>NC_071507.1:173686306-183686306 GCF_027887155.1 Malaclemys terrapin pileata | reverse complement strand
TTATTTTTTGCATGGATCTACGTAATTACTCGTGTGATTAAGTAAAGAGCAAATCATGTGTGAGACTTCTGTGCAAAGTGTACACTTTCAGTGTGATTTTGGGAGCAATTGTGCTGTTGATAAGCCCAAGTATGCCCAGTGTGAAATAGATATTTCCAGAAGGCCGAGCAGATTCAGTGTTAGGTAGGAGCTTGTGAAGTCATTAAGAGTTCTGTGCCTCATTTGCATCCACTCAGGACAGAGTGGATATTATACATCTTAGGGTTGCCAGCTCTCCAGGATTGTCCTGGAGTCTCCAGAATTTAAAGATTTATCTTTAATTAAAGATTATGTTCATGTGATGAAACCTCCAGGAATATGTCTGACCAAAATTGGCAACCCTAATCATCACTCCAAACATTATGTTCCAAATTTCTCTGCAGGGTTTTGGTTTGGGGTTATTTTTAGCAGGGATGATTTCACTACACAACATCCTGACAGCTTCAACGCTTATTCATGTCCTGATTCTCTCATGTCTGGCTTGCTTGCAATGTGCTCCTTTCTGTCCTCTCTCTTTCCTGTATTGCCATCATCTTTCCAGACAATCCAAACCACAGCTGCTAAAATGATCTTCCTTGCTCTTCAATCTGATCATGTCATCCTCCTGACTGAATCCTTTTCTGCCCCCTATTGTCCGTGGCATCAAGATTAAACTTCAGAGGGGTAGCCGTGTTAGTCTGAATCTGTAAAAAGCAACAGAGGGTCCTGTGGCACCTTTGAGACTAACAGAAGTATTGGGAGCATAAGCTTTCGTGGGTGAGAACCTCACTTCTTCAGATGCAAGAAGGCTTGCATCTGAAGAAGTGAGGTTCTCACCCACAAAAGCTTATGCTCCCAATACTTCTGTTAGTCTCAAAGGTGCCACAAGATTAAACTTGTTTTTCTCATCCGTGTCCTACACCACTCCATCCCAATCTCCATCTCATGTTTCGTCACATCACACCGCTCTCCCCCTCCACTCTGTCAGAAATTCCAGCCTTGATGCCACATTCCTTTCCTTTAGACTTTCTCTTTTCCATGCCCTTTTCCACACGCCCCCATATAGCTCACTGTCCCAATAACAGTTCACCAAACCACTACTTTCTTATTCAGACTTCCCCTAAAGACTTGCATTTTCCCTGTTGCCCACAAGTAGTGAGGTAAACCACACAGAACTCCCGCCCAGAGTTATTACCTTCTTTAACAGTGGATCCTTTTTTTTCTTATCTCTCTATTAGACATAGTGCAGTGCTGGTTGAAAATCTGAGAAATGTAGACATTACTTATCTGCATGTGACTTAATTTAACTGTGCAGAGACACTCTCCATAACACACATTAAAGGTCACATTGTGTTCTCACATACTGCATGCCCTGGTAAAACTCCCATCAAATTCAGAAGATTTTCATCAGTAACAATGAGAGCACAACTTTGTCCTGATCTTACAACACAAAACCAAGATTCTATAATATGGTTTCCTTTTTAGATTGTCTCTTAGTATTGAGATTTGGGCTTTTCATCTTAAAACTAAAGTGTTATGCCTTTATATTTCGATAAGTTTTTTAAACGTTTAGAGAGATTTGCTGCCTTTATTTTAAATGTGCCTGTTGGTAAGAATGCTGAAAATAGATTGTCAGCATAAGATGACATGGTGAATCAGAATAGCTTGTTCGAGGCTCTGGGACTTTGAGACTCTTTGGGTATGTCTATACGGCAAGCAGAAACCCCTGGCAGTGAGTCTTAGAGGCTGGATCCACAGACTCAAGCTTACAGGACTCATGCTATGACGCTAAAAATAGCTGTGCAGATGTTTGGGCCCAAGGTCCAGCCAGAGTCTGAACATCTGCACAGCAATTTTTAGTGCCCTAGCATGAACCTGAGCCTGTAGACCCAGACTCTGAGACTTCTTGCCATGGCATTCTGCTTACTGTGTAGATGTCAAGCAGGTGTTGCCATCAAATAAGTGTTAAACTTTCAGTATCGGAGGGCTTATTGGCCCTACCATGTGGTAGGCAATTAAATATGCAGTCATTATTAACTAAATATTGTATGAGAAATCATGCCACTTCTGAACCACTGAACACAGCTCTGCTCCATTTCAGGACATTTGGGCCTAAAACCTGGATCTAATGTTATGGGCCTAACAATGTACAGGCAACTACATTTCAAGGGTGAGCTTTTCCAAGCCACTATGGGGATTTGGACATAATAGGCCCCTTAATTTCTAATAGGTGATTAAATACCCTAAGGTAAAATTTTAGGGTGCTTAAGTCCCAGTCTCAAAGGTGACTTTGAAATGGGACTTAGGCTCCTAAATTGCTTAGGCACTCTTAAAAGTGTTACCCATAGGCAGTTTTGAAGATCTCAGTTCTTGATTATTATATCTGTTAACTTAGTGAAACACAGTTCACTGACCTAATTGGGGAGGAAAAAAACTCCAAACACTTTAGTAGCTGCATAAGCTTTTCTAGGTAATACTTCTATACCATTGAGAAACTGTCGCATCCACTATATAAGCCAAAAGAACATAAACCATATACATTAGCAGCTGACACTTCAAGTGCTCAGGGTCAGTTACACTTTTAGATGAAAGACTAGAAGATCTAAGTTACTGTTGCATGTTACTTAGTTCACTGAAGTGAAGAACAAGAAACTAAAACTAGTAAAACAATGCCCAGAACATGCTTTTTATTTGTTCTTAATCTCTTCCATAAACATAAAGATAAATAAGAGACTTCTGTAATTATAAACAAGTCCTTCAGCCTTTCCCTTAATATTATCCTTATGACAAACATTGGACAGTGACCCAAAACAGGTACTTGGCTGGTGAATGATGTTAATTAAAATCTCCAGGTTAATAAAACCAGTGTTAGGATTTTACTTCATATCATTAATCAGACTTAGTTGTATTTTCATGAATATATTGTACTTCAAAAATATACTTATAATGAATATACAATGTAATTGCCTGTCATGAATTGACTTCTGACCACACTTTTAACAGTGCCCTGGTAAGCGGAGATTTAAAACACTCTAGTATATTTTAAAAGTGGCTATTGGGGCCATTAAAAAGAGTGCTCTTGCAGTGGCTACTAATGATCAGGTACAAGGGAACAATACATTCTTTGTTCACCCCTCTTGGTCTCTCCTGAGTTCACTTCAGCATAGTTTTTGTCACAATGTTTTTTGTTCTTGTATATGAGGACATTATCCTATTGAACTTAGTTATTTATGGGGCTTCAGTAATCAGTTCAATTATTTCTCTTTGCTAACTATACATTCTACAAAGTATTATTTTTTGTTTGATTTTCGAGAGTTTTCTGCTACAGAGTTAATGCAAAGATCTTGTTAAAAGCAGCATTGCTGCTCTTTAAAAATGTTTTTATGCTTTCTTTATCATGTGCATACTTCAATAGTAGTCACTACTCTGCTTCCTTCGATTCTGCTCTGTTTTAATTGCGGCAGTTGGCAAACCATGTTTATCTTCATTATTGTTGTTTTCCTGTGTAAGGAGTATGAGTGCAGAATTTGAATAGCTGCCTTGGTCACCAAACCTAAGGAACTTGTAACTGTTAGGTGTACACCAACTAGAGTTTAGCTTAAAAATATGAAGTGGCAAGTTTTAGTTGTCAGTCTTTTCTAAATACTTGACTTTTTCTCCATTCAAGTGAGAGTCAATGAAGATGCCTTGGCTAAAGACTTGGAGGCATTTTCTGTTAACTGCAATTTAGTGATTACAACCCTACAGTGTATGTAACTCCAGACTTTGACTAGTAACCTCTCTGGAGTTTGAGAATTAAAAGGATGGAGTGCTTCAGGGCTTGATCCAATGCTCACTGTAGTCAACATGAGCCCTTCCATTGACTCCAGTAGACTTTGGATCAGACCATTTGTTAGCAAGCAGCAAAGTTCTGTGAGTTCCTAATAAAAGACAATGTCACAGATTTCACCAGTGCTCTTGTTGCTTTCTGCGAGTCACAAAGGGATACTATATCAGTGAGGTGAGAAATAAAATTGGGAGGAGGTGGAATAGCATAACACTTGTTCAAAATAAAATCAAAAATTGAATTCTGTGTCGGATTAGTTTCAGCAACAGGCTAACCTCATGTTGTGACTGTAAAGCTAACTATATGAGACAGTCATTGCATACAAATAATGAATCAACAACTAATCTGGAAATTCAAAGCCAATTTATGAGTATCTGAGTTACTATTCAAACAGCACATTCCTGGAATTGGTGGAAACAACGCATGCTTTTCTTAGGAAGGTGAAACCTTTCATGTGACTCTGCCAAGCCACCCTCTTGAAGCAGAATGGAGGCTTCATCAGTAGATAGGCACCCATGTTCATTGAAGCAGGCCTTGTGTAACCCACACGCCTTCTGCGTGTGGTGTTCTGTCCCATCTAGTGGCACAGAGACCACTTAAAGAGAGAGTTAAATGAGTTAAATGTACAGCCTTAGCTAACAGCCAGTCGGCTTTTAGTTCATGCAGTAGAAGCTCATGTACTAAGCTCCCGAAGTCCACGGTTCAATCCTGCCCACCAACAACTGGGGTCTGTTGGTGTTACACTTGCATTTGTAGACCGAGTTCTTCCAAGGATCTCAAAGCCCTATACAACTAATCCTAGCAACATCTCTGAGAGGCAGACAGTATATGAGAGGGGTGCGTGGGAGTGAGATTAACAATGTAATTCAAAATGCTCTAAATACAACCCTCTTTATTATGAATCCAAGATGGGTTTTATGACTTTTTTTCTAAAATTTTCACCTGAAAATGGGTTTCTGAGTAAAATAGTTTTCACTTTGAAAACCTACAAAATGTCATGATTTCACACATTTTTGCAGGCAAATGACCTTGCAACATGTCATGGAAATATAACTTTTAGCCCTGTGGTTATGGTACTCACTTGGAATATGGGATACCCTTGGATCAAGCCCACCTGAAGAGAAGAAGGGATTTGAATTGGTGAGTGCTCTAATCACTGGGATATAAGACTCCCTCAGTCTCTCCTGCTGAAGCTGTTGCACTCTGGAGCCTGGGTCTCCTCTATCTCAGATGACTGCCCTAAATATCAGGCTATGGAGTCATATTTATACTTGTGTGCTCTCACACATGCTTTCTCTTTTTCTGGTCCAAATGACTTTAAAATATCATTAAAATATCCTATAACCCAGTGGTTAGAGCACTCATCTAAGAGGTGGCACAGCTCTGTTCAGATTACTTCTCTCCCTCAGGCAAGGGGGGGACTTGATCCAGGGGTCTCCCACATCCCAGATGAGTACCTAACCACGGGGCTAAAAGTTATGGGGGATGGTTTCTTCCCCCTCCCCAGCTTCTTGCAAAAACACATAGGTACCTAACTTCAAATAGGGTTCCCATTTGTGAATCACTAGCAAAGATAATCCCTGCCTTAATTAATTTGCTAATTACCCCAGCAGGTTTTGATTCATGATGATCTGGCACAGACCAGCACAGATTGTAGAATCCCTCTATCCTTAGCACAGGGTATGTCTTCACTACCAATGTTAAAGTGCTGCCGCGTAAAAAACCCATCCCCACAAGGGGAATAGCTGCCAGCGCTGTGAAGTGGAGTTGTAGACAAGGCCTGCGTTGATGAAGCTAAGTCTTGAGCCTGCCTAAAATATTGAGATACATATCTGGTGAAAATTATTGGTTCTTCTGTGTTATCACACATCAACACTTTTATCATTATAGCTTTACAAATGTTCTCTGTCTAACATCTGCTAAGAGGTATGTACTTTAGCAGTTTGCAAAGCCTTAATTTAATTTTGTTATAAACAGGGGCTCTGATTTATAGGTTAGCAGTCCAGAGGGAGTAAGGATATAGATGTAGTGGCTCCAATTTACTAATACAAGTTTGGGTGGGAAGGCAAACTGTTTCCCCCCCCTCATAGGTTCATAGATTTCAAGACCAGAATAGAACATTATGATTATGTAGGCTGACTTCTTGTATAACACAGGCCATAGAACTTCCCCAAAACAATTCCTAGAGCAGATCTTTTAGGGAAAAAAAAGACATCTAATCTTGATTGAAAAATTGTCAGTGATGAAGAATCCACCACGACTCTTGATAACTAATTTCAGTGGTTAATTACCCTTACTGTCAAAAATGTACATCTTATTTCCAGTCTGAATTTGTCTAGCTTCAACTTCCAGCCACTGGATTATGTTAAACCTTTCTTTGCTACACAGAAGAGCCCATGATTAGATATATGTTCCCCATGTAGATATTTACAGACTGTAATCAAGTCATCCCTTAACCTTCTCTTTGTTAAACTAAATAAATTGAGCTCTTTGAATCTACCCCTATAAGGCATGTTTTCTAACCCTTTAATCATTTTGTGGCTCTTGTCTGAACTCTCTCCAGTTTTTCAACCTCCTTCTTGAATTGTGGGCACCAGAACTGGACACAGTATTCCAGCAGCAGTTGTGCCAGTGCCAAATATAGAAGCAAAATAACCGCTCTACCCCTACTTGAGATGTTCTGTTTAGGCATCCCAAGATTGCATTATTTCTTTTGGCCACAGTGTCACACCGGGAGTTCATGTTTAGCTAATTACCCACTGCTCGCTCCCCCAAATCTTTTTCAGAGTCACTGCTTCCCAAGATAGAGTCCCCACCCTGTAAGTATGGCCTATATTCTTTAATTCACTACTCTTTTAGAGGAGGGGAAGGAAGAAACAAGGATGTATGTAAATTTAAATCCAGTTGGAATCCTCATGGAAGAGGACAGTTGCTCCCCTACTAAAACTGTGTGGGTTTGTTTAGTCCTCTCCCTACACCATGAGAAAGGAGAGGGGCTGAGGAGTCAGGATTCTGGGACTGACACGGCCTCTGGCCATTGAGAGAGCTCCAGACCAGGTTAATTGGGATGTAGGCAGCACCCCAAGTCAGGCAGCCAGGCCAATCAGGGAGCCCCAGCTCAGGTCCCAGCCTCTGTGTGTGCTGGGGAAGGAGAGATGGAGAGAGGAGCTGCAGGCGGGGCAAGGAGCTGGAGCCAGGAGGAGAAAAGACATGTGAAGGGCTGGAGGGAGTTGCCTGAAGACACAGTGTCCCGTGTGAGGGAGACGGTGCGTGGGGCAACAGGCAGTGTGGAGAGCGGGAATCCGCCATGAAGAGATGACAGGCCCAGCTGAGCAGAGCCCCACAGCGAGGAGTGAACAACAGTCCCAGAGACGGGGGAGCCTGTGGAGAGTGATCTGGGGGAACATTATAAGGGAACAAGGGACAGTCACAAAGACCCCAGCCAAGGAGGTTCAGTGGATGGGGCAGGGAGGGGGAAGACAAGTATCCCACCCCCTTATATTGCCCTGAGAACTGCCATGCAGGGATCCATGACTACTACCAGTCTGAGGAGGGCCGAGGGACGTACTGGCCGCTTCCAGCAGCTCCCATCGGCCTGGAGCAGTGAACTACGGCCACTGGGAGCTGCGATCAGCCGAACCTGAGGACACAGAAGGTAAACAAACCAGCCCGGCCCGCCAGGGGCTTTCCCTGCACAAGCGGCGGAACAAGTTTGGGAACCACTGGTATAAGGATTGCTTTAGTGTATTTTTAAAACCTTTCAATGGCTTAATATATTCGGAAACCTGCTAATGAGGTTTCTCCCATTTTTAGACTTTTCTTGAGAAAGATCAATCTGTTTGATTTGATTTGGAGTTTTGTGCATGTGCCCTTTTAAACTGCCCCCAGTAGGGGTATGTTAATTATTGGGAATCTATCTAGTAACTGGGTGGGAACAGACAGATCTCACATGAGGAAGAGGAGTAATTGGAGAGCAGATACTGTAATGAGGGGGCAAGGCAATTTGGAAGCTCCTTCGCCATAGCCTCTAGAGTTTAGGCTCAGTCCCAGGGTCTTATGAGCAGCTATGATATCCCGCAGAAGGAGGGCAATTGGCAATTGGGTTGCAGCCTAAACCCAATCCCAGAGTGTTTTGAGGATTTAGTAGGCAAGGTCCTGGTGGTGTAGATCAGAGGGAAGGAATTCCCCTGAAGTTACTAGTGTGCCACCCCTTCCCACAAGCCAGAAACCATGGCCAGCCTCTGGGTAACCCAGTGCGGGGGGCTGTCCCTCTGGGTAACACGGGGGGGGGCTGTAAGAGATGGATTGCTTCTCGTCCCACCGAGATAACTTGGGTAGGGTCCATTTTACACTACCTCTGCCCCTAACCTCATTATACTTATCTAGTCCTCCATCTTATTGAGCAATTAAAAGCAGAGAGCTGGAAAATTCCTTAAAGTGAAAATAATACCCAACTGTTAGTTAATTCCTGGATAACCCAGGTTTAGATCAGTGGATGATGTTAAACCTTAGATTATCCATGGATGTAGAGAAAAGAGGATGATGACTTTATGATTGTTTGAAGTATTTTACAGTATTTTCAAAGTGTTTATCCTATTGGGTGGGTGGATGCATGTGTGGTTCAGCTCTGATTTTCTAATCCCAAACTTGAACATTAGATCCAAACTTTGGGGGTTAATTGGCACATGCTTCAGTGTAGTTTCATAGAGAGCTTAAAGTTGTAATATGTTGTCTTTCTTTGTACTCTATTCTTAGGAACTGTGTTATGCATATGTGTGAAAGAGTCTATGTGTGAATCTATGAAGGTTATTTCATGGGGGAAGTGAGTTGCTGTGGTCTGAAAGTCAATGGGCTAAGATTGGTTAGTTGAGCCTAGGGGGACAAGGTAAGTGTGGACTCTATTTTATACTATTAATTTGCTCTGGTGATAGGGGCAGCAGCCATTGGTGCTGAACGAGAGGTGCTGCAGCTCCTCCTGGCTTGAAGTGGTTTCCGTGCTATCCAGGGTTTACAATTTGGTTCAATGGCTCTCAGCACGCCCACTATACAAATTGTTCCAGCACCTCTGACAGCAGCCCAGAATGAGACTTCGTTAGGAGTTTTGTTGGTGGATTGAACCAGAGTTGACTATGATAGTACGGAACCCAAAAGACAATGTTGTAAGCCAGAGTGGACAGAGAGGAGTCAGCCTGGCTATGTAGTGGACAGGAATAAAGTGGACTGTAGCGAATTAAAGACAAGGTTGGAATTGACCTTGGATGATGGCATTGGGCTGGATTGGAGTCAAGAGCAGAACTGGCTGGGGAGTGATTGAGCAGCTAGAGCTGAAATCAGTGAGCAGTCTTTAGCAGATGTCACACATTAAACAAGCCGAAGAGAGCCCTCTCCTATGCAGCAGGGTCACAGTGGAATGGTGAGTGGTGCTTTGGTCAGACATTGGCCTGGGGCTCCACCATACCAGTCTATGAATAAAAAAATAGAACTGTGAAGTCTGCCAGATCAGTGATAGTTTTGGTAGTTTTTTCCTAATTTCATTTAAAAATCTAATTAGAGTTTTATTCCAAACTAAAAGTAGTTGTGTTTCAGGTTCTCAAAGATGCATGTGTGCTTGCTGAATATCATTAATGATGACTAAGGTTTTACTTTTCTGTTCCTAAAGCCTGCAAATGTAAATAGGGGTTAAAGTGGAGGCTTGAGATAAATATTTTAAGAGACATAGTGAACCAATCCCCTTTTACTGCTGTTAACACCTGGTAGAAGGGTCTACACATACACAAACAAAGCTGACAAACATATAGGTAATTAACTTCCATGGGCCCCCTTCAGCTGAAAATATTAGCTGCCTTCAGAACTGTGCAAGCTGAAGGTCATGGCTGCTAAGTCTCTTGGGGAGAGAGGGAGGTTTATATCAGCCTGTTGCAGAAGATAACAGACGTCAAAGCTCCAACTCTTTGAGGGTTGATATTTTTCCTCTTATGACCATGCAGCATGCAGCAGCTCCCATGAAAAAAACATAGGTTAGACTCTGTGCCTGCTCTAATATTCCCTAATCCTTCCCTTGCCCAATTACCAATTTACCATCTTGCTAGATGGGATCCTAAATTGCTGCAAAAACTTGGAACAGCATGAGAGGTGTTAATGTAGTTAAGTGCAATACAAGGGAAAATAAAAGTTTGCTAAAGTGGAATGAAAGTCTTGAGGTATCAGTTGTTTTTAAAGTAACATCAGCAATTTTCATGGTTTGTTTCAATGGTTTGTTAAATGTAAAAACTACCCCCCCCCACCACACACACTTTCTTAACCCCTGCTTTGCAGAGAGTAATTACCCTCAATGTTAATTAAATCCCCTGTAATAGTGAGAAATCCATTCTCTTGCTCTTGGAGAGAACATAGGTCTCGGTTAGCATCATGTTTTTTTTCTTTTTTTTTTAATGTGAGACTCCTCTGTTCTGCTGTTTATTTACAACTGTAGGGATTAGGAAATCCACCAATGTACTTCAGAAAATTTGTGTAGGGCAGTCTAGTCAACCCCAGGATCCCAAGAAATTTTCAACTTCACCCATTCCATTATATATTACAACATTTGAGAATGACCCCTATAGGTAAAGTCTGGGATTACTTACCATTGAAATACCAAGAATAAAATTGTGACCCAGTGAACTCAATGGAAGTTTTGTTATTAATTTAAATGTGGTCAGGATTTCACCCCAGAATTTGCCAATAGCAATCTCTTCACCCCCAGTTATATTAACACATTTCCCTGAATAGTGGTCATACCTAAAATATTTCCCCATAAGTGCTTTGTTTGAGTAAAGACCATAGAATCAAGCCTGCTTTGGACACAGTACTAACCTGACTGCACAGAGACTTGCACTCCATCACTCCAACGATCTAATACACTAATACCTTTTCCCCGCAGCCTGGTAACCTTAATGAGAGAAAATATGTGTGTTGTAATGAAAAAATACTGAAAACTGAATCCAAATTAAACATACAAAAACCTTCAGCTAAAATTATATTAAATGTAAAGTGCCCTATTGTGATTGTGAATGTAATTCATATGCAGCAATTTACATGAACTGATCACATTCTGATATTATGTAAACCAGCGGACCTCAGACTTTAGCAACCCGAGGACTCCCATTTTGATTTAAAATTTTTCACGGATCCCCAAATCCCCCACTCAGCCCCAGGCTCTGCCCACACTCCACCCCTTCCCCCAAGACCCCACCCTGCCCCACCTCTTCCTGCCCCTGCTCCACCCCTACCCCTCCTAATCCCCACCTCTTTCCAACCCCTCCCCTGAGTACGCCCCATCCCGGCTCCTCCCGCTCCCTCCCAGTGCCTCCTGCACACCGCTGAACAGCAGTTCCCCAGCATGCAGGAGACACTGGGAGGGAGGGAGAGGAGTTGATCATCGGGGCCAGTGGTCTTGAACATGATGCTGCCCCCTCCCCCGAGCGCACCCCACCCCGCTCCTCCCCCTTCCTCCCAGCACCTCCTGCACGCCACTGAACAGCAGTTCCCTGTCATGCAGGAGGCACTGAGAGGAGGGAAGGAATTAATGGAGGGAGGGGAGGAGTTGATCAGTGGAGCTGGCGGACCCCCTGGAGTACCCTTGCAGACCCCAGTTTGAGAAATGCTGGTGTAAAGTATCACTTTTATTCAGATCACAGAAGGAAGAATGAGTTAATATCAGCTGGTGACAGAGAATACAATATTTGTATGGGAGTATGGGCATAAAGATATCTAGTGATACAAATAAATCTAGACAAAATAAAATTAGGAGAGATAAAATTACTTAATTAAAATCACAAACTGCTTCCATAGGGCCAATAGTAAATATCACACAGTTATGTGGGACGATAATGTAATTAGACTCATAGACTTACCAGAAGGGACCATCATGATCATCTAGTCTGATCTCCTGCATATCACAGGCCACACAACCTCACCCACCCATTCCTATAATACATCCATAATCTCTTGCTGAGTTACTGAAGCCCTCAAATCATGATTCAAAGACTTTAAGTTACAGCGAATCCACCATTTACTCTAGTAAAAATCAGCAAGTGACTTGTTCCTACTCTGCAGAGGAAGGCGAACCCCCCCTGCCCCCCCAGGATCTCTGCAATATGACCTGGGGAGAAATTCCTTTCCAACCACAAATATTGTGAGCAGTTAGACACTGAGCATGTCAACAAAACCCACCAGGCAGATACCTGGGAAAGAATTCACTGCAGTAAGTTAGAGTCCTCTCCATCTAGTGTCCCATCTCTGGCGGTCGGAGATATTTGCTACTAGCAGTCGCAGAAGGGCCGCATGTCATTCTGGGAAATATCGTCATAACACTAATTTTTGGAGGAGATGGTATGACGATATTTCCCTTCTGTTTTTCATGTAAATTATAAATCTTAACATTTTATTTAGGAAACACAACCATTTCATTCCCCCATAATATCAGGTCTTTAAAGAAAGTGTGTGTGTGTGTGTGTGTGTGAGAGAGAGAGAGAGATTAATTGCTTAAATAAACATGTTGTTCCTGAAGGGATAGGAATATACTGCTCCTCTGCTTGCGCTGATGGCATTCAGCTCTTTCACTCAGCTAGGCCATGTCTCCATGGAAACATTTGATGAGAGAATGCTGTACCTAGTGGCTACGAAACAAAGATTTTCCTTTTGCTTAGTTCAAGAAGGGAAATATATGCTGCTTGGATTAAAGCAGTTTTCCTTGACCCTGATCCTGTAAGTCTCCTTGGCGTGCTGGTGGCTTAATATTTTTCATTTTCCCCTGTCTTGGCTTCTGTAAGATCAAAACAAGCAGCAGCACGGAAGAAAAGGAGATATAAATAGAATTCTCAGTGGTTTCTGAAAAATGATTTTTTCAAGATAATGTGCAAAATCTCTAAAATCAAAATGATAGTACTTCATTTGCATTTAATGAGACAAAAAGATACTTCTGACTCATCCACATATATAATTCTATGTACAGTCTTTTAAAAAGCAATGTTGCACTTGGATGAAGTTCAGAGTAAGAGAGAAATGATGATAGAAAATATACCATTATATAAAATGATGGCAATCTTTAGTACTATGTTCATGTCTGCTTGCTTCAGCTCAGTAACTGTACAGCAGAGAGTGAAATGGCTGGAAACAGTGACAAAATGGTGAGTGATAGGGCAGGATTTACATACAATTAGAGACTGGATAGAATAGGATTATTTAGCATAAAAAAGAGTAAGAGGAGATTTAACTAAACTATATCAAATTATGAAGAGTATAGGGGGAAGGAAGTCAAATCAAAAAACTTCTTGTGTCCTGTCCCAAGATACATAGAGAAGAAGACAATCAGCATTAAAGAGCTGTTAACAGAATATCTTCATTGGGGATAGTTTATTGTATTTATATTAGTGTTTCTCTCTGAAGGTTAGGATGTGGTGGAGCTGAGTAGACACTGCAGCATCTGGATGTTCCTCTCAAAGCTGTCTGGATAGCCATGAGGGAGACTGGTTGCAATATTAACTCCCTCTCCATGCCTGCACCCTCTCCCCGCACATACGTGTGAGAGCAAAGTGACCAGTAGGGATAACTGAGTCACCCAAAGTATTATGGGATGAAGCCAGACTCTATCCCTCCTTCCTGTTTACTCAGGGAAAGTTTTCACCCTACTCTGTTGTGCTGCAGTTAAATAAAGCAGCAAGTTCCCAGCTTACAGTCCCGTGAGTAGACTTATTTTTGATGCACCGAGTGGGGAATCAATGGCAGCATTGAGAGAGGAGACAGAGAGCAAAACAGCACCATGGAGGAAATGGCATTCTCCAGGGTGGCAGCTTCCTTTACCAGTGGCTCCCATGAAAGGTGAATCCTTATCTTTCCTATTGTTCCCCAAGCACCTCCCCAATGGAGGGATTATTCCAAGGAGACTCTGCAAGAACATTCTGAATCCTGTGTTTCTCCTTATCACAATTTTTACCTCAGGAGGGTGGGATATGATTCTAGATCTGGTCCCCAATATATTAGGGGGCTGCAGACTGTAGGCAAAAGTCCAATGGGAATTTTTGTAATCTATCCTCTCTAGGTTCTTTTGCTGTGCCCCATCACCAAGATATCGAAGAGCTTGAGTAAAAGCTGCACGAACTGGCTTTTTAATGTTTAAGCAAAGCTACAAAATATGTTTCTGCTTTATTCTGGAGAGGCTGTCAGCTGTCTTCTTTAAGGTTGCCAAAGAGCCATGGCAGCAATTTTAGACATATATTTTCTGCTACATTCCTGTAAGAGCTAGTGGGGAGAATGGGAATTTTTGCTGTGACATTATGAAAGGGAAAAATGCCTCTTCACAATTTTTCGATTGGAAAATTTCAGGTTTTCCCTGGGTCACTTTAAAACAAAACAAAAAGTTTCATTTTATTTTGAAATATCAGTTTGAAATAAAATCGAATGAAAAATTCTCAGCTTAAAATGTTATGTTGCTTTTGTTACTGGGAACTGAAAATTTTCAGTTTTCCGTTTTGGTTTGGAGATTTTCAGGATTTTTTTTCTCTCTCTCTTAATTTTTCCCTCCATTTTTCCCCAGGAAAGGGAAAGGTTGGAAACTGTTTTGGTTTAGGTTTTGTTTTTTTTCTTAAAGTGGGAGAAAAATTTGTATTTTTTTCTACTGAGAAGACATATAAAAAGTACTTTAAGCATTAAAGTGAGAGAGAATACATTATTTTTCTTACAAATGTTTTACTATTTTTCAGCTCAAAGTAGTGAGGGACAGAGTGGGATTTCTCCCCTTTTTCTCATTTTTAAGCTTTTTCCAACCTTTTCCCATTGGGGAAGGAAAACCTGAAATGGAAAACTGAAATGAGCTGATATTTTAAGTTGAAATGAAATGATTTTTTTATTTGAAATGTCAACTTGAAACAAAACTTTGGTTTCATTTTACTGATGTGAAAATTGAAATAAAAAATCATAATTGACATCTTCCTGAAAAATGTTAAGTTTTTCTGAAACCACATTTTTTTCTGTCAAAACACTTCTTTTTCCTCCTCTTCTTATCATGTCCTCGTGCTGGGAGAAAATCTTTGTATAAGAAGAATTACTAGGCGATAAGCCTCTCTTTTTTCAAGATTTTTCTGTTAGATGCCAGTTCCAAATGTTTTCCTAACTAAGCTCAAAGGTGACTTAATTGTGGCCTTAAAATGGCATTAAATGTCGTTGCTAAAAAGGCTCTAGAAGCTGTTCTTCAGTTAAACTTCCCAGGAGGCTGGTTAAATTCATTATTCTTCATTGTCCAAAATTCTTATGAAAAGTACCACACAATCTTCTTGCTGTTCACATGATTATTTAGAAGAGAGAGGCTTATTTAGGGGAGAAGCTTAAAAAGGACATATTTTCAATATCAAGGATACTCATTGGGGGGAAATAATCCACATAATGTTTTCCTTATAGCTTTTATCCAAACAATTGTTATCAGTAGAGATTGACTTAATATCCTCAATGAAAAACATGGCAAGCAACAAAGACACACAGCCTCAAAATCTGTGAAGAGAATTCCTTTGTTTGTGGTTTTTGCTTTAATCTTCCCAAACAAGAAGGAAAATGCACTCTTAATCTCAGACATTGCTTCAGACAATCCGATGTGGTCAGGGCCAGCTCCAGGCACCAGCCCACCAAGCATGTGCTTGGGGCGGCACGGCGGGGCGCTCCGGCCTGAGAGCGGGGCCGCGACTGGGCTCGCCGCCCTCCCCGTGGAGCTCCTGCCGCCGGGGAGAGCGGAGAGCCCCAGCTGGGCTCTCTGCCCTGCTCCCGGCGCTCTGGCTGCCGGGGGCGCTCTGCCCTGCTCCCGGTGCTCCGTCCGGTCGGGGATTGTGGGCCCGCGACCAGGCTCGGCGCCTTCCCCTGCCGCGCTGGGGGTGGGGGGTGGGGGGGCGGCGGGTGGCTTTTTTGCCTAGGGCGGCGCAAAAGCCGGAGCCGGCCCTGGATGTGGTGTCCACCCCCAAATCACTAAAGAGCAAAGGTTTGCAAAATGAAAGATGATATAGAATGTGGGTTTCCTTGCTCTCACTTTTCAGGAAAAATCATCAACACAGTATGGCTATCTCCACTAGAAAGGGTACGATTTTATATACTCCCCTTATTGCTGATCATGCTTTGCCAGAAGCTAGAACTACTGATATGGACTATGTTTCCCTGTCTGCCCTGCTTTCCTTGTCTTTCAGAGATGGAGGCTGCAATCTGTCCATGAATAATAAGGCCTAAGATCCTTCAAGGAGCTCCATATGGAAGTGGGGATCCAAGTGCATGCAGCTCAGTGCAAGATGGGGTCCCATAGCAAGAATATCAAATAGCTGTGATTTTTCTTTTTAATAAATAAGTGTTCAGCGGATACAAAGAGAGATTCATAGGAGGCAGTTAAAACTTTTATTAAAATAGTTTTGCAAAATTCATTACTTAATTGATACAGCAATAGAGTTGCAAACGTCAGTCAAAATATTGGATATCGACCACTCTATAAGTTATTTGGACAGACATCTGATGAGCTTCAGTAGAAAAATGTGTACATTGAAGTAGGTTATTGAAAAAAAAGGTGAAAGGTGTCTCAAGCTGGGCAGCCATACGTTGGATACATTTTTGAAAAAAAAAATAGATTAAGTGACTTGCCCTTTGTTATGTAGTGAATCCTTGGCATAAATGGAATATGATATATAAATAGTATATCAAATCCCTGAGAAGTCTGTAGGTCATTTAAAGACATTCTGGTTAATTATATTAGTTTAAACTTATTATTAGGAGAGTTTTGCCACAAGGCTATAGCTCAATTGTCTTAAAACCTCAGAAGGTCCCACAATGTGTAGTAGCAAAAGACCAATTCCTTTATTACCAGAATGTTACCAGCTTCTCATGAGAGTATTAGAGAACATTCTAATCATTAATATAACTGACATTGACTGGAATCTCTGGAGACAATCTTTTGCTCATCTTTGCAGACTGCGATGGATGGAGTATCATGGAAGTCAAAGGTGATGTTAAAACTTTCGGTTGCTCTAACATTTCATTGGTAGGAGTTTTCATGAGGTTCAACAGACACCCTCTAAAAGTACACCCTCTAAAAGTTTGGTGCAGATTAATTCCTATTTATTAAGTAACTAAATTCATTATTAATTCTTTATATAAAGACAGTTCCACCAAGAGAGAATGAGAGCTCTGTATGTAGCTGATATCTTCTTTACAAAGAGACTGTCCTCAGTAGGACTATCCCTTTTATGCTAAAGTTTCTGAAGGCTTTTGGTGAATTTTTGGGATCTAAATTCATAACTGATCAAAATACCAGGGTTTATCATTCTCAAGAGTCTATTATCCTGTTTAGGTTTTCTTCTTGGAATGTAAAGATCATACCTAAAACATCTGGGTATTTTACTGAGTAAATTCTTACTCTATCAGGCTAGCTGAATACAGCTGATATCCTATAATCCAAAATAGCAAGGAAGATTTTACTTGGAGCCCCCTAAATAATATAATTTATCAGTGATGTTTTAACCTGGAAAGGCCAAAAGCTCAAATGCATTCAGTTATATATAAAGTGGACCCAATCCTTCTGTTCCTATTGTTTGAATTTGATAGGAGTTTTTTTTTCCCCTCAAGGTCATAGGATAGGGTCCTTAGAGTTTGGAGTCAAGCATCCAGGTCTAACCAAAAACCAACCAACCAAACAAAAAATCCAGCCAATGAACCAAACAAAAAAATTCCTTTTAATTTTGTTCATAAATACTTATGGATCCGTAGGGTTTATACAGTGTTGTGGGTAGATAAAGGAACAAAAACTTGGAGAATTGAGCTTACTGGCTCTCTTCTCCAAATTATCTTTATAAACAAGTAATTGGTAATTAAGCATACAGGGAAATCCTGGAATAGGTTTTCTAGGGAAGTAGGATGCTGGATCTAGACCAGAAAACAAAACGTAATTCATATGCAAAGCAAGATATATTAGAGATGTACTAGATTCGCAAGGGTATCTACTGCCAACATATAAGATTTCCTTGATGGGAATTGGTGGTTTCAGTAAGAGAGAGAAAGTGAGAAGAGAGTCTGGCCATATCCCTATTGTAGCCTCAATTATTATGATTTTTTGATTTGGGAAATCTGTTTAGTGATCTGCCACAAAAATTACTAGACTCTGATTTGCCCTTTTCCTTAAAATATGAAGGCATTCTGAACATATAATTTTATGTGTTGTGAGTGACTGAAGACTTTCTTGGGGTGAAACTGTAGGGAAAGAGTATTTGGAGAAGCAGTGAAGTTGATTTGTAACCCTCACTGTATTATACAGATCAGATTGGATAATTTGGAAATAAGGCATACAATATATTGAACAATTTTCAAAGTACAGAGGTTGGATTTAAGACTTTGATTTAAATAAAGCTACAAGCAGATGAGGGACTTAGCTGATATGGTAGTAATGAGAATGCTATGTTTTAAAGAGTTTTTGAATAAATGTTCTGAAGAGAAACAATTATCTAGATTCAGCAGATATAAACTGGTACAGCTCCATTGTTTTCAATAGAGTTTTGCCCTCCTATATCAGGACAGAGCTTGGCTTTAAGCATTTATCCTCACATCTGGGAAAATCTCATCCCTTATTCATTTGTGTCTGTCTCTGTAGTAATAGGGGCTCTTACATCTACAGTAACTCCTCACTTAACGTCGTCCCGGTTAACATTGTTTCATTATTACGTCGCTGAGCTATTAGAGAATATACTCATTTAAAGTTGCAGAATGTTTGCTTATAACGCCATTTGGCCATGGGGGCTTAGAACCAGGGTGGGCTGGCAGCCCCCATATGAGCTCCCCTCCGCTCCACCAGCGCCTTCCATCCGCTGGTGGCTCCACGGATCATCAACTCCCCCCTCCTTCCTTACGCCTCCTGCCTGCAGCAATCAGCTGTTTTGCAGCATTCAGGAGGCTCTGTGAGGGAGGAGGGAGGATGCGGTGCGCAGCCTCCCTTCCTCCCCCCCCCCAAGTCTCTTGAATGCCCCAAAACAGCTGATTGCTGCAGGCAAGAGGTGTGGGGAGGAAGGAGGGAGGCTGTGTGCCATGTCCTCGATCCTTCCCCTTCCCCCCTCCGAGCCTCCTGAATGCCGCAAAACAGCTGATTGCTGCAGGTGGGAGGTGCAGGGAGGGAGGAGGAAGCTGCGCCCCTCCCATCCGCAGCAATCAGCTGTTTTGCAGCATTCAGGAGGCTCTGGGTGGAAGGGGGAAGCACGAGGATGCGGAATGCTCGGGGGGAGGGGGAGGAGCAGGGGCAGGAAGAGGCGGGGTGGGGCAGGGCCCTGGGGGTAGAGGTGGAGTGGGGTCAGGGCTGGGGTTGAAAACACCCCAACACTTTGGAAAGAACAGCAAGAGGAACAGCCAGACGATCCACCCTCTTTCAACCTCTGACTCCACCACCTCAACCAAACTTCACAATCATCATTGCTGAGTACAGTATTAAATTGTTTGGTTAAAATTGTTTCAAACTTATACCTGTATATGTATATAATGTCTTTTGTCTGGGGAAAAAAATTCCCTGGAACCTAACTCCCCACCTATTTACATTAATTTTTATGGAGAAATTGGATTCAATTAACACCATTTTGCTTAAAGTTGCATTTTTCAAGAACATAATTACAAAGTTAAGCAAGGAGTTGCTGTACTGGCCACTGATGAATATCTGGACTAGATGGTCCTCAGGTTTATCCAGTCTGGCAATTTCTATTTTCCTGTGGATTTTCTATCTTTAAAATGTCCTGGCAAACTTGTAGAATGTTTTCTAAAGCACAGCAAGTATCCTTTGCATGTGGGTTTTCTCAAGTTCTTAGAACTGTAAATTATTACAGAAGTCATACTGAGATTTCAGCTAATATTTTTTTTTCAGGCAAGACTGAGGGACAAAACTGAATAAATGTGAGATCTGACAGTAGAAAATAAATTTGCATACCGGAAAAATAAGTTACCTTGTCATCCGTACCCATTTCATAAAATCAGGATCTGGTACTCATTCAGCTATCTATGGAGGAAGTGTTCCTGAAAGGGGTCTTATCCTTGCCACATCCACTCCCCTCCACTCTTGAATGTTTTTATTTCTCATTTAAAAGGCTTTGCAAACTGACATATATGGCATGATTTTGAGACATATATGGCATGATTTTGAGACATGTAGCTAAAGATATGCAAAATCCAACCATTTGATATCTACATGATAAATATTGTTTCAGCAAAACTATGGCTGAAAAATATGAGATTGGGGCTTTTAGTGACAAGGACATGGGCAATTATGTCTAGTGGCCAGGAATAGGAGTCCAGGGTCAGAGCTGTAGTCTGAGGGCAGATGCCAAAACCTAGTGTTAGAGCTGGGGCCAGAAGTCAGAAATCGGAGCTGAGGGTCAGAATTGGGTTACCTGGAGTGAGGCAATACAGAAGCAAGGCTTGGGTCAAGGCAGGAGCAGGTCTAGAACAAGGACAGAGCAAGTCTGGAACCAAAGCAGATTCAAGAGATATTGCAACTGTAGTCAAATGTTTTGAGCAGCCACTATACTCCTGCTGCTGGGTTTAAGAACTGGTCTGCTGACTCCTCCTACCAATCAGGTGGTGTAGCCAATCAGGCAGACTATTACAAGCCAGTTGTCCTCATTAGGTTACCCAGAGACTGGTTCAGCTGCAGGCCCTGATTCCTAACAGTAACACCCACCCCCAAAGGCTCTTCCTAGTGGCCTCGGGGTCCATTTCCTCAGGGTACTTCCGATGGAACTCTCTCAATAGTTCTAGGGTGTGGATGTTCTCTACCAGTTACCAAGACTGCTCATCTAGCCACCAGTTACTGGAGCCTTCTCCTAACTCAGTGAGAGTTGAGGATCCAGTGGACCAAGTACTCCTTCTGTCTGCAGACTTATGGATGGCAGCGGTGGGTATGGGTTCTCTCTGTAAGGCTTTAAAAGTTTGATATGAAAGGTGGGGTGGAGCTTCAAAGACTTGGGCATATGTAACCTAAAGGCCACTGGTTTTACCTGTTCTATAATCTTGAAGGGGCCCAGATATTGGTAGTCTAGTTTAGTGGATGTGTGACTTGATTTAAAGTTCTGGGCAGAGAGCCACATTTTGTCCCCTATGACCAGACTGAGAGCCTGACGGTCTTTGTCCACCTGATGCTATAGGCTTCTGTGGAGGACTGCAAGTGTTCCTTGAATTCCTGATGCACCCGGTGTAGGTAGTATAGGGTTACCATATGTCCTCTTTTTCCTGGACATGTCCGGCTTTTCGGCAGTCAAACCCCCGTCTGGGGGGAATTGCCAAAAGCCGAACATGTCCGGGAAAATGGCGGCTCTGCTCCTCCCCTGACTCTTCGGCTCGGTTTAAGAGCCAAGCTGCCCGAGCGCTATGGGCTTCAGGCAGCCCCCTTGCCTCTGGACCCCAGCCGCCGGCCGGGCACTTCCCCTCCCGGACTCAGGCGGCGCAGGGTCCGGAGGCACGGGGGCTGCCCGAAGCCGGTAGCGTTCGGGCAGCCCGGCTCTTAAACAGAGCCGAAGAGGAGCAGAGCCTCCAGCCGCGGTGGCTCTGCTCCTCCCCGATTCTTGGGCTCTGTTTAAGAGCCGGGCTGCCCGAGCGCTACCGACTTCGGGCAGCCCCCCGTGCCTCCGGACCCTGCGCCGCCGGAGCCCGGGAGGGGAAGTGCCCGGCTGGGGGCACAGGGTCCGGAGGCACGGGGGCTGCCCGAAGCCGGTAGCGCTCGGGCAGCTCGGCTCTGTTTAAGCCCGAGTGCTACCGGCTTCACGGTTTGCCAGGCAGCCTCCAGGCCCTGCGCCCCCGGCTGGGCACTTCCCCTCCTGGGCTCCAGCTGCGCTGGGGAAGCGCCGGCTGGGGGCGCAGGGTCTGGGGGCTGCCCGGCAAATCCTGAAGCCGGTAGCACTGGGGCAGCCCTTTCCCCGTGGCTGGGAGTGGGAAGGAGGAGGGGGTGGGGAAGGGGCGGAGTTGGGGTGGGGCTACGGGGTGGGGAAATGGGCGGGGCCAGGGCCCGTGGAGGGTCCTCTTTTTTTATTTATTAGATATGGTAACCCTAAGGTAGCAGTCTACATACATGGTAGTCAGTAAGGGGGAATTTACAGGTAAGTTTTGGTGGAAGAGGGGATAAAAGCCATAGTTTGCAAAGCAAGGGCTATATTGGGTTGAGATGTGGATTGCATAGCAGGGGGAGCTAGTCATCCTGGTGGTTACTCAGAAAACAGCAAAGATGCTGCTCCATATTTGATTGACTCTCTGTTAGCCCATTATTCTGAGGGTGATAGACAGATGAGGCAAGGGACTCAATGCCAAGAATCTGAGAAATTCTCATCAGAATTGGGAGATGAACTGGGTCCTCATCCCAATACTCAGACTCATAGCCTGTAAGGCCAGAAGTGACCAACTGATCATCTAGTCTGACCTCTTGCAAATTGTATGCCAAAGAGCCTCACCCACACACTCCTGTAGTAGGCCCATAACCTCTTGCTGAGTTACTGAAGTTCTCAAATGTTCATTTACAGACTTCAAGTTACAGAGAATCCACCATTTACTCTAGTTTAAACTAGAGGGTCTTTGTCAATCTGACCTGGAGGAAAATTCCATCCTGATACCAAATATGGTGATCATTTAGACCCTGGGCATGTGGGCAAAACCTACCAGCCAGATGCCTGGGAAAGAATTCTGTGTAGTAACTCAGAGCCTTCCCCTCTAGTATCCCGTGTCTGACCATTGAACATATTTGCTACTAGCAGTCATAGATGTGTCATGTGCCATTGTAGGCAATCTCATCATATCATCCCCCCATAAATTTATCAAGCTCAGAGTTAAAACAAATTCATGGTTTTGCCCCTACTAATCCCTTTGGAAGACTGTTCCAGAAATTCACTCCTCTGATGGTTAGAAACTTTTGTCTAATTTCAAGCCTAAACTTGTTGATGGCCAGTTTATATTCATTTATTCTAGTACCAACATCAACCCTTAACTTAAACAACTTCTTTCCCTCCCTGATATATCCCTTTGATGTATTTATGGATAGCAATCTTATCTGCCCTTATTTTTCATTTTGTTAGGCTAACAAAGCCTAGCTCCGTAAGTCTCCTCTATGAGGTAGGTTTCCCATTCCTCTGATCATCCTAGTAGTCCTTCTCTACCTTTTCCACTTTGAATTCATCTTTCTTAAATATGGAAGACCAGAATTGCACACAGCATTTCAGATGAAGTCTCACCAGTGTCTTGTATAATGGTAATAACACTTCCCTATCTCTACTGGAAATACCTCACTTGATGCAACTTGGGATTGTAATAGCCTTTTTCATGGCTGCATCACATTGGTGGCTCAGAGTCATCCTGTGATTGACCAATATACCCAAGTCTTTCTCCTGTTCTGTCACTTACAACTGATACCTTCCCATCTTATAGCAAAAATTCTTGTTATTAGTCCCTCTGTTATTCCAATCACATCATAGTTCCTTGACTCCACTTCCTTAACTAACTTCCTCCACTTCTCTAACTAATTCCCTTAATTTTTTAAAGTTTGCCCTTTTGAAACCAAGGACCCTAGTTGCAGACCTCTTTTTGTTTTATTTTAGTTTAAACTGAATTAACTCATGATCACTCAAACCAAGGCAGTCCTCTACAACCAGTTCCTCTGTGAGGTCCTTGCTACTTACTAATACTAAATCTAAAACGGCATCACCTCTTCTTGGTTTGGTGACTGGACCCTACCATTATTAGTAGCACTTGTCCTTCAATATATATCTAGGAAATTAAAGTCTCCCATAATCACAAAATTCCCAGTTGTATTTATTTAATTAAAAATATCAAAGAGTTCTCTATACATATCCATATCAGATCCTGAGGGTCTGGAGCAGACCCCGAGCACTATCACTGTGGAGCTTCTGTTACCTTTCTTCCCCAAAGTGATTTTTATCCAAACAGATTCTGTTTTATCTATTCCATCTTTTCTAATTTATTTACAGTCTACTTTGTCATTAATATCCGATGCTAGTCTACTACCTTTACCTTTATTTTGGTTTAATCTGAACAGCTAATACCCTTTAATAACTTTACTCCAGTCATGACTACCCTTCCACCCTGTTTCTGTTATTCCTATAATATCTGATTTCACTTCCTGTACAATAGTTCTAGTTCCTCCATTTTGTTATCCAGACTCCTGGCATTGGTGTACAGATATCTTAATTGTTTTTGCTTGGTTTGCCCCAGATTCCTCACACAATTAGGCACAGTAATTTTATGGCCAGCATTGCCTACATGACTGTAAGTGATATTGGCACTATCTTTCCTCTTTTTGTCCGTTTTCCTATCCTCTGTTGTCCCTTTCTCCATTGCTATATACTCTTTTGCTTGATTTTTCTCATGCTCAATATTAGAATCAGGCATGGAGATTACATGAGCATCTCCCAATCGTCTTCCCCAAATTCCTAGTCTGAAGTTCCTTTAATCAGTTATGCTAGCCTCCGTCCCAAAAGTCTATTCCCCTTTCTACTCAGATGGAGTCCATCCCAGGAGAACAGTCCTCTGTCTCTGAATGGCTCCCAGTGGTCAACCATCCCAAAGCCCTCCTTAGAGCACCATTGCCTAAGCCATCTGTTGACCATCATAATCTTCTCTCACCTTTGCTCCCCTCCTCTAGGGACAGGTAGAATGCCACTGAAGATCACCTGAGCCTCCATTTCAGCCTCAGATCCACATCCCGTATCTAGAACTGCAGGCAGTCTGGCTTGAGCTTGCAGGACCAGGTTCTGCATCTGCAGGGCAGCAACCTGGTCCTGCAAGATCTGTAGGGCTCCCACTATCTCTGTCAGAAATAAACTGTGGGATCCATGTTCAGCATATCAGCTCTAGTGCCCTCATTGTTTGTGGCGGGAGGGAGGGTTGACTGATTAAACTCACTGATTGGGACATGGGCGGTGGTGCTTTGTGGTTGGAACAAAAGTCAGGTCTAGTGGTTAGCGCAGGAGTTGGTATCCAGGAATCAGAGTGCAGGGTCAGAGCTGGTGTCAGGAATCTGAGCCAGGATACCTGGAGTGAGGCAAGGCAGGAGAAGGCTGGGTCTGATGCAGGAGCAGTGCTGGAACAAGGAGGGAACAAGGCTGAGAACTAGCAGGCTCAGGACCTATCACAGCCATGGTTGAATGCTTTGAGCAGCTGCTGGACTATTGCTCCTGCTAATCTTAAGAGCTGCTCTGCTGACTCTTCCCACCAATCAGGCAGTGTAGCCGATCAGCCAGCCTATTACAAGCTGTACTCATTAGGTTGCCCAGACACTGGCTGTGATTCCTGACAGGGGCATGATCTCCCTTTGAAAATCAGGCCCACAGAACAGACACGGAAGTCAATTAACTCCCCACTGAAATGCACAGCCTATGGCAAGAAACATAGCCGCTGTCTAATGTGCAGTGTCACATTTCACAGCAGTAGATCTGTTAAACCATGAAAGCTTTACTTTAAGTGTCCAAGAGGAGATGCTTTTCTGCTCTCAAGCAGTTTTTTCAATATCACAGTGGCCTCCAATGTTTTGAGTCAAGGAGCACAAAATAAATGCCCCAATTGAGCTAAACTCGATTCCTTCTCTCATCTCAAGGAATGCTTCAGATAAGTGTTGTTGGATTTTTATACAAATTATTATCTGTCCATCTTAGAGTTTAATAGCAGTTCATGTGACACTTTATGGAAACTGCATCTCCTGGGACTTATAACAACAAATAATTCTCCAAGAGAACAGAAATTCTTGTTACAACTGTTTTGGCAGAACAATTTCTGAAGGGCTTTCTTTCCCAGCTTTCTATTTTTGGCTACCTGATTTTTTTCTTGTGTTAAACTTCAAAGGGAATAATTGTGGATTCTCAGACCTACTCCATATGATCATTTCAAGCTCAGTTTTATACCCTTCCGGATGGTGTTTTGCTTTAACCTCAAACTGACAATTCAACTTGTTTGTTTTATTCAGTAAATTTCCAATTTCTTTAACTCTTGTTTCAGGAACCTAGATTGTCTCTGCTGAGACTAGTCTACTTTTTTTGGTTAAACTCACTAGACCAGCAGTTCTCAAACTGTGCATCAGTGGGTCACGACCCAATTTTAGTGGGGTCGCCAGGGCTGGCTTGGACTTGCTGAGGCCCAGGGCCCAAGCCCGAGCCCCACCACCCAAGACCGAAGCCTGAGGATTTCAGCCTTGCATGTTGGAACTCAGGTTACAGGCCCCCCACCTGGGGCTGAAGCCCTGGGGTTTCAGCTTTGCTTCCCCCACCCTCCTGGGTCAGTGGGGCTTGGGTGGGCCCAGGCTTCAGTCCCCCTCCTGGGGTCATGTTTTATTGTCAGAAGGGGGTCGCGGTGCAATGAACTTTGAGAACCCCTGCACTAGACAAAGGCATTCTTCTCATTATTCTCAAACATGGTGTCCAACCTGGATGGCTTATTTCTTCTTAGCATGTGCACAATGTGCCTCAGGTGGCACATGATAAGGATTCATCACTGAATTTAGTCCGCTGGTTGGATCATTAGCTTCTCCGACCTGGGCTGGTACTAATGGGGAACGCAATGTGAACGATGATCCATGCCCCCGATGAGTTACTAATGACTGGAGAGACCGTAACAAATGGAAGATATACAAGGGAAGAGCTGTGGG
This sequence comes from Malaclemys terrapin pileata, assembly GCF_027887155.1. Classification (NCBI taxonomy): domain Eukaryota; kingdom Metazoa; phylum Chordata; order Testudines; family Emydidae; genus Malaclemys; species Malaclemys terrapin. Next base: position 183,659,799 of record NC_071507.1, on the reverse strand, counting down.
GGGAACTCTGAGACAGGCTGAAAATATATTTGAAATTTAAAACAATTACACTTGTTTAGCTTATTCTTCTCTGATCAATGTTATTGACAGATCTTGGATTATGATGTATTGATTTACTTATATCCATGATTTCACTATATGTAGTAGCTAGATGATCTAACTTTGACACTATCCCATACAATCAATATAGTTTCTCAGGACAAACCATTATGTGGCATTTTCTCCTGCCTTCCTTGTCTTACTTTTATACATCATTCCACATTAAATTATATTGAGACTAGTTTTTGAATTCAGTTAATGACATGAACACTGTTTGACGGATGATTCATAGGAAAGTGTAGGGGGGTATTTCTTTGATATTTTTGCTGCATGTTTATTGAGGGTTGACTTTTGGTTCTTTTTACGTTTCATTATGTTGTTTCATTATATTTAATCAACTGTCAGTTGCCTAGAGTTTGAGATAGGAACTCGTGTTGTTGATTATGAATTCAAATAAACAAATAATATTGATCTTAAATTGAGAGAATCATTTCATTTTTAGTCTCTATACCTCAAATTCTGGGAACTGAAATTTTTCATGTTCACACTTTGCCCAAAATTGATTTTATTTGTAGAACAAAGCAACAAAAATCATTAAATCTTTTTAAATTATAGATTATGTGTGAGTGGGGGAAAGGAACCTTACAAATCCAACAAAAAGTAAAGATGTTTAGTACTAAGAGTATAAAAAAAATCTGTGGAAATCTACTGTCCTTCTTATAACCTTACTCATGTGAGTAGGCCTTTCCCATGCAAGCAATCACATGTACTTCAAGAATTATAGCCAGAAATGTGTTGTAGAGCCAAACTCATAGGCTGTAAATTGACTTTGCCATTATGGATCTGGCATATATCATTATGTTAGAATTAAAATTTAGACAATGCACTGTAATTAAGGGCCATTTCGTCATTCATGTAGAACCTTCACTATATCACCTAATTTAAACAGCAATAAAGTTTCAGTTTAAGCACTTGAAATGTTTTATGGGGATAATTACATGAAATTTGATCTATAATATACACACATTTATGACTGCTTTGAAACGATTATGTTGATGAGCTTTTGGAACTAAGCTAATTCTGATTGTCTGACTTAACCTTTACCAAATGGAGTCACCTTCAGGAAAGCCTACAGAGCTGTGAATTTTTAGCATTCAAGGTGCCCTGAAAAGTGACCCTACAATCGCCTGTTGTAAGAAATATGCACAGAATGAAGACTGATGTAAACAATATAAGCCATAGCAGTGATTGGACAAGGTTACCCTGAGCTTCCCAGCATTGCGAATACATAACACTGCCACTAACATTAACACTGATGAGCTATGCACTGCAGCAAATTTAAATCAAATATTCACTGCCTTTGTTAGTCATTATGATTCAAATTCTGCTCACCATTATTCTAGTGTAAATGTGTATCACTGAAGAAAATGGAGTTGCAATAGTGTGAATCAGAGCAAATTTTAATGTGATATGTCATTTTTTGTTTCAGAATGGGCTCTCTTTTTCATATTTTTACATTAGCCTCGCAGAAATAAATTCAATATCTAGGTTTGAAGATTTGCAGAAATAGCAGAAATCATTTAACCAATTCATTTCCTAATAAAATAGAATCTTTTTATAGTGAAATCATTTGTTTCACAGAACATCACTATTTAAGTAGAAGATCACTATGGGCATGTCTACACTGCACTTAAAATCCCTCAACAGGCCTGTGCCAGCTGACATGGGTGTGCAGAGCTTGGGCTAAGAGGCTGTTTAATTGTGGTGGAGATGGTTGGACTGGAACCCTGGCTCTGGAACCCTGTGAGGTGGGGCAGGGGTGGGAGGTTTCCAGAGCTCAATTAAACAGTCCCTTAGCCTCAGTCCCGTGAGCTTGAGTCAGCTGGCATGGGCCAGCTGCCAGTGTCTAATTGACATACCATATAAGTAAATTCCATTTGTACCTAGTAAAGACTTCACTACAACTGCAGTTGCACAGTTAGTGTGCTCCATCATACACACTGGTTACTAATGGCTAACAGTTCTTCATTATGTCAAGACTGTATTGGCTTCAGTCTATTTCTAATGGCCAAGTACCCACATCACGAAAGACTAACATCATGCCTGGCTTTCTCAACAGACAAAGCAAGGACTGAAAGAATGGGGAATGAACTAACTTGGCACTCCAGAGGTAGTCTCCTGTGACAGTGCTAAGGTTCATTGATAGAGCAATGACAGGTAACCTACACTAGCTCTGCAAGCTTCATTCCTTTTCTGTGGATTAATAGGGAGGGTAATTCCTTAACTATAAAGTTTCAAGGAGTGCTCTCAATCTCAAATGATTGCCCAAACAATGGGTTTACACCTCCCTTCCTGTATTTGTAGACAGGAAAATACTCCAACCTCTTTTGGGGAGTATTTCCCCTATGAATAGGAGTTATGGACGGCTAGTCCCTGGTTGAACAGCCTAGCAGTAAATACAGCTAGTGTCATGTGTGAGGAGAGAAATGGGGGGAAGAGGGGACTGTAGAGTTAAAAGAGAGAGAGAGGGAAGCAAGAATGGGAGCACAGAAGAGATCTGAGAGAGAAGCAAAGATGTAAGAGGCTAGTAAGTTAGAGATGATAAATGCAGTGAATGAATGGACGGGGAGAGATGGACAGTGAGCAGCACTGAAGGAGTATTTGTGTCTGTTGGGGGTTGGGAGGAGGTCAGAGAGAGAGAAGAGTGTTTTGGTAAAGACCAGAACAGTAAGTGGGAAAGCCAATGCAAAGCTGAAGGGTTGAGTAAAAATCAAGAGGTACTGGAATCAGAAGAGTTGTCAGTGTAGAAATTAAAGGCGTCTAGGATGAAGGACTGGGATTTTAACAAGAGGAAAAGAGCCAGGCTTTAAAGTCAGAGGAAAAACAGGGTGAGGAGTAGATAATGGCAGACATGCCTAGGCAGTGAAGAGAAGGATTGCATGGAGAGGTTATGAAGAGTTGGAGTGGGGAAGGGACAAGGCTGGAAACAGGAAAAGAAAGACAGTGGTGTCCCAATGCCACTGTCATGGCCCCTAAAGGTGTCAGCAGCAACAGATGTGCCATCAGAGGTACACAGCCAAAATCCAGTGAGTGCAAGGAAATGGAGGGAGAAGGAGAGACAGAATGTGGATCTCTTAGAATTGGAGAGGCAGCATTGGAAGGGAAGGAGGAGCATGGGAAACATGTCTAACATTGGCAGGATTAGATCCCAGTGAACAGAGAGGAATCTTTGAGAGACTGCACAGAGTCTCCCTAGGCATGAAGGTCCTTATTCCCCTGCTTGTTACGCAGTGACTGGGATACATCTGGTGAATGAGGACAAAGCCTCTGCTGATAGGCAGACACATGCTCTCTGCCGTGCTATGCTCAGTAAGAATTGGTGTCTTGAACTTGGTCTGTTGCACTCAATAGAGAATAGTGTGGTCAAGCACATCAAAAGAAAGACTCTCAGCAATCAGGCCGTTACTTCCCACACTGCATAGTTTCTGTGTCAATGAAGGAGAATTACAGAGGGACAGAAGAAAGTTTTAAAATCTTTTAGAAGAGAAAAGAAAAACATCTAGGTCTAAAAGTAACAATAGCGCAGACAGCCACCACTACAGATACAACCTAGAGAAAACAAGAGCCACCTCAACTAGGATAGTGCCCTCAACTATCTCCTATCTGGAGGGGAGTTGAAGTAAACACTTGTCTCCGAGCTGGGACAGAAGTATGACTAAAAACCTTTCATGAATATGGAATGTGTGCTTTGGCATTATACTGAAGTTAGCATGCAATGCCAACCCAAGAGCAATTTTGTTGTTAATCAGATTTGAAGGAACTGTAAATGCAAATACAATGGAATTTCAGCTCTCCATTGTTTTATGTGCTTCAACAGCTCAGAAACCTTGTGATTTAAAAAATACTGGTACAAGATCAGTTCATAAATTGGCATCATCCTTTTGCCAAATATGAAAAATACTAGGAAAGGAGCAGTGATACAAGGAGGGAATAAAACCCCATATGTATTGAATTGGGGAATCTGTCTGAACTCTGGTTGATAGTATGGTTGTTCTTATGAAAAATTCCTGTATCATGGAATGCATCTATGTCTATGTATATCTGCCATGGGCTGGGGCCAATGGAGAACATTTACACTTAATGACTGTACTTGACTTGACTAGATCAAGAAGGTTGACTGGAACTGGGAGAAGCTACTTCCTTCTATTGGTCTGCAGAGGCTGGTTTTGGAGAGTGGAGAAGTCCCAAACAACACGGAGACAGAAGTGACAAAGCAGGGGTTTTAAAAAGACTCACAGGGAGAAGTCTCACAGAGCCACATCGGAAACTTTGGACAAGAGGGGAAGAGACAGATATGTTTTTGTAGCAGGGGAGGGGATGGGGAGCAGTTTAGCTTTGGACCAACCAAAGTCAGAGAAAGCATGTTGACCCAAAGGGAGAGAGAAGCTCTATGGTTCATAAGTCAAGCCATAAGCTGCAGCATAAGGTCCTGGACACGCTCAGAAGACCTGGACCCCAGCCCAAAGAAGGCTTCAGGGTGCTGAGGAAACTATAGAAGGGAAATGTGCGAAAGGTTTATTATTTTGGAATAGACCTGTGGATTTCTTGTGCTATTTAAGAAAGAGCAATGATGTTTTAGAATCCTGTGTAAAGTCTATCTGTATGTGGTCTGTGTCTTAAGATACACCTGTCACATGCCTTTGAAGAGCTAATCTGCAGACCTGGAACACCTACACAGTTGGAATTCTAGGAAAGGGTGTGTTTAAGCTATGGAGGAGTCTGAGAGCTCAAAACAGGGGCAAGGCAGTTGGACCCTGGGGTCTTAGCTCTCAGGAGAGTGTGCTAATTAGAGGACCTGGACTCTGAGAGTATACCTATGGACCCCAACATAGGGGTAGTGCCTGGACTTTGTTCACACTCCAGAGGCTTATGGGATCCAGTAGTTGGATCCCTTCACAGCAGTCTGGGCCAAGAGGGGGTGCTTGACTGGATCTATGACTCCATATTTGCATGTAAATATATTACCACTCTGATTTGGCACCTGATCTTGCCATTTCACATGCTTGATACAGACGGAGCTCTTGAAATATTTATAACATGTATTACAGGTTATAATGACTTATTTGCATGTATATCTATGAGAAACAAAGAGGGTATCAGTGTCACTGAAGTCCTCAAACCATGCTTAGAGGACTTCAGTAACTCAGCCAGAGGTTAGGGATCTATTACAGGTGTGGGTGGGTGAGTTTCCGTGGCCTGCAATGTGGAGGAAGTCAGACTAGATGATGGTCCCTTCTGACTTTAAAATCTATGAGTCACATAGCAATTATATGAAATATTTCATACATTTCACCAGACAACATAGTAAAACAATATTGAACAAGTTCCAATCCAAAAAAACAAGGAAACTAAATTAATTATGACAAAGGCTCTAAATATAGGTCATAAATGGGCACCTAATTAGTGTCTCCCTTCTATGCCTTCGGTGCCTAGTTACATAGTTAACATTTAACTCTTTATTCCATTACTTTTCAGGGTTTTTTCCTGAGATACATTATCATAATGTTTTCTTTGGTTAGCTGAATATCATTTCCCGATGTTATTTGCACTTGAAATGTGTTAGCATCTTAATTAATCTTTTAGTAAGTACATATATTTCCTTTTCCTGATCATGATTTCATTAATTCTTTATCCATAAACAAAGAAAGAAAATTCCTATTTTAAAAGTTGATTATTTAGTTACTGCTCACAAAAAAGACAGTTATTAAAAATGATAGATTTTTTTCAGATCAAACTTGTGTGTGTGTTTAAAATTTCTGATGTGGTACTGAACGAGAGTGTGACATGTATTATGGTACAATTAACCAGTACTGATCTGACACATCCTATTATTGTACAATGCACATAATGATGCTATAATTATTCTAATGATAGTGTCTGAGCAAGTATCTCTCCCATTTTTGGTGACTCATTGTTTTTCAGATGGAGGCAAAGCTAGATGAAAACAAAGCGGTACCAAATACATGAATGAATAATATATTCAATAGAATTTAGCAAAGAAAGCTTCAGAAAAGGACATCATGACTTATGTCACATGTTATGTGCCAAGAATAGATGCCAGACTTTATTGCAGTTTGCGTTATCATAGCTGAACAAGAAAATTCCTCTCTAAAAATTCCCTCTCTAATAGGAGGTAAATCTAGGTACACGTATCATATAGGGTACAGGTTTAATGCAGTTTTATTAGCAGAGATCTATCAGCCTGCTCCACAGTGTAATAACTCGTGCATTAAGTTCCGGTATGGTCTCAAAACTTAAGGGCCTGACCTTGCTATTGGCAGGCCTGGGCTTGTGTATAGTATATTCAAACAGGTGAAAGACTTCTTGGGTTTTGTAGATCCAAAATACAGCAATTCCTCCACATCATCCTCACAAGCCACTTTGGCAAAGAGATGGCAAGTGCAACGAGCCATCAGTGCTAGCAAACTGACTGTGAATAGGGGGTTATTAAATTCCCATCTTATTGCCATAACAGAGATGAAAAGCACTGACTGATGGAATTGTTCCATCAGATGAGCAGCCTGTTGAATCCTGACACTCAATGACAAGTTTGAACGTTTCTGAGAGAAATTCTCAAGTGATAGGAATTTACAGATGAGACCAATGTGATCCAGTCTGGTTTGGGCTGCTTTTGAGGAAGCAGTTGTGAAAAAGGAGATTAATGCACTCTTTTCAAAGAGTAACATATCAGCGACTCTGAATTTGTCCTCCAGAATGAAATTATTTGGGGTGGATTTTATCATGAATATATTATTCCCTCTAGCTGCAGGTTCTTATCCTTTTTTTTTATATAGCCTAATTAATAGATTGATATATTGATTGTTGTTTAGTCTCTTAGACCACAGTGGTCAATAAAGGTTCAGTCTCCTGAGGACTGCCTCATCAGGAATTATTATCAGTATCATTAGAATGAGAGATTCTAGGAACACAGGAGAAACAATTGCAATTTTATCAAAAGTCCCTATATTAACAAATCCACTAAGCAGATAAACAATAACACAAACACTGAAATACAACAGCAGCTAGAGAGTGCAGTGTTTAGCCTTATGACTAACATCACTCATGTATCACATTTTGTGCTGGGGACCCTGGAGTGTCAGTCATTATCTGTCTCATTATCAGTAGAACCAGTAGTTCTAGTTCCTCCATTTTGTTACCCAGGATCTTGGCATTGGTGTACAAACATCTTAGTTGCTTCTGCTTGTCTCACCTTCGTTCTCCTCCTCTAAGGACATACTACTTTACAACACACGTTTTTTGTTTGAGCAAGTAGATTACAGGTAACATTTCCAAAAATGCCTGTGAAGCTTAGGAACTGTTGAGAGTCTAATTTGGGAAACAGTTACAAGCAGTGCTGCCGAGAGGGGGTTCGGGCCCCGGTTGAAAGAAATTTTTCAGCCCCCCCAGCAAAGGAATGGCCGACGTGAGGGGGGGAAGCCAGGCCCGGAATTTTTTCGGGCCCCCCAGCAAGTGCAGACTGGCTAAACAGGGCCGATCGGGGGGGGGGGGGGGAAAGCCGGGCCCCAGGCCCCCTTCCAGACCGCCGGACCCCAGTAATTTGTACCGGCTTCCCCCTCCTCTCGTCGGCCCTGGTTACAAGTTCACGCAATTTAAGCTTAATTGTTGTATTTAATTATTTTATTAGCTTTATTTATACAATTTTAGACTGAATTATTGTTACTTATATTGTTTGAACACATATTTATTCCGGACATTAAACAGATAAAATGGAATTGGTAGGGAGCCCAACTTAACACATTTCAGGTCACTGGAAATAATTTTTTATAATTTTATGATGGTCGTTGCTGACTTTGATCTTTGATTTAGTCTTTTAGTCCCATTTTCCCATTTTTTTAGTTTATTTGATGTTTTTTTCAATTTATGCCTTGTTTATTTGAGGGTTTTTATACATTTTATAATTCTCTTATTACATGTTTTTTTTAAAATCTTTAAGCATGTTACGCATTTGTTTTAGGTAACCCATACAATATGCGTACACAAGCTTTAATTTACACAACTTTTGCTGTTTATGTCATTCTCTTTCTGTATCATCCTGCTTCTGGGTTTTCCCACGAAACGGGGCTTCTTTTCATTACAGGTTTGTGTATTTTTTACCTAAAAATTTTCAGCACCACATACCTTTGTCCTTTCAGCAATAGCATCATTTTAAGCAAATCCACAATTCAAGGCGAATTGGCAAAACCACACTCATGGCAGCATGACTTTGGCCTGAGTGTTACCTCACTATCCATAATTATCAACTATTAAAATATATCTAAGAAAGCTCTTAACCTTACCATTTAGCAAGTCTTCATTTCAATATTGTAAGTCAGCGTATGTATATCATCCTAACTAATTTTTATTTGGATGGGGTGAGGGCAAGGGGAGTTATGGAAAATTTGATGACCCTTTTATGTCAACATTTCTTATCTTTTTTTCAGGGGACTTTTCCACAAAGTCTGATATCATGTCTGACTATCGTTACAAACAAAAACATGTTAGCAATTTTCCCTGTGTTGTATTTTGAGGAGTGTCTTGATTTTAGGACCTGAATAATCAGTGTTCCCCAACAGAACTCAAGTCCCACTGACTTTCAATGAGATTGGGTTCCTAAGTACCTAAATCACATTAGAAAATGGGACTCAGGGCTTGATCTACTCCCATGTTGAAGGATAGGTCAATGCTCACTATGGAACCATGTGCAGTAGCAGGGTCCATATGGACAGTTATTATGTGGCATGCTAGTGCAGCCTCCAGCTTGCCATACATTAACTGTTTGTATCTCAAACCCTTAATCTCTGAAATCACTTAGGTACTTTTGAATATGCCCATTCTATATTACAAGTTGCACTGGTTTACCAAAAAATACATGTAGATGAACTGGTGCAACTTTGTGTATGGACACTCATGTCTCTTTAAATCTGGAATATAATGGTTTAGTGTTGTGAGTGCAAGATGATATAAAACAGAATTAAACTGATATTAGAGTGTCCACACAGTGTTTTGAATTGGGTTAACAAAAAATTGGTTTTTAACCAATTTAAGTTAAACAGGTGCAATGTGTTTATTTAGACAAGCCCTGCATTTAAATTAATTTAGTTAAGCTAGTGCACTCCCCTGTGTACACATTATTAAAACAATTTAAATGTGCTTTTTTTTTTCACTTTGATTTAAATTAATTCTGAATTAAGGGGAGATCTTGAAAGGCACAAAGGCATCTATCTATGGAAAGCAATGGGAGTAAGGCACCAAACTCCCACTTGGGTCTTTGAAAATCTTCCTCATAAACTAAATAGACACAAATTATGCTTAAACTGATGCCAATGTTCACACAGGGGATTGCACTGGTTTAATGGAATTTATTTTAAAAGGATATTGGTTATAGTGATGCAACTTGTAATATAAACCAGGGAAATTTCTGAATCTGATGACCTTCAGGGCACATTGCAATGTCTATCTATGCACTCAGACTTCTACCACTTTAATTAGAGCTGGTACTTGTGAGTTAGGTGGGATGAAGGATAATCAAACTATTTCATGTATAGTGGTAGCTATAAAATATAGCTTTATTTAAAGCTCCACCCACTACAGTACAACTTGTCAGTCATGTTAGATTATAATGCACTTGAATGACAAACAGAACATTTGAATGTGCCTGGGGCATGTCACACACTAAAATGTGTTTCCTTCAAAAACCTTTCATAAGCGTATTCGTTTTGTGAACAAAATTTAACAATTACCTTAAAATCTTCAAGGGAGATGAATTCTTTTTTAAATCCTGAAATTATAAATGTGGTAGCTGCTCAATAGCTGTCACATTCTTCCACTAATGTATAAGGATTAAAATGTCCATGTTCTGTAAATAATTACCTATTTTGATGAAAGCAGCATGCATTTTCTTAATGTGAAATAGAGAGCAAGCATCAGTTTGCATTGTCACTTCAGATCATGTCACATTAATTGACTCATTATAATCTGAGTACCCTGACATACTGTATACACTTTCTGTTGAGCTACTGTACCTTTTAAAAATGCTATTTGCTATCCTCTTATATCAATCAGGAAATAAAGCGTCAGCCTTTATTGGCAGTCAAAAGAGAATAACAGATTATTCAGATGGATCATAGGGACTCACTGCTTCTCTACTGAGCTGCTGCAGAATTCCCTTCCAGGAATTATTGTTCAAAAGGCAAAAATCACACGCTGTAGTGCAAGACTTCCTTGTTATGTTAGCTCCCCATTTCAGCAAGGTACTTAAGAACATACTTAGCTTTAAGCATGTGATAGGTCCTATTGAGTTTAATATACCTGCTCAACTGGAACATTATTCTTAGTCCGTTGCAGGTCTTACGTGTCTTTGAACATTTCCTCCTCTTTTTTAAGTGAACATTAGAAAACATTTTCTTTGCTCATTAAGTTATGTCAAGGTTCTTGTCATTAAAACAAAAGTGAGTGTATGCATTGAGTTTCTTTTAGAATTTGAAATGATTCTCATAAGGATGACTCTGTAAAAGATTTGGGGAGTATGGTAGATAATCAGCTGAACATGAGCTTCCAGCGGGATGCTCTGGCCAAAAAAGCTAATGCAATCCTGGGATGCATAAACAGGGAAATCTTGAGTAGGGGCAATACATAACTTGTGGTGTATAAAGGATTTATGGAGGATAGGCCCATCAATGGCTATTAGCCAGGATGGGGAGGGATGGTGTCCCTAACCTCTGTTTGCCAGAAGCTGGGAATGGGCAACAGGGGATGAATCACTTGGTGATTACCTGTTATGTTCATTCCCTCTGGGGTACCTGGCATTGGCCACTGTTGGAAGACAGGATACTGGACAAGATGGACCTATGGTCTGACCCGATATGGCCGTTCTTATGTTCTAAAGAGGGGTCACAGGGTGTGTCTTTCGCCAGCTGAGGAGGGAATGGAAAGTCCTGCTATTCACTGAACTGAGTCCATTACAACGGGCATACATGTGATAGTGTACCTGTAATGATTGAGCCAGGGCACTAGGACCTCACTTCGTTGACAATAAACCTGTCTGGGTGCCTTTGCTACTGAAATGAGCCTGTGGCCTTTTGGGCAGTTCGATTGAAGTCAGCTGTGTCAGCTATCTGTGTAGAGCACACAGAAAGAACACACACGCAACCAACAACTAACTACACACCTATGTATATTTTGATTTGGTAGCACTTTACATTCATTTTGCATGGGGTACATGATTACCCAAAGTCAAGGAATCAAGCTTTCACGTGTATTTAATGCTCTCCAGGCAACTTCTACTGATCAAGTACATGTCTACCACTAAGGCTGGGTTTAACGAGAGAAAAAGTGTCTTTCAAGATTACGTAGGGAGGTGACAGAAGCAAACCAGGGAGAATGTTGATATTACAGATATAAATGTAGGGATGCGTTGGCCGCTAATCACTGACATCAGACAGTCATTGTAGTAGACATATAATTTCTTAATTAGCATAATTTTTGTTGTTCATTGCACTGAGCACAGAAACTGGAAAAAAAGCTTTCCAATTGATGTGAAGTATACAAAAGTACATGCTTTTGCTATCAGTATTATCTAGACTAGAACAGTTCTGTTGAGAACAGCCTTGAACTGGCACAGTGATGATCTAATAGACTTTTCCCTCTAGCTCATTTGATTCTATGATTAAGTTCCTGATGTGGTTCCATGGGAATATCATTGGAAGGGACCTTTAACTCTTTCTGCTATATAAAGTATTTTAAAAAACAGCTATATATTATGTAGCATCATTGGTGGATTGGAGGGGCCAAGGGGTGAAAAGGTTGTATATGGCTGGAACAGAGTCATTCAGGGCTTTGCATGCAGTGACAAGGAGCTGAAATTTAATGCAATGGAGGAGGGAGAGGTGGTGGATGGATTCAGAGAGTGGGGGACATGGTGAGGTTAGCCAATGCAGGAGGACCATGGTTGGGAACATATTGTAAGATGCAAGGACAATGAGGAAGCCAAGGGGCAGAAGTGGGTGGGGCAGTGAGGAAGGGAGGACTAACTGATAAGAGTGAAGGGGAAAGAAAGAATGGAAGAGGACATGTAGATATGCTGGAAGAGGAGTGCTGAGGCATGGCAGTGGTGGATTAGTGACTGAAAGACATAGTGATTAAACAAGTTGATACAAAAAGTATAGTTAATAGATAAAGCAGAGAGCCAAGTGACTAGTAAAATGAAATTATGTAGAGAGCCAAATAGCTAGTAAATTACAGTGTCAAATGACTGGTAAATTTTAATTATGAGAATTCCCTCAACTTCTCCTTGCCCTCCCTCCTTACCTGGTAGAGGCTCTGGCTTTTGGGATTCATGAAAAGCTTATAATCTAAAGAGAGTGCCCTGCAGTATTCAAGACAGTCCCAAGTACAGGTTTCTCTCGTTGTGGTGCTCCATAGACAGACCTGCAATTTACTTCAGTGGGAGTTCTTCACACACCACTTTCACTGTTAGAAATGTATTACAAATAGGAAGCTCGGGAATCAGTCCCTCTCCCCATTTTCAGGGCACATGATTTTCACAATTCCCAAAGGCTCTTTTTGAGGGATAAAGTTTCCAGTCTGTCCTATCTCCCAGGCACGCTTTGGCTGCTAAGAGAATTTACACTGCAGGAAGTATATGAGAAAAATAAACAGTCTTTTCTTCCCTGGACCTGTAGGAACATTAACCTAGTAAAAGGAAATTTGGCCCTTACGTATAATTTCCATTAGAGAAATCCTTGGGCTTCCTGAAACAGTCTGTATTCTGTAAGATCCTTTAGGTGGGAAGCAGTCTGACAAGACAATCAACTCTACTGACAATGTTCATTAATTTTCTTAACATGTTGATGTTAACTTAAATTATTTCTCTTTGGTTACTACACAATAGCCGGTGAGAGCTCTGACCTTCACCTAGGTCTGGCAGCTGCTGACAACAGGAAAGCAGGATGTTTTGTATCCAAACTGGTGCTCACTCTCTGTCAGCCTAAGGTTTGCTGTCAGATAAATATGGATGGAATCTCCCCTAAGCCTACAAAGATCTCTTTAATGAATCATTTGCTACATCCTAGCAAGATTTAATTAGTTTATCATACATCCAGAAGGTAAATAATCTTTCATATACTCTAGTGCATGGAATAGTATTCACTTGCCTTCCCACTGAAACATTGTAGAATAGTGTTGCCTTTCTTGTTGCCACGTTACATCAGTTTTTTTTTTCTTTTCCGTCTCTTCTTTCTTTCCCATCGTCTCATACAATGTAAACATCAGCATCAAACTAATCCTTAATTTACTCTTGATATCCATTCTCTCACACACAGAAAATGCATTTGTACTGATCACGTATTTTCTGACATTTTATTCTCCAAGAGAAATATCTACATTAAGACTGAAAGCCTGGTTCTCATGCACACTCTAGCCACTTTTCACTGCTTCATCAGTTTAAAGGAGTTCTACAGTGGGTATAAATTATATTCAGGCTCAAAGATGTCTTGTAAATTACAGTTTCATCCAAACTAATGCCCCTTTACCATGAAAAAAAAATAGTGTAGATGAGAATCAAGCCCTGAAATTTTCAAAATTGCTGAGGGATTTGAATACCTAGTTCCCAATAAAATTGCAACTGAGTCTCTTTTATAAAAACATAAAAATAATATGTATTTCTGCAACAGTTCTTATAGTTTATCCTTACAATGTGAAGCTTCAGGGCCTCAAAGACAATCACAAGGAGCTTGAGGGTGAAGGGGAAGATAGTGAAAAAAAATTGAAGAAAGAGGAGATGGTGATTGCATTGGCCAGGAAAAGTGAGTGTTGCAGCTGCATTCTGAGGGTGAGTTGAGGGTCAGGAACATCAGAAGGGATGTTGTATATTTATGGTGTGAAATGATACAGATCTGGACAAGGATTTTGTTGGTAGGGATGGGCAGCAAAGGATTACCTAGGGAGATGTTGGAATCTCCATCCTCAGAGGATTTTAAGGCCCGGTGTCATAAATATAAAGGGAAGGGTAACCACCTTTCTGTATACAGTACTTTAAAATCCCTCCTGGCCAGAGGCACAAAATCCTTTTACCTGTACAGGGTTAAGAAGCTCAGGTAACCTAGCTGGCGCCTGACCAAAAGGACCAATAAGGGGACAAGATACTTTCAAATCTGGGGAGGGGGACAAGGCTTTGTTTTGTCTGTTCTTTGTCTGTCTGTTCTGTGTGCTTGCCGGAGACAGATCAAGAAGGTAAGCAATCCAACTCAATTAGAATTAGTAAGTAATAATAAGGGAATATGTTAGCTTACTTTTATTTTGGCTTGTGATTTTTCTTGTCTAGAGGGAGGTTTTGTCTAGAGAGAGGTTTATCCCTGGATTTGTAACTTTAAGGTTTTGCCTAGAGGGGATCTCCTCTATGTTCTTGAGTCTTTTGTTATTCTGTAAAGTACTTACCCTCCCAATTTTACAGAGGTAATTCTTTTACCTTTTCTTTAATTAAAATTCTTCTTTTAAGAACCTGATTGATTTTTTCATTATTTTAAGATCCAAGGGTTTGGGTCTGTGTTCACCTGTACCAATTGGTGAGGATATAATTCTCAAGTCTCTCCAGGAAAGTGGGTGTAGGGGCTTGGGGGATTATTCTCAAGCCTGCCCAGGAAAAGGGGTGTAGAGGCTTGGGGGGATATTTGGGGAAGGTAGGGCTCCAAGTGGCCCTCCCTAAATGTTTGTTTAAATCACTTGGTGGTGGCAGCGTTACTTAATCCAAGGAATAGGGGAGTTTTTCACCTAAGCTGGTAGAAATAAGCTTAGAGGGTCTTCATGCAGATCCCCACATCTGTGCCCTAAAGTTCAGAGTGGAGAGGGAACCCTGACACCCGCTTGACAAAGCTCTGGCTGGGATGATTTAGTTGGTGTTGGTCCTGTTTTGAGCAGGGGATTGGACTAGATGACCTCCTGAGGTCTCTTCCAACTCTAATCTTCTATGATTCTATGACTCTGATTCTATGATTCTATCATTGATTCTTGAGATAATATAGAGGAAAAGGTGGAGAGATTTAGTTACACCAAACCTCAACTGGGCTTGATCCAAAGCCTTTTGAAGACAATGGAAAAAACTATTGATTTCAGAAGACTTTGGGTCACGCTTCTGATGTAAACAGATGTATCTCAATTAATTTCAATGAATCTACACTAACTTACAGCAGGAGGGGACATAATTATTGGAGGAGGAGAGAGGAGTCAAAGATGACCCCAAGTCTGTGCGTACCAAAAATCTTTGTTTAAAAACAACACTGAGAAACAAAACAAAACAAAAATGCTCCTGGGTAGATGAACAAGCCCATTGGAAACTAAACCTGATTTGTAGAATTTCCACCTCAGTATGGTTTTTTTTGGTTTATAGCATGCCTAAGCAGAATTTATATAGAAATAAAATTATTAATATTTATTTGCTTCTTGGACTAAATGAACAATTCAATGTCCTTTTAACAGTATTCTCCCTTAAGTATTCAATTTCTTAGAGGACTGTTAAGTAAGATGCTAGATCAGAAGTGTTTTATCAATAATGTATAAGACTTGGCTTTCATTTTGTTCTTTAATTATATAACCTTTTTTCATGCTTCTCTTCTTAATACACACAGGGAGAATCTTGAGTTTTATTCTTGCCTCTGTATTCACTCACAGTGCGCAATTCAGCAAGAGACAAAAAACACAGTTTTTATAATTTGGGATATCTAGCGTCAGATACCTTGTTTCTGATATTTGTTTGCTTGATTTGTTTTTGTTTTTCCAGAAGTGCTGAGAAGTACAACTCCCACTATGTTTAGCAGGAATTGTGGGCGATCAGCACTTCTTGAGCATTAAGTGCACTACCCTGATCCCTAACATATGTTTGTGTCTTAGTCTTTGCTGTTATCTTTTAGAAGTTCATCAGAGAAGTATTCTTTGTGGATTCTTCTTGCTGTTCTAGCAGCATTTAATATTAAAAAGCAAAAGACTGAACTACTATTTCAGTCATCCACATAATACTATAAAGAGCTTGCTAATGTGTATCACTGCCCTGTACTGGATACTTAAACAGTTATGATGCTATGTCTGGGGTAATATATTGCTGACACTCAGACATTTTTTGTCCTTTACTTCGAGCAATAGGGCTCTAGGATTTTGGAACAAGAGGAATAAGTTCTATGCCTTCTGCTTTGTGACAACTATGAAGATCTTCAGCAGCCATGGGTATGTTACAATGTTTAGCATTCACACAGCACTGTTCATGGTCAAAGCAGTTTACAAACCTCACACCACTCTGGAGAGGTCTTATCCCCATTTTTTTCAAGTAGGGGAAACTGTACAGAGTAGTTCAATTTTGCATTGCCTGAATTTCTAGCATTTAGTATCCCTGAGGATGGACCATTTACTCAATGATACCAGAAATGAACAAGTAGATGCAGAAATCTGTTGGATGCACTTGAAAGTCCAAAATAACACATTGCCTTTCTGCAGGATGGGGAGGTGAATGATATTTATGGTTCACCATCCAACCAAACATCTGATAGAAATGAGAACCTCTTAGAAAAAAACCCTGGTGTTCTAATTGATCACTTATGTCCTAAATGAATCTGTGTGTTTAACTTCAGGTAAGGAAGACAGGAATCAAATGAGACAATGAACAATTTTTATGCCAGATTATCCCAATTGACTTTCACATGCCAGTTTATTGATTTTTAGATCATAAAGTCAAGATGCAAATTGGTCATCAGACAAGTTCTGGAGAAGAGCTCTTAGCAGTCAGATTTTACTCTGGATAGACTTTGAGGCATTTAATGGACTATGGTTGTGGCAAAATCAGTCCCTCATTACATAATGCTGTTATTTAAGATACATATTATCATAACCTGAGAAATTCAAACATACTACTACTGGGGTGAAATCCTGGCCCCTCTGTAGTTAATGGCAAAATTCTCATTGACTTTAATGGAACCAGGATTTTGTCCCTGGCATGTAGGCAAAATTGGTAAGACTACATAAGCAATCAACTGTTGCAACTCTCTTAATAAAACAACATTAAACCTGTAATAGCATGTGTGTGCCTGAATGTACATTCTGCTTATCAGTACCTTGCTGAACAACCATCGGCAGGTTTCCTCAATACCGGCAAAGGCTTGATTCAAACAAAATAATCTGTAGGTGAAATAGCCCATCCGTAATTATTACTTGGCTCATAAATGGTCCAGTCTGCCTGGAAATTCAGATGCTTATTAGAATTACCTTTACCTTCTGAATCTGCAAGATGGAGTGGAAACTTCATGAGAGAAACAGTACGGTCTAGTGGAGTCAGATGGGTCAACAAGCCAGGATCCTCATGAGAGGTAATGGGGGCTCTCCCACTGATTTGGTGTGTAGCCTTAGACAGCTCACTTAACCTCTCTGCCTCCATTTGTACAATGGGTATAATACTAACCTACTGCAGGGGGGGCGGGATAGATCAGTGGTTTGAGCATCGGCCTACTAAACCCAGGGTTGTGAATTCAATCCTTGAGGGAGCCATTTAGAGATCTGTCTGGGGATTGGTCCTGCTTTAAGCAGCGGGTTGGACTAGATGACCTCCTGAGGTCCCTTCCAACCCTGATTCTACCTCTGAGGCATGCTGAGAATTAGTGGTTGTAAACACTGCACAGATGTAAAATACTGCCATATATAAAAGTAAAGTATTGTTATTTCAGGCCCTTCACCTTGTGATTATGGACAGAACATGGAAATAAACATCTAAATATTTTAGATCTTGTTTGGTTTCAGATCTAGAAATGGACATAGGCTTAGAATGTAAGGTGTGGGGAAAGGAGTGGTTTTTGGTTTTGTTTTTCGGTTTTGGACCAGCTGTCACAGCCTCTGTGTGACATCATTAACAACATCCAACTGGACAATCTAAAGAGTTCAAACTGATACTCTAAGGAACAGGTCTATAAAAAGATTAAAAATTGACTGCATTTGAACTAACGTATAAAAACTTGATCATGCTTTCAGTATACAGCAGCTATTCTGTACAGGCCTAAAACTACTAGGTACTGAGTTGATGCGAATGGAAGACCCTCAGAGTTTGGCAGGATTGTGCCTATATAAGAATTGTGCATCATATCAACTCAATTTCTGTGTCCCCATATAGGGAACTTAACAGAGATAAATGGCAACAATATGCCAAGATCTGATTTATTCTGGAATTTCATTTGTCCTGTAATATGTTCTGACAGGAAAATTGCAGACTGCATTGAAAGTGTAACATTAATATCTTTGCCTGCAGCAAATAGACTTTTGCTACATTAATGGGGGGAAAAAACAAGTGTTAGCCACAAATTACAATAGTACTCAAACTAAGGAAAATTAATGTTTCTTTTTCATAAACAATCAACAATCTAATTATCTCTTTCATGGCTTATTACATTTAGTAAGCAACTGTATACATGACAGACTTGAGAAATGTAACTTAAAAATGCACACAAAAAGCAGGGAAATAAGTCACCATAATATTATATTTTTGTAAAGTGACATGCTACCTTTTGTAGTAAGGCATAGCATGGGCTATGATATATAACAACTTACTGCAAAAATGAGCTGCATGTACTAACTAGTATCATGCCATTTAGGCATGAGAATTTGCTGTGACCACAAGTTACCATGGCTGCAAACAAAGTAAACAAAAAGGTTGTTGATAGCGTGTTGATGAAGATATGGATCCTGTGCTACCATACATATGTCTGCAAAGGTGCATTGAAATATTTTGCCTTTATTTTTTCTTTTTTAATGCAAAGAATAATGTAGAAAGGTTAAAATTTTTATGTCAATAGCCGTTTATTCAAAATCTCATGAAAAAGATGTGATTTAATATATAGATATTTAGAAGTTGTTGATGTTTTTAATAGTTCTTGTAACCTCGATGAATGCATGATTTATGTGGATGAATGTGTGGGCTAGTTTGGAGATATGTATTTAATGGTTGACAAGATTGCATGTGATTGAATTGAGCGAAATCTAGAAAAAAGAGTTGTTGATATTAAACAAAAGAGAAATTCTTCTAGCAACAGCTAGTACAAAGTGAAGATTGCATAACTTAGAGCTGTCCATAGTCACATTGAATTTGCATTCCAAAAGCATTGGATCACCCTGCAGTGGGGTTTGCAGATCCTGCTGGGCTCTGTAGTGTCGCTGTAGAAATATGTAGACATTTGTCAGCATGTTTTATAGAGCCTGAGTTATAAGTCCCGGAAAGTCTCGCCACATTTTATCACTGATGGCAATCCAGTCAGCAGAATATTTGTTAACTGATTTTAATAAGAAGATGTTGGTTTAGATTCATCCATGGTACATCTCCGCAGAAGTAGAGGACCACACTGAAATTTGGCAGTACAGAGTATACTTATTCTGGTTTTGCAATTTCAAAGTGAATACAGATTCTTTTGCTCATATCTTCCAATAAAAACTAGCATCACTTTTCTGTGGACAGAAGTGTATTTTCCTAACTTTTTCTATACTCTGCCTGCACTAGCTGCACTACAACTACACAAGCATTTTTTCCTGCTGTTATAGATGGTGCTTTATTATGAAATGCATATATATTACAGAAGATAAAATTGACTGATTTATAGAAAACAGTAAGTGCTACATAATATTTGATTCTGCTATACTTTGAAATACATCTGAAGCAACTACTTCACAGCATATGGTCAGAAATTTGACTGTTGCCATTAACATTCTCTTATATTTTCATTGTTTGAAGATCTGAAGAAAACCAGGAGCTTTGCCTTGGCATTAGCGCTGCCAACCATGCATCTGTCATGGGACAATGGCTAAGATTCAGAGTCACTTTCTTCTAACTTTATTAGAATAAGGAAAACGGTGTCATCCCTCTAGCTACTCTGTCTGTCCTGCTGCTTCACTGCAGAGCAGCTGCCTAAAACCTTTCCACACCCTGTCTCCCCTGATCTCCTGCTACATTTTAAGTAAAAACTATCTCGCCCCATCCTAACTTAAACCTTCTTTACAGGGCTGCTGGGAAGCTCTCCCTTCTCTGTATCATGGGCACAGGAGGCGGCGTAACTAAATAAGTCTTCCGCCTGTCACAGAATCCTAGGTATATTCAGAAGGAGTGGCCCTATTTCTTTCCACTGCAGCAAGATTTTTTTTTTTAAAAAGGTTAATGGACTGGCCCGTTAACCCTGTAGCTGAGAAATGCCCAGAAAGAACTGGTTCTAGGCACATGCTAACCCTTGTAGTGGCTGAAGTTCTGAGGCTGATAGTAGCGATGATAAAGTACATTTTTCTTTGTAATTAGGAAGAACTGGAAGATATGAGGGACAGCATTGTCAAGATGATGGGGGTGAGCGGCAACAGCTGCATGTGGTGGGCTGGGTGCTGGGGTGCTAGAGGAAGAAATAGGCCTCATGGGTGATTTTTACACTTACTCTAAAAGTATATAGAAATAGCACTGCACTGGCCTAAGAAATCCCCATGCTGGGACATTCCTGTGCCCAGTGTGCCTTGGGATGTCTCAGTAAATGTTGCGCTACAGAGTTGTACTACAGAAATGGACCTTAGCAATCTGCTTGACTTCTAGCAGATACCAGGGATTTGGTGAGCAGTGTAGGCCTTTCTTGCTGTTCCTGCCACCCAAAGAAGGCAGGTCAGCTGGCCACCTCTTGAGAGGCAGGGGAACAGAGGAGTGGAGAAGGATTTGTGTGGGCTGTGATTGGCAAAGACAGATGCTATTGAGGGAAGCAGGGCTGTCTGTAAGGTGGGGTGAATTTTGGTTTTGTTGTGGAGTTCCACCAAGGCATTTCGTTAGATGCATTTGAAGTTTCAGGTGAACTCAAAATTTCAAATAAATGAGTGCACATCCTAGAGTGCAGGATCTTTGCCTCCTTGCAATAGGGAGAACTGAAACTCAGCATTTTTACACAGCTCTACTCCTGAAGTTGTAAATCTATCAAGGAAGAAAAGTAGTGTATTTGGAAAGGACTGTTTCATTATCAAGACCGGGTTCCTCTATAGATTTTTCAGAAGACTAGAGTAGGAACAGTGAACACTCAAACTGCTCACATGGTGGGTGGGCAGGGAAGCAATAATTTTTAGTTCTTGTGGGTAGCAAAGAATCGCCATTTGAAATTTTCCAATTCTGTCTTTGAACTTTTCAGTCTCCCCTTGCTATTAACATGGATTCTGTGTGAAACCTCTTTGTAATGTTTCCAGGGTAGCTTATTTAGAAAGGCAAAAATTAAAGGGCTGCCCAGTACACACTGGAGAATTGAAATTCTCTCAGTCGCAGGTAATGGTTCAGAGTAATCATTTTTCTTTGTAAAATGGATGCACAAGAAAGCTTTTGATTTACTTCCTGTTGGTTTTAGATCACTCAATTTCATCAGCCATTGGAACTGCCCACCTTTAACAACTTTGGGACAAATGTCCTGGTGTAAGTTGAATACAACAACAGCATTAAGCCCACTTAATCCATTGCTGAATTTGGTTCTCTTTCCCCTACTAGTGCACCTACTCTTACAAGTGTCATGCCTCTTTGCCTTTCAAATTATTTGTCCGGTGGGGTTTTTATGGTTTCTGTTCTTGATTTGGGTTGCATTGTTCAGAGAAGCTGCCCTGTTTTGAGGAATAATCTGTTAATGTTCCTAAAGTCCTTTGGGCATAGGACCAAATTGACTAAAAGGAAATTATCATCTTTTCAACTAGTCAACTGAATTTTAAACCCATTATTTCCTAGATAAACTGGTACAGTATGTATTAAACGTGATACTTTCCCTAACATTTTATGAAGTGTATAGGATTCAGCATATTCAACATATTTTAATTTCACCTGAAACAAGTCTAGCAGCACTCAAAAATACTTATCTGGGAATGGAACAGCGGGAAGATCAATGTAAGGTGAACTTGTTTGTTTTGGCTGGGGTGACTCTTGATAGGTTGCTGCCTGTGCATGAGCTGAAGGATTGTTTCTTGATAATGAAGTAGGAGTTTTCTGAGTTCTTCATTTTCCTCTCTGGACCCCATCAAGGATTTTACCAGGAAGTGAGAGGTTCATGTGAGTTGGAAGGAAGCCAAAGAAGAAAGTATTTCTCTTTTTTTCTTTTCTTTACTAAAATCTAGTTGTGATCGACTGAGGAGTAAGTAAGGCACTGAGGTTCATAGATTCATAGATTCTAGGACTGGAAGGGACCTCGAGAGGTCATCGAGTCGAGTCCCCTGCCCTCATGGCAGGACCAAATACTGTCTAGACCTTCCTTGATAGACATTTATCTAACCTACTCTTAAATATCTCCAGAGATGGAGATTCCACAACCTCCCTAGGCAATTTATTCTAGTGTTTAACCACCCTGACAGTTAGGAACTTTTTCCTAATGTCCAACCTAAACCTCCCTTGCTGCAGTTTAAGCCCATTGCTTCTTGTTCTATCCTTAGAGGCTAAGGTGAACAAGTTTTCTCCCTCCTCCTTATGACACCCTTTTAAAGACCTGAAAATTGCTATCATGTCCCCTCTCAGTATTCTCTTTTCCAAACTAGACAAACCCAATTCCTTCAGCCTTCCTTCATAGGTCATGTTCTCAAGACCTTTAATCATTCTTGTTGCTCTTCTCTGGACCCTCTCCAATTTCTCCACATCTTTCTTGAAATGCGGTGCCCAGAACTGGACACAATACTCCAGCTGAGGCCTAACCAGAGCAGAGTAGAGCGGAAGAATGACTTCTCGTGTCTTGCTCACAACACACCTGTTAATACATCCCAGAATCATGTTTGCTTTTTTTGCAACAGCATCATACTGTTGACTCATATTTAGCTTGTGGTCCACTATAACCCCTAGATCCCTTTCTGCCGTACTGCTTCCTAGACAGTCTCTTCCCATTCTGTATGTGTGAAACTGATTTTTTCTTCCTAAGTGGAGCACTTTGCATTTGTCTTTGTTAAACTTCATCCTGTTTAACTCAGACCATTTCTCCAATTTATCCAGATCATTTTGAATTATGACCCTGTCCTCCAAAGCAGTTGCAATCCCTCCCAGTTTGGTATCATCCGCAAATTTAATAAGCGTACTTTCTATGCCAATATCTAAGTCGTTAATGAAGATATTGAACAGAGCCGGTCCCAAAACAG
This sequence comes from Malaclemys terrapin pileata, assembly GCF_027887155.1. Taxonomy (NCBI): domain Eukaryota; kingdom Metazoa; phylum Chordata; order Testudines; family Emydidae; genus Malaclemys; species Malaclemys terrapin. Next base: position 183,636,576 of record NC_071507.1, on the reverse strand, counting down.
ACCCCTGCGGAACTCCACTCGTTATGCCTTTCCAGCAGGATTGGGAACCATTAATATCAACTCTCTGAGTAAGGTTATCCAGCCAGTTATGTACCCACCTTATAGTAGCCCCATCTAAATTGTATTTGCCTAGTTTATCGATAAGAATATCATGCGAGATTTTATCAAATGCCTTACTAAAGTCTAGGTATACCACATCCACAGCTTCTCCCTTATCCACAAGACTTGTTATCCTATCAAAGAAAGCTATCAGATTGGTTTGACATGATTTGTTCTTTACAAATCCATGCTGGCTGTTCCCTATCACCTTACCACCTTCCAAGTGTTTGCAGATGATTTCCTTAATTACTTGCTCCATTATCTTCCCTGGCACAGAAGTTAAACTAACTGGTCTGTAGTTTCCTGGGTTGTTTTTATTTCCCTTTTTATAGATGGGCACTATATTTGCCCTTTTCCAGTCTTCTGGAATCTCTCCCGTCTCCCATGATTTTCCAAAGATAATAGCTAGAGGCTCAGATACCTCCTCTATTAGCTCCTTGAGTATTCTAGGATGCATTTCATCAGGCCCTGGTGACTTGCAGGCATCTAACTTTTCTAAGTGATTTTTAACTTGTTCTTTTTTTATTTTAAATGCTAAACCGACCCCCTTCCCATTAGCATTCACTAGGTTAGGCATTCCTTCAGACTTCTCGGTGAAGACCGAAACAAAGAAGTCATTAAGCATCTCTGCCATTTCCGAGTTTCCTGTTACTATTTCTCCCTCTTCATTAAGCAGTGGGCCTACCCTATCTTTGGTCTTCCTCTTGCTTCTAATGTATTGATAAAAAGTCTTCTTGGTTCCCTTTATTCCTGTAGCTAGTTTGAGCTCATTTTGTGCCTTTGCCTTTCTAATCTTGCCCCTGCATTCCTGTGTTGTTTGCTTATATTCATCCTTTGTAATCTGTCCTAGTTTCCATTTTTTATATGACTCCTTTTTATTTTTTAGACCATGCAAGATCTCGTGGTTAAGCCAAGGTGATCTTTTGCCACATTTTTTATCTTTCCTAACCAGCGGAATAGCTTGCTTTTGGGCCCTTAATAGTGTCCCTTTGAAAAACTGCCAACTCTCCTCAGTTGTTTTTCCCCTCAGTCTTGATTCCCATGGGACCTTACCTATCAGCTCTCTGAGCTTACCAAAATCCGCCTTCCTGAAATCCATTGTCTCTATTTTGCTGTTCTCCCTTCTACCCTTCCTTAGAATTTCAAACTCTATGATTTCATGATCATTTTCACCCAAGCTGCCTTCTACTTTCAAATTCTCAACGAGTTCCTCCCTATTTGTTAAAATCAAGTTTAGAACAACTTCCCTCAGTAGCTTTTTCAACCTTCTGAAATAAAAAGTTGTCTGCAATGCAGTCCAAGAATTTGTTGGATAGTCTGTGCCCAGCTGTGTTATTTTCCCAACATATATCCGGATAGTGGTGAAGTCCCCCATCACCACCAAATTTTGGGCTTTGGATGATTTTGTTAGTTGTTTAAAAAAAGCCTCATCCACCTCTTCCACCTGGTTAGGTGGCCTGTAGTAGACTCCTAGCATGACATCACCCTTGTTTTTTACCCCTTTTAGCCTAACCCAGAAACTCTCAACACTTCCATCTCCTATGTCCATTTCTACCTCAGTCCAAGTGTGTACATTTTTAATATATAAGGCAACACCTCCTCCCTTTTTCCCCTGTCTATCCTTCCTGAGCAAGCTGTACCCATCCACACCAATATTCCAATCAATCCCACCAAGTTTCAGTGATGCCAACAATGTCATAGTTGTATTTATTTATTAGTACTTCCAGTTCTTCCTGTTTATTACCCATACTTCTCGCATTTGTATAAAGGCATCTAAGATACTGGTTTGATCTTTCCTCCCAGTTTTGTCCTGACCCTCCTTTCTCTCTGCCAATATAGCCCACACTCCCTCTCGTTTCCGACCCATCTCCCAGGTCTCCATGTTCCCCACTTACCTGTGGGCTTTGCTCACCTGTCCCCGCCGAACCTAGTTTAAAGCCCTCCTCACTAGGTTAGCCAGTCTGTGTCCAAACAGGGTCTTTCCCCTCCTTGAAAGGTGAACGCCATCTCTGCCTAGCAGTCCTTCCTCGAATAGCATCCCGTGGTCTAGGAAGCCAAAGCCCTCCTGGTGACACCATCTTCGCAGCCAGGCATTCACATCCATGATGCATCTGTCTCTGCCCGGGCCCCTACCTTTGACAGGAAGAATCGAAGAGAATACCACCTGTGCTCCAAACTCCTTCACCCGTACTCCCAGAGCCCTGTAGTCACTCTTGATCCACTCAGTGTCACACCGCGCAGTATCATTTGTGCCCACATGGATGAGTAGCATGGGGTAGTAGTCAGAGGACGTGGATGATCCTTGACAATGCCTCCGTAGCATTTCGGATACGGGCTCCCGGCAGGCAGCATACCTCCCGAGATGAAATGTCAGGGCAACAGATGGGCTCCTCCGTCCCCTTCAGCAGAGAGTCTCCGACCACCACTACCCTACGTTTCCTATTCGCAGAGGTGGCAGCAGACCTCCCAGCCTTAGGGGTACGAGGCTTCTCCTCCTTTACTGTAGGGGGTGATTCCTTCTTTCCTGTATCAAGAAGAGCATAACGGTTACTTATTACCACGGTGGGAGGGTTTGGAGCAGGGGTGGAGCACTGCCTGCTGCCAGAAGTAACCAGCTGCCAGTGTCCACCCTGAGCCATCTCCTCCTCCACCAGTGGTGTATCAGCAGTCCTGTGTACTGGGACAGCTACCTCAGGGTATCCAGGAATTGCTCATGGATTCAGATGCTCCTCAACCTAGCCACCTCTTTTCCTCCCAGAATATTCCTCCCTCCCCTCCCCCACCCCAAGGGATCTGGCAGCCTCTCCCAGGGAACTTCTTACTGCTCCTGCTTCTTGCAGCTCCCTGGCTCACACTCACTCCTCTAAAGTGTTGAGAGGCCTGGACCTGACATGGCCTGCAGCCATCCTCTGTATAGACTTAGCATAACCCATAGCCACCTTGTATGCTCAGCCACCATAAGCTAGAAACAAAACTTTAGACAGGAAAATTTGGCCTGGGCTCAGGCAGATGCTCAGGCTGCAGCTGATGCATTACTAAGAGGGATAGATACAGTAAGATCACAGATTCATGGGAATGCAAGGGAGCATAGAGAAGCTAACTTTGAGTTTGTGCAAATTTCTTACAGAGTGTCTGTGTGAGTTTCTTGTTAAATTTGATTTTGCTGATAAATAGAAACTATGAGGGTTTGCTGTTGCTAGGAAAATTGTTTTAGTCCATTGGGAGTTGTGATTGGTTAGATTTATGATATAGTTATGCTTTAAGTAAAATAATTGGTTAAGGTATAGCTTAAAAGGACTCATTTTAACTATATAATGAGGGTCACGGTCAGAAGAGAAGTTCATTGGAACCTACCTCTGGGACACAGCTCAAGATCAAAGCTGCCAGAACTTTTATACTATGCATTATTATACCATACAGGAGCTGGAGCCCCAGATGATACAATCCTGACTGGCCTTTGGGAGATGTCCATCTGCTTTATTGGGAGTGATGTGTGTATTCTGGTGTGTATGCTTGGTGTGTGTATTCTGTTGATGAATTGCTGATTGCTAATAAATACAGATTGAGGGTTTTACTGTGAGAAGGCTCTTTCACGGGGAAAGGTTCCGTTAACCCATAAAGGGTCATTGCAGAGGCGAGGGCTTTAAATTTGTGTGGGTAACAAAGGTCTGGAGTGCCCTCTTTTAAACGTAACTGGGGACAGCTGAGCAGGCACAGGTGCACTGGCCCTTCTCCTTCTTAAAGGGTCAATATCACCCTCTGACTGGCCGGAACTGAGCCTCTGAGAACCCCTACTGGAATAGGCCCCACAAGCAAGATAGGTGGGTGAATGCCGAATTTCCCCTTGTGTGTAGATTGCTGTGGGGCTTAGGCAGGAGATAGGAGTCCAAATCCCTAGAGTGAGGCTGCTGTGCACATGCCCAAAGGCAGAAACTTAGGCACCAAGGCCATTTTTACAGTGAGAATTTAGGTGTAGAATGAGTTTAAGTGCCTACAGGATTAGGTGGCAGCCAAGCGGGGTGCCTAAAACTGTGACTTGGGTGCCTAAGTCCTTTTGTGGATCTTGGTCATTGTCCTTACAGCCCTGCCATTGGAGAATAACAGCTGCAAACACTTGAGCAGGCCTGACAAGAGAAGGCAATGGGCACCTTTAGACATACACAACACATACACACACACACACAGTGAAGACAGTGCAAACTTGCACTGCCCCAGAGGAAGCATTGGGAAGATTTCTGCCTTGGAATGGCAGGATGCTTCCCAGGAAGACAGAAACAATGCACAAGGTATCCTGTCCATTTCTCCTCCCGCTGCGATGTTTATTTTCCTCCCGTCACAGAGAGCCCGCTGTGCTGCCAGGTACATAGGTTGAGCATCACTATGGTTCTCTGCCTGTTTACTCTATTTGGGCATCTTGTGTGCTAAGGGGAAAGGAACAAAGCCACTCTTGTACTTAAATCACAGCGGCTGCTATTTCCACTGGTCCTTATGGAGGCCACAAAAGGGGTGGGGGCGGCTGAGAGAGAGCAAGAGAGAGAGAGTAAGAGTATCTTCTCTTTTCCTCCTATATGCATGGTGTACTTGCATAAGGACCAGGCAGAATCTGGCCTAACAATAGTAGTTGGGGGGTGGGGGGTGTCAAATTTGAGAAGTAGTTAAGAAAGTTAAAACCAATATTTATTTCCAGCATTTAGAAAGATTAGTCGTACTTTCAACGCACTTCATACAACAATTGTGAATATTTTATGAAAGAGACTTTGTGGACCTTTCCTTCTTAGGAAAAAGAGCATGTAAAATATTGACATTTAAAATGATCCTTCATTCCTCAAAAAGTATGCGGCGATACTAAACCTGTACAAAATTTACTAACATCTATACTGGTCAGCCATAGAATTGGAAGATGGCTTGGTTGGCCAGTGGCTTACATAGATATAAAGAAGGGCAGATTTTGACCCATAACATTCAGCTAAACTGACTGAGAGCTGACTAACTGATCTCTGTTATGGTTTCCCTGTCCAGGGAAACCATACACTTATTCCAGATGTTTAAACTGCATCCTTTGCTTCAGAAATCCAATTTTTGGTTTTGTAAGTCCAAGTTTTGGGTTTTCTCTTACGATTAAAAGATGAGGGTGGCGCGGAAAATAAAGTTTACAGTAATAATAATAACTAAAAATCAAATCAGTAAAATGAAAAGCTGGACAAACAATACAAAGGCCCAGATTTTTAAAGCTATTTAGGCATTGCAATGCTTAACTGGTTTAGAAGCCTAAATCTCATTTTCAGAAGGGGTTTAGGCACTTAATGGCCTAAAATGTATTAACTTAGACACTCTCCCCATTGTCTGTGTTACAATCTTAAAACTGCCCATTCTAGCGCTAGTTGATTCAATGGATTAATTGCTTTGTTCTTAATTAAAGATCCATATAAAATATTCCTTACTTCCTCTGCAAGCTTTTCCCCATGCTAAGTAATATATCAGTGTGAGGGAGCAATCAATCAGAAATTAATTTCCCAGAGCAGCACATTAGAACAGGCAAATTAAATGAAAGTGAGTTTCATTCAAGTTAAGAGGACATTACTTAAATCATAGTTTGTCAGAAACAGGATGAAATGTCAGCTTTCAGAAAATCTTATCCCTTTTGGATACAAATATAACATTTTATGAAAAATCTTTATGGAAAGCTAAACATAATTTGCTCTGTATTGAAACTGTAGAATACATTTACAGGAAATAATGAAAGAATATTGCATTTTCTAACACCTTAATAACCTTCCAATTTCTGAATATGGTATAAATACTATTGATTACAGTGTTCTATCCATCTAAAGTTGGTATATAAGTGCCAAATATAGCTGAGCTAACTATTCAAATATTTGACCAAGTTTTTCCCTACATTTTAAGCTCTCTAGGATAGGGACCATATCTTCCTCTAGAATGACTAGTATGTTCCTAAAAGGGGTCTCTGGATCTGATAGATAGATTAGATTTAATATTAAGGTTAGATTTATAAATACTTTATAAAGAATTAATAAATGATTCATCAATATTTTTTATCTATTGTTATAGACTGCTATACAGTTCAGCAGGTCAGTATGTTGCTATGACCATGTATAACACTTTCCACCAATGTGCTGATAGCCATCCATAACACATACTACTTATGCTGTAACGTGTTTAAAACCTCTATTACTCATTTATAAGTGGAAACTTAATATAAAGTGTTACCACAATTATAATTAAGTTAATTTCAATTATTCTGTGTTTGCAACACTTTCATGTGTACCGTCCATAAGCTCAATCCCTGCTAGTGTGAAAATTCATGAGAAGCAAATTTTAACCTTTTTTGCATCTGGATCACTTTGTTGACTCATTCAGTTTGTGATCCATTATTACCCCTGATCCTTTTCAGCAATATTACCACCTAGCCAGTTATTCCCCATCTTGTAGTTGTGCATTTGATTTTTCCTTCCTTAGAGAAATATTTTGCCTTGAATATCATCCTGTTGATTTCAGACAAATTCTCCAATTTGTCAGTCATTTTGAAGTCTATTCCTGTACTCTGAAGTACTTGCAACCCCTCCCAGTTTGGTGTCAGCTGCAAATATTATAAGCATACTCTCAACTGTATTATCCAAGTCACTAATGAAAGTATTGACTAATATCGCACCAAGGACTAATCCCTGCAAGACCCCACAAGATTTGCCCTCTTGGTTTGACAGCAAACCACTGATAACTACTCTTAATTTATGATCTTTCAATCAGTTTTGCACCCACCTGATAGTAATTTCATCTAGACCATATTTCCCTGTTTACTTATGAGAATGTCATGAGGGACTGTGTCAAAAGCCTTATTAAAAATCAAGATATATTATGTCTACTCCTTCCCCCATCCATTAGGCCTGTAAGCCTGTCAAAAATAAAATGAGATTAGTTTGGCATGATTTGTTCTTGACAAATCCATGCTGACTATTTCTTTCTATTCCTCTTGGTGCTTACAAATTGATTGTTTAATAATTTGTTCCAATATTTTTCCAAGTATCAAAGTTAGGCTAACTGGTCTATAATTCCCCAGGTCCTCTTTTTCCCCTTTTTAAAGGTAAGTACTATATTTGCCTTTCTCTAGTCCTCTGGGTCCTTACCTGTCCTCCATGAATTCTTAAAGATAATTGCTAATGGTTCTGGGATTGCTTTAGCTAGTTCGTTAAATACTGTAGGATGAATTTCATCAGGTCCTGCCATCTTGAATATACCTAACTTATCCAGATATTCTTTAACCTATTCCTTCCCTATTCTGGCTTGTGTTCCTTCCCCCATAATTGTTATTTGTTGATTGTCTGGTCCCAATCAACCTTTTTAGTGACGTCTGAAGCAAAATAGGCATTGAACACCTCAGCCTTCTTGATGTCATCAGTTATTAGCTCTCCTCCCCTACTAGGTAGAGGACCTGTACTTTCCTTAGTCTCTCTTGCTCTTAATATAATTAAAGAACCTCTTCTTTTTGCCTTTTATGTGCCTTGCTAGCTGTAACTCATTGTGTGCCTTAGGCTTTCTGATTTTGTCCTTACATGCTTGTGCTATTCTTTTACTTCTCCTTAGTAAGTAGTCCATGTTTCCACTTTTATAGGATTCCTTTTTGGTTTTCAGGCTATTAAATAGCTCCTGATGGAGCCTTATCGGTCTTTTACTATTCTTCTTATCTGTCCTTTCCTCTGAATAGTTGACAGTTGTATATTTAATATTATTTCCTTAGGGAATTGCCAACTCTCCTGACTTCCTTTATTCTTTGGATTTTCTGCACATGAGATCTTACCTACCAGTTGTTGGAATTTGTTAAAGTGTGACTTTTTTGAAGTCCATTGTCCTTATTTTGCTGCTCTCATTCCTTTCTTCTCCTTAGTATCACGAAATCTGTCATTTCATGATCACTTTCACCCAAATTACTTTCCATCTTTAGATTGCAACCAATTCCTCCCTTTTTGGTCAGAATCAAGTCTGAAATGGCTGTCCCCCTGGTTATTTCTTCCACTTTCTGAAACAAAAAGTTGTCCCCAATAAATTACAAGAATGTATTGAATTTGAAAATTCTGTGTTTTCCATATTACTTTTCCAACAGACACCTAGGTAGTTAAAGTCCCTCTTTACTACCAGGTCTTGTGTTTTAGATATTTTTGTTATTGGTTCTAAAAATGCCTCATACACTTCCTCTTCCTGATTTGGTTGTCTGCAATAGACCCCTACTGTGACATCACCCCTATTTTTTCCAAATTTTATCTCTACCCAGGGAGTTTCAACTGGTCTGCTACTCACCTCCTTGAAATTATGAAATTAATGGAGATATCCCATCTCCTAGAACTGGAAGGGACCTTGAAAGGTCATTGAGTCCAGCCCTCTGCCTTCACTAGCAGGACCAAGTACTGATTTCTGCCCTAGATCCCCAAGTGGCCCCCTCAAGGATTGAACTCACAACCCTGGGTTTAGCAGGCCAATGCTCAAACCACTGAGCTATCCCTTCCCCCCTCCTTCTGTGCCTCAAAACAAGTATATATATGCTTGATGTAAAATGTGCAATCTCCACCCTTTTTCCCATGCCTATGTTTCTGAACAAGCTATACCCCTCTATACCAATATTTCAGTCATGAAATGTATCCCTTCAAACACTATTTCACACACTCCCAGCTATACCGTTAACTGGTTGTTTTTTCTTTCATAACAATTTCACAGAATGATAGAGTTCCTTATTTACTGGGCAGGATTTGCCCCATGCAATTTTAGATCTCATTGAGAGTGAGCAATCAGTCAAAAACTAATCTCTAGAAGCAGTCGATAAGAACAGACAAATTGGAGGAAAGTCAAATGTATTAAAAAAAAATTTTTTTACTGAACATTAAACTCATCCTGAACAGCAAGAAATGTGTTCAGCAAATCAGATTCATTTTAAATATATTTACATATTTAAAAACAAACAATCAGTGCATAATTGGTTGTGTAATACATTTAAGGAGTGAAACAAGAATCTATTTTTCTGCATCCTTAATAAAATTCCTACTAACGCTCTCAATATTACATACTGATGGACATAAATGTGCATTCAAATGTGCAATGGTTATGATACATTAACAAACAAATAAGGATAGTAAGAACTTATCTGAATAGAAATCAGGATTTATTGCAGAAAAAAATGGTTTTATGTTTATAACTTTGTCCTATGTAAAATATCTTGCATTATTAGTGATCTGTCATGAGGTGATTTGAAAATATAGTATTCATCAGTGTAACAATTCTGAATGATATAGTCAAACTGTCAGAATCTCTTCTGAAAAACATTGTCAAATTTTAGGACTGTTTCATACAGAGACAAGGTGGATGAGGCAACACCAACACTGTGTATTTTGTAGCAAGGTCTCAGTTTGTCTGCAGAGCCGCTGGTGGGCGGCGGGGAGCTACTGCCTCACCGAAAGGCCCCGGGTCACACCTCTCTGTCAACGGGGACTTAGCAGAGGGAGGTGTGCCCTCGCAGCTGATGCGACACGGGAATACCAGCAAGAGTCCGTGGCATGCCCCTCTGGGAGGGGAGCACCAGCAAGAGTCCGTGGCGTGCCCGTCAGGCCAGGGAGCGTTGATAAGAGTGTGTGATGCGCCCCTCAGGCAGGGGAGCACCAACAAGGGTCCGTGGCACTCCCCTCTGGCAGTGGAGCGCCAGCAAGAGTCCTTAGCACTTTATCGGGGTTCTGTCACCCCGAGGGGGGTGGCAGGGGTAGAGGAACACAAGCCCACCCGACTCCACTGCGTTCAAGCTCAGGGCCCTGACAGTGGCGGGGCGGGGGGCAGGTGTCCCGCCACTGGGTCAGCGGGGATCCGTCCGCAACACATTGGCCAAACACTAACTTCTGCAGAAAAAGACCTAGGGGTTAGAGTGGACGAGAAGCTGGATATGAGTCAATAGTGTGCCCTTGTTGCCAAGAAGGCTAATGGCATTTTGGGCTGTATAAGTAGGGGCATTGCCAGCAGATCGAGGGATGTGATCATTCCCCTCTATTCGACATTGGTGAGGCCTCGTCTGGAGTACTGTGTCCAGTTTGGGGCCCCACACTACAAGAAGGATGTGGAAAAATTGGAAAGAGTCCAGCGGAGGGCAACAAAAATGATTAGGGGGCTGGAGCACATGACTAAGATCAAGTGTAGTATCTGTTCTTATCAGTTTAATTTCTTTTGATGGATGTCTGTAACACCTGCTCTGAAGATGGATTCTCCTGCTGCCATTTTTGAAAAAAAATTGATGCTGCTTTGAAGATATTCTCCGCTGCTCCTTCTGTGGAAGAAAATCCTCCCTCTGCTTCTGAGACACCCTCAGCTGCACTCTTGGCGGCTGCTGCTGCTCCTGCATCCTCTACTTCTCAGAAAGCTCAGTGGAAGCCCATTTCAAAGACCACCCTTGGTGCCTCACGGAAGACACAGACCACCAGCAAGGATAAAAATTTCAGCACCTGGCTGAAAAATCAGCACCTGTGGATACCTCTGCAGGGAGACCTAGCACCACGAGGACAGCTCTTCGGGACCTCACATCCAGGAGCAACAACATCTCGTCAGCTCTTCAGGAGGAGGACCCCCGGAGAACCTCTCCCACTGCCCAAGACCAGGATGCTGAACGCTGCCCTGCTGCTCCTGCGAAGGCTGCTACCGGAGGAGCCCCCCCAATGACCCAGGACCAGGATGCTGATGGTGTCGCTAGAGTAGATATGGGGAAAGAGTAGGCAATGAGGTTGCCATCATGTGCCACTGTAAATGGCAGAGGGGCATTGCTGGCACATGATGGCAACCTCGTTGCCTACTCTTTCCCCATATCTACTCTAGCAACACCATCAGAGGACCCAACCACATCAGCCACACCATCAAGGACTCATTCACCTGCACATCTACTAATGTTATGCCATCATGTGCCATGTACCCTCTGCCATGTACATTGGCCAAACCAGACAGTTCCTACGTAAAAGAATAAATGGACACAAATCGGACCTCAGGAATGGTAACATACAAAAGCCAGTAGGTGAACACTTCAATCTCCCTGGACATTCTATAACAGATTTAAAAGTAACTATTCTTGAACAAAAAAACTTCAGAAACAGACTTCAAAGAGAAACAGCAGAACTAAAATTCATTTGCAATTTAACACTATTAATTTGGGCTTGAATAGGGACTGGGAGTGGCTGGCTCATTACAAAAGCAGCTTTGCCTCTCCTGGAATTGACTCCTCCTCATTTATTATTGGGAGTGGTCTACATCCACCCTGATCGAATTGGCCCTGTCAACACTGGTTCTCCACTTGCGAACTAACTCCCTGCTCTCCATGTGTCAGTATATAATGCCTGCATCTGTAACTTTCACTCCGTGCATCTGAAGAAGTGAGGGTTTTTTATCCATGAAAGCTTATGCCCAAATAAATCAGTTAGTCTTTAAGGTGCCACCGGACTCTTTGTTGTTTTTGAGCTCATTACTTTTCACTGTTGTAAGTCTTTTTCTTCTCATAAACTCCACCTCCACTCCAAGAGATGACTATCATCTCTTGCTGAATGTTTTTTATGTAGCAACTCATTGAGTGCAAGCCTAGGTGAACCCACTTCTGCTGTGACATTTGCAAACTAATAACAAAACACTCTACAGCACACACTCTTTCTCCACCTGGGGAGAGGATAAGAGAACAAACATGTGACAGATGTTACTCACATTGCTACTGGAAAGCACATGGATATTACGGTGATAAGTGTGATAGAAGAACTTATATAGGTAGGAGGGGCAGCTCGGATAATTGATTATTTTTAAAAGAATTTTTGATATCAGGTGTTACCTCTCTCCTCCACCCTTCCGATATAGCTTGTTTTCTAAGATTAAACACCTTGAGGCAGCAAGGAGTATTTATTCCTTTATGTGTGGGCAGTGCTTAGCACAGGGTGCATGCTACCATGATACTAGATCCTCAGCTAGTGTCACTGGATATGTCTACACAGCAAAAGCTGTGCATAGGATAACCTACCTGATCTAGCTTGAATCCAGCAAGTGCAAGTAGCAGTAGTAGTGAAGACAGCACAGCACAGGCTTCAGAACTGGCAAGCAAGCTGAGTATGTACCAAGGGTCTGTGCGGGGTTTGTACTACCTGCACGGAAGTGCATGCGGTGTGGTCTTCACTGCTCTGTCACCTGCACCAGCTGGATACCCAATGGATGCAGCTCCATTGATGTTACTGGAGTTATGCTCATTCACACCTCTTCAGGATATGGCTCATGATAAGCCAAAGTAACACCGCAAACAAAACAAGTGTCTATGGATTGAAACCGCCATTAAGTTCCATAGCTGTACAGTAAAATGTGCCTAGATCAACCACTCAGGGGAGGTAGCAAAAAGTGGTCTCTTGTCAGAGGTGGTCTCTCTTCAAAGGTTTGCTGTAAAATGGGCAGTTTTACAATGTACAGAAAGGCTACTATAGTCACCAATGTTTCATGTTTCATTTTAATCACCTTTTAAATGAACATTACACAATACAGTAACATTACACAATTAAAATCTCTTGGTGGGTTTATTAATACAATAGTACAATATTTAGGTTAATCAAATGAGGTAATTCAGTTCATTAATACAAGTGCTTATTTTCTAGACTGGAGCCAAAAGAAATTTTTTACAATTACAGGTAAAAACTCCTGGTTTAAGTCTACAGTAGCTGGTATTCATTTGAAAAAGTCACTTATTCTTGTCTGCCTCTGCAATGATAGGAGTATGTTTACCGCTTCTTCTTCTTCTGCATCATGGAACATTTATAAAAAGTCGGTTGTTGCCCTTTTGAATGGCAAATGCTTCTATGTCTTAAATCATATTCTTGGCTTCATGCACAGAAATGATTCTTCCCAGTAGTTCAGAGGCACCATTGCAATCCCCTTCTTCTTCATCATCATCATCATCAGTTTTTGTATCACTGTGTGAGTCGTCACATGGCTTGAAATTTTCTAGGGGTTTTGTAGCAGGTTCTGACCAGTCTGTGACATCTTCAGTTGTTGAAAGGTTCTCATCAATCTGGTAGGTCTTCTCAATTGGCACACCAAAAAGACTGTGGCATGTTAACTACCACTAGAGGGAGCTCATGTTTACCTTCTGGACGAACGTTTTCATGTGGTGAATCTACAAGTGACTTGGCAATAGTGAATCCGCATTTAGCAAAGCATTTTTTGATGGTGCTTGGCTCAATCTCACTCCATGCTAGATGAACCCAGTGTACTGCATCCAAGAGTGAAACCCTTTTCAAAAGCATCAATGAAGTTGCATCAGATTCCATTTGATGAAGAGTAAATTGAATTTAACTTTTCTGAAATTTCACTTTTACAGTTTGAATAACCCCAGCATCCATAGACTGTAACACAGAGGTGCTGTTTTGGGGAAAGAAGCAGAGTTTAATGTTTGTGAGTTTAATAGGGGGTAGCATGGGGCATTATCCACAAACAACATATTTGTAGGAAAATCTTTGTAACCATTTTTCAAAAAGCTCCGAGTTCATCCATGCTTTTTTGCTGAATTCATATTCCACAGGCAACTCCTTGATATTCAGCTTGTCAAAACATCATGGGCATAGGGATTTACCAATCAATATAGGCTTTTTTTAAATCTCCATTCATGTTGGTGCATAAAGCAAAGGTGATTCTTTCCTTTTAACTCTTCCCACTTGAACATTGCTTGCCTTTGACACAGAGGGCTTTGCTGATGCTGCTGTCTTTAAATAAAAGTCCAGTTTCAGCCATACTGTAGATTTCAGATGGTTGATAATCCTGGATGAGTTCAGGTAACTTTTGTTTCCAATCTGAAACCACATCTTGTTTAACGTCTCCACTCTTACCACATGCTATACCAAAGGCAAGATTATGCCTCTTCTTAAACGATTCAAGCCAGGCATTGCTGGTTTTAATCTCCCCATTTTCCAATTCCTCTGTGAATTTCATGGCTTGTGCTTTTAACATTGGACCAGAGACATTTACATGACGAGTGACAGTGGCCTTAAACTATTCATAAGTGAGAAAATTGACTTCTTCATTTCCAGTTTTGGCATGTTTAATTTTCATTGAAGAATTTGTATTTGACTAATTAGTGAAGATTTCTACCTTCCATCATAACAGGTTTTGGATTTGTGTTTTTTCCAACTCAAAACTGTTTGGCAATTTGATGGCAATTGGTACCAGCTTCTATCTGTGATATAGCTTTAACACATTGCTCCAGTGTAAGAAACATTTTGGATTTGCATTTTTTTCTTTTTTACTTCCATGTTGACTTCTTTTAGCTTTAAACTGTAATTTACAGTAGAGTACATCTTTTGTTTGAACACATTCACATCTTCCTTTCAAGTTCCTGTTTGTTCAATTTCAAGTTCAACCTCCAGTTCTGGTTCATACATAGACTGATAAGTAGGGCCCTACCAAATTTGTGGCCGTGAAAAACGTGTCACGGACCTTGAAATCAGGTCTCCCCTGTGAAATCTGGTATTTTGTATAGTATAGTATAAAAGTACACAAAAGTATAACCTAAAAGTCAACAAAAGTACACAGCATTTCTCAAATTGGGGTTCCCAACCCAAAAGGGAGTTGCAAGCCTATTGTAGCGGGGTTGTGGTATTGCCACCATTACTTCTATGCTGCCTTAAGAGCTGTGAATCTGGCCAGCACCACTGCTCTCTGGCCGCCCAGCTCTTAAGGCACCACCACCACCAGCAGAAATGGAGTCATGAGGGTGGCCTGGTATGGTACTGCCATCCTTATTTCTGTGCTACTGCTGACAGCAGCACAACCTTCAGAACTGGGCACCTGGCCAGCAGCTACGGGTCTCCACTGCCTTCAAATCTGGGAGGCCAGAGAGCGGCAGCTGCTGTCCGGACACCCAGATCTGAAGGCAATGCCGCTGTTAGCAGCAGCGCAGAGATAAGGGTGGCTTACAGTACTGTATGAACACATCCACGAAATTTGCTACTGTACTCTATTTATTCCATGACCAATTTGCAAGAAATGTGTGATTTCTTCACGATTTAGGTAGACCCCTACTGATAAGCGAAGATTGGTTTCTCCTACAGGTTTGTTTTTATGGATGGAGGTAAGAAAATGTGGTCACTGGTCACAGATGACAAGTTGTTACTCTTCAGTTTCTTCACAGTTAAATTATAGGGGGAAAAGTTCCATGGCCTCTGCAAGTAATCACTCGTGACATGTGGTCTCTCTTCAGAGGTTTTCACTAAAGCAGGTTTTAGTGTATCTACCTTCTGATTTTATTATCTCTCTTGGGAACCCAAGCTTGACTAGTATAGTACATGCTAATTAGTAATGCTTTAACCACTCGGTAAAATTAAAATAATTACCATAGCATGTAGCTACAATATATGCTATTTACCTTCTAATGCCAGTGTAACTAGATGTTTTCTACTAACCTTGTGGAATAAAGTGGTTGCAGATTTTCATTCCTCACTGTTTCTGAGTAATGATTATGTTAGTGTCTGCTTCATCACTTAAAAGCATACTTTGAATCCCACAAATCTTTCATTATTATCGGGGATGCTTCTCTATTTTTATCTTTCCTGAGCTCTCTGTTGCCATATTGCAATTAATCACTCTTTCCTCTTCTGCTTCATCTCCTCTCTGGGGCCAGGTTGAACCATGCTGTCTAGTTAGTGGGTGAGGGGAAGAAAGAGACATAGTACAATTATCAGTCTCCTCTTCTGAGACCCTGAGCAATAGCAGGCAAAGCTACTATCCTTGGGCCCAAAAGATGATAGGGAGAAGCCAGGTGAGGAGAAGTCTGAACTTGTAGCAGGAGACTCAGGAGGGCAGTGCAGGGAGGGTGGAAAAAGTGAATGACATGAGCACAGCAGTGCTTGGGGGGGAAGTGGGGAGGAAGAAGGGGGAAGGGGACTTTAGCAGCAGCAGCACCTTGCCTGGGCTGAAGGGAAGTGAAGGGGAGGCAACAAGGCCAGAGAGGAGGCCGCTGTGAGAAGCAAGGGGAGAGTTGACCAAGGCAGGGAGCAGGGCTAATGGGAGTGGAGATGGAGAACAGAGAAGATTCAAGGGCAGCTCCTCTATGGCAGGGGATTAAAAGGCAATATGCATATTGCAAGCCTGAGTGGTGGGGAGGTCAGGGACCAAGAGGGGAGCAGAAGAAGATCAAGGCAGCAGGAACTGAATATAATGAGTCTTATTTCCCTTTGTCTCCTGTTAGACAAGGAGGACGGCACGGTGAATTTCCTCAAGCCAAGAAAGTGCTGTAAGATCCTCAGCTGGCCGTGTCCAGGGGGGCAGGGTGTTTGGGTTCAGGGATAGAGACTGTGTTCCTACCTTTCTCCAGGGCCACCTCTAGGTTTTTTTCCGGCCCAAACAAAAAAATTTTTGGCCGCCCCCCACCCCACTCCTGGACTCCCCCCCCCAATCCCATCCGCATCCCTTGCCGCCCCAGCACTGGGCTCTCTCCCCCACCCCACCCGCACCCCCTGCCGCCCCAGCCCTGGGCTCCCCCCCACCAGTGCTGACTCCCCCCCACTCCCTCCTCGCCTCTAGCAGGTCCGGCGCTGGCAGGGTTGGGTAAGCAGCAGGGCGCCTGGGCCACGCCTCAGCCCAGGGTCCCTCGAGCTAGGGCTCCCGCCTCCAGGACCGGCAGGGACCCAGGGGGGCAGAGCCAGAAGACTGCCCCGGCAGGGGGCTGAGGAGCTGGGGCAGGGTAGCCCCAGAGGGAGCGGAGTCCCGGAGAGCGGGACGTGGGCCCCGCATGGCAGCGCCCTGCCCTCTATGGCCCCGCTGCTGCTTCTGCTTCTGGCTCAGGCCGCTTCACCCAGCCCCGGCTGCAGGACTGGGGGGGCGGCCTCCCTGCAGCATCTGCAGGCGGCTCTGTGTGCCCCGAGGGGTGGCCCCCAGCCCAAGTGTTCCCCTCTAGGAGCCTACCCGACCCAGCCACGAGGTGCGGGCGCTGCTCCCCCACGACACAAACCGCAGTGGCCCCAGGGCAACGCGCTGCTGCTGCCAGGGCTCTTTCTGTCAAGCTGGAAAGCCAAGTACCTCTGAGAACCTTGGGGGTCCAGGGAAGGCAGGCTCCAACAACTCTGGCTGTGCTTCAACAAAAGTTGTGTTGAAACTGTAGTAGATTTGCCTAAACACTTCTCTTCAATCAATCAGCATTTTCTGACAATATTAAATTTCATTGGAAAATATCTGCTGATCACTCCCCCATAGTAGACAATCACCATGGGCCTGATCCAAAGTCAACTGAAGTCAATGGGAGTCTTTCCATTGACCAAGGATCGGCAACCTTTGGCATGCGACCCGTCAGAAAAAGCTCCTGGTGGGCCGGGCCAGTTTGTTTACCCGCTACGTCTGCAGGTTTGGCCTATCATGGCTCCCACTGGCCGCAGTTCGTCGTCCCAGGCCAATGCGGACTGTGGGAAGCGGTGCAGGCCGAGGGATGTGCTGGCCGCCCTTTCCGCAGCCCCCATTGGCCTGGGATGGCAAACCGTGGCCAGTGGGAGCCGCGATCGGCCGAACCTGCGGACGCGGCAGGTAAACAAACCAGGTCGGCCTGCCAGAGGCTTTCCCTGATGGGCCACGTGCCAAAGGTTGCCAATCCCTGTTTTAAAGTATTACTCTTTGGGCCAGAAAGAAGTGAGAATAACCCTATAGCCTAATGGTTGGGCCATTCAGGGACAACCACATTGCTGTCCCTACTTTAGAGCAGGGATTCAAATCTGGGTGCCTGTGATGGTATATATGAATCCCAAACTGTCCTGGAAGCTGCCCTGGGTTTAATCAGTCCTGCCCTGCTTCACCAGCAGGACTTGACCCTTCCAAACCTGACATCTCAGCTGGGGAATGATAGGGATGGAGAACAGGCTGGCAGCTCCCGTGTTGTGTGAAAAGCCTACTTGGGGCCAGAAGCTGACTGAAGACTGATCTACCAGGACCTATCTGCAGGAAGGTAGGCCTGACACAGGCTATTAGTTTTTTATTTTATTTGTTTTTGGTACCTGTACCCTGTTGGTCAGAATTAGGCAATCTGCTGTAGGTGGGGACCTCCTGTAAGGAAGGGGGCTGAAAGTTGAGTCCAGTGGGGCTGAAGATTCTTGGTTAGTGTTTATGCTGAGCTTTGACTTGGGGACTCCATTACCCTGGAAGGGACGTGTGTGAGAATTTTCTCAGTGACTGGGCACTGAGGGCTAAGCCACAACCATAACTGAAGTGTGCTGAAGATTCCATTTGGGAAACTGAGGCAGAGATGCTGCAGTGCCACTCAACAGCCTGAGGGGGCATTTGGAGTTGGCATCTCTGCCACAGTCTCCCACATCCCAGGTGACTGCCCTAACCACTGGACTATTAGGTATGGGGGTCAGTATTGTCACCAGGTTTTTTCCTGTTTTGTCAGTGGTGCCTAACTCCCCTTGTTAATATAGCCTGAAAAACCAAAATGTTTTGATTTGAAAATTGCAAAATGAACCATTCTGACACTTCCTTTTCTTTCTTTCTTTGTTTTGACTGAAACAATTTGCTAAAATTGATATGTATAGCCTATAGGTATAGATCAGCAGTTCTCAACCCACGGCCCAATTAGCCCACGGCCCTAGCCCAGCTCAGCTGTGTGCTAAAGGCCGGCCCACGTGCCGGGGTCTGCTGGGTTCCCAGCTGCCCGGAACAGAGGGATTTGGCCGGGCTGCCCTGCCACCCAGTGCAGCAGGGGTGGGGCTGGCCGGCCAGCCCTGTGTGGCTGGAATCTGGGGTCAGGGCTGCCAGCGGACCCTGTGGGGTTGGGAGTCCGGGACTGCCGGACGGCCCCGTGAGCTCCGGGGTCCGGGTCCAGGTCCGGGGCATGCATAAATATATATAATGAACAGTAAAATCCATTCACTGTGATTCTTCAATAATCACTTTTTGAACTCATGGTAAAGAGCCACATTTTCCAACCCATCCTTTAATGCCAGAATTACAATTTCACAGTGATCACATCTTCCTTGTGACGTGTGTTTGGTGTTGTTTGATAAGCTGAGTTTTGCACATGACAAGCTTTCATTTGCAAACTGAATATAGTGAAATGGCTAACGACTGGATTTGCAAGCAAAACTACTGATTTTCTTCAGATGAGGTTCATTAATAAAGTAGATGTAGCAAACTGAAAGAGAGAGGTTATCAGAATTGAAGGAGGGAGAGAGGAGAAGGGCAAGAGTAAAAAAATGTCGAGGGAGGGGAAAAAGAAAAATCAAGAACAAAATACACAAAAGGAAAAATTATAGATGGAAGAAGAGGAGAAAAATGGATAGAAAATGTGAACACAGAGGCAACTGTGTCAGGACGTGGTTCCAGGGAACATAGGGCGTAGGGCCAAGGTGCAGTCCAATAGAAAATGGGTGGGAACAACTGAGTTACGTAGCAGTTTAAAATGAAATGATGTGACTGACCTTTTATGATCAGATCATGGTCACACTGACCTTGGCATTACCGTATGTGGTTAATGTTTGGTTGAGGATGGGATGTTCTTGAACAGTTTCTCTGATCTATTAGATAAAAACACACGCTACTTCAGTGTCATGCATGCAGCTCTTCATGTTCCAACTATTTTTTTCTTTAGCAATACTTTCTTGTAGACTATTAAAAGAAAATCATGTTTTTTTTTCTTTCTGTTAATGCTAGATTTTAATTCCTTGCAGAGCTGACTTGGAATTACAGAAATGCAGGACTGGAAAGGACCTTGAAAAGTCAAGTCCAGCATCCTGTGCTGAGGCAGGCCAAGTAAACCTAGACCATCCCTAAATTGTCCTAAAAATCCTCCAGTGATAGGGAGTCCACAATCCCCCTTGGAAGCCTATTCTAGATCTTAACTGCCCTTATAGTTAGAAAGTTTTTCCTAATATCTAATATCTAGATCTCCTTGGCTGCAGATTAAGCCAATTACTCCTTGCCCTACCTTCAGTGGACAAGGACAACAATTAGAGACATTTCAAATTAAATTTGAAGGGCATCAAAATGTGACACCTGTCTATTATCCAACATTCTTTTTGTTTTTAAAGGTTTTAAGCAGAGCTGTATCCCGGATTTCTGAACTGGTAGATATGAGCAAGACTTAACAGCTCCCTCATTAGACTCTTTGAAAGAGGGATCTTGGAGAGATTGTCTTGGAAGCCAGCTCTAAACAATGGGGAAGGGCAGGGACAATGGGCTAACAAATGGGCTGTCAACACAGACAGAGTTGTTGATGGGCATCCCTATTTTAATAAAATCCAGGACTCGATTCTGGTCTCTGTTATACCAGTCTAGAATCAAGGCAATGACACTGAGTCAATGATTTTGCTCTAGATTTATGTCAATCTTAAAGTACTTTTATTCACCCGCTCTTTACCATGTTATCTTAGCACTCACAAAACCTCTGTGAAATAGGAAATCATAGAATTTTAGGGGACCTTGAGAGGTCATCTTGTCCAGTCCCCTGTACTCATGGTAGAACTAAGTATTATCTAGATCAGGGATTGGCAACATTTGGCCCACGGCCCACCAGGGTAAGAACGCTGGCGGGCCGGGCCGGTTTATTTACCTGCCGCGTCCACAGGTTCAGCCGATCGCGGCTCCCACTGGCCACGGTTCACCGCTCCAGGCCAATGGGGGCAGCGGGAGGCGGGAGCCAGCACATCCCTCAGCCCGCGCCGCTTCCCGCAGCCCCCATTGGCCTATGTCATAGTTCTGTTTATTAACTAGCATTTCATGTTCTTCCTGATTATTCCCCATACTTCTCGCATTAGTATACAGACATCTAAGATACTGATTTAATTTCCCCCCTATGTTCTCTCTTGTCCCTCCCTCATTCCCATTGTAATGGCCCCTGCTCCCCCAGACTCTGACCCTTCTCCCAGGTCTTCATGTTTTAGACTTATCTGTGGGCTTTTGTCACGTGCCCACATCAAATCTAGCTTAAAGCCCTCCTCCGAGGTTAGCCAGTCAGTGTCCAAATATGCTCTTCCCCTTCCTTGATAGGTGGACCCCCATCTCTGTTTACTATTATTCCTATTTTTCTGATTGGGAACTGAGGTACAGAGAAACTAAGTGACTTGCTCAAAGTCAAACAGGAACTCCTATAGAGCATGGATTAGAACCTGGACCTCAGTCACAGGAGCATCATTACACCAATGTAACTTAAACAAAAATATAGTCCACAGCACTGACCTAACTTCTTCTGCAATATGATAGACTGAACAGTGATTAGGACTGGTTAAATAATAACACCAGAACTGTGTTAATGTTGCAATATTTATATGAATGAATTATTTTATATATAATACTTTTCCATTAGGTACATGGCTTACATAGCTGTTCACATAGTTTGAAAATATATTAATCAAATAACATGGCATTTTTTCTAACATTAAAAAATAATACACAAATGATTACCTCCAAAATACATTCTGTTTAGCTGTGATGTTAGTTTAGGTTTAGTTTTGTGATGTTAGTTTTTGTTTTTCACTCTCACAAATGAGCCAGTTTGAATTTGGTCAATGTTTGGATGAGATTCTTCCATGAAAAAAACCTCTTTGCTGCTAGTGATTTAATAAATACTGTTCTAGAATCAGTGGTGGATAAGTACCAGTGTCAGGAGGCATTGTGCTGCTAGACTTGCTGTCTTTCAGAAGAGATGTAAAGTCAAGTTCTTGCCTTCTTATGGCACTTTTGCAAGTGTATGGAACGTTAGGCTTGGTTGTCTAGCTGAATTCCAATAGTGTATGAATTCCTCTGTAGCTGCAAAGTCTGGCATGTACTGTGTCATCTTTGGATGAAAGATTCTGAATATATTTGTAATTGATATGTAATGTTACCTGAGTCATAAAAGACAGCTATTGCACATAGGGTCAAGGAGTGAAATCCTGGCCCCACTGAAGTCAATGGCAAAACTCCTATTGAGGTCAGCAGGACCAGGATTTCATCACAGGTGTTTAGCTTATAGGCTCTTCCCTACTCAACAAACCACTAGGCATCTGTTGCTACTAAGAATAAAACATCTATTGAAACAAAGCAAAGTTTTGGGGGAAATGATATGTTAAGAATGTGTTTAAATGCATCTTGGAAATAAACTCTGTATAGATGGACAGAACAGCAGGAAGTCTTCATAGCTTCACATTAATTACCCCGATCAGAGTTTTGCTATAAACAGGTGTATTTCACCAGTTTTGCAAGGAGAGCGTTTGAATTCTCCTTGACACTTACATTAGTTTTACAAAATTGTTATTGAGGTTACACTAATTCTGTACAAACAAAGGAAGATATGGTCCCTATTCCAAGGATTGCACAATCTAAATCTTGCACAGGAAGTTTAGTTCAATATGCTATCCGTTCATCCAGCTATGAAGCTGTGCAGATGCTGCTTCACAGAGCATACCAAACTGTACACATTGTTTGTTAAAAGTTTATCACTGCAACTTCATTGTCCCACGGCATCACATGGACATTAGGTACTCTACATCCCAGGAAAGTCTCTGAAGTGGTTCCCTCTGCAACATTGAACCATCTATTTATAATCAATGATATAGCTGCATATTACCAGGTATGTTCCCAATTGCTCAGATACTATACTATAGTAACAGGTTTCAGAGTAGCAGCCGTGTTAGTCTGTATCCGCAAAAAGAAGAACAGGAGTACTTGTGGCACCTTAGAGACTAACAAATTTATTAGAGCATAAGCTTATGCATATGCATCCGAAGAAGTGGGCTGTAGTCCACGAAAGCTTATGCTCTAATAAATTTGTTAGTCTCTAAGGTGCCACAAGTACTCCTGTTCTTCTTTATACTATAGTAGCCATTCAGTTATGCAGCTAGATTTCTTTCTTGCTCTCCTATCAATTAACCATTGCTCTTCATGGTGCTATCCAGGTTCCTTAGGACATCTGCAGTGATTTAGTTGGGGATTGGTCCTGCTTTGAGCAGGGGGTTGAACTAGATGACCTTCTGAGATCCCTTCCAACCCTGATATTCTATGATTCTATGATCTCTGAATTTAAAACTCTACTTGCTGTGTAACACCAGGGAAGTAATTTAACACCCTCTCCCTACTCCAGGTATCTATATCTACCTCATCAGAGTGTTGGGCGGCTTAGTTCATTAATATTTGTAGGCCTTTGCATTGCATTTGTATAGCATCTAGCATTTTAGATTTCAAAGTACTACTTAGATGGAAGGGAAGATTCTTTGACAGCTTTTAAAGCTTCCTTAACTCCATTTCCATGTCCAGAATTTAGAATTGCCCTTTCATTTTTTTTCATCTAAACAGGCAAAGACTTGCAGATTTTGGGAGAGTCTATTATATTTTTTAGGAGTGTTACAACTACCTCTAAAGACCCCAACTGAGGCCAGAGCCTCATTGTGCAAGATCCTGTACATAGTGTAAAGAGCTGCTCGCAAAAAGCCATTTGCAGTGTATACACAAGTGTATAGGTCCCGCCAAACCCAGGAACTATACTACATATTACTGAGCCCCTTCCACAGGCACCTTTATCTGTTCATTATTTAGATAATACAGATGTAGAGCATTCTCCTTCCTTGGAGGTTTTTAAGGCCCGGCTTGACAAAGCCCTGGCTGGGATGATTTAGCTGGGAATTGGTCCTGCTTTGAGCAGGGGGTTGGACTAGATGACCTCTTGAGGTCCCTTCCAACCCTGATATTCTATGATTCTATGATTCTGGTAACAGCTCTCTTCCTATAATGAACCCCAATTAATTTCAAGTAACTGTAGTCTTGAAAATTACTAGGCAACCTTCTACTCTTCCACAGCAGGCAGTTTTATTTTAAACCACTTCCTTCTCTGACTTGTTTACATTTAGGGGATTCCTGTACTGCTGTATTTTTCTGGCATCACCTTTGCCAACTTTTGAGGCTTGCATGCAGGTTAAACTTTCACAGTTACCGTCAGTTTTCTCTGCTTCTGTGTCCACAGGGAGAGACTCACTTGAGTCATTCCTTGAAGTCAGTTGTTCCTTGGTCACTCTTAGGAATGACAATTGTGGCACTTGTGTTATCCTTTCACTTCTCCAGTGAATGGCCAAGAAGAATTTATAATTTAACTGAACAAGACAGACCTATACTTCCTTTCTCCCACCTTTTGTATTCCTGTTATTACCAGGGCCAGCTCCAGGCCCCAGCGAAGGAAGCAGGTGCTTGGGGTGGCCAATGGAAAGGGGCGGCACGTCCGGGTCTTCGGCGGCAATTCGGCATCGGGTCCCTGCCGCCGAAGTGCCACCAAAGAGGAAGAGAGGGATCAAAGGACCTGCCGCCGAATTGCCTCCGAAGAATGGAACAGCATGATTGAGCTGCCGCTGAATTGCCACTATGGCGGCTTTTTTATTCTTTTTTTCTTTTTTGCTTCACCGCTTGGGGCAGCAAAAAAGCTGGAGCCGGCCCTGGTTATTACACATGGGGAATTGAGGCACATAGACTAACTGGCTTGCCCAAGATCACACAGGAAGTCTGTGGCAGATCCAAAAATTTTGTACTGTAGTCCCAGTTCAGGACCTTGCTTGATTGGCGGGCTTGGTACAATCATATCAATGTGACACAGAAAAAAATCTCTTTCCTCTAGTATCCTACAAACAGGCAGAGTTCGAATATGAAAAAGTTGGAGACTGGAGGGCATTTGATGAAATTTTTTACCAAGGTTCAAAGTTGGAACATAGCAACAACCCTAGTTTACAACTTTGTGTATATTCACTTTTAATAACTTAGCACTGACAGAGAGAGAGTGCATGAGACAGAACTTCACTTCAAAATATTTTACAAACTTTTGGGGCCTTAGCTTTTGAGCTAGCTTTCTAAATCCACTGTACAAATAAAATGTAGGGGCCTTACCCTTTCTATGTCAGTGTAAGCCACTTGCCATACAAAATAAGAAAAATGTGACCGTTTTAAGCTTTAGCTTTAGTTCGTTTCTGGGATATCTCGGCTAACAACAGGAAATGGAAATTTGATTTCTGTGATAACAATGGAACAATGAGTTTAAGTCTGACTTGTACCAATAAACGTTACATTCCATAGAGTTTAAACACCTGTGCTGTTGTTGGATACTGTAAAAGTCTTTTCATTATTATTGACTGCATACAGTAAACTCCTTCCAAGTGTCCTTAGATCATCTAATCTGAATGCAGCCCAGGTCTAAAGACCATTGCAAGATGGATGAGTGGTGGAGGAGGAGATGTAAAGTAATAGATGACAGTGGTGTCCATGGCACAGTACACTGCAATGGCTGCTGCAGCACAACAGCTAGGTCATTTGAAAAAAGAACATGATACTGCTTTCCACAATATGAAGGACTTAGAGAGAGTGATTTTTTTTTCCTTCTTGAATCCAAATAAAGAGATGACTCTCCAAGGAGCTGCATCTAAGAAGGGCCCTGGTGCCAACGGTGGCTCCAGTCACCAGTGCTCCAAGCGTGTGCCTGGGGCGGCAAGCCGCGGGGGGGCGGCCTGCCGGTCCCTGCGAGGGCAGCAGTCAGGGAGCCTTCGGCGGCTTGCCTGAAGACGGTCCACCGGTCCCGCGGATTTGGCGGCAATTCGGCAGCGGATACACCGAATCCGCGGGACCGGGGACCTCCCGCAGGCGTGTCATGCTTGCATCGGCAAAAAAGCTAGAGCCACCCCTGCCTGGTGCAGTCATGATTCAGGAAGAATGAACTCTATTTTATGAACCTATTTACCTAATATATGTTAGGATTTATGTATAGACTCAATCATATATTTAAGAGCTGTAACGTAAATTAGATCTTCACTGAGATCACTAGTGGATGTAATGCAGTTGTCTGCTTTTTCTCCTACATAGTGGTGGTTGCTTCTATTGTTGTCTATGTGATGGTACTACCTAGACCTCAATGGAGTTTGGGGCCCCATTGTACCAGGTTATGTACAAAACTTGTATGAAACCATCCCTGTGCTAAACAACTTAGATTCTAATTGGACTAAGAGGCATAGGGAGGTAGAGATGAAAAAAAGAGAGAACTGCTATTATCTCCACTATAAACTGGGAAACTGAGACAAAGATTAAACATCTTGCCCAAAGTTACATAGGAAGTCTTTTGCATAGGCAGGAACTGAATGCAGATCTCCTCAGTCTGAGGTCAGTGCCTTAACCACAAGCCCACCCTCCCTCTAGGTAACAGGAAGCTCTTCATGAGTTTCAAATGATCTTACTGGTGGGAGTATGTGATTGGAAAATTTTAAATCTGTAAAATGTGTTAAAGCTGTTTTTGGTTGAGTAGGGCTGAGGTGTGAAATGAGTTGCCAGAGGCGATTAGATTAGACCAGGGTCTGACATTTTATTACATGCCACAAAACACACCTCTCTGATAAAGTTTTTCCATCATGGCTGGAATGATCTTAAAAAAAAAATCAAATCAAATATTAGAATAATCGGCCTTTTCTGGATCAATTGTTCTATTTTAACTATTCTCTTGAACTGACGTCAGTTAGGTATCTGAGCCAGGCAATCAAAACCATCATTTAGCAGTAAACACTAATGGAGCACATTGATCCACAGTGTAATTCCTGACTTCAATGGACTTGCATCAGAAAAGAATTTGAACCAAGATCTCTTCTTGATAGGCCGGAAAAGTCTTTCCTAATGTAGCCCCTTTTCAGACATTATATCCTGCCCTATAAAGGAGAACCTATTTTTACTCCAGGATCAGATAATAACAAAGTTTAAAAAGAGAATCTGCACATGCTAAATCTTTGACAGCTCTGCATTCGTTTAGTTAAAAATAACAATTCTGTGTCAGTTCTTCTACTGATTGTTTAGCTGAGAATCTGGGTCTGTTCCTGGAAACCTCAACATTTTTCTTTGTTAGTTTGATGTCTGTCTACAATATCTTTGTTTATATACTTGCCTCTATCTTCACAACAAGGTGCTAATCCCCAGATTCCCGTAAAAATCCCAATATCATTACACAGTGAAATGGGATCAGCTAACTGCACCTGAGGATAATTTGGTTTGGTAATGTTGTGCTTTGGAAAGAAAAAATGCTCACATCTTCTCTAGGTAGTCAGCTTTGTGTCTGTCGTGTTGAATAACAATAGGATGCATTTGATATGACATACAAAGATGAATCCCTTATTGGTTTCAGGTTCATTTTCATACCCCAGAAAAGAGTCCTCTTGTGGGTTTTTCATTGTGATGGGCCCAATTTGATAGTCTTTACTCAGGAAAAACTTCCATTGATTTCATTGGGAACCAGGGCTTCAGCATCAGGTCCTAAATTGGAAGTACCGGTAATAAAGAAAATGTTCTGATACAAGAATAACAGACTCGTTAAGGTATGTACATCATTTAGAGCCTGGTCCTGCAGTTAACTTCCTGAGACTAGAACTCTGTGGCTCTGATACATCAGTTGCAGAGCCTAAATGTACATTCTTTGGAGGTGAGACCACATCTTTATTAAGTACTGATTAGCTATTAGGATTTCTGTTGGGATACTGAGCTGTCTACCTCCATGGTGCTGGTTCCAGTCCAAGATGATAGAACCTGTAAAAACTTTTGGTGACTACATGGCGATGATTCTGCTGGTCTCAATCCAGTTCCCAGTGGTTAAGCGCCAGATCTCTAAGGATATAGATTGGTGCCTAGTGGGATTTTCAGAAGTGCTCAGGTGCCTATCATTAAAATCAGTGAGAGTTAGGTGATTAGGTACTTAAGTGATATCATGTTCTTTATACTGCCTTGCACTCTTATAGTAGTTTTTCATATGAGGATTCCAAAACACTTTGGAACTGGGCCTCACAGCCCCTCTCAGAGGCAACCAGGTTTTATAGTATGCATTTTAGAAATACGTAGACTGGAACAAAGAGTTTTGAGTTGCTTAATGTGACACAGCACTTTGATAGTACTTTGAGCTGTTTGGAGCTAGTACTAACTACAATACTACTAAGTACTAGCTAATTCTTTCCACACTGATCCCTTTAATTTGTAGGTAAAGATTTACAGCATTTGGCTCTGTTTAAAATAATATTTTTCCCTCCATCATTTGCAATGTGATGGTCCTAATCTTGCAAATCCTCTGCATATATAATTCCCACTGAGGTCAATGGAAATTCTGTTTGTGGAAGCCCAGCAGGATCAGGGTCAATGTGAAAATGGGAAATTAATTAATTAAGTAAATAAATAAAAAGCCATACAAACAGCAGCCTCTGACCTAGGGAATAGGGGGACATTTTTTCAAGAACCCATTCTTGGCATGAAGAGTGTTGCACCAGTATGAAACCATCAAGAGCACATAAAATCCTAAGTTAACTTTAATAATTTAAATGTCTGACATTATGTTTGATACCCATGATTTTGGTGGGATAACGGGTCCTCGCATACTCATTTGAAATGGCTCACTATATTTCTCTGTAGCAGCTCCTTTTATCGCTTTATCTCCTTTTTTCACACACATTTTCTGTCCTTTTTGATCCAGTTCATTACATCTGACAATGCACTTCAAGTCTATTTTGTCAACTGTGAAGAAAAGGAAGGATAGAAAGTGAATGCAAAAGCAAATCACATCTGACTGCATACCTAGGAAAATGTGAATGACCTTCTTTTCCTCCTGTTATTCCAGGACTTGGAAATCAAAAGTAAAAAACATCTGTGTGGCAACGTAAGGGAGAGAAAAGATGTTGTATATACCGTTGTAATTGATGAAAGAGCCTGTCTCTAATTGACACTGGCAGGCACAAAAAGAGTGGAAATCCTGTACTATTAAAGGCACTAAAGATTCAGAAAGCATGCTAGTTGTGGGCAGTACACAGATTAATTCCTAGTCTATAAAGCACCGTTTGCTGTACAGTGTAAGCACTGGTTGATTGCACTATTTTATGTTGCAGATATTGATTGATGACAAACCCTGAGGCCAAGTTTAGGAATGTATATTTCCACAAACAGAATAATCTCTTCGTCTGGGAGATGCAGAGCAGATTACACCTGAAACCAGAAAATCTTCTGCAAAGTAATACAAATTGTACTAAAACAGCTATATCTGACTTCATTTATTCTCAAAGGGGATGTGGTTTGATCAAAAATAGGGTATTCCAGCAGTTATTTGCGTGTTACACTGCATACCCATAGTAACTAAAAAATATTCCTAACAATACGTGGTTTCATGCCAGTGAAATATAACATGCACAGAAGGTTCTGCTGTGAAAGGCCACCGACAGTTAATAGAATGATTTACATAACATATTGATCCCAGTATGATGAAATGACATGAGG
Source organism: Malaclemys terrapin pileata (assembly GCF_027887155.1). Classification (NCBI taxonomy): domain Eukaryota; kingdom Metazoa; phylum Chordata; order Testudines; family Emydidae; genus Malaclemys; species Malaclemys terrapin. The sequence continues at coordinate 183,607,218 of NC_071507.1, read as the reverse complement.
TCAGTGCTGCCTGTGCTAGAGCTTCTAATGTTGGTATCACCAATTCAGTGGAATGCTGGGGAAAATCTTTCAAAAATGTCTTTGTGTGGACAAGAGTCATGGCGTCTGACCACTCAAGCAAGATCCTGGAGTTAGTGTGTGTATTTCTCTGAAAACTTCAGCTCAATGCACAGCAGTGATCAAAAAGGTTAGGAACTATTAGGAAAGGGATAGAAAATATGCCAAAAAATATCATAATTCCATTAAATAAACTCATGGTTGAGCCCAGACTTTGAATACTATGTCCAGTTCTGGTCACCCCATCTCCAAAAAGTTTGTACTAGAACTGGAAAAGATTCAGAGAAAGGCAACAAAGATGATCAAGGGTATGGAATGGCTTCCACACAAGGAGAGACTAAAAAGATTAGGGCTATTGAGCTTAGAAAAGAGACAACGAAGGGGGGATATGATAGAGGTCTATAGAATCATGAATGGTGTGGAGAGAGTGAATAGAGAAGTGTTGTTTACCCTTTCCCACAATACAAGAAGTCACCCAATGAAATGAAAAGCCAGGAGGTTTAATGCAAACAAGAGGAAGTACTTTTTCACACAATGCACAATTAACTGTAGAATTCAATGTCATGGGATATTGTGATGGCCGAAAATATAACAGTTTAAAAGAGAACTAAATAAGTTAATGGAGGATAGGTCCATCAATTACTATTAGCCAAGATGCTCAGGGATGCAACCCTATGCTTGGGGAGACCCTAAACCATAGACTCCCAGAAGCTGGGAGGGGAAGATTGGGTGGATCATTCCAACTGCCCTGTTCTGTATGCACCCCCTGAAGCTCTGGTAATGGCCACTGTCAGAGACAGGATACTAGGAGAGATGGACCATCTGACCCAATGTGGCCATTCTTATGTAAGTTTGCCAGTTGCTTCAGCTTGTCCAGTCCTCTTCAATCCCTTAACTGGATTCTCCTTACCTTTCTCATTATGTATATATATTTTTGTCCTTGTCTACAAAGTCCTACAGAGTACAGTTCCTGCTACCTATCTCATTTTCACTCTGCTCCATGTTGGCCACATAACAGACTACTTCCTTCTTTCACTAACAGCCCCTAAAGCTGAAATTTTCTTCCTAGCCTGTCACACAGTGCCTCTTCCCTTTGGTCCTTCAAGTCCCTCCTTAAAACAGATCTGTTCTACTGTCAGAAAACAGGAGCAAATAACGTAGATTTACAGTGAGAGTAAGTGCAGATCTGTATTTGGAGATGATTTCAATCTGTAATTCCTTCAGTCCAAATAACTTCTGGTTGAACTACACTATATCTTTTAGAAAAACATCTGATCTTAATTTAAAGACTTTAAATGATAGAGAACTTACTATATTCTTTGGTAAGCTTTTCCAATTGTTGATTATCCTTAATGTTAAACACTTGCATATGATCTCCAGTTTGAATTTTTCTAGTTTCAGATTTAAGGCATTGAACTATATTATGCATTTATCTCTTAAATTAAAGATCCCTGTACTCTCAAATTTCTCCGTTTGTAGGGATATACTGACCATGATCAAGTTGCCTCTTAACCTTAATTACATAAAGCAAAATAGATTTAGCTCCTTATGTCATGAGGTATAATGCAAATTTTCCAGAGCTCAATTCATTCTTTTAATTTTTCTCTGAACCCTCACCAAATTTTCAAAGTTGTGGAAACTAGAACTAGACACTGTAGTCTAACAGTGGTCTGACCAGTGCTGTATAGAGATAATATCACTTCCTTATTACTAATCAACATAACCCTACTATGTCCAAGGATCATGTTAATATTCAGCCACAGCATTGCACTAAGATCTCATGTTCAGATGATTATCTAGCGTGACTCATAAATTCTTTTTAGAGTCACTGCTTTCCAGGATATACCTGTGCATCCTATAATAAAGCGTACATTCTCAGACTGCATGTTCCTAGATCCATTTTCGTGCATTTGGTTATATTAAAGTGTGTTGTTTGATAGGTCAGGGTTGAGTGCAAATTCTATCCTTTTCATTACTTACATTCCACCAATCTTTGTCCCATCTATAACTTTTATCAGAAATTGTCTTATTTTCTTCCAAATAACTGATAAATTGAATATCATTGTTGATTTTTTATGGTCTTCTTAAAATCAGAATGTTGTATGTACAAAGGCTTGCAGAAGTCAAAGTATATCATCACCTCAGTTATCCTTATTTTTCCTTTGCATAGTGCACAGTACATTTTAGGGTTTATTTACTTAATAAAACAAACATAAAACCCATATCAATCAATATTTTTTTCTGTATATGGGGGGAAAACAGGATGTTGTCCCCTCTTAGGATGATGAAACACTTTATTTCAATAGTAACTCAAGATGATGTTAAACAGCAGCTACTAGTGTTAGACATATTTAAATCAGCAGGTTCATATAACTTGCCTCCAAGGAGCTCTCTTGACCATTAATGTTAATTTTCAAGAGCTCTTGGAACAACTGGGGAAGTTCCAGCAAACTGAAAGAAAGATAATGCTGTGCCAGTATTTAAAAAGATTAAGTGGGATGACCCAACTAATTATTGGCATGTCACCCTGACACTGATCTGGGCAAAATAATGTAGCAGCTGATACAGGACTTGATTAATAAAGAATAAAAGAAGGACATGTGAATGGGATGTGTAAACCCTGCAACAGAGAAGAAGGGGTTAAAGAGTTGCTCTGGGCTGGATTGGTCCCGCTGCCCCTGCAAGTCATATCCCCCAAGTCAAAAGGGGGAAAGCTCAACTCAGGCAGTAGCAGGCAGCTCTGGGAGGAGAATAGACTGCTAATCTCACCAGCTCTGAGAGTGGCCTGGTGAACGGCAGAGGCTGCTCCTTTGTCTAAAGAAGCTCCAAGTTCCCTGAGGCAAAGCTCCTATTTCCTCTGACAGTAACCCACAGTACTTTTAACCAGACTGAGACTTGTTCTAGGCTCCTCTGAAGGAAGAGAAGTCAGCATCTTGGCTGGGACTGACTGTTTGTTTCCTCTTACTTCTTCTATTTTCCTGTTTCTAGTTTTTGTTTTTTCTCTGGACCCAGAAGGGATAAGTACCCAGAAGGACTCAGCTGGAGGGCTGAGACACCATCCCCATCACAGGACTACTGAGCATCCCCATTTGAGCGATTAGGGCCCAATCCCACCACACCCCTGAAGGCGCTTTGCTGAAGGACCAGAACCCTGACAACATAATACAATTCAAAGTAGTCAACATGGGTTTATGAAAAATAGATCTTGTTAAACGGACTTGATATTTCTGATGAGATTACAAGTCTGTCTGATTAAGGCAATAGTGTTGATTTAATATACTTCGACTTCTGTAAAACATTTGCCCTGGCTACCATATGACATTTTGATGAAGAAACTTGAATGATACAAAATCAACATGGCACACATTAAATGGATTAAAAACTGGCTGACTGACAGATCTCAAAATATAATTGTAAATGAGGAATCATTGTCAAGGAAGTGATTTCAGTGGGGTCCAGGAGTTGCTCTACACTATTTAACATTTTTTATCATTGAGCTGGAAGAAAACATAAAATCATCACTGATAAAGTTCGCAGATGACACAAAGTCTGGGTGAGTGGTAAAGTACTGAAGAGGACAGGTCACTGATACAGAGTGATCTGGATTGGTTGGTAAAATGGGTGCAAGCCAACAGCATGTGTTTTAATACTGCCAAATAGAAAAGCATACATCTAAGAATATAGAATGTAGACCATACTTACAGGTTGGAAGACTCTCCTAGGAAATGGTGACCCTGGAAAAAAAAAGTGAGGGTTACAGTGGATAATCGGTTGAACATGATATCCAGTGCAATGCTGTGGACAAAAGGGATAACATGAACCTTGGATTTATAAACAGGGGAATGTCAAATAGGAGTAGAGAGGTTATATCACTTCTGTATTTGGTTGTGGTGTTACCACTGCTGGAATACAGCATCCAGTTCTGGTGACAATTACAAAAGATGTTGATAAATTGGAGAGGGTTCAGAAAAATGCCATGAAAATGATTAAAGATTTGGAAAACATGACTATTAGTGATTGAGTCTCTTGAGTCTATCTATATAGAGTAATAACAAGATGGTTAAGGGGTGCTTTGATCGCAATCTTTAAGTACCTATATTGGAAACAGATATTTGATAATGGGCTCTTTAGTCTAGCAGACAAAAGTATAACAAGAACCAATGGATATTGAAGCTAGACAAATTCAGATTAAAAACAAGGTGGACATTTTTAACAGTGGAGGTAATCAACCATTGGAACAACTTACCAAGGGTTGTGGTGAAAAAACAAAAGGAGCAATTTTTAAATCAAAACGGGATGTTTTTCTAAAAGATATGCTGTAGTTCAAACAGGAATTATTGTGGGGAAATTTTATAGCCTGTGTTCTCCAAGGAGGTCCGACTAGAGGATCACAGTGGTCCTTTCTGACCTTAGAATCTATTAATCAGAAAATAACAAAGAGTCCCGTGGCACCTTATAGACTAACAGATGTATTGGAGCATAAGCTTTCATGGGTGAATACACACTTCGTCAGACGCATATATCTGTTAGTCTATAAGGTGTCACAGGACTCTTTGTTGCTTTTTACAGATCCAGACTAACACGACTTCCCCTCTGATTCCTTATCAGAAAATAATGGTTTTCCCTTCTTTTTAAATAAAAAGATTGGGGAACATCTAAAAGTTGCTTGAAGTGAAGATATAGATTAAGAACCATAAGGAAATCTTCTGTTTTATCTGTATAACAAATGATAGTAGTCTTTGTTTATGCATCAATAATTGGAACAGGGGTTATTAGACAGCTATTTCCAGAGTAATCTAGATTTAGACCTGCGACCTACAGATGAAAGGCACTCAATCTAATTCTCTGTCTTCAGCTTCCCACTGTACAATTTAACTCTGCTTTTATAAGTCAGCCATTAGATTTTACTTTTTAAAAAATAGCTATGGTGAAAGTAGCAGTATTATCTGTAGATGGCTAAATCTGTATGTGATAAGGCCTTCAGTGGCCAGGTGGCCTAATGTCTGGATCATTGGTTAGGAGGTCTGTAGGGGGACCTGACCCCTACCTCTCTACCAGGTCCTGGCCCAGAATCCCGCTAAACAGGGAAGCTAGATCTTTCTCCCGGCCAGGGGTGGTGGTGGTTCAGGACTAGGGTTACCATATCTAATAAATAAAAAAAGAGGACCCTCCACGGGCCCTGGCCCCGCCCATTTCCCCACCCCTAGCCCCACCCCAACTCCACCCCTTCCCCATCCTAACTCCACCCCCTCCTCCCTCCCACTCCCAGCCACACGGAAAGGGCTGCCCGAGCGCTACCGGCTTCACGGTTTGCCAGGCAGCCCCCAGACCCTGCGCCCCCAGCCGGTGCTTCCCCAGCACAGCTGGAGCCCGGGAGGGGAAGCGCCCAGCCGGGGGCGCAGGGTCTGGAGGCTGCCCGGCAAACCGTGAAGCCGGTAGTGCTCGGGCTTTGGGCAGCCCCTATGCCTCCAGACCCTGCGCCCCCAGCTGGGCACTTCCCCTCCCGGGCTCCGGCGGCGCAGGGTCCGGAGGCATGGGGGCTGCCCGAAGCCAGTAGCGCTCGGGCAGCCCGGCTCTTAAACGGAGCCGAAGAGTCGGGGAGGAGCAGAGCCGCTGCGGCTGGAGGCTCTGCTCCTCCCCTGACTCTTCGGCTCCGTTTAAGAGCCGAGCTGCCCCAGCGCTACCGGCTTCGGGCAGCCCCCGTGCCTCCGGACCCTGCGCCGCCGGAGCCCGGGAGGGGAAGTGCCCGGCCGGCGGCTGGGGTCCGGAGGCAAGGGGGCTGTCTGAAGCCCATAGTGCTCGGGCAACTCGGCTCTTAAACAGAGCCGAAGAGTCAGGGGAGGAGCAGAGCCGCCATTTTCCTGGACATGTTCGGCTTTTTGGCAATTCCCCCTGGACGGGGGTTTGACTGCTGAAAAGCTGGACATGTCCGGGAAAAAGAGGACGTATGGTAACCCTATTCAGGACCTGTTTTCCTGGGCTGCTTCCTATGAAAGTTAGTTTGCGTGTGGCCCCGCTTGGGAAGTTACCCATCAATTGGGGTGTATCTGCAGGCTCCCCTTGGCAGGGGAAGGCTTTCTTGCCTCTAGTGGTTGCATTGGCTGTCAGTTTGCTTGTCTGTGCCTTCAAGCAGGCAAACTGAGAGCTCCTGCCTCTTCACGGGTCAGCCCCTGACTGAGCCAAGCTCCCTTCTTTTCTCCCCCCTCCAGGCCTGGCATTGGCTACAGGTATAAGGGGGCAGGGCTAGCTGAACCCACAGGTTTTCTTTAACCTCTGCTGTGCCAGGCACCAGTTTCTTTGCTCCCTCATATTGTAGTACAGGGATCTTTTTTTTAAAATGACATTTATTTTTTTACTCTTCTGATTCTTCAGAAAGAAAGCACAGTGCGGCTCTATCAGCTTTGTTCGCCTTCTTTCCGAGTATCCATTTCAAGGCAGCAATGTTATTTTCTCTTTTGCAAAGAAGCCAGCCATAACTTTGTCTCCCTTAATAAAGCACAAACAAAGACAGCCCTAGAGTGAACTGGAAAGACTGGACAGGGTGGAAGACATCTGGCTACTGGCCAGTTGCCATATGGCTTTACTAGTAAATACTTCTGTCACAGAAGTGACATGTTCTGTGTTTTAGGTTCTTGTGAAAAAGTAAACAGAAGGAGGAAGGGGAGACTAAAATATAGAAACAGCCAATCAGAGATAGACAAACACAATTTCACTGTCTCAAGTTCCAAAGATGGAAATTTTCTGTCTAGCCTTGAAACAAAATAAAACTGAAACTCCACTTTTTTGGTAAAACTAAACAAATATGCCCTCCTTTAATTGCCTTGAAAGTCTTTGCCATCTTGTTAGCATCAGAAAATAAATTGTTTGAATGCTTTTCTTATTCTCTCACCATTGGCAATTTCAAATAGTAGTTTGTACAGATTGGTGGTTTTGTTTTTTTCACCTATGACTGCAATCTTTGGGTGATGTGAAATACTTGCCTTTGAAAATGAAAATGAAACAATTTAATTGGTGACTTGCTCACAAGGGAAAAGAAACTGAAGCTCAGAGAATCAAGTTAACTCTTTGTTTCAGGGAGCTATTTTCATTTTAATATAGGAAGTAATTCTCCAGGTTCTATTTCTGTTCAATGGGAGTATGTAGTAGGGTGACTGCCCCATTTCAGGAGAAAATGAGTTAAAGTAGGCCAGAGAGGCTGTGCAGATGGGCAACCAATCAGAAAGGACCTGTGGGCAGCCAATCAGGGTCAGGCTGAGCCCTATATAAAGGCTGAAGCACAGAGGAGAAAGTAGTCTCTGCCTGACCAGCAAGGGAGGAGGACTGGCTCCTGGTATGAGCTGCACGCTGGACAGAGCAGTGCTGGGCAGGGTAGCAGGGCAGTGGGAGCTCTGGCTGACCCTGCCAGGCTGCAGGCCTTGAAACAAGGGATGAGTGGGTGCTAGGGCTACGGGGAAGTGGCCCAGGGAAGGCAGACAGTGATGAGGAGTGGAGGAAGGCAGCAAGCAGCTGCCGCTCAAGGGTCCCTGGGCTAGGGTCCAGAGTAGTGGGTGGGTCTGGGTCCCCCCCATTGCACCACACCTTGCCATGAGGGAGCGTGAACCATGGACTGCACCTTGTCCCTGAGGTAAGGGACTAGACTTTGGGGTGAAAGGTGGCCATGAAGGCAGGTGTGGACTAGAACTGCGGATATACCCCCGGAAGTGGGGAGAATGGAGTAGTGGGCACTGCCGGAGGACAGTGTCCTGAAGAGGACACCACGGTCCAGAGAGCGATGCGTGTCCTGGTGGGAGAGACAACACAGCTGAACAAACAACTGGCAAGACACCACCTGCAGAGGGCACTCCACAGCTGAATGAGCTAGTTCCCAGAGCAAGCCAGCATGAGGCACAGCGGTGGTGAGTCTGAGCCCCATTACAGAGTACAAAAGGTCAGAAGAAACAGTTGCTTATGTTAAATAGTATTTCAAAAAACTGAGTTTCCTGTGCTAAAGATTCATTGTTTTTGTTGAAAACTTTAATTCCTTTCAGCAGAGGTATATCATTCAAGCTTTCATTGTAGCAAAGCGCCATGGCTTCTGAACTGAATGCAGCATTAAGGTTGCTGAATATTCACATACTCTACTATGGAAAACTACGCTGACAACTGTTCTTTCATATGCCAGAATTTAAGCCACTTCAGGACTGGCCTCCTTAGAGAAGTGAGACTTTTGTTCGATAGATTGAAGAGCCTATTATAATTCTTTGCGGGTGTCAACAAACATGTGGACAAGAGTGATCCAGAGGATATAGTGTCCTTGGCCTTTCAGAAAGCCTCCGAGGTCCCTCACCAAAGGCTCTAAAACAAAGTAATCTGTCATGGGATAAGAGGGAAGGTCCTGTCAGGATCAGTAATTGGCTAAAAGATAGGAAACAAAGAATAAGAATAAATGTTCAGTTTTTACAGTGGAAAGAGGTAAATATTGGGGGGGGCTGCAAGGATCTGTACTGGAATCATTGCTGTTCAACATATTAAACAATAGTTTGGAAAATGGGTGAACAGTCAGGTGGTAAAGTTTTGTAGTCAATATTAAATTACTAAAGATAGTTCTGTCCAAAGCAGATTGCAGGGAGTTACAAAGGTTGGCTGGGTGACTGGGCAACAAAATGGCAAATGAAATTTAATGTTGGTAAGTGCAAAGTGTGACACCCTGGCATCCTAATGTTCACCACTGTCCTGTAATTAGGATATCTTTTGTACAAAGTATGCCTTATGTTGTAACATTTTAAAAGTCTTGATCTGCTAGACATTAATATCTCATTGGATTGCATGTGCTATCATCGTATGGGAAGTTATGAAGTTTGGCTATGTATGTTTGGCACAAGCACAAGGATTACCCACAGGAACTGTGTACAATAGAAACCTCTCAGAGATAGCACTACACAATTGGAACTGTTTTACCCAGGTCACAGCAAAAGAGCTTTCCAGCAAGTGGGAAGAAGGTATAAAAGGGGGGAAATGACATCATGTGTGTACCTCACTCCTCCTACAACAACATACCTGGAAACATCTGAGGGGCAAGGACTGAACTGTGGGAAGTGATGGTTCCAGATTAGAGGGATTTTTAGACTGTGTGTGAAAACATAGGAAAGACAAGGCAGCTTGTGACTTAAGAATCTAACAGCCTGTTTATCACTCAGGGTGAGAATTTGCTAATTCATATCCTACCTATCTAGTGTGTTAAGTTCAGTTTGTGGTTTTGTTTATATACTAAAGTAATCTACTTGATCTGTTAGATTTTAAGTGGTTATAAGTGATAGCTATCTTTTGTAGTTAATAAACTTCTGTGTTTGTTTTGTCTAAAATCAATGTGTGGAAATTATAACTTGGGGCAGAAACCTGTTGCATATGTCTCTCCATAGGAAGTGGGCAAATTTTATGAGCTTACGCTGTATAGTTCCCTGTGCAGTGCAAGACAGTATCATTTTGGATAGTGTGAGAAACCAATCACAAGGCTTGAAATATTACCGTGTAAGGATAATCAAGGTGTATATGGGAACCTACAGCAGTAGCAGCCAGAGAGAAATGTAACCCACAAAAGCAAGAACTCGGGACCGGACCGAAAGCAGTAGAGCCCTCCCGCAGATCCAAAGGGACTTTGGGGACTCTCATCGCCTAATGGGCTGATCTCCGGGCAGCTGTCACTTGATCACCCACAGCCACCTGTGAAATCAAAACCAACACCCGCGCCTGCAGCCTGCCAGCATGAATGAGTTGTGTGTGTGTGAGTATTATTGCACAGATAAGGGAAGCAGTAAGTGTTGTTCTATCATAGAATCATAGAATATCAGGGTCGGAAGGGACCTCAGGAGGTCATCTAGTCCAACCCCCTGCTCAAAGCAGGACCAATTCCCAACTAAAAAGGTCTAGTTTGACCTTTGTCTGTGGTTATTTCTTGTCTGGTTCCAAGAACGGGCAACGTTCAATGGTGGAGAATGAGGGAAGCAAAGGGTTAAATTGAACTCGGAACAGGCTTGGTGTTTTCCCAGAACCTGACCATCACAGGGGTAGACTAGGAGTCCCAGATAGTGTCAGGCATTCCCCATCTTGTTCTCTTGAGTACCACAGTGGGTTGGTTGATGTACCCCGGGTAGTCTCTGCGGGAGGGGAAAGGAGGTCACCATGCCGATGTTCAGAAAGGACAAGAGTGAGAAGAAAAAGACAGAAAAACGCGAGTGGGTTGTGGTGAGCTGCCCCTCGCCCTTTTTGGCATCGCTGCAGAATTTAGGCACAGATCCCTGGAGTCCCGGGGTGATCTCAGGAGGGGACACAATCCCAGACCTCGAGAATAATTATGAGAAGTATTTAGCATTGTACAAACCTGATAAAAGGGGACAGACTGCTGTGAGACCGTGGCTTCTGTGGCAAACATGTTGAGCTTGGCAAGCCGCTAAAGGAGAGTGCACCAGGAAACTGGAGGCTTTTCGCCAGGACTTAACCGAGGCCCGGAGGGAGTACAACCTATGGAAAGCTCAGGCTCAGACAGCCTCAGCGACTTCCACCTTCGCTGCCATATTAGCAGTGAAATTGGAAGATAGGTTAGATCCCAGGAATTGCAGGAAGAAAACAGGGATCTAACGGCACATGTTAGCCTCCTTAAGGATTTGGTGGGGGGACCTGGGCACCCATAAATGAAGCCCGGTAGGGAAAGGGGGGAAGAACTAAAATATCGCTTTTCAGTCTCCCCTCCATAAGTCACTGGTATGAGGCCTTCTGGGACTGACCATGGCAGTGTGGGACCTCCGGCTGAAATCACCACCTCACTAGGGAATGCCATGGTTTAATATGACCACTGGTCAATGGATTTACCACCCTAAACTCAACAAGTCTCTCATGTGTTGAGGCGCAAGATCCTATTCAAAACAACCAGAGGCCCCCTTCCTCCGTTTCCAATTGCTTACACCCAGGGGAGACCCCTTGCTGATCCAGGACCCATGTGATACGTTGGCCCCACATTCTGGTGATGATTCATGGATCCTTTGTAATTTCTGATTAACCTGGTGGAGAAAACATCACACACTCTGTGCGCCGCAGGTTCCCTGGTCAGAAACAATACAGAATGTTACCATCTGGCTGCGATGGCAGTACCCCAGTTGGAGCGGGGGGGGGTGACCCACCTCGATAGCCCTGCGTTAAATGGAATGTATATATATCACAACCCATCAGGTCCAGGGGCCAGGATCCTTTGTGAGGCACTCTGACAAAACCTTTATAGAAGTAGAATCAGTTAACATAACCAATGCAATGTTGTATCCATGGAATCAGTCTCAGATAGTGGCCAGCATACCCCTCCCAGTTTCTATCGCCATGTGGGTGGGATGCCCTGGGAATGCCTTCTGCCCATTGCTGAGAACACTGGAGATCCTTCATGCCTCCCTCCCGGACACAGGGATGGGGAATGATTTTGGGGGATTACTTTCTCATGTGGATCGGAGGGAATCCCCTGGAGGTCTCAATAGCGCCCTTGGTATTCTCCCCACCACCGTTAATGTGCCAGATCAATCCTGGATTTCCAGAGCAGGTAGCGCTGTCCCTCGACATGATACCACTCACCATTGTGATTAGCGCAGAGGCTCTAAACACATCCTAATTGCTCCCAAGCTGTTAAAAATCTACAAAAATAGAGATTCCCCTTTTCCCAATACAAACGAGGGTTAGGAGAAACAATCTTGGGTGGGGCCAGAGCTGGAATGGGAATTCTCAATTCCATAGAGGTAGAAGTCCCCACTAACAAATTGGCAGCCATGGGGTCATGCCTAGGGGAATGGGTTAAGGTGACACCTGAGAGCTCCTCTGACACAGCTGCAGTGGCGAATGGTGCTCCAGGATACCTGCTTCTTTGAGCCGGGCCCCAAGAAGGAGGGTCTCTGTGTGTTCTTACCATTGCAAAATAGGTATCTGTTCTTAACATGGGACCTTCATCTATGTGTGTAACAACCTCACGCAAAAATGTTTCTTGTTTCTGGTTGCCCTCTGGCCAAGAATGTAATTTTACCGATAACCATACTCAATGTACCCACAATGTATCAGGTGCCGTTGACTAAAACACCAATCATAGTGCATGGGTGCCATCCCCACCCCAAACCATTGATGTTTTGGCTCCCACACCCGACCTGCCCGTTTCCCCCTCCCAGAACTGATCTATTGGGACTGAGCTCTTAAACAAGAGTTCCAACGTGGCCCAATGGGCCTGACTGGTGGCCCAGTCTGCGATTACCACCCTAATTCGTGTTTTAGCTAAAGGCTTTCAGATTGAACAACTGGACAGAGAAATAGTCAACCTAACCAAGCATCAGTGGTGGGACATTTTCAAGGGCTTGTCCTCCAGAGCTTTGGGAATTCTAATGGTCTTAATGCACCCCATTGTTGTCTTATTAATTATTCTTGGTATACTTTTCATTGTATTTTTGTACTTGGTCGTTGGTTCAGCGAGTCACCAAGCTCCACCAGCTGTTCTGGGGGGCCGCTGTCTGACGATCCTTATTGTGATCCATTGATCAAGGGGCAGGAAATGTAGCCAGATGCGCCCCCCTCCCCCGCCCTATTTGCCCTTTCAAGTGCAGTCTGTACAGTTTCCTGTTATGCTGTTACAAAACCACAAGCAGCAGAAAGACGTTAGATGCTTGCTTAAAAGCTACATTGCTCTATATTACCAATTGTATTCATGCTTATTAAAATGTAATCAATTAATGTAAGGAATGAGTGAGATAGTGTAAGAAACCAATCGCAAGGCTTGAACCGAAATATTACCGTGTAAGGATAATCAAGGTATATATGGGACTGTATATAAACCTATGGCAGTAGCAGCCAGAGAGAAATGTAACCAATGATAGCAAGAACTCAGGACCAGACCAGAAGCAGTAGAGCCCTTCCGCAGATCCAAAGGGACTTCGGGGACTCTCGTTGCCTAATGGGCTGATCTCCGGGAAGCTGTCGCCTGATCACCCTCAGCCACCTGTGAAATTGAAACCAACACCCGCGCCTGCAGCCTGCCAGCATGCATGAGTTGTGTGTGAGTATAATTACACAAATAAGGGAATCGATAAATCAACTCTCAGTTCTGCTCTAGTTTGACCTTTGTCTGTGGTTATTTCTTGGCTGGTTTCAAGAACGGGCAACAAGTAGTATCTCAGATCCAAATGGCACCCCGATGGGAACCCATCACACAAAGTAATGCACATTGAAAACATAACCCAACTAGACATACAAAATGAGAGGGGGATTTTACTTGTTACTACTCAAGAAAGAGTTTGGAGTCATTGTGGATAGTTCTCTGAATTCATCTGCTCAATGTGCAGCAGCAGTCAAAAAAATCTAACAGACAGTTAAGAACCATTAGAAAAGAGATAATAAGGCAGAAAACATCACAATGCCACTATATAAATCCACGGTACACCGACCCCTTAAATAATGTATGCAGTTCTGGTTGCCCCATCTCAAAAAAGATATTAGAATTGGGAAAAAAATACAGATAAGGGCAACAAAAATGATTAGGCGTATAGAATAGCTTCCATCTGGGGAGAGATTAAAAAGACGAGGACTGTTCATCTTAGAAAAAAAGATGACTAAGGAGGGATAAGATAGAGGTCTATAAAATCATGAATGGTGTGGAGAAAGTAAATAATGAAGTGTTATTTACCCCTTCACATAACACAAGAATACCTCCAGACCAGTGGCACCACCATGGGCACCCGCATGGCCCCACTATATGCCAACATTTTTATGGCTGACCTGGAACAATGCTTCCTCAGCTCTCGTCCACTCATGCCCCTTCTCTACCTATGCTACATTGATGACATCTTCATCATCTGGACTCATGGGAAGGAGACTCTAGAAGAATTCCACCATGATTCCAACAGCTTCCACCCCATCAACCTCAGCCTGGACCAATCTACACAGGAGGTCCACTTCCTAGACACCACAGTACAAATAAGTGAAGGTCACATTAACATCACCCTATACCGAAAATCCATCGACCGCTATGCCTACCTTCATGCCTCCAGCTTCCACCCCGGACACATCACACGATCCATCATCTACAGCCAAGTGCTGAGGTACAACCGCATCTGCTCCAACCCCTCAGACAGAGACCAGCACCTACAAGATCTTCACCTAGCATTCTCAAAACTATGATATCTGCACAAGGAAATAAGAAAACAAATCAACAGAGCCAGACGTGTACCCAGAAGCCTCCTGCTACAAGATAAGCCCAAGAAAGAAACCAACAGAACTCCACTGGCCATCACCTACAGTCCTCAGCTTTAACCTTTCCAGCGCATCATCAGTGATCTACAACCCATCCTGGACAATGATCCCACGCTTTCACAGACCTTGGGAGGCAGGCCAGTCCTCACCCACAGACAACCTGCCAACCTTAAGCATATTCTCACCAGCAATCACACACCACACCATAACAACTCTAACTCAGGAACCAATCCATGCAACAAACCTCGATGCCAACTCTGCCCACATATCTACACCAGCAACACCATCACAGGACCTAACCAGATCAGCTACAACATCACCGGTTCATTCACCTGAACGTCCACCATGCCATCATGTGCCAGCAATGCCTCTCTGCTATGTACATTGGCCAAACTGGACAGTCACTACGTAAAAGGATAAATGGACACAAGTCAGATATCAAGAATGGCAATATACAAAAACCTGAAGGAGAACACTTCAACCCCCTGGCCACACAAGAGCAGATGTAAAGGTAGCCATCTTACAGCAAAAAATCTTCAGGACCAGACTCCAAAGAGAAACTGCTGAGCTTCAGTTCATTTGCAAATTTGACACGATCAGCTCAGGATTAAACAAAGACTGTGAATGGCTATCCAACTACGAAAGCAGTTTCTTTTCCGTTGGTGTTCACACCTCAACTGCTAGCAGAGCACCTCACCCTCCCTGATTGAGCTAACCTCGTTATCTCCATACTGATTCTTGTCTGCATATTTATACCTGCCTCTGGAAATTTCCATTACATGCGTCTGACGAAGTGGGTATTCACCCACGAAAGCTTATGCTCCAATATATCTGTTAGTCTTAAAGGTGCCACAGGACCCTCTGTTGCTTTTTACAGATCCAGACTAACACGGCTACCCCTCTGATACTTGACATCTAAAGATATTCTTGAATATTAACAGAGGGGAATATTTGTAATTTTGGGTAGACTATATATTTTAATATCATTATTCTCACTAGAGGAGCTCCAGATTTACACTAATGTAAATAAAATCAGAATTTTGCCCCTGGTGGCCTCTAATATTTACCCAACAAAGGCCACCTCTGAGCTTACTATCACTCTGTCTTCTGAAATGTTGAGTCTCAAAACAGTCTCATGCAACCTCTCTCCTCTGTATCAGGGAAATGTGATAGTGAGAGCAATCAGAGTATACACTTAACTGTGGAGGACAGGAAGGGTGTGAAAGCTTAGGAAAAGACATGGCAGAGTAAAACCAAGGTTCTGGTAATAGGTGTCTGCGAGGATTAGTGTTTATAAATGTGACATGCATCGCCCTCACCCAACCCCCCCCCCCCCCAAATTGACCCCTACACCATAAAAGAATTCTAGTGTTTCAGTTTTATTCATGATTTAAATGGAATAACTAACCTCCACATAGGGACCAATCCTGTATTCATTAAAGTCAGTTGGAAAGCTCCCATTGACTTCAATGGCAGCTGAGACCAACCTCTGTCACAGCAAAAATCTCTGATTTATAGCACATTTTGTTCAAATAGCAAGACATTTCTCTTGCACTATAAATACAATGCTAGGATACAAGAGTGCTATTTGTCATAAATATGTGCTGTCAAGAAAGGCATCTCCCCAACACAAAGGAACACTAACAGCTGTGCTAAATCTTTCCTGGTATGTGTGGGCAACCTATCCTTTGCCATGGAAAAATAATAGAGAACTGCAGCCCCATAGACAACACTGAGCCAGCACGGTTGAGGACTCCAAGAACAAATGAAGTACCTGTTTCATCTAGATGTTTCCTCTATGGAGTCTGTTATGTTAGTTTAGCTGAACAACTCTGACACCATGATCAATGTAACTTATAGGCTGTGGGTCCTTCTGAAAAAGGTGCTCTCAGCCTCTTGCAGCAGGAATGCTGCATTTCAGTGAAGTGCTTCATGAGCCATGATATATTTTTTTCTACAATCTCACATATTGTGCACAGTCAGCCTTTATAGTACTCCTGTGACGAATTGGTTCATAAGGTGAAATGGACTCTTTTTTTTCATTTTATTTGCTATCGAAGGGTCATTTCAAACCAGAGAAGATAAAAGTAATGCAAATGCTAATCTGTGCTCCAAATCAGCAGGCATGTACCTAACTTAAGCATGTAAGTAGCCCTATTCCCTTTATTGGTGCTACTCACATATTTGAAGTTAGTCATATGCGTAAGGACTGAACTGGGACTCGCTTAAGTCATTATGGGCCTGCTCTATATCCTACATAAGTCAGTGAGGGGTTTTGTATTGATTTAACTGGGCTTCAAATCAAGCCCAATATTCAGAGAGGTTGGAGGTTCAGACACCAGTAGCATAGCCCCATCCTTTCCAAAGGAGTAGGATGAGCAGAATTAGCTGCAAGGTCTTAAAGACAGGGCATAAAAACAATGCTACAGTAACTGTATTATTACAGGAGGATTCTTGCATGTTATAAACTGCAATTATGTTGCCTGCCTTGTATTGTTCACATATGCTTGCTAATCCTCCTCTCATATGTTGATAATACAAAAATAATAATGGCAGAGTAGAGAACCCTTGCTGTGGCTGATGATTTGAAATAAAACAAAACAACACACAAGCTATTTTTCCTGCTACTGAGGAAATCCTGAGGTCCTCATTTAATTGTCTTTGCTGACCTACTATCAATCCACCATATTGATTTTCACATTAAAGCACCATACAAACAAAGGAACAAATCTTGAATTTATGGGAGTTGTGCCTGAGAAAAGGGTGCTGGACTAGGCCCAAAATTAGATTCCTGGGACATCCCTTTTACTTTGAGAGGATTCCAAGTGAAGTTTCAAACTATATCATAGAAACTTGACAAATCAGACATTGTGTAGATTTCTCCAAGTCCGAAAGTGATAAAATTCTGTTAAACTTTGATTGACATTGGGCTTACCAGTTCAGCTTAAATCAGTTTTGTTCACTTATAAAACTCTTCATGCTTAGCCATTTGATTTTATTATTAGAGCAGCTCCACAGGGCAATATCTTCCCCATGTATTTAGATTAATTTAAAAAAAAATCAATATGATTAAGTATATATTAATTATCCAGCTCAGGACAATATTTTAAAACATACCATTCTTTTCACTGTATATTTTAAGAAAGAAATCTGCATTCATTAATACTGGATTTCTCAAACCATAGTATAATCCTCTATACCAGAGGTTCCCAAACTGTGGGGTGCACCCCCCTAGGGCGGCTGGGACCCAGGCCAACCTACATGGGATCAGGGATATTTTAGAACAAGAAGGTGCCATCATTATGTAAACTATTTGATAGAAACGTTGGAGTGAGAAAACTTTGATTTAATTGGACGAAATATCTTTCTAGCCAGCTATCTTAAGAATTTCCAAGGTGTCTATCAACTTCATAAACCCAGGCCAATGAAACCTATTACTCTTGCTTAATGGTTTGAATGTACTTTATGAAGTAGCAGAAATTGGGAAATGGAAATTGAAAAATGTTGATATTATACCAGTTAGACCAGGAGTGGGCAAACGTTTTGGCCCGAGGGCCACATATGGGTGGGGAAATTGTATGCAGGGCCATGGATGTAGGGCTGGGGCAGGGCATTGGAGTGTGGGAGGGGGTGTAGTGTGCAGGAAGGGACTCAGGGCAGGGGATTAGGGTGCAGGAGGGGTGTGGGATGTGGCAGGGGGCTTAGAACAGGGTTGGGAGCTCAGGGCAGGTGGTTGGGGTGCAGCAGGGGCTTAGAACAGGGTTGGGAGCTCAGGGCAGGTGGTTGGGGTGCAGCAGGGGCTTAGAACAGGGTTGGGAGCTCAGGGCAGGTGGTTGGGGTGCAGCAGGGGCTTAGGACAGGAGGTTAGGGGGCTCAGGGCAGAGGGTTGGGGTGCAGGAAGTCTTCGGGGTGTGGGCTCCGGCCACTTACCTTGAGCGGCTCCGGGCTGGCGGCAGCACACAGCGGGACTAAGGCAGGCTCCCTGCCTGTCCTAGCCCCATGCTGCTCCCAGAAGTGGCCAACATGTCTGGCAGTGGCTCCTGGGGGTGGGGCAGGTGGCTCCACCGTGCGCTGTCTTCGCCAGAGGATACCACCTCTGAAGCTCCCATTGGCTGCGGTTCCCTGTTCCTGGCCAATGGGAGCTGCAGGGGGCGGTACCTGCAGGCAAGTTCAGCACACGGAGCCCTCTGCCCCCCCCCCCCCCCCCCCGCAGGGGCTGCAGGGACGTGGTGCCGTCCGCTTCCGGGACCGGTGCAGGGTCAGGGCAGGCAGGGAACCTGCCTAAACCCTGCTGCACCACTGGGCTAGAAATCCCACAGGCGGGATTGAAAACCCTGACGGGCCAGATTCAGCCCGTGGGCCATAGTTTGCCTTCCCCTGAATTAGACAGCCATTTAAAAGAATATTGTCTGTTTGTGGGGATGCTTACATTAATTTAATCAAATGTTATTTTCTTTTTTCATTGCTATGCAAGCAAACAGAAATCTTGTGCCTTTGATCAAACGCTTTTACAAAATACAAGCAAAGATCGATTAATATGAGCAACCCATCCTGATGTCAAGAAATTGAGCACAAGCATCTCAAAAAAGAGGTAAATCATCTCAGACTTGTCTTAGAAATGATATATTATGCAGTGGTTGTCAGGAAAGTCAGCAGTTACCAAGATACCATACAATCACTTTGGTCCTATAACCTGTTCTAAGCATAAACTGTGACACTTCAGAGGCAAATAGGTGCCAACTGGCAAATGCTGACAGTTTTCATGGCAATCACTCTGTGTGTACACTTTGTTTTTATTCAATCAGTAATAGCAATATAATACAATATAATGCAAGGAAGAATGAATTTGTAGCAGAATATTTTGCACCACCAAACTAAACAGATGTTTAGTACAGATGTTTGTAATGTCTCTCCAGAGGTTTTTAATAGTGACGTGCAGTAAAAATGGAGATATACGGCTATGGCTCTCAGAAGTGCTGCCTGGAAATGGCATCTGCATATGAATTTAATCATAAAAGACAAATCAAAAACACAGAGATTCATATAAAATTAAAGTTACCAAAGGAACAAAATCATCATTGCATGGTCAATATTTGATGTGTTTTACCTTCCAGTCTGAAGTTTCAAACAGTGTGAGTTTAGTCTCTAGTAACCCATTGTTTCTAATATACAATAGCAATCAGAAAAAATAGCTTTCATGTAACCCAGTGTTAATCTATTATTACAACTGCTTACACACTGTCATTGTTTTCCAAATATTGGAACTTAGAAGCACACATGCTGAACCTCAAACCTTCCCAGATGTAGCCTGGGTTCAAGGTCTTATAGATCCCACACGTGTAGGCCCCAGGATGTTTGAACAACTACAAAAATCCCTTCCACTAGCCAAATCACTTCCTTCTCCAAACAAGTCCTTTGTCAAACTGGGGCCACAGATGCATACAAACACACACATAATAAAATATTTGGCACTGTTAGTGGACTTCTTAACTCTGTCTATTGTGGAAGCAGGGAAAGAAAGAGAGGGTTTAAGTGCAGCCATTTAAGTGTCAGAGACAGGACAACAGTTGAGCTAAGTCTTAGCCTAATATCGCGAGACCTGTAGAAGCAGGGCTCACGTCAGAAGCGAGTGGAAAACAGCAGGATAGTCAGTGCGACCTAGCCTTGAGATAAAGATGTTTTGAGAAGAGAAAGTGAGAAAATACTGGAATAGATAGCAAATAGTCTAAATAAAATGTAGATGTTTTTAATTAATGCACGTCACAAAGAGGTATAAATGCTTGTGTGATTTTGCTTGTACTTTGGAGAAACTGAGGCAGAGATGCTCTCTGCCAGCTGTATTCTTCCCTTGCAATTTCTTGAATTTCAGTCTCTGATTTTGTTGCTTCCAACCTGAGAGTGGAGTTTTGTTTCTTCCACAATATTTATATCCTTCCTTCTTTTTGTCTAACATACTGCATCTGAAATGCCCTAGTTTGTTATGTACTATATTTTATACCAATGTGATTTGATTTCCTGTGCAATAAAATTCATACATATGTGTCTAAATTCAAACACATACTTAAGGGCCAGATTTTTAAAGTATATGCTAAAGTCCATCCCTGTTCAGCAAAGCGTTTAAGGATATGCTCACATTGGGAGTTAACGTTTACTTTAGTATGGTGTATTTTCTTTTGCTTCTTCATATATATATCTATATTTGTATGTAGATTACATTCCCCTCTTTTGTGTATATTTATTTAAAAAGAGTGGTAAAATGTAAGAAATAAAAATAGGGGCTATTGGAGTAGCTAATGTGATTCTTTGGAATTTGGCATAAGGTACACATATTGATCAATCAGGTTAGGAGCCAAATTTGGCCCTTATGAGTAAGCAGAGGGTTCATAAGCTTTCTGTCTTGTCCAGTCTGTTCTTCATTTAGTGTTAGTTGTTTAAATACATGGAACACAGAGATCCGTCAACACTTTCTCTAACTTAAATGGCTAACGTTAGGCATCCAGGATGACATTCAAGTCTGCGGAGAGCACAGGTCACAAGAGCGAGGCACAGGATGGAAAAGATGGCCTGGGACTTGGAGATCTGGTTTCAATTCCCTATTATGCCCCAGACTTCCCATGTATCCTTCAGCAAGTCAGTTAATCCCTCTGTGCCTCTTATCTGTAAAATGGGGATAATAACACTTCCCTACTTTGGTAGGGTATTATGTGTTCAGGTACTATGATAACGGAGACCTTAGATAGACACAAACTTTAAAAATAACGGTATGTGAGTTTTAAGTGGAACTTGTGTGGCCTCTCTACACCAAAGTGTGATTTAGGGACTCAGTTTCACAATCCTGGTCCACTGATTGTCAGAAAAGAACAGCCTTATAAGGGGGGGCTATAGTAAATGCTGCAATACACCACGTAAAGAGATTTTAGTTTAGTTTGGTTGACAAGTGAACTAATGAGACTAATGAGCCAGAAGGTATCTCAATTCCCTGATCTTGTTAGGAGTTTCTTACTTTTTGGGGTCAGCCTCAGGCCATCTCTCAATAGCAGATTCACCTCCTGGTGTTCAGGCTTAATGAAATGCTCAGTTAGTTCTGTTTGAGCCCATGCTCTGAACATGCAAACATTGCCCTACTTTACTTGTCTGATACAGGGGGGCCAGGAGGGCTCAGAACAAGATATAATATAAGGTCAATGGCAGGCCACTTAAAACAGTGTTTTAAATAACAAACTGCCATGAATATATCTAAAATATTGGATGGATAATAAGGGTTTGGAAAGCAAGTACGCACCTTAAAATAATCTAGTTATTAATACATCTTATATGCAATAACCGTGAAATCCCTCTCTGTGCAGACAGCCAACACAAGGGTGAGGCACCACTTCAGACTCCCTTAAAACCTCAATATAGGGCTGAGGCTAGGTCTACACTACCCGCCTGAATCGGCGGGTAGAAATCAATCTCTCGGGGATCGAATTATCGCGTCTCATAGGGACGAGACAATCGATCCCCGAATCGACGCTCTTACCCCACCAGCGGAGGTGGGTGTAAGCACCATCGACAGGGAGCTGCGGAGGTCAATTTTGCCGCCGTCCTCACAGCGGGGTAAGTTGGCTCCAATAGGTCGAATTCAGCTACGCTATTCACGTAGCTGAATTTGCGTATCTTAAATTGACACCCCCCCCCCCCCGTAGTGAAGACCTGCCCTAAGAGTAGTATAGGCCTTGTCCTATACTATTTCACCCTGACATAGTAGGCTGTCGCCTCCTGAATCATCACTGGTGAAGCGTGAAAACTCTGACCTTTAATTTCATTTATTGTAAATGGTTCAGGCCCGTGAGCCAATTGCTGAGGAATGGTGCAGTGTAAACATAAGAGGGGAAAGTACAGTACGGTTCCAGGGTATCCAAATGGTGATTTTGTGACCCAAAGTTCACAAATGAACACCTACACAGACCAAGACAAGTATGCAGATATGGGGATTTAATTGTAAAACTGGATGGCTTTAAAACTGGTGGTTGTTACATAGAAAACACTTATAACACTGGCAATACATTAGGTGCGCCGGGGACTTGGAGACTTTAATGATCCTGACTTTGACTCTAGCTGTTCTCTTTCATAATGATAATCCCTTTAACTAGGGCTGACCATGAATTCTGGGTTATTTTACGCTTACTTTTCCTTATTTAAGGCCCAATCCAAGTGTAATTGAACTACAGGGGAGTCTTTCCATGATTTTAATGGGAGTTGGATCAGACCCTAGTACAGAGCCTCTCTGAAATGCTGGCTCTGTTTTTTCTCAAGCTACTGGGCTAACCCCTCTTCTATTTTATGCAGCTACACCGATTTGCACCCTTAGCCAGTTAACCTATTCCTCCCTTCTCCAATATCTAGCTGATTAGTTTGTGGGGGGGGGTTTCCAGATTGAGTCCTACTATCAGTCACTGACATCTTGTTGGATTAAATATTTTTATTTGCCCGTGCTGAACAAGAAAAATCAACATTCCATAGCACCAATCAAGCCCCATAGCTTTGTTATAGATGGCTGCATGTAACTGAATAAAAAATGTGTAACTATTTCTACATTCAAAAGATCACCAGTGTGTCACTCACGAATCAAAGTAGTGCTGTCTCTCACTATTTTATCATTTATGCCATCGACAAAACTGTTCCTGCTTGAGAAACAGCTTTGATTACAGCAATCACAAGTTTAATTCTTTCAATATAAATTTCTACTGAGCACTTGAATTTACTTCAAAAAGACCCCAAATGAAACAAGGCAAATGGATTTGAGGTGAAAATTCAAGCTGTTTCAATAACTGACCTATGGAGCACTGTAAATGAATTTGAATTTAGAAAGAAGCTAATACTTTTATGAAAACTTCTTGTGTTCAAGTGCCTTATTTACATATCAATATATGTGTATTTGAATTCTGCAAGCCAATTTAAACATTTCATTGTGAATATTCAGAAGACTTTTCTAAATAACAGAATGAAATGTAATTTAATTTAGAAAAACACGGTGTTCTTAATCCCTGACATTTGGGTGATTTCATTGGAATAATCAGCATCATTTTCATAAAAGATTAACCTGGTATTTTTGGTTGAATTAATATCACTGAGTATGAGAAAAGATGGAGCAATGGAGACATTAATTTATAATTGGATGGGGAAACACACTGGAAAGTGTACTGTAGGAAATAACCCTGTCCCTATGTAGTGGGAGAAGGGACTAAAAGGTGACTTTGAAGTCTACTTTCTAGGACTCTGTGATAAAAGAAAACCTTTTAACTGATCCTCTGTAGAATGAAAATCTACTGGGTTTGTAGATAGTGTGCAGGTGTTCCACTTACATTAATTCCATTCTAATTTCAGTCCAAGATTCCAAATTAAACTATGATACATTATAAAGAGCTCTCTGAGGGGACTCACTAAAGGCCAGATGCAAAGTCCACTGAAATCAATGGGTGTCCTTCCATTGACGTTAGTGGGCATTGGAGCGGGTCCCAAGATCATCAGTTGGACACCATCACTTATTTTCAGGAAGGATGCTTGATAAAGCCCAAGTTCTTTCCACCCTCTCTAGTGAATTCACATGCTGTGTGGAAACTTACATAAAAATATTAACTCAGCATGAAGCTCAAAGTAATTGATTTATGAAAACCCAAAGTAAAAAGGCACACTGTTCAAAAATGAAATGTCTGTGCTAAGTTGTATCTGCTGTAGAAATAAAAAAGGATGAAGGGATGAGTCAGCTAAATTCAATCAATGTTGTTTATGCCAGCATAACTTCCACAGAGAGACGTGATTTGCTTTCACTGCCCCCAAATGCATGCAGGCATATCAGTAATGCACAAAGGAGTTCATGGTAATCTTTTCAATGTCTCTGGAGTCTGAAACACTACATACATTAGGATGCCTTCCACTGAGGGATTTTTGAATAGATTATTTTACAATCATGTTGACCGGTCCATTTTATTAGACTTCAGGTTTGGAAAATAATGTGAAGTTGTCTATTGATCTCTAAACAAAGTTTGCCATTAAGGACTGTTTCCTGGCTGTGGGAATGGATTGTCTCCTGATAGACTTGTCCAATCAGGGAGTGCTGTGAAGGGCAAAGCTGGCACTTGATACTTATGAAGACCCCTGGGGGCCAGAGTCACATAGAAACATAGCCCCAAGACCCAGGGAGGATACATTTCAGACCCCAAAAATGCTTAATGATGAGGAAAGGGCAGTCTGACAATCTATCTAGTGTTCTCCATTGAGAATTGAGGCTGGAGTGGAGAGCAATGGAGGTTTGGTTTCTAAATGAACTCAGACTTTCATGGAAGCCAGCAGGGGTTTGTCTTGTGAATGAATGTGGCAGTGGGATATTCATGTAATCCATACAAAATAACTCTGCTGGTGTTGTACACCCGTATTCATTACTGACTCAGAGGAAAGAGTGGCACCAGCAGACCCACCAGCAATGCTTCCTCAAAAGAGCTAGGTTTACTTGACAGTGCTCTCCTCCAAGTGCAGGTCTATTCTTAATTTAGGAGACCTGAAAAGATCATAGGCTTCAAGTGTTCTTAGCATATCTCAGAGGGCTCCTCTGTCACTACCCAATGAACCTCATTGCCAGTCCAGTTTAGATGGTTTCACAATCATAAACACACATCGGGCTGTTTATCTTTCACCAAGGTGTATATTTATTCCCCTCTTACATAGTAATACCGTGCAACGCAGGCTTACAGCAAAGGTAGGTTTCCCTGCAGCCCTCACTGCCCAGCCCAGGCTCATCCTCTGAGCTGTCCCTTGCTTCCTGTTTCTTCCCCTTATATTTTCCCAATGGGCTTGTTAGCCCAGTGATTGTCACCCAGATGCTCACATTTCCCCCAACAGAAAGTGTTTAATTGTGTATAATTGCCCTCAGCAATGTCAGTGATCAGGGTGCTGCTGAGAGCGCCCTGTCACAGCTGGTCCTACACAACTAGAACTGACAGACATGTGCTAATGTGGCAGTTGACAGTTAACTCCCATTCTTGCTAAGAGATCTTGGAAAGCACCAATAGAAACTAAGTTATTAAATTAAATTAAATTAATGGAGATATCCTATCTCCTAGAACTGGAAGGAACCTTGAAAGGTCATCAAGTCCAGCCCCCTGCCTTCACTAGCAGAACCAAGTACTGATTTTTGCCCCAGATCCCTAAGTGGCCTCCTCAAGGATTGAACTCACAACCCTGGGTTTAGCTACCAGTGAGAACTTAAAAAACAATAATAAGAACATGGCAGGCAGTAATGAGTTAATCGATAGATATACCCTTACTGCCCATTAATTGCTATTTTATTTAATGATGAATTCATGGTGTGATTACATATAGCATACATGCCTTTCAGATTTTCATTACTAGCAGAATTTTTTTCCTAAATCCACACTCTTATCACACGCTCTCTTTATTCATTCAGAACAGTCTGTCTGTCCATTTAGATTTTAAAATCCATAGATTAGGACCTTTAAGATCTTAAAAGAAATTATCTAACTCCTGAAATAAGCCTATTTTAGGCTGACCATAGACCCATTTTTTTAACCTGTCTTGGGCAGGTATTTTTCTTCTCAGGCTTGAGCATAGCACAGTTTGTCTGCACTAGTATAACCAAATTACAAAGGAACACTTAATTGACACAAATATGTTTCTCTGTGAGGTGACTGGTACAAAGCAGACCCTGGACTTTTCACTACTTGTCCCTAACCAAAATCATAATAACCTTGGGCAGACAACAAGGGATTTGATGAAGGACAAGAGAGTTTATGTGACATGCAAGATCAGTAAAATATTGTATGCATAGAGGCACTTAGAGTAGAAGGTCAAAACAACTGTCAGAATACAAAGCTCAAGAGGGAGAGAGGATGATGGAACGGGAGGCACGCAGTGGCAGAACTTTTGAAGATCCTTGATCCGCAGTCTAATCCCCCATGTATGGGGAGCCAAGCAACTGCAGGGCATGCTGCATTGGTAGCCTTGAGCAATCTGAGGGAGAAATCCTCTCACCTTGATCTCTGTGGGTCTGCTTAGACTCAGCCTGTTTATTGGGCTGCTCACTGGAGGCAGGTTTCCCCCGTATTTCAGCTGATTACAATATCTGTTTTATATTTTAGTGTGTTTTTATTTTAGCTACAAATAGAAATGGACCTACACTGAAGTCAGTTTTCTTGCAGTCGCTCACATTAGGGCTGAATTTGACCCATTGATTTTCAATAAAAACATTGTTTTTCAGAGGCTAAGAACTTAATTCTGCAAGGTGTTGAGAGCCCTTAATTTGCACTGACTTGCGGGATTGACCCACAAACCATCTCTAAACTTTTAAAAATGATCATTTACATCATTATTTTTCTTTCTATAGATAGGCCCAGGTTCTGTAAATGCTTATACATGTGCTTGACTCTATGTGGTCCCCGAGTGCTCCCACTGAAGACGAAGTTGCTGTAGATACAAGTTTACAGGAGGAAGGGTACTGTTACATTAGCAGTTTAAGAAAGCTAGTGGGAGTAAAGGAAAATGTGAACAAAAAATGCTGTAAAACAAAGGCACATATTGATGCCATTTTGCAATAAGCAGGCATAAACAACCAGTATAAACAAACTAGGGAAATACAACCTAAATGGAGCTACTATGAGGTGGGTGAACACCTGGTTGGAAAATCATCCCCAGAGATCAGAGTGGTAGCTGTGTTAGTCTGTATCAGCAAAAACGACGAGGAGTCCTTGTGGCACCTTAGAGACTAACAAATTTATTGACACATAAGCTTTTGTGGGCTAAAACCCACTTCATCAGATGCATGGAGTGAAAAATACAGTAAGCAGTTTCATGTGCTGTAATATTTATACTGCTTACTGTATTTTTCACTCCATGCATCTGATGAAGTGGGTTTTAGCCCACAAAAGCTTATGCGCAAATAAATTTGTTAGTCTCTAAGGTGCCAGAAGGACTTTTCTTTCTTCATTCCCAGAGAGGAGTTATCAGTGATTCAAAGTCAAGCCACAAAGACATATCGAGTAGGGTCCCGCAGGGATCAGTTCTCTTCAACATCTTCATCAGTGATTTAGATAATGGCATAGAAAGCACATTTATAAAGATTTTGCTGTGGGAAGGGCGTGTTGAAAGTGCTTTGTAAGACAGGATTAAAATTCAAAATGATCTGGACAAACTGGAGAAATGGTTGGAAGTAAATAGAATGAAATTCAATAAGGGCAAATGCAAAGTACTCCACTTAGGAAGGAACAATCAGTTGCACACATGCAAAATGGAAAATGACTGTCTAGGAAGGAGTACTGTGGAAAGGGATCTGGGGGTCATAGTGGATTACAAGCTAAATATGAGTCAACAGTGTAAAACTGTTCCAAAAAAAGCAAACGTCATTCTGGGATGTATTGGCAGGAGTGTTGTAAGCAAGACATGAGAAATAATTCTTCTGCTCTACTCCATGCTGATAAGGCCTCAATTGGAGTATTGTGTCCAGTTCTGCATGCCACATTTCAGGAAAGATGTGAACAAACTGGAGAAAATCCAGAGAAGACCAACAAAAATTATTAATGATTAAAGGTTTAGAAAACATGAGCTCTGCGGGAAGATTGGAAAACAATTGTGTTTGTTTAGTTTGTAGAAGAGAAGACTGAGGGGGGACATGATAACAGTTTTCAATTACATCAAAGGGTGTTGAAGGAGGAGGGAGAAAAACTATGCTCTTTAACCTCTGAGTATATGACAGGACGCAATGGGCTTAAATTGCAGCAACGGTGGTTTCGGTTGGACATTAGGAAAAACTTCATAACTGTCAGGGTGGTTAAGCACTGGAATAAATTGCCCAAAGAGGTTGTGGAATCTCCATCATGGGAGATTGTTAAGAGCAGGTTAGTCAAACAGCTGTCAGGGATGGTCTAGATAATACTTAGTCCAGTCATGAGTGCAGGGTACTGGACTAGATGACCTCTTGAGGTCCCTTCCAATCCTACATTTCTATGATTCTCTGAAGTTATACCGTATATTCTGCCAAGATGAAAGGGTTTTTTTACATTTAAAAAGCCAAGTGTGAGTAATGATCTCCCCCACAACTCTTGCCTCAGCATTTAACCTTGGCATCATGCTCTCTCTTCCAGATATTAGCAGCATAAATAGTGTGTGTCAGTCATTAGCAGCAAAATGACTTGTTGTTTTATAAGATTACTGGGAATTTCAGTGCTGTTATATAATCTTAAATCACATTCTTCAGAGATTGTGAAGGGCACATTTGGTGCATCAGTGGGAACACTAATGGGCTGATATAAAAGAACAGTTTTGAACAACATCCATATAAGGTTAAAGATAATTAAATATTACGCTCAGATGCCTAAAGACAAAGCCTGTTACAGTCTTGCATTTTCATAAGTAGGATATTAACAGGATTAATTGAATACTGTAATTACACAGCACTTTCTGCCTTAACGATTTAAAATCCGGAATACTAGACTTAATGAAGATGAAAAGGTACGATCATAATGCAGTATATGTACAGGGACTAAAAGGCGAGCAAACCTTTCACAGTTCTGGCTTAGCAGATGTTCAGATAATGACTCAGTTCACCTATAAGTATCCTCCAACAGCCCAGTCTGCTTTCAAAGCTAAACTACACACCTGTCCCAATATGATTCATACAGTGGGGCTGTAACACTTTTTATAGTTGGGGTGCGGAAATCCAGATAAGGAAAATGTAAAGCAGTGGTTCCTAACTTTTTACCTTGCTGGGGCCGACAGCCAGCACCAGGGCCAGGAATGGAGCCCCAGGCATGGGGATGATAGTCAAGGCCAGAAGTTGGGGCTGGGAGCGGAGCCCCAGGTGCAGGACCGGGACATCAGGTGTGGGACCAGGGGCCGGGAGCGGAGCCTTGGATGTGGAGCTGGGCCGGGAACAGAGCCCCGGGTGTGGGGCCAGGAGCTGGGGTTGGCAGTCGGAACCCCGGACACGGAGGCCAGGAGCGAAGCCCCAGGTGCAGGGGCTGGGAGTGTCAAAAGCTGAGTGAAATTTTTTGGCCAGATCATTTCTCGCTGAAAAATACAGATTTGGGTCAACCACACTATTTCACAAATCCTTGTCTATTTTGGCAAATTGTTTCAGCTGAAGGAAGATTCTTTTTTTCAAATGCCAACATCTTTTGTTCTGACAATTCCAGAATGAAACATTTTGATTTGTGGGGCTTGATTCACAAGCAGACTTAGAAGCCATTCACATTGTGGCTGTGACACACTCTACCTCAAAATAACACCCTGTACCCACATATTCACCACGTGTATCTGGTCAGGATATATTTTGTACAAAATATGCCATGTGGGGTACCATCAGAAAAGTCACAATCTGTTGAACATTACTGTCCTGTTGAAATGTATGTATCCTCATTGTATATGAAGTTATGAGATTTTGCAATATGTTGGCTAGATGTTTATGTATGTTAGGATGATAAACACCTTCATCAGGCCTGAGTGTCTACAACCGGCCTCAGAGCTGAGCACCAAATGCTGTGTAGAACTATCATCAGCCACTTTGCTGATGTTACCCAATGCATATAAGCGATATGCATACATACACATATACAGCACATTAATAATGTGCATGATATTAATATAATGTGTGTATGTTGGGTAATCTTGCTGAATTGTACTATGCTAATTCTTGCTCACTTATGCCAAGGCATATATCCCACAATGCCCAAGGACAAGTATAGCTCAGCACTTGATTTAAGCAAAATACAAAAACTGTCAAAAGCTAGATGGGCGAGTGTTATGAAATAGAGGTACAATGTGGTACAAGGAAATAAGGTAAGATGGATGAATGCTTTATATTAGGGAGTATCTTCATGTCCCTTGACATTTGGAGTTTAATATTCGAACAAAATATGGGACAATACACTGAGACACCAAAACCAAAGCTAGCATGAGCTGTAACAGGCAGTATCCTTTGATTGACAGTACACACCCATAGTTAGTCAATTCAGTCCATAGCTTTGGAGTACTCCTGGATTCTTCACTGATGCTAAACTCTCAAATAGCACCATCTGTGAGTAATGTTTTCTATCATATCTGATTGGTTAGCAAATCCCATCCCATCCTGAAGAACAATGGCATGGCATCAGTTATTCATGCCTTTGTCACCTCTTTGCAGAGCTACACCAATGCAATATACCTGGGCACGAAGCTTTCAGCACTTCTCTTCAACAACAATGCCTGCTATAAACATCTCAAACCTGTCCTCGGCCCCCTATACTGGTTTTCCATAGAATTTTGAATCAAGTTCATAGTCTCAACCCTGATTCATAGATTTCAAGTCCAGAAAGGATCGTTATGATCATCTAGTCTGACCTCTTGTATAACACAGCCCATAGGACTTCCCCAAAATAATTCTTAGAGCAGATCTTGTAGAAAAACATCTAATCTCAATTTAAAAATTGTCAGTGATGGAGAATCCACCATTACCCTTGGTAAATTGTTCCAATGGTTAGGTACTCTCACTGTTAAAAAAGTTACTCTTTCCTTCCAGTCTAAATTTGTCTCTCTTCAGTGTCCAGCCATTGATCATGTTATACCTTTGTCTGCAAGACTGAAGAACCCATTATTACATATTAGTAGGTACCATGTAGGTACAAGGAGTTCAATGGCCTGGACCCAGGGTATCATAAAGATTGCCTAAAGCTCCAGGATGAAGACTGTGGTTAACAATTTTGCTCCTCTGGCACAATGGAACTTTCTTCAATGAGGGTAAAGCTGATCTATGCAAGAGACAGAGTTTTCTCGGGGGCCAGCCTCAGACTGAGGAATGAATTTCCACAGGAACTAAAGACCATCACAAACTCAACAAATGCTGGTCCAAGTACAAGGCTCATTTCTTTGACCTTGCCTTCTCTAACATAAACATCTAGCAACTATATATAAAAGACATTTCAAAACAAAACACTCCTCTGCTGACATTCCTCCACCAGGCGAGAGGATAAGAGAACAAAGACATGCCAGATGTGAGTCATGTTGCTTAATGCATGACTAGAAAGCTCTCAGATACTGTGGTGATGAGCGCAGTTTAAGAACCAAAATAGAATTGAAACTAGACTTCACATCCCACTCTCTGTTATTGACACTTCTGAGGGCTAATTGAATCCACCTTCCATTTTATTATTGATCTAGTCGGTTGTCTGGATTACAGTTATTGCATCTCCATGATCAGACACTATGGCCTGAATTCCCATGTACACTTAGGCCTTTTTACACAACTTTGGCATTGTACAGGGATCTATGCTCACTTTAAACCCTTCTTTACGCTGCCAATGTGATGAAAATAGCCTTTGTATAAATGAGAATCAGGCCCTATGGATTTGTATTGCTATTTTATTTGACGTTCACTATCAATTGCAGTAATATAGATCTTGAGTCATAAATCTTTACAGGGTGGATTTAAACTCAGTAGAGAAAGGAGTTCTAAATTATGGTGTGTGTGTGGAGGGGTAGATTTATGAGTATAGCCGGTGGTGCACTGACAGATTAATGAAAAATGAAGCATACTGGTTGAAACGTTAATTACCAAAGCAGTTATTTGCTGTGTTAATAATAGAAGAAAAAGATATTTTCCTTTCTGTTATAATCAAAACCTGATTAGGGTTTCAATTCAAAACAAAACACTTGACGTGCATGATCTATCTACAGTCTGCTCAGCTGATTCACTCTTCATCCGAAGTTTGAAAGTTCCCTTTTGTCTTAGGTGAAAAAGGGAAGATAGAAGAAACTTGAGTGTCATGAGATTCCTCCATCAGAGCAGCTGTGGTTTGGCAAATATTTGGAGGAGGGAGTTGTATATATGGAGGAAATATGGCTATTTTAACGGAAAGCACAATTTATTTGTCTCTAGAAAGGAGTGAATGTCCTCAATTTGAACAGAGGTTTCAACAGCATGGGTTTTGGTTGGTGTTTTTGTTTTTTAGACAATGGGTCTTTTTTATCCCATTGCTATCAGATACATGAGAGAAGCCTGCTAAGTCCTTTGAGTCAATATTCACCTGTGACGTTGTGCAGTCTATATGGTTTTATAAAAACTTATTATTAAGTCAATATAATGTAACTAAGATAGTTTTAGAGAAAATACGGTAATAAGTGAATGTAACGTAACTGGGATATGCTTCATGCAAAAGGTCTCTTGTAAGGTATCATTACAAAGCTTATAATCTACTGAGTATGATCATCTGATTTGTATAAATGTACCACTCTTGTATCTAAAACTAGAAATATAAAATGTAACTCTGAGGGCCTATTGTAATTGTGTAAAGTGTGGACCATTAATGATGGTTTGGAATCTTGATGACTCCCATTGTCTGCAGATGGCTGTATTTACCCGTGAGTCTTCTTGTATGTGTGTGTGCTGGCAAGTGAGTAATGAAGTCTTGCAGTGACATGTAATCATGTCACCTGAACTAGAATCCATCTTTAACCTGGTGCTTTTCCAGTGAGGGGGGGTGGAAACCCAGAGGGACAAAGGATTCCCGCCTTATGCAAAAGATATATAAAGGGGGGAAGAGAACAGAGAGGGAGAGGAGCCATCAAGAAGAATCCCCTAGCTACCACCTGAGCTGCAACAAGAGCTGTACCAGGGGAAAGAATTGTGCCCAGGCCTGGAAGGTGTCCAGTCTGAGAAAAAACTTACTGAAGCATCTCTGAGGGTGAGATTATCTGTATTCAGTTTGATTAGGCATAGATTTGCGCATTTTATTTTATTTTGCTTGGTGACTTACTTTGTTCTGTCTGTTACTACTTTGAACCACTTAAATCCTACTGTCTGTATTTAATAAAATCACTTTCTATTTAGTAATTCACTCAGAGTATGTATTAATACCTGGGGGAGCAAACAACTGTGCATATCTCTCTATCAGTGTTATAGAGGGCGAACAATTTATGAGTTTGCCCTGCATAAGCTTTATGCAGGGTAAAACGGATTTATTTGGGTTTAGACCCCATTGGGAGTTGAGCATCTGAGTGCTAAAGACAAGCGCACTTCTATAAGCTGTTTTCAGGAAACTTGCAGCTTTGGGACAAGTGATTCAGACCCTGGGTCTGTGCTGGAGCCAGACAGGAGTGTCTGGCTCAGCAAGACAGGGTGCTGGAGTCCTGAGCTGGCAGGGAAAACAGAAGCAGGGGTAGTCTTTGCACATCTGGTGGCAGCTCCCAAGGGGGTTTCTGTGGTCCAACCCGTCACATCACCTATTTCTATTTTCATAGAGTTTCATATTTGACTGGGATTTTATCAGCCCTCAAAGATCCACATTCAGGAAAATATGCCTATTCAGAAAAGCACGTTAAGCATGTGCTTATGTCCTGTATAAGTCAATCAGGGCCGGCTCTAGGTTTTTTGCTGCCCCAAGCAAAAAAATTTTTGGCTGCCCCCAACCCCAGCCCTGGGCTCTCACTCACCCCCACCAGTGCCCTCCCCCACCCGGACCCCCTGCCATCCCAGGCCTGGTCTCTCTCTCTCCGCCCCTCCACCCACCCCCCTGCCACCCCAGCC
The DNA here is from genome assembly GCF_027887155.1 of Malaclemys terrapin pileata. Lineage (NCBI taxonomy): Eukaryota > Metazoa > Chordata > Testudines > Emydidae > Malaclemys > Malaclemys terrapin. The sequence continues at coordinate 183,573,374 of NC_071507.1, read as the reverse complement.
CTGGGCTCTCTCCTCCCCCCCACCCACACACCCTGCCGCCCCAGCGCTGTGCTCTCCCACCTATCCCACACCACCCACACCCCTGCTGCCCCAGCCCTGGGCTCCCCCCCACCAGTGCTGACTCCGCCCACTCCCCCCTTGCCTCCAGCCAGTCCGGCGCTGGCAGGGTCGGGGTAAGCAGTGGGGCTCTCAGGCCGCGCCTCAGCCCAGGGTCCCTCCAGCCAGGGCTCCCGCCTCCAGGACCGGCTGGACCCGGGAGGGCAGAGCTAGGGGACCGCCCCGGCAGGGGGCTGAGGAGCTGGGACAGGGTAGCCCCAGAGGGAGTGGAGCCCCGGAGAGTGGGATGCGGGCCCCACATGGCAGCACCCCGCCCTCTATGGCCCCGCTGCTGCTTCTGCATCTGGCTGCCCTGCTGCAGTCCCTGGGCAGCTCGGGCTGTTTCGCCCAGCCCCTGCTGCGGCTCTGGGGGGGCGGCCTCCCTGCGGTACCTGCAGGCGGCTCCCTGTGCCCCGCGGGGTGGCCCCCAGCCTGAGTGTCTCCTGCTCGGCCCAGCCACAAGGTACGGGCGTTGCTCCCCCACTGCGTGAACCGCAGCAGCCCCAGGGCGCCCTGCGCGCACCACGCACTGCTAATGCTAGGGCCGGCTCTAGGCTTTTGCTGCCCGAAGCAACAAAAAACAAAAACAAAAAAAGATGGCCGGAATGCCGCCCCTGAAAATGTGCCACCCCAAGTACGTGCTTGGTTTGCTGATGCGTAGAGCCGCCCCTGAAGTCAATGAGGTCTAAGACCATGTTTTATGCTTTAATGAACTAGGAATAAAGAAGAAAAATCTATTAGAAACAGAAGAGAGGGGAATCCACAAAATAAAAGTTAATAGTAATTAGTTTGGCAAAATTTTTTCTTGTTGTATCTGACATATTCAGTGAGCAGGAGTGGGTGGATTTGTGGGGGTTCTTTTTTTCTATTTGTTTTATCCTGTCATTGAGGATTATTTTAATACAGAAAATTGACCCTAAAAAGGATGACTCTGTCCAAATCTTCACACTTGTTTCTTTTCTGCAACAGTCTCTTCCGCCATTCAGTGCTTATTATTTGCACTTCACAAAAATTGTAACTGTGGTACTGAGACACAATTCAGGTGTTTCTTACTTTCTATTATAGTTTTTCCTTGAATTTTCAGCGTGCTTTTTCTTTCCCTAAATTGATAACTCATGGATCTGTTACATATTATTTTTGTTTCTTTTTTGTTACATAAACTGGATGAGTTCAAAATCACTTGATTTTTCTGGAAGAAGAAATTGAATTTTCACTCCTGTATCTGTTATTTTTGTCTTGCAGGTCAACAAACTCCTCAGAAGTTGCATCAATCTCTAATTACCAATCTATGTAAGATTAATCAAGATTAATGCTTGGCTGGAGTTGTTTTTACCATTTTTCTGGAGATAATGTCTCAGGGCAATTTTTGTATGTACGCTTAGAACCAGTCCAGTAAAAATTAAAACTTAATGATTTTCCTCTGGATTTCGTGATGTGGCCTAGCTGTAGTTTAAAATATCATGTGAAGCAACTGTATGGTTTAGAATATTACGTACATTTATAATTTCAAAATTGTCATAATTATCCAAGATCTTGACAGTAAAGTGTCCATATTGCTTTATTTTTATTTGTTATCAAGTATAGAGCATAGTGCCTGCATGTATTTTCAGGTGGCTAATGTATAGGATAGGCTAAATATTTGTTTTGAAAACATTTATGGACAAGGTTTATCTATTTTTAGAGTTTATTAAAATTTCACAACATTTGATGGGTGGATTCTCTCCCATATCTGAGCTCTGCTCCATGCAGGAAAGAGGTATAAGGCAACGAGTCACTGGGACCACAGGTACCATGTCTGCTGGCTGTTTGCCAGGTGAGAGCTCCCTGAGGTATTCTAAATTGGCAAATTACACACAGAATCTGGTTCCTTTGCACCACCTGAGACCATCACTGATCCTCTTACCCTATGTGGTTCTCCCTTAGAGTTGATCCAGGTATAATAGATTGTTACTAATATTAGTAACAATCTACTCTTCATTCCTGCCCCAGGGCTATGTGAAGCTTAAGATGGCCTCTCCCTCTTTTTCCCTTAATGCATAATCAATGTCCTACAATGCTAGTGTGACAGTTGTCACTGGAGGGGCCACACTGAGATTGCTCAATCCGGGCAAACTTCAAAGAATGGGGCAGACAATCCCCAAATCTGGTGATTATTCTAATACTTAGATTCACTAAGCCAGAAACAAAACAGCTCCTACAATACCTAATTGGTTACCCAGAAACCAAAAACAGAGCTCACTTAAAGCAACCTAGCCTTTGGGCTCCCAGCCAGACAGCCAAATCAAATATGATGAGGATTACTGAAAATCTTGTTCATCATGTATAAAGTACTACCAATCGCAAGAGATCTGACACCTTACCCACCAGGTCAATGAATATTTAAGATCTGACTTACAGCCAAATCTTATTAACTACACTAAGATTTATTTAAAAAGAAAAGGGAGAGAGGATTGTGGTTAAAAAATCATAACACATACAAACATGATTAAAGTTCTTAGGTCAGTTTTATAGTAGAGATGGTGAGCTGCTGAGTTGCAAAAAGTTCCTTCAAAATCAATTCCAGAGATTATAGTCCAAATAGGCAGTCCATATGGAGAGTTTGTTCAAATTCTTCCATGAGAAGTAGCAGGATAATCCAGACTGGAGCTAGAGACCTCAGTCTTGCGACCCAAGTTTCCCTCAAGCTTCCTTAAGCAGATCTGAGATGGCAGGATCAGGTCCTAGAGTTCTTTTATAGATCTCTGGCGGCCTACGATAGCCTCTTGACAGCATGATAACACAACAAGCATTCCTTGAATGAAGAACACATAGTGCTTGTGGCGCTGAAGTAAAACCTCCTATTTCCTATGTATACACAAGTAAACTAGTAGTATTAATTAACATAAGGCAATAATCTATTCAAACTATCAAGGCATTCCATTATGGCACAGACAATTTAAACCGAAGACAATATATGTAAAACTATTTCTTTCAATATCTTACATCTTAGATCTTAAGGTTAAGTGAACCATTCACAAGCATAAATAATATAATTAAGACATGAAAGTGAATTAGCATCCACAAGCTAATCTGGTTACATGGTTAACATCTAACAAGATATAGGTAAACACACAAATATAATTAGCATTTACCTCTAATTCTCTAACATGGCTTTGTTAGCTATTTATAAGGAATGGCCCTAATTGCCATTTTTATATTTTTTCTAATATGTCTTTAAAGGTTGAATTTGGGTCATTTACCCTGCTAGTTGCTTAAACTTTTCTGCCTCAGTGTCACAGCTAGCTATCCAGACATAACCCTAAAAAACAAAGGCTTATAGGTTTGTGAACAAAAACATACCTTCCATCCTTCCCCTCCTCGGGAATTGATCTTAAGTTGTTGTCATCTTAACAAAGCTTAATACCAGATCCAGACTTTATTGGAGTTAATGGAGAGCCTCCTATTTATTTCAGTAGGCTTTGAATCAGGCTTTTTGAAACTATAGATAAGTAGGCAGATCGATTAGGTAACACTGCTTTTGATGCCTAATGAAATGGATGATGGGAAGCATAGTAGGTTCTCTACTACCTAGTCAGTGTGTGGGAACTGATTTCATTGCAGTTACACCTGGGATGCATTTGACCCACCATGACAACTAAAAATAAAAAGGGGGGGTTTCTTATATCTCATTTGTTTTATAGGCTGGCTGCATTTTGTTTCATCATCAGAAATTTAAATTCTCCCTAATCTGAGCTTTCTAACCCTCAGAGCTTTTCTTAATGCTTTTGATGTACTGTGCTTTGTGGTTTGCTCTGTTTTATTCTCAGAAAATGTTAGAAAAGATTCATTACTGCTTAAAACCATTACTGCATTAAAATCTCGATATAGATTCCAGGGAGAAACGTACATTTCCAATTGCACCTTCAATTGTTAAGAGGTAGCTTTCAAAATTGTATCTTAGCATTTTTATTTTGCCTCTGAACTACTGTCTCTGCCTTTTGCATCTGCCTTAGAATATCTTTTAAAGCCAAGCCTTCCCACACATCAATGTAGGCATTTTTCTCTTTGATTAATGTGTTAATGTCAGGTGAAAGGAGACTTTGACTTGTAACATTTCTCAGTATTTGGAAAAGGCAGGATATTGCACAACCATAGCCCTGTGATTATGTTTGGGAAACCAAAGAATTAGATGAGCATTAAATGCAGACATAGCATATGCATGCCCTTTCTAGTCACAAAGAAAGTACTTTTAGGCACTAGTTTCACAAAGGTATGTAGGCATTTGATGCTGTGTCACAGCACCTAACATTTAGTCACCAAGAAAATCACAGGAACAAGAACAATGTTGCAATTCATAAACTCGGAGTTAGGTGTCAAGGCTCCTGATACAATGGATGATGAGAAAAAGGTGCCTTTTCTTAGACTGTGATTCACAAAATCCAGCATGTGAGGTGGCTCCCTGCCTAAACTATCCAATGGGAGATGCTGACCAGAGGTTGTGTGCTAAGACCCACCCCTCTCACAGAGGTGAGCATCTAAGGACTGCAGGGTGGTGCTTATCTCTGCTTGTGATTTACACCTGGCAACCCTCTTTGGAGTTAAGTGCCTAAAGGTTTTGTGACTCATAGTGAAGCCTAAAACTGGGACTTAGGTGCCTACATACTTTTATCAATCTGAGCGAATAGGATTAGAACTGGAAATATAAGAGACACCCATTCTTAGTCCCACTGAAGCCTCCCATGAGCCTTTGTGGACCTCTTCTGGCTCAATATTAGCCTTGGATGTTCAAATATGATTGGATGTTGCTGACTGCTCCTATCAATTACTGGAAATATACTTAATTTTTCTGTATAAGAAATTAATGTGTGTATCAGAGCTGTGGATATGATTGGACCATATTTCTTAAAAGTGGGATGATTCAAGTTTTATTTATCTATATAGATAGATATATAAAATAGGGATCTTGTGTTTTCATTTTGGATTAAGTTATTCATGATTAAATCTTAGTCAGAGCATGCCAGCTTAATATAAATGTAGATGAATATCCACTTACCCCATTATCAAAAGCTTGCCAAACAACAGCCTGTGTCTTCAGAGAGGAGGCAAATTAGTCAGCTAGTGAGAGACTACCAGAATGATTTATGCAGTAAATACAGATTTTGCAATAGATGTTTTGAAATGTAGTTTAGAAAAGGTATAGGATTAAAAAACTTAGAACTAAATATTTACTTAGTGCATGTGTTGTTAAAGCCATTCCTTGTTTGGTTGTTACCTATATTAATTCTTTCCTGTATGATAAGTTTATATTGGGTTGGTTTATAAACCTTTAGATACATTTTATAATTTAAGCAGAGGTTGTAGAACTAATTCAGATCAAATCACTTTTTCTCTGAGATTTTGTATATGTCTCAACCTGAATATAGAATCATAGAATATCAGGGTTGGAAGGTACCTCAGGAGGTCATCTAGTCCAGGGATCGGCAACCTTTCAGAAGTGGTGTGCCGAGTCTTCATTTATTCACTCTAATTTAAGGTTTTGTGTGCCAGTAATACATTTTAATGTTTTAGAAGGTCTCTTTCTATAAGTCTATAATATATAACTAAACTATTGTTGTATGTAAAGTAAATAAGGTTTTTAAAATGTTTAAGAAGCTTCATTTAAAATTTAATTAAAATGCAGAGCCCCTGGGACCAGTGGCCAGGACCCAGGCAGTGTGAGTGCCATTGAAAATCAGCTCTCGTGCTGCCTTTGGCATGTGTGCCATAGGTTGGCTACCCCTGATCTAGTCCAACCTGCTGCTCAAAGCAGGGCTAATCCCCAGAAAGATTTTTGCCCCAGATCCCTAAATGGCCCCAGCAAGGATTGAACTCACAGCCTTGGGTTTAGTAGGCCAATGCTCAAACCATTGAGCTATCCCTCCCCCTTTATTAAAGTATACTGTAGGAATGTTAAGATAGAGAGACATATAAGTAACACTTTAGGAGAAGTTGTAGGAGAAAGATCAACTAAATGTATCATAGAATCTTAGGGTTGGAAGGGACATCAGGAGAGCATCTAGTGCAACCCCCAGACAGATTTTTTTTTTAAACCCCAGTTCCCTAAATGGCCCCCTCAAGGATTGAACTCATAACTCTGGGTTTAGCCTCCTTTCATGTTCAAAAATACTTAACTCTCTTTTTCTCACTGCTCCCTTCTTGTTCCATTCCAAAGCAGAAATCTTGATACACTAGAAAAAGAGGCTGTGTCAGTTACCTTATAAAGGGACCTAAATTACAGACCAAAGATTTTTGTATAGGTTTTGGATAAACAGCCACATCTCTGAGAGCCTGTTGAAATCAAGCTTTTTAACATTCATCTTTTTGACATTAATTAACCTTTTGAACATTATTTTGACTAGAGCTGGTTAAATAATTCATTACAAGTAATACTCATTGCAAATTTTGGCACTTTGTCTAGCAAATAGTTACACAGGGAAAAAAAATATTATTGCACCATTTTAATCATTGTTGTCGACCTTTAAACATTAATTGTAATTATCTCTGATTCCTTTTCCCTAGAGATCACTACATGTTCCAATATAGGTGTCGTGGTTGCTGGGGTGGCTGCACCTATGGTCCCTTCCTGGTTTCTCTGAATGTACATTTAGGTATCAGGCCTCGTGCCTTTACCTCTCCTGTGGTGGAATCACATGATTTCTCCCACTCCTAGACCAGGCGCTGGGCTGCAATACCTCATGTATTGATCATACTTACCTAGCAGGTTTGATTGGGTGTGGAACCTGCGGTTTTTCTCCTTTAGGCATCTGTGACCACTGGCATATATAGTGCCCAGACATGCTCCTTAAAATGAAAGTGCTGTTTTGTTTATTTCAACAATAGGAACAAAAAAAAATGGAGAACAAGGATTTAAAACAACCAACAGTCTCTTACCTTAAGCCCTATCATACTGTGATAGTGACATAGGCAAATATAACTTCTTCAGACATCCCAGTGGGTCCTGTGTGTCAGGATGTCAGTCTACTTTCCCCAAAGAACTCCCAATAACCACCTCATCTCTGGAGAGGGTATCTTACAATCCATCCAGAGTCTCGTTCTTCTTCTCTCTTCCCAATCATTGACTCTTCTGACTAAATCTAGTCCTTTAGGCTATGCAGGAGGTTGAACTAAATTCCTCAGAACCAATGGCTTAGCCATTGTCCCATAACAACCTTCTAGGGTTTGCTGAGAGGTGGCTTATCTGGCCCACTATTAAACTAAACAAATATATTCATACAGTAAACATCCCAATAACTAGGTAAAAATGCTGTTTTCATTAATTATTACAGAGCAGTTCAACCTCTACATCCATCACAATATGCACCTTTCTTTACCTCACTTTAAGGCTAGGCAAAAGGTTGGGATTTAAGGAACTGATCCAATGTCCATTGAAATCAACGTCAATTAAAATGAAGATAGTTCCATTTACTTCAATGGGCAATGGATCAAGCCCTTAATCTGAATCTGTTCTAATGATGAACTCAATACAACGTACTGGGTTTGGTTAGAATCACTAATGTATTTTTGGATATAGATCAAAAGGGATATCTGGGAATTCCAGTTATTGGTAGGCTGGGGGGAAAACCCCAAGAACTTTGTCACCCATTAGAAGTGCTTTAAGTTCACCTTCACTGCCAGCCTAACAGACATAGTTCAGTAACATGTTAAAGGTTGCTACCTTGGCCAGGCTAGTTCAACAAAGTTTGTTTCTTTGTAAGCACTTTGTAGCATCCTCAATGGAAGTAGTGATCCTTGGAGACCCAGCCGACCCCTTACTCCCATGGCTCATGAAGCTGGACACTGGACACCTGGACAGCAGCAAGAATTGGTTCAACAATAGGCTCAGCAGGTGAAGAATGGTGGTGGAATGTGCCTTTGGCCATTTAAAGAGTTGCTGGTGCAATTTGCTTACTAGGTTAGACCTCAGTGAAAGCAATATCCCCATGGTTATAGCTGCCTGCTGTGTGCTTCATAATATCTGTGAGACAAAGGGATAGAAATTTCCATAGGGGTGGGGTGTGGAGGCAGGATATGCTGTCAGTTAATAATGAGCAGCCAGACACCAGGGCTATAAGAAGAGCTCAGCGTTGAGCACTACACCTCACAAAGGCTTTGAAAACCCATTTCAGTAATGACCCACAGTACTGCTGCTTGCTTCTCTGTATTGTGCCTTCCTGTAGTGCGAACCTTGCTATGACTGCTGGTTTTGCCAGAAGCTGAGAATGGGTGACAGGGGATGGATCACCTGCTGATTACCTGTTCTGTTCATTCCCTCTGAATCACCTGGCATTGGTCATTTTTGGAAGACAGGATACTGGGCTAGATGGCCCATTGGTCTGACCCAGTATGGCCATTCTTATGTCCTTATGGTTTTGTCTCCAGCATATCCTCTCCATTGCCTCAGTTTCCCTGTCCCTCTCCTTCTCCTCCCCTCCCCCCCAGTTTACATTAATAAAGATTATTTCATGCTGAAGACATGGACTTTTATTGCACAAGCATACTGAAACTTAAAAATCACGAAAAGAATTGAACATTGGACAGACAGTGGAATAAAATTTGGAGGGAAAAAACATCCATCTAGTCTTTAAAAGCACAGTGGCCTTGCCTGTCACACTTCAGATGTGCGGCTTTTATTCTTAGGACCCTCCCCCAGGGTTGAACGGAAGGGATATTACATTTTCCCCCCTTGCCTCCTGGAATGTTTGGGAGAGGGGGAATAGGCAATGTTGGAATGCCATTCTGCAGGGGCTGCAGAGGGATTCTAGCCTCAAGGTGTTTCTCCTGAAGATCAGCCACATGCCTCAACATGTCGGTTTGTTCCTTCAGAATCCCCAGCATCTCCTGCTGCATGTCATGCTCATTCTCCTGGACTGCTCTCCTGCTCGCCATGTCCATGTCCAGTTTTTCAGAGGGAGAAATCCTCCATGCTCTCTGCTTGGTGTCCGCTGTCCCAGAGGCATTCATAATCTCATTAAACATGTCCTCATGCATTCTTTTTGACCTTCATCTTATCTTATAGAGTCTCTCCACCGGTGTGGAAGAAGAGCTGAAGGCCACACTTTCAGCTGTAAGCCATGGAAAACATAAAGCAACCATTGTCAATGCAGACCCAGGGTCTAGTGCAGAGTTGCTATCTAAAAATCACTCCCCTTATTCCATGGAAGTTTGAGGCAAAACATTTTCATCTACACAAGGTAGTCATTGAACCAGTTTGCTGTCCCAGTCATGGTGAGTATGGCCTAGGGGTCATGGGCACCAGACCATCAGCAGCATTGGATGGGCAACCCGTGGCGGGACCAGAGGTGGGCAGGGAGCCATGCCACCACTCCTTTGTAATGTGGGCATTGTCTGAAGTTCGGGGACCAGGGTTGACCCTCCCAAACTGAAAGCCTTGGCAGTGACTGTATTAGGGTGTGTGTGCTTGTGATGGCAAGTGGTGACTACAAAATTTCTCTTCCCTCAACCCCCTGTGCCGTTGGTGCTAGCTGTCACCAAAGGCTTACAGTTTCTAAAGTCAACACCAACCTCTGCCACCCAAACTACAGCCATGTTTTGGAAACTGTGGGTGAAGGGGCAGAAAATCACAATGTGGGACGGGGAGCACAGGCACTGTTTGCGATCTGAGCAACTGAGTGAAAACTACCACCATGTCCCCTAAGTGACCCTAGCTGATATCATTCTCCGGAGGGTAACAGAGGGGGCAAGAGAAAAGATGCTGCAAGCATCCATGTACAGACCGCATCCTTGTACTGTGATGATGCCAGCTGAATTAATACTGGAGTGGCATGGGATAGTGTCCTACCGAGGTGGAAGAAATAAAGCTCCCCAGAAACCTTCTGCAATGGATTGCAGAGTACCTCCATGAAAGTTTTCTGGAGATTTCTATGGAGGATTCCCAGGATTCCGGTGTGTACATAAACAGTCTTTTTCATGGGGCATCTTCTGCCTAGATGATGCGGCCACTGGGATAGCCACTCCACCTCACCTTGTTAATTTCAATTAAAAATAGAATATAAAAACATGTGACCCCAAAATATTACTTGGAATTGCATACTCACCAGAGGTTCCTTCCCCAGCATCACACTCGGCTATGATGCTGTTCTGCGACTGGCTGGACTGCTCCGGGGTTACAAAGAGCTCCTAGTTCTCCGGGAGAATGGATTCCCTACTCCCCTGTCTCCCATTCTCCTCCTAGACCACCTCCTCAGTGTTGTCTGCACTGGCTCGGCACTCCTGCTCCTCAGAGGCATCCATGCTGCTCTTGGAGGTCATGGTGGGGTCGCTGCTGAGAATCACATGCAGCTCCTTGTAGAAGCGGCATGTCTGCGGTGCTGCACCAGAATGACTGTTAATCTCCCTTGCCTTCTGGTACACCTGCTGCATGTCTCTGGTGTAGCCATTCTCCCCCATATCCCGTGCAAACTACTCAGAGATGTCTATGTTTCTACAGTTGTACCAGAGCTGTGCCTGCACAGCCTCTTCTCCCCACAGACCAAGTAGATCCACCGCCTCCTGTGTACTCCAGCTGGAGCGTGTTTGGAGTGTGGATCCATCACGATCAGCTGGCCAGGCGAGCCCTCCATGCTAAAAAAACAAGAAATGGAAATTCAAAAGTTCCTCGTCCTTTATTAGGGGAGAGGTTGTTTCCTGTGTACCTAGCTGCTATGCAGCAGAATTCAAAACCTTTACCAGCGTGGTCATAGCAGAGCATTGTGGGACACCTCCTGGAGGCCAGTTAAGTTGATGTAAGCAACACAGTGTCTATACTGCCTCTACGTCAATTTAAGCACTACACCTCTCATGGAAATGAAGTAATTAAGTCAACATAGCAGGCAAATTACATCAGTGGAAGGGACCTGGTAATATAGACACATTCATTCTTAGGTCAACATAGGTCGACATAAGGTCCATGGAGCACTTGATGGTCTGAAAAGATCTGGTTTGTCACATGGTTTGATTTTGTTTCCAGCTGGCAAATCACATTAAAAGAAAGCTAGGGAAAATATTTTCCTAATATGTCCATGCTAATAATTCCTTGTAAAAAATTTCCATTATTGGTACACAGATGTTATGGCATCACAAGTGAGAGGGAAAGCTGTCTCCAGAAACAATCTCTCTAGTAAGATGTGGTCTATACCATAAAAGTGCTAGAGAACTCCTGGACTAGAGACTTTTTGGAAATGGAAACCTTAGATTTTGAGCAACAAAAAAAATAATCTGCAATTATGCAGCAATTTACATGCTGTGTAATCACATTATACACAGTGTAATGCTCTATTTAAATGGTCTCCCTTGGCATTTAAGACTGAAACTTTGGTCCAGCAATTACTCATTTCTGAACATTGTCAGAGTACATATGACATTAACTGTACTTATGCTAAAATTTCAGATGTGAAAATATTGAACCAAGCTTCTTTTAGACTACAAAGATCATCAATATGATACAATCTTCTAGTGACAATGTTTGGAAAGGAGCGTAAATGGTGCAATTGTAACCCACACACCTCCTGGGTGTGGCAATTTGTCCCATCTAGTAGCACTGAGACCACTTAGTGGGAGAGATTAATGAGTTTGCTCTACAGTCTTAGCTAAGGCCATATAGCTTTCAGCTCATGCACTAAGCTCCAGAGGTCCCAGGTTCAATCCCACCTGCTGATGACCGGGGTTTGTTGGTGTTACATAATACAGCAACTGCTATGATTAATTAGTGACCCAGATGACACAGAATCTTGGTTAAATGAATAAAATAAATAAAAGTGAAAGCTGCCAATTACGAGGACATTGTGAGGATGGAAAACAGCCCGTACTATAATACTACAAATAAATATAAACAGGCTAAAGCTATGGAAGACTGTCATCACTGACAGTGTCAAACAGCCAATATTGATGTTAATAGTGCATAACTCAGGAAGGAGTCTTGTAGGAAGGGTAACTCACAGGATTATGGGTGAGAAAGGACTATGTGGTAAAATACATATTCTGGTGGTGGTGATGGTAAAGATGGGTTCCTCCAAAGGTCTGATTATCCAGTCTGAACCTTGCAAGGAAAAATCGTTATGAGATTATGGCCCAAAACTGAGACGTAAGAGCTCTGGGTTCTGTTCCCAACTCTGATACAGCCTTTCTGCATGATGTTCTCTGTGCCTTAGTTTCCCCAGATGCAACAAAGTGTGATGGGGTGTACGAACCTCACACTGGAAAAGAAGAGGTTAAAGAGCTTCTCTGGGCCCAGGAAACACTGCATCTGCAAAGCCTGCACATGCTGGAGAAACAGCATAAAAGCGGAGCAGAGTAGCTCAGTGGCAGTCAGCCAGGCAGTGTAGGTGAGTTGACCTGTGCTCTGAGCTCCTGGGAAGGAGCACCACAGGAGATCTTTCTGTCTGACGCCTGGTGATAGTGCCCTGGCCAGGCCTAGAAAGAAAGGACCGGTGACTGTCTAAAGATTGATACTTTATCTTCAGCTATTTACTTTACTTTGTGGGAAGAGAGAACACTGGTAGGAAGTGATCCAGGGAGGTAGCCGCATAGCACCCCAGGGTGTAGGGTTTAGTTGCTCATCATTGGGCCCTGTATTGGAGCCTAGTAGAGAGACCGGGCCTGGGCTCCCTAGGAAAGCTAAAGAGGGGCAATACTAGAGGTCTATCCCTTGGTGGGGAACATAGTTGGGAGAAGATCTTGAAGTTATAAGGATCTGGACCACAAGACTCTGACCCAATGGGAAAATACTGAATCCTTTGCTGAATTCTGAAGACTTCCCCATTATCAGGCTGTTTATATGTCCCCTGAAAGGGGTGGAATTGAAAGTGTGACCTGGGCGGAGGGCTGAGTCACTCAAAGGACAGACCACCACAGGATGGAGCTGTAATAAGAAAAGGTTCAGAGTAACAGCCGTGTTAGTCTGTATCCGCAAAAAGAAGAACAGGAGTACTTGTGGCACCTTAGAGACTAACAAATTTATTAGAGCATAAGCTTTCGTGGACTACAGCCCACTTCTTCGGATGCATATAGAATGGAACATATAATGAGGAGATATATATACACACATACAGAGAGCATAAACAGGTGGGAGTTGTCTTACTAACTCTGAGAGGCCAATTAATTAAGAGAAAAAAAAAAAAAAAAAAAAAACTTTTGAAGTGATAATCAAGCTAGCCGAGTACAGACAGTGTGATAAGAAGTGTGAGAGTACTTACAAGGGGAGATAGTCAACGTTTGTAATGGCTCAGCCATTCCCAGTCCTTATTCAAACCGGAGTTAATTGTGTCTAGTTTGCATATCAATTCTAGCTCTGCAGTCTCTCTTTGGAGTCTGTTTTTGAAGTTTTTCTGTTGTAATATAGCCACCCGCAGGTCTGTCACTGAATGACCAGACAGGTTAAAGTGTTCTCCCACTGGTTTTTGAGTATTTTGATTCCTGATGTCAGATTTGTGTCCATTAATTCTTTTGCGTAGAGACTGTCCGGTTTGGCCAATGTACATGGCAGAGGGGCATTGCTGGCACATGATGGCATAGATCACATTGGTAGATGTGCAGGTGAACGAGCCCCTGATGGTATGGCTGATGTGATTAGGTCCTATGATGATGTCACTTGAATAGATATGTGGACAGAGTTGGCATCGGGGTTTGTTACAAGGATAGGTTCCTGGGTTAGTGGTTTTGTTCAGTGATGTGTGGTTGCTGGTGAGTATTTGCTTTAGGTTGGGGGGTTGTCTGTAAGCGAGGACAGGTCTGTCTCCCAAGATCTGTGAGAGTAAAGGATCATCTTTCAGGATAGGTTGTAGATCTCTGATGATGCGCTGGAGAGGTTTTAGTTGGGGGCTGAAGGTGACAGCTAGTGGTGTTCTGTTATTTTCTTGTCTGGTTTTGTAGACTCTGTCCTAAGACCCTACGCTACCAGCACTCCCAGCTATCTTCGAGACACCACTGACTTCCTGAGGAAACTACAATCCATCGGTGATCTTCCAGAAAACACCATCCTGGCCACTATGGACGTAGAAGCCCTCTACACCAATATTCCACACAAAGATGGACTACAAGCTATCAGGAACAGTATCCCTGATAATGTCACAGCTAACCTGGTGGCTGAACTTTGTGATTTTGTCCTCACCCACAACTATTTCACATTTGGGGACAATATATACCTTCAAGTCAGCGGCACTGCTATGGGTACCCGCATGGCCCCACAATATGCCAACATTTTTATGGCTGACTTAGAACAACGCTTCCTTAGCTCTCGTCCCCTAACGCCCCTACTCTACTTGCGCTACATTGATGACATCTTCATCATCTGGACCCATGGAAAAGAAGCCCTTGAGGAATTTCACCATGATTTCAATAATTTCCATCCCACCATCAACCTCAGCCTAGATCAATCCACACAAGCGGTCCATTTCCTGGACACTACTGTGCTAATAAGCGATGGTCACATCAATACCACCCTATACCGGAAACCTACTGACCGCTACACTTACCTACATGCCTCCAGCTTCCATCCAGGACACACCACACGATCCATTGTCTACAGCCAAGCTCTAAGATATAACCGCATTTGCTCCAATCCCTCGGATAGAGACAAGCACCTACAAGATCTCTATCAAGCATTCTTAAAACTACAATACCCACCTGCTGAAGTGAAAAAACAGATTGACAGAGCCAGACGAGTACCCAGAAGTCACCTCCTACAAGACAGGCCCAACAAAGAAAATAACAGAACACCACTAGCTGTCACCTTCAGCCCCCAACTAAAACCTCTCCAGCGCATCATCAGAGATCTACAACCTATCCTGAAAGATGATCCTTTACTCTCACAGATCTTGGGAGACAGACCTGTCCTCGCTTACAGACAACCCCCCAACCTAAAGCAAATACTCACCAGCAACCACACATCACTGAACAAAACCACTAACCCAGGAACCTATCCTTGTAACAAACCCCGATGCCAACTCTGTCCACATATCTATTCAAGTGACATCATCATAGGACCTAATCACATCAGCCATACCATCAGGGGCTCGTTCACCTGCACATCTACCAATGTGATCTATGCCATCATGTGCCAGCAATGCCCCTCTGCCATGTACATTGGCCAAACCGGACAGTCTCTACGCAAAAGAATTAATGGACACAAATCTGACATCAGGAATCAAAATACTCAAAAACCAGTGGGAGAACACTTTAACCTGTCTGGTCATTCAGTGACAGACCTGCGGGTGGCTATATTACAACAGAAAAACTTCAAAAACAGACTCCAAAGAGAGACTGCAGAGCTAGAATTGATATGCAAACTAGACACAATTAACTCCGGTTTGAATAAGGACTGGGAATGGCTGAGCCATTACAAACGTTGACTATCTCCCCTTGTAAGTACTCTCACACTTCTTATCACACTGTCTGTACTCGGCTAGCTTGATTATCACTTCAAAAGTTTTTTTTTTTTTTTTTTTTTCTCTTAATTAATTGGCCTCTCAGAGTTAGTAAGACAACTCCCACCTGTTTATGCTCTCTGTATGTGTGTATATATATCTCCTCATTATATGTTCCATTCTATATGCATCCGAAGAAGTGGGCTGTAGTCCACGAAAGCTTATGCTCTAATAAATTTGTTAGTCTCTAAGGTGCCACAAGTACTCCTGTTCTTCTTTTTAATAAGAAAAGGGTGATGCCAGGAAGGAAGACCACCTGCCTCACTCCCACCTGGCCACTAGGTGGCACTGGTCATGACATCAGGGTAATAACATTTCCCAGCATCACAGGGAATAAGTTAGGTTAAATGCATTCATGTTTGTAAAACTCTTTAAGATCCTCAGATGAAAAGCACTGAAGAAGTTGGGAAGCTAACACCATGCTGTAAAGATTGTGATGGTAGGCCTCTCCATGATCATCTTTGGGGGCAAATCCTGGAGATTAAGTTCATGCTGTTAAGAAGGCTCCAGTTTACTCAAGCCGGTGACCTGAGCTTTGCCATCCACAAAATGCTGAATAATTGCAGCTGCTGCAGTAGATTCTATGAGAAATGGCTATCCTCGAGAGAGTGTGGTTGTATTGCATTAAGGGCTGTGTAGATCAGAACCAGAATGTTGTCAGCGGATCTTGTTCTCAATGAGGAAACAGTGCACATTGTGGATCATTGGTGTAACATTGTCTCCTCAACTGCAATGTACTTACTTGTCAGCATGTTATCTAACCTCGGGTAGGATTTAATTCCAGTGTCTTAGCCTGGAGGTGACAAATGCACGGACGGCTGCAGTCAAGTTATCATCAGAGAGAAAGATGCAGAGTATTTTTATTTTTCTTTAGCTAAAGATGGAAGATGATGCTTTTAGTGACCACTATCTGCAATAAATTCATCATTATAATGAGACTGTACATGTGTCAATTTCAGCAATGGTTGACGGGGAAAAAGCAGAAATGATTTGTATTGACTGTGCTGTTTAGTTTTGATAATGTCAATGTTTTGTTTTGAAAAAGTAAAAATGTTTAATTTAGATTATAATTTCAATTTATTTCAACTTTTATATTAAAATTAATATGTATATATGCATTATATAGTTATGTTAAATATTTTAATATAAAAGTCAAAAATATATGAATCAAAATGGTAGTCAAAATAATGTTTTAACCTTCTCAAAACAAAATATTTTGAGATTATCTAAACAAATTATTTAAAAAAATATAAACAAAAATTCAATGGTCCAGAATAAAAAAAAAATGATTTTTTTGTTTAACAGGACACTTCAAATTTTCAGCTTTGTTCCAATTTAGAATTTTTTTTTTTTTTTTTTTGGTAAAATGTCAAATTCCTGTGGAACAGAAATTCCAGCTTTAGTATCAACAATTTGCTCTTATACACTGCCTTGAGGAGGTTGTCAGTCAATGCAATTAATGTTATTTCTTTGCCATGATTTGGCCTACAGATAGGTTATGAGGAGTCTAGGGTGCCAGGGGAGGTCAGTTATTACACTGCTGTACAGCCAAAATGCTTCTGAAATAAATGTAGTCAAACTTTACTAATTCTGGGTCACTGAGAACGAAAATGATGCTTAAAATTGTTGATTGGCTCTAGTTTTCAAGATATGCTATTGGGTCAGTATATACGACCCTTGACGTGGGAATGGCGGAGGATAAGTGAGTTATAACGGGAAGGGATCTCAATTTAAACCAGAAATGACTAAAATACATCTTTGACTGGATCTATGAATAAATCTATGACTGGGTTTGGATAGTACTTGCTTTTTAGGCAAAACAATGAATGATGCAATCTGAAGCTGGTATTGTGTCATACATGATATGAATTGCATCATATTATTCCTAGAAGTCATGGATGATGCAATCATAACGAAGCTTACATCACTCTGCTGAACAAATTGCCCTATATCAGCTCTAGAACTCACACAGTGTCATGCTGTCTTATTTGTCAGTGTTTGATTTTGCAAAGGGACACATTTCTGTTTAGCCAAAGTGAGCAGAGATGCCTCGTACTTGTGTGAACAGTGCAGATAACTTCTTTTGCATCACAAAAGCGCAGTATAACCACTATGGTTAAGAAAGCCTATCACCTTTATTTTGGCTGCAAAATTGGAGATCAGGACAAGAGGTGGGCCCCACACATATGCTGCAACACTTGTGCAACAAATCTTCACCAGTGGTTGAACAGGAAAAGGAAATCTATGCCTTTTGCAGTGCCAATGATTTGGAGAGAGCCAACAGATCATACCAGCAATTGTTACTTCTACATGGTGCCTCCAGTTGGGGAAGGTGCGTCAAAGAAGAAAAAGTGGACTGTGCATTATCCAAACATTCCATCAGCTATACGCCCAGTACCCCACGGAGGAGGACTGCCAGTTCCTGATGCACCAAAATCATTCTCACTTGAGTCAGACGAGGAAGAGGATGAAACTTCTGGTCCTGAACCATCACTGTCACAGGACCCACGTTTTCTCCCATCCTCCTCTTCTGAACCACACCTCATAACACAAGGTGAACTGAATGACCTTGTCAGGGATTTGGAACTACCCAAGAGTAAGGCAGAGGTGTTGGGCTCCAAACTACAGCAGTGGAATCAGGTTGTTGGTGGAAAACCTCAAGGCATACAAAAGCCTTGGTTGCAACACGTCACTAAAGATACATTTTTTGCACTCTCATCTAGATTTTTTTCCACCAAACTGCGGAGCAGTTCACCAGGACATTGCAACAAAGGAGAAATGCTATCAGGGCAAATGGAGCCCATCAATGCTTGCAGACTATTGCTGGACAGTGACAAGAGATGCTCCATTTAATGAATACAAGAGACAAGCCAAGAAGCGCCGAATAGACACTGAATAGGACTAAACTATGTACATAAAGTTTTTTGCCTTTTGTTTCTTAATAAATTTTATTTATATAACACTTTTGCTGATTTTTGAAGTGTTACATAAACAGGACAGTTGAAATATTATCATGTAAAGCAACCATAAACACATGAAAGGACCTAGGTTTACAATTTATGATTAAAACTCTACTATCTACACAATATACATAGACATAAAATGTAAAAACTTAAATATCTTAGAAACAGTAGCCAATCAGTTGTTTTCATTGTCATATTTGAATTCAGCACATCAAAATACATAATAAATAGCACATTTTATCTCTGAAGCAGACGATGTCTCAAAAATTGTAGACCAGTGTTATTGGAGTTGGTTTGCTACCATACTGGCTAGGAATGGGAGGTTTGAATGCAGAGGGCATTTAATGAGGTCATTGACAATGAGAATGGAGTTTAAAAAAAACAGGCCCATTGACAAAGTGTTTTAGACTAATATGATGCCCTTCCTGAGGGAGGTGTCGACAATGTCCCTCAGGAATTGGCCAACACATTCTCTGCTAGCTTTGACCAGCGAGGAGAGTCCAGGGGCCAGCTTATATGAAGTGCCACAATATTTAGGCCAGGCTTCTTGCATATTTGTGTGCAATATTGGATGGGTGGGAATTTAGCTGCAGCCTGCCCTGGCTTGTTTGCCTTAGAGCTCAAACAACTGTCACCAATACACTTGATTTCTCTCAGTGGAGATGATGTACCTGGAGAGTTCCCCACAGTTAATCAAATTTTAATTGTTTTGCTTAACTTAATTTTTTTTAAAGCATCACTGTTTATTTCTTTATAAACATAAACACAGATTAATAGCTAGTTAGCTTCAGGTTTGACCTCACTGAAGGAAAATATGAAGTACTGTATCTGGTAATTGCTTTTGTTTGTACTTTTCAAGAGCTTTGAGTCCTTGTGGAATTAGTACTGCTTGGTATATGTAAACAGCCATGAAAGACATTTCATAGGAACTAATTGGGTAGATATTAGTAATATTGCAGGTAAATGAGTTTTTAAATGGAAAAGCTTCCATTGAAGGTTAAATCTAATTGTTTGTTTGTGTGTGTGGGGGGGGGGATTCATTGCAGACCCTAAGACGCCTGAAGAGACTGTTTAAGTCAATTTGCCAAAGCAGGCTTTCATTAGAGCTAGAATAAGAGCAGTGCTGTAATCAGTACATGAATCTAAACAAATTCAGATAACTGGTGTTATTCATAGACCATATTCATAGACTCAGAACCATAGGGTTAGAAGGGACCACATGGGTCATTTAGTCTCTCCCCCTGCCAAGATGCAGAATTTGTTGTGTCTAAACCATCCAAGACAGATGGCTATCCATCCATCCACCCATTCATAATTTCTTAACAGAAAAGAATTGGAGTGAGGATTTTTCAATAGTGTAATACAAAAAGGCATTCAAGCATCTTTAGTTTTCCACTCTGAACATAAGCTCAGCCTCGTTCATAGTGAACAGCTATCCCAGGGGTGGCCAACCTGTGGCTCCGGAGCCACATGCAGCTCTTCAGAGGTTAATATGCTGCTCCTTGCATAGGCGCTGACTCTGAGACTGAAGCTACAGATGCTAACTTTCCAATGTGCTGTGGGGTGCTCACTGCTCAACCCCCTGCTCTGCCCCAGGTCCTGCCACCACTCCACCCCTTCCCCCAAGGCCCCTGCCCCTTCCCCTGAGCCTGCCATGCCCTCGCTCCTCCCCTCTCCCCACCAGAGCCTCCTGCGCACCACAAAACAGCTGACTGCGGCGGGCGGGAGGCGTGGGGAAGGAGGGGGAGGCGCTGATTGGCGGGGCTGCCGGTGGACGGGAGGCGCTGGGGGCTGGAGGAGGATAGTGGATGAGGGGCTGCTGACATAGTACTGTGGCTCTTTGGCAATGTTCATTGGTAAATTCTGGCTCCTTCTCAGGCTCAGCTTGGCCATCCCTGAGCCATCCTATCACACTAATCTGCACAAACTGACTCCCAACCAGTATGACTGTTATTTGCAACAGAAGGCCAAGGATTGAATAGATATGGAGAATGAACTCTCCTCCCATTCCAGATGTGGTCCCTCCAAGTGAGAGTTGAGGCACACTGGCAGAGCACTGGAAAAACTTGCACTGCTCACACCTACACTGGGCCACTTCAGTAGGTAGAAGACTCCTATCTCATGGGCTGCCAAGCCAGCCTTTTTCACAAATACTAAATACGCAAAAATTGAAGAGTTGAACCTGTTTTTTTCCCTAATGATAAAAGGCATGTGCTAGAAACTGTTCATCCTTTAAAATATTTCCAGAAGACTGCCAAATATTTGAAAACATCTTCAAAATTCTGAGTGCCGGAGCCTAGGGATTATTATAGTAGCCAATGAAAGTACACAGAGACTGAAAATAATCTGTGCCCTAAATTTTCAAAAGTGACCAGTGATTTTTGCGTGCCCCAATTTTTGGCTGCCCAGTGTGAGACACCATTGTGACGGTATCACCGGGGTGCAGCCTGGGACTGTGGGACCACTGTGCCCCCTTAACCCTCCAGCCTGGGCTGTCTCTCACAATGCTTTGCTAGTGACAAGCAGCAAGCCCTTCCAGGTGATGTTATCACTCAGCACAATTGCATGCGGAGCCCCATACCCAGCTAGAGTGCATGAATGCTCCCAGAGCCACTCCTGAATAGCATAGAGAAAGGCACCAGCCAAATCCCCCCAGTTCCCAGCCATGTACCTCAGGAATATATTGTCTTACACTGCGCAAGACAAGTAGTGCAAATTTATTAATGGGTTCATCACTTCATCGATGGAATGTGGATATACACCAGCCTTTATAAAACTGAGCAAACACACTCACCAAACACTTCAGGCAAACTCACTGGCAAAGATAAACAAATTAATTGACTACAAAGATAGATTTTACATGATTATAAGTGATAGAAAAAAGTACATAACATAAGAACGGCCATACTGGGTCAGACCAAGGTTCATCCAGCCCAGTATCCTGTCTGCTGATGGTGGCCAATGCCAGGTGCCTCAGAGGGAGTGAGCCTAACAGGTAATGATCAAGTGATCTCTCTCCTGCCATCCATCTCCACCCTCTGACAAACAGATGCTAGGGACACCATTCCTTACCCATCCTGGCTAATAGCCATTAATGTACTTAACCTCCATGAATTGATCTAGTTCTCTTTTAAACTCTGTTATAGTCCTAGCCTTCACAACCTCCTCAGGCGAGGAGTTCCACAGGTTGACTGTGTGTTGTGTAAAGAAAAACTTCCTTTTATTTGTTTTAAACCTGCTGCCCGTTAATTTCATTTGGTGGCCCCTAGTTCTTATATTATGGGAACAAGTAAATAACTTTTCCTTATTCACTTTCTCCACATCACTCATAATTTTATATACCTCTTTCATATCCCCCCTTAGTCTACTCTTTGTCTGAAAAGTCCTAGCCCCTTTAATCTCTCTTCATATGATTAGTTAGTTAGTTAGTTACCAAAAGAAAAGAAAATATAAGCACGCAGTCTAAACTCTCAACCCTATTAGACTTGGCAACATCTAGATTAAGGAGTTTTTCTCACCCCACCGGATATTACAGTTCATAGTACACAGGTCTCACCCTTGAAACCTGGGCCAGTCCCCTCTGTTGGAGTCTTCAGTCTTCTCAGTGTCCTTGTTGTTTGCAGCATGGGGGCAGGAGAAAGGCCATGCATGGTGCCACTGTGTTCTGTTTTATACCCTTAGTCCATGTGCTTGGAGAACACAAGTCCAGGCATGTCTGGTGGGCACTGCTGAGTCCCAAGGTGAAGCAATACCCCGGTGTGTCTCCTGTGACTGAGTCATTGAATTGTAACTCCTCTGCTGGACAATGGCTGGTGATGTCTGTTCAGCACTCACCTGGGCACTGGTTACCTCCCTTGTCATTGTCTCTGGAGGGCTAGTATCTGGGCACTTCCCAAACCCACAGCATATTTTAGTGACAACCATACAACACTCATAACTTCATAGGCATTAATGATACACATATTTAGATGGAACAGTGGGTTTCAGCAGATCATAACTTTTCCCCTGATAACTTACATGGCATGCTTTATATGCACGATCACAATTATATATAAATTAGGAATATGGGGGTTACAGGGCGCTCCCCCAAAGTATAGAATGTCTATAAACCATAAAGAGGCCTGGTTCTCAAAGTGATGAGCACCTGCCCCATGAAAATCATAATCTCACCCTAAAAATATGTAACAC
The DNA here is from genome assembly GCF_027887155.1 of Malaclemys terrapin pileata. Classification (NCBI taxonomy): domain Eukaryota; kingdom Metazoa; phylum Chordata; order Testudines; family Emydidae; genus Malaclemys; species Malaclemys terrapin. Next base: position 183,550,690 of record NC_071507.1, on the reverse strand, counting down.
TTGCTTTATTTTTTCTTTTGAATTATAGCAAAACTCACACTGACTCAAGCATAGGTTAGCTAGGCTGCCATTGTACAAAATTATTATTTGATTATTTGAAGCAGCCCTTTGAAAACTGGCATACCGGAGTTCAAAATGCAACTAATACCACAAACTCTTGACATCAAATGATTTAAGCCTAGTTTTATATCCTGGTTGAAGCCATGAGAAACAGATGGCAGTAGCTTAACAATAATGCACAGCACATAAAGAATTGCCTTACTAGATTAGACCAGTGATCCTCCAGTCCAGAATTGTATCTGAGAGGAGCCAGACTTATCAGAGGAAATGCAAGAACCTTGCAGAAGGCCCATATTCAATAATCTAAGCACAAGGGATATTACTTTCTGAGTGCCAAGACATGGGAAGTTTAAGATCTCACATTCCTTCCACAAGTAATTTGCTATTTGTTATTCATTAGAATTTATTTTATTTTATTATAGCAAACATTTAAAAAGTGCTCATCAGCCACAAGTCACTAGGCTTGATAGTGTCCATTCCGGGTGCAGTTTCCGTTCTGCATAAGTGAAAGAATAATTCCCTCCAATACAGAAATTACTAGATGAAATTCTATGGTCTATGTAATGCTGGAGGCTAGCCTAGATGGTCCTAATGGTCCCTTTTGGCCTTAAAATCTATTAAATCACCATAGTTTCTGGGTACACCGTGGAATCATAATTATCTGCTTGAAAGCCATTTGGATTTTGCTAAATTAGTTACACTGTATGTTGCTTTTTATTTTACAAAGTTCTGTTGCATTAATGATATACATGATGGAACAGTGGGTTTCAGCAGATCATAACCTTTCCCCTGATACCTTACATGGCATGCTTTATATGCAAGATCACAATTATATATAAATGAGGAATATGGGGGTTACGGGACGCTCCCCCAAGTTACAGAATGTCACAATGGCCAGTCTCAGTTCCTCCTGCCCTCTAGCTTCCATAGGGTATGTCTAAACTACAAAGAAAAACTCAGGGCACAGAGTCTCAGAGCCCTGTCAATTGATTCCAGTTCACAGTATAGACATTCAGGCTGGAATCTGGTGTCTGAGTCAGGGAGGGGGAAGGGCCTTAAAACCCAGGCACAAGCCTGAGCCTGAAGACCTACACTGCTATTTTCAGTCCTGCATAGGGTTACCAACCCTCCTGGATTGTCCTGGAGTTTCCAGGAATTAATCTTTAATTAAAGATTGTCATGTGATGGAACTTCCAGGAATATGTCCAAGTCCAACCAAAATTGGCAAAAGAGCAGCCCAAGGCCCATGAGCCTGGGACAACTGACCTAGGGCTGAGCCTTGCTGCTGTGGTGTTTTGTTGTTGTTTGTTTGTTTGTTTGTTTGTTTTTTGCTGTGTAGTCACAATGTAGCCAATCACAATGTGCAGGGTAAAAAATAAAAAATTGATCTAGGATGTGAGTGGCCGAAGGGCATATATGAGGGAATATCATTAGCTAATGGGTGAGCCTCATCATTGTAACAAGGCATTTAAATATGTGTTTCCCCCCTTAGGCCTTCTCTACACTGGCAGCAGAGTCTAGGGTATGTGTAGTTACATGCTGTTATGAAAAGCAGATTGTGTCCACACTGTGGTGTGTAGCTACATGCAGCAGTGAAAGGCTGGGGAGGGGCAGGCAGAGGGACACTATGGAACCCATATGCCACAGGATGATAGCTTTAGATCATTGTTGCTAGGTAGATGCACAATTCGCATTGCACAACCAGAAGTTTCTGGAATTGGGTGTGGCAGTTTTGGGCCTGCTCAACAGACCCCCTGTAGGCAAGTAATCAGGGGAAGCTTCTTTAAAAGGACAAGTGACCTCTGTGGGCTGGGGGGAAACTTAGCTATAGGAGTAGAAAGCAGGCTAGTTTCCCCCTAATGCTGATGCATTTTGCAGTCGATCAGTGATATTGTTAGCTTTCCAGCACAGGGAATCCCTTATAGTGTTACCTCTAGAAAGGGGAAATTGGGAGGGAAAACTAATTTCTTTGATTTTAGTCAAATTGTCTTTGTTATGTTATGGTTCACCAACTCTAGGGTTACCATACATCCGTTTTTTCCCGGACATGTCCGGCTTTTCGGCAATCAAACCCCCGTCCAGGGGGAATTGCCAAAAAGCCAAACATGTCCGGGAAAATGCCGGCCGGGCACTTTCCCTCCCGTGGCTGCTCTGTTCCTCCCCAGACTCTTTGGCTCTGTTTAAGAGCCGAGCTGCCCGAGCGCTATGGGCTTCAGGCAGCCCCCTTGCCTCCGGACCCCAGCCGCCGGCCGGGCACTTCCCCTCCCGGGCTCTGGCGGCGCAGGGTCCGGAGGCACGGGGGCTGCCCGAAGCCGATAGCGCTCAGGCAGTCCAGCTCTTAAACAGAGCCGAAGAGTCAGGGGAGGAGCAGAGCCTCCGGCCGCGGCGGCTCTGCTCCTCCCCTGACTCTTCGGCTCTGTTTAAGAGCCGAGCGCTACGGGCTTCGGGCAGCCCCCATGCCTCTGGACCCAGTGCCGCCGGAGCCTGGGAGGGGAAGTGCCCGGCCAGGGGCGCAGGGTCCAGAGGCATAGGGGCTGCCTGAAGCCCAAGCACTACCGGCTTCACGGTTTGCCGGGCAGCCTCCAGACCCTGCGCCCCCGGCTGGGCGCTTCCCCTCCCGGGCTCCAGCTGCGCTGGGGACGCGCTGGCCGGGGGCGCAGGGTCTGGGGGCTGCCTGGCAAACCGTGAGGCCGGTAGTGCTCGGGCAGCCCTTTCCGCGTGGCTGGGAGTGGGAGGGAAGAGGGGGCGGAGTTAGGGCGGAGTTGGGGCGGGACTGGGGGTGGGAAATGGGCGGGGCCAGGGCCCCGTGGAGGGTCCTCTTTTTTTATTTGTTTAATATGGTAACCCTAGCCAACTCCTTTTTTCGTGCTTAAATATGATGATAGAGAAAGTTATTTATATTTTGTTAATCTCTGTTTTGTGCCTTTTCTTGTAAGGGGATAATTTATTTGCATGATTAATACTGATTGGTTGGTTAGTTAATTGGCTAACTCACTAATTGTCTGATTCCAGAGTCCAGGTGAGGAGAGGAAGGAGTTTGTGTGGATTTCAGTGGAGATTTCTGCAAGTAACTAAGCAAGAGGAGGGAAAACATTGCAGTGTTTTTAACTCAGCGGACTGTTCAGGTGAAGTCAGCCTAAGCTTTTGGAACTCTGAGTTACTTCTCACTGTGCTTCTGGGGGTCGGCTGTGTTTAGATCTAACTTGGGTTTTTTATTTCTGTATAACTGTGAAGTGTATGTGGATTATGAAGTAGTCTCTCTTTTACCTGTGTCCGCTTGGTTTATTCTTGTAGTATTATCCCAAGTTATTTCTGTAGTATATTGAAAGCTGTTTCAAATGAGAAGCTATCACTTTAATTTGCAAGGGGTTTCCTAGTCCTGCTTGCAGGCTAGGGACCTCTGTTGAGAAGTGTGTGACGTGGGTCTTTCAGCAGTCAATTGGAAAAGAGCCAGCCTAGAGTTGTGGCTCTTTGGTCTGCCTCAGGAAGCAGCCTGTCTTTGTGTCTATCTGATTTGGGGTTCTTGTGTGTTATGAAATATAAGAAATAAAGTAGTAAAAAATTGCAAATTTCCAGAAACAGTATTTTTATGTAACTTCCCTGTGCATATGCTGTGATCATAACTCTTTTATATGCTATAATTAGTGTATAATAGAAACCTAGCAGTCTGAGTTCAGGGCTCATTCTTAAAGCTAGAGATAAGAGATATGTATGTGTGTGTGTGTAAATGCCTCTTTTGAAAAAAAATCATTAATGTACATTTAATAGTTTGAAACTTTTCCTAGTATTGTATTGTGAGGTACTTGCATATCCCATAAGGTAGGAAAGTGACCTTATCCCTAGAGCTGCATGGAAAATGGCTTTCCTGTCCACAAAGTTTCAGTTTCAATACTCAGCATTTTCTGATGGAAAAACATGTTGTTAACTTCTCCACAATTTCTCTACCACTTCTAATTATCCCACTTTCCTAGATTAAAAAACATAGGGCTTAAGTTATCTGTACCTCATTTTTCAAGTAGCCAATGATTCTGAGTGCCTCAATTTTTGGATGCTCAGACTGAAGCCACAAACTTGACCCAGAATCTTTGCCCATTTTTGAGAATGTAAGTATGGGAGGCTTTCCCAGGTCACAGAGAGAGAGCCTGTGGTAGAGATGGTGTAGACCTGAGATAGGATTGGGAGCCAGGCTATCCTTTAACTATAAGACTGTCCTTCCTCTCTCAGCTACAGAGTAAGTCAAGACTAAATGTCTGTAATATATGTTTGTGAATGAGAGTGTGTACCCCCACACAAGTGAAAGGGTTAATGAGTTAGAGGCCAATTAACTTGTCTGTTGGCACCTGAAGGATGAACTATTTTTAGAGAGCAGACTAATTAGAGATAAAGCCCAGCTGTGCGGAAGGTGGGGTTTACTTTCATAAAGGTTTGGGTGAACTCACATAATGGTAGGAGACCAGAGGAGGAAGAGAGCTCCCTCTTTCTGGGAAGTAGTCTGAGAAAAGGAGAGAAGAGCAGACTGGCTTCTCCAGATGTATTCTGGATGGTTGTTCCCTAATGAGCTGTAACCTACCTGAAACACTGAGTAAGGAGAGGAGTATGTCAGCTACAGGGTTACAGAAGCATGTGGTTAGACAGGAGGAGAGTTTAGAGCGGCAGAGGTATGGCTGCAGTTTAGCTAGGCAGAAGATTTGGTTCTTTACACTTTTTATTGGACTTTGATAAAGGGCTTTGTGGCTCTGGAAAAGGCTGGATTCTGTAAAGTGATCTGGTGGGAGGGCCAGGACACTTCTCTGGCCAGAGTAGTCCAATGGACACAGGAGGAAACTGAGATAGTTGCTGCATTACTATATTCGCCCAAGAGGGGGTGTAGTGGAGTGGTAACTTGTACAATGCCAAATTGTATTAATGTCAGACTAAAGAAGCCATAGTTTAATTTTCATTCCTATGATCTATGTATGATGGAGCACAATCCTGATGCCATTTCCCATTAAAAGAATGAAATTCAGACTGATATCCGTTGACAAAATGGAATCTAAAGACTGTGTGCATCAAAGGCACTGGAATGTGGCAGAGTTTAAGACATTCACAGCACCCAGAGTCCTCCATCTCTTGCACAGGTATCTAGCACAGCAATTCTTTCCATCTAGCTTAAGCAGAGTGTGATTGTGGTATCTTTAATTATTAGGAGAGCTAAGGGGAATGCTGTTACCATATGTGTCTGCTTTTCCTTTTTATCTTCCTTACTGCTTGTTTGGCTTCTTGAAGTGCTAATCCTTTGCCATCTCTCTTGCTCATTCAGTCAGTTCTCTCTCTATTCCTGACTGATTCAGAAGCATTTGAACAGCATTAGCTATTATCTCTCTGCTGAAGAGTTTCTGAAACCACTGCTGCAATACTCTAAAGGAAGTTTTCCTTCATGCATGCTCAGTTTATCCATTTCCTTGACTTCCTTTATGGAATATTTGCATGAAACATTTTGTTTCAAGAGATGTTGACACATTTCAATCAGACTTCAAATATTGTATTTAATCTAAATATTAGATTGTCATGAGCTTTTCTGCATTTTTTAAAAAATGCTGAGTACCAAGACATTTGAGTGAAAATAGTTACTCTGCTCCTCTTGTCTGAGTCCCTCAGCACTGAGTACCTCAGTCCCACAGAACACTGTGATAGTTGGGTTTAGTGGTTAGAATATGGCTCTGGCATTTGAAGACCTGGATTATAATCCTAATTCTACCACTGATTCTCTGTGTGATTTTTGGCCAAATCATTCCCCCTCTGTTTCTCCCTCTGTAAAAAGGGGAAGAATACTACGCCCTCTGTGAATTAGTCTGAGACCAAAAGTTGAAAATTGGTATGTAAATGATGTATACTATTACCATTCTTTATTATGATGATTCAACAGTAAGTAGGAAAGCAATTGCTATGTTGCAAATATTGAACAATTCCTACTCTAAATCTCTTATTCTTGTTCAAAATAGTATCTCCTACCAAAACAGGATCTTAAAAAAACAAGGAAATCAAGCGGTATGCCATTCAACACTCCATTCGGTTTCATTCTCAACCTCAGTCCACAAATCAGAACTCTTGTTCTGAACAAACAATGGCACCTTTGAACCATGTTTACTGCTTACGTGTTCATGTGTTTTGATGATAACAGTCTTTGGTGTGAATGACAAAGTTGATGTCCACTTGTAACTGGATGGTACAATATATGTTAGAGCAGATCCCAAATAAAAAGAGAGGTCTAAGGTATTTTTTTTTTTATGTTTTCGTTCTTTCAGCACAAAATTTTAAAAATGTCATTTGATAGTTTTCCCAATTTGTTTTTAATTTCAGTGAAATTCTGAAATCTTTACCAATTCTAACATTGATCTTTCATGCTTTTGAAAATGTATGTGAATGAATTAACCATGTTTAGTTACTATTTATGGAATTAAAGTCTGCAAGGCACTGTTGTAATACATAGAGGCAGACAGAGCCCATGTCCCATGGTTTTGCTTACTCAGTTCCCTGGGACACCTGGTATCCATGCTACAGGGAGTTCAGACTATTTGTGTGTGCAAACCTGGCCTAAGATGAAGGAAAGCTTTAATGGTATGGTACGAGAATAATGGTGAATTTCTAACCTGTCCCATGTTATATACACTTTCATGTTCCCCTTAGTCCAATGAGAACTTTCTACTGGCCTTGGGTATGATCTGTGATCTTAGTATCAGTGTAATATCTGTATATTTGATAGGGATGGGATTTTCATAAGTGCCTTAGGGGAATTAGGCACTCAATTTTCATTTACTTCCAATGGGAACTGAGCACCTAAACCTTTTAGGCCCTTTATTTTTTTTACTATAGACTGTCTAAAAGCATATGAATTTATAAATAAGCATACAATTAAAGAGCAGAACTTACTGTTGTGTTTTTTTTAATTTTATGCAGAATGAGTCTGTCACTTTAACAGGTGAGTGAAATACATGGCAAATGTATCCTGAAAGCTCTGACAATTTGTGTTGCTCTGCATCTGAGCTCCTGGCCATTAGCCTGTTGCTTCTCCAGTTTTCTGCTGAGAAGTTACATGTGTCGGATAGTCCGGGATGACATGACTGGGTAGAGTGTTTGTAAGTGCTAAAAATTCTGTTCCTTAGCTTTACAAAAGGAAGGTTTAAATAACTCTGATTTTTCTTCTTCCCCTTTCCCAAGAAAAATAAATACTTGAAATAATTATCAGGAAATATTCAACTTCTCAAATCCTACAGTAAAAAGAAATGTACACTGTGTCAAAGTTTGCCATGGCAACTGAAAGATCTTGCAAGTATAGAGCCTAGCTTAATTAAAAGAAGTCTCTCTGCTACCGAAGCCAATGTTGTTAACTTCAATGAGTGCATCTGCACAAGAATGAGGACAGCTCTGCCTGATGCCTATGCACTCCTGGGAGTTAAGGATTACTGACAATGAAATCGAAACAATTATGTAACAAGTTTAGTTTTTTCTTTCATTTATACTGATTCATATGAATATCTAAAAGTCCTTCTCTCTCCCTGCCCCCCTCCCATTTTCTGAAATGTTAGAATATGAAAAGTGTTGCCATTGATTTGCATCTGTCCTTTGGAGGCTGGATATATCCACTTTAACAGAGAAAAATAAGAAACCATGATTCATAAGTTTACAATACTTGGTTAGGGCCTTGGGGTTTTTTTTAAGCTGTTTCCCACAAACTGCTTCAATACAAGTGTGCCATATTCTGTGGCTAAAGGATCAGGAGGCATTACCTGAAACTCTGACTATGAAAACCAAATAGTTTCCAAATAAGTATCGGAATACAGACAAGACTTGGGGTGTGTCTACACTTACTGGGGGTCGACACTGCTCTGATCGATTCACCGGGGGTCGATTTTTAGTGAAGACCTGCTAAATCGACCGCAGATCACTCTCCTGTCGATTCTGGTATTCCACTGGAACAAGAAATGTAAGGTAAGTCGACGTGAGAGCATCTCCCATTGATGCAGCACAGTGCAGACACCCGCAGTAAGTCGACTGAAGCTACGTCAACGTAGCTGGATTTGCGTAACTTAGGTTGACTTACCCCCCTCACCCCCGTCGTGTAGACAAGGCCTTAGTGTCTCAGTATTTTAAAGTGTCATTTAACTGTACATGTCCATGGTGTTTTATTCTATATAGGTTTTTATACTGCCTTCATCACCATAGTATCTTCATATGTTTTCTTATCCTCTCAACAAGGAAAGAAATATGTGCAGTTGAGTGTCTTTTGGCACTTTGTTTTTTTGAGAGGGGGTGGTTAATATATATTGCTATGTATGTATGTTGGAGAAAGAGGTCAAAGAAATGTGCCTTCCACATGGAGCAGAAGATGGTGATATCTGTGGTGGCCTTTATGACTGAAAGCACCCCCGTAATCTTTGTACAAAATATGCCTTGTGAGGTATCATTTGAAAACTAATAACTCACTGGATGATTATATAATACTGTGGCTACATGCATTTCACTATCTGTAAAGTTATGAATTCCCCTTGTATGATAGCACGTGTTCAAAACCAGACAGCCTTGCCTAGGCAGAAGTTGTGTATCCTAAACAAAGCAATGTGTGTTTACCTCAGTCTACATGTAAGAAGTAAACAGCATCCTCAAGACAGAGGAAAAGGAGATGGCAAGAAACAGACCAACTTGCATTTTAGCAAACACAAGTGGGGGAAGAAAGAGCTTAGAGTCTCCTTCATTGCCAGACTCCATTTCTCCTTCCTTATGGCTGGATAAACTTACTTTGAAGGACAATCTTCAGGAGAATCCACTTTGAGCATTCACTGAACTATAAAAGAACTTGGGGTTTTTCTGCAGCTTGCCCGTTTCACCTAGGAAGTCAAAGGCCTGAGCACCTTTGGTCCTCGAGGAGAGAGTCAGTTTTCCATCTTGTTGGAAGGCTGTGGGAGAGAGAGGCTGTCTTGAACAAAGCCTTGAATCCAAACTTGCTAGGTTAAGTTTTTAGACTTTTAGATGTATTTTCACTCTTATTTGCTGATAATCATTTCTAAGTGTATCTGTTATACTTGAATTCACCTACATTACTATCTTCTGTTAATAAACTTGTTTTTTGTTTAATCTAAAACAATCTAATGCTGTTTTTAAACTGAATCGTTTGGTAACAGCAGGTGAAGTAACAAACTGTTGAAAATTGACTCTTTAAAGGGGTAACAAACCTTACTATCTGAACTGTCCAGGAGAGGGCTGGACAATGCAGAACACATGGTGGTGGGTTTTTTGTTTTTTTTTTCTGCAGGGTGGGGGGAGGAGGAAGCACTCAAAAGTTAGGAAATGCCAAAATTAAGGTTGTCTATGTCAAAGGCATATAACTTGGCCAAATTCACGCATTTTATTCATTGGAACCACAAAAGGCACACCCCTGACACAAAGGCCATGCCAAATTTCAAGTCCCTGCTCCGAAGCACGGAGGTGGTAGAACTTCTCAATAAAATGGTGGTTAGAATGTTTTTTAACATGGACAAAATATAATTTTCCCAAATCTTACTATTGGAAATGGTTGAATTTTCCAAAAAAAATATTCAGCCTGAAGTAGACACCAGGCATGGAAAAATTCAGCTCAAGTGGTTAAAATTGGGCGAAGTTATAAGCAACCAAAAACAGTCTTATAATGGGAATTGTTGGGCAATCTTAATTATAGATGGCTCTGCCTATAATAATATTTTCAGTATTATTCATTAACATCTGTTGGAGTTTTCTTAAGTAAATTCTGAGAGAGCAATTTTGCCCACTATATTTATTCATTAAGCATCTCATTACATTCACACCTCCATTCCCGCAGCAACTCTGGTAAACACATTTGTTGGTTATAACTCCATCCTGCAATCTTTAATCATATGAATGGTTATAATCAATGGCTTCAGTGGGACAACTCACAGGAGTGCTGGGGGTGAGAGTGTCCTCTAGATAGAGGTAATTCTGGGGCTCAATGTAATTGAGCCAAGGTATTAACCAATGTTGTCAGTTACTTCTGAGCATTATAAATCAGATTTTAACTGTAGGTTCCTCTGAGGGGTGGAATATTCTCATAATGAGTAAAGATTTATATACATAGCTCCCTATGAAATGAGGTGTTGATACATCAGAATATATTTTATAGTGAGTTCAATGATAATTACCAACATGTGGGTAGAGAGTAGGTTCTGTAGCATATTAGGCCAAATTTTCTGCTGAAGTCAAAATAATTAATTCCACAGTAATTTTTCAATCTATGTCAACTGCATTGTTTTATTGTAATTTGGTGATTAAAACTTTTTCTTTAAACAATGGAAAAATATCTAGTGCAGACCTGTTTAATATACACTAATAAACTTCACATAAAGATCGATATCTGTGTAAATTGGTCTAACTTGTCACGGCACTAAAATGCATTATAATTGTCAGCTAAATTCCCCAGAGATTATTAATTCATACTACTTATTTACCTATTCGCATTCTCAGTTGTGCATGAACAAAATAACAGGCACAGCACAGTAAATGCTCATTTATGAAACTTCTGAAATGTTTTGTAATGACAAACACCATTACCATAACAATTTTTCACCAAAGAGGTAATGAGGGGGGAGAGACTAAAGAGTCATATTCACATTTGAATTTAAAAAGATGTCACTTTCTTTTCTGAAGGTAAAGAGATCGTGGTGAAATCCTGGTCCCATTGAAGTCAATAGCAAAGCTCCCATTGATTTCAGTTGTACCAGGATTTCAACATATATGTACCATGATTCTGCAGTGCATCAAATCTTTCATTTAAAAATGAATGCAATCAAAATTTTATTTAAGTAAACACAAATTAGTGTAATCAAAAATGTTAAAATTAGAGGAAAGAATAAAGCCAAAATTCACAAGCTGTATAGGAGTCCCTTTGCACTGCTCAGCTAGCATAAAGAGTATGTCTTCGTGGCAATGAAAAATCCACTGCTGGCCCATGCCAGCTAAGGGGTTGTTTAATTGTGGTGTTGACTTTGGGCTTCAGCTGCAGCCTAAGCTCTGAGACCCTCCCAGCTCACAGGGTCCCAGAGCCCTGGCTCCAACCTGAGCCTGAATGTCTAGACTGCAATTAAACAGCCCCTTAGCTCAAGCCCTGTCAGTTGGCACAGGCCAGCTGCAGGTTTTTAACTGCAGTGTAGACCTACCCAAAAAGGCTATAATCCAACCACACAAGACCAGCAGAGAATTCCTCTTTTAGACAGGAACTCACTGCTAGTGCACCTAAACAGCAACTAGGGCCTGTATCTCTGCCTGCTTTTTTGAGCTGAAGAGCAGGAAGGGGCATGATGGAGCTTGACAATGGTAATCCTTCACTGGCTTTGGGGCCATTAAGCTGCCTTGTGGTTACTTTAAATGATTTCTGGGGCATTTCCTGAGAATCTGGTAGCTGAAACCTGCCACCTCCCAATCTCTGGAGCCAAAGTGAGGTTGGTCCAGTGGTTAGGAGTCCAGCCTAAGACATTGTAGACCTGGATTCAAGTCCCTGCTCTACCACCTTCTTCTTGTGTGACCTTAAGCAAGTCATTTAGTCCTGGATCCACAAAAGTTCTTAAGTCCCTAAATGCCACTTTTAGGTACTACTGTAATCAACATAACCCCAGCTCAACTGCTGCCTAACCCTGTAGTGCCTACATTTTTGATATAAAAGTTCCCTAGGAGCCTACGTTTTTGCCTTGACCATGTGTGCTGTAGGCTCGCTCTAGATGTCCAGACTTCTTTCTCTCCTGCCTAAGCCCCAGTGTGAGCCACAAACTGGGGGAAGACAGGAAGTGGAATGTCTATCTTGCCTGGAGGGATCAATCTGGTAGGTGTACCCAGCGGCACAGACAGCTGCAGCGGCACAGGAACAAGTAAACGGGAGTTTGAGTGGGAGTTTGGAAGGGGAGTTTGGTGGGAAGACTAGGAGAACCAGTCAGAGGAACAGACAGGCTAGTGAAGGAAGTGTGTGGTGTTCTGGCAGTGTTGTGGTGCTCATTGGGGGTTTATTTTTCTGTGGGTGATGATGGTTTGGTTTGGGTTTCCCAGACTAACGGGACTTAGGTGGGAAGGCTATGACAGATACAGAGGCAGCAGTGGAAGACACAATGAAGATGACTGGATGTGGAAGCTGCAGTATGTAGATGATCCTGGAGGGGGTACCTGAAAAGAGTTTTGTCTGCATGAAGTGCCTGATAGAGCTGATGGAAGAAAAGATCTGAGGATTGGAGATGCAGGTGGAAATTCTGGTTGAGTTTAGAAGATGGAGCAAAGACATGAGGAGGCTGAAGGGAAAAGCTCAGACTTGCAGATGGAAGCAGGACCAAAGATCTCAGAGGAGAGACTGCTGGGTGAGGAAAGTGGACAGTGGAAGCATGTGACTAAGAACCAGGCAGAGGAAAAGATGGGCTAGTGAAGGAGAACTAGAGCTCAGGAACAGGTTTGTAGAGTTGGAAAATGAAGAAGGGTCACAGCAGGTGGTCACTGAAGGTGGGAGGGCAAGGAAGAAGAGAAGAGCAGCTAGTTCTGTAGGAAGACGGTTAGAGTCAATGGAGAGAACACCAAATATGAACCCCAGGAGGATACAGGATGGGTTGCAGAGGATTGCAAGGGAGAATAGGAATCGCGAGGACTTGCAGCAAGAAGGAACAGGGGATAGACTGGAGAATTGCACCATCACCAGGAAAAGGCAGGTCTACATGATTGTGGACTCCTTACTGAGAAGAATAGACAGGCCAGTAAGCGGAGCTTATCCAGAAAACAGAAGGGTGTGCTAAGATACGGGACATGGACATGAGGCTGGAGAGGATCCTAACGGGAGCGGGAAAGAATCCACTGATTGTCCTTCATGTGGGAACAAATGATTCAGCTAGATTCTCGCTGGAACATATCAAGGGAGACTATGACAGGCTGGGGAAGACGCTTAAGGAAATTGAGGCTCAGGTGATCTTCAGTGGGATTCTGCCTGTTCCTAGAGAAGGGCAACAAAGGTGTGACAAGATTATGATGATCAACAGATGGCTCAGGCAGTGGTGCTATAAGGAGGGCTTTGGGATGTATTGCCACTGAGAGGCATTCATGGACAGAGGACTGTTCTCTCGGGTGGACTTCACTTGAGTAGGGAGGGAAATAGACTTCTAGGATGGAGGCTGGCACAACTGATTAAGAGAGCTTTAAACTAGGAATTTGGGGGCGATGGTTGGGAGATGTCCAGGTAATCTCCACCCGAATTTTAACATTGAGAGGGAAGAAAATGAAGTAAGAAAGGATACAGCCGTGGGTAGGAGAATGGACATAAGGAGGAAGGGTAGTGTAGATACCAGTCTAATAGGTGATACTGCGGTAGAATGTCTGTACCTAATCGGGTAAAGAATGTGAGTGAAGCCAAACTGCAAAAATTAAGATGAGGAGCCTAGGTAACTAGAGTTACTGGTGCAGGAAGTGAAACCAGATATTATAGGGATAACATAAACATGGTGGAATAGTAGTCATGACTGGAGTACAGGTATTGAAGGGTATGTGCTGTTTAGGAAAGACAGAAATAAAGGCAAAGGTGGTGGAGTAACATTGTATATCAATGACGAGGTAGACTGTAAAGACATAAGAAGTGATGGAATGGATAAGACCGAGTCTATCTGGCCAAAAATCACATTGGGGAAGAAACCTGCTAGAGCCTCCCCTGGGATAGTCCTTAGGGTGTGCTATAGACCACCGGGATCTGATTTGGATATGGATAGAGACCTTTTTAATGGTTTTAATGAAGTAAATACTAATGGGATTTGTGTGATCATGGGAGACTTTAACTTCCCAGATATAGACTGGAGGACAAGTACTAGTAATAATAACAGGGCTCAGATTTTCCTGAATGCGATAGCTGATGGGTTCCTTCACCAAGTAGTTGCTGAACCAACAAGAGGGGAGGCCATTTTAGATTTGGTTTTGGTGAGTAGTGAAGACCTCATAGAAGAAATGGTTGTAGGGGACAACGTTGGTTCGAGTGATCATGAGCTAATTCAGTTCAAACTAAATGGAAGGATAAACAAAAATAGATCTGTGACTAGGGTTTTTGATTTCAAAAGGGTTAACTTTAAAAAATTACGGAAATTAGTTAGGGAAGTGGATCGGACTGAAGAACTTGTGGATCTAAAGTTGGAGGTGGCCTGGAATTACTTCAAGTCAAAGTTGCAGAAAGTATCAGAAGCCTGCATCTCAAGAAAGGGGGGGGGAAATTCATAGGCAGGAGTTGTAGACCAAGCTGGATTAGCAAGCATCTCAGAGAGGTGATTAAGAAAAAGCAGAAATCCTACAAGGAGTAGAAGATGGGAGGAATCAGCAAGGAAAGCTACCATATTGAGGTCAGAACATGTAGGGATAAAGTGAGAAAGGCCAAAAGCCATGTAGAATTGGACCTTGCAAAGGGAATTAAAACCAATAGCAAAAGGTTCTATAGCCATATAAATAAGAAGAAAACACAGAAAGAAGTGGGACCGTTAAACACTGAGGATGGAGTGGAGGTTAAGGATAATCTAGGCATGGCCCAAAATCTAAACAAATATTTTGCTTCCGTCTTTAATGAGGCTAATGAGGAGCTTAGGGATAATGGCAGGATGACAAATGGGAATGAGGATATGGAGGTAGATATTACCACATCCGAGGTAGAAGCCAAACTTGAACAGCTTAATGGGACTAAATCGGGGGGCCCAGATAATCTTCATCCAAGAATATTAAAGAAACTGAAACATGAAATTGCAAGCCCATTAGCAAGAATGTTTAATGAATCTGTAAACTCAGGGTTGTAACGTATGATTGGAGAATTGCTAACATAGTTCTTATTTTATTTTATTCTAAGCTTCATTCTAGCAAAGTTATCTATTACTTTATTATAATCTACTTCAGTAGCCAATTGTCTTTCAATGGAGAACACAGCTAACCCAGACAATCTATCTTCACCCATTGTAGAGCACAGGTAGGACTTTATAAGTTTGAGTCGGCTAAAGGATTGTTCCGCAACTGCGCTACTTATTGGCAAGGTCAGAAAAATTTGGTACAATCTCGAAAGGTTAGGATAAATGGAACACATATCATTGGCGATCATGAATTTCAGTACACTGTGGATGGTGAGTTTCTTGTCGACACTTGACTTTACCCTACCGCTAGTGCTCATTATCTCTTTGTACATGTCTTTAAATGAAAGAAACTCTTCCACAATTTCAGTTTGACTGCTGATCACATCTGAGTAAATGTCTGCCAAAAATTCTAATTTGTTCACATTATCCGCGTTGTCAAAATGCATTGGATCTAAACTACTACATTTGGCAGCCACATTTTTAAAATGCTCGAATCTTTTACTTGTGCTATTTATAACAGAATCTAAGGACACTAAGTAGGATTCAACTATGAATTTCTCCCGGGCATCAAATATTCCTTCTACATCCTCTGCAATTTCATCATGGAATCTTTTTCTCTTACGTATTCTGTGCTGCTTATATTCCGTAGTAATATCACATTTTTGAGCCAACTCGGTTGCTTCATTCTCAATCTGTTTGAATTCAGATTCAAATTCACTTTGAATGTTTTTCATATCATTTTCAAAAATTTGAATCAAATGAGAAGCTGTTACCAGATCTAGACTACTTTTCTGTAAATATGTGGATAAATGGAAAGCCCTCTCTAGCACTTTACTCCAGAATATAAGACGAACTAAAAATTCGTAAGTATCGAGTGTTGCCAGAATACCCTTTGCCTCAGTGAGCTGTTTAGGAGTACAGTTTTTTATCTCACCATCCACAATTCTTTGCAGGGCAATTACTAGTGCTGGTAAATTTTGCAAGACTGCCTCCACTGCTGACTTTCTAGACGCCCATCTGGTATCACAAAGTTTCTTTAGAGTTAATGCGAAAGAGTCAATAGGATTGCATTGTTCTTCTTTTAGTATTGAAAGACGAAGTAAACTGCCAGAAAAAAAAGTATACAGACTTTTTAGAGTTCCAAAAAACAATCGAGTTAGAATATTGGAGCTTAATGCATCAATCAGAATTAAATTAAAATTATGCGCACAGCAGTGTGTAAAGAGTGCATTTGGAGCAATTTCCCATATCCTAGTTTGGAGACCCAATATTTCACCTGACATGGTGCTTGCTCCATCGTAAGACTGACCGTAACACATAGTTATTGATAGCCCCAAGTTTTTGATTGCTGAAAGAAGAATGTTGAAAAAATCTTCAGCTCCAGGTAATTTGCTGAATTGTATAAATTGTTCCACTGTATCACCATTTACTGTTACATAGCGTAAGGATAAAGAAAATTGATCAGTTCTGCTGATATCAATAGTAGAGTTAACAATTATGGCAAAGTACTTAGCTACTTTGATTTCAGCTACTATCTTTGATAGAAGAGCGGCTGATAAGGACTGTATCAGATCATTTTGTATGTCAGGACTGAGATATGTTGCATTTCGATCACTCAGTAATAAATGTTGTTCCAGTAATGTATCATTTTTAGCCAACAGCTTAATAAATTCCAAAAAATTGCCTTTATTTGTTCTTGGGGAACCTAAACCTCGATACTCGCGATGACCGTGGAATGCCAATCCCTGAATTCCCAAAAAGAGAACTGCATCTATAATACATTGTAAAATCATCCTATTTTTTTCTATCTCCTTCCTTTCCACCGTTAGAAGACCAGCCAAGACAGTTCTATCGTTGAACAAACTGAATTTGGTAAGGAAAAGTTCTTTCTTTGCTTTTTTGCGATTTTCATTTTTTTCATGTTTTTCAATTTTGTGCGTACCTTTAGCAAATTTCTTGCAACCAGTTTTTGGATCACTCCAAGCATCCGACCAATTTGCAAAAAGCCAACAAGCAAAACAAATCATAGTGTTTGCTTTTGGTGAGTAAACCAGCCAGTGCCGATCGATTGTACAAACACTTTTCACTTGTTTTTGTTTGTACCAAGTTGCACTGAAATGACGTCCAGCTTCATCTTTTGGAAAATTGTCAAAACTATCTTTACGTCCTGGCTGACAATGGCCTAACTCAAGCAGAGCACGTACTAGATCAGGTGTTACAGGTGTGTCACAAAACAAGTGTGGATCTGTTGGGTATTCCTTATGTGTGTTAACGATAGCACAGAGTCTTACTGTGTCATTCTTGTCCTCTGAATGATAGTCTGCTGAAGTAATCAGGTCTTCTGAGGACTCCACTTCCACTACCTGTGCAGCCGCAGCAGCCCAGATGCTGTAACCATCTCCTAGGTTGAAGGTAAGTACTAGCAAGTCTTCAGAGAGTTTTACCTCTGGTGAAGCTGCAACGGCCAGGGCACTGTCTCCAGCTCCTGGGCTGAAGGTAGGTAGCAAGTCTTCAGAATGTTCCACCTCTGGTGCAAAAGATGTCGTGGGCATATCGAATGAAAAGTAGGCCTCCAACTTCACATATTTTGACTATTCTTTTACTCAATTTGCATCTTCCTTCATCTTCTTTCTGTCCCACCCGGATAGTTTCTTCTTCTTAGTGTGCTTATCCATCCCTTATCAGAA
This sequence comes from Malaclemys terrapin pileata, assembly GCF_027887155.1. Classification (NCBI taxonomy): domain Eukaryota; kingdom Metazoa; phylum Chordata; order Testudines; family Emydidae; genus Malaclemys; species Malaclemys terrapin. The sequence goes on along the minus strand of NC_071507.1, from coordinate 183,533,082 downwards.
ACAAAATAAATATGAACAATATACGATTGTTTTTAAAATGTGAATTATTTCAAAAACTGTCCACAGGGCAGCCAAGTCAATTTCACAGCTCTATGAATTTGACGCCCGTCGAATTTGGTCAGCAAAGTGTTAAATGATTTGTTGAAAAGGTGCCACTTTATTCAAAAGTATAGGAGAAGCAAAAACAATCTGCACACTAAGAAGTAATCAAACAAACTGAACTATTTGAAATTATCCAAAGGGTTCAGCATTTGTTTACACTGCAGGAAACAATTCTTATGAGTATGCGTGCTTCTGGGGGTGCCTGGGTGAGTGAGTGTACATGTCAACCGATTTAAAAAGAAAAAGCGCTGACAAAAGGGCGAAGACAAAATGTTTAAAAAATAATGCGGGTCTCTTGGCTCTTGCAAGGGATTCACATGTTACAAGATTGACTAATGCTGTAGTGGTAAGTGTTACAAGTGTACAGAGGATGTTTCTACCGCATTTGATTATGTGATTGAAGCTACTGCCCAGTACCAGGGGCTTTCCTGCACGAAAAAAGCAAGTCTCACTGATGTGTCATTTGTTCCTGCGAAGTGAGAACAAGTCAAGATTCCTGCTAAACAGGGGGCTGGATTGGACCTGGCTGCGCTGATGACATCATCAGGCAGGTCGGGTTATAAATGAATGAAGGAGAAGCCCGGAGCACTAGCTCCGCACTTGCAAGGAGGCTGCGAAGCTTGTCCAGAAGAAAATGACACCGCTCAAAAATTATTTGGAGATACCTGTATCGGAATGCATTCTTTCGTCGGCGTTCTTTCGTCGGTGCTTTTTTGTCTTGCATAGAACCTAAACATTTCCACAGACATCCCCAAATACACACAGCAACACATCCAAATACACACTCAGAAGCACATACACTTTGACACACAGAGCATGGACACTGATGCGCTCCCCCTAACACACACACTGACACACAGTACATCTGTCACCCACACACCCTGCCATGCATAAACAACCCCAGACACTCAAACAGTTCAGTTCACTACTTTAGAAAGATAACAACTGTTGCCCAAGTTTGATGTAAAGGATGACAAACAGATTCTGAAGATCTGAAGTTTGGGGCAAGGGGAGTCCAGTGAGGATATGAGGGAGAGGGAGATCCCAGTGGCATTAGGAGAGATCTGGAGTGGGCATCTGGTAGGGGAAGAGAGTAGGGGAGAGTGGCGGCCCTGGTCTGGTAGGGCACTATGCTGAAAGTGTTGGGTGGGGGGTCTCCAAAGAAGGACTGCTGCAGAGAGGAGGAAAGGGGAGGGTTCCAGGGTTGACTCTTGGGAGGGTAATTCCTGGGTAATTTCTGCGTGAGGCAAGGATCAGAAGATTCCAGAGAAGGGGAATGTCCTGGAGGTGGGATATTCTGCGTGGGTGTTGGGGGGGTCTTGTGGGAGAGAGGAGATTACAGGATTGGGAAGGGGGAGGAGATTTTGGAAGGTTTATGGGGGAGAGGGCTCCAGGGGGCAGAGATGCTGGGGGAGGGAGTCTGAGCAAGAAGCGAGTCCAGCGGGGAAGACTGTGGAGAGGGGTTTTCCAAGGAGGGGTGGGGTCTGCATCAGTCCTCCCAAGGACAGACCTTTCTGGCGTCTGACTTCACTGGCTACCGCTCAAGCCACAAGTGACGGGTCCCTTGATGACACCTCTCTCCACAGCAACGTAATTGCTTCCTGTTAAGATCCTGACAATAAGCAGCAAGATGAGTGGGGGAAAGAGACAGACAGACACACAGAGCCAGGAGAGGGGACGGGTCTTGTTGCAGGGAGCAGGAGGGCTCAGCAGCTGGGGGCCAGGTCTATTGGGGGACAGAGGGCGGGGGGTAGATGGGATGTGCGCATAGGTGTGCGCAGCCCATTTCATTAGGGTGTGCACTCAGGGAGACCCGCCCCTGCCCTAGTCCTGCCCCCATCCACTCCCTCCTACTTCCTGCCCCCTGACTTCCCCCTTCAAAACCTCCAACCCCCCCTGCGCCCTGCCTCCCCCAACCCCTCTCCACACCCCTGCCTCCTGACAGCCTCCCCCAGAACTCCTGACTCATCCACCCCCTCCAGAGACCCCCCCACCCCAGGATCCTCATTGCTCCCTGTCCCCTGGCTGCCCTGACCCCTATAAATCCCCACCCCCTGAGAGACCCTGGGACTCCCATGCCCCATCCAATCCCCCCTGCTCCCTGACTGCCCCCCCCCGGGATCCCACCCCCTATCCAACCCACCCTGTCCCCTGACTCTGGACAGGCACAGATCAGGCTCTCTCATGCTAAGGGCAGGTGATAGCAAGGTGCCTCACAATGCAGGGTATCCCCGGGAAGCATCACAATTAGGTGACTAAATACCTTTGTGCATCTGGGCCTATGTAACTACCATCTTAGTACAAATTTAATGCAAGACCAAATCTACGACTGACAGATTCCCAGATACAGGCTCAGAGCCTCAACTTTGATCACACAAGTACCCACTATAATTCCATTTTACTGCAGGAATAGTGAGTGGGCTCAGTATGTTTTGACAGCAGGAGTCCCGCCTGTGAATAACGCACAAGATAAATGTGCAAATTTGGGCAGTTGTGGATGCCCATACCCTGAGTTTGTTCCTGTCTGGAATAAAGCTACCACCATGTAGTAAAGCTGCTCAAATCAAAACAAACAAACAGAAGCTTTAGGTTTATAAGAAGATAATTTGAGGGTTAACTGAGACTCCGTCTCAAACATACAGATTCTTCAGTACCAAATAGTACCCAGGCCACAAATCCTGTGCATTTAAAACACACATTACTGATTTGGCATTAATGTCACCACATTGTCCTGAGCTGAACAAGTAGCAAGGGCCCAGTTTTTTAAATAGGATGGTTGCCTTCTCCTTGTGGCTATCTTCTTGCTGCAATTAGTAAAAGCTTTTATCAACTTTCAGGGCAGAGATCTTCACACACACACACACACCCCTCTGCTATGGCTGTCTCACTCTGGGTCTGGCTGAACTAACTGAACAGTTTGGTGTCTCTTTCTTTCTTTATACTTGTGAGTGGAATTGGCCCCCACCCTTGGAAATGTCCTACTGCCCAAGGGTTCATGAACTGTTTCTTTTGTTTACCAGCTAGGCCAAGACCAGCTATAGTCAGTGGACAGCTGCTCCACTCTTCTGGCAGGAAGAAAACCAAAACCAAAATTGACTACAACAGGTAAAAGGAACAGCAACAGAAGCATAAGTTACAGTGGCACACAATAAATATGGATTAAAAATTGGCTAGCAGATAGGTCTTAAAATGTAACTGCAAATGGGGAATCATCACTGAGTGGATGTGTTTTCAGTGGGGTACTTCAGTGATTGGTTCTTGGCCCTATGCTATTTAAAAATGTTTTTATCAAGGATCTGAATGACAATATAAAATAATGACTCAAAGTTTGCAGATGATCCAGAAACTGGGGGGAGTGGTAAATACTGAAGAGAACAGGTCACTAATTCAGAGTGATCTAGATTGCTTGCACTAGTTTACCAAGCAAACAATATACATTTCAATATGAGAAAATGTATACGTCAAAGAACAAAGAATATAGATTATATTTATAGAATGGGGGACTCTATCCTGGGAAGCAGTGACTCTAAAAAAGATTTGGGGGTCGCAGTGGGTAATCAGCTGAATATAAGCTCACAGTGTGAAACTGTGGGTAAAAGAGATTATACATCCCAGGATCACATTAAAAGGAGAATCTCAAGTAGCAAGATAGAGGTTATTTCACCTCTATATTTGGCACTGGTGCAATTGCTGTTGGAATATTATGTCCAGTTCTGGTGCCCAGAATTCAAGATGGATATGGATAAATTGGAAAGGATTCAGAGAAGAGCCACAAGAATGATTAAAGGATGAGATCTTTGATTCTATCACTATAAGGCATGTTTTCTAAATCTATTTAGCTTAAGGAGAAGGCTAAGCCATGACTTGATACAGTTTATAAGTATCAAGTATCAGAGGGGTAGCCGTATTAGTCTGAATCTGTAAAAAGTAACAGAGGGTCCTGTGGCACCTTTAAGACTAACAGAGGTATTGGGAGCAAGTATTCAGGACCAGACTCCAAAGAGAAACTACTGAGCTCCAGTTCAATTGCAAATTTGACACCATCAGATCAGGATTAAACAAAGACTGTGAATGGCTATCCAACTACAGAAGCAGTTTCTCCTCCCTTGGTGTTCACACCTCAACTGCTAGCAGAGCACCTCACCCTCCCTGATTGAACTAACCTCGTTATCTCCATACTGATTTATACCTGCCTCTGGAGATTTCCATTACTTGCATCTGAAGAAGTGAGGTTCTTACCCACCAAAGCTTATGCTCCCAATACTTCTGTTAGTCTTAAATGTGCCACAGGACCCTCTGTTACAGTTTATAAGTATATACATGGGGAACAAATACTTAATAGTGGACTTCTCAATTTAGCAGAGAAAGGTACAACACAATCCAATGGCTGAAAGCTAACGCTAGACAAATTCAGATTGGGAATAAAGTACTGGGAGTAAAGTTTAAGCAGTGGGAGCAATTGATCACAGAATTTGCCAAGGTTCATGCTGCATTCTCCATCACTAACAATTTTAAAATCAATATTGGATTTTTTTTTCTAGAAAATATGCTTAAGGAACTATTTTGGAGAATTTCTATGACTTGTGTAGAGGTCAGACTAGATGATCAGAGTGGTCCCTTCTGGCCTTGGAATCAATGAGTATTACATTTGAGGCCCATTCCTATGGGCAAAACTATCATTGGTTTGAACGGATGAAGGACCGAGCCATTTTTGGTACCTCTTGCCCTTGTAGCAGGCCTTGGTTGGTATTTTTCCTTCTCTTCTGTTCTTTCATAAAAAAAGTGACTTCACTCAAACTCTTCTCAAATTTCTCTCTCTAACCTAAAGAACTTCCCTGAGCTCTGACGTCAACAGGAGATTTGTCTGAGTAACATCTTCAGAATTCAGCCTTCATTTCTCACCATATTTTATTTTTATCCCATGCCTCCCACATCAGAAAATCCATTCCCTGGCTCTTTTGTTGCATTGACTCATTTTTACTTGACTTTTGATCAAGTCCTTCTTAAAGGCTTGAAGCATCCGGGAAAATTCATTAGATTATCTACTCTGTCTTCTTTACTTAGTGAGCTGAGTCCCTGGTTGTTATGACAACTATACTTTTATGACTTTGCTAATACATAACCTTCTGGCCTCTGCAATTGTCAGAGGCAGCATCCATCTAAGCTATGAAAAGAACCATCTATCATTTTCAGTGTTCATAACAGTGCAGTATACCTTCTTCACTAAGGACCATATCCCCCAAGATTCTTCATGCCCTCTGTGAGGTACAGGGTTCTTTTGAGTCCTTCTAAAGCCAATGTGTGTTGAAGGTGCTCTGTAATTCACAAGAGGTCCTTGCCACCCAACAAGTGATGAGATATAGGTTCCTTAGAGCCTATTCCTTTTTGAAAGTGAGATTTAGGCACTTAGTGTTGAAACTAACAGACTGAGTGCAGCAGTGCCTAAATACCTAAAAAATCTGTGCCTCAATCCATGCCTCAGTTCTCAATATATGAAATGGGGGTGAGATATGTCACCAAGTATATTGTGTGGAGGGTAAGATCATTAATGATTGAGGCTCTTTCATGTTGTGGGGTATATGAGTATATAGCTAGCAGCTACCCTACCCTGAAGGAAAAATACAGCTTTGGAAGAATGTCAAAGGGGAAGGACAGTTGTTGTTTGTTATGCACACAATAGAATCTAAAGCAGCAACTAGAGTTGGATGACATATGTATTATGTGACTCCTTTCTCTTATTGTTGATTATATACTGCAGCTCTAGTTAAATGCAGACTCAGCTGCAAAATGAATTGCAGGATATTTACTTACACATGCCTTAAACTCATTTTCCCCAACCCTTACAGGATAAATTATGTTCTCGGTGTGCCTACACAAGCAGAAGCTTTTCATAATTTGAAGTTGACAGAGGAAGTTACAGCTCATAGTGATCTCCCTTCAAGCTAGTTTTGGTCATCTGTTAATTGGATTGTATTAGACTGGGACCCAAGAGACTTGTATTTTATTACTGGTTCTGCCACTGGCCTGCTAAGTGGTCTTGGGAAGTCACTTCACTGCTGTGCCTCAGTTTCCCCACCTGTAAAATGGGGTAATGATCATCCTTTGTAAAGCACTTTGAGATCAACAGATGAAAAAAAAGTGCTGTGTAAGAGCACCTTTATATTTGTCTTATTATTATCATCAAGTGTTCAGAAATTAGAAACTGCAGATTTAAGGAGAAAAGGTCACCTTCTACTCTGTCCCTTGTGCTTCTGCCTTGAAACATGGTCTTAATCTATATTATTATCAACTGTTGGTAAATTAGTTAATTAAATTTGGCCTAGCTCCTGCCCTCTGTTCTGTGCTGGTGGAATATTGTAGCTCCTCAATGCACTATTGGGGTTCTGTGCAGGGGGTGCCCTATGTATGACATATGCTACCACGTGTTTTGTGCAGACTTGCATGCAATATTCAGGGTTTGTTTGAATTTGCTTGAATTTTAATCTACAAAGCAAGCCAGGTTTGAAGGAAATAAATTATATAATTTAAAGCTGGCACTTGGAACTTTTTTGTTTTAGATCAATGCAAACCTTAACCACACTTTACTGATTACTGCTGACGTCAGAAAAGCACATGAGAAAGAAATGAGCAACTGAGTACAATGGGGAGAGAGAAGCCCAATGAGAATACTTGACAGTCCAAATAATAGCCCCTTTGTACTAGCAGTATTTCTACCACTTCTTGATCAGCTTGCCGCTTTGATCTTTTGAGTAACAAACAAAATCAACAACAAAAAAACTGTGCCAAAAACTACAGTCCTGTGTTAAGGATGGAACAGGACATTACAGGAAAAAAAGATGAGATGTGAACCATAAACAGGGTTGAGTGGGAAAGAGGGCCACATATACATAAAGGACACAAGATGAGGAGAGATGTCAGTGTACATACGCAAGAGTAGAAGAGGCCAGGAAGAATTTCTGTAAATTCTACACTCTGCAAAAGGACATAAGCATAAAAATAAATAAAAGAGCCTTGCCTCCAAAATGGGGTGAAGAGCAAAACAGAATGCAGAGGAAATTTTCCACTGCCTGATTGCCACTGTATATGTTTACAGAGCTTCCACCTGTCATTACCACAGACTGCTTCCTGTCTCAAGTAACAAACCCCACTGTACAGTAAAAGCGGAAATGTTATAGGATATCAGTGTGGAAAAAGGATGCCACCCACCAGGAGCTCCCGGCTTCACACAGCCGCTTATGGCTGAATTTGCGTCATAATGTGCATCAGTATGTTCTCGGTCAGGATCAATATCCTGAAAGAAATTACATACAGAGCATTGCATGTATCCCTGCTAACTGGGCTGGCTTTTAACCATTTGAGAGCTGAAAATAAGTCTAAAACGTAGCAGTTTATCCTAAAAATAGCAATCTAAGATCATTAGTCATAGAGCAGATTACTGGAGTATTCACAAATGGGTACTTAGTAGTGTGCCATTGGCCAGTAATTTAAAAAAAAAAAAAAAAGGCACATGGAAAATAGTGTAGTTTCACAATTAGGATCCAGGACTTGTGTGTTCAATTCCCAAATTAGCCAGTGACTTGTAGTATGGTTTTGGGGAAATCACTCATTTTGCTCGGTGCCTCCGTTTCCCTATCTATAAAATGGAAATAATATCTCAGGTACAAGGGAAAATATTAGTTCTGCATTAAGTAACAGTTCAATCATCTCATTTTTAATTTCATTTTAAATATATTCTAGGATCTCAATAGGGCAGGGTAGGACTCCCAGTGCCCAATCATCTGAGGTGCTGAGCTCCCATCAAAGTGTGCTCAGCACATGGCAGGCCTGGACCCTCATCTTTGTAAGTTTTCATATCAGTGCTCAAGGACTTAATCACACAACTTCCAAATTCAGGTTTTACAATGTACATTTCAGATGTGACTAGGCAATAAAGGGTGATAACCAATCAGTAGGAAGAGGACTCAATATGGAGGGATAAGGTTTGTAGTGACACAATTGTACAGTCTGTATAGGCGCACAAACATCTTAGTGCTTCCTTTCCTTATAGTAGGAAAGATAAGGATGTAAAATAGAGAATACTATTAACTCACTTCTTGTAGATATGGAACAATTTCAAGTAGGGACTGAATGGGTTTAGTAAGGCAAATATTGTTTCCCTGTTGGTTGAATGTCTTTTTGAACAATTTAAGACCATGAATGAGCCTATTTAGAAACTGATAAGAAACCTAAGAAAATTATTCAAAATTGACTGCTAATTAAACTGCTGTCTTTAACTGCTTGGTCACAGTTTAGTTACACGTGTCAAACAGTTTGTGATTTCTAATTATAAGGGGGGGAATCAAAATATTTGAAACTGTTTTTTATTTTTTAAGGATATTATTTCAACTTGAGTGTATCAGCCATCTTAATTGGTCAAAATCGCACAGAAGGAAGGGAAAAAATACCTGGTGTCTTGCCCATCATCATTAGACAGATAGAACAGAGGGAAGACTTCTAAAACTCTTTTATTAATCAGAGCATGCACAGACAACATGTTTGCCTGTCCTCTTCATTCTCATATTATCTTATCCTTCCTTTCAGTACATGGCTTCTTACGCTGAAGGACATGATACGTATTTAACATCCTCACAGTCTTTCACTGGTAGATACAGAGTACCTGCTGCAGTCTTTCCACAGACTGCTGCTTCATCTGTATGCACTGCAGCCATCCCTCCCTCTGCAGACTAGATCAATCACAGCTTTAGAGAGATTATATTGCTGTCAATATCCCTTCAGCCTTTTCTTAGCACTGGTCTAGCACAAGGGCTAACTCTAAATTGAAATCTAGATGAGCTTTATATTTCATTCCATCTATTAAATTTTCCAAAAGGGAAACCTGGGACTGCTTGATTCAGATGGACCATTATTAAATTATTTGAAGCATTCCATATTTCAAGTACTCAAGTTATAGTTATTAATACCAACAAAGGTTCTTAATTATGTGTCCTTGCCTTAAGATAAATGCTATGATCCACCAAAGACTGCACTTTGGTATTAGAGGAGGGCACTGGGAATCAGAATCCTCGGTTCTGGTGCTAGCCATGCCAATGGCTTATTCTATGACCTTAAACAAGTGACAACCTTTCTCAGTACCTTAATTTTCTCAGCTGTAAAAGTGCTCTAAAATGCTTTCCTATTGTAAGTCTTAATGAATGTTTTGCAAAGTGCTTTGAGATTCATGAACGGATAGTGCTGTTTTAGTACAAAATATAGATGTCAATAGAAGTTTCATGTTTGAAGGATGCCTTGCAAATATCAATATTACTATTCTTTGAGGAAGCACTGTGTGTTAGAAGGTAGAGAACCTTTTAAAAGAGTTAGTAGCTGGATTTTTACTTAATTGAAAAATCTAACCCAAGTCTCAAATCTTCTTCCCCTTATTCCATCATCTGGGGTCAGGTCATCATGCAAGCACCCCACCATTACCTTTGTTTGTCCAAGGCTGCACTAAGATCCATCTTCTCTGATGCAATCCATCCATCACTTTCTTGGGGGTCTCTTTCTCACCACCTTCTCCTGCCATGCTATCTTCAGCAGGTCTCCTTCATTCATCCTCTGTATATGTCCAAACCAGAGAAGTCACATTTCTTGGATTTTGTCAGCCACAATAAAGACTTTGACTTCCATCCTCATACTTTCATTTCTTACTCTGTCCCTTCATGTAACTCTTTTTATTGCACAAAGACATTTCTCCTCAAACATGTGTAGGCATGAATCTGCCCAAGTCTCAGAAATAAAAAGTTGAATTTGGTGGAAGCTGATTAGACTAACAGTTTGGCCACTATCCCTACCCTCACCCTCCTATAAAAGAGTTAACACACTGACTGGATGATTTCTAATGCTTTCAATAAAATCTGTCCAGCCCGGGGTTGGGATTAGTAGACAGGGTAGCATTTGGTTTGCAGATGCTCACTCTGCATGTAACCTATGGCTTTGTTGCAGCTTTCAGTTTCCTGCAGTGTTCTTAATTCTGTAACCTGTTCAAAAATAGAGCAAAATGGCAAAATGATTTGAAAAATGGGGGGAAAAAAACAAAATGCTAAGAGAAATCTTTAAATGGCTTCTTCCTGGCTGCAGCCTTTGCTTCAGTATGTAGGCCTTACTCACTTACTACAAATTTCAGTACCCAGAAAAAGAATGGAGCAAATAATTACCCAATCAGTTTGCAGACACCTAGAAGATAATAAGGTGATAAGGAACAGTCAGCGTGGATTGTCAAGAACCAATCATGTCAAACCAACCTAATAGCTTTCTTTGACAGGGTAACAAGCCTTATGGATGCGGGGGGAGTGGTAGATGTGGTATGTCTTAGTAAGGCTTTTGATACTGTCTCACATGACCTTCTCATAAACAAACTAGGGAAATACAAACTAGGTGGAGCTACTATAGGGTGGGTGTATAAGTGGTTGGAAAACCATTCTCAGAGAGTAGTTGTCAGTGGTTCACAGTCAACCTGGAAGGGCATATCAAGTGGGGTTCCTCAGGACTCAGTTCTGGGTCCAGTTCTGTTCAATATCTTCTTCAATTATTTAGATAATGTCATAGAGAGCACACTTTGAGGATGATACCAAGCTGGGAAGGGTTGTAAGTGCTTTGGAGGATAGGATTAAAATTCAAAATCATCTGGACAAACTGGAGAAATGGTTGGAAGTAAATAGGAGGAAATTCAATAAGAACAAGTGCAAAGTACTCCACTTAAGAAGGAACAATCAGTTGCACACATACGAAATGGGAAATGACTGCTTAGGAAGGACTATTGCAGAAAGGGATCTGGGGGCCATAGTGGATCACAAGCTAAATATGAATCAACTGTGTAACCCTATTGCAAAAAAAGGGAACATCATTCTGGATGTATTAGCAGGAGTGTTGTATGCAGGACCCGAGAAGTATACTTCTGCTCTACTCCACACTGATTAGGCCTCAACTGGTGTGTTTAGTCTAGTTCTGGGTGCCACATTTCAGGACAAATGTGGACAAATTGGAGAAAGTCCAGAAAAGAATAACAAAAACAATTAAAGGTGTAGAAAACATGACCTATGGGGGAAGATTGAAAACATTTTTAAGAGCAGGTTGGACAAACACCTGTCAAGAATGATCTATATAATCCTTAGTCCTGCCTTGAGTGTGGGGGACTGGACTAAAGGACCTCTCAAGGTCCCCTTGAGTCCTATGATTCTATGAGCAAAGCCTTTGCTTTCAATGGAACTATTTGGTGTGCAAGGATGAGTGATGTGAGTAAGGTTTGCAGGAGCTGGCTTTAGGTTCCGTACATCTCATGCTCTGGATGGCAAATGCAAGGAGCAGAAACATTCTGAGAAAAGGGCTAAATTCTATGTTTAATTATATTCTCTGGGTTGGCTACAAACTATGCACAATCCATAGTCTCTAATGTCTATGGAAAGGTTCACAGAAAGATCAATGATGGAAAATGATTTTTACATGTTTATTTAAAAAATAGCATTATTATTTGTTCAGAACCTTGTCACAAATACATTTCAGGGCCAGAAGGGACCATTGTTATCATTTGTTCTGACCTCCTGCATAACACAGACCACAGAAATCCCGCAAAATAACTCTTAGAGCAGATCTTTTTGAAAAACATTCACTCATGATTTCAAAATTGTCAGTGATGAAGAATCCACCATGACCCTTGGTAATTTTTTCCAATGATTAGTTACCCTGGTAGTTAAAAATGTGTCTTATTTTCAGTCTGACTTTATCTAGGGATTCAACGTCACTCAGGGGAAGAATGTGCTATATTTAGGCCCAATGCCATTTCTGCCTTTTGCTTTCCTTCCTTCCTCATTGTCCTTTCTGTTTCTCTCCTCTGACTCTGTGCCACTCCTTTTTTCCCCCCTCTGCATTTCCTTTCCTAAGGCAACTCCCAATTCCCACTTCATGTATTTCAATCACACCCCCTTCCCCATTCCATCTACCAATCTATCAAATTATTCACCTATGGAAAAGTTAATGCTGACATGTAAAGTATCAGCATTAGTCTTTTTAGAATGAACATCTCATGCTCATTAATTGGGAGTGCATGGGAGTTCTCACCTCTGTGTCATTGGTGTTAGACAGTGCAGAGTCAGGAAGACAACAGTGCATCAGTTCACAGTTGGACACTTCTTTGCAACTATGTGGGATGCGAACATTTTAAAAGAAGAAATAGTGTAGAATCCATCTGGATAAGCCCTTAAAGACATAAAAATACACCCATTGGGCCAGATATTTGACACCTGTGACACATGCCGTCAATTGCTTTCCATTTGCTGGCTCTCTGTTTTTGCAGCAGTAGGTAGAAAATTGAGAGCATTAATGAATGAGGAATGTATTGGAAAGAAGCATTGGCAAATCTAAATGGGAGAAGGATCCAGGTCTTCATAACAACAAGAGGCTCTTAAAAATAATTACTAAATAAAAATAATTATTAAAAATAAATACTGTTTCATTAGCTCTGTCCACATTTGATTAATATATATATATGCACAAAGCATAGATGTCACTCTGACAGTGGCAATGGCTATGGATTTCCAGAATTCTTGCCTGGTGCTCTGGAAAATTCACATTAGAAAGCAAACATCCTCTCTCACACACACACTTATGATAGATAGGCAGTGTGGTCTAGCGGATAGAGCACTGGACTGGGACTCAAGAAACCTGTGTACTATTCCCAGCTCAGCTGCTGGCCTGTAGGGTGACCTTGGGCAAATCAAATCACTCTGTTTCTCATTTTCCCCAGCTGTAAAAAGGGGATAATGATTTTGACCTCCTCTGTAAAGTGTTGAAATCTACTGATGAAAAGTGCTATACAAGAGCTAGGTATTGGTACTATGGGTAGTAATATTTTACAGGCTTACTCATGTGACTAGCTCCACTGATCTGTTATATATTCATATTTCTCTTCAGCAGTTCATGTATATGTATGTGTGTATATATATATATATATATATATATATATATATATATATATAAAATGTAAAGCATTATAGAATCAAACTAGTTGATGGAGGAATGCAGAATAGATGTGAGTTATTTGCTCACTATTGTAATTCATTCTTCCAGTGTCAGTGATTCTCAAAAAATTAAATATATAAGTAAATATTATCAAAGGTTACATATCTCCATTTGATTGCCAGCACTTAGAACTCTGTTACAGCTTTGTAGTACCATGGTTGAGGTCTGAAAGATGATAAGTTGCATGCTGATTAGGATTGAGTAGAGCAGTGGGGTTAATTATCTAAATATGGATGAGCAAGTTTTGGATCTAGTTTGAAATATCAAAGAAAAAAAGGGTCTGAGCAGCTTTTGTCCAGGGGACCAGTTGTACTGAGACAGCACACTCAAATTCTGATTATCACAAAAGATCTCTAACATGCAACCTACATAGAAATAGAGGTGTAACCAAAGGTATAAAACTTATGTTGTGAAATGTTTAAAGGTAGTCGTGCTGCTTTCAAGAATGAGCATATTCAATGCAAATAAGTCAAATTTTTAAAAATTAATCAGCGATAGTTATTGAGTTTATGTTTATGCTTAAAATTTATGAAATTCTAGAAAACCTACAACCAATTATGGACCAGATTCTGCAACTGTCACTTATGTTGATCAGTCCTGACTCAGGTGCTTGACTTGTGCTATTGACTTCCTTGGGCTATTCACACAGGTAAGTACTAGTCAGAGGGGAAAAGATTACACAGACAGACACATGCATGTGCTCACGCACACACCAACCCTGCAAACTAAGGAGACATTTGGGTCCAAATACCAATCTGAAGTCTGAATGACTGGAGTGAAAATGAAACATGGAAAATCTCAGATGCTGCTGGAGTTGGCTCACCACCACCTTTTCATTTACCTTCCCTAAAAAGCGTGATTGGTGATTTTTCTCACTTCTGAGACTATCCTGTCTAAATTGTTTTGTAAGTGAGCCACAGCTGTAGCTAGTGCTGTCATTCTATTTCCAGTTCCGCTTTTGGGGTAGTAGAAGCTATCATTCAAGATAGTAGCAACCATTGATGGCAAAATATCAAACTTACCATATATACTCGTTCACAAGCCGAATTTTTTTAGTAAAAAAGGGAAGCACCAGAGAAAGGGGTTGTCTTATGAACGGGTGAAGAGAGGGAGAGGTGGGACACAGCCCCTCCCCCCAACAGAGGGAGCAAGGAGAGGCAGCACAGCCAGCAGAGCCAGAAAGGAAGAGGCGGGGGCCAGAGTCTCTCCGCTTCTGGCCACGCTGCTCTCCCCCCAGCCTCTGAAGCAGCTGCAGCTCCTGGGCTGGCAGGATGCAGCTGTGCCACTCGGCTCCGCCCCCCCCAGAGCAGGCTGTGGCTGCGCCGCCCGGCCCACCGGAGCACACTGTGGTCGTGTTGCCCGGCCCAGCCCGCTGGAACATGCTGGAACATGCTGCGGCCGCGCCCCCCAGTTTGGCCCGCCGGAGCAGGCTGCGGCCGCGCTGCCTCGCCTGCCGGAGCAGCTCCAGCCAAGCCAGAGACATCCTTCCTTGGCCCTCCCCAGATAAGGTGGGATGGGATGGGGAGAGTGTGGGGGTCCCGGGCTAGGGGTGGGGTCATGAGGGAGGTGGTCACAGGGGTTACTCTCCTGAGCTCCAACTTATCCCCCCGTCAAAACATTTCCCCACCAGTTGCTGTCCCAGCCCGTCAGGGTAAGCAGCTGGCGTGCCGGGACACTTTGTTTACTTAAGTTTACCTCCGTGCCTGCGGACGCTCGAGGTAAACAAACCATCTCGGCCCACCAGCAGCTTATCCTGATGGCCCAGGAGCCAAGTTTTGCTGACCCCTGAAATATAGGGTCAGCTTATGAACGGGTTATAAACATTTTCCATTTTTACGTATCCATCTTGGGGGGGGGTCGGCTTATAAACAAACCAGCTTATGATCGAATATATACAGTAATAATGGGTCCCCAAACACTTCCAATCCAGTTAAGTTTTTTCCTACTTAATAGATTCATAAGTTAATAAGTTCTCTACTGAGATAATTTCTGATGTTATTTCAAGTTTTCATTTATAGTAACTTCTATCATTTCTAATATTATTTATAACAGGGGGCTTTCTAAATGTAACACAAATTTAGAACAGATCAGCCTTTGGGATCCTGTAATTTCCCCCCTCCCACCTCCCCATGGACAACCACAAGAATATAGGGCTTCATGACAGCTAGGGCTTTTGGAGATCCACTGCATATAGCATTATATACTTGCATAAAACTTGCTGCCGATTAAATGGAATTTCCAAATGTGATTTTTCTGTATTGTTTTCCCTTTATTTGCAGTGAGCACAAATGCCACTTGTAACCAGTTCTTACACCTGGCTGTCAAAATGTGAAGAAGTGTAGATGCCGCCTTTATTTAAGAACATAAGAACAGCCATACTCTATCAGAACAAAGGTCCATCTAGGCCAGTATCCTGTCTTCCAACAGTGACCAATGCCAGGTGCCCCAGAAGAATGAACAGAACAGGTAATCACCAAGTGATCAATTCCCTGTCGCTCATTCCCAGCTTCTGGCAAATAGAGGCTAGGAACACCATTCCTGCCCATCCTGGCTAATAGCCATTGATGAACCTATCCTCCATGAATTTATCTAGTTCCTTTTTGAACCCTGTTATAGTCTTGGCCTTTACAACATCCTCTGGCAAGGAGTTCCACAGGTTGACTGTGTAGTGTGTCAAAAATACTTCCTTTTGTTTGTTTTAAACCTGATGCCTACTAAATCCTATTCAATCGTTATGACATTTTATGGTCATAAATAACAGTATGTTAAGTTAAAAGTGAAGGTTCAAGTTAGGGATAAAACCACAGAATGTGGCATCCTGATTAATATAGCTGTATATTTCAAAAAGAACAGGAGTACTTGTGGCACCTTAGAGACTAACAAATTTATTAGAGCATAAGCTTTGTGGACTACAGCCCACTTCTTCAGATGCATATAGAGTGGAATAAATATGGAGGAGATATATATACACACATACAGAGAGCATAATGATTTCAATAATTTCCATCCCACCATCAACCTCAGCCTAGATCAATCCACACAAGCGGTCCATTTCCTGGACACTACTGTGCTAATAAGCGATGGTCACATAAATACCACCCTATACCGGAAACCTACTGACCGCTACACTTACCTACATGCCTCCAGCTTCCATCCAGGACACACCACATGATCCATTGTCTACAGCGAAGCTCTAAGATATAACCGCATTTGCTCCAATCCCTCAGATAGAGACAAGCACCTACAAGATCTCTATCAAGCATTCTTAAAACTACAATACGCACCTGCTGAAGTGAAAAAACAGATTGACAGAGCCAGACCAGTACCCAGAAGTCACCTCCTACAAGACAGGCCCAACAAAGAAAATAACAGAACACCACTAGCTGTCACCTTCAGCCCCCAACTAAAACCTCTCCAGTGCATCATCAGAGATCTACAACCTATCCTGAAAGATGATCCTTTACTCTCACAGATCTTGGGAGACAGACCTGTCCTCGCTTACAGACAACCCCCCAACCTAAAGCAAATACTCACCAGCAACCACACATCACTGAACAAAACCACTGACCCAGGAACCTATCCTTGTAACAAAGCCCAATGCCAACTCTGTCCACATATCTATTCAAGTGACATCATCATAGGACCTAATCACATCAGCCATACCATCAGGGGCTCGTTCACCTGCACATCTACCAATGTGATATATGCCATCATGTGCCAGCAATGCCCCTCTGCCATGTACATTGGCCAAACCGGACAGTCTCTACGCAAAAGAATTAATGGACATAAATCTGACATCAGGAATCATAATACTCAAAAACCAGTGGGAGAACACTTTAACCTATCTGGTCATTCACTGTCAGACCTGCAGGTGGCTATCTTACAACAGAAAAACTTCAAAAACAGACTCCAAAGAGAGACGGCTGAGCTGGAATTGATATGCAAACTAGACACAATTAACTCAGGATTGAATAAGGACTGGGAATGGCTGAGCCATTACAAACATTGAATCTATCTTCCCTTGTAAGTATTCTCACACTTCTTATCAAACTGTCTGTACTGGGCTATCTTGATTATCACTTCAAAAGTTTTTTTTTCTCTTACTTAATTGGCCTCTCAGAGTTGGTAAGACAACTCCCACCTGTTTATGATCTCTGTATGTGTGTATCTATATCTCCTCAATATTTATTCCACTCTATATGCATCTGAAGAAGTGGGCTGTATTCCACGAAAGCTTATGCTCTAATAAATTTGTTAGTCTCTAAAGTGCCACAAGTACTCCTGTTCTTTTTGCGGATACAGACTAACACGGCTGCTACTCTGAAACCTGTATATTTCTAATGAATTACTAAGCTAATGAATTAGTTATCTCTGCCACAGCTATGCTGTATCTCTGCCATATTTGTTGTTGCTTTCTTAAGCAGCCTACCTCTATATGTTGCCTTTTCTTTACTATAGTTTAAATGGCAAGATTTGCAGTTAATTACAGATGCAAAATTATTAAGTGCCTGATATATGCATAAGGTCATCTCAATTAATGGTAGGATTTAATGCAGCAATTAATTATGTGTGTACAATAAATAAAGATGCGGTTTTTGATGGGGCCACCAGAGAAGAGGAAGGCTACCCTTTCAAAATGTGATCTTTATGCATAGTAGATGGAAAAATCTTTGCAGTCAACAGTGGTTGACCCTATGGATTCATAGGCTGCCTACCACTCAGAGGCTAAGATTTTATTCCCCCTCCAACACTGCATTTTGCTGACAAATTTTAGACCAACTGAACTGAAGTACCAGAGCTGTGTTTTAGGACTGTAAGCCTCTATAATGCAATCAATGAAAATTTGAATATGATTTTGGCCAGTGAAGAACACGATTATTACATGAGAGCACTTTACCCTAACACCTACAGAATTGTGGGTGAAATCTTTGCCCTGTAAAAGTGAATGGCAAAAGCCTACTGACTTCAATGGGACCAGGATTCCTCCCAGGCCTGCTGATGGGGGGATGTGGAGAGGGGCAAAGGGGGAAATTGCCCAGGGTCCTGGGCAATTTAAAAGGGCCTGGGGGCCCCCAGCCACTGTTGGCGGCAGCGCAGCAGAGCTAAGACAGGCTTCCTGCCCTCCCTCGCTCCGTATCGCTCCCAGAAGTGGCTGGCACGTCCCTGAGGTCCCTGGGGAGGGGGTCTCCACAAGCTGCCCCCACTCCAAGCGCTGACTCCGCAGTTCCCATTGGCCGGGAACTGCAGTGCATGTGGCGCTGGGCCCCTTCCCACCTAGGAGCCACTGCCAGAGGGGTGTGTCGGTCATTTTCAGGAGCTGCCCGAGGTAAGTGCTGACCCCCTGAGCCCCTTCTGCACCCCAACCCTCTTCCCCAGCCTACAGCCTGCACACAAACTCCCTCCCAGAGCCTACACCCCGCACCCCCTCCCACACCCCAACCCCTGCCCCAGTCTGGTGAAAGTGAGTCAGGGTGGGGGAGAATGAGCGATGGAGGGAGGGGGGATGAAGTGTGCAGGGGTCAGGGCCTTGGAGAAGGGGAGAGACAGGAGCGTGGTCTCAGGGAAGGGGCAGGGCAAGGGTCTTTGGGTTTGCGTGATTAGACAATTGGCAACCCTCCCAGGCAGGCATGGGAAGTCTTGGCCGTGCTGGAAGACCGCGCCCAGCAACGCAGCCGGCAGCTGGCTGGGCACCAGCCACCACAGGTGCAGCACCGCCCAAATGTCAGGCGGACCATGTCTGTGTGGGCGCGGCTTGTGCATGCGTGGGAGCCCACTGACTGTTCTGCCCTGGGGCCTGGAATTGCTGTCAGAGGGATTGATTCCACCCCATATTTTTAGATCTTTGCCCCATGAAGATGTCAATAATCATTATTCTGCGGACAGTGACACTTTCCTTCTGGTTGGTTCAAGTCTGCACTCCCAGCACTTTGCTCGTGTAGCTATACTAGTATACCTCATGAGCAAAGCACTCCTAGTGTGGACACAATTTACGCTTCTTTGAGCTCCCCCAAGACAAATAAGCTATATCAGAAAAAACAGTTTTGACAGTATAATTGCATCTACAGCTAGGGCTTTTGCCAGTACAGCTGTGTTAGTCGTAGGTCACACTTCCTCGCACCCTTGACCAATATCGCTATGCTGGCAAAGGTCAGCAGTGCAGACCTGGCCATATATTTCAATTTCCCTGATTTCACCATCTCTCCATCCCTATTTGCCACATCCTCTTCTCTCATCTTACACCTTGTTTAATTATGTAAATTGTAAAGAATAAAGCTACTTTAAATTTTTACTTTTGATGTTACAAACTAATCAGCAAGAGGATTTAAACCATAGCAGAGAGAAGGGTGAGATTCTGTGATAGGTCATCCCAGAGTTACAGAGAATGAACATATATATTATGGAAAGATTATAAAGTTAGTATAAATTTTCCTTCCAGAAGTATTTTATATTAATGGCACTTACCATTACATTAGCTTAGACATCTTTAGAATCATTTTCTAGCCCTTCACTGACAGTATGTTTAACAGAGTCTGAATTAGAACTGGGTAAACTGATTTTTCAGTACCCTGGAAGTTCTGGAGTGTGGGGGTAAGAGAAATCAGTTCAGATCAAACTGAAATCAAAACTTTTTGGAATTTTCAGCAAATTGAAAAATCAGAAAAATTTCATTATGGGTATTGTTAATAAAAGGAAATGACATGAGGGACTAGATCTATAAAATACAGTAGGAGGAGGTGATGGTCATCCCCTTGCCCCTTATAACCTTTAGTCTAATGGTTATGGCACTCCCTTGTACTGTGGGGGCCTAGGTTCAAATCCCCACATTGGATCAAGGACTTAAACCCAGGCTTTGCCCCCAGGAGAGTTCCCTAGCAACCAAACTATTGGCTATTCTGGAGTGAGACTGTCTGGTGGAGCTGTTTCACTTTCTATGATATGCCTGTATCGTCACTATATGTAAGAATTTGTCTCTAGCCCATGGTTAGGGTGGATACTTGGTTTCCAGTCCCTGCTCCAATGAATATTTAGTTAAGTTATACAAAGTGGAAAAGCTTCAATAGGAGAAACTCAGAGTATCCCAACTTGGTCTACCCCATAGCTTGGTGGTTAGGGAATTTGCATTCACCTGGAAGGAGGGAGACCTCTGTTCATGTTCCTGCTGTTGAGCATGGATTCAAACTGGTCTCCCACAGTTTTTATTATTGTAGCGACCAGGACTCTGTTGTGCCAGGTGCTTAAAAAACACAGAACAAAAAGCCTCTATCCTAAAGAGCTAATAATCTAAATATAAATCAAGTGAAAAAGGTGGATATAGCGGGTGGGGGAGCACAAGGAAACACTGAGACAAGACAGACAGGGTGGGGGAAGGAGTAGAACACACAAAGCAGAGTGAACAATGGGATGGTGGCAAATGTCACGTTACTTCCACAATTTTAGCATTATTGTTGTTTGGGGGAGGCTTAGTTAGGAGAGGAATGGGAAGGGAAGGGGTTCAGGGGGGCAGGATAGGAGTGAAGCTAAGGTGAAAAGACTGGGGGATTGGACCGAACAGCCAATCAGCACAGGGCAGAGAACATTCTACAAGTTTGATTGGAATAATGTCCTGGGGTCAATGGATCCCAGTTTTGACTGCTCGTGTGCTCATGCTTGCGTGACTCCTCTCTGCAGATTTCCCCTAAGGCATGGTGAGGCTGAGAGGAGGCCCTGCCTGGATCCTAGGACCCACAAAGTGGGATACTTCTTGCACATTTTAGGTCTAGTTCTGGGGGGAAGGGTGGCCCTGACTGGTCCCCATTTTACCTCCTTCCCCCATTGCAGCAGGCCTTACTTTGGCTGCTTCTGTTCCTAAAAAATTGCTTTATAATAAAGATCATATAATTCCAATCCCATTAGTGCCCCTAAAAGGAATATTAAAAATCTCCCATAATTCCCACCTGGCTGGTTGGTTGCTTGCAGACCAAGACCTAGATCTGTTCTGTATGTCCCTGGTCAATCTCAGTTTAAACTGTTCCCCTAGTCTACAAGGAAAATTGTTCTGATCTCTGAAGCAGAAAATAAAGGTAGCAAACTACAAGATGAACTAGGGTTGGTGCACAAAATGTTCCACACAACAGCAAGAAAAAAAGCAAAGCAAAACAATAATATGCAAGAGTAGAATGCAGATTTCTAAAGTTTCATTTTAAGAATCTTGGCTCACCATGTAGACAGGCTCAGTAAGAAACATCCAGAGTGAGACACTGACACAACAAGAGCAGTAAGGCAAAATTAGAGAAGAACTCAATTGAAAGAACAAGATGGACAATGCCAGCCATTAATAGCTTCCATTCATTCAAGCAGACCATCAAGCAAACATACAAACCCACTTGGAAAAGGGAATAGAGGATAGAGTTTCAAACTTACTTGAACATTCTGAATATTTGAAATATCCATGGGAAATTACAATATTTCAACTTGTTTCATTTCAAATTGGGACAAAAAATCCAAAATATCAAAGCTTGTCACAAAATAAACAGTTCTGAAAAATCTCAATTCAGCATATTTGATTTTTTTTTAAATCAGCAAAGTTCAATTTTTCCCATGGGAAATTTCAATTTTGCAGAAACCATTTTCCCTCAAACATTTTGATAGAAAAATCCCAGCCAGCACTAATGACTTGGGAAGGGGTTTTAGCTACATTGAAAAAAATTGTCCGTATACCAGAATAAGGGTGTCCACTTTGATTGGGGGAGGAACATTATGCTAGTATGACTATATCTCCGGTAACTGGGAAAACTCTCCCATGTAAATGAGACCTATCTTTTGCATCTCATTGGCTAGTGTAGGAGGATAAACGAGATCAAGTTTTCTCTTGCCAATCACATATAGGGTATGCCTACATTGCACGCTGTGGGCAGCAGGGTGTAGGATATGTGTAGCTACACACCCAATGTAAAGCAGACTGCATCCATACTGTGGTGCATAGTTATACATGGCAGTGAAAGGCTCTGCAGGGGGACATAGTGGGAAAAGACCCCAGCAGTTTCACTGCTACTTCCCCACTGCCGGAACCTCTCAGTGCTGCCAGAGCCTTTCCCCACCACAGTGAGCTCCAGGAGCCTTTTCCACCTGCCAGAATCTTTCCCTATGGAAAGCTGCAGCAGTGGAGAGCTGCTGGAGTCTTTTCCCTCTGCGTCCCCCTGTGGCAGGGAAAGACTACAAAAGGGGAGATGCAGTGGGACACTACACTGCTAAAAATAACAGTGTAGTCAGGGGAGGCATTATTGGGTCTGTAGAGACCACTGTGTGGTACATATACTAAGGGTTCAGATGTGTACTTGTCTAAGCAGTGCCTTACCACCTACACTGCCATTTATACCCATGCTAGAAGGGGCATGCTGTTTATGTACTCTACATGCCACCATAAGGAGTACGCAGTGTAGACATATTGGGAAGAGGAGACTGCTAGATTGTGACTAATATGTTTGTTAAACCAATTTGTAGTGGACATCTTGTCCACTGAGAAATGGAGAGAGATCACCAATCTTATTTCATATGGGCCATCAAGCAAGCACTTAAGGCTAAACATTTTCCATCTCAAGGGCTCAGTATGAACAACTTTTGACATTAAATTGCAGCCATTTATCATAGGCAAAATCAAATTACAGAGAGGGAAACAGAGCAACATTCTGGCTTTCACAATATTTTGTAGTGCACAATAGATAAATAACTACTGTTTGAAGTTTGTGTCAAATTTACTGAAAAAAATCAGAAATGTCAGTTGGTATCTCCCTGGTTAAATGTCTTAGCTTAAAAACTTCTAGAACTGAAAAATCAAGTGCACTTGACAAAGACAAAAACAAAAACACCTTATTTAATGCATTACATCCTACACCAGTGATCAGAATCTCTTTGTAATGCAGAGTGAAAGAAGACTTATTTAATGAATTCTAGTCTGAGATGTACTGAATGATCCAATTCTTTTCATAATATGATTTTTAAGAAGATGTCTTCACATCAGCACTCTCTGAAAATCATACTTACAAATCAGAATTCCAATCATTTTCACTTAGACCTGGGTTTGAGGATACAGAGATGGAGATTGCCACTGCTTTTCTGTATTCTTCTTTATGGATAATCTACCACTTTGCAGATTCTCTTTTCTCGAGCACTTGGTTCAGGAGTTCTCTCAATCAGGGACTTGCATCATCTCTTATCAGCCCTGAAACCAAATCTCCCTGATAATTTGGGCCAGGCTTGTTCAGAGAAGGACAAAAACTTTTGATACCCATTGTCTGCTTTTATTTATGAAGATGATTAATCAGAGAGCAAATCTGGCTCACTTTACTCATGCAAGTGGTTGCACATAAACCAATCAATGTATGTGCAAGAGTAAGGTGAGATTTGGCTCTAGCCTTTTTGCTTTTTAGACTTAACAAAACAACTACAGTGTTTCCTAAAGTAATTAGCTTCTATGTTAATGTGTGGAGGTCTGAGAACTGAACAAATTATCAGATGCAAATACTGGACTGAAAAAAGTGCAACTATGTAAATAATACTTTATGCAATATGATAAGTCACTGCATAGTGGAGTTCTGATCACAGGTCGGATTAAAAGAATCCCATGCTTCTTTTTGAATGTCATGATCGCAATTAAACCCAGTTCTCATACCACTGACTAACAGGGGCTCCGTAACTTGGTATGTCACTGTACATGAGTTTGTGTCTGTGAAATTTAGTGGGATTCTTCCAGGGAATATAAACTGGCCACATGCTAGTTGTCAGGGAAACTCGATCTTATATCATAGGTCAATAATAACGCAATTTGAATTTCATCTGGAAACAAACTGAAAACCAGTGCAGACTGAGGGGCACAGGTGTTGCATGCATCTTGAGTACCTTACTGTCAGGCTGGTTCTGAGCAGGTTTCACTGAAAAATGCTGATTTGTCAAACTGAAATGGGTCATGGGAATCTTGAAAAAGTTTGGAAAGTGTCAAAATGTCGTTTTCATTTTTATGTTTTTGAAATGAAAAGTTTTGATTTTTTTTTTCACTTCAAAATCACTTTTTCTGTTTTGAAATGTAACTTAATTTATACTAAAATGTTAAAGAAAAGGTCAACATTAAAACAAAATATTTTCTTTCACTTAAACCATTTATTTATTTATTGGTTTGTCAGTTTTTGAAAATTTTCAAGATTCCAAATTTTTGACCTGATTTGAGAGGCGGGATGAATTCTCAAGCTCTCAAAAGCTCTCACAGGATATGAAAACTGTTTCCTACCCAGCCGTATATGTCTCTGTCACTCTTATTCATGCTGAGTAGACCCTAACTCCACCAGAAAATCCATCAAAGCCAGTGGAACTATTCATGTAACTCCTCATCATTTAAAAGGAACAAAAAAATCGGACCCTACGTTTTAAAAAAATGACAGAATAGTACTATTTATTTCTAGAAAAGTAAATCAGAACCCTGGCAAGTATTGTGTGTGCCAACAGAATGATATAATCTGCAGAGAAGAGTACTTAAATTTCCTATTAAAATGCAAATTCTTCTATTGACTGATTAGCTTAATCAGAACATAATTTTCAGAATTATGTCTGATCTGTATTCAGTTCACCCTTTCCAGTGGAAAGATCAGTTAGAGGTACAGTCCTTGGACCTGCTTCTGGTTTCAATGGGAAACTAGATTCTTTTGTAAATCTCTCTGGGCAGGTATCTGCATTTTTTTGGCACCTAATTCCCATTACAAACCTGGTCCCAGATCCTTATTTTGTTGCTCATTTGAGTGAAATCCTAACCCTATTAAAGTAAAAGTCAAAAATCACATTGACTTTAGTGGGGCCTGGATTTCTCCCATGGAATAGTACCATTGACTTCAGTGATGATATGTGTGGAGTAAGGTATTACTCAATGTGAGTACGGGTATGTCTACACTGCACACTAAGCCCAAGTCTGTGGGACCAGGGCTTGTAGACTTGTTGTTTCCAAGTCCATGCTTGAGCATTGTAAGGAATATATCGGACAGATGTGCCTTGAATGATTAATAATAACTAATAATTCCTTCTGGCCCTCAGAAATTAAAAGAGATATCCACCTCCGTTTATCCCAAAAAAGTATCCACATATGAAGACAATAAGAAAATGGCTCACATGATGTGAGACACTTGGCCTAAGGACCCACAGATCAGCCATGGTCTGGCGTCCCCCTCCCCATCTACAGAAACTCAAATGGCTAAATGAGGGTATTGTTAATCACCTAGACAAGAATCTTTAATAATTTTCATATCTATAAACCTCTTTTTCCTGCCAAACCTAGCTAAAAATAGCCTAGAACGGGTCACACCCTGCTTTCTATGCAGTGTTTTCATCCCAAACTACCTACAAACTATACATTATGTCCCTTGTAAATCTATTATACCATGAATAATCTTTCACCCCAAATTACAATCTGCACATTTGTTTCCTTTGTGAGTCAGATCTACTTCTTTCTACAAATGTTAAAAATATCTCTTGTTCTGATGTAAGTCCTAAATAATGTGAAATGCTTATATGCCATATATTCTTTGATTATATACATCCTCCAAATTTAGAAGGTTATAAGGATTGTGATAGTTTTCATTGTAAATAATTGTTGCACTTTAGAAGTAACAGGAATTGCCTGGCAGAAGGAAGGAGAAATGTTAAAAGATATAAACTAGGGTGTAACTTTGATATATTAAGAAACTTTGTATTTCATTATTTGCCCCTACTATCAGTTGGGATTCCCCCTTTTAAGCAACCATTGAAATGAGTCAAACTTAAAAAGGCCTCCGATAAGAAAAATATTAAGTACATTTTTTATTCGCTATTGCCACCTACTGGATACCAATGGAAGCAGCTGAGAAACTAAGCTGAAATCTGAGAACACACTTGGCAATAGAAATCAGAGGATGGCCCCCTCCGAGCCCAGAAATTACATATATAAAACTGAGGTCACCATGTGCTCAGGGGAGTTGAATGCACCCAACAAAAGAAGCTGCAGAATCCTAAGTGCAACCGATGCCTGGACCAGCTCTGTGGAAAGAACTTTTCTCCCACCCTAGGGCTAAGAGGATAAGAAGCAGCAGTGAGATTTCCTCTCAATGATTCTATTTCCCCTTGTATGTTGCCCGACATGTGGCACCTCCAACAACACAACTGTCCTTAATACCATAGAGGTGTATTAGCTGAACACAGACACAAAGGAAAGAGTGTCATCTTCTGAATCATCAACACTAAAGAGGAGGCTGAGGTTGTAAGGGATTTGGTAAAGGGTTTGGGGAGCTGAATTGCCACTGTTGTGGTGATATGGGATGGGAGCACAAGCTGATGTGATATGATTCCATTTCCTTTGCTATCTATGAATTCAATATGCATGTCCATTTTTTAAAAAAACAGTCATGATCACATTAATGAAACATTCATGAACTTTATCATGAATCCGCTGCAACAGTTCTGTAACATTACCCAAATTAAGCAGAATTTTCAAGAGTGTTCGTATCTCTGCTCTTACTAAAGTTAATGGGAATTCTAAGGAAGCAAAGTTAGGACAATACACAAATAAACCCATAAAGCCTGTTGACAATTTTAATTAGGTTGCTTATGCAGCCCTACATTTGTTTCACACATTTAATGAGGGTTTTTGTTTTGTTAAATAAAAACTTGAGCTATGTTTAATAGTAGAGATGGTTGGAAACAGAATTTCCATCTTGCAAGAAATTCTGACATTTCAAAATTTATTTTTTGTTCCGAATGAAATGGAATGAAAATTTGAAATATTTTTTGTAGAACCGAAATTCTGAAGTTTTGATTAGAAACATCAAAAGGTTTTGTGATAAGGGCTTAACAATATATGAAATAAAATAGTTAAAACAAAATAATAAAGTCAACACAAAATATTTCATTATTGAATTGCAATGAGACAGTCAAAATGAGTCATTTCAACACTTTTCCATAGAAAATGTAATCAAAATCTAAATGTTCCTGCAAAACATTTCAGTTTAGATTAAACTTTATTTTTGACAGGAAACAGTTCCATTAAAAAGTTTGACCAGCTTTATTTAATACAGAAAAAAAATCTTCTCTATCTCTCTTTTTAAAGACAGTGATGTATTCAATAAATAGAGGGTGACATTTAATTTAATTATTGAAGTACTTGAACTAAAAGTTACATTACATGTTTCATTTCAGATTAGTTTTAGCTTTAGAAAGAGAATTGCAGCTTCCAAGGTTATTAATGTTTATGTATCCTGTTACATACTGTAAAGACACTGCATTTCAAACACAAATGTTGATTTCTCAAGTCTCTCTTAACACAGCTAACATATGGGGTTTGAAGTATGTTGGCAGAATCCTATGCCATCTTTCAGAACAGGTTGGTTAGAAAACAGTAGGCGCTTTGGCAGTGGTGATGTGGCCTACCTCGGAGCCATCACTGGAGGTGGAAATGTGAAAGATTCTAGGTCTAATCCAAAGCACTTTGAAGTCAGTGAAAAGACTCACAGTGACTTCACTGGGCTTTAGTTCAGGCTGTGTAACTATCTAGAATGGAATCTTTCCATCCATTGCAAGGGCCTGTGCATCAAGCTGATAAAGCAGTGCATGAGCTTCAACAACCAGCTCTTTCCAAGAAAGGCTTCAGTGTATGAATAATTTCAACTACACTTGGGCAAACATTGTTGTCCAAATGTTTTTTTTTTTCCCCCACTGAAAATAGTAGATTCAGGTTGACCAAAACATTTTACAAACTCATTCTTCCAGACAAAGCCACAACTGAAGTGTCTTGGAAACATCCCAGATCTGGCCACTTGTACCAACTGGATCTGACATGCCCTGACAGATCCCTTTCCAGTCCCCCTCCACCACCCCCCACACACAAGGCATACCAACCTTAACAGCATCCTCATTATGTACAGTTATCAAAGTGCTAATTGTGACACAGACCAGTCTCTAGTATACTAGACCTCAGAACAAGCTTTCTGATCCTGAGGGCTGCCCCTGGCTTCCATGCCAGGCAGAGCTAAGGGACATCACTGACAGAGAGTCCTTAATGCACTGACATACCCTGACAGACCCCTTTCCAGCCACACACACACACACACACACATAGAGGTGTAGGGGTACAGATTGTGTCAGCATGAAATTCCCTTACACCAACGGAATTCCCCATTGGCAATTTCTGGAATGATGACAGCCCCCTTGTGTCCCCTGAGTGGTGGAAAGGGGGCATAACCAGGTTTGAGAATCTGGCCCATTAATGATGGTCCTGAACTTGAAGGTCATCTATGGAATAGTTAGAATCCATGAATGTTTGATACTTCTGAGTCATCTTTATCCAGTAGACCCCCTTGTTCTGTTTCTCAGTTCCCCCTCTCTCAGTTGCTTTCCTTTGGTTTTCCTGCTCTTTAGCTTTCTCCCTATGTTCTCACCTACAGAATTCAGTTACAAAAACAACCACCACCATTGAAACTATGAGACCATCTGGGCCAGATTTTCAAAGATATTTATGTACCTAAAAATCCTATGTGATGCCTACCACCATCTTTAGGCACTCTAAATACCTTTGCAAATCTGGCCCTCTGTCCTTTTATGGCTGCCTCAGCAAGGAGGCCAATGAATGGACAGTAATAGAAACCAATTTCACTTTCATCCCTGGAAGTGGTCCCTCAAATTCAGGGCTGAGATATTTGTGGGGAACAATGTTGGAGAACTTACACAGATGCTGTCTCTGCTCTCTGTTCTGTGTACTAACAGTGAGCTTCAGCTTCCTGTATTGTCAACCTAGCCACTTCCACAAGAAACAAATTCCCATTTAACAAAATGTATCCTTTATATGAAAGCGATTTCTCTCTTATTTGTTTGGAGTTGTTACCTGATTAGCTGTAACCTAGTACTAGAAGGATACTAATTGAATAGGAGCACTATTTACTTCTTAGTTCAAATATTCATGGGCTGACTTTAAATTATAAACTCCTCTAGCACA
This sequence comes from Malaclemys terrapin pileata, assembly GCF_027887155.1. NCBI lineage: Eukaryota > Metazoa > Chordata > Testudines > Emydidae > Malaclemys > Malaclemys terrapin. The sequence continues at coordinate 183,503,948 of NC_071507.1, read as the reverse complement.
AGACAGGACATAATTAGCGTGGGGGATTTTTATAAGGCTACATATTGGTGTAGTCAAATTGGTAAAGCAATGCATAGCTTGAATGTGAAATCAACCATTGATGTTCCTGCCATGCTTAGTGAAGAATGAAACTGAATGCAGGTTAAGTTGAACAAGTGGATCTTTATTAAACCCTGTGCACTACTCTGTCTATGTGGCTGACTTGCTTCCAGATGAACGTCAAACTCACCACATTCCCTATTCTCATGGGGTCCTATTAATAACGGACCCTCCAAGGACCATGAGCCCTTAGACTCCATTCCACTGATCATAAAACAATAGTGTTATTGATAGGTAAGCTTTACAAGGCTGTGTACCATTGCTCTGCTTACTATCTTAGCTCTGAAATTATGAAAAAGAGAGGATGTGACAATACATGAGGAGTCAGCATTGTGGATCCAATCAAGGAAAAAAGGGGGAAAGTTGAGAGTCTCTTTACTGAAATTTGTTATAGACCTACAGACATGAGCAAGGCACAGGAACAAATATTCGCTAGAGAGTTGTGGAAAGCATTTATGTGATCCAGTCCTGTGAGACTTATGTAAGCTGGAAACAGGAACAGGACAACAAGGTCTAGCCAAATATTCTTGGAAATTTTGTATAGAAGTTTCGTAATACAAATAATAAGGAAGCAGTCTAGCAAGGAGGCTATCTTGTACCTTGTTATAGTGAACTCTGAGGAAATTGTAAAGAATATATGCTAGAAGTATCATTGTGTGTCTAGTAGGTGCAGAATTAGTTTGAAAACCCTGCTCTGGCTGCTTGAACTGGAGTGGAATTATTTCTTTCTCCATCCCACATACTAAATACACCGGAGGTCGGGGCTATCTCTGCTATTCTACCTCTCCCTTAGTCTCTTAGGGTATCTGTATACTGGCCTGTGTCAGATGACTCGAGCTTGGAGGGCTGAGGCTGTGAGATATAAAATGCAGTGTGGACATTTGGGCTCAGGCTGGACCCAGGCTCTGAGATACCGCTAGCATCAGGCACCTAAACACTTGGAAAATTCCACTGTGTGCCTATCTGCATATTAGGTTCCTAAATACTTTAAGATCTCACCCTTAGTTACTGACTGCTCCTAGTATGTGCAGGGAGATGAATTGCAGTCAGATACTCTACCCTTCCTAGGCATCTTAGTAGGTTTCAAATGTGAGGGGTAGCTCTCTGCTATGCTATTTCTTCCTAACCTCCTTGGTGCTGAGAGCCTGGCGTTCTGCTATGCCAACCTTCCCTGGCCTCCCTTTTATGAGTATTTCTCCAAAATGAATACTTAATGCTCATTTCTGCTGCTCATAGATATTTCCAGACAGCAGTCATGTAACAGTGACATGGTTCCTGTTAGATTCACTGCTGCCTGTGGTGTCTTAAGCAATGTAAATAGCTTTAGAACTACATTAACATGCATCTTCAGACTAAAGACTTCAGAGACAGGCAGCTGTCTTGTGTTCAGTTCAGTGCAGACTGAGAAGTGGGCTGTAGTCCACGAAAGCTTATGCTCTAATAAATTTGTTAGTCTCTAAGGTGCCACAAGTACTCCTGTTCTTCTTTTTATAGAACACACACTCACCCACACACACACTGTCTGTACTCTTTCATGGAAATTTTATTGTTTTCCTATTTTCTTTAATTTAAAGTAAAGGGAATCCTGACTGAAAGTATTATGATCTTTTTGTATGGAAGAAGATAAGGCTCCTGTGAGGGGTGGACTAGGCCTAGAGGTCCCCTGCTGGAGGCCTCAGGGTCTTGCCACACCCATTCCAGGAAAGGAGCAGTGGAGCTAAGTCCACCAAGCAGCCTAGAGAGACTGAAGGGCTGGCCAATCAGAAAGGCTGCAGAGAGCAACCAATGAGGGCCCAGGAGGGCCATATAAAAAAATCACTGCAGAGCCAGAGGAGTGCAGATGGTGTGCTTGGGTAGCCAAAGGGAATTGCAGCACCACAGACAGCTAAGTGCTGGCAGGGACCAGGGGAGTGAGGAAGAGCTCCTGGCTGGCTTCTAGGCCTGAACATAAAAGAGCCCTGAGATAAGGGTGAAGTTTTGGTAAAGGCTGGGGCCCCGAGGAACTGGCTCAGGGAACTGAAAGCAGTTTTTTTAAAGGGACATGGCGGCAAATGGCTGCTATTCTTTGAGTCCCTGGGCTGGGACTTGGAGTAGTGGGCGAGCCTGGGTCCCTGCTATAGGCCACTGGGGAAGTGGCCTACGTTTGGATGGCAATAAGCCCCCAAAAGGAGATCTGGATAGCAAAGCCATTGTCTCCAGGGAGGAAGCCCCGGGGGTATGACCCAATTCAAGGCCCAGGGCTGTTTAAAGACTGCAGACACACCCAATGAGAAGGGGCATTTGTGAGAGGCGAGTGCCACGCTGTTACAGTTCTGAACAGGAGCTGTGAAACTGACCAAAGTGTTCTCAATTACACTCCACTGGGGCTTGGGAGAGCTGGGAACAACTGGGGAAGTTCTAAAGGATCAGTCTCTAAATTCAGAAAGAAAACATTGCATCGGCTTACATTTGTTTCCCATTTGGAAGTTTCCTTTGCAAACACTAAGGTTAAAAGCTTTTGTTTTTATAAACAAAATCTTCTTTGTCATATCTGGGTTACTTAAATTCTGTCACTAAAAAATAGTTACAAAATCATTGACTTTAAATTTCAAAGTACCTCATTCCATATTTTTAATAAAAAGAAATCAGTACAAAACTTCTGGAAGATTTTTAAAAACTCATCAGATCAGTAAGGATCTTTATGTTAAAACCATGGCAATCACTAAAGCAGCTATTAGGCATTAACTGATCCATTGCTAATTAGTAAAACACATTTTCTTCAAATCTTTGGGTGCTGCTGTTAAGACCCTAATGGACATTTGTTAGTGATTATCTGCCTTTGCATCATACTATTACTTTTTTGTTTTGTTTTGTAATTGTGTGTTTTATGATGAATAATTAAGCAGGAACACTATGAAGAAAATATTAGGAGCATTTTTAATAATCAGAGCTGTGATGTTAATGTTCAGTACAGCTGTATTGTTTGAGTGTTGCTGGTACGTTATATCGGGGTAGAGGTGTGACCCGATATAACACGAATTCGGATATAACGCGGTAAAGCAGTGCTCTAGGGGGGTGGGGCTGTGCGCTCCGGCGGATCAAAGCAAGTTCGATAGAACGTGGTTTCACCTATAATGCGGTAAAATTTTTTGGCTCCCGAGGACAGCATTATATTGGGGTAGAGGTGTATGTTTCAGGAGACAGGGTATGTTTCATGGGTGACTTACTGTGACCCAAATTGTCTGAGTGTGAGCTGGAGAAAATCAGTCAAAGGAGGCAGTTGTTTTAAAGGAGAAATTCTGCAAAACTATCTTTCATAGAAATGATAGAAGATGTCAAAGACTCAGAAAACATGCAAACTGGCACATATCTACAAATCAACAAGTTTCTCTTTTGGTGTATACAGCTGGCTGAAGACTTCTTTCTCAGATAAGTTTCATGAGGTTTTAGTTGGTCATAAGGCTAAATCTGTATTAGCATATATCAGTATTTCCCTAAGTGTTCAAAAATCATGAGTCAGGCCCCAGTCATTAATTTGACTTAAAAATAATGAAATTTAAAATAATAAATGTCATTTTATTTGTCTTCTTGTTTTTGAGCCTTTAGAGAGTGCACTTAGGTCATGTTTTCAAGCACTCCGCTCCAAATAGGACTAGGAGTTTATTTTTTTTAAATGAAAACTGAGATTTTCATGTAATAACATGATTCCAGGAATTATACCTTTAAGACAAACATGAGAGTTGGCAAAATGGTACTTCAAATATAATTGCCAAAATATTTTTGTTATTTTAAGGAATAGGCATACAGCATATTTGTTAATTTCAATGTTTCACATGAATACTTCATTGCAGTTTTGTGAAAATAATACTTTGCTGAATGATTATATAAATAGACGGCGGAAAATAACAATCCTCTTTGAAAATGTATATATTAACAAATAGAAGAAAGGGGCAAGTTAATACAAATTAATACAAATCAGAAGTTAGGAATTATAGAAATTTGTTAAGGGAAGCCAAATGACATAAGAAGAGCTCCTTGGCTAGCAGAATTAAGGACATAAAAAGGATTTTTAAAAATATATTAGAAACTAAAAGAATCTTGACAATGTCATTGGCTCATTACAAGATAGAAATGGTAGAATTGTCACAAATAATGCATAAAAGGCAGAAGTGTTCAATAAATATTTCTGTTGGTTTTTTTTGGGGGGGGGGCGGAGGGGACGAAGAGATCAAGCAGTCTCATCATATGTTGATGATAACACTCTTTCCATTCCACTACTATCTCTGGAGGATATTAAACAAAAACTACAAAAGTTTTTAAATCAGTAGGTCCAGATAACTTACATCCAAGACTTTTAAAAGATCTGGCTGAGGAGCCTCCTGGACCATTAATGTTGGTTCTCAATGAGTCTTGAGACACGGGGGAAGTTCAGGAAGACTGGAAGAAAGCTTATGTTGTGCCAATTTTTATACAGGGTAAATGGGATGACCCAGGCAATTATAGGTCTGTCAGCCTGACATCACTCCTGGACAAGATAAAAGAGCAACTTATATGGGTCTCTATTAATAAAGAATTAAAAGAGGGTAAAGGAATTAATGCAAATGAACATGGGCTTATGGAAAATAGATTCTGTCAAACTACCTTGATATCTTTTTTGCTGAGATTATGAGTTTGGTTGATAAAGGTAATAGTGTTGATGTAATTACTTAGACTACTATAAGGCATTTGACTTGGTACTGCACAACATTTTGATTAAAAAATTAGAAAGATATAAAATTAATATGGCACATATTAAATGGATTATAAACTGTTGAATAGGTTTGAAAATGTAATTGTAAACAGGGAATCATTACTGAACAAATGTGTTTCTAGTGGGGTCCCACAAACATCAGTTCTTGGCCTTACGCTATTTAACATTTTTATCAATGATCTCGAAGAAAACAAAATCATCACTAGTGAAATTGGGGGAGTGGTAAATGAAGAAGGCAGGTCACTGATTCAGAGTAATCTGGGTCACTTGGTAAACTGGGAGCAAGCAAGCAAGAAATGTTCATTTTAATATGGCATAATATAAATGTGTACATCTAGGAACAAAGAATATAGGCCATACAGGATGGAAGACTCTATCCTGGGAAGCTGTGACTCATGTCCACCATGACCCACAAATCTTTTTCAAGTAGCTGAATATGAGCTCTTAATGTGACGCTGTGGCCAAAACAGCTAATGCAATCCTGGGATGCATAAACAGGTTAATCTTGAGCAGGAGTACAGAGATTGTTATAGCTCTGTATTTGACACTGGTGAAACCATTGCTGGTGAAACCAATACTGTGTCCAGTTTGGGTGCCCACAATTCAAGAAGGATGTTGATAAATTGGAGAGGGTTCAAAGAAGTCATGAGAATGATTAAAGAATTAGAAAATATGCCTTGTAGTGATAGACTCAAAGAGCTCAATCTATTTAGCTTTACAAAGAAGATTAATGGGTGACTTGATTACAATCTATAAGTATCTATACAGGGAAAATATTTAATAATGGGATCTACAATCTAGCAGAGAAAATATATATCACTATCCATTTTATGATCTCAAAGTGCTGCAACCTGGGTTTGCAATCCCTGTACGGCCTGCGCTAAGTCTGCAACAATGAGCTGAGCTCCCGCTACAGTCATTCCAGGAGGGAATTCCATGTTTCAGTTTGGAGTAATGGTCAGTGTAAACCCAGGAGTCAGGTACCAGGCTGAGTGTGAAGCTAGAATCAGGGTCAAGAAGCCAAACCAAAGGTCAAATGTGGCATCAGAATCAGGAGCAGGGAGGCAAGGATTCGACTGGAGCAGACAGGAGTGAAGGCTAGAGTGAGAACAAGGTAGGATGGAGCAGGGCTGGAACAAGAACTAGAAACAGGAGCAGAACAACGCAACTTCAGAGAGAAGACATCAAAACTATTCAATATATGGAGGCAGTACTTTAATCAACTACTTGAATGGCAAGCCAGTGGCCAATTCCCCAGATATAGAAGAAGGAGAAGATCTGGACATCGAACTATGACTTTTCACCAGAGTAAAAGCAGAGAGTGTAGTCAAAGTATTAAAAAAGAGGCCAACTTGTTTAATTTTACTCTCTGTATAAAGCAACCTGGCTTAATCTAATGTGTTACCTCTGAATACTTTACAGCAGACCATCTATCAGACTATATTCATATTCTTTTTGTCATTTTTCTTCTCCACCTCATGTGTCAGATGTTTACTGCCAAAAAACAACAATGAAGTGGAGAATAATATCTAACATTATTATGAATCATGCTACTGGAGCGAGGAGACAATGCTTTGTCCTGAAATTGTAATCAAACTACACAAGGGTTAATTTGGTGGCACTGTGGATATTTTAAAATTTCTACTCTAATCAGGCTGGAACTAACGCCCCCAGACTATATGAATAAATGATACTGGAATTTGAAAACATCTTACCTGCTAGATTTTTCTGCATAAATTCTGTGATCTTTAAAATAGCAAGTATTACCATCTAGGCAGACTACAGACTGGTCATGTGATAAGTTGATCAGCTGCTGTTGGGGGTGATTTATTATAAAAATAACATGTAAATAGCAACCGCAATAATATTGGAAATCCATCTTTCTCAAAGCATTGTCATTGCTTCAGAGCAAAAAAAAAAAAAAAGATAAAGATTAAGTACAGATTTACTTGCATTCTGGGAGCTACAATAGCAATAATGAACAAAGCACAAGGCATTTCCTAGGGAATTAATGACTTGACTGGGGTTAATGGCCCAAGGCTTTGTTTCAGGCCATCAGTTCTCCTAGCCATTCATTAAGCTCCAGAAAATGCTCTTTGTTCTGATAGCTATTGCTTAACTATTTCCTTGGTCCATTATAAATGTTATGCTAGAGCCATGATTTTAAAATGTCACTTCATCACAGATTTGACAGAGAATTGTTAATGCATGCTTTGTAAATATGCATTTATTTAGTCTGCGTTGACTAGACACTGAAGTCAAAGAAGGCAGGGGGCAAATAATGTTGAATGATTAGCTAATGTTGAATGTTTGTTCAGTTAGCAGAGTTACAGGTTCATCACTACATGTTAACCAACCTGGCACTTTTCTGCAGTCACACAGCTGGAAGGAGACAAAACAAAACACGCCAGTATTCCCCACCCCCACCATCGGCATTGAAGAAATTTTAGTTTTTTTGGAAAAATTCCAACTAATTCTCGTCACTAAAAATAAAATTTTTGAAAAGTGCCTAAGACCCAGATTTTTAAAGGTATTTAGGTGTTGCGGTGTTCAGCACTGCAATGTCTAGCTGATGTAGGTGCCTGAATCTCATTTTCAGAAGGTATTTAGGCACTTTGGAGCCTCAATCCAATGGACAACTATATATATATTTTAAAATTAACAAATGAGATGACAATTTAGGGATTCTGTGTACAATTTATGAATTTGGTGTGAGATTATAAACTTTTCTGTATGTATCTTTATCAAGCTGCAAACTCCATTTTGAATGTGAAGTCATTTGCTTTCTCTCTTGTCCTTCTGCCTCCATGTTGCACTGAAATTCCTGGAGATAGTGATACAGGGCTGACAAGAGAGGCTTGTTACATTTGGATAGTCCCCTCTGCAAATACAAGAATCCAAGACAAAAGGCTGGCTCCTACCCAGGGGAAAAGTCATCTGGCAACATAGTCAGCTGGGAAGAATCTGTGGTAACCTGAGGAAGCTGCTCGTGAAGTCAGATGGGACTGAAAGGTTATAAAAGGACAGGAGCTGCTCTACTCAGGGTCTTCACCCATTTTCACCAGCTCAAGCTAAAGGGAGCTGCTGCAGGAGCCTGATGAAGTGATGGGAACCATGCTTATCTAAGGATTCGCAAGGGAAGGGTAAGTTAGAGTGAGGGGCATTGTGGTCAGGGTGTCTGTTTCCTAGATGATCAGTATTCTCTTGTGCTTTATCTTGCAAGTAAAGAGCAGAGTGGTGTTTTAGGATCATGTGCAAAGTCTGTTTCTACGTGTCTGTTACATGCTACACTTATCAGGTGCCCCTATGAATCCAGAGCACCTACCCAGCTGGAGTTCAGGGAGAGGGAGAGTATAAGCCACCGGGGAATCTGAGGGGTCAACACTAGTCTTAGGGGCTAGGTAGTTATACCATGAGGTTTTGACTGTCAGGAGAGGAAGGCTAGATAGGATCGGCACCCCAAGAGTGTGCCTAGTGTCCAGGAGGGGCAGCTCAACGAGATCTGTGACAACCTGCCTACTAGAGCTGCTTGGAAAAACAGTAAAATATTTCACTGGGATTTTCTCAAGAGTAGGGTGTCCAGTAGGATCCTATACTGGAGAGGGGACCAGTGTGGTGAACAGGGAACCAAAGCGCTCTTTCAAGTTTGACAGATATTCGAATACCTAGCTAATACCATGCAACTTGCTCACTCTAGTGTAGTTTCTGATTGTGGTCTCTTTTAAAGAACTTCTGAAAAGCCAGCCAGTGTTCACTTCTCCATGCTCACTGAAAAGTATGTCCTTTGCAGAGGTGGCACAATGACCTTCTCTTCACTACACTGTGAGACAGGGGGGCCAGCATACAACCTTCTCAAAATCTACTGGTCACTTCCCCATTTGCTCTCAAATCTCATTTATTTAAAGGCCTCAAGGGAAGCAAACCAATATATAGGAGATTTTATATCTATATCTATATATATAATCAAGTACATCAAAAGTTGTTACACGGAGGAGAGAGAAAAATTGTTCTCCTCTAAGGATAGAACAAGAAGCAATGGGCTTACATTGCAGCAAGAAAGCTTTAGGTTGAACATTAGGAAATAATTCCTGTCAAGGTAGTTAGGCAATGGAAAAAATTGCCTAGAGATAGGGTGACCAGACAGCAAGTGTGAAAAATCGGGATGGGGGTGAGGGGTAATAGATGCCTATATAAGAAAATGACCCAAAAATTGGGACTGTCCCTATAAAACCGGGCCCTCTGGTCACCCTACCTATGGAGGTTGTGAATCTCCATGATTGGAAATTTTTAAGAGCAGGTTAGACAAACACCTGTCAGGGATCGTCTAGATAATACTCACTCCTGCCATGAGTGCTGGGGACTGGACTAGATGACTCTCAAGGTCCCTTCCAGGTCTATGATTCTATAGAACATCTAATCTAATGGGAAATAAGCTAATCACAAATATGGACCATAGTGGGTTCAGTATTTAACAATTTCATACTAATTAACCTCACAGGCATGTTCTGAAGGTTAATATGTCAACATTTCCAAAATGGTATGAAGATGTGAAATTCTACATACAGTAAGTCATAAGTATTGTTTAATGTAGCATAACTAATATTCTAAAACACTGGAAGAGTTTTTAAAGGCCTTCTATCACATTTAAATTAAGGGCTAGATTTTTTAAATGTGAAAATCTGCATGCCCATGATTGTAGCTTTAAAAATCTGGTCCTAAGCATGTGTTTTCTTATACTTTCAGCTTGCATAATGACAGATTTTTCTTTATAAGAGTCCCTACAGCAGTCTAAAGTCCACATGATGCCCTTGATAAGCCTGTCAAAGAGCTTTCAGCAGCTAATCAGCAACAACAGACCCACATCTTATTATGACTGGTTGTGTAAGACGTTGTAACACTAGCTATGGAGTGATGGTGAATCATAAAAATGACATCCAAATAATTGTTAATTAAAAGGAGAATATAAACATGATTTTGCAGCAAACAAAAAAAGTGGATTTTTTTCTCTTTTCCTCCCTTTTTTCCCCCTAGCAATGAGCACCATCTGCTGGACAAGGTGTGCATTTACTAACACTAACAAAGAGAAATTGATCTCAAAGACGGAAAAGCAGGCTGTGCCCACAAGTACACTCAGAATGTTTTATATAAATATCCACATAAATTCTCATTTTATTCCCAGATATGCAGCTGAAATGCATTTTGCCACCTGCTTCCAAACACATTATATACTATTAAGCACTTGCATGTCACCACATTACATATTGTAGCTGAAGTGTTAGAATGAAAAGTAATCAAATGAAGGTATCATACTCTTTGTGTGTCAGATTCTTAGCAGCCCCTATGTAGCATGCAGAGAGGATGGGGCAAGGTAAAAGACTTTTCTCCAATCTCTTCCAACCTTCTGCAGGAGGTGGCCAGAATCTAAAGTGGGAAGGCATAGTCCCTGCTCCTAATTAGCATCCTGTAAGTGCTAACTACTGAAAGGGGAATGGGTTGAAAATGGGGTCATTACATTTCATGTGTACTTGCCAGCATGCTGTGGTAGAGCTCCAGGTGTGGTAGTGGCTCCCTCAGAGTTCCCAAGAGGAAATCTGGCTGACCCAATTGTGAAACAGAAGGAAACCAGCAAAGATTTCAAAATTTCCCATGGAACAAAATTCTGTAAAAAGAGTTGGGTTCAGGTAGATTGAAACACTCTCCTGCTTTTGACAGATTTTTAAATTTCATATTTCTAATGTAGAATAAATAATTGAAACAAAAAGCCATTTTGAAATGGAAAAATTGAAACTTTCTGAAACAGAATGCTCTGTTCTTTGATTTTTGAGGTTTTTTTCCAAAATAAAATTTGGTTGAAATCTACATGTCCATGAAATGTGAGGGAAAGACAGTCTATCAGAAAATTACCACCAGCTCTAGTAACTACCGATACACAAACCAAAAACTTCTGTCTCAAAATGTTGTGAGATAACTGCCAGTTCAGGGCAACTGCATGTGTATCTCCTCTCTGTGGTCCAGCAAGGGCACACACTTCAGGCTTCTGGCTACAGAAAAAACAATAAAAGAATCTATACACATGCTAATAAGCTTACCAGAGATCACCCCAACCTGCCATGGGCTCTGGCAGGAGCAGTCCTTCCAAACACCCCCCAGGGGTTTCAAGTTCTGAGCTGAGACTGTGATGAACAATTACACTCATGCCATGTTTAGTCCACCCTTTATATGGTTAGTTTGATCTGGAGTTTCCAGGACCAGGTAATTAGCAGATAATCGGTTTCTCTCATCAGGGTGTAGCTTCAAAAGGATGGATTCAAAATGGGTTCTTTGCATTCCCCTCACCCACAGAAGTCTTTTGAAGTTCTTGCATTTATATTAGGTATGTCCCTAGAAAAGTTACATACAATAACACATAAACAATTGCATTTTTAATACAGTGGACACCAAATGTACTAAACCTAATTCAATAAGGTTTAGGTTAATTCAGTGAAGTTTATCTTAATTTCACATGATTTGTCCAGGATAGTGTCAGTCTGTCACAATGACAGTCCCACCCTAGCCCATCCATTCACCAAACAAGGGCTGTTTTCAATACACACAGTAAAGACAGTGCTAGGTCTGAGAAAAGATATGGAAATAGGACATAGGGAATAAGGAGATAGTGCCGCTATACTGTATTGCAGCCCCAATTAATGCTTCAGACTGACACCTCCTATCCCATGCCCAGCAAAAATAGAGGCATCACAGGGAAGAAGGCCAAAAAAGGAAACTGCAGGACAGTAGTCTCACAACACCAGCAACAATGAGCTAAAAGGACAGAGCACCCCAACAGCAAAAGGGACTGTTATAAGAATCCTGCAGACTCAACTCAGAAATAAGGAGGCTACTGGAAATGGCTGCTTATTTCAAATTAATAAAGGTCATAGGAATGTTAAATTAGAAATTTCCCCGAGAAAAAAAATCAGTCATGACTATCTACTTCCAGACCTCATCTGACTATGTCTTCTGCCCTTGTCTTCTCACAGTGGAAAGCCTACAATCTGAACTTCAGGTCCTACAGATTTAGTTCAATCCTCCTTTTAAATTTAATGAATATTCCAGAGGAGAATTTCCTTTCCCTCTGTAAATTATTTATATTTGTTCTTAATCAAGTATTGCCTTTCTGATTAGTTGTACCAAGACAGGATAATCAATCTCATTTTATCATACGGAAGAACTGAAAGACTTTATATGGGACAGGAATAAATTCAGACTTACTCTGAAAAGGTCAAGGTTCCAGCTCTTAGAAAGCTCTCAATCTCCATTTATTCAGTTTTACTTCCTAAGAGGTCATGGTATGGCAGTCAAGTACTCTATTGATCTTTTGGCTATCAGAAGTAAAATATTCTGAATCTATATATCCTAAATTGATCTTGGACTCATTTCTCCTCGAAAACAAAAGACAATAACCTGTGATGGGTTCAATAAGAATTGTTACGACTCAGGCCTCCTCTCTCTAATTTTCTTTTTTGCATCAGTGGTACTGCTGAAGTATTCCAGATATCAACACTAACAAATTGTAAACTGCATTTATTTTAAATAAACATTCAACAACAAAAAATCACCTTCCTCCAAATTTGGAAATGACTACTACTAGAAGAGTGATTTCTGAATACTAAAGCCCAGATCCACAAAGAGTCTTATGTTTCTAAAGCCCAGATTTAGGCACCTAAAACCCAGATTTAGATGCTCCTGCAATTCACAAAACTCTTGCTCGACTGTCACCTAACACTATAAGCTGCCTAAACTCATGCAGCACATACATTTTCACTCTGGAAGTCTATTAGATGCCTAAGTTTCTGCCTCTGGGCACTCGCACTGCTCCCTCATTCTAGGACTCCTTTCTCCTGTCTAAGCACCAGTACAACCCTCAAACAAGGTGAAGATAGGCAGTGCCTCAACTATCATGTTTGCGGGGCCTGATCTGGTTGGTATGCTCAGATTGTATCTAATTCCACACACAAGGGCCAGGAGAAGGAAGCAGTGCGATTCTTTTAGTCCAATGGTTAGGGTACTTGCCTAGGATGAGAAACACCTGAGTTCAATTGCTGCTGAGGAGAAGAAATGTGAACCGGGGTTTCCCATCCCTGATACGCTGATAGAAGGCTCTCTCAATCTCTCTTTTATTAATGTTGTTCCACGGTGTATTAAGTTATTAACTATGCATTTTACCAAAGCAAGAGCAACTTTGTAGTGCAGGTATTAGGGCAGCCACTTGAGAAGTGGGAAACCCCTACTCCTTATCAGGCAGAGGCAGGAATAGAACTGGGGGCTCCCACATCCCAATAAGTGCTTTAACAACTAGGATAAAGGTAATCTTCTGTCTTCATTTTGTGTGGAGTTAGGGGTGCTGGGAGACTCTCTACCAGATTGGGCTCCATAGGCCAGCTAGGTGAGGCAAGGCCTGTCTCCACGTGGTTTGAGGCTCATACCAGGGTTTAGGTGCAAGATAGCCATCCAGGTGCCTGCCTCAAGGCAGAAACTTAAGTGTGTTGGGGACTTTTACTGCAAAAACTTAGGCAGGGGTTCTATGGATCGTAGTAGCACCTAAATCTGAGGGTTAGGCACCTAATGGAATGTCTACACAACCTGCAGCAGCAAGGCTCCAAGTCTGGGTTGACAGACTTGGGCTTGTGGGAGATCGCACTAATAGCATTAAAAATAGCTGTGTAGATGTTGGACTGGAGTTTGGGCTTTGAAGCATGGTGGGGGAAGCACCTCCCCCACTGCAACTTGAGACCATTGCTCCTTGTTCTGTCATCTGCCACCACTGAGAACAGCCAAGCTCCATCCTCTTTGGAACCCCCCTTCAGATAGTTGAAGGCTGCTATCAAATCCCTCCTTGCTCTTCTCTTCTGCAGACTAAACAAGCCCAGTTCCCTCAGCCTCTCCTCGTAAGTCATGTGCCCCGCCCCCTGAACATTTTTGTTGCCTTCTGCTAGACTCTCTTCAATTTGTCCACACCCTTTCTGTAGCAGGGGGCCCAAAACTGGACGCAGTACTCCAGATGTGGCCTCACCAGTGCCGAATAGAGGGGAATAATCACTTCCCTCGATTTGTTGGCAATGCTCCTACTAATGCAGCTCAATATGCTGTTAGCCTTCTTGGCAACAAGGGAACACTGCTGACTCGTATCCAGCTTCTCATTCACTGTAATCCCCAGGTCCTTTTCTGCAGAACTGCTGCTTAGCCAGTCGGTCCCCAGCCTGTAGCGGTGCATGGGATTCTTCCGTCCTAAGTGCAGAACTCTGCACTTGTCCTTGTTAAACCTCATCAGCTTTCTTTTGACCCAATCTTCCAATTCGTCTAGGTCACTCTGGACCCATCCCTATCCTCCAGCATATCTACCTCTGCCCCATCTTAGTGTCATCTGCGAACTTGCTGAGGGTGCAATCCATCCCATCATCCAGTTCGTTGATAAAGATGTTGAACAAAACCAGCCCCAGGACCGACTCCTAGGGCACCCCGCTTGATATCGGCTGCCAACTAGACATCGAGCTGTTGATCACTACCCACTGAGCCCGACAATCTAGCCAGCTTTTTATCCACCTTATAGTCCATTCATCCAATCCATACTTTTTTAACCTGCTGGGAAGAATACTGTGGGAGACTGTATCAAAAGCTTTGCTAAAGACGAGGAACAATCTCCCACTCATCACACTGAACAGTGTCAATCTGCTTCTCTGTCGGGTGTAACTGTCAGGGACAATTTAGATTATCTTTTTAGTTTGAGTACCTAGATGAAGTTAAATAAGAAACACTGGTGCAGTCCTAATAAAGGCTACACTGGCAACATCACATTCAATGTTTCATACTGATTTACAAAGCAGAATCTGTACTTGCACTTAAACCACACTAAAATAGAAGTATGCAAGTAGCCTTTTGCACTATGGAAGACCTTGAAAGGAAGCAGAAGATGTAAAAACAGATTTTTTTAAAGGTTCACATAATTCAGGAATTTATATTTAATGGAGGTTGTAGAAAGGCTACAAGTTTTATGTGCATTGAATTTTTTTTTCTTCCAGGGTGTTGTTGGGAACTTTCATTTAAATTCTGTTCCCCCAAATACAGCAGACAAATTGCTTTTTGTATGATTCATCACAAATAGCAGTGAAACCTTTATTATCCCGAGTATTTCTCTTGTCCCTTTCAGAAGCTACTGCTGTTTTGACCTTCATTATTCACTTAGCCAGATGCTTCTCTTGCACCTTTAATTTTTTTTGACCTTTTATAAAGTGGGAAAAAAATAATGAGTCTTGAAAGAGCAATTTTGACATTAGAACATTCTCCAAGATTCATAAGTCTCTTTGTTACTCCCACTCAGAACAGCTTCATTTATGGCTAAGTTGTGAATCCCTTACTCATTCTGGTGAGGCATTAGTCACATGAGTAGTGACTTTAATGGAACTACTTGTGGGAGTAACTGCTCATCAGTGTGAGCAAGAGATTCGCAATCTGACTGGAATTTTTCTAGTTGTGTTCTCAGCCAGCAAGGGAAGATATCTTCCCGTAGAGACAGATGCAACTCCCACTGCCATCAGTGGGAACTCATGGCAGAACAGGGCCTTATCTGTAGAAGGTGCTTCAGCTAAGAACAACTGCACCAGACTATTTTACAGATTTTACAAAATATTTTCAGATGCTCCAGACCAGTCAGATTGCAGTTTTCATAAACTCCATTTTGTTCTGTTTCTCTCCAAGTTATTTGGGGTATCTGAGGAATCTCTGCAGCTATTTAATTTTAAAAGAAAGCTTGTTTCGGTGTGTTTTTTCTATGTAATTTTATTCCAATGTCCAGTAATTATTCATTTTTATTAAATACAGATTCATTTACCAAAGTAGGCAGAGATCAACTTGATGTGGGGGAACAGGCATAGCTTGGGAGCCCATAGCCATTAGGGATGTCTAAGGGAGAGAAAATCCTAGGGAGTAGCTCCATGTGGATAGTCCGAGATCTGTAGGATTTCCCTATGGACTTTGGAATGTCTTTGAAATGCTGAAAACTAACACACCTGCCCCATCTATATGCCCACAAAACATACCTCAGACTGATCCCTCTGGATTACAGCAAACGTTAACCAAAAATTTCCCTAGTAACCTTCCCTCTTCCATGGGATTTACATTGGAGGGGATCAGTAGCACACACGTTTTATTTAAGATGAATAAATTATTTCTGTTTGGAGTTTTATTGTGAGCACACCAAAAAAGTGCATATCTGAATGTAACACAGAATTGTTAGAAAACCGTGTAATGAATTGTGTTAGTCAAATATATACTAAATAGTATTGTTGGAGAAATGAATATTGTATATAGTATTTTAAGAAAATAGAAAGGAATTCTTGCATTTGTATGTGGGTCTGCTGATACAGCATTTCAGAACTCAGCTGATAAAGCTTCAGGGTTATGTTGAACCATGAAACCTGGGTTGTGTATTTTATTTGTAAAATCTTTGGTCTGTGTATATAGCAGGCAGCAACAGAGTGCTCGCAGGGAATTATTAGGTATGCGCTGTCCCTCAACAAGACAAGCTAATAAGCAAAACCCCAAGGCCACAAAAATAGACCAGTAAGATTAAAAACAACTGGATGAAACCAACTGGGTTGACAGCAGAGAATAAATGACAGGAATGGCCTGAATCAGATAAAAGTAAGTTTTACCAGGATAAGCAAAAATGTATTCGTTTTCATTCGTTATTGTGATTTATGCATGAGAATGTTTTAATTAGGGGTATAGAATAGATAGTTTATTAAGTTACCTCATCTTTGTACCTAAGTCTGCAAAGTTACAAGGGATAAAAGATAGGTGATTGACAACATGAGAATGGAGAAAACTCAGGGAAGAACATAGCAGAGACCAAAGATTTGAAAAGAGTTGCACTGTGCCCAGGAGAAGTAATTTGATCAATTATTCTCTTAATTTATCTGTTTTTGCATGTAATTCAGAAGTGATAATAGCATTGTCTTAAATACAAAATAAAGGCCAAAAAAAAACTGTTTACACCTAAATGGATAGAAATCTCGGGCTAGGAAGGACCTCAGGATGCCATCTTGTCTAGCCCCCTTTGCTGAAGCAGGACCAAGTAAACTTAGATAGTCTCTGACAGGTGTTCATCCAACCTGTTCTTAAAATCCTCCAATAAGGTGGATTCCATAACTTCCATTAGAAGCTGATCCTAGAGCTTAACTATCCTTATAGTTAGAAAGCCCTTTTTCCTAATGTCTAACCTAAATCTCCCTTGCTACAGATTAAGCAGATTTCTTCTTGTCCTACCTTCACTGGACATGGAAAACAATTGATCACTGTCCTCAACTGGTTTTGGACCCATCTTAGTAATTTCATATGAACCACATTTCCCTACTTTGCTTATGAGAACGTTATGTAGATCTGTATCAAAAGCCTCACTAAAATCAAGATATATCACATCTACAACTTCTCCCATCCACTAGGCCAGTAATTCTGTGGAAAAAAGGAAGTTATGTTGGTTTGGCGTGATTTGTTCTTGACAAATCCATGTTGGCTATTATTTATAACCCTGTTATCCTTTAGGTGCTTACAAATGATTGTTTAATAACTTGTGTCGGTATTTTTTCAAGGTATCAAAGTTAGGCTGATTGGTATATAGTTCCCTGGGTCTTCTTTTTTACAGATGCATACTGTTTGCCCTTCTCCAGTGCTCTGGGACCTCACCCATCCTCCATGAGTTCTCAAAGAATGGTTCTGAAATTGCTTCAGCTAGTTCCTTAATTACCTAAGGGTGAATTTCATCAGACCCTGATGACTTGAATACATCAAACTGATCTAAATATTCTTTAACCCTTTTCCTTATTTTAGCTTGCATTCCTTTCCCTTTGTTGTTTATATTAATTGTGTTAAGTATCTGGTTACAATTTACCTTTTTAGTGAAAACTGAAGGTATTAAATAATAGGTATACATGCTAAAAAGAAAAAAGGTTGTCAAAGTGCAGGACATACAGTGACATACAAAAACACTTCAGCCTTCTTATTTTATGTGGAGTGTGTAGCAATACCTATAGCTACAGATGCATAAATGTTTTCATTCTAAAGGGTCCTTTTCAGTTTCTTATAACTTTTACTTATTGGGCTAAAAATTGGAACACGTTTTTTCTCAGCCTGGGGGTGATATTTTTCTGAATGCTTGAGTAAAAATATCCAGTCATTTTCAAGCACAGAAATGTAGCTTATGCTTGAAGACCAATTGGCCTAGTAAGCAATAATGTATGGCTGGCTGGAGTATACAGTACAAGCATCTCTTATACCACCAGTACCTGAAGCATTAAATTGGTAGCACTGGAGTCATTTACTTTTACTATACACCAGATAGCCACATGTAATTGCTACTGTGCTTCAGGAGAAATGGCTTTGAAAATGTTAAGATACAGAAAGAGATGCAAGAAGCTAAGCTTCTTCCTGTGTGAGCAACTTACTTCTGTAATTCCATTGATGGTAATGGGGCAATAGACATGGAACAATACACTACACCTACATATTGAGAGGAAATACAAACCACAAAGTGGTGTTGTCTGTGCTGCTACAAGCATGGGCATGATAATGAAAGGTACACTCTGCTTTTATTATCATCTATGTTATCTATGTAATATTGTTGTGGTTGAAGCAATTATACCTCCAGAGATGAGATGCAAAAAATAGTAACTATTTAGTTGCTACTTACTACTGTGTAGAGTTTATTTTAAGCTAGTATTATTTATTAATATTGTAACAGCTTCAACAGACTACACATGATAGAGATATCTCTGTTTTCTACCTCACAACTCCTCCCCAAAACCTCTCCAGTTGAATAGTAACTGACCAGACATTCAGCAATTAAAATAAGACATTGTAAGCATAAGATTTGCACCTCTCTAGCATCTTTTTTCCAAATACTTTACAAAAATTAATGAATGTTTATGGAAAACCCATGAAGCAGGTAAGTGTTACACCCATTTTCCAGATCAGGGGAATGGAGGTACAAATAGGCAGTTGGTGGGATTTTCAAAGCACTCAGCATTGGCCTAACTGTGCTCTCATTGAAATGAATGGGAGTTTTAGCAATGATTGTATTGGGGCAGAATTAGGCCAAAGCTGAATGCTTTTGAAACCCCCAATTTATGTGTCTTTCCCAAGCTCATGAGGAGCCGAGAACTGATCCCAAGATTCCAGATTACCAGTCACTTGTTTTAAACTTTGCTATCATTATTATGGGTGTCCATTACATTTACAAACAGTAGGATAAGTCACCTGCCCTCATTCTCATTAGGATAGTTACAGAACACTAAAGAAATAAAAAGGCCACATAGTTCCACATCTCTGAAATAAATGATACGCAAAAGGGTATTTCAACAATTTGTATGTTATCATATGTGAAGTATTTTGACAACCTGTCCTTCCTTTTTAACATGTATTCCTTAAGTTTGATCTATATGGAGAATTTATTTTCCTTGCATCCCATTTTTATCAGGGTAGATTGTTAGATTCAACGGGTAACATAACACATTTCCATGGCATTCTTACAAACAACTTTTTAAAAAATAATAGTTATAAAAGCTCTTTGATAATTTATATCTTTATTTTATTGAACTGTGGTAAATGAAAGAAAAGGAAATATCTTAACATACTCTACGGTAAGCAGGGAAGCTGCAATTTATTGTTTTCTTGGGCTAACATTTTCAGGAGTGGCCTTTCAGTTTTGGACCTCAATTTTTGGATGTCTAAATTGAAATACCAAAAAATTAGTGGATGCTCCTTAAAATTTTGGCCATTTGGCCAACAGAAACGTGAGGAAATATTTATAAAACTAATCATCACCACCAGATGGCGCTACTTTACACCACCTGAGTTACACCAAGTAGTATACCTAAGTCAATAACAATTAACACACTCCTTGTAAAAACAATCTTACAAGTATAGGAAACATGCAGGTCTATAAAAAGAAAATGAATGGAGATGGTTCAATGGGGACAAGGACAGGACTTAATATGTAAAACTAGCTAAACTGGAGAATGAAGTAAGCCAAGGGAAACGAGGGAACAGAAGCAGTTCAGCAGTGCAACATCTGGCCCTGTGCTACCAAACAAAAGGTCAGAGGTTGGAAGTAAGGACTGATGAACTGGTTCAAATTAAAGAAGAACTAATTCAAATTATCACTGAACATTGAAATTGAGGTTGCTGTTTTACAGCTTCAAAAATGTTAACTTCCCACTCCTGATCCAAAATCTTTGTCATTCTAGCCCTTTTCCGTGTGAAGATGGGTTTGATATAAACTGATTGCTAGGACTGAACGGATCTTGCTGAAGCAGAAAGGGGAGTCCTGAACGCACACACGTTTTACATGTTTTATGTAAAATGAGTCAATTAAATTTGGGTGTATTCCAAAGAATCATCTCACTAAAACTCCTCAGAACCTCCATGTGATGCCACGAATAATGGTGTGATCATGGGGAACAGGACATTGTTATGTTGGGGATGGGGAGGATCGGAAGAGTTTTCTGAGGCATACCCAAAAATGCTAAGGTAGTTTCTGCTGTAGAAACTTCCCATCCTTTCTGACACTGACAGTAGGACAGCTACTGCTTACTCCGAGCTAAAATATTCCTGGCCTTTCCAGAAGTGGGAAGGATTGTGGGAGCACAGGAAATCTTCACCTCTGTGCTCCTGAATAAGGAGCTGGGACAATTATAACTTAATAATCCTTACTTAAGGACTGTACAGTACTTCTGTGAATCCCCCAGGAAGCCACCTTTTTCCAAAAATGGTGGGGAGGAAGCCAAGTATCATGCATTCCCATTGACTTCAATAGGAATGCAGGAGCTCAGCACCTCTGGAAAATCCCTGTTTAGATGTTTAAATGGATGCAGAGGAATAACTTCAGGCTCACAATTTTGAAAATCTTGGCCTAAATTTATATTATTTTGTTTGGGAAACATGATGTTACTTTCACAATTGATTGCCTGGAATATTAGAGGTGGGAGTAACTTTCTTATTGGCTGGGAGAATATCTAAGTACAAGGTTTTCTCAGGTGTTTCACTGAAGAATGTCTTTGGTCTGTCTATCAACCTATCTTGGATTTTATACTCCCACCCATCACACAATATCTGACCATTTTCATGTAAAATTGATAGCAAAAAAAAAGTCCCCAGATGATTTCAAGGGTTGTCTGGCACTTTTCTCCTTGTTGGTCTTTGCCAAAACATTATTTCTTTTAATAATGTTTTTGTGGTTAACTTTTTTTAAGGTGCTGTGAACTTGAGGCTAGACTGGTTATGTCCCTATCTGAGTGCATGCAGGAGCCTATACATTCTCATCCAGGGGCCACCTTCTGGGCATATAACAATGCAAAGGGGCTGGGTCATACCGGTGGAACTGGTTGGGCATGGAGAAGGGCATTATACTAAGGCATTCTGAGAGATGGTAATTTGGGGCAGTGTGACTTTCCTCCATCCACAGCACAGACCAGAGGGTTATTCACACAATCTGTCATTTCATGTGTTGGGGCTTTTTTCTTATTATCTGCCATAAGAATGTAAATGCCACTTTGTCCACATTAGTTATGATGCATTTTGTTATTGAAATACACAGATTAAATGAGGCCAGAACAGAAGCTCTGAAAACTCTTCACAAGGGTGGATCAAACATCCTGAGTCCATTTTAACACTTCTTTCAACTGTTCTCTCCAGCGTTCAATGCACTTCGAAGAATCCCAAGTTGGAGCAGACAACCATGCTTCCAGCAGAGCCCAGCAATTGCTAAATACACAGTTAAGAAAAGCACTTTGATACGTGCAGTCTACATAACTGGAAGTCTGATTTTCTGCTACTTACATCTTGATACAAAACCTCCACAACATCAAGGCTGATCTATCTTTGTATTGTTTCTGCTGCAGAACTTAGACCGCTAGGTTAGGACCTCTGTAATACTGAATGGTTACTTTCATCTCCTATATGTTGAAGGCAGGGCAGAGAGGATGTAGTGTGTGTTATATAAAACTGTTAAAAATGGTCTAAATTTAGAAAGTATGATAGAAAGCGAAAGTGTTATGAGCGCTTATATACACAACATATCTCAATAATGAGATAAGGAGCTTGAGAAATAAGTACATCTCAAGGAACTGTCTAAAAAAATCTTTTCACTAATTTAAGATTTTTTTTCTTCTCCTCTTCCTTACTACTTATTTGTTATTTACACTCTTGTAGTGACTTGAGGTCCCACTTTTGGGAATCAAGGCCACACTGAGCTGAGAAGTCCATTCTCCAAGAAAGCCGCTGGCCAGTAGCCACCCTCTTAATGGCAGCAGAAAAAGGAAATGAGACCCTGGTTTCTATCCTGTCTGTATCAGGAAGTAGATGGTACAATCCAAGGCTTGGTAAATATTTTCTCAACTCAGCTCTTGGTGGTGTGACCTCCAGACATGACATTCTGGGGATAGGCCAGGACCCTGGAATACTGTGTGCAGCAAGTCTCCCATTCTGCAGATGTTATGGGATGGTCTTACCATAACCCTTTAAGCCATGAATGCTCTAACATGCATGCTCATCGGTACAGAGTGAACTGTCTCAGAGACTAATAAACTGGAAGCCTGACCTAGATCTGGGGCTAGTGATTGTTGCAATATCACAATCAACAGATGAATACATCTTGTTCCTGATTTGCAAACCAAACTACAGACTAGCTACAGCCCAGTAAACTGTGAGAACAGCACCTGGGTGTTTAGTTGTACTCCGGACTCTGAATGTTATTTGGAATTACTACTATGGGGAGTATGGTCTTTGTGCATAATAATAATTTATTATCATTTTTCAAAGATCCCAGAAGGAAGTCAGTTAAAATCACTGGATTATGAGGTATTCAGTTGTGCTCCATGTTTTTGTTTTCAGTAGAGCATGGTATTGTGAGGTATTTCTTGTATGTATAACATATATAAAGGATGTAAATAAAGGGATACGAAATATATATTTATTAGCTTAGACTGTGGATAGAAATGATTGAACTCATACAAAGATTTATGTTTTAGTTTAATTAGAAATAGTCTTTTGTATTGCTCACCAATATGTTACATAAATATTTTCATTAGTATAAAGTGTTGTACAATATAGCTTAAAATATTTCCAGTAAGCCATGGAATTTATTATAATACTGATACACAACATGAGATAATAGTTTTGAGAAAAGGGAGAAAAGCATTAGTGATTCTAAATAAATGTGAGCGAGTCTAGGGCACTTGAGAATTATTTCTCTGCACTTCTAGCACTTCTCTTTTGAAGTTGGAGAATAACATTCCAAAATGATTCAACAAGCTTAGCATAGAATGGTCAAAATTTAAAGAACAGGAAGAGCTCCCTATGAAAAATAACAATAAGAAAACAAATAATAATGGATCAAGAGCCACATGATAAATACACAGATTGGCCCTCTATGTTGAAGCTGTTGCAGAAATTGTTAATCATGGGAGAGGCATTTTTCTTGTTTAAACTTGACAGGCCCAATTAACCACTGCCCTATACTTTTGTACAGGCATTTACACCTAAGTGAGTTCAAAGTACATGTAAAAGACTACTGTTTCTGACCTGGTAGCATTTAAAACCAGCTTGCCATTGGTACAAGTGACTACACCAGGTGCAGAGCAACTGTGAATTAAACCTGACATAGATAAAACTAGAAAAGGTGTGGTGTATTCACTTTATTTGCTTTCATCATTTATGTTATCTGTTCATTCTAAACTGAATATTCCTGCTCCATAATTTAAAATCTAGGGTTTACCTTAGATTATTATCTGTCTTTTGAATGCTATCATTTATGGGTTATTTTTGCTGGATTGGCAGAATTTAGATGATGCTTCTGCAGCTTAATAATGATTAGAGACCATATATTAGTTACATTTAGATTAGGCTGATGCAGTATTTTGCTTGTGGGTGGGCATTTTGTTTTCCTTTAGTATATACTGGTCCAAACTGAATCAACTTGCTGAAAGTCTGAAAGAGTGACTGAAAGAGTCACTTCCTTCCAATACTGAAAAGGGGACTTTAGGGATAATACTGTTTTTCCTTATTCTAATAAAGCCACTCTGTCTGTCTTCTTCATTACAGAGCTTCTACCCTGAACCTTCTTCAGCTCCTTTCTGCCTGAAACCCTGCTACAAGTTTACAGAAACAGTTCACATAAGGTCACATAATGGGGTGAAGCAATCTCTAGCAGCTCCTAGGTCGGTGAAGAGATTCTACCTCTTCCACCCACAATGTAGAACTGTTTCTTAAAGGCATAGTGTAGCCTTATACTAAATACATAACTTTAATTAAAGTATTAGCATTTCAATTTGATGGACTGTTGGCTAATGATAATCAGTTAACACTCTGAGTTTATATGAAATGAAAACTAAGAAGATGAAGATACTGAGATGCAGAATAGAAAGGAAGTAAAATGAGAATAAAACAGAGTAAGGGATGTAGAGAAAACACCAGCTAAAGATCCAGTAGCCTGGGAGGAATGGTCCATTGGGACTCTGGTAATTGAGCCCAGGCACGCTAGGTCCTAATGCTGCCACCTTAGCTACTATACCAGAGCAATGCCCTGACCTGGTACCCCCTGACCAACAGCCTTAGTGGTAAAGGCCTACAGGCTCACAACAGCCACACACCAGGCTCCTCATTGGATGGACAAGCAGCACTCTCATTAGGTACCTGGACTATCTAAAGACTCCAACAGGAAGAGGAAGCTGTCTGAGCAACAGACCATTGCCTGCTGGTTGCTCCTCAGACTGCCTTGCCTTGCCTGACCCTATCTTGCTGGCCTGACCCTGCCTTGCCTCCTCGTCCAATCTCGCTTCCCTAACCCACTGACCCAGCCCCTTGGATTGGTTCTTTCATCTACTGACCCCTGTGAGAACCGTGACCATTTCTCTGTACAGCTTCTGATATGGATTGACGTACTAGCTACCCAACCATCACACACACTTGACTACTGCTCTGGACTGCCGCCTAGCCCATCTCAGACACCTGGGCATTACATGGTCCTACAATAAATTGTGATTCTACAGGGATATTTAAGGTGTTGTCGGAGAATAATAATGTCTGTTTTTCTTCTATAATTGTTTTAAAGAAGGTTAATTATTTATTGCCATATGCATTCATTGTTCTACTTTTCTACATGTTGTAATGTGTGTACTTTGACTGTCCCGTATTTTGCATCCTGATATCACCTGATGAATCAAGCATTTGGAAGGTCATGGGATATAAGGAACACCTTTTAAAATAAAAATCAATCAAAGGAAGGATGGCCTACATCAAATAATCATCTTCAAATAAGACAGGAGGCCTCAGAATAATACAAATATTCAGGTACAAATATAGACAATGTTTGAAATGAATAGCTCCAGAAGACTGACTGCTGCCATAACAGGGGTAACTTCATTACTGAGCCTCCAAAAAAAGAAAAAGTGTAGCGACAGTTATAAGACGTGCAATGACTCTTAAGGGCTGTACTCGTTGGCTATGAGACAAACTTCTAATGTTCCCAGTTTCACTGCCTACAACCAGCACTTCAGTACGTGCAGTTATTTATATATTTATTTTTAAGTAGCTTCTGTTTCACTAGAGCCTTTGTAAAGGCTTTTGAGCCCTCGTTACATAGCAGCTGCCAAGGTCTAAATTTGCCAGTTCTTTGAACAGCTAAGCCTTCTCTTGAGTGACCCCTCTGGTTGCAGTTGTGGCACCAGCCCTATACTTTGGTACTTTCCTTTTACTGTGTTTATGAACAAAACCCCATTAGGGCTGTACCTAACTTTGGATAAGTAAAACGATACCAAAAACTGACTTGTTTATTAGGCCTGTAGCGGTGTGATGACTCACCGGCGTGGCGCCTCCTGCTGGTCATCCTGGGAATTAGCTCTTCCTGCCCAGAGCGCCCTCTGCAGGCCGGTGTCTCGCCTGCCGCTGGCCCCAGTGTTCCTCCCAGACCCTGGTGCCCCTCTAAGTCAGAGTTCTGCCCCCAGCAGTAACCCACAATCTGGGTCTCCCCTCCTGGGGGAACCCCCAACCCTCTATCCCCACCTTCACCTCAGTCCCTGTTTTTCTCATTAGTTGTCTCCCGCATTCATTTGGTCCCTGGGTCCAGTGGTCCCTCCCACTAGGCTGAGGGAGGGGCCTTTAGAAGTGAGCGGGCTTGTGCCCATCCACCTCCCGGGTTTTCCAATAAGACTACAAGGCCTCACAAATGACTCACAACAGAACTTGAGGTTGGGCAGATTTCCTTTCCACATCAGTTATCTGTTCTCTCTGTGGTACCTGATTGTCTGTACTGCTGTATATGGCACACTTTACTCTGAGTCAGGAATGGACCAGTGACCCAACATGATATGACTATGCTGATGGAAGTGTCATCTTTTGTAGGAGCTGTGAAACAGAGAACTTAATATAAAAAGGGCCATGAACTCTTTTAATGACTATAAAAGGATAAAAATCAACCGATTTGTGCTTTCTCATATAACTGTTGAGAACCAAAATCCATGAGTTTTTGCATTGCCTACATAACGGTTACCACGGGTCTAGTAAAATTTCAGCCAGGTTTCCAGCAGAATTCAAATGTATTACAGGAATGAGGCTGAAAATAGTTATAATTGGGCTGCTATTTAATACTATCTTCCAATGTAGTTAGAGTACAGCCTTTATGAATTCATATCATTGTCACGTAGCAGTAATATAATTATACTGTTCAATTATTTGTATATTTTAGTATATATTTACAGCAGCTTCCTAATTGTTACCTGTGAAAAAAAGAACCAGAGTTCACAAGTTCAAGTCATGAAAAAAGGCGTAACCTAAGAAAAAGAGAAGTATTTCTTTAAAAGGCAATGAAGCATCCTGGCCCAGAGGGAGGGAGGAGACCATAACAGGGCATTCCTCTCAATCTGACAGGAGGGATTTAGGAATGCAATGAGGAAGGAAGGAAATGGAAACTGGCTGACAAACCTCAGATTCTAAATTGGGATATGACCACTCCTGTGTCCCAAGAAGCCAATTTTGCATATTGGAAGGTACGTTATATAGCATATTTTCAAACACACAAAAGGAACTTGACCATTTATGAACGGGTTTCTGTAGAAATGGATACAGAAAGCCCCAAAGTTCCACTTCACTGTCAGTGTGTCTCCCTTGTGCTTTTGATTTTAAGATTCAGGGAGACTTACAGATAGAGGACCTAATCCCAATTTTTATTGAAATCAATGCCAAAACTTCTATTGACTTCAGTGATGCAGGATCAAGCCCCTAATATCTGATTAGGGCCATACTGTAGCATTTAGCAGCTAGCCTGACTAAGGGGCAATGCACATTTCATAGTCCTACGGGAAGCACGGGGGAGGAAGTATTCTCCAGGACACAATCTGTTATCAAGTGGCCTGGTGGGCACAGGGAATGTCTAAGTCATGTCCCAGCATTCCCTTCTCGAACCTTTTGGGCAACAAGAACTAATCCAAAACCCAGTTAAGCCAATGGGAGTCCTCCACCTTCAACAGGTGTTGCATCAGGCTGCAAGAGCGCTGTCCCGATGTTTTGCCAATTGCAGGGACTGCAGCTATGACAGGCCTGTGCAAGGGGAAGAGGCCCATCACTGTCACAATATGGGCCTTAAAAACTCTCATCTGGAAACTTGTTATCTCTAGGATTTATTTCATTATTTATTTATGATAGCCCTCAATATGTATTAAACCTTGAATGGAGTTGACTTTAGCACTACACCTGGATTCAAATCCCAAATCTTTCAATATGTAGCCAGCTTTCTTCACCACCACAAATCTTTTAGAATTTCCTGAGTACCACACAGTTTATTGTGGGCAGTGAAAGAATCCTCTGATGTGACCTTAAATGGAAGAAATCCTTTCTGCCCTCTTTTGTTTGTTCAGTAAAGATCCCAGGGCCCTTTTCACTGATCTAGAGGTTTGCCTGGTGTTCTTAGCCAAATATATCTCTGGTCCCTCACATCTTACAGCATGCTGTATGT
Source organism: Malaclemys terrapin pileata (assembly GCF_027887155.1). NCBI lineage: Eukaryota > Metazoa > Chordata > Testudines > Emydidae > Malaclemys > Malaclemys terrapin. Next base: position 183,476,082 of record NC_071507.1, on the reverse strand, counting down.
TAGGCTACCTCTGCCTGGCAAGCGAGGGGTGTGATTCTCCTATTCGTGTACACAAACTCATGCTAACTCAAAGAGAGCTAGTACAAGTATGAATAGCAGTGTAGCTACAGTAGCACTGGTAGCAGCAATGGAGGCACCACTGAGGTGGGCTGAGTACAAACCTGCCAGAAACCAATGTGTATGTACTCAGCACGACTCAGCTGTGGCTACGCTACTATATATACTCAGACTACCTCAATGGGAGCTAGCATGAGTATGTGTACACGAGTAAGGGAATCACCCCCTCGCTTGTAGTGGAGACTTGGCCTTAGTTAACCACTGCCCTCTACGAGTGGTGATTCCCTGTAAAGAGGCTGTGTGTTTGTAGAGGCTAAGTGCTTTGGGATGTATGGTGCTATATAAAGGGAAGTTAATGTTATGTTCTAAAACTTTTTGCCAAACCCATGTTTACTTTAACTTTTTTCTCCCCCTCCAAAGAACAATCATTTTGTTCATTCTAGAGATCACGAATGCGGCTTTTTTTGATATTCCTGGACCATGCAATGCTATTCTCAACTACTCCTGGTCACTGGCATTAATAATGTAATGAGACATAAATAAAGCAACATAGTCATCACACATCAAACTGTGAATGGAAAAAAGGGACCAAGAATGCCCAAGTGTTCCTTATTATAAGAACATAAGAATGGCCATACTGGGTCAGACCAAAGGTCCATCTAGCCCAGTATCCTGTCTTCCAATGGTGGCCAATGCCAGGTGCTTCAGAGGGACTGAACAGAACAGGCAGTCACCAAGTGATCCATTCCCTGTTGCTCATTCCCAGCTTCTGGCAAACAGAGGTTAGGGACGCCATCCCTGCCCATGCTGGCTAATAGCCATTGATGGACCTATCCTTCAAGTACTTATCTAGTTCTTTTTTGAACCCTGTTATAATCTTGGCCTTCATCTTCTGGCAAAGAGTTCTACAGGTTGACTGTGGTTCCATAGCTCAGGGGTTAGAGCCTTAGTCTTGTAAACCAGGGGTTATGAGTTCAAATCTTGCTGGGGCCTGGGTAGCAATTTTAAGTTGAACATCAGAGCAACAAGAATGATTAAAGGTCTTGAGAACATGACCTATGAAGGAAGGCTGAAAGAATTGGGTTTGTTTAGTTTGGAAAAGAGAAGACTGAGAGGGGACATGATAGCAGTTTTCAGGTATATAAAAGGGTGTCATAAGGAGGAGGGAGAGAACTTGTTCACCTTAGCCTCTAAGGATAGAACCAGAAACAATGGGTTTAAACTGCAGCAAGGGAGGTCTAGATTGGACATTAGGAAAAAGTTCCTAACTGTCAGGGTGGTTAAACACTGGAACAAATTGCCTAGGGAGGTTGTGGAATCTCCGTCTCTGGAGATATTTAAGAGTAGGTTAGATAAATGTCTATTAGGGAGGGTCTAGGCAGTATTTGGTCCTGCCATGCGGGCAGGGGACTGGACTCGATGACCTCTCGAGGTCCCTTCCAGTCCTAGAATCTATGAATCTATGAATCAGTGGCCTAATGGATAAGGAATCAGCTTCCTAAACCAAAGATTGTGGGTTCAAGTCCCATCTAGGGTGAAAAACTACTTTCTTGGGGGAGGAGGGATAGCTTAGTGGGTTGAGCATTGGCCCACTAAACCCAAGGTTGTGAGTTCAACCACTAAGGGAGCCATTTAGGGATCTGGGGCAAAAATCTGTCAGGGATTAGTCCTGCTTTGAGCAGGGGGTTTCAACTAGCTGACCTCCTGAGGTCCCTTCCAACCCTGATATTCTAGTCTTGTGTGAAGAAATACTTCCTTTTGTTTGTTTTAATCCTGCTGCCTATTAATTTCATTTGGTGACCCCCAGAGCTATCCCATCCATAGGACAGAGCAGGGCAACCACAGGGCAACCACTTTGGGAGGTCCTGCACTTCGGGACGTGGGGTCCAGGGCAGCCTGGGGAGTTAACGGGGGGCCTGGTGCTGGCATCAGCAAGTGACCCAGCCTCAGCCTGCTCTGCTCCGTCACGCTCTGCAAAAATAAATAACCCTTCCTTATTTACTTTCTCCCCACCAGTATTGATTTTATAGACCTCTGTCTTATCCCCCCTTAATCATCTCTTTTCCAAGCTGAAAAGTCCCAATCTTATTAATCTCTCTTCATACAGAAACTGTTTGCATACCCCTAATCATTTTTGTTGTCCTTTTCTGAACCTTTTCCAGTTCCAATATATCTTCTCTGAGATGGGGCGATCACATCTGCATACCATATTCAAGATGTGGGTGTATCATGGATTTATATAGAGGCAATATGATATTTTCTGTCTTATTATCTATCCATTTCCTAAAGATTCCCAACATTCTACAAAAACAACAAGGAGTCTGGTGGCACCTTAAAGACTAACAGATTTATTTGGGCATAAGCTTTCGTGAGTAAAAACCTCACTTCTTCGGATGTGAGGTTTTTACTCACGAAAGCTTATGCCCAAATAAATCTGTTAGTCTTTAAGGTGCCACCAGACTCCTTGTTGTTTTTGTAGATACGGACTAACACGGCTACCCCCTGATACTTCCCAATATTCTGTTCACTTTTTGACTGCCACTGCACAGAGTGGATGTTTTCAGAGAACTATCCACAATGACGCCAAGATCTCTTTTGGAAACAGCTAATTTAGACCCCATCATTTTCTAAGTATAGTTGGGATTATGTTTTCCAATGTGCATTACTTTGCATTTATCAGCATTGAATTTCATCTGTCATTTTGTTGCCCAATCACTCAGTTTTGTGAGATTCCTCAGTAGCTCTTCACAGTCTGCTTTGGACTTAACTATCTTGAATAGTTTTGTATAATCTGCAAATTTTGCCACCTCACTGTTTACCCCTTTTTCCAGATCATTTATGAATATCTTGAATAGGACTGGTCCCAGTAAAGACACCTGGGGGACACCACTATTTACATCTCTCCATTCTGAAAACTGACCACTTATTTCTACCCTTTGTTTCCTATCTTTTAACCAGTTACTGATCTATAAGCGCATCTCCTCATGACAGCTTACTTTGCTTAAGAGGGACCTTGTCAAAGGCTTTCTCAAAATCTAAGTACATTACATCCACTGGATCATCCTTGTCCACATGCTTGTTGACCCCCTCAAAGAATTCTAGTAGATCATGTTGACTCTTCCCCAACAAATTATGTTCATCTATGTGTCTTATGCAGAGGTAGCCTGTTCAGAGTGAACCTGATCATAACTTTTCCATTAGAAACCTGATTTTTTTTCTTTCCTCTCTCCTACCCCTGAACTTTTCCAAAACTCAGCCTGCCGGGGTGCATAATGCCTATGATACAGAGAACAATTCTTTTGAGAAGAGTGACCCTTTATTAATCCCTTAATTATATTTTCTTTCTTTCTTTCTTTCTTTCTTTCTTTCTTCATACATGAAGCCGTTAAGGGCCAGATCCTCAAGTGGAGCTACCCCAATTTACATCAGCTAATGATCTGGCCCTTGATATGTTACACATAACTACTGTGTACTCAAATTGTGAATTCAGACCAAATTATCTTCAGTGGAGTTGTTTTAGGTTCCGATGTAAATGAGAGCAGAATGTAGTCCTTGGCAGGGAAGGCATTATAGAAAGCAGACAAAGCAAATCAATGTAAACAACCCTATTAAAGACAGCTTGAAATAAATTTCACTGTGACTTTTCAGAATTATAAAGCTGTGCATAGCCACCCAGAAAATTCCTTTTAAACTCCCCACCTGCTAGTTGTGATATTAACCTTTTCTTCAGTACATTTGTGACTACATGATAATGCGTGTTTGAATGTTAGCACTGGTTGAGTTTGATTGTCATTTTTTTTTGTTTTAATGACAAAAACGTGCACACATGTGTTTCCTGCCTGAGGTGAGATTCACATCTACAGGATATGGAAAGTTAGCATGATAAATGTAATGATTGTGTAGAAGGAAGTGCGCTCTGGTTAACAGGCATCCTATTGTATTTTACTGTCACCTGACACAATGTGCTGCACACCATTTCAGGGAAGCACCAAAACAAGTCTGGGCATAAACTTCATGTACAGAAATTGGAAACTCTGATAGGAAAAAAAAAATCATGGCTGGGTTTACTCCAGAAAAAGGCTATAGGCCAAATCCTTCCTTTAAATGCAAAGCATTCAGCTCCCATTGACTTCATTAGGAGCTGTGGGCATATGTCAAAGGGCAGAATTTAGCCATAAATATTTGGCAGCAAATATTTTTTGTGCAAATGGATGTGTATGTAATAATCCTCAAAAGCTGATATGGAAGAGTACATTTGAACAAAAAATGGTTGCCCAAAACGTCAGTTAACAACACTATTCCTTAAACATATATTAATTTTAGAGTCTTGGTCTCTGCTGCTTTTATGAAATGTTTCACTTTGGGGTAAAACTCACTTATTCTAGTAAGGACTCCAGAAAGTCTTCAGTGCAGCAGAACTGCGTAGGTTCCACTGCATAGCTGAAGCAGAGATGAAGACTGGAGGCTATGCATCCCTTTCACAGCTGAGCTCCCCATCAATTATCTATAGGCTCATTCAGGGGGAAGCATGTAATGGAGGGGCAAGACTGCAGCCAATGACTACAATTATGTGGATCCAAAAGCCACAAGCCCCCAACATAGGGATGCAGAATTCAGGTGCTGGATTAGAACTCATTTTGGAGTTTCAGGGCACACCTATACCGTGCCTGTGGATTGGCAGTTAGATATCTACACAAAGGAGTTTTTCAGAGAAAGGCCATTTACTTATTAAGCATATAATATTCTATTAAGACCCCTATATTTGAAAATTGGGCTGTGATTGTAACAGAAGTTACTGAAAACTGTATGAAAAATTGTTAAGCAAATCTGCAAATTTTGCATCTTGGAAGAATACCCACTAAGTGGTGAAAAGGTTAATAAGGATTTGCTCAGGGTTATATGTTGTTAATATTTATTAATTTATATTTATACAGTGCCATAGGTATGCATACTTTATACTTTTGTTTTAAATTCAAAATCACCAAAGGATGAGGTTGGATGCTGATTTTAATTAGTGTTATGGTGAACTGCCATGTGTCCTGGCTAGTGCTATTGCAACTGTAGTGCACCGACTCTTTAAGGTTTGCTACAATTCTCTACTTACTCACATGCATTTGCAGGATCCAGCCCTAAGTCAGTTGATGTCAATGAGTGCACTGATTCCCCAATGACCCCAATGGGAGTGCTCTGAGTTACTACAGAGAATTCTTTCCCAGGTGTCTGGCTGGTAAGCATTGCCCACATGCTCAGGGTCTAACCATGATATCTGGGGTCGGGAAAGAATTTTCCCCTGGGTCAGATTGGCACAGGCTCTAGGGTTTGTTTTTGTTTTTGTTTTCTGCCTTCCTCTGCAGCATGGGGTATGGGTCACTTACATGTATAAACTAGTGTAAATGGTGGATTCTCCATAACTTGAAGTCTTTAAATCAGGATTTGAGGATTTCAGCAACTCAGCCAGAGGTTATGGGTCTATTTCAGGAGTGAGGGAGTAAGGTTCTGTGGAGTAAGGTTCTGATATGCAAGAGGTCAGACTAGATGATCATGATGGTCCCTTCTGGCCTTAAAGTCTATGGGCAGGTCTACACTACAGCCTAAGTGGATACAACTTGTGTTGCTCAGGGATGTGAAGCCCCACTCTTGTGTGAGACAAGTTTCACGCTGTCCATACCAGCCCTATGTCGGCGGGAGATACTCTCCTGCCAACATGCTTCCACTTCTTGCTGAGGTGGAGTAATTCTGTCGAAGGGAGAGTGCTTGTCCATCAGCATAGTGCATCTTCACCACACACACTATAGCAGCTAAGCTGCATTGGTGTAGCTGCGCCGATGAAGCATTGTCGTGTAGACTTGCCCTATGAGTCTCTGAGTCAGAAAATAATCTCTCCTGCCTCTAGTCTGTGATGCATGAATTGAATTCTGTCTGATTCAGTCACTGAAACTGATCTTTTCCAGGGTGATAACAAGACTTGCTGTTGACTCAAACCCCTGAAAACAAAATTTGTTAAAGCGAAACAAAGACATTTCAGACTGAGTCAGAGAATCAGGTTAGCAAGCAGTAAAAGGTTATATTTATAAATTGTAAAACACAATTGAATGTAGGTGCACAAATGTTGGAAATCGGTTTAAAAGATGGCAGGTGTTGCAATAAAAAATGCATGAATATGAATTGATTTTTTCCACAGCTGCAGCATATAGATGTTGCTCGTCTTACAAATCTATGAGTAGTAAAAAATCATATTCCTGCAAAGAGCAGATGAGATGGGGAAGCTCTCACTAAGATCTGATATTCTCTCTGAACTTTGAAATGTTGAATTAATGAGCTATGTAATGCTACTGGGTAGAAAGCTGTCAGTAAGGATAGAATTGTTTCACAGCAGAGTTGCTCTATTAAAAAAACCTCTTCCTTTCCATAGTCCTGATTCAGAAATGGAGGGAGGAGTAATACTGAACTTGACTGTTGACCGGACAGTGAGAATGGAGCTATTGTATACAAAACTGAATATGCCTATCTGTGCTTCTTTTCACAGAGCTGTACACAGCAATTACCCTTGAAGAGAGAGGAATCCTCTAAAAAGCTGCTATGAGCTGACTGTCGGTGACTCAAACTCTGAAGAACAAAACCCTGAAGTCATAAAGTTCATAGGCCACAAGAGGTAAATATGCAATTTGTAATCCCATCCCTCTGTTTTTCTCATTAGCCTCAGGTTAAGCAACAGATTGCAAAAGCCATACAGCAAAGATCATGTCATCATCTATGCACTGTACAGCAATGTGCACATTGGTGATGCTTGATTAATAATATAGACTGCCAGGGTAGCAAAGCTGGAAATGTTTATCTAATACTGTGACCTGAATTTGCTTATTTGAATAAAACACTCCTCACTTCATGGATACTTTTACATCAAGCATCATCTTTCCATTGCACGGTTTCCTGGTTGGCAAAAAATAAAATGTGATTCAATCTGAAATGTGATGCATGTTGGGAAAAGTGCAGATTTTCAGTGGGAGGAAGAAACCTGGCCAGTGGTGATGAGAGACGTAGGGGCATAACGGATAAGAGATTTGAAATGACATTTGTCACAGCATAATTTACTCTTTTATGTTGTTTACTGTGGGTTCCTTCACACTTCTGACCCTTTAGTCTTCTAAGATCTCAGAAGGAAGGGCTCTCAGGAAACTTTCAGGGTTTGTTATTTCTGATAGCTAAGCAGAAAAATTAAATACACAGAGTGGAACTTCATTCCTTCCCTGTCGTCACCCAGATGCTGAGGATGTTCTTATTTAATTTTAGTTGTTCCTGATATGGAAACCCTTTCTGACTGACCTCCGGAAACGTCCCATAATCCCCTTAAGTCAAGTGGCCTCTCTTCTCTTTGTTGTGAAATCGGCTGAGGAATACGGAAGTGCCTTTTCAGAGCTCCGTTTCAGACAGCGGCTGCTTATCTGCAACGGGGCAAAGCAAATGTTTACTGAGTGAGTGAGTGAGAGGCAGGGGGGCTAGGGGAATCTGAACTTACAAGACAGCATGCTGACACACTCTCAGCACTCCAAAAACCCATTCTCTCTTTCCCCCCCACATACAAACAACACACTCCACCTCACTCCCTCATTTGAAAAGCACGTTGCAGCCACTTGAACGCTGGGATAGCTGCCCATAATGCACTGCTCCCAATGCCGCTGCAAATGCCGCAGACATGGCCATGCAAGTGCGCTTGCAGCTGTCAGTGTGGACAGACTGCAGCGCTTTCCCTAGTGCGCTCTCCGAAGGCTGGTTTAACCCAAAGTGCTTTAAAGCTGCAAGTGTAGCCATGGCCTAAAAACACATAAGGGGGATTTAAAGTTGTGTATCCTAGTTGCTGCCAAATAAAATTGGAAAACAAAACCTTTAGAGCCTGATTCTTCACCGCTTTGCACCTTGTGAAAAGTGGGTGTAAAGTGCGACTGAATCAGAACAGTAGTGGTTTACATTCGTTCTGCACTTACTTTGCACAGATGGAAGGCATTCATTCTGCAAAGCACTATAGTACCTGTTAAAGTCCCAGGTTAAAGTAAAGTGCATGTTTTAAGTGTTTTGCGAATAGGGGTCTAAGTGACTACAGGGGGTAAGGAAGTGGAGAATCAACTCTGTATTTCTCAAGCCCTACTATCCTTCTAATTATTTTAGAGAGTATAGTCGTGATCCTGCAAAGGTTGCTATCCTATACGCTATCCCGTATTTCTTTGCAGCACTAGGACTTAAAATATTTAATTCAATTAATATTTAATCTCTTGTACTTCAGCAGACCCACCATTTGTCTAGCCATCTTTTTGCCATTCTATTCTTTAGAATGCACAATGTAGGTGTTTGTATTCTATAAATAAAAACTACATGAAAAACTTTATTTAGATTGCAAAGTCAAGCGCTCCAGTTAGAAAATGCCAGAATGTAGGATGCCAATGCAATCTTAATTTTGTCTAGCTGGGCATCCATCCTGTACACTGAATGGGGTTCTGTGGAAAAAAAGAGTATGCCACTTGATTTAAGCCCTTTTTCATGGTGCATATGCATAAGGATGGTCTCAATTCTGGTATTTCATAAATGTCAAGTGCTTGAGTTTGCAACCTAAATGTTAGTTTTCACTGCACACAAACAGATAAAATCATGAAATACTCTTGCTGGAATATTGCAACAGAACTGTTCTTTATTTCTTAGCATTCAGAGCAACACATAAAAACGCAAATCAGAGAGAGACAAAACAGGTGGCTCCTAAAACAGAGAGGCACAATTTACATCATCTAGCTTGGCTATCTACAGACTAACTCCTGCTAGGCCCAAACTGCACGCTTTTCTACAGAGCCCCCTAGCCTGCAAGAAGGACCAGGAAAACCCCCTGAAATTTTTAACATAATTTTCAACACTAAAAACATTAGTCTAATGTAGTATTTATATGTAATTCCCTAGGACTTTTATTTTTTAAGGTAAAAACAAATTATTATGTATAAATGTAACAACCTGCACATCACCAGCAGGGTTTGAACTGCAGCACAGACTTCTACCACTTGAGCTACAAGACTAACTGGCAGAATAAAGCTGTTATCCAGAGTGGGGACATCTGGAGGGGCTATTAGAGGGAGCCTGGCCCAGCTCTCTTCCCCTCTTCCCCCATTGCTGCTACAGAAGCTCCCAACATTGTTGCTGCTTTGCCATCAGCATGCATGGGTCTGGCTCTTTAGAATGTTCACATTTAGTTACTATTCTGTCACACAGCTGTAACTTTCAGGCAGAAGACAAGCAAGAAAAGGAAATAAATTTATAATTCATCCAAACCTGAACAGAGATTATGGGATGCATGAAAGGTACATATCTACCCATAGGGCTTTGTCCTTGCTGAATTTCAAAAGCCTGCTGCAAACAATGGAGGTGTTCAAGCATCTTTAACAAAAAAAATCTATAATCTTTTATAATGTAAAGTGTTAAATCAACCAAAATATAGGGGTTTCTACCAGCTCCCTCTATAATACATATATAAAATACACACACACAAACAGTCTACAGATTGGCAGAATATTTGCCTATAAAATAACCATGGGTGAAATTCATATCTGTGCTATAGGTTAGAAAAGGCCTATGCATTACTTAAGGTCTGTGATGTAGCCGACACTGATTGAGTTAGTGTTTATAATTGGAAAGAGCAGGCTCTGTGGGACAAATACTTTTCCTTGCTAGCAAATGGACAGGATAGCAATGCAGAAGGATGGGAAATTGGTAGAGCTTTAGTTCCGTCCCTCACCTCCGAAGTGCTGGCCAGCAGAGCTGTAACTGTGCATGTGGGGAAATATGCTGCACCATAGTAAGAGCTACAATAAATTATTTTCCTCCCCACAGATCAGATCAAGGGAGTGCACAGGAGGAACTCAGACTTTGGCTAATAGTTCCTTCTCAGGGCACCACCTAGGGTGGCCCACTTATGCAACACACAGGGCTGGGTGTAAATTTTCAATCAAGAATCAAGCCTTCAGTTTTTATTGAGCAGGCATATTGAGGAAAATGTATAATATACCATTCTCCTAGATTCCATCTATAGCTCTTAGCTATAAAAGTCAGCCATCTTGAATTCTCATTATTCTTGCAGTACCAGATCATTTGCATAAAATGAAAAGACTAAATTGTTAGGAATCTAAAAATATACTGTTGCCAGGATACATCTTGTTAGATGCAAATGTAACTGTGTTTGTGCAGACCAGCTAAAAATAGTTTGGTACTCAAAAAAATTCATATTAACATTAGTGGTAAGTGAAATGATATATACCCACTGAGCTACTAAAATTCTGGCTATTCATTCTGAGTAATATGAAAAATAACTTTTGCATTAGTGATGTTATTTCAAGAAAAATGGAACTATTTTAAAAGGTAATTATAATTCCATTAATAACCTTTTTGCAGTGCAGGTGCCACTATAGAAGGATCATATTGCACGGGTAAGTATTCTATTTCAGCTTCTAGATGCACTTCCTTGTACAATAAATTAGTCATTCATTAATGTTAGTTGCAAAGCAACGTCCCCTCCCAAAGAAGCAGCACCAACAACAAATATTTAACTAGCCCTATATAGTAACACTACTACTATATTGTCAATGGATACATATTTTGTAGAATCACAGCTGAGAGTTAGTAAACAAAAGTGCTTTCCTAGGTTTTGACCCTGCACCTACTAGAGTCTATAATCAATTTTTAATGTGTTATATCTACTTATTCCTGTTTATCAAAGAAAATCAGAAGAAATAGAATTATTTTTATTGCTAATAATATACTTTAGAAATATTAAATGATTACAAATTGAACATACACACAGGGGCTTATTTTAAAACCCTATACAAGTTAATTAACTATCACTTCCCTTGGGGAAATTGTTTAATTTGTGTAAGATTGAGCGAGAGGAATGAGCTAATGCCAAATCACTGATGAGGGCAATTGGAAATTAATGTATAAAAACATGCACATTGGTAGTGTGTGCTGTTTAAATTGCCAGCATGTGGATATTGAATAAATCTTGCTGAATGAATTAGATTTTGTCATTTTAAAAACTGATGTTTTTAATATTTCCAGAAGGATGAACATGAATTTATACAGCCAAAAATTGTACTGCAGTTACAATGTTAGATAAGGAATAAAGAGAGATGTTTAGATCAAAATAAAGATGGTTAGAAATAGTATTGCCATAACTTCCAAACAGGCAGAAAAACTTAAGCTTAGATACTCAGCTGCATCCAGTTCTATGCCTATCCTGGCCCCAGCAAACATGAAGCTGTTCTATTTTATACTGGCTGACTGAACTACCCCTCTCCCCCAGCCCAAGAGGCCACTGCCAACCTTGGACTGTCAGAAGACACTATGGCCATGCCCCCTCCTCACCTCCTACATTGGATGCCTCAAAAGGAAGTAGCCTAGGAGTTTATTATGCTAACTGTGTGCCCACTGGGGACAACCTCATGCTGAAGGAATCCCCAGCAATGGCGATCCAGGAGCTCTCTGCTCCCTTTGGGGAGCGAGAAGAGAGCTCAGGATTCATCCTTGTTCTCAAAGAATAGGTTTCTTCCTTGACTGGAGAGAAAGGATTTAACAAAAACACAGGAAAACCTATTCTTGAAACAGAAAAATGCATGACAGTATTGAAAAAGGATACTAGACAGCAAAAGCCAATTGCTCCGCACAATTCAGAGACATCAGAAAATGGATTCATCCCTCACATACAGTTAATTGGTTTTGCACGGATATAATTCCATCCATGGCTTCAGTGGAGTTACTCCTGATTTACATCACTGGAGCTGAGAAAAGAATCAAGCCCCTCAACTCCGGAAAACAGCTCTGAGCATGGTTTTTTTTCAGAAAGGCTAAGCTCCCACAATTCCAGCACAAGGGTTGGTAGGTTCAGGCTAGATATTAGTATAATTTATTAGCTTCATTTTTTTTTCCATTTTAGCCACAAAATTAGGGTCATCACAGACTGAGGGAGTCATTAAGGACCTGATTCAGAGGTCATGACATTGATGAGAGTGTTTATATTGACTTTAATAGTCTTTGGATCAGGATCTAAATCTTTTTGTTAAAGTGATATTACCTCTTTTTGGCCTTCACAGAGAGGCAAAATGAGCATTAACTAGGTTGTCATTTTATTCCACATATTAGGTCTTGGATGTAATGCTCAGGAAAACTACTAAATAATCTATTAGTTGTGCAACATCAAAAGCAAATAACTCAGTCTCCCATCTGTTCTGGGGCCTTTGTTTGCACCCAGATGGCTGTTGGTGTGGTTTTGCATAACGAAATATGCAAGGCATCCTACCCTCCAGACAGAAAAGGCTAAGCCAGGTGAGTAGTCATTTGCCATTATTTTCAAGATGATGTTACAATTGATTCATACTCAAGAATCATTCAAAGTCTATATTCCAGCAAATCACTAGATTTTAAAAAAATCATGTTTTAGATTGTTTTATAAATGTATCCTTACTATCTATTTATTGTTGGTCCCTTTCCTATTCTCATCAAAATCAATGGATGTCAAAACTCATATTAATATCGGTAGGGGAGGATGGTGCTGTGATGGCCACCTCTTGGCCAGGCATAGTGTAACAGCTTTCATCCCATATGTTGCCCCCTGCCAATGGTCACTCCACTGTTGCAGTAGTCTTTCTTAACGTAATTCTCAGTGCTCCCTCTTCACAACTCAGCCCTCTAGCTAGATCACTATGTGTCTCCCTTGGTAGCCTCGCCGGACCAGGTAGGGAAATGCAGGTTTCCCCCTCTCCCCCCACACCCATTCTATGCTGGGTTCCAGCCCAGAGACCCCTATATAAAGCAACTATGGTCTACTTGCTCCCAGTCCACATCGCTATTTCCCTGGACTCCTTCCTCCTTTCCTTCTCTACCTTATGGCCCTATCCCCCTCTGGGTTTGCTGACCTAAATTCCTTCCTCCCAGGGAGCAACTGTAGACTACTTCCTCCCCCCGTCCCGACTTCTTGCCAAACTCTGTAGCCCCAAACAAACCTACCTTCTCCCAGGAAATGACTGCAGACTACTTCCCTTGCAGTCCCCTTCTTTTCTTTTCTTTTCTTTTCTTTTCTCAGCCCCTAGCATGTGAGGGGTTATGACCACCACCCACTGCAGTTTTCACATAAGCAAAAATCTATTTCCTCTCACCCAGTCTTGTATCCATAAAAAAGCAAAAGCAATGCTTTATTAATGCTATTACTTTCCCGGTACTCTCACTAATCTTTTCAGACTATATTCTTTCACCTTGAGGGATCTCAGTTCTTCATAAAGAATCTTTCTTTCTGTGCAATTCTCCCTGCATTGCCACAGCAGATGCTCAACTGTTTGTTTGGCTTTGCATGTGTCCCACAACCAGTCTTTGTACTTGTTTAGTAAATATAAATTACCATTCAGGTCACAGTGACCTGTTGGCAATCTAAATATAGTTATTTCACTTCTTCTATCATAGCTATTAAGTATACCATTATCCTCAAGTTTAGGACATATTTCACAGAATCTTCATCCTTTTTTTCTCTTTGGTCCATTGTTCTAGCCATTGTTCCTTAATTTCACTCTTAACCAAACTTTTGAAGTCCTGTGTACTCAGAGGAATCTTTATATTAACCTCCTCATTTTGAAGGCACTTTTAGCTGCTTTATCTGCCTTTCCATTGACCAGTATCCCGATATACACTGGAATCCACACTATTAATATATGTATATCTAGTTGTATTATCTCCCTATTTAAGAACAGTATTATGTCATTCCTGTTTTCCAGGGCTCCCTTTCTAATTGCTGTTATACCCAATAAAGATTCAGATAGGATATCAGTCATAGAAGGTGTGACAGGGTCTGCTTACCCTGCACTAGCCCAAATAGGGTTAAGCCCATATTACTGACAGTGGAAGTCCCGCCTCCCAGGCGGGGCTGGGCATGCTCCAAATGCGCTAGCAGTATAAAAGAAGGAAGCCCTGCTCATTCTGGGCTGGAGGCCCCAGGGGAAGGACCTGTCTGGGAAGCTCCTGCGGAGGGCCAGCCACAGCCCCTGACTGTGCCAGGAATCAGAGCCTGGACCATCTGTACCCCAGTGACTAGAGGAGCCACCGGAGGCAACTGGCCCAACTGACCACAGAGAACCTGACATCTCATGGAAGACCCCAACGCAGATACTGGTAGGAAGTGACCCAGGAAGGGTGATGGAGTGGTACCTCCCACCTGGGAAACCTCAGTGTGTTTCGGTAGGACCCCCTGCTGAGTCAGTAGCAAGTTGCAGTGCCACTGTTAGGGCCCTGGATTGGGGCCCGGTGGAGTCAGGTGGGCACAGGCCCCACTACTGGGGCCACCACATCCCTTGGTGGGCGCCCTACCCTCATAGACTCTGGCCGCTAGGCCACACTGGCCAGCACCCAAGGGCTACTTTATAGACTCTGGCCCCTAGGCCACGCTGCCCTGAACCTAAGGGCTGCCCTATAGACTCTGGCCGCTAGGCCACGCTGCCCTGACCCTAGGGGCGTAGACTGTCACAGATGGGCATATGTCCCTTATTCAGATCAGTGCCAACAGTATGCCCATCATAATGGCCACAAGATTAGGTGGTCCCATAGATCTTTAATTCCAAATTCAGGGATACAAAAGTCCGTTTCCACTCTACCAGTGTTGTCAATGCTGACCTCATTTGCTATGTATAATCTCATAAACCTTAGTCATCATATTTGACAGTCCTGCTCTTCTTTGTTTTATTGTATAATTCCAAATCCAAAACTGGAGAGCCAACCGTCCAGATATAGTTTGATTTCTTCTAAGTAGAGATTTTAATTTATTTCTTTTCATCCAAATTTTTTACACATCCTGTTAATTTGTGGTGCCCAGTTATTTCTTGTCTACTTAATTCCCAACAGGGGTTCCAGAACAGGGAGAGTCAAGGGGCCATGGCCCTCCCACTTTTGAAAGTGAACAGGCCTGGACCATACACTTTTTGCCCCAGGCCCAGCCCCCTGCCACTCCTCTTCCCTTCAAAGCTCTGCCTCCCAACCAGGCCAGAATCTGGAGCCGGGTCCAGGGCCTGCTCCAGGGTTTTGGCCGCCCCAAGCAGCCAAAACAAAACAAACAAACAAAAAAAGCGTCGATTGCGATCTAAAAAAAGCCGCGATCGCGATCCTCGGTGGCAATTCGGCGGGAGGTCCTTCACTCCAGGCGGAGTGAGGGACCGTCCACAGAATTGCCTCCGAATACCTGGACCTGCCACCCCTCTCCGGAGCAGCCGCCCCAAGCACCTGCTTGAGAAGCTGGTGCCTGGAGCCGGCCCTGGCCGGGTCAGGAATAAGAGCCGTGTGGGCAGCTGTAGTGAGCCCTGGACCCTCCACCTGTTCTGGGGCACAGGTCGGGGGCTGCTCTCAGGCCTCCCCACCCCAGGCAGGTGGAGGGGCTCAGGATCCCTGGCCCAGTTCCAGATTCCAACTTGGCCAGGAGGGCAGGGCCTCAGGGGGAGAGGGGGGGCAGGGACGGGGCCACGGAGGGGGGGTGGGGCCTCATGGGCCCCCAACTTTGAGGAAGAATCTGTGGCTCCCGCTTCCCAACAATCCTCGTATATCCATTTAGTACTCTTATCTTCACTATTTCCATTAACCTTCTCCAAAAATTTAAATCTAACAATTTCATTCTTAAATTTATAGGTATTTCTCTGGTTGCTAACTGCAGCACACACAACGGAGTTATAATACTAGCACTACATGCGATTCACAGAGCTTGGGCTTCGATTGACTTTAATTTTTTAACTGATGATTTAGAAGTTGAATTAAAGTATTGGCGTCCATGATGTAAAACTGGTCTTCTTAATACCCTATACAGCATCAGCAATGTGTTCTTATCTGCACCCCAATTTTTCCCAGCAATACTTTTAAGCAGATTTATGCTGTCTTTTTATTTAGTCTTTATATGATCCTTCCAAGTTGGTTTGTTATCGAACATAATTCCTAAGAATGCAAAATTTTGAACTATATGTATTTTTTCTATATAGAGATATAGGTTCCATTCTTCCCCAACCTTCCTTTTTGTGAAGATCTTTCCATTTGTTTTACCAAGTAAGAACTTAAATCCCCAAGTATATCCCCATTCTGAAATCTGCCATAGCACCTCACTGGTTCTCTCCATAGCTATTTTAAGTCTTCTATGTTTGGCCCATATAGCACGGTCATCCACAAATACCTATTCCTGCCTGTATATTCCCCGGGAAATCATTAATCATTAATCATAATATTAAACAGGGTGGGCTGATAACACTCTCCTGCGGAGTGCCATTAATAAGTTTATAAATATTCGACAAAGCTTTGCATAGTTCTATTACTTCAAAAGTCTCTTACACACCAGAACAGTCTTCCTTTTATTCCACTTCCTGCTAGTTTGTACAGCAAGCCTTTCCTCCTTAGCATGTCAAATGCTTTTTCAATGTCCAGAAAGACAGTTATCATAAACTCTCTATCAGAGGGGTAGCTGTGTTAGTCTATATCCACAAAAACAACAAGGAGTCTTGTGGTACCTTAAAGACTAACAGATTTATTTGGGCATAAACGTTCATGGGTAAAAAAAACCACTTTTTCAGGTGCACGAAGTGAAAATTACAGATAACAGGCATAAATATACTGG
This sequence comes from Malaclemys terrapin pileata, assembly GCF_027887155.1. Classification (NCBI taxonomy): domain Eukaryota; kingdom Metazoa; phylum Chordata; order Testudines; family Emydidae; genus Malaclemys; species Malaclemys terrapin. Next base: position 183,459,374 of record NC_071507.1, on the reverse strand, counting down.
CACATGAACAGAAGGGAGTTACCTTACAAGTGGAGAACCAGTGTTGACAATGCCAATTCAGTCAGAGTGGATGTGGTCCACTCCCAATAATTGATGAGGAGGTGTCAATACTAAGAGAGGGAAATTTGCTTTTGTAGTGAACTCTCTGTTCCTCCTGTTTTTTTGTATTTGTTTCTAATCTTACAATATTATCAACTGTGCATATTCCATTCCCGAAACCAGGACACAGTTTATAATTTCATTTTTTCCAAATATGCTACTAAGCTCTCATTTATCATTCTTTCCATAATTTTGCCCACATATGATGTGAGGACAATAGGTCTATATGCAGCAAGTCTTGTATGTAAAATGCCAGGTTCTCCTATTGGTATAACCACTGCTTGCTTCCATTATTCCCTTTCCTCATATTATTATATAATTTCAATTAAATTCTTAAACTCCCTTTGCTATAGATCCTGGCATCAAGATTAACATGCTAATATTGTCTTCACTCTGCTTGAGTGAAAGGCCTAGGAATTATAAGATTTCCTACAACTGTCAAGCAGAAATAGTCAGCCATCCTGCATTTGAGTCCCTCTTGATAACCCCAGACCTGGTCATCTAACCTAGCATCTTCTGTAACCTGTGCTCTGAGAAGCAAATAATCTATATTTCTATCAGTTGACATAAACTTTCCAGTTTCCTTATTTCAAATTCTAAAGTATATATGTTTCTGTAATAAAGTATGTAGAGAATCTGTTTGGTAATAGCCACTTAACTTACACCAGTCTGGGATTTCATTTGGTGACAACAGCATCTGATGCCTTCTATAATTACTGTACTCATAGATTACCCACATTCCACTAAGAACTTGAACTGAAACTATTTGAGGATTGTATCCTTGGAACTGAAGATTTAAGATTTCTGTATTAAATTCAATTTTCTTCCCCTTGAAACCTTCCTTTTCAAAGAGGATATGATTGGCTCTGAAAGCTTAATGTTTATAACATATAGAGATTTAAGTCTTGTTTGGGGTGGACATCCCATTGCAGACAAATTAGGATAGGTTCCTTCTTCCATCACATACTGACTACCAGAGAAATCTTCTTTATCATATGCAATCCAGCTGCCACCCAAAATCTTTGAAGATGTTATAGCAAATGAAACATCAATATAATTGATTTTTTTCTCAAATATTTGGCTGTAACCTTTGAATTCTGGTTATGAAAATAACTGGACGTTAAATTTCCCCATTTGGCTATTGATGGTATCCACAACTATGGACTGAATTGAAGAGATCTTACAATTAGTGGCTCGTCCAAGCCTCAGTGCTGGGATACAGTCCTTTATCAAGTATGTATTGCTCTCCTGTAAAGTCAGGATTCTCATAGACAACCCACTCTCCACTTAACACGTTTATGGATTGTGTCCTCAGCCATTCCAAGTGTCTCTCAAATTGTAAATAATTCCTAAAACATTAATATTGGAACTTTTACTCCCAAAGCATTTTTCACTGAACGTTATCATATGGGGGTTTCTGAAATCTCCTAGCTCTTCACTGTAACCACCCCAATCTTTCCATTCTTGGTACATATCTTCCTCCAGCAAATGATGACCTGCAAACTAATATATTGTAAGGAATCCAAACGCCTCCGAACACTTTTATGGACCCAACTGATGTAAATAGCAGTGTCTTCTTTTCTCACGGTACTTCTTGTTGCTTTCCTTCCTCAGTAAGTGTATTTCTGGTCCCAGTTTCATATATTTACCTTCAAAGAGAGAGTTCTCATAAATTATTACCTTTGGTTCTCCAGTTTTGTGGCCATGCATTTTCAAGGGATCTATCTCATGAACCTAATCTATAGTTCCATCTTCTCCCAAAACACTAAATTAGGATATTCACCAGGCTCTAACATTAAAGGGACTCCCTGGAAACCATGTTCTTCATAAATTAGTCCTATGCTCCAATTTACTTTTAGAGAACAAGTCTGCTGTCTTGTGCCAAATATATGTGTTTCCTCTTTGTTGTCAAAAAATGAAGTTACAATTCCTCACCCCTTCTGGTTTCATATACAAGTTAATTTGGCAAATCTTTTACTACATGTTTAATTTAACTAGTCACTGCAAGCTTAGCAAATATACATTAATCTTTTTCTTCTGAAGTATTTTCACCCCAAATATTAGTGAGTTCCTGTTCTCCTTCCTCCAGAGGAATAGAGGTCCTTCAAAATTTGGTTTCTCATACAGAATTCAGCTTTAACTATGTACCATTCTTGTGAAAGTTTGTTTCACTATATCTCAGCATCTGGTCAAGTCTGGGACGGATTTTATTTTAGCTGTTTCCTGAAAATGCCTCCCCATCTAATAAACCAGCAGAGACATTTGGTTCACATCAGCTAGACTTTAATGAGCTTGAGAAATTTTTGTCAGTGCTTTCATAGTTTGGCATTTGTAAATTTAGTTATTTTTTCCCATTATCAGTATGCAAATATTTTTCCATGTTACTTGGAACTTTTGAACCTGAAAGGGACTCAGACTTTTGAGGTACGTTGAATGGTCTGGCTGCATCAAGTTGTAAAGCAGGCATCCCTTAGGAGTCAGCTGTGAAAGTTGTTCTGATGCTGTTTATTGAGGATACAAAGGGAGTAAATATCTTTTCTTTAGTTGTAAATATTAGCAAGCTTGAGAAGACAGTACTTTTTCCAGACGGAACTGCTTAATTTCACCATCTTTACCATCCTTGTTCTCTTTTCCATTTACTTCCTGAATCAGTGCAGGTTAATCTCTTTTGGATGACTTGAGTAATTTGAAAAATATACTTTGTTCTGTAGATGCACGCTTGGGTATGACTCTGGCTTCAGTTTCTAGGCTTTGTATTTTAAATTACATCCTGATCCTGGGCTTTTTCTCTTTTTATTCACAAAATAAACTAAATATACTCGGATTAAATACGTTCTCTAAATTGTCTTCATGAATTGGAGACATTGTAAAGTGATTGCGGAAGACTTTGGAAGCTTTGGCCTTTTCTTCTTACAGGCTATACAAATTGATCTGTCTAGATTTTTGATAAAAGGAGTACTTGTGGCACCTTAGAGACTAACAAATTTATTAGAGCATAAGCTCTATATGCATCCGAAGAAGTGGGTTGTAGCCCACGAAAGCTTATGCTCTAATAAATTTGTTAGTCTCTAAGATGCCACAAGTACTCCTGTTCTTTTTGAAGATACAGACTAACACGGCTGCTACTCTGAAACCTAGATTTTTGATAGTTTCAGTAAACTTTTTCATGTCAGATGCGGACTCGAAAATGCTCTCATTATTACCATCAAAAACATTACAAGTGTTACTTGGGCTTTTCTGAACATTGACAATATTTTGCTCTAATGTCTGTATGTTTTCTAAATTGCTTTTGTTACTCTGCATGTTTGTAGACATTGACTCTCCTGTTTTTTGTCTTTTTCCCTTCTTTTTGTATTTGAGAATGCATATTCTGCTCTAATTCTGATTCTTTGGGATCAGATTTTAAGGGATATTTATAATCTTTACAAGGTGATGTGATCTCTGTGTTTGATAACAATATTTGTTCTTCATGTTGATGAGGTTGTATTAATTGCTCTATTAGCATTATCTTGGAAGATTTCATTTTGTTGGGGGGTTGTAAAGATGTTATTTTAGGTAACAAACAGTCCTTATTAATGGTGGTGGGTTCTACATCTGCTTGTCTTAAAGAGCAAGCACGAGCATATGCTTTGCTGGTGTGGTTAAAGAGAGATCCCATAACTTTAGTTGTAACTGTAGGACTGGAGATAAGTTTCTCAGCTCTGAGCTGTCTAAATCAGAACCTGTTTGTTTTTCAGTTGATTTGTCTACTTTTCCATTTTTAATCCCTTCAGTACACAAGAGAGCTCCTCCATCAGAGCTCCATTTTTACACGTTTTGCTGTCTTGGATTCAGTTTTCAGAAAGTGAGCAAGTGGTGCTTCTCTGTGTTATCAGTAGAGGAAAGTTTGGAAGTCTCCACATTGCTTTCACCAGAAGGTGTGGTGAAATATTTTGGGTTTTGGTTTTATTGTTTATTGCTACCACAGGTTGGATAAACTGTCTTTTTGATAAAGAATCTTTTACCTGACTCTTCAAACTAGTGGGAGAAACAGGAACTGCGTAAGATTGACTCTTTTTAAATGATCTTCTTCTGAATAGGGATGAAGTTTGTAGTTGTTTACTTTTGTCAGATTCAGTTTTAGGTCATCCCTTGTGATTTGATCCAACCTTTATGTCCTGGTTTCTTAAGGTGGAAGAATTCCATTCAGGAGTCTGTTTAAATTTAATTTTTCTTTCTGACTTGTTTATCTTTTCTGAAACCACATTCGAAGAAACAATGCCATCCAAAACAGAATCTTTTTTGCAGTATTCTCAATCTGATTTCTCTCTCCATTTAGAGTGTCATCAAATAACTGACATTTCCTCCTCTTTCCAGATCTCTTAGTAATAGTTTTTTATCCAATATGCCTGTATCATCACAAACTTCTCCTGATAGATATCTAATGTTAGAACTCTAGCAGGATCCATGCATTCAGTTGATTTGGATTTCACACTGTGGCAATTCCTTTGATTTGCATATTTGGGACGTATGGACACTTACACATTCATTAGTTGTTTGTTAATATGTTCTTTTCTAAGTCTTCACTGGATTCATAATTCAAATTTCTGATGAAATTTAGCATTGTGGAATTAGAAGTATATAGAACAGGCTCTTTTTCTAGTTCCTTTATCTAGTCTCCACTCTAAAAAACATGTTCCCTGAAGGTGACCTAACATATTTCAATGCTGCCGTTCCAATCAGTTGACCTTTCACTGTCAGAAGGGACTCCCTTGCTGCTCCATTCTGAAATATGACTCAAAGGTGTTATTGTCGTACTGAAATTATTGTGTCTCTGCAACAGCATTCCAACTTCTTGCCTTCTGCACATAGGGAGTTTAACATTTTTTCTTTAGGTCTTCATTATCTATTGATTTCAGTTAGGTTGTATGCTTAGGAGGATTTAGTATTTGGACTTGAAGAGGGTTCTAGCAAATTTTTGGCATTTTTTTCCCTACCTGAACTAAGCACATTTCTAAGCTTTTCCAAAACTGGTTTATTTTTGTTCTCTTCTTTGAAGGAGTCTGGAGACTGTGCTTTGGAATTAACAGTTTCAAGATTGGGGCCCGAGTCATTAGGGCATGGCATGACCCTCTATATGCAAAGGTGAAAACCTTGCTCTTAAACTTTACAGAATATTTTGTTTAGGTATTCAAATCAAGTAACAGTAAAGGTTGCTCAAGTACAACCACCACCCAGACATGAAAAATGAGGAAGTCCACATTTATGTCAAATACACATACACAGCAACCAATCACAATTTATTGAAAGCCCTGGCTTTAATATGTCATCCATCAAACTCCTAAGCAGATACCCCAACAAATAAACCTTAAGTCTGTCCCTGAAGTCCAGCGCCCTTCTATTCGCAGCTTAATCGCTTTATACAGGCCCAATCTGCTCCTTCCCAGCTGAACTTTGTCTTCCATTAGGTTTACTTTTCCCTGGCTCTCCTCCAGGTGCAGAATATAAGCTTAATTGACCTAATTTAACCTACTCTGCCTTGTGTAGGGGTGGTCACCCCATCACAGATGCCTATGATTTCCATTCCATTTTAAGTGCAAGTTCAAATTGGTTAGCTGTTTCTAATTCACGGGACAACATTAAGCCAACAGTACCAGCCAAGGCCTATCTATAAGGATAATCTTTGTACTATGCTCTGAAGGTCAGTGGACTGAGCTGTATGGGCAGCTACTGAAACACGTAGGGTCGTAACTTGGTTATTCCATTGTGAGCAGGGTTGAGCTCTCTTTGGATGAAATGAGAAGTAAAAGGGAAAAATTGATTAAATATCAATAATCAAGCCTATAGACTAGATCGTCAACTGATGTAAATCAGCATAACTCAATTTCCTTCCAGGGAACTGTACAACTTTACACAAGCTGAGGACTGTCAAGGCTGTATCCCCACTTTGAACTTTAGGGTACAAATGTAGGGGCCTGCATGAAAACTTCTAAGCTTAACTACCAGCTTAGCTCTGGTCCACTGCCACCATTTCCCAATTGGATTCCCTCCCTGGGAAGCCTTGAGAAACCTTTCACCAATTCCCTGGTGAAAACAGATCCAAACCCCTTGGATCTTAAAACAAGGAGAAATTAACCATTCCCCTCCTTCCTCCCACCAACTCCTGGTGAATACAGATCCAACCCCCTTGGATCTAAAACAAGGAAAAATTAACCATTCCCCTCCCTCCTCCCACCAACTCCTGGTGAATACAGATCCAACCCCCTTGGATCTAAAACAAGGAGAAATTAACCATTCCCCTCCTTCCTCCCACCAACTCCTGGTGAATACAGATCCAACCCCCTTGGATCTAAAACAAGGAAAAATTAACCATTCCCCTCCCTCCTCCCACCAACTCCTGGTGAATACAGATCCAACCCCCTTGGATCTAAAACAAGGAGAAATTAACCATTCCCCTCCTTCCTCCCACCAACTCCTGGTAAATACAGATCCAATCCCCTTGGATCTAAAACAAGGAAAAATCAATCAGGTTCTTAAAAAGAAGGCTTTTAATTAAAGAAAAAGGTAAAAATCATCTCTGTAAAATCAGTATGGAAATTAACCTTACAGGGTAATCAAACTTAAAGAGCTCAGAGGATTCCCCTCTAGTCTCAGGTTCAAAGTACAGCAAACAAAGATAAACACTCTAGTAAAAGGTACATTTACAAGTTGAGAAAACCAAGGAAAACTAAGATGCCTTGCCTGGCTATTTACTTACAAGTTTGAAATAGGAGAGACTTGTTTAGAAAGATTTGGAGAACCTGGATTGATGTCTGGTCCCTCTCTCAGTCCCGAGAGCGAACACACTCCCAAACAAAGAAGACAAACAAAAGCCTTCCCCCCCCTCAAGATTTGAAAGTATCTTGTCCCCTTATTGGTCCTTTGGGTTAGATGCCAGCCAGGTTACCTGAGCTTCTTAATCCTTTTCCCTGTAAAGGGTTTTGGAGTCTCTGGCCAGGAGGGATTTTATAGTACTGTACACAGGAGAGCTGTTACCCTTCCCTTTATAGTTATGACAAGGACCAAGGCCAAGAGCCTGATATTCAACTGGTCTAAATTAATGGAATTACAGCAAATTACATTATCTGAGAATATGGCCCAATAAATATTACGCAAATTCTACTTTGTGTGTTTCCATTCAAATGAATTTGCATGTATAACATATTGGTAAATAATTGTCAATCAATTACACTGGTCTACAATTTTTGAGAAGTCGTCTGCTTCAGAAATAAAATGTGCTATTTATTATGTATTTTGATGTGCTGAATTCAAATATGACAATTAAAACAACTGATTGGCTACTGTTTCTAAGATATTTAAGTTTTTACATTTTATGTCTATGTATATTGTGTAGATAGTAGAGTTTTAATCATAAATTGTAAACCTAGGTCTTTTCATGTGTTTATGGTTGCTTGACATGATAATATTTCACCTGTCCTGTTTATGTAACACTTTAAAAATCAGCAAAAGGGTTATATAAATAAAATTTATTATGAAACAAAAGGCAAAAAACTATTATGTACATAGTTTAGTCCTATTCAGTGTCTACTCGGCGCTTCTTGGCTTGTCTCTTGTATTCATTAAATGGAGCATCTCTTATCACTGTCCAGCAATAGTCTGCAAGCATTGATGGGCTCCATTTGCCCTGATAGCGTTTCTCCATTGTTGCAATGTCCTGGTGAAGTCGCTCCCCGTGCTCCGCAGTTGGGTGGAAAAAAATCTAGATGAGAGTGCAAAAATTGTATCTTTAGTGACATGTTGCAACCAAGGCTTTTGTATGCCTTGAGGAGGTTTTCCACCAACAACCTGTAGTTGTCTGCCTTGTTGTTTCCGAGAAAGTGGCAATAAATTAACTGGAAGGCTTTCCATGCTGTCTCTTCCTTGCCACGCAGTGCATGGTCAAATGCATCATCTCAAAGAAGTTCACGAATCTGAGGACCAACAAAGACACCTTCCTTTATCTTAGCTTCACTTAACCTTGGAAATTTTCCATGGAGGTACTTGAAAGCTGCTTGTGTTTTGTCAATGGCCTTGACAAAGTTCTTCATCAGACCCAGCTTGATGTGTAAGGGTGGTAACAAAATCTTCCTTGATTCAACAAGTGGTGGATGCTGAACACTTTTCCTCCCAGGCTCCAATGACTGTCGGAGTGGCCAATCTTTCTTGATGTAGTGGGAATCTCTTGCACAACTATCCCATTCGCAGAGAAAACAGCAGTACTTTGTGTATCCAGTCTGCAGACCAAGCAAGAGAGCAACAACCTTCAAATCGCCACAAAGCTGCCACTGATGTTGGTCATAGTTTATGCACCTCAAAAGTTGTTTCATGTTGTCATAGGTTTCCTTCATATTGACTGCATGACCAACTGGAATTGATGGCAAAACATTGCCATTATGCAGTAAAACAGCTTTAAGACTTGTTTTCGATGAATCAATGAACAGTCTCCACTCATCTGGATCATGAACGATGTTGAGGGCTGCCATCACACCATCAATGTTGTTGCAGGCTACAAGATCACCTTCCATGAAGAAGAATGGGACAAGATCCTTTTGACGGTCACGGAACATGGAAACCCTAACATCACCTGCCAGGAGATTCCACTGCTGTAGTCTGGAGCCCAACAGCTCTGCCTTACTCTTGGGTAGTTCCAAATCCCCATCAAGGTCATTCAGTTCACCTTGTGTTATGAGGTGTGGTTCAGAGGAGGAGGATGGGAGAAAATGTGGGTCCTGTGACCTTGATGGTTCAGGACCAGAAGTTTCATCCTCTTCCTCTTCTTCATCTGACTCAAGCGAGAATGATTCTGGTGCATCAGGAACCGGCAGTCCTTCTACAAGGGGTACTGGGTGTATAGCTGATGGAATGCTTGGATAATGCACAGTCCACTTTTTCTTCTTTGACACACCTTTCCCAGCTGGAGGCACCATGCAGAAGTAACAATTGCTGGTATGATCTGTTGGCTCTCTCCAAATCATTGGCACTGCAAAAGGCATAGATTTCCTTTTCCTGTTCAACCACTGGCGAAGATTTGTTGCACAAGTGTTGCAGCATATGTGTGGGGCCCACCTCTTGTCCTGATCTCCAATTTTGCCAAAATAAAGGTGGTAGGCTTTCTTAACCATAGTGGTTATACTGCGCTTTTGTGATGCAAAAGTCACTTCACCACAAACATAGCAGAAGTTATCTGCCACAAGTACGAGGCATCTCTGCTCACTTTGGCTAAACAGAAATGTGTCCCTTTGCAAAATCAAACACTGACAAATAAGAGAGCACGACACTGTATGATTTCTAGAGCTGATATAGGGCAGTTTGTTCAGCAGAGTGATGTAAGCTTCGTTATGATTGCATCATCCATGACTTCTAGGAATAACATGATGTAATTCATATCATGTATGACGCAATACCAGCTTCAGATTGCATCATTCATTGTTTTGCCTAAAAAGCAAGTACTGTCCAAACCCAGTCATAGATTTATTCATAGAACCAGTCAAAGATGTATTTTAGTCATTTCTGGTTTAAATTGAGATCCCTTCCCTTTATAACTCACTTATCCTCCGCCATTCCCAAGTCAAGGGTCGTATATACTGACCCAATAGCATATCTTGAAAACTAGAGCCAATGAACAATTTTAAGCATAATTTTTGTTCTCAGTGACCCAGAATTAGTAAAGTTTGACTACATTTATTTCAGAAGCATTTTGGCTGTAGAGCAGTGTTACCAATTCATTAAAATAACAAGAGGGAAACATATTTCTCCTTCTCTTTTAACAGGTTTATAAGAAGAAATGTGCAATAAACAATCTAAACTTTACTGTCAATACTAACAACATTTACTTGTGGTTCTTCAGTTTTCTTCTTTACTGTTATCTCTGTTTTAATTCAATTTCCAATTTAAAACAATATATACACCACTACCTCGATATAACATGACCCGATATAACACAAATTCGGATATAACGCAGTAACACAGTGCTCCGGGGGGGTGGGGCTGCGCACTCCAGTGGATCAAAGCAAGTTCAATAAAACATGGTGGTTTCACCTAAAACGTGGTAAGATTTTTTGGCTCCCAGGGACAGCGTTATATCGAGGTAGAGGTGTATTTGTCTTCCATTATAACAAACCCATATTACTGTGCATACATTTATATTTTATTCATCCATCTCAATAAAAGTGCATTCGATTTTAAAATTTATTCTTATAATGGCTCCAGAATATTATGTTGTGAATAGAAATTGGTTTCACCAAGTCTGGAACCACTTCTGAAGCAAAGACTTATATGGAAAAAAAAAAGTTTTCCAGCACTGTATCGGATTTAAAATAGCCAGCATTAGGTGAGACACAAAAGGCCTGCCAGAGACAACTGGTCAGATTCAAATTGTTTATTCTTCTCTAATACTGATATCATTTTGTATCTGTTGATTGGCTAGGTGGTTAGAGTGTAGTGTAGTGCTCTTAATGTCAAGGTCTTAAACTTAATACAGAAGAAGAATGGTCCAGTGGTTATCACACTGGCCTGGGACTTGCGAGACCAGGGTTCAATTTCCTGCTTTTTGTGTGACCTTGGCCTCCCTGTGCCCCTTCCCTGTCTATAAAATGTGGGTAATAGTACTTTCTTGCCTCAGAAGGGTGTTGTGAGGACAAACACATTAAAGATTATAAGGAGCTTAGACACTATGGTGATGGGGACCACTAAGTATGCCTTACATGGATATCCTCTTAGTATCTAATACTATCCCCTCCATTCATTTCATGTATTCTAGTTAGATACTGAAGAAATCTGGGGTTTTAAAAGAAAAGTTCACCTATGGCCATGATGTGGCAAAGCAAGTAGAGCTATAGTAGCTTCAGCAAACCTAGCATACTGCTTTTATATGGATGAAGGGCTAGAGCAGGGGTACTCAAACTTTTTTTGTTGGGCTTCCCTTTGAAAATTTCCCTTTCAGGCTGCGACCCCCCCCCCCAAAAAGTGATAGCAAATTACTGTACATACTCATAAGAGCACTAAATGAAGCATGTAATTATTATCCCTGCAGTCAAAGACGCTGAAGACTTTCAAAAAGTGTAAAGCAATAGTTTTCAGGAATAAATATGTGGACATTTAAGAAACACATTTTTTGGGGAGGTGCAATAGACAACAGGACAAAGTTTGGGGAGCTGGAAGCCTTTTCCAATGATTTTGGCAATAATCATAACATTGTCCCAAGGATTGTGGCTTTATATGCAACTATATACGATAAGTTTCCGGATACTTAATGCTGCTTTTTTAAGGACAATTATTTTAATCCAGAGAACTGATATCCTTACATCAGTTTTGCCCAGTATTTATTCTTTAAGTACATCAAAGCTGAGAAACCAGATTTGCATAAGTAAGTGGTTGGAAATGGGAGAAGCACATGACTTGCTGCAATTGAGATTTGGGTATAGGCTGCTTTGAGAGAAACTCAGAAGTCAGCCAGAGGCTGGGATTGGAATTGCTGCTTCAGAACGGAATCACATGAGATGTCAATCAATTTCTCTTGAGTTTTCAAGGTGAGTTTTATTAGGAGAAAACTGGCAGTCAAATGGATTTCTTATCCAATTAAATGTGGTTAGGTCATAATCAGCAAAATATTTTAGAAACTGGGCTCAGAGTGTAGAGACATGTGTTCAGTTACATGTTCTTGTATATCCCCAATAGTGACATCATTGGATGAGAATTCCAGGAGATTGTTCAGTGTTGAAAATATTTGAAAATTTTTGTTGTTGACTTGTGACTTCCACAGATCCAGTTTTTTAGCAAAGGCATTAATTTTGTCATTGAGTTTGAGAATGTAAGTTTCTTTTCCTTGCAGTGACTCAGTCGATGAATTTAAACAATCAAAAATGTCTGATAGATATGCGAGTGCTGCCAGCCATTTGATGTCACTTAAATGCTTCTTTGGGAGGAATCCACTTCAGTCAGAAACAAACGCACTGCATCTCTCAATTCAAACAGATGAGTTAGAACTCTTTCCTGTGTCAGCCAGCGAACCTCTGTGTGCAGTAATAAGTGCTGATGCTCCAATCCCATTTCTCCAAAGAGACTTTTGAAAAGTCATGAATTCAGTGGCTTTACTTTAATAAAAATAACAATTGCTACAGCTTAATTCAAAATTGATTTAAGATAGGGATCAATGTCCCTGCAGCAAGAGCCTCCCTGTGAATCATTCAGTGTCTACTAGGCTTCTAGGGCCACTTCTGTAAGTCTGCCAAGAAGTCCACTCTTGGTACCAGGCATAGCTTTTGCAGCATCAGTGCAGATTCCTACACAGCTGTTCCAGTTAATGTGTTCCCCCATTATAAAGGCATCAAGGAGCTTAAATATTTCCTCTCCCATAGTATATGTCGGCAGTGCCTTGCAGAAGAGAAAGTCTTCTTTACCTGTGTTTTCTCAAATGTACTGAACATAGACCAGTAACTGTGCTGCTCCTGAAACACCAGTGGATTCTTCAATCTGTAAGGAAAAGAACTTGCTCTTTTTAATCCTTTCCATCACTTGCTCTCGTATGTCATTGGACATATTGTCAATACGATAACTCATTGTATCATTTGTTGTGGAATAGAGCTCAGCTGAGTGGCAGAATCTTTGTCAATCATAATCTCACATATTTGTTTAGCTGCAGGAAGAATAAGAGAGGCTTTTTTGCCCTGGTGATTAAAATTGAAACAGCAAAAGACGCCTCCAGAGTTTTGGGTGTCACAGTTGCTTATTTACGTATAACAGTTTTTTGTTGCTCAAGTTCATGAAGATTTCTTTTAAAAAATTCCACAGACTTCTCAATGTATATAAGTCACTAAATTTTATTTGGTTTTAAGCTGTTATTGACCAAAACTTCACTGCACAAAACACACCGGGGACTTGGAATGTCTTCTGAGCCAGTGTAAGTAAATCCAAATGCCAAATAAAAACCAGTATTTTCTGTTTTTTGGGCTTTTTTACCACACTTATGATTCCTAACTCTTGTTCTCCACCATCTATGTCGACTTCAGCTCTCCTCTTCAAGCCATGTACAATAAAATGATCCATTTAACAAAATTAATTTATTTAAGAAATTACAGTACTGTATTTTTTTAAATTTTTGCTGCCTATTTTTTCCTGCTTTTAGAGTGGGGGCTGGCTGTCTTCAACAATATGTAACTCTTCTGCCAGGTGGAGCAAGCAGCAACCAGGGCAGGATTCAATATCTAGGGGTTCCTTTTTAACAATGCAACAAAGAACCAGTTTGAGCCCCCACCTAGTAACCTGGGAAAATTACACACCTCCCCTGGGCACCTCTGAGACGCAATACTTCCCCACTTGCAAGCACAGAGTCTGAGTGTAGAAAAAAAACTTTAAATAAAAGGAGAGAAGTCACCCAATATTAATTAGGGAAAATGCCACAAGCAGGATTCATAATCATAAAACTGTGAGCAGGGTGCCCACCCAGACTGCGTGGGGTAGTGCCTTCCATCTCATGTTCTTGAGGTCTACAGCCAAAAGTTCCTTTTCTGTGCCTGTCTCTGTTGGTCAATGAGGACCCCGGGGTTCAGAGGTGCATATGTGTGTCAGTACAGCTCTCACCCAGGGAAGAGGGCACGTTGCTTGCTTTGCCATCTGAGCGCCTGCTCTGGTTCGCTGCCTGGCCGCCTCGCCAGCTCACTGTCAGTCACCTTCTGCAGCCACCTGCCTCTCTGCTGTGACCTCTGCAGGTCAGTCTCATAGGCCTTGGCTACACTCATGGATGCACAGCGCTGCCGAGGCAGCGCTGTGAAGCGCGAGTGTAGTCGCACCGCCAGTGCTGTGAAAGCTCTGTCGCAGCACTGCAAGTACTCCACCTCTCTGAGGGGAATAGCTTGCAGCGCTGCGAGCGAGCATGCAGCGCTGCAGGCGCTGATTACACTGGTGCTTTACAGCGCTGCATTTGCTGCGCTCAGGGGGGGTGTTTTTTCACACCCCTGAGTGCAGCAAGTGCAGCGCTGTGAATTGCCAGTGTATCCAAGGCCAGTGCTTGTCAGCTCTTTGCAGGCTGGGCAGAAACACTGCCCCATCAGAAGCAATTTCACCTCTCATTTGAGCACTTTAACATAACAAAAAGGCTCCTCCTAAAGCTTATTTAGCTCTATCTTTGAACAGTGGGGAGGAATAGGTTAAACCAGGCTGGGGAACCTTAGGGAATGTCCACATTTCCTAGCTAGGACACCTATCCCCACCTCTTACTTTCACAGGGCTCTGGCATTCGAGCCCCTGGCTTAACAAGGTTCTTTCAGCTGAGGGTGACCCCCTCATTTGGGACAAGTTAAGCACAGTTCTGTTCCCCTTTATTCGTACAATAACGACAACAACAACACTGATAACAGCATTTCACTACCCCTGCAAGTGATTTGTAACCCAACACCAGCCAAAGTTGATTACTTTGAGCAACACTGCTCTATCTGCTGGATATCTAAGCAGAGTAGGGGTGTTTATGTAAATACAGTCTGCTCCTGAAGTCTCTCCCCCGCCCAGCTAGTTGTCAGGGGAGAATTCATTTAAACCCTGCTTACAAATATGCTACAAAAGGGTCACGTTCCATGACAACAAGGCCATTGCTTAGGGAAGTGACACAATCACAACAGCCTTGTTGTCATGGAACGCCCAGCTCAGAAGGCAGAGCCACTGCCAGCAGCAGCGCAGAAGTTTGGGTGGCTTGATATGCTATTGCTACCTTACTTCTGCGATGCTGCTGGTGACAGCGCTGCCTTCGGAGCTGGCCAGCAGCTGTCAGTCTTCCCCCTTTGGGGCTGGGGCCCCCCATTTGAGAAATGTTGGGCTAGAGAATCCATTTAGCAGCAGTTCCGACCTTCCCAGCATCATACACAGCCCCAAAATAGGCATCCCAAATCTTGACTTCTCTTATCCATTAGAACTACTCCAGTTCCAGTCATAGGTGTTGTCTTCACTACAGATTTTATCAGGTTAGAATACAACTGTGAGGTTTGTAAAGTTTGTGCAACAATTTAAATATTTTGGTTCAGTGTTGAGCTATGATGGAAATCTGACTCTGGATGTTAGAAGTCACAAGAAGAGCACTTGATGCAAATGGAGGGAGCTGACGGGAATTCTCTGTGACAAGAATATGCAAAGAAAACTAAAAAAACACGATTAGGTCAGCCATGACGTATGGGTCGGAATGATGGCCAATGAGGCAGAGAGAAGAACAACTGCTTCACGCTGCCAAACTGGCAATGCTTTGTGCATGCTGGGTGAGATGAGCGCTGATAAGCTATGCAATGAAATGGTACCTGCCATGACGGTAGAAAATAAGGTGACCAGATGTCCCGATTTTATAGGGACAATCCCGATTTTGGGGTCTTTTTCTAATATAGGCTCCTATTACCCCACCCACCCCCGTCCTGATTTTTCACACTTGCTGTCTGGTCACCTACCGGAAAAGCTGAGGAAATATTGACTGAGAAGGCTGGTGTCAGTGCGTGGTTTACTCCTCCGCTCACACTGGGGCTGAGGGGTCCCAGTGCCTCTTTCCCCCCCCCTTACACTGGGATTGGTGAGTCCCAGTGCCTGTCCTCCCTTTACACCGGGTTTTGGGGTTTCCAGTACCAGTTTCCCCCCTTACACTGCAGTTGGGGGGGTGGGGGTGTCCCAGAGCCTGTTCCGCCCCCTTACCCTGGCTTTGGGGAAGGTCCCAGGTCCTATTCTCTGCCCCCCCCCCCCCCGGGTTTGGTTGGTCCCAATGCCCGGTGTCTGCCCGTTAGCTCGGTGGGGGGAAGGTGGTAATCCGCTGCCCTGTCTGTCAGGGGCGAGGAGGCGGGGCTGGGGGCGAAGTGCCCGCCCATAGCGGGCTGGGCGGCTGTGATAGGTCAGCAGGCGGAGGGGGTGGTGCAGTGTGAGCCGCGCCCCCTTGGCTGGGCGGGCGCTGGGGCTGCCGTCGCGCGCGAAGGCAGCGTTGGTGCGGGTGCCTGCTGCCGGCGGAGCACAGCGGCTCAGGTAAGGCGTGAGCGGGTTGCGGCCAGGCGAGGTCCCTCCGCCCCGCGCGGGGAGAGGTGGCGTTGGGCCCGCGTCGCCGCTTGCGTTGCCCCGGGAGACCGTGCGGGTGGGCGCTGGGACATGTGGGCGCAGACCAGGGTACGGCCGCGCTCTTCCCTGCGAGCTGCCCCCGCCTCGGAGTCCAGCCTCACCCGCCGGGGGGGGGTCCTGCTGGCTCCGGGCTTCCCCCCACCTCATTCGCTGCGGAGGCGGGTGGCAACCAGCGTACTGGGCTGCTGCTCCCCCGCCACTTCACTGGGGTTTGGGTGGGGAATGTGGGGCTAGCCCGTGTCTCTTCCTCTGTTATTCGGGGTGGGGCGGGGGGCCGCAGGGCCCAGTCTGCTCCCCGTACCCGGGGGGCCGCAGGGCCCAGTCTGCTCTCCTGGAGCACCCGCGGGCCCCCAGTGAGGGGCTAGCACCGCACAGACACTTAAGCAAATAGGTGGGCAGTCACCTCCTCAAAGAGCTGACACATTTATTTCAAACTATAGCAGGTGGATGAGGCAAGCAGAAGTAGGGTGTGTGGGGGAATAATGCACACGTAGTTAGATGGTTGAAGGAGAGGGTCCTTCACGTCCACTGGGCTCTATGTGTAATTTTTTCCCCCTTTATTATAGTTTGTGCATCCAGCACACTGCAAAATGTGTTTTACGCTTTGAACTCACCATTTGCCTATAAATAGGGTGAGGCAGTACCAACCTGAGACGCCATTCCCCCTCTTTGAAAAACAAAATTTACTTTGTTTTTATTGTCCCCCTGTGAATCATTGAGACTGGGGACAATGCAGGGACGTTTTATCCGTTATACTGGTATAGTTATATCTGTATAAGCCCTGTGAGGACATTCCTATTCTGGTATTAGGTTGGTTTTCTTTTTTAGCTTAAACCTTCTTTCAAAGTGTAACGTAAACTAAAGCAAAAACTGCCTCTTGCACCAGAATGAAGAGTATACTGCCGGTATAACTACTGGTTTTAATTCATTCTCGGGTTATACTGAAAAAAAAATGTTTCCTTCTAGCTGCTGGTGACATTTGACTATAAAGTGTCTCGAGAAGGCTTTTCTTAGACTAAACATGAGAATACTGAAGTTAGTTATGAGGATGGGTGGAAAAGACTTCTGTAACATTGGCTCCACCTTCCTGGTTGAATCCCTAAACCCCTTTCTGTATAGTGATGTTTCTGACATTGAACTGATACCACACTTGATTTTACTCATTTTTTTAAAATTTAGCTTCAAGGCAGTCTCAGTTTTATTTTATTGATCTGGCTTTCAGTATGCTAAGCTCTCAGCATTCCTGTTTTATGTACTGACATCCTGTGTATGTTCCATAAAGCGCTAGAAAGACTTTCACTTTTCATTTTTCTCCCTTTTTTATTTTCATGTTGTCCTGTTTTTTTTATTATTATTTTGATTTTTCCCTTCCCTTTTCCTAGCATCTCTGCATCTGCTTAGTTAGAAATGTATAATAATCTAAACCTCATTTTCACTTTGAGCTCCTACCTGGAGGAATGAAATCCATTTGTGACATAAGATTGCCTTTTGAGTACCTAGCACTTGCCTACAAAGAAACAGAGAAACCTCATGCCAGGTGGAGAAAAATAAAGCTAATTCCTTGCCGGTTTTGTAAGGTGTGATGTTATTAAATGTTCCTTTTTGGTAAAATGTAGAGAATATTTGTACACCAGCAGTTTTGTCATTTTTCTCTTAGACATGATTTCTGTATGAATATGAAGTTTCTTTACTAACTCCCCATATGTTTAGTTTAAATAAATAAAACTATGAAGCACTATAGAGATCAGGAATTTCTTAAACCTCCCAAGGCTATACTGTAATTTGTTCGTGGGTATAAAAGAAAATTACAGATTATATGAGAGTAACATTAAGAGCTTGACCTAAACCCACAAAAGTGGAAACTAACAGTTAAGGCTAAAATTCTTCCAAACACTACATTTTTGCCTAACTACTGAAGCACATCTGGTTTATAAGATTATACCTAAATGCAGCTAACTATATCTAAGCGTTTCACTCATTCCTTTGCGTTCTGAGTACTTCATATTTTAGTGCACTCCCTTTTTAATTTCCTTTTATGCTACCCTCTTGTATCCTTTATGTAGTAACTCTTGAATTCCTGTTTCCTTCCGCCCTCAATTTAAAAAAAAAAAAAAAAATCCATACGTTAGAAGCCATTAAAAAGTGAGTACTTGTTAGTCAAAAGAAAAAATAAAGGTAATACATAGGGGGATACTGTAATAATGTTGGATTAGTTGGATACCATTGCATAGTAACCATTGGCAAACATTGACACTCTAGTGGTGGTCAGAGTAGTTGTAATTGTCATAGTGCTGGGGAGATTTTTCATTGTCAGTGTGCTGAGGTTTAGAATGTCTTCATAATACTCTGCTTTTCTCAGGCCAAAAAACTATGTTGTTTAAAACTAGTGTTTAAAAATACATCTCCGAAGTATCTGGACTACACAGTGCATATCATTTAGACTAGAATGAAAATTTCCACCTTAAAATAGAAGTCCTTTTTTGCTGATGTACAAATAACCTCAAACTGGTTAGTCCTCTCCTATCAGTCACTTTTATATGCAAAATCTGAATATCCTGTAATAATAGCTTTTAATGTAATTTGTTTGTGTTGGGCATGATGCAAAGTGCCAGTGGCCTTCTTTAAAACCATTTTAATGACTACATTCAGAAACTCCCTTTCAGCTGCATACATAAAGTTTGATCATTCATTTGCTAATTCATGTAATAATCAAAATCACAACACTTCCATTGCGTTAGAAAGGTAAGAATACTGATATTAAAATATGAGTTGTGTGCTTTTATTTGTAAATCAAAAACAGTTTAAGGGTTTTTTTTATTTTTAATATAGAGCATTTATACAAAGCGCTTTACAATAGTTAACTAACGGTACGAACAACATTTGGAAAGATCAGTAAGTGGTCCGCCGAGACCCTCAGCAATTTTTAAGTGGTTTGCGGGGAAAAAAAAGTTAGAGAACCACTGGTCTACGATACAATTCTGCTAGTATAGTAGTTCTGGATAGAATGGTCTATCAGCAATCCTGTTTGTTGTGGCCCTTTATTGTGGTAATAAAAATTGGCCCAGTTTGTGAACGTATTCCTACTTTGATCTGGAGGACAATATTGATGTGGTTTGATAATGATTGATTGTATAGGTTGTGGAGATTCCTGGGTTTAGTTCTCTAGTGCTCTGTGGTGACTTGTCAATTAACGAGTCATAATTGGGCCTTAGATTTTTACATTCACAAACCTTCCTACTCCATTTACTCCTGGGGGAATTCTGCGTCAAAAAATTAAAAATTCTGCGCACCATATTTTAAAATTCTGCATATTTTATTTGTCAAAGTAACACAATATAATTATGCCAGTTTCAATTATTTTGGTAATTTATTTCACAGTATCTCTCAGTAAGTATGCCTGTAACAATACAGACCAAATAAAAAAGATTCTGGTAATTTTTTTTTGTTTTTGGTCAAATAGATTCCTTACTAGGCACATTAATACAGAACTTTGAGTAATTAATTTAAATTACAATACATAACTGTCTTTCCTTCACCTGTCAGAAACAGTGCAAAGGCTTGGGAGAATCAGGGGTAATGGAGGAGCTGAGAGAGGGGGAAGGAGCCTGGAGTGAACCTGGAGGGTTGTTGGGTGTGGGTTGGAGAAGTATGGAACAGGTTTTTTGGGGGGAGGGAGAGGTGGGATTGTGAGGGAGTTGGGAAGCATCCCCCATGCAGACCCTGGCTGACCCCAAGCCTCTCCCATTCAGTCAGACACATGGGGCCCTTGTCCCCACACCCTCATGGGTCTCTGCAGTCCCTCCCCATGTGGCCTTGCACCCCCACTCTCATTCAGCCCCTGGCTCAATCCTGTCACCCCACAGGCTCCTGAGCCCACACCCCAATGTGTCCCCGCACTAGCCATTCTGAACCCCAGTCTGTGACCTCCCCCAGCAGCCTTGTGTGCCCCACTCTCTGTCCTAATGTGACTCCATGGGGAGGGTGCTGTGATGAACTTCTATTCTTGGGAGAATTCTGCGCCACTGTGCATGCACAGAATTTTTTTCCCCCACAGAAAATACATTCTGCCCGAGAAGTGTTTCCGTTCTTCCTTTTGACAACTAGAGGCCGCTGTGGTGTCAGAACAGCTGGCTGGGTTCATGCTGCTGGCTGTTCCAATGCCACAGCAACTTCTGGTGGGCAAAAGGTGGAAAGGAACTGCAGCGCTTTTTGGGCAGAATGTATTTTCTGCAGGAAAAATAAGAATTCTGCAGGACACATGAATTTTGCACATGCGCTATGGTGCAAAATTTCCCCAGGAGTATCCATTATCTTGTTGTGGTGTTCCACTGTTCTTAAGGGGGGAATGTAGGCATACACTGGCATTTTAGGACATAGCAGGTCCATGGTGTGCTGTAGTTCCTTGATGCTTTCATTTTGAAGTAAATTTATGAGTAATGCATGGTTTGGAGGCTTTTTTAGTTGGAGTTTTACCTGGAAAACATGGCATTTTTTCTCTCTCTAGATTGCCTTGTAGGGGCCTTGTGCTTTAGTAAGTCTAAGGCAAGACTTGGCCAGATTATGACAAGATGATTTGTATACCAACTGACTTTTTTTTTTTCTTGAAGGTTTTTAGTGAGAGCTCTGGGTAAGAGCACAGTTTGAGCAGTGTATGTGTAGGTTGAACATGTCTGGATTGATACCGTGGTCCTTTCTGCTATCTTGTCACTTGAAGGCATCTGTTTGAACATGTAGTTTTTTGTTTCATAGAGAATGGATTGGTACATATGCTAATTAATCCACCATCATTTCCATTTTGCAGAAGCCCAAAGTTCCATCCAGGATGTCACATTGAAGAAAAGCTCTGTGTAAGCTCAAAAGCTTGTCTCTTTCACCAACGGGCACTGGTCCAATAAAATATATTCCCTCACCCACCTTGTATCTCTGATATCCTTGGACCAACACAGCTACATGAACACTGCATAGATTGAATCAAAGGTTTTTTTGGGGAAAGAGAAGCTTGAAATGCACTTCCTAATTTCTTCTTCTTTTTTTTTTTTATATGTTGATTACCATTCTGTAGTGCAAAGATGGGGAACATCTGTTTTGGGTTTTGTGTAGTCTGATGATATTGGCTAGTCTTTTGATGATAATCAAGTAACTTGAATATCTTACTGATGATCCTTCTAATACAGAAGAATCTGTTTTTTGAGGGCTGAAGCAGTCCCAGCATGGTGGTTAGCTCCTATGATCCTGTCTCCGGTAAATGGACTCCAGAACTATGTTGAAACAGCTCCTATAAGGCTTATTACTGTGCACACCTAGAAGTTTGAATTTCTCCTTTAATATATTATTTGGGACTTGTTGGATCTAATTTTCTGTGGATTTTATTTGAATTAATAGATTGCAATAGAAATGTCTGAGGACAGGTTTCATAGGCTCCAAGGCCAGAAGGGACCATCATGATCATCTAATTTGACCTCCTGTATAACATAGACCACAGATCATTTCTTAAATAGTTCCTAGAATATATCTTTTAGAAAAACATCCAATCTTGATTGACAAGTTATCAGTGATGGAGAATTGAACATGAACCTAGGTAATTTGTTCCAGTGGTTAATTACCCTCACTGTCAAATTTACACCTTATTTCCAGTCTGAATTTGTCTAGCTGCAACTACCAGCTATTGGATTGCATTATATTTTTCTCTGGTAGGCTGAAGAGCCCATTATTATATATTTATTCCTCATGTAGATAATTATAGTCTGTAGTCAAGTTACCTGCTGTCCTTCTCTTTGTTAAGCTCCATCATTATAAGGCATATTTTTTTAATCCTTAATCATTCTCATGGCTCATCTCTGAACCCTCTCCAATTTATCAACATCCTTCTTGAATTGTGGGCATGAGAACTGGACACGGTATTTCAGCTGTGGTTGTACTAGTCCCCACAGTGGTAAAATAACCTTTGTACTCCTACTCCAGATTCCCCTGTTCATGCTTCCCAGGATGACATTACTTCTTTTGGCTACAGCATCATATTGGGAGCTCATGTTCAGAATATTATCCAGCATGACCCCCAAATCTTTCTCAGTCACTACTTCCCAGGATAGATTCTCTTATTCTGTAAGTATGGCCTACATTCTTTGTCCCTACATGCATACACTTGCATTTAGTCATATTAAAATGCTTATTGTTTGCTTGTGCCCCGTTTACTAAGTGATCTATATCGCTCTGAATCAGTGACCTGTCCTCCTCATTATTTACCACTCCAACTTGTGTATCATCTTCAAACTTTATCAGTGATGATTTTGAGTTTTATTTTCCAGGTCATTGATAAAATGTTAAATATTGTAGGGCCAAAAACTGACCCCTGTGGGATGCCACTGAAAACACACCCACTCAGTGATGATTCCCTGTTTAGAATTACTTTTTGAGACCTATTGCTTATGCAGTTTTTAATCCATTTAATGTGTGCTATGTTAATTGTATATCATTCTGGTTTTTAAATTAAAATATGGTGCAGTACCAAGTCAAATATCTTACAAAAGTTTGAGTATATTATGTCAGCACTTTTACCTTTATCAACCAAATTTATAATCTCATCAAAAAAATTACCAAGTTAGTTTGATTTACATTAATTCTACTACTCTCCTTAAATTCTTATTAACTGAGTCCTATTATTTTACTGGGATTGATGTCAGGCTGACGGGCCTATAATTACTGAGGTCATCCCATTTACCCTTTATAAAAATTGACACAATATTAGCTTTCTTCCAGTCTTCTGGAACTTCCCCGGTGCTCCAAGTCTGATTGAAAATAATCATTAATCTTCCGATGACTTCCTCAGCTAGCTCTCTTAAAATTCTTGGATGCAAGTTTTCTGGACTTGCTGATTTTAAAAATGTCTCTTTATTAGCTTTTGTTTAATATCCTCCAGAGGTACTAGTAGGATGAAGAGTATTTTTATTGCATGATGACACTACATCATTTTTTCCTTCAAATACAAAACAGAAATATTTACTGAGCACTTCTGACTTTTTTGAATTATTATTGATAATGTAGTGTTGTTATGGTCCCATATTATTGTCAGGTTTCTCTTGTTCCTAATATATTTAAAAAAAAAAAAAAAAAAACTCCTTATTGTCCTTAACTTTGCTGGCCATAGATTTCTTCTTGTGTCCCTTGGCTTCCCTAATCAGTTTTCTATAATTTCTAACTTCTGGTTTATATTTCTTAAAATGAAATTATATTATATTATATTTCCCTTTCTTTGGTATATATTATTTTTAATTTTTTTTGTACGTGTCTTCACTTCCCGTCTAAGTCAGATTGTGCTGGTGTGTGTTTTTTTTTTTTTTTTTTTTTTTTTAAGTTTTCTTCCTGAATTGTGGCTTTTTGAGATTCTGGTAAGGTGTTTTTAAATGATTTCCAATTATCATTCACATTGTTTTGAGTCAGTTCTTCCTTCTAGCTAACTGGCTTATGACTGTTTTCAGCTTTGTGTAATTGGCCCCGTTAAAGCAATAAATATAATATATATTACTGGGTTGGACTCATTCTGCTTGCACGTTATAAATATGACCAAGTCATGATCACTTGTACCTAAGCTAATATTAATTTTTAGTTCTATGATCAGCTCCTTGTTAGGACAAGTTCTACACTAATAAAAAAATTTCCCATGTTGACAGTACAATTTTGTTAGTTGGGAAATCGTAATCTGTAATGTTTAGAAATTCCGAAAATTTTTTAGTACTGGCAGCATGAGACCTCCAACGTGTATCATTTAAATCGAAGCCCCCCCATAATCACATACCTTTTCTCCTATGTATTATGGATAGGTGCATAAGGAGGCGGTTATCCTTTTCCCTGTTGTGACTTGGTGGTCTGTAGCAGACACTAACTAATACTGTATCTTGTACTTTATCTGTTAGAACATTGGTTCATAAGCATTCAAGATCATTTTCTTCTGAGTTATCAGTAACTCAGGAACAGGGAGGAAGGATTTTCTCATAGTATTTAATATTATTTGTTTAAATGACTTGTTTCTAGATTGGATCTGGAAGTTGGAATTGGTAGGATTGTTTCTCTTCTGAGTTGTCATTATTTCTAGAAACTATTTGTGTCTAATGCTGCTTCAGCCTGATAATCCCCTCCCTCAGTGTAATTTGATTTCCTCTGTTAACGCGTTATTATGTAATTTTGTAGTTCTGCAGTTCTCAAACTGTGGTGTAGCCTGCTGGTGGTTTCCATAGAGGAGGTTCTATGCAAACAGCATTGTTTTCAGATCTGAAGGGCTTGGACATCGGTAGAAGCAGCAACAAGGCAGAGCCATCATAATTGCCTCCAGTAGAAGCAGCTCCTGCATAGAAGAGGAAATGGGAGCTGTTCTATATTCATCTACATTACATCTTTAATATTAGTGATGTAAGCTCTAGCATAGACTATGCTTAGGTATTTTCAGCACAGTCTCAGAGTAGGGTTTCATAACATGGTAATGAAAATGTCAGACCCTATCTACTCTGGTGCTGGCACTACTATCACCAATGCAACTGTATCAGTGCTGGATAGTGGGTATGAAATTCTGTAGTGTAGACAAGGCCTCGGAGACAGGAACTGTCATCTACCAGTGAGAATGGAGCTACCAATTGTCTCAGGAGCTGTCAGTGAGACAGGAGCAACCTCTACCACTACATAGCTCTCTTGTGGTAGTCCCCTTCTTCCTGCACATAGGTCTGGAGGTGAGACCTCCTAGTGAGGTAAATAGAAAGGAACATAAACACTGCCAAAATAAGTGTAAAATTGTAATAAGAAAAGCCAAAGAGGAGTTTGAAGAACGGCTAGCCAAAAACTCAAAAGGTAATAACAAAATGTTTAAGTACATCAGAAGCAGGAAGCCTGCTAAACAACCAGTGGCGCCCCTAGACGATCGAGATACAAAAGGAGTGCTTAAAGATGATAGTCATTGCGGAGAAACTAAA
This sequence comes from Malaclemys terrapin pileata, assembly GCF_027887155.1. Classification (NCBI taxonomy): domain Eukaryota; kingdom Metazoa; phylum Chordata; order Testudines; family Emydidae; genus Malaclemys; species Malaclemys terrapin. Next base: position 183,434,229 of record NC_071507.1, on the reverse strand, counting down.
TGGATTCTTTGCTTCTGTCTTCATGGCTGAGGATGTTAGGGAGATTCCCAAACCTGAGCCGGCTTTTGTAGGTGACAAATCGGAGAAATTGTCACAGATTGAGGTGTCGCTAGAGGAGATTTTGGAATTAATTGATAAACTTAACAGTAACAAGTCACCGGGACCAGATGGCATTCACCCAAGAGTTCTGAAAGAACTCAAATGTGAAGTTGCGGAACTGTTAACTAAGGTTTGTAACCTGTCCTTTAAATTGACATCTGTACCCAATGACGGGAAGATAGCTAATGTAACGCCAGTATTTAAAAATCTAGAGGTGATCCCAGCAATTACAGACTGGTAAGTCTAACGTCAGTACCGGGCAAATTAGTTGAAACAATAGGAAAAAATAAAATTGTCAGAACATAAATTGTTGGGCGAAAGTCAACATGGTTTCTGTAAAGGGAAATTGTGTCTTACTAATCTATTAGAGTTCTTTGAAGGGGTCAACAAACATGTGGACAAGGGGGATCCAGTGGACCTAGTGTACTTAGATTTCCAGAAAGCCTTTGACAAGGTCCCTCACCAAAGGCTCTTACATAAATTAAGTTGTCATGGGATAAGAAGGTAGGTACTTTCATGGATTGAGAACTGGTTAAAAGACCGAGAACAAAGGGCAGGAATAAATGGTAAATTCTCAGAATGGAGAGGGGTAAGAAGTGGTGTCCCCTGAGGGTCAGTCCTAGGACCAATCCTATTCAACTTATTCATAAATGATCTGGAGAAAGGGGTAAAAAGTGAGGTGGCAAAGTTTGCAGATGATACTAAACTGCTCAAGATAGTTAAGACCAAAGCAGACTGTGAAGAACTTCAAAAAGATCTCACAAAACTAAGTGATTGGGCAACAAAATGGCAAATGAAATTTAATGTGGATAAATGTAAAGGAATGCACATTGGAAGAAATAACCCCAACTATACATACAATATGATGGGAGCTAATTTAGCTACAATGAATCAGGAAAAAGATCTTGGCGTCATCGTGGATAGTTCTCTAAAGACGTCCACGCAGTGTGCAGTGGCGGTCAAAAAAGCAAACAGGATGTTAGGAATCATTAAAAAGGGGATAGAAAATAAGATGGAGAGTATCTTATTACCCTTATATAAATCCATGGTATGCCCACATCTTGAATACTGCGTACAGGTGTGGTCTCCTCATCTCAAAAAAGATATACTGGCACTAGAAAGGGTTCAGAGAAGGGCAACTAAAATGATTAGGGGTTTGGAACGGGTCCCATATGAGGAGAGATTAAAGAGGCTAGGACTCTTCAGCTTGGAAAAGAGGAGACTAAGGGGGGATATGACAGAGGTATATAAAATTATGAGTGATGTAAAGAAAGTAAATAAGGAAAAGTTATTTACTTGTTCCCATAATACAAGAACTAGGGGCCACCAAATGAAATTAATGGGCACAGGCTTAAAACAAAAAAAAAAAAGGAAGTTCTTCTTGTGGAACTCCTTGCCTGAGGAGGTTGTGAAGGCTAGGACTATAACAGCGTTTAAAAGAGAACTGGATAAATTCATGGAGGGTATGTCCATTACTGGATATTAGCTAGGATGGGTAAGGGAGGGTGTCCCTAGCCTCTGTTTGTCAGAGGGTGGAGATGGATGGCAGGAAAGAGATCACTTACTTGATCATTGACTGTTGGGCTCACTCCCTCTGAGGCACCTGGCATTGGCCACTGTCGGTAGATAGGATACTGGGCTAGATGAACCTTTGGTCTAACCCAGTACCGCCATTCTTATGTTCTTAGGGATGTGGCAGGCCAGAATTTCAAGGGAGTGGAGAAATAGTTGCAGGTAGCTAGGGGGGAAGTGTGGTTTCCATCCAATAGAAGGACAAAATAACAAATATAGAAAACACAGTAAACAATATCTAAATACTTTCCTAATGTTACATTTCCATATAAACAATTGCAATTACTACAAGGACAGTTAGTGATTACAAATGAGATCAGGACTGGGATATTGGAAAACGGCGTCCATGAGATTCTCTCAAAGGTAGTCCATGCTAGGAAAATTTGAGAACCCCTGTTACTGTTATCAGTATTGAACAGATTAGTGTCTATATGGTGTATGTCTTGAGGTTCTTTATAGTTTTTCTTTATATTTTTGCATCAAATATTACCCTTTTTTTTTTTTTTTAATTTTTCTGTTGTGTGCTTTTAATAATTTGTTGTTGGATTTCAGATTTTGAAGTGAGTTTGGGCTCTATTGTTTGATTAACTGATTAATTTTTTTTATGAGTAGAGAGGCTCATGAATGTTTTCCTTTTAATTGTATAGGTTTTATGGACAGATCATAAAGGTTTTAGGTGTGTGGCTAGTTGCTTATCCATTAATATAATGGGTGTAAAACTAGTTAGTTACATTTTGACAAGCATGGTTGGGATTTGACTATTTATTTGTTCATTATGTCATAGTCACACATTGTCTTTTACTGAACTAAAATTAAATCTACCTAAAAAAATCCCCTTTTATTCTGCTACTGAAGAACACTGTGGGCTGCTAAGTCCTTGCAGTCTGAGTCACCACAATTGTAGTAAATGTTAATAGTTTTGTGAACGCAGTTACATTCTGTATGATCTGTTTTATTTATAAATCAAAGGGTTACTGACAGGTTAAAAATCAAATTTAAGAAGCATATTCCTTGCTAATGTTTGAAATCATATTTAATTATTAAAACAAAATTAAAAACATTTTTCACTATTTATGCTGCTAAATGCAAAGAGCAAATCCTATGGCTATAAAAATTTGACTAGTAAGTTTCTAACAAATTTCACTTTCAGGTTCTCATGTACTAGCAGTGATAGGCCTGGGGGGAAAAAAAACAAGTGGTGTGGTGTTTTTTTTTTTTTTAAGCTGGTCACCAACCCTGCATTTTGAATCATATTTGACCTGACAGTGTCCCTTGTTAAAAGTTTGCATCTCTTTCAGTTAGTTTTAAGGACCAAGGCTCTGCTATTTCAAATGCTTACACATGTTCTTAACTTTAAGACTTGGCCTGTGATCCTGCAAACACTTACACTTGGTTAACTTTAACTGTTTGCTGCATCAGTGACCAAGAAAGCAGGGACAGCTTGGTTACAATATTAAGTGAAAATAGCTGGGTAACAACAGATGGATTTTGGATCTGAGTCTGCAGCCCACATCCTATGGGGCTGGTGGCTAGGTTGGACCTATAAGTAATCTGTATAAGCGGCTGTAGTTAGGCAAATGTTTGCGTGTCAGGAGCATCATCATATGAGTTGGGCCAGGCTTCCTAATTGTCGTCTGAGTTACTGAGGCCCCAAACTGAGAAAAACTTTGTCTTGTTAATAATGCAGAACAACAAAACTCATTGAAGGCATGTGGAATGGCATTTACCTTTCTACAGTTTGGAGCCTTAAGTTGACAATGTCTTCTAAAAGGCCCAAGTTTTGTAAACTACATTATTAGTCTCTTTTCTGGTCCTGTTTTGTTGAGCTGCATTTGTTCAACAAAAGGGTGTGGAGGCAGACACCAAAACATTATAGAACACATATAGGAATGTAGAATAGTAAATACTGTATTACGCAGCTTTGCATTTTACTTACAGTTCTGAGTCAGTATATCTGATTCCAAAAGATAAATTCATATACTAGTGATATGGCATTAATAATTGTATTTGCTTACCTGTCCTGCATCTTTTAGTTTTTAAAGTGTAGCCAGGAAATCATGACATATTTTGTGACCAGTAACTACATATGTATTAGAAAAAATGTTGATTGATTTTCATGTTCTACGTTTGTGCTTTGTGTATGCACTCTTTTTTTTTTTTTTTTTTTTTTCCCCTGAGATAGGGATGAGTGAGTAGTAGAGCTGCTCACAACATCCTAATTCATATGCCAGTGCTGAAGGGAGCAGTTCTTGTAGTGGTGCTGACTTCCTTCTATTCTTTTGCCCATAAAAGGAGAAAAACGCTACCATATGACTTGCACTGGAGAGAATCACAAGGCAAAAAATGTATGTTTTAAAAATCACTTTAGGAAGTTTATTCTGTTACATTGCTTGCTGTATTCTATTTTATGTAAACATGTCTAAAGTAACTCAGATATTTTTTTGGTCCCCTCCCTCCGCCCTGAGTTTTGTGCATCTCGGTTGGTAACAATTTTTTTTTTTTTTTATAAAAGAGAGACCATATTACTGGTAAAGTGAAAAATAGATTTAATTCTTCCTGGGAATACTTGATAGTAACACCTTCAATGAAGATCTGCAGAATTGAAATATATTTTGTTGTTCTGATGATTTTATTTTTTTGTTAAACAACTTTGAACTAAAGGCCCAATTGTTCTTTCTTTCCCTTTGATGAGAGAAGATTCTGATGGGCGCAGGGGGGGGGGGGGGGTGTAAAGAGGGTGGAAGGTAAATACCAGCTCTTTCACCAAGCCATTTCTAAACCTCACAGAAACATTTCTCCTGGGGCTGAGGAACAGCTTTCCAGAGCATTCTTCCATCCTGTGTCAGTGACTATCTACACACACACAATCACTTAAGAATCACTTGGATTTTACAGAGTATCATGCAGTTTTGTCAATAGCATTGTTGTTTTGGCTACTTTAAACTAAAATAGATCTGAAATTTTAAAATATGTAGCAAAAAGCTGTGATTATAGATTGTCAGCTGCAGAAAATCATTCCATTGTGTGAATATTTGTATAGTGTCAAAAAATTACACATATATTGCATATTGGGGACCAGATTCTTTACTGCCTTGCAACCCTGTGTAATCATTTATACTCGTGCTAAGTGGGTTACAGCATTATTATTATTATTATTATTTTTTATTTTTTTTTTTGGGACTATGCCAGTGATTTTCAGACCTCAGTGGTTCAGGAGCCAAATTAATGATCAACATTACCCAAAAGAGCCACAGTAGTGTGAATTCACTGTTTCATTTACTTTAGTAGTATATATTCATGTTTAAACAATATGACAGGGAAATATTTAGTGTGTGTGTATAATATCTGTAAAAATTCTCTCAGCAAAATAACTGACCAAGTATTATTAATTTATCACCTATAATTGGTTAATCACATAGTAAAAGCATACTAATTGGTTGTTAATTAAATCAGTGTTTTAATATCATGTGCTGCAAATAGCTGCAGGAGACACATTAAAGAGCCACTTACTTAGTCTGAGTATGACTGAACTAGGCAGTATCTGATACCCACTTTGTACCTTGTGTAGCCATTTATGTAAACCACTGGAAAATCACACCACTGGCAATTAAAGAGCCATTGCTTTATTTCTTTTAATCAGAATCGAGGGGAAACTTTTGTATTAACTATGAAATTAAAATCTTAAAAATCTAGAGCCTGGTGCCTTTTCTTTAGGAATAAAAAGTTCTTTAACAAATTGGTGTTAACAAACAAAGAGGATTAGCTGGTCTGAAGTAACTGCTATAGTCTACATCTATTAATCTGTTTTGGAAACAAGTGAAAACATAAGTAGATGTCATTCCCCTTCCACCCCCCATTATTCATAAACAGTAGCAAACATACAGCCTCCTAAAAATTGGTGGTTTTATTTTACCTTTTCATTAGCTTCTCAAAGAGATCAAGTGTCCTCTCCAGATCCCCACATAACAACCAGCCAACTTAATAGTGGCAATGGAAGGCTGTACTGTCAGCTGCTCTATATTGGCATACCGTCATTGACGCTAGTGGACCTATGCCAATTTACAGAGACTAACAATTTGGCCCAGAGTCTCTTCTGGTATTGGAAGCAATCCAGGTGATTAGAATAAGGAGTCAGATGCTCAGATACAATAGAGATGGGCACACTAGTTATTTTTATTATTAAACAGAGATTGAGAATTTCCAGGCTTCTAGATAGAAGATGCACTTAAAATTCCAGTTATTCCCCATAGTGCCAAAAGTGTAGAGAGACTGTTGCCTTTGATCACTGCAATATGTAGATTGATATACACTAGCTGAGGATCAGGACCTTTAACTTTTGTCATCTAACAAAATATTGCAAACCTCTAATCACATTTTTAACTAAATGAAAAAAGGAGCTGCTGAGTACCTGTGTGGAATACCTGGAAACTCAAAAAGATACTGTCTGCTGTGTCCCTGGTTAATTTTCAGAATTCTTGTTTCTGAAAAGCAATGTCTCCAGAAATGGAATTGCAGCAACCCTCACTCAAGAGTATTATGAGAAGTATCACTTTTCAGGAGATTGTGATTCACAAACTTGCCATTGATGCTGTGGGGTAAGCTATGACCGGTTTATTTCTAGACGTTTCAGATGATTAGCTATAGGCATCCAGCACAACAACCATGGCTATCGGAGGAGGCCTTCCAGATAATTAAATTGAAGGCCGCAGCCCGCCAGCATGGTGATAAGCACGCTCCTAATCAGCTGAAGTGAAAATTTAACACCCTGAGACTCCGCAATTGCGAGGCATATTATAACCAAGTGGTGGATGATGCCAAATTTGGCTTGAAGCCAGCATTTCATGCCATTCGCAATTTCAGCAGTCAAGAGGTAGTCACTACAAACTGCATCCTGAATGACAGCCAAGGCCATCCATGTAAATCGGATGATTACCTTCTCTCATGGGTATTCTATTTCACATTTGGGGACAATGTATACCTTCAAGTCAGCGGCACTGCTATGGGTATCCGCATGGCCCCACAGTATGCCAACATTTTTATGGCTGACTTAGAACAATGCTTCCTCAGCTCTCGTCCCCAAACCCCCTATTCTACTTGCACTACATTGATGACATCTTCATCATCTGGACCCATGGAAAAGAAGCCCTTGAGGAATTCTACCATGATTTCAACAATTTCCATCCTACCACCAACCTCAGCCTGGACCAGTCCACACAAGAGATCCACTTTCTGGACACTACACTGCTAATAAGCGATGGTCACATAAACACCACCCTATACCGGAAACCAACTGACTGCTATACTTACCCAGATGCCTCCAGCTTTCATCCAGACCACATCACACGATCCATTGTCTACAGCCAAGCTCTAAGATACAAACGCATTTGCTCCAATCCCTCAGACAGAGACAAACACCTACAAGATCTCTATCAAGCATTCTTAAAACTGCAATACCCACCTGCTGAAGTGAAAAAACAGATTGACAGAACCAGAAGAATACCCAGAAGTCACCTACTACAGGACAGGCCCAACAAAGGAAGTAACAGAACGCCACTAGCTGTCACCTTCAGCCCCCAACTAAAACCTCTCCAATGCATCATCAAGGATCTACAACCTATCCTGAAGGACTGTCCTTCACTCTCAGAGATTTTGGGAGACAGGCCTGTCCTTGCTTACAGACAGCCCCCCAATCCGAAGCAAATACTCACCAGCAACCACATATCCCACAACAAAAACACTAACCCAGGAACCTATCTTTGCAACAAAACCTGTTGCAAACTCCGTCCACATATCTATTCAAGGAACACCATCGTAGGACCTAATCACATCAGCCACACCATCAGGGGCTTGTTCACCTGCACATCTACCAATGTGATGTATGCCATCATGTGCCAGCCATGCCCCTCTGCCATGTACATTGGCCAAACCAGACAGTCTCTACGCAAAAGAATAAATGGACACAAATCAGACGTCAAGAATTATAACATTCAAAAACCAGTTGGAGAACACGTCAATCTCCCTGGACACTCCAATTACAGGCCTAAAAGTGGCAATTCTTCAACAAAAATACTTCAGAAACAGACTCTAACGAGAAACTGCAGAACTGGAACTAATTTGCAAACTGGACACCATTAAATTAGGCTTGAATAAAGACTGGGAGTGGATGGGTCATTACACAAACTAAAAACTATTTTCCCCATGCTAATTTTTCCCCTACTGTTACTCACACCTTCTTGTCAACTGTTTGAAATGGGCCATCTTGATTATCACTACAAATGTTTTTTTTTTTTTTTTCCTCCTGCTGATCTCCCACCTTAATTGATTAGTCTCGTTGGGCAAATTGCAGTTTCTGCCTAGATGTCTAGAAGGCTGTGGAGCATCTATACAGAGGTAGGGTTTAGCTCATGCCACAGAAGTGTTGCTTTTTAATATATCTGTTTTCCAGAAAATGGTTTCCACTATTCATTCTGAACATCGCTGAAAAATGTACTGTTGAGTGCTGTAACCTACTGATGACTTCAAAATTCTGGCTATGATATTCCAAGACCTTTTTTGAGGCTGGCATAGAATGACTAATTAGAATTGTTTGTTTTCTCTCATGCAGTAAATTCTTGGACTCTGTCTCCTTTCGCCTAACCAGATTCTCTATTCCTATCATGGGGGTTTTGTTCGGGAGTGCAGACGTGCAAGCACATCTGAAAGAAAATCAAGGAAAGTGTGGGCCCCTTACTGAATGAGGGAGGCAACCTAGTGACCGAGGATGTGGAAAAAGCTAATGTACTCAAAGATTTTTTTGCCTCTGTCTTCACGCACAAGGTCAGCTCCCAGATTGCTGCACTGGGCAGTACAGCATGGGGAGAAGGTGACCAACCCTCTGTGGAGAAAGAAGTGGTTCGGGACTATTTAGAAAAACTGGACGTGCACAAGTCCATGGGGCCGGATGCGCTGCATCCGAGGGTGCTAAAAGAGTTGGCGGGTGAGATTGCAGAGCCATTAGCCATTATTTTTGAAAACTCATGGCGATCGGGGGAGGTCCCAGATGACTGGAAAAAGGCTAATGTAGTGCCCATCTTTAAAAAAGGGAAGAAGGAGGATCCGGGGAACTACAGGCCAGTCAGCCTCACCTCAGTCCCTGGAAAAATCATGGAGCAGGTCCTCAAGGAATCAATTATGAAACATTTAGAGGAGAGGAAAGTGATCAGGAACAGTCAGCATGGATTCACGAAGGGGAAGTCGTGCCTGACTAACCTAATTGCCTTCTATGATGAGATAACTGGCTCTGTGGATGAGGGGAAAGCAGTGGATGTGTTATTTCTTGACTTTAGCAAAGCTTTTGATACGGTCTCCCACAGTATTCTTGCCACCAAGTTAAAGAAGTATGGGCTGGATGAATGAACTGTAAGGTGGATAGAAAGCTGGCTAGATCGTCGGGCTCAACGGGTAGTGATCAATGGCTCCATGTCTAGTTGGCAGCCGGTTTCAAGCGGAGTGCCCCAAGGGTCGGTCCTGGGGCCGGTTTTGTTTAATATCTTTATTAATGATCTGGAGGATGGTGTGGACTGCACTCTCAGCAAGTTTGCAGATGACACTAAACTAGGAGGCGTGGTAGATACACTAGAGGGTAGGGATCGGATACAGAGGGACCTAGACAAATTAGAGGATTGGGCAGAAAAAAACCTGATGAGGTTCAACAAGGACAAGTGCAGAGTCCTGCACTTAGGACGGAAGAATCCCATGCACTGCTACAGACTAGGGACCGAATGGCTAGGTAGCAGTTCTGCTGAAAAGGACCTAGGGGTCACAGTGGACGAGAAGCTGGATATGAGTCAACAGTGTGCTCTTGTTGCCAAGAAGGCTAACGGCATTTTGGGCTGTATAAGTAGGGGCATTGCCAGCAGATCGAGGAACGTGATCGTTCCCCTTTATTCGACATTGGTGAGGCCTCATCTGGAATACTGTGTCCAGTTTTGGGCCCCACACTACAAGAAGGATGTGGAAAAATTGGAAAGAGTCCAGCGGAGGGCAACAAAAATGATTAGGGGTCTGGAGCACATGACTTATGAGGAGAGGCTGAGGGAACTGGGATTGTTTAGTCTCCAAAAGAGAAGAATGAGGGGGGATTTGATAGCAGCATTCAACTACCTGAAGGGGGGTTCCAAAGAGGATGGAGCTCGGCTGTTCTCAGTGGTGGCAGATGACAGAACAAGGAGCAATGGTCTCAAGTTGCAGTGGGGGAGGTCCAGGTTGGATATCAGGAAAAACTATTTCACTAGGAGGGTGGTGAAACACTGGAATGCGTTACCTAGGGAGGTGGTGGAGTCTCCTTCCTTGGAGGTTTTTAAGGCCCGGCTTGACAAAGCCCTGGCTGGGATGATTTAGCTGGGAATTGGTCCTGCTTTGAGCAGGGGGTTGGACTAGATGACCTCTTGAGGTCCCTTCCAACTCTGATATTCTATGATTCTATGATAAGCAGAACCATAACACTTTAGCAATGGTGTAGGAATTGGCACCACTCCCTTATGAAGTCCCACTCATGTGTGTCCCCCAGACTTACCACTCCCAGAAAGGGTTTTTCCCTGCTCTACATCAGCTTCTCTTCAGAAGAGATTCTAAAAGGGCAGACAAGCCACTGAAGGAAAAACTACCAAGGCAGAAAGAATCTAACCAATTCTGCTCTGTGTGGTGGGGGATGGGTGGCTTTTATCAATAAAGGTTCCTTCCTTTTCTCCATATCGATCTGTTTGTTTTCAAGAGCTCTAATTAGGAGGCCTTTGATCCTATCATGGAGCAAGGTGAATGGGCAGTTGCTTCTTGTCTCTAGTTAGATCCACCGTGGCTCTCTTTTTCACACCATTGCTGAGCTGCCAGAGTTCCTGCTCCAGGGACTCCCCCATCTAGCCACTTGCCTCTTCCTGGTATTAGTCAGACTTCATTTTTAATGCCTCAGAAATTCTTTTAGTTGCAAGGCAGTGTTGAATCTAAAGTGCTTTAGTGGTTCTGTTCGTTGAGCAGGTGTATAGCTTTCTTTTTCCTCCCTCTATCTCCAATAAGAACTGATTGATTAAATACCCTGTTGAATTCTTCTAAAGATGTGAGGCTTCTTTCTACCTACTATGCTCTGCTGAGTCCCTAAACTTGCTTTGACTCAAGTGTAAATGATCACCCTCCACACACTCTCCATTGCCTCAGAACAATAAACTGCGTCCATTAGGTCACTGTGGGCTAGAAAACACAAAATATGGCAATCTTTTCAGAGAGTTCCCCAACTTGGGCAGCTCTGCCAGCTTTCCTGCCATTCATCTCTAACCAAACAGGAACTATTTTAAAAAAGTTAAACCATTTTCCCTTCAAAGTTTGAAAACAAAATTCACCTCCAGGCAGAGATCAAGCATGAAAATTTTCACTGAGTGAAAACCTGTGATTAGATTGGAAACAGTTACTTTACAGCTGTAATTACAGTAGGATCTACAAGTGCAGCTCTGGGATTTCAAGAGCCAAGTTTTATCCCAGTAACTTATTTGCCTGATTACCTCTGCCTCTAAATTTGCACAGCAGAGGGAATAGTAAACCTGGATGCTTAGAGAAGAGACCTCTATTTTCTACTTCCATGCTAGAAATTTTGTGGTTATGGGTGAACTGGCATTTCAATTCCAAGCTTTTGTTTAGTGGCTTTTTAAAGTTGATTTTGTGCGTCTGCTGGGAAAAGCACGAGCCGTCAAAAGTAACTTCATAAACAAACTGAAGCTGTTTGACTATGGAATGAATTGTGGATTTTTAGCTATAAAAAATATATTGATACACTAGAAATAACCCTTGTTTGGTTACTTTGTTTTTCCCCTAATATTTACATATGATTTTGACAGCTTTGGTAATCGTCTGAAAGTATGAGAGCCCGATCTCAAATCTTCCAGTATGCAAAGGATTTTGGCAAAAGCAGTTCCAGTTTATGTAAATATTTTGTTTTAAATGAATATAGGTATTATGACAAGCAGCTAAATTTTACAAGGCATGTGTCTCAAGCATTCCCATAATTTAGTTGAATTCTTAACATAGTGTACATGCCTCAATTGCATGAAAACCACCTACACCAATCTTGGCAGCAATTCATCAACTTAATCCCAACTAATTTGTTGAGGCAGTTCAACAATAATTGAATATTTGCATGAATAAAACTTCAAATTAAATATTTTAAAAATTCAGCTCTGCCACACCTTTAAAATTGTTGTTCTAAGTCTGTTTTAACAATGTTCCAAATTTCACTTTTTAAAGAATGAGTATGGGCTTTCTTTGATATAACCCAATTTGTTTTCTTTTTAAGATACGGAAGTGTCATCTGCAAAGTTGAAGGAAAGGAAAAGCATAGTGATTCTGGGTGTGATCCTGAGTGTTTTATGTGACAGACGGATGCTGAGTTTCTAACTCCATCATTCTAGATTGTTGAACCTGAACTGGAACTGCTACCTTTCTAGGTAAGAGATCGCCATGTGTGTGTGATTTATATGCCTTCCCCTTTGTAGTGTTTAAATGAAAGTAAATTTATATTCTGAAATGTAGCATATTGTAGACTTGTAGAGTGTGTATTTTTGTTAAATGTGCTTGGCTTTATTAGGGGTGCCTGCACTGCTGAAATGATTGGTACAGTGTCCCCACGAGAGAGACAGCAGCAACAACTCTGCATGGAACAACTTTGAAAGAGCTGGCCAACAAAGTGTACTATGGAACTTTTAGTGCCCGGCAGGCTACAGCACTGTAGATTTACACCCCAGCTTGAGATGCACTAAGTTGCCTTTATAGATGATCTCTTGGTCCCCCTCCAAGAAAAGACTTTTGAGGCATCATGAATTAGAAGGGCGCCTGGTCTGAAAGATGCTACATACACCATGGTACTCTGTCCTTGACAATGACTTTGCTCTTTGGCTACTGCTGTCCACCCCCTGAGGGGAACAGAAACTGAAGAGAAAAATATAATGTTCCTTTTAGCACTATTAATGATGGACAAGTTCTTGATAAGAAATGTTCTGGGGCAGCGTGCCACAGAATTGTTCTCATCAGCTCTGACTGAGACAAGCTGTTCTTCACTAGCTCTTCTTCTTAGCTTGTTTGAAAACTTTTGGCAGATGTTGGTGTTTTGAAGCGCACTGTCCCTCAGATAGTAATTCCTTGTCAGATCCTTAAGGGAGGGACAGTTTTGTTTTCATAGTGTTTGTAGGACAAGGCTCATTAGAGGAAGTCAGTTTGGGTTAGTGGCTCCTAGCAGAAAGAAAAAGAGCCTGCAGATGTGTGGAAATGAGTCTTTAGGATAGCTCTTCCCTATTCTGGCAACAGGACCGCTGTTGTGCATTATCCAGCATGGTATGCTATGAGCAAGTGACCCCCCAAAAGAAACACTGATTTTTTCTTTGATATGAGCAGAAACAAATCAGTTCATCACATCAGAAGGCTGTGTCATTGGGGATGTCAGCAAAACAGATTTTGTTTCAGCCACACTCAGATAAACCCAGGGAACTCAATGCTAATATTATAGATGTGCTGTAAAAGGAACAGACTAGAATAGAACCACTAGCAGATTTATGGATTCACTTTTTTAAGGCCAGAAGGACTAAAATGATTATCTAGTCTGACCTCCTTCATAACATAGGCAATAGAATTTCAGTCAGTAAGTCCTGCCGTAGAGGAAAGTATTCTTCTCTACCATGTAAAATGATGCTATCAGGTCCATAAGTAAATACACACTGAGGTGCAGTTAGTAATCACCATAGATGCTTTGGCATTTGGGTCTCACTTATTTTTCTTTCTTGGTCTGCGTTACGGGGATCCCTCATGAAAGAATCCTATAGGATTTAACAGAAAATTATTACTGACAGATTTCTACAGGATTTTTTTAAAGTATAAAAAGACATACAGGTATAGAAAGGATATTGCTCTCAATTAAATTCTAGGTCTCATGCTTCTTTGAGAGGGAATGGGGGCTGGGCAACAGTGCTGCTCATGTGCTGCTGCCACTTTCACAGGCAGGAGCCGAGGGGCTCCACAGCCAGAAGCCATTGCTCTCCACTGAATGGGGGAGAGGAAGTTGAGTGAGCCAATGAGTGACTGGCTGTTGGTGTAGAGGGGTGGGTGTGGGATGGAGAAGAGGGGATTAATTAAGACACAGGACAGAGATCTTTGGGGGGGAAAGTGAGGCAAAGGGGAGAAGGAAGAGGACTAAGGCGAAAGTACTGTTGAAAGAGGAAAGGATATAGGCAGGTGAAGGAAGAACAAAAGAGAAGAGGGTCTATCACAATACCTATACCAATAAAGGAGAACTAACAACTTAAAATGCCTTGTTCAAAAATTTTAAGTAACACTTAACTTTCAAACGCCTGAACGGCAAATGTAATTTTTCTTATCTGCATGGTAAACACTGGCATTTTTATCTGTTTGATTATTCAAAGTGGTGCTTTCCGTGCCTTCTTGGTTGCAAAGATTTGAACTGCTTTCTGAAGGTCCACAGTCTGGGCCAGCTCATGCTCTATTGAGATGGCTGCATGGCCAACCACAATGACTCAGGAGAGGCTGGAGCATAGATGTGTTTTATTAACTTCAGCTTGGAGAAGTTGCATTCTCCACTGGCAACTGTTACAGGAAGTGTTTAAAAGTGTGCGCAGAGCAACAAAAGCATTTGGAAAGAGGGTGGACATCTTATTTGTGCACATATATTCCAGAACAGCCTTTGGAGTTGATCCTGCTGAAATGTATCTTGAAAGGGCTTTCAGTTCATCACCTAAATCACTCACATTAGTATCACGCATGTCATCATGTGTCAACACTGTCTCTAGTGCCCTGCATTCCTGGTGTAGGTGGTCTTCAGGTATAGTGAGGAGTTTTGGAATATCATACAACATCCCAAATATACTGTTCGGTTCCTTGAGCTGCATGAAACGTTCTTCAACTGACTGTATTGCACAATCTAGCACCTGGTTAAAGAATTCAACTTTGAATTGTTGTTTGGGGTTTCTTATGGGATTATCCCATACCTCGTAATCAAAATGTCTTCTTCGATGACTCTTGAATGGGTGGGAAAATAGCTTCAGTGTGAAGTTCCTCTGCCAACTTCTCTGCACTCTTCAGAACGTTATGAAATCCTTCATCTGACCGATAAGACTGTGGGTATGACTTTGCTTTGTCCAGTTGTTCCATTGCTCCAGATATATCAAGGTCAACACCTTGGAGTCTCTTGCTTACAACATTTATTTCAAACAGTATGTCATGCTACAACACTAAGCCACGCAGAAATTTGAAGTTAAGTATGTTTCTGGTGATTCCATTTCCCTCTGCCACTGTTCTCCCATGAACAGTTCCTGTCATAGCATTATCTTCCATAATGGCAACTATGGCATCATCTAACTTCCCAATTTGGTGTTGGATAGGCTTTATCGCCTCCACTCGACTATCCCATCATGTGGCCCTCAGTGGTTTCAGTGTCAGAGAGGATGTTCCCAGACGTTGCTTCAAAATTTGCCATTGAGTTGATGCAGAAAAAAATACATAGATGCTTTGAATTATATTAAAAAATTCAGCAGCCTCACTAGAACCTGATGCTGCATCACTGACCATCAAGTTCAATGAATGAGAACTGTATGGGACAAAAAAAGCTCAAGGGTTTGACTCTCGGATCTGTGTCTGCACTCCTCTGTTCTTTCCTCTCATGTTGGCACCACTATAGTAGCCCTGACCTCTCATGTCAGCTATCGCAATTCCCATATCTTCTAGCTTTTTAAGAAGCACATTTGTCATACCAGCTCCTGTAGTATCATCAATATCAATGCATTCTAGAAAATGCTCTCTGACAGTCACCATTGCTGGGACATTTTCACTAGGTTCTGTTGTTGTTGTTACAAAACGCACCATTAAAGTCATTTGTTCCGTATGGCTGATGTCAGGTGTGCAGTCCAGAATAACTAACAGAGTAATCTCTTGCTGACTTCAGATGTGCCACAATCTTCTGTTTGACTTTTGTTGCCAGTAACTGTATGATCTAATTTTGAATTTTTTCCAAGGTAGTGATGTGTGTACATTTCTTGGGTGGTGAATCTTCTTAGATGCTCCTGGAGTACAGCATCAAACTCCGCTATCAGCTCCACAATTTCAAGGAAGTTTCCATTGTTTGGCACATACAGCTGATCTGAAGTGCCACACAGTGCTAGGTTTTGGGTAGCAAGAATTGCCATTGTGAGAATGAGCCTTTTCAGAACATTTTGCCAGTAAAGAGACTCTGATGCAATCTTCTCTTGATGCTGATCAACTATGGTGGCCTTTAACCTTAGTCTCATCTCAAGCTTTTTCCACCTATGGAATGCTCTCTGGTGATTTGCTGCCTTCTCATGGCATGCCAGATTTCTAGCCATTTTTTTCCAGAGCTTTGTTCCTGTAGAACCCAGTGAGGCTGGAACATTAGACTGGAAGAGTTTGCAAAAAAAAACAGTATGCAGCCTTCTGGGTTTTTGAGTACATAAGCCATGGCCTCTCCACTTCGTCACCGTTGAAGATTTCACGCCAGTAATGTGTTGGATGGAAACTCCTATTTTCATAGTCTTTGGGGAACATGACTTTTTCACTTGCTGAGGCCCATTCAGTACAAGGAAGTCCCTCAGGCTACTGCTCAAGTGGGTTCACAGCCCTGGATCATCTAGACTTAAGGAATTAAACTCGGCAGCAGCTGTTTCTTGCGCCTCCACCATGCTCTTCTCTGATCTACACTTTTCTGGAATGTGCATGGTTACATCCATTTGAGATGGAGATGTGGATGCTGCAGTAGCTGTCAGGTCACCTGCACTCTGACTAACTGGAAGATCAGGCATTTACTCACCACTCACATCCTCACTGGGGCTGGAAGGCTCACCGGGAACATTTGTGTCTATGTATCTCAGGAGAGCTCCTTCCTGCTTAGATAGAAAAGCTTCCTTTTCATAGATTCATAGATTCTAGGACTGGAAGGGACCTCAAGAGGTCGAGTCCACTCCCCTGCCTGCATGGCAGGACCAAATACTGTCTAGACCATCCCTGATAGACATTTATCTAACCTACTCTTGCTTGCTTGCTTTTTCTGAATTCTGCTCCAGAGGGGCGTTCTCTTCTTTCACTCATGATTGCTGTTCTGTGCCAGCTATAGTGGCTCTCAACACTCAATTGAAGGGGACAAATAAGCAGGCTGGCAGCAGGGCCTGAGTGAGGGAAGATATCAGCGTCTTAAGGGCCTAACTGGCTCCTATTAGTTCAGTTGAGTGCCTGTTCTCCTCAAGTGGTTTCAGGGAAGCAGCAGGAAACAGGAAGCTCCCTAAGATCCTGGGGGTGCTAGAGAGGTACATAAGAGGCTGCTCCTCCTCTCTCCCCCTGCAGCTCCTGTTATTCCCTCTCACCTTTTCTCCTGCCTGTCTGTTACGTCTCTTGTGCCCTCCTTCCTGCAGCACAGCACTCCACCATGTCTGTGCATCTAGAGCACAGAGAATACATATGCACCAGCAGCAGACACGGTTTTCTATATTCTGGGTCCTAGTGGCGCCTTCCCCCCTCCCCAGCCCCCCCAGTCTGGCACCTGAGGCGGCCACCTCAGTTCACCTCATGGTAAGGCCAGCCCGGTAGAGATCAATATGTTAACAAGTGAACTGTGGTACTCTTGTTACACACAAATATTATGGTGTTAGGCACATTCACAATGCATGAATGTCTCTTGACCAATGGTTGAAATAGACCCCAAACTTTCACTAATCCTTTTCAAGTGGAAGGACCAAAATACGTAACTGTTTATAACTATTTGTCTTTTTTAAAAAAAAAAAAAAAAGTTAAGAAATAAACCCAGAAACATCTTGTAGAGCAATCTAGGTATCCAGATTCAATGACAAAATGATTCTACTGCACATGCTTTCTTGGGCACTTTTATTTTATTGATCATAAGTATTTATGTTGTTTCTGTTACCATAGAATCTCAGTACGATGCACAGAAACAAGATTGGTATAGGAATGATCATATAGGATTCGGCAATCTTTTCAAAGCCTTCCCCCACTTGTGCCAGTTTTTGCTTACTGTGGATTTTGTGGTTGTTGATGCTGTTGTATTTAATATTTGTATTGTCATAACACCTAGAGGCCCCAATCTTGTGTAACCCTTCTTCCCGGTGGAGCAACGAGGGCTGGGTTCAATATGTCCCACTTAACAATACAACACAACCGCCTCAAGCCCCCATCCAGTAATCTGGGAAAATTTAAACATCACCCTTGAGCGCCTCTAAGAGGTAATATTTCCGCAATCGCAAGCACCGAGTCTCTGTATAGCACAGAGAACTTTTAATAAAGAAGGAGAAAGGAACCCGGCATTAATTTGGGAAAACACCACAATCATGATTTGAACACATCTGACCAGGAGCAAAACACCCGCCCCAGAGTACATTGGGCAGTGTCCTTTGCCTCAGTTTCTCACTTTGCAGTGTGAAAGTCTGACAAATGTTCTTTGAACATGCTGCACCCCACTCATGGTTGCTGTCCTTGGTCAGTGAAGACCCGTTTCAGTGTTGTGCTCACATGAGTTTATCTCCAACCCTGGGAGGGGATGGGTGGCAAGGGGAAACATCGAGCAATGTTGCTGCTGCTGCCGTTGCAACTGGCTTACAGTTGCTGTCATGCACTCTGTTTTGGTGTCTGTTGCCGCCGCTGCACCACCATTCACTCCACTGCAGTCATTTGTTGTGCCACCGTTTGCTCCTCCTCCACCATCTGCTCTTCCGCCGATGGCGTTGCACCATCGCTTTCTGCTGCCACCTGCCTCTCTACTGCAACCTCTGCCAGTCGGTCTCTTGAGGTGTCACCCAGCTCTCAGTGATTTCAGCAGCAAATGAGGGGACCTCACTGCTAGAGTGCAGGCTGTGCAGCCTCTTCCACAGAAATGCTGTCCCACCTTCTTGGATGGGAGCCCCATTATGCTAGACACTGAGCCCAGATAAAGTGAAAAACTAGTCCCTTTTTTCAAAGAGCTTACAGTAAAGTATCGGACAAAAACGTTTAGATACCTTGTACACTGCTTACAATATCGAGATCAAGATTAGTGTCGTCATTACATGGTAAGCTT
Source organism: Malaclemys terrapin pileata (assembly GCF_027887155.1). Taxonomy (NCBI): domain Eukaryota; kingdom Metazoa; phylum Chordata; order Testudines; family Emydidae; genus Malaclemys; species Malaclemys terrapin. The sequence continues at coordinate 183,415,457 of NC_071507.1, read as the reverse complement.
TCTGGGGCAGGGACTATTCTTATTGTTCTGTCTGTACAGTGCCTAGCACGTTGGGTCCTGGTCCATGACTGGAACTCTTGGGTGCTATTTCAATACAAATATCTAATAAATAAGCAGCTTTCTGATCATGCCTGCTGTCTAGTCATTTGTCAAATGTTCTATCGGCATTGTGACATAAGTGAGTCTTAGGCCTGGTCTACACTAACCCCCCAATTTGAACTAAGGTACGCAACTTCAGCTACGTGAATAATGTAGCTGAAGTCTATGTACCTTAGTTCGAACTTACCGCGGTCCAGACGCGGCAGGCAGGCTCCCCCGTCGACTCCGCATACTCCTCGCGCCGAGCAGGATTACCGGAGTCGATGGGGCGCACTTCTGGGTTCGATTTATCGCGTCCAGACAAGACGCGATAAATCGAACCCAGAAGTTCAATTGCCTGCCGCCGAACCAGCGCGTAAGTGTAGACAAGCCCTTATAGAATCATAGAATGTCAGGGTTGGAAGGGACCTCAGGAGGTCATCTAGTCCAACCCTCTGCTCAAAGCAGGATCAATCCCCAGACAGATTTTTGCCCCAGATCCCTAAATGGCCCCCTCAATGATTGAACTCACAACCTGGGTTTAGCAGGCCAATGCTCAAACCACTGAGCTATCCCTTCCCCCCCCCCCCTTACTTCCTTAAGGAGAGTAATGTAATTGTAATTCTTTGTCATGTGTTATTTGCAGGAAGGATGTTGCAAAAAGGTATAGGGTTTTGTTTCCATTAAGAAAATGGGAAGGCTCAGACTTGTGCTTAATTTTATCTTCTGTGCTAGATTGTTCCACAATCAAGTGCCTAAATCGGAGAATACCTTTGAGAGTATCATCCTGGCTGCACTCTCAAGACTGGAGCTTTCTCGGTGGGCATGAATGGAGAGGTGTTCTCTGATGCAGCTTGTGCCCAGCCTATTGATGACCTAAAATATTATGGGCAGGGTTTTTAAGGCACCTTCATGACTTGGGCACACAAGTTCCATTGACTTTTCATGCCGTAAGACCAGGGCTTTGAACTGTCACCAGAAGCAAAATGAGAGGCCGTAGAGAGTGAGCACAGTGTGAATTTTTTTTAAGCACTCATTTTAATTTATTTTGAAAACACACACCTTTGTGTGGTGTCCATCTCCATTAACAAAACTTGCTGACTTCTTCCTCAAATACTTTCCAACTGGAGCAAAGAAACCATTTTTAAACAGCTCTTGAATTAATTGATGTGAAGAATTTGGTAGTAGATTTGCTCATGTGCACCAAATGTTTGTGGTAGGTGGATGTGTAAAATAGGTTGTTGGCCTGGTGTGAACTCTGCTGTGCCTACACAAATCAGGAAAAATCCATTTGTAAAAACAGAATGGCCTCACTCTTTGAAGTGTTTTAAGCATGCAAATTTAGCTATGCACACGCTTATGTATTTGCAAAATTAGGGCCTAAACGAAGAGGTTATTATCTAGTCTACAAGTCAGATCCAAGACTGCACTGTGCTCTTGTGTATATACTGATGCAAATTCTCCACTGCCTTCTGTTTGTGCCTAGTGTAGTCATTTATAGTTGTGCAAAGTGGACATAAAGTGCTACCAAAACCAAATAGTAGTGTTTCATACCTACTTGAAATACTATTATTTCGCAGGTGTAAATGACTACATGAGGCAAATCAGACCCATTCAGAAGCTAAGCTAATTCTAATGAACTAGCTCTTTGCCTGTAAACACTGAGTGCATCTTAGTCAATCTGAAAATACTTTACTCTACGTGTAGTATAATAACTTTTGGAAATACTAGAGCCAAAATCTTCAAATATTGCTGCCTAAAATTAGGCATCTAAATATCTGGCATGATTTTTAGAAGTGTGGAGCACCCACAACTTGAATTAGCTAGAGTTGTGAGTTTTCAGCACTTACTTACAGATGCCTTGGTATGCATCTAGGTTTCTAAATTTGAGGTATCCATGTATGAAAATATTATACAGTCCTCGGTTGAGCACTCTGCTTCCATTGTACTAATGTTCCACTGATTCAGACTTGACTGTTTCCATGATTGGATTTTTAGCCGTATGCTCATGTAAGTAATCCTAGCAAGCACTCCTTTCCAGCCCGTCACTAGGGCTGCTGTGAGGAAATCCAAGCCTTTGCTGCTCTGGATTCCTGGGTGTTTTTAAGCCCATAAACCTGAACCAGAGTCTAGCCACTGCCCCAGTCCCAGGGTTTCTAGGCACGCTCTCAGAATACAGATCTTCTATATGATACCCTCTTTGGAGAGCTGGAGCCTGCGTTCCAGCTGCCTACTCCCTCTGGCTGCAGCAGGGAGTAGATTCATCCCTGCTTAAACACATGCTGTCCCAGATTCCACCCAAAAGGTGTGAAGCTTCTCGTTTACAGTTTAACTTCCTCAGGAGCACACAGTGGTAGAGAAGCAGTTCTCTTATAGAAAGACTCGGTGTCTGTATCTCTCTAACACATTTATGCTCTTAATCATTTAATGCACAGGAGAGTGCAGATGATAGAAAACAATAAACACTGCACTTGTGTCCTGGCATTCCTCACCACTTCAGGACATTTTTTGGCCTGCGGGAGGCCGTCCAGAGCTCTTCTGCTTCTGTGCCAGTGCATGGGTCATGGCTGCCATTTGCTGGATTGCTTTTCCATTGTGGACTGGAGAAAAATGGCCCCTGTGCAGACCAGTTTCTGCTCTTTTAAAACCTTTTCCCCCTCTCCCTCCCCAATTCAGTTGACATCCTTGACCAACTTTACCACATGACAAACACTGTCAAATGATTTCGTTGCCAAGATGACCTGCCCCTGGCTATGCCTGTCCTTCTGGGCAGGAATCAGTCTATCTAGACTGAATAGATTTCCAGCAATTAGGTACTTAGTCAACTAGCTTCTATTGTTCAGCCCTGTATCTTTGTGTATTGGAGCTTCAGTCCACTGTGGAGGCAAACAGGAAGTAGAGAAAGTGTAAAGCTGCACATTCAAAATTAAGTTTGCAGTCTCATGCAGATATATAGTTCATAATTTATAAATCGTACAGACAGATTCCCAAATTACAACGTGATATGACATTTCTGTTTTGCATCTTTCTAATGTTTGCTTTGTGACTGGACATTTCTGCTATGTATTTACAATTGTGTTGACTGAACTAATAACCTGGTAGTGCCAGGTTACTAATAAGCTTGAAACCTGTTAATTAAATTGGAATAATGCTTAAATCTTCAGCATTCATAAATGAAATTGATTATCCAAAATACTGTTCTTCAGCCTATTCGTTTTTAGGAAAATAAATGCTCTGTGTTCAGATGATGATTTTTGCTGTATTGCTATAGTTGAGTAAATAATGCCACTTAGTGGATAACTGCTATCACTACAGCCACTTATGAAGAATTAAATACACCTCAGGAGCCAAAAAATCTTACCGCATTATAGGTGAAACTGCGTTATTGAATTTGCTTTGATCCACCGGAGTGCGCAGCCCCCGTCGCCCCCACGGAGCACTGCTTTACCTCATTATATCCAAATTTGTGTTATATTGCATCGTGTTATATCGGGGTAGAGGTGTATTGCTCTTTATACTGTTTTCTTTTATTTCTAGATAGAATATGCTAAAAGTGGCACTTTTTCAAATGATGTTACACAGGTCCAACATTATGGTAAAAGGAGAAGATGGTATGAGTGGAGAAGAGGTTTGGCAAAAAGTAAAATTTTAAAAGTGCAGGATGGGGATGGAAATAGTTCTTTCAAATTCTAATGGAGTCCTCCTTTAGTTATGAAATCTAGAGAGGAGTCTAATAATTTTTTCTAAACACAGAATTGTGTGTTAAGATGCATCTGCCCTATTAGATCACTTCAGTGCATCAATGATTGCTTCCTGAAGTATGTTCCCTAGTACTTTCCACTGCCCACCTATACCAGTGTATCTGAGCAAGCTATGGTACAAGATTTTAAATGTGTCAAAAATCATGATGAAAGTTAATTATTAATAGATTAAGGCCAGTTTTTAGGGAAGTAGCAGGTGAAGAACAGTGGCTTTAGACCAGGCCATATCGATTGGATATTTATGCTCTGACATTACGGGAGGAGAGAGAAGGAATATAAGGCTGTTTGTTGTTCTCATCTACTTTATGAAGGCATTTGATTCAGGTTGGAGGGAAGCATTATCGAAAATAGCAAAATCATATGGCATTCCAGATAAGATAATTGTAGTTAAAAAAGCTGTATATGAAGACTCCTTCAGTGCTATAAGAATTGGTGGAAAATGAAGCAACTGGTTCAAGTCAAAGTTCAGTGTAAGACATTGGGGCAGGGAATAATCATTGTTTTTCATTGTGTTTTTTTAACTGGATGAAAATGGAAAAATGTTAGAGGAGTTGGAGGGTGTGACAACTCTAAACTAGAGTTGAGCTCTTTAGTTTATGCATTGTACATAAATGGTATGGTAGGTATGCTTGTTTGAATTAATGATATTTTTCACTACTCTGGAAAATCTGTGTACTTGACTTGTACTTACAATAAATGCCAAGAAGATGCAAGTGGTTGCATCTTGGAAAAGGGGCAGTAGACAGTGTTGAAATGCAGCAACGGTGAAGTCATAAACAAGTAAAATCTTGTGTACCGAGAAAGCTTGGTTTAGTGCCAATGGCTCCATAAAGGTTATAAGGAGATGGCCGCAGCTACAAGTGCTGCATAGACATTGACAAAATAGTGGCTGCTATAAACATTCATTTTTGGTTCCAAAGCATGCTAACAGTATTACGCTATAGTTTAGAAGCAACTGCTTTAAATGAAACAGACGACATAAGGCTGGAAGTAGTAAAGATGAGATTATTTTGAAAGATGTCTGGTGTAAAATGGAATGATTTGAGATAAATTGTTAGGAGCAGAGTAGGATGTGAAATCAGGATATGGGATTGGCAACAATCAAAAAGATTAAGATGGTGAGGAGAAGACAAACATGATAGGAAGCCAAAGAAAACAGTGCAAACGCAACCGGTGTGATGGCAGGACACTGTATGCAGGGACACAACCAGGGTAGGCGTATTGGAGGAACAAGCCAGGACAGGAATGAATAGTGATTCTGTACAGCTCCCCTTGTCTGCAGAGATACTTTGGGATGAAGGAGAAGTTTTTGACCTTGTGCATCAAAGCCACTCGAAGTGACTTCTATTGATACACACCCTGATATGACTTGTACTATTAGAGCATGGCTTCTGAATTCTAAAGCTAAAGTCTTTAAAAAATCTGGATGCATGGTTAGACTCAGAAATCCTTTTTTAAGTGCTCAAATAAGTGGCTTGATCTTTTTCCAGTGCTGAGCACCCCAAAACTCCCATTGCTAGCTTTAGGCACCCACTTTTAAAAAAAATTGTAAACTAATGTTAAAAAAACAATAGAAGTTTGGGTGGCCTCAATGGAATATATTCCTTATACTATGAAAAAAAATGCTTCCTAGTAGAAGTGGGGGGAGGCAAATAATAAGGGGAAGTTACACTCCTTTTCTCTACTCTCTTGAATATATTCATGTGTGCTGGTAGTGTTTTTTAGTGTTGTCTGGACCACTTTTCCCTAAATACATTTCCACTACTTCGCATGAGCCTGGCTGTTTTGTTTTTTTCTAATTGCATTAGAGGGCCTTGGAACAGGGCCTGGGTTTCAACTGCAGAATTTTTGATGCATCAACTGTAAATAATTAATTTAATTTGATTTTCAAAACCCAGGATGAGTTATTGATTAAAGATTCTCTCCTCCCTCCCCTCTCCCCTCCCCCCCCCCTCAACTGATCAAGATTGCTGTGGAAGTTACTTTGGCAAAAAACATATACTCTGAAGAGACTAAAAATTATATGGAGTTATATGTTTTCATCTTCAAGCCTTTTTGTTTGACAGTGGTAATACTGTAATAGTATGGAATTTTTGGGATAATAAAAAAATACTTGAAATATGTCTCTTCCTTGTAGTTGCCCTTGCAAGCAGCAGAGGGCACTATTTAATCAACAAATGTCTTACTCCAAAGCTTGTTCTATCCCTTTTTCACATGAAGCCATATTGAATGAGCAAATGTCTATAGACTGGTCTGTGAGTTTTAAATGTCTCCTTCACAGGAAATCCACTGAGTAGCATTGCAGGGTTGTCAAAACAACTGCACAATGTCCACTTTTGTGCATGTGTTTAACTTTTCTCACATCACTGAACAATACTGTTTTCTTTGTATAATGGAGCTTTCTGGTCATGGGCATCTTGTAATATGAAGGGAGTAAGCTGAGAATCATAAATGGGTTTATATGATTAGTTACTATGCAAATTTGACCTAATAGTAGTGAATTGATCTAAAACAGTAGTGTATAACAAAGCTGAACTTGAACATACAGTTCTACTGTGTATCAATTTTATTGTCTTAATAAAAAATTACTGTGCAATTTTCATAGCTAAATTAACAGTAGTTTCTGATCGTGATTTGCCACAGTTAAGTCTGTCAACATATTTTAAATTTCCTTTACCATTTTAACAAATTTAACTTTGAATTGCTAATTCTCATTGTGTGCTGTGAAAAGGTGTTTTATATTTGATCAGTTGCTGGATTTTTTTTATTTCCAGACCATCTGTGGGCTTGTTTAGCTGCCTTCTCCACATTGCAGATTTTCTTTTATTATGACTTTGGAAAAATAAAAGATTGTAACTGCTCATGCTGAGTGTGTGTGTGTGGTGGGGGAAGCTATCCTGTGAAGCTGATATTTTACATTCTACTTAGGTAAAGAAGATTGATATCTTGTCTTTCCTATCTAGGAGTTTCTAGGATTTCTGCTATAATAGCAGATGGATCTTTATTTTGCCCTTTAAGGAAGCTAATGTGACAATTAGCAAAAGGTGATATGCAAGGAGGGAAAATGGCCCTGAGTGTTTTTTGTTTTTGTTCTTTTACTTCTCCTGTCTTCTAAGTGTGTCCATGGGGAAGACTGCTTAGGCTGATATTAGACAGGACCTGAGCTTCCAGTGGAGAAGACTGAGCGGTAACAGCAAAAGCGTCAAGAAAATTAAACTTGAACAATTGAGGGTAGGGTTGGGGGGGAAGAGTTAAACTGTCTAAAACTTTATATCTTGTAGGTAGGATGGAGGAGGCTGTTTCTAACACCTGTTTAACTTGAATGCCAGGCTAACATTTTGGAGGAAGGAATTCCTAAAGATTCAGTATGTTGGTCCCTAGATTAAAGTGGGATAGTTAACAATTTGCACCTTTTGAGACATCCAGTAGGTATTCATAGAACATAGGATTGGAAGGCACCTCAAGAGGTCATCTAGTCCAGTTCCCTGCACTCATGGCAGGACTAAGTATTGTCTAGACCATCCCTGACAGGTGTTTGTGTAAATATTCTTAAAAATCTCCAATGATGGATATTCCACAGCCTCCCTAGGCAATTTATTCCAGTGCTTAACCACCCTAACAGGAAGTTTTTCCTAATAGCTAACCTAAACTGCCCTTGCTGCAATTTAAACCCATTGCTTCTTGTCTTATCCCCAGAGGTTAAAGGGAAGAATTTTTTCTCTCTCCTACTTGTAACAACCTTTTATGTACTTGAAAACAGTTATGTTGTCTCTTCTCCAGACTAAGCAAACCCAGTTTTTTCGGTCTTCCCTCCTAGGTCATGTTTAATAGACCATTAATCATTTTTGTTGCTTTTCTCTGGATTTTCTCCAATTTGTCCACATCTTTCCTGAAATGTAGTGCCCAGAACTGGACATAATACTCCAGTTGAGGCCTAATCAGTACAGAGTTGAGCTGAAGGATTACTGCTCTTGTCTTGTCTGGTAAAACTGTAGAATGCTGCTTCTGATGTTTCTGAAGTAAAAAGCAGAGGGTAAAACAAACCTTTCATGCCTTCTTTATAAATTGTCAATCAATAATGTCGGTGCAAGCCATCAACCTAGCCTCCATATATTTGTTATTCATATCTTATTTTTTAAAATCTAGCTGGCCTATGGTAATGCATGTTCTTATTGCTGCTTCCTTCATCTCTTCCCTCTTCCCAGTCCTTCTTAGTGCTAGTTATACTTGATTTAAATTAGGCTGTAAAGTCTTCAGAGTAGGTCTATCCTTTTACTTTGTTGGTATAGCACAATGGAGCCCCAATCACTTTTGTGGCTTCCTTACATTATTGTAATATACATAATAAATAATAGGAATCTATGTTCTGTCTCTCTCTTCTGCTGTCACTCAGAAATGGTGCCAGATCTTAAACTAACTAATTTGAAACTGCCAGGTGAATTAGAATCTTAATAGTTGCAGTCAAAATATGTATGATCTAAGTGCCCCACTAACCTATTTGCAATGTTGTAGAATAATGCATTTTATTCACTGGAAGTGTCAATGGAATATGAAAGGGTAATATTACACAGAAGTCAATGACCATTTGTTACTTTGTGTAACAGAACTACCAAATATCGTCACCCCCATGCATACTAAAATACTTAAACAATATATAGTCTTTATAAAGACTTAATATTTCATCCTTAATCACGATGTCTTGCAATATTACTGCATACAGTGTGTCAATAACCACTATTTCAGAATTTTTATGATGTCACAGAATTTCTTGTACAAATAAATTGCTTGCTTAGCATTATAAGATAGCATTTGTTTTCTTTTGACAGAGTGGAATACTTGCAAGGATTAGTTCAGATTTGTGCTTCATAGTTTACCTTATTCATAAATGCTACAAATAAAAAAATAAAATAATATACATGTTCAGACTGGGCATAATACAAGCATTAGCACATCACCAGTTACCTCAGGATTGATATGGCAGGTTTGATTGAAATTAGATTTGATATTTTGACACACACACACACACACACACACACACACACACACACACACACACACACACACACACACAACAATGGTGATAAAATATTTATTCATTTCTGTAGAATTAGAGTAAGATTTCTCTCAAAGCTCTAGGGTATGAAAAGGTTCATCTTGTTTTTAAAGCATTTGTATTGAATTTGCTCTGAGTGCAGTTCAGTATACTCCACAAAGCACCATCAAGAGCTTGAATAACAGATGAGACAACCAGTGATGGACAAAAAGGAACAGCTACATTATTAAAGTACTGTGCAAGTCCTTCTGTTCCTAATTTTCTTCTGCATTTGTACACCACATCTGATGAGCAATGATACTTTCATTTTCAACCTCTGCATGGTCTATAGGATATTTTCCAAATAAATCACTTCAGACAGTTAAACTTGCACATTTCTGGGGGGCATTTATTGCGATGGCTTCTGTGATCTTGATATGGGTTAAGTGGAGGAACATCCTGTGATATCTTCTGTAAGACTTCTCTCTGGCTGAAGAACAGCTGAGTCAAACTCAATCCAGGTCTAAACAATGTGGTTACATAAGAACGGCCCTATGGGGTCCATCTAGCCCAGTATCCTGTCTTCTGACAGTGGCCAATGCCAGGTGCTTTAGAGGGAATGAACAGAACTGGTAATCCCTAAATGATCCATCCCCTGTCGCCCATTCCCAGCTTCTGGTAAACAGAGACTAGGGACACCATTCCTGATTTGAAGTGGGGGGACTTTGAATTAGGCAAAACATTGTATTCCTTTTTCTATCAAAGGCATCTGCCCCATTTCTCAAAGCAAGCCAAAGCATGATTGGATTATGGGAAAGAACCTTTTTCACTTCCTTCCTGCTTGCAAACTTTACCCCTTCTCCAGGATGAGCATCTGCGAACTTGATCTGTATGTCCCTCAGATTGAAACTGGATACACTGTATACAAAGCTAATTGTGGAAGCAATAAAGAACCTGTGCAAAATGTGTCTCTTCCTGCCATCTCAGCCACAAGCATATTAGTCTGGTGCTCCAGTCCCTCCACTGGCTTTCATTCCACTTCTATTAACTGTATAAAGTCCTGATCTTGACCTGCAAATCCATCAGTGGATCAGGAGCAAGATATGACACAACCTCATCTCCATGCCGTCAAGATAGCTCCTTCTGGGACACTGCAGCCTCCAAAGCCCAGGACAAAGTATGTAGAAACTCAAGATAGAACATACATAGAGGGGTTTGGATGTGGAACAAAAAACATTTTTGAGGTTGTAATGCTAGACAAAAGGCTTCCAGTTCAGAGAAATTAAGGTATTATAATCTGAGGTCATCCCTTTTTATTTCATGATTGTGGTGAGGTATCTTTCAAGTGAGTATTTCTGTCATTGGGGTTGCAGGCTCTGACAATACTGGCCAGCTCTCCAGTGTGATGGAATCAGGGGAATTATTTATCATAGTGGGCCATTTATTAAGCAGTGATATGTTAATCCCTTCAGATCTGTAGAATGCTTCCTATAGTTCGCTTTCCTGATTGTGTGCCCGACAGTCTGCGTGTGGATTCCAGACTTGGAGCATTATCAGTCTAGCTCTGTATTATGGCATTCTCTCTTCTTTGAACTGTTACTCTTATACTGGGGTTTGTTTGCAACTTGCTTTTTATCAATGATGTATGTCTTACTCTCCATCTTGTGGCCTACTCTGTACAGATCACATAGCCCTGCTTTGCTTTTTTCATTTATTATGTTGTAATTCAGGTATGTTACACCTTTCTACCAGTTGATGTGTGGGTAAATCATTCCCAGTTGTTATTGATTTTAGTTTTTGTTGTGAAATTATTTATGCCTTTTTGTTTTTTTTAAAGGATATGTTTATGGGTCATACTGGGGCTGAAATGATTGTCTTCTTTGGAGATGAGTAATAGTGTTGCCTTTGGTGTGTAATCAGAATGATCTCTGTGTTGCTGAGTATAGGTGGAGGTAATGCAGTATGAAAGTTCTCTAGGAACGGTCTCTAGCCTTATTAGAGAAATGCACGCTCTCTATATACTGTACGATTAGTTCCAGTGATATTCTGGTGACATGCTATGGCTATTCTTCTGTCTCTTAGAAGGTCACCCACCTCTGTATGCATGTTTCTTCAGCTGTTATTGATGGCTCTTAGTAATCAATATACAAGTGATCTGGCTGCCTTTTTGACATAAATCAGTCTAGTCTTGGAGTATCTCCGTCACACACACACATTTTATCCACTCCAGGTTTTATCATCTGTGGTCTCTTTCTTGCACCTCAGTCATTGAAGATAAAAGGACTCAATATCCCTTGTTTGAGTCTGTTCAAAATAAATTGAGAAATTCTACTTGTGCTTCAGATTTAATACAACAGTTCAGAGGCCAAGAAAGACTTTTTTAATGGATTCTAGAGGGTGAGTCAGTTTCAGGCTTATAATGAAAACTTATTTGCAACTTTAGCTGTTAAGAGTCTGCTCTAATAATGTGATAAAGTAAAGTTAGTATGCACCTTTCAATCTTGACCAGTAATCATTGTAGCCCAGAACTACAACTAAAATTTCAGCTATCTAAGCAGTTTGAGGTTGGTCACATTGGAAGGTGCGGGGGTAGGAGGTGGTAGTACTCTTCCAAGCTCTACCTACGTAAGTGTAGGAAGAAAGAATGTAGGCCATTCCTATAGAATGGGGAGGGGAAGGTATATACTGGAAAGCAGTGACTTTGGGGAGTAGGAGTATGGGAGGCGATTTTACTCATGTTTATAGCATTGGTGAGACAAATACTGGAAAGCTCAGTCCTGTTCTGCTGTCAACATTTTTAAAAGGGTTTTGGAAAAATTGGAGATAGTGCAGGAAAGACCCACGGAAACGATTCAAAGATGTGAGAAAATGTCTTGCAGTGAGAGACTTAAATTTCTCTGTTTAGCTTATCAAAAAGATAGAGGTGTCTTGATTACAATGTATAAGTACTTTAATGAGGGCAAAATACCAGGTACTAAAGGGATATTTAATCTATTAGAGGAAAGGTATACCAAGAACCAATGGCTGAAAGTTAAAGCAGAAAAATTCAAATTGGAAATCTGTGCAGAAAATTTAATAGAGTGTTTTTAACCATTGGAACAAACTATAAACATAAAGTAATGGATTCTCCCTCTCTTGATATCTTTAAATCAAGACTGAATGTTTTCCGGAAGATATGCTTTAGCCAAATACAAGTTATTGGACTTAATTTCACCCAGTTATTCCTGCATTATATGAACTGTGTTATATAGGAGGTCAGGCTAGATGATCTAATAGTTCCTTCTGGCCTTAAACTCTGTGAATGTATGAATAATTGCTGATGATCACTGTGATTTTGTGTGGTTTGTGAGCTCTTTGAGTTTGGCTTCACTTGAATGTGCTCATTGTATTGTTTACTGGGCTCCTTCTTGACTAACTGGTGTGTAGGTGATGAAGCTCAGGCGAACACTACCTGCTTGTGCACCAGAATAGACATCACTTTCAGTAAATTGTGAAAATCTGATTTCCCTCCCTCCCTCTCCCTCTCCCCCCCCCCTCCATTCTTGCTTACATGAGGCATGAAATAGTTATTGTTGACATCTCCCTGAGATGAATGAGGCAGTTAACAAGTCTTGTTGCTATTGTTTCCCCCCATGCATGCAAGGCCTGAGGCAGTACGTCCCCTCTCCCCACATTGATTTCAATGTATGTAGAGAGACAAGGTGAGTGAGGTATTATCTTTTTATTGGATCAACTTCTGTTCATGAAAGAGACAAGCTTTCAAGCTACACAGAGATCTTCTTCAGGTCTGATCCCAGATGCCCATTTATAAGTGTATATAGTGATATAACGTCCTCAACCCTCACTGCTTTTTATTATGACCTCTCTGGGGTTTTTTTTTTTTTTTTGGTTTGTTTTTGGTTTTTTATTTATTTTTTTGTCTAGAGCTTCAGATTCGAAGCATCTAAGGAATAAATTGGGATTTGAGGCTGTTAACTGTCCTGAAAATTTATGTAAATGAAATAGAAAAGCTGTTTTTCTTACATGCTTGTGTAAATTCATAACTAAATTTGAACTGTTTGGAGAGCAGAAGAAAGCCTAAATATATAGCTGAGATTCTGATGTCAGCAATTCATTGATTTAAAGCATACCACTGAAAGGTAAGTTATTTCTACAATTTTAAGTGGTTTGGACACTAAACAGAATTTGGCACCCCATTTAGGAGTATTAGTTGAGCTGGAGCTCATCTTTTAAACTGAGTCCACAGTACTAGAGAGCAAATACTTTCCAGGTTACTGAAACGGAACATTGTGCTCTTCTAAAACTAAACTAATGATTATACGTGATTTGCTAGTCTATCAGCTTTTCACTTGAGTATCTAATCTGTGTGATTGAGGAGACAAATTACATTCACACCCCTGAGCTGAAATAATTAGCTGCTATTTTGTAGAGTTCACCATTACCACAAAAGATTCTTTATCAGGTTAAAGTTTACAAGCAAACTGGTTTGCACTTCTACATCTTCCTTCACAATAAAGCTTAAAATACTACATTTGAGATTTTTCCGGTGGAAGTTATTTTGTAGAAATTCTCCATTTTATACCCTGAAATATGGTAGAGCAGTCAGCTCTCCACACAAATGTATTTGTCTGAGGTTTGAGCTAGAACAATTGTGAAATACGAGATTAATGTGTTGTATTTATTAACTGTTAACACTGCTGTTCACGCTATGCTAACACTCATGTCATCATAGTTTTGGTTCCCCCCTCCCTCGTCCCAATAAGGATCCTGGATAGGCCTTTCCTATATTAGAATATTTTGACGATATTTCGACTGGTGGGAATGTTGAAAATGGTAGTTTAATGTAGCTCAGAGTTACAGGCATTTTTTACCATACTGTAGTCAGATATTGTATGCACATAAATATTTGAGTGACCTTGAGTCAAAAACTAAAAGCAGGCATCCTGAGGGGGAGCGGGTGTCCAAGGCCGGGGGACTCCTGCATTTTTTCTTTTCTGAAACACCCTTCCCCCACCTCCTTGTTCAAAACCTTTCTGTTCATATCCCTGAAAACTGTGGTAGAACCTTGCTTAGCAACCCTGTTTATAGTTAGCTGTCCCTTGGGGTGGGCAAACTTTGTGGCCTGAGGGCCACATCTGGATACGGAAATTGTATGGCAGGCCACGAATGCTCAAGAAGTTGGGGTTGGGGGGTTGAGGGCTTCGGTTGGGGCTGCGGGCTCTGGGGTGGGGCTGGATATGAGGGTTTGGGGGTGCAGGAGGGTGCTCTGAGCTGGGATTGAGGGGTTTGGAGGGTGGGAGGGGGATCAGAGGTGCAGGCACCCAGCAGCGCTTACCTCAAGCAGCTCCTGGAAGCAGCAACAAGTCCCCCCTCTGCCTCCTACGTGGAGGCACGGCCAGGTGGCTCTCCATGCTGCCCCATCTGCAGGCGCCTCCCCTGCAGCTCCCATTGGTCTCCGTTCCCAGCCAATGGGAGCTGTGGGGGCGGCACTTGGGGCAGAGGCAGCATGCAGAGCCCCCTGGCTGCCCCTATGTGTAGGAGCCGGAGGGGGGACATGCCACTGCTTCCGGGAGCTACACGGAGCCACAGCATGCACAGAGCAGGGCAAGTCCCAGACTCTGCTACCCAGCAGGAGCTTGAGGGCCAGATTAAAGTATATTAAGGGCCGGATGCGGCCCCCAGGCCGTAATTTGCCCATCCCTGCCGTAGCATGATTTCATCCCTTCTGGTGTGATTGTCTTTCACTGTGCCTGGTCACATGCCACGTGAGCCACATTGCACATATGCTAAGAAGACTGTCTAAAATCCAAATTCAATTTCAATAACTTCTTGGCCGGACAGGCTTTGCCAGTGTTTCCAACAGATACACAATGTTTCTTATTCCTGAGATTTATGGGCTTTCTAATTAGGAGGAGCTATATTTGTTTCAGGTTGGGACACTAGGATGGATAAATGGAAAGATGCTAGTTTCTCTAGAGGGTTGAAGGTGACGTTACGTTAGAGGTCTCTCCCAATATCTCCAGAATTAAACCAGTCTGCCTGAAATTACATATATATGATCTTAGCTCAACATACAGGTTTTTTGTTTTTTTTTCCTGCCATGTCTAAAGCAAATCTTATATAGAGTTTTGGGGAATTATGAGTGTTCAAAGATAAGGTAATCGCACTTTTTCAACATTATTCTAAAGTGTGTTTTGGTTTCTTATAACTCCAAACTAACTTGGTATATAGAGACTCCCAACTTGTTTTTAATCTTTTGCTTTTCGTGAGGACTTGTGATCATGTTTAGTTTGTGAGGATGATTGTGGGTGGAATTTAGTTCTTTAAAAGTATCCATGGATGTTGAGCTTCTGTGTTGTGTATGCACATCAAGTATTTATGTCTGAGTCTAAAGACTGCTGCCAAACAAATCTTCTAACTCCATTTGGTTTACTATTCTCATAGTGGAGGAAGTGGAGAGCTATGTAGAAGGAAAGAATGGGCCCAATGTGAATACTTGGAAATGAGATGTTCAAGTATTTAAAAAAAAATTAAAGTTGGATTTTTTTATTTAATCCATGAACAGAAACCCTTAAGAGGATGTTGAACATTGTATTCTAGCCTGAAAGTTCAGTAACTTGAGACAAGATTTTGTTTTAGCCCCATATTTTTTTTTGTTGTCCTTTTGATTTTAGTACTACAAAACAAGGAACAACGTTTAGTAATCAGCTTCACCAAATCTTTTTGATACAGAAGTTTTCATGGTTTTGTTTTGTTTTTATGTAGCTTTAGACACCAGTGGTAGAGGATGTTGAAGTATCAACTTCTAGAACATCAGAAGTGGCAGCATAATCATCAGCAATGATCACTATGAAATCACTATTTGTTAAACGATCCTTGTTTGTGACGGGGAACAAATGAAACTTGAGGTGAAAATTAATTTAATTACCTGACTATTCCAAATGAGGAAAGAAAATAAATTAAAATGGAAGTCCAGGTATATGTAACTTCAGTCCAGGAAATGTATTTAGATTTTTTTTCCTTAGCCCTGGAGTGCTGCACTACAGGGTATTCATAAAATACCCAAGGTCAGAAATAAGAGTTTTAGTCTCAGACTAGCATGTTGGTTTTTTGGCAAAGGGGCCTGCTTTCTTGCTGTTTCTAGCATGCTGTCAACGAAGCCAGTCTTTGGATGTAGTGCTGACTTTGGAACTAGAAGAAATTGCTTTATCAGATGCTGTCTGAACAGTGAGGTAAGACACAATTTAAAATGAGTCGGAAGTGAGGAATCCAAAGTGGGTCATGTTAACTGTTTTCTTAAAGCAAAGGTTCAATAACAGTGCATTGTTTCTTCCACGATTATGAAAAGGAAATTGAGATCTGCATATTATTTCTTCTGCATGATGCCGGTAGCAATGTATTACTGTTGTTGGGATGAAATGTTAAATTACTGATGAAATACATGATTTAGTACTGTATAAACTAATTTTGGTTCTATTTGCATTTTGTTCACTTTTGTAATGTAATTGGAAAGTTAAACTCAGTAGTTATAATACAGACCTCGCTTTGAAAGTTTTTAAAAAAAGATAGTAATCTTTGTTTCTGCATATGAGCTGGTATAACTTTCTGAAAACAACCTGATGTTCACGTTTTAATATTTTGAATGCAAAATGTTGCTAATTGTAAAGGGCTTGACAGTCTGCTCGTTAGAGGTGTTCTGGAAAGGAAACTTCTGGATAGTTGAATTCCATGAAAAATGTACAACCATTTAAAGCCTAATATGGCTTCCTAGATGAAGTGAGATCATATATCATTGTCTTTTAATTTCACTTATAACACTTTATGAAATAAACAGGCTGCTTTAAAATCATAGAAACATTCCATTACAAGGCTATTCCTGTTCTTTCTTGTCATGGAAACACATCCTTTAAATGTGTAACAGGCAGGTGCCATGTCACCTTTCATTCACAAGGTTTATAGGATCATTGGAAAAAATCTCACTCCTCAAATTAGGTATATGAACACTGTATGTGTGCTTAATAAGTCAGAGTCTCGTGTGTGGTCTAATACTAGTTTAAATTAAGAAAGGAGGAGGGGGAGAGAGAGAGAGATTAAACTAAAAAATAGATGACTATCAGGTGCCATCCGAAGATCTATGGATGATTGGGTTTGACAAACATATTTGCCATGCTTAAATTGTCATTAATATAATGCCTCACTTATCTTATAATATAGTATTTCTGAAAGAGGTACTTGTGTAGATGAAGGTAAAGGGGAAATATTGTGGTCCTCGATTGCTATGGACACTGTCGAAACATGGAAGTTTTTCAGTGTCACTTAGTTTAACCCTTTCTCTCTCTCTCCTATTATAACTGCCTTTTTCAGTTTAGCTTGTCTCTCTGTCTCTTGGGAAGTGGGGTTAAGCTAACCTGAAAAGTCTTTTTATACTCTGCCAGAATAAGAGTCTCCATGTAGAAAGATTATACTGGTATAACTGGTAAAACTTTCCAGCAAAGACAAGGCCATACAGAGGTCCTCTTCCATGTCTGTCAATGAGACACTCTACTTTTTCAGGAATTTCTGCAAATTTTTCTGTGACAGTGAGTTTTTTTTCATTAAGATGGGGCCTGGGTGTTTCTTAAATCACTAACAAGATGTATCTGAAGTTTAAGGGGTTTTCCTTTTTTGAATAATTGTACTACAATGAAGGGGTAAAGTTCAACATTCAAAGTACGTTATTCAAATGATAATGCTATTTAAATCTTAACTTTAGAAACACCGAGAACAGTAACTTTTTTGGTTCTGTTCCTTAGATTAATGGATGGTGGGTTTTTTTTTTTTTTTTTTTCAATAGATGACTACTTGGGTTTCTATTTAATATAAATCCAGGACTGAGACCTTGTTTTTCTTTGGAATTTTCCTGATTCAGCAATTGGGAGAATTTACAACCATTCAGGGTTTGTCAGGTTTACAAAGTGAAGTAACTCTGACATATCTTTGCCTACATTTAAGGGTCAATACAAATGCATCTACCCTGACTGCTCACCATCTGTTTCTTGATCAGAGGTATTTCCAAGTATAGACAAGGCCTCACTCTCTCTGCATTGGTATGTAAATAAATACCACACAATTAATAATAAATGTTTTATGTAAGGTCCAGAACTTACCATGAAATTTAATAGATGTTGCAGACTGTGTCAAGCCCTTAGTTTTAACTTTCTAATTTTGCATATACAGTATAATTATTTTATGATTTTGTTGCATTCACTAGGTTTGCTGGGATGGGTAATCTTCTTAAGGTCCTTACCAGGGAAATTGAAAACTATCCACATTTTTTCCTGGATTTTGAAAGTAAGTTCAAAAAATTACAAGACAATGAGAGAATCTTTTCCATGACTTAAAAGCTCGTTGAGAGAACTTTTTAATGATCAAATATAGTGGCAAGTTTCCAGCAGAATCAGAATATCCAAATCCATATCTCCAAGATCATTCATTCACTCAGGATGCCTGTCCTCTTTCTTTTCTGTTTTTCAATAACCAAATGTGAAAGCTTTTTAAAAGTTCTCATTTGCACAGAGCTTGATCGGGCGCAAATTTTATCATTGACTTTGAAAGTGAGCAAAAGTTCTTGCCTGGCTTGCTGCCTTTATGCCTAATACTGTATGGGTTTATGCATCATACACTATTTAAAAGGAGATTTGTAAACAAATTGATATAGGCTTCTGTTTACTATTGAATTCCGATAAATACTTGTAAAACATTTTACTGTCAAATTGCTAAAATCTTGTTGGGCAAAGAGGATAAATGTAAGAGTAAAGTCTCATCTTGACTTGGTTTCAATGCACGGAGTATCTATCCTGAAAGTAGACACACAAATACTGATGTTTTTGATGAAAGGCCTTGATTGCCTTATTCTTTTTTTAAGAATCATGTTTATAAAAAAAAAAAAAAACCCACAATATTTTATTTTGTCACTTCATCATATAAAAGGTTTTGTTTTTTTTAAATAAGTACCAAATGTATCAATAACTACATAAATTGTTCAGATGGCACTTTTCTTTGCATTGTTCAATACTGAATAAACTGGGCTATTTTTATAACTTCTAAAAATGAAAATGTGGTCTGTATATATGCTTTATTGAATCTTTGTCACATGTTTGTCAGTTTAAAAAATGTAATGTGTTGCATGCTAATTTTCTAACTACATCTGTACCTTGATGCAAGATAATTCATTTTTTACTGGTTAGTTCTGCATGTATGCTAGACGTTCTCTTGAAAACTCGCTATCACATTTTTAAACATAGATTGAATTCTGCTACTTAAATGAAATGCCTTTTTAAATTATACCAATGCATGTTGGCATGGCTTTTTTTCTTAGAGTATTTAAATACCTTTATTAAACAATGGTTCTGGCAGAAATAATTAATTACAGACTTCTGTCAAATTCATTTGGAAGAATGACAAGGACAATTTCAGTCTGAGTCCAAATTTGTACTTGTCTTAAAATACTCTACTTGAAGAATTCGATACCCACCTGTTTTCTAAAATCATTTTTTTAAAAGATTGGATCCACTTTAAAAAAAAATAATCTAGTCATTGTTTTTCTGTTAAGAATTAAAAATAATGGCGTTATTTACACACTCAGGTCAGCATGATCTTAAATCAATGCCTGTTCAAGAAACCACTAGAGCATGCTTTCCTGAATTGAGGCTACAGCTTGGAAATAGTGTTTATGTGGATATATAACAATTTCCCCGCCCAGATCTTAATTTACTACGTTATGAAGAATCATGCTGATACTACTTAAAAATAGTACAAGTAACAATTTGAGTTTGTAAGCCTTGCATCCTTCTCTCTCTTGTCCAAAGAATATGAATGTGTTTTATTGTAAAACTGGGGTGTCAAACCTTTGTCCCAAACATTGTAATCTGGTCTATCAAACTTTAGAGTATTCTAATTGAGCTCTACACCTGCATCTATACTTTTTACAAAGGCCTCTTGCTGCCTTGGGGATGCACTGTTTAATCAGTACCATCATGTCATGGTTTGAAAAAAAGGTACTTCTGCCAGAACTGCAGACTTGGCAGGAGACAGGTGGTCTGGCTGTAGGAGGCCTTGAAGGAAGAAATATCTATTTTTAAAAACTTGGCACTAGAACTGGATTTTCCTGAAGTATGTTGCCAACAAGAAATGGAGTGGGGTAATGCAGAGAACACCCAGTCCCCAAGGACAGTGACTAGTAATTATTATAGGTACGTGCATACACTTGTCTGGCACTCCCAACTATGGAGGAGCAAAAGTGCCTACAAATTTAAATTAGTTGACACTGTTGAGTGAAAGGTTAAAAATGCTGTGGTTTTGTTATTACTTTTAAAGGTACTACATGATTGAATTGAGCCAAATCTAAAACGTATAAAATAAATACACCAGAAGATTCCTTTAGCTGCATGCTTGAATGAGCTCACAACCCTAGGTTTAGCAGGCTAATACTCAAACCACTGAGCTATCCCACATACGTTCTACACCAGTGTCTTTTCTCAGGCACAGGCCACCAGTACAATTTAAAATGCAAACACATTAAAGAAAGTTATTCATCATAATAAGCTTTATTTCCACCAAAAGAAGCAGATGGAACTATCCCACTGTAAGATTACTTCTGTTTTCAGACACTTTCTTCCTAGCCCAGTTGCTTGGCCTGTCTCCCTGCTGTTTATTGCCACTCCTCAGAATTCCCTAACCTGATCATGGGGATGAAGACTGAGCTGTGGAATGATGAAAGTAGAATGGCATACATGCAGTATTACTTGATAGGGCTGCTCCCCAGCTGTGCTCCTTAATTTGTCCCCATCTCTGCTTTAAGATGATGTGGCATCTTTTGGCTTGCCGGAGTAGTCCTGCCTGTAAACAGACTCAAGCCAACTACCACCTTAGCCTTTCTCTAGTCCCCTGGCCCACTCATTCCGGGGCCCTGGCAGATGTCATTGCTTCCACCAATGGATGTCTGCACCTGACATCTGCTTGGGTCCAAAAGACTGAAGCCCCTCTCTGGCAAACTACAAGTGGATCCCAAGAAAAAAAATTGCTTCTAGAGTTTAGGTGATGACCTGCGGTGCACATTGTTTTTGTAAGAATCTCTTCCCTCTCTGCTCACTGTTAGATGATGTAAAAGATCTGATAGAGAGGGAGAGTTGCAGATTAATGCACCTGAGGAGCAGAGCTTAATAGTTCAGCTCCTGAGGATGCCCTTTCCTCTGTTGGACTTCCTGTGGCTTGCTGAAGAGGAGTCCGAATGTGACAAACCTGAGCATGTTAGCTGCACCCTGCAAAGGTGGGGGGAGGCATTAGTTATGTGGGTGAAGACCACCACTAGAACATGGCTGGAGGTTAAACAATCTTGTACTAAATACACAGCCACTCCCAAATATGCTCTTAGAAAATGGGCTGACATCCAGGGGGAGGGTGAATCAAGACATGGGTTGAGGACAAATGGGTGAGCTGAGACTGTGTAAGGATGTGGGTGAGCAGCGAAGCATGCGGATAGGGAAGGGAGGGTGTTGTATGGAGACAAGAGGTTGTCCTGTGCTGAGGCATTAGTGAATGAAGGGCTCCCTAGAGTGTCTAGAAAGCAGCACATGGAGAGCTCTTGATATGCCAATGCCTCAGTGCAGGCATACTTTATGGCCGAAACGTGTTGTTACAGGTATTTCTACTAACAAAATATCTTAATCTGGCCCAGGTCTGAGTTCATGTTTTGTATGGGTGCTCTCAAATCATTGGATGTCTGCATTGCGAGTGGCTGTTATAATTGAAAGAGTTTGTTGTATAGCTGTGGAGTTTGTTGTGCTGTGAATTGTGTGGTAAGATCTGGGAATTAAGAATGGTTAGATAGGACTATTTGCTTAACTGATGATTTCCTTTATTACTTTTAAGCTGTTGTGTTAAGTGGGATGTGCATTTAAACATTAACTCTGTTAGTTAAGATTTTTGTTGACAACCAGAAGTACAAATAGGTTTCAGAAAATATGCACATATATCTAGGTAAATAAGGACAAGTTGGTTACTTACATTAATTTTCTCAGGGCTGCAAAGATTCCTTCCTTGTTCAGCAAAACACTTGCCACGTGACAAAGTTTTTCAGTTGTGTGACTATATATAAATAAAGTCAGTATTGGTTAGCTCAGTTCATTCAGTATTAAATACAATGTATAAAATAGGTCAAATGAGCTATCAGCTTTCTTAAACATTTTATATTCTTTTTACCAGATTCATGGATGAATCTTGGATAAATTTAGAGGACGGATAATCTGCATGTATATGTGTATGTATTTACAGGGTTTTATTCCAGGCACATATCACTGGTGTGCCAGGGCAGCTAGATCTCTACAAAGTGATGCTTCTCGTTAAAAGGGGCAGGGTTTTAGCTCAGCGCTTTCCTTTGTCGGGTTCTGTTTTCCTTACAATGATCAAAATGAAGTCCAACTGAGGCAAAAAATGTTATTTCAACCCTTGCATGGAATAACTGCTGTTCAGTAGCTTCCTTGGGTGTGAAGTTAATGTGCAGACAAATATACAGCACTCTGATTTGGGAACGCACTCTGGAGAATGTTACTTTAAAAAAAATGGTGTTTGGGGACAGCAAATTTTGTTTACTGCATTTTGTGACTTAGCAGGACACTGTACTCTTTTTCTTCATAACTACATGCTGAAATTTCAAAATGTAATCTCTGCATCAACTCAGAATATATATCTTTTTGTAATTTATCTTGCAATACTTCACTAGCCCTTGGGATATGTCAGCTGAAGAATCAGTGGGTATGTGAGATGATCTATCACTTCCTGTCATGGATGCAAAATGTCACACTGGATTGCAATCCCTAGTGATTTCTTTGGCAAACCAAACTTTTTGAAAGTAAATATAACTATGACCCACATGATTTGCTCCACCCTCTCCACTTCTAAACAGAGGTTACATGTGCAAATATTGGTCAAAAGTGGTGAAGAGACAGGGTAAGAGATCTGAGTGGCAAGAGAAGCCAAAGATCAGCATGGTTCTCTACTCTCCACCCTTCATGTGAACTGTCCATAGGTTGAGGTAGCTGGCTGTAGGGATGAGCTGCACGATCTTCTCCTAACAAAGTAGCATGTTACATGTTTATTAAATGCTGATTCTCCATAGCTGTTATTACTGGGTTGACCAGTAATTCTATAATTTGATACAGATTAATAGCAGGACATCTTCACTTTAGGATTTGAAAAATCCTACCATTTAATTTTCAATTAACAATACATAAGACTCCAGTCTACTTCCAACTGCTCTTTCTTTTCATCAGTTGAAGGATCTCACTTTTGTCTCAAACAACTATCACCAGCCTGCTCTCCATCTTTTTGTCCTTAGCGTTTCAAACTCTTTTGACATAAAATTCTTGTCTTTCTTACTAGGGCTATGTGGAAAAAATGAGCTGAGGACTCTTGAATATTTGTTTGAAAATTCTCACACACACACACACACACACACACACACACACACACACCCCTTTTTAATTCAAAATTTGTAAAATTTTGACTAGCTCTACTGTTGGCTGAAAAATAGGTGAGAAGGATGACAATCCTCAACTTTTTCTTTATCCAAATCTTGAAATTTCATCAATTTCAAAAATTTTGACCAGCTCCATTTTCTTACATTTCATCTATGGTGCTTAGGGATTTCGAGTACAGAAAAATCCTTTACCTCTCTAAACTTTTTTTTTTTTTTTTTTTTCATGTAACCAGCTGTGTGATCAGTGTAGTTTTTCTTTTGGTGTTTTCCTGCATTATCTTGACAAGAAAATATACTTCTGAGCTGGAGATGAAAGTAAGAGCTAAGGAGGTAATACTTTAAAATTGCCATTCTACTTTTCTGTAATATTGTCTTGTAAGCAAAGGGAGTTCTGTGTACACAGGAGTAGTTTTCCTGAGTTGGGCGGGTACTGTGGTGATCAGTGCCCTAAGAACCTAGACACATTTAAAAAAAAAAAAAAAAAAAGAAACTATACAGGCAAAAATCAAAGCTGTTAATCACTGCACATATCTCAATATAACAGCCGAGTAGATTCAGCAGCTTCCATCATCTTCTTTCACTCCAGACTTTGAAACCAAATAGTGCTCAAGACAGTCTCCCTCTCCAGCAAATGATATCCCACTTCGGGAAGCAAGTCTTATCTCCTGTGAGTGGGGGGGAATAATTTCAAAAGCCCTTCTGTAAGGGTAGGATGCAGACCAGATAAACGTAAGCCATATCACTTTGATAAAGGACTACCAGTATAATCTTACTTTACTTACAACAATAAAACAAATGAGCATTCTTCTTGAAGCACCAGGCATTGGTGATGCAGGCATTTTCATTCAAACAGGTTTGGATTTGGATTGATTAGACGCCTCCTATACTTCTTCCCCTTACCCCATCAAATTTTGTGTTGATAGAGTAAGTGATACAGAGACAGAATCTTTAACTCCCAATTGGTCATGTGAATCTTAGGCATCACAACTAATGAAAACTTTCATTAGCACTTATGGTGAATTCCATGATGTGCATTTTGTTAATTCAAGGGGCATTGTACTGTTTGGGTCTGACCATGTTTAAATTAATGGCTAGTAGACTGAATCCTGAGTACCTGAGGCTGTTCTCAGCAGGCGCTGAATTTTCTCTTTCTCTTAAAGGATTTACTGCCACAGTTTATTGCTGCCCATGGAGGCCCTTTTTCAGGGGTACAAAGAAAGCAGAAAAAAATATCTTGCTGGGAATACTTTGGAGTTTTCTTAAAGCAACAAAAACAGTCCATTTTGAACTTTGAAGGAGTTCTGTTTTATAGCAGCCTCACAAGTTATTTTGGAAGTTTTTTTTTCTTGAGCAGTTCTTCTCTTCCATGTACTACTTCTCTTCTCTCCCCCCCCCCCCCCCCCCAAAAAAAAAAAAACCTTTCACTTTCTAAAAGCAGGGGCACTTCCAAAACCACTTGGAACTAAATGTAAGTTAAATAGTGCCCTACAGAAATTGACGTTCCATTTTTGAACTATTGGGCAATATTTGTTCTCATTTCTATTCAGGTGGCTTTCAAAAATTATGATGAACTTTGGAACAACAGACCAGAGAATTTGGGGCTGTTAGTACAAATAACCATTTTATTCCCAAGAGATGCTAAACCTAAGACCAACGCTTTCAAACTAGATTGTCTCAGGTCTGTATTTAGGCACCTAAGTAATCAGCCTGGGTTTTTTTTCTTCCAGGCCAATTATAGTTGTGGGTGTTAGCATTTTTCAAAATCAAGCTGGCTGACTAGCTGCCTAAATGGGAATTTGTGCCTAATTTCAGACACTAGAGTCTGAAAATGATATCCAAGACCATTTTTATTCATATCCCAGTGATTTCAGAGCAAGAAAACAGTGGAGCTTGAATTCAATTCAATTAGAAAAGTTATTGGGTCTCAGTTAGATAGATCGTCAGCTAATTACAATTTGCAGAAATAGTCATAAAGCTTCCAAGGATCCCCTCTTCAGGCTGGCTAGCAACTTCACTGTGAAATCAGATATTGTCAGCTCCATTGCTCAAAGCATTTGCAACTTCCGGATGGAGAATCAAGTTTCCTGTTAAAACATGAATAGAGGCATCAACCATTGGAAGAAGTAGTAGATATCTATATTACATCATGTTCCAACTGTCTTAAGTTCTTAGAACTTATGCTCCTCCTATTCCCCTCAGATCTGCACAGTGAAGGCCTGAGAGCATGCGGATGATGAACAAGATTGACCAGGCCCTTTGCCTAGGCATCCACTTTTGCAACTTCACACTGAGGAATGCAGTTCTCCCATGAATCCTAGGTTCTGTTTCTTTGCAAGTGCAGTGCATCCAGGAAGTAATGTGGGTTGAGGTTGACACTCCCTTAATGGCCTATTGGGTACTTCTGCTCAGTGGAAGTACCCGGGCTACTTTAAGTTCAAGAAGTTGGCATGCGGGTGTTGTGAACTTCCTAGACTCTGAAAAAACAGGCATGCAAGTTCCTTTAACATACATAAAAGCGCTTTTAAGTAGCTATAATTTCTCCCTTAAGTGTTCCTTCACCCTTCCAAAAAAAAAAAAAAAAAAAATCCTCACCAAAGGTGCATTGGTCCTTGCCAAGACCAACAAGTTTAGAAGTGAAAGCTGCATTTGGAGTTGGAGCCAGAAAAAGTGAAACCACTGCCTTACTTTTTTGTAAACACATCCATGAAATGCCTTTGCTGAAAACATCAAAAAAAATTGTTCCTTGCACATGATCATACTCAGGAAATTTCAGGTGGCTTGGTTTCATTTTGACTAATTTAGAAGGTAGGAAACTCAATCTAGTTTATAAGGAAATTTTTGTTTAAATCTTAACCATGGAGAGATTAGCATCTCTACCTAATACTTTTTGGAAAAAAAATACATTGCATTTAATGGTGTTTGGAGTCCTCTTAAGTATAGTATTTGTTGTAACAAGTAATGCTGGGGGAGAGGGGTATTCAAGCTCAGAAAATACCTTTTGTCTAATTGCTTTTGATAAATGAGGGTGTAGAAACAATGTTGCTGTGATTTTAAGACATGACTACAGCATACATACTATATGTTTCATTCTATGCTGTTCTCTGTATTATCAGTGCTGGGTAATGAGCTATGTAGTAAGGGGCAGTGCTGACAAGATAGGCTCAAAGCAATTCCTTCAAGGCATTATGCTCCCTTAATGTTCGGGTCCGTCAAAGCCAGACAGGTGTGATGCTTTTGGAAGATATGATGCCTCACTTAGTGACATGCCAACATTAGTCTGCTTCAAGAGGAGACATTTTAACTTTCATTTGGCTTCATTTTCAACTCCTTGAAGAGGCCACCCAAGACCTCACGTTACCCCAGCCTCATTTGGCCCACATCACAAATTCTTAGGGACAGCAGGATATATTGATTGGCTTTATATCATCCTCATGGCATATAATTTTAGTGATATCCCAGGTAATTGCACCAGCTTCATCACAGAGCCAATCCTCTGTATATTTGATGGATAAGCAAGGCACTGCCTGACAGTGGTTTTTGCACAGCTAATGTTGATGCATACCTGGCAGTTGCTACATTTCCAGCAACTGCATGGTCTGAAACAGATCATTTGAATCAGGGATGTTAGACCCTGAGGAAACTGAGGGCAAGTTGGGTTTTTTTTCCCCTCTGTGAAGAAGGAGATGCAATGATTTCTTCCCTGGAACATCTGACTCCACTGTTAGTAGGAAAATGGCCTGGATTGTCCCTTCTGCTTCAGAGACCATTAAGACCCCATGGTAGGCATTTTGAGGAGTACCTCAAAGAGGCTGCTCTTACAGACAGGGTAAATGATGACCACTGTCTTGTTCATGACTAGCTGGTTGAATAACAACATCCTTGCAGCTCCCTATCTCTAACGGGGCTGACAAAGTATTTTCTCTCAAGGGGTTACACCAGTTGTTTTCCACCTTCCCCATGACAATTTGCTGGTGGAGGTTGTAAAAGGCAAAGCCGGCCACTTTGGAGGCTTTGATACAGGATTTACCAGTTGGTAGTGCTGGCAGTTCATATTAGGCAACCATCACTTGAAACTGGTGAAGAAGGTCTCACTTCCCTGTGTATTTTATTTTCCTCCAAGAGAGATGCAGTGAACTGTCAATGATAACCAGTGAGTGTATAGGCAACCAGACTTCAGATGCAGGTGTTTCAAGTGATGGTGATGTGTCACTGAGGGCAGTTGTATCTAGCATGGGTGCTTGTTGGCTCTCTTGGCTGTGTTCAGACTTTTACAGTAGAACCTCAGAGTTACGAACACCTTGGGAATGGAGGTTGTTCGTAACTCTGAAATGCTTGTAACTCTGAACAAAATATATTTATTTCAAAAGTTTACAGCTGAACATTAATTAATTAAAACTGTCTTAAGTCAAAGTCTTGTATTAAGTTAGGAAAGTAGAAGTGAATTATCTGGGCTGTCATGGTTGTCCTAAATAGAGGGGATTTCATGGATGGGGCTGTCTCCTGTTGCCCAGGACAGACAGATCTGGTTCTACCCTCAAGCTGCAAGGAGGCTGAAGTAGCCATTGTAATGGATTTGTGGACCTTATTACTCAAAGAAAGGAAACTTTCAGTTAAGCACAGTTAGGTTGTCCTAGTTTCTAATTTATTTACTTCTGAGAAATACCTCTAACTTTTTTCTATGCAATGTTGTTGTAGCCTTGTCAGTCTCAGCATGGTAGAGAGACAAGTTGGATGAGGGTATATCACTTATTGGACCAGCTTCTGTTGGTGAGAGACAAGTTCTCGAGCTTACACATGAAGAGCTGTTGTTAAAGTGTAAGCTTGAAAGCTTGTGTGTGTGTCTCTCTCTCTCTCTCCAACAGAATTTAGTCCAATGAGAGATTACCTCACCCACCTTGTCTCTCTAAATATTTTGAACATTTGAATGTACTGACTTGAGGAGTGGGGGGAGAATTGAGCAAAGACACTGGTTCTGATCTAAAGCCCACCAAAATCAACGGGAATTGACTTGAATCAGCTTTGGATCAGAGCCTGATTCTGATCTTTCTTTCTTTGATGTAAAGGAATAACTTCTTTTAAGTTAGTGGAGTCGTACCAGAATAAAATCAGAATCAATTATGACTGATCCAATTGGAGTTATCTCCATAAATGGAACTGAATTATGTTGACATTCATATTTCATTTGTAATGTGATGTGTATTTGCTTTTTATGTTTCTTAGATGCACAACCTACAGATGGAGAAAGGGAGGTATGGAATCAGATCAGTGCAGTTTTACAGGATTCTGAAAGCTTGCTTGCAGACCTTCAGGCTTACAAAGGAGCTGGACAAGAAATAAGAGATGTATGATAATATAGCAATGACATTTCTCTTGAAGAAACATCAAGTAATAGCCTGCAGTATTTATTTCTACTTTGCATGCCAGACAGTTCACAAAAGTTATTTATATTAAAAGTCCTCAGAAAAACTGTACTTATAAAATACAGTAGATATTTAGAATTAAATTACATTAACTCTTTCAATGATAGGTTCAGTACTGTCAGTGGTGTTTCATTTAAGCATCTTAATATTAATACAATTAAATACTGTACTTTGGTTCTCAGAAAACACATTTTATATACCTTTATGGGGGGGAAAATAAACATCCATATTTAGAAAAATATTTCAATATCATTAAGGCACTGTAAACATAAGAAAAATGCAAAATAGTTTCTGTTCTATGTAAGACTGTCAAATGACACCATAAAAATACACTGCAATTACAATTCTACATGTGTTCGTCTGAGGGAAAGCTTCTGAATTGCTACAATTATCTGCTAGCATTCAGAATTGTATCTGTCAGCTTTAGCTCTGACTTAACCTAGGGTGTTTGCCAAGATAGGTGTCTCGGTCTCTCTGATACAAGATCTTCATGATTATCATTAGTAAGAGCAATTGGTCACTTAACAGCCGAAACCTACTACTAAAGTAGTGACAGAACTCCCATTCACTGTGAAGGGACCAAGCTTTGACCCTGTAAACCCTTTTCAGTGTGAGTGTAGTACAAATGGCCTTCATTAATGTTTCTGCTATGGATACTTTGACCTAAAAGATGATTCTGAAGCATGCTCCTGTATGTGGGTGCTGCACTTTGAATAAATAGTTTTAAAATAGTTCCCAGGACTGCATTAAATGTTGTTGTTTCTATCACAGCTGAAACAGATGCCTTGATATTTTTGGTTGGCTCTTTTTTAAAAAGCCCTTGATCTTGTATTTTTGTCTTTTTCTTCATTTCATTTAACAGCTTTTTTTCTTACAATTGTTCTAGATTTTTTTTTCAAGAAATATTTTAAACTACCATACTGGCAATCTTCCTATATCTATACATCTACAAAAGCCTGGTTCTTTACTCCAGTGTCATATATATTTACAATAATATTGTCATTGCAGGCAATACAAAACCCAAATGATATCCAACTTCAAGAAAAAGCTTGGAATTCAGTGTGTCCTCTGGTTCTGAGGCTGAAGCAGTTTTATGAGTTTTCACTCAGACTAGGTGAGTGCCTCATATATTTGTTTTAACCGATAATTTTTTCATATACAGATATGCAAAGCTTCTCTTTTTCTGAAAGCTTAGAGCGTTTCACAGTAAAACGTTGTACTATTAATTTGACTACAGTGCCTAGCTTTCTCTCTTCTGGGAAGCCTGTAGGTTCTATTTGCACAGATCTGAACATAAATTTATCCTGATGTAATTTTGGGAAGTTATTAAAAGCAGCATGAAGCTATATGCTTTAACATTTAGGGTTCTGGCCAGCCCTTGAGTATGTTTTCACTATGCGTACTGGTCAATTTCCTGAGCTAAGGGAGAGCATCTAGAAAGAGCTGGGAAAGAGGGTCTGGGTTAGGACTCCTGAGTGGAATGGGGAACAAGTATAGAGAACCTTCAGGTCCACCTGGCTGAGCTTTCCCCTCCCAAAGCCTTTGTAGGAGATTATCCCTGCATCCTGTATTGCCAGGTCCCTCACTCTGCATTTGTCATCCTCATGTTGGACCCCAGTGGCATCGGTGACGAAGGTTGGATTCTTTTTGGCAGAGGTCCCAGAAGCATCTTCATATGGAAGTGGAGCGGAGTGACCATTAGGGGAAGTAAGGTGGATGAAGAGTCTGAGAGACTGGATGCAATAGATCTTTTTTTAGCATTTGTGTGTGGGAAGGACTGTCAAAGAATTAGGGATGTGGAAGGTTTCTTTTGAGAGAGAAGAACAGGATGATGTGAAGAACTGGGAGTGATGGCCGAGAGTGAGGAGACAGGTTTTTTGTTTTTTGACCCCACCCCCATCCCTCATTTTAGAATCCTATGGACAATTACTAATTATGTCCTTAGAGCTCCGCAGGTTACAGAGGGCCTTTCTTCTTGACAAATTCTTATTTAGAAATCAAGTTTGTTACAAAAATAGCTATACATATGGCATAAAGCATCAAGGTACAAATTGACATTGTATCAAAAATGCAGAAGCCATGACTTACTACACAATATTTTGTGTGATTTTTATCTTCCTTAGAGAAAGCACTACAGAGCTTATTGGAATCATTGACCTGTCCACCCTATACTCCAACTCAACACCTGGAACGAGAACAGGCTTTAGCCAAGGAGTTTGCAGAAATCTTACATTTTACTCTCCGCTTTGATGAACTTAAGGTTAGAAATATTTTTTAAATATACACTGAAACATTTCCTTGCATTTTGAAGTGTTTTGAATACTGATTCTTTTTATCCATTAAGATGAGAAATCCAGCCATTCAAAATGACTTCAGTTACTACAGACGGACAATATATCGCAACAGAATAAACAATATGCATGTAAGTAAATGGAACTTGGACATTTTGTTTCCACTCTGGAGTTTATGGATGTGCGATCCCACCCCTGGTGGTAATGTTTTTTTGCATTGGTTTACAAGCTGCCTACATTAAAGACCATATTGTCAACTCCTTACATTGGTGAGCAGTTAATCAGACAAGTTGTACTATTGACTGCAATGGGACTACTCATGTAAATAACGGCTCACCAGTGAGTACGCAGTTTATCTGTTTCTCCCTGCTGGTAACATTTTGAAAGGAGTGTCATTTATTAACTACTTTTTCTTCATATTTTCATCAGATAGACATTGAGAATGAAGTAAATAATGAAATGGCCAACAGAATGTCTCTATTTTATGCAGAAGCCACACCAATGCTGAAAACACTCAGCAATGCCACAACACACTTTGTATCAGAAGTAAGTGATAGAAAATAGTGCAAAAAATCTTAATATTTAGTTGTATAAGTTGGTTTAATGATCATGGTTGTGTTTAACTTTTCTAGAACAAAACCCTACCGATTGAGAATACAACAGACTGTTTAAGTACTATGGCTAGTGTATGTAAAGTCATGTTGGAAACACCGTAAGTTATTGATCAGTTCAATTTTTTTTTTTTTTTTTTGGTCTGTTTCAGTAGCCATCTAGCATGTGAGCAGTTTTTGCAAACTAAGTCTAGTATGTATCCCTTAAATTAAAATATCTTTCTAATATCTTAGATTTTTATAGAACAACCAGCCTGGTAGTTGCTCTATAAAAATCTAAGATAGATATTTTAATTTAAGGCCTACATACTAGACTTATGAGTAGTCAAAGAACTAACGTAAGAAGTCCATGCCTTCTATCTTGACTAGTATGAATATTTTTCATTAATAAATTAACAGTTTTGCCCAGGGAGGTTCACAACATAAGGCTCTGATTCGGAAGAGTGTTAGAATTGGTACGTAGACTTCAGTGGGATTACTTGCATCCATAAAGCTATGCACACACTCTGTGTTTTGCTGGATTGGGGGTCTAATTTCTTAGAAGATCCCCAAACAATTGTACATGGGGTAATCTTCCTGTAGTTGATATCACAAAACCAGATACTTCAATCTGAGCTATGTCATTTTTATAGACAAACTGGTGGGAACAAAGATAGTCTTTTTGGGTGGTGAGGGTTTTTGTTTGTTTGTTTCTGAAAATACTGGAGGTTCTGGAGAAGTATATATTTTATTGATCAGGGAACTTGTTTAAATTTAATTCTATTTTGCTGTAAACCCGCCAATGGAGAGAGTTTTCACTCAGTTGTGATGTTTGGCCAAATCTACCTTCACTGCAACAGTTTATATATAAAGTTTATCTAAATAGCTAGAACTGCAACAAAAAAAGAAACGTCAAAATGCTCCTCTGCTTCGATGTCATAACACAGCAGTTTTTGTAGGCCATGGCTTACCAGGTTGATCCTAGTCATTTGTTACTCTGTGCTCCCTTCCCAATTTGTTTGTATCCATTTCCTATTCAGATTAAGGAAACTCTTGGAGGTAGAGGCCATCTTCTCATTATATGCTTGTACAATGCCTAGTACCATGGGTTTTGTCCTATAGGCATTACCACAATATAAACATCAAATACTATCAGTGCCCCCGTTGTAGAAGAGAGGGATGTAAGTAACAGAATAACTGATTATTTCCCAAGAACAGAACCCCGTTGTACGTTAGCAAGGAGTACATGTGTCCAATGTTCTGCAAACGTTAATTCAATCCTCATAATACAGCTGTGATCTCCTAGATTAATATTTTCACATTGGGAAAGTGTGGCTGCAAAAGAAAATGTCTAAAGCCATATAGGGAGTTGGTATTCGTGCTGAGAATCCTTCTGCTCGGTTTCTGTACTCGGCTGACAAGAACAGAGGGAGAGTATACTAAAATGACAAAAGGAACGTAGACTATATTGTCTTTACCTTTTAACTCAAATGCCCTTACTCCTTTAGAAAGGGACTATTACTAATTTTACTGGGTCCAAGGGATTTCTTTAAATAAAATAAGCTAAAGATTGTGTAATGAGGAAGCCACTGTTTGTTTTTTGGCTTTTTTTAATTGTAGTCTAGTTTTAGTTATTTTGTACAATCCATCTTTATGAAAGGAATCCCTTAATTTTACTTACTGTTATGGCTTCTGCTGCAGTTTATCTACTAGTTCTAAAATGTCCTAGCATGATGCTTCTAAACAGATGGTGGGAGGAGGGGAGGAGATATTGAAGGTCAAAGAAGGTAGTAGTAGTACATCTCCAGTGAACTCTCATTTACCCTAACATTCCAGGAGCTATGACATACTAAAAATTATCATCGTCCTAGGAATTGAATTAACAAAGCCTTAAATATGATAAAATGTAAGATACAATATTTTATTCTTACTGATGGTGAAAAAAATCTGGTGACCTTTTTAAATTCATCCTCCCTCTGCTCCATATTTCATATATTAGTGACCCTTAATCTTAGCTAAGGGTTGTGGTGGATTCTCCATCACTGACAATTTTTAAATCAAGATTGGATGTTTTTTCTAAAAAAGATGCTCTAGAAATTATAGTTAAACTTCTTCTTCGTTCAGAAGAGAGCAATGAAAAGTGACTTATTTTGGGTGATTCAATTTTTGGTTGTCCATCTTGACATCTGATAGGAAGCTGATTTACATAAGTGTTAAGCATCTGCTTCTTTATTTTGAGTGCATCAAATTTTTTGTACCCATCTTGACACCTTAATCAGTCGCCTTTCAAAATGTAGGCCCATGCACTTACAAAAAGTTAGCATAATTAAGGAAAATTTAAGGAATTAAAATCATTCAGTTAGAGTGGCTAATACGTGTAATGGAATTCCAGTTGATAAGCTTAAAGGGGTGTTTGGTTTGTGTTTGCTGGCCACTCGGGGTCAGGAGCAGATGTTTTCACTGATAATATGCCTATCCCTAGATCGACTAGTTACTGTTTGCAAGAGATTGTATTGCCATCCTGGTACAACTGTTTTTTTTAAAGACAATAAAATAAGGAATAGGACATTTTTCAGAATTGCACAGCCTTGTCCTGTCTGCTTCCAATGAAGTCAGTGGTAAAACTTATATGAAGCAGAGTTAGGCAAATGCTGATTGCTTTTGAAAATACCACCTAAAAACTTTGTAAAAAGCATAATTTTAACATTGTTTTTTAAATCATAAAGGAGACAACTGAATAGTTATCAGACATTTCCAGATATAAGTGTTCATAGCCTGTTTGATTATATGCTATTATTGTGACTACATTATTTAAACAAGAGAAAATAGAGTTCAGGAATTCAAAGTAAAGGAAGTTAAAGTACAGCTTCTAATTTTTGGAAATTAACAAGGTTCACCATTCTCCTATTGCTGACTTTCATTTAAGAAATCAGCAGAAAAGTCGTCAATTAAAACAATAAAAGAGTTAATCTGAACCTCTGATGTAGGAAGGTAGTTGAGAAATATAACACAGACTAGTCTCAGGCCTCTTTTCTGCTCAATTCATTTTTCACCTCCCTGATGATAATTTCAAGGAGTAACTGTTGTAATGACTGTTCAACTTTGCCATCCACATACTGAGGCTACCATTTAAAAGGCAAATAAAATCTTGGTAGGAATGTTACCTGTTCACTACTCCTATTTAAACAGAAGTAGCCTTACTGTGAGTTCCTATTGTTTTGGTGTTCTAATAGTGAATAATGAGCATTGTCTACCTTTATAACCTTCCATATATGTGGAGACCTCCAGTAAATGTCTAAAATTCATGCTTTGATAGAGGCGATAATATAATCTTTGAAGAGGTAGTGGACGATTTTACCGTACCATCAGTTGCTTTCTGACACTCTCTCTCTCTCTCTCTCAACTGCCAAGTTGATTCAAGGATCATTACTGGTGTTAGTTTCCTTAAAAGCTTATTGATTTACACTTTTAATGCTATTATATCAGATTTGGGATTTCCGTGCACTAATACTCTAGTTTGAGAATAAAGTTCTTATGTGAAACACATGAAAGAATAAAATTGTGCTATGCAGAATCAGTCAAGAATTTATTTACTTATTTTCCAGAGAATACAGAAGTCGGTTCACCAGTGAAAACACTCTTATGTTCTGCATGAGAGTAATGGTAGGCGTTATTATTCTCTATGATCACGTTCATCCTGTGGGAGCTTTTTCTAAGACATCAAAGATTGACGTAAGCATAATTTACAAGGAAGATTTTTTTAATGCTCTGTACATTTGCAAAATATTTTTCTATAGATTTCTTCCATAGAAGTTTAGGCTTTTATACAAATCATTTTCAATTGTTTTTGAATCTTGTATCAGACGTTGGTGCTCATTTGTCTTGTATGAAGCCAATTCTGTTGCTTTACTAGCTGTTCTATTACAGTAAAATTGCAGTGTCGGCATTCTGGGATAAACTAACCTTGTAATTTGTCAGTTCTAAAACTCTCACTTTTTGGACATGTTTCTAATCTAAATAACCAGCTATTTTGTGTGGTTACTATTTTGTCTGAGACCCAAACTAAGCCTAAAGTTTATCTGTTTAATGCTGACTGAGAGGTTTTAGCTTAAGTTTTGGTGAACATAGTCATGAAGTGAAATCAACCTTTAATGTCTTGCATACATACAGGAAAAAGTGCCTACCTATTTACCCAAGGTGCTTTTGACAAACGTAAATCTACAATCAGTTAAACAGCTTACCTTCAACAAAACTAAACTGCAAGTGACCAAAGAAAAAAAGTTCAAGTGATTGCTCATGTGTATTCCACAGTGGCTGTGCGTGCTCGCCACGTGCACCGATGCTGGAGGTTTTTTCCCCTGGCAATGCCCCTGGGGAGGTGCCCCGGTGACCCCTGGAGTGGTGCTTCCATGGCACAGTATAAGGGGCGCTCATCCCCAAAACTGCTTGTTCGTTCAGTGTATGGTACCTGTAGTTAGTTAGCTTAATTAGTTTAGTTTAGCTAGAGTGCCCGGGCTGGGGCATGTCCCGTGCCCTGGGTTTTAAGTTGTGTGACGCTTGTTGGCGATCTATGCCAGTGTGTGATCAGCACGTGGACTGTTGACTCTGTTTGGGGGAAACCCATCTCCGCGATCGCTGCAAGATTTGCAAGTCGTTTAAGCCTCGGACCAAGAGAGAAAGGGACATTAGGTTCTGGGCTACTCTGATGGAATCGGCGCTGACCCCGCCTCCAGCACGCAGCTCTGTGTCGGCACCGCGGTGTGGATGCGTGGCAACCCTTCGGTGCCGTCAACTAGTCGGCGCCGCTCCTCGTCCACAGGACAAACCTGGGACAGAGGCTTGACACATGTTGGGCAGTCCTCGTTCCCCACTGGCCTCTAGGCCTCAGACTCAAGTAGAGTGGAGTAGCCCAGCCCATTCGGAGCAGGCCTCCCTGGATGTCCTGGATGCTTTCCACACCGGAGGCCCTGCAGGTGGCCCGGGATGTTGTGTCCATGCCAATACCGCCGATGTCAGCCCCGCGCTCGAGAGGCAAGCCGCCGCTGGGATCTCCGCAGTCGCCCCTGGCTCGGTAATGGTCTTGATCAAGGGAACGTTCCCAACATCATTCGCCCAGCGATGGTTCAAGGCAAAGTCCACGTTGATCACCCTCAACGCCCACCAGGCTGTCTGTTTGGGTTCCATATGACTGAGACTCTCGGCACCGCTCCGCCTCGAGGAGCGAACACTGACAGGACCGAGGGAGATGACGCCAAAGGTCCTAGTCTCGAAGGGGCTATTGCAGCTGGTCACTGCACGAACGTCAATGTCGTTCCCGCTCCAGGACCCCGCCACGGCACCGCATCCACAGCCCCGGTCATTGATCGCCGGTGTCTCACCATTGCAGGTCCACCCACCGGAGCCGATCGTGGAGCAGCTGTTATCAATGGTACCAGTCCTCCACGTCAGGACTGCGGTCCCGTGGTCGGCATCACTCCCAGCACCGCTGCTCCTCTCGGCCCAGGGACAGCGGCAGGTCATATGTCAGCCCAGCCTCCCTTCATAGTCATCCATTGATGGGCCAGGCTAGCCAGGCCGAACAGCCAGCTCCGCCGGTGCCACAGTAGATGCAGTGGCACCAGGCCCCGTGGCCAGCCCAATGGTACCAGTGGGCACCGTGGCCCCTGATGCAGTCCTCAGTGGGCTTGCTCGGTGGCCAGAACCTCAGAAGGACCATTGGCCTCCCTCACCAGACCTCTGAGGAAGGAGTAAGTGGGACGTACATCCTTGGCACCGTGCCCGGAGACCGACCAGGTGGTGGACCCTCCAGTGGACACACAAAGTATTGCGCCAGCCTCCTTATCCTCCCCAGATGAGGCGATTACAACCCCTCCTCCCTCCGTCCCGCAGGAGGACTTTAGGGTCCACCAGGAACTCTTAAAAAGGCCTCAACCTCCAACCAGAGGAGATGGAGGAGCCCTCGGACTCCCTGTTTAATGTACTGTCCTCCTCGGCACCGGGCAGGGTGGCCTTGCCTCTCCACAAAGGGGTGGCGAAAATTTCAAATGCCCTGTGGCAATCCCCGGCCTCACTGGCCCCCATTTCTAAGAGAGCGGAACACAAGTATTTTGTACCCACCAAGAGGCATTAATACTTAATCACCCACCCTGTTCCTAACTCCCTGGTGGTCGAATCGGTCAGCCACAGGGAACAGCAGGGCCAACCAGCCACTACCCCAAAAAATAAAGATTCAAGGAGGCTGGACTCATTTGGAAGGAAAATGCATTTGTCCTTAAGTTTCCAGTTATGGGTGGTGAACCACTAGACTCTCCTGGGCCAGTATGAGTTCAATCTGTGGGGCTCCCTGCCCAAGTTCGAGGACTCCCTCCAGGAGCGCGACAGGAAGGAGTTCAAAGCGCGCTGGTGGAGGAGGGCACAGCGGCTGCCAGGGCAACCCTGCAGGCAGCTTTGGATGCAGTGGGCATGGCCACGTGGTCCATGATCTCTGTGGTGTCCATGAGAAGGGCGTGATGGATCCTGCTCTCTGGGCTCTCCAGCGAGGCGCAGACCTCCCTGCAGGACCCCCCCCCCCCCCATTTGATGGCAAAGCTCCGTTTGTGGAACAAACAGATACAAAGCTGCATGGCCGGAAAGACTCCCGCACAATTCTCCAGACTCTGGGTCTCTATTTTCCGGCTCCGGCTAAACCTAAGTTCAAGCCGCAGCAGACTCCCGCTCAGGCCACCCATCAAAATACAAGACCGCTTATAAGAAGTCACAGGACTATAAGAGGAACCCACAGAGGCAGTCTCGGCCTGCCCCCCAGACTGGGTCCTCCAAGGGCAAGCAAGCAAGCAGGGAAAAGGTGGTTTTGACGGGACACCCAGGGGCGCCCTGCCAGTTATCAGGGATCCACCCTCAATAAAGCTTCCCTTCTCCAATCGGTTGTGTTTCTTTCTCCTGGAGTGGTCGCGGCTGACCTCAGACCGATGGGTCCTCAACACCATCTACTAGGGCTACACCCTCCAGTTTACTTCCTCCCTGCCAACCCCCCCCCTTTCCCCCTCCCTCCTGGGGGAACCCTCGCATGAGGCTCCGCTTGAGCAGGAGGTGGGCGGTTCCTGGGAAGCAGTACTGGGGAAGTTCAAAGGCAAGGGGTACTACTCCTGCTATTTCCTTATCCCAAAGGCTGAAGGGGGGCTCAGGCCCACCTTGGACCAGCGAAGCCTGAACCCAGTATATGGTGAACCTCAAGTTCCGCACGGTCTCCCTGGCCTCCGTGATTCCCTCCCTGGATCCCAGGGACTGGTATGCCACCCTCGATCTGCAGGACGTGTACTTCCACATTCACATATTCAAGGGGCACAAATGCTTCCTCCATTTCATGGTGGGGCGGGAACACTACCAATTTACGGTCCTCCCCTTTGGCCTGTCCACTGCCCCCAGGGTATTCACAAAATGTATGTCGGTAGTGGTGTCCTACCTCAGGCACCAGGGGGTCCAGATCTTCCCCTATCTGGATGACTAGTTGGTCAAGGGCAGCTCCCGGCTGCAGGTGCGGGATCACATGGTGCTCCCTCTGTCCACATGCACCACTTTGGGCCTGTTGGTAAACAACACCAAGTCCACATTAGTCCCGATACAATGCATAGAGTTTATCAGGGCGGTCCTGGACGCCTCGTCGGCCAGAGCCTCTCTCCCACTGGACAGGTTTGAGACCCTGAAGGGGCTCATCTACATAGTCACAAGGTTTCTGGTGACAACAGCCAGAGCGTGCCTCCAGCTCTTGTCACATGTCGGCGTGAACGTATGTGGTCCGTCACACCAGACTCAGGATGAGGCCCCTCCAGCTCTGGTTGGCCTCGGAGTTCTTCCAGGCCAGGGGCAGGATGGACAAAGTCCTCATGGTGCCCGAGCCAGTGATCACCTCCCTACGGTGGTGGTCGTCCCTGAGAAATATGCTCCAACGGTTCCGGTTCAGAGGCAGGACGCCGTCGCTGGAACTGGTGTCCGATGCATCGGACCTGGAATGGGAGGGGTCCATGTGGGGAAAGTTCAGACCCAAGGTCTGTGGTCAGCACAGGATCTGACCTTCCACATAAACGTCAAGGAGCTCAGGGCAGTACGGCTGGTGTGCATGGCCTTCCACTCGCACCCGGAGGGCCAGGTGGTCAGGGTCCTCACAGACAACACGGCCTCGATGTTCTACATCAACAGGCAAGGTGGGGCCCAATCCTTCTGCCTTCTGCCGTGAAGCCCTCAGGCTGTGGGACTTCTGTATAGCCCACGACATCTGCCTACGGGCCTTCCATCTGCCAGGTGCCCGGAACGCATGGGCAGATCGCTTGAGCAGGGACTTCTCCTCTCAGCACAAGTGGTCTCTCCACCCAGAGGCGGTGCACAGACCTTTTCAGAGCCGTCGCTGTCCCTGGTTCTGCTCTGGGGAGGGCTGGGGCGGGGTGCTATCTCCGATGCCTTCCTCCTGTCCTGGTCAAGCCAGTTTCTCTATGCCTTTCCCCCATTCCCACTGATTGGCAAGGTCCTGGAAAAGATAAAGACGGACAAGGACCGGGTCCTTCTGATTGCCCCGGCATGGTCCAGGCAGCATTGGTACGGGACCCTCACAGGCCTGGTAGTCGCCCCCCGTGGCCATTGCCATCCTGCCCGGATCTGTTCTCCCAGGACCAGGGCCACCGCCTCCACCCCAACCTAGCGGCACTCCACCTCACAGCATGGCTGCTAGATGGTTAGGTAGGGAGTAAAGGATATGCTTGGAAGGGGTTCAGCACATCCTCCTAGAAAGCAGGTGGCCCGCGCCGAGCCTACTTGGCAAAATGGTCTCGGTTTTCCAGATGGGTGGACAAGTGGGGCGTTTCCCCGATGGCCACCCCAATCCAGCTTATTCTGGACTACCTTCTTCACCTTAGAGCCCAGGGCCTGGCGCCCTCATCAATCAAGGTGCACCTGTCGGCCATATCGGCCTTCCATCTGCCGGTGCAGGGCCACACAGTATTCTCCTATGCTATGACTAGCCTATTCTTTAAGGGGTTGGATTGTCTCTTCCCATATGTTAGGCCCCTGGTCCCGCAGTGGGACCTAAACCTGCTGTCTCATGGGGGCCCCCGTTTGAGCCGCTAGCCACGTGCTCCTGGTCACAGCTCTCATGGAAGGTGGCCTTCCTGGTTGCAATCACGTCGGCTAAGCGGGTCTTGGAACTCAGGGCCCCGACCTCCGAGCCCCCGTACATGGTGTTTCATAAAGATAAGGTTCAGCTCCACCCACACGCTTCTTTCCTCCCGCAAGTGGTCTCTATCACATGGGTCAGGACATTTTTCTGCCAGTCCTCTGCCCCAAGCCCCATGCATCCAGTGAGGAGCACCGCCTCCACACGCTGGATGTGAGATGGGCTCTGGCTTTTTACCTGGAGCAGACTAATCCGTTCAGAAGGTCCTCGCAACTGTTCATCGCCTCAGCCGAGTGCGTGAAAGGTCAGCCGATCTCCACTCAGCGGCTCTCCAACTGGATCACCTCTTGCATCTGTACCTGTTATAACCTGGCGGGAATCCCTGCGCCACCAATTGTGAAGGCGCACTCGACTAGGGTGCAGTCCTTGTCTGCTGCCTTTTTGGCCCATGTCCCCATTCAGGACATTTGTAGGGCTGCCATGTGGTCTTCAGTTCACACATTCACCTCACATTATGTGATTGTGTCTCAGACCAGGGAGGATGCCAGGTTCGGCAGGACCGTTCCCCGTCCCGAGAGTTTGTGAACTCCTTCCCACCTCCAGCAGATATAGCTTGGAATCACCTATTGTGGAATACACATGAGCAATCACTCCAAGAAGAAAAGACTGTTACCTTTTCCGTAACTGGTGTTTTTCGAGATGTGTTGCTTGTCTATTCCACATCCTGCCCTCCTTCCCCTCTGTCGGAGTTGTCTGGCAAGAAGGAACTGAGGGTGGGCTGAGCGCGCAGGGCCCCTTATACCACACCATAGAGGCGCCACTCCGGGGGTCACTGGTGCGCTCCCCTACGGGTGCTGCTGGGGGAAGAAAAAACTTCCGGACCAGTGCACGTGGCGAGCACGCACACCTGTTGTGGAATAGACAGGAGCAACACATCTCGAAGAACACCAGTTAGCGAAAAAAAGACAGTTACCTTTTCCATAACAGCTTTCCTTCCCACATATGAACAACTGACCACTTTCAAAAAAAATTTGTGCATCTGTTTTTATAGTAATATTAGCTTTCATAATAATTTCATCTGTAGATCTCAAAGCACGTTACAAAGACTCTTTCACTGACTCCATATTACAGTGGGGAAATTGAGGCACATATAGGCAAATTGATTTTCTCAAGGTCAGTGGTGGAAGTGGGACCAGGTTTCCTGATTCCAATATCTTACCCAATAGACCATGCTGCCACAGAAATAAAACACTTGAAATCTTGCCAAAAGCCCAGTTGTATATGATAGCTTTCCTAATCTATATGATGATTGTTTCACAATGCTGTTATCAAATGAATGGGGATCATTTGCTTGGCACTTTAAACTTGGATTACAATACATAATATAACAGTGTAGGTAGCTAGATACAAAGTAAAAAGGAATTGGCAGACAGGAGATACTCAAGTCAGATTTTAGCGTGTGCAAAGGGGACCCAAATCTTAATTTCAAGTGTACAGTGCAAGTCCTAGTATGAATACTTCCAGTATTTCAGACTGGTCTATTCAAATGAAGGGTCAGTTTTCTGCAGAAGACAATTCTCCTCTCCTCTTCTCTCCAAGCCAGCAATCTCTTGGAAGTTTTGGCACCACCCTTGCCCATTTATTAATATAATGACATTTTACTGTTCATGCTCACTGGCTGTATGAGACATATTTGGAAATAAAGCTGACCTGTATTGGTTAGGTTTTTATCTGTTTTCATATACTGCAAATTCTATATTGTTCAATAGTCCTATGCTTCTGTTTCTAGATGAAGGGGTACATAAAAGTTTTAAAGGAACAGCCTCCTGATACCGTGGAAGGCCTTCTGAATGCTCTCAGGTATGTATGGGAGTAGAGAGAAGAGTATGGTGTGAGGTGCTCAGGCTATATGGTAAGGGGGCAGGGAGGCATGCACATATCTAAGGTAAGTAGATGTACTAAACTAGGGGTCGGCAACCTTTCAGAAGTGGTGTGCTGAGTCTTCATTTATTCACTCTAATTTAAGGTTTCACGTGCCAGTAATACATTTTAACATTTTTAGAAGGTCTCTTTCTATAAGTTTTATAATATATAACTAAACTATTGTTGTGTGTAAAGTAAACAAGGTTTTTAAAATGTTTAAGAAGCTTCATTTAAAATTAAAATGCAGAGCCCCCCGAACTGGTGGCCAGGACCCAGGCAGTGCGAATGCCACTGAAAATCAGCTCGCGTGCTGCATTTGGCACACGTGTAAATGAAGATTCCAAAAGAGCCGAATATATTTTGATTATTTCTTAGCAAAATTAATGAGATTGTTTTGAGATTTGTAATGGAGATGAAATGGATGAATGATAACGGAACCACTGACTGTCTTCTATGAAAGTGTTAATATCAAACCATACAATTACACCTTCCATTTTAGAGTTATGTTCCCAGCAGTAGCTTTGTTTTCCATAGGGAAAGTGAGGAAACCATGTTTAATAAACATAAACCTACTACATTTTGTAAAACTTCATATTAATTTGCAGAACAGCTAACAAAGCTTTGAGGATATCCTAATTCATGTTCATTATTTGTATATTACGCTTTCACTTTGTATTTATAATTCCTAGGTTCACTACAAAACACCTGAATGATGAATCTACTTCCAAGCAAATTCGAGCTATGCTTCAGTAGTTCCTTCTGAGACAAGTGGATCTATGTATTGATCACAGAAGATGTGTATGTTTACATAATTTAATACAGATTGGTGTTAATACTTGTGTGTATGTTCTTCACATCACTGAAATCTATGAATCTTTAGTCATAACATGACTGACTTTATATAGCACAATCTCTATTTACATGTTGGCCTTATCTTTTTACATTTTACTTCAGCTACATCTATAACCGTCTGTTGTTGTCTGTGTTTGTTTAATCCAAAAAAGCCGCCTCTTTCACAGAAGAAAGCAGTAGTAAGGACAAAATGGAGGTCAAAAAGACTAAACTCTAGGGGTGAAATCTTGCAGGAGAAATTGAATGTGAATTAAAAGTGAAATTGTCTCATTTCTTTTTTAGTGTGCTGTTGGAAATTTAGTTTTACATAAAGATCTCCATTGAATTTTTATGGAATGAAGGTCATTTGAATGTTCAGCACCATTGCATGAGACACAACATGTTTTGTATTAGGCAGAAGGAAAAGTGACCACCTACTGCTCATTCTTGCTTGGCTAATAACAGCCAACACATTCTCTTGCCAAAGACGACATTGTGTCTCTTTGGTTTATTATGTAACCCTTGCTGTTCCACAGTTGAGAAATTAATATCCTGTTTCAGGTTTAATGTATTTACTTATAAAATGCAGTTCAAGACTATCCTGAGATTCAGACAAGCTTGTATTTTTCTTATTCAGTAATACTCTTAGGCCTAATGCCTGAAGCTTGGAGAATAATGAGGAA
This sequence comes from Malaclemys terrapin pileata, assembly GCF_027887155.1. Taxonomy (NCBI): domain Eukaryota; kingdom Metazoa; phylum Chordata; order Testudines; family Emydidae; genus Malaclemys; species Malaclemys terrapin. The sequence continues at coordinate 183,371,170 of NC_071507.1, read as the reverse complement.
GTACTAAAGCCTTGTGTAAATTAGAAAGCTTATGCCAGTTCCCCAAATGAAATCTAAGGGTCTGTCTACACTGAAATGAAACACCTGCAGCTGGCCCTGGTCAACTGACACGGTCTCAAAGGGCATGGGCTGCAGGCTATAAAATAGCAGTGTAGATGTTGGGTCTTGAGTTGGAGCCCAGGACCCTTCCCCCTTGCGGGGTCCCAAACCCTGGGTTCTAACCAGTGGTGTAGGCAGGTGGAGGGAACGGGGAGCGATACCAAAAAAAAAAAAAAAGCACCACCCGCTGCGGCACTTTTACTCACCTGGCAGCACTCCAGATCTTCGGCGGCGGGCCCTTAACTTGCTCCGGGGGTCTTCGGCGGCACTGAAGGACCCGCTGCCAAAGACCTGTGGAGCGAGTGAAGGTCCCACTACCGAAGACCTGGAGCGCCGCCGGGTGAGTAAAATAAAAGCGCCGCAGCTTTTTTAATTACTCCCCTGGGTGAGTACAAAGGCGCCAGGAAATTGACAAGGCACCACTTGTGCTCAGTGGGGGAGCCCCCCCCCGGCCCCCCAGCTACGCTACTGGTTCTAACCCAAGCCTGAACATCTACACTGCAATTTTAAAGCCCCAATCCCCACAACATGGGCCAGCCGCAGGTCTCTTATTGTAGTGTAGACATACCTTAAATGGGCAAAAAGCCTTTTTGCTGGTATAACTGTGTCTGTACTAGAGCCTTCTGCTGATGCAAAAACATTGTAAAGACACCCTCACCCCTAACTGACATTATTATACCAGCAAAAGTTTCTAGTGTAAACCTGGTCTCATTAGAGCAGGAGTGATATAAAGAGGGTTTGATGGTGTTTGGGAGTTGGGCTATTTGTAAACTTCCTTAAAATTAAACTCCTTTAGTACTTTTTATCAGCCAATACCATGTGAAAACTGAGAAGTTTCAGTTGCTTACTTAGCCGTTGTTTTCAAATGTGACTTATGCTTTCAAGAAGTTGAGTTCCTCACTGAGTTGCATTTGTTCTTAGTTTCTTCAGTCGAAGTAATAGAGGTCTTTTGCCAAAACCAGCAAAGTGCTCTTTTGAGTGTCTGAGTGACCTGCAGCAGCTGTGAATTTTCTAGCAGAGAGGATCACGTTTTCAAAAACATGCACTACATTTTGCATGCTTGGCTTACACGTTTGCATGTAAACTCTAAGGCATATGCATAAACCCTGATTTGTGTATCCGTATACATATTGGAGTTTTTGTGCAGTCACTGGAGTTTTCATGAATGCACTTCAGAAAATGTGGTCCTTTCATGTTTTGGAGGTATAACGCTGCACGCTAGAAACTGTACTGCACTGCTACAAAGCTACTTATCAATGTCAGTTCTTAGGTAGTATTTAGTTTGTAAGCTCTTGGGGTAGGGATTGCCTTCTGTTTTATATTTACACAGCACTTATTACTCTGAGGCCTCAATTCTGATTGGGGCCTCTAGAAGCTAATGTAGTACAGATAATAATGCTTCTGACTCTACTATACAGCTGCTGCCGAGTACTCAAATGTCATCAGAAACAGTTTAATATAGGGATACTTACCAAATGTAAAAAAGTACTTTCACCATTGTCAGCTAAATGGACTACAGATTCTTAGTGGATCTGGTAGATTCTTTATTCGCTAAATTTCCTAAAGTTAATACTTGCCGAAAGAGGAGAGCTGTGTAATAAAAATGTAAACCTGAAAGCATTCTTAAAGTTGTCATGTGCTGTTTGCAAATGTCCATGCATTTCTTTGCCTGGTGTGACGGGATTATTTTGTACAGAAGTTTGTATGAAATAATAAAAAGTTTGGTACATTCACAGCATTTGGATGGTCTGTATTTATACAGTGGGTAATAAGAAAGGAGGGTATGGATTGACATTTATAAATTGGGTATATTTGGGGATATTGAATGGAACTTTCAAATGTTATACTTCTTTATACCAGTAATATTACAGATACTACAGTTGTTAGACACTTGAACAGCTCTGCTGGTTGAATGTATCCTATATAATTACTCTTGGAGAAATTCTGCACCATTGCACAAAGTAGAATTTGCACAGAAATTAGTATTATGCTCAGAATTTCCTCCCCTTCCCTGCGTTCCCCCCCCCCCCCCCCGAGAAGTGGGCTTCAGAGCTGCCAGTGGCCACTAAGGAGCGCTAGACCCAGCAGAGCCCAGCTCACAAATAGAAGACACTGCTGTGGAATGGGGGGGGAGGGAGCTGTAGGATTCCTGGTAGCTACAGTTCCCAGCATGCCCTGAAGGAAAGAGGTGGCATACAGGAAACTCCATTCCAGCCCAGGACCCAGCATCAGGATGTTTCTCCCTGTGGATCACTGGGCTCTGGGGGGGTAGGAGGTGCGTGCAAGTGTCGGGGGGGAGGCAGGGGGGGCACAGCTGAGCTTTGGGGGCAAAGGTTCCAGGAGTCTGGGTTGGGGGGAGGTCCTGCAGCTGGCCTCTGGGAAGAATGGTTGAGGGTCTGGCCCCCCGGCTGGGCTCTGGGGTGGAAGAGGGTCGAGAAACAGGAATTGAGTTGTCATAGGGGTTTCCTTAACTCTCTACTTCTTGGGGAATTTTTTTGTGTCTGTATTGTTAAACATAGTTGCTGATAGGTATTTTGAAATAAATTACCAAAATAATTGAAACTGCCATGATTATATAGTGTTGTTTTGACAAATAAAATATACAGAATTTTTAATTTTTTAACAAGAATTTTTAACTTTTTTGGCACAGAATTGCCCCACGAGTGTATAATATACCTTTCTGTGTGTGTGGTATGCTTTATACAAGAAAAAGCCTCCAACTTTTACCTTACATTTTTTAATTGTTTTTAAGCTGCTTGACATTTGATTACTACTATGTCATCCTATATTATAACGAAATAAAAACTGGCTACCATAAGCTCTGAGGCAATGCAGAGTCTTAAATAGCTTACCCTCGTTGGAGAAAGTTCAAATATTTAATTGAATCATCATTTTTAATATGGTGACCAAATGTAGAGTCAGGGTCCATTGTGCTAGGCAATGTACACATGTGGCTATAACTTTCTACCACTGCTATGGCAGGGTATGGTGCATTCAGGCTGCATGTTGAATCTATGTGGGTGGCTAATTTCTTTTGAGGAGGAAAATTCATGATAGAAGCAGTAATGTGTACATTTTTCCATCTCCATCTCTCCTTTTGCCCTAAAACTGCTGCCCTTGGAACAGAGAGGCTGGAAAGGCCAAATGAAACTATTCAAACATTTATTTTTCCAAAACCACATATTGTATATGCCAATTAAATTGACCAAGATATATTTAAAAGATTTGGGATGGGATTTTCAAAGGAGCTTAAGTGAGTTGAGTATCAGAGGGGTAACGGTGTTAGTCTGGATCTGTAAAAAGCAACAAAGAGTCCTGTGGCACCTTATAGACTAACAGATGTATTGGAGCATAAGTTTTCGTGGGTGAATACCAGATGGGGGGGGGGGGGGGGGGACAACAACCCAGAATGTAGCTGGCCAAATGAGAATCAGAGAAAAAAATTCCTTCCTAACCCTTGCAGGTGACTTTCTGAAGCCTGAGGTTAGATTGTAGTGATTTGACTAAATGCAGAGCTGTTATGTACAGAATGAGGGCCATTCCTGTTCTCTCTGGAGCCCATGAAAAGAGGGAATGAACAGGGGAAAGGAAAGGGGTTATGGCCTTTATTTAGCAGTGAAAGTGGGAATCAGGAGAGGGTAGGGACAGTCCCTCCAATGAACTCGGTGCTTACACAAAACAAATCCAAACAGGAAAATTCCATGTGATCTTCCTTCCGTTGTGTGAGAGCAAAGCACACTCACTGTACTGCCTTTGTTGAATGATGGACTTGCGGATGGGCTCCAATTGCTCGTCCCCCCTCCCTCTCTGTGTATACACTGAGGATGCTTGTGCTGAGGACATGTGAAAACAAATTACATTATTATAAAAAGAATGCTAAATTTCTATGCGACATTGACTGGTTTGACGCTTTGGGATCCAACCCAGACAAGTAAGGAGTTTTATCACTGCCTGCCCTGTATATCAGAGCCCTGACACCAACAGTGTACTCACAGCACAATAGCCTCATCTTGGTTTCCACCAGCCTGGTTATTCCTTGCAGAGTGACACCAACACTCTCCCAGTTCTGAATTCTCCCCAAGAATGTCTGTTGCTGCAGTGCCCAGCCCTTCCTAGTGTAGCACCCACAAAACCTCCTCAACTTTGCTGTTTCTTTCAAGAGACCACACACAGCAGCTTATTAAGTAGGGTGGAGAAATCCTCCACTTCAAAGCACTGAGTTGGTTTATGGTAAAAGTAAAACAATTTTATTAAGAAAAGGCCATACAATGATTTTCAGGACCAGCATGTTACCAGTTTGTATATGATACCTTACTTGACACCTTTTAGATACCAATTATGACAACACTGTGTGAGGTGTGGTGAATGTCAAGCCTGACGAGAGTTGCTGACACAGACTAGTGAAACACCAGTGGGCCTCTGTATCACAACTGTGTCTTCCCTTCCTCGTTCAGATTCCCATTGACAGTGGTGCCATCCCCAGTGGGCTATTAATAATGATATAACTGGAGAAATGGTTGCTGTCTGGTCCTCTCATGGGGTCAGGCAGGACAAATGAAACTGAAGGAGAGAGGCAGGATCTAACAGAACCTCTCAAATTGTTCTGAAGAGCTTTTGACAAATTCAATTGCGTTGTTATTTTTTTCAGTAGAGCTGACCGAAAATTGAATTTCCATCTTACGGGAAGATCAAATATTTTGACATTAGTCTTTGTACTAAAACAGGATATAAAGTTGAAGTAATGAAATATTCTGAAGAAGAAAAAGTTCCCCAAAAGTGTTTACTCAGACCTATCGTAATGTTGCATTTCATGTTAGTTTGGCATTAAAGTACATCTGCTTTTGGTGTAGTAGTGCCTCAAGAGAGTTGTAGTTTGGGTATCTTTTACTCCTACTCTCCCTTATGGGGTTGTCTCCCTCATCAGACTACATCTCCCACAGTGCACCCACAGTCATGTGACACTCGTGATACACCAGGTGGCTCAGCAAAAGGCAAAATCGGACAGTGAGGGTGGCTAATCATTGGAACAGTTTATGTATGGATGCGGTATTATTATCAACTGTCATTTGATTATGGTAGCACCTTGGGGGAAGGACCTCACTGTGATTGGCTCTGTATAAACATATAGCAAACAAATGGTCCCTGCCTAACAGAGCTTACAATCATAAATTCTCCATCACTTGGAACCTTTAATGCAAGATTGTATGTCCTTCTAAAAGACATGATCTAGTTCAACCACAAGCTATTGGGCTACATGCAGGAATCACTGGATTAGATCTATGGCCGTGTGTCATTCATGAAGTCAGATTAAATTGTCATAATTTTCCTGCCTGACCTTAAAAATCCATGAAGTTATAACTTTCAAAAATATCATATATAAAATGACAGTAAATAGTTGTCATCTCTCATAGTTGCACCCCTAAGCAACTATCTGGTTCTGACTGATACCTCACCTGTGTAAATCGGGGATTATTCTGCTGTAAAACATGTGAGAGCAGACTGTGCTCTGGTGTTTGTATTTTTATGTGTAGATAAAGAATGATGATAAAAATACTTTGCTAGGTTTTTTTAATGAGGACTCTTCTCCCTCTCAGCTTTATGTTTTGTCCTGCCAGCTGGCTTAGTTGATATCTAGTGCTATCATAAATGGATAACGGAAATAAATGGGACTCGTTTCCATGAAGTGTGGGCAGTACACAACCCTTAGAATTCACCACCTGGATTAAAGCTCCATACCACAGTGGCATTGGTGGAGATCACTTAAAACTTTTTAGGAACAAAACTATAATGACCTACGGGTGTGTGCAATAAATTGGGCAATCTTGTGTGGTGTCTTTCTTTCATTCCAGATCTGTTTTTACCTATATAATACTTAACAATGTCCATGTGTAAAGTACTTTACAAGCATTAATTAATAGCCACACAACACTGATTTTGGTGTAGGTAAGTGAGATTTTCAACCTTATTTTACTGATGGTGAAACTAAGGCTAGCAGGATGAGACATACTCCATGCCACAGAGTGCAGTATTGTCAGAGCAAAGACTAGAGTTTAGGAGTTCCCTTATTCTAGGTCTCTCACAGAACCACCTCTTGCCAGTGTTATAGTTGTGTATGCTGAAAGAGTTGCATATATTCTATGGCCAGTGAACTGCTTGGAAGTGTATGAGTCTATGGGCATGGGCATTTGAAAAGCCAAGTCCTGGAATGCAGAAGAATGTCAGGGCCCATTGTTGTAATTACATGCAACACACAATACAATATGGGAACCAATGGGCTGAAACAATTATAAGATTTCCACTTGCAAATAAGTGAATGAAAACCATTTTTGTTGCATTGAAATCTGACTCCAGTTCTCATCCAAGCTCATTAGCCAAAGCAATAGTCCACTCTAATGGCGCCTTTACAGACTAAATAAAATAATCTGTGACTGCAATATTATCAACATTCTTTAAGCCTGATGCTGTTCTCACATCAGTTTTACACCTGTGTAACTCAACCGATTCCAGTAGAAATAATTCTAATATACTGCGCGTTGTGTTTTCTCACTCATGGTCTTCCTCTTTGGTTACTTATTACTAATAAAATTTAGGATTTTGTTAGTGCAGATCAATATATAACATGAGAATCTTGTTGAAATCTTCTACTCATAATCGGTCTGTAAACTGAATCTAAAAATTAACAAGCAAGAAAATGTTTCAGAAAAATTAATAGATGTTTACAAAATCCTTTATTTTCTGAACTAGACTGAATGAGGCTGAGTTTAATGAAGATAATAAAGATAATATCCTAGACTTTTTCCAGTTGATCTAAATTTAGGGGCCAGCTGATGTAAATTTGGGAAATGCTTTATTTACCCCACTTTGTAAAATTGTTAAGCAAGACACAACGTTAAAAAATGTCCTGTTTTATAATGTTGCTTTTTTTTTATGCCTTCTTAATGCATTTCAAATCCTGTTTGTTTGTTTTTTTAGTATCTGTTATTTATGATTGGCCAACAGTAAGATTACCATTTCAATGCACGTTTTTATGTGGTTTTACGTGCTAACTGCAGTAAGCGTTAATCTCCTTTCAACCAGAATGATTTTCTAATGGAACTGTTTGTTTGGGAACACCACATTCTCAAGTGGGTACAGAGTGATCATTTTACTTTTCCGTAAGGTAGGTCACATGCAAAGAGTACAGCAGCTCAGTTCAGCATATTGGAAGCATTGTACCATATCTTAGGCTGAGGACCATGGGTGGGATCCACAAAGGGAGTTAGGCATTGCAAGGCTGAGCATGACAGCGCCTAACTTTTAGGCATATAGAAAAATCACAGGAACAATACTGTAATACACAAAGCTGAATTAGGCACCTAAGCTCCCAATACTATGAATGGGGGGAAATCATGCCTAAAAATACAATCTGCAAAAGCTAGCACACTAGGTGGGAAGCCACCTAAGCTCATCAATGGGGGATGCCAAACAATGGAGTGTGGGCAAAGCTAAATCCAGGCTTCAAGGTGATGCCTAGTTACCTGAAGTCAGTGCCTAAGGTGCTTCTTGAAGGATGAGTTAGGAGCCTGCCTTGCTCTACTTGAAATGACCAGACTAGGTACCTACCTTATAACATTTAGCTCAGTGGTTAGTGCACTTGCCTGGGATGTAGGCAACCTAGGTTCAAATTGCCCCTCCTTACAACAAGGGAAGAAAGGATTTGAACTGTGATCTTCCACCTCTCAGCAGAGGGCTTTACCCATTGGCCTACAGAATCATACTCATTCTTCCCCCCAACCTTCAACAGGAGAGACTTGGGGAGGCCCACATCAGACTAGCTCAAATCCCTCTCCTGAGAGATGGGAGACACCTGTTCAAATCCTTTCTCTCCCTTAAGTGGAGTGTGGGGATGAATTGCACTTGTCTCCCCCATATCCCAGGTGACTGCTCTAACCATTGGGCTAACGGTTATAAAACAGGCACCTCCTCCGGCTGAGTTTTGAATAAATTCTGTTTGGTAGGTGGCCCCTGGGCACACCTACCAAATCAGACCTGACCTGAGACTTAGGCGACTGAATCCCTGTCTTTCCCTGGGCAGTGAATTGCTCTGGGACTTAGGCAAGAGAAAGGCATCTGGACATCTAAGGGAGGTAGGACTGTGCATACCCAAAGGCTGAAACATAGGCATCAAGGGAACTTTTACTTTGAGAACTTGGGCACTGAGTAAGTATAGGCACCTACATGATTTGGCGGAGTGTTGTGGATTGCGGTAGTGCCAAAACTGACTTAGGACCCTACGCCTGAGACTTAGGTACCTAAGTGTGGGGATATGCATGTCTAAGTGCCTTTGTAGGTGTGTGTGTGTGTGTGTGTGTGTGTGTGTGTGTGTGTTGAATCCCTGCTGCTTGCTTGCCAAAGGACTGAGCCAGCATCTGTCAATGTAACCGGCAACGTTCCCTTGACTTCACTGGGTAGAGGTCTGAGCCCTAGGATTGGTCAAAAAGTTTCTGTTTAAACTTTATTTCTGTTGGAAAATTTGGTTTTTGACTCAATGAAAATTTTTGCTGAAAATGTCTGCTTTCCTCCATGGTTTTATTTGAAAATTTTTTTTTTTTAATTAAGTTCACAGAAGGCTTTTGGTGAAAATTTTGGGGTTTTGGTTGCTGAAAACATTTTGGCAACTTTTCAACAAAAAGTTGAGATTTTTCTAGTAAAACTTTTGACAAAAACATTTTTGATTTTGTCAAAGCTTTCAGTGTGCTGGAGGGAAAAAGGAATACATTTTTTGACCAGCTATATCCAGTAGACTACCTGCTCTCCACCTTCCAGCCATCTCCATTCGCCACCTCTGCTGATATGTCCTGCTCACTAATTCTTCTCCTCTCTATTGTAGTTCTGTTTTAGTTCTGTTACAACTGATTAGTTCCGTTACAACTTTTTCCACATCTGATTATTCCTCAACTATATGAGCAGCACCTAGATCGGCCTGTCACACTATTCACCCATCCTTAGGTCAGACATCGGTTAAAACATGTATGTTTTAACATGTTTGTCCCCAACCAACACAAGCTGGAGTGAATTGTATTACAATCCAGTTTGTCCATACCTGAAATAAACTCACTGTTTTATAGTGCACACAGAGATAGTAGTAGTTCCAGTTAAATCAAGCATAAGTACCCTTGCAGAATCAGGGCCTTAGAAATCATCTTCCCCAACCAGTAAGTATTGGCACCTACATGATTTGGCAGGAGTGTTGTGAATTGCGGTAGTGCCAAAACTGTGACTTGGGACCCTACCTACCAGATAGCCCGATTTTATAGGGACAGACCCAATATTCAGGGCTTTGTCTTATATAGGCACCTATTACCTCCCCACCCCTGTCTGTATTTTTCACACTTGCTATCTGGTCACCCTATCCCCAGTAGAAGGATTTCTAACATAGGATTCCTTAGAGTGGATGTGAACCAGGGTCTTACATGAGTTTTACCGAAATTAGTATATTTGGTCTCAGTTACTGATATTTGGCGATCTCAATTTATGCTTTCTAAGGGGGTGCCATGGTGAGATCAGCCATTTAAATGCTTGTAAAATTAATAACTAATTGTGGAACGAAACCTTTGTGACCCCAGACCAACCTTATTAAAGATTTACATGAAATTCTTATTATGTATATTAGATTAAAATTATGTATTCATTATGTTGATTTTTTGATTGCACACATTTTGATTGAAATATATGTTCATAATAATATCTTAATATTTATACCCTTAAAGATTACTTCCAGCTCCTAGCCCAGCCAATTCTGTGCTGCTGTGTTTTAAAATTACAAAGTAAAGGCCACATTTGTTTAACTTAATCTGTCAGAATGACATTTGTTTTATTAATTAACAAGTTAAATAAGCTAATGAAGATTTCTTTGTTCAATGGTTTCATGTTCACATTATGGCTGATGATGTCTTGCACAGCTATAATTATTTTAATTAATTTAGTGGGATATGCATTTAAGCTTGAATAATTAACCTTTATTTTTATCACTCATGACATAATTGCCCAGATCCTCAACTGATGCAAATTGCTCTTGTGCCATTGACGTGAATAAAGCTATTCCAAAGCTACACCAGATGACGATCTGACCCAAATAATTTAAGCTGGTTTGAGGTCAAACTAGCTACCACCAGCCTTTTGTATTTTACAGTGGCAATGATTCATATCAGAACATCTAGAGATAATTAAATGTCAAGGATTTTACATTTGGTAATGAATAGTAGATAGGAACCCAATAAAAAAATAAAGAGCTGCTCCCCTTTATAAGTGCATTGACCTTGTGGCTCTGCCTGCTTTCCTGCTGTTCTCAATGTTTTTTATGGTGCTAGCATTAAGATAATACACCCAAAGTTATATAGAAAAGAGAAATTAATTACATTAATAACTGACGGCCTGCTCTGAATAGTGAGAGTCTAGTACACATGAGGATATGTGGGGCCCAATTCTCTCGCTTACATCCATTTTACATAGTATAAATTCCTGGCCCCATTAAAATCAATGGGCATTTGGCCATTGACATCAGTGGTAATACTCTTGATTTATACCGGTGTGAGCGACATCAGAATTAGGTCTTATGGCTCCAGTTCTGATGTGACTAGTGATCTCCTTGTAGTCATTTGCTTTTTAGCTGATAATAAAATAATCTTGTTTCCATTGTTCGGGTTATATGAAGTTTTTACATCATTAGACTTTGGAATGACAACTAGGTCTTGTGTAGGGTGACCAGATGTCTGGATTTTATAGGGACTGTCCCGATTTTTGGGTCTTTTTCTTATATAGAGTCTTATTACCTCCCACCCCCGTCCTGATTTTTCACACTTGCTATCTGGTCACCCTAGTCTTGTGAGAGAGTGCTAAAGCATTCTTGCCTTCAGTAGATTTGTCTAGCTGTAACTGACTGGAACTTAATAAACAAGTCTGTGGATAATGCACAAATAGGAATAAAATCCAGCTCACAGTACATGTGTTGGCCACACAAAGTGAACAGGAGTAAAATACAGTAAACGTTTAGGACTTGCCTACATTCAGTTTGTGGCAAGCGGGGTGTGAATCTACTCTGCAGTAGCCTGTTGTGGACCAGTCGACCACCTGCACCCTTCTGAAGCACATTAACAGCTCTTGAGAATACTTTGATCTAGACATCTTTGAAACAGGACTGGCTCAAAGTGCTCTAATGAACTGTTAACATGTGGGGCACACACACAGCTAATCCACAGAAGGCTAGTGTGGGGTAGATTCACACCCACCTTGCATTGAACTAATTGTGTAGAGAAACTGTGATGAGGTGTCCACTCCACACAAGGCAGAGATGGTTAAAGTAGGTTAATTAATCTGATAGGCTGCACCTGGGGAGAGCCAGCCATTGAAAGACTGATTCATGATGGAGTCCAGCTGAGGAGGGACAGGTGGGTCTGCAATAAAGCCAGGAAGTTGGCAGTAAAAAAGGGCTGTAAGGAAGTAGTTTTTAGTCACCCTTTGGGAGAAGAGGGATGTGTTTTAGAGCTTTGGAGTTGAGTAGGCTGCAGTTACTCCTTGGGAGGAGGGAGTTGGGCTGCCAGGGAAGGAGCCAAAAGATGTAGGAAGGAGTCCAGGGAAAGAACAACAGCGTCTGGGAGAAAACAGACCACAGTTACTAGACACAGAGTCCCTGGGCTGGAACCTGGAATAGAGAGCAGGCCTGGGTTCTCCTACTAGCCACTGGGCAAGTGGCATGGACTGGGCAGTGGAGCAGAAAACTACCTGGGACAGTTGTCCAATAGAACTTTGCAACCCTGGAAGGGAAGGACTCGAGTGACTGGCTGGAGGGCCAAGCCATGAAGAGAAGAGAATACCTTGGGTCACAGAGAGAGGTGGCAAAAAGGGGTGTCCTCCCTGGAAGGAGCTGGTTCCCCAGAGCAGCTAGGAGGAGGCCCCATAATGGTGAGTGGGTCCTGTGATACAAGTCCTTATTTTAGCCACTACAGTCAGCAGCTATTATTCTGAATTAGGATTGTAATTCAGTATAGGTAGTATTTTCTATGGGGAAAAAAATACAATTGTGTAGCTTTCTGCTTTGACCAGCAAAGGGAACAAAAATTTCAGTTTTGCTTTGTCAGAAAAAAGATTTAAAAAGAAATGAGAATTTCTGTGGAAAGTGACCTTTTGTGTGAAAATGGAGAATTGAATGTCAACAACATTTTCATGGAAAATATTGCTTTTGAAGAAAGCCCAGTCTGTAACCAAAATACTTTTCTGTTGAAAAATTTCAACTAACACTAGTATTTATGTAGCTCACATTCATTCTGCAGAATCTAAGATGTCACTTTTTATAGGAGTGAAAGCTTCTAGACCTCAAGGTTGTGGTACAAACTTTACAAATGCTCTCTACCTGAGTTTGCTGGGAGTCTGAAACAATGGCTCTGTGAGGGAACCTATAAAACATACCTTCAGGGCATGTCTATGCATACAGTGCCGCTGCATCGCGTCTGGTGAAGACCCTCTATGCTGACAAGAGAGAGCTCACGTATTGGCATAATAAAGCCAAAGCCACCTCTTTGCGTGTCGGAAGCTATGTCAGCGGGAGAAGCTGTCACACAGACAAGCATCGATGTGGACAGTGCGGTGTAGGTGAAACTTACGTCACTCAGAGGGAACAGTTTATTCACACCCCCTAAATTATGCCAACATAAGCTGTAGTGTAGACAGCCTCAGCTAGTCTGCGAAGCTCCTTGCTTCTCTTCCTCCAAATCCCTCCCCAAGAATCAATCCCGTATGGGGCCTACAAGTAATCAGCCATCAAGTTATTAAGTTGAATGAAAGTTGCAGCTTGCTTCCTTTTTACATCTTGTAATGAAGAATAACAAGTGGCTGAGAAGAATGGATACTCCTTAGCAGTATAGGAGATGCTATATTTAGACTAATTCTGATGAGAGTTCTTTCATATCTTATCCAATTCAGTGTGAAACGAGTCAAATAAGCAGGCACAGCTCCCAATGAAATAGCAATTTTTAGCCTAGTGCAAAAAGTCCCTTAAAGCTCTGTGTGTGCCTGGGAAGCTCATTTTTCAGGGGATTCCTGTTTCATTGTATTACACACTATGCTAATTGTAACTGCCTCTTGCTGGGTGTACTCCTTTGACATAGCTTGTATTGACTTCCCAGGTCAAGAAACATAAAAATGAAAGATCGTGTTTTAGCCCCTGCAGTGGTGGCCATTTACCTCCGTGATCTCTAAAGCAGTATGAAAACAATTCATGGCCAGAGTGCTGGTATTAGAGCAGTTAAAAAGACATTCTCTCAACTACTTTTTAATGGGCTTTAATATTTTTACTAGCTGCCTCCTCCTCCCCCGTTTAAAAGCTTGAAAATAAAACCTTTTTCCTTGGCCTATTCTCTCCTTGTCTATCTGATGCAGGGTTTATTTCTTCCAAGCCCTCTTTTGCAGTATGTCCATTGGAACTGAAGTGAACCCTTGGAAGCATAGACTTCTGAATGCTGCCAGCAAAAGACATCACATGAAATATATTGCATATGATTCCCAGCACGAAAGGGGGAACCCTAACTGTGATTTGTTCCCTGCTTTATTTATACACCAATATCGGCACAATTCTGGGAAGGGCCCCCTCCTCCTGCTCCCCCAGCAGTCTCAGAGGTGGCTTTGTCTGGGTCAGCATGGCACAGAAAACCCCTGGCCTCTCTAAAGATGGCACACCTACCCTTGTTTTTCTCCTCTACTCCTGGCCTCCTCCTCATGGGCCTGAGGAGGATGGCTTAGGCTGATTGGTTCGGTGAAGGATTCAGCATAAGTCTATTGGCTCCTATGCACCCAAGGAGAGGATTTATAAAACCTTTTGCCTCCTTGGGATTACAATAGGACTGGATTTTTTCCTTTGCTGTGAGCATCATGCTAGTTGCCTTTTGTGGGGTGGGAGGAAAAATTCCCTTCCCTGCCAGATTGGTCTGGGAGGGAGGTTTTTTTGCCTTCAGCTCAGCAGCCCAGAGACCTGGTGAGTAGGTGAGGCTGTAATAGTCATTTTGCTGCAATGTGGCTTGTGCCCACTGCAGGTACTTGTTCATGAGGGGATTGGAATTAAAAGTGGGTTAGAGGAAGACCTCTCCTAAAGAAGGTGAGGAATGGGGTTTGTCCTCACCCCCTTAGCCTTCGGATAAAGGGAAGGCAGTGGGGGCTCACAAATGGTGCTGGGACCAGGTTAATAGGGTGAGGGACTGATGGCTGCTGCTCTAGCAGGTGGAATGTATTAGAAAGGAAGGAGGATCTGCACTGGATGAGATATTGCTGGATAGTTGCCAAATGCATAAATTAATAAAATGGCAGCCTAGTTAAACCACATTCCTGGTGTTATGTCGTGCTTACTGGGTCCTGTGATAACTCCCCTTCCTCCAGCGCAGCATAGGGCATATATCAGGGGAAGAGCAGAGCTCTCTTCCACCCTATCGATCCACTGGCATATGTTAGAACTGTCTCTAAGATAGGCTGGCCCATCGAATCAGGCAGCCATAACTAGCACCATGACAACTCCTGCCCTCTCCTCCATAATTTCCTCTCATAATAATCCCTCTAGTCATTCAGACACCCCCCTATCCCCCAGTGTGTGTCAGTGCGAGAGGCTACAGAAACAAAGCTCAATAATAATGGGGGGGGGGGGGGGGGGTTTCGACTATCCCCATATTGACTAGGAATATGTCACCTCAAGATGGAATGTGGAGATAAAATTTCTAAACCCCATTATGACTGCTTCTTGCAGCAGCTAGTCCTGGAGCCCACAAGAGGAGGGGCAATTCTAGATTTAGTGCTAAGGGGAACATAGGATCTGGTCCAAGAGGTGAATATAACTGAATTGCTTGATAATAGCAACTATAATGTAATTAAATTTAACATCCTTATGGGGGGGGGGTAACCAAAGAAACCCACCACAGTAGCATTTAACTTCAAAAAAGGAGTTACACAAAAATGAGGAGGCTAGGTAAGTGGAAATTAAAAGGAATGGTCACATGAGTGAAATGCCTGCAAGATGCACAGAAACTACCAAAAACTTCCTAACAGAGGTTCAAACTAGACATACACACACACCCTTTTTTTTTTTTTTTTTTTAATTTGGGTTAAGAGGACCAAAACTAAAGAGCAGGGTAAAAGAGGTGATCAGAAGCAAAAATGTGTCCTTTAAAAAATTGGAAGTCAAATCCTAGTGAGGAAAATACAAAGGAGCATAAACTGTGGCAAGTCAAGTGTGTAAGTATGATTAGGCAGGCCAAAAAACAATTTCAAGGGCAGCTAGCAACAGACACAAAAACTAACAGCAGAATATTTAAGTACACCAGAAGCAGGAAGCCCACCAAACAATCAGTTGGGCCACTGGACAATCAAAGTGCTTAAGGAGCATTCAAGGAAGACAAGGCCCTGGTGCAGAAGTTAAATGAATTCTCCACTGCAGAGTATGTGAGCAAGATTCCCACATCTTCGCCATCCTTTATAGATGACAAATCTGTGAAATTGTCCCAGGTTGAGGTGTCAATAGAGAAGATTTTGGAACAAATTGATCAATTAAACAGTAATAAATCATCAGGGTCAGATGGTATTCACCCAAATATGAAATGAAGAATTACTAACTGTGGAATGTAAATCGGCCTCTGTACCAGATGACTGAAGGGTAGCTAAAGTAATGCTGATTTTAAGGCTCTAGCGGCAATACTGGTACTTACAGGCCAGTTAGCCTAAATTCACTACCAGGCAAATTGGTTGAAATTCAGTTCTTTACTAGAATTTATCAGACACATAGATGAACACAATTTGTTGGGGAAAAGTTAAGATGGGTTTTGTAAAGTAAAATCAAGCCTCCCCAATCTATTAGAATTCTTTTGAGGCGATAATGAGCACGTGGACAAGAGTGATCTAGTAGATATAGTGTAGTTGGACTTTCAGAAAGCCTTTGACAAGGTCCCTCAGCTAAGGCTCTAAAGCAAACTAAGCTGTCATGAGATAAGAAGGAAGGTCCTCTCATGGATCAGTAACTGGTTAAAAGACTGGAAACAAAGGATAGGAATAAATGGTCAATTTTCACGGTGGAGAAAAGTAAATAGCAGGGTCCTGTGAGGATCTGTACTGGGACCTGTGCTGTTCAATATATTCCTAAATGATCTGGGAAAAGGGGTGAACAGTAAGATAGTTATTTTGTGTTGTCTGCAAACTTTGCTATCTTGAGTAAAGTCCAAAGTTGACACTGAAGAGTTACAAAGGGATCTCACTAAACTGGGGGATTAGGCAACAAAATGGCAGATCAATTTTAATGTTAAGTGCAAAGAAATACATAGGAATAAATAATCCCAACCATACATAAAAATATGATTTAACTTAGCTGTTACCACCCAAGAAAGAGATCTTGGAGTCGTGGATAGATCTCTGAAAACTCTCAATGTGCAGCAATAGTTAAAAAGCGAACAATGTTGGGAATCATTAGCAAAGGGATAGACAATAAGACCAAAAAAATCATAATGGCACTATATAAATCCATGGTATGCCCATGCCTTGAATACTGCATGCAGTTCTGGTTGCCCCATCTCAGAAAAGGCATATTGGAATTGGAAAAAGTACAGAGAAGGGAAACAAAAATCATGAAGTGTACAGAACGCCTTCAGTACAAGGGAAGATTAAAAAGACTGACTGCTCAGCTTTGAAGAGATGACTAAGAGGGGATATGTACAGGTCTATAAAATCATGAATGGTGTCGAGAAAATGAATAGGCACATCACACCCATACAAGAGATCACGCAATGAAATTAATAAGGAAGCATGGTGGATGTTGTGAATGTCAAAAGTATAATTGAGTTTAAAATAAGTGTAAGTTCATGGAAGATAGGTCCAGCAATGGCTGGTAGCCAAGATGGTATGGGACGCAACCTCATGATATGGGTGACCCATAACCTCTGACTGCAAGAAGCTGGGACTGGATAACAGGGGATGGATCACTTGTTAATTGCCATGTTCTCTTCATTTCCTCTTCAGCATCTAGCACTGGTCACTGCCAGAAGACAGGATTCTGGGCAAGATGGACTATTGGTTTGACCCAGTAAAGCCATTCTTATGTTAATAATCCTAGCTTTCTTATCTCCGTGGATCTCTTATTTATTTATTGTCAATAAAATATATGTCCATGCATAATCGGAGCATCTGTATGATTGTAAACCTGTCCCCTCTGTCCTTTCTCATGCCATCTCTTCCTTTCTTTTCCATTCTATTCAGGGTCTTGACCATCCTTCTTATCATCATGTCTGAGCCCCTTCCTGAAATGCATTAAATGATGTGACTGCCATGTGACTCATTCTCTCCCCAGGGAAAGAATTGTGTGTGCAGTGGAGTGTGGTTTTTTTTGTTTTTTGTTTTTTTTTTGGTGGGGATGTTTTGTTTTAGTTTTTCATATACATGCTACTCTACATATATGTTAAGAAGGCAGGTCAAAGACAAGCATCTTGGACTTGCAGCAGAAGGAGGGGAGGATTGTGAAGAGTTTCTATAAAATATTGTTCCACAATCTGATCTCCCTCACAGAAAGCTGTCTCCTGCACAGATGAGCTATATTCTTATGGTAGAAAGTCACATTGTGCCCTAAGAAGCAGAGTCATTCCACTATGGTCCTCATTCCAGAGCTTTGGTTGATCTTTAGATATGCTGGGCCCAGGCCATGGAGTGCCTTAAAATAAGGATTGAGATCTTAAACTTTAATCGATATTGCATAAGAAGCTAGTATAGATGGCAGTAGACAAGTTTGATGTGCTGCTGGTAGCTTCAGTAGCTGAGGAGAAGTGCTACTCCATTCTGAGGTAGTTGGAGTTTGCTAAGGGTTGACAGCTTCATGCTCAGGTACGTTGCATTGCTGTAGTCCAGATAGGAGGTGACAAAGATGTGTATAACTTAGGATGGGATGAGATGGAATCTCCTTCCATAGCCTATCAGAGATCGTAGAAAGCATTATGTGCAGATGCTGCTAGGTGAGATCTTAGCATCAATGAGGAATTCAGGGACATATTTAAACTACAGATTGAAAGTGCACACCCACAATCAGTTAATTCAATCAAAGGAAAATGTACCATGAGAGCAAACTCACCTACACTGGTCACCTTCACTCACGCTGGTGTGGCTGAAATTTAGGGCCCGGTCCTGCAAGCTGAGGCAGATGGATGGACCTTCATGACTATGATCAGATCAGTGCTTAACCAACAGCACATATTAACAATTATAATACATAGACATGCCCCCCACGGACCCACTATAAATGATTGGTGTATGTGTGCCTGGTACTCTGGGCCCGACCAGGCTGAGGTGACTGCAATTGCCAAACAGAGGTACTTGGACCACAGTGGGAACAATGGAAAATAAAGCCAGTGACCTGGCTCCCATGTAACTCTTTACTTAGAATCTGATCTAAAGCCCCTTGAAGTCAATGTGTTTTGGATCGAGTCTGTTATGAACTTTAAAAAGAAAAAACTAAAAAGCAGTTATTTCAAGTTCTAACATTTTTGTACCCCATGTACATCCTCATGTACCCCAGTAAATCCTCCTTTTTCTCTCTGGTGGCCACAGGCTACCTGACAGGCTAACGAACAATACTAGTTTCTCCAGAAGAGTTCAGCAGTTCATCCTTACTGAGTTACTTGGAACTCCTTTTCACTTACTTTCTCTGGGTCTCTTTTCCATCTGTGTCCACTTTGAACAGAGATCCTCTCCAATGCTACTATGTTTTAAGACATGTTCTATTTGCTGCAGCACAAGTTTTATAGCCAGCCATAATTGTTTAGAGCCGACCAAAAATACTCCAAATAGCAATCTGAACCTGAATGTGTACACTCATCACACATCATAATTTTAAGTATTTTTGAGAAAATGTCTCTGGTTTAATAAAAGAAATAAAGATAGAAAATCAGTTAATCTATTTTTTCCATCAGCAAAGGACACATCATAGCAAATATTTCAGGAATTATGCTTATTTCTGCTTTAAAAGGCCCATGCAGCCTAAATAAGGTGTTTACCATGTTGGTAACTTCCTTTCATTGGATCACATGCTTCCCTGACTTAGGCCTGTCTTCTACGAACCTTGTTTTATTGTAAAACTCCTGCAACTCATGGGCCAAATTCTCTACTGGAATAACCCCACTGAACTCAAAGTACTTACCCCAGCAGAGAATTTGACCTCTTAACTAAAATATGTCAATACTCCTATGAGCAAGAGGTTGGCAATGAGCAATGTGTAAGTCCTACAGTACATCATATGCATATATCATAGCATAGAGCAGGGTAGAATTTGGTCCACTGTAGAAAAAGGAATGTTTGCTACAGATGCTACTGAATATTATAACGCTATGTTCTATACAGTCTCACCTACCTAAGCCTCTGATTTTGGTCAGGTTTTTCATTGTCAGTTTTCTCCTTTATTGCCAAATGATATTCCCTGTCAACTCAAATTTGCTTCCTGCAGTTATATTTCTTAGAAGAGAAAAATAGCAAATCATAACTTTTCACTTAAGAGTTTGCTTCTAGTCAGATCTGCTTTTGTCTTATGTGGAAGGGAAAAAAAGGCCATTCTGTTATCTCATGTTTCAGCTCAGTCTAGCATAGATTTGCTTGGGGGGTGGGGGGGAGGTTGAAGGAAAAAAGGAAAATGTCAAAAATGAATAATAAATGGTATATAAACAGAAGCAGATTTTCTGTGATACATTACCCCTGATAAACTTGATAATGTTTCCCAAATGTGTTGAGTTGGCTCAAAACCAAGTTGACTGGTCAGGTTTTATGTGCTATTTTTAATTTTACTGCTTAAAAAACTTGACATCATCCTATAGGAATTCCCTCCTACTGCATAGCTGCATCTAGTTATTTGTATGTTAAAATTCATCTTTATATTGATTCATATAAAACATGTGTTACCACAGAGGCAGCAGAGTCAGAGCTGGGTGGGTAAAACAAGCAGGATTTGCAAGGAAACCATTTTTTTAAAAAATGAAATATGTTTTCCTTTGAGGTCACTCCACTGTTTGATATTGTAGACCTGAAGGTCTTTCCATTCAGTAAACTTTCCTTGCCCTTTTATGCAGTGAAATCTGAATGTGAAATGTGAATGCAAACAACTACGGACAAGGGAACATAGAGATGTTTTGGGTTTCACAAAAAGCCACTAGAGCTATATAATAAACTCAGGAGGCTTTGCAAAACAATTTAGCTCTTATTTAATCTCCCCCACCAGCATTACACCAATAGAACTCTGTTAACCTGAGTAGTGTTACTCCTCACTTACATTGATGTAACTCTGGGTAGTTAGACTCAAAGTAAAAAGAATCTTGCTCTGTCTCAAAAGAAAATATTAAAGAGCTACAAGATTTTAAAGGGCACTAAAACAGACCAGGAACACAATGTAGTGATGCTAGTAGTGAGACACTGGTAGTAGAAAAAAGTAGCACCATCAGTTTAAAAAATAAAATAAAATATTGGCACACCATCTGGCGATCATTCAGCTAGTTTTTGCTTTGCTCATTAGCCCTCAGCAAGTGATAGATGTGTTGAAACAACTCTCCAAGAGTCTCTCAAGTTGAGGGTTTGGTGCTTTAGCTCATCATTACAGAAGAAGGAATTATATGGACAGATCCTCAGCTGGTGTCAATTGACTTCAATGGAGTTGTGACAATTTATATCAGCTTAGGATCTGACCCAGGGAGCCTGATCTACTTTTATTTCTTCCACCACCAACCTTTCCAGGGAAAGAAGGGTTGTCAGCCATCCAAGTGTTTTACTTTCTCACTACCCAGAGTGGGAGCAGCATAATGAATCCCATCTCCAGAGGGGAGATCATTTAGGAAGTGCTGCAAATCGCATTATGCAGGGAGCTTCATTTTGCCTGCTGGTTCTGTATGGGAATGTATACAAGGACCATCTAATGATATTGGTTTATTGACTTTCTCATAGCTACTTTCTCCATAGGTTGATGGCACAATTGACTGTATGTAACATATGGCTGATTGTGGTTACCACAACCCCTTTAAAATATTAAAATGCCCAAACTTAAGGAATTAAATTATAAGCTGGGCACTTTACTTGCCAAAAAATGCAGCTTTGGGGTTACCAAAACTATTTGTAGATTTGGGTCAAACTTGGAAACTAGTTGCAGCCAAAAATTAAAGAAACATGTTTCCAAAAAGTCAAAATGCCTTTTTTTTCCCCAACATTTTTGAAGTGAAATGTTACAACTTTTAGTTTCAAAACTGTTTCTCATTTTGAAATTTAGCTAGAATTATTTCTTTAAAAAGGATAAAAACACTCCAAAATGAAATGCAATTTTGGCTTGAACAGAACTTTGTTTGACCTGAAATGATTTTTTTGTTTGTTTGTTTTTTGTTTCAGTGGGGCAAGGGGTGGAATCTGTTTGAGGAGGACCATTTTTTCTCCTTTTTTGGTTTGACCACTGAACCGAATAATTATTCCCTCACCACTAATTAAATTGCCTTTTGCAGTGTCTGTCTAATAATGCACCATCATTTAAATGAAACATTATGCCCCTCATTCCCAAGTTATTTGGGAAGAGATGGAAACTCATCTGAACTTCTAGCTGAGTGTTAATTGGAATGGGAAGGGAGCAGAATATGGTTGGAGCAGGAGATGTGGTGGAGACTGGAGGAGCAGTCAGAAAAGGTGAGGAGGTTGGGAAAAGAAGCAGCAGTGTGATTAAAAACATGTGCTAAAGACAACAAACACAGCAATGAGAAATCTTACACGCACTTGGAGAGCTAAGTCTATGCATCTGGGGTGAAATTCTGGCCCCAGTGACTTTGACTTCAATAGAACCAGGATTTCACTCCTAGTCTTTCCTTTCCAGAAGTGCAGATCTCTAGTGAGCTGAAGGAGATCTATCAGAGCTGGCCCTAGTAGTCAGTCCTTTATTCTTACTCTGAGCCACACACTAGATGGCAACATGGATACATACACACAGTCACTGCAGTACAGTGACAAGGTTAAAATCAATTTTAATATTACAAAACCAAAAGGGGCCTACAAACTAAAATGGTACTAATTTAAAAATAGAGAACTACTTTGTCATGTTTAATTACTCTGTAGAACTCACTACAATAGAATACTCTTGAGGCAAATAGCTGAATAAGATATTAAAAAAAGGATAAAATATTTAAATGAATAATGGTAGCATGTGTAGTTACTAGGGTTATCAAGCAATTAAAATATTAATCACAATTGTGCTGTTAATAATAGAGTACCATTTATTTGAATATTTTGGTTTTCTACATTTTCAAATATATTGATTTCAATTACAACACGGAATACAAAGTGTACAGTGCTCACTTTATATTTATTTCTTATTACAAATATTTACACTGTAAAATACAAAAGAAATAGCATTTTTGATTCACCTAATACAAATACTGTAGTTCGACTTTCATGATAAAGCAATTGCACTTACATATGTAGAATTATGTACAAAAAATATAACTGCATTCAAAAACAAAATGGTGTAAAACTTGAGCCTACAAGTCCACTCAGTCCTAGTTTTTGTTCATGCAATAGCTCAAAAACAAGTTTGTTTACATTTGCAGGAAATAATGCTGCCCACTTCTTGTTTACAATGTCACCTGAAAGTGAAAACATGCGTTTGCATGGCACTGTTTTAGCCAGCATCGCAAGATATATACGTGCCATAGGAGCTAAAGCTTCATATGTCTCTATGTTTCAACCACCATTCCAGAGGACATGCTGATGATGGGTTCTGCTCGATAACCTCCATTGGTCTGCAATGCTTTGGATATTCTTTTTCATCATGTGAGTCAGATGGCACCAGCAAAAGGTTGATTTTCTTTTTTAGTGGTTCGGGTTCTACAGTTTCCGCATCAGAGTGTTGCTTTTTCTGAAAGCATGCTCCACACCTCGGACCGCTCAGATTTTGGAAGGCACTTCTGATTCTTAAAACTTGGGTTGAGTGCTGTAGCTATCATTAGAAATTTCATATTGGTACCTGCTTTGCATTTTGTCAAATCTACAGTGAAAGTAAGTAAAACGAACAGGTGCTGGGTCATCATCTGAGACTGCTATAACATGAAATATATGGCAGAATGCAGGTAAAACGGAGCAGGAAGCATACAATTCTCCCCCAAGGAGTTCAGTCACACAAATTTAATTAACACACTTTTTTTTAATGAGCATCATCAGCATGGAAGCATGTACTCTGGAACGGTGGTCGAAGCATGAAGGGGCATATGCTAAACATTCATATCTGGCATGGAAATACCTTGCAATGCCGGCTACAACAGTGCCATGCAAACGCCTGTTTTCCCTTTCAGGTGACGTTGTAAATTAGAAGTGGGCAGCATTATCTCCTGTAAATGTAAACAAACTTGTTTCTCTTGGCGATTGGCTGAACAAGAAGTAGAACTGAGTGGACTTGTAGGTTCTCAATTTTACATTATTTTTGAATGCAGTTATATTTTTTGTACATAATTCTTCATTTGTAAGTTCAACTTTCATGATCAAAAGATTGCACTACAGTACTTGTATGAGGTGATAAAATAAATAGTATTTTTCAATTCATTTTTACAGTGCAAATATTTGTAATCAAAAATATAAAATGAGCACTGTACACTTTGTATTCTGTGTTGTAATTGAAATCAATATATTTGAAAATGTAGAAACATCCAAAAATATTTAATAAATTTCTATTGGTATTCTATTGCTTAATCACTCTTAAAGCTGTGATTAATCGCGATTAATTTTTTAAGTGAATCGTGTGAGTTAATGGTGATTAATTGACAGTCCTAGTAGTTACATTACATATGATAAATATTATAACGACTGTGCACCATCATATTTCAGGGCAAAAGCTTTTCACAAACAGAGGTCAGGCAGCACTTCCCCAGGATACAGAATCACACAGTTAAGTAAATTATGGAGATGTTATGTTATGTTATGTTATGCTTTGCTTTGAAACACCAGGTATAAACATCTTAGGTATATTAGCCTAGATGTACCACTGCTGTGTGTTGATATGCCAGTTTCCATATTCCTATTTAAAAAGTAATTTTAAATTCTTTAAAAGCCTCATGTCCTTCAATGATTTGGAAACAAATTACTGAAATAAATCCAGAGCCCACTTCCATTGACTTCAGTGGGAATAGGACTGGGTGGATAGGACCCAATCCTGAAATGAACTTAGCATGAAACTCATCTGGAAGGTACTCAGATAGTATGATAAAAGTAGTACAAGAACTAGAATAGCCCACTTGGAGCTCATAAGAGAACTGATGGTGTAGTTTGCAGCCATTCATATTTCCATTGGGAAAACAATATGGAAAGTCTCTTTCTGTAATTACTTAATTTAATAATCATAAATGCCAGTTTTTCCTTTTTTTGATAACTTGTTGAACATGTTCCCTAAAATGAATGATCTTTGTAGGAAGAAAAAGTAAGGTAAAAGGTATACTGTATTTGAAACAAAAAAAAAAGTAAGCCAATAAAATTTCAACAAACCCTTTTAAATTAATGTCCAGTGTCCACTGTGTTTTTGAAAAGTGAGACAGTTTGCTCTGCAGAAAATGCTGGTCTCCTTCCACCCTTTTACAGCTTCCCTCACTTTTTTAAACTGGCAGCAGCGGTGAGAAATTGGGGCATAGTAGAACCACCTCAGATCCTGCAAATTCTAACATTCCCTGAGCCTTTTAAATGGGGGGGGGGGGGGAACTAGTCACTCTTATCATTTAAGCACACAGAACTCAACATTGAACCCATTGTAGTCAAACTGATTTCCATAGGAGCAGAAGCAGGACCAATATATTCAACTTTCCCTTCATGATTTACAATATCCATCATTCAGTTACTTCTTTACACACTCACACACTTTCCGTGCAAAAAGGAAATGTCACATGACCAGGAGGTAGAGCAATCATTTACATAGCGGGCTCCTGTTTATAAATATTGGACTGAAACAACATATCGTATCTTTATTTGTATGTGAATCCCCTGCAGCACCAAACAAGTGCATTGGCTGAACAGTATTCATCACTCTGAAAGCTTAGCATATCTGACAACATATTGGCATCTGGGCAGGGTGGACATTCAGGATGCTTGAGCTCAGATTTCAAAGACAGGCTGCCTCCTTTTAGCAGCTGTACATAGTACAGTATACTGTATGTAACTGGGATATTATAGGGCTAGACTAACTGTGCCCTGAATAGAGTGTGGTGCCTAACTGTACCTCCCCAGGAGAAAGCACAGAATGAACTGAGATTCACAATTCCTCTCCTGCCCCTCTCCCTGCCCCTTGCTGAAGGGAGTAAAGTAGAACAAGCTACTTGGTCACTTTTCATGCAGCAGTTTACTACCCTGATATGCTCAGCCAAGCATAGCTTGCCCCTCTTCACACTTCTTGACCAGGGAGTAACAGGCAAGTGGCTTTTGTTCTCTACTCGACAGCCAGAGTCACCATCTGAGCAAGCTGGAGTAAAGAAGTAAGGGAGGCTCACTCCCTTCTCACTCTCCTGTGTGGCTAGCAAAGGTTCCATCAATCTAGCCCAGAGTCCTTTCCTTTTAAAAAATGTTTAGTGCCAAAACTTACATATGACTGTACAGAACAGATAAAGTCAGTCCTCACCCAAAGTGCAACCTTTCTCAAATACCCATTCAGAAGACTGAATGCCTGTGGGAAAATCTTAGCTAGGGCTCATAACTATTGTCTAATATTACTGCTAAATTCACTTCTTGGGAGCATCACTGATGGGCCTCAAGATGAGATTACTTTTTACAACACACTTTATTTCTGTGGTTACTTTTGGGCTCATTTCTGCACCATCTTGCTCCTGTGTAATATTTGTCTGGACTGTTTTGCCTCTTTATCATAAATCCCTAAAACCGTGACCATCCTTCAAGGCAGCACCAAGCCCTTGGCCAGCACTTAAGAAATAAATAATATTAATATTTACATACTAGAAACAGGTCTTATTTATGGTCTACACTTTTCTTTAGTGTATTTCCCTTTGCAGTTAAAAAGTATGAAGTTGTACATTTAAGAGCCTTTGACTGGAAGCGTTGTCTAACACAACTTTTTGTACATTCATAATTAGCCAAATACTAGGATCCTGGCTCAAATTAAATTTTATCAGTTGGTTCAGAAAAGAGATTCCAGCCTGATTCTTAAATCAGGAGTAGATCGGTAGTGTCCTGTTCTATACAGGCTCTGACCCCTCCCTCATCACCATGGTATCTGAGCGCCTTCCAATAGTGCATTAAGAGGTGTGGTGAACATCTATTATGTGAGATGTTGTCTCGTTCTATCCCATGAGGGAAAGGGGGAAGTGTGTGTGTGCGCAGTGTTTTTGTAGGGGGGTTGGGTGCTTTATAGGGTATTACATTACACTAAAATGCCATCGAAATTCCATTGGCTTTAATTTAACTGCTGTGAAGGAGAAGAGAATCAGGCCCATTAAACTGTGGTTACAGAGGGGTTTGGTTAAGGAAAACCCTTCACTGAGCCATACACACATCATCCTCTATGGAGTGTGGGTTGTATAAAGTTGTATTGTTCCCTGTTCCAACTCACTCAAAGGTTGTTCCCCGCCCCAATCTTATATGCTGCCTGTTCTCTTTTTATTCTTGCTGCTGCTGTGTTTCCTTTTTTGGCCTCTGGGCAGGATGTAGCAGAGCCTGGGCTCCCACCCCTCTGCACATGAACAGCATATCTCTCTTCTAAAACAGCCTGCAAGCCACAGGAATGCATCATTACATCAGCACCAGGCAAGGCCTACCAGTTTCTCTAAATAGCTCCTTATATCCCTGGCTGCTGAGCAAACCACAGGGTGGTGAGGTTGGTGGTTTAGCGTCTAGCCTGTGTCAGCAGTAACTCACATGCCCTTGCTTTTACTCTATAGATACATTAAAAAAGATTCCCAGAAAATAAAAAGCTGTTCATATTGGATTCAGTGTTTGCTTTCAAATATATTTGTGCTCAATGACTTACAGTCTAAAGAAGGAAAGATGTTTTTTGCCCAGTTCAAATCAGTGAGTGCAGAGATAAAAGTAAAGATTTGTTCACATAATTTAGCTTTCATATTGCATCCATGCTTACAAAATCCATCATTATAGTTACTGGATTTCCTTTTATTCTTGGATTGATTACTTTGACTGGTAGGTAATAATTATAAATTTGACCTATAGGTATCTCATATTTTACAACATTCCCAGATTATATTAATTAACATTTGTAGCACACCACTCTCATGGAACTAGGAATAAGGAAGGTGGATCAAATAAGGAAAAAGGGTCAAATTTCATCCCTGAGGTTTTTTCATATACTTTAGTGGTGTTAAATCACTGATGGGTTTGATCAAGCCTAATATTATTATCCCTATGTTATGGATGGGGAAAATAAGGCACAAAAGGTGATATTCATCCCAGATGCTAATAGAAAGTCTGTGTATCCCTTCAGTGCCATTTAAACTCTTCAGATGTATTGTTTAGTACTTACAGTAGCATCTAGAAGCCCCATAGCATGGAGCAACCCTTAAATTTTAAATCAGATAGTTTCATTTGAGGGAAACAGTAAATGGCATCATGTTTTCCTTTACCTAAACATCTAGGAAGCTAGCTAGTTGTCCCTTGCACTAATTTCTTGCTCTGCTAAAGGTAAATTTGTTTCTTTATTCCACTTTCTTCATCCATTCCAGAAGAGGATATCCTCCGAGAGGAAAGTTTCCAAGAAGCAAGCCTTTTGGAGGCAGGTATCTCTCCAAATTGTATGAGACACAAGTAGATTTCTTTAAATTTAATCACAGTCATAGGGTTAGAAAGGATCGTAAGGATCATCTAATCTAACCCCATGCCAAGATGCAGGATTTGTTGTCTAACCCATTCCAGACAGATGACTATCCAGTATCCAGCTTTCTTTTGAAAACCTCAGGTGAAGAAGCTTCCACAGCCTCTCTACCCAGTCTATTCCATTGTCCTATGGTTCTTACAGTTGGGAAGCTTCCCCTGAGATTTAATCTAAATCTGCTATGCTGTAGTTTGAACTCGTTGCCTCTTGTTATGCCCTCTGTGACTAAAGAGAACAACTTTTCACCATCTTTTTTGTGGCAGTCTTTCAAGTATCTTTAGACCGCTATCATGTCCTCCCTTAATCTCCTCTTTTCCAAACTAAACATACCCAGTTGGTTCAGCCTTTGCTCATATGGCTGCATTCCGTCCTCTTGATCATCTTTGTCACTCGCCTCTGGATCCTTTTCAGTTTCTCTCTATCCTTTCTATACAGCGGTGACCAGAGCTGGACACAATATTCCATCTGAGGCCTAACCAGTGCTGAGTAGAGCAGTACTATCACCTCCTGTGACTTGCACACTATGCCTCTGTTAGTTCAACCCAAAATTGTGTTTGCATTCATTATCTCACCATGTATACTTCTGTCACATTTTCTCCTTTCTCCTGGACTCCTACTCCACTTGAATAAAGATGGAAAATTTGGGGCCTGGATTTCAATGATAGATCTGTTCTAGATAATGAATTCATAAGTTTCATTGCAGTGTATCAAAATTTCATTACAACAAAACTCTCAAAACTTATTTCTGTCTCTATAAGCAACTAAATCCAAAATTTTGGTGCCCTGGGCATGCTCAAAACCACTGTTCAGCTGCCTCCTAATGTCTGATAGGTGTTTTAAATTTATGCTGGTGGTCATGTGAAAGCCACCTAAGTCCTGAAGTTACTCCACAGCTAACAACCTCCTTGAAGCCCTATCATAGAATATCAGGGTAGGAAGGGACCTCAGGAGGTCATATAGTCCAACCCCTGTTCAAAGCAGGACCAATCCCCAACTAAATCATCCCAGCCAGGGCTTTAAGCCTGACCTCAAAAACCTCTAAGGAAGGAGATTCCACCACCTCCCTAGGTAACCCATTCCAGTGCTTCACCACCCTCCTAGTGAATTTTTTTTTCCTAATATCCAACCTAAACCTCCCTCACTGCAACTTGAGACCATTACTCCTTGTTCTGTCATCTGGTACCACTGAGAACAGTCTAGATTCATCCTCTTTGGAACCCCCTTTCAGGTAGTTGAAAGCAGCTATCTAATTCCCCCCTCGTTCTTCTCTTCTGCAGACTAAACAATTCCAGTTCCCTCAGCCTCTCCTCATAAGTCCTCAGCAACAAGGGCACACTGACTCATATCCAGGTTCTTGTCCACTGTAACCCCTATGTCCTTTTCCGTTAGGTGGAGCCCGTCTCTGCCTAGCACTCCTTCTTGTAACACTATCCCATCATCAAAGAATCCAAAGCCTTCTCTCCGACACCAACTGCATAGCCATTCGTTGACTTCCATGATTCGACAGTCTCTACCTGGGCCTTTTCCTTCCACAGGGAGGATGGACAAGAAGCCTGGTGGGATTCTCAGACTGGTTGTTTCCCCATCTATCTTGCTTGTAGGACCTGATCGTGCAGGCATGCTCAGAGCACACCTAACAAGTACAAAAGACAGCTGGGGTGAGCAAATCAGAAATGTTGGGGTCTGTCTGCAGGGTTTTTCCTCCAAGAATATCCAATGGCCCAGGGCACTGATATGACACACCCAGGTTTGAATAGTCACTCTGCCTGATTTTGAGCAGGAAATTGAGTCAAGGTTTCCCACATCCCAGGGAAATACCCTATCACCAGGCAACAGAATATTGGAAGGGGGAATCTCTCTCAATCTCTCCTGTTGGAACTGTTCTGCTTAGTATAAGTAAATAAATATTACTATGGCCACAAATTCCCAGCAGAAAATTCCATTGGCATGAGGAAAGATTGAGCATAGATATGCTGGATCTGACTTATTTTTCCCACCCTGGGATATGGGGTGGAGCAAGTGACTGATGCAGCTATGCCAATTCTCCACAGGCATACGATTCATTAAGGCAGCAGTTTGGACCCAAGGGTCAGTCCTGAGACCGGTTTTGTTCAATATCTTCATTAATGATCTGGAGGAGGAGGTAGATTGCACACTCGGCAAGTTTGCAGATGACACTAAACTGGGAGGAGTGGTAGATAGGATACAAGAGAGATCTAGATAAATTAGAGGATTGGGCCAAAAGAAATCTGATGAAGTTCAACAAGGACAAGAGCAGAGTCCTGTACTTAGGACGGAAGAATCCCATGCACTGCTACAGACTAGGGACCGAATGGCTAGGCATCAGTTCTGCAGAAAAGAACCTAGGGCTTAGAGGGGATGAGAAGCTGGATATGAATCAACAGTGTGCTCTTGTTGCCAAGAAGGCTAACTGTATTTTGGACTGTATAAGTAGGACCATTGCCAGCAGATTGAGGGACGTGACCATTCCTCTCTGTTTGGCATTGCTGAGGCCTCATCTGGAGTACTGTGTCCAGTTTTGGGCCCCACACTACAAGAAGGATGTAGAAAAATGGGAAAGAGTCCAGCGGAGGGCAACAAAAATGATTAGGGGGCTGGAGCACATGACTTATGAGGAGAGGCTGAGGGAATTGGGATTGTTTAGTCTGCAGAAGAGAAGAATGAGGGCGGGATTTGATAGCTGCTTTCAACTACCTGAAAGGGGGTTCCAAAGAGGATGGATCTAGACTTTTCTCAGTGGTACCAGATGACAGAACAAAGAGTAATGGTCTCAAGTTGCGGTGGGGGAGGGTTAGGTTGGATATTAGGAAAAACTTTTTCACTAGGAGGGTGGTGAAGCACTGGAATGGGTTACCTAGGGAGGTGATGGAATCTCCTTCCTTAGAGGTTTTTAAGGTCAGGCTTGACAAAGCCCTGGCTGGGATGATTTAGTTGGGGATTGGTCTTGTTTTGAGCAGGGGGTTGGACTAGATGACCTCCTGAGGTCCCTTCCAACCCTGATATTCTATGATTCAAAATTGGGGTGTTGAATCTGAGTGTTGTAACTAGAACCCATGATTTCCTCCCTCCACTCAGTTCAGGAGAGAATCTGGCCACACCAATACTAATACTATCACTGCCACTGAACCTGTGTTGCCTTGGCCAAGCCACTTGGATCTACATTTTCCTAAGCAACTGCTTATTGGGCTGCTTCATTTCTAGGTGCCTAACTTGAGCCACTTCATTGTAGATTTTCTGAGGTCCTGAGGATTTCCTTTTTTCTGTTGACTACTTAAGTGAGTAAAGGTTTGCAGAATCAGCTCCTTAATTGGTCCTAGAAATATGAAATAGAACCTTTATTATACATTTTCCATCCCCTGGTTCATATAAGAATTTATAATCTATGACCCTGATGAGCACTGAGGAATGAATAATATTTACTTACTCCATTTTGTTTTAATGATGCTTAATGCAAGGCTAAGGTATATTTTTGGTCTGGCTGGAATGAACAATCTACACCATTAATGCACAAAGCCATCATACGGAATCAAAGGGGGACCCGTTATCCATTCATGTTTAGAAGTGACTTCAGTAAAATATGAATCAATCTATCTAATCTGTTTATAGGGGAATGATAAAGGCAACCTATATATTTCAAACTCCACTTCCTGGCATACTCAATAGTTCTGTCTAGACTGCGGGTAAAAGAGGGGTGGGGTGGGGCCAGCCAGGCCAAACTAAACTCTGCTCTAAGGATCAACACTTTCTTTCTTATAGAAATCTGGGAACTGAACTAAATCCTAGATGTCCTCTAATGGTTTCATAAGCATAGTTTAAAATATCAGAAGCAAACCACTGATCATGATGCAAAAACATAAAAGGTTGTTACAAGGAGGAGGAAGAAAAAATGTTCCCTTTAACGTGTGAGGATAGGACAAGAAGCAATGGGCTAAATTGCCATCAGGGCAGTTTGGACATTAGGAAAAACTTCCTAATTGTCAGGGTAGTTAAGCATTGGAATAAATTGTCTAGGGAGATTGTGGAATCTGCATAATTGGAGATTGTTAAGAGCAGGTTAGATAAACACCTTTCAGGGATGGTCACATAATAATTAGTTCTGCCATGAGTGCAGGGGACTGGATTAGAAGACCTCTCGAGGTCCCTTCCAGTCCTATGATTCTATGATATTGAGGTTAATAAATCCATGTGTAATGGACATCAGTTATTCAATTTCAAAGTGTACGGCAACTTGAATATCTTGACCTATGCAGACAATCTGATCCTGATCGCAGATAACCCTGAGTCTCTTCTGACAGAGGAGCTATCTGAGCTATTAGTAATTATCTTTGAAAAGTCATGGAAGATGGGAGAGATTCTGGAGGATTGAAAAAGGGCAAATATAGTGCCCATCTATAAAAAGAGGAATAAGGACAACCCGGGGAATTACAGACCAGTCAGCTTAACTTCAGTACCCAGAAAGATAATAGAGTAAATAATTAAGCAATCAATTTGCAAATACCTAGAAGATAATAAGGTGATAAATAACAGTCAGCATGGATTTGTCAAGAACAAATTATGTCAAACCAATCTAATAACTTTCTTTGACAGGGTAACAAGCCTTGTGGATAGGGGAGAAGCGGTAGATGTGGTATATCTTAACTTTAATAAGACTTTTTGATACTGTCTCACATGACCTTCTCATAAACAAACTAGGGAAATACAACCTAGATGGAGCTACTATAAGGTGGGTGCATAACTGATTGTAAAACTGTTCCTAGAGAGTAGTTATTAGTGGTTCACAGTCAAGCTGGAAGGGCATATCAAGTGGAATCCTGCAGGGGTCAGTTCTGGGTCCAGTTCTGTTCAATATCTTCATCAATGATAATGGCATTGAGAGTACACTTATCAAGTTTGCAGATGCTACCAAGCTAGAAGAGTTTGCAAGTTCTTTGGAGGATAGGATTAAATTTCAAAATGATCTGGAGAAATGGTCTGAAGTAAATAAAATGAAATTCAATAAGAGCAAATGAAAAGTACTCCATTTAGGAAGGAACACACATACAAAATGGGAAATGACTGCCTTGGAAGGGGTACTGTGGAAAGGAACAGTGCTGAAAATGCAAACATCATTCTGGGATGTATTAGCAGGAGTGTTGTAAGCAAGTCACAAGAAGTCGTCATTCTGCTCTATTCCATGCTGATTAGGCCTCTACTGGAGTATTGTGTCCAGTTCTGGGTGCCACATCTCAGGAAAGACGTGGACAAATTGGAGAAAGTCCAGAGAAGAGCAACAAAAGTGATGAAAGGTCTAGAAAATATGATCTCTGAGGGCTGATTGAAAAAATTGGGTTTGTTTAGTCTGGAGAAGAGAAGACTGAGGGGGGACATAAAAGGTTGTTACAAGGAGGAAGGAGAAAAATTGTTATCAATTTGTCTTACTCAGCTTCCATTGAAACTGCTAACCTGCAGTCAAATTCAGCAAGATGTAAGGGCACAATTTAAAACACTGCCAAGGGGCTGCATACGGCGGAGGCCAGTGCAGCAGATGAGCAAGGTGTCTCTGTGCTCCCTGTGCATTGCACAAGGACTCCTTATGCACAGAAGGGTTCAGAGTGCAGTGATGGGGCAAGCATAGGGAGCGTGGGGGGAACACGGACAGGTTCCATTACAGGTAAGGGGGGGGGGGGCATGACGGAGAAAGTTTGGGAACAACTGCTCTAAGGACTAGAATTAGCAAAAAATACCCCCTACCAACACCACCTCCAATCTCCTTTTGTGACTGCATAATGTTGTATTAACAGATACAATCTGGCAGCTAGGTGTGCAGGTAACACCTTCATTAGACAAGTGGGTTTCGTGTACATAAATTCTTTCCCTTACACATTCAGGTGTTAGAATCTAGGGTGTTCAAAACATGCACACTTTGATGTTATTATGTACACACAAAAGAAGGGTTGTATCTGGGAATAAGGCCCTTGATGTACACAGGGCCTAAGATTTGTAGTTTTGGAGTATCCAAGTGGGCATTTTTTGCAGAGCTAGTCAGACACGTTCAAATCAGGAAGTTTCCCATATTGCATTTTGAAGGGTGTTTTTACTGCACCTTCTGCCTCTCTTCTTCCCAGACCCCATGTTCCATTCTCATGGCTTGGCAGCAGCACTACTGCAAAGGATCGGGGAGTTGTGGTGGATCACAACCTCAACACGAGTGAGCAATGCGATGCTGTTGCAAAAAAAAAGCAAATGAAATTTTAGGTTACATTAACAGAGGCATAGCATGCAAGTCATGGGAGGTGATAGTACCACTCTACTCGGTGCTGGTTAGGCCTCAGACAGAATATTGTGTCCAGTTTTGGTCACCAATATATAGAAAGGATGTAGAGAAATTGGAAAGGATCCAGAGGCGAGTGATGAAGATGACCAAAGGGATGGAATGCATCTATATGAGAAAAGGCTGAAGAAACTGGGTATGCTTAGTTTGGAAAAGAGATTAAAGGAGGACGTGATACCAGTCTTCAGATACTTGAAAGACTTACATAAAAAAGATGGCCAAAAATTGTTCTCTTTAGTCACAGAGGGCAGGACAAGAGGCAATGGGTTCAAATACAGCATAGTAGATTTAGATTAAATCTCAGGAAAAACTTCCTAACTGTAAGAACAGTAGGACAACAGAACAGACTGCCTAGGGAGCTTGTGGAAGCTACTTCACTTAAGGTTTTCAAAAGGAGGCCTGGCAGCCATCCATCTTAAATGGTTTAGACACAACAAATCCTGCATTTTGGCAGGGGGTTAGACTAGTTGACCTTCGTGATTCCTTCTAACCCTATAGTTCTATGATTCTGATTGGTTTGGGAGTCAGGGAAATATTTTCCTAAAGCAGTTCCTGGCAGGGTAATCAATGGGTGTAGGGCATCTAAATACCTTTAAAAATCTGACCCTAAAAGAGCACTAAACTCACAACTTCTGACACCATCAGTGGCTTGCCTGATGAATGAGAACCCAAAGCACCAGCAGCCATATTATCATCATCATCATCATCAAAATGAACCTAATGTGGAGGCTGAAGATAAATAAAAGGGGATTAAGTCCAACATTAAGACTGTGCTTAAACCAGGTCAATAGCAGCCAAATACTTCAGATTCCCCAAGAGCTACAGTCAGATACTGCAGGATGGGTTTTAACTTCATCAGCTTTTGCAAGGCAATAAACATTTCTATACATTTTGGTCTCTTGGTCCAAACTTCATGCATAACGATTTTAAGAAGAGCATTACAGCTATTCGGGATCACGTATCCGATCGTCCCGAGGGGCACTCACAGACAAACAGAATGGAAGCATCCTATGTTCTGACCCTTAGGCTACATCTACACTACAGGGGGGAGTCGATTTAAGATAAGCAAATTCAGCTACGTGAATAGCGTAGCTGAATTCGACGTATCGCAGCCGACTTACCCCGTTGTGAGGACGGCGGCAAAATCGACTTCTGCGGCTTTCTGTCGGCAGCGCTTACTACCACCTCCGCTGGTGGAGTTAGAGCGCCGATTCGGGGATCGATTGTCGCGTCCCGACGGGACGCGATAAATCGATCCCCGAGAGGTCGATTTCTACCCGCCGATTCAGGCGGGTAGTGTAGACCTAGCCTTAGAGTAGGAATGGCAGAAACCAGGGATGGATAAACCACACACAGCATTTAATCCACTGAATACATGCTATCTGGTATACTGGATGTTCTGTTCACCTGTCCTTGCTCTTACTGACAGCTGCTGCTGTCATCATCAGACTGGAACTAAGTACATTGATCTGCTAATCAGTGCTTCTAGCTGGATCTGGTTGAAATGGGATTGTGTAGGTTGCTTTTGTAGTTTGCCTGGCCAGTTCTGGGGGGCATAACGGGGGATGTACTGCCACAAGTCTGCTTTCTCCCAGCTTCTCCTTGCCCTGATGTGCAGCCCTATGGCCACATAGTCTTTGCGCAACACTGAGACCAGGTTCTGGGATTTGATCAGGTCCCTGGTCAAAGCACTGAGTACACAAGGGGAGGAAGGTATCTTGCCTCCATGTGTCTACCTCATATCAGTGCAAGGACCAGGGACAAACTGGGCCTCTTCTAAACAAAAGCTAGATACCTCACTTCCCTTCCTTGTGCAATCCTATAAACAGACACCCCCCAAAAAATCCTTTTGCAGATCACTCTTTATAAGCAGTTGTGAAGGTAGGGAAATATCATCACTGCTTGTATCTCATCCCTCCAACTTCTTCTTCTTTCTCTTAGATATTACAATGAATTCTTATTTCATAGCCACAGTCAGGTGCTAAATAATATCAAGCTGACCAGAAGCAACTCAAATAAGAACTTGAATAAATCCAAATGTCAGCTAGTGAAACACCCTTGGTATTCAGGATCCTGCTTTGAAAAATTGTTTTGCATCAACAAACTGTTCATTTAACCCCCCCAGTTCCTGGTAATATATGCCATGCATGGTATAAAGAAACAGGATTCACAAGATCAATAACAATCTGAGAATGTGGAAAACATAGGACCAAATTCTCAGCTGAAGTAAAGCAACCTGATAAAATGTTTTGGGGAGATCAGCACAGGGTTAATAGACAAGTGCTAGAAGGTTCAGTGTGGTTTTGGAGGGTTATAGTCTCTCAGCCTTTTGCCACATTCGTTTTCTTTGTCCTTAACAGTTCTTGGCAGTCTACAGAATCAGATGCACTCCACATGTGGGAGCAGAAGGGTGAGGAAGGAGAAAACAGCTTTCAGCTCCCTGCAGCAACCTGTTCTAATTGTGCTTTCTCAGCATTACTCAGTATCCTCTACTGCAGAACTGTGAGGTCATCCTCAGAGAAACTCCACAACAAGGCTGCTGGAGGTTTGGTCCAACCCAAGGAAAAAAACATTTCCAAATACCACTTTGAGGTTTCCCTGATCAATGTGCTTAGAGAGAACTGTAATTCTATCAGGTAAAATAAATCTAATAAGATTTTTTTTTTTAAAATCTGATGTGATTACTGCCTTTGCATTACTAATGAGAAAACCGTACTGCAGGGACTAAGAGAACTGAAGAAAGCCGTCAGATATGGATGGGCCAGATCTAGTGAAATCAAATGCTGAAATCTGAATGCTTGTACGGGGAGGATTTTGTTATGCTAATCTTTAGTACAAATGATGATACAATTCACCTTACATGGGTACAGATTTCATAATATTAAATAGGGTGTAATATGTTATAGTAATAAGTTAATGTTATTAGTAACAAAGGTAAAGATGGGGAAAATATTGTTCACCTCACTCATGTGAGTAGTTTCAATTAAGTTACTGAAATTTTCTGTGTGCTAAGTGAGTTGCATTAGGTTTGGTGTATACCAGGGGTGGGCAAGCTATAGCCTGGGGGCCACATCTGGTCCTTCAGACATATTAATCCAGCCCTCGAGCTCCCACCGGGGAGCGGGATCTGGGGCTTCCCCACTCTGTGCAGCTTCTGAAAGCAGCGGCATGTCCCCAGCTCCGACTCCTATGAGAAGGGGCAGTCAGGGGGCTCTGTGTGCTGCCCCCGCCCCAAGCGCTGCCCCTGCAGCTCCCATTGGCCAGGAATCGCGGGCAATGGGAGCTGCAGGGGCGGCACCTGCGGACATGGCAGTGCACAGAGCCTCCCTGGCCACGACTCCACATAGGAGCTGCGGGGGGGACACGTGCTGCTGCTTCTGGGAGCTGCTTGAGGTAAATGCCGCCCGGAGCCTGCACCCCTAACCCTCTCCTGCTCCCCAACTCCCTGCCCTAGCCCTGATCCCCCTCCTGCCCCCTGAGCACCTTGGTCCCAGCCCACAGCACCCTCCTGCACCCCTAACCCCTCATTCCCTGCCCCATCCCAGAGCACTCCCAGCTGGAGCCCTCCCCCCGCCACACCCCAGGCCCCTGCCCCAGTCCGGAGTCCCCTCCCACACTCTGATCTCCTAATTTCTGCCCCCCCCCGAACCCTCACCCTCTCCCGCACCCCAACCCCCAATTTTGTGAGCATTCATGACCCGCCATACAATTTCCATACCCAGATGTGGCCCTCGGGCCAAAAAGTTTGCCCACCCCTGGTCTATACTAAAAAGTTGTATCAGCATAGCTATGTCAGCCTGTGGTGTGAAAAAATCATAGGTAACGGTCACATAACCCCCAGTGCAGACACAGCGAGGTTGGCAGAAGGGTGCTTTTGTTGACATAGTTAACATCATTTGGGGAGGTAGAGTTCCTACACCAATAACAAAAAAACCCCAAACCGTTCTATCAGTCTGCATAGGCTTGATGTACACTACAGGGTTATGCCAGTATAGCTCTGCCGGGGCAGTCTCTGTACCGTAGACATACCCTTAGGCTTGCTTTTAATGTTTAACCACATCTGATAGGCATGTTCCCAGAGTCACTCTAATTCAGTAACAATAGTGAAGCAAACCCTGAGATTCTTACTCAGTTCTTACGGAGGCAGGCAAACTACCATGTATTTCAGAATTTAACCTAGTAACTTTACCCTGGGCTATTTCAGTGGCAGTTCTGCCTGCTGAAGAATGTGAAGAAGCTTGGATTCCAAAGGACTTTAAAGATTATAGACCTGATTTAGGGAAAAAACAAACAAACAAACAAAAAAACAAACCTCTCCTTTTGCTCCTCCAAACAACTTTGTCCAACATTAATTGGTGAATCAACACTCGGGGAAAGGGAAGATGAGTTGAGAACCTCTTTAAAGATCAGGTCCTCTCCCTATATCTTTAATATAGAGAGGATCCCTGACACTTTACTGAATTGCCTCTAAGAAAGAACACATCTGTTCTGCATCAACAACTCTACACAACTCCTCAGTGCAGGACACCTATCTTAGGTATTTATACCATTACAATATTAATTCTCACAACACCCCTGTGAGGAATGGAAGTACTATGATTCCCATTTTGCAGATGGGGAAATTGAGGCAATGAAATGACTTTGCCCAGAGTCACACAAGAATTATTTATCAGAGCAGGGAATTGAACTCAGATCACCTGTCCCCTCAGCTAGCAATGTAGCTACTGGACCATCCTTCCTCCAGAGACCAATTTTTCCAGTTAAAATCACAGTTTGGTAGAACATGATTATCCAGATTGGAATTTTACCAGGCCTCTGCTCTTATGAAAAG
The DNA here is from genome assembly GCF_027887155.1 of Malaclemys terrapin pileata. Taxonomy (NCBI): domain Eukaryota; kingdom Metazoa; phylum Chordata; order Testudines; family Emydidae; genus Malaclemys; species Malaclemys terrapin. The sequence goes on along the minus strand of NC_071507.1, from coordinate 183,332,044 downwards.
TGCCGTGGGGAATTTTTCATGAGAACCAGTTGTCAGGTCCTCAGATTTACAACTGTGCTATAAGAGAACACCTCCAGGCCTACAGCTCCCGTTACATTGTATTGGGGAATTAGGCCCTGATTCAAGAAAGCTGTTAAGTGCATACTTAATGTCATCCCCTTGCCACAATACGGACTCATGTAATTCAATTTACCTGAATAAACTCACTGATTACTTGCATAGGTAAATACTATCCAGGGTGATAAAGGGTTGCAGAACTGGGCCCTCCATGAGAAGATTAACACTTAACTCTACCAGCACCTGAGTTTTCATAAGAAGTCTGCAGTCTAAGTACTGACCAAGCCCAACTCTGTTTAACTTCTTTCAGAAGCATTGCAGACGAGCTTTTAATTTCAAAAATACAGTTTTATACAATTATTGTATGTTGGTGCAATGTAAACATCGACACTAAAGGCAGAGGGCCATATCCTTCATACAATTGGTCAGAAACAGCCCTCTCAGCCTTTTGAGGTGCTGCCATCATTAAGTTTAGAAGGAAATCCTCTGAAAACTAATAATCAGAAATAAGTTGTCAATTTCCTTTTAAAAGCCTAGGCGACTCAGCTGTATTCATCTCCACTTCATTTTCACCCCCACCCCCCAGTCTATCCAGCTATCATTTACATTCTTTTTCAGCATCATAGTACATTATTCAGCAATATCACAGCACACATTTTTCACCGTTTGACTGAAAATTTGGACTTATAAACCTGTCAGCTATATAGCTCTACTGACTGGAAGGCTTCCATATTAATCAATTTTGCTCTGTTCCGCCGAAGTGTTAGTCTTTGTGTACAATACTTGACTTGGTAATGCTGGAAATACTAGGAAAGTACATGGCAGCTCAATCAAGGTTTATCAGGGACAAGTATGGATTATTTTTCACTGCTTCCCCCACAAGCTTTTTATGCCTCTGAATAATCATCCACCTCTGTCATTCATATGGACAGAACAAAACACTGAGTCCTCTCTGTGATTTTATGACTAAGCAAGGGAAAGAAAAGGTAGCTGTACTTAGTAATTGTGTTTGCAGGGAAAACACATGGAATTAACACATAAATGAAGGGCATCATAATGACCTTTCCATGCTATCCTTAAAGGGCATGGACACGTGCATACTCACAAACTGTACATATAAAACACACCATTAAAAACAGCTCTTTGTAAACATCACTTACTCCTGGAGTCTATCATACAGTTCTAGCCTCCCTGAATCCAGTTTGAAGGCCTGTAACTAATTACACCGTTAATCTCTCCCCTCTAACATCTCTGTTTAATCCCACATGGTCTTTCTTGTCTCATTATTTGAAACATAATAGAAACCTGGTGAAATAATCCACGTTAAAGTGTTGAGAACTTCCTGCTTTCCTGTCAGATCTGCTTTTTTAGCTTGCAAAGTAGAGTCACTGCTGTGCAGAGAGGAGGGCTAAGGTTTAAATTCTTTTGTTTAATTAATACATATCAGTTTGAAGCACAATACCCCAGAGGACTTCAAGTACCATAGGGCAGTGCTCCAGGGAGATGGTCAAAGCAGGGAGTTAACATCTGTTTCTCTGAAGTACAAACCAAGCTACTGTAAAGGTATTTAGTAGGCATTTGTTCCTATGCAAGCAACTAGGCAGGGAAACCTTGACAATTGAATGCTTGCAGTGCAGGATATATATAGTACTTGCCCAATTAGATAAAAGGTATGAGCACTGGCTAAAGTACTTGACTAGAACTAATAAGAGCTGGATTCAGTTGTCAACTCGGATACTACCTTCCTGAGATACCTTGAGTAAATCCCTTAAACTGCTGTGCGCCTCAGTGTCCCCATTTGTGAAACTCTACTACACATGTGTGTTGTGGGGATAGATTCTAGGGCTGGAAGGGACCTCAAGGGGTCATCGAGTCCAGTCCTCTGTCCTCCTGGCAGGACCAAATACTGTCTAGACCATCCCTGATAAACATTTATCTAACCTACTCTTAAATATTTCCAGAGATGGAGATTCCACAACCTCCCTAGGCAGTTTATTCCATTGTTAAACCACCCTGACAGTTAGGAACTTTTTCCTAATGTCCAACCTAAACCTCCCTTGCTGCAGTTTAAGCTCATTGTTTCTTGTCCTATGCTTAGAGGCTAAGATGAACAAGTTTGCTCCCTCCTCTTTATGACACCCTTTTAGATACCTGAAAACCGCTATCATGTCCCCTCTCAGTCTTCTCTTTTCCAGACTGAACAAACCCAATTCTTTCAGCCTTCCTTCATAGGTCATGTTCTCTAGACCTTTAATCATTCTTGTTGCTCTTCTCTGGACCCTCTCCAATTTCTCCACATCTTTCTTGAAATGCGGTGCCCAGTTGAGGCCTAACCAGCGCAGAGTAGAGTGGAAGAATGACTTCTTGTGTCTTGCTCACAACACACCTGTTAATGCATCCCAGAATCATGTTTGCTTTTTTTGCAACAGGATCACACTGTTGACTCATATTTAGCTTGTGGTCCACTATAACCCCTAGATCCCTTTCTGCCGTACTCCTTCCTAGACAGTCTCTTCCCATTCTGTATATGTGAAATTGATTGTTCCTTCCTAAGTGGAGCACTCTGCATTTGTCTTTATTAAACTTCATCCTGTTTAACCTCAGCCCATTTCTCCAATTTGTCCAGATCATTTTGAATTATGACATTGTCCGAACCAAAAAAATATGAAAAATAAATTCAGTTTAGGTTGACTCCAAATGGATTTGTTGTTGTTGTTTTAAAATAAATCTAGCTAATTTTCTAAATGAAATGTTTTGAAAGTTGAACTGTTTCCTTTTGAAAATGTCAAAACAAAATGTTTTGACTTAAAAAATCAAATATTTTGTGGCTAAAGCTCTTTGCTGAATTCAGCCTGAATCGATGAATAGTTTTGAGTATTCTCAGAAAAATGCAGTTTTAGGTCAAACTATTCATCTGAAAACTTGCACACAGCTGTAGTCCCTAGTTGATATTCACCTTCCCTTACAAGCAAAGTGATACCAAATGCTTGAAATGAATTGTACTTTGAACCTAAACCCTCAGGCCCTTTACTTAGTCTGACATTCTTGGCTTGGATCCCTCTGATGTCCATCTGTCACCTAAGACTTCCCTTAAGGTGATTAGAAAGTACTGAATCATAACTGTGAATTGCATAGTAGTGACACAGCTCAGTCTATACAAGCCACTACATGATAATCGCTTTCTCCAGGGCCCTGAAACTCTTGGGAGCAGCAGCATCTCTCACTTTGCCCTTTTAGGGGTCCTAATGCACAGGCCTTTTAGATGCATTTACTCTTAGTACGAATGGTATCTCTCTGTTCCTTGCATTGCAAACCCCAGAGTCGAGACATATATGTCACTTGGTCCTGTATTAGCTGTGATTGATTGTTTTCCCTTTTCGCTTCCTGTCATCAGAGATGTGCAAATTACCAGTAATAATATACCCTGTATCGATCTCTAGGTGGTGCTGCTGTATCAGAGGCTGGGCCATCTGTCAGCAGGAATGCAACTAGCTGGCACCAGCAGCTGAAAGCATCTGACTAACTGCACACAGACGCAGACAGTAGAAGACAAAGGAAACTGCAGAGAGCAGCGGTGCTGAGAGAGGATGCCTCATCATCAGCATCAGCAGCTATTCTGGCTCTACTGATTCATCTGCAATGCAGATCCTATCAATTTTCCTGCTGTGACAGCAGCCGGCTAGATGCTGATTAAGGGGATTCTGGGGAGCTTGGAGGGGAGGATAAACCAAGAGAAGGAATCAGCAGCAAGAGGAAAGAGTAGGATTAGAGAAAGCGGGACTGTGAGAGGCAGTATAATGGCTACAGTGTGCCTGACGATAAACCATACAGTGTTCTATGAAGACATTAGGAAGTTGTGTTAGTTTCTGCTAATTCATCACCTGTCAAGGGTCTGTTTCACTAGCCATAAGATTAAAGAAAGCAGCATTGTCTATTGTCTTCAATACTGGTCACTCTGGAGCTGTTCCCACATTGCAGCCTTGATGCTAATCCCAGTTTAGTGGGGGGCTGTCGAGGCAAACATTCCTTATAACTGCTGCAATTTTGTAAAATCATTTTGGGATAGACTCTCTGCTGAGTTATCCTCCCTATCATGTTGCTCCATGTCTCTGCGAGCAGGTCTAATCTTTTTCCCATCAGTGACCAGGCTCCAAGGGCATGCATGCACACATGCACCCCCCACCACCTTCCCCCCCAGTGGGATCATTTAAATTATGGACTGTGAAAAGCTACACACAGCTTCCTGCAAGGTTAGAGGGGGCAACTTTTAAGTTCTTTAAACATACAGCAAAGGTCCCCTTTAGTGCAGAACAGACATATCTTGGAAATGAATGCCATGTCCCAGCTCGGTGACCCATGTACTTTTCCTCTTTCCATTTATTATTTTTACCCAATACTTTTATCATCCTTATTTTTCAAAACAACCCTAATTCTTTTCAGGATCTTTTCCCCTAGGGCTCAATGAAACCCACACTGATCCCCAATTACCCCCAAAGGGACCCCTCCCCACCTTGCATTTAATGTTAAAAGCTCTTCTACTTCTTTGGCTGACAAAATAACATTTCACTGGGGTCTTTATTAAAGCTAGAAATGATCTCTGAACTTTGAGAAATCAACACCAACCTTATAGAGAAGTTTTGTTCTATAAACCCTACATGTCTCTGTTCACTATTTTCCTTCTTGATAATAAATGTAGGGCTTGATTCTGCTCCCACTGATTTCACCAGAAGGGAAGCAAGCCCTTATTCTGTATTTTTAACAGCTATACATGAATTTCAACTAAAAGAGTATTGGGTTTCATCAGAAGTTAGGAGAAAGTTCATAGCACAGAAGTTGGATTATAAAGCAAACTGCAAAAGGCAGAAAAATAAGAACAAAAGTAAACAGTTTTTAAAGAAGTTAAATACATACAATGTTTGGAACATAAAATATTGTGAGATAATAACTTCAAATTCAAAATAGAATAGAGTTAGATGAGTTTCCTAAGGTTGGGTCCATTTTAGGATATCCTATATCCCTAAGATTGTGATCCAAACCGAATTCAGTATAACATATTAAAGGGCAGCAATTCCCTTTTGTTTCACAAAGGTGTGAATTATCAAAGGCATTTCATAGTTGGGAGGCTAACTGCTTTTTAATGTCTTGTCTTGGAAGATTTTAACTTGCAAGTAAATTGAACATTATGTATTCTGAGTAAGACCTCAAACACCAAAACCTAATTATGCTACATAAGCAATCAGAACTTTAAACAAACCCATCCTACGGTACACCATTTATTTCTTAACTATGTTCTTTTATTCATTTGTGCCTTTGGGCCAATAAATTTAAAACATTAGAATCATTGTATATCAATGTTAATAATAGCAGACATTACAAACGGGGAGAATATTCTACTTCTGGGGAGATGCATCTGTGAACTTGCACTTGGAACAGCAGCATTCTTCTAAGTGATGGAGGAATGACTATGATGTATTACAGCTCAGTGGATTCACACCTGATTGGCTTATTGCTGCCCATTTGAGGATCCTGGCTTCTGCCTCATATCTCAGAAGACAGGATCCAATTGTGCGAGGTGCTGGACAAACCGTCGGCGTGGAGTATGGTTGTGGGTTCAGGAGGAGGCATGGCCAACGGTTATGGGTCGGCACAGCTGTACCAAACATTGTGTTATTGTTGTCCTGGGATTTCATTAACAGCGGTAAGGTGGCTCCATTGCTTGGGTGGGGGGGAATTCAGTTGCCAGGGCACTTCCTATTGCACAGCTCATTTACATGGTGGGATTTTCAAAAGCATCTACAGGCTTATCTTCACTATGGGGGTAGGTTGACCTAACTTATGCTACAGCAGCGATGTGAATAATTTTTTTATATATATCAGGGTTGGAAGGGACCTCAAGAGGTCATCTAGTCCAATCCCCTGCTCAAAGCAGGACCAATCCCCAGACAGATTTTTGTCCCAGATCCCTAAATGGCCCCCTCAAGGATTGAGCTCACAACCCTGGGTTTTGCAGGTCAATGCTCAAACCGCTGAGCTGGAGTCGATGTAGCTTAGGTCGACTTACCCCGGTGTCTTCACTGTGCTGCGTTGATGGGAGATGCTCTCCAGTCGACTTCCCTTACTCTTCTTGGAGAGCTGGAGTACTGGGGTTGACCGGAGAGAACTCTGCTGTTGATTTAGCGGATCTTCACTAGACACGCTAAATTGATCCCTGCTGCACCAATTGCAGCAGCATCAATCTCCCCGTAGTGAAGAACAGCCCTACGTTACTTAGGAAAACAGGTCCACTAACTTTCACGTGTCCCAAATGAAAGTCGATGGGACTTGTTCCCCTAAATGACTTAGGAGTTTTTGGAAATCCCACCCAGATTGTGTACATTGGAGAGAAAATTTTACTTTTAGTATTTAAGGCTGGGATTTCCAAAGGGACCTAAGGGAGTTAGGCACCCATCTCCCCTTAAAATTGTGGGGACTGGACACCTCACTCCCTGAAGCTTCTTTGCCAATCCCAGCCTGAGTCAAAAAACAATGCATTGTTTCTGGGTGGTGTAGTGAATAGGTTTATATCATTTTGGCTGAGAGATACAGATCTGCACTGAGCATAAATCCCATAATGCTAAAGGAAACCACCAAAGGACGGGACTGTAATATGCACTGAATATGGAAGAGGGACGTGCAAATTCAAAGTAATTTGTAAGTATTAATACTCAGTTAGTGAGAGATTTAACCACTCCCTTGTCCTCTCTCATGCTACTCAATATTACTGGGGGAGGGAGGAAGTAACTTGTTCTTTACGGTTTACAAGAGCAATAAAGCAAGGCCACCTAGCCACAAAACTACTTCATGCAACAGATTAGACAAACTGGGAGTTTCATACTGTACCCTGTCAGTTAAAGTGGCTTTTTAAGGATCTCACCACTGAGGCTTGACTCAAGTAATGTTAGGAATGCTGGCTAGGTCAGCTGCATGGATACTAAACTGACATGTCCTAAAGAAGTGAGACGTGATCCAAGAGCAATGTGAACAGTAAAACATTTGTTAGGACGGGTCAGGACAGAAAATGATCAATACCTGCTATTTTTAATAGTCCTTCTCAGCTCTGCCTAGCAGTGAGCTGTCCACAACATGTTTTATTGATGACACCATGGGCTATGTGAGAAAGATGAACTCCAGGCTTAAAGATTTTCAGATTTGCTTTATTGCCTTTTCAATAAGTGGTAATCTTTTTCCAATAGGAAAAGAAATACCAGCAACCCTTTAAATTATAACAAAATGTCTGACCTACACCTTAACTAAACATTGAATTTAGAATTAATAGGAAAGTAATCACATAGCCAATAAATACCTGTTGATTACAATTATTATGCTTCATCGCCTACCATATATAATAGGCCAGTAGCATATTACCTAGTTTTTAAATCTCTCAAGTCATGCTGTTAAATCTTCAACAATCATTATAGGAAGGCTGGTAGTTCTGTCTATTTTTAAAGTTGTCTGACACATCCTGTCCTAAGACCCTGTTTTCAGTTGCTTATAACTTGGCCAAACTTTAATTGTTTACACTGAAATTTTCCATGCTGGGTATCTGACTCAGACTGATTTTTGGAAAATTTCGGCCAAAAACGTTCAGCTGTTCTGAAAAAAAGATTCGAGAAAAATAAGTTAAAGAATTCTGGCAACCTTCTCTTGGAAAAACTTTAGTGCACCAATGTTTTGGGGCAAGGACTTGACATTTGATGGGATGGTAACCTGTGTGTCAGGCAAGTGTCTTGAAGATCTAGTACACCTCTACCCCTAAATAACGTTGTCCTCGGGAGCCAAAAAATCTTACCGCGTTATAGGTGAAACCGCGTTATATCAAACTTGCTTTGATCCGCCGGAGTACACAGCCCCGCCCTCCCCGGAGCACTGCTTTACCGCGTTATATCTGAATTCATGTTATATCAGGTCGCGTTATATCGGGGTAAAGGTGTATGTGCATAGTACTGGACAGATCTTCTTGGTAAATTTAAGAAAATAAAAATTTAGGCTAAATATCAGGAAAAACTTCCTACCTGTGAGACAGGAATAATGTCTCAAGGGAAACACTGGAAACTCCATCAGTGCAGACCTTTAAAATGAAACTGGACAAAGACTTTACAATAGGCTTTCTAGTGATCACCCTTCATTAGATTGTAGATGATTTTCTAGGGCTGTTTGCATTGCTAATTTCCCTGATCCTTTTATTTTATTAATTTATTATGACAGTCATACACCATTATTTAACCAGGGAGACTACATACATAGAGCCCAATCCAAATTCCACTGAAATCAATGGGAAAACTCCAATGGGACTTGCATCTGAAGAAGTAAGGTTTTTTACCCATGAAAGCTTATCCCCAAATAAATCCGTTAGTCTTTAAGGTGCCACCAGACTCCTTGTTGTTTTTGTGGATACAGACTAACACGGTTACCCCCCTGATACTTGACTCCAATGGGACTGATTTCAATGGGAGTTGAATTGGATATTCCTGGACACTACCTCCCTGGTTAGAGCCTGAGAAAGTGAGATTAAGAAGTTAATAAATCACAAATAAGTAGCTGCATGGACAGCAGTGAGTTTCACAACAATATAAACATTTATTATTAATCACAGGTATTATAATTATGATACTAGTTAATATTTGTATCAGTAATTATTACAAAAGGGTGTGGCTGGAATATTTATTACTAGGGCCGTCGATTAATCACAGTTAACTCATGTGATTAACTCAAAAAAATTAATCGCGATTAAAAAAATGAATCACGATTAAACGCAGTTCTAATTGCACTGTTAAGCAACAGAATACCAAGTTAAATGTATTAAATAAGTGTGGATGTTCTTCTACATTTTCAAATACATTGCTTTCAGTTACAACACAGAATACAATGTGCAGTGCTCACTTTATATTTTTTTTATTATAAATATTTGCACTATAAAAATGATAAACAAAAGAAATAGTATTTTTCAATTCACCTCATACAAGTACTGCAGTGCAATCTCTTTATCGTGAAAGTGTAACTTACAATTGTGGATTTTGTTTTAGTTACATAACTGCACTCAAAAACAAAACAATGTAAAACTTTAAAGCCTCCAAGTTCACTCAGTCCTACTTCTTGTTCAGCCAATCGCGAAGACAAATAAGTTTGTTTACATTTACGGCACATAATGCTTCCTGCTTCTTATTTACAATGTCATCTGAAAGTGAGAACAGGCATTTGCATGGCACTTTTGTAGCCGATATTGCAAGGTATTTACATGCCAGATATGCTAAACATTCATATGCCTCTTCATGTTTTGGCCACCATTTCGGAAGACGTGCTTCCATGCTGATGATGCTTGTTTAAAAAAAACAGTGTTAATTAAATTTGTGACTGAACTCCTTGGGTGGGGTGGGGGGAGGTGGAGGGGAAATTGTATGTCTCCTGCTCTGTTTTACCTGCATTCTGTCATATTATAGCAGTCTCGGATGATGACCCAGCACATGTTTATTTTAAGAATACTTTCACTGCAGATTTGACAAAACGCAAAGAAGCCACCAATGTGAGATTTCTAAAGATAGCTACAGCACTCGACCCAAGGTTTAAGAATCTGAAGTGCCTTCCAAAATCTGAGAGGGATGAGGTGTGGAGCATGCTTTCAGAAGTCTTAAAAGAGGAACACTCTGATGCGGAAACTATAGAACCCAAACCACCAAAAAAGAAACTCACCCTTCTACTGGTGGCATCCGACCCAGATGATGAAAATGAACATGCATCTGTCCATACTGCTTTGGATTATTATTGAGCAAACCTGTCATCAGCATGGACATATGTTCTCTGGAATGGTGGTTGAAGCATGAAGGGATATATGAATCTTTAGGGCATTTGGCATGTAAATATCTTGTGACACCAGCTACAACAGTGCCATGCAAATGCCTATCCTCATTTTCAGGTGACATTGTGAACAAGAAGCAGGCAGCATTATCTCCTGCAGATGTAAACAAACTTCTTTATCTGGGCGATTGGCTGAACAAGAAGTAGGACTGAGTGGACTTGTAGGATCTAAAGTTTTAAGTTGTTTTCTTTTTGAATGCAGTTATTTTTTTTGTACATAGTTCTATATTTGTAAGTTCAACTTTCATGATAAAGAGATTGCACTACAGTACTTGTATTAGGTGAATTGAAAAATACTATTTCTTTTGTTTTTTACAGTGTAAATATTTGTAATAAAAATAAATATAAAGTCAGCACTATACACAGGGCTGGCTCTAGGTTTTTTGCCACCCCAAGCAAAAAAAATTTTGGCTGCCCCTCACCCCAACCCCTCACTCTCCCACAAGTGCCCTCAACCCCTGCCACCCCAGCCCTGGGCTCCCCCACACCAGTGCTGACTCTGCCCGCTCCCCCCGTGCCTCAGCCCAGGGTCCCTCCAGCCAGGGCTCCTGCCTCCAGGACCGGCCAGACCCAGGAGGGCAGAGCTGGGGGACCACCCCGGCAGGGGTCTGAGGAGCTGGGGCAGGGTAGCCCCAGAGGGAGCGTAGCCCCAGAGAGCGGGATACGGGCCCCACTGCTGCTGCTTTAGGCCGCCCTGCCACAGTCCCTGGGCGGCTCAGGCCACTTCGCCCAGCTCTGGCTGCAGCGCTGGGGGAGGCCGCCCTGCTAGGGTGACCAGATGTCCCGATTTTATAGGGACAGTCCCGATTTTTGGGTCTTTTTCTTATATAGGTTCCTATTACCCCCCAGCCCCCTGTCCCGATTTTTCACACTTGCTGTCTGGTCACCCTGCGGCACCTGCAGGCAGCTCTGTGTGCCCCCTGGGGCAGCCTCCAGCCCAAGTGTCCCCCACTTGGAGCTTGCCCAGCCCAGCCACGAGGTGCAGGTGCTGCTGCCCCGCGGTGTGAACCACAGCGGCCCCAAGGCCCCCCCATGCACGATACGCTGCTGCTGCCAGGGCTGTCTCTAGGCTTTTGCCGCCGGAAGCAAAAAAAAAAAAACAGATGGCTGGAATGCAGCCCCTGAAAATGTACCACCCCAAGAACATGCTTGGTTTGCTGGTGCCTAGAGCTGGCCCTGACTGTACACTTTGTATTCTGTGTTGTAATTGAAATCAATATATTTGAAAATGTAGAAACATCCACAATATTGAAATGAATGGTATTCTATTGTTGTTTAACAGTGCGATTAATCACGATTAATTTTTTAATCGCTTGGCAGCCTTATTTATTACCCAAATAATAATGGGTAATCTCTTCTTTTATCACACCTTTTGTTTGAAGATAGGCGTGGGTTTTTTCTTTTCCAAAGTTCACATTTTCTTCATATTATCATGCTAGGGCTGTAGGGATCCTAGTTCACTGCGCACCAGCACTCATGATGGGTAAGGTTTGATGTCTTTAATTGGAATGTTTCTTTTTATTGTTGTTATAGTGATGCAGCAGCACCACAATAATTAAGGTTGTGGCACAATTTTCTGTTTAAAGGTTGACATTTTTAAGTCCTCTAAATCAACATGCTTAGTTGGATTCCTTTGAAATTTTGGTGTGACTCAAGAGAGTGCAGGGTAGGATTAGTGTCCCAAATTTGGGGTCATTTGATCTAAGGGTTGTGGAGATATGAGCCCCCAAAAGTAGCCGTTTTTAGTTTTGTTTGTTTGTTTGTTTGCAAAGCTATTGATGTGGTGTGGGTCAAAAACAGTCTCAATCTGTTGAGTTTTACCTAAGGTAGTACATGGCACCCAGTAAATCCTGGAGGGACCCAAACTGAGAACAGTATTGAGAACATCATCACATCTTTGCTTGGCTAGATGTGCAGTCTGGAAGGACTGCAGTGCACATGCATCAATAAAGGGGGAAAAAAAGAGAGATTCTATGAAGCCACGTTACATTTGCCTTTGTCGTTTGAGGAAATGTCCCAGTGCCATTGACCAGGTGAACATCCCATCAGTGCTATTTCTAGTCCAAACCTTTATAGTGTTATATAAGTACACATCACTTTTCTTTTAAGGAAATAAATGCAAACATACATTTAAGTTTATGTGGTTTTAAAACCCAGGACTATAGGGTGACCATATTTTGCAAAGGGAAAATGGGACACAGTGTGGGACTAGCATTGCTGCTTGTCTGAGCCCTGCCTGCCCCCCCTGCATGGGGCTGGCATCGTTGCTCATCCCCTGCATGTTCCTCCGTACCCCACTTTTTTGACAAAAGTTGGCATTTGTCCCATTTGCTCTTGCCAACTGAGCAAGTTGGCAAGAGCAAATGGGACAAACGTCCACTTTTGCCAAAAAAAAAGTCAGGGCAGCTGGGACAGGGCTTAAAAAAGGGACTGTCTCTGCCAAAATGAGATGTATGGTCTCCCTACAGCAATAGCTACTCTGTAATGCTACAGCTGAGTGTAACCATTCTACCTGGTGGTGTCAGCAGCAACAACGGCCAGGTTCAATATATAGGAGTTCCTCTTAACATTAGAAAACAACTGACTCAAGTCCCCACCCAGAAATCTGAGAAAACACCATCTCTGGCTGCAGATCACCTAGGCAAAGTAGGTGTGTCTATGCAAATCCAGACTGCTCCTGTGAACTTTTCTCCCAGCCCATCAACAGATGGCAGGGAGAGCTCATGCAGACCACTGGCTCACATGAGATACATGAACAAAAGGAAGAACTTCTCTCACATGAATGTGATTCAGTCACATTGCACATAAGTATTAAAATATTAAAATTATCTAGAATACACATATTGTACATGTTAACAAACACTTTATACAGTAATATAAAACACTAAGGGCTAAATCCTCTCCCAGTATATGTGAGGGGAGATCTGGCCTGATGTATTGTGGTCTGCAGTTGTTACAATATCTGTAACTTTGAATCTCTCAGCTTCTGTGCCCGTATGATTTCAGCTGTAACTTATTAACATATAGTGGACTTTGGAATAAGTATTTTATTTATCAATAAATTATTTCTATACCTTTCCGACCTTTTATTCTGTTTTTCTGTATGACCAGGTGGGGGTGTTGTCTGCATGGCATTTGTCAACAAAGAAATAAATAAATACATGGCAATACACTGCTGGCATCTGGGAAGGGTTTGTTTAACTGTACATTTCAGCATAAGTTTCAATTGCAGGCAGAGGGAATCCCCGACTTTGACTGAACCATAGAAATAGCTTTGTTTTGCAATACAGCTTGCACGTATTACATCTTGGTCAGCAACAGTGATACCACTCATGAACAGGGTGGTTGCTTTCTGCTCTTGGGGCATCTCTTTACAGGTCCCAGGTTTCTCATAACTGGTCTGCTTTGATTCATCTTGAATTAGCCCAGTCCATCAACTTAACCTAAAATCAATTAATCAGCCCTTAACCTCTTGGGCTTGCAGTCTTCCTTTTTCTCCCTGTCAGTTTCTTAGAAGCAGCCTGACGTGGGGCTGTTGCACCTTTGTTGTCCCAGACCTTTCAGGCGATTCCTTTCTCTCTGTTCTTCCTTTGTAGCTAGGCTTGTTTTCCTTATTGAGCCCAGCTGTGGCTGCATGTCTCTATGTTGGGTAGTTCTGACAGCTGTGTTGGGGTGTGGTCAGCCTGGTTGTCTGTAAGTCCGGAAGACTCCTCTCTTTTCTACCTATGCTTGGTATGGGGTTTGTAAATCCTATTACATATCCTTCCCCTCAAGGCCGAAGGTGGTGAAAGCTACTTCTCCAGACAGAAAATTGGCATTGTCATACAAACTTCCCGCTTAGTGTTGGATGTGGAAGGCTTCCCTACTGTTCCCACTATCTGCTACCTGACATATGTCCGTCACACCCCGACTCTACGAGGGCCAGTGTTTCTTGACCATTCATCTCTACTGAAATCATGATTTTCCCTGGGACTTTTTTCAGGCCTTATTTTTTCCTGTCCACACTTGCCTGATATTACACTCCATGTAGTCGCAAAACCTGTGTCCCTGTTTTCCAAAGGAGTAACAGACTATTGAGTCTGGCCCTTGTCTTCCAGTGGCTTAGTCTTCTTTCTGAACTTCACTGGGCTCTTGTTGCTGTGTTGGCATGGGACTGGCAAGGCGTTTAAAGTCATGGGCCTGCTGTCTTCTGGGAATCTTATCCATGGACACTGAGAGGGGCACCTGTCAACTGTCCTACCCAATGACCAGTCAGTGTCTGGATTTTCTTGGGGATTACCTAATATGGGATAACTCCATCCTTGGATGCTTGGTCTCCAGTGTGTATGGAGCAGGTGCTTCTGCAGCAGGTAGTGTCCTTATAGGGTTACCAGTTGATGTCTACAAAACCAGTCTCGGCCTGCTGGTGAAAGAATCTGTATCAACTGCTCCATAACCATGAGTTCTGCTATCTGGGGTCCTGTTAGAGTCTCTGGCTTTAACCAATGCCAGCAGAAGACCTTTCGCCTTTGGGCGATTAACCATGACTGTGCTTTAGAGACAGGTAGCGCTTGTGGCAGAAATGCTGATGGTAGGTTTCTTCATCTAGACCTAGCCTGTCCAATGTGGCAGCTGTCACCTGTTCATAGTCCTGGGATGCTGCATTGTCCAATCCCCAGTATGCTGACTGATCTTTCCCAGTGAGGAGTGGAGCAAGCAGGATTGCCCACAGATCTGGAAGCCTTTTGGAAGCCTGGGCCACCCTTTCAAAAATTATTAAGAAGGACTCCAGGTCATTGTCTGCCTTCATCTTGGGAAGCTTCAGGGTCAGAGTAGTTCGCTGAAGTGCAGGGGATGCATTCCCAATGATGGTGGGACCCTGAGGAATAGCAGCCAGTATCAGGTCTGCCATCTGTTGTAACAACTGTGGCTGGTGTGATGCCATCTGTTCGAACAGTTGTTGCTGCCTCTGTTGTTGCTGTGCTTGAGAGTCAGCCAGCCAGTGCAGGAGCCGAGTCTCCTCCGTAGCTCTCTTGCATATATATCAAGCACCAAAAAATGTTTTTTGTTTTGTTTTTGAGCTTCTCTTTTCTGCAGGGACCGTTGAAGTCAATCCCACTTGTAGTACCATGTGGTCAATTGCTCTTCCTCCAAACTGGTCTGCCTCGATTCATCTCAAATTAGCCCAGTCCATCAACTTAACCTACAATGAATCAGACTTTAACCACAAGGGCTTTCAGTCTTCCTTGCCTCCCCGTCAGTTTCTTAGAGGCAGCTTGGCATGGGGCTGTTGCCCCCCCATTATCCTGGGCCTTTCTGCCTTCTCCTCTCTCTCTGTTCCACTTCCTTTATAGCTGGGCTCGTTTTCCTTATTGGTCTCAGCTGGGGGTGCAGGCCTCCCTGACTTGGCAGCTGTGCTGGGATGTGATCAGCCTGGCTGCCTGTAAGCGGTGAAGACTCTCCTCTACCTTCTGCCAATGCTCAGTATGGGATTTGTAAACCCCATTGCAGTGGCTGAGTGGCAATATATGGGGAAATTGCCTTAACCACATTATGCTGTTTAGTCTTCGACTCTTTTGTTGGAATGCAAAGAAAAACACCCAGGGTCTTTGGTTTTGTTTTTGCCAAATGCATGCAGCAAAACAGAGATTTCATGACTAGTTATAGAATGTAAAAAAAGGTGAATTTTCACCACATATTGTGAACTTGCCGGTAGTTTGTGCGTGTTAGTCCCAATGAGTATCTCCTGAAAGGTATTTATACATCCCTCTATCTATCTATCCATCCATCCAGATATTTATATGGCCTCCATAGCTTTAGTAGCTCACAAATATTAATGAATGTAAATTCATGACATTAGTGAAGTATCTTACAAGTAAGAAACAGCAGCACAGAGTACAAGTAACACAGGAAGTCTCTGACGGTGGCAGGAATTGGTGCTAATACAGTGTCTTAAACATAAGACCATCTTTCCTCCCTTCTGCCACTCTCAAGTTCCACTGAATCAAGCTTTTTAATTGAAATCAATGGGAATTAGTTGAGCACCTCAGAGTATCAGTCTCTTTACTGCTGTATCAGTATGAGATTTTTCCTTTAGGTTTGTGAAGTTTTTTGATGGCACAAAGCTGTCTTTTGCATACTGAAATCTAGCACCGCAACTACTGAAAAGGTGTCAGCCTTGAAAGCCCCAAAATATCAAAGAATAGGGGCATCGGGCTCCCAAAATACAAGCCCCAGGAGCCGATGCACTATTATGGGAAAATGCAGTTGAATGTTAGACTGACTCAAAACAAAACATTTCAGGTCAGTCAATAAACTGAAATAAAACATGTCAATTTTAGGAATGTTGAAATGTTCCGTTTTGACAGAAAATATCAAAACAAAATGTAATTGAAACAAATTGCAAAGTGTAATAGCAACAACACTGAGTTACTGTAAGGTGAATGAACAATTGGTTGTAAAACTGTGATCAAAGAGTAGTTATCAATGGTTCACTGGGAGGAAAGAGCAAGCGGGATCCTGCAGGGGTCTGTCCTGGGTCTGGTACTATTCAATATTTTCACTAATGACTTGGATAATGGAGTGGAGAATACACTTACAAAATTTGTGGGTGACACCAAGCTGGGAGGGGTTGCTAGCACCTTGGAGGACAGGAATAGAGTTCAGAGTGATCTTGATATATATGAGAATTGGTCCAAAATCAACAAGATGAAACTCAATAAAGTCAAGTGCAAAGTACAACACTTAGGAAGTAAAAATCAAATGCACAAATACAAAATGGGGAACAACAGGTGAGGCAGCAGAACTGCAGAAAAGGATCTGGGGGTTACAGTGGGTCACAGATTGAACATTAGTCAAGAATGTGATGCTATTGCCAAAAAAGTAAATGTATTTCTGAAGTGTATTAACAGGAGTGTTCTATGTAAGACATGGGGGGTAATTGTCCCACTGTACTCAGCACTGGTGAGGCCTCAGCTGGAGTACTGTGTCCAGTTTTGGTTACCACACTTTAGGAAAGATGTGGACAAATTGGAGAGTCCAGAGAAGAGCAACAAAAGAGGTTTAGGAAACATGACCTATGAGGAAAGGTTGAAAGAACTGGGCATATCTAATCTATAGAAGAGAAGACTGGAGGGGGTGGGGCATAGACTTTAAGGCCAGAAGGGACCATTGTAATGATCTAATCTGACCTGCATATTGCAGGCCACAAAACCTTGCCCACTTCCTTCTGTAAGAGACCCCTAGCCTCTGGCTGAGTTACTGAAGCCCTCCAATCATGATTTAAAGACTTCAAATATGTAAAAGGTTGTCATAAAGAAGATAGTGATCAGTTGTTCTCCATGTCCACCGAGGATTGGACAAGAAGTAACTGGCTTAATTTGCAGCAAGGGAGATTTAGATTAGATATTAGGAAAACCTTTCTCACTATAAGGATAGGTAAGCAGTGGAATAAGTTACCTATGGAGGCTGTGGAATACCCATCACTGTAGATCTGAAAAACATTTTTAAAGGATGGTCTAGCTATACCTAATCCTGCCCTAGAGAAGAGGCTGGACAGATGGCCTCTTAAGGTCTCTTTTAGCCCTATATTTCTATGATTTTTCAACATTTCCAAATAAATCTTTTCCGCATTTCCCTTCTGTGAAATTTAAATTTTCTTTAAATTTCAATTTTTCATCCCAATTTGGGACCAAAACAAATGTTTAAATGTCAGAATTTCCACGGGATGGACATTCCAAATTTGGACAACTTGAATCATAAGGATAATGATTTTGCAGTCTCATCGAAGGCCAAACTGTCAATGCATGTTTTAGATGTGACTCAACTGCAGGATCAGTCCTGCCTTTTCATTGCTAATGTTGAAACTATGCTTGTTTTTTGTTTAGCGAATTGAAGCGTTCAAGTGCCAGTAGCTAACATGTGGAGTAATGGCCTGAAATGTCATTCTGGCTTCTTCCTCCTCCAAGAAGATTCTGTTGTCTATGGCAGTGGTTCTCAACCTTTCCAGACTACTGTACCCCTTTCAAGAGTCTGATTTGTCTTGTATACCCCAATTTTCCTGAGCACTAGGAAACAGATGCATACAAACACTGCTTATCTTAGGGCTTTCTATAGTGCAGACCACCACAGTGTCTAGTCCATTAGTCTTGCTCAATTTAACTGAAAAAGCTGTGCTGTGAGACTCCCTCCAGCCCACTTGCAACCCATACATAGCTTGATTTAACACAGTGTAGAAGCTTTAGATTGCAAGAGAGGTATTTTAATCTCTGTTTATTGCACTTAAAGAGTTGCTACCTCTCTTCTTGGTATCATCATCATTCCCAGAAGCCCTACATATCTCCCGGAATTAGACTACAGGGCTAGTGAGTCAATATTCTTGGTGCTCTCAAGTTGTTCTGATAGGAACTGGGCAGAATTCTTCCCGAAACTAACTCCATTGACCTAAATAGCTTACATCAGGGATGACTTTGACCCATTATGTTTTGTATGTTTGTACTACTCAGTATGCCAAATCTTAAGGGCCTAACTTCTGGAACTGACAATAAATATGGTCACTTCATGCTCAGAGCCATCAAAATTCTCACCCTCTCATAGCCTGCCAGTAAAATGTTGTGCTATATGTGCAAAACCAAGTATGTAAATCATTGTGTACCATGCAAGTAACATCTGCTGAAGTAGGATGTGAGTTCAGTGGGATATAATGTGGGGAATTTAGAGATTCAGTGATGAGAGCCAGATCCTCAGCTGCCATAAATTGGTACACCTCTACCTCGATATAACGCTGTCCTCGGGAGCCAAAACATCTTACCGTGTTATAGGTGAAACCGCGTTATATTGAACTTGCTTTGATCCACCGGACTGTGCAGCCTCCCCCCCCCCCCCCCCGAGCACTGCTTTACCGCGTTATATCCGAATTCGTGTTATATTTGCTCGCGTTATATAGAGGTAGAGGTGTACCAATAGACATCAAATTCAATAGAGATATGTCTATGTTCACCACCCGAGGAGAGGTGCTCAAAGAACAAGATTGTATTTTGTATTATAGAGAAAATAGAAGTCAGAGGTCAGGGATAAAGGAAGGATATAGAGAAAAGTTAAGCCAATCTCTCCAATTTCTCTGTGCGAAAGTCTTTACCCACAACTGCTCCTAGCACAAGGTGAAGAAACTGCAGGGCACCCAAATCCTGTAGTGCTCATAATCCTGGAGTAAAATAATTTTTTTTTTTAAAGTTTTTATTGATTAAGGTCTATATTCTGCTCCCATTTACACCAGTTAAAATCAGAGCAACTCCACTGAAGTCAATGGAGTTACTCTAGATTCATGCTAGAGTAAGTGATAGCTCCAAAATACTTACATTGGTGGGTGATTAATATCACCTTTGGGCTAATATTAAATGTGTTATCAGTTTAATTATTACATTCTTAAGAGCCTCTAAAGGCCATGGCATTTTGCATATTGTTATGAAGAGTTTGGGAGTGAAACAGTTAATGCCATATATGTTCTTTGTTAGGGGACATATCTTGCATTTACAGGGGGTGGACAACATAATCTAATACATCTTTCCCTCTCTTATTATTATAATTCTTTTTTACATTGACAAACTATTTTACAAGCGATTATAGAAATTATATTTAAAGATAATTTTATCTACCTCAAAAGCAAAATTCAGCAGTTGTTGAGAGTGCATAGCAATATTACACATCAGGATAGGTAGTAAAGAAGAATACTATAGCCTATTGAAATGGTAGGGCAATTTAGAAAGGCAGAATGTAATGAAGCAAGTTGGAATTTGGTCTAGACATCTGAATTAACACCTTTTCCTTTATGAGAAAATCCATGGGATCTTTCGGGACCTATAATGGTCAGAACCTTGTTTTTCTATCTTATCCCAAGGACAGAAGCATAATGGCCCCTAGCACCATCTTCAGACACTGCAACACACTGGGTTTTCCTCGAAGGTTTCCCATGCAATCATAGTCTTGGTACTGCTCTGTTTTGCCTGTAGACCTGACAGATTCATAGCCAGTGTAGAATGCATTCAAGCTAGTAGTGCTGTAGTTGTTAAACAATTCCATTCCATAAAGCCTGCCAACTGGAAGGATGCCACTGTACACTAGACAAGGAATCCTTCATTATTTTCTCCATGAACCTACCTGCGATCTAGAAGGTACCAAAAAAACTCAGAGTACCAGGCCTTTTATTTTTATTTTATTTTTCTTTAGGCCTGGATCTAGAGGGAAAGGAAAGCCAGGGGTTGGCAAAAGCAGATTTTTTTTTTAAACCACAAAAACAACTTCTTCACTACCACAAAATAATGCAAATGTCTCTGGCAAAAAGCCAATGATCTTCCTAGCCAATGCGGAACTGGTAAAAGGCCAAACATCCAGCAGTTTTGCTTTAGGTACAAAACATTTTGCACAGTGCGTGTCTTGCAATGGGATGTAAATGAGAGCCAGGATGTTTGTTAGGTGCAGATAGGCAGGGAGGCTGTTCTAGGTCATGGAGAGAAATGCACAAAGAAATCGACTGCTCCTTATGGAGACACAGAGAGACTGGCATTCAAGGTGTATTTTAAGGTAACTCTGGCTCTTCTTTTGGCTTCTTGTCCCTCCATGGGGAGCAGTGAAACTGCATGCAGCTATTTGTACACATAGCTAAAATACAAAACTTCACAACTTTTATGCAAATGCGGAACTAATTGTGTGTGTGCAGGCCCGCATGTTCACACAGCTTACTCTTTTTTTTTCAAATGCAGCCTGGATGGAGAGCTGAATAAATGTCATATAAATTCTCAATGTGAGACACAGTTCATAGCTTCTGCGCTAGCCTCTTCTGAGAAAGCCAATTCCCAAAAGTGAAAACCACTGACATTTCACAGGAGCACTTGATTCATTTCGCTTTTGTTTGTTAAGCAGTATCTGTTAACGTCCAAGTTATTCCCTGCTTCCTACAAAGCTCCCTGAAATAGTAGTGGCTCAGGCATGTAATTTGTGGTAATTAAACTAGTGTGAAATTTGCATTGTCGGGAAATGCATGGCTCTTTTTTGGCCAGCCACTGGTCTATTTATAGAAATACTCTGTACCATTTCCTTGAGAGGCAGAGACATCAAGAAACAGATACTGAGAGAAAGCCAATTTGCTTGACCAAAACATCCATTACCTTTATCACCAGAGGAAGCTGAAAAATAATCAATTAGAACACTTCACTTGCAAATGACTAATTGAATTATTAAACATACAGTCACCATGAAGTCACTGTGGTAGGCTAAAAATTAATACTGCTAAAGGCATGAAATGTTATCAGTAATTTACTGATTTACACAAACTGGAAACCAGAACCTCATTTAGTCTATTAGCTCTCATGACTACTCAAGGTTTTGTCCGTTTTAAAGAATTGGTGTAACTTTCTCCAACACCATATTAATAAGGTACTGCATCCAGAGGTATGGTCAGCTAATTAGTTCAGAGCAGACAGGTAAATGGATTTATTTCTACTTATCTCACTTATCAATTTGGCCCATGCTGCTACTAAACTGGTCAAGTCCTAGCTCAGAAATCAGTCCTCCACCCCTTCCTCAATCCAAGTAGCAATTACTTGAGTCATCCCATTGACTTCAGTGGTGCTTTCTATCTTACATAGTTATATGACTCCCATTGCTGCAGTATGTGAGGATCTTACAATATTTAATGTATTTGTCCTAAAATACTACTTCCAGCCAGGGCAATGCTATTATCCCCACTTTACAGATGCAGAATGGAGGCACTGAGAGGCTAAGTAACTTGCTCGGTATCACACAGAAGGCCTGTGGCAGCACAGGGAGTTGAATGCAGGCTTCCCGAGTCCTAGGCTAATGTCCTAACTGCTGGACCATCCTTCCTTTCTAAGTGCATCCACAGCAATAGATAGACTGTGATAGACTTCAATGAGTAAAGACCTCGGGATTTGTCCCACTGTGATGTCAGAGAAAACAAGTAGCCAGACAGACACACTGACTATATATGGAAACACTGGATCTGGATTCTGCTTAGTATACAAGAGAGGGGGATGGCAGTAAAGCTTGAGGGGGGCCTTCAAGCTTTGGAACAAGCTCCTATCCTTTGCCCCAGATAGCCCATGGTGACTAGAACTGTCTGTAACATTTTTGACAAAATGAATTCTGCTGAAATACAGTGTTTTGTTGAAGCCCAAATATTTTGCAGAGGAGTCCTGGTTTTCACTAAGCTTTTGTCAGAAAGTGTTTTTTTAATTTTATTCTGGGCTTTTTATGAGTTCTTTTTTATTTGAAAATGGATATCTTGACACAATTCCATTTCACAAAAACATTCAAAAGGTTTTGTTCAAATACAGAGCAAAAGCAAGTTTCGAACCCTCTCTAACGCTGCTGCAAAACAGAACTGTTGTCCTCTGGACAGCTCTAATATTGATCTTTGGGGCACAATGTAGGATGCATCGATTTGCTGAGACGGATACAGAGGGAAGGGTTTGTACATGAGGGTGAGGAGTTTTTCAGGCTGCTATGAGGTTAGCTGTTAATTATAATTTTGTGTGCCTGACTGTGGAATGAGGTGCTTAACTTTAGTCAGACAAGTTTGATTAAGTCATTGCTGCCAGCTATGCTGCTGTAGTGTCAACACTTACTACAGTGGCAGAAGGTTTTTTTTGCTTTTTATCACTGTGGTAAACACCCCCCCCCCCCTTGAGAGGCGATAGCTAGATTGATGAAAGGATTCTTCATTTGTCCCAGATGTGTCTACGGGGGGCCAGGGTTCATCATCATCATCATCATCATGTTCCTATTATGTCTCTGGCATTTAGGGCAGTGATGAAGCTCCTCCACTCCTGTCTCTTTCTGGCAAGTCTTTCAATGGTTCCCCAGCTGTGCCCCAGGTTTTTCAGCTTAGCTTCCACAGCTCTTTGTCATGTTGTTTTCAGGCGGCCTCATTTTTGCTTGCTTTCAGGTGTCCATCTTATTGCCACTCTGGTGATGGAATCAGTTTCCATCCTAAGCACATGGCCAATCCAGCTCCACCGTCTCCTGGCAATGATGGTGCTCATATCTTCTTGGCTGCCCTGTGTCAATAGATCTTGGTTTGGGATTATTCTGGGCCAAAAGATACACAGGATTTTTCTGTGGCAGGTTGTATGGAATGAAGACAGTTTGGACAGGTCATACTTTCTCATTACCCAGCATTTTGCATTATAAAGTAATGTTGAAAGTACGCAGCTCTAACAAATCTTAAATTTGGTTTTGGTGTTGTATTTTGATGATTTCCAGACTGTGTTTAAGTTAATGAAGGTGTTCCTGGCTTTATTGATTTTGTTCTGGATGTCCTGGCTTGTTCCACCATCCTGGCTGATGGTGCTGCCCAAGTATGTGAATGTTTCTACATTGGTGAGAACATAATCCTCTACTGGTGATGGTGAGACAATATTAGAGATCATGATATACGTCTTATTGTGGCTAATTTTTCAGTCCAATTTGGTGGCTGAATGCGTTGAGTCGAGTTGTTTTTTCATGTATATGGTGTTGGGTATGTGATAGGGGAGCGAGATCATCTGCGAAGTCCAGGTCTTCAAGGAATGAGAAGGGTGTCCATTTAATGTCTCTTGGCACATGTTCTGTTGTACGCTGCATTACTCAGTCAATGGCAATGTTGAAGAGGATCCCTGATGTACTCCTGTTTTGACTTCAAAACTGAGCTCACTGTAATCAATGCTGCATGTAAAGTTGAAATAAAAGCTTTTGATGAAGTTGATTATACAGAGAGGGATTCTATTGCCTGCAGAATGTGCCATATGCTGGTCCTGTGAATGATATCAAAAGCCTTCTCAAAGTCTACGAAGTGTGACAAAGCTCTGACCTTGTCTCCATGTCTTCCTGGCAGATTTTGCTAGCCTCAGAGGCTCATTGTGACCTTCCACATAGCCCTTCTCTCTCTAGAGGCAAGGGTCACAGCCTACTGAGCCATTTTCATCATAAGCCAGCAAGGGAGGTGAGGAGAAGCAACCCTCCCTCTCACAGTCCCTGTTGTCTCCCAGTCTCAGTGATTGATCGGGGGGAAGGGAAAGAAGGGAAAAAGGTGAGAGCCCGGGCCCGCCCTCCACTCCAGGCTCCAGCCCAGGGACCCTAATAGAATGGTAGCTGACTTTTTGAAAACAGGATGCATACAGTTCCCTGGGCCACTTCCACACAGCAGCCCCCACCTCCTCAATATCTCCTTCACCCTTACCTCAGGGCCTCCTTCCTTGTGCCTGATATGGTTTGTACTGCTCAGTTTCTCCAACAGCACGGCTTCCTCCTACAGCTCCTGAAACACATGCCCACCTGACTAACTGGGAGGCTTTTAACTAATTTCAGCCAGCCCCTGATTGGCTTCAGGTGTCCCAATCAACCTAGCTGTCTTCCCTGCCTTCTGGAAAGATCTTAATTGGCCCCAGGTGTCTTAATTGACCTGGAGCTGCTGCCATTTACTTATTCTGGTAACAGGGATTTGTTTAGCCTGTGGCTAATATATCTGTCTCCCACTACTTTTCTACAGCTATCTGGCCTTGCCCTGTCACAGAAGTTTATGTAGAGTTGCCATTGCCATTCTAAGCATTGTTCTATTATGTTTTGTAGAGTGAAGATCCATGCCCTTTCCGAAAACTGGCTTGCTCTTTTCTGAGAACGCTATGGACTGCCTCTGATATACCTCTGGATTCTGATCTTACACAATACTTTGCTTGGCTCAGATAAAAGTGTGATACCACGCCAGTTATTATAATCACTGAGAGTTCCTTTCTTTGGTACCTTCACTATAACCCCATTGGTCCACTCATCTGGTACTTTTCTCCTTTCCCAGACTAAGGTAAATAGCGGGGCCAGGATAGATGCTGCTAATTTAGGATATATCTTGAACAATTCTGCATTCAAGTTATCCTTGCCAGGAGCTTTCCCATTTTTTTAATGATTTGGTGGTTTGAATGATCTCTTCCGTAGTTGGTTTTGTCTGTTGGGGCCAGGGTTAAGTTGACCTAACTATAATGCACAAGGTGTGACATTTTTTACAGCCCTGGGGAATGTAGCTAGTTCAACCTATGTTTAGGTGTAGACCAAGCCTGGAGGGAAGAATCAGAAGAAAGAGACTGTTTCATGTATAGGGTTATTCTGAAAAAAGGCAAAGCAAGGGAATTTGCCAAGTACTTAAAAATCTGGATGTTAATCCAAATTTCTAGGATCTGTGAAACTTGACTGGGCACTGATATTTTCAATAGATCTATAATATATCAGGAATGGGACAGAAATAGTTTGAGAGCAGCCTTTCCTCTTCCAGGCCAGGATTTATTATTAATAATATTTATATGCATTATAAAATCACTTTGAGGCCCTAACAGAGATCAGGGTCCTAATGTGGCAGGTGCTGTACAAACACACAGTAAGAATCAGTCCCTGCTGCAAAGAGCTTAAAGCATAACTAGTCAAGACAAACACTGACTCCCAGTCCAGTGCCCTATTTACTAGAAGCCTGGGCAGGAATGTGCAAAAGTGAAAAAATAACTTTGAAAAGAGTTGTCAAATATTTTCAAACCTCAAAAACATTATTTTCTAATTGGGGTTTGGCTCACATTTTGGATGAAGGATTGGATTGCTTTCCATTTTACCCAAACTGGGTTCCTTATCCCTAATTAGTCTTGAATTGCCCAATGAAATAATATCACCATAGTTATACTTTTTAACCATTATTTTTGCCTGCTTGTGAGTTAGATCATATCTTTCTCATGTAAATTATTTATTTCTGAAACTCATTACTATTTGCTTTGCCTGTGACTACACAAATAAGCATATGTCTTGACTCAACAATTCTATTTATAGTATCAGTCTACCTATACAGCCAAGATTTGAAAAGTGGCTAATGATTTTGGGCGTCTCCATTATGGAATATTCAATTTTAGATGTCTTAAAAGGCCTGATTTTCAGAAAGTGCAGAACACATGACCTCTTAAAATCAGGCTCCTTTAAATAAACTCTAGTTAGGTGTCCAAGAATTGAGGTGTCTAGAATCACTTACCATTTTTGAAAACATTGCACACACAAATACAAATACACACGTACAAATCCCCCTTTTGGGATGCACATTAGGGCTGGTCAAAAATTTCCTACTGATGCTGTTTTCCAAATAAAATTGTTTTTGACTAGATGAAAATGTTGACCAAATTGGAATGTATCTTCCATATTGTACCACAGTAGCTCATGAAGAACAAAGTAGTGCATTGTGGGAAAGGTATTCTGACTCAGGAGCCCAGCCTATGGAGGAGAATGGGATAACAAGGCACCCAAACTATCACTGTGATGATGCACCATGGTTTCCCAATCAAAATATTTTGGTTTTCAATTTTTCACACAAAAGTTGAAATTTTCTGCGGGATTATTTTTCCCTCTGCCAAGCTTTGATGCAAATACTATAGATAATTCACAACACTTTCATCTCCTGAAAACTTTTCCATAGAGACTTCCTCTGTCTTTAAAATTTTCATCAATGAGCTACATCCTCTTCACTTCCAATAATTCAGATTGGAGTTAAGTGGTGAGAAATGTTCAGCATACAGAGACCCAACAACTGCTTTAGAGCCCTAACAACTGCAAAACAAAGATGCTCTATGTTGGCTAATCTTGTGAGAATTAGGAACATGTAGGGGCAAACCAAATAGTTTGAGAATTTTCCAACTCAAGCAGAAAAACTATTTTTGGGAGTAACAAATGGCACTACCGAGCACAATGCAGTTTAGTAATTAGGTTAGAAGGCTTAAGCAAATGACCCAATTACAGCAATGAAAGATGAAGATGGGAATTTAGATTAATGTAAGCTTACTGTAATTCTAGACTGATAACACTTTAGTAGGTTATTCTGGCATTATTTAAAAAAGTAATAATCCTTGCTTATTTCAGCTCAGGTTTCATTCTAGGTCTGCCCAGTACTGTATTTGTTAAGATTTAGAAACAGATACATTCATGTACAGTAGAGTTGGAAAAGAGGGTGATTTACAGACATTTTCATTTTTCAAATCTTTTAAAAAAATAAATTTGAGGGCTGCCGAGAGGTACTGGATCGACAGATCTGGAAACTTGTTGTCCGTTGTTTATTCAAAGAAAACTACAACATGGCAGACAGGAAATATTGTCCAGTAGTTAGGGTGTGAGTTGTAGAGTTATACAAGATGTGGGCAACTTGGCGGACATTATTTCAGGAGGTGTTTCTAGTGGGATTCTGTACAGATTGGTAGTAGGTCTCACACTATTCACTATTTTCATCAATGATTTGGAAGTAAATAAAAAATCATTGCTGATGAAATTTGTGGATGACATCCAAAGACTGGCAGAGTGTCATAGAGTTTAGGGCCAGAAGGGACCACCAGATTGTGTAGTCTGACCTCCTGTGTAGCACAGGCCATCAACACCAACCAGCATCTGCACAGTAAACACAACAGCCAAAATTAGACCACAGTATTTCAGGGCACAGGAGACTAGACCATTATGTGCCACAGGTAGAGAATAGGAGGGCCTGAGGAACAATAGTGGTCAAAACCCTCGCAATGGCAGAAATGATTAAGTGACATATACTCAGATAATCCTGGCAGGTGACCAACACCCACATGCTGCAGAGGAAGGCAAAACATCTCCAAGGTCACTGCCAATCTGACCTGGGGGAAAATTACTTTCTGATCCCACACAGGGTGATGAGTTAAACCCTGAACATGTGAGCAAGAGCCAACCAACCAAGCACCCGAGAGACCGAATGCTCAGAATCACCTTAGAGTCTTGGGCCCAACCTGCGCAATGTCCCATTTCCAGCTGTAGCCATCCCTGATACTTCAGTGGAAGAAGATTAAAATAAAATAAAATAAAATAAAATAAAAAAACCTCCCAGAATACACTGGGTGGAAAAATTCCCTTCTTGACCTCTGCTTGTAGCCATCTGAAACCCAGAAGCTTGAGTTTTATGAACAGGGCTCTTGAGTGGTTAATCATGAGGACAGGGCAGTCATGCAGAGCAATCTGCATCACTTGGTTAGCTGGGCCTGTTCAAACACAATGCATTTTAATACAGCCAAATTCAAAGTCATACCCATTTAGGAACAAGGAGAGCAAATCATACCTATAGAATAGAGGATTGTATCCTGGAAAGCAGATAGTGCCACTGAAAATAAAGTAGGGGTCATAATGGACAAACTCCCAGTGCAATGCGATAGTAATAAGGGCTAAAGTGATGCTTGGGAGTCTACACAGGGGAATAGTGACTAAGAGTAGTGATCTTACCTCTCTTTATGGCATTAGTGAGACTGACACTGGAATATTGTGTACAGGTCTCATGCCCACATTTAAAAAAAGATGTTAAAACATTGGAGAGGGTTCAGAAAAGAGCCACAAAGAGGATTAGAGAAAAATGTCTTCCAGTGAGAAATTTAAAAAGCTTAATCCGTTTAGCTTATCAAAAAGAAGATTGAGAGGTGATTTGATTACAATGTATAAATACCTGCTTGGGGAGAAAATACTGGGTATTATAGGGCTCTTTAGTGGAGAATGACATAACAAGAACCAATGGATCGATGCTGAGGACAGACAAATACAAATTCTAAATTAGGTACAAATTTTGAACAGTGAGGGTGACTAACCACTGGAACAAACTACCAAGGGAAGTGGTGGATTCTCCATCTTTTTTCTTGATGTCTTCAGATTAAGACTGGATCCCTTTCTGGAAGATATGCATTAGTGAAACATAAGTTATTGGGTTCAATACAGGGCTAACTTGGTCAAATGGAATGGTCTGTGTGATACAGGAGGTCAGACTAGATGATATAATGGTCCTTTGTCTCCTTAAGCTCTGCCTATGAACCTCTACTTGTATCTTATCAGACTTCACACATTAAGCAAGAATAAAGCTGGTTAATATTTGGATGAGAAATCTCTAAGGAAAACTGAAGGTGCATCAAGAAAATGTGACTGAGTATGTATGATCCTATCAGCCCTTGTAGTCAAAGGATTCACTGACATGTGATGGCAACTCCTATCAGGCCTGACAAACTCACTACACCTTTCACATTTCTGTCATACTATTTATACATAAAGAATGTCATATAAGGTATCAAGTAAGAGCTTATATCTTACTGGTCATCATAATCATTGTGAGGTGCATGTAGAGGTGTTATTCAAGAAGTTGTAGGTATGTACTAAAAATGTATTCAAAGCATGTAACCGGGAAAGATTGGTAAACAACATTCTACACAAAGGACGGTTGATTTGCCTGCCCTCCTAGGTCTTGGATGTAAAGGGAGTAGGATAAGCCAAAAACAATGGGAAATAACATTTGCATCACAAGTCAACAGGAAAAGCAAATTAACAAGAGAATGAGAAAAGGGACATGGCTCTAGTACTCTGGGGAACAAGCAAGCAAGAACACTTTTCAAAGGTTACTGGACTATATGAAATGGTGAAAAAAGACACTGTGGTTAACCATCATGGGAGGAGCAAAAAGGACAGCGCTACTTGGATTAATAAATATTGGACCCTGGCCTTGGGGGCTGGTCATGTTGAGAAGTTGCTTTAGGTGAGAAACTTACGCTAGACAAAGATTTTAGCCCACTAAAGTAAGCTTAGTCTCTTATCAGGGTTATATTTGTAACCCTACCTCTTTCTACTATCCTTACTCAGTATCACTTGAATCTCTGTGTTTGTTAATAAACTTATCTTTGTTTAATCATACGTGTGAATTCTTAATTGAATCAGGTAAGCTGGTATACACACTGTCTTTGGAAGCAGCAGGTTTGGAAATTACTTTGTGTTCAGTAACAGAGGCTCGATACCACAACAGCATGCTCTTCAAAGGGGCTCAGGGACTGGGGTGTACTGTTGCCTACAAGGCACAGTAAAGGCTTGCAGATGCCTGAGAAGTTTGTCTGGGATAGCTAACAGCTTCCTGTTACCCTATTTTAGCTCCAGCACATCTCTCTTTTTCTAAGGAAGAGGGGTAACAAGCTGGCCCATAATTCTGGGCTCCACCATGGCATATTTGGAACAGGGTTTACACACAGTTTAATCATAGAATATCAGGGTTGGAAGGGACCTCAGGAGGTCATCTAGTCCAGCCCCTGCTTGAAGCAGGACCAATCCCCAGGCAGATTTTTGCCCCAGATCCCTAAATGGCCCCCTCAAGGATTGAACTCACAACCCTGGCTTTAGCAGGCCAATGCTCAAACCACCAAGCTATCTCTTCCAGCTGTTTGCTGGGATAGCTAAATGTTGTTTGCTGGTTGGCTGATGTTTACACTTCACGCGCTGATCAATTAGATTCTAATAGATTCAGAAATGAGAAGGTCAGAAACAGACAAACAAGGTAACAGTTTTGTTATTTTCTATTGATTTATTGTGGGTGAGCAAAATAAGGCAAAAGAAACTATAAAAATAAGCCTCAGCTAAAAATCCACGAAGTTGGAACTGGCTAGTTTGGCGTCAGAGAAAGCAAAGAATGTGAGCAGCAGAAATGGGAAGTTGATCGGAGAGGGAGGCAGAAAAGCAGCCACAAGAAGCAGCACAACAGCGAACCTTCGAGCTCGAAGTGCTGTAGTGTGAGGAGAGGGAATAGCAACTCGAGACCCTGAAGACGAAGATACAAACTCCTCCAGCAGTAACCAAGGCTTCCCAAAGCCACCCAGTTGGGACAAATTGTACCCCAGTTACAAGGAAATGGATTGTATCGAGCAATATTTGACCACCTTTGAAAGAATCTGCAACATTCAAAACATTCCTGAGAGCCAAAAAATGGTGGTACGTTTCTCTAAACTGACAAGTGAAGCATTACGGATAATGAATATGGCTGTAAACGATGCAAGGAAATATGTTTTTAAAATGTCTCAGTTAAAACGGTTTCAGATTACACCAGAAACGTACTGACTCAGGTTCAAGAACCTTAGAAAGGTTGATAAATTAAGTCACAAGGAATTTGTGCAGAAAATGATGGATTATTTGAAAAAGTGGATTAAGAATAAGGGAGGAGACACCCATGGCAAGTTGTGCATGGCTGTGTGGGATAAATGTTCAGGGTCAGTAGAAGCTCCTGCTGAATCAGCTGCCTTGTATGTACAGGCAAGGCTGTTCAGGGAGAGTAAGCCCCAAAGGGAAGGGCAAAAACCTGGAGTAAAAATAGGCCCCTGGTATATCCCTGGGAAAAGAGAGGGCAGTGGAGAATATAGGCACCTACCACCCCACAACCGATCCCTCCTGGTAATCATACTCACAGACCTCTCTCATGGGAGGACAGTCCAAGAAAATGGTCCTCATGTGGCTCCACTAAACACATGAAAAACAAGATTGCCCTAAACAAGGAGAATATAAACTCACACCCTGTCCAGATCAGATTAATGCCGCTATCTTAAACACAGAACCCATAGAGGTGCCTTAGGGGACCCTAGTGAATTCTGTAAGATCTGAACCATTGGAGGTTGATAAAGAGTTTATTAAAATTACCAAGATGAATGGCAAGGTATGCTAAAGTTGGAGAGACATTGGCCCCCAGATTTCTCTGTCAGAGAAGGCATGGTTAGGGAAACTTACATGCTCCCTGGGGAAAATATAAAATGCCAGGCATTGAGGAAATTAGAAACCACTGTGCCTTTAGCAAAAGTCCAGCTGGTGTGGTAAAGTCTAAGAGCTCCATATAAAGGTTGGGGTAGGGAATAGCATTTAACTGGTAATGATATATTGACTATGTCCAAAGCTGTTAATATAGTGACTCATGATAAAAAGGAATATGGCTGTTTGGTTTCAGAATGGGACTGTGAGAACAGTGATACAGCTGAGTGGCGCGAGGACATCTCCAGCTCTGGCTCAGCATAGCAAGGAAGTTTGTCTCCAGGAATGCAAGGAACCACCTCCCATTCCCTAAGGCAACTCATAGTGCTGGACAATGCCATGACTTTGC
Source organism: Malaclemys terrapin pileata (assembly GCF_027887155.1). Taxonomy (NCBI): domain Eukaryota; kingdom Metazoa; phylum Chordata; order Testudines; family Emydidae; genus Malaclemys; species Malaclemys terrapin. Next base: position 183,300,162 of record NC_071507.1, on the reverse strand, counting down.
AGCAGAATGGAGAACAGACACCTTCCCAGAGAGCATAAGAGAAATCACCTTCAAAGGAAGATAGGGGAAGGTTTTTTGAAGTTAAAGGAGGAATGTGCAAGGATAGTCCTGTGGGGAAGAACAGAAGTCCCGAGAAGCCTTACCAGCAATTGATTGTGCCTGCTAAGCATCATGGGGAATTAATGTTGTTAGTCCACGACTGTTCTTCAGCAGGTCACTTGGGGTCAGAGAGGACATATGAGAGATTAAAAAGGAATTTTTACTGGCCAAATATTCCAAATGAGATGAAGAAATACTCTCGTGACTTATGTCAGAAATGGAAGAAGCCTATAGGGCCCCCAAAAGCTCTGCTTCACCTACTACCTGTGATCAAAGAGCTATTTTTTTAAAGTGCCTATGGATATTGTTGGCCTTTGCCCTGTCTACCCAGAAGGGAAATAATTTTATTTTGGTACTAGTGGACTATGCTGCTAGATATACAGAGGCAATTGTTCTGTCCAATATAGAGGCTGACACAGTGGCAAAAGCTCTATTCATTATTTTTAATCAAGACAGTTTTCTTAAGGAGATCCTATCAGATCATGGGTCAAATTTCATGTCCCAACTTTCAGTGAATTATGGACGATGTGTGGGGTAGAATACCTGAAGGCTGCCCCATATCACCCCGGGACAAATGGTTTAACTAAAAGGTTCAATGGGGCACTGAAATCTATGCTGGAAATGTATGCAAACAAGAGGACAAGTGACTGGGATGAAATGTTATCTGATCTGTTATTTGCTCATATGGAGGTTCCTCAAGGATCCACAGGATTTGCCCCATTTGATCTCCTGCATGGGAGAAAGGTGAGAAACCCCTGGATCTCATCATAGACTACTGAAAGGGTGGCACTAAGGCAGAGGGGGAACTGGTGATTGAATATGTACAGAGGCTACGAAAGGAGGTTAGTTCTGAAACAAGGTCTCCCCCAGAGTTGTGAAGCTCTGAGTAGGTACCATTCATCCATCTGAGTCAGTCTGGTGTGCTGTTAGATGGCACACGCTTTTGGAAGGATATTCTTTAACAGTGGTGACTGTCTAGTAGTTTGCACATTATTTAGATGAAAGGCACAATGTAAATGTCACCATGCTGCTTTTCAGAACAGAGAATTGTTGGCAACTCACTAGTTTGCTGCTTTGAACGATGAACTACACAGCATTAGATTCAGCCTGAGAGGAGACAGTGCCATCCTTATGATCCCCTACTCAAAGGGGAAACAATATGGCACAGAGAGGAAAGTAAAGAGAAATATGTGAAGCAAAAGGAGGCTCACAAAGGAAAAGACTAGTAGATTAGGCCTAACATCCCATATTAGGGAAACAGGCCTCCTGGTTTAAAAAAGCTTGAGTGGTCTCTATACAATATTTTTCTGTCTGATTGTAAAATAAAGATCAAGAGAAGAGAAAATGAAATACCAGTGATGCTAAATTTATTCCGACTCAAAATACAGTAGTGTAAAGGGTTTCAGTTAAAATGACAAATTCCAGGACATTTCAGAAGAATTATAGATGTTTCCGTTGCTCCTTAAATGGAGCAGCACTTTCCATAGCTTTTTAACTGATATACTGTATGTATTGCATACGTTATAATTACAGTCTCAGCAAGGGCATACTACTGCAAGTTTAGCTAGCCAGGGAATCACTTTCTATTGTGAATTATTGCTGGCTATAAAATTACACTTTCCAATTTCTGATTTTCAAGGTTAAAATACAAGAAATTGTTGGTACAGGTTTGGTACATGTTTCCAGTTAAAATGCCTCTTTATACATTCGACTTTATACAATCTGTTTCCAAAATTCGAATTATATAAATTCGGATTAATCCCGTAGTGTAGACGTACCCTAAGACTCCATTTTATCCCCTCTAGATATCTTAAAGCCACATGTATTGTCATTAAGAATTACAACATTTCAGACATTGTTGCCCTGGTAAACTCTCTAAATAGTTGCCTCTATAACAGACGACAGAACAAGGAGCAATGGTCTCAAGTTGCAGTGGGGGAGGTCCAGGTTGGATATCAGGAAAAACTATTTCACTAGGAGGGTGGTGAAACACTGGAATGCGTTACCTAGGGAGGTGGTGGAGTCTCCTTCCTTGGAGGTTTTTAAGGCCCGGCTTGACAAAGCCCTGGCTGGGATGATTTAGCTGGGAATTGGTCCTGCTTTGAGCAGGGGGTTGGACTAGATGACCTCTTGAGGTCCCTTCCAACTCTGATATTCTATGATTCTATGATTCTATGATAGCTCCCAGAGGCCAATAACGTTGAATTCCGTCCACACTACCCCAAATCCGACCCGCAAAGGCCGATTTTAGTGCTAATCCCCTTGTCGGAGGTGGAGTAAAGAAACCGGTTTAAAGGGCCCTTTAAGTAGAAAAAAAGGGCTTCGTCGTGTGGACGTGTCCAGGCTTAATTCGATTTAACGTTGCTAAAGTCGACCTAAACTCGTAGTGTGGACCAGGCCTAAGTGATATAGCTATGCACATCTAACCTCTGGTGTAGACAGGAAGAATTTTTCTGTTGAGCTAGCTACCGCCTCTCAGGGAGGTGGATTAATACAGCGATGGGAGAACCTCTGCTGTCACTGTATTGAGTGTCCACATCAGAGGTAGTCAATTATTTTTTGACAAAGTCCAAATTTCTTGGTCAAGGTATAGCCAAGGTCCAGACTCCAGAGGAAAAAACAAAACAAAAACCCAACAACAACAATGATGATAATAAGTAAATAAAAAGATTTTGGGGTCCTTTCAAAAGCATCTGGTGGTTTGGATTTGACCTGCAGTCTGCCTATTGACTACCCTGGGCTACACTGAAGCACTACAGCTGTGCTGCTGCAGCATTTTCAGCATAGACATACCCTAAGAATTTTACTGAAATCATTGCAAAGCTGGAAGTGTTGGGATTAAAGTAACCTTCTAAGTAACACACTTATACTCAGTGGTGAACTGAAGCCGGTTCGCACTGGTTTGCAAGAACTGGTTGTTAAATTTAGAAGCCAATGTAGAACTGGTTCCTAACGGGGCGGGTGGGTGAACAAATTCCAGTCAGCGGGCCACATCCGGCCCACGGGACCCTCCTGCCTGGCCCGCCTGAGATCCCAGCTGGGGAGGCTCCCCCGGCCCCTCCCCCACTTCTCTCCCCCTCGCAGAGCCCCAGCACGCTACGCTGCCGGTGCCAGCGCTCTTGGCAGCTCTGCAGCTCCTGCCACTTTGAGCGGCATGGTAAGGGGGTGGGGCTGCGAGCTCCAGCGGCCGCGCGGCATCCTTATACAGCATCATGGTAAGGGGGCAGGGCCGGGACTGGGAGGAGGGGTTGGATAAGGGGCAGGGAGCAGTTGGAGGGGGCAGAGGCTCTGCGGGGGGTGGTCAGGGGATGGGGAAGGTGGGGGTTGGGTAGGTGTGGGAGTTCCGGGGGTCTGTTGGGGTGGTGGTGAATGGGGTTGGGGCAATCAGAGGACAGGGAGCAGGGTGAGTTTGGTAGGGGTTGGAGTCCTGGGGGGCAGTTACGGGGTGGGGTCTCAGGAGGGGGTGGTCAGGGGACAAGGAGCGGGGGGGGTTGATGGGTTGCGGGTTCTGAGGGGGGCAGTCGGGGGCAGGACGTGGGTTGGGGTTGATGGTGGGGGGAGACAGGCACATGGGGTTTGTACTCACAGCGCGGTTCCCTACCTGGTCTTCGGTGGTGGTGGTGGGGGTCTTCACTCGCTCTGGGTGAAGTACCTGCCACCGAAACGCCGCCGAAAACCCGGAGCGAGTGAAGACCTCCCCCCAGCCCGCCACCGCCAAAGTGCCACCGAGAACCCGATAGGGAACCGGTTCTTAGGATTTTGGGAGCTCATCACTGCTTATACTTACCCATTAGAGAGGTCTGTTAACTTATGCGCTCTCTCTACCACAGTACCTAGGTAAAATGGCAAGAGTCAAAAGTCAAGTGAGAAACTTCAACTAAATTTTCTTGCATTTATGGATTTTCCTCCAGCTCTTAACACTGTTTTAAAATAATCTTTTGTATATATCTTGCATGAAAGTCACATTGTTGATTCATTGAAGGTTTCATAGGGATAAATGTAAGCATTATAGTCAAATCAGTTCTTAGAACACTTATATATGTAGTGTAAGGTTAGAACAGCTACTTTACTCAGATATTATCACCATAAAATCAAGAGGTAATTGCCAACTTAGAAGATGAAGGAATGGACTTCAAGTAGAAGGCCACAGGCCAGCAAAGCACGAGGAGAAAATGAGCCAATTCAGAAAGCAGGCTGTCAGCCTCCTAGGAGATGGTGCATATTTCAGTATTCTTGTAACTACTCCAGCTGGCTGACAAACAGATTGGCTCCAGAGCTGGGAGCTGCTTGCCCAGTTATCGAGCCCAAAGTAAATGTCCCATCGACCAAGTGTGTGGAAAAGGAAGGGCAATAAAGAAGAGTTGTTGTGTGCTGAAAGTCATAAATAAAATAGAAAGATACTGTATATAAATCTAGTAAGTGGGTGGGGCAGAAAGACAGAAATTTAATAGCTATGAACTTAGAAAGTAATTATTTTTAAAACGAACATGTGGTGAAAGGGAGGCGGATTGGTGGCCCTGGAGGAAAAATTGGAAAACCTTTCTCTTCTCGGTTGCCAACTTGAATCCAGCCCAGGATAGAAAATGGATGTTATTAATTCTATTTGTTGATTGTCTGGTGGTCTATGCTAGATGAGTTTGGTGTTTGCAGTCCAATACTCAGCAGACATCTGTTCATATTGTAAAAAACCAGAACAACTGGTAGCTTTTGATGGCAGTCTCAACAGAAATACCAAGACTTTAGGAAGTTTAGGATATACTCCAAAGCCCAACGTAGTTGATGAGAGCTTTCCCATCCACTCCAAAGGAACTTGGATCAGGGCCTAAATAGGCATGGAGACTGAAATACCTTCTTACCTCAAAATTATCCATCTAGATTGGGGGGAAATGTATTGCTGGGACAGTGTAGAAAAGTTTACACTGCTCCTGACTAACGTATACCCGCTCTGTGGATAAATAAAATACTTCAGTGACCAACGTTGTCATTCATTAAGGGCTCTCTTGTGACCCCTTGCGCACTGCACCACCCCAACAGTAAGTTATTATTTGTCATTATTTCTGCTGAGGTAGAAATAATGAGATAATGCTTAAGAACCTCATTGCCCTGTGCACTGTACAAACAACACTGGGACAGATCTACTTCTGAGGTATAATTCCTCCCCCACTTCTTCCTTCCTCATGTCTGGGGGAAGAGGTGGAGTAATAATTTACTGCTGATATGTGGAAGCAGTAAAATTATTCCCTTCTACCACACTAGCTCAGCTACTCTAGCCAGTGGTTAAGAAGGGTAAAGCCAAAACCCACTTATTCTGGACTCACCAGCTCTAGGGGGGAAAGGGAGCAGTAGAACTTGGCATGAAACAATTCTGCCCTGGGGAAAAAATAGATTTCAAAATACTTTTTCCATCCTGAATTGGGATGAAAAGTCAAAATCTCAAATTGTGGTGAACTGCAAATCCAATAAAAAGTTCAGTTGCGGGGAGGGGGGGGAAGGGTCAAAACATTTTACTTTGAAATGTTCTCTCTTGATTCTGGCATTTTGATTTTTATTGTTTTTACATGTTTTATTTTAAATTAACACATTTTTGAACAAAAAGGGTCTTGAACAAAAAAAAAAAAACTTTCTGCTTCAAAAATGTTGACATAGGACATGTCAACAATTTCAAAGCTTTTTTTGTTTCCAAAATGGGAAATTCATTGAAACAAGCTCTTTCCTGCAAAAAGTATTGCTTTTACAAAAAAAATGCATTTCCTTATAGAAAAACATTTATTTGAAAAATTTCTACCATCAGCTCTACTGAGTAGGCAAAAAGTCTTGCTTATTCCTACACAGCCAAAGTCAGGTAGTTGACATAAAGGTGCAGAGGATTTCTTCCTTCACCCTTTTTGCCCTCTGTGGGCTCATTGTCTGAGTCACAACTGAGTCCTAGATAAATAAAATAGAACACAGTCCCACTCCTGAAATTTAGAAGTGCCAGCCGGAAAGGAGACAGGTTTAGAATCACTAATACATCTTTCTGAAATGTATGGACCAGGTTCACCCTGCTAGTACAGGGAGGAGCAAATGTCACTTATCTCAGTCTCTGGAGGCTGCTGCAGGGGTTTCACCTCTGACATAGGCCAGGCAGTATTTCCAATTTCAGTGCTTCTGCCAATGGCAGCTTCAAATTCTGCTGAGAGCTCAATAGCAGTGATTCACTGACTCAGTGGAACCTACCTATTGCCCTTCTCAGCTACTTTTGGGACCGTGTTGACTGCCTGCAGGTTTCAAATTCTACCCACATATTTTCCCCTTGAAGTTTCAAGTGGAGATAGTGATGTTTTTCACTTCCTGTCCTCTTATGCTACAGGGTGATGTTAACACTGCTTGTGCTTCCATCCCATACATGGCCATGTTTTGGTGGCATGCAATACCTATATAAAGAACACTGAGCAAAATCCTGTCCCTATTGTTTGTAACTGTACTGATGGGAGGAAAGGGGTACCAGCCATGCATGTGACCCTGTTTGTGCACCATGCGATGGCAAGGAGAAGTGGGAAGGCGGGGTGGGGGGGAACGTTCAGTGGGACTCACCTTGCTGCTATTCCCCAAAAGGAGCAGCATGCACTCACAGTAGCACATGTGTTGGAGAGCTTGGGTTTCGATCCCAGCCCTCGCCATGCAGACCATTCCACCATGGGGCTGTGAATCTATGCCAAGTGCCCATTCCAACACTGCACAAAGGAACTTCATCACTGATGTCTAAGAGCGGAATTTGGAGCAGAAAGCTATTAAAAATGCATAGTATGTAAACACCCGAGCAAAACAGGGCTACTTGAACACCTGCAATGACAAAAGCCCTTATACAAAAATTCATTCATGACTGTCCTTGTAGCCTTAAAGAGAACGAGAACATTTGTTTGCAGGCCTGCCATAGAAAGGAATGTTAAGGGGCATCCAATCAAATTTCAGGCAGTGGTTAGCATCAGATCAGATCATTAAAAGGCTGTAAATTTACAAATTCAAATTGCTGCCTTGAATAGCTTTGCCATCCAAAGTATTTTGATGGAAGGATGTGCAATGTTTATAGTTTTACATTGTCTTTATTGCCTTCAGCCACTCTCTCTTTCAATGCATTAATCTTCAGCTCTTCTTTGCTCTTCATTCTTCTCTGCTGTGGGAGCACAAAGCAAACTATTCTGCTGTTCTCATCTGGAATTTGTTTTCCATTATAATTTCAAGAGGTGCGCTGAAGTGCCCACTTCAGATCTCACGGTTAATATAAGGCAAGGCAGTTGCCAAGCTACTTGTTGATTAAATGAAAATCAGACTTGATAACATATGAAATCTTCCTAGTGGATGTGTTTCACTTATGGAGATGAGCACAAAACTCATTTAGGGCCCAAACTGCAAACGGAGTTGCCTATAGTTAGATACCTTAGGTAGCTAAAGCAGATATGTAGGTAAAAATTTGAATATTTGGGGTCAGATTCTCAGCGGGTGTTAATCAGCACAGCTCCATTGACATCAATAGTTATGTTGATTTACACAGGCCAAGAATCTGGCTCCTAGATTTTCTGAAGTGCTAGGCAACCCCATGTTACACTGATGTCACGAAGCATCTCAGCATGTCTGAACAGCAGGACACTTATTTAGGTGCCTGACACATAGTTAGACAAAGACAACCAAGTTTGAAAACTGAACTCTTATGCCCAGATCCTCAAGGATATTTAGACACTAACTTCCATTAAAGTCAATGGGAGTTAGGCATCTAAATACTTTTGCAGATCTGCGTCTTAATGGATAGAGTGTCAAACATGGGAGTGTGGGTGTGGGTGGAGAAGATATGTTATCTATCTTACTCACAGACTGGATGTATCTTGGGCATCAACAATACAGGGAGCACTATCTTGCAGTGAGGTATGCTAACTTGAGAGGCAACAACTCAGCAATTAATACACTTTTTGGACAATACTAATGCACTATTTCTGAATATACTGGTTTCTGGAAGTAGACATTTATAAGATGATGGACTAATAGGAAGCTGGCCCCACAAATTCAGAGTCATCTCAGGGAAAGGAGGTGAAGGTAGGTGAGATTTGGCACCTGTGTTGTCCTTTATTTTCTAAGGTTTCTTTTTAAAATGCATGTGTATATTTTAGGTAATAGCGTGGGGTGCATATTTTGTTTTGTCTGAGACTGCTTCCTTTTTTAAACTTGCACCCTACCAAAAAGTAACAGGCACAGAGAAAGAAATCATTAATATCAAGCACACAAAAGAGACTCATGTGCCGGGGATAATCTTTTGTTTATTGATTTAAATTCTTTTTATTGTATTTGGCAATTTTACACAATCCAGGCACTGAGAAAAGAAACCCCACATTTCCAAAACAAACTAACCCACATACTAAGTCCTAGAAATATAAAATCCAAAGAGCTCAAAGGATCAGAGTGCTTCAAAATGATCTCTTCACATGATGATAACTCTGCAGTGGGAAGTATAACTACTAGATCACACTAAGCCATTTTAGCAAACTTGGGGCCAATTTCTCTGCTGACGTTGAAGTCAATGGAGTTATGGCAGCAGCGAATTTGCCCCCTGGTCTTCCTAAATCAGTATGTTATACTTTATCCCGGTGCTAAACGCTGAGGATCCAGAGTGTCGTGATGGGAAGGGGCAGTACAGGGAAGCCAGCTGGGCCCCTCTGGATTTTCTGTCCTCCTCAAACCAGGGGAAGAAATTAGCAGAAGATAACAGCGCTTGAGTCATATTCACTTCTTTTAGGATTGCCATTGCACCTTACGGTGGGAGTTGCAAGGGTAGCAGCTGGCAGGGGTGTCCCTGGCAACATGGTAATCTAGTGGAGCCCCATTGTTAAAGAAGTGCAGGGAAGTCCTGGGTCTAATATAAAGGCCTGGCCTGGGACCCTTGTATCGATGACCACACTATCCTATGGATCCCAGAGAGCTGTACAGTTTACGTTCCCCTTTGAACAAGGGGAGAAATGGGGATCAAAATGTAACTCTTAGTCACAATTCACTCCCTGATCTACTCTTGGGCAGAATAGCTATGTAACGTCCTTTTTCAGAGCATGTGGCTACTCCACAGACCCTCAGACATCAGTAATTTCCTCAGTCAGTGTCAGAGCTTGGATTCAGATGCTTCAAGTGTAATTTACTGGATGATAGTGTTTCTCTGCTCTATCACTTCAACGTGTCACAAAAACCTAGTGTTTGATCTAATGTCTAATTATGAAACCAAGTAAAGCACCTGGAATGACATAGGGCCTGAATTAAACGGTGTATCTAACTCAGTACAGGTTACTTGCTCTTTATCTGTAACCACATTACTATCTCCAGACACTATGAAACATCAGGTCCATATCATACTTGCCATAAATCTTTTAGAGCTGGGATTGAAGACAGGAATGGCATGTGTAATGTTAGCCAAGAGGGTTCCCCTCCCCTCCAACCCCCCGTTTCCTAGAAGTGTCTCATACCTAAGGTTCAATGAGCTATAAGGTCATGATAGTGGACAGCTACATCTGAATAGATGGGGTCATTTTTTATAAGTCTTGCCTTAGCTGTGCCTCTTCTTTTGTGTCTGCAATTATTTTCAGTCAGTCTGTCCTAGGCTTACGTGACAGCACAAAAGAAGGTACAAAGTCTGGAGTGAGCCAAGTAGGTGACGACAGTGTAATACAGAACTCCTGAATGGACTGTAACAAGCAGAATGGGCTGTAGGGGAGGGATGGGAAGCAGGGCCGGCTCTAGCTTTTTTGCCACCCCAAGCAAAAAAAAAAAGGGCGGCCGGCCTGCCGAATCAAAAAACAAAACAAAACAGCAACTGCAGGGAGCGTGTGGAGGGCGGTCAAGGCAGCTCACAGGGGGGTGAAGAGCGGCGCCTCGCAGCTGGGCGAGAGGGGCTCCCCCCTCCAGCCTTGGGGTGCCTCTCCCGGCAGGGCAAGTGGAGCCCCCGGGGGCTGCAGGAGGTGCTGGCTCAAAAAAAAAAGCGACTTAAAAAAAAAAAAAGCTGGCTTTAAAAGCGACTCGGCTGGGCCAGGTTCAGAGTGGCGCGGGAGGCGGAGGCTGGTGCAGGCAGCGGGGAGTGACGCGTCCCAGGAGCCTGGCGGCATGGTGATCACTAGTTCCTGCCACCCCCGGGCCGGGGTCCATGCCCCTGCAGGGCTGGGCTGGGACTGGCGGAGTGTGGGGAGCCGGCTGGGGACTCTGGAGCTGCGGACCAGGCTGCCAAAGCAATAAAAAAGAACCAGGGCAGGGCAGCCGGAATGTGCCACCCCAAGATTGGCCGGAATGCCGCCCCTTACAATGTGCCGCCGCAGGCACGTGGTTTCTCATCTGTGCCTGGAGCCGGCCCTAATGGGAAGGGATATGTGGCAGGAGTTATGGAGAATGTTGAAAGTGAGGAGTAGAGAACTGAATGGGATATGGAAGAACAAGGGGAGCCAGTGAAGGGGAGGAGAGGAGAGGAAGATTATCTCTGCAGCTGTATTTTGAATTCCGTGCAGGGAAGCGGGAGGGGGAAATCCAGGAAAGGGGAGGCTGCAGTAGTCTACATGGGAAATTATCACAACAAGGATGTTCATCTTGGCAGGGGGGATGATGAGGAAAGGACTAATTTTGTAAATATTGTAGAGAAAGCAGCAGCAGAGTTTGGCAAGGCCCTGGAAAAGAGGAATCAAAGGTGACAACAAGGTTGTGAGCCTGAGAGGACAAAGAAATTGACTCAGTCTCCAAAATTCCAAATCCTGATTATCCAGCTGTCAGTCCTGCCCCTTTAATGAATTAATTGATTAATGACAATAAAGCACTTAATCTTTGCATTTACACATCATGCCTCCCACTAATAAGCATTGTCTGAAGGCCTTCATCATAAGGTTCCGTCCTATACAAATTCATGTTGGCTCCCAAACGTATTACTTTGTAAATCGGAAATGACAATGTTGGCTCTGTGCCCTGGTATTGTAACAGCATTACCGTATGTCAGTATCATGCTAAACATAGTAAGTAGGCGACACAACACTATAATTACTGAGGACATCTGTTAGCAGCATAGGCTATATCTGGGATTAGTATTTATAATGCTACAAAGACCTATAGAAGAGAGAGAGGAAGGAAAATCCCTTTACATTGGTTGGGATTTTCAGACTCAGGGCCAGATTTCACCTGGTTTGAATTGGCGCAGCTTGATAGATGCCCATGAGGCTATGCCAATTCAAACCAGCTGAGGATCTGACTCAATGTTTAGAAGTAAAGCCATGATTAAGAATCATACAACCACGGCCGGCAGAGGAGTCTGTTTCACCTGAGCATAGAGCTGGGTCAGGATAAATTGATTTTTCAGTTTGGTGGCTGAGCTGATCAAACAAACCAAATCAAAACAAAGTCATTTCAGGTATAAATGTTTTGTTTCACTATGGCTGATTTTTAAACCCTTTTTTAGTTAAATCGAGCTAATATTCTAAATGAAACATTGTTTCAAAACCAAAAGTCAACATGTTTAGACTTTTAAACTTCTTTCCCCCATTATTTTGATTGAAAGGTATTTATCAAATTCAACCCCAAATTTGTGAACAGTTTCAGTTGACCTGAAACTCCATTGTCACTGCATTGTAACCTACAGGCATAGTTCAAGAAGTGGCAGTGCAAGTTGCTTCCTATGTCATCCAACAAATACGCCTTTCCCTATGTACTAGATAGACCTACATCTAGGGAAAGCAAGGTTAATCCCACTCAATAAACATCTTTCTCAGGAATGTCACATTAAAAAAAAGCTTTTCACACATGTACACAGCAAATAATGGAACCTAATATCTTCACACTTAACTTAGGTTTCCATTTGGGGGTGGTGAGATGAGATCATACACAACTCTAGATTTTCCTGCCCTGGTCTGAAAGAAAAGATTCCTTTGAATGCTAAACCTCTAGCTTTTTATTTAATCAAGAAGCACAGTGAAATGCCATGGTATTGACATCAGATAGGTCCTTTTCTAAACAATATGGGAGTTCTTCAGAATACTCCCAGATTAAGAATTTCAGGGAAGAAGAGTGGCACATAAAATTGCCATCAATCCAAGGTTAGCAAATTAGGTTAGCACCACTAAGGATGAGAAAATAGTTTCTGAGGAAATAAGACCTGATCCAAATCTTCAGCTGGAAGTGAACCAGCAGAAACATTTATTTATTACAAAGACCATTTTCTTTGTATGGTTCTATCCCCTCCCCCAATCTGTTCTAGCTGAGCCAGGAGAAATGAGAAGTATGAAAATTAGGGATGGACAAACTGAATCTTAAAGTTGCTGACTAGCACAAATACCAAGTGCTATTCAGTCAGCTGGATATTGCATGCATCTCATTTGAGTGATAGAGATTGAAGCTGATGAATATTCATTTGCTGCATCATGCTGCTGTCAGCAGCAGATTTTGCTGTGTCTGACTTGTGTTGCTAGAGTCTCTCCATGCTTCTGACCATATGTGGAAGAACAAATGATTGTCTTCAGCCTAGTTTTCACAATGAATAAGTAACTGATTTTCATTTTTGTTTCAAACACCAAAATGGCCAGATCCACTTAACCCCAGGGCCTGATCTTGCAAACACTGGGTAGCTTTACTTGCATGAGTAGCCCCATTCCAGAGTAGTTGATTTCAGTGGGACTACTCATGTGTGGAACCCTGCTCCCATGAGCAAGAATTTGCAGGATCAGACCCCAAAGGAGACTAATATGGGACACATCCTCTGTCTGGTGGGGATTTCACCTTGAGAGCACCAAGAAAGCACTTGGATCCAGAAAGCTACCTTATTTAATTCTAGAAGTAACCAATATTTTTGAAAACATTTAAATGCAGAATGAAGAAATCACCGCTTGGTTGATTGCATCTCCGTAGAGAACTTTGATGGTCAAGTTGTAAATATCCTGTGAATATAAAGAACCTATCACAGAAATGGAGATGGAACTTTAACTTGAATAACAGTGCAATGAGGGGAGCATTTTAGTAGACAGAGCTCATAAGAAAATCAGGCTTAGTGAGAACTAAGGCCTAGATTTAGGTGCCTAAACCTCAGACTTATTTATTATTTAAATTATAAGGGAGGTCCTCCTCTTCCTTCCCCCATTACCCCTTATGCTTTCTTGCAAAAAACACCTTGAGCGCCTAACTTCCTAGCTGTGAATCAGTACCAGAATAGGCATCTCCTGGGCAGGAGAGGTTTTGGCTAGTGTACTGTGATTTGTGAATCACAGTGTAAGGTGCCTATCTCTCCCTTGTCATCGTCCAGGAAGCCTCAGTGGCTAACCCAAGCTTTATGGATCACAGTATTGTTCCTGTGATTTGCTGGGCAGTTAAAAGTTAGACATGATGGTGCTCAGCACTCACTTTGTGAATCTACATCTGAGGGCCTCCTGCGTCAATCTTGTCTAGCTTACTAAAAAGTTCTCTACAAAAATGGGGAGCCCCCGTTTCCCATGCTTAACTATATTTGAATGCTCTGTGGACTGTTGGAGTAGTGTAAGTGTGATAGGTCTCTGAATATTAATTACTGGACCCATATGGCTTGTCTTTGTTTGCAACATTAGAGCCTTTAAATACATATGTGCAGCATATTTAATTTTTTAACTAGCTAATGCTTGTTCTTTAAGGAGAGTCGCCGTATGCAAACCAGTTACATAAATGGGAGCCTGTTACATCTGCTCACCTCGTCAGAGCATTCACGTAATCTGCAATTCTTCATATCTCACTACATTTTTATTAAGGGAACAGGATTGTTCCTGTCAAACAGTCTTTCCAAAATATTTCCTTGCAGGGTTAGGATCTGAATAACCCAGTGTTGAGTTATGACTCTTGAGCAGGTTTATTTTCCTGTCTGATTTTTGATAAGATAAATACTGTAGCTCCCATAAATACTGTAATTATCCCATTGCACTTGATTTTGAATCTTGTCATATGGGGGTTCCCACAGGAGATGAAGGGGAAGGAGTCGTCTCTCAGGAAAAGCTGCTTCACGGGCACTCTGAAAGCCCTAGAACAGAGGCCTCTGCTTCCTCATTCCTACAGGGGGAAGAGCACATAAATATTAGAGCTGAACATATTATTTTTTGCCAAAACATTTAATCACCCTGCAACTCTTTCAACTGGTCCTAACGGCATAATATTGTTTCCCTTATCCCTTTTGATCCAAGCAATTGGCCAATATTTGGTATCACTGAAGGCTGTTGAGAAACTGATGATAGAGTCAGGTATTTCGTTGATGCAATACTGTTTATTTACAAAGGAGGCACCAAGTCCTGTTTCCCTGAACAGAGTAAGAATTCAGACAGCAGGAGACAGTTTCTTTGCAAATAGTTCCAGGACTCTTTCCAGCCAGCACTCTACGCAAAAGCTCTCTTCCTCAGCTCTTTTCTCAGGGGCAAATGCTTCCCTGCGGCTTCCCTTGATGCTTTCACTGTGTGCTTCAGTAGTGTTTCTATTCCTTCTGTTTCACAGACTCACAGCTCCATCAAACAATACAAAGTTCCCTATATTTGCAGGCAGATCCCAGCAAAATCCTACAGACTACATGGTCAACTCATACTCCAGCCATGCCTGTGATCTGTGACTTGGGTGGTGGCTCCTATTGTGTCAGCTAACTATTTTATAAAGGAGCTTAATTTTTTTTTTACATTTATCTGGAAAGAAGAGCAGCTGGTATGCACAGCAATTTTAATGAGGTTTAACCCAATTCCCAACAAAATTAAGGAAATGTCCATAAAAAACATGTCTTACTGGTATTTATAGATGTATCTTTTTTTAAAATATCAAGGGCCCAATCCCCCTGTTGCTTACACTTGTGTAAATCAGGAGTAACTCCACTGAAATCAACAGCTATGTTGGTGTAAAACTGGTGTAAGTGAATACAGAATCTGGCCCAATTGATTCCGTTATTTGTGATGAGATTAATGTTACCATTTGTGACTAGGCCTTTCAAACAAACGGTCCCTGTCACTCGTTGATTCAGGTCCTTATATCGTTCTCATCACGGCAGAATCCGGGCATCTTCCAGTAGTGCATTAAGGGAGGAAACTAACATCCATCATGTCTTTGTTCTCTAATCCTTTCCCCAGGGGGAGAAGTGTATGCAGGAGAATGTTTTGTTTGGGAATTAAAAAATAAATATATATGTACACACACACACACACACACACACACACACACACACACACACACACACTGCTGTGTGTTTTTGTTAGGGAAGGCAAGATCAAAGCAACGTCCCTGGCACTTGGAGTGGAAGGTGGTGAGGTCTGTGATACTCTTTCATTTCTGTTGGCATTCGTTCCATAGTCCAGTGCCTGCCCCCCAAGAAGTTGTCTTCTGCCCAGCTGAGCTTTACTGATGGAGTTTGAAAAACAACAAGGAGTCTGGTGGCACCTTAAAGACTAACAGATTTATTTGGGCATAAGCTTTCGTGAGTAAAAACCTCACTTCTTCGGATGCATAGAGTGAAAGTACCCTAAAGACTAACAGATTTATTTGGGCATAAGCTTTCGTGAGTAAGGTTTTTACTCACGAAAGCTTATGCCCAAATAAATCTGTTAGTCTTTAAGGTGCCACCAGACTCCTTGTTGTTTTTGTAGATATAGACTAACACGGCTACCCCCTGATACTTGATGGAGTTTGAGTATCTTTAAAGATCACAGCTACTTTTGACCCAAAGATCAGTGAAATTCTTAATGCCATTCTCCAATTTTTGCTTTTCTTCTTGTGATGCTATTCGACAGGTTTTGCCTTTACTTCCTTTTCAGACTACATGAAGTCATTTTTAACTTTCCATTTCCTGCCAGTAAGTTTAATTGAAACCCCTTGATGTAACATCAGTGCAAATTTCGGAATTTAATATTATGCTGCATCGTTATGGGGTTAATTCAAAGCAGCCAATGTACAATACTATTATTTGCTACCTCATAAATAGGGACGATGTGCTCAGGAGGCACCACTCTGTGTTTTACAAGATGTTGTAAACTAGCCTTTCAAAAGTATTAGGCACTGAGAAGAAATGAAAGCAATTTTACATGGCAGGGGAGGAAACAACACAGAAAACAGGATATGCGTAAAGTAAAATAGAACATGCTAAATGTGAAACACAGAGCAACTATGGTAAAACTCATAAGAAAGCAACGTATAATTACAAGGTATAGAACTTTCACAATAGAAATGTTTTGACTGGTTAAAATGTCTGCCTCATTTATTACTATGATTAATATTTCAAAGTGCCATAGAACAGTGCTATTATTAAGACTACAACCATTAGAACAGTACCTACAATACTGACTGGGGGCAGAACATAAACTGCTAGAAAATTGGGCCCAGGGTCTGATTTTAAAGAACACTTGCATAGCTATAAACTTTCTTAATTTTTATAGCAATACATTGAGTTCAAGCTAGATGTTTAATTACTGCAACATTTTCCTTAAAAGCCTGTATTGTGATTCTGCAATTAACATCTGCTTTGAATACAGGACTTTCTTTCTGTTTTCTTCTACAATTAGATACATGCAAGCAGTATGATTGAGCTGGGCTCTGCAAATGATTTTTAATGTTTACTGCCCTACATTCCAGTCTCATCTGCAGCATCCCACAAGTTGCTATATTAACCACCTCGAGCATGAGCTTAGGAACAAACAGCTTTTGAAATACAAAATAGAGATGTCCAAACATCTCTCTTTAATATCTCTCTCCCAAATCTTTAATTTTTCACGAAGAAATACAAAGTCTACATGAAACGCCACATATTACTCGGCAACTTTATCCTAATTATCATGCTTGGAGAAACCTTAGGGTTTCTTTCCTGCCAGCTGTACCTGAAAGCTTAAAGACACATACTTTTGGTTGTATTTTGTTTCTCTTAGGAAGATGATTGTTATCCAGAGACAGTATTGTACACTTATACAGTCTTTTTTCCTGGAGAATCTCAAAGCACTTTACTACCTTAGACTCTGACCTTGCCACTGGATCTTCATGGGACATTGTCTTGCACCTGCCTTGGAGCCCCATTGACTTCAAGGGACTCTCACCCCTTGGGCAAACGTGATTGTGAGATCAGAGGTATGATACACAAACGATACCAAGAAACAATCACTTTACCCACCACTAAAACTCTGCCACATCTGGAGTGGAAAGACAGGAGCTATTTAAAAATGCACAAGAACACTACATATAAGTTTAGGTCAGAATATTAAGAAAAACATATCTTACCCAATGGAAATTGGAGGTTGAGTTGAGGTAAGCAGAATATCACTATCGAAATGAGAACTTGTCAATGCAGGTCACTGGAGTTTCTAGGAGGAAGAGTGGGAAAGAATTTAGTTAGTGTAACGCCAAATGTTATTAACATCACATTCAGTGACTTCACCATATATATATCTGAGGACTTGCTGCTTATAAAAGTGAAAGGAACTTGCCCTCATTGCAAATTCTCAGCAGACTCACAGGTACATACTGCACATATGTTTTGTCAAGTCCCAGTAATATAAGTATTTTGATTTAGATCTTGTGAACAGGATTGTGAAAAAGAACATTCCCATTGATCGTAAGACCTAACTGGTCCATATCCTTGCAGGGCAATGCCGAAGATAAATACAAGGGGCTCAGCCGGTGTAGACTGACATAATTCCACCAACTTCAGTGGATCTGCATCCATTTATGCCAGCTGAGCATCTAGCCCAAGATGAGGATTGAAGACACCCAACATTTGTTCTAGCCAAACAAAGAAAATTCCTCTCCAATGGAAATCCAGTGTATCCTCTCTAGATGTAATTAGATAATGGATATCAAATCCACAATTATTTAGATAAAGCCTTATATTCATCTAAAGAAAATGAAACCTAAGTACCAAATGTGGTAGAACTTAGTTGATGATCATGGACTAAAATCATCATAAGTTTCCATACTAAAAACCCGACAGTCACTGATGTGTAACTTCTCTAGCTCTTTTTTCAAAGTCTGAATACTAAAAGTTAGCCCTGCATAAAATATTCAACATCTGGATGTGTTAATATTTTTTGTGAGAGGCATCGAAACATCTGTTTGGTCCTTCATGACACCTTCTATCCTCAGTCTTATTGGACGTATAGAACATCCTCGTCTCTTCATTTAATAGGTTATTTTAAATGTCTGTATCATAAACATTACAAAAGACTAAACTGAAAA
This sequence comes from Malaclemys terrapin pileata, assembly GCF_027887155.1. Taxonomy (NCBI): domain Eukaryota; kingdom Metazoa; phylum Chordata; order Testudines; family Emydidae; genus Malaclemys; species Malaclemys terrapin. The sequence continues at coordinate 183,281,880 of NC_071507.1, read as the reverse complement.
AAATCATATGGATGAAAAATAGTTTAAAACCAGTTTTAAGGAGAACTGAGAGTTTTTACTATGACTAGGTAATAACAGATGATTGGGTGTACATCAAACAGTTTGCAATTCTTTTTCTTTTTATTATTTTTTATTTCTGTCCATAGGTCCAGCTCGGCTATCCTTATTCATTTTGAGTAGTATTTGCTCAGTCTAATATTGCCTATTACTTCAGTGGGATTACTTGCATAAACCCAACTCCATGTAAGTAAGTATTATGGAATTGGATAGATATGTAGCTTAGAATTCCCCACATATGGAATGCATTTCTGATTTCATACCTTGACTTGCATTACAATCTGCCATGTTGTATTGCTTACCTTCTCAGACCAGAGAATTAAAAAAATCCACCAACTGCTGACAGCATAGCTCAATCAAACATTTCTGAAATAAACTGCGACTTTCAAGGAATGTTCCCAAAATTAGGTACACAAAGTATGGCAAGAACCTCTGTGTGCTACAGCACATAGGAAACCTATAGGTGCTGCTGGCTGTTTCTCACATGCTGGCTGTTTCTCATATGATTCAAACAATGACATCACAGTAACCCTGAAAGCGGCAGAGTTTTGCTTGAAAAATTAAGAAAAAAAATGTCTTTTCATGTATGTTCTTTACAGCACTCAAGCATGATAGGGCAGTGCTATTATACCCATTTTACAAATAGGGAATGGAAGCACAGAGAAGCTAAGTGACACGCACCAGGTCACAAATGAAGTCTGTGGCAGAGCAGGGGCTTGAAATAGGTCTTCCAAGTCTCAAGCTAGAGTCTTAGCCAAAGAACATCCTTCCTCTGAGTGGCTGAAAATGCATCAGTATGTTGCTATAACCGTGCCCATACTAGTGGCTTGCACCCATTTAATTATATGAGTTTAGAAACCAATACAATTAAATCAATACCAAAACAGGGTGCAGATAAGCCTTCAGATAATGTTGAGGATAACAGGTCAGTAGTTGCGGAGAGTTTGATGGCAGCCACTCTATTCTGGAATTTAAAAACATTTCTAATATATCCCCACCCCACTGGCACAGTACTGCTGCTTAAACAAAAAGGAATGGGGGAAATCAGCCACACCAGATGATTCATGTAGGCTTCTGCCTCCACTCAACTCCTATTTTAAACAACTTTCCATTGAAGTTTATAATCAAATACTTATATATTTTTCTTAATGGTATTGGTAAGCAATGGTCCCTTTGTCTGCCATCTGTCTTCCAAATATAAAATCAACTGTTATTTCAAGTTGCATTAGAGGTAGGTATAGGAGACCTTTGTTAATCTTAAATAGTTTAAAATTCTGCTAGTTATGACTAATTTTTTTTTGGTACCCCGGAGTTAAATTTACATTGGCAAGTCGAGAGATTGCTCTTTGCCAAGAGAAAACTCATATGGAAAAATGACATATTCCACATCCCCATAGCTGATGGATACATTTGATATTGCATGTTATATTTGTAAAGCAATATTGTTGGCTCTTTACTGAATGGTATGCTGAATGCTGATATGCTTTGCAGCAGGTCCCACTGAATGAGAACACAGTGACACAGAATAAAGGTATTTTCTAATGTCATTTGTTTGTTTACAGAATGTACAGTGTCCCATTTACTTGAACAAAGGTGGACAAAATAGCACCCAGGCAATTCCTGCACCCAGAAATCTCAGCTAAGGCTCCACTGCCCTGTCACCATGAAGCAGCTATCTTGGGTCTTTGTCTTTAACTTTCCTGCTTAACATGCTACTGTTCCCTGCTCCTGCCTCAGCCCCTGGGCTTTTTACCTGGGAAACCCCTGTTTGCCTTTCACTAAAATCATAGAATAACAGGGTTGGAAGGGACCCTCAGGAGGTCATCTAGACCAACCCCCTGCTCAAAGCTGGACCAATCCCCAGACAGATTTTTGCCCCAGATCCCTAAATGGCTCCCTCAAAGATTGAGCTCATAACCTTGGGTTTAGCGGCCAATGCTCAAACCACTGAGCTATCTCCCTCCTCTGTAAGAGGTACATTCTGAAAGAATAACTCTTTAATCTGTACCCTGTTAAATACATAGAAAAAAAAGGCATGTGGCAAAAATAAAACCTGAGAGCTCCTATCAAGTATTCAGTGTGGTAGCACAAAGCAGACTAAACGTCAGCTTAACCTATGTATGTAATCTACCTATGTAATCCTCCTGATGTATGGGTGGCATGGTGCTGAAGCAGGAGTTCTTGTGCTGAGGAAAAAAGCACAAGGGACACTACTAGCCCTGCCTGATTCATTACTTCAATAATGGTCTTTTACAGTCATAGCCAGCTACAGAAGAAAGAGTAGAACTGAGGGTGGTATGTCTTGGCCAGGGACTGAGGACAGCACTCTCTTAATGTCACCTTTGCTCCCTGCCCCCAGACTTGTGCAAGTATAGTCTGGCCATTTGTGGAAATAGGATTGTTTCGCTATGCTCAAGAGATTCCATTAAATTGATATTTTATCTTCTTGGTTCCTTATCATGAAACAGCTCATTGTCAAAGAGTCTTTTTTGATATTCAGCCTCAAAGTTCACTTTCTTAACTTTATCCCATTACTCTTAGTTTCATCTTCAGGCACCTACATAAATAGGTCTTCTCTTCCTTGGTGTTTACATGTTCCAAGTGCTTGTTGGCTATAGAGCTGGCCAACATTTTTCAAAAATAAAAACTTTAATCAAAATTTTAAATGTGGACAAGAAGAGTGATATATTTTTGAAAAAAAAAATGTTAATGAAAAATATATCCTGTTTTTTCCCCAATCAGTTTTAGAGCTGGTTGACATTTTTCAAAATTTTCATCAAAATTCCATCACAATTTTAAATTCTGCCAAAAAATGAGATTTGGGGGGGAAGGGCGGCAAAAAAGTCCCATTAGTCAGCTCTAGTAGATGCTATGATGCTCCATCATTAGTTTTCACTTAGCGAAGAATACATACGATACTTCCTTTTAAACTTTCTTTATTAATCATTCCCTCTGTCCCCTTAGAGAAAGAGATGAGAAAGTACTACAATTCTGTGTGCGTATTTCATTTATGTCAGTGATTCAAACATAATGTATCACACTGTTAATACTACTGCTAAAATAGTCTCAGTATTAATTGAAATACAGTACATATAGCAGAAGCAACTCTCTTCCCCATCTCAACCAGCCAATTGTGTAATGCTTTAGTGATTTCTCATTAGCTAGAATGTCTGCCTTCTGCCACAAACTGACTTACATTCCTTCCATCTGTTACTGACTTAATTTAATTATAAATCACTACTAAGAGTGCAACAAAAATAGTTACACACTCAAATTGTATCTTCTTCCCACATTGCCAAAATTTTTGGAATACCACTTTCTGAAGCTTTCATAATGGACTATTTCAAAGGTATATTTATCTCTCGGCTTGGTTATTTATGTTTGGCTAAAGATCAAATTAGACAAATTGATAATATAAATTAAACGGTATTTTATATATTGATTCATCTGATACTTTTATTCTAAAATGAAATATTTCTTAAATACATATAAGCCATTTTGTCTTTATTTAGGGGTGGGTTTTAAGGACATCCAACTTTGGCTTAACTCTGCTGTCACTGAATTCCAATTTGTTCCAATGCATAATGGGAAAAAAAATTGAAACCTTGACAGTTATTGCAAAATGGAATTGTTTTCTCTATTGTGTATCTAGAGCTGGTTGTAAAAACGTAAGATATTTCACAAAAAAAAAAGTTTTGAAAGAAAGGAAAAAATATTTTTAATATTTTGGAAGAAACAAAAAAATCTATAAAAATATTCATTTTGAAAAAAGCCATTTTTGTGAACAAAAATTTTTGAGAAAAAGGAAAGAAAGAAAGACAATTGACTAGCTCTACTGGAATCCTTTTGTATCAGATAGCTATTTGAAAGCCTGTGGAAGATGTGTTGCTGGGCTCAGTGCAGTTTCTAGGAACTTATGAATTGCCAGACAAAATTAGACCCATGGTCTATCTGGTCCAGTATCCTGTCTCTCACAATAGCTAGTACTAGATGGTTCAGAGGAAGGAAATTTCATTAGATAGATGTGGCGTAATCTGCCACCTCTTACCCCGACCCCTTGCCCCAAATTAGGCATCCTCCTACCTTTTAGGTAGAGATTGCATTAAACCTTTGAGGCATGAAGTTTAAAATCTCTTCCAAAATGTATGTTGGCATTAACTATTATAATTCTAGATATTTTTGTTATTCTTATAAGTATTCAATCCTTTTTTGCATCTTTCAAAATTCTTGTTCTCTTATCTTGTGGAAATGAGTTCCACAGTCAATTTCATTTTAATATTTTTGAATGTCTACAAAAAATACATTTTGACCATGTTAAAAAATTCTGGTGATCTTTTGTTTGACAAGTTCTAATATGTTCTGAAGATCTGGACCAAGGACTTAAAATTTAGTAAGCAGGTGGCCTTTATGTCAGGGATGTGCTTTTTTCCCTCCCTGTGAAAAGACATCTAAATTTGGTCAAGTTAAAAACCTTTAAAAAATTGTAGTTTGTTCATGCTTGGTAGGGACTTGCTAGACTTTCACAACTTAATTCCCCAAAGACTGTATCTGCACTGAGCATGCTCCAGTCCAAGGCTGAGCTGTGTTTTCTCTGCAACTGCAGTTTCCAATTGCTCTGGGCTATGCAGTTCTGACAAGGAGCCTGGCTATAGGGGGAGAACTGGGATTGATTGGGCAAAGAGACTGGAATCAGGAGCTTGTTGAAGGAACTAGTGGGCATGGAGAATGTGGGGGGTGTAGATGAGGGACCAATCAGATGAGGATCCAGGAGTGGGGAACTTGGGCTGAAGACCAAGAGTGAGTCAGGGGAAGACTGGGGGATACAAGACTGGGATGAGAAGCCCAAGGAGTGAAGACTGGGACTGTACATGACAGGAGAATAGTATTGGGACAAGCAACCTAGGGCGGGGAAGAGACAGGAGTGAGGAAGGAACAGGTTGGAGGACACAGAGCAGAAGTGCTCAAGCTTGGCAGGGAATGGGCAGAGGAGTCTGCAACCTTAATAATGACAAAGAGTCCTGTGGCACCTTATAGACTAACAGATGCATTGGAGCATAAGCTTTCGTGGGTAAATACCCACTGGCGTCTGACGAAATGAGTATTCACCCATGAAAGCTTATGCTCCAGTATGTCTGTTAGTCTATAAGGTGCCACAGGACTCTTTGTCCCCTTTTACAGATCCAGACTACACGGCTACCCCTCTGATACTTAACCTTAATAATGTTCTTGAAATGTAGGGTTATGTCTAATTCTATATAATTGTCATATTTTTATCAGCTTGGGTGAAAGTGACCATGAAATGATAGAGTTCATGATTCTAAGGAAAGGTAGGAGGGAAAACAGCTGAAAAAAGACAATGGACTTCAGATGCTAGCACACTCAGAATTGGTAGGTCAGATTCCATGGGAAGCAAGTCTAAGGGAAAAAAGATCAGGAGATCTGGCAGTATTTTAAAGAGATATTATTAAGTCACAAGTGTAAACTATCCCAAGGCGTAGGAAAGATAGGAAATATGGTAAGAGACCATGCTTTCTTAACCTGGAGATCTTCAATGATCTGAAACTCACAAGAGAGAAATAAAAAAAGTGCAAACTAGATCAAATTATGAAGGACGAATATAAAAAACAACACGAGTACATAGCGACAAAATTAGAAAGGCCAAAGTAGACAAGATTAAACTAACTAGAGACAAAAAGGGTAACAAGAAAACACTTTACAAATATATTGGGAGCAAGAGAAAGACCAAAGACCATAGGTGCCGACTCCATGGGTGCTTCAGGGCTGGAGCACCGACGTAGCACCCACCAGGAACCAAGCTCCCCTCCCCCCCAACTCCCACTCACCGGCGGCCCCCGTGGATCAACTCCTCCCCCTCTCTCAACAGCTATTCCGCAGGGTGCAGGAGGTGCTGGGAGAGAGGGGGAAGAGCGGGGATGGGGCACGCTTGGGGAGGGTCCGGGCTGGGGAGGGGAATCTTTGAGAGAAGGAGTGGAGTGGGGGAAGATGGGGGCCTGGTGCTGAGTGGGGGTTGAGCATCCTCAGGCAAAATTAGAAGCTGGTGCCTGTGCCAAGGTCAGGATAGGCCAATTATTGAAAGTGGAGAGAAAGACAACAGAAAACACAGTAATGGCCGAAATGTTAAATGCCCTTTTTGTTTCAGTTGTCACCAAAAAGGTTAGCAGGGATCAAATGACTAACATAGTGAACATCAGTGTAACTGGTGTAGGATCTGGGAATACTTAAGGAACTGGCTGAAGAGAGTTCTGAGTCATTAGTGACTACCTTTGATAACACATGGAGGATGGGAAAGAGCCCAGAGGACCTATATATAAAAACGGAATAAGGACAGCCCAAGGAATTATAGACCAGTCAGCTTGCCTTCAGTACATTGAAAGATAATTGAACAAATAATCACTTGGTACACACCTAGAAGATAATAAGGTGAGGAGTAACAGTCAACATGGATATGTCAAGAACAAATCAAGTCAAACCTACTTAATATCCTTCTTTGACAGGGTAATAAGTCTTGTGGATGGGGGGAAAGCAGTAGATGTGATATATCTCAACTTTAGCACATTTTTGATACTGTCTCACATGACCTTGTCATCAGCAAACTAGGAAAATATAGCCTAGATGAACCTATTATAAGGTGGGTGTACAACTGGTTGGAAAACCGTACTCAGAGTAGTTATCAATGATTCACAGTCAAGCTGAAAGCATATATTGAGTGGAGTCCTGCGGGGATCTGTCCTGGGCCCGATTCCATTTGATATCTTCATAAATTATTTGGATAATGGTATACAGAGTGTACATATAAAGTTTGCGGGTGATGCCAAGTTTAGAAGGATTGCAAGCACTTTGGAGGACAACAGGTTTAGAATTTTAAATGATCTTAACAAACTGGAAAAATGGTCTGAAATAAATATGGTGACGTTTAATAAGGACAAATGCAAAGTACTACACTTAGAAAGGAATAAACAATTGCACAATTAGAAAATGGGAAATGACTTGCCTATGAAGGAGTATTACAGAAAAGGATCTGGGGGTTATAGTGGATCACAAACTAAATATGAGTCAACAATGTAATACTGCTGCCAAAAAAACCCCCATCATTCTGGGATGTATTAGCAGGTATGTTATAAGTAAGACACAAGGAGTAATTCTTCCCCTCTACTCAGAACTGATAAGGCCTCAACTGGAGTACTGTGTCCAGGTCTGGGCATCGCACTTTGGGAAAGATGTGGAAAAATTAGAGGAAGTCCAGAGGAGAGCAACAAAAATTATTAAATATCTAGAAAATATGACCTATAAGGAAAGATTGAAAAAATTGGGTTTGTTTAGTTTAGAGAAGAGGAGACATAGGGGGGACATGATAAGAGTCTTCAAGTATGTAAAAGACTGTCATAAAGTGGAGGATGATACATTTTTCTCCTTAATCACAGAGAACAGGAGTTGAAGAAATTTCAGCAAGGAAGACTTAGGTTAGACATTAGGAAAAAACTTTCTAACTATAAGGGCAGTTAAGCAGTGGAACAAGTTATCTAAGGAAGTTGTGGACTCTCCATCACTGGAGGTTTTTAAGAACAATTTAGAAAAAAAAAACTGTCAGGGATTGTCTAGATAATATTTAGTCCTGCCTCAGTGCAGATGATCTATCAAGGTCCCTTCCAGTCCTAATTTGTAATGATTCTATGTCTCTCATACTCATCACCTTTCTAAGGTAAACAATCCCAACCTTTTCAAGTTATCTTCATAGGAAGGCTTTCCCATGCCCCTAATCATTCTTATTGCCCTTCTCTAAACTCCCTGTAAGTCTATGTCCTAGAGCCACCATTTTCACTAGTAAGCCTAACAGACAAGCTAAGGAATGGATGGCAATAGAAATGAATTGTAGTCTTACCTCCACTTTAGAATGGGGCTAAAGAACACTGGTGGTGTGGGTTGCTGCTTTGTAAAGGGCTTTCCACGATAGTGAGGCCATGCTAGAACCTCTCACAATCACTGCATTCAAAATATAAACATAGATTGATTTTCAAAGGTGTTGAGCATCCAAAACTTCAGTTGAAGGCAACACTTCTCACATTCAGCACGCTGAAAAATAAAAGCCTTTAAACCAACTACTAATTTGCTCTTTTAATATTAAGGCCATCAATTGTTTGAATCAAGAAGGAAAAGGATCTGTTAGAAGGTATTTATAAAGTGCAAATAAGTGCACAAGAAGGAGAGGATATTAATACTAAAATCAACAGAGGTTGATCAGTGCTCAATTGTCAGCACTAACATCTCTCCTGAATTATTTGAAAATCTGATGCACATGTAATTGGACACACTAATCTAGGCATGCAGTGGGGAAGTGGAGAAGGACACCTAGTACCTTATTCATAGTTACACTAGACTTCTATGTTTCCCTTATGAAACCATTACTCCTCATTGTTCCAACCCATGTTTAAATGCTTTATATGAAAATGCACCCATAACAATAGTGAGGGGTGGGTTTTTTGATATTTTTGCACACTTCTGTGACTTTCCACAATATACTTTAATAACATTTTTATAAAACAAACCATCTAGCCCTTTATTTGCAGGTTTGTATTATACAAATTCTATTAAAGAGCACACAGTTCAACCATAATTGTTTTCAAAAAATCTTAAACTTCATTGGAAATCAATTTACTTCTGTTTAAATAGCTTTCTGGCACTATTGCTGCAATTTTTTATAAGTGATGACAGTGCATATTGTAAACTGTCCACACAGTGCTGACATACAGTCAGGCCAAATGCCAACTAATACTATATACAGTTCAGTACTCCTGAGACATGTATAGCAAATGAGCATGTTTCTAATTAAGGTTCTCTCTGATAGGATTAATCATTTGATACTATAAATCAATAGCTGCTCTTCCAAAAGAAGCTCTTTTTTGCTGACAAGTCTATTCATCCTTAGCTGAAGAGTCAATATTTTAGGTAGACGATTGATTTGTCCTACATTTTATGTATTCAGATTCAAAGTACAAACAACAGATGGCTTATGCTATAGTCCTGGACCTAGATTTGGTTGGTGTAATCCACTCATTACTGCTGGAATTTAAACCCTGTAAACTTACAATGACCTATGGATTTCCATTCTACGTAATCGCAAATGTAACCTGTCAGAGACTTAGCTAAAATAATTTCATCTTATTTAGAATTACAAGGAGGAATATTATGAGACAATGGCCATTGTGTCAGTGTTAATAGTCACCACAACACTGAAGCTATAGACATAGTAACTTCACACTGGGCAGTACCTCATTAGGAGTGACCAGAAGAAACCAGGCCACTCTTCTGATTATGGCCTTTACCAATAGGACCCTTCAATTAGTGTGGGCTACTCACAGTTATTTGTTTGAATGGGAACCATCGGGCTGGGCTTGAGAAGATTTAGCTTTTAATTAGGTAATTGAAAATCCCTAGTTGTAGGCTGATAATCTTTCCAGTATCTCTTCTTAAGTTTGGTGCCAACTAGACCAGATGACTTAGACTTATCCTTATCCTTGAGGAAAATGAGATTTTTCTTCCAGAGATAAGGGTTGTTGTCTGTGGATCATGAGTGCTTGGGTGTAAAGATTACTAGTATTTCATAAGTAGCTTAGAGTAGACAGCAAGGTTAATTTTCAGTATTGTAGTACATAAACACAGCTTTTGTATAGCCATTCAGAACTGAATTTTAAACCATGCAACAAGAAGCAGTAACAGTGTATGGAGAGACATTACTAGTGATTCACAATAACTGTGTTTTATTGAGCAATAACAGTGTTTTATTGATGATGTGTCTGCATTTGTTTTACCAAACACATAGCAATTGAATTTCCTCTCAGTTATACCAATGTAAAAGAGGAATAACTCCACTGAATTCAATATAAAACTGGTACAAGAGAAAAATCAGGCCCATAAAACTTGGAATGTAAAATGAATTTTTTTTAAAAACATGTCTTTCCTTTGTTAAATTTAGTACTAGTCAATGGCACCAGACTGTTAGTCTTATGGACTGAAATCCTCTATTTAGCTACAGGATAGGTAAAGCTCAGGTACAACTCTGTCATACTGCCCTGCCAATGTGCTTGTCCTAGAGAGACCACTTCTGGAGTAGAAGCTAGCAGCTTTAGGCTCATGGACCTCATAAAACACCACTCTATACATACACAGGTCAGCATTCCACCCTTGGTTCCCCAGTCCATGGTCCTGTCTGGTTCCAGAATGAGTAGGCCCCAACAGATTTTGATTTCCTTAAGTGCCCTCCGTCATTCTTGAATTTCTACTTCATATAGAGAGGTCTTCAGATGCAAAGGAACCTAACAGACAGGCGAAGGTGAGAGTTGCCCCAAACTGATGGAGTGACTTCAGGGGCCATAGATATGTGAGTTGAAGGAAGGAGGTATACATGGGGAAGAAAGGGGATATACATTTTACTTCGCACAGAGTTACACAAAAACTTATGGCTGCCCTTTTATAGGGGTGAGAACATTATTCAGTCCCTAGCCCCTCTTCTGAGAGTACCACTTAGTGCCATTTGTGGGTGTAGTTTCTAATATGTGGGTAGAGGTCTAGGGGGCACCAGACCGACTAAAAAGATTTTGTAAATATGTTGCATGGCTTAGCAATTGGTTTCCATGAATTGACGCATGCACATTTTACTACAACAGTATGTGTATCTAAAAAAACAGCCTTGTACCCTGTACTATTTAAATTTTGTTTTCTGATGCTTTTTAGTGTTACAATAATTTCTGAACTTAGGAATTTGCTGGATAAACTGCATAAAAACTCTAACGTAGAAACAGCTAGGGCCGGCTCCAGGCACCAGCCCTCCAAGCATGTGCTTGGGGCAGCACCTGGAGGGGGGCAGCGCTCACCCGGGGAGATCAGGGCCGCGGCTGGGCTCGCCGCCCTCCCCTGGTGCTCTGGCCGGCCAGGGAGAGCGGGGCCGCCCTCCCCCGGCGCTCCGGTCGGTCGGGGGGAGCGGGGCCCCAGCTGGGCTCTCCGCCCTCCTCCCGGTGCTCTGGCCGGCCAGGAAGAGCGGGGCCGTCCTCCCCCGGTGCTCCAGTCGGTCGGGAAGAGCGGGGTCCCGGTCGGGCTCTACGCCCTCCCTGCAGTGCTCCGGCCGGCCGGGGAGAGCGGGGCCGCAGCCGGGCTTGGCATCCTCCCCTGCCGCGCTCCCCGCCCCGGGGGGGAGGGGGAGAGGGAAGGGGCAGCAGGAGGCTTTTTTGGCTGGGGCAGCAAAAAAGCCAGAGCCAGCCCTGGAAACAGCAAGCAGATAGTAAACAAATTACATGAAGCAAAAACATTAGCATGCACAGTAGGTGGTATTATTTCATGCTGATGAACTCTCTTTGGGAGTATATTCAAATTGCTGGGGAAGAGACACACAGAAATAATACAAATTAAATGTCAAATTTTTGCCCTCAGATCTCTTTATCTTCAAGTGAATTGGTGAATTCATCTAAAGGCAAAATTTGGTCATAAGGACTCTACTCCCATTTTGATGTACACACAATTCCCATAAATGTTAGCAAGAGTTCATCCAATACAGCATGGGAAGAGACTTGTAATGGGCAAACTAGTTGAGATAAAATAAGCACAAATCCAAACCTCTATCACATGCTCCCAACAAACCTGAACCCATTTTTGAGATATAGAAAAGTTTTGTTGAAATTCATTTTGTTTCTGGCCTCAGTCCACTGGACAACAGTTCACCTCCAAAAATCATCAGCACAAATTGTAGTAAATGAGAGGTTTTTTAGATGGTCTCTGAAGAAGTGTTATGGAATGAATGGAGACCCACCTTCTCCTCTCTAGTTGTAGTCATTATCATAGAATATCAGGGTTTGAAGGGACCTAAGGAGGTCATCTAGTCCAACCCCCTGCTCAAAGCAGGACCAATCCCCAACTAAATCATCCCAGCCAGGGCTTTGTTCCCAGGATAAGATTCAGGCACTCTGATAGAGCATTGCTGAGAAAATTTGCATTGTCACTTTTTGTTCCATATCTATTTTTGTCTTCAGTCTTTGATAAGCATTTTATTCAGCACTTCAGGGGTCCACAAAAGTGAGGTGACAGAGTCTCAGAATAGTTGCATTATTATATAGTAGTAGACTCCAGATCCTTGTTGTAAAGGGTAAACATATATTCCATTGCTGCAACGTAAAAGTTCTGCTGAGTTATTAAGATGGGTGGCTTTGATGGAAAATCCTGATGGAGTAGGACAAGAGGCAGCTGTTTATGGTATGAATAAAGCATCAGTACTAGTCTCTTCGAAAGGAAAATGGGGTCAAGAATGCCCTAACTTGGACCCAAATTATTATACAAAATAGACATGACAAATGGATATATATATGTACATTTCCCATAACCATGTCGAGTATGCAGGATTTATCAGGGTAGAAAAGGGGATAGATCATTGGATGAGTCAGTTTTGTCCATTTTTATAGCAGATTAATATTTCTAATATATAGTTTATCTAATTAGAAAGTAGACATAACTTTTAAGGCACATGGGCAAGATTTTTTCTGCCATGAAGCAGTGTAGCTCAGTTGACATCTACAGAAATAACCTGAATTACACCAAAGATCTGACCCATAACAGGAAGATGGAAAGTATACACACAACTGTTCTCCTTAAACTGTAATCTTTGTTATTTGCATGGTTATTTCTTGATCCTTTTAAAAGTTTTTATCATTTTCAGACACATTTTCCTCTCTGGTTAAACTCTTACCAGCATGAAAAAAGGCATTGTCCTCTGATAGAAGAGTTATGTGATGGGGAAACCACTTCTGCAGGGACAAGCCTGTGGCCAATTCACTCCCTGGACCCAGAGCAATAGAAAAGGCTTTATGTGAAGGAGAATTTCAAAAAAGGTACTCATGAATCATTGTTTGTTGGACAGGCCAGGGAAATCTAAATAAAGGAAGACATCCTTTCACTTAGATGAGGAAAACCACAGTTCATAATTCTTTCAAAAAGCACACAATAGCTAACCTTGTATTTTTCAGCTACTTAAAAAACAAGTCATATTATATTAAAAACTGTTTGGCTACATTTTGTAACTCTCCACTAAGAGAGATTTTCGACGGTCTTGAAAATAAAAAGCTAACTGTAATACTGTACAAAACCAAATCCTACTCTAATGAGCTCGTCCTCTATCATGCCTTCCTCTTTGCTTATTCACCAATCTGATCATTTCTTTGTGTATCTTTAGCATCACATTATGAAACAGGTGGAAGAATCTGATTGGCTAAGGAAGATTTCTACTAAAGATGGACCGATCCTAAGCTCCTAAATTCAAGCAAACCATGAAGTAAGGAGCTGAAATCCAAACCCAAATCCAAATCCAAACTTTGCAATGGCTCCTATGATGATGGGTCTTTCTAATGGACTGAGACAAAAGCCCACATCTAACTACCTCCAAACTTTAGGATGTTTGAAATGTGAATCTATATTTTGCAGCTTGAACCCAAATCTAGTTTCAAAGCTGCAGCCTTTTGTCTTAGAAATGTTTGAAACTTTCACAACCTAAAACCAAGAGCAACTCAGTGGGTTTTTGGTTTCATTAGAAGCCCATTTTATTTTATTTAGATTTGAATACCATACCCATCAGCATGGTAGCTGAACACGGGACTAGTTTCCAGAAACGTTTGCCAGGGTTTGCAAGTCTGGGCCAAGTTTTAGGGGGGCTCATTCATTAAGTCTTCAGGGCGTTTCTCTGCATTAGTATGGAAACCATGCAAAATTCAGCAGTTGTAATATGCTTTTATTTGAAACCAGGCAAAATCCAGTGCTCCCAACTAAGTTTTACTTTCTGTTACTTTTTGGCTTCAATCAAAGCTATAATTCAAAGCAAAAATTCAGGAGGTGCAAACCAACATGGAATGAAATCAGAAGTTCCCCAAATTTACTAAATCCAACAGAACTAAAATAGCAGAGCCGTACACAGCTCTAATTATTATCCTCTGAGGTTTATTGGCTTGAGAAACAGAGCAAGAGACAGAAATGTGCTCATCGGAATCTAGGCAAATTTCAGATATGTAGGTGTTCCATAACCTTTTAACTTAATCCTGATACATGGTGACATCTTCGTCTTCCAGGAGACTCTAATTTTCTAACATCTTTAAGACACTCTTACAGGTATTAGAACTCAGTAAAGAATGGATAATTGTAAGTGCTCAATGGCTATTACGGTACACAATCTTAACCTGATCCAAAGCCCATGGAAGTCTTTCCATTGCCTTCAATGAGCCTGGAATCAGGTCCTAAACGGTTTGTGATCTGAATATAATCAGTATTATTAACACAAGGATTACTTTGATAATCAAGGGGCAGCAAGCATTGTTCTACACCCAATTAGTCCCAGAGAAAGCAAGAGAAAGGCACTCCAAACCCTGCACTCCGCTCTGAATCCTATCTTCTATTTCCTACGGTCCCTTCCCTGCTGGTTTATATCACCCACCCCTTAGGGAATCAGGTGTCTGTTGCAGTGGCTCATTAGTGCTTCTGTAACACACACCTGTTTATCCATCCACCCTTGTCAGCAGAATTCAGATGATCTTGGTTACTTGATTGGGGAGGAAGTTTTACCCTATCTCTGGTGGATGTTGTTTATCACAGTCAGCTGCTCACTGCGTATTAGATTATAAATCCACAAGAGTAAACAACATACAATAATGAAGCAAAAGAAATAAACAAAGGGCTAGATCTACAAAGGGGACTTAGAGTCAGTGTTGAAATGGCTAATGTTTAGGTGCCCTAATTCCTAATGGAGTCCACAGCCCTGAGTTAGGTGCCCTGGCTCCCTACGCTATACGCTATATATGCTGGGAGAGTTAAGTGCCTAAGAATTGGACTCCACAAAAGCCAGCAAGCTGAATGGGGAGCCTCCTAAGCTAAGTCCCACCCCTCAAAGGGAGTGAGGTGAATCAGTCCAGGTCAGAGGGAGATGCCTCTCTCTGCTTGGGATTCACAGCTATGAATCCTCTCCTGGAGCTAGGCATCTAGCCTTTTCTCATAAGAAATGGAGGAGGAATTTTCCTCCCCCTAGTAACCTTTAGCCTAGGGGTTCAGACACTCACTCAGGGTATAGAACACCTGGGTTTAATCATCCCTTTGTCTGACATGGAACACATACTTGAATTGGGCTCTCCTCCCTCTTAGAAGAGTGTCCTAACCACAGGGCTGTGTGGTACTCTGGGCCAGGGTTCTCTGAGTCTTCCTCCTGAAGCTGTTCTACTATGTATAAATAGCTATGCATTGGAGTGCAGGGACTTAGAACTTGGGTCTCCTACATAATAGGGGAGTGTCCTGATCACTAGGTATAGACTCAGTGTCTGTAGCCCAAACCATATTTAATTATTTATACAACCAGTGGTAAGGGCAATATTAAGTTTGACACAAATTCAAATCCCTGCTCCTTTCAGACAGAGGGAGATTGAACCCTGGGATCCTACATTCTGGGTGAGTGCTCTAACTACATGGCTAAAAGTTAGAAGGGGGCACCTTCTCTAGCACTGCTTTGTGTGGGGCTGGATTGGTACACGGCATCCAAGAACACTATCCCCGCATGTGAGATAGGCAGGCTGTAATGGTGCATGCTGCACCCCGTTGGATTCCGGCCTTTGGCCCCGCTCCCTAAAGATTCAGGGATACTCCAAGCTGGTGCACACCCACGCTCTTTATTTTGTGTCCATTTCCACCACCAGTTTCCCACTATTTACACAGCTTAGCCTCACATAGGCCTGAAGAGCAACAGGCAAGCTCCACTCCCTTTCTTCCACTTTCTCCCAGCCTTTTAGCTCCTGCTAATGAGGCTGGCAAGTGTAGGCAGTTCCCAGGCAAGCACTGGCTGTTTACCCAGCCCCAATCCATTCCCCCTGATTGGGGCTGGGACCGCAGGAGCGGATTAAGGGCTTTCCTAGCAGTGCTCTGCCACACAGGTCAATATCTAGCTAGAAGATCTGACTGGGACTTAGGCATCTGGGTGCCTAGACTGAGGTGGCTGTGTGCATGCCCACAGGCATATTAGTAGGAACTTTACCAGTGGAATTTTGTTGTCTAGGGACTTTACAGAGTTAGGAAGCAGCTGAGCAGATCTAAATTTTGGATTTAGGTGCCTAAATCCCTTTGCGGCTTTAGCCCCAAATGCCTTAGGTTTACCAGTGCAACGGCCACACTAAAGCATTGTGAAATCTCATTATATGTACACCTTCAAGTTATGATGATGTCACTGTTGACATGCCTTTAAGTCTGGCCACAAATCAATAAGGTACTTCAGAAACAGCCTAACTTTAATCACCTTAATAGTCCCATTGAAATGAATGGGATACTCACATAGTGGGCATATACTTTAAGTAGCTTGCTGAATCAAGGCCTATGTTAATAATACACTGCATGTGTTTTCTTTGGCAATAACTCTGTTACATCACTTTGCCTTTAGGCAATAATATCACCATACAGTGGAATGAATGCATAAAATCAAGGAACTTGTTTCCCACTCAGAAATCTCTTTTTAAATGTTTAAAAAATTGGCCTTTTTGGAACAGATGCTAGTAAATTAGTGAGGCTTTTATTCTTTCTCACTCTTTATAATAGCAGTAAAACCCAATAAAATATAATTTAATATTTTGGCTACTGCCTTTATGGAGCAGTACAGCTGTTTCCATCATTCAGTAAGTATTGAAATCATAATTAGAAACACAATAAGAAGTAAATTTTTCACAGAGTAGCAGAAAAATAGAGATGAAAAAAAATTACATTGCTCGGCTCAAGGAACATTCAGATGGTATAACAGATATACAGACCAACCAACCTGTGACCTCTTTAGGCTTATCTCTGATCCTTAAAAACCTTCATAGATGACCCTGAAAAAGATATAGTGGTTCAGTTCAGATTCCCTGCCCAACCCACCCCAAAAATTTTGTTTTTACTTTGAACTTGCAACTCTGGCTCTGAAACTTACCCTCTCCCTCGGCTTCGAGGGAGCCCATGCCTCAGCTTCAAAGTGCTGTCTACACAGCTATTTTTAGAATGCTGGTGTGAGCCCCACTTACCCAAGTCTGTCAACCTGGGCTGGGAAGCTTGCTCTGATGGGCTGTGTAGCATACCCTAAGTGCCCTACCAGCTAAGTGGAATGCTGAGTCCTGCGTTATGCACTCAGGCTCCCCATACAATGCATAGGGAGAGTTACTCACCTAAATAAGGGATCCTCAGAAGCCAGCAAGCAGTCCCCTAAACTAGCCATGAGTGAAGTGCAGAGGAAAGGGAATTCGGTCCAGATCCTCAAAGATATTTAGGGGCCTAACTCCCATTGATCTGGACTTTAAGTGCCTCCTTCCATTCAGGATTCTGGCATTAGGTGCCTAAGCCAGGTTAGCTGTTTAGACAGCCCATGCCCTACTAGCTGAAACCCAGACCTTTCTAATGAAAAACAAGAGAGATCAAAACCCTAGAATGGCCAATAGCAAGGGTGGTTGGGTAACCTATATCCCTGATGGTTACATGGAATGTAGGTGATCCAACATCAAAACCCCCCTCTGACTATTTTGGAGCAAGAATTTGAACTCAGGTCTCCAATGTCCCAGTTAACTACCCTAACTGCCTGGATGAACACACACATTGAAAAATTCCCAACATGTTTGCCCTCAGCTGTCTATTGTGACAGGTATCAGGTATTAAATGTGGTTGGAACATGCCAGCATGATCAGGCCCCACTAGCAAAGTCAGTGTTCCCCTGCTGTATCTGAGAATCCCTCTTCAGGGCCTCTGGCTTGAATTAGGGTTCTGAGTAGCTTGTTGGCTGTGGGGCAGCATCAGTGCTTCAGTGGCTTTGCAAATGCTGACCGGTAGACGCTTCGGTGTCTGTGAGTTTATGAGGCTGCCGAGCAGAAGTTTTGTGGGTCAGTGGAGTCTAACTGGTGAACTTAATTGCCTAAAGAAGCAGGTAGATACCTAAATGCCTTTGTGGGTCTGGCCCTAACTTTATCAGTTTCACTTTTTGTTAGCCTCTTTGGTTTCCATTTGCATGAGATTCTCACTTCCTGAGTATCTCTTTGAGTTCTCATTTCAAATAGGATCCCAAACTATATAAAAAAAATACTGGTTAAAGCTGAATCCACAGTGAAATCATATAAAACAACATTTTACATGGTTTCAGTGAAAAAAAATATACATTGTTCCAGGTAATTCAAAATTGGACCATGGCTCATTCAAGAGATTTTTAAACCTTAGCAAAAAAAAAAATTGATGAAACTTGTCTGTGTAGGAGTGGACATGAGGAGGGCTGCAAAGGAATTCTCAACTATTACTGATGTAAGACATGCTCTGTCTGGTATCTGACTTTTCCTTCATTTGTTATCTGATCCTGCACCCTCTGAAATCAATAGGGATTTTGGCCTTTACCCTGATTTCATCTAGTAGATCAGTGGGATGCACGGAGGTGTATAGGGATCTCAAAGAGGTGTCTGGGATGGTTTCATATGGGAAAAAGAGATCAATGATCTTCCTGATCTCATTGCACATTATTATGATACTGTGGACTGAAACTCTGGGGTGGGAAGGGGAGGGTTCCACAACTACCATCAGAAGAAGCAAATGAAATAGCACTGATTTTTCTAAAATTAAAAAGAAAAAGAAAAAAAAAACCTTAAAAATTAAACTAAACCCCATTTCCTCGAAAAATCTGAATGAATTTGGGGGCGGGGGGGCGGGAGGGAGTGGAGTCAAAAATTTTTGAAATTCTTTGTTTGGTCTGAAACAGTGAGAAAACAAATTTTCCTATTTTTGTACATTTTTTTTAAAAAGGAAAAAAAGGGGGTTAATGAAAGTGATAAAACACTCTGCCATTCATTTCCTTTATTCCTCTGGAAAAAGTTGGAAAAATGTAAAAAAATAAGGAAAAACACAAGCTCACATTTAAAAGTAACACTGCTCCTCACTTAATTTTTTTTTTTTTAAACACTTTTTCCAGTGGATACAGGTAAAAAGCGAAAGGGGATTTTTTTAAATCCTTTTTTTCATTATTTTCCTCTTTTTGTTTCACTGGAATAATAATAAAAAAAAAATCAGAAAAAGGGTTTAAAAAACAACCTTAAAAATCTGAAACAAAATGAAAACTGTTCATTTTACTTTCAAAATGTTTAATAAAAGAGACAATCAGAATTTCAAACAGCTCTGAGTTGGAGAATCTCCATATCATATTGATAAGCGCTCATATAATATGGTGATGAGGTAGGGTGACCAGATAGCAAGTGTGAAAAATAGGAGCAGGGGGTGAGGGCAATAGGTACCTATATAAGAAAAAGCCACAAATATCAGGACTGTCCCTATAAAATCGGGACATCTGGTCACCCTATGATGAGGGCATATACTGTGAGTACCATATTAGACAGAAAAATATTTCAATCCTGGTTCTAAGATTTAACTCACTGACTAACACTTCTGAATAATAGAGTTCAACAAAAAATGAGGAGACTTTTTGCAATTTTTTTTGTTAAAATTAAAAAAAAATTCTACAAGCTCTAGCATGCATTATAACCATTTGTGCCCTCAGCTTGGTACAAAAAAAACCTAAACAAAATGTATGGCTCTCAGTAGCTAACTATCTGAAATTGGACGCAATCATAAATCTGACAAACTTGTTTGTGGAGCAGTTCCCCAAATCAATTGAAAATGAAGGACCCGATCACAGTGAACTCTAGCACACTCCGGTGGCTCTGGCAACAGGAAGCAGCCCTAAACTTGGCTTCACAGCACTCAGCATGTAACGTTCCATTTTGCAAGCTGTTCTGTTTGATGAAAATTAAATGCAGGCCACAGCCCTCAGGCTCCTGGCAATTTGCCAACATGGGCCTCAAGCCTATTTGAATCCTGGGAAAGGGTGGGCCTAAATCCACCCAAAACAAAAGGCCCGCCCCCTCAATTGAGGGAAGGGACAATATAACTCTCAGATGGGCAAAATTTGGGCCTCATATACTATAGGTAACAAATATTATTTTGTTTAATATCAGTCATTCCACACAGTGTATTCAAATATTCCCAGCTAGGTCTTGCTATAAACTAGCCATTTTTTAAATACCAAGGTATCTTTATAAAAATAAATGAACTAATGAAATTAAGTGAAAGGTAAGTAAAGGTGCTGAGTGTTAAACAAATTATAGGGGAAAACAATCTGTTAATCGTGTTATTAGTGTGTTCCTTTTCTGCAGAAATCCTTGAAAATGCCTGTAATTCTTTACAGCTGACAAGCTGCCAATTTTGCAGAAAGAAAAGTTTTTTCAGACTCTTTAACTCCCAGTCACAGATGAACCTTGTTTTGACTACTAGAGAACTAGTTTCAAAGCCTCCTAAATAATAATGTGCAAACACAGTTTCAAATTTAAAAAAAATCATATATAAGAAAATTATATTCCAACAAATACTACTCTGAAATATAAGACCAGTATGATTTACAGCTCACCTACCTACAAGACTATGGCAAATTATTCTCATATCACACTTGTTTTTACAAGGGTGTTAATCTGCGGGTTTCAGTAAAGTGACTCCTCATTTACCTTGGGGGAAGTGAAATTAGAATTTGTCCCTCTCTTTTTCTGTTACATTTTTGGACCCAGCAGAGAAGAAGATAAACACAGAGGAGCTCATTTAAGCACAGCTAGATGCCGTGAAAACCTTTATTATTCTTGCAACAAAACTAAAACAACACAAAAATGTGGCTTTTCACTGGGGGAGAGGGGGCTCAAATATTTAAAGGGACAGGTTATCACATTCTTCCATCCTACTTTAAAAAACTTCCAAATATATACCCATTATCATTGACATGGCTAACAGAAAACACCATATAACCTAACTAAAAGTTACAAGGGATTATTCTGTCCTGGAATAGTAACTCACAAACTAAACAATTTATAATTTCAGGTGCACAACTGGTTTTCGCATTCTCTTGGGATAACATGGTGGTGGTTGTGCAGCTGTGTCCTGAACAACAGGAACATTTGGTGGTAAGGAATCAATTGGATCTGGAGCAGCATCTACTGGATCTGGTATGGAATCAGCTGGTTCTGGTACTAAAGTTTCTTCCACCAAGTCATTAAAATTAGGAGTTGCAATGGAAGAAAGTTCAATTGAAAGAACAGAAAGTCTTACTGAACATTCCTGGACTCTGGTACTTGTTGAGGCTGCAAATGGTTCATATGTTATTTCCATAAAATACCATCCAATAGTTTTACCACAAATGAAACAAGTCCAACACATGTTAAAGTTCTCCAGATACCCATTTCACTCTAAAGGCATAATTACAAGTCCCCACTAAGTCTCCTACTTGAAAAGAATGTTATCAATCAATTTGCATAGCTTGGGATTTGGCTACAGGATGCAGCAGATCCCCAATAGGTATGCAAAGTTTGCTTCAAGAAAAGGGTTTCAGGTGACTCCTGGGTAGTAACATGTGGTGTGCTCATGTAGACAAGCGAGAAATTGTCCAATTGTTCTGACGACTCAAAATAGACTTGTTAGCTCATAAGGTAAACTTATGTGTTTGTACAAAGGGTCCTGACGGTCCATTTGTAGCAGGATGATATGAAGCAGAACGTATATTCTGAATTCTATTTGAGGCTAGGAAACTTTAAATTCTTCAGAAGAGACTTAAAGTTTATTGTCTCACACCAACTGTAATGGGAAGCCAAATTGACTAAACAAGGTATGAAGATGTCCAATGATTTTTGTAGTTGTAGTAGAAGTCATTCTGAAAACTTCTGGCCATTTTGAATGGGTGTCCACTACAACCAAACCCTGATAATCTTTTAAAGATCTGGCAAAGCCCACATGAATATGTGTCCAAGGGGTCCGAGGCCACGACCAAACGTGTAGATGAGCTGGGCCAGGATCATGCTGAATTTGTTGACGTATAGTACAGCACTTTGCCTTCCTCTTTGTCAATCCCTGGCCACCAGACATGACTCCGGGCTCTGGCCTTCATCCATACAATGCCAAAATGACCTTAGTGACAAGCTTCCAAAACCTGAGATTGAAGTGATTTTTAGAATGGTCACTCACATTCCCCATAAGATGCAACCATGATTCACAGAAAATTCATATTGATGTGACACAAGTTGTGTAAATTGGGGATTCTTTTGATCCAGCACTGTACCTTATAGTACCATTCCCATCAGAAGAGAAAGCACATCATCCTTAACTGTTTCTTTATTGATGTCTATGCTAGTGATGGGCAACCCACCCAACACATTGAGATAGAACACTTTGTCTGAAGTTTTTTTGGGTTGATGAAAACTTGGGCATGGCAGGTGCAATAGCCCCTCAGCATTCCATGCCGAGTCACTTAATAGAATTGAATAGTAGAAGAATGAGCTGAAAATAGCAATGACCATTGTTGCATATGAGCAGCAGCTAATGATGGAATTCCATGTTTTGGCCCCAAAATTGAAATGAACAGGCAATGATTCATCAGCAAGGTAAAATGTCTACCATACGGATAGGTATGGAACTTCCAAATTCCGAAGGTAATGCTGAGAGCTTCTTGCTCCATTTGTACATAGTTCTTCTCAGGAGTGGTGAGTGCTTGCAATGCAAAGGCAATTGCTTTCTTGATGCCATCAGGAAAAATGTGGGAAAGAAGTGTACTCACTCTATATGGTAAAGCATCACAAGCCAATTGCAACAGCAGCAAAGTATCAAAGTGCGTAAGATGTCAACAACTGATGTCAACAGTTTCTTTGCTTCCTTAAATGCACGCTCACACTCTTTAGTCCATTTCCATTTACTCTTTGCTTGTAAGAGTGCATGTAAAGTTTCCAATGCCAGATTAGACAGAAATTTACTCTAGTAATTAAGCAGTCCTAAAAATGAACATAATTGTGACGTTCTCTGGCAATGGTGCTTCAAGACTTGCCTTCTCTTACTCTGATGATTTCCTTAAGACGGTGGCATCAATTCCATATCCAAGGTATTCAACTAAAGGTTTGAAAAGCTCACATCTGTTTTAATGTACTCGCAGTCCAGGGCCTTCCAAACATTGCAAGACGGGGTCTGAATTTTGAAGAGGATCCTCTTGATCCTTTTCTGTAACAAGGATGTAATACAAAAAGCACTGCGCTTTATTCAGTCCTTTCAGGATTGCATACATAGCTTTCTGGAACAGAGCAGGTGCCAATGTGATATCGAAATACAATATGTTGTAACAACATAAGCCTTTTTGAGAGTTGATTGTGAGATATTTGTGAGATGTTGGTTCAATCTCCATTTACAGGTATGCATTGAACAAATCCAATTTACTGAAATGCTATTCTCTGTTACCTCTGTTTCCCTAAAAACCAACCCAGGGTCACACTTGTATTAGTTTTATTACGATGCCGCTGAACAGATAGAAAAAAGATGGAGCTTATTCATACACACACACATTCACTGCATTCATACCCTCATGCACCCACACACTTACACTGGCGGAGAGTTACAGGAGTTAGCATGGAGACAGAGAAGCCAAAGCATGGTGTGTCCACCTGCGGTCACGAATCCAGGCTGCTGAGCAGGTCCCGCACACACCAACACCAACTTGTGTGGCTGTTTCCTTTTTTATTGGAACTGGGCGGCTCCTGTCACGTACACTGAGTTTCTCTTCTGTGTCTGTCACCGAGAAGCATTCCCAGTCCTTGCTCCTAGCTCATGCATACCAGGTTCTTCTTTTCTTTTCAGCACTTCGTGACTCCCTTCTCAGGGCAGATTACATCAGACACACCTGTCTCCTGTCTCCTTGCAGTTCCTCTCCACCCCGTCTCACATTCACTCCCTTGTTCACACTTTCTTTGAATATTACAAAGCTTGGAGGGTCATACAAGTGGTAAATTGAGAAGGTTACAGAGATAGTAAGGGTTACAAAACTGAAAAGGCTATATTAACTACAACTGAAATTACAAAGTTTGCAAAAAGGTTTCTGCAAAAAGGTTGCAGAACTTAATGGTACAGGCTACAGATCTTACAATCGCATTTGAGCGGAGGCTTTTCATAACATTCTCCACTAAGAGTAGCAAACAAACCTTCAACACAAGGTAGTGGATACTGGTCTGCACCTAAAACTGGATTTAGTGTCCCTTTGAAATCTCCACAAATTCGGACAGAGCTATCCTTTTTGACCACTGGTATGATGGGTATAGCCCACTCACTGTGTGAATCTGGTGACACTAAACTGATGTTCACTAAACTGTCCAAATCACCTTCTACCAGAGACTTCAGAGCATAAAGCATAACTCTGGCCTTGCAATATTTTGGCTGTCTGTCAGAGTTAACAGTGAGCTTCATTGACACATTGCTCATGCGTCCAAGCTTGTTTTCAAAACCTTAGGAGTGTCTGTCCAGTATTTCTTGAAGATTTCAAAGTGCTTTTGTGATTGCCTTGATCACAGTCCAATTCACCTTGAGCTTCTCAAGATCTTCTAGATAATAGTGTATACTTTCTTTCAATCATGGACCCACTTTTCTCCAATATACATCTTCAGAATCATGGAGGTTTCTTCCAGAGGAAGTTGTGACAAGGTCTGGAAGGTTACAAATTGCTTCAAATATTCAAGGTGTGGTTCATGATTGTCATTGAATTCACCAACAGTGCACACAAAATTTGCCATTTTGTCCACTCTCCTGTTGGACTTCATGTCTCCTGGGTGTCTTTTCTGCCACAGGGAAACTGCTTTTGTTGTTGTTGTTGTTGTTGTTAGAGTGCTGTCTGCACTTGATCTCTTCTGGCTGTGTGCCAACAGTGCAGACTGCAGAATTCTTCCTTTGGCTCTACTTGGGCTCCCTCTGCTGGCTATAAACTCTGAGTGTGAACTAAGCCTGCCTGCCTGCTTGCAAGTGTTCAGCAAATATGGCTGCTTACTCCCCCCTCACTGCTTTGTTTCTTAGCAGCTAGGCAGCAACAGCAGGAAACTCCTCCATAGTAGTTTGTTTGCAGTAGCTCCAGGCACCAGCCTATTCCTTTGTTCTGTTTTTATTTGCCTACTTCCCCACTCTAGCTGGCTGGCTCCCACTGTCCCAGCAGCAAAAGCAGCAGTCTGTCACCTTGTGCCTCCAGGTGAACTCCCCCCTCTTTATAGTATTTGCTTACTTTTTCTACTTCTTCTTCAGGCAGAGGCAGCACTGGACACTTGTGGGATAGAAATCCTTCATCGCCAAATATTATATAGACCCAGCAGAGAAGGAGATGGACACAGAGGAGCTATATTGTGCTTGCAGCAAACCTGAAATAACACAAAAGTAAGGTTTTTCACTGGGGATGGGGAAATGCTCAAACATTTGAAAGGACAGGACACCACACTTTCAGTATTGCCATTGTGACAACTGCACTCACCTGGGTCACTCTTTGCTCACAGTTTCTATATTTGGATAGCTGAGAACTGGAGGAAAGTGCTACCTGTGGATGGGCCTTTGATTCAATATTTTATTCCCCCACTTGGTCCAACAGACCCACGTTTATTGAGTCTTTTCTTCACTGCTGAAAAAAATTTGTATTTTTTACCATAGGGTAACTGTATGTGAGTTATCCCAAGGTAAAAAAAAATAAAGACAAAGCACTTTTATTTAACCACAAGATAAATTAGGCCAGGACAATCCTATACTCCCGCCTACCTAGTCTATTCTGTTCACATAGGTTCTCATACTGCTTTCATCACCACAGTATACAAGTTCCCTTAAGTAGTGTATTAAATAATGTGACTAACATCTGTCATGTGTTTGTTCTCTAATTCTTTCACTGGAGGGCGCAAAGGGGGTGGAGGCGGAGAAGTGTGTATAGTGTAGTGGAATGTCTTGTTTTGGTAGGATTTTTTTATTTCTTGGGGTGGTTTTTTTGTTTTTTGTTTTTAATACATACATGTTGCTATGTATTTATGTGAGAGAATGTAGGTCAAAGACATGCATCTTGCACTTGGGGCAGAAAATAGTGAGGTTTGTGTTGGTCCACTGTTCTTGAGGGACTTCATTCGAGTCTTGAACCAGCCCTGAGAAAGTTTGTTTCCAGCACAGATGAGCTTTACCCTTATTTTAGAGAGTTCCATTGTGACAAAGGAGCGTAGTTGTAGACCATGCTCTTCATCCCAGAGATTTAGGTGGCACTGAGACCTTGAACTTGATTCAAAATTCAATGGGAAGCCACTGTAGGGAGCAGAGAACAGGTATGATGTGCTCACAGTAGCCTGTGTTGCTGAGGCAACATGCTGCAGCATTCTGTATTAATTGGGGTATCCCAACTGTTGAGTGTATTTCTTAAATTAGAGTTTACTCATATAAAGGGGGCTTCACTCCAAGAGAAGAGACATACCTTTTGGGCTCTTGTGGGATTCACAACATAGTCCTTCCTTGTTGACTTCCCCAACAGCAAGAGGGAAGAAGAGGCTGGGGGATGCTACCCTCCCCCACACACCTGGCAACCCTACTCTCTCAACCAATGGGAGGGGGAAGACAACAGTTGTTCCTAGCAGTGAGTTAGAGAGCAGAAGACAGTCAGGCAGTCTGCAAGCAGTTTCTGACCCTATGAAGAGCCCCGGATGCCAGGGAAAGCACGGGGGAGGCTATGAATAGCCCTGCTTTCCTTCCATGTGTCAGAGCCCAGCTTGGGAGCAAAGCACAGCCAGCCAGCCAGCCAGCACAGCACTTCCAGGCTAACTTCAGCCTGCAGAAAAGCCTCAGGAGGGGACAATCCTCTTCTCTGGCCCCCAGCCTGCCAGCAACAGGAGGAGACAGGTTGTCTCTCCAGCCACCACCTGCAGCCTGCTTGCCGTGTGAGCCACCAACACCAGATCCAGGATGTTGGATCCAGATATCTGATCTGCTTACACTTGCACCTGTGGCTTCCACACTTTAAAGATTGTCAGCACTGTTCCAGAAGGGATCAGGCAGTTAGTCCCTCTCCATCAGTCCCCAGGAGGACCTGCTTGCCTGCATCAGTCTCCCAACCGCTCAGCCAGAGAAGTAACTAGAGTGAGTACCCTGTATTATAGTTAGATAGGAAGTTAGGGCTTAATCTTGCACTATTAAGTCATATTGCATCTGTGAATGGGCTTTCATCTACCTGAAACATGAAGACCTGCACTTAGGACGGAAGAATCCCAGGCACTGCTACAGACTAGGGACCGAATGGCTAGGCAGCAGTTCTGCAGAAAAGGACCTAGGGGTTACAGTGGATGAGAAGCTGGATATGAATCGACAGTGTGCCCTTGTTGCCAAGAAGGCTAACGGCATTTTGGGCTGTATAAGATGGGGCATTGCCAGCAGATCGGGGGATGTGATCATTCCCCTCTATTCGACATTGGTGAGGCCTCATCTGGAGCACTGTGTCCAGTTTTGGTCCCCACACTACAAGAAGGATGTGGAAGAATTGGAAAGAATCCAGCGGAGGGCAACAAAAATGATTAGGGGGCTGGAGCCCATGACTTATAAGGCTGAGGGAACTGGGATTGTTTAGTTTGCAGAAGAGGAGAATGAGGGGGGATTTGATAGCCGCTTTCAACTACCTGAAAGGGGATTCCAACGAGGATGGATCTAGACTGTTCTCAGTGGTAGCAGATGACAACAAGGAGTAATGGTCTCAAGTTGCAGTGGAGGGGAGGGGTTAGATCGGATATTAGGAAATACTTTTTCACTAGGAGGGTGGTGAAGCACTGGAATGGGTTACCTATGGGGGTGGTGGAATCTCCTTACTTAGAGGTTTTTAAGGTCAGGCTTGACAAAGCCCTGGCTGGGATGATTTAGTTGGAGATTGGTCCTGCTTTGAGCAGGGGGTTGGACTATATGACCTCCTGAGGTCCCTTCCAACCCTGATATTCTATGATTCTATGACCTGCGCTACCAATTCCCAGTATAACAAAATGTGTTTCTAAGATACTCTTACAAACAGTTCTGTCTGTCCCCCACATCTCAGGTACCCAGGTGATGCAGCATGTCTCCACATGCATCACCTGGGTACCTGAGATGTGGGGGACAGACAGAACTGAGGGTGGAGACACTTGTTTGGGAACATTGGGGGAGTATGTGGTCATGTAACCTAGTATGCCTTCTGGCATAGCCTTTCATAATTAAAAAGCATTATTAATATCTCTAATCACTGTAATCACTTAACATTTTATATATTTCTCTTTAATCAAATCCTTACAGAACATTTGCAGTTACTGTTTTTTAATTTGTTTGTTGTCTGAGTATGAATTATTTGTGCATTCAAGTGGGTAGTCACTGCCTTAGTGTGATTAACTCCTAGTCTCACTGGATGCAGTGCCAAGTAGCTTTATTTTTTAGCACACAATGAGTCAGGCACATACCAGCAGCACTGCAAAATGAGCCCAGGCAACAGAAACTGTCCAAAGATTGTGAGGTACCACTCTCCTGTTTGCACATCATACTGGTACTAACCCACCACCAAAAGGGGGATTACACTAAGTGGGCCTGGGGTTGACATCATGGTAAAACTAAAAAGCCATGTCTTGGATGGGTACCATCTGGCCCATTTTAGATCTCAATGTTTGAGCTTAATCTGATCTCCAAGGTGTTTGTGTTAATTACTCCTATTCACAGATTCATATTCATGGAGTCCACATCAATAAGGGACCATTGTGATCATCTAGTCTGAACTCCTGTATAACACAGGCCATAGAACTTCTGCAAAATCAGTCCTAGAGCAGATCTTTTAGAAAAACATCCGGTCTTGATTTAAACATTGCCAGTTAGGGAGAATTCACCACAAGCCTTGGTAAATTCTTCCAAAGGTTAATTACCCTCACTGTTAAAAATGTATGCCTTATTTCCAATCTAAACTTGTTTAGCTTCAACTTCCAGCTATTGGATCATGTCATACCTTTCTCTGCTAGAGAGATGAGACCATTATCAAATATTTGTTCATCATGTAGGTACTTATAAACTGTAATCAAGTCACCCCTTAACCTTATCTTTGTTAAGCTACATAGATTGAGTTCCTTGAGTCACTATAAAGTATGTTTTCTAAACCTTTAATCATTCTCGTGGGTCTTCTCTGAACCCTCTCCAATTATCCACATCCTTCCTGAATTGTGAACAGCAGAACTGGACACATTATTCCAGCAGTGGTTGTACCAGTGCCAAATACGGAGCTAAAATAACCTCTCTACTTCAGATTCCCCAGTTTATGCATCAAAGGATCACCCTTTTGGCCATAGCATCACACTGTGATCTCATGTTCTGCTGATTATCTACTATAACTCTGTAACGGGGTGGTCATCCCACTCCTGCCCAAGGGGTTAAAAGTAGGCCAGAAGAGGGCTGATTGGGGAAGCAACCACAGCTGAGGCCATGCCCCAATCATAGAATATGAGGGTTAGAAGGGACCTCAGGAGGTCATCTAGTCCAATCCCTTGCTCAAAGGAGGACCAATCCCCAGACAGATTTTTGCCCCAGATCCCTAAATGGCCCCCTCAAGGATTGAACTCACAACCCTGGGTTTAGTAGGCCAATGCTCAAACCACTGAGCTGTCCCTCCCCCCTATAAAAGGACTGTGAGCCAGGAGCTCAACAGAGTCTCTTTCTCTAGCTGTGGAGCGAGAAGGACGTGACTGCCTGGGATCTCAGGGTACTGGGAGCAGAGCAGTGCTGGGGAAAGACAAGAGGAGATGGGGAGCTCCAGCCTGGTAAACCCCCAGTCTGCAGGCCTTGTTGAAGGCTGAAGCAGGTATTGGGGTTGCAGAGGTGCAGCCCAGGGTTAGGAAAGGCAGCAGGTCCAAACCCCCCTTGCTGATGATGAGTGATTTATAGACTGCTGTCTGCCCCAGTGAGCGGGGGCTAGATGATGACTGGCAGTAGCCACTGAGGCAAGGTGAGGATAGAGGGTTGGGGGTTCCCCTGGGCAGGGGAGACCCAGAGACTGCGGGGGTACTGCTGGGGCAGAACCCCAAAAGAAAGGGCACCGGGGTCTGGGAGGGACACGGGGCCCAGTGGCAGGTGAGACACCAGCCTGCAGAGGGCGCTCTGGGCTGGAAGAGCTAATCCCCAGGATGACCAGCAGGAGGCACCACGCCAGTGAGTCGTCGCCCCACCACAGACCCCAAATCTTTTTCAGATTCACTGTTTCCAAGGATAAGGTCTCCCATTGTGTCACTATGGCCCACATCTTTATTTTTAGATGTACACATTTACAGTTTGCCATATTAAAACAGATATTGTTTGCTTTTGCCCAGTTTACCATTCAATCCAGATCTCTCTCTCTCATTATTTGTCCCTGATTTTTGTGTCATCTGCAAACTTTATCAGTGATGATTTTATGTTTTCTTCCAGGTCACTGATAAAAATGTAACATAGCATAGGGCCAAGAACTGATTCCCTGCAGGACCTCACTTGAAACACACCCAGTCAATGATGATTCCCTATTCACAATTACATTTTGATATCTATCACTTAGCCAGGTTTTAATCCATTTAGTATTTGCCATGTTCATTTTATATCATTCTAGTTTTTTAATCAAAATGTTGTGTGGGTACCAGGTCAAATGAAAAGTCTAAGTATATATCAAACTATTACCTTTATCAACAAAACTTGTAATCTTATCAAAACAAGATATCAAGTTAGTTTGACAGGATCTATTTTTTATAAACCCATGTTGATTGACATTAATTCTATTACCCTCCCTTAATTCTTTATTAATTGAGTTTCATATCAGCTGCTTCATTATTTTGCCTGAGATCAACTTTAGACTGACACACCTATAGTTACTCTTTTTTATCCTGCTTATCCTTTGTTAAATATTGGCACATTTAACAGAGTGATCTGTTATCGGTACTGTACTGATCTAATCAGAGAACTGGAGTTAGGGTGACCAGATGTCCCGATATCCCCTTACATTGGTCAGGACCGTCTGCCCGTCTGGGGCAGCTCCCGGTGCCCGGGGTCGGGGCTTGCAGGTGCCGGGAGTGGGCAGAGAGCCCTCCGCCCCCCCCTACCTGATCCAACCCAACCTGCCCCTACCTGACCTGTGACCCTAGGAGCCAGAGGGACCAGCATGCCGGATGCTTCCCGGGATGGGAGCCGCCCCAGGTGACCACCGCCGGGACTCCCCACCTCGCCCCCTGGCAGGTCCCTTTGGCTCTTAGGGTGGGGAGCCTCTGTGTGCTGCCAGCACCTGAAAGCCCTGCTCCGCGGCTCCGGTGCTTTTCCCAGCCAATGGGAGCCACAGAGCTCACGCTTGTGGCGGGCGCAGCACATGGAGAGTCTGGAGATTCCCCTCGCCACTTTCACCCTAGGAGCCAGAGACCTCCCAGCAGGGCTGGTGAGTGCGGCCAGGGAAGGGGGCAGGGTGTGATGGAGTGAGTGTCTCGGAGGTGTGTGTGGGGCGCTGGGCTGTGAGAGTGTGGAGGGCGCTGGGCAGTGGGGGAGGTTTGTGTGTTTTGGGGTGCTAGACAGTGGGGGAGATCTGTGTGAGTCAGGGCACTGGGTAGTGGGGGAGATCTGTGTGAGTCAGGGCACTGGGTAGTGTGGGTCTGTGTGGAGCATTGTGTAGTTGTGGTGGTGGGGCTGTGGGGAAGGGCACTGGGAGGGAGGAAGGAAGGGAGGGAGGGGAAATCTGTGTGTATTGGGAAACTAGCAAGTGGGGGGTTCTGTGTGGGGTACTGAGAAGCTGTGGTGTGGCTGTGGGCAGGGGGGCGCTGGGCAGGGTGTGTGTGCACAGCACTGTGCATTTGTGGTGGAAGAGTTGCAGGGGGGCTCTGGGCTAGTGGATTCAGGGGGCGCTGGGCAGGGGAGCTGTGTGGCACAGCATGGGCCCACCCTCAACAGGAAGGGGCACGCTGGTAGCACAGGGCAAGGTGGACCAGTGTGCCTCTGGCTCTGGTTGGGGCTGTGCCAGGGCCACCCAGAGGGGGGGGGGCAAGTGGGGCAATTTTCCCCAGGCCCCAGGCCTCGTAGGGGCCCCCACGAGAATATAGTATTCTATAGTATTGCAACTTTTTTTTATGGAAGGGGTCCCCGAAATTGCTTTGCCCCAGGCCCCCTGAATCCTCTGGGCGGCCCTGGGCTGCGCACCTCTGTCTGTCTGTCGTCCCCCCGACCAATGTGTCCTGATATTTCACTCTTGTGATCTGGTCAGCCTAACTGGAGTGCTAATAAAGAATGGAGAGTGGAGTGATGAGCAAATGGGTCTAGCAATGTATAGGAATTATGGGAGATATGGCAGATGTACCAAGCTTATGAGGAAAGAGGAATAGAGGCACCACCACAAATGGGAGGAGAGTGGAAAGGAGGGAGTATGCCCAACAGCCATGACAAGGAAATAGGAAAAGAGTCTCTGCTCTTTCCCAGCAGTGAGCAGAGAAATGGAGAAATCTGCCAATAGTCCAGAGGATAGTATTTCCATGGTTCTTCTGATAGAGAAGGAGCTTGGCTTAGAAAATGAAGTTGCTTATGAGGAGATAAGGAATGGGTTTAATTCAGTTTCAGATTGACGGATACATGGCAATTCTAATTGTGGTATTACTGGGATCCATGTACAATGGATTCAATGTACTGCTGAGATTCAGGTAAATATATATTGACATAGTTTTACAAACATTGTAACATGCCCAGTACTGTACTTTGCTCATTCCATTTACAGATCATATTTTGGACTAGGTAGTGTGTCTCTATATTTAATTGTATCCATTTCAAAGTGAGATTTATGGTTTATTTTGTGGCCCTTCTAGAATTCTGGCATTTTGTAATAATGAGAGGAAACTGTGTTTAATTTGTCCAGAAGATTATTATATCTTTTTAATAGCCACTGCTAAGCTATAAAACTTTAGGAATGCTTTGATTATCACACCCAGACAGTGAATTTAAAACTTATAAAATGATCCCTGTTGAGTGATTTCATTAATTTCACTCTTTGATTTGGTTAACTTTGTTTTCATTGAGTTTCAGAATCTTTGATAAGGGTTTGAGAGCAGAAATACTGAATATGCTGCTAAAACCAAAGTAATTCAAGAAAAAAACAATGAAAGAAAAATCAGAACCTGAGATCCAAATCTATTTGAATTTCAGAAGGTAGAGGAGATTGTGTGCTTCAGATACATACAGTGGTATGGGTGAACAAAACCTAGAGTAAGCACATTTCCTAATTTGGCTGAGTATTCGTCTTTCAATAAGTGCAATGTTATCTTACCTCCTTACTGTGGTAAGTAGAGATGGTGAGAAAAACTGTGATGGGAGGCAGAGAGCTGGGGGTCAGGTGGGGAGCTCAGGTGCCTCCTGCCAGGGGGATGGAGTGGAGGAGGAGGAATAGGAGACTGTGGAGGGTCCGGTATAGTTGCAGACTAGGCTCCTCAGGGCTGCAGGAGATCCCCAGAGTCATCAAGGTCCAAAAAGGACAGGGGGTGAGGAAACAGAGCTGAACCCTTCCTGCCCCCACACCACCACCACAAGAGTCATGAGAAGGATCGCCCAGCCAGATAACTTGACAATGCTGGGGAGAGCAGTCCGGGGGGTGGTGTATCTGAGAGGATTCAGGGAGCTTGGTGTAGTGGGTGCCTGCGGAGGACGGGGAAAGGGGTGTGTGGGAGGCAGGAGATGATGGTGGCTATCTGGGAGGAGGCAGGGGGTGGGTGCTGTTTTCAGGGCCAGCTCTAGGCACCAGCGTTGCAAGCATGCGGCCCTTTTTAAGGGGTGGCATTCCGGCCTTTTTTTTTTTTTTTGCTTCAGCGGCAAAAAACTTGGAGCCAGCCCTGTCTGTTTTGCCTACATTCTGTCTGTTTTCCTGCCAGCTCATCTGCCCAGCTCCTCAGCTGCCATAGAGTCAGTGAACCCAAGGCCTCCATGGTTCCAGGGTCTCCTACCACACAGATTGCCTCAAAGCTGGGATTTCATTTCCTTTCACGGAGAACTTTGAATTTTTTAGTTTTCTTTTTGAATCGGAATGAAACCAAATTTCAAAAGCCTCCGTGGAATGGAATTACTTTTCTCCACACAATTCTACCTTTGAAACTTTTCCTTTCTTCTTCTGTTGTTTCTCCTTCACGCCCATGTTGTTTCTGTTGTTTCCATGTGTTCTTCACTTTAGCAGTATCATCACTTGGAAAACTTGTTCTCTTACTGGATTTCTGAGGTGGATCTGGAGTTTGTGAATTACTAGTTAAACTCTTGCTCTTTCTTTGTTCTCCATTTATCACTTACACCCTTTCCCCTCTTTCTCCTTCCCAGTCACTTGGCCTGATAATCCTGTGAGTTTTGCTGAATTGGCTCAGATAAGGGTAATGCCATCGGCAATGAAGGAGAAAATGTGGCATCCTGACTCAGTGCAACGCTTCCATAATTGACAGGAGGAGATGCGTTCAGTTGACTCATTCACTAGCACTTAATTCAGTTTCAGACTCTATCTCCTTTAATCAAGTAGAGTTGGGCCTTACCCCTTATGTAGTCCCATTGAGTTCAATGGGCTAGAGGGATGCTTTCAGGCACAACCCTAAGCTATGTGCAGTCAACAGGAATCTCTGTAATGTACAATTTTGCATCTCATCTGGAATACAGTCTGCAGTATTGGTCACTGCATCCCCCACAGGATATTGCAGAATTAGAAGGCATTCAGAGAACAATGATGACAATGATTAGGTCCATGGGAAACCTCTCATCTGAAGACAGACTGAAAAGATTAGGCTTGTTTGCCTTAGAAAAGAGAGGAATCAATGGGGACATTATAAAAATATGTTAAGTAATGAATGGTTTAGAGAAGGTAGATCAGGAGCTTCACTTTTCCCTGTGCCAAAACACAAGAACAATGGGACATTTAATAACATTCAAAGGTGTCAAATTCAAAACTGATCAAATAAAATACTTTCCAACACAATGTGCCATTAGACGGTGGAACTCATTGCTACTGGAAGACATTGAGGCTAAGAACATAGCAGGATTCAAAAAGTGATTAAACATTTATATGGGTAACAAAAATATCCAGAGTTGTCACAATTAATTATAACAATTTTGGAAGGGATATTAAACCTCAAGTTTCAGGGTTTAAATCAATCTCTTATGATTAGGGATTGGAATGAGAGCTAAAGTGGGGGGCAGATTTCCTCACATCTGCTTTCTGCAGGGTTCTTATGCTTTCCCTGAATCATCTGGTAGTGGTCACTGTCAGAGTCAGGATACTGGACTAGATGGAACTTGCGTTTGAGCCAGTATAGCAATCTCTATGCCCCTATATTCCTTGGCTAAGAGCCCCCCAAGAAAAATATCATTTCTAAACCCCCGAACACATTTAAGTTTTCAAAAAACTGTACTGTCACAATAAAGTATGTTCTTGGTTACATCCATGTAAACCGTTTGAATAACCTGTTCCATGAAAATCTGTAGGAGGAGGCAAAGGGCAAGGAAATCTCAGTAAATCAATCCAGTTGACTTCTGTGAGCCTATATGAGTGTTACTGAGAGCAAAATTTGGCCTAGTCTTTACTGATACACAGTGATGGATTAGCCACTGGACCAATGGGGCCCATGTCCAGGGGCCCCAACCAATTGGGGGGGCCCTGTAAAAATGGGTGCCCCCATGCTCCACCCCACTCTGCTCACCCAGTTCTCCTGCTGGTGAGTGGGGCAAGCCCCCACACCCCAACCCCCTTTCCCTGGCAGGAGCCCAGGGGGAGGAGGGCAGGGCGGGAAGATAGGAATGCAGGTGGAAGGGGTGGGGAGGGGCCCTCACTTGTTCTGGCCCAGGGCCTCACAAAATTGTAATCCCCCTCTGCTGATACAATAGAGCTTAAAAATAGGGCTGGCTGAAAATGTTCTAAATTTGTAAAAATTTGAAGGAGAGGAACAGGTCAAAATATTTGCAGAAATATTAGTGCATTTTTAACCAGCTCTTGTTAAATTTCCTCCCCCCATCCACCCCCAGCTTTTAATATAAAATGTTTGGTGCATATTTATTCTCCATGCATTACTATCTCTATAACGGTAATAACAGAGATGAACCCCTCTGGGAATTACTCACATGCATGAAAACAGTAATATGTCCAGGAGTTGGCGTCAGCATAAATATTGCTTACAGCTGTTAAACAACTTCTTTGATAGGTTCCTTTATTGCCTGTCTCACATTTGTTATGAAGATTATAAAAGTACTGTAGCATAGCACTGATCCAATTACAAACATGTAAGGATCCCACGGTGTATAAACATGAATGGTAGGTGATTTTGTTGAGCACATTGGACCAAAACCTGAAAAAGGAGCCCAAGACCAAGCTAAAGGGCTCTGCTTGCAAGAGAGTGTGATCAGATAGCTGGGGCACTGTTCTTCTGGGTCTGGACACTGGATCAACTGGGTCTGCTGTTACATGCTGCCAGGTAGGGCAGGAGTGTCCTAGGCATGACTTTGTGGTAGGCTTTAGGCTTAGGCCATGTGGATTAATTCTGTATGCAGACCAGATGGCCATATGTTTCAAACTTCCTGGCCTGTGCAAGAAAGGTGGTGAGAGTATGGCCTTGCCTCCTCCCCACAATTTCCTCCCTCTTTGGGGCTCTGTGTGTCTTTAGGCCATATAGAGAAAACAGTAACTGTGGTTCTCTGAATGGGCAGAATGCAATTGTGGCTCATATTTGCTGGGTCCATGCAAGAGAATTAAGCTCCATGCACTATTCTCTCTCCCCTTTCCCCTGCAAAAGGGTCTATCACAACATAATTCAATGGTAGTTTTGCCTGAGTCAGGACTAAACGCTACAAGGTCTGCCCCTCTGTGTATAGATCACACAGGAAGCAGTGTTAAGGAATTATGAGCACCTGAGTTTGAAAATATGGTTTAAAATACTTCATCCAACACTATGTGCTGCAGACTAGCTGACTCAAGGTTTCAGGATGGTTTCTTTTTCTTTCCTGTAATGCAATCTAAATAAATAAACCATTGCACTAAAATATAATACACCTACTTCAATTTGTGCATGGGCAAACCTCCAGAATAACAGTGCATATTGCTCCATTCTTAAACTGATCCACAAAAGAAACACTAGATTAAACAGCCTCGCCTTTCCCCCAACAACTCCCTCACCATGTTAGCTTTTGCTATTTTCTTTTATAAATGCTCTAACTCCTTATTGTTTTAATAGTAACTGTATTTCCATTTAACTAATCTGTTTGTTTCCCCTGCAAAAGATGTGTGCAGAGAGGAGAATTACTTTGTGACCTTAATGCTTCCCATCTCTATTTCAAATAATCTCATGTTTCTTTGCAACAAACTTAAAAATTGGACACTACCTAAAATCCAGGGCTCTCTATAAAAAAAATATTCTTGCCTATCAAAAGTACTGCAGCTGGTT
This sequence comes from Malaclemys terrapin pileata, assembly GCF_027887155.1. Classification (NCBI taxonomy): domain Eukaryota; kingdom Metazoa; phylum Chordata; order Testudines; family Emydidae; genus Malaclemys; species Malaclemys terrapin. The sequence continues at coordinate 183,244,522 of NC_071507.1, read as the reverse complement.
TTCACTGCAATAAAGTACCCAGACACATAGTTTTATCAACTGCTAGTGTGCCTTTAACAAATCACAATTAAATATTAACAGGCCATGGAGCAGCATGGAGGACTCTGCAGTCCTTTGAAGGCATATTTGCCAATTAAACAAAGTCTAACATTAGAGTAGAGGTGGCAAGGATCCAAACCAGAGAAATGAAAGTCAACCACTTCAGTGGCATTCGTTAGCTCAACAGACATTCTTTGTGTGGCCTGTTTCTTTACTATTGCCAAATCCACACCCTGTTCAGGAACTTGCCCAAGCTCAGATAAGCTTATTATGGAAATAACACTTTGTCACCCTTTACAACTTGCTTCTTGTTAAATTATCTTTTATCTTCTTTGTAGTATTTGTCACCTCTCCATAGGTACCCCTTGTGTGGACAAATGCTATTTTGTTTGCTTTGGAATTCTCAGTGACAAAGGTTAATGGTAGTTGATAGAATAATTTTTTTAAAGAGCCTTTTTGTGCGATCACAGTTCGGGTTGGTTGGAAAACAAGAATTCTGTTTCATGAAAAACTGAGGTTTTGACATTTGTTTTCATTCCTCATCAGAACAAACACACACACACACACACACCTCTTTCTCCAAAATACCCAGTAGCCCATTAGTTAGGGCACTTGTGTGAGAAACCCAAATTCAAGTCCCTTTGTGGCCTGAGTTGCGGCAGTGCATCCGAAGAAGTGGGCTGTAGTCCACGAAAGCTTATGCTCTAATAAATTTGTTAGTCTCTAAGGTGCCACAAGTACTCCTGTTCTTTTGGCAGTGACATGAACCTTGGTCTGCCAAATTCCATGCGAGTCCCCTAACCGTTGGCTATTCTAGTACATTTTTTTCCTCTCACTCATACCCAGCTCTCAGAAATCTACCCTGGACCTCAGAAATCTTCCCAGCTAAAGTTTTGTCGAAACTGATACATTTCTGTGAACAACTTCAGTTTCGGACAAATTGGCATTTTCCAACGAGAAGATATTTGGTCAAAAATTTCCCAACCAGCTCTAATCACAATATTTTGGTGCATGGAGCCATTTGTGCAAACTCATCGAGTTGACTTGGTGCACAATTAACCAGTTTGCGGGTGTGAATGTTTGACTGTGTGCAGATGTGATCGTTTGCAAATCTGGGTGCCTACAAAAAATTACAGGTCTTAAGATGACAGGTCCTTATGCAGGTTCAGGGGAAAGTTGTATGGAGATTCTCCACCCCTTGCATAGCCCTTCCAAAATTCAGCCACAACAGCAATCACTGCACTCAGGGGAGCCCAGATACTCTTCCTCTGTGTGGCCCCTTGGGTACAGAGAACTCCAGAGAGGATAAGAAAAAGCAGGGGGAGAGAGGGTTGTAGCCTTCTCCCTTCTACACCGGTTCACAGACTAGACTAGGAGCACAGGTGGAACAGGCTGCATCGTCCTAAAGGATCCTTTAGACTGAACTCCCCAGTACATGCAGGTGCTTGGCAAGGAATCGTTCCTCCCCTAACTCATCCTGCAGCATTGGGTTTTGTATTAAAGGTATGATATAGTCCATATGTGCACAAAAGGGATATATCTACATAGAGCACAGAAGTGAGCCTCCCAGCCCGGGTTGACAGATTTGGGTTAGTGGGGATAGCACTAAACTCTAAAGCTCAAGTCTAAACATAGCTAGGTAGTCAGTACTTTGAAGTTGCAGATCTGTTTCAGAGCCCAATCTCCATCCCAAGCCACAACTTCAAAGCGTTGTCTACCTAGCTATGTTTAGAGCACTAGCACAAGCCCCACTAGCCTTAGTCTGTTGATGCAGGCTAAGAGGCTTGCTGCTGTGTAGACATACTCAAGGAGGTCCTGTGTGCCTACACTAGCAAAGCCATTTTCTTATTGTTTCAATTGAGAGCTAAAGAATAGGCAAGAAAGAAGGGAATTAATGTGCCTAACTTTGAGATCTACATTTAGCTTCACAACTGGCCAGTCCTGTCATTGCCCACATACCTTTGGTGGAGTTCTTCATTTTGGAGTTAACGATGCTGCTGATGCAAGAGAAGGAAACCACCACGGCTGAAACACTGTGCAGTTTGCCTTATTTGCTCAGACAGACACATCGAAAAAAGACTTGAGCATGTAACTTCAAAAATAATGGAGACAAAGTGAAGCGAAAATGCATTTCAATCTCTCATTCAACTATTTGAACAAATATCCTGAACACATTGAATGGATCTTTCTATCCCTATTACTTAAAGTCATCGTCAGTGTTATCATGATATCTAATGATTGATACCAATAGGGTCACACTGTACTAACAACACAGAACAGAACCGCTCATAGAGGAAATTTTCTCTTCATTAATTAATAAAATTGTAGACAATCCATTACAGGCCAGCACAAGGACAGTTCTCACTGAAGTCAAAGAAAGCCATGCACAATCACATCCAAGAATGGCATTTGGCCTGCTTCTGTCTCCTAGAAAACACTGAAATATATTTTATTTAGAGACAATGCTGATAGGTCTACCATATTCCTTATATTTATCTTACACTGTTCTAATGGAGTTCTATTTAGCATACCCACTCAGATAAATCCCCCACTTCATTCATGGGAGTACTTTCTTGTCTGAGAAACATATAAGAGAAGGGGGTTAAATATGACCTTATTTGGGAACATCGGGGCGAAATCAGGATCTTTTATTTCAAAGAATGTATCTGTTTATTATGAAGTCACAGGACCAGATTCTCAGGGAGTGTATATCTGTACTGATGTCAATTGAGCTACATTGATTTACACAAGCTACGGATCCTGCTCATGATCTCCTGATTGTGACTTCACAATTGGTGTTATAAACAGGATTAGAGACTTGGAGGCTTAATCCTCAACTACTGAATACATGGAAGTAATAGCATCTACGGTTAAATAAGGACATCAAATCAGAATTACAGCTTTAAAATACAAACACAGGGACAGTATGTCTCAGGACATTGGTAACAGGATATGAAGGCTTTCACCTCAGCTCATCAGTTTGGTTACAGTCCAGATTGGTACTAGCTACACATACTTACAGCCTGATGCCTGTTTGTTCAGTAATCAATATGAAACAAGTTGCTTATCTTAATCTAGTTTCCAATGGTATTAGCTGGAACCCAGGGGGCAAATGTCAACATCCCATTTGGCAGTAATTGGCACCTCTCCTGGCAGGCTGCAGAGGGAGGCCAGCGATAGAATGGGCAAGGAAACTGAATTACTCTCCCACTCTTAGAGGTTCTCATTTCAGAGCAATATTGAACCTGTAAGTGTGACTGCTGTTTTTGTAAATAAATAGAGGAGTTCACCTCTAACGAGGCCATTAGCCCAATATTCCTCGTTAGCACTGAATACCCCTTCAGCGATTAGCACACTCGGTTCAACTGTGTGTGATTAAGAACACATTCTGAGATGGACACTGCTCCTATTGAAACCAGTGGGGGTCTTGCAATCGATTTTGATGGTACTCTGCTGGTCTGTTCTTGCAATAGAATTTGGGTTGTTGACTTCAATGGGACCAGGATCCAGTCCTCAATGCACATGTCGTTCTCATGGAATTTAATGGCAATTATGTGACCCCCATCAAGAGAATCATCCCTTTGAGTAAAGGCTTGTAAGCACTTGTAAAGGTCTGTGACCCTAATTTTCAAACATTAGCTTTTTAATATGATATCTAAATTCCACATTTAGTGCTTCAGACTGGCATTTACGTGTCTGATTTATCTGCCATGAATAAGAGCTACTTCGATGATCAAAATGTGGAATTTAGGCAGCCAGTTAATTATAATATTCAGCTCTTATAGTAGTTTTCTATCACTTTTCGTTCAGAGACCTGAATGCATATTTTATAAAGGAAGAATTTTATAGAGAGAGGGAAACGAAGACCTAGGTGAAGACGCCTGCATAAGATAACTGAGCAGGTCAACAGTAGAGCAAAAAATAGGACTCAGGTCTCCTTCCTCTCAGTTTAGTGGCCTAATCCAAGCATACTGCCTCCGATGTTTGGAAACTGGGCTCTGCTTTTGTATTGAATGGCTTACTTGAATATTTCTTTTTCATATTTGGAATTTTAAAAATTCAGGTCTCACTCAGCTGATGTAAATCAGTGTAGCTCCACTGAAGCTGATTTACACTAGCTGAGATCTGGTCACACACACACACACACACACACACACAAAATATATTATACATGTGGGGGGGACAATAAAGTGGAGGAAGATTTTTTTAAAATTAGCATGTTTTGTGCTGGTCTTATCAACATTAGGTATTTGATTATCATTTATCTAGCACTCCAAAACTACTTTGTAAATGAGATTTTATTCTATAAAAATAATTATGTAGATTAGCTAAGGGACTTGCTTCCTATGCATTCAGAACAGCAGAGGTGAAACCGAAGAAGGTAGGAAACAGTCAAGAAAAAGTTAAAAAAAAAAAATGTATGGTTGGGCAGAAAACTTGAAAAATTAGGCAACAAAGGAAGGAGCAAATTGAAAGCTCAGTAGATTTACTGTAGCTGTAATGTGTGTTCTGGTTATTTACATAAAGTCTATGTGATTATCTTCTCTGCTGTTCAATAAAAATAGTCTTTATTATAGTATCTGCAGCAGCACATGGTACTTTTGTTATCTCAGATATGCAGACCTCTTAGTAAAGCAACACACTAACCAATATGTAATGTGAACTTTTGACCGCTCAGGATGTTTGGAGATGAAGAATATACTTCGCCATTAGCAGATGCATTTGGCTAGGTTTGTATTCCCAAGTGTACAGCCTGCTATTTGCTTTTATTTTAGGCATCAGAAATCTTGCTCTTTTTCACTTAAGAATGTATAACTCTTGTCTCCGTTTATCCTCTGATTCTGGTTTTGTTCTTGAATTTTGGAGTGTATTTAAATGCTATTTTGGGATCAAATCCTGTGCTTAATTGCAAGTTTTGCATGTGCACGAAAAAAAAACCAAATTTGTGTCAATATGATATCCCTTTAAATGCAGGATTCTCTCTGGGCAAATGCTTATTTCACAGTGGGCCTGTCTCTTCACCCTGCAGGCCTGAACCTGTATCTTTTTTCAGTGGCATTAGTCTTCCCTTTAGGAACAGTCTCTTCTAAAGAAGCAGCTCTCCATTTAGTTGTGCTGACAGATAGATCTATAATTTATCAGGATGTCTGTCTGTGTTCTACAGAATCCACCACCATAGTGTCTAACTGGTATTCCATCCCCTGCAGAAAATCCCGTTCTGTATGCTAGGGATCTCAGGAAGAAGAGTTGTCTCTTTGGAGAATCATCTTTCATTTTCTTCAAACAAGGGGAGCCGGGGAACTATAGACTAGTCAGCCTAATTTAGATACCTCGACAGAAAATGGAACAAATTATTAAACAATCATTTGTAAGCACTTAGAGCACAATACAGTTATAAGGAATGGCCCAAGAACAAATCATGCCAAACCCACCGAATTTTCATTCTTTGACAGGGTTACGGTCCTAGTGGATAAACGGGAACCAGTAGACATGATATACCTTGATATAAGGCTTTAGCACAGGCCCAAATTGCATTCTCATAAGTAAACTAGGGAAATGTGGGCTAGATGAAATTACTGTAAGGTGGGTACACAACTGCTTGAAAGACCCTACTCAATGAATAGTTATCTATGGTTCACTGTCAAATTGGGAGGATGTATCTAGTGGGATCCCGCAGGGATCTGTCCTGGGTCCAGTAGTATTCAATATTTTCATAAATGAATTGGATAATGGAGTGGAAAGTATGGTTATAAAATGTGTGGATCACACCAAATTGGGAGGAGCTGCAAGCACTTTGGAAGACAGGTTTAGAATTCAAAAAACAAGTTGGAGAATTGGTTTGAATTCAACAAGATGAAATTCAATAAAACCAAGTGCAAAGTATTACACTTAGGAAGGAAAAATCAAATGCACAACTACAAAATGGGGAATAACTGTCTAGGCAGTAGTACTCAAGAAAAAGATCTGGGGGTTATTGGGGATCACAAATTGCATATGAGTCAACAATGTGATGAACTTTCAAAAAAGGCTAGGGGCATGGGCGGCGTGGCGCATAGGCTGGGGAAGGCTGTGCCTCCCCAAACAGCCCGGCATAGCCATGCCCACGCTCCTCCCCGAAGTCCCCTCCTGCTTGCCCTTCCCCCTTGGCCCCAGCCCAGGCTGGCTGCAGCCTGCTCCTCTTCAGGGAAGCATGCTGGGGCTGGGGCTAGGGTGGCCAGGACTTGGGGTGGTTGGGGCCGCCCAGAGCGGGCCCCCTCCCCTCCCCCAGGCACTAGGGCCATGCTGCCTGGTGCTGGCGGGGGTGGGGAGGCTGGAGGCACTGGGGCTGGGGGGACCATGTGCCACCTGCCCTGTACTTGGGGGCTGGAGGGGGCACGCGCTGCCCGTCCACTGCGCTCAGGGGTTGGGAGGCCCATGCGCCACCTGCCCACTCAGGGGCCCGGGGGGGGCTATACGTCACGGCTCACCTGCTTGGGGTCGGAGGGCCACACACCACCTGTCCTGTGCTCAGGGGCCGAGGGTGCTGTGTGCCGCTGGCCCGCCCGCCCGCCTGGTGCTTTGAGGCTAGGGCGGGGGAGCCGGGGAGGCTGGCGGCTGTGGGGAGGGGGGCTCTGGTGGGGGAAAGGGGTCATGTCCTCAGTGGCGGGGGACATATCTGGGTGGGGGCTAGCCTTTCCCAACCAGCAGTTCACCTGCCGCCCAGGGCTAGGGGTGTCCTATGTAAGACATGGGAGGTTACTGTACTGCTCTGCCTGGCACTGTTGAAGTCTCATCTGGAGTACTGTGTTCAGTTCTGATCGCCACAATTTAAGAAAGATGTGGACAAATTGGAGAGAGTTCAGAGGAGAGAAACAAAAATGAAAAAAAGGTTTAGACAACATGATTTATGAAAAAAGGTAAACAAAACTGGGCATATTTAGTGTTGAGGAAAGAAGACTGAGAGGTGCCCAGATATATTAAGAATGAGGGCTGGATTAAAGAATTTTGGGGCCCTCTGCACGATGGAAATTGGGAGATCCCACACTAAGAAACCATTCCAAAAGCCCCCCTTCTCCTATGTGAGTCTGATTGTCATGGTCCAGCTAACTAGGGCACCAAACCTACATGTGCATCTGCCTAGGGTGCCAAACCTGAGCAGTGTTCTGCCTCTGTATCCCAGATTGCAATGTCACTCACTGAAGTTTGACCCACATGCCCCCCCATCATGCCATGTCCAGGGGATTGCCACCTTGGAGAGCCATTAAAATTGGTCACTGTGCCTCCCACCCATACACACCACAACCACCCTGAGTCTCTTCTTCCCCTCCCAGGCACCTCCCCCTCAACCAGCCTGACCCTCACAAGCATGATTCCTCTGGCCTATGAGCCCCTGCACCCACCCCTTCCAGGCATCTCAGCCCAGGGTTTACCTACAATCCCCACCCAGGAGCCACTGGCCTCCTGCATCCTGGCCTTCACTCCTTATCCCTCTCCGCTGGCAAGCCTCAGCTCTGTCCTGCTTTCTGGTGCCAAGAGGAACAGGAACCTCAGCCACCCCATCAGCATGTTGAGGGCCCCGGATGTTGAGTGGTACCCAGGTGCCAGGCTGGCAGTGCTCCCAGCAGCCATGTGACTTGCACACCATAGGGGAAGCAGTTGTTGGTGCCCCTGAGCAGGCAGGCAGCAACAGTTACTGGTCGCAATGTGCTGGGTTTTTTTCACTTGTGGCACATTGAACTGACAACGGGCAACACCGGAAGAAAAACAGCCAGGTGGCAACCCAAGACCCAAACCTGATCACAGGCCCTGTGCAAGTGCACATTGGTTTCCCCTGGATTGTTAAGGTTGTTATGAAGAGGACAGTGGTCAATTGTTGTTCATGTCCACAATTGACAAGGTAGGATCAGTAGTACAGTAAAAGCTGTGTTATCTGGCCCTGTACCAAGGGGAAAGTTCTATAAATCAGCATTTCTAATCTTCATAGAAAGTCCGGTTTATTGTCTGGTTGGCGCAGGACCAGCAGGATCCCTACCTGGCTCTGTGTGGCTCCCCAAAACCGGCGACATGTCCCTGCTGCTCCTAGGTGGAGGAACGGCCACAAGGGGTTTGGAGTGAGGGAGAAGGTGAGGGGCTGGAGGTTTGGGCCCGGGAGAGGGTGCGGGGCACGGGCTCTGGGAAGGAATTTGGGTGCGGGAGAGGGTTCGGGGCAGGGGGTTGGGGCATAGGAGGGGTTTTGGAGTGCCAGATCTGGGGGGCGCTCACCTCGGGCAGCTCCCCACAAGCAGTGACCTGTTCCTGGGCGGAGGTGCGGCTAGGAGGCTCTGCGCACTGCCCCCACTCCAAGTGCTGGCTCCGCAGCTCCCATTGACTGGGAACTGAATTAGGCCAGGTTGGTCCAAACAGTCAATTAAGCTGTAAACAGGGAGGATGTAGGCTGAGTGGAGGGCACTAATTAGAAGGAAGCTCACCTGTGAACAGGTAGGGTTTCTATAAAGCCTGGAGGCTGGCATCAATGTGGGAGGTGGCAGGGAAGAAGCCTGCAGTCCCTCTCTCTGAGGTAAGGGAGGAGGAGGGGGTAATAGGAACCCCTGAGGAAGGGTTTACCTAGTAGGCCTGAAGTTGCTTGGGGCAGTAAATGGGAAGACTGCCAGGGTCACAACAGGAGTCACACGGTCAGGGTAGTGGGTGTGAGGACTGCCTGACTCTGTGTGGAGAGACTAAGAAAGACCACCCTGCCCCAGAAGGGGAAATCACAGCATGACCTGGCCAGAGGGTTGAGTCACAAAGCAGACGTACTGCAACTCTATGAGCAGGAGGAGAACTGCAAAATAAATAATAATAATAATAATAAAAAAAAATCATGTCCTATAAAAAAGTGGAAACATGGAAAAATTGCTAAAGGAATATTACAAACCAGCATAAGCATATAGGGCCAAAATCAGAAAGGTGTAGGCACAAAATCAGTTACACCCAGCAACGAACATAAAAGGCAATAAGATGAGGTTCAATAAATACATTAGGAGCAGGATAAAGATGAAAGAAAGTGTTGGTCCACTACTTGGTGAGGAAGGAAATCTAATAACTGATGACAACAAGGAAGTTGAGGTACTAAATGCCCATGTATACAATGTATAAAGTTGGCAGGGCCTGTCAAAATTCACCCAAGGGTACTTAAGGGACTAGCTGAAGCACTCTCAGAACCATTAGTTATTATCTTTGAGAATTCGTGGAAGAGGGGTATGGTCCCAGAGGACTGCAGAAGGACAGATATAGTACCTATCTTTAAAAAAGGGAACAAAGTGGACCTGCGGAATTATAGACCAGTCAGCTTAATTTCAATACCAGGAAAAATACTGGAACAATTATTAAACAATCAATTTGTAAGCACCTAAAGGATTATAGGGTAATAAGGAATAGCCAAACCAACCTAAATTCTCAAACCAACCCAATTTCCTTCTTTGAGAGGGTTACCTGCCTAGTGGATAGGGAGAAAGCGGTAAATGTGATATATCTTGATTTTAGTAATTTTTAGCCCCAAACTCTGAGCCCAGGTCAGTTGAGACTCTGAAACTTATTGCTGCAAGGTTTTTTGTTTTTGTTTTTCTGTGTAGATATACCCTTGAAGAGAGTCCAGAGGAAAGAAAGAAATATGATTGAAGGTTTAGAAAACGTGACCTGTGAGGAAAGGTTAAAAAAACTGGGCATGCTTAGCACTGAGAACAGAAGCTTGAGGGAGGAACCTGATAACAAACTTAAAATATGTTAAGGGCTGTTATAAAGAGAATGGTAATCAATTGTTCTCCGGACCCACTGGAGATGCAACAAGAAGTAATTGGCTTAATCTGCAGCTAGTGGGATATAGGTTAAATATTAGGAAAACTTTCTAACAATAAGGATAGTTAAGCACTGCAATAGACTTCCAAAGGCGGTTGTGGAGTCCCCATCAGAGGTTTTTAAGAACAGATTACACACATACCGGTCAGGTATCAGAGGGGTAGCCGTGTTAGTCTGAATCTGTAAAAAGCAACAGAGGGTCCTGTGGCACCTTTGAGACTAACAGAAGTATTGGGAGCATAAACTTTCGTGGGTAAGAACCTCACTTCTTCAGATACCGGTCAGGGATGGTCTTGATGTACTTGGTCCTGCCTCAATATAGAGGGCTGGATTTCTGAAGTCCCTTCCAGATCTACGTTTCTATGATTCTATGAATTGGGAGTTAGAAAAGGCCTTCTGATGGGCAGCTCCCTACACTAGATAGCTTTGTTCAGTCCAGCTTTAGATGGCAGAACTAATTTAGTAATCAGAACTAATCAGACTTTCACCCCCTCCTCTAGGAAATTATTTTAGAGCTACTAAATGAACAGACTCCCCCAAAACAATTCCTCTTCTTCCGACACTACCCCCATGTGGTGATTCCACAGAGACACTACAAATTCCATCAGTCATCTGGATATTTAGATGGAGAGTTGAATTCCACTCGGGCTACCTAATTTTCTCCTTTTGCCCAACAGTGAAAATTGATGAGGAATATTTTTTATCAATAGTAACAGGAAAAGGTGTGAGGGTTTAGGAGGAATGATAAGAAGTTTAGTTTACATCGTAGTTACTGTGAAGAAGTAGCGGAGATATCAGGGAGACAGTAAGATGTGAGTCTGGAGAGACGACAGTGGTGGAAAGGCAGACTTGAAAGTCAATAGCATAGAGGTGATGCTGAGGTCACTAATGGCTCAGGAATGGGAGGACATGAATGGTAGTCAGCTTATTGGGTTCAGTGTAGGAGATCCAGAAGGAGCAGATCCACTGGTTGGGGGAGGGCCAACCCCCCATCTGTTCTGTAGGTTGGTAAACACTATCCTTCAAGAGAATTATGCCAGGGAAACTTTCTATAGGGACCATCATAATGTTTCTTATATTCAGTGCAGATAATGCTAGTAGAAGGTACAATCTAGCCCACAGTGTTTTCTTTACTATTTCTTTTAGTTTGAGGATTAACTATCATGGTCAAGTGGAAAGGGCACTAGACTGGAAATCAGGAGACTTGTGTTCTATTCTTAACTTTGCCACTGACCTGCTGTGTGACCTTGTGCAAGTCACTTCACCTCGATGCCTCAGTTTCCTGGGCTAAAGAATGGGGATGATGCTTAAAATACCTTTCCTCTTAAAATACCTTGACATCAGTCGATGAAAACCATGGTAGAAGAGCTAAGTTGTAAAATGATGATTGCACTTTCTGTCTTTTGATTAAGTGATTTTTATGCGAGGATATTTCTATTTTATTAGGGAAGAGTGGCCAACCATCCATGATGCAAACTGACTGTGACTGAAATTCTAAGTGGACAGAAGTAGAGTGATACAGTCATTGATAACCATGGTTTTGAATAGCCCTGAAACAATGCTGTGCAAGAATTCAGACTCTTCTGAAAGACATTACTTATTGCGTGCCATGGTGTAAAGTGAAATTCGGTCATATAGGGCTTAGTTAAAAGCAGAGCAAATTTTTATCGGTTTTCTTAACACTGACCGATCACAGAATGTGTTAAGAGCCGTAGGACTTATACTGTAGATAAAAGCGATATTTAATTGGTTCTGGCATAAGTCAACATCTACTTGAGAAAAAGTTACGTTACGCAATTATTTGTTGTGTTGTATCTCTGTACAGATGTAGTGAAATGTGGATCCTTTTTCCAGATGGGAAATTTCAAGAAGAAACGTTAGCCCCTGTCAGAAGGTAAGAGTAGATAGTTAAATAGGTAGGCATGTAACAAATGTTTTGAAGAATATACCTAGTGTACTAGTCTTCATCTAGGTCCAATTTCTGATGTTCTTGCTCAGTTTTACTGAGGAAAACTGAGTAAGGACCATTGAATCTGATTCCTAATAAACCAAGAGCCAGATTCTGCACGACACTTATATTGAATTGTACTTACTGTCTTATTCATGGGATTACTCAAAGAGTAAATTCCTGCTGAAGGGGAGTAGGAAGGGCAGAATGTTGCCCTAAGGGAATGCTACAGCATGTGTATCAGTGAGTCATTGTATCTTGGCACCCTAACACATTTCAGGCCCATGCAGACTGCCATCCATTTGCTGTGTCAAGAAAACAATATGAATCCCTTTTTCTCAACCTTATCTGGAGGCTGATAAATCACTCCTGGATCCCCTTCCTCAGCTGAGGGTAGAGAATGCTTTGATCCTAGGGATGTGTGGATGCAAACTCCCAATTCAACAGCCAGCCATTAATAGCTACATTCAAACAAGGTATTGCACATTAGAGAGGCGAATCCTTACCACCTCCTTACAGAGGGAGGGAGCCCTGTCTGGACCCCATCAGGGAAAATTCTCCCAGTCACTGGCTGCTGGTAACACAGGCACTCCACTCCCAGCTCTGCGAGCCCCACTGTTTCCCTCTGCAAGCTAGCAATTTACAGCCCCCACTTTCTTACACTTGAGTGCCCAGTCCCCTATCTTCTGGGCACCTGCAATAAACACCAATTGGCTGCTCCATGGCAATAGTGCACCCCAGTTCACTGGATTCACCTCAGTTCAACATTCTCCTTTGGACAAGGCACTTAGGTTTGTAGTAGAACCAAATTAGCCAAATTGAAGTTTATTTAACAGAATTTGAGAAATATTCAAATAAAAGCAAGTATAAGATGTGGAAACATAAGGTTACAGTTTAAAAAAAAACAACATAACACAGCATTTATAGCCTATATTTATTAATAAGTTACTTTCCTGTCTAATAAGGTATTTCTCATCCACAAGTTAGTTCTTTCAGCAGTTGTCCAGTTCAGAGAGCCAGCACCCACTATTCATGAGACCTGCAGCAGATAGAGTCTCCTTTTGTAATGGATCACCACTTGGGCCATTTCTTCTGCTTTTATACATTCACAAGCTATCGTCTCTTCATCCAGAGGCCACACCCCCTGCAAAGTCTCCTGGGGTTCACTTTTCTTTGTAAATCTCCAGCCTACATGTAGTTGAGACAGTAAATGTAGACTGACTTTATGGGTGTTCATTGCTCTTGTGTTGATTTGTGATAACTTTCACTCCCAACAGATTTGGAACATAATATTCTACATGTTATATAGCTCTAAAATTGTTTCCCATACAGACATCTCACAATAACTATGACAATCAGCTAGTTCTTAGCTTTGGGCAGAGACCACACATATTTCATTCTTCAGTGAAATATTGAGAAGATAGTCAAACACAAGGGTGACATACCTGCTTGGGCTTGTGTGTGTTACAATACCCATAGACAATTTCATGTGCATACGAATATGGATAAAATGAAAACTAAGTTACATATACTTATTTGCCACACTAAGGGTTGTATTGCTACAAATATTAAATATTGAAACTTTTAATTACACAAAACTCAAAAAAATCAGAGTTAATGACACTGCAGTCATAACTCTCTCCCTTTGTACATATGTATTACAAAACATTATTTAGCATGTGTGACATGCTATTTGATTAAAAACTCAATTAGAATAAAATGGGTTGTAGCCATATCATATCCATATGATTTCATCAGCGGCTAGGTTGATCACTGCTTCTTTAAGAGATCCAAATAATAATCCTAGTGCTGAAGGAAGCAAGACTGCTTAACCTAAGTGCTACTTTTTCCTCTGAGTCAGCATAGCGCTAATGCTCCATCAAGTATTAAGGGACATTATTTATTTGAGGTACCATGTATAAGATGAGATTGAAAGGCAACATCCTGACCATTTGTTGCCACTGTATTTTTTTTTTTTTTTTTTTTTTTTTTTTGCAAGAGTAAGGTGTCCTCACTAGAGATCTATAAAACCAGTGGTGGTCTAAACCAAAGCTAAATCAAGAGTGATCTGTATCCAGGTTACATTTATTCAAACCCTCCAATGCTTGAGGAGTTTGGGCCCAACTCTAGGTTAAATAGAGTTGGACAAAACCAGGATGTTTGACTTTGTAAAACTGTATTAGTCAAGCTTTTGTTCTACAAAAGCAAATTCAAGAATGGTTTATCATTTATGGTTCATTTTTCTGAAACCACCAACGATCGAGTGAATAGCATCAGCTCAGATACTATTTCTGGTTTTGGATGATCTCTAGACAGGAAGTAAAGTTTTCAAGTAAACTTTAGTTTTACATAAGTAAAGTGCTTATGCCCCACTTTCAAAAGTGACTTAGGCCCTTGAAGCTAGTCTCAGAATGAATGAGAAGAATGAGATTTGAGCTACTTAGTCACTCTGGCACTTTTGAAAATGTTACCTGTGGCCAAATAATTGCATCCTATAATGCTTATCTAAGTCGTCCATTGGTTAAAATTTTCATCCTCTCCTAAATTATTGTTTGGTGGTGCCATGCACTGTAAAAAAAAATATTGCCATGCTTCATACAGACCCCTCAACTCACCACAGTCCAAAAGTAGGACATAATTTGAGACATTCATTCAGGAAACAGAAAATGATACTGAATGTATTCCCTTAGTGTACGTGATTTTCTCTATAGTCGTGGTATCATGATTCTGTATTTCTGGTGTATGTTATTTTCATTAGTAACAGTTGGGGAACACTCAAGTTGTGTGGAAAATAAGTAATCTCGGAACTAAAATAAAAGATGTAGCTTCACTCAGTGAATTGATTGTGAATGTATTCTAGAACCTATAGCTATGCAGGCTGCACCTCTGTTGTGCTGAAAATGGGTTGTGGCCTAAACTGTACATCTCCCTGGGCAGGATTCAGCCCATGGATCTCCATTCAGCTGTAGCAAAAAGGAGCTATTTAACACTACTATCCTATGTGTGTGTTTATATCTCTATCACGAATTACATGGTTGCATTGAGAAAAGAATAAACCCCTTCCAGTGAATGATATCCATGCATTCTCAGCATATTTTCACAAATCAGTTCTCTACATAGTAGTACAGTGTAGAAAAACAAGGACAAGTTGTACATTTGGAGTTCAGCTGGCTGCCCCCCAGACTCCCTTGGAAATGAGGTGGATAATCCATCTTAAGAAAGAATACATGAAATAATAGCTGCTACAGGCAGTGAAGGTTAGGGAAGTTATTTATTTTTTCTTATAATAACCATGCTTGACTGAAGCCAAAAATTACCTAGAATAAAGAGGTTACAGGGTGCATTACAGTAATGGCATTTAACATCTAGGAAACTAAAGACACCCCTATGCACTTACTGTTGCTTTTTCTTAACCTGTGGCTACTTATAGGACAATACTCTTCAATTTATAATAGTTGATGTTGAAGGCACCTCTAATGAGATAGCTATTTCTGTCCATTCAGATTTCCAGTTGCAAGTCCCTTTTAATCATAATGTATTTTTACAAGTCATTTTATAATGTAAAGGCTCTGGTCTTGTTTCTTTTAGTTTGTAAACACTGACTAGTGACAGATAAAATGATGTTCATGTTAACACATTTAGGATTAGATTCCCATGGTGGCCCCTAACCACCCACATAGGCATATAAATCCAATGTTTTGGCACCACCGGCATTCACAAAGCCACTGCTCATCTGCCACCTAACTCTCTAGGTGCCTAAAGTCCTGAAGAACTTATGTTTCCACAGGTGAAGTTCCCTAGGTACCTAAATTTCTGCCCATTGGCATGCACAAATCCACCTAAATCCTGACACTGCTCAAATTCTCAGTGCCTAACTCACACCTAAGCCCTGGGCAGATTCACTCACTAGGGCATTCCCCTGCCTATCTTGCCTGCAAGGACCGATCTGGTAATCATGCTCAGAGCACTCCAAACCCCACAGAAAACACAGTTGTGGTGGTGGTGCATCTAACTCCAGGAGAGGGTTCATGGCTTTTAATCCTGAGCAGAGGGAGTCAGTTGGGGCTCCAAACTGAGAGCCAGCCAGCCCAAGAACAAGTTAGCTGTAACCTGAACATATGCCAGTGGAGGATCAAATATAGAGAAGTATCATCATGATCCCCCACCTACCCACAACCTGCCCGCTGAATGCTCTCACCACACTCCTCCTTCCCTTTATGTCAGGGTTGTGGAGCAGGGCCAGCTGACATAGGAGGCAGTGGAGCTGCCTCTGCCAGATTTCTACCAACTGAATGTCGCCCAGGACAGGAAGAATTCTCCACTGGTCAGCTCTGATGGCTGCAGGACATTTTTGTGCTGCTTGTGCAACACAAAGTGGATTTAGCAGACCAGAGAATCTACAGGTACAACACCATCTCACTATACCTTGATACATACTATGTAAAATACTACACATGTATAATTCCAAATGGCCTGGGGCATAATCTGCCAGAGCAGCAAGCCTAATACTCAGGAAATGCATGGATGTATTAACTGTTTCTTCCGCTTCAGTCAATGGTAAAATACAAGTGGCTACTATGGCAACTTCACATGGTGCATTTGTTATCTCTGAGTGAGAATGTAGTAAAGGAAGAAGCAGATCACTATGCCATGTGTGCTTTCAGATTTTTGGAATGTTTCTAGGGAAAACATCTGTTCAGATGCTTTCCCAGGTTTTATGGCTTTGGTAGAATTTGGGGAGTGGGAGGTGGGGTCTGTTGGTCTTTTTTTGCTTTTTGCATTTTTCCTCTGCAAAATTACAGATTTTTAATAGGAAAATGTGGAACCTTTGTAGCCTTAGCCATGATTTTGTTACCCCTGGGGAGAAGCTATAGTATTTTGGCTTCTAATATTTAATTAAATGAATAGGGGTCCAAGTAGTCATAAAATCAGTAATAATATGGGGAAACATATGGGCAGATGAAGGAGGGGGAATATGGCTGGGAGGTTGACTAAAGCCTTTCTGGGCTAGCTAGAAAATATAGTTTTAAAATTTGAACACAGTTTGTGTTTGTTCAATGCCTAGCACAATGAGGTGCTTGTCCATAACTAGGGGTCCAGGCACTGTGGTAATAACAATAATATGTAAACTATCATTATATCAGAGAATGAACAGTCTTGTGGTTAAGGCACCTGGCTGGGGACACAGAAAACTTGCATTCAAGTCTTGACCAGATCACAGAGTTCTTGTGTGACCTTGGCCAAGTTACTTAATCTTCATGTGCCTTAGTTCCCCATACGATAACACTTTCGTGTCTGTTTTGTCTATTTAGATTAAAAGCTGTCTGGGACAGGTGCTATCTCTTAATATGTATCTCTAAAGCAGTTAGCACTAGGAGGCTCAGATCTTGGCTGGGGCCAATTAGCTGCTATTATAATACAAATAATAATCAGAAAATAAATTATAGGGGCCATAAGTGATCTTTCTCACTTTTAGACAGAGACCAGTTTCAACCCATCCTGAACAGGGATGAGGAAACTGATTCATATAAAAAAGACTGTTTGGCCAGAATTGAAAGTGATATCTGTTTGATGACCTAGAGAGTATCCATTACATTTCTTTTTTTTAATTATTACCAAAATACTGTTTAAAAAGTTTTGCCAGTCTAGCTGAAGCTTCTGGTGAAGAAGCCTAATCTGGGAAATTTCATACCTGATTTACAGGGCAAAGAGGTTCAGATCACAAAGCAGCTTCATTGCTCGCTAATCATACCCACTTCACCACTGTAGGAAATCTTTTGCTCCTGCTAAACATCCCTTTATTCACCAGATATCCTGATTTCAATGAGAGATTCCCTAAATGAAGAAACACTTCTATGTGAAATACTAGGAAAAAGTGAAGGCAAGTCTACACTACAAAGTTAAGCTGATGTAAGGCATCTTACACTGGCCTAACTATGGAGGTGTACACAACGCACTGCTCCTTACGACGTTTTAACTCGCCTACTACGTCAACCTAATAAAACCGCCTGGAAGGGAGGCAACGTATTTAGAGCAACACAGTGTCAGTGTAGACACTGCGTTACTTACATCACTCTGAGTGGCCTCCAGAAGGTGTCTCACAATGCCCACTGAGACCTCTCTGGTCACCATTTTGAACTCTGCTGCCCTGCAGCGAGGTACACAGGTGAACGCCCATCCCCCTTTAAAGCCCTGGGAAGTTTTGAAATTGCTCTTCCTGCTTGCTCAGCGTGGAGAGCAACTGCCCAGCTGACCGTGCCAGTTCCAGGCAGCCAACGTGCTCTTGCCTGGAGTCCGTGGGAGGTGGTCGATCTCCTGTGTCAGTGTGGCAAGGAGGCTGTGAAGTCACATCTCCGCTCCAGCTGCAGGAACTTTGATATCTACAGCAAGATCATTCAAGGCATGGTGGAGAACGGCTATAACAGGGACATGCTGCAGTGCCGTGTAAAAATCTAAGAGCTGAGGCAGGCATACTAGAAGGCAAGGGAGGCAAATAGATGCTCTAGTGTGAAGCTGCAGACATGCTGCTTCTCCAAGGAGATGCACGCTATCCTTGGTGACAACCCCACTTCCACTGCCAAGAGCCCTGTGAAGTCACTGGCCACCGGAGTGAACCCAGAGGATGACGTGCTGGACCAGAAAGTGGAGGTAGAGGAGAATGGTGGGCACACATAGTGGTGTGGCAAGTCAGGACCTCTTTTTGAGTCCTGAGCAGTCTCGCTAGTCCCAGCAGTCCAGCTCTGGTGAGTCTGATGCAGAGGAGGAAACTTCTGGCAAGTACTCATTATGCTACAACACTGCAGAGACATAACTGGTTAATTGGTCTACAAGAGGTAGTGAAATAACCAGCACAGGAACTGTTTCAATCTGCTTCTCATCCCCCTCTACAGCTAGGCAGAAGGGGCTCTCTGGAAAAGTTTGTTTATGCACACTGGGATGTCCCATAAATCCTCCATAGAGATCTCTAGGAAACTTTCCTGGAGGTACTCTGCAATCCTCTGCCAAAGGTTTCTTGGGAAGGATGCTTTGTTTCTTCTCCCACGGTAGGAATCTTTACCATGTCACTCAGCAATTACTTCAGCAGGCACCATAGCAATCACAGGCTAGCAGCATATGGACCCAGTCTGCAGCCACATACATGCAGGAGTTGGACCCTTGCAGCCTTGGTAACCTCAGGAGTGAGATATCAGCTGCAATCACCCCAGCCTGTGGAAAACGGCGCCGGTATTCTATGCACTGATACTGATACCCCATAGCTACCCTCCCCTTTGTACCATTTTATCCCCTCCCCTGGCTGAGGCTACCAGTATGCTGTGTGAGTGCCAAGGGAAAGTGAGAAAGATGTGCTTGTTATTTGTTTGGCTCAAGGATGTAAGTGCACTGATAATAACACCTCTGCCTATTGTTTCTTTAGCAGCTGCAGATGTGCCCTTGACTGTGTCCCGCACACCGTCTGAGCGCCTCTCTCAGATAAGGAAAATGAAATTGGAGGAGTAAAGCAGACATGTTCAAGGAGGTGTTGCAGTCTCCTGGTGCTTCGGATTATGAGCAGAGAGCACGGAGGGAGGCAATAGTGTGGAATTGCGGAGGGATAGTCAGGATAGGAAACTGGGTCAGGAACAGATGATAACACTGCTCGGGGAGCAAACAGACAGGATGTGGTCCCTAATTGAACTTCAGGCTGAACACATCCACGTCCATCTCCCCCTGCAGCCCATACAAAACTGCCTTCCTGCACCCCCTCCCTCCAATTCCTCATTTCCTCAGGAGCCTCAGCAGTAACCCAAGGACACCACCCCGAGGGACGTTTCTCACAATGACACCTGGACGTACACCCAGCTGTGATAGCCTCACTGGCAAATGTGCTTGTGAATTTCCTATTCTCTCCCCTTTAACGATACTTTCCTCTGTCTATATGTTGTGTAGGTTACCGTTACATAAATATTGGTTCATGGTTGTGGAATAAATCTGAACTTTTGGAAAGTGACTTAATGTTATTATTCGCCAATGTATAGTGACTACTGCTAACATTCAGAGACAGTACCAATAGGTGCATTTGCAGTGTTAAGGAAGTGCACACGTAGGCCTGGTCTACACCAGTGGTTCTCAAAGCCAGGCTGCTGCTTGTTCAGGGAAAGCCTCTGGTGGGCCGGGCCGGTTTGTTTACCTCTACATCTAAGGGGAAATGGCACCTTTCTCAGCATGTCAGAAAACACTAGTAGGATCAATGAGGTGAAAAAAAAAGTTCAATAAACAAAATCCTTTTTATAAAGACTCAGGGTCAAATTCTTCTATTACATCAGGGTAAATTCAGAATAAGTCCGTTGATTACAGTGGAGTTCTCCAAATTTATTTGAGTGTAAATGAGAGCAGAATTTAAGTGTCATTCCTGACATTTTCCATCAGAGGAATAAGGCAGTGGCAGCCCATTCTCCCCAGTGGCAGCATTCACTCCCAGCTCATTATCACAGGGCACCATAGCTGAATTAAAGAACCCCATGAACGATCACAAGTGGGGCCCTTCTCCTTAAATATTTGTGCTCAGTCTATTAGTTGCTAATAGAACGGAGAAGCCTGTCTCTCGAGAGATGCAAAAAGCAAGATTTTAACCAATGAAACCCCGGGATAAACCCTGCCTTTCTCACTTTGACCTAAGCTGTCATGATATGGGAGTAGAGTGCTGGCATGCCTGAGAATATTCCGTGAGCAATGGACAGCTTAGGACAGCCAGGGTACAATGCATTGCAGGGAACACTTTAAAAAAATCTTCTTATGCCCAAGTCTGCTTCCTTTGATGTTAGTGCCACAATTCCTGCCGTGCCAGACGAGGGGCATATGAAGCTCCTCATTAAAGGACCAATCTTCCTTTCATGGATCCTGCGCTATCCTATCAGTCTGAGAATCATTGCAAAATCAGCAAAAACAACAAGGCGTCCTTGTGGCACCTTAAAGACTAATGCATTTAATTGGGTATAAGCTTTCGTGGGCTAAAACCCACTTCATCAGATGCACGGCATGGAAAATATAGTAGGCAGGTATAAATACACAGCACATGAAAAGATGGGAGTTGCCTTACCGAGTTGGGGGTCAGTGCTAACAAGCCAATTCAATTAAGGTGGAAGTGGCCTATTCTCAACAGTTGACAAGAAGGGGTGAATACCAAGGGAGGGAAAATCACTTTTGTAGTGCTAATGAGGCCAATGCAATCAAGGTGGCCTATTTCAAACAGTTGACAAGAAGGTGTGAGTATCAGCAGAGGGAAATTAGTTTTTGTAGTGACCCATCCTCGCCCAGTCTTTATTCAGGCCTAATTTGATGGTGTCCAGTTTGCAAATTAATTCCAGTTTTGCAGTTTCTTGTTGGAGTCTGTTTTTGAATTTTTAGTTGTTGAAGAATTGCCACTTTTAAGTCTGTTATTGACGGTCCAGGGAAGTTTGGTTGTTCTCCTATTGGGTTTTGAATGTTATAATTTTTGATGTCTGATTTGTGTCCATTTATTCTTTTGCGTAGAGATTGTTTGGTTTGGCCAATGTACATGGCAGAGGGCATTGCTGGCACATGATGGCATATATCACATTGGTAGATGTGCAGGTGAACGAGCCCCTGATGGGGTGGCTGATATGGTTAGGTCCTATGATGGTGTCCCTTGAATAGATATGTTGACAGAGTTGGCATCAGGGTTTGTTGCAGGGTTTGGTTCCTGGATTACTGTTTTTGTTGTGTGGTGTGTAGTTGCTGGCGAGTATTTGCTTCAGGTTTGGGGGCTGTCTGTAAGCGAGGACTGGCCTGTCTCCCAAGGTCTGTGAGAGTGAGGGATTGTCCTTCAGGATAGGTTGTAGATCCTTGATGATGTGCTGGAGAGGTTTTAGTTGGGGGCTGTAGGTGACAGCCAATGGCCTTCTGTTACTTTTTTTGATGGGCCTGTCCTGTAGTAGGTGACTTCTGAGAAATCAGAATCTTGTCCTGCTAAATGATAAAGGAGAGGTTCTCCTGCAGCATAATTTATTTTCCTGGATTATACATCCTCTGTCAAAAAGAGGGAAGAGTTCTGCAGATGCAAAAGCTGATCTAAAATCTTTGGAATTAGGCGATGCTGTTTTATACTTCTATTTTTTTAATGGCATGACCAGTCTCAAATGTTCAGAAAGCCAGCACACACTGCAATTTCATCAGTGATTGAAAAACTGGAAGTGAGGTAGAAACTGGGACTGAACCTACACCAAGACAGAATGAACTGTGGACTGTCTGGTAAATGGAAGACTTTTCCAGAACATCATCCATATTCTGTCCTACAGATCTGCTGTAATAGGTCTCCTCAGCGGCATCATGCAACAAGATCTCCAGCAGCAGACGGACAGTGAGGCAGTTGAAGCTGCATGAATTTGAGGGTTCCACAGAGAAGTACATAGATTAGGTTGATGTCAGAGGAAGGGCCTCAGAAAGTGTTCTTCACAGCATCTCTACTATGAACCCTTGGAATAATACCCTATGGCATTATGCAGGCAATGTGCATAAATGCTAGAATTATTACCTTGCTCCCCCTCTGTACTAACCTGATGTAGCAACACGTAGCCTGTAATTAAGGCTGAGAGTCTACCTAATGCTTCTTGGAGAAGGAAAAATGTTGTATTAGAAGGCTGAAAAATTAGTACTTAATATTGTAGCTATAGTGTGTTTCTATTTATTTATTTGTTAGTATAATTATAATGATTGTTTAATTCATACAGTGACCACAGTGTACTAGGAACTTTACTAATATAGAAAAAGGCAAAATCCCCGCCCTGAAGAGCTCACCATCTAAAGTAAAACAAAGGTTGTTCTTTCCCAAGAGGTCCTAGCATAATAATTTTCCTTAGAGTTCCATAGTCACTGATTTGGTAATGCAGCTAGGCTTCTTGCTGCTACTTAGATAGAAGCTTTTCTTCTGTTTTTGTACAGCACCTAGCATAATGGACTCCTGGCCTATGACTGGGGCTCCTGGGAACTAGAACAATATAATTAATAACACCCAGTTCTGAGCTCCACTCCAGCGTTCTGTCCGCTAGGCCACACTGCCTCCTTGCAATTACTGTATTAATATCAGAGATGGACTTAAGTCAACCTCAGATTCAAATCACCCTAACCACGGGCTAAGTTCAGATGTGGATCCAATTTTCCTATTGCCTTCTTCATTTCAATAATGGGCCAAACCAAAACCGTACACCTGAAAACTGAAAACTTTGCCAAGTTTGGATACACTTGTGAAGCATTGTAGCTGGAATCTATCCCTAACTTAAGAACTCACTTACTTACAAAGTTCACAAGTATTTACATTTTACACCCCCATCCAATTTCCTGTTTGTCATGAAACCCCCTTGTGCTGAAGCCCCCATGACATTTGCTAGAGCTTTTGACTGGTGTGAAAAGCTTGCACTACCTACCAAATCACATCTAATCAGCATTTCTTTATTTAAACCTTTTAATTAGGTGGTTGGTGGCCAATCCACTGGCTATTGTGATAATTGTAAGACTCCCAAGCAGCCTTCTCCTCACCCCTCATCTGACAGAGCAATGCAGTTAGAAATAGCACTATTAGGAATGCTGGCTCATCTTTGTTTCAACCCACTTAAAGCGCTTTTATCTAGATTTGCCTTGAACAAGATCCTATTCAAATTGCATAAAACCCAAGATAAACCTCCCCTTTCAGATTATGGTTTTCAACTGAACTCCTGTGCACTGAAGAGAGGGCCCCGAATTCTTGCCTGTTTCAAGAAAACCTCTTTGAGTAATCCCTTGAGCTTACCTAAAGGGCTTGAATTTCCTAATGGATGCTTTGATGACAGGAGATAAGAGCCAAAAGGTACCTTTATTCTCTTAGAAATTGCTCCAAATAAACAACCTTGATGATTAAAGCTAATAGAAATACCTGGAAGATTGATAGCTTGCAAAGCACTGCTGAGTGAATGAATAACTTCCCCTTTAATTTCAAAAGCTAATATTTGTTCACATTTGCTGCCTTTTAAAAAAAGTGCAATCTTTTTTGAACCAAGTATTGATCAGGAACAAACAGACACCATTCAGCTATTGTTTGAATTTTAAACAAAGCTTTGCTACTTGGGTTATTGAGGCACCATTCTGCACTAGCCCATTTATAATAATTCAAACATGGCACAGGGCGGGTTGTTAGAGTAGAGTACATATAAGTGTGAACACGATATCCTTGTAAAAGCCTTAATTATGTGACAGGACACGGTACTATGGTGTTCCATACGAGGCTTTTCAATTGCACAAAGGACCTGTATAAATTCTATATCAGTTCCCAAGCAATGTATGTATCAGAGGCTTGGGCAAATGGAAACCAAACTCTGCAGCAAATAAAAGTCCTAAATTTTTGCAATGCCGTTTTATGAAACGATGTCTTTCAACAGCAGTTCTGACTTAGTTCATGTTCTGATGAAATCATTGCTCACGAATGCCAAGAAATATTCAGCTGTAAAACTTTTGGCAAAAAGTGGGCTCTTGTTGGAATCACCGGCTTTAAAACATCTGTGAGTAAGGAATCCACTGCAAAACTAATAAAAGGCTGAAGAGACCGAAACTTTCAGTAACACCTCATAACATAAGAAGTGCTCACAATGCCACCAAGCACTGTTTTCTGGAAGGTGGGTTATGTACATTCCAGAATTCATTTTCAATTTTTTTTATGATTCCCAGTGTCAGAGAATGCAATATGGGAGTGTATCACATAACCAAACATTTTAACAACAGTTACAAACAGTTTAGTGTTTGGCTTTGTAAGATGCATCCTTGAGGGTGGGGGAGATGAGGAGTTTATTCTTATATTTAAAATTCCTGAGCTTTCTTCCACACAACAAAAGAAGAGTCTTGAAGGGTCTGTTCTGAATGAGTGGTTAAGAAGGGAAATTCCCTTTTTCAAAACCACTGTGGGTGATCAGAATTGATTTCATCTGATTTTTTCCCCTTAAAAGACAAATGAGTTTAGAAACAGAAGTCACTAGTTTAACTCCAGAGGAAGGAAGAAGTGGAGTTATGACCATTTATACCAACTGAAGATCTGGCCCATGGAGTTTAACCAGTAGTGGTTATCAGAAAAGAAAAAAATCTGTGAAATGAGATTTAGGGTTAGACTGATGCTTTGAACTAAGTTGGCAGCTGTGCCAAACTGCTCAATCAGTCACAACTACTCCTCTACTACCCTCATGAAATGGTGCAATTTACCTCTTCATTCATGCCTGGCCAGTACATAAAATATTAGGGTTGGAAGGGACCTTAGCTAGTCCAACCCCTTGCTCAAAGCAGGATCAATCCCCAGACAGATTTTTACCCCAGTTCCCTAAATGGCCCCCTCAAGGATTTAACTCACAACCCTGGGTTTAGCAGACTAATGCTCAAACCACAGGGCTATCCCTCCCGCCTGGGAGAGTAGAGTCAAGATTCCACCCACTTCCATCCCCCATCACCACAGTCGGGGTTCGGGGGGGGGGGAGGGGAAGGAGACAGGAGAGTGAGAAATACATGGATGATTTTGTGAGGTTTTTTTCCACTAAAATTTTTTTTTTAAATTTCAAAATTTTATTGAAATGATTACATTTATAAAATATTCCAATAAACTATAGCGTTAGAGAAAAAAATAATTTTGGAGACTTTTTTTTTTTAATTTTGGTCAAAATTTTAAAAATTTGGCTCAGCTCCACTATCCACTCATTTTCTTGAGAGCAAGATTTCTGTTAAATCAATTGAGCTCTTGGTTCCAGATCTATGGATCCAGAGCCTTACTACCCCATAGTCCCTTGCTCAACTAATGAAAACATGGGCATAATCTAACCTTCAGAGTTTACATCCAAGTTTACATACAGTGCAAACATTTTCAAAAGCTTTTTTGTTTTCCAACTCTTCACTTTCTGGACTATAGATAGAATGATACAAACACATTGCCTGGTAACTAGCTATAATCTGTGGTATCACTGATACAATAAAACATGGCTATGGTTTTCTCCACAGTCTTTCACTGAACAACAGTAACAAATGTTGTCTCTGCTCCCCTGCTACCTCTCTCAAAACCACAGAGACAATCCCCCAAAAAATCATACGTATCATAAATAAATGATCTTGGTTTATGTTTTCAGTAACGGGTCTGATGAGCAGCACCGTAGTCACATTTGGCTTTGCTTTCTTGAACCTTATAGTGCTGCTCAACTTCATATTTAGGGGCAGTAAATTTTTTTTAAAAAATCAGTTTTTCCCATAAATAATACTCTGGAAACATCCAATGGCAGCATTTCATTTGTGGCTTTCTACAGTTGAGATTGTATTAGTATTCTTTCATGGCAGGGCCTTCTATTAATGAGGAGCTAGAGTTTATGGTAAAAATTTGAAGAATTTGTGGCTTTCAGTAGCATCCAGAGTTGCTGCATATGATTTCGGGGGAGTGGGACAGAGGGAAACAGACAAGTAGATGCAGTGGTCCTGACATCACTCATCACCACCAAAACCACATAAGAGACAGGGAGTGTGTTCAAATGTCAATCCAGGTGCACAGCTTTTGGCCACAAAAAGTCCATGGGGTGGTATGGGGGCAGCCATAACAGCTTGAAGAGTGGGTAAGGATGGATGGAGGGGGCATGATAGGGAGACTGAGGGACCCCCAGATGCGGTTGCTGGAAGATCCCTATATAGAGGGAACCCTTGGCAAATTGTAAAAGTCCCCACTGGTGTTACCCTGAAGGAGAATGGTAGTGTAAACATCACTTGCCCCGTTGTGGAGATGAATCCCTCAGGCCACAACAGCTTCTATTGACAAGATAGTTCAGTCCAAAGCAGATCTCAAAGAGTAACAAAGGGATCTCACAAAAGGGGTGACTGGGCAATTAGAAATGGCAGATGTAATTTACATTGATAAATACAAAGTAATGCACATTGCAAAGCATCATCCCAACTATACATACAAAATGATGGCATCTAAATTAGCTGTTATCACTCAAGGAAGAGATCTTGGAGTCGCTGTGGAAAGTTCTCTGAAAACATCTGCTCAATGTGCAGCAGCAATCTTAAAAGCTAGCAGAATGTTAGGAACCATTAGGAAAGGGATAGAAAATAAGGCAGCAAATATCATAATGCCACTATATAAATCTATGGTACACCCACACGTTGAATACTGCATGAATAATTCTTGTCACCCAGGGCCGGCTCTAGGATTTTTGCCACCCCAAGCACAAAATTTGCCACCCCAAGCTTCGAGAGTGTAACTGCCAAAGCAAAAAACAAAAACAAATGAAAAACCAAACAGAATGCCACCCCTGGAATTGTGCCGACCCAAGCACATGCTTGCTTTGCTGGTGCCTAGAGCCGGCCCTGTTGTCACCCCATCTCAAAAAAAGGTATCTTAGAACTGGAAAAAGTACAGAGAAGGGCAACAAAAATTATTAAGGGTACAGCACAACTTCCATATGAAGAGAGACTAAAAAGACTGGGACTGTTCATCTTAGAAAAGAGATGACTAAGTGGGGGATATGATAGAGGTCTATAAAATTATGAGTGGTGTGGAGTAAAAGTGTTATTTACCTTTTCACATAATACAAGAACCAGGGGTCACCCAATGATATTAATAGGCAACAGGTTTAAAAACAAAAAGAAGTATTTCTTTACACAATGCAGTCAACCTGTGGAACTTATTCCCAGAAGATGTTGTGAAGGCCAAAAGTATAACTGGGTTCAAAGAAGAAATAGATAAGGTCATGGAGGATGGGTCCATCAATGGGTATTAGCCAAGATGGTCAGGGATGCAATCCCATGCATTGAGAATCCATACACCTCTGACTGCTAGAAGCTGGGACTTTATGACAGAATGGATCACTCAATAATTGGCCTGTTCTGGTCATTCCCACTGAAGCATCTGGCACTGGCCACTGTTAGAAGGCAGGATACTGGGCCAGACTGACCACTGGTCTGACCCAGTTTGACTGTTCTTATGTTCTATAGACATTTCACAGGGCTGTGCAGCATCCTTTGTGAGGTGACAGACCTATTCAAGGATACAGCCTGTTTTCTGAGAGCATCTGGAAACAGAATCCATTAGGTATTTTAACCAAATAGTTAAAGACAGCCATGTTGACCTGACCTAACTTGGCATTTCTTAGTTCTATCTAATCAGTACAATTCTTTCCCACTCTCTTAACCATGAAAATCCTCATATAGTTTGTGAGAATTAAAAAGGAAGTAGAGCTGTTGCATCATTAGCAAAATGAAATATAAATAAATACTGTCTCCTACCTGGAATGTTATGAATCATCATTCTGTGTGAAGATTAACATCTTTTGCAATGCATTTTTTTATTTTAAAAGTTGCACTAAGGGGGGGTTGATTTAACATGCAAACAAACAAGCAAGTGAAAAATCCAGTCTGATGCTTTGTCCCTAACTCACCTTCTTATGCAAACGGAAGAAAAATATTGCACAGTGCATGAAAGTAACACAGTAGACAAGTGACAGGAATGTTCCTCCCAGACAAGGCACTTTGTATAAACACCACAGAGAGAAAAGCAATTAGACTGTTGAGGGAAGCCACAGTGAAATCTGTTCCTAAGTCTGTGGACCTAAGTGGGCAGGTAGCCTGTCTCCAATTTTCTGTCTCCAATTTTCTCCCTGAACATCATATGGCATCATAGTATTCCCCCACTGGTGGCCATGCTGAGGGACTGGTGCATGTCCATTACTCCATCACATGTGCACACACACAGAGATGTGCAGAAAGGTGCAGGGTGTAAGGGTTGAGGTTAGGGAAATTAATTAGGGTTGTGGGGTAGGGTTATGTTGCATTAATTTTCAAAGGCTTTTTCACCCGTGTTTGTTCACTCAGATTGATAAAGAAATGTCCTTGACTCCCTCCAAGAGGTCATACCTCCAGATAACAACCTCAACCACTTAATGTGCTTATAGGAAGCATGCCACATAGGTCCCATTTCGCTTCCTCTCAAGTTTTGGACTCTCACCTAGGTTTTTTTCCCTTGGTACTGCTATGATGAAGATGTTTGCTGTGAAGGGCAGCGATAGAGTTTCACATACCTCTAGCAAACACATAGTAAAACATGGGGCCTGGTGTGACGCCAATGCCTCTTGTGTACTTACACCACGGGATGAAATTGACCCAATATGGGCTATCTTGTCAGAGATCCTGAAGAAAAACTTACGGCATATAGACTCTAGTTTGGGCTGCATGGTAAGAATCCCTCTTATGTCCTTGCTTCAGATTCTCAGATCCAGACACAGGAATTTGAGGGTGCTGCATGCCAGCTCGCTCCCCTACCTCTGAGAGCAGATCAGGAATAAGTTGCTGGGAATGGGTGAGACCTTGCCCTCTAATGCACCAGCCAGGTCAGTGGGTGTTATTTTCCTGCTGGCATAGGCCAGCAGCAAGAAGGAAGCACGGAGGGAACTGTACCACTAAGGCTGTGCTGTCCCTTACCCAAGACTCAAAGTGGAGCCACAATCTATCCCAAAGACAGGGCACAAAAGAAGAGGTAAAGCAGAGAAGTGATATCACAGAAGACTATGGGTGGCATTTCCAAAAGCGCTCAACATTTCCTCCCACTGATGTCAATGGTACACCTCCTGGGCACCGAGCTAGGCTAATGCTGAGTGCTCTTGCAAATCCCACTCAACAAGACTAACTATAATTAGTCTGCTGACCTGTATTTGAACTCATTGGACTGTTCAAAATAAAACCCTGTACAAATACCAACAGCAGCCTATGACTAGTTCACATCATGGCTTAATAATAACCTGCGTCATTTTATTTTTAAAATCAGTCTTTTTTGAATTAGAGGAGCACCAAGAAAAAAAGTGTTGGAAAATTCCAATGGCTACCAATCGTACAGCTTAAAAGTGGCCAAGCTCTTTTTATTAACCCCTTAAAAAAAAAGCTCTAAAACTGGGACCTTTGTCTGCCAAGTTTCAGACTGAAATACATTTTTACAGAGCTCATAATCCCCTGAACAAACTAGGTTTATAATGGAAGTGCTGACAAACCTTTAGGTATAGCAGCTTTCCTAAAAGCTCAGCTGTATTTATTTTTCATTACACTTAAATATAATTGGCAAAGGTTTAACTATCGTTCAGCCTGATGAGAACCTTTTCATTTAAACATCAGTTCTGGGAAATAGGTCCTTTCTCGGGTGCCCTTTTGGGTTATGATGCATGTCATTTTCAGACTCTTTTCTTGTTAGTGTGTCTGTATGGTTATCCCTTTAAATTAAAATGAAAAATAGGCATTCTGATTAACCGGAAGGTGCTGAATTGCAGGTGTAATGCCATTGTGAGGAATTCTACTACCCGGTCCATATTTTCTTTTCAATTAAGAAGTATTTGAGCTGGCTGGACAAGTCCATGGCTCAGCTGCATGCTGATCTGTGTGGATCTTTGATGCTGTCTTGAATGTGTCTTGAATTTTCTGAGCAGGCGGATAGGTGAGGGGGGAGGAGACTAGAGCTGGGCAAAAGATTTCATCTGTATTTTTTTTTCTGTGAAAAAAATACAGATTCAGCAACAATAAAACATTTTACGAGGGCTTGTAGTTTTCACCTAATTACTAGTTTCTATTAAAAAAATCCCCCCCCCCAAAAAAAGTTTTCATTGACATTTTCAAAAGAAATCAGTTTGATTTGGAGTGGAGGGGGAGGTTGAAGCAATTTTTCCTTGAAATTTATCTTTAAATATTTTTTAAAAAGGGGTCGTTGTCAAAATGAAACTTTTTGTTCAACACAAAACTAAAATTTTAACTGTTTTAAACTGCCAAGAAAAAAATGTTTGTATTCAACCAACTCTAGTGGGGACTGCTGTGAAAATACAATAATGGAGGTGACAAGTGCAGCCTCTGGGGCAGATTTGGGGGAAGTAGTTTGAATTGCTTTCAAGCAGCCTCATTAAAGAGGAGCTGGCAGTCTCTGGAGCGAACCAAGTCCTGTCCTGAGTGGAAGGTTACCATGATGCAGGGCCTTGAAGAACGGCAATGAGGGAAGCAAGAAAGGGAATCTCAGTGGAGCCATCACAAGCTGTATGGAACAAATCCTAACCTGTCTTCCTCCTCAGGTGAAATGCCGACTGAGAACTGCGGGATTTGGTCCTTTCTTTTTAATCATCATTATTCTTGTATACATAGAAGCATGACAAAAGACAGGCAGCAAATCATAATAATTTATACCAAACCATAAGGAATTATGCAATATATGTTTGGGCCAACTCCGTGAGACAGCCTAATTAATAGATTTTGAGATCAGAGGGACCATTATGATCATTTAGTATGACCTCCCACGGAACAGGCTAAAGAACCTCACTCAGTAATTTCCATATGAAGGCCATAATTTCTGTTTTGAGCCATTGCGTCTCTTTTAGAAAGGTATCCAGTCTTGATTTAAAGACTCCAAGTGACAAAGAATCCACCATGTCCCTAGGCAAGGGGTCCCAGTGGTTAGCAACCATCACAGTTAAAAGTCTGCATCTCATTTCCAGTTTATAGAATCACAGAAATCATAGAAATGTAGTGCTGGAAAGGACCCTGAAAGGTGATCTAATCCACCCCCATGCTGAGGCAAAACTAAATATATGTAGACCATCTCTGACAGGTGTTTGTCCAGCCTGTTCTTAAATACCTCCAGTAATGGGGATTCTACTACCTTCCTTGGCAATCTATTCCAGTACTTAAGATCTTGTTATGCGTTTGTCTGAAAAATTAAAGAATCCTCCAGTATCAGATATCATTTCCCTGTGTAGGTAGCTATAGATAATGATCAATTCACCTCTTAAACCACTCATCTAGAAGTTAAATAGATTGAGCTCCTTAAGTCTCTCACTGTCAGGCAGGTTTTCCAGACCTTGAATCATTCTTGCAGGCCAAGGATTGTGTTGACCTTCTTAGCTGCAGCATTGCACTGGGAGTTCATGTTCAGTTGGTTATTCATTATGACCCCAAAGTGGTTTTCAGAATCACTTCTTCCAAAGGTACAACCCACCCCTCCCATCCTGTAAATAGGCCCTACAGTCTTTACTCATTTCTATATGAACTTTTCAGCTGGCTATGTTATGACACATGTTTGATTGCATCCAGTTTACCAAGGAATCCAGTTTGTGCTGTATAAATGACCCATGTTCAATAATGTTGGGGTTATCTGCAAGTCCAATCAATGATTATGTTTTCTTCCCGATAATTGCAATAAATATTGAATAGCATTGGTTCTGCAGGAATAGGCTCTTGACTCAACAAGAATCACCTGCATTCATTGATGATTCTCCATTAACAATTATATTGAGGTCTGTCAGTGAGTTAATATGTACCATAATGATTCTGTGTAGTCTGGACTAAGTGGCATGTCACAACATAGAGATTACATTGGAGTTGTAGCTATAGTTAGCTGATGAAATTTGCAGGACGTAAAACACACACACACACACACAAAGGCAACTTTACCTTGGATTTACATGTACAGTTCCCATTAGAGTCAATGGAAGCCTTGTGTACACTTCTAAGGAGAGAGTTTGGCTGACAGCATTTAGATATTTACAAATTAAATTCTCCTTAGCCTGGCTAATTGGGGGCCTTACGCACATATTGACAGTGGCACTGGGAGTTCTTACTCTACTTTTAAAGAGACCTAACACTTTTGATATTGCAATAATATGCACACTATATTTGAAAAACTTAGAGATAATGGCAATGGCTATGTTGTTCATTAAGACCCTGATCCATCTCCCAATGTCCATCAGAGTCTTCTCATTGATTTCAATGAGAGTCAGATCATATCTGACTAGAATGTTGCAAATCAGGATTTCTAAAAACATTTTAGAAGAGATAGGTAGTTTGGGTAATTGAAATACAGCTTGTGTACCTGCACATATTATAAAGCTACTCCACCTGTGGAAAGTCTGGTACCCTGGGATCAAAAGCACATCGGATATCAGTACACAGAAAAATCTGGTTGGCATTGTGCTAAGTAAAGTTCTCTACACATGCAGTATCAGTTCCCCAACAGGAAGTGAAAACCAGACACCAAACCAAGAGTCAGAGGAAAGAAAGAAAAGAAAAAAGAAAAGCAATGAATCAAACAATTAAGACTTTAAATAGACTGTTTCTGTTCTGCATCCACTAGCCTTATATATTCCAGTTGGTAGCCAGACACTGGAGCGATGTAAGGAATTAGCAGAGTCCCTTTCCTGAGATGGGATTTACTGTGTTTGTGTTCTGTTTATATGCACACTCAATACTTAACCTGGGGCCTTTTGTCATCTACAGGCAGCAGCTCTACCAGGAAACCAAAAAATTAGCCTGTCACTTGCCAAGCCAGAATGAGCTTTGTTATGCTCATCTCAGCTGAATATAGTTTTTTTATCCCTCCTAGAACTTCACCCAAGTCAACATTGAGTGTGCCGCAGAGGAATCAGCAGAATCAGTGTACAGTTGTGCTAATTTGGCATACAGGGTTTTTCTAGAGTGTTTGCTCCCTGACCTGCTAGCAGTGAGAGGTTTGGAAGGAAGACTGGCACAGAGGGCTTACAGAGAATGAAATGTAGACCCATAGAGAGTAGAGTAGATGCTTTATTTCTGGAGTTGAATCAGCATTTTCTAGGCTTGATGTAATTGACAAAGACTGTCCTCTAAGCCCATCACTTTTTAAATGGCTATAAAGAGGTTTGTGCTCACTCCCAAGATTATTCTATTGCCAGTAGCAGACCAGATTGTGCTCCAGAGACTTTCAATACATGGATCTCACCTCTCACTTGGAAAGGGGCCTACGTTACTTATACAGCATCATTCCCCTGTAACGGTGTTGTCTCCCCTTGGTCCCTTCTCAACATGAAAGAAAGCCAACCTTCAAGCCAACCTGTGCTTTACAGTTCCAATCTGAGGTTCTGTATTCTGAATCGGTAGCCTGCTCTCCCAAGGTTGCTTTCCTCTGGGGACATGGCTACTGTGGGACCGAGGAGGCAAAGTGTTACACTAATGTAGTTCCTGCATCTTTTCTTTTCAAGTGGAGAGTAAAGAACCCTCACAGACACACACAGTCCTTGGATCATCTCCCTTTAAGAGGGAGAGTAAAGATCACTCAGACAGTCTGAATGGAAAAAGTACTGGTAAATGGTTTCTAAATCACTTCCTGGTGCAGAAAGGTAACAAAACAGAGTATGTAGACCCCATTGTGCTGAAAAGGAGAAACAAACTGTGGTCTTTAAGCAAAACAAAGCTCAAAGAGGTACTTCCTTCCTTGTGTGTAGCAGGTTGACTGGGAAGCCATTCCCAGCAGTTCCCTTTTCATTATACATGTTCCAGTCCAGGCTGGGTTTCAGGGAGGCAAATAAGAGCCAGCAGCCTCTGGACTCTGTTTGAGCTCCTGCTTGTGACTCCAAGACTTTCTATCTTGCCACTACTCTTGGCTGTTCTAAGCCCTAAAGGATAGTAGGTCCCATCACACCACCATGTCTAGAATGTCGGTTGCAGGCACAAGATATGTTTTCTGCCAATTATATACATGTGTGAAACACTGACCTATCTGCATATTTTTCGTGCACAATTTAGGTGCCTATTTTTGAAAATTTAGCACAATGTCATTTTAGTAGTGAGGAAATATCCTTGCTACTTACAGTCCATTCCCCACAAATCTGCTCTTCATCTCATCTTTAGTCAGCTAATTAATCATGAAACTAAATGTTCATTTATACATATATGCATATACAGACACACACAATTATCTATCTATCTATCTATCTATCTATCTATCTATCTATCTATCTGATGTGTGTGTCTGTATATACATTTTTGGTTCTCGTCATCATTTCTTTTCCCAAAATGAGACTTTTGGCAGGCTGCAAGGTTTGAATTCATTTTTTTAAAATATGATTTAATATATAGCACAGGTCAAGCATCAGAATAACAGCTTAAGCCTTATGAAGGTCATTTATATAATGAGGATCATTTCTATAAATCATCCAGTTAAAACTGATGTCAAAGTACAGCAACATAGTCTAGTGGGAAGCAGGCGATCCAGTTCTGCCTCTGACTTGCTGTGTGGGACACTGAGCAAGTCATATTATCTTTCTGTGCCTCTGTTTGTGCTTCCAACCTTTGTCAGGCGTCTCTAGTTAGGGCTTGTTTACATGGGACATTCATAGAATCATAGAATCATAGAATATCAGAGTTGGAAGGGACCTCAAAAGGTCATCTAGTCCAACCCCCTGCTCAAAGCAGGACCAATTCCCAGCTAAATCATCCCAGCCAGGGCTTTGTCAAGCCGGGCCTTAAAAACCTCCAAGGAAGGAGACTCCACCACCTCCCTAGGTAACGCATTCCAGTGTTTCACCACCCTCCTAGTGAAATAGTTTTTCCTGATATCCAACCTGGACCTCCCCCACTGCAACTTGAGACCATTGCTCCTTGTTCTGTCGTCTGCCACCACTGAGAACAGCCAAGCTCCATCCTCTTTGGAACCCCCCTTCAGGTAGCTGAAGGCTGCTATCAAATCCCCCCTCATTCTTCTCTTCTGGAGACTAAACAATCCCAGTTCCCTCAGCCTCTCCTCATAAGTCATGTGCTCCAGACCCCTAATCATTTTTGTTGCCCTCCGCTGGACTCTTTCCAATTTTTCCACATCCTTCTTGTAGTGTGGGGCCCAAAACTGGACACAGTATTCCAGATGAGGCCTCACCAATGTCAAATAAAGGGGAATGATCACGTTCCTCGATCTGCTGGCAATGCCCCTACTTATACAGCCCAAAATGCCGTTAGCCTTCTTGGCAACAAGAGCGCACTGTTGACTCATATCCAGCTTCTCGTCCACTGTGACCCCTAGGTCCTTTTCTGCAGAACTGCTACCTAGCCATTCGGTCCCTAGTCTGTAGCAGTGCATGGGATTCTTCTGTCCTAAATGCAGGACTCTGCACTTGTCCTTGTTGAACCTCATCAGGTTTTTTTCGGCCCAATCCTCTAATTTGTCTAGGTCCCTCTGTATCCGATCCCTACCCTCTAGTGTATCTACCACGCCTCCTAGTTTAGTGTCATCTGCAAACTTGCTGAGAGTGCAGTCCACACCATCCTCCAGATCATTAATAAAGATATTAAACAAAACCGGCCCCAGGACCGACCCTTGGGGCACTCCGCTTGAAACCGGCTGCCAACTAGACATGGAGCCATTGATCACTACCCGTTGAGCCCGACGATCTAGGCAGCTTTCTATCCACCTTACAGTCCATTCATCCAGCCCATACTTCTTTAACTTGGCGGCAAGAATACTGTGGGAGACCGTATCAAAAGCTTTGCTAAAGTCAAGGAATAACACATCCACTGCTTTCCCCTCATCCACAGAGCCAGTTATCTCATCATAGAAGGCAATTAGGTTAGTCAGGCACGACTTCCCCTTCGTGAATCCATGCTGACTGTTCCTGATCACTTTCCTCTCCTCTAAATGTTTCATAATTGATTCCTTGAGGACCTGCTCCATGATTTTTCCAGGGACTGAGGTGAGGCTGACTGGCCTGTAGTTCCCCGGATCCTCCTTCTTCCCTTTTTTAAAGATGGGCACTACATTAGCCTTTTTCCAGTCATCTGGGACCTCCCCCGATCGCCATGAGTTTTCAAAAATAATGGCTAATGGCTCTGCAATCTCACCCGCCAACTCCTTTAGCACCCTCGGATGCAGCGCATCCGGCCCCATGGACTTGTGCACGTCCAGTTTTTCTAAATAGTCCCGAACCACTTCTTTCTCCACAGAGGGTTGGTCACCTTCTCCCCATGCTATACTGCCCAGTGCAGCAATCTGGGAGCTGACCTTGTGCATGAAGACAGAGGCAAAAAAATCATTGAGTACATTAGCTTTTTCCACATCCTCGGTCACTAGGTTGCCTCCCTTATTCAGTAAGGGGCCCACACTTATTCAGTAAGGATTCATATCCTGGTTTGCCCATAGTAACCTACAGCGCACTAGCTTCCCTTGCCACAATGTTAAAATGCATTATGGAACTTTCAGTGCACTGTAGCAGTGTCCACATAGGACATTACTGCATGGCAAGGTAGTGCACTGTAGATTCAAACCATGGCTTGCAAGACAGTAACATTCCTCATAGACGAGCCCTAGATTCCAAGCTTTATGGGGCAAGACCATCTCTTACTCTCTTACTACTTCATATAGTGCCCATCACAATGGGGCCCCAATCTTGGCTGGGCCCTCTAGGAGCTATTGTGATCCAAATATTATAATATTTAGAACATTTTATTTGATTGATTGATTTTTATGCTAAGGATATTTGACTGATGACATTGTATCAGGCAGCCTGTGATTCAGTACAAGCAAAATGCAGCCAGGTAACAAATATATCATTTTCAAAACAGCAGCAAGAACACCTCTTTCTCTCTCATTTTCCTAGTGCTTATATTATACCCTGTGTGGAGCAGCTGTAGAATGCTTTGATTGATCCTACCAAAATAAATAAGTAAATAAATAAACAGGAAAGCCCCCTACGGAGTTCACTGAGAGGATGCCAACAATGTTGTGCAATCAGACCTGTGCTCAATTGCAGCCAGAAACATCCATCACACTTAAAACCCACCAAATTAAACATAGCCCAGAAAACAAAAGCTGGTTTAGTGTTTCCAATAGCTTGTTTACCATCTTCTATTAATTCACTAAACCAAAACTAAAAGAGCAACCACCACTATTGTGCTTGTTGCTATTTAAGTTTGTGTTATAAATAACACAATTAGTTGTTACATTATGGCCATGCATTCAGCACTGTAAGGGATGAGAAAAGACAGACCATGAAGCTTCCAGTCTTAACGACAGATGATACAGCTAAGACAAGATACATGGGAGACTCCATAACAGTTAATTTAGGACCTGATCTAAGTCCCATTAAAGTCAGTGGAATCCTTTCCATTGACTTAACTGGGAGTGGGATCAAGTCTTTAAAGTAAAATTTCTCTCTCCCTCTCATTTTCTGCATTCTAACTTATATAATAATGTTGAGGTATATGGGGCGATAGACAAACTGACTGTTGAATTCTTTACCACAGGTTGGCTTTATGGTATCGGTGGGTCTGACCTGTAAACCATTCACTCTATGTGATGAATGATGCATACCAGAGACACAGAATGCTTAAGGAACAGGGCCCAATATACCTTTTCCTTAGCAGCTCACTAAGGATTATTCGGAGTAATTAAAACACTTTGGTCCAGATTCTGATATTAGTTACGCTGCTGGAGATCCATTCATTTGTAGAGCTCCATTCACTGGTCTAACTGAGATCAGAATGTGGTCCAACTTAGTGAACAAACATACTTACAGATGCCAAATCAGCATTAGAAAAAAATATTTTTAAATAAATGTATCTTGATATAGGGGGGTTCTTTGACACTGGTGGCTTGTTCCTCTCTCAGGTATAGCAGCTAACATGGGTCAGGCCCACTGGGGAACAGTTCTCAGCTTAGATCCTCAAAGGTATTTAAGAGTCTAAGGGAATTAGGTTCATAAATGCCGTTAAGGATCTGGGCCCTTCTGGTGGTCATGCAGAGGGATCCTCCCTCTGCATGACAGAGGACACCAATTTACCACTCCTTTGTTCTTCTGCCCTGGTCTACAAGATGGAAGCCAGCAGCACCACTGCACAAGGGAAAATCTGCTGCTCAGCACGGGGAGGGTCACTAGTCGAACTGCTCTCTTGCCCATTAGAGTGAAGTAAGTCACACTAGGTGATCACAATGGACTAATCTAGACTTATAATTTATGAAATGTCACTGCTTTTACCTGTGTGTGTTCTATTCATGCTAATTTTTAATTAATTTCTTTAATTAAATTTTATATTAAATGTAATATAATAAAAAAGATTAAACTGTTTGGAAAATGGAATTTTCACCGAGGGAAAAAAATTGACATTTCTTAAGTCCATTTCCATTTGGAATCAGAACAGAAAGCCGGACTATAACAAAAAATTGATAAAAAATTCCAAAGAATTTTGATTCAGAAATGTCAAAACAAAACAAGGTCAGCATTTTTGCTGAAAATGAAATGACTCAGCATGCTGAAATTACACCTTTTTTTTTTTTTGGAAATGACATTACAAAATGGAACTTTTTTTGTTTGGAGTCTCCTAAGTAGAAAAAAAAAATCAAACAGTTTCCTTAAAGTCACCATTTTCTCTGTGAAAATTTTGGATGGCAATTACACCACATTTTCTAAGAAGAAAATTTTTCATGCAAAAAGTATCAGCTATCTTTAATAGTAATAATTTATGTACTTAGATTTAAAATAAAAATGTCCATTCGAGGTTCTAGGCACCTTAATATAATTAGACAATAAATATAATGAAATTACTCCCCAGTAGCATTAAAGTCATTGGTTCATAGGAACTCAGCCAGCCGACCACCTAACCCAATCATCATCATCATCGCTCTCTCAAAATGATGTATTTTTCATCATGCACCAAAAGTCACCAAATTCAGGCTATTTCAGATGAAGCCCAGAGCAAGCTCCAGAATCTTGGAGCCCCCATACAGAAAGACCTGCCTTTTTCCACTTCTGTTTTATAATTAATGGATCCAGTTCAGGTGCTCCTGCTAACTGTGGCATTATTTCATGGGAAGAGAGGCGATCTCTCACAATACTTTGCAATTTAAAGGAAACTTCAGTTCATCTAAAGTTTTCAAAGCACTTTACAAGTTTTATAAAAGGAGAAATTGAGGCACAGAAAAGTTGAGTGATTTGCCCAAAGTTACAGAAAAAAACAACTAAGCCAGGAACAGAATCCAGATCTTCCAACCCAGGGTGGCCAACCTGTGGCTCTGGAGCCACATGTGGCTCTTCAGAAGTTAATATGCGGTTCCTTGCATAGGCAGCAACTCCGGGGCTGGAGCTACAGGTGACAACTTCCCAATGTGCCGGGTGCAGGGCCGGCTTTAGGCCAATTCCACCAATTCCCCCGAATCGGGCCCCGCACCTAAGAGGGCCCCACACCCAAGAGGGCCCCACACCCAGTGGCAGAGAATCCCTTCCCTGGCTAGAGGCGCCTTTTTAATTTTTACTCACCCGGCGGCGCTCCAGGTCTTTGGCGGCACTTTGGCGGCAGGTCCTTCAGTGCCGCCAAAGACCCGGAGCGAGTGAAGGAACCGCTACCAAAGACTAGGAGCGCCGCCCGGTGAGTACAAGCCCCACGTGGTTTTTTTTTACGGGTTTTTTTTTTAGTCATTCCTGTGGGGGCCCTGTCAAAACTGTTCGAATCGGGCCCCACACTTCCTAAAGCTGGCCCTGGCCGGGGGGTGCTCACTGCTGAATCCCTGGCTCTGCCACAGGCCCTGCCCCCACTCCACACCTTCCCACCCCCTCCTCTGAGCCTACCATGCCCTCACTCCTCTCCTCCTCCCCGCCCCTGAGCCTCCTGCACACCACGAAACAGCTGATCGGGAGGTGCGGGGAAGGAGGGGGAGGCGCTGATTGGTGGGGCTGGTTGGTTGGATACGGTCGGAGGCGCTGGGAATGGGGTGGGGGAAGATGATGTGGGGCTGCTGACGTATTACTGTGGCTCTTTGGCAATGTACATTGGTAAATTCTGTCTCCTTCTCAGGCTCTAGTCTATCCCTCTCAGGCTCAGGTTGGCCATTCCTGTTCCAACCCAATGCTTTAGTCACTTGATAATGTTGCCCAAACTTTACCTGCCATAACTTGGATTTAAATGTGAACTGTGAAAAAACATTAATACCCAATTGCTAATTAGGAAGGCCGAGACCATGCAGAGATAATTATCACCAATTCAATAGCAATTGCAAATATGATAATTAAGAGCTGTGTTCATGTGACTGTCTATCTTCTTTGCCACACAGATCAAATTGTTTCCAGAATCGCTCTAACCCAATTAACACTTAGCAACGAGTAGTTCAAAAAGTATGCTTCACTAGCACCAGCCCTGATGAGCATTAAAAGGGATGTGTAGCTGAGACCCTTCTAGTGGGAGAAGTTGCCCTCAGCAGGAAGATCTCAGGTTTCTAAATTCAATTGTTTGATACCATAGTGATTTAAGTAACACATAACTCTAACTCATTGTATGGGGAATTTGGAGAGTATGTAATACTGCTAAGTAGTCAAGGATAATTATGTTCAGTGAAGGTCAGTATATATGGTAGGTGAGAGATCAGAGTGAGAAGAAACTAACCTCTGTGGTTTTGTAACGGAAGTGCTACTTAAACCTTGCGCTGTTTAGTGTTTGGATCCCAAATAAATATATTGCTTTGTATTATCTAAGGCTTTAAACTGACTCACATATTGTCGGTTGGAGTCTGAAGATTTTGTCAAGGATACTTTAAGAAAGAGTCATTGTGAAAAGGACACAAATTCATGTAAATACAGGAAACAGATGTCCAAGTCAGAGAACATGTTATACTCCAACATTGTACTGTAAAATATCAAAGGACTATAACTTTTCTGCCAGGTGATATGGGCAGCAACAAGGGTGAGGTTCACAGTTTCTTGTGGTCCACTTCAAGAACAATGGTTTGAGCCCCCATGCAGTACTACTGCTATTCCTGCTCGGGGAAACTTAATAAAACAAGGCCTTGCTCTAGTCACCCTTACTTGGCAGTTCCTCCCCACTCACAAGTACAGGTAGGCAACATTTTTCAACTGAAAATTTTTTCAGTGAAAAACATGATTCGGGTTGACCAAAATGTTTTTGTGAATTTGTGTTGATTTTCGTGAATTGTTTTGGGTGTAAAACCAAACAAAACAAAAATCCAAGAAAGCTGAAATGTTTTGTTTCAATTTTTTATTTGAAATTATTTTTATCTTTAAATTTTACTAAAAAAAATTAACGAAAAATCTAAGAATAAAAAAAAACATTTTTGTTTTGAATCAAACAAAATAGAATAGAATATCAGGGTTGGAGGGGGCCTCGGGAAGTCATCTAGTCCTACCTGCTGCTCAAAGTAGGCCCAATCCCCAGACAGATTTTTACTCCAGTTCCCTAAATGACCCTCTCAATGATTGAACTTACAACCCTAGGTTTAGCAGGCCGATGCTCAAACCACTAAGCTGACCCCCCTCGCATTTATTTTTTTATTATTATTTTCTTAAATCTTTTTTTAAAACTGGGATGGCAATCAACCAATAGAACAGCTTACCAAGGGGCTTGGTGGATTCTCCATCATTTTAAAGCTTTGAAAACAAGATTGGCTATCTTTCTAAAATATATGCTCCAGGTTCAACCACAAGTTACTGGGCATGATGCAGGAACTGTTGGGTGAAATTCTATGGCATGTGTTGCATAGGTGGTTAGATAAGATTATCACAATGGCTCCTTCTGGCCTTCGAATCAATGAATCAACAGAAAATATCACAGAAAACTACAATGAAAGAACTTTAATGTTGTAAAGTCAAACACTCCAAGTTAGTAAATGTCAAATAAAGGTTTCCCATGCCACTTTAATTCATCCCCCTTGTGCATATGCAAGATACAGTCTTAACAACAATTCCATAGACCCCTGCCTCATTCAGTGTACAGGGTGGACAGTGAATGGGGCAGAGAGTTGTGAGAAGAGAGAGGAGAGTCTGTTGGGTTGAAGGCACTGGACTGGACCTAAGAGAGTTGGGTTCTACTCCCACTGTCTGCCACAGACTTCCTATGTGAAGCTGGACAAGACTGTATCAAAACCCATACACACTTGGAGCAGGATTAAAGTTCTCATTTCCTGGATTTCAAGTGCTTGACTTTACAATATTAATGTTCTTTTAATGTATGGGGTATGTAACAACAGTCTTAGGGTATGGAGATATTTATCTATGACAGGATGTGAGGGGTGAGAAAGGGAATGTGGCTCCATCTCCAGCAAAGGGTAAGGAATTTCACCTCTCTGCAGCAGAGCTACTAACTTTAGAAAGGAGCTAGAACACATTGAAGATTTAGCTAAATGTTTCATTCCATCCAAAATGATTTGATTTTGAGTGGCTGAAATTTTTAAAGAAAGGTTCATTTCTGGGTTGACACAAGACGATGATTAATTTTTATTTATTTAATGTTTGGAATTGCCAGTGACCCAAAAATCCATTATTTGCACATCTATACTCACAATCACTCTTGACACTTTGGAACAACAAACTTGATTGAAGGGGAAAGGAAATTAGACAAGAGAATATGAGGAGCTCAACATTAAGAAAACTAATTTGCAAGGAATCTATTTAACTGCCCTCCTCTCAGTCTCCAGAGGTGTTGAGTGCTCAGCTCTACAGTGCCGCCTCTGCTGTGGCTGGTCAAGGGGCTCTGCTTTGCAGGTCTGGTTGTGGCCTCTCAAAAGACAGGAGCAGAGCAGCTCAGCATTACTTTGCTCCTGGTCCACTTTGCCTTCTTCAAGCTGCTGGCTCTTGTAGTTGGGAACGAAGAGATACCAGAGTGCTGGGCAAATTTCTCTCCTCTTGGAGTCAGAGCTCTTGCCATAAAGTAAGAAAGCCTTTTCCTCCTGTAGGCTCCTGCCTTTGTCCACTCTCTACTGTGCAGCTGTGCAAAACTAGGGTCTTGGTTAGGGTGACCCATCACCCAGGGCATATTTAACATGGTTCTTTTTTACACAATATGGATAACTATATATTTCATTGTCCCTACACTCAAAACTTCAATAAATTTTAACCAGGATGATCAATTTCATAGTAAAATGTGTAGCAAAATACAGATGCAGCATTTCTCACTCTACCTTTTTCCCCTGACACCAACAGAGGGGGATAGAGAGCTCTATCTTTCAGAGCCTCTACCATCAGGCTTATATTGGGCATGAATTTTGTTTACGCTAAGATCCTTTTTCATTGGTCTGACAGTAAAGGCACCAGAGACTCCATTTAACTGTAGCTGATGCCCGTTTTAAAGTTCCTTTAACTCTGCCAGAATGGTGCGATGGGGTCCTAGTGTAAGTGAGAATCAGGACCAGAGTGTATATTATGAAAACTGGTTTGAAGGCTTAACATGTCCAACTATCTCTCCCAATGGTTTTGATTGGGATGCTGAGTGGTTCTCTATTTTTTTCTAATTGTTTTATATTTTAAATAATTGCCAAGAAATGTAGGCACTTGTCTGCATCTTTAGGTGCTTAAATACCTTTAAAAATCTGGTCCTTAAAGCCTGGGACAGGCCTCTTATAGGTTTAAATAAACTGGAAAGGGCACTTGTCCCTAACTACAGCCCTTCCCACAGCGGCACACAAACCACAAAGACCTAATCATATACAACTGTCATAGAAGAGCCACCACCTCTCAACTCCTTGTTTTTGCTGCCTTTGGGGCTTCCCCATCCCACTTTACTTTCATTTGGTTCCTTCCACATTCCTCAGCAGGGAGCATCAGGTACTATGATCTTACAAGCAAACAGAGTGTCTGTTTCTAAAAGTGCTAGTAAGCAGCCACCTCATTAGCACCTTTAGAAGCAACACCTCCACCAGGGGAGGCCTGACCTCAGGTAAACTTGAAATGACTTGCCTTGTGACCGTTTTCCAGAAAA
This sequence comes from Malaclemys terrapin pileata, assembly GCF_027887155.1. NCBI lineage: Eukaryota > Metazoa > Chordata > Testudines > Emydidae > Malaclemys > Malaclemys terrapin. Next base: position 183,200,223 of record NC_071507.1, on the reverse strand, counting down.
CTTTAAAACTGGTGCGGGATTTGTCTGTGGGGAATGGAAATGACACATGACAAGAAGATGACTGAGGTTGCTAGTGCTGCTGGTACTCTAACCAAAGGGGGTGGGGGGAACTAGATAAGATCGCTCCTTCCTTCCAAGCCTGGGACCCTGTAAATATGCTAGGAATGTTGGTTTCCTTCCAGAGAAGTTGGTTCAGTTTCACTTATGGTGGTTTAGTTCCCACTGTCATCACCCTCCCCGTGACAGTTGCTATAGTGAGTGAGAAAGTACCTTGCCTGGTTTTGCCAACTAACACAAAAGGCTGTCTGTCTCCTCTGCAATTTGGCAGGAAGCCCTTTAGCACAGGATGATGTGTAGCTGCGTGCTCAGCTCACTCCGGACCTCACTGAGCTTACTGACACATTCCTGGAGTAAACGAGCAAGTACAAGCAATGCTGATTGGTCATTTTCCTTAGAGGAAACCTACAGCAATAGCTGCACTTGGCCCATGTGTTTTACCAGCTGTTCTCCAAACAGTTTATAGACTTCACACCTGTTGAACAACAACAGCAACAAAATCCATTCATTCAAGCCAAGTTTAAAACAACTCAATGGGCTGCCAAAGATCCCTTTTAGAATCCCTTATAAAAGTTACAAATACAAACAGGTAAAATTTTCTGAAGTGACTTCAGGCCCAGATCCTCTAAGGCATTGACCTGCATCTCAAAGGTACTCAAAGGCATTCAAGTGCCTACCTCCCTAAATATCTTTGAAAAATTGGGTTTTAGGAGTCTAAGTCCTACTGACTTTCAGAAACACTTAGGTTTCTAGGGGCCTAGGTCATTTCTGAAAATCCAGTGTAGGTGCCTAAATCACTTAAGTACTTTTGAAAGTACCACCTTTCAGTCTGGATATATTGTTTCAAAGAAAAAAAAATCTAATGAAGCAGAAGGAAGTTTTTTCCTTCATATTATGAAGGACTTGAATTCATTAGTACTATAATACTGAGCTTTTATATAGCACTTTGCATTCATTGATCTCAAAGCACTTTACAAAGGAGGTCAGTATCATTATCCCCGTTTTACAGAGTGGGAAACTGAGGCACAGGGAGCGGAAATGACATGCCCAATGTCACTCAGCAAATCTGTGGCAGAGCTAGGAATTAAACCCAGATCTCTCAAGTCCCACTAGGCCATGCCGCCTTTTTAAAGTAGTTTAATTTGCAATATTTCCACAGAGGTGCATATACTAGAAGATAAGAAAATGAATGAACTTACAGTTGGTTTCCTTCTGATTATTTTACTATAAAACCCATGCACAGTCATGCTGATAACTATAGTTAAGTTTACTTCAACGACTCTTGTTATAATCACTATTTTCATAACTCAAAACTTTCTAAAATGTTCTCCTTTCTGGCTGAAATGTAACACACTTGATCTTAGCTGGAAAGTGACTTTAAAACATAAAAATAAAAATCAGCCAATCATCTTAGCCATTTTGTAGTTATGGTGGGGTGAAAAATATATATACTTTACTGATGAGGCTGTCCATAAATTACATAATGCCTTAGGGAGTGAATGGGTCCTTAATTCTGCATGTTTGTTTCACTGTTACAAAGGATTGGTGGGTCTTGAAAAATAACCAACAAATGTATTATGTAATTTATGGACAGACCCTATGTAAATAAAATGTTAAGATACAACTTCACTCGCACAATTCAAAACTGACTATAAAACCAGGAGTGCTCAGCTAGAGTAGAAATCTACCAAAACCTTCATTGGGCTGGAGCCTTCAATATACTCAGTGCCTCTGTAGCTGCAAAATGCATCCAGCTTCTGTTGTCTTCAAAAGAGGAAGGCATGTCAAACCCTGTCCTCCACACTCCTAAACATACACAATTATACCAGATAGATTAGGGCTAGATTGTGCTTTAAGACACTGACCTAAGCAACGGGTGGGGCATAAGTTGCACCATAGCAGGAGGAGTCTTGGGATGCAACTTCTAGAGTGGACTAAAAACATTGGAATTTCCTTCCTGCAGAAAGTTGGGGGGGGGGTGTTTGTGAGAAAAAAATTGTCCTGATTATGGACGAAAAATACAAACCTTGAAATTTTTGGTGGGACAGAAATTCTGGAAGATTTCATTCTGGGAGACAGAATTTTTCAATTTGCTGGCTGCCCACCTAAAAGGCTGCCATCAATTTCACCTACTGTCTGCAGGGAAACCATGGTTCTGTGCCCCTCCACCGCTTCCACTGCATGGCTGTGATCCTCTGGCAGTCCACCTTTTCATTTTCTCCCTGAAGGCAGAAACTGAAATTTGCCTGCAAGAATTTTTTTTCAAGAAGAGCATTTTCCATCAGAAAATCTTTCTGACAGAAAATTCCATACTAGCTCTTGCAATTTCTCACCCAGTCTCAGCTGGGCCTTGATTCAGCAAAATACTTAAGTCCATGCCAGACTTAAAGCACCTGAATAATAATTAAAGATTTGCTCAAATAATTTTCTGAATCAAAACCCTACTGACCTCCTCATGAGTTGCTCCATTTTAGGACTAAGATTAATTTAATTTAAAAAAAAAATACAAGTCATATTCACCACTGTCCCTGAATCATTTTCATGTTTATCAACAGTATTGCAAACCTTGAGTTCAATAGTCTAAGCCTGTTCATTAATATTGTCTCTGGACACAGATCCCAGCAATAGGAATCTCTCACCCTTGCCATCTCTCCCTGACTCCTTTGCTCCAAAAGCCCTGCTCCAGAATTAGCTCAGATACCAGCTGAAATGTTTCTAAAAGCTTTGTTTAAAATCCCACCTACTAGATAATCTCTTACATGCTTTCTTCCTAATGGACAACAAAAATAAAGGAAAGAAAGAGAAGGGAGAGCATAACTTGTCCTTGGTTTGCAGCTCATCATCGAGGGCTTATCCAACGCAAAGTGTGATTACATTGCAATGATTCTGCCGACTTAAAACATCTATGTCTTGGCACTACAAGAAACACATGTGTAATGTGAAGGCCATTGATTGAAGATCAATGGCTATGTCCTCGAATCTGCAAGCTATCACCGTAAATATGAACTTGCAATATACATAAAACATGACCTAAAGGATTCCATCCAGGTGATGGCTATCACGAACCCCCACTCAGTCACCATCAACATCAGCAATCTGACATAAATGTATACAAGCCACCATCATTAAAATATCCATGTCCATCGTTACCACCACCAAGCCATCCTATAATTCACATTGGCAATTTCAATAGCCACCATACCCTGTGGGCCTATAACAAGAATGACTGTGCTGAAGAACAGCTAACATCCTGAGCTTTCACTGAAGACCAGCACCTCCTCTATGATGCCAAAGACTGCTGCATATTCAGGTTGGCCCAATGAAGGAAGTGATACACTCCTGACCTTTGTTTTGTGTCACACATCATCAGTGGCCACCCAATATCATCCATAACGTCAGTTCTTAATGAATTTCCCACCAGCCCAGTCGTGATTGGGCTAGGTCTACAAGTTCCATTCGTTCAATCCTTCACAAAACCACACTGGAATCTACAGTGTGCTGACTGGTTCTGCTATGCAATGATCATACAGGGCTTGATACACTGGATTCCATCATTTTGTAGGCCTACTAATATTGGCTGCCAAAAATTAAGCATCGCAAGGGACTTCAAAAAAGCATTCACTCCTTTTTGAACAGAAAAGAGCAAGGCACTGTTCAGGCCATATTGAGTCAACAAAAGCCTCAAAATCAGAACAGCGTATGCAGAAGGAAAGTCAATGAATGCTGCTGCTGTTTTTAATTTTTGCTGGTAGCCAGATTCTGGGTAGCTGGTTAAGGGAAGGCCGGCCCCTGGTCACAGCAGTTGTGACTGGTTCTAAATCCGGTCTGCTCTTTGGGGACCAGTTGCTCCACTATCGGCTGTAACCCTTTGAAGTAGGAGCAGCTCCAACAGTTTATAGCAACTACTAAGGAGGGAGGTAGCTTTTTGGGTCAGTGGATTCTTTTCCATTTTCAAAAAAGCTAAGATCTTGGCTACCTTCCAATCTTTTGGTATGCCAGAAGAGAGGATGCTGCTGAAGTTCTTCAGGTATTCCCTGAAGAAGTCTGCCAGACACCTTCTTGTCTTCGGACCGAGGTTCTTCAGGAATTCTGGATATATTTCATCCATTTCTGATGCTTTCCCAGGAAATTCACTGTACACCTTGATGAATCTGCCAAGAAATGATAGAGATTGAACAACAGCCTAACACAGGGATTCGTATTAGCTTCTGCACTGTTCAGTCTCTATACCAGTGACATTCCAGTCACATCATCCTGTAAATTCATCTGTGGAGATGACATAGTGCTAGCAATGCAAGTGTCCGCTCTGAAGGCCACAGAAAAGGTTAAGAACATCGACCTCCAGACACTTGAGATGTATTTCAAAGTCATATTGCCGACTGAAACCCAGTGCTTCGAAAACATTCGTCTCTGCCTTCCACTTAAATAACCATGAGGCCAAAGTGCCACAGAAACTGGACTTTTGTGGTCTGCCTCTATCACCTGGCCACAATCCACGGTACCTTGGAGTTACCCTTGTCAAATGTTGAGCTATAGCCAACACACTGACAACACCAAAAAGAAGATAAAGACAAGGGTTAACATCATCCAGAAGCTCGCTGGCACATCCTGGGAAGATGAGGCATGCACTCTTTGAATGTCAGTACAAGCTCTGGTCTTGCCAACAACAGAGTATTGCAAGCCATTTTGGTGCAACAGCTCCCACACCAATCTTGTTGACACTAAAATCAATGCCACACTCAGGATTGTTAGGATTCTCTCAATACTGTGGCTTCCAGTTTTGGTAGGCTTTATGCTAGCCAACATCAGGTGAGATGCTGCTGTGATCTGGGAGAACAAGATCCTGGCCACTCTGATGACTCACCTTCAGACACACCAAGACCTCAGTTCACTGCCACTCTCCCAACTCAAATCCAGGAACCTTTCTGGATCCACGTGTCAACACTACAGGCCAATGGAAAGGATGCTAGCACTCACTGGCTCGAAATGTGGGACACTTGTGAGGTCCCTCTATTCGACATTGGTGAGGCCTCATCTGGAGCACTGCCTCCAGTTTTGGGCCCCACACTACAAGAAGGATGTGGAAAAATTGGAAAGAGTCCAGCAGAGGGCAACAAAAATGATTAGGGGGCTGGAACACATGACTTATGAGGAGAGACTGAGGGAACTGGGTTTGTTTAGTCTGCAGAAGAGAATAATGAGGGGGAATTTGATAGCTGCTTTCAACTACCTGAAAGGGGGTTCCAAAGAGGATGGATCTAGACTGTTTTCAGTGGTACCAGATGACAGAACAAGGAGTAATGGTCTCAAGTTGTAGTGGGGGAGGTTTAGGTTGGATATTAGGAAAAACTTTTTCACTAAGAGGGTGGTGAAGCACTGGAATGGGTTACCTATGGAGGTGGTGGAATCTCTTTCCTTAGAGCTTTTTAAGGTCAGGCTTGACAAAGCCCTGGCTGGGATGATTTAGTTGGGGATTGGTCCTGCTCTGAGCAGGGGGTTGGACTAGCTGACCTCCTGAGGTCCCTTCCAACCCTGATATTCTAAGACTTGATTGAAGATCCAACAAAGAAGTCCCAAGATTCTGCCTTCCCCATAGGCAGTGGACTGCATTCAACTGTATTCGGACAATGCACAGAAGGTGCGGATATCTCCTCCACAAATGGGAAAAAAATCAAATAATCACCAAATTGTCACTATGGTTAGGTACAAAGCATGCAAAACATCACAGAGAACTGCCCCATTCACTCTCACAATAGTGGCACAAGGGGGAATCCCCCAACCCCAGAAGCATTAGAATGGCTTTCAAATCTCAACATTCAGTTATAATCCCAGCTCGTTGCTTTTCAAATGCCATACGAAAGAAAGAAGAAGTTCTCCCTTAACTGGGCCTCACCTTTTTTGTTCCTGCAATTATTTTTGGATGCAGTTTAGGTCATTTAGAGATCAATGGGTTGGATTTGCAGAGTCAGTCAGGTACTCTAACAAATAAACTGACCTAAAATTTGAGAAAGGATGGTCTCATGCTTAAGGCACTGAACTGGGACTCAGTTGCCAATTCTGCCACAAATTTCTTACATGACCTTGGACAAATCACTTAATCTCTTTGTGCCTCAGTTCCTCAACTGTAATAGGAGATAACGCTTCCTTTCCCTCCATTCCTAGTCTAGTTAGATTGTAAGCTCTTCATGGCAAAGCCTGTTTTACTTTCTACATGTGCATTTGTATTACAGTGAAACCTAGAGGCCTTGATCGAAAAGGAATATCTAGACATTACTATAATAGGCAACAGTAATAAACTGCATCCTCAATTAATGTCAGACACAAAACTAGAAATTTAAAATTTGACAAGCAAACTTTTTTTTCATGATAGTAGACATTCCTCCAGATGTGCCTGGTGAAAAGGAGGATTCCGTGCTGCAGACTCCAGTCTTATTTGCATAGGACTCAGTTTCCTGTATTTTGATTGAACATTGCCTGTGCAATTGTGATAGTTACACATGGGGCTGCTGCACAGGGATCCATGTAGGGCCAAGTGTGGCACTGCAGACACTCCCTGCCTTAATCCGCAAGTTATGGCCACCTGCTTGAAGCTTGGCCTCAGTCTCTAACAGTTAACCCAAAATAACAAGAATTTGGTGTCTGTACTTTTAAATAAACAAATACACCTTCAAAGGCACGTGCTTAGCTGCAGCACTTGAAGGGAAGGCACTGACCTAATCCTGGTCTTTTTGGCTAGCACTGAGAAACTTGTCCTCTATCCCAGTCTTATCCTATCCTGCAGGCAAGCCTTCTCACTGGCCTGTTGGCTCCTGATTGGTCAGTGTCTCTTGCTGGCCTTCTAGGCCTATGTCTACACACCATTTCGTAGTGAATGAGAGTGAGCCTCCCAGCCAGGATCGACAGACTTTGAGTAGCGGGGTTCGTGCTAGCGCTCTGAAAATATTTGTATAGATAGTGTTTTTAAATTGCAGCTCGGGCTGGAGCTTGGGCTCCGAAGCCCACACTCCTCTCTAGATTTCAGAGCCTGAGATCCAACCCAAATTAAAAGTGCTAGATACAGCGAAATTTGTAGAGTGCTAGTGTGAGCCCCTCTGTCAACCCAGGTTGGGAGGCTTACTCCTGCTCTCTCAAAAATGCTGTGTAGATGTACCCTGGAGGATTAAGTCTTGTTGTTTGCACGGTCTAACTATGTTTTACTTGAGCATGGGGATGTCAGTGTGCCGGTGGGGCAGAGAAGGCTGATAGACCCTGTCACAGTGAACTAATGTCATTCTTACTCTGCTGACATTTTATCATGGACTAAATCCCCCCAAAGCATCATTATTGGAGATATTATTATTATTGCTTTGGAAATAAAATTATCTTCAAGAAGAAGCTCTGCATAATTGGGGGGGAGGGATAGCTCAGTGGTTTGAGCATTGGTCTGCTAAACCCAGGGTTGTGAGTTCAATCCTTGAGGGGGCCACTTGGGGATCTGGGGCAAAATCAGTACTTGGTCCTGCTAGTGAAGGCAGGGGGCTGGACTCAATGACCTTTCAAGGTCCCTTCCAGTTCTAGGAGATGGGATATCTCCATTATTATTATTATTATAATTGAATCATAGCCCCCTTCTCTTCAATGTCCTTTACAATAAGAGGTATCTTAGGGACCCAAATTAGAATTTCAAAAGAAGTGCACGAACCCCCCTTCGGATAAATCTGATAGCTCAGTCCTGCATGGCAAGTAGGCACGGCCATTGCCATTTAATAGCAGGCCAGATCTTCAGCTGGTATAAAGTGTTGTCGCTTTACGAATGCAGCTATGACAGCATACACCAGCTCAGCAGTTGGTCCATATTCCTTTCTGGCAGATTGCCATGCCTCAGAATACTCAGCGTGGCTTCTGTACAGGGGAATTCTGATAAAAATCAAAGGTCTCTAGAGCTTTTATTAAAATGTGACCAAAGGATATTCTTTGCACATGAAGACAACACCTTTTTTTAGCACATCTGAATATTCCCTAGACACGCACTATAGAAAGTTAGCGATACAGCAGGAGGCATTTAAGTTTTTAATGACAAATAAAGGAAAGAAAGCAAGCACGGCAGTAGCTGCCTCATTATTAATGAAGGTTACTGTGTTTGACACCATATATATGTACTCCATTGAAGCCAAGGTTGCTGCAAATACATCAGTTCAGTCAAAGAAAGCTTCAGCTTACATTTGTTCACAAAACTAGAACTCAGCTAGGCACAAAGACATTTGAAATGCTATTCACATGTTAAACAGTGTTTACATTTTCAAATCATTTCATGATGGATCACCTGGCAATCACTCAATAAGCCTGGTATTTGCGAGAGCGAAGAGGGAACAGCCGAGGCAACCGAATGTGTTAGTTATACATCCCCTATGCTCACTTATAACCAGACCCAATGAAGTACTTGCAAATCATTTGCCATATAAACAACAGTGGAAGCTATGGAGATGCAACCTAAGCTCCATAGTACACTGTGCCCGGTTCTCAGCAGATATATTCCATAATTTTAAGTTAAAATTGTAGTGACTTAGTTCTTGAGAAGTCAACTGATCAAACAAAAAAATTAGAAAAATGGCAGTCAGCAAGAGGACCTTAGAAAATGATGACAAAGTTAACCTCAGAAATATCGTATGGTATTTCACTCTCTAACCAGACAGAGGGGAACTATTAAATTTAGATCCAAGGCAAAGACAATTTAGTAGCAGCACAGTAGCTGTTCCTTATCCCCACTTAAGAAAAAGGAAGCAATTCAGGTAGCTATTTGGCAGAAAGTAATACTAACAACTGCAAATATAGCAGTGTCATGAATCGGGAGTGAATCACTAAAAATGAGTAGCGTAATCTGGACATAAGAGAGATTTCAAGAAAAATAAGATCAACTCATTAAAAAATGTTGTGTGTACATAGCAGCATAGTATCTAAGAGTAAACAAATATTGTATGTTCAAATTCCCATGCAGAGTGGTCAATTATTTGGCTATGTGAAACAGACACATTTGGCAGGTCCAGACTTCAGCTACTATTGGCAGCTACGGCAGTATAATTCACCCATGCAGCTCTCATACTCATTTTGCTGTTAGCGATCTCAAGAACAAGAGTTACAACTATTGGCAAGGTCCCCATCTAAATTGGAGGTAAAAAGGGAGCCAGCCCCTCTCCTGAAAAAATCTAAAAGCCAGATACTCAATAGATGTAAATGGATACAATTCCACAGATGTCAAGGAAGTTGTGGCTATCTACATGAACTGAAGTTATGGCCCACATATGTCTATATTTTGTGGATGTTTCCTAGTCTACTGAAGGTTGACAACATCCCTTGGCTTTCACCAGCGATTCTAGTCTTTGTTTTTATTCAGCTAGTTTGCTAATGCTTTTATGATACCACTTTAAGAAAGGCCTAACCTGGCCTGGCATGGATCTATTTTAGGCTATTCTCCTGCCTACCTACTACTATTCCTTAGTTGCACAGTTGTATCTTCCATGCCAGTTTAATTTTAAGCAAAAATTTTGAATTTGCATTCAGAAGTATTCACAAGAGAAACCTGACTCCAAAGTTACATCCTTGCAATGAGGGAGCAGAAACTTACCACATGGTCTATTTGTGCAATCAAAATTAACCAATACATCTTATATCTTTAATACTCAATATTTGCAAACAACCTAAATGCAGACCAAGAATTATTCATTGTAATTATTTCATGAATAAGCATGATGAACCATTGTCAGAAAGGAGAAAAAGTGTGTAAAATTTTTCATGAATTGTTCACCCATCTGTTAGACAAGTGATTCCGTAGAGCACATATATCTTTTCTCTCTGGCTTCCCAAAAAAGTACAAGGATCAGTTGAAGTAACTGCAGGTTGCTATAAGTCTTTTGACATAAAGTAGAAGCATTACACACACACACATGTACGTGCCCGCCCCTCAGTGGAGTTACACAAGAGATGAGTTAGTCCCATAAGTTTGGTTAGTCTGAGTTGTGTTTCTTCACTTTCCCCTTATAACCTATTTTTTTCTCCCATTGGAATTATTATTCTGAATGTACAAGTTTTAAGATTTCTGGCAGTCTTCTAAAGCGCTTGGGGCAGCCATCATTTTGGCTTACTCCAGGGACCGGACCAGGAACGTACAGAGCTGAATTCATCTCCTAAAAAACTAAGTAGGGCTGTGTGAATAACAGGTTTTTCAGTTCACTGGCAATTCCAAAATATTGGGGAAAAAAATGTTTTGGGTTGAACCAAAAATGATTTTTTTCTATATTTTTGGTTAATTGAAAAGTTTTTAAAAAAAATTTGGGATCAAATGAAGTGTTTCATTTGACCCGATCCATTTCATTTAGAGCATATAATTTTTAAGGACAATTTCAGAAGAGTTGTTGTGAATCAAAATAATCTAAATGTTTTGTTTAGAAAATGTCAAAAATGGAAAGAAAAAAATAGGGTTTTTTTCTGTCCAAAACAATTCAGTGAAATTGACATGAATTTGCAAAAGTGTCAGCAAATCTCCCTTTTATTGACAAAAATGTTTAGGGTTGAAGAGTTTTGCCCAGTTTATGTAATAAACTCACATCCTTCTTTGATGAAGCACTTGTAACAAAACAGTGACCAGGGGTTACCCTCGCATCTTTGACTAAAACTAGATTGGCAGAATTCGATTTTTTTTATAATTTTGACAATATCAAAGTTTAAGCTTTTTTTAGACTATTGATTTAAATTTTCACAGTTGCAGGAAATTATGGTGGTGGCAGGAAATTAGCTGAATGACAGTAGATGTAGTTTCAAAAAGTTAAAGCATTATAAACCATTAAAACACACGTTGTCAACATCACATGTCAAAATACACAAAGTAGATATCCTTATATCAACAAATCATACCTGTTTTTCTATTCATTCATGAGTCCCTTGGTAACAAGCATAACTCAAAAGTCTAACTCACTGGATTTTGATTCTAATAAGCTCTCAAGCAGCACTTTTCTTACTTTGCCTAGCTATACATTTGGATTATTACTGATGGATATATTTTTTCATCAGTTTCTGTGTGTATGGTGAAATCAACATTACTGACAAAAATCTAATCCTTCCAAACCAAACTATAACAGAAGGCTGGGGCAGGAGGGGGTTTCCACCTCAGTCATTTCTACAATTGATTGTTATTTTTGGAATTTGTTGCAGCAATTTAGCCTTGTCCTTGAAAGATTCTAAGCCATTCAGTTGTGTCTTGGTGATGCCAATAGAGAAGTCTCAGTAGAAGGTATAGAAGTAAAAATGAATGAACCAGAGCCAACAATAGATGTCTTGAATGGTTGCTGCATGTTCTTGCCAATACCTCTTGTCTCAATGTCACTCATTACAAACAAAGAAAAAAAATCAATGCCAGGAGCTCACAGCAAGTGTCCCATTAGATTAGAACACTTGTTCCTCGTTGGAATTTCGTATAACCTTTGATCGTGCTTTGTTTTCAGTGAGAACAGGAAGCTTCAAGCTCATTGTTGGGGTACATGGTATAGTGATTCCAGACAGAAGAGTAACACTTGGGTGTTAGACAGATCTGAAAACAGCCACTGGCAAGTTTAAATGCTGGTACACTCACAGCCATTAACAATTCCGTGAGAGTTTTTTGGCTAGACAAGTTGAGGCTCTGCAGAAATCTATTTCTGAGCTCACTTTGCAGTCTCCACGTCCCCCTCCTTCATTCTGCTTTTCCTGGGAGACTCAAAAAATCCCAAGTCAGATTGGCAGATCCCAATAGTTCTATTTCTCAGTCAATTCCAGATCAAACTGTAATGAATTCACTTCCTCAGTGGAGTAAGTTACATGACAGAAACCTGTAGCATCCTCCTCTCATCTATGTAAGTACATTCCATTGCACTGGGGACGATCTTGACCGACAAGACTGAGAACATAAAGGAAAATGGCAGATTCAGAGACCTGTATTTAATTTATTTATTTTAGTTGGCAACAAACTTCACCTCTGGACCTGCAAACTCTTGCTTTCTACTCTAGATAAAATTTAGCATCATCAAACAACATCTAATATTTGTAGGGTTACCTATCTGTGTGCAATCCAACTTCATGAGTAAAATATTTTCAGAGCAAGTATTGAACTTGTTTGTGTCTTGCTGATATTTCTACATTGGCATTGATATTTTTCCCCAGGAGAATATTCTAGTCACACAAAAGGAAGTGATGTAAGTGATTCAAAGGCTGATTGTGAAAGTAGTGTCATTCTCCTTTCTGGCCTCAGAACAGAGTTAGATGGGAATTTATCATCAGAAAATGCCAATTAATCAAAACCAAAACTTTTCATGAGAATATACCAGGTTCAACAATATTTTGGAAGGACTTCTCAGGTCTGTGATGGAATTTCTGGTTGAAACCAGACAGACCAACACCAAGAGTCCACACACATTAGGACACTACTAGGATATTGGAGATCCAGGGTCAAGTCCCTGCTCTGCCTGATTCAGATCAGGGACTTGAACCCATGTCTTCTACATCCCAAATGAGTGTCATAGCCACTGGGCTATAAAGTCAGTCTTTTTCTGTCCCCATGACTAATTATTTATACAAAGTGAAACAGTTCCAACAAGAGAGATTGAGAGAGACCGGCCCCAGAATTGTCAATAGCCTGGTCCCTTTTCATGGAATGGAAAAATGTTTATCACCCAGCCATACCTTTAAGCCTCTGGCCTTTTAAACAAATATATATATATATAAAAATATGTTTTTCAGACTCCTTGAACAACAAGAACCTTAGGTCAAATGGAACCATTCAAGTTAAAAAAATCACTAATATATTTAATAGATTTATGGTGAAAAATAATTGTGGTTTATTAACCCAGACGCTCTATAATAAGGGTACATTTATAAACTGCTTATAAAGGATTAATGTTTTAATTAATGGGCAATCAATTGTGCTAGATGCCAACAGATCAATAGGTTGCTTTCAACCATCTTCATTACCTTTGACTGATGTGCTTACAACTATCTATGCTTCATACTATTCATACCTGTGACAAAAAGTCTATTAATCTTTTATTAACTCTTTGTAATAAGAGTTAATAAGTGCGACTCTTAACCCTAAACCTAAAGTTTTCCTAGATGAAGAGATACCAGTGCTGTCCTGCAAGCCATATCCCAGGAAGGGAATAAAATCTTAAGGCAGTTTCTACTCAATGTACTGAGTAAGCTTCAAGATAGACCTCAAGACTTCCTAATTGTGAGTAATAAAATAATTTTTAAAATGTGGAGTCCCTCAAAAATCCATGGAATTTTAATCCACAAGACTGAACTCAATACATATTCTGGTGTCAACATCTTCTTTATAATGTGGCTAGTGAGTTTCTAGAACTGATTGTACTTCTTGGCTCTAGTTTTCCTTCACTGGCTACAAGAACAGGCACAATATAAAAGGAGATTGCTACACCACTTCTAAAAACAGTTTGGGTTACCTCAAGGACAGTTGGACCTTGTATGGAATAGAATTTTAAAAGCTCATAAGGATGCTATGAAAATAAAGATCCACACTTCCCTATGCTATATGTATTCTACTTGTACAAGGCATGCATACAGCACACATGCTATACTCTGAAACAGTTTTAGTTATTGTTAGACTTTGTTAATAATTTAACTCACAAGAAGTAAGTTGACTATTAAAATAATAATAGAAACACGTAGGACTACAAAGGTATTGCTTTAATCCTTGTCTTTCCTTACATCTCTTGTTTTTATTACCGCCACCCGCCTGTTTCTCATCACACTGAAATTTTTAGAAGCAAGCTCTTTGGGGCAGGGATCACATCTGTTCAATACATAAAAGTTAGCTGGAATTCCAAGGGAGTGTTTTTCAAAGAATGAGCCAGTTGGACTGGATTATAGAAAGACTCGCCCAAAGCTTTGGTCCAAATTCAGAATGAAGCCTTCTTTGAAGTTTCAATAAATTTGGCTAACTCCTCTTCCTTTGCCTCATGTCAGTCATGACCAGAATCAAATACCAAAATATTACAACAAAGGCAACTTTTGTGGCATATTCAAATCAGCATCCAAATAGGAAATGCTTGAAATTTCACACGCGTATCAGAAAGCCTGATTTTTATTGAATGTATTTGTTTATTTAAAACCAAAGAGGTTCGGGTAAATGCAAGGACCTAATAAGCACCCAGGCCTTTGTATGCTTCTATGAAATTAATTAAATCTCTGAGCAATTTGTGATTTGCTCATTACTAGTCTGTTCACACCTCACTGTGCAGAAATTCACAGGCAGCCCCATGTCGTAAAAAATGGAAATGGGACTAGCTTTAAGAATAAACGGACTTTCTAAAAAAATCACAGTAGACTGCTTTATTGTAAGATGAGGGATAGGTACTTTTGATAACAGAAATAAAGTATTGCCAACGTAAGTTGTAGATCCTTTAATTTTTTCCAAGTTTTTGATCTTACATTTGTATTATAGTAAATTTGACATATTTAACTATCCCAAAACACAAGTGGCTTCCAAGGCCTTAGACAGCATTAGATTCTGAAAACACTATTTCAATACACTATACTTAGGAAAAATACAGGAAAATTTGAATTATGTATCAGAATACAAATGTTAGAAAAATCATACAATAGGAAAATGGCTTAGAAACTTGAGCTTATAATAACATGGGGAATGAGGAGAAGATTAATTTTGAAGCAAAAGAGATTCTCTCTTTCAAGAGTGACCTTGACTTTGAAGGACCAAGTGCCTGTGCAGCTGTGTTCTTTTTTCTCATCTCTGTCTAGCACGTGTTAATGAATTTTCAGTGGGAACATTATGTTTACTAGTATTGTCATAGCTAGTTAGATATTTTATTTCTTCAATAACAGGAAGTGCAATTAAAGGCCCAGAAGATTTTGGAATAAATCTCTTGGTTAGCTAGATAATCCATGAATTACAGACTTCTTACTTAGCATAAATTAGAACTATAGCACCCAGAAGTCTGAGTTCACTGGAAATTAAATGTAATGTTATATGTACTGTGGAAGTGCCTGGAGGCTCTTTTAGGGATCAGGGCCACATTGTGCAAGGCAACATCCAAACAAAGACAATCCCTTCCCGAGACAGTTCACAATCCAACTTTGCAACTGGATGACCTACATGGAGTAGGCAGATAAACAGGGGTTGAGGATGACTAGGGAGCAGTAGAGAGGGGCATGTTTACATGTCTGTGGTAACATCACATATTTAGACAAATATGTTCAAATACACAATGCATGGGCAAGAACCGATGATGTGAGCTGTCGGCACTGTTTAAGGTGCTGGTTCAGGGGACTACAGCAAAGAATCCTGGAGTGTCCATCTTCACTAAAGTTAACTTGAGATTTCTACAGTCAAGTTACTCTTCCTGGGTTAGCTGAGCTCGAGTGAGAGAGACTGCAAAATGACACTTACATTGTTGTGTCCACACTGGTGCTGTGTGCTCACAAAACTGTGAGGGCACATCCCTAGGTTCTTAGCACTATAATAAGATGGGCTGCTCTATGAATTCTTTCCTAGGGAATTGTGGGAGAAGTGGTTTTTCCATACTACAGAGTGGTAATGCTAGCAGCTAACAAACTGTGCTCACTCCAGTTTTGACTCAAGCCAGCCAATTTGAGTTAAAAGCACCTCTGCACTCAGATAAATGGTGTGTGTGTGTGGATGGGAGTTCAGTGAGGGGAAACACTCAAGATAACTTTGCAAGCAGACACACGGGCACATTTAATACCTCCTTCCATCACTTTGCAGGCAGAGGGAAGCTTCCCCTGCAACTCCTCAGGCTAGTCACATCAGGCATTCCTTCATTTCCTCTTAGTGAGCGACAGGCCTCCCCCACATGTAAGTGGAATACAAGAAATCCCTCCACCCCTACTGGCCCTGGCTGGTAGAAAGCATCTGCTAGGCAGTTCTGTGCCAAGGCCAGAGCTAGAAGGCAAGCAAAGATACACAGCCCTGACATCACAAACAAGCTGCATCTGAAGCACTGTCTCTAGATCTCCACCCTTTGGCAACCTTAGGACCATCCTAATCTCAGAGGTTAGTAGGATTAATATAGTGTAAAAATAATCCTTAGTTTTATTTATAGTTAAACAATATACTATCCTACAGATATATGGGAAGTGTGATATTGTCCTACACTTTGCTGCATGTTGTGTCTTGGTGATTTTGCGAAACAGCATTTCTATGTAAAATTGAAAAGCCAGTCAAGCTCTTAAGTCTTGATAGACCAACATCCCTAAACAGACCAGTGTAGAGGGCAATGGAAGCAGGACTTGAGTTCAATTTCCAGCACAGTCCCAGGCTTCCTGT
Organism: Malaclemys terrapin pileata; assembly: GCF_027887155.1. Taxonomy (NCBI): domain Eukaryota; kingdom Metazoa; phylum Chordata; order Testudines; family Emydidae; genus Malaclemys; species Malaclemys terrapin. The sequence continues at coordinate 183,183,842 of NC_071507.1, read as the reverse complement.
GTGACCCTGAGCAAGTCATTTCACCTACCCTGTGCCTCAATTCTCTATCTGTCTAATGCCAGTAACACTTACCAACCTCATAGAAGGTTATGGGGATAAAGTCCATTAATGACTGATGGGCTCAAGTACATTGATGATTAGGAACATATAGGCACTTACATAGATAGTTATCATTCTAGAGACAGAACACTGAACATAGTCTGTGCCATTTATCTGTCTGACAAGGTTTTCCCAGTACCTGACTGTCAAAACATTGCAATAAGAGTTGTAGAAGTAGTAAAAAAAACTACCGCACTCATCTGGCTCCAGTTGTTCCTTGTTACAAGATGGAGTGGTATGCAGTTAGAAAGTGACGTGCAGCTATCACAAAACATTTCAGAGTCCTTGACTTGTCTTTGCCCCTTTTGAAGTACTCATTCTGAAGCAGCAATATGTGCACCATCAGAATTCTGCCCTCTAGTACACCACAATCAAACATTGGGTGAATCTGCTCCAATATCATGCATGGCATTGAAAAATTTGACAGATGGTTAATTGTCTCTTGATCTTCATGTATTCCTGCTGTGCTTTGACTGACTGTGGGCTTCCTGCTACTTTCAGGGGTGTATAGAAACATGATCCCTTCCCTCATGAGCCCTGCACTTTCCAGTTTTTACCTTAGTATTGAACAGTTGTTTCAGCATTTGCAGAAGGAGGTTGTACATGGTCCTTCCCGAAATTTATTGTTATTTAACAAGCAGTTACTGGTCCCACTCTTATTGGAAGGTTTGTTTTCTTGTGTGTTAACATTGATCTTAAGAGTGGATCACTTTCCACATAATTGAATGCACCTCTAACCTGGATGAAATCTCAATTTCCTAAAAATGCTTCTGAAATCAAGAAAGAATTGGGCTTGCTGAATGTGGCAGAGTCAATCAGGATCTGGTCTACACTGATGACTAATAGAGTTGTTCAGAGACGATGGCGATAAGGAGCATGATAGAAAGAGATGCAAGTCAAACATAGTACAGGCAAGTAGGTGCTGTTCAAACTTGTCAATCTTTCTCTGCCAAAGCATCTCAATCCTGAGCCTGTAACATTTTTGCTATTCAAATATTGGCCTCTTGTGTAGTCTATCACCCAGGAACATTTCAGCATGACTGAATAATTTGAGGAATTTTACATTACAATTATTTCCAAATAATTTTCAGCTTCACCATTGTTCTCTAGGGGGGCGTTGAGCAGCGTTCACATCATACTCCCCGTCAGTACCCAGCCCGGGCCGGGAAAGCTAATGATCCAACCAGTGGACCAAATTTGGTGATGAATCCTGGTCACAAGCCACCTGAAGCACACTGCACATACACTAAGAAGATTATTCCCTACATGTGTGAAGATATTTTCCTCCATAAAATCTGTTGTATTTTTTCAATAGTAATTTAACCTATTCTGCATCATGGAGAAAAAGTTGCATTGGTTGTCTTAAAGTTGGGGCAAGAGGGTAGTTTCAGCATTTGAGTACCTATGTAGGGACTCAGAAGTCACAATAGGATAGCCCCAAGCTTATTGTGGCAGCTATAAGAGACCAAGCCAACCAAGAACAGCCATCATTCTATGGATAATGAAATTATGCATAAGATTAATTGGTAACGTCAGGTTAATATTTCTATATATCCTTAATATATTTATACATGCCCTTCTTATTCTCCATGTCACGTAAGGGACAGGGTATAGCTGCATTAGCCAAATTGCTCTTGGGTTGACGCAAGTAGAACTAGCAATTTTTCTAGCATAGCTTACTTTACTCTCTGCACAAGCTCAGCTGTGCAGGCTGGTGCATCTCCATGTACCTATGTGGGAGGAGCATCAGTCCATCTCTCCCTTCCATACAAGCCAGCAGTGTGCACTACTGACAGTCCCAAGTGTTCAACAATCATGAGTCAGGCCTCATGCTTAAAAAGTGGGATTTCTTTATTTGCCTTTTGGTTTGAGCTTTCAGGGTACACTCACTTCACCTTGCCAAGCTTTTTTCTGCTACCATGGGTGTGTGACAGAATGTACCCATGTTCGCACCCTACACATTACTGTAATAATTGTTGTGCAAGGCTTGTCTTGTAAGGTATCATTTGAAAACTCATAATTTTCTGGTCAGTATCATCCTGATAAAATATGTGTGGCAAGATTGTATGTAAAGTTATAAGATTTCCCTGTATAATCTTATCAACACATGTTCAAACCCCACGGCCCTGCCCATACTCAGGTTGGCAAACAGCTGTGCCATGAATGTAGGAATGTGTGCTCTTCTTAATTTGTATTAAGCAGTAAACAGAGTCATCAAGCAGGAAGGAAAACAAAGAAAGTTCAAACAGGTGAGAAAAAGTAATCAGGGAACATCCTTCCCCATAGAGTCTTTGTGTCCCAGTGCCGAGCTGGAAATTTTTTTCAAGTGAGGGACTGAAACTATAAAAAGGAGGGACAAACAACCCAAGGCTCCCCTCTCTCTTTCCCTGCCCATCACATTCATTGCACCTGAAGTGACAAAGAAAGCATTCATTGGGCTCTGGGGAGGTGTTGGGACCTACAGGTTTTGGTCAGTAAGGCTGCTGAAAGTATGTGGTGAGAAACTTTGCTTGAATCTTATATAGTTTGTTAAGTTAGGTATTAGTAAACATCTTATCTTTATTTTTCTCATAACCATTTCTGACTTTTAGGCCTCATTACTTGTACTCACTTAAAATCTGTCTCTTTGTAGTCAATAAACTTGTTTTATCTAATCCAGTGTGTTTAAATGGAAGTGCCTGGATAGCGCTATTTGGGGTGACAAGTTGTATGCATATTATTCTCTTAAAGGAATAACAGACTTAATATACTTTGTACTGTCTAGGAGAGGGCTGGACAGCACAGGACATACATTTCTGGGGGAAAATCGAAGACTGGAGATGTGTTGGGGTCACCTTGAGATATAACCAAGGCTGGTGAGAGCCAGAGTGTAACCCAAGTGTGGAAGGCAGGCTGCAGATACACTCAGATACTCAGGGTGTGGCTTGCATGCTGGAAGGCTGTTTATGAGTTGTGCAGGTGAAAGCTCCTTCAGCAAGGAATTGTAATGCACCCAAGGTGGCAGGGCTGACACAGCTGCTCATTAGTCTGGATTGTACCCTGGTATGTCACAGAGGTTTAGAAACTTTTTTTTCTCAAAAGCAATTCCAGCAGGTGGGAAAAAACAACGGCATTTGTGAGAATTGGCAACACTGAATGATAATAGGTTCCTGCAGATGATAAGGGATATAACAAGCATGTTAGACAGCTTTGTTGCCCTTGCTGTTTCTCTGCAAGCTTTAACTGATTCTGTGCAGTCTGTTTCAGGAGCACAAGGCTTTGGTTTGTTTATCCATACTGGATCTTTGCACTTTGCATGTCCCTTGACATTTTCTATGGGAACTTTAATCCATTGTGATTTCTCACCCTTTCCACACTAGTGGATTTTTAATACTTCCCACTTCACTTGAATCCATCTCTTCCTTGCAGTCTCCTGCCCTTGCACTACTAAGTTTTGGGCCCCTGCTCTCTACAGTGCAGAGTTCTAGGTAAAGGCAAACAGTTTTCAAAACCTCTTCAACTCCCCCGCTCCACCCCACAGCTGGAATAGTACTGATTTGTCAGCCAAAAACCCCGGATAAGAGTAGTATCCACTGACAAAATTTAACATCTTCTCATACCTGTCAAAATATCCCCATGGCAATCTGCTCTGGGATACCCACCCATACAGAATGGTTACTGCACAGAGAAGCCCATGTAATGCCTATTTGCTGTATAAGGGATAGGGTTAAATAAAGTAAAGATCAATCATTGGGGAGCGCATATATTTTGTGATTTTTGACTCTGGACAATTTTGTTATCTAAAACTGTCCAACCCTTTTAATGACTAGGTTGGACTCTCATGGAGCAAGAATTCATGACTTTCCATAGTTTACACAACCCACAAGGCTATATTTCCCCCTTAAACAGAGGGTGCAGGATTTGCTACAGACAGAAAATACATTGTGATGCAACATCCTGGATTTCCTTCAAGATTCTGTAAACTCTGCTTTATCATAAACTCTTAAACCTGCCAGAATTCTGAAGCAATTTCCCCCAAACTTTTAAGAGCAGCAACACCAGGCCTTTAATGTGTGTCTAAATATTGTCCCTTTTAAAAGAAAAAAAGTTTGTCTTATCATAGGCAAAGATCCCTCAATTGCAAGGCAAGACATTAAATAACTGACACCATGAATGCCAATGGTTAAATGTTACAGTGAAGTTTCTGCAGACAAATCCTTGATTATTGGTACTTTATACAGGAAAAATCAGGTTTGGATTTAGAGAGACTTGTAGTAGAACCTTCAAAGTGAGTCACAGATGTAATTTGATGCCAGAAATGTAAAGTAGTTTAGCTTTCTGGTCAAACTATCAAGGCCTCCCATTCCAGGACAAACAAACACAGTCCAAGTGGGGCTGGATTAACCCACCACTGGGCCCACAGCAAACATAGACTTCTGGGGCCCTCCCTTCCAATATGGCATGTCGATGAGTGAAGATTTCAGTTCATGGACAAATCTACATACATTTATATACTGGGGAGGAGATGCAGAGCATCATTTAAAGTGGGGGGAGGAGGAGGAAAGGGGAGGGAGCGGGCACAGATACATTATGGTTCTGTGGCTATGGTAGAAATGTATTAGCCCACTCAAGCACCAGGTTGCAGTTCCTTTCACTCAGGTTTGGCCCAACTTCCCTAGGCAGTATCTGTTGCCCTAAGCAATATATGCTGCCTAGTGGGCTAGAGCAGCCCCTGCCTGATTATTAGTGGTTGGGCCATGGCCCAGGTGCCACACTTGCTCCACAGTTTATGATTTTGGCATTCCCTCAACAAATGTGGGTGCTAGGAATATGCCTAGCTTGCCTATGCATTAATCTGGCTCCAAGTCCAAGCACAAAAACTATTTTTTGTATATCACTTTTATGTAGGACAAAGTATTTCTTCATCCTCCCTCAAGGCCATATACGGGTGTTGAAATGGGAGTGGGGAAAACAGGTCACAGAAACAGGTTTCACTTATTTGAGCTACCACTCAAATAAGTGGCAGAGAGGAAGGATCCAGTTGTTAGAACACTTACCTAGTTGTTAGAAGACCCAGGTTCAGATCCATGAGCTCTATTGGCTATTCAGGTTTATTTGCCTTTAATGGGGCTCAGCTTCCTATGGGACCCACAAAAGTTCTCCTGTACTTTGCTAGATTCCATGGTTTCGTTTCATTCTTCAAATTAGAAGGGGAAAAAAATCTGTGGTGGTACTATCTACAAAGTCCACCATTGATGAACTGCACAATTTACTGAGATTAACAGATCTCTATTGTGTGCTTTCCGTTCTCCTTTCTTAGATGCTTTAATAAGCAGTGAAATCACTAAACACTGATATTTAAATCACCACTGGGAATCAGAGTTGGCACAACATTGAGATGAATGGGTAAGTTTACACTATTGAGTTTGTGTTTCAGGTTCCCTACAAACAAATGTATAAAATCAGAGACATGTATGGCTGGAAGGGACCGCTAGATGTCATCAAGTCCAGCCCCCCCCCCCCCCCCCCCACATTGTGGCAGGACCAAATAAACTTAGACCATCCCTGGCAGATGTTTGTCCAATATATTTTAAAAGCCTTCAGTGATGCAGATTCCTCAACCTCCCTTAGAAGCCTATTCCAGAGATTAACTACCCTTCTAGTTAGAAAGTATTTGCTAATATCTAACCTAAATCTCTCTTTCTGCAGATTAAGCCCATTACTTCTTATTCTAACTGCATGAACGTTGAGAACAATTTATCACCATCCTCTTTATAACAACCCTTCACATATTTGAAGACTATCAGCTCCCACAGCAGTCTTCTTTGCCCCCCAAAAAACTAAACATGCCAACGTGGTTTTTTTTAAACCTTTACTCATAGCTCCACTTTCCTAAACCTTAAAATTTTTATTTATTTATTTTTGCTCTCCTCTGGACTCTCTCCAATTTGTCCACATGTTCCCTAAAGTGTGGCAACCAGATTTGGACACAGTATTCCAGCTGAGCCCTCACTAGTGCCAAAAGGGACAATTACCTCCTGAGTCTTACATATGACAATCCTGTTAATACACCCAAAAGTGCTATTAGCCTTTTTTGCACTGCATCACATTGCTGACTCATATTCACATCTACTGTAACCACCAGGTCCTTGTATTCCCCATTTTGTAGTTGTGTATTTGATTTTTCCTTCCTAAGTAAAATATTTTGCACTTGTCTTTATTGAATTTTAGCTTGTTGATTTCAGACCAACTCTCCAGTTTGTCAAGGTCATTTTGAATTCTAATTCTGTCCTCCAAAGTGCTTTCAGCCCCTCCAAGCTTGGTGTCAACCATAAATTTTATAAACCTTTTTACTATTCTTCCTATCTTTCCTTCACATTGGGCCTTTAATGTTGTCTCTGAGTTGTCTGCAGTTGGGCCTTTAATGTTGTCTCTGAGAAACTGCCAGCTGCTTTTTCCCTTTAGATTTTCTTCCCCTAGGACCTTACCTACCAGTTCTCTGAGTTCGTTAAAGTCTGCTTTTTTAAAGTCCATTGTACTTATTCTGCTGTTTTTACTCCTTTCTTTCCTGAGAAGAATAAAATCAGAAATATTATTTCTGATCCACTTTCATCCAAATTGCCTTCCAGCTTCAGATTAGCTACCAATTCCTCCCTGTTGATCATAATCTAGTCTAAAATGGCTGTCCCCTACTTACTTACTTCACTTTCTGCAACAAAAAAGTGTCTCTCGATACATTCCAAGAATTTACTGGACATTTTGTGTTTTGCTGTATTGCTTTTCCAACAGATGATTGGATAGTTAAACGCTCCCATTAGTACCAGGTTTTGTGATTTGGATATTTCTATTATTTATTCTAGAAATGCCTCATCCACCTCCTCTTCCTGATTCGGTCATCTATAGTAGACCCCTACCATACTATCAGCCACAGTTTTTACCCCTTTTATCTTACCCAGAGACTCTCAACAGGTCTGCCTCCTACCTCCTTCTGAGCCTCAGAACAAGTGTAGATATTATCAATGTATAATGCAACACTTTCTCCCTTTTTACCTGCCTGTCCTTTCTGAACAACCTATACCATATTCCAGTCATGAGACTTATTCGACCAAGTCTCTGTGATGCCAATTAACTTCCAGTTCTTCCTGTTTATTCCCTATACTCCTTGCATTAGTGGATAGCCATCTAAGATGTTGAACAGATTCCCCCTCCCCCCCCCCCGATTTCCTCTCGTTGCTCCTATGACCCTGTTGTAATTTTCCATGTCCCCTGCAACATCTAACCCTCTATTAAGGTTGCCTTTTCTTATGCTTACCCATGGTCTTTTGTCACCTGCCCTCTTTGAGCCTAGTTTAAAGCCCTCTGCATTAGGTTGGCAAGTCAGTGTGTGAAGATGCTCTTCCCCTTCTTGGTCAGGTGGACCGCATCTAATCCCAGCAGATCTTCTTCCTGAACAGCATCCCATGGTTGAGGAAGCCAAAGCCCTCCCATCTACACCATCTGCGCAGCCCGACATTCCCCTCCAGGATGCACATGTCCCTGCCTGGGCCCTTATCCAGACATCTTACATGAAAGACAATTTAGACTCTGGAGGAAAAGGCAGCAGCTTGAAAGAGGTGCTAATATGCCTTACCACTCCAATCCCAGTCCAGTTTAAGACAGCACAGAACAGTCTCTTCAATAACATTGATACAAGGTCTTGCCAGCTCACCCATACTTCCTTCCCTGGCAACACCTGAAGTCTTCCAACTCCCTGCATGTCTCTCCCCTTCTGAGCCACAGGCCGCTCATTATATAATACTGCCGCTCTAGTCACATGCTTCTATCTTCTTGGTCCTAAAGAGCTGAGACACACGAATATATAAACTGGTGGAACCTATTCTTAAAAGGGTGAGCACACAGTTACAGGTCTGATTCTGATCTCACAATTGTTTTACACCATCATAATTATTGGCTTCAAGGAAATTTCTACTCATGAACACCAGCATAAGTGAGAGCAGAATTAAGACCTAGTTAGGTTGGAATCTACTTATGGGAGAGCAAAACAGGACATCTGAACAGTTAAAGCTAGACATCGTCACAAAGACACTGCCCACAGTCAGCTCTGTGTTGTTTCAAGAGCACCTCGGAGAAGGAATTGTGGCTCAGGGTGCCACAATTCCATTCTCACTCCTCCTTTGGTCCCAGTTGATAGTAATTCATCTGGCATAGGACAGCAGTAAATTACTGTTCCTCTCTTACTGGTTCAGCTGTGCTGTCCAGCAGGTAGTGGAGTGGACACAAGGTTATACCTATTCCCCACACCTCCCCTGCTTTAAAAAAATAAATGGGAGTGTAATCCTGATGATTTCTGCCTGCCTTGACATACAATTTGGATAGGCTATAAGGGAGATGTAGGCCAGCCAGGAAGCCCATAAGGGGACATGAGGTACCCAAACTACAACTCCCATGAGGCACCATTGCAGCTCAGAGAGACAAAACATTTCAATTTGGTTCCACAAACCAAGATATTTTGGTTTCGGATAATGTGACCTGAAATTAGGGTGACCGTACTTCCCTATGCTGAATACAGGATACCTGGTAAAATTACTCATATTCAAGTGAGTTCAAGGAAAATCAATTAGGACTATGCAATACAAACATTCCAATTAATATCAGGTTGACTGAGCCCCCATTAAAAAGAAATACTGTGTAGTTGGATTCTTTTTATTTACCTTCTTATCTTTAAGGCTTAGGGTTCACACGTGGAGAGAGGTGACACACACACGCACACCAGTACACCTCTCTCACACAGGGGTTTGACCAACCAACTGACCCTCCCCTTCCTGCTCAGCACTCTCAGCCCTCCATGCCTGCCTGGGCCCCCGGGACAGACCCACCTCTCCTGGTCCTGACACCGCATCCTCCTGAGGCAACACAGAGGGGCATGCAGGGTCACCCACCCACCGCCAGGGTTCACAACAGAATGTGGCTAGCAGCAGCCTTTCAGCACTGTGCGAGAGGGAATTCCAGTCCCGATTCCAGTCACAGGGGAGGAGGATGGGGGGAAAGGGATGACCTGGCCCTTTGCAGAGCTCATCTCTCCTCCACCCCTGCCTCCGTGTGGCTGGAAGCAGCTTGTTCCTTCCTGCCCACACAACATTGAAAGCAGATAACACCTCCAGGCTACAGCTAACACCTCCAGGCTGCTTCTGGCCACCTACATAACCTAGCTACCTCTAGCTACAGTGTGGGCAGGAAGTGGTTAATCCCTAGCAATGCATTGTGCACCAGGGCCCAGGAAACCTGACTGCAGGGGCTTTAGCGCACCGGCCAGAGAGGTGGCTCAGTAGGGGAGGGTGCCTAGGGGAGGGAGCAGCCCCGCACTCGCTGCTGGCAGGATCTGGGGTAGGGGTTGAAGAGAGTGCTAAGACCCTGCCCCAGGGGCTGCTGTGGAGCCTGCAAGTTCGCGGCATGGAAATCACTTTTCCCCCTCCCTCTCCAGAGCTTAGCTGAGGGGCAGAGAGGCTTCCCCGTGCCAGTGCTGTGCAGGGCTTTGGCATATGTCTCAGCACCTCATGGCCAGCGTCCGGGGCCAGAGGGTCTTAGACTTTCCCAGGGCACCTGCCCAGCCAGAGGCAGTTGGGGAAGGAAGGAGCCTGCTGACCAGGTGCTGGTGAGCTGAGTGTTCTGTCCAGGGGCTGGTTCTCTGCACAGCACTAGGAACGGGATGAGCCCCACCGGTAGGGATATGGAGGAGCAGTGGGGTTGGGGGTGGGGGGAGCGAAGGGGAAAAGCAGGGAGAGGACAGTGAGAGGGGGAGCATGTAAAGGGCTGATGGGTGAGCAACAGAGGTGACATGTAACTGGCCACTGCCTGGTGCCTGCTCGCACATACCAACCACCACAACTCGCAGTGCGCAGCCAGCACTGGCCGGAAATGGGAAAGGGGGCAGGGCCCTGCTGGCTGAGAGCCAGCACGAAGTGGGGGCTGCTCTGACGGACCAGCAGGGGAAGCGGCCAGCCCTGTGAGCCGCATCTTTGCCCTGCCACCAGGGTTGCACACCCACCCCACTGGACCCCCTCACTCACCGCTGGTGGGAGGGTGGCTGGCAAGCAGGGATGAAGGGAGGTGAGTTGGGGAGACAGAAAATATGGGATAATTTGCCAGTTTTTAAGAAAAAGTCAGGACACCTGCAGGAGGGCTCAAATATGCGCCTGTCCCTTTAAAAATGGGACATCTGGTCATCCTACCTGAAATTAAGTTTCTCATTTCAAGCTTTCATCAGGAAAATCAAAATATTTCAGCAAAAAAAAATCAAAAATTTTCCACAGAAAGTTTCAATTTTGCACAAACTGCATGTTCTATCAAAAATGTTTTGGCAGAAAAATCCCAGTCAACTCTAATCAAGATATTTCCCAATTCCTCCTGCTCCCCTTTACAAGCCTTCTCCACCATCTCCATGTCCATGTCCTCTCTTTAGGGGGGAAATAAAGCCGTCTTTTCAATAGGTATCTGGGAGGCAGACAGTTGACCTTGGTCAGATAATCTGCCTAACTGGCTTGCATTTTATTTCTTTTTATAATTCCCAGGAAATCTAATGGACCATCAAGTCTGAAATCCAGACAAGTGGAGCTTTCTTGAGACAATTTAAACTTCCTGAATGCTCATAGCTATTTCTTTCATTTCAGCTGAAATTGTATCTGCCACAGAGATTTGTAAAAACAAAACCAAGCTATTTTGTCACATGGTTTCAGCTTTGTCCCCATTCTATGATTGCCAGATGCTTGCTTTTAAAAAAATATGAATTTTAATATCATCTAATTTAACTAATTCCCTAGATTCAGGAATTTGATGTTCACCCCCCTAAACAGCCTATTTCTTTCCTAATCTGGATTAATCTTCTTTTACTACCACAATACAATACCAATTTAGTGCACCAACATTTTCAGCAACAATATTATTCCCCTCCTTGTAGTTTGTTCTAGAAATATCTTTAGCACCATACTGGCTTCTTTTGAGATACGTCATTAAAGTGTATTGCTAAGCAAGTCTCTGCATTTAAATCCTCCTCATGTTCATCTTGAAATGCAACTATGATTTCCATAACACACAGCTACCCATTATCACCTTGGATTTCTTGATTATTACTGTGAGTAAAACTATGTTTATTTTCAGAGGTACCTGTTTACATCTGTTTCCATGAACCATAGGGAATATTTTCCTTCTCTCTGTTGCTTAGAATCTTTTTCTGGTCACCAGCTGTATAGATCTTTTCCACTTGGCCTTTTTCCACTTCTCTACCTTCATGGCCCAATTCAAAACAACGGTGACACATTCCACTCTGATATAAACAGGCATTGAGTTGTGACTGTGCTTTTTCCCCACAGAAAATGTTCCAGCACTTTCATAAGCTCACTCTTGCCATTCACTCTAATGTGATACATGTTGAAGTTGCTGCCCGGCACTGTCCAAGAGAATCTAACTAACTGTGCCTCCTTAGCCTTTGTGCTCAAACCAATTGTTAATGCTTTTTTGAGCATCACATTTTCTCCTGACAACAGGAAACTCAAGACCACAAACAAGGCTATTTCTTAAGGTCCTTCCAATAACGTACAGCTTATCCATCTCTCTCCTCCAGGAGCAGTTTCCTTGCCTTTGTTACAAATTTCATTTCGTCTGGGAAACTGAGGGGATTCCATTTCAGCTTGAGATGTTCCTTAACAATTGCAATTACAATTCTCTTGAGAGTGTGAACATTAAATAAATTATGATGGGCCACATGCCAAAAGCCTGACTCAGGACTCATTTGTGTGGTTAAGGCACAATCCTACTTTGGTGAAGTACAGAACAGCTCTTATGAAGAGGGAGCACTGGCAGGAATTCTGTATCGGGTTTTAAGTTAAGTTTTACATTATGGAACATTCTTCCTCGGGAAACCCCCTCCCCCATTCCTTGGAGCTTTTAAAGCCCAAACACTAGTAAATGTATTGTAGGAAATAATCATGCACTGGCAGGGAGATGAATTGAATAATCCAATATAGAATGTCCTTTTATTAAATCAGTGAATGTTTATTTCAGCTTCGCCACCTTTCAGGCTTAACATTGTCAACTCAATTTAGCATTTTCCTGCCTAAGATGTCAGGACACAGTTTTGATCTCAGCTGTTTACTGAGAAATTAAATTTGCACTAGCTAGGTAAGATAGAGCATCAAGGCTTATATTTGTAAGTGATTCCACTCACACAGAAAAAAAAATGGCAAGATTGAGACCATAGAAAAAATAAGCTTTAAGATGTTTGACAGTATTTGTGGCTGATCAAAAATATTTTTGACATTATACACAATCAGCTTAGTATGTGGGTGCAGGTGGGCTGTGACATACAGGAGGTCAGACAAAATGACCTGGTGGTCCCTTCTGGTGGCCTTAAACTCTATGACTATTTGAGTTTTATGCAAAACATTTCATTCATACTAAATTTGTTAGTATACAGCTATTTATATGAAGACCTAATGGGTGAAATCCTGACCTCCTTTAAGTCAACAGGAGTTTTGACATTGACTTCAAAAGGGCCATGATTTTACCCAGTCTAAATCTCTCAATATGACTGTAATATTCGTGCCTTTCTGGATTCAGAATACACTAATCCTTTTCTTAGCAAAATAGTGACTATTTCAAGATATATAGTAAAAGAGATCCTGAGTACATTTTTTGTATCTATTTCATTTGATAGCAGTAGACATTATGGAGATGAACTGTAAGGAATAGAGCTGGTGTAGCACAATAAAGTATAGCATTAGGCCCAGATTGTGGAATTTGTTCTGTGTGGGCAGACTGCTTAGTAGGGAGACATATTTGTGTAATTTTTTCATATAATGTGTTACACCATAAACATCTTTAATGATATGATGCCTGTCACAAGCTGCCTCTCTCCCCAGCTCCCAAAGGACCCAGTGCCACCCCCAAAGTCTCCTGCCAGGCAGTTAATTTCTTGTATGTAGGGGAAAACAACAACAACATCATCAGCCCACCCTGGTCTACAGCTTCCAGGGTTTTTCTCTCTTTACCTATCACATGTTGCTCCTGCATCTTGCAGCTCTCTGACTCACCAGCTCTCTCTTCCCTCTAGGCCCAAGTGCCCACTTTTGAACCTAATTGGGGTCAGCTAACCAGGCGCAGGGTGCACTGACCCCTCTCTCTCTGAAAGGGCAGTACCACTCTGTGACAGAGCCAAACTGGAGCACCTCGCTACTGGCCTGATAATGGGCAGTGTGGAGTCAAGGACCAGTAAAAAGAGGGTTGGATCAACTTCTTCCTGGCCCCCACTGGTACTCTCTGCAAGCAAACCAAATCCCTGATCCTGCCATACTTACACAAACATTTAATAAAATAAATAAATAATCAAACACCTAGTTCTCATAGCACTTTTCAAAAGGAGGTCAGTGTCATCATCTCCATATTACATATGGAGAAACATGCATGGGGAAGTGAAGCATATGAGTATTCCCACTGAAGTCAATGGGACTATTAATGTGATTAAAGTTTAGCAGATGCGTATGTTTGGCAGGATCAAGGACTTGGTTTGCTACCAGGGAGGCTTAAGCCAAAAGTCAGGATTGCAACCATCTAAGAATCTAGAAGGAATGAACCCAATTCTGTCATATCAGTACTCTTGAATTATTTAAAATAGCAGGAGGATCCATCTACCTTAGGTATGTATGAACCATTTGCCATTCTGCTAGCTAAATACTGTGAAATTTAGCAAAGGGTAAGAAATGTTTTTCAGTGTGTTGAGGAAAAAGAAGACAATAAAGCTTTACCTAGTCAGCGGCTGTTCCCTGGTGATGCTCAAATGTCATTTCAAACTTCACTTCATGTCCTTGTTGAGCTAATACATTCTGCGGTTCCACCAGATATGGTTCTGTCAGCCACAATAGACACTATACATGATTTTTGTTTCCCCTGGGAACACTATCCTGAAATTATGTTTGTATGTTAAATTACAAGAGAACTATGGCAGAGAAACATCAGTTCTGTTATCACCTATGACCCAATCTACTTCTCTTATACCTTACTGAAATAAGGTCACATATTGTATATGGTCCCCTTCACATAATGCTTGATGTCTCCTACATTCAAAATAGCACCACACAGAAAAAAGGGGAAATACAGAGGATCCATGAAATTGTATATTGTAAAACTAGAGCCCAATGTCAAGAGAAAACCAAGTCGACTTGACAGAGAAACCAAGATAGAGAGACAGAGTATATATTGCTATACATCTCCCTCTCCATACACACACAAATTCTTTTCACACCCGATTTACACCAGTATAACTCCACTGACTTTAATCATATTCCTGATTTACACCAGTAAAGGAGATTCAGGCCCATATTCTGATATTATGTTGTTTCCCCTTCTTCTGTCATCAACATCACCCATCTGCTTAGTGTACCAGATGTTCAGGGCCTTGCAGGTTGGCTTTCCAGTGGAGTAGAAATCAATGATGCAGATTCTTGGCATATTCTAAATATAACTTTATTTAATTACACATATCCCAGTCCTCAAACAGATATACAGTCAAACTCTTCTTTCAGGAATCTCAGCCCAATACCAGTGTCTGGCTCCCAGGAAGTAACACTGCCTCAAAAATTGACTCCAATTAGAGACCAAGAGAAAAAATTCTTCTTCTCCTCATACAGCTCCCTCTACCCAGAATCTTGTATAACAAAACTAATACAAGCATTTCTTTGAAAACTAAACACTTGGCCTGTATAACAGTGCCCTCTGTTATAACATGCTATAGCAATGCATTATAGCTTCACTCAGGAGTTTGGAAATGTCTTCAAAAAGGCGAACATGGTGGTGAACATGGGCAGTGAACTATTTTCAGGGTGTTGTTGAAATGTAGGTTTTACAAAGGATTCTCAAAATAGCCACCAAGTATTTCATACTGTGGCCATTTTGAGAATACATTTGAAAAATTTCAAGGAAGGGACCAAATAATCCACACAAGAAAACACTAGGCTTGTACCATGAATGCGAATTTTGCTGGCAGAATCCATGTTTTGGCAATAGCTTAGACATTTGGAGATGGAATCCCACTCAGGTGTACATCAGAGGAGCGCCAGTGCTATGCTGAATGGCACCAGCTGAGAATCTGGATCATAGTAAGAACCTTTTTTTAAAAATATATTCACATGAATGGTACATATGTTACACATATTTCTGGTTTTATCCATGATTAAACCGTTCCTTTGAATTCTTTATATCATGTCATAATTGTTGACCTGAACAGCAAGGCTGGGAGACTCTACCAGAAAAAGCTTTGGAGGCTAGTTACAATACATGCCTAGCACACAGAGAGTAAAGCCTTACATTTGCCCCCTCCACCCCCCCCCCCATAGGTGAATACAGGATGGGTTAAATAAGTATATTGCATTACCACAAAGGGTTAAATATCCAGTCAGCCTGAAGAACTTGGCAGGTATAGTCCATAGCTATATTGATTTATTCAGTGGCTTAAGCTTGTTTGACTAGAGCAAAGTCCTTGAGTGTAGTGACTGAAATTAATGTCTTGCTTTCTCCTTCTCTTTTATTGCTACATGTGGTTACTTGTTATTTTCTATCAGAGCTGCTCTGCCAGTGGACTGTTCATAAGTGCATTCCAACTGGTTCTCTCTTTTGCATCGATGTAGACTATGAGCACTGCTCCTGTCTCTCAAGTGTACCTGTTGCAAGGGATTCCACATGTCTTAGTCCGGAAGTTCCTTACGTTCTACACAGATATGATGCCTCCCTCGCTCTTATGTTGAAAAGTTCTTTAAACCACAAATAGCAAATCATGAAACCACAATTAGAGAAAGGGTTAATTGCACTAACACGAGGAATCTCCCAGCACTAAGTTTCCTGCACTAAGTTTTGAGTCCCCCTTGTTTTTTGGGTTATTGTCACATAGTATCCCATAGTAGGGCCTCAGCTGGCTCAGAAGTGTAGTCTGGTCCAAAGCCCACTGAAAAAAATTCCCCTTCAGACCTCTGCATAGGATTGTACTCTGACTTTGCCCCCTAAACTGAATTATTATAGAGTAAGTGGTTTGGCCTGATAATCCTATCAGCTGACTTGAATGAGAGGCCCTTGTGTCACTTAATACTTATTAAATAGTCCTCAGCATCTGTCCTTGGATATGGAGAAGCAGGTTCCATTGATTTCACTGGAAACCAATTGCTCAGCTGGTGGAAATGGGTGCAGCTACCTGGAAATCTGGAGATTTACACCAGCTTAGTATCTGGCTCACACTGGGCACATTTAGAGGTGTGAAGTCAAATTCAGTTCTCAAAACAATTAAGAAAAATAACAGAGCCAAATTCTGCAAGTTCTGCAACGTCCACCAACTTCAGTGCAAACATGGGTGTGTGAGGGCAGACTCTGGAATGTAAAGATGCAGTGTCTAGGCCATTCAAAACTGAGCATTTAATACCAGCAGTAGTTAAATTTACTGTGGTATTTGCAGTATTTCCGAATCTAAGTATAGGGAATACAGCAAATTCCATGGCAAAGATAAATACCTCAGTGCAGTAAATGGCCATTTTTTAATGGCACACTGTACACAGGCTTCAGTCTTTGACTTTTCATTCCTCGCAGTTCCATAGAATACTATTACAGAACTTTATTCATGATTAAAATGCAGTGTTTCCGTAAACATATCCTGGCAGAAATGTAACTCTAGCTGAAATCTTCTTGCAGGAGGAATAGTCAATCTGGTAGCAAATTAAGCATACCAAACTGTATTTAGCATGAATAAGCCAGGCTACACCTCTTGATTTCATACCAGACTGGTGGTTATAGTAATTTATAATATGGAAAACCTGACACCACTGAATAAGATAGGAGGATTGAGTTAGAGGACTCATTGATTACTTTATATAAAGCACTGCCAACATATAAATTCTAAGGAAATATTCCAATAGGTATAGTGAATTTGAGTTATGATGGAAATTTGCCCTTATAATGTATTTGCTAGACTTTGGTACTTACAAATCTTTTGCATACATCCAGTCATTATCAGAGTCCAGCATTTGCTGATGATCCACTGAATAAATGGTCAATTATCCTGATGTACAAAATACAGAAAGGCTGAGACTGCAATTGCACACATCTATCCAAAGCAGGCTTTAGTTTTTTGCTAAACACACCATCATTGCTCAGAAAGCCAGCCGTTCTCTTCAAATCCTGCAGGGACAGACTGACATCTCAAAGAAGTTGTTTCCTGCAGCTTTCAAGCTGAGGGTGGAAAGGTTAACATAGCTTCATTAGAATTCTTGACTCTTCAGATGCAGAGATCCTGATTATCTAATAGAATAAATACCAAGTCAATAGATAAATTGTAACATGCTCGCTGCAATATTTCAGTTTCTAATAACAGAGGTCAGGGAGGGAAGAACAGAATAGAAATTATAAGGAAAACATTTGGTCACATGCTGTTAGAAATTTTGGGGCTAGATTCACAAAGGGGAACCTTTCTCTGGTCCAATGACTTCACTGTGGATAAATACTTAAATATTCCTTGAGCCAGAGAGAGACAAACAGACAGATACACAGAAAGGGACAGGGACTCTGTAGTCCAATTGTTATAGCACCCACCAGGGAGGTAGGAGACCCCAAGTGCAGTCCCTCTGCTCCAACCATGTTTTCATTAGTTATCCACAATGGAATAACTTCTACAGGAGAGATGTGGGTAGTCCCACTTCAGAATGTCCCATAGCTCCATCGTTAAAGCACACTCCAGAGAGGTGGGAAGATGACTGTTAAATTCTTTCTCTCCCTTTCGCAGAGAGGAGGCAATTGAAACTGAGTCTCCCACGTCCCAAGTGAGCGCTCTAGCCATTCGGATATAAATTATAAGGTGGCCACCTCCTCCTACGGTCATTTTTGTGTGGCGTGAGGCAGGCATCTAACTCATTCCCACAAGAAAGCATTAGGCACCTAAGCAGCAGGTACCTGTTTGTGGATTGCTATTCAGAGATAGGTGAAGAGAGGGGTTGGCCTTAGCATGCACCACTCTGGTGAGCATATCCTATTAGCTAGTTTAGACAGTTCCCCATCTAGCATGCTGGCTTTTGTAGCTCACATTCTACACCTATCTCCCCCTGTTCATTGGATAGGGAGCCTAGGTGCCTAACTCAGCTTTGTGGATTGCAGGGTTGTTCCTGGATTTTCAAGTTAGGTGCCATGATGCTCAGCGTTCTAATGCTGAAGTCCCTTTGTGGATCCCACCCTGATTATATAAACATTAATAAATATATCTTCACAACACCCATGTGAAATGAGGGGCAATTATTCCCATTTCACAGATTAGGAACTGATACACAAATCAAAGTCAAAAGTATCCAATAATTTTGGGTCTTCAAACTGAAATGAGGAGGATCTGATTTTATATAGTGTCTATATTTTCAAAGCACAGTTCCCATTTTGACCTCAGTTGCAGCTGAGAGTTCTCAGCAATTCTGCTGCTAGACCACACAGCCTAGTCAGGCACCCAGAAAACAAGGAACACACAAACAGTGGCCACCTGTGAAAAGTTTGGTTTAAGTGACTTGCCTAGAATCACACAGGAACTCTGTGGTGAAGGCAGGGATAGAATCCAGTTGTCCCAGGCATTATTCAGTTGCCATAACCATGAGAACATTCCATCTCAAAGAAGGTTTATGGGAAGTTCAGCTTACTTCTAAGACTCTGTAGGAGATGAGCATATGCAACGAATGGAATAAACCAGCTTTACTGATACGCATGCTAATATGCTGCAGCTGGAACACTCTCGCCCCTCCATATAACCCCTTCTCGTTTTCCCATAATCCTGAACTCATGTTGTATCTCTGAGATTTGTCTTCATTTCCTAAATCAGAGCTATAAGTGGTTTAATAATAGTAAAAAAAAAAAAAAAAATGAAGGAAATTCAACGTGCTCTTGCTAGGATTTGTTCTATAATGAGCTAAGAAGTTCTTAAACATATCACAGAGTTGGTTATATTGAAGCTACAGCTTGTATAACTTCCAACTGAGAACTAAACCTAAATACAAGGGGACAGATCCTCAGCAGGTATAAATCAGCACAGCTCCAGCTGATGGAACGACACATATGTGCACCCACTGAGGATCTGGTTGAAGAACTCTATATCTGAGGAAAATAATGTACACGATTACATTATTAAAACGGGTATGTGATTGAATGCTTATTAGGAAACCAATTCTTCACTCTCAGCTGTGTAAAAATAGAAGTTTCCAGGATAAGTAGTCCATTTTATTTTAATTCAGTCAGTCTATCAAAAGAGGTAGGTTCATGTTCAATAAATATTTTAACAATTAAAAGAGAAAAATCTAAAGTGACACAATATCAACTAAAGAACTTCCTACCCTCACAACAATGAACACCCTGGCCATTCAGCTTCCTTCTCCTCAGAGAGGAAACCACACAGAATGTTGGGAGGGGAACTGTCTGTGATAATGCATAAGACCTACAGCCAGGCTGAACGAGATGTTAATGCAGGGGTCGGCGACCTTTCAGAAGTGGTGTGCCGAGTCTTCATTTATTCAGTCTAATTTAAGGTTTTGCGTGCCAGTAATACATTTTAACGTTTTTAGAAGGTCTCTTTCTATAAGTTTATAATATATAACTAAACTATTGTTGTATGTAAAGTAAATAAGGTTTTAAAAATGTTTAAGAAGCTTCATTTATAATTAAATTAAAATGCAGAGCCCCCAGACCGGTGGCCAGGACCCAGGCAGTGTGAGTGCCACTGAAAATCAGCTCCTGTGCCATAGGTTGCCTACCCCTGTGTTAATGGGATAGTAAAAAGCCCAGGGGAGCATGTATCCCTTGACCAAGTGGCTGGGTCTATGCTTTTCCCTGATAAATGGATGGGTTTGTTTACATGCCCTATAGCTCAGCAAGTTAAGGCTCTGTCAGACCAAGGAAATGTGGGAGAAGGAATTGAATTCTAGAGTTGAGGGCCTTCCACGGAGAAGACCAACCCACAATCCTGCAGACGTAGACATTTTGACCCAGATGCACAAAAGGGACTTAGGTATTGTGATTCCGAGTGTCACAACACCTATCTTTTAGGTACTTAGAAAATGACAGGAACAACAGCACGATCAACAAAGTCCGAATTAGGCACCTACATTCCTATACAATGAATAGGGAGAGACATGCACCTTAGAATGCAATCCACAAAACCAGCCCATTAGGTGGCTCCCCACGTAAGCTTTCCCATGGAAGATGCTGTTGAGAGGGGTGTGTCCTAAGCCTTTCCCCTCTCTCAGAGTTCAGTGCCTAACTCTAGACTGCCAGGAAATGCATATCTGTTTATGATCCATGGACCAGAGGATAACTGACATTAAGGCCACCTAAATAATCTGTGGGGCCTAATCTGGTAGTTGCCACCTAACTCCACACAAAATAGAGGCAAACCACCCTTATAACCTTCAACCCAGTGGTTAGGGCACTTACCCAGGGGCCCAGCCCGGGTGGGCATTTAGTTATCAAGTCCCCACTCTGCCTGATGAAAAGGAATTTGAACAGGGATCGGTCACCTCTCCAGTGAGTGCCCCAACCACTAGGCCACAGAGTCATTCTAACTTTCTCTGGCCCAATTAATATTCAATTATTCAATTTTGTGGAATAACTTCAATAGGCAAGATTGAGAGAGTCCCACATCAGAATATTCCGTAGTCTAGTGGTTAGGACACTCAGCTGAGAGGTGGTGGATCCCTGTTCAGATCCCTTTTTCTCCTCAGGCAGAGGGGGGACTTGAAATGGGGGGTATCTCACCTCCCAGGTGAGGACCCTAACCACAGTACTAGAGAAGGAGGTGCGTCCTACTTCCCCCCACTCCCTGCTTTTGTTTGTTAATGTTCATGTGGGGCCTAATCCAGTAGTCAGCCTCTGAGTACACGCACTGGATTGGCCTCTGCACATGTAATAGGCAACCAAACACCTGTCTTCCCTGCTCCTGGGGAATTTTTATTGCAAAAACTTACATGCCAAGCAATTTTAGGCATCTACAGGATTAGGTGGCAGCCTGGTGGGAGTTTCACAGATCACACTAAGTCCCTTTTTGGATCCCACCTCTAGAGACTAATCAAAATCCCAATGAGATCAATGGGAGATTTTCTATTCACTTCAGTGGGCTTTAGATCAGGTCTTAAAAACCATCAGCTACAGTGGTTGAGATGATCCCAACAGCCATGGAATAAAGTCAATTATTGGCAGGTGTGAAAGAGATGGAAGTTAAGTTAAAAACCTTAAGGGCTTGATTCCCCCAAACCTTGTACCTTGTGTAGTCATTGTTTTTGACAGGAGTTAGACAATTCCATATGCCCTCGCAGAATTCCACTGAAGTCTCCACACAGATGTCTGACTCTACCCCTATGGATCCTTTTACAGGCTTGGGGCCTACGTTTCTTGTTTGGTTTCCTTTCAATATTTTTTTCACTGAGCTATGGCAGTGAATTTAAAAAATGTAAAACAGTTAAAAGGTTAAACTGTGGAACCCAATAATAAAGTACTCACAATAACTAAAGTGGCAGCTACTTCTCCCCCGCCCCCCGTTGTTACCACTACCACTACTATACAAGTATGAGAGATTCTCATCAAATTTATATTTCATAATTTGTTAGCAAATTCTAGCCACTGGGTGGTAATGTGTTGTTAAGGGATCCAAACATCAAAAAAAATAATTTTCGAAAGAAAAAAAACCCACAATTTTTTGGACAAAAATCTGTTGGAAATATTTTCCTGAGTGTCTCTGCAGGCTCCCCAACTCCATTTGTCCTCTCTTCGGGGCCCTTTAAGAATACAAAGGCTCTCTCTGGTTAACAATACCCCTGCCTGGAGCTAATTTACAGTTTACCCAGAGTACATTCCAACAACACAAAGGGGATGTCTATACTTAGCTTTAGCATTTTCTCTTACCCCTTCTATCCTGGTCTCGTCTCTAAGCCAGTCCTTCCAGCTCTCCTTCACTAGGGCTCTGACATACAGTTCCAAACACACTCAGGGTTTCTCACCCCCCAGGAGCCTCCTGCTCCCTAGGTTTTATACTCCAGGCTCTCAGATATCATGGACCTGCAGAGCATCTCTCCCCCTCCCCCATTTTTTCCTCTCTCTCATTTTTTCTTCCTCTCCCTCATCACAGTGTCCACCGCTATAGCTATAGCTGCGGCCATCTTCTGCTCTTTATAGGGAATTGCCTGACTTCCTGCAGGAAGGGCTCATTCCAGGTGGTTTGGCTCAGCCTCAGGCTCTCCACCTCACAGGGTAAGCTCCCCTCCTACACCCCCCATGTGTTGTAACTAGTTCTAATTTAAAAATGAAAAGAAAACATAGGAATAAAATATTAAGCAATAAATAGATTTTTTAAAAATCTTGCCATTTTAACACTCAGGCGGTATTAGTAACACAAGTCATGATTTTAAAAATATATATTTAATCTTTTCAGCGTCTAATTTTTTATTCCACTCTGGCAACTTTTCTTCCATATTTCTCTGTAGTTCAAAAGACTATTTCTGCTGTCTCCTCTCTGGTAGTTAATTTTTATAGCACTTCACAAATATTACCTAACTTTTGTGTCTAGAGAACATTACTAACTTGGGGAAAATAAATTGCACAAAACTAGGCCTTACAGTCAGTGCGAAGGGATGATCCTGGAAGGTGCTCAGTCACACTTCTGGGAGGTGCTGAGCACCCTCAACTCCCATTCACTTTGGAACAATTTGGGGGCCTCAACAAGAATACTAGTCACCTTCCAGGATTGGGTCCCTAGGCACAAATTCAGGAAAGCACACTTACTCAGGAGAGTACTTAAGCATGTGCTTAACTTTATGTCAATGAGCTGTAAAGATATGCTGTAACTTAAGCTTGTGCTTAAGTCCTGTTCTGAATCAAGGGTCTAGCACCACAGACATGGGCGGTGGGTATCATAGGCAAGGGGAGGTTGTGCCTCCCCATACAGCCTAGCATGGCTCGGCCCCCAGGCCAGCATGCCTCCTGCAGGGACTCGGGGGTGCCAGGGCAGCTGATGCTGGGCTGCGCTGCCTGCCCAGCGCTCCGGGGCTGACCACCTGAGCACCGGGACTGGGGGCCTGCATGGGCTCGGGGCACGGCGACCGCACTGCCTGGCCACCTGCAGCACCAGGGCTGGGAACGCTGTGGCCACGCCACCCAGGGGCTGTGGGTATTGAGGCTGCAGCGCACTGAGGCTGGTGCCTTGTCCCTCCACCCCCTACCCCTCCCGCCCCCAGCCATCCAGCGCTGGGCCCAGGGGGCCGCATTGGTGGTGCTTTGGGCTCCTGCGGGAGAGGGGGAGATAGACAGGGAGGGAGGGGGGCACAAGGAGAGGGGCCGGGGGCTAGCCTCCCCTGCAGTCAGGTCATCCACCGCCCATAACCACAGAGTAGTGGTTTTTTGATGTATGGACACCCTTTAGAGAGGTTACTTTCATGGGAAGAAAAACACTAAAAGGGTAGGTGTTTCACTTGATCAAGCAACACTGATTTGGGTCACACTGTGGATGTAATAGTTAGCTTTGAATCCGAGCTATAATGCATTGCCTGTGACTTTATAGCACTAATGGGGCTGATGTGCTGTAGGCAATAGAAAGATGGAGGCTCAGAAGGGGAAAGGGTGGATATAAAAGGAAAGAAAAATCAAGGGACAACTCCATGTGTATTAAACTTTTTGTTGGAGATGAAAAGTTTAAACATTTTAACAAAAAACAGGCCACTCTGTGCTTTCTTTGCACCAGTGTGAGAACTTCAGTGTTCTGATACCTCTTAAAGTATTTGATGAGAGACTAATAGCCTGACAGGCTAACACTTCACTTCCTTCCAATTAGGAGACTTTAACATCAAAGCCAAGGTCCTCCACTCAGCAAGGGCTTACTTGAATGAATTATAGAAGAGAATAAGTCCAGTAGTTTCTTGTTTTTTTCCCTTGTGGAGACACAGTCCGGCATAGGCTTTAATAAGACGTTTGAGGTCAAAAGGTTCAGGTCCCTCACTGTGAACACTAGGAAACTACCAGAGTGTTTCAATATGTGTGGTGTTTATAATGCAATCAGGCAAAGCTGAAAACTCTATTACAGAATGTCAGTGAGGCTGACTTCCTTTTAGAGTGCTCTTGTGTATGGTTAAAAGCAAAGAATATGGGAGTTTTAGTACAATATGAATCTTCAATGTTGCCATTTCAGTGTGCTGAAACAAATAATGCCTTTGCCATCATTAATTTTGGCCTACAGAAGTAGATGAAAGTGTCGCACCCTTAGCTGTAGTGTGTTTAGTTATTATGATACAGGAAAGTTCTGTGGTACGAAATCATGACTGTTTGACCTAGCATGTTATTTCACTTACTAGGTCAAAATCTTCTCTTATAAAATACAAGAAAACAGAAGATCAGAAACTGTTCCACTGTTATTTACCTGATTGCAAAAGTGAAAGCATAACAATATTCCTTAGAGACAAGAGAATCCTATTTCCCTCATTTTTGTGAACAAGACATTTTTTAGATGCAAAATATTTTTTTTTTCTGTCATGCACAATGGCTTACTTTATTTTCTGTTTTCTAAAGGTCCTGGCCTCCGGGCTAGAGCTGTAGGTAGTGGGACTGTACACACACACACACACACACACACACACTTTAATTTGTGTCATCTATAGGCAGTTTATAATACAGAAGCTGCTTATGAGTGCACTTTAAAACTTTACAATAAACAATAATGAGAAAAAAGGAAAAACATTATACAAATAATACCCTACTCTTGTGTCTCCCATACTAACAGAGTGTGTCTCTTTGTCTTCTCCTAGTGTCTAATCCTCATGAGAAGGTTTATTAGTCTAGTAATTCTTTTAAACTAAAAGACCATGTTTAACTCGACCAACATAGCCTCATGCTCAGAAACCCTGGGTTCAGTTACCACAGATAACCCACTCATGGGTGTGGTTAAATTTGAAAAAAGTCCCATCGGGCAATTAATGGTCAGAAGAGATTAACATCTCTTGTATTTTATCCAAAACATGGGACCTCTAGCATTACAATGCTTCCTAAAGAAGGCTTGGGCATTGTTTCAGCAGGAATATTGTCATCTATTCTTGGGGATCCCTTAATAGACCTGACTCTTTCCTAGCTTCTGAGATGGAATAAATGCACAGCCTGAGGTGATATGTCTGTGGGCCATCTTATCCACTACCACTCCTGACCATTTACAGATCCAAGAGTGTTTAACATCCCAAGGAAGTTATTTAGAATACTGCTTGTGACAATAATATCAGACAAGATTACCATTTTATTTTATAAGTCCAGCACACTTCAAATGGCCGCTTATGTGATTCTTGCCCAAATGGTGATATACCAAAAGCCAGTTTTATAATTGCAGTGGTCTCCTTCCTTCAGTCATCATGAACATGTATACTAGGGAGCATCTCATTCTGATCTCTGGTGTTGAGTCTTGGCCCTTCTGTCAAGAAAGTCTTCACCTATGCTTATCTTGCTACATATTCATCATAGACCAGAATGTCCATAGCACCTTTGAAATAGGCATACTACAAGAAATCATATTTTCACAACCAAAACATTAACATTTTTTGTTCCTGCTTCAATTTTTGCTTTTTCAGAAATGAAAGGTAGTTTTCCACAGGCAGCTCTTTGTACAGTACTTTGCATTTTAGCAAACAGATGCTCAGATATTCTGGCATGTTATATAAACACAGGCAAATTAGGCAGATTGATTTTGTCACACATAAACCTGCAAAACAAAAATTAATCACTCGACACAGCTCTAATCAAGGGGAGTCCATTTGATATTAATGTGAATATCATAAGTATGTCAACAAGATTTGCACAGTAATTCAGCCTTAATTAACCAGATGATTATTTTAAAGTGGTATCAGTAAATCTCCATTGCAGGAACAATATTAACCCAATGAAATTTCCATACAAATTACAAATTACAAAATCCTCTGTAGAAATACCTATGCCTTCAAATGAGGTAAAATAATAAGTGAGTCTCAGGGAGCTTTTTTCTTGACTGCTTGCAGTAGTTCAAGTTCAACACAAAATCATCCTAGCTATTATTTATAGTTTGTTTTCATTTTCATACTAATCTTGTTATGCCAGAAACTGTCTTATTTTAACTTACCTGTCCTCACCAGTGAAAAGCAGTAGTTATCATGTTAAAAAAATTGGATATTAAAATATCATTTTTGAAGTTCAATGAAATGATTTAATAACAATGTATCTTCAATTTTCCTAAATGATTTTAAAACCTTAATGCTCAACAGGGGGCTGCATCAGCAGCATAATGAAATGGGACAGTTGAGATTGCAACCTGCTGTGTGAAGTTCTCTCCCACATACATAGCATCATGACAGCTCTGTCTTCTTTCCTCTTTATCTTTCCTTTCCTCTACAAGAACTGGGTGATCTCCCTGAACGGAGGAATGTCACTCAGTATCTCACGTGTCCAGCTGGCGATTAATTTCCACAGAGTAAAGATCAGATACTTTGTAGAGCTGAATCTAATGTTACAGCTCAATTGTGAATGTTGCTAAAAGAAGATTCGATAGGCAGCTCCACTAATTACTGGGTAGTTAATATAGATGTTAACTGTTTACATTTTTATTACTATCAAATTGGCCAGCATCAGCAATCATACAAAATAGGCATGCTGATGATATATGGTGATTTAAAATTGATTAGAACAACAGACAGCTTTAGGAAGAAAAAAAGAAAGGAAAAGAAAGCATTGCAAAGTTTGTATAGCAAGAATTGACCCCATGAGCATCTCAACAAGTCAGTGTCCAACTAGGGTCCTTACATTTATAAGTAAGTACATCCATTTATTCATATCTAAATATCAGTGACATCATGGTAGAATTTTCAGAAGCCTACACAATCCATTGCTAACTTTGAGCACTCCAGCAGCTGACCTTCCAGTAATTGTGAATACCAGCCATCCATCTCCTGGCTGGTCACCCCTTACTCTGAGTTCATGCTCAGCTGATTATCATAGAATCATAGAATATCAGGGTTGGAAGGGACCTCAGGAGGTCATCTAGTCCAACCCCCGGCTCAAAGCAGGACCAATTCCCAACTAAATCATCCCAGCCAGGGCTTTGTCAAGCCTGACCTTAAAAACCTCTAAGGAAGGAGATTCCACCACCTCCCTAGGTAACCCATTCCAGTGCTTCACCACCCTCTTAGTGAAAAAGTTTTTCATAATATACAACCTAAACCTCCCCCACTGCAACTTGAGACCATTACTCCTTGTTCTGTCATCCTCTTTGGAACCCCCTTTCAGGTAGTTGAAAGCAGCTATCAAATCCCCCCTTATTCTTCTCTTCTGCAAACTAAGCAGCCTCAAGCAGCCAAAACAAAAAACAAAACAAAACAAAACAAAAAGCTGCGATTGCGATCTGCGGCGGCAATTTGGCGGGAGGTCCTTCGCTCCCAGGTGGGGTGAGGGACCGTCCACTGAATTGCCGCCGAATACCTGGACGTGCTGCCCCTCTCCGGAGCGGCCTCCCCAAGCACCTGCTTGAGAAGCTGGTGCCTGGAGCCGGCCCTGCTGCTGGCAATGCCCCTACTTATACAGCCCAAAATGCCATCAGCCTTTTTGGCAACAAGGGCACACTGTTGACTCATATGCAGCTTCTCATCCACTGTAACCTCCTTGGTCCTTTTCTGCAGAACTGCTGCCTAGCCATTTGGTTCCTAGTCTGTAGCAGTGCATGGGATTCTTCCTTCCTAACTTCAGGACTCTGCACTTGTCCTTGTTGAACCTCATCAGATTTCTTTTGACCCAATCCTCTCATTTGTCTAGGTCCCTCTGTATCCTATCCCTACCCTCCAGCGTATCTACCACTCCTCCCAGTTTAGTGTCATCTGCAAACTTGCTGAGGGTGCAATCCACGCCATCCTCCAGATCATTAATTAAGATATTGAACAAAACTGGCCCCAGGACTGACCCTTGGGGCACTCCGCTTGATACCAGCTGCCAACTAGACATGGAGCCATTACTCACTACACGTTGATCCTGATGATCTATCCATCTTATAGTCCATTCATCCAGCCCATACTTCTTTGACTTGCTGGCAAGTTATTATCCATGATGACCCCCCATATTTTGTTTCAGTGTCACTGCTTCCCAGAATAGAGCCCCCATCCTGTAAGTATGGCCTACAGTCTTTGTTGTTAGAAGTACAACTTTACATTTAGCTGTATTAACACATATATCGTTGGCTTGTGTTCAGCTTACCAAGCGATCCAGATCGCTCTGTATCAATGATCTATCCTCCTCATTATTTACCACTCCTGCAATTTTTGTGTCATCTGCAAACTTTATCAGTGATGGTTTTATATTGTCATTATAAGTCATTGATAAATATGTTAAACTGAGTAGGGCCAAGAAATGATCCTTGTAATTTTAATATATAGCTGTGTGTTGTGATAGGAACAGTGTTGGGATAATGGTCTTAAATGTCTTTATTGTTGCAATAGTCGAGGAATCACAGGAATTATGAGAAAAAAATGAAGAAACCTTAAAACTGAACTAAATCACACAGGGACAAATACTGTCACCGTACAACAGATAATGAACTGCCCCAGAGTCAGAGTAACCCCTTCAAAGCATTGTAAAGGGGCCACTCAGCAGGCCACCTGTGACAGGAGTTGAGGTGTGTAAACTTAGGTGTGGCTGCATGATCCACATGTTCATGTGCAAGCACTCCCTGATGACGGCCAATATCCCCTATTCACAGTGCCCACATCGATTATTCCTGTCCTTAGAAGGAGAAGTTTGTGAGGCATTGGGTAGTCAGAATATGGTACCACATGTGTAATGATCTAGAAGAAGCATTATTTGGCTAATTCAAAGCCTTTTGAAATCAATGGAAAGACTCTGTCAAGGCTGAAACCCCACTCTGGCACTTTGAATGCAGAAGGTGGGGGCCCGCAAGGATTCTAAAAATTAATACTGGCCACTTCAGGCTTGTATTAAACTCCCAAGGTTACGGCTTTTCTCTGACCTTGGATGGGTAGATGCTGCCACCACCCAAGTGCAAAAACCCCTTTGAGAACCCAGGAAGGTGCATTTGGGAATTCCTTCCTGTGGAGTACTTTTAAGGCCTTTCCCCTCCACCCCTTTGGGGAAGAGTTGTGAAAAAAAAAGGAAATCAGCTGTTGCCACCAGCTAATTAAACAACATATGCACAAACCTCTTAGAGACACAAAAATCCAATCCTCTTCTTTAAAAAGGTAAATTTTATTAAAAACAAAAAGAAAGAAAATACATTTGGAACATTTTTGCTAGATTTAAAAAAAAAAACCAATTACAAGCATTAAGCATCAAGATAGCTTTCTTGAGGTCCAACTTAAAGGCTACAAGCAAAACAAAAGCACTTGGGGTTAGCACAGAGGAGTCCACAAGCCATAAAGAAATAAAAGAGATAAACCTAATTGTGTCATCCTAGACATTTCCTGATCTACTTACATATCTGGAGTTTCAAATGAGTACTTTCTAGGTATGATCTGATGATTTTCATACCTGGCCCAAAGCTTTTTACAGCATTGCTGCAGCCCTGCCTCTGCTCTCCGGGAGAGCAACACAAACAGACAAAGGGGAAGTTTTTTCCCAATTTTAAAAAGTTCTAGCCTTCCCATTGGCTCTTTTGGTCAGGTACCCACTCCCTTCTTTTTACCTATGGACTTTTTAACCCTTTACAGGTATAGCAAGTAGAGAACAGCTACGAACAAGGATTTTATAGCTAACTGGCTGGTTGGGTGTCCATAAAAGGGAGCTACCCCCACCCCCTTCATTTATCACAGACTCCCAGGACTTCAAAGGACTTTGGATCAAGACCTATGCCTATTTCCAGATGTCTGTCAGAATTTGCCTATAAAACCTTGTAAATTCCTTTACAGGGCTTTGTTCTAGATGTTAATATACATGGGAGAAGGACAATATTACATCTTTCACAGGAAAGATTTTAGGATTTATTGGTACTTTTTGTCATTTAAAACATGAATGATCCAATTTTTCAAGAATATGCTCACTTTCTCTCAGAAATTCTTGGTGTCCAATTCTTAGTACATATTATTTTAACTTCTTTTATTATTTTAAAACTGCTTTGCAGAATAAATAAACATACACAGTCCCTGCCTGGGAGAGTTTATTAAATATGATGAGAGAAGTGAGCTAATGCCTCGTACAGGATCAGAGAAGAAAGAAAGGGGTTACAATCATACATTTACACACATGGGCCAGGTCCCAGAATGGGCAACTGAGCGCATTGCAGTATCAGACCTTTAGATATGTGCACATCTTGGTGTCTCAATTAAGTTTGGTAATTGTTATTACAGTAATTATAATTAAGGCTGCGTGTCTGTCATGGAGGGTATCAAAGTCACGGATTCCGTGACTTTCCGTGATCTTCGTGACTTCTGCAGAGGCTGGTGCTGGCTCAGGGGCTGCCTGAGCTGGGCAGTCCCTGGGCAGCAGCCATAGTTTGGGTGTGAGATGGGGCTCAGGGCTGGGGCAGAGGGTTAGGGTGTGGGGCGGCGTTTACCTGGGGCGGGGGGACTGGCATGTCCCTGCTGCTCCTAGGTGGAAGGGCCAGGGGGCTCCACATGTTGCCCGCACCCGCAGGCCCTGCCTCCACAGCTCCCATTGGCTGCTGTTCCCAGCCAATGGGAGCTGCGCCTGTGGAGCTGGCACTTGTGATGGGAGCAGTGCATAGAGCCCCCCTACAGGGACATGCCTGCCAGCCCTATGACCCCCCCCCCCCCAGCACCAGCAGGGGTCCTGGACTGTCTCTGCTACCCCCACAGCCAGAAGGGGTGACCCGGGCCATGCACCACTGCCCCCCAGCACCAGCGGAGGTCCCAGGCCATGCACTGCCACCCACTTCCCCCCCAGCACCTCCAGGGGTCCCAGGCCATTCCCCCCCCCCCCAACACCTGTCCCCAGACAGCTCCCCAGAGCACCCCTGGCCCAAGTTTTAGTTAGGAGTATATAGTAAAAGTCATGGACAGGTCACAGGCCGTGAATTTTTCTTTACTGCCCATGACCTGTCCATGACTTTTACTAAAAACACCTGTGAATAAAACATAGTCTTAATTATAATGCATATGGAGTCAGAATACATATTGAATCTTAATGTTATAATTAAATAAAAAATAGGGTTTAATTTAATTTAATATATGGCCCATCTTCAAATAAGTAAATCTGTATAATTACATAAGTGTTGCCCCCATCCCAACACACACCCACCTACTAAATTAATACATGCTGGCCTAGTGGATAGGGGAGGGACAGTAGATGTGATATATCTGATTTTAGTAAGGTTTTTGATACAGTCCCACATGACATTCTCATAAGCAGACTAAGGAAATGCAAGCTAGATGAAATTACTATAAGGTGAGTGCACAACTAGTTGAAAGACTGTACTCAAAAAGTAGTTATTAATGGTTTGCTGTCAAGCTGAGAGGCTGTATCTAGTCCCACAGGGTCAGTCCTGTGTTTGCTACTATTCAATATTTTCATTAATGACTTTGATAGTGAAGTGAAGAGTATGCTTATAACATTTCAGATGACACCAAGCTGGAGGGGTTGATAGCACTTTGGAGGACAAGATAAGAAATCAATACAACCATGACAAATTGGAGAGTTGATCTGAAATCAACAAGATGAAATTCAATACAGATAAGTGCAAAGTACTACACTTAAGAAGGAAAAATCAATGCACAACTACAAAATGGAGAATAACTGGCAGCACTGCTGAAAAGGAACTGGGGGTTATAGTGGATCAAAAACAGAATATAAGTCAACAATGTGATGCAGCTGTGAAAAAGCTAATAGCATCCTAGCATGTATTAACAGGAGCATCGTATGTAAGATACAGAGGTAATTGTCCACTCAACCCAGCACCAGTGAGGCCTCAGCTGGAGTACTTTGTCCAATTCTGGTTGCTACACTTTAGGAAAGATATGAACAAATTGGGAAGAGTCCAGAGGAGAGACCAAAAGTGATAAAAGGTTTAGAATACCTGTCCTATGAGGAAAGGTTAAAAAAACTGGGCAGGCTTAGTCCTGAGAAAAGAAGATCGAGGGGGGACCTGATAACAGTCTTCAAATATGTTAAGGTCAGTTATAAAGCGTATGGTGATCAATTGTTCTCTGTGTCCATTGAAGGTAGGACAAGGTATCATGGGCTTAATCTGCAGCAAGGGAGATATAGGTTAGATATTAGGAAAAAACTTTCTAACCATAAGGGTAGTTAACCTCTAGAATAGGCTTCCAAGGGAAGATGTGGAATCCCCACCATTGGAAGTTTTGCAGAATAATTTGGACAAACACTTGTCAGGGATGGTCTAGGTTTACTTGGCCCTGGTTCAGTGCAGAGGGCTGGACTTGATTACCTCCCAAGATTCCTTCCATCCCCACATTTCTATGAGTCTATATAGAGTAACATACCTGTGACAGAATGAATGCTCTTTCCAGGTATTAATTCAGCAGTGGCAATGTTCTATCAATTACTGGATTTCTGGTCAAGATTGGAAGTTCTATGAGATAGAGATCATTTTTGTTCTGGGTTTGTACAGTGCCTGGCACAATGGGATCCTGAGGCACTATAGGAATACAAATAATAAATAAGGGTTCAAAGCTGTAGTCTTGCAATAACTTTGGTAGAAGCTTTTTCTGAGTGAGGCTTGTAGGATCAGGCATCAACTTTTTAAAGATCAGTAGCTATAATGAAATGACATTTAAAATCTGATATAAATGTATAAACTTTTTAACATACATCTGGAATTTATTATGAGACAAGCCTTGGAAAGTTTTGACAAACTGGAAGGAGCTGGAATTTGCATTGGTAGACACCTCTGAACTGACCTCAGATATGCCGGTGACACAACACTCTTTGCTACAACCATCAGTGCAATGCAATAAATGTTGCCTTCTGTAAAAACAGTTAGTACAGAATATGGACTACTCCTGCATGTGACAAAAACAAAATGCATGTACACTAACACGACTATCAAAACCAGGATGCAAATGGACATCACAATTAACAGACAAGCTGTAGAAGGAGTAGATTAATTTAAGTATCTATAATTACCTAGACTGGGATCATAAGCATTCAACCAAGGAGGCTGTTCCAAAGAAATTGGAAGAAGACTAAGGACGGCTTACTCAGCTATGGCCTCCCTTAAGAAAGTGTGGAAAAACTGTGGCATGTCAAAATGTATGAAGGTGCAATTGGTGAAAAGCCTATAGTGATTTATGGATGTGTATCGTAGTAAGTTAATGCTGCTGAGAAGAAGCAAATTAAAGTTTTTGTAATGTAGTGCTGGTGACGACTCTTGCATATCTCCAGGATGGAAAACAAGATGAATGCATACATTAGAAATATTATTGGAGGGAAGCAGACCCTGATGTCAGAAATCAACAGACACAAACTTATTTACTTTGGTCACATTAGGTGTAGAAATGGAAATAATCTTGAGAAAGTTATTATGGAAGGAATGGCAGAGGGGAATCTCGAGTAGCAGTAGAGAGTATTTGGCACTGGTGTGATAGCTGTTGGAATACTATGTCCAGTT
Source organism: Malaclemys terrapin pileata (assembly GCF_027887155.1). NCBI lineage: Eukaryota > Metazoa > Chordata > Testudines > Emydidae > Malaclemys > Malaclemys terrapin. The sequence continues at coordinate 183,150,139 of NC_071507.1, read as the reverse complement.
CTGATATCCACAATTCAAGGAAGATGTTGATAAATTGAAGAGGGTTCAGAGAAGAGCCACACAAATGTTTAAAGTATTGGAAAACATTCCTTCTAATGAATACTCAAGGATCTCAGACTATTTAGCTTCACAAAGAGAAAGGCAAGGGGTGTCTTGATCACTGTCTAAAAGTAGTTGTATGGGGAGCAAATATTTGATAATGGGCTCACCAGTCTAGCAGAAAAAAGGTACAAGATCCAATGGCAGGGAGATGAAGCTAGACAAATTCAGGCTGGAAATAAGGCATAATTTTTTAACAGTGAGGGTGATTTACCAGTGGAACCATTTATCAGAGGTCATGATGGATTTTCCATCACCTGCAATTTTTAAATCAAGACACAATTTTTTAAAATTTTCTTGTTCAAAAGAAATTATTTTGGGGAACCTCTATGGCCTCCATTATACTAGGCCAAACTAAACGATCACAGTGGTCCCTTCTGACCTTGGAATCTATGCATCCTTGATACATGGGGTTGATCCTGATAGATGGAAACATTTTGGGGGGAAATCCTTATGTACTGGGTCCTTATGTACTCAAAATGTTTCCATTTATTGCTTGTTATAAAAATGGCAGCGCATCACTCAGAATACTGTTCACTCTGGGTTGAAATTCACATTGCAATTTTTCACATATTTTAATTAAAAGAAACCTGACTCAAAACATCCCTGAACTTTGGGAGAATTTAGTCCAGAAACCAGATTCAAAGTTTGTGGTTTTGGCCCATCTCAAATTCAAGTAAGATTTGGTAATGTTACAGAGCATCTATCTAGAAATACTTGATCAGATTCTTTACTCAGTTACACCTGTGCAAATTGGAAGCAATCCCACTGAAATCAAAGAGATTCTTCTGGATTCACATGGGTATACTGGAGAGCAGAATCTGGCCCTATGTTTTAACTTGCTAACAGTTCCCTTCTTTCCTGGATATTGGCATTTCCTTCTCCTGACTTTATTCTGTCTCATTTCCAAAGCCTCCAGTTTGAGACCGTTTCAAACAGAGTTTAGAGAGGATTTGAATAAGACTGAAGAGAAATTTGGGGAGTTAATTTTTTGAGCAAACTGCGCACACTTGAAGGATGACAGAGAGATTCTGGCATTGCTCAGCGAGCTGACTTTGATAGTAATTGGATTTCAGTGCTCTGGGTAACAAGCAATAGCATGAAAACAAGACTGCACAAACTTGTAATAAACAATGCAACAGGAGTGAATGTGTTTATGGGGAGATACAGCACCTTCTATATGGACAACACAGAAGGGGGTGGGAGGACTTGACCCTTCATCTCATATATGTTTGCACTGAGTGTCAGCTATGATGTGTTTAAAATCAGTATTGTCCTCTTGTCTTGAGTCTAATTTTCCAAAAATCGGCTCACTGCTGCACGGGCATAAATATAGATTAACTTCATGGGCAGACAAAGCCCTAAAGCAGGGAAACCAAAGTGAAAACACTGACACTGGAAGAGTTTGTCCAAATAGCCCTACTGAATCTGAGAACAGAATCTGTGGATATTGTGGATCATACACTAGTCAGAGGTATGTAGACTCCAAAGGCAGACTTGTGTGATCAGCAGCACACAGCTGGCAATTTACCACAGGGTATGAGAGTAGCTATCTGCTGAGGTAAAACATGTTCAGGCCACATCAGATAAGGAAAACAACTGGTATGTTCACACCTGCTTAAATTGAAACTATCTGCTTAACTGCTGACACACAAACTACTCCCTTTATAATGTGACAGCAAGACAAATTCAAAGGAAATGGGGCTACAATGCAAAACAGCTACACAGCACTAAATTGGATGATTCCTTTAAACTCAGATCAACAGGTTGAGGTCAATGTAAGCAACAGAGACAAAGGGAAATCCCTTGGGCATGATTCAAGAGTTAAGATGAAATGTGCTTAGCTGCTTATCACCTATATTTGACCCCCTCTTCCCCGCCCCTTCCAGCAATGTTTCTTACAGTGAGAATGAACTGAAGGAACTGGCAGTGAATGAAGATTTTGTTAGTGACACTGGCTCTGTTTCTGCCTGCATTTGATTAAAAGATCTAAGAAAGAGCCATGTGCTGAATCCTGCCCTGAGTTACACCCATGAACAGGTGTTGTGAATGCATATCTGAGGGAAAAACTGGGTCCTTATGCCTGTTTTCACAATTCCTTCTAAATAAGTGAGTTTCTTCTACCCTCTGAACACTTCTGATGGATGCCAGTGATTGGGCCTGATCCTGAAGAGTGCCTAGCACCTGCATCTCCCATAGAAACCAATGACAGATGCAGGTGCTCGGCATCTCTTAGAGTCAGACTCTAAAATACTAGTTGCCATGGTGACAGAATGTAAAGGAACAACAAAGAGCTGTTTACTGGTGAAACTTAGCAGGGCTCGACAAAGCACCACAAAACTGTAATTAGAGTTGGGTTGAAACACATCTTTATTTCTGCAGAAATGAATAGGCAGTAATCTTGCCTTTGATGCCCTTTTTACATTGTCCCTGATATAAATTCCCTCCACCCCCAGTTTTAAATCGTTTAAAGTAGTGTGGGTTTTCCTATTGTTATTTTTAAAAAATCTCTGAAAAACAAAGATTCAGAATTATACACAAATTATGTTGCCTGAAAATAATGCTTACAGGAGCAAAGCACTGTGTACTTTGAGGTAACCTGAACCACAAAGACCCTAGCTTCTGCAGCATTCGGTGGATGAAATTCACAACAACTTTGGATACATTTTTAAATGCAAGGTTTTTATTTAATGAAATATAAAGATGACCGCACAGTCAGAACAGTAGCCTCCATTTGTTTCATATTAAATACAATTTGCTTTATGCCATCCAAATTCTTTCAGTTTTCTAAATTATTATGATTGTATTACAGTAGCACGCACTGAAGACAGGACTAGGCATTGCACAAACTCACAATAAGAGACAATCTCTGCCTGAAAAAGCTTACAATCTAATTAGACAAAACAGACAACAGTGGGAGGGGTAACAGAAGCACAGAGACTGAAGTGTCTTGCCTACAACAGATCAATAGCAGAGCTGGAAATAGAGCCCAATCCAGTGCTGACACCCAATCCAGTGCTGTATCTACCAGACCTCGCTGCTTCTGTATGGGAGAATGTTATAATGACATTTCTTACCTATATTGTAGAAGTTATCAGGAGGAAAGCTGAAAGTTTTGACAGAGAGGTAGGGAACTTATGGGAATACTGTGTTTCATGTACCACATTCTGAGAGAGAGCATGAGACGACCCCATGTTTCTAAAACTAAACTGGCTCTTTATTAAATATATATATATATATATATATATATATATATATATATATATATATATATAATGTGCTGCAGTTACAGCACATATATATATATATAATGTGCTGTAACTGCATCTAGCATTCTAGCCATTGCACACAGACTGGCTACATGCTACAAATACATCCCTCCTATAACGGGAATAAAGGGAAACAAGAAGACTTTTTATCAATACATTAGAAGCAAGAGGAAGACCAAAGACAGGGTAGGCCCACTGCTTAGTGAAGAAGGAGAAACAGTAACAGGAAACTTGGAAATGGCAGAGATGCTTAATGACTTCTTTGTTTCGGTCTTCACCGAGAAGTCTGAAGGAATGCCTAACATAGTGAATGCTAATGGGAAGGGGGTAGGTTTAGCAGATAAAATAAAAAAAGAACAAGTTAAAAATCACTTAGAAAAGTTAGATGCCTGCAAGTCACCAGGGCCTGATGAAATGCATCCTAGAATACTCAAGGAGCTAATAGAGGAGGTATCTGAGCCTCTAGCTATTATCTTTGGAAAATCATGGGAGATGGGAGAGATTCCAGAAGACTGGAAAAGGGCAAATATAGTGCCCATCTATAAAAAGTGAAATAAAAACAACCCAGGAAACTACAGACCAGTTAGTTTAACTTCTGTGCCAGGGAAGATAATGGAGCAAGTAATTAAGGAAATCATCTGCAAACACTTGGAAGGTGGTAAGGTGATAGGGAACAGCCAGCATGGATTTGTGAAGAACAAATCATGTCAAACCAATCTGATAGCTTTCTTTGATAGGATAACGAGCCTTGTGGATAAGGGTGAAGCTGTGGATGTGGTATACCTAGACTTTAGTAAGGCATTTGATACAGTCTCGCATGATATTCTTATCGATCAACTAGGCAAATACAATTTAAATGGGGCTACTATAAGGTGGGTGCATAACTGGCTGGATAACCGTACTCAGAGAGTTGTTATTAATGGTTCCCAATCCTGCTGGAAAGGCATAACGAGTGGGGTACCGCAGGGATCTGTTTTGGGACCGGCGCTGTTCAATATCTTCATCAACGACTTAGATATTGGCATAGAAAGTACGCTTATTAAGTTTGCGGATGATACCAAACTGGGAGGGATTGCAACTGCTTTGGAGGACAGGGTCATAATTCAAAATGATCTGGACAAATTGGAGAAATGGGCTGAGGTAAACAGGATGAAGTTTAACAAAGACAAATGCAAAGTGCTCCACCTAGGAAGGAAAAATCAGTTTCACACATACAGAATGGGAAGAGACTGTCTAGGAAGGAGTACAGCAGAAAGGGATCTAGGGGTTATAGTGGACCACAAGCTAAATATGAGTCAACAGTGTGATGCTGTTGCAAAAAAAGCAAACATGATTCTGGGATGTATTAACAGGTGTGTTGTGAGCAAGACACGAGAAGTCATTCTTCCGCTCTACTCTGCTCTGGTTAGGCCTCAGCTGGAGTATTGTGTCCAGTTCTGGGCACCGCATTTTAAAAAAGATGTGGAGAAATTGGAGCGGGTCCAGAGAAGAGCAACAAGAATGATTAAAGGTCTTGAGAACATGACCTATGAAGGAAGGCTGAAAGAATTGGGTTTGTTTAGTTTGGAAAAGAGAAGACCGAGAGGGGACATGATAGCAGTTTTCAGGTATTTAAAAGGGTGTCATAAGGAGGAGGGAGAAAACTTGTTCACCTTAGCTTCTAAGGATAGAACCAGAAGCAATGGGTTTAAACTGCAGCAAGGGAGGTCTAGGTTGGACATTAGTAAAAAGTTCCTAACTGTTAGGGTGGTTAAACACTGGAATAAATTGCCTAGGGAGGTTGTGGAATCTCCATCTCTGGAGATATTTAAGAGTAGGTTAGATAAATGTCTATCAGGGATGGTCTAGACAGTATTTGGTCCTGCCATGCGGGCAGGGGACTGGACTCGATGACCTCTCAAGGTCCCTTCCAGTCCTAGAATCTATGAATCTATGAATAACCTGTGCTCCTCCCTCCAAGTTCCATGTAGGTGGCTATATTTTTGTATCTGGAAAGACCATGGTGAAAATCTGGGGTTTTGAAGTCAAACCATACTTTCTGCTAAAATGGTTAGCAATTGAATCAATTAAACATATCAAGTGCGTTGTCATCTTTAGGTTTCAGAGTTAACAATCGTTTGGTTCTAGCTTTGCTACTTTTGTGCCCTGTGTGCTCACCCAAGCACAGTTCTGCCTCATGCAGGGAATGGGCATCTCCTTTGCATTCCTCCTAAATTCTGCCTGAGTGTCTCAGTACAGAGCAAGTTTGACTGCCAGTTACGCTTTCATGGCATCAGAGGCAGGGGTATGAATTTTTTCTGAATAGAAGAAATTATTTCTTTTGAACGTTCAAACCTCTGAACATATTTCTCTTCCATCTTGGTGTAAATCCACTGCCTTTGCTTCAGTGTATTGTGCCTATGTGACACATTGCAAGGTCAAACCCTATGAAATAATACAACATTGAATTAGCAACCATATATGGGAGAGAGATAGTAGAGGAAAGAATACAAGACAGGGCTGTCTAAACTGCAGCTGCTGTCAGCATCATGGAAATTTTTACCAATGGTCTTCACTAATTAGCTGCTACATGAAGTAAAATGTCTGATATGACTGTGACGAACTGGGCCTGTTCTCACGGTGGTCTGTGAATGCTGACAGGGGAGTGTGCTGGGATAGTCTGCATTGCAGGATGGGATCTGCCTGTTCTCACGGTGGTCTGTGAATGCTGACAGGGGAGTGTGCTGGGATAGTCTGCATTGCAGGATGGGATCTGCCCGAGGGCGCATACCTGAGTGTGTAACATGAGAACCCAGGAAGGGGTTGAAGGTGAGGTGACTCCTTAGCCCGGGAAACTGAACAAAGGCTGTGGGAGGGGTCGCAAAAGGAGAGTGCTGGAAGCAGGCTAGAAGGAGGCTGGAGAGATGGCTGGGGGGCAGAGATGGCTCTGACCCCCCAAAGGGGGGTGGGCTGGCATGCCCTGGGACCCCAAGCTGGACCTAACTGAGGGGGGCCCTGTTGTCTGTGCCTGCAAGACCTGTCTTGGACTGTATTCCTGTCATCCAAATAAACCTTCTGCTTTACTGGCTGGCTGAGAGTCATGGTGAATCGCAGGAAGCCGGGGGTGCAGGGCCCTGAGTCCCCCAATACTCCGCAACAACTGGTGGCAGCGGTGGGATCTACTGCACCCCGTGGACGGCGCTTCCTGCAGTAAGTGACTGGGGAGCAGTAAAACGAAGGGGGATTGACGGGGACCAGGCGCGCTGAAGAGTGAGAGAGAGACGGTTATTACCCCTGGGAGTGTGTGACCAGCGAGAAGGACTTTTGCAGTAACAGGGTCCCCCGAGGGGATCGCAGCGAGTGGTCCCAGGGGCGGAGGAGTCTGCAGCTCGACCCTGGCAGAGAGGTGGTGACCTTGAGAAGGGCTGGCACACTAGGGGGCCCCCTGGGAACTGTGGGGAGCTGTGAGCACACAGGCCGGTGAGTGGCCAGCAGGAAGATGTATGCCAAGCGGCTTAAGAGCGACCTGGTGGAGCTGTGCAAGCAGAGGCGGCTGCGCATTGGGAGGCTCACCAAAGAACAGCTCATTGCCCAGCTGGAGGCAGAAGATCGCGCGAATGAACTGATCCCTGTGTCTCAGGGAAGCAGCCTGGCAAATGCAGCGCAGGCACCAGTGTCTGTCCCAGCTGGGAGTGGTCAGCCGGCTGCTGAGGGCGTCCCGAGACCCCTCCTTCCTATGCCTAGGGGAAGGGTGGGGAGGAGCCCAGCAAATACCGAAGGCGCCGTGGCCCCCCCGGCCAGCAGGGGGTCCCCCCGGCGAAGCTCGCCGGCCAGCAGAGGATCCTCCCGGCGACGTTCGGCATCCGGGGAGTGGAATTGGCTGGAATGGGAGAAAGAGCTAAAACTGAGAGAGCTGGAGGATCATGAACAACAGAGACAGCATGAACGGGAGGAGAAAGAGAGACAGAGACAGCGTGAACGGGAGGAGAAAGAGAGACAGCATCAGCGTGAACGGGAGGAGAAAGAGAGACAGCGTCAGCAGGAACGGGAGGAGAATGAGAGACAGAGACAGGAGAATGAGAGACAGCGTCAGCATGACCTGGAACTGGCGAGATTGAAGGGCAGCAAACCCCCGGCTGCGGTGAGTGAGGGGGGACCCAGGACTGCACGGAGCTTTGATAAGTGCATCATGGCCCCATACAAGGAGGGGGAGGACATGGATGACTTCCTGGAGGCCTTTGAGACGGCCTGCGAGCTGCACCGGGTGGATCCCGCGGACAGACTCCGGGTCCTTACCCCCTTACTGGACCCCAAATCCGTGGCATTGTACCGCCAACTGGGAGAGGCAGAGAAAGGGGACTACGAACTATTCAAAAAGGCCCTGCTACGAGAGTTTGGGCTGACTCCTGAGATGTACCGGGAAAGGTTCCGGAGTCAAGATAAAACCCCTGAGATCTCATATCTGCAACTAGCCGCCCGCATGGAAAGATACGCCAGCAAGTGGGCTGGTGGGGCCCAGACGAAGGAGGACCTGATTAAACTGCTGGTACTGGAGCAACTGTATGAGCGGTGCCCATCCGACCTGAGGCTGTGGTTGGTGGACAGAAAGCCAGAGAACCCGCGACACGCCGGGCAGCTGGCTGATGAGTTTGTAAAGAGCCGGTCAGGGGGTGGCAGGGAGGAGTCCCAAAGGAGCAACCCCACCACAACGCAGAGAGAGAGTCACCATGGGACCTCCCCGTGGGAAAATACAGAAAAACCCCATCAGAGGGGAACATCCGGCATCAGGACCATCCGACCCACTCAAGGGGACCCATGGGACATGGGCTGCTACCACTGTGGCCAAAAGGGCCACATACGGGCCCAGTGCCCCAGGCTCAGGGACAGACTGAGCAGGCCGAACCCACAGAGGGTTGACTGGGTAGAGACCCAGCCCGGCGAGAGGCAGCATTCCCAGGGAAGGGGGGCTGGCAGAGTACCACCTGCTAAGGAGGGAGGAGAGCCCCAGGCCAGCTTCTCTGGGGGGCCAGATGCTCCGGATTCAAAGTTCTCCGTTTACAGGGTTGGCGCGGGGCTGTCCCTGCGGAGCGAGTGCCTTGTTCCCCTGGAGGTGGATGGGAAGGAAGTTTATGGTTACTGGGACACGGGCGCAGAGGTGACACTGGCCCGGCCCGAGGTGGTGGCCCCAGATCGGGTGGTGCCCAACACCTTCCTGACCCTGACCGGGGTGGGCGGGACCCCATTCAAGGTTCCCGTAGCAAGGGTACACCTGAAATGGGGGGCCAAGGAGGGCCCCAAGGACGTGGGAGTGCACCACCATTTGCCCACTGAGGTGTTGATGGGGGGGGACCTAGAGGACTGGCCCAGCAGCCCCCAGACCGCCTTAGTTGTGACCCGCGGTCAGAGCCGGCGAGGGGCACTGCGCCCTGGCCTTGGGGGGGGTGCCTTGCCTGAGGCGCGGGACTCTAACCTGGTGGGGAGGGAACGCCCAGGGACGCGGCTCAGGGAGGCTGCAGCTTCGGACCCAGCGGGCGAGAAAGAGCAGGTGGCCATCCCCGTCCCAGCTGCTGAGTTCCAGGCCGAGTTGCAGAGAGATCCCTCCTTGCGGAAGATAAGGGACCTGGCCGACCTCAATGCGGTACAGACCATGGGACGAGGTGGCCGGAAAAGGTTCCTGTGGGAGAAGGGGTTCCTGTACCGAGAATGGGCTCCCCCAGGGAAAATGGAGTCAGGGGGGATCAGGAGGCAGCTGGTGGTACCCCAGAAGTATCGCCGCCAGCTGCTGTGCCGGGCCCATGACATTCCCCTCTCAGGGCACCAGGGAACCTGGCGTACCCAGCAGAGGCTGCTACGGAGCTTTTACTGGCCTGGGGTCTTTGTTACTGTCCGACAGTACTGCGGATCCTGTGACCCCTGTCAGAGGGGGAGGAAGGCCTGGGACAAGGGGAAAACAGCTTTAGGACCCTTGCCCAGCATAGAGGAGCCTTTTCGGAGGGTGGCCAAGGTAAAAAGGGCGGCTCTAAACCAAGAGAGCCCAAAGCACAGACCTCCAGACTGGAGCGCTGGGAGAAGACCACAGCCCAGTTGGAGCCCCAGAGGTATGGGGGTGGGAAAAGGGCGCAGGCCGCATAAACCTTCCCACATGCGAACTGCGAGTGCCATCAAGCAACCCCAACCTAAGGGGGAGCGTGAAACTGGAGGGGCCTGGTGTAATTCTCACCAAGGAATGGGAGGGATGCGGGGGCATCCATGGGAACGGGGGTAGGTTCGAACTTCCCCGGGTCACTGGCTAAAGTGACCCTGCTCAGTTCGGTCTCGAAGGGGGGAGAGATGTGACGAACTGGGCCTGTTCTCACGGTGGTCTGTGAATGCTGACAGGGGAGTGTGCTGGGATAGTCTGCATTGCAGGATGGGATCTGCCTGTTCTCACGGTGGTCTGTGAATGCTGACAGGGGAGTGTGCTGGGATAGTCTGCATTGCAGGATGGGATCTGCCCGAGGGCGCATACCTGAGTGTGTAACATGAGAACCCAGGAAGGGGTTGAAGGTGAGGTGACTCCTTAGCCCGGGAAACTGAACAAAGGCTGTGGGAGGGGTCGCAAAAGGAGAGTGCTGGAAGCAGGCTAGAAGGAGGCTGGAGAGATGGCTGGGGGGCAGAGATGGCTCTGACCCCCCAAAGGGGGGTGGGCTGGCATGCCCTGGGACCCCAAGCTGGACCTAACTGAGGGGGGCCCTGTTGTCTGTGCCTGCAAGACCTGTCCTGGACTGTATTCCTGTCATCCAAATAAACCTTCTGCTTTACTGGCTGGCTGAGAGTCATGGTGAATCGCAGGAAGCCGGGGGTGCAGGGCCCTGAGTCCCCCAATACTCCGCAACAATGACCCAGGTAACTGTTGTTGTGAGGAGCTGGGAGAGATGATGATATCTGTTTCCTGCAATCATTTCTAATGTTCTCTCACCTCCATCACTCACCTTTTGTAATCAGCAGAAAATCTCCTCAAATGCATTCCTTTCTTAAAGGGGCTATGGCCTTGCTGTGTCTCTCAAGATAGAGCTCTCCAGAGGTATTGATGTACACAGCCACTGCTTGTTTTTTGATCACATTTTTGGCTGCATCATAAATATTAGGAAAAAGGAGGGAAAACATATGTACAGAGTATTGTAAGAGAAAGAATTGCAAATGGTCCCTAGTCTGTCTTCCACTGCATGCAATCATCCTCTGAAGTATTTCCCTTATCGCCCGTGATGCTGCTTTATACATGTAGGATGAAATCCACTCCATGCTTAAGTGATCCAGGACCAGAGTGAGTGACTGCCATGCAACCCATAGCAGCCACAGACCTCATATGACAGATACATGGGATGCTGGAGCTACTGTATCTGCATAAATGTGTTGGACTCAGCCCAGGTTCACTGAGTTTGTGGTCTTCTGCGCTGCCCTGGATAGGGCTACGTAGCACAGAAATTCTTTCTGCAGTGCAGTCTGTGCACAAACACTCCTGCAAGACTGATCTTACCTTGGTACTGCCACATGGGCTCTGCGTGAGGCTCGAGTGATGTTGAAGGCCTTGCTCTAATCCTATGCACTGTGGATGCATTTCACCATAATGAAGATGATTTTTATGTCACTTAGCAACATGACATCTGAAGTGAACTTCACAGGAGCAAGGAAGTTGTTTTCTCATTAGTTATCATTTGGCCGTGGGGTCTGAATGTGCATAACTGTTGGCTATCAGAGACTATCAGATTAGCATCAAGGCAAAAATAGTTGGGGAGCGGGGGGAAGTGTCATGATTAAGAACAAAACCAAACACTTAGTGTAAATGTTCATTGCTTGTGAATAAATGAATCAGGCATATTATGCTTTAGCCCTGCACCACTGAAATCAATGAGAGCTTTACAGTTCACCGCAAAGAGGTCAGGATAAGGCCCTAAAAGGGAAGTGGCTGAATATTCAGAAGGCCGATTACACTGCTCTATAGCCAAAATGCTTCTGAAATAAATGTAGTCAAACTTTACTAATTCTGGGTCACTGAGAATGAAAATGATGCTTAAAATTGTTGATTGGCTCTAGTTTTCAAGATATGCTATTGGGTCAGTATATACGACCCTTGGCTTGGGAATGGCGGAGGATAAGTGAGTTATAAAGGGAAGGGATCTCAATTTAAACCAGAAATGACTAAAATACATCTTTGACTGGATCTATGAATAAATCTATGACTGGGTTTGGACAGTACTTGCTTTTTAGGCAAAACAATGAATGATGCAATCTGAAGCTGGTATTGCGTCATACATGATATGAATTGCATCGTGTTGTTCCTAGAAGTCATGGATGATGCAAGCATAACGAAGCTTACATCACTCTGCTGAACAAATTGCCCTATATCAGCTCTAGAAATCATACAGTGTCATGCTCTCTTATTTGTCAGTGTTTGATTTTGCAAAGGGACACATTTCTGTTTAGCCAAAGTGAGCAGAGATGCCTCCTACTTGTGTGAACAGTTCAGATAACTTCTGCTATGTTTGTGGTGAAGTGACTTTTGCATCAGAAAAGCGCAGTATAACCACTCTGGTTAAGAAAGCCTCTCACCTTTATTTTGGCTGCAAAATTGGAGATCAGGACAAGAGGTGGGCCCCACACAAATGCTGCAACACTTGTGCAACAAATCTTCGCCAGTGGTTGAACAGGAAAAGGAAATCTATGCCTGTTGCAGTGCCAATGATTTGGAGAGAGCCAACAGATCATACCAGCCATTGTTACATCTGCATGGTGCCTCCAGTTGGGAAAGGTGTGTCAAAGAAGAAAAAGTGGACTGGCAAGGAAAAGACGGCATGGAAAGCCTTCCAGTTAGTGGCAATAAATTTTCTCGGAAACAACAAGGCAGACAACTACAGGTTGTTGGTGGAAAACCTCCTCAAGGCATACAAAAGCCTTGGTTGCAACATGTCACTAAAGATACATTTTTTGCACTCTCATCTAGATTTTTTTCCACCGAACTGCGGAGCAGTGAGCGACAAGCATGGCGACAGAGGGTCCTGTGGCACCTTTAAGACTAACAGAAGTATTGGGTGCATAAGCTTTCGTGGGTAAGAACCTCACTTCTTCAGAGGTGGCATGGCGAGCGATTTCACCCGGACATTGCAACAATGGAGAAATGCTATCAGGGCAAATGGAGCCAATCAATGCTTGCACACTATTGCTGGACAGTGACAAGAGATGCTCCATTTAATGAATACAAGAGACAAGCCAAGAAGCGCCGAGTAGACACTGAATAGGACTAAACTATGTACATAATAGTTTTTTGCCTTTTGTTTCATAATAAATTTTATTTATATAACCCTTTTGCTGATTTTTAAAGTGTTACATAAACAGGACAGGTGAAATATTATCATGTAAAGCAACCATAAACACATGAAAAGACCTAGGTTTACAATTTATGATTAAAACTCTACTATCTACACAATATACATAGACATAAAATGTAAAAACTTAAATATCTTAGAAACAGTAGCCAATCCGTTGTTTTAATTGTCATATTTGAATACAGCACATCAAAATACATAATAAATAGCACATTTTATCTCTGAAGCAGACGACTTCTCAAAAATTGTAGACCAGTGTTATTAATTCCTCTTCAAGAAAATACATGCAATAAACCTTCCAGTGCACAATTTTTGTTAAAAACCTCATTCAACTACTGGGGTCAAGAGTTGCTTTCATATGCAGTCACTTCGAGAACTTAGCGAGTTCCATTAAAACTGAGCCAAATTTTCTCTGGTGCTCTGCCAGTGTCACTATATCCATTTACCCTCCTGCTGTCACTGTTAAGTCAGGCTATGAAAACTATTAGCAGGAATGCATTTCAGTTCCATGCCTCTGCTAATACAGAGTAGCAGAGTACTTGATCCTACTACTGCTGTCCCAGGCACTGGAAATCAGAGTTGACTTAGGGTTTTACTGATATGGTTTTATTTCCATTTTAGAACCATCCTTAATATAGGTATCTGTGGCAATACAATACCGTATTTCTGAGAATAGTAGCCAGGCCAGAAAAATAAGACAAAGCAATTCAAAGGTTAAAAATATATGTTGAAAATACTACACTGAGTGTCAGTTTGTAAAACTGGGAAAAATAGTCCAAAACACAGATATTCAGAGGTACATAAAAACTGAGGAAGCGATAATATTGATGAATTAAGGATGAAAGTGGACAGCAAAATAGACATGAGTTTGCAATGCAGCCTTCAAAGGCCGGCAGACCTTTAGGCTGAATTTGCAATCACATCATTACATTGAGCAGAAAGGTACAGCGCTGATAAAGGCTCACTTGAATAGTGTGGTCAGTTCTTGGTTCCTAACTGCAGACAGACTCTGGCAAATGAGTTAGAATTCAGAAAATTATTAAGAAGGTGGAGGTTAAATTAAAAGACAATATATAGCTTGCATCAGCTGGAAATTGGGGCTGAAATACTGGCCCCAATGAAGTAAATGGCAAAACTTCTATTGACGCCAATATGGCCAGGATTTTACCCTGAGTGTATAACAGGGTGACATGGTAACAATCTATTAGTAATTGAAGTAAATAAAATGCAGGGAAAGTTTAAAATGACAAAAGGTGATAGAAAAATATAAGAATGACCCTGAAGTTAAGTCCTAGGACTGGGATTCAGGAGACTGGGAATCAGGCTCCAGACTCCCTGTATGACCCTGGACAAAATCATGTAGTTTATCTGTGCTTCAAGTCCCCTTCTGTAAAATGGGCCATTTTCCTTTTGTCTTGTCTATTTAAACTGCAGTCTCTTCCTGGTAGGGACTGTCTCTGACTATATGTATGTACAGCACCTAGCACGGGGTGGGGGGAGGGGGCACTCTTCTTGGTCATATGAATAATGATAATAAATAGTTGGTGTAACTAAAAGTAGTGAGATAAAAGGAAGGATTAGTGAGAGTTATTAGATTGTAGAAAAGGGGGAAGATTAGTTACTTGGGATGTTGAAAACTATTGGACAAAGCATTATGAAATTTGGAGGACTAGAGTAGCTGTGCTAAAAGAAATCCCCATCTCTGTTTGGTGTGATTCTGTGTCTGTATGCACTCTTCTGACTGATTGTCATTGATCTATGATTCCATTTGAGCTTTTGAAAAAGTCATTTCTCAAGTCTGTATTTTCCATACAGTGTGTCTAATTTAGAAATCCTGGTTTGTTAGTAAACATTTTTCCATGCACCTGTAGAGATGCCTCTAAATGACAGTCATTTCTATTGTGTTCTAGTCATAGGGAATTATTTAAAATGGGCACTACTGGATTAGGAAAGCCAATGGAATTAATACACTAGCAGACAATACTTCAAAGCTCCTTTTTCAGACTACTGGCCAAATCCTGCATGCTGCTCCCCATTGACTACCAGGATTTGGACCCATATCAACTGGAATGTTATAAACAAACACTCCAGCTTCTTTGTTTACAGTTTCCCTCCTTTTTCAAGTATGCCAGGATGAGACTGCAACCATTTTTCCAGAAAGAAGCTGTTTTTACACATGTGGCTGACCTCCAGAAAAAACTCCTGGCCTTGGAACTAATCCCAGATGTAATCTGGCTGACATTATTTCCACCAGCATTAAAATTTCTTTAATGAAGCCATTTATAGTGTAAACAGTTTTATTATGGCACTAAGCACAGTGTGTTATATTGTCTGCACAGTTTGGGTGAGCCCAGATAAAAACAAGGTAAGATAATTACATTTTACTCCACAGTTTGTGTCAACAAATAGCTTCCACTTTTCTCGCTGTCTTACCTATCTCTCTCTGTCAGCTGTCAATGGCTTGCTTCTCCCTAACGAATGCTGGGACCTCCCAAGTTCCCCCAGGCACACACAAATCAGGAAAAATGCAGAGATTTGTCAGTTCCCCTAATATCCATTTAGGATTATTGTCAACATTTATAAATCTATAAGTAAAACTTTCTCTTGAGACTAATTCTCTTTGACGGTTAGTTGAAGTAGGTCACTCAGCAGGGAAAATCTTGTTGGTCTATAGTACGGGTGTGCCGGCTTTCATGCATTCTTGTTATTAATGATCTTGGAGTCTTTTGATTGCTTATAGGATACAATTTCTCTTTGGTTCTTGAGTTTAAAAAGGCAATTCTTTTTTTTCCCACTTTTAAAAAAATGGTACCTGTGCATTTTAATGTTTATCCCCATCTGGGTTCAGACTGTTTTAGTTGGGATGGGAATGTAGTACAAAGCTCTGATAACATATACAGATTAACACATAAACACCTGTATAGCAAAAGTGATACAGAAGGCCTGATTCTCTTTTACAGTGAGGCCCATTTAAATCACTCTGGAAGTGTACAAGGAGAAGGAAGATGGCCAGTGATTAGGACACCAGCCTAGGATTCTAGCAAAGCATTCAGGCAATTTGTTTGTGTCAATTTTATTCTAGGTTCTTCTATAGTACTCATCACCATAGTATCTGAGCACTATCCCTATGGCGGAGAACCTCATTGTGCAGGACGATGCAGTGGTGTTAACCACGGTCTTCATCCCAGAGTTTTAGTAGGCCTTTTAGTTACTCTGCATGTGTGTGAGATGGGGGAACTAGAGCAAAAAGTTAGAGAGATTTCAAAGAGGAGCCTTAGTGCAGAAAGGAGGAAGCGCAAAAAGAAAGGGATGCAAAAGAACGAACCATGAAAGGTCAGAGCTCACAATGAAAGGGGTCGTGTGCATGGTAATCAGGGAGCAGAAAGGAGGCCTAGATTGACCAGCCAGAGCAGGTTAAAAGGCATTCAGTCATGCTAATGATTATTAGGCCTTTGAGGCCTTTCAATGCTGTTGTGAGCCTTGAGAGGAATTTTAGAATTTAAATGGACAAGGACTTATATTCAGTTTATTGTGCATCTTCTCTTCCCTTCTTGATTTCCACCCTGTTTTTATTCTGTTTCTTGGTCTCTTTCTCCTTTCCTTCCTTCTGTTGCTCTCCTCTCATTTCCTTTGGTCTCCTGTCTCTTTCTACATTTCATATGCCTAGAGTTTAAAGGCATAAGAGGGTTGACAGCCAATCTCTCACACACCGAACCTTACAAATAGGTATCTATTACATTAAGAGGGAAGGATAGTTAAGGTAAACTGCTACTGGAATCTTTCAAACAAAACAGACAATAGCCAAGTATACAATAAGATACTTAGTACACGGACTTTTTAAAAAATGCCGTAAACTAAAGTGTAATTAGCAGATCTTAGCTCAGCGTCATATGCTTTCTCCGGCTCATCAATAGAAATGTTAAAATACCCAAGCAGCTGCAGGATGCTCAGACAACCTGTAGGAAATGGTTTAGAAAAAGAAAAGGATTAGAACTTTCCCTGAAGTTCACTAAAAGGTCTTATAGTCAAATTTTCAGCCTGGTCTTAACTAGACCAGTTTTTCACCTGCAGTTTTATATACTTGTAAATTAGATTACTTGGACATCTAAGTAAACAACTTGTGGGAACAATTAGATACTTAGAGGTCCAAGATGCAGATGCAATACTGAACCTGCAGGTCAAAGATGGAGGTGGCCAGTTTGGAAGCTCAGGTCACTAGGCGCACAGATGGCAGTCTATATAGCATTTTATAAAACAGGGATCCTGTCAGGAAGGACCATAGGGAAGTTTTGTAGGCTTCAGGGGAGCACTCTGCTGGACATAATAATGGCCATACTGGGTCAGAACAATCATGTCCAGTATCCTGTCTCTGACAGTGGCTAGTGCCAGGTGTTTCACAGTAAATGAACAGAACTGGGGGATTTACTGAGTGATCCATGCCGTGTCATCCAGTCCCAGCTTGTAACTGATGGAGGTTTAGGGACACCCGGAGCATAAGGTTGCTTCCCTGGCCATCTTAGCTAATAGCCATTGAGGGACCTATCCTCCATGAACTTATCTACTTTTTTTTTTTAACCCAGACTTCACAACATGCCCTGGCAACAGGGATGCTAAATTACTTACATTATGGTCAGTAGTACTGAGTGGAACCACATTCACCTCTTGGACCAGACCCTATGTTCCGCTTAGGACTAAAGCATTAATTGCCTCTCCCCTTGAGGGTTCCAGGACTATTTGCTCCTGAAGCTGTCATTTAATATGTCTAGAAATTTAATCTCTGCATCCCATCCTAAGGTGACATGTTCACTGTCAATATGAAGATAGTTGAAATTTCTGCCCTTGTAGTTTCTCTAATCTCCCTGAGAATTTCACACTAACTGTCACCATCCTAGTCAGGTGGTTCATAGTATATTCCTACTTCTATACTCTTCTTGTTAAAGCACGGAATTTCTATCCATACTGATTCTAATGGTGTAGTTTGAGTCATTTAAGATTTCTACTTTATTTGACTCATGATTTTTGTTTCCAATGCCACTCCCCCTCCTGTGTGAGCTACTCTGTCATTCTTATATATGTTGTATCCTGGTATTACTGTGTCCCATTGATTTTCCTCATTCCACCAAGTTTCCATGATGCCTATTATATCAATATCCTTATTTAATGCAAAGGCACTCTAGTTCACCCATCCTAGTATTTAGGCTTCTAGCATTTTCATATAAGCACTTTTACATTTTGTCAATATTCAGTTGCTTGTTCTCATGTGTTATATTTAAATGGGACTCTTGTGTTTGACTGTTCCTCACTAGCTCCTACTGTTTTTTAACAACTTATTTCCTATTCTCATTACTAGGATATAGTGTTCCCCCTTTAATAAATTAATCATTAAGGAATGTCTCTGCCTGAACCATTTGCTGTTCTGCATCTGTTGGCTTCCCCAGCCCTTAGTTTAAAAACTCCCCTACAACTTTTTTTAATTTTACATGACAGCAGTCTGGTTCCATTTGGTTTAGGTGGAGCCGATCCTTCCTGTATAGGCTCCTCCTTTTGCAAAATTTTCCCAGTTCCCAATAAACCTAAAACCCTCCTCCCTACTTCATTGTCTCATCCATGCACTGAGACCCTGAAGTTCTGTCTGTCTTCTTGATCCTGCATGTTGAAATTGAAGTATTTCAGAGAATAGTCCTGGATTTTAATCTCTTATGTAGCAGCCTAAATTTGGCCTCCAGCACCTCTCTCCTATGTTTTCCTATGTCATTGATACCTGCATGTACCACAACAACTGACTCCTCCCCATCATTGCAATAAGTCTGTTTAAATGTCTCATGAGATCCGCAACTTTTGCACCTGGCAGACAATTTACTATGCGGTTCTTCTGGTCATCACAAAACCAACCATCTATATTTCTAATAATTGAATCCTCCATTACTATTACCTGGCTCTTCCTAGTAATGGGGGTTCTCTCCCTGGAAAGGGCATTGTCAGTGTGAGAAGATACCATGACATCATCTGGAAGGAAGGCACCAACTATGGGATCATTTCCCTCTGCTCCAGCTCGATGTTCTCCTTCCCCGAGACTTTCATCCTCCTCAATAGCACAGAGGCTGTCAGAGTGGGAGAGGGACCAGTCTACTGTGTCCCTGAAAGTCTCATCTATGTACCTCTCTATGTCCCTTAGCTCCTCCAGTTCAACCACTCTGGCCTCAGGAGCCCATACTGTGTCTCTCAGGGCCATGAGCTGCTTGCACCGTGTGCACACATATGCTGCCTGCCTACAAGGGCACAGCAATAAACTAGATAGCCCCCACTCAGCTGCTGGACTCTTCACATTATTTTTACTCCTGCCATTTGTTTTGGGTTTTATTACGGTTATTGGCCTAAATTTAGAGTATGTTTGTTAGGGATATCTGGCTCTCACACTTTCTCTTTAAACTCCCTTGCAAACATAGGCGCCAACTTTCTAATATGCCAGGGGTGGGAGGGTGCTCACTCCAGCTCCACCTTAGGTCCTGCCCCCACTCCACCCCTTCCCCCAAGGCTCCACCCATGCCCCGCCTCTTCCTGATCCATTCTGTCCCTTCCCCCAAGCATATGGGGAGGGATAGCTCAGTGGTTTGAGCATTGGCCTGCTAAACCCAGGGTTGTGAGTTCAATCCTTGAGGGGGCCACTTAGGAATCTGGGGCAAAATCAGTACTTGGTCCTGCTAGTGAAGGCAGGGGGCTGGACTTGATGACCTTTCAAGGTCCCTTCCAGCTCAAGGAGATAGGATATCTCCATACATAAAAATGCCCTGCCCTCAACTCCTCTCCCCCCCAGAAATCCCTCTTCTGCCTAAGTTAGCCCCCATTTTCTTACCAAAGGATTCTACAGTGAGTAGGGATCGCAGGCTAGCACCTGGTTAGTAAAGCCTCAGGCTAGCTCAGCATGCAGCCTCCACAAGAGACCATACAATAGTCCTTAATCAAGTAAGCACACAACAAACAAACAGACTAAGAAACACACTCACCCATGGGTCACATAGTTTCTCCTGCTTCACCTAAGAAACTCCCTCACAAAACTCCCCTGTTTGCTGCTCCTCTGATCTCTTAGAAGCTGGTTATTTAAACTCCTGATGTTATGCATCAAACTTGCTGGCCCAAGGAACAGCTTGCTAGCTTATCATAACATCTTTATGATTTTGCCTGGCATGAAGCAAGGCTGTCCCCAGCCCAGTAGTAGACCTAAGACGATGCCATGACTCACTAAGGAAAATGTATCAGCCAATCTACATCAATATAATATCACAGGGTAAGCAGCATCTGTGAAATTCACAAAGAGCCAATGGAACCACTCTCCGTCACATGTACATAACCCTATTGACCTCGGTGTGGTTGTCTGTGAGTACCAGTGTGAAAAATCAAAGGGCCTGATTCTCATTTACATGAAGGCTTCTTTACACCGTTGTGGCAATGGACGGAAGCTTGAAAGTGACTGTAATTGTAATGTACACCCCCTTCGAGGCCCTTTACCCTGCCAGCTACAAAGGAGAGTGGGGCACAAAATGTTTTAATATCACTTTTCCCCATAACAATCAGAATCTTTTCTGTTCTCCCAACTTCTCCTCCTTTTTTCTTTACAAAAGGCCAAATTCTTCCTTTAGGTGTATGGGTGCAGATCCCATTGATTGCGGTGAGTGTTACGTATCTCAGGGCAGAATTTGGTCTAAAAGGCTTGCAACACTATCACAAGCACTAAAAAATGCATAATGAAAATATTGTACCCAAATGCAGATGGAACACTAGTGTGACTAAGTTAGCCCCCATTTCCTTACCAAATGATTCTAAAGGGGGTAGGGATCAAAGGCTAGCAGGCTAGTGCCTGGCACCTCTTAAAAGGAGGTCATTTGTAGATGGCTAACATCATCAAAATTATGGGAAAATATTAAAAATCCTGGTGTGCAAATGCAAGCAGAAGTGGGCAACAGTAGCATTTCCAGGAACTTGTGATCCACAGGTCATTCATTTATACACTGTTAGTTCAATCATCATTTCTCAGCTCGGAGATCATATTCATAAATGTTAATTAAGCTCCAACCACTTGTTTCTCAAATATTTTACTTTTGGAGTTTCTCTAATCTGGACTTCACCTGTCACATACCTAAAAGAACCATTCTGTAATTCAGTAAATGCTATTTTTCTCCATACTACCTTTAGTTGGTTGCATACATTAGAAGAAATCAAATTAGCAATAAGGCACACATTTTCAACAGTGAGAGTGATTAACCATTGGAGAAAACTATTAAGGAAAGCTGTGGATTCTCCATTTCTTGAAGTCTTCAGATCAAGACTTGATAACTTTCTGAAACATATGACTTAGCCAAACACAAGTTATTGCACTTACTACATGAGTAACGGATTTAAATTCTATGACGTGTGATACACACGACAATATACAGATGATATAATGGTCCTTTATGGCCTTAAAAACATAAATCTATTAGTTCTGGGTTTAAATAAATTAGAGAAATGAGATTTAGTTCCATTTTATAGTATAAATTACATATATGAAGAGCTCAGAAGGGTACTGGCTGAATACAATTTCATGGGCAAAACAAGTATTTCATGAAGTATTGCCTCACAGGGTTAGACCTCACATACTTATCAGAGGTCTGTCTGAATAACTGGATATTTGGTTCAGGTGCCGATCTGAAAATTTGTGAGAAAAGCCATGTGTGGTCAATCTGAAAATAGTTTTGAAATTTTCAGTGAACCAAAATTTAGTAAAAAGTTTTGTTTTGATTTTGGGGGTTTAAAAAACATTTAAAAATGTTTAAAATGAAGGGAAATTCTGAAATGAAAACTCAAAATGCTTCATTTTGGAAATGCTGAAATGAACCATTTTGACATTACCTGGATGAAATATGTGTATATAGTATAGCTGATCAGCATAATTAACCAACATTGACCCCAAAATCTTACATTGTTTAAATTGACCTGAATCTGAGTTTTTTGGCCAAAAAAAGGTGCATATGAAAAAAAATTCATCCCGCTCTAGTCACTCATTTTCTTTAAAGCCACATCATCTACTTCAAAATTCGGTTGTCTGACCATCTTTTGTTTTAGCTGCTAGTGCTAGGAAACCAGGAATTGTCATACTGAATCAGGTCCATCTAGTCCAGTATCCGATCTCTGACAGTATCTAATACCAGATGCTTCATGGGATGGTACAAGAAAATCACTAATGCTCAATTACATAATAACCTGCCCACAGGGGAAGGTTTTTTTTCCCCCTAATCTCTGGCAATTAGTGGTTGGAATATGCTCTGTAGCATGGGCTTTTATATGCCTTTTAAATTATTTATCGTGTCTAATGTATCTTGGTATCCACACATGTTTAAGCCTCTTAAAAATCCTATTAAGCTCTTGACCTTAGTATCTTGTGGCAAGGAGTTCCACAGGTAAATCATGTGTTGTACAAAACCTGTTTCCTTTTATCAGCTTTCAATTTTTTGCTTTTCAGCGAATGCCCCCATTTTTTCTGTGTGACCTTGATTTCTCTGTGCCTAAGCTCCCTTCTGTAAAATGGAAACTTTAATAATTACCTCCATTGCAAGGATATTGTGAGGATAAATTTATTAATGCTTGGAAGTATGAAGAGGGCTACCTCTCAGACTGGGAGACCAGAACTAAGCATCCTATATAAGGTGAGCATGTACTATCTATTTATAGAACAGCATTATGTTGGTGTCCTTCTTACTTTCTATCCCACTCTTTACACATCCTAACTAGAGCCGGTTGAAATAAAAAAAATACAAATCTCTGAATTTTTCATGTAATGGAAATTCTCATTTCCACTCAACTCTAATAGTCACATTGACTTGAATGAGATTTTTGTTTTCTTAACAGAGTAGTATAAGGAACATTGTCAAAGGTTTTGAAAGACCAAAGAACATGTATCAATTCTGTTTTAGCCACATTTTTTTTTTATTTTGACACAGAGACTCCCCAAAACACAAGAGGAAACTGACCAGTGTGGCAGAGCTCTGACATTGCCCCCGTGGGTCTTGCGCTTCTAGGCGGTATATGCTAGCCTCAGTGGCTCACTGTGACCCTCCACATAGCCCTTCTCTCTCTAGGGCCAGGGTTACAGTCTACTGAGCCCCTTTCATTGTAGGCCAGCAAGGAGGTTGGTGAGAGAACTCCCACAGTCTCTGTTGTCCCTAGGGGCTTGTTTTAGAACAGTTTAGCCTCCTGTCCTGACAGGGGCCTGACTTCCCTCCCAGGAGGTGTTCCTGTAGTGGTGGGTTGGGGGGAACCCGGGCCAACCCTCTATTCTGGGTTCCGGCCCAGAGACCCTAATGGTAGCAGCTGTTGGCAGACAACCTTTCACTGCCAGAGTTGCTACATTTCCCTGGGCCACTTCCCCACAGCTCTCCTGCTTCTCCCTTACCTTGGGGCACCCTTACCAATAACTTAAGGGTGTCTTCATTAACCAGCCCTTCAGCCATACTTCCTCTCCTCTGGCTCTCCTCTGCCTGACTGGAGTGAGCCCTTTTTATAGTAGCAGCGGGGCCTTAATTAGAGTCAGGTGGTCACTTTAGCTTAATGGCCTCACCTGACACTTAGCAGGTTAATTGGAGTCAGGTGTTCTCATTAGCCTGGAGCAGCCCCTGCTCTGGTCAGGCAGGGAACAGAAAACTGTTAATCCAGTGGCCAGTATATCTGCCTTCTGCTATTCTGCTGTACCCAACTGGCCTGGGTCTACCACACCAGATACGGAAAGCAGTGAAACTGACTAGATACAAAGAGCTAAATTTTCCAGAAGGTCTCAACTCCCATTTAGGCACCTAAATAAATAGCCAGCCATTTCAAAAATGCTAGCAGCCAACAGCTCCCACTGAAATTAATATATTGGGAACAATGGGAACTGCTGGCTGGGTGCTGAGCTCTTTTCAAAACCTGGCCTTTGTGCCTAATTATTCTCATTGATCTTGTGTGGTCAGTCAACCAGGGAGCAAAGGCCATTTTTAAAAAAGATGAAGATATGCCTATAGAACTACAAAAAATGCTAGGGGGAGGCTCATGAAAGTATACTAGCTGAAACTACATGGAAGTGATTAAAACAAAATAAGCTAGATTTCAGGCTGATGGGGTTAATTTAAAGAAGTTTTAAAAGAAGAAGAAGAAAAAAAAAAAGTTTAGGGACCTGGCCCTGCTTTAGAGAACCATCCACTAAACTCTGGTCCTTTCATATCTGACCTGCATTGTCCTTTCCCCTGTCAGTTGCTATGCCTGTTGACCTAGTCCAAGTTCCTCTCCACCGTACACCCAGTTCTTATATGTACCTATAATGCAGGCCTATGTTACTCCCTCTGAGAAAAGAAAAGCCTATATATACTCTGCACTTAAACTTCAGCAAAGGAGTGTCCTAATCACCTACAGGTGGATTCTTATCACAATAGAATTAGACAAGAAGAATGCCACAAAAGAGTCAGAACATAATGATACTCCTGATGTTCTCACTTTTGATGTCTTAAAAGCTGCCTGTGCATTCTCTGCTGCTGAATATGTTGCAGACTCTTGGGCATTAAGATAAGTGAACATGCAAAAAAGGAAATCAATCTCCATCCACAGATAATTGAACTACCGGCGCAGATGGTCACTAAACACCATAGGCTTACAGGCTTCACTGTGGTGCCTGAGTATTGTGGAGGATTCCCTGTGGAAAAGAAATAGGGGATTTATAAACAGATATGCAATGTTGTTTCCTTCCATGGATCATTTTCGGTTCACTACCTTCCTTTTTAATATATGTACAACAACATGTTCTGCATTCACATCCTGGCCATTTGGGAAGAATTCTTTTTTTCCCTCCCCTTTTAGTCTCTGATCCTTTTTGGACTTGGGAAGGGGAGCATGTATTGAAAGAGTATCAAATGCACATCAAATGTCCATGTTGATGAATTGTAATGTTCTGTAAGTTACACAGGAGAGCGCCATTGTGTGAGGTTTTTCATGTCATTTACCTGAAAAATTGGCCTTCTTTGGGACATTAGTCCTTTGAAAATAGAGCTTTTAAACTCAAAGCTAACCCATTTCAGAGGTTGTGCACTACTATTACTCTGACATTCAATACAAACCGTTTCTCAGTAGGAACAGTGAGTGCTAATATTCTCATGTACTTAAGGGCAAAGGAGAGAGTAACAAAAGAGTTTCATGAATAGAATTCCACTTGTATCAAACAAGTATTAATATTTGTAAAGCATAAACAAACACATTTAAAAAAAAATGATGTCAGTGAGGCGAGATGGACAATGATGGCAAGGTGGGGTGTGATAGTGCTACACTCTTATACTCAGGAGGAGGAAGGCATGAAAAAGGTGTAGAAATTATGCTGAATAACATCACAGTGAAGTCCCTGCTGACTTGGGAGACAGTGAATGACAGAATAATAACAGCCAAGCTAAACAAGACATGTCACGTGTACAATAATCCAAGTATGATACCAGTCAGCTCTGTATTCTTGGGGAACCAGGGCGCAGTATCCAACCTGTCTGACTCATGAAGGTCACCCTCCCTCCCGCCCCCAGCCTCTGCTTGAACCAAAACCGATTAGAAGAAAGACTTAC
Organism: Malaclemys terrapin pileata; assembly: GCF_027887155.1. Taxonomy (NCBI): domain Eukaryota; kingdom Metazoa; phylum Chordata; order Testudines; family Emydidae; genus Malaclemys; species Malaclemys terrapin. The sequence goes on along the minus strand of NC_071507.1, from coordinate 183,124,825 downwards.
AGAAAGCAATAAAAAGGCGGTGTGAGACACACCTAAGCCCCTCCTGTCCAGGGTGATAGGATTAAGGCAACTCCCCTAGCCGCATCTGCATCAAAGATGGGACAGGGAGGCATCTCCATTAGCATACAGAATGGAGAACAGAGAACCACACTGAACTCTGGGACCAGAAAAGCAGGGAAGCACTGCATCATGGGGGATCTCTGCTCCAGATGTTAATGAACCTACGCCTGCACACACCCAGCTCAGCAATTATCAGACCAATTCTAGTAACGAATCCTTGATTGATATCCAAAATACTGAAGCTGCCTAATTGCATTGTGAACTCCCTTGAAGGAACACCGCCCATAGCCAGGAATAATCAGTTCCTATTGTCTGGCCTAAAGAAAACCCTTGAGTCATCAGTTTACCCATAAACAAATCTAGTGTTCTCCCTTGAACCATTGTCGTTTCCCTACAAAAAAAACTCTACCCATGCTCAAGTAAGCGTTCTGATGTCTGGATCCAAACTCTGCATCAGTTCCACTGGGATTTCATCTTCTCCTGACTGATCATGCTGGGGGCTCTGCCTGTCTCCAGCACTCAGGACCCTGAGCTACCACCATCACCTGGGAACCCTGACCAGTTCAAGCTTCATGGAGTGGTGAGAGGCCAGCGCTTTCTCTCTCTCTCTCTCCGTTTTCTTTTCTAACTCAGATATAACTTTTTAACCCTGACTTGTTTGATCAGGTCTAGTTTTCCTATATATGACTTTTGTAACTTTTAATAATGTAACTGTTATGTTGGCTTAGGCTCTCCTTGTGTGGTTATCACTATTATGCAATAAATAACTTTTATGGTTAAGCTGGTTGCTTTCCTCTCTCTCTTTCTCTGAACTTTACTATTTTGTGTTTTTGGCTTCCCCATTTACTCTGCAGCAACGCTCCTCTTACCTAAGCTAAAGATCCCTTTAGCGCCCCAAAATACTGTGGGCTTGGCTCATCAAGGGGACTTATTTATTATATGGCGATATACCTATCCCATAGAACTGGATGGGACCTTGAAAGGTCATTGAGTCCAGTCCCTTGCCTTCACAGCAGGACCAAGGACTGCCCCTAACAGATTTTTGCCCCAGATCCCTAAATGGCCCTCTCAAGGATTAAACTCACAACCTTGGGTTTAGTAGGCTAGCCCTCCCCCCATTGAGCTATTTACACTACCAGAACAATTGTAACCTGAAGATGGGGGATAAGGACGTGCTGAACCTGTGACATACGAGGGTGGCAGCTTGGAAGTGCTGCTCGACCTAGCCTGCTCAGGCTTACTCTATTCCGGTGCGGTACCTGTGACATATAAGGGCAGCATCTTGGAAATCCTGCTTGACCCAGCCCACTGAGTCCAGGGGCATATAAGGGGTCAGCCTTTGAGTGCTGATTGACCCGGTCCCCTCAGATTTGCTCTGTTAATGTGTGTGTGTGTGTGTGTGTGTGTGTGTGTTCATCTGGTTCTGGGGCTGGATGGACCCAGCCCTGGGGAACCTAGGTCCTACAGGATAGCTCCATTGGTGGGGGACTTGCAGAAGGAAGAAGTAGAGCTCCATATGAAAATACAAGTGACACAAGCAGTACATTGATAGAATTACAGAACCCCCTCCCCAGAAGAGTAACCCTAATACATGAGCGTACCCCAAAGTAACGGGCAAATCTTGTAACAAGTATATGCCCCAACAAATGCAGCAGGCACCAATGAAAAGGATATATTTTACAAGCAGGTGCAGCAAGTATTGGATGACGTGTCTAACCTTGACATTGGGTTGAAGATAGGCAACTTCAAAGCACAAATCAGTAACAACTCTACTAGCTGGGAAGAAGTTATGGGCACAGCACTGGAAAGCATCCAAACTGATAGTGGCAAACAGCTCTTGAATCTCTGTGGCACAAACACTCTAAAGACAGGAGACAGTCTCAGCAGAAGAGGATTCGCAAGCTCACATAGAGATCACCAGACAATGCAATTGCCAACCATACAGACCATGTGTGTATGTTTAAAAGATGGGCTTCTTTGAGGAATGTCAGAGTAAGCAAAGGAGCAGATGTTGTCTCTGACCATTATCTTTTAGTGGCCACGTTACAACCTAAACTCCAAAAGATCATGAAGACAGACAAAAACTGTTATAACTATAGAGAAGTTCAAGGACAAAGAAACACAGATCAGATGCAAGATTGCCTTTAGCAGCTGTTCCAGTGTTTTATAGGACCAGGCTGATGAAACTCTGGAAGACAAATCATCAGAATGGAAGAAGACAGTAGCAAGACAGCAGAGGAAGTATCGGACCACCAAAGAGGGCAGAAGAAAGATGCATGCAGTACACCTGGAACATGGGCAGCAAATTGATAAGTAGCAAACTGAGAAGGCAAAAAAAAAAAAAAAGAAGAGTGCAAGCCACAGGTGGAACTCTTAGAAGTGGATGCAAAATAGAGAGAAAAAGACAAAGAAGTAAAGAAGAGATGCAGGCAAGACAGAAGTGCTTGGGTTCGGGAGAAGGCTGCAGAAGCCGCAGCACAAAGGAGAGACTTTAAGCATCTCTAGAGAATAGTGAAAGGCTTGTCAGGAAGAATCAGACTGTCACCGGGGATGCCCATCAGGGACTCTCTTGGACAAGTGTTGAAGAACAAGTCAGATGATGGAAAGACAATCTCCATTCCATATTAAACTGTCCACAGCAAACAATCATGCACAGATTCATGAAAAATACTAATGGTAAAGTTGGAAACAGAAGAAGGACCAATACAAATTATGATGAAATTGATTAAAATTATTAAATTAAAGCAACCATCAAAGGTCTCAAACAGGGGAAAGCTCAATTCAAGGAGAATTCAAGCAAATGTACTAAAGGCAGGATGCAAAACTCTGATTGAGCATTTAACAAAACTCACTAATGAAATATGGGTGAATGAACAAGTGCCACAAGACTGGAAAGCCATCATCATGGTGTTATCAAAAAAAAAAAAAAAAGGGTGATCTCAGTGTACAAACTGGAGAGAGTAGCAGGGCTGCCCAGAGGATTCAGGGGGCCTGGGGCAAAGCAATTTCGGGGGCCCCTTCCATAAAAAAAGTTGCAATACTATAGAATAGTAGGATAGAGAGTAATACTGATAATATAATTCCTTTATATAAATGAATGGTGCAATCTAAGCTGGAATACTTTGTGCATGCTGGTTACCCCGTTTCAAAAAGGATATTGCTGAACTGGAGAGGGGTTGGAAATCTATCATTTGAAGAGAGATTGAAAAGATTTGGATTGTTTATTTTAGAAGAAAACAAATAAGAGGACATGATACCAACATACACAGAAAATAATTGTCTAGAGAACGTAGATTTTTGTCACCTAATAAAAGAACAAGGAGCCTTTCAATGAAATTTAAAAATGGGAAATTCAAAACCAATACAAGGAAATATTTTTTTCATGCAGCACGTGATTAAACTATGGAACTCATTGCCACGGGAAGCTTTTGAGGGCAAGAATTTATCAAGATTCAAAAAGGGATTAAACATTTCCATTGATATCAAGATTACCCGGCATTATCTTAATTAATGCCAATAAACATTCTGCTTCAGGGCTCAAGCCAATCTCTAACCATTAGAGATCAGGATGAGACCTTGTGGGGTGGAGACAGATCATTCTAAATCTACCTGCTGCAGTGTTCTTGTGCCTTCCTCTAAAGCATCTGGTGTTGGCCACTGTTGGAGACAGAATACTGAACTAGATGGATCCACTGTGGCAATTCCTATGTATAAATATAGAATATTAATTTAAAAGAAAATTGATTTGGTGTATTGAGATGTAAGCATTACAGATGGTTTACTACAATGCCAATTGTTTTTCAAAATCATTTCTTCTATTTCAAAATCATTTCTCCAGTGGTTCTCAAACTGTGCTACAATATATAGGATATACAGAGTTGTACAAGAAGGCAAAACTAGGTTGGTATCACCTAGGCCACAGGCATGGAAGGCAAGAGGTTAACTGAGAACATAACGTTTTAGACACCATCCAATTAAATAGTCACAGTGACTCCATCAGAACTACGTCCCTTTGTGCATAAACCTCACACAATTGTTCATAAAGTTATGAGAGTGTTCAGTGTTAAAAATACCAGACCCTCTTCGCTCCCTGGTAGTAATCTGGATCTCAGGTCTGTTATTTGCGATACAGCAATTCAGAACATACACTGACTGGTGGGCATCTTTGGAATTCAGTTCTGAGTTGTACCTGGGAAACAGCCAAGCACTCATCAGTCCCCAGAATTGGAGGAGGGTTAAAGTGACATAAAGCAACCTTTTAACTCCACTATTCACAGAGCAGTGCTGAGCACTCTTAAGGAGCAGCCCAAGATCTGGGCACAGTGAATTGTCACATCATATGATAAGCAATAACAGAGTAAATAACATCTGCCTTACCAGTAGAGTCTGCTGATGGATCACGGGTAAGAATCCTGATTTTAGTTGCTAGAGATTGTAGTGTTTACCCCAGTGTGTTTTCTTTAGGTTGAATTATTTTATAAGCAACATTAACATGGTCTGTTAGGAAAACTATGGAATTGTTTTCTATTGTAGGCTACTGGCTTCTCTGTGTTAAAACTAATGTTATGTTAGGACTTACATACTGTCTTTACAGTGGTTAACAAGGCAATAATGACAGTGTGCAGCAATCTAAACTGGAGATGGCCATTTCTATCCTTGAGACAAACCCCAATGCATTAAAGATATTTTTTTCCCAATTTTTATTTCAAAATCTCCCTTCTTTTAGCACATTAATATTGGCAGCCCTGCTTTTTGCTAAGTCAGGCAGGCTGCCCTGGCTTTCTATTCCTCTCTGAAATCAATAAAATAGTAATGAAGCAACAGAGAACACAGTTGGACTCCTACACCATACGCTCAGGCCCCATGCTGGGTTAATGCACTAGAAAATTTTGCCTTAAACATTTTAGTTTAATGAATTTCCTCTTTCTTTTCCTTTTTTCCTACAAACTCCCACATTTCAATTTGCTGCCCTCTTCCTGGACTGCCTGCTCCCTTTCATCTGACAAAGAGATGAACTTTAACAGCTGTTGCAAAATACAAGTCGTGCAAAAGCTTGTCAAGTCAAGAGGAGCGATGGCTAGTTTTTTTGGCATGTGAGCACAGAGCAACCAGATCAAGAGATGAGGTCACTTGTATACATCTCAACTTAGAACTAACTGCTTGTCAGCTTGCAGAAGTGTGTGGTACAAATAGCATGATTCCCATGATATTGTTAGGGATTAATCTTAAAGGAAGGGTTCAGTGATTTTTTTTTTCACAGCGTGGGAGATGGCTTAGGCAAGTAAATAAAACTGTTTGCAGAGTGAAAGCATTTTAGTATCTTTCCAGGTATCCAAATTGCACTTTGTGTCAGGGAATATGAAGAACTAAAAACAGGTTATAGTTCTGTGACGTTGTGCAGTCTATATGGTTTTATAAAAACATAATAAGAAGTGAATATAAGGTAACTGGAGTATGCTTCATGCAAAAGGTCTCTTGTAAGGTATCATTACAAAGCTTATAATCTACTGAGTGTGATCATCCTATTTGTATAAATGTACCACTCTTGTATCTAAAACTAGAAATATAAAATGTAACTCTGAGGGCCTATTGTAATTATGTAAAGTGTGGGCCATTAATGGTGGTTTGGAATCTTGATGACTCCCATTAACCAGGACCATTGTCTGCAGATGGCAGTTTTTTACCTGTTAGTTTTCCTGTATATATGTGTGCTGGAAAGTGGGTAATGAACTCTTTCAGTGACATGTGATCATGTCACCTGAACTGGAATCCATCTTTAACCTGGTGCTTTTCCAGTGGGGGGGGGGGGGGGGAGGCGGGGACCCAGAGGGACAAAGGGTTCCCGCCTTATGCAAAAGATATATAAAGGGGTGGAAGAGAACAAAGTGAGGAGAGGAGCCATCATGAAGAATCCCCTAGCTATCACCTGAGCTGCAACAAGAGCTGTACCAGGGGAAAGAATTGTGCCTGGGCCTGGAAGGTGTCCAGGCTGAGAAAAAGCTTACTGAAGCATCTCTGAGGGTGAGATTATCTGTATTCAGTTTGATTAGACATAGATTTGCGCATTTTATTTTATTTTGTTTGGTGACTTACTATGTTCTGTCTGTTCCTACTTGGAACCACTTAAATCCTACTTTCTGTATTTAATAAAATCACTTTCTACTCAGTAATTAACTCAGAGTATGTATTAATACCTGCGGGAGTAAACAACTGTGCATATCTCTGTATCAGTGTTATAGAGGGCGAACAATTTATGACAGGTTTCAGAGTAGCAGCCGTGTTAGTCTGTATCCGCAAAAAGAACAGGAGTACTTATGGCACCTTAGAGACTAACAGTCTCTAAGGTGCCACAAGTACTCCTGTTCTTTTAACAATTTATGAGTTTACCCTGTATAAGCTTTATACAGGGTAAAATGGATTTATTTGGGTTTAGACCCCATTGGGAGTTGGGCATCTGAGTGCTAAAGAAAAGCACACTACTGTGAGCTGTTTTCAGGTAAACCTGCAGCTTTGGGGCAAGTAATTCAGACCCTGGGTCTGTGTTGGAGCAGACGGGAGTGTCTGGCTCAGCAAGACAGGGGGCTGGAGTCCTGAGCTGGCAGGAAAAACAGGAATAGAAGTAGTCTTGGTACATTGGGTGGCAGCTCCCAAGGGGGTTTCTGTGATCCAACCCATCACAGAAGGGTTCAGTGATTTTTTTTTTTTTCACAGCGTGGGAGATGGCTTAGGCAAATAAATAAAACTGTTTGCAGAGTGAAAGCATTTTAGTACCTTTCGAGGTATCCAAATTGCACTTTGTGTCAGGGAATATGAAGAACTAAAAACAGGTTATAGTTCAGGCTTTGTGTTACAATGACTTTGGGGCATGCAGTTGCAAGCACAAAACCTAGCATAGCAGGGAAAATATGAAGGCCATTTCATAAACCTGCATTTTTTGAGAATTTATTGTTAATAAACCACAGGAGTGGAAGCTGCTGATGTAGTTAAGGATTAATAAGATTTCCATGTTAACTCCTTGATTTGAATTGCTCTCGATTTTGTGAAAATGTCACCTCTTGAGATGCAATTTTCTGTGGTTAGGCTTTGCCCCATACGGAATCTTAAAAATTAAAAAAAAATCCACCAGTTCAACCATTTATGATTTCAAGAAGAGTGAAAAGAACACATTAAAAAAAAATCTTTTTCTGAGTTCCACAGGTACATGGGAAAAGTGGAGAATCCTCTCTCCTCCTTCCCCCCATGACTTTCACATTGAGAGTAGGAAATACTTTCTGCCTAGTGGCCTACTGGATGGTTTGTCAAGATTTGGCTTAGGCAGTAGTGAAGATATTAGTTTCCATTAATACAGAAGAAAATAAGCAGAAGACATGTGCATGTAGTGCCTCTGGTGGTACACATCTTTGCTGTTTCTCATCATTTTGCATTCTCCCAAACATCACCCACCAGCACTGCTTTATATGACCAGCAAATCTCAGCCACTCTGCTTTGACATCCTTCTATATTCAATCTGAAGTATTCCAGTCCAGCCCTGGAAACACAGAAATGTTAGCTCAATTTGTACAGTATTTCAGTACCAGTTTATCTTGGGTGATACCAGCATTTATGTAGCTTGAAACATATCAAAGCTGCTTGTTGATCTACATAAGGAAAAGATGGATTTGAACTCTACTCTTCAGAAGTGAGCAGGTGATGCACTCATTCACGATGCCTCTCTGACCCTTCAGTGGAAAAACCTTCCCATAGGTCCATTGTTAATATCACAGGGAGACTATTTTCATTAGATGAATTGTTCTTACATAATTCTCTACCATAGTAGTCACAAATATACTATGTCCTTACAGGTTTCAGAGTAGCAGTCGTGTTAGTCTGTATCCGCAAAAAGAACAGGAGTACTTGTGGCACCTTAGAGACTAACAAATATATTAGAGCATAAGCTTTCGTGGACTACAGCCCACTTCTTCAGATGCGCATCCGAAGAAGTGGGCTGTAGTCCACGAAAGCTTATGCTCTAATAAATTTGTTAGTCTCTAAGGTGCCACAAGTACTCCTGTTCTTTATGTCCTTACAGAAGCCCTAGATGGCTTCCTACCATCTATTTTTTGTCCATCATATCAGCTGTTGCAATGCAACTCTTTGAATTGTTAGTAGGGTTGCACGAACTCTCTTTGCCTATTTTTGAACTCACTCAAATATTGTAGGCTCAGAAATGACTGGGTTTGCAAGCGGCAGAGAGGAGAAAAGGAGCAGAAATTACAAAAAAGAACAGTTCTAATTAATTAAAATATAAACAGAGAGGATAAAAATTATTACTATTATTTATACTGAGGTAACATCTAGGGACTCTGATCATAGATGAGGACTTGCACTGTGCAAGGCGCTGTACAAACATATAACAAAAAGTCTCTGCCCCCAAAGAACTTACAATATGAATATAAAACACAAGAGACAACACATGGATATAACAAACAGATATGGGGAGCACAAGGAAATAATGAAATAAGATCAGAATTTGACTCAAGATAAGGGTAAATCTGTCAGGGTGACTCATCATCACTTTCCAGATCTGGATCAGGATGGGGCTCAAGCAGGGACTTAAGGAAAGAGACACATGCTGCATGACGTTGGAGACGGTCTCTTTACGCTGTCCCCCACACCTGCATATGGCTTGAAAAACACAATATATAAATCAAACCAATGCCAATGTACCAGTTAGCTCAATTCAGAAATAAAGATTCTCCAATGTGGGAGAAGAAAAATATTCAGTTCTTACTATTCTTGAGGGCATTTAATTCTAGGTAATTTTATTTAATACATGTCTCCAAAAATGTATACCATTACAGTCCAGAGATAGATTTTATGAGGGGGTAAGGCACCTGCCCTTAACACAAATATATGGGGAGGTCGTCAATGAGATTATAGACCTTGCCGCTGAATTCTAAGCTTGTGCCACCCAGCTAGCAACAAATGAGATTCATTGTATAATAAGAGATTTTTATATGCATCCCTGTTCCATTATTATCGCGAGGCTACCATAGCAGTGCAATTCTGGACTTGGTATTACTGACATATTATAGACAGAGGACAATTGTTAGCCACAATCAATGGAAAGCTTTTTCATTAAACAACAGCTTATTGAAGGGACATTGATAGTTCTCTGTTTAACACGGTAATCAGTATCTTTAAAACAAACATTTTGCTTTTCATATCTAGTAAATAGACAGTGGATGGAGGGCTGAATATTTCAGTCCTTACTCAGGATGACCTCACATTAAACTGTGGGTAGTTTTGCTAGAGTAAGGAGTAGAGGATCAGGCTGAAATAGGCACTGATCTTGCAAAGGCATACACAGGTAGTAAGCGCTAAGTAATAAGAAGTCCCACTGTTCTTAACTTGGGGTACTTAACACAATGGGATTTCTCGTGTGCTTAAAGTTAAATACATCTTAACTCTTTTTCAGGATCAGGGCATAATGGACATACAGCTGGATATTCAAATGGGCCTGAACAAATATCTATGTACTTTTGCTTGCATACAGATTCAAATATGTGTAAGTATGGAGCTATTAATCAGGGTTTCATTAAGCATTCAAGTTTGTGCACATGCAAATAAAATGATTAATAAATGCCTATGCACTTTTGTACTCACTTCTGAAATTTGGCCTATAACTTACTACAGTTTGTTGTGAACCATAGTATTATATATACGTCTTTCCAGTCCAGCTTTAAACATGTGCTGTCTACATTAGCATTCTTGATATCAATATCTTCCTTCTTATCTTATTAGAATAAACTTGATATTTGGGAATTTTTACAGCATCATTTACTTCCTTAGACTCCAGATAAATTAAAACTAATTTTGCAGCTAAAGTTGTTTTTGTTGCAGTCTGACATGATTAGCTTTTAACTGTACTGACATTTACCGGATGGTCATAAAAAGAAAGCAAAGTGAAAATGACAAAAAGGCCCATGTTTCGCAGAAGTTCACATTCAATGCATCCAATCTGCAGTCCCCAGAGACAACAAAAGAAAAGAGCAGGTCTGTAATGCAGCTGCCAGTTTAGTGATCAAACCCATCAGATAACTGCCTGGCCAGATCTGGTGACCAGATAAAAATGGTATTCCTGCTAACCATCTGCCTGAAGGTCAATAGGGACAAAAATTAAAAATAATTACCTCTAATGAATGAATATACAATGACAGTCCTGTGTGAGGTATGGTTTCATCATCACCCACACATATATCAGTAAAGAGCAGTTGTTCTTTCAGAAGGGTGCTGTCGGCTACTTTTAAAAAATTATTTTGATCTCTATTTCCCTTTGTGTGTTTGTATTATCATCACAGTAGCTTGAAAATATAGTTAATAACATTTTTCTCACAACTATATATTTCCTTAATCACAATAGTAGTTACTAATAATAAACACTTTGCCATTCAATAGTGTCTTTCATTTAAAGATCTCAATCCCCTTTGTATGCATTAATTATAGACATTATCATTAAACACTTTGCTTACTGACCTTCTGAACACAGTCTGTTTAGATACTTATATGGTCTCTTAGAACTATAAGAACTTTACTCATGAACTTTACTGCATTTCATTCACATAGCAGCTCTGAGACAGAGAAGTATTACTTTTACCATTTTACAAATAATGAATTTAGGCACAGAAAGATCATAGAATCATAGAAGATTAGGGTTGGAAGAGACCTCAGGAGGTCATCTAGTCCAAATCCCTGCTCAAAGCAGGACTAATCCCAACTAAAGATTAAAGATTAAGATTAAAGGTTTGTCCACACAGACAAATTGCACCTAAACCAATGTAGTTAAATTGGTGCAAACCCATCGTGTGAGACTCTTATTTCAGATTAAATGTGCCCTATATTCCTTTCAATTGTTTAACACACACACACACACAGCCCTCAATTTAAATTAAATTGAAAACAGATCTGGTAAAATCTGTGTTCAAACTGTGTGTAGACCAATGGTAAGTAACTTGCCCATGGTTACACAGGAAGTCTGTAGCAGAGTGAGGAACAGACCTTAGATTCCTGCATCCCAGTCCCTTCTCAGCTACAGTGCCAGATTCACCTTGGTCAATCATTGACTTGTGTATAGATAACTGCAGGGGATAATTTCCTTTTAATGGATCAGGATAGCATTAGAGTCCAGCTGTTTATGTTCTTTACTGAGGGCAGTTTAATTTAATGTGTTTATTTTCTAAAGTGTGTCAATTACTCAGTGGCCATGGCTTTGTTAACCACCATCAAATACCCAGAGCAATAAAAGCCACTAAGGTTCCAATCCAAGGACCCAGTATCAATCCTAATATTGACTCTGGGCTGGGTGCTTTCACAAGGAGTCCAGAGGGAAAGTCAATTGTGAATGAAATAGCCCACCATGGTCACAATGGTATGAGAACTTTTTGTTTCCTGAAAATTAATCAATCAAAAGTCACTCAGCCTTCATCGTTCTCAGCTCTGAATATGGGCTGATGGTAGGCCTCTGTTTTAACTCCTTCCCAACTCACTTTTGTCCAGGGGCTCTGGAACACAAAGGAATTCCTCAGACACATTTAACTATCACCAGTGTTTACTGGAGATGGGTTCTCTATGAGTCTCCATCCAGACAGAAGTGGGTGCTCAGTCATGCAGTTCCCTTAATCATCCAAATATGTTGCAGAAGCCAGTGCTTATGGAGTCCTTTGGTGAAACCCTCTAGGTCTGATTCTTCACTACCTTTCATTTAGTGTAGTCCTCAGGGCCACTTGTTGGGGGGGGCGGGAGACAGGGGCAAGTGGGACAATTTGCCCCAGGGCCTGGGCCTCAGAGGGGCCCCCTCGAGAATATAGTATTCTGTAGTATTGCAACTTTTTTTTATGGAAGGGACCCCAAAAATAGCTTTGCCCCAGGCCCCCTGAATACTCTGGGCGGCCCTGGTAGTCCTTCAGGGCTGGTCTACAGTCGGGGAGGGGGTGTCGATGTAAGATATGCAACTTCCCGTAGCTGAAGTCGACGTATTTTATTTTTCCTGTTGGAAGACAGGACATCAGGCTAGATGGACCACTGGTCTGACCTGGTATGGCCATTCTTAAGTTCTTATCTTGAGTAAGGATGTCTACCGTTCTGACTAGGGCTGTTAAGGAATTAAAAAAATTAATTGCAATTAAAAAAATAATCACAATTAATTATGCGATTAATTGCGCTGTTAAACAATCATTGAATAATAATTATATAAATATTTTTGGATGTTTTCCACATTTAAAAATATATTGATTTCAACTACAACACAGAAAACAAAGTGTACAGCGCTCACTTTATATTTATTTTTATTATGAATATTTGCACTATAAAAATAAATTAGTATTTTTCAATTCACTTCATACAAGTACTGTAGTGCAATCTCTTTATCATGAACATTGAATTTACAAATGTAAAATTATGTACAAAAAATAACTGCATTCAAAAATAAAACAATGGAAAACTTTAGCTCCTAAAAGTCCACTCAGTCCTATTTCTTGTTCGGCCAATCACTCAGACAAACAAATTTGTTTACATTTGCAGGAGATAATGTTGCCCACTTCTTGTTTACAATGTCACCTGAAAGTGAGAACAGGTGTTCATATGGCACTGTTGTAGCCAGCGTTGCAAGATATTTATGTGCCAGGTGCATTAAAGATTCATATGTCCCTTCATGCTTCAACCAGCATTCCAAGGGACGTGCATGCTGATGATATGTTCTGCTCAATAACGATCGAAAGCAGTGTTAATCAATGCGTGTTCATTTTCATCATCTGAGTCATATGCCACCAGCAGAAAGCTGATTTTCTTTTTTCAGTGATTCGGGTTCTGTAGTTTCTGCATCAGACTGTTGCTCTTTTAAGACTTCCGAAAGCATGCTCCACACCCTGTCCCGATCAGATACTGGAAGGCACTGAAGATTCTTAAATCTTGGGTCAAGTGCTGTAGCTAGCTTTAGAAATCTCACATTAGTACCTTCTTTGCATTTTGTCAAGTCTGCAGTGAAAATGTTCTTAAAACGAACAACAGGCTGGGTCATCATCTGAGACTGCAATAACATGAAATATATGGCAGAATGCAAGTAAAACACAGAGCAGGAGACATACAATTCTCCTCCAAGGAGTTCAGTCACTAATTTAATTAATGCACTTTTTTTTTAACGAGCATCATCAGCATGGAAGCATGTCCTCTGGAATGGTCGCATTAAGGGGCATACCAATGTTTAGCATATCTGACACGTAAATACCTTGCAATGCCAGCTACAAAAATGGCATGCAAATGCCTGTTCTCACTTAGTCTGACCTCCTGCATATTCCAGGCCATAGAACCTCACTCACCCTCTCCTGTAATAGACCCCTAACCTTTGGCTGAGACCCTGAAGTCCTCAAATCATGATTTAAAGTCTTCAAGTTACAGAGAATCCACCATTTACACTAGTCTAAACCTGGAAGTGACCCAAGCCCCATACCGCAGAGAAAGGCGAAAAACTCCTGGGTCTCTCCCAGTATGACCCATGGGGAAATTCCTTCCTGACCCCAAATATGGCAATCAGTTAAACTCTGTGCATGCGGGCAAGACCCAACAGCCAGACACGTGGAAAAAAATTATCTGTAGTAACTCAGAGCCCTCCCCATCTAGTGTTCCATCACCGGCCATTGGAGATATTTGCTGCTAGCACTCGCAGATCGGCTACATGCCATTGTAGGCAGTCTCATCATATCATTCCCTCCATAAACTTAACAAGCTCAGTCTTGAAGCCAGTTAGGATTTTTGCCCCCACTGCTCCCCCTTGGAAGGCTGTTCCAGAACTTCAATCCTGAGATGTTTAGAAACCTTCTCCTAATTTCAAGCCTAAACTAGTTCTTGTGTCCACATTGGCACTTATCTTAAATAACTCCTCTCCCTTCCTGGTATTTATCCATCTGATGTATTTATAGAGCGCAATCATAACACTAACACTTCCCTGTCTGTACTGGAAATACCTTGTCTGATGCATCCTTGGACTGCATTCGCCTTTTTCACAGCCGCATAACATTGGTGGCTCATAGTCATCATGTGATCAACCAACACAATCCAGGTCTTTCTCCTCCTCTGTCACTTCTAATTGATACGCTCCCAGCTTATAGCAAAAATTCTTTTGTTAGTCCCTAAATGCATGACTTTGCACTTTCCACTCTTAAATTTCATCCTGTTTCTATTACTCCAGTTTACAAGGTTATCCAGATCATCTTGTATGATATTCAGGCCCTGTACTTTGACCTGCCTTCATTAACATATACCCAAAACAGGGTCAACATATTTAATAGCAAATACAAAAAATACCCCATTCAGAACAAAACTCTACATGGCACACTCAATTTTCCTCCAAGTGAGAGAATGAGAGAGAGAGAGAAAATCAACCACACATGAGAGAGGTTAGTCATGTTGCTTAATGCACTGCTGGAAGACACTTACATATTATGAGAGAGTGATATAAGATATAAGATATAAGAACTTCTATAGTATAAAATAGAACAGGACAGACCAGAACACTTCAATAACATTTGGAAAAATAACATTTTTTAATTTTGACTCTGTATTAGTCATTGTGCAAACTGAAAATTCCCAAACTACAGGGAACATATAACTAAGTTGCAACATTGGATGCAGAATGACTAAGATAGCTATTTTTTACTTTACATTAGACAAAGCAAATTAAGGCCAAATCTTTCAGTTGGATCCAAGTGAGGATTACCTTGCACCTGCACATGGCCCCATTGACTTTGCATGGTCAACAAGTGGGCACAAGAATCTGCCTTCCTGGATCCAAATGCAGTATCTGGGCCTAAAAGGTAAGCTACAAGATCAGAGAAGGCTCTCAGAGCTATATGATGTTCCCAGACAAACACGTTGTGGAGACAGAGTAAAGAGTGTACATAAATATTCATTTATTTGAAAGCTTGTGATTATAAAAAAAAATTGAAAGTGATGAAATTCAGAACTACACGTAGTAATAATGTGCATACTAGGCATTAAGTTAGTATTATTATCCACAGTTTCCTGATACGGAAAGGGAGGTGCAGAGACATGCTCAAAGCTATACGAGAAGTCAGTGGCAAGGTTTGGAAACCTAGAACCTAGATCTTCAAACTCTGAATATACGTGACAGGAAAAAATCTGTATCACAGTGCTCTCCATCACACCCAAGCAAGTAATGGATGAGCCTCAGAATGTTTGCTAGATCAGTTTGTTAATGATCCAGCAGAGTGGATCCTTATTTGAATGTCCAGAAAAGGAATAATACTTCTTTATTTATTTGTTCAGGCAAATACCACCTAGCTCTTGTCATCTATAGATTTCAAAGTGCTTTACAGCAGAGGTCAGTATCATTATCCCCACTTTACAGATGGGGAAAGTGGGACACAAAGCGGGGAGGTGATTTGTTCACCGTCACTCAGCAGGGCACTGGCAGAGCTAGGAATAGAATCCAGGTCTCCCAATCCCAACGATTGTCTACAGCTTCAGTCTTGAAAGCTAGTTACAACAGGCTTTTGGGTGAGATTTCCAGTACTTTTTGCTTCGGACTGTGCTGGAAATGCTGCATGTTCTTTGTATTTTCTGGACAGAACCAGGAACTGCAGTGACAAAAACAACACTAAGCCATTTAGCCAAACTTTCTGAGTGTCAGAAAGGGTTCAATTTGAGTTGTAGGAGCTGGTTTTGGTCATTTCTTATTGTATCCCATCTAGCTGACCCATCCCTAGCAAAGACAGATAATGATAATAGATATTGTGGGGACAAATGTTTTTACCTTCAGAATGTGTTTAAAGCTTCCTGAGGTGTTGGTCCTCTGTGTTTACACCCCCACACAGCTGTTGACTAACGAGGCTAAGCTCCTTTGGTAGACTGCCCATTTTTCAGAAAATGAGAACCATGTGCTTCAGGCTCCGATAGACTCATTGTCTACAATGTAGATTGTCCCATTGGGTCTCAGGCTAGTTAGGGTTTGTCTGGAAAAACAGTGCCTGTGGACATCATTTCCCTGACACATGGTGTTCAGCATTCCCCTTAGTCTTCATGAACATTTCATTCACTCTGTGCAATTCAACCCACCTTGTTGGCAGCCAGTTGTGGTATCAGAGTCTTTCTTTGACGTTTCAAGTATTCCTTCCTTGTTTAGGCACAACAGTACCTAAAAGGTATGATCACTTGTAAGGAGGCATTTGTTTCCAAACTCCCAATGTTCCATTGCTGGCTCAGAAGGGAAGCCAAAGACATTTTATATGCAGTGTTATGCAGGCTGCCAGCCTAAACCCTCTGTTGCTCAATACCAATGCCCAAGGAAAAGGTTTGGCCAGCTCATGCATGGGCACTGTGCCATCCTGGCAGATGGATATGAGTGTAGACAATCAAGTAAGTATGTTTGCATCAAATAAAGGTGCTGGGGGCATTTTCCCCAGCTGAGACTTTCAAAACAGCTGTCTTCCTTGAGCATGTGTGTCTCTGATTAAAGGGACTGTGAAATTAGTAATCCATCTCTGAACTACATAAACTGTCAATAAATAAAAGAGTAGCTTCTGCAACCAGTTAAGGTATATTATGTTTTGGGTTAGTTTGAGTCAGAAGTAAAGTTGTGTGGCCTTGAGAAAAGCATTAAGATTCCCAATTTGATCTCTTGGAAAGAGACTACAATGGAAAGGGGCAAACTCACCATCCATGGTCCATTTGAGTTGCAAATAAATAGGGTGCACCAATGCGTCCCTTGCTTTTGCATGCCCAAGAGCTGTAAAATGAGAAGCCATATCTAATGGGAGTTACAGTCCCTGACGTCTATGCCCAATTGTGCCACGGACTCACTTTGCAACGTTATGCAAGTTACTCAACCACTGTGCCTCAGTTTCTCCATATGTGAAATAAAGATAAAAAGTGTTACCCTTACTTTTTAAAGAAGAGGGAAAGATGAGATTTAATTCACAAATATTTGTAAACATTCTTTGAGATTTTGGATGAATTGCAGTCTTATTCCTTTCCTGTTGAAGCGAATCACTCACAAAGTGTGGCATTTGGAAATCGTCACACATAACCATGTGACATTTACATTCCTGGGAAAAGACTATCCAGCAGCAGGAGGGAATGAAATGTGCGGCATTGACTCAACTACCAGGATAATCAAAGTGGTTATGCTGTTTTGTGGTGCAATAGTGTGTCATAGTAAACTTTAGATTGAAGTCTTTTACTGTGTAGAGTGCAGTGATTTATAGCAGTTATTTGCTCATGTAACCACAATCACAATGGCTTTGCACTAAATTACTTGCTTGCCATTTGCAACCTATTTAACAGCTGGCCAAATTTACTTCTGCTCTAAGTCAGTCTAACAGTACTTAAATCAATGATGATGCAGATGCTTACACCAGGGCTTAACTTGGCCCAGTTTGTCTCAGACTAATGTCATAAGGATATATAACAAACAATGGGCACAACACGAAGTCTATGTGATTCCTAATTCCTACTTTTTAAAGAGACCAGAGGAGGACACCAGACGCTGACTCTGCTGGTTCAAATCCTCACAAGGACATTTAATTTTCAAAAAGTTTGTGTACCAAGGAAAGAAAGATGAAATATGCTGAAGACCCAGGCATAAAAAATAGACAAAAATCTTAGAGACTTAGGGGCATTTCAGTTTTCCGCAACATCACCTACAAGAAAGTTGGAATTACACAGGAAGTTATCAACTTGCAGAATTTGACATATCAGTATACTAAGGGGGAGGATTTGTGGCACCAAACTGGAGGAGGCTCTCTCAAACCACTAACATTCTGAGATCCCGTGGGAAATCCTGCAGATCTTTAGGTGCCTGCACAGAGGGCAGCAAGGGTGTTCCATAAACCCAGATTCCTTAGATCAGTCACTAATTTACCCAGCTGATCTGGAACATCCAGGTAAGAGAGTAGAGCAAAATGGAGTTCCCACCTCTCCTCTGTCAGGAGCTCTAACCTCTAATCCCCTTGCCCCTCCAAATGCACAAAGGGATATAAATAAAGGAAAACTTTTGCCAGCCTCATCAAGAATCTAATTTCAGGACCATCCAGACAGCCGGATTTTCTCCCCTTTGTCCAAGCCACACAAACAAAAAACAAACAAATTAACACAAAATTTCCCTTCTGATCTCCTTCGGTCATTGAAAGTCAGGAGGGCCAGGAGGGATCCTGCTTTTTTGCCACCTCTGGCCAACCTCATCCCCTCAAATAGCCAATCCAGATGAAATCAAGGCCTTTAAGATCTTAGGTCTTTAACAGGTTTTCCTAACTTTTCTCTATTAGGCTTCTTTATGTTGCACTCTGAGTTGATTCAGGTGCCCTGTTGGCACATAAAGCAAAACGTTCATGCAATATAGGCTCTGAGTAAGAGGACAACCATGGTGACATGTTTACCTTGGCATCTGAACTTTCTCTCAATTATAAAGCACCGTGTTGGGAGGGGGAACTATTTTTTTAGGCAAATCTGACAGGCAAACCTAACAAGTCCAAATCCTCTCAGAGATGGGTCAATTCTTTTAGCCTTAGTTAAGGATGCTGAATAATATGAGTTTATATTAATCATGCCAGAACAGTCAAGTCATGATTCGTGAATAACAATTTGTCTTTCAGGAACCTTTTATTCATGTTGGTGAGATGTTTCTCCTATAAGTAGTTCTACTGAAGCCAATGGGACCAGCTGAGAGTGAAATCTGGCCTTTAATGACGAATGTCATAAACATTCTTTGTTAGATTGTTAACATGGATGACAAAATGAAAGATTTTGAAAAATTCTGTTTCTTTACCTGTATAATAAGAACACAAAGAACTGGAATACAAATATTAAATAGTATGGTATGACTAGTTAAGTAGCTAGGTAACAGATCGATAATTCCTAGCTAGGTGGGTATTTGACTAGGTAGGTAACAGTTCTGGTAAGTCCATAAGGGTGGATCCTCCTTTTTCTTGAGGGATTCATGATTGAGTTCATGGTCATCTTTTCTGGTATGGACTTTTTCCTTTTGATGGTTGCACAGTATACATTATAGCTCATTAAATACTGCAGAAAATTTTCACAAATGTTTATATATCTCAAATAGCTTTCCTATCTCTTTCTACTGATTATTCTTATGAATGTATTGTTCTCATGAATATGTTGGTATTACCCATTATAGTTTGATCATCATTTTACTATTTTCAAAAACTGAAGCATTCAATTGGAGACCAAACTACCGTGAGCTCTTTGGGGCAGGGCCTGTATGTAATGACGCCTTGATTCCAGATTGCTGCCTCTAGCTCTTACCACATTACATTATTGTTATTGGACAACATTTCCCAAAATGTTCAATAATTTGGGGGGAGGGGTTCATTGAAGAAAAATCAAAAAATGAGAAAAAGCTTGAAAATCCTGAAATTGTTCCAGTTTTTATAAGAATGATTTAGATGACCAATCTCATACCATAAATTAATAGAAACATCAAACAAGACCTGATCTAGTGATGTGCTACTTTCCATGAGAGTTGAAGATACTCTGCACTTAATAGGATCAGGCTCTAATTGACAATGCACATATCAAAACTCTTTTCACCTGAACTATTCAGTGAATACTTATGAATAGCAAATACATCCACCGAAATCAACAGCCATCCGATGAACACTGGCTCACCCCCAAATTCTGTTGATACTGCTGAACATCTCTGGTGAAATTCCTGTGGCTTTGCTAACTTTTTCCAGTACAAATGGTGTTTTCTCCTCCTTCTCTGATGCCCTTCTCCTTGATAAACAGCACAACTTTGCCATTCTCATTGAATCTCATATCTGAAACTGCCAGTGAGTATTTGCTATCCTCAAATCCCTCCTAGTAAATTCTCCCCCCTCCGCCCCCCAGTATCTGTTTTCAGTCTGCACAGTATCTTGCTCCAGTAAATGTCTTGAGATAAGAGTGAAATGTCAGTGAAATGTCTTGAGATGAGGGTGGAGGAGATACCTGGTTAAAATGATGAATATGAATTTCTGGCAGCAATATTTTCAATTAACTGAAAGGCTGTGGGATTAGTGTCAAGATGAGAAATATGTCAAATTTCAGCCTTTTAAATATTTTACGGGTACTTGATCCCTTTTCAGACTCCTTCAGACCCCAGTCCTTCAAGCTGCTCCATGCTGGTAGAACTTCACATCTACACAGAGCCCCACTGAAACCAATGAGATTCTGCAAAGGTGCAGGGTTTGCTTATGTGTTAGAGCATGCAGGATCACAGTCCAGACAACCTACTGCTAATTAGTGACATGACCACCTGCTACACCACAGATGGAAAGCCTTCTGGAGTAGCCTTTTTTTGTGTCTGTCATCTCAGGGTTTGTCACGTCATGTGCCAGCCAGAAACAGCGCAGAATTGAAAGAAGATTTTATTTAAAAAAAAAAATAAAAAACTTCAAATAAATCTCTCAAACCTCAGCAAAAGTTTGGCTTCTGTCCAGTTTGAAGGATGGGAAATGATTCCCATTGGTTTGATTTTACTTGAACATATGAGCCTCCTAAATCAAAGAGGCCACAAGCGACTTCCAAGAGAATATGTATTTCTGTTTATGAAGTTTTGTTGCTGTTGTTTTCGCCCTAGGCAGCCATTGAAAAAACACACACTCTCTCAAGCCTCTTCTCCTCACTGCTCAAAGTTTTATTCAGTCACAAAAGTTTAAAAGAATCCAGGCTAGAGAGGAGGGATGGCTATGTGGCTAATGACTTAGCTTGTAATTCAGGTGATCTGAGTTCACTTCCTAGCTTAACTACAGACTTCCCATGTAACCTTGAGTAAATAAATCACATCAAGTCTGTGCTTGTGTTCCACATCACTAAAATAACGAAGTCTTGTTGGACTGCCTTCTCTCCTTAGGTTTGAGAAGACAGGGACCAACTCTTCCCATGTGTATGTACAGTGCCTAGCACAATGGGGCCCTGGTCTTGGACAGAGCCTCTGGATACTAGAAATAAAATAGTATTTATCATCACAAACATCTTTCCATTCCATTAATAAAGGTGATTTGTTTCAACATTAATGTCAACACTCAAATTTTCACTTCTGTAACCTGGAGATTCAGAGAAAAAATCTATACAGCCACTGGCAGACACAAAGAGAAAAACCTGTCACAAGCCGATTTTTTCCTAACTCATTTGATGCACCTGTACTTGGGATGTGGCAGGAGCTGCAGTCTGTTTTCCATACCTATATGACAATGAGCCTGACTTAATTATACACATATTTGAGAGAGAGTCTTCTTACATACAGATACCATAAACATCTCATTTCTTCCATTCTTTGCAATCTAAGGGCATACATACAACTGTAAAACCCTTACTCAAACTGGTGAGCAATTTACTCATGGAAGTAGTCTTTGGTAGGACCCCTTGCAAATTGCTCAGCTTAGCCAGGACTGCACAACCAGGCTCATGGTATTTAAAAGTGTTGTGTGTTAGCATGATGCCTCTCAGTAGAGCTCAAGTAGAGAGATTCATCTGCTGTTGATGAAACCGAATGCTGTGAATTGCAGCTGTGAGGAGCAATAATTGTGGATATACAGTAAATATATTTACATGAATTATAAATTTAATTTAATTTCTTGTTCTTCACTGAAAAGCAATAAACACCCCAAGTGAAACCCCAAGGAAGCCAGTGCAAGTTGTACAAATCTATCCAAGGGCATAATTGAGCTCAGTGTGTCTTTGCACTTTCCATCCCAGCACTCAAACCGCTTTTCACATATCAATTAAGCATCACAACACATGCTTCTCATGCTTCTGGATTTGAGCCAAACCTTAATTACTAAGGGTTAGAATGACACCTTCCTGAGGAACAGATTATCCCACATCTGCCTACTGCAGAGCCTTTGCACCTTCCACCGAAGTACCTGATGCTGGCCACTGTCAGAGGCAGGATACTGGATTAGATGGACCAGAGTAATTACCATAATACAACTTAGCTCTTATATAGCATTTTTCATCAGTAGATCTCAAAATGCTTTAAACAAGAAGGGTTAGGATCATAAGCCCAGTTTTACAGATAACTGAAGTTCTGGGAGAAGATGTGACTTGCCAAAGGTTACCCGACAGAGCCAGGAATATACCCCAACTCTCCTGAATCCCAGTCTAGTGTCTACACGGCCACTCTGTAAGGAAAACACTGAAATTGCCAAACTCCCCTGTGAGGTAGGGAAGCACACTGGTATTACCATTTTATAGATGTAGGAGATATTCAACAATATAGCTATTTATATTCCCCTCATGATGCTACCCGAGAACCTAGAGTTGAGGCTCAGATAAGTTAGGAGATCTGCCCACGGTTATATATCAATAGTCCCTGGCAAAGCTGGAAGTAGATCCCATCTCCCACTTCTCAGCTCTAGTCCCCTTCACATATGCAGTATATCTAGGTATTGAATGATAAGATTCTAAGTACTACATAGGCAGCAGATCATAAACACTGCAGGTGAAAGTGAAATTAAAAACAGAGTCAAGAAAAATACAAGGGAAAATTGGAAAAGCAAGCATTAAAAATCCCTGGTATATAGGCACTGGATAAATTCAGTAAGATAATGTAAAATATAAGGAACTATACGGAGAAGGATAATCCACAAGTTTTTAATTTTATTTGTCCTATGTGGGCCATGAAAGGATAAAACAAATGTCCGTGCAGGGAATGGAGGTGGGGAGGGGAGGACATGTCTTGTAGTGGGAGGAGTGATTGCCTTCCAAACCAAGGGAGGAGTCGGTATGCCAACTGAACAAGAAGATTTTGGAAGCAGAGTTAAGTTTTAAAATGGGCACAGCACAATTGAAAGCCAGAGGCTGAGAGCAGGCTGTGACAGTTTCAAGTTCAGTACAGAAAATTTCTCATTAACCCAATAGCAAGAACTGGACCCAGTTGACTAAGGGTTAAATTCATCATGAATTTGTTATTCAGTTTAAAGAGTTCCAGCAGCTGTAGTGGTAAACACAGGTTACCTTCACAAGGCAGGCGGGGAGGGCTCTACTTCAACTTCTGGAGGGGAGAGGGTCCAGACTTTCAGTTGCTTTCACTGTCCAGGTTCTCATTTCTATTTAATGAGTTTTACCAGGAAGAGAGGTTTCCTCTTTTGGAAACTTTCTTGCCAATACAACAGGCAGTCTCAGCAGAGAGGGTGAAGTCTGACTGGGTCCACGGTGTTAAACGATCTTCTCCCCTCTACTGGCTGGTGTAGCTTGCATTTCATTGAAGCTGCCAGCACTGCCCATCTAGGTACTTCTGAGTCCACCATTGGGTTGCCAACTGTCCAGGATTGTCCTGGAGTCCCCAGGAATTAAAGATTAGTCTTTAATTAAAGTTTATGTTATGTGATGAAACCTCCAGGAATAAGTCCCACCTAAATTGGCAACCCTAATCCCCCATGACTGTGCTATCTTAGCACTTCACTGTCTTTTATCAGTTTATCCCCACAACACCCAGGGAGATTGAGAAATATCATTGTCCCCTTTTTATAAATAGGAAACTGAGGAATAAAGCAATTATCTTGCCCAAGGTCATACAGGAAGTTTGAAGAGGAGTTGAACCTGGGTCTCTTTGAGCCTAGGGCAGTGCCTCAGAAAGGAGGCCACTCTTGCTTTTCTTTAGATAAAGCCAGCACTCTGTTTCTTTCGGGCTGTCACGCTGGCATTGTACAGAAGAGCTAATTCTATACACAAAATTATAGAGAAGAAGAAAGGGGTGAGTGTGTGTGAACCCTTTGAAAATAATCCTGAGTAACGTGCCCCCCCACCCTGCCCCACAGACACACTTTAATCAGGGGTATTGTACTAAAAATACTCACTGATCTGTAAATAATTCCATCCCTGATTTACACTGCACTGTGAATTCTCCTTATCTTTGACCTTCCTTTTAATGCTTTCTTCATGGTGGGGGAGTATCCTCCCTTATAACTGTTCTCATCTCAGAGGGATCCCTCTTAAGATTTTCTGTCTCTTTTCTCTGCAATCCTTCCTCTCTAGATATCACTGCAGGGTTCACCCCTGAGACATTCAAGAATGGAGGAGGGGGGTGCTGTCTGGCTCCACCCACTTCCAGAGGAAATGTCATGAGAAAATGCTTTCTTGAGGTCTCTCCCCTTAACATGCTATGTGAATGCTTGCTATCAATTGTGCATTTTATGGCATTTTGACTTGAAGTAACGTGAGAATGTTCTTTCTCACATTATTTCCAGTAGAAATACCATGAGAATCTTGTTTCTTGTGATATTGCTGCAGTGGGAGTACTCCAGACTGAGTATAACCACAGAATACTAAAATTATTTTGTGGGTTTTTTTCCCCTCCATCTGAAATTTGGGAGACGCTTAATGTGTCTCCATTTAACTTTTACTATAAAATCTTGTCCACATTTGAGCTAAATGACACCTTGATTGAAATGGCCAACTCATTTCTGTTGTGCCCTGAGACCTGTCCAAACTGAATCAAAGGTTAAGAAACCAGATTAAACTATACTGCATTTGTAACACTTATGTAATTCCATTTTGAGGCCAAGTTGCTTCAGATGCCCTTTTTGTGGTTGAATAAAACTGTGGAGGAATAGAGACCTGAAAGAACAAAGACCACATACTGTAAAAAGCAATTCTAATTAAATCAGGGTGAAAAACACAAGAACGTTCTTTCTTTCAGCGCAAACAAAACAGAAAACCTACAGCACCATATTACTTGCCAGTCTACAGATGAACGACAACAAAAAATTCTCACACATACACCAGTAGTTTAAAAGGAAATAACTCTTGGAAAAAATTATAAGATGTGTCAAGTAGATCATCTATTTATGCTATTTTCTCCTGATGTTGATGTTTCCCTTATGAATTATGCACTTTCAGCTGCCACTACTTACATATGTGGGCCCTCATGGCATGGTTCCCAGGACCAGCATGTGATTATGGATCATAAAAATGAGCATACACATTGCGTCTTAAAAAGGCAAAAAGATGCACAACCCGCCTGTGTGAGAATGTTTCCATTGTATTAAAAAAATAACCAGCTGTTATTAAAAACATTGACAGCAATAATAGAGGCAGACATAAAAAATCATTATCATA
This sequence comes from Malaclemys terrapin pileata, assembly GCF_027887155.1. Taxonomy (NCBI): domain Eukaryota; kingdom Metazoa; phylum Chordata; order Testudines; family Emydidae; genus Malaclemys; species Malaclemys terrapin. The sequence continues at coordinate 183,099,658 of NC_071507.1, read as the reverse complement.
TTTTCATTTTAAATTTCTGAAGATCAGAGGAATTAGGAAGCAGATTTCTATTCAAAAATTAAAATAACCACTAAGACTTGCCCAACAGCCAGAAGGTGGTGCTGCACAGTAATATAGGTACAGCCAATGTCAGAAGGTTATCTTTGATAAATTATTCTGTTTTATTAAAAAAAAAAAAAAAAGAAGAAGAAGCAGAAGGCGAGATTAACCATCAGGGTTGCATTGCCTGGATGTGCACAACAGAGATCAAAAGATGTCTAGAATTCAGTTCCTGATGTGTAGAAATGCACAGTACATGTGATATAAACTAGTGTCTTTGAGTGGAAAGTTTAGTTACCCCTCTTCATGATTCTTAACTGGCTGGTTGCATTGAACTGTCCTAGTTTCTTAAATCTTCTTGATTTCAAAGGTCTTCTAACAGATCTTCCATGTGTTTCCTCTAAGAGCTGTTTCCTCTTAGTACTTTTCACAGCCATTGTCAGTTGTACAATAGAAGATTAATGTTCCAGATCCTCAGCTGGTGCAAATCAGCATTGACTTTGATGGTGTTACAGCAGTTTACACCAATTGAGAAGCTGACTTGTATCTTTACAGGCCAGACTAGGTGGAGAACAGAGAGTTGATGGAATATTGTGTGCTGTGGGGAGAAAGACACTGATTTGGTTCCTTTTGTCATGTTGCAAATCGGGGCAGGAAGAATCCAAGAAGTATCTGGCATGGGGAAACTCATTGGCAATATCCTGAATGAGGTGGAAGTGGTCTGAGCAACTAATATGAATCCACCTCAGGTTGGTAATGATGGGAATGTTGTTACCAAAGGAAGGTATTAATTATTATTAAACATTTGTATTGTGACAGCACCTAGAAGCCTCAGTCATGGACCAGGACCCCATTGTGCTAGGTGCTGTACAAACCCCAAACAAAAAGATGGTCCCTGCCCCAAAGAGCTTACAGTGTAAGTATAAGACAAGAGACAACAGGTGGATGTAGACAGCTGGGGAAGCACAAGGCAACAATGAACCAATACTAGTATACATAATATTAGTTATTGTGACGTATGTGAAATAAGTTGTTGGTTACAGTCCTGGTCCTAAGTCTGATGAAACCTACCAGTGCCAAAAGCTGTCTCAGCACAACACCTACAAATTAAATGGGTTTGGGGCTAGCCATCTCACTCAGATACACAGCCCAAATTCTACCCTGTGCGACTCCGCTGATTGCAGTTATGAAGAACTCTGCACTGCTGCTACCCATGCTGTGCCTCTGCTGTAGATAAAGAGAAGACTTCAAACCCCAAGGCCAACTGCCCCACCTCTCTGTGGGGTTCACCATGAGCTGCTCTGCCAGCCACTCCACCAGCCATCCCATGAGCCACTCCAGCCATCCCACCAACTGCGCCACTCCGCCAGCTGCGCTGCTCCACCAGCTGTCCCCCCAACTACGCTGCTCCGCCAGCTGCTCAGTCATATATCTTCAGGCCCCCTCACTACTTAACACAGCACTCAGTGAATTCAGCTTGTAGTAGGGGGAGCCCCAGTGCTAGTGCACCATTGGCCCAAGGTGAATTCAGCTCAGCAGCCTGTAACTAGAATCCTAATAGAATCAAGATTAGCTCTGATATTCCACAGTGGAAGGGGAGGAAAGGCAGAGAGATAGAGGAAGGAAGGGAATTGGTGTTTCAGGCCCTCAAAGGGGGCCCATACCATCAGGTACAAACACCTATCCCCAGCCTCTCAATTCACTGGGTTTTGGAACCCATGTCCCTTGTCTAGCGAGTGCTACTTAGTTGATGGCGAGTTCCTCCATCATAAAATGCCAAGTACAGTTCTACTGCCCTTGATTCACATAATCAGGGTAACAACACTTTATTCTTCCTGCCCCAATAACAGAGAAACTGGGGATCCCACAACAGTCAAAGTGACCATTTGGGCTGCCGTGGACTCAAGCTAGGCGTTTGCATAGGGTGTGTCTATGCAAACAAGATCAGCTCCTGAAGTTCTTTTCCACAACTCACCACAAATCATCACCAGATGTCAGGGTAGAGCTCATCCTGACTCTGCTTACACAATTATTAATTTGGACTGTGATAGAAGTTAGACCTTGTTGGTCATATAATCCATCCAGATGGGGCTAGTAGAGAATTAAACAGTTTATATTTCTATGCTGTAATTATTTGTATTGTGATAGCACCCAATGATCCCAATCAGAAGCTGCCCCTGTTGTGCTACATGAACACAAAGGAAGATGTGGTCTCTGACTCAAAGAGCATATAAACTAACTTGAAATTAGACAACACTTGAGTGAAACAAATAAGAGGAAAATGGAGACTGAGGAGAAGGGTAATAAGGAGACCAAACAGTAACACTGTTCACCTATTGCAGAGGTGGCCAAACTGTGGCTCGTGAGACACATGCGGCTCTTTTACCATTAAAGTGTGGCTTGCGGAGTCCCCCTCACTCCCCCATTCTCCACCTACCAGACTGGGAATGGTGGGGGGAAGCTCGGGACGTCTGCCTTGCAGTGGAGTGGTGGGGTAGGGACTTCTGCCCAGCGCAGGGGAAGGGGGGGCGTCTCGGGATTTCAATCCCAAAGGGCGCACCTGTCAGGGCTCAGAAGCTGGGCTGAAGCCCCAAATCCCATCAGGCACCTCATAAGGGGCTGAAGCCCTGAGCCCCGGCAGGTGCACCCGGCTCTTGAACTTCTGAAGATTGTCGTATGCGGCTTAGAGGGTCAGTAAGATTGGCCATCCCTGACCTATTGCATAACTTGATTGGTACAAATCAAGTTTTTTTACAGTTTCATAATTTTAATGTAAATAAAGAATATTTATCTCTGATTGCTGGTCAACCTGGCCATCATTAGTTGGCTGAATTCTTTTGGGCATCACCACAGAAGTGGGACTTGGTGTGGGATCTGAAGGAGAAGACTCTTATGGATAAGTTCAGAGAGGGTGCTCCAGTAAGAAGGGGCAGCACAGAAGAAAGTGCATAAACATTTGTGGGGAAGTGGACAAATGGCAATTCAAGGTTGGCATCATTGACATAAAGGTGGGGCAATATGATAGTAGACAAGACTATATTTGAGGAGGAACAAAACTGAGATGGGCCTTGAGTAAGTCTAGTTTTGAACGTTCAGGTGATGAGACCTCTATCACTTCCCTTGCAAGACTATTTCTCAGTTTAATGGTGCTCACGTTCTGGACATTTTCTGCTCATCAGACTACATTTTTCTTTGCGGCAAGCTAATTAGTTTACAAAAACAGAGCAGATTTCTTCAAAAAGGAGCTATGCTGGCAGGCCCAGTGACTAAATGTGCTCTGTGTTGTAGTGTGGGGAACTTGTGTTGAGATACCAGTCTCCGTTAATTTTTCTCCTACTGGGGAGGAAGTACATCTGTCAGGAACCAGCAACCCCTTTTGGCAATAGCATTTTGAGAGGTGCACCGATGGGCTCAGTGTTCCTTAAATGGCAGCCTGAAGTCATTCATGTAGGCAGCAAAACCATGAATTTGCTTTTGATGATATTTGTGTCCATTTTATTCCTTTTTCACGAACATTCATACAAGTGATTCATTTGCTTGAAACCATATGCTTGGAAAACCTGCCACCACTATAGAATTGTCTGCACATCGAGGAAGACTGAACCACTGTATGTGCTCACAGAAGCAACCCCCACGTAGTGCCAGAGCTCGAGTGCAAGAAGTGTTGATATCAAGGCCAGAGCTTAATGAATCAGATGCACTGACCTTCAGGGCACAAGTGTCAGCCTAAGTGTAAAAGAGTTCTCCAGCTGTGCTGAGAGATCCTAGCCCTGCCAGGGCAGGGTGAGAGGAATGTGCCAACCAGTATTATGGGCTTTGAAGCAGCCCCACAGATCACCACGTGTAAGTAGGCCAGTTCCCTAAGCATATATTGGTAATTCATAGATGCTAAGGCCAGAAAGCCCATAACCCCTCCCAGCACATGAATGCAGGAAAGGAAAATCTAGAGCAGAGGTGTCCAAACTTACTGACCCTCTGAGCCACTGATGACAATCTTTAGAGTTCAAGGGCTGGGGCGTGCCCATGGGTGGCAGATGACCTGCTGGTTCAGGGAGGCTAGCCCCCGACCGGCCCCACCCCTCTCGCCTCCCCTTCCCCCACCAAAGACCATAGGCTTTGCAGCCACCAGCCTCCCCCACATCATAGGGCAGGTATCCTCAGTGCTGGCAGTCCCCTCCAAACACCAGACAGTGCGTCCTCAGTACCCCAGGGACCCCCAGCACTGGGTGGCCCCAGAAACCCCAACTCCTGGGTGTAGTAGATGATCCAGAGAAATTTTCTTCCATCTGAGGGGGCAACATTTATACTGTTTTAAATTGCCTATTGAATAGATCTAATAAATTAATCTATTTCTTCATCTAGACAAGAATACCTCTTTATTTTTTGGCTCATACAAACCATACCCACTCTGGCTTTTAAAATGTTTGTGTACTTTGCTTTTCAGTCTATACCATTTACCTCAGTTTTAAAATCTTCCCTTTTAAAGTTCAGCATCACTGTTATCCCAGAGGATTCTTGCACTCAAGGCCATTTACAATAGTCTGAACTGATATTTTAGGCTGCACCAAAAGCATAATACCATTTATACTCAAAGAGGAAGGATTTCCTGGTCTGATGCACAGATGTTTTTTTTTCTGGGAGCTCTAATGCACAGAATGGAGTTGCAAAGGTATTTTTAAAAACAAGACGACATTTAAAAAAAATAGATTGTCAATCATCAGTAAATACAGGCAGTGACATAGAACATAGGAACTGCCACACTGGATCAGACCTGTGGTCCATCTAATCCATCATTCTGTCTCTGACAGTGGCAACACCAGTTGCTTCAGCAGATGAGCAAGAACCCCCCATCTGCATCCCACAGGGATAATGTGCCACAGCCATGAAGGTCTCATTTTAACCCATGATAATTAAAGGTTGTCTTAAGCCCTGCAACATGATGTTTTATCTCTTTTCCAAAAATTGTTAGCATTAATTATTATAACTAGTTATTCTTATTATCCATATCAGTGTCCAGTCCTGCTTATAATCCTGCTGAGTTCTTCACCTCAATTATATCCTGTGGCAATGAGTGCCACAGTCTAGTTGTGTGTTGTGTGGAAAACAAAGTATTTCCTTTCATTAGTTTTGAATTTTCAAGGAAAGAGGTTTAGCATGATGTCTATACTCTGTTGGGCTCAGTTTTCTCAGACTGGTTTAGTTCCTGATGGAACAGTGATCACATGTGTAGGCCTAATGTAGGATCTTCTCTGATTGTTGGCAGCATGAAAGACCATTATTTGTGAGTAACAGTGTCCTTAGGTAGAAAGTATTTAAAATAACTGTTTGGTTTCAGAAATTTATAGCTCAGAATCTACAAAACTCTGCCATAGGCAAATTGAGAGGGCTCTGCATCAGAAAAGCTACTATAGGAAGCCATCAACAGTTACAACATACAGTATTTCCGTTTACAAAAGCATCTTGGAGATTGTTTATTGTTGTTGTTGTTGTTTTGCTGTGAAAACTGTTGCTTAATTCTCTGCCCATTTAATTCATATTCAATTCAGTGTCAGCATTTGCCATTCTGCTTTTTTTATTATCATTTTTAAACTGAGAATTAGAAAGTATGCTGGCAGGAAATTGAAGTATATGGTGAGTTTTCATGATCTGAACATGCCATTAACAATTTGCAAAGAAGTAAAAAAGCACTTTGTGCACTGTAAGGTAACCGTATGGTTTTCCTCCTCAAATGACAGAGGAATTAATAAGAGCTGACCAGAAAAAAGGAATTTCCATTCTGTGGGAAATCCCAACATTTCAAAATTTGTTTTCATTCCAAATTGTAACAGTCAAAATTTCTCATGAAATAGAAATTAAGAAAAAAAAATCTATTCAGAAACATCAAAACATTTATTTTTGATGAGGTACATTTTTCATTTTGATAATGATGAAACATTGTAATGAAATATTAACTATAATACAGGTAATAAATTCCACATAGATGCATAATATAATAGTACGATTAATATAATAATATAAATATCAAAACTAAATGTAACAAAACAAGAGTTGAAACAAGATGTTGTTACCTTATCAAAAGGATTTTGCTTTATCAAAATGAAATGAGAAAGTCAAAATGATTCATACTGATATTTTTCTATCAAAGTATTTTTTCAGAATTGACACATTCTTGTGAGATGTTTTGATTTCAATGAAACTGCATTTTCTGACCTCCTCTAGAGTTAACCATGAAGGAAGAAGTCACTGTGAGTGCGATTTTCCTAAGAGCTAAAAGGGAGTTAAGCACCCAAATCCCATCGAAATTCAGTGAGATTTGAGTACCTACCTCCCTTAGGCCCCTTTGAAAATTCCAGCCCCTTGCCTTGTTTGGAATCAGAATAGTTCAGTATGCACTTGCTGAATCTTGGTAAAAATAAATGTGTTTGCTGTGTATGTTTTGCAAGGTTTAAGACACAGCAGAATGCATCTAACTTTTCTAGGTCTCTGTAGGACAAAAACAGCTACTGTAATTTCCAGTCTGCCTAGGAAGACATTTAATACTAATATATACTGATTCAGTGGCTTTTTGAATGTCATTAGTTATTCATATCAAGAAATAATCCGTAGTGCCCAATATTAAAATGAAGAGAAACCAACATTTAAGGCAGAAATACATAGGATTTCACTGGAAATCATGATCTGTTGTCCAGAAATTGATGTTAACTCATCTAATGAGATTTCCTGCATTAATATAATTAATTACAATTCGTTTTAAACTTAGATTGTATTTCCATGAATACTAACTTCACAAACACAGAACTTCCCACTAGACTTTTATTCACAGACTTGTCAATCAGGTGCTCACCGTTCCTTTAAAGTTTAAGCCTTATTAACCTACACACTGGATTTGACTGATGATAGGCCATAACAAACAAAGACAACTCATTCTCAGGTTCCAAATCCTGTCATCCCAGTTCAGAGGGTCCCCTGGAAGAGATGAAAGGATCACTCAAATGTCTGATTATTCAAACATACAAGCAATGGGGGCATATTGTAAAAAAGAAAAAAAAAGTTAGCAGAGTCCCCTGCTGATTGAGTTATCTTTTTAAAAAATAACTTAGTACAAAGCTAGCATCAGTTTCCAGCCCAGGTCCTCATGGGCTGTGTCAAATGCATGCTGGGAACACCATATGCAAGATTTGGATTTAACATATATTTGGCAAATGCAGTAGAATTGAGAACACACTATGCCAGGGTTGCCCAGATACAGTGGAAAGCCAGCAAGCTTTTAAGCAAGATATCAGCTATGTCTGAGCATCTCAAAAATCAGCAATATTTTACCAATGGGAATTGTTATTTCAATGGTTTTCATGTGGGATTTCAAAGGGCTGGAGTAGCACAGGGCAGGCTTATGTACGTACCACTAAGGTTTGTAACAGTGATTATGTTATATGCTAGCTCATTCTGGGGCTGAGCAACTGCAGCTTCTATGCTGTTCTATGCAGTTGACTGGGAGAAGTGGGTGCTCAGTACCTGCCAGGATTGCCATTATCATGGGCAGCAGGTAAAATAGGCCAGGGGAGGCTAAGCCTCCCCAAACAGGATGTGGCGCACCTCCCTTTGGAGGCGCGCCATCAGGCTGCCACCTTTGGAGAACTGCCACCAAAAGGGCGTCCATGGCCCCACCCTCATTCCACCTCTTCCAGTCCCCGCTCTGCCTCTTCCCCCGCAGCTTCCTTGCCCCTCGTGCCTCTCTGCTGCTTCCCCCATGGGCCCCACTGCTCACACCTCTTTGCCCCCTGAGAGTAAGAGAGGTGCAGGTGGCAGGGCTCTTTGGAGAGAGAGGTGCAAGCGATGGGTGGTGGAGCCCTTTGGGGGAGGGGGTGAAGAGGCACGAGCGGTGGGCAGGGGAGGCCTCAATGGGAGGGGACCAAGCAGGAGTGGGGCCTCTGGCAGAGTCAGGGGGGACCATTGGCGGGGCCTTAGGGCAGAGTCCGAGTGGGGGCTGCCCGTCGATCCTGCGGGTAATGTAGACAAGCCCATAGCCAATAGAAGTACATATACATAATAAAAGAGTAGTTTCTGCCACATGGAGCTCAGAATGAGAGCTGTTTGGAGATTTATTTTTCCACAAAAATTTTCAATAAAAACCTACTTTGCAGATGTTTTGCATGAAAATGTTTGTTCGGCCAAAAACCCAAGTTACCACCGAAGAAGTTTCAATGGAAAAAGTTCAACCAGACCTACTTAGAAACTTTGATAATGACAAGGCAAAAAAAAAAATGTACATGAAACAAACAAATTGGTGGGACTGGGGTAAAGCAAGGACAGGCTAACAGTAATAGGAACATAGTTTTATTCATAGACAAGCTGTGTGCACCATTTAGTCTGCTTCCTCTGTTACAAGTGAAAGATTTACACAAACTTTTTCAGACAATAATGTTTTAAAACATAGATTGCCAAACCTAAAGATCTTAAAGTTAAATAAGTCCTTAATGCTGTAACAATGTGCAGAGCTACAAAATGATATATACACTGTGCTCTTGTTCTATAATGATATTCCATATGTTTATCCATTTCTTCATAGCTTAAGTCAGAATGAAAAGCTGAGAATGTAATCTTTCTGTGTAGACTAAATTTTAAATACTTCTATACTATAAGCAGATTTAAGCCCATTTAATAAGTATGTTAAAGAAATGTTAAATATATGGGAAGACCTGCTGTTATATCATTTGGAAGTTCACTATAAAAACCCAGCCAAGCATGCACAAACAATGTCCATACTTCATTGGGGATACAATACTTGCATCATAGCCCTGGCTTTATATTACAGTGTTGGATCCAGCCTGGGAGATTCATGTAAGAGATAAAGGAGCATTGTAAGGTCAGTGACTGAGCTCTTCGTTTCGCTAATCGGCTTCCCTTGTTATCAATCTAATTTACCATAAGTTAACCCTTCTGCTACTGCCAGAACCAGCAGCAATCTCCTATGAAATTGTCTTGCCAAATGAATTGAACTTAGTATTTACATAGCTCTGCAAGTGTATGTGGTGCTGTAGAATAGAACCTGTGCTCAAAAAAGCTTACACCCCAAAGATACAAGCATGTATAATAAAGAACTATAAGGGTCTGCAGTGTCTTTTCAATTAGAACCTTCAGTTCATAGAGAAGGTAGGTTTAAAAAAAAAATGCCAATTCATGAAAACTTAAACCTTTTCTGATTTTGAAAAAAGATTGGAGAAAGTTTGCAAGTTGTCAAAATATCACATTGAGAGTCCAAGTCTCATAAATAAAAAACTCATCCTTTCAATAAAAAAAAATGTCAGCTCTCTGCAGATAAGTACAAAAAATCTCAGGCTTAAACGTTATTTTTTTCTTTTAGGAAAGTCACCAAAAATGGAGTCTGAGGGTCATATTCTATCCTAGAATCTGAAAGAAGAGGGCTGATGGTGAGAGGTATTGGGCTGTGGAGTAGTCTCCTGAGGGGAGTAATAGAAACCACATCACTTGGGTCATTTAAAAGTGGACCGGAGTGAACACAAAAAAATATATCAGAGGAGACACCCTTTCATTGGCAGGAGGAAAAAAATAGATCTCCACTCCTGCTCCCAGGGGCATGAATAGAAGTCATGCCATTGACTTCAAAGGCAGTAACGTCACACCTACATGATTTAACAGGTCTTTTTCCATCTCTAAATTCTCTGAATCTTTCGTTTTGCCTTACACCAGTGCCAACCAATATGTGTCATCAGCATACACTTTTGTTCTTGTGACCAGACTAAATTTCAATCATTCTTTTAGGGCTGTATTTAAATTAGATGGTAAATACAAACTGACGATGGCCAAAAAATGAATCCTCATGTACATGTAGCTTCCTATACTCATAAGAACATAAGAACGGCCATACTGGGTCAGACCAAAGGTCCATCTAGCCCAATATCCTATCTTCTGACAGTGGCCAATGCCAGGTACCCCAGAGGAAATGAACAGAACAGGTAATCATCAAGTGATCCATTCCCCGTCGCCCATTCCCAGCTTCTGGCAAGCAGAGGCTAGGGACACCATTCCTGCCCATCCTTGCTAATAGCCATTGATGGACCTCTCCTCCATTAATTTATTTATTTCTTTTTTGAACCCTGTTATAGTCATGGCCTTCACAACATCCTCTGGCAAGGAGTTCCACAGGTTGACTGTGCATTATATGAAAAAATACTTCCTTTTGTTTGTTTTAAACCTGCTGCCTATTAATTTCATTTGGTGGCCCCTAGTTCTTGTGTTATGAGAAGGAGTAAATAACAATTCCTTCTTTACTTTCTCCATGACAGTGATGATTTTATAGATTTCAATCATATCTCCCCTTAGCCGTCTCTTTTCCAATCTGAAAAGTCCCAGTCTTATTAATCTCTCCTCATATGGCAGCTGTTCCATACCCCTAATCATTTTTGTTGCCCTTGTCTGAATCTTTTTTGAGATGGGGCGAGTGGATGATTTCAGAGAACTATCCACAATGACTCCAAGATCTCTTACTTGAGTGATAACAGCTAATTTAGACCCCATCATTTTATATGTATAGTTGGGATTGTTTCCCAATGTACATTAACATTGAATTTTGTTGCCCAGTCACCCAGTTTTGAGAGATCCTTTTGTAGCTCTTCGCAGTCTGCCTGGGACTTAACTATCTTGAGTAGTTTTGTATCATCTGCACATTTTTCTATTTCACTGCTTACCCCTTTTTTCAGATCATTTATGAATATGTTGAATATGACTGGGCCCAGTACAGACCCCTGGGGACACCACTATTTATCTTTCTCCATTCTGAAAACTGACCATTTAGTCCTAACTTTTGTTTCCTAACTTTTAACAGTTACGAATCCATGAGAGAACCTTTCCTCTTATCCCATGACTGCTTACTTTGCTTAAGATCCTTTGGTGAGGGAACTTGTCAAAGGCTTTCTGAAAATCCAGATACACTATATCCACTGGATCCCCCTTGTCCACATGCTTGTTGACCCCCTCAGAGAATTCTAGTAGATTGGTGAGGTATGATTTCCCTTTACAAAAACCATGTTGACTATTCCCCAATAAATTATGTTCATCTATGTGTCTGACAATTTTGTTCTTTACTATAGTTTCAACCAGTTTGCCCAGTACTGAAGTTAGGTTTACCAGCCTGTAATTGCCGGACTCACCTCTGGAGCCCTTTTGAAAAATTGGCATCACATTAGCTATCCTCCAGTCTGCACAAACTCTTATTTGGATGAATGGTGTTTACTGTGGAAATAGCCTATCAGTTTCAACAGAAAATGAATTTGTAGGGAAGGAAAAAGAAATTTGTGCTTCTGAAGGTCTGTATGAAGTTGAGCAGAGTGTATGGCGGACAGAGAGAGATGGGCATCAGAGAAACATAATTATGGGCTTCATGGAGGCAGGAGGATTAGCTTAAGAAGGACAGCAAGTTTAAGTGTGAAAAAGGAAGGAGACAGGAGCATTCAAAAGGTTCATATCAGTATCTGATAAACATCCACATAATTATAGGGCTTATCAAACTCAAATTCACTATACCAAGGCCAGCCACCTCCCCTGCACTGTTTAGTGTCCGGGACACTTCCACAGTGGCCTGCCTCCATTTCCCTTCTTCCTAGGGTGACCATATTTCCCAAATGAAAACAGGACACCACACGGGGTGGGTCAGACCCCTCCCCCACACCAGCAGTGCCGGATTAACGATTTTGCCACCTCTAGGCCCTGAAATAATTGCCGCTCCACCCACCCCCGGCCCTGCCCCTACTCCACCCTTTCCCCGCCCCCATTCCAACACCTCCCCCAAAGTCCCTCCCCAACTCCGCCCCCTCCCTGCCCCATTGGATCCCTTCCCCAAATCCCCGCCCCAGCCCCGCCTCTTCCCCCAGCACGCTGCGTTCCCCCTCCTCCCTTCTCCCTCCTCCCTCCCTGCCCCACGAAACAGCTGTTTCACGGCGCAAGCGCTGGGAGGGAGGGAAAAGAAACAGGACGCGGCAGCGCACTCATGGAGGAGGTGAGCTGGAGCAGGGGAACTTCTTCGTGGGTGCTCAAATTTGCCGCCCCTGCAGATTTGGCCTAGGCGATAATACGCCGCTGCACACCAGCATGGGGCTGGCCCGAGCTTCTCTCCCTGCACAGGGGGCAGGAAGGGCTCAGGTGAGCAGCAATGCACATACTAGACAGGATGACCATATTTCCCAAAGGCTGGGGCTGGAGTCACTGCTTGCCTGTGCCTTTCCTGCTTCCCCGCACGAGGCTGGGGGTGTCACTACTCGCTTGAGCCCTGCCTGCCGTCTGCTGGTGCCCTGCCTGTCCCGCCCCACATGGGTCTGGCATTGCCCCCCACTACCATACATTCCTCTACACCCCACTTTTTTGACAAAAGTGGGCATTTTTCCCATTTGCTCTTGTCAACTGATCAAGTTGGCAAAAGCAAACGGGACAAATGCCCATTTTCACCAAAAAAGTCGGGATGGCAGGGACAGGGCTTAAAAAAGGGACTATCCTGGCCAAAATGGGTCATATGGTCACCCTACTTCTTCCTGGGCTGCTCAGGAAACTTCACACACAGGCTTCTTCTTATGCAAACATCCCTCATTGGGCTTATTAGGATCAAAGTTACAAACAAAACTCCAAGTCCCAGTCCTACCTTGTTCCCCTAGGATTCTCATATTCTGCAAGAGCCTTCTCTCTACAGCTTCTTCTTGGCTGTCCACAGCTCCTTCTCTGGCTCCATATATAGATCAGCTGCCCTCTATCAGATCCCCTTGTGAGGCTCTTAATCAGATCCAGGAGGATCTAGACCAGGGGCAGCCAACCTGAGCCTGAGAAGGAGACAGAATTTACCGAAGTGCATTGCCAAAGAGCCACAGTAATACGTCAGCAGCCCCCCATCTGCTCCCCAGCGCCTCCCGCCTGCCGGCAGCCCCTCCAATCAGTGCCTACTCCCCCCTCCCTCCCACAGTCAGCTTTTTCACATGCACAGGAGGCTATGGTGGAAGGGAGCAAGGGCATGGCAGGCTCAGAGGAAGGGGCGTGGGCCTTGCGGGAAGGGGTGGAGTGGGGCAGGGCTTGCGGCAGAGCAGTGGGTAGAGCAGGGAGCACCCGCTAGCACATTGGAAAGTTAGCATCTATAGCTCCAGCCCCAGAATCCGTGCCTAGGTAAGGAGCTGTATATTAACCTCTGAAGAGCCACATGTGGTTCAGGAACAACAGATTGGCCACCCCTGATCTAGACCATTTCCCTTTTAACAGGCTCAGTCCACCCTGTGACACTGACCCTCCAAACCTTTTGAGGTTCACCAATTACTAATCAGAATCAGTCCTCTGGGGTCTACATATTCAATAGCATCCATTAGATTTGAATGCCTTAATTTAATGGCGTCGAACTTTGAACACTTAGGGACTGATTTTCAATCTGTGCTCAATGCAAGTTCCAGGTGCTCAGCATCTCTCAGAACTGGGCCCCAGTTATTGCCTCAAAGTAGGCCTCCCAAAATGGGGGCCTAAGACCAGGATATTTTTGTAAATATAGCCCTTCATGTTCAGACTTACTGGTTGGAATTTATAATTAGGCCCCTGTTCTCCTAAGAACGTAAGAATGGCTATCCTGAGTCAGACCAATGGTCCATCTAGCCCAGTGTCCTCTCTTCCAGCAGTGGCCAGTGCCAGATGCTTCAGAGGAAATGAACAGAACAGGGCAATAAGCGAGTGATCCAACCCCTGTCATCCAATCCCAGTCATAGGTTTAGGGACACGTAGTGCATGGGGTTGCATCCCTGGTCATTTTAGCTAACAACCTTTGATGGACTTATCCTCCATGAACAAACCTAATTATTTTTTGAACACAGTTACAATTTTGGCCTTCACAAAATCCCTTGGCAATGAGTTCCACAGATTGACTGTGCATTGTATGAAGTACTTCCTTATGTTTGTTTTAAACCCGCTAACTATTAATTTCATTGGGTGACTCCTGATTCTTGTATTATGTGAAGAGGTAAAAAAAACACTTGCTTATTCACTCTATCCACACCATTCATGATTTTATAGACCTCTATTATATCCACCCGTAGTTGTCTTTTTGCTAAGATGAACAGTTCCATTCTTTTTCATCTTTCCTTGTATGGTAGCTGTTCCATACTCCTAATCATTTTCATTGCCCTTCTCAGCATCTTTTTCAATTCTAATATATATATATTTGATATGAGGTCATCAGAATTGCTTGCAGTATTCAAGGTGTGGGTATACCATGTGTTTAGATAGTGGTATTGTGATATTTTCTGACTTATTTTCTATCCCTTTACTAATGGTTCCTAACATTCTGTTAGCTTTTTTGACTGCTGCTGCAAACTGCACAGGTATTTTCAGAAAACTACCCACAATGACTTCAAGATCTCTTTCTTGAGTGGCAATAGCTAATTTAGACCCCCTCATTTTGTATGTATTATGGGGATTATGTTTTATGATGTGCATCGCTTTGAATTTATCAACATTGTATTTCATCTCCTATTTTCTTGCCCAGTTTTGTGAGATCCCTTTGTAACTCTTCACAGCGAGCTTTGGACTTAACTATCCTGAGTAATTTTGTATTGTCTGCAAACTTTGCCACCTCATTGTTTACCCCTTTTTCCAGATCGTTTAACAGTGGACCATATTATTTACCTCTCTGCTGTGAAAATTGATCATTTATTTTTACCCTTTGTTTCCTATCTTTTAACCAGTTACTGATCCATGAGAGGACCTCTTATCACATGACTGCTTATTTTGCATAAGAGCCTTTGGTGAAGTCCTGGTCAAAGGCTTTCTGAAATTTTAAGTACACTGTATCAACTGGATCACTCTTGTCCACATATTTGTTGACACCCTCAAAGAATTCTAATAGATTAGTGACGCATGATTTCCATTTACAAAAGCCGTGTTGACTCTTCCCCAACATATTGCGTCTAATAATTCTGTTCTTTAGTATAGTTTCAACCAATCTGCCTTTACTGAAGTTAGGCTTACATGCATGTAATTGCCAGGCTTGTCTCTGAAGATTTTTTTTTAAAGCCAGCAGTCTGGTACAGTGATCTGGGACAGAGGCTGATTTAAGCAATAGGTTATATGCCACAGTTAGGAGTTCTGTGATTTCATTTCTGAGTTCCTTCAGAACTCTTAGGTGAATACCATCTGGTCCTGATGACTTATTACAGTTTAATTTATCAATTTGTTCTGAAACTTTCTCTGCGGACAATTCAATATAGTACAGTTGCTCAGATTTGCCACCTGAAATGAACGGCTCAGGTGTGGGAATCTCCTTCAGATCCTGTGCCGTGAAGACTGATGCAAAGAATTTATTTAGTTTTTCCACAATGGCCTTGTCTTCCCTGAGTGTTCCTTTAGAACCTCGATCATCCAGTGGCTTTTCTTTTTTGGTCTTCTTGCTGTTTTTTTTTATTATTATTATTTATTTTTATTTGTGGTATACATTTAATTTAAGCCTTTATTGTGGTGTTTTTTTAAAAAAAGTTTCTTTAATTACCCTTGCATAAATCAATAATAATGTAATAAAAATTAGTGGATTTACACCAGTGTGAAACTGTGCAATGCTGCAAACACTAGTGTAAAACTGATATGTGATGAAAATCCAGCCTTTATACCTTATTATAAAATAAAACACCCTAAATGTGCCACAGTCAAGGTAAGTAATGTTCTCTGGCATCTGCATTGTTCAGTGCATGTAAACACTTGGTGTTCATCATTTGTGATGATCAAAAAGGGAATGATGAGTTAATTTCAGGAAGAAAAGCAAAAACTATGTCCGAAACATTACTTAGAGAATTTTGAAATTTTGTATTTAAGTAAAACATTTGTAAGATCATAAGATCTACAATAAAGATTACCTCTGTTTAAAAAAAAAAAAAAAAAAAAAAAAGGAAATACACTCCCTGGGGCATGTTAAGTGTATTTGTTAGAAATACTTACATCCAGATGGTAACTTTTCTAGCTGACCAAGAGTGGCCCTAGAAGGGGTGGTTAGAGAAGTGATCCTTTACAGAGCATGGGATACAAAGCTTATGTTGTTGAAAGGAGAAGCATGTAATCAGCTAAAGAATGCCTGAGAAAGACCAAGGGCAGCAGATACTGAAACCTTGAACTTCCTTGCTTCAATGCATTTTTCACATACTTCCTGAAGAAAGGAGCAACCAAGGGAATATATTAACTTTTAACTTAATTAGGTAGATGCCAAAAAAGTGTTCATTCTGGGAATAGCCTTTTTAGATGCTGTAACCTCAAAAACTTGTAACTCCAAGCTAGGACTCCAGTGGAGATTTTTCAAAGAGGTTATGTGAACCTTCTTATCTTCTAAACATAGCACAAGAGGTACTTTAAAGGAGATTATTGACAATGTGATTGTGTTGAAGACATATCTGGGACAATAATGCATGTGGCATGTACACACAAGGTATGTTTAATTAGCAGATTCCATGGAAATTATTAATAAAGTGTTACAAAATAAAACTGTAATAGACAACTGTGAAATCTGACAGCGCTAAATGCAAAAGACTCTTTTTCTTTTGTGCCTTTCTGATCTGCTCTCTGATCTTATATAAAAACTTCCTCAATCTCTCCCCAGTGATACAGTGGCAGATGTATAAAATGATTTGGAGTCAGATCCCACTTGCTTTACTCATACAAAACTCTCATCAATTTGCATATGTGAAGAGAGCAGGATTTGACCCTTATTGATTATTTAATGTTAGTAATGAAATAAAGAATGTAAGGCCTGATTTTTTTCTAACTGCTGTCCCATTTTATGCCTGCAAATAATTCCGGCAGAAATTATTGTAGCTCAACATCTAAATCCCTAGTTTGAAGGTGCAATAAGAAAGTAAGATGTCCAATTTCATTGCAAATCTCACAATATTTGTGTTTTTTTTTCCTTAAAGTCTTAGACTCAGGTGAGTATAGCAGAATCTTAGATTTCATTTTTAAGTACATTTCTAGCTCTCAGGTTTGTAGAGACGAGCTTGAAAATGTGATTCCTAAAAGTTTGAAAGCTAGAAGACAAAAGCAACTCCAAATATATTGTTTTTAAAATCTCATGATATTTAAGACAATTTCATGATGTTTTTGGAAGCTGAGTCATGATTTCTGAATGCGTGGTGTTGGATATCTAACTGCCCTAATTTGTGATCGCATTTATGCCTCCATATATCAATAGAGTACAGGTTGGGAGGCCAGGGGAAAGAGGATTTAAAAAAAAAAACCTTCTTCCTCCATTGTACCAGACTTAATGTGACCCTTGTGCTCTATTAAGTACAAGGCCTGTATGAGATTAGCGCTGCTGCCTACTTTAACCATTCTAAAGAGGCTTGGGAAGAGCACGGGAGGCGCAGTCATGGCCTCACCTCCTAAGCAGCCAACATAGATGGCTAGGCACATAGGGGGCACACAGCAGCTCCTCAAACCTTCAGGAGACATTGTGCCTCTCTTAGCTTCTCCCCCCACCCCATGAGGCTTTGCTTTAAAGAAACAGGCCTATAGATATCGAGAATTTTAAAGAAAAAAATGTGCAAGAAAAAAAATGTGCTCCAAGTGCATTTCCACTGCTCTCTAGTAACATGCTTTAGGTTATTTTTTTCTTATGCTGAATACTAAATATAAATACTGTTTTACTAGCTGCTTTTCTTTACCATGTCATCTATGGAAATTGTACCCTAAAAACTGATGGAACACAGCTTTGCACAAGCTCTTGTTGTCATATCTAATATTTTACTTTGTAGAGCCAGATCCTCAGTTGATGTAAATTTCAGTGGAGCCACCCAGATTTCTAACAGCTAATTACATGGCCCATGACGTCTGTGACATTACCACACAATGGCAGCCACTTGCATGGCTGTCTAAAGGGCTGAGGTGGAAAGCAGACTTTTATAAACCAGCTTTATGAAGTCTTAAGGAGTGGAGTGAAAGTCACTGAGGAGTAATCACCACATGCTATACCAAACTGAATTTCTTTTCCATTTCCCTGATGATTCAAACCATCTGCATTGCAAATTATAGTCTGATACTAGTCCTATTGACTGCACTCTGATTATCCACACCAGTAATCCAATTGACTACAGAGAGCCTAACAGAAGAGTAAGGGCTGCAGGATCAGAACCACAGTTTGGGAGTTCTTTAGAGCCTCGGATTGTTGCATTGACAAATTAACTGAATTGAATTAAGAACTGCTACACAGTGAGTGTAATTACCGGTAAAACCACAAGGCAAGACTCACAGGGCTTCCCGGGTCCCCAGCTCTGGGGCAACCCACCTGGTGGGCTTCCACAGAGCGACACAGCTGATTCCCCACTCAGCTGGCATCCAGGAAGCTGAGCATCCCTTCTGCAAAACATTTGGAAATGTTTGTTTGTTTCAGTATGGAACAAAACCCCCTCACAGTCTCAGAATTTTTCATGGAACACAAACTTTCATTGCAGCACAGAACTAAAAATAACAAACTTCACCAAAAATAAACCAGTAAAGATTTAGACTCTACCTTAACCAATTGACCCATCAGGGTTACCAATATACCCCTAAATCCACAACATCAGTTACCATACATTACTTACACGTGATATCTGAGATAGCCTAATATGGTCCCAATCCTGGGAAGAACGGTGCACCATGTCAGAGACAGTCAGTGCCCAGCTGTACAGGACCTATCACTACTCAGAATAACCGATAACTGTAGCAATTCATATATTTTGATGAGCTAGCTGCTGGTCAGAGATGGCTTTTGATTAATGCCCTGTACACACTATAGGGGGTCACTAGTCTTCTTTCCACCCCTGCCAGCTCCTACAATTACGTGATCAGTGTTGTAACCCTATGAATCTTCTGATAAGTCTTGTACTCACTACTGGATCAATAGCTTTAATCGTCTTTATGGTCTCTCTTGTATTCATATACATTGTATGAAACAGCAGGGAATGGAAGGATAGAGAATTGTAGCAAAAAAACTAACATGCAATAATTCTTTTCCAAAATGCTGTCTCTGGAGAATTTTTATGTACCAGGTGTGGCGAGCAATTCCCATATTTATCTAGGGAATTTAATAAATGTCTTTAGTACTTGAGATATTCCAACCTAAATAAAATGTATTTCATTCATGTTAAAATTCATATACATTATTATTTTTCTTAACCCTGGAAAGAAATTGACAGTGACAGCTGACAGTGAATAGACGATAGAAAATGGTTAAGTGATAAAACACGAACCTTGGAATGGACTGATTGTTTCCCCCCATAATGTCATTAAAGCAGTTTGATTTCCAAATATTTCCTTGTGGGGCTCAAGTAAATGGTACTTCAGTACCTCACTTCAGGCTAGATTGTGACTGGGAGTACAGCTCAGAGTCACAAAGGTATTTAGGCTCCTAACTCCCATTGCTTTCAGTGGAAGTTAGGACCCTAAATATCTTTGTGGATCTGGGCCTACCTGATAAGAGGGAGTAAGAACCCCTATTACACTCTAC
The DNA here is from genome assembly GCF_027887155.1 of Malaclemys terrapin pileata. Classification (NCBI taxonomy): domain Eukaryota; kingdom Metazoa; phylum Chordata; order Testudines; family Emydidae; genus Malaclemys; species Malaclemys terrapin. The sequence continues at coordinate 183,080,121 of NC_071507.1, read as the reverse complement.
AAGGGATACCCGATCGTGGATCCAGCACAGGAGTAGAGAATAGTGTACACCTACTTACTCCTTTCAAGTAAGTGGAGAGTGGGGATGAACTTTGGTTCCGGCTTCCTACTATCTGGCTAGTATAGCTGAGCCTGCATGAGGATGTGGGAGAAAGAGTAACATACTGCTTCTATAGGGCAGCAATAAATTACCACCCTTTGAGAGCAAGCCTAAAGCAGGGAGGAATGATGACTCAGAAATGTGTCCCCTGAGGCACATAGCTTTCTAGGGCTACTCCTGGGGTGGTGCAACTTCTGTACTATCCCTTGCTGAGCATTCTGCCTAAAGTTGGACTCCAGCCCTTGGCATTTTTTACAGGTACCAGAAAACATTGGGCTCAGTCCCTCAGCCCTGTACAACAGGAGTTTTGCTGGAGTAAGGACTATGGAATAGAGACATGCAAATGTATAGAGTTCAAAGCTTGTATTCCCAACACTTTACATTTGCTGCAAAGGTAGGTGAAGGGATTAAATTTATTTTGATGTGCTGGAAGTCAAAACAGCTTCCTTCGTATGATTCATCCATCTCTGTTACATTACACGGAACTGGATCAAAACAAGCTTTCATCTTTTTGCCAGATTGAAGTGTGGGCGTCAGGGAGTAAAGGAACCGTTTTTTGTTTTTCCCCCCCACACACCAATTTTTTTCCCTTCTTTGTTGGAATCATAATGCCATCAGCTGTCCCTGCAATCTTCCAATTTCAAATTCTTTCTTTCCATCTGTTTTCATATATATATATTTATATATATATAATCCAAATCAGGTCCTGCCTTGTCTTTGTATCAGAATTCATCATCATATGGCACCAATTCAGACCTGTAACATGAATAAAGATTGGTATTTATCATACCTGCTGTAAAGGAAGTGCCTTTTAAAGGAAAGGGAGCATGTAATTCCCTGCCCTTCACTTTCTCCTCAACCTTTAACCTTTTAATCAGTGGCCATAACCTGGAGAGATCTCACAATAGAAAGTTAATTATGAGGTCATAAAGATGAAAGAGTCTGACTTGCATTTTCTGAAAGTATTTTACTTCTAAATTATCCATGATTTACCTGCATAAAAGCAAAGGAAGTTCTCAACGATTATTCTAATTGAGCCAGACTTTTCAAATCATTCAAATTCCAGCTTTTCCAAGGGGAAATACAATCCTTTCAAACTGTTCTCTCAATAATTCCTATGAAAAAAGGAGAAGGATGGAGTCTTCCATTTACCATTCTGACCCAAAACATGTAAATCAGAGATTGTAAGGGACATGAGGCTCAGAGGAAAGCTCTTAGGGGACTCACCAGTTATGTGTCTAGAATACATAGAAACTGAGATAGAATAGATTTAGAAAATAGAGCAAACTACTGGATTTCAGGAAATATCTATATCTCTCCACTTTGAGAATCATATAGGTATTGAAACACCAAAGAAAAGTATATTTGGTGAACTTTATTTTATTTTATGATGATAAAATCTGATCAGATTTCTCTAGTAAGTGGTCTAGACAATGGTCATCCGGGGTGTAATGAAGAATTAGTTTTGGCAGAATTACAATAAAATTATCATATTTTATAGCCTCCAGTATTATGAATAAATAGAGGGAAGGTTTGATATATGGCTCAATAGATATAAAAAAGAATGTCATCATTTACACTTGTGGAGCACCTTTCATCCAAGGTTCTGAAAAAGCTGAACAGAAGTAATTAAATCTCAGGTCAAGAGCACTGTGAGGAAAGTAAGTAGATATTATATCCATTTTACAGATGGTGAAACTAAAGCACAGAGTTGTTAAGTGACTTGTTCAAGAGTTCATCGGAAGCAGCAAGGAATACAATCCAGGAGTCATGACTTCCAGTCCAGTCTGCTAACTGCTAGACACACTAGCTCAAATTCATCCCTAGATTAGCCTCCCTGAAGTTAGTGGAATTCCACCAGGGATACGTTTGGACCATTACTTCCATTTACATGTAAATATACACCACAGAACACATATTATGTGGCATAACATAGTTCTCACACTTGAGTATATCTTTGGCAGTTTGACAACAGCAGTTATACTTTGATAAAGATAAAAGGGTTCGCTGGTACTTAACAGTAAAAGGCTAACATATGGATCCTGCTACTTATGAGAAGTAAATAACTAATATTTGGCTTCTTAGGGTGTTTCAGAAATCATAACTGTGGTCACAATGATTTCACAGATGTCAGTTCATTGGGTAAGGGACTCATTTAAGAAACCCATTTATGGAAAAGCCCTCTAGAATTTAATAGAAAATTACAACTTTCTATATTTTTTAAATGCCCTATAAAAGTCTATCCCTCCTGTAAAATTCTGAGGGAAGGTTAAAAAAAATCCATAAGAAGGTTCGCTCTATATTAAATTCTATAGGATTTTGGCATGTTCTCCATAGAAACATATTGATTTCATCCTTAATGAATTATATGTCCTCGCCACAAAAGTATGAAGCTAGAGACTGTAATATAAGACGAAAGGAAGGAGGAAAAGGAACTAAAAACAAGAAGAGAAACTAGACAGTCTTGTAGTTCAGCTTGACCACTTTGGCATTAACAGGATTTCTTAGCTAGAAACTTCTGCCACATTTGGATTCTATGAGGGAGACTTTAAGAATGGAACCAATGGACAAGTTCATTGCTGGCATAGGAAAGCACAACAAAATCAATCTCAGTTCAGATGAGCCTGCTTAGGCCAGGGATAAATCTGCCATATCAATATCCACCTTCTTATTTAATATACAGGAATACATTTACATGATATAGACTTTCCATACCATACTCTCTTACATTTCCAACAGCTGTAGTTCCCTTCACTAAAAAGTACATTTACTAATCAGCTTCTTTCATGTGGTTGATGTCTGACATGAGAAATATTAAAGAGAAGCTGAGTTTGATTCCATAATTCACTTTGGGTGTAAATTAATCTTATCAATCAAGGATATTTGAGGCCGGATTCTCAGTATAATTCCACAAGAATGCATCTCTAAATCAGAAGTAATTCTACTGAAGTCAAGAAGTGTCCAGAAGTTTCCACCAAATTATCATCCTAATCCACAAATTCTTCAACTTTCACACTTAGATGAGAACCTTTTCCAGCAATCAACACTTCACCTAATGATGCAGTAGCAGCAATAACAATTAGCCTTGTTTAAAGCTGTGTTATATCACTCTTGCAAATACCATTTTCAAGGTTACTGTCTTAGTCCGGGTTTGGAGGGAGGCCTAGGTTTGGATCCCGCTTCAACACTATATTGTGTTGTGGTGTAGCCAGGGGCTATAACAAAAGTAAGTGCTACAACCGATGATAACCCAGAAGTGACACAACCAAGTTTTAGGTGTAGTGAGACTTCCATTATTAAGACTTTCAGTGCATACCAGCACAGCTGTCACTTCCAGAAATGATTAATTTCAAAATGATGGGCATGACATTTTGATTTGGCTTGTATTGTACTTCTCTAGCTAGCTATTACCCAGGGTTTCCTCCAAAATACCACCAGATAGAACAATCAGGTATCATAGTACCTTAAAGGTTGTGAGTCAGATATTTGATGTCCAACTTAATTACCTGAAAACCATTGACAGGGTTAATATGATCAAGTATTATTGCCTCATAAGCATTTAGCATCATTGGCGTAGCAAGTAAGAGGAAAAACATGAGGAAGGGATAAGATAAAAGGTTAAAGGTGAGATTTTCCCCCTCTCTTTCCCCCCTTTAATTATTCTGTTAACTTTCTGTCTGATGTATCCACTCCCATGTTCCCTAAGACAGTCAGTAGGCATGTGGTACGCATTGCATATAGATCAGCAGTCGTGGCACTATTCCAGCTATAAATATCTGGATGACAGGTGTTGGAGTGGACAGATGGCCAGCAGCAGCCGGTTTTGGTATTTCCTGTGAGCAAGGAGCATCCACAATCATTGCACAGATATGAAGATTAGTCTACTGATCCTCTTCACTGCCTCATCTTCTGAGGCCTGAAGGCTTACAGAAAAGGGAATTCACTATTGCCACCGGTTGGTGAGATGGGAGACAGCAGCCCAGAGCTGCTGAAAAACTGCACTGGGGAGGGAGCTATCTGTCAGCATCTGTTGCAGAGCAAAGGGAATTGACTGAATGGGCCAGGCCTCATTTGCATTTTAGTTATGTAACTGTGTGGGGCATTTTGGTACAGTTAAATTTTGTGTTAATGACCTTGCTGGGAAATCCAAGCAGAAGACACTGAAACTGAATGTGCCTGGGGTCACTCTGACTGAGACTGCTTTCAGACACAGTTGGATTAGGGAGCCTGGACAGAGCTGAGAAGAGGGAGAGGGAGGGGGAAAGGCTGTGACTTTCTGCTGGGAGTGCCTTTCTGGTACTTATGATTCTGTAAAGGGTCCTAAATACCACCCGGCCCTCTCTAATAGCTGAGTGGAGAGTGCTGCAGAACAATGGATGGTGCAAGAGCTGATGGTGGCTTTGAGGGGGCAGACAGTGAAGAGCAGTGGCAGCAGTTCAAGATGACAGATGGTGTAGAGCAGAAGTGGCTGGAGCAGAGCTGAGGCAGCTTGCACTGAAGTCACAGAGAGAGCAGCAGCCTACCTAAGGGACTCTGCTATGGGCCTCCCTACCCAGCAACTAAAGCTGAAACCACCCCAGATGGGTCAGGCAGTAGAATCCCCAAGAAGCACTGACCTGCCTTCCAGCATCCTTGGACTTTTCCAGCCTAAGACAACTAACTGTGAGAGGGGAACTGGAGAGGAGGGAAGTGGCTAGAATGCACCGGCCACTCACAGTTGCCAGGAGAATCAGGTTGGAACTAATGTTAAGGCCCCTGTGGGGGTGGGAGTCTTCCCTTGTAGAATTTGCTGTTTTATTAATGGTTGGTTTTTCCAAGTTTATTCTGTCACCTCCATTCCCTCCCCCCATAACAAATTTCTGTGTGTGTTAAAACCCCTGGACTCAGTGTTTGTGACTGGGGAAGTATTGCCCATCAAGGGCCTCCATGGTTGAAGATATAGTTTCCCAGGTTTCTGGGTGGGGTTTGAGCCAGTGTTAGTTAAGTCTTTAGGAAAACCCCTAGAAAACTGAACCCAGCCCTTTGTACTGCCATCAATACCTGGCACAATTTGGCCCATAGTAGTATTAGGATTGGAAGCAGAGTGATGAAATGCCTTTTTCTTGCACTATTACTGGCCTAGCCAGAAGCAGGAAACACTCAGGACACTATTATCATGGAATTTCTTCCCCAATTTTGCAGATACAGAGGTTCCAACAGAGTTTAAAAAATCGTCTGAAGTATGGGGTGGGCGTTATTGCAAACAAAGTATGCATGAATGAGCAATGGCTGAGTTTATAAAATATGCAGCCAGTAATCCACGACTATATCACTCCAAACAGAATCAAGCCTCTTAAGTTCACCATGGAACTTGAATGTTTAGTAACTTAATAGGCTTAAGCTTTATTCCTTCAAAGTAATTGTGCAGCTACCTTTAATAAAATACACTCAACATTGCCAGCAAACGTTCAAGTTAAATGAACACAAGAAATGTTAGATGCAACTTTATTATACTGTTAATCCTTGCTGGAAGGCTTCCTGGATTGTTTGACGGTAGTGTTGGTAGTGATGATAAACTAATTTGCCATGGCTCTTAGGTTCATGTTATCTTTTTTTATCAGCCTAAGGCTAGGTCAGAAAAGGAGAATTAAAAACATTTGAAAATCCAAAGTTGGCGAAATAGGTAATTTAAACGTCATTTCAGAGTGTCAGTCTAGCAATTCCCTCCCACACAAAAAAATGGATCATTTAATGATTCATTTAATTCTGCAAAGACATTTCATTTCAAGCATTAATATAATGCATCACACTAGAGTTCCAAGTCCCTTTATACGTAAGAATACCTCTCCACACTTACATTTGACCTATAAGAATTGAGATCTATCTGATTTTAAAATGCTAGCAAACAACACTTGACATTAGATTTCTTCCCTGCAATGGTCAGAATCAAATAATCCCTAGAATGTTGGTGGTTTTTTAGAATTTAAAGAACTGACCCCTGGTAAGATTCAGACCCATAAAATATATGCTGAAGCGAGAACATGAAGCATGATGAGCTATAAATAGCATATAGCATTATCTCTTGTAGTTCACCAAATAAGTGTCACCCTTCTGCCAGGTGTCATTAGTAGTTGTCAGTTTAGATGACGTCTATGGGTTCTATTTAAAATACATCAAATGATTGTATTTATGAAGCCAAAAATACTTTTTGTTTGGGAAAACAAGATAAACAACTATTTATGACAAAAAGAGCAAAATCCAAACAATGTATGAAATGGCTGACACCACAGTCCCAGTTAATAATTGCCCAGCTTGTCGCAGGCTAGAAAGGCCATTCATAAAACAATCCTCACCCACTTAAAGCTCACAAATTCAGTTATACTCAGGGATGGCCAAGTGGGCACCAGAAGGTGGTTCCTTTTGTCCTGTGAATTCCATACCACCAAGTTTCTGTACAATCTGCAGCTGCTAGGACCAGACCTTCAAAATTAGCTCTACCATGTCACAAGGTCCTAGTTCAGGGAAATCATCTGCATCACCTCTGTTATAGTTCAGTTTGGTTCTGTGAAGTCAGCTCAGTTGTTGCCTGGCCTGGTTCCCCACAGTCAACTCCACCACTGTCAGGTCAGAGTCCATGAAGTCAGCTTCCCCAGTCTGGGTGCTGCCAAGTCCAATTCCACATAGTTATCTCTACTGCTACTTTCTAGTCCTGTAAAATCAGCTCTGCACTGGGTCCAGAACCTCAGAAGAAACACCCCAGAGTGACCCCTGGACAGAGTGTCTGCTTTCTCCCACACAATCTCCACTCAGACAGTGATCCCACTGTTGTTGAATTTGGGCTCACTACCCATTCAGAGTTCACTACCTGTCATCTCAGGGTAATCCACTTCCCCCAGTCTATTACTTTTCACCTAATGTTTCCTAAGAACTCAACATCTTTTTTGAATAGAGAAAGACTGGCACATGCCCCAAAGCCTATAAATCCAAGAGTAACTCTAACTCACACACTTATCTTATGAACCATCTCACCAAGATAGCTCAGAAGATAATGAGTGGAAATGACCTCTTAAGCTTGCAGGCTCAACTTGGGGTGCTAATGTGCAAACACTGCACAACTCAGCTTTATCTCTCTGCTATTCAATTGGAGAATATTGTGCTTATGTGTGGATAAACTCTCCCCATACAAAGCTTGTTGAAGTGCAAATAAATAAAACTATGACCAGGATGCTGGAACTAAGGATGTTGGGGATGTGGCATTACCCCTTGGCTTGAAATAGTAATAACAACCAAATACTTGGTTTCCGTTTTCAGAAGCCCCAGTATAAAAATTGTTCCAGCACCCCTGACAATGAAGATAAAACAGGGATTATGAGCCTAACAAATGCCAAGTGGCTACCAGCCCTTTCTAATATTCCACCACCTAATGTCAGGCACTGTATTGCAGCAAACAACCTCCTTGACAAAATCTAGGAGGTGCCACAACAGCCAATTTTCAAAGATATGCGGGAAGTGCCTCACTACCAACTCATCAGCAGAAGACCAATCTAGACTAAGTTACCGATTGTTTCCACAGCAGACACTGTCATGCTATGGCGAACAGAAAGGGAATGAGCTGCTCCTTCTGCAAGAAATTCCTTCCTCATCACTCAGCCTGATGAGAGACTCCTGGCTTCAAGCTGCCACGCTATCTTTGGTGCAAACTCAGTCATTTCAGTGGAGTGGGTGAGGTGTTTGGAAAATGACCATACCTGGGGACTGAAGAACGGGCCTCTGTGTAGCTGCAGTGCGGTTGAGGATGCTGCACACTTAGTGAATGGCTGCTTATCTCATGCTGGTCTAGCAGGAGGATTTTCTAGACTCACCCTGAAGCTATTCAATGGGTAAAACGTATGGTATGTCTACACGAGCCCTTTTGAGATTTGTAACATTTTTCTTTTCTTTCTTTGTACTTATACATTTGTTTTATCTCTCTAATTTATATTTTGCATTTTGAACTTTTTCCCATCTGTATTGTACCACATGTGCATAATAATAACCTTTCACAGTTCTCCACTCCTTCATAAATATATTTACATGAACCATATAATAAATTTGCCAAAAACAGAACACAAGCAGGTTCCAAACAATATCCCATAAAAGCATGTACAGAACTGCACTAATACAAAATTATAATCTATGTAAATAAAGTCTGCCAAAGCTAGCTTCCCCCCTTTCTTTTATGAGGAAGCAGAGAGCTTCTTTTTCTATGTAAGCCTTATATCTTTGGGGCTTGCAAAAAATGTACCTGATTAGGGGAATGCTCCTATGCTGAAACATTATTAATACATATTCACTACTGAGATCCAGCTGGACAATAATACACAGCTGCAGGATTTTTTGCAATAAATTTGAAAGCTCTCAAATATGACTTCGTTCATATTTTGTTGTGTATTTGAAAACCAACGGGACAGACTGGACTCATTCACCCCTATGTGAATCTACAGTAACCCCACACCACTGACTTCAAAAGCAATGTTTCCCCCCAGCATTTGCAAAAAGAAAACAAATGAAAAATGAAAAGGATGATAATACCCTCAAAAGTGGATAATGTAATGACTGAAAGTAGGGCCATTTTCAAGGCAAGATGCATTTGCACAGGGCCGGTTCTGGCTTTTTGGCCGCCCCACGCAAAAAAAAAAAACAAAAAAAACCTGTGGCGCGGCCAGAGCGCAGGTGTAGGGGGAGAGGGAGAGAAGGGGGCGGCTAGGGCTACAGCAGGGGCGCTGCCACGCGTCCCCTCCCGCTCTGGTTCTCCGCGCCGCCGCCCCCTACAGGGCGGCCAGAGCGAAACAAACAAACAAACAAAAAAAGCGGCCGTGCCACCCTAGGCTTGGGCAGAATGCCGCCTCAAACAATCTGCCGCCCCAAGCACCAGCTTGCTCAGCTGGTGCCTGGAGCCGGCCCTGCATTTACAACAACCGTAACAAAACAACAAAAGTTAAAACAGAGATTTCCTTCAGTTTCTTCAGTTACCAGTTCAGTGACCTTTCGGATTGTGTGGGAGAGGCATACCACACTTCTCTCTGCTGCAACCAGTCATGGTTGAGAATTACATGCTAAGAGGGAGGGTAAATGGTCATGTGACTAGCATATGGGCTGGTGAATCAAAAAAGCTGCTGTCAGGTCCAAGCTGTGTCACAAAATTATTAGATGATAGTGTCAAGTCACTTAATTTCTCCCATCCCTATCCTGACAGAGGAGTTCTGAAGATAAATTCATTAACATGTGTGAGGTGCTCAGATACTATGGTGGCAGGTGAAACAGAAATTCTTACAGAGACAGATTGCACAACAGCCATTGATGGGGAGAGATGCTGGAATGCCTGGATCTCCTCACTCTACCTTAGCGATCCACCCATTATTAACTCTTCAGTATCAGATGTGGATTTGGGTGTTATGCAGCAATGTACTCCCAGCAGTGTGGCCAAGTTTACTTCCACTGCATATAGCTATTTCCAGGGTCTGGGATCATTGCATTACTGAAATATTTTCCTAACAATGATCCAGATTCTGGCTTCCTTATGCCAATCAAGCCATATAAGGGACAACAAAAGCTCCCGGGTGAATATCCACAGTGCTAGAGAGGTGTAGAGCTAACACACACATCCAATGCATTAGACTAATGAGTTCTTCCTGTATGTTAGGACTACTTTGACCAAAAATTATTCTCTGATTTTCCCAGGTGAAAATAATTGGAGCAAGACTACAGTGGGTGGAGCATATTTTTAAGTGTTATATGAGGTTTTATATCTATAGGGTAGGATTTTCTAAAGCACACAGCACTGACCTAGCTCTACTTCCATTGAAATCGATAGTAAAATTCCTGTTGTCTTCCATGGGAGCAGGCCAATACAGAAAATTCCACCTGTGACTCTCCTTGTATTTAGTGAGAGTGCTAGAGCTCAACCCCAGTTCAGCACTTTGAAAATGCACCAATGTGTGTTCAAGAACAAGTTACGTTATATGTTCATAGAATAGCTCCTGGGTGAGGTTGTGTACTATGGGGATACGTGAGCTGTAAATGCCTAGATTTTATAATAATGCTCACAAGTCTAATTTGCGATTGGCTTTTTTCACTAGAGAGTAAGACTCTCTACTGTTGTGCCACTAGCTCGTACCAATAAAATAAAATCATGCATAAGAGAAAAATTTCTAGTGTGGAATTCTGGCCCCGTCGAAGACAATGGAAATGTTGCCTTTGATTTAGGATTTTGCCCCTAGTTTGTTGGTTTACGTTACCTTACTACCACTTCCTTATCACTTTAGTCCATCTATCTAAAAACATTTCTTGGACTTTTGTTCCTTTAAAACGAAAAGAAAAAGTTTGCTTTGTACAGACATGGGCATAAATGGAAACCCTGCTCTGGACACCTCACATTTTGAGGGTATTTGAATTCCAAACACAGATCTGGTTATAAATTATATAGACAGACCCTAATCACAATAGAATAAGCAGAATCCAAAGCTCAGATTCAAATTTGGTGAATCTAGATCTGCAGCAATAATTGAATCCTGTGGCTTGATGTGATATATTTCATGATATATATAGCATCCACAGGCGATAACGGAGCAAATTGTAAAAAGAAAAAAAAATGTCCACATATGGATTTATTAATTAATAAGCTTTTCTTTCCTCTCAACTTTAAAGTTTAATGTTTGTCTTTCCTGTAAGTAGTAGTCTCCATTCTACTAGTCTGCTTTCATAGGTAATGGTTTTTGCAGGAACTGCCCTGGAAACTTTTTCCCTGTGTTTAACAGAGGAAATATATGAGTAAGTTTTGTGGAAATTACTAGATACAACTAAATACCTTAGCCAGGTCGCACTTATGAATGGCTTTAGGAAAATATATTAAGGCTGTAGCTTGCTCCTTAGGAAAAGGGACATATCATCTTTGGTTAGCTCTTCATCCCCTTCCCTATTCAAGTTTCCACACTCAAGCAATGAAGACAAGAGCTATTTAAGGATGAACTGCAAATGTTTCAGACGTTCGCTTAAAGAAAGCACTTGAACATTTTACAAACTTCCGAAAGCGTCTTTGATCTGTAGAATACCAGGCTCAACCTCCCAGGAGAGCAAACTTCCTAATGAGATATTTAGCCCTTCCTGGCTTTCCAAAAACATTTAATCTTAACTTAAATATTTCTCCATCACTTGAAATCTTTATCTCAAGGCTGCATGCCCTTCCAAAAGGTATTCTCCAAAACTCAGCCACAAGGCTTGATGCAGCCATCACTGGGTGAAACTCTATGGCCCATGCTATGCAGGAGGTCAGATTAGATGGTCACAATGCTGGCATTAATTCTATGAGTTATTCTGTTCAGAAGCACATGATAACCAGCCTCTCTCTCACAGCATTTTGGTATTAAAATTTCAAAGGATAATTAAACAAATGGATCTGAAGCTCAAGGAGGGTTTGGGTTCAGTCCAAGTTTTGGCAACAATTTATGTCAGTCCCTGGCCTTTTTAAAGTAAGTTTATTCAAGACGCGGTTATGCCTATAGGGGAGCAGAAGACTTTCTTTATTTTTCAGTGTGCTCTGCACCCAAAGTTAATGAGTAAGATGAATGAAGAGCCTCTCAGAGCTCTATAGCGCAGAACTCCTGAATGAATCAAACACTGTGAATAATAGGGAGTGAACACTGTTAATGTGCTACAGTGACAAGAACAGTTAGGGACTTACTGACATTTCACTGTAGAGTCTATATTAGGATTAGAGAACTTTGTTCCTTTAATTAATACAAGGCATAACTTTTACTCCATGGCTTCTCATCCTTGTCTGTCACTTTTTATTTCTTTTTAACTTTAGTTCTTTAACAAATCCCTCTTTTCAGGGACCAAAAGCTGATATGTTCTGGGGAAATGCCAACAAGATGTTAAAGATTGGCACAACTAGCTACTGTCATTCTAGCAAGACAATAGGATTTGAGTGAAAGGCGTAGAGTTCTCCATGCAGAATTTAGCTGCTTAATCCTCTCTTGTGGGCTGGCACAAAATCAACAAAGGAAAGAAACCAAATTACCCAGCTCTGCTTTGGCAGATTTAGCCACTGTCAGCAGGCCAGAAGTTAATTCCCTCATATTCTTGTTTGCCACCAACTACGGTAGGCCTCACTGAGGCAGGTTTCCTGTGTAAATCTGTCAGCTGAAATGATGCACAGCATGAAGAAGGAGAGAAAGGACACGCAAAGAGTGTGGTCCTTTTGCCAAATCAAGCCCCAAAAGTCAGAGGCTGGCATTGGAGCTACCTTTTTTCCTTCAGACTGAGTGATGTTTTTGACGTGAGACTAGAAAGATTTATAGTTTCTTAAATCCTGCCCCCCTACCAGCCCCCCAAATGAAATTTTCTTACCAATAATTGTAGACTGTTGTTACATTAGGCTATGTGTGTGGGAGCTTGTTTCCATACTGGCATTCGGCAGAAGCTTCCAGCGGCTTAGCATCTTACTGAGAATTAACAGTATGTAGGGTATGATATGTTAATAAGGACTACACAGTCATCAAGTCTAGTGAAATTGCACTAGAGAAAGGAAATGCAGCATCAGTTTGCTATGTCACAAATGCCTCTTTGCCTAGTCACAGCATATGGTGCTCTTAAATGTCTGCCCAGACGAAGTTTTTGTATGGATAACATGACATCAGGGGATGACACTATGGCGCAGCATATAATGTTTTCCTCTTTATTTGGAAATGAAATGACAAATTGTCATAGGATCAGATGAGTAAGGTGCAAAGTATTTGCAACAAGATCCACCATAACTTGAATCACAAGGCTTTTTTATATCTCATTGTGAACTCCAAAATAGACCTCATTTCTGTGGAAAATTTTACTGAGACATACCTTTTAAAAGCAAAAATGGTACTGCTGTAGGGTGACCAGACAGCAAGTGTGAAAAATCGGGATGGTGGGTAGGGGGTAATAGGAGCCCATATTAAAAAAAGCCCCAAATATCGGAACTGTCCCTATAAAATCGGGACATCTGGTCACCCTATACTGCTGTCTAGTGAAAGTGAGACTTTTTTGTGAAAGAAATAAACCCATTTCTGAGTGAAAGAGGGCAGAAGGGAGCCCAGTTTGCAAGTGGTGATAGATTTCACCCCAAAATCATAGTTATTTGTGGATTTCATATTTTCAATGTGAAAATAGACATTTGCTCGAAACAGAGAGAGAAACAGATTTTGAGGGGGTAAGCAATCATGCAAAAATATAGATTTGTCTGTGAAATTCTATGAAAGTGAAATGGTGTGTTAGCACTTCTGGTTTCTATTGTTCCCAATGTAGACAGTAGCTTCCACTTACTCTAGGCACTGTGCGATGTGTTAGCAATAATGCATGTCCCCACTGTAAATATTGTGCTTCAATAAGTGAGTCTGGTTTAAATATTAATAATTCCTCTTTTTTTTTTCAAAAGCAAGTATTAATTCATTCGCCATTCAGTAGCGCAGCCGGGAAAGCCCACTTCTAGTGGTAGAGTTGAATCTAGTCCACAGAGGACCATTGTGTTCACTTTTGTTGGCAGTCCCAGGAGACTGAACAAAGTGAAAGAATGGTGCAGGGGATAATGGCACTTAGATTCAGGAGATCTGGGTTCACTTCCTGTCTCAGCTGCTTCTTGTGTGCCCTTGGGCAAGCCACTTAGTAAACCTGATGCCTCACTTCACCATGTGTAAAGTGGGCATAATGCTTTGCTTCTTCATAACGTTGTGAGGATAGAATCATGGAGTTTAAGGCAGAAGAGGCCACCAGATCATCTAGTCTGACCTCCTATATATCACAGACCACTAAACACAACTCATCCACCTCCACACCAAACTCAACAACCGGAAATGGATCAAAGTATTACAGCCCTCAGGAAATAACCGATTGAGTTCCAGAGGCAGAAAACTAAAGTTCTTCACTACCCTGTCACAGAGAAGGGCCATGATGCAATGATTTATTCAGGTGGCAGGCTTTCCTCATGTTTAGAAAGGTTAGAACATCCAGTTGGAAGCAGAAACAATATAGTGGAAGCCATATCATGGACTTAGGTGGACATTCATGGAGTGGCAATTGTGACTAATAAAGCTGTGTATTCGGCAGTTTGCAAACTAGCTGGCCAAGATTTGTTCGTGACTATGATTAATTAATGATTAGGAATAGCAAATACTTTCATAAAAATCACAAGCTCTTTGTGGATAATGGAAAGAAGGGCTGCATTTTTGGAATGACTTACTCATTGCCAATTGCTCACCCACTGTAGTTACGGAGGCTGACTGGCCCTCTCATCTCTAGAGGCCAACCCTGCAGGTCAGAGAGGAGAGGAAGCAGCATGGAGACACTTGCAAGCTTACTTCCTAATGTTACATGTCTTTCACTGGATAAATACAGAAGCATCTAGATAGTCAGTCTGGCTCCTTTCTTAAAATAGAAAAATTCACTCTAAAAGTCACCACAGTAATACTGATCCACAGGCTTACTTGTCTTAGCATGACTTGCAATGCATTAATTTTTAGCATAGTCTCTGTATGTCAAAGAAGCTGCTGCCTAGTAATGGGTCAAAGGACATAGGGCCTGAGCCTCATCCTGTTGGAGCAAATGGAAAAAACTCCCATTGGCTCTAAAGGTGCAGGATTGTGGCATTGGAGATCAGGTCTCATTAATTATCCAAACTCTTTTGAACATCTTACACCTGTAAAACTCAAAATCTTGTGTAAATAGCTTTTCCCCTGAAATTACTACAAGTATTTTTTGCTTCTCGGAAGGCTGGAAATATTGTGGAATCAGTGTCTCGGTGTATTTTGGAATTTTGGTTCTGATCCTGTGCAGAAGGGTATGAAAATAAAAATGCACCATTGAAGTTAATTGAAAATTCCCAAACCATTGGAACAGGTTCATTTCAACATGAGGGTTCCAGGGGTAGATGATCAGATAGTTCAAAATTGCTTTACCCACTTCTTGTACAAACTAATTTTAAAAATGTTGGTTTCTGAGAAAGTAGGTCTGTTCACAGGTTTGTGGTGTACAATGGTCATATTCTGCCTGTGCTGTTACCAATTTATCTATGCTGAACATAGGCAGCATTTTGCATTATGATCAGTATAAGTAGCAGCCCTGCAAACACAACCTAATCTGCACTATTACATCATATGCAGAAATACCGTCTTCCGATATAGAGATATAGAAGATATCGAACTTCTTGTAATAACAATGGATTTCAAGGAGAGCCAAGAAAGTAAGAATGATTCCCAAGGGCCTGCCCACTGGGGTCAATGGAAAGACAATGGGGTTTTGGATTCAGTCCAAAAGGAGGAATGTGAACACCAATTTTAGTTAACGCACATACACTGTAGGAGAAGGGAACACTGCAGTCTTTGCACCTTTCCTAATGACTGTAGTCAGACTGACGCTTTCCACAACAGATCTCCCAGCTCTGCCACATTCAGACCTAGCAAACTCTTTACAAAAATAATAAAAAAACAGAATATGTGCATTTAAGAATAAGAATTGCTGGTGAAAAGCAAAACAAAGGGTCCAAATTCTTCCTGCAGAGCTTCCTGCACTCCTGTGGGCTAGCCCATCCCGATTGGGTGTAAGTGAGGACAGGATTTGGCCTACATAGTTTCAAAACTATGTGAACTCTGTAAAAAGTATGTTTTTTAAAAGGATTTCCTTCCTGTCAGCAAAAAGCCAGAGACTTCAGAGGAGCGGATTCAACCACATGTGTGTTTCTTTTCATGCTTCCTAATCAGATGTAATGATTGCCTACACTGCAGAGATAGTTCTAATTCAAGGATGTGCATTCCTGAGACTTAGGAGTCTGCCAAGTATAGAAACAAACATTACAAGCTACATGGGGTGACTTATGCCTCCAGGCTTTCCTGCATGCAGCAGAACTGGGGAATCAGTGGAGTTCTGCTCTTTGCCCTGGGCAGCCGTAGAGTTCTCAAAGGACAACACTGCTGGCCTGTGTCCAGTAATCATCCTTTTATTGGGATAATGAGTTACTTTTCTGAGAGTGTGGAAGAGCGTCAGCAGAGGCAAACACCCTGATAGGAGTTGTGACTGTCTCCACAGACGGCCTAACTAACAGGTGTGATACTGACCACCACAGTCCACAATAGATCAATTCAAGGGCAGTGATCCTCCGCAAAATTCAATTCATAGGTTGAATTGTGGATTCTAGGCCTGACCATGGATTAAAATAATGTTTTCTCAACATGGGGAATCACAATCTCTTAGAGAAGCACTAGAGCACGTATGTGCCGATGGTCAGATGTGTGTCTTTTAAAAATACAAAACTGGAAAAGGAGCGGAAATTTGACTGGCAAATACCTTCACAATAGGATGAGGCAATGTGATCTAGTGGCTAGGGTACTGGGCTGGGCGTAAGACACCTGGGTTCTATTCCTAGCTCTGTGTCTTCTCCCAAGTCACTTCTATGGTCTCTCTATGTCTGACTAGTCTAGTTAGATTGCAAGCGCTTTGGGACAGTGACTGTCTCTTGTGTTGGCTGGGTGCTACCCGTAATATAAAACATTTTTCCCAAAAGTGAACAAGTGTTCCTGATTATAATTAATTATAGTGCAACTTTTCTGTACTGTGCAATTCAGATAATCTCCCCAGCTCTAACTGATCCACTGTGAGATGCTGAAAGGCAGCCAGTATGCCATCAGCTGTTTGAAACTAAAAGACTGAGTTATGGTACAGTTGAAAACTGTCTATGCATATGACTTTGATAACAGGAAGAAATCAATTCAGAGACATCAAACCCATTCACTCTTTGGAGGATACTGAGTGTCAGTTTTACATTACTGACTGAGCAAAACCAGGTAAGAAGGAATTTATTACATTTTGGAACTTTAATTGTCAGACCTGGAGGATAAATTTAGGCTAGCAGCACCAGTTATTTTCAAGCTGGAACACACTAAAGCCTATTTAAAAACTTTATGGTTGAAAAGCATCTAATCACGGAGACATTTACTGCACCAGGTGTTTAAAGGTGGCACTCTGTATTAATTTATTGAGCACTTATGACTTGCTATAGCGAGCTTTGCTAACCCAGGTGTAGTAATGTATTATAAAAGAATACCTGAGGTTGTTTTCAGAATACTTAAATGGTACAGTGGGCTCATACACTAACATTTTGCCTCTGTAGAGAGAGGTACAAATCTGCTTGGTCCCTCATTCCTGTAATCCAAGTTTGTTTCTTGCCACCAAAATCCCAGTAGACAGTTTGAAAATATCAGAGGGGTAGCCGTGTTAGTCTGAATCTGTAAAAAGCAACAGAGGGTCCTGTGGCACCTTTAAGACTAACAGAAGTATTGGAGCATAAGCTTTTGTGGGTGAATGCCCACTTCATCAGATGCAAGAGATCTGATGAAGTGGGCATTCACCCACGAAAAGCTTATGCTCCAATACTTCTGTTAGTCTTAAAGGTGCCACAGGACCCACTGTTGCAGTTTGAAAATAGTAAATCAGAACTGAGGGGCACTGGCAGAGTTCTACAGGGAAGCATGAACAGACCTTTCCACGTTAATTGTGAGGCTCTTGGTTTTGCTATCAGTCACTCACTGATGTTACAAACCTCACTCAAAACCTAAACGAAAGAAGTGTACAGCACAATCCTAGTTTGCTGAACCATAATGGGTAGTCACCTCAGGACAGGAACTGTCTCTTACATTGTGTTTGCACAGTTCCTATCCCTGATTGGGGTTCCTAGGTGCTACTGAAATACTAATAATCCATCAGATAAAAATAATAGTGACCAAGGTTTACTCCTGGGGGAATTCTGGAGCACTGCGCAATGCAGAATTTTGCAGAAATGAACGTTGTGTGTGCAGAATTTCCTTTCCTCCACAGAAATGGGCTGCAGTGCTACTAGCTGGCACTAGGGGCTGCTGGACCTGGCAAAGGCCAGCTCGCCCATAGAAGACACTGCCAGGGGAAGGGAGCCAGAGGGTTTCTGGCAGCAGCTGCAGTTCCCAGCATGCCCTGAGGGAAGGAGAGGGCTGTGCACAGGAAATTCCATGTGAGCCTGGGACCAAGCATCAGGCTGTTTCTCCCTCTGGATCCCTGGACTCAGGGGGAGGGGGATGTCTGGGCAGGGGGGCCCTGCAGCTGGGCTCTGGGGGGATGGGATGCGGGTATCTGCACTGGGGGTGTCCTGCAGTTGGGCTCTGGGGAGGAGGGGATTCAGGTGTATTGGCTGGGGGGGCTCTGCGGCTGGTCTATGTGGGGGGAGGGGTTGTGGGTGTCTGGCCCCCTGGCTGGGCTCTGGAGAAGGGGCAGATAAACAGGAATTGGGTTGTCATAGGGGTTTCTTTAATTCTACTCCGGGGGGAATTTTTGTTTGTGTCCGTATTGTTACAGACATACATGCTGACAGGTATTTTGAAATAAATTACCAAATAATTGAAACTGGCATGATTATGTAGTGTGATTTTGACAAATAAAATTTTCAGAATGTTGCAGAATTTTAAAATATTGTGCACAGAATTTTTATTTTTGGGGGCACAGAATGCCCCCAGGAGTAAAGGTTATGTCCCCAGGGTTGTACTCCTACCCAAGACTCCCAGAAGTGTGGCCACCTGCTGATCAGGTCAAGTAATTGGTGAAGGTCAGCCAATCTAACAAACCAGCCACTGTTTTCCTCAATATGTTTTGGGGGTATGAATCTGAAGAGCAGCTTTTTTTTCTGACTCAGAGTTCAACTACCCTTCATCTGAAATCCTGTTTATTCAAAAT
Organism: Malaclemys terrapin pileata; assembly: GCF_027887155.1. Taxonomy (NCBI): domain Eukaryota; kingdom Metazoa; phylum Chordata; order Testudines; family Emydidae; genus Malaclemys; species Malaclemys terrapin. Next base: position 183,061,284 of record NC_071507.1, on the reverse strand, counting down.
ATTCAGATATCCTCCAAGGCTTCCCGATAATCAGGTTTGAACTGCATACAGATTTTTGCAAGGATTTGGGATGGGCTCTTGTTCCTTAAGTGTGACATGAAACAATTACTCACATTGCAGTAAGTGATCACTTGAAACACTGGCCAAGAAAGAAATTATGCCATAACCAAATCACATTGGCAGCAGGACCCTTTTCCTATATCGGGAGCTGCCTCCAAAACAAACTATTTAAAAAGGCCAGAAAGATAAACACAAAGACATCACGTCAATACAAGAACTGATCCTATACCTAGGCACACAGCAGTTTAAGGCATAGAAACTGTGGGTCATAGACTTAAATACCATGAAGGGGAAAGAGGCAGAGAAAGACTCAGGAGCATTATTAACAGATATCCTTTTTAAAATTTTAGGTCCCATAGGAACTGACAGTGAAAGTTACCGAAATCTCATACAACATATTGACAATATAATCCCCAGTTTAAAAAAACCACAACAGAATTAGCACAAGCCTTTTTTCAGACTAAGGAGAATCTTTTCAGGCTGATGCAGGTCCTCTTCCTAAAACAAAGCTCTCCCATCTGGACTAAATCATTCTGAGCTACAGCAAACTCCCCGGTTAGAGTACATTTTTCATAACTGGAGCAGATTTTTTTGTAGGGCAAGATTCCAAGCTAACTAAGTTTTTCAAAGCTGAAAACAAGCCTGTATCTAAACCAAGCCCCCAGGCTAGAGAAAGTTTTTCAGGGCTAGAGCAAATCTTTCAAGCTGGGCAAGTTCCGGCCTAAACCAGGCTTCTAGGACAACTCTAGTCCCAGGTTGATGATGCCCTTCAAAGCTGGAGCAGGTCTCCGCTTAAGCCAAGATCACAGGCTACGCTGACACTTTCAAAACCAGGGCAAGCTCTTTAACCCTGCCATCCTCTGAACTCCAGTCAATCAGAAATCAAGTCCCAGTGATGGAACACTCCATCAAACTAAACTATGCTATCTTTTATCCTACATTTTTCTTTTAAAGCAGATCAGAGCTCAGCAAGTGTGCTTATTTTTTATTTTATTATTTTATTTTTAAATATTTAATCAGTATTTATTTTCCCCGAGGTAAAAATAAATCAAGCCAGAGCACAACAACTAAACAGCATCTTCATTAACAAAATTAAACTAGAGCCCAGGCTTTGTGATTAATTACCACATTTGGTCTAGATCAAGAAGTAGCTCAAAAGGCCACCTTACGGTACTACAAGTGTCTTTCTGTCAGTAGCAGTGCAGGCCAAAGATCTTCCACGGGAAGGTAGCCAAACATGTAAAATATACTTGCCACTCAAGAAAACTACTGGAAGAGTCATTAAGGTTTATTGGGCCAAATCCTGAAGTTTTATTAAGTCCTTACTCTGAGAAAAGCCCTGGTGAAATCAGACAGGACTCTAGAATAAAAACAGAATAACCACTACAAGATTTGACACACTGAGTTCAATCAAATAAAGTTGGCCTCTATAGCTGGATAATACAGGGGATTAATAATTCATATATAGCTTTTCATGTCTGGGTCACTGTTCTCACAGGTTCAACCACTCTTACTCACACCAAATAGTACCTAGGGTGACCAGATGTCCTGATTTTATAGGGACAGTCCCAATATTTGGGGCTTTTTCTTATATAGGTGCCAATTGCCCCCCATCCCGATTTTTCACACTTGGTATCTGGTCAGCCTAGTAGTACCTAATTCCCTGAGGAGTCCCAATGATTTAAAGGAGTAAGGCCCAGAGCCTTAATGGTATAAAGGTACCTGATTCCCATTGATTTCAATGAGAGTTAGGGGCCTATGTACCTTTAAGGATCTGGGCCTAAGATACTACTTAGCATAGTAAGGATGGCAGAATCTGGTTTCTACATTTATTTATTTTTCAAAGGAGTCCTGTGACTGCAGGATGCCCTCCTAGACAATATGCCAGCATTTCATGTACTTGAAACATACGCATTTGTTGGAGGGGAAGGGTGAAATTCTGTCTCATTTATACCATTGTAAACCCAAAGTAGTTCTTAATGGCTTTGTTGGATTTACTCTGGATTTTCTCTAGCTAAAATGAAAGCAAAATTTGTCCTGACTTTTTTTTTCTGTTGCGTTTGAAATAAAAATAAATAGCCTAGCAAAATATTAGCATGTTATGATTAGAATAAACCTCTTTTTATAAGATTTACTAAAAACAAATTATCCATCTTGAAAGAATTAGGGAATAATTTGCATGTGTTCATGCTTATACTGCTGGGGATATTTTTTTTCTCTTAACCCCTGTTTGTTCTGTTCATGCTTTACTCTATGCTCATCCAGCCCAAATCTGTGAGATCAGAATTAATTAAATTGTGCTTACTTCATTTTTTTCTCTCCATTAGAGCCAGAACTGTTTTAAACGGGAGTCCCATTAATGAAGGATATGAAAGACAATATTAAAGAGCTACTGCACATATCATAGGCAGAATATAAAGAGTATGGCAAAGAGGGAGAGCTTCTGGTTCTGCTTTTACTTGAGAGTCCAATTGGATCCTGATCTGCTTCTGAATACCAGATATCAATAGCCTAGAGTGAGTTTTCCCCTTCTCTGCCTGGATAGAAACTCATGGCTTTTCTTGTATGTGTGAATGTCATCATAGTCATCCAAATAGTGACAGGGCTAAAACAAGGCCTGGGGGGGGAGGAGGCGACCACACCGCAGTTTGGGTGGTGCCTTTTCAAACATACTATGCAATTGACAAAAGGAGGTGTATGACATGCTTTTCACACAGGGCTGGAAGGCTCCTCTCTCAGCCAATAATGGCAGCTTCTGTCCGTGGGGCTGGGCCTAGCTCCCCACTCCATTGCAACATGGCTCACGGGGTCACATGGCACTGCACCCCCATGCACCATGTCCTAATGCCACTCACTCAAATTTGGCCTGGCTGCTCCTCCATCATGACTGAGTGGGGCATCCCCCAGAGTGGGGAGCCAGGCCCTGCCATTCTGGACAGGAGCCACCATTGCCGGATGCATGCAGGACGGGCTCACACTCCAGCCCACCAGCACTGTTCCCCCCCGTTTGCAAAGTTTGGCTCCACCACTACATGAAGACCTTTGTCATGCCCCGATTGGATCACTGCAATCAATGAACTGTCTGTGCTAGATAAAATCTAGTTAGAGGTAATCTGATGCTCCAGGAGCAGGCCAGAGAATAAGTTGTTACTCAAAGACTCCAATTCCACTCCTGTTTCCACCTTCCTCTTGGGAAGGAGTAAATTTCTTTGCCACTTTCTTCAGAGCAACTCCCACACTGTCCACCCAGCCAGATAGTCTGGCTGGCAAGCAGAGGGAACAGGGCCAGGGTTTCTTCTACTCTCTACCCACTCCCTATCCAAAAGAATCAAGTGATTAGCCCCTACTCACCTCACCATGGTCAGAGTCACAATCTGAGCAAGATAAAGAAGGGGAGCAAGGAAAGCCATATTACCGGGCAAAGCAGAATACAGGCTGTATCAACCTAGCCCTTAGTTCTTTGTTGGACTTCCACCAGAAAGCAAAATATCCCTTTACTGGCTTCAGCCAAATTGTGAGTGTAGAAATTTGGTCAAATTGAAAATTAACAGCAAAACTCTGGAGGCATGATCCAAACTCCAAAATTAGTAATGCACATATCCCAGAGCCACTGAGTTTGTATAGCTCTATGTGTAGTGCCTTCATTCTGAGATATACAATAGGAATGTTTCTCTTGTACAAAGTTTTTTGCCTATACAAGATTAAATTCTGCTCCCAATAACACTGTTATACACGCAGAGCCCAGTCATCACATTATTTATGCACTTAACTCTCAATGACTGCAACAGGAATCACATGCCCTCAGCCAACAGAATAATTATGACCCTGGACTGACTCCATTGACTGAAGTGAAGTTACTCCAGATTTACAATAGTGTAACTCCATGCAGAAGTTGACCCTCGGACTTCATGTAAATTATGCCTAATCTGGTAAGATTTTGTTCAAGGCTTTTAAAAGAAAGCTTTAAATAAAATTAATGAGACACTAAAGTTTGACCCTCAGTTTTAATGATTTAGAAGCTCCCAGGGTTCTTCCCCTCTTTAAAGAATGAGAATAAATTCTGACAGCTGAATAAACACGAAGGGTCATGTGTCAGTTTAAGGGAAAGGGTTTTCATTTTGGCACAGATGAAGTAAATTCAAGGATCTCCAATAGAAAGGACAAATAGGGGCTAGACTGGAGCAGAGGATTGGATCTTGAGACTTTCATGTGAGTGCTCTAATCAGGAGACTACAGAGTCATTCTCATCCACTCTGGCCAAATGACACTCTAATTAGTTATCCAAAGTTTAACAATTTTGTGAGGGAGCCCCGCACAAGAATATCCCAGAGCCTAGTGCCTGGGCATTCACCTGAGAGGTGAAGGATTCCTGTTCAAATCACTTCCCTCCCTCAGGTAGATGGGGGACTTAATCTGGGGGTGTCCCACATTCTATGTGAGTATTCTAATCACTGAACTAAAAGTCATGAGGGAGCTATCTCTTCCTCCAGCCATTTTATGTGAGCTAACCTATGGGTCCCTGATCTGGTAGGTGAATTCGGAGCCTGCTTACCTGCAGACAAGTTAGGCAAACAAACTGCCTGTCTGCTTCCAGTTCATGCATTGTTCTGGGGCTTAGATGTCCAGATGCCTAGAGTGGGGCTGCAGTGCTCATATACAGAGATAGAAACATAGGCGCCAAGGGAACTTTTACTGCAAAAATGTAGGCACCAAATGAGCATCTACAGAGTTCAGCGGCAGCTGAGCAGGGGTTTTGTGAATCCCACTGGGGCCTGATTCTGTGATTTAGACACCCAAAGTAGCAGTTAGATTCCTAAATCCTTTTGTGAATCTATCCGCAAGTATCATATTTCATATGGAACTATCTACACATACAGATGAAAAACCTGGATGGTTTAATACCTGCCTCCACATCTACTACAATAAGTAGAAGATAGACAACAATGTAGAATGCTCTCTTCTCTTCTACCAATGAGAAACAATAGACTTCCTCCCCCCCAAACGCATACACACCCCTTCCCTTATGCTGTCAGACTAATTTAGTTTATTTCGCTAAAATGAAAGATGTCGAAAAAAATGTGGCATTTGTTTCCTACACTTTTCTTTCAACAATTTCTCAGAGCTTTAACATTGGCTGAAAATGGGTAGCTAAGTGGACATCATGCTACTGCTTCTGGTTAATTTAATAGGAATATCCCTTAATCCAACCTTTGGTTGATTTTTAAATTATTTTGTGTTGTTCTGTAGAAAATATATGCCTTATCTTGTGTTTTCCAGCACAGCAGTGAACTACTTTATATTACATTATATACATAGAACTGTCATGACATCTAATTTAGGAAGATTATACAAACACTGGAGTTGAGCATTTACTATAAAAAATGTACACGTACAGACATACACACGGAGATCAATTTTTAAACAAAACCTTTTTGTATTTGTGTTCCTGTTCATTTTCCATTTTCTACAGACATCCTAGCAAGTTTACTAGCAAGAACGTTCACCAAAACAGCACATTTTAAGTAAGTGTTGCTAATATTTATGAAAAACAATTTTTAATTCGATTGTTGGCTCTGGAAATATGTTCCGAACAATAATGCCTATCTAGTCAGGGAACAGAAAACTTCGAATGTCCAATGTGTCAAGTCAAAGCAACTCAAATTGTGAACTACTGGACACTTACAATAAATTACTAGTAAAAAAAAAAAAAAAAAAAACCCTGCTGATCAAAAATTACTTTCAGAAATTATTCAGGCTACTTTGTGTTTTGGCCTACATGCCAATTTAGGGAGATAAGAGAAATTAAGACCCTCCCATACGTGTTCAGACTATCTGGACATATGGTCTGAGATATCAGGGCTGACAAGAGAGTGGGGAGGAATGGATGGAGGCCAGGCTCTCCCCACTCAGTGCATCAGGCAGCCAAGCTGGGCCATCATGGAGGGGGTAATGATTTGCTGCTGGCATAGGCAAGGAAGGAAATAAGGAGAGGAATTGTTTCCTGATGCTCCCCTGGTCTATCTTTTCTGTCTGTTGTGTCTCATCTTATACTTTGGGCATAATTCTGCAAATACTTATGCATGTGCTTAACTTTACTGCCATAGGCTTAAATTGCAGCAAGTGAGGCTTAGGTTGGACATTTGGAAAAACTTCCTAACTGCCGGGGGGGGGGAGGGGGGAGACTAAGCACTGGAATAAATTGCCTAGAGAAATTGTGGAATCTCCATCATTGGAGACTTTTAAGAGCAGGTTAGACAAACACCTGTCAGGGATGGTCTAGATAATACTTAGTCCTGCCATGAGTGCAGGGCACTGGACTAGAAGACCTCTCGAGGTCCCTTCCAGTCCTACAATTCTATGCATCTATGATGAGTATCCCCAGTAGGAAATGCTGCTACCAGATGGCCTAGCACAATGGGGTTAGGGCCTGTAGGTGCTACTGCGATACAATTAATAACCATAATAATGATGGGGTCTCCCAGAGACATGATGGCCTTCCTGTGCTGCTCCTGGGGTGACTTAACAACATACCTCCCCATGCACAGGGCTGAACACAAAGCCCAAATCAAGCTCTTAGTTAATAATGAAGAATAACTAATATCGTTTGAGGAAAAAAATATGGCCATGAACAACATGGAACAGAAAGGGAGGCGAATTCACTGAATAAATTATTTGTTACTGATTATTTGTTCAGCTCTAGCCAACACACATCATTCCTAATTTGCATGATGACCAAAATTTTACTAGGAATCTGGTAACTATGTCTCATGTCTAAAACCCTTTAGACCATGAGGAATATCTAGGAACGTGTTTGTTCTTTCCCACAACAGATGCTAAATAACAGCTTGTAAGTAAGAAAAGTGCTATCAAAGTCAGGGGTTCAAAAATCATGGCATTTCTTCCCTAAAGCCCATATTTTGATGTATAACAGAATTAAAAATTATAGAGCATGAGGGCTAAGGTACACATCAATCACAACTCTCTCTGATTATACAGTGAACAAGAACTAGCAAATGTCTTTACAAGACTGGGTCATTTTGATCTAATCATATCTCTTCACCTCTAGGACAGAGGCCTGATTCGAAAGATATTGAACTCAATGGGCGTCTTTCGATCTGGTCCTGCATCTGCACAAAATATCTGGGACAATATGTCAAAGTTAGCATTAGAACTGCTGCAAAGTCAGATATTCAAAGTGACTTTAAATCAGACATAAAGAGATACCCGTGGTCTAACGGGCTTCCCAGTTGATGTGTAGCCACCATAGCTGACTTCAACCGCACACCCCTCAGGAGCTACGGGCACCAAAGGGAAGGGGCATAGCCGGTGCTTCCTTAGCAAGAAGTGATGCAGCAGGCAGGCAGAGTTATAGGAAAGGGTTCATTATTACACATAGCAGTGTTATATGCACATCCTGTAAAATGTGCGTGTTAGTAACCTGGCTTCAGTTTGCGATCCTGAGCCACTGATCACACAAAACTAAGTCCCACCTGCAACTGGACCTTCTTTTCTCCAGTTCATTTCACCATACTACAGATGGGGCAATTTTATGCCCCAGCTATGCTACAGTGCCCATAGAACCAACATAGCCAGGGCACAAGCTAGGGTGGTCCTCAGGCTTTTTTAACCTGTGCAGAGGGCCAAGCAGCCCACCAGCAGCTCACAGTTAGGGATGGTACATGGACTCCTCCCTGCAGAAGGCTAAGCAACATTGCAGGAATGGATTCCCCTGTGCCTGCCATGATGGGTTAGACAGAGTGCAGACAGAAAGGCAACACAAAACACACTGGGAAACCAAGAGAAAGATTCTACCTTAGTTTGTTAGGCTTTTTTTTTCCTTTTGGTGTCAATAAAGGTATGTTACTGATTATATGCTTCATTGAACAAGAAGGCTGCGTTTCAGATGGAGAAGAATAGATATCATTTTAAGGCAGGTAGAACCACTAGCTGTACTTTGGGAGTAAGTTGACTAGATGCAAGATGATTGGATTTCCTGAGCATTAGCAAAGTAAGGGTTTTGACAGATCATGTGTTTTTCCCTAGCCTTTAATGTTCTTTTTTTCCTCCCCTAAAGTGCACATGCTCAGAAAATTACTGAGCTTTCACAAAATGTACTGAAATCATAGTAATACTTACGTTTCTATAACTGACCTCACTGAGGCTGATTGTGACGTTAGGACCTGTAACCTCCAAGTGCTATAAACATAACCCACTACACCTCAAATACAGGACACATGCCCTTAGCTAGCAGGTGTTGAAGACTCTTTCACTTGTTATGTGGACCAGCCACTAGAGGAAGACAAAGACCCTCACTCTCCTATTGCGGGTTCTATTTAAATGTTTATTCAAGTAAGAGAAAGATTTTATGATAAATGATGTAATAAGTGAACTATCAGAGCACTTTATCAATATTTAGCTAATTAGCCCTCACAATACTCCTAACGGGAAGGTAAGGATGTGTATGTAGAGACCACTTTACCTGTCACTGAAATGTAGCCACCTATACAGCGCAGCAAAGCAACACTATGTAACAATTCAGGACAAAAAGTGACAATCAATTATACTATTCATATTTTTGTCTAAAATATTGGGATACAATTTATTAAAACATTCATGCAACCCAAGGACCCAACCCTGCTGTATTAACTCAAGCAAAACTCCCATTGGGTTTAAATGTTTCTGTCTTAAATTTCTAATAGGAATTTTTCCACCGTAAAGATTGCAATATTGTGCTTTTGGTTTCTTCACTCCCCCCGCCTCCCAAATCATTATTTCCTATGAGAACCAAAATGCTATTTTTATTTGTTTTGTTGCTTTACAGCAAGACCACATCTGTCTGGGAGCTGACAACCACAGGATTTGGGTCTAAATTTAGAACGAGAGTTCCCAAAATGTATACAAAAATTATCAAGTTCCAAGAATGAAGCATTGGCAGAGTCTTAAATAAGAAGACCGGGAATTTTTTAAGACTCGATTTCCTGCATAGTGAATCATATTACTGAATCATAATAATTTTGGCCTGCAATTCGGAATAGCTATGAAATTCTTTAGCAATATTTAATAATTGGTTTCCCAGCATTTCTACCCGAGCTGAACGTGCCCTCGAAAAGCTTGTGATTAGAATGAGTTAAAAGGCTCCTCATTGCCACCCACCACTACATTCTTAGCCACTATTGTGTTTATATATAGATTTAGATATATATAGAATTGTAATGTGTGAACCAGAAATCTGAAAGATGCCTAAAGTCACCCCAGTGTCTTCAGTAGCACAATGGTTTACCTACTGCAATAAGTAATTAATCTTGGGCTCAAGATTTCCTGATGGGAGCCTATTGACCCCAATACAATAGATGAAAGTATTTTATCCTGTGTGTTCCCCTCCTGACCCCTTGCCACTTTTTTCATGCACTGTCTCCTCTCATACCATGCTGAAGAATTCTTCCTTCACTCTGATATTTTAGGCTTATTTGACCTTCAAGTGCTCTGCAGAGGCCTGACATTTCTTGCATTTGTGTAAGAAGATTAACAGATAAGGAAACTCTGGACTAGTTTCCAGCATATGTTGAAACGCACATCAATAAACACAAGAGTATATAATATATATTTATAGTGGCCCTTTGTTATATCCATGTCTCTTTATAGATTTCAGTGGTGCTCCATGCTGTAAACAAGGCTAAATTTGGTCTACTGTAGACACCTTAAAGAGTATGTCTACACTGCAGATGGCACCATGCCTTCCAGGTAGGCAAACATGCATTAGTTCTGCTCAAGCTAGCTTTATAAAAATAGCAGTGCGGATGTTGCAGCATGAGCGGTGGAATGGGCTAGCCACCCAAGTACAGACCTGAGGCGTGTGTGTGTGTGTGGGGGGGGGGGGGTTGATCAGGCTTATACTCATAACTGTTGGGGGTCATATTTTTTAGCTCAAAGGGTAATAGCTCAAAAACTAAAAAATTGTTACAACTTACTGCCTTAAATCTCCTGCAGCAATAATAGCTTCTACTGTCTGTGTTTTACATCTGCATGGGCACTTGATACTCTCAGGCAACAGCAGACCTCCAGCTGTTACCCAGAAGGTACTTAAACAACCATCTTGGATTAATATGTGAAAAATGCCCTACATTTCTACATATTCTTGGCCAAATACTGCATCAAATAAAAACAACGCAACTCCAGAGTAAGTGTCCCTTCCCCCATTCCCTCCCATCAGGCTGCCCTCTATTGGAAGAGCTCCATCTTTTTGCATCTCTTTATAGATTATGGTGAATCCTCTCTGTAGCAACATATCCACCCCCAACCAACACCCTTCGGGAAGAGTAAAGGAAAACATTTACAAATGATTCAACTGCTTCAACATCTCCCATAAGCAAACTAGTAAACAACCTTGGCCACATTCTCCTAAATCAACATATCTCTATTGAAGTCAATGGAGCTATATCACTTTCTGGACCAACTGAAGTCAATGGGAGTTTTGCTATTAACTTAAATAAAGTCAGGATTTCACTCCTGGCTCTCTATAGAGGTTGAAGACTTTCCAGGCCTTAAACATTCTCCCTACATAAACCAGAGAATGCTCTACTCTCATTGACCTTTCAGATAAGAGCTGAAGATCATATGCACAACAATTGAGGAGTACCATGATTTTCTGTGCAACTTTTCACATCCTTTTAGATGTTCCCCTCAGTATGGCAACAGGGTTTGTGTCTTCTCACTTCTCATCTCCTCTTTTTTTTTTAATCTGTTTGCATCCAGAGGCCCCTTATACCTTCACCCAGCCTTGTTGTGGCAGAGTTTAAGAGAGTGGGTGAGGATTATATATTGTTGTAGCAGGGTGGTCACCCCGTGCCGGCCCTGAAGAGGTTAAAGCAGCCCTAGAGAGGGCTGTGGCTGGTAAAGCTAGGCTGATTGGGGGAAGCAGCCACAACTGGGCTAGGCCCCAACCAGGCCACAGCTGGCCCTATAAGAGGGCTTAGGGCCAGAGTCTGTAGACGACACACTCTCTCTAGCTTCCTAGAGAGAGGAGGACCTGGCTGCCTGGGAAGCTGAGAAGGGTATCTAGGGAGGAGCAGTGCTGGGGAAGGGCAGAGGGAGCTGGGGAGCTCCAGTCTAGCAAAGCCCCAGACTGCCGGTCAAGTTAAGGGCCCCCAGAGGGTACTGGGGCTGCAAAGGGGCAGCCCACAGATAGGCAGAGGCAGCTGGTCTAACCCCCCTTGCCGATGATGTGTGGTTTATAGACTGCAGTCTGCCCCAGGGAGTGAGGGCTAGATGATGACTGGCAGTAGCCACTGAGGCAAGGTGGATATAGGGGGTTGGGGTTTCCCCTGGACGGGGAGACCCAGATTGTGTGTTACTGCGGGGGCAGAACCCTGATGTAGAGGGGCACCAGGGTCCGGGAGGGACACGGGGGCTAGTGACAAGAGAGACACCGGCCTGCAGAGGGTGCTCCGGGCTGGAAAGAGCTAATTCCCGAGACGACGAGCGGGAGGCACTGTGCCGGTGAGTCGTCACCCCATCACAATTGTATTTACAGGTCTTCAAAAACCCACCCATCAGTGCCTAGGAGTTAACTTTCCTTGGTGAGTCACTGAGAGGATCAGAAGCTGCAGAATTAAATTGATACCAGCCTGGTCAATTTTGCTGTTTTTCTTTATATCTTAAAGGGAAGCTTTGAAATTGATCAGTCTCTTTATGACAGTATCTCTATATTTCTGCTGCTAGAAGCACTAGCTGGAGTGGCTAGATTGAGAACCTGATTCTCCATTGCCCTGCAATCTGTATAGTCATTTACATCTCTGCAAAGTACTACAATTCTGATTTGGTAGCATTTTAACACCCACTTTGCACTGGTGTAAATTACTATACAAATTGCAGGACAATGGAGAATCAAGCCCTGAATTTGTATTGTTATGCAGCTGGTGCTGTTCCAAGCAACTGCATGGTGTCCTGGCAAGACCAGCACAGAAAATGTCCAGAAAGGTGCAATTTTCACTCTTCTGGGGCTGCTGGAAAAACTATGAGCAGCAACAGCAGAGAATTGGGTGATCCTAAGGAACTATACAGGGTTGCCACCCATCTGGGTTTCACCTGGACAGTCCGGGTTTTGGCTTGTGTGTCCAGGTGCCATTTGACAAGTCCTGATGTCTGTTTTTTTAATCCGGGGGGAAAAGGCAGAGCTGGGGCAGGGCCTTGGGGGGAAGAAGCGGAGAAGGGAGCAGGGCCTCAAGGGAAGGAGTGAAGCAGGGGCAGGACCTTGGGGAGAGAGGCAGACAGGGCCGGATCCAGGCACCAGCTTGTCAAGCAGGTGCTTGGGGCAGTCGCTCCGGAGAGGGGCAGCATGTCCAGGTATTCAGCGGCAATTAGGCGGACGGTCCCTCACTCCGCCTGTGTGCGAAGGACCTCCCGCCGAATTGCCGCCGCAGATCGTGATCACTTGTTTGTTTGTTTGTTTGTTTGTTTTGGCTGCTTGGGGCAGCCAAAACCCTGGAGCCGGCCCTGGAGGCAGAGCAGGGGGCACAGTTTCAGGGGTCTGATTACCAGTCATTAAAAAGATGGCAACCTTGGAACTATAGGAGATGCAGCGGATTGAAGAATGCAGGGGTGTGAGGGAAAAGAGAGGACCATGAGTTTACAACAGGGAACCCACAAGTCCATGGCTGCTTACAGAGACCACATGGCCTAGATAGATGGTCCTGTGTATCTACTCTCCTTTTGTGTTTACCCTGCTGGTCTGCAACACAAAGTAACATCCGAGTTTCATTTGAGAGATAGAGTGCTTTATCCCATGCAGTCTCTTAATGTTTGTCTGGGTGCAGCTGGATTGCATGGCATCTTTAGTTCTTTCTATGGGGAAATTTATCCTGAATGCTTATACAACAATGACTCCTAATGTTCATGCCATTAGCACTTTTTTCCATAACAGTCCTGCATTCTTCAATCTCAGTTACAAGTGTATTTCAATAGATATTATGTATTATTTGTAGCATTCTTTGTCTAGTAGGTATATACAATTTTTTGCCTTCCAAAAGCTTCAGAATGTTTTATTTTAACATCAGTAGAACAGTGATACAATACATATTCAGTGAAGGCAGATAGTGACATTGCTACGTAAGAGGCACCTTTTACTTTGACTAAATCTCAAGCTTTTGGGGCTGTTACCCCTTGGACATCTTGCTGTTAATATTAATTTGACTGAACCAAGCAGTTCTCAAGATTTTTTTGCTGCCATATGAAATGGCAATAGTCACATTTATTTACCACTCTTCTGCTTTGGATTGCAGATAACATCTCTTCTTCCGCTACAAACTCAAGAGGATCTTTGTTTTCAAATAGCATTACAGAGCTTCTGTCAGGAAACTTCTTGCATGGAATTGCTGTTCTTAGATGATAGCATCTATTAACTGAACTGAATTTTAAAGTCTAGATGTAGATTATATTCACATTAAATAGTTCTTTGTAGTTGATTATCAGCCATGAGATTAACTATCTTTTGTTCCTTCCAAAATGTTTTAATCCCATATCAATATGTTTCAGCAGTATAATTAGTTTGGATTGCGGCAAAGATTGTCTTCATATATTTATATAGCACAAAACATGCTCACAGTACTTCATAAACAATAAATAATAACATACATACAGTTTGGATATTATTATTCACATCATGTTTCTACTCTCAAAAGATCTGACCAGCCACACAGTTGTCCCCATAAATTTAAAGTACAAGCACATTCAAGGGGATAAGAGTAAAAGCCTTCCCTTATAGCCCTGGCAGGCTGGTCTGGGCATGGAGGAATAAATGGAAATTGCAAGATTCTTATTCCCTCCTCAAACAGAAGGACAGTGAAGGATGGATAGGGGGCAAATATTCTCCTCCACAATGAGCTGGCCAATGCAAGTAGAGCAGAAGTAGTTTGCTGCTGATTTAAGTCACCAGTAAATTGATACCCCCAGAGCAAGAAGTAAGCATGAAGCAATTGCAACTCTTAGGGTATATGCTCCCACCCTGAATACTGTGTACATTTTTGGCTCCCCACCTCAAAGTGTCAACTCTGTTTAATGTTTTTTATGCATGGAGAAATGCAATTGACCCTATTGGTGAAAATACATCTAAAGGATATCTAATAATGGAAACTGGTGTTCTAAAAATAATAAAATGTGTTTTATTTCTATGGATAAAAATAGCTGGCAATCATTCATTACATACATATTAGAAATAATTTTGGTACGAATGACAAGATCAGGATTGATGAGAGAAATATGCATGTATGAAAATCAGTCCAGATGGTTTTTAATCTTACAAGTTAGAGAAATATTAGGTAATATAATCATTTCAAGAAATGACTCCGTATCTAAAATAGCTTCCCTGCACTCTTTGCTAACAGTTGGAGGGGAATCTATCTAAGCCAGAATATTTATTATGTAAATGTTTCACCAAACATACATTTTCCTGATATATTAGCTCAGTTAACTTGTTAATTTGACTCTCATAAGCTAGAGGGACTGTACCACTGAAGTCAATGGGAGTTTTGTAATTAGCTTCAGTGACAATGAGATAAGGCATTATAATTCAGAGTTTCAAAAGCATTTAGCATTAACCTAACTCTGTTCCCATTGGAGTCATAACATTATTTGAAGGAGAGTGAGGCCAATTTTGAGTGTTTCTGAAAATCCCACCCTATAAGTTTAGGGTCACATCCTAATACTTGGTACAACTTTCATAGAGACCTGGTATCTCAAATGCACTTAATAAATTTTAGCCCATACAATGGAAATCCAAACAAAGATGGAAGTTTTACATCACTGCCCTTGGTGGGCCCTGGCTCTATTTATTTGTGAATACATTTTTTAGAAGTAAGTTAGAATGAACTTCAGAATGAACTACTATAAAAGATGAGCGTAACCATTAATTGATCTATGGATTCAGAGTCTCCAAGTGAGTATCTGAAACCTACACGGACGTTCTTGACTGTTGGATTATTGTGTCTTTGACAGGGCCGGCTCTAGGCACCAGCAAAACAAGCTGGTGCTTGGGGTGGCACATTTTTAGGGCCGGCATGGCCGGCGCCAGAATGCCGCCCCTAAAAATGTGCCCCGGCCACCCTAGCTCACCTCCGCTGCTGCTGCCACGGCACGCGAATCAGCTGTTTCGCACGCCGCGGCGGCTCAGGGTCTCCCCCTCCCTCCCAGGCTCTCAAACCTGGGAGGGAGGGGGAGATCCCGAGCGGCCGTGGCGCACGTAAGAGAGCCTGGGAGGGAGGGAGAGAAGCGGCACCCGCGCCATGGCCACTCGGAGTCTCCCCCTCCCTCCCAGGCTCTCAAACCTGGCAGGGAAGGGGAGACTCCGAGTGGCCGCGGCATGGCGCCGCTTCTCCTCCTCCCTCCCTCCCTCCTAGGGTTGAGAGCCTGGGGGGAGGAGGCAGGGCTGGGGATTTGGGGAAGGGGTGGAGTTGAGGCGGGGCCGGGGGTGGGGTAATTAAATAAGGGGGGGGGGGGCGGCCAAAATTGTTTTTGCTTTGGGCGGCAAAAATCCTAGTCTTTGGATCTCTACTCTAGCTAAAAGACACATCAAAGTACAAGTAGGTTCATATGAGTTGTTTATTCAAGCAGCTATATGGATTGTATTGTAGTCACTGAGGGCTATATTGTGCCTTGGAATATATGAGGGAGTAAGAGCTCCCCTTAGACCTTCCTTTAACTATGCAGACCTTTGATCCAGGTGTGCAGGGAGAAGCATGCTCTGCATTCCTGATTATTTCTCCTCCAAAGCAGGTAGGTGGATAGTGACAGAAAGGGATGAGGGATGGGTGGCGCTCTGAGTCCACACTCTGGAAATTGCTGCTGATATAGGCCAGAAGCAAATTCCTAAGACCTCAAAGCAAGGTGGAAGCAGGGGGAGGAATTGTGATTCAGAGGGGTGTCTCACGGTCACATTGCTTCCCAGGGCTACCCCTGGAGTGCTGCAGTTTATGCATTACCCTTTCCTCTGGGCTGTGCCTAAAAGCAGTCTAACCCCATATGTGAATTATATGGTCTAGTTCCAAACAAGACTCTGCAAATATCCAAATGCCACCAAGTTTTGGACAAAACAGGCCCCCATTTTTGCTCATATCAATGCTATTTCTTCTAATTTTAGAGGACAATAGTATCCAATGTGGGTGCAAGTTTTGTACTGAGGCTGCTCCCGGTCCCACAGACACCTAGGTTATTTGTAGAATTAAACTGGTAATTCACAACCAATAATTTATTCAACAAATGTAGCCTGCTTTCTCTTTGTAGAATGTTCACTAGGAAAATACTATTTCCTCCACTTTTTTTATTATTTGGAATTTTGCAAAGTTTTTGCAGAATCTTGTCAGTTATCCCAAAGTGTTCATTTAGAGAGAAAAAAAATCTGCAAAATCATTTTGACATTTAAAAAAAGTTTTGATTTTTTGGCTCAAATTTTTTTTCATAATTCCCTTTATTATTTAAGAAATTAAAAAATGTTTTAAAATATTTAAAATGGAAACTAAACATTTTGTTTTGGGTCAAACAATTTTTTTTTCAATCTGTTTTGATTTTTTACTTTTTAATTTGCTGTGCTGTTGAGGAAAATGAAAGTCTCAGGGAAGGAGAACATCAACCTGGAGTGAAGGGAAATGATCTCCTAGTTGGGGCCCTCCTTCCAGATGATGTCATGGTACCCTCTCACACTGCGGGTTCTTCTCTGGGGGAGGGGATCCTAGTTATTCGGAACAGACAGGTAACAGTAATGGAGGATTCAATTATTAGAAATTTAGCTAGTTGGGTTAGTGATGACCAGGAGAAAGACATGGTAAATTGCCTGCTGGGTGCGAAGGTTGTGGACCTCTCAAGACATCTAGACAGCTTTACGTGCAGTGCTGGGGTGGAGCTGGTGGGTGCGGTACATGTAGGCACCAGTTATATAGGGAAAGGTAGGAGAGTGGTCCTGGAGGACAAATTTAGGCTGCTAGGTTAAAGATTAAAGACCAAGACCTCTGTGGTAGCATTCTTTGAAATGCTGCCAGTTCCACATGCAGGGCCAGTTAGACAGGCAGAACTGCAGGGTCTCAATGTGTGGATGAGACAATGGTGTAGGGAGGAAGGGTTTAGTTTTATTAGGAACCGGGGAACCTTTTGGGAAAGGAGGAGCCTAAACAGGAAAGATATGCTCCACCTAAACCAAAATGGAACCAGACTGCTGGCATGTAAAATTGAAAAGGTCATAGACTAAGAGCTGGGGGAAAGCTGACAAGTGCAGAAGAGCACATGGTTCACACAGACACACCTCTTAAAGGAAGATTTATTAAAGGGTATATACTCTATATGCTTGTAAAGAGGACAGGATAGAAGTTGCTAAAATACAGGTAAGAACTGAAGAGAAACAGTCACGTGAAAAAGAGTCCCAGTCAATTATCTGACAGGAAGGATGACAACTAATATTGAGAAAATTTATAAGAGCTTATATACAAATGCTAGAAGTCTAAATACTAAGATGGGTGAACTTGAGTGCCTGGTAATAAATGAGGATATTGATAATAGGCATAATAGAAATTTGGTGGAACAATGGTAATCAATGGGACACGGTAATACCAAGGAACAAAATATATAGGAATGACAGAAATGGTCACATTACTGGAGTAGCAATATATGTGAAAGAAAGCATAGAGTCAAAGACAGTAAAAATCTTAAACGAATCAAACATTACCAAAGAATTTCTATGGATAGATATTCCATGCTTCAATAATAAGAGCATAGCAGTAGGAATATACTACGGACCACTTGACCAGGATGGTGATGGTAATTTTCAAGTGCTGAGAGACACTAGAGAGGCTACAAAAACAGAGAATCCAATAATAATGGTGGATTTCAGCCATACCCATATTGACTGTGAACATGTTCCCTCACGATGGGATGCAGAGATAAAATTTCTAGACACCGTTAATGTCTGCTTCTTGAAGTAGCTAGTCCTGGAACCAAAAAGAGGAAAGGCAATTTAGTCCTAACTGCTGCACAGGATCTACCCAAGAGGTGAATATAGCTGAACTGCTTGATAACAGCAACTATAATGCAATTATATTTAAATTAAATTTGTGGAAGGGGGGAATAACACAGAAACACTACACAGTAGCATTTAACTTCAAAAAGGGGAGCTATGCAAAAACAAGGAGGCTAGTTACACAGAAATTAAAAGAAACGGTCACATGAATGAAATGCCTACAAGCTGCATGGAAACTTTAAAAAAAACATAATAGAGGCTCAAATTATTTGTATAGCTCAAATGAAAAAAAAAAAAAAAAAAACATTAAGCGGACCAAAAAATATGCCACCATGGCTTAACAACCGAGTAAAAAAGGTGGTTAGAGATTTAAAAAAAGACATATTTTAAAAACTGGAAGTCAAATCTACTGAGGAAAATAGAAAGGAACATAAATTTTGCACGTCAAATGTAAAAGTATAATTAGGCAGGCCAAAATAATTTGAATAGAGAAAGACACAAAAAATGACAACAAACTTCTTTTTAAGTGCATTGGAAGCAGGAAGCTTTCCAAACAATCAGTGGGACAACTGGATGGTTAAGTTGTTAAAGGAGCACTCAAGGAATACAAGGCCATTGTGGAGAAGCTAAATGAATTATTTGCATTGGTCTTCACTGCATAGAATATGAAGGAGATTTGGACATCCTTTTTAAGTGATAAATCTGTGAAACTGTCCCTGATTGAGGTGTCCAAGAGAGGTGATTTGGGGAACAAAGATAAACTAACCAGTAATAAGTCACCAGGATCAGATGAAAACAACAAGGAGTCTATTCACCCATGAGTTATGAAGGAACTCAAATATGAAGATGCAAAACTAATAACTGATATGTAATCTATCGCTTAAATCGGCCTCTGTACCAGATGACTCATGGATAGCTAATATAATATAAATTTTTTCAAAAGGTACTAGAATAGATCCTGGCAATTACAGGCTGGTAAGCCTAACTTCAGTACCAGCCAAACTGATTGAAACTAAAGAACAAAATTATCAGACACATAGATGAACATGATATGTTGGGGAGGAGTCAACATGGCTTTTGTAAAGGGAAATCATGCCTCACCAATCTACTAGAATTCTTTGAGGAGGTCAACAAACATGTGATCCATTGGTTATAGTGTTCTTGGACTTTCAGAAAGCTTTTGACAAGGTCCTTCACTAAAGGCTATTAAAAAAAGTAAGCAGTCATGGGAAAAGAGGGAAGTTTCTCATAGATCAGTAACTGATGACAAGATAGGAGACAAAGGGTAGGAATAAATGGTCAGTTTTCAGAATGGAGAGAGGTAAATCACAGGGTCTCTCAAGGATCTGTACCAGATTGAGAGCTGTTTAACATATTTTTAAAAAGATCTCGAAAAAGAGGTAAACAGTAAAATGGCAAAGTTTGCAGACAATACAAAATTGCTCAGGGTAGTTGAGTCTAAAGCTGGCTGTGGAAAGTTACAAAGGGATCTCACAAAACTGGGTGACTGGGCAACAAAATGGCAGATGAAATTCAATGTTGATAAAAGCAAAGTGTGGCACATTGGAAAACATAATCCCAATTATACAAATAAAAATGATGAGGTCTAAATTAGCTGTTAGATTTTTGAGTCATTGTGGATAATTTTCTGAAAATATCTGCTCAGTATACAGTGGCAGTCAAAAAAGCTAACAGAATGTTAGGCACCATTAGGAAAGTGATAGATAATATGTCAGAAAATATCATAATGCCACTATATAAATCCATTGTATGCCCCCACCTGGAATACTGTGTGCAGTACTGGTTTCCACGTCTCAAAAAAGATATATTAGAATTAGGGAAAGTACAGATATGGACAATAAAAATGATTAGGGATGGAACAGCTTTCATATGAGGAGAGATTTTAAAAAAAAGACTGGGACCGTTCACTTTAAACAAGAAACGACTAACGGGAAATATGGTAGAGGTTTATAAAAATCATGAATGGTGTGGAATAAGGAAGTGGTATTTACCTCTCCACACAACAGAAGAACCAGGAGGCACCCAGTGAAATTAATAGTTAGCAGGTTTAAAACGAACATAAGGAAATACTTCTTCAAACAATGCATTGTCAACTGTGGAACTCATTGCCAGGGGATTTTCTGAAGGCCAAAAGTATAACTGTGTTCAAAAAAGAATTAGATAAGTTGATGAAGGATAGGTCCATTGATGGCTATTAGCCAAGATGGTCAGGGATGCAAACCCATGCTTGGGTGTCCCTAAACATCTGACTGCCAGAAGCTGGGACTGTATGACAGGTGATGGAACACTCAATAAATTGTCCAGTTCTGTTCATTCCCTCTGAAACATCTGGCACCAGCCATAGTCATAAGACAGGATACTAGGCTAGATAGATCTGACCCAGTATGGCCGTTCTCATGTTCTTATGAGTTTAAGTGAAGAAAACATGACAGATTTCCCCCCTCCCTCCCAAAAGTGATCATAAATATGGCAGAAGCAAAATCTTTTCATTTTTCAAGGGGATACTTGGAGAAAATATTCTGTAGTATGCAGAACACACTAATCATTTTATTCTACTTTTAGGTACCTTGATTCATATGTCACGTATGCTCATAGATTCATAGACTTTAAGGCCAGAAGGGACCATTGTGATCATCTAGTCTGACCACCTGCACATTGCAGGCCACAGAATCTCACCCACCCACTCCTGTAATAGACCCCAGTCACCCAATTTTATGAGATCCCTTTCCAAGTTACAGTGAATCCACCATTTTCTCTAGTTCAAACGAGCAAGTGACCTGTGCCCTATGCTGCAGAAGAAGGTGGAAAACCCCCAGGGTCACTTCCAATCCGACCAGGGAAAAATTCCTTCCCATCCTCAGATATAGCAATCAATTAGGTCCTGAGTGTGTGGGTCAGACCCACCAATAAGGCACATGGGAAAGAATTCTCTGTAGTAACTCAGGGCCTTCCTCATCTAGTGTTCCATCTCTAGTCATTGGAGATATTTACTAAGAGTTGCGGATGGATGATATGCCATCGTACACAACCTTATCAGATCATCCCCTCCACAAACTTATCAAACTTAGTCTTGGAAGATGTTAGGTTTTTTTGTCCCCACTATTCCCATTGGAAGGCCATTCGAGAATTTCACTCCTCCAATGGTTAGAATCCTTTGTCTAATTACGAGCCTAAACTTGTTGATGGTCAGTTTATATCCATTTGTTCTTATGCCAGTATTGGCCCTTAACTTAAATAATGCCTTTCCCTCCTGGGTATTTATCCCTCAGATGTATTTATAGAGAACAGTCATATCTCCCACCCCCCACCCATCTTTGTTTTGTTAGGCTAAACAAGCAAACTGCTTAAAGTCTCCTCTAGAGAGAAGTAACAGAACACTCTGGGATGAGTTTATGACAAAATGGGCATAAGTTAAGGTAAATTTTCTGTAGGTATGCTTTAGGATGTTTAAAATTGGTTGGGAAAAAAATCCATGAAAATTTCAATGAAAACTTAACATTTTTCCATGAAATATTTCATATTAAACAGCAACATTTTTTGGCTTTCAGCAAGTGAAAAAAAAATCAGGGAAAAAAATGTTTTTTGGTTTTAATTTTTTTCTGTGTCCAGTTGCAGGAAACTGAAAACAAACAAACAACATTCCTATTCAGAATTTTTAATGAAAACCTGAAAATTGAATCAAAAACAAATAATTAGCGTGCACATTTCAGTGATGAAAAATAGGTATTTTAATAATAGACCAACTCTAACTATATTCTAAATCTGTTTACAAATATACTCACTCTAAAGGTATTCTCTACATTACAATTTTTACCAATCAGTGTTTTGCTACTGTAAATATATATTACATGAGATCATTCTTATACCAATGCCTGTTTTATTTTAATTAGCATTTAAACCATGTGATCTCATTACTTTAACTCCAGCCTTTTCACTTCCTCATCCAATCTCTTCTTCTTGTTTATTTCTCTCACTTGTTGTGTTACATGTAAAATCAGAGTGCATGTCCATTGGGGCATAGACCATGCTTTGAATATGCAGAGCCATCTGAGGGGTTTAGAACTATATTTTATTAACATTAATAATTTCATTAAAAGATATGAGTCTAGATAGCGTTGAAAATCTCAACTCACGTCTTTGAATTTTTTTTTTAAGGTGAAATCAAGCTATTGGGCTGTATCAATAGGATAATAAAGATAATGTCCTCTGACAACACATACATTAGAATGTGGGCGGGATCTTTATGTATTTGACCAGAAGTTTTGTGAGGTTAGTTGAATTGCTTTTTGCAAAGAAGTTTGAATGCAAAGGTAGTATACATATAAGTGTGTATGTATTTAAGTATTATGAATTTAAGTAATTATTACTATTGTTGTGATATATAGTTTGTAATCTTTTGCATTTAAGTCATAAAAGAATAACTCAGTAATCTAAAAATGAGACTTTTAACTTCATAAGTATGTCATTCATTAAAGATTTTACCAGTTTATCAAGTAAAGTTGATTGGTTTATCTGTTAAAAAAAAACCACTAGCAGCATGATAATTTCATGAGGAAAAGAAGGTTTTGAATAAAAGTTTGTGAGTGTTCCTCACTAGCAGTAAGAAACTGATGTTTCCTTTTAGAATTTTCCTACCAAGTTGCAGTATTTAAAGATTTTTTCTGTAACATGCAGAGGGCAGTTGGCAATTCACGATCTAGAATTATACACTTGGATAAATAAAATTGAAGCCAAATTCATTTTTACATACACACAGCAATTGTCGTGACTATTTGTGGCAAAACTGCAGAAGGGCACTTTTACTTAAAACTCATCTAGGTTGGGAAAAAAATATAGAAAACTGAGATGACCTGATCTGCCTTTGCCCATTAGGGACTTTTTGATAGTCATTGTCTTCTAGAAAAATAATTGCTTCTCAAGAATGCTCAGCTAAATCATTTTATTAGTGTGAACTGGATTAAGGTTATAGGAAGGTCCCCCTTGCTTCTTACCCAATAATATCTGACCATGCATATCAAAGAGTGGAGGAGGCAAATTATTCATTATTTCACCAGCATAATGAAAGCATAAGGGAGGTTTAAAAGGACGCTATCTGCAGCAGGAAACTGTCAAAGAACGTGGGAACACAGCCCTCCTGCATTTTTGTTTCAGCTCCGTTGATCAGAAGATTGAAAGGCCTGCTCTACCTACAGGGGTTCTCTGTTCAGGCTCCATAGTGCAATTATAATCCATCCTCACCTCCTTTAGAATGACAGGCCAAAAACAAAGCCTAGAGCTTTTGTACAGCTTAGCATTCCTAAGAAACAAAAATCTTCATTCCTTTTTTTTTAAACTCTTAAGAATTAATTAAAATTGTTCTGATATAATATTGAGGGATAAAAACAGCTTTAAATTATCTAATACTTTAAAGGATGGATTTTTGCTATAGAAAATTTAGAAGGATCAGTTGCTAACTGCCGCAAGGTAGGGCAGCTAATGCCTTTGCCAACATACTGCCAGCAGGAAAAGGGGTCACAGTTGGCAGAATTTTGCAACATGGAGGAAGTTAATTCTATACCTGGTTTTCACCTTGATTGCACATTTTAGCAGTAGAAATGTATAAGTAGTTAAAGCTCCAAAGATTCTTCCAGTTAATCTCACTGAATCTCAGATTTTTGAGAGATACCTCAGACTCAATAGAAAAACCTTGACAGCCAATAAATATACACAATCTATCACTATAAAAATCTTAAGTGGTTGCTTTATCTTCCTGTGCCAATCAGAGGCTGAACCATCACATTAATTATGGTTATTCAGGGAGGATTGTAGACACGGTGCTATAATAGCCTTGATGATTTCTATGCTTAGTGCCTGATCTCCAGTTTGCACGCTGCCCCATCTAGCACAAACCAGTATC
This sequence comes from Malaclemys terrapin pileata, assembly GCF_027887155.1. Classification (NCBI taxonomy): domain Eukaryota; kingdom Metazoa; phylum Chordata; order Testudines; family Emydidae; genus Malaclemys; species Malaclemys terrapin. The sequence goes on along the minus strand of NC_071507.1, from coordinate 183,037,312 downwards.
AAGCAGGCTAAAGTTAACTGTCGGGTTACATTGCAAAATGAACAAGCAGAGTGCGTTTGGCAAGCAATCTCAAATTATGTGCATGACATTTAAGTGCATACATTTGTAGAAGGCTATACAGTACAGGGATGCTACAATTCAGTCTAGTTATACATGTAAAAGTCTGCTTTGAAAATTTAAAACTCGATGATGATAAATGGCATGGATTTGTTTTGCCCTGCTCATTCTCTGATATTTCATGTTACTTTGGGAAAACACCCACCCCCATGTTTACAGAACAGAATTATTCAAAGGCAAAAATCTGATATCCAAGAACATATCACAAATATTTGATACTTCCATATATAACATGTACATTTTAAAAGTATATAGCTTATTGGTATATTATTATTTTGAATTATTTAACAATTACACTGAAGAAGTGCCAGGAGTTCACAATTAGGATTCAGAGCCCTATTGAGATAGACCTTGTACAAACACTCAGGAAGACAATGTCTCGGTGTAAAAGAACATTTAAGCTGGGATAAATTAGAATCACTTTAAGGCCCCTATATGCTACCAGACTGGTGTTAAGGGGCCTTAAGTGTAAATGAAAATCAGGCCCCTAATATAGATTACTTACACACACCAAGAGAGATTTTCTTTCAATTCACTTATACGTTGATTCTCTTTGTCTGGAGGAAATGAAGAAACATTTTATGATTTTTCACATATGGCATATTACTTTGCCTTTTCAATGACATTGGTTGGGTGGTGTATATGCAAGAGACCCAAGAGCTGCAGGATAGAACAGAATCAAGCCCTGAATAGTCAGTAGGGGAATATTAAAAGGCAGTTGCCTTGTTTGTCATTCATTACTTATGATGTCACTTTCAGAAGTATTAGGAGGAGGAAACAAGTACAGAAGCTGTCAAACATTTGAGCTCTTTCCCTGTTACATTTGTGCATGTGAACTTAGAGAGAGAACTTGGAGTGAGTCCGAGAGATGGCTAATAGATCTTGCTCTAGGAGACCCCACCAGTGACATATTTGGGGGGAAATTGTCAGATGTGTGTATGCTTCCTCACATGGGTGTTTGCTCCTGTACAAGGCATTGGCTACTACATTCTCTGTTCTGGCAACATTCTGTAGTGTCAGCTCAATTTTTTTTATTTTGACAAAATCTGTAAATTCATATGTCCAGAGCAGACATCCTATCTGACTGTCCTCCAGTTCACACATGCAACACCACAATTCTTGTTGCCTGACAGAAACTGCACGTGAGTGCCCGGAGGACTGTTCTGGCTGGGAATTTTTCAGCTAAACATTTTTTTGTTTGTTTGTTTTTGTTTTGTTTTGTTTTGCCAAAAAATGCTGATTCATCAAAATCAAAACTGTTCAGAGAAAGGGGCAGATCTAATGAATTTGCCCACATGAAAAATGTTGAGAAAAAAAGTTTCAAAATTGGTGGAATGAAAAGTTCCTTTTGAAATTATTTGTTTGTTAGCTTTTGTTTAGAAATGACTTGTCATTTGGAAATGCAACTTAATTTACACTAAAAAAGGGTTAAAAAAGAAAAAATGACAATGTCGGAACAAAATATTGGGAAATGGTTGAAATAAAATGTTTTGATTGACCCAAATGGAACTGTCATTTTGTTTGCCAGTTCTCAAAAATTTTCAAGACTTTGATTTTTCATCCTGATTTGGGATGGGATTTTTTTTCTGAAATCTCAAAAATTCTTGCAGGATGGGCACTTCCTACCCAGACATAATGTGGAGCACTGCAGGGCCCTCCAGAAAGCAAGGACCTCTCACTTGTTCATACTGAATAAGAAGCAAAACGAGACCCATTGTCACTGAGGGTTTGTCTACACTTCAGACTTGGGTTATGATTCCCAGCTTAAGGAAACATGCCTGCGCTAGCTCTCATCAAGCTAGTGCACTAATAATAGAATGTAGTTGCATGGCAAAAAGCAGGAGGGACTAGCTACCCTGAGTTTGTGCCTAGCATCTCAGATGTGTATATAGGTGGCTAATCCCTCCCACTGCTTACACTGCCTTGCCTACACTCTATTTTTTGTGCACAGGCTTGATGAAAGCTAATTGTGGTATGTCTCCTGGATCTGGGAATCATCCCCAGCTCAAAGTGTAGACATACCCTTACTTTTTGTTGAGCAAAGAAGACAAACCAGCCTGCTTTTGAAGCGTCTGTAACCCACTTATCAGGTGTTTGTTTCTTACAACCCTACTATTCAACGTTGCTTCATCTGGGATTGGGGAGGAATTGATGAGAAAGACCATTTTGGAGTCTGAAACCGAGGTCTTCTAGAATGCTATTTGTGTCTTGACTTGGGGTACCATCCCATCCATGGACTTAGATTTGTCCCTTCTCATCTTGACCTATTCAGTCTACCACTGTCCCATGAGGTCCAGCTTCTCCATGTCAGGAAGCCGATGAGTTTTAGCAGAGTGCATTTTGGCACTTGGCACATCCAAGAGCTAATTGTGAAGCCTATGGTCTGCAATGGCCTAAGGACAAATATTTGTGCATTTCTCCAAGGAAAGGACTCTGCTTCTTAGCTGTATTTCTCAAATTGAGTCCTAACCCCCAAATATTTCTCCTAACCACAGATACAGTAACTCCTCGCTTAATGTTGTAGTTATGTTCCTGAAAAGTGCAACTTTAAGCGAAATGATGTTAAGCAAATCCAATTTCCCCCTAAGAATTAATGTAAATGGGGGGGGGGGTAGATTCCAGGGAATATTTTTTCACCAGACAAAAAACTATATACTGTATTATATAGATATACACACAGTATACGTTTTAAACAATTTAATATTGTTCACAGCTATGATGATTGTGAAGCTTGGTTGAGGTGGTGGAGTCAGAGGGTGGAAGAGGGAGGGATATTTCCCAGGGAATGCCTTGCTGCTAAATGATGAACTAGCACTCGGCTGAGCCCTCAAGAGTTAACACATTGTTGTTAATGTAGCCTCTCACACAAGACAGCACAAACACAAGGGAGGGGAGACCACATAGCAGACAGAGACAGACACACACCTTGTGTGTGGGGGAGAGAGAGAGATGCACACTGCCCCTTTAAGTAAGCTGACCCACTCTTAAGTGCATGTCTTTTTAAGTGGATCAGGAAGTTGAGACAGCAGCTGCTGCCCCAAGCTCTCTCTGTCTCTCTCCGGCCGTGTCCCCTCCCTGCTCTATGGAAGATGGGGTAAGCGGGGTGCAGGAGTGGGGGCATGGGACACCCTGACATTAGCCCTCATCTTCCTCCCCTCCCCCCCGCACTGCAAGCAGGAGTCTCTGGGAGCAGAGGGCAAGAGCAGCACATGGCAGTGGGGGGAGGGACAGCTGAACTGCCAGCAATTGATACCCTGCTGGGCGGCATAGGGAACTTAGGGGAGCGGGGAGCTGATAAGGGGAGCTGATGGGGGGCTGCCGGTCCACCCTGGTTACAAGCCCCCACCAGCTAGCTGCAATGGGCTGCAATGCCTGCAAGCAGTGGACATAGCAGGCGGCTGCCAAACGACGTTATAAGGGAGCGTAGCACAACTTTAAACGAGCATGTTCCCTAATTGATCAGCAACATAACAACGAAACCAGCGTTAACCGGGATGACTTTAAGTGAGGAGTTACTGTAGTACAACACTCTAGAAAGACCCTAAATGTAATGAAACAATGATTACCAGCCTTACAAATCCTATTCTATTCCTTAAATTTGAATTAATCTCCTTATTATTGGCAGTAATCTTGCTCATCATGAATGTAAGAAAAAACTCTTCTAGGTGTCTCTTGGGTTCCCAAGAAAGCCCACATTAGAGATTCCCCACTAATCAGCTGAGCTTTCTCTCATGTGCTTGGGGGAATGGGAGTGCAGGAGCTTTCTGGCTTTCTTTCATAAGGAGCCAGAGCCCAGTGTTTGTACTGTGTAGAAGGTCTTCCTCAAAAGCGTATCCTACTTGTTCCAAATACCCCCATATAGCCTTACTCTCATGTTTGAGAGCTTAAATGTGAGGGAATTTTCCATCATGTACCTATTAGTGGACTCATGGGAAGCCACAGAGTTAACAGAGTCCCCTGGAACTGCCCTTGCAATGGCTCTTCTGGAGACGGGCTCAGGCCTGGTTTACAATACAAAGATAGGTCAACAGAAGTTGCTTTTCACTGACCTATTTGTGCATGTGTCTGCACTCAAATTTGTCTCCAGGCAACTTAAGTGCACTGTTTAGGTGACACAGTAAAACCACCTCCCTGAACAGCATTGAGACATGGTTGACCAACATAGGTTAATGCAGTGTGTGTGTAGAAACTGTATGACCTATGTCAATTCCACCAGTCCTCCAGCTGCTGTCCACAATGCCTGACACAGACTGCTCTGGTCACAATTGTGAACTGCACTGCCCAGGTGTCACAGAGACCAGAAAACACTCTCTCCCCCTTAAAACACCCAGTGCCTTTTCCTGATTGCACAGCTTAGCAAACACACCTAGCAGCTCTCTCTTGTTGTGTGCAACTGCCCAACCAACCATGCCCACTCTAAGCATTAGACATTTGTGGAGTAGACAGGAAGTATTTGGCCTGTTGGGAGAAGAGGCTGGGTGGGCACAGCTACGGACCAGTCATAGGAACACAGATGTCTATGAAAAGATTGCACAGGGGAGGCAGGGGAGGGGGTACAACAGGGGTCAGCAGCAGTGCTGTGTGAAAGTGAAGGAACTGCAGCAGGCATAGCACAAGGCTAAGGAGGCCAATACTCAATATTGTGCTGAGCCACAGACCTGCTGCTTTTACAAGGAGTTGCATGCCATACTTCATGGAGATCCCACCAGCACCCCTCAGATCACCATGGATACTTGAGAGGGGCCCAAGACTGGACAGCATGTGGACCACTGGCTGGGGGAGGCTAGACCCAAGCCCCACCCCTTCCGCCCCAGGCCCCGCCCCTTGCACCCCCCCACCGCACCCCAGAGCCCCCCTCTGCAGCTGCTGGCCCCCACCACAGGCTAGCCCCAGTCCCGGAGTGCCAGGAGGGTGGGCGATGTGGCCACAGCCCCCACAGCCCTGGAGTGCTGGGAGCACAGGTGGCACAGCCCCAGTTCCAGAGTGCCGGGCAGGCAGGTGGTGCACACAGCTCAAGCGCCAGCCCGAGCCCAAGTCAGGGCCACTGCACAGGGGAACTGGGAAGAGTGGGCAAGAGCAGGAATCAGGAGATGCCTGGGAGCAGAGCATCGGCGGGGTTACTCCTGGCTGTTTGGGAAAGCACAGACTTCCCTAGCCTATGATACCTGCCACCCATACTAATACCACTGCAGTAAAGAGCTAGGGGCATATATGTCTGGGCAGCTTTGTGATGCCAAAAGCTGCTGTGCTCTCTGTGCCTTTGTTACCCTCAGGGGTGAGATATCATCTAGAACCACCAATACCTGTGGAAAATAAAGCCACGATTCAGTGCCATTTCCCTATTCTAATACTCATGGAAATAGGGACTGAAATGCTACTGTTTCATGCAATTGAAACTCTTAACCCTCTTCTCCTTTCCCTTACCACCAACCCTGGTAGTCAATACTCACCATGGCTGGGACTAGCAAGCAGTGGGTGCAGAGGCACTCCAAAGCTGAAGTGTCAATGAACATGTCTTATTTAAAAATTTTATGGGAATAAGAGGAGGGAGATTTTCTATTTTTCTTTCATATTCCATTTTGGCTGTAAACCCAATGATATACATCTGTCTGTTTTATCTGTAGTTGCTGCTGTTGCAGATTTGAGGGGTGCCCCCTCCACGTTCACAGAACACGAGACCCTAATGAGGAGGAGAAAGAAGAGGACTAGGAAGATATGTCCACTGAGATCCTGCAAGCGTTTCATTTGACTGCAAACAAAGCACCTTGTCAGATTGCCAGGAGAGGGATAGTGAGGTCAGGAGAAAATGGAGAAAGACTCAGGAATCTCAGCAGGAAAAGTGATAATCTCAGGGTATGTCTACACTACGAAATTAGGTCGAATTTATAGAAGCCGGTTTTATAGATATCGGTTTTATACAGTCGATTGTGTGTGTCTCCACATAAAATGCTCTAAGTGCGTGAAGCCGGCGGACCGCGTCCACAGTACCGAGGCTAGCGTTGACTTCCAGAGCGTTGCACTGTGGGTAGCTATCCCACAGTTCTCGCAGTCTCCGCCGCCCATTGGAATTCTGGGTTGAGATCCCAATGCCTGATGATGCAAAACAGTGTCGCGGGGGGTTCTGGGTACATGCCATCAGGCCCCTCCCCCTCCATCAGAGCAATGGCAGACAATCGATTTGCGCCTTTTTACCTGGGTTACCTGTGCAGACAACATACCATGGCAAGCATGGAGCCGCTCAGCTCAGCTCACCATCATCATATGTCATCTGGGTGCCGGCAGACGTGGTACTGCATTGCTACACAGCAGCAGCCCCTTGCCTTTTGGCAGTAGATGGTGTATTATGACTGGTATCCATCGTTGTCGTACTCCAGTTCAATCATAGGCACCTGGGCAGACATGCTTTGTCTCCTGGAGACTCAGTCCTGCCGGCAGTTCTATTGAACCGTCTTGACGATGATGGCTAGCAGTCGTAGTACAGTATCTTCTGCCAAGCACCCAGAAGATGCCGAGGGCTATCAGTCATGCTGCACCGTCTGCTGCCAGCTTAAGATGTAAAAAATAGATGGACCAGATTTGTTCTGTATTCATTTGCTTCCCCCTCCCTCCATGGTCACCTGTGCTCCCCACGCTGGGCAAACAGGAAATTAAATTCAAAAGTTCGTGGGGCTTTTCCTGTCTACCTGGTCAGTGCATCTGAGTTGAGAGTGCTGTCCAGAGCGGTCACAATGAAGCACTGCGGGATAGCTCCCGGAGGCCAATAACGTCGAATTCCGTCCACACTACCCCAAATCCGACCCGCAAAGGCTGATTTTAGCGCTAATCCCCTCGTCTGAGGTGGAGTAAAGAAACCAGTTTAAAGGGCCCTTTAAGTCAAAAGAAAGGGCTTTGTCATGTGGACGTGTCCAGGCTTAATTCCATGTGGCATCATGTCGCAGCTGTAGCCTCCACTCCATGCTGGAGGATTGTAAGGACAACCACAGCTCCACATATATTGACTTGTGAGAGGCATGTTTGGTGTATGTTTAGCAAAAATGCAATGCATTTGTGCACAGAAATGGACAAAAACCTTTGCTGCCTTTCTAATTTTAAAGTTCTGTTCAGTTAATTTATGCTAGAAGTTTGTATATTATTGCCCTTTTTTATATGCACATTGCTTTTCTTTTCTTTTTTTGTCACTCAATAAAATTTTATTTAAAAAATAAATTCATCTTTATTAGGTTCACTACTGCAGAATGTATAGCAGTACTCAAAGCACCCAGTACTGGTAAGTGTACAGCATCACAGAACTAATAGGTTTAACAAAACACCCAGCAAGCATCACATAATTCATAGTTTCAGTGAAACACATAGTGTAACAATTATAAATGTACACCAAAAACCACATAATCCATAGATTTGTTAAAAGACAAAGTGTTATATGTACAAATACACCAAACACTACAAAATTACTAACGGCCCACAAACCTTCAGGGCCAGAGCACAGTCAAGCACAGGAATTAATGTGGCTGACTGTTCAAATTCTCTTTCAAAGCTTTCCAGCAATCACATAGCTCCATTCTGAGCTCTCATAATAGCCCTTATATCTGACTATTCAAACTTAGCAGACAGCCACTCCATCTCTGCCCCTCCCCCCCGCAGTGGCAGCTTTTCCCCCTTTGCCTGACATATATTACGCAGCACACAACATGTAGCTATAACCTTTGAGATTTTTTCTCACTGAGATCCAAACTTGTGAGTAAACTCCACCAGCATCCCTTCAATCTACCAAAAGCACTTTCAACCGTCATTCTTCTGCACCTGCTGAACCACTAGCTGAATCTTTCCTTGATGCTGTTGAAGTAGCCAGTGTATGAGTTCGCAAGCAAGGGCTAGACTGGATCACTACTGACATTTCAATATCACCAGTGGTAATTTGCCTGCTGGGAAAGAATATCCCTGCTTGCAGCTTCCTAAAGAGTCCTGTGTTCTTAAATATGCACCTTCCCTGAGTAGCCCACACTGATAGTGGTGAAGAATCCTTGGTGATCCACCAGCACTTGCATAATCATAGAAACGTAGCCCTTTCTGTTGATGTACTCTGTGGCAAGGTGGGCTGGTGCCAAAATAGGGATATATGTGCTGTCTATTACCCCCACGCAGTTTGGGAACCCCTATTGGTGCAAATCCATCCACTATGTCCTGTGCACGGTCAAGAGTCATGGTGCTGAATAGCAGAACATGATTAATGGCCCTACACACTTGCATGACAATGGACCCCCCTGTGGATTTTCCAACTCCAAAATAATTTCCCACTGACTGGTAACAATCTTGCAGTGCAATTGCCTTCTATGGTGCAATTGCTGCTGACTTCTCAATTGCCAGTGCAACTCTCATTCTGGTGTCCCTGTGTGTGACGGGGTGTACCTACCCTGCACCAGCCTCAAAAGGGTTAACTGTGCTTTGCAGGCTGAGGAAGCCCACCCCTCCAATTCTGCTGAGCATGCTCAGCCTAGAGGAGGAGAATAAAGGAAAGCAGCCCAGCTCTGTCTAGGCAGGCTGCTGAAGGGGGAGGACACAGACTGCAGGCTCCCCCAGGGAGCGGCTGCAGGCCCTGACCCCAGGAGCAAGGCACACAGAGGCCCAGATGGACACCAGACTGTCTGACAAGCCCCGAGCTAGGCCATTGGAGGACCCCAGACACCCGGGGGAACCTGGTGCTTCGTTGAGGGAGAAAGGGGAGGAAACAACCCAGGGGACTTAGAATATTCTCCGGTGAGTGAAAGGGAGAACCGGTCAGCTGACTCGGTGGCAAGCACCCCCACCACAGCCAGAGCCCTGGGCTGGGAGTCGGAGGACCAGGGAGGGCCTGAGTACCCCTCCCCTGGGTGCCAACCCCTCCCCCCCAAGTAATGCCCCACTCCCCCAATGGGCCAATAGACCACACAATCCCCACAGAGGTGGGCTACCCCATTGACCATTAGGCCACGCTGCCCTGAGTGGAAGGGCCATTTGTTGACCCCAGCCACTAGGCTGTACTACCATGTTTGTAGTCAGGGTCACAAACATAGGACCTGAGAAACTGCTATACAGTTCTTTTTCTCTTCTTCGCCCCATATGTGACCCAGTTCCCGTGATGGGGTGTACCTACCCCGCACAGTGTGCTGGAGGGCTAGGGTGAGCTCAGCACACGGATACAGGAATGAAAGATCTGCAGTGCCCAGAAGTTTTTCTAGCACACGTGACGCTATATAATTTCTATGAATATTTTTATCATCTGAATTCTGAGGTGTGGTTCTTTACACCAAATTATATTGGAAAATGTATGTAAATCCTAATCTTTTTGGATTGCTTTGGGCCTGTTGACAGAAGGCAGAGATCCGTCCAGATTGAATTGTCTTTTCACACCTGTTTGACATCATCTTTCGGCTGTAAAAAAGTGCTATCTGAATTGATATCTCCCCCCAGTCAAACATGACTGAAAACAAATTTGTTCTTGTCAAGGAGTCAGTTATTCTTCACTTAGATGTGTCCGATCACGTCCTGTCACTTTGAAGTGTGAAAATATGATACAACTGAATGCAAGAGGCCAATTTACTTCCTGTTAGAAACTGTATTATTTATAATTATTAATCATTACTATTTTTCTAGATCAGAGAAAAATGGCACACTTTTTTACTGAATGAAGATGAAGGGGCTGATGAATGTGGCCTGCAAGTATGTGAACAAACAAACCCTGCTAGCCAGAGTTTTGAATGTCTGGCCATATGAACAGAACGTATACATGGTACCTCATAGTTAAAGCACATTTTCTGAATATAAATAAAATGAGTCCAAAATAGAGAAAAATAATGAACCAGTCCATACGTCACCTTTTAGCGGGTGGGACTGAAAGCCTCCCAGAATCTCGCAGCATTTTCAGAAGCAGTGTGGTCTGCAGGCATGGGCTGGGAATCAGGAGATCCTCAAGTCTAATCCCGGCTCTAACACTGACTCACTATGTGGTGCTGAGTAAATCATTTCATTTTCAGAGTTTCCACATCTGTAAAATGGGAATAATAGTAGTTACTCACAGGGATGTTGTGAGAATTAATTAATAAATGTCTGACAGTCTTTTGAACATATAAAACACTATATAAATGATAGTTGTTATTATTATCATTTTGAAAAGCCTAACTTGGACAGTAGGAGTATCATACCATCTCCCAACTAGGTTTTTCTTCTTAAGATCATCCACAAAATGGAAGCCATTATTGATGCTTCAGCCATGATTAATGTGACTTTAAAATCTCTGAGCAAGACAATCAGTAAATCAAGGAAGCAGGAGTCAGTCAGCTGATGGCACTGGTGAAGAAAGAGAGCTCCTAATGTCTATGACAATTCTAGGGGTTGAACTATGCCACATAGTAATGTTGAAGTTGATGAAGGAGCAAACTTTTAAGGTATGAAAAGGGGGAATAATAATGAAGAGGACATGTTAGACTGTCAAGGGGCTACAAAATATTACTGCCCAGTAGGAACGCAAAGGGGCTTAGTTACTATGGTGATGAAGGCCATTAAACAGCTGTCAGTGTCTCATGATGAAATGGAAAGTGGAACATGCCAATATCTCAAATGAGCTCACAAAAGTAGTGTGTTGCTTGTAGAATCAGAAGACTAGAAACACATGAATATTTCTGCTTTAGTTACATACCTGCAGAATAAGCATGCTGCTACATGCAGGGAACACAGCAGATAAATTAAGGCCTCAGAGAGCAGATCTCTTTCCCTCTGGCATCACTTCCCCCTTGCTGTTGAAGATTTTATGTGTAGAAGAAAAGCCGTCTTTACTGGTTAGAACCTGTCAGGGGAAGGACAGCAGTTGTAACAGCACTGTGAAGTTTTGGGGATAGAGTGAAGTCAAACATCAATGTCTCAGCAGCATAATTTGGTAGAATTGAGGCTCTCCAACAAGGTTATTTCTAGGGATTATGGAGAGTGAGCCTGCCTTGCAGGCCTCCACAAAGGTTGAAGGGGAGGGAAGAAGCTAAGTGTCTTTCTCTCAAAGATATTGTAGATGATTGGAGGAGGAGGGAAAGTTCACGTAGAAATGAAAATCCCATTTCACAACTTTCAAGACTCCAAAATTTTCTTTTTATTCCACATTGGAAATAAAATCAAAACCTTTCTAAAGTTTCTAAAGGTTTTGTGAAATGAAACTCTGTCGAAATGTCTGTTTTCAGATCTAAAAGGTCAGGTTTTTAAATAAGGAATGTCTATATTGGAGCCTTCCATCATGGCTCCACACAGACACACGCTAGCTCTGCTCGAGATAGCGTGCTAAAAAAAACGTGTGGACAATGCAGCAGGGGTACCAGCATGGGCTAGCCACTTAAGTACAAACCCACCCAATCCCCTGGGTCCATACTAAAGTGACCAGACGTCATGATATTATCAGGACCGTCCCGATATTAGGAGCTTTGTGTTATATACACAACTATACCCCCTGAAAAAAAAGCATCCTGGTTTTTCACACTGGCTATCTGGTTACCCTAGTCCATACTCAGGCAACTATCTGATGCTGCCATGTCCACTCTGTTATTTTTTGGGTGTGCTAGCTCAAACAGAACTAGCATCTGTTTGTCTTTCTGTGCTGGAAGCCACGTTCCCAGCTGCAGTGTAAACATTCATTCTCTTTCTCTCTTTCTCTCTCTCTGGAACTGACCATGCTGGACCTCACGAACCTTCCCATCAAAAACTTAGTCAAAATCAATATGTCTCTGCAAACATTTCGGCTTTGGCAAAGCACCATGGTTCCGCAAAAAAACAAAACAAAACAAACATTTAGTTGAAAATGTCCCAGTCAGCTCTAGTCGAATGCCCTAAATATACAGGAAACGTTAAGGAGCAGCCTGAGTCAGCTGTGGGGACAGAGTCTCGAGGGGAGTGCATGGGGCTCTGTCGTAATAAATTTTGTCCTAAAATCAGGTGAAATCCGGTTGTTTTTTTCACTGAATTTTAGTATGAATTTTTGCATTTGTGTCAACCCACATCACAAATCACAAATTGGATATAAACCTAAACAATAGAGGATGTTCAAAACACTGTGAGCTAAAACTGCTAATTCACAGTCTCTCAACTCTTCATATGGCAGCTGTAAGAAGCCAATTTTGAAATGTCCTCACGTTTTCATATAAAAGAAGCTCCTGTTGGTCTAAAATAATCATGCAAAATTGTGCCCTGAGTTACATTTGCCCAGCCCCACTGAAATTTGTGCAAATGTTCTATGTACTGTGCAAGGGTACATGGAAATAAGAATACATTCTGACCTAGGTCCAAACAGTGGCAGCCAGAATTCAGTCCCTTACAGTGGAAACTACAATTGAATGAGAATTTCAGCACCACACGTGCCTAAATCAGGCATTCCACTGTGGGGGCTAACAGTCAGTTGATACAGCTAGACATTGTGCGGTGCTAGCCATGGAGGGCTAGCCATGGCAGGATTTCCTGACAGATGCATTGATTCAGCACAACTCCTGCACAGCTCCTAGAGAGCTGCCACTGGGCATCTCCTGTAGAACCACAGAGGTCAGTTGCACTGGTGGGACTCATAGAGAGGGCGTCACAGGTACCACGGCTATAGCTGGCTTCTTGTACATGCACAGGGAGCCACTGTTTTCACAACTAACACGGCTACCACTCTGATACTTGTTTTCACAAATATTCTTTAAAATTTTCTTCTTTACTGGTAAATCTTAACAAAATCCAATTTTAAATGTCATTATCCTAAATTGTCCTGTTTTATAATCACAGTAAAAGACACTTCCCAGGCCATGAGATCTTATCCACAGTGGCACTTTTGTACTCTGAGAGGATCTCAGTAAACTCTGGGGTAATATACATAACACATGGCTTGCTATATCATGCTGCTTAAAATCATTTGGACTTGAATATATTCTGTTTTAATTGGCATTTGCTTTGCTATCTGTGCTTACAAATAGAAGTCAGATTTTCACATTAACTCCTGTCATGCCACTCTGCAGACTACTTTGTTTTAGCTGAACACAAGTGATGTGATTATCCCAAAATTAATGGAAGTATCCCATATATATGAAAGGGGAAATTCTTGTAATTTTAGAATAATCACATTACTTGCATTAAACTAACACAAAATAGCCTGTAGAGTGATATGACAGGAATGTATGTGCGTGTGTGTGTTCTAAATATAAACAAAAACCTATTTTTTCCCCTGTTTTTGATTTTGTTTGTTTTTTCCCCTGCTTTTCTGCTTTCTTCCCCCTCTTTTTTTCTCAGTTTCCATTGGAAATGGAAAAAGTAAAGGGGAATAAAGTGAGACGAAGGGGGAACTTTTTTTTCCCTTTTTTCATTTCTATGAAAAATTTCAAACACAGCAAAACAAATTTCATTTCTTAAAAAAATGTTCATGAAAAATACTTTCCTTTTTTTGACCAGCTCTTGTCCTGACTCTGCTGTATACCCTCGTGGCTTTGAATGTTAATTGCGATAAGTTAGGACAGTTCAAACTTATCATTTCAGTTATTATTAATACAATTGAATTGCTTATTTTGATTTCTACCATGCAATGCGCTGAACACATTGTACATTTTTAAAAATAAAAATGCAGCAGAATTTAAGGACTGATGATCAACAAATTAAATCTTCACAGAATGCCCCTGGATTCTGCAAGGCCTAGAGGCTAAAACTGGTATTTCAACAGAAGCATCCCTAACTATGCTAGTTCTTACTATTGGGGAAACTGTGAGCTCTGGAACAAATTTATATGGTAACTATTTGACTGTCTCTTATAGGACCTGCATATACTGCCATTGAAGTCAGTGACAAAATTCCCTTAGATTTCATTGGTGCACGATCAAGCACATAAACTACCTTGGGAAATGCTTGCTTTTGACATATCTGGATTATGGCTGGGTGGGTGGGTGAGTGGGTGGTAGGGTCAGTGGTCTCAATATTGAACATATCTCATCTATGCAACATCTTTGAATGTGTGCAAGAAAAATGTTAACATGTTTAAGGAGAAAATGCTCCTCTCTTCTGTACGTATTTATCAGGTGCTCTTTATTTTTCACTGCATTATCACCAGCTGTTATATTTTCTCAATGGCTATGACACAAAAAAAGTTTAAAAACGAAAGGAAAGAAAAAAAGACCAATGATTTCCCCCTCTACATTATTAAATTTCATGGTTTATAATAGCAATAATTAGCAGCAGGTCAGGCATATCCTGTACATAGCAATTGCTGTAAAGAATGAAACTGTGCTGTATTGCAGTAGCCCCCTGGGAAAGGCTGATGTCTGATGTCTCAACCAATGCCACTACTCTGGCTCTGAACCAACAGAAGGCAAAGAATGAGATGACCTTTAAATACAGGTGGCAGGACATTGAGCTGTAAATCGAAGGAACACAGTGCACGCAGGCAAGTGTCATTGTCAAGCAAGTGCCATGATGGAAGAGCCCTACAGATTTGAATACAGAATGCTCACCTTTCTATAGAATTTTTAAATCAATCTTCAGAATTCTATAGTTGGGAAATACTTCCATATTAACTTCCCTACAGTGGTCTGAAAATAAGGAAGGACCTAGTTCTCTTTTGAAGTCTATGCCCCATATCCTCAGCTGGTGTAAATCAGCATAGCCCCGTTAAAATCAGTGGTGTTATGAAGCTACATTGATTTGCACTACTTGTCCCTATAGAATCTAGTTGATTTCATAGTAGTACGTTGAACAGGATTTTTCCCTTAGGGTGAAAATGACACTGTTCTTTTCCAAGTAAACTACTGCAATGAAGTGCTGCATTCTTTGTACAGATCAATTTATAGCCAACAGAGTAGATAATAATGGACAAATAAGTAAAAACTACTTCAGAGTTCAAAGAAGTAGTTAATGTAGGAATGAAATACACATGCAGAGCCCTTGTAAATAACCTTAGAGACACAATGTAATCATACACAAAATTTCATCGGAAACGGATTTACCTCTAAAAACAATAGATCCTCAACTGAGGTAAATTAGCATAGCTCCAGTGAAGTCATAAAGTTTAAGGCCAGAAGGGAAACCAGATCATCTAGTCTGACCTCCTGTATATCACAGGCCACCAACACCACCACGCATCCACATACTCAACCCAACAACTGATCAATATAGCTATGCCAGTTTGCACCAGCTGAGAATCCAGACTGTTATGTTTTCCTTCTTCAACAATGACTTGTTTCCCAATTTTCCTACATTCTGAATAGTAATAATAATTTCACCTGTCAAGAGAATTCAGTGTGAAGAGACAGTGGTTCATTTCACAAGGAGAGGAGAAAACAATTTTTTTTTCTTTTTAAATAAAACTACAAACCCATCAGGATTAGTCGGGATATAATTTGGGCACAGCCACTGACTCACTAAGGGCTCCCTTGTGAGCACTCCTTCATGTCCATGCAGGTAAGAAGGGGGACTAATGAGACCCTTACTCCCTAGCATGGGCTCCCCACTGTAGCCTATGCACATTGGAGGCAGAGCAGCCACCATCAACCTGCTCCTCCCACTCCTGTGCAAGTGGGAAGGGCATTGGCAGGCAGATCCAGGGAGTGGGCAGAGCCTTGCCCCTGCTAATCAAATGTGCCTGTCCACACACCAAAACCATCACATAAACAGGATGTGGCAGTTTACCACAAGCTAGTGCAGTTTACCTTCCCCTCTCGCTCCCTTACTCTCTCCAACCTCTGCCCAGAACAAGGGAAAAGTAGGAACAAGACTGTCACTTTGAGAGTCAATCTGCTTCTTGACATACTCAGTCAACAGCACAACTACGTGCTGCCCTTTGCCCAGCCTGTATTGTAGTCATACAGTCCAGCCATAGTTAATTAGCATGCTAATTACCTTCCCCAGACCTCAGGAAGAACTTTGTGTAACTTGAAAGCTTTTCTTTGTCTCTCTCTCACTAACAGAAGTTGGTCCAATAAAAGATATTATCTCACCCACTTTGTCTCTTTCATATCCTGGGACCAATCTGGCTACAACAGCACTGCAAACAACAATGGAAGATATTGAATTTTGCCATCTGAAATGGAAACTCCACAACATGAATAAAAAAGAAGTCAAACTTAACAGCAATATCTATTTCCTGAGAAAATGCAAGAAAGAAAACATAACCCCCAGAAGATTCACCTTCTATAACCCTTTGACCACTACATACAACTCCAAATATGCAGAACAGTTATGCAGTTAGACTTCAGAAAAACTGAGGAACCATCTCCAGCACCTCATATACTCCAGAATGCACCAATTCAAATAAGAAATTATCACACGCTTCCACTCTCTGCCTGGAAACCTACCTGGAGATCATTCAGGAAACCCAAAATAACTATGAAAAACACCTGATTACAGCTCCAAAAAACAAAAAGTGGAACCAATCACAACAACCCCCAGAACACCACCTTAGGGAGAAACCATGATATCAGGACCCACAACATGGACTCTACATGACACCCCAATATCACCAACCTATCAAGACTACCCCAAACTAGAGCTGAATTATCTGTCTTCTCAAAGGAACTGAATTTCTGTCTCACAACAGAATCTGATACCATACGAACATGCGGAGAACTAAAATAATTCTTTTGATGATTCCAACTCAAAGAATTATTTCACGACAAAGACCACACCACCCACAACTACCACTTCCCTATGGACAATCATAAGAAAAGAGAATCATCTGACTTGAGACCCCACAGTGGACAAAATCACACAATTGATCATTACATCAATTGCTTCAGGGAAAAAAAAATTGTCAAATCTGTTAAACATCAAAGCCACCACAATCTATCCACCACCAAGAGGACATCCATACCATCCCCGAAATCCAGCCACCAGATAATGATCAAACCAGCAGACAAAGGAGGCACCATCGTAATCCTCAACTGTGATGACTACACCAGTGAGGCCAACAGACAACTCTCTGAGACCACCTGTTATAAAGAACTCAAAGAAGACCCCACTCCGCAATTCACACAGTAATTTGAGGATAATGTCAAATCCTTCCCCAAACAACTCCAAAAGAAAATCTACAACCTCGTCCCCAGAATGCCGCCCCTCCCCCCCAACCCCCCGGGACCTTCTACACAAGATACACAAACAAACAAAACCAAGGCAGACCCATCCTATGTGGCCACAGCACTCTGACTGAAGGAATATCAGGACTCATAGAAAGCATCCTCAAACCGCTCATCGCACAAACGGCCAGTTTCCTCTAGGACACAACTGACTTCCTCAGAAAACCACAAAATTGACACCATGGATTTCACTTCACTGTACACCATCATCCCTCACCATGATGACATCGCTGCCTTTCTCAAATATCTACAAAACAAAGGACAACACCCAGATATTCACCCCAAACATATCTCCAAACTCATCCATTCCATCCTCACCCATAAGAAATTTAAATTCAACAAGAAACACTCTGTCCAAACCATGGGAACAGCCATGGGTACTAGGTTAACTCCCCAATATGACAACCTCTACACAGACCCCCTTGAGGAAGAATTTCTGGGAAAATGTATCATGAAACCAACTATATACTTGAGTACATCAATGATATTTTCATTGTCTGGATAAATGACCTAAACTCACTCTTAGATTTCCACCACAACTTCAACGACCACCACCAATCCATTAAACTCTCTCTAGAACACTCTCACACCAGCATCAACTTCCTGAGCACCACAATTAGCCTCAACAAGAGAACCCTGCAGACAACTATACACAAGAAACCCTCAGGTCACCCCGCTTAGCTCCATAGATCCAGTAATCACCCCAGGCACATCAATAAATCTGTTATCGTCATCCATGCACTCAGATACCACAGAATATGCTCTATGCTCTGGGATACATATCTTAATACACTTAAAACTCTGCCTCTACCAAATAAGTTCACTTCACCAAAGAAGTAGATCACATATGGAGGAGGCCATCCAAATATCCTGTGGAAACCTGCTGCAATACTAAAAAACAAACAAACAAAAAACCAACACTGGCTGCAGACCCCTAGCAGCCTACCATCCCACACTGGCACCCATACATGATATCATCAAACAGTTACAACCCATGCTTAATGGGGACCACATCCTGAAAAAAATCTTTCCTGAACACCCTCTTCTGGCCTTCAAACAACCCTCAACCTCTCCAACTCAAAAGCAGCACTAGACCCTGCTATAGCAACAGCTGCAAAACCTACAGACATATCTCTACTTATCTGATGATCAATACACCCCACAGCACACCTTTCAAGATCCATGGGTCTTACACATGTTTGTCACAACATGTGGTGTACATCACGTGTCCCAACAACAGCTATGTGGGTGAAACCAGACAATCACTACACTCTTGAATCAACTCACACAGAAAAATAATAAAAGACAAAAATATCCTATCACTGTGATCAAACACTTTTCACAAAATAATCACTCCAGCTGACCTCTCAGTCCTTGTCCTCAAAGAAAACCTGCACAACACCTTCAAAAGAAGACCCTGAGAACTTAAATTCATAACTTTGCTCTACACTAAAAATCAGGGATTCAGTAGGGATACTGGTTTTGTATCTCTTTACAACTCACTAATTCTCCTTTGTTCTATGACTGCAGAAGTGTTAATGGCCCACTTCATTTTGAATTGTGCCTTTTCAATATCTGTTAATTCCTATGCTTAACAATCTGTTCCACCTTGTATTTAGTTGTGACCCCCTAATTACCTATCCCAGACCTGAAGAGGTAGCTCCAAAGTTTATCTCTGTCTTTTCCACCAGCATAAGTTGGTGCAATAAAAGATATTATCTCACCCACCTTGACCCTCTCTATCAGATAGATCAGTATTAGCTCCGTTTCACCATACAGAAGTGAGGAAAAAGTGTGGCCCAGACAGGGTTAGAGATTTACTCCAGGTTACATCATTTTGACTTTAGGACCATCCATGAATAATAGGAACTTTTTAAAATACTCCAACCCAGGAGTATTGGCTCTGTGGGGTAGCCCCAGCCAAAGCTGCATGCCTCCAACTATCCTGTGTTCACAGAGCCCTTCAGACACCCTAAAAGGAAACTCAACTATCTGTGTAGCCATGTAATAGCATCCGGAGTTGGAGCCTGTGACTTCACACCTCAGTAGTCTCATATGCTATGCAGGACCCAGAAGAATGGTATTGGGAAAGTTGTGTCTCTGTGACCTCTCAGTTAAAGGGGTGTGTTCATTTCAACTGATTGACAGCTAAAGAGTCTGAATGACCCAGGAGATGTTTGTTGTTATTTGATTCCTGCCACTGCAGCTCTTCCAGCAACATCTGGAGAAATCCTCTGGCCTGCCAGTGGGTTCTGCCTCTCCCCTAGGAAGCGGTGGGGACTTCTGCACCACCTGGTTGCACCTGGGGATGGGGCCAGGCTGCATGACTAATTTCTGAGGCTCTGGGGAAGAGGGTGAGGAAGCTCAACTCATCTGTGTTGCCCATTGCTATGACAGTAGCTTCAGCAGCAGCTGAAGGAAGTCTCTCTTTTCCTGGATGGATTCTAGCCCACCCTGCTGCAGGATGAGGGGGAGAGAGCTACAGAGCCCTCCTAACCTTCCTTGCCCTGAGTTAATTTTTCATCTGTAACTTTTGTAAAATAAGATGTTGCAGGGACTCTGTATCCCAGCCCCCTTTCCAATTTTGGCTGGACCACACTGGGTAATACAACCTTGGCACAGCAGATTCCTTATGTATGGAAAGAGAGGGACAGGGATTCATGCAGTGAAATTCGTGGGGGCCCAAAGAGGTTATTTACATGAGATTCATATACATAAGTAGGTGCTTAGCCATTCCCTCCTCACATCTGCACTGAGCCCTACCTAACTCAAGATAAGCTGGACTACTGTGGAACCATTTGAAGCACAACTAGGGGTCTGAAATGCCCCTTACTCCCTCACCACTGTGCTGGATGGCAAAAGCCAGTTATTTCTTGTAGCTGGGAACAGTTCAAGAATGCAGGCACCTTTCCTCTTCTCTCATCTGAAGTAAAAATGTGTTGGTTTAAACCCTTTTAGAAAAGACAGGATTATTTAGAGACACACAAGTGTATGCAAAACTGGCATGCTAATTTCCCACATATGATTGGCTATGTGAGCAGATATACAACATAAAAAAAAGTTCCAAGATTTGTATAAAAGAATATCTAAATTAACTTTATCAGGTTAAAATCTGTTTTGTTTTGGTTGCCACTGTTGTTGTTTTTTTCTTAGGTCCCACATGGAGAGCAAACATGGCCTGGAAGAGTGTTATGTCAAGTACCTCCCATCATGCATTGTTGTTGCTCAGTGAACTGAAGTCTCAAAAAAGTAATTCCTCATTTTCATCTTGACTAGGATTCCCCTTTTCTTTGCTGTGAAGCTGCACTAATCCTTCATTCAGTGCAACCCACACCCTCTGGTTCCACTCGGAGTTCTCCCTTTCTATCCATCATTGTATTCTTTATCTGGGCCTTCTTCTTCCAATAGTACTCATTGAAAGCTCTTTCACAGACAAGAAAGGACCAGTTCCATAATGGCCAAGTTGGCCCTTTTCTTTTCTCTCTCTCTTTTTTTAAGCTTCCGACTGAGCTTTGCTATTTAATCTTCTTGAGGCGTTCAAGATGTCACTTGCCTCTGATGACTGTAGACAAAAGGGAAATCCATCCAGCCTGAATGCAGTGTATTCCTGAATACATTGGATTGCTTTGAAGAGTGTTTCTTGAAGTCTCTCTGTTTCATTGGCTGTCCTGGTGGCCTTCATGCAGGTCTTTATGTGAAATCATATGTACTCACATAGATCACGTCTCCCAAAATGCTACCTGCATTATACAGCCTGGCATTTTAGTTGGTGCAATATTCACCAAAAATAAATTTGGTTCACTCTAAGATTTTTTTAATAAGCCTATAAGGACATAAGTAAGCACTCCCTTCTCACCCCAATTATGTGTGGATAATAGATGCTTTGTGGATGTTTTTTTCTAGGGTGGTGTTGTATAAGTTCTTGCCAGTTGAAAAAGGGAGAGTGTACTGAGAATGCATTGGCATATTCCATCACTTCTCCTCAGTTTGAACACTGAAAAACTTTTACTTTTGCTTTATCATTTGCTTTACCATTATAAATTACTTCACTATTACTTTTATACTCTGTATGGTTCAAAAACCTGCAATATTATTTTAATAAATGGTAATTAAAAAGCTTACCGAATAGTGTGTGTATGTAAAATTTATATATTCATATTAATATATGGCCTACATTTTTGGGTACCCAACTGAAACCTCTTAAAGGCGCACCCACTCTCTGAAAATCAAACTCTTTTAAGATGTCTCCATTTCGGCAAACTAGGCTCCCTAAATTACTAGTCACTTCTGAAAATTTAAGTTTTATATATATCGAGAGAGAGAGAGAATGTCTGCATCTATATATGTACTTTCTGTATACACTTTTAAAAATAACCTGTCATCTACAGAAAAAAATCCAGGTGAACAGCAGAAGATCAATAACTGCTACTGCAAATGCAATTGTCACCTGGATCAGTTTTAGTAAATAGGAATTTTTACATTCAAATATTGCTAGCATTAAGACAGGGAAGAAACATGCAGTCTTTCTAAAGATATATACAACTTTTCATTTCCCATATCAATCATGAGAACAAGTTGAAGTTCAGATAATGGCCAGTTCAATTTACCCTAATTGTTAAGGACTTAGCCTGACTGTTTGCATTACAGACTGTGGCCACTGGGTTCTCAGTAGGGGTTTGCAGCCTACTCCATCCCATAACAAACCATGTTCATGCGTCGATTCAGATCCATCACCCTGAGATAAACTGTGAATATTGCCCTTTGTCCTGTGCTGCATTCTTTCATGCATTGTGTAGTGACTATTTAAGGATTTAAAGGCTCATTTGCACAATTCTTTTGTCAGCAGCCTGGGTGCAGAATGGAAAAGTGATGGCTCCTCTGTCTGGGTTATGCCCTGAAGCTCTTGTGAGAGAAATCTACATACATAAGTTTTTCTTACACATGCAGAATGTCAACACTAAAAAGACCTGTCTGTTTCTATAGCTTAAAAGGTTATGGGTTAATGTATGATGTGATTTGTTTTCCTCTCTTGTGCTATTAAAAAAAATCAACACTTGAAAACAAACAGTAAAGAAATATAGAAACACTAGTCATTTGGAAATTCAGCTGATAAGATTATTCTGCGCTGAGTTTACAAAATAAACTGAGGGAGATCGGTTTGAAACATTAATAATTAAGTATTAATAATTAATTAACTCAAAACTGTATGTCAGATGTCCCATAGCAATATATTTCAAAGGCAGGTATCTATCTTATTCAACAATTATAGATTTAAAAAAAAACATACAAAACAAAACAAAAACATCTATTACTTGGAATGAGAGTAAGCGTATAGTAGGGCATGCCACCTTCCAAAATAGAGCTGACTGAATGGTTACAAAAAGGATTAAGTTTTGATGAACTCACTTACTTGCATTCCAGTGCCTGTTAAGAACTCAGAGGGCTATGCTAATTCAATCGGAACTTTTAACCTGTCCTGTCCATTATATCAATGAATTTTATATTAAATATATGGGTGTCCTGTTATGTTTGTGAAATCCACAGAATAATTATTTTCATAAACAAGAGGTTAAGATTTGGAATTGGGTAGAAAATTGGCAACCAGGTTCACTGAAGAACTGTATTCTGTCTATCTTTGTAAAGTATTATTTATTTAAGTTTGTGATTTATAGTAGTTAGAAATAGCCTATATGCCCCCCTCCCCCAAAAAAAGAACAGTCCTGTAATGTCTCTTGTAGCATTCTGTAGGCATATAAATGCAGGCATGTGATCTACACTAGGTATACATATACATTGTACATATGTATTATCATCATGACCATATGTTGAAACAAGTCCAGACCATTCAATTCAGCAAATCACTGCAACTCCACTAGTCTAGCTGGTGAAGCCCTGAAATTACCAAGAGGAGCTGCAATAGTTGGGTGACTAGTGCTGTATGCAGCATTACAAGAGCTATCCTGCTGGCCAAAGGGAAAGAGTAGCAGTGTGTGACCCCAGCTAATACATGCTACAGACATTTGCATGTCAGATAACTGGCTGAGAGTTTGACATTCTTCCTTGAAGCCATGTTGCTCCCATTGCACAGTAGCCTGAGCCTGTCTTGAGTGCTAGGTAGGAATCCCGACCTGTTCCTGCACAGTTTGGGGAAAGGAACCCTGAATCCCCTTTGGCCCTTTGTACTTCAGGGATGGATTTGACTGTATAATCTGAAAGTGGCTGGCTGGTCAGTCGGTTCAGATATCATACAGTGGAAGGTGGGATTTGGCTCATTGACTGTATTACTAGAGATGGGTGAATTACTAAAGGATTGGTTCAGATAAGTACCTCCCAAGTGTGGGGGAGAAAATTTTTAAGGGAAAGAGAAGTGAGTAAATAATTCACAAAAGGATATATATTCAGTCCCAATTGCCATATTTTCAGTTTGTGATGAAACTGCAGAATTCTTGAATTTATTCAGTATTTGAAATTATTCACAGATGTCTTCAGTAAATAATTACTGGGATGCAGATCATTCGGCATCAATATTCACAATTCCCATTATAGTAGTTAGGTACATAAGTCAAATGGTATTGTTTCTGTTTCCTAAATGGCTGATTTATGTAATTAATCCATACAGTACAAATTGTTATCTTCCTGGTTCCCTCTACATTACCCCACATCTGTAAGGACAAGATCCTCAGCTGCTGTAAATCACTATTGCTCCTTTGGCATCAGTGGAGCAACACTGATTTACACCAGGGGAGATGTGCAAGTTCGTAGAAGCTGAATACATATTTGCATCTTTGAAATTTCCTCCCAAATAAATATCTGGTCCTAAGTTTCTCCATTGGCTCCCTCTCCTCCACTGCAGGAGCAGTGCAAGATTTCAAACACAAACTTCTTGTCAACTTCTGAGCCTTTCACAGTTTAGCCCCGTCTTACCTAACTTTCCTATTACCTTGTCACAGCATCATTCTCCATCTTTGATCTCCAAACTGTGCGAGCCTGGATCCCCTGATTGTCCATTTTCTCCCACAAACATCCTCATGTTCTTGTCCAATGCTGCTCAATACAGGGGGTGGGGAGGAATCATAAAACTCTCTAAAGCAACCATGTCCCACAAAATCTCTCCTTAAAACACACCTTTGCTGTGATTCATACAGAAAACTGCCATCTCATTGCAGGTAGATAGGTGGCAAGTTACACAAATTATGCACAGAGACAGCATAGCCTTTGCTAAAGCATCTTTTTTTTGGTTTTTGGTTTTTGTTACCAAGCTCTCCTCCCCTACATCTCTTGCCTGATTGTGTGTTTTAGCCACCTGTTTTCTTTTAGACTGTAAGGGGTGGATGCACACAAGAAGATAAGGACCTAAGTCCCTGTTTTAGGTGCCTAAGGCTCACGTTTAAGCTCCACTGCAATGCACAAAACTGTCACTGAACCCAGCAGGTGCCTAAACTCACTTGTCGCCCACATTTTTGCAGTAAAATTTCCCTCAGCACCTAAGTTTCTGGCTCTGAGCACGTGCACGGCTGCCTCATTCTAGGCATCCAGATCCCTATCTCCTGCCTAAGCCCCAGAGAGATGCATAAACAGGAGGAAGATAGGCACTTGGCCGTCTAAGTCATGTATGAGGCCTGATCCTGTAGGTGTGTTCAGAGAGTGCCTACCAGATCGGACCTCTCTGGCGAGTTCACACAAGACAACTGGAGGGAGGGAGGACTTCACTTGTATCTTGGTGGTTAGGGTGCTCACTGCGATGTGGGAGACCACCCCCATTCAGGTCCACTCTCTGCCTGAGGAGGAGAAGGGATATTCTGATGGGATATTCTGATGCAGGACTCCCTTACTGTCTCCTATAGAAGCTGTTGCACTATAGATAAACAGTTAAAGTCATTGGAGCAGGGGGACCCACATCCTGGATAAGTTCTCTAAAGACCAGGCTACAGAGACATTCTCATGCTTCTGCTCCCTCTTTCTAGCCCAAAAGACCCTTTAAGGGTATGTCTACAGGGATAAAAGACCCACGGCATGGCCACAGCTGGCCCAGGTCAGCTGGTGCAGGCTGTGGGGGTAAAAATTGCTGTGTAGAAGTTTGAGCTTGGGTTGAGCCTGAGCTCTGGAACCTGCCATCCTCGCAGGGTCCAGCCCAAACCTGAACTTCTACACAGCAATTTTTCAGCCCCCAAGTCCAAGCCTTGCAAATCTGAGTTAGCTGACCTGGACCAGCTGTAGCGGGAGGCAGCGGCCAGCACATGCCTCAGCCCGCGCTGTTTCCTGCAGCCCCCATTGGCCTGGAGCGGCAAACCGCAGCCAGTGGGAGCTGCAATCGGCCAAACCTGCGGACACGGCAGGTAAACAAACCATCCCAGCCTGCCAGGGTGCTTACCCTGGCGAGCCGCGTGCCAAAGGTTGCCAATCCCTGGTGCAGATATATCCTAACACAGGTGGGACTTGAACTAAGCATCTCCCACATCTCAAGTGAGTACCCTAGCCACTGGTCTGAAAGTTATGAGGGAAATCCGCCTCCTCCCCAGCTTCTTGCTAAAACTGCATAGGTTCCTAATTCTAGAAGAATGTTCACAGATGAGAGTTGCTAGCAGAGACAGGCGCCTATCACCCTGAAAGGGGCAGGGCTAAGCCCCACCCTTCTGTTTGGCATCTCCCATTGGGTGGCTTATGCAGTTCCCCACCTACCATACTGGCTTTTGTGTCTAAGGTGCCTATCTCCTCCAATTCATTGTATATAAGCCTAGGCACCAGCACAGAGATTTTCTAGGCACCTAAATTCTCTTGTGCTTCCAGCCCCATGTTCCTTCAGGCAAGGACTATAATCGAATCATAGAGTCATAGAGTTTAGGGCCAGAAGAGATCATTTAGTTTTATCTCCTGCACATCACAGACCACTAAAGCCCATCCAATTACCTTTGTATTGAGTCTAATAACCAGGATTAAACAAAAGTATTATAGCTACCAGGACTGTGGAGATTAAACTACTGTGTATTATAGGCAGCGACTAGATGTTACCAAGATGCACCAGTGCTCAAGGCAGGGAAATGATTTGGTGAGATATACCCAGATGATCCCAGCTTGTGACCTACGCCCTGCATTGCAGAAGAAGGTGAAAATTTCCCAAGGCCCCTGCTAATCTGACCTGAGTGAAGACTGTCATTTACTATACATTTGTACAGTGCCTACCACAATGGGATCCTGTCCTGAATGAGACTTCGGAGTGCTACAACAATAATAATTTAATATCCAATCTTAAATTCACTTTCATTGAAATGTTTGAGTGCTTGATCTTTAATTTAGGGTTTTTTATTTGTACCATTGAAGGTTGAGCACTTGAATGCTATGGAAAACAATCCTGAAAGTTTTGTGAATATGGTCAAATCAAAACGGACTTTTACATACAGACAAAATATTTCCAGTATTCACTCAGCTGTAGGTAGGATACAAAGAAATAAGAAGAAGAAAGGAGGAAGAAATTAGGTGTTTCTGATAGGAGTGCAAACGCTTGGGTCTTATCTATACTAAAATCTCCAAATCTCTTGAGGTTTGCCTATCACCATATGGTATATAACACTGGTCTACAATTTTTGAGAAGTCATCTGCTTCAGAGATAAAATGTGCTATTTATTATGTATTTTGATGTGCTGAATTCAAATATGACAATTAAAACAACTGATTGGCTACTGTTTCTAAGATATTTAAGTTTTTACATTTTATGTCTATGTATATTGTGTAGATAGTAGAGTTTTAATCATAAATTGTAAACCTAGGTCTTTTCATGTGTTTATTTTGCTTTACATGATAATATTTCCACCTGTCCTGTTTATATAACACTTTAAAAATCAGCAAAAGGGTTATATAAATAAGATTTATTACGAAACAAAAGGCAAAAAAGTATTATGTACATAGTTTAATCCTATTCAGTGTCTACTCTGTGCTTCTTGGCTTGTCTCTTGTATTCATTAAATGGAGCATCTCTTGTCACTGTCCAGCAATAGTCTGCAAGCATTGATGGGCTCCATTTGCCCTGATAGCATTTCTCCATTGTTGCAATGTCCTGGTGAAATCGCTCGCCATGCTCGTCGCTCACTGCTCTGCAGTTGGGTGGAAAAAAATCTAGATGAGAGTGCAAAAAATGTATCTTTAGTGACATGTTGCAACCAAGGCTTTTGTATGCCTTGAGGAGGTTTTCCACCAACAACCTGTAGTTGTCTGCCTTGTTGTTTCCGAGAAAATTTATTGCCACTAACTGGAAGGCTTTCCATGCCATCTTTTCCTTGCCACGCAGTGCACGGTCAAATGCATCATCTCGAAGAAGTTCACGAATCTGAGGACCAACAAAGACACCTACCTTTATCTTAGCTTCACTTAACCTTGGAAATTTTCCACGGAGGTACTTGAAAGCTGCTTGTGTTTTGTCAATGGCCTTGACAAAGTTCTTCATCAGACCCAGCTTGATGTGTAAGGGTGGTAACAAAATCTTCCTTAATTCAACAAGTGGTGGATGCTGAACACTTTTCCTCCCAGGCTCCGATGACTGTCGGAGTGGCCAATCTTTCTTGATGTAGTGGGAATCTCTTGCACAACTATTCCATTCGCAGAGAAAATAGCAGTACTTTGTGTATCCAGTCTGCAGACCAAGCAAGACAGCAACAACCTTCAAATCGCCACAAAGCTGCCACTGATGTTGGTTATAGTTTATGCACCTCAAAAGTTGTTTCATGTTGTCATAGGTTTTCTTCATATGGACTGCATGACCAACTGCCATTATGCAGTAAAACAGCTTTAAGACTCGTCTTGGATGAATCAATGAACAGTCTCCACTCATCTGGATCGTGAATGATGTTGAGGGCTGCCATCACACCATTGATGTTGTTGCAGGCTACAAGATCACCTTCCATGAAGAAGAATGGGACAAGATCCTTTTGACGGTCACAGAACATGGAAACCCTAACATCACCTGCCAGGAGATTCCACTGCTGTAGTCTGGAGCCCAACAACTCTGCCTTACTCTTGGGTAGTTCCAAATCTCTGACAAGGTCATTCAGTTCACCTTGTGTTATGAGGTGTGGTTCAGAGGAGGAGGATGGGAGAAAATGTGGGTCCTGTGACATTGATGGTTCAGGACCAGAAGTTTCATCCTCTTCCTCTTCCTCATCTGACTCAAGTGAGAATGACTCTGGTGCATCAAGAACTGGCAGTCCTTCTCCGTGAGGTACTGGGCGTATAGCTGATGGAATGTTTGGATAATGCACAGTCCACTTTTTCTTTTTTTGACACACCTTTCCCTACTGGAGGCACCATGCAGAAGTAACAATTGCTGGTATGATCTGTTGGCTCTCTCCAAATCATTGGCACTGCAAAAGGCATAGATTTCCTTTTCCTGTTCAACCACTGGCGAAGATTTGTTGCACAAGTGTTGCAGAATATGTGTGGGGCCCACCTCTTGTCCTGATCTCCAATTTTGCAGCCAAAATAAAGGTGATAGGCTTTCTTAACCATAGTGGTTATACTGCGCTTTTGTGATGCAAAAGTCACTTCACCACAAACATAGCAGAAGTTATCTGCACTGTTCACACAAGTAGGAGGCATCTCTGCTCACTTTGGCTAAACAGATATGTGTCCCTTTGCAAAATCAAACACTGACAAATAAGAGAGCAGGACACTGTATGATTTCTAGAGCTGATATAGGGCAATTTGCTCAGCAGAGTGATGTAAGCTTCATTATGATTGCATCATCCATGACTTCTAGGAATAACATGATGCAATTCATATCATATATGACGCAATACCAGCTTCAGATTGCATCATTCATTGTTTTGCCTAAAAAGCAAGTACTGTCCAAACCCAAAAAGAAGAACAGGAGTACTTGTGGCACCTTAGAGACTAACAAATTTATTAGAGCATAAGCTTTCGTGGACTACAGCCCACTTCCCAGTCATAGATTTATTCATAGATCCAGTCAAAGATTTATTTTAGTCATTTCTGGTTTAAATTGAGATCCCTTCCCTTTATAACTCACTTATCCTCCGCCATTCCCAAGTCAAGGGTTGTATATACTGACCCAATAGCATATCTTGAAAACTAGAGCCAATCAACAATTTTAAGCATCATTTTCGTTCTCAGTGACCCAGAATTAGTAAAGTTTGACTACATTTATTTCAGAAGCATTTTGGCTGTAGAGCAGTGTAATCATTCTTCTGTACATCCCTCTGGGGAATTCCATGGTGTCTGATACTTTGATGTATGTCTCTTTTTAACCACTTTTTTATTACTCCCTCTCATTTATTACATTCCCTAGCCTGAAGATATACAAAATGATGTGGCTCCTAATATAATATGTGTTCTTCAAGACATGCTGGTGGCACTGACCTGCGGTGACCTTTGAACTATGGTTTTGTGGTACAGTTGTATAGTCATCTTTCAAGTGGGATTTTGGAATTTTGCTATGATTTGGTTATGGTGGGATCAAACCTCAGTTACACCAATTTACACCAGCCTAGGATCTGGTCTGATGTGTATATCTGTCATGTCAAAGCTTCAGGTGGTTGAAGACATGATAAATGCCTCCTAGTGTTGGTAGCCATGCTAGCAATGGAATATGGTCTATATGACAGACACAGATCTTAAGGGTACAGGTGAAGGCCTAGACTGGGCTGCTAAGTGACATGGCATTTAGCCTGGTGTGCAAGTTCCTAACATAGGATGCAGGGCTAGTCTGTTTACTCTCCTCTCACAATTTTGGGCAAGTGAAGAGTACAGCTGTCCTTGCTTTGGGACTCTGCTGCTCCGAGCTAGCCTATTGCATGGCAGTGTCACCTCTAGTATTCTATAGATGGCTTCTTTTCAGGCATCTAAGTCCACTCTGTCCCATCTCATCTACAGGAACAGCTCTCTTGGCTTCCTGACCTTTTTGACCTCCCACACTTGACTTTGAGAGTGAAGAAAAAAATGGATGACAGAATGAAAGTGTGTGAAAGTGACTGTGGATCCATCCATCATATCAGAGAACTTCCCATATTTGAAAAAAACAGTGAACAATAGCACCTCTCTCGTTCTTCCTTCCCTGCCTTTAAGAGAAAAAGTTTTAGTATTTTTTTAATTATGTGTTGTATCTGTGAGTAAAGACTTCATTGTGGGGGAGCCAAATCACAGAGGTGGGGTTTGCATTTCGTTCTGAAATAGTGACGCCCATGGTCTTTCTACCATCTTCGAGAAGTGAGCTCTGTAGTCTGGGTCCAACACCTGTAAAGGTCCTGCAGTTATATAGTTGTGGTGGAATGTAAATGTCATAGGAGCTCCTGATCATGGAGGAAATGGCAATCTCTCAATTACTGAAGTCCATACCCATGGCTGGTTTTAAATATCATGGCAATGAAAGTGAACTGGACTCTTTATTAAATGGAAGCCAGTGCAGAAACAAGAGCACTGGAGTAATGAATTCATGGTAAGCTATGTTGCTCCATTTTGTACTAATTGAAGCTTTTCAATTGTGAGTGGCTGCACTCCTAGATTTGAGTTGCCGTGCAAAGATCAAAGGAATAGGAATGAGCGCAATCTTTTGGTGAGTTCCAGATAGACATGTTTGGAGGGATTTACCACCATGGTTAACTGGGCTTCCAGTAGCATTGGGGCAGAAAAGCACCCCCAGGTTATGAACCAACTTAGCAATCCAAGGGCAGATGCCCTTGTAACTGGGTTATGTTATAGAAGAAGCAAGTTCTTCCAAGCATTTTCCACTTCCTACCAGCATCATCTTTAGCTGGCTACTCTTAATACAGAGGCTGATTTTGCCTATGCATTTTAGAAAGCTGGGAGACAATGCTATATATGTGTGACATCAAGATCCTGTATATTTGCGATTTCAAACCAATTTTGAGATTTCTAAAAAACATTCAATTGTTATTTGCATACCAAATAAATAATAAAATAATCATAATAATTAATCATGACCACTTTTGTTTCCACAAAAAGCAGGAGTTCTAAATGCTGTCTAACTTTATCACATCATGCCCAAAGAGAGTGTCCTGGCCAGGGGTGAATTAGGGTTTGGTGGAGCCCCTGGGCCAGAGCAAGTGTGGGCCCCTCCCCACCCCTTTCGCCTGCAGTGTCCTCCGTCCTCCCCCTTCCTCCCCCCCGCGCTCCAGCCAGGGAATGGGGGCAGGGCGGGGCAACCCCTATGCCCCAACCCTACTCCCTGGCAGGAGCACTGAGCAGACGGAGCAGGTGGGCATGCAAGGGTGCCCATTTTTCCAGGGTCCCCCAATTGGCTGGGGCCCCTGTGCACAGGCCCTGTTGGCCCAGTGGCTTATCCACCACTGGTTCTGGTGCTAATGTGTTCAAGTTGTCTGTCAACCGGGACCACAACACTCTATTTCCAGATATTCCTAAGTCTAATTTATGATGCAAAACATTTATTTATCAGCAGACAGACATGGTCATAAATTTTATTGCAGTTCTGCTGGAATTACATTTAACAGCTTTATAAACTTTAAAGCAGGAATATAAATGTAAGAATAGCTTTGGAGTGCCAGGCTTACATCTGTGGGTAGTTAGAATGGCACTTTTCTGACCATAATTTACTATCATGAGCCAGAAGAGGAACAACTTATTTAAGACATCAAATTTGAGTTAGTCAGATAAAATGAAGACAGTAATCAAATCACCACACATTTGTTTTTGTACGAGCAAAATCACCCCTACTTTTTCCCATCCCTACTAAATAACACAATGTTGATAGAAACATATTGTGCATTATTGAACATTTATATCTTCAGAGTATAGATCAGAAATTATGAATGAGAAGTTGGTGGAAGCAAAGTGGTTCATTAAAGGTCCTGGAGCTTTTTGGGTAAGTACCACATGTCATATACACAGACGTTGTGCTACTGTCTAAAAGGACTTGAGAACTTTTAGTTGTTATTGACAAAAGGGTAAGATGTTAAGACAACTCTGTGGGGCCTGCACAAGTGTCACGTATTGAGCCAGGTGACCTAATGATCAAATTAAGTGGAATAACAGTTTGGTAATGGGAAAAGGAAAAACAAATCTATTACTATCTTTCCTGAATGATTACATATTTGTAATAGTATCTTTACTCTAGTGAAAGCGTTGTGTTCATGTATAGTTCCATCTTTGCCAGCTTTAATATATAGGGATCATAAAAATATGTATTATGTTAATTTCATTTTAAATGTAACATTAACAGCACACACTAAGATAAATATGTTAGACAATCTTCTTTTGTTGTTTCTCACTCCCCTTTTTTAAAAAAAGGATTTGATGCATTTCTGAGATAGCAAGGTGATTTAGTATTACAAATTGGAAGTCCCTGTGTGCAAAGCAGGTGTTATAGCTACTGGCAACATTGTCTTATGGATCTTACTGCAAGGGAATAAATTACTTTTGGGAACAGAGAGGTGAAGTCTGCCTCAAGATGCATCTTAAAGTCAATGGGAGCCATATACCTACATGTGATGGTATGATTTGGCCCACTGACCATTTGAATAAAATATGGAAGCTTTAGGGCCCAGTTCTGTCAGATGTCTTAGAATTTCTAGGAAAGTGCTGGGGTCCTTGATCACCTGATGCTTTTCATGGGACCAAGCCTGGTTAAACTGACATCAGTGGGAGATGAGGGCACTCAGCACATTCCAAGAGGCTCTCTGCACTGCAGCAACCTGCCTGGAATTTGGAGGGAGGAGTACAGTCTGCAGGAGGGCAGAGTTTGGAGGAAGCACAGGTAGTTCGCGTTTATGCGCAAGGCTTGAATACTGCTGGCAGGTGCAGCACCTCTGAAAATAAATGATATAGAGCCAGTTTAGTTTTACAAACCTGGAGTCCTCTCGTGTTATTACCCAGTAGGCTGTACACGAAACATGCACCCTACCGGACTGCGATTTAGACCCTTATCCTGCAAGGTGTTTAGCATAGACTGAGGTGCCTTTTGAATGGAATGACTTGCAAAATCAGGGCCAGATTTTGAAAGGGACTTAGGTGGCTAAAGGTGCAGATTTCAAAAGTACCTAGGCACCTAACTCCCATCAAAATCAATGGGAACTAGGGACCTAAGCTCTTTTGAAAATCCCACAAGGTACCTATCTGGTGCATAAATACCTTTAAAAATAAGGCCCTTAGTCTGTAAATCCAGGTCATGGCTTTTGTTTAATTTATCTTCTAACTGCAATCCATATTGGTGGCACTATAGAAACAATAAATAAAAATAGTGTTTGGATAATTATGCTTATCATTACCCATTGCCTTTATTATGTAATTTTCATAAATCACTGTCTATAGTATGCAAGAGGTTAATTAAGGGGATTAGTTTATACAAATATATAATTTCAGGATATTATTTAATTTGTTTTGTTTTGTTTGTTCTGTCATCTGCTCCATCTTGCCCTCTCAGTATGTGTGTGTGTGTGTGTGTGTGTGATGCTTTCTATCAATACCGTTATAAGATTTGCATTTAATAATTTGCATAGCACAATTGTAGCAAATCCTGAAATAAACTAAAGCTTATAGATCATAAAAATGCAAAGCTAAGCAGCAGTTAAGTACACATGGAAAAGAATGATGATGATAAGACTTGTTAATAGCTGTCGTAAAATCTGGCTCTAAGTCACAAAACAAAGCTAATTAAGATAGCAAAATTCAAACGCAAATTGCAAGTGATTTTTCCCCCCAGCTGTAACAGGTTTTCTCTAGAAGTGGCACATATAATACAGTGTATCTTGGATTTGTTCCAAGAAGAACTGTGAGCCAGTGCAAGTACTGCAAAAGACCACACTGGGATTAACAAATACATAAAAGTATTTGTACCAGGTATACAGGTGGAAATAAACAACGTATGATGACCTACCACTTAACGTACATTACAAGGGAGAGAGAAATATAGTTGAGTTTGAAACTGAAGATATCTAGCTTGAGATCTTTGAGGATACATGAATATGCAATAGAACCAACAAAGTCATTTTCCACACAGAAAAACTTCACTGTAAGCTTGATTTTACAGTTTTGATTCACATTCCCACTGATGTTAGGAGGACGTTTGGATGGCATTCTACCCTTTCTTAATCTCTGTCAGGGCCGGCTCCAGGCACCAGCTTCTCAAGTAGGTGCTTGGGGCGGCTGCTTCGGCGAGGGGCGGCACGTCCAGATAGTCGGCGGCAATTTGGCGGACGGTCCCTCACTCCGCCTGGGAGTGAAGGACCTCCCGCCGAATTGCTGCTGCAGATCGCGATTGCGGCTTTTGTTTTTTGTTTTTTGTTTTGGCTGCTTGGGGCGGCCAAAACCCTGGAGCCGGCCCTGATCTTTGGGGTGTACAATGTCATTCTATGCCTCTCTGTCTCCCTCCACTATCACTATCCTACTTCTCAATCTTCAGACCCATTTATATTCTCCCTCCACATGCACCCGTAGTCTCCCAATTCAAGTCCCATATTGGTCCTCCTTTTCATCTCATATTCTCCCTATTCCCCTCCCCACCTCAGGCTTCCTGACAAGCCTCCCTACATTTCTCTCTTCCCCCTTATTCCTCTGTTCCCCATTTAGCTCCATCCTAAACCCTACAGTCCCTACCCATCAATGTTTCTTCCTGTTCCTTCATATTTTCTCTCCCAACTCCCTAGCTTTCCCCCAGGCTATATTCATTTGGTCACCCTACTGCTCCTTCCTGTCTGTCCTATACCCACCCTGTCATCTCATGCATTTCACAGTGTCTCTCCCTACTTTCTGCATGGGACCTGACATCTTCACTGAGGAACATCTGGCTTCACTCCCAACAGGAACAATGAATGGCAGTGACCATTTTTGCTAGGAGATGACTGAACTTCTGCCTGCAGGGAAGTAGCAGCCATCTTAATTTCAATGAACTTACACTAGGGTAAAACTCATCATTTACACCACTTTCCTTGGATTTACAAGGAACTTACACTGCTGAGAACCACAGGGTTTGGGAGAGTGGGGAATTCAGCATATACTCCCTTCTGCATGAGAAAGCAGAGGGGAAAACAGAAGCCTGAATCAGGGCCATATGTTCAAATTACACCTTGTGAGATATATGCAGCCACTCCACCCAAGCACAAGTGCTGGGAGAGTTTGTGCTTCAGGACGCAGTACCACTCTCCCAGCTCTCTAGCTGTCTGTGCAGCAAGTCTGGACAGCTCAATGGGTTGTTTGTGAGGGTGAGACAGAACTATGGTCTCACATCATCCCTGCCCTCTTTGGGGTAATTAGCACCCGTGGGAGCTCATGGAAGGAGCAGACCTTGCTCTCTGCCAAATGTCTGGCCTGATATTGTGACCTGTCCCTGAGTAGAGAAATTCAAGGTTTAAGCACAAAATATTCAATTGTGTTCATATCAGGGCAAGTCTTTGTGTTCCTGTCCACCAGTCCCTCTGACTGTTTGTCATGCCTATCTATTGGATCTTGCTTAAATTGGGTGGTGAGCAGTTTGGTGTAAGGACTGTCTCTTACTATGTCTTTGAGCAGCACCCGCCACAGCAGGATCCTGAGCCTAATGGAAATAAATATATAATAATGATAAAAATAAATCAAAAAGGAAGTTAAAACATCATCACAGCTGGCAATAACTGGCAGACTTAGCAGAGAAACCAAGGCATGAATGGAGCTGGAGGCTCCAGGCCAAGGTTAATATACATTGGTGAGGCAGTGCTATACCTGTTCTGTCAATCTGGTGCCCCTCATCACTACAAAATGCATTTTGATTAAAACAGATAAAAGGGGAAAGGCAGCCAAAGTGACATGCCTGAGCACAGAGGTGTATTGGGCAGAGGTCAGCACAGTCACAAATAATTAACTCTAGTACAACAGCAGTATTAATAATGTTTAAAAAGAGCATGTGTGTGACAGTCCCTGAAGCACACCAGTGGGGCTCCTTTATTGGGCAGAATGCTGTTACAAGAATGAATAAACCGTATGCAGCTGGGCACTCAGACTGCTTCAAATCCCTGGCCTGTTAAATGTGTTTGACCTCTACAATGAGAACTGCCACAGAGTGTCATGCACCCTGGAACTCACACGCATTTGCTCTCCACTCTGTCTAATGCCACTGGTCCCACCTTGCAGCTCAGAAATTACTAGGTCTTTTTGGTAACAAAGGCCCAACCTACTAAAATATCCATGTAATCTATTACATCTATCCATTGAATAGTAGCTTTCCATATGCATCTCCCTCAGCTCTCCCCTACCAGCTATGCCCAAAAGTGGCCATTATTTTAGACTGGGTAATAAGGGAACAAGCAAGCCCTAAGTCTTCATTCCATTGTCTAACTGAGGCATCCTTTAGAATAAAATCAGTAGGGTTGGTTTTTTGTTTGGTTGGTTTTAGTTCTTTTAAAATGAATTTAGTGTTCATGTAAACTGTGCTGAGTTGACACCTCTGGAGATTGAAGCCTAAGTGGGCATGAGCATGAGCATGGGTTATGCCAGACTTCTCCACTCAGCCCTACCAACGAGCCCCAGTGCTGACTTGGATGAACTATTTATGGGGTGAGAGAGACATGTCTCTGCTGAGAGGGCCAATATGTGTGGCACTTATTGCTCTTTGTGGTTTTAGTATGGGGATGTAGCCTCCAATGTATTAGGAACTGGACTGAGGTAGTCAAACATCTTCCACATAGACTACTGAACAACCATCCATCAAGTAGCAATAATTTTTGTCATTGTTAACTCAGTTAGATTGGAACCTGAAACAGACACCATATGCCATTGATGATCTCTGAATCACGCAGTCCACCCGTGTCATTTTAAGGAATTTTCTTAGTAACTTATTGATGGGTACTTTCATTTAAACTAAACTTGCTTAAGGGGAAAGTAAGGTAATCAATCAAATGAATACCATTTAGCACCAGGTCCTGCTCCCATTGAAGTAAATGGAAATTTCTTTCTTTTCTGAAAGGTATTGTAAGAAATGTGATGCATAAAGGTGAATCTTGTTATATCAATGGTTAGAATCATGATTATTTTTGGATGATTTTGTAAGGCGAGTCTCTTGGAAGAAAAATCAAGCTATAGAGAAAATCTGAACTCATATACTTATTTCCTTGGAATTTTAAGTATTGTGCAACCATGCCTCAGAATTATACATTTGAGGGTCGCAGACCCAAGAGAAACCTGGATGGTATCGAAAAGAATGATATGGTCAGGAATTATGTTTCCAAGTATAAAATGTGGCTCATGGTAGAACGGTACAAAGTACACCACTAATCAGTGCCTCTTTGCTGCCGCACATAGTACATATATACCAAAATGTGTGAGAGAGTTTAAACTTTGTAATCAATGAAAATTACTGCATCTTCTCTGAAAATGTATGATGAAGCCCTGCATCAACCTGTCTATAACATGTAACAGGGCTGTGTGTCACATACAACAAAGAGAAGCTGTCAGAGCCATTGGGCCATGATAAACTATTACTAGTACTTGGCGACTCCTGTTTAATTCATATCTTCTGTGGAGACCTTGGTGGGTTTGTGTTTGTTTGTTTGTTTGTTTCCACCAACACATTATTTCAAATCTTAAAAAAACCAAAATGGTGTTCTTGAAAAACACAGAAGCTAACAAGCGGTGTTGTACTGCATTCAGAAATAGTATGTAGGACAGGCGTGACCCTGCAGGCCAGTTCATATTGAGTGTGTTCTGCCCTGAAACCAAATAGTAGTAGAAGCACTACAGCTGAACAAAAGTCTTGTCAGAGCAATATAGTAAATCCTAGAAATAGTCTGACTGTGGTTGACTTGAATTTGTTGATTTACATTCCCTGGGACAATGTGCAGTTTCATCTAACAATTACATGACCAGCTTTCTTAATTATTCAGCAATTTAATATATGTCATTATGAGCCACATTTTAAAAGAGTGTAAAACATCATCACAATACTTTATTTCCCTCTTTTATTCACAATCTAAAAATAGACACTAAAAAGCAGCTGCAATCTCCTTTGTTTTAAAGGCAATTACTTTCCAAATTCTCTAAACGGCTCCCATGAAAAGACCCAAGATTAAGTACCAATCCAGACTAAAATTTGTGTCTTGGCTCAAAATTTAAAGAGTGAGGGAAAACATCCATAGCAATAAACATCATCACCTTGTTAAGGTCATGTCTGAAGCTGGGAAATGCTTGTAAAAGCCAATTTAAAGGTTTTGCGGCCAAATTCATCCTTGTTGTAATACCACTGAAGGAAGTGAATTAGATCCATACTTGATAAATATAAACCATGGAGATGATCCAGCTCCTGTTGAAAGTAGTGGAAAGATTCCCATTGACTTCAGTGGGAACTGAATCAGGATTCAGATTCTTTGATCTTTTCTGCTAGCAGACTGAAGGGCTGATACAGCTGTATCCCAGTATACTAGATGACATGATAGAGAAATCTAGTACAACAGACAAATGGTCAATCAGGTGCGCTTATTATTCATTACTGTTTCTCATAGTTCAAGTGATAAGCCTCTAAATTAAAGGGCAATACATTTAAGAGTGATAAAAAGAAACATTTAATTTTACAATACAATATTCATAGATTCATAGATTCATAGATTCTAGGACTGGAAGGGACCTCGAGAGGTCATCGAGTCCAGTCCCCTGCCCGCATGGCAGGACCAAATACTGCCTAGACCATCCCTAGTAGACATTTATCTAACCTACCCTTAAATATCTCCAGAGACGGAGATTCCACAACCTCCCTAGGCAATTTGTTCCAGTGTTTAACCACCCTGACAGTTAGGAACTTTTTCCTAATGTCCAATCTAGACCTCCCTTGCTGCAGTTTAAACCCATTGTTTCTGGTTCTATCCTTAGAGGCTAAGGTGAACAAGTTCTCTCCCTCCTCCTTATGACACCCTTTTATATACCTGAAAACTGCTATCATGTCCCCTCTCAGTCTTCTCTTTTCCAAACTAAACAAACCCAATTCTTTCAGCCTTCCTTCATAGGTCATGTTCTCAAGACCTTTAATCATTCTTGTTGCTCTTCTTTGGACCCTTTCCAGTTTCTCCACATCTTTTTTAAAATGCGGCGCCCAGAACTGGACACAATACTCCAGCTGAGGCCTAACCAGAGCAGAGTAGAGCGGAAGAATGACTTCTCGTGTCTTGCTCACAACACATATTATCATTTGGAACTCCCTGCCATAAGGAAAAGAGCATGGGAGGATTGAGTAAAAGGATTATATAGATGTATGGAAGATAAAAAATATCTGCAGTTACACTAGCTAGCATAACAATGTTTATTTCCTGAAGCATTACTCTCTGTACTTGAAGACCTAAGCCATCCACCAACTACCTGTATCACAGAAATAAACCTTCCCCTTATGCAAGCGACTATCTAATATCCCATTACATGAGATTCATGCCGTTCTTCTACTGGCCTGTGTCTGAGATGAGTTACCAGACTAGATGGACCTTTGTCTGATCTGATATGACAGTTCCTATGTTTCTATGTTCTAAGAGTGCAAATAGGATGGAAATGCAAAGATGGTGTTGCCAGGAGGGCTTTGGCTTCCTCGACCATGGGATGCTATTCCAGGAAGGCCTGCTAGGCAGAGAGGGCGTTCACCTTTCAAGGAGGGGAAAGACCCTATTTGGACACAGACTGGCTAACCTAGTGAGGAGGGCTTTAAACTAGGTTTGACGGGGACAGGTGAGCAAAGCCCACAGGTAAGTGGAGAACATGGAGACCTGGGTCAGAAATAGGAGGGAGCGTGGGCTATAATGGCAGAGAGAAAGGAGATGTCAGGGCAAAACTGGGAGGCAAGATCAAATCAGTATCTTAAATGGCTATATACAAACGCGAGAAGTATGGGTAATAAGCAGGAAGAACTGGAAGTGCTAATAAATAAATACAACTATGACATTGTTGGCATCACCGAAACTTGGTGGGATAATACACATGATTGGAATGGCGGTATGGATGGGTACAGCTTGCTCAGGAAGGATAGAAGGAGAAAAGGGCGGAGGTGTTGCCTTATATATTAAAAATGTACACACTTGGACTGAGGTGGAGATGGACAAGGAGACGGAAGTGTTGAGAGTCTCTGGGTTAAGCTAAGAGGGGTAAAAAACAAGGGTGATGTCATGCTAGGAGTCTACTACAGGCCACCTAATCAGGTGGAAGAGGTGGATGAGGCTTTTTTTAAATGACTAACAAAATCATCCAAAGCCCAAGATTTGGTGGTGATGGGGGACTTCAACTATCCAGATATATGTTGGGAAAATAACTCAGTGGGGCACAGACTAACCAATAAGTTCTTGGACTGCATTGCAGACAACTTTTTATTTCAAAAGGTTGAAAAAGCTACCAGGGGAAGCTGTTCTAGATTTGATTTTAACAAACAGGGAGGAACTCGTTGAGAATTTGAAAGTGGAAGGCAGCTTGGGTGAAAGGGATCATGAAATCATAGAGTTCACAAATCTAAGGAAGGGTAGAAGGGAGCACAGCAAAATAGAGACAATGGATTTTAGGAAGGCGGATTTTGGTAAGCTCAGAGAACTGATAGGTAAGGTCCCATGGGAATCAAGACTGAGGGGAAAAACAACCGAGGAGAGTTGGCAGTTTTTCAAAGGGACACTATTAAGGACCCAAAAGCAAGCTATTCCGCTGAGTAGGAAAGATAGAAAATGTGGCAAAAGACCACCTTGGCTTAACCATGAGATCTTGCATGATCTAAAAAATAAAAAGAAGTCATATAAAAAATGGAAACTAGGACAAATTACAAAGGATGAATATAGGCAAACAACACAGGAATGCAAGGGCAAGATTAGAAAGGCAAAGGCACAAAATTAGCTCAAACTAGCTACAGGAATAAAGGAAAACAAGAAGACTTTTTATCAATACATTAGAAGCCAGAGGAAGACCAAGGACAGGGTAGGCCCACTGCTCAGTGAGGAGGAAGAAACAGTAACAAGAAACTTGGAAATGGCAGAGATGCTTAATGACTTCTTTGTTTCGGTCTTCATCGAGAAGTCTGAAGGAATGCCTAACATAGTGAATGCTAATGGGAAGAGGGTAGATTTAGAAGATAAAATAAAAAAAGAACAAGTTAAAAATCACTTAGAAAAGTTAGATGCCTGCAAGTCACCAGGGCCTGATGAAATGCATCCTAGAATATTCAAGGAGCTAATAGAGGAGATATCTGAGCCTCTAGCTATTATCTTTGGAAAATCATGGGAGACAGGAGAGATTCCAGAAGACTGGAAAAGGGCAAATATAGTGTCCATCCATAAAAAGGGAAATAAAAACAACCCAGGAAACTACAGACCAGTTAGTTTAACTTCTGTGCCAGGGAAGATAATGGAGCAAGTAATTAAGGAAATCATCTGCAAACACTTGGAAGGTGGTAAGGTGATAGGGAATAGCCAGCATGGATTTGTAAAGAACAAATCATGTCAAACCAATCTGATAGCTTTCTTTGATAGGATAACGAGTCTTGTGGATAAGGGAGAAGCTGTGGATGTGGTATACCTAGACTTTAGTAAGGCATTTGATACGGTCTTGCATGATATTCTTATCAATAAACTAGGCAAATACAACTTAGATGGGGCAACTACACCTCTATCTCGATATAATGCTGTCCTCGGGAGCCAAAAAATCTTACCACGTTATAGGTGAAACCGCGTTATATTGAACCTGCTTTGATCCACCGGAGTATGCAGCCCCGCCCGCCTGGAGCACTGCTTTACCGTGTTATATCTGAATTTGTGTTATATCGGATCGCGTTATATCAAGGTAGAGGTGTATAAGGTGGGTGCATAACTGTCTGGATAACCGTACTCAGAGAGTAGTTATTAATGTTTCCCAATCCTGCTGGAAAGGTATAACAAGTGGGGTTCTGCAGGGGTCTTTTTTGGGACCGGCTCTGTTCAATATCTTCATCAACGACTTAGATATTGGCATAGAAAGTACGCTTATTAAGTTTGCAGATGATACCAAACTGAGAGGGATTGCAACTGCTTTGGAGGACAGGGTCATAATTCAAAATGATCTGGAACAAATTGGAGAAATGGTCTGAGATAAACAGGATGAAGTTTAATAAAGACAAATGCAAAGTGCTCCACTTAGGAAGGAATAATCAGTTTCACACATACAGAATGGGAAGAGACTGTTCAGGAAGGAGTACAGCAGAAACGGATCTATGCGTTATAGTGGACGCAGGGCCGGCTTTAGCAAGAGCAGCAAGTCCCGCCCCCAGGAATTGGGCCGCGCTCCAGCCGGGGTCACGGGGCTTGGGTCCGGGCCGGAGCCATTGGGGCTGGGTTCAGGGGTGCTCGGCCTGTGCGCTCGGCCAGGACCGGGGCCAGCACCCCGGGGCCCGAGCCAAGCCGGGCTGGAACCGCTCAGGCCGGGGCTGGGGGTGCTCGGCCGGGGCCAGGCCCGGGCCAGAGCCGCGGGGCCAGGACGGTGTGCTCGGCCAGAACTGGAGCCAGCACCCTGGACCCTGAGCCAAGCCGGGCTGGAACCGCTCAGGCCGGGGCCGGGGGTGCTTGGCTGGCACCGGGGCCAGAGCCACAGGGCCGGGCCGGAGCCGCGGGGCCGGGTCGGCACGCTCGGCCAGAACCGGGGCCAGCGCCCCGGGGTCCGAGCCGAGCCGGAGCCAGAGCTTCCGTGGCCGGGGTGCTCAGCCAGAGCCGGACTGGGCGGCCCTTCCCCGGATCCCTCCTCGTGCCACCCCGCCCCAGTTTACCTGCTGCTGCCTGCCCCTGCTTGTTTTCAGACTTCCCGCGAACATCTGATTCGCAGGAAGCAGGGGACGGGGAGGAGCACGGGGTGGAGTGTTCAGGGGAGGGGAGGAGAGGGAAGTGAGCTGGAGGCGGGGTGGACAGCTGTGGGGCCCTCTTAGGCGCGGGGCCTGATTCAGCGGAATCGGCTGAATCGGCCTAAAGCTGTCCCTGAGTGGACCACAAGCTAAATATGAGTCAACAGTGTGATGCTGTTAAGATGTTAAGACGTTAAGACAACTCTGTGGGGCCTGCACAAGTGTCACGTATTGAGCCAGATGACCTAATGATCAAATTAAGTGGAATAACAGTTTGGTAATGGGAAAAGGAAAAACTGTTGCAAAAAAAGCAAACGTGATTCTGGGATGCATTAACAGATGAGTTGTGAGCAAGACACGAGAAGTCATTCTTTCGCTCTACTCTGCGCTGGTTAGGCCTCAACTGGAGTATTGTGTCCAGTTTTGGACACCGCATTTCAAGAAAGATGTGGAGAAATTGGAGAGGGTCCAGAGAAGAGCAACAAGAATGATTAAAGGTCTAGAGAACATGACCTATGAAGGAAGGCTGAATGAATTGGGTTTGTTTAGTTTGGAAAAGAGAAGACTGAGAGGGGACATGATAGCAGTTTTCAGGTATCTAAAAGGTGTCATAAGGAGGAGGGAGTAAACTTGTTCATCTTAGCCTCTAAGGATAGAACAAGAAGCAATGGGCTTGAACAAGAAGCAAGGGAGGTTTAGGTTGGACATTAGGAAAAAGTTCCTAACTGTCAGGGTGGTTAAACACTGGAATAAATTCCCTAGGGAGATTGTGGAATCTCCATCTCTGGAGATATTTAGGAGTAGGTTAGATAAATGTCTATCAGGGATGGTCTAGACAGTATTTGGTCCTGCCATGAGGGCAGGGGACTGGACTCGATGACCTTTCAAGGTCCCTTCCAGTCCTAGAATCTATGAATCTATGAATATAGATATCTGAGCCATTAGCAATTATCTTCAAAAACTCATGGAAGGCAGGAGAGATTCCAGAGGACTGGGAAAAGGCCAATATAGTGCCAATCCATAAAACAGAGAATAAGGACAACCTGGGGAATTACAGGCCAGTCAGCTTAACTTCAGTGCCTAGAAAGATATTGGAGCAAAAAATGGGAAATGACTGCATCAGAAGGGGTATTACAGGAAGGGTTCTGAGGATCATAGTGGATCACAAGCTAAATATGAGTCAACAGTATAACAATGTTGCAAAAAAAAAAGAAAAAAGAAAAGAAAACATAATTGTGGGCTGTATTAGCAGGAGTGTTGTAAGCAAGACACAAGAAGTAATTCTTTCGATCTACTCCGTGCTGATTAGGCCCCAACTGTAGTATTGTGTTCAGTTCTGGGCACCACATTTCAGGGAAGATGTGGACAAATTGGAGAAAGTCCAGAGAAGAGCAACAAAAATGATTAAAGGTTTAGAAAACATCACCTATGAGAGAAGATTGAAAAAATTGGGTTTGTTTTGTCTGGAAAAGAGAAGGCTGAGAGGGGACATGATAACAGTTTTCAAGTACATAAAAGGGTGTTACAAGGAGAAGGGAGAAGAATTGTTCTTCTTAACCTCTAAGGATAGGACAAGAGGCAATGGGCTTAAATTGAAGCAAGGGAGGTTT
Organism: Malaclemys terrapin pileata; assembly: GCF_027887155.1. NCBI lineage: Eukaryota > Metazoa > Chordata > Testudines > Emydidae > Malaclemys > Malaclemys terrapin. The sequence goes on along the minus strand of NC_071507.1, from coordinate 182,992,727 downwards.
AGGTTGGACATTAGGAAATGGTCTAGACTGTCAGGGTCATTATGCACTGGAATAAATTGCCTAGGAAGGTTGTGGAATGTCCATCATTGGAGATTTTAAAGAGCAGGTTAGACAAACAGTTGTCAGGTCTAGATAATACTTAGTCCTGCCATGAGTGCAGGGGACTGGACTAGATGACCTCTTGAGCTTCTTTCCTGTCCTACAATTCTATGATTCTATTTTGTTGTTGATTATGACAATTTTTGCCTGGATGTAGAAATTACAGTAGCGAATTAACTTCAGAGGATTCCCAACAGTGAAATTATCTTGTGGTTAAAGCCTGGGAGGATTCAGGAGTTCTGAATTCAGCTCCTTTAATACCTTGGACAAGTCAGAGATGGTCAGATGTTCAGCTGGAAGAGCAACAAAGGACATAAGGACATTAAAGAGAAATGGTACTAAATTTTCAAAAGAAACTAGTGATTTGGGATGGCTCAATTTTTGGACACCCAACTTGAGATCCTTAAACTGGCCTGTTTTTCAGAAAGTACGGAACACCCCAAAACACTACTTTTTAAAAATCTAGGTCAGAGCCTCCACACATACGTGCTCCTAGCAGATCCTCATGACCTGTGTGAATCCTGTGGCATGCCTGACCACGTGCCATTCTTTGAATGGAGGCAAAGACCTGCCCATTTGTGAGAGGAGGCAACTCCTCTCATCCTCTCATAAATTGATCTGTAGAAAACTCCAGAAGCAAGCAAGGGAAGTCTTGCAGTGTTGACTCATCCCCATGTATGAGGGCAGTGTGGTCTCACATTACTTGGTCTGATAGAAAGTGGTTGATAGTGACAAAACCTACATTGCCCTCAAATTGAAAGAAAAAAAACAACAACCAGCATGCAGCACTTATTCATCCACATGAGCCATTACAACCTGTTCAATTTTAAATGATATCTATATCTTTAGTTAAATATGTCCCGGTGTGTTTAAATCAATTCTTCTAACTACTCCTGATGTTATCTTTCACTGCTCTGGGCTAACATTGAAGGCATTGAAAAAGCTACTGCAGTTAAATAGGGATTATCTCAATGTCAACTTAAACTTCCCAGGGACAATGCTAATGTACTTCAAGTTTGCAAAATGTGCAAGTAATAAACATTCTTCTTTTTAAGTTAAAGCCCCCGCAATACTTGAAATAGCAGTAATCAGAGCTGCAGTTATTATTTGAGTGGATACATAAGTACTATTTCCCATGGCTTTTTCTTCTACATTTCTTTCCATTTGAATCTTCTGCAGGCACAGGTAGAGAGAGAGAGCATTTACGTCTTCCCACATGTTCCCAGTATATTTTTGTTTTAAAATATTGGATCTTATAAGAGTCCATGAGGATGTGAACTTTCACAAGTAATTCAAGCAGGGGAAGATCCAGAGGCTATTGAATCATTTTCAAATTTCAAATTCCCAGGAAGTTCTTTCTTTGGAAATATGAATTTACCCATCTTAAGAAGGCATGATCTAGACATAGCAGAAAGTATCAAGTCTTTTATCCTTACAACCCATCTTTTCTTTTCTCTAACTGCTTTTCAAATTACCTTTTTATCTGGCTGAGCAAGAAAGGAAACTATAATCATTAGAGAATTAGCAAAATTGACTCTATTATCTTGCTCAGTTTAACCTTCTTGTTTCACAGCCTGAATAAGAAGCTTGAAGGTTCTCTCATTCACAGCATTACATCCCTTAGGTAAATCCAAAGCCCTTTTAAACATATACAAATCAAAAGTCCTCTTTGACTGATCTTGCCTTGCTGGGTGGCTCAGTATTCTCATATTGAGAGATTTTGCTAAAAAATATTGTTTGTTTCTGAATCTTAAATTTGCATTGTCCTTTGAAGTTTGCAGCATTCCATAGTAATGGTCCAAAATATTACAACTTATAATCATTGTACAGTTTTTGGATCTATTCCTTCAGAGTGCTATAATATTAATGTACCTATCCAGGTTCTAATAACCGTATCTTATCCTTGTATTATGCCATCAAGGTGAATCCAGGTTTTGGAGAGATTTTTCTGGTCCTAGTGTTTCGCTTTTCTTTTTTCCTTGTTTCTGACATGAGGGGAAACTGCTCTGAAAACTTCTCTGAGGTTTTCTCCCTCTGAATAGGGAGCATCAAGACCAGTTTTGGTAACAAACAAAAGCAGATGTGTTCAATGGAGGATATGAAAAAAGTCCAACAATGGGGAAAAGACTTGTCTTTCAACCAATCAGCAGAAGAATGGACTGAGCTTTGAACCGACATTAGAAACTAATAGCTCACTAACATATCTGCCAGCATTCATGTACATGAAATTGGTGAATGAAGGGACACCTAGCAGGGAGAATATCACTTTCTGTAGAGGAAAGATTTAAGCAATAAGCCCTGTTTGCTTGGAACAACTTGGGGGGAGGGGAGAATGGTTTCCTCCCAGGCTTAATAAAATAAAATAACATGACAAGAGCTTTTATTAATAAATGTTTTTAAAACCCACCAAAACATCAAGTCTTTTGAATTTTTCTGAAAAATAATATTGATCAATATTACAATGAGAACAAGAAGCAATGATAAGACAGTTCATAACATGAGCATTTAAAGTTCAGAATTCATAGAAATGAGTACAATCTGTTCAAAAGCCAGATAATTAATGAGCATCTCTTTTCTCATTTTATTTCTTATGCACAGCTGCATCTTGTATTACTGCTCTCAGAACAGTCCATTCCCCCCATACCACCAGCCAAAGCTGGAGCCCATTAAGCTCGTTTGGCTGTGACCATGAAAGGGAGGAGAGGATGGAAACAACTAGAAGTGATATATTTTGCATTACTTTTCTTACTCTCTGATATAAATGTCTATAGTCTGAAATCTATGTTAAGTATTTTCACTAGCGCCAGCCACTGTAGTAACCAAGCTCCTTAGATATGACTATTCTACAGACCAAAATGTTACAGTGGAGAAGATACTGCAGATGGCTTAACTCCAGTTATTCAAGTAATATCTCTGCAATGAGCCAGTGCAACAGGCTGGTCAGGATGTAACAGGCTGGTTAGGATGCCTTTCAAATTGCTGAATCTTAAATTCAACTTCAATCCCACAAAATCTCTGTTTTACCTTAGTCATTGTACATCTCCATCCCAGGGTTACTTTGTCCAGATATTAATATTTTAATAAGAAGTCTCTTTAAAAAAATCCTAATGTACAACAACATTTCAGTTAGAGTTGAGCAAATAATTGATTTTTCAGTGTGGTGGCCAATGCTTAATTTGTACGGAAAGAAGTGCCAGGGCTCAAGCAATTTTTTTACATTCATAACTGATGCAGCAGTCCCAAAGGTGCCGGGACTATGAACTGGCAAGCCTAGAGGTGCCGGGGCTCAGCCCTGGCAAGCTCTGGCACAAATTAAGCACTGTCAATGGCTGACCTAAAACAAAACAAAAAATCAAATAATTTTGAGACGAGATTGAATGTTTTTGTTTTTTCTAACCAACGTGAAAAAAAAAATTCCATTTGGGTCAAAAGAAAAGTTTTGAACATTATTATAGAACAAGATGTCAACTCATGATGACATCGTTCATTTCGACATTTTCTAAACAAACCATATTGACTTTTTCAAAAAAGTTTCCCTCACTTTTTAGTAGCGTGAAATTAATGGCCAATTTTGACATGAATTTGCAAATAGCTTGGGTTGTCCCAAAACTACATTTTTTGGCAGATTTACTATTCAAACCAAAAACTTTATCCAGCTCTAATATCAATATCAATTTCTAATAAATTTCAATGAAAATGTTAATCCAATCCATGGCAGTGCCTATACAAGACTTTATTTCAACAAACAAACCATCCACCCCTGTTCAGCAAAGCTGCTAAAGTCCCACTGAGTAACTTGAACACATGCCTCAGGTTAAAGAGGTGCTGAGCTGCTTTGCAGAATAGAGATGGACTTAATACATACGTAAATGCTATGCTAAATGCTATGCTAAATCAGGAGCCAGATGAGGTTTTAGCAGGGCCGGCTCTGGCTTTTTTGCCTAGGGTGGCAAAAAAGCCAGAGCCGCGCCCTCCTCCCCCCCCCCCCCCCAGCGCAGCAGGGGAGGGTGCCGAGCCCGGCCGCGGGCCCACAATCCCCGACCGGCCGGAGCACCGGGAGGAGGGCGGAGATCCCAGCCGGAGCGCCAGGGGGAGGGCGGCGAGCCCGCTGCGGCTCCGCTCTCCCCAATGGCCGGAGCACCGCGGGGAGGGCAGCGAGCCCAGTCGCGGCCCCGCTCTTGGGCCGGAGCGCCCCGCCGCACTGCCCCCCTCCAGGCGCTGCCCCAAGCACATGCTTGGTGGGCTGGTGCCTGGAGCCGGCCCTGGGTTTTAGCTTACTGGTGGCATCTACTTGCACAGCAGTGCTGAGGCTAAGGACTCTGGGGGTCTGAATACACTGCAGCTTGGAGCATGGCTCTGAGCCGGGGTAGACAGACTCTGGCTAGCTCAGCCCAAGCTAGCACGCTAAAAATAGCAGTGTAGATGTTGTGGCAATGGCAGAGGCTTGGGCTAGCCACCCAAGCTTGGGCCCACCTGATTCTCTTTGTCCAAGCTTGTGTGGCTAACCTAGCCTCTGCCAGTGGCACAACATCCATAGCACTATTTTTAACACACTAACTAGAGCTGAGCTAGCCCCAGTCTGTCTACCTGGGCTGAGAGGTTCACTCCCAGCTATAAAGTATGCATACCCATCTGGCTCTTGGTCTTGCTGCTCATCTTGCTTGTGCTATGGCTTCTTCTCTTGCTGTGGGTTTCTGCTGTATGTATCTTTTCTTCTGTTGTGCGAATCTATCCTTCTGTTCTTCCCCCCTCTCCTTTTCTTGCTTTTATGTTATTCTCAAACTATATTTTAAAGAGCTTTTTATTATTCTCTTTGTTTCTCAGAGTTAGTAAGCCTAATGTTCAAGGATATGTGCAACTGAGTTCATCTCTTAAAACTCATTACAAATCAAGACAGAGATAGCAATAACCTGAATAACACAAATTGTAATTGAATCGCCATTTTGAGCACTAATCATTTTTGCTGCGAGTTTCACCTTCACCTATTTTTCAAGTACCCAAACTAATGGATCCTTATTGTATCTGCACCAGACCTAAGCGCCAAACCTTCAGAGGAGACTCCTAATATTCCTAACATTTGGGGCATTATTTGCTCTTTTCTTGTTGAAAATAGAGACTTTTTAAAACTAATTTCATTCCCATTTTTGTATTCCAGTGAGAAACAGATTATTTTATTTTAATGAATAAAATTTCACAGACAATTAGTCTATAATGTGGGCTATTCACTTTTTGGCATTTAAAAAAATAAAAATAAAAACAGACAAGCTGTTACAAACCTCAGACAAGCTGTTATATATCTGAACAGTAATTGTTTTTCATAAGGACTTTAACTACACGTGTGGTGTTATGGATCACAATAAGCTAATACATATTATTACTACCATGCATTACAGCCATTACATTACAGCACCTGCTGTGAAAGCGAACTAAAAAGAAGCTGCTCACGAAGCAGAGTGTGTGCCGGCAGGCTTTGCTTCAGCTGGAAACAACTGATGGCCTAAACCTCTCTGGAGATGCAGAGTATTCACAGTGGCTTCCTTGCTGGACTGCTCAAGCTAGAAGAATATTCACAAGGAGGGCATGGATTATCGGACATCCCTGTATCAGGAAGAACTTCAAGCAGAGTCTTTTCCTTAGAACAGAGTGATGGAAGCAGGGCACTAGACCTGACTACCTGGACTCATCAAAAAGCCTAGGAAACTTTACATAAAATCATCATGGTATTTACGTAAAACATGCACCCTGCTACAGTTTTTGCTCCCAAATCTATCAATTCCCTCCAAGTCTGCATGGAACTTGAAGGAATATGAGGTATAACAGACTGCAAAGGGATACCAGTAAAGACTACGTACCTATGGAAGGCTATGTACTAGTAACCTCAGGCTCCAGCAAAATAAATAAATGCTGGCACAAAAGTCATGCCAAGGACAACAAAAACTGTAAAAAGGAAATATGTGGCAACCTGCATGGAACTTGGAGGGAGGAGGATAGTTTTCAGGAAGAAGAGTTTGGACAAGACATCAGGAAGTCAGTCTGTGTGCACATGGCTTGAATGCTAACTGCAATTGCAGCATCTCTGTAAGTAGTAGACTGAAACAAAATCCATCAATTAAATCCCACACTGCACACAAATATGACACTTTCTATTCTCCTTCTCCCACTCCAGAGCCATCAATATTGTCACTGCCCTCCTAGTCATCCATATTGCCACTCCCTGACAGTCCATTCATTTCCTACCTCCAGTCCACTGATCCCACTCTCCTTCTCACACTGCACCAATACTAGGCCTCTGCCTTAGCTCCTCCCCCTTTCCTCCCAGTCTTTCCATTCCTCACCATTCCCAGTACATCCTTTCTTCAATGCATCCACTTATGCGCTCCCGGTATGTTGGAGATTCTTTATCTCTTGGGTTCTTCTTCTCATCAACAGAAGCTCCACTGTTTATCTTCTCTCCTTTCAGCCAGCAGGGTTGGGCAGAATGCAGCTACTGCTTCTCCTTCTTCCCTTCCCCTAGCAGTTGCTCAAATTCCTTGTTTTGAGCTCCTCCCTTAGCTTCCTCTGTGTCTCCATTGGTCACTGGAAGGGGAAGGGAACTGTCTGACTGGATTTTCTGACACAGCACTCTTATACTACACAACCCCTTACCATCTCCTCTTTGATTCAAGGCTTTTGCCTGTACATTTAAAATATATTTTATTTTTGTATCAGAGACTGTCATACAAAATATCACCAACGAAATCTGGAATAGAAGGAGAATGATTTACCACTAAGGATAGCTGAGTCTTGCTGAGGTAAGTAGGAAAGTACCATGTGGACACTAGTTAAAATGAATGAGAAGAAAGGTTCTGCTTTAAAAGTGGCAATCTTACAGATATTCTTGCACGCTAACTACCATGAAGCGAGGAAGGGCTGCATTTTAAAGTTTTTTTAAAAGTCAATGGGAGTTAGGTGCATAAATACATGTAGACATCTGGCCTTTATTTACTAATAGATTTTCTTCTAAAAGTGTAAGTGTAGTTGGCCCAAAGCACCAGAACCATTGAGTTTCACTTTGTGCCTATGAAGAGATGCCTTAAGAGGTACACATAGCGCTATCTGATGATTGAAATGCTTCCAACCAGCATTTCATCCCAATTAGCAATCAGCTCATGTTTCAAAAACTATATGACTATTTAGGTTTTAAAAGCTATATCCTATATATATATTCTGTTCCTGCTGAAGTCAATGGCAAAACTCCCAACGTTCAAACTGGAAATATGACATTTTTTTTAACTGTGAGACAAATTAGTCACAGGAATAGCTTCCCAAAGGCTGAGGGAATTGTCCCATCTCTTGAAGTCTTTAAGATTCAATGTCTTTCTGAAAGATATGCTCCAGTTCAAGCTCAGTTTGTTGGGCTCGATACAGAAATCACTGGATGAAATTCTATGGCCTGTGTTATGCAGGAGGTCAGACTGGATGATCATAATGGTTCTTTTTCAGACCTTAAAATCTATGTTTGAGATCTTGGCCCCACTGAAATCATAAACAAAACTTCCAATGACTTTGATTGGGCTAGAATTGCATCTAATAAATCTATTACTTCCCTAATGGGGTGCCACAGGATTTAGTTGTTGGCCCTATGCTATTTAACATTTTTATCAATGACCTGGAAAAAAACATAAAATCATCACAGATGACACAAAAATTGGGAGATTAATAAATAATGAAGAGGACAGGTCACTGATAGAGCATTCTGGATTGCCTGGTCATCTGGGCATAAGGAAGAGTAGATCATAGTTACAGGATGGGGGACTCTATTCCGGGAAGCAGTGACTTTGTCTGGTAGATTCCATTATCAAATATTGGTTCCTCATGTAGGTGCTTGCACACTCTGATCAAGTAACAATTTAATCTTCTCTTTGTTAATCTAAATGGATTGAGTTCCTTGAGTCTATTACCATAAGGCATATTTTCCAGTGTTTTAATCATTTCATGGCTTTTCTCTGAACCATCTCCAGTACATCAACATCCTTCTTGAAATGAGGGCATCTGAACGGGATAGAGTATTCCAGCAGCACTAGTGCCAAATATAGAGATATTATAGCCTCTCTACTCCTACTTGAGACTCCCTTGTTTATGCATCCAAGCATCCCATTAGCCCTTTTGACTGCAGTGTCACACTGGGAGGTCATGTTCAGCTAATTAAAATGATATCCAACAGCCATTCTTACTAAGGCTTTGTCTACACTAGCACTTCTGTCGATCAGGTGTGTGAAAAAAACCACACCCGACAGACATAAGTTTCACCAACAGAAGAGCCAAATATGGACAGTGCTATGTTGGAGAGAGATACTCTCCTGCTGACATAGCTAATATTGCTCAGGCCTGGGTATTCTCTAGAGGCTCATTGGGGGTGGTTTAATTATGCCGGCAGGAGATCTATCTCCCACTGGCATAGAGCGACTACACAGAAGACCTCACAACAGTATAGCTGTGCCACTGTAAGGTCCGTAGTGTAGACACAGCCTAAGTAAGTAGTGATATAGTGAAGTACAAAAACAAAGTGTATATTTCAAGGTGCTAAAATGAAATCACTTAAAACACAGCTGATTAAAAAGAAAGAAACTACACTTCCAACAAATGGATCAACTTTTGCTGGTTGTATCACTACGCTGTCTCCACCACCACCTACACAGGAATCAAACACCAGTGGCTTGATATTGTTGGCATTTCTGAGACACCTCACCAACCAAGATTTAAGTCATTCCTTGTGCATAACTTTGGAAAACAAATCCATTTTTTCTGCTCCTTCCAGTTTGATGATTTTCATTGGCTCCATTATTCTGAAGCTAGGGACAGCATACTTTGTTTCTATTGTTGTACAGCTTTTAGGTGCAAAGTACTTTTGACTAAATACAAAGATGAAGCTTTCGCACAATCTGTATTCGCTCATTGGAGAAAGGCTCAAGAGAAATTTGAGAGGAACCAAAGTTTTTTTTTTGTGTCACAACAAATCAGTTGATATTCTTCAAAAGACTGCAGAGAATGTTGGTGACATGCTAAGTGCTCAGTACTCCCAGAAGAAAGAAAACATGAAGATCTTAATGAAAATATTAAGTAATCATCATAATATATCAGTGATCCCTTGATTCGAGGATGATCTCTGCCACAGATTTACATATGGGGTCTGAGATGACTCAGGAGTCCAATACTGTAACCACAGATCCACCCACAGTAGATACAGACATTTTCTGGCATGTCAGCAGCTTAGTGGGAGAAAGTTCTTTTTTCCCCCTTCCTTTTCTCTGTCTTTTCAGGACAAGGCGTTTCTCCTCAAAGCAGGCCACTGACTGATGGAGGATGTGGTGCAATTGAGGTCAGTTGGTGGCTTGCTCCTCCCAGCTTCTGATGTTCACATCATTTATCTTGAGATACACTTTCAGTGTGTCTTTGTAGCGTTTCCTCTGACCACCATGGGATCTCTGACCGTGGGTGAGCTGAGAATAGAGGACATGTTTTGGGAGGCGAGAGTCTGGCATTCACATACAATGCCCAGCCCAGCAGAACTGGTGCATGAGGATCATTGCTTCAGTGCTGGTGACATTGACTTCAGTGAGGGTGCTGGCATTTGTGCAGCAATCTTCTCACTTGATGCGAAGGATCTTCTGAAGGCATCATTGGTGGTACCTCTCCTGACTCTTGAGGTGCTGTTGATAGCACCCAGGTTTCACATCCATAAAGGAATATAGGAATAATAATTGTCTTATAGACCTGGATTTTGGTGTCCTTCCATAGGTCACGATCCGTGAAAATACATTGGAGCAATTTCCCAAAGGAAGCACTTGCCCACTGGATTCTGTGCTGTCGATTTTTGTGTTTTGAGAAAGTTGGCTACTGAGGTAGCAGAAGTGCTTGACTGTCTCCAAAGTCTGTCCCTCGAAGGTGACATATTTTAAGGACAGCAAAGCCATCAAAGCCAGATGAAAGGATCATTTTGAGTCACTCCTGAACCTTGAGTCAACTGTCTCTGATGCCACTATCGAATCCATACCTCAACAGCATGAAAGAGAATCTCTTGCTGACCCCCTACCCTCAAAGAAGTAACATGGTCCATTATGCAAACCAAGAACAACAAGGAAGCAGGGCCAGATGGCATACTAGCTGAAGTCTACAAGTTTGGAAGTGAAGAACTGGTAAGGAAGCGCCACAAACTTTTTCTTCATATCTGGTATAATGAGAAGATTCTGGAAGACTTGAGAAATTCCAACATCGTTACAATCTTTACGAAATGTGATAAGTCAGAGTGTGGAAATTATTGAGGCATTGCCTTACTATCTACAGCAGGGAAAATTGTCCCCTGTATCCTCCTAAACTGATTATTTCCCCCTGCTGAGGAAATATTGCTGGAATCTCAGTGCGGTTTCAGACCATCCTGTGGGACAACCGACATGATCTTCATTGCCCAGCAAATCCAGGAAAAGTCTCAGGAGCAAAACCAAAACCTGTACATGTCCTTAGCTGATTTGACAAAGGCCTCCGACTCCATCAATCGCGGAGCCTTGTGGAAGATGATGGCCAGGTTTGGCTTCCCTCCAAAATTGTGATGGGTTGGATCACAGAAACCCCCTTGGGAGCTGCCACCCGATGTGCAAAGACTACCCCTGCTTCTGTTTTCCCTGCCAGCTCAGGACTCCAGCACCCTGTCTTGCTGAGCCAGACACTCCCGTTTGGCTCCAGACACAGATCCAGGGTCTGAATCACTTGTCCCAAAGCTGCAAGTTTACCTGAAAACAGCTCACAGTAGTGTGCTTGTCTTTAGCACTCAGATGCCCAATTCCCAGTGGGGTCTAAACCCAGATAAATCCGTTTTACCCTGTATAAAGCTTATGCAGGGCAAACTCATAAATTGTTCGCCCTCTATAACACTGATAGAGAGATATGCACAGTTGTTTGCTCCCCCAGGTATTAATACATACTCTGAGTGAATTACTAAATAGAAAGTGATTTTATTAAATACAGACAGTAGGATTTAAGTGGTTCAAAGTAGTAACAGACAGAACAAAGTAAGTCACCAAGCAAAATAAAATAAAATGTGCAAATCTATGCCTAATCAAACTGAATACAGATAATCTCACCCTCAGAGATGCTTCAGTAAGTTTTTTCTCAGACTGGACACCTTCCAGGCCTGGGCACAATTCTTTCCCCTGGTACAGCTCTTGTTGCAGCTCAGGTGGTAGCTAGGGGATTCTTCATGATGGCTCCTCCCCCTCTCTGTTCTCTTCCCCCCTTTATATATCTTTTGCATAAGGCGGGAACCCTTTGTCCCTCTGGGTTTCCACCCCCCCTCACTGGAAAAGCACCAGGTTAAAGATGGATTCCAGTTCAGGTGACATGATCACATGTCACTGCAAGACTTCATTACTCACTTGCCAGCACACACACATACAGGAAGACTCACAGGTAAATACAGCCATCTGCAGACAATGGGAGTCATCAAGATTCCAACCCATCATTAATGGTCCACACTTTACACAATTACAATAGGCCCTCAGAGTTACATTTTATATTTCTAGTTTTAGATACAAGAGTGGTACATTTATACAAATCAGATGATCATACTCAGTAGATTATAAGCTTTGTAATGATACCTTACAAGAGACCTTTTGCATGAAGCATATCCCAGTTACGTTACATTCACTTATTACTGTATTTTCTCTAAAACTATCCCAGTTACATTATATTGACTTATTATCAAGTTTTTATAAAACCATATAGACTGCACAACGTCACAGTATTCATGATCAGATGACTGCCATCGTTCTTTGTAATGGTCTGGAGAGAGACCTTTTCATCATCAAAACTGGGGTTAAGCAAGGAAGTGTTATTGACCCAACTCTGTTCTCCATCTATTTAGCAGTCATTTTGGTCCTTGTTAAAGACTGCCGCCCCAATGGAATTGACATTCAATACAGAATGGATGGGCTGCTTTATAATTTTCGCCATCTCCGCTCTATGTCCATTGCTGATCTTCAGTATGCTGATGACAGTGCCATCCTTGCGCACACTAAAAAGGATCTTCAGTCTGAAGGGTTAAAATCCATGTGCATTTTATATAACAACCTGGTATATGGATTGTGCCAGCTCTTTTTCAGACCCAAAGTCCAGAGTTTGGTCTGGAGACCAGAGGCCTAGCAAATAGTGATTAGCTAAGAGAAAAGCAGAATAAACAAGATAACATTGCCTTTGCTAAGATGTGCTTGGTCAGTAGAAATGCCAGATGTTGAAGCAATAACTGAATAATTATGTTTCATCCAATGTTTCAAATTGAACAAAGGATCCCTGTTCCTATTGTGTTTCTCCTGAAGGGAAACAGTCTTCCCACAGATCCGACCTTGAGTTTATGAAAAATTGGCGCATGTCAGTATAAGATATGGCATCCTTCCACCTTCCTTCCCAGGGACCAATGCCCTGCCTTAAGACATAAAGGAGACAATCTGTATTATCATATCCTTTCACTGTTTCTTTGCTTTAACCCCTAGCAATGTACCTGTTGGACAATCAAAGGAGTTGCTCCATTCCTATGAACCCCAAATCAGAATTCAACATATATATTTTATACTAATAACATTTTATCAAAGTATTAATTAAATGTTCACTTGCTAACTTGAGAGCATGGGCGGAGACATTATGTAACCTTTTAACCATTGGCTAATGTGCTATCTTGTCTTGCTGCAAAACCTATCCTGGGGTGTGGAACTGCCTACCGCATCACTTTGGAAAATCTATATATTCCATTGTAATCAATTGATTGACAGTGTCTCTGAGCCTAATAAGCAAGGTGACACTCCGCCAGCGCTGTGTGTAATAAACTCCTATGCTTAACCTCTACACGGTGTAAATTTATGTCCTTCACAGTCCACACTGGACTTTTTTGCACAAGGTTACCAAAGCCTAGGACTCTCACTCAATATTGAGAAGTCTAAAGTGTTCCATCAGCCTGCTTCAGGCCTTGCACATGACCCACTACAAATCACCTATTAAGTAGTATATGTTATCTTGCCAGACGAGGACTTGCACTGCAAGACTGTTACACTGAAGAAGTTGACAATATGCCCTTTAAGTGGAGCGGTTGACGGCAACTTTATTCAGATTTATTTGGAGGAAAAATATGATCCTGCTATTGCAAATTGACTGAAAAAGAGTCAAGAAGAATTCAAAAGGCTAGTTCTTCCAAATAAGTTAATTGAAATCATGGCTCTTAAAATCATGAGGGATACTTTTGAGCAAATTTCTGGAAAGTGATATACAATGATGGTACAAGAAACAACTACAAGAAAAAGCAAGCGGTTTTATCCTGCGATACTTAGATGATGACATAAATGCTCATGAAGAGTTCATTGTATAACACAATGTAGCCTGTATATTGGCAGATGTAATCAGATCAGTAATTAGGCATAATATTGCGTCTAAATCTGAGGATCAACAACTGTCCCAGACAGTGCTATGATGTTGTCACTAATACAGCAAGCCCAGTATCAGGTGTAGCAACCAGACTTCAACAGGACAAACCTCAGACTACATATACTCATTGCTATGGGCATGCTTTGAATTTGGAATGCCAGGACGCTATTAAAAATAATACTATTCTAAGAGATACTCTTGAAACTGTTTATGAATCACAAAATTAAATAAAAAACCCACCCAAATTAGATGGTGTGTTTCAGGACATAAAATATGAGGTGTTAAGTACATCACACAGCACCCGTGTTCTTTGTCCAAAAAGATGGTCTCTCCATGAAGAAGTTTTGGCTTCAATTTACTGAGAACTATGTGGCACTGTTTGCAGCTTTGGCGCTTGCAAAGAATGGGTTGAACGTTCCTGAAATGAGAGCTCGAATTGATTGTATAGTAGTTCAAATGGAAAAGTTTAACTTCCTCTTTAGTGTTGAAACTAGGCCAAAAAGTCCTTGATGTGGTAGACAGTCTCTCCTAAACTCTGAAAGAGTCAGACAATTCAGCAACAGAAGGACAATATCTTATGAAAATGTCACTTAATTCACTTAATCCAATCACATGAAAGATACAACTTATTCTGGGAGTAAATCCACCAGAAAAGTTTCAATTTGGAGATAGTCAGAATGCCTGAGATTCCTAGGAAGACAAACATTCCCAAGAAAATACAAACAGGGACAGGTGAACTAGCTACCCAAATTCCTCAAAATAATTGTATTATAAATACATATGCTTCAAAGTAATTGATTTTACAACATCCAGAATTCAATCAAGAGTTTAACAGAAAAGGCTACAGAATTATTCAAAATCTTAAAATTCTCATAATGACTCCAAATATAACAGAAACATATGTTCAAGATATGCTTCAGGTGCATGGTCCAACCATAATGGACTGAGTACTTAATGTCACCATCTGTTGCAAGTCAACTGTCAGCTTACGGAAAGATTGTTGGAGACCCCTCAGAAATATCTCTGTTTGCTCAGCCAGGCCAAATGGCAGCTGTTTACTGGAGTGGTGAAGTTGATAAAAATGATTTTGTGGTACCAAGAATCAATGTTGTGAGTGTAGTTTCAGTGCTCTATGTCATATTAAAACATGGCTTCAACGCACTATGGGACAACTGGTATATGGTTCACATCAACACAAAGACCAAACAGATAATTTACAGCTTATAAATGTTGCAGAAGAATTTATTTCAAGAAACCCATGGTGAAGAGCTTCAGATTTATGTCATCCTTTTTACTCATTATTAAAAAAGGAATGCTTTAATGATGAGTTTTATTCCATGACTAAATCTGTCCACTTTCAATAAAGTGAGATAAAAAGTTTCTGTTCCAGACACAGTTTCCTTCATTTATTAATGGAATCCCTTAATTTTAGGGGTACCAACCCTGTCCTCCCTGCTCCAGACTCTATTAAGATGAGTCCATGCTTTCAGGAAAATATAAGCCTCATCTTTGTTCTTTAAAAAGAAAGGTTAGAAGTGATGTTAGAAGTCCCAGACATATCTTCTCCTCTCTGACCTCATCCCATTCTGAGCATTCAACTGAAAACTTGGAAGTACCTATTAGTTAGAAACAATTCTGTTTCTAAATGATGGCATCATATTTTTGGAAGTCTGCTTTCTTTCTTTGCATTTTTATCACTTCAGAATAAATGCGTGCACACAAATTACATTTCTTAGGCGTTTGTCTGCTCCTGCTTATTTCTCATCTAAGTGCCTCATTATCAGAGCCTCTCTTAGTGACATTGTAATCATTTTCAAAACTGTGATGTCAAAACAGAAGATTAATAAGCACAGCAGGTGCAAATATATCCATAAGCAATGCAAGAGTAAATTTTGTTTTCATGCAAATGTGTCTTGTAATAAAACCAAGGAAAGAAAACACTCCAGCAAAATATAATACATAAGTACTGGTTCTTAACAGGTTTAATATTTTAAAAAACAAGCCTTTTGTTTCATCTGCAGACCAACACTGACCAAGTATCCCATTCACTACATTATTTGTTAATAATGGAATAGATCAGATTCCAAGATTGCCATGGGAGCTAAGCTACCAGGAAATTCAGGAGGGACCTCAGGACATAGAGCCAGAACAGAGGCACAGGACCTCAATGCTCATGGCCCTGGCCTCCCACTGATACTTTGGAATATAAAGGTTTGCTGCTACCACCACAGCCTGCTCTGTGGAGGAGGCAGATTCAGTGAGGAGAACCACCATAGACATCTCCCTTCCCTTAGCCTCTTGCTGCAAGGAGGTAGAAATCAGCCCCAAATGTTATAGATTCATGTATGCAATTTTCAGTATTATTAATTGTGTTGTAGAATTGCTCAAAGACTCCAGTCAATATCAGGCCCCCACTGTGCTGGATACTATACAAACACATAAGAAAACTATCCCTGTCCTGAAGTATTTACAATCTAATTTGAATTAAGAGATGAGTGTAACAAACTATAGAAGGGAAGATGGATAAGAGTAACAGTAATGAGATCACACAATTACTCAGGGAAGACATGTGCAATTAGATTGTATAAATAAAATAAAATGGTCCCAAAACGTCCACTGATTTCAGATGGCAGGATTTCACCCTATGTATCTGCTGTTGGCTAGAAGTATATATGCTGAGCTTTAGTACAACTGTTATTTATTAAACATTCCTGCATAATCTGACTGTGACATTCTATACCCCAAAGCAATGCCCTGGCCAGGGCCGGCTCCAGGGTTTTTGCCGCCCCAAGCAGCAAAAAAAAAAGAAAAAAAAGCTGCGATCACTATCTGTGGCACTTCCGCGGCAGCAGCTCTACTGTCTCCGCTTAATTCTTCGGAGGCAATTCGGCGGCAAGTCCTTCGCTCAGCCTCCGAGAGGGAGTGAGCAGGGCTGGTGCAAGGAAGTTTCACGTCCTAGGTGAAACTTCCACCTTGCGCCACCCCCCCATCCAGCTAACCCCGCCCCTGCGGCAGCTAACCACGCCACCCCCCCATCCAGCTAACTCCCCTCTGCAGCCCACCCCGCCCGGGGAGCCCGCCCCAGCTCACCTCCGCTGCGCTTCCTCCGCTGAGCACACCGGCGCCGCTCTAATTCTCCTCCCCTCCCAGGCTTGCAGCACTGATTGGAGGAGAATTAGAGCGGGGGCTGTGTGCTCAGCGGAGGAGGCAGAGTGGAGGTGATCTGGGGCGGGGAGCGGTTCCCCTGTGCGCCCGCCCCGTTACTGCGGGCGGCCCTCCCTGCACCCCTCCCCGCCCCAGTTCACCTCCACTCCACCTCTTCGCCTGAGCGGGCTTTTAGGCACCCTCAACCACTAGGTACCCTAGGCGGCAGCCTAGTTCGCCTAGTGGTTGCACTGGCCCTGGGAGTGAGGGACCCGCCACCGAAGAGCCGGACGTGCCGCCCCTCTCTGTTGGCCGCCCCAAGCACCTGCTTGCTGAGCTGGTGCCTGGAGCCGGCCCTGACCCTGGCATCCCCATATTTGCCATAGTGATATAATTATGATATATTTTCTACAAAGTATGCTGTGTGAGGTATCATTTTCAAAATCTTGAGCTGTTGAATATTAATATCCTGTTGGATTGTATGTGCTGTCATTGTGTCTGGAGTTACAAAGTTTTGCTATGTGTTTGTTACTGAAATATCTTGTGAGGTTAAAAACACCCAAAGCCAGCCTTTCAGGTACAACAATAAAAAGGCCAAACAGCATTGATAGCCCACTTAGGGAAATACACACACTCACAAGGATTTTTGGAAACCTCTCAGAGATAACACGTACACAATGAAGACTGTTTGAATCATGTCACCAAAAAAGATCTTTCTAGCAAGCTGGAAGAAGCTATAAAAGGGGGAAGGGACATCATCACAGGGCCTCAATACCCTGACAACTCAACACCTGGAAACACCTCAGGAACAAAGTCTGAATGGGGGAAGAGGGTCCCAGGCAGGAAAGAAGGAAGCCTGGCCTGTGTATTGGTGGACTGTTTGTACCATCCGGGCAAGACACTGCTTGATTCAAATCCTGTCTACCATATAGAACTTGGATTGCAATTTTGTTTATTTCTTAGGTAATCTACTTTGAGCAATATGCTCACTACTTATAATCACTTAAAATCTTTCTGTAGTTAATAAATCTTTTATATTTTTACCTAAATCAGTGTGTTGTTTGAAGTGCAAAAGGGAAATCTGCTCAGGAGCAGAGGCTAGTACATTGGCCTCTCCACATTGAGGAAGGGGCAGACTGGGAAATAAACTTACACCGGTCAGGCTTTTGGCCAGAGCAACACAGTACAGCTCTGGAGTCCTAGGCTGGGAAGCGGTGCGGGGAGGAGGGAAATGGCTGGAACCTCTCTATTGTTAGTTCATGAGTAGCTAGGAGAAGCATTCATGGAACTGCAGCTGGGGGTGTCCCTATCTGTGAATGTTTGTGTAAGTGCAGGATCTGGAGGGGTCTGCAGGTTTTCAGAGCATCACAGTGAGTGAGGGAGCCCAGACTGGTGAGTCAGAGGGCTCAGTGGTACCCCAATTCCAGGTGCACTCCGGGGAAGTCCGTCACACTGATCTTAATGACTTCAATAAAAAAAAGAAACATATAGGACATAATATTTAAAGTGTTACCTTGCTATTTGGCAACACTAATTTGCAAATATTACTTAGGGACATAGTTTATAGGACTGAAAGGAACCACCTGGGTCACCGAGTTCAGTCTCCTGCTGCTAAAGGTAACTCCATCATGTAATCCTGTTCAGAAATGCATCAAGCTCCATTTTCATGAATTCACACATTCCTTGGCCAGAAAGATCATTGTGATAATCTAGTCTGACCCCCTGTATAACCCAGGCCATAGAACCTCCTCAAAATAATTCCTTTTGAACTAGAGCATATCTTTTTTTAAAAAAAACACTTCAATCTTGATTTAAAAATTGCCAGTGATGGAGAGTCCAACATGACTCTAGGTACATTCTTCCAGAGGTTAATTATTCTCCCTGTTAAAATATTATGCCTTATTTCCAGTCTGAATTTATCTATTTTCAGTAGGTCTATTATCTATTTTCATTGGATCTTGTTATGCCTTTGTCTACTAGATTGAAGAGTCCATAATAAAATATTTGTTCTCCATGTAGTTACTTATACATGCTGATCAGATCATGCCTTAACCTTTTCTTTGTTAAGCTAAATAGATTGTTCCTTTTGTCTATCACTATAAGGCATCTTCCTTAATCCTTTAATGATACACATGCATCTTCTCTGAACATTCTCCAATTTATCAACATCTTTCTTGAATTGTGGACAGCAGAACTGGACATGGTATTCCAGCAACAGCCACACCTGTGCCAAATACAGAGGTAAAATAACCTCTTTACTCCTACTTGAGATTTGCCGGTTTAATGCATAGAATCATAGAATCATAGAAGATTAGGGTTGGAAGACACCTCAGGAGGTCATCTAGTCCAATCCCCTGCTCAAAGCAGGACCAACACCAACTAAATCATCCCAATGCATCCAAGGTTTGCATCAGCTATTTTGGCTACAGCATTGCACTAGGAGCACATGTTCAGCTAATTGTCCACTATAACCCCCCACATCTTTTCAGAATTATTTCTTCCTATGATAGAGTCCCTTATCCTCTAAGTATTCATTCTTTGTCTCTAGATGGACACATTAGGATGCAGTTCTATTAAAAGGTATGTAGTTTGCTTGCACCCAGCTTATCAAGCAATCCATATAGCTCTGCGTCAGTGACCTGTCCTCTTCATTATTTACCACTCCCCCAATTTTTATGTCACCTGCAAACTTTATCAGTGATGGATGAAATGGAAAAGTTATGGATGAAACAGATGAGGCTGACACAATTTATCTAGACGTCCAAAAGGCCTTTAACAAGGTCCAGCACAAGAGGCTACTGAAGAATTTAGGTAAGTCATAGGATAAGAGGCAAAGCATTATCTTGGCTAGGAGACAGAAAGCAAAGAGTTGGATTAAATGGTCAGTTTTCATTGTGTAAAAGATTAACAGTGAGGTGTCCTCAAGGTTCTGTACTAGATCCTGTGTTGTTTAATATATTTATTAATGATCTGGAAAAAGTGAGTAGTGAGGTAGCAAAATCTACAGATGACACAAAGTAATTGACATTATTCAGGAGTACAGAGGATTGTGAGGAACTTCAGAGAAACGTAAACAAGGTAGGTGACTGGCTAACATGATCGCAAATGAAATTCAATTTTGCTAAATGCAAAGCAATGCACTTTGGAGGGGGAAATGTAAACTACACATACACCTTACAGGATTTTAAATTAACTGTAGCAACCCAAGAAAGGGACCTAATCATAACTGTAGAGAGCTCAGTGAAGACCTGTGCTCAGTATGTAGCTGTGATCAGAAAAGAAAACAATATGTTAGGTTGCATGAGAACTGGGATGATGATGAATACAGAAAATATTCTAAGGTCTTTATGTAAATCAATGGTGCAACCTCACCTAGAATACTGTGTACACGACTGGTCATCCACCTCAAAAAGGATATTGCAGAACTTTTTCAAAGAAAGGCAACAAGGATGTTGAAAGGCCTGGAAAAGCTCTCATATGGAAAGGCTATTGATTACCTTAGACAGGAGACAAACAAAAGGAGACACGATAACATCATATACAATAATGAATGATTTAGAGAAAGTACTTGAGCTTCTGGTTCTTCCTATCTCATAACAAAGGAACAAGGACACATCTTGTAATTAAAAGGTGAGAAATTCAAAACAGATAAAAGGAAATACTTTTTCAGTTAGCATGTAATTAAACCGAGGTAGTCTATGGTTGTCTATTCAAGGTTCTTACAGTGTGAGAAGTGTATGCAGTGGTGTTTTGTTTTCATAAAGTTTTAGGTTGGAGTGCTTTTTAATTATGTATTTTTATTTGTTTAATATATACATTGCTATGTATTTAAGATAGAGAAGAAAAGGTCAAAGAAATGAGCTTTGCACTTGGAGTGGAATTCATTCTACAAAAGTCATTGAGGCCAAAAACTCAAGATTCGAAAGGGGATTGGACATTTATATGGATATCAAGACTATCCAGAGTTGTCATAATTAATGGTAACACCTTTTTGTGGAAGGGATGTTAAACCTCATTTTTCATGGCTTTAGACAATCTCTCACTATTAGAGATTGGGATGAGCTCTAATGTGAGGGGCAAATTACTCTACAACTGCCTACTGTGGGGTTCTTACACTTCCGTCTGAAGCATCGGATACTGGCTATCGTCTGAGACAGGATACCAGCTAGATGGAGCTCTGATCCAATTTGGAAATGCCTATGCTCCTGTGGTCCTTAAATTGATAATGGATGTGGGCGAAAGGGGATACATTCGCCACTCTGCTACTGGGTCTGTCTTGTGGTGGAATTTGTTGAAGATATTTGTATATAACTGTCAAATCTCTCGGTTCAATGTATGTTAAGTTACCCTATATAGTTCCTATACTGTAAATTTTGGCATGTGTGACATATAGGTCTCCCTTCATAGAATTCACTTCCTGAGGAAATTAGGGGCTATTTCAGAGCTTAACAAGAGTTAACATACAAGTCTATTGTGCATAAAGAAAGAACAGAGAGATTTGTATAACTGGGTGTTTCATTCAGATTTTGAATTCACATGCACAATGGAGAGGAATGGATTCCATTGTGAAAGCTATTATTTTTGGCATCTCTTTAATATTTCTGCTTGTTCGTTTTATTTTCTTATGAGCTGACCATTGCCCCAAAACTCTGTCACATACTAAAAAATGGATGGCAAACAGGTGTAAGCATATCTATCTACTGTTCCTCACAGGTTTGTACAGCGTTTTGAAGATTTTAAAATGGAATTATATTAAATTCTTTTTGGCAGGTACTTAGAGAATTATACAGTATGTTTGCACCTGTTAAATATATTGACTTTGTTTCAGGTCTTTCTGTTACAAATGTATTAACCTAATCACTGAATTCCAGATGATCAGCTTCAGTTTTGTGTGTGCGAGTATCACACTGTGTAAACAATAATCATTATCTAGAAACATTTGAGAGATTAGATAAATAATTGCTTTGCATAAGAGAAAAAAAGAGCTTAACCCTATGTACTGTCCAAACTCCATCGTCCATAATTACATTCTCCTTATCTAAAATATGTTTCTTCACCACCTATCTTAAACTCCTGTATAGTGCTAATGCTGTACTTCTCTATTTCTCCGAGGAACAGCTGCTTTTCTATGGTGATTGAAGTGATCCCTGTTGATCATTCATGTATACAAAGTGCTTTGGAATCTTTCATCATGAAAGACTTATTAAAAGATATGATAGCTTTTTAAAGCGTAGATAAGATTATTTATACTAAGAATGCATTCGGCATAGGGGGAACAGGTTTCTGGCTGATCATAAAGAAAGAATCTTGACTTAAAAAAAAAGTTGTTATCCAGCAAATACAGTTGACTAAACTAGTATATTTGAAGTTCCTACACCTCTATTATATTTTTATGCTTCTTGTATATAATACATAGACATAACCCCTAGAGAACCTTTCTTTCTAACTGCCTAACATAGAGACCTTTTTATGCTCAGGATTGCCTTTTTGTAGGAACTTTTTCCCAGCATGCCTTTCTGGTGGCTGGCCTTTTAAATTTGGCAGCTCTAAAATAGTTGTTTTACAGGGGGCTGGTGCTTTTTATATTACCCTTGTTTTTAAGCTAATGAGCACTCTTAACTTTCTCTTTCTTATTCCTGAGTTGATGGTATATTTATGTATTTGTGCTGTTTAAGCTACATGATAATCATTGTGTTTATAAATCAATGCCCCCCACCCTTCCCGAATCAGGTCAGATGTCACAATTATTAAATTCTATTTTATTTTCCTATTATTGTGACTTTTATACTGAGCTTATCTTAATATACCTCCAGACCCATAAATATGTTGAAAAGTCACAAAGATATGAAAACTGAAGTATCGCTACGAATTTTTGACTTGTAATGTGTATGAAAGTAGTTTTAGAAGATGTTTTTAAAAGGGGTTAGCAAACCACAGTGCCTGTTGGACAAACATATGTTTTAAAAAGCAAACCCCAAAGCATTCCTTTTCTCCCAACTTAATATGTTGGGGAACTTTGCATAACTGAATTCAAATAACTTCTCTGTGTTGCATTTTGAATAAGAGTGAAGCCACTAGTGTAACCTGTTCTCATTTTGTCATATACATAGCTGTGCTCATCCACTATAGAATCAGCTCAGTTTAACTCACTCTGTGGCTAGGGAAGTTTTAATTACATGAATGAGACTCATGTGTGTTGTGCTTTGCTAATGTTTTCAGTTGGCAAGATATACAGAACATATTCATGTGGCTTGGTCCTTCTCCACTAACTCTAGTGGGGCTTTCTCTTTCTTATTTGAATTATAAATGTTCTCTTTTTCCAGAGAGGAGCCCCAAACAAATATAAATTACTATGGTAGATTTTTCCTTCTTAGTAAGATCAATAAGTGGTACTGTGTGCAAATCAGCATTCCAGTCTTCTCTGAAGACAGGTTTTCCAGTAGTGATGTGCTTTTATATTTTCACCTCCCAGCTGCAGAATTCCACCTGTGATTAGAGTTCTGAGCTCATCTCAATATACCTAGTTAAGCATAAATTTGTAAGCTTCCTTTACCTTGCCTCTTTCAGCTGCAATTTCATTTTCACCTTGTTTTGAATCAGGTATTGATAAACACATACATAAAATAAGGGCTATTTTCTCTGTGCCCAAAAGCAAGTTCTTAATGCTTGCTTCCAGGGAAGAACAATTAAGATATATACTTAAAATAAAGTTCATTCTCCCACTACCTCCTCCACTGTGGGGACCTGGTCTTTGTCCACAAGAATATTTCATAATAAAAGTACATTCCCTCCAGGACCTTTGTTGTTCCTTTGTGCTGATTGCATCTGATGATTCAGAAAAGGGATGGTCTTCTGGTTAAGGCGTTTGATTCAATTCCTGGCTTTGCCATACTCATCCTGAGACAGTTTGAGCAAGTCACTTCAGGCTGGATCCACAAAGGGATTTAGGCAATGATCGGTGTCAGGAAAATACCGGGATTCACAAAGCCTGAGTTAGGCACCTGGGCTCTGTATACTGTGAATGGGGAGAGATAGGCACCTAGGAATGGGATTTACAAAAGCTAACAAGCTAGGATGGGAGTCACCTAAGATAGTCAATGGGAGAGGTTGATGAGAAAGTTGTGTCCTAAGCCCTCATCCTCCCAGGGATTTCAGCACCTAAATCAAGGCTGCAGGGAGGCACCTGTCTCTGTTTGCAGTCCACAGCTGGAAACCCTTCTCCTACAGTCAGGCAGCTGAGGTGCCTAAGCCATTTCTTGCAAGAATGAGTAGGGCAGGCACCAGTTACACATAGGCCTTCCCTTTAGTCCACTGGTCAGGGCACTCCCCTAGGAGGTGGGAGATCCTGGCTCAGTTCTTAGCCTCTGCCTGAGAAGGGATTTGAACAGGAATCTGTTGGACTATAGAGAAATCCTCACTCTTTCTCTGGCCTAATTAGTATTTAATTATCCAGTTACAGTGAAACAACTTCAATAGGAGAGATTCAGAGAGCTCCATACCAGACTATCCCTTAGTCCAGTGGTTAGGGCACTTACTATAGAGGTACGGACCCCTACTTCAAATCCTTTCTCCTCATCCGGCAGAGTGGGAAATGGACCTGAGGTCTCCTGCATCCTGGGAGAATATACTAACCCCTGGGTTAAAGGCTATAAGGAAGGTGATGGTTCTCCTCCTGGTCATTTTGTGCAGAGTTCTAGAATTCTTTGAGGGGGGTCAACAAGCATGTGGATAAGGGTGATACAGTGGATATAGTGTACTCAGATTTTTCAGAAAGCCTTTGACAAGGTCCCTCACCAAAGGCTCTTAAGCAAAGTAAGCTGTCATGGGATAAGAGGGAAGGTCCTGTCATGGATCAGTAACTGGTTAAAAGATAAGAAACAAAGGGAAGGAATAAATGGTCAGTTTTCAGAATGGAGAGAGATAAATAGTGGTGTCCCCCAGGGGTCTATACTGGGACCAGTACTATTCGACATATTCATAAATGATCTGGTACACAGGGTAAAAATGAGGTGACAAAATGTGCAGATGACAGAAAACTACTCAAGATAGTTAATTCCAAAGCAGACTGCGAAGAATTACAAAGGGATCTCACAAAACTGTGTGACTCGGCAACAAATTGGCAGATGAAATTCAATGTTGATAAATGCAAAGTAATGCACATTGGAAAACATAATTCCAACTATACATATAAAATGATGGGGTCTAAATTAGCTGTTACCACTCAAGAAAGAGACCTTGTGGATAGTTCTGTGGAAACATCCACTCAATGTGCAGCTACAGTCAAAAAAGCAAAAAAGGGATAGATAATAAGAGAAAAAATATTGCTTCTATATAAATCCATGGTACGCCAACATCTTGAATACTGCATGCAGATGTGGTCGCCCCATCTCAAAAAAGATATATTGAATTGGAAAAGATTCAGAAAAGGGCAACAAAAATGATTAGGGTTATGCAAACAGTTTCCATATGAAGAGAGATTAAAAAGACTGGGACTTTTCAGCTTGGAAAAGTGATGACTAAGGGGGGATATGATAGAGGTCTGTAAAATCATGACTGGTGTAGAGAAAGTAAATAAGGAAGCGTTATTTACTCCTTCTCATAACACAAGAACTAAGGGTCACCAAATGAAATTAATAGGCAGCAGGTTTAAAACAAAGAAAAGTATTTCTTCACACAATGCACAGTCAACCTGTGGAACATTAATTAAGTCTATTAACAGAGATTTGAGCCAGGTAAATATTATTCTATCTATTTCATATTCATGGATATACTGACATCCAGAGCAGATAAATTACACAGAGCAGCATTACACAGTGAGTCAGTGGCATTACTGGCCACACTATGCCTAGTCCTCTATACTAACCACTAGATGATATGTCCTCTTCTTCAAATTGCAACCAGCTGGTGATTCATAACATGTTCAGTATAATGGATAGGGTTAAAGTTAAATGTGAGTGGCTAGCATACAGGGGCTAATCTTCAGAGCAAGCCAGCTCCCCTGAAGTTAATAGGAGCCATCAGAAAACTGGACCAATAATTGATAAAACATTTAAGTAATCAGGGTCCAGATTGCCACAGCTAGCTGATACATAGAAGAAATGGATACAGACCTGAAATGGAAGGGGAGGTGGGAAGGTTAAGGATAGACTACATCATTAAAGGATTTTACAAAGCAGTCTACAACTACAGTTACTTTCTATGAATGTTGATGGCTACCTTCAGTTCTAACTCATTTTCCTGAAAAACTGGAAATCTTTTCTATAAATATATAATTTATGGGCATGTCACAAATTGATGTCATGTTAGAGATACTTTTAAAATAAAAAAAGGCAGATTGGCAAACATTAAATTACTGCAGTTACAAGTCATGGTTTCTGAATAACGTTGATCTAACCTGTAATTAATTTTATATTTGACACAAAAAGCTTAAATTAAATCTATGTAGCATTGCAAGAGTTATGGGCTGCTGTATACACTACTGTACTTCATCTAGAGCAGTGGTTCCCAAACTGGGGTTCGCGAACCACTGGGGGTTCACAGAACTTTACAGGGAGTTCGCCAGAAAAATTTCACTAATGGCGGACAGAGGACCCTGGGCATTGGAGACAGCAGGTGGGACCCGGTTGCAGGGTCACCCAAGTAAGTAGCATCTGAATGCTTGGTATGTGGCTAGCAGAAATGAATAAATACATACATATGTGTCACTGCCCTGTCAATAAAAAATAAAATAAACTTTGCTATGGCACAAACACTAGAAAAATTCCAGATGTGTCCCATTTTACCAAGGGCCAGATCCTGCCACTCTTATTGGGAGGGAAAGGGGAGCACTCAAAGAATAGAATACTATTCAATATGAATAAGGGCAGCAGAACCTGGCTCTAGATCAGTGGTTCCCAAACTTTAACAGCCCGCGAACCCCTTTCACTAAACTGTGAAATCTCGTGAACCCCCTCCTAAAAATGAATATTTTCAGGGATTTAAGTTTAAATTTCCTCAGTGTGATGGATGTCCCAACTGCCCGGCCCTGCTCTTCCTGGGGCTCGGGCTGCCAGTCCCACGCCGAGCGCTGGGGTTCGTGCTGCCAGCTCCCCACTGACGGGGGCAGGGCTCAGGCTGCCAGCCCCAACTGCCCAGCCCCGCTCTCCCTGGGACTCAGGCTGCCAGCCCCGCACGGAGCGCTGGGGTTCGGGCTGCCAGCCCCAATTGCCTGGCCCCGTTCTCCCTGGTTCATAAAGGGTGAAATTCATCCAAATTTAGTGGAATTACATCTGGGATGAATTTGGACGAAGGCTTTTAAAAGGCTGGTCCTACTTCCATTGAAGCTAATGGGAGGTTGTCACTGAGTTGAATGGGAGCAATAGCAAACCTTCAATAATTTACCTGGTGTAGAATCCATGACTCATAGAATTTGTGTACCTTCAAATCCTTTCACCTGAAACCTGGAACATGCTGCTTCCTAATAAGTGATTTAAATGATTATTATGCTTAACTATTGTTGGTTTTCTATGCAAACCTTAAAGCAAAAATGAGGGCTAAATAAGCAGCATTGATTTTAGTTACATCAGTGAATATGAAATTTCCTTCCACTTGTAACGTACATTCTGCACTCTGGCAGTAGGAGCAGCCTAGATTATCAAGGAGATTCATTGTCATTAGCTGCAGAGAAAGCTCATGATTGACTTGCTCCCATCCCCCCCAAGCTAGAGGAAATGCGCTAGCAGGAATAATTTAGCAAAGGGATGGGTTATAAAAGGTCACTAATGGGAAGCAATATTTATCAACATAATGTCCTTAAGAGATCATAGATTATTAATTACTACAGAGTCATAAGCTCTAGTCAAAAGAAACTTAATTGCTTTAAATCAAAAATCATTGCAAGATTAGTAAGGAATGTAAAACACCAGCATGATATCTGGTTTTACAAAAGGGCCACAGACATCAGTAGCGGGGCTCTTGGGAAGGTTCATTTTCAATCTGCCCAGGCTCATGTGAGAATTGCTCTGATAATCTTACTGAGCTCTTTTGGCAAATGTATTCATCAAATAAATAATTTACATGATAAAGGCAGAGGACAAGAGATGCACAAAAGTCATCACATGGGATATTTCAATACAGTCTTTTCATTTAGGAAATGGAAACAATCAAAATTGCATTTTTCAGCTCCTGAAGCCTGTATTAACTATAACCTGAGCATTTTAAATTGCCTGGGATAGTAGCAATTCTCTAGAATCCAATGCCCACATGAACTATGCATTAAGAAAAAATATCTTTGTAATAAAGCTATAATTGGGCACAGGGACACTGGCGGATTGTTGTGAACCAAGGTAGAATTCACCCTGGCAGTTACGTTGATGTTGTTTACAAACTGATATGTTACCAGCTGCCTAGTAAGCTGGATGCTTTGTTCTCTTATAGAACTGATTAGATTATAGATTGTAATTCATTTGTGCTATATTATATCATTTTATATGTATTATTCCATATGATGTTATGTAGCTTTTTTACCCACTTAAGTTCCTGGCTCCCCTTATGTTGTCATTTGCATTGTATCAGAGGGTGGAGAGATTTTTTGGCTCTTTTACAAAATACCTATCATGTCATTGGATGAACTCAGAAGGGCTTTTTTTTTTTTTTTATCCTTTTCACAAAATCTGGAAGGACAGCACTTCTTTGGGTTATTCTTAATTCCAGTAATTAAATTAGGTTGGAGGATTAAAAAACTACCCTCACCTGATCATAGTTGGTATTTTTGACTATAGCTCCTAAAACCATCTAATTTGCTTGCCATCCTGGCCTTGTCATATTTCAAATACCTACACAGGTTCCCATTTTCCTGCATTTCTAATTAAAGCTAGTTGTCCTTGTGTTCAATGCTTTTTCAGAGCTGTGCCTTGGCTTATTTATCTCTTACCTCTTACCAAGTCACTCCCTGTCTCGTCCCTTCTATCAAGGATGCCAGCCCGGATTGCCTATCTGACCATTTCTCTCACGACTATCTTTACCCCTTCTCTCACGTATCCCGGTGCACATGAAATGTAAACTCACAATGAAGACTACTACCATCTCCTTCAAATCTTCACTTGAGACACACTTCTACTGAGACACCAAGAAGAAATTGGTAATTTCTTGATTTACAAGAAATTAACAATAATAATGGGTAGGTTGAAATCTCTTTGAATATGGTGTATATTAAAATGTTAATATTTTGATCATAACCCTTTCCTTCTCCTTTTTATTTTGCTCATCTTCATAGACCTGATCCTGAAGTTTTTATGCATGGAAATAGAGGTCCACCAGTCCAGATCAACTTGTAGGCCTGAGACCTTGCATTGTAATCTCTTCATGGCAGAGGCCATGTCTCTCTTTGTAATGGGTGCTATGGGAATACAAATAGAACGTGGTGGATTACATAGCGTCTCCATCACTTCAGGTCTTTAAATCAGTACTGGATGTCTTTCTAAAAGATATGTTCTAACTCAAAACAGAAATTAGGGGTTTACTGCAGAAATTACTGGAAAATGCTCTGTCGTCTGTGAGATGCAGGAGGTCAATCTAGATTACCATAATGGCCTCTTCTGGCTTTTTTAATATATGAATCTATGAATAAATAATAAAAAGAGTAAAGAATAGATAAAGACTAAATTGACATAATTGCTGGCTCAGCCTCAAGCAAAGATTAAAAGGCCTGAGAATGAGTGAAGAAGTAACTCAATGCTAGAGGTGTTCCTTATAAGACACTATTGTGGTACAGTGGCAGAGTTCTACTACTGTGGTATGTACATTCTGTGAATAGATACAAGGCTTCAGTTTCCAGTACCATCAATTTGGCATTTTTCATCAAATCAACATTAATTGAAAAAAAAAATTAAGAAAAAATAGTCTTTCCACATATTCCCAATATGGCAACATCTTTATCAGTCACACTTGATGATACATGGGAGTACAAAGGCCTTTTAAAAATAATTAACCTTTTTAAATTAAAGGAAAGAAAGGATGAATTTACAAGTGAAGTTCAGGATTGGGAGTCGAGAAATCTGAGCTGTCAGCCTGACACAGACCTGCTGAGTGACTCTGGGCAAGTTACTTAACTTCATTGTGCCTCTATCTGTATGTGTTATTATCCCGACTCTACTTATCACGAAGGGGAGCTGTGCAATTTAATGTATATAAAGCGTTGTATGATTCTTACATAGAAGGTGCTATAAAAATACTGTTATGGGTTTGGCTGACCCTTGTGATCGGACGATCACCATCTTCCGTGCTGAATAAATGTCAAGAAGCCACTGTAAGCAGGTAGCTAAAATAGTGGCACATGGAAAAAGCTGAGTAGAAGCTGAAGCATGTGGCCAAAGGGTTTCAAATGCAGGGGCTAGAGCTTTGATGGGTGGAACTGTGTGTGTGCGCGCGTGTGTGTATGTGTGCACACACATACAACACTCCAGAGAGAGACACAGGACAAGTTGAAGCACTATGGGGAAGGAGAAGCAAGAGAAAGAATCAAAAGAAAACTAGACACATGCAGCCTGAATGAATTTGGTGCTGTGACTAAGGAAGCTGTCTTCTGGTACCTCCTGTGTTTGGAAAAGTAGGATTTTGTACATCATCCCTTGTAAATAAACAAAACCGTATGAAAGAAAATATGAGACTCCATTGTCAATTTTTCCTTTCAGCTGGAACACTCATAGGGCCCAGAACTTTGGCTAGCTGCTCAGGTAGAAAAGAGTACCTTGACTTTTTGTAGAAAATCAACTGAATGAAATCATATTGCCAAACCCAAGTGTTCAAAAATCAGTCAGGATCCAAAAAAGGGGTCTGAATTCCCCAAAATCATTAGGTTGGCTAATAAATCATGAATTTTTTAAAAAAAAATGTAACTGGGGTCATATTTTCAAGCTTTTTCCTGCAACTATAAGTGCTAGAATTTTTTTTTTTTTTATGGAAGTTGAGATTCTCATCTAATCACTCCAAATGTTGTGGCACTCGCAATGAAATTGTGAAAGTTGGCAACAATGAAAATCTGACACTCTGAACCATTAAAGGAGCATGTAAATTTTAAGTATTTAAATATTATAGACAGTGAAAGGAGAAAGCATTAAGGTGTAATTAAAAACCTCCAATTTATCTTGGAAATGTACATAAGAGTTGTCGCTACAGCAAAATCTCTGAGAAAAGATATGAACTTTTAAAAATGCTATAGACAATCTCTCTTTAACTAGGAACCAGCAGTAAAAGATGTGTCTTATCCAGTTTCTTTATAACATATAGGAGCACGTTACACACACTTGAGCTGGTTAAAACCTTTTTTGAGTGAGAAACATACATATACATTTTACTTGATGCCTGCAAGCCACGCTGAGATGACCAAGAGGGGTTGTCTAGCAGAGTGTTTTCTGTTAGCATCCTAGACATTTATAATTTACTTCCTGTAGAGATGTTTGTAGAAGGTTTTAATTTAGAGATGCTCCCTCACAAGGGACAGTATTATGAACAAAGGAATCTGGAGGTGTGCCCTAGAGACGGGAACACCACATAATTGTGTGTAGCAGCTCACTAGAGAAGCTCTCCAGTTTGTTTTATTAAAGTTGTATTCCTTTCTCATTCACTGGTTTGTTATTTAAGTAACCCCAAGATCGTTTTGGCTTGAGTTTGACAGTCTTCAAGGTAGACCTCCCTTATCTCCTCTGCCCGTGACGAAATAGGTGCTGAGTACAGTAGATGGCGGTGAGGAACTTTGGGAACATGTGTGGGCACTGGTAGGACAGTTGATTAATTTCTATTATATTTATCTTTTGTACAGCAGTTTTCAATCTACTGATAAAAAGTGCTTTAGAAGACCTACGTGTTTATTATTATTATTAAATTGATCTGTGGAATTGATGGGTCTATTTATTTATTTAGAATTTTTTAAAGGCTTGTCAAGGGCACCCAAAGCACTGAGGGGTGCCCTATTGTTAGAGTTTGCAAATATTCAAACAACAAAATAAAGAGGAGAGAGTTAAGCTACTAACACACATCCTCCTCAGTGTCCTTTTTTTCTTTGAGCTGATACGTAGGAGTGGGAGAGAGGATTTATCTGCACACTTCAGTTGTAATTTTGGAGCGTAAAATACCTGAGGACAATCTGGAAATGGATGCTAATTAAGTCTGAACCTAAAATCTGCTGCCTCCAATAATGTATTACTCGGATTAAGTAGAAATTATCATCTAGCATACACAGTGCAAGAAATACCATATATTGTTATAAAATGTCACTTATCTTGTTTATATTTTTGCTATGAGAACTGCTAAACCCAAAAGACCTTATTAAATACATTGTCTTCATATTACTAGAATCAGAGATTGAACACAAGACAAAGGATCTAAACACTATTTTCCCTTTAGACACTAATGTTGCTTTGTGTCATGCAGAAATTATAAATCTCATATAAAGCTTCTATCACTCTTGTTAGCCAAAAATAAAAATAAAGCTGTGTGCAGTAATTATATACACTGTATATAGTTCTAGTGAATTTACACTATTTAATATAGAAAGAGCCTTCTATTTGCATATTTATTTGAGCTTCCCATGAATTAAACATTGTATAATGAAAACTTACTTATTTTTGTGTTGTATGAAAGGAGAGAAGGTTAGCACTCCCCTTGATAAGGATGGAAGAGGTCCTAGTGACCTTTACAACACGCAGATGGTTAAGGCATTGCCACTTACTTCGTGGCATCTAACCAAGTTTAGGGGGGGGAGGGATAGCTCAGTGGTTTGAGCATTGGCCTGCTAAACCCAGGGTTGTGAGTTCAATCCTTGAGGGGGCCACTTGGGGATCTGGGGCAAAATCAGTACTTGGTCCTGCTAGTGAAGGCAGGGAGCTGGACTCAATGACCTTTCAAGGTCCCTTCCAGTTCTAGGAGATGGGATATCTCCATTATTCTTTCTTCTTTTACTGTATTCTTACAGTTCATCACACAGAAGCTATATTTATGAGTCTTTCAGTGTAGATTATGTATCATCAAGCCCACTTTTCTAGGGTTTTAACTTGGCCTTTTCATATTAGATTATTCTGTGGGTAAATAAAACACTTTTTTCTCTCTAGCTGTCAATCCAGTAACTCTATTTCCACTACAGTTTACATTAAAAAATATTAAGACTGGTTTATATTAGGTATTAGGTTAAAAATACACTAAAATAACCATGTTCTGATTTAAGTACATATAATTTATTATTTTGTGCTTCAACATCATCTTTAATCCAACTTCTTGGGTGTATCATTACAGGCATAGTGTATTCTTTTGAAATTCTGAGCCTTATAGAGGACAATTTCCTAACTCAAGAAGTATTCAGCCAATATGGAGGAATTCTTTATTAGACCTTGTCCTAGCAGATAAAGAAGAACTCATTATATACTTAAAAATTAATGGTAGTTTAGGTACAAATGATCATGGCTTGATCACATTAGTAATGTGCAAGCAGAATAAATCCAGACCAGTAATATGTGTACTTAGTACTTTAATAGGGCCAATTTCACAAAGCTAAAAACAATTATGAGCCAAATAAGCTGGAAGACAGAATTGAATCAGAAAAATGTGGATGGTAATTGGGAATCATTTAAGAATGCCTTACTAGATGTACAAAACACCAGAATCCCACAATCGAGGGAGAAGGCTGTGCTGATTAAAAAAAAAAATAAAAAAGCCAACCTGGATAAGAAGGGAAGGCAGCTATAAAACAAATGAAAGAAAGGGGAACTTGATAGTAATGAAGTTAACCAATAAATCAGAACGGTATTACCACCCTTCCTTCTGCGCTGCCTTCAGAGCTGGGCTGAGAGTCCTGGGGTTCACACAGTCCCTCTGACTGTAGTCCAGAAGGACTCTCCTTTGATGCACCAAGGGGGACTCCACCACTGGCAGCTGTATAGTTAATGAGACACAGGATTGTAGTAAGAGACAGAATGGTCTCATGGTTAAGGTAGTTGAATGCTGCCCTGGAGAACTGGATTCTATCCCGGCCTCTGCCACAGAGGTCCTATATGATACTGGGCAAGTCACTTAAACCAAGCTTTTCACAGGTGGCTGTTAAGCACTCACAGCTGCAGCTGAAGCCAATGGGAGCTGGGCTTTGAACACATAAAGTTCTGTACAATACTAACTATTCTGAAATATCAAGTCCTAAATTACTCAAATTGGGCAGCCAAAATTAGTGGATACTTCTGACCATAATCTCTCTGTCCCTCAGTGCATAGTCAACCTTAATTCTGGTATTTCCTAACTTCTTGATTTTAAAACGTAAATAACATTCTTTTAATGCTTTATTTCAGTCTATCATATCCATATTACACTCAGAATATACTACTTATTGTGAAGAAACTATATACTGTATTATTTTAAAATATCATCACCTTTGATGCAGTAGAAGAATACAGGTCTCTAAAAATGTTCTCATAAAAAACCATAAAGAATACTTTGAAAGAGCTTAGAAAACCTTTTTGAGGCTCATTTGCATAATTCATTTTTAGAACATTGATTAGCAAGGAAATGCAATTGCTTTTCTGCCTATTTGTATTTTAATTTCCAATGCAAATACAAATTAGGAAATGTTATTCCTATAGTACGACAAGGACTAAATATACTACTAACAGTTAAAGCCAATCTTTACATTTCTGAAAGTGCATCTAATAGAAATTTTTGATACTATATATTCCACAGTGATGAGAAAATATGCTTCCTTTGGCTCTATTAGCCAATGAAAACCATGGATACAATCCTGGCCCTATTGCAGTAAATGGGAGCTTTGCTATTGACTCCAGTGGGGCAAGGATTTTACCCAATGTACAGGTCAGATTGTAGGCAAGATAGTATTAGCAGTAGTTCCCAAACACTAATGGGTATACCAGTAATGGTACTTCAGCCTTTCTAGTCGGATAAGCTATACTCTGAGCCTGGTGCCATTTCCACCTTAAAAGAGAACAGCAAAGTCTCCCATGGCTTTTTCCATTAGAAACACAGGGTCAGATACTTAGCTGGTGTAAATCAATGACACCATTGGAAAACTGCTTGATTTTGCTGCTGGAAATGCAGGAAAACCAGACAATAAGAATTAGGATGTCACAAGAGAATGAAACGTGAGCAACTAAATAGGTGGTTTATTTATTTGTTTGTTTGTTTTGTTAACCTGTGTTTCACTCAAACTCTTGGCAAACACTTGAAGAATGTCTCTCTTTGTTAAACATTCTGCTTCTCCTCTCCCACCCCTTAATTGAGGGTGGAGAAAGCTCTGGCTCCAATTTTCTCTCTCCCCTCCCTGCTTTCTCCTCATCTCTCCCCTTCCTCCATAATCCATGTTACAGATTCATAGATTCCAAGACTAGAAGGGATCATAGTGGTCATCTAGTCTAACTTGACACAGGCCATAAAACTTCCCCAAAATAATTCCTAAATCTTATCTTTTAGAAAAGCATACAACCTTGATTTAAAAATTGTTGGTGATGGAGAATCCACCCCCACCTTTGGTAAATTGTTCTGATACTTAATTACCCTCACAGAAAATAGGGCCTGATTCCAGGAGACTCCCGGCCAAACCAGGAGGGTTGGCAACCCTAGGTCCCGCCCATGTCCCCCCCACCAAGGACCATCTCTCCCTCCCCCTCTATCTGAAGCTGGCAGGGCAGGGTTCGGATAGCATCTCGGCCTGGCACTAGGTCTGGCCTGGCGCTGTGGGAGCCAGTAGCTTAGTCCAGCACTGGAGCCAGCCCAGCGCTCAGGGGGGCCTGCTGGGGTGGGCAGGCCGGGGCCCCTTCAGCTGCGGGGGGAGGGTGGGAAGGGCCTCAAGTGGAAGGGGTGAAGGGGCAGGCTAACCTCCCTGAAGGGGGTTCACCCGCCCCCCCGAAGCCATCCATCATACCAGAAGGAGAAAGCTGGATTGGGGCAGGGGGGAGGTGCTCTGCAGCTGCGAGGCCTATATCCATTCCCTTGTCAGTCATGTCTCCCGGCAGAGTTCCCCTGGGCGGTGTCCACTGACTTTGTTGACACCTTTGAGGAGCAGTGGCTGTTGTCTGGGGTTCCCTATTTGCTGTATCCCCTTCTGGTTCCCTCATTTTCAACCTTTGACCTCTCTCCCATTCCCGTTTTTCCATTGGTTGCCCACATACACAGTTGTGACCTGAGTTTAGTGGCTCCTCCCCCTCAGCTGAGGGAGTGACCTTTAATTTTGTGTGGGGCCAGACCTGCCTTTCCCAGATCCACAAATAGTGCACACCTTTCAACTTCTGCAACATATGAAGCAGAAGTCCTACAAAAAGTCTCCTATACTATACAACCTTGATTCATTCCCAGAGCTGGTCCTTCCTGTGCTCTGAATATGCCAAAGAGCCCGATGAAAAAAAAATTGTATGTGATTATATCACTAAAGTTTGTATCATAATGCATACATACAAAGAGACTGAATTAAGGCTACACAGTTGCTTTTCTGATCACTCTCTTCTCCCCTTTGGGTCCCATTTCTCCC
Organism: Malaclemys terrapin pileata; assembly: GCF_027887155.1. NCBI lineage: Eukaryota > Metazoa > Chordata > Testudines > Emydidae > Malaclemys > Malaclemys terrapin. Next base: position 182,956,546 of record NC_071507.1, on the reverse strand, counting down.
ACAAGTTCCTAGTCCCAGTCTCCTGGTCTAGCCAGTCCCAGTCTCCATCTCATCCCCAATCTGTGTGTTACCTCCCACCCAACTGGCTCCCACTCCCTCTGTTGTTTCCCTCACCATCTCCCAATCTTGGTCACCCCTGGCTCCCAATCTCAGTTTCCCCTCCAGCTTCCAGTCTCATTGCCCAACCAGTTCCAGTCTCCCCACCTCAAACTCCCAATCACAGTTTCTTTCCCACACTCCAGTCACAGTTTCACCAGACTCCTTATCCCAATCCTTACCTTTCCCTCCCACATGGCTTTTGTCCTCTATACATTTGAACCAGACAGATTCTCCTTCCACATTGCCTGGGTGCCAACCACACTCCAGTCAGTGAAAGCACTACAGCAGGGGGCGGGCAAACTTTTTGGCCTGAGGGCTGCATCGGGTTTCAGAAATTGTATGGAGGCCTGGTTCGGGGAGGCTGTGCCTCCCCAAACAGCCAGGCATGGCCCGGCCTCCACCCCCTATCTGACCCCCCCTGTTTCTCGCCCCCTGACGGCCCCCTGGACCCCTGCCCCATCCACCCCTCCTGCTCTCTGTCCCCTGACCACCCCTGGACACCCCGCCCCTAACTGCCCCCCGCCGCCCCATCCAACCCCCCCCTTCCTTTGTGACTGCCCCCCCGGGACCCCTGCCCCATCCACCCCCTCTCCGTAACTGCCCCTCACCGCTCCATCCAACATCCCCTCTCCTTCCTGACAGCCCCCCTGGGACTCCTGTCCCATCCACCCCTCCTGCTCTCTGACCCCTGACCATCCCCGGACACCCCGCCCCAACTGCCCCCCGCCGCCCCATCCAATCCCCCTTTTCCTTCCTGACTGCCCCCCCTGGACCTCTGCTCCATCCACCCTGCTCTCAGTACCTAGTACCCAGCCCCAACCAAGCCCAGAGCAGCAATGAGCAGGTAAAGCTTTCTGAGCCCCATAGCACAGGGCTGGAGCACGCTCTGCCTCTCTGTGGGATGGTTCATGTGTAGTGCAGTCACACATAGGTGCTGTGAGGGGATGGAGAATGCTCAGTTGCTTTGGTCAGCACCAGGAGCCGTTAAAACCTCAGTGAGGACGGATTCTTCCACGGGCACTGACTTTCTGATTTCCACGGGGGTGCTTGACTCCCAGTCCACTCCCCCAGGCCTCACCTCCAATCCACCCCTTCCCCCAAGGCCCCACCCCTCCCTGCCTCTTCCTGCCCTGTTCTGCCCCCTCCCCTGAGCACGACCCGCCCTTGCTCCACCTCTTCCTGCCACCCTCCTCCTCCCCCCCAGCATCTCCTGCCCGCCGCTGAACAGATGGTCAGCAGCGGGCGGGAGGCACTGGGGGGGGGGAGGGGAAGGAGCTGATCGGCGGGGCCTGCCAGTGGGTACTGAGCAACCATTTTTTTTTTTTCTGTAGGTGCTTCAGCCCCGGAGCACCCATGGAGTTGGCGCCTACAGATTCTTCAGCAATTTTTAGCTGCTAAAATTGAACAAGTCTGAGAATGTGGTTTTTCAAAGACTTATCACTTGTCCAGAGTTGAGTGGATTTTCACCAGGTCAACCAAAACCCTGCCAAATGTTTAGCCCTTCCCCGCAAGCCTGGGGGCACTACAGCAGCTCAAAAAAAGTCTCATGATTTTTTTTTAACATGAGCAAAACAACATGTATTTCCTTAGCCTTGTCCTCAGAAATGGCTGAACTGTTTTGGATGCAAATTTTCAGAAAACTTCAGCCTGAGACAAATATTTGGCATGTACATTTTCAGCCCAAATAGTTGTAGTTTGGCAAAGTAATAAACAATTGAAAATTGGGTCTTATAATGGGAAGTGTCAGGCAACCTTACTAATACCAGCCTTTGTGAAGTACGTGTGTGTCTGTGTACATATATGTGTGCCATTACCTCGTTCTGTGAAAATGTTTGGTTTACTTGAATAAGGCAAATACCCGGGATAAATGGATAATGGCTTAGGTGGAGTGGGTACCAATGAATGATTACATAACTTGATGAATAGCAATTATCTTCTAGACTTTTACTTTTCACTCGGTCACTGATAACGTACAACAAGAATGATTGCCATGTCTTATTCACAAACAAGAAAGCTACAGCCCTGCCCTCTCTAGTTCGGAGTCACTAGTCACCCTCTGTGGGGCCCAGGATTCTGCACATAGGAATGGGTTGGGCAGGATCTAGAAATTTGGGGGGGGGGTTGTCTTGAGGGGGGTAAAGGATAGGGCATTCTGCCTCCCAAATGGTAGAAGCTATAGTGTTAGGTGCTAAAAAAACAGATGCAGAATTTAGATGAAATGTCCCCCTCCTGGCTCCTCTCCTGCAGATTTGACTGTGAGCAAGTAGAATCTAGACCATTGGGATCTCTCAGCTGTGGCCAAATACAGGACATAGAAGACATCATAATCTGGAGGAATTAGCACAGGGCTGGGAGTCTGGAATTGTGAATAGTAATCCCAGCTCTGCCACTGACTCACTGGAGGGGCTTGGAATGTCACTTCACCTCTATGGTTCAATTTCCAGAGTGGTAAAATGGGGATAGTTATAGGGTGTTGTAAAGACTAATTAACCAAAGTTGCTAATGTTTGAAAAGCATTTTGAACATGTAAAGTGTTGCATAAACATCAACCGTTATATTACTTAAAATTATGTAGAAAAGTAAGTAAATCCTGTGTACTGATTTGGTTTTAAAAAAGTACATGGAAACCTAAACTCTTCTTAGACAATATATTGGACTTAAACTGCCCTGGATAATCTAGACAGCACAGCTAGCACAAGTCAGTGAGAGCAGCCTTTGCCTCAGAGTGACTGAAATGGCTCAGGAAATAAGTCTTGTAATTTATTAAAGATGAGCCCAACCTAGAATTTAAATTATGGCTTTGCAGTGCTTAAAATCTAATTATGAAATAGAATCCTGATTTTGTGAATAGGTCCTATTGATCCCTTTAGTGGGCTGAACGAGATCCAAATCTGAATACCCTTGAATTTAGGAGTGGGGGGATCAAAATCTGAAGCCTAACCCAGATCCATATTTTGTGACTGCACCACCCCCGCCCCCAGTCCCTCCCATGTAAATTTGCAGCTTACTTATACTAATGCCATTTCTCACCTGTTGTTCTGTGATGGAAACTCACAATATTGTAAGGAACATGGCGATGAATATACAACTCACTTCAAGTTTTTATCATGAGTTTGAGTCTAATTTACTAGTTCCTGCCCAATAGGCTAATTTTTGGAATTGCCAGCTAAATATGGTAGTGCCCTAGCTAGGCATAGCAAATAAATATTTATCTTCTGGGAAGTTGCTTTGGCATTATAGTGAGCGTAATAATGTGAAAACAGGTTCTGTGCTAGTATGTAACCTTTAATAAATAATCTCACATAAACCACAAGTTGAAGCACTCTCAGTTTCAAAGACCAAGCCTGTATTTTCAGCTTACATTTGGGATCTAGAGGCAGGATTCCAATTCAGGCATTTTAAAACCACATAAAATATTTAGTAGCACTGTTCTTTTCTAATAATATTTTATCTAATTCCTAATTTCCTCTGAAAGTTTTTCTGCAGTAACCAAAGAGCAACTCCACAGTTGTTCCGATGAACAGCTCTCATTTATCAGTCTACTACAACAAAAGGAGTCCTGCTTTTAAAAAATGCATGTTTTTTTAATGCACTCTCCATCTAAAGGATCTATAGTTTATTCTATTTGTTTATTTTAGTTTGTGTTTCTGACAATCTGTTGCCTTTGGAATTGGCAGTTATGTTCAGAATAGTTTACTTCACATTTAGTCCAGCTGGACTAGTTAGATTACTGAGTTATCCTGCATGGCAATTTCTATGCATAAAGTAATACTTTCAGCCAGTTTTTCAACCAGTCCAGCATCCTGTCTCTGGCAGTGGCAAAAACCAGCTGCTTCAAAGGATGGTAGAAGAAATCCTGCAGTAGGCAGCCATGGAGTGAACTGCCTCAAAGAAACTTTCTTCCCAACCCTATTAATCTGAGGTTAGTATACTTCTGAGGGCCCAGGCAACAGTAAGACAATCCAAATATCAGAAATATCAATGCACATAATGATGATCAGTGTGTCAATGCCACAGACATCCACTCACGCTTATTCCCCTGATGTGTTAATTTACTAGGATGTTAAAAGATCTGTGGAGGCCACTGAACTTCCAATCTGTCCTAATGAGTCCAACATCACAAATCTGTATCTTCCAAGAGATTAAACACTGACATGTGCAGTCAGCACAGGAGGGTCCAGTTGTGTTTCTGAAGTACTTTTTAATTAACCAGTGATTTTTCATATGGTAAAGCCAATAGTATCCGAAAGTGAGAGCAAACGGATACTGTTTGCTCAGCTTCTAAGCCATTATTGTCATTTTAATTTCAGTGTTTACAACACAAATCACATAAACCGTGGTTAGTGTGATAAACCCATAAGGGCTGCCTCTACCTAAAGGTAATTGTTATTTTAATGTGGTCATTTACAAGTCAATAAAAAGTAATGTCAGCAGGGCTATTTCTTTTTCTGATCATGACCCGTCAGCTTTTTGTTGTTTTACCACACAGCCTCCAATTGCCTTTAAACAAACAAACAAACAAACAAAATAACCCAAAACAAAACCACAAAACGTTACCCATCAACAGCTACATTGCCCTGGCCTCAAACAAGCCATGAAATAGTGCACACAATAAAGGCAATCTGTCCTTTTTAAAGGGACATTCAAACAACTGCTTTGAGTATCTCTTGCATATTCAGAGTAGTAATGTACAAAATTATTAACTTCTGTACTACGGTTTATCGCATTAGGAACCCCCATCAAGCAAATGAACTAATGTCAAATTTAAGGACTGGCCTCTCAGAAAGGGTCTGGATACTTGAAACATTGAGAAGCTAATTTATTTGCCAGTGAATAGTTAGTATCTGACATCAGAAATAAACGTTTTCCTCTGTCTGCATGTCATTCCCCATGTCAGTTTGTAAGGCTACCTTACATGCCAAACCACCCATAGGAGAAGTTTTGTGGTTCTTTGACAGCCAGTATAGCTCAGCTAAGCCAAGCAAGCAGCACATCTCATTAGGGGCTTGATCCAAAGCCAGGTTTGTCTCCTGTTGATATTAATAATTCCCTAAGCAAAGAAAGCTAATGTTTGGAGGAAGAAGAACATCTCAAAAGTTAATACACAATACATTAGGGTGCATGAAAACAAATATCTGATATAACCATGACCTTTTTGAATGATATATGTATTGTGTTCTACCTCTGCATAGCATATGCTTAGCTAATTGTACATGCTATGATTGTAACCTCTTTGCAGCAGGCACTGTTTTTTCGTTACAAATGTGTACTGCTCCTAGCAAAATAGGGCCTTGCTTCCTTTCATAGAGCCTCTAGGCACTAGATACATAATGATGGCTTTAAAAATACTGGACAGAACAAAGGACCCAATAAATTAGTTAACATGGATTTTATTGATGAATAAGCCTTCTATGTTCCTCTTTTCTGTTGCTGTATGTTCTTTAGTAACCGTTTGTTAAAAATAATTCACCATTTTGATTGGAATAATCTCCTATATGCAGTCATTTCATGAGAGTTACCAGAACGTAGGGACATAGAACTAGACAGACCTGCTGGCTCACTGAGCGCAGTCCCTGCTATTGCAGGCAACCCCTTCATAAATTGATCAAGTTCCATCTTAAAATTAAGTAGGTTGTTTGCCCCTACTACTCCTATTGGAAGGCTGTTCCAGAACCTCATTCCTCTGATAGTTAGAAACCCTCTTCTAATTTGCAGCCTGAATTTATTCGTGGCCAGTTTATAACCATTTGTTCTTATGCCAACATTGTTATGAGTAATCATGACTTAAGGGCATGTTTACACCCATAAGTTGTACTGCTTTACCTATTCAAGTACATTTAAAGTGGTACAACCCATGTATTGTGGATGCAGTTATGCCACTATAAACACATGCATACTGGTATAACTATTTCTATACTACCAGGGTTGTATCACTCTAACTACATCAGAAAAAAAAAATCACACCCCTAACCAACATAGTTATATCAGTAGAAAAACTGTGCGGACCAGGCTTAGTTGTCTAAGGCTTTATCTACACTGGCACTTTGTCGGCAAAACTTTTGTCGTTCAGGGGTGTTAAAAAACACCCGCCCAGAACAACAAAAGTTTTACCAATGAAAAGTGCCGGTGAGAACAGCACTTTGTCAGCAGGAGTGCTCTCCTGCCGACAAAGCCGCTGCCACTCGGGACAGAAAATTGCTTTCACTGCCCTGGAGCCCCAGCCCTTGTAGAACTTTCAGTCTGATTCAACAGGCCTCTAAGCAACCTTGGGGGAGGTGGGGGGGAGGAATTGTTTTAAAGAAATTTAATTTGGCAGAACTGATGAACTGGGGAACAGCCTATGAACAGACAGCTAGGTGCACGTCTTCAGCTGGTCCAATTGCCCTATTCAGTTGGTTTTATTAATTAACATCTGGCTTCGTGCCTCTAATTGTGGTTCCTCTTCAGCTGGTTTGAAGCCATTCTTTCAGCACTTTTATGTTGAAAAACACGCTGAAAACCTGGGCTTATGGCTGTTCAGCTGCGGTGACACTAGTCTATCAACTCTTGAAAGTATGATGCACTGAGCCCTACTGGTCTCTTTTCCTATTGGGGGTGGAGTGTTGAACTCTGCATAACTTGGTGAGGGATAGTAGACAGGGAGGAGGAGAAATGCAGGAGTGGAAGATAAAGCACAAGGAGGATATCGAAGGTATCGTTTAGCTGTGGAAGCACTCCTCACTGTTGGGTAAGCTAGGTCAGGTACACTTTAGAGGTGCCAAGCCCAAACCTCAAAATCTCTGTATTAATATCAATTCTATGCTGTAAATATATCATTGACTCAGATTCTGATTTGGAAAAGCAGCCTCCATTTTTACCGTTGCAAATTTTCGATGGCAATGAGTGTGTCTGCAAATTGGGTCATTTGACATCTAAATGTTGGTATTCACATCAAAAATGAATTGTGGGAACAACATTCCATCTGCAAAAATGGAGGCTGGGCTATAATTCTCAAAATAAGGACCTAAAATTGTAAACTGAGTAATCAGTACATATTTTTACTTTACTACTAAAATTCTGTTTTAAAAAGGGGTTATTGAAACACATGCCAGAAATTAAAAATACAGCTATGGGCAAAGGTTTAATCTGAATAAATACCCATAACACAGAGATATTTTATAGCAATGACCCTAACATCCATATTCTTCTAGGTCAGTTAGTTTATAATTCTTAAAAGAAAGGACTTGTTTTTAACTTTAACATCGTACATTTATTTGTTCAATTTTGTGAAATTTGTTTTGTGTCATGGGATGTGCATGAGTGTTGCAAGTAGGAGAAACATCTCTTTGGAACCGACACTATTATGTTGTGCTCATTGTTCTTCCTTAGATGCAACCTCATTGGAAAGCCCATTATAATTCCCGTTAACCTTGAGGCTGCCTGAGAACTCTTACATTTGCCTTGGTCCTTCACCCGTCTCATTGTTCCTGTTTCCCTCACTCTGTACACATTATATTGCATTGACAGACAAAAAAGTAACAGCCCAAGATTAAATTAAATAATGTATTTGTAAATAGATGTGCTTTATACAGCTTATCATCTCATGTGATAGATCATTGGTCAGTGTGTTTGAATAGCCTGTCTCTAAGTGAGATGTGTTTATATGCATACTGTTGAGCTACCAGGTCAGCTGCTGTAAGATTAGTAGAGATTTACAAAAAGGAAAAAATATATATATCCTGTTAATGCTTCACAAGTTAAACTTTCATAGCTGAATGTTATTAAAACAACTATTTTTAGAGTGTTAATGCACTAAGGTGAAAGGAGTTATTAAGTGTCAGGGAGGCTGTTATTTATTCAGTGTATAAAATTGCACCATTCTGAGTTCTGTACATACTTAGGTGTAAAATGCACTTTGGCAAGACCTTAGCTGATCCCGTGAAGTGTATGCAAGCATTTCACATGTCATAGTTTCATTCAGCTTATTGTATTGTCCAAAAGAGAAATGACTAACTGTCCTATTTGTAGAATACAATAAGAGGACAATGGGCCAAATTCTGCTCTGCACCATAAATTGAGCTATGGAGTGCTGATAATGTCCCCTAATATAACAACAAGAAGGTTGCTAATGCCCCTTAGGAAAACAATCTATAAATGTCCCAATCTAGGGCCAGGCCAAGCGCTCATTGAAATCAATGGAAAGAGTGGATTCGGTCCTAGGAGGAGAATAACTACTAAACCATTCCCTGTACACAGCCTCAGGAATTTCCAGTCACAGAATTCAAACACAGATGAACATAACCAGTTGTCAGAAGAGTAAATTATGTGCTAAACCTCAAAAACTCGGGATGTCAGAGTTCCATGGCTTTTGCCACACTGTCCACTGTGCTTGAAACATCCTTCCTGGAGTTCCATGTTACACAGCCTCATCTTTGTCACACAGACTTCTTACTGTTCTATAGCTGACATTTACATTGAGGATTCATGCCAGGCACTATCCTCAGCCACCCCAATGGAATATAAAATATACATTAACAAAAGGCATGTGATTCTAGAAGCCTATCTCTTTATAACTTCTCTAATCTTATTCCCCTTGAAGCTTTATTGTGTTTACATTACATTTACACTGTAAGCATCTTGCCACTATGCACACTTATGATGCTATACAAATAATAATCAACCTATCTAGAGCTTGTCTCTCCAGGTCAGGGTTAAAACACATTGTTAATAATAATATTTGTAATAGCTCTTATATAGCATTTTTCATCAATAGCTCTCAAAGCGCTTTACAAAGTAGGCCAATGTCATTATCCCCATTTTACAGATGGAGAAACTGAGTTTCAGAGAGGTAGAAGTGACTTGTCCAAGGTCATCCAGAAGACCAGTGGCAGAGCTGAGAATAAACCCAAGTGTCCTGAGTTCCAGTACAGTGCTTTATCCACTAGGAGACACTGCCTGAGAGCAGCCTAGGGAATTTTGCACTGCTGCTGGCCATACTATCCCTATTCTGTAGAAGTAAAGATGCAAGTCTCCTGGGCAGTCAATCTAGCATTTTATGTTAAGGTCTTGCTTCTGCTTCCACTGAAGTCAGTGGCAAAACTCTTATTGACATCAATGGCCTCACCTGTGAAAAAATGCTATTTATTAGCAAATTCTATTCTAAGAGGGTTATTGAACAGGCCTGTGTTTATATTCTAGCTGCCCAAAGCCATTTTATTTGATCCTCTCAGAGATATTATAATATTATCCAATATTTTGCAATGGGATAAAAGCAATTCTCTACTACATTAAGCAGGGGGATTTAAACTGCTCTAACACTAGTGCCTACAGCAATATGTATATACATTTTTCATTTTTGCAACATGTAGAAAAAATCATTAATCTCAAACACACATATAAATATCTATCTGTCTTTGAAGTTAACAAAGATAAACATTGAATCACTCTGCTGGCCCCTCACAAAATGTTTTCCATTAAAAAAAAGATGATTTATTGGAGTTAAGGATGTGAAATGGAAGACACTGTCAACAATTTTCATTTATGCTGCAGTGCAATATGCTGCAATAAAACAGCCCATTATGATGTAGATAGCTTGGTGATATTCTGATCTCCAGCAAGGAAATAATAACTAGATCCTACACAAAAAAAACAGTATTTGCCCCGAAGAGTTTACAATCTATGTGTAAGACAAAAGACAATAAGCGGATACAAGCAAACAGATGGCGGAGCACAAGGAAACAAAAAGCCAGTTGGTCAGCATGATAGGCATTTGTCTCAGCAATAGAGCTGGTTGGAAATTTTTGACACAATTTAAAAAAATTTAAAATCAAATTAGTTAACACAACTTGAAATACTATTTAGATGCAGTTCAACAACTTTAAAATTCCGTTAGATGGTAGTGTTGTCACTACACTAGGAGATAAGTTGTACTTCAAATAATTATGTCAACTAACAACTTAGCTAATTCAATTTGTCTAGATCCCTGGCACTCAGCGCCTTGCTGCTCTGGGCCCATAAACAGTGAAAAGAGGCAGCATGGTTCTGTGCACAAGGCGCTGGAGGGGAATTCAGGTAGACCTATGTTCTAGTACCTGCTCTGCTGCTGACCTGCTCTGTACCTTGGGCAAGTCACTTCACCTTAGTTTCCTCTCCAAACCTTTGTCTGTCTTGCAGGACCAGCTCCAGGGTTTTTGCCGCCCCAAGCGGCGAAAAAAAAAAAAAAAGCTGTGATCGCAATTGTGATCGGCAGCACTCCGGCGGCAGCTCCACCGCGCTGCTTTCTTCTTTGGCAGCAATTCGGTAGTAGGTGCTTCCCTCTGAGAGGGACCCGTCTCTGAATTGCCGCAGAACAGCCCGATGTGCCGCCCCTTCCCCTTGACTGCCCCAAGCACCTGCTTGCTGGGCTGGTTCCTGGAGCCGGCCCTGCTGTCTTGTCTATTTTGATTGTAAGAGCAGGGGTTTGTACAGTGCCAAGCAATATGAGACCCTGATCTCAGTTGGATACTTTAGGCCTGAATTTCCTAAAATTTTGGAAGTTGAACCTCTCTTTGGGAACATTAAATCAGTTGTAACCTCCCTTCCCTCACCCCCTCTTGCAGTCACGCCACATGTTATTAAAGGCTTATCTATCTTTGGCTACGCTGTGCCACCACTGTCCATGCTACCGCAGCTATACTACTGTTTATACTCATGCTAGCTCTCACCGAGTTAGTGTGAGTATGTCTGCATGAGCTGGGACTTGCACCCCTGGCTTGTAGTGTAGAGGTAGCCTTAATGCATACATCTTCCATGCATCCTTCAACTAGTTCTGTGCTCCCTCCCAAGGGGAACACTCCCCCACACTTTGGGAAACACAGGTGCAGATCTTCGTAATATAATATTTCTGCTTTCTTACGTGTAGGGCTGATCTTTTGTTTGTCTAAATTTTTCATGTTTTGACCAGATCTACTTACATGCTTTGAGCAGTGAAGGGGTTAACAATGATGACATTTAAGGTAGAATCACTAGCATCTGAGTTAGCACTCTTGAAATTAATGGCGCAGTTAATACCTCATAGTTTGTTTCAGGCTTTCTGCAAACTCAGTCCAACATTGCTGGATCAGCTACATTTGGGTCACGTTTTAAAGGTTCTCTCTGCAACTATAAATAGCTAGAAGGTATTAAGAGTTCTACCGCCACAGATCTGGCCCGGCCATCATGCCCCCACACTTTAAGACACGCTGCTTTAGACCCTAACGTAACACAAAAATGACAATAACAATATATCATTAATTTGGTTTCCAAAAATGTGTTACATTTTAATATGATAGTCTTTAAATCTGAAATGAAGAAAACTAAATCCTATTCACTAGCTATGAACTAAAGCTGGTAGACCATCTAGAAACAGAAACAATGCTTAATGAAAAATCAATCCTTTCTATTTCTATTTTAAGGAAGGGTGGAATTGATTGTGCAAAGAATTTTCACCCAGCTTGACCTGATCCTCAAGAAAATAAACAAAAACCTTACAACTATCCTTTTCTCACCTACCCATTAATAAAGGACAGGCTTAATAGCAACAAAGCTGACAGGTTTCAAATTATCAGTGGAAAATAATTTATGTGACAAATGCACTCCTTTTTTTCTACTTACAAGTTATTTTGGAACAACAGATCATAACTTTTATAATTTTTCAGTGCAGTGTGTGCATATTTAAAAATTGCATTCCTGGTAGGAAAACTCACAGAAAGCAAACACAGAACATGGCTAAAGCTAATTAGTTCAACATTTGTTAGTTTGGAGATTTGTATGGACATCAAGAATATCCAGAGTTATTTTTGTGGAAGGGATATTAAACCTCATGCTTCAGGACTTATGCCAATCTCTAACTATTAGAAATCAGGATAAGACCAATATGGGAGGTAGATTACCCCACATCTGCCTACTGAGGGGTATTTACACCTACGTTTGAAGCCTCTGGTACTGGCCACTGTCTGAGACAGGAAAATGGACTAGATGAACCTCAAATCTGCTCCAGTGTAGCAATTCCTGTGTTCCTGTATTCTATGTAATTGATGTAACGCAGTGGTTCCCAAACTTGTTTCGCCGCTTGTGCAGGGAAAGCCCCTGGCGGACCAGGCCAGTTTGGTTACCTGCCGTGTCCACAGGTTCCGCCAATCGCGGCTCCCAGTGGCCGCGGTTCGCTGTTCCAGGCCAATGGGAGCTGCTGGAAGCGGCGGCCAGTATGTCCCTCGGCCCGCGCCACTTCCAGCAGCTCCCATTGGCCTGGAGCAGTGAACCGCAGCCACTGGGAGTCGCGATTGGCCAAACCTGCGGACGCAGCTGGTAAACAAACCAGCCTGGCCTGCCAGGAGCTTTCCCTGCACAAGCAGCAGAACAAGTTTGGGAACCACTGATGTAATGAATTGTAACTGAGATACTGTGTTGGCTAGGTCTGTGTGTGTGGCACATCCACAGACTGGACAGCTCCAAAAGAGTGTTTTCTTCCAGAGGGGAAGGACCCCGCAATCTGGAAGTAACCCTGTCGGGAAGGTCGGGGTGTTTCCTGCCAGGGAGAAAGTGAAATGGCTTGAAGTCGGCAGCACTAGCAGCAGGAGGGGAGCTGCCTCAGTCCTCTCTGACAGTAATAAACGTGTGTTCTGTTATTACCAGGCTCACGCCTGTGTCATTATTCCAGGGACTCTGCCTGTTTGTGTTGACCCACCAAGAAGGAGTCCACAAGAATAGTTAGTGAACCTATTTTCATGGTAATAACCAACAGAAATCTCTCATTTTCATATTACTGGAAATTCACCATATTTAGTGAAGAAGGTAAAAAGCAACAAAGAGGTACAACTTGTGCTGACTGTGGCAGCCTGGTCCTCAGAGAAATGAGCCACTGAGAATATGTCACTTCAGTACTCTGCACTTTCCCTTTCATCCGCAGTGATAATTCAAGGCCTTAGTCTTAATCTGCAAGGATGTCATTGAATCAGGACCATCAACATCACAGACCACAGCCAAGATTTTTAAAAATGACTAGGGATGTTGAAATTCTCAGCTTTTGAGATCCCCACTGCAGTGTCTTAAATTGGGCACCCAGACGCTGAGGAACCAAAAATCATTGGTCACACTTGGTCCATATCTACATCTATAAACCTCAGAGATAGCTGCTTTCTTTGGGCACCTACCAAGGTCTAGGGTGAAGCTCGTGAAACCAAGCTGGACAGTTTTTAGTCAAGAGTATTGACTTTGTAGTGAACTGACAGAAGAGAAAGGACTAAATAAAAGCCAGGTCATCTTCAAAACACTGACATCAATGGGAGTTTGGCCATTAATTCCAATTAATATAAAATTGTTCCCTATGTCATGAGAAGATTTAATCTCTCATTTTGTTAATTTTATAAACATATTGTAAAGAAAAATACAGTTGTTTATATTTTATATATTTAAACAAAGAGAATGGGAGAGTGCATTTAAACAAAAAATGCAAACATCAAAAGTACCAGAGCCTAGTTAGGGGAACAGTGAAGAGACCATGTCACGTTGCATGCTGAAAAACAGGAGGCTTTTGTACTTACAAAACAGGATTTAAAAATTCATTACACTGGAAGTGGTACAGTGGGTTAATTCACTAGCCTTCTGAGACCTGAAGTGTGTTTGTGCAGAGAATGTACTTCTGCAAATCCCCAAACCACCACCACACAACTTGGCACGAACAGGAACAGCTGCAGTGCTGCAGGTCAGGGGACGTGCTGCATTGGCAGAAGTTGTGCAAGGGAAGTTTGCTCAGCACCTGCATTGTGTCTGGCTCTAGCCAGTGCTATCAGTTTCTGACTTTGGTTAAAAACTTAATTTACAAATCTTTCTGCAAGAACACAATAGCACAACAGCTGGTATTGGCTTTTCCTTGGTTCCTGTAATTTCTCCACTCTGCCTTAATGTAGATTTAATGAAATTTAATTAATTGTTAGATGGTTTCAATTTCTGCAGTCAGCTAAGACATCTGTTTTAAGCACCAATTAACGATCACAAATATTTAATAAAATTAATTAAAATGAAGTAATGTGTGTTACAACAGATAGCTTGGATCTGGAAACATTTATATATGTGGGTAACTTTAGTCACTTCAAAGAGATCATTTACTTGTGTTAGATTACCCATGTGTATAAGTGTCTGCAAGATCAGGACCAATAACAGCAGTTATTTACTACTGGGAGCAGGTGGGCACAACTGGAGTCCAAGAGGTCCACTATTAATATTGATTTTTCTTGGAAGGCACTCAGCTACATGAAGATGGGCAGCAATATAAAACAGAGGAGAGAGAGAGAGAGAGAGAGAGAGAGAGAGAGAGAGAGAGAAATGGCAACGTGTAAGGGCCCATATGACTAGAATGCAGGTCTACAGAGCCTGGGGCAGCTGATGTTCCTACTTCACCACCAGGAGGCCATGCACAATTATATCCAAGGAGTATTGTGGAGATTAGGTGCTACAGAAAGTACAGCTCAAAGGGGCCATAGAGACAGTACCCTAAAGCCCTATGACTCACCCACTCATACTATTTAACCATGAAGGGTGGCCCAGGAAGTTGTCTGGGCAACCACACAGACTTTTGACTTGCTGTGGTTCCTCACCTTGCCCCTTGATCTCTGATGGTGGCCGGAATTTAGTCTCCTGACTTCAGTCCGGTAGCTACTCCTGATGTTCAGTCTCTGAACTGGGCCTGACTTGGACTCTGACTCTTCCTTATTGATTTTTGGCTCTCGCAACTCCTGAGTCCTGTTCACCAACCACCACTTTGTGGCTGCTGTGTGGCACCAGCCCAGCAATAACAGTAGGCCTCACTATGTACGCTGTGGTCTCTCACACAATGCCAACATTGTAATTGCTGTTGTTGTAGAAATTGAAAGTACAACTGTAGCATGTCCTTTCAAATATGGAGACCTCTAAAAGACACTAATAATTTCTTCCCATTAGAGAATCAGTCTGAAACTGTGTATATTTCAGGGGTAAATAGTTCATTGAAGTCTGATGCTCCATAGAACTAGGGTGACCAGATGTCCCGAGTTTATAGAGACAGCCTCGATTTTTGGGTCTTTTTCTTATCTAGGATCCTATTATGCCCCACACCCGTCCCGATTTTTCACATTTGCTGTCTGGTCACCCTATATAGAACTGTGGGCTATACATTAGACTTGGTGGGGAAAAGATGATGAGATGGAGAGGCAAACAGAAGTCATGAAATCATTTACTAAGCAAATTGATTACTACTGTAATCAGAAAGGAAAACAATGTGTTGCGAAGTAGGCTCCATTTTGAGTTGGTTTCTGGGCCCAAGATGCCTCTTCTTTTTCTTCAGAGATAAACAACCACCTCAATGTTACAGGATAAATTACATGCTGTTTGACTGTAATTGGTGTTTCCCAAAATAAAGCACAGTTCAGGCAGACAACCTGCTAATCAGCGAGTGAGAATTGTCAGAATGTTTAGGGAGGATGTCAAAAGGTTACATTACTCTGTAAAGTCATTTGCAGAGAACTCCAGTAAAAAGCTCTACTCCAAAACAAAGCCAGGTGAGCTTCATCAGCAAAAGTGATAGCAAAAAGCAAGTACAATAAACTGAACTACTGAGGCTATATGCTCTAAATCAGTGGCGCCCAACCTTATTACATAGGAGGGTCACATAAACCTAAGCACAACCTTTTGGGGCCAAATAGATTCTACATATTTGAATAAGATTTAAAGTCACCTGTATTGATTTATATTTTAAGTTCAGATTTATTCATATGTATTTAGATAGGTTGTTTCTATGTACAGTATTGTCTATTTAAAAACAAATAAAGAAATCAGTGCATAAAATTTGCACATGACAACAAGATGCTAATGAATCAGCTGTTAGTATATTGTGTTGGAGCAGCCCGTGGGCCTTATGAAATGCTCTGGGAGGCGATGGGTTCAGCACCTGTGCTCTAAATTATGCAGTGTTATTGAGGAGTTAACACTTGTGAATGGCCCCTTTTCAACAGAGCACTTAAACACATGCTTAATTTCATCCTGATTCAGCAAAGCACTTAAGCATGTGCTTAGCTTTACAGCTTGTGCTTCAAATTGACTTCATTTATACATTTGAAACTTAAGCATGTGCTTAAGTGCTTTGCTAAATCAGGGCCTATATCATGAAACTGGTACAACATTTTCCCCCTTGCTATTCTGAGATGATCAGCCACCTTGATCTTCTAGAGTCTTCAGTGAAGGTGGCAGCTGCACTAGCACATTAGCTATCTGGGTTATTGACATCAGCTTTGTGGTTTAATGAGTATAAGCACTATAAATAAAGACATAATTTACAATGCAATTATTCTCAGTATCCCAGTGGCCAAAGGAACAGTGTCTTCAGTCGCCATAAAAGCAGTGATATCTATAGCATAGAATATCTTATTGCTATTGTTAAATGGACCTTGCCTTCAAAAACAAAAATATTTATTTCAAATGAAATATTTATTTAGCAAACAATGGCCAAATTCACCCCTGTTGTAACCACAATTGACAAGTATGGAGTCTACACGGGCTTGGGGTCTATGCTGGGAGGGGGCCTGTAGACACACAATATTTGAATCTAAACACCTTTATGTAAAGATCCACCACTGGAGAATGCTGGAGTCCTCCGCCGATATTGGGAGGTGAGTCCTGGCAGGACAGGAGCTAGGAGTGTCAACACACAGCTGTCCCTGTCTCTCATTTTCCTATCCTCACTGACTCTGGCCACAGTCAGACAGTCAGCAGCAGCTGTAGGGCAGCACTCT
The DNA here is from genome assembly GCF_027887155.1 of Malaclemys terrapin pileata. NCBI lineage: Eukaryota > Metazoa > Chordata > Testudines > Emydidae > Malaclemys > Malaclemys terrapin. Next base: position 182,939,687 of record NC_071507.1, on the reverse strand, counting down.
TCCCTCCACCTCTCCACTCAGCCGCGTCAAACATTCCACACACTGTATTACCAGATGTGATGGAGGGGAGCGGGCCTGGCCTGAGCTAATGATTGGTGTTTCCTTCAGCTCGTGAATCATTGCTTTGTGGCTCAGGTGACATGAGGCAGTATTGGGTGCATAGCCCGCAGCCCACAGTTACATGTGGCTGATCCAAGTGTCTCCATCACAGTTAAAGCAGGTCAAAAATAGAAATATTTTCTTCTACTAATTTCACCAAATTTATTCCCCCCCCCACACACACACTTTTTGTCATTGTTGAAATTTTTCAATTACAGCTATTTATTTCCATTTTAAAAATACAACACTAGATGTCACCCAGTGCTTTGAGCACCTATCCCATGAATTACAAATTACAACAGAAGCATAATAAAGAATTGCCCATAAATATAGCCACCATAGCTATATCTCAAAAGCCTTTGAGAAAAAGGGAAGCAAGATGGGCTTTGTAACCTTCCCAGAAAGTTAACAAATTTGACAGGTTTCAGAGTAACAGCCGTGTTAGTCTGTATCCGCAAAAAGAAGAACAGGAGTACTTGTGGCACCTTAGAGACTAACAAATTTATTATCATCTAGGAGTCATCTAGGAGTAATCCAGGATCTAACACCACCTCAAAATTGTCACCAAATGGTAGTTGGACTCCCTCAATGAGGAGCCCTGATATATGTTCTGCCAACTCTTCTTGCTCCTTCCCCCAGCCCACAAACAATATGTCAGTCATATCTCAGGTGCGAGGCAGCTAGCTAACTCTTATCTACACCCTAGATTCATCTAGACACTGGGCCATTTAGCTGCTCAAAAAAACCAGGTAACTTAATCTCTCTGTGCCCCAGTTCCCCTGCTAAAATATGAAAATAGTGTTTCTCTGTCACACTAGGGTGTTAGGAGTATAAGTCCATTTACCATTTGTGAGTCACTATGTTGGATGGTTCCATGCAATCTTAGAATAAAACTTTAACATTTAAAAAAGGAGGATACATCTGTTTGCTAATCATTAGTCTTCACTAAAGACAGGCATTAAAGTGTATGTTAGCAGGGAAACTGCTCAAAATATAAAACTAAAAGTTAGTTAGATCCAGGGCTTTGCACAAACAAAACATCATTAGTTACCCATTAGGCTGCATGTTCTATTTAATATGCTAGTGCAAGGAATGGGATATATATGCTGAATGAAATAATTCCAGAGCAGCTAAAAAAATACTTCACGTGGAAAGAAAAAACAACAATTTTGAACAGGACAATGTTTTCATAAGTTTAACATGTGTAATGGAAATTTTATGTGAAACCTACAGAAATGAAGCAATAAAGATGGTAATGCAAAATGATTGAGCTCATTCCTTAACATTTGTATATTATAATAAAACAGTCCATAACTGCTATAGTTGTGAAAGACTTTTTCTTTACTGTTTTAGGTGCAGCAAAAAGGAAAGTAATTATTATGCATTTTAAAATTTTTAATTGGCCTAATGTTTTGCATAAAAATAGGACTTTACAGATGTAAATGTCATGCTTATATTGGACATTTCTCTATATAATATTGAATATATTTTATGGGGAAAAGTTAGATTCTCGTAGTTTATTTCTATAAGCTTTACAAGATAAAATTGTGTTCTTTTCTCTCTTTGGGATAGATTCTGATATTTTTTCCTCATAATGATATATTACTACATGAATAGCTACACTGAAGTTAATAGAACTGCTTGTAAAGGGATTAGAATCTGACCCTTTGTTTATATTTTACAAATAATAGAAACCATCTCAACCAAAATATGTATATGATTGTAGGGTCACTATATTCTGATATACAATCTACAATCCAGTTTCCACTGATGTCAATAAGAGTCCTTCTATTGACTTCAAATGGAATTGGATTCTGCCTCATGTCAATGTACAAGTAGTTGAGATTTTCAAAAGCACTAAGCATTTTCCTAACTCTGCTCCTATTGAAATCAAAGGTAAATCTCTCATTGATTGTGGTGAAAGATGGTGGAACTAATGTTGAGTACTTTTGAAAATCCAACCTATAGTACTGTACTTCTTTCAAGTGTAATGTGTGAAATGTATCTCACTATACAGACTCAGAGGGCATTTTATATTGAAAGCAAGTTTGCTTGTTTTTGTTAGTGTTATTGATCTTCCAGGCAAAATTGAGTAGAAAGTTAAGGACAATCCTCTTTGAATGACTTTTAAAAAGAAACAACAACAATTCTGTAAAACACTAATGGTGAAATCCTGGCCTAATTCAAGTCAATGACAAAATTCCCATTGATTTCAGTGGGGCCAGTGTTTCACCCCAAATATGTTACAAATGAAAAAAAAAAAAAAACTTGTGAATGATCCTTCAATAAAGCAGCTTTAAAAATCCTGGTTAATTTTTGTCTTTCTGCTTTACAGTAACAAAGATGTCTCAATTATCTGCAAAAATGAACAATCTAAATCTTTATATATATTTGCAATTTGAAGCCTTGTTTCAAAGCAGCTTTTCAAAATAAGCACGTTGGGAATTCTTTCATGACAACTAATGTAAGCTATTTCATCATATCAGATACAAATAAATCTGAAATGAAACACACTTGGAATTCCACAGAAACCTGCTGTTTGAACTCAAAATTCTATAGTGACTTTCAACATCCTACTTCTTTCTTTGAAATTAAGTTTCTAGGGTGAAATCTTGGCTCTATTGATGTCCATGGGAGTTTTGCATTTGATTTCAGTGGTGCCAGGATTTTGTCCCAATGTACAAATTATTTACTTATCTCTAAGAAGTTCAGGTACTTCCCCTCATCAACTTTGGTGCCCAAGGTACATCCCTGAGTACATGAAATTCTGTTTGTTGAGAACCAGGATATGGCAACTAATGGAAACAATATTTTCTCCCTGCTGACATAGACTATAACCACAGTTAGTTCCCCGAAGTACATTTCTTGTTCTATAAGAAGTCTCTCCTTTCTGTTCTCTTTTGATGGGACTACATAGAGTGGGACAGGTTTCAGGCCTTTTTACTTGTTTCCTGGGTTTTCATCAGAAAATGCCAATTTGGTGAAACAAACTTTTAATGGGAAAGGTTCAGTTTTAATTAAACTTTTGTTGGGAAAGGTTTCTCAAGTTCAAGAAGAAATTTCTGGTCAAAATGAAAGAGAGCAAGACCAGATTAGAGCACTCACCTAGGATGTGGGAGACATAGCTTCAAGTCTCTGCTCTGAATTAGGCAGAACAAGGATTTGAACATCAATCTCCCACATTTCAGGTAAGTGTCTTAATTGCTAGACTACTCTGGGATGGGTTTGGCATCTGTCTGTCGCTCTTGCTATCTGGTTTTTCACAAAAAAATTCAAGAGGTCTCAGATTTGTACTCATGCACAATGGGAAAATTTTCATGGGATGAGAAAACCGTTTCCCCACCACCTCTTCTTTGACCTATGTGTGGCTCAAGAGCTTGTCTCTTTCACCAACAGAAGATGGTCCAACAAAAGATATTACCTCACCCACCTTGGCTCCTAACAGTGCACAGTAACATTCCACAATTGTTTAGGACGGGCAGCAAAGAACACCTTATCCAATAAAAGCCAGAAGGGGACTTTATGAACGCAGAATGTAGTCCTCTATATTGGAATTTAGCTAGCATACAGTAGTTTTGTCCAGGCTGATCAAGGAATGCTCTTTAGGAATTAGGGATGCAATTCTCCCTTCATATACAACCGTGCATCTTCAGCTGAAGTCAATGGAAATTGTGTATATCAGAGGTCAGATCTGTTAAAAATTTACTTTTAAAATGTTTAAAAGCACCGTTAACAACTAAGATGGATTTCTCTCCAGCTGTTTCTATATTCCCTAAATTACTATATGTTTCAAGGCTTGTGCTACTTTTCAGTAAAAAAAAATTATATACCAGGATACATTTTAATAATGGCTAGTACTTTCATCAATAAAATGTTTATTAAAGCTGAGCATTTCACACTGACGCCAGAGATGGCTTCCCTTTCCCATCAATTGATATACAGGCTTCGACATGTTACAGAGGCCCTCTGTGGCTGTGCAAAAACACTCACGAAAAAACTAGTGGTACAGAGTCTTCCCTTGATCGTTGTCTAAAGCAATGAAAAATCTTGCATGACACGCTAATTCTTCTTGCACTAACCCTGGGATCGGCACAGCTTCCACAACACTGTGTACATAAGATTCTTCCAGAAGACATGAAAGGCTTCCGTAGATTTCTATTAGGCTTGCCTTTTTTATATTTAATTGGTTGATACAGAATTTGCATCAAAATAATTTTTAAAAAATGTAAGAAACAGAAAGGCCTAGCAGCACTGAAGTCATGTGCAGGGTGACATCCCAAAATTATTATTTGTTAATGCCATTTACAATGTGCTACAGTAAAATTTGTAAGTGGCAGCTCTTGATGCTCAGGAATTTAACCATATAGTAAAGAAAATGTATGGACTGATCATTAGTCTCTGACTGCAAAGAGTAAGAACTAATATGATGCCAAATGTTTGATGCTAAAGAATATGCCAATTGGTGAAAGATAAATTAAATAAATACTACATGTTAAAATAAGACCATTTCAATTTTAAATCCACTCTGAGACTAGGCAAACACCAGTATATTTTTAAGCATTATCTCTAAAGGGAAGTTTTAATCCAATAAAAACATCTAATAAAAAATTGGCATAAAGTAGTAACATTAATTAATGAGTTGTGTACTGCATTATGTTTTCACTTCCAACTTAAAATAACACGTGTGTTTCACTGCTCATTCTCATGCATTATATTTATTCCATTCCACTTTGTATTTGTGTGTGTTACACACATTCTTACCAAGAAATTACCAGCAACTGGTTGAATCCATACGACCTCACTTTACACCCGGCAGTCAGAAAGCACTGTTCATCCAGAGATATCAAGGCGCTTTATGAAAGTGGAAGAATATTATTATCCCATTATGGTAGCGGAATAATGGAGCACAGCAAAATTAAGGACAACACTTCGAAAGAGCCACTGATGCTAGGACGGTCTTTCTGGGTGCCCAACTGGAGACATCCATGTTACACTTTCTTTGTTAGTGACCCACACTCAGAAAATGAATAAAATATGGACACCAAATTACAGTCACGTGCAGATTCCCATGGTTCAAGAGGTAAAGGTTAGTGCTGGAGATCTGAAGGTCCAGGGCACAAGCCATGCCAATGATCCCTGTTGTGAGGGATAGTGTCATTACTGGTGGTCAAATTCGTTCTGTAAGTTATGGATTTGATCCCAGGATTGTAGGGTGAAATTCTATGGCCTGTGCTAGATAGGAGGTCAAACTGAATGACTGTAGTGGTCCGTTCTGGCTTTAAAATCTATCAACTTTATTATCCTGATTAAACCACTACACTGACAAACGGTGTGTGTTTGTGTGTGAGAGAAGACGATGAATGTTCCACTGTTCTAGCTGGCATAAATAGGCCAGAATAGTTCATGAACTGCCTGCAATGTTTACCAAATTTATAATCATGAGGGATGTAGGATAATTCCACATCCCCAGCATAAACTGTCCAGCAGGAACTACCCCAAGGCACTGGCATCCTCCAGACTCTTTACTCTCAAGAGTGTTGAAGGGGCTGTCCCAAGCAATGCCAGACAGAGAAGCCCCATGCCTCTGCCCCATCATTACAAAGTCAAGGATCAGTTGCTTTAACCCTGTTAATTTTGGGCAATCATATAGTGCCCTGTTCATCTGACTACCTACAATGGTCACAAGACCAGGGGGGGGGAGGGGAGGAGGGAGGGAAGGGGAAGAGGGGAACAAGAACAGAAAAACAAACCCAGTCTCACAGCAAGTCTCCAAAGTTCTGAGAGAAAGTTGAAAATCCCCAAAGCAGTTTGTCGATGGGAGGAAAAATGCTTTCCTGACTCCAAGTCGTGATTGGTTGGTCGTTCAGCAAACCCAGAAGTGTAGGACAAACAAAGAACCAAACTGAACCCCCCAATTAATCAAGATGAGTGGACAGATGGGTACAGCCAACAGAGGAGGCCCGACTTATAAGGAGATAATTCAATTTGAATTGGTTAAGCCAAGGACAAGTATGGTGCTGCAGTGGCCCACAAACAGCTCAACTAGGCCACCTTTTAGCCCTCTCTCTACCGCACACCAATTGGCTTAGATAGAGTCCCCACCACACCAAGACAATGGGAAAGAAAGGGCCTCACCCAGCGGTCTAGGAAATGCAGGCATTGTCTTTTCACCTGCCTGTACATGCCAAAGTTCCCACATTACTAGCAGCTTGGCCATTTAAAAGGTTGTATATATTCATTCATTTTTCAAAAAAAGAGACTGTTAAGGCAAGTTAATTAACTAAAGCCATTAGTAAGGCTCTTTTATAGCAAAAGCACTTGCAATTGCATAGGAGCCAGGAAAGCTCAGGTTTCTATTTCTACCTCTGCTGCAGACTCCCTGTTACTTGTAAATTACTTAGGCCAGCATTATAAACAAGTGTTGGCGGATTAATTCTTTAATGTTTGTGAAGCACTGTGAGATCCTTTGAAGGCAGGAACCATGGAAATGGAAAGGATTATTATTTATTATTAAAATTCATAGTGAATTAAAACAACTATTTAAAAAGGAAATTCACCTACTTTTAATTAGATTTACAGCTGCGAGTTTTCATTTCATTACAGATCATTTAAGCTCCAGTTGTAAGAGCTGTCATAGTAACCTACGCATATATTTCTGAGGAGCAAATGAAAAATGAGCCTTTCCACAGAAAGTTTATTACAACGAAACTTGGAGGATTGTCGTGTAACACAGTGCTTTAACAAGAATAATCATTTACACCCTATATCATTTTTCACACTAGTTTCTCAAAACACTTTACAGACTTTAATGCTTGTGTTCACTTAGGGTTGTAGGGCATCTATTGATTCAGTCATCTCTGATGAGATGACTTAAGATATAGGTATCCCCTTTCTCACTTTCCTTCTGAGGTTGGGAGTTCTATTTATTAAGCATTATTAATTATTATTATTATTATTATATATAATAATAATATAATATTTGTACTAGAATAGCATCTAGATGGGAACCACACTGTGCTAGGTGCTATACAGACACACACAGTAGGCGATTGCCTCTGCCCAGCAGAGCTTGCAATCTAAACAGATAAGGATGGATAGGGACACAGAGGGTTAGTAACTTGCACAAGGTCACAGGGCAAGTCAGGTCAGTGGCAGAGGTACAAATGGAATTCCTGTCTCCTGACTATCCTTTCCATCGGACCCCACTGCCTAGACTTTTATCTGGCATTATGTGTGCATTTTAATTTTGGGCCAAGCGAAGCAAGTATGTCCGTAACACGATAAGTGATTCTGGTGGAAAACCAGCAGGGCCGGCTCCAGGCACCAGCTAAAAAAGCAGGTGCTTGGGGCGGCCAGTACCAACGGGTGGCACTCCGGCTGCTATTGGGACGGCATGTCCAGGTCTTCAGCGGCAATTCGGCGGCGGTTCCCTCAGTCCCTCTCGGAGCGAAGGACCTGCCGCCAAATTGCTGCCAAAGAGTGGAGCGGTGTGATCGCGCTGCCGCAGGCTTTTTTTTTTTTTTTTTGCCGCTTGGGATGGCAGAAAACCTGGAGCCGGCCCTGAAAACCAGACAGTGAATCTGAATGGCAGACAAATAGGTTGGCCTAAACATGTCTTGCAAAAGTATTCCTGAAGATAAATGAATTAAGTACCAGTACAACAAAAATGATTCCTTCTTGTACTCCTAAGGATTCCTGAGAGGTGTAGAGTTTAAACTTAGACATGGTAGTGTAGGTTTGGCCAACATGTATTATTTACCACAATCAATTACTCGCCTGATACAGCTCTGGAAGATAATGTTGAGAATTAAGTTTCCAACTCCCATTGACTTTCTGTGGAGGTAGGCACCTAATTCCCTTTGGCCTAGTGCCTTAGTTCCTAATTCTTCACCCACTGAAAGAGAGCAGGCTCAAGCCCTCATTTTCCTTCATTAATCAAAATGAACATAGCCTTCAGCTGAACTGTCGATGCTCCTCTTTCACTAGCAGTCTGGAGCGGATGATGATTTGACATTTCATCATTTCTGGCGGATTCTGCCTTGAATAAAAACATCTATTGTGGCCATAGAATGGCCATATTGGGTCAGACCAAAGGTGCATCAAGCCCAGTATCCTGTCCTCTGACAGTGGCCAATGGAAAGTGCCCCAAAGGGAATGAACAGACAGGTTATCGTCAAGTGATCCATGCTCGGTCACCCAATCCCAGTTTCTGGCAAACAGAGGCTAGGGACATCATTCCTGCCCATCCTGGCTAATAGCCATTGATGGACCTTATCTTCCATGAATCTATCTAGCTCCCTTTTGAACCCCATTATAGTATTGGCCTTCACAACAACCTCTGGCAAGGAGTTCCAGAGGTTGACAGTGCGTTGCATGAAAAAAATACTTTCTTGTGTTTGTTTTAAACCTGCTACCTATTAATTTCATTTGGTGGCCCCTTGTTCTTGTATTATGAGAAGGAGTAAATAAAAATTCCTTATTTACTTTCTCTATACCACTCATGATTTTATAGACCTCTATCATATCCCCCCTTAGTCGCCTCTTTTCCAAGCTCTTTTCCCAGTCTTATTAATCTCTCCTCATACGGAAGCCGTTCTATACCCCTAATCATTTTTGTTGCCCTTTTCTGAACCTTTTCCAATTCCAATATATCTTTTTTGAGATGGGGAGACCACATCTGCACACAGTATTCAAGCTGTGGTGTACCATGGATTTATATAGAGGGTTTATATGATATTTTCTGATCCATCTGAACAGTAAGGGAGACAGTAAGAAATGGGGACATGAGCTCTTGCCAGAAAGAAAGACTCTCTGGCGGTGAGCACATGGAAAATCTACTAAAACAACATGAGGTGTCAAAATATGTATTATATATAAAACTACAGCAGGCATACATAAACTCTGTGTGAGGTCGGGCTTATAGCTAAAAAAATCACCATGGGACAAACCTGGTCACCATGGATTCAGATAACCAGAATTCAAAATACAAGCAGTGCACTCCTCCCAAAACATGGGCAACTGGCTGCATAAGCTTGTCTGGGGAGTCATGATATTTCATATAGAACTATGATAAACAAGGCGCTTTGTATGAATTTGGTCTGTGCTCTAACTTCATCCTTCACTCCATCCCAGCTTCTCTGCACCATTTGTCTCCCTATCATACTCTCAGCTTTTTCTATCTTCTCTCTTACCATGATATACACTTGGCTCATCCCTTTCCCACCCCCTCCCAGTACCTGTGGGCTAAGCCCCCTCTCATTCAAATCCCTCCCCAAAACACAGTTCTTTTATGCAGCCTGGCAATGTCCATCTGACTGAGGGTGCCTCTTCATGTTGCCAGACCTGAACTGCAGCCCTTGAATCTGATTAGTTATACTCGGTAAAACAAAGATCACATGTTTGATGTGTTCTCTCCAATATCGTGTCCAGGTAAGGTACTACATACATAATAATGAAGAGGAACAAGCCAGATTGTCTGAGACATGGCAATAGAAAGACAAGAGGTGCTGATTACTTGGCACCAAACCTCTTTCAAGCTATACATGTGACCCTCCTAAACCAGAGCCTGAGCCTGTCTGTCAGCAGAGCCTACAGTGGGATTATCAAACAAGGGTGAAAATGAAAGTGACTTATTTGGATAGTGCCATCTATCCAGAGAGATCCAAAGAGACTTTACAGATTATGGGCTAGGTCCTGAAAAGTGCTGAGGTCCCCCTGCAATGGCTACTGAAATCAGTGGCAGCTGAGGACACTTGGTAAGTCTGAAAATCAGGCCACTTTTATTTAGGTGACTCAATATGTATTGAGGTTCCTTATTTTTAGACAGCCAGTGTAGCTACTTGAGTCAGTGGACACTGATCCAGCCTTGTGACAGCGATATTAACCTTTTGTAAATCTGAACTACACTATTTGAGGAAAAAAAGACCAATCTCTTGTCAGAACTCCTGAGTGGTTCAGCTTTATTACACCCAGGTTTGAAATCTTGGCCTGAATGACTCCTGCAAAGATCACTGAAATCAGTAGGAGTTGAGCGTGTTCTTACATACCCCCCAGCACACTGTAGCATCAAGAAGGACCACTTAAAGAACGGTGAAGATATTTATAAGGAAGAAGTTGTCCAGTGCCTGGACTTGGGGTGGGACTGGCAGATTTATGCTGCACTGCCATTGTCTCTGCAGTTTCCTGTTAGCCAATAGGGAACAAGTGCAAGTGGTGGACTGTGCAATGAAGTCATCATACAATATGAGAAGCCTGAAAACCGTCCATCCTGAGACATGGGATCTGGTAAGGGGTGTGAAACCTGTATTGCCAACCCCAAAGATTTAAAAATCGTGAGTCAGGTACCCCCAAAATCATGAAACCGGCTTAAAAATCGTGAGATTTAAGTAAATATTGGATTGGGGTCCCATTTTCAAGCTTTTCTCTACAACTATGAAGACCAGAAACTTTATTTTTAAATGAAACTGATTATCATTTGTCTCTAGTAGCCGGAGCCTTAAATCAAACACCAGCTGTTGCAAGACGGGTGATGAAATCATGACAGTGGGCAGCACTGAAAAATGGAAGTGAAGGAGGCAAAAAGAGAGGAAGTGAGGGCAAGAGGGGGAGAGTTAGCATGGAGGAAATAGGGCAGAGAAAGAGAGAGTAAATCTCAGGGGAGAGGGGCCAGAGAGACAGTGCTGGGGAAAGAAAAACACAAGGGGTCAGGGATGAGCCCTCAGGAACTAGGGCTGGAGTGAAGGGTTGATGCAGGGCCCTCTTCCTACTATATGTCCTGGGCCCAGGGCCGGCTCCAGGGTTTTGGCCGCCCCAAGCAGCCAAAACGAAGAAAAAAAAAAAAAAAGCCACGATCACGATCGCGATCTGTGGCGGCAATTCGGTGGGGGGTCCTTCACTCCCAGGCGGAGTGAGGGACTGTCCGCTGAATTGCCGCCGAATACCTGGACGTGCCGCCCCTCTCTGGAGCGGCCGCCCCAGGCACCTGCTTGAGAAGCTGGTGCCTGGAGCCGGCCCTGCCTGGGCCCTGTAAATCCTGGTTGGGATGAGGGCCTAAACATCTAGCTCTATGTAAGAATTACTTCAACCATCTGTGCAATAGAACATGGGAGCTGTTCACCAGTGAATGGCAACATTATACAGAAGCTATGGGCAGGAAGGAAATATTATCTATTATACAGGGGGAAATTTAGGTGAGTAGAATGTAATTATCCAGTTCAGAATTCAGCTAGGTCTCCACAGCTAATGCCTTTAATCTTGCAAAAAGTATCATTGGATCTATAATGGCCAAGACCTAAATTTTACATCTGCCTTTAATATCCCAATACATCTAGCACAGTCCTGGGGCTTGGGTTCCTTAATGACTGAGAAGGAAGACTGCTCCCCACTGAGTCACCAGCATCACTTCCTAAAGAAGGTTTTCCTTGGAGTTCTTCCATCAAGCATTAACCTCTGGACCCTGCTGAGCTTATGAGATCTGGCATGATTACAGGCCAAGGTGGAGAGGCTGTCAGAGAAAGCTGCCTAAATGTGGATATAATTAAGCTTTGCATTCTCAAGGTCTTTAAGTCTTCCCCATGACTCTACTTGCATAGGTCAACCTCCTGGCAGCATCTGGTGGAGATACATTCCCATACTTTTGACCTGGTGCTCAGGCCGTTACCTCTAACCTACTATGAGGTCAAAGCTGAAGTTTAGTTTCCTGAGGAATGAACAGCAGTGTCTGTCCCCACTTACACAACACAACACAGTTCAAGTTGTCTTCATTAACAATCAGGAGGAAGCAGGGAGGGGCTGTTAGAAAAGAAAAAGAAATTTATTTAAATAACAGAGAAATAAAATCAACATGGCTCAGATGAATATTATTAAAATTGCATTAGGTGAGAAAGAATCTTAGGTTACAACTTGTGGGTTTCACCGTGCTTTTTAAGGGTTTTCTATACACAGAGAGAGCACCGGTTTCACCTAAATCTGCTTATATTGGTCTAGCTTGCATCTGACTAAACCAGTATAACCGAGGGTTTAGCCCAATATAGGAGTGCACAGACACAAAGTCGTGCCACTTTAACTAAGTTGGGTGTATAGAACACGTCTAAGGTACAGCCCAGAGTTCCCAGAAGGCAGAGGTACAATTCCTGATGTTACAGCCCTTCATGGGGGCCATTATGTTGCCCCACCAGCTCTGCTTGCTGGTACATAGGAGAAATGCCCTACTACCTCCCGCATGGGGGTTGAACAAGGGAGCAATCCTTGCACTCTGAGTACCTCAGTTTTTCTCCTCTGCAGTGCAGGAGAATAGGGCAGAAGGCTCCTTTGCATCTGCAGAGCAGCAGGGCACAATCTAGCCATCTCTAAGCATTGGAGGACACAGGAAGAGAGGGTTTTTTTTTTCTGTTTCAGCACCCAAAGCCTGGGACTCCGTCTAGGCTCTTTGGGACAAATTTACCCCAGTATAACTCCACCAAGGTCAATGGGGAAGAATTTGCACTTTGTGTCTCTTTTCTAAACTTCCCTGTTCCTTGTAATTTCAAATTTGTCCACTTATGTCTTGGTGCATGTGTATTTGACAGCTTGCTCCAGGAAGTTATTGAGTTTTATATGATACTCAAGTACTTACACTTTCCCCAAGGCCTCTATTCTCTTTCCTTCTCTGAAAGAAGTTTAGATAAACTTTATGAGTTTGACTTCTTTCTGGTCTCCTTTCTGTTTGAAAACAGAATAATGATTCATTAATAAAAATAAGGATTATTATTAAGGAGCAGTTGGGTTAAAGAAGAGAGGGCAAGCACAGAGAGCAAGAGTAAGGGGAGGGTGGGACTTTTTTCATGTAATAAAGTCATTTCTTTGTCTCCTTTTTGATAAACTAAACAGACTGATCTCTTTAAGTCTCTCACTGGAAGGCATTTTCTTCAGCTGCCAAATAATTTTTGAGGTTCTTTTCTGCATCCTCTCCAATTTTTCAACATTGTTTTAAAATGTAGACACCAGAATTATATTTTACTAATTTGTAAAATACTGTTCTATATACTCTACCATCCGTTGGCATCCCTGTCACCTCCTTAGTACTTCTGCTGCCTGGGAAAGTACCACTATGCATGAAGCAGTGTGAGGAGTTGGTCTGAGATGCCAGCCTCAACAGAAAGATATGGGTGGTTCCCTTCCAGCCCAAAAGAGATGACTTAGGTTGTACACTTAATGCAACAAATGTAAAGCACAGAGAATCTACCTCCATCAAAACTAATGTTACTTATTCAATAGATGTGTATTATTTACCATTCAGTGCTCCATGACCCAGGTGCAGTCATGACTCTTCCCAGAAGATCACTGTGGCCTTTACTTGCAGATCATTAGGGACATGAATACAGGGCCGTGCAACTGGCAGCACTTTCAATCCACCATGTGCTGTGCTGAACAGGTCTCAGACTGAGAGGATACACATGCTCATTTATTTACATAATTTCCCTACTTGGATTGAACCATGTTGCAGTCATAAAGTAATAGTGTTTTATCTACATTTTGGGCTAAGAGGGGGGCAATGGAGAAAACATTAACAAAGTTCCTTTGAAATATAGCTTACACTTAGTTGTGTTGGCTTAGTGTTGTGGGGCACTGTGACAAAAAAGATCAATTACTATCATTCCTCACACACTGATAGATTGAATAGGCCTAATTCTGATCTCATGCTAGTTTTACACTGACATAACTCTACTGACTTATGAGGACAATCAGACCCATTTTCTTGAGAATAGCTTGCTTCCGCTCTTCTTGAACATGTTGCTGTTGGCATCCCTGCCCCTCATCCCAAGTGCTGACAATTTAAACAAAGGAATCACTGAAATTAAGGGACCACTCAGGATGTTCATTTGCCTGTTGTACTTGATACATTCTAGATAGCCAGCTATTTCTATTGACCTCCTCTCTACACTTCTCCCATGCCAAACATAGAGATGGTCCCAAACTAAAACCCCAAATCACATTACTTATTTTATGTTGGAGGGGGCTAAGTACGGGAGGAAAAGGGAACCCACATCTGCATTCTGGTTTCTATTTTGCTGCTGAACAATACTGAACTTTGTAGGGGGTTGAAATTTGCATCTAGATCAGAATTTTATGGCTCAGGTCAATCCCTAGTTGAAAGTAAATTATAAAGCAAATATGTTTCCACTGGTCCATCTATTTTGCATGACAGACAAGTAACAGTTCTTTCCTTCACTCTTGGAAATAAGCAAGCACTGATTCACCACCCGATCTGCCAATAAAAAATAAAGGCTTTAAAGGAAACAAAGCAGCAAGTGGTAATGCCGTGGATGTGAAGGAATGAATCTGTTTCTCAACCTCATCAGCGTTCAGTTTGCCTATGAGACTCCAGATAATCAAAATACTAGAATGAGGTCAGAAAACAGAATTTCCTTCCCAGGGGAATTCCAACTGTGACCTGGGCTGAACAGTCAAAATCTCAAAATATTTATTGGAATGGAAATTCTGACATAGTTTTATTCATCAAAGCAACCGTATCAAAATATTTCATTCTGATAATGTTGAAACTTTATGTCACAGGTGAGGCAGTGTGGTCTAGTATAGAGCACTGGACTGAAGAGTTGGGAGATCTGTCATCGTAGCTGTGTCACTGACACGCTGTGTAACCCTGGGCAAGTCATTTCACTTCTGTGCCCTTGCAGGTGCCTAGCTAGCTCAGTTACTAGCGCATGGTAACTGCTTAATCTTGGTAATGAGCTCAAGCCCTTTGGTTGCCACATGCTCAGGATCAAACAGGTCACCAGATTTGAGTTTTGAAAGCAATTTCCCCCAAAGTTAGATTGTGAAGGAGTTTGAGGTTTTTTCCCCCGTCTCTGCAGTATGGGGCATGGACCACCTGCTAGGATCATCTAAGCATATCTCACTTCAACCATTCCCTGCCACTGCAAGAGCCTCAGGCATTGGCAGCATCTTGGTCTCTCCCATTCTCTGTCTGTGGAACACAATTTAGTCTCTTGTGCACTGAATTGTTTAGTCTAACTAAAGTCATTGGGCTCAGTATATGGATATCTATGAAATTTAATGGTCTGTAATATACAGGAGGTCAGACTAGATGATCTGGTGGTCCCTTCTGGCCTTAGACTCCAGGAAATATAAATATATTAATATAACATTAAAATCAATTAAAAGGTAAAAAAGTAAAAGTCAAAACAAAATGACCCAGTCGTAACAACATGAAGCAAGAAATTCAAAATTAAATAAAATGAGAACGTCAAAATAAAATAGTCCATTTTGGTTTGGAATCATTTAAAAATGTTTCTGTCAAAAATGTAGGCAGAAAAGACATGTCCCTGCAAAAGATTTCTAATTCTGACAAAACTGAATGTTCTGTGGGAAACTTTTAATCAACATTTTTTTTGCCAAACTCTACCAATACTTTTTGTCTCTTATTCTAGGAGAAGTGGCTAGTGATGGATTATGCATCCTGACAACCCCCAGATTCATCTTAACTCTCATCTTGTGCTCCATCTTGGTCACCCTCTCTCCCTCCCCGTGGTGCCAATGACTCACTTTGACTTACACATGCACAGACACACACTATTGGTATTTATATTTTCTTTTATTCTTAAATAGCTTTGGATATCTTTTTTATTCATGGCAATTCATAAAGGTCCTAAGGCAAATAACTGAAAATAACTTAGTTGCTCTCTGACATCATCTTGAAACAAATCTCATTGGAGATGAAGACTATGGAGGGCCTTGCCAACTTGGGAAATATGGACTGCTATATTGATGGCCAAGCAATAGGAAATCTCTTATGGGGTCTGTCTACAGGACATGCAAGGAATGCAACCATCCCTTAGAAGCAAAATAGGTAAGGCCAGTCCAAAATCTGGTATATCACACTGAATCACAGCCTACTAGGTCATTTCTTATTTTAAATATACATATTTTCTTTGCTCACAAAATACACTAGTTTATTGGCTACATTTAACTTAATACGTTTTGTGGTACAGGTTACAATATGACAAAAGTCATCTTTAAAATGAAATAATCAACTGCCATATATTATAATTCACTTCACGTTCGACAGCTGAGAAATGTATAGTAACAATAGCTTGATTTAACTTATTTCTATCATGAAAATTTGGCCTACCACAATGAAACCCTAAGCTTGGTTGGATCCTCCCAGCACTACTCCAATGCAAAAAATATTAATACTAATAAAGTATTAGATTGTATTAGTTTTTAGCAGACCATGTAGTAATCTTTTCAATTTGAAAACCATGGTGGAATTTGGGAAAACATCCAGATTGTCTTGAGCATCCATTCAAAATCTTCCCTCGCTCAGGCTGGTCCAAATGGAGTCTTGATAATCTTCCTGCCCCATTATTCTGAGAATAGCTTTTCCCTTTCCTCGCATTTATACCTCTTTCTATTCTCTGGGTGCCCAAGATTATGGTAAATATATAGCCAGGGAGTCAAATGCAAGCAGCTTCTTCTGAAACTGCTCCCAATGTTTCTCCATATATATATATTTGTGCTATGAGCAGTTAGTTGTCATCTGGGATGCATTAAGGCCTGACTACTGGAAGGACCTGACATGGCAATACGTTAGTAAGAAACAAAGAATCTATCTAGGAGTTGGGAGGGAACATCAAGGAGTCAACTGAGGCTAGAAGTTAAAGGGCGAGAAATCAATGAATAGAGTAGAGCCTAGTGGGAGGGAAAGGGTGATGGTTGTTGGGATTTTGGTGACTTGCATCACTGGTTGTCACAGTGCTGACCCCCATCATATCCACAAGTGCCTAGTCATTTTACCTTCATGATATGCCTCAGATAAGGCTGTATGAGAAACAGGTTTCCAATCCTGTGAGAATTTTCAAGATTTCAAAAAAATTTCCCATCCCACATTGAGATGAAAAGTTGAAATAAAAAAAAAAATTGGTTTGGTCAAACAAAACATTTCATTTTGATTATTCCAAAGTGTTTGATTTTCATTTTGATCTTTCCCCTTCTTTTAAAAACCCTTTTTAGGTCTAAACTTTATAAAATTTTGAAACGAAAAACAGTTTTTTCATCTTGGAAAACTGAAAAATTTCATTTAGAAAATATCTGAATGGGATGATCTGACCATTTAAAAACTCTTTTTACAAAAGATTTTCAAGTCAGCGATTCTGTAAAACCAACCCTGTTTTGTGAACAATTTCAGTTTCAACAAATTGGAATTTTTTGGCAAAAAAACGGTTCATCCAAAAATTCCCAACCATCTCTAGCCTTAAACAGGCTAGTGCATTGGGCAGTTTGAAGACAGGTTGGAATATCAGAATCCATGACATGCACTTTAGCCCCACAGTCTGTCCATGGTAGAAGGGAGTGAATTCCATCCCTTCTCATTTCCATTTAGGATCATTCACACTGCCTGATTATGCAGGCTTTGTGCAGCAGACCTTAGTTTCACCTTGATATCACAGCACATGCCACATTCTATACCTAAAAATGGCAATACATAACATCAATCATGATACAAAAAAAACACATCATGAAAAACTTGTAAGGTGCATAGTATATAAATCTAAAAAATATACCGTCTGTAGTTAGGGTCAAATTCAAATCTCAGTTACCTCAGTGTAATTGTGGAGTGACCCATTAACTTCAGGACAGTTAGTCTAGTTCAGTGCAAAAACGGTGTTAGTGAATCTTCATTCAAATTCCAGTTCATCTTTGATCATACCACTTTATTGTTTGTAGATATTTGTGCAGTTAGGTTTCTGGACAAGATTTGTTCTTATTAATACCCACACTGCTGCGTATGTGTATATACAGTAGTGTGGGTATTACATACATACATACACACACACATACATACATACATATATATATATATATATATGGGTGTATATATGTACACACACACACACTTTGATGAATACTTGCAAATAACATATAATTACAGAAATCAGAATTTGTTTGCAAACAATTGAGGAACAGAAAAAAAGCACTATGTTTGTTGGAGAACTTATTCACAATCAATAATTTATCTGCTCTATTCTGAATTTCCATCAACCTAATTGGGAGCAGAATTTGGTCCTTTGTACACGCAGTTAAGAATTTAGTCAATTAAGCCCAATACAAAGCCTATGTATTTTGACTTCTTGAAACTAATTTTGCCTGGCTTCTCCATCATGACTGCCATGTGACTTTTTCTAATGATTTGCCATGGCGAAACTACCGCCCTAGGAATGCACAGAAAACACATGTAAACGATAGGAGGGCATATTTTCTTTCTTTTAAAGTTTTTCATCTAAAAACATCAGCTGATCACTTGTTGGAAAGGTAGCTTATATTACGTAGATCATCCTGATGAAGTAAACAGACATTTTTCCTATTCAAGCAATTTTTCATTAACACAGTCTTCTTAGTAGCCTCTAAATAAGACTCATCACCTTTATTGGCACAAAGGAATAAATGTTTTTTTTGTTTGTTTGTTTGTTTCAAATTTTAGATAAACTGCAATCGTTACATAATGGTGGACATTTCCTCTTTGGAAGAACACCAGTGAATAAGGACATTCAAACAGGCTCAGCGGTAAGCTGTTCCCTGGGGCTAGGCTCAGTTTGTCCAAAGCTATGCTTATTACATGTGCTTTGGTCAGCAGATATGCAAGGGTAGACAATAGGTTCTTTCTACAAACAATAGGCAGTATTAAGAATGTCATCAGATATAATGGCTATGAGTGGGACAATTCTGCTTTCATATGAAAGCTGTCATCATGGAGCGGCCAAAGTGTGTGTGTGTGTGTGTGTGTATTTAAAGTATGATCCACCAGCATGCTGCAGAAGCATCCTGCTAGTCTCAGACGAACTGGCTCATGAAAGGTGCCATTTATAGTGCTTTCACAGTACCATAGAATGGAAACATTAGGTAATAGTAAAATCCCAGAGCTAGACTTACTAAACACTGAAAACTTACTCACATTACCATGCTTTATAGGGCTTTAGGGACTTCATAACAACAATCCCTGCAACTGCAGACTTTGTTTAATGAAAAAATAAATAGAAATAGTTGCTAAAAAATTAACCTAAAGACTGGTATTCCCTTGTTAGTGCCTCTTTATAATTTTCACTGTGCCTCCATTTGCATTCTGTCTAGAAAATAAAAGGCTTATTCATGCACACACACACACAAAATAGATCTGCCTTCTCAGTGAGAAATTTTGTAACATTTTTGTACTAGAATCAACTATAGCAGCTCAAGGTCCTTTCTGAAAATGGAGGGGGGAGGAGGGGAAAGGAGGAGGGTTAGCTGGATATTACATTACTTTCAGTGGATTTCTTCACTCTTGTGTAATTTTTCTGACAGTTGCCACAGGGCTTGCAGGCCAGTTCAGCATGCCCTCTGATTTTAAGGACTGGATATGCATGTGGAAATTAGGGCAACATTCATTTTTCCCCCTAATTTCATCAAATTACATGCATTTGATTTTAGATAAATCAAACTATTATAATGTTTCCCTTTCCACATTTATGGAGACCTGAGGGTTTGGTCTGGGTTGATTTAAATAATCAAATAGCTTCACCATAGGCCATCCTAGTTGATCATCTGTGTTAGTTTGATGCTTTCTCTCCATGGCTTCCTCTAGACAATTATTCCTCATTGTTTTATAATATTTTTGTCTGGGTTCTTATCGCGTCGTGTCTGATCTGGATGTTGTCATATTATCTGACTTTCAGCAAAAGGCGCTCCCATTCCTGAATGACTCATTCTATTTTCTTTTAAATGATGCAAACATGACAAAAATAGAAATGTGCATTTATTAGTGTTTTCAGTGCAATTCTGTAGCTGGAGAAACAGACAAGCAAGCTGAAAAGACTAACAGAAATAGATGAGTCTTCCAGTCTCAAGTGTCCCTCTGGCAGGTAGATCACATCTGCCTTCTAGTTTTAGGTCAGACAGAGCTGAAAAGATCAGCCTTTCTCTGACCCCTAGATATGTGCCGAGCATCTGGCAGTGGTCAGCATTCTGCCTCTAAGCACACTAGTGACATTTTGCAGGGACGCAGACTAGCCTGGATTACAAAGCTGAAACTCTCATCAAGGCTGAAAGAATGAAGAGTGGCTTGGGATGAAACCTCCCCCTCTAAATGTGGGGCTTCTTTGCTAATTACAAGTCATTGGGTGGTTAAAAAAAAAAGAGGAAGTCAGCCGAAGAGGGAAAGGGAAAGGCAGGCACATAGCGGTTGTTCTTGTCCCTGTACTGCAGAGGTTCTCAAACTGGGGGGTCGAGGCCCCTCAGGGGGTTCCCAGGTAATTACCTGGGGGGAGTCACGAGCTGTTAGACTCCACCCCAAACCCCGCTTTGCCTCCAGCGTTTATAATGGTGTTAAATATATTAAAAAGTGTTTTTAATTTATTAGCGGGGGTCACACTCAGAGGCTTGCTGTGCGAAAGGGGTCACCAGTACAAAAGTTTGAGGACCACTGCTGTACTGCAACCTCTGATATGGGTAGCCGGTGTATGGGAGCAAAGGGAACTCATATGTCCTCACATCCCTGCAGGGGTTCACAACTGTGCCCTTAATTTGAAAACATGCTGATGTCAGAGCACTTGCTTTATCTGTAAGCATTTGGGAAAGAGAAACCAAATCCCAGCTTCTCATAAATAATCTCCCCCACCACCACTACCAAAATCACCACAACTATAGGCACAAAGAACCAGTCTTGTATGAATGTTGTGCTGGTGCTGAACTGTTGACCCTGGAGACCCAAATGCCGTTCCACTTATTGACAGAAATGGTACATCATGGACAGCAGCACTGCCAGCTTCCTCACACTGCCTGCAACTGTCCCTGACCTTGGGGAACCACCACCTAGTGGAGTGAAAGGATCGTTCATTCTCGATGCCCATTCATTCCTTTCCCTAGCCATTGAGGCTGCCAACCAGGCTGCTAATTAGGGCCAATTTTGGTCATGGTTTTTGTGACATTGACAGCTGGGAACTGTTCACCCAACACATTTCCTGTAGCCCACAGCCACATATAAAAGCCATCAAATGATAACAACCTTGGCTTCTACTAAGCTAGATGGATTCAGACTTGCAACTTAGAGATGAAAGGTTTGTACCTTTGAGCCCGTATCTCATTACCTAGTCACCTTACTCCCAAATCAACCATTAATTAACTATTACTGTCCATGTTGTGGACCTTCCTAGTGGTCAGTGCAGGGGCAGAAGGGTGTGTAGTATCCTCACCCACATGCCGCTCTGTGTTTGTTACCCACCTTATGAGTAGAAGAGGAGTAGTATGGAGAAGAGGTGAGCAGTTTCCAAAAGGTTGCTACTCCTCCTCACGTGCAAGTGGGTAAGAAATGGGTAGAGCCTTGTGTCTGCACCCCTCTTTCCCACAATATGCCAGCCAGCGGAGTTGCACCATGGGATGTATGCTGCCCTAGATAGAGGGTTGGTACAGGGTGCATTTCCTGTCAGTCTGCTTCCTGGTCTGCTCCTATGGCAGCAGAACTACACACTTCCCAATCAAGTCACAACACATTTCTTAACTTTTTCTTTTTTAAGTATTACACAGCACTAGGCACTGGAATGGGCTTTTGGTGATGTATCTTTATCTTTAAACTGATCTCTCGTGACAGACAATGCTTAAGCTACAGCTCCATTGTTATTTTCACATTGACAAATGTCGCTAAGCCTGTGCGTTAATCTTGAGCTTCCAGTTTGTCATAATGCCCCAGCTCCATATTTGTCAAACAGATTATTGGTCTGATTTGTACAAGATGTATTGATATGACTTCAATTAAAAGATGCACTGTGGGACAAATGTGCCTGATCTCCTAGTATTGAAATTCCTAAAGAGCCAGTGTGTCTTCAATTTATTTTATCTCGGCATAATACAGAACTTTCAGTAACAAGCCCGTTACTCCCCATTATAGATAGATATATTTAGACAGTTTATGTTTTGAAAGTATCTGCCTAAATATATAAATATGTATATTTATAGATTAGAATCACACTGATATGGTGGTAGTTAGACAGGAACCATATGTTTTATTACTAACAAAAATATTTGACCTGTAGGAATTAAAATGCACTATATTATGGGTAATTCTTTTGTTTAAATATTTGTGTCTAGTGAGGAGCTGTTAAAGAGGAATTTTGTAGGTAGGCATTGAATTGATGTAGCTTGAAAAAAATGTTATTGCATATATCACAAGAATTGCAATGTAAACATTCATTTTACATTTTTAAAACCTCTGAGCCTATAATCATCTTGATCTTTTGTATCAGAAAAATACAATTATGATGATGTCACACACATTTGTGCTGTTATTTGTGTAGTAAAGTTTATTGTCAGATTCATGTTCATAATTATGAAGCAGATTCTGTCACCTTTACTCATGTTGGGTAGCAACATGCCCTGCAAGTATTCCCACTGAAATGAATGGAATTATTTCCATAATAAATGCATCAAGGAATCAGAATCTGGCCCTATATTGCTAGGGAAATACTGCTTGAAAACAAACAGGATATATTTGTATTGCTTCCGTGCTGTTAAAAGCTTACATTTAATATTGATATAATTAAGCAGAAAGCCCATACATTTTAGGCTATAAAAACAGAACTAAAGGCTGTGTGGAATTTGCCACTTTCCAAAGCAATCACCTGCAATTTTAACATTTTTCTATGGTATTATATACTTAAAATAGTACAAAGATACATGGCATTTAAGCCCCAGAATGACCTTTGACCTTTGACCTAAGATGAGCTTTCTGTGGAGGCCCATGGAGGATTGATTTGGGTAATACAGTGACAGGGCAATACAAAAAAGGTATTCATATTGCTTAAGTCAGTGGATATTTCAGGTCAAGATGTCAGCAGTTGTCTTTCCCAGTTCACTTCCTGGCTTCTGAAAGTTCGATTTAAGATTTGGTTCATTCCTATATTTTGATTACTATCTACATACAGCTGTAGTGTTCACTTCCTTGTCTTTTGGTTTCTGCCTTGAAAAATGCTAAATAAATGTTCACTTTACTTACTGACTGATTAGGAATACAAAAACAATGGACAGCTGTGAGGCATCTGTGTATCATACAAACAGTGTTGGCACAGTTCCTGCATTCAAGAGATCAGCAAGAGCCTAGCAAATAAGCTTTCTTCACTAAAGACCACTTTTGTGCATGATCATTGGAGCTGTGCTTTGCCCATACATCCTCTGAATTCCTCCTTTCTTCAGTAATCACACATGCCTAGCATGATGGCTGATTCTATTCTACAGTCCTGCGGCATGTAATTATGTGAGTAATTGGCAGACAAGATGTTGTGAATACCTGAATCCCAGGTTAATTGAAACTAACACCTGCCTGAACTATGGTGTGGTAATGGATGCGATAATACAACGAGATCAGGTCCTATTGAGTTGCATAATCTTTTCAAGACAGGAGGTTTTGATCTCCCTTCTTTGATTTGAGGGCACTAGTAAAGAAAAGTATTACGTCTTTGTTGAAGGTTATAAAAGATGAAGCTGAGACTGAAAATGAAGATCCTTCCATTTAATCTGTTTTGGGAAAAAATCAATGAACATGCATCTTTCAGTTAGAAAGGAAACAATAGGTACAGCTGCCTGTAAAACTGTGGTTCATAGCAACTCTGTAGTTCACCTTAATGACACAAGTTGTCACCCAGGTAGAGCAAACCACTGATCCATGGAATTTCAGTGCTATTAGACCTGAAACAATGGTTTAAAACATAGAAACGTTTTAATTGTCATTAGCAATACAGCAATCATCCAACAAAAGAAGAGCAGATGTTAAGATACAACAAAGGAGGAAGAATGGTCCAGTAGTTAGGGTGTTAGGCTAGGTTCACCTGTGTAACACTATTGTGTATGTTCATAATTTTCTGTTCCCTTATTCCGCATGTGCCAATTTAACTTTTTCATATTAAATCACGTAGACTTCTAACAAGACACAACTAACTTTTTTGTAATTGTTTTAAAGTTAAATGAGGCATGATTTTTCTTATGCAAAGTGAAAGATCTGGGTTCAGATACTGATTTCATTTGCACTGGTGTAATCCAGTTTAACTCCACTGTGCTTTCCTCTAGCTCTCCCACCACAATGACCAATTTTAAAAAACAAAGAGTAGCAATAATGAATGGGATTTTCAAAAGTCCTCAACTTTGGCCTAACTCTATTCTAACTCTGACTTCAATGGGGGGAAGAGTTAGCCTCTAAGTGCTTTTGAAAATCCACCCAATTTCCACCTCAGGACATTGTGGGATAAGAAGCTTGAGTGCCTGGAAACTGGTAGATCCCTCCACTGTTAAGACTTTAAGCAGAATGAGGGAACAAATTAATTGTATCAGAAGTTATGGAAGACACACAGAATAAGTAGGGACAAGAGAAGTGTAGAAAATTGGAGCCAGAAAACATAAATAGTTCTCAAACTGCAGCAGTTAATGTAGTTTGAGGTTACAGTTCAATACGGTAGCAAAAAAGGCCAATGCAGTTTTGGGTTACATGCACACAGGCATTGAGTCATGAAGCGTGGAGGTAACAGTCGCCTTCTATATTGTGATTAGATCTAGAAACCACATCACCAGGAAAATACTGACAAATTGGAAAAAGGTCAGAGAATAGTAATAAAGCCGTTAAGCAGGAGGAATTGATTAGTGAGAAATTATTAACACAACGGGGTTATACCGATTTACACCAACTGAAGAGGAAGCCTGCACAAATTTACCTGTTAAATATCTCTTCTGGTAAGATGTTCTACCTGAATGTTCCACCATGTCAGTATTAGGGCTTGATTTGTGAGGAGTTGAGTGTTTCCTGTAAGTTATCTAGCAGCTTCTGATTAAAGTGTCTGCACAGTATCCTAGTCTAAATGATGTCAATAAAAGACTTTCCTTCAGTGGCAGGTGTTCAGAAAGATGAGAATTCATAACACCTTTGCAGGAGATATTCATCACCTTGCAACATTATGCCTGTTGAGTCTAATACATAACTGCTAGCAGATCTCATATACTGTTGTAGCTTCTCTTAGCATATTAAGTCTGATAAAAACTTTGTCTTTACTGTTAACAAAGGTACATTTTTTATAATGGAATAGCTAACACACATGAGCTACCCCACTGTAAATTTTAGTTGAGACAAGGCACTTTAGTTTTACCATGAGATAAACTCAGGCGAGGTCTACACTACAGCGGGGGGTCGACCTAAGTTACGCAACTTCAGCTACATGAATAGTGTAGCTGAAGTTGCGTGTTTTAGTTCGACTTACCTGGCTGTGAGGACGGGGGCAAGTCAACCGCTGCCGCACCGCCGTCAACTCCGCTGCCGCCTCTTGCCACGGTGGATTTCCGGAGTCGACGGCAGAGCGATCAGGGATCGATTTTATCGCGTCTAGTGAAGACGCGATAAGTTGATCCCCAATAGATCGATTGCTACCCGCCGATAGTAGTGAAGTAGGCGGGTAGTGAAGACGGGCCCTTAGAAAGGTCAACCATGGGCAGGGATATAGTGTTGACTTTGCCTGGCTACCTCACGGGCAAAACCTATAGATTTCTTGTCTCTGCTAGGATTTTGCAGAGAGATAACTATCATGTGTTAGTTATCCTAGTGTAAAAAACAACACTTTTTTTTGCAATGAAGACATAGACATAGTCATTCAGAGACTACTCTCCCTCCATATCACCCAGACTATGCTGCAGCACAAACAGAGGTGAGATAGAAACCAATTATTTTAGCTGATATTTAACTATAATATTGACAAAACTCTAAGCCAATTCCCAGAAAGCTTTCAAATGCTGAGATGACAGGAGGGGAGCTGAGCGGGTGGGGGTGGGGAGAAAGATTCTGCATTGCTGGGTGAGAGCCATAGCTATGTTTCAGTCAAATCTGACCTAGTTTAATGAAATCAGGTCATCTGTGAGCTCTTCATTACCCCCAGACTAAACAGTACAAAACACAGCAGCCAACGTCTCTGTCCTTTCAGTGTACCGCTAACTCTCATTACAACATTGTTATGTATTCCTTAAAATATATTGACTTAGTCATCTGGCCACACCAAAGCTGGTAAACAGTGCTGAGGAAGGAAGTAAAGTAAACATGATTACTGACTTTAAAAAAAATTGCAGGGTAAACACAGCCATGCCTCCAGAATGTATCCTCAAGGGGGAAAGGAAACAAAAGGAGGCACAACTGTCTTAGATCATTATCCATGACTGATGGAGCTCACCTATTACACCAGCAAATTCTAAACTGCTGCCAGCAGTTTCAGCAGATATTGCTGGGGCCAAAGTCAAGGGGAAGCTGGTATTGTAGATTCAATTTAAGGGCAAAATGTTTTCTGCATTCAGCATTTCATAGGCTAGGAACTCGACAACCACAGTCATTCCGCTGTATCAGACACATATACTGTGATGCTGTTATTGAGTTTAAATAATGTACACCTATATATGTCTGATGATGTATGCACGTGTATGTATATCTATAGGTATATTGATCTATCTATATAGATATATATAGGAAGAGAAAGATACATACAAGTGTATATACATTGTATACATGTATATGCTACATTTATGTTTATACAGATATGAACTTGTAGTATATCTATAGGTGTATCTATCTATGGAGATATACATATATAGAGAGAGAAAGATACATAAAAGTGTGTATATATCTATACACACACAGAAGTGCACAGACCATCGGATTTATATGTGTGTTTATATCATATAAAACCTATACTATCTAAGTATTAGATAGATAGATAGATAGCTGGATAGATAGATAGATAACCATATCTATCTCTGGAACAATAATAAATATTTATTAGTGGAAATAAACTCTAATAATAAAATTTGATCCTTTTAGTTTCTAGCAGAAATGTGATCTTTATAGTTTCCGTTTCACATTATTTTGATGTATATTATATTCATGACTGCTTAGGGACTTGCATTCCCCTATCTGCACACATTATGTAGAAACTACAATGTAAGAATCTTTCCAGCATCCCACTAATGTGCTCAGTGTTAACATGTTCTAATCTAGCTTTGGCTCATCCATTCTTAGTAGAGAAATGAATTCAGCATTCATCATATTAGCTCAGTTCTGTGCTTTTTCTGAGCTGATCCTACCAGCCAGACATCTGAAATTATGCTGAGTTATGTTTGCAAGAGGTTAGCCCATTCTATTTAAAACTCCAACTGTTTTGGGCCTGAGGGTTCTCAGAGGGTTTGAAATAATGATTTTAGCATAAGCACTTCTCTAACATTCTAGCTAATGCTAAACCATGTAGGTTAAGGCAGTAGAATCATATGAATCATAGAATCATAGGAGATTAGGGTTGGTAGAGAACTCAGGAGGTCATCTAGTCCAACCCCATGCTCAAAGCAGGGCCAACCCCAACTAAATCATTCCATCCACAGCTTTGTCAAGAGGGGCCTTAAAAACCTCTAAGGATGGAGATTCCACCATCTCCCTAGATAACCCATTCCAGTGCTTCACCACCCTCCTAGTGAAATAGTTTTTCCTAGGACTGGAATGTTTTGACCAGCTCTAATTACAGGAGAAGACAAATATGCTTGAAGTACAACAGAGTGAATAATTCCCCAACAATAATTACTTAATAAATACTGCCTGTTTCCTATTGTAAATTGTCCACAAACTAATCACAACATTCTTGAATTTAGTTATTAGCTAAATGATTTTCAAATGAATTGAAATAATAATAATTCTTGCTTTGCAAATCACTGATATTAACTTTGTTGCAAATATCTGCAATTAGTGCTTTCAGTTAGTTACATAAGTCAAATTGCATTGTTTGAAACAGTCTACATTAATGCGCATTAGAGAACTTTTAGTGCACACCAATGGGATTTACATGGACTAGTTAGTGTACAACATGTTGGTGGTGCTCTTTAGAAATCACATCCCACTAGTGTGCATTGCAGTGCCATGCAGACAAGCCTTTAGGTGCTTAAACCCAGACATAGTGCATCTAAATCTGTTGCTTAGGTACCCATATACTTTTGTGAATCTAGGCCTTAGCATCTTACTTCCTGGTAGATGGAGCCATAACACTTGCTGAGCATGTACTATGATGAGTGGGACCAAAGGAAGAGAGTCAGATTTCAGGAGGTACTTAGTTTGGTGTGACACCTGGACCTCAGGGATGTAAGCAGTTGTTTGATATGGGACAAACACAGGCTTCACAGCATGCTGGCCTCTCTGCATTCTCAATAAAGATCTCTTTCCTACAATTCTGCCTCCCTTCCATATCACTTACTGCTAATGAAACAATGTGGAATCTTGTTCTGCAGAACAGAAAAGGACCGACCATGCAAAACACAATTAGCTGTTTTAAATCTTCCTTTCTTTGATAGTGGCCAAATGAAGATCCTTAAACTCATCCCAGAAGGAGGTGCTAAAAAGGATCTGTTGGATCTCTACTGTTGGAGATGATCATGAGGCAGAGGTGGGTGCAGTAAAATGACCAGTGATCTATAATATCCCACTTTAATCAGCATGTTTAAATGCAGGAATACTGTCTGCAGTCTAAGGTTGCCAACCCAGAAAATTCGTCCTTAATGGCTGGATAGTGTGATTTAAACTGTGTAGGGGGCAGCGAGGAGTCACACTGCCCCTTTGGAGCACCAGTTGGGATTGTGCCTCTCAGCTCTGCTGCAGGCATACAGGGAGTGGACTTTTTATACCATCTATTTAGATGGCACGGAGTATTCCCCCTGGTGTATGTGCCTTGCTTCATGGGTCATTGTGGAGGTAGTTAGAAGGAAGGAGTGGGGTGATGATTATTCCCCCCTGTGGGAGCAAAGTCTGATCAGTACGGTTCTCTGAGACTGTACCATACATGCGAGGTCACGCTGTGAAGAGGACACCGTTTTAAAACAGCACCTTCCATGCTATCTGGGGTTGCAGGAAGCAATACACATGAAAATTGTGTCATGCATGGAAAAAGTCTAGGAACTGCTAGTCTAGCCCAAAGTATGCGTATACCCATTTTCAACAGATGCTTGCTACAATGGCCCAAATCCTAATATCAGTTACACGGAAGTAACCCCCCAGCAGTCCATGGAATTACTCTGAATTTACACTGATATAGCCAGTGTCAAACCCAGCCCTATGGTATTACTGAGTAGCTCTAGAAAATATTTAAATTACAGTATAGCTCTAATAATTGAGATCAGGTAACACTGTATTGATCCAAACATTTTGGAATGTCAAAGTTATTTAAACCATTGTCTCTGTTTTGAACTATGAAGACCTGGTCCTGAGACGTGTCCCATGTATACTGTGACTCCTATTAAATACAACTTTGCCTCAAACCATTAGTTTCCTTATTTTTCTATGGATTTCAATCTCTTAGCCTTCAGATTCTTTGTCATGACAAATGTAACTGTTTCAGATCTTCATTGTAGTTGTACAAAGAATTGACCAAATAAACAAAGATTATTCAGGAGGTCAGCAAACTAGGATGCCTCTTGGTCTGCAAGTTCTTTTAATATTTAACATTCACATACCACTTCCACTTACCACTATAAATGCCTTTCCCACTTATTTCATTGGGCTTTGAGTCAGTCCCCTCTAGACTATCTGAATTGGCAGTAAATGTCCAATTCTCCTAAAATCTGTTTTAAAAATGTGAAATTTCACGTACTGGACCATATTATGTTATGTCATCTTACATGGCTTGTGTTGCCTTCATACCCTGTATTTCATGCTGTGTGATGCTATCTGAAATTGCAAGATGGCAAATGTAGCAGTGGTTATTATTAATACCTCTTCTTTCTGATTAATCAGCAAGTAGTATTTCATTAACAAATAAACCAAGTGTGTATGTGTGTGTGTGTGTGTGAGAGAGAGAGAGAGAGAGAGAGAGAGAGAGAAAAGCTGGTGATGTTTATTCCCTATGAGTTTATCATTAAAAGTGGGTACACTGTATTATATGCAAATCTATATCCAGAACAGAAGCAGGATTGAGTTTATAATGAGCAAGAATCACTTAGATTAGACAGCTGTTCATAATGTGAATTATATCACTTCCAAACAGTGATGCTTGATTCAATACCTGAAAGGCAATAAATTGGCAAGTGTCATGACTCATGACACAATAAAACAAGAAACATGGATATAGTCTGAGAAAAACATTTCTGATTTAGATTATCTGTAGCTTGCCTAGCTTGTACCTCGGAGGTATTCAGGCATTATCACAGTAAACTACATCTTAATAGAACTATTGCTTTACACAGCAGCCTCCATCCTGTTTCTCCCCCCCAATTCCTGCTGCAGCTATATCAACTGCTTACACGGAAAGGTAATAATAGGAAAGTATCCCTGTATTTTAGCAGTTTTTTATACAATTTAGCAGCTGAAAACAAACCATGTAACCTGCCAGCTCTCTGCAGACTTCTGGCAAGTGCTCGGCAGGCTACCAGCATAACATACTTTGAAAACTACTGTCCTAGCTATAAAACCTAAAACACTAATGTGTCTGAAATATAATTTGTTTTTCATACATTCTATTGCTTTTTGAATTTGTGTAGCAAAAGAATTTGTGTTTGCTGCATCAACAAAGGGAGAACTAAGCCCCACACCATCGTTAACTTAAAACTCTTCATTTCAATGTGGTTCATATCACATCTAAGCTTGACTGGAATTTTTAAAATAATTTTTGTATCGATGTCATTTATAATAATTATCCATATTTGAATAATTTGAAAATATAAAACTCATAATACTTTGAACATGTATAGCATGTCATCTGAGTATTTCAAAGTGATTTATAAACATTATCTAAGGGCTTGTCTATACAGGGACATCCAGGAGAGTTCATTTGAATTAACTAAAGGTGTGAATTTGAAGAGGATTAGTTAAACCACATTAAATCCCAGGACGAGGTTATTCAGAATAAAAGTGGCCTTACTTCGGTTTAGAATCATAGGACTGGAAGGGACCTTGAGAGGTCATCTGGTCAAGTTCCCCGCACTCATGGCAGGACTAAATATTATCTAGGCCATCCCTGACAGATGTTTGTCTAACCTGCTCTTTAAAATCTCCAATGATGGACATTCCCCAACATCCCTAGGCAATTTATTCCAGTGCTTAACCACCCTGATAGTTAGGAAGTTTTTCTTAATGTCCAACCTAAACCTCCCCTGCTGCAATTTAAGCCCACTGCCTCTTGTCCTATCTTCAGAGGTTAAGAAGAACATTTTTTCTCCCTCCTCCTTGTAAGACCTTTTTATGTACTTGAAAACTGTTATCATGTCCCCCCTCAGTCTTCTCTTTTCCAGACTAAACAAGCCCATTTTTTTCGAACTTCCTTCATTGGTCATGTTTTCTAGACCTTTAATCATTTTGATGCTCTTCTCTGGACTTTCTCCAATTTGTCCACATCTTTCCTGAAATGTGACACCCAGAACTGGACACAATATTCCAGTTGAGGCCTAATCAGCGCAGAGTAGAGTGGAAAAATTACTTCTCGTGCCTTGCTAATATATTTCAGAATGATGTTCGCTTTTTTTGCAACAGTGTTACACCATTGACTCATCTTTAGTTTGTGGTCCACTATGACCCCCAGATCCTTTTCCACAGTACTCCTTCCTAGGCAGTCATTTCCCATTTTGTATGTGTGCAACTGATTGTTCCTTCCTAAGTTGAGTACTTTGCATTTGTCTTCATTGAATTTCATCCTATTTACTTCAGCCCATTTCACAGTTTGTCCAGATCATTTTGAATTTTAATCCGATCCTCCAAAACACTTGCAACCCCTTTCAACTTGGTATCATCTGCAAACTTTATAAGTGTACTCGCTAAATAATTGATGAAGATATTGATCAGAACCAGACCCAGAATTGATCCCCACTCATTATGCCCTTCCAGCATGACTGTGAACCACTGATAACTACTCTCTGGGAACGGTTTTCCAACCAGTTATGCACCCACCTTATAGTAGCTCCATCTATGTTGCATTTCCCTAGTTTGTTTATGAACAGGTCATGCGAGACAGTATCAAAAGCTTTCCTAAAGTCAAGATATACCACATCTACCACTTCCCCCCATCCACAAGGCTTGTTACCCTGTCAAAGAAAGCTATCAGGTTGGTTTGACATGATTTGTTCTTGACAAATCCATGCTGGTGGTTACTTATCACCTTATTATCTTCTAGATGTTTGCGAACTGATTGCTTTATTATTTGCTCCATTATCCTTCCAGGTACAGAAGTTAAGCTGAGGTCTATAATTCCCTGGGTAGTCCTTATTTCTCTTTTTATAGATGGGCACTATATTTGTCCTTTTCCAGTCTTCTGGAATGTCTCCCGTCTTCCAAGACTTTTCAAAGATAATCGCTAATGGCTCAGCTATCTCCTCAGTCAGCTCCTTGAGTATTCTAGGATGCATTTCATCAGGCCCTGGTGACTTGCAGACATCTAAATTGTCTAAGTAATTTTTAACTTGTTCTATCTCATTTTCACTGACATTCACTATGTTAGACGTCCAATCACCACCAACCTTCTCGGTGAAAACTGAAACAAAGAAGTCATTAAGCACTTCTGCCATTTCCACATTTTCTGTTATTGTTTTTCCCCCCTCATTGAGTATTGGGCCTACCCTGTCCTTGGTCTTCCTCTTGCTTCTAATGTATTTGTATAATGTTTTCTTGTTACCCTTTATGTCTCTAGCTAGTTTGATCTCGTTTTGTGCCTTGGCCTTTCTAATTTTGTCCCTACATACTTGTGTTATTTGTTTATATTCTTCCTTTGTAATTTGACCCAGTTTCCACTTTTTGTAGGACTCTTTTTTTGATTTTTAGATCATTGAAGATCTCCTGGTTAAGCCAGGGTGGTCTCTTGCCATACTTCCTATTTTTTCTACGCAGTGGGATGGTTTGCCCTTAATAATGTCTCATTGAAAAACTGCCTACTGTCTTCAATTGTTTTTCTCCTTAGACTTGCTTCCCATGGGATCTTACCTACCAACTCCCTGAGTTTTCTAAAGTCTACCTTCTTGAACTCTCTGGAAGTGAATTCAGCTAAACCAAATTAAACCACTTTCATTCTGAGTGAGGTGTTCGCACAGGGTTATAATGCAGTTTAATTAATCCACTTCAAATTCACACCTTTAATTAATTCAGATTAATTTTCCTGGATGTAAATGAGCATTTAAATACTGTTTTCTGATTCACCCCATAATAGAGAGTGATTCAACCTGCCAGTTCTGATGCAAACCAAGATCCTTATGCTCCAATTTGGACTTTGGTCCAGGACTAACTCTAACATAATATGTAAATATTAGGGCTGGTTGAAATTTTTTTGTCAAATTTGTTTTACAGTGGAAAATTGGATTTCTGACTAAACAAAAATTTTCATTAACATTTTTTTATTTTCTGCAGAAAATGTCAGCTTTTCATCAAAATAGAATATCAGAAAACTGAAAAAGAAAACTTTCAAGTCACAAATGTTGAGACATTTTCTATTGAAATTAAACTTTTCGACATTCCTGAATTGAAATGTTTCATTTAGACTCAGTTTAGCATTAAACTGTGTCTTTCTGAACCACTGTGATGCCTCATGGGCATTATACTTTGGGTGCCTAATACTCCCGTTCTCCTCTCTAGACCAGGTTTCCTAAGCATACTACATTTTCCATGATGCGCCACAGCCATGTGACTGCCATGATTCACCACAATGGGTCAGCAAGAGGGGACACAACAGTGCATTGTGGGAGATATAGTCTATAGTTCATTAAGGGAACCTGCCGAAGGGAGAATGAAGACAGTAGATACATATAAGAACATAAGAACGGCCATACTGGGTCAGACCAAAGGTCCATCTAGCCCAGTATCCTGTCCTCCGACAGTGGCCAATGTCAGGTGCCCCAGAGGGAATGAACAGAACAGGTTATCACCAAGTGATCCATCCCTTGTCACCCATTCCCAGCTTCTGGCAAACAGAGGCTAGGGACACCATCCCTACCCATCTTATATAGAGGCAATATGCTATTTTTCAGTCTTATTATCTATCCCTTTCTTAATGATTACCAACATTGTTCACTTTTTTGACTGTTGCTGCACATTGAGTGGATGTTTTCAGAGAACAATGACTCCAAGATCTCTTTCTTGAGTGGTAACAGCCAATTTAGACCCCATCATTTTATATGTATAGCTGGGATTATGTTTTCCAATGTGCATTACTTTACATTTATCAACACTGAATTTCATCTGCCATTTTGTTGCCCAGTCACCCAGTCTTGAGAGATCCATTTGTAGCTCTTCACAGTCTGCCTGGGACTTAACTACCTTGAGTAATTTTGTATCATCTGCAAATTTTGCCACCTCATGGTTTACCCCTTTTTCCAGATCATTTATGAATATATTAAATAGGACTGGGTCCAGTACAGATCTCTGGAGGACACCACTATTTACCTCTCTCCATTCTGAGAACTGACCATTTATTCCTACCCTTTGGTCCTTATCTTTTAACCAGTTACCAATCCATGAGAGGAGGTTCCCTCTTATCCCATGAGCTTACTTTGCTTAAGACCCTTTGGTGAGGGACTTTGTCAAAGGCTTACCTGAACTAAAACTCCAGTGAGACACCATGACAGAACAAGCAGGCACTAAAATCCTGAACATACACATACAAGACTATGTACATTTTATGTACACACAGATGCATGTAATCTCATATTTCTTCACTATTTGTATAGCTACCAACAATCAGCTAGATGGTGGACTGGGAAGCTGCATCTCAGCTAACTGAAAAACATGTTCAAGTATGGGAAAGCTGGAAAAGATCCACTGAAACAACAATCAAACAAACCCAAGACCTCTTGCTTTCTTGGTACCTAAAGAAAATGCTAAATAAACAAGTTGGGAACCCAATTACAAAAGTTAACATTAAATCTCTGTCTGTTCTTCTGAAGTCTATTAATTTTTTCAATTCCAAGTATTAAGTGCAAACTTTTATATAAAGCCAAGAACTAGGTTCCATACGTGCAAATGTCTTTAGTGATTATAAAAAATAAGGCAGTAGTATCTCTAGCTGGGAGGTTTGGAAGAAAGGGAACTCTTAAAAAAAAGAAAAAGAAACTGTTCCACTTCATCTAGCAGTGCCGCAATACATCACTCCAATTAAATCCCAGCCAATAAGCAATGGGACGTGTTAAGTAAAATTCATGAGCTTTGAATGCATGTGAATGAATATGCCAATCAGAATCAATGCCACCCATTCATCTGGTATAACACCATGGTGATGACAATGAGCTTGAAACCAGGCTTTGTTGTCATCAGCTGTGCAGTAGTTGCCACAGCCCCCGCTTGGTTCAAATGTGTGGGATATTTAAATCTTCAGCATGGCACCAACACATAGAACATCTTATTCATGCCCCCCAAAAAGGAGCTATAATCATCCTATGAGTAAATAATTCATGATGGGTTCCTTGAGGGGCCCAAATCACTTTCTTTTTAAAATGACCAAATGGCTTTTCCAATCCTTGTGGATTAAAGCTGTGTAGACACAAGTGTTGCATTTTTCAACCATGTAACATACCTGTCACTTTCAAAAGGCTCTTGTAGTACTAATGTCTATAACACAGTTTGCCGTGGACCATACCTGACATGAGACATTATAATAGGAACATTTTCATGGAGACCATGCATCTCAGCTCCTGTTCAGTGTTGCAGTGGTGGCTGACTAGCTATCACTCTATTTTACAAAAACTGTTTATTTTGTGATGCCTGACCTGAATTTCATTCCTTGTGCAAAAGTTCTTCTCTATTCTCAAATGGTATTTCACAAAATTGCTAAGTTGGGCACATTTCCGCATGTAGTAGTTTTGTCCTTCCAATGACATATTTTTCTATAAAACAGAGTGAAAGAAAGAATGTAGAATCTATAATGGAAATACTGATCATGGTTTATTTTTTAGTGGACTTATATACTACTCGTTTTGATAGTCAGTGGTACACATTACAGTTATCTCAACTTCCACTACTTTCTGAGTTGATGTGAGACCCAATCCAACAGAAATAGGGCTGCATGTGGTAATATATGCCCATCTTCACTGAATAAATTAAGCACATGTCCTTCAGTAATAGAGCCATCCACTTATGAGTCTCTTTAAAAGGACAGGGAACAAGAATTACATAGAATTCATATTCCTCCAGTTTCCATGGTAGAAATAACCCATGCATGGCATTTTTCCAAAGCATTTCCATTGTTCATTCTCTGTTCCTGTCTAGATAATTCCTTTTAAGAGTAAGAAGAACTGGTTTAAGCTGCTTTACTAGGAAAAAGATTAGTTCTTAGGTTTCTCCTGCCGCCAACTTTTAAATATCAAGCAGAAGGAATTAGTCTAGAAACTTTGTTCAAAGACACACCTGATTACAAAATATTAAAGATTATGCCTGATGCTAAAAAGAAAACCCTGCATCCCACTTGGAATGGGGTGGAGATCAGCTACTGCCACTGCACCTTTCTATATCTGCACCTGCACACTCTGTGGGGTGTGGTCTGCCCAGATGTGGGGGCTCAGGGCCTGAATTAGCAGGAAGTGTGTAGTCCCATAATGCGTGAGGGTGGAGATGGAAGAATCAGGGCCGGCTCCAGGCACCAGGCAACCAAGCACATGCTTGGGGCGGCACCTGGTAAGGGACAGCCAATCTTGGGGTGGCAGGGGGCAGCGCAGCGTGGCATTCCGCAGGGGGGGGGGGTGGGCTCCAGCGGCGCGGCGCTTGGCGGGGGGGCGGGCTCGGCGGGGCAGCGCTTTTTTTTGCTGCTTGGGGCAGCAAAAAAGTTAGAGCCAGCCCTGGGAAGAATGCACATCATTTTCTCACTAGCCCCATGAAAAATATCCAGAGTTGCATTGTGTTTCCTCTACACCAGTATCCCTTTTCAAGGGGACCGACTAGGGCACAGAGCTGCTATGGAAGCAGAGATGACTTAACTCATTTTTTTTCTTCTTTTCCTCCTGTGATTTTGTGATTTCTTTTTTTTTAAAGATTCCTGGTTGAACTTTTTACAGCTTCTTGGAATGATCAGCAACAATTTGGCACAAATATCACAGTTTCAAGGACTATGCTTGCAAAAACATTGAGCAGCAGAGCAAAGACACATACACATTCTTCACAGCTAGAGACAGACTTCTTTACACTCAAAGTTCATGGCAGGCCATTTCCTGCCATGGCCCGGGTCACACTCAGCTGCACTGCGTATTCAGTATTAACACCCATTTACACAAACAATGTAGCTTTGAACATGTTCAATTAGTTCTTGATATTGGCAATATATTTCTGAAGAAAGGTGACAATTAGTTACTTTGGCAATTTGGGGGAAGAGATATTATCATGTTTTGCTTATACCACACAGATTCTATATATTGTACTTCATCTGTCAATGCCATATACCCACCATGAATGTATTCTCTGGGTGCCCCAGGACTTTAGAATTTTCTCCCCACCTAGCTCTACAATAGCCTGAATTTGTTGACTTTCAAGGGCTCAACTTTTTGAATGGATATTTGGTGAGGGCTGGAAACAGTATCTTCACCACTAGACCCATGGCCGGATTAATACCGGGGCTTTAGGGGCTGCAGCCCAGGGCCTCAGGCTAAGGGGGGCCTCCAGGTCTGTGGGCTGGATGCAGCCTGCTGCTTCTTTTCATCCGGCCCGCGGTAAGTCTCTGCACTGCGGGCCGGACATTGGTCCCTAAGCCTCAGAGTCCCCTCCGGGGGCTGGAGCCACAAGTGGCAGCTTGCCGATGTGCCCCTAGGCAAGGGGCGTTCAGGGAATCTCTGTGCGCTGCCCTCACCCCCAGTGCCAGCTCCACAGCTCCCATTGGCTGGGTACCACTGCTAATGGGAGCTGTGGGGGCAGCGAGCATGGGCAGCGTGTACCACGCTGAGCAGCCTGGCCCCTCTCCCTAGGAGCCGGACATGCCAGCCACCTTGAGGAGCAGAACAGCATGGAGCCAGGGCAGGCAGGGATCCTGCATTAGCCCTGCTGCACCACCGACCAGGAGCCGCCCGAGGTAAGCGCCTCCCAGTTAGAGCCTACACCCCGCACCCTTCCTGCACCCCAACCCCCTATCCCAGCCCGGAGCTCCCTCCTGCACCAAAACTCCCACCCAGAGCCCACACCCACACCTGTACCCCAACCCCCTGTCCCAGCCCTGAGCCCCCTCCTGCACCCAAACTCCCACCCAGAGCCTGCACCCCAAACCTCCTGCTGCACCCCAACCCCCTGTCCCATCCTTGGCCCCACCGCAGAGCCCACCCCCCCAGCTGGAGCTGCACCCCCTTCTACACCCCAATCCCCCACCCCAGCCCTGAGCCCACTCCCCCACTCCAAACCCCCAGGGGCCCCACACAATCTAATAGCCCCAGGCCCACAGGAGAGCTAATCCGGCCCTGACTAGACCTGTCACTTTTGGAGTCCCACAGGATCAGTTCCTTCTTCAGTCCTACTCAGCCAGTAGTGAATTGGTCAGATGACATGGACTCAAGTGTCAGCAACATGCAGAGGACACACAGTTCTACATATCCTTCATCATACCTCTACCACCACCACCAAGGTGTCCCAGTGCTTGGATGAGATCAGCTCCTGGATGAAGAACAGCTGGCTGGATGCTGAACCCAAGCAAGACAGAAATTATTCTGATGGGCACAGAGAAACACTTTGAAGAGTTTGCAGCTGCAATGTACCTGGGCATTAAGCCATCAGCCCTTAGGAAACTCCAACTAGTACAGAACATGGCAGTGACATTTCCTCAGCAACACAGGCTACTGAACGCATATCAAAATAATCCTCCACTCTATGCTGGCTTCTCATAGAATACTGGGTCAAGTTCGAGGTTTTGGCACTCTGTGGACTGGGCCCATGATATCTAATGGATTGCCTAAAGCTCCAGGATGAAGACCGTGGTCAACAACTTCACTCCTCTGGCACAATGGAGCTTTCGACCATAAGGGTAAAGCTCGTCTATGCAGGATACAGAGCTTTCTTGGGAGCTGTGAGACTGTGGAATGAATTTGCACAGGAACTAAGCAACATCATAAACCTCATCACCTTCCACTCCAAATGGAAGGTACATGTCTTTAACCTGCCTTTCCCAACATAAACACTGAGCAGCATGTACATTTGGAAAAAAACACACAAAAACAAAACCCTACCAAAAAAACCAACCCTACATGCCACACACAACTCTCCATCTGGGAAAAAGGATGAGAGAAATAATGAACCACAGATGATGATGTGAGTCATGTAATTTAATGTACTTACTGGAAGGTTCTCCGATATGACAGTCATAGGGTGTGGTATAAGAACCTATCAATAATAGAATACAATAGAAGTATGTGGTACTTTTTGAGTCTGGAATTTCTGGGAGGAGTTTGGAGGATTAGGTGTTTTTGTGGAGCCTCTTTCTATTTTAGTTTACTACTTTAGGTTCTGTATATGACACCCATAACAATAGAATCTGAGCTGAGATGGGGATGTTCTGTCTTATATTTTAGTGGACTGTACTTTTTGTTGTTACAAGTGGGAGATGAGTCATCATTCTACTATTATTGCTTCTCTTGTTATGGATTGTGATCTTAATGTTCTGTCAAGGAACCTAAAGCAGGGGATAGGCACCTTTTTATGTGTCAATCAAAATAAATAAATATAGGTTCATCTTAAATTCTGGAATCCACTGTTTTCAGTCCCATACTGCCTGAATCTTGGCCAAAGGCAATGAAGTGGGCTTAAAAAAGTCTTTAAAAGAAAACTTTAATGGGCTTTGGATCAGGCTCTTACCATGGGTAAAAGGTGCCAGACTAACAGCCTTGAAGTCCAAAGAACTTCGCAAGTTCCTCATAATGTTTGACCAACATGCTTCATCAGCCGTAAATTATACCTCTATCTCTGATCCCATTCAATCTTTGGCCTCTTTGATGCAAATGCCAACCAGACAACAATTATTGCCAGTTGTGATGGTATTTTTTGGAACCCATTGTGAATTGGGCAAATCTGAAAAATCATTTCACTTAGACCACTAAATAGCCATCAGATGGCAGAAAGTTTTAGTCACTAATGTCCTATATTGCTATTTTCAAAGGAGCCTAATGAAGAAAAGGACCCAACTCCCTCATTGATTTACAAGGAGGTTTGGGTTCCTAACACCTTTGAAAGTCCCAGTCCTGGGCTAGATTTGAACCAGCAACTTCGAGGTGAAAAAAAATTGTATCTGCTTTTGAACATAGACACAATTTCAGCATCGCATTGAATTTCACATTTTTTCCTATACAAAAGGGCTATTGTTCTTGTTTAGAGTACTTCTCATGTTAGAGACAAAATAATCATAAGGGGTGGATCAAAATCATGTTTGCAGTGTGAGTTCCTTATGTTTAATATTATTTTTAATAGATTCGATTTTTAAAATGTAATGTTTCCTCTAAAATCATAATAGCATGCACATAGAAACACAAAGTTGAAAACAAAATATGATATTCTTATTTCAATATAACAGTGCACCTATTATTTCAACTTTAAGAGGCTGCTTATATGCCAGCTTGAGAGGTAAGCAAGTATATGGTAATTAATTAGATTTTGTGACACTGCTCAGCTCAGTCCCTTTGATCTATCACTAGTAGCCCACAACAAAGCACACATACTCACAATGCTTTAGTTTCAGTCAAGTGATCAGCAAAACATGTTCAGCTCATTTAAATAACAATAGCTAGCCAAATACAGCTATCTTTTATAGCATTAGGCAAAGGTTTAGGGCTCAAATAACAGCATCTGGCATTTATAGAACACATGACTCAGAGCCATTTACATTAGATGGATTATAAGTTGAGTTAAACTGATAAATGGATGAAACCAGAATCCAGAGGCTAGAATAAATTCCACAATAGCTCCTCTGCTCAACCACTGGTACTCTGACAATTTAATCAGAGACATTACACTGCCCTGAAAACAGTGGTACAGAAACAGCTGGGAAGAAAGACATACTGTAAATGGTGCAAAAACAGAAGATGCGTTTGTTTCAACCACATCAAAATTCAGAGGAAAGCACAGAGCAACCAAAAGCCAGTGGTGTGTGCAGAACAGAAATCTATTACAAATTTGACTGCTGTATACACAATCATTGCACTGATAATTTTAGAGTTGTAGTGGTAAATTTTTTTTTAAATGAGCATGTATTTTTCAGGCATAATAAAGTGATTAGCTACTTGTCTGTAGAATAACCAGGCTTTGTGGACTAGGGAATCTGTAGCATGGAAGGTCATTTCATTTGTTAAAGAAGTACTAGAATAGCACTTCTATTTATATATATCTCAACATAGATTTCTAATGGAGTTGTATTTTTAACTTAGGAAAATTAGGCACTATCTTGATTGTGTCCTTTAAGTATTTCCCTCTTTCCCACTCCTCTCCCTCCCCCCCACCCCCAATGTTTGGATGTAATTGGGGTCTTGCTCTTCCAGGAGAGCAAAGCTAGTGCCCAACTCTGCCGCTATGGGGAGCCAATTCTACTATTCTTCCACTCATCCCTGCCTAAGTCCATCCCTATTTGGTAAAATATTTAAGCACAAGTGTAACTTTAACTTTAAGCACTTGCTGAAGTGCTTCATTGAATCAGGGCCTAAGAGTAGTGGAACAGGTGAGGTTGCATCTTGCAGGAATATTCCAGGAGTGGCCAAACTTACTAAGCTGCATACAACAATCTTCAGAAATTCGAGAGTCTGGGTGTGCTTGCCGGGGGTTCAGCCCCATGGGAGGCACCTGCTGGGGCTTGGGCTTCAGCCTCGCTCCTGCTGAAGCCCACAGCCCAGGCAGGTGCACCCCATGGGGCAGAAGCCCTGAGACTCCCCTCCCTGCTAAGCAGAAGCCCTAAGACCTCCCTCCACACTGGGCAGAAGCCCCTACCCCAA
The DNA here is from genome assembly GCF_027887155.1 of Malaclemys terrapin pileata. NCBI lineage: Eukaryota > Metazoa > Chordata > Testudines > Emydidae > Malaclemys > Malaclemys terrapin. Next base: position 182,897,669 of record NC_071507.1, on the reverse strand, counting down.
CATCCTGCTTCAAGGTAGAGATCCCAAGCTCCCCTACCCAGTCTGGTAAGTGCAGAATGCGGGAAGCGTGATGGATGGCTCTGCGAGCTGCACTTTAATGGTAAAAGAGCCACATGTGGCTCGCGAGCCATAGTTTGGCTACCCCTGGAGTATACAAAGGATCTTCATTTCCTATATGTCATTAAGCTTTGCTCCATTGGGATTCCCTGTATCCCAGTGTAGAAATGAACTTTGAGGGTAGGGCTGAAGGGGGCTGATGGATGCATAACTATGGCCTTTTGTACAAAGAAAATTGCACTGGTTTCATTAAACTAGTTAAACCAGTGCAAACCACAGTTATCTTGGTTTAAGAGTGGCTTATTTTGGTTTAGCTTTAAACGTGTTCCTTAAACGTGTCCCCCCTTAAGCTAAAGGGAAATAAGCCTGGTAAAAACCAAAATAAGCCAACCAAAGCTTTTTGCACTGGGTTAACCAATTCAGTTTAAAATCACACTTTCAGTTAAACTGGTGTAACTCGGTGTGCTAATAAGCCAAATGTGTAAATGAGAGCACAATGTGGCCCTAGGCACATGTTAAAATATCCAATTAATCACAGAAATACAATGACAAGCTCAGCTCTTATCCACGATATAAATCAGTCTATACGCTCTCAAATTTAATCATATCAAAGTGTTTCACTTCTCCTTAAGCCACTGACCACAATATGCACCTCTCAATCCACTCTCACCAGAAGTCCAAGAAAACAGATGCTTCTTGTTGTAGCATGCTCTGACAAAATTGGACTATTTATATCAGAGTTTGCTTTAAAAAATATACTTAAAAATTAAAATATCCCATCATTTCAGACGATTTTTCACTTACTTTAATTTCTTGTCCATTTGTTTATTAGAATAAAAAGCAATAGTATCTACCAAAAGGAGGACATTTGCCTTTGTACTGAATTTTATTCTCATCCAGGAAGACTCTTTTGTTTACTGTTAACACATGTAACAATTCACATGAATATACCAATATAGATGAAGCAGTAGAAGTCTAATTCCCACTTCAGAGACCTGCCACATCAATTAAGAGATGGCTCCTGCTTTCATTCTGAAACTTGAAATGCCATGCTGAAAATCTAAGCATTCTCATCATCACATTAACATTCAATTCAGTGTTTCCTGGCCCTTTTGCCATGCCTCAAGGTTATTCACAGCAGTAACAAAAACAATGCTAGACTCTCAGCCAAGCCAGTATTAGGGCAAGTCCACATTACAACATTCATTATTTTGTGAGACTATGTTAAAGAATTTGGACAGGACCAAATCATGTAATAATCATTTTATAGAATCAGTATGCTGCCTGAGAAGGGCTTGTAAAGATCAAGCTCAAGATTTTCAAATATGGGCTACAATGTCTGTATTTAGGCATCTAAAAAAGTGGCTTGATTTTCATAGGTGATAAGAACCCAGTAGCTTCCACTGACTTCAGCGGAAGCTGTTCCATGTATAGCACTTCTGAAAATTGGGTCACTAATTTAGGCACTTAAGTATGGATACAGGGGCCCCTTAGTTTTTAAAATCATGGCCCAGGTTTGTAGATCAAAAGCAAATAGTGCAATATATTGTCCACGAGGATTTGTTCAAATTTTTAAAGAAATTTGTTTTCAATATATTTAGACTCCTTTTGTGTTTGCTTCCATGAATATTCTAGTGAAAGGGTTGATTAGCAGGAATACTCACTGGCACAGAGAATTTTGAAGAATATTCAAGGAAAGCAAATTTTGAAACACAAATATTTATATTAGAAACTGTTTCAGGGAGTTACACTCATTCAATAAGGAAACACAAATATTATGTGTCACCAGCATGTCCAGCCAACCAACTGGAATTTCACATATCAGACACTGACCATTCACAACAAACTAATTGCAAATGATCTACAGACTGAAAATCATTCTCAGAAATTATTCAATAATTATTCAATTATTCAATAACTCATCTGAGAAAATTGTAACCTGCTCTTGGACAGTTTGCAAATATAAAAAGATGTGAAAGTTGTCGAGTAAGTTATCTGCTATGAATTACTCATCCAACTTCAAACACTCATTATTATTTAGCTATCTCAGATACTCATATGACCCTCATCACCACAGTATCTGGACAAATTTTAGTGTATTTATTCCATGCTCCGCTGTGACAATATTTAATGTATTTATCCCACAGCTCCCCTATGAGGTGGGTAAATACTATTTTATCTACATTTTGCCAATGGTGACCTGAGTCGTAGAGAGATTAAATGACTTACCCAAGACCACACAGGATGTCTGTTTCAGAGTGGAAATAAAGGCCAGATCTCTGGTATCCCAATCTACAGCTTTAACCACATGGCCATCCTTTACAGTAGTGTCTCTAGGCCCAAACCATGACTGGTGTCTAATTGTTCTAGACACTACACAAAAACATAAAAAAGAGACTATCCCTGCCCCAAAGAGCTTACAATCTAAATAGACAAGACAGACAAAGAATGGGAGTGGTGGAAAGAGGCACAGAGAAGTGAAATGACTTGCCTAAGGTCACAGATCAAGTTACTGAGTCTGTATCACTAGATACAATCAACTTAGGCTTGAATAGAGACTGGGAATGACTGAGCCATTACAAACATTGAATCTATCTCCCCATGTAAGTATTCTCACACTTCTTATCAAACTGTCTGTACTGGGCTATCTTGATTATCACTTCAAAAGTTTTTTTTTCCCCTCTTACTTAATTGGCCTCTCAGAGTTGGTAAGACAACTCCCACCTGTTTATGCTCTCTGTATGTCTATATATATCTCCTCAATATATGTTCCATTCTATGCATCCAAAGAAGTGGGCTGAAGCCCACGAAAGCTTATGCTCAAATAAATTTGTTAGTCTCTAAGGTGCCACAAGTACTCCTGTTCTTTTTGCGAATACAGATTAACACGGCTGCTACTCTGAAACCTGTATAGCAGTGTTTCCCAAACTTGGGACGCCCCTTGTGTAGGGAAAGTCCCTGGTAGGCCGGGCCGGTTTGTTTACCTGCCGCGTCCGCAGGTCCGTCTGATCGCGGCTCTCAGTGGACGTGGTTCGCTGCTCCAGGCCAATGGGAGCTGCTCAAAGCGGCGCAGGCCGAGGGACGTACTGGCCACTGCTTCCATCAGCTCCCATTGGCCTGGAGCAGCGAACCACGGCCAGTGGGAGCCGCGATTGGCCAAACCTGCGGACGCGGCAGGTAAACAAACCGGCCCGGCCCACCAGGGGCTTTCCCTAAACAAGTGGCATCCCAAGTTTTGGGAAATACTGCTGTATAGAATAGAAACTAGGTCTCATGGCTCCACATCCACTGTCCTATCTATCCATTACTGCCTCTCATCTCATGTATCTTCTCAGTAACATGGTTATAAGCTTGTGTTGTTCCATCCCCATACACAAAACCAAACTTTGTAATCTCACAGTCCCCAACACCATAGAATTTGTAGTGCAGACAAGTCTTGAGGCACAACACTGTAGTGAGGATGATGAGGCTGTATCTGCTTAACAGGAGGTTTAAAAGCGACAATATAGTTTAGGTTCTGGCAGAACAAGTCTTGTTCCAATGCCACTGCTGCCAGTTCTCCTGCCAAAGAGAACAACAAGAAAAGTGAGAAATGTACTGAAGTTTTGGGACTAGATAATTAAATAACTATGCTAGCTGGTTTTTAAAACATGGAATGCCAGAGCCATCCCCAAAGAGCTATACATTGGGATAATGAGAGTGTTGATACTTCACACCTGCTTTGCCATGTCATGCTTCTTGAACTGCAAAAACTTCAGGGAAGCAATGAATGAGGCAGAACAGGTGGAAACAGCTTTGTTGTACTCATACAAAATCAATGGCCTATCGTACCAATGATTCCAGTCATCATAATGTTAATGCTACATTTGTATTTATCAGTAATGTGATATGAAAATTACTTTCATATTGTATTAACACATTAATATGGCTTTGTTAGATTATGAGCACTGTTGACACAACCTTCCATGTATATATAAGATTCTCGGTCACCTAAATACATCTATCTTGACTCAAACAGAAATTAAGGGAGATGAAAAATCCATACAGAAAACACAGACCTGTGAAGACACATGCTAAGAAGCATGGATGGTTTAGTGGACAGTGCATTGGATTGGTATTCAGGAGCTGTAGGTTCAGTTGCTGGCTCAGTCACAGATTTCCTATGTGACCTTGGGCAAGCCATTTTAAGGGCAATGTCCAAAGGCATAGATGGTGTCTTTCTCTCATTGAAAATAACTGGGAATTATGCACCTGGCAGGCTGGTAACCATTTGTGGCCTTGACTATCAACATTCTGCCTCCATATGTGAAAGCTGGGGAGTCTATGTTTCGGGGCTGAGGCTAATGTCTATCTACCCCATCGCTATATGAGGCTCTTAAGCAACTCATTTCCTGTAACCCTTCCTGAAGATCTTAGCCAGTTCTTTCCTTGCAATATCCCTGAGGTTTCTGCAACTCCTTAAGCAGCGAATGAAATAGATTTTTATTTTTCCTGAGGAAAGTGAGACAATCTCCTCTTCAGGGTTCAGAGTTACAGTGACTGTTTCCATGTCATTTAGATTCTGCCGAGTCAAGGGTTGTTTTACCACTTTATGGCCCTATTAAAAACTAATGTTGTCAGATCTGCTGTTAACAACAACCAGCGAGAAAAATGAGACATATGCTGAAGTATTCGCAAATAGCTGGGGAAATGGTTATGAATGAAATACACTTGATTTCGAGATTACACAAGCAGCCAATTGGATACCCTAAGAATTAGTGTTTCAGCAGTTTCTTACAGTGTACATGTAATTATACACACAAACACATATACTACCACATCCTGTACACTCAAACACATGTAAACACCTACACACTTAGCACATATTAGCACATTGTGCATCAGGTAGAAACAGGTTTCAGAGTAGCAGCCGTGTTAGTCTGTATCCGCAAAAAGAACAGGAGTACTTGTGGCACCTTAGAGACTAACAAATTTATTAGAGCATAAGCTTTCGTGGACATATATGTTCCATTCTATATGCATCCGAAGAAGTGGGCTGTAGTCCACGAAAGCTTATGCTCTAATAAATTTGTTAGTCTCTAAGGTGCCACAAGTACTCCTGTTCTTTTTGCAGGTAGAAACAGTCATTCTTCCCTATATATCACAGTAGCATTAGACAGTGTTGTGCCTGCAAGCAGCAAAGAAAATGGGACTTTCCCCAGATTGCACTATGAAGCTAATTATGCCAATGGTTCTAGGCCATTCAGCTCTTTTGCCTGAACCCAGCTTGTATTATTCAGTACAATTATGTAGAATTGTGAAATGGTCATTAGTAACAAAGCTTTGTACATGTGAGCTTTACAACATGACTCACGTATCCGGAGATAAGATTTCATTAGTCTGTAATTGACCATTAAAGCATGAAATCTGTGCAACATACTTCCATCTTGGTAGTTATAGAGATTGCTGTTACCACTTTCACAGTCATTGGTCAGTTTTCTGAAATCATAATGTATCTGAGAAGACGCAGTAATAGTTTTAATTGCAGTAAACCAAAATGAGTTAAAGCTTGAAATAAGGAACAGAGATGGAAGATGACTTAATTTACAAAGAATGATCCCTTCTGAATAACAAATAAATATATGCTTAAATTCCCAGCATTATGAAAGTTGGCATTTTAAAAAAAAATCCCAAATGAAAAGCCTGAAAAAAGCAGTCCCAGTAAAAATTGAGAGGAAAAAGAGAGAAAATGAAATAAACAAATTCATGAAGAAGAGATTTTTGCATTTTTGTTTCTTTAAAATAATGCATTCTTTTCTATACCAGTAGAGTAAGTTAGAAGAGGAATGTGCTTTGTGGCACTAATTCAGGATGTTCTCAAACAATGAGCACTGTAATTCCATGTCATTAATGAAATTGATCAATTTAACTTTGTTCTGCATATGTATAAAGGGGAAAAATCAAAGAACAGTACATTTTCTTGTGTGGCACATTTTTGAGTCGTTATGCAACAGGATATACAAAAGGGTTTTAGGTTTTCTTTTAAAGGAAACCAAAAAAGATTTGGGCAAGACATTTCGGATAGAAGATTTCAGACATCTGTGGAATAGTCATACATCCCCACTCATCCAGCTCATTGTCTGTTCCTATCATATGCACAAATGCAACAGGTGTGGAAATGGGCATTTATGTACCTGGATACATGTGTAGCAGCAAGTTTTGCAGCAGAAACTTGGCCCTGGTCTACACTACAGGGTTAGGTCGAATTTAGCCGCGTTAGATCGATTTTATAATGAATGCGTCTACACAAGAAACCCCGTTCCGTTGCCCTAAAGGGTTCTTAAAATCGATTTCTGTACTCCTCCCCGGCGACGGGAGTAGTGTTAAAATTGACCTTGCTGGGTCGAATTTGGAGTAGTGCAGACACAAATCAACGTTATCAGCCTCCGGTAGGTATCCCAGAGTGCTCCAATGTGACTGCTCTGGACAGCACTTTCAACTCCGATGCACTAGCCAGGTACACAGGAAAAGCCCCGGGAAATTTTGAATTTCATTTCCTGTTTGGTCAGCGTGGCGAGCTCAGCAGCACAGGTGACCATGCAGTCCCCCCAGAATCGCAAACGAGTTCCAGCATGGAGCGAACGGGAGACACTGGATCTGATTGCTGTTTGGGGAGAAGAATCTGTGCAGGCAGAACTCTGATCAAAAAGAAGAAATGCTAATATACACCTCTACCCCGAAATAATGCGGTCCTCGGGAGCCAAAAAACCTCACTGTGTTATAGGTGAGACTGTGTTACATCGGGGTAGGGAGAGGAACTGCTTTTACCGCTCCCCACCTCAGCTTCTCTTCCCCCCCCCAGGCTTGCCACACCAATCAGCTGTTTGGCCCGGCAAGCCTGGAAGGGGAGGGGAGCGGAGCGGCGGCAGCGTGCTCAGAGGAGGAGGCAGAGATGAGCTGGAGCGGGGAGCGGTTCCTCAGCGCCGCCCCATTACTTGCTGCGGCCATCCCCGCCCCCCCCCCCAGCTCACTTCCACTCCATCTCTTCATACGAGCACACCACAGCTCCGCTTCCCCCCCACCCCTCCCAGGCTTGCCGTGCGAATCAGCTGTTTTGCGCGGCAAGCCTGGGACGGAGGAGAAGCAGAGCTGAACGGCGCGCTCGTGGGAGGAGGCAGAGGTGAGCTGGGGCAGAGGGGCCACAGCAAGAAAGGGGAGGGGGGCACAGAGAAATCGCTCCCTGCCCCAGCTCACCTCCACTCTGCCTCCCCCTCCTCCTGGTCACCTGGTTGAAATAGGGGAATTTTTGTAAGGGAACAGTAAAAGGACCCCATTCATGCTGGGCTGTTTGCGCTTGGCTAAAAGGGATCATCCCTGAATAGCCATGCGACGGAGAGAGGGTGAAGGGATCATCCCAGAGAATAGGGATGGAGGGAGATGTGTGTTGCACATCCACCCGAAAACCACAGCCCCTCCTTTTAAATGGCAAACCCAACTGGCATTGCTTGCTATGGGAAAAGAGGGCACTGCAGTTTGAACACATTCCCACATGTTATGTAGGTGTTAGAAGCCAAATCTGCATACCCTTTGGCTTACCATGGCTGCCTGGAAACCGAATTCTGTTGCCCAGACGTGTGTGATGTATCACCATACTGGCAGACGCTCAATATAAAAGGCAAAATGCGACCTTATACCTAAAGCACATGTGCTGTCTGCTGTGAATTGCTTGATTCACTGTGAAAGAGTCTCCCTTTTGTTCTCAGAAATGTATCATCTTAAATTTTACTCTCCCTTTTTATCCCCCTGCAGGTGCTCCCCCTATGATTCTATGATCTTTATCCCTGAGGTTATCGCAGATTAGAAGGTGAAAAAAACGCACTCATGATGACATGTTTTCTGAGCTCATGAAGTCCTCCCGCACTGATAGGGCACAGCTGAATGCATGGAGGCATTCAGTGGAAGAGTCCAGGAAAGCATTAAGTGAGCGCGATGAGAAGAGGAAGGATGCAATGCTGAGACTAATGGGGGAGCAAACGGACATGCTCAGGCATCTGGTGGAGCTTCAGGAAAGCTAACAAGAACAAATACCGCTGCTGCATCTACTGTACAACCGCCTGCCCTCCTCCCCAAGTTCCATAGCCTCCTCACCCAGATGCCCAAGAAAGCAGGGGGGAGGCTCCGGGCACCCAGCCACTGCACTCCAGGGGATGGCCTAAGCAACAGAAGGCTGTCATTCAAACAGTTTTGATTTGTAGTGTGGTTCCAATAAGCAATGTGGCCTTGTCTTTCCCTCCTCCCCTCCTCCCCCACCCCACCCTACCCCACCCGGGATACCTTATCAGTTATCTCCCTTTTTTTCAATTAATAAAGAAAGAATGCATGGTTTCAAAACAATAGTGACTTTATTTCCTTTGCCAGCTGTGATCAAAGGGGGGGAGAGTAATTGGCTTACAGGGAGGTAAAATCAGCAAAGGGGTCAGGTTTGCATCAAGGAGAAACACACACAACTGTCACACCATAGCCCGGCCAGTCATGAAACTGGTTTTCTAAGCCTCTATGATGCGCAGCACACCTACCTGTCCTCTTCTAATCACTCTAGTGTCTGGCTGTTCAAAATTGGCAGCCAGGCGATTTGCCTCAACCTCCCACCCCGCCATAAACATCTCCCCCAGATATTATGGATCACACAGCAAGCAGTAATAACAATGGGAATAATGGTTGCACTGAAGTCTAATCTAGTCAGCAAACAGCGCCAGTGAGCTTTTAAACTTCCAAAGGCACATTCTACCACCATTTTGCACTTGCTCAGCCTATAATTGAACTGCTCCTTACTACTGTCCAGGCTGCCTATATATGGCTTCAAGAGCCATGGGAGCAAGGGGTAGGCTGGGTCTCCAAGGATAACTATTGGCATTTCAACATCCCCAACAGTAATTTTCTGGTCTGGGAAGTAAGTCCCTTCTTGCAACTACTCAAACAGCCCGGAGTTCCTAAAGATGTGAGCATCATGCACCCTTCCCGGCCATCCCACGTTGATGTCGGTGAAACGTCCCTTGTGATCCACCAGTGCTTTCAGCACCATTGAGAAATATCCCTTACAGTTTATGTACTGGTTGGTAAGGTGGTCCGATGCCAAGATAGGGATATGCGTTCCGTCTATCGCCCCACCAGAGTTAGGGAAACCCATTAAGGCAAAGCTATCCACTATGACCTGCACATTTTCCAGAGTCACTACCCTTGATAGCAGAAAGTCAGTGATTGCATTGGCTATTTGAATCACAGCAGCCCCTACACTAGATTTGCCTACTCCAAATTGATTCCCGATTGACCGGTAGCAGTCAGGTGTTGAAGCTTCCACAGTGCTATCGCCACTCGCTTCTCAACAGTCAGGGCAGCTCTAATCTTGGTATTCCTGCACTTCAGGGCGGGGGAAAACAACTCACAGAGTTTCAGGAAAGGGGCCTTATGCATGAGAAAGTTTCACAGCCACTGGGAATCATCCCATACCTGCAACACTATGCGGTCCCACCATTCTGTGCTTGTTTGTCGGGCCCAGAATCGGCGTTCCACTGTATCAACCAGCCCCACTGCTGCCATGATGTCCCAATTGCCACAGCCCGTGCTTTCAAGAACGTCTGTGTCTATGTCATCATCACAATCATCCTCGTGCTGCCATCTCTTAGCCAGGTTCTGCACATACTGCAGTATAATGCGCGAGGTGTTTACAATGCTCGCAACAGCAGTGGTGAGCTGAGCGGGCTCCATGCTTGTCGTGCTATGGCATCTGAACGGGTAACCCAGGCAAAAAGGCACAATATGATTGTCTGCAGTTGCTTTCACGGAGGGAGGGGAGAGTGATGACATGTACCCAAAACCACCTGGTATAACATTTTTGCCCCATCAGGCATTGGGAGCTTAACTGCAGGAACTATGGGATAGCTTCCCACAATACACCGCTCCATGAGTCAATGCTAGCCACGGTAGTGAGGACGCACTCTGCCGACTTAATGCGCTTAGTGGGGACATACACAATCGACTGTATAAAATTGATTTCTAAAAATCGACTTCTATAAAATTGACCTAATTTTGTAGTGTAGACATACTCTTGGATTTTTATGCTAACACGCTTTAGAAGTGTGAGTTACACTGAACCTGTTCGGGTAACAATCATACCACCCTCTTTCATGATGAGTACTACCTTATGCTGGGCCTGATTCAAAGTCCATAAATCAGCTGGGAGTCTTTCTTTTGACTTCAATAGGCTTTGGGTCAGGCCCTCTGAGAATAGAAATGAATGGGACTTCTCCTGGTCTAAGATATTACTCACCATGAGTAGGTGGCAAAATCTGGCCTGTAATCCTTAATATTTGTACATTATTTGGTGACATTTTTCATCCAACAATTAGCCCATTACAGCAATAAGCCACAAGTTGTGCATGGCAGTGAACCACAACTCAGCTTTATGTGATATTCCTTCTCTCACTCCTTGTCTGAATTTGGCCTATTTATTATGATTCTGCGCCAGATTCTCCTGCACCAGGTGAAGTCATTTGCATGAGGGCAAAGTGGACTATCAATGCAACCATTCTGATTTAGTTGCATTTTACATACACTTGGCATTTGTGTAAATTACTACACAGAAGGTTCTGGGCAACGGTGACCGTGGACCTGTGTCTTTAAGCCACAGTGACCTCTCCCATCAAGCATTGTGCCTAAGCACTCATAGATTCATAGATATTAAGGCCAGAAGGGACCATTGTAATCATCTAGTCTGACCACCTGCACTTCGCAGGCCACAGAACCTCACCCACCCACTACTATAGCAGGTCCATAACATCTGGCTGAGTTACTTCAGTCCTCAAATCTTCATTTAAAGCCTTTAAGTTACAGATAATCCACCATTTACCCTAGTTGAAACCAGCAAGTGACCTCTGCCCCAGGCTGCAGAGGAAGGCAAAAAATCTCCAGGGTCTCTGCCAATCTGACCTGGTGGAAAATTCTTCTTGACCCCAAATATGGTGATCAGTTTGACCTTGAGAATGTGAGCAAAACCCACCAACCAGATACCTGAGAAAGAATGATCTGTAGTAACTCAGAGCCCTCTCCCTCTAGTGTCCCATCTCTGGCCATTGGAGATATTTGTTAACTGCAGTCACGGATAGGCCATATGCCATTGTATGTAATCTCATCATACCAAACCTTCCATAAATGTATCAAGCTCAGTATTAAAACAAGTCTGTTTTTTTGCACTCATTGCTCCCGTTGGAAGGATGTTTCAGGACTTCATTCCCCTGATGGTTAGACACCTTTGTCTAATTTCAAGCCTAAACTTATTGATGGCCATTTGGTCTTGTGCCAACATTAGCCCTTAACTTAAATAGGTTCTCTCCATCTATCCTCCCTGCCAGTTGATGAGGACAGTGCCATGATCCCTTGTTCTCCCACCCCTTTAAAGAATCAAGCACTACTGTGTGACCCTCTGAGAGTGATGGCCTAGCGGGTCAGAAAACTTACTGATGATCCTGTTAAGGAATTTTAACCAAACTGTTTTACACGTCTTGCCCCACTGTAGAATGAGCAGATGTTGTTCCCCAAAACCAATGGGTCCAAAGAAGCGCTAAAGCCCATGGGTGGTGTAGGTGCTCAGCAGCTCTTTAGGATCAGTCCCTACAAGCTCAATGTACATGCCGCAGCCAGACCCGAAGCCTCGTTCAACTCAAATTCAAAAGACCAGTTTCTGACACTCTTACTTAGCTTGAATAGAACTTTCCTCCACAAGGAGCCCCATTGAAATCAATGGGATTACTCAAAGGGAGATTCTACTCAACCTGAATGAAGGTGACAGAATCTGGTGTAAAGTGATCATTTTTTTGCTATGTTCAGAACTGTTTTACTATATACCAGAGAGTGGATCACAAATGCCCACAGCTAAAGCTGGTAAAAAAAAAATGCAAAAGTTTTGCCCATTTTTTTCTTTTGGGGGGGACAGGGACAGGGGGAGAGCTCAGCTAAATTAGTAGTTTGACCAAAAAAAAACCATCCAAAATTTGAATTTCAGAAAATCTCAGTGAGCTCTACAATTCCATACAAAATGGAATTGTATGGCCTACTTTGTTGTGTAAGGGAGATGAATATATTGGAAAGAACATTGAAATAGTTGTTAAGAGGAAGCAGTATAAAAATTCACTAGATGCACCTATATAAATAAAGTGGAATTTCTCACTCAAATTAAATTGATTTTCAGAAAAGACACATAATCTCTCAATGCCACTCTTTCAACGTTTTTACGTACAAATCTACACATGCTACAGGAGAAACAAATGCAAATATATAGAGACAAAAATGCAACACTGAAATAAGTTTTCCTTAATGGGTGTGAACAAAACTGTGCATTGTAAAAATGATTTATTTGGCAACTAAAGTTAAAATTATAAATGATAACATATCGAGTTGGAGAAAGCTCTGTAGTGGTGTGCCACAAGCATCAGTATTTACTCCAGGCCTATTTAATGTCTTCATTAATGGTCTCAAAGACAGAGTAAACAGAATGTTAATTAATTCATGGCAGATACTACATCAGGAGTAATTTGTGAATAGAGCTGGTTGGGAATTTTTTGGTCAAAATCAAAACTTTTTATGGAAAAAGAGTGATTCTGATTAATATCTTCATTCAAAAAGTTTTTAGAAAAAAAACCGTTTGAAATTGTCGAAACATCTTGTTTTGACATTTTCAAAAGAAAAAAAAAACAATTTTCTGCTTTGAAATAACTTATTTAAAAATTCAAGCCACGTAGAGTAAAAAAAAAGTTGTAAACAATTAAAAATGGTCAAAATCCAAATGAAACATTTTGCAGTTATTGAAACACAACATTTCAATGGACCTGAACTTAAAAAAAAATGGTTTGCAAATTTTTTGAGATTTCAATTTTTAATCCTGACTCCAGACAGGATCATTTTTCAAAATCCACAAAATTTTCATAGGATGGGGAAAAATTTCCTGCTCGGTTCTACTTGTCAGTATAGAACAATGATGGAAAGGAGCTACAGAGATTAGGAAAACGGGTGATTTGGATAAATACATACCAATACATATCAGGAAAAATAATCTGAAACAGATATTCAAGGGGATCAGAAACTGGAAAATGAATGCTAAACTAGGTTGATGATTGATTAACAGCAAATTCTACATGAAGTTCCAGGGCAAAATGGCAGGGAGAAAAAAAGAAAAAAGCCTATGCTTCTTTGGCCTGCTTAGACAGAGACATCACATCACACAGCAGTAATATTGGCTCAGGCCCAACTACACACTGCATTCTGTTATGTGCACTGTTTTCTCAGAAAGAAATTGACAAACTGAACAGTGTTAAGGAAGGACCAGCAAAACTGATTGGGGGTTGCAGTGATGTGCTAAAAGGGAAAAAATAAAAGAATTAACAATGCATCTTTGTGCACCCCCTTAGTCACCTCCAGGGGAACTTCCCTTCCTCCAAGAGACCCCAGATATCTGCCAGTTGCTGCCTGGCTCTTAAGGTTCCAAATTTATCATTATATGTGGAGGAGCTTGAGCCCTAATTTCCTCTTCCTTGGGTTTGATATACCTCCAACCCTGGATTTTCTGGGGGAACTAGATGGTCATTCCTTCTATCACCTACATCCGGGTCGGGGCTGAGGGGAAACACTAGGGATGACCACTGCTCCTCCCAAACCTATAGTTTGTCTTCTGGAGAGCAGGAAGTATCTTCCCTCTCTAAAGACATCAGGAGCAGGGAAGATACTATTTCTCCAGCTGCAGTTGTTGATAAATTATGCAGCAGCATCCGATAAAGTTTAACAGAGAAAGGGGCTTTTTGTCCAGCAAAATTTACTTGTAAGACATTTTATTAGTTCATTTTTCGGTTAGAATTAGATACCACAAACAGGTCCAACTTAGCACATTGACTATGATAAAATTAGATCATAAGCTTTTTGGAGCAAGGATAATATTTACCTGCCTGTGTGTACAGTATCTAACCCAACTGGGCCCAGATTCTGACTGGAGCTTCTGGGAACTATCTTAGTATAAATATTAAATAATAATAAAAAGATTATGATATAGCAGCAAAACAACCTTTATTTTCATTGAGTAATGCAGACTCTTGCCTAACTTCCTATATCCAAGAACAACAATCAAAAGGCAACACAGAAAAAACTGGGACTCGATCCCCAGCTGATAATCTACAAACTGACTTAAACTCTGCATACATAACCTTAATTTTACTAAACCAAAATCACATTCTTTTTCTTACTACACAGACTTACAATGTAGTAAATGGACCTCTGAACCAGGCAAACTCATGAATAATACAACTGTGTCCTTCAAAAACATAGTTTATAATGAATAATTTATTTCCTGTCAGTAAAATGTTGTCCCCCCTATTATCTGTTCTGATTCATAGTTTAATTGTTTACCCCGCATTTTGCACTTTGCTATCCCTCACTGGAGTGCTGACAACTTAGGAAGCAGAATTTGCAGCAGCATTTATATAAATCCTGCTAATATACTAAGAATCCACAACTAAGGGCTATGATTTCAAACAACAGCTCTATTGTTATTAATTTAAGCATAGCCACCGCTGTCACATTAGGTAAAAACTTGCCTTTCATAGGAAGACAAGTGTTTACTCTAGCAAGAAGGAGCAATCTAAATGGATGTATGATGTATGTATGCTATCAGCAAACAAGTTTAAGAAAATTCTCCAGTTTTACAAATGCACGTTGAATAACCAACCATAAGAACATTGAGTTCCCTCAAATATCATAATCCATGATATTTCAACATTTCTTTTCATCTGGAATTGGGGCAGAAAGTTGAAATGTCAAAACTTTTCACAGAATCAAATGTTGGAAAAAAATTGACTTAGAAATTTTGAAACATTTCATTTTGGGTCAAGTTAACATTAATTTTTGTGTGTGCCTGAGCCACAACAAAGACTCATGGGAGTTGTATTTCTGGGTGTCTCACATCGCCATTCTCCCCTATGGACCATGCTCCCCAACTGAAATACATCCCCCATGATACACTGCAATATCCTCCTGTGACTGAGCCACCACTGTGCTCCATGAGAGATAGGGTTAACAGAATAAAATGTTTCCCTCTAATTATTTCATCCAGCCCTAGTAAAGATTTTAGGATTTGGTCCTACATGATATATCAGTTGCTTCACTGAAATAAAGCTACTACCTGAACAGACAACTGCTGGGCAGACAACCACAGATGATTGTTCAGTATAGACAATATAAGGATTTCAATGACCTGCGCTGCAGGAAGAAACTATCCAGCAGTAAGACGCCACATATTCAGACCCCATTCCAGAGTATGAGACTCAGGAAGAGGTTTTCCAGCCAGAAAGCTATGGTTTAAGGAATTTGAGTTGGGAAAGGAGACCTTCCTTTTGATAGGAATCCCATCCAAACCTCTTCAGACTGCAGGACTGTGGACTGGGTTCATGAAATATATATAATGTTGGGAGATATGAAAGGCTTCTTGGAGTTCTGATAATAGACGGGGACTGGGTAAAAAGCAGCTTGGAAAAAGTGGCTCTGGGAAAAGAAATGGTGAACGATGAAGGTGTGGCTAACATACCTTCCTTTAATGCAGTGTTTCTCAACCAGGTGTACGCATAGTGAAGTCAGTACAAACTAAAATTTCATACAATGACTTGTTTCTACTGCTCTATATATTATACACTGAAATGTAAGTACAATATTTATATTCCAATTGATTTGTTTGATAATTACATGGTAACAATGAGAAAGTAAGCTATTTTTTCAGTACCAGTGCGCTGTGACACTTTTGTATTTTTATGTCTGATTTTGTAAGCAAGTCGTTTTTAAGGGAGGTGAAACTTGGGGAGTTGATTTGCAAGACAAATCAGATTCCCAAAAGGGGTACAGTACTCTGAGCGCAACTGCTTTCATTAATATGATGTGTGCATTACTCAGAAGTCCTTACAAACAGTAAAGCACATCATGATTCATAATGCATTCATTTATATTACATTTCACAAACCTTTGTTATTATTCTGACCTCACTATCCCCACCTTCCATATGGTTTGGCCACAGCTGAAGTTCTTCTGCTCACTTGCTCCTGTCTGATGCCACTTGCTACACCAAAAAAAAGCTCCCCCCCCTCACTCCACCCACACACACACATCTCAGTCGTCTTCAATCAATGAAGCTGGCAAACAGCGGAAGGGAGCCGAGCGAAATGAACCTCTGCAACTTCATGCCTACTGCTATACACTGCTAGGGTGAACAGACGTCCTGATTTTATTGGGACTGTCCTGATATTTGCTTTTTTGTCCCACATCCTGACCTACCTTCGGTCAGGACGCAAATTGTCCCGATATTTTGCCTCCGCACACAGGTGGAGCGGAGCCCAGAGGGGGCTCGTGCTCCCCCGCCCCGACTCCGCACCCTCCTTCCCCCATTGGATCCCTCCCCAAATCCCTGCCCTGGCCCCGCCTCCAGCCCCGCCCCTCACTGCCCCATTGGATCCCTCCCCAAATCCCCGTCCTGGCCCCGCCTCTTCCCCAAGCACACTGCATTCCTCCTCCTCCCCCCCCTCCCTCCCAGGCTTGCGCTGACCAGCTGTATGGTGACACAAGTGCTGGAGGGAGGGAGGAGGTGGAGACGGAGCAGAGGCAAGCTGGTGGGGGGGGGCAGGGCGGGGCGTGGAGCTCTGGCGGCCGTTTTTTTTTTTTCTCCACCGACGGGGTTTTTTTTTTGCTCCCCCCTGCCCCCCGCGTTCCAATATTTCACCTGTGTGATCTGGTCACCCTAATACACTGCACTCTTCCAGTGTGTGCTTGGAAGCCCCAGGAGGTATTGTGCCCCCCTCAGCTCTCCCACAATTCCCAATACAGAATACCAGCAAAAAGGCACAGTCAAGCCCCAGTGAAGGTCTTTATACTTAGAGGGAGTGGGATTTTCAGAAACACGTAGCACTGGCTTACTTCTGCTCTCATTGACATCAGTAAGTGGGAAGTAGAGGTGCGGGGGGTGCTGTAGCACCCCCAAGTTTTGCACCCGGCATCCCTCCAGCCAGCCTGCACCCCTGCTGCCCAGGGTCCCGGCCGCAGGCCCCACGTGCCTGCTGCCCAGGGTCCCAGCCACCAGCCCCACGCTCCTGCCACCTGGGAGCCCGGCTGCCAGACCCGCTGCTGCCTGGGGGTTCCGCTGCTGGCCCCAGGGTCCCACCTGGCCACCAGCCCCATGTCCAGGGGCTCCACTGCTGGCCCCAGGGTCCCGGCCACCGGGCCCAGAGTGCTGGCCCCACATGCGGGGTCCCGGCTGCCAGCTCCATGCCCGGGGCTCTGCATCTGACCCTAGCTATGGCCCCAGCCTCCACCACTTTACCCCTGTCCACATCCCTCCCGTCCTGGAGCCACGGCCCTGCTCCCAGCCCCAGCTCTAGGAGGTAGTGAGGGGCAGAGGTAAGAGGGGTGCAGCTCAGCATCTGCACTCCAAAAACTGTTCCAGCTCCACTGTCAGTAAGAACCGACAACTTCTTCAACAGGAGCAGAGTTAGGCCAGTGTTGAGCACTTTTGAAAATCATCCTCCGGAGTTAAATATTACTGTATAATTATACGTTTTGCATATTTATTTC
Source organism: Malaclemys terrapin pileata (assembly GCF_027887155.1). Classification (NCBI taxonomy): domain Eukaryota; kingdom Metazoa; phylum Chordata; order Testudines; family Emydidae; genus Malaclemys; species Malaclemys terrapin. Next base: position 182,879,984 of record NC_071507.1, on the reverse strand, counting down.
AATACACTCATATATATCTGTACAAATTGAAATAAAGTCACTCCTAAGGCTAACCTTGTCTTGCTCGTAGCTAACACAGTGCCCTATTTTGTCAGCTCAGTAGCTGAAAAGCAGGGCAATAACAGGTAAGATCAAAGGATTTAAATAACCTCTGCGGTCAGAATGACAAAGTGCTTACAGCCTGGAATAGGATGTAGTCATTAGACTGGGGAAATGAACGATTTTGCTGAATGGGCACAATGGGAACTGATTTGGAGTGAAACAATGGGCCTTCACCTCATTGTAAGATCAGGAGGATTTGCTAGGTACAGAGGAACACCGCTCCTTCGTTCTGAAGTTAATACGGGATGAATAAAACAAAGGAAGAAATGACCCAAGCAGGGCAAATTTCGAACAAGAACACTGATGGGGTCAGGGCGTTTTGACCTCCAGGGTTAAACAGATCAAAGGGTTTGCTGATTAGTGGAGTTTCTTTTTTTTTTTAATTACCATAAAATTGGCATCTCCACAATTATTTTGTTAGTTACCTTTGCAGGTAGCAGTTGCCCATGTGTATCAGGCAAAATCATTAACGACAAGTGGTTGCGTTTCCTTTTTAATCTGCTAAAATAAGGTGTGTGAATTGCAAGAAAAGAAAATCTGATGAATGCCTATTCTGAGGATAATGACATTCGCTCATTGTATAGACTAGGGGCCTGATCCAATGCCCATTGAAGCCAATGGGGAAAGCCTCTTGTTCACTTCAATGGGCTTTGGATCAACCCTTAAAAGAACCACCCCAGCTAATGCCATCTAATAACTGGCACTTTCCATTATTAACTCTCTTGACCATTTGAAAGGAACAAATAAATGAAGACATCAATTTAATTGCAGAAGGTGGATGCATGCATTTAAATAGCAGGGATTTTTATAAAAAGATTTGTCCAATTGCACATGTAGAATTCTGTCTTAATACAGTAGAACCTCAAGTTACGAACACCAGAGTTATGAACTGACCAGTCAACCTCACCCCTCAGTACGCAGTCAGGCAGCAGCAGAGACAAGAAGAAAAAAAAGCAAATACAGTACAGAACTGTGTTAAACGTAAACTACTAACAAAATAAAGGGAAAGCAGCATTTTTCTTCTGCATAGTAAAATTTCAAAGTAGTATTAAGCCAAAGTTCAGTTGTAAACGTTTGAAAGAACAACCATAATGTTTTGTTCAGAGTTATGAACATTTCTAGTTAGGAACAACCTCTATCCCCGAGGTGTTCACAACTTTGAGTTTTTACTGTAATACTTTGCAATTGCATAGCCCTTTTCACCTAAGGAGCTCCAAACACTTTACCAACATTAGTGCACTGTGGTTTACACCGCTCCTAGGAGGCAGGTTCGTATTACTATCCCCATTTTACAAAGAGACGAGACATTAAAGTCAACATTTTCAAACTCAGATTCCTAGAATTAGGCATGTAAATCAATAATTAGGCACCTGAGTTTAACAACATTGGCCCAAGTGACTTGTGGTGACCCAGGAAGTTATCAGCAGATCTAAGAACATCACCCAGGAGTCAGTTTTGTGCTGCAACATAGTGTTCTGTGCCACTCCACCAGTGTAAAGCATCCCTACAGCGGGATAGCAACCCACAGAAGGATTGCCCAAATGTAGGCTCTCCAGCACACACCTCAGGTAGGTAAATATTATCCCCATTTTATTATTATAGTTATTCCCTGTGATGGCGTATACTCAGAGTAACACCTCCTCATCAGCCTATTCCACCCCTGCCACCAATGTAGGGGGCGTGGCTGTAGAAAAGGGGCATAACTAGGGCTGCAATGTGCCCTGGCAAAACTTAGGTGCTATCTTCTCCCATTGGGGTCATTGGCAGCTGGCTCAAATTAGAGCAATCTTAAGGCTGGTTCAAGTTAGAGCAACCTTATGCAGCATTACCAGTCTGACACACAGCCAACCCAGGATCAGGGACCACAAAAGTGGCCTTAAGTCTGAGTTGCACTGCATTGTGTGCTGATTGGCCACACCCAGAAACCTGCCTCCAGGAGCCTTGGTTCTGAATCTTTTGTTTTATAATTATTGGATAACCTCTTAGGCATGAAATCATTAAAAATTCCGTGTTGTACATGCTTTTATTGTCCCTGTACAGATATGCTTTGTTATATACTTTTTTAGATAGCTGGAAAAAAAATCCTTTCAAATCATGTTGAGGGTCATATCTTCGTATCTCCCAGATGTTATTCAGCATATGTTTTGTGAAGAGTTTGTGGGGAACTGCATGTGTACTTGGCTGCTGCAAAAGACCAAGATATTTTCCAAGCCACGATTATAGCAATTGAAAAATAGCAATGCACAAAAGTCCCATTGCAGAGCAAGGGATATATCTTGTTGAAAGCCAAAAATACATCTGGATTTGCTTGACCTGATGCTATCAGAATCCTGATGTGTTTTTGTCTTCCCTCAAGAAGTGAATGCTGTTCTGTGAGTGAGTGCGTGTCACCAAGTCAATGTATGGCTTTAGATAGGTTTTGTTTAAAGGAAAGATGCATGGGATTGAGAGCTGTTGTCTGCAGAACTCTATGCACCAGCATGCCAGTAGTTCCTATTACTAATACTCCTTTGCTCTACTGCCAGATCTAGAATCAGTGGGTCTGTCTGTGTAATGGATGGACAGATCTGTACATCTCCAATTCTTGGCCATGTTCAACTAATATTTTAGCCCCATATCTAAGGCTGCAGTGAAAGAGGAGTGAATAATCCCTTTAATTTAGAAAGCACATACAAGATTTATTACAAAGGACATTGTAGTTGACATATGACAGATCACTGATTTCAATGGGGCTACACTGATTTACACCACCTAAGGATCTGGTCCAATTTGTAGAAATATGAGAATGTAGTAAGTATTTATGTACAAATAGTACCACCTGACTGACAGTCTTCATAGTATGAGTCAGATGAGGAGAGTTGGTTAATGGGGTCCCAAACCAAATGATTGACCCCAGCTCCACCCACTTACCCATCCTTTATACCTCCACCCCTCATGATGTTATTTTACTTCAAAGGGATGACATATTAATCGAAATGGACATGGCCTTCATTTCAGCCAGAGCTGACACAGTAGAATTTGGAAGAGTATACTGTGGCAAATTTGCCTTGTTTTGGCCAAATCATACACAGTTTTTCAGATACTTGGCCCTAATTTGGATGTGGTAGCAGCTAGCGCGACTCTCTTTTTGAAGCAGGAGAATATGGAGAAGGCCATCACTACATTCAAACTTAGATACATTGTCATTTATGCTATAGATTTCAGATTCACCCTTGGGCTCAGGAACAGTTTTGCTTATTTCTCCATTTTCGTATTGTTCTTCTTCAGCACCTAAAGGTATTCTGATATCATGGTGATGGATGAAAACCTAGACAGATACACATTGCAGAATCCAAAGCTGTGTGTGGTTATCCAAAGCTTATCCAAACTTCTTGGAACTGAAAATTGGATTTGAACTTCAGATCATGATTTCTTGCACTTTTTCCAGAACTTTGTCTTCAGCCTCTGCAGAAATATTACAGGGACAGACTTCTGCTGGAAGCATAGAAACATTTATTTGGACATTTCAGCTGGGTTTTAGTGTTGATGGTTCAGCATTCTCATTTGGTCTGAAGACATTTGCCTGCTCTTTATTTCTATGTTTATCATGCCTTATAGTGATAGACTTAAGGAGCTCAATCTGTGTAGCTTAACAGAGAGAAGGTTAATGGGGTGACTTGATCACAGACTATAAGCACTTTCATCGGAAACAAATATTTCATAATGGGTTCTTCAGTCTAGCAGACAAAGGTATAACAAGATCCACTAGCTGGTTGAAGCTAGACAAACTCAGACTGGAAATAAAGCATACATTTTTAAAAGAGAGCATAATTAACCATTGGAACAACTTACCAATGGTCATGGTGGATTCTCCCTCACTGGCAATTTTTAAGTCAAGATTAGATTTTTTTAAAGACATGAAACACATGCTCTAAATCAAACAGGAATTATTTTGGGAAGTTTGATAACCTGTTTTATACAGAATGTCAGACCAGATGATCACAATGGTCACCACTGGTTTTGGAATGTATGAATTTCTAATCTCTTATATACCCACTTCCATATATTTTTATTCATTAAGCCTCCTATATCCTCCCACTCCCTCCCACTCCATCCTTTTACCTCTGCCCACTCTGGTGACTCACCGCTGTTGGAGTATCAGGAACTGCAATTCCCCATCTGTATGAAACCCTCTACACCATTGCAAAGATCTTTACAGCTAAAAACAGACCACTGTAAAGATCTGTTTTCAGTATATGTTCCAAAAAAGCAATAGAAATTAGGTGCTATGCAAAACCAATTTTTCATCTGTGGGTGCCTGCTTCCATGATTGGGGGTGTGACCAAGCTGCTTGCTTGTAAATAGGAGAAACTCTCCTCCCCACTCTGGCTATGCTCAGTATGTACATATCCTCCCCTGCAAGGCAGAGGCCGGGCCTTTGTTGGCATAGGCTACTTCCCTGGACAGAAAATCAGCATTGTGATAGAAACTTCCTGCCCACTTCTGTATCTGAAAGGCATATGGTTAGCGGCAGGTACCATCCCATGATCCTCGGGTTTGTGTCTTTCATCACATTTAGCCAGCACAAGGGAGCGTGATCAGTGACTAGTGTGAATTAGTCTTCTAGGAGGTAGTACCACAGCCTCTCTATTGCCCATTTGGCACTCAAGCACTCTTTTTCTATCACTGAGTATATTTTCTCACAAGGGAAGAGTTTCCAGTTGATATACAATATCAGGTGTTCTTCTCCACTTACCTCTTGAGAAAGGACAATCCCTAGTCCTAACTCCGATGCGTCTGTCTGTAGTACAAATTTCTGTTCAAAGTTCAGGCTCTACAGCATTGGGTGCCTTCAGATTATGGCCTTGAGTTTTTGAAAGGCACTTTCACAGGTGGGTGTCCACAGCACCCGTCTTGGGGCGGCTATGGGTTCTGCTATGGGGTAACAAAATGGGGTATGAAACATCAGTAGTAGCCAGCTAAGCCTAAGAAGGCATTCACTTGCCTTTTGGCCATGGGATTCTTGCGTGCCTGTAAGGCATAAACTTCATTCACCAACGGACAGACTTGCCCTACACCAACTTTGTGACCCAGATAATGGGCTTCTTCCTTTCCTATTGCAAATTTAGCAGGGTTTGCTGTTAACCCAACTCCTTCAGAGAGAGGAGAACGGCAGCTACTTTGTCCAGATGGGAGTCCTAAGCCTTACTATAGGTAACTACATCGTCCAAGTATGCTGCCGCATATTGACTGTGCTGTTGGAGTAAATGAAGAAAAGTGGCTGCCACCTGGTGTAACCCTAAGGACATGGTCTTAAAATGAAATAGGCCTAGCAGTGTAGAAAAAGCTGTCTTCTCCTGGGAATACCCCTTTGTTCAAATCCAAAGTGGTGATGCATTGGGCTTCTCCCAGTTAGTTTAAGACTTCATCCACTCATGGCATGGTAGGCCATGAGCAATTTAGAAATTGCACTCACTTTTCTGAAATCTATACAAAAATGTAGTGAGCCATCTGGCTTTGGGACCAGCATGATAAGACTCCTCCAGTCACTCTGGGATTCTTCTATTACCCCTAGTTCTAATGAGGTCCTGCTCTATTTCTTGACAGCCCCCATCAGCTTGCTGGGGATTGTTCAGAGCCCTTCCTGTATTACCTTACCGGGTTCTGTGTTAATGCAATGTTGTGCTTCCTGGGGAGAGCTGAGAATACTTGTGGGAAAGCAGCCACCAGTTGGAGTGCCTGTTCCTTTTGCTTATGGTTTAGGGGTGTAGGTCCTTTCCAAGAGGTACTGAGCTTTCTATTAGGCAGACAATAATTAAGGGTCCTAGTTCCGATTCCTCAGGATATGGTGTGATGAAAAGGTCTTCCCTGGCTTTCCAGGTTTCGGTAAATTTTCAGTGATAAATTTCTTGTTCCTTTTTCTTCCCTGGTTGTCTGACTAAATAGTCTGTGGTCCCACTTTCTTTATTACCTCATAAGGGCCTTGCCACTTGGCCATTAACTTTGCTTCTGAGCTTGGAAGAAGTAACAGGACTCTGTCACCCAACTGAAAGACAAACATCCCCTTTATTATACTGCCATTGTTGTCCCAATGCTTCCTTGAGATTTTCTCTAGTATATGTCACCATAGCCTCCAGTCTATCATGAACTTTAAAACATACTGCACTTTGCTTTCAGCTCTTGGTGCTTGGCTTTCCAAGGTTTTCTACACCAAGTCAAGTATGCCACTTGGTTGTTATCCATATAGCAGTTTGAAGGGTGAAAACCCATTCAGGCTTGGGACATTTCTCTGATGGCGAAGAGTAAAGCTGGGAGTAGTTGGTCTCTGTGTTGCGGATCCTAGGCAATGAATTTCTTGAGCCTCCTCATGAGCGTCTGATTGAATTTTTCTCCTAGGCCATCCATTTGTGAATGGTACACAGATGTGCATATTGCTTTGATTTTTAATAATTCCCAAACTTCTTTCATCAGCCAGGATGTGAAAATTGTCCCCACCTCTGTCAGGACTTCTTTGGGAAACCCTACCCACGCAAAGACCTTCAGCAGCTCATTAGTGATAGTCTTAGCATTTGTAGATCAGAGTGGTATGGTTTCTGGGTATCTGGTGACATATGCTCATGTCCAAGGTTCTCTTCACCAGAGGCCCTATAAGGTCAACTCCAATTCTTTCAAAGAGAGTCTCTGCCAATGGTCTGGGTACTAGTGGAGTCCACAGGATTCCCTGAGGAGCTATTAATTGGCATTCAAGACAAGATGAGCAGAAATTTTCAACTTCCTTAATGACCCCTGGCCAAAAGTATCAGTCCAGAATCCTAGACTGTGTCTTATCCTTCCCAAGATGTCCCGCACAAGGGGTTGCTTGTGCCAAATGCAGTAATTCACAGTAACATACCTGAAGTACTAGCTGTTGTGTCTGTATCTCTTGTGTCTGCTTGTCTTGGTCTATGTGATATAGCTAGTCTGTCTTAAGGGCAAACTGGGGGTATCGCCATGCCTGTCCAGGATCCACTTCTTCATCATCTGTTGTGGCTACTTCTTTGAAGGCTTGGCTCAAAGTCTCATCTTTCCTTTGCTCCATGTGGAAATCTGAGAGTTCAGTTAGCTTCTCCAGGTCCAGTTGTGGATAGAATGTCATATTTGGGCCTGTGGATGGCCCTTCTCCAGTATCTTATGTCCCACCAGGGTCAGATCCAGTGTCTGTGTTCTCTAATATGTTGTGTTTGTGAGTCAGCCGGCCACTGCAGGAGCGGATTCACCTCCATAGTTCTCTTGTATATATAGGGGAAAAGGAGGGAAAATGGGTTATTTGGCTTCCCTTTTCTGCAGTGATGTTTAATTGCGATCCCACTTCTGGTACCACATTGTCACTGTCTCTTAGTGTGGTCTTTTGAGAGGGTCTCTGTTTCTCCTGACTGACCTCCTTAGTTAGTTCTCCATCAGCTCAGTTCTTGGACCATCACATTCAGTTAAGTCTATCATCCCTAAATTTTAGGGCTTGCAGTCTCCTTCAGTCTCCTGGCTGTTTTCTTGGAGGCAACCTGGTGCAGGGCTGTCACCCCTTTGCAATCACAGGCCTTTTTTTCCTTCCCTTCCTTCTCTGTGCTCTTCCCTTTATATCAGTGCTTGTTTTTTTTCTATTGGTTGCATCTGTGGGTGCCTGCCTCCATGACTGGCATTTCTCGCAGCTGCGTGGGAGTGGGATCAAGCTACTTGTTTGTAACAGGAGAGACTCTCCTCCCCTCACTGTCTGTGCTTACTATGGTGTTTGTAGACCCCATTATACAAACCCGTTGCAAGTCACCTTTGAGAAAATGTTCTTCTACAATATGATTTCATTTGAAGGATTAGATCAAATCCAGCACCAACACTTGGATATAAATAAAAATATATAGGAGGAACATGAGCTGCTGGGCTGACTCACTATTCGAAAAAGAAAGCAGCCATGCTTCCAAGCATTCCTGGATAGCATTAAAGATGAACTACCTGGACCCTGACCTATCAGATAATTATATGGTCCCCAGAGTAGGAGTGGCAGAAGGTCCCTAAAAGTGGAGGGGCCACCAGTGCCCAAACCGGTGTCCCACCTCTGTGCATCCCCTTCTCCCCAAGTCCCCTCTCTCGCATTGCCCCTTCCCCCAAGGCACCGCACTCGTATCGTCCCGTCCCCCAAGCCCCGCCTATGTGCCACTCCTTCTCCCTAATCCATTTCCCTTGCACTGCCCCTTCCCCCAAGACCCCGCCCCCTTCTCACTCCTCTCCGCCTTCTCCCCCCCATCACTCGCCCTTACAGCTGGTAAAATGTGGGAGGCCCAGGCCACCCCTGTTCTGGCACCTCTGCCACATACTATATATATATGAACATTCACAAACATTAATAAATCTGAGTCAGGGAAGTATATTTTCCATAATTTACGAAGCCCCAAAGATTGACTCTGGATCCAAATTTTCCTCACATCTGTGGGGAATGAAGATCTGGGGTTGCAATGGAGGTCTGTCCCTAGAAACCTTTGTGTTAACTTTTTCTAAGATGTCATTTACTCTGAGCTTTTTTGTAAGTACATTTGAAGCAATCTCCCTCCCCCTCCCCGTTATCCAGCAATAAATCTTGAAGAACATTTCAATACATGTGTTGAAGAGGCTTTTGTGATACATGATAAGTAAGTTGCAATGAACAGAGGTGATTAAAAGGTTAAGATTCCATGTGTTGGGATGCCCAGGAGCACATGGTTAGAACATCCTTAGAGATCCTGTGATTACTTTGAAAAAGTTTGGAAAGCAGCCTTTATGGAAAATACCTGGAACTCCTAAAACTGGCATAATTTCAGACCTCATAGACCAAGAAGGAATTCTGAGTAAAACCCAAATTCCTGAAGGGATCATTTATATGGACATTTCGCAGTATTGGTATTCAGGCATCTGGATGATGTTCACCACTACTTTTTGTTTGTTTGTTTGTTTCTGTTTCACCCAGAAGGCTTGTAAAATGCTTTGTGATTATGTAAGCCCTACATTTAAAAATAAAGAGAAGCTATTTTGTTTAAAAATATTCCTACCATAACACATGAGATGATCCTGAGAGGACATCTATCTGGTTGTATCAGCCTCGTATTACTTAGCCATTCATATGATAGCACCCTGAAATGTACAGTATGTACAAGGAGACAAACTGAATCTAATGGTAGGTTTCAGAGTAGCAGCCGTGTTAGTCTGTTTCAACCTCAAAACTGGCATCCACAGTGTCTGATACTGAATTGGCTGCTAGAAAATACCTGGGTCAGCAGCCACACACTGCTGCTGAGTGACTGGAGATCACCCACTTTATTTCTTTCATTTCTTTGGACCAATTTCTACCTACTAACTATGAGAGGGACCTCTTCTGACTGAGGTGTTTTCTCAGAGAGGGGCTACAAATCTGCCATGCAGTCAAAATGGCTTAAGAAATCCAAACCTTGTGGAGTGCTAGCCATATAAAACATAAGCACTTTCACCAAAAAAAAAAAAAAAAATAACAACATGAAAGGACTGGACTTTTTACTGCAAATACACAATTCAAGTTTATTTCTCTTTTTTAAATAAAATTGCAGTTTCATGAAAGTGATGGATGCCTTATTAATTTTGAAGTATAGAGTATATCCTTATGTTCCCATTCATATGCTCAAGGTACCTTGAAATCACTTAAAAATCCAGGTGAGTCAGTTTAAGATAGTTCACCACAAATCCATCATGCAATTCCACACCCCTACAATCACAATTTCCAAAAGTCACAGTCTCCCAAAGCCTGAGAGAAAAGATGAGCCTTGCAGAAATTATGGCATTAACAGCATAAACAAGAAATCTTAGGCCTAACAACTGACACTACTACTCAGGTTGGCTATTGAGAAGAGGAGTGAGGAAAATGATTATACGAGTCTTGTGTTTTGGCTCAGTGGAGGCTACTGCAGCACAATGACGGAAGAAGCCTATGTAGGCCTGTTGGCAGTGGTGGCAGGAGGATGGAACAATACAAGAATCCTTGCAATAGTGGAGCCTGCAATCCTGCTCCTCCTCGGCCCCACTCATTCCCTGCCTCCCCTGCACACTGAGCTCCACACACCCTGAAGGTGGTTTACAGTCCTGACAAACCACTCTCTGAAAATCATGCCCCTTTAAGTGACTCAGGTCTGGCATCCAAAACCAATAAACATTTCCAGGGCAGGAAGAAACGGCCTTGGGGATAATATACTAGGTTGGTGCTCAAAAGAGCTGGAGTCAGTTCCTGCCTCATACATAGACTTCCTGTGTGATCTTAGGCAAGTCCCTTAATCTGCCTCTGTTTCCCATTTGTAAAACAGATCTACAGCTTTCTTATCTCACCAGGGTGTTGTGAGGATAATCGCAGTGGCGTAGTGGTAAGCAATAAGCAGGTAAACTAAACTCCATGTTTTCCAAATGAGAAGCCTCAATTACACTACTGGATAAATGTCCATCAATAACTGTGAGGTGCTCAGATACAGTGCTGATGTGTAAGTATCTAGAGAGAGACACTTGACAATGTAAGGCAGTGTGAGTTGCTCCTATACACACACACTTAACTGTAATAGTATCTTTTGGAGCTCGGCTTCTGTTTGTACATAAAGGTGGTAAAAGGTGTAATTATGCCCTGTAACTAGGTAGTTGCATTTTGTAAATTTTCCACAAAGCATCATTGTGACAATTTTGCAAAGAACTACAGCTGGTGGTGAAATGGGAAGCTTTTTTTCACAGGGACAGGTGAAAGACATATAGGCCTGATTCTCTTCTCCCTCTCAATGCTGTAAATCAGGAGTGAATCCATTGGTTTTAATGGAGTCACAATGGTGTAAAGCTGGTGTGAGAGGACAGCTAAGCTGCATGTCTATTAAGGGGGAGATTTTCAAAAGCAGTTAGGCCTCTGTATAAGAGAATGAGATTTGGGAGCATTTGAAAATCTCCCCCTTACCTATCTGTGGTGTTTCCACAGTACCTAACACCTTTGTAGCTAAGCCCTGACACCTGCCATCAGTATTCTGAATGAGGCAACACTGTTTTGTAAGTAAACCTAAGCCCCTGTCAGGATGTCTTCATGAAATAAGAAGTTCCATAAATTCATAGCAATCTCCATTTACAGTGCTTTCAGTCTAAAACATCCCACTATTTTAACAGGCATGCAAAAAAGGAAAGCCAGTAAATTCAGGGTTTGTACTATCATCCTCTTACTCAGAGGGAAATTTCTTGCTGCCTAACCTCTTGGTTTGTTTTATTTTAAGACAGTTACACTTTTCATTATACTTTAAAAATTAGGGTGGTTTTTTCTCCCCTTCTCCTTGTTTTGTGCAGACCATGAACCCTTTGAAATGTGCTTGCTCTTGTTGCCCACTAGAAGGAGAGGGGTGAATGCCACATATCTAATTGTGTGTCTCCACAGAAACTTTCCTCTAATTCCTTGTTGCTAACCCACATTCTTTAAGTCCTCTGGCCCCTTTCCCAACACTCCTCCTCTGTCTCACAAAGAAAAGAATTTCCTTCCCCCTCCCCATCCAAGGCCTTTTCTCATTTCAAAGCAAGCTACTTGAATGACTATTCAGTGTGTGCAGAATGAGGTCTCTCCACAACACTATGCCATAGTAAAAGCCGTGTGTGCTTATAAAGGCTGCTTGAAGACAGTCCTACCCCACAGTGGCCCAGGCAGCATACACAGCACCCTGACCTAGCCATCTGTATGCAAATCTCCACAGACTAAGTAAACTTTCATAAAAATGTTCTGGCCCCTCTTTCTGTGTGTTTAGCAATTATTAGTGCACATTGGTCCTTTGTGTTATATTATTATGCTTTGTGTGCAGAGGAGACTCCCTGGCACCTGCGTTTGTAGGTGGCAGATGGCAGTTCTTGGCAGCAATACGGAGGTTTTCCTGAATGCAGCTAAGCCACAAACTGGCATCTTTTATTTCTTTATGTGTGTACTGAGGAGAAAGGATTAGTGGTAGATTACTAGTAGCCTATCAAGGCATTTAACAAAAAAAACAAAAAAACAAAATCTGGTGAATGTTTTACAAAAGAGGGGGAAGGTGGGGAATACACAGCAGTTATTTGCATTAAAAATTACCAACAGATAGCTACGTGTACATACAGTCATTTGCACACAAAGGTAAAAAAATTAAATTTTGCTGAAATTTGAGGCCATGTAGATTTACAAGTATTACTTGCCTGTTTATAGCATTGCCTACCACATGTGCACATCAAGAGATTTTATGCTACATAATTTATAACGTGCCTTCAGTCCAAAGGATCCCAAAGAGCTCAACAAGTTATATACATTACATCATTATCAAAATGCAGTTGTCTCTGGGGTGGGGGAAGGAACTATGTGGATAACTGCAGTAAAGCATGCTGCACAACAGTAAGAAGAATAGAAATTTGGGCCAAAGTCACCCACTATGGTGAAGGATCAAGTGTGAAAACTGCACACCCCACAATGGAAGCGCCCTTAATGTCAGGGCCCACCCATGATGTTCAACTTCAGACTGTCCAAAGGCAGAATCAGGCTGCCTGCCAGTGATGTGATGCCCAAAACACAGGATGAAGGCCAATACTGAGGCACATATAAACTTCCACATGCTAAAAAAGTAAGGTGTTTTAAATAAAATGGAGCGAGATGGGCATAGCTGGACTCCAGAAGAAGGGAAGAGGGAATGATGTGATGCCTGAGGAGATAAATAGCTAAGAAGGAAGAGGAGCCAGGAAGTTTTCCTCCGTCTTTCTCTAGCCCTGTCAGCTCCTGAGACAAAAGGCAGGCTGTGATTTCTAAAAATGGATGTTTCTGTGTCTTATATTATCTTCCTGTGTAACCACATTTCCCAGGCGTCTGAAGAGCATCTTAAAAGAGCCTTTTAGTAGTAAGATTTCTGTATATTAGATTTTTATGTCATGTTTCCAACCATGCATGATATTTGTCTTTTAAATAGTGTTTAATAAATGCTATCATTCTCTCTGACTCCATCAAATGTAGGACTTCTCAGAACATTGCACACAAGCATATTACCCAAGAGAGAACTAGTCTAGTATAGATGGAGCTGTTCTGACCCCATTAGATGGGCTGACAGGAGAGTGTTTGAACCACAAACCTCAGAGCACAGGGAAAATATTGTCTCATTCCAAGGTAAGCCAGGGAGACTGTACCAGTGCAATGCAACCTTAGGTGGCCCTGTGAGAGCAAAGAGAGCTAGGGAAAAGACTAGAGGGAGAAGGAGGAGAAAAGAACTGTAACTGAGGGAAAGAAGAGGTTGGAAGCCAAAAACAAGCTAAAAAGCTACATAAATAACCAAACATAAGGCAAAATAAACAGAAAACAAAAACAAAAAAAAGAACAAGAAGAAACAGAAGTATACAAGGAGAGAGAGAGAGAGAGAGATTGAACAGAAAACAAGCTGAGACAAAGGAAGTGAAAATGGGGTACGGCATGAAGGAATGGTACTGGGACCTCGATTCAATGAAAGGATGAGGAACCAGCAGAAACCAGATTCAGTCCTCTGAGGGCATATGGGTTCAGTTTCCAGGGGAGACCCAGGAGAGGCACTGTGCCCAAAGGGGCCAGGCTTCCAGGAAGAGAGAAGCCTATGAGCTTACCAGAGAGGAGTGCAATCCAGGATTGGAGTGCAGGGTTGGAGCCACTGCAAAAGCATTCCAGGTCTGTATACCTCCTCCCCAGGATACCTCTGTAGTCTCCCAAAGCCTTTGGGAGTTGCAGACAAAGTAGAGCTGGTCAAAAACTGGTGAAGGGTTTTTGAAGAGCAAAAAAGGGCAAGTTTTTATTTACAAGCTAGTCCATAAATATGGCAATTAGTGAAAAGTTCCATCCAAAAAACATGCCATTTTTTCATCAAAAATTTGAAAAAACTGTCAACCAGCTCTAACAGTGAGTTAACCCTGTGAGGTGAGCCTCGTGAAGTTCATGTTTGCCTCTCCCACAGATTTGTTTTTTTTTATGGGAAAGGAGCAGGGTTCCTCTGAAGGACTGAGGCAACATTTCAGGTACATTAATCCAAGATGGCTGCCACTGTGACTTATCTTTGAATTGGGTATAGGCCAGTAGGCTCACATATCTCAGTGAGGAAGAACCGAAAAGGCTCAGCAACATGAAAGTGAAGCTATTCATGCAATTAGGACAAAAAATAATTGTAAAGACTCCTATAGAACCTGTCTTATCCTGCAGAAAATGATTGCGGATTTCACAGGAACTCTTTGTTATTCAGTGGAATTTATCCTTAAAGAAATACACCATAGAACAGGGGAGATTTTAAGTATTGTAGAGTGAAGGTTTTCACCCATAGGGACAAGTGATTTTGGTATGGTAGTTATCATGGTTGCAACTTATGGCTGGCAAAGAGGAAATCTAATCAACAACATATATGTTTTTATAAATGGGTCCGTTGATGAATATATCACTTGAAAAAATCATAGAATCATAGAAGATTAGGGTTAGAAGAGACCTCAGGAGGTCATATAGTCCAACCCCCTGCTCAAAGCAAGACCAACCCCAACTAAATCATCCCAGCCAGGGTTTTGTCATGCTGGGCCTTAATAAAAACCTCTAAGGATGGAGATTCCACCACCTCCCTAGGTAACCCATTCCAGTGCTTCATCACCCTCCTAGTGAAATAGTTTTCCCTAATATCCAACCTAGATGTCCCCCCACAGCAACTTGAGACCATTGCTTCTTGTTCTGTCATCTGCCACCGCTGAGAACAGACGAGCTCCAGACTCTTTGGAACTCCCCTTCAGGTAGTTGAAGGCTGCTATCAAATCCCCCCTCACCCTTCTCTTTTGAAGACTAAATAAGCCCAGTTCCCTCAGCCTCTCCTCAGAAGTCATGTGCCTCAGCCCCCTAATCATTTGTGTTTTCCTCTGCTGGACTCGCTCCAATTTTTCCACATCCTTTCTGTAGTGGAGGCCCCAAAACTGGACGCAGTGCTCAAAATGTGGTTGCACCAGTGCCGAATAGAGGGGAATAATCACTTCCCTCGATTTGCTGGCAATGCTCCTACTAATGCAGCTCAATATGCCATTAGCCTTCTTGGCAACAAAGGCACACTGTTGATTCATATCCAGCTTCTCGTCCACTGTAACCCTCAGGTCCTTTTCTTCAGAACTGCTGCTTAGCAAGTCAGTCCCCAGCCTGTAGCAGTGCATGGGATTCTTCCATCCTAAGTGCAGGACTCTGCACTTGTCCTTGTTGATCCTCATCAGATTTCTTTTGTCCCAATCCTCCAATTTGTCTAGGTCACTCTGGACCCTATCCCTACCCTCCAGCATATCTGCCTCTCCCCCCAGCTTAGTGTCATCCACGAACCTGCTGAGGGTGCAGTTCATCCCATCATCCAGATCATTGATAATGATGTGAACAAAACCAGCCCCAGGACCGACCACTGGGGCACTCTGCTTCATACTGGCTGCCAACTAGACATTGAGCCGTTGATCACTACCCATTGAGCCCAATGATCTAGCCAGCTTTCTATCTACCTTATAGTCCATTCATCTAATCCATACTCCTTTAACTTGCTGGCAAGAATACTGTGGGAGACCATACCAAAAGCTTTGCTAAAGTCAAGGTATATCACGTCCTCTGCTTTCCCCATATCCATAGAGCCAGTTACAGTATCTCATCATAGAAGGCAGTCAGGTTGGTCAGGCATGACTCGCCCTTGGTGAATCCATGTTGACTGTTCCTGATCACCTTCCTCTTCTCCAAGTGGTTCAAAATGGATTCCTTGAAGACCTGCTCCAAGATTTTTCCAGGCACAGAGGTGAGTCTGCCTGGAGGCTCCTTCTTCCCTTTTTTAAAGATGGTCACTATATTTGCCTTTTTCCAATTGTCCGGGACCTCCCTCAATCGCCACAAGTTTTCAAAGATAATGGCCAATGGCTCTGCAATCACATCAGCCAACTCCCTCAGCACCCTTGAATGCATTGCATCCGGCCCCATGGACTTGTACATGTTCAGCTTTTCTAAATAGTCCTTAACCTGTTCTTTCACCACTGAAGGCCGCTCACCTCTTCCCCATACTGCCCAGTGCAGCAGTCTGGGTGCTGACCTTGTCTGTGAAGACGGAGGCAAAAAAAGCATTGAGTACTTCAGCTTTTTCTACATCATCTATCACTAGGTTGCCTCCCCCATTCAGTAAGGGTCCCACACTTTCCCTGACCTTCTTCTTGTTGCTAACATACCTGTAGAAACCCTTTTTGTTACCCTTCACATCCCTGTCAATAATCTTTACAAATATGAAGATTATTGATTTCAATAATAGAATTTGAGAAGCCTGTGGTCTGTGTTAGATGAAGCTGTTATGTAAAGCAGATGTTCCTGCTCAGAACAGCCTGAGGTGTAGCACCCTTCTGGGAAAAAACAGCTGGGACATTGTACTTTTATTATTATTATTATTTATTATTTTATTATCATCATCATCATCATCAGGCCTAAGAGCCCCTATTATAGTCCAGGTTCAGTGCTAGACATCGTTCAGACATGGAACAAAATGACAGTCTGGGTTTAAATATTAATTTTCCTTCCAACAATTCCATAACAATTGTCCAGTGCAGCTGTCACAATATATGTCAGAGTTTGGGGAAGTTTTTTCTGTTTCTACCTCTTCCTTTATATGGCAAAAGAGTCAATTCATTTTTATAATCAGTGCCAAAACAGTAATTGCTAGGGGCCAGTTCTCCCATCATTTATCCTTGTGCCACACCTATTGAACTAAACAGATAGCACCTTGTTCCCTGGCTTTCCTAACAAAGCACTTGTTGTTTATTGAGAGTCTAATGATATTTGGTCTTTTTATTAAAGTTCCAGTTTCTGGAGTCAAGTGATTACCTGAAAATCTCAACTTCCATTAAAAAAAAAAAAAACTAACCTTCTAGCCTTCCAAAAAGCTTGTAGAGAAAACCTTGAAAACATGCACTCTAAAAACTCAACAACCCAAAATAAAAAAAAATCCAGATTTTTTTAATCTCATTATTTTTGAGATAATCCCAATATTTTTGGGGAATGGGGACATTTTTCTGCTGACTCCATGCTCAGTTTCAACCCATCTTTCAACCCTTATAGTTGTTCCTCTCTGAGCCAAAATGTAATACCCTTTAGCCTATAATAAAGAACATGGTCTTGCAAGGTGACCAACACACTTGAACTCCGCTTGTGAATTCAAGTAGTGGGAGATGCTCAGCAAAACACACAACAGATACTTACTACATTGCAGAATATATCCCAAAGGCCATGTTTTCTTCCTATTTGCCTGAAAAACTACCTTCTCCATGCCATAGTGCCACAGTTCAGATCAATGGGGGCAACTGAGCTGAGCACAGGGGCAGCTGTCAGAGCGTTCTCTGGGAGGGCCCCTCAACTTTGGAACTTGCTTCCCTGTTCTGAAAAGGTCCTACTTTATCAGCCTTGGGGGCATCCTGCAAGGATTTTTTTTCCTGAGCGGAGTAGGGTGAAACTAATAATGGACGTTGCAGTTTGAGGGGCTAACTGAAAAATCCCCACAAAATTGTGGTTCAGTTCAAACCAAAATCTTATTATTAGGGCTGTCAAGCGATTAAAAAAATAATCATGATTAATCACACGATTAAAAAAATTAATTGCAATTAATTGTGCTGTTAAACAATAATAGAATACCATTTATTTAAATATTTTTGGATGTTTTGTACATTTTCAAATATAGTGATTTCAATTACAACACAGAATACCAAGTGTATAGTGCTCACTTTATATTTATTTTTGATTACAAGTATTTGCACTGTAAAAAACCTAAAGAAATGGTATTTTTCAATTCACCTAATACAAGTAGTGTAGTGCAATCTCTTTATCATGAATGTTGAACTTACAAATGTAGAATTATATACAAAAAAACTGCATTCAAAAATAAACCAATGTAAAATTTTAGAGCCTGCAAGTCCACTCAGTCCTACTTTTCATTCAGCCAATTGTTCAGTCAAACAAGTTTGTTTACATTTGCAGGAGATAATGCTGCCTGCTTCTTGTTCATAATGCCACCTGAAAGTGACAACAAGTATTCTCATAGCACTGCTGTAGCCGGTGTCACAAGGTATTTATGTGCCAGATGCGCTAAAGATTCATATGTCCCTTCATGCGTCAACCACCATTCCAGGACCATGCTGATGACAGGTTCTGCTCGATAACAGTCCAAAGCAGTGCAGACCAATACATGTTCATTTTCATTATCTGAGTCAGATGCTACCAGCAGAAGGTTGATTTTCTTTTTTGGTGGTTTGGATTCCGTAGTTTCTGCATGGGAGTGTTGCTCTTTTAAGACTTCTGAAAGCATGCTCCACACCTCGTCCCTCTAAGTTTGGAAGGCACTTCAGATTCTTAAACCTTGGGTCGAGTGCTGTAATGATCTTTAGAAATCTCACATTGGTACCTTCTTTGCATTTTGTGAAATCTGCTGTGAAAGTGTTCTTAAAATGAACATGTGCTGGGTCATCACCCAAGACTGCTATAACATGAAATATATGCAGAAAACAGAGCAGGGGACATACAATTCTCCCCCAAGGAGTTCAGTCACAAATTTACTTAACACATTGTTTTTTTTAACAGGCGTCATCAGCATGGAAGCATGTCCTCTGGAATGGTGGCCAAAGTATGAAGGGACATACAAATGTTTAGCATATCTGGCACGTAAATACCTTGCAAGGCCAGCTTCAAAAATGCCCTGCAAATGCCTTTTCTCACTTTCTGGTGACAGTGTAAATAAGAAGAGGGAAGCATTATCTCCTGTCTTAACGATTGGCTGAACAAGAAGTAGGACTAGTGAACTTGTAGGCCAGGGATCGGCAACCTTTGGCACGCGGCTTGCCAGGATAAGCACCCTGGCGGGCCGAGCCGGTTTGTTTACCTGCTGCGTCTGCAGGTTCCACCGATCGTGGTTCCCACTGGCCGCGGTTCACCATTTCAGGCCAATGGGGACTGCAGGAAGCGGCACGGGCTGAGGGATGTGCTGGCCGCCACTTCCCGCTGCCCCTATTGGCCTGAAATGGCGAACCGCGGCCAGTGGGAACTGTGATCGGCTGAACCTGCAGACGCGGCAGGTAAACAAACCGGCCCGGCCTGCCAGGGTGCTTACCTTGGTGAGCCGTGTGCCAAAGGTTGCCAATCCCTGTTGTAGGCTCTGAAGTTTTACGTTGTTTTGTTTTTGAGTGGAGTTATGTAACAAAAAAAAAATCTACATTTGTAAGTTGCACTTTCATGACAGGCATTGCACTGCAGTACTTGTATGAGGTGAATTGAAATATACTATTTCTTTTGTTTATAATTTTTACAGTGCAAATATTTATAATAAAAATAACATACACTTTGATTTCAATTACAACACAGAATACAATATATATGAAAATGTAGACAAACATCCAAAATATTTAATACATTTCAATTGGTATTTTATTGTTTAACAGTGCAATTAAAACTGTGATTTAATCGCTATACGTTTTTTTAATCGTGATTAATTTTTTTGATTTAATCGTGTGAGTTAACTGTGATTAATCGACAGCCCTACTTATTATCCCAAAGTTTTTGTTGAAATGAAAACTCAAAAAAAATCACTTTGAGTTTATTTAAGGTGTTTTGAAGTGATTCAAAATAAATTTGATAGTGGTGATGGTGATTTTGATTCATATTGGCTGTTTGGGGTATTTTTCATCCTTTCATGGATTTTTTTTTAATTTCTCAAATGTCAATTTAAAAAGGTGCTTTATATCAAAAAGTTGAAACAAAACATTTCTAAACACAGTGGTTGAAAGGATGTGGTTCAAGATAGCAATAATGAAACTTTTCAACTCTTTCAAAAATATTTTTTTCAACCAAAACAAATAGCATTTTGCCGAATTTGACCCCCATTCAATTAATAATTTTTTTGTACCCAAAAAATGCTTTTTTGATGAAAAAACTATTTGATGAAAAAAATAATTGCCCAGATCTAGAGCTAAGAGAAACTGGAAGAAATTTGGTGGGAGACCATAAAGATGAGAAATGTGTTTTTAGTTGCTGGGCTATGATATATATTAATGATGGGGCAAAAGGAGGCTCCTGCAGAAACCTATTTGTATAACTTTATTTTTTTAAAGAAACCATACAAGCTCCTTTTTACTGAATGAATTCATTCACCCCCACATCTTTGTTCAATGATCATATTTGTATTGCTTTCTCTCAGAGAACTACAACTGTAGTAAGTATTTAAAAATCTGAAAAGCTTATAATGGCAGCCAGAAAAAAATCCCGAGCTTGATTCTTATAGATATTTGTATTCTGGAAACTCTATTTCTATTGCACACAGTGCACAATTAGAATGTGGAACTCCTTGCCACAGGAAATCGTTGAGGCCAAGAACTTAGTAAGATTCAAAAAGAGACTGGACATTTATATGGCTAACAAGACAATCTACCATTGTTATAATTAATAACAAAAATTTTGCAAGGGATATTAAATCTCATGCTTCAAGGTTAGAGAAAATCTCAAAGTATTAGAAATCAGGATGCAATCTAATGTGGGGAGTCAGATTAGCCCATATCTGCCAGCTGCAGGGTTTTTACCTTCCTCCGAAGAATCTGGTACTCACCATGAATTGGAGACAGGATACTGGACTAGATGGACCTGGGGGTCTGATCCAGGCTGGCAATCCCTATATTCACCTGTCTGAAAAGTCTTTAAAAGGTTTTATTTTATTAATCTATTGAACTCACATGTTTGCTTTACACACACACACTGAATACACATTTCACTTCACTCTCTCAGCTTTAAACACCATCCTATTCTCTTTTCTAGATATAATTTACTGCAATCACCCTTAAAAATTAAAGTCATTGTAATGAGCTAGATAAATAGAGACTCATTTCTTTACCACTCATATTTCAATCCCTAAATTGCTCAGGGTTCCTTAGAGTTCAAAATCTGAGCAATTGCTCATTCTATGCCCTGACTTTCATGTGTGTGTGTTTATCTGGATATGTTATGGGTAACATTATGGGCTGGATGTTCCAGTCCTCCCCACAGAAGGCTCAGTCTGCCCCCTTGCAAGATGCATAAAGTGGCTTTTCCTTTAAATTGAGCTAGAGATCTTTATGAATCATCGGTCTAGAGCAGGAATCGGCAACCTTTGGCATGCGGCCCGCCAGGGTAAGCCTCCTGGTGGGCCAGGCCAGTTTGTTTACCTGCTGCGTCTGCAGGTTTGGCCGATCACAGCTCCCACTGGCAGTTCACTGCTCCAGGCCAATGGGGCTGCGGGAAGCGGCGGCCAGCACATCCCTCAGCCCGTGCTGCTTCCCGCAGCCCTGATTGGCCTGGAGCAGCGAACCGCGGCCAGTGGGAGCTGCAATCAGCTGAACCTGCGGACGCGGCAGATAAACAAACTGGCCCGTCCCGCTGGGGGGCTGACCCTGGCGGGCCGCGGGCCAAAAGTTGCCTATCTCTGGTCTAGAGATCTGATCAAAAGGCCCTTGAAATCAATGGGAGTCATTCAATGGACCATTTTGATTCAGGCCCTGGATAATCTCATCCAGATATGGTCCAATATGAAAATATATTCATGCTTCAAAATGGAGCAGCATTTTGCAAGTGGGATGGAAGAAAAAGAGAAGACAAAATCATAGAGAAATAATAGGAACATTTAACTGAGCAAGTAACTCTTTGTAAATGATCAACTTAAGTTAAAACAAAACAACGTCACTTGCACACCCTGCTTTAGAGATAAAACATGTCCAAAGTTTAAACAAAATCTTAAGTAAATCATTTAAGAAACAAACCACTGAAATGCTTCATGCCTTCTGTTTAATACTCAGCACCACTAGTTCTCACTGAACTCAAACACCTCAGAGAAGGCTTTCAGCATCTTGCAGGGTTGGGCCTGTAGCAGTAGAATTTCAAAGATGACATTTTAAGTACACAAGTAGGGGCACTGACAGGCAGACCTGCTGAAGCAAATGCATACCCTTACTTTCACAAGTGTAGCTGAAACACTGGGCCTGTAGGTGTTTTTGAACCTACTGTAAATTACATGTGCAGATGGTCATAAGGTTTTCAAACTCTTTTGTATTTGTGATTGTACATTGGTCTACAACCCCTTGCTTATTTACTTTCATGTCCTCTAGTCTTTGTGCTTTTCATTAGGACTTGATTCAGTTCCTGTTAAAGTAAATGGAATTCAGTGGAAGCTGAATCAGGCCTGCAAAAAAAGACAAACAAAGCAAGCCATGGAGATATTAAATTTATCGAGTCCTTCAGGGGATTTACATTGAATATCATTGAGTTTCTGTACAGAAGATACCCACTTCCAAGTAGAATTGTTAGGCTGCAGGCTGCATAACCAAGAATTATTAGCAAGTGAAAGCAGGCAAGGACTGGAAAAAGATCTCAGGGGAGAATGAAATATATCGGGGGGGTGGAGAGAGCTTTTCTTTAAAGATGAGTTTGGATGAAAGAATCTTTGGTTATAGGAAGGGCCCACCATGCCTCTGTTGGAACTAACATAAGTTTGCCCCATGTTATAACATCCTACTAGATGTCAGTATAAGGCACCACATTTAAATATTGTGAGAATACAGAAAGAGCATGCTCCTAATGAACCCAAAATCTATAATAAAAATTGAGATGCTTGCTTAAGCAGATGAATACAAAAATATGGCCAGAGCTCTTAGATAAATCACACATTATATCCACAAACTTGAGGCTTACAAAGTGTAATGGATTTTAAACTGTTGCTTTGGCATTCTTCCTTTGGGAGGTATTAACTCTACTGATCCAGAGACAGATTGAGGGCAACAGGAGGCTATGTGAGGCAAGGCTCCTGTTCATCTGAGATATGTAGCGTTTACAGTGTTTTAAACAATAATGTTCTAAGGCTGATTTTTCAGCCGGTCTCAGTCACTATCTCCAGTCAAGACTCTTGTGTAAATGGGGTTTGTTCTACCCCAACAGTGTGTCTATTGTAACTTTGGGCCACCTGTTAGACAGCATGAAGTGTTGCTTAAAAAAAATACACAATAAGCAGATTGTTTGTTACAGTTGTGCAGAGACAACTGTATTAGTGTTCTTCACACCATATGTCCATATAAACAGAGCTGCAGTGAGCTATTCACCAGAGATTCAAATGGTGGTGAAGAAGCTTCTCTTAAAAGACCCTGGCTTTGCAAGCCTCAGTTCACCTGTTAGGCTTGCCTCAGGATTGCAAATGCTTAGAATCAAAGGAGAAATATTCCTTCTGAAGTCTATGTGGAAAGTTTCATGCTAGAAGCAAAAGAAAAAAACCTATATATTTTGGCTTTTCAGTAGTTCTGCCAAAAGGGGGAGGGAGGGAAGATATATTTTCCTCTCACAGAGCTGTTTGATTTATTATCACCCTAAGTAAAAGAAAAAATCAAAACATTCCCTCATTCAAATCTCTATGCCACTGTGAGCATGGAAACTAGGTATCAAGGGTAAATTCCAAAGGTTGTCACATGATATTTTAGGCTCAATCTTATCCATGGTTTTAGCAGTCCAGGCTCTCAGTGAAAGGAGACAAAGCTTGTGAAAGGATGAAGCAGAACAATATTGTGTTGTAATAACACCTCAACACCCTTTTATTTATTCATTTATATGGAGGCGTTTGTGTGTATCTGAAATAAAAAATGTCTCTTTTTGATTTAGTAGGGGAGGGAAAGGAAGTTGTATTGGAGTAGAGGGCCAGTTGGGGATGGGAAAAACCCAGAATCCACAATGATAGGATCGGACATGGTAAAAGAACCAGATTAGAATAGACTGTAGTGGAGTAGAGAGCTCTTGTAACAAGGGACAAGGATATGCAGATCTACAAGCTTGGGGCTCAGCTGTGAGTGCCTTATGGGGAGCAATGAAGCATAAGGAGACCCCAATTACCCACATTGCTGGAGGCTATGTGGAAGGAGAGCAGTTGTTGTCAGATGTTGATGGCAGGGGAGAGGCAGGGAGCAGGAAGAGCTTTGGCTCCACTCTCCCAACATACCAGCTCACACCCTAGATCTGGCGCAGCAGGGGAGTAATTTGCTCCAGCAGAGAAACTGGTGCAGCTTATTCCCCTCCTAGAGCAAGGGCACAGAACCACAATGTGAAATTCAGGGTCACCCTCTGGTGATTGCCTGGCTTCTGGAGCCGCAAAAGTCTGCACAGCCCTTTATTCAGGCTGAATTGTTAGCCACAATCCAGCCCTCAGAAAGGTTCAAAACAGGAAGATATTTGAAAGCTCTAAAAACAATCTCTATGTGGTCAACATGTAGAATACGCCTTGCTATGATGTCAAGGACAGGAGTAGGCTGGTTGGACCATTACAACAATTTTATTTATTTATTTTTGTTGGAAAATGACAATTCAATGAAACCAAAACTTGTCATGGAAACATATTGGTTTCAATTAAACTTTGGTTGGGAAGGTTTCTCAGGTCTAGGGTGGAATTTCTGGTCAAAAACAAAGAGAGAGTGAAATCACCCCAGAATAACTACAGCAATCATACGAGACATGGCAGACTCAAGTTTTAAGTGCCTACTCTGACTCAGGCAGAGCAGGGACTTGAACGTTGCTCTCCCACATCAGTGCTCTGGTCACTGTGCAACTGGCTATTCAGGGGGCTCAATCTCTGTTTATTTTGTGAAAAATGTTGAAAGTTCTTGGTTTCATTCCACATTGGAACAGAAACAAATATTGAAACATAGACATTTTTTGCTAAATGGAATTCTTGTTCTCCAGCCAGTCCTGGGCAGGAGAGGAATTCCAAGGAGAATTTTACTTACCTACATGGCACAAAAGCACCTCAGCAAATTATTTCCTAACAGGTGTAATAAAAATTGACCTTAGAGTTGAATCCATGAAAGTAGCGTAGATTGACTATGCCAGCTCCAGACATGGCATGATTTTATCTTTATTTTTATGTACTTATCCTAGGGGTGGGCTTTTTTTGGTAAAGCAACTGTACAGGTTTCTTCTATGTTCGAAACAAAAACGTTATGAACCCGTCTACTATCTTTTGTGTTTTCAACATGGTCTTTCTGTAGCAAAGAGCAGCATTAAAAAGATGATTTTTTAAAAGGTTCTGCTTCAAGGTTAGTTAAACCACATTTTTAAACAAATTACCATGAAAGTTTTTTCCCTATGCTAGTTTCTTTCTATTAATACAATGAATGCCAACCCTCCCAATTTTACACATTATGTGAGATTACTTTTTGAATAATAACATTTTAAATCCATAATATTAGCACCGTTTTTTTTTTCATTTTCAAGTGCTTGTGTAATCTCAGTACTGTTCTGTCTAATATTTTGAAACCATTTTCTGTATTTCTTCAATTGTAGTATATTATTATATTTCCATATTAAGATGGATGTTAAAAATCATTATTTATCTTTCTTTCTGGGATTAAATAATTCAGTGTTAAGTGTGTCTTGCTCTCCCTTCAGAAGGTACCCTCCTAGATCTGTGTTTGGCATCACTTTGGGTGGTTGTTAGAATTATTATTATTTGTATTCAGACGTGCTCCTGAATGTCAGTCCTATGCCTTACCCATAAGAGCATCCTCCCTCTCTTACTAGGAATTATCTCTGGCACAGGTGAGGTTGTCGATTTCAGCAGTTCAAGAAAGGGACTTTCCCACTGGGGGATTTTTTTCCCATATATCTTACAGCTAAACTGCCAGCTTAAAAACCAAACTAATTATACATGCTGCTTTATTCATAAGGAGTACACAGACTATACCTGCAATCCTAACATTATCACATTTCAAGATGTAAGCAGGTTTGGCTGGGTCATATGACTTGAAAAGCAGACTTCCAAGGAACACCTACATGCTACATGATGGGGCATTGCCAGTTCAGTAGGGAGCACTCTTTTCAGAGCCTGCCCTTAATCAGTTCCCCAGGATGTTGTTAGAGGACCCTGGAAAGACCCATATTTTCAGTTGAGGAGTCCTAACCAGTTAAGTGTACTTAAAGTGTCCATAGTACTTTTAGGAAGATGATGTTGAGCACATTTTAACTTGTGCAATTACACATTGACTACCAGGAATTACCCCTGTCATTTCACTTGATTATGTTATTCTTCACTACTTGTTCTAAACTGTTGTGTATTGCTGTGTGTTAACCAGATGATGCTTTTCAATAGTGGTGAAAGTAGAACCAGATCTTGAGCTGGTTTAAATCAACATAGCTCCAAGAAGCTACACTAATTAACATCCACTCAGGGTCTAGTCCATATTTTAAAAAGCGATAAAGTGATTTATGATGAATTGCACTGTATAAACATACTATAAGTTGTTATTGACTATCTCAATAGCTTCCACAAGAAAAGCTTGTATTCAGGTTTCATGTTAGGGTGACAGAAGGCTTTCCCAGGAGTAGTGCTGCTCTTTTAAATACTAAAGCACATAGCTACGGAAGCAAAGCATCTAAACTGCAACTGACTGAAGTAATTTCTCTGACTGAAGTAAAAAAGGTCAGCTACTGCAGTAATCTCCTGCTGTAGATCTGCTAGAGAAACAACACACCAGTAGTACTATGCATTTAACAATATTGTCAGCACTAGGGTACTGATTTTCTTCTGCCTCGTCAGTGTTATCAATAGCATTAAATGCTGCATTCATGGAAACTTTTGTACTATGAGGAAAATTGAAACATGCATGTAAACAAAGAACTGCACAATTTCAACTGCAATACTGTTTCTGTACCTGGTAGCTCTTAACAAGCTTCCAACATGATTGAATATATATCCTAGACCATCAAACAGATTATGCTGAACAATACCCATGGAGGTTCACATTGACTGTCCTTTCTTTTAAAGAAAGAAAGATCGCTGGCAAAAGATCACTGGTTGCAGCCCCTGGTAACAGATTTTTCAGCATGTTGCAGACAGGTTGGCACCGTGCCTGACAATCCACTAAGGCTGACATATTTTGGGCAGAGCTGTGGTAAAAAGGGAGCCATGTGGCCGATGTTAGTAAACATTATCTCGCACAGTCTGGCATGACACCATCAGCAGCGGGAGGGTGAATGGCTGGCAGATCACATGAACTGGACACACAGGCAGATAGAGCTGCCCAGGAAACACAAGCTAGGGCCTATAATCTAGCAGCTGCTCCTGTTTCCATAACAACTAGAAACCGAACAATGAACTGGAAATCCAGCATGTGAGCCTTTATTGAAAGGTCCCCACTGCCCAGACCAGTCAAGGCCAGATTCTCCACCCCCACATGTATATGAATAAGGAATATGGGAATACGTATAAAATATGAATAAGGAATATAGGAATATATATAAAACAGAAAAAAGGTATACAGGAAATATAAAAACCAGACAGCATAGGACATTGTTTCCTTTCCCCCCTTGCTATTTAATGGCTTACATTAATTCTTAAATGCTCCTTTCCTTTTGATTGTGCCATAATTCATTCATTTCACTGACCACCTATTCTGAGGGTCAATTCTGGGACTACATTTTGAATTAAAATTATTTCAAAATTAATTCCTGTAAAAAACACAGGAACTAGGATTTCAATAGGATTTTTGTGGGTGAGAGATTTCTATGATAGATATTTATTTTAAAGCTGGTTCTGGGATGAAGAGGTTGGATTTGGAGTTGGCTCTCAATAGTCTCAAAGTTAGGAGGATTTGGACTGGGGGAGTTGCTTTAGCGCCTCTCTAATTTATGTAAAATATCCACATTTGGGACCCTTGGCCTGATTCTGCTTTCATACATAACCTTTCTGCCAGGTGGTTAATGGCCGCAACAAGGGACAGGTTCAATATATCTGGAGTCCCTCTTAACAAAAGACTAAACCTGCTCCAGCCCCCACCTAGAAACCCGGGAAAACTAATGCACTTTCCCTGGCTGCCTTTAACAGGCAGAATTTTCCCACTCTCAAGT
The DNA here is from genome assembly GCF_027887155.1 of Malaclemys terrapin pileata. Classification (NCBI taxonomy): domain Eukaryota; kingdom Metazoa; phylum Chordata; order Testudines; family Emydidae; genus Malaclemys; species Malaclemys terrapin. The sequence continues at coordinate 182,851,981 of NC_071507.1, read as the reverse complement.
AGTCTGAGACTGAGTACCAACAAGGATATCTTTATGAGAGGAAAGAAAACACAGGTCATAAACTTGGGAAAACAGAGCAACAGAATATATACGCGACTAAACAGTAATATAAACCCTCCCCTCTAGTAACTTTGACAGTAGTCCATCTAAGTCTATTCCTCTCCCCGATTGCCCCCTGTGAAAATGTCCCATAGGTCATACTCCCTGGGCCACCTCCTCGCACATTCACCAAACCTCACTGATGGTTTGAGTCTGTGAGTAGGAGCAGTCCAAGTGTCTTTAGTTATAGGAAATCTCAAATTTGACTGGACAGATCACTAGGAAATGTACTGAAAGGAACTATACTACACTGGGTGATCCATGGAGTCTTAATGGACCCAATCTAAATCCTATTAAAGTCAATGGAAAGTGCGTCAAGATCTTCAGTAAGAGCTGGATCAGGCCCCATAGATCTTTCTCCATCCTTAATTTCTGTGGTTCTAAAATATTATGCTCCAAAAACAGAATTATAAAAAAGAAAGAAAAAAAAGAGAGTGAAAAAGATGATAAAAATGTCTTGCCTTTATTGAAAAGTGAATAAGGCTTTCTTTTCCAACTGGGGCCCACTCCTGGAGCTCTCACATTGTCAATGGGAGCATTATGCGCAGTAAGACTGCAAGATTGGGCACATAGAAATATGTCTGGGCTTCAAATTCCATCTGTGCAATTGGATAGGCTACTGGTAATCTCACACCTTTAAAATGGAAAATGATGTTTCATCATAACCTGAAAATGCTGCAACATGAGGTGTTTTCAGTTTAAAAAAGATACTTCGTCTATTTGTAAGAGAACGATGGAAGAAAATCTGTAATAGAGAAAAGGATGTAGTTGGGCACAGGACTGGGATCCAGGATTTGTATCCTGACACTGTCGTCTTCTGTAACTCTGGGCAAGTCACTTAAATCTGCTACTTTAATTTCCAACCTGTGTAAAATAGGAATAAGAATACTGTATGTAGTAATTAACTAAAGTCTGTAAATCAGTTTGAATATGAAGGACTAGATCCTCATCTGGTGTAAACTGACCTGGCTCCGTAGACATCATTGGACATCAGTGATCTACACCAGCTACAAATCTGGCCTGAAAAATACTGAGCATAAGTAATAACTTTTTTTTTTTTGGTTAGTTTTTCTTTATACCTGTAGGAAACATTATGGAATTAGGACCACAGAGGATGCATTGCATATTTAAAACAAGTAAGGGTATCTCAGACTTGCATCTGAAGAAGTGAGGTTCTCACCCATGAAAGCTTATGCTCCCAATACTTCTGTTAGTCTCAAAGGTGCCACAGGACCCTCTGTTGCTTTTTACAGATTCAGACTAACACGGCTACCCCTCTGATTCTCAGTTTGAAAGAAAATTCATCCTGGTTTAGGGCCTGATCCAAAGTCCACTGAAGTCAATGAAAATATTCCCCTTAACTTCATTGGGCTTTGGATCAGGCTTGCTTTGTTTTAGTTTTTCCTGGACTGTTTTTCTGTCATTTATCTGTTCAAATATAATATAATATAATTAATAAAGTGGCTCAAATTAGCCCAGAAAACACTTGAGGCCTCATTCTACAAACCTGCTAATTCGACAGGAGTTTTGCATGCATTAGGAGCAGGAGACGAAGTCATAAACATATCACATTTAATCTAGTTTAGGTACTTATATGGCTCCCATTACTATAGTATCTGAGCACCTCATAATCTGTACTGTATTTATCCTCATACAACCCTGTGAGGTATGAAGTACCATTATACCCATTTTACAGATGCAGACCTGAGGCACCAGCAGGCCAAGTGACTTGCTCTAGGTCATACAGGAAGCATAGCGGAGTAGGAAACTGAACCCAGGTCTCCTAACCTATTGCCTTAACCACTGCAACACACTTTTTCACCCTTTTTTTTTTAGGAATAGAGTTTTAGTATTCCATTACAGTTTTTATTTTCTTGTTTAGTTTGGCTTTGCCTGTTTTCACTGTGTTACCCTACAATGCAGAATATGAGAGAGTGAAAACTACAGTAGAAAATGAACAAAATCTGACTTACCCTGTCAGTATTGCATTGTGTTTGTATGAACAATACTGATGCTGAGAATCAAACAAGTTATTAATAAAAACCAACCTTTTTGATGGAGCAAAGTTTATCTGGGAATGCCATTTCTTTCTATTGGTCCTAGTACCTGTTCGCTTAAGGGAATAGCAGACATTGCCCTGTTTGGGCTCGATCCTGCAAGCTGCTGAACACTCCTGCCCTGATCCAGCAACTCACTTAAGCACATGCTTAACTTTAAGGAAGTGAAATTGAAGTCATTGGGACTACTTGCATGCTTAATGTTCAGTGCTTAGCTGAATCAGGATCAGTGGGGTGAAAACCTTGCAGAAGTGAGTCCTTTAGGAATCATTTCTCATATGTATTTCACATGGGAATGTGTGGACATCCCTAATATGATCAAATGGATGTTTTCCATTTATTATACTGTGAAAACACTATACGTTTTCCCAGGTAAATCTGAATATCTCTTAATATGGGGGCCTCATCCTGCAAACCTTCCTCGGGCAAAAAAAAAATCCCATTAAACTGAGTGGGAGTTTACCTGAGCAAGGACTGTAGGCATGAGTCACAGGTGTAAAAGGGATTTTCTTAGGACCTGATGATGCACCCATTGAAGTCAATGGCAAAAACTCCCATTCAATCCAATACTGCAGGGTCAGGCTCTTGGGCCCAGATCCTCAAAGGTATTTGGGTTCCTAACTTCCACTGATGCTGCTGGAAGTTAGGAGCTTAAATACTTTTGAAGATCTGGCTTTAGTGCCTTAGGTTTCTATGGCTATCTCTATTCTAAAGGGAAATGTAAAAACTACATGAAAATCAAGCTATGCCATTTTGCAACAAAGATTCTCCTTACAACCATAGCATCCCAAATGAGCTAGGTGCTGTCGATGCTAAAAGAAAGACACAGTTCTTGCCCCCAAAGAACTTGCAATCTGTGATGTTATGTTTCCCTATGACAAGAATCTAAGTTCTTAGCCATAGAAAAAGAAGCGCCAAGGCTGGCTTTACCATGTATGAGAGACTTTCAGTGTTAAAAGAGCTTTCTTTAGCTTTTGCAGATTAGATAATAAGATCTCATGCCTAGACAATTTTTTTTTACTACTAAGAGCAGCAACAATCCTCTTGAATTACTATGCAGTGAATCAAACCCTTTGTTTCCAGCAGAAGAATTAAAAACCTACAGGCCTCATTCATTAAGAGTAATACATACATTTTGCACAGTTGTGTTTGTATTGAATTACTGCATTGTGAAATTCAGAACAGTGCTCATTGTGGTTTCAGTGAGCTTCTTGAAATTCAGATTTAGATTTTTGCTGCTACAAGATCTGATTTGGCAAACCAATCATCTAAAATACTCTGCCTCTCCCTCCTGCTTCCCTTCTCCAGCTCACTGCTTCCAAAAAATGATTTTTAAAATAATTTTCACATTCATAACACCCTACGTTCTGCCCTGGGTTGCATATGGCTTTCACTGAAGTTATCGAAAACTATGCCTGAGCATCTGAAGGCAGCATATGACCCAATTGTCCAGCTTCTCTCAACTACCCTGGTGCATCCCCACTGGGGAGAAGAGGCTCTTTTTATGACCTATCATATACTTTGTGTGGGTATGGAAAAAATTCCAGTGTACAATACACAACATGGTGTTAGCAACAGTCGTAGGGTTCACTCCTTCAGCCCTTACTCACGCAAACAAGGAGACAGGGAGTGGCAAAACAGGGATAGATGTGCACAGCTGCATATGGACAGATTTTAGCCTTGATACTTCCAAGCACTCTGTTTGTTGCACTCTGTATCTGGGGATTTGTTGGGAATTTGAAAGAGAGAGCCACACATTATGGGCTTAATTCTGTGCTCAGTCACACCGGCGCGACTGAGAGCAGGGATGGTTCCTGTGTCTTCCGTCTCACTTAAATTCCATTTCAGTCATCTGAATTCTGCACTGTTTCTAGGCATAAAAGGGGCTTCCATAGAGATGACTGCAGGAAATATGACGATGGGGGAAAGACTATGGATTGTGAGAAAATATAGCAGGAGGAAGTAGTCCCAGGAAAAAAGTTACATCTAGGGTATTTCTATGCCTTGTACAATTTCAGATAGAGATGGACCTGATCTGGATAGGTCAGCATGCTGCAGAACCAGCCTTTTTAGTTTCCCTGGTCTGGAGTAGCCCAGAAAATTGAAAATATTTTCTGCTGCCTCAGGTTCTACATGTGCAAATTAACAGATTAAAAGGGAAGCTTAATTGACATTCGAATCCTCATCTTGACTCCTCCTCCCTTGTTCGCACAAAGTCTTTCCACCTTCCCACTTAAAAGTACAGAAGCTTTACAATTTTCTTGTGTGTGTGTGTGTGTGTGTGTGTGTGTATATATATATATACATAACCCTTTGACAATCTCTTAATGCCCTTTTATTAAATCCCTTAACTCCTTTTATTAAATCCAGGGTAATTTAAATGATTATTGTAGTAGGTCCTAGCCGGGGCTCGACCCTTCCGGACAGGAGGGGAGCCACACCGACTCACTACTGTGGGAACAAGTAGTCAGTTAGTCCCGAAACTCCGGCTCTTTAGTGCAGAGTCGGAGCAACCACAGTTAAAGCTCAGGCCCTTGACTGCAGGGGCTGAGCGAGCAAATAGTTCAGAGCCCAGGCCCTGGATCAGGGCGGGGCAAACACAGTTAGGCTCAGGCCCTTGTTTGCAGGGGCTGAGCGAGCAAAGAGTTCAAAGCCCAGGCCCTGGATCAGGGCGGGGCAAACACAGTTAGGCTCAGGCCCTTGTTGCAGGGGCTGAGCGAGCAAATAGTTCAAAACCCAGGCCCTGGATCAGGGCGGGGCAAACACAGTTAGGCTCAGGCCCTTGTTGCAGGGGCTGAGCGAGTGAATAGTTCAAAGCCCAGGCCCTGGATCAGGGCGGGGCAAACACAGTTAGGCTCAGGCCCTTGTTGCAGGGGCTGAGCGAGTGAATAGTTCAAAGCCCAGGCCCTGGATCAGGGCGGGGCAAACACAGTTAGGCTCAGGCCCTTGTTGCAGGGGCTGAGCGAGCAGATAGTTCAAAGCCCAGGCCCTGGATCAGGGCGGGGCAAACACAGTTAGGCTCAGGCCCTTGTTGCAGGGGCTGAGCGAGTGAATAGTTCAAAGCCCAGGCCCTGGATCAGGGCGGGGCAAACACAGTTAGGCTCAGGCCCTTGTTGCAGGGGCTGAGCGAGCAGATAGTTCAAAGGTACGCCTAGGCTTGCTGTAGCCGAGCGTTGGGTGAGGGGGAAGCCTGCCACCCGTGCAGGGGGTGGCAGGGGGGAACGCAGGCCCACCCACTCCACTGCGTTCCAGCCCGGGGCCCTAACAGCGGTTGCTGCCGCTGCTGGTCAGTGGGGTATCCAGACCGCAACACACTGACATAGGCTCACACTCAGATGCAGCCGGACCGGGGTCGGCTATCCCCGGGCTACTTCCGTGATCCCCCTCACAGCCTACCTCGTTCGTTACGCCGGGATCGGGCCAGTCCATCTCCACGGGCTCCTCGCTGCCCGGGCTCGGCGGCAAGTCTGGTAGCTCTGCCGGGAAGTCCGGCCAATGGTCCTCAGGCGGCTCCTCTGGATAGCAGCAGGGGCGAAGGGGTTCGGGTCCAGTCTCACCCTCCGGGTTAGTGGGGTCCGGTTCCCAGGGGTTCTCCCAGTGGCGGGCGTGAACGGGCTCCGGCGGCTCCTCCTCGTAGCGGGCCCGGGGTAGCTCAGGCCAGCCAGGGTCCAAGCCCCGGTCTTCGACGGTCTCCTGGCCAGGAGCTACCGGCCGCACGTCTGCTCCCTGTGGTGGCTGGGCCCCAACTGAGCTCTGGCGGCCGGCCTTTATACTTCCTGTCCCGCCCCTTGACTTCCGGGGGGCGGGGACAGGCGGTGGTGGTCCCACCCACTCTGGTGCCGGCACGTGGGCTCCCTCTTCTGGACAGGAGGGGAGCCACACCGACTCACTACAATTATAAAAAAGAAGAACAGGAGTACTTGTGGCACCTTAGAGACTAACAAATTTATTAGAGCATAAGCTTTCGTGGACTACAGCCCACTTCTTCGGATGTGGGCTGTAGTCCACGAAAGCTTATGCTCTAATAAATTTGTTAGTCTCTAAGGTGCCACAAGTACTCCTGTTCTTCTTTTTGCGGATACAGACTAACACGGCTGTTACTCTGAAACTTTACAATTATAAACATCTCTTAGGGGACTAAACTCTTTAAACACAGTGAATATTTGTTGACACATTTGTGATACAATCAGAAATTTTAAAAAATCTGTGAGTAAAGATGTTTAATACCAATTTAAAAGACTAAGAGCTCAATTAAAGAGGTTTAGGGTATTAGAAACCAGATCTGCATGTAATCACAAGGAAAAAAACCCAAAGGATTTCAAATGCATTTTCAAATGTTGAATAGTACAGTGGGAATCAGGCTTCTCAATTTACCCAACTCCAGATCACCAGCTGGTATAAATTGGCATGGCTTCGTTGACTTCAAAGCTGATCCAGTTTACAGGATCTGGCCCAATGTTTCTGAAATCATTGTATAAACAATCCGATTATGTGCTTTCCATGAGGACTGGACAGGTACTCTAGAAAAATATTCACTGGGATCATTTATTCCCTAGCCATTGAAAGAAAAATCAAAGAGTTATTTTTTCATGGATATATTTGGGTTCTGCAGTAAAATATAAAATATACACTGAGCTAAACCATACCTTCAGTTTTTATAGATAATAATGATCTACCATTATTCAGCACTTTTCTTTTCAAAGGTCTTTATAGGTTGAGGCATCACAGTTCAGTGAATTGAGTGATGTGAGTTCTATTCCTAGCTTTGCAGCTCTCCTGCTCTGTGACCCTGCACAAGTTGTTTCACCTCTCTTTGCCTCTCTTTCCCCTGCTGCCTGACTTGCCCATTTATACTGAAGCTCATTGCAGAAAGGGAGTGTCACTTAGTAAATTTGTACAGTGCCCAGCACAATGTGGCCCTGATCTCATTTGGCGCACTTGTGCCTGAATTTCCTATATTTTTAAAAGCTGAGCCCTCCTTCAGAAAAACACAATAAATAAATAATAATAATATACAAATGATAGTTGGGAATGGTCTAGATATACTTAATCCTGCCTCCGCATAGGAGCTGAACTCACTAGATGACCTCTTGGTGTCCCTTCCAGCCGTACATCTCTATTCTTTCTATAATCACTTTTCTAACCCACAGGTAGTACAGGTACTCCATTATACAGACCCCGCCCCGGGTTACGCAAACCTGACTTACGCAAATCCGCACTTACAGAAAAAGTTCCGTAAGCTAGAAAGAGTTTGGGGTTTTTTTTTTGTTTTTTTGGGTTTTTTTTTTTCATAATGGTCGGGTATACATTTCTGACTTATGCAAAATTCAAGTTACGCAAGGTGTTCCGAAACGGAACGCTTGCATAAGTCAGGGAGCATCTGTACAGGTATTTACTCAGCCTGATGATTGCTGGTTGAAAAATTTGAAATTTACTGATAAAAAAAACGGGGACAAATTTTCAGGCAAAATTCATCCTTTTTTCACCTGGCTATGACGTTGGCCAATAAATACATAAATAAATAAATAAATGTATAATTCCATATTTTTCCAATGGAAAAAAGGGAGAAATATTCACATTTTTACCACCTTTATTTGTTACCTATTTAGGTGTTTATAGAGGTGTGGTATCCAAGCATCTCATATTGTGAAATCTGACAGCCCCAGGTAGCAGTGTAATTTTCTGCACTAAAGTGATAGATGCTGAATGACTGAAGTGCTCCTGGATCCACTTAGAATTTACACACTCAAACTGCTAATACTTCCAAAGAACAGAATTAGGTCTTTAAAGGTCCCTGTTTTCCCTGGCAATTAGTGGATCTGAAGATCTATTATTCTTCAAAGAAACCATTTGCTAGTGTTTTCAAACAGAGCTGGGAGATAAACAGAAGAAAAGAAGACAATACAGGACAGAGCACCTTTACTCACATAACATTTTTTCATACACACTGTGTGCCAGACCCTGAAAGGTGTTGAGTATCTGCTGCGTACCCACCACTCCCACTGCAGACAAGGGCTGATGCATCTCCTTAGTAACTCTCAGGAGTTTTCTCTCTCTCTCTCTCTCTCTCTCTGTAGAGTTAAATATTAAAACTGCAACAAAAATAATGAAAAGAAATATTAACAAAGATGAGAGAAATTAAAAAGGAAAGAACAAGACATGGTTTTCTGCTGGGAGTTTTAACTGAAATGGAGAGTCAGTGTGGGAAAACTATCTACGATTCCAGGAGCTCAGAGTAGAAGGCTTTCAGCTCAGTAGTAGCAAAATGGTGGGAAACAAAAAAGGAGGAAGGATTGTCTTAGTGGTAAAGTACTAACCAATGAATTGAAAGAGCCTGTGACTATTCCCTGCTCTACCTCACACTTCATGTGCCATCTTGGGCAAGTCACTTAGGGTTAGAATAGATATCTAGTGGGATTTTTAAAAGCACCGAGACTCATAAAACCCATAGGTTTCAATGAGTTAGCGCTCAGGCATGAGTATCATCTGCAAAAAAGGAATGAAAGGCTAAAGATAGAGATAACATAGGGGTAAAAATTACAATCCACTCAACATGTTGGAAAATGAGTAGGGATCATAAATATATAACATCACAGTATTGTGATATTTGTGTTCTGATGTTGTGTCATCATATTGCAATGGCAATCAGGCATTAGACCCAAATGTGAACACACAAAACAAGTGATGCACTTGGGCTTCAGAACACTTCAGATCATTTCAGAACTAGTTTGGATGGGGCAGAGCTCTGGAGGCCAATAAAGCCTGAGAGAAACCCTTGTAGACATAAGCCTAATTTGTGATTCACTGGTGCATGGGAACCTTGGTGTAGAGAAAATTGGAGAGTCCATTTCTGGGAAGCTAGCAGATGTAGGAAAAATTGAGAGACTTACAGAAACCCCAATAACATTGCTCCGTGTGTGTACACACGTGCACATTTTATGACTGTGTATCCAAATAAAACTTTGTGCATTTACTGTCCCTTCAGTTTTTGTTGAAACCAAACACACTCCAAGTTTCTTAGGGGGAAAAATCTTAAAGGATGGACTGTTCACAAGCCCTTCTTTAAAAAAAGAAAGTCACTCTGGCTACTTTCAATAAACTTACTAAGGGTTTGTCTACACAGTGCATTAGTGCACACTTGCTGGGGTGTAAATTCTACCAGAGTGCTGTGCACTAATTGGCCTGAGTGGACCTTGCTGGAATGCACTAAAAGTTCCCTCATATGTGTCGATGTAGTTCTGTTTTAAATGGACCTGAGGGATCTCCACATTAGAATACCTGAGACCCCAATGACTAGTATGCTCTCCTGTGAAGTGGGTGGCCCTTGTTCAAATCTTTTCTCCCACCTCAGGCATCCCACATCCCAGGTAAGTGTTCTAATCACTAGACTGAACATTTTAAGGTGGGCACCATCACTTCCTCCTCCTCCTCTAGCCAGATTCTGAATTCAGTAGGGGTGTCTGTGCACACATACTGGATCAGACCCTGCATGTGACACCTGAATGCCTTCTTTTCCAGTTTGTGAATCACTCAGGGGCAGGGCCGGCTCTAGGCACCAGCGGAGGAAGCACGTGCCTGGGGCGGCACATGCTAAGGGGTGGCATTCCGTCCATTCTTGGGGCGGCACAGTCCGGGTGGCTTTTTTTTTTTTTTTTTGCTTGGGGCAGCAAAAACGGTAGAGCCAGCCCTGCTCAGGGGTTTAGGCAGGAGATAGGCATCCAGCCACCTAGAGTGAGGAATCAGTGCGCATGTTCAGAGACAGAAATGTAGGCTCCATGGGAACTTTCACCCAGTCCTGGTCTCTCTGGTGAGCAGGGAGAAGATGGGGGAAGGTCTCAGCCAGTCTCTCTCACCCAGGGATGGTCCTTGGAGATGGAGAAAAAGTGGTGATAGAAGCTCTCAGCAACTGGCCAGAGCAAGGACAGTGGCTCCTCATACGGCGCTGCCCCTTAGGACTTCCCAGACCCTGCTTCCCAGGACTCTGGACCACCATCTCCTCATGCTGCCTCTTCTTCTGCTTCTGGGCCTGGTCCAGAAGCAGAGATGGTGGCTCAGCAAGGACATTCATGTGAATTTGTAGTAGCATCTATGGCCAAGGGGAAGGGGACTGAGCCACCTGCACTCCCCCTTGTTGTGCCCCTGCCTAACTCCCTTGGACTCTTTTATCTAGTCTACAGAACTACATGTTCCCATGATTGTTATCTTCATTCTCAGCACCCCAATTCCTCTGCTCTTTTGTTACACTCACCTGTTGTGAGCTGCCTGAGTTTAGATTGTAAAATAAAGGATTGGGACTGTCCCATGCAATCTTTATGGTACCTGAACAATGTACTGACAACTTTGTAATACACATTAATAATTTTTCTTCAGAAAGAATCCTAGAAAACAAGATAGATGTAACTAGAAAGCAAATGTAACATAACATTTCAAGGAGATTTTAAGATGGCTCATAGGACTTAGCGTGAAAGAGAACATCTACATGCTTTACAATTGTTCATTAGTCTTCTTGGTTGTAAAGGAAATCTCTTCACACATCAATGCTCAAAGTTACCTGAGCTCCTCCAATATTAACTACAAGACATTCACTACTATACCTTTGTTATACTAAAAAAAACTATGGCCATGCCTAAATATAACAGCTCGTCTTTTGTGCAAGCAAAAGTTACTCATTGAGTAAATAAAATTCCATGCTGTGTTATACATGTACAAAATGATTTGTTCCAGAAACTTTAGCTGTACTAGTATGACCACTTATTTTCCACCATTCCTGAACTCCTTACCTTTTTTCTGTTGGTGTGTGAATCACATTTGGAGCATTTGAATACTAAACTAATCACTATTTTGTAGATCTAGGAAGCGAAATGAAGACAATAGCTATTTACCTATTTTACTCAATTGCAAATAGAAAGATTATATCAAAGAAATTAATTATATGCTCCCATTCCAATAAAGTTGCAACCACTGTTTTATTCTTACAAAGCATCCGCAAAGATCTGTGAGAAAGACCATTTTAATACTGAGCCAAACCAATGAACTGTGGAGTTTTCTTGAAGTTACCACTTTGACTCCAATATTGAAAGCTCCGTCGACACTGGAGCAACTACCAAGTTGGAGGGATCCAGTTATCACAAGGAAGTCACCTAACATACTTAAACTATAGCTTTTTCTTGCAGGATAGACTGTAATGAATCATCTTTTAACTATGGTTAACAGTGTTGTAGCCCTGCTGAAGTCCCAGGGTGACAAAGCGTCTGGAACAGAATAAAAGCATGATTCACTCCTGTCTATACTGCAAAACAAAACTGCTTTTTATGAGTTGTTATTATTAGATGAAGTTACTATAAAGTGGGTGAAAAATCAAAGTCAAAGAGTAGTTGGGAATGGTTCGCTGTCAAATTGGGAGGACATATAGAGTGGGGTCCTGCTGGGGTCTGTCCTAGGTCCAATACTATTCCATTCATGGTTTGGAAAATGGAGTGAAGAGTATGCTTATAAAATTTGTGGCTGACACCAAGCTGAAAAAGGTTGCTAGCACTTTGGAAGACAGGGTTAGAATTCATGATGACCTTGATAAATTGAATAATTGGTTTCAAATCATCAAGAAGAAATTTAGTAAAGACAAGTGCAAAGTACTACACTTAGGAAGGAAACACCAAATGCCAAGTACAAAATGGGGAATAACTGGCTAGGTGGTAGTACCGCTGAAAAGGATCTGTGAGTTATAGTTGTCCACAATTTGAATATAAGCCAACAATGTGATGCAGTTACAAAAAAGGCTAATATCATTCTGGGTTGTATGAATAGGAGTGCCGTACGTAAGACTGGGAGGTACTCTACTTGACACTGGTGAGCCCTCAGCAGGAATATTGTGTCCAGTTTTGGGCACCACACTTTAAGAATGATGTGAACAAATGGGAGGGTGTCCAGAGGACAGCAGAAAAAATGATAAAAGATTTAGAAAACCTGACTTATGAAGAAAGGTTAAAAAACTGGGTAGGTTTAGTCTTGAGATGGAGGGGGGACATGATAATAATCTTCCAATATGTTAATGGCTGTTATAAGAGGACAGTGATCCGTTGTTCTCGATGTCCAGTGTAGGTAACACAAGAAGTAGTGCGCCAAATCTGCAGCATGGGAGATTTAGGTTAGATATTAAGAAAAAACTTTCTCATTATAAAGAGAGTTAAGTACTGGAATAGGTTACTGAAGAAGGTTGTGGAATCCTGCCCTTACTGGTTAAGAACAGGTTGGACAAACACCAGTCAAGGATATACATGGTCCTGCCACAGAAAAAGAGGCTGAACTTGATGGTCTCTCAAGGTCCGTTGCAGCCCTATGATGACAGTAGCATTACCTAATCTAGCCTATGTACAGACACATAACAAAGATGACAGTCCCTCCCCCTTCCCCCCCCCATCCTCACCAAGAGCTTACAATCTAAATATCAGACAGAAAGCAACAAATGGACAAAACAGGGAAAGGGGGATATCAATCCAATTTTACCCTAAAAATAAAAGCCTGTTCACCACTTGCCTAATCAATGGTAGATAGTCGAGATTTGTAAGCATCACAGCAGAGATAGGGTCTCCCAAGATGGTAGCTGTACAAAAATTTAACTTGATATTTCAGATAGGTGATCTCTGTAATTCAGTGGTAATTCTGGTGGGTAATAAACATCTGGGGTTCAAATAATAATCACATTTTGTTTATTATCTGTGTATGGTTTACATTTCTGTTATTTAGGATAGTCACACTGCAATCACATGTACAAGAAACTACAGCCATATGGTATGGGATTCTTAAAATATAATGTTCGGAAACACTGAGCACCTACAGTTCTCCTTGCAATCAAGACTTACTTCACAAGGCTGCTGTGAGGCTACAAATACATAAACTGTTTTCTGATCCTCAGATTAAAGAAATCCAAAGCATTATTTTCATTAAAAAGTCCTGAATATAGATTTGTAAAAACCACAATAAACAATGTAAAATCGAAGGGAAGCAAATTCACACAAAAACATGTTTAAACAACTTTAATCTTCTGATTTAAACCAGTAACAAACCAGGCAATTCAGACTTAAAGCTGATATCATTTATAAGTAATTTCATTGTGTCTATGTTCATCAGCACATATAATGCAAACAGTGCCCTGCGTGAATTATACATGTAATGAAAACTCAAGCAATTTCTGCCATGACTTGGTGATAAGTTGCTATAATAGCAGCTTGGGGTCCAGGAAATGTACTTTCCAATGCATTATTAGCAACAGGTGACATAGTGATAATGATACAATTAACGCATTTCACCTCTTTAAGCTCTCCCAAAGGTGAATTTTTGCTTACACTGCTTTATGGAGGACCATTTCATTTTGGGTGTTTGAAGTTCCATGTGTTTTAATGGTATTTTTAACAAAATAAGCCGAAAATCAGGGGCTGGGGAGTATCCTTTGGGGGACATTTTAACTCAGGTATTACATACTAGGGAGAAATCCATTTTGTTCAGTCAACAGCAATGTTACATCTGTGTTCTATAAACAAGAACATAGGGATTAGCATAGTAGATCAGACCAGTGGTCCATGTAGTTCAGCATCCTTCCTCTGATTGGCCAGATTGACTTCAAAATAAGCATTTATGGGATAGCCTGCCCATAGAGAAAGCTATCTTAACCCCCATAATAGTTAGGAACAAGTTCTGCATTAAATGCAGTCCTGTGGTAGACCCGAGAGCAGAATTTGGTCCTTCCACTGGAATTTGTCAAGCAGTTCAACAGACCTGATCATTTGTAGCCGCTCCTCCAGAGATGGTGTGGTCTGTCATGAAAATATAACATGCATATCATTAACAGAATAGGATGGAGTGTCTCTATATAGTATTTGAATGAGTACTTAGGAACTCTAAACTCTGTAGATTGGCATGAAAGAGTAGTTTCTCTGTTGTCTACATCTGCATAAGGATCTTCATGAAACTATTGTTAAATAAAACATTTATTTTCTAAATCTGTCTTTGCCTTTTACCCCAAGCCCTCCTCAAGAAACCAAACAAAATAAAACCCCACCAACATAGGGCCATATGACTTTTCACGTTTTCATTTAAATAACAAAGTTTGTATGCAAGAAAGCATCTGAAATAAACCAACATCCATTTCATTTTAACTTAAAAGTCCTTAAAACTTAGATTTTCAAATGTTATAAAAACAAACTCAAACCCTGTCCTTGCCAAATTGCCACCTATTGCAATTTTGAAAGCCAGCTTGTGAACCCCTAAAAGTTATTAAAAAAAATAACTCCAAAGAAGGGTAGTGGTAGTGCTCTGTAGAGGACTATTGATTAACCATGCTGGGCCAGATGTTTAATTAAATGGAAATAGGATCAGGCCCCCATTCTTCCAAAAAGGACACTTAAAAATGGGCCTTTGTACTGAATCTTTAAACAAACACTTTACATCTTAGTTTTACAGTCATCTTCATCCCTATTCTCTCAGATGCCACAGCAATGAGCATGACATATAAACAGAATAGATGGCAATTGTTTCTGATAAATAATGGAAATATTTCTGTATATTGCATATCCAATAAATGGGCACTGCCACTTCCATCAGTGATTCATGGCTGTCCATATTACGGCTTGTAAGCATGTACGACAGCATATGCAAACAGTGAGTTATAATAATATAATATATGGAGATATACTTATCTCATAGAACTGGAAGGGACCCTGAAAGGTTATTGAGTCTAGCCCCCTACCTTCACTAGCAGGACCAAGTACTGATTTTGCCCCCAATCCCTAAGAGGCCCTCTCAAGGATTGAACTCACACCCCTGGGTTTAGCAGGCTAATACTCAAACCACTAAGCTATCCCTCCCCACATGGTTATAATGTGGTTTTTACTTTTAAAACGAATCTCAACCGTTGGCTGTCTAAATAATTATTGTCTGACCCTCTTCTTCTTGTCTCTTCCCTCCCCATAATTTCCTGCACCTATAAAAATGTAAGTCAGTAAAAATAAAAAAGTGCTTACAAATAAACATCGGTATTAGCTGTCGAAACTATTTAAAAAAAATTGAATTCTGCAAAGCCTACTGATACAACAGCTCTTGGGACCACTACACCCTCCTTAGGAATGGTTACGGTCCAGTGATCAAGTGCATTTCACAGACTCACTGGCCCTGCCCCTGGCCAACCCACAAAATGCCCTTCCTGCTCCTGAGGAAAAAGCAACCTGCCAATCTTGATTCTGCTGCATACACACTGCTTGGCTTCTGTTCTTGCTCCCCAGGCTTCAGAAATGGCATTTCTGCAGCATTACAAGCCTGCTATGGCAGTGCTGGGACACAGCACAGCTCAGTGCTAAGCACTGCAAGACTGCTCCCTAAGCGGAAGTGGGATTTTTAATTGATCTTTGAGCATTGTTAATAGATACTTTGGCATTTAGACAAAATACAAACCACAGACCAGCACAAATTTTGCCTCTCCTAACAAATAGTGGCCAACCTTTTGGGTATGGCTTTTCATACAATAAGAAAGAAGGAACAGAATTAGAGAGTAAGGCTCAGATCCCAAGATCCTGGTTCACTACACAGACACTTCTCTTTCCTCCCTATGGCAGTTCATTCCACTGATATTCTGCTCTCACCATATGCCTCAGCCGCTGAAAGCCAAATCACCAGCTGGTGGAAAACAGCATTGCATCCTAGTCCTGAGAGTGCTATGCATTCAGTGACTGATCCAAAGTCTACTGAAGTCGATGGGAGTCTTCAATGGGCTTTGGCTAAGGCCCATAGTGCGCTCACGATATTAAAGAAGAGATCTGACATGTGTATTGACACAAGTACATTATAATTGTTCCCATTACAATTACTTTGTTACCAGAAATTTGCTGGTAATTTCCCGGTTTCTCACCGCTCCTGAAGTGTAAGCTCTACCCTGTGATAGTAAGTGCAGGGAGGGCTGGACTCATGTCTTTATGTCTCATGGGCACCATTCAACTTACAATAAAAGAGGATAACTACGTTTATAAATAAATAGTGAAGAGCACATCATTTAATTGCTATTTATTTTCATAAACATGAGGTATTTCAAAGTGCTATAAGACGCAGCACTAAATGTACATCGTTGGAAGAAATTAAACACAGAACTTTGCAGTTACCCAGTTCTATGCACCAAACATTAACAAATACATTAACTGGAAGAAACAGGCTAGGAAAAGGCATATATAGTAAATTTCTTTACAAAAGTTTTCTTAGTTCAAAAAAGTGATAAAGTAATATCTACTCAAAACTTTCACAACTCATTTTCATACGAAAATATAAGTATCAAATTTAGTTATGTATCAGCATCATACTAAAGTATACAGGCAGTGTAAGAATTAGTACAGTACATAACAGAGATTAACAATATATTTGTATACAAAAACATGCTCCTCAAACATTGAGGTATTACAGTACTTAGGTATGAACTTCCAGTCAAATACTGGTAGCAAGAGCCACCTCTCATAACCCAAGACATGTACAAAAGGCAAGTGTGTAGATGGTATTTACAGAAAATTCCCACAGAGGTACAAATGGTAACCCCTAAAGTAACATCTGTTAGAACATAAGCACCATTAAAAATTAGGAATGAACATTTTTAAACTCAACCAGGTGTCATCAGCAGCTCCAAAGGCTCACAACTTTTAAAGAACATCTATAGTTCTTAAGAAAAAATACAAGGCCGTCATTGTTTGGCAGTCTGTTGAACTCCTTGCAAGAACATCCATGTGCTCTGTACCCGGATAACATAGATTGTTAACTACTTGAGGGACTGGATTGAAAGTAAAACCAACATTCTTAACGTCAAAAAACACAATTTTTTTTTAAAGAATCAAAAATGTGCAAAGTGGCAGTGACTGTCCAGGTCAGACAAAAAGGTTTAGCAAGTCCGTGTGTGTTCTATTTTCTTTAGCAACTGCTGTTGTCTGGCTTGCAATTTTTCCTTTTCTAGCAATAACTTGTGTTCCTCTGCCTGAAGGGAATGGACATAATCGGTGGCTTTTTTCAAGATGACCACTTTTGCAGCTTTCTCATTTTTAACCAGTTCAGGTACATGGTCCCTTAATGTGAGGAAACTAGATCGCAGGTCGTTACGCCGCTGACGTTCCAGAATATTGTGGTTGCGTCGACGTTCACTATCTTCTGAATCTGAGTTTCGAGGACTTGAACTCTTAGACTTTGGTTGGATCATGGGTTTTATTGGACGGGGCACCTCATTTTTTAGCTTTTTCTGCGGCGGGGCATCTTCGCTTTCCATGTATGGAGAAGGGGCAGCGTAATTATGTTGCTGGTGAATCGGGGCGCAACGCTTTAGAATCAGTTCATTCTGCTGCATTCTCACCGATGCCAAGGTGGCATTTTTAGGACGCACAGTAATAGTAAGAGTAGTAACAGCCTTGTTGGAGGAAGAGCGCCTCTTCTCCACTGTCACTACATCAATTTCTTCCTCTTCATCCTCTTCCTCGTCATCATCTTTAGAAATACAAAATGTAAAATAAAGTAAGTTGTTCTTTCCAAAAAATATTCACACAGGACCTTGAAATTTAAAAACTAGTAACATATCTGTGTGAATTCTCAGGACAAACGGCAACCCATAAGTATTTAAGTGTTCAAAATATGCACAAATATGAGGATAAAAATAGGGTGCATATACTAACTATCTGCAGATAGATGGAGCTAGATAAATATATACACACCATGCATACACTCAGATCTGGACACAATAAGTGGGTATCTCTGCTAAATTAAAATTATAACCCTAAGAACAGATAGTTTTCTGCACTTTTAAGCTGTACAATAGGAGAATCCATAAAGGTGCAACCCAAATAAACACACTAGAGGAAACAGTATTTGAGAAAATGCCCTAATTTATACTTTAACCAACAAACTGGAGTACAGAACATACATGTATGTGAGCACACACACTCATAATCACAACACCTCCCTTGCTTGATCAAAAAGGAGCCGGAAAACTAAACAATTGCTGGATTTGTTCTGATGCAGAATGTGAAGCTGTTCCAGTCTGAGAGTCCCTTTAAGCCAATGTTTTGGTTTACTGCCAAGAAGACAGCTGTTGGGAGGAAGTGCTTCCTCACAGAAAGCTGTCAAGGCACAGACATTAAAGGGACAGTGAGCCTTTTGAAACAGGAGGCTTATCATCAAGTTTATGATGATGGTCATATGGATCTACTCATTTACATGAGAGAAACTGTGTTTACAACTGAATTGGGCTTCTCTGCAACTACAGATGGGGTTTTTTTTACATGAGAGGAATTTTTTACATCTAAATTTTCCTCTGCCTGTCTTAATCCAAAGACCCAAAATCAAACACTTCCCCGCTAAATTATTGGACTGCCTAGCCATTTCAAAACCATGTACAAGGCAGGATGATTTTATACTAAAAACACTTTTACCATATGGTCAATGCACTATTTACACAATACATTCTGCATAAACTGCATTTTATTTGGCCACATGAATGAATTTTGAGATTAACCACACGGTACGCTTTGGCATGGGAGAAGATTAAAAAAACCCACTCAAAGTTCATCCAGCAGCTGTTAATTATAAACATGTCCAGGATAGGATGCCCTTTAGTTATATACCACTGTCTGCTTTACCATCAGCTGCTTGCCAAAGGGTCTCCTTCAAGGAATCCTTTCCAAAAGGTAATGTCCTAGGACAAGCATGCTGCCACCTACTGGCAAATCCATATACCAGTTAGAAATGGAAGGGAGTAAAACACACGCACCCACTTGGACAGCTACGGGTTTTGTTCTTGGTTATGTTTTTATCAATAAAGAAAAGCAAATGAGAGTGGTCTGGGATTTTTCAAGCTTCTCCTCTTCCAGACTAACTTTAGTGGCACCATACATCTATCTGACGTCTTCTGAATCTGATGGTGGTGGACTCTCTCCTAGCCTCCCCTCTCTTCAACAGCAGGGGTTCCCATGTCCTAAGGGCTCAACCACTGTCATGTTTTACACTGAACTGATTGTGCAATATTTGTTCTTCCCCAGCTCCACCCCCTCCCCCGTTTCAGCTGCCCTTACTTACCCCTCCTCTCTCTCTGCCCAAGCGCTTCCAGGCAGGGGGCTTCCTCAAGCACTAAGGCATATGGCCACCAACTTTCCCCCAATCTTTTTTTTTATTGACTCACTGAGATGCAAGAAACAAAGAAAGGGGGCATGACCTGGGATCACGGATTTATTATCTTTGGTCTCCTTACTACATGGGTGCAGAGACGGGGGTGGGGAAAGGGAAGACTGAGCTTAATTTTGATTACAGGAAGGAAAGTGTGAAGATAGAAAGAGAGAGAAAGACAACCCCTTCTTTTTTCTCACTGCCAATAGCCTAAGGCAGCCTTACAAAATGTTCATGATAATGTACCAGCCAGGCACAACGTTACTCACCCACCTTACCAAGATGATGATAAAAAACAACTAATGCTAGTTTACTTGACCAGAAACTAACATTCACCCTAAGTGAACTGAATTTTTGCAAGGCTGCCCCAATGAATTCACTCTTTTTGTTTATTCCTTTGGTTAGGGGAGATGCATCATAAAGGTGATGCTGCCCATAAAGCTGTATTTGAGGGTGGAGCAACCATGCACACACAATACCTCTGGGGATATGTACACAGGCTAACAAATCTGTGATGAGTGGAGTATTTACCCGAGTCACTGAGAGTATCATCTCCTGAGCTGCTGTTTGCTCTGGTAGCACTTGTATGGCAGCTGCTGCGCTGGGTGGCAGTTGCTGCCCCTTGTGCGATCCCACTGCTCCCACTAATGTTCACCCGGATGCCAGCCATTCCCCCTGTTGCTGGGGCTGGGGCTGCTGCCACTGGCTCCCTCTTGTTGATGGGGAAGGGGAACACCACTGCAGGATCCACACACTCTGACACAGAGTTGTTGAGCTCTGCTTGGCTGTTGGTGCCCCCAGGGCTGGCAGTGGTGGTGGATGCACCAGCTGTTCCTGGTGCCACTGCTGCTCCCACTTTGCCCTGCAGTTTCTCACTCACTGCCCTCTCCAGCTTCTCACGGGCAGAAAAGCCGCTCCACATACAATCCTGGATGATGATGGAGTTGAGGTTGTTGTTCTCCCCAAAGCCTGTCTCCAATAAGTCTCCTCCATCCGTGCTTCCCCAAAGGTCGGCCTCAGAGGGCAGCAGCAGCAGTTCAGATGCCCAGTCCAGAGGATCACGGGTTTGGAATCCCCCTAGAGCCACCCCTCCCCATAGCAGTGGGGCCCCTCCCGGGGGGTTCTCCTGAAGTCCTGCCCGGCTGGGAGACAGAGGAGGGGTAGGCAGCAGTTCAAACTTTTTCCAGATGTCCTCCCCTGGGGGAGCAGAGTCCGGACCGCACAAATAGAAATCATCTTCATCTGGATAGAAGCAGGGCTGCAAGGAGTCAAACTCGAGGTCTGGGTTTTTACTGACCATCCCTGGCATTATTGGGTTCCTTTTACTGATTCCTTGGTTGGGCTGTTATTTAGAGGGAGGTTTGAGTGTGTTTCCACTGAGAGAGAGAGAGAGAGAGAGACTTCTCCCAACACCTGAAAGAAAATCAAAAATCAAAAATAAGCAACTAGTTAAAACAGGAGGAAATACATTTAGACATGAATTGTTCATACAACAGTCTTCCTACCAATTAAAAAAAAGTAAAGCCCATAATCATTAAAAAGCCTAAGGAATGCAGGGAGCACTGTGCAAATTTGGAGAAATACATTTCACTCCCTTAATGCTGCTTAAACCACTCAGACAAAACAAAAAACAGTCTATGCACACACATGCAAAGTTTTCTGTTTTAACCCTATGCTCTGTAAGAAAACAAAACACGCCAGAAAGGTACAGGAGAGATGCAAAGGGGTGTCTGTGCAGCTTCACACATTGCAAGCTCTTCAAACTGCTTCAAAGAACCCAACACAGAGTAACCCAACCAATACACTGTACACATATGCAACGCTTGATACCTTAATCGCTCCAGAAAGCCCTCTTAATATGTCAACAAAAGTAGTGGAAGTTTTCCCCTTTTTGTCATCTGCAGACCGGTGCAAAGGGGACAGAGGAAGATGCAAAAGGGGCAGAGGAGAGGCGGCTCGGTGCAACTTTACAACTTGCCAGTTCATTCACTCAAAGCTACTCAGAGAAACCCGCACACAACGGGGGGGGAGGGGGGGGGTCGGAAGTAGCCAAAATGCAGCAACCTTATATAATAATTTCAATTTAAAAAACAAAGCCGGCGCTAACAACAAAGCCCTTTGATATGCCAACAAGGTACAGGAAGTTTCTCTCCTGCTCAGCTGCACACTGAGCAAAGGGGTGAAAGGCTGCAGATGCAACAAGGGAACTTTGCACATTGCCACTGCATTCAATGTGACCTGCTACAAACACAAGCTTTCAATCCCCCTTTCCCTCCGGAAGATTCCTTAATTGTGCCCCCGACCAGTCCACCACAACCCCATATCAGCACCGGAGCCCGGTTGCATTAGACATTTTAAATGACCTTTTAAGTCTGGAACAGGCGTTCAGTGCCCCCCGTCACCTCAGCTAGCGCAACATGCAGGAAAATCGGTTTGCTGGGTTTCAAACAGCTGACATTCAAACTGAGACCAAAAGGAAAATCTCCATAAAAAAAAAAAAAGCCTTATGATGAAATGCAATGAAACGAGCCCAGCTCAGCTGCTCTCTCCCTGCCCCGCCCCGCCCCCTGACCGCTTCCACTATTGTACCATTTTTCTACTTACAAAATCTATTGCAACCGTTTAAAACAAATCAAAGCAACGAAACTTCTCCTACAAAACACAGCGATCTCCATGCAACAGCTTTAGAAACCCTGAGGATTTCCTTCTGGTCAGTGAAAACCCCCACGCAAATCACTGAACTGCCCCTGCATTTCCCCCAACCCATCCTCCCTAGTTTTGCAACTCCAATACAACGTGAGGTTTTATTTATTTATTTGGTGTTGCCCTCCCTTCTTATTACAGCCGCGGTCCCTGCAGCTGCCTCTTCTTACCTCCTCCTTGGTGATGGGTGGTGTTGCAAAAGGGGGAGGAGGGCAGGAAAAAAAAAAGAGGCAGATGATCTTGTATGTTGCACTTTATTGAGCGCCAGCCCGCTCGTCCCCCAAGGCTGGCTTAAGCCTCCACATTCACCCTTTGCTTGCAGACAGATGACTGTCACTGGCTGGCTTTGAAGCTCTTGGATATTATTAACTAAAAAAAAACCTGACACACCCGGGGAGGAAAAAGAGAGAGGAGAGAGAGGCTTAACCCCACCTCCCTAATTTCCATAAAAGCAGGGGAGGTGCCTGGCATTTGGCGCCAAAAGCCCCTTTGCTCTTTATGCTTTGCGAGGAGAATTAGGTCCAATTCCCTTTGCAAATAAATAATAATACGAAAGAGAATGCATAATCCGAGATGCACGCCCGGCCACCCTGAGCAGTTGGGGAGGGGATGCACTTTGCAAGGGAGCGGGGGGGATTTGGGTTGTAATTGCACCAGTGATGTGCCTATTCAGTGCTTTGCACGGAGCATGGAGGAGGAGGGTGGGTGCCTTTAGGGTCCTGCTCCTTTGTATCTCTCCCCCCACCCCCTTTTTAAGAGAGTTGTAGCCATTCAGGGTTGCCAGCGCGATTTATTTTGCAGCAGATGCTAATAAGAGAAGGGAAGATCTAGGCGGCGAGCTTCGCCGGCACAGCCAGGACAAAAAGGAAGTCATTATGGAGGGTTCAATCCAAGGTGTCGGCTTGATTCTGTTGTTGTGCAAATAACAACCCAGTCTGCCCGGCGGGGGCAGGGGTGTGAGCACCACAGCGGCGCTGCCCAGAGGAGGCAGATTGCAAAGTAAATAAATAAAGGGGCTCTCCGCCTCCCCCTCCCCCCCGTCCCTCTCCCTAATCCTGCCCCTTCCCCCCACATTGTAAATAAATAATTAAAAGAGCGGTTGCTGCACAGGCTTTTCCTCTGCAAAAGGCGACACCTTGCGGAGGCGAGAGGGAGCAGAAGCAAAGCGCAAGGAGGAGGCGCCGCGCGTTTCCTAACAGCAGCGCGGCGTGCACGGCTGGCTCCGAGCTACAGACACGCTCAGGGTCAGCAGTGCAGGAGGGGTGGGGAGCGGCTGTTTTCTAGCTGGGAATGCCCTGAAAGGGAGCGGTGACAGTGGAGCAGGGGATGGGGTGCTCAGGAGAGGGTTGTATGCCTGGGTAGGTGGGGGCAATGCTTAAAGTGTCCTGAAAACAGCGTGGGGTTTGCTGTCGTCATAATCTGGGAGCCGCAGCTAGGGTAAAACGGGGCTTCAAGTGCACCAGCTCCATTTATAATCCCTTGTGACGCCGTCCCACACCCTCGCACACACTCTTCAAGCACAGGGAGGTGGGATTTGGGCATTCTTCTCAGGAACCTTTATTTTGAAACCAAGTCTTTTTTGTGCAACTTGGTGTATTCCAAAGGCAAAACACTTATTATTGTGAGAGGCTCTTCCCTCGTTGCTATGCAGGATGCCAGACGCGATTATCATAATGGTCCATATTGGCCTTAAAACCTATGAATCTGTCAACCGCTTTCTGTTCAGCAAGTATATTTATTGTGAGGAATAAAAATGATCCCTGAGAAGAATAGCTAAGCAACTTCCAGACAGGGATGAAACTTAACCAGAGGCAGGGAAATCCCCTCCACAGCTCGTCAGTTGGCACATTGAACTGCAAAAGCACCATACTTTAGACCAGTGGTTCTCAACCAGTGCTCCAGGCCCCCCTGGGGGGCTGCAAGCAGGTTTCATGGAGTCTGCAGTTCCAGCATTAGATGTGCTGGGGCCCGGGGCAGAAAGTCAAAGCCCCACCCTATGCGGTTGACGCCCAAGGCCCTGAGCCCTGCCACCCGGGGCTGAAACTGAAGCCTGAGCAACTTAGCTTCACAGTGCCCCCATTGCGTGGGGCCAGGGCCGGCTCCAGCTTTTTTGCCGCCCCAAGCAGCAAAGAGAAAAAAAAAAGCCACAATCGGTGGCACTTCGGTGGCTGCTCTACCGCGCCACTTCATTCTTCAGTGGCAATTCAGCGGCCGGTCCTTCCCCCCGAGAGGGACTGAGGGACCCGCCGCCGAATTGCTGCCGAAGACCCGGACGTGCCGCCTGTGATGGGTTGGATAACAGAAACCCCCTGGGAGCTGCCACCTGATGTGCCAAGACTACCTCTGCTCCTGTTTCCCCTGCCAGCTCGGGACTCCAGCACCCTGTCTTGCTGAGCCAGACACTCCTGTCTGCTCCAACAAAGACACAGGGTCTGAATTACTTACCCCAAAGCTGCAGGTTTACCTGAAAACAGCTCACAGAAGGGTGCTTGTCTTTAGCACCCAACTCCCAATGGGGTCTAAACCCAAATAAATCCGTTTTACTCTGTATAAAGCTTATGCAGGGTAAACTCATAAATTGTTCGCCCTCTATAACACTGATAGAGAGATATGCACAGTTGTTTGCTCCCCCAGGTATTAATACATACTCTGAGTTAATAAGTAAAAAGTGATTTTATTAAATACAGAAAGTAGGATTTAAGTGGTTCCAAGTAGTAACAGACAGAACAAAGTAAGTCACCAAGCAAAATAAAATAAAATGCGCAAATCTATGTCTAATCAAACTGAATACAGATAATCTCACCCTGAGAGATGCTTCAGTAAGTGTTTTCCTCAGACTAGACACCTTCCAGGCCTGGGCACAATTCGTTCCCCTGGTACAGCTCTTGTTCCTGCTCAGGTGGTAGCTAGGGGATTCTTCATGATGGCTCCTCTCTATCCTTTTGTTCTGTTCCACCCCTTTATATATCTTTTGCGTAAGGCGGGAACCCTTTGTCCCTCTGGGTTTCCACCTCCCCTCACTGGAAAAGCACCAGGTTAAAGATGGATTCCAGTTCCGGTGACATGATCACATGTCACTGCAAGACTTCATTACCCACTTTCCAGCACACATATACAGGAAAACTCACAGGTAAAAAACAGCCATCTGCAGACAATGGTCCTGATTAATGGGAGTCATCAAGATTCCAAACCACCATTAATGGCCCACACTTTGCATAATTACAATAGGCCTCAGAGTTATATTTTATATTTCTAGTTTTAGATACAAGAGTGGTACATTTATACAAATAGGATGATCACACTCAGTAGATTATAAGTTTTGTAATGATACCTTACAAGAGACCTTTTGCATGAAGCATATCCCAGTTACATTATATTCACTTATATTTTTATAAAACCATATAGACTGCACAACGTCACACCTCCCCTTTCCAATGGCCGCCCCAAGCACCTGCTTCCTGCTCTGGTGCCTGGAGCTGGCCTTGCGTGGGACACCAGGCAATTGCCCTCCTTGCTACCCCCTAATGCTGGCCCTGGCTTTTATATGCACAAAAATAGTTGTGACATAGGTGGGCCATGGAATTCTTTTAGCATGTTTTGTGGAGGACGGCTCAGAAAGATAAAGGTTGAGAATCCCAGCTTTAGACTTTGCTTTCCATAACACATTCAGCATGCCCTCCTGTCATGTCTGCGTTGTCATGCAACGTCACATCAACATGGGATGTTACATTGTGATGCTGCATCTCGAATACCATCGCGTTGCTCTGTAATGAACACCCCAAAGATGTTTAGCGATTCTTTCGATGTCCCATAGGACATGGAGCAGCCTAGTCAAAATCAGACAGGTAGCAAAATTGTGTGTGTGTGTGTGTGTGTGTGTGTGTGTGTGTGTGTGTGTGTGTGTGTGTGTGTGTGTGTGAGAGAGAGAGAGAGAGAGAGAGAGCCAAGGATTAGGGATAAGGTTGCCAACTCTGACTGAAGCTATTCCGGGAGATTTTTTCCCCCAACATGATGTAATGTCATTAATTGTACTGTACCTATTAAAATCTCCCGGATCACTTTCAATTGTCACCGGGAGATTGATGCCGATTCTGGTAGACTCCTGACCAATATGAGAGGGTTGGCAACCCTGATTAGAGATGTGGTGCTGGGAAATAGGCCATGTTCGATGGCCAGGTGGGAAATTGTTCCATTGTCTTAAAAGACCCAGGAGTAGTTTGATTCGAGGGATGGCAGGGTAGCAGAGGTGAATCTTCGTTCTACCACAGCTAGTGATAATTTTCTGTTACAAAAAATTGTTAAAATCAGTGATAGAGAGGATACAGTACAAAGAACTGGAGGTTTCACTGACTCATGTCAGGATTTGAACTACACTAACAGTCTACTAAGCAATTGTGCGGTCAGGGCTGAACAGGGTTAGCCTCCAAAAGCACATTTTGGAATCAAGAGAAGGGAATTAATTAATAACGTGTGTTCTGTACTCTGAAGGTGTGAAGTCCCATAAATGGTCTAAGTATAATTAATTTGCATTAATTTGTTTATTTTGGCTGGTCAAAAAGGCGTGGATGGTTTTTATTTAATTTTTATTTTTTTCTCCTTGCATATCAATAGCCTTTAGTTGCTTAGAGCTTGTTTAAGAGATCTTAATGTGTGAGCAATTTATACATTCTCCTCATTCATGCTCTTCGCTCACTTTTAAGCAATTATATGTGGTTTGCTCCTTTAAATTCATTATTTGTGTCTCCCACATGCTCTTGAATTCCATATCTAGCTATCTATCTCTGGAGGTGTCCCTGGGGTGGACACTGGATGCCATCTGATTGTATGTTCAGAAATCTGTGGCTTGGTTCTCTCTCTATTCTCATCATTTCCTGTCTCAGCTGAATTTTATCAGTAGCCTTTTTAATGAGGTCTTCTTCTTTATGGGAATGGTGATCAGCTCCTCTTTTGGGTCAAGTATGATATTAACATGTATGCTTAACTCTTGTTATATGAACAGCCATTCCTGATTGTGAACATTAATAAGGGATCGTGTTGATCAATTAGTTAGTGTGCTATTAACGTTACTTCCATAGTGAAAGTAAACAATATAGATACTGAAAATCTAGCAACAGTTCGCTGAGCCAAAACCCACTGAAGTCAATGAGAGTCTTTCCATTGACTTCAAAGAACTTCAGACCAGACCCATTGCACTGTGCCTCTCAAGTGAGTGACTATTGTAAAGTATCCCTAGGGTTTCCATTGCAATTTTGTTCAATCTTTAATTAAAGACCACCTGTGCCAGAAACTGATTTTTGCTGCTTCTTTGGGTGATCAGTTGCTCAAGACAGGTTTCCCTGTATAATTGTTTTATATAAAGGGGGTGGGGCAGTGGATGTCCTGCAAGAAATCAGATACCTTAACTCAAGTTATTGAAATAAGGAGGCTTTTTAATAAAAAACAAATAATATTTTTTTCTTTAGCTAATTCAGCATTTGGTGCTAACTCTGTGGATGTAAAAATATTTTTAAAAATACAGTTCTACCGTTTTCCTTTTTCAGTCTAGTCTCATCTGCTGAACGTTCTGTGAAGCATGGACATGAATGGATTCTCATAGACTTTAAGGTCAGAAGGGACCATTATGATCATCTAGTCTGACCCCCTGCATGCTGCAGGCCATAAAACCGTCCCTACCCCTTCCCTGGACTCTGCTGTTGAAGTCCCCAATCCTGTTTTAGGTGACTTCAATCGGCAGAGACCCTCCTGCTAGAGATCCCTGCCCCATGCTGCGGAGGAAGGCGAAAAACCTCCAGAGGCTCGGCCAATCTGCCCTGGAGGAAAATTCCTTCCCGACCCCAAAAATGGCGATCAGTCAGACCCCGAATGCACAGATTTGTTTTCTTTTTGGCTTACATTAACGAAAAATTAAATTAATGGAAGTTAGGCACCTAAATATTGTACCTTTGATGATCTGGTCCTGGGTGCTTTACAGATGTGTAAGGAGACAAAGTTTCTGCCCCTAAAAGCCTGCAGCCTAATTAAATGAATCAGGGCAGATGAGATGTAATGACATGCTGTGAGAACTAACAATGAACTTTAGAATGTTTAGTGTTATTGCAGTTTTTGTGTGTGGTTTTCTTTGTTGCAGGGTGGATTTTTAAGGCTGCTAATCCTTCTCTTGTTGCCTCCAAGGGGTGCACATTCTTATCATCCACCATTTCCCAGACTTTTGGATTCGCTATCTCAACAGTCATAAAAATCAGTTGATGGGACTGCTAGCATCACAAAACCATTTACATCACCCAAGGATAAAAGATACTTTTGATTCTTAACTTAGTGGCGAGAGCCAGAGCAGGTGCTCCGGTCTCTAATC
Source organism: Malaclemys terrapin pileata (assembly GCF_027887155.1). Lineage (NCBI taxonomy): Eukaryota > Metazoa > Chordata > Testudines > Emydidae > Malaclemys > Malaclemys terrapin. Next base: position 182,823,601 of record NC_071507.1, on the reverse strand, counting down.
TGGCTTCATGACAAGTCCTACAATTCTTTGTGCTCAGTGCTCTGGAGTCATATGCACCTGCGTATTTAAGATAGGTTGGGTGCTAATGGTGATGGCTATTGTACATTTTCCTTTCATTAAGGAATATCATACAATGAAAACTTCTTATGTGGCCAAATATATCTCCTTCCCTCATGTACCGCCAGCCTCCCAGCCTCCTGCCTGCTCAGAAAACCAAAGTAATCCAGGATAATATTACTTGATATGTTGGAAGTTGTTTCTCCTAGAGCCACCCAGATCTTGGCACATGTTCCACTTAAACACACCATTTTCTTTGTCCCTATCTCCACACTAAATGTATTTTATTTTCCCCCTTGTGAATGGACATATCCTCAATCATGGGGTCTTCTAGTTGTATTTGTCAAAACCATTATGTAATTGGAATAACTCATTCCCACCCCCTTGCCTCCAACCCACAAAAATGAATTGCAAAACCTTCTGTGCCATGACTAATAAGGCCCTGAGTTTGAACATTCACAGTCCTGGTAGTATGATATGTAGGATGCTTTATTTCACTTAATGAAGAACTCTGCAGCATCTGTTGAATGACAATGGATAACATTCTTGGGTAGGGCAGCTGTTTGGAGATAGAGCTGGTGTTCTATCTTTTTTTACTTTTTAAAAATGCTAGAATTACAGAAATGGAGACTGAATTCTTCTGTGTATCTAGGGTACTTATATGGCCCCCACCACTGCAGTATATGAGCAACTCACAATCTTTAATATATTTATCCTCAAAACACCCTGTGAGATAGGGAAGTTCCATGAATATTTGGCATTAAGTGTCTCTGCTGAAATTGCCGGCAAGGGTGCCAAACTCACCGTGATTCCTGTGACATGAAAACTTTTCAAAAACTAGTCATATACCTTATGCAGTACAATATGTGTTCAAAGCATTGTGTGCACATGAGAACCTGAGTCAGTTCACCTAGATTCACTTCAAGCAGGCCACCAAACTGCCACTAGTTAAGAGAAAACATTTGGATATAGACGAGCAGGTAGGACACAAAGTAGAGAGGGAAAGATACCAGGAAGGGGACCCCAATGAGATAAGAGTGCCATACCTTCCTGTGCATTTGTACAGCTCGTAGCTCAATGGAGTCCCCTTCCTTGTATCTTTCCCTCTCTACATTATGTGTCCTACCTGCTTGTCTATATTTTCTGTCTCTTCTTTTACTACCTTTCTTCTTCTCCGACCTTTCCCCACAGGTTCCCTCCTGCTACCCGGACGGTTCTGGACAGCAGCAATTTTAATTTTTGATGCTGGCAAAGGAGCTGTCTGTTTGCAGACCGAGGAAGGCAGAGCTGCATTGGTTACTGTCAGGCTACATGGCAGTTTTGGTGTGTAGCAAGTCAGGGTGTGAATCTACAATGCACTAGCTTGCTGCACACTAACTGGCTGCGTGCATCCTGCTGCCGTGCAATAAAAGTTCCATGGTGCACTTTCATGTACTACTGTTTCTAAAAATCAAATCACAGGGTAGAAAGGTCCACGTGGCCAGTTAATTCATGACAAGGTAGTGAGCTGTAGAGTCACACCCTGACTTGTCCCACGCTAAATTGCCATGTAGACAAGCCCACAAGTTTGGAAGGTTGTCATCAAAACCAGAAGGGCTAGAACCTTTTAAAAATTTTTTTGCTTTGGCAGAAGCTGATGGCACTTACCCAGGAAAGCATCCTACTCACAACAGATTTTTCAAACTCTATATATGGCTCGATAAACATGTAAGCATTTGGTACATTACAGTTGTATTATAAAACAAAGAACTTCATGAAGTTACAGTCAAGGCTGCTAAGTGTAATGTAATAAAAATCATAGCAACTAAACACAAATAAAAAAGTACCAGGGCATTACAAATTATGGAAATCACAAGCTAAGGCTACACAAACAGTTCTGACACTAGCCTCAATTCTTGCACCCACTCCCCATTGCAAAGAAAAATTCTCAATGATTGTCATCCAAACAACAAACTCTCCCCCACCATTTGTGTTACTACTTTGAGGTCCAATCCAGTTTCCACTGTAGTCCATAGTTTGAGGAATAATTCCCTTTTCAAACTTTTTTGCCCATGCACTTTCCTCAGCCTAATATGACGGACTTATAATCAATGTCAAGTGTTTGCTGCTGAGTTAGGTGACAAATGCAGCATCATCACAAGTAACATGTTTCCACAGGTAGATTGTTCTCGAGTTACAGTCCTGTATGTACAGATACAGGGGAGAGTGTAAATTTTGTTGACATGCAAAGTTCATTGCAAGACAACTGCTGTGGCAAAAGAAGTATATCTCATGGACCAGTTACAGGGTAGGGATATATAATTTGAACATTAATATATGTTAAATGGGAACTATTTTTGGTCAGAAATATTTCTCTTTAAAATATGTAGCTATATAGGTTGGGGATTTTTTGTGGGTTTACATTTTGTCCCTGATGGAAGCTAAAAGGTGAAACAGATTCTTGTTTTTATGTGTGTATGATGTCTACCACAGTGAGCCCCTGCTTCTTGACTGGAACCCCTTGGCGCTACCATAATACAAACAAATAATATTCATCCTCCACCAATTGTTCTCAGTGTCTCAAACAAAGAAGTTTGAAATGTATACTGCAGCCAATTCTTGAATGTCAGCCTTGGCCCAGACATCGGTAGTTTTGTGATGTATAATACGAACTCTTGCCTGCATTTCCATGTCTCTTTGGTGGTCAAGAGGGTGACCACCAAAGAGAATTAGAATCTGCTCCAACACCAGCTGGATTAATTGATTTCAATGAGCATTGTATTGGACTCAACTTTTAAAATACACCCTGTCTAGCACAATCAGCCTTTTCATTTGCAGATACCCTAGCAAAAGAGAGCCCCACGTTGGTAGAAGGAAAAGGAAACTGATCTGCAAGACCTGCTGCTGGTGAGAGACACAGTGGAGGTATGACCGTGACTTGCTTTTGTGGACCTCTGAGCAGCCTCATCAAATTCCCCTTAAAGGTTAGATTTCCAAAGGGGTGTAGGCACCTAAATAATTGCCACTGTATGCACCTAAGCTCCAAATTTAGGCACCACTGGTATTCACAAAAGCCTTGCTCAGCTGCCACCAAACCCTGCAGGTGCCTAAACTCACTCAGCACCTAAGATTTTGCAGTAGATGCTCTCTAAGCACCTATGTTTCTGCCTCTGAGCATGCAGGCTGCTGCTTCACACTAGGCAACCAGAGGCCTACATTCCAGTGCGATCCATGAACCAGGGAAGACGGGCGTTCTCTTGCCTTGGGGCCCAATCTGGTAGGCATGTTCTGAGCACATCTAACTCCACACAAAATGGCAGCAGGGGACGGAAGGAGGAAGAGGACTTTTTTCATAACTTTACCCCGGTGGTTAGGGTATTCACCCATAGGTGCTGGATCTAGCGGTGCTGGGAGTGTTGCCACACTGCCTGGATTGAAGTGGTGTCCATCATAGGTGCCGAGTTTCTAATCTGCCAGGGGGTGCTCCGCCCAGGCCCTGCCCCCACTCCAACTCTTCCCCCAATGCCCCACCCGCGCCCTGCTTCTTCCCGCCACGCCTCTTCCCGCTGCACCACACCTCTTCCCCATCCAGTTCTGCTCCCTGCCCTGAGCAAGCTGTGCCCTTGCTACTCCCTCCTCCTCCCCACCTACTGCTGATCCTGGTAGGCGCTAGGAGGGAGGGGGGAGGCACTGATTGGCAGGGCCCACCGGTGGGCAGGAGGCACTGGGGGGAGGGAGAGGTGTTGATACGGGGGCTGCCATTGGGTGCTAAGCACCACCATTTTTTTCCCATGGGTGCTCCAACCCCAGAGCACTCATGGCGTCGGTGCCTATGGTGTCCATCAGTTTGGTTCAATTGCTCTTATCACCCCCAGTATACAAATTGTTCCAGCACCCCTAATTCACCCGGGATGTAGGAGACTCCTACATCTGAGGGAGAGAAGTGATTTGCCACCTCTCAGAGGAGTGCCCTGTCCCCAGGGATATTCTGATTCTCTTCCAAAAGAGAGAGCAAGCATGAGAATGATTCTATAGCCTGGTGATTAGAGGCTCCAGGAATTGGGAGACCCTGGGTCCAGGCCCCCTGGCTTTGGAAATCCTAGTGATTTTCTAGGTATCTAAAAGTTAGGGGTTACAACACTGAGTGTTGCACTGCATAAGTCCCTTTGTGAAACTAGTCTAAAGGGGGCTACTGCTGAGCCCCATTGCCAGACTTTTCAAAAGAACTCTGCTCATGTGTAGGCACCATGTGGCTAGATTTTCTAAAGAGCTCATGGGATCATGCTGGGAGCTAAGCCTCCTTGAAAAGCTAGCCCTAAGCATCACAGTGGGAGAGGCTAGGTAGTGATCACATTGGAAAAACCTTGCTCTAAAAGCCTAAGGACTTGTTTGTGCTTAAGGCTTGCCCTGAAGCCTTGGCATCATATTTTGAGTCAGTTTGACATATTATACCATTCAAATGTCTACATGTGTTTACATTTATCTTTTTTTCTTGTAACTTTCTTCACGAGTGAGGAATTGCTTATTTTTGTGTGTTATTTTCAGGCTCAAATTAGTGCCTATTTTTGAAAACTTAGCTCAGAACATTTCACTAGTCACTGCCCCTTTTAAAGTTTCATTATCTCAGATCAATGGTGAAACATTTAACCAGATAATGCACTGAGATAAATCTGAAATATGCAGTTATGAACATAAAAGTATAACCAGTCTCATAAACCTGTCTTCATTAGCTCCATTTCAAACATGTCCAAATGTTAGAAATAGAAAAAGACATCCTCACAGGGTGGTTTGAAGCGTGAATCCGTTAGCTTTCAGTTGGAATCTGCTTTACGTTTAAGGGGAAGGCTTTCATTTCCTGCATCTGAGACTCATTTTCAAGCACAAGGTAACAGGAGCATTAACCCTCAAGGATTATTAGTGACTGCCCAGAATGGTATTGGTGCCTGGGACCCGAGAGAAAAAGTTTTTAAGACTGACTAAAGAGCTATATCAGGCCAGATCCTGAGCGGGGCTAAATCAGTGTAGCTCCCTTCTAGTCTTCAGAGTTATTCTGATGTACACCAGCAGAAGAGCTGCCCCATTATGGTTCCAGCTGTGAACATGGGCCACAACTTGAAAGCTATTTTCTGGGTTGTTTTGTTTGTTCTTATTTTACATGCAGCAGATAGAGGCATACCGATAACCTGGGGGACAGTCTTCAAAGCTTTGCCATAAAAACTGTTAAATGCAAGGGAAACTGCTTTAAACTTATTGCAGTAATGAAAGTATCTTCAGACACTTTAAACTCCTTTATGGAGTATTGATGGCTTTATTATTGCCTGTCCAGCTTTAGTAAATCAAAGTAGAAGTTTTGTTTATTTACATGTCACATAAATTACTAGTGTATCTCTAGCTTTACCATAATTGTACTGGAAGGAGTAGGCAGAGGCTACACATGTCCTATTAGCTCCTCTTTCTTCACAATCAGCCTTAGAAAACTGAAAGTTGCTTACTGACCGTCAACAGGAATTGGGTGCCTACCTCCCCTGGACTTCTTTGAACGTCCTAGCCACTCTTGCCAAATATTAGGCACCCCATTTTTGAAAAATGTGGCCTGGGTGCATTATTGGGGTTTTTTTCCACCTTCCTCCAAAGTGAATTGGCCATTGTGAGAGGCAGGATACTGGACTTGATGGACCAAGAGTCTGCTCTTCTTTGGCAACTCCTATAATATACTCCTCTGCAAAGTTTGACTAGTTTTCCTGCTTACGGAGAGCTGTAGTCACTTTATACTTAACCGAAACAAAAAATACTAGCTTTGAATAAAGCAAACTGTTAAATAGAAGGTTAAAAGGGGATTTGCAAAATTCTGTGTATTTCTGGTCATTATACAACAGGATCATCATCTGATTATTTTATAGTCTGAAGATAGCCAAGCTTTAAATAAAATTATTTGCTAGATCTATGGCTCTTTAGAAACAAACACTGCAGAAAATTTAGCTTAACGGTAAATGTCTCTGCTCTGCAACAAGTAACCGGATATTTCTTTTAGGAAAAATATGTTATGCTTGAGATTTAGTTTCCTACTGCCTGCAGCATTCCACTGTGAACCTTTCAGATCACACAGGCTTTGTAGGGTTGTCCCTGGTTATTACACATCTTGGGGTATTATGCAGCCGCCCATCACCAGAGTGCCTGAGCACAATAACATCTAGACCTGACCACCTCCCTGCTACCACAACCACATACAGCCATTACTGCTGCCTTAATCCCCAAAACAATTGGGGCAAGTTAAGAAGAACAAACAAGAATTGGAAGTAATGGTATGTGGGTGCTAGTCAGTGCTGTAGCCATATTAAGAAAAAAGCTGGGGTGATAAGGAGTGAACCCACTGCAGCCACTGTGAAGGTGAGATCAACAGGAGAGTCAAAAGTTGTGGGGAGACATGTCCCTCTTATCTTGAATGGTTCTGGACTTATAGCCAAGTGGGTTGACCCAGGGCATAATGTAGCATGAACATCCTGACCCCAGACTTTTGCATACAATTAAGGTATTAGAGTTGCTTAGATTTTCAGGTTTGGCTTTTGACAGGGCCTCAGCTAATTGGTGGCTTTTAGTGATTTTTGATTGGAAACCTGAAACATCAGTAGCAGAAGTGGCAATTAAAATGAGAAAGTCCTTTCAATCCCCATGCAAAACATTTAAACAATGTTATTTAAAACATACCAGGGTCATAGCATGTACTGAAGAATGCATACCTTTAGACAATATGGCCCTGGGGTTTTTGAAATGCAGCGACTTGTTTTTACTCTTCTGTTTCATTCATTAGGAAGTTCTCTTTTAGGCTGTCAGTTAAAATAAGTGTGTTTATGTCCCCTTCACCAGAGCTGTAATTCTGCTTTGGAACTGGGAGAGTGTATTAAATGTGATCAGACATCACATGTTAAATATTTTATCTGTCAGTGTTTTAATAGGTGTGAGGTCTGGCTAAAGGCTTTCTGCACTAATGATGCTGGTATTTGTTTTCACAATGTCATAAATTCATCACTAAACATTGATTACTGTTAAATATGTTTGCTACTAGAATGTTTCTGATACCCGTTGTGGCAAGATGGCCAATGTTAGTATGGTGGGTCCTGCACTTTTCTGGGCAGGGGGGGTTAAGACACTACCACTTGCCCCTGCTCTTGGGGCACCAGGGTCCCCGCTAGTGTCCCAGGAAGGTGGTAGAGGAGGAAAGCAGGGGAGGGCTCTGGGTTTGCTCCTCACTTTGAGCCCCAGCCCCTCTCAACCCCTGCAGGTTCTTACCCTCTTCCCCTTGGGTGGGGTACCTTCAGTCCTTAGATGCTGGGGAAGGGAGTCTCCCTCCTCTGCTGGGGCAGGGTCTCCCTTACTTCAGTTCTCTGGTCTTTCAAATCTCACAGTGCACCTCCAAACTCCAGTTGTTGTTGTGCGCTCTCTCTCTCTCTCTCTCTCTCTCTCTCTCTCTCTCTCTCTCTCTCTCTCTCTCTCTCTCTCTCTCTCTCTCTCTCTCTCCTCCTCCTCCTCCTCCTCCTCCTCCTCCTCCTCCTCCCCTGACTGCCTGAAGCAGGGGGTTTTATTAGTTTCCTGACAGGGCCTTAATTGATTACAGGTGCTTCAATTAACCTGTAGCAACCCTCCCTAGTCTACAGAGAACCACGCCTTAATTAGCCTAGAGCTTATATATTTCCCCTCTCCCCCTCTTCCACTGTTCCCTGGCTCTCTTGTATCACACCGTGCACATATTTCTGCATAATTCACAGATGTATAGTATACAGGTGCTTTTATCCACAGAAAGCAGAAGTGTGCATTATTTTAAAAGAACTAGAGTTTATGTAAAAAGGAAGTGAATAAGTAAGTGGTGACAAGGAATTTTATTATATTTTATTTTCAGCTTGAGATTACACACATCGACTTCTTACAACAACTTTCATCACATCAACCCCAGAGTGCTAAATGCTTAGCATTTTGGCAAGGTAGTCGTTGTACGATAATAGCATTCCAGCTCCTTTGACTTGCATTCTTTATACAGCCAGCCAAATCAGCGTAAATCAATGTTGAAAATCACCTATGCCAAGGTTTTAGAGAACTGGTGAAGATTTGTTTTTGGCAGAAACAAGTCAGGATGGCAGCACAGATTCAAGGTTGGACAGAATCCTGCTTTCAATGACTCATGACACTTTATGGCCTAATTCCTTACCTACTCTGGAAGCAATATCACACAAAAAGAGTCTGTTGTGTATAATTAGGGAAAGGGGCATTCTTTTTTCTTTTGCCAGCCAACAATCCTCTAACAAGCTTACATTGGATGCCAGCCAACTGAATGTAGTTGAACTAGAGTATATCCACAATAGTCAGAGAATGAATATTATTACATAGATAGATAGATATGTAACGCCGACCCATGCATGGGCATCGGCAGTGGGGATCAAACCTCAGAAGCTAAATGCATTAGCTTTTACTGCATGAGCTAAAAGACACATGTCTCTTAGCCAAGGCTGTAACCGGCACATCAATCTCTAGCTGGCCTAACCACCACTAGAGGGGAAAAAAGTATCACGCCTAGCAAGAAAGGGTTATAGATAGATAGATGGACTAGATGATGTTTTACCATGGTCTCTTGATTTATTTGATTTGATTTTGATTCACAGAAAGAAAGATTGGCTAAAACAGCAAATCTGTTACGTACGTTTCAGAGAAGTCAACAAAATATGTTCTTGTAAATTCCATTTTGATGATTTTTAATTGTGTCAATGCATGGACTTTTAATTAATCTCTCTTAAAGAAAACTTAGATGAATAAGGATAGCAAGTCTGTTAAATCATTTGAAAACACCCAGGTATTATTTCTCCTCGTTCACTGTGTATTATGTTTCTCATAGCCACGCTAGCCTGAGATGTGATTCTACCTGATCTCACTAGCTGAGTTGGGTTGCTATTACTTGGATGGGAGCCCTCTAATGAACCCCATATAAAGCTGTTAGTAGTCTTTCTTCTGACACCAGGCTAAAACAATGTCTCAACATGGTGCCACTACTAGTGAAGCCATGGTTAAAAGTCAGTCTGATAGCAAACTCCTGCCCATGTGTATTAAAGATCTAACTGCATGCTTTTATACGTTAGGAATGTTAAATCCAATGTCTTGACCAAACTCCAACTCAGATGATTACATTCTGCCTAGGGGCTGTGGGCCTGGAGATTAAGTATAGGATTGGCAGACAAAACATCTGAATTCCCTTTCATGCTCTTCATTAACTTGCTGTCTTTTAGATTAATTTTTTTGAATTTGTCTGCCCCAAATTATAAAGTTATAGAGCTTAAGGCCAGAAGGGACCATCAGATGATCTAGTCTGCCCTCCTGTATATCACAGGCCACCCACACCTCCCAGCACCTACAACCCATCAACTGAAATTAGACCAAAGTATTATAGCCCATAGGAGACTAGCCTATTATGTACTGCAGGTAAACAGTAGGAGGGACCAAGGTGTACCATTCCCTGAGGCCCCTGCAATGGCAGGGGAATGATTAAAGTCCTGAAGTTAAGCCCTTAAAAACATATTTAGGTATTTACATAAAAGTGTTGTGGTTTCCTGAGATGCTGAGCACACACAGCTCTCATTCAAGTAATTTGGTACCCACCATATTTGAAAATCTGGCCGCTAATATTAAGATGCCTAAATACAGATTTAGGAGCCGAACTGTAGGCAAAGTTTGAAAATATAGGCCTTAACTTCTCTGCGCCTCAGTTTCCCAGATATTAAATGGCCATAATGATACTTAACCTCCTTTGAAAAAGCACTTTAAGATCTGTGGATGAAAAGAACTAACAATAAGTTGTTGGGGTTTATTAAATCTATATATTATTTATTACCATTATAACCCAAATTTCCCCTATAGATTCAGCTGGAGACAGTCTTTACCTCTTCTCAACCGTTGCATAGTATGTACTACTAAACAGTGGCTGCATTTCAGTAGGTGAATCAGTTGAAGTAGTTGATAGCTTGTTCAACTGGGATAAAAGGTACTACACCGCTACCTCGATATAACACGACCCGATATAACACGAATTCGGATATAACATGGTAAAGCCGTGCTCCGGTGGATCAAAGCAAGTTCAATATAACGCGGTTTCACCTATAAAGCGGTAAGATTTTTTGGTTTCAGAGTAGCAGCCGTGTTAGTCTGTATCCGCAAAAAGAAGAATAGGAGTACTTGTGGCACCTGAGGACAGCATTATATTGAGGTAGACATGTATATAAATAGAATATGTTGTTCATAGATCCATAGATTTTTAAAAGCAGAAGAGACCATTAGATCATCCAATCTGATCCCCTGTGCAAGAGAAGCCATAGCATTCCATTCAGTTTCTCTTGTACTGAGTTCAGTAACTAGAATTTGACTAAAGTATATCTTGAAGAAAGGCATCCAGTCTGACTGGAAGACTCAAGAGATGGAAAATCCATCACTTCCCTTAGTAGCAGGTTTGTTATAAATGCTGCCGCTACTGTTATTAACTGCCTGTCCTATATATGTCTTTGACTAATTTTTAAAAATAATTAACAAAATAAAGCATATAAACTTGGGCAACTGAAAAACCTCTGCTCTAAGGGTATGTCTACAGTACCCGCCGGATCAGCAGACAGCGATCGATCCAGTGGGGATCGATTTATCGCATCTAGTCTAGACGCGATAAATTGACCCCCGAGCGCTCTCCCGTCGACTTCTATACTCCACCGCCACGAGAGGCACAGGCAGAGTCGATGGGGGAGCGGCAGCAGTCAACTCACCACGGTGAAGACACAACAGTAAGTCGATCTAAGTATGTTGACTTCAGCTACATTATTCACGTAGCTGAAGTTGCGTAACTTAGATTGATTTCCCCCCCCCCCCCAGGATACCAGGCCTAAGAAAATCAGCTATATGAAAATTTCAAGTGCCAGTGTTGGTTAGCATTCACTGTAAAAAAAAATAAGGTAAATTTGGCACACAATAAAGAAATGTTAAAGTGGTGATTCATTTTCTGGTCAAATAGATTAGTCTGGCAGGTCCAGCTGTCAAAATAGTTGTATGTGTAGTGTAGTTGTAGCCATGTTGGTCCCAGAATATTAGAGAGACAAGGTGGATGAGATAATATCTTTTATTGGACCAACTTCTGTTGGTGAGAGACACAAGCTCTGTGTGGTTCAAAAGCTTTTCTCTCTCACCAACAGAAAGTGGTCCAGTAGAATATATTACCTCACCCATCTTGCCTCTCTGTGTTTTGCAATGTCATTCTTGATTGCATTACTTTAAGATTTGGACTGAAGTCACTGTAATTAGTTAAAAATAGGTACTTCTATTAGCACTGTGACTATAAAGAGTGTGGAATAAAGGTTAAATTTCAACAATAGCCACCCCATTCTGAAATGCAATGATAGTCTGTGATGGAGTAGTCTGCCTTTTATGCTTAGTGGGACCTAATGGTCAGCCCATCCCATGACGTGGGTCAAAAGGTCTGATTGTATATACAAGGCCTGTGAGACACTGTCAGACAGGGAGTGGAAGAAATCCGGTTCCTGTTTCTTTAAGGGCCCAGGACCAGAAGCCCTGCAGAGAGGGAGGGGCTAGGCTCCACTCTCACTTGGATGACCATTTGGCCCGTTTTGACTGGGACAGGCTTTTTTAAGCCCTGTCCCAGCCATCCCGACTTTTTGGGCAAAAGTGGACATATATCCCATTTGCTCTTGCCTACTTGATCAAAAGGGGGGTGCGGAGGAACTGACATCAGCCCCATGCTGGGGGGAGAGGGGTGGAGGCAGGGCTCAGGCAGGGGTCAGACAAGGCTCAAGTGAGCAGTGATGCCAGCCGTAGCCCCACACAGGGGACAGGCAAGTCTCGGGTGAGCAGCAACTCCACCCCCGCACGGGGCGGTCCAAGATGTGACCTTCTACTTGTACTTATGGCTGTCATTAATAAAAGAGACCCTTGGAAGCAGGGTGCTCTTTGATTTAAAAAGTCTGTCTGGACTTGTTCATAACCCAAGTGAAGGGAAACAAAACCAGGATCACCCGTAGCGCCACATCTGACCAAAAGGAGGCACATGGGAGTGACCTCCATGTCATCACATAGTCCTATCTACATGATTTGCAAATGAGATCTTCAGTCATTTATTTGTTGAGCGGTTAGAAGAATGTTCCGTTTTGGAGTTAATATTAAAAGTTAAGGTTATGAATGCATTTTGGAATTTGGAACTTATCATTCACAGGGACTAACTACATGTTAAGCATCTGCTCTTTGTACAAGCCTTTGTTCATGAAATACAGGCATATATCTCCAGTTATACATTAGTTCCAGCATTTTTTTCCTGAGTTTGGATTGTGGAAATTAGTGAAAAAGGAGAATGGATGATGAAACATGAAATATGAATACATTCATTATCCTACAATTCCCAGTTCTATTTGCCAAAACTCCACATAATGGGTTATTTGCGGGGAGAAAGTACGTCAGGTAACCTAGCCTTAGTGTACAGCCCATAGTGCAGGGAAGTATGGAATCTGTTCTGGAGAACTATTTATCAAAAATTCATACTCAGAAATAGAGGTTGGGGGAAATCCTTTTGCTTTTTTGGCTGGTCCTTGTGCTGCCTTGCTGGAAGCCAGACATGAAGGAACTCTCACTTCTCTTACTGATTTGGAAACACATTTGGCCTCAGAGAGAGGAAGCTAGAAAGAGCACTGAATAAGTTGATTTACCATCTCTTGCAGTACCTCCTTTACTGGTTCTGTGCCAGAAGCTGAAATGCTGCAGTCACAGCAGCCAAAAGGGAGTGAGGATTTGGATTAAGATAAAGGAAATGATTAAGTCAAAACTTATATCTAATCCATTGGCCTCCTTATCTGAAGCTAGCCACTTCCAGGAGCTCTGCAAACTATTGCTTTAGTGAATGAATTTACCCCTGTATTGTAGTAACAAATACTTCTCCTGTGGGAATATTCATGTTGTGGGATATTAGCATTATACTGAAAAGTAAACAACTGGATTTGATACACAAGGTGTTATTTTCTACATCTATGGTGCATGTAAGTATGAATCCAAAGATGACCCAACCAGGTTGGAGATGTGTTTAAGCTGTTGGAATGTGGATTTTTTACTATCACACCAAGCACATCTGTAGTTTAGTTCAGAAGACTATGGGCTGTATAGGATGGTAGTTGATGACATGTCTGTGATTTTGGTGAAGCTAAAAGTATTTCTCCATACAAATATTTCATTCTTCCAGGAAAAGGTAGAGGAAGAGGAACTTTTGGTTGTTGTTGCTAATGTGGGTATTTTAAAACACTCCTAACTGCTAGGGTTCTAAGATAATATGGCATTTTTCCCCCTTCCACTTGGCTTAATTTGTACCATCTATGCCATTACAGATACCGGGCCTGAGACTCAGCTGGCTTGAGTCACCATAACGCTACTGATTTCAGTGGAGCTCTACTGACTTCCATTAGTTGAGGATCTACTCATAACTAACACAAGTTATTAACATTGACTTATTCTCCTTGTTTAGATTATAAATTCTTTGGGGCAGGGACTGCCAGGTCGTTTCCATTCTTAAAGGAATAGACTTAAAGCAAGAAGAATAATTAATGTGAGTAGAACAGAACAGCGGACACATGGATAAGGACTGTTTAATGTTTATATTACATTTGCACCCCAGGAGCCCTCTCAGGATCAACACCCCATGGTGCTGAGTCAGTCCAAACTTAAGGCTAGATTGTGCTTGTTTTAGGGACAGCCCCAAGTAAGGATCAGTGAGGAGCCACCCCGCACTACGGGGAGCACTGGAAGCACTCTGTCTCCCCAGAGGCTCCACATCCTTTTGTAGGGTGCAGCAGACTTTGTCATTTCCTGCCCTCATGTTGCTGGCCAGGCCCACTGGCCAGTGCATGAGTGGGGTGGAGCCTGCCTCTGATACCAAAGATTTTAAAACGACTCCATTCTGACCTTTAAACACAGCACTAAAGGCATCACTAAAAGCATCCACAATTAGCTGAAAATAAGGGAAAAAGTAAATTAAATTAGCAAGAGATAGGGTGGCAATAGTAGACCATAACATTAAGATAAATAATTGAAATGTGTACATGTGCACTGAAAGGATGAGGTAATTGTTCATAGTTTGGTATGTGTGGAATATTGGCATGCCTCCAAGTAAAAAGTGGAGCATGCTCAGAACAAAAGTAGGCTAAAGTTCACACAGCCACTGAAAGTAGGTCAGATGTTGACATGCTCAGTACAAATGTAGACTAAAGGTCACCTAAGTAGGTCAGCTAAGCATACTCAGTGTGAATCTAGGCTAACGGTTACAGACCATAATACTACAGACCATAATACTACAACGGTGATTGACAGTTATAATTCCAACAGTTATGATTGGAGGATAAAGAAAGGATTAGAAAAGTAGCCATTAAAATGAGGGTCTGTTGGTTGGCTAAACTGTATAAAAGGCAGTGTGCCAGGAGAGACTTTTGAAGGTATTTGGGGAGTTGTTAGGGAATGTGTTAGGTAGGAGTCATCCAGGAGGTTGAAAAAGAAGATCAAAATAGGTCGGTCAGGGTCAAATCGGGTGGTGTGGTTATTGCAACAGAAGCAGCAGCAGCCGCAGCATCGCCAACAAGTGCAGTGACAGAGCAGAAGGAGCCCTGACAGAACAGGGGGATAGAAGCCAACAGAGAAAGTGAGCCTGCTAGTTATAGTTATAATACAGGGTTAGTGTATATGCATGTATATGTCTGAGTTAATAAAAATGAGTGTATGTTGTGTGTGTTATATTAATCTGTATGTATAAAATTTAAATAAGGATATATATAAGGATTGCTGTCAGCGAACAGCAAGTGACTGACACTGCATGCAGAGGGCAGTCATTTAGTATTGCTCTAATCATATGTCCAGGGCTGGCGCTTCCACTAGGTGACCCTAGGCGGTTGCATAGGATGGCAGGATGTGGGGGGCAGCATTTCGACGCCCTCTGCGGAATTTCGGTGGTGAGGGGCTTCTTCCGCTCCGGGTCGTCGTCAGCAATTCGGCAGCGGGTCCTTCACTCGCTCTGGGACCCGCCGCCGAGGTGCCCCGAAGACCTGGAGCAGAAGGACCCCCGCCACCGAGAATGCAGCTTCAGAGGAGGAGCTGCCGCGGATTACTGTGGAGGAGCGCTGCTGCCTAAGGCGGCAAAAACCCTGGCGCCTCCTGCATATGTCATTGCTGTTTGCATGCTTTTAGCCTCAAAGATTGTGTTAATAAAAGGGATTTATGTTTAGTTTATTATACCTTATATTATGTTATTTGCACCAAATAAAGAGGTGCCTTGTTTTGGAAAAACAGTGCCTGTGTGTTAATCATTTTTATCAGAAGGCTGTATCCGTGTCCTCTTGGGGTAACAGGTCCAAGTTGTCCTGGGGAGTATCTCCAAGGGAGAATCTTTGTTACACCCAAGATTCCTTGCCCACCCTGGGAACCCACACCTGACAGAAACAGATTAGCAGGCTAGGTAAGCTGTTTTAGTGGGGACCCTTAGCAAACCTGGGAGGGGGCAATAGGTGAGCAATTCTGGGGGGGTACCCTAAATCTGTTTGTGGGGTAATATCTCCTCCATGTTCCCTTTTGGGCACCAAGTTCCTGCCAGAGTGTAGAAATCAAGCAGTTCCTGTGCTCCCCTGAACTCAGAGACTACGATTCTACTTGGCTCCTACACTGGGCCTTGCATCCTCTCCCACTCTACATACATGCATAAAGGTCAGGCAGAATCTGGTGCACAGAGAGAGTCCTGGACCCTTTCTCAAAGAGCCTGCAATCTAAAACACTGGTAACTGACAGGATGCTCTTCTTCTTTCATGTGGCATTTGAAAAGCAATGGGCTGGGATTATCATTCAATTTTGAGATTCAAAAGCCATTCTAATGCTTCTGGAGTAGGTAGGTGAATCCCTCTTGTGTTACCACTGTATGTGTGAAGGGGGCAGTTGTCCGTGGTGTGTCACACGGTTTGTACCTCACCACAAGCACAATTTGGTGATTCTTTGATTTTCTGTTTGTGGAGGAGATATCCACACCTTCCGTGCATTGTCTGAACACGGTCAAGTGAAGTCCACTGCCTATGGAGAAGGCAGAATCCCAGGACTTCTTTTGTTGGATTTTCCATCAGGGCTTTGTTTGGGACGTCACAAGCAGCCCAAAATTCGATGCCACAACTACATTTTGGCATAAGAAATAATTGCTTATTTTAAAAAGATAAAAAAGTACTTCTAGCTCTTGTCACCTCACCTTCTGCTAAATTCAATCTTATCCAGGTGAGTGCAAAATTTGGGGTGTCATATCTCAGGAGAACAGGCTCTCTTATGCAATTTCCAGCACTTCTGCTTCTTGGGTGTGATCTTGCAATATAAAGTTGAAGTCAGTGGGACTTGAGGGTGGTCAGCACTTTATAAGATTGAGCCCTTAATCTCAATCAGAAATACCAAGAGAACAAACAATCTAGTGGCATTTCACTTCCAGTGTCATCAGGAGCCCAGAAGAACACTGGTGCAGGAAAATGCAAACCAACTCCTCCCCACACACAAATGTTGAACAAGATTTGATCTGGTTTGGGTCTTACCACAAGAGTGGTAAGAATATATGTCTTACCACAAGAGTGGTAAGAAATATATTTTCCCAAAATAATTATTACATCCCTAATTTCAAAGATATCTCTACACTTACAATATAAGAAATTTCTTTTGATTTACAGATCTTTCTCTTGCATCTTATCTTGTAAGTAAATTATTTAATATTCTGTTTAAGATTCCTAATTAGTATCAATTGATTTGAAGTTCAGCACCCTGATGAAAGGAATCCCATCCCAAATCATTTGCATGACAGAGTATTTATCTCCTGTCCTTCTTTCATTGTTTAAAATCTATTTGTGCACAGAGATGTCACAAGAAAAAGTGTTGATTGCTTCTTATTTATTCAGGTCAGGAAAGAAGATCATTAAATATGTTGTTATATAGTAATTATGTCATCAGATACACAGTGCAGAACTCTCCTTAGTGAAGAGGAATTTCCTTTACACCTGACGATAACGTTTTTCAAAATAAAATATGTTAAAGCTTAGAAGTGTATCTTGGCAGAACATCATACCATTAAAGCAAGATTAAATGTATCCTGTCCAAATCTCTTGCTTCTTGTAGTGGTGCCTAAGGCTCAGTCCTCCAGATGTTGAAACTACTGGTAGAAGCTAGAATGTTGTATAGAAAAACCTCCTGTGACTGCAGACACTTATAATAGGAATCTTGTCTTACTTTCCAAAAATAGCTCGCCCAGTGTTATGCACATGATGAGTGATAACCATAGTAAGAAAAAAAGCACAAAAAGTTTTCTTTCAAAAGCTGCCTGCAGCAGCGGGAGTAAATTTGGACAGGGCAGCTGGTCTCAAATGGCTCCCACCCCCAAGCCATGTGGAACTGGAGTTCCAATTTACCTCAAAGTGGCCATAAATTGTCCTGACCTTAGAAAGGAAACAGTAAATGCTGCAGCAGCAATAGGACTGAGGTCAAGAGAGAGATAGAGACTTCACTGCACCAGCAGCAGCCTGACACCATCAGGTCTAAATGTCATTGAACTGTATGGGTCTTATTTACACAGAGCCCACTTTACATCACTTGGGTAGTGTAAAGGCACCTTAAAGCAGATGTAAGTGAGAATCATGCCCCATCTATTTCAGTAACCAACATCATCATTTGGGCAGGGGACTAAAGGATAGTGATGGAGCAGAGTCCCAGAAAATGGAAGGAATTATCTCTTGGATACTCAAGACAGCTCAGAGAATTGGAACATTGCTGGGGTGGGGTAGTCCAGGAGGATTTGGTGCATGGAAAAGTTGGTCACTTTTAAATGCAATGGGACTTTTTGGATAGGGATGGGTTTAGATGGTTGCTAGAGAGAGAAACAGGGAGATTTAATGGTATATTTTTATAATAAATCCCTATAAAATTCAAGAGAGATGTAACCTGTAGATTTCTATGGAAATTAAATAGGATTCTACAGATTGCTTAAAAACCCAGTAATGCAACATCCTGGTCACACTAAAGCTGCTTTGCCCTGCTATAACTCACATACTTAAAGTCAAGCATATACTCAAGTGGTTGCTGGAAAGAGGTCTTGTCTCTTAGGCTTGTACATGGTAAGATATTCTTGCTGATACTCAGACTATGCTGTCTGGTCTGTTGCTGTCATTTCTGCACTGAAGATGACTCTGGAAATGAGTGCCCAGGAATGGATGTCAGCATGGAAGAAGACAGGCATGGACGATTGTTGATACTTGTTAAAATTAGACATGCAGTGCACCATCCTCAAATGAACAAATCTTGGGAATTAATTGATCAGGCCATTATTAAGAGGATTGGTGAAAGTTAAAAAGGCACGGCCAACTCACCTATTAGGATGAGTGTACATTGAATTTATTGTGCTTAAAGTTATGCACATGCTTATGAACTTTTGCTGCAGAGGGCCCTAAATGAGCAGAAGCTTGGAAAAGTTCATTCAGCAAAGTAAACACATGGGAAGCAGCTGACTGCAACTCTAGTAAAAGTAATCTGTGAAAGGAGTGTTATTTTCCTATCTGCTATTGTCCACCACGTAATACCTCCCTAAATAGACAGGAGAAGATATTGGAGGTGCTATATTTACAGATGTGATAAATCTACCGTCTTAATGGGAGGGATCAACCATGTAAAACTCACTGAATCTGTGCAGCAACAGGAAAAGTACACCATGTGGTTTGACATTCACTGGTAATAATATCATCCGAGTCCTACTTTGTAAATGCATCCAACAATATATATATTTAGGGTATCACACACTCTTGTTTTTTGCCTATGCTTTAAATAATTTCTGTTCAAACATCCTATCCTGGGTCATGGATGTATGCTTGGCAGTAGTAGACGCAACATAATTCCCAAGTAAGAAAGGTCATGGATAGGGCAGTGGGACTTGAGACCCAAAGCTGGAAAATGTATTAACATACTTTAATCAGTCAGACTAAATTCCACTATGGCATATTTCCTCAACAAATTAGTTAAGAGGATTCTGGGTTCTGTCACTGGGGAAAAAAAGCACTTAATCTTTTATTCTCAAAAAAAAGGAAGAAAGAAAGAAAGAAAACGAACAAATAGTAGAAATCAAATTACACTTTTGGTAAGTGATATTTTTGCATGTGCTTATATTTATTTATTAAATATATTATTTATTTTAGTCTTGTGTTTAAAGGGTTGGAATGGGACTCAGGAGATCTGGGTTCAGTTTTCAGCTTTCCTGGGCAACCATAAGCAAGGAATTTAATTCCTCTTTGTCTCAGCTCCCCATCTGTATCACTGCCTTTCTCCCCCCCTTTGTTTGTCCTGTCTAGTCAGGTAATCGACTCCGCAGGGCAGGAACTCTTTCTTATTGTGTGTTTTTACAGTGTAAAGCACGAGGGCCTGATTTAAATTGGAGCATCATACTTCAATATGAACAATAATTTTGGTTTTGTCCAAATTCCACTAAGCAGCAGCTTATGATGATGAACAATCATCTCTTAAATTGTAAGTTCTTTGGGACAGGAACTGTTCTGTTTTTATAGTAGGGTGCTCTTAGCCCATGTTCTCTCCCATTGAGTGTTTTCTTTTCATCTACACTGGAGCAATCAACTTTACAGCCACACTGGTCATGGAATGCAAATTTTAGTATTTGTACTGAAAGTTTGCACACTCAACCAATTAGTGAACAGAAACAATGCCATGTGACCTACCAATCCAATCATATCTAAGACACATAATTCAAAATTTAGATTATTCCTAGTCAAACTATAAAGTAAAAAATCTGAAAATATAGCAGAGAGATAAATTTCAACAATGAATACATTTGATTTACTTTTTAATAGCTCCTGCAGGACTTATTAGCTATACAGTGTCATGAAATTTCATGTCAGTGCTACTTGCATTGCTGCTTTGCTAATCTCTTTGGTCTGAGCCAGCCATCCTTATACAATGTGTTCTACCTTGATATTTTGGGGCTCAGAACCCATTTGTAAACTTTGATGACCCATTGTGACTCAGAGATCCCTGGAGATGCTCCCAGATCTGATCCCCCCCTCCTCCCCAGGAGTCCATCAGGACGGAAGGAGAGGTGGGCTTGTAGCTAAGATTCTAGATGCTCTGGCCAGATGTGAACAGCAGAGGAATCCCCCTCCACTGGCAACTGTCGGGAGGGGCAGTGAGCCAAGACCCCCCTCAAAAACACAGAGTCCCTGCACACATGGCCCGTGGGGACATAGGGTAAAGGAGTTGGGGGGCAGAAGCAGCTGAGGGTGAAATGAGGAAGATCTGGGGGACTGGGGACTAGAATGGGTGTCATGACAGAGATAGAGTGACCCAACTGTGGGAGAGGGATACATTAGAGGGCCCTCTCTGGGGAGTATGAAATATAGGGTGTCATGCATCTGCAGGCAGGGGGTAGATAAAGGGCCCGGTATTTACCAGAGAATTTGACACCAACTACTGCCTCCCAGTTTCTCTCCTGCAGGGCTGGCTGGGTTTAGCTCCCCTCTCCATACATTGTGACCTGTGGGGTCATAGCACCAATCATAGTTGGCCTAGCCCACCCCAACAGGGTACTACAGGACCAAATTTTTGTGAGTGGCATTACAACCTGGCACAATGGGTTTCAACGCCACTCACTCAAATTTGTCCCTGACAACCCCACCCCAGTGAGACCATACCTGAGCCACAAAGTTGCCGCACAAAGTTGCAATGCCTGGGGTGAGGAGCTGAACGCCAGCTCTGCGACTCTTTGCCACATTCTGGTGACCCAATTTTGGGTTGTGAGCCATGGGTTGAGAAATCTTGAAAGTGTCTACCCCTCGCCCTAGACTCTAATGAAAGGCAACAACTAGCATTTAGCAAGTGACTACATTGCTGTGTGAAGATTCAGAGTGTAGTTATCAAAAATGTTCCTTGTACTTTACACTCTAGATAGGTTTGAATTTTTATTGCTACTGTAGTAGTAGAGTTGCTGTCTTTCACAAGTACCTATCAGAGTTTACTAGTTCAAAAACCACAGAATTATGACATATCATCCTGAATTACAAGCATAGTATGTTCAGCTAAGTTGAACAACAAATGTATTATTTCTTATCTCAAGTAGGTATCACTGATAGAGCTTAAAAATGCACAGCATGTTCTTGCAGTAATTAACTATATGGGGAAAATAGGATTTTTCCAAATTACTTAAAAAGCTGGCATATTTCCATCCATACAATTTAAACAGGCAGTAATTTTAAGCCAACTGTTTCTTACCTTTTGCATCTTAGTATAACTTTCTTTTTTCCCTTCTAAGGGTTTGATTGTGCTGTAGGCTTATGTGTTCTGACTTTATCTATACAATAACACTGGCTATGATCTCATAAATCATAAAGCGGAAAGTGAGGTGTTCAAAATTGTCTCAAAAGTGTCTTAAAAGTGTCTTTAAGACCCTTTCTCTGCATTTCTGTAGCCTGTGAATGTTGTAGCACAGTGGTTCCCAAACTTGTTCCGCCGCTTGTGCAGGGAAAGCCCCTGGCGGGCTGGGCCGGTTTGTTTACCTGCCGCATCTGCAGGTTCGGCTGATCGCAGTTCCCAGTGGCCGCGGTTCGCTGCTCCAGACCAATGGGAGCTGCTGGACGTGGCAGCCAATATGTCCCGCGCCGCTTCCAGCAGCTCCCATTGGCCTGGAGCAGCGAACTGCGGCCAGTGGGAGCCGCGATCGGCCGAACCTGCGGACGCGGCAGGTAAACAAACCGGCCCAGCCCACCAGGGGCTTTCCCTGCACAAGCAGTGGAACAAGTTTTGGAACCACTGTTGTAGCATAATGTTGATGTTCCTTTAGGTTTAATGCTGGACCATTTGTGAGCACAAAGTGCTGGAAGCAATTTAGAAAAGGATGAGATGTTAACATCCTGCTACAAAAGTAGCTGTGTCTGCGAAGTAACAGAGAAAACAAAGCTTGGATTATCTATTTGATTAGCTATCACAGTGACATTTAAGCACCCCTTGATTAAACAATATTTGCAGGGAAGTCTTCCCTTGAGTCAACATAAAATGAAGGCATTTAGGGATTTAATAGTGAGGTTTCTTAATCTTTAGCAAAATTTTCAGGTTCAGAAAAACAGGAGTCAGTGCAGTAACAACTATCTCTACAAATAGGCCCCAGAAAGGCCAAATGCAGGAATATATCATTCGTGTGTTGTAAGCGGATTGTGAAAGTAAGTATATGAATACAAAGGGAAGCAGATTAGTAGTTGCCAAATAAAACCAGTATTGCTAACTCTAAACATTTAAATATCATGAGTCCGACCCTCCCAGTAAATCCTGAGATTGGCTTGAAAATAATGAGATCTTTTAAAAAAAGGGTTATTTTTATTTGCCTTCTGGTTTTGATCTTTAGGGTGCACTGGGGTCCTTTTTCAAGCTTGTCTTCACAACAAAGAAGGCTAGGAACTTACTTCATTTTTAAAACTGTAAACTGAGATTATTCAAGTAGTCACATGTTTCAGGAGCTAGGAATTTAGGTAGAACACCAAATATTGTGAGACTTCATCAAATCATGAGAATTAGAAACTCTAAAATATACACTTTTAGAATACAGCCAATGTGAGCATGGTGCCACATTCCCCTGAAAAGACCGTTGAGTTTGACCATTTTTGGAAATCTAGAATTCTGTAAAATGGCTGAAAGAGTGGGTAAGATAATAATTAGTGGTAGGGGAAAATCTAAAAAGGATCATAGGTTCCAAGGCTGGAATTTGGGGCCCACAGAGCTCATGTCCTGTCGCCTTAACTCTGTTCCCCCATTAGGTCGTGCCCACACATGCACCTCGTCCCTCCACAGTCCAGCTCTTGCTGTTGCTTCTCAGAGCCTCCTCAGTGGGGAAGAAAATGCTAGCAGGAGTCAAGAAGGGAAGGATGAGGAAAAGGAAGCCTTGGCTACCTCCTTAGCGGGTCTGAAAGCAGCCCTTAGTAGCCTGGAGGAGGAACTGCTGGGGAAATTATGATCACTCCCTGCCAGCCTGTTTATAAGTGATATTTCATGTGGCATGAGACAAAGCCACTGCAGGGGTCAGTACATGTGTCATTTCAGATGAGTGACATTTTTTGTACAGTGCTTAGCAGAGTGGGGCCCTGATTCATGATTGGGCTTCCTAAGTGCTAATGCAATACAAGTACATAATAGAAAACATAGCATTTATGTGGAGGGGCCTGATCCTCGGCCCAATGAAGTCAATGGAAATACATTTTAGTTGGATCAGGCCCAAAGCCTGTAGGCCCACTCAGCTCCCACAGTCTCCTTTGCAGGATACAGATGGCAACAAAGGAGAGAGGACTTTTTCCCATCTTTAATCGCCCCAGCTTTTCTGAGGAACTCTCAAGAAGGCATAGAAAGGGGCAGACTTCTCAGGGTGTAAATTACAGTGTCCCCAGGAATGAGAGGAGAGAACAAAGAAAAAAAGGGTGGGCTTCTTAGAAAAAGAGATGAGGGGGAGGGAGGAGCAGAGTGACAGGGTGAGGGCAAAGAGGGAGGGGACAGAAAGAAAGAAGAGATAGGTGGAAATATGAAAAGAAAAATAGAGGTGGCCCAGCTTGGGGAGCAGGACAGGGGGGCTGTCGCGCAGCCAACCAGTACCCTAGCTCCCACAGTGCGGAGACCCAGGGGCCCAAGCGGGCCAGCAGCTCCTACCAGCTTCTAATCTGCCAGCTCCTGGCAGGAGGCAACACTTTTCAAACTGTAGGGGGGGCGCATCCCACAGTTTGAAAACCTCTGTGCTACATGGAAGGCAGAACTCTGGGGGGCATGTGACCCCGTATACCCACACACATCACCTCTGCTTACACATATGCATATCTTTAATCATATGATTGATCCCATTGAAATAAATGTGCAAATATACTAAAACACAAATATATCAATAATATTTACCATGTAATTGGACTGAGTTACTCTATGCTTGATAATTCACTCTGGGAGGTGCTCATTGACTCTTACCATATTTGTAGATAGTTATAACCATTCTGTGAAGTTTGCTGATCAGCAGGGTTGTCATGTTGCCAGGAGATGAGCAGAAAAAAAGACAACTGGTTGACAGCTGGTTGCAACTGGTTACAACCAGGAAGGCATAAGCAGTAGAATAAACAATTCAGTCCTTAACAGCTGCATTTGTAAATACACACAGCTTTCCAAGTATAATTTGTGAGATAGAGACATAAATTATCTTTAATAGCATTTAGAAGATGGAAACAGCACTGTTCCTTATCTCACCGTGCTCTCTCTTCATTAGTGAAAATTCTTGTTTTTAGTTCCCATCTTTGTTTTAAATGTTAGAGATAGTTTGAGCTTGTTAGGTGTTTTAACATTGTGTTTTATCTTGTCCCCTGATACACCGCTGTCTCAGTTTCTAAAGGTACCTTGCTACAGTTTCACTTGTACTCTGATATTTGGAGACCTAGACTCCATAAAGTTCACTAGGGATTTGCTACTGATTTTATCTGGGAGGAGCTCACATACTGAGGTGGTGGTGAAAACCTCCAGGATAGCTTGCTAGTACATAATTTGAATTGGATCGCCATTTTTCCATGGGTTACTTGAGTACACTACTGAAAGCCTAGGCGAAGCTGTGTTTCTCCAGTAAGTTTTCAGAATTCAGATGGAGAAGTATTCTGCAAAGGAAGGTGGATTGGGGACAGCAGGTTCCCCAATGGGGAAAAGAAGAATTGTTTTAAATCAATTTGTTGCTGGGTACCACTGCCAGAGGCATCTAGTATAGATGTGGGCTTTCAATAAATTGGTTTGCTTACTCTGAAATTGACTGAAAGCATTTGTCCTCCATGGCAAGTGCTGAGCTAGGCTTTGGGGGCAGGAAGGGAACAGAATAAACAAAGGTATGGGGAGAGGGGGCTCTGTCACAGTCCAAGATTGTAAGCATATTTGGGGTAAAATAATTATTCACAAACATACTTTGGCATTCATGACCCACAGGGCTGGCCCACAACATTTTGGCACATGAGGTGGGGAGCTCAAATGACGCCCCCATGCCTCCTCGCTTGGGCCAAAACTTTGAAAGGTCTCAATTCTGCCTTCTTCCTGTTCTACTCCTCTCATGGTACTGCTCTGCTACCTACCCCAATAAAGGAGAAATAACAACTTACAATGCCTTGTTCAAAAATTTAAGTAACACTTAACTTTCAAATGTCTGAACAGCAAATGTAACTTTTCTTGTCTGCATAGTAAACACTGGCATTTTTATCTATTTGAATAGTCAAAGTGGTGCTTTCCGTGCCTTCTTGGTTGCAAAGATTTGAACTGCTTCCTGCTGAAGGTCCACAATCTGGGCTAGCTCATGCTCTATTGAGATGGTTGCAAGGCCGACCAGCCTCTCCAGTGTCATTGTGGAGCATAGATGTGTTTTTATTAACTTCAGCTTGGAGAAGCTGCGTTCTCTACTGCCAACTGTTACAGGAAGTGTTAGAAGTATGCGCAGAGCAACAAAAGCATTTGGAAAGAGGGTGGTCATCTTATTTGTGCACATATATTCCAGAACAGCTTTTGGAGTTGATCCCTGCTGAAATGTATCTTGAAAGGGCTTTCAGTTCATCATCTAAATCACTCTCATCAATATTGCACATGTCATCATGTGTCAACACTGTCTCTAGTGCCCTGCATTGCTGGTGTAGGTCTTCTTCAGGTATAGTGAGGAGTTTTGGAATATCATACAACATCCCAAATATACTGCTGTGTTCCTTGAGCTGCATGAAATGTTCTTCAACTGATTGTATTGCACAATCTAGCGCCTGGTTAAAGAATTCAACTTTGAATTGTTGTTTGGGATCTCTTATGGGATTATCCCGTACCTCGTAATCAAAATATTTTCTTCTTCAGTGACTCTTATATTCTTGAATGGGTGGGAAAATAGCTTCAGTGTGAAGTTCCTCTGCCAACTTCTGTGCACTCTTCAGAATGTTTTGAACTCCCTCATCTGACCGGTAAGACTGTAGGTATGACTTTGCTTTGTCCAGTTGTTCCATTGCTCCAGATATATCAAGGTCAACACCTTGGAGTCTCTTGCTTACAACATTTATTTCAAACAGTATGTCATGCTACAACACTAAGCCACACAGAAATTTGAAGTTATGTATGTTTCTGATTATTCCATTTCCCTCTGCCACTGTTCTCCCACGAACAGTTCCTATCATAGCATTATCCTCCATAATGGCAACTATGGCATCATCTGTCTTCCCAATTTGGTGTTTGATAGGCTTTATCATCTCCATTTGACTTTCCCATCATGTGGCACTCAGTGATTTCAGTGTCAGAGAGGATGTTCCCAGATGTTGCTTCAAAATTTGCCATGGATGAGTTGATGCAGAGAAAAATACATAGATGCTTTGAATTACATTAAAAAATTCAGCAGCCTCACTAGAAGCTGATGCTGCATCACTGACCACCAGGTTCAATGAATGACAACTGCATGGGACAAAAAAAGCTCAAGGGTTTAACTCTCGGATCCGTGCCTGCACTCCTCTGTTCTTTCTTCTCATGTTGGCACCATTATTGTAACCCTGACCTCTCATGTCAGCTATCGCAATTCTTCTAGCTTTTTAAGAAGCACATTTGTCATACCAGCTCCTGTAGTATCATAAATGTCAATAAATTCTAGAAAATGCTCTCTGACAGTCACCATTGCAGGGGCATTTTCACTAGCTTCTGTTGTTACAAAACGCACCATTAAAGTCATTTGTTCTGTATCGCTGATGTCAGGTGTGCAGTCCAGAATAACAGAGTAATATCTTGCTGACTTCAGATCTGCCACCATCGTCTGTTTGACTTTTGTTGCCAGTAACTGTATGATCTCATTTTGAATTGTTTTTCCAAGGTAGTGGTGTGTGTACATTTCTTGGGTGGTGACTCTTCTTAGATGCTCCAGGAGTACAGCATCAAACTCAGCCATCAGCGCCACAATTTTAAGGAAGTTGCCATTGTTTGGCACATACAGCTGATCTGAAGTGCCACGCAATGCTAGGTTTTGGGTAGCAAGCACTCTCACAATGGCAATGAGCCTTTTCAGAACATTTTTGCCAGTAAAGAGACTCTGATGCAATCTTCTCTTGATGCTGATCATCTATGGTGGCCTTTAACCTTAGTCTCATCTCAAGCTCTTTCCACCTATGGAATGCTCTTTGGTGATTTGCTGCCTTCTCATGGCATGCCAGATTTCTAGCCAGATTTTTCCAGTCCTTTATTCCTGTAGAACCCAATTTGGCTGGAACATTAGACTGGAAGAGTTTGCAACAAAAACAGTATGCAGCATTCTGGGTTTTTGAGTACATAAGTCATGGCCTCTCTACTTTGTCACCATTGGGGATTTCATGCCAGTAATGTGTTGGACGGAAACTTCTGTTTTCATTGTCTTTGGGGAACATGAAGTTTTTCACTTGCTGTGGGCCATGCAGTACAAGGAAGTCCCTCAGGCTACTGCTCAAGTGGGTCCACAGTCCTGGATCATCTAAACTTAAGGAACTAAACTCAGCAGCAACTGTTCTTGCGCCTCCACCACTCTCTTCTCTGATCTACACTTTTCTTCAGGAATGTGCATGGTTACATCCATTTGAGATGGAGATATGGATGCTGTAGTAGCTGCCAGGACCCCTGCACTCTGACAAACTGGAAGATCAGGCATTTACTCACCACTCACATACTTACAAGGGCCAGAAGGCTCACTGTGAACATTTGTGTGTATGTATCTCAGGAGAGCTCTTTCCTGCTCAGATAGAAAAGCTTCCTTTGCTTTCTTTCTTTTTCTGAATGCTGCCCCAGAGGGGCGTTTTCTTCTTTCATTCGTGACTGCTATTCTGTGCCAGCTATAGTGGCTCTCAACACTCAATTGAAGGCGACAAATAAGCAGGCTGGTAGCAGGGCCTGAGTGAGGGAAGATATCAGTGTCTTAAGGGCCTAACTGGCTCCTACTACTTCAGTTGACTGCCTGTTCTCCTCAAGTGGGTTCAGGGAAACAGTAGGAAATAGAAAGCTTCCTGAGAAGCTGGCATTAATCAATCCAGGCTCCTGGGGGTGCTAGAGAGGTACATAAGAGGCTCCTCCTCCTCTCTCTCCCTGTAGCTCCTGCTGCTTTCTGTTATTCCCTCTCACCTTTTCTCCTGCCTGCCTGTTACGTCTCTTGTGCCCTCCTTCCTCCAGCACAGCACTCCACCATCTCTGTGCATGTAGAGCAGAGAGCATACATATGCACCAGCAGCAGACACAATTTTCTACACTCTGGGTCCTAGTGACCCCCCCCCCACCCCTTCGTCTGGCACCTGAAGCGGCCCCTCAATTCACCTCATGGTAAGGCCAGCCCTGATGACCCATTTATTGTGTATATGAATTTGTGTAAACATATCCCTTTGAGTATTCATGCCAGAAGGGTTCATGCAACCATCCTGAAAGCTCTTTGTAGGTTTGGGAGATACAAGTCAGGGAGCAAAACTAATACACCACTCACACACTATGAACAGCTCATACGTGAATAAACGGTTGTATCTAGCAGTTCTTGAGCAATCTATAGTCTGATTTACATTTGCAGAAACATATGGGCAAATAATTTCAGTTAGCACACATTTGTAAACATGGGACTGCTACTATAAGGGTGAGACTTGTGAGCACCGAGAGCAGCTGTGGAACTTAATCCCAGTTTACAAGCATGGAGCTCCATCCTGTAACCATTGAAATGACCACCACAAGGCTCACATTCAGAACAAAGGGTAAACCTCACCTCACTTAGCTTTCCCACAATAAAACAGAAAGCAAAAAATTACTTATTAAAATACTATTGTTTTAAGCCCAGTAAAAAAATTTGACAGAGCCGATAAGTAGATTAAATCAGATCAAGATGAGGTTAGATCTTGGCAAGTAGGAAAGCTTTTTAGTTCACCTTTTAGTCCATTCACAACTGTAACTGCCATAGCTGTTAGACTTTCCCAGCCTCACTATGAAGGGCCCTTTTTGAAAGGACCAGTTCTGTACAGCATGATACCAGTCATAGTAACAATCTGATTTTATTGTGCCTTCCTTTCATCCATTGCATTATTAGCATTGCTTTCCATGTTTTTTTGTTATACCTGCTTTGATGTGCACAGTAAGAAATTCTCATAGAACACTTCTGAGAGTCCAAGACTGCTGATGTTAGAATATAGCTAAGAAATGATAGAACAAAAACAATTCAATATCACTGCATTATAGTCATATGTAAGCTGTTATCATAAAGGGCCATTCTATCCTTCCATAAGGATAAGCTATTGAACATGCACCTTATTAAAAAAAAAAAGTCAACACGTTTTTTAAATGGACCAAAAATGTCACAGAAGAAACTATTGAGCATATAATAGAAAATCTGTTAAAAATCTGCCAAATTTACCCAAGAGGCCTTAACGTTTCTTTTCAACTTATTCTTATCTCTTGGGTAAATAAGCTGTTTTACAAAACTGCCTAATTACATCTTTACCCAAGAGACTGAAATTATGTCTTCAGAGGCATTCCCATTTTATTCTGTGACATTTTATTCATTTCACCCCATAAAATTCTTACTCACTCCATTTTGACCACAGTGGGCATTTTGCCTGAGTAAGGACTTCAGGATTGGTCCCAAGGGAATGAAATGCAAAAAACTACAGTATACAGTACTTAAATGTTACAGGTCTTGTAATCAGCAGTATGGGTTAATAAATATATATTTTTTATTTCAGACTGACATGAACCAATAAACAGAGAAAATTCATGACCTTTGTTACATGGGACTGTTGGCAAGAGTAAGACTTACTTGTGTGAGTGAGATTTGCAGTGAGTAATATGCTGTACAGCTGTACTCTCTTCAATGCAGTGTGCAAAACTGTATAACTATATTTACTGACTTACCTGGGCTCCAGTATTTCAAAAGTAAGTACAGTGCTGCAGCAGAGGGAAAGACCAGTGGTTTTATAATAAGGTTGCATAGATAAGTAAATGTGTCTTTTTTTAAGAATAGATTAAAATCAAATAATATTTCAGAAGCACCTGTTGAAGTTTTGACTTTGCTGTGGCTGTGACTGGCTCTTTCCTTCACTGAGGCTCTGATTGACAAAAACTCTTAAGCGCATGCTTGACCATCCATATTTAGCAAAGCACTTACACATGGGTTTAACTATAGAAGCATGGCTGTGTGCTTTGCTGAACAGGATTACTTTCCTGAATTGGAGTTTTAGGCCAAAACAGTCGAATAGGTTTCTTATTCCAGCATGAGCAAAAGTTCTGATCTCAAATTGGGGCTGACATTCTGACTAGAATAGAATACTCCTCACCAGTCCCATCTCCAACCTCAGAATAAAACAAGATTACGGCTGACATTATGGTGATGTCATCGTAGGGGGTCTACTACAGACCACCTAACCAGGAAAAAAAGGGTGGATGAGGCTTTTTTAAACAACTAAGAAAATCATCCAAAGCATAGGACTTGGTGGTGATGGGGGACTTCAACTACTCAGACATCTGTTGGGAAAATAACACAGCAGGGCACAGATTATCCAATAAATTCTTGGAATGTATTGGAGACAATTTTTTTTTATTTCAGAAGGTGGAGAAAGCTACTAGTGGAGAGGTTCTAGATTTGATTTTGACAAATAGGGAGTAACTTTTCAGAATAATACCAAAACAGAACTCAATCACCCACATTCCATTCAATAAACTTGCCTTTGATCCATTTTTTTACTGTGAGCCTTCAAGGTGATGGCTACTGTCTAGAGTTTAAAAGAGAACTGGATAAATTCATGGTGGTTAAGTTCATTAATGGGTATTAGCCCGGACGGGTAAGGAATGGTGTCCCTAGCCTCTGTCTGTCAGAGGGTGGAGATGGATGGCAGGAGAGAGATCACTTGATCATTGCCTGTTAGGTTCACTCCCTCTGGGGAGATTTTATGTACTGATCAGTTACTGCTCGTGGCCGATATTCATCGGGGGGTACCCCTCCTGGCACCCACCATTGTTCTGGAGTCACCATTGGTCTTCCAAATAAAACCTCATGAGGTGTAAAACCAAGAGATCCTATTGTGGATCTTATTGCCAGGAGAATTAAAGGGAGATGTTTATCCCAGTTTTTGCCCAATGAGTCAATAACCTTTCAGAGTGCGGCTTTTAAAGATCTGTTTGACCTTTCTATGAGGCCCGAAGCCTGAGGGTGACCTGCCACATGATACCTTTGCCTCACCCCTAGGCTATACAGAGCTGTTTTGTCACTTCTCCTGTGAAGTGAGGGCCTTGATCTGAATCAATTACTCGTGGTAGCCCAAATCGGCTAAATGCATTCTCTAGTAAACTTAACAGTAGTCTGGGCTGTACAGTTGCGTGATGGATATGCTTCAATCCATTTAGAAAAAGGGTCAATACATACCAAACAGTATTAATTTCCCCTATTAGTCCGCGGTAAGGGGCCGATATAATCAATTTGTACCAATACCCAGGGACCTTCTACTGGCTGGTGGAGAAGTGGTCCCTTTACAATTTTAGTGTCCGGATTATTCTGAAAAAAGAAGAACAGGAGTACTTGTGGCACCTTAGAGACTAACAAATTTATTAGAGCATAAGCTTTCGTGGACTACAGCCCACTTCTTCGGATGCATACTGTAGAAGTGGGCTGTAGTCCACGAAAGCTTATGCTCTAATAAATTTGTTAGTCTCTAAGGTGCCACAAGTACTCCTGTTCTTCTTTTTGCGGATACAGACTAACACGGCTGTTACTCTGAAACTTGGGATTATTCTGAGTACACCTCAGACAGTTTTTAATATAATGTTCAGTGTCCCTCACTATTTCTGGCCACCAGGCCACAGCAGCCAACTTATTCGATGTTTTCTGGATTCCAAAATGTTGTGTGCTAATTTTATCAATTCCTGATGCAGCACATTAAGGATTACCAGTAGTGGGATACCATTTTCTTCTGATTCCAGATCTTTACCTTTATTCTTTGTTGCCAGATTAGGCCGGATGGATGCTGCTGAATGTTGTATGATTTGCATTTTCCATCTTTTGCTAACTGTTTAATGTCCGGATCTTGTAATTGCAGTTTTATAATGTCCTGATGGTCAATATAATCTGTTGTTGTTAATGCATCTATGGTGGCTTTTACTTTGTCCCATTGGTGTTCTGGTCCCAACCTTGCAGCTTGTTTTGCCAATTGATCTACTCTGCTATTCGGGAGAGTGATTTCTGCCTGATTTTCGCGATGAGCTTTGATTTTGAATAAGAAGGTGTCAGCCCCCCGGCTTCCGCTAACTGCCACGCATGTTGCAAGTATCCTGCATACGCAACCGGCTGGTTATCAGTTGTTCTCATCTTTTGTGCCCTCCATACAACCATTCGATCTAATAATGCCCTCATTACCCAGTCGGAATCAGTGCAGATGGTAATGTTTGAGGAAGCTTCTGCGTTCTCCAAGGCTACAATAACTGCCACGATTTCTGCAGCCTGAGCTGAATTGTGTTTGATAGTTCCTTGATATACGTTTTCGGAAGCAACATGAAGAGCTGCAATCCTGTAGCTGCTTTCCCATTTATGTACAAGCTGCTGCCATCTACAACCCACAAAACTCGATTGTAAGTCTTTGCATCCTCAAATACCAATTCCAACTTAAAAGGAGATGTTAATTTCAAGGTTCTTGATTTCAGGAAGAGGACATTGATGATTAGTCAGGGTTTCTTCTGGTGTTAGAACACAAAGTGCAAAAGGTGCCAAACTAGGACTTGCAACTTTTTTCACCTGTATCTCCTTGTTGATTAATGCCAGGGTCCAATTGGCCAAGCGATGATGGCTCACTCTTCCCGAATTGGCTTTTCCAGTCAATACATACTTTACAGGAGTATTCAGTGTTTTCAGTACAATGGGAGACATACCCACTATGTACTCCCAAAGTGCCAGTGCCCATACAAGATCTTGTACTTCTCTTTCACATTCTGTGAACTGTTGTTCTACTGCAGACAGCACGCTTTATCCATATGAAATAGGCTTTAAGAAAGTTCCATTGTGTTGTAACAGAATGGCTCTGATTGCCGTGCTGGTAGTGGCTAGTTGGTGGTGGAAAGGCTTATTCTCCTATGGGAATGCTAAAGCTGATGCTTCCATCAAAGCTTTCTTTAGTTGCTGGACAGCATCTTGTTCTTCTTTTCCCCATTTCCACTGTTGACCTTTTCTGAGGAGTTGGTATAGAGACCTTGCTTTTTCACTGTAACCCTCAATAAAATCTCTTGAAGCCAACCAGGCCTAAGAACGACCTGAGGGTGCTCACCTCTGTCAGCGCAGGCAGTTTGGCTATTAATTCTATCCGGTTGGTGTCAGGTTTCCTTCCAGCAGGTCCCAGTTGCACTCCTAGATAGACAACTTGTTGCTGGACTCATTGGGCTTTAGTTGGATTTATTAGTAAACCTGCTGTCTTCAGAGTAACAGCCGTGTTAGTCTGTATCCGCAAAAAGAACAGGAGTACTTGTGGCACCTTAGAGACTAACAAATTTATTAGAGCATAAGCTTTCGTGGACTACAGCCCACTTCTTCAGATGCATACAGAGTGGAATAAATATTGAGGAGATATATATATACACACATACAGAGAGCATAAACAGGTGGGAGTTGTCTTACCAACTCTGAGAGGCCAATTAAGTAAGAGAAAAAAAAACCTTTTGAAGTGATAATCAAGATAGCCCAGTACAGACAGTTTGATAAGAAGTGTGAGAATACTTACAAGGGGAGATAGATTCAATGTTTGTAATACTTGAATCTATCTCCCCTTGTAAGTATTCTCACACTTCTTATCAAACTGTCTGTACTGGGCTATCTTGATTATCACTTCAAAAGGGTTTTTTTTTTCTCTTACTTAATTGGCCTCTCAAAGTTGGTAAGACAACTCCCACCTGTTTATGCTCTCTGTATGTGTGTATATATATATATATCCTCAATATTTATTCCACTCTGTATGCATCCGAAGAAGTGGGCTGTAGTCCACGAAAGCTTATGCTCTAATAAATTTGTTAGTCTCTAAGGTGCCACAAGTACTCCTGTTCTTTCTGCTGTCTTCAGTATTCCCAATACTTCATCAAAAGCATTGCCATTTTCTTGCTTGGTCTTAGTTGCTATTAGTATGTCATCCACATAGCTCACAATGTTGTTCCAGTAAGAGGCAGTTTTCCACAATGCTGCAACGATTCTATGGCATATACATGGGGCGTTGTGATACCCTTAGGGAACCCTGGTGAATGTAACTTGCTGTTCGTCAAAGGTAAAGGCAAACTTGTAATAGCAGGAAGGTGAAGTGGTATAGAAAAGAAAGCGTTGGAAATGTCCAGTACACTATACCAACAAGCACCTTCTGCAATTAAGTTAATAACTTCTGGAAACTTGGCAACCACAGGGGCTAACCTGGGTGTTACTTTGTTTAAGCCTCGGTAGTCCATGATCAATCTCCAGGAACTTCCGTCTGCCTTTCTAACTGGCCAAATAGGAGAGTTGCATACGCTTTGACAGAGAATTAACACTTCTTGTTCTAATAGTGCTTCTGTTGTAGATCGAATCCCTTCTTTTGCTTCTGCAGAATATCGATACTGACGCAAAAGTTTCAGGTCAGGACCTTCTACCTTAATTGCAGCTTGTACTTTTCCACAACTTAGCTTGCTGGGAGCAAATACTTCCCTGTGTTTATTGGTGACATGTTGAATTTCTTCTTCCCATTCAGGGAGTTGCAGTTTCTCTGGAGCCTTGGCAGCGCAGATGCGGTGAGAGGCAGGGATAATGCTGCCTGCTTCTCCTTGTTCCGCTTGGATCAGCATTCTATTGGGTAAGTCGATGGCTATATTTAATTGTTGTAACAAATTAATTCCCATTATTCCTGTTGCATCCAATCTTTGTAGTCCAAATGATGCCTGGGTAGATAAAGGCCCAATATAACAAGTGACATTATAAGTAAATGGAATAAAATTTTCCTTTCCATTATAGGATACCAGGGATTTTAATTCCTTAACTGGTAAATCCTTAGCATTAGGACTTCCTTTAAGGCACAATAAATTAGTAGAGGCCCCTGTGTCCACTAGCATTGGCTGTTCAATACTACCGAAGCTTCCCATTATTTTGATTTTTACAGTAGGCCTGCCCCATTCATCGTTGACTAAAGGGACTATCAGTCCAGGGGCTTGGGAAGCTCAGCCTCCTCAGCAGTTGCTGCTGGTGGAGACAGAGTCTATTGGAGTATTGGTCTTTTGTTCTCCAGCCCTTTGCCCAGATTCATATCTGTCTAGTTTCAAAAACATGTCCTCTGCTGACAGCTTTTCCTTGTTGAATTTGTCCCAAGGATTGGGATAATCTTTTCATCATGATGTTTTTTAAAGTTCTCATTTCCTCACCACTCCCTCTGCACATGAAATTCTTATAGCCCAGGGTTTTGTGGGTGGGATTTTGTCCTGTGCTGTTACCCGTGCCATCTGTTGACTCCTTATTGGTGTATGCAGCTACCTTTCTTTTTGTTGATGATCCCGAATGGGCAGATTGTTGGAGCTCAAATATCTCTCTGGCCCTTGCCTGTAATAAAGGTAGTCGAGTATTTCATGTATCTATAGGACCCATTGCTAACCGAGTACTAGGAGACAGACCTTGTATATACAGTTCCCTTAATTCAGGGATATCATATGTAACAACCCCATTTTGGATTATTCCTAATCCTGCCAACCAAAACAACAGTCTTTTTCTTAGTAAATATTTTTCAGGCCTCTCATCAATACTCTGCTTCTCCGAGTATGCTTTGCCCATTATATTATCATGTGGATAGAATAATCTAAACGCACACACACATATATATATGTCATGCTGTTCATTTGCTTCAATTAACACATTGTAAGGTAATGCTGCAAAGTCATCACTGGACATACACTCCTTCATCACACAAATCACATCATCTTGTGTTAAATTCGGTGTTACAGAGAACTTAGCTAACCAATTGAGCACAGTGTTCCAATTACATAGACCCATAGCTCTAACTTGCTCTGGTGTGAGAGCTTTACTCTCGTGCTTTACCAGGGGAGGTTGCCCAGCATCCTCAAATTGGGTAACCGTTGTTACTACAGGAGCCAGCGGGCATCCTCTTTGAACAGCTTCCACCTCCTCCCAGCTTGGGGGTGCAGAAGGTGGTCGTTCCTTTTCACACCAACTCTTTGGTGGATGTTTTTCACACCAGTCTACAGTTATGGCAGCTAAGGGGTTGGTGTCTACTGCCTTCATTAACCCTTGTGTCAATTGCAGTTGTTCTTGCAATGGCCTAATGTGGCGTTAGCCGGGAACAGTCTGCCTCCCATGTGGAATGCCATCAGCAATCTCCTTAATTAACTGCCGAACTGCTGCTTATGATTCCAGCAGTTCTTGAGCTTTGATTTCCGCTGCCCTTTCAGCGGCTGTAGCCTTAAAGCTAAGATGGCTCAGCTAGAACTGCAACTGAGAGACTTGAAGTGTCAACATGGTCACAGTGGCTTTGGCCATTTGCAGCTCAGCGGCTTGTTGTTCGGCCTGCTGAATGTGCTGCTTGCTCTCTTTAGTTTTCTAGTCTGCTTGCTCTTTAAGCAACACCAATTGGGAATTGAACTCACGGCCGACCATGGCCAGGCCGTAAATTAGTGCTCGTTTCTTCTCCCGTTTACTGGACTTGGGCTTGTTGGTGTTATAGCTAGCCCATAAGACGGAGAATTTGCCCAAGGAATCATCTCCTGCTAATGATTCCTTCTGCCATGGATTTCCTTCCTTCCCAAATGAATTAATCGCATAGTCCAAAGAGTTTTTATTAGACCGGGGAGTCCATCCGCACAGGCTAAAGATCCGGTCCATTGTGCTGTTGTTAGGAGTTGCTTACCCAACTCCAGAAAATAAAGGGTTACTCAGACAGATAGGAGCGCTTCGATACGAAAACTGCGCCCTTATACGCAGCACCTCGTCCCAGGCTAGGCTAGCCTAACATGCTTCCTTGTGCCAAAGAGAAAAGTGGCCACCCTTTTGGGGCACAGACCACTCCGTACCAATCCTCTCTTGGGAAAGGCACTAACGGCACTGGACGGGGCTACCAGTAGCCGCTACCTACTACTGATGTGGGGGCCCGGGCGTCCCCTCGACCCCTGGTTCACAGTAGCAGGATTTAAAGGGGGCTGGGAATAAATCCCGCCCTTGCCAAAGGCAGGGGAAAAGAGCCAACGGTTTCCTTGCCCTTCGGCTATTACAATACAATCCCAGCATGGACTCCCTCCCTGAGTCTCACAGACCGACACTGCTGCTGTTCACAAAACAAAACAAAAATAACCCTAACAGGACCCTAAGGAGACAGCTAATCCAGTCCCCAGAGAGTCCTGCCGCGGTTGCCAGAAAATGTTTCCTCAAAGGGGAGCCAAGGTAACTCGAAATGTATAATGATGTAGGTATCAAGATGTAAAACAAGCCCCTTTTACTTAGAAGAGCAGACCTGCCCTGTCTGTCACTGGTGGACTGATGTACAGGTCTCCCTCCTTTTTCCCTATGTGTAGTGCAAATAATAAAAACTGGCAATAGGTAGAGGTAAAAGCAACATGTAAGTGTATTGGGGGGATAAATTTACAAATCAGGGAAGGGGTAATTGTGAATAAACAGTAACTAGATAAACAATACAAAACAGTGAAATGGCAGCTTTAAAACAGGAGCATGAAGCTCAGGCCCAAAATACAAGTCACCCTGGCAATAACATATATAAACTCTCAACTGAGAAAACTCAGTTTATCTCACTATGTTGTCAGCACGTCTGTGGCGGCGGTGAAGTCCAGGACCTACACTCGTTGGGTAATTGGAACCCGCAGAGGAGGAGCACTGGAGAGTCCCTCAGTGTCTCAGAGTGGAAGAAGCGGACCGAAACCCTCTGGTGATGTTGTATCCAGGAATAGGAGCAGGTAAGATGGAATGTCTTCTTTCCTTTCTCTTCACCTCAGGAATGGGGGTGCCCTTCAACGATGCACTGGTGCTGTGAAGACCTGAACCGCGCACACACAGTCACTGGAATGGACTGCGCCACTTGTCAGTGAGTTCAGTCCTTTTATGCCTCTCGTGGCAGGAAAATATAGTACAGTCCCAGCAAAGGCAGGAAACAGTCTGAGGTAAAATTGTCCTTGGAGTTGCCAGTGGCGGGAAAAACCAGTTGGATCCAGTTTTGACTGGGCTATGATAACAGTAAACAACAAGATGGCGGTCACAAGATGGCAGTTCAAACTCCATCTTGGACTGCTGCTATTTATTTACAAACTACATATTGGATTTAATATATACATATTTTAACAGACTATCACACTAATAAAACACACCCAAAAGTAGGAGGGAGAGCAGCAAAACAAAGACAATGGATTTCAAGAAGGCAGACTTTAGCAAACTCAGGGAGTTGGTAGGTAAGATCCCCTGGGAAGCAAGTGTAAGGGGAAAAACAATTGAAGACAGTTGGCAGTTTTTCAAAGAGACATTTTTACGGGCACAAGAGCAAACTATCCCACTGTGTAGGAAAGATAGGAAGTATGGCAAGAGACCACCCTGGCTTAACCCAGGTGATCTTCAATGATCTAAAAATCAAAAAAAGAGTCCTACAAAAAGTTGAAACTAGGTCACATTACAAAGGATGAATATAAACAAATAACACAAGTACTGTATGTGGGGAGAAAATTAGAAAGGTCAAGGCACAAAATGAGCTCAAACTAGCTAGAGACATAAAGGGTAACAAGAAACCATTCTACAAATACATTAGAAGCAAAAGGAAGACTAAGGACAGGATAGGTCCATTACTCAATGGGTGGTGGGGGGGAACCAATAACAGAAAATGTGAAAATGGCAGAGGTGCTTAATGCCTTCTTTGTTTCGGTTTTCACCAAGAAGGTTGGTGGTGACTGGACATTTAACATAGTGAATGCCAGTGAAAATGAGGTAGGATCAGAAGAGGCTAAAATAGGGAAAGAACAAGTTAAAAATTACTTAGACAAATTACATGTCTTCAAGTCACCAGGGCCTGATGAAATGCATCCAAAATATTCAAGGAGCTGACTGAGAAGATATCTGAGCCATTAGCGATTATCTTTGAAAAGTCATGGAAGACAGGAGAGATTCCAGAAGACTGGAAAAGGGCAATATAGTGCCAATCTATAAAAAGGGAAATAAGGACAACCCAGGGAATTACTGACCAGTCACCTTAACTTCTGTATCCGGAAAGGTAATGGAGCAAATAATTAAGCAATCAGTTTGCAAACATATAGATGATGATAAGGTGATAAGTAATAGTCAAGCTTTCTTTGACAGGGTAACAAGCCTTGTGGATGGGGGAAAGCGGTAGATAGGAGCTTGGATAGGAGGCAGCAAGATAGTGGCTGGGCAGGAGCAGGGGTGACTCCCTGCAGAGCCCATCCTGTCCTTGCCTTCCCCCTAACCTGTGTCCAGCTCCCCTCCCTTGTCCCAGCTACAGCATCCCTGGCTCCCTCCGCACTGACCCATCGTTGATCCCCCAGGCCCAGCCCCAGCACCTGCCAGCTCAGAGGATGCTCTGCAGCCAGGGAGGGAAAGGAGCCACATGGCTCAAGACTGGATCTCCCACCTCACCCCCCCCCAGGCACTGTCAACAAAGTCCCACTTATGCCCTACATCCAGGGTCCCCAGGCAGAGCCTTATTGCAGGTGAAAGGGAATGTTGCCCTGGCCCGATCCCTCCATGGTCCCAGGTTTGTTCTGCTTCAAGCTCTTCTTGATCCAGAGGCTTGGATGAAACGTAGGTAGTGTGCACACCCATCTGCAGAGCTTGGGCACACACTGCACAAGCATACATAGTGTCTATTGCCAAAAGGAGAAGGGGCTGGCTCCCACAACCACTTCTTATACCCAGCTCTAGACTATATGGGTGTTGTAAATGGGAAGCGAATATTCTGGGAAAGGGGACAGGATTAAAAAAAGAGGCCTCTTTTCACTCATGGCAGGGAAATAAAACCTGTTGTGGGTCTCTTTGCTCCAGCGGCAGGAACAGCATGCATATCCCTCCACAAAGGCAACCAGGCAAAGGACCTGCCTTCTCTGGAAACCTGCTCAGCCAATCTAACAAGCCCTGAGAATGGGAGAATTAAGAGACTTTGACACCAGCCTACAGTAGAGAACCAATAATGTCTGAGGAGACTGGAGAGGGAGTTGTTTACTTAGGGTTTCATTTATTTCTATTGATTTTGCTACAACACCTCAGAAAGACAGAGTGAGATGTGAATGGGCTAGTCTGGTGGACCATTGTACTGTCGAATAATATACCAAAATGAGTGGGCTTTGGTTTACTGGAGGGCTAAATTAAACAACCTAGCAAAGAGGGAAATGAAGACAGTGGCCACATCTCCAACCTTCATTTATATGCTTAACTTTAGGCTACCAAATTTGAAAATGTTAGACATAGCTTATAAAATATCTGTGGCTTGGTATATACATATTTTGACTGCCTGCCACGGCTATTTGTTGGTATCAGTAATCCAGCTACTCATTTATTAATAGATTTTACCATCCATATTCATGTTATTTAGTACCTTCCCCTGTGAGTAGACTCAATGATTGGGACTAATCACAAGGGAAAATACTACTCTGTGTGAGTAAAGGTGGCAGCGTGCAGCCCTTCAATATTATGGTGAATTATTTTGCTCTTCAAGGAAGAATGAAGATCTGACCAAAGTACAGTGGATAAGGAACTTATCTGCCACCAATCAGACTTTGTCAAGATCTGAGTTGTGCTCAAATCTAAATGGACTGCCACACTTGACAGTGTCTAGTGTCAAAAGCTGACAATTTAAAGAACAACTTTTCAGAGAGGAAATGGAAATGTTAGAAAAATCCCCAAAAGTTTCCCAGTTTCCCCAATGTCCTGCTTACTATTTGAGTCTCTCCACATAAGGTATAACTCATTGTGTTAGCACTGAATCTGATCCTTCTGCACACAGGAGGGTAGAGATTTAAACACCAGCCATCTGTTTGCTTGTTAAAAGGAATGTGTTGGTCAAGCTATTAGTGTCACTGTCACTAGGAGGTAAAAGAATGTGAAGAATGCTTAGAAAAATCCATAAAACGTATCCTTTGTTTTTGTGTATCCTCTGTCACAACAACAGTAAAAGATCCCCAAAACACCCCCGTAACTCTCTGCTAGCAAATTGTTTCCTGCATGCAGATAAAACAAGCTGTCATTACTCTTCTAACCTTTTATTTCTCCATATCTATCTAAATATAGACATTTATAGCCACAGAAAGTTTCTTCACTAAATATCAACCAGAATCAGACAAAGAATTTTGTCCCTGAGACATTCAGTCATATCTCCAGATTGATACCAAGGGGGTCATGGGCTTTATGATTGTTCAGTGTCGCAGCTGCCCAGTGCAATTTTTTTTTCTTTTTGTGTACTTCCACAAACTGCATTTCAGATACGGGTGCTTTCACCCAACTGCTCCTACTGAAGAAAATAACTCAGAGGTGAAGAATATCAGATGCTTCTGCAGAACGATCCTGGAATTCCCTGCATGGGAAACCCTCTAGAATGTAGTAGAAAATTATAACTTTTCAGTAGATTTTGATCCCAGGAAATACCCAAGCCACAGGTTGGTATGTGGCACTAACAGAACAGGTACCAGTATTAAACTTCACTGCTTAATATTTTGTTTCATCATCTCTCTCTTCTCTATGTTGTTTAATTAGATTGCAAGCTTTTGGGGCATTGGATTTGTCCTCTTGCTTGTTTGTGTTGCACCCAGCACACTTTTGGCATTATATAATAAAATCATAACAAAACTGTGATGACTTACCTGCTGCTGCAAAATTTTTCCTAAGAGATCTCTGAGGCGTGGTTTACACTAGGTGAGGAGGGGGATCGATCTAAATTACGCAACTTCAGCTACGTTAATAATGTAGCTTAAGTCAATGTACTTAGATCTACTTACCGCGGTGTCTTCACTGCAGTAAGTTGATGGCTGATGCTCTCCTGTCCATTCCGCCTGCGCCTCTCACCCTGGTGGAGTACCGGAGTCAACGGGAGAGCGCTCGGCAGTTGATCTATCGCATCTAGATTAGACGCGATAAATCGACCCCTGTTGGATCAATCGCCAGTTGATCCAGCGGGTAATAAAGACAAGTCCTCACCCAAGTATTGACTGAGCCTTCTGGCTGGTTAGATTGGATGGGATTCCAGTTGTCAGAACCCAAAGGGTATGACTAAGACAACGTTGTACCACTTTTCATCTCCTCTACCAGTTTTTCATGACATTGTATGGCGAAACAATCCTGAACGTTATTGTTCATTTCTGCAGCTCCACTGATGGCTGCCCCTGGAAAAATGGAATTGTTTCCAAGCTGGTGGCACTGTTGCTTGTGGCACACTTCTTATTTTAAGCACAGTTGAGACATGAAAAGAGAAAGAGAGCTGGTGCAGCTAATGCTGAAGAAAATACACCTTGTGGGCCAAGTCTTCAGCTGGTGTACATCAGCTTAGTGCCATGGTTTACAACAGCTGAGGATCTGGCCCTCTAAGTGCAAAGCAGTTTTTATAAGCCTGTTTCTAGCAATGTGAGTGCCAGTGAAATCACAGGAGTGGTTCTTCTACTGCTGAGCTAGTGATCACCTCAGTTAAAAAGCATGATAACTGCCAACTAAGAAGCATTGCTGCTACAAAAATTGTTAACAATGCCCTGCCCCTAGAAAGCAATTTATCTGGGACAGAAGCATAACTAAAAATAAAAATCTTTAACTACAGCTAAATAAAAAGATAATGAATGAGGCACATATTATCTGTTAATTGGTATAATACACTGGAACAATCATGGGCAAAGATATGTTTGTTATGTTAGAGATTCATTTAGACTATTAATGAATCTCGCCAGCCATTATTTCCTAAATTACACAGCATTAAGTATTATAATAATACTCAGTAATTTTCACTTTCTAAGCACTTTGCAAACATTAACTAGTTAATTCTCCCACACTTATCTGATACAGATAATATTATTCTTTGGTTTACAGTTTGGGAAATTGAGGCAGAGCAGTTAAGTGATTCACAAAGCCCATAGACACTGTCAATATAAGAGGCAGAATTAAAACGCAGGAGTTCTAATTGATTATTATTAATAATAAATACTAAATTATTAATTATTATTATTATTATTAAGATTTTGCTAGTGCCCTGAATGTGCTGGACACTTTCCAAACATGGACAACATACTGCTTCCCCTCAATAGCTTAAAATCCAAAAAGATAAAG
The DNA here is from genome assembly GCF_027887155.1 of Malaclemys terrapin pileata. Lineage (NCBI taxonomy): Eukaryota > Metazoa > Chordata > Testudines > Emydidae > Malaclemys > Malaclemys terrapin. The sequence goes on along the minus strand of NC_071507.1, from coordinate 182,780,205 downwards.
ACAGACAAAGCATGGTGTTGTGTCTTTCGCTCTTTTACACAACAAATGTAATATAAAGGAACCACATGAAAACGGCAGAGTCCAAATAACCATGTTTACTAAATATACACAACATGCAAGGTTTACCTACATATACATTCTGTTATTCCCTCTAGTTTCTGTGAACACAGAACACAGTGGACACCACTGGGGGGGCTCACAAACTATTTAAAGGAATACTACCCTTTTCTATGCCGTACATGTAGGTGGGTGGTTTCAATTCTACATTCTTCTGTTTACCTACAAGTGAGATAGGGGTGGGTTGCACAAGGACCTCATTAAGTGAGTAATTTTACCTTTAAGCAAAGAGCTCTGTGACCCATCTCAGCAGGGTAACTCATTGGTGCACAGCGGGAGGTAAGCTGGGCCAGGCTCTGAGTGTATGTCTTTACTGCAATCAGAGGCAAGAGCTTTGATCTAGCTATTTGATCTAGCTATTCTAACAACAATAGTATTGAAGCCATGGCAGCATGGGCTAGCCACTTGAGTACATACTCAGGGTCCCAGGTGGGGACCATTCTTCAAGCTCGCTAGATCAATGCTATGTCGGACATGTCTACATGTGCTGCAGTCACACCTCTGATTGCAGTGTAGACACCCCCTGGAACAGTTCAAGCTCTGCTCTTGGGGTAGCAGAAATATATGTGATTTCAAGGTGCCAATTTAGCCTTTACTGTGTAAGGACGTGATCCAAAATCAATTAAAATCCATGGGAAGTTTTTCATTGACTTCAACGAACATTAAATCCAGTCCTAAGTGCTCACCATCATGACTAAGGGTTGTAGAATCCGGCCCTGAATAGAAATAGGCCTGGAGTACAAAATGTGTAGGTCTGATTCTCCCTTCACACTTATTTTTACATCATAGTAACTCCACTGATCTAAGTGGAATTCCTCCACATGATAGAGGACAGTTTAAGTGAGAAGAAAATCTGGCTCTTCTCATCTGGATTCAAACTTCCCCAAAATTTAGGAGTTTTTAGATCCAAGGTGTTGCTTCAGCTCCATCTCTGTAACAAAGGATGATGCTTAGCCTAATTATTGTTTGCCTGATGCTATCTAGAAGAAATATGTAATTGTTTAAACTTTTTTAAAATTCAGTTTTGGTGGAACATAAATATCGACTATTCAAGGTAAAGGCATTCATAAAGCTAAAGTGGTGTTATAATCTAAAACAAACCTGCAGATTTATAGCCTGTATAATAAAGAATTGATGCCAGCTCATATTTTGTTTGTCTTTATTTCTTCCTAGTCTTCTTTTCTCTGACACTAGAGATGTGCCAAACTGATAAATATTCTTTACTCAGTTCTATCATCAGGAAGCACAGGAGAAAGTGCTTGCGCCTACATAAACTTGAGCAGTAAACACCTGACATAAATGTTGCAGCAGCCAGTCATATAGAAGAATGAAGACCTTAAACAGATCATGCAAAGATTTAAAACGTGCTGCTTCAGGTCCTCAGATGTTATTTGCTGTTCATCTATTGGAAAAGAAGTATAAGCACTTTTACATCATTTTCTTAAAGGAAAGACCAGGAAAGCCACATAATATGTGTGTGAGATTTTGAAGTGTTCTTTGCCAATCTGACTCTACTGCCCTTTTCAAGCTGATGGGTCAGAGCTACAAAATTCAGATACAGATCCAAACTTCCCAAAAGTGCAGAGGTGTTCAGATCAGGTTTTTATCTGGTCATTTCTACAGATGTAAGGATCAGTGGCAAAGTTTGAATCCAGATTTGGTCTTCCATAATGTTTGGTGGTGTTTGGATCCAGGGTTTTGTTTCTGGCACCTATCTGTTTATCCCAGAATAAACAGAGCTCAGGAACATTAGAAACCATAAGCTACTATTATTGTAGATCTTACCCTTGGCCTTGAAATAGTCTTTGCAGACTATAAAAAGCAACCTCTACAAGCTACAAAAGGTTTGCATTCTGCAGTACAGATGAGAAAAAAGGCTGGACATTAACTCCATGCAAATCATCAAGCCTTTTCCACCACTTATTATAGCATCCGGATGTTCTACATCTGCTTGATACAATTCACTAGCACCTAATACTTACAATATGTGTATAAACACAGAAGTCTTGTTTGCACGCCAAAAGCCTGCACATATTTTGGCTGCCTGGTGCTGGAAATAGAGTTGTGTGGTTGTTGAGTGATTCCTGTCTTTTGTAGTGATTATCTTTCTTCAAACACTAGTTTATAAAATGTCGGTTCCCTTTCCAGATCTGCATCATATATAAAACTAACCCAAAGTGAGCTTTTTTGGATGTTTTTCAGCCTTGTACCTCCCTGTACTTCAAGGATCCAGCTGGGACTGGAAAGTCTGAAGTTACAGTATGTAAAACTCTTGTTGCACTAATATTGGAAACTAAAAAGTATTGGAAATCTGATGAGACTTCCAGCTACATTTGCAGACTCAAGACGGGTCTGGAGGAGCTTTCAAACTGAGCACTTCAATCCACTTGGCATCTCCTGCTCCAAATTATCAATGCAGCATGCATATAAATGTAAAGTTCGGACACAGAGATAGAGCTCGCCAAGATCAGGACATTTTCAGCAGGATTTCCTAGCAACTCAGGTGGCATTGCACTGGCTACCTCTACAGTGTGGTGCATTAACAGCTTGAGCACTTTTGTTAGTGAAAGAAGGGCTTGAAGATGCTATGCATTAGTGAAAGAAGGGCTTGAAGATGCTATGCATCCTCGTTGTCTCCAAGAGGAGCATTAATTTAGAACCTTTAAAAGTCAGGGAACAAAGTTCTTGTAAATATTTGCATCTGCAAAAAAAAAACAAAAAAAACAACCTTCTGTAAATGTATCTGATTAATTCTAATTAGTGGGTTTAAAACTATCTGCAAGTGCTTAACATTATCCATAGACATGTTGGATCTAATGCTGCGGTCACTGCAATTCATACAACCTCATTTGCCCTCAGTTGGGTTACACACACAACGGCCAGCTGTGCCAGTTTTGCTGGCCCCAACTATGGACAGGTTAATCATGTTCTGAAAATATTTTCAGAACTATTTCACAACATGGTAAAGTTCACAGTGTTGGCAGAGGTCAAAGAATTTCCCATTGGCAGTCATGAACTCCTCTGTCAGCAGCCCATCATTTTTTCTGATAGTTCTTATGCTGCAACCACCAGAGACATACTCAGTGGTGATGCTTTCATACTTGCATACTGCAGTAGTCTTTTTTTCATAGATCTATGGATACCAAGATCAGAAGGGACCACTGTGATCATCTAGTCTGGTCTCCTGTATAATACAAGCCACAGAGCTTCCCCAAAATAATTCCTAGAGCATATTTTTTAGAAAAAATTCCAATCTTGATTTACAAATTGTTAGTGATGGAAAATCCATCATAACCCTTGGTAAATTGTTCCAGTGATTAATTACTCTCACTGTTAAAGTGTACAACTTCTTTCCAGTCTGAATTTGTCTATCTTCAACTTCCAGCCATTGGCTCATGTTATAACTTTTTCTGCTAGATTGAAGAACCCATTATTAAATGTTTCTTTCCCATTTAGATACTTACAGATTGTAATCAAGTCACCCCTCAACCCTCCCTTTGTTAAGCTAAATAGACTGAGCTCCTTGAGTCTATCACTATGAGGCATGTTTTCTAGTCTTTTAATCATTCTCATGGCTCTTCTCTGAACCTCTTCAGTTTATCAACATCCATCTTGAGCTGGACACAGTATTCCAGCAGCAGTTGCTTCAGTGCCAAATACAGAGGTAAAATAACCTCTCTATTCCTACTTGAGATTCTCCTGCTTATGCAGTCAATGATTCCATTAGTCCTTTTGGACACAGCTTAGGTTCACCTGATTTTCCACCACAATCCCCAGTGTTAAATGGCATATGGCCAAGAACCAATTTGTGCGGGACCCCACTCATAACACATCCTCTCAGTGATGATTCCCCCTTTATAATTACATTTTAAGACCTAACTGCAAGCCAGTTTTTAATCCATTTAATGTGTGCCATGTTAATTTTATACCATTCTAGTTTTTTAAATCAAAATGTTGTGAGGTCATTTGAAGAGTCAAATTAATTTGCTAGTGGTGATAGCAATAGGACCAAAAAGTCCCCTCATGGAACCGTGGAGAAGAATAACTTTCTGCAGTAAAAACTCTGATCCCATTTAAGTTGATGGCAAAATGCAAGATTGGACCCACATTGTTGTCCACATAAAGTGCATATGCTTAAGCAGAGAAGAACAATGTGGTTCTCATCTTTCTCCATTAGATTGCACATGTTGTTGTTGAAGTCTGGTGTATGTCAGCTAACAGCATACATTAGTTATCTGAAGACCATATTGAGTCTGAATTCTGCTGTCATCACTACAGCTAAGTGAGTAGTCAAAATATTTGTGAAAATTTCTCTATTAATTTAATTCTTTTGAAACATCTGTAATGTAGTAAGCTACTGCTGCTAATATCTTTTTGCCACCACTCTGATCATATCACTCTTTGCCTGTCTTTGTTCTGACTTCCCCCTGTCTTGCACATCAAGATCAAGTATCACTTTCAAAGATCTAGAAAGCTCTGCTCCTATGCACATCTGTTACTCCCTCTCTTGCTTTCAAGCCTCCCTTCATATTCTTCTCACAATCATCTTCATACTTTCCTTGATATTTTCACATGGTTTTATTAGGACAAAGGTTATACTCTATGAAAATAGAAAAGAGAGATTATGGAAGAAGAAGAGGAAAGCCCAAGTGATGTTCTCAGAGATCCTCCTGGTCTCATGAGTGAGAGAAGGCAGAAAATACTGGAGAAGAACCATTGATTGTGTGACTGGTGAGAAGCTGAAGGTTTTGAGTCCATTCCAGTAGGAGAGGAGCTGCATGAATGGGACGACCTACATCTCAGAGATAAGGGAGGCTAATTTTTTCAGATGGAGACAAGCTGGAGCAACCAGATGTGTGTTAAACTAACAACACAAGTTAAGAGTACTTAGAAAGCAGATGTGTGACAAACTCAGTGTGTTGTGAATAAAATTGAACCAATGTGATGAAAATATGTACAGAAGACATTTCTTGGTTACTTATATACAAATGCTAAGCGTCTGGATAAAAAAGCAAGAGGAACTGGAAATTCTCATTGCTTTGAAGAAATTTGATATAATTTGCATTACTGAAACCTGGGAGGTTGATCAGCATGATTAAAATCAATGGTCATAGCCTGTTCAGGAAGGATAAAGTGGGTAAAAGAGGCAGTGGGGTGGCATTCTACATTAAAGACACCATTACCTGTTTCTGAGTGATCAAAAGCTCTAAACTGCAGAATCTTGAATGCAGATGGATCAATGTGCTAACTAACAGAATCTGGAGGGGACACTATTGGCTGTTACTCTGAAACCTGTTATTGGGAGTCTGTTAGAGATCACTGAATCAACTAGAGACCAGGATGAGTTGCTCCTGAAGCACCTGCCTATGTTGTGTGGAGGTGGGGGAGGACTTGTGTTGTAATTGAGGACTTCAAATTGGGAGACATAAATGCTGGAGGTCTCATGAAACTAATAATAAAACATTATTAGAGTTTCTAAAAATTATAGCTGATGCATAATTTTAAAATATAAATATTAAAACAAATATAAAACCATTTTTAATGCAAAATGTATTGCACCAAACATGAGGCTACTGTATTTTGGACCTCAGTATGACAGATAAAGATGAGCTCAGCACTGGACTGGAAGTTGGTGGTTGACAGTGATCATGACATACAATATGGGCAAACAGCGTACAGTCTCGTATACATACTTGGTGCTTCAAAAGGGCTAATTTCTCAAAGCTGAGCAAAATTATGAGCAGAATTGATTTTGAGAAAAAAGTTAGATGGAAAATGGGAATGAAAATTGGGAACTCTTTGAAAAGAGTTTATTAGGTGGCCAAAAAAAGCCGCGATTCTACAATCAAGAAAATCAACAACTTTGGCTAAAAGCTCATCCTGGTTCAATGGAAAAATGATGGCAGCAATTAGACATTATATCTATATAACAAATGAAAAAAGAGGGACTAGATAGCTATCAGTAAAAATTAGAAGTTATGACGTACAGAAAATGTATAAGAAAAGCTAAATACATCAGAAAAGTATCCATGGCTATCAGGGCTAAGGACAATAAGAAAGAGTTTTAATAAATATATCAGGACCAAAAGAAATCTTAGCCATGGTGTAGGCCATTACTAGGTGGAGATGGTAAAATTCTTAATAATGTTGCAGAAAAATCTGAGGTGTTCAATAAATATTTCTGTTCACTATTTGGAAAGAAAAAGGATGATGGACTCTTATCAAATGAGGTAAATAAGTCACTTTCCAGTCCATTAATAACTAAAGAAGGATATGAAACATCATCTACTAGGGATACACATTTTAAAACTAGCAGGCCAGATAACTTGCACCCAAGAGTCCTAAAAGAATTGGCTGAGGAGATCTTTGGCCTGCTGACATTAATTTTTAATATATCTTGTAGTAGTAGGAAAATTCGAGAAGACTGAAAGAATGCTAATATTCTACCAATATTTGAAAAGGTTAAGCAGGATGACCTGGGAACTACAGGCTGGTTAACCTGACATCAGTCCCAGGCAAAATAATTGAATAGCTGATACAGGATTCAATTGACAGAGAATTAAAGGATATGAATATAATTAATGTCAGTAAACATGGTTCATGGAAACAAACCTGATTTCGTTGATGATAGATTTACAGGTTTGCTTGATAACGGTAACTGCAATATATTTAGACTTTTGATATTGGTTGATAATGGTAACTGCAATATATTTAGACTTTTGTAAGGCATTTGACTTAGTACCACATAACATTCTAATTAAAATATTAGCATTATACAAATAAAGTATACAATCTCAAAAAAGTAGTTATCAATGGGGAATCTTCATTGAGTGGAAGCGTTTCTAGTGGAGTTCTGCAGTGACTGGTTCTAGGCCTGATGCTACTCAACATTTTCATCAATGATCTGGAAACAAATATAAAACCATTGCTAATAAATTTTCACAGATGGCACAAAGATTGGCAGACTGGTAAATATCGATGAGGACAGGGCAATTACACAAAGTGATCTGGTAAGATGAACCATGCAAACAAAATGTGTTTTAATACAACCAAATGCAAAGTTATACATCGAGGAATATGGAATACAGGCCATACCTACAAAATGGGGAGGGGAGCTGTATCCTTGAACAGAGACTTTGAAAAGGATTTAGAAGTCACAGTGACGAAGCAACTGAAGATGTGCTCCCAGTGCGATGCAGTGGCAAAAAGGGCTCTTGCAATCCTTGGGTGTATAAAAAAGGAACTAGTAAGTATGAGTAGGAAGGTGATTTTACTTCCATGTATGGCATTATTGAGACCAATACTGGAGTTGTAGTGTCCACATTTTACATAGGATGTTGAAAGATTGGAGAAAAATGGAGAAAAGAACCACAAAAATGATTTGAGGGCTGGAGAAAATGCCTTGCAGGGAGAGACTTAAAGAGCTCAATCTGTTTGGCTTATAAAAAGAAGATTGAGTGATTACTTGATTACAATGTGTAAGTACCTTCTGAAGGAGAAAATACCAAATACTAAAGGGTTTTTTAATCCAGGGGAGAAAGGCATAACAAGAACCACTGGCTGGAAGTTGAAGCCAGACAAATTCAAATTAGAAATCAGGCACAATTAGTGAGAGTGATTAACCAGTGAAACAAACTATCAGGAGAAGTGGTAGATTCTCCACCTTGTGATGTCTTCATATCAAGACAGGATGCCTTTCTGGGAGATATGTTTTAGCCAAACACAAGTTATTAGACTAAATACAGGGATAACTAGGTGATATTTAAAAGGACCTGTTTTATGCAGGAGATTAAACTGGATGATCATATCGGTCCCTTCTGGCTTTAAAAACCTATATCTCTAGTTAATTGTGTTAGGGGTGCATGTGAAGGATTTAGACCTGGATATATTGCTGTATCCTCTAAAGCTGTACTTGTTTTTTCAGGTCAATAGAGGGTTGTTGTCAGAAGTGCCTATTTCCCCAGTTCCTGGGGGGTGCTTAACCCCCACTCCGCCTCAGACCCCGCCCCCACTCCACCCTTTTCCCCAAGCCCCCACCCCTCCCTGCCTCTTCCTGCCCCTTCTGACCCCATTCCACCCTTCCCCCTCCAGCGCCTCCTGCATGCTGCTGAACAGCTGATCGTGGCAGGCAGAAGGCGCTGGGAGGGAGGGGAGGAGCTGATTGGCAGGGGCCCCTGACAGGTGGGAGAGCTGGGGGGTAGGAGCTAATCTATGGGGCTGCCAGTGGGTGCTGAGCACCCACTATTTTTTTTCCCAGCCCTGGAGCATCCACGGAGTCAGCACCTATGGTGGTTGTTGTTGTTTCCCTTCCTTTGATCTTTTGTTTAGTTTTTGTTTTTTAAACATAATGATGTAAAAGATCTGTTAAGCATTTAGACACCACCTGCAAAAGCTATATATACTGGCAGCAACCCCATAAGTGACATATCTGACACTGAATGAACAGGCACTTATCCCTGAGAGCAGCTAAGAGACGAAAAGGAAGAACCTGTTCCAACCTGAAGAAACATTAGTATAGAAAGGAATGTTAACACTGTTTCTTCTTTTGTATTTAACTGCTGTAGCTTTGTTTATGTCAAAAGATGTTTCACTCAGAGGATCTTGGTGTCCCATTGATTGTTTAGGTAATAAGGTAGATAACCAGAAAAAAAGCTGTGGTATTTTGAACACTGAGACAGTCATGTGAATCTAGACAAGTTTATAAATACAAAACAGCCAATGTTTCTGAATGTTGATGATTTGTAAGAGAAGGTGCCTGAAGTATCGTGTCTAAAGCTTAATGTACTGACTACTCTACCTGCAGCTTGCGTCTGCTGTTCATTTATCCCTCTAGGTGTCTAAGAAAAGCACATAAAACAGATATTGAGACATGCTTTGTGAAAAATCTGCTATCTATTATGTAAAGTCAATGGACAATTTATCCCTGGTATAACTCCATTTAATTCAACTGAACTAAATAGAAATTCACCAAGGATGAATTACTTCAGGATATTAATTTGTGACATAAGATAGAGAAGAAAAATAAATCTCTTTTTCTGAATTTGATGGTCTGTTTCTGAAGACATACAGTATGTGAATTTAGGCACCTGTCAAATCTGTAAATAGAACCACCCCATTGGTTCATCGAGATCATGTAGGACAATATAACACTGAAGAGTAATTGCAAAAATAACATTATGGGATTCTCAGTTAATTCTCTGTTACTTACAGTTCAGATTTGCTCATTTTAAACATCAACAAATCACAGAAATGAGAGATGGAAGTGACCTGTGATTCTGGTGCAGAATCCTGTCCTCCAGAAGCTCCAGTGTCATGATGATGAATACAGTAGGAACAGATCAGTGTTGTATAACTACTAGTGTTTTGTTCAGTTTTATTAACTATGTCTCAAGCAATGGGTCTTCCACTATTTCCCTCTGAGACTGTTCCATATTAGCTTTCGTTGTACAGGGGAGGCATGTTACATCATTATATATTACAATTATCTGTAGTACAATAGTGCATACAGGTACCCACCAAGATCAGGGCCCCATTGAGGTAAGCACTGTACACACACACACACAGTATGCCTCAAAGTATCTATCCTCTATTGCAACTGACCAAAGTAGAAGGGGATGCACAGGCAGTGAGAGATAAAGTGACTTGCCAAAGGTTACATTTCCATTCTTGGGTTTACAGCTGCCAAATATATAGATGATTTTCATGTCCCTCCTCAGTTATCCTTTAGTAAGCTATACTGAACATTCATATTTAGCAAAAAGAACAGGAGTACTTGTGGCACCTTAGAGACTAACAAATTTATTTGAGCATAAGCTTTCGTGGGCTACAGCCCACTTCTTCAGATGCATAGAATGGAACATATATTGAGGATATATATATAGACATACAGAGAGCATGAAAAGGTGGGAGTTGTCTTACCAACTCTGAGAGGCCAATTAAGTAAGAGGAAAAAAAAAACTTTTGAAGTGATAATCAAGATAGCCCAGTACAGACAGTTTGATAAGAAGTGTGAGAATACTTACATGGGGAGATAGATTCAATGTTTGTAATGGCTCAGCCATTCCCAGTCTCTATTCAAGCCTAAATTGATTGTATCTAGTTTGCATATCAATTCAAGTTCAGCAGTTTCTCCTTGGAGTCTGTTTTTGAAGCTTTTTTGTTGCAAAATTGCCACCCTCAGGTCTGTTATTGAGTGACCAGACAGGTTAAAGTGTTCTCCTACTGGTTTTTGAATATTATGATTCCTGATGTCAGATTTGTGTCCATTTATTCTTTTGCGTAGAGACTGTCCGGTTTGGCCAATGTACATGGCAGAGGGGCATTGCTGGCACATGGTAGATGTGCAGGTGAATGAGCCCCTGATGGCATGGCTGATGTAATTAGGTCCTATGATGATGTCACTTGAATAGATATGCAGACAGAGTTGGCATCGGGCTTTGTTGCAAGGATAGGTTCCTGGGTCAGTGTTTTTGTTCAGTGGTTGCTGGTGAGTATTTGCTTCAGGTTTGGGAGTTGTCTGTAAGCGAGGACAGGTCTGTCTCCCAAGATCTGTGAGAGTGAGGGATCATCTTTCAGGATAGGCTGTAGATCTTTGATGATGCGCTGGAGAGGTTTTAGTTGGGGGCTGAAGGTGACAGCTAGTGGTGTTCTGTTACTTTCTTTGTTGGGCCTGTCTTGTAGGAGGTGACTTCTGGGTACTCGTCTGGCTTTGTCAATCTGTTTTTTCGATTCAGCAGGTGGGTATTGTAGTTTTAAGAATGCTTGATAGAGATCTTGTAGGTGCTTGTCTCTGTCTGAGGGATTGGAGCAAATGCGGGATCGTGTGGTGTGTTCTGGATGGAAGCTGGAGGCATGTAGGTAAGTATAGTGGTCAGTAGGTTTCCAGTATAGGGTGGTATTTATGTGACCATCGCTTATTATCACAGTAGTGTCCAGGAAATGGACCGCTTGTGTGGATTGTTCTAGGCTGAGGTTGATGGTGGGATGGAAATTATTGAAATCATGGTGGAATTCCTCAAGGGCTTCTTTTCCATGGGTCCAGATGATGAAGATGTCATCAATGTAGCACAAGTAGAGTAGGGGCATTAGGGGACGAGAGCTAAGGAAGCATTGTTCTAAGTCAGCCATAAAAATGTTGGCATACTGTGGGGCCATGCGGGTACCCATAGCAGTGCCGCTGACTTGAAGGTATATATTGTTCCCAAATGTGAAATAGTTGTGGGTGAGGACAAAGTCACAAAGTTCAGCCACCAGGTTAGCTGTGACATTATCAGGGATACTGTTCCTGATAGCTTGTTGTCCATATTTGTGTGGAATATTGGTGTAGAGGGCTTCTACATCCATAGTGGCTAGGATGGTGTTTTCTGGAAGATCACCGATGGATTGTAGTTTCCTCAGGAAGTCAGTGGTGTCTCGAAGATAGCTGGGAGCGTAGGGCCTGAGGAGAGAGTGAACATAACCAGACAAGCCTGATGTTAGGGTGCCAATGCCTGATGGGGCATCCAGGATTTCCGGGTTTATGGATCTTGGGTAGCAAATAGAATACCCCTGGTCGGGGTTCTAGGCATGTGCCTGTACAGATTTGTTCCTGTGCTTTGTCAGGAGTTTTTTTTAGCAGATATTGTAGTTTCTTTAGGTAATTCTCAGTGGGATCAGCAGGGCCAGCTCCAGGGTTTTGGCCGCCCCAAGCAACCAAACAAACAAACAAACAAAAAAGCCGCGATCGCGATCTGCGGCGCCAATTCGGAGCAGGAGTGAGGGACCGTCCGTCGAATTGCCGCCGAACAGCTGGACGTGCCGCCCCTCTCCGAAGTGGCCGCCCCAAGCACCTGCTTGGTAAGCTGGTGCCTGGAGCCGGCCCTGGGGATCAGAGGATAATGGCCTGTAGAATGTGGTGTTAGAGAGCTGTCTAGCAGCCTCTTGGTCATATTCCAATTTATTCACGATGACGACAGCACCTCTTTTGTCAGCCTTTTTGATTATGATGTCAGAGTTGTTTCTGAGGCTGTAGATGGCGTTGTGTTCAGCATGGCTGAGGTTATGGGGCAAGTGATGTTGCTTTTCCACAATTTCAGCCTTTGCGCGTTGACGGAAGCAATCTATGTAGAAGTCCAGTCTGTTGTTTCGACCGTCTGGAGGAGTCCACGCAGAATCCTTTTTTTTTTTTTTTTGTAGTGCTGGTAGGAGGGATTCTGTGGGTTAGTATGCTGTTCAGAGGTATGTTGGAAATATTCTTTGAGTCAGAGACGTTGAAAGTAGGATTCTAGGTCACCGCAGAACTGTATCATGTTCGTGGGTCTGGAGGGACAAAAGGAGAGGCCCCAAGATAGGACAGACTCTTCTGCTGGGCTAAGAGTATAGCTGGAAAGATTAACAATATTGTTGGGTGGGTGAAGGGAACTACTGTTGTGGCTCCTTGTGGCATGTAGCAATTTAGATAGTTTAGTGTCCTTTTTCCTTTGTAGAGAGGCAAAGTTTGTGTTGTAAATGGCTTGTCTAGTTTTTGTAAAGTCTATCCATGAGGAAGTTTGTGTGGAAGGTTGTTTTTTTATGAGAGCTCATTCTTAATCTTTCCCTGTTTGCTGTATAGGATGCTGATCAGGTGGTTTGCAGTTTCTTTGAGAGTGTGTGACACAGTCTCTCAGCATAGTCTGTGTGATATGTAGATTGTAATGGATTTTTTACCTTTAGTCCTTTTAATATGATGTCCATCTGTTTGCATTTGGAAAGGAAAATGATTCATATTTAGCTCATTTACTTTGTCGTCACAAATCAGCCCTTCTAGTGCCATAATGATTTTTGTTGTCCCTATCTGAACTCCCTTTAATTTGTCTGGAGACCAATGTTCCCTCTAATTTTTTACATCTATGTGAGGAATGAATTTTGTTATGTGCACCAATATGGAGATGATGTGTGCCAGGGTGGGACTGAGGGGTTCAGAGCGTGCTCTCCAGTATGCACATACAGTTCACATTAACATCAGTAGTAGATTTTGCAGAATCAAGTCTTATGTGATTGAACATTAGGAATCTACTTTACAACAACAACTTAAAATAGTTTTGTCCCATTCACATTGTCTGGCACCATCTAGCACAAATGTGTTTACTAAATGCCATTTCAGGACATGTTGATTGTACCTCTGCAGGCTGTATAGCAATCCTTCTTAAAACCTTATGACCAGCCCATGTGACAAATTCTTACAAATGATCCTTAAAACCTGAGTTATCAGTGAGATAATTACCGGTAGTTTATTCCAGAACACTGAGAGGCAGCAGCAGAGACCAAAAAAAAAAAAGCAAATCCATACAGTACTGTATTGAACGTAAACTACTAAAAAAATAAAGGGAAAGCAGCATTTTTCCTCTGCATAGTAAAGTTTCAAAGCTGTGTTAAATCAATGTTCAGTTGTAAACTTTTGAAAGAACGACCATAACATTTTGTTCAGAGTTACGAACATTTCAGAGTTATGAACAACCTCCATTCCCGAGGTGTTCGTAATTCTGAGTTTCTGCTGTATTGTATGAATTTAGATAGACTATATGGACCCAAAGAGTCAAAGGGTCCATCTGCACTGAAAAAAAAATCTCCGAGTCCGCCTGGTCAAATGACTTGGGCTCTCGGGGCATGCACGACAGGGCTATAAAAAAAGCAGCAGAGACATTCCCATTCGGACTGGAGCCCAGGCTCTCAAACCTGGTGAAACAGGATGGTTTCAGAGTCTAGGCTCCAGCCCAAGTAGGAATGCCTAGACTGTTCTTTTTAGCCCTGTAGCGTAATCCCCACAATCCCGGGCTCTGAGACTCGCTGCAGTATTGATGTACCCAAAGGTGCTCACATACCTCAGTCACTGTCCAACACTAGACTGTTTTAAACAAGGTTTGGGTTTTGATATATAGAAACCTCGGCCAGTGAAGTACAATGGCAAACACACCATTAAAATGTTTTTACCCTTTTATTAAAGATATAGAAAGAAGGAATAACTTTTAAAGCATTTGAAATGTAAGGTATTAAGTAAGGCTTTCATTTTAACAACATTCCTTGTTTACTTTCCCTTTAGTTGGAGAGTGTTTTTAGAAGGGAAAAAAACCTTGTTTGACAGGCTTTTAGATAGTATTAAAGTTGGCAATAACTGTCCTATTGGGGAAAAGAGAAGAAATTAGATGAGACGGGCTGGAGCTGTTGTTGTTAAAGTCCAATCCTGTTTCCTTTAAGGCAAAAAATGACAAACACACAGAAGAAGGGAGAGAAAAGAACACCAAAGATAGAAAATGCAGCTTTTGTCTTTGGGGTTGACTCTGACTTGTAACTGTCCTGCTGGAAAAACACAGGCACAGTACATGGTCTTATCAGCCACCCCAAAATCTGGCAAACTTGTACAGGCATCAGGATGTTTATGGCATTGCATTTAGCTGCCTCTTTCTAGTCAATGGCTTACAGCAGTGTTACAAAATATAGGGATCTGGCTAAGCCAGAATCTAATTAGACAGAAGGAAAAAGGAGAGTGATAGGAAAGAGAAAAGAAAAAGGTGGGGAAGGAAAAGAACACACAAAGGTTATGGGGACTTTGGGGGGTGGGGTTGGTTGGTTGGTTTGACAAAGTCTCACATTCCAGGTGGTGATTGGCCAGTAGAGGAGGTGATGTCATCTTGGTCCTGCAGTCTGGCGTAGTCTGGTCAGGACTTCTATCAGGATAGCAAATGCCAGGGGGTCCAGGAGATGGTGAAGGTTACAGCCATGATGGTGAGACTTGCTCCAGTAGCCAATTTTTTTCTCCCAAAGTTTCTTCTTTTAAGGACCCCAAAAGAGAAGTGATGGGTGGAATAACCCATCCTCTTATTATTTTATCTACCAATTAATACACCAATTTTGGTTCATTGATTTCTAGTTCCACACTTTTCTTGTTTACCAAGTGTGATCTTAACAGAGTCCTTGCATTATATGAATAGGCTTTTTTTGCTTGGACTAATTCAATCTGTTTCACTTTTACATTTCTCATTAGCATTTGTTGTTATAGGTTATTGTGCTATCTTATGAACTTACTCACATTTTACAACTGAACTCACAATTAGGGTAAATTTGTAGGCCAAAGGTGTGTCACTCTCAGCATCAATTGCAAAGAAATACAAAACAAAATACCTACCTAGACTTACAGCTAGAGGACAAAGCTCTGAGGGCTGATGCTCTTTTTGGGTGGCTAAATAAATTTACAAAGCAAGAGATTGGTTTGTGGCACTGGAATCAGTGACAAAAAAGTGAATTCAAAATAGGTATTGGAACTGAGTGCAATGTAACCAAACCAATCATACAGAAAGATTAGTAACTGCCCAGTGTTAATAATTTAAAACTTCTCTTGTTTCATGTAGTAAGCCAAAACTGAATCCAAGTGTCAGCACACACTGACAAGTATGTATAAAGGTAGATACCACTCAGTGGAGTTTGAAACAGTTAAACAGAAAAACTTCTGTATGTTCAGGTGAAAAAGCAGCCTGCAAATGCAGGTGATCAAATTGGTATTCAAGTTATCTACTGAATAGGCTGAACAAGACATTCTTAAAGAATTTGATAAGGTATTTAAGAGGCTGTGATGCATACAGATGTAATGCATCGTATTGATATAGATCCCAGTTTAAGAGTAGCTAAGGACATGTATAGGAAGAAAAATGTATAGGTACAAACTCAGAACTCATCGCAGGTTGTGTATAAGATGTGTGTGTGGAACACTGGGCTCAAAGGGGTTAAAGGACAATACTGGGTCCAGATAGCTGCTGCCCTCCAGACCTGCAGAGCATGCTCCAACTGGACAGGTAGCTTAACAGTGAGCAACCCAACTCAGAAGAGAGAGGCTGGAGGTGGGGAGACAGACCTACCTTGAGGGCTCCCAAAGAAGGGTACCAAAGAAGCCTTCATGTGAGGAATAGAACTGAACTCTGTTGGGGCTGAAGGTTTAATGATCTTTTCTTTTTTTTTTTTTTGGAGCCATAGGGAGAGACAGATAGTAGGAAGTGACCCGGCAGGGAACTCCAAGGTGCCAGACACTGATTCGCTTTCATAGGGCCCTGGGGGTCAGAGTCCAGTGGACTGGGATATCCCAGGCTCCTCTACCTACTGCCCCTGCTGCAGGAGGGGCATAAACCTCTCCACCCATCCACTCCTCCTGGTACGAAGAGGGCAAGGACACTGAAAACCCAAGGAGAAGCTAAGCCAAAACATGGGTGAGTAACTGGACTGAAAGGTCTTCCTGCTGGGAGGCGAGGCTGGATCACTGGACCACCTGGCCCTTCTTTGATTCTGTTACATTCTGATTGATATCAATAGGACATTAGTGGGGATTCTGCCATTTCTGAGGCAATAAAGTAGCACGGCAGTGTGTATACAACTACTGTACAAGTTGTGGCAGCTCTTCCACTGTGATCCCCTAATTTGCCAGTAGCCATGCCAACCTTGTTTTATGTTTTCATCAGAGTTCTTAGTTAAGCAGGGTCAAGTCTGGTTGGTACTTGGTTTACTTGGAAGCCTCTCATCCAAAATGATGCAAGAAATAGCATTGATGGAAACTCCAAACATGAGCATCTTTTGTAGTTTTTGATTGCATATGTTTTAGCACAGCCCCAGGATCAAGGAATTTACATGTTCTCCTGGCAAAGATGATGGATTTTACAAATTCCAGAAGTTAAACAGGTTCAGATAAAGCCCATACGTTCAGCTGGCAAAACTTGAGTCATTTAGAAGTTCCACAGTCTAATTAACTCCATAACAAGTGCTAATTAAAAAAAACCACACATTATTTTGCTGGAAGGTTGCAACCTAACACTACTTTAGTTCTTAGAATAACACACAAGAATCCAAAATCAGAGCGAAAACAAGGCGCTCTCTAGGCAGCAAGGCACAACTTATCTCTCTTACTCTAGGCTGGGTTTTTCCAGAATGACCATGATTGTATACTTCTTTGCAGAAACCCATGGCCTGCAAGCAGGACTAGGAAACGCTCCCCCCTCTCCCCAACACACAGACTTAAAGCGATAGTTGCAATTCCGACACAGTTCTTATTATAGCACAACTAGGAATGTAGAACTTTGCATACAGATGGCTTAATTATGGACATCTCATTAGAGAGAGATGACATTTTTGACACTTTTTTTATCAAAAATAATATTTCCTTGACAATAATTTTTTCTGGAAAATGTTCATTGTCATTGACTTTTTTGATAAAATTTCTGAATAAGAAATTTCTACAAAAACTTCATTTTCCCCCCAGATTTTTTCATTTAGAATTTTGTTATTTTGAAATTGTGGAGAGATACCAATTTCTCCCACCTTCTCTCTTTGTTTTCCCCCAATTCCCTCTCGCCCCCCCACCCCTCCATACACAGACACACTCTTTTATCTCAGTAGAATGGGGGGAATTGGATTTTAAAAAAATTGAAAAATTTTACTTTTTTGATCAGTGTGCGCCTTTTTTACAAATGGATTTTTTATAAGCAAGGGTCATTGCTGGGCTTTTTTGTTTTGTTTTTCTTTTTTCTCTTCAGAACTATCTTCAGGGCAAAGTTTATTTTCAGAGCTACCCACCTGGCCTAACGAACACCTCCTGTTCCACAGCTATTTGTTGTGACAGTACCCCATGTAAGACTTTTGAAGCAGAGTGGTATGCTTGGTGAACTCAGTTGCATTTTAGAACCCAGCAAACTCTTCTAGCTCACTCAGCTATTTCATAGTGGCAGTGGTGTCTGAGCTCAGGGGGGAAAATGCATGGTTTGGGGGTGCATCTTTGGACGATTACTTCGAGTTAATTCTGAGAACAGGGGTCGGCAACCTTTCAGAAGTGGCGTGCTGAGTCTTCATTTCTTCACTCTGATTTAAGGTTTCGTGTGCCAGTAATACATTTTGACGTTTTTAGAAGGTCTCTTTCTATGAATCTATAATATATAACTAAACTATTGTTGTATGTAAAGTAAATAAGGCTTTTAAAATGTTTAAGAAGCTTCATTTAAAATTAAATTAAAATGCAGAGCCCCCCGGACCAGTGGCCAGGATCCGGGTAGTGTGAGTGCCACTGAAAATCAGCTCGCGTGCCGCCTTTGGTACACATGCCATAGGTTGCCTACCCCTGTCCTAGAAAATACCTAAATTTTAAAGTAAACCAAGAACATTATTAATTTGGGCTAGATTGTGGATCTTCATAAGGAAAAATATTCCTAAATATTCATAGTAAGTATTGTGTATGTGGCAGGAACAATGCCTCTGGGAGCACAGTGTTGGGGTGCAATACTGTTTAGCATGCTTCATCTTGTTCTTTCCTCTGTTCTAGGAACAGTTCTTCTGGCCAGAGGGAGGGTGTAGGTCTATGCTGCTGTCCATGATTGTCTATCCTGGTCTTTGCTTGTTGGGAGCACAAGGACTGAGATCATGCCTGGCACCTGAGGATATGTTTACACAGGGATAAAAACCCTGCAGCACTGCCACAGCTGGGCCAGGCTACAGGGTTAAAAATTTCTGCGTAGACATTAGGGCTCAGGCTGGAATCCAAGCTCTGAAACTCTCCACCCCAATAGCATCCCAGAGCTCAGACTCCGGTCTGAGCCCAAATGTTAGCACAGCAGTTTTTCAGCCCCAGAGTCCAGCCCAAGTCAGCTGACCCAGGCCCGGGTTTTCCACCCCTGTGTACACATACCCTGAGTCCTCTTCCCATTTGTGTGTTTACAGGACTAGGCCCATTCTAGCGGTTTACATTGCTACAATTCTTTTCAACCTGAAGGATCCCAAAGCATTTAACAAAGCACACAGATTGTCCATTGTATGTAAGTCATATCCAGTTTATACATGTAAGGCTAAGTTCTTCACTGTAGAAAGCCAGTTCTGGTTCCCAGCCCCCACATCCTTTAAAGCAGCAGTTCTCAACCAGGAGTCTGGGGCCCCCTAGGGGGCTGTGAGCAGGTTTCAGGGGGTCTGCCAAAATATCAGAGTGCAGGGTGGGCATTAAACTCGCTAGGGCTCAGGGCAGAAAGCAAAAGCCCAAGCCACACGGGACTGAAGCCAAAGCCTGAGCAACTTAGCTTTGTGGAGCCCCCTGCAGTGTGGGGCCATAGACAATTGTCCTGCTTCCTACTGCCTAACACCAGTTGTGGCTTTTAATCTACTGGATATGCAGAAAAACAGTTGTTGTGACACAGGTGGGCTGTGGAGGTTTTTATAGCATGTTGTGGGAGGGGGAGCTCAGAGAGAAAAACGTTGAGAACCCCTGTTTTAGAGCACCCTAGTGACCTAACTTCTTACATCAGGGTGTGGGTGACGGGCACTTTACACCAATGGGAAGTTCCTATCTACAGGAGTAGTACTCTGCTGGCCATTTATGACCAGAATCTGCCCCAAGCAGCACAAAGAAGGCAGAGCACCACAGAGAATCAGGCCAAGTTTGTGTTCTGGATGTATATATCTGATTGTCTTTAGCTATATTGCACATAAAGAAGCCATTGCCATTGTAGAGTAAGTTTTTTTTGTGGTGTGACTCTACAATGGAGTGGCTTAAACACATGCAGGAAATTAATACTTTAAGATATTGCAGGCTACTCAAACAGCCACTTATATTAGCAATAGAAAGAAACCTGCTTTTTCATAGGCTGATATCAGCAAATGAATATGCCCTATGTCTCAGTGTTAATGATTGCACATCACACCAAGGAAATGTTTAGATATGGCTACATGAAGGAAAGAAGGCTTATGACTGAACAGTGGGGAGTTCACAGAGCAATAAATAATGGCAGCCCTCTGTTGTTAACTGAACTGACCCCATGGAGTGAATCCTTTCTGAGTTCTTTAACTTCTCAACTTCCATGTGTCTATGGGCCAATCTGCCAGAAAATTCCATTTCACCCACTGATAGCATAGTGCTACTGAAAGTGCACGTCCATCATGGTAGAGAGAATAAAGATCTTGAAAGAAAGGTTCAGGGATTGTAGGAAGGAGACTTTGGAGTAGAACGATGTTATAGTAAATGTGGCTATTGTCATGTCAATATTAAATTATCATAGAGTAGGGATCGACAACCTTTGGCTCGCGGCCTGCCAAGGTAAGCCCCTTGGCGGGTCGGGCTAGTTTGTTTACCTGCTGCATCTGCAGGTTCGACCGATTGCAGCTCCCACTGGCCACGGTTCACTGCTCCAGGCCAATGGGGAGCTGCGGTAAGCGGCACGGGCGGAGGGATGTGCTGACCGCCACTTACCGCAGCCCCTATCGGCCAGTGGGAGCCGCAATCGGCCGAATCTGCGGATGCGGCAAGTAAACAAACTGGCCCGACCCGCCAGGGGGCTTACCCTGGTGGGCCGTGTGCCAAAGGTTGCCGATCCCTGTCATAGAGTTATAAAAATTGGGGCTAGAAAGGGCCTATTTAATCACTTAATTTATACTCTTCCCATTTAATGACTACCCCTTGCAATCTAGTTTCTATAGTGTTGTTCAGTCAATTTTCAACAGCACAGAAATTGGCACTTTAACTATTATATGGCCAATAGCTTTTGCAGTCAGAAAGTTTCCCCCAATGCACTGGTTCTCAAGCAGGGGTACTCAAGGATCTTCCAATGGGTACATCAACTCATCTAGATATTTGCCTAGTTTTACAACAGGCTACGTAAAAATCACTAGCGAAGTCAGTACAAACTAAAATTTCATACAGACAATGACTTGTTTATACTGCTCTATATATTATACACTGAAATGTAAGTACAATATTTACATTCCAATTGATGTATTTTATAATTATATGGTAAAAATAAGAATGTAAGCAATGTTTCAGTAATAGTATGCTGTGTCACTCTTGTATTTTTATGTCTTATTTTGTAGGCAAGTAGTTTTTAAGTGAGGTGAAACTTGGGGGTGCTCAAGACAGACTCCTAAAAGGGTACAGTAGTCTGGAAAGGTTGAGAGCCACTGTCCTAACATGTACCCTATTCCCCCTCCCAGTTTCATGCCTAGTTAATCCTTGCCAATAAACTCAGAGCTCAGATTCAGGTGGCACACAATGGTATGGCATATAAATACCTCTCTCAAACTACTACCTTGTTCTCCAGAATCTCCGTTTTCATTTAGGGGAAAAAAATCTCTAGTTTGTATATTAATGAAGAAGACTCACAAATATGAATGCAGTGATGTGTATGTGAATCTACAGAGAACCTGCCAAAATAGTTCTGAGGGGGTGAATTGTTCCATTCATCTGAATGGTGGCTTAAATTTGATGTGCAGTGATAATTTAAATGTCAACACTGCTAACTACTCCATTCCTTGTGTAAGAAAGGAGGGGGAGGATCACAGATTTGCACAAGTTCCTATAAGTGATGTCCCATTTTGCTGCCACCAGTGGATAGTGTTTGGAAGATATCGTATAACATTTTTCCCCAGTAAAGCAGGAGCTAAGTCCAAGGAGCCTAGTACAGTACATGCACAAATCCAAGCCCCATCAAGTGGGAGTTAAGCTCAAGGAGCCTTGTGGTGCTCAGAGAGCTGCACAATTATAATTGAAATGTCTGTATGATCTTCTCTGAGCAGCATCTCATTTTGATTCTTCACATGGGTGGAGCTTATTTTGTGGGTGGAGCTTGAAAGAATACTGTCACCTTTCCGATCCTCAGATTCTCAGTTTTACTCATTTGCACTCCTCTTTCTCCTCACCATTTATTGCTTGAATAGTAACAGATGCTTCCTTACTGAACAAAAGCTGTGTCACAGACCATGATTTGAGCTAGAAAACAATTTCCAGTTTCAAGAACCTCTCAGCAAGCAGCTGTTCTTAAAGTAGCAGTATCTAATACTAGAAGGCTGAATTCTGGTTCAGTTATACCAATGTAAATCCCTAATATAATGTTGACTTAATTTGATTTACCCTGAATTTGCATTCATGTAAGAAAGGACACAATTTGGTCTATAGAATATTTGCAAAACATGTACATTGGTTACATAAACACGTTTAAAATTAAAAGTTAAAGTGAGTGTGTTTCACTTTCTGAAATATCTAGGTGGTCTACTACAAGCAATATTTTAATAAATATTCGTTATAAGTTGAGCAATAACCTCCAGAGGAAAAGGCAAAATGGGCATGTCTAGAAAGCATTTAACAGCCACAAATTATCACCAACAAATTTTATTCAAGTTATCAGAGTTGCAAAAGACCTTGACCCAGATCTTCAGCCATGACCTCAGTCACAGGGAAACAGAAAGGGGTGCAAAGTTTTCTTCTAGCCCAGGGGTAGGCAACCTATGGCACGCATGCCAACGGCGGCACTGAGCTGATTTTCAGTGGCACTCACACTGCCCCGGGTCCTGGCCACTGGTCCGGGGGGCTCTGCATTTTAATTGAATTTTAAATGAAGCTTCTTAAATGTTTTAAAAACCTTATTTACTTTACATACAACAATAGTTTAGTTATATATTATAGACTTATAGAAAGAGACCTTCTAAAAATATTAAATGTATTACTGGCACGCGAAACTTAAATTAGAGTGAATAAATGAAGACTTGGCACACCACTTCTGAAAGGTTGCCGACCCCTGTTCTAGCCCAATCCATTATTGCCTGAGCTCTGGGCTAGTCCCCAGAGTAATTTAGAGCAGCCAGCATGATGCTGAAACTTACACTGGCTGCCAAGGACTCACACAGCAAAGAAGGGGTCCAGGCTGCAGGGAAGTCCTAACCATGACCCCTAGCCTCCCAGCCATGCCCCCTACACTTTCAGTCAGTTGTGTTGTTATACCAATAGAATCTCATTAAGAGGGATAAGGCAAAGATGCCACATTTATTGTAAATATAATGATAAAGCAAAAGATAAAAGTAAACAACGTTGTTTTGACTACTTATTCCTATCATTACTTATTCCTTATACACACACAAATATATATAGAGAGAGATTCATTCACACAATCATTCATTTAAGTTCTGTATAGGTGTTATAGTTACCAGCCTAGAAGTTGCTCATGCCAAGTTACTGGCCAGGTATCTTGGTCATGAGGATGAAGCCGAGTCTGTGTCAGGTGCACCTGATGCTCCTGGAGGCTGGCAGCAGAACCAGAGACTCAAGTCATCAGTCTTGAGAGTCCATTCTTATAGGAATTAATTCCTATGTTAGTCTATGGGAGCTGTTTCATTCTGCTGTTGCTGACTCCATCAGCAGATGGCACATTCCTGGACACATTCCTGGTGGCTCCAAACTGTCCAAAGTTTGTGTTTCTCATCCTTCCAGGTGATGGGGTGGATCCCAGTTTACCCTCCAGGGGTTGTCTGGTCATCCACTTGACACATTCTTCGGCTGATGGATACTCCCTTTCTAGGCCGGCACCTCCCTAACCATTCATGTATATCAAGCATTCATCAGCATACATTTCATATCTTAACCATATTTTAATTTACTGTCTCCACCACTTTCGGGGTGTGTGCTAATTCATTTGAGACTCCCAGCCCTTTAATCGCAGAGGGTGGGGGGTCTGTCCTAGGAGCCGTTGCTATTACAATGAAATGAAAGTCACTTAACGGCTTATAGTGTTTGTTTACATTGTATCAATTACTTCAAGAACAAAGTCAATTAACTTGTTTGTAAGTTTTACATAGTAATAAAGTATCTTTCCCAGGATAGATACAATCAATGGTTTCTACAGACAGTAGCTTACAAGTTTTAACAGAAGACCCAAGAGATTTCTGTACTTGGTGAAACTGTTGGATTTTAAAGTGTGGGGGACAAATTATGAGGGGGTCACTGTCACTTGGGGGAATCACTGTTAGTACCTTCTTTAATATCCCTACAGTGTCCACACCACCCAAAGATCCCCCTACACTGGTGCTTGCCTCCTGTGGACAGATGTGCCAGTTGTAAAACAACTGCAATACAGGGGAGGACTTAGCCCCCTGTCTTCCCTCCATCCTTGCCAATAAAAAGGTTCCAACTTCAACATCTAACTTCGCTACATAGTTTCTCAGTGAATGAAAATGAAAGCTTGAGTACTGCTGGAAATTCTGAAAAATGAAATCTTCTAGTTTATTTATCTGTAAAATCAATTCTTCCCTCTTGCCTTCATTATCCCTGGCTGAAAGCAAACAATAATAAAATAGTCTCAGCTGAGAAAGATACAAACTTATGTTAAAAATGAGTATTTTTCTTCTGATTAGTTCTCATTTGCTATTGAGCTGTGAATTGCTGCTTTGTTAAACTTGAAGTGAACAAAAGGAAACCTAATTAAAGGTTGCTACTTTTCATCTTTCTCTTTGTCAGTGTCTAAAATCCATCATATCTATGTTCCCTATTAGGTAACACACGAGAGAAAACTGATAGCTGTTTTTGTTTCAGAGCAGCTGGCTGAGAACACGGTGTGCCAGGCCATATGCTAATTAAAGCTTGTCATAGATATGATAATTGTACTTCAGTACTTTACTGTTATTTTAGTAAAGTCAAGGGGCGTTTGCCACTGATTTCATTGGGAATAGGAGTGGGTTTGTAAGGAACAGTCTTCCTGATAAGAAATAAGGATGTGCATGTTAGGGATCACATTATGATTGTTCCTGCCTGAGTTTGCCAGAGGAAATTTCCTAGTTCACCTGTGCACAAAGCAATAATAAGATGGTGAAAAGTGCCAGGGAGTACAAGATAAGGAAGCCAGCCCAGGCTGATTGCAGATGGTGTGAATCTATGCAGGAATGAGGTCAGTGGATGCGAAGCTGGATATGAGTCAACAGTGTGCCATTGTTGCCAAGAAGGCTGCATTAGTAGAAGCATTGCCAGCAGATCGAGGGAAGTGATTATTCCCCCTTTATTTGGCACTGGTGAGGCTACATCTGAAGTATTGGGCTCCCCACTACAGAAAGGATGTGGACAATTTGGAGACAGTCCAGCGGAGGGCAATGAAAATGATTAGGGGGTGGGGGCACATGATTTATGAGGAGAGGCTCAGGGAACTGGGCTTACTTAGTCTGGAGAAGAGAAGAGTGAGGGGGGATTTGATAGCAACCTTCAACTACCTGAAGGGGGGTTCCAACAAGGATGGAGCTTGTCTGTTCTCAGTGGTGGCAGATGACAGAACAAGAAACAATGGTCTCAAGTTGCAGTGGGGGGTGTTCTAGGTTGGATATTAGGAAAAACTTTTTCACTAGGAGGGGGTGAAGCACTGGAATGGGTTACCTAGGTAGGTGATGGAATCTCCATCCTTAGAGGTTTTTAAGGTCAGGTTTGACAAAGCCCTGGCTGGGATTATTTAGTTGGTGTTGGTCCTGCTTTGAGCAGGGGGTTGGACTAGATGACCTCCTGAGATCTCTTCTAACCCCAATCCTCTATGATTCTATGACCCCACATCCTCATGCATGCTGGCAGGTACCAGCAGGGCAGTACAGAAAGAAGCAAGGCTCCTTGTACACAAGCACCATGCCCGCATCCACAGTGCTCTGAAGATGCTAACCAGTTCCAGATCCAAATACTGCAGCTCAGCCTCATCTCTTAAAAAAAGGTTTTAAGCCAAGGGCTACTCAGGCTGTTTTTCAGTCTACATGTGCAGAAGTAGCCACATGCTGTAGCAAGTTTAGTGTCTGTCATAGGGATTCATGGATGTCTCTCCTCCAGATTTGACGGATATGATAAATATAAATGCGGCAAAGGCTTAAATGTTTGAAATGTGTGGTATTTAGTCCACTTATCTTTCAAGAAGAATTAAGAATGGCATCAAAGGAAATATAGAGAAAACCAAAATACAACCCACTTGTAAGTAAGTAGATTTGCAGCAAGCAGTAAACAATCTATAGCTCTTCCAACAGTGCTGTCAGAGACTTGTTATATGCGGTGTTGTTGTAGCCATGTGTCAGTCCCAGTATATTAGAGACACAAGGTAATAATATCTTTTATTGGACCAACTTCTGTTGGTGAGAGAGACAAACTTTCAAGTTTACACAGGCTTGAGGAAGAGCTCTGTGTAAGCTCAAAAGCTCGTCTCTCGCCAATAAAAGATATTACCTCACCCTCCTTGTCTCTTTAAAGAGACGTGTTGTGAGCCATTATCTAGTTACTGAGACAATGACTGTTCAGAAGAGAAGAAGAAGATGTCACAGTTTAAGAAGTTATTTATAGGGAGGGAAATAAGTAGCAATTTACTACTTATCAATGTGAATAATTTAAAGTAACCATATAGGCCTGATTCTCTTTTATGCAGTGGAAAGAATCAGGTCTGTAGGGCTCTTTTGATTAGTAAATTCTTGTTACTTTGCATCAGAACCAGCCAGAGTTTGCTGGTTAACTTGGCCCATAGGCTGGATTCTTCATTGCTTTGTACCTTCTGAAGTCATTTACCTTTAGGCAGCAGACAATCAGGCCCACAGAATACATTGTATTATTCGAAACAGCATCTGGAATGATACTAAGGCACTTTACACTATAAACAGAGAGAACAGGTCCCCGCCCCAAAAAGTTTACAATGTTTACAATGTCAACACAGGAAAGATTTTTTGTTAAGGTATGACTTTAAAACCTTTCGACACTCCATGTGATCATTCCTACACCAGTATAGTTTAACTTCCTCCACAAGCAGCATTAGGGCTAGTCTACACTACCCGCCCAGATCGGCGGGTAGAAATCGATCTCTTGGGGATCGATTTATTGCATCTCATCTAGATGGATAAATCGATCCCCAAATCAATGCGCATACTCCCACCTCGTCAGGAGGAGTAAGCACCGTCGATAGGGGAGCCGCGGCGGTCAATTTGCCGCCGTCCTCACAGTGGGGTAAGTCGAATAGGATAAGTCGAATTCAGCTACGATATTCGCATAGCTGAATTTGCGTATCTTAAATCCACCCCCCCCTAGTGTAGACCTAGCCTAAGCCAACCAAAAAAGTCACTCTTATATTGGAATAAGAGTGTCCACATATGGGGTTATACCAGTATAGCTGTACCTGTGTAACTATATCTGTACAAAAGACAACATTTTCCTATGTAGAAAAGACCTGTAACTGTAGATTTAGTGTGATGAATAATAGAGAGTACAGTGGTGTAGATAATCATTTGATATGATTGATTGTGTTATGCATTAGTATATTCTTCTATCCTTGCAATTAATTTATATATAACCAATGTGTGGTTAATAGGTTTAGACTGTAGATTAAGGATAGGTAAGGTAAGGCTTCAATGTAAGGCCTACAGGCTTTAGACCTACAAGAGCTGTAGGTTGGCCATAGAAGGCCCCCAGGCCCAACATGACTAGTTGACTGAGGGATAACCCTATGTGAGTAAAGTTATAAGATTACAATAAAAGATGTGATAATTGTTGACATTGTGGAAACTATGCTGCAATGTACCCATTAATATCGCAAAATGCCCAGTAGTAACTTTTTGGTGAATTCTGTAATAACCTCAAATTACCATATGCAGTGTTGTTATAGCCATAGCTGGTCCCAGGATATTAGAGAGACACGGGTGGGTGAGATAAGTTACCATAGTAACTTATTGACATATAGGTTATCTCCTTGGTTCCCCTTATCTCATTAACATGAGTAACAGCTGAGAAACAATGAGGAAGCACAAAAGGAAAAGTGGTTGATATTCTTATGCACATGCATAAGCTTAGTGAGTGTAAGCATAACAGAGAAAAAAAGGAGTTGCTAAACCTGAATGGGGAGGGAAGCACTCAGGAGACACCTGACAGGACTGCCACCTGATGATCATCTTGCACATCTCGATGTTTCTCCAGTATGGAATCATTGATGCTGGACAGTTTATGATTTACCTCCATCTCTGTGTATGTTTCAGTAGTTGTGGCATTGTTTATCTGCATAATGAAATGGTTAACAAAAGGATATGTGATAACTTGTGACCATATGACATGTGGTCACAGCTCCTCGTGTGCTCCTAGAGTGTTTAAACCTAATGATATTTCTAATGGTGATTCTCACCCTGCTAATCCTAATACTGTACTTGTTCAGGAGACTGAACTCTGAGCACAGCGTCAGCACAGGTCACTGTGGTTTCAGATACCCACTAGTAATAATTGGGGTTAGTAATACCAGCCCAAACATACCAAATTAAAGAGATTACAGTGGGGAATGACAAAGGTAACAACAACTATAGTGATTGGTTATTTGTATTTCAGTAGCATCTAAAGGTCTGTTTGTTGTTTATTTTTATTGTTTTTATATAAATATAAACACATAACAAAGAAAAAACATATTCACGCATAAGTTGGAAATAGCCTATACATAACAAAATTCAATGTTTATTATTTGCAAAACCTGAAAGAAGGAAAAAGTATGGGAACCCATAGAGGTCATTCAGGGCATCAATTATTAAAGGGAGTAAATAGATAAATAAGTGAGAACATAACCTAATATATACTAAATTGACAAAGTATGCAATAGTTTCATGTGTGATGACATAACCTCATATTTTTTTCCAATAATTTCAATTAGACAGAGTCATTTTTTCCATTAATGCAGTGGTAGAGAGCTCACTAAGCAAGTCTATGTATGAAGGAGAACTCCAGACTTCCATTTTATCAAAATAATTCTTTGGACCACTAAGATAGTTACTGCAATCCGTTTCTTAATATTAACTGGTAATACCAACCCATCCAGCCCCCCTAAAATACACAAGCTTGGAGAAGGAAAGATAATGACACTGAGTTTTTGAGAGAGCACTGAATATGGTATTCCATAACATGTGCATTTTTTGACAGGTACACCAGATGTGCAAAAGGTTGTCATGTGACTATTCATATTTCCAACATTCTCTGTGCATTGCCAGGCAAGCCTTCAACAAATGTTTTGGAGTCCAGTAGTACTTGTGCAAGATCTTGTTTTGGAATAATCACAAGGATAAAGAACTTGAAGTATTTTTCCTATTATGCCAGGTATCCTCGGAGGTTTCTGTTGTGAAAGTAAGGCTAAGTTCTTTTCCCCATTTTTCTTTGAGATTGAGAGTACACTGCAAAATATTAAACCACCCAACAGTAATTTCTACAAATGACTTTTGTTTCCAAATTTCTTAACATGTTCTTCTAGAGTTGAAACAGTCCATTTGTCCCCTATCCTTGCATGAATCCTGGAACATAGCTGCTGAAAGAAGGAACTGTGAATAGTTGATATTTGCTACACATGTAATCAATGACAGCAGCCTATTACATCTTTAATTTTTGTTGTTCCTTTTTCTATCCATATGGTCTTAAGCATGTAGTTGGCCTTGATCCTGAGGCATGAGTTATCCCATAGTGGTTATGAGAAGAGAATTAGTAAGACTGGAATCTATAATTGTCTTAATGCATTGCAGGATCCCCTATGTAGATACAAAGATTGAATTTTTCCTTATGGGTGTGGAGAGCATCTTATGGTATAGAACAGAAGAGAGGGAACCAAACCAAGTTAGGGTGTATACAGATCACTGGAGGGGCACCATTTTACAACAGGACACATTTGGAATCATACATAATATAGATACAAATCTGTCAACTCCATACCTCCAGTTGCACAGGATATTTTAAGGGTCTTGTGTTATAAATGAGACTGTTTTTTATCCCATATAAATTGCATGATATGCCTATTTATTTGAGCAAAGAGTAAGGGAGAGACTTTGAAAGGCAATAGGCTAATAATATAAGTCAATCTTGGGCAGATGTTCATTTTGGCTGTTTCTATTTTTCCCATTAAAGATATAGGGAAGAGACACCATCTCTTTACATCCTTGGAAATTTGTTTTAATATATAGTCCATATATAGAGAGAAACAATTTGGGGAAGATTAGGTCAAATCTTAACACCTAAATAAGTGATTTCCTTGTGTATTTGAAATGGAAAATGCTGAAATAGAGAAAAATCTGATCTTTTGGATACAGCCATTGCTTGTGATTTATTGATTGATAGGAACAATTGATAGGATGATGGTGTTCAGTCACTGTGCTAAAATGTTTGCAACTATTTTGCAAGCTGTGTTCAGCAGAGATAAGGGGCAGAAGTTACCGCACTTGCAACCTCCTTTGTTCTTCTTTAATATTAGAAGTAATTAAAACAATTCTCATGTCATAGAATCATAGAAATAATAGAATCATAGATCTGGAGGGAACCTCGAGAGGTCATCTAGTCCAGTCCCCTGCACTCGTGGCAGGACTAATTATCTAGACCATTCCTGACAGGTGTTTGTCTAACCTGCTCTTAAAAATCTCCAATTATGGTGATTCCACAACCTCCCTAAGCAATTTATTCCACTGCTTAACCACCCTGAGAGGAAGTTTTTCCTAATGTCTAACCTAAAGCTCGCTTGCTGCAATTTAAGGCCATTGCTTTTTGTCCTATCTTCAGAGGTTAAGAAAAACAATTTTTCTTCCTCCTCCTTGTAACAACGTTTTACATACTTGAAAACTCATATTTAGCTTGTGGTCCACTATGACCCCCAGATCCCTTTCCGCAGTAATCCTTCGTAGGCAGTCATTTCCCATTTTGTATGTGTGCAACTGATTATCCTTCCTAAATGGAATACTTTGAATTTGTCCTTACTGAATTTCATCGTATTTACTTCAGCCCATTTCTCCAGTTTGTCCAGATCATTTTGAATTTTAAGCCTATTCTCCAAAGCACTTGCAACCCCTCCCAGCTTGGTATCGTCCACAAACTTTATAAGGCAACAGAGGGTCCTTATGATGTCCATCCATTTGCATTTGGAAAGGAAGATGATATCTGTCTGTATTTGTGCAAGTTTCTTCATGAGGTTGAGAGATTTCCATTCCATACGGCTAAATGCAGTGACTTGCATGGTGTCAAGTAACAGAGGGGTAGCCGTGTTAGTCTGAATCTGTAAAAGCCTAACATGGCTACCCCTCTGAAACTTTATAAGGGTACTCAATATGCCATTATCTAAATCATTGATGAAGATATTGAACAGAACCGGACCCAGAACTAATCCCTGCGGGACCCAACTCGTTATGCCCTTCCAGCATGACTGAGAACGACGATAACTACTCTCTGGGAACGGTTTCCCAGCCAGTTTTGCACCAAACCTTATAGTAGCTCCATCTAGGTTTCATTTCCCTAGTTTGTTTATGAGAAGGTCATGTGAGACAGTATCAAAAGCTTTACTAAAGCTCATGTGATATGGTTCCTTTTAGAAATGTTTCAGTGAAGACCTTTGAAAGAATAGAAGATAGATGATTACAACATGTTTTGTGGAGATCTGCTGGAAAGCCATCCATTCCAGGGGCCTTCACAGAATTAAATATCTGTTTTTAAAAATGTTTTTCTCTTCCCTGTTTCTTTATGAAAGACCCACACAAGCAATAGGGTAAAATAACTCCACTAGTCTTTGAGAAACAGCAATATTGGCTACATACAAAATTTTATGAAACCCACCAAGTAAACAAACTGAAATAAATGGGAAAAAAGGCATTTTCTTTTCTCTAATCTCTTTCAGTTACAGTGATCTTCATGTATAACAAATGACAGCAAAACAATTGAGTCAGAGCAGAATTTTAAGATGACGGTGCTTAAATTAAAGTACATTACACATCAGCCTTTTACATTTATGGTACACTTCTCTGGAATGCATAAATTCTTTGTCTTGCTAGTGCAAGACAGTAATGCAGTGTATTGCCATGCGTGCAGCTTGGACAAGGACATAAGATTTATGTTCCACTGGACAGTGGCATACAAATGTGATAGTGAGACAGCCTTTGGCAGACAGGGTGCCAGTTGGCTTGCTCTCAGAATTTCCTCTGTTAACTGATCCATGAAGCAGCACTGGCACCAACTGCACAGGAAACAGAGTATACCTGTCCTTTCGAATAGAGGTCAAGAGCCTCTTTCATGGCAGGCAGCACACATGAAAGAAAGAATGAGAGAAAAGTGAAAGCAAAACACAAATAATTATTCATGGAAACAAACTGAAACAAAGATGTGTGCTAGACTCAAACAGCATCTGCATTGCTTTAATAAACAGAGGTAGTTCCAGTTCATATGGAACCAACCCTGTAGACAGATAGGACTTGAAATACTCATGTTCTGCTTCTAACTTTGGCTACTATTAACAGGTCCAACCCAAACAGCTTATACATTTGCAAAAATTCAGGTTGAATGTTTAGTGCCTGAATGAAATTTCTCACTAAAGTCTAACTAATACAGGTAGAAAACATAGCTTAAATACACATATGCCAGTGATTTCCAATCAATGGTATGCACACCAGTAATAATACATCATGCTTCTGTGCTTGATGCTCCAGGCTACCCCTCCCTATATTTTAGGGCCCAGTTCTGCAACCTTAGCTCACCCTAAGTAACAAGATTAATTTGCATTAGTGCTACTTAACGTGAGTAAAGGTTGCAGATATTGAGCTCTTAGGACTTGGCAAATGAGATGCTGGACATTCTCTGTTCCCATTTGAACTCAACAGGAGTTAAGAGTGTTCAGCATCTCTCTTAATGAGGAGTCTCTGTGCGTGGCTACAGTGTGTCACTGCTGCCCTCCTCCATTCATTTTTGTGCAATCTAACCGGGTGCAGCTCCAGGGCTGGAGCTTGGCTGAGTGATATAGGGCACACACCGGATGATATACCCAAGGGTATAGTGTTCAAAACAGATCAGATCATTTTAAAATTAAAAATGACATCTTTCCTTTTTAAAAAAAAAATCAGAAACATTCTCCAACAAAGCACATTTCTGGCATTGACTCTGACGGATGTTCTAAAGTAGGATAAGCAGCCTTCAGCCTGTCCTTACCATCTGGTGAAACTCTGTTTTCTTTTCCTCTCACTCAGCTCCATTGAAAAATATCAACAGAAAGTGTTTTTGCCAAGAAAGCGTAAGTGTTGGTTTGTACTAAAACTCATGGGTTCTTTGTGCTCTGGAAGAGGACAGCTGTGACATAATGAATGGCAGCCATTTGAACTTTCCAAGCTAAACAGCTCAAAAACTTGATAAGAGCTCTTGAGCTATGTTCATACCATGCACAATATGGATCCTGCAATTGGGCAAAACTTATTTTCTGACCAATTAGAAAGTAAAGACAACATGAAAGATGTAATCAAGAAATAAAGCAGTGGTGTGTGAGCAAGTGAAAAAGCTGTCTTTTTTTCCCCTTCTCTCCCGCTCAGCATATATTTTTTGGTGTTTATAGAAGATTCAAACATCTCTTGAGGAGAAATACATAGTACGAGTGACACTGCATCATTAAGGCAAAAGAGAGAGAGGAGACATTAATTATTATTTATGCATGATATGGTAGCGCCTACCATGGAAGTCTGGCTGGTCCCTCTGGGATTCTCCACTGGATGCATAAATGGTGCAGCCAACGATGCAACGGTAAGTGACAGGCATCAGTCAATAAACTGTCTCCCCTTGGGAATCCCCAATGGTTCCCAAGGGTGGAGTAATGGAACCCCCTGGGTGAAGGAACTGTCCCCAGAAAAGCGGATGAGCCAGAATCCTCTTGGCCAACAGTACCCATACTATTGGGACCACACCCATCTAGAAAAGGCACCATTGCACACACAATAAGGCAGGTGCTTCCTTCAACTTGGAGTGGTGTTCTGGCTAGAAGCTGCAGCGGGCATATACCAATCATCTTGACCTTCATCTTGCCATTGGCATTCTATAGTGCCTGCCAAGAGAGAAGGTGGAGGGACTATGGCAGCTCCTTCCTTCCTTGTTTTACCCAGGGATACACATCAAAGGTCTCTGCGCCCATCCTGGTGGGGAAGAACTCAGGCATTCAGCAGTGGTTCAGATGTCCAAGCAGCCCTATTTAGGGGTGGTCTGCTTGCCCCAATCTGGGGAAGGCCCTAGGAAAGGTGAGTTAAAAAAGATCCCTTCCAACTTCTTTCCTGGCTATAAACTAATCATTGCTTGTTGGAATGTTCACATTAGGTTAGCTGGACTTGAACTGAAAGACCATAAACTTTGGAAAACAGCCAAAATCGATAGAGAACTACATAAACCGGGTATTAAGCCCTCAGTGACACGAGACTTTCGGAAACTGGATCACTAGATGAAATAAACTACACCTCTACCTCGATATAACGCTGTCCTCAGGAGCCAAAAATCTTACCATATTATAGGTGAAACCGCATTATACTGAAGTTGCTTTGATCCACCGGAGTGCGCACCCCGCCCCCTTGGAGCACTGCTTTACTGCATTATATCCGAATTCGTGTTATATCAGGTTGCATTATATCAAGGTAGAGGTGTACCACTTCTGTTGGTCCGGGAAACCTCAAAATGAACTAAAGATATATTGTCGCATTTCCTGTCAAGGAGTCCATCCTCAGTGCATGTGCCCCTCCAGTATTTATCAAGGAGAGGATCTATGTGGCTGGCTGTGAATACGAATCCAGGAACCCTGACTCTTCTGTCCATGTATGGATCAACACTTGGCTACTCCAAACAGCAAGAAAAGTTCTAGACTCAACTAGAACACATCATCGAGAATGTCCTCGTAAGGAACAGACTCTCTGTTCTCAGTGATTTCAGTGGCCGTATGGGAAAGGACTGGGAGCATTGGGAACACATCATTGGCCAACACGGCACAAGTAGCCTCAATGAAAATGGCCAGCATGTCTTTGAGCTTTTTGCCTCTTGTGAGCTGAACACCTATTGAAGACCTATTTTGCTGGCAGCAGTGGCAGCCAGGTTCCATGGAGGCACCACCGCTCAGGACACGCATCAGCTTGACTTCATCCTAATCCATCACAGCAGCATTAGCGATGTACTGCATGCTCAATCATTGCATAGTGCTGATTGCACCACTGACCATGCCCTTGTCAGAGCCAAGCTTCGATTGCACCCTAACAAGATCCATCATGTGAAGCCAAAAGGCAAACCTCTCCCCAACATTACTAACATGAAGGACTCTGACACTTGTGGAAAGTTTGAATGTGCGCTTGAGCATGTTTCTGAAAATGATTCCCCCGATTCTGACACCTTGTGGGGGAAATTTCAAGAATAAGATACTGGCTATTCTCAAGGATGTCTTTGTAGCAACAAGAAAAAACAACCTGACCAGTCCGAAGTGTCTGAACATCTGCTGCTCCCATTCATTGAAAAGAAAAAGCAAGCTCACCTCACTTTTCTTCAATAACCAAAAAAGTCCAGAACTCTTAAGTTCAAAGAGGCTAAAGTTGCAGGCCAGAAAACCACCAGAGAATGTCCCCAGAAGTATTGGGAAAACCTGTACAAAAAAGATTCGGACCTGCTTTGAAAGAGGGGACCTCCATGGTACCTCTGATGGAATCAAAGAGGCACTTGGTCCAATTTGTAAAAAGACTGCAAACCTGAAAGCAAAAAAGGTACCATCTTGATTGACAGGCAAGAACAACTTGACCAATGAACTGAGCAGTACAAAGAACTCTACTCAGAGGATGCCATTATCTGTGATACCGCCTTATCTACCATCCCCCAACTTCCAACAATGCAATTCTCAAAGAGGTAGAGAAAGCTACCAAAGAGATTGCACCTGGGAAAGCAGTAGGCAACAGTCAGCTACCTCCGGAGCTCCTAAGGTAAGGGGGAGAAAGCTTGTGAGAGACATCAGCATACTTATCTGAGCCTTCTGGGAAGAAAGCGACATACCCCAGTATCTGAAAGATGCAAACATAATTACTTTGTACAAAAACAAAGAGGACACGAGAACGAATGGATATAAACTGGCCGTTGGGAAGTTCAGGCTTGAAATTAGACGAAGGTTTCTGACCGTCAGAGGGGTGAAATATTGGAACGGCCTTCCGAGGGAAACGGTGGGGGCGACGGACCTGTCTGGTTTTAAGATTAAGTTAGATAAGTTTATGGAGGGAATGGTTTAATGGTAAAACATAGCAGCCAAAGAAAACCAAGCGATGGTACGTAAATAGTATAATGGCCAACAAGGGTCAGGCTAGAGACTCTTGCCTACATGCTCGGGGTCTTACTGATCGCCATATTTGGGGTCGGGAAGGAATTTTCCTCCAGGGTAGATTGGCTGAGCCTCTGGAGGTTTTTCGCCTTCCTCCGCAGCATGGGGCAGGGATCACTAGCAGGAGGGTCTCTGCCGATTGAAGTCACTAAAACACAGGATTGGGGACTTCAACAGCAGAGTCCAGGGAAGGGTCTTGTGGCCTGCAGCATGCAGGGGGTCAGACCACATGATCATAATGGTCCCTTCTGACCTAAAGTCTATGAGTCTATGAGACAGACTGGACTACAACAACTACTGAGGGATATCTCTGCTCAGCATGGTCGGCAAGGTGCTTGCAAGGGTCCTGCTGAAAAGACTCCATGTCTTTGCTAAGAGAGATTACCCTAAGAGCCAGTGTGGGTTCAGAGCTGGATGCTTCGTAACTGACATATCCTTCATAATGCTCTTGTTACAAGAAAAAAGCCGTGAACAAGAGGCACCTCTCTATGTAGCATTTGTTGTAGCATATGCAGACTTTTGCCAAAAAAAGTCGGGTCGGCTAGGACAGGGCTTAAAAAAGGGACTGTCCCAGCCAAAACAGGACATATGGTCACCCTAAGCCTGGATAACGTTGCCTCCCTAAATTCCTTTTGCAATTTCAATTCTTTGCTTCCTGTATGAAACTCTTGTGTAATATTGCTATGTGAAGTTTATACACTTACTGCATTGTACCTCAGTGTGGCTTCATTTCACTGAGGAAGATGAAATTATGTCATGTATAGTACGAGCATTGGCATGTAGGACTTTAGGATCCTTTCGGATGAAAAGAGCTAGATAAATGTACCATCAGTTACTGTGATTATCTAAACAGTTTCTTCAACATAATTATTTAAGCCTAAACCACCAATTTTGTATTATTTTTTCGAATGTGTTCAAACAGAACATTTCAGAGAAAATTAAGTGAATCACAGTCTGATTGTCTTTAGGAGACTGCAAAATCTTCTTTAAAAAAAAAAAAACTTTTCTGCCACAAGAATGACAACACTGACAATCCCTTCCATCCCAAAAGAGAATAAAAATTAATAACCTCTATTTAAAAAAATCAAACAAAAACTCTATGGCAAAGTGCCAAAGACGTCATGAAGTCCACTAGGAATTGCTATTGATTTTACGCGGAAGGCGCTCAAATATTACAGTGATGAATGGCAGGATAAAACTCTGAAATAGATTTATAACATGGCCTATGGAAAGCCTCCTCCTGAGTGGGCAATGGGTTATTATTTATGGGAGAGCAGTGATATTTGTTGAGATGCAGGTCAGGAAAATTAAGTATGCCTGACCTCTTTTCTTTTGTTGTGCCAGGATATCCCCATGGCTATTCATCAAAGAGAATGGAGGATTTTCTAACACCATTTTGTTATAAATGATCCACGGCTTTTATACTATTTGTTTAAAACTTCCCCTTTGGAGGGCAACTTCCACTTTGGAGGTGCTGTTGCTACAAGCATAATGAGCTGTATGTAATGTTTTTACTCCTCATATACTGTGTATGTTAGGGTAAGATTTTCAGATGGCCTCAAGGGACCTACACATCCAAACCCCATTGAAATACAATGGGACTTGGGTGTCTTATTCCCCCCAAAAAACATCCAGCTGAAGGTGGGAAATAATGAGTCAAATTTCAGAGATTCCCAAACTTTTTTTTGTTGGTCCTCCCTTCAGAGATTCAAGTCCCATGCGCAGTCTCTCTTTCTGAGAAACAGCATTTCCACAAATGCTGGGGTCTGGGAGCCTATCCTGGCCAGGGCTCCCTGCTGCACCCCAGCCCACGAACATCCCTTTCCCGGGACACATTCCAGGCAGGCAGGCCAAGCAGGACCCAGACAGCTGGGCTACATCTCTGTCCTTGTGCTCCTGTCCCTGGGGCCCGCAAAATCACTCACAAACTACAGGCTCCGCTGGCCTTGGCATGATCCCCTGCATGCCTTAGCAAGAGTCTGCACAGGCAGAGAGGAATTTCTTCCAAGGGGTTGTATGTGCACCAGCCTCTGGAAATGCAAAAAGCTGGAATGTTCCACCTCCTGCACAGAGAGAGTCCATGGTCCCTTGCTCCTCATCCCTCCCTACTCCTTGTTCTTTCAGTCTAGCAGCTGCAGCAGGAGCTGGAGCAGGAGACCCAGTCAGATCCTTATGGCACCTCCTCTTGCACCCCAGGGAGGCACACCTCACAGTTTGAAAACCACTGTTCTAAGTGCTATTCTGTGACTACTTTGTCCCTTTGATGAACCACAATGTTTTACCCTTTCTCCACATAGCTTTTAAAATCAAATCCATTGTTAACAATTATATAAAATACTTTCTTTATTAAAAATAATGCAAAAGGCAAAAATTGGATATTTGAGCTCAGGTTTCCAGAAGATTGCACCTGCAAAAATGGAAGCGATTTTCATCTGCAAAATATGGTCCTAATCTAAAGACCTCTGAAGTTAAAGACTCCCACTGATTTCAAAGTGCTTCCAAACAGCCCTATGTACCGCCTATGTTTTTGTATGCTTAGAACCTAGTCTGTGCCCAACAAGGTCATAGACTCATAGATTCCAAGGCAGAAGGGACCATTGTGATCACCTACTCTGACTTCCTGTATAACACAGGCCAGATAGGCTCTAGGAGTTGTCTTTTAGAAAAACATCCAATCTTGATTTTAAAATTGTCAGTGATGGAGAATCCACCACGACCCTTGTTAAATTGTTCTCACTGTTAAAAATTTATATCTTATTTCCAGTCTGAATTTGTCTAGCTTCAATTTCCAGCCATTGGTCAGGTTATACCCCAATTCTAGATTGAAGAACCCATTATTAAATATTTGTTTCTTATGTAGATACTTATAGATTGTAATCAAGTCACCCCTTGACATTCTCTTTATTAAGCTGACTAGATTGAGCTCTTTGAGTCTATCACTACAGGGCATGTTTTCTAATCCTTCAATCATTTTTGTGGCTCTTCTCTGAACCTTCTTCAGGTTTTCAACATGTTTGTTGATTTGTAGGCACCAGACCAGGACACAGTATTCCAAAAGCAGTCACACCAGTGCCAAACACAGATATAAAATAACCTTTCCATTCCTACCTGCGATTCCCCTGTTTATGCATCCAAGGACTGTATTCGCTCTTTTGGCCACAGCATCACATCGGGAGCTCATGTTCAGCTTATTATCCATCATGACTCCAAAATCTGTTTCAGGGTCACTGCTTCCCAGAAGACCTTCCATTGACTTAATTGGCCATTGGACTAGACAAAGCCCTTGAACAGCTGAATAACTGATGTGGTCCCACATTCAAGCACAATACTTGGCCATCTAACTGGTAGAATTTGAGCCCCTAATTATTGCATGAACAATGTTTGCAAGTGCAAAGTTCTGCCCATTAAAAAGGGAGGCAAAGATTTATATCTTTGTGTCTTCTGTTATCTCTTCAATTTATAAAATATATGAGGAACACATACACAGCTCAGGTTTCTAGTGCTGTTACTAATGACTTAAGCTTGATTCTTGTGGCTACCATGAAGTACCTTCTTGCACGTTAAGAGTGCATAGCTCTTGGTTACCTGTATTTTAGCTAGTACATATATTCACAGTGGAAGGCTCACCAGAGTTTTTTCTGTAGAGAAGAGTGAATGATAATCTGATGTTGTGTAACAGTCACTAGAGGTCATCAGAAAAAACACTAGGATTGTCTCATTTGTTCATTTTCAATTTAGTTTTTCTTAACATTTTCTGACAAGCTTAAAGTGATTATCCACATGCGACCAAACACTTCCTCAGCTGATTTCAACAGACCTATCCCATTGTACCCAACTGAGGATCTGGCCCAGGACCTGTACACTTGTTAGACAATTCTGTGTAATCTGAGTTTATACCGGCAATATATTTTGATAAACTGTAGCCATTGTTTCATCTAATGGCATGGAGTAATTCTGCCATTATTTGGATTTTGCAGTAAGGAACACTTTATTGGATGATGATTTCATTTCATTTGAATTTCATTTGAACAACAAACACACACAGACTAGAATCTGCACAAAATTCAATGTATATACTTGGAGCGGTTGTAGGGCTGAGTCATCATAGCAGGGAGTTGGACCTCTGATTCCATGGAGTCCAGATATTTCTAACCTGATTTTAGATATAGAATGAGGTAGAATGTAGAGGTAGATTATGCTAAATACTGTAAGTCTGCAGTCAGCAGTTTTACCTTACCTGTATTGTAATACCTGATGTGCCTATGCACCATGTACCTTCATTCTAAATCTCCTAGTTATGTGGGGTTCAGTTAGCACTTAACATTATGAGAATGTAGCTTTTTGTGGTCTGATCCCATGTCAGCTGAAATGCCCTATTAACTAAATTGGCCATCAACCAGTTTGCCTATGCTACATAATGGGGTTTTGTACAAAATGAATTTTTCAGTGAGTTACAAATGTCATGTTTTAATCAATGCCTATTTAAATGTTAAATCCAATGAAAGCTTTAAGTAAGAGAATATAAATGCACACAAAAGGGTTACCATGGAAACAATAGCAATATCTGTTCAGAAGCTCTATGCGCACTTACAGCAGGACAGTACAGTTTCATTTGTCAGGACTTTGGTTTCCCAAGGCAGCTTTGTCAGTTAAATCACAAGGCATGAGGATTTCAGGGGAGGAGGGGGAAGGGTCCAGATTGACCATCTCATAGCGAAACATGCAGAAGGCAGCCAGAGAGACAAGCCCCTCCATAAAGTTTTCTGCATAGTATGCCTTCTGGGGGAGTAGACTGGGACCTGCAGAATATAAAAGGGCAGAGGCATCCTAACCTTATGAATGCCAGGAATGGGCACATCCGGCAACATGAGGACAGCATGGATGACACCACTGGCCCCTCCTCCCCAGCTCATTAAGATGCCTGTAGAAGCAGGCTCGGGATGCGGAGGGGTTATATGGGGAGCTTAGAGTTGCGCTAGCTCAACTATCTACTTTACTACTCAGGTGCAGTGCGGGAGACAGTGTTGTGGAGTGGAGTACGTCTCCTGCTCCTCCCCAATCTTCCCCTGGTGCCAGCCCCAGAAATCAGTGTAGTTGTTTCTCCCTGGGGACTGCCCATGGAGAGGTATTTGTAGGGTGCTGGGGTGGGAAGGAGGAGTGGAGGTGCAGAGGCAGATGCTTTGGAAGAGAGTAGAGACAAGGGGTTTTGCATCTTCAGCCTGAAGGAGAAAAATGACAAGAGCCAAGGCCCATTCGGGGAGGAGCATTAAAATTTGCTTTTCACAGTCCTGCTGTTTGTTTACTTATAACAACACCGAGTAGCTCAGGCAGTGAAACTAATTATATTGTAAGCTCCTTGGGGCAGGGACAGTCTTATGGTTATATGTATTTACAGTGCCTTCAGGTCTCAGTCCCCACTTTGGGCCTGGAGATGCTACCACATTAGACAAAATAAATAAAACAATAATAATAATAATAAGACTGGACTGTTTACTCACTGTTACTGTGTCTGCTCATTTCCCCTTTCTGATGCTCCTGGGCTCGCACTGGACTAGGCTCATGAGTCCAGTTTCCAGCAGCACAAGGGAATGTTCAAATGCCAGCCAAACAATCTGGTTTTATTGTATCTTTTAAAACTAGTGTGAACACATTTCTCAATATCTCACCTACGGTATCAAATACATTCCAGCCCATACAATTGCACACTTGGCTAACTTGTGATTTTTGTGAATGTAAAGCAGTAGAGGGGGAAAGGGGCACATTTTACACAGACAAGAGCTTTCTGTCTCTTGGCTTTTGGCCACAATATTAAAGCAATTTGCCCTAATCTGCCATATGGTTTTCTTTCTTTGCATTTTATAGAACGGCAGGGCTAAGTGAATGTGCCTTTTCAATACCAGGGACACAAGCCTGATTTAATTTAGACTTCCGTATTAACATACCAACTAAATCAAAGCTGCAGTCTACAAGGGAAAACTTTAGTGCTGTGCACAACCAGAGCTGTAATCAGTTTCCAAGTGGTACTAGCCTGCAGCCCTTGACCTGGTTCTTCTTTATTATTATTATTATTTCTAGAGGTCAGCCCAAAAGAACATAAAGTCTACTTCAGCAGCATGTGACCCCCCGAATCAAATCAGGCCTCATCAGAACATTCTTCAGTCCTGAAATCACTTCCAAACAGCAGACGCTGTCAGTAAATCTGAATCTTTATGCACAGGATCTATATGTTTGCTGTATAAAAAAGCAGCTCTGACAGAGATTTCCAACAAACCCTGGCAGTGAATCTTTTTATTCAAGGAGTCTATGCCGTGCACTTTTATATCACAGATGGCTCCAGGACTTGGACAAGTTCCATAAATAGGCTCTCATACAGGGCTCGTCTACACTTTTTACTCTGGATTTTGTTGTTGTTGTAGTAATTATGTGACATGGTTCATCCCAAACATAGTCCCCATGTGCTTCATTTTAATGACATGCATAGTCACATAGACTTCAGGGGGACTACTCACATTCCAGAAGTTAAGCACTGTTTTGATTGAGGCCATAGTTTGGGTCCACACACAATACAGTTAACATGTGGCTCCCAATCGCACTGGGGTACTGTGTTTTGGCCTTGCTGGTGGTCCAGGCTCTAGCTCGATTGTGTTGGTGTAATTCACTCCTCCCTGAGTCCACTATGTCCCTATCTCTTCCCCATGGGTTCTGAGGAGGGTGTCACAAAGGTGATCCTTCCATGTGAGACAGGGGAGATCTGTACACAGAAGAGCAAAGTCCCTCCTCAGACTTTAAATTGTTGGAGGATGGGAGTTATAGTCAAAGACTTGAGTGAAAAGACAACTAACCACTGAAGTGTGGGGCAAAATAGTGGATAACTGCTCACAGGAGTGGCTGATGCAACCGCACAATTTAGATTTCTCAAAGCATAGTAGACATTAGTTAGCTGTCCATCTGAGAGGGGAAGGATGCTCCAGTAGTTAGTGCACTAGCCTAGGACTTGGAAGGCCCAGATTCAATTCCCTCTCCACCACAGACTTCCTGTGTGACCTTGGTCAAGTTACTTAGCTTCTCTGCTTCGGTTCCTTATTTGTAATATGGGGATAGCAGCACTTCACTACCTGAAAGTGTGTTACAATAAAGATTGTGAGATACTCCATGATGGAGAGCCACATAAGAACCTAAGAGAGCAGTGCTATCTCCATTTGTTTTTAAATCCCCTCTGATTAGGTATCCTCAGACAAACCTTTTACTTAAGTTTCTACTCATTTCTTCCTCTGGGTCAGTCTTTCCCATAATAAACATATTGTCAGCTGTTGTTCTTTTCATGTAATCCAGATATGTATAGCATATCTCAGAATATTTTGGGGGGCAGATTTGACTATATTTTTCTTTCCATTATGTTCTCTATAGATTCCTCTTATTAAAAACATATATTAACAGTGTTTTTCTGAGGACCTATTTGAAGTAAGAAAGATGTGCAGGGGGGAAAGTTTGTACAAAAATTACTCCAAATACAGGACAAGTGTAAATCACATCCTGTCATCCCTAAGAGTGCTCCCTAAATCTGCAATGCAAAGACACTTGGGATCTGTGGTTTTCATAAGTGCTATGCACTGCAAAATGGGAGTGGGAATTCAGCATTGAAAGGAATGGGCTGCCCAGTTGAGGATAGATTGCCACTTCCCTCAGAAAAAACATAGGGGATCCGGGGAAGAAATCTTCATGAGGCACTGTGACACCTTCTCGGTTCCCCAGGACTGAAAGTCACCAATTAACTATTCTGCCTCCAGCAAGAGCAAATCTTTCTTGTGATAGCTGCGTGTCAGCTTCCTCGCCTTCAGCCACTCAAGCACTGTCCTCTGGGCTTATGCCAACCCTAAATTCGCCTTGCAGGTTAACACTAGGTACCCCCCAGTGTCCAACTTCCCTGACACCTCCCTCGGTAGCATCCAGCCCTTTCCACTGGACACTCACAGAAATTATCAGGTAAGCTGTCCCCAAAGAGCCTGTACGTACACAAGCTTATTTGAATCAGTGGCATATCAGCGCCAATATAACAACACAGCACTTCTTCTTAGCATATGCGCAACGTGCCTCAGGTGGCACGTAATGAGGATTCATCACCGAATTTGGTCCACTGGTTGGATAATTAGCTTCCCTGGCTCGGGCCAGGTACTGAGTAAAATGTAAATGCTGATCCTTGCCTCCCAACGCAGCACTGTAATTTACATAAAGTAAAAACAAATTGAGTTTATTAATGGAGATTAAGATGTAAGAGATAGCGAGCAAGGATAATAAGAACAACAGGTTACAATTAAAACAAAAAGATACAACATGCCTCTCCTAGTCTAAACTTAATTTTAACAATCTAAGCCCTTGTCTGAAGAAATCTGTCTTCTCCAAGTGTCCTTAACAATGCTTTCAACCAAACCGTGGTTGAGTTCCGATTTTCATGAATGTAATAGCACTGCCCAGTTACTCTCTAGGTGAAGGATAAATCAGGGGTTCTTTTGCCTTCCTCTTATACCCTGAAGTTCATTGTCTTTGCACACCAGACACAGAATAATCCCCTATGATTTAGTCTCCAGTGTCCTCACTATGTTGTCATCACATCTTCAAGTTGACTTGGAATGCAAATGTAGATTCCACTGTGTTTGCATTACAATACTTAATTTACATCAGAGACAGGGATAGGTAAATAGACAAGCTTGTCTGGCAGAAAACCTGTTTGTCAATTGTGCCTGGTTATGTAGTTAAAAACATTTTAGTAGGTACACAACTCCTTACATATTATCCGTACGTACATATATCTCACAAAGCCCATGGTGACCAGTATGTCACCTGCTTTGATTTGATACCTTACAAAACACTAAGAACATAAGAATGGCCATATTGGGTCAAACCAAAGGTCCATCTAGCCCAGTATCCTGTCT
Source organism: Malaclemys terrapin pileata (assembly GCF_027887155.1). NCBI lineage: Eukaryota > Metazoa > Chordata > Testudines > Emydidae > Malaclemys > Malaclemys terrapin. Next base: position 182,735,291 of record NC_071507.1, on the reverse strand, counting down.
TCCGACAGTGGTCACGGCCAGGTGCTTCAGAGGAAATAAACAGAACAGGTAATCATCAAGTGATCCATCCTCTGTCACCCATTCCCACTATTTATGGATAAATACCATAAACGTGATGTGTTAAGTGTAGTGAGTTTTTCAGACCAGATAAGAGCTGCTGACACAGAGTAGTGTGAACTCTTTGCCAGCTGGCACCAATTGGCCCCCTGTGTCACAGGCAAACCCCCACCTCATGGAGATCACCCACATCAAGCACAGGTTTTGGTCTTCCCTGCAACAGGCCATGACACATACTCATATCCCATGTCCCAGATTTTACTGCAGCCTTGCTATAATGAGCACTTCCTGACAGGCTGCCTCCAACATCTCTGCTGGTTGTGATGAGTGGGAGGGATCGTATCCCTCACAAAAGATAAAACAGTACAAGCCCAGGCTGTATTATTGGTTCCTGGGAATCTCCACAAGATTGCTTCCCCTATTTCCTGCCCCCAGCTGAATACCATGGTGTGGACTCCAGAATCAGAACGCCCTCTGCAGAGTTCAGTGGTGATGGGGAGAGAATGTTGCTATATGTGCAGCTAACTCCTTCCATGCAGGGCAGGGGGAGATTTTGTCCTATGTTCAGACCTGGAGGGAAGAAACCATCTCAAACTTTGATGGAATTGCCATCCTGCAGGAAATTCTGATACCTTGAAACTTGTTTTCATCCAGAATCAGAAGGGGTGGAGCGGGGGGAGTTGAAATTAAAAAAAAAATTGTGGAACAAAAATTCAAAATTTGATTCAGATCAAAACATTGTTTCAAGACGTTAAAACATCTTGTTTTCTATAAGGTAACAACATTTAATTTTAATTATGTTGAAACAATATAAAACATAAATCAAATTAAATTAAGATTATAGTATAAAAGTCAAAATGAAATTAAATAACATCTACTTGAAACATTTCTACCTTATCAAAACAAGAAAGTCAAAGTGATTCATTTCAACACTGTTTCCACCAAAAAAAATCGACATGTTCCTATGAAATGTTTCAATTTTGCCAAAATTGCTTTTACCAACAGAAATTTTGTATCCACTCTATTACATATCAAATAAACTTGAACTTCTAATTTAAAGACAAAATCCTAGGCTAACCTAATAACCAGTCATACAGTAAAAAAATCCACTTTAATTACTGAGGTAGAAGGTCAATAGCAGATTAACTGAGGTGAGGGCTACTCAGCTGACTGCACAGAGGGCAGGAGGTATGACTCCTTGTGTTGTGGCCAAGTAATGTATGCGTACTCCCAATGTAAGACATGGAGCTCAGCTGCAGTATCTTGAGGCCAGTGTTGCTGAGCAAAGAGAAGTGGAATTATTTACAGAGGTAGCATATAGGCACTTTGTAGAGGGGGTCAGGCTTAGAATTGATTGCTCTGGTACTTTAGTTGAGGACAGCAGTTTGATAACAGGAATGGAGAGACAAACCCCTATAGATGGGGCTCTATCTTCCAGCAGTGGTAGAGGAGACTGGACATGACAGAAATTACAGCTGATATAGCAGAAGGACAGGATGGAAGCACAGATGTATATTGCAGAAATGTAACAGTGTCAGACTAAAGAGTTAGATAAAAATATACACATCGCGAAAAATAAAAATGATAAATGTCTACATTCCAGTGTGAGACACACCAAAGCAATAATTGGTGAACTAGAATGCCTGGCAATGGAAGAAGGTTCAGGCATCACTGAAATATGGTGGAATAACAAAACAAAACAAAACAAAGGGATACTATAAGCTATATAGGACGGGTAGATTCAGTAATACAGATTGTGGTGTAGCATTGTACTTGAACAGTTCCAGAGAATTTAGCAAGATAATATGTTTGAGTGGAGAGAACCACACCAAAGGATCTATCTGTATATCCAAATCCCAAGCCAAAAAAATGCATATAGAAAAACAGGTTTATACACTGCTGGCATACTTCTCAGGATTGAGTTCAATGGGACTATTAAGATGCTTAAATTAGGCATGTGCCTAAGTGCCTTCCTGAATTAGGCAGCATGCAGAGGGAGATTAAACAGTCAAAAAATAAAAAACCCTCTAATAAAATGTTAAGAATGGGTGGTTTCAAGTACCCACCTATAAACTGACCAAATGTCAGATGAAAGAAACCATTTCTTGACCTCTTAAACAAATGCTTCTTGGAAGAAGCATGCATGAGAGCCCTCACAAGAGGTTATTCTTCTCTTAGTCTTAAGCAAAACTCAGGTGATGGTTCAAGGAGCAAATATACTTGAGCCAATAAATAATAGTGACCAAAATATAATCAACTTCAACATCCCTGAAGGAGGGGTCATTCCAAAGACTATTAATGTAACACTGACTTTAAAAAGGGGGATTTAAACTACAGTTCTTTATTGCAGTGAAGCCTAGGAGCCCCACTCACAGGTCAGGACCCCATTGTGCTAGGCACTGTACAAATACAGAACAGAAGGATAGTTCCTATTCTAAGGAGCTTACAATAAGACAAGAAAGAGGCGGATATAGACAGACAGATAGGGGAGCACAAGGAAACAATGAGACAATGTGGTCAGCATGAAAAGCAGTGATCCCAGCACACCAGCTGCCTAATCATTCAAAAACATCTCTAAAATGAAAAGGGGCAAAATTAAAAGCTGTAGGCTTTGTGCCGCGCATCTTGTGGTAGAGTCACAGACAGTAATCAAAAAAAGGAAGTGGGAAGGAAAGAGAAATAAAAGATAGTATGGGAGAACTGTAAAATTAAAGGTTTCAGAGTAGCAGCCATGTTAGTCTGTATCCGCAAAAAGAACATCAGTACTTGTGGTACCTTAGAGACTAACAAATGTATTTGAACATAAGCTTTCATGGGCTACAGCCCACTTCATCGGATGCATAGAATGGAACATATAGTAAGAAATATATATACATACAGAGAACATGAAAAGGTGGAAGTAGGCATACCAACTGTAAGAGGCTAATTAATTAAGATGGGGTATCATTTGAATAAATATTGGCATGCCATACTCTGTCCACATATCTATTCAAGTGACACCATCATAGGACCTAATCACATCAGCCACGCCATCAGGGACTCATTCACCTGCACATCTACCAATGTGATATATGCCATCATGTGCCAGCTATGCCCCTCTGCCATGTACATTGGCCAAACCAGACAGTCTCTACGCAAAAGAATAAATGGACACAAATCTGACATCAGGAATCATAACATTCAAAAACTAGTAGGCAAACACTTCAACCTCTCTGGTCACTCAGTAACAGACTTAAAGGTAGCAATTTTGCAACAGAAGTATACTGGTATACTCACACCTTCTTGTCAACTGTCCAAAATGGGGCATCTTGATTATCACCACAAAAGTTTTTTTTCTCCTGCTGATAATACCTCATCTTAATTAATTAGCCTCTCAATGGCTACTTCCACCTTTTCATGATCTCTGTATGTATATATATTTCTTACTATATGTTCCATTCTATGCATCTTGTGAAGTGGGCTGTAGCCCACGAAAGCTTATGCTCAAATAAATTTGTTAGTCTCTAAGGTGCCACAAGTACTCTTGTTCTTTTTGTAAAATTCAAGAGATTTTCATCCGAACAGATATTGTTCAGAAAGTGGAAATCCAGCCCAAGTGAAGCCACAAGAAAAGAGCACAAACCATAGTGTTTAAAATGTAAAATGGAAGTTAGGGCCTCAGATCAGCTATATACTGCAGCATATGAATTTAGAGCATCTGAGACCCATTGATCCCCAAAATACCTTGCTCAATGGAAGCTTTGAGGGCTAAAATGGAATCTGACAAGCAAACAGCAAAAAACATAAAAACAAATGAAAAGTTCTTTAAGTGTTGTCAGATGCAGGAGTCTCAGAGTGCTACCTCCCAGACAACCTGAATAATAATGGTTAAGTACAACTTTCTTTTTGTAGAAACCACCATTTTTCAAGCAGCCTCTCCACATGCTTTCCCATCTGTTCCAGGAAATGTGATAATTAGGAAACTATCTTGCCAGTTTGGGGGAAAAAAATCAGGATTTTTTCTCTCATGCTGCTAAGAAATGGCAAGGAGATAACATGTTGTGTCATTCTCACTGTCCTCTAGTTAAGGGTCATCTCAAAGGCCATTTCCATTCTCAAGCCTGTTTCACAAGGTGAGTGACTCCACCTGTTCAAGGTGCACTGGGATGAAGTATGACATAAAAGTGATCACTCTAAAAGTACACTTCACATAAATGGCTTATGCTCCTTAAGGACTTTCAAAATAATTCAGCACCCAACAGTTTTTATTCTTCTCAAAGGGAGCTGCTGGTTGCTGAGCACTTTTTGCAAATCTGGCCACTTCATTTAGGTCAGGGACTCTGAGTTTCTAATTGGATGAGATTTTTTTTTTTTCCTGAAAGAGTGGCATCCTCACTCTGTTGGCACCTGTGACAAGGCCTAAGTGCCGGTAGCAACACATTCCCTGGGTAGCAAAGCTCTGTTGGAATCAGCCCAACACCAAAAATCAAGATAAATAAAAGTACGGATTGTCATTTGACACCCTCCACATACTTCCAGAAACAATGCGTTTAGGTGCCTAACTAGGAGCTGAGCTCTGAAAATCTAACTTACATTGTCTGATTCTGCTCTAACTTATACCAGTGTAACTTTGTAGTAATGTTATTAAAGTCATTAGAGTTACAGAAGTGTAAAATTGGAGCACAAAGTCAGAGGCAGGCCAACAGGCAGTAATTCCACTGTCTTTGGGGCAGTTACTCTTGATTTAGCTGAGCTCTGAAATAAGTCCAAAGGATAGTCAGAATAATGGTTTGAAGTAGTTACATATGTAAAATAAGGAATTTTTACAGATATGGATAATATCATAATCAAAATAATATATTTCATACAAATGGATTGCAATCACAATACAATATTAATTACATTGTTACAGAATTTTTATGTGGCATCCATGAAGATCAGCAGAGACATGACCTTGCCTAGTCTTTGTGGAGATGGGTGGCAAGTTAACAACTCCAGCCTTGGCAGAAATTCATTCCCTCCTAGATGCACCCCCACCTCCTCCAATCATGGTGTCAGCTGGGATGGGGCGAAAGTCATTTTGTGTCTAGTGGCCTCTCTCCCTTGATTCCACTGCAGAGAGTGGCAATAAATAAGTACATACATGCATAAGAGCGATTTATGGGTAAAAAGTGTATCCCCTCCCACCCCTTGAAGTAACAAAGGGGAGACAGGGCCTTATTTCATAGAAGACTTCCTATAGGGAGAGAGCAGATACTGTACCAGTTGAAGAAGGGACTTGTGCAATATTACTCCACCATCTTGAACTTGTGCTACCACCCTGTCTCTGCTGGGCTCAGAGGCAAACAATGTGCATTCTCCTAGTCCGTCTGCTCTTTCTCCAGCCCACCTACTCCATGTCCCCTCCCCTCTGCTTTGGATCCCTAGATCAGCAGGATACTGCCCTGGAAGTGACTGAACCTTTCTTACATATGGGAGGATGGAGATCCACATGTGGATGGGGCATGATCACCTGCATCAGGATTAACCCATGGCCCCGTCAGCTCTGGTTCTAAGAGGTTGCTATCCTAAGCAAACTGAGAAATGCATGTCCCTCACAGCCTAGAGTTCTCATACAACAAACAGTGACTAGTTATTTAGTGCCCATTTTGCTGCTCATATGTCAGAGTTGGCCCTGTGACCCATGAACAATAGGCCAGCTACCACTTGTAAAACCTCTAGTGCAGCCAATTGATATCAGAAACATTGGAACAGACAGTGACTTTGTGGCCTTCACAGGACACTGTATCAGCATCATTATAAGAGTCTGCAGCTTTGAAAAGTTCCATCAGGAGATGGATGGCAGGATGCTAGGATGGCAGGTAATATCAGTCCCTTTGATTGAGGGAGAACAGCTGCCATGAGTTACTAGGGTTCGCAGCCGAGTTGTGGTTAAACCCTCAGCTGTTGTGTGATGACCATGTAAATCAGCAGTAACCCTGCCAGCTTTTTGCATTTGTATCTAGCTAGGACGTGGTGACCACTCCTTTCAGATGTGGACCTTGTCAGTTATCTGGGCTTTTGTCAGCTCAAGATTAGACGACTGCAGTGTGCGCTACGTAGGACTACACCTTAAAACCATTCACAGACTGAGGCTAGTGCAGAAGTCAATGGCTCACTTAGTGAGTGGGGCATCTCACTGGGAGCATATGACACCAGTGCCCCAGATGTCTATTCATCTGCACTAGCTGCCTATTGGTTTCTAGGTGGAATTGAAATGTTGGTTATGATCTATAAAGCTTTACATGGCATGGGAATGGCCTACTTGAGGGATCCCCTCGCTTTCCATACCCTACTGCCATAGCTGAGTTCAGCAAGGATACCCAACCTGGATCCCCCTTATTATAAAAAAAAGGAATTGCTGTCAGAACATTCGGTGTGAGGGCTTCATGACTCTGAAGCTTGCTCCCCTCCTTGGTTTGAAACAGCCGGGCATGTTGCAAAAGACACCTGTCTGACAGGGACTTGAGGAGAGGGTTATGGGAGTACTTACTACAACAATGAAAGTGTGGAAAGATGATTTTACAAATGGATAGATGGCTAAGTTCCTGTTTGAAACTATTATTGCTGCTGAGATTGTATTGTCTTATTAATTGTGTGTTTAGAGCACATAGTCTTAGAAAGGTACCTTTATAATGTCAATATAAATTAATAAAATTTTTGCTTTTGATGTTCACTACTCCTCTTCACCAATCTCCTGGTGAACACTGATCCAAACCCTTGGATCTTAATACAAGGAGAATTTAACCATCCTCCCTCCTTTCCCCCACCAATTCCTGGTGAGTCCAGATCCAATCCCCTTGGATCTTAAAACAAGGAAAAATCAATCAGGTTCTTAAAAAGAAAAGGCTTTTAATTAAAGAAAAGAAAGGTGAAAGACAAACCTCTGGGAGAGATTAGCATACCAGCTACTCTCACAGACAACAGATTCAAAATACAGAGGATGTTCCCCTGGGCAAAAACTTAGTTTACACAAAAGAATACTCAATTTGATTAACCCCCTAATGCCATGACAAGTTACAAAAATAAAATAAAGAAAACCTATTTATTCCTTTTCTAATACTCACTACTCTGATCTGATTCCTTGATCTTTTTCACTCCGGCCAAAACTGAAACTAAACTCTAAACAAAGGAAACTTCCCTCCTTCCTTTTGAAACATCTTATCCCCCCATTGGTTCCTCTGGTCAGGTGCCAGCTAGGTTAGGTGAACTTCTTAACCCTTTACAGGTAAAAGAGGCATTAACCCTTAACTATATGTTTATGACACAAGGTATGAAGGCAACTGTAGTGTATGACAACAAAGAATCAAATGTATTTGACATCAATAACAGAATGAAACAGGGGTATGTCTTAGCCCCCGTGCTCTTTAATATCTACTTTTCTTTCCTGCTTTTCCATGCATTCAAGGACAGCAATGATGGCATTTATCTTCAAATCAGACTAGATGAGGGCTTGTTTAGCATTGCAAGTTTTAGTGTGAAAAACGAGGTGAAACAGCTGCTTCTGAGAGATTTCTGGTTTGCGGATGATGCAGCCTTGGTTGTCACAAGCAGTGAATCTGCTCTTCAAAATCTCTTGGGCAGATTTTCTGCATCATTCAAGAGCTTTGGGTTGACAATCAGTTTCAAGAAGACAGTGTTCATGTACCAAGGGGTGGAAGAACCAATGTCTAACATTATTCTGGAGGGAAATCTTTTGGTGTCGTCGACAGCTTTTGCTACTTGGGTTCTACAGTCAGCAGGAATCTTGACCTTCAGACTGAACTAACTAACAGAATCGGAAAAGCAGCTACGAATTTCGGGCTATTACAGAAACGTGCCTGGAATAACAGCAAATGATCAGCTAAGTTGAAGATGCGAATCTATGAGATTTGCCTGCCGTCATCCCTGCTCTGTGGTTCAGAAACATGGACTGCATATGCTAGGCACATCAGGAGACTGAAGAGCTTCCACATGAGTTGGCTGTATAAGATTCTGGAAATAAAGTGAAAAGACAAAAAACCAAACCCAGAGGTGCTAGAATGTGCAGGATTGACACACTTAGAAACTACTATCAAGAAGAGGATATGGCTTGGTCACATCAGGAGAATGGGAGGAGACCACATCCCCAAGAATATTTTGTACAACATGATTTGAGACGGCTGTAGAAAGCGGGGGTCACCATTTATGACGGTACCATGATGTGTGCAAAAATTATATGAAATCGTTCAACATCAGTGTAGACAGCTGACAGGACCATGGAGAATCCTGTTCAATCTGCAGGGAACATCTGGCACTGGGTGCAGCTCAACATGAAGCGGCTTTGATCCAGAGGATGGAAGCAAAGTGAGAAAGAAGAGAGCTGCATGCTGTAATTTTGGACTCCAGCTTAGACAACACATGGCTCTGTGAAACTCGTAACAAGCTGTGTCACTCTCGAATTGGGCGATCAGCCATAAGTGGATTCCTCAGGCATCTGACTAGACCTTTTACGCACACACCATGGTCCAGTGGATCGACGGTTGTCTGTGTGTCTGTGTGTGTGTGTCTCTCTCTCTAATTATATATATAGAGAGAGACATTGCAGTCTCGTGCGCATTGCGTATAAAGAAGCTGTGCCCTGTTTTTTCATTGTTTAAGTAAATATTGCCTCTTCTATGCAACATCTGCTCTCGGCTACTCACTTTGCAAATGGAGATGGAGCTAATAGAAGGGCAGAAGGCATTTTTAGGGTTTCCTGTTCTGGAGTAATTTTGGGAGCCTTTTTTCCTTTATTCACTCTTCTCTTCCAAAGCCAACAATCAGACTCTTTGTATTTTCAATGGCAAACCAATTCTGTCTCTCCCTCCTTGCTTCCCCTGAAGGCTATAGAAAAAAAGAACATGAATAGCCAAGCAATGAAATCATAAAATAGGCCAGTTTACTGTTATCTTTCCAAGAACAGTAGAGGCATTAAAGTTCTGAAACCTTTTCCTTGCAGCAGAGATTGCAGCTAGAACAGGAAATGACACAACATAAATCCAATTTGTGACAATTATTGTAACATGAAAGGGAAATAGCATAAATCATTGGTGTCAAACACCCAGGCCGTTGGCTGGATCTGTCCCACTTTAGCTATTTGTCTGGCTCCATGACAGATTCAGATTCTGCACCACACAAACTTTCTTTCTTTCTTTCTTTTTTATAAAAAGGTATGTTTCTAGTCTCGATGCCTGTGAACAAGAAGCAAGTATAATGCATTGTAAAACCAATGCACGGTTATCTTCTTGAGACTACAGATTGCCTGAAACTACAGCTCTAGGGATATGGAATGGCTGCCATATGAGGAGAGATTAATATGACTGGGAGTTTTCAGCTTGGAAAAGAGACGACTAAGGAGGAATATGATTGAGGTCTATAAAAGCATGACTGGTGTGGAGAAAGTAAATGAGGAAGTGTTATTTACTCCTTCTCATAACACAAGAACTAGGGGTCACCAAATGAAATTAATAGGCAGCAGATTTTTTTCCACACAGCACACAGTCAACCTGTGGAACTCTTTGCCAGAGGATGTTGCAAAGGCCAAGACTATAACAGGGTTCAAAAAAAGAACTAGATAAGTTCATGGAGGATAGGTCCATCAATGGCTATTAGCCAGGATGGGCAGGGATGGTGTCCCTCGCCTCTGTTTTCCAGAAGCTGGGAATGGGCAACAGGGAATGGATCACTTGATGATTACCTGTTCTGTTCATTCCTCTGGGACACCTGGCACTGGCCACTATCAGAAGACAGGATACTAGGCTAGATGAACCTTTGGTCTGATCCAGTATGGACCTTTGGTCTGACCCAGTTCTTATGTTCTCTATGAAATGAGATAAAGTTCCCTCACTAGGGTTAAGAGTTAAAATATACTGAAATGAGTGGGAATGTAAGAGCCAGATTAGCACTGAAAATCTTTTCAGATGACATTAATATAATGGAAGGATTTAATTTGGCTTTCTTAAAATGGAGGCATACTTTTAAAGAGGAGAAGGAAAAACAAATAAGCACCTTACAGCCCTACCAAACATATCAGCCACCCAGTAACAGTACTCCGCATCACTAACCAAATTATTTCCTAGGAACTTCCCAGTTCCACTCTTTACAATGGGGTAAGATTAACAGATGAAAACAGGCAAGATGGAGAAAAAGCTTTTCTGGCTCAACCATTCATACATATTTCTAATTATGTTCAAAAATTTGGACTGGCTAACCATGTTCAAATAGCCACCATACTTTCTTTCACAGAGTAATGGCATAGGCAACCACTTCACCTGATTTCTTATTTGCCATTGGAACAAACAATTGAGGGTGCATTTAATTTAGTGCTTGTCCTGAGACATACTGACAGCTTTAAGGAAAGCTACTGGATATGGAAAGAGAGATGTTTTTATATGCTGTGCGATACTAGCAGTACTCTGAAGACTGTTGGTCAGTACAGGCTGTTTCCTTCATCTGTGTGCCCGTTAAAGACATGGGAACTGAGGACAGGTTCACTTACTGATGAACGAAGGAGCTATAAAAATCTAAGAAAGCATGATTGATAGTATTGGGGTATGCACAATATTTACAATTCTTCCCAACAGAACCAGGAAACCATGATGACTTCAGGTACTATTCCTAAATTGCCTTTGAAGATATATGGCCTTAGTTCTTATTGTTGTCTTAGAACTCATTACAGAATCATAGTCTTTCCTATTGTTACACTGCAATTAGAAATCTGGATGACATATTTAATTTTTTAGTACTTAGATGAGTACTATAAAAAACCTAAGATAAAGGTCTGAACATATCCTCAGATGGGATAAATAGGCGTAGATTCATTGACTTCAGGGAACTTTTCCTGATTTTCAGCAGCTGAGATCTGGTCCAAAAAAATTTTAATTATTATTTTTGTCCCTGTTATTTTTTATTATGACGATAAAAACAGAATAAATGTTTGTCACAATTGACTAGCCATTGTCCAGAGACTACCACTCCAAAATAAAGTCTTCAAATATACATTTTAATTATACTGAAAACAGTTATTCCACATTAAAAATAATATTTTTATTGTGCAAAAGACATAATCTGATTTTAGCAGCTAGGTTCCAAATCAATAATTCTTGCATACAGTAGTATATATATTGTGCTTCAGCCAAGGGGTTAATAGCATCAGAAATGATCAGGTTTCATATATATAGGGTCTTTCTTGACAAAGAAGGAAACTGGCTTGAGGTGCACCCAGAAACCTGGGAAGACTAAACACAACCTCCACGGTTACTTGTAATATGCAAAGCTGCCCAACTCTGAAAGCATGCACAAACAAGAAAATCTTTATCAGGGGAAAGGGAACACTACCATAAATTTGGGAAAACACAGCAACAATTTATATGCAACTAAAGAGTAAAATATCCCCCCTCTTCCACTAATTTTAGCATCTAATTCCCTTCCCACCCACCAGTGACAATGTCCCACAGGTAAAGGTCCCTTGGCCTCATCCTTCCACCAAATCCCACTCATGTTATGGATCAGTAAGAACCAATATTTCTTTGCAGGTCTTCTGCAGTCCCAATGGAGCTGCTTACCTGGTTCTACCACATGACCCATATTAGTGAATCAGCTTTATCAAGGTGCTGCCTGGAGCTCATCTCGCATGGTAGAACCAAGAGCACTTAGAACCCTTGAGAAGAATCTTAACTCCTTGAATTAACACTTTGCCGCAAGGTGAAAGTGCTTTCCCCTCTCTGAGAGCCAGCTACCCTCCAAAATTTAAGTTCATATACAGTTATAGTGAGTCTTCAAGTGTCACAAGAGGAATTTCATCTTTGGAACTTCAGGCTATAGAACATACATATTATTTAACAACAATTTTTGAAAAAACATGCTCATTTCAAGCAGGTGACTCACAGGAATACTTTGGGTGCTGATATTATAACTGATCTGTAAAAGTCATGATAATCAAAATTGATGGTACTTTTCTACCTCCTATCCCCCTAATATACTCTCTAGGACAGACTGATCTCAGTTACACTGGTATAAATCTGTAATAGCTGCATTAAAGGAAGTGGAGTTTCTCTGGCTTTACACATGAATGGGATCAGAATCTGGCCCTTTGTGTACAAAGTCCTTCTTTATTCAAAACTATGTGCAAGGTCCACTCTTTTCAAGGGTATTGGTATATTTACCCTTGGGATTCCCACAATGGAATTCAATCACTGCTGTAGGTATTGTTTTCCCTTAGGACATTTTGCTTTAATCTCCTTGAAACCTGTTGAAATATGTGATTGGAATTTAGTGTCACAGGGACTTCTTAAAAGAAACATTTCCAGAGATGCACCGAACTAAGGCTTTAAGTCAGTGGGACTTTTTCCATTTTTTATTATTTTTTTATTCACATGAGCAAGTATTCACCATAGTTCCAAGCATGCTTTCTTAAACTTCTAGACATTATATTGAGGAGAAAATCAACAATAAAATAAATCAATCTGGAATGAAATTCTGGTCCTATTTAAGTCAATAGGAATTTTGACATTAATAGGACCAAGATCTCACCATTGTCTATGGTACACCCATATCTGTAGTATCTTGAATTATTATTTAGGAAGTGATATTAGTGTGCTAGTCACATCAGAACAGTTCCTTGGTTGGTGTAAATCAGCATTCATTTGCTGACTTCAATCCTATCCTCATTTTCAGGGGTGCAGGGCCCAGGGACTTGAGCAGGAGTTGTAGCCATGTAAATGAAGGCAGAATTGACACCCTAGTGCTAGATTTCGCACCTTCATATTGTCCCTCTTTGTAAATTTGAGCTATTGTGGAATCTGAACTGCAGCAAAGAAAAATTGCTCCCAAGAGCCATTGTGTTTATTTGTTATTAGTTTCAATTTTTAAAACAAAAATGTGCCCATCACATATAATCACATGCAATATAACACAGCACCTCAATCACCCTCATCCCTTCACAAAATCCAGCCGTAAGCAAGCAATACATTAAACAAGCCAATACCTCATCTCACTCCCTCTATGTGCCTATCCTTTTCCAAAGTGTGGGCTCTTTCAATCCAAGAGCAGAGGAGTGAATTCTAAAGCTGAGGGACCCTAGTGAAGAACACTCTTCCCAACGTTCCCTCACACATATATCAAGATCACAACAGCAGTGAATAGTGGCCTGTTGGATAGGGCACTAGAAAGAGTCTCAGGAGACTTGGGTTCTATTCCTAGCTGCAGCACTGACATGTTGTGTGAGCTTGGATATGTTACTTTACTTTTCTCTCTCCCCTCCCACTCTTTGTCTATCTTGATTATTTAGATTGTAAGTTCAGGGACCATCTCTTACTGTGTCTGTACAGCACTTAGCACTACAGAGCCTTGAACTTGTTTGGGCCCTCTAGTTATTTGTACCATAGTAATATCAACAAACAACAACAGGAGCAGTATAGCATAGGGAGAGAGGCTGTCTCTTAAGCAGGCAGGTCCCAGGCCATTTAGGACTTTATAAGTCAAAAACAGAACTTTAAGAATAAATGGATATAAACTAGCCATCATTAAGTTTAGACTTGAAATTAGATGAAGGTTTCTAACCATCAGAGAAGTGAAGTTCTGGAACAACCTTCCAAGGGGAGCAGTGGGGGCAAAAAACCTACTTGGCTTTAAGATTGAGCTTGATAAGTATATAGAGTGAATGGTATGATGAGACAGCTTGCAATGGCATGTAGCTGATCTGCAAATGCTAGCAGCAAATATCTCCAATGGCTGGTGATGGGACACTAGTTGAGGAGGGCTCAGAGTTACTACAGAGAAGTAGTGTCTAGTTGGTAGGTCTTATCCACATGCTCAGGGGCCAATTGACAACCATATTTGGGGTTGTGAAAGAATTTTCCTCTAGGTAAGATTTGCAGAGACCCTGGGGATTGGTGTGGGCGGTTCGTCTTCCTCTGCCACATGGGTCACGGGTCACTTTCCAGTTTAAATTTAAATTGTGGATTCTCTGTAACATGAAGTCTTTAAATCATGATTTGAGGACTTCAGTAACTCAGTCAGAGGTTAGGAGTCTATTACAGGAGCAGGTGGGTGAGGTTCTGTGGCCTGCAATGTGCAGACTAGATGACTAGATGGTTCCTTCTGACTTTACAGTCTATGAGTCTAAGTTATACCTAAAAGCATACCAGTGACCAATGCTGCCCCAGTAAGACATTCCACTCACTAAATTGGCAGCTACATTCAGGAACCAGTTTTACTGGCCAAAAGTTACATTATTCCCAAATGAAAGTCTTCCCTTTTCCTTTCTTTAAAGTAAAATTAATACCTCAAGACTGAATGTCTTTCTGCACAAGGAAATGGTACAATTCCCACAGTAGCCCGGTCTATGATGGACTGGCCCATGCGACGCTGAAAGCTATCAACTTTCTCCTCCCACCCCCCAGCTGAGGGAGCTGTGATTGTTTTACAGTATCTCATGAATGACTAAGGGAAACCACAAGGGATAACTAATGCTATTCAGCAATGGAAAATTGGGAATCCCAGCCTCACTCTATAAAGGCATATACTAGGGCAGGCTAGAAGGCTCAATCCCCTTTTATAGCTAAGTCACAGGCTATTGGAATTGTAAAAGTAGCTCAGTGCTTTATACAGTCTAAACTGCAGTAGAATCCACTAATATGCACACCCGTTAGTCCACAAAAAGCTTTCTTCTTGCCCCTCAAAGATTTCATAGTAGGCACTGGATGGGAAATCTCACATTACTGAAATAATTCTTGCTTTATGTCCAGCAGCTGTGATTGAACTAGAGCATGTCTTTTAGAGAAAACATCCAATCTTGATTTTAAAGTTTCCAGTGAGGGGGAATCCAACACAATCCATGGTTAATTACCCTCACTGTTAAAAATGTAGGTCTTATTTCAAGGCTGAATTCCAGCCTTGGATCTTGTTAGACCTTTGTCTGTTAAATTAAAGATCCCTCTATAATCAAATTTCTATTTCCCATGTAGATACTTAGAGACTGACCAAGTACACGCTGTAGACTTTGCTCCAAGGTGTATGACCTTATATTTGACTATACTGAAACACATATTGCTTGATTGTGCCCAGATTATCAGATTGCTCTGCATCAGTCATCCATCTTATCTGTTATTTATTTATACCAATCTTTGATATAATCAGCCAACTTCATTAGCGATGATTTTATGTTGTCTTCTATGGATAAAAGGTCTCACATTGGGGAAGAACCAATCGCTATGAATGGGCGTTCCACCTTCCTCTCCAGGAAAACCCTTGCTAGTAAGCCTTCTTGTGAAATAAGCAGCACACAGGTCCACCAAGGTACCTTCATTACATGTGTGTATTTGTTTCCTTCTTAAGCTCCAGATACAATACAACCATTTAGCAGCAGTTATAAGGAAACCCTTCCAGCTCCCTAGGGTAGCCTTTTGTATTGCCTACTTTCCTTCCTAGGTTCTCCAGCTCCTGAGCTAATTACCTAATTAACTCACCAGGCTACCAGGAGATGTAAGTGCTCCCTTCTACTTAAACACACCCAGAGCTCTAAGTGTTTTAAGTGATCAGGTTACTGGCTTCCATGGAGCCCAGGTTGAAGCTGTTAACAGCACCATGTCATGGGACCACACTAGAAATACACCCACTGGATTATGATTCCCCATTTACAGTTACATTTTGAGACCTATCAGTCAGATGTTAATTCATTTAATATGTGCCATATTAATTTTGTAAGGTTCTGAATTTTTATTCAAGATGTCAAGCAGCACCACTGTCTTACAGAAGTGTAAATATATTACACCAGTACTTAGATTTATCAACCAAACTTGTAATCTCATCAAAAATGATACCAAATTGGTCTGAAGATCTATTTTCCATAAACCCATGGTGTTTGGCATTAGTTATATTACCCTCTTTTAATTCTTTAGGAATCCAGTCCCATATCAGCCGATCCATTATTTTGCCAGTGATCCCTGTCAGGCTGATAGTCCTATAATTACTGGGGTTATCTCATTTACCTTTTTAAATAGTGGCACAACATTAACTTTCTTCTAGTCCTCTGGAATTTATCCTAGGTTTCAAGACTTATTAGAGACATTGACAATCCAGAGAGCTATTTGTCCAGCTCTTTTAAACCTCTTGGAGGCAAGTTATCCAGACACTCTGGTTTAAAAATATCTAACTTCAGTAGCTGCTCTTTAACATCCTCCCAGCTACTGGTGGTATGGAAAGATCATCATCATATGATAGGCTTTTTCCCAAATAAGCAGAACATTTTGCCTCTACAAATCATGCATCCTTAGTGCTCAATGCTACAAAGTCCTCCTCCAGCCAACCGCCCACAAAACTGACCTTGCCTGAGAAGAGAAAATCAGAGCTGCAATTGTTGCAGTCAGACTCTAGCCCCAGATGTGAATTATATACAAGTAGTATGAAAATCTACAGCTTACATAAAAGTGACTTCATGTGAGTGGTTGTAACTGCTTTATGGAGACTTATTACCCTGGAATTTAGTTTCTTAACCGGTAAAAACTACTGGATTTACAATGGAGACCCACATTTTCTGGTATAAAGAAAAGAAGGTTCAGAAGAGTCTGAGCAGACTTGGGTTATCTCCACAAGTTACTAAATGTTTCATGGGGCGGGGGGAGTACATTATGACTGGTCTATAGATACCATGCGGTCCAGATCCCAGCTGGTGTAGATTAGTGTAGCCCCACTAAAGTCAATGGGGCATAGCCTCAGCTGATGTAAATTGTGTTTTTCTGTGGGAGATATTAGCCATAGATATTAGAGACATCAGCTGCCATTGCAGGATCATGCTACTGCAAGCAATGACTGCATACACACTTCCGAGTTTAAAAAGTTATCAGATCAGATTTTAAAAAAAGACCAGAAGAGGAAATAATTCCTCACTTCAGTCATTTTTTAAAAATTCACTGATCCCGTTTGTCTTCTCATATATACTGATGAGAAATAACTCCATTTACATGAATGTAAAGCTAGCATAAAGCAAGAGAAGAATTAAGCCTACAATCTATGTTAAAGAGAGAACTGATTGTAGGAGAAATTCTCTTAAAGTCACTGCTGTGAGGATGCTGGAGTAAGGATCTGGAAAAAGACTGGTAATTTAGGAAGCCTTTAACATTAATACGAGGTACTTAACGATATGTACGCCTCTCTACCATAAACTTTAAGTGTCATCTGAGGTGGGTTTAGCTGTGATCTGAAGCTGAGACATTTCGTAACAGCAAAGTCAGTCTAGTGCAAGCAGGGAAACTTTGCCATTAGCATTATCCCTGCTGTATGCCAAAAGCAAAAGGAAACCAGTACAAAGCACACACACACACAGTATTGATTCTTTACCTGTCCTTGCAAGGACAAAGTCCTGTATCTTTTTCAAGCTTTCCAGATACTTTACCTTGAAAGAGATCATAGAATCATAGAATATCAGGGTTGGAAGGGACCTCAGGAGGTCATCTAGTCCAACCCCCTGCATGGTCTTATGGTTTAGGTACTGGAGTGGGATTCAGAAGATATGAGTTCAATATCCTGCTCTGGCACAGGCTTCTTTTGTGACCTTGGGTAAATGGCTAACCCAGATATTTAAAAGTATTTAGGCATTGCTGCGCTCAGTGTTGCAATGCAATGCTCAAGCTGCAGTGGGGGAGGTCCAGGTTGGATATCAGGAAAAACTATTTCACTAGGAGGGTGGTGAAACACTGGAATGCGTTACCTAGGGAGGTGGTGGAGTCTCCTTCCTTGGAGGTTTTTAAGGCCCGGCTTGACAAAGCCCTGGCTGGGATGATTTAGCTGGGAATTGGTCCTGCTTTGAGCAGGGGGTTGGACTAGATGACCTCTTGAGGTCCCTTCCAACTCTGATATTCTATGATTCTATGATTCTATGATACCTACTTTAGGACCATAATGGACATTTTCAAATGGGATTTAGACACTTAGGAGCCTAAAACTTGTCTGTTTAGATTGTATACTCTTTTACATGTTTGTATAACAACTAACACAATGAGGCCTTAATCTTGAACCCAAATCCTGGCTTTTAAGCATTAGTGAATATTTCTGCATTACAGAGTAGCTATAATATGCAACCATTTCCTAAAGGTAATAAGAGTTAAAAAGCAAGATGCCAGCTGGAATGATAAGCCAAAGAATGACCAAGAAAAATCAGTGGGTGACATTCTGGCCCCATTGACTTCAATGGGGCCAGAAGTTCACCCAATCAACAATATGTTCCTTTAAAAATATCCCCTTTCAGTACAAATGGACCTAAACCAGAACCCTAAATCACAACACTTTAGACCCTGGGAATATTGAAATCTAAATATCATAGCTCAGGACAATCTCTGATTTCACACAAGTAAGAATATAGTATGCTGCCAATCCTGTACTTTAAAGAGGTCTAAATTCACATAAAAAAAATTAAAGCTTTCTGGAAAAGTGAAATCAGCAGCAGATCTCAAAAGGCCCATATTTGCAAGATGCTGAGTGCCTTCAAATCCCACTGAATTAAGAAGGATTTGAAATTAGGGTCAAGTTTTTTTTGTTTTTTGTTTTTTTTTAAACACTGAAGGTAGCTAACCACTAGAAAAAGTTACCCAGGGACATAATGGATTCTCCATCATTTGACATCTTTAAAACAAGACTGATATATTTCTTAAAGATATGCTATAGACCAAACAAAAGCTGTGGTCTTGATGCAGAGATTATTAGGTGAGGTTTTATGCACTGGGTTATGCAGGAGGAAAGACTCAGATTTTTTGGCCTTAAAAATGAGTCTATTAAATTGTTCAGCGCTGCAGAGAAGGCATTCAGCACCTTGAAGGGATGAGCCTAGAGATTTTTTTTCCTATCCAGTTCCCTCTCTGGCCTTTATTGCAGATCTCTTATGCCAGCTTCTCCTCTCACTAGCACCAATGTAACTTCCTTGGGGTTCATGGATTGATTCCCAGTTTACACAATGTAAATGAAAGAGTCTTCCCTTTTTGTGTTCATACCACCTGTAACCATTAACTAAGGTTCAAGCATAGAAAGAGTGCGGAATATACAATAAATATTTGGAATATGGTCTAGATCATATTGCTCTGAACAATTGAAATGCTCAATTTGTTTAAGAATACATTGTGGCATACTTCATTTTTGTTCTTTATAATGGTGAAACCAGAGGGCCAGATACTCAGATGTACTAATCAACAATTACTTGTGCTGGGGATCTGGCCCACAAAATTCACCACGTGTGGCAACAAGGAAGCTGGCTATTTTTGTTCAGATGAACCTCTTCTTTGAGTGAAGCTTCTTAGACAAACATCTAACTAAAGACCAAAACCGGCATTGCTCTCATGAAAGAATAATTCAGTCTACAGCACCATGAATGCTTTAGTCAATAGTCATCTCATCAAGCTAGTTTTGCCTCTATATTCAGAAAAATCTGAGGAAAAAGATAACATGGGATTAGAATCTGTATTATAAAACATTACTGCCTCTTGTCCTTCGCTAACATCTTCTTTTACCTATAAGGTGCCATGGTTTTGTAATCCAGCATTTGCAAAAGAATATAAAACCCTTATGAACCACGGCCTAGATACTGCATCTTAACTACTGCATTTCCATTATACACATGCACCCTACTTAAAATAAGCTTGAATAACCACAGCTCTGGTATCATATTAAATGGAAGACTTTTATCCTCAGCTGGTGCAAATTGATTTACACTGATTTACATCAGTTGAGGAGCTGACTAATTTTTTTAACTACACATTTAGATTTTTATTTATTTATTTATTTTTATCTACAGCTGCACACATCCTGGATGAAATGAACCATTTTACCTGTTCTTTGTAAATTCTCAGAACAGCTGCTCTCTCACTTAGCTACTGTTCCCACCACTGAAGTCACCAATTGAGGATCTGGCTCGTAGCCTCTGCTCAGACAATTTCCTCTGGGGATTGAGTTTAAAGCGCAAATGTTTTCACTCTTGCTCTGAAAGAGTCAGCAAGCCCCAAATTGCTAACATGATTAGCAAACCACCCAAGATGTTGCTTTAATTTAGCTGGGGTTTTGTTTTCAATTAAGAAGTGTTTTTCCCTGAACATTATCTAAAAACCTTCCTTCCCTCTCCCAGGAAAAATGGTTTGATTTGATTTTTAAATTAATTTTATTAATTAATGTATTTCATTAACTGAAATACAGAAAAGATAAGGACTAAATTGTTCCTTACTAAAACTTCCTTGATTTTAGTGGATTTACACAGGGATGAAACTGATCCCAAGTGTTTGAGAGACAATCCAAGCCATGTGTTATAGACTCTTCTATTGGTTGTGCAGTGTGGATGGATGTAAAACCACAGGGATGCACAACTGAGAGTACAGGTAAGCAGGCAGGATGTCCCTCCTCTGTGTAGTTTCTGCAGTTCTGAACCCTCCCCTGAAAATGTGCAAGCTTGATAGGTGAGTGCAGGGGAAGGTGGAAACACCCCATTAAGCTATATGTCCCCTGTCCCCCCAAGATCTGTGAAAGATTGAGTATCAATGCTGCTTGCAATTTTGAAATCACTTCACTTCCCTCCATGCTATTTTGCCCTGGAGGGGTTCATATGGGCCATAGGGCTTGCCTACCTGAGGGAAATTTGCACACTGGGTTAGTTATATCAGTGTAGACATACTGCATACAAGCCATTTTGTACTATTGCAGTCAGTTTACATTAGGTGCCAATATATCGATCAGAGCAAATCTTCCTAATCTGGACAAACCCATAATCATTAAGACATATAAGGCTTGTCTAACATGGAGTTGCAGCATATTAATTAAAGTAGTGATTTTTAAACTGACTCAAGGCTGGTCTAAACTACAAAGACTGAAAAATTTCAAGCCCTTGTGCAATGTAATTACGCCTCCCTAAACCTTGGTGTAGACACCACTAGGTCAACAGAAGAATTCTTCTGCCGACATAGCTACCTCTTCTTGAGGAGGTTAATATACTACAACGGAAGAGCCCCTTCTGTTGCTGTAGTAAGTTTCTAGCACTACAGCAGCGCAGCTGCACCTGCACTACTGCAAAAGGCTGTGTGAATGCTCTTATTCTGGTTTAAAACAGACATTTTTCAATTTTGTTTAAGAAATTAGGAACAGGTTCAGCAAAACCAAAATAAACCATTCTTAAACCAAAATGAGAGAGTCCACGTAAGGGTTTGCTCTGGTTTTAATTAAACTGGTGCAAATTTGTATGAAGAGAAGGTCTTAGTTAAATTGGAGAGCTCCAGAAATGTTATCTTACACTATAAAGATATGCAGCAAGTGGCACGAAGAGGTCTTGAATTATCAGCTGCTGAATCAGTTGTAAAGCACAATGTGTGCAAATTGCCATGAAAAATACTTAACAGCCTAATCAACCAATGTGCTTGGGCTTTGGACTAGCAGCAAGGATGGGTCACATGGGAGAAGCCTTGTGTGTTTGCATTATAGAGCTAAACCTTGAAAGAGGGAGGTATTCTGACAGATGTGTCAGAACTTTTGTAGGGTTGCCAACCCTCCAGGAGTGTCCCGGAGTCTCCAGTAATTAAAGATTCATCTTTGAGTAAAGATTATGTCATGTGATGAAACCTCCAAGAATATATCCAGCCAAAATTGGCAACCCTAGAGATCAGGAAGGGATCAAGAAATCTTTTTTGCTTCCTCCAAACATCATAGGACCAAATCACCATAGCTGACATGGTAAAACAATCTGAGGCAGACGGGAGGAGAAGGTTGACTACTGAATCTGGACTTGCAGTGGATGGGAGGAGAATTTAATAACTTTGAAGGCCCCAGTTCCAAATGTTCAAAGTCCCCCTTTTAACCCGATAGGGTAGAACTTAAAGATGCCAACTACATTTGGGAACATAAAAAATGGATATGGATCACAGACAAGTGGCTTTTGTGCATGTTTGTTTTTCCATTTGCACCCACACTGCGGCTTCCACGTGTTAGTTATATCAGCTGCATGCACAAAAATTGCACATATAAGTGACTGTGCAAAGCTGCATGTGCACAAACAGAGCCCATATTTTGAAAATCTGGTGTACTCCAAGTGCTGTACTTCTGGTGTTGCGTAAGGATACAAATATTCAAGTCAAAGAGCCAAATTCTGCCTTCAGACATGCAAGCAGGATGCCACTGAAGTCAATTGAAGCACCATGCATTATATGAGAGCAGATCAGGGTAAGATACTTTATCTTAAACAATATACAATTCCTATCACAACAGTTAATGTCTAAGAGGAAATATACAGGAATTTAATTTGCAATGTAAGAAAATACAGCCTAAATAGCACCCAACAAAGAAAATAATTTTATATTTGGAAACCTCATCAAACAAATACATCATGGGTTTTTCCAAAATTCTCAGTCTTGACCTAATTCTGCCTCCATGGAGTTCAGTGATTGATGTCCATGAGAGCAGACTTGGGTCAGTACTGAGCACTTCTGAAAATCCCAGTGCCTTAGCATGACACTGATCCTTTAAGAGGAAGCTGGGCCAGTGTGCTTGTGCTGTAGCAGATGACCCAAGTTAAGCTTTAAAAGAGGGTGCATGAGTCTGGGGAAAGAAAGACCCAGTGAGTCAGAGCTAGGAAGCAATGGAGACGAAGACTGCCAGAGTTGCCTGGCTGGGAAGGGAACGAGAACCTGAAAGGTAAAGGGGAAAAATACACTGGGGCTTATAGCCCAGGGTAAGCTAAGAAACCATTTTTAAGTTTGGCTAATAAAACTGCCTGCCTGAAAGGCTGTGAGTACAGTTGTGAGTATTTGGGAGCTGGAAGAAGCTCTGCCTTGTAAAACCCACACAAAATACTTAGCAAGAGGGAGATTTTCGAAAGTGTTGTAGAGATTTAGAAGCTTAAATCCCCCTGATTTTCAATGTGGCTTGTGCGTCTAAATCTCTTTTGAAAAATTTCCCCTAAACATGTACAGACAAAATGCAATACTAACAAATCAATTGTAATAATAAACTTGGGATTCAGAATTAGGAGTCACTTTTCCTTTACTTCTCTGGCCTCCCCTGTTTAAAGGAAATACTTAAAATGTAATGAGGCCAATTCCTCACTGTATCAGTTTCATCAATGGGCCTCTTGGGGATGCCCTGTGATGCACAGGGAATGTCTTGAGCATGTTCTTCATATGATGGAGAAGAGATGCAAGACTCACTGCATGAAACAACTCAAGAGAAACCTGAGACGGACACTTTCCTGAGATTAACAAAATCAGCCAAGAGGGAAATATTTGCCCTGATAAAACTAGGTAGATGTTTTAAAGGAAGGAGAGGGAGACAAGATAAAGGGTTACAATAATTTAACAAATAAACAAACCGAATAGAAATAGGCTGACGTTAAAAATATTATTTAATTTAATCTCAGGGCCTCGTTGTACTAGATGCTGTACAAACATAAAGTAAAGGACAGCCCCTGACCCACTGATTTTACAATTTACAAGACATAACAGTAGGATGAGACAAAAAGCACCCAAGGATAAGGTGGGAGACAGGATAGCAAAAATAATTGATTGTGCCTAATTTTTAGGTGGTCAGGAGCAGTATTCACAACTCAGTACCTGTCCAGCTGTTATGAGATTGTTGATAGATGTTAAAAAAGCAGAGGTTAAAATACCAACTCCATACAGAAGTTTTAAAGACCGAGAAAGACAAGCAGAGATTTAGAAAGAAAAGGGATAGAAATAGGCAGAAGTTTAGGAGAGAGAATGCAGAAACAGGAAAATACATTAGAATAAAATGAAATTGGAAGCAGGCAGAGGTTATAAAAAAAAATATAATACATATAAAATTACACACCTGAATGTGAACATCAAGTACAGCATTGTCTGCTGGTATAACTCTATTGATTTCAAAGGACTGAAGTCCAAAGAGAATTTGCCCCCAAGTCGTGCTACTTATAGGTGGGATAAGTGCACAATATTATTGCTGTTGGCTTCGTTCTCCTTACTGCTTCACTTTTACTGTTTGTTAAACTCACACGTGATATTGTGTCTTAGGGTAGACTATAAACTCTTTGGGGGCAAGGGACATCCTGGGCTTGAGTCACCAGTCTACTACTCCACTGAAACTAGAACAATGCAGTGGTGAACCCATTCTCTTATGGGTTTGTGCAACACCTAGCACAATGCAGCCCCAATCCTGACTGGAATTCATGTGATGATGGAAGACTCTTGACTTTCATTATGTAAAAAAAGTAAGTTGTAGGACAAAGCTTGAAAAAAGTGACCAGAGTGCACCCTAAAGGCTCAGCAAAGAGAAGACGAATAGAAGGAACATAGTTTATTGGTTTTAAAATTGCATATTTTTAAGCCACTCGAGAATTTTTGAGGCAAGCCTCAAAGGCTATGGGAATTTCTGAGTTTTGAATTTTTGGGGTTGTGAATACTAGTATGCTCAATTCTTTTGCTCAAGGAGAATAAATCAGCTACTGTACTATGGCTTTACCTAGAACAGTGGATCTTGAACATGTTTTTTTTTTTTTCACAACACATTTTTTCCCCGCCATGCAAATAAAAAGAATCAGAAACACTTGAAAAAGCAATCAGGCTGCTTGCTCCTTTCTCAGAGGTGTTTGTGTTAGCTTTTTTTTTTTTTTTTTAAATAAAATCTTGTTAAGACCAGACGATCTCATAAATTCTAATGAGATACACATGTGAAACATATATAAAGACATTACATGTTTTAAAAAATATTTTCCATGTAAAGGGTTCAACAGTGTGAAGTTATTATTCAAAAGCTAAGGTAAGTCTTAGCAGAAGACTGAACAAAACACCAATGGCAGATCATTATCTTAGCAGAGCAGTTGCTCTTTGTGTGAGAGGTGAGTTTCTAAGGGTCAGTAGCAAGAACACATGTAGCAACTTAAGGTTGCTTTCAGCTGTATAGCAAGTAGAGCAGATTGAGTTTCCAATGCCCTTACATGGTAATCTCAACATTCGTTCTACTAAATATGAGCTAGTGCTTATAGATCAGAGATGCCAGGGACATGTATATTTAACAATATGCAATATTAGGTGCTAAGAAGCAGTGCATGCAAAAAAATGCATTGAGATTCGATTAACAAAAATTTCTAAAAGCTACAAAATGGAAAGCTAGTGCTGGTATTCTATCTGTAGCTCAACTATTTTGAAAACAAAAACAGTAGAGTGTAAGTTACTGAGAATATCCTTGATTTCAGATGCACTGGTTATTTTTGCCTTAAGTCGCTGCATTATTGCATTGAAGCATAGTCTTTAAAAATACACCTCTACCTCAATATAATGCTGTCCTCGGGAGCCAAAAAATCTTACCGCATTATAGGTGAAACCGCGTTATCTCAAACTTGCTTTGATCCACCGGAGTGCGCAGCCCCGCCCCCCGGGAGCTCTGCTTTACCGCGTTATATTCGAATTCGTGTTATATCGGGTTGTGTTATATTGGGGTAGAGGTGTACCTTTGTTATTACAAAATAAGAGAACATCTTACTTAAACTTTTCAGAGCCAGATTTCCATGCTCTTACTCACATGAAATCACCCTTATATTCTACAGTCATGCTCCCAAACATAGTGGTGTTCATAATAGTGTTTTGTGTCCTCATTGTAATACACTGTTGTGTTTTTAATGAAGGCAAAGTAAGATCCAGATAGATTGCTGTAACCTTTCTCTGAGTAAATCCACTGATGTCAGTAAAATCAATCTCACTGATAAAGCCTGCAGGACTGGATTGTCGCATGTAGTCTGTGACTTCACTCCAGAAAGCGTCACCATCCCCACAAAGGCCAGTAGTAATGTCACAGTATTAACAGCAAATCAGGATTTTCCATCATCACTGAGAGGTGACAATTCAGGGCAGAAACTTGGTATTACTTATGATGGGCCAGAGGAGGAAAGATTAGTTTAGCACAAAACCTACCAAGTTACCTTAGGTATTTATATGGTCACCGTGGTATCTGAGCACCTGAAGTACTATTATTTCCTTCTTACAGAGGAGGAACTGAGGCACAGAGGCTGGATGCACAAAAGGAATTAGGTACTTAAGTCCCTGTTTTAGGAGGCTAAGTCCCTGCTTTGTCTCGACTATGATCTGCCAAACCTGCAGGTGCCTCAACTCACTTGATGCCTAAAAGGGTATGTCCACATGGTGCTAAAAGCATGCTGCCCAGCCTGGATCTCGCTAAGTAGGTGCAATATAGGGGTGTAGGATAGGTCCAAGGAGGGAAGAGGTGGTGGTGTTGCTTGCCTTATCACTCTTATCCCCGTGATTGGCACACTTGCCTGGGAGATGGGAGACCCAGGAAGAGGGGGAGGAAAAAATATGAACAGGGGTCTCCCACGTCTCAGCAGAGTGCTCTAATCACTGGACTACAGAGTCATTTTCACTCTCTGGCACAATGGCTATTTAAGTATTTATCCACTATGGAGCAGTCGTTGATCCAGAGAGAGTATGAGAATGACTGGAGTCCTGTGGTTTGGGCACCGACATGGACGGTGGGAGACCCCGGTTCCAATACCCCTGCTGCAGTCACTCTTTCACTACTTATCCACAGTGAAACAGCTTCAACAGGAGAGACTGAGAGTGCCCACATCAGGATAGCCCATAGATTAGTGATTAGAGAACTTTCCTGAGAGGTGGCAGGCCCTGGTCAAATCCTTTCTTCCCCCTCTGGCAGAGAGTGGGGAACTGAACCTGGGTCATCCGCATCCCAAGTGAGTGCTCTAACCATGGGGCAAAAGTTATAAGGGGGGGGGGCACCTCTTCCTCTTAGGCATCTATGCACAAAGCCAAACTCTGAAGAAAGTTCCCAGCTGTGAATCAAAAGCAGAGATATTCACCTCCCTACAGACTGGATATAGGCACCAATCTCCCTGAGAGGAGCAGGGTTTAGCACACACCTGTATTGTCATCGTCTCCCATAGGTTGGTTTAGGCATCACATTCTAAGGTGCCTGTTTCTCCCCATTCATTACATAGGAGCTTAGGTGCCTAACTCCAGGTTTCGTGAATCACAGCCCTTTTCCAGGCACCTAACAGTTAGGCACTGTGGTGCTCAGGATCATTCCTAACTCCTTTTGTACAACCAGGCCAGAGATCATATATGATGTTTGTGGCAAAGCAGGAACGGAATCTAGGTCCGTCTCACATCAAGCTAGCATTTTAACCACTGGACCATCTTTCCTTTCCCATGCAGCCTTCTCACGGTGCTCCTTATTCCTTGGGATTGGAAGTCTAGTCCCCAAATCATTCCAGAGCTGCTTTGCTGTTCTCTAATATCTAGCTATAGATTTAAATGTCAAAGCAGAGCAAGTACTTGTATAGGAACAAGTCCTTGCAGAGGGCAAAAGTTGGCTACGTTTTCATTTGTTTAACCTGCAGAGGTCTTGCTACATACCATATTTATTTGTATTCCATTTCAGTGCTGTGCAATAAACACACGTGAAGAAGTAAAGTGACAGTCCTAATCTACTTTGAACAAAAATCTCCTTTAAGTGCAAACAGCGGCAGCTCCAGACACCAGCGCTCCAAGTGCATGCCTGGGACGGCAAGCTGCGGGGGGCGGCCTGCCGGTTGCTGTGAGGGTGGCAGTCAGGCCGCCTTTGGAGGCATGCCTGCGGGAGGTCCACCGGTCCCGCGGCTTCGGCGGCAATTCAGCGAAGGGTACGCCGAAGGCGCGGGACCGGCTGACCTCCCCCAGGCATGCCACTGAAGGCTGCCTGACTGCCATGCTTAGGGCGGCAAAATACATAGAGCTGCCCCTGAGTGCAAAACTGCCCTGTATATCCATTGTTAGTTTTATCAGCTGAGTTCTTCTATTTCTAGCCACTCTTTTCCATTTATTGGAGAAATGGAGTTCTGTTACTGTACAAACAGTTGAGCATGCTCTGGGCAGAGCTGAGCAAACATATAGTGGAAAGGAAACGTAATACCAGCACAAGTGAAAATGTACCAAAGCAGATCTCTTAATTAAAAGACTTTTTTTTTTCTGAATGATTATGCTGGACAATGGTGTTATGCCAATAAAGCTAAGAATTCATTAAATACGTGTGAGTTGTTTGTTTTGAGAACTTAAAACACAAAGCACTTTACTTTTTTAACCTGATAATATTCAAAGTTAAAGAAAGGTTTGGGTTTATTTTTCTATTATCATTTTACATGAAGGGACTAGCTCCACCCTTGGTAGCACATGACTCCAACTTCTTCAGTGAGAGTCATTTCCACAAGTCTGAGCAGAAAGATGAGCCCTAAATATGTAGCTACTAATAGGAGAAACATCTAAGCTTTACCCACCTGAAGAAGTAGTGCAGTTTCATATTGCAGTACAGCTAAAGGCTGCTGATTTTTAACCCTTATTTAAGGGTAGATTTTCAAGGCAAAGCCAATATTGCTGGAGATAACAGCTAGTGCAAAATGTCTCCCCCACCTTCTGATTCTAAAAATTAACTTTGCTGCAACTTTATGAATGTTGATGTCATTCCCCAAGGTTTGCTGAAAGATTGTGGATTTCTATTGAAATGGCTTCAGTAGGAGCTGTGTGGAATTTATCTCAGTGTAGAAAATGACTCTTGTTTTTTAAATTACCTTTCTTAAAGATAATGGGCCAGGTCCTGGTCATGCTGAAGTCAATATCAGACTCCCATTGGCTTCTGAAATTTGGCCTGGTCAGTACAATTTACTTGCTCAGAGTAACTACACTGCCACAGTACCCTGCAACTCTGTTCCACACCCACCATGGCCCTCAGAAAATCTTCAGTGGCATGTTTGGGGAGAGAGATCACAGCCTCTTTCATGCCCCCAAATCTCTGAGTAATCTTGATCCTGCTTCCCCTAAGTTCAGTGTTCAA
The DNA here is from genome assembly GCF_027887155.1 of Malaclemys terrapin pileata. Taxonomy (NCBI): domain Eukaryota; kingdom Metazoa; phylum Chordata; order Testudines; family Emydidae; genus Malaclemys; species Malaclemys terrapin. The sequence goes on along the minus strand of NC_071507.1, from coordinate 182,706,389 downwards.
TGCTTTGGTTCCCCTCTCCCCCTGCAATAATGAGGTAAGGAGCAACAGCTGTTACTTACAGCTTTAAAGACTAATGGGCCTTGACGTGCCCTAGCAGGAAAAGAGGTAGCTAGTGCAATTCTTAGAACATAGAAATCATTGACTCTTGCAGCCCTTTGAGCAGTCATGCTGCTCTGTTCTACAGTAGCGCAAGCTGTTATTGGTTTTTAAGCATATACTCAAATAAAGCTTATTGCAGTAATCCTGGCCTTTGAGACATGAAAGTGCCTTATTTACCTTTCGAGTTTGACTTGTGTATTATGGCTGTTTGACATCCCAAGGAGAGGCAGAACATTCATAACCTCTTCATCTATTACGGCCTGATCCTCTACAAAAGGGATTCTTCTTTTAGAATTAATCTGTCTTGATAGGACAATGTCCTTTGTAGTGATAATAGTGCAGACAAATTTTCAGTGCATGAAACAGTAACAGGAGTTATAAATATCTGGGTATATTGGAGGCAGAACATGAGTCTCTCTATAGATGTGACTTTGATTCAAATCAGGGATCAAGACTGAGAGAGAGCCATTGTAATCTATTTATTTGCTGAGTACAGTCCTATTAAAAGCTGATGAGGATGCTTTTTTTGCTATTATTTCACAGTGATACAGGCTTATTATTGCTTTCTCTCGCTCTTTTAATGCAGAAGTATTGGCTTGATAGCTCAGGTCCTGAGCAGACGCTTTCCCTGTAATTTTTCTAATCGAGTGTGTGACGAGTGCTTCCAAAAGAAGTGAAATGATGTTCATATAATTATCATCGTCTTGGTCTTAAGTATCTGCTACAATTTCATCATGTATTTTCTTTATTTCTAGGGCTGTGAAAGAACTGGAATTTCTACTTTGCAAGAAATGCTATAATTTCAAACTTTGTTTTGGGTCCAAATTGGAATGCAAAAAGAGAATTTGGAAATTTCCCATACAATAAGACTTTTGGGGGAAAAAATCAACTGAAAATGTTTTGTTTTGCTTTTGACTTCTTATTTTTTATAATATAAGATAAACTTCCAAACAAAAACGTATTTTCAAATGAAAAACTAAAATATTCCATTCTGAAAATATCAAAACAGAACACTTTGATTTGATCAATGCATTTTATTTTTAACAAAATATTGTTGAAAGTAACACATTCTTGTGGAAGATTTAAATTAAATGGAATTTTTCTGATGGAAAACTTTGGTAAGAAAATTTTCAGCTAGCTCTGTAATTACTGTGGCCATATCTCTAGTCCCACTGGGGTTAGGTAAGTGAGTTTGTGGAAAATGTTTCTTTATTTTGTGGCTCTTCCATAAGACTTTCCTCTGATGCCACATCATAGTTTTTGTAAAAAAAAAAAAAAAAAAAAAAAAAAAAATGAAAACAAGCAAAGATGCACTGTTGAAATATTCCTTCTTTTCACAAAACCAGGAAATAAACCCAAATCCACTCTTTTCACTTTAGAGGCCGAATGTTCCATACCACTTCCTTTGAAGCCACAAGAAACTACAGACTGTTCCCGTGTCTAAGGTAAACAAAATAATTATCACTTTATTTTAATTGTCACTAATTATATTCAACCAGCTGCATAACATAAGAAGGAACTAAACAGTAATTTTTTTGTGAAGCTTAACTAGATCATATTCAAGTCACAGTTTCAAGAGTATTTCTGTATATAATTGGCCAGTTATTTCTAATTAATGTCTCACTTATTTCTATCAGTGTCTAAGCAACCCATTAGGTAAAGTTTGCTTATGATATATAATAGCTACAGAAACAAAAAAGTATTAATCTGTATTAATACCAAGTATCTTGTTAAAATAATTGGCATTCGGAAAGCTCATAGTGAAAGGAATAGTTCTATGCAATATCCACTGTTATCAACTCCATCCTTAGGCCAGTGTGACCCTAACAGCATCCCAATGCAAGAGGGCAAGGGTCTCAATGGTATCAGGTAGTGAGTTTCAACTGGCCTGACCATTTCAGTGTGCCCCAATTCATTAATGTCATAACCAGTATCTAAAAGTGTCATGTACAATATGAATAAAAAGCTAATAACATACAGATCGTTAATATTATTGCACGGTGTAAGTACAGAGGAGAAATTCAAAATTACAAAAATATTGGGAATTATGTTCTTAAAGTATGTCTGCCAGGCAGGGCTGAAGTTACCCCACCCTAGACAAAGGAATGTGGTGCATCCACCTTGAAGATACTTCCAAGATTCATTAAGAGACAATGGAAGTATATTTACATAAAAGGTAAACTAAGCCATCAAGCTGATTAGGGGAGGAGATAACGAATCAGCATCACAGCATGGGGAGGAGATTGCAGGAACAGGTCAGTTTGCCTTTTAGCAAACACCAGCAAGGGAAGAAACCAGCATGGAACTTCCTTCACCTTCAGACTCCATGGCACCTTCCTCACAGCTTGAATGAACTTTACTTTGGGGGTAACCTTCAGAAGAATCCATTTAAAAGTTTACTGGACTATAAAAGAGAGGGGCAAACAACCCCAAGTTATCTTTCACCTAAGAAGACAACGGAACCAAGTACTCTGGACTTTGTGGGAGGTCCTGACCTAGAAGGTGGTCAGCCATCTCGCAGGAAGGAAGTGTGGTAAAAAAATCTTACCTTGAACCAAGATTGTAGTTTTATCAAGGCTTAGTGTCTAAAAAGCATTTTTCACTTTTATTTGCTTGTATCCATTTCTAACTCTATCCTCTATACTTGAACTCCCTTAAATCCCATTTCCTTTTGTTAATAAACTGTTTTACTTTTAATCTTCTAAACCAACCCAGTGCTGTGTTTGAACTGAAGTGCTAGTTAACTCCAGTTAAAGTAATAACTATGCAGTTTGTCCCGTTAGAGGAGCAAACGAACCTTATTATTCCTCTGAATGGTCCTGGAGAGGGCTGGACTTTGTACAGCACATGATTGTGGGAAAATTCGGGACTGGGGGATGATGGGAATCATCTTTCCAGGTGTAACCAAGACTGGTGGAGGCCTGAGTGTGGCTGTGGGGTAACAAGCAAGCTGCTGAGTCATAACTCCTGGTCCAGGGTTGCTTATCACTAACACTCAGTGCATGCTTGTATGCTGGCTGGGAACATCCAGACAGGGTTGCTACAGCAGCAGAGAATTTTAAGGCACCAAGGCAGGTGATGACACAACCCCTCACTGCTCTTGATGACCCTCCAGAATATGGCAGCCAGTAATTTGATATTTTTATGAACATAGGTGGAAAAAAGTTTGTCACTTTAAAATACAGAAGACTAGTGCTACAGTGGATTGGCAATATTGGACTTTGTTCTATGATCCTTTTGCCAGTTGTGAAAGTAAATTTTGACTTTGTAATTATGAGTTTTCTGACCAGCATGCTGATAGTTTTTACAGTGTTCATGCAGTCAGGATACGGAAACATACCACAACCTGCATCTGATCAAACCAGGTTGGATTTCACATTCTGTTTGCCGACATAGTACAGCCTAAGAACTAATTGCAAATATTACCCAGTATCTATCAGCAGCTTGATGAATCATTTTGAATAGGAAACAAATTCAGAAAACGACAATCCATTTGCAGCAAATTTGAAGAAATTCATCAAACAAATGATTTTTCAGTAATTATTGACCCTACTCCATTCATATCACATGGTGATACCCTGCTCGATAAGCCATCCATTTTCCCATCCCAAGCAAACTTATCATACATGCTTTTTCTGCTAAGATTATTATTTGGCTCTTCTGGGATGGTATTTTTCATGTATTAGCTATAAACGACTCAAGTTTGATCTGCCCCTTACTCATTCTGACCCTGCCCAAAAATGGGACATGAAGCAAGATCACCAACCTGATAACTATTGGAATGGCCCAAAGACGAGTGTTGGGCTTTCACTCACTCCTTTATTTTGAGTGACAACATATCTCCATTTTAAAGTCCTTCTTCCCCAATAGCAAGCTACAAACATTTTTCAGCTGAAACTAAGATCTTCATGATACTGCTGCTTTCAGCCTGGATACTGCAGGGTGTATGGACATGATGTAGCACATTTCAGTGTGAATATGTGTGCATACAGGCACATCTGGGGGTGGTGTAAGGTGTAAGAAAGCAACTTCAATGATACTCCTTTTCTCTGCTGATCCATTGTGTAGGAATCTGAGGGTAGGTTTGAAAACCAGTCAATAAGCCATCAGGCTGACCAGCAAACATATATTTAACCTCAATCATTTGAGATATGTAGTCCTGATAGTTAGATGTCTAATAGAGTTTGGCATTTGTGTATAAGGAAAATAGATTTATTTAATCAAATTAAAAAAAAAGTATTTTATTTGGGAAATGTGTGCTCTGAATTAATAGTATAGATCTTAATCAGTCTGACTCTTTGAACATTTTGTTCCAGTTAAGAACAGATTGAGCTGTTCTCTGAATCACTGTCAGGCAGGCAGTGCAGTATGAATCTCATGATGACACGCTTTTTGCTCTAGCTGAGTTCATGTTGGGAGAAATTCATACCAATAAAGAGGACTCAGGCATGGTCCTGCATCCACTCAAGACCCCAGTGGCCTAAATGTTGAGGACCTGATGGGCCCTCTATACAGGATTAAATCACTCTATATATACAACTTTCTAATAATGACATAAATAACTAGTTTCCAGGCACATAATCCATGCATGTTTGATTCTTAGGGTATGTCTACACTACGGAATTAATCTGAATTTACAGAATTTGAATTTTGGAAACATTGTATAAAGTTGAATGTATGCGGCCACACTAAGCACATTAATTCGGCGGTGTGCATCCATGTACCGGGGCTAGCGTCGATTTCCGGAGCGTTGCACTGTGGGTAGTTATCCCATAGCTATCCTATATTTCCCGCAGTCTCCCCCGCCCATTGGAATTCTGGGTTGAGATCCCAGTGCCTGATGGGGCAAAAAAAATTGCCACAGGTTTTTCTGGGTACAGCCTCACCCCTCCCTCCATGAAAGCAATGGCAGACAACCATTTCGCGCTTTTTTTCCTGGGTGAACACAGCAAACGCCATACCACGGCAAGCATGGAGCCCGCTCAGCTCAAGACAGCAGTCATGAACATTGTAAACACCTCGCGCATTATCGTGCAGTTTATGCTGAACCAGGACCAGAAAAATGAGGCAAGGAGGAGGCGGCGACGGCAGCACGGTGACGAGAGTGATGAGGACATGGACACAGACTTCTCTCAAATGGCGGGTCCCAGCACTTTGGAGATCATGATGTTGATGGGGCAGGTCTGCTGATTATGCGCAGCCAGACACCAGGGTGATTAGAAGAGCACACCAGGAAGCGCTGTGCATCAGAGAAGCTTTGAAAACCAGTTTCATGACTGGCCAGGCTACCATCTGAAAGTTCTGTTTGTTTCTCCTTGATGAAAACCCGCCCCCTTTATTGACTCATTCTCTGTAGGCAACCCACCCTCCCCCTTCGATCACAGCTTGCTTTCAAAGGAAATAAAGTCACTATCATTTAAAAAGCATGTATTCTTTATTAATTGATTATAAAAAGAGGGAGAGAACTGAGAAGGTAGCCTGGGTGGGGTTTGGGAGGAGGATCGGAGGGAAGGAAAAGACCACTAAAAAAAGGTTAAAATAATGACAGCCTTTTGCTTGGGCTGTCCACTGGGGTGGAATGGGAGGGTGCACAGAGCCTCCCCCCCGCGTTCTTACACATCTGGGTGAGGAGGCTATGGAACATGGTGAGGGGGGAGGGTGGTTATACAGGGGCTGCAGCGGCAGTCTGTGATCCTGCTGCCATTCCTGAAGCTCCACCAGACGTCGGAGCTCACACAGCAGCCCCAGCATTGCATCCTGCCTCCTCTGATCTTCCTGCCACCACCTCTCATCTCGAGCGTCTCTCCTCTCCTCACGTTGGTCCCTCATGTCCTCAAGCTGGTCCCTCCTGTCCTCACGTTCACTGGCATCTTTCCTATACTTTGAAACTGTGTCCTTCCACTCATTCGGATGAGATCTTTCATTGCGGGTGGATTCCATGATTTCCGCGAACATCTCGTCTCGCGTCCTCTTTTTCCGACGCCTTATCTGAGATAGGAGGGAGGCTTGAAAAATTTGCAGCTGCTGGAGGGAGGGAAAAAAGGAGAGAATTTTTTAAAAAGATACATTTTACAGAACAATGCTTATACTCTTTCACGGTGAACAACACTATTCACGTTACATAGCACATGTGATTTCTGTGCAAGGTCGCATTTTGCCTCTTAATATTGAGTGCCTGTGGGTTTGCTGCTAGAGATCACAGACACAGGTCCGGGCAACAGAATTCAGCTTGCATGCGGCCATGGTAAACCATTGTCTTTTGGCTTCTGCGCCCTCCTTTCCCACATACCAAGCAAAGCTCGTTGAGTGCTGCAGTTTTCCAAACTAACCCCCTCCCATCCAATTCTCTGGGATGATTGCTTTATCCCTCCCCCCACCGCGTGGCTGGTATCAGGGAAGATCCCTGCTAGCCACACGTGAAAAGCTCAGCGCCAATACCTCTCTTCCCCCCCACCCCCCGCACTTGGCCTACTACAGGGAAGGATTTCTTTTCAGCCACAGGCAAACAGCCCAGTAGGAAGGTTCACCTCTGTCCCCTTAATTAAATTCCCGTATTTCAACCAGGTTACCATGAGTGATATCACTCTCCTGAGGATTACACAGCAAGATAAAGAATGGATGTTGCTTGAAACACCAGGACCATACGCTGCCAGGCTTTGTCATGCAATAATACCAGATTACTTGCTACTAGCATGGCGTGGTAAAGTGTCCTACCATGGAGGACGGAATAAGGCTGCCCTCCCCAAAAACCTTCTGCAAAGACTTTTGGAGTACCTCCAGGAGAGCTTCATGGAGATGTCCCTGGAGGATTTCCGCTCCATCCCCAGACACGTTAACAGACTTTTCCAGTAGCTGTACTGGCCGCGAATGCATCCCAAGTCCTCAGGGCAAATTAATCATTAAAAAACACTTGCTTTTAAACCATGTTTTATATTTTAAAAGGTAAACTCACCTGAGGTCCCTTCCATGGGGTCATGGTCTTGGGTACTGGCGTGGGAGGCTTGGGAGGGTACTTCAGTCAGGCTGAGAAAAAGATCCTGGCTGTTGGGGAGAATGGAGTGCAGTGTGCTCTCCACAAGCTGCTCCTCCTCCTCCTCTTCCCCGTCTGCAGAATCCTCAGGTGTGGCTGATGAGATTACCCCCGCCTTGGAATCCACAGTCAGAGGTGGGGTAGTGGTGGCGGCCCCCCCAGAATTACATGCAGCTCAGCGTAGAAGCGGCATGTCTGCGGCTCTGACCCGGAGCGACCGTTTGCCTCCTTTGTTTTTTGATAGGCTTGTCTGAGCTCCTTGACTTTCACGCAGCACTGCTCTGAGTCCCTATTGTGGCCTCTCTCCATGATGCCCTTGGAGATTTTTTTCAGAAGTTTTGGCATTTCGTCTTTTCGAACAAAGTTCTGCTAGCACTGAATCCTCTCCCCATATAGCGATCAGATCCAGCACCTCTCGTACGGTCCATGCTGGTGCTCTTTTTCGATTATCAACTTGCATGGTTACCTGTGCTGATGAGCTCTCTGTGGTCACCTGTGCTCTCCTGTGCTGGGCAAACAGGAAATGAAATTCAAATGTTAGCGGGGTTTTTCCTGTCTACCTGGCCAGTGCATCCGAGTTCAGATTGCTGTCCAGAGCAGTCACAATGGTGCACTGTGGGATAGCTCCCGGAGGCCAATACCATCGAATTGCGGCCACACTAACCCTAATTTGAAATGACAAGATCGATTTCGGCGCTACTCCGCTCGTCGGGGAGGAGTACAGAAATCGATTTAAAGAGCCCTTTATTTTGAAAGAAATGGCTTCGTTGTGTGGACGGGTGCAGGGTTAATTCGATTTAACGCTGCTAAATTCGAATTAAACTCATAGTGTAGACCAGACCTTAGCTGTTCTTAACCTAGCTATGGCAGCTTTGTACCATTCTGCTGGTGTAAAGCAACACTAAGTCGGGTGGATCTAGTCAGAGGAAGATTTCCCCTTGTAAGTGAATTCATGGGTGGCTTCAATTTGTCTGGACAGCTTCTACATCACTCTGCTCTCTGTGGCCAGCCTAGGGGGCATGGCTGTGGAAAAGAGGACATGGCCGTGGCTTGATAAGCCTTGTCTACCATAGTCTAGCAGCTGGTAAGAGTTAGAGCAGACTTTCTACTGCCCTAACTTATGCCAGGGGGGCATGTGTGGTGCTCAGGTGGCCTGGGATCTGTGGCAGGCAAATGGAACTTTAACCACCTTTGTGTGTGTGCGCACACAAACTCCCCTATGGTCTGTGCTGGGCTTTCCTTGTCTGCAGCTCAATATCTGTGCCTAAGAGTTCTGAGTAGTAATTTAGAAACACATTAAAATTACTAAACCATAGGTAAAATCAAGAATCAATAGGTACGTTTTCTTCCTTCTCTCAATTCAAACTGGTTCTTTTTTTAAATAAACACCATACTTATCTGACCAAAGCTACTGAGAAACAATAGTATAAATCATAATTGAGGTTTAATTAAACGAATTGTATACCCTCCTTTTATCTCTACTGGGATGTTTAATGAAGCAGTTCAAGTTTTCTGTGTTTAAACAGGAATTCTAGCCATTTGCTAACCTGTTCATGATAAATGTCACCCTACTAAAATAAGTAGCTTTGACAAATCTGCCCCCACTCTACTACTCCAGCATGTTAAAAATATCACAGTAGTAGCCTGTCTTGTGAAACGGACAATGTGAATGTCATTAGTCACTGCTGGAGAAAAATTCCATTTATGTTTCTTGTACAAGCTCTAGAGAAGGCCCAAATTCCTGTTAATTCTCAGAACAACACAAACCCACATACCAGAGAATGTGTTAGTGTCACTTATTTGTATTATGTTACAATAGCAGCTGGGATAAAATTTTCAAATGCACCTAAGTCCTATTTTCAAAAGTCACTTGAGGCAGATTTTGAAAGGTATTTAAGTGTTTGAAGATTCAGATAGGTACCTAATGGGATTTTCAGAAGTGCCTAAGCAGGTAAGTTGCCTAATTCCCATTGGTGCCTAACCTGCTTAGGCACTTTTGGAAATCCCATTAGACACCTATCTGCATCTTTAGGCATGTAAATGCCTTTGAAAATCTGGCCCCGAGTGCCTAGCTCACTTTTGAAAATTGACTTAAGGTACTTCAAAACCACAAATCAAAGTGTAATTGTAGCACAGGTAGGCATATCTTGCTAGCTTTAATCTAGCTAGTGCAGAAAATATTAATAGTTAAGATGTAGCAGCACAGATTCAGTACATGGTAGCCATCCCCACCAGGGACTCTGGGTATGTACTTGGGTAGCTGACCCAAGCCAGAATCTATGTTGTTGCATCTTCACTGCTATTGTGACCCACACTAGCTAGATTAAAGTTATCATAGCCATGCTACAATTACACCTTAATTTGCAGAGTAGACATGCCCTGTGGGGTAAATTCCAACCCAGGGAGACATACCCACGCTAGCTCTGATTGAGCTAGCATGCTAAAAATAAAGTGTAGCCGTGACAGGAGGGGCTAGCTCCCTGAGTACATGCCCATGTGAGCCCATAGACATGTACTCGTGCTGCTGCAGCAACGCTGTACTTTTAGCACACTAGCTCAATCAGAGCTAGTACAGGTATGTCTCTTCAAGCAGGGAATCACACACACAACTCCTCTTCCGTTCCCTCACCCCCCGCTTGAAATGTAGACGTACTCTAAGTCACTTAGACACTTCTTGAAAATTTTGCTGCTAGATTCCACAACCAATTTGGGACACCATTGTGCTAGGAGCTGTACAGAAACATGGCAAAAGGCAGTCCCTTCCCTAATGAGTTTACACTCCTACCTCCTGATCCTCTAGCCACTTCTGCACATGTTTAACTTTAAGTATGCAAGCAGTCCCATTGAATTCAATGGTATTACTAACACATCGAGGCATATGCATAACGGTTTGTAGGCCCAGCGCCTTAGTTTAAGATGAGATGTAACAAATATGTGAAACAAACAGGGAAATGGGCAATAAAATCAATGTTTCATGCAGAAATATTTAAAGAAATATTAAAGTTAAAGGTCTGGTCAAAGGCTTTCCATTTGCTAAAGCTATGAAATCTATATTGTCTTTCATATTTGGACAAAGTATGAAAAATAACTCAAGCAACTTAATTTCATGTAAAGCATAGCAGATTATTTTAAACTGTGTGTGTATGTGGGGAGAATAATTTTAATGATTGACACAGTCTACAGAGATTCATATTCTGGGGGAAGCATAATGCATGAGGAAGTCAGAGTGATACTGTCTGAAAAGGAAAATACTAAAATTATGATTAAATTTTGGAGGCCTTTTTTAATCTGATTTTGGTGTGTACCAATAGTCTTGGACTATTCCCATATTCCCATATCTTAATGCCTTGGTCTAACCACTAGAAAACATTGCCTATTATTGTAAAACAGAACTTTTTTGTGGGGGTCTAATATTTCATTTGGAAGCCATTCAATGACTATTGAGCTATTTTTCATTTTCGCTAACAAAACTTCTCTGGTATTACATTAAGTACTCCAACTCTGTCTATATTAAAATTCAAAAGTTGGGATGACATTCCATACCTTATGGGGTTTTCTAAGGATATATAACAGATCAGAGTACACCCTTGAAAGTTACGATTCAGTTTCTAGCACATCAGGGTTTCTATGCCTATCTCAGGTATTTCAGTTATGATGATTTAAGCTAAAAGTTTCTGTATAAAACAAAAGGGGATCTCTATAAAAGGCAGATCACAAGAGGAATAATAGCTGGAGGGATAGAGTAATGATAGGGAAGATTAACTGAGAGCTGAAACTAGGTCTTTTTGTTTTGTTTATGGCAAACCAATGAAAATGAGCCCAGAAAAGATCAAATATTATAGTGTAGTTTTACTTGGAGAAAATAAAACTTTGTCACTTTCTCCAGGCTTTAACTGCTTACTGTCTAGATGTACAGTTGTAGAATAAAATATGTTTACAGGGAGTTGCCCGGCTCTGAAAAATTAAATTTGAGGAAATGAGGGTAGAACCACTCTGAAAGAATTTAGACAATCTGCCTGGTAAACAAAGGCTGTTCAAACAGAATAAAATGTACGCCAAGCTTGTAAGGCTAAAAGAGGGGGTTAGTATAAAGAGAAAAAAACTCAGTCTGGCTGAAAAGAGAGCTTCTTTCAAATCATTAAGATCAAATTTTCAGTGGGCCTCCTTAATTATGCCTACAACAATCTGTAAGCTCATGCATTCTGCACTCAAACTTGATGTACATGCACATATGACAAGGACTATTAAGGAGGTCCACTGAGAATTTGCCCTTAAAGTGGTTCCACATATCACCTAGAATGATATGTTCCCTCCCCTCCGCCCCCAAGATCTTTCTGAATGTTTCCCTTTCAATAATCTTTCTGGTTTAGTTTCTCAAGGGTGAAAACATCTCTAAAACTGCTTTCACTTCACTTGAATACATGACAATATCTCAGGTGGATAAAATAGAAATTGGTCTACAGTGAAACGAATCTAGACTGTAGAGCCATTTTAGGAAGGGAAATAGAGGCTCAGGGAGACTTAAAGTGAAAAATATCCACTAACTGTGGGTGCCCAATGTGAGATGCCTACAATCTGATTCTTCAGAGCCCTTTGAGTTATAAACAACTCTATATGTTCAAAGAGCTGCTCCCATTGATTCCACTTGTAGTTGTGCAGGTCAGCACTTCTGCACAGGGTCTCAAACTCAGCAACTAGAAAACAAGAAACACACAATTAGTGTTCACCAATGAAAAGTTTGGTATAAGCATTTCGTGCAGCATCACATGCAAACTCTATAGCAGAGACAGAATCCTGTTCTCCAGGCAGCGTTCAGCTGCCTTCACCATGCGATAATCATTCTTCTCCTTAAAGCCCCTGGCTCAGTCACTATTCACCTTTCAACTTCTGGAGCAAATGAATCAGGGATCCTATGACCAAGTCTCCTTCATTATACACCAGAGCAAGTCTATCTTGTGCATTGAATGAGGGTGGGGTCCTGTGAAAAAAATAGAATCTGACCATGTAATTAAAGACTGTATCATAATGCATACACCCAAGAAGACTGAATTAAGATTGCACAGACAACCGTAATTCTGGTCTTTCCTAATTTTTGAAGTGTTTGACTTTGCAACCTTAATGTTCTTTCAATGTAATATTTTGTGTGTAATTTCCCAGATTTTTTTAAAAAAGCAAACAGAAAAAACAGAAATTCCATCATGTAGCATCATATTGACACCCGTTTGGGTCATCAACAGGATTTGAACCTTTAGATCCACCATACAAACCTCTGCCACTTGAGTTCAAGGAGTAAATTATAACGACAGTAGGTTATAATCTAGAGGGGGATGGGACACTTCGCCAGCAGGTTTCACAAAAATTTGCTGATAGCAGAGGAATGGCGAGACTCAGGAATTTTAAAATTCCAATCCAGATTCTGGAAGGGAATGTGATCTAGTGGGCACAAAGTCTTCTGTCCATTCATTCCAAACTTGACTGCTTCTGCCCCTTTCCCTCCAACCTGTCCTTGTCCCAGTCCTTTCTCTCCCCAACTCTTGGCTCCCCATTTCATCCCATTCTCCTCACTTAACTAGACCCAGTCTCCCTCTGCAGGCTTCTCATTCCAATCTCAGACTTCTTGACCAGCAAATCCTAGTCTCACATCTCACATTGCCCTGCCATTCCCAATTCCCTTCTCCTGGTCCCTTAGGCAATTTATCTCGCGCCTTAACCCTGTCTTCCAGTCACTCCCACCCTACTTTCATTCCCTGTCCCCACTTGCTACCAGTCCCACCATCCCCAAGCTCCCTCACCCACAGCTCCTTGTCCCAGACTCTTTACCCAGCCATTCCCACTTCTCCCCACTGAAACTGTCTCTTGTCTTTTCTCCTTCTGACCCCAATGATTCTCAGTCCCAGTCTCCATGCCCAGCCATCCCAGTCTCCCCTCCACCCTCTCTCCCCACCAGCCTCCAGCCCTAGATTCTGCATCATCCCCCCAGACTCCCTGTCCCTATCTGCTTGCCACACCTCAAGTGGAGGTCTGGCTCTTTTCCCCCTTTACATTTGAATAAGGCAGATTCCCCACACAACCTGAGCCCAGCAAGGGGAGCATTGAGAGCACAAAAAGACACAGGCACCCTGCTCTGAGTTCTGGTGCCCAGCCCCTGCTCCAGCCCACAGAAGTCCAGCACAACAATTGCAAAGAGGGTCCTGCTCAGACCTCATCTGAGGCATGCTCAGTGCACATGGAATCTCTGAGAATTTAGCTGCTAAAATCTAGATGTCTCTACTGAGCATGTGTGAATTACAATTTGCTAAAAACTTATAACTTGCCAAAATTTGGACAGATTTTCACAGGGAGGGCACAAGGCATATGCCTGACAAAAAGGCCACCACATTCCCCAACTGCCAAATTTTTAACTTCCTGATCCACAGTATGAGGGTGCTACAGTTGTTCAAAGAAAAGTCACCAGAATTCTTTAACATGGGCTAAACAATATAATTTTGCACAGCCTCAGTCTCAGAAAGTCCTGAACCATTTTGGCTGAAAATTTTCCCAAAACATCATCCTGAGGCAGACACCCAGCATGGAAAATTTCAGTGCAAATGATTAAAGTTTGGCAAAGTTATAAACACCTGAAAAACGGTCTACTATTGAGATGTGTTGTGTAGCCTTAATGATAGGCAGTCTTTCCTATAATAAACAGTTGAAATAAAATTTATGGCAAAATGCAGCTAAAGTCCTCCAAGTCTGCAAATAATCCACTTAGGGCCGAATGGTGAGTCCCTTACTAATTCCGGTGAACATTCATATGAGTGACACCATTTAATTCAATAGGCTCTTTGTGTAAGTAACTGCTCACCTCTGTGAGTATGAGGCTCTTAGTCTGGTCTATGATGAGCAACTTTGAAGTAACTGAGTGCAGAATTTGGAGACCAGTCTGTCAGTGTGTATCCCTCTTAATTTGACTTGTATATTGATTTCTATTTATCTTGTCTATTTAGATTGTAAACTCTTAAGGGCAAGGACGGTCTTTCTGTGTGGTTCTACAGTGCCTGGCACATGGTTAGGCAGCTGGTTTCCTGAGACAACTGTCTCTCATGATGACCAATATTGTCACTGATTCCTTGTACTGCCCCATCTGTCTGTAGCCATGTGTTGTCTTATGCTTCGATTATAAACTGTTTGGGACAGGGGCTGTTTCTTAGTTCTGTGTTTGTCTTGGTCCTGGTCTAGGACTAGGGGTCATAGGTGCTAGGCTAATTCAAATAATAAAAAATTAGAAGATTGAGTGGGGGAATCTAATTTCTACAGCTGCCTAATTTCTAAAGGAACAGGTCATCCTTGGTCCTTCATCAAATATTCCACCTATTCAACTCACCCTTTTCTCCCAGGCTTTCACTACCAGATGTAAGAAATGTGCTATGGCAGCCTAAGATTGCCCTAATTTGGGACCACATCTTCTTTATGTAATCGCTCACTCATCCCCCTTTTCCCCATTTCTTTTTCCCTTCCAGATGTCATTGAGACCCCTTAGAAAAATGCTGCTTACTAAAGTACTAGGAGGGAACATTTGATTAGCATTATTTATTTTACTACTTACAATGTAGCAGGGAGCTATATCTTTCCTAGCAAACTGCAAATTAGAGCTGCTCAGAAGGTTTATTTTTCTGCTCAACAGTTCTAATTTTGGAGGCAAAAAACTGAAAACATGAAAAATGAAGAATTTTGGTTTTCAGCCAAAAATTGCCCCAAACAGAAAAATGTGGGTCCAAATCTGAACATTTTTTGAAATCACACTTTCCAAAAAACATCTGTTTTGTCAAAACAAAACAAAAATGTCCATCAAAGAAAAGTTTTGATAGAAAATATGTGACCAGCCCTACTTTATATTTACTTTGTATAGGTTCAGAGCAGCAGAAGGCATCTCTTTGTGGTAAATCATGGGGTGCTAACTCTCCTCTCCTGGTACTTACCAAGTTTTATAGTTTTCAGCTTTTTAGCCAGGTCTGCTTTTCATCCCTTGACTTTCCATGTGCTGTAACTTTGTTTGTTCAGCCTATTGACTGACTGCAAAGTTTGCACTGTCTAGATTGCAGTCCAGACCATATTATATAATGAATGTAATAGATGTTATCGTAACTTGGCTTTACATTCAAAGTTTCAACTGAATTTGGTAGCCAATTGCTTGTATGCCCTTGTGCCCTCAGTAAAACTGGAAAGTAGATCGTACCTCCTGGGGGTTTATGATGTCAATTTAGCATGAAAAATGATAAAGAATGAGCTCCAAAGAACCAATGCGAAAGGCTGCAGTATTGCATGATCCTGGAAATTGCTGGTCTGGTGCTTTGCACTTAGAAGACCTGAAAGAAATAGTTTGGTTTCTGGGATTTTTGTGCCTCAAAGGTAGGTTGTGAAGTACCTGATGAGGAAGTTATGGTTCAAAGAAAGGTTACAAAAATAACAGTAACCATCCTAAAATTATCAAAAAGATTTACAAGAAGTCAGCTACAATGTGTGGGTTTTGACCTCCAGGAACTGTAAATTTTATTCACATTGTGCTGTGGAACAAAACACACTTGGAGCATTAAATCAATTTCATTTCTGTGCTCCAAGGATTTGAAGCTGAGGTTTAGATTATAAGGAAACAGATGTCAAGTGTAAAGCATAATTAAGACAGTTCTGGTGCCAGAACCAGGATTTTATTTTTTCTGTGGACCAAGGAATTTACTTTTTCTCAGCTCTTAATAGCAGGGGGTTTAGTCTCTCTCTCTCTTATTTTATTTTCTTCTGTACACTCAAAATTGCAGCAGACCTGAATATGGTATGTGTGTTATATAAGCTGATAGCTTTACTCTAGTCACAGCCAGCCATGGATTTACCTGCTTTTAAGACTTGATCCATTGCCCATTGAAGTCTCTGCAAAGACCCCCATAGAAGTCATTAGAAATTGAACCAGTGGTTGTGTTAGGGTGACCAGATGTCCCGATTTTATAGAGCCAGTCCTGATTTTTGGGTCTTTTACTTATATTACCCCCCAGCCCCATCCCAATTTTTCACATTTGCTGTCTGGTCACCCTCGGTGGTGTAGAGTGGTATAGTAAATGCTGCGCACAAAGCAAACTCCAATTCATATTCACTATCCCCCGCTTTCACAAAAGGGGGGAATTTTTGTCCAATTTTGGGCCCCACACTACAAGAAGGATGTGGAAAAATTGGAAAGAGTCCAGCAGAGGGCAACAAAAATCATTAGAGGGCTGGAGCATATGACTTATGAGGAGAGGCTGAGGGAACTGGTATTGTTTAGTCTGCAGAAGAGAAGAATGAGGGGGCATTTGATAGCTGCTTTCAGCTACCTGAAAGGGGGTTCCAAAGAGGATGGATCTAGACTGTTCTCAGTGGTACCAGATGACAGAACAAGGAATAATGGTCTCAAGTTGCAGTGGGAATATTAGGAAAAACTTTTTCACTAGGGGGATGGAATGGGTTACCTAGGGAGGTGGTGGAATCTCCTTCCTAGAGGTTTTTAAGGTCAGGTTTGACAAAGCCCTGGCTGGGATGATTTAGTTGGGAATTGGTCCTGCTTTGAGCAGGGGGTTGGACTAGATGACCTCCTGAGGTCCCTTCCTACCCTGATATTGTATGATTCTATGCTGTCTACATGGAGACTTAACTGCACTGCTCAGGGGTGTGGATTTTTCAGACCTGTGACCAACATAGTTAAACCAACCTAATTTTCCAATGTAGACCAGGCCTTATTTACATTCTACCACTGTCAGTTTTAAAAATAATTTTAACATAAACAAAACCTCTTCTTTAGTTTTCCAAAAGCCAAAATTATGATGATGGTTATTTATTATTTGTCTTAGGGCAGTGGCTAAGAGTACCACTAACAGACCAGGGCCCCATTGTGCTAGGCAACATACAAACACACAACTAAATGATGGTTCCAACCTCAAAGAGTTCACAGTCTAAGTATAAGAAAAGAACAAACAGATGGTTACAGACAGATGGGGAAGTACAAGGAATCAATGAGACAATATTGGTCACCATGATAAGTGGTGGTCACAGCACACCAGCTGCATAACCATGTGTGAATCACTGTGCAAACACACACAAAGACACAGTTTTTGCCCTTTACAATCTAAATAGATAAGATAAACAACAATAGACAAGTAAAATGCAGGGTGATGGTGAGCACACAGCCCCTGATAGGCTCCTTTTCTCTTCTCCCCATCAGCCATCCCCCCTCTTCTTCCCTCCCTGTCCCCCAGGTGCCCCATCAAACTTTCTCTGCCTCTGATGCTTCACTGAGCTCTTACCTTCTTCCTGCCATAGATTCAGGCACCTTCCCCCATCGCGCAAGAGAATGCAGAAACCTAGCTCTGTACTGTGCAAACCTATATTTAATTCCCTAACCGTGCAGCTTGATAATGCATGACCCCGATCACTATATGAATGTCAACTAGACTGTCCCTGAAAGGAAGGATGGCTAGGATGCTAGCTTGAACCTTGGTTCAAGTCCCTCCTTCACCACAGGCTTTCCATGAGTACTGGGGCAAGTTATTTACTCTGTGCCTCCATTTTCCATCTATTAAAATATAGATAATACTTTCCTACTTCATATGGTGGGGATAACTACATTAAAGACAGAGAGGTGCTAAAATGCTATGGTAATAAGGGCTATGTAAGTACCAGACGTGATCTTGCAGTGCTCAGAGGAACCCATAGACAAGGAGGTAGCTAGCACTGGTATCAGACGTGTGTAGTTTACCTGTAACAAATGGAAGCCCAGAGGTTATTCTTTAGTTTTGATTTCTTCTAGTTAGTTTGTCTAATGTTATAATTCAGCTTCTGTTTTTTCGTGGGACAGAAGGAGTGTGGGTGACTGTGGGAGGAAACTTGTTTCCTGTAGGAACTGCAGTAGGTATGGAAAGAGACATGTAAGACAAGGAAGAACAATTTAGAAGAGGTAATTAAAAATACATCTGTGACCCTGTCATGAAAGATCTAAAATGTTTCTCTTCAAGAAGGAGTCGATACAGAAAATAAAACTCATTATATGTCACATAAAAGAAATGTAAAATATTACCCAGCCAGCTGGTTGAGATGATAGATAAGATAGTTACTATGTAAAGGTTTGATCCTGCATCACAAAATTGCTAGTTTTGCCACTAACTTCAGAAGGAAAATGAACAGGCTTTAAGGGCTTGGGAGTAGATTTACAAAGGTAATTGGTACCCCAGGATGCAGATAGGCACCTAGTGAGGATTTACAAAAGAGCCTGGCTTTCAATGGGAGTTAGGCACTGAACTTTTTAAGGCATTTTTGTAAATTCCCCTAGGCATCTGAATATAGTGGTAAATCTGGTCCTTTATCCCACACTGTGGTGATAACCTCTGTTCGGCATGCTCAACTGCCTGTGACATCTTTGCAGGACTGAACCTTCAGACCTCAGGTCAGCAAACTTCTTAAACACATGCTTAATGGTAAGCATGTATCCAAATATAGGATCCCATCAAAACATCTAAACTTTTATGCATTGACATACATCTACAACAAAACAATAAAATCAAACTATATTTGTGATAAATTAATGAATATTAAAACACATGCCATGGGAAATATCTAGTATTTCGTAGACTGGCATATACAATAGAACATTACTCTGAACTGAATGGGTGGCATGGAATTTATTTGGATAAATGAGGATTAAATGCACATCAGGATACAGAATGTAAGTTTGTGTAAGGCTGCTATTGTATATTTACTGAAAAATGTGTGCAGTGGGACATGCTTCGAACCAGAAAATAAATAGATTTTCATATGGAAGTGTGAGACTTTAAAGCAGAAGTGGTATCATCTGTATATTTTTTCTGCTTTTTAAATGAACCATGTAAGGGTCTATTCCCCTTTCGATATGAACATGGGAATGCTTGTAGATGGGGATCCTGTGTTCAGTGAGGGAAACACATATGATTTGAGTACCTAAAGCAAGATGTAACAAAAACCCAACATCCTGGTTTGAAGAAGGCCTGTAATCTGTGCCTCATTGTACTATGATCCTCTCATTTCTCTAAACATAGAAAGATTATGTCAGTACTTTGATGAGAGGCTTCTATAATGTGCTGAGATACCACAGTGATAAATGTGGGATGAAGTGGACTAGGCTTTTTTCAGGCAACTAACAAAAGTTACTAGATCACAGGCCCTGATTCTCATGGGGGACTTCAATCACCCTGATATCTGCTGGGAGAGCAATACAGCAGTGCACAGACAATCCAGGAAGTTTTTGGAAAATGTAGGGGACAATTTCCTGGTGCAAGTGCTGGAGGAACCAACTAGAGGCAGAGCTCTTCTTGACCTGCTGCTCACAAACAGGGAAGAATTACTAGGGGAAGCAAAAGTGGATGGGAACCTGGGAGGCCAAGTTGAGGTCAAGTTCAGGATCCTGAAAAAAGGAAGAAAGGAGAGCAGCAGAATACGGACCCTGGACTTCAGAAAAGCAGACTTTGACTCCCTCAGGGAACTGATGGGCAGGATCCCCTGGGAGAATAACATGAGGGGGAAAGGAATCTAGGGGAGCTGGATGTATTTTAAAGAATCCTTATTGAGGTTGCAGGAACAAACCATTCCGATGTGTAGAAAGAATAGTAAATATGGCAGGTGACCAGTTTGGCTTAACACAAAAAGTAAGCTTACAAAAAGTGGAAGATTGGACAAATGATCAGGGAGGAGTATAAAAATATTGCTCAGGCATGCAGGAGTGAAATCAGGAAGGCCAAATCACAATTGAAGTTGCAACTAGAAAGGGATGTTAAGAGTAACAAGTAGGTATGTTAGCAACAAGAAGAAGGTCAGGGAAAGTGTGGACCCCTTACTGAATAGGAGAGGCAACCTAGTGACAGAGGATGTGGAAAAAGCTAATGTACTCAATGCTTTTTTTGCCTCTGATTCACAAACAAGGTCATCTCCCAGACTACTTCACTGGACAGCACAGTAGGGGGAGGAGGTGACCAGCCCTCTGTGGAGAAAGAAGTGGTTCAGGACTATTTAGAAAAGTTGGACAAGCACAAGTCCATGGGGCTGGATGCACTGCATCCAAGGGTGCTAAAGGAGTTGGCGGATGTGATTGCAGAGCCATTGACCATTATCTTTGAAAACTCATGGTGATCTGGGGAAGTCCCTGATGACTGGAAAAAGGCTAATGTAGTGCCCATCTTTAAAAAAGGGAAGATGGAGGATCCGGGGAACTACAGGCCAGTCAGCCTCACCTCAGTCCCTGGAAAAATCATAGAGCAGGTCCTCAAGGAATCAATTTTGAAGCACTTTGAGGAGAGGAAAGTGATGAGGAACAGTCAGCATAGATTCACCAAGGGCATGTCATGCCTGACTAACCTAATAGCCTTCTATGATGAAATAACTGGCTCTGTGGATGAGGGGAAAGCAGTGGACATGTTATTCCTTGACTTTAACAAAGCTTTTGATATGGTCTTCCAAAGTATTCTTGCCGGCAAGTTAAATAAGTATGGGCTGGATGAATGGACTATAAGGTGGATAGAAAGCTGGCTAGATCGTCGGGCTCAGCGGGTAGTGATCAATGGCTCCATGTCTAGTTGGCAGCCGGTATCAAGCAGAGTGCCCCAAGGGTCGGTCCTGGGGCCGGTTTTGTTCAATATCTTCATTAATGATCTGGAGGATGGCGTGGATTGCACCCTCAGCAAGTTTGCCGATGACACTAAACTGAGAGGAGTGGTAGATATGCTGGAGGGTAGGGATAGGGACCTAGACAAATTAGAGGATTGGACCAAAAGAAATCTGATGAGGTTCAACAAGGACAAGTGCAGAGTCCTGAACTTAGGAAGGAAGAATCCCATGCACTGCTACAGACTAGGGACCAAGTGCCTAGTCAGCAGTTCTGCAGAAAAGAACCTAGGTCATTCCCCTCTGTTCGGCATTGGTGAGGCTTCATCTGGCATACTGTGTCTAGTTTTGGGCCCCACACTACAAGAAGGATGTGTAAAAATTGGAAAGAGTCCAGCGGAGGGCAACAAAAATGATTAGGGGGGCTGGAGCACATGACTTATGAGGAGAGGCTGAGGGAACTGGGATTCTTTAGTCTGCAGAAGAGAAGAGTCAGGGGGGATTTCATAGCTGCTTTCAACTACCTGAAAGGGGGTTCCAAAGAGGATGGATATAGGCTGTTCTCAGTGGTACCAGATGACAGAACAAGGAGTAATGGTCTCAAGTTGCAGTTGGGGAGGTTTAGGTTGGATATTAGGGAAAACGTTTTCACTGGGAGGGTGGTGAAGCACTGGAATGGGTTACCTAGGGAGGTGGTGGAATCTCCTTCCTTAGAGATTTTTAAGGTCAGGCTTGACAAAGCCCTGGCTGGGATGATTTAGTTGGGGTTGGTCCTGCTTTGAGCAGGGGGTTGGACTAGATGACCTCCTGAGGTCCCTTCCAACCCTGATATTCTATGTGGTATAAAAACCTGAATAAAATAGAAAAGGACAGAGGGCAAACCTTTCAAGAAAGCCTATGTGTGTTAGGAGCCTAAATATCCTTTTCAAAAGTGTCTAGGTAATTTAGTTGCCTAAGTCTCATTGACTTTGACATTACTTCCAGTATATGACTACCAATGGGAATTAGGCATTTTTGAAAATGTTACCCAGAATAAATTCAAGCTAGCCCCTACAAGAAAGGGTAGTGGTACTTTGGTGTATCTCTTCCCTCTGAATCAGCACTGAGACACAATCAACATCATGATAATTAAAGATCCTGTAGCTATTTTTTGTTGTTGTTGCAAGAACCTGAGTGTTATTCAATTCCATCACAAGTAATTACATTCTGCTGCCTGCAGTTTCAATTGGATGTAGTATTCTTCTTCACTTCTTTTCCTAAAATGGTTTTGTGGTGTTGCTGTGAGCTGTTAAACAATTCCCATGTTAAACCTCAGAGTTGAAGTGTTCAGTAGTGGGGTAAGTCAGCCCTGAATAGTTTGTATTTCAATTTAAGTTTGTAACGTGTTTTAGAATCTTTCAGAATGAGAAGTGCTTTGTAAATAATAAGGCCAAGATTTTCAAAAATGGATGGTTAGTTAGCTCATATCTAGACACTTGTGTAACCCCCACTCATAGTGTTCCCAGCACCCCACCCCCTCACTGCCCAGAGGGCCCCCCCAACCTGCTCAGAGACCCAAAGACCTGGGCCACAGCTGTGTGCTAATTGGGCTGCATGTGGCCCGTGGGCCACAGGTTGAGAACTGCAGTCCTAGGGGACCCTATGTATAGAGTACAACATTAATTGCAGCAAGCCCTCTGACACCTAGGGTTGCCAACTTTCTATTTGCAGTTAACTGAATACCCTGGGGCATCCCACTGCCCCGCCCTTTCCCCGAGGCCCACCCCTTCTCTGAGGCCCCGCCCACCGCTCACTCCATCCCCCCCTTCCTCCGTTGCTCACTTTCTCTCACCCTTGCTCACTCACTCATTTTCACTGGGCTGGGGAAGGGGCTTGGTGTGTGGGACGGAGAGAGGGCTCTGGGCTAGGGTGCAGGCTCCGGAGAGGGGCCAGAAATGAGGTGTTCAGGATGCAGGACGGGGCTCTGAGTTGGGGCAGGGGGTTCAGGTGCAAGGGCTCTAGCTGGGAGTACGGGATCTGGGGTGGGGTCAGATATGAGGGGTTTGGAGTGCAGGAGGGGGCTCCAGGCTGGGGGTTTGAGCCTAGGGGTTCGGAGTGTGGGAGGGGGTATGGGCTCTGGGCTGGGGTGCAGGCTCCTAAGAGGGACCAGAAATGAGATGTTTAGGATGCAGGAGGGAGCTGGGGGAGCAGGCTATGGGGTGGGGCCAGGGATGAGGGGGTTGGGCTGCAGGTATGGTTGCCAACCCTCCAGGATTGTCCTGGAGTCTCCAGGAAATAAAGTTTAATCTTTAATTAAAGATTATGTCATTTGGTGAAACCTCCAGGAATAAGTCCAACCAAAATTGGCAACCCTAGGCTCAGGAGAGCTCCAGGCTGGGGCTGAGGGGTTCAGAGTGCAAGAGCGTGTGAGGGGTGCGGGCTCTGGGCGGTGCTCACCTCAGGCTGCTCTCAGAAGTGGTGACATATCTCTTTGGCTCCTAGGTAGAGGAGCGGCCAGGCAGCTCTGTGCACTGACCCTGCCTGCTGTGGTTCCTGCTCAGGGCAGGGACAGTGCGCGGAGCCCCCCTGCCCTCCCATCTGTCTAGCAGCCAGAGGGAGATGCTGA
This sequence comes from Malaclemys terrapin pileata, assembly GCF_027887155.1. Classification (NCBI taxonomy): domain Eukaryota; kingdom Metazoa; phylum Chordata; order Testudines; family Emydidae; genus Malaclemys; species Malaclemys terrapin. The sequence goes on along the minus strand of NC_071507.1, from coordinate 182,683,029 downwards.
CAGCTTCCTGGGAGCCACGTGGAGCCAGGCTTTGGGTCTGGTATTGGCTAAAGAGGCTGAGGGCTGTAAGCTAAGAAAGTCTTCCTTTTGTTCTTGGTTCCTTCTGTGTTCAGACACAGGACTTTTTACATTGCTTGTCAATAAACAAAATTTCATCAAACAAAATACCATACTCCATCAATTTCTACTTCAGCTGAAACAACCCCAGGGCCCCAAACGTTGCATAGCTGCTCAGGTCAAAAAGGGGCAGCATTGCCTTCAAATCAAATCACATTGTGAAAACTTCAACTCCTAATAGTGTAGGAGATGTTCAACTCTGAGGGACAAATTCCATTCTGTTGCACAAGGAAGGTGCAGCTGAAGTCAAATGTATTACACCTGTATAATTTAGCACCAACTGTTCACATATTCAGAATGTCATGTTATCTATCTATCACATATGCAGAGCTGATAGCCACATGACAAACTATGGAACCAGGTGGTAAATTGTAGCCATGTAAATAAATAAATTGCACCTTTGACCACATCACTTGAGACTCGCTCATTTATCGCTGTAGAACCAAAACCTGCTGGGCAGTAAAGAGAATTTTGCACCATTGCAAATGGAAGATCCCCAGCTTCCTACCAGAATACTGTACATGCTTCTAGTCCTAGGAAAACCTGATATAACAGACTTTAAAGTTACGACATTTTATGTCTAGAAAAGCTAATTCACGTCAATTGAAGTTTTATGGCTCCCTTTGAGCCCTGCACAAAGGGATTGTTTGGAAACAAAGATACCTGGCTTTACAGGTGGAAAGATTTAAAAATAATAGTCCCCATCAAAGTTTTTAAAACTGTCTGAAACATTTTAACATAGTTTTTCTTAACATATGTGCTATAGACAGTGTGTATAGTTTTGTTATAAAGGTTCACTGGGCACGAGTCTCCAATGATCTGCAGAAGGCCCTCATCCAGCAAAGTACCAAAGCACTTGAGTGGTCCCTCTGAAATGTGTGTGTGTTTGTTTATTTAATTCATAGAAAACATTGTCTGCCTCACATATGGTTGATTCTGTATTCGGCAACACAATGACGCCATAGTCTTGGAGAAGCAGGAAGAACTTTTTATTTTCTGCTGTATCCTTATCTCCTTCATGACAGACTCTCCCACTCTACAATCAGCCTTCTCTTTGCCCCACTTGGAATCACTTTTTTTCTCTGTTTAAAAAGGCTGTGTGATAGTAGGAATAAGCTGCTGGGCAGACTCCCTGCATGACTCACCACTCATAAAAACAGTGCTGTTTCTGGTACTAGCTTTCCTCATTGCTTCCAGTCCTTCTCTGCTAATTAGTGAAATGCACTGTTTGTTTGGTCTGTATGCACTATCCCTTTTCCACAGTATATTCCCTTTTCTTAGAAATTAAAGGCCAGAATCTCAGTAGTTTGATATGCACAAATACTAGAATATACCCAACTTTGTACATTTCTCCAAAATCAGGCATATCAATGGGCAGTGGCCAGCTAGGCGTATAAGGCATGATCCAAAGGCCATTGAGGGCAATGGAAAGGCTCCCACTGCTTTTTAATTGGCTTTAGACCAGTCCCATAATACCTGATTTGTTCATTAAAGTCTGGTGTTTGTGCATATAAATTTGACTTTCACCAATATATGAGCAACTTGGAAAATGTGGCTCCCAAAGTCTGTTGCTGCTGATTATTTCAAATCCTTTCATTTGTTTTAAAATGCCCAAATATTTTTACATGTATTTTCACCCAGTGTATGAGCCCCATCCACAACAGCTAAGCCATTTCTTTCCACAGTGATTCTCTTTTCAAAGTATTTTCCTTCTTTACCTGATGACTTCAGAAATATTTGATCTTTCATTATTAGTTTAATTCAAAACAACCCCAAGATGTAAATCAAAAAGCAGCAGTTTGCTTCTACCACATGCATCATCTCCTGCAGCAGTGGGTAAAATTCTGAGGTAAAATTCACCCCTGTGCAGTGGGCCATCCAAAAGCCAGCGCCCCACTTAACTCCGATTTCATTCAATTACATCTATAGTGAATCTAGCATGTGTGAGAAAGGCCTTTGACACTGAAGTCATGTTACTGTAAAACAGATATATCCTAGACAGTGAATCCATGTCTTTTCCTAAGTCTTTTCCAATTCTGGTGTTTCCCAGTACTGGTGCTTCACCCTTGAACTAAAGGGATCACCCCAGGGGCTGTGAGGGTAATTGAGTTTCCATGTCCACTCATTCCATGGCCTCCTTACTGCGACTGTCACCAAGAAGAGAGTCTAAGGAAAGAAATGTAAATGTTTCATTCAAAATGACAGGATCCATGAAAGCAATTTTGCCCTGTGAAATGTATCACTGAATAGTTTATCTCATTGGCAAAACAGTGCAACGTGAAATAAATCAGCATAATTACTAGCTGGCCAAAAGCAACACCAAACTCACTGAAACTACCAGAAGCTGACATTCACAGTTCCACTACAGTTCATAGTTTTGTTCTCTGATCCCTGTTGAAGTAGAAAACTGTTTATAGATTTTATTGATATATTCTGTTGTATCCCCAGGGAAAGAAGTACAGGGAGAACAGGGCTGCATTAAGGAACATTTTATGGAACAAAACCATGATTTCCTTCAGTCACTGCACATCCACAGGGAAGAGCAATTTGTGGAAACATGGAGATGAAGGGGTAATGGATTTCTCTGTCAAAATGATGAGTGAAAGAAAGAAGTAATTACCATTAATGCACCTCAATTATAGCATGACGTTTTTTTAGCTGTATGTTCCCATCTACTTTTCATTTAAAACAAAACAGTTGCCAGAGACCCAGAGCTAAAACCAGAAATCCCTTTCAGCTCACGGCAAATTAGCAGTAATGTTCTTATTATATAAGCAGAGGGATGATTGGCTTCTTCCAGGCAAACACAGGAAGTGCTTGTTTGTTTCAGCCCCTACTCCTTCTTCTCTGCAAACTCGCAGTTGAACTTTATTTCCGATGCTATAATCAGCTAAGCATGATAATACTTTTTCTGGTTCCTATTTAGCTTTCAAAGCCCTCACAGGATTTCTGTCATGGATCACTGGCACCTTCCAGCAGGGAGTGAGGTCAATGGACATCCTTGGTACACAGGAAGGCATGTTCTATTAGAAAAGGGAAATGTTTTCAAATCCCTCAGATCTCGAGCTACTAAAAATAAACTAATGAGCCTTAAATTAACTTTTTTTTCACCAAGGCTTTTCAAGCTGAAAGAAAAGTATTTATTATCTGGGAGTGACATACAGGAAATTAGGCTTATAAATTGTGTTTAAATGGTTATGAGTTCCAACTTTCCTTAATGCTAATCTGTTGTGGGGTATGTGTTTTGACTTGCGTAAGTTTCTTTAATCAGTTATCATTGTATCACATGAAACATTGATGGTGAAGGAGTTCCAATGGTTCACATGTTGCCAGAGTCACACTCTCAAAGTGCTCTCTTTTTTACCTCAACAGTGGTAGGAGTGGTGCCGGCATTGACTGTTGCCCATTTTTATTGCCATCAACAAAAGTTTCTCGTATGCAATTATTTTAACATCTTAAATGTTCGAGTTTAGATAATTGAACTCATAGCTAGGGATATCACATGACAAAATATTCTGTAGGAGTTCGGATGGGGATGAATTTAGTGGGCCCCATTTGTCTTTGATGTAATTCTATGAAACTCAATGGAGTTAACCCAGGAACTAATTGAGCCCAGTGTGTTTGGTGGCTTATGAAGAAGTGAATAATTTTTGATCATGCCAAAACTGTTCCTTCTGCTTTTCTTTGTCTGGACATGAAGGGAATTTGTGCACTGTACGAAGTGTTGAAATACTTACAAAAGTAGTTTAGTTCTGGGATCTTTTCTCCTGCACAGACATACAAAAGCACACTCTTAGCCTTAGCCTCAGCTGGTGTGAATGACTTCAGTGGAGCTGCTCTGAGGATCTAGCCCACTGAATCTGCTTTTCTTGCAAGTGGCAAAAAGTATGGGAGAGTTCTTAACAAGCTAACTGTATTTAGTGAGCTAGTTCAACTTGTGCTAGCACAGGAATCTCTTGTTACTAAAGAACATAAGAACGGCCATACTGGGTCAGACCAATGGTCCATCTAGCCCAGTGTTGACTGACAGTGGCCAAGGTCAGATGCTTCAGAGGGAATGAATGGAACCAGGGCACTTATCAAGTGAGCCATCCATTGACATCCAGTCCCAGCTTCTGGCAGTCAGAAATTTAGGGACTCCCAGATTGCATCACTGACAATCTTGGGTAATAGTCATAGATGCACCTAGCCTCCATGAACTGATCTAAATCTTTTTTGAACTCAGTTCTTTTTTATATCTCTGTTGATCTGGTGCTGACTTGAGGTAGGTGCAATTCAAGATAAAGCAATCATAGATTACACTTGTTTAATTAATCATACAAGAGAGAATAATGAAGATGTTCTTGTTTCTGCTGCAGCATCTGGAGGTCCTAAATAAAGAGAATGCATGGCTCAGGAATAGTTCCTAGGAATTTTGTCTTGGGTCCAATCATCCCATCTGACACTTGGCACATGACAATGTACTATACAGAAGCACATGTACCGAATAGCCTTAAACTCAAACAGAAAGTACACTGAGATGCAATCATTGCAGTGATCTCAATGAGCATAATGCCGTTTACTCCCTCATTTGCAGTACTTCACCCATGAAAAGCAGGCCCAGAGAGGATTTGGGCATGGTGAATAGATCTTACCACATGTTCCCCCCAGTATTCACACAATAAGAGCCCAATGATGGAACGCTTACTCATATAAGAGTGCACCTTATCATACAAAGAATCCTATGGTAAGCAATGGGGCTACTTGCATGAGTGCTCACAATTGGGCCTTAAATTAATATGTTAATTACTGTACAAAGTTTAGTTTCAAAATATTTGGCATTTCCATGTCAGAGCTTCTTTCTAGGCTCATCGCTATTTGGATTTATGTCACAGTTCTCCCATTAGAACACCAGTAAGTGCAAGATCTAAGAAATTGGCAAAGTAGGATCCTGGGATAATATAATTCAGTCTTAGAGAACGGGTGTACAATGAAGGAGAGTTGGAAACCATGTTGCTCACATTTCTGTACTCGGACATTCATCACCAAATTTACTATAAGTTGAAGAGCTCTCCAAAACTATCAACATTTTTACACTTGCACAGTTCTGTAGTTCAGATGCTATGTGTGGTATAGACAAGCAGACAGACAAACAGCATGTGTTAAATATGCAGAGCTGAATCATGGTATGATATTCTTATCGATAAACTAGGCAAATATAACTTAGATGGGGCTACTATAAGGTGGGTGTATAACTGGCTGGATAACCATACTCAGAGGATAGTTATTAATGGTTCCCAATCCTGCTGGAAAGGTAAAACGAGTGGGGTTCCGCAGGGGTCTGTTTTGGGACCGGCTCTGTTCAATATCTTCATCAATGACTTAGATATTGGCATAGAAAGTATGCTTATTAAGTTTGCAGATGATACCAAACTGGGAGGATTGCAACTGCTTTGGAGAATAGGGTCCAAATTCAAAATGATCTGGACAAATTGGAGAAATGGTCTGAGGTAAACAGGATGAAGTTTAATAAAGACAAATGCAAAGTACTTCACTTAGGAAGGAACAATCAGTTTCATACATACAGAATGGGAAGAGACTGTCTAGGAAGGAGTATGGCAGAAAGGGATCTAGGGGTTATAGTGGACCACAAGCTAAATATGAGTCAACAGTGTGATGCTGTTGCAAAAAAAGCAAACATGATTCTGGGATGCATTAACAGGGGTGTTGTGAGCAGGATACGAGAAGTCATTCTTCTGCTCTACTCTGCGCTGGTTAGGCCTCAACTGGAGTATTGTGTCCAGTTCTAGGCACCGCATTTCAAGAAAGATGTGGAGAAATTGGAGAGGGTCCAGAGAAGAGCAACAAGAATGATTAAAGGTCTAAAGAACATGACCTATGAAGGAAGGCTGAAAGAATTGGGTTTGTTTAGTTTGGAAAAGAGAAGACTGAGAGGGGACATGATAGCAGTCTTCAGTCATCTAAAAGGGTGTCATAAGGAGGTGGGAGAAAACTTGTTCATCTTAGCCTCTAAGGATAGAACAAGAAGTAATGGGCTTAAACTGCAGCAAGGGAGGTTTAGGTTGGACATTAGGAAAAAGTTCCTAACTGTCAGGGTGGTTAAATTGCCTGGAATAAACACTGGAATAAATTGCCTAGGGAGGTTGTGGAATCTCCATCTCTGGAGATATTTAAGAGTAGATTAGATAAATGTCTATCAGGGATGGTCTAGACAGTATTTGGTCCTGCCATGAGGGCAGGGGACTGGACTCAATGACCTCTCGAGGTCCCTTCCAGTCCTAGAGTCTATGAATCTAGATTCATATGAATCTATGAATCTATGGTCACACTTTTCAACGGCAAAAAGCCTACCATTTTCAGTGGGACAAGAACTTGGCCCTCTTGCAACATCATTTCTATTAAATGAGGCAACTAATCAAACATCTCAGCTTAGGAATTTTTACAAAAAATCATGGAGCAAAACAATGTCTGCAGAACTCTACATACTGGCTAAAACCTTTTAAAATCCTTGTAATTAAGGGCACACAAAAAAAAGACAGTAACATCAAAATGCTGAGCCATTTACAGTGACATCTCCTTGATAGAATGGGTGGGATGGGCCCATTGTTTTAATGTGAAGCCTTGTCTTTCTCTCTTTCTTCATCTCTTGAGAAGATCACTGAGATTCTTCCTCCACCCTCAGAGTTCCTGGAGAAAACTGCCCATGTTTCATACAACGTTCAAACACCCCCTGTCATTATCCTAATGTTTATTTGCATTCTTGATTACTCTTGTTCAGGTTCATTTTCTTTGTTTTATTCTTGCCAGAGAACCTTACTAGAATGCTTGTCAGTTATTAGGAAAGCAAGTCAAACAGCTGCGAGTGTGGTTCAACGTTTCGGGTACATATCAGTGCATGTAGTTTTCTCTGTAAGTGTATGTTTTGTCCTCATCTTCAGATCAAACATAGGTACCAGCCCTTGTACATCTGCATTTGCAATTTTCAAGCTGGCAGGAAAACAAGTCAGAGAAAAATTAGACTCCTACATATGGTCTCAACAAGATGCACAGGTGTTCCACTGCATAACTCCCATTGAGAATCCTGCACAAAAATGACATGAATTTGGGATGAGGGGAAGGTTGATTAGGCAGCTGAGAGGTTATTCTTGCATGGATTGTTATTTTAAATAACTGGTAGGGTACCTGGAGCTGTGGATGGGTGTTTTAGAAATTAGTTTTCCTTGTGAACGTAAGGCATGAATTTATGTATCTATCTGAGGTATTTATGTATCTCCCATCGCTGTAGTATACAAGCATCTCAGTCTTTAATGCATTTGTCCTCCCAAAACAACTGTGAGGTAGGGAAGTGCTATTATCTGCATTGTACAAATTGGGAACTGAGACACAGAGAGATTAAGTGACTTGTCCAAGATCACACAGGAAGTCTGAGGGGGAAGAGGGAATTGAAGCCACATCTCTCAAATCCTAGGCCAGTGCCCTAGCCAGTGGAGAAGCCTTCCTCTCTACAGATGATTGGCGTAAAATGAATTACTCTGGAAATCCTACTTGTAGTATGCAGAGTGGAATTGAGAAAGAGAGTCAGATTTCAGAAGGGATGTAGTTTGATGTAGCAGCAGGGGCTCAGGAATGCAAGCTGGGCCAGAAAAATGCAGGTCTGTCAACATGTAACACTGTCATCTCTACATGCTTCAGTAAAAATCTTAACTGTGTCTAAACCAAGATTCTAAAATCGATTAGAAACCAGGGGAACTGCTAATAGCACAGTCTCCTATACAGTCTGCTTTCTTCACCCTCAACTATGAGTCCTATTTTCCTTTCTACCAACTAGCCATTTGCTCCAAACTCCTCTTCCCCACGTATTTTCAGTCTAGCATGCACCACTATGATCAGCTAATCCAGTGGTTCTCAAACTGAGGGGTCCCCAGGGCTGTCTTAGACTAGCTGGGGCCCAGGTTTGGAGCCAAAGCCCGAGGGCTCAAGTTACAGGCCCCCTACATAGGGCTGAAGCCCTTGGGCTTTGGCTTTGCCCCAACCCAGGGCAGTCGGGCTTGGGCTCCCCCACCCGGGGCGGCGGGGCTTAGGCTGGCTCAAGCTTCAGTCCCCTCTCCTGGAGTCATGTAGTAATTTTTGTTGTCAGAATGGGGACGCAGTGCAATGAAGTTTGAGAACCCCTGATCTAATCTAACCTCCTGCATAGCACAGTCAATAGCTCTTCAGACATTAAGAAGAGAACAAATATAATCTTAGTATGATTTGGATAAAAGCAAAAGGCACTGGAGGGTAGGGAAATTGTAGAATGACTTATTTAAAAGATACTTTTGCCCATATTGCCCCTTCTTTCCCTGATCCATGCTTCCAAGGAATGTCTGGTTTCTAAAGGCTGGTGAAATTTACATGAATCTTCAGGGAGGTCAACATGGTGCCTAGATCAATGATCTTCTGTGGCTTTCCCTGGCTTCAGTATCATGCAAGGTTGTAGGTCAGTTTTGATTAAAAGAACTCAGAGTCAGCATCTTAAAAAAAAAAAAAAAAAAGCAGTGAACAAAGAGAGGTACTTGTTATGTACCAGGAACTGTACAACATGTCATCAGGAAATGTGTGAAGGCTTGTGTCAAATGTAAATGAGCTGGTACTGATACCAAGATAAGTCTGATACAGACAAAGGAGGAAAAATGAAGGGAAAGAAACATAACATTTTTCCTGTGGTTCATTTTTCCTAGCTCCTTTTATATTTTAGATGATTTTGCCGCAAATTTTATCACTCTTATTTAAAGATGGTGGCTGATCTAGGCTACACCGAGTGGGAGGCGGCTAAGAGAAAAGATGTTGCCAGGGACAGGATCAGCTCCTAGAATGAGAGAGCTCCCCAGGGGAGGGCTTCTTAGGAGGAACCTGTGGAGGGGATGCACCAGGACAGGAAACCAAGAAAGAATGTTCCTTGGGGGGAAAGCCTCCAAAAAGGAGGTGCTATGAATGCTAAGTCTCAGCAGAACCTGTCCTCCATGAAATGACTTCACCAGGTAGCAACAGAAGTCCCAGAGCTCAGGAATTATAGGCTATCCCAAGGAAGGATGATCACAGTTTGACCTCTATGGGGACCTTGACCCGAGAGGAGAGACCCTTCCCCCAGCTGATGACAAAAGGCCCTGGCTCCAGAAGAGTGTTCCAGGTCAAGAAGGCCCTGCTGTGAGGGACCTGGAGATAATTTAATAGACTTAGGTTTACTCAGCCCACTCTCCCTTCAGCTAGAGGGGGAGGCCTATCTGTACAATGTTCCACCCATGGGTTAAGTAAACTAGACCCTTGGGGCACTGTTCAATGTACATAGTCCTCATTGAAATCCCACTAGAAAAAACTGAGGCATGGCTGCAATAGCAGAACTGCACTGGGCTGTCAAGCGGTACTCCAGGTGCCAGGACTCCCATTACAAGGATTCTTACTGTGGATGGGGTTTGGAGGAAAGCTAATACAATTGCAGGCTGTATGATCTTTCCATCCTTCTCTGGGGATGGTAGGGGAGCAATATACATCCCACCTACCCACACACCTAGCCACCCACTGCCTGCTCCCTTACTCCCCACAGATCCTTGCTTCCACACAGAGCCCTCTGCAGAGGCCAGGATGGGGGTGGGAGGGACATTTCCATGAAGGCAGATGGTTCTCACTTTTACATGTACTCTGCAGATGGATGGGGCTCTTTGCACAGATCATGCAGGCATGATCAGGCCTAGAATTAGGGAATCAGCTGGGTGGTTTTGGGGAGTGGATGTTAAGAAACATTTGGAGCACTGGTAGTTTGAATTTTGCAAATCATTTCAATTTGTTAGAGCAAAACTTGTTCACTAAGTTTCAAAATAATTATTAGGAGATCTCGTCCCAAACAAAAACCCTTCATCCAAATGCCCTCAAACTGAAGGAACTTTAGATCCACCTTTACAGAAAAGTGTTGTAGAATGTAATACATTTTACTAAAGGATATAATAGAGAATTTTATCCTTGCAATAGATTTGTATAGATGGCTTAAAAACCCATAGAAAAGAGACAATATCTACTAAAATATTTAGCATTTTAGAATAATTTCCAGGGAACCTTACCAAATTTCTAGAAAACGCTAATAGTTTAACCACTATTCAGTTATATAGAGCTTTCTGTAAGGGTAGCCCTTGATCTCAACTTTGTGATTGATTCCCTTTCTCAGTGATAGGTTAAACCAAAACCCTGGATCCAAACAGCCCAGAACACAGGGCAAGTTTGTATCCAGATCCAGTTCTGTAACCGAACTTTGCAGCTTGGCGCCACCCTAGTGATTCAATTACAAACAGGTGATGTTTGCTATATGAAGCCCATATGCAGGGATACCTTTAATTCCATGGAATGCAATTATTAAACTCGAAGCTTAAATGGATTATTTCATGGTCAAGTCATAGACATTATACTCTGGACAGCACGGTACATTTACAAAGTAGGAGTATTTGTGTGTTTTGAGTGCCTGTAAACTTTTCTCACGTATTTTGTGCCACTGGCACTAATGGTCATGTACTGAGATACAGAAAGGTGATTTCATTATGTAAAAGGAACAATGGAAACAGAACTCTTACCTCTTCTAAAAAAGCTGTGATATTATGCACTTGTTTGGAAATAGAGCTGGTTACAAGTATTTTACCATAACATTTTTTTCATCTGAGAACATGGAAATTGATATTTTCTGTGGGAAAATGTCAATTTCAACAACATTTTTTTCAATATTCCAATCTGAAAATCAGAACTCAAGTATTTTACTTTAAATCAACATTTCAAAAGAAGCAATATTTATCATTTAGTTTTTCCTTAAAATACCATTATCTTTTGGATTTTGGAAACCAAAAATATTTGGTTTTCCATTTCCAGTGCTTAGATTTTCAGGGGTATTCTCTCTCTTCCTTTTTTTTATACTTTTTCTCCAGGAAAGAAAGGTGAGAAAGTTTGTGAAAATGTGAAAAGCACACTTCTACCAGGAAATTCTCACTCTTCCTTACTGTATTCTAATTGGAAAATCTCTTTGGAGTTCATTTTCTATAGGACACAGACTAGGAATATCTGAATGTTTCAGAACAAAAGGATATATGTGGAAGCTGCATGTTGTTTTCTCACTAAAAGGAGGAAAACACTTTGCTGTGGAGTATTTTTGTTGATTATATCAATGAATACCATTATGCTTTTGTGTTCTGTCTGCTGGACACAGCTGGTATTCTAGATTCAGACATAGCCCAATACAGCGGAGACACACATTGGCCCTGATTCTGTTACTCATTTCCTGCTCTGGGAGCAAGAACGGAAGACAGGGGGAAAAGGTGGTCTTAAGCCACCTGTATGATACCTGTAGCTTGGGGCAGCCAGAGGCCCTGTAAGTTACAGCCTAAAAAGCACAGAATAACAGTATCACAGGACACTCTGGCCATTCTCCCTTCTTACCCTTAACAGTGAGGATAATTAACCATTAGTAATTAACCATTGGAGCAATTTACCAAGGCTATTAGTAGGTTCTCTATCACTGGCAATTTTTAAATCAAGACTGAATGTTTTTCTAAAAGATGTTCTCTAATTCAAATAGGAATTATCTGGAGGAAGTTCTGTGGCCTGTGCTAAACAAGAAGTCAGACTAGATGATCACAATGGTCCCTTCTGCCTTGGAATACATGAATCTGTCCCCTATTCCCAGGGCTAGGGGCAAAGCTCATGTAGAGTCTTTAGCCTGTCCTAAATCAGATAGAAATCCCTTATGCAGGGGTACCCTCAGGGAGGAGAGGGGGATTTCTGTACCTTTTTAAGTCTGCCAAAGAGGTGTATAGCATAACTGAGAAATTGGGCCCCCATTATACTCATGTATGGAGACTTTGTACAGTAAATAGTACATGCTGAAAAATTATGATTTCTCACTGTGTGATGAAGACAGGTTTGGATGAATGAACATATCGTGGAGTTGTTGTCTTTTGCAGGCGGGAGTTGGGTGTTTTGTGAGGTTGTTTTGGGGGGAGGGGGTTTCTGAAGTGGAATGCAGAAATCTGTGGGAAAATTACTTTTTTGTCATCCCGAGTCATACTGTAAATGAAAGATGTCAGTACGACCTCTTTGCGTAGCCATTTCTGGCGTCATTAACACTGGTGAAAAATAATGCAACTGATTTTCTCAATATCAGAATTCACCACAATAAACATTTATTTAAAATATCCATGGTCCTCCTTCAGCAGATAGAATAGTCATACATTTAAAACTGAATCTGACTTCTCCTGCCTTAAACATTCTAATTCCACCCTGGTATGATATAAATGTTACTACCCAAAAAAAGTGGTTTGATTTGGACAGCAGCTGACACTGGGAAACAGAAAAACTCTTCTTGAGATCCTGAATTCTGTCCAGACACTCATATCCAAGTGTTACCGCTCAGACATTAACATTATAATCACACTGATTGATGCACTGAACCAGTGCTGTAGCTCACATCTTCTTGCTCTCATACACAGTACAAACTTCTGGCATTGCCAAAAGTTTAATATGTTTTTATTAGCTATTTTCTTGTAAAAATTCCAAGCAGACTGACTTTTCTTGAACTGCCCCATAAAATAATAATAAAATATCAAATCAATCTACAAATCGTATAGCCAAAGTTCGAATGTGGACTTGCCAGGAAGATGTGTTGTTCGGTAACTTAACACTCTGGTTTGTAATTTTATCCAGATGTTTTCCGTAGATTGCAGCATGCAGGCTCAGAGTTGAGTCAACAGGATGTACAGCTCCCTCTGTCTTATTCTCTCCTTTCTAGGAACAGGACTCCATCCTATCAAGGAAATAAATATGAACTAAGCTCTGTAACAAAACCAAAATATAGAATAGATATTTCCTGTTCTATAAGTGGGTGTTTGTAACATGTTAGACAGTGTTTGGGAGGATATAGTCCGTGTGTGCCATAAGGAAATGCTGGAGAGAAATGAGCTATCACAATGGTTTTAACTTTCTTGTATCTAATTTTAAACTTTCTGTTCTGTATACACACAAATATTTTACTGGGTTTGCTCTTAGTACCCTAGTTTGTGCATACCACTGTAATATTTCTATATCTTTAATTTTGTCTGAACCAAAGCAAACTGATCATTTACAAGGACAATACAGAATATAGAATTTTATTCATTGAAATTCTCTTTGGATAGAAGGTCTAGGAGAGTGGAGCTCCTGACCTCTAAATAACTACATGCATGTATTTACCCAACAGGTATGGACCTATTTTCTTACACTCTTCCATTGCTGTTGTCTTTTAACAACCACCCACTGTAGTTCCTCCTTTCTTTTTTGTTTCTTGTATCCTTACTCAAAATACTTTTTAGTAGAGAAAGTGGTTATCGCAGTGACTTGACCTATAGTGCCTCCCATCTACCTTCTCTTCCCTTTGTCGTCCTTCTGTCTAGATTGCATGCATCATAGCTGACATAGCGGTTCTTAGAATCATACCACAAAGTTTCAGATTTGTCCAATAGGTCATAATCCCTGTCATTCGTTATCTCCTCCAATGTGCCATCTAGTTCTTGGATATCCAGTGAGTGGGGGTTTAGGAACATGGAAATAGCTAAATATTCATTTATCTGAAACAAATAGAGATATACAGTCTGTCTCTGGTCATTGTAGTGATACCCAAAGGTGGATACTGTATTACTGCCCCTGACAGCTTTTCCACAGCAGATAGTTTGGGCAAAATTAAAGGATGCTGTCATTGTTAGCAGATCTGAGATTTGACCTCTGTTCAGTTTTTCCCTCGTATGTTTCCCAAATTCACATAGCTCTTTGTATATTTTTCCCCAAAGCAAATCTTTCAGAGCTTTCTTTTTCTACAAAATAAAAACAAACTGTCATCATTGAACCCAGGGTCTGAGCACCTAAATACACAAATAAATAAATAAATAACTGTTGTATGCATGTGATGGAAGAAAAATGTCTTTAACAAAAGGTTACAAAGCCCAGTTTTTAATCCATTTAATGTGTGCCATGGTAATTATATATCATTCTAGATTTGTAATAAAAATGTTGTGTGGTACAAAATCAAACACCTTACAGAAGTCTAAGTAGATTACATCAACACTATTACCTTTATCAAACAAACTTGAAAACTCATCAAAAAAGATACAAAGTTAGTTTGCCAGCATCTATATTCCATAATCCCATGTTAATTGGCATTAATTATATTACCCTTTAATTCTATATTAATCAAGTCCCATATCAGGTGTTCCATTATTTTGCCTGGGATTGATGTGAGCCTGATAGGCCTATAATTACCCAAGTCTTTCTATTTACCCTTTTAAAATATTGGCACATTAGCTTTCTTCCAGTCTTCTGGTGCTTCCCCATTGTTCCAAGATTTACTTAAAATCAGCAGTAATGGTCCAGCTTGCTCCTCATCCAGTTTTTTAAAAACTCTTAAATGCAAGTTTTCTGGAACTGCTGATTTAAACATGCCTAACTTTAGTAACTTCTGATTAACATTCTCCTAAAGTGGAATGAAAAGAGTTTTATCATCATCATATGATGAGACAAAATCTGTTTTTTTCCCAAATATAGAACAGAAATATTTATTGAACATTTGTCAGCCTTTTCTACATTATTTATACTTCTATCATTTCTGTCCAGTCATGGACCAATACCATTGTTGGGTTCTTGGTTTTTTTTTGTTCGTCATATACTTTAGAAAAATCCTCTTTATTATTGTCCATAACTCTGCTGGCCTTAGGTTTCTCCTGGTGTTCTTTTGCTTCCCTTATCAATTTTCAACAATTCCTAGCTTCTGATTATATTCATTATTATCAACTTCCCCTTTCTTCCATTTTTTCAATTGCTATTTATTTTTTTATAGAAGCCTTCACTTCCCTTCTAAACCTCATCCATTTTTTTAAGCAATGCAGCCTTCATCCTTGATCGTGGGATTGTGGCATTTGGGGCATTTAATAAATGTTCTTAAACAATTCCCAATGATCATTTACATTTTTCTGATTAAATTATTCTTCCCAGATGACTTGGATCATAGTTGTTTTCAGCTCTATAAACTGACTTTTTAAAAGCACTAAATATATATTACTGATTTGGACTTTACATATTATAAATGTGATCAAGTCATGATTACCTAAGATACAATTAATTTTTAATTCTCTGATCAGTTTCTCTTTATCTGTCAAGACTGGGTCTAATATAGAATTTCCCTGCATTGGTTGCAACACTTTTTGAGTTAGGAAACTGTCATCTATAGTATCTAGATGTTCCAGGGATGTTTTAGTACTGGCAGCACAAGACCTCCAGCATATCTCCCTCAAAGTCTCCCATGAACACATAGCTTTTTTTCCAAAACATAAGAGGTAGGTGCATAAGGAGCTAGTTATCTTGTTGCCTAATGTGATTGGTGCTCTGTAGCAGACACCAACTAATACCTCATCTTGTGCTTTATCTGTTAGGGCATTGATCCATAAGAATTCAGGATTATTCTTTTCCAAGTTATGAGTGACTGGGAAACAGGTAATGCCATTTTTGACATTGAATGCCATTCCCTCTCCCCTTTTGCCTACTTGATCCTTCCTAAACAGGTTATAACTAAGGCTATGATTTAGTCACGGGTATTTTTAGTAAAAGTTATAGACAGGTCACAGGCAATAAGCAAAAATTCACGGCCCATGACCTGTCCATGATTTATTCTAAAAATATCTGTGATTAAATTGGGGGGTGGGGGGAAGTGCTGGGCAGTTGTGGTGGGGGGACCGCTGCTGTGGGGCTGTCCAAGGGGTGCCGCTGCTGGGGAGGGGCAGCTGGAGACTGCCTTTGCTCTGGTCTCCCTAGGACAGCTACTGGAGGCTGCCAGAGCAGTGGCTGGCGTGGCAGTTCTGTGGGCCACCTGAGCCAGCTGCTTGGGTGGTCCTGGGGTCAGCCACGCTGGCCCCTGCGAAAGTCATGGAATCTGTAATTTTCATGACCTCCATGACAGACACGGAGCCCTAGTTATAACCATTGATTTTCAACATTCCAATTGTGCAAAACATCCCATCTTGATTCTGTGCTAAATGATTGCTTATATCCCCCTTGTTTTACTATCCCCTTTTCTTATTCATTTAATGCCCTCCTGACTGCTCTAGCTAGCCTGTCTTCAGAGAGCTTGCTTGCTCTTCTACTGAAGTAGAGGACATCCAAACTATACCTCCTATCTCCATAGAGGTGCCCCAATGTTCCATAAAACCAAAACCTTCCACCCGATACCACTTATCTAGCCAGTGGTTCACTTCCAAAATCTTCTGTCTTCCTTCATTTGTGGGACAGGAAGCGTTTCAGAGAAGATCACTTGGACATTTTTCTTTTTCAGCACACTTCTGAGTGCTCTGAAATCATCTGTTGTTTGTGAGATATCTTCAATGCAATGTCATTCATGGCAAAATGAACCATCACCAGTGGATCTTTGCCCGTTGGCTTCAGAAGCCTATCCAATCTTAGAGGAACATCTCAAATTTTGGCTCCAGGAAGACAATGCACTGTCCTGCTATCCACTTGTCCCTTGCAGAAAGTTCTTTTGAGTATTGAGACAGAATACATGATTTAATGGCCCCTTCTGGCCTAAAAAACTATGAATCATTAATATGACCAGGAAGACCCTTATTATGTCAAATAATGAAAAATACTTCTCTGTCTGTATAGCCCTGGTCATTGCAATATCATACTGACACCTCCTGACACCACAGCTATTTTGTGGCGCTTCTCTTGATTTTTTTCAGTCCATGACTTTTTTTTTCTTTCCATTCCATCAAAATTGAACACAGTCCTCAAGGAACTGTTTTATATAATGTTTGTTTAATAGCCATTTTAGATAATGTCACACTAATATTTTCTATATTATACTATAGCTACATACTGAAACACACATCATCATTTGGCTAGCCATCTGACCTTCAAAATCTGTTCCCTAGCAAGATCCTACTGATTCAGAGGCCATTAGGGTAAATGAGAAGTTTAATTTACTAGTCAATATGAGTCAGATTCTGCAGTCTTTGTCCTGCCCGACCCCTATGATTAATGGGAGTGTATTCACTCTTTATTAATTGTTAAATAAATGAGAGTTTGGATTGCAGATTTTCTCCAAGATACATTGCACTGCATTTATTTAAATTATATTAGTTCTGCTGTTGTGCTCTGAAATCCCTCAGCTTGCTTAAATCCTGCAAAAGTATTTAGTTTTGTGTCACTGATGAATTTTACCACTCCGTTGTCCACTATTTCTTCCAAATCATTAACAGTTACATAAAAAACCCTGGTCCCCATTTTGCTCCGTGGGATGCCGAGGTATTCATTTTTCTCTGATATAAGAAGCAGCTATTAATTACAATGTTGGAATCCTAATGCAGTCTATTGGTATTTTGACTATGTAAAAATGGTCCTCACTTTATTTGCTCTTTCCAGTCACATAATTTGTGATTATTGCACAGTGTCTAATTTAATTTCAAGATGTCTTGACTTCAGCCACCTCAAGTGTCACAGAGTAATTAGCAAACTGTTGAAACACGAGTGTTACTTAGACCAAGTTTCTTATATGGAGAAAAGAGCTGTATGCATTCATAAGAGTGCCTATACCATTTAGTTTGAACCATTTTCACTTTACCCGCCTCTCCTCCTCTTTGCAGAGTTTCAGTTCCAAACACGTGAAATTTTGTAAAAAATCAGGAAAGAATTTTCAAAAGTTTTTAAGAGTTTGTTAAACAACATTTTCAGTCACGAATAGGGAAAGTGCTAAATAAGCTGTCGGTTTGCCTAAAAGATGTGCAACCCTTTATAGATGCAGTGTATATAATCAGGGACCTAATAATACTAATTAATAACATTATAATAATAATAATAATTTAAGTCTGGGACTGTTCAGATTGGAAAAGAGATGACTGAAAGGGATAGGATACAGGTCTATAAAATCATGGATGGTGTGGAGAAAGTGACTCAAATCAGGAGTCACACAACAAAATTAATAGACAGCGGGTTTAAAATAAACATAAGGAAATACTTCTTCACACAATGCACAGTCAGCCTGTGGAACCCATTGCCAGGAGATGTTGCAAAGGCCAAAAGTATAACTGGATTCAAAAAAGAATTACATAATCTCATGGTGGAAAGCTCCATCAATGGCTATTGTCAACATGATCAGGCATGCAACCGCATACTCTGGGTGTCCCTAAACCTCTGACTGCCAGAAGCTGGGACTGGTTGGCAGGGGATGGATCACTCTATAAATTGCCCACTGTTCTTCACTGCCTCTGAAGCATCTAGCACTGGCCACTGTCAGAAGACAGGATTCTGAGCTAGATGGACCATTGGTCTGACCCAGTATGGCCTTTCCTATGTTCTTAATAATGCCTATCTATCTTAAGGTTTTGTACTGGTGCCCATCACTGTAATATCTAAATGCTTCTTAGGTAAATCAGATTGATTAAAAGAGGTCCCCAGTGGACTGCATGATGTCTTCAACTTTCCTCCTTTCTCTGGTTATCAATGGTAAGTTCTGGGTGGGGGTAGGCTTTATAGGCAGGTGGGATGCAGTTGTTATAAATATCATTCTGGTTCTGATGGAGAAACTTTATGAAAGAGGAAGGTATTGCAGTGTGATCAGACACCAGATTAGTCTACTTTCCTCTAGAAGTTTATTCCCCTGTCAGAACCCCTTGGCTTGAAGCTGCTTCTTGAGCACTTTGTCCAAGGAGATGGAAATATGGGGTGAAATCTTGGCCCTGTTAAGTCAATGACAAAACTCCCATTGGCCTCAGTAGAGCCAGGATTTCACCCATACTCTTTAAGGTAGCCCGGATGTGATCAATTAACAGTTTTGAGAACCAAGACCACACATTCTAAATTACTAGAATATAATAGGTTGTGTTTCTATAGGGCCTTTTATCCCAAAGGATAGCACTGTACTTATGGCCCAAGCTTGTAGTGTGATGAAGCTAAACTCCCACTGAGCTGAGTGGGAATGCTGCTGAAGAAGGGACAATGGGACTGAGCACATACCACTGAACTACAGACACCTCTGAGATGGATTAAAAGTGCCAGCACATCACACCGAAGATGGGGGAAGTGGAATGGTAGCTCTGTTTAATATCCAAGTTGAGTAGTCATGAACTTATTTTTAAGGGTGCCCCTTAAGACCTCACTCATTACATTACAATTTGCATAACTAGTTCTCTATATTGAAGCAGGGTTCTCTCAAGACCATGTCCACAATCAAAGTTAAATTTTACCATGTGAAAACTTATCCTGACAGTACACTGGCATGGCCAATGTAGGCAAAGTGGCTAGTATACAGTCAAGCCGACATATAAAAGAAATCCGGAAAACTAGGAATAGCATTCACTAGTCCTCACTTGCAAAGCATTAAGGAAAAGAATTTAAATAACTTTCACATATATCAAATACAAGGAAATGCCTTTTATTATTATAGCACATGCAAGTTAAAAGCTTTTCCTTTGATAGATACAGTTGACGTAATACTTTTTATAATAAAACTATTTTTCCAAAATGTGTTTCCCACAACAACTACCAATTCTCCAATACTGGGGAAAATATTTTAAATTATGTGACTCATTAATTATGCTCTTAAGCATCTAGCGTGGGATTTCAAATGCATGTAAGTGATTATTGAACAGAAGTTCTACTGACAGTCAATGGAACTGTGCTCCTATATCACTTGGGTGCTTTTGATGACCCCACCCTTAGAGTACTTTCCTGAAACATGTTCTGGGCATATATTAATTTAAATTACCTGTTCCAAACTATCCACAAACTGTCCAGGTGAAATGGCCTCACTGAACTGCTTCAGTACTTGCAAGCAGCAAGTTTTGGCAAATGTTTTCAGAAAAAAATATACTTAGGAAACCAAACCACATAATAATCCTTTTCAATAACAGTTTATATGTTTGTTTCCATCACTCTAGTATACATGATGAATGAAAATCTGACTCCATTTTGAAGGCAACGGCAAAACTCCCATTGACTCTAGTGGGGCCAGGATTTCACCCAATTAGTTCTGCATGTAAAGGAAAAGGAAACAGTGAGGAAAGGAGATTAGGGGGAAGTCAGAAATGTTTGTTTTATGAACTAGCTTTATCTTAATTTGAAAAGGGAGACCACTTTCCCACCCATACTTGTATGCCCTTTCTAACCACAGCACCTCCATAGACATAAACTATGTCCACTTGAAAACATTTGTGAAGCAGTTTTGGCCTAATAATAATGCTGTGTATGTGGGTATGTTGAGGGCTTGATCAAAAGCTCATTGAAATCAATGGAAAAACTCCCATTGACTTCAAAGGGCATTGGACTGGGCCCAAAATCATTAGAGGAGATGAGTTTAAAGTGCCATCAGTATATTTTTGTTTCTCCAGTGCTGTGGCTTGTCTTACAGACAGAAAAACCAAATTTGGGGATAGTGGAGTTGAATACTATTGTGAAAAGAGATTTGATACCATTTTCCCTTCACAAATAGCTCCACACAATAGAGGTACTTCATGAGGCTCTAGTGGCTGCACTTCAGCTTCTGCTGAGATACAAATGGACTGAGGGGAAGAAATGGCCTTCCATGTGCACAATTACAATCGACCATTTAAAACTCCAGACTAGAGGTAAAAATAGACATTGCTGTAAGTCAAGTGATCAAATTACAGAAAATCAACAAACCGAAAAGACGCCATATGGGAAGAGACATCCTTTTGTGTAAGTTGTTTCATGGAGAGAGATTTTAATGTTCAGGGAGATGCTGAATACTGTGCTCAAGGCAACAGTGTGACATAGAAACTATTTCTGTTTATATGGAGCTATTTTAGTACCTTCAGTCCTAGAATAGTCATTCTGGGTTACTGAGGGCTGCTGACCCGGAAACTTATGAAAGGCATTTCTGTTTGGAGAGTCGCTTGGAGAGGTTGCTCAAATTAGTCAACATCTTTCTGAAACAAGCAGTGGCTGTGTGTGTAAGTTGGGAGAAATACCTTGCTTCAAACAACAATGCTTACTTTCTCATGGGAAAAAAATGTGTGAACAGAACAGAAATGCACTACCGCCTTTCCATCTGTGTCCAGGCAAACGAAAGCAGGCAGGCAGGTGGCTCCTTTCTTACAAAAGCAACAAGTTGAGCAAGCTAATTACTGTTTAATATTTCAAACAGGATGTTTGAAGGGGGCATTTAATTATCCTGCCAACATCTATTTAAATAAACAAAGGGGATTTAGAACATTTTTTGGATCTACAGGCTTAAAAGGGATGCCAAACATTCTAGGGCACTAAACCTCTTAGATCTCCTGTGTAATGTGGCATAGTAACATGCTTCTATTGACACTCTGCCTTACATGTGAAGAGGTGCCTGCCCTATTGAACACCACCGTGATGTATCTTGAGGAATGGGCCTGCCTTCCCCTTCACCCCTCAGACTGCTGCCTAAATTGTGTCTCGAAGATTTACTAAGGGATAAAATGTTCAAAGTAGTGCATGAGGATTTTAGCTAAGCACATCCCTTTGAATTTAATTTAATGGCAGTTGCAAGCAAAATCCCATGGCACATTGTGAAAATATAGAGGGTATGTGTGACACTCTTCTACTACACTATGTTCAATAGGAATAACCTATCCTGATCTATGTGATGCCTTTGTGAAAGTGCCAACTGAAGATGGCCATGTTAATGGCCAGTCAGGAATGCTTGCATCTACCTTATTTATTTATATGTTTATTTAGATCTTATATTTAACATTAAAAAGAGAAACTAAGTGAGCCTGTCACTGATACCCTCATTCTCCTTCCTCCTTTCTCTTCTATTGTTTGTTACACAAACTTGTTGTGTCTTGTCTTAAATTACATTAGAAACTCTTTGGGACATGGACAATGTCTTCTAATATGTTTGCACAGTATCCAAAACAATGACACTGCGATCTTGATTGGAGTCTTTGGGTGCTGTCATTATGATGTTATTATTTATCAGTTGGAAAGCAAATCATTAAAGTCAAAGGGCTTTATCCTGCAAACTCTTACAGGTAAAGTCTATGGGGATGACTTCTGGATTTAACCTAAGCATGCGTGTGAGTGTCTTCAGGACTGGGACCTAAATCATTAGAACTACAGCATAAAGTATGGGGAACTCTTGTATTAGAATCCAAATTTTAATAGATTACAAATTGAGTTATAAATGACCACCAGAATCTATGGTTTGCCAGGTCTCATAAGGTAAACACGAGTGGGCCTAGTCACTACCTGAAAGGAAACATAAAAGAAAAAACATGGTGCTGCAGGAGTAAAGCTAAAACCTGGGGGCGATTGGGAAAGGAGAGTCCCAGAGCATAGGGCCAATGTAGCTGGGGAAGGCCAGGGGCCTACCAGTGGAAGGATCCAGGAGGAGCCATGGGCTTATCTGGAGGTGAAGGAAGTGGGTCTTTGAAGAGCCAGGGAAGGTCCGGAGGGTATACAGGTATACAGTCTTGTACTGTGAGAGAAGTTTAAAGTCCTAGGAGTCTTATGAGTGTGCAGGGGAAGGGTTTATGATCTTGGAACATGGCAGAAAGTTGAATAGTCCTGCTGCCTGTCCCTAAATGCACCAGTGTGGCTAGGAAGCCCTGGGATCTCCTCCGTTGTATTGCAGTAGCTCTTGAAGACATTTTATTAAATGCTGCACAAACACATAGATGTTGTCCAAATACACATAGAGAACATTAGGATTATTGCGGGGGAAGGATTGTTGAAGGTGGAGAGGCAATGGTAGAGCTGCAGAGCCTCCTGGACACTTCCATGTCATGAGGAGCTCAGACATGAATTCAGTGTTTTAGATACTCATCGAAACAACCTCTGAATCTACTGCATCACTATTTTGGTATGTATTTTTCAAATGTTTTTGGTGAGCTTTTGTGTATAGTTTTGCAATGGGGAGGCTGGCTCATATGTACACATATTGTTGATGCTGGTTTTTTACTGTATGCTTACATAACGTATGTAGTTTTGCACAAATATGTGAATTCGGGGAACTATGAGCAGGGCCGGCTCCAGCTTTTTTGCCGCCCCAAGGGGCGAAGCAGGGGGAAAAAAAAAAAGATGAAAGTCGCGATCAGCAGCACTTCAACGGTAGCCCCACCGTACCGCTTTCATTTTTCGGCGGCAATTCGGTGGCGGGTCCTTCGCTCCGAGAGGGACTGAGGAACCCGCCGCCAAATTGCCACCGAAGACCCGGACGTGTTGCCCCTTTCCATGGGCCGCCCCAAGCACCAGCTTCCTTCGCTAATGCCTGGAACTGGCCCTGACTATGAGACTTTAATGTAAGGTATCTGTCTATCTACTTCTATCATTCTGTAAGAGTTCCATGTTATTTTATTCATTTATACAGTTCATGTTTATTTTGGGAAATCTTAACTATAATGATGCTTATTATTAATAACATGAAATATAAGTCCTTAAAAGACATGAATTCACTAGTATGTTATCCTTGAAAAATCCCATTATAGGCGCCAAATAGGTTAATAGGCTCCAAAACCTTGAGATCACATGCATTTTTCCATTTGAAAAGGGCATTTCCAACACCTTTTAAACTTTTTTTAAACTGAAATACCTCTTGACATTGCAAGTGGAAACACAGTCTGTAACTTTTTTGTTCTTTGAAATGTGGCATGTGGTTTGAGTTTTAAAGTTTATTTCCTCTTGGTCTAATGAACCTCTGAAAGTGATTAAACAGAAGAAAGACAGGTTAAGCCAATGACATTTTATCAGAGGAAACACTATCAAATCTAATGCTAGCAAAGCTATTTTTGTAGGTTCCCAAGATTTCTCCCAATAAAATATTTATTTATTACTGTTGTAGTAATCCAGAATTCTAGGTTTTAAGTACATATCACCCAAGCTTAGACAATGTGGAAGTAGTGCTTAGAAAAAAGTACATACACGGTGTTCATAAGTAATCTTTGCGTGGATGGTGTTCTAATCTGGTGGCCTGCTTTTATTTTTATGTTGTATTATCATAAGTGAAACCTGTCCAACCCAAACTCAGGGAAACTCGATCCAAATCAAACCTTCATCTCTTGTTTTGATGACCTTTTTAAAAGAAGTGGGTTAAGTGCATTCAAAATGCTTTATCATTAGATCCTAAATCCTCAGGGTAGGCAGAAGATTAAACTAAGTTCAAAGTTCATTCATGTTTTAAGAAGATGTAGAGATGTGATGGGTGGATGGCAACTGCTTGAGTTGCTCCAATCTTGGCAATATTTGCTGTGCCACTCAGGTTCTGTAGCAAGTGATATGAGTTATCCTGCATCTAAGTTAGAGGATGCTAGAGCATACTTATTACTTATTATTATTTGTATTTCAGTAGCACCCAGAAGCTTCAATCAAGTATCAGGGTCCCACAGTATGCACACATGACAAAATATGGGGCCTACTTCAAAGTGCTTACAATCTAATTATAAATCAAAAGTGGATACAACAAACAGATGGTGGAAGCACAAGGCAACAGTGATATGACTGATAGGTGTACAAAGTGGTGGTCACCTCACAACCAGCTACCCAAGTGTTGTCAAGTTTTTTGTAGACATAGTGATGTGTTGCACATTAGTGTATTGACAGGAGTAGCAGTAGTATTTATATTATGGTATTACAGTCCTCCATCAAGATTGGGGCCTCTTTGTCCTAGGCACTGTACAAATGCGTAATAAGAGATGGTCACAGGCATGAAGAGCTTACAGTCTAGCTGAACAAAAATGGAAGGGGAAACAAGCTATCGGGAGAGGAAGTGATACAGCAGATCAGTTTGCAGTGTTGTTGTAGCTGTTTTGGTCCCAGGATATGAGAGACCAGGTAGGTAAGGCAGTATCTTCCATTGGATCAAGTTCTGTTGGGGCAGGTACAAGATTTTGAGCTACATAGCTCTTCTTCAGATCTGGAGAAGAAAAACATAGTGTCTGAGCTAAATACAAATTGGGACAGATTGTTAAATTTGAAATTAACAGATTGTTAAACATAAGGGGCAAAATTAACAATCTGACCTAATTTGTATTTAGCTCAGACACTCTGATTTTCTTCTCCAGACCTAAAGATCTGTGTAGCTCACAAACTTGTACCTTCCATCAACAGAAGTTGGTACAATAAAAGATATTACCTTACCAACCTTGTCTCACAGCTGATCAGTGACATTCTTAACATTGTGTGAAACATTACATTTTTGAGAACCAAAGTTTTCACATATCAGCCTGTGAAATTAACTTTGAGGATGAAGAGTTGAGATCCAAAGATTTCACTCCCACATACCTCTGCAGCACCCTCATTGTGGACTATGTAGCTAAGTAACTAAAATTCCTTTTTTTTTTTCTGGATACAGCACATTTAAATTTCTAAGCATTCTCCCTGTCAGAAGAATTCAGTAGCTGTGTTGTTTTCAGAGTTGCTGCAGACTATAACAGAACACACACACACACACACACACACTCACTGTGGTCTCTCTAGGATATGTTACATTTGTTCTCTTGTGTTTTTTGTTTATTTAACTCAAAATAAAAGTCATCTTGTGCTGAAAGCACAGTGCTTGTTTTGCTCTTTGTATATGGAGTGTAAACTCATCTATATCACAGTAACCAAGCAGAACCTCCCTAAAGAATCAGGCTTTCCAGATTTTATAATAGTTTCATCCACAGCACAGCCCTCATGGGGACAACCTGTTCCTCAGTTTTTGTCCTCCCAAGAAAAAAGCAACAGCACGAAAGCTTATGCTCTGTTGCTTTTTACAGATTCAGACTAACATGGCTACCCCTCTGATACTTGTCCTCCCAAGGTTACTCAGTTCCTGTTTGCTTATTTATTCAAGTCAAATTAGCCATACATTCTGCTGCAGCATCTCTTCTGAGGCCGGTTGCATGCAGAATTGTTGAGAGGTGCCCAGCGATAATGAAATTCTGCTGCTGACTGTAAACTTGCCCTCTCAAATTTGTGACCTCTTGATGATATTCAGGCTGCTCTTGAAGCTATAATTCTCCCTTTTGCCTGAGTGCTTCCTTTTGTCATTGATACTACTGCTACCATTCCTCTTCATTGGGTACAGATGCCTCAGCTGAAAAGAGCAGACTTTGGAGGGCAGTTGCCCTTAGGTCATGGTACACTAAATGCAATGCAGGCAAAAGAAATATGAAACCAGCCATGACTCAAAACTGTGTCAAGTGAATGTTTGTGGGGGGCTATCCTTTGGACTAGAGCACACATTCACAGATGGTGTGCTTTGTATGTGTACTGGGAAAAAAGAACAAAGTATGTGCAAGCAAATGTCAAAGACAAGAGTCAGCTGGTTATTAAACAGAGCAATCATGGGTACTTCTCACGAGCTGAATTGCCTGCATATTTTTTTAAGTATTGAAGGACAAAAAATTTAAAACTCATAGAAGAAAATACCTTATTCACACAACATACTATTAGCCTGTGTAACTCTTTGCCACAAGATATAATTGAAACCCACAGCTTAGCAAGGTTCCAAAAAGGATTGGATATGCTTGTTATCCATAAAATTGTCTAGTTATACTCTAAAGACTTTTAACAAGACAAGAGTTCTGGAAGGGCTGAGTAATCAGGGGGTAGCCGTGTTAGTCCGTATCTACAAAAACAACAAGGAGTCTGGTGGCACCATAAAGACTAACAGATTTATTTGGGCATAAGCTTCCGTGGTATCCGAAGAAGTGAGGTTTTTACCCACGAAAGCTTATGCCCAAATAAATCTGTTAGTCTTTAAGGTGCCACCAGACTCCTTGTTGTTTCTGGAAGGGTTGGAAACCCTCATGCTTCAGGGCATAAGCCAACCTCTAAGTATTGGGCATTAGGAAGAAACTGCCTTGCAGACAAGTTATTGCATAACTGCCTACTGAAGGTTTTCTTGCCCCTTTCTGTGAAGTAGCTAACTCTGGCTATGGTTGGAAGCAGGATACTGGACTAGATAAGCCACTGAGTGGTCTGATCCAGAGGGACAGTTGCTATGGAACTCCATCCCTGGAAGACTGCAGGGTTTGGCCTCTGTTAGTTAGGCCAGTGTGTTATTTCCAGTATTTTGCTAATTCCCTTTGAGAGGACTGTGCTTTCATGATAAGGAAACAGCAACACTGTTCTGCAAGAAATTGGAAACTTAGGTTGAATCTCTGGCTCCATCAAAGTTAGTGGCAAAACTCCCCTTGATGTTCAAAATTGTTTACACCTGTTGTGGCAGGTACATGGGCATAGTCCAGCACAAATGGTTGGCTCTACTTTTTTTAAAATAAGACCCTACATTTAAAATATTTGTAATACTTCAGTGGTTGCCATTGTTTCTATCCAGCAAGAATTCTCTCAGGATGGCCATGAGGAGGGTTTTTCACCCTGGCACCCCTCCTCTGCTTGTAATACAAGACAAATTACCAGAATGTCTCCTGATCACATTCCACAAACTTCTGTCATCAGGAAAAGTAGGATTTAATTGAAAGCCCGGATACTGAGGGTGGTCAAAAAAGCCACTTCCAGGATTCAGAGATGATGGAAAAGAACCCCCTGCTTGTCCTCATGGGTGACCTTCCATTTGAGCTGTCAGGTTATCACAGATCCATCTGTAAACAAAGGAATAGCAGGTTCCCTGGGCAGTGTCAGGATCACACTCAGTGTGACACCGTGTTTGGATGTTCAAAGAATCCCTCTCTCCTTGCTTTCTTTTCCAGGCTTAATAAAGGAACTGCTAAAACCCATGTAGCCTGATAAGATGACAAGACAGTCTTTTAGTGTTATTGATTGTACACAATAGATGGAATGATGAATTATTTCCTATAGTACTTTGAGTGGGTTTCATCTTTTCAAGAGATATACTAGAAATTCCCGGTGCAAATCCAGTTCTTAAACTTTCAGTAAAAAATACAGTCCTTCATTAGGCCAAAGGATTGTAGCAAGACAGTAGCTTTTACCTGAAAAGAGAGGGACTTTGAGATTGCATGATTTGGCTGGGATCAGAAATTATAACACCTAAAATAATCTCTGGATTACTATAAAAAAACGCTGCCAACTTAAACCAAAGATGCAAAATGAGTGACTCAGAGGCCAAATGGATTCCACATGTATTAAATTCAGCCTCTGGCCATCATCTTCATGTACATAAGGACAGAGGTAATCAGCTGCAGGCTTTTTTTTTTTTTTGGTTGAACTGGAAATCACATTTTTATTAAAATACCAAGAAACTTACAGGTGCAAGCCAATAGTTTGAAAGGGTGCCTATAGTTCTAATTTAAAAATAATGTAATTGAATAGCCAGATGAAGTACTACAGAGACAAGGTGGGTGAGGTAATATCTTGTATTGGACCAACTTCTTGAGACAAGTTTCAAGCTTACACAGAGCTCTTCTTCTGGTCTGGGAAACACACTCAGATTGTCACAGCTAAATTCAAGGTGGAACAGATTGTAGTTAACACATATTTCAAGGGACCATTCGTGGTGAATTATGTTAACTACTCTGCTAAACAATCTGTTCCACCCACCGAAGCTCCAGAGCGATTCACAAACTGGGGCAGAAAGGTGTTCAGCTTCCAATCTGGTGTGCAGGGCTCAATCCACTAGCATGTTCAGAGAACACTTACAGGATCAGGCCTTGTACATGAGTTCACACAGAACAGCTGTGGGGAGGGAGGAGGAAACCACTGTCGGAAGAGCTAGATGGACTTTTGGTCTGACCCAGTATGGCTGTTCTTATGTTCTCCCTTCTAAATTTTTGTCCAGTGATTAAGGTACTTACATGTCATGTGGGAGATTCCCTGGTTCAAGTTCCCTCTCCACCTGCTGAGGAGACAGGATTTTAACAGGGATCTCCCACCTCATAGGTGAATGCCCTAACCTCCTAACTCCCAGAATAATCACAGCTGAGAATCTCCAGCAGAGCTAGGTGCCTCCCTGCAGCCTGAATTTAGGTGCCTACCTCTGTGACAGGGGAGGGGCTTAACACACACAACTTCTTGCCGGCATCTCTCATTGGCTAATTTAGTTGGCTCCCCACCTAGCATACTGGCTTCTGTGAATTGCAAATCAGGAGTCTATCTCTCCCCATTCATTGTATAGGGAGCCTAGGTGCCTAACTCAGGCTTTGTGAATCGCAGTGTGTTTCTGTGATTTTCTAGGTGCTTAAGTTCCTTTATGAATCAGGCAACAATCATGTCTTTTGTGCGTCACCCCAGCACACTTCTGAGCGTTAGACAATAAAAAAAAATAGCAATAATTAATTAAAAAATAAATGTATCTCTCAAAGATACCTGCAGCATTTTGAAAGTGGATTTTTATCAGTTATATTTTGTGTGTCTGAATTGTATTATTTGCGTTTGATTTAGGGCCAAATCCCGTCCTGTGTTGTGCACACATGCCTCAGCCAGGCAGGATATCTCTTGAGTGCTAGCAGGTGGCCTGGCTTTTACTGCAGCCACTGACACTGGTGCTGACTTCCTCCTTGCTTCGGGGACAGTCAACCCCTGCTCTGGCCTAAGCCCCACCCCCACTCCACCCCTTCCCCCAAACCCATATCCCCACCCCACCTCTTCCCACCCTGCTCTGGCCCAGGCCCCGCCCCCACCCCTTCTCCCAAGCCCCCACCCCTGCTCTGCCTCTTCCCGTCCAGTTCCGTCGCTCCCCAAGCACATCCCATTCCCACTCCTCCCCTGCCAGCACCTCCTGCCCGCCATGGAACAGCTGTTCCATGGCAGGTGGGAGGCACTGGGAGGGAAGGGGAGGAGTTGATTGGCATCAGCAGGTGGGAGGAGGAGGTGCTAAGCACTCATTAATTTTCTTCCGTGGATGCTCCAACCCTGGAGCACCCATGGAGTTGGCACCTATGGCCACTGACACTCCATGGTTCTGAGTGTCATCTGCCAGTTTGAGATGTGTGGTCAGGATGAGGGCTTGTCTGGATGTTGCCTGATTCCACAACCTTTACTCAGTTTATGTAGCATTGTTTTAATCAGTCTAACAGTATGAGTTGGCTATCTATCTATTTAATAAACTGGGATGTGCAACACACATTAGACAGGGATGGATACTATTATGTGTTCCCCATTCCTATCCCGCTCTGTACTGTTAAGAAGGCTCAGAGACCCACGCCACTCGACTCCTTTGTGTGGTTTAGACAAGAGGGGCAGGATTTTGCCTTAGACTGTATACTTCTTGGGACAGTGACCATATCTTCTTTTATGCGTGTACAACGCAAAGTACGCTGACTGCTTAAACAATAATTAACTGAGCAACGTTTGCAATGAAGTAGTTGGGAAGGAACAAATATGCCATTTTTACAGAATTGCTTTTGGATTACAATTGTGGTGCAAAGCTTGTCGCTGGATGTTTGTAATGTAAAGTATCTAATATTATTCACCGACACCAGATGGTGCTAAAAATGATAATCCTACAAATTCGGTTTAACTGAATGTATTTGTAGCTAGACCTTGGAAAGGTGGTGTTTATTTGCTATGCTTCAGGTTTTTAAGAAACTTTTGCATTCTCCAAGTTCTGTGCATTCCCCAACCTTTCTAGTTTGATTGAAATAGTTCCTTAAGTGCAGAAAATTTACCTAAAAACTATCTATGAAAACAAACACACACAAAAATTACAGTGTGTGTACAGTGTGTACAGCAAAACCCCCCTTGTGTAATCTGTGGCTGGTTGCTACAGCATTTCCTGATATTGCCACTGTAGTATTGGTTGCTAATTCCGTATTTAAAACAAGTCCTTATGGACTTCTGGTCAAGAACTGTTAACAGACAAGAGAGTTCAAGAGTGAGCTGAGGAGTTGATAGAAGGACTTGAGGAGCAACTTGGAAACCAGACAGCACTGGAGTGGGACAGGGGAACTTTACAGGGAGTTTCAAGTTGAGCTGAATACACTGGTCTACAATTTTTGAGAAGTCATCTGCTTCAGAGATAAAATGTGCTATTTATTATGTATTTTGATGTGCTGAATTCAAATATGACAATTAAAACAACTGATTGGCTACTGTTTCTAAGATATTTACGTTTTTACATTTTATGTCTATGTCTATTGTGTAGATAGTAGAGTTTTAATCATAAATTGTAAACCTAGGTCTTTTCATGTGTTTATGGTTGCTTTACATGATAATATTTCACCTGTCCTGTTTATGTAACACTTTAAAAATCAGCAAAAGGGTTATATAAATAAAATTTATTATGAAACAAAAGGCAAAAAACTATTCTGTACATAGTTTAGTCCTATTCAGTGTCTACTCGGCGCTTCTTGGTTTGTCTCTTGTATTCATTAAATGGAGCATCTCTTGTCACTGTCCAGCAATAGTCTGCAAGCATTGATGGGCTCCATTTGCCCTGTTAGCGTTTCTCCATTGTTGCAATGTCCTGGTGAAATTGCTCGCTGTGCTCATCGCTCACTGTTCCGCAGTTGGGTGGAAAAAAATCTAGATGAGAGTGCAAAAAATGTATCTTTAGTGACATGTTGCAACCAATGCTTTTGTATGCCTTGAGGAGGTTTTCCACCAACAACCTGTAGTTGTCTGCCTTGTTGTTTCCGAGAAAATTTATTGCCACTAACTGGAAGGTTTTCCATGCCGTCTTTTCCTTGCCACGCAGTGCATGGTCAAATGCATCATCTCGAAGAAGTTAACAAATCTGAGGACAATCAAAGACACTTTCCTTTATCTTAGCTTCACTTAACCTTGGAAATTTTCCACGGAGGTACTTGAAAGCTGCTTGTGTTTTGTCAATGGCCTTGACAAAGTTCTTCATCAGACCCAGCTTGATGTGTAAGGGTGGTAACAAAATCTTCCTTGATTCAACAAGTGGTGGATGCTGAACACTTTTCCTCCCAGGCTCCAATGGCTGTCGGAGTGGCCAATCTTTCTTGATGTAGTGGGAATCTCTTGCACGATTATCCCATTCGCAGAGAAAACAGCAGTACTTTGTGTACCCAGTCTGCAGACCAAACAAGAGGGCAACAACCTTCAAATCGCCACAAAGCTGCCACTGATGTTGGTCATAGTTTATGCACCTCAAAAGTTGTTTCATGTTGTCATAGGTTTCCTTCATATGGACTGCATGACCAACTGGAATTGATGGCAAAACATTGCCATTATGCAGTAAAACAGCTTTAAGACTTGTTTTCGATGAATCAATGAACAGTCTCCACTCATCTGGATCATGAACGATGTTGAGGGCTGCCATCACACCATCGATGTTGTTGCAGGCTATAAGATCACCTTCCATGAAGAAGAATGGGACAAGATCCTTTTGACGGTCACGGAACATGGAAACCCTAACATCACCTGCCAGGAGATTCCACTGCTGTAGTCTGGAGCCCAACAGCTCTGCCTTACTCTTGGGTAGTTCCAAATCCCCGTCAAGGTCATTCAGTTCACCTTGTATTATGAGGTGTGGTTCAGAGGAGGAGGATGGGAGAAAATGTGGGTCCTGTGACCTTGA
Organism: Malaclemys terrapin pileata; assembly: GCF_027887155.1. Taxonomy (NCBI): domain Eukaryota; kingdom Metazoa; phylum Chordata; order Testudines; family Emydidae; genus Malaclemys; species Malaclemys terrapin. The sequence continues at coordinate 182,650,451 of NC_071507.1, read as the reverse complement.
TGGTTCAGGACCAGAAGTTTCATCCTCTTCCTCTTCCTCATCTGACTCAAGCGAGAATGATTCTGGTGCATCAGGAACCAGCAGTCCTTCTCCGAGGGGTACTGGGTGTATAGCTGATGGAATGTTTGGATAATGCACAGTCTACTTTTTCTTCTTTGACACACCTTTCCCAACTGGAGGCACCATGCAGAAGTAACAATTGCTGGTATGATCTGTTGGCTCTCTCCAAATCATTGGCACTGCAAAAGGCATAGATTTCCTTTTCCTGTTCAACCACTGGCGAAGATTTGTTGCACAAGTGTTGCAGCATATGTGTGGGGCCCACCTCTTGTCCTGATCTCCAATTTTGCAGCCAAAATAAAGGTGGTAGGCTTTCTTAACCATAGTGGTTATACTGCGCTTTTGTGATGCAAAAGTCACTTCACCACAAACATAGCAGAAGTTATCTGCACTGTTCACACAAGTACGAGGCATCTCTGCTCACTTTGGCTAAACAGAAATGTGTCCCTTTGCGAAAATCAAACACTGACAAATAAGAGAGCACGACACTGTATGATTTTTAGATATAGGGCAATTTGTTCAGCAGAGTGATGTAAGGTTTGTTATGATTGCATCATCCATGACTTCTAGGAATAACATGATGCAATTCATATCATGTATGACGCAATACCAGCTTCAGATTGCATCATTCATTGTTTTGCCTAAAAAGCAAGTACTGTCCAAACACAGTCATAGATTTATTCATAGATCCAGTCAAAGATGTATTTTAGTCATTTCTGGTTTAAATTGAGATCCCTTCCCTTTATAACTCACTTACCCTCCGCCATTCCCAAGTCAAGGGTCGTATATACTGACCCTATAGCATATCTTGAAAACTGGAGCCAATCAACAATTTTAAGCATCATTTTCATTCTCAGTGACCCAGAATTAGTAAAGTTTGACTACATTTATTTCAGAAGCATTTTGGCTGTAGAGCAGTGATACAAAACTGTCCAGTCTACAGCTAAACTCAAACCCTCTAGAGGACATATACTTCGAAATGTATCTGTAAAGGTCTGGTGATCTTTAAATACAGAGAGACACAGTATGGAAAGTATGATCTCTCTTAAATATTTCATCTTTAGATGAATGGATGTTAATGAAAAACCTACAATAGGTTATGTTTGTTGTTATTTTTAAGCAACTTTAACTATTGGTCATTCTCATCTGACTGCCGGTGAAAGCTTCTTTAGTGTATTGTTCCTGTCCTTAGGTTTGAAGGATTTAGCTCGGACCGCAGGACACTTGATCAGAGCTTGTTGATGAAAGCCTGACACTGCAGTCCAAGTCTGCCTCCCCTCTGACTTTACCACCATGGTTGAAACTGTCAGGAACATTTTGTCCCTAATGAGGTTGCTTAGAGGTTCTTTGTCAGACTTGTTTCTACTGACCCACCCCATATGAGGTAGTGTCTCCCACTTCTGGGTCAGTCTGATGCATTATATACCAGTAAATATATCATGACAGAACAAAATAAACACATGGCTGGAAAGAAGGAAGTTCTGATAACTTTCACATCACGAAAGGAAACCTAGAGTCTTTATAGTCACATCAGGCTTTGGCAGTACTGAATTAGGGGAGAATGAACTGGTAATGTGGTCTAACTACAACACGAGTCTTTTATTCTACGTTAAGTCTGAATCCACATTCCCCAGAATTATTTTTCATACATTCTAGTGCATTTTTCGTTTTGTTTTGTTTTGTTTTGCATTTTATAGTGATCTCAAAGCAAATAGCTAATGAATATATCTACGGCTTTAGCCTCTGCTAAAAGTGGATCTAGGGCTAAATCATTCTAAAAAAATCTTTATTTTTAGATTTTTTCCTCCATTACTTTTACATTTCTTAAACGATTCTAAAATCTTATTTTTATATGGGCCAGATTGCAAAGCCTGTATCCACACTGAGTGCCATTGAAGTCAATAGGATTATTCACATAGTAAATTACTACAACAAGTAAGTAAGAATATCACAATCTGGCCTACAGTGAATGAATATTTAAGATATATTCTGTATTCTGACTTACTCATATGCTTCTATACACTGCATGAACATTTAGGGCTAGATTGTGACTTGGACTATGCATTCATGCAAAGGAGAAAGAAATAGTAGGAACTCCCTTTACACCTTTATGTTGGCTACCCAGATCTTGAGTCCATGTGCATTTGAGCAGATGAGTTCCCAATCAGGGAAAGGATGAGCAGAGAGGTTGGATCCTTATCTAACAGCTTTCCCAATTGCTGGCCAGAGTAATTGAGTCTGAACAGTGAATACATATAGTACTTTTTTCAGTTAATTTAGGCCAGTATTACATTTCCACAAACACCCCAGGAGCAAAGAGGAGGCTGGGAAGAATTGGGACTTTCATAGAATAATAGATTCTAAGTCCAGAAGGGACCACTGTGGTTATCTAGTCTGACCTCCTGCATAACACAGGCCATAGAACTTCCCTGAAATAATTCCTGTTTGAACTAGAGCATGTCTTCTAGAAAAAACATCCAATCTTGATTTAAAAATTGCCACTGATGGAGAAACCACCATCACCTTTGGTAAATTGTTCCTAAAGTTAATTACCCTCCCTTTCAAAAATGTATGTCATACTTCCAGTCTGAATTTGTCTAGCTTCAACTTCCAGTCATTGGATTGTGTTACACCTTTCTCTACAAGATTGAAGAGCCCATTACTAAATAGTTATTCCCCATGTAGATATTTATAGACTGTAATCAAGTCACCTCTTAACCTTCTCTTTGTTAAGCTACATAGATTGAGCTCCCTGAGTCTATCACTATATGACATATTTTCTAATCATTCTTGTGGCTCTTCTCTGAACCTCCTCCAATTTATCAATATCCTTTTTGAATTGTGGACACCAGACTTGTACACAGTAGAGGTCACATCAGTGCCAAATACAGAAATAATATCACCTTTCTGCTCCTCCTCTAGATTCCCCTGTTTATGCTTCCAAGAATCTCATTAACCTTTTTGACCCGTGCATCACATTGGAAGCTTATGTTCAACTGATTATCCACCATGATGCCCAAGTCTTTTTAAGAGTCACTTTTCTCCAGGAGTCTGCCATTCTGTAAATAAGACCTACATTCTTTGTTCTTTGTATACATTTACATTTAGCTATATTAAAACACATATTGTTTGCAACTAGGTTTACCAAGTGATCCAGATCAGGTGTCCTCCACCTGATCAAGACCTGTCCTCCACTCTTCCAATGTTTGTGTCATCTGCAAACTTTATCAACGATGATTTTATATTTTCTCCAGGTCATTAATAAAAATTTTTAAATAGCATAGTGCCAAGAACCAACCCCTGTAAGACCCCACTGGAAGCACATCTGTTTTATGACAATTCCCCATTTACAATTACATTTTAAGACCTATCAGATAGCCACTTTTTAATCCATTTTATGTGTGTGATGCTTGTACTAGGTGTTCACAGAGTGATGTATGTCTGCCTTCCAGGGCTAAATCTTTTACTCACTATAATCCTTGCTTAGGGTTGGCCTAAGTAACAAGTTAGTTGTTAATTAGTAAGAAGGATTCAGGGCTAGATTGGGACAATAAGCACAACCTGGATCAAAGGGGTGATGCATACAGAAATTTTTAGCTATGAACCCCACCAATACACTTACCAGTAGGAATCATTTCCGTTTTGAGCTTTATACATTCACAACAGTTGTTCTTTTATGAGAAACCTCCACACATTGGATGAAGGATCACAAGGCAGAAAGTTTGGGAGCTGATTGGCTGACTGATCCTATATACAAGAAAGCATGGACCAAGCAATACGTATTATTCAATGAAAAAGAGGAGACAAAGTTCTGCAGGTATTTGATCCTTGATCTGTGGAGAGGAGCTTCTCCAGGGGAAAGGAAAAATGATCTTGTGCCTCTGCCACTGGGTTCAATTCCTGGCTCTACTACAGCTTTCTTTTGTAATTTTGGTTAAGTCACGTAAAATATCTGCACCTCACTTCCCAGTGGGATAATAGCACTTCTTTTTCCCCACCCTTTGTCTGTCTTGAGTATTTAGACTGTATGTTCTTCAGGGCAGGGACTGCATCTTACTATGTGCATATACAACACCTAACACAATGGGTCACAGATCTCAAATTGGGGGTTCCTAGTAGCTACTGTAGTACAAATAATAAAGGTAGTCTAAGAGAGCAGGTAGAATTAGAAGCAATTTGATTAAATGAAGACAATAAACATGTAGACGGGTTATCAATTATTTTCTCTAAACCTAGATCAATTAGAATATGCTAAGGGAAGTGGTGGAAGAAACATAATCTGGCTGTTATAAACTGGAAAAAGCACTACAAAGTGTAACCCCTTTGGGGTTTAGAGAGCATGGCCCCTTTAAATCTTTTTCCTAGGAGGGTGTGGGGGAGTGAGAAAAAAGGAGGGAAACTCCAGGGAGCTGGTTCTGGAGCTCGGAGGGAGAGAAGGGCTGCAGCCCGCAGGCTCTAGCAAAGTGAAGCAGCAGAAAACCTACCTGAAGCCTGGGAAGGACATGGCCGATCGGGAGGACACCCCAGGACAGGAGCCAGGAGGAGCACTGTGCCAGGGAAGAATTTTAATCGCCCCAGAAGGACGGGCCGGAGCGGAGTCCAGTATCACTGCTGCCCAGAGCTGCGTGGGGCTGTGAGTACTGGGGCTTCTGACTCTGCATTGGGAACAAGGAGGGAGGCTATAGCTAGTTAAGTGGGGAGGTGGTCGCTCTGTATGGCTTTGCAGAGAGCGGCAGAAGAGGGCACCGGAGGAGTTTGTTGGGGAAAGTTCACTGGCGCCGAAAACGACCAGGAGCACCCAAGACTCACCACTGGACTGGAACTTTGCTCGGGACTCCTGAACTCTGTGTGCAGACACATTGCTCAGTGTCTGCGCTTTCAGACAGTGCTACCACTGGGCCTGTGGGGCCTTGGTTTGGATGCAACCCTGTTCTGCTGCTCCCCCTATATTTCCCCTTGTTGTATTTCTCCTCTCATCCCTCTGTAAATAAATATTTCCCTTTCTTATAGCCATTGTACTTTTCCTGTGGGTGGGTGTGTTCACTCTGGGGGGGTTGGAACAGGTGCCCCTGGGGTGGAAGGGATTTTTCCTGCTGTATTCCTGCACGCGCCTTCTCTTGGCCAGAGCTGCCTGCAGAGCAGACTCCATCTTGGCCACGAGGGCGCTAAAGTTACAAAACAACAGAGGGTCCTGTGGCACCTTTGAGACTAACAGAAGTACTGGGAGCATAAGCTTTCGTGGGTAAGAACCTCACTTCTTCAGATGCAAGTAATGGAAATCTCCAGAGGCAGGTATATATCAGTGTGGAGATAACGAGGTTAGTTCAATCAGGGAGGGTGAGGTGCTCTGCTAGCAGTTGAGGTGTGAACACCAAGAGAGGAGAAACTGCTTCTGTAGTTGGATAGCCATTCACAGTCTTTGTTTAATCCTGATCTGATGGTGTCAAATTTGCAAATGAACTGGAGCTCAGCAGTTTCTCTTTAGAGTCTGGTCCTGAAGTTTTTTTGCTGTAAGATGGCTACCTTTACATCTGCTATTGTGTGGCCAGGGAGGTTGAAGTGTTCTCCTACAGGTTTTTGTATATTGCCATTCCTGATATCTGAAAGGTGCCACAGGACCCTCTGTTGCTTTTTACAGATTCAGACTAACACGGCTACCCCTCTGATACTTGACAAAGTTACAAAAGTATACTGTAGAGAACAGTGCTTTATAGACAAGAAGGCATCTTTATAGACTAGATGATCTACTAGGACTTTTCACTGTTCTGTTATTTGGATATGATCCTTTGATATACATTCTGTCCCCAAAAGGAAATCATGGATAGGTGCTCTGTAATGGAGTGCACCCCTGCATTCACACCCTACACACTGTTGTAATAATCTTGGTACAAAATATGCCATGTGAGATATCATTTGAAAAGTAATAACTTCCTGGTAAATAATATCATGGTAAAAAGCATGTAGCAACATTGTGTGTGAAAGTTATGAAATCCCCCCTGTATAATGCTAAAGGCACATATTCAAACTCATGTAGCCCCGATTAGGGCTGGTCAAGTAGGTCTTAAACAAAGAGATGTGTGTTTACCTCAATTTGCATATAAACTACAAACAGAGCCCTATGATAGCGAGAGAAAGAAGGAAGAAGACAAAGAAAATCTGAAACTCAGCAAACAGAGGGGAGAGAAGGAACAGCATGAAACCTCCCCTCACCAGATACTATGTCTCTTTGCTCTCAACTGGAAAGAACTTTATGAGGGGAACTGAACTGAAAAAAGTGTGGGGCAAACACCCCAGTTTATCTCCCTCTATCCATCTTTCTTGAGACTAAGAAGACAAAAGAATCCATCTCTTTGACTTTGGGAGGAATCCTGACCTGAAGATTGGTCAGTAATTCTGTTAGGAGCACATGGTAAGAATTTTACCTTGAACCAAGCCTGGTTTGTAAAGTTTTAGTGCAAGGAAGTATTTTATCTTTATTTTTCTTGTAACTATTTCTGACTTTAATGCCTTAATAGTTGTACTCACTTAAAATCTGTCTCTTTGTAGTTAAATAAACTTTTTATTCTTTAATCAAAATTAATCCAGTGTTGTGAACTGTCTGGGTCACTCCATTTAAGGTCACAAATTGTATATTGTTCCTTTACAGGGACAATGGACCTAAAACATCAGAACTGTCCAGGAGAGGGCTGGACAGTGCAGAGCACACATTTTGGGGGGGAAATTCAGGACTGGGTGTGCGGTGGCATCACCCTGCAAGTAACTGCTAAGGCTGGTGAGAGCCAGAATGTGGCTGGTGTTTGCTGACAGGCTGCTGAGATCAAAGTTGCAGAACCAGAACAATGGCCATAGACAGACACTCAGGGTGTCCTGCATGTTGTTTGTGAGGAGCCCAGGTTGGAAGCCACAGCAGCAAAGCCTTATGAGGTGCCCCAGGTTGTAGGGCAGGTGGTGATGCAGCCCCCTCACCAGTCTGGATTGCACCCTTGAATGTCATATGCTCCCACTGGCTTGATACCTCAGCTTTATTACATAGACAAGGAGCCAGGCTAGAACTGGAGCACTCATTTTTGGAGCCTAGATTGAGGTTTTAGAGCCTAGATTGAGGTTTACCCATATCTCCAAGCATTAAATTCTATATTCTTCAGAAAGTCATCAGATGCTTGTAACAGCAGCATAGTAACCAGTTCATCAGGTTATACAGCAGTGAAACACATGCGTTAGCAAGGACTTATAATACTGTAAGAAGGAATGTCGGAATATTTGAGTATGACAGTGAAAAATGCTTTGTAAAGTTTAAATTTGTTCGCACTGACATAAGAGTTTTCAGCTGAGCTTAAAAAGTTACAACGTGGATTATTTGCTTGATTACTCAAGATCAAACCCCAGATCTGATGTTTCCCCCCCATATATTCATTTTAAAAATACAGCATTTCCATGGAACTTACTGTGACTTACTTATACTCACCGTAGAGTGAACTCATTACTGTAATTGATATATTAACCAGAGAGAAGAATTTCTTCTCACTTATCAAGAAACGTAAAGCATCCTGGTAAAACACAAAAATCTCTTTAGATTGTTGTTATCCAGCTAGCTGACAGCTTGGTTTTAAGTAAGTACTTCACAGTTAAGTGAACTGGAACAGATAATTTTAAAGTCACAAATCGATAATAAAATATATGTTTACTTTTAAAATCTACAGATAAGTGCATTTTAAAACACCATTTGAAAACCAGCTTCTCCTTAATTTAGCTGCCAAACATAGCTTTCCTTTGCATCAGATGTACTGCTAACAGCTAAAACGCTGTAAGGAATATACTGTAAGTTGTATACAGGTGGTTTCCCAACACACGAAGCAGCCAAGATTTTGCCATAGTGATGAATAAACCTCAAAAGGTTTTTGAATTGTATTTTGGTTTGGAAAAGCACTCCAAATTTTAGATGTTTATCTTAGCTATCTGAATCTTGCATCTTCAACACTAAGCTGGAAATTTCATGAGACCAGCTTTTCTTAATATTTCGGAACTTGTGTTTCTGGTTGGAGCTAAGAAATGTAAAAGCTTACGAAACAGAATTTCCAAACATTTTTCATCCTCAGCAAAGCTAAGTTCTAGCCCCTTTTCAATTACCTTTCCAACTCCTCTCCATCTACCATCACCCTCCTCTGCACACAGGGGTAGCTCCAGGCACCAGCGCACCAAGCGCGTGCCTGGAACGGCAAGCCGCGGGGGGCGGCCTGGTGGTCGCCATGAGGGCAGCGGTCAGGCTGCCTTCGGCAGCATGCCTGCAGGAGGTCCACCGGTCCCACGGTTTCAGTGGCAATTCGGCGGCGGGTATGCCAAAAGTGCGGGACCGGCAGACCTCCTGCGGGCATGCCACCGAATCCGTGTTACCAGCGGACCTCCCGCAGGCATGCCGCCAAAGGCCGCCTGACTGCCGTGCTTGGGATGGCAAAATACATAGGTCTGCACAGTCCTCTGGCACCTTCTTGTGTACATAGATTCATAGATTCCAAGGCCAGAAGAGATCAATGTGATCATCTAGTCTGACCTCCTGTATAACACAGCCCATAGAACTTCCCCATAAAAATTCATAGAGCATATTTTTTAGAAAAGAATCCAATCTTGATTGAAAAATTGTTAGTGATGGAGACTCCAGCATGATCCTTGGTTGTGCCCATGGTTGTGCCCATAGTTATTTACATTAATGGCTAATGATTTAAAAGACAAAGGTTTTTAGGGAGAGATGAGATGTCCCCAGATTCCAGAGATTGTGGGTCTGGAGTAAAATAGGACTGAGTAGGATTCTAGGTACAATAAGACATCATGCATGTAAACCTTTTGTTGTTTAAAAATCCTTTTGTTACATTGTGCTATGTTCTTAATGTTAAGATTAAACAATACTTTATTTTAAGATGGCTGCCTTGGGTAGATATATTCTCCACTGGTTACATATGCCTGAAGTGTCCTGGGCTACAGCATCCTATGTACTGATTGTGCTTACCTACGAGATCTCACTGAGTTGGGTCTATCCCCTGAGCTTTACTAGACTCCTCTTCCCCAAGGCCCAATTGATATCCCAGTTTTTCACTTTGAAATCTGTTTATCCTACACCTATATTATTTCAACTATAGATGAGTGTCCTCCAGCTCTTATCCAATAGGAAAGCTCTTTTAAACATCATTGGTGGTTCCTTTTCTTTTGTTGATCTTGATGAAGGGCTTTGAGCTGAGCTTTTGTGACCACATAGGCAAAGATCCTTATGAAAGTAATATTTAGCTGTTTATCTAATTTTGGGCATCTTTCTTAGCTAATCAAGAAAACCTCAGTTTAATGGGTACTTGTTAATCCCTTATTCAATTCATCTGGGTTTACTGGGAAAGTATAGTATCCTAAGTAAGTGGGAGCACTGCAGAAATCCATGGATTTAATTATTTTGTCTCACTGTCTGTATTTGTAAGTTGAAGACTGGTTCAATTTTCCTTAACCTGACATGGCATATGATACAGTTTGCCATGAGGGCCTTTTGGTGAAATTGTCTAGAACTACGCCAAGATGATTAGTATGTGCAATGGCTGTTTTTGAGAAATCACTATTTCCATGTGCATATTGGTGATAGAACAAGTATTTGGATGCACTAGAAGAATGGTCTCCCACAAGGATCAGAATTACCTCCAATGTTATTCAACTTATATTTGAATTACCTACCATATACTGGGTCTCACAAGTTTGTTTATGCAGACGACATATGCCTCGGCACTCAGTCACACTCCTTTGACATACCTGAGAGTGTTCTGAATGCACATATAGTGGCTATGGCCAATTATTGTCATCAGTGGTGCCTGATACCAAGTTGAAGTAAGACTGTGTCGAGTCTTTTCTACTTACATCATGCACAAGAGGGCAGAGAGCTGACTGTAGTTCTCAATGATCAGTGAATAAAGCATGATTCACACCCGGTCTATCTAGGTGTCACGTTGTATAGAAATCTCACATATTGTGACCATCTTACAAAGACAGCGACTAAGATCAAAATGCGCAGCAACCTGCTTGGAAAACTGTCTGGAACGACATGCGGCACCAATAAGAACATAAAAACATAAGAACATAAGATGTCCATACTCAATCAGACCAAAGGTCAATCTAACCCAGTATCCTGTCCTCCAACAGTGGCCAATGCCAGGTGCCCCAGAGGGAATGAACAGAACAGGTAATCAAGTGATCCATCCCCTGTTGCCCATTCCCAGCCTGTAACTGATGGGGTCACCTCTGGAGCCCTTTTAAAAAATTGATGTCACATTAGCTATCCTCCACTCATTTGGTACAGAGGCTGATTTAAATAATAGGTTACAGATGACAGTTAGTAGTCCTGAAATTTCTCATTTGGGTGAATACCATCTTGGGTGAATACCATCTGGTCCTGGTGACTTATTACTGTTGAGTTTATCCATTTGTTCCAAAACCTCCTCTAATGACACTTCCATCTGGGATAGTTCCTCAGATTTATCACCTAAAAAGAATGGCTCAGATTTAGGAATCTCCCTCAGATCCTCAGCCATGAAGACCGATACAAAGAATTCATTTAGTTTCTCCGCAATGGCCTTATTGTCCTTGAGTGCTGCTTTAGCATCTCAATCGTCCATTGGCCCCACTGGTTGTTTAGCAGGCTTCCTGCTTCTGATGTACTTAAAAAAAAATTGCTATTACTTTTTGAGTCTTTGGCTAGCTGTTCTTCAAATTCTTTCCTGGCCTTCCTAATTATATTTTTACACTTCATTTGCCGGAGTTTATGCTCTTTTCTATTTTCCTCACTAGGATTTAACTTCCACTTTTTAAAGGATGCCTTTTTGCCTCTCACTTCTTCTTACTTTGTTGTTTAGCCATGGTGGCTCTTTTTTGTTTCTCCTACGATGTTCTTTAATTTGGGGGACACATTTAAGTTGAACCTCTATTATGGTGTCTTTAAAAAGTTTCCATGCAGCTTGCAGGGATTTTACTTTTGATGCTGTACCTTTTAATTTATGTTTGTTACCTCCTCATTTTTGTGTAGTTCCCCTTTCTGAAATTAAATACTAAGATGTTGGGCTACTGTGATGTTTTCCCACCACAGGGATGTTACATTTAATTATATTATGGTCACTATTACTGAGCAGGTCCAGCTATATTCACCTTTTGGACCTGATCCTGTTCTCAATTTAGGACTAAATCAAGAATCGCCTCTCCTCTGGTGGGTTCCAGGACTAGCTGCTCCAAGAAGCGGCCATTTAAGGTGTCAAGAAACTTTATCTCTGCATCCCTTCCTGAGGTGATATGTACCCAGTCAACATGACGATAGTTGAAATCCCCCATTATTATTGATTATTTAATTTTAATAGCATCTCTAATCTCCCTGAGCATATCATAGTCACTATCACCATCCTGGCCAGGTGGTCTGTAGTATATCCCTACTGCTATATTCTTATTATTCAAGCATGGAATTACTATCCATAGAGATTCTATGATACATTAGGTTCATTTAAGATTTTTATTTCATTTGATTCTATGCTTTCTTTCATATATAGTGCCACTCCCCCACCAGCACGACCTGTTCTGTCCTTCTGATATATTTTGTACCCTGGTATTACTGTGTCCCATTGATTTTCCTCATTCCACCAAGTTTCTGTGATGCCTATTATAGCAATATCCTCATTTAATATGAGACACTCTAGTTCGTACATCTTATTATTTAGACTTCTAGCATTGGTATATAAGCACTTTAAAAACTTGTCTCTTTTTAACTGCCTGACATTACATGATGTAATTGAATGAGACTTTTTTCCTTTTGACTGTTTCTCATCACATCCTACCTGTATTTTATCATTTTCCATCCTCTCCTACCTATTAGGACATAGGAGATCTCCATTTATAGATCCTTCCCTAAGAGATGTCCAAACCACATACTCCTCTGTACCTGTCGGCTTTCCCCCAGCCCTTAGTTTAAAAACTGCTCTACGGTCTTTTTAATTTTAAGTGCCAGCAATCTGGTTCCATTTTGGTTTAGGTGGAGCCCATCCTTCTTGTATAAGCTTCCCCTTTCCCAAAAGTTTCCCCAGTTCCTAATAAATCTAAACCCCTCCTCCCTACACCATCATCTCATCCATGCATTGAGACCCTGCAGTTCTGCCTGTCTAACTGGCCCTGTGCGTGAAACTGGAAGCGTTTCAGAAAATGCTACCATGGAGGTCCTGGACTTCAATCTCTGACCTAGCAGCCTAAATTTGGCCTCCAGGACTCTCTCCTATCCTTCCCTATGTCATTGGTACCTACATGTACCACGACCACCAGCTCCATCCCAGCACTACACATAAGCCTATCTAGATGTCTTGAGAGATCCGCAACCTTCACACCAGGCAGGCAAGTCACCGTGAGGTTCTCCCAGTCATTGCATACCCAGCTATCTATGTTTCTAATGATTGAATCGCCCATTACTAATACCTGTCTCTTCCTAATAACTGGAGTTCCCTCCCCCGGAGAGGTATCCTCAGTCCGAGAGGATACCACAACATCATCTGGAAGGAGGGTCCCAACTATGGAATCATTTCCCTGTGATCCAGTTGGATGTTCTCCTTCCCTGAGGCTTTCATCCTCCTCAACAGCACAGAGGCTGTCAAACTAGTAGTGGAACCATTCTACTGTGTCCCCGAAAGTCTCATCTATAATGGAGATATCCCATCTCCTAGAACTGGAAGGGACCTTGAAAGGTCATCGAGTCCAGCCCCCTGCCTTCACTAGCAGGACCAAGTACTGATTTTGCCCCAGATCCCCAAGTGGCCCTCTCAAGGATTGAACTCAGAACCCTGGGTTTAGCAGGCCAATGCTCAAACCACCTCTCTGTCTCCCTTAGCTGCTCCAGCTCAGTCACCCTGGTCTCTAAAGCCTGTACATGGTCTCTGAGGGCCAGGAGCTCCTTGCACTGAATGCACACATATGCCACCTAATGCCCAAACATTATGCACTTCATCCCTGGCACTCTATTATTCAGCACTGGACTACTGTGCTCCAGTATGAGCTTATTCATCTCACACAAAGATGATTGACGTACAACTTAATTGCACATGTGTATTATTTCAGGCACATTTAAAATCTACTTCTCTACTAGAGTTACCAGTTCTCTGCAGTATTGCTCTGCCCAGAGTTCACAGAGAAGAAACCATAGCAAAGCATGTGATGAAATTGTGTGATATGCCACATCTAGCATTAATTAAAGACTTGTTTAATCTACCAGTTGGTCATCTGCACTCACAGTGCCCATTGTGGATAAGTTTACCATAAGGGATTTATGATACAGGACGCATGGCGAGCTTCATGGTCCACAGAGAAAGTGACAAATAATTATCTTGTCTTGGACCTCACACAGCGTCAACCTGGGTTTCATTTACCACAAAGTCAATGGAGACTTCTGAACCGGTTTTGTACTGGACATGGAATTTGTGCTGCAGCAGAATTTCAGTGGCCTTTAAAGACAGTCCACTATGTCAGTGACTCTCAACCTTTCCAGACTATGGTACCCCTTTCAGGAGTCTGATTTGTCTTGCGTAAACCCAAGTTTCACCTCATTTAAAAACTACTTGCTTACAAAATCAGACATAAAGTGTCACAGCACACTACTACTGAAAATGGCTTGCTTTCTAATTTTTACCATATATTTATAAAATAAATCAACTGGAATATAAATATTGTACTTATATTTCAGTATATAGCATATAGAGCAGTATAAACAAGTCATTGTATGAAATTTTAGTTTGTACTGACTTCGCTGGTGCTTTTTATGTAGCCTGTTGTAAAACTAGGCAAATATCTAGATGAGTTCATGTATCCCCTGGCAGACTTCTGTGTACCCTAGGGGAACACGTACCCCTGGTTGAGAACCACTGCACTAGGTCAATGTGGGCAGCCAGAAACCATGACATATATTGTTGAGAACTGCAAAATGACACAGCTTCCTGGAGATCTTCGTGCCTTGAACATCATTGATAAGAACGCTGTGGCTTGACCAGATTGCATATGCCAAATAAATAAATAAACTACATGTATCACTTTGACTCTAGGCAAGATTTCTGGAATGAAGGTCAGTGAGTCAGCTGTGCAGACTGGAACTAAGGACAATGAGTCAGTGGTTGGCTCAGGGTACTGTGCTGACCAAAACGACTCATAGACCAGATTTTTCTTTTTGCTGCCAAGTCAGAAGCATTTGGACACAGAGAGAGAGAGACTGCTGTTGCTATTCCAACTCTGCACAGACAATCGAGGCGTTTCAGTGACACACGACATTTTAGGCAACACACAGTAGACAGGAAACTGGCTCTGAAGATGATCAGAGGAGGAAGAATGTGTAAATTTGAGTGTGCTGAACTAAATGAGGGTGGATGTTATGCAAAGAGCCCTGAGAGGTGACAAAGAAATTAGAAATCAGATTTTATCCCATCGGTACACGTGCTTGGGCAGCAGGAAAAGACTTTGTAGAAAGATAATACACTGATAGTTTAACTGCCCATTGGCCAGATCCCATACAACCAAAGTCGTTTCTTTTAACTGGACTCTAGTCACCAGAGCATGCTTTTAAGGCACATCCCATAAGAAGATGTGATAAGGAGCTGTACTGCTATAGGGTGAACACAAAGAGGCATGTGCCTCAGGGAGGCTTCCATAGCATGCGTACTATAGTTCTCTGGTATACAGAAGGAGTATGCACACTTTCATTCCTCTTTATAGGGAACAGCTTATTTCCCCTGACTCTCTTATTGTTTGCTTGATAATCTGTTTGGCTGCATGCAGCATTTCTGTACCCATATCGTTCCCAGGATACTAGAGATAAAATATGGGTGAGTAATATCTTTTATTGGACCAACTTTTGTTGGTGAGAGAAACAAGCTCTAGGTCTGGGAAAGGAACTTATGCTAAACTATCTGTTCAATCTTATATTCAGCTGCGACACTCTTTTTTCCCCTACTCTTTTTTTGATAGATGTGCAAGAAAGCAGTCATCCTGTTCTCTAATGTGATTTAGTGGTCTGCAGCAGACACTAATACACCATCTTGTGCTTTATCTGTTATGACATTTATCCATAAACATTCAAGATTATTTTCTTCCAAGTTATCAGTGACTGGGAAATAGGTAATGCCATTTTGACACGAGTGCCACTCTCCCTCCCATTTTGCCCACTCAATCTTCCTGAATAGGTTATAACCATTGATTTGTAACATTCCAATCATGTGAATCACCCCACCAGGTTTCAGTCATATCACCTAGATCAAATTTATTCTCATAAATGAGCAATTCAAATTTCCCTTGTTTGTTACCCAGGCTCCTAACATTGGTGTATAAGCAGTTCAAGAATTTTTTCTCTTCATGTCCTTTGCTTGCTTGATTAATTTGGTTCTCAACATCTCCAGTTTGTGCTGAGTGCTCATATCTTCCCTTTTTTTACCCTCTCTTTTGGTGTTAGTTTAATGCTCCCCTGGATAGTCTAACCAGACTGTCTCCGAAGAGCTTGCTTCCCATTCTACTGAAGGCCATCCAAACTATACAGTCCCCTATCACCATAGAAAATGAACCAGTGTTCCAAAAAAACAAAACCATACACCACTTACCTAGCCAGCAGTTTACTTCTGCCTTCTGTCTTCATTCATGGGACAGGAAGTTTCTCAGAAAAGATCACTTGGACATTCTTCTTCTTCAATATGCTTTCAAGTTCCCTGAAGTCATCTACTGTCTGCAAGATATCTTACAACACAGTGGCATTAGTGCCAATATGAACCATCACGAATTGATCCGTTTGCTCTCTTGGGTCAGATTAGAAATGCTCAATCTCTTGTGATAAAGTCAGTCCTGACAGATATAAGAGAGAGGTGGAGAGCAGATATATCAGCCCTAGAATGGTGAAGGCCCTGTTCCCTATGAGCTGAAAAAGGTTTACCTCAGGTTAACTAGAGACACCTGTGGCCACTTAAGAGCTGCCAATGACCTTTAAAAAACCCTTTTTTGTGAGAGATGGGTGATAAGCTGCAGCAGGGCTAGTGGCAGTAGGGGAAAAGCTTCTCCTGAGTGGAAGACTGTTCTCCTTCTTACAGGGGAAGCAACCTCACTAATGGACTGTTTGGTGGAAGGGCTGATGCCAGAGGCCAGCATAATGCTACACCCCAGAGGGGGGTCAGGAAAGGTATTCCCCTTTTTATGTTATGAACTTAGTACTGTTGGGCCTACCCTGAGGCCCGCCTTGTAAATATGGAGGAATAAAAACATGAGTGGGACTGATTTACCCCAGGCTCCCACCAGCAGAGAGGGAAACGCTGTGCCTGGTGAAGCAATGGAGGCTCCATGCCACATACTCATCATATGAAAGCTTTTTCCATTTTCCTTACAGATGTGACTATAGAAGTGCAGAGGGGTGAAAAGGCATCAACGGTAAAATCCTGGCTCCCTTGAAGTCAATGGCAAAATTCCCATTGACTTCAATGGAACCAGGATTTCACCCAAAATATTTTTGACATTAAAAAGGGCTTGGATCATGTGCATTTCAAGAGACAAGCAGAAATCAAGGTCCGTCCCCACTTTACCATCCATACTTACACTAAGCCCTATAAAGAAAAAGAAAGTAATTTTAACTTCTAGGAGTTTATGATAGAGACTGTTATAAAAGCATTTGCACAAGTTTTTGGACCAGTCCAGAGTGCAAAGAGGACAGTGGCAATCAGAACAACTTCAGTAACAGCTGCACAGAAACTAGTGGTGTGCATAGAACTGGGCTGGAATTTTTGTGATGTAGTCTTTGATTTAGATTCAGAGGCCACTTTCCAAAGTTCATACCCACATGTACATGGTACTGATGCTAATCTGTAGGTAGCTGCAGAACATATTTCATGCTAGTTACTTCATTGAGAATGGATTGGGTTGCCTGGGTGAGAGAGACTCACAGCACAATTAAGAACAAAAAAATTTTTTTTAACTCTTCTGCTTTTATGTCCCTATGATTCGGAGAGCTTTTTCTGACCTCCTACAATAACAATAATCTGTTATCCATTGATGAATCAATATTTGGGTAGTACAGTCAATGCACGTTAACTGGTGGTGGGAAATTTAGCAGATCATAGTTCAGTGGGTGCAAACAAGTTATAATGCTGGAAGACAGGAAAATAATCAAGATTCCAGTTATAAATATAGTATTTGCATGGCTTGTATATAACTTTTCCTCTACCGTATTAATAATCCTTATACCCAGAATGAAATATCAGAAAGTTATTGTCTGATTTATGTATTCTGTCTTCTGCAGAATTGGATAGCACCTAGACTTTTTTGGAAATGAATGTTTTGATTGGTTGACTACTTAACTTCTCTCAGGTTTCTTGTTTCAATCTGCAAAACAAATGCATGCCCCAAAAGCAGATCCACATATGGAAATCTATATATATATCTCCCATATGTTTATCCATATATTTAAAAGCAGTCATTAATTTCACAAAATGTACAGGTGATGAATATATTTAGACCAAACATTAATAAAATGCTATTGTTTTTACTTTAAAAATATGCAGTTCATTTTATAAAGTAAAAGTCAAGTTGAACCCCTAACGGCAGAACTCAGGGACTATCTTGAGCATCCAGATTTGAAATGGGGCCTGCCAAATATGTTTCAGATTGCAGTATAGCTAAGAAATATATTTTCCTTAAGGCAACAGGTAAGAAAAATCTGAATGATTAATAGAATAATGATAGCACTCACCCAGCATCCTAGAAGAGCACTGTTTGCATGGTCATATAAACAGACCTTCAGTAGAATTTAGGTGTCTGAGTCACTTATGCACTTCTGAAAACTCTACTCTAGGCACTAATACATAATATATGGACATTCTCTTTATAGTCCTGCTGAGCAGTCTTTGCAAAAAAATATATATACTCACCACTTGTGTTCAAGAATCATATGCTTTATTTTGAGTTCCCAGAAATGATAAGCCAAATAACTGTTTCTACAACTTTTGAGCAAGAAGCATTTATTTTAAACCAGGCACAAAACGATGGCTATAAACAAGCAGCAAACAACCTTGCTCCAAAATCGTCTCCTGTGCTTTTCTTCTAGTGATCAGAAAAATGAATGGCAGAACAAGTTTTAAAGTCGGAAGGAGTATGTAGGTATTAGTGCCTAGAATAGAGTGTGTGTGTGTGGGGGGGATCGATCTAAGTCACACAACTTCAGCTACGTGAATAACGTGGCTGTAGTCGACGTACTTAGATCTACTTATCTCAATGTCTTCATTACAGCGAGGCGACTGCTGCCGCTCCCCTGTCAACTCTGCCTGTGCCTTTCGCTGAGCTGGAGTACCGGAGTCGACGGGAGAGCGCTCAGGGATCGATTTATCGCGTCTAGACTAGATCCAGCTGGTAGTGAAGACATACCCGTGGGCTGTAGTCCACGAAAGCTTATGCTCTAATAAATTTGTTAGTCTCTAAGGTGCCACAAGTACTCCTGTTCTTCTTTTTCCTAATTAGATGAAGAGTAAAATTTTTAGAAGGGCCTAAGTGATTCAGACACCTAAATTCCATTGAAGGTCAATGCGATTTAGACCTTTAAGTCATTTAGGGTCTTTGGGAAATTTTTGTCTTAATCCTGGCTCTATTCCTAATTCTACCACTGTCTCATTCTCATTGAAAGTCACCTCTATGCAAAGAAGCAACATAAGGCCAATGTACCACTTATACCCCCTCTAAGTCCTGGTGACTTTAGAGAGATGGAAGCAGTGCATAAGCATTGTGCTAGACCTCTGCATGGGGGTTCATTTTATTCTCTGTAACTTTCATCATCTCATGTAAGTTCTAAGTTGTTCAGTTTCCCCATCTGTAAAATGGAGGAAATAATGCCAAGCCGCCTATGTAAAGGTGCTCTGCTTATTTTATGTCAATGAAGGGTTTGTGTGAGCAACAAATGCAGGTCAGATACTTCACTTATCTGTAGCTGTCTTACTGTTTCCTGATGATCATGAAGTCAGAAGAGAGCCTTGACCACTCAGAGAATGATTCAAAGCCCACTGAAGTCAACAGGATCTTTCATCTGTCAGCAAACAAATTTCTTCTGGTTATCATTCCTATTGCAAGAAAAGCTGCATGAAGCTCCCTTTCTTGCTTTCGTCAGGCTCGGGTATGCCGTTTAGGCAGGCAGGAGTTTAGTTTCCAGGTCTTCATCAGAATCAGTCAAATTGCAAAAGGAGATGGGTCAGGAAATAGCATATCCTCATAGACGCATAGACTTTGAGGCCAGAAGGGACCATCATGATCATCTAGTCTGACCTTCTGCACATTGCAGGCCACAGAATCTTGCCCTCTCCCTGCTGTAATAAACCCTTGCTGAGTTACTGAAGTCCTCAAAACATGATTTAAAGACTTCAAATTACAGAGAATTCACCATTTACACTAGTTTAAACCTGCAAGTGACCCATGCCCCATGTGCAGAGGAAGGCAAAAAAACCCAGGGTCTCTGCCAAACTGATCCAGGGGAAAATTCCTTCCTGACCCCAAATATGGCAATCAGTTTGACCCTGAGCATGTGGGCAAGAACCATCAGACAGACACTTGGGAAAGTAATTCAGAGCCCTCCCCATCTAGTGTTCCATCACAAGCTGTTGGAGATATTAGCTGCTAGCAGTCGCAGATCAGCTATATGTCATTGTAGGCAGTAAAAAGCAACAGAGAGTCCTGTGGCACCGTTAAGACTAACAGATGTATTGGAGCATAAGCTTTTGTCGGTGAATGCCCACTTCGTCGCAGGACTCTCTGTTGCTTTTTACAGATCCAGACTAACATGGCTACCCCTCTGATGATTGTAGGCAGTCTCATCATACCATCTCCTCCATAAACTTGACAAGCTCAGTCATTAAACCAGTTAGGTTTTTTGCCCCCACTACTCCCCTTGGGAGGCGGTTTCAGAACTTCACTGATGGTTAGAAACCTTCATCTAATTTCAAGCCTAAACTTATTGATGGCCAGTTTAAATCCATTTGTTCTCGCATTAATATTGGCAATTAACTTGCTCCTGCTCCTGAATGCTATGCTATCATGAATTCTCTCCATTTGGGGTTTACGGCACAAATCCTTAGAGAACATGGACTTAGACATGATCTAAATTTAGTGGTAACAATACTTAGAGCTTCTTGCCTCTCAAGGGCAAAAAAAAGCAAATATTGTCAAAATATTTTCCTGGGGTGGTAATAACTGGGCTCCCTTAGACATATTTGTCACTCAACCCTGCAAAATTTGAACTCTGGGGTACATTTTTCCTTACACCTAGATTTTTTTTCCATTGGTGCCTCTGTATTATTTCTGAAGGTTTGTACTTTTAATTTCAAGTGCCTGATTGAATCTCATTCCTAACACCTAGTATAGTCATGCTAGGTCTCCTTTCTTCTTCCCCAGAATAAGTTTTGGAGTGGGAATGCATGTATTTGTTTTTCCTGATGTGTTGATTTATGTGTTACTTTGTTCTTTATCTGTTTGCACCTCGTCAGTAAAATAACATCATGCTATCATTTCCAGGGTTCACAGGACCCTGTCAACAGTTACCAGTCAAAGGTCAGCCAACCTAAGAACGCATGGTTAAATAGGAGAAAGAAACTCACACATTATTAATCCCAAGATGTAAAATGAAGAGAAGTTTTACTGATATATCTAATAAAATAGCATTCACATATAGCATTTTATTATCACTATAGTATGCTGGCAATGCTGATTCTGTAGAGTTATATCCATCACTTGGATGACTAATTTTTGGAGTGAAGAATGCAGTTATTTGTTTTCTAGATGACCAGTGATTTATGTGTTGCTTTGTTCTTTATCTGTTTATAGGTATCCAGGAGAGCCATCCCATATATCTACTCATTTCTATCTTTCTTTCATCTTCTAAGTTGTCTTTGACCAGTTCATCTTTCCTTGACATTATCTCTCTGCCCGGTAAGCCTTTCAGTTTATATTTATTACAGTCATTTACAGGTTCACAGGACTCTGGCAACACTTAATAGTCAAGGGGCAACAATCCTTCCTTAGATGCAATCAAATAAATAAATCCACCTGTTATCCCCTAGTGACTACATCAGTTTTTGTATAACAGTATAGCTAACATAGTGGGTGAAATCCTGGCCCCCCTGGAGTCAGAAGGAGTTTTGCCATTGAGTTCAATGAAGCCAGGATTTCACCCCATATGTCTGTGGTATGTTAATAAAGTATTTTAGCAATCAAGGGCCCAATCCCATCAAAATGATTGGCAAAATTCCCCACCACCTTCAACAGTTCAGGATCCAGCCCCAAGTTACTGCAACAATATGTCTCACAAGTGGAATTAATGTAGTATTGTATTGTATAATTACATATAGTAGTGTGAGCTAGTTAAGAGAACTGAACATCTCACAGAACTGACCCTGTATTACATGGTATATTGTGGGCCCAATACTACAAAGAAATACACAAGCCTGGAACCTTTTGCTCCCATGGAGTCTCATTGACTTCAGTAAGACTCTGTGTGGACATAAGAGTGAGGGTGTGCATGTCCTTCTGCAGAATCAGAGCCTTAATTAGTAGAGTAGAATATTCAATAGACTTCTGCTATTCATGGCTCATGAAATGACATCTCAAAATGTAATTTATATTCTTTGTTAAAACAGAAATTATAAAAAAATTGCTGAAAGATTTCCACCTTTTATTTTATAATATTATATATAATATGGGGAGATTTATAGCATCATAAGATTCTTTTATGAAGCTATTTAACTTAATGTATTTATTTAAATCAACTACCAGCACTTGATGTATCTAGGATTCTGATTACCAAGGATTTCAAAGCAAATAGTTCCATCATTCTACGGCCAAGTCAAAATTTAGTAGTTTGTATCTAGTCTCATAGATGTTTTCAGTGTAACTGCTACTGTTCATGCATACTTAGGGGTGTGTGCAGGAATTTAAATTTGCTGGGGCAGATTCTGTGCCCCTACCACAGCCCCAGGGCTGGAGGAACTGTCAACTCCCGCTGTGGCCCCAGGGCCGGAGGAACTCACTCTCCCCACTGCGGCCCTGTGGCTGGAGGAGTTCTGTGTCCCTGCTGATTAATGGGGGGCCCTGCTTGCCCTCCTTATGCACATCCCTGCTTAACATATTCCTTGAGTAGCCCATTGGCAGTCCAAAATATCTTCCAACCAGATGTCATTTATCCAAATAGTTACTTCAAATATAAAATGTCTTAATGTTAACTTTAGATAAAATTTTGTAATTATTTTGGAATGTTTGGGGGGATTATTTATGAAAGGGTAAATTATCAGATACAGCATTATCCAGTGGTTAGAGCAGAGGTCTGAGAATCAGGAGTCCAGGGTTCTGTTCCTAGGTTGGTCTCTTCTTCCTGGGGTAGCAATTATTTCTGAGAGCTCATAGGGGATGGGTGAGGGACCAGAGGACTGGAGAAGGGCAAACATAGTACCTATTTTTAAAAAGGGAAACAAAGAGGACTCATGGAGTTATAGGCCAGTCATCCTAACTTCGATACCTGGAAAAATACCAGAAAAAGTATTAAACAATCAGTTTGCAAGCAACTTGAGGATAATGGGTTATAAGGAATAGCCAACATGGATTTGTCAAGAACAAATCATGCCAAAACAATCTAATTTCCTTCTTTGAAAGAGTTACTAGCCTAGTGGATGGGGGGAAGCAATAGATGTGATATATCTTGATTTTAATGAGGCTTTTGACATTTCTGCCACATGACATTCTCATAAGCAGACTAGGGAAATGTGATTTACATTAAATTACTATAAAGTGGGTGCACAGCTGGTTGAAAGACAATACTGAAAGTAGTTATTAATGGTTCGCTGTCAAACTGGGAGGGTGTATCAAGCGGGGTCCCAGAGGGGTCTGTCGTGGGCCTGATACTATTCAATATTGTCATTAATGTCTTGGATAATGGAGTGGAGAGTGTGCTTATAAAATTTGTGGATGACATCAAGCTGGGAGGGGTTGCAAGCACTTTGGAGACAGGGTTAGAATTCAAAACGACCTTGACAAATTGGATAATAAATCAACAAGATGAAATTCAATAAACACAAGTGCAAAGTACTTCACTGAGGAAGGCAAAATCAAATGCATATCTACAAAATGAGCAGTAACTGGGTAGGTGGTAGTAGTACAGAATAGAATCTGGGAATTATAGTAGATTATGAATGGAATATGAGTCAATAAAGTGATGCAGTTGTGAAAAAAGCTAGTATCATTCTGGGATGTATTAACAGGAATGTCATATGTAAGACAAGGGAAGTAATTGTCCAACTCTACTTGTCACTGGTCAGGTCTCAGCGGGAATACTTTGTCCAATTCTGGGCACCACACTTTAGGAAAGATTTGGACAAATGGGAGAGAGTTAGAGGAGAGCAACAAAAAATGATAAATTTTAGAAAAGCTGACCTATGAGGAAAGATTAAAGAAACGGGGCAAGTTTAGTCTTGAGAAGAGAAGATGGAGGGGGGCACCTGATAACAGTCTTCAAATATGTTAAGGTTAAGAAGACCGTGATCAATTTTTCTCCATGTCCACTGAAGGTAGGATAAGAAGTAATGGGCTTAATCTGTAACAAGGGAGATTTAGGTTAGATATTAGGAAAAGCTTTCTAACTATAAGTGTAGTTAAGCTCTGGAATAGGCTTCTAATAGTGTTTGTGGAATGCCCATCATTGGAGGTTTTTAAAAATAGGTGGACAAAGATTTGTCAGAGGTGGTCTAAGTTTACTTGTTCCTGTCACAATGTAGGGGGATGGACTCTCCACGTCCCTTCCTGAAATAAATAAAAACTTTCTAATTTGTCTGAAATTTTTCATGGACTTTTTTTAGGGGATTTTCTCTGAACTAATCCAAATATTTTCAGATTTTGGTTTTTCATTTTCTCCCCGTTTTATACCTTCACTCTGTCTGACCATTTTTACAATAGAAAAGCAATCTGGTGGGTGGGAGGGTGAGTGGGGAGGGGTGGAGAAAGAGAAGGGAACAAAGCAAAAAACCCTGCATTAAGCAATTTTAGGGGGAGTGTAACAGGGGTTGTCAAAAAATCTAAATATTTTTGACAAAAATAAATATAATTCACAAAAATGTATTTTGGTCAGACAACCATTTTTAACTGAAAACAATGTTTTGATAAAAATTTTCAACAACTCTAGTCAACAGACTCAAGTTCTGTTAGACCCCAAGTGTAGGGAGCAAATATTAAAGTAGAGGTTTTCTACTGTTGCCTGAGAATGTTCTGCTTTAAGAGTAGAGACCTGTTAACAAGACCCTTAGAGAACAGATTCTGATGCTGCTAGATTACATAAGGAGAGAGGTAGTCTCTGAGCTGACTAAGAGGCTGTATGCTTTGAATCACACTCAGAAATTACTAATCTTCAGATAATTAATAGTATATGAACCTTATGGATTATACAGCCTAGCAGGTAGACAGTTGCATTCTGTGCTACTTGTAGTTTCTGTGCCAGATTCAATGGTTTCCCCATATATATTGTATTGTAATATACCAGGTGAGAGGTCACTAAGTCATGAATAACTGTAGCCAAGTCAATATTTGAGTGGAGAGGGAGTAATCTTCTTACCAGACAGATATTTCAAAAAGTGCTTTTAGACACCTAAGTTTCTTGACAATCCAGGAACAAGCATGGATATGAAAGTACCCTTAAACAGCATGTATTCTGTATTGACAACTCTCTGTCTCCTTGGCAAAGCTGAGAGAATCCCATTCACAGAATTCAAAATTATAAAATAGTACTTGATAGTATCTCTTAGACGTCTTCCTCTCTACAATGAGATAATCAGATTTGAATGCCTACTATATTCAGTGCTATGTATAAAGATGCTGTGTTACTATGACCTTTACAGTATTCTCTGTTTTGATTGTATGAGTATATGAGTTCTATGTATTGCCATTCATTCCTTTCCCCCTTCCATTTGCATCTTTGCCAGTCTGAGAACTGAATTCTAAGGATCTGGAATATTTAGAATATGCAAAAATGCAGTGAATTTGTCTTTCAGAACTTACATACATGGGTGCATGAATCCATTATTCAAAACTCCCACAGAGTGGGAAGTTCATCAGTGGCAAACATTAATGTAATATTTAAGATTCATTCAGATTCTGTTATGAAACTCCAGTTCCACTAAAGACTGCTTGAGACACCTTAGCATTGCTAATGAGCTATAACCTTTATTATCTGCCCAGTCATTCCCCTAATTAAAAAGTCTCAGTCGTTACCATCTCTTACATAAAATCCATGCACGAAAAAACAAAGCATTGCCAACCAACACTGGTACAACATAAATTACAAAACAAGGACAATGGTAAACAGTGTAATAACAAATGATTCTATGGTGCCTTTTACATTCCATTACATGTATTTATTTACAGTTATTGATGGATTTTGCATGACAATAGATCTTCGATGATATTAAGGGTTTCAGTCAACTGTAGGGCTTTTTAATTTGTAGGGTACATTGGATGTTAACCAATATTGATTTCAGCAATAGATGGCTAGCAACCAGTGGTGCAGCTGCACTTGTGTTAACATAGACAAGGAAATACGTTATTTGCACAAATGTAGTTTACCCCTCTTTGTAAATAGGGGCAAGTTATCATTTTCCTTCTGTGTGCTAGGAGTGAAATCTTGGACTTATTGAAATCAGTGGGAGTGGTCCCATTGACTTCAGTAGGGACAGGATTTCAGCATGGGAGTTTGCTCTGGTACAATTAAACTATATTCATTCATTTCAAGCAGAAGTGAAAATAGATTCTAAAGGTTAGATCACCTAATAAGGGAACAAAAACAATATCATGTGAGCATCAATCACATGAAGAGTACATACTCATACTAGAGAGTTTGCAAGCAATACATATGGTGAAATTTGTTTGCACAAAACAGCCACAGAATGAGTTCAAACACTGAATAAATTTGCATGAATCAATTTGTCTACAAACAAGTACATGGTATAGATGAAGACTTCCAAAAGTGACTAGGGAGTTTGGGTGTCTCAGTTTGGTAGGCCCCTCTTGAAACATCTTAAGGGGGCTTATTTTCAGAAAGTGCTAAGAATGCCACCCCCATGAAAATCAAGCCGCTTTAAACTAGCTGATGTTGAGCAACCCAAAATTGAGCTATACAACGTAACTACAGATGCTCGCCGGGTTACGCAAACCCAACTTACGCAAATCCGTACTTATGGAAAAAGTTCTATAAGTTCTATACGCTTTTTTTTTTTTTTGCGTAATAGTCGTGTATACGTTCTCGACTTACGCAACATTCGACTTACGCAAGGCGTTCCATAATGGAATGCTTGTGTAAGTCAGGGAGTGTCTGTAGTCAGTTTTGAAAATCTTGGCCGATGGCTTATTTTTGTGTTTTGAATTGCCTCCCGTCTCTATCCTGTAATTAAATGATACAGCTGTGCATTTACAGCAGGTTTAGTTCTTTCAGCTGATATGGCCCTCAGAACTCTTCACGTGCCTCACAATCATGAAGAGATTCTATCTTCTCACAACCCCTATGACATTGGGAGGTCATCCCCGTTTTATAGATGGGGAATTGAAGCGCAGGATAGGTTTAGTAATTTATCCAAAATCACATAGAAATGTCTGCAGCTGAGCTAGGAATTCAATCATAGAATCATAGAATATCAGGGTTGGAAGGGACCTCAGGAGGTCATCTAGTCCAATTCCCTGCTCAAAGCAGGACCAGCAACAACTAAATCATCCCAGCCAGGACTTTGTCAAGCCGGGCCTTAAAAACCTCTAAGGATGGAGATTCCACCACCTCCCTAGGTAACCCATTTCAGTGCTTCACCACCCTCCTAGTGAAATAGTGTTTCCTAAGGTCCAACCTAGACCTCCCCCACTGCAACTTGAGATCATTGCTTCTTGTTCTGTCGTGTGCCACCACTGAGAACAGCCGAGCTCCATCCTCTTTGGAACCCCCACTTCAGGTAGTTGAAAGCTACTATCAAATCCCCACACACTCTTCTCTTCTGCAGACTAAATAACGCCACTTCCCTCAGCCTCTCCTCGTAAGTCATGTGCCCCAGCTCGCTAATCATCCAGGACTCCTGAGTCCCACTGTCTTGTCCTCACTATCTTCCCCATCCCTAAATGCATTGACCTCAGCTATATTTTTTTCTCAGGAGATGAGAGCTTCAACACTCTAGTTTCTGATACTCCATGCAAAGCAGCAGTAACAAGTCTGCTAGCCGCACTCATCCATTTAGCAATCAGCAATGTGAAAATATCATCAGCCAGAACAGTGCCTATATGGGGCTAAAATGAAACAAAGTCATATTCTGTGATTTAATGTATGAGCAGAGCAGAGAAGAAATGAAAATGATATAGGAGCAATGATTTTACTAATGGAAATCAGGTTTTGTATCTCTGGTTTCAATTCAGTACTCTTGAGCTATTCTTATTATGAATGCTTCTTTTTCAGAAAAATGCCTTCATACTGTATAAATTAATAAATCATTCTTAGGTAAACACTTAAAGCATGTATTTCATTAGGAAATAATGTGATTTGTGTACATATACTTAAAAATAAGAAATATCTTTCAAACACATTAGCACTGCTTCGCGTATAACTACATCTCTATGGACTCAGATCTCCCAACAGAGGATTTATGTCTGCTGATCTTTGCTCTTTTTACTTTATATAGAGCTGGCTAAAGATACAGCAAGTAGCACGCCTAATGATGAATAATCTTGGTAAAAACCTTCCCATGATGTAACCCATGCTTCCTAGGTGTGGTACTCTGTCCCCCCTCTAGTGGCACCTAGACCACTTGAGATTAATGCGTCTGTGACAGCCTAAGATAAGAGGCATGTGGCTTTTAGCTCATGCAGTAGAGGCTCATGCATTTAGCTCCAGAGATCCCAGGTTTGATCCTACCTGCTAACGATCAGGGTCTGTTGGTGTTACAATGGCATATCTCTATGCAGACCAATAGTCACATAAAATCCATCTGCCCACATCAAATGCTGGTGCTCCTGTAGTCCATTGATCATGTTTTTCCAGATACACCTATGACAGGGCATGCACTTAGGCTGGTTTGCTAAGTCAATAGGGCTCTGCTAGAATGCACCCGTTTGGCTGTATGGAAGATGGAATATATCACTTGATGAAAGAGAAGGGCCTTTAATATAATATAAACAGAAATAGGGAAGTGTTTAGCTATGGAGACCGTGTTCTCAAGACTCTTGTGTTCCATTCTCCATGATGCTACTGACACACTGTTGACAATGGACATTACAGTTAAACTACCTGTATCTCAGTTACCTATCTGTAATATGGACATAATGATATTTAATCACTTCAGAGACCGGAAGCTTATCTAATGTTCTGTGACAAAGTTCCTCCTCTGCCTTCGTGGGTCCTGCGCTTATTTGCAGATTTGCTCGCCTCAGAGATTCACGGCAGCCCTAGGTTTGGCCACTTTTGCTAGTGGCTCAAATCTGCCATTCGCTCAGCTAACCTCATCACTGGCCAGCACGGGGAAAAGGAAGGAGAACAATCCTCATAGTCTCTGCTGGTCCACCTAGTGGGTCGGGGGACAGGCCAGGGACCTTCCCCTCTGGTGGGACCCACAGTCCAGGTCAACTCCTCCTGTATCCAATAGAGAGTTGGGGGGATGGGGGAAACCCGGGCCTGCCTTCTACTTTGGGATCACAGCTGTCTACAGTGTTTCATGTAACACCTGTGTGACAGCTACAACTCCATGGGCTACTTCCCCATGGCCTCCCCCCAGCATCTTCTTTATCCTCACCACAGGACTTTCCTCCTGATGCCAAATAGCGTTTGTACTCCTCAGTCCTCCAGCAGCACACCCTCTCACTCT
The DNA here is from genome assembly GCF_027887155.1 of Malaclemys terrapin pileata. NCBI lineage: Eukaryota > Metazoa > Chordata > Testudines > Emydidae > Malaclemys > Malaclemys terrapin. The sequence continues at coordinate 182,621,484 of NC_071507.1, read as the reverse complement.
CAGCTCCTTGCACGCCCTTCACTGACTGAAGTGAGGTCCTTTTTAAACCAGGTGCCCTGATTAGCCTGCCTCTCTTAATTGATTCCAGCAAGTTCCTGATTCTTCTGGAACCTCCCCTGTTACCTTACCCAGGGAAAAGGGACCTGCTTAATCTGAGGCTAATATATCTGCCTTCTATCACTCTCCTGTATCGCTTGGCTTCCAGGTCCTATGGATCCTCTCCTTAGGCTGCGGGGAGGTCCTTTAGCAGTGGGCGGGCTCTGCCTCCCCACTTCCTGGATCCCAATAGGATCACTCTTCTGTAGCCATCTGGCCCAACCCTGTCACAGTTCATAAAACACATTGAGGTCCCTCAGACATAGGATGCTGTATGAATGCAGATTATTTTTGTCATATGCATATTTATTAGGAAAGAGCATAGGTGTGCACACGGGGTGTGCCGGGTGTGCCCGGGCACACCCTAATGCCCATGGGCCGGATCCGGATCTGGCCCCTGGGGGCTTTAGATCCGGCCCACAGGATTTGCCCCCCGTGGTGCCGCAGGCCCCGCACTGCTTTCAGAAGCAGGCATCAGGGCACCATGTCTCTGGGGCTGGGGGGTTGCTCCAGGCACCGCCTCCCGAAGCTCCCATTGGCCTGGAATGGGGAACCGCGGCCAATGGGAGCTTCAGGGGAGGTACCTGGAGGCGTGGCAAGAGCAGTGTGCAGAGCCCTGTGCTGCCCCTCCCCTCCCCCGGGGCTGCGCAGGGACGTGGTAAGTGGCACAGCATGGGGTCCTGGCAGGCAGGGAGCGCGCCGCTGCGGGTAAGCGGTGCCGGGCTAGGCTGGAGCCTGAACCCCTCCTGCACCCCCCCCGACCTGAGCCCCCGGCCTACACCTCTCACCCCAACCCCCTGCCCCACAACTCCCTGCCTGCACCTTGCCCCGCAACCCCTTTCCCTGAGCCCCCTCCTGCCCCCCATCCCCCTGCCCTGAGCCCCTGCCTGCACCCTGTACCCCTCCTGCACCCCAACTCCCTGCCCCCTGCCACACCTCTCCTGCACCCCAACTCCCTGTCCTAAGCCCCCTGCCACACCCTGCACCCCAATCCCCTGGCCTAAGCCCCCTCCTGCACCCCAACCCCCTTCTCTGAGTCCCCTCATACACCCCACACCCCTCCTCTGCCCCAATCCCTTGCCCTGAGCCCCTTCCTGCACACTGCACCCCTCCTGAACCCCAGCCTCTTGCCCAGAGCCCCCTGCCGCACCCCGCAGCCCTCCTGCACCCCAACCCCTTTCCCTGAGCCCCCTCCCACACCCCTCCTCTGCCCCAATCCCTTGCCCTGAGCCCCTTCCTGCACACAGCACCCCCTCCCACACCCCGTCCTTTATGTTTGCCTTTAAAAAAAAATTCCCTGGGTGCACACCCTAATGAAATGTGCTGCGCACGCCTATGGGAAAGAGTAAAGTATGTTCCCAGGAGCCTCTGTGGTGGCTCAGGCCCACCAATGAGCTATGGGTACTATATGTGGATTATGCAAAAAGAATGTGCTGAAAGTTCAACAATGCAGAAAATGCAGAACACATTGTCCTAAAATATCCCCAGTATTAGAACTTCAGACAGAAATATAAGCAATGGGAGTCTCAAAACACAGCTGAAAGAACTGTAAGTAGAATTCAACCATCAGTGACTTGCACTCCCACACACGCGAACATCACAGATCCAGACAATAGGCTGATTCAAGACAATGAATGCACAAGAAAAAAAAGTCACTATTTTTCCTTCTCTATCTGCAATGCTAATTTTTTCCCCAAAATGAATGCCTGCTAAACAGATCCAGTTTTGAAATCACTTCTTTCTTAGTTGATATCATCTAATGTACTGGGAAGGATGTCATTGTAGGTTTCATCTTGACTCTGCATATAAACTTTTCCCTAACAAATCCATACATTATCACAAATGCACGGTGTGTTGGTATAAAGACAATAATTGGGTTAACTGCTGTTTGGAGTGCATCGCTGGTATTAAAATCAGAATTGCAGAAGGATGAGACGCACTGGATATTAGTAACAAGAATAATATCTTACATATACTAGTATGGATCCCTAAGCACTTCAGTCACACTTTTCTAGCATCTTTTGTGGAAGGATCCCAAACCCTTTACAAACATTAGGTAAGCCTTATAACCCCTTCCCCTCCCACCCAGTTTGGCAGGTAAATATAATTGTGCTATATTTGCAGATGGTCAGACTGAAAGAAAGGTACACAAAGAAGTTAAGTGATTTAATCGAGGCCTCACAGTGAGTCATTGCTAGTTAGAAACGGAACCCAGGAATCCTGAACTGCAATGGCCATAGCCTATGCACCCTATGTTATGTGCCATCTGACTCATCAAGGAGCCCTAGAGTTGCAAACATACTCTCACTCCACCAGCCAGAGTGCTACCCATAACTCCTTGTCATACTCCATTGCCTGTGGCCCAAAGCAGAGACTGAATTTCCTGATTTCCCTCTCCCATTATTATAATGGATATGGTGTTAGCACTCAGAGCAGTCAGGATCAGGATCTCATTGCGCTGGGCACTGTACAAAACAGAAAGAGGCATTATCCCAGTCCTGCAGAGCTTGTATTCTAAGGCCTGGTCCACACTAACCCCCCATTTCGAACTAAGGTACGCAAATTCAGCTACGTTAATAACGTAGCTGAATTCGAAGTACCTTAGTTCGAACTTACCGCGGGTCCAGACATGGCAGGCAGGCTCCCCCGTCGATGCCGCATACTCCTCTCGCCGACCTGGAGTACCGGCGTCGACGGCGAGCGCTTCTGGGATCGATCCGGGATCGATTTATCGCGTCTAGACAAGACTGATAAATCGATCCCAGAAGATCGATTGCTTACTGCCGGACCTGGAGGTAAGTGTAGACCTACCCTTGACAAGGGATGAAAGACGCTGGTGAGAAGGATAAAATTAAATCTATACCATTTTTATGTATGCATATGCATATAGTTATAAATAGGCAGACCCTTCCCCATTCCCTGCTTGGAAGTTTCATTTTGGCACCACTTCCTGGCTTCCTGATCCAGGTAGGGGTCTCAAGAGAGATTGCAAAACCTCCCAAGTAATTGCTACTGCCTGATGAAGTAGATTAAGGAAAAGACTATGCTTCACCCTGACCTGTAACTCTGAGTCTCTGAATGCCTCTACAACATGTGTTCCTGGATATCCCACCATCAGTTCAAACTCAACATGACAAAAACTGAACCTACTCATCTTCCATGCCAAGACCCCTCCTCTTCCTTCTTTCTCCACTTGGATTCACAAATCTATATACTCCCTACTCCACCGTCACATGTCCTGGGTGCAATTTTTTCTCTCTTTGTTTCATAAATTCATCAATGTTTAAGGCCAAAAGGAACTATTATGATCATCTTTCCGGACCTTCTCCTGCACAACACAGGCTTACCTGGTAATTTCTGCATCAAGCCCAGGCTTGAGTTGTTTCTTTTAGAAAAACACTGTCTTGATTTAAAGAATTCAAGGGATGGAGACCCCACAACATCCCAGCTAAGAAATTCCAGTGGCAAATTGACCTCTCATTTAAAAAATATGCACCTTCTTTCTAGTCTGAATCTTTAGTTCCCAGCCAAACTTTTCTTCTATATCAGTGCTTCTTACAATATCCTAACATTTTACTTTTTTAGCAGCTTCTTAGTACTTTCATTTATCTCTATTCCCACTTCTAATGCTCTTGTCCAGGCCCTGCTTTTTTCTGGCCTTGACTTATTCAACTTCGTCTTCTATCTTTCCGCGCAAATCATTTTGCTGGGTTTTCTTAGGCTTCTGCACCAAACCAGACGTAAACCCAAAATCTAGGTATGTCTTACTTGGCTGAGCAAGGGGGTCTAGGAACTTTAATTCTCTTCACTTCTAGTGTAAAACAAGGACACAATCTGTCCTTACATGATCAAACAACATTAAATTAGAGATGTAAAACATATATTTTACCACTAACCATTTTGAAAAATGCTACTGGGGTGAAATTCAGAAGCCATGTAAAGTAACAATATTCCAGTTTAGCACAGAGAGTGGAAAATATTGCAATTGAAATTGCAGGCTGATACTAGGTGATGAGCCATAATACAGTCAAATAAATAAAGATAAACTAAAAATCAATGTGCTGTCAGAGAAGTGAAGGATTCACCAGATGGTCTTTTTCATAAATATTTCCAGATTAGAATGACTTCCGGATGGGTTTGGAGGCTCTGATATTCACAGTGACCAGCATTTCAGATTATACAATTCAGAACATCTGCAAGCTCTTGAAACAGATTGAAACAAAAACCCAGTCTTTATTTAGGAGGCTTCTATTTCAGAGTTGAAATGATTCTCTCTCTTACCCATTTTGGGGGACAGTGAGAATTAAATAAGCTCTATGGCTCTCCCTTTTGCAGGCCCAAGACTTAGATTTAAAGCTATGTGGCAGCAAAAATCGAGATGAACAATGCAAAGAGACAATACATTAAAATTCTTTTTCACTCATGCTTTGAACTGCTAAAGACAAAATTACTATGTCTGCCATAACCACAAAAGCTTCACAAAAGGCAAACCACAGTATACTTAGTAGAATACAAAGAAAAAAATCACTGTGTGATGGGTTCCCTCCAGGGTGCCACTTGGACCTGGGGTACCACTGAGCCCTCTGACCCACCAGCCTGGGCTCCCTCTCACATTGTGCGGCTGTGACAAGCTGCAGACCTGCTCCCAGTCTTACACTTCCACCAGCATACACACAGTTACATGCAGGCTCTCTGCCTAGTCGCTGCACGAACCAACAGTAGAAAGGCTAATGCCAAGGTAACTCTCAGCTCCCAAGGCATGCACTTCCTCTGGAGCATAAACCCAAAATTATATTGTCTTACACTGCACAGGGAACTGTACAGCGCAAACTCATAGAGTGCCCCCCCCCATGTGGAGAGGATATGCAACAGCCCCTCTGAGCTAAGAGTCCCACACACTTCTCTCCAAAGTCACTGGTTTAGATTTAAACATAACATAAATATATTAACTACAAAAGATAGATTTTCAGTGATTACAAGTGATAGCAGACAGATCAAAGTAGATTACCTAGCAAATAAACAAAAATGAAAACTAAGCCTAATATACTAGATAGATTGGATATGAATTAGCAGATTCTCGCCCTAACTGATGGTACAGGCAGACTTGTAGATTCTTAAGTCACAAGCTGCATTAGCTTTAGAGCTTAGGTTTCTCAAGTCTTCATTCACAGGCTAGAAATCCCTTGAGCCTGGGTCCAGCACTTCTCCCAGTTCAGGCTTTGTTCCTCGGATGTTTCCAGGAGTCCTGTTGTGTGGGAAGTGAAGAACCCCAGATGGCGGGAAACCCTTTGTTTCAAAACTTGGTTCCCAGATCAGTTTGTGGAAAAATACTGACATCCCAAGATGGAGTCCAGAATCATAGAATCATAGAATATCAGGGCTGAAAGGCACCTCAGGAGTCATCTAGTCCAACCCCCTGCTCAAAGCAGGGCCAATCCCCAACTAAATCATCCCAGCCAAGGCTTTTTCAAGCCTGACCTTAAAAACCTCTATGGAAGGCAATTCCATCACCTCCCTAGGTAACCCATTCCAGTGCCTCATTACCCTCCTAGTGAAAAAGTTTTTCCTAATATCCAACCTAAACCTCCCCCACTGCATCTTGAGACCATTGCTTATTGTTCTGTCATCTGGTACTACTGAGAACAGTCTAGATCCATCCTCTTTGGAACCCCCTTTCAGGTAGTTGAAAGCAGCTATCAAATCCCCCCTCATTCTTCTCTTCTGCAGACTAAACAATCCCAGTTCCCTCAGCCACTCCTTATAAGTCATGTGCTCCAGCCCCCTAATCATTTTTGTTCCCTGCTGCTGGACTCTTTCCAATTTTTCCACATAAAAAAGTGTGGGGCCCAAAACTGGACACAGTACTCCAGATGAGGCCTCACCAATGTTGAATAAAGGGGAATGATCACGTCGCTCGATTTCCTGGCAATACCCCTACTTATACAGGCCAAAATGCCGTTAGCCTTCTTGGCAACAAGGGCACACTGTTGACTCATATCCAGCTTCTCGTCCACTGTAACCCCTAGGTCCTTTTCTGCAGAACTGCTTCCTAGCCATTTGGTCCCTAGTCTGTAACAGTGAATGGGATTCTTCCGTCCTAAGTGCAGGACTCTGCACTTGTCCTTGTTGAACCTCATCAGGTTTCTTTTGGCCCAATCATCTAATTTGTCTAGGTCCCTCTGTATCCTATCCCTACCCTCCAGCATATCTATCACTCCTCCCAGTTTAGTGTCATCGGCAAACTTGCTGAGAGTGCAGTCCACGCCATCTTGCAGATCATTAATGAAGATATTGAACAAAACCGGCCCCAGCACCGACCCTTGGGGCACTCCGCTTGAAACCGGCTGCCAACTAGACATGGAGCCATTGATCACTACGCATTGAGCCCGACGATCTAGACAGCTTTCTATCCACCTTATAGTCCATTCATCCAGCCCATACTTCTTTAACTTGCCGGCAAGAGTACTGTGGGAGACTGTATCAAAAGCTTTGCTAAAGTCAAGGAATAACATGTCCACTGCTTTCCCCTCATCCACAGATCCAGTTATCTCCTCATAGAAGGCAATTAGGTTAGTCAGGCATGACTTGCCCTTGGTGAATCCATGCTGACTGTTCCTGATCACTTTCCTCTCCTCTAAGTGCTTCAAAATTGATTCCTTGAGGACCTGCTCCATGATTTTTCCAGGGACTGAGGAGAGGCTGACTGGCCTGTAGTTCCCTGGATCCTCCTTCTTCCCTGGTCACATATCCTTGTAAAGTCATAGCAGCCATTACTTACAAGCTGTCTGGAGTATTTTCAGGAAGACTCACCCAGTGGGAGATAAGCTTCTCATAAGGCCTATTGTTTTCCCTAATGGCTCATTATCCTGAATAGGCCCTTCCCAACCAGCTACCTAGACTGAAAGCGTCTTGTCTAGTGGGTATAACAGATATACAGATACATCTGAAATACAGATACATAGTCGGTATTTATCACTTCAGAAATGACACATGCATAAAAATAGGATAATCATATTCAGCAAATCATAACTTTTTCAATGACACCTTACACAACCCATCTTCTACAAAATGCATCATAATTATGCCATAATCATTCCATAATAATATAACTATGAAAAATATGGGGAGCAGTATCACACACTGGATTTGGGGAAAAGAGTTACAGTGAACTATTAAACCTGGTGAACGTTCTGAACTCATTGTCATCTGTATTTCTGGTTACATTGTTGTTATTAACATGCAGTTACAATGCACACAGCTTGTCCGTCTTCTAACCTTCAAGATAGACTATAAATATTTTACAGTGCTTGCAAGCTGATTTACATACTTACTACAGATTATTTACTGAGTAAATAATACCCTATTTCTACAAAATGTATGCATGCTTGTAGCACTGTGTCAATAATTAATAAAATACAACAACAAAATAAAGAGAAAACAGCAGTCTGCTGTAGAGATGAAATCAGCTTTGGACAAATTTAAAAAGTATTAGAAGTCCCTTTTTTCCTTTGTATTATTGGAATTATGGTAATGCCTAGAACATAAATTTGAACCAGGGATCATTTCTTTGAAATATTTTGCATAATATAAATGCAAAACAAATCCATCTTGTGTATTTGCTGAAGTTTCTTGTATAATTTGTAATAATCTCTAGCTCTTACCTGTGATTTTCATGAATAAATCTCAAAATGCTTTACCAAAGAGTCAGTATCATTATCCTCATTTTACAGAAGAGACCACTGAGGCACAGAGAGATGAAGTGACTTTCCCACTGTCACCCAGGAGGCCACGGTCACTCCTCAGTTCTGATTCAGTCCTCTATCCACCAGACCATGTGTTGTTGCCAAAGTAGGCCCAGATCCACGTGGATGGAACTTTACACTCATGTGCCGCAACAACGGAATCAGTGGCGCTCTCTGCAGGTGCCTGGGTCTATGCAGCCTGACCCAGTTACAGGACTAGAGCCACAATTAGCTAACCACAGGTGTGGGCCAGTTCAGAATCAAGTATAGCAAAGAACAGTTAATTCTGTATTTGGCCACATATTACTAATAGAAACTAGCCTGCATCCACTCACCCATTACACACAGAGTGGCAATCATTGGATAGTAATGATTTTTGATCACTAACGATCTGGACTAGATTTGAGCTGATGATCTAGGCCTCAATCCTGCCACTTCACCTGCAGGGCTAGCAGTCCTTACAGCTATGCCTGGGTCTGTTTGTGCAGGTTCTGTCCCCTAGACACAAAAGGACAAGCCCTGATCCTCCAGACACAGACTCATTTGCTAAATTTTACTCACATGAGTAGCCCCATTGATTTCAATATTCACAGGCCTAATGTTAAATACATGCTTAAATAGCCTGCAGAACTGGGGTCCAATCTTGTAACTGCACCATCTATGAAACTCATATTAAATCAATGGGAAATCTGTAGGGGGCTTGATTCTGCAGGGTGCTGAGCACTCTGGCCCTGCTCCAACAATGAGTTAAAGCACATTCTTAACTTAAATATGTGCTTAAGTGCCTTGCTGGATTGGCACCAGACCGCTGCACCCCTTTGGAGGATGGCACCCATAAAGGAATTAGACATACATTAGAATAATAGACTGTACCATGCCTCCAATTAAAATGTACTGTACGCTAAAATGTGAGTGTTCAAAAAATTATACATATCACAGGGTTATTACAGCCACAGATAAACTGGATTTTCACCATGCTATAATGGGCTGTAACAATGGGCTCTTTCCCCTTCCTAGTCAGGAAGTGACTCATTTGTAACACAGGAGAAAGTAAACACAAGTACCTCTTTGTTGTCATGGCTTTGTCACCTTCCTGTGTTTGTTCCAAGATTTGGCAAGGGACTGCATGGCCAAACTGATGAGCACATCTTGACAGGGAGAGTGTCTCGTGGCCACTTCTCCCATTCCTGAGTTCAGAGACCATCTACCCTCTTACTCACAATCACATACCATGCTTTGGCAACCACTACAACTTGCTGATATATAGAAGCAACTGAAAGAAAGTAGCTATTGCATTTTAATGGTCTTTTAATACAATTGCAAGAGACAAGGAGAAAGAGAAGGGAGAGCCAGCTAGCCAGTTGTCAACAGACCCTCCCCCCCCCCCAGCAAATGCCAAGTGGACCACTACTTTAAGAACCTTCCATAAAAAAAGAATTTTTATGGAGTAGAAAATGTTTACTTTATACCTAATTTTTATATATTTATAGCGTATCTTTCATCCTGAAAGATCCCAAGTTATTGTATAAATGAATGACCAAATTTTGCAATCCTTATTCCTGCAAAACTCCCACTGAAGTGATGGGACTTTTGTATTTGGGTAAAGACTATGTTACTACCTAAGGTTTCCCCCCCTCAATATAGGTGTATATCAATAATCAATAGTCCTGATATGAGGCACCTCTGTGGCATGATGTGGCACCAACACTACAGAACATTTTGAGAAAGGAAAGGGAAACAATTGCCATATTCACTCTGACTGAAAATACAGGGGGGATTCAAATCAAAGCTCTGACCGAATATTTTTCACCTGCTTGCATGAAAAGTAACACCTAAAAATACTATAGAATCTGTCCTCCACCAGTGAAGTCAGTGCGAGTTTGGATATTGATCCCAATGGGAGCTGTATCAAGCCTATCACAGAGGAAGATTTCTCCATTTTTTTCAGCTGGACATTTGACAACCCTTTGCATATAGTCAGTCAGTTTCCTTTGTTGTTAGTGGGCTAATTAGTTTTCCTTACCGTTAGTCAATCATTTAGTCAGTTGTTTCCCTGAAGTCTTTCACATAGCATCAAGGGAGAGGAAAAACATTTAGAAAATAGGAAACTGTGATTGTAAAAAACCACAAACCTTGGCCAGGATCATGGCATTCCTAATGACTACAAAAGTTCGGGCACTCAGGTTTGCATCCCAGCGGAAAGATGGCACCTCAGACTGTAAAAAGGGAAGCTACTGTAAAAAGCACCACAGCCTTGCTACATCCACTCTTGCCATGTGTATTTTGCACCTCAACAGTACCCCTGTTTTTTTAATGAATATCTCGCAACAAATTCTGAAGCTCTTTGTGCTATTTTCGTATAGACACCTGCCCATAATAATAGGTTGTGGGTGGACAGGTGGGTAGAATAATGGCTGGATGAATTCATGATTTGGATCCAAACCTCACGGTCAGAGCTGTGTATGTGCCTGGTGCCACAAATTAATATAATTTGTGGCACCAGGCACACCATGACATAGGGTCCCTGTAGCTCTTCAGCCACACTCCAAGCGTGTACGAGGGCTCTGCAACCCACTTGAAAAGGCAGTGGCAGGTACCCCTCACTTCCCAGAGAGATAGGCATGGCCATAGCAATGCTCTCTAGTACTTGCCCCAGCAGCCAGGTGTATTTGCTTGGATGGGTGGGCCAGGCCTTCTGCATTTTCTTTCCTTCCAACTACATATAGAATCTTCTGTGGGGTGGTATTGGCAGAGTCCCTCAGAGCAACAGGTCTTGGAGATAACACCCCATAGAGATGCCTGGGGCAGTTCATAACTCTCAGAACTAGTGCTTCAATCTGTTTCCAGACCCAGACATCACTGATTTATTTACATTCAGGTCATATTTTCAAGCTTTCCTTCACAACCATGAAGGATAAAAACATTTTTAAATTAAAATTTAGATTTTGATGCAATCAGAACTCCAAGAGCTGGGGCCCAAAGCATAGGTTTATAGTTCTTATGCTTTAATCCAACTCTGGTCACGGTAAGCCCCTATCTTCTCAAAATTCTAGCTCCAAACAACCTTGAATTTTGGAAGAGTTCTAATCCAGATCCAGATTTTGCAACTGGAACCTCTCTCACGTAAAAGGCCAGATATTCCCTTTGGGTTTTGAAACACATCTGTTAATGCCCTGGTCAGTATTTTCTAATGTGGGCCCAGGGGAAGAAGAAAATAAATGGTCAATTATTAATTGCCTCAAATCCAGTTCCATTAAGGTGCCCCAAACAGAACAGTATACACATTTTAGTAAACAGGGTGATCGGTGTAAGTGTCAGAAATAAAGATAATCCAGTTACTGTATATAAATGTAACCTTAAAATAGACAACTTGAAATTCAGCATGATTTAAAAAATGAATTTCAAGTAATTACAGTTACTACACTTTCCCTAGAGTCACTGTGCCAATTTCTGGCATTTTAACCATGATATTTTCCTATTTTACAAAATGTTTTTCTCTCCCTAGTTGTTACACTCAAAAAATAGCAAGGGATACAGACCAAGTAATACTGAAACTGAGTCTACCCAAAGAGCTAGATCCACAAGGAGGATTTAGGTTTAGGCTCAAGCATTGCAATGCCTAACTTTAGATGCCTTGCCACTGAGTGGAATCCACAGCTCCAAGTGAGGTATTGAGGTTCCCTATACAATGTATGGGGAAAGTTAGGGTTGGTCTACTCTTACTATTTATACCACCATAGATATGTCAGTCAGCAGTGTGAAAAAACACACCCCTGACTGGCATAGCTAAGACAATGAAGAGTGTTTCTGTCTGCATAGCTCATGTGGTTCGGGGAGGGGCTGTTTTTCCACCCCCAGAAAAACACCTAGTGGAGAAAGTTGCCTCTACCATAGGGGACTGGAACCTGGATGTCCCAGGAGAGTGCACTAGCCACTGGGGTCTAGAGTCATTCTTACTCTCTCTGCCCCAGTGAATATTTAAGTATTTCTTATGAAATGGAACAGCTTCAGCAGGCACAAGTGAGAGCAACCCACCGCAGAATACCCTATAATCCAGAGGCTATGGCACTTATCTAGGATATAGGAGACATGTGGCTGAATCCCTATTATAAATTACACAGAATGGGGATTTGAACCTGCGTCTCTCACAGTGCAGATAAGTGCTCTAGCCACCAGGTTATTAACAGGGCACAAGTACTAACCACTATGTCATTAGCAGGGCATTGCATGGATTAGGCATGCTCTGAGATTGCCTACTGAATCGGCCCCTGCAGCCAAGGTAGGCTGGGATTTAAGCAGTGTTGCACATGCCCACTAGTGGCAACTTACATGCCCAAGGGTTAGACAGCAGCTGCACAGGAGATTTGAGGATCTAAGTTTTGGATTTAGGCATCTAAAGTGGCAATTAAGTACCTAAATCCCTTTATGGATCTAGACCAAAGTGCTGTCAGATGCACTACATGAAAAAACTAAAAAACAAAACAAAAGCTGAAAAAAAGGGAGAAAAATATTTTCCCTCTAATTTTTTTTTTCATTTCTGGTAACATAAGGTGTTACATGTGAAAAACATTCAGACGTAAATGTGATGTTAAGTTGATGGGGGTCCCTTTAAAGAATTCTGCAAAATAATGTAAACTTACACTTTAGTTCTTCTTCCATTTTAATGTAAGTTTTCATAAAGTTCCATCTGCTATGGTATGTTTCAATTATGCATTTTAAAAACATGCAAATATAGATAATTTGAAGGGGACGGGGAGGGATTAAATGTTCCCCATAGTGTTAGAAACACAAACATAGCAGTATTGTATTAGTTCATCAGAACAAGAAACTGAAAAGTTCTCATTGCCTAAGCTGAATGAAATGCCAGAAGTTTCCATTTGTACACAAACATTCAATTTATGACAGTCTTTCAGTGGTAATGATCTAAGATGTTATGAGGAACAGGTAAGGAAAATATTTTAAAATACTGTATAGGATGTTTATCTTGAGTGCAGCCCAGCTCGTGCTCCACAGTTCAGCACAAAATTAATCCCTACATGTGTAAGGTGAAATCCTGGCCTGACTGAAGTGAATTTGAGTTTTGCCATTGACTTCAACAGGATATGGATTTCTCTCATTGACCTCTTTTGCCCTGTAAGAAAGGGGAAGCCACAGAGTACACTCACCACTGTCCTTTCCCTCCTGCAGATCATTGAGCCCCTGGAGGAGGATGGCAGAAGAATCGTGGCAAATACTGCAGAGGGCTTGCTCTGGTCAAATGTCCTTTAAAAAAGGGTTATAATATAAGATAAAATATTCTTAATTATCTGGTCTTTAATTCAGACTATATGTTTCAGCTATGCAGTGGAGTTTTAAAAGACCAAAGACTGTATTTTATGAATGGGCTTGGAAGGATTAGATTTGTATCAGTAGACATCAGTAAATGTCAATTTCACTGTACACCCACAAACCGACAAAACAATACTTCCATCAGTAATAATCAACATTTACAGATAAGCAAAGTAAGAATAATGCTGCTTGAGAACTTCTTAGACTTTGATTTAAGGAGAGATTTATTTTGTATGATTTGACACATGATATTGACAATTTGTGTTTCAACAGTTATAAATCTTTACCTTTTTGAAGCTCAGCATTTACTATCATTAAATAATTATTGTCTGAACCCTCTTAATTTTCCAGAACTGTGAAAATTTTAATTGATAACAATAGAAAAAATCCTTAAAACCCATAATTTTGCACAACTGTGAAAATGTACATAAATAAAAAAAATATTAACAATAAACATCAGTATTATGTGTCAAAATTATTTTAAAAATACAAACGGAATTGTGCCAAGCCTATTTTTTAATTAGTCCAAATAGATCAAAGAGAATACAGACAACACATAGGGAAAACAGCTTTAGCAACAGTCAATAAATGCACCGAGGTGATAGAGATAGGATTATTGTGCTTTCAGTAGCTAACCTGTGTTATCTGTATTTTCCTACTTCATTTGTTTAGATCGGCTCCAGGGAATGACACAAATGGGAGGAAGAGAGCAAAACATTATTTCTCTGAGTGCTTTGTGATGTGCATAATAAATCCAGCAAAAGGCCTTGAATGGGCTTGTCTGTTCACTGATGACAACAGACCCTGCCTTACATGTCATGACCCCTGGAGTTCTGAGGGGCATGACTCTCAAAGGGTTAATCTTTTCCACCTGTTATTGACCACAGAGCAAGCTCCCCTGGTAGCTTTCTTACCATGAGAATGTGGCCTGTGAACTTTGAACCGGAGTGGGCCAAGTTACAGTAAGAACCCTCCGTGATAATAAGCCCAGCTATTTTCTTAAGTAAAATGCAGGTCATCCGTCCCATAATATTTTGGTCAGTTGTCTCCAGCACTGAAGCAAACTGCACACTGCCAGAAAAGCGGATTGGGGAGGGAATGGAGTTTGAGGCAAATAAGAAATTTCAGTTAACAGTGTCCACAAGGATTACAATGAAGTGTATACTAAGTTGTTATTCTCTGCTTTTCTTCTGAGAGTATTAGGCGCATCCCTTCATGGACACAAAAATGGTTTTTAGAAAAATAAAAATGTTTAAATTATGTTGAAACTGAGACACAAAGCAGCAAAAGCCAAAAAGTTCAAAGTAAAGGCGGGGGCTGGACACAGGCAATACAGCTGTTTCAGTCTATTAGATATATATATATATTTACAATGGGGGAAAAATGGACCAAGTATTTGTCTCCATTACACTGGGGTGCACGCAGGGTAAGTCCACAGAAATGGAGATGAGAAATTTTGGGGGAAGAGGCTTTCATGAGAGTTTTCTGTACAGTTCAGATCGAAAGGGCTGGATCATCCTCTTCCACAGGAAAACCCATGCGGGTTGGGAGAAAGGGGGGTACAAGGGGAAGTCATCTCTGTAAAGCTTTCCTCAGTGAACTGCCCCCTAAGAGGGAAGATGATCCAGTGGTTAAGGGACTCACTTAGGAAACGTGCATTGAAGTCCCTGCTCAGTTACGGAGCTCCTGTCTGGCCTTGGGCAAATCATTTAGGGATTGTCTACACAATACATTGGTCTGCACCAGTGGAGTATATATTGCGCTCAGTACCAATGTGTCATGCACTAACTGGCCTGTGTTGATCCTGCTGGTGTGCACTAAAAGTTCCCTAGTGTGCATTAACATAGTCCTGTTTCTTTTATTTTCTGTTGTTTATTGTCTTTTGCACATCCCTGGTTTTGGCTGGGATCAGAAGAGAAACAATAATATTAATGATAATACAGTAATAATATTCTGTGTATAGCTCTTATTCACTTTGATTAGCACTTACTCCATCAAGTAGTAACATGAGTACTGTAAATGCTTAGCAACCAAAGAGATATACCATAGAACCCTTAACACACAATACTTCCAATTCCTGTATCTCAAAGCACTTACCAAAGGTCCCTAAGTATCATTTTTCCATTTTGCAATAACATAGGAAATATGATGGCAAACAAAATATTGGCACCTTATTTTTGGGATGCACAGAAATCTCATAAATAGAGCCCTATCAAATTCATGGCCATAAAAAAACACGTAATGGACTGTGAAATCTGGTCTCTCCTGTGAAATCTGGTCTTTTGTGTGCTTTTACCCTATACCATACAGATTTCACAAAGACCAGCATTTCTGCATTTTAGGGGGGTCGCAGTATTGCCACCCTTACTTCTGCGCTGCCTTCAGAGCTGGGTTGCCAGAGTGGTGGCTGTTATCCAGGTGCCCAGCTCTGAAGGCACTACCCTGCCAGCAGCAGTGCAGAAGGAAGGGTAGCGATACCATATCATGGTATCCTTACTTCTGTGCTGCTGCCTTCAAGCTGGGTGGCTGGTGAGTGGTGGCTGCTGAATGAGGGCCTAGCTTTGCAGGCAAAAGTGCAGAAGTAAGCATGGCTATATCATACCATGTCATCCTTATTTCTGCACTGCTGCTGACAGCAGCTCTGCCTTCAGAACTGGGCTCCCAGCCAGCAGCCACCGCTCTCCAGCTGCCCAGCTCTGAAGGCAGCACCACCACCAGCAGGAGAGCAGAAGTAAGGGTAGAAGTACTGCAATCCCTCCTACAATAACCTTGCAACTCCCCAACTCTTTTCTGGGTCAGGACCCCTACAATTACAACACCCTGAAATTTCAGATATAAATAGCTGAAATCATAAAATTTATGATTTTTAAAATCCTATGACCATGAAATTTACCAAAATGGACCGTGAATTTGGTAGGGCCCAATCATAAGAAAACTTCTCACAAGATTTCCACCCTGATTTTCTGTATCAAAGAAAAGCATATAAGTTCAGTTCTCTAGACAAATGATGGTTACCCAAAGAGCCAAAACTTCTGAGGTTTTTCTATCATTATTATGTACTCAACAAAGCTGCAGCATTTCCTTATAGCCACTATGGCCTAGTCCATATACTTACAACAAAATTATCCTCTCAGATCCTCACAGAGATATGGAGTGAGGAGTTTTGCCACTGACTTTTGTGGGACCAGGATTTCGCCATGGACGCCATAGTCTGCTATCCCTATGTGCATGGAACTGCCATTGACATCAGTTGTTTGCAGTGGTGTTATTGCCATGCTGGTCCTAGGATATGAGAGAGACAAGGTAGATGAGGTAATATCTTTTATTGGACCAACTTCTGTTAGTGAAAGAGACAAGCTTTCAAGCTCTACAGAGCTGACCTGAAGATGACCTTGTCTCTTTCACCAACAGAGGTTGGTCCAATAAAAGATATTACCTCACCCGCATTGTCTTTCTCATTGACATCAGTGACATTTTGGCACATATATGGGGCCTAATCCCCCCACCACTGACTTCAAAGGAAGAAAGATCAGGTTCAGGCAGAGCAGAATATCCAAGCTGAGATATGAGTGGAAAATTTTGTCTGTAATTTTGCCACTAATATAGACTAATATAGACTGTAGAGTAAAATCCATTTGTAATTGTTCCTTCATACGTAGCAGTATGTTTTGGTGCTTATTTTTGATCTAGCCCTTATAACAGAAAACTAAACCTGTATTTTTTGTGTTTCTTGCTTGACCCAGAGACCCTCCCAAAATTGGGTAAATTCAGAGATGGCACTCAGAGAAAAAGGCCTTGCTGGAAATTATTAATTGCAGTTTCTTACATTAAGGAAAATAATCTCCCATGGAGAAGATTTACATTTTTAAGCTACAAACCCATTATTTTATCTTTTGAATTATTCATAGATTCATAGATTCTAGGACTGGAAGGGACCTCGAGAGGTCATCGAGTCCAGTCCCCTGCCCGCATGGCAGGACCAAATACTGTCTAGACCGTCCCTGATAGACATTTATCTAACCTATAAATTACTATTTATAGAGACTAGGAACTGACTCGTTGAATAGAAATTCAAAAGTTCAAAATATTTCTCACTTCAGGTAGCATTTCACATCTGTGTAGTACATCGTAAACCCTCCTTACATACACTTTCTTAAAGAAATAAAACCATCACCCCATCCGAGTCCTGAGGTTTCAGGAAACAGAAAAGGCTTTCTTTTTTGCTAGGCACTGTCAGATTTGACTTTCCTTCCTTAGGTTGGTGCCCAAGTGTATCAACCCTTCTGTAAGATGAACTGCTGTTAAATAAAAGATTGGTCACCTATAAATTATGCAGAGCCATAGGTGACTTCCTGAAAAGCAACTGAGTGCGCAACTGGGCCTTATGTCATCCTTTGGGGCATCAATCACCAATGAACCATACAAGTGGGTTAAAGCTTCAGTTTATTTAATTCAGATAAAAATAAACATCGGGTGTTCTGTGTATTTTAAACACTAAATAAAGTTCCGGGGAATTCATATCAGAGAGGGAAGAACAGTGGAATTACAGGGTTAAGCTGGCTGTGAGACCTAAAAACATTTTCCCCACATCCTATCTATGGCCTTTGCTGTGGAGGCTATAATCCCATTGCAAGCGTTAAGAATGAGGACAGGGAAGTCACTTCTCATGAGGGCAGAAACAATGTTTGTATAGCAAACACATTCATTCTACAAACCTGTGTATATTCACCCTTTCAACAGCCATCCCAAATTGTTTTTTGGAAAAGCAGGATAACTAGTACCACTGTAAAAAAAGGGAAAGTTCTTACATTACATGGTCCTATTTTCCTGGCAAAATGTTTTTTGAAAAATGCTAATGAACATCTACAACTTTTAATATTATTTTAAAAGCTTTGGTAAACCGAAAATCCATATACTTTATTTTGCATTTTATTTTAAAATACCTGAACAAGAGTCATTGAGATTAATTCTGTATCATCTACTGCCCCTATATCAATTTACAAATTGCAGGAAATAACAAAATCAACTGCAAATGCCCTCCTTAATATCATCCTTTTTCCTTATCTGATAAGATTTCATAACCTGTATCATATTATTATTATTATTATTATTATTATTTGTATAATGCCAACAGCTAGTGAGGCACTTTAAAGAGAGGCGTAAAGATGGGGATTTAGATCTTCTATCATCATTATGTTCAAGGCTACTGGCACAACATATAACTATATAGGTATGCAGTAGCATATGGGGTACTGGTTTTGTCCACTAATTCCTGCAAACAGCAGTTGGTATTTGTACAGCAAGGTGAGAACTCAAGATAACTCTTTCATCAGTTTAATTTTCTCTACTGCTTTCTGCCTTCTGGCTTTGAGTGAGGCCATGGTACCAACAATTGTCCATATAATTTTCCTGCTCTGAGTTCTCAATTATCCTCATAAAAATAGAGCTTACTCTCCTCATGCTGTTATTTTTTATCTTCATTCCTAGTGATGTTTGTCAGTGCACAATGCACTGTGAATAGAAAGATGTGACAACATCAAAAGCTGACATGTAAGAAAATGTGCTTCAAAACAATGTGCACAATAGAAGCCTAAAACACATTTTGCTGTAGTGAATACAGCAGTGTGGGCTGTACCATATGTGCCTCAAAGTGTGTTGTATTTTGATTTGTAAGGAGACTCAGCATTTGTACTTAAAAACTTACGTGGGTAGACCTGGTGGTACACCTGATGGCACCTAATAGTTCATATTTATAAGCAGAGCTGGTTTAATTTTTTTTATAGTGCCTAGCACAATGGTTCCTTTGTCTCAGCTGAGGTCTCTAGGCTCTATTGCAACACTAAATTAACAATGAATAAATAAAATAAAATAAAATAATAGCTATATTAAGAATAGCAAGAGAAGATCAGATTGAAACAAAGGAAACAAGTGTGCAAGAGATATTTAGTCTGACACTTTGTAGAGCTCATCTAACTAAGGTTCCCCTTAGGTTTAGTTACACAGAATAAAAAACGTATCTTACATTTCTGGAAAGCACTTTCTCCTGTCTTCACTTTAACCCTTTCAGCTTTCTAGGCAGTCCAAGTCATATCCCATTGCTTTCAGCCTCCTCAAGTGTTCCCATGAGGTTTCTTTAATGCACCTGGCTTATCAGAATACCAGACAATCCTTCTCTACTAAGTGGTATACGTTCACTCTGTCCAAAATTTCATCCAGTATTATACTCAGTGCTTTTGCTAAACAGTTTCAGTTATTTCTGTGTGTGTATTACACCTTTGCATTGACTCAAATATTCCTTTGAGGTTGATCCACCTTCATGTGGGGACTTTCAGCTCACAGTTGCAACCCATACCACACTTGGGGTGATTGTTGTTAGACAAAGTCCTTTTGAAGTGGTTCGAGCAATCAGGAGCTAATTCAGTTCAAACTAAATGGAAGTGGTCCTGCCTTGAGGGGGTTATAACAGCCCTGGAGAGGGCTGTGGCGGAGAAATGCTAGGCTGATTGGGGGAAGCTGATTGGGGGAAGCAGCCACAGGTGGGGCCACGCCCTAATCAGGCCATGGCTGGCCCTATAAGAGGGCTGAGGGCCAGAGACTGAAAAAAACCCACTCTCTCTAGCTCCCTAGAGAGAGAAGGACCTGGCTGCCTGGGAAGCTGAGGAGGGTACCTACGGTAGAGCAGTGCTGGGGAAGGGCAGAGGGAGCTGGGGGGCTCCATCCTAACAAAGCCCCAGGCTGCAGGCCGAGTTAAGGGCCCACAAAAGGGTACTAGGACTGCAGAGAGGCAGCCCAGGAATAGGCAGAGGCAGCTGATCCAACCCCCCTTGCCGATGATGAGTGGTTTACAGACTGCAGTCTGCCCCAGTGAGCGGGGGCTAAATGGAGACTGGCAGTAGCCACTGAGGCAAGGTGGGGATAAGGGGTTCCCCTGGGAGGGAAGACCCAGAGTGAGGGGTTACTACTGGGGGCAGAACCCTGATGTAAAGGGCACCTGGGTCTGGGAAGGACACGGGGGCCAGCAGCGGGAGAGACACCAGCCTAATTCCCAGGCTTACCAGCAGGAGGCACCTCGCCGGTGAGTCGTCGCCCCGCCATAGGAAGGATAAACAAAAATAGATCTGTGACTAGGGTTTTTGATTTCAAAAGGGCTATCTTTAAAAATTTAAGGAAATTAGTTAGGGAAGTGGATTGGACTGAAGAACTTATGGATCTAAAGGCAGAGGAGGCCTGGAATTACTTCAAGTCAAAGTTGCAGAAAGTATCAGAAGCCTGCATCCCAAGAAAGGGGGAAAAATTCATAGGCTGAAGTTGTAGACAAAGCTGGATGAGCAAGCATCTCAGAGAGGTGATTAAGAAAAAGCAGAAGGCCTACAAGGAGTGGAAGATGGGAGGGATCAGCAAGGAAAGCTACCTTATTGAGGTCAGAACATGTAGGGATAAAGTGAGAAAGTCCAAAAGCCATGAAGAGGTGGACCTTGCAAAGGGAATTAAAACCAATAATAAAAGGTTCTATAGCCTTATAAATAAGAAGAAAACAAAGAAAGAAGTGGGACTGCTAAACACTGAGGATGGAGTGGAAGTTAAGGATAATCTAGGCATGGCCCAATATCTAAACAAATACTTTGCCTCAGTCTTTAATGAGGAGCTTAGGGATAATGGCAGGATGACAAATGGGAATGAGGATATGGAGGTAGATATTACCATATCTGAGGTAGAAGCCAAACTCGAACAGCTTAATGGGACTAAATCAGGGGGCCCAGATAATCTTCATCCAAGAATATTAAAGGAACTGGCACATGAAATTGCAAGCCCATTAGCAAGAATTTTGAATGAATCTGTAAACTCAGAAAGAGCTTAAGAAAAGAAAAAAAAGTGATCTGGGTAACTACAGGCCTGTCAGTTTGACATCTGTAGTATGCAAGGTCTTGGAAAAAAATTTGAAGGAGAAAGTAGTTAAGGACATTGAGGTCAATGGTAATTAGTGCAAAATACAATATGGTTTTACAAAAGGTAGATCATGCCAAACCAATCTGTTCTCTTTCTTTGAGAAGGTAACAGATTTTTTAGATAAAGGAAACACAGTGGATCTAATTTCCCTTGATTTCAGTAAGGCATTTGATATGGTTCCACATGGGGAATTATTAGTTAAATTGGAAAATATGGGGATCAATATGAAAATTTAAAGGTGGATAAGGAACTGGTTAAAGGGAAGACTATAACGGGTCATACTGAAAGGTGAACTGTCAGGCTGGAAGGAGGTTACTAGTGGAGTTCCTCAGGGATCGTTTTTGGGACCAATCTTATTTAATTTTTTTATTACTGGCCTTGGCACAAAAAGTGGGAGTGTCCTTATAAAGTTTGCGGATGACACAAAGCTGGGAGGTATTGCCAATACAGAGAAGGAACGGGATATCATACAGGAAGATCTGGATGACCTTGTAGACTGAAGTAATAGTAATAGGATGAAATTTAATAGTGAAAAGTGCAAGGTCATGCATTTAGGGATTAATAACAAGAATTTTTGTTATAAGCTGGGGACTCATCAGTTAGAAATAACAGAGGAGGAGAAGGACCTGGGAGTATTGGTTGATCACAGGATGACTATGAGCCGCCAATGTGATATGGCTGTGAAAAAAGCGAATGTGGTGTTGGGATGCATTAGGCAAGGTATTTCCAGTAGAGATAAGGAGATGTTAGTACCGTCATACAAGGCACTGGTGAGACCTCATCTGGAATACTGTGTGCAGTTCTGGTCTCCCATGTTTAAGAAGGATTAATTCAAACTGGAACAGGTACAGAGAAGGGCTACTAGGATGATCTGAGGAATAGAAAACCTGTCTTATGAAAGGAGACTCAAAGAGCTTGGTTTGTTTAGCCTAACCAAAAGAAGGCTGAGGGGAGATATGATTTCTCTCTATAAATATATCAGAGGGATAAATACCAGGGAGGGAGAGGAATTATTTAAGCTCAGTACCAATGTGGACATAAGAACAAATGGATATAAACTGTCCATCAGGAAGTTTAGACTTGAAATTAGATGAAGGTTTCTAAACATCAGAGGAATGAAGTTCTGGAACAGCCTTCCAAGGGAAGCAGTGGGGGCAAAAGACATATCTGGCTTCAAGACTAAGCTTGATAAGTTTATGGAGGGGATAGTATGATGGGATAGCCTAATTTTGGCAATTAATTGATTTTTGACTATTAGCGGTAAATATGTCCAATGGCCTGTGATGGGATGTTAGATGAGGTGGGATCTGAGTTACTATCGAGAATTCTTTCCTGGATGTCTGGCTGGTGAGTTTTGCCCACATGCTCAGGGTTTAGCTTATCACCGTATTTGGGGTTGGGAAGGAATTTTCCTCCAGGGCAGATTGGCAGAGGCGGCCTGTATTGTGCAGGAGGTCAGACTAGATGATCATAATGGTCCCTTCTGACCTTAAAGTCTATGACTCTAAATTAACCAGCCTCCTTTCTGATGTCTGTTGTCCCCGACAAAAGGTATTAACTAAGCAGACATGTCAGTTCTGCTTTACTGCTAGGAGTTTGTCTATACTGAATCAGAGGTGTGAGTGCAGCATGTGTAGACATATCTGAGCTAGCTTTAGTCATTCTAGCTTTTCTAGTGAAGCCACAGTCAGTCCCTGGCCATGCCATACTATCACACACAAAAAATATAATGCAAAGATAACATAAAAGTCTAAAAACATAAAATAATTCTAGGATGTTTAGGAGCCAAGGGTGTTTATGATACATGAGAACAAAAGTTTCTTTCTAATCATTCCAGCTAGGTGCCTACTACAGAGCTATAAATAGAGCAGAGCTTACAAATAAAATAATGTAACACACATCTAGGAATTTTTGTGACACATCTGTTGACAGCTCAAAGAAATGAACATAGACTTTGTAAATACAGTACAAAGCTGGCTTCCCAGGTTTGTAATGTCTCACCCACCTGTGGCAGTTCTAATCTTTCTGGCGGGTAAAGTCAAGCACTGCTGACATCTATCAGTATCTTAGGATAAAGTATACCTTTATAAATCTAACAAACTAAATGTGAATTTACTTCATGATTATTTAGTATTTGCTGTGTCAGAAATAATCACCTAAGGCATGTCTATGCTATAAACTTAAGTCAACCTATATTAGATCGACTTACAGCCACCACAGTAATTAATGTAGTGATTCATGTCCACGCTACCCTCCTCACCAGGAGCACTTCCACCAACTTAAGAGGGGTAGTGTGGGGGGCTGAGAGCCAGGGCTTTCAGCTCCACACGCCGCTCCCTGCCAGTAGCCCAGCTCCCTGCTCCCCACCGGGAGCCCAGCTGCTCCCTGACCTTGGCTCCCCACTCCCCGGCGGGAATGGGGCAGCCCACTGGACTCCAGGCACAAAGCTCCCGACAGGGGCAGCCGTGCTCCCAGTGGGAAGGCGGGAGCTGACAGCCCAGGGGGAAGTCAGGCTTCCAGCGAGGAGATCTGCACCCAGTGTCTGGTTGGCTGCCCCGTTCCTGGCAGGAAGCTGGGAGCTGAGAGCCTGGGTGGCAGCCCATCTGGGAGCAATGACCCCAGGGCCGTGAAATTGACAAGAATGACAGCCAATAGATGTACGTGATGCAGTGTCTACAAGGACGTATCCAAGCCGACTTACCCTGCTGTGAGGACGGTGGCAAATCTACCTCCGCGGCTCCCCCATCGACGGTGCTTACTCCTACCTGTGCTGCTGGAGTACAAGCATCGATTCGGGGATCGATTGTCGCGTCCCGACGAGACGCGATAATTCGATCCTTGAGAGATCGATTTCTACCCACCGATTCAGGCGGGTAGTGAAGACGTAGCCTTACACTCTTGGGAGCAAGGCTGTAGCG
Organism: Malaclemys terrapin pileata; assembly: GCF_027887155.1. Lineage (NCBI taxonomy): Eukaryota > Metazoa > Chordata > Testudines > Emydidae > Malaclemys > Malaclemys terrapin. The sequence continues at coordinate 182,597,453 of NC_071507.1, read as the reverse complement.
TGTACACTGACATAATTAGGTCCAATAATTAGGACATAAGCTGCCTTACGTCAACCTAACACTGTAGCGTAGACTAGGGCCTAAAGCTGTAGATTTATGACCTAATCTTATAGCCCTTATTCAAGTGAATAATCCTAATTTATGTAATCAGTAAGTGTTTGCATAATAAGGCCCAGAGTTTAGTAAGAAGGCTGATGTCATGGTTAAATGTCAACTGAGAAGGGAAAAAAATTGGGCTTATCCCCTTTTCTTGCTTCTTTATGATGGATAAGGAGGGTCTGAAAGTTGTTCTCTTTTAAAGGGTTTTATTGGTAATATTAGAAATGAAGGTCCTGTCTAGACTGGAAGACTCTATGATAACTGGAGAACTAGTGAAGTGGTGATCTCACAAGAGCTGAAAGTTAAGATATTGAAGAAGAAGATAATTTTAGTGAAGCTGGTCAGCAATTTTTTTTCCCCTGAGGAAAATTCCACTGAAAATGAAAACATTTTTTACTTTGGTTGCAATTTTCCATGGGAATTTTTATGCTTTCATTGAAAAGCCAAAAACTGAAATGTTGTTGGTCCTCAGCAATCAAAAATTTCAGTTTTAAGTTGGAATTTGAAGGAATATAATGAGGTAACTAACATTTAGAATTGAAGAAACTTTTGTTGAAGATTCAACATCTTTATTTGTAGATTCTCTTTAAGTCACAGGACCCTGTATCAGGAAATCCTACTTCCATTTCTGTCCCTGCCACACAGACTTCCTGTGTAACCTTGGGTGGGTCAACTGGGACCAAATTTTCAAAAAACAACATCACTAGCAATTATTTGCACCTCTAGTTTTGCATGGGTCCTGATCCATGACTGAGGGTGCTAGCTACTACTGCATTAAAAATACTACTAATTAATTAATATGGCTAAACGTAAATGTATACATCTGGGAACAAAGAATGTGGGCCATACCTACAGAATGATGTACTTTATCCTGGGAAGCAGTGACTCTGAAAAAGAGTTGGGGTCATGACTGATAATCAGCTGAACATGAGCTCTAAGTGCTATGCTGTAGCAAAAAGGGCAAATATGACACTGAGATGCATAAAAAAGGAGAATCTCAAGTAGAAGGAGAGAAGCTATTTTAACTCTATATTTGGCACTTATGTAATCACTTCTGGGATACCATGTCCAGTTCTGGTGTCAACAATTCATGAAAGATGTTGATAGATTGGATAGGATTCAGAAAAGAATCATGAGAATGAACTAGAAAGCATGCCTTATAGTGATAAACTCAAGGAACTCAATCTATTTATCTTCACAAAGAGAAGGTTGATTACAGTCTATAAGTACCTACAGGGGGGGAACAAATATTTAATAATGGGCTCTTCAGTCTAGCAGAGAAAAGTATAACATGATCTATGGAAGTTGAAGCTAGACAAATTCAGACTGGATATAAAGTGTAAATTTTTTACAGTGAGTGTAGTTAACCATTGGAACAACAAGGATTATAGTGGATTCTCCACCACTGACCATTTTAAAATGAAGATTAGATGTTTCTCTAAAAAATCTGTTCTAGGAATTATTTTGGAGAAGTTGTATGGCCTGTGTTGTACAGGAGGCCAGACTAAATAATCACATTGGTGCCGTCTGGCTTTGGAATCTATGACTCTATGAAACCTACTACTAACAGTGGGGGTTCAGGCAAGTGAAGCTCAGCTTCGTAAATGAGAGGTTTTATGCTTGTATGCCCCTCTTAACCCTTCCTTCCATTCTGAGTGCATCATTCATACATGGGTGTATTCAATAAACAGTGATCCAAAAGCACTGCAGCAAAATAGGAAAATATCATTAAAATTAGCAGTTTAACATCAGCACTTTTAAAGTTGTTTAAAAAGGAGAAAAGAAGAGTCTAGCCTATTTTAGCGCCTAAGAGTTAGGAAACAACCATTTCAAAAACAGAACAGAGAGGTTTTATGGGAGAGGGACAAGAGTGGTTGAATATGTGGTGCTCTGCGAAAGGTGAGGATTCTATCCTCTCTGCAACCATGGAGATCTCCTGGGCATGGTCTTTTAATGGGGCTCTGTTCAGGAATATCTGTCTCCATCCATCCAAGAATTTATATTGTGCCCATCACAGGCTCTCTGGGCTCTGAGTCCAGGAGTTGGCCCAATGTCTGGGAGGAAAGTTTTAGAACACATCCAATGAATTACAGAAGCTATGGTGACATTAGAGTAAGAAGCCTCTCCCTTTAGGCACCCTGAATAAGGACCAGGCACAACTGCTGGTCTTGCTCTCTAACACCTGTCTTAAAGAGGTCTGGGAGGGGACAAGAGTAGGCAAGAGCTTTGGCTTCAAATCCTCACACCTGCTGCCTTGCAGAGGTGACCAGTCGCACAGTGGGGAATATGCAGCAACCCTTAAGACAGAACCTGGGAAGCTCTGGAAGGCAATATGCACTCATAGTCCTCCTTTGGTGGTGAACCTCCCCACATTCCCAATGTAGGGCTATGTCAAAATGAGAGGTCTTGTGGTTAAGGCACTAAACTGAGACTCAGTAAATCTGGTTCAGTTTCAAGTACTTTATGACTCTGAGCAAACCTCCTTGGCCCAGAACTTCAAAGGTATTTAGGCACCTTTTAAGGGGGGGAGGAAATGCCTAACTACCTCGTGAGGATCTGGGCCTTAATCACTATGTGCCTTGGTTCCTGTCTGTAAGAAAGAAGGTCCTCTCATGGATCAGTAACTGGTTAAAAGACAGGAAACAGAGGGTAGGAATAAATGGTTGGTTTTCAGAGTGGAGAGAGGTAAATAGTGGAGTCCCCCAGGGGTCTGTACTGGGACCAGTCCTATTCAACATATTCATAAATGATCTGGAAAAGTGGGTAAACAGTGAGGTCGCAAAATTTGCAGACAAAACAAAATTACTCAAGATAGTTAAGTCCAAAGCAGACTATGGGAAGTTACAAAGGGATCTCACAAAACTGGGTGACTGGGCAACAAAATGGCAGATGAAATTCAATGTTGATAAATGCAACATAATGCACACTGCAAAACATAATCCCAACTATACATATAAAATGATGGGGTCTAAATTAGCTGTTACCATTCAAGAAAGAGATCTTGGCGTCATTGTGGATAGTTCTCCAAAAACATCTGCTCAATGTGCAACAGCAGTCAAAAAAGCAAACAGAAGGTTAGGAACCATTAGGAAAGGGATGGATAATAAAACAAAAAATATCATAATATCACTGTATAAATCCATGGTACTCCCATACCTGGAATATTGAATTCAGTTCTGGTCACCCCATCTCAAAAACATATATTAGAATTGGAAAAGGAACAAAGAAGGGCAATAAAAATGATTAGGTGTATAGAACTTAATCTATACACTTCCATACGAGGAGCAATTTAAAAGATTGGGATTTTTCAACTTGGAAAAGAGCCGACAAAGGCGGATATGATAGATGTCTATAAAATCTATAAAATCAGTTATTTACTACTTCCCATAACACAAGAACAAAGGGTCACCCAATGAAATTAACAGGCAGCAGTTTAAAACAAACAAAAGGAAGTACTTCTTCACATGACATGCAGTCAACTTGTGGAACTTGTTGCCAGGGATGTCATGAAGGCCAAAACTATAACAGGGTTCAAAAAAGAACTTGATACGTTTATGGAGGATAGATCAATCAATGGCTATTAGCCAAGATAGTCAGGGATGCAACCCCATGCTTTGGGTGTCCCTAGCCTCTGACAGCCAGAATCTAGTATTGCCTGTTTTATCTGGGATTGCCTGTTCTGTTCATTTTCCCTAAAGCACCTGGCATTGGCCACTGTCAGAAGACAGAATACTGTGCTAGATGGACCTTTGGTCTGACCAGTATGGCCGTTCTTATGTTCTTAAACTGGGGATAATAATACCTCCATTGTCTATTTAAAATATAAGCTCTTCAGGAGAGAAACTTACTCTTAATATCCATTTGTATGGCTCTGTCAGTTGGAGCCTCTTGGTGCTACCAAAATACTGAGTGGCACAAACAAGTACGAAGTTCACCCATATACAATATGTTGTTGATATCTTAGTAAAATCTACAATTAAAATCATTCTTCCATTTTCTAATGATTCTATTCAGCAGTTCAGCTTGTAGTTTGTTTAATGGTATTTCTCTGTTAGCTTCCTATATTTGTACAGTGCAAAACGCAATACAAACATTTAAAATAATGTGGGGGGAGTGGATTGAAGGGGAAGACACCCACAGAATATTTTTAAATGCTGATTTGTTTGTTTGAAGGAAAGGACAATGACTGAGCAACTGTACTGCCCTGTCTACAAATAACATTGTGAAAACACTAGTGTCCTTTGTAAACAAGTTAAATGAAATATATTTAAAATATAAGGGCCTGAGACCAAAGAGAGTCTGCTACAGCTTTGTACATACTGAAATCTGAAACACTAGAGCATTAACAGCTGATCCAATTACATAATATTAGCTGCTCTGGAATGGAGTCTTGAACAGCAAGGTCAGGGCATGGAGCTTCTTGCAGATGTTGGACTTGGTTGACACCTGCAAATCATTTGGCAGTCACTGTTTGTTTAAGTCTCCTATCATGCTACCAGTTTTTCTCTGTTTGTTTTCACTCTGAAGCTTAGCTCCCTTGAGACTGAAAGAGCTGGAGGAAAATTAGTGTGATCCTTTTGCTATGTGCAAGTCAAATGAGCATAATCACAGTACGTTTTATTTTCATTTTCTTTTCCGGCCTCAGTAGACAAGTCAATAAACAGCTCCCAAATTATTAATGATGGGTTTACTCTCAAGTACCATTCTCATTTCTCCAACAAAGGAGCTTTCATAGTCAATCACCCTTCCAAGTTTAAATTATAGCACGGGGTGTAAAACACTGGTAAGCACTTGAGAAACATGGTCATTATTTTACTAAATTCATGTCAACTTGTCCACACATTCAACTTCATGCAGGTGTAATTTCAGCTCTCTGTTTCCACAGAGATTCTCCCCATAGACAATATAGTTACCAGTAGAAACAAAGAAGAGGTCCCTTTGGAGGAATGGCATTGTGGGAGTGTTCCTTTTTTCATGATTTTCAGCAGCTCTTCCACTGAAATCCATCACCTGTTGTTAATAATAATGAAACACTCAAAGTAGTGTTTGGAGGTTCATTCATTTGTCTGTAAAATGATTTAAAATCCATAGACAGAAGGTGCTAAAGGCCTGCAAAGAATGAGGACAGATTTAAAAGTGAGTAGTGATTTTTGGTGCCTCAATTTTGGGCTGCCCAAAGAGACACCCATGAAAGGGCTTGATTTACAGAGGATGGGTGTACTGACTTGGCCCCCCAAAACTGAGGAACCCAAACTCACCAATTGCTTTTCAAATCTAAGCCAATAATAATCATCATCAATCAATCAATCATCATCCTTTGCCTGCCTATAGCAACTTATGTCTGTGGATTTCAAAGCATTTACAAACTCGAATGAAGGAAACTCCCAAACACTCCTGTGAGGTAATAAATAATTATTGTCTCCATTGAACTGATGGGGGAAACTGATTCTGAGAGAAGTGCATATGACTTGCTAGAGCCAGAAGAACAAAGATAAATCTCTTGACTCCAACCCCATGCTTGAACTATTGGTACTTATATACCACAGTGACAGGGGCCTAAGAAATACCTTAGCTCAATTAGATTTAGGTAGGGCAGAAACACTAAGGATTGAAATAGACTGAATTTTGATATCTAAAAAATGGTTGAGATCTTTCTTTTCTTTATTCAAAAATCCAAATACATGTCATGGGGGAATATATATGAGCATTCACTGCAGTTTATGAGTTAAAATCTAAGTTCATATATACTAGGCACTGTAGTATCTTAGGCCCAAATCCACAAAGGCATTAAACTCCTTTCAGCGGCAGTTCAGAGCTTAAATATCTTTGTGGATCTGGGACGTAATGGCTAAAATGAGAGGTTTCCCAACCAGTCAGCAGGATCCTTGCTTGAAGACAAAATCATCATGACCTTGCAGTACTTGCTGCCATCACACTGCTTCCCTCTTACTATGCCAGCTGGATTACTCCACGGTGTCATCATATACACAAGGGATGTGAAGCAAGCTTGGCAGTCAGTGTAGCTAACTGGGAGAGGATTTGAGCATAGAAGCTAAATCGGGTATACTGCAGTTTGCTGTTAACAGAGTGATACAAAACAAACATTGTTAATCCATTGTACTACACTAGCCATTGAAGATATGGATGCTAGTTTTGGAAACAGACTGAATTCAGAAGGTCAATTAGGTATTTTCCTAGCCCTAACAGAAAATGAATGTAATAGAGAAACATCTATGGGTTTTCTTTGCAGCCTAAAATATACAATGAGAGCACCTTACTCCTTACAGTCCTTCAAGACAGCTATGTTCTATAGCGATAAAGCAGCTGGCAAGATCCTGGGTTAGATTATTAGGGGCTGTGGGAAGAGAATCATCAAAATGAGCACAAGCCTGAGAAAGAACAGAGCAAAATATAAGATACACCTTATCCATATACCATATCAATACAGGCTTTCTCCAGGAAAATGCCTGTAAATAACCAAATATATAAATAAAAAACAATAATGGAATGTGGAACTAACTCAGGTTAATGAAGAGAGTATATTTTCTCTGTTCTGGACATTTTGAGATACATCTTCAGCAGGTACAAATAATCTTAGCTCCATTGGATCTGGCTCAAAATTTTGCTACTTCCTAACTCACAGAGAAGTTGTGACTTGCTCACAGCCACACAGGGAGTCAGTGACAGAGCTTTAACTCTCAGACTTGTCCTTTTCCCAGTCAAAGTGCTCTGTGTTAAGGTTTGCAAATTTGGAAATGAGAGCCAGCAAATTTTCTAATTTTAGATTCTCTGCTAATCATCCATCTTAAAATAGAGTGGCAGCTAATAATAGCAGTGTGTGTCTTTCTCCTCTATAACAATTCTGAAAGGTAATTATAGAATTGCAACCCTCCGCCCCCCCCCCCCCCCCCCCCCACACACACACAATGTACAGAGTGCCTTCAGAAATTCCCTGATGGAGAGTTGGAGAGTTATGCCACCAAAAAACCTCTAGTACTAAATTAATTTTCCGCCCCATTGAATAGCAACTGAAAACACAGAGAACTACAAGTTAAGATAAGTAATTGCTATTAACATTTCATACTTAAGTACCTCACAATTAATGTTCATATCAATTGCCTTGGAAACAGAAAACTCATTAGAAAATTGTTTTAATTTGACCTTGTAATGAAGAATTGGAAATTTGACATCCACCTATTAGACATACAAATGGACATACACATACACAAACACTGCAAAGAATTTTACATATACAGTCCATACAAACCATTGTGTTTCTCTTCTGTGAGAAGAAGAGGATGGTTTTGAAAGAATAGTTTTAATTTCCACTTAAAAATACTACACAAACCCACAATAACATCCCCAAATTGTGCAGTTTACAAGGGTCAACATGGAATAAAATGGGGTCATTTTATTTTAAAAGCAACGTATTTACAATGTAGATTTTAGGTATGGTGGAACAGCCAGTGAGTCCCCAATCTCCAACGGTTCATGTCAGTTAGATAGATAGATAGATAGATAGATGATGTTGAAGCTGGTCATGACAGCATTGTGAGGTTGCATTACTTTTTTGAGATTGACAGGAGTTTTTGTAGGAATCTCATAAACTTGCTGAAAAAAAGCATATTTGAACATTATTTGATTTTTTATGGTGGTTTAAGGAAAAATAGGTTGATACAGAGAGAATAACAAGCATTCCAAAATCACTTCTTTTGAATGTTTTTCCCTGGCATGTCCAAACTATTTTCAGATCCCTTTTGCAGGAAATAGAAAGCACTCTGGACTCTGGGCTTTCCTCCACAGATTGTTCCTTGAGCCGAATCCGACAATGTCATTTATAAATAGATAATGTTTTTCTGTAAAGTAGATTTGTCATTTTTCAGAAGTTATATATATATCTGTATATGTATTTGTGTGTGTGTGTGTGTGAGAGAGAGAGAGAGAGAATGTGAAAAAATAGAATGTTATCCTGTAATTAACGACTGTATCAAAATGCATTCACTTAAGAGAGCCGAATTAAGGTTGCACAAACAACCTTAATTCGGCCTACTTGTGCCTAAGCATTACAATGGACAGCATATATGTCACACATAATGGACAGGCATAGATTCCTAGATTCCAAGGTCAGAAGGCATCTTTGTGATCATCTAGTCTGACCTCTCATATATCAGAGGCCACAGAACTTCCCCAAAATAATTTCTAGAGCAGATCTCTCAGAAAAACATCCAAACTTGATTTTAAAATGGACAGTGAGGGAAACTCTACCATGACCCTTGGTAAATTGTTACAAGGATCAATGACTCTCACTGTTAAAAATTTACACTTTATTTCCAGTCTGAATTTGTCTAGCTTTAATTTCCAGCCACTGGATTGTGTTATACCTTTCTCTGTTACAGTGAAAAGCCCATTACCCCATGTAGGTACTTACAGACTGTAATCAGCCTACTCTTTTTTAAGATAAATAGTTTGAGCTGCTTGAGTCTATCACTGTAAGGCATATTTTTAAATTCATTCTTGTAGCTCTTCTCTGAATGCTCTCCAATTTATCAACATCTGTCTTGAACTGTGGGCACCAGAAGTGGAGGCAGTATTCCAGCAACGGTCATACCATTGCCAAATACAGGGGTAAAAAACCTCTCTACTCCTACTTGAGATTCCCCTTTTGACCACAGCATCACACTTGGAGCTCGTGTTCAGCTGATTATTCACCACAACCTCCTAATCACTTTCAGAGTCACCGCTTCCCAGGATAGAGTCCCTCATCCAACAATTGCCTACAATACGTCCTACAATTTTTGTTCCCAGATGTACACAATTACATTTAGCCATATTAAAATACATATTGTTTTCTGGAGGCTAGCTTACCAAGCGATCTAGGATGTGTTAGTACTATCGTTTTAACTTATCAATTTGATCTAATTTTATTTTAATTAAGCTTAATTCATTAATAATATTAATAATCATTAATCATTAATATTAATTAGTATGCGTTTAGGCTCGCCAATCTGTTTGAACAGAAGATAAAAGTTCTTGTCCCGAATCAGACAGAATTTACAAGGGGACCCTCGGGAGGATGACAGGAAGCTCACACCGAGACGGATACAGTCATAAAGACTTTTTATTAAAATCAATGAAATAGTAAGTCAATGGTAAAAACAGTCAGAGTTACACAGTTACAATTGTATGACTGGCCAATGCTCAAACCACTGAGCTATCCCTCCCACAATTGTATGACTGTTATTCAAGAGATATGGTAATACAATATTATGTGCTGCAAAACTTGGGTTAATACTCACACCCTGTTTTGATAACATGGTGTTGAAAGACACAGGACCTCGCTTCTTGCGGTTCCGGTTTCTCACCTTCTTGCAGAGGTGTGCAGAGGAAACTAATGCAAAGAGCTGACAAAGCTGCCTTATAGTTTACTTATCTAACGTAACTTAAAATTAAAACCTAATAAACAAAACTGAGAATAAAAGTTTAGGGAAACCAAGCTTAGCCTACTTCCCTTGGAACTTAAAGTTTGAAAAGAAAATAAGTGCGGCCTATTAATAGTTAATAGCTGTCGTAGATGGATAGCATCGATAGTTAGTTGAAGATGAAGATAAGATAACGAGGTGGATCACCTCTTTAATAGGGCACAAGTGCCGGAAATCTTTCCTCTTATGCCCAAATTTCATTTCTCCCCCACAGAAATGTTAGGGTACACTTACCCCATAGGCTAGTATGTATGTGCGTATGGATGACATGTATGTACGCAATTGTGGTGTACTTATTAAGTCTGTGGGTACAACTTTGGAAAAAAAAACGCCATTCTTCATTGTCTATTGGTCTAGGTAAAGGTCTTAGATATAGGCGTGGGTACTTTATCTATTTGGGTAACAAGATAAAGGTCAACTTTACTTTCTGGGTAAAAGGTCCCAATATAAATATGCTAACTTTGCCTTAGCTTAGCATACAGGTTTTTGGCCTGTAGGTCTCTTGCGTTACAGCCAAACTTATTTTTAATATAAATCTATAAGCCTATTACAATACATCAAATACTTAAACTTATAAGAAAAAATGTATCTATGCAATCCTTAGGGCTACACAAATCATTCTGTATCAATGACCTTTCCTCTTCATTATTTACCATCCCCCCAGTTTTTGTGCCATTGGTAAACTTCATCAGTGAGGATTTTATGTTTTCTTCCAGGTAATTGACAAGAATATTTAAAGAGAATAGGCTCAAGCACCGATCCCTATAGAACCCGACTAGAGACACACACACATGCAATGATGATTCCCTGTTTACATTTACATTTTGAGACCTAACAGTTAGCCAGGTTTTAATCCATTTAAAATGTGACATGTTAATTTTATATTGCTAAAGATTTTTTTTAATCAAAATATTGTGCCATACCCAAACACCTTACAGAAGTTATCAGCCAAACTTGAAAACAAAAAAAAAATCATTAGTTTGATATCTGTTTTCCTATTAATGCCAATCAATTAATTATATTACACTCTTTTAATTCTTTATTAATCGAGTCCCGTATCAGCTGCTCCATTATCTTGCCCAGATTGACAGCAGGAAGACAAGCCTATAATTACTCAGGTCATCCCATTTACCCATTTAAATATTGGCACAACATTAGCTTTCTCCTGGTATTTTGGAACTTTTCCAGTGTTCCAAGACTTACAGAAAATCAAGGTTAATGTTCCAGTGAGCATCTCAGTCAGCTCTTTTAAAACTCTTGGGTGCAAGTTATCTGGACCTGCTGATTTTAAAATGTCTAACTTTAGTAGCTGCTGTTTAACATACTCCTGAGGTATTAGTGGAAGGGAAAAAGTGTTATCATCATCAAATTATATGACTACATCATCTGTTTTTTCCCAAATACAGAACAGAAATGTTTATTGAACACTTTTGCCTTTTCTGCATCACTATATATAACTGTATCATTTCCATCTAGTAATGGATCAACAACATTGTTAGGATTCTTTATATTCCTAATATACTTTTAAATTTCTTTCCTTTCTTCCTCATCTCTGCTGGCCATAACGTTTCCTTGAGTTCCTGCTCCTTATCAATTTTCTCCAATACCTAGGTTCTGATGTATATTCATTATTATAAACTTCTCCTTTCTTCCACTTGTATATATATAATTTTATATATCTGACTTCACATTCCCTCTAAAACAGACAGGTTTTTTAAGTGGTACAGCCTTCTTCCTTAACTTTGGAATTGTGGATTTTTGGGTACCTAGTAAAGTGTTCTTAAACAATACTCAAGTATCAATCACATTTTTCTGATTAAATTCTTCCTCCCAGCTGAATTGGCTCATAATTTTCTTCAGCTTTGTGAAACAAGCCCTTTTAAAGCACCAAGTATATACATTACTGGTTTGGACTTTATTCTGTTTGCTCATTATAAATGTGATCAAGTCATGATCATTTGAACCTGTCACCATTAATTTTCAGTTCTGTGATCAGTTCCTCTTTATCTGTCAAGACAATGTTTAATATAGAATCCCTCTGTGTTGGATGTAACACTTTTTGAGATAGGAAATTGTCATCTATATAATTCAGAAATTATATAGTGTTTCAGTATGATGTTTCAGTATCGGCAGCATGAGACCTCAAGCATATCTCACTCAAATTGAAGTCCCCCATGATCATTCATTTTTTCTCCCATATGTTATATATCCTGTTCCCTTGTGCAAATTTGTGATCTATAGCAGATACCAACTAGTATCCCATCTTGTACTTTATCTGCCATGAGATTGACCTATAAGTGTTTAAAATCATTTTCTGTTCCAAGTTATCAGTAACTATTTTTGACATAGAGTTCCACATCCCTTCCCCTTTAGCCCATTCAGTCATTCCTTGATAGATTATAACCATTGATTTTAACATTCCAGTCATTGGGTCACCCCACCAGATTTCACTAATACTAACAAGATCGAATGTATGCTAATAATGAGCAATTCCAATGCCTCTTCTTTGTTACCTGGCTCCTAGTATTGGTATATAGGCAATTAAGAAATTTCTTCTCTTTGTATCCTTTGGTTCCTTGATTTTATTCTCAACATCTTAATTTTGTGCTAATATATTTCCTCTTTTTACCCTCCTCTTTTATTATTAGTTGAATACCCTCCTGACTACTCTAGGTAATCTTAATTCTGGCATTTCCAAACTTCTGAGCGCTTGTCTTTGCAATCTTAATTTAGAGCGGGGGGGAGGGAGGCATAATTCTCTAGGTTTTTAAAAAAGCAAACTGAACAAACAGAAATTCCATCTTGTTGCACCACATTGACACCCACATGGATCAGGGTGGGAACCTTTAGCTCTACCACACACAGACCACTGACACTTCCATGGTCAGAGTAACTGGTGGCAGTAGTAGATTGTCATCTTCTGTGTGGACCAGCCCTACAGGGAGATGAGACGCACACGTGGTCAGTGAGTTTCACAGACGTTTGCTGACAGCAGAGGAATAGTGATACTCAGGAATCTTGGGCACCATCACAGGCTCTGAAGGGGAGTGTGACCTAGTGTGCACAGGGCCTTCTGCTCATTTGCCCTCAGCATGACCCCTTCTTACTCCAACCTATCCCAGTCCCAATCCTGTCTCTTCTTCACCCATGGCCACTTGCCCTAGTCCAATTTTCCTTGCCTACCCACTATCAGTCTCCTCTGTTCAGGATTCTCAACCCAGTCCCAGTCTCCTTGCCCAGCCAGTACTAGTCTTCCTTTCCAGACTTGCTGTCTGAGTCCCAATCTCCCTCACCACACCCATTCCCAGTCTCCTAGTCCATCTAGTCCCAGATCCCCCCTCCCACCCAACTCCTTGTCCCTAGTCTCTTTTGCCCATCCAATTCTAGTTCTCCCCCTGAACCCCATCTCCCCACCCCCAATCCTATGTTTCCCCACTCTGGTCCTCCTCCCCACCCCTGCACTCCTAGTCTCCTTGTACAGTCAGTCCCTGTCTCTCCTCCTCCCTCCAGCTCCTCATCCAATCTCAGTGTTCTACCTCCAGCCAACTAGCTCCCAGTTCCCTTCCCCATTTCCCTCACCAGCTCCCAGTCCCAGTCTTCTTGGCCAGCCAGTCCCAATGCCGGTTTTCCTCTACCCTCCCTCCCTGCAGTCACAATCTTAGCAGACCACATGTCTCAATCTACTTCTTTCCCTCCCCCTGGTCTAGCTTTTGTCTCCTGCTCATTCACATCAGATGGCTTCCTCTTCCACACTGCTTGAATGCCAGCAGGAGCATCGCTGAGAGCACAGAAGTGACAGGGTCCCTGCTCTCACTGCCAGTGCCCGGAGCCACCCAGCCTGGACCAGCTGGAGCAGTCATTACAGGGAAAGTCCAGCTTCACCCATATATTGTATTGGAGCATGCTCTGTTGCTCTGTAAGGATGGCACATATGTAGTCCTTTCACAGGTGAGAGCTGTGATGAGATGGTGTATGCTCAGTCACTCTGTAGGGATGGCTGTGTGCAATCAGGGTAGTACTAGAAGCTGTGAGAGGCTCAAGCGTGCTCAGTGAGGATGGAATCTTTGGAGATTTTAGCAGTGGAAGAAGTCTCTCCTGGGTAGATGCAAGCTGAGATTTTTCAAACGTTTATAACTTGGCCAAATTTGGGCAGTTCTTCACAGAAGTAGCAAAAGGCATATCCCTGACACAGAGGCCATCCCCCACTCCAGTCCCTGCTACAAACCATGGGGGATACTAGAGCTATTTAAAGAAAAGGTTGTCAGACTATTTTAACCAAGGCACAGCAATGAATTTTTCCCTAGCCTTGTCCTCGAAAATAGTTGAACCATTTTGGTTGCAAGTTTTCAAAAAACTTCAGCCTAAGGCAGACAACCAGCATGAAAAATTTCAAACCAAAGAGTCTGGAAAAGTTATAAGCAACTGAAACCAAGGTCTTATAATGAAAACTGTCAGGTAATCTTAATAATAGGTGATGCTACAACTAGCCATGCCTCTAATATCTCTCAGCCATCTGAGTTGCGTCAGCCCAGTAGCAATGCTGGTCTCTGCCTCCCATCAGCATTACCTCAAGAGCTCAGGTGCTCCTCCCCCTGCAGCCTCCAGTACCTCCCGTTTCCTACCTCCAACCTCCCAGCTACACTCCCTTCAGTTGAATTTCTCAGGTCATCTAGGTTTGTATTGATCACTATGGCACTTCTACTGTGGTAGTTGGGCATGTTCACTGGGAATTTGAGGAATGGATGCATTGGTGTTTTGGGTGCACTGGTGGATGATCCATGCTTGGAGCAGTGTGTCTCCAAGCTGAGAAATTCCAAACAATAAGGAAAAATAAAGGGGAAAGGAGTGGCCTTTAGTATTTTATGCTAACCTGCAAACTAACCATTTCCACAGTAGCATTATAGGAGTTCCCTGTGCAGCAAAGTGATAATGCAGACAGGATGTATTTTTCCTGTTCAGTCACTGATCGTGGTAAAAAAATAATATCTTCAATGTCATAAAAACAGCACAGTACAAAGGAATTGCTCGTGATAGAAATAAATATATATTTCTTCTTTATTCCGAGAGTTACTTTAGCTTGTTGGGTCAGCTGCTCATGTCAAGCCCTGGTAGATTTCTGGTCTCTTTGTCTTTTCAGGAATGCTAGGAATTTTGTGCCACCTTTAGAGCAGTCTTTAGAGCTTTCCTTTCTTTTCCCAAAGACATTAATCAGCAAACTTCCTTTAAACTACTCTTGTTCATGGCACTGCATGGTACCTGCTAGAGCTGGCATATGAGAAAAGGCATTAATCCCTTCTCTAATTTATCAAAGATCTCTGAGAAAAAATTTCTGCCAAAATCTCCAAGTGCTTAAGAAAACAAAACAAAACAAAAAGGATCCAGAAGTTACAAACCTTACTCACTCATATTTACCTGCTCTGAAGTCTCAGTGCAGTGGAAAGGGGGAAAAGCATTATCAAATGTCAGATTTTTGCAAAGTTTCTCATTCAAAGTTCTTCATGGGATCTTAACAAGGAGGAAAATTACTTTAACAAAACTGTTGCACAGTATTGGAAATTTAAATGGCAACAATTTAATTTTTTTTTACGAAAGAAATTAAAAACACAGAATTCAGAAATACCACTGGGAAAGTCTTAAGGCAGACCTGAAACATTACATAGACGTTTTCTGCACTGAATATTTCCAAAGCATACAAGTGCCAAGTACCACCTCTTATCAGTTAAATAAAGTTCAGGTCTATGCTGCTCCATATGGACTTAATCCTGGCCTCTCTGCAAAAACAGAATAAACAGGTTTTGCATAGGGATCTCCATAGAAGCAGGGTCGAGATGGAAAGTATCAAGGCAATCACTGCTTCCTTAGTCCCCCATATCAATGTAAACCGATTAGGTGAAATTCAATGCTGAGCCTCTAAGAGGTTCAGCTGAGAACTCACAGCCAATTGGGAGGGTGGCTATCATGGCTCTAAGCCATCTTTATGTCCTCCCAATCCATGGGACAGGTATAGGAGGCCTATCTAAGTTATGGCAGCCTCCCTAGGTTGTCCTATGGGCCAGAGTGCTGCACAGAGCTTCCCACACTTCTCCTGTCCCCAGTTCTATCCACGACACGTTCCCTACACCGGGACTTGCAAGGGGGCCTGCAAAAGGCAGCCTTAAAGCTGTATTCTACAGTGCCTGTATTGGGGGAATCCTTCCCCATCCAGAAATGGGACTTTTATTGCTCCTTTAAACTGCCACACCCTTTTACCTGGCATAAAGGTACGGAACGCCCACAGAACAAGATAAGCGGGGGGTGAGCATCTCACCCATTGTCCATGCTGCAGACCATTATACCACTTCCTAATGCTGCCACACACAGATCCAGATGAAGCATTGTTTCATGTAGCAAAGAGACTATGGTCTCTTGCACAGCCTTTTCTTGCCACCTATACAAATGAGCCACTATAATTTTTTTTTTTATGATTAAAGCCTTCTGCAACCAAGGAAAGAGGTAGGATTTAACTCCAAGAATTTAGCCATAGACAAAAGACGTATTTTACAATGTGACTAGATTTCCTTTCCTCCTATATACATATAACAACCCAAACTGGCCAGATGAAAAATTGATGAGATTACCAGCATAATAATACACTGTACAGTGTCTACATTTCCCTCACCTTGTCTCCCAGTGGTTGTTTTGACCTACAAGGTACAGCCATTTGTTATAAATCACTCCTGGATATTTCAGTTCCTGCTGTCTTTCTGACTATACTTCACCTATATATTTTATATTTTCCCAGACAATAGTCCACTTTATACAGATTGATTTAAATATCAAAATGCTTGCAACTTTTGCATAGTGTACTTTGCAGTGTGCTCATGCTGTGCTTTGCAATTGAACCACTACCAAAGAACTCTGATGCAAAATGCCACCTCTGTTACCAAACATCTGCCTAACATACTGTAAAGCATGTCGGTCTAAAAAAAAATCATTAATTATTACTTATATTCTGTAGCACCACCAGGGTGCCTGGCAGACAAAAGCATAGATAAAGAGACAGCTATTTAGGGCAGGAACTACCATTTGCTGTGTGTTTGTGCAGAGCCTAAAGCTATGGGGTTCTAACCTATGAGGCTTCTAGTTGCTACCACAGTATCCCGACTGCCTCCTGCACCCTGAACACATTGCCTATGGCAGGAGAGGGGAATGGGGGGTGGCATAGAGTCAGCCGTGCTTCCTCTTACCCAACCTAGGATTCCCCACTGCTCAGGGAACCCCTTGAGTTCATTTAAAATTAGTGCAATTTTAAGTCCCCTTTGTGCTGTGGTGGTGTAAAGGGACTTAGTGTGGCTGAGCATCTGGTCCAATGTAGCTACTCCATTGTAAAACTAGTGTGAATTAAAAGAGAATAAGATTCATACTGTGCAAACCCTGCAGCCTTTACTCATCTGAGGAATTCGACTGTGGTTATGGAGTAAAGGCTGCAGGATTGGGCCCTAAATGTGGTTCTACCTTGCCAGCAATAAGAATATTAATGTAATCTGTGTTTTAAGTATTCTAGTGGAACATACTGTTAACCTATTCACAGTCAGTTATTAAAGACCCCCATCAGCGGTATACAGTTCTTCAGATAACCCATGAATTGTAATAAAGCTCTGTTTGGGCAATTTGAGTGTCAGGGAAGAATGCAGGAAGGGTGGAACAGCAGCTTTCTGATGGAGTAATTTTAGATTTTATTGTAATGCCTGCCAGTGAATATTCCACATGCAGAGATTACTAAAGCAAGCTGTGAAAGGCTACAGCCTGCCCTGTCACCCTAAAAGGATGTTGGGTTTGGATGTGTTCCAGGGCAGCAGGATGTGAGGCCTGGATTAGAACACAGGAATATTCCTAACATTCATTGCTTTTTAATGATGTCATGCTTACTAGCTGTTGCAAGTCCTTCTGCTTTCCCGCACAGAAGCTCTTCTAATACTATCAAAACTTCCTGATGAGAAAAGATTACAAAACAAGACTGCAAGTATCTTATCTTAGCAATGATAAAAGCAGAGAACCACTCTTATACAGCATTTATGGAAAGTATAACTCAGCATGGATGACTTAAGTTTGATTTCAGGATGGGTCAAAATTCCAAAATTAAAGTCACTGAAATATACAAAGTGGTTAATTTCAGTGTTTTCATTTAGGTTCTTAAATGTAAAATATCTCATTTTGTTTTGAAACTTGAGTGTGCCTCTCCTACTGTAGAACTGAGTGAGCAGTTAATCTCACACTGCAGTCGTATTTTTGATGTAATTCAGAAAACATGCAATTACTGGATTATAAAATGAAACGTGAATAAACTCAAACATTTTCTGCTCACAAAAATATACACTGGCCACCCTTCATCATGGCACATGTACTCTGCCTGCAAACCAACAGAAATGCCAGCCTCTAGCCAGTTACAACAATCCAGTGCAGAAGAGCATAAGCTAAAGCCAAGAGATATTCCTAGTGTGGTCATAAGAATGTTTACTGATGTTATTAACAGGCATTGGAAAAAAGAAAGTTCAGAATCAAAATGACTCCAAGGTCACTTGAGTCACTGCTTCTTGAAGCAGATTTAAAGCTTCAAAGTGTAAAATCAGAGAAGTAAATGCTTCCAGGTGATGAACGGAAGTACAACCAAAAGGAGATGTTTTCTCAGCATTCAGTTTCACAAGGTAAAACTCATCCAAGCATGAATCTCATAGAGACAAGTGCTAAGTCATGCCATCACTTCAGTCCATTCTTCAGGAATACAAAGGTAGATCTATATATTGGCAGCACAAATGAGCAATGAAATCTAAATCTACCTATGGGAACAAGGATAGAGTCCCAAGGAACCTCACTGTTTAAAAAAAAAATATCACAACACTGGCTACCCAAAAAAACATGCTGCATCCACGTCAGAAGATATTCTTCAAAGCTTTCATTAGGAGGCCTAAGGCCTGCAAGTTTGAAGTGTTTGGCCGGCAAGACAAGAAGCAGCTGCTAAGTTTGCAGAGCATGGTACTTACCTGCTCCCATGCCAACAAATATGAGTAAAGATAGTCCAGCTTGCTCAACAATCACCAACATTCTGAGATTCCTCCATCACTGCTACTTACTGGAGCTGTGCTGAATTGCTCCTGCATACAAGCATACAGAGATACTTTGGTGAGTAAATTCACTATAATAGGCCTTTCCCACGTACTTCTAGTCAACGTGTTCTGATCAAGATGGGCCTTGGTCAGAACACGTTGTGCCCCGTGATCCTGGGCTAGCAGAACAGCTCCTAGGGGTCATATTGTTTAAGGCCAGAAGGAACCAACAGATCATCTAGTCAGACCTCCTGCATATCACAGGCCACCAACATCACCCGCATACTAAACCCAACAACCAAAATTAGACCAAAGTATTACAGGCCACAGGAAACTAGACTATTGTGTGACACTGGCAGAGAACAGGAGGGACTGAGGTGCACCACCATCTGAGACCCCGCACAATGGCAGGGAAATTATTAAGTAAGATTTACTCAGATAATCCTGGCAAGTGACCCACACCCATCCACTGCAGAGTAAGGTGAAAAAACTCCCAGGTTATTGTCAATCTGACCTGGGGAAAATTTCTTTGCAACCCCATATATAGTGAACAGTTAGTCCTTATGAAATTAGATTACATCAGCCTTGTGGCTGCTCTATCATGCCTCTAGCTTCTCCTAGGATCAGAAGAGTGAATAGGTGATTGAAAGTCACTTGTGACATACACACCCTCAGATAAGCTAAGCAGAATTCTGGCACATCTAAGGATCTACACCATAGCTAGGTTCAAAATGTTCTTATACTCAGGCTCATTGCTAAGGGAAGACATCTGGAGGCACTGCCTTTCCAATTGCCTCCCACCGCAGTTAATTGAACTGGTGTCTGCTCAGAGCAACCTTGCCCTGAGAGCTCAGCTGCCCCACTCTACCTCAGCAGCTGTCAGGATTACAACCTGGATGTGGGTAATTGGGTCTAATGGTTGGAGTCATGGAGGTGGGCAGGCCTTGAGGTTAGAGTGGATGCAGTGTCAATAATCAGGGCCCCGGGACACCCAGGGACGTAGTCAAAAGCAGAGCTGTGGGTCAAAGCCAGGAATCAGAAGCTGAATGCCAGAGCCAATGGATGAGCTGGAGACGTGGTCAGAAAGTGGCGCTGGGAGTCAGAGACACAGGTGTCAAAGATGGAGAAGGGGAGGAACTGGAATGGCTGGGCAGGAGTAGGAGCGGCACAGGCTGGATGGGAGCAGGAGCCGGCATGAGCTGGGCAAGAGCAGTCACAGAAAGCAGGATCAAGCGTAGCAGCAGTGTGGGATGCACTGAGCAGCCAGAGAGCTCTGGCTGCTGTTGGATCAACAGGTATCCTAGTTTTGCCCCTCCACTGATCAGGAAGTGCAGTCAATCAGGCAGCCACCTGCCAGGATCAGCTATGCCCAGTGAGTTGCTAGGAGACTGAACCTGCAGCAGCTGGCTCCCTGACGGCAGCTACCATGATCTCCTGCACGTCTCTAGGACTGGAACTCCTTTCCTATTCACACCCTGTAGCATCCCACCACTGTCTCCAGCAGCTCCTCCCACTCACAGCCCTGTTGGCCTGACTGGCGCTGGGCCCCCAAATATCAAAGTCAAACTACGCCTATGCTCCCACTCCCCTTCCACAGCCACCTGGCTCCTCCCACATCAGTCTTCGTATATGTTCCTATCACTTGGCGCTCCCCAGTGGGACCATTTTTTATACGCAGAGGATGTGTTTAGTCATCTGCTCTACAGAAAACTACTTTTGCAAACATCTTCTGAATAAAGCTTCTCTCTGTTTCACCTCTGGTTAACAGTCAGTGGAAATCTTCAGTGCCTACTTGCCATTGCATTTCTAGCCTCTTGATCTGAGTAGATGCTGCGCAGCTCTTCTGGCAGTGGCTGACATTTCCTGTTTGGCAAGTTGAATGGTATCCCTGCAATTGTCTGCCTATGCCCCACCTGCAGAAGGAGTTGCCATCCCTGCCAGCCACGCACCTTTGCTATGGGAGTAATCCCTCCGATACTGGGTTCCGTCGCTGTTTACTTTCCCTTGAAGCAGTTTCCGGAAGCAGATCATGCCTAATTTTTACTTCATACTGGACAGGTGCATTACTCTCTTCCTTGTGCAGACATACTGAATTGTGCCTTTTTTTGTGACATTCTGGTGTTTTCAGTCCTGGCCAAAAGCAATAAGCACCAAAGAGTGTATATATTTTTATATAAAAATGAGTGAAACAGTTTCCAACCTCTGAAAGGTTCAGTTCCGGTTTGGTTCAAGAATTGGGGAAAAGTTTAAGTTTTTATTTTATTTTATTTTAGCCAAGTAAAATAGCGCTTATATTTTTTCATAGGAAATATGCTGAGGTTTTTCTTTCTTTCTTTTTTTTTCAGTCAGCAACAAAAGTGTAAAAGGTCATACACATGAGCAACCCTAGAATAACAAACCAATGTGCATTCATGAAGGGAATTTAAAAAACTGGTAACAAAAATATTTCAGTTCAGTAACATAAAAACTGGCATACTGGATCAGACCAGTGGTCCATTTAGCCCAGTATCCTGTCTCTGTGGCCATTGGCCAATACCAAGTGCTTCCCAGAAAAGTGTAAGAAACTACCTGCTTTAACCTACTAAAGTTTCTAAGAATTTATTATAAACATATTTTTATGGCAAGAATTTTAAGATGTTGATAAACACTCTAAAAGTCTCCTTTTAATTTAAACAGACTTACCTCCTGTAGCAGGAGAATTCAGAAAAATCTCTTTAAACTTTTTACCATGTCTTTAGCTATTGATTCAGCTTCTGGTTAATGTGAAATGAAAGGCTCCCTTCAGCTTTGATGGTCCTGAAAGCATCCTTGGCCTTCTACTGCTTTTTTCTCAAATGAAATTATAAATTCTCTATTTGTGACATCACAATTAGTAGCTGTAAATGTTAATATGACATCACAATCTGAACACTATGCCTTCAAATTACAGAATCTGACAGGTCTCACTGCCAGTTGAATTGCCTTCCCTTCTTGTCCCAATGGCACTGGGGAAAATCATGATCAATGGCCCATGATAAATGAGTCTTTATGGGATACCGAGCAGAGTAGAATAGGTTTTCTTTCATACCTGGTTCAATACCTGCTTCTAGCTAGCCATATATTTGTGATTTTGTTCTCATAGAACCGCTCTTGAAGACAGTAGCCTTGGGAAAGGCATTACAGCATTTGAAATCTGCATCAGATAAAGCTAATTTGTGGCTCAGCCTTAGAGAGATAGCAAGTGGATCGGTGGACACCTGGAGCCACATTCTGACCTCAGTTATGTCAGAATAATGCCCTGGGCTGCAAACAAGGGCAGACTTTGGACCAAGTGCTGGATAATATAATATTCACCCATTTCTAGTTGTAGTTCAGGCAAATCAAGTGTGAAAACACATTAGGGTAGCAATGTGTTTGATATGAGCATACACTCTGCCAGAAATGTATCCGTTTGAGGTTGTTGAGATAATTATCTATTTTTTTTCTCATTATTTTTAAATATTTTCTACTATGGCATTTGGAAATATCTAGGGACATGAACGTTGTTGAATAACAGAGGTCCAGTATTTATAGATTTTAAGGCCAGAAGATCACTGTGAGCCTCTAGTCTGAATCTACTGGTCTATTGAATGATATGTATTGCTTCCATATTGCCTTTCACAATCTATGATTAATTCACAATGCCCCGTGAGGCACAAAACTATTATCTCCATTTTTACATATGGGGAAACAGAGATTATGTGACTTGCCAGAGCTCTCACAGGAAATAAAGAGGAGATCCTGGAATAGTACCCAGATGTCCTGACCCACAGTCCTGTGCCCCTCCATCCTCCCCCCGAACCCCTATGCCAAGAGGGGTTTCTGAATTTAAAAATGTACTTAAGAATGGGACTGGCCCACGTGAATGCAGTGCCTATTATCAATTTGTTGAAGGTTACACTTTTATCCTATTCACAAGACAATTTGCTCAAGGTTTCACTACTCAAATTTATAGGAGACATCAATATCATGAACACAAAGCTGAACATCAGAGTTTTCTTCCCAAGATAGCATCCTGATGTATTTTAAATTCCCAACAATTGGACAGAAAGACATAGGTGAGTTTGTTTTAATCTGCACAACCAGTCAGGACAGAGTGAATGTCCAACACTGTCACTATATTGAGTCAATTAACATACATTTAGTCATGCCAGATAACTGTTTGCTTTGTGAGCCAGCTTTACAAATAGGTAGCCAAATAAATCAACATCATTGAGGTGTCTTTTTACAGCATATTCCCAGTAAAACATTAAATAAGTGTATCTCAGTCAGTTGCTTAGCAAGACAGAACATTTCAGACTCTAGTGAAAAAAAATGACTGCCTTCAGTGCAGGTTGTTGTATCCAAATGGTAGAGACAGTATAAACAACTAATGAAACTTATATAAAATACAGTTTACAGTGAAGTGGAAGTGAACTCAAAGAAGTCTTCCCATATTTTAACTCATAAAAATAGAAAAACTTCAGTTATAAAATCTCATAGGTGAAAAGAACACTGTATACATTACAAATAAAGCTGGTATTTTTACATATTTTTTGCTTTCTGGATGTTTGCAGGGTTGGCTGTAGGTGCTGTCATGTACTCTTTCAAACTCAGTACCCCTCCAAAAGAAATCCATGCTTTCGTGGGAGTGTAGTGGGCTAGTAGTGCCTTTTGCCTCTGGACCCATCAGCACAAATTCTCATTAAGAACCACGAAGGAAAATGATGTTGGAATTCTTGTCTCCACTTGTTCCCATTACTAAAGCACCAACACTTTGGCAAAATGCCTGTTTCACATCCCAAATGGCCCAAGACTAAAGCAATGGGAGTGTCAGAGGTCAGAATTTAAATACATTGGCAGAGCTATGTGGCTTGACCAATGTTAGTCTGCATTGTGCCTGGCTTTAACACATGCTATTAATCACTCACATTCATAATCTCCAAGTTCAATTATATCTCTTAGGTTTAGCCATAAAACAAGTACAGCATGGGCGTAGCAGTGGGCTCACCCAAAGCCCTTTGAATTCAATTCACACACGATTGTATTAATTTAGATGGAATGTGTGGGCCAACGAGTCGAAAGTGCTAACAAGACCTTGTCACTGTCCAACATTAAACAGTGTTAAACAAAGTTCAGGGTTTGGTATACAGACACTTCAGCTTGCTTAGTACCATGGCAAACACACCATTAAAAATCCTTTTAACCTTTTATTAAAGATACAGAAAAAGAAGACAACCCAGTTAAAGCATCTGAAATGTAAAGTATTAAGTAAGCCATTCATTTTAACAATATCCCTTGTTCCCTTTCTCTCTAGCTGGAGACAGTGTTTCGACGGGAAAATTTCTTGTTTGACTTTTGATGGTATTAAAGATGGTAATAACTGTCCTTTTTTGGGAAAGTTGACTTAAGCTGGAGCTGTTGTTATCGTTGCTGTTAAAGTCCAAGTTTCCTAAGAAGATAAAACAAGACAAACACACACAAAAGGGGAGAGAAAAGAACAGCAAAGATAGAAAATGCAGCTTCTGTCTCTGGTGTTGACTTTCACTTGCAACCTCACTACTGGAGAAACAGGCACAGCACGTGGCCCTATCAGCCTCTCTGAGGCTGGCAAAGTTCTAGGGTTGCCAATTTTGGTTGGATACATTGGTGAAGGTTTCATCACATGACATAATCTTTAATTAAAGATTAATCTGTAATTCCTGGAGGCTCCAGGACAATCCTGGAGGGTTGCAACTCTAGGGCAAACTTTTACCATCATTAGGCTGTTTAGGGAAATGCTTTTAATTGCCTCTTTCTGGTCACAGGCTTACAGCAATCTTGCGAAATATATAGTCCTGGCTGGCTAAGGCAGACACTTATCAGACAGAAGTATAAAGGAGAGAGAGCGAGAGAAGAAATGAGGTGGGGAAGGAAAAGAACACTTTTTTGTGGGGGTTGAGGAAAGATAAAGTCTCACATCCCAGATGAGGTTTGTGATTCAGCGAGAGCCAGTGGAGTGGTCGGTGTCATCTGGATCATCTCTCTCTGGCCCAGTCTGATCAGGATGTCTCTCAGGATTAGGATGAAGAAGGTCCGGGGTCCCAGAAGACAGTGGGAGTGGTAGCCATGATGGTGAAGCTTGCTCCTTCCCCTTCTCTTGTCTTTCAGTCAGCCAGCGTTGCAGCCACCTTCCCCTCCCCCCCGCAAAAGTCTCCTTT
The DNA here is from genome assembly GCF_027887155.1 of Malaclemys terrapin pileata. Taxonomy (NCBI): domain Eukaryota; kingdom Metazoa; phylum Chordata; order Testudines; family Emydidae; genus Malaclemys; species Malaclemys terrapin. The sequence goes on along the minus strand of NC_071507.1, from coordinate 182,572,595 downwards.
TGAGAACCCCCAAAAGGAAGTGGTAGGTGGTATAGCTCATCCCCTCATTATTTGTGTCCACCAGTTAGGCCTAATTTCCAACACACCAATTTTGGTTGATTGATTTTTGATTTCACTCTGTTCTTGTTTACCAGGCATGATCTTAACATAATCCTTGAGTAATATTAGTAGGCCTTTGTGTTTCGACTAATTCAGACTTTCTGCCTTGCTTGTGCACCTTTTCCCATCAACATTTACTGTATTAGGTTATAGTGACATTCATGAACTTTAATTCCTCACAACTGAGGTCACAATTAGGGGAAATTTCTAGGGCCAATTATCGCAACACTTCTCATGGGAAATATCCCCATTGACTTCAACAGGCATTGGACCAGACTTAGTGTGAGCTTCTCTACATTACCCTGACAAACTTGCTTCAGCCTCACCCAGTTAGTGCCATTTGTGATGTGGACCTCTTTCCTCTAGGATCTGGGCTCAGACCACCAACCCAGCCTAAATAACTTTAAACATGGCCTAGAGTGGTAGAAGGTCAGGGAAAGTGTGGGCTCCTTACTGAATGGGGGAGGCAACCTAGTGACAGAGGATGTGGGAAAAGTTAATGTACTCAATGCTTTTTTCACCTCTGTCTTCACAAACAAGGTCATCTCCCAGACTACTGCACGGGGCAGCACAGCATGGAGAGGAGGTGACCAGCCCTCTGTGGAGAAAGAAGTGGTTCAGGACTATTTAGAAAAGCTGGATGAGCACAAATCCATGGGACCAGATGTGCTGCATCTGAGGGTGCTAAAAGAGTTGGCGGATGTGATTGCAGAGCCATTGGCCATTATCTTTGAAAACTCATGGTGATTGGAGGAGGTCCCGGATGACTGGAAAAAGGCTAAATGTAGTGCCCATCTTTAAAAAAGGGACGAAGGAGGATCCAGGGAACTACAGGCCAGTCAGCCTCACCTCAGTCCCCGGAAAAATCATGGAGCAGGTCCTCAAGGAATCAATTCTGAAGCACTTAGAGGAGAGGAAAGTGATCAGGAATAGTCAGCATGGATTCACCAAGGGCAAGTCATGTCTGACTAACCTAACTGCCTTCTATGATAAGATAACTCACTCTGTGGATGAGAGGAAAGCAGTGGATGAGCTATCAAGCTCCCTTTTTTGCAACCTTTTTTGCCTGATAGTTCACTGAATTGGTGCAACCTGAAGTTTATTATTTAATATACCTGAGGAGACTAGGACTTTTATAATCTTTTAGGGATTGTAAACATATTATACAGTGTAACAAATCAGCTGCCATGATAATATCAGTGAGCAATACTAAAGTACTGATTTCAATCCCTTTTCTGCAAATGATTCTGCATGTACTTTTGCAGGTGAATTTATTTATGGGTACAGATGTGGGCATGCGGATGTCCCACTATCTGACTGTGTGCACCAGTCAAATAGCTGTTCCAGTGAAATTGTAGGCACAAAAAGTGGGTATGAGTTAACTGTCTCATATTGTTATTATTGTTATTTAAACATATTTATGTAGTGGTAAAAGTGTGCGTGGCTTTTTCAAAATATTACAGCAGATATTTTGGCATGAATTAAATTTGACTCACAGACAAACTGACAGTTTTCCCTGCTTATCTCTAGGGCCTCATTATTTTCTCATGTTAGCTTTGCACTACTGTAATTTTGCTGAGTTCAGTGATTTCCTTCAGCGCAAGTGAAAGGAGAAACAGGCCCATAAAGAGAAGACTCTAATGTCAAATATTTTAATAATTCAATTTTCAATGCTCATCCTTGTTCCACTTTAAAGCCTATGACTATCACAATTTTCATATTTTCCTTCTCATGTATCATCTTGCAATGGGAATCTCACTAGTTTCCACATAAAAAAAAATGGAAAATTCTGAAAATGTTCATTTTTAATTAAAGGCCATTTTGTCTTGGGAAAGAAAAGTTTAAAAAGAATTTTTTTCACCAGCTCTAACTTTGATAGATACAATTTTTTCTGGCATTTAATGATTCTTTCAGCACTCCCATCAACTATGTGCAATACAACTGGACTCTCTTAAAAATAGAAATGGACAGCAAAATAATCACTGCCATTCCTTGAAGTTCTCCCTATAGAACTCCTTCTCCTAATATCAAGATTTACCTTAAAGCAGTAATATAGAGGTTTGTTCTCCTTTCAGTCCTAAAAAGGAAACTGTCACTTCTAACTATTGCAGAATGTTAGTTCTCTGAAATATGGGGTTTCCATGAGCTCTGCTACGACCCTCCAACAATGCGCAGTTTATTCTGGGTGGCTTTGGAATTGCCCCTGACTCCTGCTCATTTCCCAATAATTACTGATAATTGCTCCACTCAAAACAAAATGAAGCACAACAGACTCTTTCAAAGGAGTGGAATCAAAGTTTGTCCAGGAGCTGACCTTTCAGTTTGGAGGTGAGAGGAAGTGTGCATGGAATTATGTAGACCTGATGAGTTCCTTTCTAACTGATTCTGAAGGAAATCAACAAGCAGAGGCAGGAGGAAAACCAAGGCAGTAGTTTTAGGCAGCCCCAGGCAAAGGACTACGTGCATTCTTAGGTTTATTCAGTGGTTTTAGGAGCTGTCAGAGTTCTGTCTCATCTGTTATCTTAATATACTGCAACAATGGCAATGATAAACAACATACGTTTAACATAAACCCTTCTTTGCCTGTTTATAGAAAGTGTTTCTTGGTCAGCATATAAACTACTTTGAGGTCTCTTTAAGGCTCAATGCCAAACAATAAAAAAGTTCACAGTGAGGAAGAACTGCCAAGTTTCACTTTATAAAAAGGAGGACTCCGTCATTCAGAATAAAGTGTAAGGTAGTTTTTTCAGTATTTCCCTCTCTTATGAGGACTGGTTTGCAGTGTGTTTCGATGCGACATTTAAAATCTCAACCACCCTATCTTTAAATCGTCTTCATTTAAATTGTCCTGGCAACAGCAAGGACCTTGGAACTACAGTGTCTTATTTGCATCAGTGTCAGAGCTGAGGCACAAAGAGGCCTTGGAGTTATGATGATGCATATGCCCTAAAGTAAGTGCTGAGGGACAAGGCCTTGGAGGCATGGATGCTGTACTTCCTTCAATGTAAGAGCTGAGGCACTTAGGAGCCTTGAACCTCAGATGGTAAATGTACACCAGCATATCAATAAAGACATTTATTCAGTTCCTATGTGTTGTTTATAGTTACATGTATTGTGTCAATTGCTTGGATCCCTTACAGTTTCTATACATTATTTTAAAAGCAAATTAGTTCACATCTCATTTAAAAGGTACATGTGCATGTCTCACTTAAAGGACACCTGGCGAACTCTGAGGAGTGGCAATAGCACCTTTGAAGGCAACAAGAGGCAACTATCTGAATGCACCATTTTTTCAAAAATAGCTCCACAGCTGTTTGGATGCATTTTGTTTTCCCCTTGACTTTTCCTTCCTGGAGGCTGTAAGCACAGTCAGCTGTTATCCATTGGAAGTACTGTCGAAGCAGAGCTATTATTATTATTTATCATTTGTAAATTTTGACAAGGTGCTGGATAGCAGTTTGTCATACAGAGAGCAGATGGTCTATTACACACAGTTAAGATTCTGGGGTTTCAGAGATATCAGGCCTGATTCTCCACTGAATTACTCCAGTGAACTCAATGGAGGTACACTGATGTAACACTAATGCTTGCAATTGTATTGTCGCTCACAATATTTGAAAAATATTTTAATTTCCATCCAAAACATGTGCTCTAGCTCTAACAGAAGTCATTGGTTCAATGTAGAAATTATTGGGTGAGGTTCTCTGGCCTAGAGTTAAACCAGTGTGAAACTGGTGTAAATTAGGCTCAAAATTATTACTTAATAGAATTATGTAAAAAAATAAAAAAAAACAATATGCTGAACTGTGTCTTTTATAGCACAATCTAATATTCTACTTCGGCAGTGTCAGCACAGGGGTGTTGCTAACATCACCTCTTGTTTCTGGGCGAGCCAAGGTATATGGAGAAATTCTTAGCAAATAGTAGAATAACATTTATAGTGAGGAATGCAGCTGGCCTGCCAACCTACTGGATCCTAATTCAGGTTATATGTTCAGAGGCTGAAGCTTGGAACATGTTCAAATTGCTCAACCCGCCATTGTGGTAAGGAGGAGCAGCCAGTGCTGATCACAGGGGCCCTTCTGACTGACCAAAGGAGTATTGATGATATGACTGACATCCAAGTGTCCTCTTCAGAAGGAGGGCCAATGTGACATGAGACTTTTAAGAATGGAAATATAGAGGAAAATGCAAAAAGGGTGAGGGGATCCCATCATAGACCCCCAAAGTAGGTTTGAGTGTCTGATATACGGTAGCTTACTGGTGGTCTGAAAGATAGCTGACTGGTCACATGATGTTGGCTCTCCAGTTACAGCTACAATTGTCCAGGCTCTTAATTGCAAAGAAGAGTTTGGAGGCTTGTAAAAAATGACTGGAAATTGGTCCATGGCACTTTCAGAACTGTGGTGACTGGATGTGGTCATTGAACCTTTAAAACCTGGAACATTCTGGATTAAAAGTTCAAGGAGACTTGAACAGTTGTTTGGAGGCTGGACATAAGAATGAAGCAGGGCAGGATCTAGCTTGTAAACAAGGACCCACTCAGGCTAACTTGGTTACTTTCCTGTTATTTAATGATCTTATTATTTCAATCCAGTATCCATTGTCTGTAGCTAAAAGACATGATTGACTGACTGGAATTTGGAAGACATAAAGAGAGAATTAACTAGCGCAGGGCTAGCATTGCACTGATGGGGTCCTTTAATAGAGCAAGGTGACCAGTGAAACAGAAGCTAGGAGAGATCACTGGTTAAAATTAAGAAAAAGGAAGGTAAAAAATAGCTAAAAATTTAAAAATAGATACATTCTGCTTTGATGAAAAAGGCAAGGATTTTGAAGTTTGTGTGCAAAGGCTGATATACTGTTTTTATGCCCATGGTATTGAAGAAAGTCAGAAGGAAAAGATCAGTATTTCTAACTTTAGTTGGAAAAGAGACATTTGCTGTCCTGAAAAATTGTATGTTTGCCCCAAGATCCAGGCCATTTGAACTACAATAAAGTGACTGAAATGTTTAAAAAGCACAACCTGCACTAACAAACCTCTTACCTGAGATACATCTCTACCCCGATATAACGCGGTCCTCAGGAACCAAAAAATCTCACCGTGTTATAGGTGAAACCATGTTATATTCAGAGGTGAAAGTAAGCCGGTACGGTCAGGTACGGCGTACCGGCAAGAGCCGGTACACCATGCTGGACTGGACCGTCTTCCCCGGCAGTGATTTAAAGGGCCCGGTGTTTCAGCCACTGCAGGGAGCCCTGGGCCCTTTAAATCACCACTCGAGCTCCGGCAGTGGGGCTCAGGCGGTGCTTTAAAGGGCCTGGGGCTCCCCGCAGCGGCCGGAGCCTCTGGCCCTTTAAATCACCGCCTGAGCCCGGCTGCTCCACACGAATTGGGATATAACGCAGTAAAGCAGCGGGGCTCGGGTGGCACTTTAAAAGGCCCAGGGCTCCCCTCTGCTTTACCGCATTATGTCCCAATTCATCTTATATCCGGTCACATTATATCGGGGTAGAGGTGTATATATTTCACTTAAGACAACAAAGGGAAAGAGAAAGCACATCTGACGTTCAGGCTAGTCTTAAAAGATGATCATGTCTCCTCATTTGTGTAAGAAGTCTCCAGGAATTACTTGAGAATTAAGAGACAGACTGCTGAGAATTGTTCACATAAACCTGGAAGGACTGATTCATGCAGATTAGCATTTGAGTCCACCAAAAGAATTGTCTGAGACAAAGTCTATCAATGCATTATGTGAAGGAATGAAGGTCCAATCCACAAGACAGGAAGACATAAGAAGCCATTACATTCAGGGGGGTATGAGCAAGCTGGAGAGATCCAGGTTTCCAATGCATGGGAATATCATACTAACATGAGCAATGCTTTTTTAATAAGTTGAAGTACAGGAATTGTGGTAAAAAAGAGCCTGCAGCTCTTGTCTGTGGTGTACCACAATGAAGAAACAAATTAAATGAAAGGAAGTCACTATCACACATGCACCAGTCATATGAATATGAAGGAGCCTGTTACTCAGACCTGTGCTTTTCCATAACAAAATGATTTGTGGCTGATACCTCTTCTCAGACCTGTTTGTAGGAGCTAACCAGGACCATAATGCTCCACACTGGGTTAATATAAAGGTAAGCAGAGTCAGGATGAGCTCTACCCTGACATCTGGTGGTGAATTATGGCGAGTGTGGAAAAGAACTCCAGGGGCTGATCTTGTTTGCATAGGCACACCCACTCGCCTGGCATGAAACAACAGCAAGTCAAAGTGGTTACTTTGGCTGGTGTGGGATCCCCAGTTTCTCTGTTATTGGGGCAGGAAGAATAAAGTTTTGTTACCCTGATTCTGTGAATCAAGGCCAGTGGAACTGTTGTATGACAGAAGGACTGAGTGAGTCCTTCACCATTACCTAAGTAGCACTTGCTTGACAAGGGGCATGGGTTACAAAACCCAGTGAATGGAGAGAGGACATGAACAGGTATTTATATCTGATGGTATGGGCCCTCTTTGAGGGTTTGAAAAACCAATTGCCCTACCTCCTCTCTCCACTGTTGAATGTCAGAGCTAACTTTGATTCCATTAGGAGTCTAGTTACAGGCTGCTGAGCTGAATTCACTTTGGGCCAATGGTGCACTAGCACTGGGGTTCCCCTACTATGAGCTGAAATTGCTAAGAGCTGAAATCACAAAAGAGCTAAAGTTATTAAGAGCTGAGATCACTGAGACTGTGTTAACTAGTGGGGGAGCCTGAAGCTATATTGCTAAGCGGCTGGCGGAGCAGCTAGCAGAGTGGAGCCTCACGGGACGGTTGGAGCTGAGCGACCCACAGGTCGGTGAGCAGATACAGAACCTGGCCCTTGTTGCTGCCAACTTAGATGGGCAGAAGGGTTACATAAATATATATAATGTGGATGAGGATGTAAATTGAGGATAGTGCAGTACTTTTAACTTCTGGAGAAGCATACTAACAAAAGCTTGTATTGGAGACTGAAATGAAAGAAGAGCCAAGCTAGCTGCCTCTGTAGGGAGTCAGTGCTCCAGAAGAAGAAGAAGAAGTAGAAGGAGGAGGAGGAGGAGGAGAAGAAGAAGAAGAAGAAGAGAAACTGGAGTCTTCCTCAGGGACTGGAGCTACTACTTGGATTGGAGCTTCCAGGCACCAGTGGGAAAGAAATGTCCAAGATAGCAAGAGAGAAAGAAATGAGCAGACAAGCAATACGTCCAGAAGAGCAGGAAGAGAAGAAGCCTAGGGGTCTGGGAAGTATGTTCATGGAAATAGTGAGGAAAGGCACCATGCAGCAACCAAGGGCGGCTCCAGGCACCAGCGCACCAAGCACGTGCCTGGGGCGGCAAGCCATGGGGGACGGCCTGCCAGTCATCATGAAGGCAGCAGTCAGGCTGCCTTCAGCGGTGTGCCTGCAGGAGGTCCGGCTGTCCCGTGGCTTCGATGGCAATTTGGCGGCAGGTACGCCGAAAGCTCAGGACCAGCAGACCTCCCACAGGCATGCCGCTGAATCCGCGTTACCAGCGGACTTCCCACAGGCATGCCACCGAAGGCTGCCTGACTGCCATGCTTGGGGCGGCAAAATACATAGAGCCGCCCCTGGCAGCAACGAAGCATGTGTGAATGGAGAAAAGAAGCAGGAAACAGGATGTTGAGGGGAAAAAGAGGAGAAGGAAATATAGTGGCAGAGAACCATGTGAGAGTAGTGGGGAGATGGGAATAGAGCATATGGGAAGGGGAGATGAAATGAGGATACAACATGATTAAACCTTTTAAAAAGGTCAAAATACTTATCTAGTTAAAGTGTCACCAGGATATTAGAGAGAAAAAGTGGGTGAGGTGAGATATTTTATTGGACCAACTTCTGTTAGTGAGAGAGACAAGCTTTCGAGCTACACAGAGCTCTTCCTTAGGTTCTGCGAAAGATACTTAGAGCATCACACACTATTCAATCTTGTATTTAGTGACTTTCCCAGATCTGAAGAAGAGTGCTCTGTAGTTCAAAAGCTTGTCTCTCTCACTAACAGAAGTTAGTCCAATAAAAGATATTAACTCACCCGCCTTGTCTCTCTAATATCTAATTAACAGGGATCCTAGAAATCTGTTAGCCATGGAAAAATGCAGAAAAATGTGGAATTTGCATTTTTACAGAGCATCTTTAGTTTTTACATTTTGTAAAAAAATAAAAAACATATTAACTAAATATTGCTGAAAGTACAAATGTCACTTATTCAATGAGCACAACCTTCCCACCTTGTGGTTGATTTTTTGAATGTGCTTTAAATTTACAGTGGGACCCCAATTTAGCCGATTTAATTGGGACTGGGGCCAGACTGGATAATCAAAAATTCAGATAATCAGGAAAATTGGCAAAGAGCTTTCTATCCCTTATTTTAAGATTGGGGCGGGACACAAGCTGTCAGCTCCGGGTGGCTGGTGCTTCGGTTAATACGAAGAGCTAGATAATGAAGGCTCAGATAAACGGGTTCTACTGTATATCAATAAAACATTGTGTTCAACTGATACTTGTATATACTGTGACTAGGGAAACTAAAGTTCAGCATTTCATTTTAATCGCGGAAAATTCTGATTTTTATGTTTCTTTATTAGAGAACATTGGCCTTTTTATCACGGAAAAGTAGAATCCCTGCTAATTAAAGAAAGTTAAAGCACTTAAATATTTTCTTATTGGTACAGTTCAATGTAAGAAACTGGTAATGTTGCAACATGGATGTTTTACAGGAAGGAAGGTCCTCAACACAATCTACAAGACAACCTCTCTATTACAATGTAATCCATTTAATGGAAGAGTTTGCAAACCCCAGGTGTATTTGAGATTTTTTAGAAAAACAATTACCTGGATTCTATACCTTCTGTTTCCCTGTCCTTGCAGTTCACTCATGTTGCTAATGCACACAGAGGCTAAGCAATTGTCTGACAGCATCGGCCACTCCAGCTAGCTAATGAGGACACACATATTCATTAGCTTGTTAAATAGAATTCATCAATACAGGCTACTTGCTACTGCCTTCGACTTTGTCCAGTCTGACGAGACTAATGTCACTCAGAGAATTCACCGTTATTAGCTGGCAGCAGATGACACTGTTGAAAGCCCATCCAATAAGAAAAAACATATCTGAAATGACGTGCTTTCTTCTGGCCCGTGTGAGAGAAGCAGTGATGTCATCCCGTGCCTCTGTAGGAGAATGAGACCGTGACAGCTATGACACCCTCTGCCCATCAGAGGACACAAAAGCCAGGCTTTCAGTGCTACGCAGGAAGATTCCGAAATACTGTGTGCCTTCTATTAAATACAATAGCTCACATGTTGTACACCATCCGCAACTCTTCTGCCTCCCCCAGCCTGTGCACACATGCATATGCAGCAAAACCTCCAGAATAAAATGCCAGAAGATCATATTGAATCACCCATTGCTCTTTTCTCACACAGTTCAACATTCTGACACATTGTAAACTCAGCTGAATGTGTGCCAAACCACAAAAATCTGCTTCTGCTGGAGTAGTGACATTTCACTGTGAACTCTTTAACCAACCACAGCTCAGACTGGAAAAGGAGTTACTGAGCTGTTTCCTGTCTTTTTATTTTTCTAAATTATTTATGATAACGTCACTTGGCATTACTGTATGACATGAATCACTGGGATTGAGCCAGACTAACTCAAGACACTATTGGATCAGAAGGCTTTATTCTTCTCCAGGCTTCTGACATGTTGGTTAGGGGTTTGGTTTGTATATTTTTTCCATAATAAAACAATAATAATTTAGACACGCACAATGGGGCAAATTCTGCTCTCGGTTACAGCAGTGCAACCTCATCTGGTGTTGCACAGAGGTAGCCAAGAATAAAATCTTAGCCCATATTCAGAAGACAATCTGAAGTGTCTTAGATTAATCCAGTGCTCATCTAAAAGATCAGGGAAGTCATTATGTAGCACAACACCACCACCCCCTTCTTTTCTGGTAACAATTGGTCATAAAAATGATGACTCAGATCTTAGCTTCCCCTGGTTTTATTAGTTTTCTTTTAACCAGGATTTTAACCTAACTTCAAAGGTGGAACTTGGAGAAGCTGAGCTCAGCTTCATGAGCACAGCTTTATGTTCCAATTAGTGATGGACCAACCTCAAAAGAGTCAGATTTCGACTTGCAGAGCTTCCTGCTCATGGGTTGACTAGGAGGGCAGGGTGTGTGTGATATTTCCCGGTACGGGGAGGCAGTGTTGTGAGGCACCTCACTGCCACCTGCCCATGTCTGTGCTTGATGTGTATCAGCTCCCTGACTCCCTCAGTGCCTGACAACACAACCACTACTTTCCAGGTCTCCGCGGGCCTCAGTCTCTCTGTACCAGTAGCAATAGATACACACCAACCACCAAGTCCTCCAAACAACCCTCTGCAGTGCCCAACACCTATTCCACTGAACACTCACAGATCCTCTACTCCCAAAGGAGTAGTACATCCCAGCTTATTATATTGAACTCAGGATCACCACGCCATGTAACACACAGCACTTAGATAGATATACGTAATGAAAACAAAAATGAGTTTATTATCAAAGAACAGAGATTCCAGTGACAGAGAGTGAGAATATTGGAAACAAATGGTTACATATAAAACCAAATCATAACATGCTTTCTAGACCCCAAACTTTACTCACAGGACATTTCCCTGTCTCCTACAAGATAGCTTACCCCAAGTCCTTTTCCCAGTGTTTTCAATCAGTTTGGCTGAGATCTCTTCTCAGAAGATCAGGCCTGTTGGTGGCTTGTCCTTATAGACTAAAGCAGGGGTCGGCAACCTTTCAGAAGTGGTGCACCGAGTCTTCATTTATTCACTCTAATTTAAGGTTTTGCGTGCCAGTAATACATTTTAACACTTTTAGAAGGTCTCTTTCTATAAGTCTATAATATATAACTAAACTATTGTTGTGTGTAAAGTAAATAAGATTTTTAAAATGTTTAAGAAGCTTCATTTAAAATTAAATTAAAATGCAGAGCCTCCTGGACCGGTGGCCAGGACCCGGGCAGTGTGAGTGCCACTGAAAATCAGCACGTGTGCCATAGGTTGCCTACCCCTGGACTAAAGAAATAACTGGGGGCTCATCTGCACTACAGATTAAGTTTCAAAAGTTCACTATCTTACTCCTAAGCAGGATAACCCTTGCTGTTTTTGTTTTTGTTTTTCCCCTGCATCGCTCACCATTTTGCTTCAATTATAAATGGGCATCTATTGTGAACCACACAAAACTCAGTTGGCACATGACCAGCCAGAGTAACATAAGTGTCTCTTCCCCCCCTGCCTTACAGGAGTATGTGGATCAGCTATTGCTGACCTGCCTAGCTCACAGACCTAGAGAACATAATTTTTTAGTATACTTACATAATTCTTCATATATTTTCAGTACATACATCTTACAATGATTGTGGTAACCAGTGTGATACAGACTTTCATGAGAGTCCTTACATGACCCCATTTAGTGAAACCAGGGGATTTCTGTATCTCTAAGTACCCCTGTGCCCTCTGCCAGTTGGCATCAAGAGGTCTTTGGGTCACAGTTTGTTACCCCATCTCCAATCCCACTACCCTGCCCATGTACTCACAAAATCTCTCATGGAACAGAGAGTGGATCCAGGACAAAAGAAAGAAACTGACTTTGGGAAATTGGTACAGATCCCAAAAACTTTGAAAAGGGACTGCACTTCTGCACAGCCACCCTTCTGACCATCTTCCCTAAAAGGGGAGCCTTGATGAAGCTTTGTGGGTTGTTCTGGGATAGTTGTATGGATTTGTGCAGGTGGAGAATTAGGGATGTGTGCTGCAGTCAGTGGCTATGTGTGGTTGGGGTTATTGTGTGTGCTGGTTGTGTTTTACGTGGGTTGTGTTGATTTGTGTGAGTGGCAATTTGGTGCATGGCTGTGGCAGTTGGGCCAATTAGTCCAGCATCTGCACATTCTTCCTCATTCAACCAATAAAATTGTTGCATGCAAATTAGCTGTGGAGAAAGGGTAGTTATTGGTCGAGTTTCTTCTGGTATCATGATGGCCAGGACTCTTGGCATGGCATAGATACATACCTTACTGTAGCTGTACACCACATGGGTGTAATTTGTAACATTAAAATGGTTGAGAACTTAAAAGCTGGACAATAAGAGACAGCAAAACCCAGTGATTCAAAATGGTGATATTCTGAACAAAAAGTGCTCTCAGCCATGATTGTAGCTGCTTCCATGGCTTCACACTGATTCAATAGGAATTTAGGCTTCAGAGTGACACACAGAGTGACACCCAGAATGACATTCCTGGACTCTTATTGTATAGATAGATTTATAGACTCCAAGGCCAGAAGGGACAATTTTGAGCATTGTGTCTGTGTATAACAGATGACATAGAACTTCCCCAAAATAATTCCTGTCATGCAGTGGTTCTCAAACATATTTGATCGGGTCTCCTTCTTTACGTCTGTGGTCGTTCACACACACACACCCCAAGTACATATACTGAAGGCAGAGCAGAGAGCAGGGGCTGCTGGCTGGGCACCCAGCTCTGAAGCTAGTGCGTTGCCAGCACAGAAGTAAGGGTGGCAATATGAAAAGTGATATTTGTCATTATCACTTTTCACAGCAGACTTAGCACCCCATTGCCACTTGTACTTCTTCACTGCTGCTAACACTCCAGTGCTGACAGACACCCTACCGCCTTCAGGTGAGGGATGGGGTGGGAGGGAAGGAGAACCTGAGCCCTAGTGGCGGAGCTCCGGCTGCCCTTTTATCCCTGCCTCCCAAGTGTGCATGGCCCTTGTACATGAACCCCAGTCACCCCGGGGCTGACAACCAGAGCTCTTAAAAAAAAAAAAAAAAAAAGCACACAGCTTGCATCTCCCTTGACACATTCCTGCACCTCCCTTGGGAGGCCCACTCCATAGTTTGAGAACCGCTGCACTAAAGCATATCTGAATGCTTTTTGGCTATTCCCTTTCAGTTGTATGCAGCCCTACAGGGTATTCTCTCTCTCTCTCTCTCTCTCTCTCTCACACACACAGTCCTTTTCTAGTGCTGGAAATAATTCACATTGTGTTCCAGGATATGTAAGCTGAACATTTTGATTATAGAAGGAAAAAAAGCCTTCATATACACTTAACAATATTCATTGTCATAACATTACTCATGATGAATTGCTTTTTATGTGGACATAATATGGACTCACATAAGAGGTTAGCAACAATTGATATAAATGTATACCATCTCAGATCCCTTATGTTTGGTGAGAGGATACATGCATGGCTTATTTTCAGCATGATTGTTTTTGATTGACTAATTATGGTATTGGTGTTTATGAAGCCAATTAAAGGCCTCTGGTCTCGCCTAAGCTTCTTCTTAGCTTTGTCCTGTGTTTGGAAATGCCAGGAAATTCATCATACTTAAAACACCGGCATCTTCTGGTGTCCCAAAGCAAAACAATAGGCAGCAAACAGACTTAATCAAAGGATATTACAGTGCACGTTCTTGTAATAACTATATAACTCAAGAAAGTTATGCTTCATGAAAATAATGTGCTTTACAAATAGGTATTTATACAAATGTAGTTATTTCCTCTCTCTCTCTCTCTCTCTCTCTCTCTCAGAAGCCTTCTCTTTTGTACCTCAATGTAATAATATACTTATATTGCATATGCAATAATATAATTAAAGTTAAAATGGCAATCTTTATAAGGCTAGTGCAAAACAATGAAGTTTGTGCATTGACAGTCACAATGGCAATGTATGTTCAAAACAGTTTTCCTCAATAAATAATGTTAGTGTCCTAAGTATAGTATAAAGAAAGTGAAACAATTTCTGCCTGCGGTCCAAGAATGGAAGCCTAAGGAAATGCACTGTAGGCTATAGATCAGAATCATATCTATGCTATGATTATAATTCATTCTCTAGCCTTTCAAGTGCCTCATAATTGTATCAAGGGTCACTGACTAGAAAAGGCGCAAAAGTGATCCAGAAAGAAAGAAACTCTACAGGAGATAAATCAAAGTCACACACTTGCATAAAGAAACACTTGTATGACAGCTCAACATGTAGCTTTTCCCATAACCTATGCTGTGGGTCTCTATCTTTTTTTATTTGGGATCATCAGAAACTTATGCTACTAAAGTAACTCAATCAGTCAATCAGTATCTCTGGAGGAGAACAGCACATTATTATGGAGTGTTTTCAAACCCAGCTCCTTCATTCACATGTTTATTACCTCCATGCTTTTAATAATTCGCTAATGCAACTCTTAAACTAGATTCTTCATATCTAATTTTTGGTTCCTACGTGTCCATATCCCTATATGCCTTGAGTATTCACCTGCTACTTTCTAATTGCTAGGAAAGGCAGTCAAAATGCCCCATTGGGAACAGATGGCTTTCTGGAATCTACCAGCAAGGGCCACTCCTGAAATAGATTTGATCTGCAGGCCCCACATAGGGATAATAAATAATACCTACAAATAGATATCACTCCCAAAGCCAAGGAAGTAACAAAATATCCTGCTGCTTCTCCTCCTAAGCCTGCCTCATAGCAACAATTTGCCAGCAGAAAGATAAAACACAAAATTCAACCCTCTACATAAACTTTTACAGTGATTGCTCTATAACTCTATATCATTACCAAATAGTTATATAAAAGTGTCTAGTTTTTATGGTCCCTACTGTATGTTGTGGGAGAGGGAATATCAGCTTGTGGTTTAAACATAGGCCTTGGAAGCAGCAATAATATTATTCTTGCTCACAGGAGAGTTGTAAGGCTTAATTCAGTAATGTATGTAAAGTACTTTAAGGCTCTCAATGGAATAGCAAGCCAGAATAGGATAAAATATACAGAAGGTAAGATCATAGTAGATCCAATATATTCAGCTTGATTATTGTTATGACTTTATTTTCTGTGTTCTGCACCTTTAAGTATTTCAGAGCTCTGCCTGTCTGCAGAGATGAGACAAGAACCATTGTGTTCTCAGAACTTCTGCACCCTGTTACAGAGGAGAAACACACACATATTTGATTTGTCTTGTTTTGTTGTTTTTTCCTTAATCTAAAATAAAATGGATTCAAACCAAACACATACGTCTGCTCTTTGTGTTTGGAAAACACAATATGAATTCTGAAGGCAAGGATGGGACTGTAAAACAAAGAGCTTAGGATCTGTTGGTTAAAAAACGTAAAACGTAGAAATGGTTGAATGACCATAGTGCTCCAAACTCTCCTGATTTTATCCTGAGTCAGGTGATATTTGGTGTCCCAATTATTGCCTGGAGCCAAATGAGAGAATCTCACATTTCTTCTTCTTCTTCTTCTTTGTTTTTTAAATTAGTTTCTAGCCCTCGCTAAAGGGTCAAACACCAGAAGGTAAATAAAAAGACACAAAAATTGTGATTTTTTTAAATCTCATGATTTTTAAGCCTATTTAATGATTTTGGGATCCTGACTCACTATTTTTGGACTCTTGGGTTGGCTATTCCGTCACTGCTTATAGTAACATGGAAGGATTTCAGTTTTATGCAAAAAGGAACTGCAATATATGTAGTGGCAAATTAGCCACTGGGCCAATGGGGCCCATGCCTGGGGCCCTGGCCAATTGGGGAACCCTGGAAAAATGGGCACCCCTGCGCCCTGACCCGCTCTGCCCATCCGGCACTCCTGCCAGACAGTGGGGTAGTGGCGCAGGGTCTTGCTCCGCACAGCCCATCCAGTGCTTCTGGTGGGGAGTGGGGGAAGCCCCTGCACCCGAATCATGCTCCCCAGCGGGGGACTGCAGGCAGAAGGGGTGGGGAGGGGCCCCCACTTGCTCTGTCCCAGAGTCCCACAAAACCATAATCTGCCTCAATATATGTGAAGAACTTAAAACTTCAAAAAGAAGAAGGCTGAAAAAGAAAGAGAGAGGAAAATCCAAAAGAGCAATATTTGCAGTGAGTGCTTAAAGGTTTTTCACAGAAAATGGTTAAGATGGAATATAAGGGCTTAACAGGAGCATCTAAAAGGCAATATGTACCGGAAAAAATATCTAAGTGAAAAGTTTAAGAAACCAAATGGAATGAGAACAGGAGTACTTGTGGTACTTAAGGTGCCACAAGTACTCCTGTTCTTTTTGCGGATACAGTCTAACACGGCCGCTACTCTGAAACCTGTCAAATGGAATGAGAAAATGTCTCTGTATTTCTAAAGAGACAAGGTGGGTGAGGTAATATATTTTATTGGACCAACTTCTGTTGGTAAAAGAGACAAGCTTTCAAACTTCAGACCTAAAGAAGAGCTCTGTGTAAGCTCAAAAGTTTTTCTCTTTCACCAACAGAAGTTGGTCCAATGAAAGATATTACCTCACCCACCTTGTCTCCCTAATATCCTGGACCAACATGGCTACAACAACTCTGCAAACAATCTGTATTTCTAAGTCAGTCTAAAGCAGCTTTGCACTACCTGCTGCTTTATTAAAATTCTGCAGGAAGCCCTACGACATCATTTTGTTTTTAGCTAAAAAGGAACCCTGAATTAAGAGAGAAGCTGCCATGCTCGGCATATAAAAGAACGTACAGTGCAGGGAAATTGAATCTAGACAAATTCCAACTGAAAATAAGGGGTCGTTTTTAACAGTGATGATAATTACCCATTGGAACAATTTAGCAACAAATTTTACCAAGAGCCACAGTGGAATCTCCATCACTAGCAATTTTAAAATCAAGATTGGATTCCCCCCCCCTCCCCCTAAAAAATATGCTCTAGTTCAAAAGGAATTATTTTAGGGAAAGTCTATGGACTGTGTTATGTAGAATGTCAGATTAGATGATCACAATGGTCCCTTCTGGCCTTCGAATCTATGGAGTTCTGCATAGAGTTAAAGGGACAGATCTTCAAGTATAGCTAGTTAGATCTTGACACAGCTGAAAATCAGAATTTCAGTGGTGGTTTTAATTTATGTCAACTGTCAACAGCTCCAAGGAGCCTTTTCAGTAGCTGGGGCTCAGCGATTCAGTGACCACACCCACTTCCCCTTGACCAGGCACCTAGTTAACAACATGAATACATACAACAAAATCCTGTAATTTACAGTAACAGAAAAGTATGCCCAGTTTTAAGGAAGATCTTCATATTTTTCTTAGTGAAGGTACTGGTCATAGATGTCAGTGAAACACTATTCTTCCTTCGGCTCTTTGATTGCTGTTTTGATTCACTTTCTACAGTGACATTTGCATTTACAGACCAATAAAAATCATCCACCCTTCCATTATCTTTATGGCCAGCAGTTTCTGGATGGTATCATCTGTGTGCATTTGTGTGTGGAGGAATTAATTATAGTTTAACACATTTGTCCAAGTTGAGAACCCATAGTTTAGGTAAAGGACAAAGGTGGGAAAAGAAGGAGGCATGTTGAGCTGAATTTATGTAGTAGTCATATGTTGAAGGTCCCTGATAGTTTGTGCAAACTGCATGGTGATGTATCATATGTGAAAAGTATACTCCACAAACACGTCAGTGTTAGTTGTAAAGTTTCACAAACACTCAAATCTTACCACACTAATGATTTCAAGTATCTTCTTGGAAGCAATTAATAAAAGGAATTTTTTTTAAGTTATTTATATATGACTGAGCTTCAAGCATTTCAGGTTCAGGTAATAAGCAATAATGTTCAGTAAATCTTATTCTGACAATGAACCTTGCCAATGTCATCATTCTTAATATTGATTATTTGTATTATTGTATCACCTAGGCCCCAGCCCTATTGTTCTAGTTGCAGTGTAAACAAAACACATAACAAAAAGTCCCAGCAATGTAAGGATAAGATGAGAGACAATAGGTGGATAACAACAAACAACAAGGAATTGCTACAAGGTAACAAAATGATTTTGATGTATAAGTACACCAGCTGCCGAACCATTGTTTTGTCTTCTGTAGGCGTCATTGCAGAGGAGAGTTTCAATGAGGATTTAGAGGTGCTACAATGTGGTGACTTCGCAGATAATTATTGGGTGCTTGCAGTGATGCCACTGTATGAAACACATTCAGTAAATCTCTGATTTCCCTTACATGTACCCCAAGGAAAACCACAAGATTTTGCTTTTTTTTTTTTTTTTTTAGTTATTTGGAAAAGTTCTTTGAACGTTGTGGTAATAAAGTGTGCTGGACTAACCACTCTGTATGCACCTATAATACCTGTAAATCACAGGCAGCAGTACAAACTTCCACACACAGTCTCATGATTCTTAACTGTGTCTCAAACCCTGTCCTAGAAGGACCACCTGGTGAGGGTGTGATGGTTGTTCAGTGTTCATGCTCATTCATTCCTGTGCTTCTTAGAGTGATAATTTTATAACCAGTCTATGGGGATTTGGGCTGAGACCACCAGTATATTTCACACAAGGTCACAAATTACATTAGCTAGGGCTTTGTTTTCAAAGGTGATGAGCACCCACAGCTGTCACTGAAGATCAGTAATTACTTTCAGTCACTATTGATCTTGTCTGGATTGAATCTCAGTCTAGAGCTAGAAAAGTTCTTACAGAAAGTCACTCCTGCAATAAGATTATAATTTTAATACTGAAACAGGACTGTATTGTTACATTTCCTAATCTCCTCACAATCCCTGTCAGGAAAAGTAGATTGATGTTCCATTTCTTTTGACTATAGTTTCTGTCATGTGAGGAAGCAGAAGCTTCTCTCTTTCTTAGATCTCATCCAGCAATGATCGTTTTCAAGAGAACTCACCCTTGAATCCAACAATTAAAATCCAATGTCATTATTACAGTTAATATGTGGCTAGTATAGCCATGTTACAGTACAAAGTATATACAGAGTATTTCCTAAAATGGCAAGAATATGGACACAGTATAAAAATCTCATTCTCTAGTAATGTAATCAAAGACATCACAGAGCTTAAGCAGTACTAAGTAATAGCAGATTTACAACCTCTAGATTACTAATTTTTTCATCTTAATCTTAATAAACAGAGACTAAATTTGAACCCGTACAACTGAATCAGAGAGAGATCTGGGCATGGAAGGAAATCTAGAAAGAGTGTATGATTTTCCTGAACTTTCCTTTAGTTTTCATTTGCGGGTGGAAGTGGGGGTTGTACAACTTGACACAAAATGTAAAATCAGCCCTGGTTTGCTCTACAGGCTGGTCTGAGTTTCAAGATGGTCAAATTCAAGTAGATTTTCAGTTTTATTAATAATTATTTCTCACAACTGGAGCCATAGATAAATATATAAAGTTACCTTACTGCACTATTACTTTGCACCTCCCTGAACTCAGAAAATACCTTGAAAACCGTAACTGCTGAGATAAGGTTAGTTAGCTAAGACAATTGAAAAGGCCATTGTAACAGAGAGTAAATTGAAGGCATCACTAATCACTTTATTAATGTAAAGATTATTTATGCAGGTAAGCCAATCAGGCTTCTCAGTATCAGCTGTATTTATTTAGCACCTGTAGCCATTTATTGAATATTGTTACCATGAACTTAGAATGGATGTCTTAATTTGAAACAACTCCTTGCAATGTGTGCTGATGTGTTAATTGTGTTCATACAATTTACTATAGAAGGTAGATGCGCTATAAAAAGAATGAAACATATAGTAAAAGGTCAGGCTGTAGAAATGAATGTACCATAAAGTTAACTGAGCATGTGGCTTGCATTCAAATTGGTAAAAATGTGTTCATTAACCTCCAAAACAGCAAAGGTTTAGCACAGTTACAGGAGAATGACACTTTTTTTTTTCATGGGATCATGCAAATTAAAGGCAAAAAAGATCTATTGTGTCATCTTGTCTATTCCTTTCTGCTAATTCCTGGATTGTTCTCTACAATACATACTCTAGTATTTTTCAAGTCTTGTTTTAAATGACTCAAGTAAAGGTGGTGCTTCCATCATGTACCTTATGTAATTATTATAGTCTATTAGACCTCACTGTTTGGATAGTCTTTTTCAGTATTCATTCTACATTTCCCTTTGCCCAGTTTCATCCAAGTTATATCCTTTTTTGACCACCCTAAACAAATCTCCCTCTGGTATTTATATCCTTCAAATACTTACAGACACTTTAGCCACTATTTATCCAAATATAAAAGTAAATATACCTGTCTCATAGAACTGGAAGGTACCCTGAAAGGTCATTGAGTCTAGCCCCCTGCCTTCACTAGCAGGACCAAATACTGATTTTGCCCCAGAACCCTAAGCAGCCCCCTCAAGGATTGAACTCACACCTCTGGGTTTAACAGGCCAATGCTCAAACCACTGAGCTATCCCTCCCCACATCTAGGCTATGCATATTTTGTTCTCTTGGATATTTTCTCATAGAACAACACCTTCATCCCCCTACCCACTTCTGTTGTTCTTCATAGATTCATAGAAGGGACCATTGTGATCATCTAGTCTGACCTCCTGCATAACACAGGCCATCACTTATTTGGATTCACTTCAGTTTGTTAACAGATCTCTGGTATTTAGGGGCCCAGAACTACACAGTATTTTAAGGTTGTCTTGGCAACACTATAGAGGAAAAACCACTATTCTTGGTCTCTGACTTGAAATTACTGCTATCATCCTTCATTGTAAGATATATAGCCTAAATATATATATATTTCTGCCATATTATATTAGGCTTCTATTTAGTTAAAACTTTAGTTATCTATAGGTCCTGTATCAGCACAGCTTATGGTGAGCTGTGTCACACTGTCTGGAGTGGCTCACGCCCAAGAGTGCCAAAAAGCAGAGCACACACCCCAAACTGGTTGTATGTTCTGTAATTAGATTTCACCAACCCAATAACAAATGTGTACTCCTGGATCACTGTAACAGTCTTACCATGGAGTAACAGACAGTCCCCTTGGGCACTGCAGTCTATCTTGCCACCCAGGCAAGCTGTATTTAGTGATAAATGGGCACTTACACCAAAAATTACAAAATATTCAGGTTGCGCCCAGTCCCAAAAGACCAGTCACTTACCCCAGATCAATTTGTGCCTTAGATCTCACACCAAAGACAATGCTGGTAGTTAATCCTATAGTAAACTAATTAAAGATTTATTAACTAGGAAAAAGAAATCAGAGAATAATTCACAGGTTAAAGCAGGCAACATATATACACAAATGAGTTGGTTCCAAAAGGAGCCAGAGATGTAATCTGTCAGCACTGAATGTCTTTTTGCGGCTAACCCAGGTTGACCCTGGGATCTCTGCTTTTCGTTTCTTAGCTCCAGCCCTTGTAAGCATTCAAACAGCAAAGAGATGAAAAATCTTCATGTCAGCTATCTTTATTTCCTTCTTCCAGAAATCAAGCTGATGGGACATGTTTTCTCGCATGTAGCACCTTCATGGGTGTAAGAGGACCATTAAACCAGCCTTTGTGTTGTGATGTTCCACAATGGCCCATTTAGTCTTGATAGTTCTTCTGTAAGGGTGGGAGAACCACTACCACTTTTTCTGCCTTGGTACACAAGTTCAGATGAGACTTTTTCACAATTATAAAGCAAAACTTATATATTACCTTATAGCCTGGGATACAGACATTACAAGTAAGATTAACGGATGCAGCAACTTAGGGTATGTCTACACTACGAAATTAGTTCGAATTTATAGAAGCCGGTTTTATTGAAATCGGTTGTATACAGCCGATTGTGTATGTCCACACAATAAAATGCTCTAGGTGCTCTAGTCGGCAGACCGCGTCCACAGTACGAGGCTAGCGTCGACTTCCGGAGCATTGCACTATGGGTAGCTATCCCACAGCTATCCCACAGTTCCCGCAGTCTCCGCCGCCCCTTGGAATTCTGGGTTGAGATCCCAATGCCCGGATGATGCAAAACAGTGTCGCGGGCGGTTCTGGGTACATGTCGTCAGGCCCCTCCCTCCCCCGTCACAGCAACGGCAGACAATAGATTCGCGCCTTTTTATCTGGGTTAGTTACCTGGGTTACCTGTGCAGACAACATGGAGCCCGCTCAGCACAGCTGAGCTCACCGTCACCATATATCCTCTTGGTGCCGGCAGACGTGGGACTGCATTGCTACACAGCAGCAGCTGCTAACTGCCTTTTGGCGGTAGACGGTGCAGTAGACTGGTAGCCTTCATCGGCGATCTGGGTGCTGGCAGCCGTGGGGCTTGCCTTTTGGCAGTAAATGGTGTATTATGACTGTTAGCCGGCCTATTACAAGTCGGGTCATCGCACATTAGCAGAGTCTTCCCTGAGCAGCAGCTCGTGCAATAGGCCTGAAGACCATCGTCATACACCACCCCGTATTTGCTGCCAAGCACCCAGAAAGATGCCGAGGGCTATCAGTCACGCTGCACCGTCGTCTTAAGATGTAAAAAATAGATTTTCTCTGTATTCATTTGCTTCCCCCTCCCTCCGTCAAATCAACGGCCTGCTAAACCCAGGGTTTTCAGTTTAATCTTTGGGGGGGACCAGTCTGTGACAGTTGTTTGTGTCTCTCCCTGATGCACAGCCACCGTTCTTTATTTTAATTCCCTGTGCCTGTACGCCATGTCGTCACTCGGCCCCCCTCCCTCCTTCCCCTAGGCCGTCAGATACTACGTTTGCGCCACAGCTCGAGCCGTGAAGCGGTTCACGCCTTTTCTTTGAATTCTGGGTTGAGATCCCAATGCCCGGATGATGCAAAACAGTGTCGCGGGCGGTTCTGGGTACATGTCGTCAGGCCCCTCCCTCCCCCGTCACAGCAACGGCAGACAATAGATTCGCGCCTTTTTACCTGGGTTACCTGGGTTACCTGTGCAGACAACATGCAGCCCGCTCAGCACAGCTGAGCTCACCGTCACCATATGTCCTCTGGGTGCCGGCAGACGTGGGACTGCATTGCTACACAGCAGCAGCTGCTAACTGCCTTTTGGCAGTAGACGGTGTAGCATGAGTGATAGCCGTGGGGCTGGCAGCCGTAGGGCTGCATTGCACCAGCCCCTTCCAGGCGATGGTATATTATGACTGGTACCCGTCGTCGTCGTACTGGAGTGGCTGTCAATCATGGCCACCTGGGCAGACATGCTACTGTCTCGATGATGACGGTTACCAGTCATAATGTACTATTTTCTGCCAATTGCCCAATATTGTCTGCTAAGCACCCAGAAGAGGCCGAGGGCGATGCTGGGTGCTGGCGGACGTGGGGCTGGCAGACATGGGGCTGCATTGCTACACAGCAGCAGCCCCTTGCCTTTTGGCAGATGATGGTATATTATGATTGGTACCCATCATCATCATACTGGTATGGCTGTCACTCATGCTGCAGCGTCGGCTGCCACCTTAAGATGTAAAAAATAGATTTGTTCTGTGTTCATTTGCTTCCCCTTCCTCCGTGAAATCAACGGCCTGCTAAGCCCAGGGTTTCCAGTTTAATCTTTGGGGGGACCATTCTGTGTGACAGTTGTTTGTGTTTCTCCCTGTTCCTGTACCTGTACGCCATGTCGTCACTTGGCCCTCCCTCCCTCCCTCCCTCCCGCCCTCCTTCTCCTGGTCCATCAGATACTACTTTCGCGCCTTTTTTCTGACCAGGCGCCATAGCTAGCACTGGGATCATGGAGCCCGCTCAGATCACCGCGGCAATTATGAGCACTATGAACACCACGCGCATTGTCCTGGAGTATATGCAGAGCCAGAACATGCCAAGGCGAAACCCGAACCAGGCGAGGAGGCGATTGCAGCACGGCGACGAGAGTGATGAGGAAATTGACATGGCCATAGACCTCTCACAAGGCACAGGCCCCAGCAATGTGGAAATCATGGTGTCACTGGGGCAGGTTGATACCGTGGAACGCCGATTCTGGGCCCGGGAAACAAGCACAGACTGGTGGGATCGCATCGTGCTGCAGGTATGGGACGATTCCCAGTGGCTGCGAAACTTTCGCATGCGTAAGGGCACTTTCATGGAACTTTGTGACTTGCTTTCCCCTGCCCTGAAGCGCCAGAATACCAAGATGAGAGCAGCCCTCACAGTTGAGAAGCGAGTGGCGATAGCCCTGTGGAAGCTTGCAACGCCAGACAGCTACCGGTCAGTCGGGAATCAATTTGGAGTGGGCAAATCTACGGTGGGGGCTGCTGTGATCCAATTTGCCAGGGCAATGAAAGACCTGGTGATAGCAAGGGTAGTGACTCTGGGCAACGTGCAGTCAATAGTGGATGGTTTTGCTGAAATGGGATTCCCAAACTGTGGCGGGGCCATAGACGGAACCCATATCCCTATCTTGTCACCGGAGCACCAAGCCACCGACTACGTAAACCGCAAGGGGTACTTTTCAATGCTGCTGCAAGCCCTGGTGGATCACAAGGGACGTTTCACCAACATCAACGTGGGATGGCCGGGAAAGGTACATGATGCTCGCATCTTCAGGAACTCTGCTCTGTTTCGAAAGCTGGAGGAAGGGACTTTCTTCCCGGACCAGAAAGTGACCATTGGGGATGTTGAAATGCCTATCGTGATCCTTGGGGACCCAGCCTACCCCTTAATGCCATGGCTCATGAAGCCGTACACAGGCAGCCTGGACAGGAGTCAGGACCTGTTCAACTACAGGCTGAGCAAGTGCCGAATGGTGGTGGAATGTGCATTTGGACGTTTAAAAGCGCGCTGGCGCAGCTTACTGACTCGCTCAGACCTCAGCGAAAAGAATATCCCTATTGTTATTGCTGCTTGCTGTGCGCTCCACAATATCTGTGAGAGTAAGGGGGAGACCTTTATGGCGGGGTGGGAGGTTGAGGCAACTCGCCTGGCCGCTGATTACGCGCAGCCAGACACCAGGGCGGTTAGAGGAGCACAGCAGGGCGCGGTGCGCATCAGAGAAGCTTTGAAAACGAGTTTTGTGACTGGCCAGGCTACTGTGTGAAACTTCTGTTTGTTTCTCCTTGATGAACCCTCCAACCCCCCCCCCGACCCGGTTCACTCTACTTCCCTGTAAACCAACCACCCCACCCCACCCTCCCCTCCCCCTTGCAGAGGCAATAAAGTCATTGTTTTTTCACATTCATGCATTCTTTATTAGTTCCTTACAGAGGTAGGGGGATAATTGCCAAGGTAGCCTGGGATGGGTGGGGGAGGAGGGATGGAAAAGGACACACTGCATTTTAAAACTTTAACTCTTATTGAAGCCCAGCCTTCTGATGCTTGGGCGATCATCTGGGGTGGAGTGACTGGGTGGACGGAGGCCCCCCCACCGTGTTCTTGGGCGTCTGGGTGAAGAGGCTATGGAACTTGGGGAGGAGGGCTGTTGGTTACACAGGGGCTGTAGCGGCGGTCTCTGCTCCTGCTGCCTTTCCTGCAACTCAACCATACGCTCGAGCATATCACTTTGATGCTCCAGCAGACGGAGCATTGCCTCTTGCCGTCTGTCTGCAAGCTGACGCCACCTATCGTCTTCAGCCCGCCACCTCTCCTCTCGTTCATGTTGGGCTTTTCTCATCTCCGACATTGACTGCCTCCACGCATTCTGCTATGCTCTATCAGCCTGGGCGGACATCTGCAGCTCCGTGAACATCTCGTCCCTCGTCTTACGTTTTCTCTTTCTAATGTTCACGAGCCTCTGCGAAGGAGAAACATTTGCAGCTGGTGGAGGAGAAGGGAGAGGTGGTTAAAAAGGACACATTTTAGGGAACAATGGGTACACTCTTTCATTACAAGGTCGCATATTTCGGCTTGCAGGCAGCCATCGTAGGCCACAGTGTTTTGGCTTTTTTAACCTTCTTAACATGCGGGAAAGGTTGCAAACAGCAGCGCATTTCCCATATCAAGGATGAATTGGGTTGTCCATTTAAAATGGGGTTTCAATGTAAAAGGAGGGGGCTGCGGTTTCCCGGTTAACATGCGGCACAAACACAAGTAAACCACCCCCCCACACACACACACACACGATTCTCTGGGATGATCACTTCACCCCTCCCCCCCACCGCGTGGTTAACAGCGGGGAACATTTCAGGTCAGAAGAGCAGGAACGGGCGCCTCTGAATGTCCCCCTTAATAAAATCACCCCATTTCAACCAGGAGAGCTTTCTGGAGATGTCCCTGGAGGATTTCCGCCCCATCCCCATACACGTTAACAGACTTGCTTGCTTTTTTTTTGTAATGTTTACAAATATTTACAAAGTTACACTCACCAGAGGTCTCCTGTGTGCCCTGAGGGTCTTGGGTGAGTTCGGGGGTTACTGGTTCCAGGTCCAGGGTCACAAACATATCCTGGCTGTTGGGGAAACCGGTTTCTCCGCTTCCTTGCTGCTGTGAGCTACCTACAGTACCTCCATCGTCATCTTCCTCGTTCCCCGAACCGTCTTCCCTGTGTGTTTCTCCAGTGAGAGAGTCATAGCACACGGTTGGGGTAGTGGTGGCTGCACCCCCTAGGATCGCATGCAGCTCCGCGTAGTAGCGGCAAGTTTGCGGCTCTGCCCCGGACCTTCCGTTTGCTTCTCTGGCTTTGTGGTAGGCTTGCCTTAGCTCCTTAATTTTCACGCGGCACTGCTGTGTGTCCCTGTTATGGCCTCGGTCCTTCATGGCCTTGGAGATCTTTTCTAATACTTTTCCATTTCTTTTACTGCTACGGAGTTCAGCTATCACTGCTTCATCTCCCCATATGGCGAGCAGATCTCGTACCTCCCGTTCGGTCCATGCTGGAGCTCTTTTGCGATCCTGGGAGGACTCCATGACGGTTACCTGTGCTGATGAGCTCTGCGTGGTCACCTGTGCTCTCCACGCTGGGCAAACAGGAAATGAAATTCAAACCTTCGCGGGTCTTTTCCTGTCTACCTGGTCAGTGCATCTGAGTTGAGAGCGCTGTCCAGAGCGGTCACAATGAAGCACTGTGGGATAGCTCCCGGAGGCCAATAACATCGAATTCCGTCCACACTACCCCAATTCCGACCCGCAAAGGCCGGTTTTATCGCTAATCCCCTCGTCGGAGGTGGTGTAAAGAAACCGGTTTAAAGGGCCCTTTAATTCGAAAGAAAGGGCCTCGTTGTGTGGACGTGTCCAGGCTTAATTCGGTTTAACGCTGCTAAAGTCGACCTAAACCCGTAGTGTAGACCAGGCCTTAGATGCACTTTATAGAGTCTAAACACTTAACACATCCTTACAAGTCAAACACCTGTCTTGAACAATATTAACACATAGGTGAGCTGGTCTGGTTTCCGGCTATGAATTTGTCAGGGCTTATGCCTTCAGCCTTGGCAAGAGCTCACACTTGGTTGACCAGTATCAAAAGCAATCAAAAATGTAATGACTATTTCATTAAAATGCTGGTTGCCCATTAGTTTCACTTCTTCTCTTAGAAAACAGATCTGTCTGACATAGGAGGAAAGTAGATGAGAAAATAGGATGAAAAAAGAGGGTATATTTTCAACAAGGAAGAACTGCTTCATGATAACTGTGTATGTTGTATTGTTGCTCTTCCTGTCCTTGCATTCTACTTTGCCCTTTCTCTTCCCTCCTGTATCAGTGTTGTTTTTTTCCCCTTTCATTTTTGAGGTGACTGTGCTGTGGAGGAAATGGGTGGGCTGGGTTATTTATACCAGATACTATAAGAATTACTGTCTTTTTGCCTCTTTGCTTCCTGGCAGATGGCATCATATTGTTCTCTGTGGAGAACTGTTTTCATTGTAGGATGGGGGAAGAGAAGATACTGGTTATGACAGGAACTCACAATTTGGTCAGTCCCTTGACAAGCAGACACATACTCCGAAGTGATCACTAATTCCATGTACCTCACTTGCGACTGCCTATTTGAGGCCTGATTTTCAGAGGCGTTTAGACTCATTGCGCCCAATGACTGAAATGGTTGTTACTAATATCCAGTAGTGATGGACTAGTGCTTCAGGTTGGGCACCGCCTGTGAGACTCTAGTGTTCCTACAGCATTATGGAGACAGAATATTTTGAGGCCTAGATTTCTCAGTGCATGTTTGTCATTATTTGCAAACTGACAGGTTGTACCACAATTCAAAATAAGTAGTTGTAGGAATTTAGTTTGTTCCTTTTTTTGTTTTGAGGCGAACTGTATGTGTTCTGCTTTTATTTTCCTCCTTTTTGTTGGTTTTTTTAGCCTAAAATCTTCCAAAATGTAGGACATTGTACCTAGCAGTTCAAAATTTGCTAGGTAGGAGCCAGTGCCACTTCTCCTACCTTTGTTTCCCTTGCTTCCCCACAGCACATCACAACTTTCCTGCTTTCATTAGCCTGGCTACAGGCTTGTATCCATATCAGCAGGCAAACCTTCTCCAGATAGACTGTAGGTGATTTGGGGCTCTCTAATATTAGATGAAAGTTAAATACAAGAATCAAAGTCTAACTTGAGGATCTTACACTATAGCAACCTCCAGGGTAGTTCCTTCATATAGACGCTGTTCAGCTGAAGTAGGGACCCCAGGCAAGACCCAGGAGCACTCAGGAAATGGTGTGCACTGCCTTTCTCCTCGGCAAAGAGACGCATCCATGGAATGGTGGGGCCTTTTGACTCTATCAACATCATACAAGAGGTTAAATTATAAAACAGCACTAAAAGACACATTATATTTGAGGTCATTTGGGTGTCATTTCAAGACTTCCTGAAATAAGCTAACTGGGAACTTACAAACCAATTCATGCTTATGGCAAAGGATAATTGAAATGATACATATATCATGCCTCAAAAATGATACCCACATAATCCTCCATTTTAATCCACCATTAAATCTTTATTTAGTGTATGTATACAATGGAATATTTCCAGATACTTTACTTCTGATGTAACACATGGTATAGATACTACTGTTGGTTTGGGTGTTAATTGAAATTATTATTTTTAATTAAAATTTTAAATAACTGTTTATTGTCAGTTTTGCAAAACTATAGCATCATTTTTCAAGTTCAGTTATTTTAAAAATAAAATAGAACAAAAATATATAATACCCTTTAAAATTGTAAAGAGAAATGTGAAGATAGAAAATGTCCTAATTCCATAATTATTAGATTGGAAGTCGTTTTTCTCTAAATCCTACAGGAACGGAAGCATTCCAACTTCATCTCAATATTGTATAATCATTGTGAACATCTACTGTAAAGATGTATGTGACCAAGAACAAATGGCATTGCTTATTATGTAGAACCTGCTTAGTGCTTTTAATGTGCACTTCACAAGCTATTGTAATGGTTATATTGTTTCAGAGAATAGTATGACATTATTTAAATTAGGGATCTTTGATATGATACATTTTGTCAGTTTATTGTATGCAGTTGTTAATAAATGTGTTCCTTTTATGCAAATATACCCTTGTTGGCATGTGTGAATCTAACTGGAGAAATGCTATATTATCTAGAGGCAATTTAAGTAGTCAGCAAAAAGAGCTGCCAGCTGGTACACTTCTGCTGATTAAAGGTGATTTATTAAACTGTGCCTCACATGTTACACCATGTCATGAAAACACTACTGTAAACTACAACGTCTTTTCTGTTTCCTCACCCTCTGAGAAGGTGACATTCTGAGGTAACCCACAAGTAGTTAATTCCAGGTATCAGGTCAAATTCAGAGGCGATGTAAGAGTAGTGCAAATTACACATCAGAGGCCCTATCCTTCCACCCCAGGAGACTTTTACATCCCTGAAATGCAGGGCTTTTATTATTATTATTATTATTTAGGTGCCCAAAGATACAGATAGGTGCCAAATAGGATTTATAAAAGCATCTAAGTTCCTTATTCCCAAATAAATCAGTGGGGAGTCATTTAGAAGACAAAGCTCCAGTTTCAAAAGTGGCCCAGATCTTCCAAGGTACATAAACACCTAACTCACATTGAAATCAATAGGAGTTAAGGCAGTGTTTCTCAAACTGGGGCCGCTGCTTGTGTAGGAAAAGCCCCTGGCGGGCCGGGCGGGTTTGTTTACCTGCCCCGTCCCCAGGTCCGGCTGATTGCGGCTTCCATTGGCCAGCAGCGGCGAACCGTGGCCAGTAGGAGCCGCAATCGGCCAGACCTGCGGATGGGGCAGGTAAACAAACCGCCTACTTCCACAAAGAAATGTAGGCATTACAATGCAAGGCAATACCTAACCTCTAGGAGCCCTGACACTTAATAGAATTCTCAGCCCCAGTTAGGTGCCAGACTCCTCATATAATCTATGGGAATAGTTAGGTGCCTAAGGGCTGGTCCACACTAAGCCCCCAGTTCGAACTAAGATATGCAACTAAGATACGTGAATAACGTAGCTGAAGTCGAAGTATCTTAGTTCGAACTTAAAGGTACTTACCGCGGGTCCACACGCAGCAGGTAGGCTCCCCTGTCGACTCTGCCTACTCCTCTCGTGGAGCAGGATTACCGGCATCAACGGCGAGCACTTCCGGGATCGATTTATCGCATCTAGACAAGACGCGATAAATCGATCCCAGAAGATTGATTGCTTGCCGCCGAACCAGCGGGTAAGTATAGACGTACCCTAAGAAGAGGATTCAGAAGCCAGCAAGCTGAGTGGGAAGCCACCTAAGCCAGCCAGGAGTGAGATGACGAGAAAAGGGCCCAGAAGCACAATGGTCCTTTGGTGCCTAACTCAACCTGGTCCCCAGGTACCAGGCTGACAGGTCAGAGATAGGCACCTCCCTCTGCTCAGGATTCTCAGCCATTAACTCCCTCCTGAAGTTAGGCACCTAACCCAGATCAGCCTTTTCTCACCAAAAAACAGAGAGACACAAACAGACCCCTTCACTCCCTCAGAACAGCACTCACCTGGGAGAGACAGATTCACAACCCCACTTTGGATCAGGGACTTGAACCCACATCCCTGATGAGTGCCCTAGCCAGCAGGCTGCTGGCTATTCTGGAGATGAATGCACACAGAACTCCTCTCCACTCTCTCTTTTGTGTGAGGCCTGATCCCGATCCCTCTGAGAATGCCTAAGGGAACAGGATCCACAGGTGAAATAGACAGGGGAATGCTTAGCATGAGAACCCTGCTTCAGTGCCACCAGATTGCATTAGTGCTTGAAGTAGTTCATTAGCTGCAGAGCAGTGCAGTGCTTCGGCATCTTTATGCATGCCTACCAGAGAAAAAGGAGGTGCTTAGGGGTTACGCAACAGCCAAGCAGTGCCTTTGCGAATGTCAGAGGCACTTACATAGGGTGACCAGATGTCCCGATTTTATAAGGACAGTCCTGATTTGGGTTTTTTTTTCTTATATAGGCTCCTATTACCTCCAACCCCCATCCCGATTTTTCACATTTGCTGTCTGGTCACCCTACACTTACATATTTAACTTGGGTGCCTAAGGACATATGTGGATCTGGGCCTTTGATGCCTAAGTCACTGAAAATCAGTTGCAATTGGGCTATTAACTACCTAAATCATTTTTGAAAATGGAACTTAGCCATCTAAGGACTTAGCCATCTAAGTTACTGCACAGCAAGCCGGGGTGAATCTGCAGTGCACCAGCTTGCCACCACTAACTCTCCACACAGACTGTAGCAGTGACCACACGGGAGGTTAGTGCTTGGCAAGCTGGTGCACTGTAGATTCACACCCCAGCTTGTCATGCCATGTAGCTAACTCACCATGTAGACAAGCCCTAAGGCAATTAGGTTTTGCTGCACTTTGTAGAGCAATGCCTAAGTACCTTTAAAAATCTGGGCCTGGTACCCCAAGCAAGGGCCTGATCCAAAGCCTATAGAAGTCAACGGGAGTCTTTCCATGCGCTTTGAATCAATTCCCAATTGCTCTGTGCCTCATTATACCCAACTGTAAAAATGGGGATAATATTTATCTGACTCATATAGGTGTTGTGGGATCTAATCAAGTAGAGTTTGTAAAGCACCTTGAGATCATCAACTGAAATGTACTATGTAATAATAAAGTTCCCATCTTTTTATTATTCACTATTAAAAATTGTCATACCTTTCATGCATTAGGATATCTCTTTGGAAGTAAGTGAAATAACTTGAAAACAGAAATATATATATTAAACTGCACAACTATAATAAATAGCCAGCCTTTTGTTAAACTGTATTACATAACTTTTGTCTACAGACAGATTCTGTTGAGGCTGATAATAAGATACATGGTACAGTTTTCCACTAGGAATGTGAATGTAAATGAAGTGCTAAATGATTAATTTTACCATTCTGATTACACATCAGAAATAACATCCTTTATCTGGGCTGCTAATGCCAAAACTATTACTTATGCAACAGGAAGGGTTGGAGGGAAATGAAGGAAATTCAGTATAACTACTGTATCATTCATTAGCATATACAGACAAGGTATTCTTTTGTATGAGCATGTTGCACTATTTTACAGGTGCTGTTAAAATATTTTATGAAAGCCTATATCATGCAAGGCATTTTTAGAAGTTCTTTGAGTCTTTCCATATTTTTCTTTGGATCATCATTACTTTTTTCTTGAAAACAGATTGAAAGGGGTTTGGGACTTGATATTGGCTAAAAGTTAAGGACCTGCTCCAGTAAAGCCCTTGCTTAGCTTTAAACATGAGTCTCTTTGAATTCATGAAACTACTCACATGCTTAAAGTGAAGCACACGTTTAAGTGTTTTGCTGGAGTGGGGCCTAAATCAGCAGTATATGGGGAAAATATGAATGCAGTGTGTTCACTTCTCTACAGCATGTCACTTACTCCCAATGGTTTACTCTAATTTCACATAAATAAATAACAATTCTCCTCAACTTTCCAACTCCCTTCAACATTTCCAATTCCAGCTTGCCCCAGGCCTTCAATCCACCTCTTAATCAGCTCTTCATTCATTACAAATGCAGAATACTGGATGGAGTTGAAGCCAGCAAGCTTTGCTCTTTTTCCCAAGTCACCAGACGTTTCTGTCCAGAACCAGATGTTCTTCACAAGTGATCACGCCCAGGCTGCAGAATCTCTAGGCAGAATGCCACAGCAAGCCTTTTCTTCTCTGAAATCCAGATTCTCTTGCTCTAAGTATTGTCACATCCCAAGCACGACAGATGACTATTACACAATGGAAGTCCTGTCAGTTCTATATTTTTGACAATCCATTGAAAGAACATACTTTTTTATTATCTCATGGTTTTGTGTGCAGCTGCATCATAGAGACAGTTCCAGGGCAAAGGGCAAATTCCTTTTCATGTCACACATTTTGAATCTGTCCCAAACGAGCTGCATTGCTCATGTTCTCAGAGTGGGTAAAAATAACCATCCCAAATAATTTCTCCCATGTAAAAAGAGCAACTGCTGTTATCTACATTAGGAAGCCCAAGACTTAAAGCATTGTTCACTGCCTGCTCAGGAGATTATATGGCAGGATTAAATAACATCATGGGTAAAATATCTGTCTTCTATCTATGTTAGTTCTTCCACTGTTATTACCACCAGTGGAGCTGCAATGGTGGGAGATAGAGAGAAAAATGCCAGTGTAGGTAACTCCTTATATCAAGGTTGGTTATTTCCTTCTTGTCTATTATCTCCAGGAACAAGGGGCCTGCCGGCAAAATTATGCTCTCAGTGACACCTATCCAACTGAATTGTCTTTGTTAGATTTGTCTTGGTGTAACTGGTTAGAATTTAGTAAACAGTCTGTGGATGATGCACAAGATTGGACAAAATCCAGCTCTCTCTCTCTTAATCATGTTGGCTCCCCAGGGCTAACAGGAGTAACACACAGTAGAAATGTGTTTAGTCACTGAAGTTAGCAGATATTACTGTGAATACATACATAGGAAGCAAATCTGTTGAGTAAGAGGGCACCATTGTTATGTTGCCACTTTTCAGAATAGACCACATTTTAAGGCATCTTGTTGCTTTGGCTTTCTTTTCATCTGCAGCCACAGCAAATGCTTTTGAAGATCACAAACCAGGAACGTTGCCAACTGCTACTAAGGTTGTTGCA
Source organism: Malaclemys terrapin pileata (assembly GCF_027887155.1). Lineage (NCBI taxonomy): Eukaryota > Metazoa > Chordata > Testudines > Emydidae > Malaclemys > Malaclemys terrapin. Next base: position 182,538,638 of record NC_071507.1, on the reverse strand, counting down.
TGGTTTCAGAATTATGTTCTTGGGTATATCAGCTGGTACTTAAAATATTTCATAAAAAATACTATAATAAAAATGACCAGTAAAGCAAATAACTACTGCACTGATTTGTCCATTGCGCACTCTTGACAGTTAATCTCTGTATTACACACATGCATGCGCACACACACACACACAAAGCTGGAAAGCTGAAAACCTCCAAAATGAAAAGAAATTCTTACAAAGAATCTAAACTACTAGAAACCTCTCCTAATGCCATCAATAAACATAATTATTGTGTAATACTGCCAGCTTCTTCTCTCCTTACACCCTTACCAGCCAACAAAAAGAGGAAATTATTAAAAGCTAAAAGCACCGCACAATTATTAAAATCTAAAAGAAACCCTGCCCTACTCCAAAAGGAGGCTTGATCCCAAAAAGGAGGACATGCCAGAGATTCTTTGAGTTGCACTAGATACTTTGCCATTGCTATAGATTTTACGTGGAAGGTGCTTAGATAATATAGAGATAGCTAGATAGATAATATCAGTTTTACATTGACCTAAACAGAATTTGTTGAAAAACATTAATAAAACATCTCTCCCAGGTTTATGCATTTAGAGACATCTGCTATGCTGCTAACCTGTGCTTTTCCTAGATGAAGATAACCTTGAAATGGTCAATATCAGCCATAGACAAAGAGTATGACCATGGGTCCCTCTCCTTGCTTTTACTAACATCTCAGCATTTTTTATTTCTTTTCTGACTTCATCAGAACCCTTCAGAAAATCAGAAGTTCCTTCATGTAGCTTATGCTACCATAAGTGGTCATTTCTTCTACTTTGTCTTCTTCTTCCGTTGACCTTGTCAGCTTATTAAAGTTCTAATACCCCATAATTTCTATAGGTTTACTTTAGTATGCCTCAGAAAGAGCAAATGAAGTTGTCTCTTCCTATACCTTCAGGTGACTAATTCTTCGCTGTGCTTCATTAAAAGTGCCAATGTGTTGAGGTTTATTCCCAGGATCCATCAATTTCATCCCCTTTCACACACCATACAGAACTGATTTCTAAGCCTAGCATAACAAAATGAAGTGCTAAGAGGTGAGGGGAGCCAGCATGGGACAAGAGGGTGTCAATTAATCATATATTTAAATAAAATCTCTACAGCTTGAATGATATGCTCACAGCACATTTCCACCCCTGTACACATGTACACCACAAGGTCTCTGCATCACTTCACTGGTGTGGGAAAGAAAATAAAAGCCCATGACCTAAACAGTTTACAGTCGAAAGCCCCACTACTGCAAACACATATGCACAGAGAAACTTTATGTACATGCATAGTCCCACTGAATGGGACTATTCACATGTGGAAAGTTACTCACACGCATAAATATTTGCAGGATTAGCGCGTAAGTAGAGATATAATAAGCAGAAGGTAGAAAAAACAGATGCAGGAGGCTAGAGCAGTGAGCAACAAGGGCTGAAAGATCATGAGTTATCGTAGGGGTCTTGCACACATCTTGTATGTGTATTTAAAATAATATTCAAACATAAAAAAGCATTAACACAGAGCTGAGGTTGCTGAACTTCATTCATTAAAAAAAAAATCTATTAAGTATACAGGGAACCTTGAATTAAGGAGCTTTATCAAATGTTAGAAACTGCTAAACATACACATATGGTAACATAAGGTGGGGAGAGACAGCTCAAGAAATCTTCATCCCTGCACAGTTGAGATGAGAAATGAAGGCACTGCCCCCAGCTCACACTGCCAGTGGAGCTAGCCATCCCAACTGAGCAGGGGAGGCAAAGTGAAAGTATAGCCATGGCTTGGCTCCCTGCCCCATCAGCACACAACAGTGGATTTGGCCAGCCCGGGTGGGGGCAGGGCACATTTTGCACCTTTCAAAGGGTGGCAGAAGCTGCTATTCCAGCAGGTGGTCTCCTGTGGAACCTTAGCCAGTGTTTCTCCCGTGGAACTGTACTACAACACAGATCCTTCCCCAGCCAGATAGCAGGTAGGCTGAGTGCCACAATGTGGCCCTATATGCAGATGGTTTAGTCTAATTTTTCTTGGGATTTGGATTCTAACCCTGCAGCACTAAGATAATACAAAATTGTGGTTGTAGCAGATTTACAAAACCCAAGGTGAACTTCCAGAAAATTAAAATATCAAACAAACATCTTTAAAAAAAAAAAGCCCTCAAGCTAATTAAAACACCTGTAATTGAAGCCATTTCAAAATGAAGCCACTGGAGAGTGAAATAAAAGGAAAATCTTGGAGAGTGAAATAAAAGGGAAAAAAACTGTCTACCTGTGATTTCAAACTGCATCGTTTTCAGTTCGGCAGAGTTATTTTTGGAAAGCAATTTGACATATCCCTATTTTAAACTGGAGAAAAGTTCTTAGCTGCCAGTGTTGTGTGAAAGCAGATTAGGAAAAGGTAAGGGTTAAATAGGCAAGTCTCTATGTGTCACCAATTAAAAGGGAATAAAAAAGGGGAGGAGGAAAGGTGCAGAAAGACAAGTCTATGTGTGTCACAACAGGAGGATCAGAAATGATTAGAGTCAAAATTACAAGTCTGTCTGTCATGATATATGACAGATTTAAAATAGAGTAGAAGTCAAATGACAGTGAGACTGAGCATGGAAAATTTTTACCAAAGTAGGAAAATAAATTTAAGCCTGACATAAAAACTGGGGGGGTAAGAGTTTATACGGATGCTATATCACTTACTGTAGATGAGTGTAAATAATAATCTACAGGAGAACCAAACAAGTTAACAAGCCTCATGAACACTCATAATATTGCTACTTGCTAAATGAATCATTAAAATCGCTCCCAACCCCCATTCTCAGGCAATGGCCAACTAAATTGGGAAGAGGATCAGTTATTATTTCTGCAATATTCTGTACATCTGAAGAAAGACTAGTTCATCCACATCTGTGAATGATTATACAAATATATGGATTGTTCTATTAGGAGCATGGAAATAGTATGGTGATTGGTACAATATGAATAAAACACATAGATTGGAGATTAAAAGAGAGTCGAAGTTGTGTTCAGGAAGTTAACAGGCACAGTGCCTCTAGCATGGTTGGAATTGAGTCTCTCTTTATCGGTGTTTCATATCTGGCCTATTTCATGACACATTCATGTAATCTTTCAATTAGACCTCATGCTATGGTATAAAATATGATTGGCCTTGAAAATGATTTTGTGCAACAAATGTTTACAGAAGAGACAGGCCTAAACTACAAAATTTGCATTCAGATTTAAAGTTGCCACCTGTTGTAATATTTGGTGTTTTCCTTAAAGTCCAGTGGCAGGAATCAAGAGATTGCAAGAGAATCTCAGCTTTCGTTAAAAAAAAGGACAGCTTCCAGCCCTCATGAGTGCTGAGAAAGGCCTGAAAATGTGAAGTAAGGGAACCAAAAAACCAGAAGGCAAATAAAAGGAGCCCAACATTTATTATTTTTCAGACATGGTTTTTATACCAATCTCATAATTTTTGAAGTCTAGCTCATGATTTTCAAACTCTTAGAATTGGCAGTACTATAGATCCAGACATATCTAAAGTTTGGAGATGATCAGATCTATAATTTGTCTTGGATCATTAGAGAGATTGGAGCCAGCTGGTAAATATGGGGTCTGAACCCTGGTTCAAATTCTGAATCCAGAGATTTTCGCATCCAGGATTTTGGTTCAGGCCCATCTCTAATTTGGAGTAGTATACAAAATGAGAGTGAGCACAAAACACTGAAAAAAACCTTAAAAAATGCCACAGTGTCGCAGAAAGTTTGACAATTTACAACTTTGCATTAGCACTCCTATTGAGCTGCTAAATGCACTCTCTTGTATCTAATGCTTGTTAAGATGAGACAGTGAGGTTTTACTTCTGGAATTCATGAGAACAACTGGAACCAATGGTCATTTAGAATACCTGGAAGAGATTGCCCAAATCCTTGAGTCCATCTGAGCTGTGTGTGGCTGTGTGCCTCCCCAGTCCCCAAGGCAGAGAGGGACTGGTTCAGCCCTTAGCACAAATTAGAGCAGATTTCCAGCTGCTCTACTTTATGGTGGTTTGTAATAGCCCCCTCCTGCCCCTGGTATTCCTCCTACACCGGGGCACTGAGAGGAGCTTTTAACTTTCAAGTTATAGCAATAAATACTGTGCATTCATATACAGTATGAAATTCAACAAATGCACATGCAGTGGCTTCAGCATGCATATTTCCAACACCTTGCACATAAGGAAATCCTTTAACAATGGAATCAAATCCAAACTAAATAGAGAGGAATTGTTTTGAGGGATGGCTCATTTCCTACTGCTGGCTCTTTACTGTTGATTATTTAAGCACTCATTTTACTTATAAATGGAAACTGAATCATAGGTTACCACACTGGAAAATTATTGGAAATCAGAGTCTGTCCAAGTCACAGACATGGCCATTTCCTCTCTGGACAGGAAGCCTACACTCAAATGGTCCTTTCGGGAGCTCTGAGTGATAAAAAGCCTGTTTCTATCCTCTTTCAGATGGACCTGCATAATGTTTTCATATGTCACTTAGAAAAAAAATGTCAGGATGTCCCTTTCCAAACACGGATGTGAAAGCAGGAAAAAGGAAAGGTGCCATATACATTTTCTGCTTGTCTAGACAGGGTAAAGTCTGTTTTCAGTATTGGAATAAGACAGGCCCTGTAGATTGAGCATATTATACACTACACCCTCCCCCTCTCTAATTTACTTGTATTTACTTATTTTGACTTATACACACAAGAAAGATAAGGGAGTGCAGCTCCATGGCTCTAAGCACCTTTGTCAATATATTAAAAAATAATGATTATCATGCACACTCCCTCCATTTCATCTGCCTGCCCTAACCAACAATTGCCAGATAGAAAATAAACAATGAAAAATCCCTGCCAATCTCACCATCTCTGTCATTCTCTGCCCTCTCCAAAGGCCAGGGACATGCCTGAAAGACTGATGAAAGCTATTTTGAACCTAGGTGGGAGCTAGTTCCAGAAACAAGAGGCTCCCATAGAGAATGCTCTGGGAGTGGGTCTCTCCCTTTCATACCAATGGGGCTCCAGCTTGAGTTACTCTTTTTCCCACAGCTATGGCAATGTCACACACACACACACACACACACACACACACAGGTACCTCTTAGGTCTATGATAGATTCCCAGTAGGGGATGTTATAGTGTGATAGTATGCTTATGTATAGGATAATGCCTGGGTATTGAGATAACTCAACAGTCAGGAAGTGTTGGAGGAGAGAGGACAGTCTATATGGAGGAAGGAATAAAGCTTAAATGTCACATTGTCTTGGCTCTCTCTCTTTTTTTGCTTGAACACTGAACACCTAGGTAGGCAGTGTCCCAGGTCATCTAGGTCTTACATCATAACCAATGCCTTAAATTCCACCTGGAAACCAGTAGGCAGCCAGCAAAGAGCCGAGAGTGTCATGAATTGAACCCAAACCACAAGTTTGAAAAAGGCCAAACTTCAAAGTCTGCCACGCACCTCGGTGCTTCCAGGATTGCCAGATAGCATCCAAAGACTATTATCCCAAGTTGTAAAGGGTGACAAGAAAAGGAAAAGCTCCCATGGAATCCTGTTCTTGAGAGAATTGCAGCTACAGTTGGGCCAATGTTCAGAAAAATACAGAGGACCTGATTCTCCACTGCCTTGTGCAGTCATTCATACCTATGCTAAGAGAGTGTGAAACCATTCTGAGGAAGAAGCAATTTATACTCACTTTGCACAGCTGTGGGCAACTATCTAAAGACACAAAGCAGCAGAGAACCAGTTCCAGAGATATTTGGGGTTTATCACAACTCATCCTTCACATTTTTCCCAAGTCCCTCCCTCAGCATGACCCCGCTCACCCTCAACGCTCTCTGCACATGCACACACCTGAAAAAAGAAAACAATAGCGAGTGGTCATTCTGACTTGAGGGTTCTTTCTGCTCAGAATTCAGTTCTATAAAAATGAGATAAAGAGATGCATCTGGCAACTGCGATCCGAAAACTCTATAGTGACAATCACACTGGAGTGACACTGTTATCATGCCAGGTATTTGCTTGATTTGACCTTGATGAGGATCCTTTTCCTGACCCTTTTGACTTTCAGAGAACAAGGCATGGAGGGAACATCATACATCTTTGTATGTCTTATACAATTCATCTCTTGGGGTTGAGATGCTTTTGATGTAAGCAATGCCACAAAATGCAAAAAGAAATAACTAAGGATTGCTCATAGGACAGAGATGCCCAGAGAGTAAATATTTAAAGCATCCTTTAAAAAGTCTGTGCATAGAACATAATCAAATGGGAGAAAATCTGCCATTGTCAGCACAACCCTGATTCTTGGTATTACTAATATCCTGCATCTTCATATCTTCAGCACGATGCCTCGATCCCAAGTGACACTGGATACTTGTTATAACATGTGCAGAAGCGCTTTTATCTTCTCCTCCCGCCCGCCTTTTAGCAGTTTGTTGTCAAATATTGCGGGGATTAGTTTCAAACGTCAAAAGCAGATGTGCCGCTAGGAGTAAAGCTTTTTTTTTTTTAAATGAAACCTGCCTTTTAGACACCTCAGATAAAGAAACATGAATCACTTCAAACAATCTTCATTTTGCACAGCTATTTAATATTCTAGGCTGCTGTTCTGCAGGCATCCAAATGGAATGCTAATTATTCACTTTTCTTCCCAGCTAAAAGCTTCACGGAGACTGACAGAAGAAAAGACATTAGACTGTAGAACAACAATGCCATGCTTTCAGTAGGAAAGGCAACTATAAAATGTTTCCTGCAGCCTAATTCTTCTAGCATCAGCTGATTCTTTACTAGTTCCTACTTGAAACTAATTAATTTCTCCTCTTCAACATATTATCCCCTGCAGCCCCAGTTGATACTCCTTCACTTTCTACTGTGTTTAAAGTGGAGGTGGGGGAGAACACATTGATTCCTGACTGCCTCAGAGTATTTAAATTCCTCCTCATTTGATGAGATGTCATTTGTTCCTAGCTTTCATTACCCAGCCCAGATTTCTCCAAGATCACAAACTCACTGGAATTTCTCAGTCCTCTTTTCCTGTCTTCAGAGCTTAATCAAAGGCAGTCCACATTGACATAACAAAGACAGACTGGTCCATCACTGCCTCTCACTTAGGGTATGTCTTCACTGTAGAGTTAACTTTAGGTGTTGGTCACCTAAGTTATGTCTACACTTCAATTAGATACTCGCAGCTGACTCAGGTTTGCAGGGCTTGGGCTAAGTGGCTGTTTTACTACGGTGTAGAGGTTTTGGACCACATCTCACAGGGTCCTAGAGCCTGGGCTCCAGCATGAGTCTGACTGTCTACACTGCAGTTAAATAGCCCCTTAGTCCAAGCATCACAAACCCGAGTCAGCTGGCATGGGTGAGCCACGGGTTTTTAATTGCAGTGTAGACATACCCACAGTCTACACACTTGGGTTAGCCTAACCCTGCTGTGAGCAGCCATGCTACAAAACCACAACTGAGTTACTGGGCCCCCACTGGTGCTGCGCTCACCTATGTGTGTTGTAGGATTTCTGGGTGCACATCCCATGGGTTCTTTTTGCTGCAGTAAGCTGAGTAACTCTATGATTCTTTTCCAGTGAATTGTGAGGGAACTTATCTGTCATGCTGGCACACAGGGAGAATTGTGCAAAGGCACTGGAAGACAATCAGCATTTGAGTGATTTAGCCTGTACCTTCACTGCAAAGCAGGCAGATTACCAGTCAAAGTGAAAGCAGTACCCAGGCTTTAGTCTGCATTCCAGGATGGGCCAGCCAGCCTGGGCCGAAAGTACCACTAAACTCTTCTGAGAAGGTTTTGTGTGTGGACAGGAAGATGGGGGACCCAAGCAGCAACACCCGAGTAATAGCCAAAGTTAATTTTGTGGTAAAGACATACCCTTGTGCTGGCAGCCAGCTCTTCTATCAAGTGATGCCTAACATGTCATAAATACAACTGCATCTGAGCCATTAGCTCAGGGATGAGATCTTCCCCTCCACTAGAGAGATCCAACTACACCTCTACCCCGATATAACGTGGCCCGATATAACACGAATTCGGATATAATGTGGTAAAGCAGTGCTCTGGGGGGGAGGGCAGGGCTGCACACTCCGGTGGATTAAAGCAAGTTCAATATAACGTGGTAAGATTTTTTGGCTCCCGAGGACAGCGTTATATCTGGGTAGAGGTGTACTCTTTTTCTCTGGTCCTCTTCTCTTGACTATCCTTTGGCTTCCTTGTATAGATGCATTCATTCTTCCCCTTTGACTCACTCTGACCTTTCTATCTACCTGTCTGGCCTCTTTCAGCTCCCAAGTGCAATATAAACTTCCCACAATTCACAGTTTCAAAGAATGAAGTCCTCTTTCTTGCTAAAAAGTCAACTTTCACCCATGCCTTAACTTTGACTTGAAATTTGCTCCCAGGTCCAGAGAACTTGGGTCAAATTTTTATCTCAGTTGCACTGCTTCAGCACCATGAATTCTAAAAAATAAAAACATCAGTCACATATCAGAGGGGTAGTCGTATTGGTCTGTATCCACAAAAACAACGAGGAGTCTAGAGGCAGCTGAAGGAGTCCGGGTGCATCTGAAGAAGTGGGTTTTTTACCCATGAAAGCTTATGCCCAAGTAAATCTGTTAATCCTTAAGGTAACATCATATTGGAATAGCTGCTAAGAGGCTGTGTTTTGTTTCACAGCCAATATAGCACATGTAGAAGTTTTGGAGCAGCAGCTGAGGGGCTTTGTTTTTAGTTTTTGTGGCCAGTATGACATGTTCAGCAGATTTTGGGGCAGCAGTTCAGAGGCTGTTCTTTTTCTTTTTTCAAACTAGTCTCTGGTATCTTTCCAGCTAGCTTTTCAACACCTTTTGTCTGTGCAAATCCATAAACAAAGGATGAAAACAGTTTCTTTGCAAGAATAAACCCTATTATGGAGATTACTGATAACATTTTCTGGTCGGGCATGACTCCAGAATTCAGACTCTTTCCTCTTCCCCACTTGACCACACTGCCTGCCACAGCCTGAATGTGTTTTACTTTCAAAATTTGATCCCTTTTTGTGTGTGTGTGTGTGTGTCTTAAAATATCAGCCTGTTTTATACAAGTTGGTATGTGCCAACCAAATTTAAGAAAGAGCTAATTAGCAACATATTCTGGTGGAATTTCTGTGCAGTTTTGGCTGTAGAGTATTTTCATTACTAGTCTGAAGAACTTTTTCCTGTGCAAGCCTCCTTTAATTGTAAAGTTTTACATTTGGAGTTCATGAAAGATGACAGAGCATTAACCCTGGAAACAGAAGTCTACTATGTATCACAGACTAGAATGGACAATATTTCCCATGCTATCCCAGGCACATTGTTGTGTGTTAACAACCTTTAGAAGACAGAGTGTTCTGCAGTTTCTGTACGAAACCAGTCTATGGCCAACATGGGATCTAATTCTGCAGTTGGTTTGTGATACGAGCCCCCATTCACTAGGAGCTGGAGGGAGAGTTGTCTACACTTGAAACGCTGCAGCAACACAGCTGTAGTGCTGCAGCTGTGCTCAGAAGCACTTGAGTATAGACATTACCTATGCCAATAGGAAAGATTGTCCTGTAAGTGTAAGTAATCCACCTCCTGGACAGGCAGTAGCTAAGTTGACAGAAGAATTCTCCTGTCAAGCTAGTGCTGTCTACATGGGGACTTAGGTGGATTTTTCACACCCCTGAGCTATGCGGCAGACGTCAATCTAATTTTCTAGAGTAGGCCAGCCCTGAGACTATCAATTTATTTCACCTAGCCCAACAAGCAGCAGGTAAGAGTAAGATAACTTTCACTTACTACTCAGCTGGCCTATATTTGAATGAACAACCTGGATGTCACACATTCATTTACCTCCATCCATGCAGACCCTCCAGAAATGTTATTATTTAAAACTTTATGCTTCACAGTTTAAAATAATCTCTATTAAGATTTAGAATGAGACCTTCATGAGAGGGCAGATTACCCCACATCTGCCTTCTACTGGGTTCCTTGCAGCTTCCTCTGAAATACCTGGTGCTGTCAGAGACAGGATACGGGACTAGATGGACCAGCAGTCTGGGTCCAATCAGGCAATTCCGATGCCCCCCAAAATATGCACAATAGCAAAATTACATTAATAAATGCTGCCTGGGATTCCCTGTTTACATTATTGACTTTATATTGAAGAATTCAAGATAAAACATTAATTCTTTCCAACCTTTGAGTACTTTTCTTTCATTATCTCTTTGTAGAACATTGAAGTACTTTGTAAAGAATCCAAGGCACTTTACAAACATGAATCAATTTCCCTTTTTCAGGCAGTAAATATTATTATCCCCATTTTACAGATGAGGAAGATGAGACAAAGAGAGGTTTGGCAATTTGCCTAAGCTTACTCAGGATGTCTGTGGCAGAGCCAGGGACAGATCCAAATCTCCTGGCTCCCGATCCTATCTGGAATCAGAAGACTATTCTTCATCTTTATGGATCTGTCTCCATTGACTCAAATGGGCTTTGCATCAGGCCCTATAGTATTATTATATTAAGCGCTTCAGTTGGGTGAATACTCGTGTAATACTGACAGAGTATGTCTCCAATGAAATCACAGGGTTTGACTGCATCTTGTGTAGACGTACTCAGGATAACTTTAATCTAAACCAAAAGAATGAAACTGTGGCAGGCAGGCGTCAACATGGGCTAGCCAACTGAATAATTACCCAGGGGTCCAGGAGGGCTTGTACAGCCCTCACTAAAGCCTGTTCTCCCATGGCTTCACTGCTCCAGTATCCAAGCTAGATAGTTTAAAACAAGTTCAAGTATGTCCACCCAAGCTGCAGCCACACCCCATGATTGTAATATAGACATACCCTTAGTGGACCTGGTTCTTGACTGGGGCCAAGAAGCACACATTGCTTGTTAGTGTGGGAGTTGTGCGAAAGTGACATAATGCTCACTTCACATGTCTGATCCTGAGGCACAGAGTACTATGGTCTGCCTGATGTCTGCTCCTATTTACATTTACACCAGCTGCTAACAGCCACACAGGGCCAAATGCACAGTCAGGGATTGGCGCAGCATAGAGGCATCCCAGCCTTGACCCCTACCAGCAGCAAGGCAGGGATGGCACTGGAGGCTCAACACCAGCTCTGCACCATTAGAGAATCCCCCTACACTGTCTAACATATACCTGTTGCTAAAAGCCCCAAGAGACTGAACCCACAGTCAGAGTGCAGAACAAGGCTAGGGGCAGTCTGTCCATACCCCCTACAGGCCCCAGCTAGCGGGTATAGAAGCCTCTACACCATAAGCGGCAGATATAAGAGGCCAGGGGAGGCTAAGCCGCCCCAAACAGCCAGCCTGCCGCCTTTGGAGCATGCCGCCGCCAAAAGGGTAGGCACCCTGGCCATGGCCCCACCTGCGCTCCATCCTGAGGCCCGCTGCCGATCATCCTCTTCCACCCAAGGCCCTGAACTCCCTCCGCCTTTTCCCATCCCCGCTCCACCCACATGGGGGTCTCACGGGAGGGGGCGAAGAGGTATGCATGAGTGGTGAGCAGCCAGCTGGCTGGCCAGCAGGCAGGTAAGCGGGCCAGAGGAGGGGGCAAAGAAGTGCAAGCGGTAGACAGGGTCTGAGAGAGGGGGTCAAGCGGGGCCAGGGGTAGAGCATGAGCAGGGCTTCAGGGGATGGAGGCCAAGCAGGGGCAGGCTTGGGGTGGCAGGCCTTGGGGCAGGGCCATGGTCCAGGTGCACCCAGCCATCCCAAATGGAGAAGTCATGTGCCGCCCATGCGCTGCACCAATTCTATATAACTGGAGCACATCCTATTCTGAGGCAATCCACCTGGGGCCAGATATACCAATGCTATGACCACAATTTGCCAGCAGGATGGTACAAAGTGGCCACACTACACCAGAAGATCCAACTAAGGTGTTTTCCCATCTATCCTCACCTCAGCACCTTTTTACCCACTGTGAATTTTATAAATTCTCACTTGGCATTTTGTTTGGGATTCTTTCTTGGACTGGTAAAAGTTCTTCTAAGGGAGTTTGTTTGTTTTGTTCTATAGACTTGCATTTCTTTAGAGACTGGTTCAGAAACTTCTTTCTCAATGTATAATTACAATTGCTTTCCAATATGAGTGCAATCTGGTACTCTAAGATGTGAATCAAATCATTAGTAAGCAATTATGAAACCCAGACTATTTCTTTGTTAGATGCTATTTTCTCCCTTTTGAACTGCTTCACTGTGCCATGGAGGCTCCAATGATTTCATTGTCAAAGCTCGCCCCATTGGCCTGTGCCCTCATTCAATCAAATAAAAGAAAATGATTCAACTAATCCAATTTAAAACAAATTTATAAAAGAAAAATCGCACATTGATCCACGAATGAAGTTACTGACATCTGAATTAGACTTTGCAATTAGCCGTACAACCATTGTATTCCTTCACTTATATTACATATACATTTATATTCAAGATCAAATATGCAATCTTAAGGTCATTGAAGGACAGGCAGCAGAGATTTATGAAGGGTAAGGTACCCGTCTCTGAGACTGAGTCAGTTCTATGAAAGTCTACAGATTGTTTTATTTTGGTCTTTACAGTTCTTTGTATCCTATTGTTTCCCAGACAGACTGGCACAGTCAGATCATTATAACCTGCAGTACTTGTCACACTAAGTCACTTAGCTGAATCATGCATAAAATTGAATACAGATTATAGTTTTACCACTTGTGAGCTTCTGCGTTCTTTGCGGTTGTTTTATTTCTTTCTTAATATTAATTGATGTGGCTAGCTGTGTAGTTCACTAAAGGACATTCAGGGCATTCTGTGTATTTGACCCTGGCCATGTATAAGAAACAGACAAAAAGAGTCTGATTGAAGCTCTCATTTTCCAATTTGAGGGCTTAAGTTAGACTTCTAAATAAATAGCCTGATTGTCAGAGATGTTGAATATCCTCCACTCTTCAGGAAATTATGCATCTGTGACAGCTGGTCATAAAATTATTTTTTTCTAATTAATAATTTAGACAAAAATAACAACTTAATCAAAATTTTTCTTCAGAATTTTTTAGGGTTGTGTCAAAAGACCAGAACCCTACAAACCAAAAAACGTAAGGTTTTGGTTGCCTAAAACTGTTCTTTTTTTTTTTTTTTTTTCAATAGAAATCAGAAACATTTTGACAACAGCAGAATTTTATTTGTGAAAATGTAGAGAAAAATTACTTTTAATCAAAAAGCGGTTCAACGGTTTTTTTAAAACCAGCTCTAGTATCTATTTACATTTTTGGGCCGGATCATCATAGTATCTGACATCTCAAAATACAAATACATTTTGAATTTATCTTGACAACACCTCTGTGAGGTAAGGCAGTATTATCCCTGCTTTGTAAACTGAGGCACAGAGAGTTTAAGTGCCTTGCTAAAGGTCACACAGGAAGTCTTTGGCAGTGAGCTAAACCCCAGTTCTCCTGAATGCCAGTCTAGTGTCTTAACCATAAGACTCCCCTCCCCTCTGACTGGGTGTTGTGGGTGCTCAGTACTGATCTTTAGGCACCCAAGTTTGAAAATTTTGGCAATTGATTTATATAAAATCATAGCTATTGAAGAAAAGACTGGGTATGGTAGCTCATTCAGTCTGTATCCTTGCCAGTTCAGGATTGTTCCCTGCCAGTATTTGTCCAGTCTAACAAGTGACTTTAAACTTCTAAAGCAATGGGGTCTCCATCATTTCCTTTAGGCTATTGTTCCATAGTTCTCACTAGTGAATAACAGAGTGGATAATCAGCTCCCCTATGTGCAAATTTGAGTACAGTACTATTGGCACTACTGCATACTGTTTAATACCCCCAAAAGGAACCATTGGGCCTGATTCTGCCACCTTTACTCACATGGAATGTAAGGAGCTAAACTTACAGGATTGGGCACCTGATTTTCATGTCTGTCAGTACATGTGTTAGGGATTATATCAGTGGTAAGAAGCTACATGCAAAATATAATCAGCAACCCATCCAGAGATGCACAGCTCTCAAAAGGTGCCAAGGTTCCACTGCATTCCCAGAGTTTGGACTTTGACCTGACACCTGAACAAGTTTGGTCTGTAAAAATGAGGTGGAAATCTCATGAGAACAAATTGGCTGGCAGAGTGGGTCCTGGGTTTTGCAGGGCCAATGCACAGTAAAAGATGAGGGATGCCATCCAGGACTCTCCCGCGTTGTAACTGAGCCTGTGTCAGTGAGACTAGAAAGTGATATATGGGATGAAGGGTTACAGCCTTAGGTAGCCTCATTAATAACATGGTCCTAAGACAGGCAGTGGTTTCTTTTTCTCATGCGACAAGGGACAGTCCTTCTCAGGTTTTTGACACTTGTCCTTCCAGTCATGACCAGAATCAGAAAGTCCAGAGGGAAAAAGTACAATTTCCTCAACTTTCACGAATAAGGGTCAGCTCAATTCTGTGTTTGATCTGCAAGCTTGAGATCCTTCTAGTGTCTCAGAGCAAGTTCTCCTGTCTCTAACTTTATTTGCCAACTCTGCTGTCATTCGTACCAGGGCAAATCAGCAATCTTTGCTTTGCGCAGAGGACAGGAAATTGTACATTATTCAGTGAGGGTGAAAATCACCCTGTGAGGAAGGCCAGAACAAAGCCTATGCCCCATATAAATCCCAATTAGATCCTATTCTGAGGATTTAAATGGACTGCAAGTTTTGTGCTGACCTTCTGCACCCTAACAGAGGAAAACACTAATGGCTTTTCTCCTCAAAGGGGCCTTTGTGTTTATTTACCAGGCTGTGTAGCAATACTTAGATTCAGCTGCCAGTTGGAGGTGGCAAATCATCTTCAGGTTTAAAAATCTTTACTCAGAATTTGATCTTTTTTCTATGTAGCTTGCTGAAATTATTTAGGAGAGGCACTGTTCCCACCACTACACTAGTTCCTTTCTCATCCATGTTACCTTCAGAAGAAGTTTGAATAACACCGCTGTTAAGTTTTTAAAAATGTTTTCACCATTAATTTTCCATTTGTATCAAGTATTATTAGCTTGCAGGTTACACTACCAAACATACCACAAGTCTCAAAGTCATAGTGGATGCACCATAGGTGAGATTCAAAAACTCTTCGACAGGTAATATGATAAAATCTTAATACAAAAGTACTGATATACGATGCCAATCATTCACTCTCTTAGATTTCAGTTACAGTGATGAATTAGCACTAGCTCTTCCTGTGCCGTCTTTTTGTCTATTGTGCTGTCTATATTTTCAGCATGTGACCATTTTAAGTGAATATCTCTGACAATGAGGGACAAAGAGGAAACTGGTATAATCCAGAATGACCTCTTGGTTGGCAAACACTATTTGCTTTCAAATAATGTATTTGATATCTAAACAACAGTATTAAGATAATATCATCCTGGGGAAAAGAGACACATTCTACTGTAGCTAGTAAAAGACATTGGTGCAATAATAGAAGGTGTTAAACATACAGAAAATACTATTGAATTCAGAGAATTGGTGTATTTATTTACTCTCTTACATTCAGATTTAAACCTGTTGTGTTGTTTGCAGTAAGCCCTTAACTTCCTTAACACACGAATGTTTAGTAAATGCATCCTTAGCATTTCACCCGGAAGACCTTAAAATGTGGCATATTTTCTGGAGGATGTGCACGTCCACCTCCTGTTGTAATGAAAAGCAATGCATGTAAGCATACGAGAATGAATCTGGCCCTATGATACAACATACGCTGTAAGAATGTGGCAGAAAAAGCAGTAAAAGGGAAAAGAACAAACCTCCCAAATTAGTATATGAAGAAGATGGAGCACAGCATGCTGTGCCCTGCAGGCTGCAATCTGCTCCATTTTATGTAAACTACTTGCAGCACTCAGGCTTCTGCCAAGTTATCAAAGCTGCCCTCAGTTGGACAAACTTTGATGCCTCTGGGGTGCTTGTTGGGTTTCATGCTGACAGAGCTGACAGTTCATTGTAGCTCTACTCTTGGCTGGCAGAATCTTTATTTTATGTGAAGTCCATTCATATGGGCTTACAAGGCACCTGCAATCAAATCATTCATGCTAACTCTGGTGTGTCGGGGAAGCTAATAAAGATCTACAGTAGTTTCAAGATTAAACATTTCATGTCTTTCCCCAAATGTGTTCTCTAGTCAGGATGTGTTAGAAACTTTGAGAAATTGAAAAAAACCTTAAAAGCTTTCACCTCAACAGGGCAGTGACTGACACCCTGGGTTCAGATACCTCAGCATGCTAATGGGTTACAGAAAGGTTAAAGGCATATTGTAAATGTTGTTAAACCAAAAATTGATCTTCCTTACCAGTGGCCTATCAGGAAGACCTCACCTTCAGAATGCCATTCTGTTTGTATTCTTCCAACATGTCCATTGTAGAATTTTGAATAAATTCTGCTATTTTGAGATCACTCCACTTTAATTCTAGCATTCATTACAACCTAATTAAATGAGGGATTTGTATTTTTTCCTACCCTAACCCATCCCCCAATTTAAAGGCAAACATCTCTAAGCCTGAAGTCTTTTGGAGCAAGTAAATATTAATCTGAAACCACTGATGTTTCATATGTATCATTCTGGTGGTTAATCATTATATTAGGAAGATTTCTACATGGATTTTAAGGGAAAGATAATGTAGTTCTATTGTTACAAAAAGCAATCCATATTTTTAAATCGCTGGTAGAAAAAATACGAGTGTGCTGTACAATAGATAACATGTCTCTCTACTGTGAAAAGCTTAGCATCTAAGGCACCAATCCTGCAAACACTTAAGCAGATGGCCTAACTTTACTTACTATCGACACTCCCAATTAATTCACTGCAGGATCAGGGTATAAAACAGTACAATATAAAACAGAACAAAATATAGTAATATTGCTTGTAGCACAAGCAGTCAGGATGTGGTCAGCACAAGCGGTCAAGGGCCCCTTACTCAGGACATTTACTTCTAGGAAAGACAAAGCACTGATGAATGTAAGATAGGAACCAATGCTGCACTGGCTGAGGAATGGATTAGCTGACCTAATCTGCTGCCTGTTCCACCTCTAATTTCTATGAGCCTGTTGGACCTTTTTTTAAAAAAAATGTCTTATCCATAACGCTGTTCATATTTAAATGTACATCGGTAGTCGTGTATGTCCGTCTTTTGGCCTTCTTTCTTCATTTTCTTGTGATCGTATAAGATTAAACAACCCTAATCCTAAAGCATGTGATCCAGATTTGATTATATTCAATATGCTAAATTTTCTAAGGAGCCTCAATTTGACCTGCAAATTTTCACAGAAAGTCATTTATGCTTGCAGAATATTGAATTTGTTCTACAGATGATACTCAAATGATGGCTAAGAATTTTTGAAACTGCTTCAGGGATCTGAACACCCATTTATTGGAATTGGGTGTCCAAAGACGTTTGATGCTTTGAAACATCTCAGCTGATTTTTTTTTGGGGGGGGGGTGTTATAACCATCTATGTAACATTTTTAGACATAACTGCAGATTTTTCTCTCATTTCCCAGTAAATACAGAGTGGGAACAGATGGTAATATGCACATTTTATTTCATAATTATGAGTTAACTGGTTGTTATGGAAAATGGAGCTAATCATTTTGTAACACCAGTGTTATGTTAATGTAACTCCATGGAAATCAATGGAGTTACACTGTCATAAAACTTGTATAACAGAGCAGTGAATCAGACCCACAATCTTCATCTGTTTCCACTAGAACTGATCTGAATATATTACTTGAATCTCATTCTGTCTCTCTCTCTCTAAGTATATAATATATGTATATACACACGCACACTATGGAGGTGCCAGGCATGGCTCCATAACTCAAGCGGAGTGCCATTTTTCCCTTATATCAGAAGTACAGCAAGTTATGAGTGCTTAGTTTCACAATTCATAAAAAATTAGCTTTTAAAAAAAAATTATTTGTTAATTGCTTTCTCCTATATTAGGATCTCCAGAGGCCTTACATCTGTAAATTAGTCTGCAATGTTAAGGATTTAATTTTGGATAACAGATTTTGCTTTTTACTTCCATGGTAGTTTGCATGGCAAAGAGTTGAGTTAGGGGCTTAGGATTTGCCCCAAGGATATCATTACATATGGGAAAAAATTCCATTCTACTAAGGGAAATTGGGGCATGGATATACCAAAACCATTCAACTCCTAACCTATCCAGCTTAATAGTGGCAGTCTGTGCACAAGCCCAACCAAAGTTTGGAATGACAGAGGTGTGACAGATCAGGACTACGGTGCATTAGCAGTGCTGTATAGAAAACTACCCTATCCAAACTAACCATATTCGGCCTGATTCTCACTTACACTAAGGCTTTTCAACACTGTTGAAGAGGCCTTAAAGAGTGTATATAAAAAGAGGACTTAGAGTAAATGAGTATCAGACCCTATCTCTATATGAGTTGCTATGTCCGAAGAAGTGGGCTGTAGTCCACGAAAGCTTATGTTCTAATAAATTTGTTAGTCTCTAAGGTGCCACAAGTACTCCTGTTCTTCTTTTTGCTATGTCCTAGCCTCTTTAACAATTCTTGCACCATTGAACTCAACAGGAGTTTTGCCACTGACACCAATGGCAATAGGATCAAACTCTAAATTGAAATTGCCAGATTCTGAGGTCTTTCCTTTGAGGGCTTGTGTAGCAGGGTGGTTACCCACTCCTGCCCAGAGGAGTTTAAAGACAGCACTGGGAGAGGGCTGGGGCAGGGGAAAAGCTCCTAGGCTGATTGGGGAAGCAGCCGCAGCTGGGCCACACCCTAATCAGGCCTCAGCTGGCCCTATAAAGGCAGGGAAGCCAGGGGCAGAGACCGTCTCTCTCTAGCTGTAGAGGGAGATGGGTCTGGCTGCAGGGAGCTAGAGACAGGGTACCTGAGTGGAGCAGAGCTGGGGAAAGGCAGAGGAGCTGGGGAGCTCCAGCCTGGAAAGCCCCAGGCTGCGGCCTAGCATAAGGCCAACAGGTACTGGGGGTTGCAGAGGGCAGCCCAGGGGTAGGCAAAGGCAGCAGGTCCAAACCCAACCTTGCCAGTGATGAGTAGGCTGATACTGCAGTCTGCCCCATGGTGTGGGGGCGAGATGAGGACTGACAGTAGCCTTATACTGAGGCGAGGTGGGGAAAGTGGGTGGGGGTTTCCCGGGGAGGGGAGACCCCGAGAGAAAGGGGTTACTGCCAGGGGGCAGCACCCCATCTAACAGGGCACCGGAGTCCAGGGAGGGACATGGGGGCCAAGTGGCAGTGGGACACCGGCCTGCAGACGGCGCTCCAGGCTGGAAACACTGGTCTACAATTTTTGAGAAGTCGTCTGCTTCAGAGATAAAATGTGCTATTTATTATGTATTTTGATGTGCTGAATTCAAATATGACAATTAAAATAACTGATTGGCTACTGTTTCTAAGATATTTAAGTTTTTACATTTTATGTCTATGTATATTGTATAGATAGTAGAGTTTTAATCATAAATTGTAAACCTAGGTCTTTTCATGTGTTTATGGTTGCTTTACATGATAATATTTCACCTGTCCTGTTTATGTAACACTTTAAAAATCAGCAAAAGGGTTATATAAATAAAATTTATTATGAAATAAAAGGCAAAAAACTATTATGTACATAGTTTAGTCCTATTCAGTGTCTACTCGGCGCTTCTTGGCTTGTCTCTTGTATTCATTAAATGGAGCATCTCTTGTCACTGTCCAGCAATAGTCTGCAAGCATTGATGGGCTCCATTTGCCCTGATAACGTTTCTCCATTGTTGCAATGTCCTGGTGAAAATGCTCGCCATGCTCGTCGCTCACTGCTCTGCAGTTCGGAGGAAAAAAATCTAGATGAGAGTGCAAAAAATGTATCTTTAGTGACATGTTGCAACCAAGACTTTTGTATGCCTCGAGGAGGTTTTCCACCAACAACCTGTAGTTGTCTGCCTTGTTGTTTCCGAGAAAATTTATTGCCACTAACTGGAAGGCTTTCCATGCCGTCTTTTCCTTGCCACGCAGTGCATGGTCAAATGCATCATCTCAAAGAAGTTCACGAATCTGAGGACCAACAAAGACACCTTCCTTTATCTTAGCTTCACTTAACCTTGGAAATTTTCCACGGAGGTACTTGAAAGCTGCTTGTGTTTTGTCAATGGCCTTGACAAAGTTCTTCATCAGACCCAGCTTGATGTGTAAGGATGGTAACAAAATCTTCCTTGATTCAACAAGTGGTGGATGCTGAACACTTTTCCTCCCAGGCTCCAATGGCTGTCGGAGTGGCCAATCTTTCTTGATGTAGTGGGAATCTCTTGCACGACTATCCCATTCGCAGAGAAAACAGCAGTACTTTGTGTATCCAGTCTGCAGACCAAGCAAGAGAGCAACAACCTTCAAATCGCCACAAAGCTGCCACTGATGTTGGTCATAGTTTATGCACCTCAAAAGTTGTTTCATGTTGTCATAGGTTTCCTTCATATGGACTGCATGACCAACTGGAATTGATGGCAAAACATTGCCATTATGCAGTAAAACAGCTTTAAGACTTGTCTTCGATGAATCAATGAACAGTCTCCACTCATCTGGATCGTGAACGATGTTGAGGGCTGCCATCACACCATCGATGTTGTTGCAGGCTACAAGATCACCTTCCATGAAGGAGAATGGGACAAGATCCTTTTGACGGTCACGGAACATGGAAACCCTAACATCACCTGCCAGGAGATTCCACTGCTGTAGTCTGGAGCCCAACAGCTTTGCCTTACTCTTGGGTAGTTCCAAATCCCTGACAAGGTCATTCAGTTCACCTTGTGTTATGAGGTGTGGTTCAGAGGAGGAGGATGGGAGAAAATGTGGGTCCTGTGACATTGATGGTTCAGGACCAGAAGTTTCATCCTCTTCCTCGTCTGACTCAAGTGAGACTGATTCTGGTGCATCAGGAACCGGCAGTCCTTCTCCGTGGGGTACTGGGCGTATAGCTGATGGAATGTTTGGATACTGCACAGTCCACTTTTTCTTCTTTGACACACCTTTCCCAACTGGAGGCACCATGCAGAAGTAACAATTGCTGGTATGATCTGGTGGCTCTCTCCAAATCATTGGCACTGCAAAAGGCATAGATTTCCTTTTCCTGTTCAACCACTGGCAAAGACTTGTTGCACAAGTGTTGCAGCATATGTGTGGGGCCCACCTCTTGTCCTGATCTCCAATTTTGCAGCCAAATTAAAGGTGATAGGCTTTCTTAACCATAGTGGTTATACTGCGCTTTTGTGATGCAAAAGTTACTTCTCCACAAACATAGCAGAAGTTATCTGCACTGTTCACACAAGTACGAGGCATCTCTGCTCACTTTGGCTAAACAAAAATGTGTCCCTTTGCAAAATCAAACACTGACAAATAAGAGAGCATGACACTGTATGATTTTTAGAGCTGATATAGGGCAATTTGTTCAGCAGAGTGATGTAAGCTTCGTTATGATTGCATCGTCCATGACTTCTAGGAATAACATGATGCAATTCATATCATGTATGACGCAATACCAGCTTCAGATTGCATCATTCATTGTTTTGCCTAAAAAGCAAATACTATCCAAACCCAGTCATAGATTTATTCATAGATCCAGTCAAAGATGTATTTTAGTCATTTCTGGTTTCAACTGAGATCCCTTCCCTTTATAACTCACTTATCCTCCGCCATTCCCAAGTCAAGGGTCGTATATACTGACCCAATAGTATATCTTGAAAACTAGAGCTAATCAACAATTTTAAGCATCATTTTCGTTCTCAGTGACCCAGAATTAGTAAAAGTTTGACTACATTTATTTCAGAAGCATTTTGGCTGTAGAGCAGTGAAATCCAGCTAATTCCCTGAGAGACCAGCAGGAGGCACCGCAGGGGTGAGTCCGCCCTGCTACAGCTTGCATAAGAAATTTGGAACCTGAACCTGCTTTTTACCATTGGATTTAACAGGAGCAGGACCTGGGTCTAGTAAAAGAAAGAAAAGAGAAGGTACTCAGCGAAAGATGTACGGCTTATTGTCCTAAAAAAGCATTTTTGAGAAAACTATCTAAACCATATATCATGCCTAAAGAAATATGGTTGTAGGTAAGACCTCAGAGTGGTTCCTATATGAAGTTATTTCCTTTCTTAGCTATTGTAGAGAGGAATACAAAAGGAGAAAGAAATTAGAAGTAATGCATGTGCAACATACAAAACAAATTAGAAGGCATGACCCTCTGCAGCATAAGAACATAAGAACATAAGAAAGGTCATACCAGGTCAGACCAAAGGTCCATCTAGCCCAGTATCCTGTCTACCGACAGTGGTCATGCAGGTGCCCCAGAGGGAGTGAACCTAACAGGCAATAATCAAGTGATCTCTCTCCTGCCATCCATCTCCACCCTCTGACAGACAGAGGCTAGGGACACCATTCCTTACCCGTCCTGGCTAATAGCCATTAATGGACTTAACCACCATGAATTTATCCAGTTCTCTTTTAAACTCTGTTATAGTCCTAGCCTTCACAACCTTCTCAGGTAAGGAGTTCCACAAGTTGACTGTGCGCTGCGTGAAGAAGAACTTCCTTTTATTTGTTTTAAACCTGCTGCCTATTAATTTCATTTGATGACCCCTAGTTCTTGTATTATGGGAATAAGTAAATAACTTTTCCTTATACACTTTCTCCACATCACTCATGATTTTATATACCTCTATCATACCCCCCCTTAGTCTCCTCTTTTCCAAGCTGAAGAGTCCTAGCCTCTTTAATCTCTCCTCATATGGGACCCGTTCCAAACCCTTAATCATTTTAGTTGCCCTTTTCTGAACCTTTTCTTTTTTGAGATGAGGAGACCACATCTGTTCGCAGTATTCGAGATGAGGGCGTACCATCGATTTATATAAGGGCAATAATATATTCTCAGTCTTATTTTCTATCCCCTTTTTAATGATTCCTAACATCCTGTTTGCTTTTTTGACCGCCGCTGCACACTGCGTGGACATTTTCAGAGAACTATCCACGATGACTCCAAGATCTTTTTCCTGACTTGTTGTAGCTAAATTAGCCCCCATCATATTGTATGTATAGTTGGGGTTATTTTTTCCAATGTGCATTACTTTACATTTATCCACATTAAATTTCATTTGCCATTTTGTTGCCCAATCACTTAGTTTTGTGAGATCTTTTTAAAGTTCTTCACAGTCTGCTTTGGACGTAACTATCTTTAGCAGTTTAGTATCATCTGCAAACTTTGCCACCTCACCGTTTACCCCTTTCTCCAGATCATTTATGAATAAGTTGAATAGGATCTGACTGACCCTTGGGGAACACCACTAGTTACCCCTCTCCATTCTGAGAATTTACCATTAATTCCTACCCTTTGTTCCCTGTCTTTTAACCAGTTCTCAATCCATGAAAGGACCTTCCCTTTTATCCCATGGCAGCTTAATTTACATAAGAGCCTTTGGTGAGGGACCTTGTCAAAGGCTTTCTGGAAATCTAAGTACACAATGTCCACTGGATCCCCCTTGTCCACATGTTTGTTGACCCCTTCAAAGAATTCTAATAGATTAGTAAGACATGATTTCCCTTTACAGAAACCATGTTGACTATTGCTCAACAGTTTATGTTTTTCTATCTGTCGGACAATTTTATATTCTTAACTATTGTTTCGACTAATTTGCCCGGTACAGACGTTAGACTTACCGATCTGTAATTGCCGGGATCATCTCTAGATCCCTTTTTAAATATTGGCGTTACAGTAGCAAACTTCCAGTCATTGGGTACAGAAGCCGATTTAAAAGCATGGTAAAGAAGGAATGTCTTTATATTTTTGCTTTTGTTATACTGAATGCACATGGTGAATGTGAGCTGTTATAGTGAAATATTGTTGATTCACATTAACACTGTATGATATTGTGACTGAAAAATTCACAATGTTCATTTGTATTTAAGATTTTATTGGATTGGAGATTTGGCGTATCTTTAAGTCAAACATGTGTCGGATGAAATGAAGAAATTTTTTTTGCCCTGTGTTACTAATTATTGAAAAAAATTTCTGTCTGTTGAATGATTATGACCCAATTTCGTTCTTGGTGGGGGGGAAAGGAGGGGCAACAGGCTTTAGCCTATTATTTTATAGAATATAATGTACATTTAACGAGGTTGTAAATATTAAACAGCAACTGCAGCATATCAGATGTGACTGGTTCATATTTTGTGTTTAAGAGAAGATTTGCCAGGATTGCTTTGCCTATTTACATTTCATAGGCTCTAAATTTCTCTAACTTTCCAAATTCAAAGCTTCACACAGCTAATAGTACTATCATGGAAACAAGAACAAGCTGCTATAGCTGACTCCAACTCTCAACACCTGATCAATGAGAAGACCCCCATTGGCTTCAGTGGGCTTTGGATTGGGCTCTAAACAAGCAGACGACTAACCAAAATCACTTTATTGGTGTTTTGGGAGACCACAACATAGCTGAGTATAGACTTTAGGTCAAAGGCAGATGGCACAGTTCATGTTGCTGGCCCAGATTTAGAATCTTTTCATTGCATATGCTGCTGCTTCTGGCTTTTGTAAGCAGGGAAAGAACAGTATTTGTGGCATCTGCTGTGAATGGAGCTATGCCAATTTATACCAGTTCAGGATCGATGGATCCCATAACCTCCAACACACAGTTTCCAATAAGTTACTGCTATTTCATGCTAGTTTGTGAAGTATCTAAATACCTGGATAGTCAGTGAAATTTAATACCTAATAGTGTATTAAAGTGCATTTGTCACATTCTTATTGATTATAATTATACTTTGCATCCACACCACATTTTTTTAACAGAGAAACTTAAACCATTCTATAAAAATCAATTAATTAACATGCCAGTCACCTCTTGTGTAGTTAAGTATTATTGTAGCCACTTTAAAACTGCTTAAAAGGCAAAGAGAAGTTAAGTGACTTGGTCAAGATCCCAGAGCAAGTCAATAACTGACTCAAGAACAGAACCCAGGAGTCTGGGATCTCATTGCTCCACTCCAACTATAAGACAATATTCTCTCTGTGTACTAAAAAAGTAAAAAAAAAATGAAAAGAAATAAAAAAAAGCACACACACTCCTAAAACTCAAAGCAGGAAAAAATGGATTCTGAAGCCCCACTTCACTTCTGTGCTATAAAGCAGAAGAGAAACTGTATTCTGCCATTTCTTGGCACATCAAGAGCTCTGCTAAACTACAGTGCCTGGAAATTAGTTTAAATACAGTTAGATTTCTATTTTGTGTCTTGTCCTTATGTATTGACTGCAGAGATACATCTCTGGTCCCTTTCTACTAGATTTTTAACAGGGAAAAATGTTGCAACTATTGAAAAAAAAAAGCAGTAGCTTCTGTGGACAGTCATTAGGAAACATCATCATTTATTCATCTACTTCCATCTCTGAGAAATGTATTAAAGGAGCAGAACAGTGAAGAATAAAGAGGAGAACTAAAGGAGATACTTTCCTTTTTCTTCTCCTTTTATCTGACACATAGAAAATGTGATCTGAAGGAGACTTTCTGGGTCAGATTCATCCCTGTGCGACGACCAATTCAAAGCTCTCTGTACCACTTGGTTCCTAAGATGCAGCTGTGTTGGATGCCCTGGGTAGGGTTGGCACTTTTTATAAATAGAATACAAATGCCTACATCAGCAAATGCTGTGCTCCTCTGGGACAATGTACATCTCAAAGCCAAGGATGAAATATGTGAGAGTTGGGACAAAGTATTCCCTGTCCAGGGGAATCTGGCTATACAACAATCTTCCTGAGGAGATCAGGTGAGGTTTCAGGAACAAACCATCCCGATATGTAGAAAGAATAATAAATATGGCAGGTGACCAGCTTGGCTTAACAGTGAAATCCTTGGCTGGACTGGACAAATGACCAGGGAGGAGTATAAAAATATTGCTCAGGCATGTAGGAGTGAAATCAGGAAGGCCAAATCACACTTGGAGTTGCAGCTAGCAAGAGATGTTAAGAGTAATAAGAAGGGTTTCTTCAGGTATGTTAGCAACAAGAAGAAAGTCAAGGAAAGTGTGGGCCCCTTACTGAATGAGGGAGGCAACCTAATGACAGAGGATGTGGAAAAAACTAATGTACTCAATGCTTTTTTTGCCTCTGTCTTCATGAACAAGGTCAGCTCCCAGATTACTACACTGGGCAGCACAGCATGGGGAGGAGGTGACCAGCCCTCTGTGGAGAAAGAGGTGGTTCAGGACTATTTAGAAAAGCTGGACAAGCACAAGTCCATGGGGCCGGATGCGTTGCATCCGAGGGTGCTAAAGGAGTTGGCGGATGTGATTGCAGAGCCATTGGCCATTATCTTTGAAAACTCATGGCGATTGGGGGAGGTCCCGGATGACTAGAAAAAGGCTAATGTAGTGCCCATCTTTAAAAAAGGAAAGAAGGAGGATCTGGGGAACTACAGGCCAGTCCCTGAAAAAATCATGGAGCAGGTCCTCAGGGAATCAATTCTGATGCACTTAGAGGAGAGGAAAGTGATCAGGAACGGTCAGCATGGATTCACCAAGGGCAAGTCATGCCTGACTAATCTAATTGCCTTCTATGATGAGATAACTGGCTCTGTGGATGAGGGAAAAGCAGTGGACATGTTATTCCTTGACTTTAGCAAAGCTTTTGATACAGTCTCCCACAGTATTCTTTCTGGCAAGTTAAAGAAGTATGGGCTGGATGAATGGACTATAAGGTGGATAGAAAGCTGGCTAGATCATCGGGCTCAACGGGTAGTGATCAATGGCTCCATGTCTAGTTGGCAGTCGGTATCAAGCGAAGTGCCCCAAGGGTCGGTCCTGGGGCCAGTTTTGTTCAATAACTTAATTAATGATCTGGAGGATGGCGTGGACTGCACCCTCAGCAAGTTTGCAGATGACACTGAACTGGGAGGAATGGCAGATACACTGGAGGGTAGGGATACGATACAGAGGGACCCAGACAAATTAGAGGATTGGGACAAAAGAATCTGATGAGGTTCAACAAGGACAAGTGCAGAGTCCTGCACTCAGGACGGAAGAATTTCATGCACTGCTACAGACTAGGGATAGAGTTGCTAGGCAGCAGTTCTGCATAAAAGGACTTAGGGGTTACAGTGGACGAGAAGCTGGATATGAGTCAACAGTGTGCCCTTGTTGCCAAGAAGGCTAACAACATTTGGGGCTGTATAAGTAGAGGCATTGCCAGCAGATCGAGGGATGTGATCATTCCCCTCTATTCGACATTTGTGAGGCCTCATCTGGAGTACTGTGTCCAGTTTTGGGCCCCACACTACAAGAAGGATATGGAAAAATTGGAAAGAGTCTAGCAGAGGGCAACAAAAATGATTAGGGGTCTGGAGCACATGACTTATGAGGAGAGGCTGAGGGAACTGGGATTGTTTAGTTTTCAGAAGAGAAGAATGAGGGGGCATTTGATAGCTGCTTTCAACTACCTGAAATGGGATTTCAAAGAGGATGGATCTAGACTGTTCTCAGTGGTACCAGATGACAGAACAAGGAGTAATGGTCTCAAGATGCAGTGGGGGAGGTTTAGGTTGGATATTAGGAAAAACTTTTTCATTAGGAGGGTGGTGAAGCACTGGAATGGATTACCTAGGGAGGTGGTGGAATCTCCTTCCTTAGAGATTTTGAAGGTCAGGCTTGACAAAGCCCTGGCTGGGATGATTTAGTTGGGGATTGGTCCTGCTTTGAGCAGGGGGTTGGACTAGCTGACCTCCTGAGGTCCCTTCTAATCCTGATATTTTATGATTCTATGAATCTAGGATGACCGTGTCTAGGAAACGTTGCCAGGCCTGCCTCTTTGAGAGATACTTTCCACCATAAGTGACGCTCACAATGTGACAACCCTTTTACTCCCAAACCCCTAACAACTCCACTCCCACACTAACCCTATACCCAAAACAGTTTTGACACACCCCCTCAAAAAATGAGTGATGTGCCAGAGAGTCCATGAAGATCATAGTGATTTTGCTATTGCTAGTGATTTTATGTGGAAGGTGCACAGATGCTATGGTGATGGGCAGCAGTAAAAAACCCACCGACAGACAGATAGAAGTCAGCCAGTATGGGGTGAGAGATGTTTGGGGACTAGGTGAGGATGAACAGAGGTGGGACCAAAGGATCTATTAGTATGAACATAGATACAAATGCCCTTATAGATTGGATGGGAAGGGAATAGAGAATCCTACCCATGAGCTTCTACATCCCCTGCTCAGGGACTGTGTTTTTGTTCTTTGTACAGCACCTAGCACAATGGGGCCCTGGACCAAGATGGATGCTCCTGGGTGCTACAATAATACAAATAATAAATAATAAATGATGCCCTAAAAGTGACTGGCCTAGGAAGGAAAGTGGCGAAGATGCCTGTGAGATACACGCAGTGAGAGGTTCCCAAACTGTGGTACACATACCGCTGGGGGTACACAAGACATCTCTGTGGGGTATGCGGGAGAAATTGTGTAATGATGGATTTTATTTATTCATTATTTTATTTATTGCATTTTTGTAATAGGCTACTGAGACAAAGCTTTACAGCTCCGTGGGAATTTGTTATATGAAATACAGTAGTTAATTTACTTCAAGATGTACCAATGAGAACACAGATATGCAGAGACACTGACGTACACAGCCCTCACCTCCAACCACTGTACAATGCGGGTTCAATTGCCCAGCAACTGTCCAGTCTAACTGAGCTCAGAACTTAGTCAGTTTTTTTTTCTGTTGTGTATGTCACACTCTATCTGTACATAACAGTGAAATATGGACAGATGGCTAAAGACAGGTAGTGTTCAGAAGAACACACAAGTATCAGTGATGAGAAGGGGAGGGGTATGTGGACAGTTGGTAGATCCGGAATGGGGTACACACGGTCAGTTGATAGATCCAAAAGGGGTATGTGGGCAGTAGGTAGATCTAGAAGGGGGTACACACAGGCAGTTGGTAGGTCTGGAAGGGGGTACGCGGACGGCTGGTAGATCTGCAAGTGGGTACACACAGGCAGTTGGTAGATCTGGAAGGAGGTATGTGGGCAGTTGGTAGATCCAGAAGGGGGTACGTGGACAGTTGGTAGATCTGGAAGGGGGTACATGGACAGTTGGAAGATCTGTAACGGGGTACACACGGGCAGTTGGTAGATCTGGAAGGGGTATGTGGGCAGTTGGTAGATCCAGAAGGGGGTACGTGGACAGTTGGTAGATCTGGAAGGGGGTACACGGTCAGTTGATAGATCTGGAAGGGGGTACACACGGGCAGTTGGTAGATCTGGAAGGGGGTACACATGGGCAGTTGGTAGATCCAGAAGGGGGTACACAGTCAGTTGATAGATCTGGAAGGGGGTACACATGGGCAGTTGGTAGATCTGGAAGGGTGTACGCAATAGGAAAGGTTTGGGAACCTCTGCACTAGGCAGTGGACTCCTATGGAGTCCTTATCACGTGCTAGAACTGCTCTCCGCTGGGGAGAGTAATAGAGCAAACACTGCCTCCCCTTCCCGGGGGTACAATGGCCTCCACTGGAGCAAGATGGTGCAGTTTGCACCTCCTCACTTTTATATGTAGCTGCCATTTTAGAAGGGCATTTTCAAAGGCACAAATGGCAGTTAGATGCCAAACACCCAAAGGGAGTCAGGCTCTTAACTGCCATTTCAGCCTTCAAAAATCTCTCCTTAAATATATCTCTAAAGTAATGGGGGGGGAAAAAGTCATTGCCAGCCTGCAGAGTTCTGGCCCACTATCCCAGACTGACTGAAGCCATGTGAGGGCATGATTGTTATTATTGTCAATGCATCCTCCTACCATCAGCCCACAGCATCAGATGAGGGTCTTTTTATATGGCACGAGGAGTTCACAGAGGCCACTCAAGGAGTCACATATGGGTTGCAGAACTGGAAGATTCTAGTATTTCAGTACTTTGTGGAATAATACAAGAACTCATTGCCTGACATTGCAATTTGATATATCTAATTCCAAGTGCTCCCAAGGAAGATTCAAAAAAGCTGTTGTAAAACTTGCTTTTTGTAATCATCAGCTACATGTGCATCAGATCTTTAGGCGAACAATACGTTTACTTGCGGTGGGGAGAAAAGAAAAATAATTTTTAAAAAACCAGTTGGCATTAGATGCTCTTTAATTCTTGAGTGTTTTTTTTTTCATTCCTCTCCTAAACCCAGGGATCAGCCAAAGCTACATGCACTTTTATCTAAGCTGAGTGACCGCATTGTAAACCTATTCTAGTCAACAAACTGTAAATGGTTTGAATTAATTAATTTCCTTTGGAAATCTGTTGTATCCTATATCCTGCTTTAACCCCCTATGAAGAAGGCCCAACATGGAAGTATCAGTTAGCACCATAAGTACAGCTCAGTGACAACTCACTTTGTTGTTAATGAAAAATGGTTACTGCTGCATTCAGAAGCCCATTGATGTTAATGTGTCCAATGATCTTGTGGGCTAACATCTGGTCCGTGTTAGGTGCTAACTCTAATTCTCAGTCAATATTTTCGGACTTTGCTACTGTTGACAGTTTACGGGTCTTACCTGTGTGTGCTACAAAGCTTTGCTGTGAGTTAGCTAAATAACATTTATTCTGAAATAATTCATTAGTATTAATTCTACATATTTCATCACAACTGCAGGGCAAGCAAAGACACATGCTATTAATACCTAATGTCAAGTTTGATCCCTAGTCAATGCTCTTAAGTTTTGCCATTTTTGCCAAGTATTTGAGGTCTCAAATCCGCATGATATGTTGTAGCAATAATTTATAAAAGGGAAATGTCCCAAATGCCCTGTAGAAAAACACAGACACCACAAACATTATGGCTCACACCAGACCAGATTGGGGTAGGAGAGCTGACCATAGCTAGATTTATGTGCCTACCATAGCTTTTTTTACTTGTTTGATTTCTGACAGCTAGTTATACTATTTTGGAATCTTCCTTCTTGACAATGGCAGCTGCTATCTAAAATAAGCGGTGGGGCTGCAGTTAGCAATTTGCATATTTCTAGAGAGGCAAACTCACCACCACTTCTCTCTGCACAATCATAATTGCTCACAACATCAATGCCTGCAATGCAATTAACACAGATGAGGTTGAGTCTCATAAGCACAAGGGGCAGGGGTTTTTCAGCCATTGGCTCATTAGCGTAGAACTCAGAACCAAAATGCAATGAAATCCATTTGAAATGCAATGGAAACTCATTGATCTTTCCCTCCAAATAAATAAATAAAACCCCTCAGAGAGAAGGGGATTTCATGATGATCATGGTACTTAAAATGATTAGATAGATAGATAGATAGATAGGTTTAGTCAAATTTATTGCCTATATTTAAGGGTGTCTGGCACTTCCCATTACAAGACCTTTATTTCAGTTGCTTATAACTTTACCAAACTTTAGCCCATTTGGGTTGAAATTTTCTATGCCAAGTGTCTGCCTCAGGCTGAATTTTTTTGAAATTTCCAGCAAAAATGATTCTGCCGTTTCCAAGAATAAGATTAGGGGGAAAAGATGTTGTTTTGCCCATGTTAAAAGAAGTCTTACAAACTTTTGGTTGAGAAAATATAAACCCTTCATACTTTACAACGGCAACTTGAAATTTGGCATGGGAGGGTTTCCTGCTGTCAGGGATGAGCCTTCTGCCATCACTACCAGTGAAAAGACACCCACATTTGGCCAAGTTATACGCCAGTGAAAAAACCTCAGTTCTCAGAGGCTCAGTAGAGACATGTCAGAGGTTAGCCAGTTGAATTCTGATGCTTCCATCTGCACTGATCACACTCCAGCCCAGGGCAGCAGCAAGAGCTGAGCATGTCTTTCCCAGCAGTTGTTGCTCATGTAGGGTGACCAGATGTCCTGATTTTATAGGGACAGTCCCGATTTTTGGATCTTTTTCTTATATAGGCTCCTATTGCCCCCCACCCCCGTCCCGATTTTTCACACTTGCTGTCTGGTCACTCTGTGCTCCTGGCTGCTGGGCCTGCGTGAGCCAGACAGAGAACTGAAAGCAGGGAAACTGTCTCTCTTGTGCTCTTAATGTCCCCTTGCTGGCACCCTGGCAGTGTAGAGCAAGAGGAACAGCCTGACTGAAATACTGAGGGGACAAGAGCCAGGCAAAGGTGGGGAGGGGCAGAGAAAGTGGAGTGGGGCTGGGAGTTTGGGGGAGGGAAAACTGGAACTGGGAGCTGGTGAGGAGATAAGAGAAGACTGGGACAGATTAGGAAGGAGCCTGGGACTGGGACCTGGGGGGAAAGGAGTGGGGGGGGACTAGAAGCCAGTGGGGGAAGAGGGAAGACTGGGACTGAAGAAGGGGTTAGAGGGGGGAGAGAGGAAGACTGGGAGTGGCTGGATAAAGAGAATGGGATGAGGAGCCTCGTGGGGAGATTGGAACTTGGAGTAGAGGAGGATGGGAAAGATTTTAATTAGATTACAATTTGGGCAGTGGAGGAGGGGTGGCTAGGAAGGCTCAAAAAGGAGATTGGGACAAGGGCAGAAGAGAGACATAGTGGGGAATGGAAGCAGGGACAAGACTGAGATCTGAGGAGGATCCCAGATGGAAGGGGGGAAAGACTGGGACTGGCTGGACAAGGGGCTTGGGGCAAAAATCTTGGGGGAGATGCAGACTGAGTGTCCATATGGGGAGATTAGGACTGCCTGGCAAGGAGACTGGGAATGGCTTGGTGAGGAAAATGCGTCTGGGACAAAGAAATTCTGTCATCGCCTAACTTTGGGTACTTGGTTTTGTAACTTTAATGTTCTTTTACTGTAGTGTTTTGTGTGTAATATAAACACAATTCATTAGAATGCACACTCTGGCTTGTAGCCCTTTGTA
This sequence comes from Malaclemys terrapin pileata, assembly GCF_027887155.1. Classification (NCBI taxonomy): domain Eukaryota; kingdom Metazoa; phylum Chordata; order Testudines; family Emydidae; genus Malaclemys; species Malaclemys terrapin. Next base: position 182,505,718 of record NC_071507.1, on the reverse strand, counting down.
CAGCTATGATGAGTTGTTAAGATTCATTTTATAAAAGAAACATTGGTTGCTATGGAAGCAGTTTCAAAAATCTTTGTTAGAATTGTGTTTTTTCTGCTAATATAAAAAGCAGTGCCTCTTTTTTTACGATATTTATCATGATTATATCTGGCCATCATACAAGAAAATAGAAGCAGTTAGTTCCTTGTAAATGCTCTCTCTAGCCAGAAGCAGAGTGGGGTGCTTGGCATTAGTTACTAGTTTGATTTTTATGAGGGTGAGATGGAATTCTGTTTTGTGTTCTTTTAGCAAAGAATAGACTGTGAATTCTCCTGATCTCTTATTCATGGGGTGGCCACTGAAAAATCTGTCTCCAGCTCTCACTGTTCTTACCATGTTGCATTCTTATCCAGTAACCTCCTTTGCTCCGGAGGTGTGAAGTTGTCACAGAAAGTCCTGACTCCTGAATAATATTTGTGATCCACAAAGTCTATTGCTGAGGACAGAATGTGTGGGATACATGCTGGAACATGACCACTGTAGTCATATTCTCAAAACAGGCCAATCAATGACTTGAACCTAAAGTAATCCTTGTAATGCTATATCCCCACTGTGTGTTTGTGTATGAGGCTAGGGAGGAGGGAGACATACTGTTGAGACTGAGGCCCATGTGGGGAATGGAAAGATTGGAGCTGGAGTGCATATGTGAAAAGCAGATGTGGAGGGTTTTCCTGAGCAGAGCTGAGTATGTGACAGCAGGGGCTTGGGAAAGAAGTCTCTGTAATGACTGTGTTAAGATATTTTAATAAAGAAGTTACCTATTGTAAATAAATCCATATGTCTTCTAATCCATAGTCCCATTCCTACTTAGGCATCTGGCAATGTGGGGAATTAGAAGCCATAGAATTAATGGTATAGGTCCCTATTATGTTTAATAGGGGGCGGACAGCAATTAATGACTCATTTTTAAATGACAGCTTTAATGAGAGTCTTCTTTTAGGAAGATACACCATTAAAAGAGAAAAAAAATTCTACAAGCCTTTCATCCATACGAGGCTAAACTAACCAACAAAAGCAACTGTTGGAGAAATAAACATTTAACAGAAGACAACAAGGGAGCCATACATACAAGCTACTTGCCCCTATATATATATATTACAATTAGGGCTGGCTGAAACTTTCCATTGCAGCCTTTTTCTATAGAAAACTCGGTTTTCAACAATTTTTTGTGTGTGAAAAATGTCTGCTTTTTGTGCAAAACTTTCACTTTTCACTGAAAAAACAAAACAACCATAACCAAACCTTTGGCAGAAAACCAGACACTTTACAGCCAAAAAAATTCAATATTTGGTTCTTCAACAAATTAAAAAAAAATCCTGGGAACATTTTCATGATTTTTTTTATTTTATTGTCAATAGCATTTTGCACAATTATTTTTTTCCAGACAGCTCTGATTACAATATTCATGTTTATGCCAGGTCAAGTAGCTTGTGTGTATCAATTGTAATAATAGTTACACAGCTATTTGTATTTTCTAAGACAAGAAAGGAAGCACATTTAGTAGGAAAGAATTATTAAGCAGGTCTTTTTTCTTTTAAATGTCATGACTCCTTATGAAGTAAATTGAAGACAGTCAAAACTTCATGAAGCTCTGAAATTACCCTTTAGTCACTTTCAGTTTGGCCCAGACTACTTTAAATAAAGTGTTGCCATTTGACTCCAAAACATTTCTCATTTACAGATACCATTTCTCCCATACATCATGATATTATTTAGCTAGGCTTTCACCTACACTACAACAAATACCACCAAGAAAGTTTCTAAATCATGCTGGGTTTTTTATTTGGTACAGTCCACAAGTGCATTCACCGACTCTTAATGGGAGGTCTTAGTCTGATTTTTTTATTGAAAAGGAGTTATTGAGGAGAGGTTGGGAATTAAATAATTTTTGCCTAATAATGCAGTGTTCATAACACTAGTCATCGTGTGAATTCCCACGGAAATGCAAGGGTATGTCTACACTGCAATTAAAACTCCGCAGCTGGCCCATGCCAGATGACTCGGGCTCACGGGGCTCAGGCTAAGGGGCTGTTTAATTGCGGTGTAAACATTTGGCCTCATGCTGCAGCCCAAGCTCTGGGACCCTCCCCCCTTGCAGGATCCTAGAGCCTGGGCTCCAGCCCGAGCCCAAACATGTACACCACAATTAACTAGCCCCTAAGCCTGAGTCCCGTGTGCCCAAGTCAGCGGGCACTGGCCAGCGACGGGTGTCTAACGTCAGTGTAGACATACCCCAAGTGTACTTAGCAGCTGTAATTTTGGGTCCAGTTCCTTCACATGCTGTAATTTGCCTAGGAAAGAGCTGCATATTTAATAACCCTTAGCAAAACAGGAGTTAATATATGAACATTTGCATTTTATTTGTCTCTTTTATAAGAAACATCTGTATTTGAGAGGATTTAGCATGGATTACAGGTCACAGAGGGGCAGAAAGTTATACAAGCTATTTTCTAATCCTGTTTTTTACCTTCAATAAAAGGAGTGTTTTGGATTTCCTCTCCCACCCAGCTGGTTTGCATGTGGGCGGGGCTAGAGCAAGGATAAAAGGGAGTGAAATGTTACATTGTTTTTATAGTTGTGCTGCCAGTAGCTAGCCCTAGGGAAGACAGGCACTTCAGTAGCTAGAGCTCTAGTCGTGTAAAAGATTGCTGGATTTAAGGAAATGTGGCCTTGCCTCACTCATTCAGATACCCAGAGGCTTCAGTAGACACAAAGTAAATGTGCTAGATGCTGCTGCAAATCTTCATGTTCACTGATCAGTATTTACCTAGCAAAAATGTAGTCCTATGAGATTTCTAAAAAAGAAAAAAAAATCTATTCTAACCTACATAGTGAAGAGAATAAAGGCTAGGATTCTCCTCTGCATCAGAACCCTGCCCGGTGCAGGAGATGGAGTGAAGTGTTACAGCTCTCTGATCCTCAGGGCTGCTCTGTGCTGGCCACAGCCCTGATGCAACTTAGAGTAGTTGCCAGACTGCTCTAAGTTGCACCCCTGCACAGTCTCCCTATGGGACCATCTGCTACTGGAGAATTAGTGTAGCAGTACTCTACCTTCTCTTTCCCTGCCCCCAACCTGCTTTTCTCATTCCTTTGACATGACCATTTGCCCGAGTACCCCACAGGGACCTCTATGCAATAGAGAACCTGGCAGGTTGTCTACATTAGTGTAAACACAATTAGCTGTAAGTGAAGTGGTACAACAGAAGCAATTTCATTCAAATCTGAGGAATACAGCAGCAAGATCAGTGACTTGTACTATAAACCGGAACAAGAAAATGTAGGTTTGTTAACAGCTTTAGAGCTCCCTGCCCACCCGGTTTCCATGCCTTTGATGTCCCTCACCAAAGACCTCTTCCAAGAGGCTAGCAAATTCACCACTATCATATCACTTCCTTGCAGTCAGCCAGATCTCAGTCTGGACTTAGCCATCATCTCTTTAAGTCTCTTGCCCCGGGTCCTCTCCAGAACTCCCTCTCCTGAGCAAGCATCACTGTTCCCAGCTAGTCCTGAAACCCACAAGAGGAGAGGCAATTCTTGATTTAGTCCTAAGTGGAGCACGGGATCTGGTCCAAGAGGTGAATATAGTTGGACATCTTGGTAATAGCAACCATAATATAATTAAATTTAACATCCCTTTGGCAGGGAAAACACCACAGCAGCCCAACACTATAGCGTTTAATTTCAAAAAGGGGAACTACACAAAAATGAGGAGGTTAGTTAAACAGAAATTAAAAGGTACAGTGCAAAAAGTGAAATCCCTGCAAGCTTCATGGAAACTTCTTAAAGACACCATAATAGAGGCTCAACTTAAATGTATACCCCAAATTAAAAAACTTAGTAAGAGAATCACAAAAGTGCCACCATAGTTAAACAACAAAATAAAAGAAGCAGTAAGAGGCAAAAAGGCATCCTTTAAAAAGTGGAAATTAAATCCTAGTGAGGAAAATAGAACAGAGCATAAACTCTGGCAAAGGAAGTGTAAAAATATAATTAGGAAGGCCAAAAAAGAATTTGAAGAACAGATAACTAAAGACTCAAAAAGTAATAGCAAAAAAAAATTTTAAGTACATCAAAAGCATGAAGCCTGCTAAACAACAAGTGGGGCCACTGGACAATCAAAATGCTAAATGAGCACTCAAGGATGATAAGGCCATTGCAGAGAAACTAAATGAATTCTTTGCATCGGTCTTCGCGGCTGAGGATGTGAGGAAGATTCCCAAACCTGAGCCATTCTTTTTAGGTGACAAATAGAAGGAACCGTCCCAGATGGAGGTGTCATTGGAGGAGGTTTCGGAACAAATTCATAAACTAAATAGTAATAAGTCACCAGGACCAGATGGTATTCACCCAAGAGTTTGAAGGAACTCAAATGTGAAATTGCAGAACTACTAACTGTAGTTTGTAACCTGTCATTTAAATCAGCTTCTGATCCAAATGACTAGAGGATAGTTAATGTGATGCCAATTTTTAAAAATGGCTCCAGAAGTGATCCCAGCAATTACAGACCAGTAAGCGACATTTCAGTACCAGGCAAACTTATTGAAACTGTAATAAAGAACAAAATTGTCAGACATATAGATGAACATAATTTGTTGGGGAAGAGTCAACATGGTTTTTGTAAAGGGAAATCATACCTCACCAATCTACTAGAATTCTTTGAGGGGGTCAACAAGCATATGGACAAACGGGATCCAGTGGATATAGTGTACTTAGATTTTCAGAAAGCCTTTGAAAAGTCCCTCACCAAAGGCTCTTAAGCAAGGTAAGCTGTCATGGGATAACAGGGAAGGTCCTCTTATGGATGGGTAACTCGTTAAAAGATAGGAAACAAAGGGTAGGAATAAATAGTCAGTTTTCAGAATGGAGAGAGGTAAATAGTCGTGTCCCACAAGGGTCTGTACTGAGCCCAGTCCTATTCAACATATTCATAAATGATCTGGAAAAAGGGGTAAACAGTGAGTTGGCAAAATTTGCAGATGATACAAAACTACTCAAGATAGTTACATCCCAGGCAGAGTGCAAAGAGCTACAAAAGGATCTCTCAAAACTGGGTGACTGGGTAACAAAATGGCAGACGCAATTCAATGTTGATAAATGCAAAGTAATACACATTGGAAAACAATCCCAACTATACGTATAAAATAATGGAGTCTAAATTAGCTGTTACCACTCAAGAGAGAGATCTTGGAGTCATTGTGGATAGTTCTCTGAAAACATCCACTCAATGTGCAACGACAGTCAAAAAAGCTAACAGAATGTTGGGAAACATTAGGAAATGAATAGATAATAGGACAGAAAATATCATGTTGCCTCTATATAAATCCATGGTATGCCCACATTTTGAATACTGCATGCAGATGTGGTTGTCCCCAACACAAAAAAGATATATTGGAATTGGAAAAGGTTCAGAAAAGGGCAACAAAAATTATTAGGGGTATGGAACGGCTTCCATATGAGGAGAGACTAATAAGACTGTGTGATTTTTCAGCTTGGAAAAGAGACAACAAAGGGGGGATAGGATAGAGGTCTATAAAATCATGACTGGTGTGATTAAATAAGAAGTGTTATTTACTCCTTCTCATAACACAAGAACAAGAAGCCACCAAATGAAATGAATAGGCAGCAGGTTTAAAACAAACAAAACGAAGTATTTTTTCACACAATGCACAGTCAACCTGTGGAACTCCTTGCCAGAGGATGTTGCGAAGGTCAAGTCTATAACAGGGTTCAAAGAAGAACTAGACAAATTCATGGAGGATAAGTCCATCAGTGGCTATTAGCCAAGATGGGGTGCAGGAACACTTGTTAGGCTTACTGTGCGTGGGATGGGGGTATGCCCCATCACATTCCTGCCACACAGAGTGTGGTGAACTGAAAACAATTAGAATTCGCCCATTTTCATGTTTCTGGTGCTTCTGCAAAAATGCAGTTTCCTGCAATATTTTTATAATCATGGCCTGGAGACAGGTGTTAACAGAGTCCAGGTATTTAGGTATTTATTCTCCCCAGGCACACATATTTCCTATTATTTTAAATGGGATTTAAGTGTGTAGGCAGGAAGGGGAAAATAAACTGCTAATGATCTAAACTGGAGAAAAGGTAATGCAAAGCAGGTAGAAAACACGTTAGTCAAAGAGGGAAAGGAAATTATTGCCCTGAATTAATCATAAATGAGAAGAATGGAAAAGACCATCTGGACTTGGGTTTTTTGCATGGAAGAGGCATTTCATCTCCATTTGTCTCTCAAATGTTGTACCTAATCTAGACTTAAGGACCTTTAGTGACAGTGGATCAGCTGCCTCCCTAGGCCGATCATTGGCTACTAATTACCATGACGGCTAAGAAATGTTTTCCTGGTGTCTAACCTAACCAGCAGGATGAGCAGCTTCCTCTGCTCAGAAAACACATGGAATGTTATTTATGCAAGTTAAACAACTGTGACAGAGAGAAGAAAAACATGTAGCACTTACTTTTCCTCCAAGGAAACTCTCAACTCATGCAGCATATTTCCAAATGGCCACACTTTGCTACATATTCCTGAGACTGCTCTGATACAAATCACAGGCTTAGCTTTCACTTAGGCTCTTGTAAAAAAACAAAACAAAAAAAAACAGAGATTAAAATCAGGCCTGCAATAAAAGAGTTAATGATGTGAGATGTGATGTCATCAAAAGTCCAACATGAGTAAAGCAAAAACATTCATGATTACTCATAATTATGAGTGTAATCTTTTTACTTTTTGGTGGGTGGGAATAAGCTATTATACTCAAACTATAAGGGCATGCCAACCTCCCATATCCCCCCATCCCCCATGAACCACCAGGCATCCCCCAGAGGTCCCCAGGCATCCCTCCTGAGCTACACAGACTAGATGATCACAGTGGTCCCTTCCAGCCTTGGAATCTATGAATTTATGAAGCTGTTGTTCTAGAATTAACTGTATAACAGAGTAGCTAATGGATGTGAAATCATGACTTTGGTGGAATGAACACTTTGAGACAAACTATATAATCTCATATGGTCACTACACAGGTAAAAAAGGAAGAGACATTGTTTAGCATAGGATGACATCAGAAAATATATATGGTCTTTGACTCATTGTTAGTGTGAACACTTTACCCAAGGAGAAATAAGATTCACATGAAAGGGGGGGGGGGCAATACATAACCTCATCCTCTCTTGTGGACAGACATTTCTTCTAGGGAAAGAGATTTCTTTCCTCAAGAGTTGACAGAGATACATTTGGAACTGTGAGAAAGGTTAGATAAGTTCTCATCATACTGTAAATGCAACTAGAATCACACAATATTTTGTAACTTTAATTTAGTGCCAGCCTGATGTGCTCCATGATATTACCTAGACATGTATGGTTTGCCAATTTTTATGTTCCTCTCTATTTCTATGAAACTGCCAATAAAGAACTTTAGTGAAACTCAGAGGCCCCGACTTCCCCAATTTCTGGGGGCGTGCATGACCCCCGCTCTGCCCCAAGGCCACGTCCCGCCCTTTTCCACCCCCACTCCTTCCTGCCCCATTCTGCCCCTTCCCCTTGCCTCTTCCTCACTCCGCTCCTCCCCCCTGCGCCTCCTGCATGCCACGGAACAGTTGATTGTGGCGGGTGGGAGGCACTGGGAAAGGGGAGAGGAGCTGATGAGCGGGGCCCACCGGCAGGTGGGAGGGCTAGAGGGACAGGGAGAGGAACTGATCCGCGGGACTGCTGGTGTGTGCTGAGCTCCCCCTATTTTTTTTCCGTGGGTTCTCCAGTCCTGGAGCATCCACAGAGTCAGCGCTTACGAGCTCAGTTAAAACAGATACCTGCCCTGGAATCAGGGGCGGCTCTAGCTTTTTTGCTGCCCCAGGCATGGCAGGCAGGCTGCCTTTGGTGGCTTGCCTGCAGGAGGTCCGCCGGTCCCGCGGCTTCGGCGTACCCGCCACTGAATTGCCGCCGAATCCACGGGACCGGTGGACCTCCCGCAGGCAAGCCGCCGAAGGCAGCCTGACTGCCGCCCTTGCAGGGACCGGCAGGCCGCCCCCCGCAACTTGCCGCCCCAGGCACGTGCTTGGAGCACTGGTGCCTGGAGCCGCCGCTGCCTGGGATATTTGCTGACTGAGGAGGAACAGAGCCCTGATCTCAGAATAGAGTGGGTAGCTGCCTGAGTAGCTGGAGTCAGGGGTCATATAAGGCTGTGGTGAGAGCCATTGTGTACACAAACAAGGACATATAATCATAGGGGTATTAATGATGTGATAATGACACCTTTAATAATGCTTTTCTTTAGAAATATAATTTCCCCTGACATTTCCACAGCTATATCTCTGGGACAATCATTATCCTTTATTCACTTCTGAAATTCATTATTATTTTGCCACAGTGGAATCTATTGAGGTTTCCATATTATATTTCTAAATTGTTCTTAGAGGAATGAAGCGGAATACTGCCATTCAGAACAAGTGAGAAGTGATAATTAAAAATAAATACTGCAGTAATTGCAAGGTGGTTCAATTAAAGTAACAAAGAGAGAGAATTGTGACTGAGCCATACAAAGTCATAGTTTATTGTTACAAATTGGATTTGAATTCAGTCTGGTTGGAAACAGGCAAAAGATCTCAAAGTTGCAAGCACCACATGAAATGAGCTGGGATGATGAATTACCTGCATTGAACCTTCTTTCTTTTTCCAGGAACAGCTAATGATAATGTTAGCCCATCTGCAGCAGAGATTTTGCTAAAATTTTATCAGCCGATTTTTTTCAAACAAGTAATTCTAGGTTGTTGACTTCTGAAAAGAACAGTCGTGTAGAATAACCACCAATTCTCAGCCCTGCTAGATACTTGGGGTTGCATACAGAATTATAAAACCCTGGATGTTTCTCATTGTTAATTCAAAATGTAATAGAGCTCTTCAGGATTTTATGGGTGTTTTTTTGATAGTTAAGTGCCCTATGCCTCTTAAATTTCCTTAACACTGTTTAGCTTCATTCTGTCCAAGTAATTTGTAATTGTCATAACTAGAGCTCAGCAAAAAAAATTCAGACAAAACTTTTGTCCATCAAAAAATGCAGCTTCAGCGACATGAAAATGTTTCAGGGATTTGTGTCAACTTTGCCAAATTGTTTGTTTGGAAAAAAGCAAAACAAAAAAACATTCTGAAACATAAATTTTCATTATATTTTTTTAAAATGTTTAAAATGAAATGTTTTGATTTTGTCAAAATGAAACTTTTAATTTGACCCAAAACTATTTTTTTTTAACTTTTCAATTGGCCAGAAATTTTTAAAAATTTCATTTCGGTCCTATCCAATACAACATTTTTTTCTAATTTTCAAAATTGCCAATGAACTGAAAAATCCATTATTCAGCTAGCTCTAGCCATAATTGACATACAATGATAAAAAAGAGTCTGTGTAAAAGAGGGAAGCAATATCCCATGAACAAAGTGCATTTGATCATATCAGCATTCTTTATACGCATTCTATGGGCCCAAGTTTCAGTAAGTTTAAATGGTGGCAAAATTACAAACTGAAATGTCATATATAAGGAATGGCATGAGAAAAAGTGCAGAGAGGCTTGTGAGAAACAGAGAAATGGTTGTTCAAGGATGGCATCATTTGTGCTACAAAGGATAGGGTGTAATGTAATAAGAGACCAATGAAAAAGTATGAAGTAGCAGGTTTATTTAGGAATTAAAGGAAATTCTTGAGAATGTATCACTGAATCAATCAACACTGCTGTGAAACAGTGTCAAACAAAGAATTCAAGGAACAATATTTCAGCTATGAAGAATTACATTCCATCTTATAAAAGCATTCAGCATCTTTTACTGATTAACAGTAAATAACCTCATTGAGTATTAATGCAGCACGATAAAGTGTCCACTATGTTTTCCTGCTTCCTCATCTTTATGAGATCATTACTAACGAGGCTTTAAATAATAATTACTGGAAATCAATTGCCCATAATTGGAGCAAGAATATCACACTTGCACATATAATACCATTTTGGGAAAGGGAACTTCTACCATTTATGTGTTCAGTCGATAAAAGACAGTTTTTATCGTGGTACATTTTTTCTCATTAGCTTTTTTTGCGGTCCATTTCCTCTTGCACAGAAGAAAAAAGCTAATGCGATCAAACGCTACCTTCAGAAGAGCTTTTTTACAGAATGATTTGTCAGTCACAATGAACGGAGTATTTCATTCTATTAAGTGGAAGAAATCCTAATTGAGACTTTGCAAGTGAGAATAATCCCTTTGAGAAGAATGATCACCTTAGTGCTGCTGCCAGAATATATTTTAGGCTGGGATTTCAATGGAGTCTGCGGAAATTATACTTTCCCTGCAAGTTAAGTTCCAAGCTCCCATAGCCACCTTTGACAACAGAAAACTCAAAGGATGCAACAAATCAGAAAAAGGGAGGAAATTCCCAATTTAGGCTGCCAGTCCCTCCTGCCTCCACCCCCTCAACACTCTTGAGAGGTGATCTGAACTACTTAAAATTTACTGTGATTTTGTCTTGTCTGTATGATGTGATAATTTACAGGTCTTATACAGTCTTTGCCTTTTAGTCCTTTTCTGCAAAGGCTTTTTTGTAAGTCCATGTCTATATCAGGAAATAGATGTTAGCCTCTCTTTTTAATTATTTTTCTGCCTTACAATACAGCTGGCATTGTCAAGTTACTTAAAATAGCCCTTCCTAAATAATCCACTTCGAAAACCATTGATAATCTTGTTCCTTATCAGCATTTCCAAAAATCTTCCCCACAACCACGTTATGGTCTGTGGTTTCCCATATCATCCCTTATTATTTACATAAAATCAGGAACTGAATTAGCCATCTGTCCATACTCTGGGGTCACTGCCATCCTTGGCAAGCTATCAAAACTCATTGCCAAAGGCTTTCCTATTTCTTCCCTTGTTGCTTCCTCCTCAGACTGAGGGATGTAATTCATCTAGGCCTGGAGCTCTGTCCACTTTTAAGAGTTCTAATTGCCTTTTTATCTGCCTTAGTGCAATAGTCAAGCCTTTTAGCACCTCTTTGCCTCCTGCCCCCAGGAAAATTCCTGTTTTCAGGTTCTAATTCTAATTCTGTCCTGCCCTCTTCCCCTGCTTCCTCACACATTCACTTTTATTTTAAGAATCAATTAAGAAAAATACTCTCCTGCTTCCATACTTTCTATCTCCCTCTTTCACATATCGCTATGCATCAAATGCCCCAATAACTATGGGTATGGCTACACTTGCAGCTGTACAGCGCTGTGAGTTAAACCCGCCTTCGTACAGCTGAGTAGGGAAAGTGCTGCAGTCTGTCCACACTGACAGCTGACAGCGCACTGGCGTGGCCACATTTGCAGCGTTTGCAGCTGCATTGGGAGTGGTGCATTATGGGCAGCTATCCCAGCATTCATGTGGCTGCAACGTGCTTTTCAAAAGGGAGGAGTGGAGTGTGACAGGGAGTGTGGAGGGAGAGAGAGTGGTTTTTGGGGTGCTGAGAATGTGTCAGCACCCTGCCTTGCAAGTTCCGACCCTCCTGTCCCCCCTGCTTCTCATTCACTCACTCAAAGCAAACAGCAAAATGTTTGCTTTTTCTCTCTGGTAGGGAGCTTTGAAAAGGCACTTCCACATTCCTGGAGCTGATCACAAGAGTGAGAAGAGTGGCCACTTGATAAGGGGATTATCACAGCGCAGCAAGTTAACTCCTTGTTCACACTGACACCCGGGAGTTGTAGCCACTACGCTGCATCTCTTATTCCTCTCGGGGAGGTGGAGTACCTGCAGCCCTGTAGCCAGGGAGATACAGCGCTGTACGTGCCTTGCCAGTGTGGACAGGGAGTGAGATACAGCGCTCTGGGCAGCTTTATTGTGCTGTAACTCGCAAGTGTAGCCAAGGCCTAAGTGGGCAAAACCAGCCAATCACTATACTCTTGAATGAACTTGCGTAGAAAAATGATAAAAGACAAGAACACCATATCACCCATGGGTGAACTCTTAACACTCCATATCTGATATTTTAGTATTTGTCCTCAAAGGAAACCTGCACAACACCTTCAAAAGGCAAGCCTGGGAACTTAAATTCAAAACTCTGCTATACACCAAAAACCATGGACTTAACAGGAACACTAGTTTTATGGCTCATTACAACAATTTGTAACACACCACACAGCCGGCTACCATTCATTGCCCACTTCTAATTCTTTATGCATAACAACTAACCCCCAATTGCCCACTTCCTTGCAAGTGACCACCTCCACCATACCTTACCCCTTCTGCTTGACAATCTGAACTAGCTTGTATTTAGCTCAGACATTCTGCTTGTTTTCCCAGACCTGAAGAAGAGCTCTGTGTAACTAGAAAGCTTGTACCTTCCACCAGCAGAAGTTGGTCCAGCAAAAGATGTTACTTCACCTACCTTGTCTCCTTCATGAAATAGTGTTTCATGTGTTTAGCATGGAGATAACATTTCTTTACAACTCATTTCCTTCTCTTTTACTAAGCCACTGCTAAGGTGACTGCAATGGGGGTTGTGTGTGCTCACTCCATGTTACCAGAACAATTGTCTAGATTTATTTTTTTATTTGGGCCAGATACCGAGGAAGTTTTTTCAAAGACACAAATGGGTAGTTGGTCACACTGTAAGTCAATAGGAGTTATGGATCCTACTGCTATTTGTGCCTTTAAAAATCTTCTCCAATTGCCTCTTTTTTTTTTAATATTAGATAGAGCTAAACAGAAAACACATTTTTAATTATCCTTTGAAAGAAGGACAATTGCTAGATTTTTTTTTAATTGAAGCTTCCAAATCTAATCCCAAGTGTTAGTCAGCACCGATAATGGTATCCCTTGGTATCCTGTTGTTAATTGAACTGTCTCGTTAGCCTGACCTCCCACTTGGTAAGGCAACTCCCATCCTTTCATGTGCTGTGTATTTATTCCTGCTACTGTATTTGCCACTCCATGCATCTGATGAAGTGGGTTCTAGCCCACTAAAGCTTATGCCCAAATAAAATTTGTTAGTCTTCTAAAGTGCCATAAGGATTTCTCCATTGTTTTTGCTGATACAGACTAACATGGCTACCACTCTGAAAAATAATACATGTATTTAGTGCCCTGCATCATGAAGGATCCTAAAATACTTAGCAAATGAGGGGCCAGATCCTCAGCCCAGTCTAAGTCCCCTTTGGACTGCTCTTGTTTGCTCCCCGGATCGGGGGGGGTGGGAAGGTGGTAGAACACCACCTGTGATCCCCATCAGGTGTGCTAACCAGAGCACCTTCTATATAAAATCAGTAGCAGTAGAAAAGTTCCTACTGGACTTCATGGAGTCTCGGGCATTTCTCCTTTTTCAGAGTCAAAACTGTACTTCAGGTAGGGCTGTTTTGGTTTTGGTGAGCAGGGGGTTAGGAATTGAAGGAGGTGCCAGTGTTGTCACTGTGAGTATCATTGTTATAGTGGAAAGGCTTTGTGGAACCCGCTGTCTTCCTCAGAATGTTTGTACTGAACATACCTAACAAGTGCTGCTAAATCATTAATGAATATTTTAAAGATCTGTAGCATCTTGTAAAGATCTGAACACAGAGGATTCAGATTAATGACTAGAGGGCTGAGGATAGCTCATTCAAAAATTTATAATGCAAATAATAAAACCTTCCACGGTGCTCACAAAACCTTCTAACTGAGTTTTGTTTCCTTTTTGTCACAAGTGTCCCAGCCTGGCTGGTTAATTAATTATTAGTGCTCTAGTTCTGGAGAACTGCCACTTCTGGGTCAGAAAGTATATTTATAATTCTTCTGTCTGACTAAAGTGATGTTCCGCAGCCTGTCAGCACAAGTACAAGACTTACCCCAATTCTGAGAGTCTGTTGCCAGGATACAGTCGCAAGTAATTTTTACTTGCTTCTGTAATTAGAAAATGGTGGGAAATAACTGCTAGTCGCAGGTAACCCAAGCTACTGCTCATAGGTAGCACAACAGCTAACACGTCAAATGCAATGTCAAAGTGCCAAGTAGAATGTCAAAGTCTATCTGAATAAACAACGAGCCTGTGCACTGTTGAGCTCAGGGAGAAGTGTTTCCCTCTGAGGCACAGTGCCTTCCAAAATTCCTCTATGATGGTACTGCTCTTCATGGTGCCATCATAAGCCTATGCTTTACAGGAAAATCTAGCCCTAGCTGGGTAATTGAGATGATCTGGGAGAAGAGGATCACTTAACAAACTGAACACAAGAACTCTGATACTAGAGTAAGGATCTGGATTGTACTGAATGACACTGTAGTTAAAAGTTAGGTGCTAGAATTGGGGCCAAAGAGTCAGTGAATGGAAGCTAAGGGAACTGTGTGTGAATATGATCAAATGAAAGAATGGAGTTAGGGTTTATTGTCCTGTAAGTTAAAAAATGTTACCAAAAACTGGTTATGGGATCAAATTACTAAGGAGATGAGCAGGTTTGGTAAAAACAAATAATGATAATCAGCAAAAATGTTTCCATTTTTCATCAGAATTTTCCAATCAACTCTCATGTTGAGTCCTCCTACACCAAGTGCTGAGTTCAGGATTGTGCTTGAAGCCACAGAAATTCTGCTATTGCCAAAGACTTTGTAAGTTAAAACAGAATCTTCAACAGGAGGGTAATGGCAGCAGCAGCACATTTAAGACAAAAGTGATACAGGTCACGAGAAAAGCAAATACATAGGGTTACCATATTTTGAGCCTCCAAAAGGAGGACACTCCACGGGGCTCCGGTCCCGCCCCCAGCCCTGCCCACGCCCCAACTCCGCCCCTTCCCCAAAGTCCCTGCCCCAACTCCGCCCCCTCCCCTGCTTCCCACGAACATTTGATTCGCGGGAAGCCTGAAGCAGGTAAGGGGAGTGGGGGGGAGGAGGCGAGGCAAGTCTGGCCCCCCCGGCGTCTCCAGCCTGGGTCGGCTCGGGCCCTGGGGTGCCGGCCCGGGGCCTGGCCGAGCAGCCCCGGCCCGCCCAGCACTGCTGGTCCCCAGCCCGGCCCCCGGCCCCCGGCCGAGCACCCCCAGCCCGCCCAGCACTGCCGGTCCCCAGCCCGGCCCCCGGGCTCCCGGCCGAGCACCCCCGGCACCGCACCGCTGGCCCAGCCCCCGAGCCCCCGGCCTGGCACCACACCGCCGGCCCAGCCCCCGAGCCCCCGGCTCGGCACCGCCGGCCCCCGAGCCCCCGGCTCGGCACCGCCGGCCCCGCATGTCCCGATTTTCCCGGACATGTTCGGCTTTTTGGGATTTCCCCCCGGACGGGGATTTGGAGCCCAAAAAGCCGGACATGTCCGGGAAAATCCGGACGTATGGTAACCCTAAAATACAGATTGCGTGAAGGATTTAAGGTGAACTCTGTTCTTCTGTGAGTTGAAAAGTGTCACAAAGCCCAAGGTAATAGAGCTGATGATAGAGCTGCAAACTCTGAGATTCAGACAGTGACACAAACCAAAGACATCAAAGGGATACAAAAAGCAAAAGATGAACAGTTTTCCTGATTAGTTTGTCTTCAGCCTATAACACGACTGCACTGCTAATCCACAACAACAGATCTCTTTCTAATGTTCCTGCAGAACCTGGACAGTTAAGCTTATGCTGGAGGACAGAAAGGTGGAAAGCCAGCATTTTGCTTTGCCCAGTACCAGAAACTGCTGGTTCAGATATCTTTATGCCATATGTCCAAATGTGCTGGAGGAACCATCGATGTCATTACCTGTAACATCACATATAAACCGAGAATCTGGTCAACTGGAAAGGAAGGTGAAATCTTTTTAATCCTTCCTAGTGGCCCAAAAGGCAAAGAGATACAAGACCTTTACAGCATTACCTGGTTTGCTGTGTCTGGTAATTAAATTTCCATACTGCTGGCATGAATTAGAGATCACAATTTGATCTGCCAGTGTTGCATGAAAATGAATTGGAAATTTCTGCATAAACAATACTTGTTTGCTATAATAGAGAACCCAAATAACTTGTGCATGCAAGACAACTGGGTGAGCATTAATCCACAGAATGATCACAAGAGCAGAAAGCAAAAGCAGAAGGTAAACAAAGGATTAAATGGAATTTTTTCTGATATTTATAACAGGATACAAAGTATAAAGACATGAATTATTGAAATAATCCTGGTATTACAGATTTCTGACATTACAGTGATAAGGTTTTTAATATGCATTCTTATTTAGAGCCTGATCTCAAGAGGTGCTGAGCATCCAACTCTCCTGTTTAAATCAGTGGGAGCGTGGATGTACAAAGATGCACAGGAGTTTATCCCTAGTGCCCTAGCACATAATCTGAAGGCCAAATTTTGGATGCATATGTATAGCCCTCAGTGAAATGTGTGACCTAGCAACCTACCATCAGCAATGGGACAGCTTTTAAAATGTATGGTCTCCAGTGGAACAGAGCTGAAGGAGCTACTCAGAAGAGGAGGAAGAACCCAGTGAGTAGATGCCTGAGATTCTAGAACTTGAGGATAATGTCATGCCCCAGTTATGACCATGGAGGCCCTCTTGACAGTGCAACCAATGCCCTCAACTGTGAAAGGGGAGAGAACAGAGGGAAGGATTCCAGGAAGGTTGTACAGGGCACTGTCCTACACGACATACAGCTAAAGATGGGCCAGTTGCACTACCACCACCACTCTTCCTCTTCTGGTGGTTTTGTGAATGGGACCTCAGACCCGAAAAAGATTTTTGGCCAAAACTATTCAAAGAATTTGTGTCAAATTGGCCACCAATTTTGTATCAGTCAAAACTTTATTTTCCAGTGAATAAACTATTCGTAAAAAAAAAAAAAGTGCCCAGTTCTACACACAGCCTAGCCCCACAGGAGTCCCCTGTGAGCCAGCATAAAGGAGTACATTGGGGTGAACCATGGACTGTGCAGGGGTATAAGATCACTGCTGTGGTGATCCTCCCATCCTTCTCCCTTGAAGAGGGGATGCATGGGAGTGGCAGAGATTACTGCAGTTGGCGGCAAGATAAGGGGCTTCTCTGTGAAAGGGAAGGTATGTGTTTACTAGGAACTACACACTGTCTGGAAATTTCTACAGAACAGAGTGACATGTAATGGCTGAATAATATACTGCAAATCAACACATCATTATCCCCTTTAGCCTGAGCCAATATTTGGGGCCTTGCTGGGTTGTTTCTATTAGGAGGAGAAATTGATGATAGGACTCAGTTGCTTCCTTTGTGCAATCCTGTTTATTCACAAGTAACATCCACAAAGTCTTATATCCCTGCACACACAGGAGGCAGTTTTCTTGTTCAGAAATCCATGCCGGCTTTCCAACCAGTCCTGTGCCCCAGAGAAACTCTCTTTCTTGGCTTCACTCTAGGGCTATACTCAACAGTTTTTCTCTTGCATTCTTCAGGCTTTGGGGTCCTGTTTGCATCTGACACGGAGACATATACAACTCCACCGATCAGTGCCCAGACCCTATGTTTGCTGTCACTCCCAGGGAAAACCCTCTTATTCTCCCTGAGTTAGTTCTTACTCAGGCCTTCCTATGTGGTCCAGTACCTTAGGTGGTGCTGCTATTGTTTCAGCTATTTCTAAACAAAGGGGCATTGAAATGCTCCATCATTTAACCTGAATGAGAGATGGCTAGTATGCCCATCAACTTCAGACAGGTCTGTGATTACTGTAAATTAAAGACGCGTTTGCTGGCAGCCACCAACACCCTCTGGCATAACAATTCAATTAGAACCAGGAAGCCAGTACTCTAAAGTCCACTTCTTCCCTTTTATTCCCTGTTCCCGCCAGCTGTAGGAGCCTTCCCTCCTACTTTGGCATTATATGGTAAGTATTTCAGGAGTGGAGCTGGCAGCAGCTTTTGCTTGAAGGTCTCTTCCTGCTCTGGTCCCATGTAGTGTTCATACACCTTACCTCAGACTTATTCCATCACCTTCCCCTGGTCATACTTTGTAATCTACTGCTGGGGTCACTTGCCTGGTGAACGACTGGAATGTTCCACAGTTTTAGTCTAAATGGTTACCTAGTCTACCCAGGATTAATTTGTACAATGTACCACAATATACATCAGCCATCAGGTGGCAAAAGTGCTGTCAGTTTAATGCCTGTTTTATGATAATGAAAGATTAACAGGGACGAAGAAGAAGGAACTTGGAAGGAGAGAGTTTATGAACAAAATTGCAGCAAAAATCAAAGAAGTCCTAGTGAGGCCCCTAGCCTCCTTCTGACTTCTCAACACAAGATTTCAGATGCAAGGACATTTTCAACTAACAAAAAGAAGAAATGTTTGTATTAATTATTCATCCCTCTCTAGGGTTTCCATGCACTCAACACCACGAAACTTCCCATGTAAATTATTTAACACTTCATACTTCACCATAGATACTGTTTGAAGAGCAATGCATGCAATTCAGAATAATATAGTCCCCAGGCCTTGACTTCAAGCTAACAGCCCCACATACCTGATGTTCCCAGCCACTGTTATGAACACCAAGAAAATCATCATAATAATAATACCCTGTCCTTATTAAAGCACTTTTATCTATAGCTCCATGGATCAAAATGGGAGGGGGGTGGAAAGAAGTGGTGATGCTCAGATCAAGCCCCACTCTAAATCCCAGGATTCCATATAGTGCCAGTATTCCCCAGTCAACAGACATTTCCTCAGGTCCATCCATATATTTTATGTGTTGAAACATGTAAAATTCCACATCAGAAAGATAACTAGTTTACGTAGAAGGTTCCAGTTTATTTTGCTACCACTTCAGCAGACTGTATTTCTAACTCATGCCAGCAATATGGGAAATTAATACCAGATACAGCACACCAGTTAATGCTGTTGTAGTCTGTGACGGGGTGTACTTACCCCTTGCCCTTGCTGGGCATGCTTCAAATGGAAGCAGACTATAAAAGAGCGTAGCTCAGCTCAGTCTGGGCTGATTGGAGAGGAAAGAGGACGTTGTTGCAGGCTCCCACCCAGAAGCTGTTGGAACCCCAGACCACAGAGGTCAGACATGCTGAGACCCAAGTGAATACCCTGTTGTCTGCTGAAGCTTATGAGAAGGAGTCACTGGGAACTTTGCCTGCCAGGTACTTCATAAGAACATAAGAATGGCCCTACTGGGTCAGACCAAAAGTCCATCTAGCCTAGTATCCTGTTTTCTGACAGTGGCCAATGCCAGGTGCCCCAAAGCGAATAAACTTAACAGGTAATCATCAAGTGATCCATCCCCTGTCGCTCATTCCCAGCTTCTGGCAAACAGAAGCTAGGGACACCATTCTTGCCCAACCTGGCTAATAGCCATTGATGGACCTGTCCTCCATGAATTTATCTAGTTCTTTTTTGAACCCTGTTATGGTCTTGGCCTTCACAACATCCTCTGGCAAGGAGTTCCACAGGTTGATTGTGCATTGTGTGAAGAAATACTTCCTTTTATTTGTTTTAAACCTGCTGCCTATTAACGAGATTGAGAGAATCAGAGGACCTGCAGACTACAGAGCAGGAAGACAAGGTAGGAAGTAGCCCAGGGGAATTAGACATTGATCCGGTTGTGGTACCAGGAACAGAGTCAGCATGTTTCGGTGGGATCCCCACTGATCCAGAGGCACGACTACTTGCCACTGATAGGGCTCTGGGCTGGGACCTGGTGCAGTAGGGAGGACCCTGTGCTGAAAGGCAGTGTGATGGGCTGCACTTACCCCCCAACATGGTCTTGTGGTCTTGCTTTGCAAGCCACCAGGGAGGATAGAAATCATTCCATGCACCTTTCCAATGGGCCAGGTTGTCAGTTCAAATGTTACAGATAATGACAGCAGTGGTTTCTCCCAGCATATTTGGACATATGGCTTAGAGACATCTGAACCAGCAGTTTCTGCTACTGGGTAAAGCAAAATGTCGCATTGGCCTTCCAGCTTACTGTTCTCCATAATAATCAGAACTGTGCAGGTACTTGCAATATCATTGTAAAAAGTTCTGTCGTGGTGGAATGGTGGCGCAGCTGTGTGACAAGGTAAAGACAAATTAATCATGGAAACTGTTCCCTTTGTGCTTTTTTAATTCTTGTCATTGTCTGAATCTCACTCTTTGCAGCTTTGTCATCAGCTGTGTTATTTGGGGAGCTGTGACACTTTTCAACCCACGAGAGAACAGAGTTCACCTTAAGCTCTTCACTCAATCTGTATGTACTTTTTTCATGCCAGGTATATCTTTTGCCATATATGTGCTCCAGCTGCAGTTTTCCCCTTGCTGAGGACTCTGTGTTTTAACTCACAAAGTCTTAGATGACAACAGAACTTCTGCAGCTTCAAGCATTTTCAGTCCAATCCAGCACTCGGCACATTTTACACCGAGCTCATTATTTGAGTTGGGTGGGAGATTTTTTATATATGTGAGATCACTGTAATAGAATCATAGAAGAAAGCAATGGAAAAGAAGTACCCCTTATCCAGTACAGGATTTTTCTCAACTGTATACATTTTGGTGCTCTGGTCAGTCCAGTATTCAGTTAATCAAATGATCCTCTTCATTGGGAGACTATTCCATAATTAACATCTCTCCATTTACCCCGCTGCCTCCTGTTAATCATCTCCATCTTTGTTCCCTCTCTCTCCTCTTCCAGTTTTCTATTTCCTCCTTGCCTAAATGTTCCCAATATCACATTTCTACACCCCTCCAATCTCTTATCTTCACTTACCCTCCCACAATCGCCACTATTAAAATAAAAACATTTTCATAGTTTATGCATCCATTTTTTCTTGTATATACATGGAATATGTGAATATATCTCAGTACACACACACACACACACACACACACACACACACACACACACAGATCCTTAAGATATGAATATAACTTTGATCTACATGATCATGTATGTGCAACCCCGGGCTTCTGCTCTCCTTTCCCCACACTTCCTACCACTCATTGCATTTTTCCTTTTTTGAATTTCATTCCATCACTTTCCTAGGCATACTATCATGTAGCAGAAATTGTATGACACTTTCAGAGGTTAACCCTGATGATTTCATGATACCGGAGACTGTAAATACACTGTTAACTACTGGACAGCTGTTTTGCTTAGCCAAGAAATCTGAAAATCCTGAATAGAAGATAGTTATCTCTCCCTGAATAATTAATTAAATGGATAATCATGTCAGTTGTGATTATTCTGTACGTCAATTCATGTGTTATATTTTAGGCCCCAGATTGTTGCAATGTTTGCATGTTCTTCTTTCTTTCTACCGCCTCATTGCCAATATGGTCAGGCCATTGTTACTGCAAGAAAGGCAGACTACATTTGTTTCCACCTGAAGAAGAAAGCAGAATAAAGGAATCTACAGAGAGTTTGACTTGCTAAATACTTGAATATGCCATCTATGGTTTTGATAAGGAAATTCATGTTCAAGTGACTTTTGAGAAGTAAACAACCTGCCTTCTAAGTTAGAAATCTGCACAAACATGGCAATTTGACATCCAATGAAAATTTTCAAAAATTAACTCAATACTTTTACACCTACAGATCACAAACTAACATCCAGCTAGGGCTAGTAGGAGAAAGACATGTTAATATGGATATTAATTCTATTATAAATTATGTTGAAAAGTGCTTTCTTTGTGTATAAGAGTGTGGGATCATGACAAATCTAGTTGCTGGGCAGGAACCTATTACTGCTGCTACCAGCTAAGGAAAATCTTATTTAGCTGAAGAGATAGAGACCTGTGTAGGCTGAAGAACCAGAATTCTAATTTCAGCTGCACACACATGTATGGGTTTAATAGTTATTATGTCTGCTGTTTTCAGCAAGGGAATTTATTAACTCTGTCTACTTATGGACAAAAGACAAACACAGCCTTGCAAACCACTTGCTTCTACCTTTTAGACCTCTATGCCCTTTTATAGCATGGGTAATGATAAAATAGAAGGTTTTTAAGAATAGATTAGGCAAACATCTGTCAGGCATGGTGTCACAGATCCTAGTGAAAGCCCCCTCTTTGCCTCCCATTAGAACTGCTGTGAGATGTATTCAAGTCTCCAGACTCTGGACCCCTGCAGTGTTTCAAGCCCCTGATGGCTGAATAGAATTCAACCACTTCCCTAATCTCTGGGTCCTTAGGCATTCTCAGAGTACAGACCTTCTATGTGGCACCTCTCTGGGAGTGTTGGAACCCACCGTCCAGCTGCCTAGCCCAACTGGGTGCAGCCCTCAACCTTTTGACTCCTAGTACTTGAACACATCACTGACCCAGAATTCTTCCCCAAAAGTGTGAAGCTTCTGGTTTACAGTTTAACTCTCTCTGGGGCATGCAGTAGTAATGAAGCAGTCAACACACACACTTTACACAGTCTAACATCTTTATGTTCTTTTATTCTTAATTATGGAAAGTACAAGAGTACAGATCATACAAAACAAAAAACATTACATGCATTTCCCTTTCTATTTTACCTTTCCCTGGGGAGTCCTTGGGGGACCATCTGGTCCAGGAAAGGAGGCAGGATGTCCCCTGCCGCCTGCAGGCTGTTGCATGATGGGGTGCACACACGAACTGGAGAAAAACAACCCATAAACAGACCAACTCTTTTAAAACTTTCAGCTCCTCTGTGTCAGGTGACTCCTTTTCCAGCTTCCCTCACATGAGCACAGACCCCTGCCTGGTGACTTTGTTGCTCTGGCGAGCTTCCCTCTGTTAAACTAGTCCTCCTTGGCAGGGACCACTCTTTTGACTAGAGTGAATCAATTCCCAACAACTGGATACTTAAAAGTCACCTACCCTCCATTACTATTATTTTGCCACCAGCCTTTGGAAGTTTCAGCTTAACATGGAGACAGACCATAAAGAATGCAAAAGGCCATACACGCAAAATGGAGTTTGCAGCCTGACAGACTTCATAATCTCACACATAATTCATAAATTGTATGGCTATATTTCCAATTCATCATATATGATTTAAGTTTACTTAATCCTGCCTCAATGCATGGAGATAGTCTAGAGGACCTCTTGAGTTCGCTTACACCCTTAAATTTCTCTGATTCTCTACAAATAATGCAGCATTTTCCTCTCTTCTGGGCTTCATTTTGGTTGCATTTCAAATATTGATCACTTCTCTCAGTTTTTGTTTCAATTTCATTTCCAAAATCCAGTTTTAGATAGTGATGACTTCCAGAGCATCAATTACATGAAATGAGTACCTAGTAAAAGAGATATTCCAGCTTTGGTAAGTAACCCATGTCTAACCTGCAGGTTGCCATTGTTGTTATTCATAATCCTCTGATAAAAGCTGTGAAGCGAGTGCTTGCCTTGATGATGGCTTTGTTTTCGAGCTCAGTTATATGATAATATACAACTAATGCAACAGCAGGCCTGTTCCTAGCAAAACAGGAGGAAACAGAAATACTTGTATGCAATTTGACCTTGAACAACTGAGGAAACAACTTGATCATAGATCTGGCAGAATTTTTCATTCAAAATATTTTGACTAAAAATTGTCTTTTTCAAAACAAAAGAATGTTGCAAAAATCATTTTTTGAAATTTTCTATTTTTTAAAACTATTTTTTATTTTTCTTTTCTCTCTCCTTCCTTTTTTCCCCCTTTTCCATATTATTAAATGATAACATGGGAAAAAATAAAGGGTCTCAAAAAAACTACTTGCTTACAAAATCAGATATAAAAATACAAATGGGTCACAGCACACTATTACTGAAAAATAGCTTATTTTCTCATTTTTACCATATAATTATAAAATAAATCAATTGGAATGCAAATATTGTACTTACATTTTAGTGTGTAGTATATAGAGCAGAATAAACAAGTCATTGTCTGTATGAAATTTTAGTTTGTACTGACTTCACTAGTGCGTTTTATGTAGCCTGTTTTATAACTAGCCAAATATCTAAATGAGTTGATGTACCCCTTGGAAGACCTCTGTATCTCCAGGGGTACATGTACTTGAGAACCACTGCCATGGATGATTCTCTGACCACAGAGGACACTATAGTCCAGTCCACTCTTGTTATACTGGACATTTTGCCAGTATTCTGCACCAATTCTTTGCCCACTCTACAAGGGGTTGGCTTATGGAAAATGGTTTTCCTCCTGACATTAGATGGGTTGGAATGGAAACTGTATTTTTAGTCTCATTCCAGTGCTCCGGGGGAAAAAAAATCCATCCATTGCTGAAATGAAGCACTTCACAAGCAACACGATGTGCCCGCTTCTAAATTTGTTAAGTTCCTTCAGTCACCCATCTTGTTAACATTAAAATTCATAGGCTGTGCTGAACTCTCCAGTGAGAGACTAGACTGGATTAAATTTGCTGGTTCTGCACCTCTTCTATTCCTCAATCTTTAATGCCTCCTTTTGGAATTTTAGGTTGGATTGTCAAAAGCGCTCTACATTGGCCTAATTCTGCTCAACAAACATAGATAGATAGATAGATTAGATAGATTAGACAGATATCGTATATACTCATTCATAAGCCAAAATTTTTAGTGAAAAAGGGAAGCACCAGAGAAGTGGGTCAGCTTATGAATGGGTATAGAGAGGGAGAGGTGGGACACAGCCCCTCCCGCCAACAGAGGGAGCAAGGAGAGACAGCACTGCCAGCAGAGCCAGAAAGGAAGAGGCGGGGGCCAGAGTCTCTCCGCTTCTGGCCATGCTGCTCTCCCCCAGCCTCTGACGCAGCTGCAGCTCCAGGGCTGGCAGGCTGCAGCTGTGCCATTCAGTCCCGCCCCCCAGAGCAGGCTGTAGACACGCCGCTCGGCCCACCAGAGCACGCTGCGGCCGTTCCGCCCAGCCCAGCCGGCTGGAACACACTGCGGCCGCGCCCCCCGCTCTGGCCCGCCGAAGCAGGCTGCGGCCGCGCTGTCCAGCCTGCCGGAGCAGCTCCAGCCAGGCCAGAGACATCCTCCCCAGCCCTCCCCAGATAAGGTGGGAAGGGATGGGATGGGGAGAGTGGGGGGGTCCTGGGCTAGGGGTGGGGTCATGTGGGGGGTGGTCACAGGGGTTACTCCCCTCCCCCCCAAAAAACATTTCCCCACTACTTGCTGTCCCGGCCCATCAGGGTAAGCAGCTGGTGCGCTGGGACACTTTGTTTACTTAAGTTTACCTCTGTGCCTGTGGACGCTTGAGGTAAACAAACCATCTCGGCCCACCAGCGGCTTATCCTGATGGCCCGAGAGCCAAAGATTGCTGACCCCTGAATTATAGGGTTGGCTTATGAATGGGGTGGAAGTGCTTCCATCTTGGGGGGGTCAACTTATAAATGAACTGGCTTATGATCGAGGATATACGGTAATGCTTTTGAAAACCTCACCTTAGCTTTCTATATGTTGTACTGTACAGTTCTGAAAATGGCCAAAAAAAAAAAAAAAAAAAAAAAAAACCCAAACCCAAATTGTCCTATGAATAGAGCAAGAATTGCAGAAAACAAAGAGAATTTTTAACGTGAATCTACATCTGACTCTGAACCACCACTTGAAGACTTTCCAAGCTATTATTATTTAGTCCGTGGGCACTTTTTTTTTTTTTTTGCTTACCATTTCCGAGTTCATCTAATAAATCTATTGTTTGTACCTTGCTATTCACTTTCTTTTTACTGTGTTTCATCCATCTCCCTCATGTGTATAATACTAGTTATGAATAACCTTATACATTTCTCTTTTCAAGAATATCAGACACTGTCTTCCTCTCCAAGAACCATAAACTGTCTTCATGAGTAGGCTTTATTCGGAAGGCAAAAATAAAGATTTGCCTTTTTCAATTTACCTTCCTAATTTTCAAATAATTTGAGACATTTTCTACTTCAAACATGTAATAATTAGTTTTCAGATAAAAAAAAAACCCTCAAGTTTTAAGCAAACAAAAACAAACAGAAAGATAGAAAAGGGTAAAGGAGATGGATACTCATACTCATAGACTCATAGACATTAAGGTCAGAAGGGACCATTATGATCATCTGGTCTGACCCCCTGCATGCTGCAGGCCGCAAGACCCTTCCCTGGACTCTACCGTTGAAGTCCCCAATCCTGTGTTTTAGTGACTTCAATCGGCTGAGACCCTCCTGCTAGTGATCCCTGCCCCATGCTGCGGAGGAAGGCGAAAAACCTCCAGAGGCTCAGCCAATCTACCCTGGAGGAAAATTCCTTCCCGACCCCAAATATGGCGATCAGTAATACCCCGAGCATATAGGCAAGAGTCTCTAGCCTGACCCTTGTTGGCCATTATGCTGTTCATGTACCATTGCTTGGTTTTCCTTGGCTACTATGTTTTATCATTAAACCATTCCCTCCATAAACTTATCCAACTTAATCTTAAAACCAGACAGGTCCGTCGCCCCCATCGTTTCCCTCGGAAGGCCGTTCCAATATTTCACCCCTCTGATGGTCAGAAACCTTCGTCTAATTTCAAGCCTAAACTTCCCCCCGGCCAGTTTGTATCCATTCGTTCTCGTGTCCACATTAGTACTAAACTGGAATAATTCCTCTCCCTCCCTTGTATTAACCCCTCTGATATATTTAAAGATAGCAATCATATCCCCCCTCAGCCTTCGCTTTGTCAGACTAAACAACCCAAGCTCCTCTAATCTCTTTTCATACGACAGGTTTTCCATTCCTCTGATCATCTTAGTCGCCCTTCTCTGCACCCGTTCCAGTTTGAGTTCATCTTTTTTAAACATTGGAGACCAGAACTGCACACAGTACTCCAAATGAGGTCTCACCAGCGCCTTATACAACGGAAGCAGGACCTCCCTATCTCTACTAGATATACCTCGCCTAATACATCCCAAGACCGCATTGGCTTTTTTCACCGCCACGTCACATTGCCGACTCATAGTCATCCTGCAGTCCACAAGGACCCCTAGGTCCTTCTCCTCTTCCGTTACTTCTAACCAATGCGTCCCCATCTTGTAACTAAAATTGTTATTATTCGTCCCCAAGTGCATCACCTTACACTTTTTACTATTAAATTTCATCCTATTTCTGATACTCCAATTCACAAGCTCATTCAAGTCTCCCTGCAGAGTATCCCTATCCTCCTCCGAGTTTGCAACTCCTCCCACCTTCGTATCATCCGCAAACTTTATCAGCCCACTCTTGCAATCGGTCCCGAGGTCAGTTATAAATAGATTAAATAAGATGGGTCCCAAAACCGAACCTTGAGGCACTCCACTAGTAACCTCCCTCCAACCCGACAATTCACCCTTTAATACGACCCGCTGCATTCTCCCCATTAACCAATTCCCTATCCACCTCTGGATTTTCATATCGATCCCCATGTTTTTCATTTTAACCAATAGTTCCTCATGGGGTACTGTATCAAACGCTTTACTGAAATCCAGGTATATTAGGTCCACCGCATTTCCCTTATCTAATAAGTCCGTTACTTTCTCAAAGAAGGAGATCAGATTCGTTTGGCACGATCTGCCCTTCGTAAAACCATGCTGTAATTTATCGCATTTGCCATTAACTTCTAGGTCCTCAACTAGTTTCTCTTTCAGAATCTTTTCCAGCACCTTGCACACTACTGATGTTAAACTAACAGGCCTATAGTTACCCGGGTCACTTTTTTTCCCTTTCTTGAAAATAGGAACCACATTGGCTATTCTCCAGTCTAACGGGACTACCCCCGAGTTTACAGATTCATTAAATATAGTCGCTAATGGGCCTGCTATTTCCCGCGCCAATTCCTTCAATATTCTCGGATGAAGATCGTCCGGTCCACCCGACTTAGTCCCATTAAGGCGTTCTACTTCATTTGAATTGTTCAAGAAAATAAAACACAGTAATCTTACAAAGTCAATCAACTCAGTGACATTCAGGAAACAATTCCTAAGAAAAGCACAAGTTTTGTTTCCATAAAGAGCATTTATGAATAATTTGGAATCAAGCTTTAACTTCATAATAATTTTAATCTTATTCAGAGATACAGTAATAATGACACTGGATCTCCTCCTCCCCCCCAAACCCCTGAATTTCATTTACTAGTGGATGAAATGAGTCCTGCATATGCTATAGACATGTGCCAGCATATTGGCTATTTATAACAACAGTAATAATACACATTTACATATATGTAATTATTCTATAAATCAAAATATATTGCCATGGAAAATATATCTAAAGATAATGAGATTTCTGAACAATTGCCAGTGAGTACTGCTTCCAGAACTAATTTATGAAAAGGAGGGAATGTGTTTACTAATGAAAGCAGTGGACTGGAAGTGACAACTCTTAGGTTCAAATCCGAGCTCTGGTACTGACACACAATGTGATCTTCTGCAAGTCACTTAGCCAGCTTTTCCATCTATAAAGTAGAGATAGTAATACTTTCTTCAAAGAGGTGTTGTGAGGATGTTTGTAAAGTGCTTTGCAATGCCAGGAAGAAAGGCTCTGCATAAGGGTAAAGTATTAATAATTGATTATTACTGTGATTGTAAATAACCAATATGCCTGATGATTTCTATAGGATATACTATACTCAAATCATCCACTATTGAACATAATTTAATTGTTATGTGTAACAATGCTAAAATATGAATCCCACGCATATTTCAAAGCATATGAATAAGGGAAAGTAGCAAAAGAAAAAAAGAAAAAAAAAAGGAGGTGATTGTCCCTGCCATCAAAGTATATCCTTTGCACATTCCTGGCACTACATCAAGGTTAAGTTAAATGCAGCACTTGAAGGCAGTTGCATGTGGTAGAGTGTACAACCAGGCTCATTAGCCAATTGTGAGTCTTATGCAAAAGTCTTTAATGTGGTACAATGGCATTTTTCAGCCTTCTTTTAAAAGGGAAAAAGTTAATAATGTGAAAGTTTTATTACTTTTTTTTTTCTTTTAAAGAAGTGCCTTTTTGTAGTGAACTATTGTGACTAGTTAGAGCGAAAGCTCAGGGATTTCCTTCACTCTAGGAATGACTGTAATTATACAAGGGGCAGGAACCACAGCAGTAAACTGGCAACACACCAATGTCTTAACCTCTGAGACAGGAGGTGGAGAGGTGTTAGCAGTCTTACACAAGTCCTTAAAGCATAAACATATGGTAAATCCATTACTTAAACTACAAAGACTAGAACCTTGCTAATGAACCTATTTACTAGGTTAAATAAATACTAAAAGTGTTTAAAAAAGGCTAGCTGTGTGACTTTTTAAAATCAAACATTCTTCACTTGTCAGAATTTGGTGTTTGGAATCTGTGAAACATGATGACCTTTCCAAGCCCATGAACACATACACTGTCTGTGTCCTCACCACCACATGAAAATACAAAGCCTTTATAAGTGATGTGAATTGGCTAAAGTAGCAACTACACTGGCAATGCTTGGGCTCCCACAGTTCGGCACAAGTGGCACCAACAGTGGATATGTAGACAGGAGGACTCAGGCATTTTTACCACCTTGTTGTCTAACCTGATGGTGAATTATGTGTCTCATTTTCCTCAGTGTAGACAAGGCCTAAGAGTAGCAGTAAGAAGGGATGATTTGTTCATGTACAAATCTCTTCCTAATGCCCAAAAAAGAGGCCTGCACTGTTAGCTGTAGCAGCAGCTTTAATGCACATTTTCACATCAGCGTTAGTTTTAAGGTGTAAAGGACACCAAAGTCCATAAGAGCTGCATTTTATAGAAATAAAACTAAACTGATTATAGTTTTGACAGACAATTTCCTCTCTAGAGGATGTGGGAATGAGATGGCTACCAATACTCTTTAAAATCTCTATTAGTGGTTTCATTGCATTACTATCACAATGAGATCAGGTTCATCCAAAGCTGACTGAAGTCAATGGAATGATTTCCCATTTAATTCAAAGGGGTTTGGGTCAGGCCTATGGAGATACACAGTTGAGACAGAAAGGCTTAGTGACTCAAGACTGTGGTACTCTTCAGTTCTAAGCACATTCACTGTCTCTTTGACCTCGGGTAAGCCACTTTTTCCCCCTCTGCCTCCTTTTTCCCATCTCTGAAATGTAATCACGGCCTACTTATCATGAATGATATGTTTCTGTTCTGAAAATGAAATAAGTACTAGGAATTCATATTTTGTCAATTTTAAGTAAAACATACACTTGCAAGAAAAGAGGAAAGATCATGTTTATATTATTGTGGTCGTGGAAACTGAATGGATGTTGGTCATCGGCTTGAAAGAAGTCAGTCTCAACAGCTGTATTACCAAATGCAAGTTAGCTTTCTCATAAGAACATAAGAATGGCCATACTGGGTCAGACCAATTGTCTATCTAGCCCACTATCCTGTCTTCTAAAAGTGGCTTTTACACTTGACTTGCCAGAGATTATGGTCAGTAGGATTTGATTTCCAATTTTTAAAGATGCCTTCTTGTCTCTAACTGCCTCTTTTACTCGCTTGTATAGCCATGGTGGCACTTTTTTGGTCCTCTTACTTTTATTCACTATTAATAATAATTAATAAATTATTTATTAGTTATTATTGGATATATATATAGTTTGAGCCTCTATTATGGTGTTTTTTAAAAGTTTCCATGCAGCTTGCCGGCATTTCACTCATGTGACTGTTCCTTTTAATTTCCACTTAACTAGACTCCTCATTTTTTTATAGTTCCCCTTTGTGAAGATAAATGCTACTGTGGTGGGTAGCTTCATTCACCTCTTGGACCAGATCCTGTGCATCATTTAGGACTAAATCAAGAATTGTTTCTCCCTTGAGGGTTCCAGAACTAGTTGCTCCAGAATACAGTTATTAGTGGTGTCTCAAAATTTCAGCTCTGCATCCCATCATGAGATGACGTGTTCCCAGTGAATATGGGCATAGATGAAATCTCCCATTACTATTGGGTTTTCTGTTTTTCTAGCTTCTCTAATCTCCTTGAGTTTTTCACAATCACTGTCACCATAGTGGTCAGGTCCAGAAATCTGGGTGATCCATCAGCTTGGCTCATCTTTCCTAGACCTTTATCAATTGCAAACATACAGACAAACATTAACTATGGTCCCTATCCTAAAGTGAGAGCATTTGTGCAGACCCCTGTGCCCATGAGGAATCACGTTGAAGTCCAGTGTGAAGTCCATGGAAGGGAAGTGAGGCCTACAAGCAATTTTTAAATATTAAAAATAACTATATTTAAATCATGCATTCCATCATTTTAGATGACCTCTTGCAGAAGAGATAAAGCATTTTCTCTAAATTGTTCACAGTCATAATTTCCATTGTTTTGAAAATGTTTTAGTTTGCTAAAAAAAAGGGGGAGGGAGGAATGAATGCAATTTTCAGTAAAAAACAATGGTTACATGATTTAATATATTAATATGTTTATACAATCCTCAGGGATAAGTTCACACTAGCAACAAATGGGTATTATTCACATAGTGAGGGGAAATTATTTATTTCCATGCTAGAAAAAAGCATTTTGCTGTAGAAAATGGGCTGTATGGATTTTTTATTAAAAGGGTCATTGATCAAGTATTTGCCATTATTTGTGTCATACTTTTATCCATCCAGGGCGAAAGCAGCTTTCTAATGTAGGATGACAACATAGGTGCTGCAGTGCACACAAAGGAAACAGCTGAAGAGAAAAGCTCAAGCAGCTGTATGAAATCATGCTATTCTGAGATTGTTCCAGTAACACCCCCACCTGCCAGACACACACACACCCCCAGTGTGTGGTACAGACACCACAGATGGCTTAGGCTAAACGTTTTTCTAACTTTAATAAGTGGTAGTACCGATAAGAAGATTTTACCATACTGAAATAGCATTTTTCAGGCAAGAGTTTGAAAACTGAGGACCCAATCACCCTTCCCAGGGACAGAGACAAAGAGGAGCTCAGGAAGGGTGTCTCTGAGAGGTTTTCCTTGTGAACTTTTCCTCACATTTTTCATCAGCATGAAATTTGACTCCTTTCTCCCCACTGCCACAGAACAGACCTCGCAACTCATTCACAAACAATGACTTTGTACCTCCCAAGACCTTCCTCTCACTTCCTGGCAGCATGACTCCCAGAACCAGCAGCTGCTCCTGGGTATTTCCCTTTAGAAGGTCTCCACACTACAGAAGGCAAGTCATGGAATAGAAATACAGTGCAATGCACTGTGCATAGGATTTTGGGAGAGCTAAATGAACATTAACGTAGAGTGAAATCTATTCCATCTGCATAGAGCCCAAGCATTTCAAAACAGAGTACAGAGGAGTTTGAAAGGTGAAAAACATCCCTCAACACAAGACTATCAGGCTGAAACAGCAGCCCTTCTGTACCACTTGCATAAGTTCTTGGAGTCACTGAATTGTAATTCTTTGATCCCCTCACTGCCTTCTATATCAGCATTTATGGAGCCAGAAAAGAGATTCTTTTAGTAGCATGTAAGGGATGTGATGGTCTCCATGCCTCCGCACATCCCATACATGGGGCTTACTTGGTGCAAGGGGTCTTATGTGGACCTACTGACCATTAGTGAATTTCTCCTACAATGGGATTTGATGCACATAATCTAGTCTCAGTGCCTTGATGTAAGGAGCTCCCAGTAATTGGATACATCATATGAAACAGAGTAAATGAATTTCTGGCTAGCATTCAACTACCTAATGCAAAAGGTATTTCTTTCATTTCTTCTAAAATTGTTTTTACAAGCATTTCCTTGTCAGATACCACAGCCTCTTTAACTGCAGTTTTCACACAAAAAAAGCCAAAACCCATCTCTTTGAATTTCATGGATGACAAGTCAGCAATAACATATCAGCCAGAAAAATGTAAACGAACGTTTCTGGGGAAGGAAAAAATGTGATTTATAAAATAATCCCTTACATAAGTTGTTGTTTTAAATGAGTTCAGATTTTTCTGAAGTAAATATAGGAATATTCATAAACTCTCATACAGGTCTTTGCATATTCTAAATACTTACAAATTTTCTCTCCTCCCCCAAAAGACCTAGACTAATAAATATCAATGCAACTGTAGATAATTCTTTGAAGTAAGGCACCTGAGTAGCTAATGGAACAGAAATATTCCTTCATTGTGAGTTGAAGCAAGAAAATTCACATACTGCAGAAGATCAAATTATGTTAGATATTTCTGATGGCTTTATGTTAGGTTTGTTTTTGCTTTCTGACTTTAAATAGTCTAAAGCAGTGGTGGGCAACCTGCGGCCCGCGGGCCACACGTGGCCTGTCAGGGTAATCTGCTGGTGGGCCGCAAGACAGTGTTTACATTGACCATCTGCAGGCACGGCTGCCCGCAGCTCCCAGTGGCTGAGGTTCGCCATTCCTGGCCAATTGGAGCTGCAGGAAGCAGCATGGGCCACCGCTTCCCACAGCTCTCATTGGTCAGGAACAGCAAACTGTGGCCACTGGGAGCTGCAGGCGGCCGTGCTTGCGGGAGGTCAATATAAACACTGTCTCACGGCCCACCAGCGGATTACCCTGACGGGCCGCATGCCCATGACTGGTCTAAAGACTGACCACCAACAAAACCTATAGTTAGATTCATTCCCTTCCTCTCAGCCACAGTCACATTCACCAAATCATGATCAAAAGAATTGTTCCATGTACAGCAGAACCTCAGAGTTACAAACACCTTGAGAATGGAGGTTGTTCATAACTCTGAAATGTTCGTAAATCTGAACAAGCGTTATGGTTGTTCTTTCAAAAGTTTACAACTCAACATTGACTTAATACAGCTTTGAAACTTTACTATGCAGAAGAAAAATGCTCCTTTTAACCATCCTAATTTAAATTAAACAAGCACAGAAACAGTTCCCTTACCTTGTCAAATATTGTTTATTTTAGTTTTCCCTTTATTTTTTTAGTAGTTTACATTTAACCCAGTACTGTACTGTATTTGCTTTTCTTTTTTGTCTCTGCTGCCAGGGCTGGCCTTACCATGGGGCGAACTGAGGCGGCCACCTCAGGTGTCAGACTGTGGTGGGGCATCACTAGGACCCAGAGTGTAGAAAATTGTGTCTACTACTGGTGCATATGTATTCTCTCTGCTCTAGATGCACAGAGATGGTGGAGTGCTGTGCTGGAGGAAGGAGGGCACAAGAGACACAATAGGCAAGCAGGAGAAAAGGTGAGAGGGAATGATAGAAAGCAGCAGGAGCTGCAGGGAGAGAGAGGAGGAGGAGCATCATATGTACCTCTCTAGCACCCTCAGGAGCCTGGACTAATTAACCCCAGCTTCTCAGGGAGATTCCTGTTTCCTGCTGCTTCCCTGAACCCCTTTGAGGAGAACAGGCAGTCAACTGCAGTAGTAGGAGCCAGTTAGGCCTTTAAAATGCTGATATCTTCCCTCACTCAGGCCCTGCTACCAGCCTGCTTATTTGTCCCCTTCAACTGAGTATTGAGAGCCACTGTAGCTGGCACAGAACAGCAGTCATGAATGAAAGACGAAAACTCCCCTCTGGGGCAGCATTCAGAAAAAGAAAGAAAGCAAAGGAAGCTTTTCTATCTGAGCAGGAAGGAGCTCTCCTGAGATACATAGACACAAATGTTCCCGGTGAGCCTTCCAGCCCCAGTGAGGATGTGAGTGGTGAGGGGATGCCTTATCTTCCAGTTAGTCAGAGTGCAGGTGACCTGGCAGCTACTGCAGCATCCATCTCTCCATCTCAAATGGATGTAACCATGCACATTCCTGAAGAAAAGTGTAGATCAGAGAAGAGAGTGGTGGAGGCAGAAGAAACAGCTGCTGCTGAGTTTAGTTCCTTAAGTTTAGATGATCCAGGACAGTGGATCCACTTGAGCAGTAGCCTGAGGGACTTCTTTGTACTGCATGGGCCACAGCAAGTGGAAAAAGTCATGTTCCCCAAAGACAATAAAAACAGATGTTTCCATTCAACACATTACTGGCGAGAAATCCCCAATGGTGACAAAGTGGTAGGCCATGGTTTCTGTATTCAAAAACCCAGAATGCTGCATACTGTTTTTGTTGCAAACTCTTCCACTCTCATGTTCCAGCCACATTGGGTTCTACAGGAACAAAGGACTGGAAAAATCTGGCTAGAAATCTGGCATGCATGAGAAGGCAGCAAATCACCAGAGTGCATTCCATAGGTGGAAAGAGCTAGAGATGAGACTAACGTTAAAGGTCACCATAGATGATCAGCATCAGAGTCTCTTTACTGATAAAATGTTCTGAAAAGGTTCATTGCCATTGTGAGAATGCTTGCTACCCAACAGCTAGCACTGCGTGGCACTTCAGATCAGCTGTATGCGCTAAACAATGGAAACTTCTTTAAAATTGTGGAGCTGATGGCTGAGTTTGATGCTGTACTCCAGGAGCATCTAAGAAGAGTCACCACCTAAGAAATGAGATCACACAGTTACTGGCAATAAAAGACAAACAGAAAATTGTGGCAGATCTGAAGTCAGCAAGATATTACTCTGTTGTTTTGGACTGCACACCTGACATCAGCCATACAGAACAAATGACTTTAATGGTGCATTTTGTAACAACAATAGAACCTAGTGAAAATGTCACTCCAATGGTGACTGTCAGAGAGTATTTTCTAGAATTTATTGACATTGATGATACTACAGGAGCTGGTATGACAAATGTGCTTCTTAAAAAGCTGGAAGATACGGGAATTGCGATAACTGACATGAGAGGTCAGGGTTAGATAATGATGCCAACATGAGAGGAAAGAACAGAGGAGTGCAGATACAGATCCAAGAGTTAAACCCTCGAGCTTTTTTTGTCCCATGCAGTTCTCATTCATTGAACTTGGTGGTCAGTGATGTAGCATCAGGTTCTAGTGAGGCTGATGAATTTTTTAATGCAATTCAAAGCATCTGTGTATTTTTCTCTGCATCAACTCATCAATGGCAAATTTTGAAGCAACATCTGGGAACATCCTCTCTGACACTGAAACCACTGAGTGCTACATAATGGGAATGTCAAGTGGAGGCGATAAAGCCTATCAAACACCAAATTGGGAAGATAGATAATGCCATAGTTGCCATTATGGAGGATAATGCAATGACAGGAAATGTTCGTGGGAGAACAGTGGCAGAGGGAAATGGAATCACCAGAAACATACTTCAAATTTCTGTGTGGCTTAGTGTTGTAGCATGACATACTGTTTGAAATAAATGTTGTAAGCAAGAGACTCCAAGGCGTTGACCTTGATATATCTGGAGCAATGGAACAACTGGACAAAGCAAAGTCATACCTACAGTCTTACCGGTCAGATGAGGGATTTCAAAACGTTCTGAAGAGTGCACAGAAGTTGGCAGAGGAACTTCACACTGAAGCTATTTTCCCACCCATTCAAGAATACAAGAGTCACCGAAGAAGACATTTTGGTTACGAGGCATGGGATAATCCCATAGGAGACCTCAAACAACAATTCAAAGTTGAATTCTTTAACCAGGTGCTAGAT
Source organism: Malaclemys terrapin pileata (assembly GCF_027887155.1). Taxonomy (NCBI): domain Eukaryota; kingdom Metazoa; phylum Chordata; order Testudines; family Emydidae; genus Malaclemys; species Malaclemys terrapin. Next base: position 182,469,361 of record NC_071507.1, on the reverse strand, counting down.
TGTGCAATACAGTCAATTGAAGAACATTTCATGCAGCTCAAGGAACACAGCAGTATATTTGGGATGTTGTATGATATTCCAAAACTCCTCACTATACCTGAAAAAGACTACACCAGCAATGCAGGGCACTAGAGACAGTGTTGACACATGATGACATGCGATATTGATGCGAGTGATTAAGGTGATGAACTGAAAGCCCTTTCAAGATACATTTCAGCGGGATCAACTCCAAAGGCTGTTCTGGAATATATGTGCACAAATAAGATGACCACCCTCTTTCCAAATGCTTTTGTTGCTCTGCGCATACATCTAACACTTCCTGCAACAGTTGCCAGTGGAGAACGCAGCTTCTCCAAGCTAAAGTTAATAAAAACACATCTACGCTCCACAATGACACAGGAGAGGCTGGTCAGCCTTGCAACCATCTAAATAGAGCATGAGCTGGCCCAGACTGTGGACTTCAGCAGGAAGCAGTTCAAATCTTTGCAACCAAGAAGGCACAGAAAGCACCACTTTCATTATTCAAACAGATAAAAATGCCAGTATTTACTATGCAGACAAGAAAAGTTACATTTGCTATTCAGGCATTTGAAAGTTAAAATTTTTGAACAAGGCATTTTAAGTTGTTAGTTCTACTTTATTGGGGTAGGTAGCAGAGCAGTACCATGAGAGGAGTAGAACAGGAAGAAGGCAGAATTGAGCTTTTCAAAGTTTTGGCCCAAGCGAGGGGGTGTGGGGGCATCATTTGAGCTCCCCACCTCAGGTGACAAAATGTTGTGGGCCGGCCCTGTCTGCTGCTGCCTGATTGCATAGCTCCGGTTCCAAATGTGGTGCGTGGTTGACTGGTCAGTTTGTAACTCTGGTATTCATAACTCTGAGGTTCTACTGTAGTAAACTGCCTAATCAACTCATAATACCTTCACACACACCCAGACCTAAGCACCACCCACTGTAAAGGGCTGTCCTCCTCCTGAGCCAGTAAAAATCAACAGAATGAAAAAGGGTCTTCCTGGAACACAGGACACAAATCCAGAACCAGGGAGGGTGCCCAAACCCGGAGGGTGCCTTGAAGGAGCTTGAGTCCATCACTCAAACAGAAGCCCTGGAAGCTCTGAGAGATATGTGAAATCAACCCCTGCTTCTCATACCTGGTGGAAAGAACATCTAGCCACAGGATATCTGAGATCATACTAGTCTTCCTAAATAATTCTGAAGTCCCCTCCACTTTATACCAACAAACTCATCAATTACCTTCTTGTTTCTGACCTCATTTTCTTGGCAAGGTCACTGAGAATCTTGTAGTATTCAAGCTCCATCTCTGATGAATAGCCCTGTCTTGGCATGGAAGAAGAGAGGACACAAACCTACTATACAGCTAATACTAGATTTCTCAGAACCAGGTGTCAACATCTCTGACCATTTTGTACTGACGACACAGCATGAGTAGATGAGGCAGCACTGCACTGGATTCACTCACACAGATCTGAAAGAGTTATCGTGGGCATCTGTTCCTTTTCAGCCTAGAACCAGGGCCAGCTCCAGGCACCAGCCCACCAAGCTTGTGCTTGGGGCGGCACCTGGAGGAGGGCGGCGCGGTGCGGCGCTCCGGCTCTGGGGAGAGCGGGGCCACGGCCGGGGCTCGCCACCCTCCCCCCAGCGCTCTGGCTGCCAGGGAGAGCGGAGCCCCAGCCGGGCACTCTACCCTCCTCCCAGGGCTCCGGCTGCCCTCCCCCGCCGGCGCCCTCCCCCCAGCCGCCGGGGAGAGCGGAGCCCCGGCTGGGGCTCGTCGCCCTCCCCCCGGCCGGGGCTGGCCGCCGGGGAGAGCAGAGCCCCGGCCGGGACTCACCGCCCTCCCTCGGGCGCTCTGGCCGCCGGGGAGAGCAGAGCCCCAGCCGGGCACTCCGCCCTCCTCCCAGGGCTCCGTCCGCCCTCCCCCCGTCCGCCGGGAATAGCGGAGCCCCAGCTGGAGCTCACCGCCCTCCCCCCGGGGCTCCGGCTGCTCTCCCCCCCCCCCCGCGCCCTCCCCTGCCGGGGGGGGGGGGGGGAGGAGTGAGGGGGGGGCGGCCGCAGGCTTTTTTGTCTGGGGCGGCAAAAAAGCCAGAGCCGGCCCTGCCTAGAACCATAGAGTCCTGCAAGGATTAATACTCTTATCCCCCTTCCTTAATTGTTTTGAGAAAACATGAGATCCTGGGACTTCACTGCCACCAATACACAGATGGCATTTGACTACAAGTCTCCTTTTACACTGTGCAAAATGTCTCAATGTCTAGAAAAAATAAGTGGATGGATAAGCATCATATTTTATTCTGGGTTTTGTTATTTTAGTTGTTTAACTATTTTAGGTGACAATATAGATTTCCAATTTTAAGGTTCATCTAGCAAAGAACACAGAATCTCTGAATTTCCTTCACACAGCCCAATAACCAAATTTGCAACTGCAGTTCTTAATTATCCATGACATTTTAAAATCTAGGCCTTTTTTCTATCCCTTAAAATCCTCAAAAAAATATTGGTGAGACTCAGCTGTTCAGCATTACTAATATTGTCACATATTCCCAACCTCTTTCCTCCTGATAGTAGAATATTATTAAAACTAGTGACAGAGTTATGCATTTTCATCTAAGAGTAAAAATAAATACAAATGTTTCCAATCAGGCTAACATAATGGAATATTCATATCCTTGTCTCTGGACCAGTTTTGAAGACTAGGGCTTATCCAGTCTCTTAATCCTAAAATTGTAGCCTGTCTTTTCCAATGTTAACAGTTATCAAATAATTTCCATGCAGCCTCCCTTTATTTGTGTTTATTAATTGTTTAGATAATTGCAATTATAAACGGAATGCTTCACTGATTCTGTAATTAGGGAGCCTGAATTTGGAATAATGTATTAGGTCTTAATTTATGTGCTGTGAAATCTGTTAGATCATTTGCTAGTCACTGTGTTGTCTAGAATAAAGGCACTCTACAAAGAGATTTTAGGGTGAGGGTCACTAGTATAATCAGAAACATACTTGGCCTGGCCTCCAGCTAAAGATTACAAGCTTTTAAGTGTATTTCTGTTTTGCAAAGTAGCCTTTTGAAGACTTAGCCATTTCAACAAAATTCTTTTTTCAGATATATTTTTTAAAAAAGGAGCCATTATTTTGCACAATTGTTCAACTTTTAAAAAAAAAATCTAGATGCACGAGTTGATCAAGTGTGAGAAGTGTTTAGCACTCTGGACTGACTTGTCTGAACCTCTGGAATGAAATCTTCAAAGCTAGGAGCAAGTGTTGGTTTTAATACTAAGCAGTGAGCTGGAGCGAGGGGTTTGATTAAAAAATTGGACAATAAACTGAGCCAAGCCAATTACTGTCTCATGCACAAAGACACCCTTATGTTTTCTACAGCATAGGGAAGGAAATGACATGGCTTGGCTTTGAATTATAATTTACCGTGTTCATCCATACATTTGTTATAACAGCCTTTGCTAATGCTGCTGTAGTAAAAGATCTGTCAGCAGGTCCATTATAAAGTCAGGTTTCAGACTTTTTGTTGCCAAATTCAGCAGTTGCAAATGGTATTTGGCTAAAATGTAGCTCACAAGTTGTCAGCTTGGACACGATTCTATAAAACAGAAACCCTGGAGTTATTTGAATCTCTTCAGAAATTTACATTTTTCAGAACACAGCCAAAAAAGTGAGAAATGACAAGAATGTCATTTTTTATTGGCAGTCTCAGCAGAGAAGGCATCGATTAAATGTGCATGAAGACTAAACTACTTCTCATACTCTAAGGATGGCTCCTTTATGCCAGGGTTGAGACACATTGAAGGAGTCTTGAGTTGCCACTGCCTCTGCTCATAGTGGATCAATAGTGGGCTTCAGGCTCCATTGATATCAAGCTGCCACCTGAGCGCCAGAGACAATTGCTATAGAAGCTGGACCTAGAATATGGAATTTACTCCCACAAAAGAGAAGAGTAATCACAGAACTAACCACATTCCGAATTAAGACTATGATCCTGTAAACACTTATGCATGCATGTGCTTAACTTTAATTGACTTCACTGGGATTAATGTGTTTAAAATAAAGCACATGTGTAAGTGTTTGCAGACTCAGGGTGTAAATGCAAAGCCTATTTTTCTGATTTAGCTTTTCCACAATAAAATGTCCACTTAGACTCTCATACAAATCTGCTACCTTTCACACACTCGTTATCTTCTGTAACCAACATTCAGAAGAACAGAGACCAACTCAAAAGAAGGTGGTGATGTGCCCAGTGTACAGTGAGGAAGAAAGATCAGCAGATGGGAACTGGCGGGAGGAAACAAAACATGGGAATAGTGTTTTATCTGGAGAAATCACAGACTACACTTTGGATACGGCGCATTCATGAGCACCCGAGAATGTCAAATAAGGTGTATGTGTTGCGTGTACATTCCTGAGGGAGGTTCTGATGCTCAAGAGATATAGGAATAAGATTTGTAGGAAAAAACAGATATGTGGTGTGCATATTCTGTGCAGCACTGGGTGCAGCTCCATGGGAATCTTTGGAAGTGGGCAAGGGGCCGGAGAGTCTGCCAGCCCTTCCTTTCACAGATGAGGCAAACTAGAACTACAGAGACTAGTCTGGAAACCCATTTCCAGAACAGTTCTGCTGCCAATAGTAGCTTTAGTGGCAGGATTATTTCCCTCCTTCCTTCCCACAGATTACCTCAGCATCCAGTCAAAATACTTGTCCCACTGGATTTTGTGCCTAAACAGTCAGGAAAGAGTAAAAACTGGGTCCTTAGCCTGTAAGGTTCTAAGTGTCTCCTGAAAAGTGCTGAAAACCCTCAACCCTACTGACCATCAGTCAGAGCTGAGAATGTTCAGTACCTTGCAGGAAGTGCTCAGCACATTGCAGGATTGGGACCCATAGTACTTTGTTAGGCCAGACATGTATGGCCTATGAAAAGGAAAGGATAAGTGACAAGTGGGACTTCCTTTAGCCTCACAAATACAATGCCCTCAACAAAAGTTACTTTCAAACATAGGCAAATGTATAGAAAAGTATACAGCTATATTGAAATGGGCCTCTCCCAAAAATGTAGCCCTCCTATCCCTTGGGTTTCAAGCAAGCAGAATAGAAATGAGATGGGGATAACAGGAAGAGAAAATCTGCTCCCCCAATGGTGAAGAAAGAGCAGAATTTGTGATCCAGCAAATGAAATGTAAACAACAGTTTTAAATGGAAAAGAATAGAAAATGATGGCCAAGAAAATAAATACATTTGATTTGATTTTAATTATGAGGTAATTTAATTATTGCATCAATTTCTGCTCATGGCTTCATTGGTGTGATTCATTAACAGCTATGAAATTATAATTATGTAATTGAGAGCAGAATTTGTCTAAATGTGACAAAATATCATAATTAAGGGCCTGGTCTTCTGGGCTTTACCTGATCATGGAATCAATGCATTTTTCCTCTGTAAGAACTACAGAATTAGACCTTAAAATCACAGACTTGAAAGGACATGTTAATAAACCTTGTCAGAATTTTTGTTGTTGTTATTTGTTTGTTTTATTTGCTCCTGGAATACATAAGTAAAGCTACCTGCAAACCATTAAATTAAATACCAAGCAGGAGTCCCGAAAGGACAAAAAAATGCATATCAAAAGACTAGAACCATGTTAATTTCTTTTACATGCGTGCTCTCATTCCCTATTTGGATTGCTGCTTTTTACCATGGCACTATATTACCTTGTTTCCCAGGAGTTTTCTGGATCTCAACCTATAATCCTCAATGGGGAGTGTGTGGGGGGGTGTTTTACGTCTGTGAGAACCTTTGCAGTTTGTTGCCAGTGAGTGAATTGGAACAATTTAGTTTAGCTCAGAGGAAGTGATTTACACACACACATCCATCACATCTAACCTACTCTGCTCTGTTAACTTTCTGTTTGATCTCTTGAGGGTTGAGTAGATTAGGGAGGGTCTTCACACGGTGGTTTCATTAACAGCCTATGGGTTAACCTGGCATGAGTCCTGTTTAAATATAATGGTTGTGCATTTCAGTGTTTAATGGGTATGCTTTAAAGTGGGAAAAAGAAAAAAAGATGTTAATTAGTATCATTATTTCCCAATTCAGGAAACGCCAATCATGCTGCTAGAGGAAAAATCACTTTCCATTTGCTGGAATTTTAGAGTGTGTGCAGAGAACAGAATTTAGTGTTCTCTAGGACAGATTATACTCAAAGATTCCCAAAATGCTTTAAACATAGCAAGGGAATTCCTGGTAATGCAGTGTCTGTGCGGGCACACAGACTATCTATTAAGCATCCACCAATAACTCATGCAATTCTGGACATTAGAACCCGTTTTATTGAGCCAGGGAATGCAGGCCAGCTGGACACTGGGGTTATCACTACACTTTTAAAATACTGCCCGAGGATGAATGGATCTCTGTTTAACATCTTCTCAGCAGGCCAGCACCTCTAACACAACAGCACTATCCCAGCCCTATCCTGCATTGACAGCACATTTGAATCTAAGCCCCAGTGTGACACTTGAACCCAAGATTTCTGATCCAGAGTTAAGAGTGTTTTCAAAGGATCCAACTGCCTCAACTATAGATAGCATCAAAGTTTAGCATCACAGATATCTACACTGCAATGCCTCACTAAATCCAATCTTGCATAAATTCCTGATCACTGATTATGTGTCGTACACAATCATCCATATGAACTAGCTTATAAAGTGTTTGATTATTTGTATTCATGCTTTACTCTAAAATTTAGAGTCTAAATCAATGAAGGTGGATTTGTGGTGTGCCCTAATGTGTGATGTCATTAAGTTGCAATATATAGTATATTTATTCTTGATGTTCTACCCCTTCCACCTGTTATCTCACTAGTTTGAATTCATAATATATTTAATAAAATAAGTAAACTTGGAAATAAGATGATGCTTGCCAGATACAACTGCAATCACATTGCTTGTTGTACCTTTGTCTATTTACATTGTAAGTTCGTTAGAACAAGGAGCATGTCTTCCTGTGTCTGTCCAATTCAGTAGGATGTTTATCTTGAGGGTGTCTTTAAAGCGTTTCTTTTGGCCTACCTGTTTCCTTTCTCCTTTGGTGAGTTGGGCGTACGGCAGTTGTTTTGGTAAGCTTATATCAGGCATGCGCACACAGTGCCCACTCCACCTCAGCTGGTACTGGATAATTGGGACCTCAACACTGAAGATGTTGGCCTCTGTGAGGACACTGACATTAGTGCGACGATCCTCCCACTTCATGTTGAGGTTCTTCCAAAGAAAGTGCTGGTGCTGGCGTTCCAGGTTTTCCAAGGTGTGCCCAAGTCTCACAGCCGTTGAGGAGAATTGGGATTACCGCCGCTTTATAAATTAAAAGTCTTGTATGTGTTCTGATCTCATGATTGTTGAACACCCAGTGAGACAGTCTGCCAAAGGCAAAGCTGGCACAACGAATTCTGTGCTGAATCTCGACATCTATGTCTGTCCTCCATGAGTGATGGCTGCCAACATAGGCAAAGTATTCTACATTTTCCAGTTTTTCTTTGTCAATGTAGATCTTCCTTGCTGGGTCTGATGATTGGCCAGGGATTGGCTGGTGGAGAACTTTAGCCTCACAAATACTGTGCCAATGTTCAGAGTTAGCCCTAGGCTTTTGTAAGCTTATGAGAAGCAATGAAGGGCTGTTTGCAGGTCCTCCTTCGAGTGTGCAACAACAGCACAATCATCTGCATATTGGAGTTCGGTTATTTTTGCCGATATTTCTTTAGTTCTGGCACGGAGATGAGAAAGGTTGAAGAGGTTGCCGTCAGTCAGATATTGGATGCCAATGCCCTGTGGTAGATGGGCTTGGGTAATGTTTTCATAGCTGCTAAGAAGATGGAGAAAAGGGTGGGTGCCAGTACACAACATTGTTTTACGCCAGTTCAGATGACAAAAGACTCAGAGGTAGAGCCACCGCACAGGATGGACACAGTCATCTGGTCATGGAGGAATCTTACAATAGTGATAAATTTGCTTGGGCAGCCAAACTTTGACATGATTTTCCACAGAGCCTCATGGCTGACAGAGTTGAAAGCTTTGCTCAGATCAATAAAGGCCATATACAGCTCCTGGTGTTGTTCTTGACATTTTTCCTGGATCTGCTTGGCTGTGAAAATGATGGCACTGGTGCCTCATGAAGTCTGACTCTGGAAGAACTTCCTCTGCAAGATGGAGCAGACGATTCAGTAAGATTCTAGCAAGAATCTTCCCAGCGATGGAGAGGAGGGCAATGCCTTGATAGTTACCACTGTTGGCCTGTCTCCCTTGTTGAAAATGGTGACAATGGTAGCATTACATAAGTCAGCAGGGATTTCTTTGGTGCGCCAGATTTTGAGGAACAGCAAATTAGGCTTGTTAGTGTTTCTCCCCTCACTTTCATTATTTCAGCTGGTATGCCAACAGGACTGGTGCTTTATTGTTCTTCATTTGTTTAATTGCTTTGCAGACCTCCTCAAGTGTTGGTGGATTGGCAAGAGTTTCCCAGATTGGGTGCTGAGGGATGGAATCGATGATGTCGTCAGTCAGTCGATTCTCAATTTAGAAGCTTTTGGTCATGTTCCTTCCAGCGCTCTGTGATGGATTCGCTATCTTTAAGAAGGCTACTACCATCTTCAATTCTCAGAAGTGTGAGGCCATATGACCTAGGTATGTATAGGGTCTTTGTCTCTCAAAAAAAGCTCCACATATCATGTCTGTCAGCAAATGTTTGGATTTATTTTGCTTTGTTCTCCCACCATTTGTTTTTGATTTCTCAGATCCTCCTTTGAACTTCAGCTTTGATCTGATGGAAAGAGCTCTGCTTCTGACTCGATAGTGGTTGGTTTTGCCAGTCACAGAAACCTTTTCTCTTCTGATCCAAAAGGGTTGTAAGCTCAATGTTGTTGTTGTTGTTGTTGTCAAACCAGTCCTGATGGCGGCGGGTAGGAAGGCCAATGAATTTCTCGCAAATTGGATGGTCTGTTTTAGGGCTTCCCAGTCTTCTTCAACACTTGTGTTGTCATTTCCATAGCCAGTTTTTCAGTATTTGGAAGTTCTCTTGGTGCACTGAGGATTGAAGTCGTTGGATGTTGTATTGTATTGATTTGGATTGCTTTCTATGTTCACGAGCAATCCTGATGGACATGACTAGGGCCCTACCAATCTCATGGCTGTGAAAAACATGTCATGGACCGTGAAATCAGCCCTCCCCCGTGAAATGTGATCTCCCCTGCTGCTGGGAGCCTGGGGCTCCTAGCTGCTAGTCCAGGCATGCTGGGGAGGGACAGGACTTGTCCTTCCCCCGCATGGCTGCTCTTGGTGGGAGATCAGACTCATCTCCAGAGGCAGCACAGAAATGAGGGTGATACACCCTCATTTCAGTGCTGCAGCAGCCTGGGAGCTGAACTCTTCTCGCTCCCTCCCGCCCCCACGCAGTTCCTGCTGCAACTCTGGGCGCCAAGCTCCTGGCTTCCTCTTCCTCTCCCAGCAGCTCCTGCTGGGCTGGGGGCTTCTGCTCCCAGCAGCTGCAACTGGGGTAGACCGGGCGCAGGGCCTCCCCCACACTCCAGCCAGGGCTTGCGGCAGCCAGGGCCGGCTCTAGGATTTTTGCCGCCCAAAGCAAAAACAATTTTGGCCACCCCCCCCCCTTATTTAATTACCCCAGCCCCAGCCCCGCCTCAACTCCGCCCCTTCCCCAAATCCCCAGCCCTGCCTCCTCCCCCCAGGCTCTCAAGCCTAGGAGGGAGGGAGGGGGAGAAGCGGCGCCCGCGCCATGGCCACTCGAAGTCTCCCCTGCCTCCCAGGTTTGAGAGCCTGGGAGGGAGGGGGAGACTCCAAGTGGCCGCGGCGCGGGCGCCGCTTCTCCCCCTCCTCCCAGGCTCTCAAGTCTGGGAGGGAGGGGGAGCAGCGGCGCGCGAAACAACTGTTTCGCTCGCCGCGGCTGCTCGGGATCTCTCCCTCCCAGGTTTGAGAGCCTGGGAGGGAGGGGGAGCAGCGGCGCGCGAAACAGCTGATTCAGTGAATCAGCTGTTTCACGCGCCGTGGCAGCAGCAGCGGAGGTGAGCTAGGGTGGCCGGGGCACATTTTTAGGGGCGGCATTCTGGCGCCGGCCATGCTGCCCCTAAAAATGTGCCGCCCCAAGCACCAGCTTGTTTTTCTGCTGCCTAGAGCCGGCCCTGGCAGCAGCCCAGGCTGGGGCTTCTGCTCCCTGTTGCTCCAGCCAGAGCTCAGGGTACCTCCCACTGCTCCAGCCTGGGCAGCCTGGGCTCAGAACTTCACCCATCTCCACCGCGGCTCTTGCCATGGCTCTGGGCTTCCTCCCCAGCGGCCGGGGCTGGGGGCTTCTGCTCCTGGAAGTGTAATGTAAGGAACGAAAACTGCTGGCTGTAGGAATTTGCTACCTCCAATAGCAGTTTTTTTTACAATCCCTTACATATGAGTAACTACTACAGGTATCAAATTCTTACAGGTAGCAGTTTCTCGCACTACACCGGCTAGGTTTGGGATTTCCGCACTTCCCCCGCTGCTGGGGCAACCTGGGCTCGGGGCTTCCACACCGACCCCCCTCAGACTCCTCCCTCCCACAGAGCAGCTTGGGGGTTCCTCCCCCCAGCCAGGACTCAGGCCAGCCCGGGCTCAAGGCTTCAGCCCCGCAGCTGCAGCCTGGGCTCGGGGTGCCCAGGCTCAGGGCTTCTTTCCCCAGGGTTCCTGCCAGGGTTCGGGGTGACCCAGTTGGGACTTCCACCCTAGGACTTTTTCCGGGGCTTGGGCATGCATTTTCTAGGGGGCCCCCCAACTGACTGGGGCCCCTGCCTTAATCTGTCACTAGCCTGGACTAGCAGCGAGGAGCCCCTGGACATGGTTATCCAGTCAGGTATTGTGGTATAGCCTAGGTTTGGGGCACCTTTTCTAGCCCCTTCCCCATATGGAGTGAGCAGAGGGGTTCCTAAAAAGGCCTGCTTAGTCATGAACACTGCTGCTGAAAATGCCCCCCCAATCCCAATCCAAGGGCACATGACAACCAGCTCACGGTCACTGCCTGCGTGTGGGTCTGTCACTAGTGACTCCTGGTGATCACTTCACCTGTCCCTTGTCACCTGCCACTCACCCATCACCGCATGACTTTTATGGGGGTACGGGGAGTTCTTCCTGTGAAAGAAGCCTGCATGTGAGTAGTTTAATGTGGAGGAGCTAGTGAGCACCAGCAGTCACACAAATCTTGGCGAAAGAGGCATCTGTGTCCGGTGGAAAAGAGGTCCAAGACGACCAGGGGTTTCTCCTCTGTTGCATCCATCGTCTGCCTTCACAGCCATTGAGAGGTGATCCTGGTTCATCCACCTGTTCTGCCGCTGAGGTCTTATACTGGGTTGTGTTGGGTTGCACTTTGTATGGTACCTCGCCTTCGACCTTACTGCCATGGGTGACCCTACCAGCAGTGCAGGACTCCCAACGGCATTACTCTTAGGGCCTTAAGTATACACAAGCTTCTCCACCAGGTCAAGGTAGCAGCCCAAGGAGAAGAATTTCTGAATTCCTATATTGCTCCTTACGACTGCATTAGCCTCTCCAGTTGGAAATCTGCAGAAACAATTCAGAGATGAACTGTAGTGTGTCTATAATAAAGATTTGGTAGAGTTTCCTTAAAAAGATGGCAGAATTCTGAAAATGGCCAACACAGAGCTGAGCTGAAGTGGGCTACATTTATTGTTCAAAGTTTATTTATTTCAATTCTAAACTGAAACAAAGAAGGAAACCTCTTTCCTAAGCTCTCTAGACACCATGCCAACACTTAATCACATACAGTTATACAATACAAAAAAAAAATATCTAGATGTAATCAAGTAATAACAAAACAAGCCAATACCCATTTCCACCTAAAATCCTACAGCCCTCAGTGTATACTCCAACCCTTCCAGAAGCCCAGGAAAATAGATGGGCCTTGCAATACATCCTGAAGCTCAACCAATGGGCTATTTTATATCAAGATTTGGGGGAGCAAATTCTCAAAGGGAGGAGACCTCAGTAGACATGCCCTGCTGACAGCTCCCTGTCATTTCTATTGAGGCTCCCCAGCCTCAATTGATTTAGGGTCTTATAGGTCAAAACGACCGACTTTATATGCAGAAGCTAAGTGGCAAAAACCATTTGCCTCCCTTGGTTTTTTTTTCTTTCATTTGTTTTTCTTTTCCTGTTCTCCACTTTTAAGTCTAAATGTTGATGTGTCTTTTCTTCAGCCTTAGCAAGACACATACAACAGTTCTGTTCAGCATTGGATTTTCACCAGCTTCACAACATGATTAGTTCCTTTCATCATAGAATATCAGGGTTGGAAGGGACCTCAGGAGGTCATCTAGTCCAACCCCCTGCTCAAAGCAGGACCAATTCCCAACTAAATCGTCCCAGCCAGGGCTTTGTCAAGCCGGGCCTTAAAAACCTCCAAGGAAGGAGATTCCATCACCTCCCTAGGTAACGCATTCCAGTGCTTCACCACCCTCCTAGTGAAATAGTGTTTCCTAATATCCAACCTAGACCTCCCCCACTGCAACTTGAGACCATTACTCCTTGTTCTGTCATCTGCCACCACTGAGAACAGCCGAGCTCCATCCTCTTTGGAACCTCCCTTCAGGTAGTTGAAAGCAGCTATCAAATCCCCCCTCATTCTTCTCTTCTGGAGACTAAACAATTCCAGTTCCCTCAGCCTCTCCTCATAAGTCATGTGCTCCAGACCCCTAATCATTTTTGTTGCCCTCCGCTGGACTCTTTCCAATATTTCCACATCCTTCTTGTAGTGTGGGACCCAAAACTGGACACAGTACTCCAGATGAGGCCTCACCAATGTCGAATAAAGGGGAATGATCACGTTCCTCGATCTGCTGGCAATGCCCCTACTTATACAGCCCCAAATGTTGTTAGCCTTCTTGGCAACAAGAGCACACTGTTGACTCATATCCAGCTTCTCGTCCACTGTGACCCCTAGGTCCTTTTCTGCAGAACTGCTACCTAGCCATTCGGTCCCTAGTCTGTAGCAGTACATAGGATTCTTCTGTCCTAAGTGCAGGACTCTGCACTTGTCCTTGTTGAACCTCATCAGGTTTTTTTGGCCCAATCCTCTAATTTGTCTAGGTCCCTCTGTATCTGATCCCTACCCTCCAGTGTATCTACCACGCCTCCCAGTTTAGTGTCATCTGCAAACTTGCTGAGAGCGCAGTCCACACCATCCTCCAGATCATTAATAAAGATATTAAACAAAATGGCCCCAGGACCAACCCTTGGGGCACTCCGCTTTCCTACAAAACTCATGACAATAGGAACATAAGAATGTAGGAATTGCCAGACTGGATCACCCCCCGCCCCAGGTCCATCTAGTCCAATGTCCTGTCTTTGACAGTGTCCAGATACTTCAGGTTTCAGAGTAGCAGCCGTGTTAGTCTGTATCCGCAAAAAGAAGAACAGGAGTACTTGTGGCACCTTAGAGACTAACAAATTTATTAGAGCATAAGCTTTCGTGGACTACAGCCCACTTCTTCGGATGCATATAGAATGGAACATATATTGAGGAGATATATATACACACATACAGAGAGCATAAACAGGTGGGAGTTGTCTTACCAACTCTGAGAGGCCAATTAATTAAGAGAAAAAAAAATAAACTTTTGAAGTGATAATCAAGATAGCCCAGTACAGACAGTTTGATAAGAAGTGTGAGAGTACTTACAAGGGGAGATAGATTCAATGTTTGTAATGGCTCAGCCATTCCCAGTCCTTATGCAAACTAGACACAATCAACTCCGGTTTGAATAAGGACTGGGAATGGCTGAGCCATTACAAACATTGAATCTATCTCCCCTTGTAAGTATTCTCACACTTCTTAACTGTCTGTACTGGGCTAGCTTGATTATCACTTCAAAAGTTTTTTTTTTTTTTCTCTTAATTAATTGGCCTCTCAGAGTTGGTAAGACAACTCCCACCTGTTTATGCTCTCTGTATGTGTGTATATATATCTCCTCAATATATGTTCCATTCTATATGCATCCGAAGAAGTGGGCTGTAGTCCACGAAAGCTTATGCTCTAATAAATTTGTTAGTCTCTAAGGTGCCACAAGTACTCCTGTTCTTCTTTTTGCAGATACTTCAGGGGAAGCTATAAGAATCCCACAATCCTAAAATAGATTTAGGTTACTCTGCTCTCCACATTAGGATTCCAACCTGATCTTTAAGTATCGGGGGTAGCCGTGTTAGTCTGTATTCACAAAAACAACAAGGAGTCTGGTGGCACCTTAAAGACTAACAGATTTATTTGGGCATAAGCTTTTCGTGGGTAAAAAACCCTCACTTCTTCAGATGCAAGTCCCATTGGAGTTTTCCCATTGATTTCAGTGGAATTTGGATTGGGCTCCATGTATGTAGTCTCCCTGGTTAAATAATGGTGTTTGGCTGTCATAATAATTAATAAAATAAAAGGGTCAGGGAAATTAGCAATGCAAACAGCCCTAGAAACTCATCTACAATCTAATGAAGGGTGATCACCCAAAGCAAGCTTATGTATTGTTGCCCCTTTCAGACGGTCAAAGTTCAGGGCCCTGGGGCTGTTCCAGTTGGGGGTAGAAATTGATGATGGGATCTGCTATTTTCTTTGGTGCAATCTTGTTTATTTACAAGGAATGTGCAAGGTCCTGCTTCTCCAAACACAGAAGGAACCAGAAACAAAAAGATGCTTTCTTAGTTTACAATCCCATGCATTTCTTTAGCCAGCACCAGACCCAAAAAACTCTCTTTAGCTTTTTCCAGTGTCATGCATCACCATTCTGGGGGGAGCTTTAAAAGTCTTTAAGGTTCCACCAGACTCCTTGTTGTTAACCTGATCTCTGAGGGTACGTCTACACTGCAGCTGGGAGGTGTGAGTCCCAGTGCAGATAGACAGACTCATGCTAGCTTTGCTCAAGATGGTACACTAAAAATAGCAGCATGGACATTGCGGTGTAGGCGGCAGTTCAGGCTAGCTGCCCACGTCCAAGCCTGCCCAATCTCCTGGGTCTCAAGCTCAGATGGCTAGCCCAAGCTGCTGCCCATGTTCACACAATGTCCACACTGCTATTTTTAGTGAACTAGCTCGAGCAATGCTAGCATGAGTCTGTCTACCTGTGCTGGGAATCGCACCTCCCAGAGGCAATTGTTAGAGAAGCCCAAGGTTTGAAGTCAAATCAGAGCATATCCATTGACTTCAATAGGTTTTGGATCAGGCCCCTAAAAACTTTAGTGTCGTTTAGAAAAGAAAGCCCATATTAGTCGTTAATAGTGGTTAATTTCACCTTAAAGTTACAGAAAAATATTCTGGATGTTAAATATTTTTGATAGAATCTTAACCTTTAATGTTTTTGTTTTTCCTTGACATTTCATGGTAGTTTATTATAACTGTAGAAGGATTACTACTGCATATCAAGCAATAGCCCTTGTTGCTTCTTAAGCTTAAGTTCAACTGAATCAAACAAATACACACGCACACACACACGAAAGAGGGGAGGGAGGAGGAAGACTGAAGAAAGTTGTTCATCCAACTAGACAAACAAGGTGGGTGAGGTAATATCTTTTATTGGACCTATTTCTGTTGGTGAGAGAGACACGCTTTCAAGTTTACACAGAGTTCTTCTTCAGATCTTGGAAATTAATTAGAGTGTCACTGCTAAATACAAGGTGGAACACAGAGTTTAGCATAAGTAGTTAACAAATATTTCAAGGGACCATTCAAGGTGAAGTGGTTTGTTAACACCTCTCCAGTCATATGGAGGAAAGTAAACATGGGGGTATAAGCAGCTGGGGGGAGGGGAGGTTGTAGATTGTTGTAAAGATGTGTTGTTGGAATGGGTCACCCAAATACCCTGAGAAAACCTGTTACAATTCAGAAAAAAAAACCCTCCAAATGCACACCCCTAGTTGTCACCTACCACCCCACACTAGAACCCACACAGGGTATCTACAACCCATACTTGATGGGGACCCCATCCTGAAAGGCATGTTTCCTGAACTCTGTCTTCTGGCCTTCAAACAATCCCCCAACCTCTCCAATCATCAGAAGCAAGCTCTCCACAGACCAGGAGACGCCAGCTCAAAGCGATACCAGACCCTGCCAGAACAACTGATATCTCTGCTGCTATAATGATCAAGACCCTCCACAAAAAACCTTTCAAGATCCATAGATCCTGCACATGCCTATGACATCATGTGGTGTACCTCATCCAGTGCACTAAATGCCCCAATATAGCAACTATGTGGGTGAAACCAGACAATCACTACACGCTCCAGTGAACTCACATAGGAAAATGATAAAAGCCCAAAACGCCACATCACCTCTGGGTGAACACTTTTCACAAAACACTCACTCTATAGCTGACCGATCGGTCCTCACTATCAAAGGAAACCCCCATAACTCTTTCAAAAGACGAACCTGGGAGCTTATAACTTTGCTAGACACTAAAACTCATTGACTGAAGAGAGACACTGGATTTATGGCTTATTACAACAATCTGTAAACCACTAACACTGTTCTCTTCCTCTGCCCCCATTTCTCTCCCCCTCCTTTCCTTCCTATGACTGGAAGGGTGTAAACAGGCCACTTCACCTTGAATGGTCCCTTGAAATATGTTATTTACTTATGCTAAATAATCTGTTCCACCTTGTATTTAGCAGTGACATTCTGATTAATTTCCCAGACCTGAAGAAGAGCTCTGTGTAGCTTGAAAGCTCTCTCTCACCAACAGAAGTAGGTCCAGTAAAAGATATTACTTCACCAACCTCGTATCTCTAATATCCTGGGACTGACATGGCTACAATATGTTAATCCAGCTAGACAGAGATAAGCTATTTTCTCCTGTCAAATTATGTGTAATCAATAAGAACAGAACCAGAGTGTGTGAACACGTGTAGACTATAATAATATTTATCACTTACATAGGGGTTAAAGTGAGTTATAATAAAAAATGAACAGCTTGTTCCCTCCAGATTTCACGAACGTAGCACTCATTTGGAAGGAAGCATGTTTTCTATGAACAATTCTAGAGAATCTAGCATGCAGTTATGATAAGTTATGATCTAGCTCCCATCTTCCGAAAGACAGAAGGAATAAAATTCTACTATCCAAAAGTTTGATAAATACTCCACTTTCTTTAAAATTAGGAAGCACTGAAGTCTTAGTTCGAAAAAATAAACTGAGTACAATGTCAATTTTCTACCTAAAATATGGAGATGAGAGAAGATTTTTTTTTTAAATTACCCACTCATTCACCCAGAGTTAGTGCACACTTACTCACAGATAGGAACAGTGCAGTGATGGAAACAATCACAAGAAATAACTAACGGGATAGCAGATTTCGAGAGCATTCCATTTCCAGGTCATCAGTTACAAAAGCAGCCGGGGAAGCGTTTCCTGATTCTGCCACTCCTGAGCCTGAAAACCTCAGCAGCTTGATTGTGTTTAGGTATCAGAGGGCCCCACAGGAGGGAAGGCCTGCAGCTAGGGAGCACCCAAAGCAAGCTTATGTATTGTTGCCCCCTTCAGACTCAAGCAGCTAGTCAAAGTTTAGGGCCCTGGGGATGTTCCAGTTGGGGGTAGAAATTAATGATGGGATCTGATATTTTCTCTGGTGCAATCTTGTTTATTTACAAGGAATGTGCAAGGTCCTGCTTCTCCAAATGCAGGAGGAACCGGAAACAAAAAAACGCTTTCTTGGTTTACAATCCCATGCGTCTCTTTGGCCAGCACCAGACCCAGAAAACTCTAGCTTTTTCCAGTGTCATGCATCACAGTTCTGTGGGGAGCTTTAAAAGCCTTTAAAAGAACTTCGGTTTTTGAATTTTGCCTTTCGCTTTCGGATTCCATTTCGGATTCGGACGGTACCAGTGCCCGCAGTGGTGGTTTGAGTTGACTAGAAATTAATCTTGAAGTGACTCATGACTACTTTTCTCTTCTTAAGTCCTCTTCACTCCACCACCTCCATCACTTTGCTTGCTCACTACACTGACTGGCTCAGAAGGAGAATTCAGTGAATTCAGCATCACCACACAGTACTAGGTAACCGCGGCTCGGGTCGGCTGGCTCCCCGCTTTTTTTTTTAATTAGAAGCGGACTGAAGTTGGGGCAACTCTGGTGGTGTGGTGCACCTGTGGTGGGGGGGATCTGTTTGGGGCTGGTGGCATGGCTGGGCAGCGGGGGGAGGGAAGGGGTCTGTGTGTGGTTTAGGCTGTGGGGAGCAGGGAATGGATTGGTGATGGGGCTGTGAGGGAAAGGGGAGTTGTTGGCAGGGAGCGGTGGCACGGATGGGGACTGGGAGGGGCCCAGTCCAGGGAGGCTATAGAGGACAATGGCATGGCTGCTGGGCTGCAGGGCTGTGAGGGCCAGCAGCATGGCCGCCAGGGGGACAGCATGGCTGTGGGGGTTTGTGTGTGGGACGGGGTGTGGGGTGGCACAGCTGGGTGGGGGGCTTCAGCATGGCTTGGGGCGAGGAGGGACTCGGGGGGCACACACCTGGCTGGGATTGAGGAGGACAGTCGGAGGGATTGTGGAGTGGCATGGCTGGGCTGTGGGGGGCGGTGGCAGCTCCACAAGGCTGTGCGAGGGGGGCAGTGAGGGGTAGTGGGGTGGCACGGTTGTTGGTCAGTGTTAGGGAAATTCTGGTGGTGTGGTGCACCTACTGTTAGGTGTTAGTTGTATCCATATGCTGTCTTTGGTCTTACCCAGAGACTGCAAGTTTTTCAAGACAGGAACCAACTTATATGTATATACCCTACATGTAGTGTCCAGCAAAATGTGGCCCTAATTCTTGATTGTGGCCTCTAAGTGATACTGTAAAACAAATAATAAATAAAGCAATAATAATATGCTTAAATCAAGACTTACTTCATCCCATTTCCAGCTCCTCCTCTGCTGCTGCAGCTGCAGTGCTGAGTTTGAGACATCACAAACATTTCCATGGCAAACAGATGTAATGAACACGGGAAGACAATTTCTGCTGGATCCTGTGGGTGGGAGAAAGCTCTTATCAAAGGATAAAACAGCAGCAAAAGACACCCCAGAAAACAGTCATTGAACTATGACAAGACTGTTCAATATAGCAGCTCAAGAACAAGTTATTTTGCAGAATTTTTAAAAGTAAAAATGGGTTATTTTACCATAATAATGTTTCTGCTGTGACACTTTTTAGGCTAGTATAACTCAAACATGGTGTCAGTTTAAAAATGAACTTTGGAAAGTGATTTATCTATCTCTAGCCTCCTTGCTTTTGGTATTTTCAAAAAAGAAGTGGGGGATTCAAAATCTCCATTGCAAATGCATAAGTAATGAGTTTAAGTCAAAAATCTGGAGTGGGGCCCTGTAACGTGCTTTAGCTATACTTTTAAAATTGACTTTTTAAACAAGTTCCCCAGAGTGCTGTATTGTGGCTCATTGGCTACTCTATAAAATCCTGCTGCTGGAGTTCTCTTCTGGAGTGTTCACAGTGACACAGTCTGACCCAATGGATCAGCTGAACTTAAATCAACTCCTGCAATTGCAGGGGACTGGACTTGAGGAACCAGCAGGTCCATTCTAGTCCTATGTCCCTAAATTGAACATTCATCTAAAATAGCTATTTTGTTAACCCCACCACTCCAATCCAATGCTTTAGAAAACAGCTTCTTTGAGCAAGGGGGTTCAGTGCTTCCCTCCACTACATCACAGGCTTCTCTGTACAAACCCAGTTTTTCTGAACATGATTGGCTACTCCTCCCCTGGTTCCACTTTTCCATTCAGCAAGCCCCTTAACATGCCACAGTCTCTCTCCCTCATCATAGCTTCTGCCTTCAGCTGACTATGCCTTAGCAGGATGGAGCCTTCCTAGCTCCACCCAGCCTCCTGATTTCTTACCTATCCATCCACCTATCTCTTGCTCACCTCCCTGGGCCTCCCTTGCACCGTCCTCTCGGTTCCAGCTCCCTTCCCCAATAACTGTCACACTAACCGAAAACACCCCTTCCATCAGCACCCTCTCCCATTCCTAAATTTAAGTAAACCAGAAAATAAGATGCAAATGGTGCAAGGAATTGGGATAATGGTAACTTTATTTCAATGTGATTTTATCTTGCATTGTTCCAAATGGAGAAATGCCACACATATCATGGGGGCAGAAATGCCACAAATGCATAGCAATTAATTCAAAAAAACTTTACTAAAGATTAAAATACAGAGTACTATTTAGTTAGGCATTTTTATGTCTTTCATCACTGCAGCATCTAAGCACATCACAAACATTAACGAACTTCTTATCCTCGCAACACCCAGGAAGTATTATCATCCCCATTCTTCAGACAAAAAAGCAGAGATGTGCAGCCAGTATAAATCAGCATCACTCCATTGACCAGGCTGGTATTACTCTAATTTACTCCAGCTGCGCCAGAAAAATTGTGGCCCTCATTCTGCAAAGATTTAGACACATATTTAACTTTAAGACAGGAATAGGCCCAATGGAGCAAGCATACGCAAGTATTTGCAGGATCACAGACGAAATAATCTTTCCAAAGTCACAGAGGAAGTTTGTGGCACAGTCATAGATCTTGAACCTAGATTTTGAGTCCCACTCTAGTGCCTTAGCAAGATCATCCTCAGGGGTGCGTTGTTAAATTATAGATGACAATTTCCTAACTCAAAAGGCACATGGGGGAATTCTATATTAGATCCTCATCTTGACAGATAAATAGGAATTGATCTCAGAACTAAAAATGAGTGGTTGTTTAGGTACACGTGATCATGACTTGATCATATCTGTCAAGTGCAAAGAAGAAAGTCCAGAACAGTAATATACATACTTTGTACTTAAAAGGGCCAATTTAACAAAGCTGAAAACAATTATGAGCCAAATCAGCTGGGACAAAGAATTTAAACAGGAAACTGTGAGGGATAATTGGGAACTGCTTAAGAACATTTTACTAGATGCTTAAAAAGTCACAATCAAGAAAGAAGGCTATGCTGGTTAAAAATCCAACCTGACAGAGAGGAAGTGAAAGTAACTATAAAAAATAAATTAAAAAAATACATTATGGAAAAAAGGAAAGTTCATAGCAAAGAATATAAATTAGAAGCTAGGAATTTTATAAAATTGATAAGAGAAGAAAAAGGACACAAGGAGAAATCTGTGGTGAGCAGGACAGAGGGCAATAAGAAGGAACTTCTAAAATATATTAGGAACTAAAGAAATCCTAACAAGGGTATTGGTCCATTGCAAGATGGAAATGGTAGAACCATCAATAGTAATACACAAAAGGGAGAATTGTCAAATACATATTTTTGTTCTGTATTTGAGAGAAAGCCAGATGATGTACTTAAATCAGACAGTGATGATAGAATAATTTCCTTTCCAACAGTAACAAGGATAATGTTAAACAGCAGTTACTAAAGTCAGACATTTTCCAATCAGCAGTTCTGGATAACTTGCATCCAAGAGTTTTACAAGAGCTGGCCAAAGAGCTCGTTGGACCATTAATATTGATTTTCAATAAGTCTTGGAACCCAAGGGAAATTTCAGAGGACTGGAAGAAAGCTAACTTTTAAAATATTTTAAAAGGATAAAAAAGATAACTCAGGTATGTATAGGCCTGCCAGCCTGACA
Organism: Malaclemys terrapin pileata; assembly: GCF_027887155.1. NCBI lineage: Eukaryota > Metazoa > Chordata > Testudines > Emydidae > Malaclemys > Malaclemys terrapin. The sequence continues at coordinate 182,447,708 of NC_071507.1, read as the reverse complement.
TCAATCCCAAGCAAAATAATGATACAGCTGATACAAGACTTGATTAATAAAGAATTAAAGGCAGGTAATATAATTAATGCCAATCAACATGGATTTATGGAAAATAAATCATGTCAAACTAACTAAATATACATATATTTATAATTAGATTACAAGTTTTGTTGATAAAGGTAATAGGGTTGATGTAATATACTTAGACTTCTGTAAGACATTTGACTTGGGACCACATGACTTTTTGATTAAACTCTAGAAAATACAAAATCAACATGGCACACATTAACTGAATTAAAAACTGGCAATTGGATAGGTCTCAAATTGTAAATGAAAACAGTGAATCATCATTGAATGGGTGTGTTTCTCAAGTGGGTTTCTGCAGGGATCAGCTCTTGGCCTAAACTATTTAACATTTTTAAGAAAGAAAGAAAGAATGAATGAATGATGACTGATGTTTTCAGGTGATACAAAGATTGGGGGAGTGGTAAATAATGAAGAGGACAGGTTACTAAAACAGAGTGATTGCTTGGTAAGCTGGGTGAAAGAAAACAACACGTATTTTAGTATGGCCAAACATAAAGCCACACATCTAGGAACAAAGAATGCAGGCCGCACTTACAGGACTGGGAACTCTAGCCTGGGAAGCCATGAGAATGACTAAAGGACTGGAAAACATGCCTTCTCGTGAAAGACTCAAGAAGATCAATCTATTTAGCTTATCAAAGGGAAGACTTCAAGGTTGATTTGATTATAGTGTACAGTACTGTGGCCCATTTCCTGAGCATAGCCTGTTAGATATGCCATACCTTGCAAAATGTACCTTCAGTTTCTTGATCACAGTTCTTGCCCGAATGTCCTCCAGATAGTCCACCTCCCAGAAACAGGAGTAGTAATCTACTGTGACCATGTAGTTCCTGTCATTAAAATTGAACAGGCTTGTTCTGACCTTTTCCCAGGGTGAGGTTGGGATTTCATGAGTCTCGGAGTCTCCTTCTGTTGTGGATCACTATACTCTTTGCATGCCTCTATCCCCAAGTGTGAAACATGTATCCAATAGTGCCTGCAAAGATTGGCTGGTGGCTAGATGGCCCATCTAGCTCCAAATGCCAGAACCCATTCTTGACATCACAAATAGTGAACACCTGTCCTGGATAAATGGAGTAATATGTCCTTAATCATTGGTAATGGGAAGTGACTTCTTTTTAATGCTCTATTCAATGGTTTTGGGTCAATGCAGCTCCTCAAGCCATGTCTACATTACAAAACTTTGGTCGACACAAATTACAATGTTGTAAAACCACCACAGTTAATATATCACTTGTGTGCATGCATACGTGGTTGCTTGTGTTGGTGCTTTATGTATTCACCAAGAGTGTGTGTGTTGACACAAAATGCAGTGCACCATAAGTAGGTATCCCAGTGTGCCACATGCCCCCTCCAGTGCAAAATCTTTTGGGAAATTTTCATAGTGTATTGTGGGGGCACACATGAGCCACACATGGGAGCAAGAGGTCAGATTCCTATCATGCAACCTTCTCCCTTCTGTAATGCCATCTCCAGCCCATAATTTTCATGCCTTTCTAAAGAATCCCACAAACTCATGCTGCACTTGTCACTGTCTGCCATTTCTGACAGAAACATGTAGCCCGCACAGCTCTGCAGCGTTGTCATGAACATTGCAAACACAGGATAAATGATCCTTCGGTATTTGCAGCGCCTCAGGAAATACCCCAACAATGGGGGACATGACAATTTCTTTGAGGACAGATTGTTAAGGGACATAACAAAAAACAATTCAGGGTTGCATCTGAAGAAGTGAGGTTCTTACCCACGAAAGCTTATGCTCCCAATACTTCTGTTAGTCTCAAAGGTGCCACAGGACCCTCTGTTGCTTTTTACAGATTCAGACTAACACGGCTACCCCTCTGATAATTCAGGGTTGTTAATGGTGTTCACGGATGTGACGTTATTGACATGAACTGGGACCGTATAGATCATTGTTGCAATCAAAGTCCTGTAGTGCACCAAATCTTGTATAAAAGGGGTCAAATAGGGTGTCTAAGACAAGGTTATGGTTTGCTGGTTATGATTATGCTATCTGTATGTGTATAATTTTTGTAGCTGAAGTTATGAATATTGGCTCTATACTGTCTGTATTTCAAACGTCTGCTATGCTTCTGGGTGACACCCCAGACAAGTTGGTGTCAGCTCTGCCTAGCCTGCTTGATGGCCCATTAAGGACCATCAGCTATACAACTGACCCATTGAGAGAAGGCAGATATGCCTTGTGACTCAGCAAAGTATGCAGGGACTTGCCCATGTGACTCCAAACTCCATTTTGCTGTAATTTTCCACAGTAAGAACAAAGAGGTGTTCTTACACCTGGAAAAGACTATAAAAGGCCGATGCCTCATCTCCATCTTGTCTTCAATCCTGCTTCTTACCTCTGGAGGGACTTTGCTACAAACGGAAGCTTAGTCTAAACAAAAGACTGAGGACCCATCCCAGCTGGGGATGTACTCCCGAGACTTGATTTGAACCTTCAGTTTATTCTATCACTGCTACAAGCCTGAACCAAGAACTTTGCCATTACTGTATGTAATTGATTCCATTTAACCAATTATATCTCTCATCTATATCTTTTTCCTTTTATGAATAAACCTTTAGATTTTAGATTCTAAAGGATTGGCAACAGCGTGATTTGTGGGTAAGATCTAACTTGTATATTGACCTGGGTCTGGGGCTTGGTCATTTGGGATCAGGAGAACCTTTTTTCTTTTACTAGGGCATGGGTTTTCATAACCATTTGTCCTCATAACGACTGGCACTGGTGGTGATACTGGGACACTGGAGTGTCTAAGGGAATTGCTTGTGTGACTTGTGGTTAGCCAGTGGGGTAAAACCAAAGTCCTCTCTGTCTGGCTGGTTTGGTTTGTCTTAGAGGTGGAAAAACCCCATCCTTGGGCTGTAACTGCCCTGCTTTAAGCAATTTATCCTGAATTGGCACTCTCCGTTGGGTCCCGCCAGAACCAGCTTCGTTACAACGGAGCATCAGCAGAAGGAGGACAACCACTTCTGGCAAAACATGAGCACTGACTGATGGGATCGCCTCATAGCGCAGGTTTGGGATGATGAGCAGTGGCCACAGAACTTTCAGATGTGAAAGGCCTTATATCTGAATCTGCACCAGCCCTCCAGAGCAGGAACACTAGAATGAGAGCTGCATCGACACTGGAGAAGCGAGTGGCGATTGCACTGGGGAAACTTGCAATGCCAGATTCCTACAGTGCAGAGGGAAATAATTTTGGAGTTGAAAAATCCACAGTGGGGGTATTGTCATGCAAGTGCATAGGGCCATAAAATGTATCTTGCTACACAGGACTGAGACTCTAGGCAATGTACAGAACATCCTGGGTGGATTTGCAGCTATGGGGATCCTAACACTGTGTTGGAGCGATAAACAGCTCACACATCCCTATTTTGGCTCCACCCCACCTTGCCACAGAAGGTGGCAACTTTTCTATGGTTCAGCAGAAAAGGGTACTTTTCTATGGTTATGCAGACACTGGTGGATGACTGGGAATGCTTTACTGATCTCAGTGTGGGCTGGCCAGAAAAGGTGCATGACGATCACATCTTTAAGAACACAGGACTATTCAGAAAGCTGCAAGAAGGGACATTTTTTCCCAACCAGCAGATTACCATTGGCAGTGTTGAAATGACAATATTGATCCTGGGAGACCCAGCCTACCTTTTGCTCTCCTGGCTCATGAAGCCGTATGCAGGCCATGTTGACAGTCCAAGGAACAATTTGACTACCGGCTCAGCAGGTGCAGAATGACAGTTCAATGTGCTTTCAGTAAATTGAAGGCAGGCTGGCTGTGTTTACTCACATTCTTAACTTTATTTAAATGTATTTTTTATTGTAGCTATAACACATGTAAGCATTAATATATACAGAACTATTATCCAACAGTGTGAAAAGCATAAAAACATCTGAAAGTAATAGTTTTGTTGACATACAAGATTAATTTCTATGAATTGGACTTTTCTGTGCTCTATGCACTCACATTTCATGGAGAGACTACATTTGTAGCTAGGGAAAATCCTTCACCTGTTTTCAACCTCACAGGAGCCCAACACATAAACAAGAGGTGTGGGTGGTCCCCCCCATCACGTTGTGCAAATTAAGTTTCAAGAAACAGATCATAGAAGGGTGATTCCTTCAGCAGCTAAAAGAAAATGTTACTTCTCATTTCTTTATGTTTGATAATTGGTTTAGTGTTTCAAGATGATCCACTGCACATCCCAGCATAAAGCTGCTTTAATATTTGTTTAGCAATAAAAGAAGCAATTTAATTTGCAGTAGAACCACTCTGGTTCATCATCTAGCAATTCGGACAATACTGAATTTGCACCTTCTTTGTCTGTGTGACTTGGAAAGAAGTCACTACTGAGAAAGCAAAGTGAAATGATTGTTATTGTCCGTCAGATAGGAATAGCACAAAATTTCACTAACTCAGGATCAACTTGTGGCTAATTCCAGAGCAGCATGATTATAGTCACACAACTGAACAAGTGCTATTGACAAGTTTTTAAAAGATTAACATTTAAACATGTCAAACTATGTCATTATGCCACTATTTGTAATAAATATTTGGAGATCTGAAATTCAAACCTACCAACTTTCTTTGCATTCTACATACAAAGTGGTGATTGGATTATTATTGTAGGGTTGCTTTGCCACTCTGTTTTAGCAAGTGAATACGAGCAAGGTGCTGTTTGGGGTTTTGTTTGTTTGTTTTTTAGAATGAAATCAGAGTAAATTAATGTTGGGGCCTACCAAACTGTACAATGTCCTGTTAAACAATAACTAACTTTTGGAATATACCCTTTTGGAAACCAGTCAGCAAGTATAACTGTTAGCTGAGTGCTTCAGTGTAACAATAAAGCAGACAACGGTATTTAAAGGAAATGGGTTGTTATGGTTCTCACATCAAGGTCCCCTCCCCTGGATAGGTTGTAATGTCACTCCCAGCTGAACATATGGTAGCAGTCAAGCGTATAATCTACCTGGGGGTCCTGGTGGCCCTACAAACAGATCAACTCCTCCCTGTGTTCTTTAAGGACATATCAATGTGCACTTGAAATAATTAAAATCAACATTCTTTCAATTTCACCCCTTATAAAACGTCTGGGAGATTTTTATTCAGTATGAACCGTGACCCTGGTTTAGTCCAACACAGGCTGATCTCTTGTTCCTAATCTATCAATCTGTGTATAAAATCAAACCTCTCAGTGCATTCTATATTCAGCTGTTCACATTGATCCTGAGACTGCTGCGGAGTGTGAAAAGCATCAATAAGTGACAGGGATAGGTTTACCAGAATGCTAATGCCATCAAGAGCATGAATCAGAGTGATCGGGTTTCTCAGCTACAGTTTGCAGTACAGTTGCCTGCGACTTTGTTGTTTTGAACTCTGCTTCAGCCCTTGAGCTGAGACTCATTTCAGTTCAGGGCTAAATGTGCTGTAATTGAAGGATTAAATAAAAGATACTTTAAAATTATTGTCTTCAGAATCTATTCTTGAGAATAACGATTGTGTTTCTGCCCTTGAAATCTATGAATTAATCTGCCTTTCCTAACAAAGACAGGGCATGTACATTTAAAAAAAAAAATAAAACAACCCCCAAAACCTCACTCCACTACAAACATAATTCTCCCAATTTGGAGAGAATGAGAGAACAAATGATCCACATGTGACCTGATGTTAGTCAACACCATTTCATGTACTTCAGGAAGGTGCTCAGACACTATAGTAATGAGGACAATACAAGGACCTATTCTTATGAGCTGGGTGAAACCTTGTTATGGATTGAGTTAAAACCCCTTTGAGATTGATAGGTGTGAAGTCACCATTAAATTAATATAACTGTAAGCATAAATCCCCACCTAAGACAAAAGAGGTGTGTGAAGCCACCCAGGACTTTTTGGGTTAGTATTGTTTTGAGTAGGTGTGTTAGAGATGGAGAGGGGAAAGACAGCACACAGAAACTGAGGACAGACAAGAACAGAGGCAGATGCAAAAAAGCAAGAACGCCAAGCAGCAGCCTGTGAGCACAGCGTGACCCTGGAAAAACCTAGAGAGAGAGAGAGCTTTTATGTCTGGCGTTGGCTAAAGAGGTTTAGAACTGCTTTCTGTTCTTGATTCCTCCTGCATTTGGAGGAGCAGGACTTTTATGTTGGAAACAAACACAATTGCATCAAAGAAAAAGACCAGAATCCATCAATTCTACATCCAACTAGAATATTGCCTGAGCCCCAAAATTTTCCTTCCGTTCAGGTCAAAAAGGGACAACACTCTAAAAAACAGAATAGGCTCCCTGATTCTGACTGCCCACCCCAGCTCCAAGGTGACTTAGAGCAGCCCAGCAGCTATTTTAAATCATATACCTGGCACTGGGTTCTCATTGTGTCCTGCACCAGTGAGGATTCATGTAGTAGAGTGCTGCTGTGCCACACCTTCTCTCCGTAGGGTTGCCGAGTGTCCAGTTTTTGACTATAAAGTCCTGTCAAAAAGGGGACCTGGCAGTGTCTGGTCAGATGGACTGACTAGACACTAAAAGTCTGGTTACTGCGGGTGGGGGTGAGGGGGAAAGTGCTGGGTCATCAACCCGCGCCCACCCCTGCTCAGCTGGGGCTGCATCCTACCGGCATCTCATGGTCAGGCAGGCAGCAGGCTCTGCATTGGGCTGCAGCTCCCATCCCAGCCCTGGAGCAGAGGAAGCCCAGCTTGGGAGGAGGGAAGTGGAAAGCAGCAAGCAATGGTGGGGAGGGGAGAATTGAAGTGAGTGTGAGGTAGGCCTCGGGAGAAGAGGCATGGCAGGGGCAGAGCCTCGTGGGAAGGGGCGGGGCAGGGGGTCCAGTCCTCATAAATTAGGAAGTTGGCCACCCTATCTCTTCACCTCTGCTGTGCTTCCTCCTACCCTCTCTACCGTGAAAGGGCGGTAGCAGTGGCACAGTACCAAGCAGCAATACAGCTGAATCAACAGGGGAATGTCCGCTTCATTGGGGGCAGATTGCAACCCCTTGAGTACACACATTAGAAAAATTTGTCTTAAGAAAAGCATGAAGTAGGTAGGGGCTTTATCCTGTGGTGGAATTCAACGGGACAACCATCTGAGCATGGCATACTTGTATGAATAGGACTGAGACCTGAATTTCTCCTTCAGAGCTCAATGCAATGTGTGATTATTTCAGATCACGTTGTTAGACACAATAAGGAACTTTTTCATTCTTGAAACTGAAACAAAATCTTAATATTGGTTTCATAACTAATAAATCTAGATTTTACTTTGTTATACAATGTACTTGTAAAATAAAAGCTTTTTGCAACTGGGTTGCAAGCAAACCAACAACCATTATAAACATTCATGCTGCTACAACAGGCATTTCAAAATAAACCAAAATTAAAAAGGATGGCTCTAAGAAAAGCCATATAATGAGCCCTTGTTATCCTTGAAGAGGTTTCTCACATCAGCAGCACCTCACTAAATGAACTCATTCTTCTCTTCTTAAATGGCCTCTACTAAGCAACAGTTGGAGAGCTGCAGATTCCGCTCTCTGGAGATGTAGCGGCCCTTGCGCTCAGGTTAATTAGCTTAATGTAGGACACAGACTAGTGAAGTTTGGCGTTTCTTTTTTAAATAATTAAGATGGAAGTTCTAGATATAGTAAAAATTCTCTGGGAAGATGTGCCACAGCAAAATATCCAATAGGTACAACAGTAGTACAAAGCACAGGGCCATCATTCTAAAGAATTGGCACAGGATGAGGGAGAGAACACAACTTTTTGCCACAGTAGGTAGAATGGATTGATCAGTATCCTATAAACATACATAACGTAGCCCAGTGGGCTAGTTTGCCTTTATTATATTCACTGCTTTGCATTATATTCAACAGTAATGCAAGGACCTAGAGGCCTGTATCCTGTAAGACATTAGCTTCAGCAAGTTAGCATAAGGCTTGAGGCCTATGGACTTTGAACTGATAAATGGCCCAGTGGAAAACTCCAAGTACTTGGGGAGCTGCAAATAGAGTTAGAGGGGAAGTTCTGACCACAGAATCATCTTGGCAATGAATGGATGTACATAACAGGTACATGAGATATATCTAAGGCTAGCCTGCTTGCTTGCCTCTATATCTTTTCTTATGGGTTTGATTATTTGTTTTATTAGACTAGGTTTATATTAGAGTGTATTTTGGCTGTAACACAAGGGACCTGGAGGCCACATCCTGTATATTGAGCTACGGCAAGGTTAGCATACATATGTTTGGGATCTTTCACCTAGATACATAGTGATGAGCTAAAGCAGAAGGTTCATATATGGCTGCGACCTTTAACATAGAGGATGCGTTAAAGCAGGTTGGCATAGGGGCTTTCCTAAGTTCGTATCTTTTTAAACTTAACAGGTACACCACAACTTGGGAAGAACCAAAATAACCGGTTTGGACAGAATTAACAAATGTGATACCTACTCACAAAAGGGCCATGGTAACAAATTGATGTATATGATAATAAGTTGGGATCATTGATATAGTAACCTATAGGAAAAAGACACTCCAACATTAGTACGGTGAAGAAATACAAATAAGGAAAAGGGGAAAAATCCCCTACTGAATAGGCATCAAACACAACGGCATCAGCGTAACATATTACAAAAGTGGCATCCCAGCCTAGGGGCAGTAGGAGAGAGAGAGAGTCCATCCTTGGGAGGTGCCAGAATGATGGCCACTCGTAATGATGGGGAAGGTGACGGTGATGAGGAAGACAATGGCTAACACTTCAGGTTGTTCTATAAGGGATGGTGTGAGTATATGGGTGTGTAGATATACATTCTGTAGTATCTCTGTCTTACGAAGTTGGGGTGTTTGTGACGGATATATTTACAACTATAGTTTATTAATACATTTAAGAGTAGCTATAGTGTGAGTGTTGCAACTCTGCACATCAGGGTTCCCAACTATATAATAATTTGAATAATATTGGGCCTGATCTTAATGCATAAACTGTGAAATATGTTTAAAGCCAGATTACAACTAAAACTGGGACTTCAGATTGCTAGATGTAGGGAGCATATGTAACTTTTCATTCTGTTTCAGGAAGGCAGGCTACCTTTAATATGCAATGTTTAAAGTACGATTCTGTTCTGAAGAGCGACTATAAAAAGATGGCATGTGAGTGGAAGAGAAAGTTCTCTCAGTAGCTAAGTTTTTCAAACGTCATTAGTGATTTTAAGACACCTTATAAAGGGGCCTGATTTTCAGAGGGTGGGGGCTCAGCATTTTCTGAAAATCAGGACCCTTTAAAAGTATCTTCACTTGCACACCTAAAATTGAAACACCTGACGCACTGGTCACTTTTGAAAACTTTTACCAGTGAGCTGTGTTTACAAGATGTATTGTTTTCTAACTGGCAGCCATGCAAACTGAGCATGGGCTCTGCAAGTTCCTCCCCCCCCCCTCAAATTCCCCTTCTCACACTCATGACAAGTTTTGCAGGCCAAATTAGGCTTTCAATGACCCCTGTGCAAACCCCATGGTCTTAACTGGTTAACAACAGATGTAAACTAACTGGAACCATGCAAACAAATGTGTGGAGAATTAACAATATACAGTTTGCTCTCTTCAGCATGCAGGCTTAACAGGAGTAAAAGGCAACTAACTTGTTTACTTTAGTGACAAAAAGCAGGTATGATTCTGGACACATGCAGTCTGAGTAGGAAAAGGGTTTTACAGGGTCTCTTCAAAATAAAATAACTTTTAAAAAGGGGGGAATTGCAAAGGCAAGATGAAATTGGAGGATGTGTTCTGATTGCAAACCCATATCCCTGACTGTTTGGGTTATCTTATGTTTAACTTGACCAGGTCCTGGGCATTTTTTGCTGTATTCAATAAATTGCAGAACTGTGCATGCTAGGACACCTCTCTGAGTATAGATTGCATGCAAGATCACACACTAAATAAAATGGGTCTAGAATAGCCCTTGCAGGCTAGGTAGACGGGGCACCATAGATCAACCTGGCTTTAACTTATTTTTCATTTTTGGTCAATCATTCAGCTTTACAAAACCTATTTACACTTTAAAGTTCATTTGCCAAATAAAAAATAAGAGGTAAAAAATTTATGCTGTGAGATGCAAAGATCGTGTCCTTTAAAGCAGTTAAGGAAGGTTGAAAGCACACGTTTTGTGTTTTTTTTTTGTTTAATTTTTTAAACTCAGTAGGATGCTAAGGAGAAAAGTGTGACTGCTGTATATTTCAAGGTACTATGTGCTTTAGAAAACTGGATTAAATAAAGACACTAGTGAAAAAGTAGCATATTGCACATCAAGCTGTCACAGCAAGATTTTTTATGTAATTTGGATTGTTGTCAGAGAACTTTAAGTGGCTTCTGCTCATTTTAAAGCTTTTAGAGACTCTTTTCCTTGAATTTGGAAAAAACAGTGTTCTATTCATTAGTTTGGCACACTAAAAGTACTGGTAGCAGCACTGTAGGTATGGATCAGCTGACAGTTATTGTAAACCCACTTATGAAGGTATAATATTCTATTTCAAATTGCATTGGGCTCTAACTTACAATACAAGAGGACAATGTGGATACAATTTTTTCTTTTTAATTACACACACACACACACACACTAGCCTAGAAGTTTAAACAGCACCAACAAAACAAAACAAAAAAACCCACACACATGGTCATATTACCCAGAATTGAAACACACAAAAAGTAAAAAAGTGTAACCTACCTTTAAAGAACCTAATGTACACAAATGGCTTAGAATGTTGAAGCAGCTGATTTAAAATATGGCTACTAAGTTGCAGCTAAATTTCATAACCACTGTTTTACAATGATAATTATTCATTCACTTTAGTAAAGCATGTTTGTCCTTCACAACCATCTCTCAACAAATTTATGAAGACCATGCTGCAGACGCTGCATATATAATACAGCAGCTGCTAATATGTCAGCTACTCAAGTATGTAAGTGAGTATCTTGGATGTAGTTTACATAATAAGATGAAGGTTCATTAGAAGGTGCTGGTGCTCAAAAGAAGTAGAAAGATAGCTTGTGTGGAGAACAGGTGTTTATAATGGGATTTTACTGATCATTTTGGCCTGTGTTCATGGTGTGGCTTTTAGCATCAAATAGAGATAATTAGTTTTGTTTCAAGTTAGATGTGATGCTACCTGTTGTGCTTGGACTATCTGCTGGGTTTTCGCCCAGAGCAGATGAGAGTTAATAAAAATCAGGAGGCAAAGGCTGGTGGGCCAGGGTACTTTCATTAGCTTATACATTCTAACTGGTAGGATATTTGCATACATGCCAGATCTGATTGACTTGTTGAACTCACACTGTTTCCTTGCTTTAGTTTGCTGCATCACATTAGTTTTTCTATAACTGTAGGCAAAGTAAGTCTTCAGCCAACTAGAAACAGTATGCCTCACCCATCTAATGCCCTCTTGGGTACTGCATTATAACACCGCACTTCAGCATATGTACATAGATGTTCTACTAATTAACTCAGTCATAATATCACTTTTAATCCCTTGCTTTATAATGGTATATCAGCTATGAGCAACAATATTCAGGACTTTAGCGACTAGATATCTTTAATGGGTCATTACAAAGATTACTTTTTTTGGCCCATATGGATAAAATATTTTAGGTAGCACAGTGTAGCACAGTGTATTTTTCAAGCATTACTAGGACAAATTCTTGGTAAGATCATCATGTTTAGAGAGGGAGCATGATATACAGGCTTGAGCAGAGGTCTATGAAATCAGGAGACCTAGTCCCTATTCGGTCTCAAGTCTGACTCTTTCTGGCCTTATACTAGTAGACAGTACAGTGGACTCAGGAGATAAGTGTTTTATTCCTGGCTCTGCCACTGGCCTGCTGGGTGATCTTGGGCAAGTCACTTTGCATCTCTGCCATCATTTCCACATCTGTAAGATGGGAATAACGATACTGATCTTTTGTAAAGGGCTTTAAAAATTTATAGATAAAATCACTATATGTTGATGAAAAGCACTATACATAAAGAGCTAGAACAGAAATCACACTCATCCAGCGTATGAAGCTCTCAGCAAGGTTATAGGAGGAGATCATTCAGCATTATGATTATGAGGAAATACTTTCAAACATGGAAGTTAAACCTGGAAGAGACCTTATTAGCACCTATTGTAGAGGATTCCCTTGACAATTAAAGTTTGTTCATAATATATTGCATTCACTAGACATTTCAGCATCAACTTTATAGACAAGTTTTTTTTAACTAATTCATGGTTATTCTTTGTCCACAGGTGACTAGAGGTAGAACTGTGACTGGCTAAGGATTAAAAATCAAAACTAAAACAACCCAAACAGCTACCCACCTCGAGTCCTTATTTCTCTCTCCTTCCTCCCCCCCCCCCAAACACATCAAAAATAAAAATCTTAATTTTAAAACATTGCAGAATGTATGCATGCAATCCCCAATCAAGAATATAAACTTGTAGCTCTCAGCTCATTTTTTGTTTCATCCCCAAGTTTTTGTTAGCACTATGTGCCCTAAGCTATTTTGATGACTGATTTAAGTATGAGGGGAAATAAGTTAGATACATAGCATTATATGGATATTCACATATGGAAGTTACCACAGACCAATTACATCTTCAAGTAGACTAGGCACATTTATTTGCATGTGTGGTTCCATAAACATGAGAACATTGAAGCAAAACACAGTATTGCCAGAAGCAATTTTGTCTGCCCTCACAGTAGCAAAATAGAACCATACTTAAAGTGTAAGAGACCACTGAACTCCTGCCTTTTGAGTACACTAAAAAGGGGCCCCAACTAAGCAGTTTGGACAGAGTGGCAAACACCATCTGTATCCTTTTCCCTTCCATAAAAGGAACCTTTATAGTGTAGAAAAGGAAAACAAAGAAAGATTACTACCAGTAGTTATAAATACTCCAATAGTTAATCATCCAATAAGAGCATGAATTCTCATGAGACATACTAATTCAACAGCTTTGTATTTGACGGTTTTATTTCTGACTATACAAAAGTGCTCAATAAGTGGAACTGTGTATCACAGTTCCACATTTTACTCCTTCCAATTTCACCCATTAAGAATATTTTTTCTAAAACAAGAAGTTCAGGAAGAGTGAACGTTAGTATTCTTTGCTAAATTTTACTATACCCTTAAAATCCAATATAACAACTCACTTTTGGCCAGGAACAATTAATGTGTACTTGTACTGATTTGCTGGCCATCATTACCACCTCTTCATTCATAGCTCTGAAATTTAAAGACATTTATTAACAGAGCTACTCATACAGGGTTGTACATTTATCATTCCATGGTGATTATTAGAGAGTTACGGAGAACAGCAATGAACATAAACAGTTTTGACATGTACAGGTGATCGGTCTACAGCAGGAATTCATATTGTACCCAAAACAAGGTACAGACTGTTTAAATAGTTAGTGGCGGATAAAAATATTGACAGTTTAAATTGCATGTTTAATCCTGTTGTAGCAACAAGTCAGCTAATGAAGCTGAGTTTCTTTATTGTGAACACTAAGTTTCGCTCCATACATGAAGATCCATTTTTTTTTTTAAATCAAAAGTAGCTTGAAGCAATTTCACCATAAAAAAAGGGAAGAAAAAAAATACATTGACGCCAAGTGGCAGTAACAGACTAGTTTAGATTTTGTGCCCCTTAGGCATCAATGAAACATTAGCACCACCATGAGGCAGTCAATAGATTTGTTTTTAGCAATGAATTTAAACAAACACCCAGCCCCAAGACATTCTGACCTCATTTGCACGGATGTGACTACACTTAAAACCAACAGAATTGCTCCAGATTTAGACTGGTGGCAACAACCCATCTTTATCTCTCCGCCATGGATGCAAAAGCAAATCAACACTGCTTGATTCAGAAAGAATCCCTGTTTGAAAAGGGCACTTAATTGGGGCCTTGGCTAGGTAGCTTGGGTTGCTTGCCTATACAGCATCAGTCTTTGCCTATTCCCAAAGACTCCTAAGCTACAACCAACATCAAGCACCTGCTCTTATTTGTCAATAGAGCAAGCTAATTTGATTAAAAAAACCTAAGCATCTTAGTTGATTTCAGCTTTCTCAGCTTTATGGACTCACTAGAAAGGTGGTCTTATTTATCTTCCGAGATAGATTATCAGTAAAAGTTATAGTAATATTATAAACTACCACTGATGTAGCCGGCAGCCCGATTGAATATAAGCAATACAGATTAATTCCTTGTAACAGGGAGCACAAACGCCTTGCCAATGTACCACCTCAACAAAACACACAACTGCCCCCAGCAACAATCTACATAAATGCCTACTACAAAAGCTGTACACCTTGCACTACGTTCTGTTTAGCATAGCCAGGTTCTGAAGGATTACCAGGGAATAAACTCCATAGTCGGGAATCCTTCACTAAGTCATGTTGCAGTCCTCGAGAGTACATACTTAGAAACTACCAGAAAAAAGTCTCTTAAATATAAGGGAGAGGCTGACACTGGAAAAAGAAAGCCAATGTTTTCCAAACCTGAGTGCCTAAAACTTATGTACTTAAAGCTTTATTTAGCCATCTTCAGTCTTAGGATTGGACTTCAGAATTGTGAATATTTAATGCCTCTCCATTTTTATTTTGGTGCCTAAACAAGGCTCTTGCTTGAGACATCTGGTCTTTTTGCTAGTTCTGTTCAGAAATTTATGCGCTTTACACTTGGATGAATGTTCAGGGAACTTTACTGACAAAAAAAAAAAAATCTCCACCCACTGAATGATTCTGATGCTTGTGTGTTTGTATGAAGTGATTTTAGTATTGCAAAATGAAAATTTCACTTACACCTACAATTTTTGAACTACTTAAGGCACACTTTTCAGTTAAGTGCACTTGCTTTGTGTAGGTCATATTGAGGATGAGGAAGGGGAACCATTACCACCTTTACTGATGTGAAGTCACATGGTGGGCTTCCATTGCCACATGGAAACGCACACTGGTGAGAGCCTGCCTGACTTGTGGCACCTTTGCTTGTATCAAGTACAAGAATACTAGAAAGATTTTCAGAGATAAAAAGAGAACTCATAGGCCATTGCCCAATTCAGTTATGGTATCGAGTTCTAATGAATCCGTCATCAATTTTGCAAGTCAGTTTTAAGTTACTGACAAAATAACTAAGTTCTCTTCCCTTCTCCTGGTCCCACTCTCACAACATAGTCTCTATGTTGAAATACTTCATATTTCTCTGTGGGACAACTTGACAAAATCTAGGCTGCTGGGTTCTCATCCCAGTGCACACTGGGCCATTTCCTCCATTCTGGCAAGCAGGCACACTACTCCAATTCTGGAAATATGTTTTCTGCTCACAAGAATGGAGAAGATATTCAGGGGAACAGGACAATACCACCACTCACACATGCCCCCACACAAAAAATATCCCAAGCTACAGGAAGTTCTGATATTGTAAGTGTCAAAGCAGCAATTGCTTTGTTAAGCTGCTGAAAATAATTTTAATGCAACATTAAGGGTTTTTACCTGAAGCCACAAAATTGAAGAAATCCGAACTTTTAAATGGAATGCCATTAGACAGATTTTACCTGAATATGTGCGCATGCAATTTATAACTACTATAAAAAGAGGATATCCACAGGGATATCAGAGGGCTATTCAAAAGCCTCCCTACTAGCACTTTCAACTATTACCATTTATAAGGTCTGCAGGATGAAGACTGTCACTTTTAATGCTTATGAATGCTGCAGGCCCCTGGTCCCAGGGACTTCCATTTAGCCAAGTGAATTCAGTGTTCATTTACTTGCTCCAATAAACTGGATTACATATGCTAAATTGCAGAAGACTCAATGTTCTGCAATACTCAAGCAAAGCAGGATGCTTTAAGAGGACTTAAGTTCCATTGTTTTGTAGATACAAGTCAGAACCTCTAATTTCTAAGATCCATCAAGTTTCTTTTAAGTATTTTTCCCCCACAATATTTATTTTAACACAGTGTACTTTGTGAAGAGTCACAGTTGTTTGTTATAACATGCATTAAAAATACCATTTTTTTTTATTTTATTTTATTAAAGAACTAGAACACAAGTGAACAAAAGTTTTTGTCAAGGTTGACTGATTGACAAAACAGTACCAGGACAAATCATTTTATATTTACTACAAAAAGATACTTAACATTCTCACTCAATTGGGTAAATTACATTTGCATTTTTAGTAAATAAAAACACTACATAACTAGTGATTCTGGAAACTCACTCAAGGGTGAGGGGAAAGTAAAAAAAACCCCCACAAGTTTAGATTAGTTCTCTTTTATTAGGCCAACATTTATGACAGCTAAAACATGGGAGTCTACATTCTTGAACAGGGTTGCTTGACATGCAAGAACAGTGCCTTGTTTTTAAGAGTTATTGTAAATACTACTGCTGAGAGGCAGCACAAGAGTATAGTATTTTCAACGTGAAGCTTATTTTATTATTATTCAAGTCTTGCCTAAAGTGTGGCACATTCAAAACATTCTGAACAGCTGGTTAGGAAGGTAGCCAAGATGTAAGAAAGATGTCTGAGCCTCCTTTTCAAGGGCAGCCAACTCTTGTACTGTAGGTGCCAAAATATCCACATGGCCTTTATAGGTTCCACCTGCCAAAAAAAGAACCACACTCTAAAGGACATGCTTGAAATAACTTGTCAGCAGTACTTATGTTCAGTTGCAATTGTTCAGAAAGTGAGCTATTCCAATCTTACTAACTTGCTACTGGCAAACTTGCAGCCCTCACCACACACAGTAAATACTATCTGTTGCAACTAAACTAGAAACAAGTTTTAATTATCTAGACAAAAACCAATAAAAATACCTTCCATAAAATCAGAGTTTAGAAGGTCAGTTTATTTAACTAAATGTATGTGATGGTTAAACACATGCTCCCAGCCATAGATAAATACATACCCACGTTTGCAACTGCCTGAAAAGAACCCACGTCCTTATGTGCAAGCAGCCACATTTTTATATAAATTTCTATTTTGAAAAAACAGGAACCTGTATTACCACACAGGGGGACATTACATTTGATGGCCTGCCATGTATCAGTCATATAGATATTGGAGGCGGAGTGAAAATAATCATGGATGCTTTGTTTAGTGACACGGACTCTTCCAAAAGGTTACATAAAGAGTAGTTACATAAAAATTACAAGGCTTACGATAGGGACCATTTTGCCAATTTATTATCGTTATTAAGTCACTCTTTCAAATGTTTCCGCTAATAGACCGAAACTTAACTAGACTACCGAACACTAATTAGTTGCTTACCGCCTGTAGCCCTTCTTTGTCCATATGTAACTTTCCCATCGAAGTCATCCACCGGTACTTTTATATCTGGCTCAACTTGGGAAATAGTACAGTTCAGGTGCTCTTCAATTTCGCCCAGCAACTAAGAAAGAAAGAAAGAAAGAAAAAAAAAATCAGTCTTAAAGATTCTTCCATTTCTGAAACAAAAGATATTATATTGTTCTAAACCAGTGATTATGTTCAGTGGTTCCAACAGGAGTGGCATACACCCAAGAACGGAGTTTGCCCTGAAAGAAATAAAGGCCCAGAAGTGTATCCATACTAGCTTGGACTAGATGACCTCTTGAGTTCCCTTCGAGCCCTTCACTTCTGTGATTTTATCTCCTCTTCTGGCAGGATTAAGTCTCTCTCTCTCTAGACAATCCCTGACAGCTGTTTGTGTCTAACCTGTTCTTAAAAGCCTCCAGTGGCAAGAATTCTACAACCTTTCCAGGTAACTTGTTCTATTGCTTAATCTCCCCCTTCCCCTCCTCCCCCCACTTTTTAATATCCAACCTAAATTTCCCTTGTTACAAACTAAGCTGATTAGTTCTTGTTCTACTCTCAGTGGACAGAGAACAACTGATCACTGTTCTCTTTAGAGCCAACTTTTACACTATTTGAAGACTTTTGTCCCCCCGCCCCAAAGTCGTGTTTTCTAAACATGGCCTATTCTTTCAACCATTGCTCGCAGGTCATGTTTTTTAAACTTCTTATTTTTGCTGCTCTCTGAACTCTCTATAGTTTGTCTACATCTTTCTTAAAGGGTGGTGCCCAAAAAGTGGACACAGTACTCCAGCTGAGGCCCCACCAATGGTGAGGAAAGGGGAATTACTACCACTCATGTCTTACATATGACACTCCTTTTAATACATCCCAGAATAACCATAACGGTTATAAATCAAGGCACCTTTGAGACTACAAGTAACTCTCTATGGGTGCCCCTACTGCAGTGGTTTTCAAACATTTTATATTGGTGAGCCCTTTCACCCAGCAAGCCTCTGATTGGGACTCCCCCCTTATAAATTAAAATGGGGAGGGGAGTAATTTAATTGGAGCTCGGGGCTATCAGCCCCATGGAGCTGACAGCTTGCAACCCCAAGAGGTCATGATGCCCTGTTTGAGAACCCCTTCCCTACTGACTTTAATGGGGCCGACCCACACAGAATAACTTGTAGGCTGAACCTAACTGCTTATTTTATTACATACAAGGTATTTAATTATATTTCACAAGTGCAAGTTGCCATGAATTTCCAGCTATTTCATATTGGATGTATCCCATTACAAAATCTGTACTTGTATAAAAGTGATATTCTCAGGTTAAGAGGAATGACAGATAAGTAGTCTTAAGAGATACTTCATCTTAGTAAATGAAATGAATTGAATAATATCAGATTTTTAATCCCATTTTATAACAGTTCACAGCATGTGGTTAGGAAGGTGATAAAATGCATTCAGAACCTGCATGTTATTCTGGATACGGAAGATGAGAATAAAAGATTCTCCTATCAGTCTGTGCAATAGCAGCATAATCAGCTGCACTTTAAGTTATCAAAATCTGATTGGGAATTATTGTCTGAAGCAATATTACATTCTTGAAATGGACATGCAAACTGATAGTCACCAGTCTATTTGACAAGACCATAAAAGTGAGACATTCTGCTTTCTACTATGTATCAATCAATCATTTTTAAAAAGGACAGTTAAGATGTAATTAAACATTCATTAGCAATATCCTTGCACAATGGAATCACCAGAGTTATTTTATCTGTGAAGACACTGGATGTAAGTCAGTGCCAAAACTAAGAGAATAGAAAAAGGAAAAAAAAAAAAAAAGTTCCTGGATATCATCATCAACAGGATAATAGAATAATCAAAATGAAATTCAGAATGTTTAGATTAAAATGAAATACATATTCCCAACCACCACAATTTTCACTTTAAATATTTAAATATTTTTAAAAAGCCTTCATCCACGGGATTTTGAAACTAACATGATTTATGCTTCAATTAAACAAGACAAACTATAATGTACATTCCTCTCAATCCTTGAGAAACTAATATCAGCTATTTTTCCTTTTAAATAAAAAGGTGATTTTTTTGAATAAAAACCAAACTTGAAAGATTACCTGCATCTCATTGTACCATATAGTGCAACCTCCATCTTCCTTCAGCCTGGTATTATAGCAACCCTTTCCACGGCTACTACAAACATGATACCACACCTAGACAAGAAGTGAAGAATATGCCACACACAAAAAAAACCTATTTAATCACATATTAATGCATTATTATTTTCATTAAATCCAGTGTAAGAACTACAATACTCAGTTAAAGATGCAGATGCACTAAACCAAAGTTTAGTATACAAACAAACCAGTGTTTTCCAAAGCAAGAGATTAAGTTAGATATCAGCCACAATAAACTTCACCCAAACAACTTTTGTTCTGCCCAGTGCCTCTGCTTTTGGATTAGAATTACCTTCTCTTTTTCTGTTGCCACAAGGGAAATCGCCAGACCCATTCTGAAGTGTTTGAAAAAAAAAAAGTACTTAAATAAATATTTCTAAAGTGCATTTGAAGTATTAAACAAACCCCATAAGACTGATGAAGGTTCCAACATACCTTTCAGCTCTGCCTACTCTCCCAATTCGATGAACGTAGTTTTGCTTTTCATCAGGAAGCGTGACATTGATAACTGCATTTAAAAAAAAAAGTGGGGACGTTACCACATACAGGAGTAGGACAATTCATAGCGGGAGCACACAACCCAGGTTGTGCTAATTACTTATAGTAATCATACATACTGTTAACTTATTCTGCCTCAACTCTGCTGGAATCCCTTTTTCATGCATATGCAACACAGTTTTACAGAGTAACAAAACAGTTGACAGGACAAGTTACCTTTAATAAAAAAGATTTTTAAAATTTTTTTTTCTTGTTTCAAACCTCCATCCCCCCCAAAATCGTAGCCAGCTCAGGTAGCAACACCTATAGTTAAGGTTGCTCAACACTTCACAGTACAAGACTGTTTTCTGGGTCCCCCCCCCAGAAAAATATAAGTGATTTCATAGTTAAAGACTGCAACATCACACATACATATACAAGATGGCCATATTAAGATTGCCCATGCACTTCCTAATATTCAAGTGCTTCATTTTGTAACCTTAAAGTTTTAGTGTAGTTATATATTCGGTTTAAACAGTTTGCATATTCACATACTTAAGCAAATCCTTACAGAGTTCCATAGCTAAAAATTCATGTGTTAATCATATTTAGACTTCTTACCATAAGGAACACCACGGATATCAATTCCTCTAGCAGCTACATCGGTGCAGATCAAGAATCTGACATCTCCTTTCTAAGGAAAAATTGAATTCATAGTTAAACCCACTACAGTTTTTAAAAACAAAAATCCCCCCTCCCCTGTCACTGCAATGGCCTTTAAATAGAGTATCCTTTGAGAGTTGGGTTACTTATTTAGCCTAATGTTAGGTTCCTTTAAAAAAAAAAAAAAAAAAAAAAAAAATTGGTCCTAGTCTTTAGAAGCTATACACAATCAATTACACTAACTTAATTACAGGAACAACATGTCACAAGGGTTTAGACAATAGTGAACAGTTACATCCTGGGCCTCTGGCTTGATGAGCCATTTTAATGTGGATGCTCCTAAAATTGGAGGACTGGCCATACACATTAACAACATAAGCCATGCTTTAAGAAGACACCATGTATGACATTACAAGCCCTATCCCATGGCCACAAGAGCCAACTATTTCCTTATAACTTCAGGTAAGTAGGCAGGCTACTAAAAGTAGTAATTTTTCCACATTCCATACTGCATTGTGAAGGACTTGTTCACCCCGCTCTGGAACTCTGAGTAGCATGAAACGGAGAAGTAGTTGGGCAAAATGGCAGATACACTTTGCATACTGTTCTCTCAATCCAGATATTACAAGGCCCTTTGGTATCAGACAGCCTCATATGAAATAAACACCCTTATTGCAATGGTCTGGGAGTATTGCAGTTCTACATCAAGTCATCCTGGTTCAGATTTTTTGGGGACTAAGAAGCACCGTAACAGCCTGTTTTTTTACCTTAAATCTTTCCAAGTTTTGTTTTCTTTCATGAGGTTTTCTGTCACCATGCAGACAGACACATGAGAACTGATGTCCTTTCCTATCTGGGCCTGAAAAAAGTTAGGTTATTAATATTCTATTAAACAGAGAATAAAAATATACAAACCATTCAATAATCACACTGACAGCATACTACAAATATACAGAAGTTTAAGTCCAGAACTTATGGGTGACAGTATTCAGATGTTGTACAAAGATGACTTCTATGAGAAGAGGTTTTAAATGTCAGGCAGAAGATACAGTTCAGACATATCACAGTAACATACTATTTTGTTACAGGGCAGTCATTTTAAGCCTTTTTTTGGAAGGTATAAGTGACACACAGCAAGTAAGTTTTATCATCATCTAAATACGTTTTACAGTACATGGATCTCAAGTGCCAAGAGGCCAAGAAAAGTTTGGTGATCACAGTATGCCATCAACACAGGTGAGCAACTAGTGGTTAACTAATGTTACAGCTTTCAGAAAATTTTATAATTAAGAACAAAAAACCATTTGATATAAACATCAGGTGTTAGTATTTCTTTAAAGAAAGCAAAAGTAAGTGAAAGACTATTTCAAGCCTAAACAGTCAATTTTGAGACATCAATAAAATGGATTAAATAAGTTTAAGACGAGAAATATTACCTCCTCCTTGTTGCATAAAGTATTGCTCCATGTTATCACAGTCTATTTTAGTTCTGCAGAAAATAATTGCTTGATCCATCTTGTGTTCCTTAATTGCTCGAACAGCATACTCTCCCTTTAGTATTTTAATAGCTTCAGACCACATTTCTGAGTATAACAAGAGATGTTTCTCACTCAAACCATTTATAAAAATGCTATTTTCCAAGTTTGTTACTATACAGTTTTCTGAAGGCTGCTTTGAACACTTATCACGGAAACCAGGTATATTAGTATGAATGGGTGCAATAGGCCAAGTCTGCAGCACTCACATTCTCCTGCCCCAAAGAAAAAGGGCAAAGAATTCTCTTCCCCCAGCAAGAGTTAAATACCTCTCATGGGGAAGTTAACCTGAGTGGCTGAGAGAAGGTGTCTGCAGACTCAGGCAGACATCCCTGCCTCAGTTATATTCAGATTTCATTTTCAAGCTTTTCTTTGCAAACTTGAGGACTAGAAACTCAAGCTTTTTTCCCATTTGACTATGACCTAATCACTTGACTCCAGGAGCTGAGATATGCTATACCTTTTTGTAGGGTCTCTCTCTCTCTCTCTCTCTGCAGCCCAACTGTGCCTCAGGAGATCTTCTAAAGCAGGGGTGGGCAAACTTTTTGGCCCGAGGGCCACATCTGGGCAGAGAAATTGTATGTAGGACCATGAATTTAGGGCTGGGGCAGGAGTTGGAGTGCAGGAGGGGTTCAGCAGGGGGTTGGGTACAGGGTACGCCGCTTACACTGAGTTGCTCTGGGGTAGCAGCAGCGCGCAATGGGGCTAAGGCAGGCTCCATGCCTGCCCTGGCCCCTCACCACTCCTGGAAGTGGCAAACATGTCTGGCAATGGCTCTTGGGGGTGGGGTGGGGCGGGGCAGGCAACTCTGCTGCACGGTGCCCTCGCCTGCAGGTATCATCCCTGAAGCTCCCATTGGCTGCGGTTCCCCATTCCTGGCCAATTGGAACTGCAGGGGACGGTGCCTGCAGGCAAGGGCAACACACGGAGCCCTCTGCTCCCCCTCCCCCAGGGGTTGCAGAGATGTGGTGCCAAGTGCATCTGGGAGCAGCGCGGGGCCAGGACAGGCAGGGAGCCTGCCTTAGTCCCGCTGCGCCATGGGGCTGGCAATCCCACAGGCTGGATTGAAAGCCCTGACCAGCCGGATTCAGCCCATAGGTCATAGTTTGCCCTCCCCGTTCTAAAGAATACTATTTCAAAAGCCATTCCTCGGATACCAAAATGTTGTTAAGAACTCAGGGTAAGTTCAATTACCTGGACTGTTAACACCAGGCCTTGTATTATCTTTTGCATGTACCTCATCAGTCTAAAAAGGGGGGGAAAAAAAGGAAAAAAAAAAAAGTTAATTATAGCAGTGCCTTCATAACTACAGTAGTATGCACAAGTAGCATCAATCTCATCAATAGCTTGCTATTTGCATTTAATTTATTAAGCACTAACAATCTACTTGGTGTTCTATGACACAATAAGACAGCCACTGCTCCAAAGGCCTTGTCTAACATTAGCAAGCACCAAAGGTGAAGTTCTTGTCCCAATAGAATCAATGGGAGTATTGCTATTAGACTTGCCAACCTCCAGGATTGTGCTGGAATCTCCAGAAATTAAACATCAATCTTTCATTAAAGATTAGGTCATGTGATGAAACCTCCAGGAATATGCCCAACCAAAATTGGCAACACTAATTGCTATCAACTTAATCTAAAGTGAAATTTTTGCACTGAGTTTTCAGATCAATTTTCCTACCTCTAGGCCAAAAGTAGTTTTAATTTAAGGACATTTAGTGTTTGTTTTTAAGTGTGTAATGCACACAATTACAGAATTTTTTATTCCAAGTTCTCAAAGTCAATGCTTATTTTATAGATATTGCTTTACTTCTATGTTTCAGTTTACCTACTCCAAGAACAGAGCAAATCAATTGCATGGCAGGAATTAAAATTCTCATGTTCTTGACTTTCAGTCTCATGCTCCTTTCTCTAACTTAAATTGCTTCTCTGTAACTGCTGAAAGGGAAACTACAGTATTTTGAGGAAGAGAGTTACAAATTTAGCTGATTCAGGATTTAAAGATATACTTTTTTTGAAGTACTTAAACAAAAAACAGTAAAATTCAAAGTCAACAAAAAACACAAGAAAGCTAATGGTCAAAAATAGCTTTGTTTATTTTTAAACCAGAACAAAGCCCATCAGGAGAAAATACTCCACTAGAGAAGTCCGTAATAAGTAGTGAGGTAAGCTAGTCCACATTGGTTACTAAAGCAACTCTCCTGAAAGCTGAATAGTGAGAGTCACATTAATTTTAGCCAAGGCAGGAAAAAAAAACACCGCATCCCCACCATGACCAGCTACACGAGAGCAACAGGAAAGTTTATATTACCATTGCCAAGTATTTATTTTTACGGAGCATTAGGATATAGATATTCAGGCCTGTCTGCAAAGGCCTATACTTTAAGAATTTAGGTGTATTCTTATCACTTAGCTAATTATAGAGGTACAAAACAAGAACCAAAATCAGTCTGCCTGTTTATAGGCCTTCTCTCACTAGGATAGTCCAAAGCCTTGTTCTTAGGCTAAGGCTTTTGGCTAAACAGCAGGGGCAGCCATAAGGTGGGAAGCGAACGATCACGTCGTCAGTCACAATGAAATAAGGCAGTTTTGGGCTGTTAAAAAAGTGATTCGATCCATCACCTCCAGATAAAGGGAAGAGCCTAGAAGATGTAAGAGGAAATTTAGTTTGATAGTTTTCTGTTTGGTAAGAACTCACTTAT
The DNA here is from genome assembly GCF_027887155.1 of Malaclemys terrapin pileata. Lineage (NCBI taxonomy): Eukaryota > Metazoa > Chordata > Testudines > Emydidae > Malaclemys > Malaclemys terrapin. The sequence continues at coordinate 182,422,732 of NC_071507.1, read as the reverse complement.
CAATAGACACAGCTGGGAAACCCTTATGTCTTTATAGGTGTAGTTGTGAAATCCTCACTTCTGTATTGTTTTATTATTACAGTTTCCACTTTGCTATTATTTGCATGGTCTCTGTCTGGTTCACACCCAACAAAATTAATTATACAGCAGACAAACAATTAAGGTGGTGGGATATAATTGGTTAGATAATCATGTTACAATATGTTAGGATTGGTTAGTTATATTTCAGTAAAATGATTGGTTAAGGTATAGCTAAGCAGAACTCAAGTTTGACAGCACACTATATAGTAAATCAGGAAGTGGAGGGGTGGGAAATTGGAATCATGTTTTGCTAAGGGGGGGGGATTTAGGAACAGAGACTGGAACAGGGACACAGGCAAAGCTCTGTGGTGTCAGAGCTGGTAAGGGGGACACTGAGGAAGGAAACTGGAATCATGCTTGCTGGAAGTTCACCCAAATAAACATTGCATTGTTTGCACCTTTGGACATTGTTGCTCTCTGTTCATGCAAGAAGGACCAGGGAAGTGAGAGGGTGAAGGAATAAGCCCCCTAACATGGAGTTTGTAGAAACCTATTCAAAAGAGTATACAAGTATGCTAGTTATGGAGAAATGTGTAGGCAAAAAGGGAAAATCCTTGTTTTCTAAAAACTTTTTTTTCCTCTGAAAAAGCCAAACAAGAAGTTGAGGGGGGAAAAACAATAAAAACCCAACACACACTATGTAAATTTAGGGAATGACCTTTAAAAGCAAGTTTCAGCTACATTGACAAACACAGGACTCCCTCCAGTGGTTAATTTAAGACCTACCACATTCTATATCATAACCACAAATTTTTGGCTATAGAATGATCTCAAATCTCAGTGAGTTTTTAAGTAACTAAGTACTTTACCCTCAACTCAATAAGGATAAGTTCTCATCAGATATCTTAATTCAAACACTGCAAACAAGTTTGCCAAACCAACCTCGCTTCTCTATTTCACCTTGAAATGGTTTTGCAAAGAGGAAAATTTGCCTCTGGCTAGAAATGCTGGGGTCTAGCCATCCTCCTTGTGGGGTTAAGGATAGTCAGAGGTTTTATCAGGGAAAAGGAGTCTTTATGAAACTTCAAATCCAACCCTGGGCAAGAAAATAGTTTTCCCTTCCCCAGGTTAGCCAATAACTGCAGGCAGGGGCATTGTGAAGTATGAAGGTACTTGAAGTAATCGTCAAGGAAGATATCTGCTCTTGCCAAAGAAACATGAGACCTCCTCAGAGGTGCCTCCTCAAGCACAAATAAATGCCAGTAGATCTAAAAGATCAAGCTCCCCAGTTAAAGGGCAGACTGGGCACACAGAAGCTACTGAGAATTTTTGGTAGTGGTGGTGGAGCTGGAAAATAGAGTTCCTGGGCTCCAGTTGTGAGGCTACAAGATCAGAGTGATCACTGCCTCTAATTATTTTGTTTAGGGTAGCAGGGAATAAGGTCAGTTGTCCACATCTCACAGAAGAGAAACTTACTCCTAATTCTGTGCTGCAGTGGGGCTGGATTGCACCAGAACGGCATGCCAGCATTTTTGCTGCATGAAGGATGTCATTTTGTTCTTAAAATGGCAGCCTCTATAGCATAATTTCACACCCACCCACCCAGCATGGAGGATGTCATTTGGTAGAGCAAAAGGTCAACCTCTGTACAGCATGCATGTAAGGTCACATTGTCAGAGGTATTCTGGTGGTTGCCCATTCAGGACTACACCCCTGTATTATTTGAAATGTAAGTCTTAACTATTAAAATTCCATCAAATGAAGAGTTTAAAGAGCAAGAAATTACAAAAAAAAAAAAATCTGTAAGTGTCATTTAGCCAGACAAAACCGGTCCACCTGAAACAAAAGCCTGGAATTAATCAGCCAAAACTGACACTGCAATTGCCAATCTCCATCTGTAAAGCCCATTAGGGTAGTTGGACTCAATAAGGGCATGGACCACTACAGCAAGGTCTACATTAGAAAGGCTATTTACAGACTTCTGACCAGTCACAGATGAAAGATAATATAGGCCACATGTCTGGGGCTATGGAACACTAGCAAACAAATCAGGTATAATGCTGTCCTCTGCAACTCAAACTCATTAAAGTTTGCTGGCAATCAGGTCTCATCCAGATTTCTATTTGAGTCAGGCACTGCGATTGCAATAGTCTTGCAGAATTGGAGTTTTATTAGATCTACAATATTATGTTGACAACATGAACTTTACACTACAATCAATATGCCAAATTCTATATTCAGATACATGCAGCCATTTCAACAGGCTACAGTGGCAGTTGGTCCCATATGGTTAAGTTCAGGTTCTAGCAGTCACTGTGTAACCTGAAAGCAAGAGTGTTTTTGTTTTTTAATTAAGTTTCTTCTACTGTGGTCAAATAGGTAAATTACAAACCGCTTACCCTAATATGATTCTTGCCAAGCCTTTCCCATAGTTTGTCACTTTTGGGATTCACAGGAACAACAACGTGGTGCACGGTTTCTGGGACAGAATCCTCTCCTTTTAAGTCAACCCAAGTGGGGAAATGCATGATCTTCTCAGACAGTTTCTTCACATCAAAAGAATGTAGAGTTGCAGAACACACAATAACCTTAAGAAAAATACAGACACTTTAGGGCAAGAAGTTTTACCAAAGCCACAAACACCATAGCAGGTGACTCTTACTGGTCAAGAGTTTAGGTGGAGAGAATAAAATCCAGAAGGGTCTTGTAAGCTGGTGACAGTAGTGTGGTGTCATGCAGAGAACTTTTTGCCTTCCTACTTCTGACTCTAGAGAGACTGATGGAAACCAGCCATATGAAGAACTTTCTGGTCAAGTCAAATAATTACTCCATTTTTCCTCTAAAAAGCAACTGCCCAGTCATTCCTGGTCAAGGAAAGCAGCATTATTGGCAGCTGAAGAAGAGGCAACACAGAGCAGAAATGAAATAACAGTTCCTCAGATATATACATCACATGGGTACTTTACAGTTTTACAGATTTCTGAATGTGGACTTCAGGGTTGCCATGTATCTGTTCCAAGTATAATTTTCATATCAAAATGCCTACAGTAATACTGCAGATTATGAAAGTGGTTTTATCACACTCCTAATTTGAGTTACACCTAGAACCAAGTAGCAGACTATAGATCTAGTGTGTGGATGGGGAAGAGAAGGGGGGGGGGGGGAGGGGGAAAAAGTCATGCTCTTTTTTCATAATGAGGAAGTATACAACTCTTGATAGCATTGTAGGTAGTTTCCAACTTACAAATGTTTTCTTTTCAAATCGAAAGAAAGCTGTCCTTTAGTAAGAGTATATTAAAATAAAAATAAAAATATAATGTAAAAATGTTTCGCTTTATATTTTTTAGTTCAGTTCAAAACTAGCATCTTAAAGATTACTCAAGATAACCAACCATTTCAGCCCATCAATGAAAGCCATGAAGGACCAGCAGATGTATTAAGCTGTACCCAGTTACCCCTGTGTTGAGCCCAACAACTTGCGAACAAACCTTAAAACAAATAAAAGAGAAAGTGAACAGAAAAGTATTAACTACCCCATAAAAGAAAAAAGTGCACCACACTGGAACTGTTATATTTCAACAGCTTGTAACATGTTAAAAGTGATTGCTGATTACAATAGAGAGCATTATACCTGTAGTCTTTTTCCATCTGAAGTTATCTGAGGAATCTGACCATGGATTCTGTTTATGAAGTCTGAATAACCTTGGAGAAGGAGGCCATCCTACATTGGGAATCAAAGAGAGAAGCTACACCACCTTTTGCTAATCTACTCAATTAGACAAACAAATATTAGGATATAGACTTTGATGCTCTTTTTAAAACTCTCTTGTCTGGCTAGGACAGCATTACCAAAAGGGAAGAATCCTAAGACTCATATTTATTTAAAGTGGATCTTGACTAAAATGAAAGTGGGTGGACACAAACAAACCCTCCAGACCAGCTGCCGCACTTTAAAATTTACTCTACTTAAATAAAGTGAACGAGGAAACCTGAAATAGCACCACTGTAGCTTTTTGAGTAGAGCAAAATTTCAGAATAGCCCACACAATTTCAAGAACTGATAAAAATCAGATTTTGAGGAAAACAAAAACAAAAAAAGAAGCCAACAATTAGGAAAAACTAGTTTATTTTAATCAATACCCAAAACCCACTTTAAAAAAAAAGGTCCATCTTAATTTCCTTCAAACCACCCAAAATTAGCGTCAAAGCTAGATTTTGAAAACGAACTAAAGTCAGACGTGCGATGCTTGTGACTGCAGCTGTATAAACTCAGCCTACGTAGTATTTTCAAAGTTAGTAAATTAGGTATTTTTCCATAGTACTTTTTTGGAATTTGGCATTAAATCGTATTACCACATCAAATCTTGTGATACCAGCTTCTACCCAAGGGCTTTGTACGTTCACAAAGCTGCCTTTGAGGCTGCTACTTCCATGCAAGATTCCTGTGTTACAAGGTGAAATAACTTTTTTTGGGAGAGTAGCCATTTAAGTTTTTCTGAAGGTGAAGCTTTTTGAAAGCCTTCTGACCACTCACGGTCTCCCCATTTCAGGTAGAGGACTAGCTCAGTCCACACATTGGATGCAATGCAAGCGCAGGCATTGAGCATGCTGCATTTACAAAACACTAACCAGGATAACTAACCCTGAAACACAAGGATGTTGAACTGTCAATGCATTTAAATACATAATTGCTTTAACTCTAGGGCAGGGGTCGGCAACGTTGGCACGCGGCTTGCCAGGGTAAGCACCCTGGTGGGCCGGGCCAGTTTATTTACCTGCTGACGCGGCAGGTTTGGCCGATCGCGGCTCCCACTGGCCGCAGTTCGCCGTCCTGGGCCAATGGGGGCAGCAGGAAGTCGTGGCCAGCTCATCCCTCGCCCTTGCTGCTTCCCGTCACCCCCATCAGCCCGGGACCGCGAACCATGGCCAGTGGGGGCTGCGATCGGCCGAACCTGCTGCATCAGCAGGTAAATAAACTGGCCCGGCCCACCAAGGTACTTACCCTGGCAAGCCGCGTGCCAAATGTTGCTGACCCCTGCTCTAGGGCAATGAAAACTTCATCTAACTTCTAACAGTAAATCAAATTGCCACAGATAAGTTTTGTTCTTACAAACAATACCACAATGTATAAAGCTAAATATTAGTTATTTTCTTTACTTACAGCTTCATCAAGAACCAGGAATCTAACTTGAGATAAGTTAAGCTTTCCAGTTGACACCAAGTCATCCAATCTTCCAGGGGTTCCTACAACTATGTCCACCTATAAAATATAAAAGGGTTTTTAAGTACATTTAGCAAGTCAAAATTTAACATGAATTTATGAAGTTCCATGCAGAGCCAAGTGTAGCGATCAATTAAGGTAGCACAACCCTTCCCACTGAACGACCCAGTTTTCAGTTGCTTATAACTTCGCCAAGCTTTAATCATATCAGCTGAAATTTGCCATTCCCACTATCTGGTTCACATGGAATATCTTTGGAAAATTTCAGCTTCAATCGTTCAGCTATTTCAGACAACAAGGTTGATGAACTTAAGAGGTATTGCCCCCCCCCCTTTTTTAAAAAACACAACTTCCAGTCATTTAACTGAGAAGCTCCAAGTCCTCTATGCATTGATGCAGAGATTGGATATTTTACAAGGGGGAGAATCACGTTTGTGATCAGTGAGATGATTTTTGCCATTCCTCTAACAATATATCTAAAATTTGGCCAAGCCAAAAAAAAACACAAAAACAGACAAAAACCAAACCAAACACCCCCTCCTGCCCCAATAAAAACAAAAGCCCCTTAAACAGGGCTTTGGAGCTGTGCTCTGGCTCTGCTCCAGCTCCAGGCAAAAACCTGCAGCTCCACTGCTCCGGAGCTGCTCTGCGCTCCAGCTCCGCTCCAAACCCACCTCAGTTAACACATGCTTTGTAGAGACCTGTTAGAGGTTGGCAGCTAACTTCACTGAAGATTCATCTACACACAAAAAGCTCCTATACACACACCAGCCAAACATACTGTATCCATGCTATCCACTAAAGAATGGCTGAACATACTTCATCCAAGCAGGACTTTCCTTACAATTGCTCCTTGCATCAGCTGGGGCTATTTGGGGCTCTGGGCACAGGAACTGAAAACAGGGAAACCATCTCTATTATGCTCTCAATGCTAGTGCACAGGCAGCAAGGAAAAGGAGGAGAAAGCACCTGTTTGAATGCTGATGGGAGAGTAATATGGGGGTGGGGCTTGGATAGGAGTTATGGGGATGTGGGGCCAGATGATAGCACTAGGGCAGAATGCTCTATTGGCTATAGAGCACACTCTCCTATAGAGCCAGAATTTGAACCCAAGAACGTTCAGTCCTTACACTCCGTTGGTAAATACCCATGAAACCCATTCATAAACTGTACATGACACCCCCCTCTAGGGGCTGATCCACTTCTGCTATCAGTTCCTCCATTTGCTTAAGTGGAGAAAGTCTGCTGTGGCCTCTAAGGGTTCAAACACACTCTTTATAACCTACACAATAGAAATTATTGTAATAAAAAAAACTGAAAAAAGACTGCAAAGTCAAGCACCCAAATGCCAGGAAAAGCCAGCATTAAGGCTGCCTGTACAACCTTATTTGGCCCACTGGTATGTAAGCATTATATGATACAGTATTTAATTACATGACCACACACTATTTCCCCCCCCCACACAGGATCCTAGCCTTGTTTAGTGAGCAGGATGGATGGTGTTCAGGGAATGAACCAGGGTGAAGTAATGAATGAGGCTGTTCTCTCTAGGCACAAAGTCAAATGTATTCCAATGCATTTTACAGATACATATGGGATTTGTTTCCCCCATCAAGAACTGTAGTCAGTTCTGGGGTCAAACAGTAGCAGGTTAGCACAGACACACTAAACAAAAGTGTAAGACTGAAAATGAATAATAGACTGCAGAGAACATTTAGGCAAACAAAATGTTAGACACTATCTATTAGTATGCACCAGAAAGAGGATTCTAATTTGTAAATCTCTTGTGTCTGAAGAGGTGGAAACTGCCCTTTTCACTAAATCTATAAAGCAGGTAGAGCATAGTAAAAGTTAGAATAGCTTTAGGACACTAATAACGACAGTGCTATAAGATTGTTAGTTACTGTATGTGCTTAGGACCTTGGTTTTTACAACTCATCTGAAAGATGGTACCTTCAGCAGCACAATGTTTAACACCATGCTGGGGCTCAGGTTCTGATTCAATTCAGAAAGAAAATCATTTCCTTCAGTGCCTGTATTTTCCCTAAACATATCCCCGACAAGAATGATGCCACTTAGCTTAGGAGACCTGACAGGATTATGGCTGGAGGCAATACAATTCTGTCTTGGTCTATGAGTTACCTTACTCATCAACGCACCAGTTTTTCTTACAGAACATAAGGTTTGTATTTCCCCCACACCCGCCAGGTTTAATTCTGCTAGTTTCTAGACACCCAATTAAGGCTCTAAGTTTTCAGGCCCATGTGTCTCAATGCCCAAAGCAAAAAACTATTTAGTGTTACAGTAAGCCAGTGTTACCATGGCCTACATGGGTATTACAACAACAGCATGACAGCAAAGCTTATCTAATGAAACCCTTCCTCACATCTCCTCCAAAACAGGGGAAATAGGGAGGAGGAGATGACAAATTAGGATCCTTTTTTGGTGAAAAACCAATAGATGCAGTTTCCTAACTAATCTAGAGACAGAACACAATTCCTGAAAAGCAGTACACATTTAGATATTGGGTACACAGCTACAAATATGAATTTTCTTAGTTTTTTGGAGAAAAACTTTTTTTCAGAACTGAATGACCAAAGATAACCGGCTTAATACAAATTATAAGCTATTTGCCTTACCTGGCTTAATTTGATCAATTTCTCGTTCTGAAGGGAAATAAACACTAGAATACCACAGTAGTTGGGCAACATACCACTCATTTCATTTGATCAGCCTTACAGAAGCAATATGGAGTGCAACTTTGTCAGGGAATTTGGGCTGTGGAACACCACAACTATAAACTAAGTTAGAGAGAGCACACAACTTACACCGTTTTCCAGAACGGAAAGCTGATCTCTTGCAGCAACACCACCAATAATTAGGAGCTCCCTAAAATGGAACAGAAAATAGGAAACTTAAGTTTTTGAAACTTTTATATTTGTATGTCAGACATCTTATTCTACAGACTGTAGACCTTCGCATATCCAGCAGAGTAACTAACCAGCTGGCTTGGAAGTCTGTACACCATTATCTATATATACCTCATGCTAGAGAATGGTGTTTAAGGAGATTACACAGAGCTCTTCTTCACCTCTGTGTGAGCTTGAAAGCTTGTCTCTCTCACCAACAGAAGTTGGTCCAATAAAAGATATTACCTTACCGACCTTGCCCCTCTAATATCTTGGGACCAAGACTGCTATAACACTGGATACATTTAAAGAGACTGTTTTTTTCTTGATGCTTAGTTTAAAACAATTAATAGCACTGGACAAAATTGTGGCCTACAATACATATGCACATATTTAAGACCAGAATGTGATTCATTTTGTTGAATTCCAGGAGCATGAATGTCAAACAGTAGCAAAAATGTTTGGGGGGGGGGGGTGAAATTACTAGAGTGACAAATGCATTAAATATTCCTATCCTTTCAAGAGAGATGTACAAGATTAAATGTACACTATAACTTTTTATAGCATGTTAAATTACGTTCTCAGAAGTTAGGAAACATGCATCATTATGAATGCAGTGAGCTATACATACACTAATATCTTATAGCTCTACAATTCAGTTCCCTCTTTTTAAATGTAGTCTTGAGATTTCTAATGTTTCATTTGATCAAAATATTTTGTAGGTAAAAAAAAAAAAAAAAAACCACACACACTTAAAACCACACCACCACCACAATGAGCATCCACATACAAACCAAGAGACTTTGCTCTGATCACACTAAAGCAAAAGAAACATAGGTCTATTGTACTAGTTCATTTATAATGGTGCTATAACAACCTGAGAAAGCAAAACAAGGAGAACTAATAATTGATAACATTAAGACGGCTGAGGTACTTAATGCCTATTTTGCTTCAGTGAGAAGAAGTATGGTGGCTAGTTACTCTATATAATTAATATTAACAAGGGGGAAGGAACACATGTAAAAATAGGGAAAGACAAGGTCAAAAGAACATTTAGGTTAATTATATCTACATTTAAGGTGACAGAACCTGATGAAATTCATCCTATGATACTTAAGGAACTAGCTGAAACAGAGAACTAGAAAAGGGCAAACACAGATAGGTGCTATAAGAAGGGGAACAAAGAGGATCCAAAGAATGATAGACCAGTCAGCCTAACTTCAATACCTGTAAACATACCAAAACAAATTATTAAACATTTTGTAAGCACCTAGATGATAATGGGTTATGAGGAATAGTCAGCATGGATTTACTGGAAACAAATCATGCCAAACCAACCTAATTTCCTTCTCTGACATGGTTACTGGCCTAGTGGATTTAGGTTTTGGATAACGGAGTGGAGAGTCCGCTTATAAAATATGCTTATGACATCAAGCTGAGAGGGGTTGCAAGAACTTTGCAGGACAGGATTAGAATTCAAAACAACCTTGACAACTGGGGAATTGGTCTGAATTCAACAAGTACAAACGACTATACTTGGCGGGGGACGGAAATAGAAGCACAACTACTACCTGGGGAATAACTGGCTACGTGGTGGTACTTTAGGAAAGGTTCTGGAGGCTAGAATGGATAAACTGAATGAGTCAACAATGTGATGCAGTTGTGAAAAAGTCTCTTATTCTGGGCTGTATTCATGCAGGAGTGTCATATGTGAGAGGTAGTTGTCCTGCTCTACTTGGCACTAGTGAGGCCTCAGCTGGAGCACTGTGTCCAATTCAGAGCATCACCCCTTAGAGGTAGGGACAAACTGAAGGGAGTCCAGAGGAGATCAACAAAAATTGTTAGGGTCCACTGAAGTTAGGAATAAATAAATAAATAAATGGGCTTAATCTGCAACATCAGAGATTTAGGCTAGGTACTAGGAAAAGTTTCTAAACTATATGGGTAATTAAGTATTGGAACAGGTTACCTAAAAGGCTGTGGAATTCTTATAATTGGAGTTTTTAAAAACAGGCTGAAAACACGCCTCTCAGCGATGGTCTCTAGGTATACTTGGTCCTGCTTCAGAGCAGGAAGTTGGACTTGACCGTGAGGTCCTTTATCTCTACACTTCTAGGATACTGTAATTACTTGTTTTCTTTCTTCCATTTTTTCAAACTTAAGGGAGCATTAGACATACCTCAGGTTGTCAAATGTAAAACCCCCAAAACACACACCACATTAGGTAGAGATGGCCTAAACAAATATCAACTGTTTGATGATCTAGCCTTGATGCTGCAACTATCGCCCAAATTTCCACTCTACAATCTGTCCGTGTCTCCATCTGCTTCATCTTGGGTGCACATGAATCTTAAGGCTGACCCTGAAATTATACAACCTAGGACATCATCCATACAGACCAAAAGTAACTGGAATGTTACCTGGATTGCAGATAGCATTAGAAAAACTGTTACCTTAATTTAGGATTATCAACGTTTTTTTTGAATTGTTTTACGTTGTTCAAAGTTTGTTCTGCTAACTCTCTGGATGGTTCCACAATTAATGCTTTTGGAGCATTAGGAAGGTTCTTTGTTTGAGCCACTTGTGCATTTCCTAGAGAAGAAAACATTTGCAGTGGAGAGAAAAGTTAAATTTCACATCTTTAAATTCATTGTTAGAAATAATTTTCCAGACTTTCCAGTTTAAAAAAAAATAATAATAATCTTGAGAATGCAACTTTTAAAGGCATTATTTACTACATTAAAAAAAAAAATCATTGCTATAGCCAACAATTTTACTCATTTGCAGCTAGCAGATTTCACCTCCAGATGTATATTTGGAACTGAAAAAAGTGTAATTCCCCACTCAAAAACTAATCAGACCAAGACAAAATGTTCATATTAGCGATACAGCATGAACCATTCACTGGTCATCCTTTAATGGAAAATTGCTAATTCCTGAAGTGGGTGTCTTTTTATAATTAAGCTGAATTCCCATAGTTCGGAATTGGATATGCATCAACTAAATAGCTAAAACATGGCAACTTCATATTAAGTATTAGACTATATAGAGAGTTAAGACTTAGGATGAGATTTGCAAAGAAGTGCTCCATGTTAACCTAATTCTGCTCCAACTGAAGTCAACGGTCAAGCATCAAGTGTCTTGAATAGGCACAATTAGGCCAATTCAAAGCCCTTCTGAAAAATCCCACTTAGTCTCCAGACTATCTGTGAGGAATTCTAATATTAATCCCTGCAAAAACATACCTGCCTGCTGCGATTTCAGAACATTTCCATCAGGAGCTTTGCAAAGAGCAATAAATCCATCCTTTGGTGGAAACTTAAAGTCTTCTTCACCAAAATTGAATTTCAATTCAGCATTCTGAAATAAATAAGTTTCACAAAACATTTCAGACATTGATTCTAGATATATATTGTCTTTATCAACACTTCCATAAAAAGATTTCTGTGGGAATCAGCCATAAGCTTATAATAACATAGTAAAGATTTTTCATCTTTTAAAAACACATCTCCCCAAAAGTGAGTTGTAAACAAAGTTGAACATAAAATTGTCTGATGGAGAGTTTGGATTCATTTGTCTACCTCCTGCTCTTACTTGTGGGGTGTTTAAGATATTGGTTTTCTGAATCAATGTCTCCAATTTTAACTATGATTTAGACCCCTTATGAACTTCAATATTTTAACCATGCCTGCCTCATTGGGTAGTACTGCCTTTTAAACTGCATCAATAGATTTAAAGATATGATTCAGTCTTTGGCTGTCCTGAAAGTTCCACTGAAGGGACTTCATACATTAGACAGGCATCATATAAATGCTTTCAATTATTATAACATTTATTAAATCAGTGGAGAATGCTACAACAGTGCATTAGTGTAACATTAGGGTTGAGAATTTAAATTGAAGAGTTAAGGTTCTTAAAGTTTTCTCACCCACATTATACACTAGCATTTCTGGCTGTTCTTTTAACTGTTAAGTTACTGAACTGTATTATAGAGTAGGTGGACAAGACAGTAGTGCGGAGAATTAAATGTTTAACTTTAAAACTGTAAAATGCAAACTTACACTAATTTGTTTTCTGAATCTGAGGAAAGTTCAAACCCTAACCCTTCTACACAGTACTTCATTTCTGTGAGAGAACAACTTCATCAGCAGATTGCTGATAGAAAAGATGCAAGGGGCAGGGTGGCCAATGAGGGAGATAGTAACTGAGGCAAGAATGCACAAGATTTTATATAAATAGTCATTATGGAATATGATCAATATTTGATATTTAAAACTGGATTGGAACAATTCTCACGTGTGACAGATTCATAAGTTACCTTCAGAACACAGGCTGCAAAGAGTGCTTGGCTCTTTATATGTGGTGGGATTTCAAATGCAATGCCAAGGTCTTTCCCTGAGAACATAATACATTTAAAGCACAATTAGGGTGAATTGTTCAGTTAGATTGTCAAAAAGGAGAAAATAAAATAAAATAAAAATGCGAATTTACCATTTTTGGAGAACTTGATTTGCCCTTTGTCTATATCCAGATAGCATCCAACTGTATCATGCATAGTGAATTCCTACAATGGAAGACAGATTGAGAACAGAACAAACTGATTTAGAGTAGTTACGTTGTTTAAAAAAAAAAAAAAAAATTGTGCTCAGATTCTATTAATCTTCATAGTTTCCGACCCAAACAGCTTCAAAAGCAGGTATCAAATTTAAATTTGATTAAACAAGCCTCTCTGAACAGCACACACTTGTCCTGAAAATAAGTGTGTTAGAACAGACAAAACTGGAATCTTAACATTAATTATGTAAAATCAAACTTTCTTGTAGTTTGTTCATAAAACCAAAAATATATTTTGGATTAGATTTAAGTCTCAGTGGAAGTGCACTAAATATGGATTTATTAGACAAGCAATCTCAGTTTATGACAAACATGCAAGCCTACGTTCATACCAATTTATACAGGTACAAACAAGAGATTGCACTGAACATCTTTCAAAAATATTTTATGTAGCACCTCTTCAATCACCCTTGGGTTCTTATAAAGTACTTCAATTTTAGTAATCAGAAAGTATATATATATTTTTAAAATAGCTGCAAAAGCTGCAATGCATAAGCTTTGGACAGTTTACCAATAATATTAAAGAATTATTAAAATTGGGTTTCTGCTGAGCTACTTGGCTTCATATAAATTGTGTCAGAGGAATTCAGATAGGCATGTAAGCTTCTGAAGTTCACTACAATTTCAAAAAGACTAGAACAGAAACAGGAAAGAGGAAAGACCAGTTTTAAGGGGAAACAAAAATCCAATTCTCAACCGAACAGCTAAGATGTAAAAGGTTTAGATCTGACTGACTTCATTGTATTGGTATAGTGTGACAAAAAGAGCCCAGTAAGTGAAGCAATAAGGTAACGTGAAACAAATTCCTTAATTACTGCTCAATGCAATACAAGGTCCTCATTGTGGTGGTGGTGAATACCCATAAGCAGGTCAGTTGCATAGAGGCCAATGATGACAATGGAAAGAAAAGCCCCAGAAATAAGTCCAGAAGATGAGATTATTTCTTCACTCTATACATAGCTGTAAGTTTTAAGATGTGGGCGTGTTGGGTCAATATGTTTGTGTAAATATAAACATAAAAATTCCAGATTTGTGCTAATTCAATGCCTGGTTTTTAAAGCAGCAATCTATATTATATACACATACTGTACCATGTGTAACACAAATATTTTAATTTCTAAAACAGATGCTGTTATTTACTAGAAATGTTATTTCTAGCCACTTAATGATTGAAACTTACCTCACCATAACTGTCAAACTGTTTGTTGTGTGACTTCTTTCCAGTTCCACCATAGCCAAAGCCAAATTTGTCAGTGCCTAAACTCAAAATTAAACAATGTCATTGTTACTGTTCAGGTTGCAGATCACAGATCCTTTTTCACTACCATCTCAAACTCAACTGTTTGGATTGCCATCATGCAAGGGAACAACACTTGCTCTTAAACAATTTTCATTGCCTTGGTGCACTCTTGAACACCAATCTCTAAGATAGCATGCTGACTTTTTCAGTCTCTACTCATCTACATTTTAAAACTATGAAAATAGAAACAGAAAATTAGAGTGTATCCCCCCTACAGGGGGATCTCTTCCTGCATGGATGAAAAGAGCTGCACATCTGTGGGCTTGCTCTCCCTCTAATGCAATCCCCACAGATGTCCCCTCTACTTGTTCTCTGGAAGACTGGAGCAGGAGATTATATGCCCTCTGTGACACGAACTCCTGTAGACCATAGATTCATAGATTATAGGACTGGAAGGGACCTCGAGAGGTCATCGAGTCCAGTCCCCTGCCCGCATGGCAGGACCAAATACTGTCTAGACCATCCCTGATAGACATTTATCTAACCTACTCTTAAATATCTCCAGAGACGGAGATTCCACAACCTCCCTAGGCAATTTGTTCCAGTGTTTAACCACCCTGACAGTTAGGAACTTTTTCCTAATGTCCAACCTAGACCTCCCTTGCTGCAGTTTAAACCCATTGTTTCTGGTTCTATCCTTAGAGGCTAAGGTGAACAAGTTCTCTCCCTCCTCCTTATGACACCCTATTAGATACCTGAAAACTGCTATCATGTCCCCTCTCAGTCTTCTCTTATCCAAACTAAACAAACCCAGTTCTTTCAGCCTTCCTTCATAGGTCATGTTCTCAAGACCTTTAATCATTCTTGTTGCTCTTCTTTGGACCCTTTCCAATTTCTCCACATCTTTTTTAAAATGCGGCACCCAGAACTGGACACAATACTCCAGCTGAGGCCTAACCAGAGCAGAGTAGAGCGGAAGAATGACTTCCCGTGTCTTGCTCACAACACACCTGTTAATGCATCCCAGAATCATGTTTGCTTTTTTTGCAACAGCATCACACTGTTGACTCGTATTTAGCTTGTGGTCCACTATAACCCCTAGATCCCTTTCTGCCGTACTCCTACCTAGACAGTCTTTTCCCATTCTGTATGTGTGAAATTGATTTTTCCTTCCTAAGTGGAGCACTTTGCATTTGTCTTTGTTAAACTTCATCCTGTTTAACTCAGCCCATTTCTCCAATTTGTCCAGATCATTTTGAATTATGACCCTGTCCTCCAAAGTAGTTGCAATCCCTCCCAGTTTGGTATCATCCGCAAACTTAATAAGCGTACTTTCTATGCCAATATCTAAGTCGTTGATGAAGATATTGAACAGAGCCGGTCCCAAAACAGACCCCTGCGGAACCCCACTCGTTACGCCTTTCCAGCAGGATTGGGAACCATTAATAACAACTCTCTGAGTACGGTTATCCAGCCAGTTATGCACCCACCTTATAGTAGCCCCATCTAATTTGTATTTGCCTAGTTTATCGATAAGAATATCATGCGAGACCCTATCAAATGCCTTACTAAAGTCTAGGTATACCACATCCACCGCTTCACCCTTATCCACAAGGCTCGTTATCCTATCAAAGAAAGCTATCAGATTGGTTTGACATGATTTGTTCTTCACAAATCCATGCTGGCTGTTCCCTATCACCTTACCACCTTCCAAGTGTTTGCAGATGATTTCCTTAATTACTTGCTCCATTATCTTCCCTGGCACAGAAGTTAAACTAACTGGTCTGTAGTTACCTGGGTTGTTTTTATTTCCCTTTTTATAGATGGGCACTATATTTGCCCTTTTCCAGTCTTCTGGAATCTCTCCTGTCTCCCATGACTTTCCAAAGATAATAGCTAGAGGCTCAGATACCTCCTCTATTAGCTCCTTGAGTATTCTAGGATGCATTTCATCAGGCCCGGGTGACTTGCAGGCATCTAACTTTTCTAAGTGATTTTTAATTTGTTCTTTTTTTATTTTATCCGCTAAACCTACCCCCTTCCCATTAGCATTCACTATGTTAGGCATTCCTTCAGACTTCTCGGTGAAGACCGAAACAAAGAAGTCATTAAGCATCTCTGCCATTTCCAAGTTTCCTGTTACTGTTTCTCCCTCTTCACTAAGCAGTGGGCCTACCCTGTCTTTGGTCTTCCTCTTGCTTCTAATGTATTGATAAAAAGTCTTCTTGTTTCCTTTTATTCCCGTAGCTAGTTTGAGCTCATTTTGTGCCTTTGCCTTTCTAATCTTGCCCCTGCATTCCTGTGTTGTTTGCCTATATTCATCCTTTGTAATCTGTCCTAGTTTCCATTTTTTATATGACTCCTTTTTATTTTTTAGATCGTGCAAGACCAGCTGAACTTCAGAATTTTCTATTTTATGAAGACAACTCACCCAAATCCAATGAAGCCTGCATAGTGGACCACCCAATTCTGCACAAGCCCTGGTCATGACAGGATACTTCATAATAGTATTTTCCTAAAACAAACCACACCACATACAACATTTAAATTTCAGTTTCATCAAAGCAGTTCAGCTTCATTACTTCAAGAGGAAGCCTGAGGATTTTTTTGGTAAGATATTAGTAAAACTGAACTTAAATATGCAAAAGTACATTTCTTATTAAGGTCTTCAATCTGTGTAAGACTATGAGCCAGTGTACAGCCAGATCCATAGTGACTATTCTGAATGCAACCAACTTAAACGGAGGATAGTCGACAAGGTAGAAAGTCAAAGATATTCATGTTTCAGAAACTCAAATTGTTTTCAAAATGCATACTTAATCATTTTATAACTACCTTTAGTCACTCCTTTAGTTGCTCTGCATCCATGCCATTCCTTTACCTCTCTGCTTTGGCAACACAGACCATCTGATCCAATTGCTGAAGAAGACAAAACAATGAGAACTTAAACATTTTAGAGTAGCTTTCATAAATGCTTCTCCTCTACAGGAGAGACCATAGATCTGAAAAGTAATTATGCCCCAACTTGAATCTAATTTATTCTTTATTCCTACCCAAAGGGAAAAAACCCACTATATTTTAACCCGCTTCCTATCCTTTGGAAGACAATCATAGTTTAATGATATTTTGTATTAACTGGCACTTAACCAGCATCTCTTCACAGACATGTTTCAGGTGTGAAGAGGTACAGCAAATGTGCACACAACTCCAAGTATGTGGTACAAGAACGGTTAGTGGTTGGACAGTTTTAGCATATCCTCTATTACAATTGTTAAGAAAACAGACAGAAATTCATCACAACTCATATGATGTTTGGTAACATGGTTCTATCTGCAAGAATTCTCTCGTGCCAGTGTTATTTATGGCTACACGGACAATGCAATCCTTAGCACACAGTACAACAATTATATATTCACTTTGCAAAGACACAAATGTTTGCCCTGCAACAAGCATAGCATGAAACTCCGCTCCATTTCAACCTAGGTCAAGTTGACATTTGACGTCAGTATGGAAGGCAAGTGTCAGACTGAAAAGTTTGTATCCTACTTTAATGCTGCTTTATAAAAATACATAGTGCTTAAAAATTGTTCAAACACTGCAGTTCCTTCACTTTGCTAATCCACTATTAAAATGGACAGAAACTTGATTCAGCCTTTTACGAAGAACTCATGTGGAGAAATGCTATGGCCAGGATTGTATCTGAACGCTGCTTTGACACTTCAATTTTCAACAAGAGTAATTTATAGATTGTGCATTCTGCTGTTACAATTATGATCACCTAGTCTGACCTTTGGCAAAACAGGCCAGAGAACTTCAGCCAGTAATCTCCACATTAAGCCCATAATATGCCATAGTTCAAACAGAAGTTACCGAAAGATATCCAAGGTATGTCTATTACACTTAAAATGCTACAGAAGCACTGCTGCAGCATAGAGACTACCTATGCCGACAGGAAGGATTCGCTTGTTGGTGTAAGTAATCTACCGCCCTCAGAGGTGGAAGCGAGGAGGAATTCTTCCATCGACCTTGTGCTGTTTACACTTGGATTAGGTCAGTCTAGCTATGCTGCTCAGGAGTGGGGATTTTTCACACCCCTGAATGACACAGTTAAGCCAACTTAAATTTTCTAGCGTAGACCAGGCCCTAATCTTGACTCAGGCTAGGTCTATACTACCCGCCTGAATCGGCGGGTAGAAATCGACCTCTCGGGGATCGATTTGTCGCGTCCCATCCCCGAATCGGCGCTCTTACTCCACCAGCGGAGGTGGTAGTAAGCGCCGCTGACAGAAAGCCGCAGAAGTCGATTTTGCCGCCGTCCTCACAACGGGGTAAGTCGGCTGCGATACGTCGAATTCAGCTACGCTATTCACGTAGCTGAATTTGCGTATCTTAAATAGACTCCCCCCTGTAGTGTAGATGTACCCTAAGAGGATTCAAATGCTGGAGAATCCACCATACTCCTAGGCAAGTCGTATCAATGGTTAGTTACTCTTGCTGTTAAAATTTTTCACTTTATTTCTAGTCTGAATGTGTCTAGATTAATCTTCCAAGTACTTCAAGTCATTATGCTGTGCCTTTGTTTTTTTGCCAGATTAAACAGAGAAACATACTATCAGAAATCAGGTACTTATAAACCTTATTGACTGATCACATCTCCTCTTAACCTTCTCTCGGCTAAAACTATTAAAAAAAAAAAAGTTTCTCACCACAGGCATGATTCCAACCCCCTAATAATTCTCATCTCTCTCTGCTGAACCCTTGCCAGCTTTTCCCCAACATCATTTTTTGAACTGTGAAAATCAGAACGGGACACAGTATTCCAGTAATGATATCCCTAATGCCATGTTCAGAGACGATATCATCTCCCTATTTTTATGGGACATCCACCTGCTTATGCATCCAAGGATCACGTTCACTACTTATAACTCATCCGTTGGAACTGCCATATGGTAGATCCAATGTGGGCAACCATTCTACTCACATTTCATAAGCACCATCTGCCTTAAAGCCCTTTGTGCTAAACTCCGCCTCCTTGGTCTTGATAATGACCTTACTACCTTATTAAAAATTAGTTCTCAGCCATCACTATATAAAATTGATATACTGAAGGGATCTACATAATCCTGATTTCAGAGGAAGATTTAACATCTTCCTTCATCATGGAAAAAGTCACCCTCTCAAGGACAGGCAGCCTAAACTTTTAAAAGGTTTTTTTATTTTATTAGTAAAACACCATGACTAGAAAGATAATATTGTATTGTTGGTCCACATTTCACAAACTATTGTATCTTCATTAGTTTCCCCTTAATATACATTGACAATACAGCAATATTAACTGTTTCATTTTTTTGTGAGTCTAAAAATGAAGCACTTCAGATTGAATTGTAATTTTGAATGCTTCCCATGGACCATAGCCAACCTGCTCTTTCTGTAAATCTGTTTTTGAGAATAAAGGACTCTATTAAAAGTCAAATTAACTTGTAAAATTTAGAGTAACAATGAAATAAATAACCCATACAATACTCAGAAACATGCCACACTCCATCCCAAAACCAAGTCCTGCAGCTGATACCAAACAGCAGTTACAGATTTTGATCGGAACCCTGGAGCCCTTAAGCAGTCCATTGAAATCAGTAAAGTACTTACTCTAGGTTACCTAGGGAGGTGGTGGAATCTCCTTCCTTAGAGGTTTTTAAGGTCAGGCTTGACAAAGCTCTGGCTGGGATGATTTAGTTGGGAATTTCCTGCTCTGAACAGGGGGTTAGACTAGATGACCTCCTGAGGTCCCTTCCAACCCTGATATTCTACGATTCTAGTGAAAGATGCAGGCCTAGGTCTTTTATTTCCAGTTACATTCAAAATCAGCTTATACTTCTATTTACAGACTGCATTTTACAATTTAATAATACACCGCTACCTCAATATAATGCGACCCGATATAACACGAATTTGGATACAACGCGGTAAAGCAGTGGTCCGGGGGGGGGGGGGGGGGGGGGAGAGAGGGAGGGAGGGGAAAGGGCAGGACTGCACACTCCAGTGGATCAAAGCAAGTTCAAGATTTTTTTGGCTCCTGAGGACAGCGTTATATCGAGGTAGAGGTGTATTTGTTACTCACTCTTACAGCATTGAGAAGACAACTTACCAAAAGCTGATCCTCTATCGTATGGGTTCATCTGCCATTTGTTGAGCACTATTTAAAATAAATAAATAAATAAAAATTAAAACCACCCCACACCAATAAGGTCAGTCAGTACAGTTAGCATTAAAATCTACAAGGTGTAAATATGTAAGTCGATGGTATTTTGGTACATGGTCTTACTGCATTTGAGTTCAGAGAATAAGTTCTTGAACTGTTAGGCCTAGATCTTCAAAACCATGATAAAAAGCCAGGAGGTTTGTGTCAGATAGAATATATTCTAAAAACATAACAAGGAATTTTGAATGCTGTTGCTGTACATGCTGAGTATTCACTTTTCAGGTATCTTGTATTGGTTAAAGTAAATATTCCAGTCAGTGTCATTTTAAATTTGTATTCTAGTGTATCTTTCAGAGAGACAGCTGTAACAAGTCAAGTTTGATTTCATTCTGCAGACACCCAAAGCTATTTGTGAAGAGTTTGTGCACATACTACAATAAAAAGGGATCTTGTATTTTGCAGGTTTAAATTGGCCATTAAAAAAAAAAGTTTAAAAACAAAATTCCATGGCAATTAGATCTACAAGTCCTTTCCACCTGCATTAAAGTGGTTTGGTTCTCAAGTAGGACCATTCTCCCCCCCCCCACGCACTTGAACTGTCCCAAGTGCACCTGGGCTCAAATCGTAATTGGAGACTGAAAACTGTTGCAACATAAACACATTGTGACAGCTCCAAAGTCATCCCTACATTTTGTAGAACATACTATACATAGGACTTAATTAAATAAAGGCCCAAACTCTTTTTTTAATAAAAAAAAGAGCTGTACTTTAACTAAAACAAGAAATAGAATGAAATATATTCAGTTCCAATATTTCAAATGCCACAAGAATTATGTAGTTAAGTGAACAGACTTACCTGCCCCACCAGTTTTGATAGTTGTTTTCCCCTTTTTGCCTTCTTGCTGGTCCTTAAGTGTTTCATAAACAATCTGGATAACTGGGATGCTGAAAGCCTAAAAATACAGAGATCATTTGATGCATTTCTTCAGTATCAAAAGTTAAGCCACAAAAAATAAATTATGCACAAAAGACAGATGTTATCTTCCAATCCTTGTGTTTAAAAATCAAAGCTGTCTAGTCTAGTTGTAAACCATTTTATTTGTTAATAGAAATGTTTAATTCTTAAGTAAACAAACACTGCAACACACCAAAACGCACCTCTCACGTCTGAATTGTATTAGTCTACATTAGGGTTGCCACCTTTCTAGTTGCACAAAACCAAACACCCTACCCTCGCCCATTCCCCGAGGCCCCGCCCACTACATTCCCCCTCCCTCAGTGGCTCGCTCTCCCCCCACCCTCACTCACTTTCACTGGGCTGGGTCAGGGGGTTGGAGTGCAGGAGGGGGTGTGGGCTCTACTGGGGGTGCAGGCTCCAGGATGGGGCCAGAAATGAGAGGTTCAGAGTATGGGAGGGGGCTCCAGGCCTGGGCCAAAGGATTTGGAGTGTGGGAGGGGGCTGCAGGTTGAGGCAGGGGGTTGGAGTGCAGGAGGGGGTGAAGGCTCTGGGTGGGGCTGGGGATGAGGAGTTCAGGGGCACAGAGGTGGGAGGGGGCAGGAGGCTCCATGTGCTGCTCTTGCCCGCAGGCATTGTTCCTGGGATTGCAGAGCCAGTGCTCAGGGCCGGGTGGCAGCTTGCAGAGCCCCATGGGCCCCCCCCCGCCTAGGAACCAGACCTGCTGGCTGCTTTTGGGGCAAAGTGCGGTGCCAGCCAGGACAGGTAGGGACTAGCCTGCCTTGGTGCTGCAACACCGCCGACCGGACTTTTAGCGGCCCAGTTGGCGGTGCTGACCGGAGCAACCAGGGTGCCTTTTCATCTCTCATCTACATACTCAAATTAAGCTTGTTTACTTACACCAGTCTTTCCACTCCCAGTTTCTGCAGCCTTGGGGGTGGGGGTGGGGGGGAAGAGAAGAGAAGGGAGAAGGTGGAGAGAGGGGAAAAAGGGTTTTCAGAAGCTACATTAAATATTGCTCCATAATAGAACTATACCAATTTTTTAAAATTTATAGCACATTCACTTAAAATAAATAGTGAAGGCATAAGTTTAAAAGTTTTCTATGGTACACATCAGTATAGGTTAATGCTTTCCATGTAAGGTAGAGCAAGACAGTAACATTTCCAGCAGACTTTCTGCTCTTCCGTGATTATAGGTGCTACAGACTAGTTTGTTTTTAACATAATTTAACTCATTTTTAATGTATTGATCTGGTTATGAGGAAAGGCCCTTCTTTTTGAGAAGACTTCCAACACATGATAAATAAGTACTCCATAAGAAGAGATTCCCTCAACTGCAAGTGTTTAATTGCTCCTCTTTCCACTGTAATGTACTATTTTTCAGCTTGTCTGACATTCACTACTCAAGGGTCAGTTTTTCCAATACTGTTGTACTGCATGAATGTAGTTTGTGAAGTGCTCTGGTGTCCTTTACAATGAAAGCCACTACATGTGTGTAATGTAACATTACTAAAGGTACCCAAGAGGGACTGTGTAGATGAGCGGGACGAACAACACTACTTGTGAGATAGTCTCATTTAGTTATCCAGAAATAATTGAGTACTAAAGCACTCTGAATTCTTTAGAGATGCGTGAATTTAAGCAACATCTTCAAAGCTTGATTTTAACCAATTACAAAACAAATTAAGAGCCCAAGAAAAAAAATACCCAAAATAGTGGTGTATTAAGAGAGGATACATTTTAAGTTTTATAATTTTTTATTTCTCTTTAGATTTCTAAAATAGAAGGACAAATCCTATATTCTTCATGCTCCTTTGACAATACAAACTACGATATAAAGGATGACTCCATTATTATTGCTTTTGTTTCACCATTTCAGAGCAAGAGCTCTGAAAACATTAGTAAACTAATGCATCATTATGTCTAACAAATGAGAAGCGAGCAGCAGCATCTCACAAATGTAGACAAACTTGTTTGTCTTAGCTATTGGCTGAACAAGAAGTAAGACTGAGTGGACTTGTAGGCTCTAAAGTTTTACATTAAGGTTATGTTAAAAAAATAAATAATAATTGTACATTTGTAAGTTGCACTTTCACAATAAAGAGACTCCACTAAGGTACTCATATGAGGTGAATTAAAAATACAATTTCATCTTTTTTACAGTGCAAATATTTGTAATGAAAAATATAAAATGAGCACTGAACACTTTGTATTCCATGTTGTAATTTAAATCAATATATTTGAAAACATAGAAAAACATCCAAATACATTAATTGAAATGGATATTCTATTATTAACAGTGTGATTAAAACTGGTTAATGAAAAAATTAACTAGATTAAAAAATCATGATCACTTGAGTTAACTGCAATTAAGTGACAGCCCTAAATTAAATGCAATTTTACATAACTGTGTTGCAATACAATCCACAGAACATAAAAAAGTGAGTTTTTGAGTAAATGGACTGTTTGATTATACCTTCTGATAAAGATTAATTGCATACTGTAACTAAGCTTTCACAAAATATGCTCCAAATTTGTTTGTCAGTGCTTACTTACCAGATTTAAATAATCCCTCTAGTGTACATTTTAAAACTGTAAAACCATTAATTTTATTTCTATGCAAACTGAACAGTTTAACATACATACCATAAGCACATCACCACCTCCTAGAATCAACGGGATAGACTCAGCTTGAATATCTGTGGGAAGACTGCAAAACCCTCAGCGTAAAACACAAGAGCTGACAGAGTAAAGTGTCAGTCCTCTTGCATATCAGATTACGGGAAGATTATAATTGCAAAAGGAGGTCAAATTAACCAATTTAGTCAATGTCATGAAGTGTTCAACCTGCAATGTATGAATTTTGTCCATACAAGCAGAAACGTATTCAAAGAAAACTGAACTAGAAGCTAGAAACAGGGAGAAGCCACAATTATGCAACCATTCAACTTCATTGGCAGCAGGATGAGACAAGCTAGCAAATAAGATGCCTAACACCTGAAACCCCAGTTTGAAAACCACTAACTTCAGTGATTAAGATATAGTAGTTATCTGGTTCAGTAAGCTCACCACAATTACAATGAAAGTAAGGCGAGAAAAAGAGCTTTTTGCAGAGAAAAAGGCATCATAACATTGGCTGCAATCAATACCTTACTGCTGACTTCCTCAACCTGGCTAACATCAGCTCCGCAATTACATTTATCAGATTTTTCAGTCATTCATGATAAAATGAATACAAGAGATGCAACCGAAGAATCGGATAAAAAGGAAAACGTGCATCTTTGCTGTTAAGTGAAGAGAGAGACTGGATATTTCAGAAATTAAATTACACATCACTGAGCGACAGACCAAATTTTGATGGAGATCTCCTGCTTATCAGATATCTAAGCACTCATACTTACAGCCAGTCCATCTCCTCCACAGCTTGAGCTATCTCTGGCATAACACCCATCTCTATCAGAAAACAAACAAACAAAAGCATTAGATCTCTCATCATAAGTCTGATGGCATTATTTTCAAATGCCAACCCTTCATGCAGTTCAAAAAGAAATAAGTGTTTATATTTTTGTCAACACAGTACTGTATCTTCTTTAGCACCAAAATGTTTTGCATGAAATATGTTACTTGTCCATTTCCTCTGTTATGGCTGACAAGGTAAAGTGAAGATGGGTTCACTCAGTTCCTTAGCCCCGCCTTTTTTAGTGCCCAATTTTATCCTTGATGTGCAAGTGTATCTCCACCTTGACATCAATATGAACTACATGTGCATATCAGAGGGTAGAATTTTTCTATGCTCCAAAATCTCAACTCTGACCATGACAGAGATGCAAGTTATTTTCTGATGAGCAAAGCTACCATATTATATGGGGACTCAGGTTTTTAGACTTCAGACCTTTACTCCCCCTATAGCAAGCACTAAAAGTGCCAAGGGCGCTCAGCCATAAAATAGGAAACACCATACATCACATCACTCTACAGTGGCTTTGTCCAACTAAATGTAAACTAACAGAGGCTCCATTTAAGTATTTTTACAGTAACACTGCCAAAATGAAAAAAAAAAAAAAAAAACACGACATTTCTGCAACACAATGCTTGGTCTGTTTTCTTTCAACGTCCCAAATTCTCATTACTCCAGCATGAAGACAGGAACAGAGTTGCAGTGAGTTTACCAATGCTGATAGGTCAGAGTGAAATAAATCTTTATTAAAAGTTTTTGCCCACATCCAATTCTGCTACAGAGGATTTTTAAAAGAAAACTATCAGACTATACACCAACTTCTGTGTCTGGTGGTTATGAATTATGCATAAGCAAACAGGGCAAACTCATAAGTTGATGGATGGACTCCATTACCTTCCCTCATGCAGTTCAATAAGGTGAATGAGATGCAAAGATCTAAACAAACCAGTTGATAGCATCATGTTGTCAGCCTGATTCTTCAGCTGCTGGCCCACCTCTCTGCGTGCAAGTGCTCTGCGCTTAATTCTATATCTATCTAATCATGGAATGTGCCCAAACTTTCCAAGGCTAAGAACCAGAGGCATAAACAGTTATCTGAAGGGAGGTGGCTTGGCTAATTGGGGGTTCATAGTAGGCCAGTCTTGACCCATGACATTTAAGCAGCCAAAAAACCTCCCTCTGCTCAACACCAAGTTTTAAAACTATTCTAATCACTGTTGCATCTCAGCACCACTGATATTTGAGTAAGCCACTTTCGTATTTTAGTGCTATGTTTAAGTTGCTAGTGTCCTTTTAAACCAAGGTACTTCTATTTAAGAAACAAAAAATAGAAATATTCTACATTTCTTTTTGAAAAATAAAAGGAATGACCCTAATTTCCTAAACAGTTAAATAAAATTCTAACTATATTTTCAAGTTGCCTGCTCATAAACTTCTGACTGTTAGTTGCTTCAACACAAAACTTGATGCGGGATTTAAAGAATTCTGAGGCAAAATACAAGACTCAAGAAAGATGTGCAAACTCCTTGCAAGGAATGGCGATGCTTAGCTGTACCAAAGCACTATATTGATTGTATCTAGTTCTACGGGGAGGGATAGCTCAGTGGTTTGAGCACTGGCCTGCTAAACCCAGGGTTGTGACAAGTTCAGTCCTTGAGAGGACCACTTAGGAATCTGGGGCAAAAATCAGTACTTAGTCCTTCTAGTGAAGGCAGGGGGCTGGACTCAATGACCTTTCAGGGTCCCTTCCAGCTCTATGAGCTAGTTAGATAATAAAATTAATATATGGAGAGATACCTAATCTGAAATTTATAATTGAAAACCACATAAACAACGTGACAGTCTCAAATAATGAGGTTTCACAACAGCAACAGTAGGTTCCCCCTCTCAAAATAGAAATGATTTTTCAAGCTAAACTCTCATCATAAAGTATCAGAGGGGTAGCCGTGTTAGTCTGAATCTGTAAAAAGCAACATAGGTCTGTTGCTCTCATCATAAAGTACATTATAGAGCAGGGCTGCCCAGAGGACTCAGGGGGCATGGCGTCTTCGGCGGCGGGAACCCCCGCCACCGAAGACCCAGAGCGGAAGAAGCGCCAGGGGCCCGGGCCCCACGAGAGTTTTCCGGGGCCCCCAGAGCTAGTGAAGGGCCCCGCTCCAGGGGCCCCAAAAAATTCTCAGGGGGGCCCCTGCGGGGCC
The DNA here is from genome assembly GCF_027887155.1 of Malaclemys terrapin pileata. Classification (NCBI taxonomy): domain Eukaryota; kingdom Metazoa; phylum Chordata; order Testudines; family Emydidae; genus Malaclemys; species Malaclemys terrapin. The sequence goes on along the minus strand of NC_071507.1, from coordinate 182,395,916 downwards.
TGGGGCAAATTGCCCCACTTGTCCCCCCTCTGGGCGGCCCTGTCATAGAGCCATGAAATTTTAGCTTCGTCTTTGGATCATTATGTCTAATTCCTGGATTAAAGTTATGCAAACTTCATGATATGGAGAAGAATTTCTGATTTATTCCATGGTGTCCAAAGATACAGTTAGCATTACAGGAGAGCCCTGAAGGACTCTATAGTAAATTTCTGCAGTGAAGTAGAGCTAAAGTACCAAATATCAAAAGTCTTCTTGTGACTATGATTTTGTTTTTCTTGATAATTTTCATCTGTCAATATTAACACATTTTAAGATTCCATGAAATTATGTATTTTAATGTATTGGAAGGGTGCTCAGGCCAGGAGTTGACACCTAATAGTATAAAATAAAAAAATAGCTACAGTCCTCTCTAGTGTGGAATTCAGCTATCATGAAACAGTTTACAGAACACTGAAGTGGGGGGGAGAAGAGAGAAGAGGGATATCTGACAAATATTTACATGGTATAACCGTATAGTCAGCACCTACTTGAAAAACTCACAGCCCTTCTATGCTATGTGAAAAGCTACCTCCTTAATTTAATTAGCACTAATTTGTAACAAGTCAAATTATATAAGGAATATCACACCCAACTGCAGCCAGCCTGGCCTAGGCCCCTATGACTCCTGGGAGTGAAGAAAACTCGCCATCCTCACCCCAAGTGCAAGGGGCCGCTGTAGCGAAACGCGCAGCAATACCCTACAGGTAGCTGTTACTGACACCGACCTTTACTGTTTTTCTTACCTCATCACAATCTGCTACCCCCAGAAGTCCCCATCCCCCCCTCGGGGGTAGCAGCCTGTGAGCTACACCAGCCCCCCGCGCTCAGCGCGGCGAGGAAAGCGGGCTGCCCTAGGCCCCTGCGCGACGGGCCTGAGCCAGAGCAGATCCTGCTTCCTCGGGGGACAGCGACACCTACGCCCGGCTCCCTTGGGGACCACGTAACAAGGGAGTCTGCGGCTCCTTATCGGCCCCCTCCCCGGCGCGGGCTCGGTGAGCCGGCCTCCCGCCGGCCCACTCCCCAAGCAGCAGCCCCTGCCGCACCCGCTGCCTGGGAAACCCCTGGCCGCCCGGTGCCACATACCGGAGAAAGCCGCCATCTCGGCGCCACGCAGACTGCTGCGTGAGCGGCCCGCTGCCGAGAGCGCGTAGAGCCGGTCCCCACGCTTTATCCCTCCGGGCTGCTCCGCGGCCAGACCGCACCGGTTCCGGCTGCGGAAATCACCCGGGCCGAGTGAGTCCGCCCTGAGTCCCCAAACAACCTAACTGAGTCTGTCCTGAACCGTGACCTGGGGCTCCAGCCGTGACCCAAACCCCGAGCCTAATCCGAGCCGCTCCCTGAGCGAGCCCGTGGCTTGAGTTGTAACCCGGATCGCTGGCTACCGACCAAGCTGAGTTCCTGGTTCGGATCCTCACCCAGTACCCTGTCCTGTCTGACCCCGACCCGACCCGACCCTGCCCTGACCGACTCTATCCCTCACCCGGACTGGGGCTGGACATGACCCCCCTGACCAGTCCGAACTATGAACCCTCACCCTGACTAGCCCAGACTGACCCTGATCATGAACCCTGTACCTAATCCAAAACCAAGACCATGACATGGATTTTAAATCGGCTGGTAAGCCTGAGATTATAAACCAAACTGAGCCCAAGTTCTGAACCATCAGTCAGACTCAGTGTTGCCCACACCAAGAGTTCAAAACTGAAGAGTCAGACTCCCAATCTGAAATTATTAATTTGAAAAACTGGTTCTTTTTGCCACAACTTCAGGGTAACTGCACTCTGTGTTCCAAGTCATCATCTCTCTTGGGCAGAGACTGGTGTCGTGCTCCCTCCTAACAGGGATTTTAAGGCAGTACACATGCTGTACATTGTGATATTTGCTACAAAACAGACTGCCTAAAAAGGGAAGTGCCTGTACTTCACTTTCTTGATAAGGGCTATGGCCTGTAGTTATCAGTTACCACACAGATTCTTCTAAGCAAGTACATTTATTCTTAAAATAAAAATTTTACAGAGAAAACACATTAAAACAATAATAAAATCTATCTACATACATGCTATAAAGCTTACTAGTAGTCACCCAACACGAACCTAGGGCTCTGGTAAGTTTTAGTCCTTCAAAACTCACAACTGGGTTTCCCCCTTAGTTATGAGTTCATTAGTCTATGGACTTGTCTACACTGGCACTTTACAGCGCTGCAACTTTCTCGCTCAGGGGTGTGAAAAAACACCCCCCTGAGCGCAGGGGTTAGGGCTTGGGCTTGGGGTGCGGCCTTACCTCGAATGGCTCCCGGTAAGCGGCACAGTGGGGCTAGGCAGGCTGCCTGCCTGTCCTGGCTCCATGCTGTGCCCAGAAGTAGCCAGCAGGTCTGGCTCCTTGGCAGCGAGGGAAGGAGGCTCTGTGGCACGCGCTGCTCTCACCCGCAGGCACCGCCCCTACCCCCGGCCAATGGGAGTGCGGAGCCGGTATCGGGCAGTGCATGGAGCCCTCTTTCCCCTCCCACCTAGGAGCTGGACTGGCTGGCTGCTTCCAGGGCGCAGTGTGGTGCCCCAGGACAGGTATGGGACTAGCTTCTGCAGTGCTGACCGGAGCCGCCAGGGTTCCTTTTTGACCGGGTATTCTGGTCAAAAAACGGACACCTGATCACCCTACTTGTCTGGCATATTTTAAATACAGTCTTTTGAACTCCCAGGTCTCACATCTGTCACATCTCACCTCTGGAGGGGTTACATACAATCGCAGCCCAAAATAATACATAAACCATACATAAAATAATATGGTCTTCCAAAGATATTGCAGGAAGTTGTATTATCTGTCACACTTTTTATTTGCCCTTTGTTTTTTATCTTTTAGTATATATTCAGATCAAATTTTCAAACTTTTTTCCATAACCATGAGAGCTAGAATCACACTTTTATCACTCAAATTAAAGCTAAGATTCTCACATAATCACAGTATTCTGGGAGCTAGGGTTTTAAGAAAAAATACCAAATATAATGAGAATTGCAATAAAATTTAGAGAATTAGTAACACTACTCATCTAACCCAAATCTGAAACTGAACTCTTTACCTGAACCTAAACCCAAACTATCTGTTTACAATGAGTATTTTGTCTTTAAATTATGCAATTATTGTCACCTCTAGACAACTGGACTGGTGTAGTCTGGTTTCATAGTTATTTAATCTTCTATAACAGCATGTTTGTTTGAAAGTATCTTTACTTACACATATGGAATTCTAACATGTTTTTAGTAACATATTACTGAAGAAGTCCTTACTCAACTTTTACACAAATGTACTCAGTTTCTACTCAGTCATTATTCAAGCAAACTCCTATTGACAAGAGTGAAAACCTCTGGATTTGGCACTGTAAGGCCTGGTCTACACTACGACTTTAATTCGGTTTTATCAGCGTTAATTCGAATTTACCCTGCAACCGTCCACACAACGACACCATTTATTTCGAAATAAAGGGCCCTTTAAATCGATTTCTGTACTCCACCCCGACGAGCGGAGTAGCGCCAAAATTGATTTTAACATTTCGAATTAGGGATAGTGTGGCCGCAATTCGATGGTATTGGCCTCCGGGAGCTATCCCACAATGCACCATTGTGACCGCTCTGGACAGCAATCCGAACTCGGATGCACTGGCCAGGTAGACAGGAAAAGCCCCGCGAACATTTGAATTTCATTTCCTGTTTGCCCAGCGTGGAGAGCACAGATGACCACAGATAGCTCATCAGCACAGGTAACCATGCAGGCCGATAATCGAAAAAGAGCACCAGCATGGACCGTGAGGGAGGTACTGGATCTGATCGCTGTATGGGGAGAGGATTCAGTGCTAGCAGAACTTCGTTCTAAAAGACGAAATGCCAAAACTTTTGAAAAAATCTCCAAGGGCATGATGGAGAGAGGCCACAATAGGGACTCAGATCAGTGCCGCGTGAAAGTCAAGGAGCTCAGACAAGCCTATCAAAAAACAAAGGAGGCAAACGGTCGCTCTGGGTCAGAGCCGCGGACATGCCGCTTCTACGCCGAGCTGCATGCAATTCTAGGGGGGGCCGCCACCACTACCCCACCTGTGATCGTGGATTCCGGGTTGGAGATAGTCTCATCAGCTACACCTGAGGATTCTGCCGATGGGGGAGAGGAGGAGGAGGAGAAGGAGGATGAGCTTGCAGAGAGCACACAGCACTCCGTTCTCCCCAACAGCCAGGATCTTTTTCTCAGCCTGACTGAAGTACCCTCCCAACCCTCCCAAGCCAGTATCCAAGACCCTGACCCCATGGAAGGGACCTCAGGTGAGTTTACCTTTTAAAATATAAAACTTGTTTTAAAAGCAAACGGTTTTTAATGATTACTTTGCCCTGAGGACTTGGGATGCATTCGCGGTCAGTTCAGCTACTGGAAAAGTCTGTTAACGTGTCTGGGGATGGAGAGGAAATCCTCCAGGGACATCTCCATGAAGCTCTCCTGGAGGTACTCCAAAAGCCTTGCCACAAGGTTTCTGGGCAGTGCATCCTTATTCCGTCCTCCATGGTAGGACACTTGACCACACCATGCTTGCAGCAAGTAATCTGGTATCATTGCCTGACAAAGCCTGGCAGCGTATGGTCCCGGTGTTTGCTGGCATTCAAGCAACATCCGTTCTTTATCTTGTTGTGTAATCCTCAGGAGAGTGATATCACTCATGGTAACCTGGTTGAAATACGGGAACTTAATTAAGGGGACAGAAGTGGCCGTTCCTACTGGGCTGTTTGCCTGTGGCTGAAAATAAATCCTTCCCTGCAGTTAGCCAAGCGCAGATGGGAAATTGGCCCTGAGCTTTTCGTGTTTGGCTAGCAGGGATCTTCCCTGTTACCAGCCACGCGGTGGGGGGAGGGGTACCGTGATCGTCCGAGAGAATTTATGGCAGGGGGGGGGGCTGCGGGGGGGGGGGAGAGGTTAGTTTGGTTCCTGCAGGGATCTTCCCTGATACCAGCCACGCGGTGGGGGGAGGGGTACAGCGATCATCCCAGAGAATTCATGGCGGGGGGGTGGGGTGGTTAGTTTGTTTTCTGCTGCTGCTGAATGTTAACAGAAAAACCGCAGCACTCTACGGGCTTTGCTTGGTATGTGGGAAAGGAGGGCGCAGAAGCCGTAAGACAATGGCTTACCATGGCCGCATGCAAGCCGAATTCTGTTGCCCGGACCTGTGATCTCTAGCAGCAAAGCCACAGGCACTCAGTATTAAGAGGCAAAATGCGACCTTGCACAGAAATCACATGTGCTATGTAATGTGAATAGTGTTGGTCACCGTGAAAGAGTATAAGCATTGTTCTGCAAAATGTATCTTTTTAAACAATTCTCTCTTCTTTCCCCTTCCTACAGCAGCTGCAAATTCCTCAAGCCTCCCTCCTCCATCCCGAAGGCTATCACAGATAAGGCGTCGTAAAAAGAAGACGCGAGACGAGATGTTTTCAGAAATTATGGAATCCAGCCGCAGTGACAGAGCTCATCTGAATGAGTGGAAGGAAACGGTTGCAAAGTATAGGAAAGAAGCCAGTGAACGTGAGGACAGGAGGGACCAACGTGAGGACATGAGGGACCAACGTGAGGAGAGGAGAGACGCTCGAGATGAGAGGTGGCGGCAGGAAGATCAGAGGAGGCAGGATGCTACGCTGGGGCTGCTGCGTGAGCAAACAGACATGCTCCGGCGTCTGGTGGAGCTTCAGGAACGGCTGCAGGAAAACAGACTGCCGCTACAGCCCCTGTACCCCCCTCCTCATGTTCCATATCCTCCTCACCCAGACGTGTAAGAACGCGGGGGGGGGGAGGGGGGGAGGCTCCGTACACCATCCCATTCCCAGTGGACAGCCCAAGCAAAAGGCTGTCATTTTTTTAACCGTTTTTTAGTGGCCTTTTCCTTCCCACCGATCCTCCTCCCAAATCCCACCCGGGTTCCCTCCCTCTTTTTCTAATCTATTAATAAAGAATAAATGATTTTTAAATGATAGTGACTTTATTTGGTTTGAAAGCAAGCTGGGGGAAGGGGGAGGGTGGGTTCCTTACAGAAAATGAGTCAATAAAGGGGGCAGGTTTTCATGAAGGAGAAACAAACAGATATTTCACACTGAAGCCTGGCCAGTCATGAAACTGGTTTTCAAAGCCTCTCTGATGCACAGCGCTTCCTGGTGTGCTCTTCTAATTGCCCTGGTGTCTGGCTGCGTGTAATCAGCAGCCAGGCGATTTGCCTCAGCCTCCCACCCTACCATAAAGGTCTCCCCCTTACTTTCACAGAGATTGTGGAGCACACAGCAAGCAGAAATAACAATGGGGAGATTTCTTTGGCTGAGGTCAGAGTGAGTCAATAATGAACGCCAACGACCTTTTAAATGGCCAAATGCACATTCTACCACCATTCTGCACTTGCTCAGCCTGTAGTTGAACAGCTCCTGACTCCTGTCCAGGCTGCCTGTGTATGGCTTCATGAGCCATGGCATTAAGGGGTAGGCTGGGTCCCCAAGAATAACTATTGGCATTTCAACATCCCCAACGGTTATTTTCTGGTCCGGAAAGTAAGTCCCTTGCTGCAGCCCTTTAAACAGAGTAGTGTTCCTGAAGACGCGAGCGTCATGAACCCTTCCCGCCCAGCCCGCGTTGATGTTGGTGAAACGTCCCTTGTGATCCACAAGTGCTTGCAGCACCATTGAAAAGTACCCCTTGCGGTTTATGTACTCGGTGGCTTGGTGCTCTGGTGCCAAGATAGGGATATGGGTTCCATCTATCGCCCCACCACAGTTAGGGAATCCCATTGCAGCAAAGCCATCCACTATGGCCTGCACATTTCCCAGAGTCACTAACTTTCATAGCAGCACCTGAGTGATTGCTTTGGCTACTTGCATCACAGCAGCCCCCACCGTAGATTTGCCCACTCCAAATTGATTCTCGACTGACCGGTAGCTGTCTGGCGTTGCAAGCTTCCACAGGGCTATCGCCACGCGCTTCTCAACTGTGAGGGCTGCTCTCATCTTGGTATTCTGGCGTTTCAGGGCAGGGGACAGCAAGTCACAAAGTTCCATGAAAGTGCCCTTACGCATGTGAAAGTTCCGCAGCCACTGGGAATCATCCCACACCTGCAACACTATGCGGTCCCACCAGTCTGTGCTTGTTTCTCTTGCCCAAAATCGGCGTTCCATGGATAGAACCTGCCCCATTAACAACATGATCTCCAAAGCACCGGGGCCCGTGGTTTCACAGAATTCTGTGTCCGTGTCCATGTCCATGTCCTCATCATGCTTGTTGCTGCGCTGCCGCCGCCGCTGCCTCCTTACCTCGTTTTTCTGGTCCTGGCTCAGCATAAACTCCATGAGAACGCGCGAGGTGTTTACAATGTTCATGACTGCTGTCTTCAGCTGAGCGGGCTCCATGCTTGCCGTGGTATGGAGTCTGCAGTGTTGACCCAGGAAAAAAGGCGCAAAATGGTTGTCTGCCGTCCGTTGCTTTCATGCAGGGAGGGAGGGAGGGAGGAGGTGAGGCTGTACCCAGAACCACCTGCGACGATGTTTTTTGTCCCATCAGGCACTGGGATCTCAACCCAGAATTCCAATGGGCGCGGGAGACTGCGGGAATTATGGGATAGCTATGGGATAGCTACCCACAGTGCAACGCTGCAGAAATCGACGCTAGCCCTGGTACTTGGACGCACACCGCCGAATTAATGTGCTTAGTGTGGCCGCATACATTTCGACTTTATGCAATCTGTTTCCCAAATTCGAATTATATAAATTCGGATTAATCCCGTAGTGTAGACATACCCTTAGTATAAGATTAACGCCAGACTGGGAACAAAACAAGTGTAACTCCACTTCACCAGTTTACATTAGTGGTGAATTTGGCCCATTATAAGTTAGTTTATGGAAGAGAGAGCATAACATCATGGTAATTCCCTACTGTTGTTAAACTGATACACAGAATGTTTAACTTCCATTGGGACTGTCCTCAGAGAGAGGAAGAAGGCACTTTGGTTTAGATCTCATCCGAAGGACAGCATCTGTAACAATGCAGCATCTCCTACTACTGCATTGTGTCATGAATAGTGGCTAAACTAATTCCTGTCATGGGAATTGAGTTCAGAGCCTTCTGTCCAAGTGTGTTACCATTTGGGGCATACTGACTATTACTGGCTTATGCTGATGACATATGAGATAGGAAGTATTATATTAGAAATAATGCAATAAGTATATTAGTACCTTAATACCAGATTTCATTTGTGTCATCAATGGTATTATTTTGGGTCCTTTTTGGGAGTTGTCTTTTAATAGTAACCAAAGGCCATGGAATCTAGGTTCAAAGGGGCATCAGTTTCATCTCTGCTATATTTTTGCAGTTATATTCAGATCAGATCAGTTTAATATAGTTCGTTTGTATGATGTTAATTGTTTTCTGGTTTCTCTTATTTTGAACATGTACATTACAGTGGTTAGTTCATTTTCTATATAATCTATCTTCTTCATCATCATCATCATGTTCTGCCTTGCTTTTGGATCATAAGATATGATACTAATGCAATTATTTGTTTAAAAGATGCAGTGCCCATGTGAAGCCCTTGCAGAGCTCCTTGACAGATTGGAGCCTATAGCTCTGAAGGAGAAATTTACTGTGAACTTCATATAGTTCCTGTAAACTATGAGCAGCGGACTGATACACTGCTGATGTTACCATTTTACCTTGCTAAACATAATTCAACTAAAAAATATTCAGCAAAATAAACAATGATTAATCAGTAGTAATTTCTTCTCAAATGGAACTATTTCCTTAATGTTTAACACAAGCTATCTAACAGCACAGAATGCTAGGTCTTGTAATTTCACACTTTTGTCACTATCTAAAACTAGACCACACAGATAACTACAAATGAAAAAAAGAGGTTATTAAAATCATGCTAAAATAGAAAATAAGATTAGCAGTGAGGTGTGAGCTCATTTTCGTTCTGTCCTAAGAAGACTTCATTATCGAAAAATACTATACACACAATTGGTTTTTTAAATTGCCATTTAATTTATTAACTTCTTTGTGTTTTGCTCCTAAATTAATGCTGCTACCTGTCCCAATGATTTTGCATTCTAGGGTGCTGATCCTGTAACATGACCATGGCGGTGGTAGACCTCTGTGCCTAAGCAAAGCCCTGCTGATACACTGGGGCCTGAGGCCAAGCTCCTGAAAGGTATTCAGACCCCTAACTCCCAATGAAATTGGAGGTAGGGGCCTAAATACTCAAATAAATATGCTCTCTCTTCCATAAACATGCTGGGACCTTTGGAAAGCATTTTGGCCCCATCTCCTTACAGAGCAAAAGGCTTTTGGGCGAGCCCAACTTGCTCTACGCAGACAGCAGCAGAGCGGAAAGGGTTAAACACCTCTCTCTTCCTCCCCCCGCCCGCCGGTTTGTCCGCTGCCGGGCGCCGTAGCGGCTGTAGCAGCGATCCGGGTCCGGGCTGAGCATGGCCGCTGCCTGGGGGAGCTGGGAGGAGGAGGTGGAGGCGGCCGATGTCAGTGGGGAAGAGGAGGAGAACATCCTCTACGACCTGCTCATCAACACCGAGTGGCCGCCGGAAACCGAGGTGCAGGTCAGTCCCCCTGTCCCCCCACGCCGGGTGGGAATGACCGCAGGTGGGGGCGGGGAGGCGGATGGCCACGTAGAGCCCTGCCAGGCGGGGGGAAGGGAAAAGGGGCGTGTGGATGGCGGGGTCTCCCCACTCCAGCGGTGAGGGGGGCTTGGGCTCACGTTGAGGCATCTTGCACGGATGAAATTTGCAGGCACGCAGCAAAACCTTTCAGCCGGACAAAATGAGACCAAGCCCTAACATTAATCCTGAGTGAGGGGATTCCTTCTCTCCAAGCTGCTGAGGCCACCCTTATATGCAGCGGATCATAAATCCATAACGAGCAGCCAGGCACGTCGGACAAAACACCTGTACAGTACCACTGAATGCTGCTTCCAGTGAGAGGGAGAAGTGAGTTCCCTCCAGTTTGTCATCTCACTTTGGCATGTGTGCTGTTTCAGTCCCAGGTGCAGGAACAAATGTTTATAGTGTGGGTGCTGAAAGCAGTTGAATGCAACTGTAAACCCAATATATAATAAAACAGGAGTACTTGTGGCACCTTAGAGACTAACAAATTTATTAGAGCATAAGCTTTCGTGGACTACAGCCCACTTCTTTGGATGCACCGGAAGAAGTGGGCTGTAGTCCACGCAAGTTTATGCTCTAATAAATTTGTTAGTCTCTAAGGTGCCACAAGTACTCCTGTTCTTTTTGCGGATACAGACTAACACGGCTGCTACTCTGAAATCTATATATAATGGAAACCACTTTAAGTCAGGGGGTGCTGCTTCCCCGCAGCACCCTTAGTACTAGCACCTATGGTTTTAGGTATTTTTAAAAAATCTCCTGTTCTTTTTATACCATTAACAAATATTGATTAGGTTTTTACTTCTTAACAAACATACAGAAAGTTGTCAGGGAGAAGTATTCATTGTGTAATTTACTTTGGGCATGATCTCCAGAAATATTAAATGCTCACAGCACCAAAGGACTCAGTGGGAGTTCTTATGAAAACCAGGCCCTCTGTCAAGTAAACAGTGTATGATGCAAATGAAATTATTTTGTATTAAAGCTCTGGCAGGGTTTGCTACATCTGCAATGTGTACTGAGTGGGGAGGACATAAAATACTTGGTGTGTTTACAGAGCTTGTCATGAGTAGATATCACAGCACAAAGTTTGGCTAAGCATTATTTCAAATTCACAAATTAGAAAATTGTTATGGTTGAAGTTCTGTTTGTTCTGCATGGACCACTAGAGAAACCTTGGCCCTTTTCTATGGTCAGCGAATAGTGGTTTGCTCTTGTATCCTTGGGGACAAATTTTCCATCTCTTCTTTTTCTGTTCTTTCCCTCGCTTTGTGCTGTCAGTTGTCCATCTGTCTGTCTTCCATCACAGAGATTGCACTTTGGCTCTGAAGTTATTTCTTGTATTTATGTTGTGCTTTCAAATCCTGTGTGTGTAAAATTATACATACACACGTATAAAATCATGCCAATTATTGTAATTCCTTTGCCCCCTGCTTAAAACTGACAACTTGTTGAAAATATTTTCAGCTCAACATAGAATACAGGTAAACACTTAATGATTTACTGATACTTCTTGGAAACTTTTTATTTGGGAAATAATTGAGCAAACAGCGTTCTGATTTCTGCTTCTTGGTTATGGATACTAAGAACATTCCCATGAAAACTGTATTTTTATTTACTAAGAGTTCATTTCCATCTACTGCTTCTTTCAAGATGTCTGTTAAATGAACAGTCACTGGGAATTGTGATATTGCCAATTAAGGACTCAGAGTTCAGGTGGGCAACATGCTATTGGTGAAGATGAACAGTCAACCACATGCAATGTTAAATTAAAACATCAATAATTAGGGAGGGAGAGAGAAAACAGTACAAATGCTAACTGAGTAACTTCATGCCTAAAAAGCAACAAGTCTGGGGAGGACCTAATGGCAAATCAGGACCCTAATATAATGGCAAATCAGGATCCCGATCTATTGATTGCCTATGCTTATACAGGGATCCCCACAAATAGAGTTTATTGCAGAACTGGGGCCTAAATGAGCCAATAGTGCAATGTTATTTTTAGGGCTGTCAATTAATCGCAGTTAACTCACACAATTAACTAAAAAAATTAATTGCGATTAATTGCAGTTTTAATCGCACTGTTAAACAATAGAATACCAATTGGAATTTATTAAATATTTTTGAATGTTTTTCTACATTTTCAAATATATTAATTTCAATTACAATACAGAATACAAGGTGTACAGTCTTCACTTTATATTACTTTTATTACAAATATTTGCACTGTAATATGATAGACAAAATAAATAATATTTTTCAATTCACCTCACACAAGTAAAGCAATGTCTTTATTGGTAAAGTGCAACTTACAAATGTAGATTTTTATTTTGTTACATAAACAAAAACAAAATAATGCAAAACTTTAAAGTCTACAATTCCACTCAGTCCTACTTCTTGTTCAGCCAATTGCTAAGACAAACAAATTTGTTTACATTTACAGGAGATAATGCTGCTGGTTTCTTATTTATAATCTCACCTGAAAGTGAGAACAGGTGTTTGCATGGCACTTTTGTAGCCGGCATTGCAAGGTATTTATGTACCAGATATGCTAAACATTTATATGCCCCTTCATGCTTTGGCCACCATTCCAGAGGACATGCTTCCATGCTGATGACTCTTGTTAAAAAAATAATGTGTTAATTACTATTCTCCCCGAAGGAGTTCAGTCCAAAATGTATGTCTCCTGCTCTGTTTTTCCCGCATTCTGCCATATATTTCATGTTATGGAGTCTCGGATGATGACCCAGCACATGTTGTTCGTTTTAAGAACACTTTCAGTGCAGATTTGACAAAATGCAAAGAAGGTACCAATGTGAGATTTCCATAGCTATACCACTCAACCCAAGGTTTAAGAATCTGAAATGCCTTCCAAAATCTGAAAGGGATGAGGTTTGGAACATGCTTTCAGAAATCTTAAAAGAGCAATGCTCCGATGTGGAAACTACAGAACCCAAACCACCAAAAAAGAAAATCAGCCTTCTGCTGGAGGCATCTATCTTAGATGATGAAAATGAACATGTTGGTCCAAGCTGCTTTGGCTTGTTATCAAGCAGAACTTGTCATCAGCATGGATGCCTGTCCTCTGGAATGGTGGTTGAAGCATGAAAGGACATATGAATCTTTAGCGCATTTGGCATGTAAATATCTTGCGACGCTGGCTACAACCGTGGCATGCAAACACCTGTTTTCACATTCAGGTGACATTGTAAACAAGATACAGGCAGCATTATTTCCTGCAAATGCAAACAAACTTGTTTGTCTGAGCGATTGGCTGAACGAGTAGGACTGAGTGGACTTGTAGGCTCTAAAGTTTTACATTGTTTTATTTTTGAATGCAGTTTTTTTGTACATTTGTAAGTTCAGCTTTCATGATAAAAAGATTGCATTACAGTACTTGTATGGGATGAATTGAAAAATACTATTTCTTTTGTTTTTTACAGCACAAATATTTGTGATAAAAAATAAAGTGCGCACTGTACACTTCGTGTTCTGTGTTGTAATTGAAATCAATATATTTGAAAATGTAGAAAACATCCAAAAACATTTAAATAAAATGTATTCTTTTATTGTTTAACAATGTGATTAATTGCACTATTAATTGTGATTAATTTTTTAATCGTGCAATTAATCAAGATTCATTTTTTTCATCGCTTGATAGCCCTAGTTATTTTTCATAGCTTCTGACATACAGGGGAAATGCATTAATCGTTAGAAAACATGAATAAAAATCTACCCTGACTGTTGAAATTCATAAAATGTAGTTTTCCTTTGGTCCTTGAGGCTGGGCTATGTTTTTAGATGCAGGATGAGATACAATATATTTTGAGCCAATTAACCTTTATATTGCACCTCTAATTTTGTTAAATTCTTTCTTTGTTTGAAAGTCCAATAGTAAACTGAAACATTTTTATTGATTAGAATTCCTTTTGTAGGTCAGTAAGCATAATTTCTAATCAAATCGGAAAACATTTTTCGAGGTGCACTCCACTTTATTAAAGATTCTAGAAACAATTGAGGGAAAGGCAATAACTGATCTCAGTGGTCCAGCAAACATTTACACATGGGAATGGTCCTATTTACTTACTGTGAAAGTTTTCAAGATTGGGTCATAAGGATGTTCATAGTGGGTCAGACCAAAGGTCCATCTAGCCCAGTATCTTGTCTTCCGGCAATGGCCATTGTGCAATGTAAAAATGGGAGGCTTTTTGAAAATTTAATTTTTGCAATTTATTTCTTTGGAATTATTTTAGGTCATCTTAAAAAGGGTGTGGAGACTTTCAGGGAAGATAACATGTGGTGCTAGAAATGTGTCCCCAACCTTTAAGGTCTTAGGAGAGACCTTATGTATCCTGATTGTTTCTCTGTAAATATTTTCTCAGGGTGATTCTGTTTCTGCCTTAAGATACTTAGACTGTGCTACAGTTTTAATTAGATGATCACGTTATTTTTCCCCCACAGGACTCCTGCCTCATTCAGTGCACAGTGGGAATGAATCAGAGTTGTGCCATGAATGAGACTGTTGTCTGTAGGGGACCCTTACTTTATTATTATTTTTTTTTGCAAGAGTTGGAAGGTGTATAGTGAAAGAGGCAAGAGGAGAAAGGATGGTCATGTGGTAAAGACAGTGAATGCTGCCCTGGATAATTGGATTCTAGCCTTGCCTTTGCCACAGATGCTGTGCAAATAATTGAAACAAAACTTCCTAGGTGGCTGCTGTATATTCCAAATTTTTTCGCTGCCTAACTTTAAACATCTGCCATCTGACTTGCAGAAGTGTTGACTGTTCACAATACAACTAAAGTTAATAGGAGCTGTGCTCTGAATGTAGTAAAAAGTATAAAATGCTAAGAATTCTGAAAAATTAGGTGTAGGTTTCTCAAAGTGGAAACCAAAAATTAGATGACGTTTTTGGCTTTAATCTCTGTACTTTGCTTCTCCATGTGTAAAATGGTGACAGTAATATAACCACCTCAGCGGGGTGTTGTGAAGATAAACTTATTAGTGTTTGTAAATAACCAAGATACTGTGATGAGAGCTCCACAGAAAAGCCCGTGAGGGCTTTCTGTATTCAATGCAGGGTTTGGATAGTGTGTAATAATGCATGAGGCCATACATACGAGGATAAACAAGAAATATTGAATAGTTAACCATTCACTGAACACTGTTCATTCTGTGCACTGAATGAAGCAGGGGTCCTGTGGGGGGAAAGATTTATTTGATCATGTAATTTAAAGACTGCATGATAATGCTTAAGCATAACCTGTCATAAGGAGACTGAATTTTATGGTTGCCCAGGTAACCTTAATTCTGGCATTTCCTAACTTTTGCGTGCTTGACTTTTCAACTTTTTGTGTTCTTTTAAGGTAATTTTTATGAATGCGTGTTAGGCAGCCAACAAACATCAATGCTAAATGGATATATTGTCATTGCAAAAGTAGATACAACTCATGTATAGATTTGCTCGAACAGAATAAAATTTGAAGCTTGTCCATCAAATATGAATGAATCAGAAAGGAGGTTTCTTAATAGGTTGGAAGATGGGTTTCTCTGTAACTATATGGTGTATGTAATTCCCAGTGGAGCTACGTTAAAGGGAGAGTAAATTCTAGTGTTCCTAATATGAGAGTAAGTTACTCACTTTTAGGAATTAAACAGTTGAAGAACAAGTGTACATAGTTTAAGTTCAGAAGTGGATGCTGTAAACGTTCAAAAAAGTACTCTAAAAGTAATGGGGAGAGACTTGCAAAAGTGCCTCTACAGAGTTGTTGACACTGTGAAAAGTATTTCTTTAAAAAGCTTTGCAAACTTTAAATAAAAAGAAACTATACCTTAAGCCAAGATTTTCAAATCGGGAGCCTAGAACTTAGGTGTCTGAATATGCATGCATTTAGACACGTAACAAGTGGCCTGATTTTTCAGAAGTGCTGAATATCCCACAGTTCCCATGGACTTCAAAATATGGACTCGGAAACCTAACTTTGGGCATTCATTTTTGAAAATCATAGCCTTAGGAATTTTTTTTTTTATTTTTAAATATTCCAACCTTTGTCACTGGCATGATTGTCGTAAAACCATCTGCTCCATTAACCTAATCGTTGATCTAAGAGTAGTTGTACTTCCTTCCTTCACTCTCCTTCAATTTGTGGTGCTGTGAGATTTTGACTAGCGAACAACATCCATATGTGAATGGATATTTATTGACTTTAAGACAGTGGCTTTCAACCTCTTTTTAATTTGCAGGCCCCTAAAAAACTTTAAATGGAGGTGTGGGTTCCTTTGAAATCTTAGACATAATATGCAGATTCCCAGGGGTCTGTAGGACACAGGTTGAAAACCACTGCTTTAAGCTCTGCTTGTGATGTCTTCCTTTCCTCTTAATCTGTGTTGTCCCTCTATTCTCTTACTCCTTTTCATTTCTGGTTTAAATCTCTTCCTCCTTCCTTTTCTTTTTCTTTTTCTTTGAGAAGTAGTCTCATCCTCTTTTTATAGGCAAGAGCACTTATCCCAAGTTCTGTTATCTCTCCCCTCTCTTTGGATCTCCCTTTTGGTTGTGTGTACTTTTTCCTTTCTTGGTTCTCTCCTGTAATGCTTTCCCTTTTGTCCTGGCTGATTATATTGCTTCCTCCTCTTGCTATGTAGCTCTCCTGCACTGCTCCTTTCTGCATGAGATAGAAACCATGAGTTCTCTGTGTGCCATGCAATGGATGCAAAATGGGGTGTGGTGGCATTGCTACAGAAGTAGAGTATTAGTGAGATTATGTGAGAGAAGGAAAGGTGGAAGAAGGGTAATGGGGAGAGAAAATGGTCTCTAAATAGGTGTTTTACTTGGCAGAAATACATATAGAAAGGGACCTATTGCTATAAAAGTTCTTGCTCTTTCACATAATAAGAATTTTGAGCCAGAGACTTTTTCTTATGCACAATCAGAATGTAGTGCACCAATAATAGCACATTGAACAATTGTATCCTATAATAATGTTCTGTTTTTATTACAGTTTGGCACATACTGAATGTTCAGTTATACAGTCTCTTAGCTTATGCAATTTCATATGGAATTGGGAATACTCAAAATTAAATGAGAAGTTTTTAGAGGAGCAGAGGGTTTATCAAGTGCATTATTCACGGAGTATGTACATGAATATTGGATTGTTCAGATGTTGCATGATGAATGTATTGTTGTAATTACAGCCAAGAGGCAACAAAAAACATGGTGCATCCTTTATCATCACTAGAGCAATTACAGGTAAATATGACTTATTTTCATTGAAGGATTGTTGACTGGTTTTATATTCATGGCTTAAATGATCTGTGTATGGGTTCTGCTTACAGGCTTTGCTATGCCTGGTATTGTGATGGGGCTAGTACAGGGGTTCTCAAAGTGGGGATCGGTACCCCTTAGGGGGTCACGAGTTTATTACATGGGGGGTTGCGAGCTGTCAGCCTCCACACCAAGCCCCACTTTGCCTCCAGCATTTATAATGGTGTTAAATATATTAAAAAAGTGGTTTTCATTATAAGGGGTGTGTGTGTGTGTGTGTGTCACACTCGGAGGCTTGCTATGTGAAAGGACTCACCAGTACAAAAGTTTGAGAACCACTGGGCTAGTATAATGGAACGTATACTATGTATCAATCTGGGAGCAGATTTTTATAGTTTTCCCCTTTGTATCTTCTTAGTTGTGAGTTTGCTCTGGCTAGATCAGGGGTTCTCAGACTTTTGTACTGGTGACCCCTTTCACACAGCAAGCCTCTGAGTGCAACCCCCCCTTATAAATTAAAAACACTTTTTTTGTATATTTAACACCATTATAAATGCTGGAGGCAAAGCAGGGTTGGGGGGGGATGCTGACAGCTCAGCTCGGTAATAACCTCATGACTCCCTGAGGGGTCCAGGCCTCCACTTTGAGTACCCCATTGGGGCACACTAATAAAACATGCATGTAACAAGCATCTGTATTACTGCAGAATGATCTTGAGCTTTTGGCATGTGTCTTTGTCAGACCTAATGTTTTTAGTTAGGGTTTCTGAACACTTCTACAGAATGGTTTTTAAAATCATGGCATGCTGCTATTACTATGATTGATGTATGCATGTTAGTAATTTTCACCCCCCCAGATACTTTTCATTGAGTTTTCAAAAGTTCATGGGGTTTGAACTCTGTATTTACTTATTTCATAAAATTTGAGTTTCAGTGGTCAAGTAGAAATACGAAGAATATTCATTTTTATGCCAAAAATACTTTTTCTGAGAGTTCCCAGTGTCACAATTCAGGGCAACTGCACCTGTATTCCCCTTCTATGATCAAGCAAGTGTATCCATCCAGGCTTCTGACTCCTCGACTGTTGCCTCTCTCCCTTTTGACTGGGGTAGTTCCAGGCTGAACAGTTCCCTGCCTAAACTGTGACCGCCCCATCAAAAGACAGGTTGCTTAAGTAGGCTTTTTTGCCTTTTCTTGAGAGAGATGTGTTTACCACCATTAATCTACTACACAGATCTTCTTAAGCAAACACATTTTACTCTTAAGGCAAAAGCAATACAGAGAAAACATGTTACAAACAATAAAAGAACCTACACATGTGCTAATAAATTTACCAGAGATCACCCCAACTCCAACATGGGTTCTGGCTGATGAGCAGTCCGTCATACCCCACACAGGGCTCTTCCTATGGTTTCAAGTTTGTAATATCCTTTGCTCGGAACAAAAACACAGTCTTAGGGAGTCTCAGTAGGCCAAAGTTCTTCCAACCCCTCCCTAAGGATTGAGGCCTTCGTGGACCAGAGGTCCTGTCCATTTACTGAATCAGGAAGAATGCCATGAGTCAGTTTATTTGTCCAAAAATCCTTTCTTTGTCTGTTGATCCCTGGATAATCCAGTTTGGATTAGTTTATGTGAATCTTTCCAGGCAGTGGTAACTGGAGATATTACAACCAGAGTGACTTTGACTGATCACCCTCCTCTGTTCTCACTTCCTGGAGGCGCTGTATTTTTACCTTTTCCATGGAAATACATACAATCCCTCAATAACCCATTAACAATTGCATTTTTAATAAATGGACCCCAATGGTATTAAACATAATTCAGTAAGGTTTATCCAGGATATTGTAGGAGATTGCCCGATTTGTCACACCCAGTTCTTTTTATTTTCTGCTGTAATTTGAGGACTGATTTTTTTTTTTTTTAACTGTTGAAGCAACTGTCTCAATTTATTTCTTTTCTCTTTTCATAGGTCCTGCATTATTTTTGCTTCAGTATATCTGGTACAGGTAGGTTTGTTGAAATTGGAAACAAGAATATTAATTTTTTGACAAATATTATTCCTCATCATAACATATTTTGCTTTAAAAAGTTTTTTTTTTTTTTGCCATGCCAGTAAAGACACCCCTCCCTCCTCAATCCTGCTTCTCTTGAGAATTACTGTTCCACTGAACCCAGTTCATGGCCACATTGTGCTTGTTAAAGCTGCCAACAGGTATTGGAGGTCAGAATTTGGCCACTAAAGTGAGTTTCTGCACTAAAAAGTGACTCTAAACAACCAAATGGCATTGTAGGGTTCCATGTTTATCTCTGTGACTCCATATTGTAGTGCTGAGTCATAATAAACAGTATATGTAGATTTATATTATTGGCCGTGGGGCTCTTTCCTTGTGTTGACACTGTGCTGAATACACTATAAAATAAGTAAATGATCAGACAAAACCAGTTCCCCAATTCCTTAAAATGAGACATACCATTCCTGCTGTGACCACAAATATAAGGAATTGGAAGGGAAAGTGGATGATCATCTCATTCTTGTTGCTAGCAAGTGCAAGATTCTATGTAAAGGGGTCCTGTGATCAGAAGCCTAACTATGAATGGCTGCTGCACCCCTGACCCCATGGAATGATAGACTTTTATACTTACTAGTCCCTTGAGACAATTGGGATGAACCTGCTAATCCACCAGATAAGTGACACTGTCAAACATGCTAGTTGTTCTGAGATTTATCAGGACATAGTTTTAATGGATGTGGGAATTTCTGTTTGTCTGGTTTGAGGGCCATACCTCTCTTCATAACAATGTCCTCTGGTTCCATTTTCTGTGTAATTTGATGGACAATAATGTTCTTCTTGTCTGCAACTCAAGTGTTTTTTCTTTTTCTTTTCCTTGAGCTTGTACATTCTCTAGGCTTTATGTTATGTGTGCTACTAGACCCGGGTTCTCAGGACAAATTATTTGGTGGCCTTAGAGTGCAGCTACCAACTCTTGCTGGTGGCCGATCTCACATTTTTTCCTAAAATACTTAATTAGCTCTAGGAAAAACAGATACATATGCACATATACATGTACAAATCATTGTAATTTATTTGCTGCTAGCTAGTAAATCTGCTGTGAAAAGTGATATTAACCAACATACAGGTATCACTTTTCACAGCAGACTTACTCAGCCCCAGGAAGTCTGGGGACAAATTAAGCCTTAGATAGAGGATCGGGGGATGCATCAGGGGCTGGGGCAATGGGGAGCAGGGTGTTGGCCGGAGAACGCAGCGGGGATTGGAACCTGAAGCCCCATGGCCAGAGCCCCCCCCCACCACCCATGGACTGAAGCCCAAATTCTGAGCTCCACCTCCCCTGGGAAGATGGGGACTTCACCAGCTGTCCAACCCTTGCTGGAAGCCCCAGCAACCAACACCAAGGCTGTTCATCCAGGAGGACCAGGGAGGGGCAGGGAGTGGGTCCTCCTGCCTCATCACAGCCCAGGAGGCTGTAGCCGTAAGAAAAGCCCCTGGTGGATGCATGCCCGCATTTGAGAAACACTGTACTAGACGTATTCAGGTTTTGGTTGAGCTTGTAAACTGTATATTTCCTTGGCCCTGCTCCCTCACTACTCAGTTCTGCAGCATCTAGAGTGCTGAGTTCAGACTTACTACTTTTCTCCATTCTTAATATGCATCTTATGATGTTTACCTGCAGTGAGCATTCCCAAGTCATTAGAAATTCTCTTATGTCATTCTCCTTCCTGAAGTGCTTGATAGGGCCCTAGACATGATTGTGGACTATGCTACTGACTTGTAAAGTGATTTGCTTGAGGTCAGACAGCCTCTTAACACCTTAGTTTTCTCATCTGTAAAATGGGGTTATACTTATGTATGCTGCTTAGAAATCATTTGATGACAAACATAGCCATCTAAAAGTGCAAAGCATTTTTGTCTTTGATACAGAACTTGAAACAAACACAATTATATTCAGAATCAGTTCATGCTAGTGTAACTTGCTCTGAATTTTACAGTATTCCAGCAGAAAAGTAACTTGTCACTTTTTTAAGGATTACATGTATCCACTTGAAAATTGTGATCTAGTTTTGTCAGAAGTCTAAAATAACAACTTTTCCAAGAAGTAATTGGGATTGGCATAGGGATAGAAGGGACGGAATACAATGCATGTCTTACAAAACACACAGTAAAAATTGTTCCGATAAACTCATACTATAATGGACAAAATAAAAATGTAAACTTAAGTTCTCTTTCAAGAAATAAAGGAAAAAATACAAGGAAGACTCCTGAATTGGAGGAGCCACTGTTTCCACTGAACTGTCACATCATTGCTAATCTTAATTTGTGAATCAGTATAATGTGTTTAAAATCAAATGTTCTAGGAAGGTCTCTAGCAGGATATAGCATACCTAAATGATAGTCTTAGACTGTAAGTTTCATTATTTAGATTCAATTCAATATTTAGTCTGTCATTTAGTCAGATTCTAAGTTTTTGATGTTTTACTTGTAATTTCAGTCCTGCAAAGTTTTCCCTCCCTGCTGGGCTTGTTCGTCTGGTTAGTAAGCAGATCAACTGGCATCTAGTGCTTTCAAGGTAAGAGGAGTATCATTTTTCTTTCTGTGTTCTTTGTTAACACACACGTTGTTTTATATACATTTATGGGAGGAAAAAAGGCAAGCTCACTCTTTCTAGTAATTTTTGTAATAACAGTTAAGTTGGTTGTGCAAGCATATAAAAAATTCTATTTAGACAGCAATAATTTAGCACTATCAGAGAGACATGGGCTGAAGAAGGAGAAAATAAACTATGGGTCCAGATTTGGTCATGGGTTTAACTTTGGTGGCCTCCCCGTCCCTGAAGCTAGTGGTTTGGCAGTGTTGTCTGAACCAGCTCATTCAGTTTTACCCATCATATCTGCTGTGTATGGAACTGCTTGCAAGCTTCCATCCTCCTCCTCCTGCTCACCCCTGAATGCGAGCTCAATCTGCAAGTAAAGATGGTGAGTAGGATAAATCTTTGGTTGAGAATCTACTGGATGACTTGTCAGGGTTTGCTTTACTAAAGTCCTAGAACCTGCAAGGAGCTATGTCATCAAGTTCCATTAAAGTTAGTGGGAGGTGAGTATAATGTGGTTTCCAGGAGTTGCTCAGCACTTTCTAAGTCTGGCCTTTAATGTGTGGAAAAATTCTGGGACTGAAAATAGCTGTTTTGCAATAGTTAAATAAAATAAATGATTTTTTTCTAAGAAATGGAAAATGTATACATAGGAGAATTGCACGACCTGATATTAGTTTGTAATAGCTTTACTCAGGGTGTTTTACTGTGGCTCTCAAACATCGTATGTGTCATATTGGGTTTGAACAAAGGTCCAGCAAGTCTGGTATCTGACTGAAGGCAATGGTCTATGCCTGATGCTTCAGAAGAAGGGAGGACCCCTTCCCTCAATTGTGCAATGCTGTATATTTTGAGGCAGGATGGGAATTTCCTTCCTTGCCCCAGTAGTGATCAGCTGACACCCTGAAACATGATATTTGATTAACTCTTGTCTTAGGCATAATTACAAATATTTCTGGCTTTAAAATTATCCTTCAGCAGTGTTTGACTCTGACCTCCTTTGGATCAACCATTTTAGATTTTTTTAATAGTGCTAATAAAAAGTGAGATATTAATAGTACTGAGTTATATGATGCAGCCAGTGACACATGGAATCTATTAACTGTGCTAATTTACATAATGGGGACCGGTATCTTCTAATAATTATCATGACCCAATTATTTTCACTTAGAATGTAAGACAGAATTTAAATCTGAGTTTGTAAAGTGATACCTAACTGTGTGACCCATGTTTTACAAAAGCAACTTTTTATTGTAATTGAATTTTAACGTGAAATGCTTTTTTTCCCTCCTTTCAGTAATGGTAAACTGTTGGCAGTTGTTCAGGACCAATGTGTAGAGATCAGGTAACTCAGTATTATCTATCATTTCACTACCAATTTCATGGAGTATCTTGAGAAAATGGAGTTAGGGATTTATAAGCTATATTTTTAAAGGTAAAGTTAAATTTTTGTATTTTAAGGCATCATAATTTGTGAAATGGTCTTAGAACCTATTAACTTTAAAAGCAGCAGCTTTACACCCTTTGCTTTATTCCCGACACTGCCCATAAACACAAAAACTACATTTTAAAAAATGAAGACACATAGAGGCATAAACAAGATGGATGAACTTCACTAAGCACATTTCATGATCTTTCATTGCTTTTGTCCTCCTTTGCGTCTCCCTCTCTCCTTTGTATTTCATTTCTTGCTCTGTTAAGTAATCTCTGGCTTTTACCTTCTGAGGTGCTGAGTGCCCTCATCTCTCACTGAAGTCACATTGGGGAAGGAAGAGGAGGTGTTTGGAATCTCACTGGATTGTGGCAAGGAGCTGTCATTTTACTTAGCTGTAAAGTGCCTTGAACACTTATGGTGCTGTACAAATAATACTGATTTGAGTAAAATGATGTAGAGAATTTTACTTTCCTCTCCCCCACAATTGACAACCCACCTTCATTTGCAAGTTCAAAAGCAACCACCACACACTTATCTGCAGAACAAGTCTTGACTGAGTGTATTTGCTTGCTTCACAAAAATCCATTTGCTGGAAGATCAAACCTGCTATTTTTATGTAAAAGAAGAAAATGTATGAAAACTGTTTTGATGAAAATAGACAAAAACATCACAAATGTCAAACTTCTAGAATGTAAGGTTGAAGTTTGCATTTTTACTGTGTGGCTGTAACTGGCAGAATTTTTATATTGTTTCTGAAATACTAACCTTAAAGGATACTGAGTTTGTGTAGATCCCACATTTACCTGCCTAGTTTGTCAGGTGCTAATATAATCTGGTGGAATGGATGCCTCTGACTCTTTTGAGCAGTTTTGTCCATGGAAAGAGAGAGATCCTAAACTATGTTTTAAACCACCTTGGCTGTCTGAGGATGGAATCAAATGTCTTAATACAAATCAGAATTAACTACGTGCTAATTCTCAAATTATGCACTTTCAGTATTTTCTAATTATTTTATAAATGCTGCAGTAATTGTCAGTTTTCTTCATCAAAATTCAGTTAATTACATGTGTTCATGATTTACAGGTCTGCAAAAGATGACTTTGGATCCATTGTTGGAAAATGTCAAGGTATGCAAAACTTTTTTTATGTCAAGGAGGTTTCTTAAGCAGTATTATTGCTTATTGGGTTAAAAGATTATTCATATGTTCTTTTAAGGAAATACCTTTTAATAACATTGATACAGTTTGACAGACTGTGTTTTCTCCACTTTTTCCTTCCCTCCACCCTAACTAGGATACTGAGCCTGAATCTCTGATGCGGAGAGGGTAGAGTTAAGGGGGCATTTTGAGGCAGAAGTAAAGTATTGAATATCAAAAAAGTAGATGGACTACAAGCATTGATGTGTACAAAAGCATTTTTGTTATGGTGTGACTGCACAGTGGTTCAGCTGTCCTCCACCAAAGCTCAGTTAAAGATCAAATAAATGTTTGTGATAGGAGCTGAAGGAAGTACTTCATTTTTATTTTTTTTTAAAGGTACCATAACTCTAATACAGAGTCCTTTGCCTTCTCTATCCTATTAATCTGGGCTGCCTCCTGCCATGCTTGGGGAAAATTTCAAAAGCACTTACGGGCCATAAATCTCATTGACTTTCAGTGAGACTTAGGCTCCTAAATAATTTTGAAACTGAGATTAAGGTGCTTTTGGAAAGGTTACCCATTGTGTTTAAATGACTCCTTCAAATGTGACATCTTTTATGTCTGAGGAAGGGAGCTCTTCCTTTAAAACAGCCATATCAATGCAGTATGATGGTAGGACAGATGCAATAGTGGTTGTAAAGTAGAATTACAGTAAGCTTCCAAAAAACTTATTACAATAATTTTCAATAGGGTAATACTATAGTGCTGGAAATGAAAAGGGCTATATTTGGCTTATACTGTATGTACCAAACAAGTTAGTCTCTCTTTTTCCTTCTGCTAGTCTTAATTTTCTGTCTGTTAGATAATGGGATAGGCTGCCTGGGATAGGCTGTCATCTTCTCTTTGCTCATTGATCCCAGTGGATGCTTATTTTCAGGTGGTAAGATGATCAGTTATTGTTGCTAGACAATAATAAGTGCACAGTGCGATGATTGAACTCTTTATGGTCTTTAGAGAATACACTTTATGTAGCACCTATCTACAAAATTATTATGTGTCTGTGTAATAAGGAAATTTGAGGCAGAGTTTCTGTTATATCTCTTCCATTTTTTTACACCACTCTATTTTTAAGCCGTTAAAAAGATTCCCACATATGCAAGCAGTACATTGATGCTGTGTTAAGAATGACATTTTTATAGTACAAAAGTTAGGAAATTAAGACTCCTAGTCTCAAGGTTTTCCACTACTGTGAATGAGTTACAGTAAGATTCATTTACGTGATCCAACAAAACTCTGTATTATCCTAATTAAGACTCAGAAAGTTGATAGATGAAAACAGTTAAGTACAGTTTTATAATGAAACCACGGCCATATTATTTTTATGTCATCTTATGTCTTCCTTCTCTGTAGTGCCGAGAGATCCTAACACACAGTGGAGACGAGTGGCATGGAGTCATGACTGCACACTGCTTGCCTATGCTGAAAGCACTGGAACTGTGAGAGTATTTGACCTGATGGGCAGTGAGCTCTTTGTCATTTCTCCGGTATTTACCCTCTTTATTAAATAAAGTTTCATACAGTGGAACCCTGTGTAACTTGTATGCACACAAATGACTGCTTCTACTCACTCCTCTGTAGAAGTTTAATAACAGTATATTCTAGTGCAAGGATTTACACTACAAAGACTGTTAATTTTACAAATGTGCTCTTAGTGTTTAGTAGTATAGTATGAAGTATTTATCATGACTAAATACAATTGAGCTATAAGTGTTAAATGAACAAGTACATTTTCCTGCTCACTATTTTCGCTGGAAGTACCAATGGATCTTTAAAGAACACAGTTGACGGGAACTTTATCTTGACTCTCATCCAAAAATATGGCAGATCCAACAGCTTTTGGTGGCCTCTAACACTTTACTGGGGCATCAGACTCTGAGGCAATGATACTCAGACTGAGCTTGTGAGCCTCAAGTGCTCTCTAATGTCTCTCCTGCAGCTCTTTGCAGCACGTGATATTAAAACACAGTGTGATTTAATTATTAACCAATCATTTTGCTGTGAGAATAGTGTGTGTGTGTGTGTGTGTGTGTGTATTATTTGTATACATGTATATAAACGAAGCAATGAATTCACACTGCTGTGGCTCTTTTGGGTAATGTTGATCACTAATTTGGCTCCTGAACCACTGAGGTCTGAGTATCACTGCTCTAAGGGCTGGTCTACGCAAGGGGGGGCGATTGATCTAAGATAAGCAACTTCAGCTACGAGAATAGCATAGCTGAAGTCGATGTATCTTAGATCAACTTACCTCACGTCCTCATGGCGCGGGATCGATGGCCATGGCTCCCCCGTCGACTCCGCTTCCGCCTCTCGCCCTGGTGGAGTTCTGGAGTCGTCTAGACTAGACGCGATAAATTGATCCCCGATAGATCGATTACTACCCGCCGATCCGGCGGGTAGTGAAGACGTACCCTTAGGGAACACTGCCAGCACCACTAACCACAATAGCATCTGAACTTCCTTTTCCCCCCCCCCCCCCCCCCCCCCATGAAAGTACTGATCAGGTCTGAAACTGTGCAGCTTATATTCTGATTTGATCACAATTCAAAGTTGGCATTGCTGCTACAGGGATCTCAACAAAGTGGTCTTTTATTTGAGGAAACGTAATGCTGTTTGCAGCAAGCTAATAACAATTTCAGAATTAAAATCAATAAATCTTTCACAGCCTGAAGGACAAGTTATTATGAGCTAACATTTTTGGGTATCTTTTAATCACTTTCCCTCAATATATTGTCTAAGCATCTTATGTTCTGTGTTATCATGACTGCTTTTTCCTTAGTATTGTGAAGGGCAAATGCATTTTCCTCTGGAACTAATGCAATATATAAATTATTTCTGTTAGTTCAGCTTAGCCGCTTTCTTGTGTTTTACCTATAAATGTCTGTCTTTTTTTGGGTTGTTTGGTAAAAGGCAACCAGTTTTCCAGGAGATTTGAGCTACGCAATTGCTGGATTGATCTTTCTAGAATATAAAGCAAGTGCCCAATGGTCAGCTGAACTGCTAGTCATCAATTATCGTGGAGAACTGAAAAGTTACCTTGTAAGGTAAAAATAAACTCGGATGCTTGTGGTACATTTCAGAACAAACTTAAAGAACCTTTTTTTCCCTATAAAATGTAAACTGTATTCATTTTTCCTGGTCTAGTGTTGGAACAAACCAAAGCTTCCAAGAGAGTCATAGTTTCAACTTCAGCAGCCATTATGCCCATGGAATAACTACAGTGGTTTATCATCTTGGGCACAGGTAAGCTTTTGATCAGACTAAATAAAATGTGAATAATCATTGTAGTGATAAATACCTAAGAGTACTGCATATAGTTACACGCATTCACGCAGTGATTCTTAGGAATACCTGTTGCTAATTATCTGTCTCTAACTGTGAATGGTCTCTGGGTGGATGATGCCATTTTACTGATAGTTCAGACTCATGACGTAGAACACAACTGCAAGAATGCAGTTCTCTTTGGAATGTGTGGGAAAGTTAGGGGAACTTTATGGTCATTGTGGCTTCCATCCTGCAAACTCGTGAACTCAGTGGAACAGTTTGCATACATATGTGCAGGATCAGGACCTAAATTTGTAATTCTGCTTTATTCGGGCATGATCTAATGCCCATTAAAGTCAACAAGAGTCTTCTCATTAGGATCAGGCTCTTATATGTCACATTAACTTTTTATTAAAATGGAATTTACTATACAAAGTTATAATTTCCTGCTTTCCCATGCATATAAATTGGATCTACTTTCTCTCCATTCTTCTGTACCTGCAACTGATGATATCTTCTTCCGATGGGATGGTTATTTATTAAGAAATTAAGTATTCAGTGTTACTTTTTTATGTTGTGATTAGAGTATTTTTCACATTCTGTTCGAATTTGGCTTCTAAAATATTGTTGCCTCTTTTGACCTGAGTGGCTAGTCAAAGTTTGGGGCCCTGCCAATCGTTAGACCTGGAATTTGAAATTGATGGAGTCTGGTATTTTCTGTGATGCAATCTTTGTACATTCCTTGTAAATAAACAAGTCTTTGGCCTTACTTAATACTTTCAAACCAGTATTGGTTAAATACTCTGTCAGAGAACAGAAACTACAGGCAGGCACCGCTCCCACAGACTTATATGAAAAATGTCTTTTTTACTTCAGAATGCCTTAAAGTCACATAGTAGTTGTGAAATGTGTAACTACTTAACTTGACTGATGAAATCCTCCATTATTACATCAAATATCCCTAAATACACAGGTTAGTTATTTACGGTACTGTAACTTTTTTGTTGGTCCTTACCACAGGAATGAAGTAATATGTGTTCGGCTACATAGAGAAACTCACATTATAGATGTTGAGGAATAGTGAGTCTTATTCTCTTGCTTACCCTGGTGTAAATGAGGAATAATCCATAGAAGTCAATGGGGTTACTCCAACATAAAACCTCATGGTGTATGATCAGAATTGGGCCTAATAATCCAGCAGTGCCAGTTGTTGTTAATTTTTTGTGATAAGTTCTCTGTGTGTGGTCAGTGATGCTGGAGTTTAGTGGCAGTGAAAATGTTAACTCCTTTAACAGTTATCCAAAGTAGTCTTTTTTTTGGCTAATCCAGGATGTCAGTCTCTGTTTTGAGAGAGTTTTGTTCATTGGAGGAGATGTAGGGACACTTGCTGATATGACAACCTGCTTTTCCACAAAATGGAAAAATATTATCCCAAATGCCAAAAATGTTCAGAGGAGTTTTCTTAAATTCCTTATGTAGCTCTCAATTATCAAATAAAGCACCAGACCTTAGAATGGGGAGATCATGCTGTATTCTTCATTGTTTGAGTAATATCAGATTCATGCAAAATGTACAGAATGTACAGTTTTGAATCACATTTTTTTATTTTCATGCATGGTTTTTCTTTGCATTCGAATTTTTTCAACTACATGAATAGAACTGTCAGGCTTTGATATTCAAAGCTTTTCTATGTTGATTTTTTTGTAATGTGTCAGGCACAGATAGTGGACTTGAAAGACTGGCTAATTGGCTGCTCTTCATTTGGATTTAGATGAGCCTAGGAAGTGTCTTCCATTCCTTTTTTTCCTGATTTTTTTTTTCAAAGTGATGTTTAATTATTTAATACACTTGTGTCTCTAAAACAAATATTTCTTTCATGTATTAATCTATTTTTAAAAACCTCACTCTCCTTTCAGTTTTTCTTCAATGGCAGTATGTAAGAGCAAGAGTCTAAACTTTGGTCTTGGAAGGTAGAATTTCTCCTATGAGAACTGATATTGTTGCTGTTTGAGACTGAAAATTGGTGCTATAATTTTCGGAGATGAAGCTAGGCATGTCTTCCGTTGCACCAGCCAAGTTGAAAAAAGTTAAAGGCAACATCACTGTGTTGAGGTGTAGGGAACTTCTGCTCTGATCATGCATACCTAATGAGATGGCCATACTTACAACTCAACAAACAGTTTTTTCCTTAGCAAGGAGAGCATCAATCCTGCTTTACAGTCCTTTTAAGTAGGAGACTTGCATCTTGGAGTTAACTGATTTAGTGGGTTAATCCTGGCTTTGGTCAGAAGTGAAGGAATTTGGTCATCTTCTCCCTCATTTGTTCATATCACGTAATATGGCATAATTCAAATTCAGTACAAGTGACAGTCTCCTCCAGTGTTTCAGGGTATTATAGGTCAGAGTTAAAATGTTTTGGCAGAGCTGTATGGAGAAACTTATATAGCACCTGGCTGCATTGGGCCTCATTCAGGCCAAGCCTATTAGCTCTTGACATTTACTGTGTTTGCGCCCAGATCTTAAAAACAAGCCATCTTTCCTCCTGCCAGATTTGTGATCAAGACTTGATTAAACCTTCAGAATGAATTTTACTGTACTGTGAAGAATATTGGCTAATACATTACCTCACAGTACATGTGTGTGACTGATCCAGACATTACTTGGATGTTCTTGGCTGTTTCATTCTCTTTGTGGAAAAATTACATCATTATGTGTTTTTTTTTTTTTTTTTCCATACTAGGTATATTAGCTGCTATGGAATTTCTAAAAATGGAAAATAAATCAATTGATGTATTTGACAGTTGAGTAATAGAAGCTCTGAATATCATGCCGTTACTTGCACACAAAGCAATCTTGTCAAAACTATTTATGCATGGAAAACTTTGAGATAAATAAAATATTTATTGCATAAAAAGTGTTTCTTATCCCAGTGGATTTGGTCAAAGTCTTTCGTTTGATTGATATTAGTCAGTAAAGTAAACAAAAGCAGCAGACAGTGTTATCAGGTGCCTTTTGTTGTTAGAAATGTTCAGTAGCCAGAGGATTAGAAATTATGGCTGATTTAATAGGAAGCATACAGTTGATAAAAGTTGTTTCCTCACATTTTATGTAAATACCGTCTGGTCTATGAGGATTAGTAACATTCTGTCATGAAAAGAAAGATGTACTGTACCTAGTGCTGGAGGATGGCTTCCATCAAAGCTATCAGCATTCAGATATGGTCCTAGATTCATAATAATAGTATCATATTAAATCTTGAACAGTTGGAAGAACTTATGTTTAGTAGTGTTTAAAAATCAGTATTCGAAGGATTTTTTTAATTCTGTGGATGAAGAGAATGAAACAGATGATACTTTGACCCTGTGAGTGGGCAAATTCTCTGCTCCTCTTGATTTTTGCATTCATTCTGGGTGTCAGACAATTCTTGACTTCTGACACCATAGAGCTCAAGATTCGTAAGCAAAGCCTTTTCTTGGAATTATTCTTATTGTCCAGAAAGTGAGAGAATTTAAAGGGAGACGGCTAGATTAAAAATTGCCTGATTGTGGACCTATGTGAATGCTTTATTGAAATGGTAAGAACTTCAACTGTCTAATTTACTTGCCACTGTTTTACTTACTATTTGTTTGCTTTCTCCTTTTCATTTAGCATGTTTGTGTGTGTGAGAGAGAGAAACCAGACTGGTTCATTCATTAGCATATGTATAATATAATCATGTAGCCCTGTAAAATTGCTACATAATTGAAGTTCACTTTTAAAGTTCCACAGAGTTGTGGTTAAGAGTCTATGCTTCATTTTAAAACAATTTTAAGACTCAAGATGCAATAATTGCAAAGTAAATAAATATAAATGATGCAATGCTGTTCAGTTGAGTCTGCAGACAACTTGAAACAATAGCTGTGTGAAAAGTGTAAACTTTAAAGTTTCACTGCTGATAATACTAACAGACATGTTAAACTTGTCTGATGTTGTTTGATGTGATGTCAGGATTAGGAGCTGAGTACAGGTATGCATCCTGTTGCCAAAATGGGTTGGAGTACAAGATGAGAAATTTAAATCCATCCCTCAGATTTGAAAGCTACCTCATCAACTTCCCATAGTGGGATGGGACAGAGGAAATTCAAAAAGCCTCAAGTGCTTCTTGGACAGCAAAACCAAAGCCTCCACCTGTGCCTTCCTAGATGTGAGTAACCCTAATTGTCCCCTTTCTCAAAGATTGCCTGAAGCTTCAGGATAGCGATTGGTCAATACCTCCATTCCTCAGTCATAATCGCTGCAAGCGTGAAGCTAGTCTTTGCAGAAGACAGAGCTTTTCTCAGGGGCCAGTGCAAGGCTGCAGAGCCAACTTCCACAGGAGCAGACCTCACCACTTCCCATTCCAAGTGCAAGGCACTGCTTTGACCTTGCTGTCAATAATAAAAGCACATAGTGGGGCTGACATAAAAGAAATCAATAAAACCCTCACAGAATTTTTCTAGAAAATGACAAGTACTGGTCTCATTCCGTAATGCACTTTTGGGAGGTGCTCGGACACTACGGTTATGAAGGTGGTATAAGAACGGGTGCCCTGCCAGGGTTCGCCTGCCAGCAGAAAATCCATTCGCCCTTTGCAACCCTTAGCTTTAGATCTGGATGTTCCACTGGTGATCAGATATTATTTTTTTTTGGTCAAATCTTGGAGAGATAGACAATGCTTAATTTGTAATGAAAGAGCTGCTGGGGCTCAAGCAATTATTTTACATTCATAATTGATGCAGCAAGCCTAGAGGTGCTGGGGCTATGAGCTGCCAAGCCTAGAGGTGCGGGGCTCAGCGCTGGCACAAATTAAGCACTGGAGACACAGTTCATCGACCCTATACTCATGGCCTAAAGTTATTCTATATGGCAGAGTGCAGAGAGAGAGAGAGAGCGAGAGAGACCATGGACCTTACAGGGAGACAGTGGTAAAATATGATATATAAAACCATCCAGACAAAACCCGCACAGGCTCAAATGACCGCTCAGAACAGACATAGATGGAATCTGCTCATACCTCGGCTCTACCCCACCTTGACATTTGATGATGATGGGGAAACTTATACAGTGCAGGTACGAGTTAATGTAAAAATCTTAGCTTACTGAAAATATTTGTTTGTTTAAATAAAACACTACTATTTTTATATTACAATGAATGTCCTACTGAGTGGAGTGGAGGTCAGTGGGGAGAGAGCTTGGGGGAATGTTGCCACTATTTTAGTTCTAATGTGTCACATAGAATATGGGGTTTTGTTTTCACGTCTTAGTTTGGTGCACTGACACGGTCCTGTGTTGTTTTGAACTACTAGTTCTACAGAGAGAATATTTAAATAAGTATAGTGAGAGGTTATTGTGACTTATGGAGTCACAATTATGACTTAATGATACTGTGCTGCTTATTCTCTCAGGTTTAGAATTAAAAAAAAATTGACTACAAATGCAAGCGCAATACAGTCTCTTCTCTTTTCCCTTCCCTTCCTTTGTTCAAAGAGTGGCTTGGTTTGGTTTAATGAATGGGTGTACTCTGAGAACTGTGGTTTGGAATTTGAAGTCACCACATTTTTAACAGTGAGGGTAATTAACTGTTGAAACATATTAGCAATTCACTGTCACATGGCATCCAGTCTTGATTTAAAGATATGTGCTAATGTCTAGCTCAGCCACAAGCTGTTGGGCTAGATGCAGGGATCATTGAGTAAAATTGTATGGCCTTGGGTCATTCCAGTCAAAATAGACCGCTGTCTCTTCTGAATTTATAAACTTTGTTTAGCATGGATTGTATTTGTAGTTGTTTTTGATGAGAGGAGTCTCCAATCCAATTCGTGTTGAAAGAATGGGGAAGGAATGGTGGAGTCTGCAATTTGTGTTGGGAGGCTAGGAGAGAGAGATTTGGGCACTCTGAGTCATAATGGCATGATGGATGAGGGACTGTTTGTAGAGTGAGAAGAGAAGTCATGCTGGACATTAATCAATGCTCTGGTCTGTATGTGAGGTATATGGGCAAGAAATTACTGGATGTGTCTTGTAGCAGGTTGATAGCACTTCTGGCTCTGTGAAGCATGTATGATGGATGGGTGTTTGGTTCGTTGGGTTTGTAGCTCATATTGGAAATGCAGAAATGGAAATGGAGAATGGATGTGAAAGGGCTTCTTATCTGAAGGTTGAGTCTGTGTGAGGATTTGTCTCCAACCCTAGGCTTTATTTTTGCAATGTCTTACCAGTTTGCTGAATAAATAATGTTTTTGAATCTTACAACCTTACCGCTTTTTCTCTTGGGTCTGGGAAACCGTATGCATTTACCTACTGTAGAATTGTGTGTGTCTTCAATACTATATTGGCAGGGAGACTGCTTTGGCGATCCCCAACAGATAATGTGAGAGTGGTGGTGGTGATAAGGGGAATGCAAAACATGCATCTGTAATCTTTTCGTTGACATAGTCTTGGTTTATTCAAATTATGTAAAACTGAAAGAGACAAGATGAGAGGGGAAATAACTTTTATTGAACCAATTTCTGTTGCTTAGACAGACAAGCTTTTGAGCTTACACAGAGCTTTGCCTCAGATCACCTGAAGTAGGTAAAAGCATACTTCAGGTGACCTGAAAAAGAGCTCTGTGTAAGCTCAAAAGCTTGTCTGTCTCAGCAACAGAAGTTGTTCCGATAAAAGTTATTTCCTCATTCACATTTTCTCTAATATCCTGGGACCAACACGGCTACAGCAGCACTGCATCTATAAAGCTAAGCACTTTTGACTCAAAGGATCTGATTGTTGGCAGCCTGAGGCACCTGTCAAGTTTTTTTTATTATTTTGAGTCTCCTGTCCAGCTCTGGAAAATAATTAATAATTTGTAAACGGATCTAGGCCTTTTCTATGGCTCTCGGAAGAGCTTTAAGGTTCTTTTGATAGCAGTGGCTCTATTCATCTTAATAGCTTCTGTTCCCGCTGTTGCATTTTGCTGTCTCTATGAAGAGCTTTTTAAAATTTTAAGTATGTGCTGCCATGATGAATTCTTCTTCAGTCCTGGGAGAGAAGGTCTTTTGTCTTGGGAGAAGGTTCTTTGTCTAACTTGATGTGGCAGCTTCATTCCAGCTGTCACTGAATTTAATCTATCCTGAGAAGAGACTTTTAAATTATAAATGTATTGCACTGTATGTGATGATTTTTCCAAAATCCCAGGGAAAAGACTTATTTGGATGGAGTTTTTAAAAGCTAGTTCGGGCAGAGTTGGAGCTTCTGTTGCTGCCACCATTATTGACAACTTTTCCCTTGATCTTCATGCCACTGTTGGGCTATTACTCACCTCTGACAACAGAGTGTAGTCAGTTGTAATCAAATTTTAGGACTCTGACACTATTGGGATGTTTCTAGTTTAATTTAGTCTTTTTTTTTTTTTTTTTGGCTTGGTAAATGAGAGCTGATATAAAACTTGTGAAGTGCCTGTGGACTGAGTAAATTATATATGGCTGCAAATAGTTTAATCTTGTGTATGTTTGACCCCTATCTTGTGATTATTAGCAAACGACATCTGTGCAGTAGGTCTTTCATGACTTGCTGGCTTCTTTGTGCGGATACATTTCCACTGTTTTATTGCCTGCCTTATGCATTTTGTTGTGGCACTATCTGAATTTACACTTAGCACCACTTTTTATCACGCAACAGATGGGTACTTGTGTATAACCTACGTGTGAATCTGGCTCTTCAAAATGGGGGAGGGAGGGGAGAAATAAACCACTTACATTTTTGGAGGGCAGTAAAATAACAGTATGCTTACTGTTGATCTTTCAGGCAGTTCTCTGTGTTTGGTACTGAAGCTAGGTCTTCAGTCCTTACATTTACTGAACTCCCATAATAATACCAGTATTTTCACAGTTCTTTATATGTTTGTGTCAGGGTGGACTAGGTCTTGAGCCCTCTGCTGGAGGCCTCATGGACCTGCCACACCACGCCCCAGAAAAGGGCAATGGAGAGGGCCTCCAGGCTGCCTAGAGTGGCTCTGTGCGACCCAACCAATCAGGGCCCAGCAGGCTAGTATAAAATGAGCTGCAGGGCTAGCCGCCAGAGTGAGTTCAGTTCCTTGCTGGAGTTGGAGGAGCACAGATGGTATGCCTGGCTGGCTGAGGGAGCTACAGGACCTTGGACAGAGCAGTGCTGGCTCAAAGGGGCGATTAGGAAAAAACAGAAAGCGTACAAAGAGTGGAAGAGGGAAGGGATCAGTAAGGAAACTTACCTTAGTGAGGTCAGAGCATGTAGGGATAGAGTGAGAAAGGCCAAAAGCCGTGTAGAGTTGGACCTTGCGAGGGGAATTAAAAGCAATAGTAAGAGGTTTTACAGCCATATAAATAGGAAGAAAGCAAAGAAAGAAGAAGTGGGACCGCTGAAGACTATAGCTGGAGAGGAGATTAAGGATAATCTAGGCATGGCGCAATATCCAAACGAATATTTTGCATCAGTGTTCAATGAGGCCAATGAAGGGATTAGGAATATTAGAAGCGCGACGGAGGGGGATACAGGAGGGGGGATTACCGTATCCGAGGTAGAAACCAAACTTGAACACCTTAATGGGACTAAGTCGGGCGGACCGGATGATCTTCATCCGAGAATATTGAAGGAATTGGCGCGAGAAATAGCAGGCCCCTTAGCGATAATTTTTAATGAATCTGTAAACTCGGGGGTTGTTCCGTTAGACTGGAGAATAGCTAATGCGGTTCCTATTTTCAAGAGAGGGGGAAAAAAAGTGACCCAGGTAACTACAGGCCTGTTAGTTTAACATCTGTCCTGGTGATCCTGGAGAAAATTCTGAAGGAGAAAGTAGTTGAGGGCCTTGAGGTCAATGGCAATTGTGACAAATTACAACATGGTTTTACCAAAGGCAGATCGTGCCAAACCAATCTGATCTCCTTCTTCGAGAAAGTAACGGACTTATGAGATAAGGGAAATGCGGTGGACCTGATTTACCTTGATTTCAGTAAAGCGTTTGATACTGTACTGCATGAGGAATTATTGGTTAAACTGGAAAAGATGGGGATCGATATGAAAATCCAGAGGTGGATAAGGAACTGGTTAATGGGGAGACTGCAGAGGGTCGTATTGAAGGGTGAACTGTCAGGTTGGAGGGAGGTCACCAGTGGAGTTCCTCAAGGTTCGGTTTTGGGACCCATTTTATTTAATCTCTTTATTACTGACCTCGGAACCAATTGTAGGAGTGGGCTGATAAAGTTTGCGGATGACACAAAGCTGGGAGGTATTGCCAATTCGGAGGAGGATAGGGATATTCTGCAGGGAGACTTGAATGACCTTGTGAATTGGAGTATCAGAAATAGGATGAAATTTAATAGTGAAAAGTGTAAGGTGATGCATTTAGGGATGACTAACAACAATTTTAATTACAAGCTGGGGATGCATCGGTTAGAAGTAACGGAGGAGGAGAAAGACCTAGGGGTTCTGGTAGACCGGAGGATGACTGAGTCGACAATGTGACGTGGTGGTGAAAAAAGCCAATGCGGTCTTGGGATGCATTAGGTGAGGTATATCTAGTAGGGATAAGGAGGTGCTGCTCCGTTGTACAAGGCACTGGTGAGACCTCATTTGGAGTACTGTGTGCAGTTCTGGTCTCCCATGTTTAAAAAAGATGAACTCAAACTGGAACGTGTACAGAGAAGGGCCACTAGGATGATCAGAGGAATGGAAAACCTGTCATATGAAAGGAGACTAGAGGAGCTCGGGTTGTTTAGCCTGATCAAACGAAGGCTGAGGGGGGATATGATTGCTCTCTTTAAATATATCAGAGGGATAAATACCAGGGAGGGAGAGGAATTATTCCAGCTCAGTACTAATGTGGACACGAGAACGAATGGATATAAACTGGCCGTGGGGAAGTTTAGGCTTGAAATTAGACGAAGGTTTCTGACCGTCAGAGGGGTGAAATATTGGAACAGCCTTCCGCGGGAAATGATGGGGGCGAAGGACCTGTCTGGTTTTAAGATTAAGTTAGATAAGTTTATGGAAGGAATGGTTTAAGGGGATAACGTGATTTTGGTCAAAGGGACAGCGTGCCATGGCAGGTAAATAGTATAATGGCTAATGAGGGTGAGGCTGGAGAATCTTGCCTACGTGCTCGGGGTTTTACTGATCGCCATATTTGGGGTCGGGAAGGAATTTTCCTCCAGGGTAGATTGGCAGAAGCCCTGGAGGTTTTTCGCCTTCCTCCGCAGCATGGGGCAGGGATCGCTGGCAGGAGGATTCTCTGCTAATTGAAGTCTCTAAGCCACAGGATTTGGGGACTTCAACAGCAGAGTCAAGGGAAAGGGATTGGGACGGCTTTGTGGCCTGCATCATGCAGGAGGTCAGACCAGATGATCATAATGGTCCCTTCTGACCTTAAAGTCTATGAGTCTGAGTCAACCAGGACTAGGCCCTGAGGTAAGGGTAAGAATGTGCTTGGGCTGCAGGGAAGTGGCCCAGAGAATTGTAGCAGCAACACAGTTTATTTCAAGGTATGTGGTGGGCAGCTGCTATCTATAGGGTTTTTGGGCTGGAATCTGGAGCAGTGGATGGTCCGGATTCCTCCACCCCCATATTAGCCACTGGGGAAGAGGCCTGGACTTTGAGGCACCCCTGGAAGGGGAACTGAACTGTAGTGGCCCAGCTGGAGACTTGGGGCCAAAAAGACCCAGAGAGAGCAAAGATATTGCCTCTAGGGAGGGAGCCTTGGGGTACTGCTTTATACCAGAACAGGGACAATTTGAGAGAGTTCAGAAGGGACTGAGAGACAGTTTGAACAAGGGTACTGCTATAGGCCCTGCTGGACTGATTGAGGAGCGAGCCCACGGATAGGCTGAAGATAAAGAGATGTTATAGAGGGCACTGAGAGAGGCCCCTGCTTGACTTGTACCCCAGAAGGGGTTTGCTTTTTAATTCACATACAGACTGAGAGAGACTCGACCGGACAGCTGAGTTACTGAAGACTCACTGCAAAGCAGAGAAAAAGTGCAGGCACACACACTCTGCCAAGGCAGGACTCAAGAGAGGTGAATGCTATCCCATAACAATGTTCAATGCATGTACAGACCTTTAATTAATCCTCTCCACAGCCCCTGTGAGGTAGGTGGATAAGCTTTGTTATACCTATTTTACAACTGGGGAAACTCAGACATGAATGTGTAAGAGCTTGTCCAAAGTCCACTGTGAGTTAGGGTCAGCACTGGGATTAGAATTTCAGACTTCCTGAGTTCTCAGCCCTGTGTTTGTTCATCCAGATCAGTGCCATTACAATGAATTAGAGATTTGCATGTTGAACATACTGCAGAATCAGATTGTCATGCTTGTTTCTAGTCCAGTTTCTCAGATGATAGAAAAATTATAATCTGTTATTCTAGGAGGGAAATGGTAGTGACCGCAATATTTAGGTTGCCCAACATTTTGTTATAAGTTTTATTGAGAACTTTTTTAGACGCTCGAACGCTTCCCTTGTTTGCAGCGGGCCTTTGAAAGTTGACTGGAAACGTGCTTTATGCATGTTCTGTGAAATTCCGTTCATGTTTTGCTGAGCTATAAACTTTTGAAAATCACCATTTGCCTTCTCTTGC
This sequence comes from Malaclemys terrapin pileata, assembly GCF_027887155.1. NCBI lineage: Eukaryota > Metazoa > Chordata > Testudines > Emydidae > Malaclemys > Malaclemys terrapin. The sequence goes on along the minus strand of NC_071507.1, from coordinate 182,356,837 downwards.
TTGACTTCCTCCAGGCAGTTTTTTTAGTATGTTTAAAATGAATAAACAAACAAAAACCCCATCCTAAATATGAGCTTTTTAAGGAGGCGAGCCCCCATCCTCCCGGCTGCAGAAGCACATGCTACATGGGAAACACCTTGTAGCAGCAGGGAAGAGAAAGCAGGATTGCACTTTACTCCATGACCACAGCTTCTTGAGATGCAGCTTTTTCTCTTTCATTCCAGCTGAATTCATATTCTTTTAAAGTTTTTATATCCTTTATTTATATAATTTCCAGAATTGTGGTAGGTATCTTACATATGTGAGAAAACAAGTCCAGTTACTATGCCTTGCCCCCATCCTCTTTCTCATCTAACTGATCACTCCCATGTCTGTCCTTCACAGTGCAACTCCCCATCTTTCCTCCAATGACCTCTCTAGACTTCCTTCCTAATAATCGTTTCCTTCATGAATCAACAGCATCTCACACAAGTGATGTTGGCTGATGTCAGAGGTCTGAGGAAAAGCCATGCTGCTCTGTGCCTTTTAGGGGACACTTGCTGGGTAGACTCCTGATCCAAATTGCTCTTTGGGAGAGTGGGTCCATATAGAAGGACTTTGCAAATGCCGTGAAGCAGCTTCAAGACAAAAATGGGGAGTGGGGTGGGGGCACCCTGCCTGGACTGTCCTCTTTCTTCTCCCCCTTTCCCAACCATGCTGCTGCTCTGCCCCAGACTCTGGCTCCTGGAGTCTGGGTCAGCCCTGGCCCGGGGGCTGGAAGAACTGCTGCCTAATGTAGATCGTGGGGGTGGGAATTCTGCTTCCATTAGCTGTTGTATTTTTAACTTCCCCTTGAATGTGATGCTGAAAACCATGTTTTTAAACAGTGAGTTCCATTAGGAAAAAGTCCCAATGCTGGCTCTCTTTGCGTGAATATCTTTTGAAGGAGACTTGCTCAGCTTGACTAGAACAAAGTGTGTGTGTGTGTGTGTGTGAATCCCAATGAATTATTGGTGTCAAATTAAAAACAAAATAGTTTAAACTGATTTTAAATGGAGATATTCTATTTCCTATATGTAATCACTAGATAAATGGCTTGTTTCAAGCAGTCTTTGCACATTGCTAGCATACTATTTGGTGATGGAACCTGCAACCCAAATGTTTGGTATTTATGAACATTGCACAACCATGTTCATCCTGGATCTATGTGAGGGAATGTTGATCAATAATCTGACAATTCACTGATGAAAATCCCTTCATATAATTCACTGCAGAATGAAAAGTATTACTTATTCATAGAAAAATCTGTTTCCCAGCACCATTAAAGTAGCAGAGTTTTGCTTAGGCACTGGATTTCATATTAGCTTTGATCCAAGCTTTAGATATTTGTAGTAAGGTAAATTCACAAATGTCATAAGTGTCTTAAAAGGAAAGCAGATGCATTTTTGGAGTCTTGTCAAAACTCTTTTTCTGTTATACTTTTTTTACTTTAAGTATTGCACAGCAGATGCTTCTGCTCCATTAAAGAGGCCACTAGGGAGCTACAGTTGGAGCAGAATATGGCTGCTCACTTTCCTGGATGTAGTACCGAGAGATTCACAGATTCTATGGCCAGAAGGGACTGTTATGACCATCTAATCCAGGGATCGGCAACCTTTGGCACGCGGTTCACTAGGGTAAGCACCCTGGTGGGCTGGGCAGGTTTGTTTACCTGCCGCGTCGGCAGGTTCGGGCAATCGCGGCTCCCACTGGCCGCAGTTCACTGCTCCAGGCCAATGGGGGCTGCGGGAAGCAGTGCGGGATGAGGGATGTGCTGGCCACCCTTCCTGCAGCCCGCATTAGCCTGGAGCGGCGAACCGCTGTCGGTGGGAGCCGCAATTGGCTGAACCTGCGGATGCGGCAGGTAAACAAACTGGCCCGGCCAGCCAGGGTGCTTACCCTGGTGAACCGCGTGCCAAAGGTTGCCGATCCCTGATCTAATCTGACTTCCGGTATAGCACAGACCATAGAACTTCTCCAAAATAATTGTTAGGCCATATCTTGATTTTAAAAATGGTCAGTGGTGGAGAATCCACCATGACCCTTGGTAAATTGTTCCAATTATTAATTATCACCATTAAAAATGTATACCTTATTTCCAGTCTGAATTTGTCTAGCTTCAGTTTCCAGCCATTGGCTTGTGCTATACGTTAATGCCCCTCTGCTATGTACATTGGCCAAAGTGGACAGTCACTACGTAAAAGGATAAATGGACACAAGTCAGATATCAGGAATGGCAATATACAAAAACCTGCAGGAGAACACTTCAACCTCCCTGGCCACACAATAGCAGATGTAAAGGTAGCCATCTTACAGCAAAAAAAACTTCAGGACCAGACTCCAAAGAGAAACTGTTGAGCTTCAGTTCATTTGCAAATTTGACACCATCAGATCAGGATTAAACAAAGACTGTGAATGGCTAGCCAACTGCAGAAGCAGTTTCTCCTCCCTTGGTGTTCACACTTCAACTGCTAGCAGAGGACCTCACCCTCCCTGATTGAACTAACCTCGTTATCTCCAGACTGATTCTTGCCAGCATATTTATACCTGCCCCTGGAAATTTCCATTACATGCATCTGACGAAGTGGGCATTCACCCACGAAAGCTTATGCTCCAATACATCTGTTAGTCTTAAAGGTGCCACAGGACTCTCTGTTGCTTTTTACAGATCCAGACTAACACGGCTACCCCTCTGATGCTAGATTGAAGAGTCTATTATTAAATATAGACTGTAATCAGGTCATCCTTAACCTTCTCTTAGGTTGAGCTCTTTGAGTCTCACAATCTATTTTATCATCATAAGGCATGTTTTCTAATCCTTTAATCATTCTCACGACTCTTTTCTGAGTCCTCTCCAATGTATCAACATCCTTCTTGAATTGTGGACACACAAGCTGGACACTGTTCCAGCAGCGATTGCACCAGTGCCAAATGCAGAGGTAAAATAGCCTCCCTGTGCTTACTTGCATTCCAGGATTGCATTAGTTCTTTTGTTCCCACATTTACATTTAGCCCAGTGGTACTCAGACCTCTGGTTTAGGAGCCAAATTAGCAGCCACAGTAGTGGGACTTCATTGTTTCATTTACTATAGTACTATATATTCATATTTAAACAGTATGATGGGAAATATTAATTTATATATGATTTTCACAGCAAAATGACTGACCAAGTATTATTATTTTATCAACTACATTTGGTTAATCACATAGTAAAAGTATCCTGATTGGTTAATAACTTTAGACTGGTTAATAATTAAATCTCACAGTATTTTAATATCATGTGCTACGAAGAGCCACAGGAGACCCAGTAAAGAGCCACCTGCGGATCACAAGCTTCAGTCTGAGTATCACTGGTTTAGCCATATTAAAATCCATGTTCTTTACTTATGCCCAGTTTATCACACAAGCTAGATCACTTTGAATCCGTGACCTGTCCTTTTCGTTATTTACTACTCCCCCAATTTTTGTCTCATCTGCAAACCTTATTGGTGAGGATTTTGTTTTCTTCCAGGTCACCGATAAATATATTAAATGGTGTAGGGCATAGGGCTATAAGAGTTTAACCAGTTAACTGATAAGCTTGATGCAGGACTCTGGGCGTGCTGGGCACTGCAGCAACGGAGCCCCGGGGCCGGCAGCTGGGACCCTGGGTACGTTGGGATGCTGGTGTGGGTGGCAGCAGAGCCCTCGGTGCCGGGGCAGCAACAGGGATTCCCAGGCAGGGGAGCAGCACCAGAGCCCCACGTAAAACATGGGGGTGGTGCAGCACCCATAGTTCCCCGGGTAATCGTTGAACCATGTAACCAATAGAATTTTAATCGATTACACAGTTATTGTTTTTACACGTTATTTACGTCCTTGGTAGGGCATCAGAACGTAAGAATGGCCATAGTGGGTCAGACCAATGGTCCATCCATATTACCACATTTGAGGTAGAAGTTATACTCAACAGCTTAATGGGACGGGGGAATAGCTCCGTGGTTTGAGTATTGGCCTGCTAAACCTGGGGTTGTGAGTTCAATCCTTGAGGGGGGCCATTTAGGGAACTGGGGTAAAAATCTGTCTGGGGATTGGTCCTGCTTTGAGCAGGGGGTTGGACTAGATGACCTCCTGAGGTCCCTTCCAACCCTGATATTCTATGATTCTATGACTAAATCAGGGGGCCCAGATAATCTTCATCCAAGAATATTAAAGGAACTGGCGCATGAAATTGCAAGCCCATTAGCAAGAATTTTAAATGAATCTGTAAACTCAGGGGCTGTTACTGTATGACTGGAGAATTGCTAACATAGTTCTTACTTTTAAGAAAGGAAAAAAATGTGATCTGGGTAACTACAGGCCTGTCAGTTTCACATCCGTAGTATGCAAGGTCTTGGAAAATTTTTTGAAGGAGAAAGTAGTTAACGACATTGAGGTCAATGGTAATTGGGACAAAATACAACATGGTTTTACAAAAGGTAAATCATACCAAACCAACCTAATCTTCTTTGAGAAGGTAACAGATTTTTTTGATAAAGGAAATGCAGTGGATCTAATTTACCTCAATTTCAGTAAGGCATTTGATTCAGTTCCACATGAGGAATTAATAGTTAAATTGGAAAAGATGGGGATCAATATGAAAATTTAAAGGTGGATAAGGAACTGGTTAAAGGGGAGACTACAACGGGTCATACTGAAATGTGAACTGTCAGGCTGGAGGGAGGTTACTAGTGGAGTTCCTCAGGGATCGGTTTTGGGACCAATCTTAATTTTTTTATTACTGACCTTGGTACTGAATTTAGGCTTATCAGCCTGTAATTGCTGAGTTCGCCTCTGGAGTCTTTTTTAAAAATTGGTGTCAAATTAGCTATCCTCCTGTCATCTGGTATAGAAGCAGATTTAAATGATAGTTTACATAGCAGAGGGCCAAGAATTGATCTCTGCAGGATCCCACTGGAAGCAGACCCTCTCAATGATGATTCCCTGTTTACAGTTATGTTTTGATACCCATCAGTTAGCCAATTTTTAATCTACTTAATGTGTGCCATGTAATTTTATATTGTTTTAGTTTTTAATCAAAATGTGGTGCAGCACCAATTCAGACACTTTGCAGAAATCTATTACATCAGCACTATTACCTTTATCAAACTTGTAATCTCATTTTAAACAAAAATCAAGTTAGTTTCACAAGATCCATTTTCCATCAACCCGTGTTGATTTGCATTAATTACATTACCTTCCTTAGTTCATTATTAATCAAGTCCTGTATTGGCTGCTTCATCATTTTGCCTGTGATTAATGTCAGACTGACATGCCTATAATTACCCAGGTTATCCTGTTTACCCTTTTAAAATATTGGAATATTATCTTTCTTCCAGTCTTCTGGAGCTTCCCCGGTGCACCAAGACTTATTGAAAATTAACATTAGTGGTCCAGCAAGTTCCTCAGACAGCTCTTTTAAAACTCTTGGATGAAAGTTATCTGGACCTGCTGATCTAAAAATGTCTACCTTTAGTATTCTATTTAATGTCCTCCAGAGATAAAGTGGAATGGAAAGAGTGTTACACCCTATGACAAGACTGCATAATTTATTTTTCCCTAAATACAGAACAGAAATATTTATTGAACACTGCTGCCTTTTTCTGCATCATTATTGATAATTCTACCATTTCCATCTAGTAATGGACCAATATCACTGTCAGAATTCTGTTCGTTCCTAATATACTTTAAAAACTCTTTTTTTATTGTCCTTAAGTCTGTTGGCCATAGTTCTCTCCTTGTGTCCCTTTGTTTCCTACATGAATTTTCTACAGCTCTTAACTTCTGATTTATATTCATTCATTTATATTTATATTTACTACTATTACATTACTATTCAACGTCTCTTTTCTTTCATTTGCTATATATATATATATTTTATAGCTGCCTTCATTTGCTCTCTAAATCAAGTTTGTTTTTTAACCAGCACATCTTTCTTCCTTAGTTGTGGGATTGTGGCATTTTGGGCATCTAGTAATGGGTTTTTAAATGATTCCCAATTATCATTCACATTTTTCTGATTAAATTCTTCCTCCCACATGATTTGGCTTATCAGCTTTGTGAAATTGGCCGTGTTAAAGCACCAAGTATGTATCTTACTTGTATGGACTTTATTTTGCTTGCACAGTATAAATGTCATCAAGTCATGATCACTTGTACCTAAGCTACCATCATTTTTAGTTTTGTGATCAGTTCCTCTTTATCTGTGAAGACAATGTCTAATATAGAATTCCCCCATATTGGCTTCAACACGCTTTTGAGTTAGAAAATTGTCCTCTGTAATATTTAGAAATTTCAACTATGTTTTCGTACTGGCAGCATGAGACCTAGCAAATCCCATTCAAACTGAATTCACCCATGATTACGTAGCTTTTCCCCCCTACACATTATAGATAGGGGCATAAGGAGGCGTTCATCCTACTCCCTTGTGATTTGGTGGTCTGTGTAACAGATGGTAACTAATATCCCACCTTATGTTTTATCTGTTCGGACATTGATCCATAAACATTGCACATCATTATCTGTAACTAGAAACAGATAATGCCATTTTTGATGTAGAGTGCTACTCCCATTCCCCTTTTGCTCACCTGATTCTTCGTAAATAGGTTATAACCATAGATTTTTAAAAAGCGAGAAAGAGTCCTGTGGCATATAGACTTGTAGACTAACAGATGTATCGGAGCATAAGCTTTGGTGGGTGAATACCCACTTCGTCAGATGCATGTGGTGGAAATTTCCAGGAGCAGGTATAAATATGCAGGCAAGAATCAGTCTAGAGATAACGAGGTTAGTTCAATCAGGGAGGATGAGGCCCTCTTTTAGCAGTTAAGGTGTGAACACCAAGGGAGGAGAAACTGCTTTTTTGTTTTGTTTAATATTCCAATTTTGCGAGACTTCCCACTATGTTTCAGTAGTACCAACTAGATCAAATTTATGCTCATAAATGAGCAGGTTGAATTCCTCTTGTTTGCTACCTAGGCTCTTAGCATTAGTGGAATAGGGAAATCAAGAGGGTTTTTTTTTTCTCTTCATATCCTTTTCTTCCTTGATTAATTTTGTTCTCAACCTCTCAATGTTATGCTGAGTGCTCATATCTTGCCTCTTCTTATTTTTCCCTTGTGCTATTAGTTTAACCTCCTCCTGACTGCTCTAGCTAGCTTGCCTCCAAGGAGATTGGGCCTCCTTCTACTGAGGTGGAGGACATCCAAACTATGTAGCCCCCCACCCCCCGAAGGTCGACCAATGTTGCACAAAACCAAAGTCCTACATCATTTACCTAGCCAGTAATTCACTTCCAGAATCTTCTGCATTCTGTTTTCCTTACTCGTGGGACAGGACGGATCTTTGAGAAGATCAGTTGGACATTCTTCTTCAGCATGCTTCTGAGTTCTTTGAAATCATCTACTATCTGTGAGATATCCTGCGATACAGTGTCATTAATGCTGACATGAACCATGACCGGTGGATCCTTGCCTGTAGAGTTCTGAAGCCTATCTATGTCTCATGTCTTAACTCCGGGAAGGCAGCACGCTGTCCTGTTGTCCACCTGTCGCTTTCAGAATGCTCTTCCTATTCTTCTGAGTATTAAATCTTCTTCAAGGATCATCTGTCTTCCTGGGATGGTTGGAGAACTTAGTGGGTAAGCTTGATTTTCTTACAGGTTGGATCAAGCCAACATCCAAAAAAAAGAAGTTTAACATCCCGAGCAGCCACTAGGTCACATTCCATTTCAGTGCTGTATAGGATTATCATGGTGCTGAATCAGTGAGAGGTTTCAGTTAGGCTAGTAGATAGAAATAAAAGTGAAAAGATGCTCTCTCTCTTCTGTAATCAAATATTACTCAGTTTATGCTGATTAGCCCAAATTAAATGAGATAATATTTTTAAGTTTTTACAATTAATAAGAACATCCCTTGGACCACATTCAATTTAAGCAGAACATTTCACTTTTAAATATTATTTTGAACTATCCAAGCAAAGTTGAGCATTACCCAGGGTGGTTCCATGTTGCTAGATGCAATAGTTTTTCTATTTTAGTAAATCACCTATCTGGGAATGCATTTTAACCATGAACAAGCTTTATATACATCTCAACCACTAGGTGGCAGAATCTTTCAACAGTAACACATCTTGAACATTGAGGATACACAATTGTTACTCAGCTTGTTAATTTCTTTACTAATTTCTTTCCCAGATTGTTTGTTCCTTCTGTACAAATATTTTTACTTTGACAGCTTGTTTTTCAAAAGTAATATGCACAATAAAAAAGACTAGCATAGGGCTATGTTCTAAACATTTTTTTTCAAAGTAATTACTAGTTTCTAAAAAACCGAAACTGCTTGTTTAACAGTAATCATAGGGGCTTAAAGGAAAAAGTGTTGATTTTTTTTCTTTTAGTAGTAATCAGCACTAGTTGTATGTTTTATAGTGTTTTAAAATGGTGTTTTTCATATCTCGTCATGTTTTCTACTGTGTGTAATTAACAATATTACTAACTGATAAACATGCAGTGATGTGTAGGTTATACCGCTATATACTAAGATGCAATTTTATCTATGCTTAGTATAGGTAGTTGTTGATAGAATAAGCTGTTTTGTCCTTCTGTTTTGTATATAAATATATAATGTAAATATATAATGTAAATATATTTTTATTTATAAATAAGCAACTAAATGTTAAAATAGTAGGATGATGTAAACCCTTTTTGCTGATGTTTGTTCCAGCAACATATTTTGAGTATATTTTTGTTCTTGTTAAAGAATCTCAAGTCGTTGAATGTGTTTGGTTTTTTTTAACTTTTTGGGGAAAAATATAATTTACCTATATATTAGCATATCTTATTTGGAATGCAGAGATGGGAAAAATGTATCAGAATATATAAGTAACTCATACATTGGGCCCAGTTCATCTTTGTTGGGCTTGATTGACCTCATTTGAGATATATCAAGGATGAAGTTGATTTAGCACAGAGAGGAAAAGATGGTTTTGTGGGTGTAAGTTGGGCTGAGAGTTGGGACATGTGGTGGCAATGCCCAACTCTGCAGCATATTTTCTGAGAAACAGAAGAAATCAACTAGGCCCTGTTCCTGCAAAGACTTCCTTGAATTAAATGAGAATAATCATAACTTAAAGTTAAGCACATGCTTAAGACAATATCTGTCTTTCCATTTCCTTTCTGTAAAATGCGGATAATATAGTAATACTTCCTTTGGGGAAATGACCATTTCTTCCTGCTTCTAGGTACAGCACCAAACACAGTGGGATTCCAGTCTTAGGCTATGTCTACACTGCACAGATAACCTCAGTGATTGGCACCTCGGTTTACTCAACCTGGGTGGGAGTGTCCCAGCTGTATAGCCTTACCTGTTATTGCGTCCTCATGGTTTCTGCACTTGCCTGTGTGCCTGGTGTTACCCGCTCAGTTTAGGGCACCCCGCCTATACCCTACCAAGGGCTCAAGGCGTGACCCAATCAATTTAGGCACCCCTCACCCTGTCCTTTCCAAGGGCTCAGGGTGTAAGGCACCTATCCTTATCCACGGGGCTCCGGAAGAAACGTGGTCAATTTAAGTACTCGCGCTTTCCCTTGGGGCTCAGGGCTTTACAGGTCTGCAGAACCTTTTACCAGTGCTCTAAACAGCTATGTATTAGCAACACACACAGAATATATATACCAAGCAAATCTCTTATGCTCACCACTCCCAATATACAGACAGATTTCACCCAGGGCCAGTCAGGATTCATTCATCTGGGGGTTCCTGGCGATGCTGCTGCACGTCACGGTCATGCAAAGGGGTCAGAATTCCATCAGCTTGATGTTGAACTGCAGTCCGGAAATGCTTCCCAAAGAGTATTGTTTTTAATTTACATTATATAGGTAAAATTAGCTACCTCCTTCAAATTTACTAAACCTGTCACATTATCCCACGCTTGAAAATAACAAAATTTTAACCAGTTAGGCACTGGCACCTGTGCGTCCTCCTTCCTGCCCAAGTTCTTTACATTTTATCTTCCATACCCAAATTGTAACTTAATTGTGGCCTTCTCTATTTGTACAGATGGTCAGCATTAAATGCTGGTCAGAGCATTTACCATTTGTTGAGTCTCTTTATGTATCCTCCCTAATTTCCCAGCGTCTTTACAACCTTGGTGGTTATAACTCTCATTAGGGACTGTGATCGGCGTCGGCCCACCTACCCGCTAGGGGGCGGTGGGGAGCTACGAGGTCACTGGCCGGCCTGGGTCACGCCTCCGTCAGCGGGGAATTAGCGGCGGGGCGGCCGCCAGCCAGAGTCAGTAGCGCGCCCCTCAGGCAGGGGAGCGCCGGCAAAGGTCAGTAGCGCGCCCCTCAGGCAGGGGAGCGCCGGCAAAGGTCAGTAGCGCGCCCCTCAGGCAGGGGAGCGCCGGCAAAGGTCCCGGCGTGGCTCTGCCGGGTAGGGGAACGCAGGCCCACCGTACACCACTGCGCTCCAGCCCAGGGCCCTGACAGTGGCAGAACGAGGGTCCCACCACTGGGTCAGCGGGGTCGTCCCGCTACATAGACTCACCACTGTGCAGCTCTGTCCCTGGGCTACTTCCTACCCGATTGCTCGCCCGAATCCCTCTGGTCCCGTGAGTGCGTCGGGGTACTCGGCTGCTGGCAGCTCCCGCTCCCCCTCCGGCTCCTCCAGTTCCTCTGGGTACTCGGCAGCAGGCAGTCCTGGCAGCCCCAGTCCGTCCTCCAGGTGAGGTTTCCACGGGTCCAGGGCCTCCCCTGGTGTGGCAGCAGGCTCTGAAGGGAGCAGCCCGCGGTCTGTGTCTGCCTCCCTCCCTGGTGCTGCTCTAACTGAGCTAAGGGCCCCGCCCTTTATACTTCCTGTTCCACCCCTCCCCTTCCGGGGGGTGGAGCGAGCTTGGGCTGGCCCTGCCCACTCAGGCTGAGGGAAAGGCACTTTACCCTCAGGTTCGGAGGGAAGCCACCCTGGCTCCCTACAGGGACATTCCTGACTGGGGGTGCTTTATCAACAGCAGAATGTTCCTTTTTACAATTTTAGTGGTGAACTCCCTGAGTTTCATCCAAGGCTTGTTTAATATGGGAGGAGAGAGGGGGTTGATGAGGTCTCAGGCCTACACTGCGTCCATATCCCATGGTTCTTTGTGATGAGATGCTTTAGATTTTTTCCCTATCAATCGAGGGAGAACTTGTCGGTCCTTTGGGGGGAATTGAGGGGCGGGCACTTGAATTAGGGAATTGGGGGTAGGAGGACTACCAGCACTACCCATTTTGCTTGGGTCCTCACTTCACTCCTGTGATTTAGCTTGTGTCATTACTGCAAAATGAGCGGGTTCCAGCCAGAGTTAAAGTGAAACCTAGATTCTAACCATTACCCCCAGCCAAGTAAGCTGGCCCTGTTTTAAAGTGCCTCCAAACCCAAGTCAGACTTTGTTTTTTTGTGTGCATGGTAGGGGAAGGTTAAGGCTAAAACCTGGGTAAAAGATCCCAGGTTAACTGTGTAGTGTAGGGTTAACCTTAGTTGGGGCTTTTCGATGCTATTTTAATGCATGGTTTTATTCATTTCAGGTAAAGCTATTATGCTCCTGTTTAATGGAATTACGAAATATATATTTGGACTCCTGCAGTAGGCAAACCAAAACCTGCATTCAATAATAAAAGTATTTGTGTTTATAGGCTTTTGCTTGTGGGTGGCTGTGAAACAGATGAAGATGGAGTATCTAAAGCAACTAGTCGTGGAATATCTGCTTGGAGAGTTCTTTCCGGATTCCCCCATTATAAACAAGTCACTAGTTATGAAGATGATACTGGGACAGTAAGTAGCTTTGGAGTCCTCATTTTGCTGTTGGAAGAATATTATAGTTACACTGGTTACATAAAGAGAAACTTTATGTAGCTTGCTCTCTTTTCCCGAACCATAGCATTTTTCCGTATTTGAGATACTGTTGTGCCAGTATTCAATCAGGATGAGTTGGTCAACTGTAGGCTGGTCAGCCTGAAATCAATCCCAAGCAAATAATGGAAAAGCTGACACAGGATTCAGTTGATAAAGAATTAAAAGGCAGGAATATAATTAATGTCAACGTGGTTTTATAAAAAATAGTCTCATCAAAGCTTTCATTTGTTATCTTAAAACTATTTATTACAGGTATTGCAGAGCAGTTAGGAGCCCAGTCATGGATCAGGTTATTTTTCACCTGTATATTTTGAAAATATTTTAGCCTTTTATAGCCCAGTTTGAAATAAGCCTAATTGTAACCCTCTTTTTAGGGCTGTAGCATACACAAAACTTGCACTGGCATAATAAAACTCGCTGTAGTTATATTGATGTGCTCTACATGGGTACACTGAAATTAATGTCTTAATTAGCTTGTAGCAATTTAGCTTAATACAGTAAACCAATTTACATTTTAGAATGTGAAAAGTTCTAATGTGTATACTTGGCAATATGTATTAAATGTTCAAGCATGGCATAATTTAGTGGCAAGCTGGTGGTGCTTTTTCATGGAAACACTCATACATAGTCCAAGTAATTAATAAGCAAATTTAACCTGTTGCAACATTTACATGAAGTGATATTTTAATACATGAATATTAAAATAATTCTTATGAATATTTTAAAATTTTCATAAAGCTGAGAGAATGTTGCAAAATAATGTATTCTTTCTTGATTGTTTCATTACTCACTGGATTCGATTGAATTTTTACTGCATAAATCAAAGACTGTCTTTAATCTTAAAGTGTGTGATACACTCCTGTTTTAACAGGCAAAGAGAAGTGGATTATTAAGGATTATGAATTTCAGATTTTACAGCAAACAAAGAACAGAACAGGTAATACGTTCCTCCTTAACACTAGATTCACTTGGGTTTACATGAACGAGGAATTTAATTGACTTGAAGTTAACTTAATTTAGATAGATTAAAAATTAACCTGTTTAGAATTCTTTGCTGAAAACACTCTCTAATGCAATAGTAGTATTTAGCTTTAAATCAGTTAACTGCATGAGTTATCAAATTGCTTTCTTGGGGACTTTGTTTTGTTGGCAGACTGTTGCTCTGTCACTGATTTGGTTTCACTTCACTTTATTTACTCGTTTCATATATTACCTGGCGTCATCAGTCCTGCTCATAGAGACCTGATGACTTTCAGTATATTTTATAACTGAAACAGATCCAGTGATTTACTGCTTTATCCTAAGTGAAACTTGTTACCCAAGGTGGCAGGTGCAGAAAGTCTTTGCTGATATGTGCAAGCAGACTGCGAAGAGCTACAAAAGGATCGCAAAAAAATGGCAGATGAAATTCAATGTTGATAAATGCAAAGTAATGCACATTGGAAAACATAGTCCCAACTATACATATAAAATTATGAGGTCTAAATTAGCTGTTAACACTCAAGAAAGAGATCTTGGAGTCATTGTGGATAGTTCTCTGGAAACATCCACTCAATGTGCAGTGGCAGTAGAAAAGTTAACAGAATGTTGGGAATCATTAAGAAAGGGAAAGATAATAAGACCGAAAATATCATATTGCCTCTATATAACTCCAGGGTATGCCCACATCTTGAATATTGCATGCAGATGTGGTCTCCCCATCTCAAAAAACATATATTGGAATTGGAAAAGGTTCAGAAATGGCAACAAAAATGATTAGGGGTATGGAACGGAATGATTAATAAGACTGGGACTTCTCAGCTTGGAAAAGAGACAACTAAGAGGGGATGTGATTGTAGCCCCTAGGGCTAGCCTGCTTACTCGCTTATATATCTTTTCTTACGGGTTTGATTGTTTTATTATAATAGATTTATAGATTTGTACTAGAGTATTTTTGGCTGTAACGCAAGGAACCTACAGTCCACATCCTGTATGTTGAACTGTACCGCCTGGGAGTCATCTACAATAGAGATGTGTTGCTAATGTCCATTCCATGACCCACCCTCCTTCCCCACTGTCGGAGTTTTTGGCAAGAAGGAACTGGGGATGAGGGGAGCTGGCAGCTCCCCTTATACTCTGGCATACACATGCCACTCCAGAGGGTGCCAAGGCCGGTTCCCTACGGATACCACTGAGGGCACCGGTGCATGTGGCGAGCACACACACACCTACAATGGAATGGATATGAGCAACACATCTCCTAAGAACACGAGTTACGAAAAAAGGTAACTGTCTTTTCCAGTACTTACACTTTCTAACTATAAAGGACAGTTATTCTGATATCAAACTTAAATCTCCCTTGCTGCAGATTAAGCCAATTACTTCTTGTCCTACCCTCAGTGGACATGGAGAACAATCAGTTTCTGTCCTTTTTATAACAACCCTTAAAATATTGCAATACTACTTTTCTCTAGACTAAATATGCCCCTTTTTTCCTCACAGGTCATGTTTTTCAAATTGCATGCCTTTTTTGTTCCTTTTCTCTGGACTCTTTCCAATTTGTCCACATTTTTCTTAAATGTGCCTAAACTGGGCACAGTACTTCACCTGAGGCCTCACCAGTGCTGAGTAGAGTGAAACAATTACTTTATCTGTCTTACATCCAGCACCCCTGTTAACACATTCCATAATAATATTTGCCTTTTTAGCAACAGTATCACATTGACTCATATTCAATTTATGATCCCCTATAACTCTGAGATCCTTTTCAGCAGTACTGCTGCCTAATCAGTTATTCTGCATTTTTTATTTATGCATTCAATTGTTTTCTTCCTAAGTGTAGTAGTTTTCATTTGTCTTTATTATATTTCGTCTTGTTGATTTCAAACATTCTCTAATTTATCAAGATCATTTCAAATTCTAATCCTGTCCTTCAAAGTTCTTGTAACCTCTCCAACTGGGTCATACGATATTTAGGAGCAGGCCTCTCTGTCTATAAATACATACTCTTTCTAGCCTAATGAATATTTAAGAGTGACTCCATATCCCAGTGATGCTCACTAGGGTGATTGGAGACTCAAGTCCCTTCTCCACATCAGGCAGAGGAGGGATTTGAACCCTCCACATCCTTTTTTTTGTGAAAAACACTAATCTGCCTTAGGCACCTCCAGTAGAGGGTTTATGGCTGTGAATCCTGAGTATAGAAAGGTGCTTTCTTTTGGCCTGGACTTAAGTGCCTAAGTCCCTTTGAAGGGCAGGATTCCCTCCTTGGCATCTCTTATTGGCTAGCTTAGGTGGCTCTCTGCCTAGCATGGTGGCTTTTGTGAATACCATTCTTAAGTGCCTAACTGTCCCCATATCTGGGCACCTTACTCAGGGGTTATGAATTCCATTACATGGTAGGGCACCGAAAAGGTAGACATTCTAGTCCACCTTATTAATTTCTCCCCTAGGTAACTTGATTGTTACCAATTTAAGATGGTCCTATATTTACATTCATCTTAAGCTTCCCCCCCCCCATCTTTTAAATGCTTCTTCATGGAATTTTCTCTGGCCAACACCTGAAGCTTAGCTGGTCAGTCATTGTCACAGTCAGATTGGCTGAAAGGGCTTGCAAGAGGATGGAAAGGTGTTTGTCTGCCCTGAGGAAAGAAATGCTTGGCTGCTTCCTAGCACTTTCCTCTTGTCTGGGAGTTGGCAAGTTAATACTGACCCCTGAATAGCAGCATTTCCTGGGCTGGTATTTCAGCCTTTAAATTAAGGAATGGAAAATATGAAACAGAAGTAGATTTTATATATATAAAAGAAGCTCAAGTAAGTTTTTATTGAAAGACTAGTATTGAATTGAACAAAACTTTAATTTTACTGCTCTTGCCAGCACTAAATTTTAAAAGAGTAAAGGTTACAATTGTTGTTCACTCATCTTCAAAAGTGTTAATACCATTTCAGGAATTGTATCTTAAATACCTGAGGTATAATTTTATTGTGATTTATGGGGGATAGAAAAAGCTATTTAATACTGTTGCCAAGGCTCAGCGAGGACTTGCCTGTGGAGCCTGCTGTTCTCAACTTAGATGACAAATCTTAAATGTGGTATGCCAGCCTACTGGAGCTTTCTATATTTTGTTCTGAAGTTGCCCTAAGAGTAGTGAAATGTTTACTGGGGTAGCAGAACTTGCCTTGCCTAAGGGTACATTAATCTTTTGAGAGGCTAGATTTGGAGGTGTGTGATGTGTATGATGGCCATCCAAAGGAGCAGCAGTTGCACTGATTGCTGAGTTATGTATTGACTTTCAGAGAGGCCTCTCTTAATGTTCGGTCATGATGACCTACAAGAAAGGCTCTCAGCCTAGCGGGTAGGGTTTTTTATTTTACAGTTCCATTGAGTTTCATAACCATCTTTCTCTTCTGTGAACAAATCTTGATTTATAAACTAAAAAGGAGAGTGCATTTCATAGCTTTGCAACTTTCAGCAAAGGGAAATAGAAAGCACCAGGCAGTAATATTACTACTCTCATGCCAATTGTTTCGTAAGAGTGGAAATCTACTATTTAATCAGACACCATTAGGTAGTTTAGGTACAAAATTTTAGGTGGTTGTTGTTTGTCATCACTTTTAACAAAAGCTTGCTATCATTTTAGGTTTAAAGAATCCTATTCAGTATTTGCAAGCCAAACACATAATGTATAAGAACGGAAAGTAAAACCGATAAGCCAGTTTTCATTGTCTAAGTGAACAAAATGTAAATTTTAAATAGTTTGAGATAAGATGGAAGCTAGTCTAAAATGAAAGGAAACTTTTTTGCATATGAAATTTCAAAATTATAGCTTCTTGACCATCTTTAGAAACTAGACTTAAAATTTCGATCGTATGTAGCCAGTCATGTCCATAGTTTAAGGTTATGAAAGACAATTTCTGCCGTAAGCATACTTTTAAGAATGGCCTTACTTGGTCACACCAATGGTCCTTGTAGCCCACAGTGGCTGGTGCCAGATTCTGCAGATGAAGAGAACAGAACGGCATTTTATCGAGTGATCCATCCCCTGACATCCACTCCCAGCTTCTGGCAGTCAGAGGCTTAGGGACACCTGGACCATAGAGTTGTGTCCCTGGCTAATAGTCATTGATGGACCTCCATGACTTTATCTAATTCTTTTGTGAACCCAGTTACAGTTTTGGCCTTCACAAAATGCCTGGCAATGAGTTTCACAAGTTGACTGTGTGTTGTGTGAAGAAGTACTTCCTTATGTAGCTGGAGTGCCTGCAGATAATTCCCAGTGACCATTGCTAGCTTCAGGGGTTGTGTTACCTTAACTCTGTATTTTCTGGTTCTGAAAAGTTTGAGTTTTGCTGATCTTGATATTCTGGAAGGGCATGAGCAATCTTAATGAATTGGGCAATCTTAATGAAGTTTTCTGCCGTTTAATCTATACACATTTATTTAAGCAATTATATGGCTTAACATATATTTATTCACATCCTTAATTTTTATAGTTTTATGTTCGAAAATGGTGAATGACACATTACTTATTTACAGGATGATTAACATTAATTTTTTAGTCGTGACTAGTCAAGCTGCATTTGGATGGAAATCAAGTAAAAATGCCCCAAAACAGCATTTAAATTTTTTTAGTTAAAAACACCTAACTGTGCAGGATACATAAGGAAAAAAAAGTTTATCAAAATGTGTTTTGTATTTAAAATTAACTGATTTATTAAACAAATGGAGTGTTCTCTGTTGTAGTTAGTGAATTGAATTGATGATTTCTGGTAACAATGTCTTTCAAGTTTTTAAAACTGGAAGATCTCATTCTCTCATACTTCATTTTTATTCATAACTTGGAAGAGAAAAACAAGCTTTCCTCTTTTTCAACTCCTAATTGGTTCTCAGTTTTGAATTAACTTGTCCTTGAACTGAACTAGTTGAATAAACTGAAATGAAGAGAATATTCTCTCTGTACCTGCAGAAAAAGCTACTGCTGTCAAGAACTGGTTTAGCACTTCAGCAAATTCTCTAGTTCAGGGTGCTTAGCCAGCGATTTCCCACTATTTCAGTGGTTTAACTTTGCTCTAACTTCGGCAGCAAACATGTACTGCTTGAATATTATTATTTTTATGTAATTTAAATGATTTTAATAGATTATAGTAGATTTTTAGGCTTTAACATAGGCTGTCATAATTTCAAATTTAATATTGAAAAAGGTTTTTTAAAAAGAAAAGTGTATTTAATTTAAATTAAAATATCTGATAAAATAAGATTATTTTGATTGGGGAAAAAAAAGAGAGTTTTTTTATCTGCCCTATCCTAGCTCTAATCCACCAAACACCAATCAAAGAACGGTCTCTTCCCCCTCTTGCATGCTCACTGTAGTCAAAAGACTACAATATTTTGACCATTTTGGTCCTGAAATTAACAAATGAAGGTGTCCAGTAATACAGGTAGGTAGAATACTTTCTACATGTATTACTAAACTTTTTATATTCTTTTACTTACATTTAAAAAATGAAATATAGTATATATTTCAATTTTACTGTATGCTAGATATTTGTAATTTAAAACCCCCATACAAATAAAAAATTGTGGCCCTAAAATAAAGGGAAAAGCTACTCTGTATTGCTGAACTGAATTTAGCCTATTCTTACTGAGAGTCTTACTTTTCTTTTTACACTCTTTATTAAATTGGTTGGGCAGGATGGAGTTTTCAAGATGAGCCTTTCTCCAGATGGAACTCTTCTGGCAGCTATCCACTTCTCAGGAAAACTGACCATCTGGGGAATCCCATCTCTCAAACAACAAGGAGAATGGGATCAAAGCGACCAGGTACATGAAGTTTTAAATATAATAAATATTTTAATCATGAGTTTAGCTTTACTAGGGATTGAGAGATGTTCTGGATATCTGTCATTTTAGCTACCAATATTTCTGTCTATTCATCTGCTTGTTTACAAGGTGCCGTGTTTTACTAATACTCTAATTTTAGTGTCTTCTGGAACTTTGAAGGGGCCTTTCAGATGAAAAACACTGGTGATATTGGAATAAGTTAAAAGTTGAAAGTGTTGAAAATAATATGTAGTTGACAAAGCCCTAAGTGTGAAGAGAGTAAAATAAACAGGTGCAGGTAAACTGAAACACTGTTTCAAAACACAAATCAGTTGAGTATGTAGCCTTTCAAGTTATAAGTTCTGGAGGGCTATGTGGTGCAGTAGGCTAATGCATTCGTCTTTTACCCTTGTAAAGTGGTACTTCTCTCCTGAACAATGACACTTCAGAAGGACTTGCTTTTCAAATGATGACATCAAAAAGCTATGCTCTACCTAATACAATTTATCTTAGTTTTGTAAGCATTCAATTCAGTGCAGTAAAGACAACAATGGTCTTAGCTAATCTTTAAATAAACTCCTTATTACTTCAACCACACAGTGTGCTGGAGTTGTCAGTTAATGATGAAAAGGCATTTGCTTACCGTTTGAAAAGTGGCAGATCTGGAATCATGAACACTAAGAACTCTGCAACAGAGAGTCCTGTGGCATCTTTAAGACTAACAGATGTATTGGAGCATAAGCTTTCGTGGGTGAATGCCCACTTCGTCGGATGCATGTGGGCATTCTAAGAACTCTTGCCTGATTTTGGAAACCATTTCTTAAATATTAGATATTGACATAAGCTTTGTCTCTCTTACTACATGTGTTGTATAGTGTTCAGTTAATGTCTTTAAAAATCAGGATAGAGTGCACTTTCTGTCCATAGTACCTGCTTTTGAAAACCAGAGTTCGTATCTGAGTCTGCTCTAATTCTGCCTACTTTCAGGTGCAAGCCTAGGTGGTGGACTTTTTTGGTTAATGGCATGTAGTTGATGCACTGATCTGATTTCATACTGTGTATCTAGGAGGGAACATTTCATGTTTTAGGCCAGTTTGAAAAAGTACTTTGATATTTTAGCCATGCAAGGGTCTACTTGCATCGACCAGGCTGTGGGACTGAAAACAGGTTTTGTAACCAGACCGGATGTTCGGTGTCCAAACATGTGTTAGAAGAATTATTCTTGATGTTTTCTACCTACATTTGTATCCACAGAATTTGTTTATATATGTTGTGTATAAATGTCGTTCTCATTTGTTTTAGGGTTGATCAATTCACAGACTCACTGTTCTTTCTGAGTCTACAAAGTCCATATGTTAATGAATGAATTCCCAACCTATGCTGTTATGTAACATCTTCAATTACTAGTTGTTCACTGCGATTTACTGTCACCCAATATCTTTCTGCACAACATACTAGCTACTTTAGGGCTCATGATATAAAATATTTTCTACCATTTACGATCATTTTTGTGAGATGATTTAAATGCCTCAGCTTCTCTTTGTCTATATGAAATACATCCAGCTGTTCCCACAATCTGTTGAACTCTTCTGCAGTCCATGAGTTGCACAGCAGACACCACAAGCTCCAACATATAGCTTTTGGTCTTTTTTAATGATCTGTAGATACAGATTTTCATTGATTTTTTTTTTTTAACTGTTTTCATGATTATTTCCATATCTGGGCATTATGAGGAGCATTTGCAATTAAGTCTTCCAGAAAGATAAGAGACCGGAATGCTTATTGGGACTCATTTCATAAGGCGTACTAATATGTGAAGAGGATTGCGGTTCATAAAAATATTCTAAAAGATGACACTACACTCCAAATATAGCCTATGGACATAGCAAGCCAAAAGTCTGGATGTCCACTGTCATCCTGTTGTGTGTGAAATATCTTGGTTCAAGCCTAGGAGACTGCCATGACCAGATCCAGTCTTTGTTTATATTATTGACATTAAGCAGTCATGTCTGGTAACAACATTTAGGCCCCAAGATATAGTTCTAATTTACATAGAGAACAGCACTTCAAAGAATCTGTTGAAATTTTGGGAAAAGAAATGATGTAATTTTTATATTCTTTGCGCTTACAAGATCTACATCTGCATTGAGGTTTTGCCCCCAGGATATTTACTACCTATTACTCATTTGCCGGTGAAGCCATTTTCATTATTTTATGCATGTTCCAGTAGAAGGTGATATAAGAATTAACCTGACTTGCCTAGTGCAGAGCCTGTTTTAAAACTGGTTATATAATCAGTTGGTGTTGAATTATAATGGATATTTCTTCTTCGAGTGCTTGCTCATGTCCATTCCATGTTAGGTGTGTGCGTGCCGCGTGCACAGTCACTGGAGATTTTTACCTCAGTGGTATCCATCAGGCTGGCTCTCTGGTGCCATGTGCTCATGCATTGGTATAAGGGGCTTGGGCAACCCCGCACCCTCTCAGTTCCTTCTTACTGCCTGTGATGGTCGCTGGAACAACTCTTCTTGCTTTGGCAAGGCGTTCATCTAGTGGTTCTGTTATTTCCTCTTTTCTTTGCTTGTTTAGTTAGATTCAGTTTATTTTTTTCATAGTAGTGTATATTTTTAGACCCCCTCCCCCCAGTTGTTTTGAGGCACATGCTCTCGGCTTCGAACTCTTTGCCTTCTGTGGCAAGCTCATTCTGGTGAGCGACCCGCACTCCAGCTGTCTGAAGTGTCTGGGGGAGGCTCATATGTGAGAGTGTTGCCAGATCTGCTGCTAGTTCAAATGTCATACAAAAAAGAACAGGGAGGCTAGGCTAAGGTCCATCCTGATGGAAGCTGCACTCAGATGGGCTTTGGAGCAAAGCTGGTCAGATTCGGCACTGAATACTACTCTGGCAGCATGGGTTTCTCGGCACCTTTCCCTTTCATTGGTGCCAAGGAAGAAGCACAAAAAGCAACAGTCTGAGAGGAGGCACTTCCCAGAGCCGAGGAAGGATAAACACGGGGAGTGCAGTGGAGTGCAACCTGTGTTGGGCCACTCTTCTACCCCTGCTCCACAAGTGGCACCGTTGACTCCGCCTTGCTTGCAGGTGCCATTGAGTCCAGTGTAAGACCATCTGACACCGAACCCTCTGGTACCAACCAGAGGGAAACTGACTCTGCTGATGTCAGCAAAGACTTCCCCGCTCTGGCACTGTTCCCTAGACCATCAGCACTGGCCAGCAGAAGCAAGGGGTACCGGTCCCACCCAAACTGACTCGTCCTCAGAGTCGGAGGTGGAGTCGTATACCCAACCAAGGTGCCGTTACCAGTACCCAATCTATGTCCCGTCAGATCCTGGTGCGGGTGCCCTCCCAGGCACCTGGCTAGGTGGTCTGTGCAGGTCCAATGGCCTTTTTGGACTCCCTGGAGTTCCAGCTGTTCATACTTGGGGGAGGGGGGGGTGTCCAAGAGAAGGGGCCTTCCGCTGCACCATCCGGCACCCGACCTGGACTCTGGTATCGAGCCGGGTACTGATACTCAGGACTTGGAGCTGTGTGATGTGGTTGGTGCAGAAGGGGAGGAGGAAGGCCCCCTGCCAGTGCAGGCCACTGCTATCACCGCCTCCTCCTCCCCAGACGAAGCTGTGTCGGGGCTGAGCAGCTCGGTGCCGTAGGATGACTTTAGAGCTCACCAGGAGCTATTGAAAAGTGTGACTTCTAACCTAGTGCTGGAAGTGCAGATGCTTGAAGAGTCCTCACGCAGCTTGAGCAACATCTTACTTGCAGCAGCCCCATCAAAGGTGGTCCTATCCCCTCAACAAGGCCCTTATGTGTCCAGTCAGGTCCCTGTGGCAGACCATATCTTCTCTGGCCCCTACTTCAAAAAGAGCAGAGAAAAAGTGTGATGTTCCCACCAAAGGGTATAAATACTTCTATTCCCATCCCCTTCCCGGGTCTCTTGTGGTTGGAGCGGCCAACAAAAGAGACAGGCAAGGGCTGCAAGGTGCGTCCCCCAAGCCAAAGGACTCAAAGAAGCTGAATCTGTTTGGTAAAAAGATTTATTCTCCTGGTGGGTTGCAGCCCCACATCTTCAACCAGCAGGCCTTGCTTGGGAGGCATGATTATAACATATGGGACTCCATGTCAGAATTCAAGAACTCGCTGCCCCAGGAGTCCAGACAGGAATTCTCTGGTCTGGTGGAGGAAAGAAAGACCATAGCCAGGGCCTCCCTCTAGGCTGCCCTAGATGCCCTAACAAAAGGTTGGCATCAGCGGTGGTCATGAGAAGATACTCCTGGCTCCAATCCTTGAGACTGCCTCCGGAGGTTAAGCAGGTCAATCAGGACCTTCCGTTTGAGGGAATTTCCCTCTTGTCCTACTAGATGGATGCAAAACTACATGGACTGAAAGATTACAGGGCCACCCTCAGGTCGCTAGACCTCTATCAGCTTAACTTCAGTACCCAGAAAGATAATGGAGCAAATAATTAAGCTATCAGTTTGCAAACACCTAGAAGATAATAAAGTGATAAGTAACAGTCATCATGGATTAGTCAGCAACAAATTGTGTCAAACCAACCTAGCAGCTTTCTTTGACAGAGTAACAAGCCTTGTGGATAGAGAGGGAGCAGTAGATGTGGTATATCTTGACTTTAGTAAGGCTTTTAATATTGTCTCGAATGACCGTCTTATAAACAAACTAGGGAAATACAGCCTAGATGGAGCTACTATAAGATGGGTGCATAACTGATTGAAAAACCATTTCCAGAGAAGGGCATATCAAGTGGGGTCTTGCAGGGATCAGTCCTGCATCCAGCTCTATTCAATGTCTTCATCAATGATTTAGATAATGGCATAGACAGTACATTATAAAGTTTGTGGATGATAACAAGCTGGGAGAGGTTGCAAGTGCTTTGGAGGATTTAAAATTCAAAATCATCTGGAGAAACTGGAGAAATGGTCTGAAGTAAATAGGATGAAATTCAATAAGGACAAATGCAAAATATTCCACTTAGGAAGGAACAATCAGTTCCCATCATACAAAATGGGAAATGACTGCTTAGGAAGGTGTACTGCAGAAAGGAATCTGGGGGCCATCGTGGATCACAAGTTAAATATGAGTCAACAGTGTAACACTGAGGAAAAAAAACAAACATCATTCTAAGATGTATTAGCAGGAGTATTTGTAAGCAAGACACAAGAAGTAATTTTTTTGCTCTACTCCATGTCGATTAAGCCTCAACTGGAGTATTGTGTCCTGTTCTGGGTGCGCATTTCAGGAAAGATGTAGACAAATTGGAGAAAGTCCAGAGAAGAGCAAAATTAAAAAAAAAAAAATTCAAGGTCTGGAAACCATGACTTATGAGGGAAGATTGAAAAAATTGCGTTTAGTCAGAAGAAGACAAGACTGAGAGGGGACATATCAGTTTTCAAGTAAATAAAAGGTTGTTACAAGGAGGATGGAAAAAATTGTTCTCCTTAACCTCTGAGCATAGGACAAGAAGCAATGGGCTTAAATTGCAGCAAGGGCGGTTTAGGTTGTACATTAGGAAAAACTTCCTAACTGTCGGGGAGGGGAGGGCGCGTAAACACTGGAATAAATTGCCCAGAGAGATTGTGGAATCTCCATCATTGGAGATTTTTACACACCTGTCAGGGATGGTCTAGATAATACTTAGTCCTGCATGAGTGAAGGGGACTGGACTAGATAACCTCTCAAGGTCCCTTCCATTCCTTTGACTCTATGATACCCTCGGACTTTCAAGGAAGCATTTCAGGCCTCAGCAAACGGTTATCTTTTTGTCTCCATCACCATGCCAACACCTGTTTAAGAAATGCAGCAGGGATTATAAGCACAGGCAACCCCCTTCCACCTCAGCCTCATTACTGGGCTTGCACAGATATCTAGCATGCCCCAAGCAGAACTTTTGAAGGGGCACCTGAGGACATTATATCAGTTTCCAATACTGGATTCTGCCCCCCTTTTTGTTTTCTCAGACCGTCTTTCCTACTTTAGCCTGGCATGGTCCTTCGTCACCTCGGACTGTTGGGTGCCGAGTATGGTGGAGGAAAGTTATTCCCTTTAACTTTCTTCCGCCCTTCTCTGCCACCCCTGCTCCGTCCCTCTTCAGTGACCCTTCTCATGAGCAACTTCTAGTCCTGGAGGTGTAAGCCCTCCTTCGGGTAGGGGCTGTGGGGCAGGTGCCTCAGAACTTGAGAGGGATAGGGTTTTACTCCTGCTGATATTTCCTGGTCCCGAAGGCCAAAGGGGATCTTTGACCCATCCTAGACCTGCATCACCTCCACAGTTATCTCAAGAAACTGAGGTTCTGCATGGTCTCCCTGGCCTCCATTATTCCCTCCCTGGATCCAGGAGATGGGTATACTGCTCTCGACTTGAAAGACACCTATTTCCACATCTCCATTTTCCAGGGCCACAGAAGGTTTCTCGGATCCATTGTAAACCAGACCCACTACCAATTTACTGTCCTCCTGTTTGGCCTGTTGGCAGTGTTTTTACAATATGTATGGCGATGGCGGCGGCCTTACTCAGAAGGCCAGGTGTTCGAGTCTACCCTTACCTCAATGACTGGCTAATCAAGGGCCAGTCCAAGGCCCAGGTGAGAGCCAGCATTTATCTGGTCCAAGCTACCTTCTGAGCCCTGGTCCTATTGATAAATTAGCAAAAGTCGACTCTCGTTGCTGTGCTCGGTTCTACCTGGGCCAGAGCCTTCCTCCCAGAGGCTCACTTCCTGAGAATGTCGGCTGTGATATTGAAGGTCAAGGCCCACATGTCATGACAGTCTGTTTCTGCCTCAAACTTTTAGGTCACATGGCCACATGCACTTATGTGATACAACATGCAAAATTATACCTTGGACCCCTTCAAGCTTGGCTGGCCTTAGTGTACTCACTGAGCCGCCATCACTTGGACTTGGTGCTTACAGTTCCCACCCCGATCCTCATTTCCCTCGACTGATGGAGGCATCCCCGATCGGTGAGGGAGGATATTCCCTTTGTCACTCCTCAGCAATCAGTATTTCTAATCTTGGATGCGTTCACTCTAGTTGGGAGGCTCACCTTCAACACTTCAGGACTCGGGGCCTGTGGTCCTAGGACGAGCTCCCATTACATATAAATGTCAATTGCTCAGAGCAGTCTGCCTAGCGTGCAAGTGTTTCTACCCCAGATTGCAGGCAAAGTAGTGCAAGTGCTCATGGACAACGCAGCAGCCATGTTTTACATCAGCCAGCAGGGAGGGGCACGCTTGTTCACACAATGACAAGAGGCCTGTGGGACTTCTGCACGAAGCACTCCATCCACCTCAAAGCATCTCACCTTCTTGGAGCCCAGAACACTCTGGCAGATCACCTCAGCAGGTCTTTCTTTTCTCACCATGAATGGTCCCTTCACCCTGATGTAGCTAGGTTCATCCTTAAGACACAGGGGTTTCCTCTTGTAGATCTGTTCGGAGTCCAGCAGAACAGGAAATGTCAGCAGTTTTGCTCCCTGCGTGGTCACACACCAGGCTCACTTATAGATGCCTTCTTACTTCCATGGACAGTGCTCCTATTCTATGCATTTCCTTCTATTCCTTTGATACACAAGGTCCTTCTGAAAGTCAAGAGAGACAAAGCAAGGGTTATTCTTATAGCTACTGCTTGGCTGCACCAAACTGGTTTGGCATGCTACTGGATCTGTTAGTAGCAGTGCCATTGCTGCTCCCTCCCCTCATGGACCTGATATTTGCAAGATCACAACTGTTTGCTCCACCTGAACCTCAAGGCCCTCCACCTGACCGCGTGGAAGCTCCATGGTTGAATCTGGCCTGTTCAGGAGAAGTCCGCCAGGTCTTTCTAGGTAGTATGAAACCATCTACTAGAGCGACTTACCTTGCCAAAAGGAAGTGTTTCTTGGTTTGATCATCCCAACGAGGCCTCTTACCAACTCGGTCACCCCTCCAGTCCATGCTGGAGTAACTGCTCCATCTGAAATCATAGGGCCTAGCCATTTCATCGTTCAAGGTGCATCTAGCCGCAATCTCGGCCTTCCACCCTCTGATGGACAGTAGGTCGGTCTTCTCATGCGAAATGTCCATTTGCTTCTTCAAGGGATTAGAGAGACTTTACATTGAAATTTGTGAACTCATTCCACTGGGAGCCCTAAACCTGGTCTTGTCAAGACTCATGGGCCCTCCCTCTGTGTTGCTGGAATCATGCTCTCTGACATCTGTCTCCTGGAAGGTTGCCTTTCTGGTAATGATTACCTCAGCCAGGAGGGTCTCAGAAATCTTGGCCCTTATTTCAGAATCCCCATATACAGTGTTAAGGAGAAGGCTCAACTGCACCTCTACCCAGCGTTCCTGCCAAAGGTGGTCTCGCAGTTTCATAGTAATCAGGCTGTTTTCCTGCCTGTTTTCTTCCCCAAACTGCACAAAAATACGGAGGAGTGGCATCTCCATACATTGGGTGTTAGATGTGTCCTGGCCTTCTACGTTGAAAGAACCAAGCCATTCTGTAAATCCACGCAGCTCTTTGTGGCAGTAGCAGGCAGGATGAAATGCCTACCAGGTTCGGCTTGGAGAATCTCATTCTGGATTGCTTCCTGCATTCGTATGTACTATGAGCAGGGGTGTTCCCCCTCCTGCCGTCTTGACAGCCCATTTGACGAGAGCTCAGGCTCCATCTATCCCAGTTCCTGATCCAAAACATCTGCAGAGAAGTGACCTGGTAGTTGGTACATACTGTCTCCTCCCACTATGCCATTACCCAGCAGGCTAGGGATAATGCCAAGTTTGGTAGAACAGTGTTGCAATCTGTATGTCCATGAACTCCGAGCCCACTTCCTTGCGCACCATTTGAAAGTCCTCTAACGTGGAACGGGCATGAGCAAGCACTTGAAGAAGAAAAAACGGTTACTAACCTTTCCATAGCTGCTGTTCTTTGAGATGTGATGCTCATTTACATTCCACAACCCATCCTCCTGTCCATCTCTTGGAGTTAGCTGGCAAGCAGGAACTCAGAGGGTGCGGGGCTGGCTGGGGCTCTTATATCAGCGCATGAGTGCTTGGCACCAGAGGGTGGGGGGGAGGGATAGCTCAGTGGTTTGAGCAGTGGCCTGCTAAACCCAGGGTTGTGAGTTCAATCCTTGAGGGGGCCCATTAGAGATCTGGGGCAAAATCAGTACTTGGTCCTGCTAGTGAAGGCAGGGGGCTGGACTTGATGACCTTTCAAGGTCCCTTCCAGTTCTAGGAGATAGGATATCTCCATTTATATTAAAAAAAAAAAAAAAAAAAAAAAAAAAAGGGTGCTAGAGCCAGCCTGACTGATACCACTGAGGGAAAAATCTCCGGTGACTGCATGCAGCGTGCGCACACCTAACGTGGAATGGACATGAGCAACACATCACGAAGAACAACAGTTACAGAAAGGTTAGTAACTGTTTTTTATAGGAGAAAACATTTCAGAAATATGCAACTTCTACCTGTTTTGCACAGAAACATTTTGGTTTCATAAAATGTGGGGTGAGAACTGGCATGCCAACAAACAAACAAACACAAAAAACCCCAGGTGATACCAGTGTGCTTTTGTGCTCCTTTAAAAAAACCAAACCAAACCAAATCCCAAACTTTCCATGCACCGAAACTGGACCCAGTCTGGTGTTTCAAGTGTCGAGAGGTGTCCTTTTGGTGTTGTAAATTGCTTGGGGCACGGCCATTATAGCCTCTATCTTCACAGTGTCCTGCATCCTGACTGTACTCAGTAAATAATAAAAGCTGTTTTTCTTTCACATACTGTGTGACTTGTGATACCGCACTGTGTGAGATTCAGCATCACTCTCCTACTGTACATCTTTGAATGCTCTTTCCAAGATGAAGAAAAAATCTATTCCAGGACTCAAAGGAAGAAGCTGCAGGTGCAGAGGTCACTAAATACTGCTGATTCCTCTGCTACACTAGTACTACAAGGGAAATGTTACAGAGATAACTGACTATAACACAT
This sequence comes from Malaclemys terrapin pileata, assembly GCF_027887155.1. Classification (NCBI taxonomy): domain Eukaryota; kingdom Metazoa; phylum Chordata; order Testudines; family Emydidae; genus Malaclemys; species Malaclemys terrapin. The sequence continues at coordinate 182,328,126 of NC_071507.1, read as the reverse complement.
GCTCCTGGGTTCCTAAGACGCAGGGGAATTTAAGAGTGACACTTACGTTCTATGATTTATAACAAGTAATTGTTCTCTTAAAACACTTCAGGTTAAACAAATCACATATAGTTTGGGAAAGTGGGCAGCTTAATTGGATATCCTGTATTTGAGAAATTCATGGGCAACCATTGCCATAGAACGCTGACCAGATTGGTGAGTCATTGGGTTATCCTGGTTTCTTATTTAGGACATGGTGTTAGGCAGGATACTGTATTAGATGGACTATGGGTCTGATCCATTGTGCAGTTCCTATATTTCTAAATTCAATATTTAAAGAAAGGGTCCAATTTGTACATCTGACCTAGGGAAGGAAGCTTGAATTTCATTCCAATGAGGATTGCATTTACATGGATGTAGTCTCAGTGATAACGGAGCAGTTTAATGGAAAATTGAAGGTGTTACCTTTCATGAGAAGTAGTTAGATATAAAGGGGGCAAAATGTTTGCTTTTTAAAGATGATTGCTTACTAATATAGTTAATGTAACATTGCAACTTAATTTTTTTTAGCCAGGTTATGATGAGATCAATCCAGATTGGAGGCTTTCTACTGAAAAAAGGAAGAAAATAAAAGGTGGGTGATGTAGTCAAATTATTATGCTAAACATTGATGTTCTGAAAAAAAATGTACATTGATTAAAGAACATAATGGTTTTAATTAAAATCTTTCCTAGGATAGTTGCCAAAATGGTGCATCTTTCTTGAATTTTTAGTTAATTCTAGCTTAATGAGTATCACAATGCAAACATTTTAAAATCCGCTGTTAGGCATACTTTGCAGCTGAAATATCCTTTTATTTATGGTTACACATAATATAGGGCTTTTTCATTCATGATAAATCAGAAGGTTGTGGATCCTGGCTCCATGGAAGGCTTAACGCTTAGCAAAAATATGTCTGTCTTGGAAATACATGAAACAATACATTGTATGTTGCAGAAATTTGCAGAGTCCACCAGGAGGCCTCTTGGGATATATTGGAGCCTGAGAGCTGGGTCCACAGAGCTTGGTTTCTAAAGCCTAAGGAGGTGGGTGGGTGGGCTTTAGAGCCCAAGCTCCAACCCTAACTGCAACCTCAAAGTGCTATCTACATAGCTATTTTTAGAGTGCTGGCGTGAGCCCCGCTAGCAAAGATTTGCTCCCGGGGGCTCCAAAATGCTGTGTAGGCATACCTTTGTAGTCCACAATGCTAAATACACTTTTCGTATTTAATTCAGTCCTTCCCCTCCACACCAGCATGGTGAATTTTAAAAGGCTAGGAACAAGTTAGAATACTACAGGAGGTTGGTCTGCCTGCTTGTCTTCAGTTAATATTTTAGCTGAGAGCATGTTTTAATGTACTTCCATTTATACATGCAGTGTTAATGCCATGCATGTACATCAGTATGTGAACAATGTTTATATAGCCAGTACACACGCTCCCCGACTTACGCAAGTGTTTCATTCCGGAGCGCCTTGCGTAAGTTGAATTTTGCGTAAGTCGGTATACCCGATAATTATGGGGGAGAAGGGGAGAAATGCTTATGGAACTTAGGGAACTTTTTGTGTAAGTTGGGTTTGCATAACCCGGGGAGCGACTGTAGTTTCACGGCAAAGAAGCTAATAGCTTCATGGTTCCATTGATACTTCTTGTTGTTACTTTCTTTGTATTGCTGAGGTACCTCTGGGTCTCAATCATAGATCAGGGCCGCATTTTCCTAAGTTACTTGTGGTGCCAGCCCCTAAGAGTTTACAGTCTAAGTGACCTGGCATGCACAATCAGAGTAAAGATTTGTCTAGGAGAGAAATGGAAAAGTCCAGTTACAAAAAAGTAAAGTTATTTTTGCCCAATTACATGACTTGATTTAAAACAAACAAAATCCTCGTTGACACCATGCCTGCCTGAGATCAGTGAGTGGAAATCTTCTAAGGATCCATACAGGTGGTCTTTCCTTATAGTCCCTTTTACCTGCTTAAGTCACTGATTAACTTGATCAGAATAATTGGCAGTAGAAATAACAGCATCTACCTTGTTTTGAGGAGATGGGTTTGGCTAATACAGTTCATAGCTATAGTTTAAAAATCTTTGCCAGTTAGTGAGAGGCCAGCATTCTGAACCAGAGAAGAGCCCAAGGAAAATGTGTTGATAAAATATGACTGCAATTTAAAAGCTGCTGTTCAGACACTTCTACACTTTCTGATATATACCCTGGTATTATCTATGTAACAAAATTCAAACAACCATCATTCAAAGTGAAAAGAATGAACTTAATTGAAAGGAGAGTGTGCTGTAATAGTTAGAAAATAAGGTGATGTCTGCCTTCTCTTTAAGGGTGATATCTAACTGCATAAGCAAATTGCCCACAAAATGTAAAATTCTAGACTGTAACTATTTTTAAAATGTCATCTTAATAACTGTTTTCTCCCTGAATGGTCCTCTAAGAGTTCTGTTTTCAGTTGTGATATGTCTTCCAGCTGGATGCAATTTCTTCTGGATCCCATCCGTAATTCTCTATGCATTTGCTAAAGAAATTCACTCTCCGCTGTCCTGAGGAGTGATGTACCAAATCTTTATCAAATGCTCAAAACCTATCCTACTCAGTGCAAGTAAATCAGCTTGCTGTAGATTAGTTTTTTCAAGCAATATTTGAAAAGTAATGCAGTTAAGTCAAAATCTATAATGGTTCAGTTTTACTTTTGTTAATACAGAGTTGACTGTAATTAAAAATACCGTTGCTGTAAAATAGAAACTTAGTGAAGCGAGGCTGTGTGTGATGCTGATGAATGTTAGAAATGTTTGTTTTGTTTTCTCCTTTAGATAAAGAATCCTATTACTCGCTAATGGATGTAAATTGGTGGGCAGAAAATGCTGTGATCTTGGCTCGCTATTCTGGAGCTTTGACTGTGTCATCTGTGAAAACATTAAAAAACTTACTGGGGAAATCATGTGAATGGTTTGAAAATTCCCCTCAGGTCACATCTACTCATGATGGAGGATTTCTAAGCCTGGAGGTAATAAACATATATTAACAATGCTAAGAAAACCCCCACTGTAGTTTTATGTAGTATAATAAAACCTCACTTTTTTTATTTTGCTAATGTGCACAACCCAAAGCGTTTATACAAAAGATGGCCATCTCTCCCACCCTAATAGTAGATGCTGTAATGAAATCTTGTCTTACTATGTTTTCATTGCATTTACAAATTGTTTTATCATATGTACTCTGAAGGATTATCCTAAATCATGAAAACAAATGAACAAAATAGTTTGAAATTTTGGCTTTTTCAGTTGCCTTCTTTCTGGCTAATATTCAGAATTCACTCACTTGCAGTATATTTTCTGGTCATAAGTATAAATAAACAAGGCCCCACTCTATTGAGACATGTGCTTAGTTTCAGTATAGATTTTTTGATTGATTTAATTTTGTGCTACTTGGAAAAAATGGGTTTTCTTCAAACTATTTTAATTAGAAGGAAAAATAATCTTGTCCACGTGTGTAATTTTTTTTCATTCTATGATATATACAGTAACCAAGAAAATTTGTATCTACAAATTTGTACAGCAAGAATGGCAATTTGTGTGTATGTTAAAATGCATATTTATATCTATATATAATTGTATGAAAAATCCTGCAACCTGAGTCATCCTTCCTCAAGTAAAACTCGCATTGGCTTGAAGTCTCATGGATACTGGGTATGTTTGATTGAAGTGGGGAATAGAGTATTTGTCCCTATCCCTTCTTCAGAGAAGAAATGCTATTAAAAACAAACTATGTAAAATGTGTTTTTGTAATTTTTTTCATTTATTTAAATTATGCCAAAAAAGCCTGTTGCCCTCCATAATAATGTATACCTGCAATTTTATTTCAATCCAAGCAATTAAATCTTTGATTTCCCTGTGAAATTGTTATGACATGTTGGTCTTGCAACATAAGAACAGCCATACTGGATGAGACCAAAGGTCCATCTAGCCCAGTATCCTGTCTTCCCACAGTGACCAATGCCAAGTGCTTCAGAGGGAATGAACAGAACAGGTAAATCATCAAATGATCCATCCCCTGTTCCCCTTTCCCAGTAAGACAGATTAAAAACAAAACAAACGAGCACCAAACACCTTTATATCATAGTTGTTGCCAATACTTGTTTCAGAACAGCATGATCGCAATATAAATAAGTTTGTTCATATGTCTATTAAAAGATGCATTACTATGGAAATGACGTTAACTGAAAGACCTGAAAAGCTTCCTATCAGTGACTTCTTGTTCTTCCTTCAGGATGTTAACATTGACCTAATCAGAGAGAAGCTTAGTACATTGATATAGAAATTCCAAATAATTGATTAAATATGTGACTTTTTAGTTTGCATACTGTTTAACTCACGTGTTAGCTAAGTTTTCTGATGACAGAACTGATATGGATTTCCTCTTACTTCCCCACCCTGTATGGCTTCCTGCCTCTGTTAGAGGACACAGAGTCCGTCTGGTAGCCCATTGAGATTTATGGAAGTCTTTCTGTTAACTTCAGTGGGCTCTGGATCGGGTCTGTAGTCCAGGATGGAGAGCCAAGAAGCATCCCTGAAGTACAAATTACAGGTTACAAGCTAATGTTTTAATGTGCGGGAATGGGAGGAGGCGGGGTCCTTGATCCTGAAGTTGATGTGAATTGTGGATGCTCAGCATTTTCCAGAATCAGGCAGCTTGGGAGCAAACTAACAACAACATATTGCACTGTTTAAGAATTGCTTTTCCGTGTAGTGCGAGATAAAACTGGCTCCAAAGAGATTACGCTTGGAGAGCAGGCCTGGTGAAGAAGATGAAAGAGAAGATGACTCTGACTCAGATGATGTAACTTCTGCCAAGGCCAGATATTTCAGTTACCTAAAGCAAGGCCTGTATTTTGTGACAGAAATGGAGCGATTTGCTCCTCCACGGAAACGTTCACGCACTATTACAAAGAATTACCGCCTTGTGAGTTTAAGATCTACAACCCCAGAGGAGCTTTACCAGAGAAAGGTGAGATTGAGATCTATACAGCATGAGACTAGGACAACAATAAAGATTAACATAAAATAACTGTTTTTCATTGTTTTAGAAAGACCAGCTTTGATATCTTCCTGTTTTAATTTTTTTTCTTGTAATACAAGGGTCTAGCCACGTATTTCTAAGGGGTGTATGTGAGTGAGAGAGAAAGAGAGAGAGGTATCAACAATACACAGTGTGTCCACCAGCTGGAAGGCACGTGATTAAAACAGAGAACCTGCATTAATGTAATTCAAATGACAAGTTACTTAAGGATCATTTGAGCAGAAAGTATAAGATTCATTAGACTATGGACGGTGGGCTAAGCTACATCACGTTAGACATTTAAAATTAGACTAGAGAAAGCCCTGATAAATATATTCAGTGAAACAATCCTGTATTGGCCAGGGGACAGAATTAATATGCTATTTTATTTCTTTGATTCTATGGTAATGTCCACTGACATAGATGGTATCATGGTTACAGGGCTAGCTGCACCTCTGTCCCCTCTAGTTTCTCTGAATGCACCCCCCCCCCCGATATTTTTATCAAGATTTTCATAATATCTAACTTAATCTCCCTCGCTACAGATTAAGCCATTATTTCTTGTACTACCTTGGGTGGATGCAGAGAACAAGTGACAGAACAAAGATTAATGGTCTCAAGTTGCAGTGGGGGAGGATATTAAGTTGGATATTAGGAAAAGCTATTTCACTAGGAGGGTGGTGAAGCACTGGAATGGGTTACCTAGGGAGGTGGTGGAATCTCCAAAGCCCTGGCTGGGATGATTTAGTTGAGAATTGGTCCTGCTTTGAGCAGGGGGTTGGACTAGATGACCTCCTGAGGTCCCTTCCAACCCTGATATTTTATGATTCTATGATCCCTGTCCTCTTTATAACAGCTCTTAATGAATTTGACAACTATCAGGTCCTTGCCCCCCGTCGTCTTTTCTCAAGACTAAACATGCCCAATTTTTAAAACTTTTCCATATAGTTCAGGGTTTAAAATATTTTATCACTTTTGTTGCTCTCTTCTAATCTCTTTCCACGTTTCCCACATCTTTTCTAAAGTGTAGTGCCCAGAGATAGAAACAATATGTTAGCTGAGGCCTCGTCAGTGCAGAATAGAGCAGGACAAATACCTACCATGTCATACCTATGACACGCCTGTTAATACACCCTAGAATGACATTAGCCTTTTATACAATGCATCATATTCACTCATATTCAATTTATGATTCACTCTAACCCCCAGATCCTTTTCAGCAGTATTAATACCTAGCCATTCCATTTTGTTGTTGTTCATTTGATTTTTTGACTTCCTAAGTGTAGTACTTTGCCCTTAATCTTAATTGCATTTCATCTTATTGATTTCAGACCAGTTCTCCATTTGTCTAGATTATTTTGAATTCTAAGTCTATCCTTCAAAGTGCTTGCAACCCCACCCAGCTTGGTGTCATCTGCAAATTTTGCAAGCATGCTCTCCACCCCATTATCCAAGTCCAAGAAAATATTGAATAGTACTGAACCCAGGACTGATGCCTGTGTGACCCCTCCTAGATACACCTTCCCAGTTTAACAGTGAACCATTGATAACTACTCTGAGTTCGGTCTTCCAACCAGTTGTGCACCCACCTTATTGTAAATTCATGTAGGCCACATTTCCCTATTTTGCTTATGAGTACGGACTGTATCAAAAGCCTTACTAAAATCAAGAAGTAGAATGTTTACTGGTGCCCTGTCCCCGCCCCAATCCACTAGGCCAGTAACCCTGTCAAAAAAGCAAATTAGATTGGTTTGGCATGATTTGTTTTTAACAAATCCATACTGGCCACTCCTTCTAATCCTATTATCTTCTTGGTGCTTATAAATTAATTGTTTAATAGTTTCTTCCAGTATCCAGGCCCAATTCAATTTTGGCAGAGAAGACTGTGACCAGTAGTGAATATAGTGGCCAGAAATTACTTTAAACCTAAATATTGGGTGTTTTTTTTTAAAAAAAGGACCAAAACATATACAGAAAAAGAGTTTTAAAATAACACGCAGTTGACACACATCTATTGTCTAAGGCTTCTTGTTGGTAACTTATGCTGGTTTAACTTCTTCAGACCCTCCAGTTGGGTGCGAATGTGTCAGACTGTTTCCCCTGAATAACTCCCTCTTCTCTTGAGAAACGGTTCCTTTTTAAACCTGTCACAGTTCTTAGCTCTCCAGTATGCACGTGTCTTTACCTGTTCTGGGATTGTCTCTTAACAGCCCCGAGTGTTTGTGGAGAATTTGATATCTTGAGACATTATTTTTCTTTCCTGCTTGTTTTTTCCTTTGGGATCCCTATTTAATTAGACTATTATATTCACTATATGTGTGTGTTTGTGTGTGTGTGTATAGATATAGATAAACACACACAGTATTCACAAATAATTACAGAGCAACTCCATTCTATCAAAGATGTTTACGTTCATGTACTTTGTTTTAGATTGATAATGAAGAATATGGTGAAGCTTTATCTTTGGCTCAAGCATATGGTCTAGATTCTGATCTTGTATATCAAAGACAGTGGAGGAAATCAACTGTTAACATTGCTTCTATTCAAGACTACCTGGTATGTTTTTTAAGTTGAAAGAAATTTCTTAATATCCTTGTAGAAACTGAAATCATGTTCTAATTTATGTAACAAATGTTGATACCAATTTGAAGAGTTGTCCTTCATGAATTTCACCTAAGGCAGAAGGGACTGACCTTGTTAAATTCGCTAGCGGCCGGATCTAAAGCCCATTGAAGTAAATGGAAAGACTCCCATTTTGTTCAGTGGGCTTGGGAAGAAAATAATGCATCAAGCCGGTGTCTTCATGTTGTCTTAATTATTTAGTTGAAGGTATTGTTGATTTATGAGCCTCAGATAATTTAAAGTTGAAGTTCTGTTGCTAAATTAACATTATCTCTAAGCCAAATGCTAATTGAAAAAATGCCCATAGCAATATTGTACTAGCAATTGTTCTCCATATGTTATCTAGAACATGTACTGGAACACCTCATAGTGTAATCTTTCACTTCTTGATCACATAAGCAGCCCTTGCTGAAGGAGATGATGCTGAAAATAGCCATATAGTACACTGAGATGGGAGTAATTGTATGCTGTCATCAGACTGCAGAATTTTCAGTCAGCACAGAGCTGCCATACTGACTAGGGAGAATAGTTAGAGCCCTGAGATCCAGGATAACTAGGTTCTATTTCTAGTTCTGTGTCTGAGTTGCTGGGTGACCTTTGTCAAGTCACTTGACATCTGTACCTTAGTTTTCTCCTCTATAAATTGGGAAAAACATCTTTTGTACAGTGCTTTGTGATCCTTAAATGGAAGGAGAACAGTATTACTTTATTATTTATTGGTTTCAAGTGTAGTCTATCTTGCTACCAAAAGCAATGGTTAGAGATTTAGGAACTCCGAAATTTAAACAAACAGCTTCTGTCCGCTAGTCAGCAAAGATTTATTAGAGTGCTGTAGTGAGGTCTCACTCTACTAATTCATTAATGCTAACCAATACACTGCAGTTAATTTACTGATAGATTAGGAAATGCTATAAATAAAACTAGGCTGTAGTTTTCAAAACAAAATATTTTGATGCATTTTCCTTGCTTTTTTTACTGGTTGATTCTTTTGTTTAATTCACATTGAGTCTCCCAGTCACCAGACTAAATTGACAAGGTTCTAAATGGAAGATAGGCAGACTGAAAAAAATGGAAGACACTGATTTCAGTGCTTTGGTTGGCTATAACATATTCCACTATGCTTACTTCTCACTCTTCGTCATTTGATTAGAGTAAAATTAAGAAGCGGTCCTGGGTTCTTCATGAATGCCTGGAAAGAGTTCCTGAGAATGTGGATGCTGCCAAAGAGTTGCTGCAGTATGGTTTAAAGGGCACAGACTTGGAGGCTCTCATAGCTATTGGAAAAGGAGAAGATGGTGGCAGGTTTGTTGGAATAATTTTTGTGTATCCTGTTTCTCTGCTTTGGAATTATGCAGTGAATTTGTCAGTTAACTACAAACTGAAATCTTAACAGATTTTGCAGGACATGGTTTTTAAAATATGTTCCCATAAGAATAGCTGTAACCAATACTAAAGATAGCAGTCAAGTTCTCTCATGAATGAAAATAAATAAAATGGTGACTTCAGAAGTTGAATGCAATAGAGAGGACATGAATATATAGACAATAATATGGAAGTCAGCACAAAATATTTCCAAAATTCGGCTTCTACTTGGAACAGATTCCTGTGTTGATGTTCTTAGACTATTTTGAACCACAGTGTTTACTCCTGGGAGAATTCTGCATCAAAAAATTAAAGATTCTGCACTAAAATAAAAATTATGTGCACAATATTTTAAAATTCTGTATATTTTATTTGTCAAAATAACACCATATAGTCATGCCAGTTTCAATTATTTTGGTAATTTATTTTAAAATACCAGTCAGCAAGTATGCCTGGAACAATACAGACAACAAAAAAGATTCAGGAAATGTTTTTGACAAATAGATTACTTACTATGCATATTAATACAGAATTCTGAGTAATAATGCATTTAAACTACAATACAGAAATGTATTTTCCACACCCACAGCAGCTTTCTGTGTCCCACACTCCCTGTCCCCTCTGTATTCCATGCCTCCTAACGGCCCCACAGGCAGGGCGCTGTGAGGAAGGTGGCCTCTGCTCTCTTCCTATCCGCAGTTGGGACTGTCCCGGGAATGGCTGCTCTCTGTTCTGGTGCCACAGTGGCCCCTGGTGGACGAAAGGCATAACTGCATCACCTTTCTGGCAAGATGTATTTTCTGTGGTGTTTGTGGGGGAATTCTGAGTGGTACATGAATTCTCTGTGTGTGCAGTGGCCCAGAATTCCCCCAAGAGTAAGTGTTGAATTAGCCTTTTTTAATAGCTGCTTTTGCCTTAATTCTTAAGCTATGTAGCTAAAATTAAAAAAAAAATGCATCAGGGAAACAAAACATGGTCTGGTTCTGTCTTTTGTACAGAAGATTGGAGAAAAAACAAATGCAGGTCATTCTGTAGCAACTCAATACAGTGGTGATATATAATTGCTTCTTGGGTGTATATGTAATAACTACCACATATAGTAGTATGTGCTGTGGAAATAGTATCAGGAACTCTGTTGCTTGTAGAATTTGTAAACTTTTAACAGATGAAAACCTTGTGTATTTTGTGAAGAAAATGTGAAGAATGCCCTCCCTATAATTTCAGATACTTAGAATACATCACTTAAGCTCACAATAGCAAAATTGTTTTTCAGATAATTAATTTGTTGTCACCAGATTCAGTAAAAATCAATTCTGATACAAAAGATACAGATGGAAAGTTGTGTAAAATCTGTTGACTGAATAACCAGCTCTTCATATCTTTTTATCAACATTGATTTTTGTTTCTTTCTGCCAGATTTATCTTACCAGGAGAGGTGGACATTGATGAAGTCCCCTATGAAGAATTTTTGTCACCTGATGAAGAAGCAGAAAATAGAAAGGAAAGGGAGGCTAAGAAGCATCAAGAACTGCTTCTATCAGTGAACTTCTCAAAGTAAATTATATGTCAGGTCTAATTTTGCTTAAATTCATAGGTTTATAAATACATAATCCCATGGTCATAATTATCTTAATACATTGTATTTCTTCTTTGGACAATGGTTACAATTTCAATCAGCACTCTATTATGAAAGTTTTCAGTTTATTGAATTTCTTGTTGCGCTTCCAACATATAGATCTGGTAAAACATTTTTTGTCTTGTTGCCTTCGAATAAATATATATATATATTTTTAAATAGAAGTCTATTTTTCAAAGTTTAGATACTATGCTAATGTACTGAAGCAATCTTGAAAATGTAGTGGTCTCTTTCTCTCTCTCTCTCTTTCAAAACAGACTAACACTGGAACAAAAGGAACTTTGTCGAAGCAGGCTGAAATTATTAAATTATTTAGATAGACTTGCAACTTATGAGGTGAGGAGATGGGGTTAAGTCCTTAGATCCTGTCTTGTGAATAGCTTATGTTGTTTCTCTGACTTATTTTGTTCTATTTTCAATCTTCTCTATTAGATATCATTGTTTCATCCTGTATTTGTTTGCAGTAATTAAAAAAATACCTGTTGTGCTTAGAAACATTGAATGGGTATAATATTACTGAAATCTTTGATTATGAAAATGGGAAACTTAATGTGTCTCTGGGGAAACATAGCTTATGAAGAAAATGGGTTACCACATATCCCTTGCATCAGTGTTACAGACATTGTAATAGTTAATGTAGAGCCATTCAGATGTACCACTCTACCATGAAAATCTGCTCAAGCATTTTTCATGAAACATCGTCTGAAATGTCTGAGCCCTGTCTATACTAGCAACTTACAGCAAAAGCCAAGCCACAGTGACGGAAATACCAATTTACCTTTTTCAAATACAGACATGCACGTAGCGGCTATGTTAGATTCTATTAGAAGCAAAACACTTGAAATTTACAGTAAACTTATATGGTAGTAATTTAAGCTTAAAAGTGTGGAGTTGCTACATTCATTTGAGGTTTGAAACTAAACATTCAGTAGATTTTTTTCCCCCCCCAATATATGAAATTTCACTTAGTTTGAACAAAGCTAGTGGATTATATGGAATCCAAATTGACTCACAAATTTTAAATTCACAACTCTCTCTCTCTCTCTCTCTCTCTCTCTCTCTCTCATAAATTTAAATAGTCATTAATGATTTTGTTTACTCTACTTAAACGGACACCATCCACTTGAAATCTAGAGAATAAAAAAAAAAATCAGTAAAAAGTTTCAGCTAGGACAACTGCTCCTATCATCTTGTTGATTTTTGAGTGTGTGTGTGGTTTTACAGTCACAATAGTTAACTGTTTTTCAATTTTTTTTCTTTCCTTTGTTGCTGTGTGGAAGACCCACAGAAATGGCAGGGAGGGGTAATGACTATTGTGGGGGAACAGAGCAACTGGTTATATACAGAGTACTATGAAATGTACAGAGTAAACTGATGAAACAAAATTTAAGGTGACTCTTAACAATTGTAAGCAAAAAACCCAAACCAAAACAAAAGTGTCCGTTCTGAAGTTGATAACGTCTCTTTAAAGTTAAGTGTGTGCATATTATATGTCCAGGTATTTATTCCAAAAATATTTAGACTTAAACCTTAATTGCTTCGCCAACTACTAAGACTTCGAAGATGAGTGTTACTGTTAGAATACTTGTATGTACAGCATGACAGTGGAAATGATAGAAATCTACATTGATCATAAATTGCTTCTATAGATAATCATTTTTAGAATAACATACTGAGCTATATTAGTTTTTGGCTAGTGTAAGGGTCCACTCCTTAGGTAATCTAAGATGCAAGAATTTTAATATGACTTTTATCACATACTTAAATAATTTTTTTATTGAACATTTTTTTTTTCCTTAAAGGAAATCCTTGGAGGGCCTCATGCAGCTGAGCAGAGATATGATGCCGAATTCTTTAAGAAGTTCCGAAATCAGAATATTGTACTTTCAGCAAGAACTTATGCTCGGGTATCAGTATTCTTTTCCCCCCAAACATTTAAATTGCTGTTTTTGTTAACACTAACTAATTCCCCATCACCACATACTGAAATGCATCCAATTTTTTTTTCTGTTTTGAAGCTATGAGTGATTTTAAAAATCGGAATAATATATCTTGAATGTTGTATTTGATTATCTTTGTCTGACTGTAAAATGGGACAAGATTCCTCTGCTCTGTCAAGCTTCCAGATTATGAAAACTTTTAAATGAGATAAATGTTTTAGTCACTCATAGTCTTTAAAAATGCATGATGATATCAGAATTGTAGTGTTTGCTGAGCAGTAATTGGTAAGCAGAATCATTCTTAAACTGTTTTCATAGTGTAAAACAGAATATTTTATATTTTCTGGTGTAGGAAAGCAATGTGAGAGCCCTAGAGATCTTGTTTACGTACCATGGTTCAGACCTGCTTCCACATCGACTGGCAATTCTCTCTAATTTTCCAGAGACCACTTCACCACATGAGTATTCCTTTTTGCTGCCTGAAGCTTGGTAAGAAAGCATTTTCTCAATATCAGTTACTGGACTGCATTTTCTTTTTAGAACATGTTGAGAGATTTTATTCTAAAAGTGTGGCTGTAAACTTAAAAACAATTTGAAAACAAAGTGTGGGTTTGTGTCTGTGTATAGCTGTTGACCAGCATCAAGAGAGCACTTTGGAATTTACTTCTTGAATCTCTTTACTTTCTACTTAATATAGTTTTCACTTTGTCTTATCAAGTCACTCAGTGTAAATAGATAAGAATCAGTGGCTTTCTACCTCTTGCTTGCAGAGATTTTTTCAGGATATATGGTAAATCTTTAGGTGTTGAGATCATTTAAATGTACTTGCCTCCTTTTCACATAATAGACCCTGTCAGGGGAAGTGTCCACTCTGACTTCCCTTAAGAAGGCCTGTCTAGCACTCTGTACAGTTTATCAAATGCTGTGCTTCAGTGGGTGCATGGGAGTCTTTCCATAATTTGTTTGTAACTGCGTTGAGGTCCTCGGGTGTAAGGCAAAGTAGAAATACAAATTATTATTATACATTCTTTAAATTAAGAAATAACTGAAGTGTGGAAATTTTACCTGTTGCTACTGACTTAAAGTGACTCAAGAAACTTGGCAGACTACCTCAGAGGAAGATAGAGCATGAGGTCAATAGTCTAAAATTCTGATTTCACATACAAAATGGTTTTTAAATTAGGTTTTAATTCCTTCATCTTCTGTTTTATGAGAGATCTCCCAGATCCAACATCAGAAATCTTGACGCTTCTTCAGAATTCCCTAAATGTCCCGTTTCCATTTCTATTGACATCTATAGACGCTGCAGGATGCTGTTACATGTTTTCTCAGTCTGTCATTGATTATGAAGCTATTACCACAATCTATGAAGATGAGGGGAAATGTACTGATAGGTTCTCTACGACTCCTTGTCTCCCAGGAAAAAGTTCAAGACCACTGATTTCTCTATATAAAAGCTTATGAACAAGGCTATTCTCTTTTCCTGGATTAAATACAGCCAAATACAATATCTCAGTTTCTGAGAAAAGAATGGAAAACCTAATTTCTCTGGTATTATAACAACAATGTTTTCTAATCATAAAGAAATAATTTTCAACAGACTCCTTCTGAGTGTCTGACTAAAACATCTCTATATATTTTGCTTTCATGAGTATTTACTGTTTTTTTTTTTTTTTTTTTTTTCCCTTTTGGAAATTGCCATTATATATACAACATACGTAAGGAATAGGTTTTGTAGCATAACTGATCTAAAACCACCAAAGCATTTTGGGCTACACACTGTTTCTACAGGTAACTGCTTCAAGATATTTCATACTGTATCTATATGAACCAGAGAAGTCAAATGAGATTTTCTTCATAACTTTAAGCTTTCAGAACAAAAACAAGAGCAGAAAGCCCTTATGTATAACAATCAATGCTACTGCATCTAAGCTTCTATGGCTATCATCATAGTGGCCTTTTTTAATATTTCCAGATCTCTCAATCTTTTCTGTCAGTGTATGTTGACTTGAAGCATTTATTTCTCATTTGGGAAGAAATTGATTGACTTTTGAAAACTGTGAAATGGGATTTAAGTCTATTTATCCTTCAGTATCCACTGTATTTAAGCAGTTATTAAGAAAAAATGATTATTTAGACAGCAGCATAATACAAATAAAAGAACTAAAAGATATCTGTATAATTGTCTAACTTAGGTCCTTAAAGACCTTGTACTCTCAGTAGCTGAGTGCCCCCAAAATCTTTAATATATTATCCTCATAACACCCTTGTGAGGAAGGGAAATATTATTAATCCTTTTTTACGGATAAGGAATTAATGCACAGAGTGACTATGACAGTCCAAAGTCACACAGGGTGTCTGCTTTGTGTCCCAGGCTACCACCCTAATCACTGGACCTCATTGTTCCTGTCCTGCAACATATTAACAGATTCTGAATTCTAGTTTTGCTGACAGTGTTAAATCATTCCATTTTTAGATGAGTTGTTCTACCACTTGCTGTTTAAAACTTGGAACTTTTTAATTTCCAAAACTTTATAGGATACTTTTCATTTAATGGGAAAAATAGTAATATGAATACATTTAAGGTAATACAGAAACAAGCTTTATAATATACAACAAATCTGAGATCAAAAGGTCTTCATTTATCTATCTGAAATGCATGTGTGTAAGGACTGCATGCCTTGGAATACAAAATATAGAAGTCTTAATAATGACACTGAGATTACTGCAGGCTTTACTTGCACACATTTATAGAAATAGCAGTTATAGTATAAAATGGAGGAACATTTTTGATGTACAATTTTTGATGTAACAAATGTTACTGATTATCACCTTCTGAATATTGAAACCATCTTGATGGTTTAATTTTCCTTGGAACTTAGTTTTATCAAAGGTTTGAAAATGGATGAAAACACACATTCCAATAAATTGTTTACTCAGTTTCATGCTATAAATTTTAGGTTTAAGACTCTTGAATATATTTTATGTATTGATTATCATTTGATTTACACGATGAACCTATATCAGTCATTTGCAGTTTCTACTTTTTGTTGTGTTTTGAACCTTTTTGACTTGAATAAGGGTCTCTGAGGAAAACTTGTAAGGTAGAGGTAACAGAATGGAGCTATGCCTATTAAACCAATAGAACATATTTTCATGAGATTTTTTGCCTTTGTGCGGGTGACTGCATTTTAATATGATTGCAAAGTAATTACATCATTTTTGTGTGACAAATGCTGTAACTAAAAATGAAAACAGCCACTTGGATTTCTTCAGATCTCTGCCCTTACACTTTGTGGCACACTTTTCAGATGTGGTTTGGAGACTGGTGTAACTCTGAGAAATATTTAGGTGGCTATGACTAAAAGAACAGTGTACACTAGAAAGTGAATGAAAGAAAGAACAACTTAGAATGCCACTTCTAGAACTCTTGAATACTGTAGAGTTTCCATTAAATAGAGTAAAATAAATAAAGAGTAATAACTGATATTTGCTGACATATGGGCCATCTAAATGTGTAACTAGCTAAGCTACTAATTTATTGAGCCCTCTCCTGAATTGTAACTAAAGGCAGAGGTACAACTGGCTGAAATTGTAAAGCATGATACTGCTAACTCACTAAATTATTAAAATATGTACCATAGAGCAGGAGTTCTCAAACTGTTTTAGAGTGTGAACCACATCTTAATCTAGAGATCGTTTTATGGACATTTCCACGTCGATTATTAGCAAGCAGACCACCTTCTTCCAATTTGAGGTCCCCTAACATCCCTGTAAAAAATAAAAATAAAAATGCAGCAATAGATTACATTAAAAAAATTAGGGAACTATTTAATGGTGTCTTTCAAGGCAGTTTAGCAGCTACAAACAAGGAGTCCCAGCACCATGTGAGCAGCTAGCTCCCCAAAGACCCCTTTTTAAAAACCTTTTCCTGAAATAAGAGTCTGTTACTAAAGATATTCCTGAGCTTTTATCACAATGAAAACAGTACGTTTAAAAGAATAAATGAATTACAAAGGGTAAAATTGTCAAAGGCAGCTAATTCCCATTTTCAGGAGTCAGTCATATGGAAAGTCAATGTGACTAGGCTCCTAAATGCCTAGGTCTTTCTTGAAAATGGGACTTAGGCTCCTAAGTTTAGGTAAAATTGTCAAAAGTGCCTGATAGTTCTGCTGGTGTTTAAGATTGTAGAAAAAAAAGTATAAGATTGTGTCTGAGAAATAGTATTTGATCTTGTAATTAATAATTGTTTTATAATGCACACAAAAGAGCAGAGTTAAGGTTTGTAATTACTGACTTATGGATGCTTAAGAATGCAGTCTTAACGTTTCTTCACACAGTTTTTAAATGGAATATTACAATATATGAGAAGTAAAGTGTGCAAAATGCATATTGCAGTACCTTTGTTAAAAAAAAAAAGAATGATTCTGCATTTTAGAAAAATAAAAAATTATCGTGATCCAAAAGATGTATAGCGATCCTGGGAACATACAGAGAATCTGTTTTTCATCCTGAAAATACAGTAGAACCTTAGGGTTATGAATACCTTGGGAATGGAGGTTGTTCATAACTCTGAAATGTTCGTAACTCTGAATAAAACATTCTGGTGGTTGTTTCAAAAGTTTACAACCGAACATTAATTTAATGCAGCTTTGAAACTTCACTATGCAGAAGAAAAATGCTACTTTCACTTTTTTTTTTTTTAAATAGTTTACATTTAACCCAGTACTGTACTGTATTTGCCTTTTTTGGTCTCTGCTGCTGCCAGATTGTGTACTTCCAGTTCCAAATGAGGTGTATGGTTAACTGGTCAGTTCGTAACTCTGTTTGTAACTGAAGTTCTACTGTAAACTTTTCTGAAAGTTATTTCCTGGATTTGACTCTTTTTACTGTTAAGTTTATGTAGAGTGGATGAGCTTACATGCTTTCACAGTAGATCATCCTTACTTTAAAATCATTACTCTGTCATAATTAGAAGACTTTTTTGCTTTAAGTTGTTTCATACTAGTGTTTCAATTATAAAAATAGATTTGAAGTGTAGAGCTCAGAGCTCATAAATCAAAATTGAGTAGACTTCATTATCTAGTAGTTGCAAGGAACATTTTTGAAGTCTTATCTCAGAAAGACAAGTTTCAGAATATCTAATAGAGCCTTTATTTTTCCAGCACTGCAGGTTAAGCTTTTTCTTATGTCAAAGCATACTTTTCCAGATGGCTTGTTTCCTGCATTAAAGAGGCTTATTAATACATCAAGCTTTTTTCCCTTTCCCCACTCACAATATTCTTCACCAAAAAAACCCCAAAACAAAATGGGGAGAACTGCTTCTTGAGTAGAAATTGGCCAAGTACTTACTATATCTGATATTTGCAGAATGTCCCCTTTGGCCAACTAGCAAATGTTAAGACATCACTGATTTTTGATGACTAAATCAATTGTTCTTTCCCATCTATTAAGACAGCTATTAGGACCATAAAAAGAGAGAGGAAAAATGAACATGGTATTTAATTGCTAACTATTAACTAACTGATATTGCTTTGGTAATTGTATTGTGACAACCTGAGGCAGGAGCAAGAGGAAGGAAAGGTGGTTACCTTTGAAAAGCCTGTTTCTCTTTTTGTTTTGTGTGCACATGTAGTTGTTTCCAGCCTACACTGTTGACTCCCATATTCCAGAAATGTTGTTCCTTTCCCTGATTAGTAAGTCGGTTTCCCAAGCACTTTTGCTGCCCTGTGTATATGATAAAGTACTTAATCTTTGGCCTTAGCAGCAGCTGTGAAGAGTTGTGCAATCATGGGCCAAGATAGGCCTTTTCCTCTACTCATGTTTAAATTTGTGTTAAATTTATGGCCACTCTTCATAGTCCTGGGGTGGATTTGCAGACTCTCTAGCCTGACTGATATATATGGTGATCTTAGCACTAGAAGGTGTGTCCTGGGGAATACTACATATACACATTTTTCCTCCTTAAAAGCTTCCTTTTGGTGCACTCTCTGTAAACTGCGAAGAGGCTGAACGATGCAACTTGCTAACAGATAACTGTCATTGCTTGGACAACTGCAAAATGGAGATGGGATGGGAGGTACTGGGTGTAAGTCAATCCCATTCTCAGTACCTTTTACAAAGACATATTTTATATATATATATAATATTAAAAAAAAGCATTCCCTGCTGCGAAGCTAAGGCTCTACACAAATAATTAAAATAGGTTCATAATAGATAACTAGTAATTTGAATTGGAACTCTTCATCTGTAGTACACTAGATCAGATTTGGCCCAATTCTATACTAACAAAGTTACCACCTCATGCCTGTTCCTCAATCACTTGTATTTGAGATAGGATGATTGTCTTCGAGTTCCTTGTAGACCTATACTCCAGGTGGACATGGTACCATATTACCACCAAAAGTAACACCCTTGTTGTTAGTTGTAGCAGAAATCCCAAGGGTGGAATGGGCATGCAGACTGAATTACCTTTTTTTCTGGGGAAACATGCATTGCCACTGGACATGCTATATCCATTTCTAGGGCAAATTACATGACTTTGTTCTTTAACTGCTATCAGTACAGCACATTTCACGAGCTCTACATTCATGTGTACACAAAAAATAAATGTCAATATGATAATTAAAACATCACAAAATATGCATTCTAAGCCCAACAAAATATATTCCATACCAACATTCCCAACAAAAGTGAGCACTCATGTGCTCTCGCTCTCTCTCTCTCTCTCTCTCTCTCTCTCTCTTGTGTTAAAATTATTTAGTGCCCTGTGCAACTTTCAGGCCGTGGTTGAATGTATGTAAAAATAATGTATGACCAATTATTCATAGGTAGTTTTTCAAAAATTGGAATTTCATTACTTGTACACTTCATACTCTAAGAGAAACTCTAAGAGACCCTATTTATGAGCTACCATTTCTGCTGAAACCAAAGGAGTTCCTCTTTCAAAACCCCATTTCCCCCACAGAAGCACCATCCTGTGCTCCCACCAAGAATTTGTAATGTAGCAGATTTTTTTTTTTTGTAATGTAACCTTCTTGAAAAAATAGTAATTGCCTATTAAATTAGAATGATATATCGTTTTGGTTTAGTAAATTTTATACAGCCTATTTCAGTTCATGAATTTTTCTCACCACTTCTGACTCCTGGAAGAACTTTAAAGCAAGGACCTTTTTTTCCAGCATAATTTTATTTTCGTAATGAAATATTGCCATATATGGAATAGCTAGTGTATTGTAGTGGCTATGGAAACAAGATTAGAGCAGCACATCCCTCTTTGTTATTCTCAGGAGCAGCATAATGAGATTTCATTTTTTTCCTATAAAAATGAAAAGCTGATTAGACAACCTAATCAAAATGAAATTAATGAATGTGTGATTCAGTCTTACATTGCTTTTAGGTAGCGGATATTGAACATAAAAGTACTTGGCTTTGTACTTTTGAAATAGGTTTTGTGCTTTTCATTAATAAACTGCTGTGAGAAGGCATCTGCAACATTCATAAAATTTGAAAGCATCTTTACTGACTCTTACATTGTTGTAACAGTAACTGCTGTGGTCTTGTGGTTGGAGGAGGATGGAGTGTTAAATTATGTTTCTGGACTTGCTATTTACTAGCTGTGACCTTGGACAACTCATCTGAGGCCTGTGGTGATCAGTAGATTAGGCAATTAATTTGTTTATCTATTCCTTAGTGTTACCTCATCTGTAAATAGAGTAATATTTCTCTACCTCACAGAACTGTTTAAGCTTCCTTAATATTTGTAATGTGCTGTCCAAGTGCAAATAATCTTTTCTGTGATCTTATTTTGTATTATCATAGCTCCCAAAAACTCCAGTTGTGGTGAGGGCCTCGTTCTGTATACTCTACCTAGTAGACTGTAAACTCTTCAAGAAAGGACTATTTTTGGTAAAATTAAAACAATGGGGCATTGGCCTCTAGATGCTATCATAATACAAATAATAAATAACATATAGCAAGACTCAGTCACTGCTCTGAAGCATTTACAATCTAATTCTAGCTGTAACAAACGGAGGGGTGGGAGAGAGGGGACATGGAGTATTTTGTTTTTTTGTTTTGTATTCTGGTTAGTAGGCCTGTTTAGTTGGTGGTTTGGGTAAATTTTGCAAGTCAAACGTCTGTCTCGGAGAAGTAACGAGGCAGACAGAGGGAAGATAGCTCTTTTCTAATGTCTATTTTAATGGATACAATTAGAGTCCTTAGCTTATTGTTAAAACTATTGCCACTGGGATTTAAGAGATAATCTCAGTGGAAAATAATGCCCTTCCCTGCATTATAAATACATAACCAGAGCTTTTTTTCCTCTACTCTTAATTTCCTTTTCCTTTTTACTGCATTAAACTACCATGTTGCAACATTATAGCTGACACTTTAAACTCACAAAAGTCAGGGAATTCAAATGTATCGTTCCCCCAACAGCCATAATTCAGTTATATTGCACATTATACTGGTAGTAAAAATCAACACTTTAAGATGGTAACTTTTATGTATATTCCTCTGTTTTCGCTCTCAACTTTCCCAAATACTACTACTGGGCTGAAATTGTCCTTACTTGTTTTCAGCTTCAAGATGAATCTTTATTGGATCTTTGAATGAAATCCATTCAGCTGCTTGAGGTGGGGTCAGGAATACTTTCTTAATAATTCAAACATAATTCTCCTGGTAAGGTCACCCAAGCCAGACAGATAGAAGGGTAGAAACCAGACAAAAATCAGTCTCCTGGTCCTCCAACCCATTGGGAGTTGGGCATGATGTTGACAGCCTAATTCCATAGAACAGTTTTATTATGGGAACAGAAGAACAAATAAGACACCAAATATTGATCCTTAACCTCAAATGGACAGCATGATGGATATCAGCCAAACTCTTCTGACAGGATGCTGTTATCCTGAAGATCTCACTGCTGCAGGCTCATTCCAAACTTCAGGTTAGTTTTTGAAATGTGAGGACTGTTACAGATTGGGAAGTCAGCCCAAGAAATGGAAAATTACAATTTAGTCATCCTTCGTATGAGTGAATGCAGGTGGCCAGGTGCAGATGAAATGAAAATGAAAAACAGAAATAAATATGATTCACTCTTGGACATCAGATAGAAGAATAGAAGAAGTTGCATTGATTTTGAAATCTACCACACAAAGAACCATTTTAGACTGGGAACTGGTTAATGGCAGTAATGTACGAGATTTCAAACACACTATATATACGTGATAGTTATTCAATGGTATGCCCCAGCGAATGTATATGATGAGGAAGATCAAGATACTTTCAGTAACATTCTTCAGGATCTCATCAACAAAGGCCCACAACATGATTTTTATTGTAGGGTGATACGAATTCTGTAGTTGGGATAGTCAGTCATGGCATGATGGACATAATGAGCACACATGGCTCACTTAACAACATTGGCGAGCATATTCTTGAATTATGTCACTTGACCATTTTGTTGTTGGAGAAACACACTTTCCTCAGAACAAAATTTTTAAAAAACCCACTGATTTTGAGTAATGCAGTCAGGCGATATCTAATAGATCATTTTGGTGTACAAAGATAGTTTTAATAGTCACTTCAAGATATCTGCGTATACAGAAGGGAATATGTAGGAAGTGATTATCAATGCATTGCCATCATGAAGTGAAATTGGGGAAATTGCCTCTAAAGATGATCATAAGAAAGATGAATATCTTTAAACCTGAGGATGAACAAATAAGGAATGATTTAGAAGTTTACTTTTAAAGAAAGCTGTCAAATGTGGCAGAAGTAGTCTTTGATATAGAAAAAGCATGGAAGCAATTAGTAAATCTTAAATCCAAGGACAGTCTCTGCTCTCTTAATATAACAAAGTTAGGAAAGAAGAATGGATTTGCAATGCCATGTGGGACACTATTGCTATGACATTATTGACATAAGCTATGACCGTTTAGATCATTGTTGCAACCACTGTTAGATATTTGCAGCAAATATTGTATAAAGGTTGTCGTGTGAAGTGTCTATGGAAAGGTTATGATTTGCTGATTATGATTATGCTATTCGTATGGGTGTATCATTTTGGTAGTTGAAGTTATAGATATTGGCTATGTACTTGTATCTCAGTGTATTTGATTTCAAGTAGTCTCAGTGAAGCATTTGGTCAGCTCCTTGAGAAGGGACTATTCTCAATAAGTGCCCAATCCAGAAACATTTAACGGACAATGGGCTTTGGAAGACGCCAATCCACCTCTGAGCTTTCCTGGGAACATTCAAACTAACATGTAAACAATGGTGTCGGCATGTAAAGAATTGAGTCATGCATGGACATGTGGCTTGCTCATGTGACTCCAGGCTCCATCTTGCTGCTGTGATCTTCCAGAGGGCAGAGATTATAAAAGGCTGCAGCATCTCCTCCATTTTGTCTTCAGTCCTGCTTCTTGCCTCTGGAGGGACTTTGCTACAAACTGAAGCTCTGAAAGGACAAAGGGCTGACTGACCCATCCCAGCTATGGAGGTACTCTAGACGCTGGATTTGAACCTTCAGTTTATCCCATCGCTGCCACCATGTCAGGGTTCACCCCCATTCTGAACTCTGGGGTACAGATGTGGAGACCCGCATGAAAGACTTCTTAAGCTTATATTCTATCAGCTTAGGTTAAAACTTCCCCAAGACACAAATTCCTTTCCTTGTCCTTGGACGGTATTGCTGCCACCACCAAGTGATTTACACAAAAATTCAGGGAAAGGTCACTTGGGGATATTTTGGGAGGATAGGGATTCCAAGTCCCTTCACCCCCTTTCCTGGGGAGGCTTGAGAATAACTGTCTTGGGGAAGTTTTAACCTAAGCAGGTAGAATATAAGCTTAAGAAGTCTTTCATGCGGGTCCTCACATCTGTACCCCAGAGTTCAGAGTGTGGGGGGCGGGGAACCTTGACAGTTGCAGAAAGAAAAACAGGTTAAATCTACTTAATGTCTTAGGGACAGAAGAGGGTAAACAACAAAAGGAGGAATATAGGGATAAAGATAAACCAATAAAAAAGATCAGCCAAGGAGGAGAAAAGAGCATTTATTGATAGGCATTTGGTAACAGGAATGGCAGCAATGAAAGGTTTTAATTAAACCACTAAATGACTTGTTGGAGATTTTAGCCATAGTAGAGAAGTTCCAGTAAAAGATAAACAAGGGAAAACCCTTTACTACCTTAGAGGAACAAAAAAAAAGATGGATAGAGCATTTCCATGATATCCTTAACAGGCCTCCACCAAAGATAGCATTCAGCTTTGATAACATAGAGAAGATGGCAGAGCTTGATGTTTGCTGTGAGGAAATTACCCTGGATGAATTGAAAGCAGACGTTGATGGATTAAGTAGCAATAAATCACCAAGTGAAGATCAAATCATAGCAGAACTGCTTAAGGCAAGTGGAGAGGACAACATGAAAATCCTATTATCCCTGATATGGAAGAAGAGGCATGGCCCGGAAGAATGGAAAAGAAGGATTATAATCAGCTCCTCAAAAAGGTAGATTTGAGTGATTGTAATAACTAATGTGGTATTGTGCTGCTTTCAGTCCCAGGGAAGGTCTTCTGTGTAAGCACCCTAAATAGACTTAGAGATGCCATAGGTAGCAGACTTAAAACAACAAGCTGATTTTCATTCCAGTCAATATTGTGTGGATCAGGTATTCATCTTCCATAATACCATGAAAAAAAAACAATGAATGGCAAGTGCCAATACTTCTGAATGTTGTAGTTTTTCAAAGGACATTAGTGTAGATGGAGAATCTTTGTAGCAGATGATACAAATCTGTGGTATCCCCAACAAAATCATTCAATAAACAGTCAATAAACCAGGAGTTAATGAACTGGTTAATGTTACCAGTCACTAGTAACTTGCATTGGTGTCAGGCAGAGTTGTGTCTTGTCCCCTATATTGTTTGGAGTCGCTGTTGACTTTATGTGACAGACTATCAGTAGGTAAAGGGGCATTATGGAAGTAGTAGGCGAGCTTTGGAGACTTACATTCTGCAGACAACATCTGTCTTATAAGTAAATCAGTTGAAGATATGCAGAGAAACACAGATGTTCTTGCAAATTCTCTCAAGCAAATAGGTCTTGTTATCAATAAATCAGACGGAAGTTATGAAAATTTACCTACCAATAACTTTCCTTACGTAGAAGGTGAAGCCTTGAAAACTAATAAATGTACTTATCTGAGTAGTATGATTCATGATACCAGTGCTTACATATTTGATATAAAGTCCAGAATAGATAAAGCAAGTGCTGTATTTTGAAGACTCAATACAGCATGGAAGTCCAGTGTGATCAGCAAAACCACCAAACCTAAGATCTTTAGAAGCAACATCCCAAGTGTCTGCCTAGGGATAGAATTCTAGAAAATAAATCCATCCAATGGCAATTGAAAAATGTACAATACAGGTACATGGATAAAATATGTAAAATGGACTGATAGGATAAGTAATTAAGAGGCCTAGAATGGGCACAACTGCCTACAACAAAACAAGCAAATATGAAAAGATGGATGTATTTGTGATATCTTTTAAGAATGTCTTATAGTAGGCTTCCTAAATGATCATTGCTTAGTGAACCCAGAGAAAAAGGCAGAGAGGCTGACATAGAGGCACACTCCTAGCTGAAGTGGCATTATTACATGTGAATATAAAAGACTTGAAAAAATTAGCTTAGGATCGGGATGGTTGGTGCCATCCGACTTCTGCTTTATGCACCTGATGGTGTGGGAAGGATGACAATGATACATTATAAGAAGTTTTTTCCACTAATACATTTGTCTCTGTTCAGTGATGTCGCAGTCCATTGTCTATGGATTGTGACTGTTCTGAATAGAAAGGGCAGAGCTTTTATTTACACTCAACTTGTTTTCACAATGAAAGGAAAAACAAAGTAGGCAAGTTAAAGGAGTATGTGGAGAGGGGCAGGAGAGGGGGGGTGTTCAGAGGAGCTAAATGTAATTAAAAGCATATGTTAAAACACTATTATGGTTGTAAAAATGAACCCATCCATGAAATGCGAAAGATAAACATCTGATGGGAATGTTAATTTGTCTTTATTGCACGTGTAGTCACATTTTCGTTTGCTGGCTAGGTGGTTGTACGTGTAGTCTTTTAATATATATGGTGTGCAATATAGTCAGGTTACTTTTCCTATTGCTACCATTATATGGTTGAACTGATGAGAGGATGCAGGGCAAGAGCTATTTGTTTTACGTTTTCTGTGTTCATGTTGTCAGATTTAATACTGCAGTAACACAAGTTGTATGTGTTCGTGTATGTTAATGAAAAAAGCTGAAATCGTACATGTACTCGAGGACAAAATTGAAGTTGTTGTGGGAATTGTCGCTCTTGAATTTCTTAATTCTTATGCTTTAATATTAACATTGTGAAATTAACACTTTTTCTGTGTGGTAGGGGTGTTGTTATAATGAATCTTCTGGAATGTGTCCTTGCTGTTTTTACATTGTTGCCGTTGTGCTTGGATTCCTGCTGTGTCCTTATCGACCAAGCACCACTTCCTCCTCCATACGCTTAAAATTTGTTACTTAATCAATCCCTCAATTCTTCTCATCAATAATACTGACATTCTCTCCATTTTGAATTGTTGATCTGTCTTATTTGTTTGTCCTTTTTAGACTTCATCCTGTTTGGAACAGAGCAAACTCCTTATATACGTTTATAAAGTACCATATATATGTATGATTGTATATAGATCTTTGATATAGATTTTAAAAATAATTTGAGTGATAGGTACTGGAAAAATACTTTCGATTTTTGTTTTTGTTTTACGTTCAGCGCTGTTTAAACTAGTTTGTGTTAACTCTTAAATTCTTTTAAAATGTTTTTCCTCCTAATTCAACTTTGCATGCCTATATGGAAAGCATAGAGTCAAAATATTGGCTGCTGCTTTTTCTTCCTGATGATTTAGAACCTAACTATAGATTCTTTTATTTTGGCTCCTATTTGGATGAAAAGATCTTTCCATTTTCTTGTTTAGAGTTATATTGAAGCTTTAAAATCCTCAGTGCTTGAATCCTACAATTAAAAATGCCTTTCTTCTTAAATGCCACATCTGACATAGTGAGAGAAGTGGTGAGGTATTATCTTTTATTGGACCGACTCCTGTGGGTCTAATAAAGAGACAAGTTTTTGAGCTATACAGAGCTCTTCTTCAGGTCTGGGAAAGGTATTCAGAGTATCACAGCTAAATACAAGGTAGAACAGATTGTTAAGCATAAGTAAGGCTACAAGTTTGTCACAGAGGTCACCGATTCTGTGTGTGTTGTTGTTGAGACCTCTGTGACTTCAGGGCTCGGGCTGCCAGCCCCAGGTGGCGGGGCTTGGGTTGCAGTGAATTCTTGTTTATTGCCTGCTACCTGCCTTTGACTTTTACTAAAAATAACAGTGACAAAATCTTAACCTTAAACATATGCTGTAAAACTTTCTGCGAGAGCAGAGTTATTTTCAAAGAGTCTGTCATTAGTTTCCACAGCAGAAATTTTGAAACAGCAGTTACACTGAAAGCTGCAAGCAGCTGAGATGCTTTTATTTTAAATGTTGATTATTTTCATTTGGGTTAATCATCCCAAAATGTTTCTTTTTGAGTAGGGTAGTTTAAAGAAGTGGCACTGACTGTGCTTTAGGATAGTAAGGCACTGGAATGTATTGCCTCCTCTCTCTCTCTCTCTCTCTAGAAAATTGTGAGTATTGAACACACCACTCTCTTATCTCCTTTCTGGCAACCTTTTTCTTTCCTGTCAGAGTTTATCAAATAAGCTGAAAGTTTATAATGGATGTAGTTACAGTCACACAAAGTGCCTGGCTGTGTCTGTTACTCTTAAAGAAAACCAGATTGCCAGTTATAACTACTGCAAAGCTGGCTGAGGGGAGCTTTTTCCTGAATTAAAAATAAAGCACAAACAACATATGCAAATATGATAAATATACACCATGAATTTCTAAAAGACCATTCTTTCCTTATTATGTCCGCTTCTTTGGGAGAAGAAGACCTCACACATAATGAAGTTGTGCTTAGGGCCTAATCCTGAGAACCTGCAAGTGGTACTGACATTGCATCCTGTCCTTTCATTTCATTCTATGGCAGTTACAAGTGCTCAGTATCTTTCTGAGGATTTGATCATAAAAGCAGACATGGAATAATGTAGTTTTGTAATAAAGATAAAAATAATGGCTGACTTAATATTATAGGGTCAGTAAATTGTTTCATCTAGTCTATGATATTTATAATTTATTAGTATTCAAAGAAAAGCATGTGATGAAACAATAGGAAAATATAGATGTAATACTATATTTTAGATTTGATAACTTTCAGACATTTTAAAATGTAAGACATGGGTATGCATTAAATATATGTGATTGCAGCAGAACAAATGACTCTCTAAGTACTTCCATTGCAAGTTTTTATATTCTGTCCTCAGTATATGGAATCTTTTCCAAATTAAATGCAAGTAAGATGAGAGTTGGAATTCTCACATTAATAGCTTTTTGATGGTATATGGATGGAAGATTTTGTGAGAACTGTACCATATTTTTGCATTCAACATCTTCCATAAATAGCTTTCTCATCTCTAGCATATGGATACCTTGCATTTTTAATCTGTGTTTATTATATCGGATATTCAGAATCAATACTTAGCACAGCAGACCTTCCAGATACAAAAAGCTTTGAAGCAAAACAGTGTTTCAGATGGTAAGAGGGACTCCGATTAAAAAAAAAAATAAATAAAAAGACAGTGAATATGTGAAAATGACATTGAGAAGTTCCTTGTTTTTTGTGTCTCAGTGTTTCCAGATCAGATGTGCAGAGTTTACAGGGAGAAGGTAGTATTTCCTAACTGTCAGCTCTACAAACTCAACCTGACATTTGTGAGTCATATAGAAACACACACTGCATTTTTTTCCTCAAGTACTGTGTACCGAGTATAAAGTCACCATAGGAAAAAAGAAAGAATTGAACTCTGTCCTTAAAACTGAATAATACCTTACCTTTTAGAAAACATGTCCATGAGAAAAATAAACCCATGGCTTGAATACCTGCAATAAGTAGGTTATGGCACTTACAATAAAACAGGCAGTCTTTTATCAAAGCAGAGAATTATAAGACCAGTTGAACTAGGTCTTATATTGAGGGCTATATTGAGAAAAGTGAAACCCTTTAGAAGAAAAAGATCAGGAGTTGAGTGCCTTCCTAGTCAGTCAATTGACTGGACTCCAGTTGAATTTGGAGTGTATTGAAGGAAGTAGGAGCTTCAATAACCTACCAAGGGGAAAAACATCAAAAAGTGTGTTTTGGCTCTTTGGAAGGAGCAGTTTAATTGGCAAGAAGAATATATAAAGTGTTGCAAACAAATTTCAGTGTGTAATAGGTAATGCTTAGCATTTGTATGATTTTAATCTGTAGATTTCATTGGGTATACAGTATCACCCTTAAGATTTTTCTTTTGTGAGTCAACCTGGCACTATTCCAGTGGGACTATTAATGTCTGGTTGCTCCTAGCAGTTGATGATGGCCAAAGAAGAGTACTGATGTGTGCATGATTCTTTTGAAAGCAGAACTTCCTTGTTCTCTGCCAATCTTGACTGCTAAGTTCATTTGGCAGGAGGAGAGGGAAGACTTTGTTTAGGTCTTTGGTGTCTGGGTAAAATACTGTCTATATAATTGATTTTCCTTTATAAAAATCTTGGAGACATTTTTAAAAGGGCATTATTTTTCTAAAATGTGTTGGAGCTACACCTCTACCCCAATATAACGTGACCTGATATAACACAAATTTGGATATAACGCGGTAAAGCAGCGCTCCGGGGGGGGTGGGGCTGCGCACTCTGGCGGATCAAAGCAAGTTCGCTATAATGCGGTTTCACCTATAATGCGGTAAGAATTTTTGGCTCCCGAGGATAGCATTGGGGTAGAGGTGTATTTAATAAAATGACCTCCTGGAGTTTTTTGAGAAGTGTGCTAGTGTTCATAACAATTAAATCCTTACATGTTCCAAATTCAGAATTCTGCACTCTATATCTGTGTTTTGAAACAGCTAGCTGTACTTCATTCACATGTGATTTTTGCATCTCATTTGTTCGTATGGTACCATGTGTGTGCATGGTGCTTTACACATAAGACAGGTCCTTTTCTGAGAAACTTGTCTTCTGAATTATACATGGAATAGCCAGGGATTAAAGTAAAAATAGATTCATCCCTGAAATAAATGTTAAAAGAGTGAGGTAAAGTAAAAAGGGAAACTATCCCATGTTGTCTGGATAAGATTTACCTTCACTGTATCAGAAAGGTCACATATACAGAACTGAAGTACGGGATGTCATGAATGAATTTCCCACTACTAATAGGTATGTACGTATTGAGACAATTAGTTGTGTTGTCCCTCGTTTTTCCAGGTCTCAGTCATAAACTCCTATGATAAAACCAAATACAGAAAATTTTCTGAAGTGGCTCAGTAGGATTACTTTGAGCTGCTTTTAAGGGCACATAAAAATAAAATGGTGCATGCTGTGCAAACTACAGGGAGTTGCTGTGAATCAATAAGTAGATGGTTTCTGGACTAATATCTCCTTGACGTATTGTAATAATACAAGTTACTTATTGGGGAAATGGGCCACATCACTGTTCAGAAACTATGGTAAATGACGACATTATTGACTTATTTTTAATATGAAAGCACCCACAGGCCACAATCTTGACTGGGCCCCATTAGTCCTAGGTGCTGTGCAAACAAAGTTCCTTTCCCAAAGACCTTACAAACTAAGTTAAAGAAGAGGCAGCACATGGGTGCAATGAGCAGTGGGAAGGGATGGGGGAGAGATTACAAGGGTGATGGGAAAGAGAACATGTATTATGTAGTTCAACTGTGTGCAATGTTTGCAGATTATAGGTGTTTTGATATGTCAAACTATTTTGTGAGATTAAAGAGCTAGTTGCTGAAAAAAAGCAGGCTTTTCTTGTTTTTGGCATCATTATAGATGGAAGTATTGATATGGGAACTCAAAGCTTAGTACTTGGGGTTTTCTGATTGACATTTGTACTTCGTTATATATCTAATATTCAGATTACGACTGACTGGTTAAGCAATAATTTCAGTTTTTCTGTCCATTGAAAGAAATAGGTCAAAAATTATGGCCCTTGGAAGTGATGGAAGTAAAAATAATGACCAGTCTGTGGGATGAGTGCTCCTTGTACATCTTCTGAAGTTTAATGCCATGCTAATGTATTACCTCTGCATTACCCATAGGTTCGCACTTGTGAGCTCTCATGCTGATTCTGTTCCATATCTGGAAGGATATCACATCACTTTGACAGGTCTTTTCTATTACTTCAAATCTATTCCTTAGCATTTTGATTAAAATGAAAGAGATGAGCCGTCGTTAAACCGTAAGGAAATTCATGGGGAGCTCCAGCTGGCAGCATATAGAGCAAAATAAATTTTATTCAGTGCTCTGGACTATAAAATAAGTTATTTTAATAAGCTGTCTGACTCCAAAATCAGTATTACCTCTTTTCCCCCAACAGACTTTTTAGGGATGAAATAGGTTCTTATAGATGTTTTGATGTTTGTTAGAACTGTGCCATATATTACAATCCATGGATGTTGCAATTGCTAATTGCTGTTGGTGGTCTGTGAAGAAAACTAAAATGGCCTGTTTGGATGAGGGCTGCCACACTTGTGCAGAGGGATTGAAGGTTGACCCAGAAACTGATGAAATGTGGCCAGAACTCTGCTTTTCAGTGTCAACCATTTTATATAGGGGAAGAAAATTAAAGTCTGTAAAACAGATTTTAAATATAGTTAAAATGGAAGCTTAAAACAGATGATCAGAGATTGAAAGTAATGTACTGTGTGCGTATAAGTGTTTGGCGTATAGTCTTGCATCTGGCTCCGATATTGGATTTTTATGGGAACCTGCCACAGTTCTGCAAGTTTCTGAAATTGACTAGGTTCTGATAAATAACATGTTGAGGACAACATAGCAGTAATAAAATATAGTGGCTTTTTTTTTTTTTTCATTTTTGACCACTGTCTAAATTCTTAGAGACAACCATATGTTGATTACATTTGTGCCTATTATAAGAAAATGTCAACCATTTTCCTTTTCTGATTTAATACTAGCTGGATGTCAGTTTATTTTTATTGTATAAATATTAAAGGGAATAACTATCACACGTTAGTGCTGAGTTGGCAGCTCCCTCATCTGTGTCATAGAGCCTCTCACTTCCTGGCTGACCCTAATGTGTGAGCCAAGTTCCTGTTAGCAGATTCTGCTCTCTACTAGCAGCATATTGCTGTGTGAGGGAGTGGTCACCACTGAGACATCATGGGAGTGGGGGAGGTCAAAACTTAATGAGGCCTTATGAATGTGTGTCTTCTATGTGGCTTTATCCAGGGTGTGTGATCCTATGTAATCTAAGCCAGGGTAAAGCACACAAAATATGGAGAAAGGCCCATAAGTGTGTGTTATTCATAGATGGCCTGATTCAGTGCACATTGAAGTCAGGGGGAGTATCTCCATTAACTTCCGTGAACGTTGGATCAGGCCTACAGAGAAAGGTCTGTATAATAAAGATGAATTGGTGAGAGAGGACCATTTCAATATCATGCATTCCTCTGTTAACATCCAACTCATTAGTAAGAATGTAATAAAACATTTGAAAAAACGGATTATAGAGAAGTGTACAGAGATTCTACTGCATTTGTCCCATGGTCATTACAACTATGCCAGTTAAAACTTGACACATTGTTGTGATGCTCCATTTGGGCCATTTTGAAAAGCTCTGATAATGCATACAGTAAAAAGTCTGGTTTTTTTTGGTGTGCAGGTGAAGGCTAGAGAGCTGGTGAGGTGATTGAATTAAGGGAAAGGGTTTCTTTTTGTCTTTAAACATATGTATTTTTGTGTGTGAGTGAGAGATTCTTAAAGTGCTCCTGGCAAGAAAATTCCAGGTTGAGGCTGAAATGCCATATTTACTTATATAACCCAGGCTTGATATTTTTGTGGATACCAACTCTTCTATTTCTATTCCTTTTTGTGGTGGAATTTTCATACGTGCCAGTCGCCCAACTTCCTTTGACTTTCAATGGGTGTTGGACACCTAGCTCCCATTAGCAATTCTGGAAATCCTCCACCCCCTTAGACCCACTCATCTCTCTAGTAAATGTGTGCTTTCAGAATTGCAAAACAAGTCAGTCAAAACAGAAATTGCAAGGTTTTTGGTACTCATTTTATAGTTTATCCACAAACATACCGTAAAGATATCTCTTTATTTTCTGCTATGGGAAAGGAAAAAGAGAGAAGGGGGAAGGTGGCCCTTTGGGACTTTGGCTACTCCAAATGGCACTGGGGTGGTGTTTCTTTAGCAAGAATGAAGATTCTTTTTTGTAGACTACGGTGTTCCATACAGAGATGCAATGATTTAATATGAAAAAGGGCTTTTGTCTGTTTTTAACCAGGCTCATAATATTACTTAGATGTCAGCTTGTAAGTATGAACAATTGCGGCTGTCATTTCTGCATCATGTGCTAAACTTCTTCATGGGGGCAATGCTGCTTTTCTATTCTTCATAGAATTAAAGGGGGAAAAAAACTGGTTCTCAACCAAGGAAAGAAAAGTCTGGCAAATCTGAACAGAGTGAAATACAATTTCTGTCAGTGATCCCCTGAACTGATCTTATTACAGTTGAAATTATAGGCCATAGTGTGATGTTGGACAAGCTGTTCCACATGGACTCCCTATCTGCACATTTCTTTTCAAGTGCCTATAAATCAGAAAGTGTTGCTTTGCATGGCACATTAGTTTTTAAAAACTTGATCTATACCTAAGGGAGAAAAATGAATTAATGAAGAACATTCCTGTACATGATGCAATTGTTCAGTATTTAACGGAGCACACTGTGCTTTAAAATGCCCTGAGTAGCTTCCCTGTTCCTCTTGTCAGCACTTTAAATTGTCCTACTTAATTTAGACAGCATACATTTCTCCGTTCTTGGAGCAGTATCAGTATGAATTCCTTGGTGCTGGAAACAGCAAGATCTCAAGATCAAATCAAATACACTCTAATTTTTAAAGGGAGGGGAAGGCAATATTTATATATTTTGTTCATCTGGAGAAGCCGTGTGGTTTATAAGAGAGGAAAAGTATGGGTCTTGGATGTGTTGATATCAGTCTTCTGAAAGGAAATGCGGAGTACAATAATTCATTGTCTTATGACAATGGTGGGTGCTTGCATGTCCTTGTTAGAATTTTAACAGCTTTTTCCAGTGTATGGTGGGAACCTAAACAGTATTGAAAGTACTTAGAAGAAGGAGGCACATCATTCATGTAGACTGAATAATATGATTGACATTCTGGTTAATTAAGAAGAAATTAGCGCAAGTTTTGAGCTATTAATTGCAAACCACTAATGCTAATGAAACATTCAAGTTGAGAAACCAAGCACTCAAGACAGAAAATTCCAAAAGTTAAGGTTTGCTTTTCTTTATGTTAGCCATGTTTCATGGCAAATAGACTTTATACCAGTATTTGTTAATAACAAACAATCCATCAAAGTTAACATTTGATAATGCCGACTTTAGATTGTTAGATCCCTCAACCTTAATGCTATGTTAAGAGCAGTATTTTTGTATCCTCATTTATTTAACAGACTAAAAGACAATTTCTGAGCTGTTCTACTTCCAGAATGTCTCTCATTTCCTCCCCACTCTGAGTCCTATAAGCACAGACTGTTCAGAACTGAAGTCGCCATGTTACAGAGACGCATCCTTGCTGGCTTTTAATGACCAATTTTAAATGATCCTAACATATTAAAATGGCAAACAATTTAATACAATGAGATCATCAAAGCAAACCACTTTTGAGGATTCAGCCACATTTCAATTACACGGGGGGGGGGGGGGGTTAGTGTATCTGTCATCCTATTTACCCACAAACAAAAACGTTCATAGCTCAGACAGCTAAACAAACTTTCCCAAAAGTTCCCACTTGAGCTGAGACCATATGTGGAAAACTTCTGAAGCAACTGAAGATGGACGATTAGAATGTAGTTAAGTTTCAAACTTGGGACTGTAGTAAGGGCAATCTGCTCTAGTCTTATTACTTAATATAGGTTGTCTATTTGGTGTTTAAATTGATGGTTACACAAAAAAGCAAAAGTTATACCTACCCAATCAAAAAATGATGGTGAAAGGCTTCTGGCAGCATATCCATTGTTTGTCACACGAGAGAGAGAGAGAGAGAGAGAGATGCTGTCTCCTTAATATAGATTTCTCCACACTGGAACTAATGTTCATGGAATGTGCAACATCCTCTCATGTTGAATGTTTGCTTAGCATGCTCAGTGTCTGCTTAACATGCTCTGTTCAGTTTCACTATGAAATACCATTTTAAGAAGTTCAGCTCTATTAACAACTAATCTTGGCCTGTGATGAAGAATACAAGTTTTTCAAATTGATGAATAGAAACAAGATTTTAACTGGTAAAATTTTTTTGAGTTGATGTGGTCAAGTATGATATTAAACTTCTAATTGAAAAGGCTTTTATCTTAAACCATAACACAAGTTATTACAGTAAAAATGAGAAGTTTGTTTAGCATTAGAAGTCTTGGAGACATCGAGTTAAAACACCGTGTAATTGTTAATGTACTGGGAAAGAAAACAGTCTGCCCACCTTTAATTCTTAAAAAAAGCAAAGTGGATTTTTTATGGTCCAGCAATCTTACAGAAATGTTAGACAAGCACTTAACATATCCTCTCAGCCTAATGTTCTAGAAAACACCTCTTGCTTATGTCTCTTAAACACAGGTGGGGTTGAGTAAAACTTGCATTGAGAGGGTGTCCAAAATAAGTGTGGCAACATTTTTGCAGAAATGGATTAAAACAACTCACTAAACATTAAAGGATGCGAAAAGTCCCCAGAGTGGCCAGGGTATATATGTGGGTATGATAGGTTGGTCCATTATGACTGACAGAAGTATGGGGCAAACATCCCAGTGACTTTCATAGGGACAGGATTACACCAAAGGAGTCAGATAGGGCTTAAAAGAAAGGGTAATTGGACTATATTTCTGGTTGATGGGGTGAGATTCTGAAGCCCTTTTCTCATTGTCCCCACCTTTGTTTTTGTTTTATCTGTTCGGGTGGTATAGGGAAAAATGAGTGTTTTAATAGTTAATATTTAATATTAAATAGGCAGCAGATTTAAAACAAAGGAAGTATTTTTTCACACAACACACAGTCAACCTGTGGAACTCCTTGCCAGTGGATGTTGTGAAGGCCAAGACTATAACAGGGTTCAAAAAAGAACTAGATAAGTTCATGGAGGATAAGTCCATCAATGGCTATTAGCCAGGATGGACAGAGATGG
Source organism: Malaclemys terrapin pileata (assembly GCF_027887155.1). Lineage (NCBI taxonomy): Eukaryota > Metazoa > Chordata > Testudines > Emydidae > Malaclemys > Malaclemys terrapin. The sequence continues at coordinate 182,292,087 of NC_071507.1, read as the reverse complement.
TGTTCCTAGCCTCCATTTGCCAGAAGCTGGGAGTGGGTGACTGGATGGATCACTTGATGATTACTTGTTCTATTTATTCCCTCTGAGGCACCTGGCATTGGCCACTGTCGGAATACAGGATACTGGGCTAGATGGACCTTTGTTCTGACCCAGTATGGCTGTTCTTATGTTCTTATTCAACCTCTACTACAACTTCCTGGCTGAGTTCTGAAACAAAATGTTTTCCCCCTTTTGGTATAGTTCCTTTCTCCTACACTAACCAGCAACAGCTGTTATGGCTAGCTTTATCCCTCCACCAGTCAAGGAGGAGACAAATTTTGGTCAGTCAGCTAGGCTAGAAGTTTGAGCACTGAAGTGAAGGAGAAAGAGCAGCCTTGTTTGGCATCATCATGGAGACTACTGTGTTGTTTTTTTTTTTTTTTAAAGATACATAATATCAGGATTTGATGTTTTAATTTAGGTGGAAGGTGATGCTCATTTTAAAGGTGGGGGAAATGGAAACATGGGGAAGTTGAGACGTACCTAAAGTTGTGCAGACTGGTATAGAACATAGGTCTTGCTCCACTTGCTGTGCTCTAATCATTAGAGCTGGTGCTTCCTCCTATATTTTCTTCCTCTTGACCTTTATGACTTGCAGATACTTCCCCAGGACCAGTGCTACCATTAAGGCAAACTAGGCAGTTGCCTAGGGTGCCAAGATTTGGGGGTGCCAAAAAGCGGTGCCCCCAATTTTTTTTACAGCATTCTTACGCCCCCTCCCTGAGCGCGCTGTTGCTGCTCCACTTCTCCTGCCTCCCAGGCTTGCGGTGCCAATCAGCTGTTTGGCGCCACAAGCCTGGGAGGGGAGGAGACTTAGAGCGGGGGCGGCGTGCTTGGGGAGGAGGTGGAGCAGAGGTGAGCTGGGGTGGGGAGCTGTCGCACGGCTCCCCGGGTCGGGGAGTTGCCGTCAAGGGGGGAGAGGCTCTTCAGGGCGGAGGGAAAGCTGCTGGGGGGGGGGGGGGGAGGGGGATGCTTCAGGGCAGGGGGCGGAGCTGCCGCGGGGTGGGGGGGTGGCACAGGACTGGGGGGCGGGGGAGGCGCGAAACTTCCTTCCACCGGCCCTGTACTTCCCTGACACTTTGTTGCTGATTTTTCCAATGAAGAATATAATTTTGGGTAGTTGTGATTGTCCTTGGTGCCACCAACAGTGTTAGAAGCATCACAGAGGGGAAGAAGGGACATATGGCCTTTCTGGAGAAATGTGCCTGGGTGGTGAAAGTGGGTGAGGGTGCTCCACTTAGATAACATATGTAGTGCCTATTGCTAAACGTGATAGTTAATTAAATTTTCAGGTCATCTTTTATCAGTTTATTTGCATTATGCTTTTACAATTGATTTGTGCATCAGAACATATCATTTTGCTTTTTAAGCTACTGAGGGCATATCCATTGCTACCGGTTACATTGTTGATGTCCTCGAAGGGATGAGAAATTTATATTAGCCTTTAATTTGCAATAAAGAGGTCATGCCTGTAAGGCTTGCATCAGTATTATGGTATTGAATTATCAGGATCATGCTAAAATGAGTTAGGCTTAGTACACTTTATTGCTCCAATTTGTTGAAAATTTAAAACCATGCCTGTGTACACAGTTTTTCTCGTCTCCTGTGCTTTGGTTTCTTTTCGGCATGGCTTAACAAGATTTTCCAGCTTTTTTTTGATGTTTAAACGAATACTAGGATGATGAAGGATAAAAACCATAGTGAATTGTTTTTAGTAATAATGTTTGTTCTTAATCTATATTGTATACAGGAAATGCAAATTCCATTTTTAGATGATTCTCACTAGATCATTTAGTAAATATTCACTATGGATGTTTGTAGGAAGAAACCCATGTCTAACTTAATTGTGAAAATCAATACAGCAGGGTATATTTTATCTCTGTTCAGTACTATGATTTGTCTACAAGTTTGTAAAGAATTCTATTCTTTTTTTTAAGCTAAAGATCCTGTCCCATTCTTTTACTATTCATTTCAAGCTTCTGTGATAGAAATTTTCTTGTGAAATATCCTTACTGTGACAGCAAAGGAAGCCCAGACCTATAGTTTTGCTATTTTTTGACAAATTAGAAAATTCTAAGATATTAAATTGTCAAAAATAACATGAGTAAAATCTATTTTTGTCCATGAAATAGCTCTCAAACATCCTGTAAGTAGCATACAAACTTTCCAAGCTAGGTATGCAAAATTATTCTCATGCCTCTGTACGCCCAATTTATGCAACAGATACCTGTTAGGAATTGATCCTGCCAATTGAATGGTAGCCCATAATATAGACTGAATCCAAATACTTTGCTGTACTATCTGTTCAGACAGAATGTTTTTGCCAATACATACTTTTTCAAAATGTTTGTATACAATATCCATTGTGTTTTGTAATAGTTGTAGGCAGGATGTGTTGATGATTCTTCCCTGGAATGAACAGAAGCATCGGGAAGAGGACTGGTGTGAAAACGCACAGTGCAAGTAGGTAGAGAGAGAGAGAGAGAGAGTGTGTGTGTGTGTGTGTGTTAAAAAGAACTCTCTGAGAGGTTGCCAAAATAAGGTTGATGGAATGCATGACTAAAATATTTGTCTTTACTATTTATGCCTAAGTTGGTAGACAATTAAAAGCTCATGTAACAAAAATATATTCAAAACAACAACACTATGCGAATGCAGTGTTAAATCTGAAATTTTAATTACATAAAAGTAGAGAAACTATGAGTTCAGGTATCAGAGGGGTAGCCGTGTTAGTTTGGATCTATAAAAAGCAACAAAGAATCCTGTGGCACCTTATAGACTAACAGACGTAATGGAGCATAAGCTTTTGTGGGTGAATTTCCGGGACTCATAACAATATTAACTCTTCATCTTTGTGCACATGGATTTTTAAGTAACTTTAATGGTATGTGTCACTGCCTCAGTCCATCTGTGTATACCTTTGTAACTTTTTGTCTGCTCTTCTCAGAATATTTGAACCAGTTCTTCAAGATGAAGATGAGTTCTTGTATGAAGCACAACCTGAGTTATTAAAGTACAGAACTACTAAGCTTTCGATAGACCTGGTTTCTGACTGGTACTGGAATAGGGCACAGGAGATTGAGAACTATGCTATGCAGGTAAGAACAGTAGCACAGAAATAGTGATTGTTGGCATAGATGCAAGCATTTTATTGCTTTTTGAAGCTAATTAAGCTGTGTCAAAAGTAGGCGATAGCAAACTGTCTGAACTGAGTATTGGTAATGATTGCAGACAGTGATGTAAAATGCTGGCCTATTGAGGTCATTGGGGCGCTTGCCATGGAATTAAGTATGGGTTCACAGATTTTTATTTTTCATATCTGCACGTAGAGGGAAAGAAAACTATTTTGCTGCCAAATAATAATTTTAGATGACCCCAAATTACTCTCTCAATTTAGAGATTGTTTTAGAGTGTGTTTCCTGAATTCAATCCTGTTTAAGGTTTACTCAGCTGAATTGTGATGATTCATAGGTGTGAATGGAGGAATCTAGTAAATTTCCTTTGGCCTATCTATACCTGGGCTCTAGAAAATAGCAAAACTTTCCCAGCTGTGAAGTGCATTTTCCCTTCTGCTACATATTTTATGTTCATGTTATCTAAAGGAAGAAGTGTTGAATAGTGAGTGGCTTAATCAGGGAACTCAGCTGTGATGTCAGGCCAACTAACTGTGTGAATTTGGGCAAGTCATGCAGTCCGTCTGTGCCCTAGGCCTGGTCCCCACTAACCCCCCACTTCGGACTAAGATACGCAAATTCAGCTACGTTAATACCGTAGCTGAATTCGAAGTACCTTAGTCCGAATTTACCGCGGGTCCAGACTTGGCAGGTAGGCTCCCCCGTCGATGCCGCATACTTCTCTCGCCGAGCTGGAGTACCGGCGTCGACGGCGAGCACTTCCGGGATCGATCCCAGAACATCGATTGCCTGCCGCCGGACCCTCCGGTAAGTGTAGACGTACCCCTAGTTTCCCCACCTCTTTAAAATGTGTAAAGCACTTTGAGATCCTTGGATGAATGGTGCCATGAGAATGGAAAGTGTTACTATTAATGTTATGACATGCTCTCTCCCTGACTGTAGTTTTGAGAATCCTCTGTGGAATGTCACAGATAATTGCAGTTCACTTATGGTTTAACAACGTAGAGATGTTTAAAATACTCCCGTGTCTATTAATTAGTAATTTTAAGTACTTCATTTTACAGCTCAACCCGAGCTCTTATTTCTTTATATTCCTGAGTTAATTGATCCTCCTAGTTTCATAGATGTTTCATAAAATTCTTAATCTTTCCAGATACCCTCATTGTAGACCCTTTCTTTTAATGACTAAAATAACAGTAAAAGATAACGTTTCTAGTTGCCTACAGAATTAAAATCCTTAACTAATAAAAAGATTCATCTCCCCTTGCATTTTAAGAAAGATAAAAAATATAGGGAATACTTTTTCTTAGTGCCCAGAAATGCCTTTGGAAATCATTTACATTGGCCTCGAAAAATGTTATGATGGTTAGTTGTATCCAATGAGGTTTTCCTATAATATATAGCTCTTTGTGTTACACTGGAGCACAGTTTTTAATTTAATGTGTCAGTAATTTAATTGATTTTTGGAAGTTTGTTTTTAGTTCAGTAAGAATTTGCAAAGGCGACAGATTCACAGATGATACTAGAAAAGACACAGATTAGAATTAATGTTCAGAAAATGTGGATGTACTATTAAAAACAAAATGCAGTATTATTACTGTTTGTCAAGTTTTTGTCTGATTTTTTTTTTTTCTGTGCTCAACTTCTGTACCTTAACTCATTTAGTTGCAGTCATCTGCCATTTAGTAACATTTCATCTGCCTCTGTATCCATCACATTTTGATATCATATGTAGAGTATCAGAGGGATAGCCGTGTTAGTCTGGATCTGTAAAAAACGACAGAGTCCTGTGGCACCTTATAGACTAACAGACATATTGGAGCATAAGCTTTAGTGGGTGAATACCCACTTCGTCAGATGCATATGTAGAGTGTTTGTACTAATAAATCTCCCGTATCTTTTAATCTCACACCCTCATTTCCAAACACCTCCTTTCAGTATTCGAAAGTTAGTTGACTGTACCTTTTTATTGGCCTTTTCACCATTCTTATCTAAGATGTTTACTAGCTGCTGTGCTTATGAGGAATAAGCTAGTTAGCAGAGATGAAGAGCAAATATTTTGTTTCTATGTCATAATCTCTCCACTAGTTGTGAGTGCTGGTTGTCCTCCTTTTGCTAATCTATGTCAGGCAGCTGAAGTCTTGCTGCCATGTAACTCTGTCCACTCAGCAGGAGATGGCTTCTGCAAGACTTGGGGGGAAATTATGGTAGTTTGGTTTGTAGCTTGTTTGGGAATCCTGTAGTTCTTCCATTTCATTTCCCTGCCTTCCACTTTACCCCTCCTTCCCAATAAAGAAAAATAAAACAAACAACCAGCAATATACATGCAGTCTCAAACAGTAGCAAAGCCAGGAAATGTGCATCCTATTGAGGACAAAAAGGTGCTCCTTTATGAAGCTTCTCTCCCAGCTTCTGCAGACTGTGTAACCTGCTCACAGCCTACTGAACAATGACTGACTGAAAGGGATTCATTCTCTCAGGCTGGACTGAGCCTCCCACTGTTCCAGGACTCCAGTCCTCTCCCAAGAGCACTGCTATGCTATGCAGATACTTGTCAAAGCAGACAACTGTCAGTTGCAAATGAAATCACTCCCTATTCAAGAATTTCTCTGGGGCCAGCGCAAAAGGGCAAGATCTAGAAAAAGTGCGAGTGTTTCTTTTAATGTGTTTAAACGGGTTGTCATTAACTTGGGGAAACAACCAGTATTCTTTCTGCCTTGCAGGAGGAGTCACTTTCGTTTAGTGGGCATCACTTTTATGGTTGATCCCTACCCCCCAACTTCTCTCAGGTGTGGATTAAAAGCTAGCCTCTCCTATCCTAACTCTTCAAAGACAGCAGACCCTTACTCAGATGGGTCAATGGCTCCCTTTAAAAGGTGTGTGTTGGGGATGAGGTGAGAGTGAAATCATTGCTAGCGGTCATCCATCTCCTAAGTTCCTCTTCGATAAGGAGGGAGAATTGTCTGAGTTAGATCACGAGGGGAAAAAACAGAACCTGACCTTTAGGAAATGTATTTTCCACTTTGATCGGATGTGCAGGGCAGTAATCACAATTTAGGTCATGAAACCTATACCAAAGGAAAAGGAAAGGGAAGTATGTACCACCAAAAGGTTAATCGGAAGCTGCTGTATTACTGCCCACATAATTTTAAGATTTTGTGAGGTCCATGCCAGAGCTGGCTGGATTCAAGAAGCTAAACAAACAGCTTTTTTTAGTTCTGTAAGATTAATGATCTCCAACACTTCCCTAGCTCAAATATCTAATGTGGATGCAGTTGTGGCCTCCCTATCCAAGGATTTTTTTTTTTTAATATGGAGATATACCTATCTCATAGAGCTGGAAGGGACCTTGAAAGGTCCTTGAGTCCAGTCCCCTGCCTTCACTAGCTGGACCAAGTACTGTCCCTGACAGATTTTTGCCCTAGATCCCTACATGGCCCACTCAAGGATTGAACTCACAACCCTGGGTTTAGCAGGCCAATGCTCAAACCACTGAGTTATCCCTCCCCCCTAAGGATAGGGTAGTTCCCTCGGAGTATTGTCTCCCAAAAGATTATAGGATGGGAAGATACGAGGTACCCACCACAAGGATTCTGAAGCATTAGCAGTAGCCGTGAAAGCTTCTTTAACAACCACATGATTTGTCCAGGTAGCAGTGTCCTGATGCAGTGACCTAAAGAATACAGACCAATTAAACGGGGAATATTTTTTCTCTATTTTAAAGAAAATATCCCTAGCTGTACCTTTTAGGTCTGATTCCTGTAGTCTCTGAACTTTCTAGTAAGAGTAATGACACCTAATTCAGTGACCATGACACTACTCTGGGTCAGACCCTGGATTGCTGAGACTAATCAAGTCCTTTGTAAGTATGTGTGGGAAAGGACAGGGAACTCTCACTTCCAAACCCTTCAGTAACACAAAAGAGATTTCAAACAACAAAGACAAAGATGATACCATTGTTTTTAAAACCTCATCTGGCTCTTTAGTGACTACTCCTATCTGGAAAAGAAATTGGAAAAACAATATCTGAGGGACCAGTTACGGCTAGTTCAAGTATTGATTACCAAAAAGAAACAATCAAGTAGCAACATAATTTTTATTTTTTTTATTTTCAGGTGGATTGTGCTCTGTCCCTGGTTCGACTTGGCATGGAGAGGAACATTCCTGGTCTGCAGGTGCTTTGTGATAACCTGGTTACTCTGGAGATGCTGATTTATGAGACTGGATGTGATCTAACCCTAACCTTGAAAGATCTGCAGGAGATGAAAGATAGTGAAAAACTAAGACTGTTAATGATGAATGTACGTATTTTTGAAAATGCATTAGTTAGAGTGTTGAGCCTAAATAATTTCCATGCTTATATAGACTCCTTGCATGTAACATAACAGTGCTCTTCAGCCAGAGGTGTTTCCCTGTCACATTTCCATTTATTATCCATCCATATCCCAAACAGCATTGGCACTAGATTTGTTTCTTTTTTAATAATGTGGAAATGGTATTTTTGGAAAACAGCAGAACCATTTTGGCTCATTTTAAAAATAAAATGAAAACAACTCCCCCCACCCCCCCAGAGACTAAGTCTGAATAATTTCAGACTGCAAGCCATGATTGACTGAAAACGGGAATAGGATAGAAATGCCTTAAGTATTACTATTGCTACTGCTCAAGTTATAAGAGCACTTTTTTTAAGATGGTTTTTGATGTTTATAACTATTATCAGCTAAATCTCAGCTCATTTCTGTGCAGCAGATAAACTCATCTGAAATCTTCTCTGGTTCTTCAGTCTTCTTTTTCTTGTGCAACATCCATCTTTTTTTATACAATTTATATTGTAAGAGGAAACTGATAGTGAACCCAATATGTAGTTTGCCTAACATTTGCCATTACAAAAAGAATCTTGTGATTTTTTTTTTATTATTATTATTATTATTTTGAAACACTTCCAATGTGTGCAGCACGCCTTTGAAATTCAGCAGGTGGAATGTCCTTAGGTGAGAGAAGTACCTTTTCTTTGTCCCATGAAATTCTGTTCAAGTTATGCTGAGACACAGATTCATACACTCTAGGACTGGAAGGGACCTCGAGAGGTCATCGAGTCCAGTCTCCTGTCCTCATGGCAGGACCAAATACTGTCTAGATCATCCCTGATAGACATTTATCTAACCTACTCTTAAATATCTCCAGAGATAGAGATTCCACAACCTCCCTAGGCAGTTTATTCCAATGTTTAACCACCCTGACAGTGAGGAACTTTTTCCTAATGTCCAACCTAAACCTCCCTTGCTGCAGTTTAAGCCCATTGCTTCTTCTTCTATCCTTAGAGGCTAAGATGAACAAGTTTTTTCCCACTTCCTTATGACACCCTTTTAGATACCTGAAAACTACGATCACGTCCTCTCTCAGTCTTCTCTTTTCCAAACTAAACAAACCCAATTCTTTCAGCCTTCCTTCATAGGTCATGTTCTCAAAACCTTGAATCATTGTTGTTGCTCTTCTCTGGACCCTCTCCAATTTCTCCACATCTTTCTTGAAATGTGGTGCCCAGCACTGGACACAATACTCCAGCTGAGACCTAACCAGCGCAGAGTAGAGTGGAAGAATGGCTTCTCGTGACATACTCTATTGAAAATCACTATTTATTTTCTCTTGCTTGCATTCCTTGGGAAACTTTTGGCAGCCTGCCAAAATAATTTAATATGAATATGGTAAGGCTGGGCTCATGCCACCACCAAAGCAGCAGTGGGATGGGACGTTGCACTGGGAATGCCTGGTATGACCAGGTCAGCTGTAGTCAAGAGGGCTGAGGAATGAGAAAGCTGAGCTTTTCTATAAGACTCCCTTAGACTCAATAGCCCGTCCCTCCCATTTTGGATGATAGTCTTCTCCTGCTGCCAGTTAATTTAATTAATTCTGTAGTTTAAGTGGTAGGAGTTTGTGCTGCAAGCTCAGGGTTCAGACGGTGCTGATGATGCATGATGGGGGCAGTTTATTACTGTTACACATAATACAATTTGTTTTTACCTTTTTTCATTTTTTAAAAAAAGGAACTGGTTTTTATCGTTCAGTTTTCATTTGTTTTGTTTAACTTCTTACACTTTCTAGTCTTCTGATGAAAGATATGTGAAGAACGTTTATCAGTGGATGGTCCCATTTCTACATCGCTGTGAAAATCAGTCCCCTGGTCTTGCAAACACACTTTTTAGGGAGTATTTAGTAAGCTTAGCAAAGGAAGACCTGAAATTCCCTCTGAAGATCTTTCAAAATTCAAAACCAGATGTAAGTACAGATTCATAGTTGTTTTATTTATTGGCTTATTTGAAAACTATAATTTATCATGCAGAACTGGATTCATAAGTAAGGTTTGTTTGTTTCCTGATCAGTTTTAGAGGTTGACTGTCTTTTTTTTTCCTTTTTCACTGAACATTTGTCATGCAGATATGAAAATATGTTCCCTAAACAAGGTTAAAACAGAATTTCTAATGTATGGTTAAACCATAGTTCTTGATCAGGATGTCAAAAGATATGTTAATCATTAATCACTAGGAGAAATACCCAGTGGAGTAGAAATTAGTAGGGATTCTTCCGAATGTCATTTTTTGGTAATGCATTGAACTTCATTTTCTGAATATGGCTAAATATTTTGTTTGCTTGTTTGTTTGTTTGAAGCCTCTTAAAATATTTTTCTGAGTACTTCTGTCTGGTGCCTTTCCCTGAAGAATTTTACCAGCTTTCATTTTTTTTCCACTAAAAGTGTTGGTAAGAAGTATTTCTTTGCCTCATTAATGAGGGGGAAAAAGCATTGATATTGATCACTGTAGATAAAAATGCTGAAATTCATAAGAAAGTAGAAGGACCACAATAGAACTTTAATAAAATAAGCTGTATCCCTTTCCATTCATCTTTGCATCCATTATTTAAACTACCTTTTTCCAGTAGCTAGATCGAAATGTGTGTAGTTAGATATTTTAAATTTACATTCACCCACAGCCCTCGTCAGTTCATATAAAGTTCATTTATTTGTTTAGTTATTTATTTAGATTTCTAAAACATACATAGCAGAAAGGTCCAGCTTAAATCCTAATATTCCCGTCCTGTGTTTTAAGTGCACAATCAATAACCACACCAACACACCCACTTCCTGCATAGTCACACTCTGGCTGCCAAGGTAAGTTCTACTTTCTCTACCTCTCCTCGTAGGGTAGAGAAGGACACCTCTACTGCTTTTGAAAATAGAGGACTCTCCCAGCTTCTTTTGGAAGGGGAGAAGATCCCCTGCTGCCCCTACTTGAAGTGGATGTTGGGGCATAGGTCCACAGGGGGTAAAACCATGGGAGTCCAATGTCACGCTGGGCCTCAGGGCCTACGTTGCCTTAATCAGGACCTGATTCAAAGTAAACTAACGGAACAAATATTTAGATCAAATAAATCATTAAATATCTAGAGGGCAACAGAACTATGCATAATAAACAGCAAAGTTTTATAAATCTTGTTAGACAAACATGCCTGATAGCTTTTCCACCACAGTAATAGATTTGGACTCTAGTAAAATACTAAATACTGTATTTCATGAAACCTTAATTGGAACATTGACATTGCCTTGGATATTTGTGTGTGGATTGACCTTTGTCTAAAAATGGAAAGCAAGAGACAGTGAAAGATAGCAGTGTGCCAAGTTCGAATTGGAAGCCACCAATATTGTTTCTTGGATCAGTGGTATGTGACATCTTCATTAATGACCTAGAAGATGGAAGAAACAGCAAATTAATATAATTGCTATGATAACAAAACATCAATACAGCTATTTCTCACGTCAGATACAGATTTTAAGTTGCTTCTGATGGCTGTAGTCCCATATGGATGAGATCAATATTTGAGTTACTTTAAATCTGATCCAAAAACTTGGTACTCTGGTGATTCAATTTATAGTTTATAATGTAATCTTTCAAAAGATAGAACTGCAGCAAAGTTCATGTCCCAGCCCTGAACTGTTATATCAGGGATCGGCAACCTTTGGCACGCGGCTCGTCAGGGAAATCCGCTGGTGGTCCGGGACAGTTTGTTTACCTGCAGCGTCCACCTGTTGGCTGATTGCAGCTCCCACTGGTCACGGTTCGCCGTTCCAGGCCAGTAGGAGCTGCGATCGGCCAAACCTGCGGACGCTGCAGGGAAACAAACCATCCCGGCCTGCCAGCGGAGTTCCCTGACGGACCGCATGCCAAAGCTTGCCGATCCCTGTGTTATATGATTGGTGTTTCATTTGCAGAGCAATAACCTCTTTGCTCAGAAGAGGGTGTCAACAGTCACTTCTTACATCTCACAAAAATGATATTTAGAGAATAGTTCTGCAGATGAATTAACTGCGCATTTAGGAGCCAATCAAAATTGCAAGTGAAATTGTATTTCATATGATGGCCTAATAAACACAAGTTTTGGCCCTCTCTCCCCCAACTGATCGTTTATCTAGCTACCTACTTTTGAAGTGTGGTTCTACTCTGGAAAAGTGTTGCTAAAAATGATGACTTCTTACTCAGCAGGTCTGCTCCTTGTGTGTCTTCAGGCATATCTTATTGTTTAACCGACCCAACTAACTTTTTACCGCTTGTTAGTGTCTGCTCTGCAGAGTTAAAAGTGAGATAGCTAGATGATGTTCCTCCTTGTGCATCATCAATGTGTTTACTCATTTCCACTTGCTTACACCCACACAGCCTCACTGGAGACATTGGATTTGCACAGTCCAAGTGAGAGCAGAATTTGGCCTGCAGGAACTTTTGTTATTGGTGGTGGTACATGAGAAAGAAAGAACTAAGGGATATGGGACTTTGAAAATCTTTTTCAGTGTTGGCTGACTCTACTCCTATGGAAGTCAGTGGTAGTTTTACCATTGATTTCAATAGGAGCAGGGTTAGGCTGACACTGAGTATTTTTGAAAATTTCACCCTAAATGCTTAATATTTTATCTATTATGGAAGCACATTCAGTACAATTGTCACCTCTGCTAAGTTATGACTATTCCGATAAAATGATATCAAGAATTTCTCATTACTACATAGTCATCCACTGTGACAGGCTTATGAGCCGTCACTTTCCGAGTAACCTTTCCCCACTATCTCTCTCCTTCCTCGTAGTCAAGTAGAAGGACTTAAATACCCACATATGTTGTCCTATATAGATAGGTCCAGGGAATCAATGGGTAACGGGAAGTAGAAGAACTGCGTAGCTTGTAAACCTTTTTTTGAGTGTTGTCTGTGCTGAAAACTTTCGCAAATTCTCCTATCACTGCTCTACTAAAAAACGGAGCTGTACCACTGATAGTTTGTAAGTAATTACATCCTTACTGAAAGACACACTATTGCAAAAAAGTGTATTTTTCCCATAATACACCCTTGTATCACTCTTCTCCATATCACATCCTGCATATACAGTAGTGTGAGATCGTGTGTACATTGGCATCCACTGTTACTGATCCAAGCAGCACAAGTTGACATGATGGTAAAAACACTGGCAGTTGATCTACATTGAAGGTACCTACAAAATGTGGCCCCGATACAGAGAAAAATAACACAACATTGTTAGTGGGGGAGGGGAGTGCTTTTGCAACAGTGAATAACTGGTCTTTCTACAAGCATGGAAACTTTTAAATGGTTCTTCAGTAAAATATAAAATACTCTGGCAATATAAGGCTGTACTTCAGCTATTGTATTTGGAGCTATATGAATTATTGTAGTATGTCTATACAGTTTTAAATACAGTTTGAGATTCATGAATCATAAATTGACATAATTGTTAGAAGCACCTCATTTTTCTGCTGCATGCAGTAGTGGGTTGTGTGGTGGATGGGCTGTACACAATAACTGCAGCATTTTACAGAATTGATGCTGTTAATGTGCAAATGAAGTAAATTCCTTTGATGTGTGTAAATAATGGTTTCAAGCATCTACATTTTTTTTAATAATTTGCCTGTTTAAAATATTTGCTTTTTCAAAATTAAATAGGATTCAGTTGCAAGTGTCTTGCTCTTTCAGACAGGTTCAGTACACAGAGGATAGAGATTAGCCTTTGTTGCATTTTCTGTAATTACAAAAGATATTTCACAGAGAATTATTAAAGATCCAGAGAGCCTCTAATTAAAAAGAAATCACTAAATTGGTTTTATAGTTGTACTTGCACTAGTTAAGATTGTATTTACAGTAACACTGGAATATGGAAAAACTGACTGTAAATGGAAAAAAAAGTTTCAACATATAGCAAAATATATTCTGTTTTTGATAGTGTCAGCAAAAAATAATTCCTGATCAGGACCAGCTGATGAGTATGGCACTGGAATGTATCTATAGTTGCGACCGAGATGACCAGCTCTCCCTTTGTTATGATATTTTGGAATGCCTTCCACAAAGAGGATATGGGTGAGCATACATATGTTGTTATATGCAGATGTTTTTAGAACACATTAAATATAGTTGTGAATTATCTAAAATCTTTCCCTGAGATGACATTCCTTTCTCCTGGGGAAATAATTAAAATAAATTAAAAGCTAAAGTATGTAATGTAATTGGTGTAGTACCTATCTTAATTGAACTGTTTGAGCCTGTGCTTCATATATGTTAAAAAAAATGTTTAACAAATTATCTAAATCAAAAGGTCAAAATCAGACGGTCCAGACCACGCCCACTCTGCAGGCCTTTGTGTCAGGTAGAGGTGGGAAAGTCACTGAGATTGAGCTGCAGCCCAAACCCAAATGTCTACACTGCAGTTAAACAGCCCCTTAGTCGAAGCCACGCAATCTCAAGTCAGCTGGCACAGGCCAGCCATGGGTGTCTAATTGTAGTGTAGACATACCCTTGAAGTACATTTCCCAGACCTAAAGAAGAGCTATATGTAAGCTCGAAAGCTTGTCTCTTTCATCAACAGAAGTTGGTCCAATAAAAGATATTACCTCACCCACCTTGTCTCTCTAATATATACAGCATTGATGCTCATAAGCATTCATGCCAGCATGAGACAGGCCCCCTCCTACAGAGAAACTGCACTATGACAAACAACATTTCTGGAGAAAATGGATGAAAGACTGACTATCAGGAGAAGCCCTAGGCTACCTGGTATTCTTCTGGGTCCATTGCCAATCTCCACACTTGGGAAGGTCATGCTTGGAAAAGTGGAGGTGGATGGACGGGAGGGAGTTCAAGGGGAAGGTGTCAGGTAAGAAGCGAGCTGGTATTTCTAGGGGTGGGTTCAATGTTGTCTAGTATTACCCACAAGTTCTTGGCCTTCCTTCTATCAGAAGCCAACAGTTTTAATCCTTTCTGTGCAAGCTGCAGCATCATCTGGGTTTTGAAAGGTTCCAGAATGAATATTCAACTTTTTGGTGTTTATTTCCATGTCGATAATGTGTTATACCAGCAATAACTGGATCATGCATTCAACAGTATTTTTTTTTTAATTAAAACCTTCACAGCCCGGAAACAGACATAACTAAAACTCTTCATGACAAGGTAGATGAACTGGAACAAATTCTCAGGTAAAAACCATTTACCATATCAACAGTTCATTTTGTTTTATTGGAGGAATAGTACAGGAATGTACAGGTTACCATGGCATAGGGTCATAGGTCATATCCAAACCCTTCACTACAAATCTAGAGGAAAAATACTTTCTGAATGTTGAGTTCTTCTACAATATTAGGGTTGTAACTTTCTTCCTACAAAAAATATTTCAACCACCACTGCCCCAAATCAAATATCAAAGCTAGGATTGCAAGGGATGAGAATGGAGTGCTGAACTGCTCCCGTATTTGTGGAACGGCAGTCAGAGTATCTGTAGTGTGTACAAAAGGGTTTAGGCCAAATCTGAGCCTCTAAGCCAGTGGTCCCCAAACTTTTTACCTTGCGCCCCCCCCATTACTCCTGACTGCGCTGCCCACACCCCTCGGAGCTAGGGCCAGGAGGGGGAGATACGGACAGGGGTAAGGAGGCTGAGGCTGGGACCATAACTGGGGGAAGGAGTGGAGCCTCGGCCGGGAGCAGGATCCCTGGGCGCGGGGTCGGTAGCCATCGCTGGAAGTGGAGCCCCGGGCGCGGGGCTGGCAGCCGGGGCTGGGGCCAGGAGTGGAGCGGAGTGGTGCTCCCTTTCTGCCCTCGGTGGGGGCTGGCCCGGGCCCCAGCCATGCCCCCCCTGAATGTTCTAGGTGGCGTGCCCCACAGATTGAGGACCTCTCCTCTAAGCCAAGTTTCAAATGCCTTGAGTATTTATAGGAAGAGAAACATAAAAATGACTAGGAGAGGTTAATCTAAGAAAGGAAGTAATGAGGAGGGTTTTTTCTGGTTTCCAATGGTATTGTCGTAATGTCAGCTCCCTGTAGCTTAGGAAAAGTTTATATGTTCTGATCATCAGAACTTTCAAATTTTATAATGCTTATAGGTTATATAAAATTCAAGAAATGTGAGATGGTTTACAATGTTCTTCCTTGAAATAATATTAGACTCGTTGGTTGGTTGGTTTATCATTAAAACAGCTGGTGTCTGGAGAATAACGTTTCTTCCTGAATATGTATAGATTATTTGAATAGTTTGAAATTGAAAATAGAGTTTGTTCATTTCAGAAGGAACTTGCTGAAAATATTGCTGTTAGATGCCAGTGTGGTATATTTACTGAAAGTATTCTTTGTTTGAAGGAGGGACAATACTCATGTGGTTATGGCACTAGTTTGGGATTTGGGAGATGAGAGTTCAATTTCTGGCTCTGCCACAGACTTTATTTATGACTTTGGCAAAGTCACTTACTCTCTCAACCTCAGTTCAGCTCCTCATCTGTAAGGTCCCTACTAATATTACCTTCCTCCCATCTTCTGTCTAACTTGTCTGTTGAGGTTGTAAGCTCTTTGGGAGAGAGACTCTCACTGTATGTGTATGTGCAGTGCTTTGCACAATGGAACCCTGATCTTGTTTGAAGCCTCTAGGCCATTGTTTCTCAATGACTGGTCCGTGGACTGGTGCCGGTCCCTGAGATCTCCCTGACAGTTTAGAAAGCCCTGGTCCCAGGTATCAAAAAGGTTGAGAAACACTGCTTTAGGCAATATTATGATACAAATAATGATGATCTAATGCAGGACAAAATGGCAAGATGCTGAATGATTTATACTGTATATTTGTAGTGTATCAGAAATTTTGGAGAAGCATGGACTTCAGAAACCTGTATCATTTGTAAAAGATACGCAGAACAGCCCAGAGCAAGCAGAGAAGCTTATGATTAGGCTGACCAGGCACACAGGACGCAAGTGAGTATTGACAGTGTTGGTCAGCTTAGAATGTTCGTGTTCAGAGAATGTGCATTTTCACCTTTATACACCAATATCATGGTACTTTTTTCTCTCAACCTTAACACCATAACCATAAAACAAACTGGTTAACGTGAAATTGAACATTGACTATAAGTGCTTCACTGCTTTTTGTTGTTGTTAAAAATACTACCTCTTGCTAGAATGGTTGCAGACTGATTTCAGTATGGTTGTGTTCTGTTCAGTTAAGCAAGCTTAAAAGGCATATTGGCAGAGAAAATACTTCCAGTCATATATGTACTTTAAAAATGAACAATAAAACAAATGTACTGGAAATAAAGTCCTTTAAAACTAATTCTGTTTTACTGAAAGCGCAGAATTTATGAAATAGCATCTTTTAGAATTTTCTTTTTTGGCTTCGCATGATTTTCTTATGAGCTTTTGTATCAGTAGTTTTAATTCAGGTATTTAGCAATAATTGAATCTGCCATTTCTTCTTTTATTGATTTTTTTTTTTTTTTTTTGGAAAATATTCTTATTTTTCATGTCCATCTTGCTGTAGCTGAGTTATTGTACACCCTTCATAGAGAACAGAGAAATCAGATTGCTGAAGTCTTGAGAAAAAGCAGCATTTTGTGTGTGTTGTAATTACTGCTTCTCTTACTAAGAAAAGCTCCATCAGCTTTGATGGGTAGTGTATAGCTGGAGCATGCTAAAAGCCTTCTTAAGAGTTTTTAAATAGCTGGGAAAGATCAAATCAGTGTCCCTCCTAAAGTAAGAAGGTGCTGTAGAAGAAAAGTAACTCTCATTTGTATAGATCCTTGGCTCTTGGACACTCATGTCTTACTACTTTACCTAATAGCATCAGATGCTCAGTTAAGTACTTTAATATCAAGAATATAGAGAAAATGCTAACATATAAATGTCCATTCACAATCAAAAAGCAGTCCGGGAGATAGTGAACCAATGGACAGCTTAGTAGAATCCTTTCTAAACCCCTCCCACCAAATTAAAATAAAATTTAAATAAAAATAATAATGCTGTCTCCACGGGTTGCAGACAATGTATATCAGGCTTTTTGATAACTTGCATTAAATTTACTGCAATAATCCAGAGTTGATGTCTCAGAATTATGATTATCCAACTTTTTTGGGTGCTGTTAGAAATAGCTCATCACTGGAGGATTTTGGGAATGCTTACTTAAAAAAAAACAAAATTGTGGTATGTCGGGTCAGAGGTGGAACTCTAGCATCATCTCCCATTAAGGGGGACAATAAATATTGATTTTTTTTCTATTTATTTAGGCAGCCACCAGTCAGTGAGATGCACTGGAAAGGGTTACTTCAGGATATGTTGGATATGCAGCAGAATGTCTACACGTGCTTAGAGCCAGACACTTGCTACGAGGTGATTTCTACCCACTCCTCTATTTTTATTCTATAAACCAATATCAGAATAAATTGTCTCAGTTTGTACTGCTGTTCTCATTTGTGTCACTGAGATTGACACGAGTAAATCTTCTCACACTGTACTGAAATATTACTCATTGGCTGTCTGTGAACTCTACCATTGAAACCAGTGTAATGGAAGTTTCTGTCAGAGGGTTCCTTTGATGCATTTCATCAACAGTCCATGTAGTCTCCTGTCAGTCCCTCAGCATGAGTTTCTATTTATTTAAATCAGAAGACTGAAGTACTTGAGGAAGATAGTATCAGGGGGTAGCCGTGTTAGTCTGTATCTACAAAAACAACAAGGAGTCTGGTGGCACCTTAAAGACTAACAGATTTATTTGGGCATAAGCTTTCGTGAGTAAAAACCTCACTTCTTCGCATCCGAAGAAGTGAGGTTTTTACTCACGAAAGCTTATGCCCAAATAAATCTGTTAGTCTTTAAGGTGCCACCAGACTCCTTGTTGTTTTTGAGGAAGATAAGAGTTCTAAGATCTATAGTTTTTGATTCATAGATATCTTAATAAATAGAAGTTTAGGCAAGTGATTACTAATAAAAGTAATTTAAAGATAAATTATATTTTTTGTTAAATGTTACGTTTTAATTAAAAATGAACTTCGTATTCAGCCAAGCGTTTTAATGTCACCCACAGTACATACAGGACTGTGTGTAGATATTTTCTTCTTTGATTTAAAGTGAAACGTGAAATCCAATTTCGGCAGAAAATAATCTGCATATGTATAAACCAAGACATGCTGGTCATTAGAGTTTGTGAAGGACTGTTATTATGCTGAAGTGGAATTTATTTTGATATGTGCTGTTTATTTGCATATTCACTTTAATACATTACAGTTCAGCATTTAGATTACACTGTGCATAGCTTACTTATCTTGAAATCTTGACATCTTTTGAAAGTTTAATATTTGTGTCAGTTTTTTTTTCATTACAGTTTACAGAATTAATTGCATATAGCTGCCAGTCTCTCCTGCTCTGGGAGAAATTCTGAAAGCAAATTTGAACAGTTTTGAAGGAATTAAAGAAAAAAAGCTTATGGGACTTAAAGTAGAAATTGAAATATGTCACTTTTTTCTACAGTTATACATTTTTAAGCCATGTCAAGAAAAACGCTGTATGTCAGAAGACATTCCTCATTTCATGAAATAATAGACTAGATAATTAAAACAGTTGGACTATTCATTTGACTGATAAGTATGCATATTTTGTTGCAACTAGAACATACAGTAGAACCTCAGAGTTATGAACACCTCAGGAATGGAGGTTGTTTGCAACTCTGAAATGTTTGTAACTCTGAACAAAATATTATGGTTCTTTGAAAAGTTTTACAACTGAACATTGACTTAATACAGCTTTGAAAATTTACTGTGCAAAAGAAAAGGCTGCTTTTCCTTTTTTTTTTTTTTTTTTTTTTTGGGGGGGGGTAGTTTATGTTTAACACAGTACTGTACTGTAGTTGGTTTTTTTCTTTTTGTTTTTTGGTCTCTGGTCCTGCCTGATTATGTACTTCTGGTTCAATTGAGGTGTGTGGTTGACTGTTCAGTTCATAACTCAAGTGTTTGTAACTCTGAAGTTCTGCTGTATTTCTATCTTCCATTAGCACTCAGAACTGGTAAATTAATATCTTTTGTTTGAAAATCATGCATGGCATTAGAAAAAGAATAGGCCTGTAAGGTGGCTTCTGCATCAACGTTGGGACGTGTGTTGGGACTCTGTTGTGAAGTGTGTTGTGTTATTTGATTAAAACAAAACCTCCGGGAATCCTTTTGGAGAATGGGACCTGTATCCAACAATCTTCATTTATTTTTAATTTAATTTCAAAAAGGGGACCTATGCAAAATTGAGGGGGTTAGTTAAACAGAAATTAAAAGGTATAGTGACTAAAGTGAAATCCCTGCAAGCTGCATGGACGCTTTTTAAAGGCACCATAATAGAGGCCCAACTTAAATGTATTCCCCAAATTAAGAAACACAGTAAAAGAACTAAAAAAGATCCACCATGGCTTAACAACCATTTAAAAGAAGCAGTGAGAGATAAAAAGGCATCTTTTAAAACGTGGAAGTCAAATCCTAGTGAGGAAAATAGAAAGGAGCTTAAACACTGCCAACTTAAGTGTAAAAATGTAATAAGAAAAGCCAAAGAGGAGTTTGAAGAATGGCTAGCCAAAAACTCAAAAGATAATAACAAAATGTTTTTTAAGTACATCAGAAGCAGAAAGCCTGCTAAACAACCAGTGGGGGCCCCTAGATGATCGAGATACAAAAGGAGTGGTTAAAGACGACAAAGTCATTGTGGAGAAACTAAATGGATTCTTTGCTTCAGTCTTCACGGCTGAGGATGTTAGGGAAATTCCCAAACCTGAGCCAGCTTTTGTAGGTGACAAATCTGAGGAACTGTCACAGATTGAAGTGTTACTAGAGGAGGTTTTGGAATTAATCGATAAACTTAACATTAACAAGTTACCGGGACCAGATGGCATTCACTCAAGAGTTCTGAAAGAACTCAAATGTGAAGTTGTGAAACTATTAACTCTGGTTTGTAACCTGTTCTTTAAATCAGCTTCTGTACCCAATGATTGGAAGATAGCTAATGTAATGCCAATATTTAAAAAGGGCCCTAGAGGTGATCCCTGCAATTACAGACCGGTAAGTCTAACGTCAGTACCGGGCAAATTAGTTGAAACAAGAATAAAATTGTCAGACACATAGAAGAAGACAAATTGTTGGGCAAAAGTCAACATGGTTTCTGTAAAGGGAAATCGTGTCTTATTAATCTATTAGAGTTCTTTGAAGAGGTCAACAAATATGTGGACGGGGGGATCCAGTGGACATAGTATACTTAGATTTCCAGAAAACCTTTGACAAGGTCCCTCACCAAAGGCTCTTACGTAAATTAAGTTGTCATGGGTTAAAAGGGAAGGTCCTTTCACGGATTGAGAACTGGTTAAAAGATAGGGAACAAAGGGCAGGAATAAATGGTAAATTCTCAGAATGGAGAGAGGTAATTAGTGGCGTTCCCCAAGGGTCAGTCCTAGGACCAATCCTATTTAACTTACTCATAAATGGTTTGGAGAAAGGGGTAAAAAGTGAGGAGGCAAAGTTTGCAGATGATACTAAACTGCTCAAGATAGTTAAGACCAAAGCAGACTGTGAAGAACTTCAAAAAGATCTCACAAAACTAAGTGATTGGGCAACAAAATGGCAAATGAAATTTCATGTGGATAAATGTAAAGTAATGCACATTGGAAAAATAACCCCAACTATACATACAATATGATGGGGGCTAAGTTAGCTACAACAAATCAGGAAAAAGCTCTTGGAGTCATCGTGGATAGTTCTCTGAAGACGTCCACAAAGTGTGCAGAGGCAGTCAAAAAAGCAAACAGGATGTTAGGAATCATTAAAAAGGGGATAGAGAATAAGACAGAGAATATATTATTGCCCTTATATAAATCGATGGTACGCCCACATCTTGAATACTGCGTACAGATGTGGTCTCCTCATCTCAAAAAAGATATACTGGCACTAGAAAAGGTTCAGAGAAAGGCAACTAAAATGATAAGGGGTTTGGAAGGGGTTCCATATGAGGAGAGATTAAAGAGGCTAGGACTTTTCAGCTTGGAAAAGAGGAGACTAAGGGGGGATATGATAGAGTTGTATAAAATCATGAGTGATGTGGAGAAAATAGATAAGGAAAAGTTATTTACTTATTCTCATAATACAAGAATCTAGGGCCACCAAATGAAATTAATGGGCAGCAGGTTTAAAACAAATAAAAGGAAGTTCTTCACACAGTGCACAGTCAACTTGTGGAACTCCTTGCCTGAGGAGGTTGTGAAGGTTAAGACTATAACAGGGTTTAAAAAAGAACTGGATAAATTCATGGAGGTTAAGTCCATTAATGGCTATTAGCCAGGATGAGTAAGGAATGGTGTCCCTAGCCTCTGTTTGTCAGAGGGTGGAGATGGATGGCAGGAGAGAGATCATTTGATCATTTCCTGTTAGGTTCACTCCCTCTGGGGCACCTGGTGTTGGCCGCTGTCGGTAGACAGGATACTAGGCTAGATGGACCTTTGGTCTGACCCAATACGGCTGTTCTTATATAATCTGCATTTTGGTCTACTCTCCTATTGATAAATCAACAAATACAGACATTTTTTGCCTTAGATCATTATCTATAGATTTCTGTGTTCAAGGAGGCTACACATACATACTAAGAATTGTTTACTGGTCAGATATTCTTATTAAAATGGTTTATTGCCAGCCTTATGGTAGCTACTCTCTGCCTATGTTTCGGCTTTCCCTTGAGGTATATTGCATGGTAAGTTGTAAAGCTGCTGCCACATTCAAATGGTTTGGTACTTTTAAGTACACTAAACCATTAGACCACCAAAGGAAGAAAAATAATGCCATAGATTTCCTATGTGACCTTGGACACAGAACTTAATACTTTTGTGTCTGGTATGCCTATCCATTAGATGCCATCTACATTTCATGAAGTGAAACTGAAATAATCATTTCTGAAATATAAAGTTTTTTTTTGATTCTTGAATGGAAGGTGTCATGGAATCCAAAGTATTATTTCTTATTTATTTGTTGAACATCTCATTGTGCTTTTTGCTATGAGAGAAAAGAAGAAACTGTTCTGTTTGATGTCTTAATATAAGCTGAATAGAGAGACAACTCAAAAGACCCATTGAACAACATGAACACCAATTTTGAATATGCATATGTGCTGTGCCCTACTATGGTTTTAGGTGTAGGAATGAGACACAGAACTTTGGATATGGTTATCTCACAAGTTATCTCCCACACAAATTGTTTGACTTGCATGAGAGCAGGGCATATGTAAGAATGTTGCAACCTGTTGTCATGAGGGTGAGGTATCTCTGGGTCTCTGTATAGTCTTATGTGTGCTTCCAGTAGAGCTCACTCTGTCCTGACATATAGATTTGAAAGAATAAAATAAATTATATTTTATTTAAAAAATTTTCTGTTGTGATCATAACCATAGTATGAGAGTGTCTACAAATACAGATGATGTTTACAGACGCACTGTTTTAAAATTAATGATATAAATTTTGGGGCAAAGAAAAAAAATCTTCCTAAGTCAGAAATATTTCTATTTGTTTGTTATGGAATTAAATACTTTTTGATTGATGCAAAGTTATAATATCTAGTATTAAAATATTTTTTTTGTTCTTGTTAATTAGGATTGTACTGGCCTTTTATGTTGTGGAAAAAATATGATTCACCGATTTTGAGTTATTCTTAAAGAGAATTTATGCATTTTTAAGTACATTTTAAGTAATCACAGCTTTTTGGCCTAAGGCTAAAACAGTTAAAAGTTTCATGGCAAATATCTTGATATATTAACATTTATACTTTCATATTTTGAAGACTAGTCTTGATTTAAAATTAAAAAAATATAAAACACACTGGGAATTTTAATATTATTCTGATGTTCATTATGAACCTAAATGTGTGTTATGTTTAGAGCCCTACCAAATTCACGGATTATGAAATCTCCTCTCCCCGTGAAATCCTTCTGTGCTGCCTTCAGAACTTGGTGGCTGGAGAGTGGTGGCTGCTGGCTGGGCACCCATCTCTGAAGGCTGCGCTCTTGTTAGTAGCAGCGCAGAAATCAGGGTGGCATGGTATTAGGTGTGTGTGTGTGTGTGTCGTAATAGCCTGCAATATTTTGAGAGGGGGTCCCAGCAAAAAAAGAACCCCTGATTTAGCAGACTCCCTTATCCAGGGAGGCTTACAAGCCTAATAGTAGTACAGTACAATACTTGTATATTTACTGTCTGAACACATCCGTGAACTTTGCTGTTTATGCCATGACCAACCTGCGAAAAATGTGCGATTTCTCCGCAATTTAATTAGACCTCTAGTTATGTTTCTTCAGGAGCAGATGATGAGGGAGGAGTCAGTAAAACTGCAGCAAAAGCACAGGGATCAGACTTCAGCATGTGCTTAGCTTTACACACTTCAAGTGGACTTCAATGGGACTGCTTACAGTGTGTAAAATTAAGCACTTATGTAAATCTTGATGGTATTAGGTGTTGGTTTTGTGGTATTGCTTAGCAGCAAACTATTTGTTTTTAATTTCCATCCAAAGCATGTGTTTGTTCAATTTCAAATTTGCAGCAAACATAATTAATCTATTAGGAGGTAGAAGTGGCCCTTTTTGAGGCTTGAGTTTTTAGTTTATAAATGTGCATGCATATTGTTACACAAATGTCTAAATATTATCTATACACAACACTATTAATAAAAATATTAATTAAATATTAATTAAGGTATAGAAATTTATCCTTCTAGTTTTTAAGCCCCATCTATAAAAACAAATAAAAAAATAATCACCTCAAAAATTCTGCCTCTAGTGTGGGTCAATGCATGTATAATATTTTGTAATTGCAAAATGCTATCTTTTTTTTAATTTTTTTTAAATTAATGTTGTTGAGTTTCACTAAAGGTTTTATTTTGAAGTTAACAATTACTATGGTAGCAGAACTAAATTTGTACTGCAATTAAAAAAGAAAAAGAGAGAGATGGGGATAATTGTCCTAATTCTGCTTTTGTGGTTAAAATTATTTATGCAAATATTAATCCTGGAATCATTTTTCAGATACATCTTAAATTAATTTTCTCCCAACATATTACAAAGAGCCATTATGTTCAGATGGCTTGGTCCCACAGAAAACTATACACTTTTTTTTTTTTTTTTTTTTTTTTAGTTGAAGCTACTGTAACAACTTTACCCATCTTACTTTGCAGATATTTACAGAAAGCCTTCTGTGTTCAAGCCATCTAGAAAATATACACCTAGCTGGGGAAATGATGCATTGCAGTGTTTGGTCAGTGGATCCACCAGTTGGTGTTGCGTCAAAAGGAAAACCACGGTATAGAGTTAACTATGAGAAAAGCATCAAACTGGTTTTGGCTGCTGGCAGAGAATACTTCAATTCTTCTACCAGTCTGACTGATAGCTGCATGGATTTGGCCAGGTATAGTAAAACACATTCTCTCTCTCTCTCTCTCTTCAATATTCTTTACCTTTTGATTCCTGAGGTGGGGAGGGATAGCTCAGTGGTTTGAGCATTGGCCTGCTAAACCCAGGGCTGTGAGTTCAATCCTTGAGGGGGCCACTTGGGGGATCTGGGGCAAAATCAGCACTTGGTCCTGCTAGTGAAGGCAGGGGGCTGGACTCGATGACCTTTCAAGTTCCCTTCCAGTTCTAGGAGATGGGATATCTCCATTAATTATTATTTATTATTATTATTTTAAATGTAGTAGATGATGAATTTGACTGAAAAAGAGCTTTGGCCAGATTCCCCTCTACATTCTGTCCCCTTGTGCAAAGCAAGTAGGGGATAAAAACGCTGTAACCACAGTTTCTCTGAGGAGCCCGCCCCCACTTCCTTTGCAACCCCTTAGAACCATGGATTCCTACGTCACATCTAGCATTACAAGAGATGCCATAAGTAAGACTGTAATGGAGAGAGTTTGTGGAGAAGAATAATGCAATACCATTAAATGTTTGTGTGACGAACTGGTCTTTGTTCTTGTTTAATGTGGTCTTTGCTGAGTGGGGAGTGTTGGCTGGGAATGCAGGGGAGTGTGGCTAGGATGGTCTGCATTGGGGGATGGGAGACTGGCCTTGAGGGAGAATACCTGAGCATGTAACATGAGAACCCAGGAAGGGGTTAGAGACCAGGTGACACCTTTGCCCAGGAAACTGAACAAAGTCTGGGGGGAGAGTTTCAGGAGCTGGCTGGTAATGAAGGGAGCCCAGACGGGGCTCTGACCTCCCAAGGGGGGCTGTGGTGCCCTGGGACCCCAAGATGCACCTAATTGGGGGGAGAGGGGGGTTCTGTTGTCTGTGCCTGCAAGACCTGTCTTGGACTGTAGTCCTGTCGTCTAAATAAACCTTCTCCTTTACTGGCTGGCTGAGAGTCATGGTGAATCGCAGGAAGCCAGGGGTGCAGGGCCTTGTGTTCCTCCGTGACAGTTTGGATTTTTTTTTAATGTGAGTTTCTCCAGGATGAGATGGAGATGCATGTACTTTCTTCTGATTCAACTTTGAAGACGTGAAAGTACAGGAGGCTGTCTGGCTGGGATAAGTTGCTTTCTGTTGCACAGCTTCTCACCTCATTGATTCCTAATGGGCTAATCCTCCCCACGTATGGAATTTGGAGGCGGTTCAATGCTGTTGCAGGAGGCTCCACTCTCTCACTGCCCGTCACCTCAGTCTACCAGCCTATCTGCCTCTGGCAGTGAAACAGGGTGGCAGTTCATTTCTCTTGACCATTTTATTTTAAACTTTATTTTTATTCGTTTTTGTGCAGTTGCAACTTATGATCCTCCTCTTCCCCTACATTGGGTAAATAGCAGTATGGTGGTTTCAACCACCTGGATCTGCTGTTGCAGAGCCCCTCTGCCAGATCCCTCTGACCCCACTAGGGCATGGAAGGGCTCTCCCACAAACATCTAAGCCATGCTCTCTATGTGAGGCAGCACTTACAGGCTCTACGAAGGGGGAATAATACCCTGCCTGTTCGCAGATGGCCAAACCTTGCACTGCCAGGCCACAGGGCTCAGAGTTAGACTGACATGTCGGGTCCCCACCCTGCTCCAATGAACTGTGGCTCCAACACAGAAAAGCCCAATCAGGAGCTTCTGGGTATATGGGGAGAAAGTCTGAGGAGGAGGAAACTATCCAGCTAGCTCAGGGCGTAAGTCCTGCAACAGAGCTGGGCGGGAGGGGGAAAAAGCCTGAAAGGATCCAAAGTCCCCCCCATCCCAGATACTGAAGTGGGTCCTCTGCTCCTTGGGGAAAGAAGCTCCCATTCCTCCCACTGTGAACTGGGGGATTTTCGTGATATTCCGGGGTAAGTCCTATAAATCCCAGAGACTTGAGTCCCAAAGATGCAAAAGCAAGTATCCTTTGCAAGACACAGAACCATGCACTTGACGTAATGCAAAATTAGGCGTCATTCTGAGATCACATCCAAATGCCCCTTTCTGGGCAGGTAAGCACAAACAACATGCTGCAAGACAAAAAAGTTCGCTCTAGACTTTTGCATACAAGTATATATGGAACACAAATTTTCTAAAATCTTATGGTACACATTCTTTAGTTCATTTCAACCCTCATAAACGTGTTAATCTTTAAAAAGCCACATTGAATTGGACCAGTGCTCCATCATCTCTGGTATCCTGTCTGTGATAGTGACTGGTACCAGCTGCTTCAATAGAAGGTTCAAGAAACCATGTAGAGGGTTATTATGATACTCACAGAGGAAGTCTCTTCCTACCTCCCATTAAAGGTTGGCTTATGATTGAGGCATGAGTGTTTATATCCATTCCAAAATTAAGGAATAGCAAGACGTCAAAGCTTCTCCGTTACGATGGAAAAAAATGTCCTGGACAGTGAAGAATCTGTTGCCTTTCAAGACAGTTCACCTAAAGGATACAAAAGGGGAAAGTTGAAGTCATCCTAGTCCTCCAATGGACTTACTAGGTATCTAAGGACTTCACATTGCACCTGAAGAATATACCTGATCTCTTAAAGCTGGGGGATGCATCTTTCATCCGGACCTGAAACACCTACAGTTAACACCCTGGCCATCAGAAAAGAAGTGTAGTTCAGTAGAGATTGTCCATTAACTTCTGATACAATTTGATATCCAGACAGAACTCAACCAGGGTATTTCATTTATTGATCTGGTCAAATTTATGTTTCTGGTGTGAGGGGAAATGGAAACCTTTGTTTGTGCAGTGCCCAGCACAAATGGACCCTGACCTTTAGATGCTGTTATCATAATCATAATCATACTAATACAAATAACCAGAATAATTACTTCAGTTTCAGTCAAATCAACATATATTTAAAAATGTAAAAAACAAAACAAAACCCAAATAACAAAAAACACAACTTGTGCTTAAAATTAGGCCTATGTTCAGCATCTTGCAGTTCCTATGTGACCAAGTCACTTGTCCTCTCCATGTTACCTGCACAATTTGGGGCTCCCAACCCCATCCCAGGGCCAAGTGGCCCTCTGTGGGCTAACTGGACCTTGTCCCAGTGACAGAGCCTTTGTCACATGGTAGATATTCTTAAACATGTACATATATTCATTAGCAATTAACAATCAACAGAATACACATGCCAAGCATCTAATGTTCAACTCTCCCAATAAAGCAGACGGAGTCTCCCGATGGCCAATCAGGATCCGATCTTGTCCGTGGCTCCATCTTCTACACAATCTAGTCATGCAGGGGTTAAAAAATCCTAGCAGCTTTGGTCTTGAGCTGTATCCCAGAGTTAAGTTCCAATGAGCTTGTTCTCTGACCCTCATTATATAGTTAAAATGAGGATTTCTTTTATCTATGCCTTAACCAGTTATTTTACTTAAATTGTAGTTATGCAAAAAAACCCACTAACTATACAGAGCTCTACATGCTTAAGACCACCTACTCATTAGCTTTTGTATTTTTCACAGTTAGTAATAACTTCTCAAGAACTACGTATCTTTACGCCTCATTAGTGGGATATACACTTGCAACAACAAAACCTCCTATTTTTTATTATCAGGAAGAAGCTACAGAAACTCAAGGTTAGCTTGTCCATTCGCTCCCTATTCTCAGGACTTTGTGAATATATATCTATCCCTGTTAGTAATGGTGCAGCTGATACTTTTCTATCTGCCTACGTCAAGGTGAATTCTCCTGACTCTATAGTTTTTTGTTTTCAACTTATGGTGGGTGCTGGTTATGTTAAGTCCATACACAAGATGGCTGTGAGTCAAATCCAGGCTCTCATTACATTCTGGGCTTCAGTTTCTGATCTATAAAGGGGGAGTATCAGAGTAGCAGCCGTGTTAGTCTGTATCCGCAAAAAGAACAGGAGTACTTGTGGCACCTTAGAGACTAACAAAAGACATCATCTTCCTTTCCAAATGCAAGCAGATGGACATCATACCAAAAGGACTAAAGGTAATAAATTTGTTAGTCTCTAACAAGTACTCCTGTTCCTTTTTTAAAGGGGGAGTAGTTATCCAACCTCTACTATTGGGTGTTCTGAGGTTTACCTCAGTAATTTTTGGAAAGTGCTGTGAGAGTCTTAAACAGAGGATATAAAAGTGCGTATACCTGTTTTGTTTTGGTCAAGTAGCCATAACTGCTGCGTATCATCCTGATAGGCATTCTCTCATTGTTTCCTTGTACTCCTCCTGTCCATATGTCTGTCTCTGTCTGTCTCTCTCTCTCTGGTCTCGTATCTGTAAACTCTTTGTGGTGGGATCCATCTCTTTGTTCTGTAGTGGTAAAGCACCTAGCACAGTGGAGCCCTGATCGTCTGGATTCTACCACAATGCACAAAACAAGTAATAATTTTCTCTTCAGTATTTCAATCCCATTTCCTTTTCTTTCCTTCTTTATTTCCCTTTTTTCAATGCAGCTGCCTCACTGCACTTCATCCCTTTCTTTTTAGGAACAATTTTTTTTTCTCTCAAAGAAATAGAGATGTCCCCTGCATCACAAGATAATTATATCTAACATGGGAGATTATTTCACTGAAATGTTAAATATAAAAGTGTTTTAATGGTTCTCATCTATGGGGTACATGTAGATAGGTAAAGGAACCTGATGTTTCCTACTTTGAAAACAAATAATAGAATCATTAAAGATTAGGGTTGGAAGACCTCAGGAGGTCCAACTCCCTGCACAAACCAGGACCAACCCCAACTATGGTTTATGGCTTGGCTTATCCTGAATATTAATTTTATATAAAAACGTCTTCATTTATCTGGGTGTTTCCTTATTATTTAAGAATTTTCTATTCCATTTAAGTTATTATGTAAGTATACATTAATTCAAACTAATTTCCTTCTTCCTCCATAAGATAGAATCAACAAAACTTTTTTTTTTTAACTTAATTACATCTGAGTGGATAAACCAAATTATGAGGAAAAATATTAAATAAGTTAGTTTTTTTTCAAAGGCACAGAATTCATGTTGGCCTATAAAAATAATTCTGTGTGTTCCTTATCAGTTTTTGCAGAGATCTCCAAAAAACAACTTCTAATTGCATAATTCAGGTGCTACAGTTGAACAGTTAATAACTGATTCACTTTCTTGATATTAAGAAGTTTTATTCTTTTTAGTGGAACATTTGCTATTACTGAACTGTATAGCTCGGCAAACCATGCATTTATTCTCATGAATAATTAGGGCCACCGCTAACTAATTGGGTTTCTCCATGACTGAACTGGAAAAAAGTGGTAAAAGTGACTGAAAATGCAGTTCTGATTCCCCAACCCACCTTTTTTCTATTTTAGAAGTGGTAGACTGATGTTCATTCAGACTAACTTAGAAGTTAAATTCTCAAATATGGCATAAAACCCAGAATCTTGGCTGGTCTTTATATACAAGTACAGTCAAATAACCACAACAAAGAGTGGGCCTATGGGTATGCTTCTCTCTCTTTCTTTTCCTAACCCAATCAGAGACCGCTGATGGCATTCTAGGGAAGGACTTCTAGGGGGAGGCATTGTCTCTACATTTTAGTATGTGTGATGCACTCTCTCCAATCCCATACAGATTTTTTCTGTTACCCATGTGAGCGAGGAGGTGAACTTCTACATGTGGGGTGAAGACTGCCAGATGTTTTGGTTTATGTTAATTTAGCTTTGGTTGTGTTCATATTCACCTATTTGAGGGCAATTATACTTCTGTGTTTGCAGCCATACTTTGATCGTAAATATAGATTTTTGTATAAATTTGGATTATTTAAAACTAAAAAAAGCATGCAGAGGAGACATTTCATAGAAGATACATTGATTCCCTTCAGTAATGTGAGCCTTGAGCATCTATTTTGTCTGTTTGTCCCACTAAGATCTCTCCACTTTCTTCAGCACTGTATACATGGAGTATATGCCTTGATTTAATCCTTAAGGCCATTGCCCTCCTTCTTCAAATCCCTCCTCCAGACCCACTTTGGTTGTGTCCCTTACATGAAACAGCTCAGCAACTATGGCTAAATTGTGTAGCAGTTGAAGACATCAGATTTTATTTACTAGATAATGACTTGGAATAGTTGGGAGCCATCAAATTGTGCAATGCCTAGCCTGCGTAATATTGAATTAGCTGCCCCTCCCCCCCTTTTGACCACATTAATTTTAAACTTTATTCGATTATAAACGCTTTGGGGCAGGGCCCATGTCTGTATATTTTGAAGACTTTAAATTGAACCATAGGCTTTGTGCTGACTTTTGCACCCCACACCATAATGATCAGACTGGTGCATTCTTAAAATCGATTGATTGCTTGTCACATTTCTGAGATACCAAGGTTACTAGATACACTGCAGAAATATTAATGGATTCACGCTAAAACGTATATATAAACATTTGTCATTTACATATGCATTCAGTAATCTAAATGCACATGCTGTATCTAATTATTAAAATCTCCTCAATGGGGATTTATGTGCCTGTAGAGAGGGCAGAATGTTGCAGATTAAACCTGCCATGTGTGTATAACAGTGACTGTTCCCCATGCTAACTAGTCATGGATTTTTAAGCAGTATTTTCCTCCTCAGAAAGTAGTAATGATGATCAGACTTAGCTATGGCTACACTTTAACTGCTACAGCGGCACATCCACATCACTGTAGCACTTTAGATGGGAGGGTTCTCCTGTCACTGTCGTTCATCCATCTCCCCAAGAGGCAGTAGCTAGGTCAATGGAAGAATTCTTCTGTTGACCTAGCACTGTCTACACTGGAGTTAGTAACTACGTTGCTCAGGGGTATGGATTTTTCACATACTTGAGCGATGCAACTGGGTTGACTTAACTCTTTACTGTAGATCTAAGTCACAATTGAAAGGGTTTTTTCCAATTAAATTCTAAATGGTTATGCTTGTAGTCTGAATAGTTACATAGGTGGACACAAACATGTGACTTGGACTAGATTTTCAGAAGTGTTCAACACACAACAGCTCCTATTAGGCACCTAAATAAGGAGGTAAGATTTTCAAAAGTGCCCAGCTCTCTTTGAGAACAGAGAGAGCTAAAGGGTGGCAAGCACTTCAGAAAATCTAGGCCCACTTGTATGTGCTGAATCTTCTTGAAAATCTGACTCTTCAGTTATTAACAAAGCTAGCTCACATCTATCACAATTGCATCCTTTTAACTTGATACCTTCTTTCCCTCTCAGATGATATTACCAATATTCCATATATATGAAGATGTCCACGTGGCAAATTGCATAGGCATGTGATAGAATACACAGGTTCTTGATGCCTCCTTCACTGTGCACGATATAAGATGAAAGGTTGTTTTAAAGACGATAATAATTTTTTGATGCATTTTACTACTTGAGAAATAGTATGTAGTCATGCATTAAACACTTATTCGTACTTGGTACAATGTCAGCAATTTTAATCTATCATTTCTGATTATTCAGGTTTTTTTTTTTTTTTTTTTAACACAAAACATTGCTAGATTAACTTCCTGGAGTCCCTGGAAGGGTTGTGTTTGTGTAATTTTTCCTCAAGCTTTTTGACATTGTGTGCTATTTTTGGCAAAGCTTAAAAGCAGCAGCGGTGCACGGAAGTGTGCCCCTAAATACTGCATTAAATGTTTCAATAAATTTAAATGTCTCAATGTCTATGTTTCATTCAATGTGCTCAAGTCCTAATTTTCCCCCCTAATTTAGGTGTTTAGTGTCTTAATTTAGGTCATTAGTATCACGGGTCACCCAGCTAAGATATTTGGTAACTAGTATGTGCTTCTGGGTGTCACAGACCATTAGTCAGCTAACGGTGAAATCATGTAAAACTTTGTCACATGATGGAGTTTCTGTTAAAAGTTTGACAATCAAAAAGTATAATAAATCACTGTTGTATTGCACTTGACTTTTCTGTCAAATATAGAAAGTTTTATTTTTATATATATACTATATATATAAAGTAACTTGTTTGAATTTTTTACAGAAGTTTGTAATGTTCTTTTTCTGTTTATTTAGGTGCTGTTTACAACTTATTGTTGACTGCCCCAGTGCTATCCAAGAGGAGCTAGATCTCATTCGTGCTCTTAGCTATCTTGAAGAATTTGGTCTGACAATCTTGCCATTACAAGGTACAATGTATTACTTATATCCCTTATGTAATTGCTTGGTGGAACATGACCCACAGTTCATTAGCTGAAATTGTGCATATCTTTAACATGAGTAATCCCAGTGAAGTTAATAAGACTCCATATGTACATACATTTTACTCTTGTGCATAAGTGCTTTGCTGCGTAAGAGTCTTAATATGCTTTCAGTTTGTAAAAGCACTTTGGGAATCCTTTGAGAGGGAAAGACACTGTTTAAATGTAATCTGTTTTCATGAAACTATTTTGAAAAAGTGAGAATCTTGATCATCATTCCACTGACTGCAGTGGAAAGTTCACCTCTGAAATGATGCCCAGAATATTCATACAACATTAATTACCTCGAAAACAACCTTTGAGAGTCCTTTTTTTTTCTTATTCTGCAGGGAGTTGCTGTTGAAAAAAGAATAATTTTCTTTCTTAAGCAGATTGCTGTATGGTTTCATATATTCCTATAAAACAAATTGACAGTGAAGGTCAACATTTGCAGTAGATTTCCTTTGGAGAACTCTTGATTTAAAATTGTAAATAGTTTTTTTGTGTTTCCCATTTTTTTTAAAGTGGTGTGGAGTTTGCTTTTGTTTTTCCATTGCGAATATTTTTTTAAAAGCTAAATGAAATGGATATGTTTCCATAGGAAAAGCATAAGAACTTCCTATGGCACAGGGTTGAAGGATAAAAAGGCTAGTTGCTAAACATTTCTGTATTCTGCAGTTGAATTCTTCTTCTTCAAGGTGAATTTATTTATTTCGTTCAGATTATAAAGGACCTTTCAGTGATATGCACGGTTCTCTTTTGCCTGTTTCACTTACTAAAACAGAATAATTAAAAAAAAATTGTATTGGAATATAGTTTTAATATCACCTGTAACATATCCAATTTGCCATAATTACTGTATGTGAAATGAAGCCTGTCATTTTTAATGGTACTGCTTTATCCTTCTCTCTTCAAAATCTTTCGGATAAATTAATCTAGTAAAGGAATAAAAATCAGTTTTAAAGTTTTCATACAGCTGCAAGAAGTTTATCCAAGCTAGATGTTATCGTACAGTAATTGAAATATTTTAAAGATGACATTAAAATAGCATTAAGAGTGAGACAGTATTTAGTGCATAAAGGGAAGGAAAGAATTAAAGTTGTGGGTTTACATTCTTAGTGTACTCCATGCTTGGGAATTGCAGTATACTTTATCAGAACCTCTCAGAACAGTGGAGAGAGGAACACACACACACACACACACCACCCCCCAGCTCCCTCCTCCCTTCCCTCCCAATCCTGTGCAGTATCATCTTGCTCAGTAGGATGTTAGTGTGCTCTCACAACCTTTCTCAGAATTTCTCTGTGGCTATGAGCCTAACCTTTAGAGTTATTTTACTTATACCGTTTTGTCTTTTAATTTCATTAGCTTGGCTTTTTTTAATACTAACTCCAGGTCTTGTGTTTCCCCCGTCCCAACTGAACAGTCATCTCTAGTTAATTGCCAAAATGTGTATGAGTCTTGCAGTATATTTTATATATATTAAAATAGTTGATCATATCTGTACTTCTGGATGTCATCTTCCTCCTCAAATAATCTTACCAAATTTCATTTCCTCTCTCCATATCAGATCTTCTTGAGACAATGGCTCCTGACTCTGCTTTCATCCATAAAGATTTCTTTATTTTTTCACCTCTTTTTTTCTTTTTCCGCTGTGCCTCTTTTAGTTTAGTTTCTTTTCCATGTTTTCATTATTAGTTTCCCAATCATCTCTTTCAGTTTGTTTTTCTCTAGCTTTTGTTACATCTTCTTTTCTTTTAATACCTTTCTCAGTCTTTGTCTTCTGTTCCCACTAATCATTCATGTCCACCTTTGCTTGCCCATACTCTTTAAACTGAGTTTAGATGACCTTGAACTAATGAAAACTAACTAAATTGATCAAGTCCCCAAAGGTCACATTTGGGACCATCTTAGCCCTTCAAGAGTTTGACAGGAGATTTTTAGTGTTGCATGATGCCATAGATTGAAAAAAGTCTATCTTAAATGCAAGACCCTTCGTCTAATACTAGCTTGCAAAATACTCATGATACTTTATCATCCCAGCTTAAAAAATATTAGTTGCCTGATTTTTTTATTATTTTGTTTTGTTTTTTAAATACTGGGGTAAGTGAGCTAGTAGAATTTTGCAAGGCTCTATTAAAGGTATCCCAAAGGAAATATACTGGGAGCAGAAGTAGTAAATGATTTTGTAGTGTAGAAGCTGCCTGAACAGCATTCTATCATCGTGTGCCAAGAAACACTCTTTCCAGCCTACCTGCCCTGGAGGGTGGTTCAAATGTTTAAAAACATTTACAGATATCCTTGTTGTGGTTCTAAAATGCTAACTTTAAGACATTATTTAGTTTGATTATCCATCCATCCGGCTGTACCACAAATTTGGACCAAATAAAAGTGTGTGTGTGGTGTTTTTTTTTGTTTGTTTGTTTAATCCCACCTGTCCTTTGTTAGAATATTCATCCACCACCTATTGCTATAGTAGCTGAGTGCATCTTATGAATCACAGAATCATAGAAGATTAGAGTTGGAAGAGACCTCAGGAGGTCATCTAGTCCAACCTCCTGCTCAAAGCAGGACCAACTCCAGCTAAATCATCCCAGCCAGGGCTTTGTCAAGCCAGGCCTTAAAAACCTCTAAGGATGAAGATTCCACCACCTCCCTAGGTAACCCATTCCAGTGCTTCACCAACCTCCTAGTGAAATAGTGTTTCCTAATATCCAACCTAGATCTCCCCCACTGCAACTTGAGAACCTTGCTCCTTGTTCTGTCATCTGTCACCACTGAGAACAGCCTAGCTCCATCCTCTTTGACCTCCTGAGGTCTCTTCCAACCCTAATCTTCTATGATTCTTTGGACCCCTCCCCCCCTTCAGGTATAGAATCATATAATATCAGGGTTGGAAGGGACCTCAGGAGGTCATCTAGTCCAACCCCCTGCTCAAAGCAGGACCAATCCCAGGTACTTGAAGGCTGCTATCAAATCCCCCCTCATTCTTCCCTTCTGCAGACTAAATAAGCCCAGTTCCCTCAACCTCTCCTCATAAGTCATGTGCCCCAGCTCCCTAATCATTTTCGTTGCCTTCCGCTGGATTCTCTCCAATTTGTCCACATCTTTTCTGTAGTGGTGGGCCCAAAACTGAGCACAATACTCCAGATGAGTTTGCTTTAAAGAAGAAGAAAAAAAAAATCCCTCCTGTCTTCCTTCCCTGCCAACAAGAAGTAGGATTGGGGCCCTCGTCTGTTCTCCCTTCTTTAATGAATCAGTTTCTACATTATTTGAACATGACTGGGCAGTAAGGATTGAGAGCCACTGAGAGGAGGATTGAGAGCTTCCAAAGTTCCTGCCTTGACTCTTGTGCTGATCTGGCCAGTATTAACAGTCGTTCACTTTAACGAGCTATACAACTCACCCTTGTTTTTTATCTCCTCAGTCTCAAGAAGACTAACATATTTTACAAATGCAGTCTTGTGTTCAGCTCGAGTCCCTGATATATACATAAAACATAAA
Source organism: Malaclemys terrapin pileata (assembly GCF_027887155.1). Classification (NCBI taxonomy): domain Eukaryota; kingdom Metazoa; phylum Chordata; order Testudines; family Emydidae; genus Malaclemys; species Malaclemys terrapin. The sequence continues at coordinate 182,255,477 of NC_071507.1, read as the reverse complement.
AATAACCTTGTTGAATTTATTTGTATGAGAAACAAAATTGCCCTTCTGAATTAATGGCTTTAAAAATTAATGACATGATTATAAAGCTTTTAGGACTTTTAAATATTGTATGTGAAAATTGCTTAAAAACTTTTTTACACTTTTAGGGTAGAGGGCCAAGTTCAAACATTAAGTTCTTAATTTTGTGTTTTTTTTTTTTTTTTTTTCTTTACTCTGAAGGGGTGCTGTTTACCATGTTTCAATCTTAAAAAGGGACTCCTTGTATCTTTTAAACTTTATTTGGTAGTTCCATTTAGATTAAGGATGTGATCCTTCTTTCAGTTATACTGTTGTACATCAAGGCTAATTATTGAAGTGAGTAGGGTTACACCAGTGTAGAACTGGTGTAAATTATTGCCTATTCAGGCCCATAAATCCATTAGTTTTTACCTCTAAGTTCTGGGCTAAATTCTGTTCTGTTATGTCAGTGTAATATTTTAATGCAAGTTGAGTTAGTTACAATTTGTACTGGTGTATAGGCAGTTCAATTAAAATCTTGGGGTGTGATTTTACCAAAATAGTCAGCGTTGACCAAATTGCACTTAAGTAAGTGGTAGAACTCCAAAGTTAGGCCAATAATGAATACCTCTGAAAGTCCCCATCTTTGATATTTATGAAACTACAATATTGGCTTGGTGTGTGGTATTACTTTTAATTAGAATGAGAAATACTCTGGTAAATGTAACTGGTGCAATCAGTAAATGCAAAGATTTTAATGGTGCCCACTAATGTGTTGTGTTACAGAATCTACAAAAAAAATCTGTACTTTTGTTATGTTTCTTGTCTTAAATCTTTACTCTGCTTGACTTTTAGAAGTTTACCATTTAATTTCCAGAGGCCCCTTATGAAATTTGCAATACATGGCTGCTTTTATGTTGTTCTTATTGATATGTCTGTCTGATGGAGATTTTTCTAATATAAATATAATATGCTAATATTGATTTTTTTCCCCTGCATATATTAATTTCCTGCTCATTTAATTTAGAATTAAGTAGGGAAGTTTGATGGCTAGTACTCTGTATGTTCTCTTCATAGCTTGTCCAGTAATATGAAACAGACGCATTTTTTAGAGTGGGAAGCTTGCTCAAAACAATTTTGAAGGTCAATACTGCTATAAAAATATACATTTTAGTTTTATATTACAGTGTATAGTTTATATAAAACTATAAAATTTCATTGTGTTAAACACTTTATAGACTATCAGCATTAAAATATGCAATGTAGTAATTGTTTGCAATTCCTGTTAAAATGTGCCTCTGAAGTCCTAATGTAAATTGCAAGTTTTTCAGGACAGGGGAGATGTATTTTATGTGTTTGTGAAGGACCTTCTGCACAGATAGTCCTCATTAAATTAAAACAAATAATTATACTACCTTAGAAAACGGGGTGTTTTGTTTATGCGGCATGAGTAAGTGTGCCTGCATTTAAAAAAAAGTTATACATATAAATTAGAGAAAGTTTGTGCATATAATCTCCCTTTAACATATTATATTTTCTTTTAAACAGTGCGTTTATGTTCTGATCGACTCAGCCTCATCAAGGACTGTATTGCTCAGTTGCCCACAAACTACAAACAGTCTGCCAAGCTCCTGGGACTTGCAGATTTACTGAGAGTTGCAGGTAAACTGTTGTAAATGTTAAACTGCAATGCAAGATATGTGTTATGCTCAAGGGCATTTGAGTTAATCATCAGGATGTACTCAAGGATGTCACTAAAATGTCCTCTGGAGGAGCAGTCTTCAAGGAAGACTGACCTATTTTACAGGTGATCTTGTATTCAGCTGTTGCGACCTTCTTTAATACATAAAATTTAACAACAGTCCTGTTCATGTAAGAGAAGAAAAGTTGTGTGTCACGTAAACTTCAGTGTAACAACGTGATTTATCTACAGTTGACTTAGCATATTTTTATGCTGAAGGTAATGTTTTAGGACTGAATGCTTATTTAAGGTGTTGAACGTCTTGCAGGATTGGACCTGTTCCATATTGAATTTTCTGCTTTTTCCGAAAAGGAAGGCAGTGAATTTGGCATGTTCCCCCAGACTTCTCTGCTGAAGTGTTTTCAACACTCTAATTATGTTTAATGCTAATAATACCTAGAATTTCTATATAACTCTTTTCACGCATAGCTCAATATAGGTGTTGCTATTGGTATTTTGGAGGCATCACTAGAGATTCTATGGTTAGAACTGTGTTGAAGTTTTGGGTGTTGGTTGGGAAAACTAATCTTCCTCCCTGGCTACCATATACATCTTGCCTCCCACCCCCTAAACCAAATCACTGATTTTCCTTTTTCATGTCCGTATTACCTCTTGCATATAGTTTATGCTAAATACTTGTTTAGTTTCTGTTTATGTTTACAAGGGTATTGGTGTGCATAAAACATATTTTCTCCAGACTTTGAATGTGAGGCGTGTGACCAGCATGTGTTCTGAGATGGCTTACATAAAGTCTCATGCATCTTGTTGACTTTCTTTATCACTAATGTCTGTATACTAATGCGAGAAGTATGGGGAATAAGTAGAATGAACTTGAAATGCTAGTAAATGAACACAACTATGACCTAGTTGCTATCACGGAGACTTGGTGGGATAATACGCATGACTGGAATATTGGCATAGAAGGGTACAGGTTGCTCAGGAAGGGCAGGCAGGGAAAAAAGGGAGGAGGTGTTGCCTTATATATTAAAAATGTACACACTTGGACTGAGGTTGAGATAGAAATAAGAGACAGACTTATTGAAAGTTTCTGGGTAAGGATAAAAGGGGTAAAAAACAAGGGTGATATCACGGTAGAGGTCTACTACAGACCACCAAACCAGGAAGAAGAGGTGGATGAGGGTTTTTTTTAAACAACTAAAAATCATCCAAAGCACAGGACTTGGTGGTGATGTGGGACTTCAACTACTTATACATCTGTTGGCAAAATAACGCAGCAAGGCACAGATTATCCAACAAGTTCCTGGAATGTATTGGAGACAATTTTTTATTTCAGAAGGTGGACAAAGCTACTAGAGGGGAGGCAGTTCTAGATTTGATTTTTACAAATAGGGAAGGAACTGGTTGAGAATTTGAAAGTGGAATGCAACTTGGGTGAAAGTGATCATGAAATGGTAGAGTTCACGATTCTAAGGAATGGTAGGAGGGAGAACAGCACAATAAAGACAATGGATTTCAAGAAGGCAGACTTTAGCTACTCAGGGACTTGGTAGGTTAAATCCTGTGGGAACCAAGTCTAAGGGGAAAAACAATTGAAGACAATTGGCCGTTTTTCAAAGAGAGATATTAAGGGCACAAGAGCAAACTATCCCACTGCGTAGGAAAGATTGGAAGTATGGCAAGAGACCACACAGGCTTAACCAGGAGATCTTCAATGATCTAAAATTCAAAAAAGAGTCGTACAAAAAGTGGGAACTCCGTCAAACTACAAAGGATGAATATAAACAAATAACACAAGTATGTAGGGACAAAATTAGAAAAGCCAAGGCACAAAATGAGATCAAACTAGCTAGAGACATAAAAGGAAACAAGAAAACATTCCACAAATACATGAGAAGCAAGAGGAAGACCAAGGACAGAGTAGGCCCGTTACTCAATGAGGGGGGGAAAGACAACAACAGAAAATGTGGAAATGGCAGAGGTGCTTAATGACTTCTTTGGTTTGGTTTTTACCAAGAAGGTTGGTGGCGATGGGACATCTAAAATAGTGAATACCGGTGAAAATGAGGTAGGATCAGAGTCTAAAATAGGGAAAGAACAAGTTAAAAATTACTTAGACAAGTTAGATGTCTTCATGTTGCCAGGGCCTGATGAAATGCATCCTAGAATACTCAAGGAGCTGACAGAGGAGATATCTGAGCCATTATAAATTTCTTTGAAAGGTCATGGAAGATGGGAAACATTCCAGAAGACTGGAAAAGGGAAAATATAGTGCCCATCTATAAAAAGGGAAATCAGGACAACCTGGGGAATTACATACCAGTAGCGTAGCTGCGGGGGTGAGGAAGCGGGGCAGCGGCCGCTCACCCACTGAGCACAAGTGGTGCCTTGTCAATTTCGTGGCGCCTTTTTAATTTTTACTCACCCGGAGGGAAGAGGGGGAGCGATTTAAAATAAAAAAAAAAAAAGGCGCCACCCGCTGCGGTGCTTTTACTCATCCGGCGGCGCTCCGGGTCTTCGGAGGCCCTTTGCCGGCGGGACCTTCACTTGCTCCGCAGGTCTTCGATGGCATTTTGGCGGTGGGTCCTTCAGTGCTGCCGAAGGCACCTGTAGCGAGTGAAGGGCCCGCTGCCGAAGACCCAGAGCGCTGCCGGGTGAGTAAAAGCGCTGCAGCGGATGGCGTCTTTTTTTTTTTTTTTTAAATCGCTCCCCCTGTTCCCTCCACCTGGCTACGCCACTGTTACAGACCAGTCAGCTTAACTTCTGAACCCAGAAAGATAATGGAGCAAATAATTAAGCAATCAGTTTGCAAACATCTAGAAGATAATAAGGTGATAAGAAACAGTCAGTATGGATTTGTCAAGAACAAATTATATCAAACCAATCTCATAGCTTTCTTTGACTGGGTAACCAGCCTTCTGGTTACAGGGGAAGTGGTAGATGTGCTATATCTTGACTTTAGTAAGGCTTTTGATACTGTCTTGCATAACCTTCCCCTAAACAAACTAGGGAAATACAACAAAATGATCTGGAAAAATTGGAGAAATGGGCTGAAGTAAATAGGATGAAATTCAATAAGGACAAATGCAAAGTATTCCACTTAGAAAGGAACAATCAGTTGCAACATACAAAATGGGAAATGACTGCCTAAGAAGGAGTACTGAGGTAAGGGATCTGGGGGTCATAGTGGATCATAAGCTCAATATGAGTCAACAATGTAATGGTGTGGCTAGAAAGCAAATATCATTCTGGGATGTATTAGCAAGAGTATTGTAAACAAGACACAAGAAGTAATTCTTCGGCTCTACTCCGCGCTGATTAGGCCTCAACTGGAGTATTGTGTCCAGTTCTGGGCGCCACATTTCAGGAAAGTTGTAGACAAATTAGAGAACGTCCAGAGAAGAGCAACAAAAATGATTAAAGGTCTAGAAAACATGACCTATGAGGGAAGATTGAAAAAATTGGGTGGTTTAGTCTGGAGAAGAGAAGACTGAGAGGGGACATGAAAACAGTACATAAAAGGTTGTTACAAGGAGGAGGGAGAAAAATTGTTCTTCTTAACCGCTGAGGATAGAGGACAAGAAACAATGGGCTTAAATTGCAGCAAGGGTGATTTTAGGTTGGACATTAGGAAAAACTTCCTAACTGTCAGAGTGGTTAAGCACTGGAATAAATTGCCTAGGGAGGTTGTGGAATCTCCATCATTGGGGATTTTTAAGAGCAGGTTGGACGAACACCTTTCAGGGATAGTCCAGATCAGGGGTCGGAAACCTTTCAGAAGTGGTGTGCCGAGTCTTCATTTATTCACTCTAATTTAAGGTTTTGCGTGCCAATAATACATTTTAACGTTTTTAGAAGGTCTCTTTCTATAAGTCTATAATATATAACTAAACTATTGTTGTATGTAAAATAAATAAGGTTTTTAAAATGTCTAAGAAGCTTTGTTTAAAATTAAATTAAAATGCAGATCTTGTCAGTTTAGTGTGATCCTTGCCCTTGCTTTTCCTTGCTGAGTTTCCCAATGTCTGGCACATATTTGGATACGTTAAGCTGCACACAGGCTTCTGAGTTAACCGACTCCGAGAGGGACAGAGGACAGATTTCATGTTTGAAAATACCTGTTCACACAGGTATGTGGATCCAAATGCTGAAAGCACTGCAAACGCAATTTTCTTCAAACAGTTAAATTTCACTGGCAGGGACATCCAGCAGGTCAAAATAGAGGCGCCATGATCCCTTTCGGTAGCTTCAAGTGCACTCCGCAGATCTCCAAACTCTGATACCCACAATTCTGAGCTTTTTAACTGAATGAGTTGCATTTTGAAACCTTTAACACCCATCCACTGAAATACAGACAAATCCAAGTCGCTTTCGTTGAACTTTTCAGGTTTAATTAGAAAAGAAAGCATTGGGCCAAATTGCTGGAAATCTTGAAATGTGTCAGAAAATTCTGATTCCAGTTCTTGCATGTACATTCCAATCTCATAAAGATCCAGAACCATTTGCCCTGCACCCTGGAGACAGAGGTTGAGTTTGTTTAGGTGAACGGTGATGTCAGTTAGAAACATGAGTTTACAGACATTTGTCATCATCCAGTTCAGGGCAGTTTTGTCCTTTTTCCGACAAAAAGGCCTTGATTGCATCAAAACAGTTTACAACGCGCATCAAAACCTTGCCACGACTTAGTCACTGAATGTTGCTCTGACATGGAATGTCATTATAAGCACTGTCCATATCTTCTAACAGTGCTTTAAACGGTCTCTGAGTCAAAGCAGACCGAGCAACAAGGAAATTCACAATTTGCGCCATTCATCACACTATTTACACTGTATTCATCACATTATTAAGCTCTGAATTAGAAATTTTAGCACAAAGGTTTTCTTGATGGATGATACAGTGAAATTTGACTGTTGGGTGGCCAATTTGATCTTCAAGTAACTTTACAAATCCCTTCTGTTTTCCGACCATGGCAGGAGCACCATCTGTTGTCACACAAAATAATTTTCTGATGTCAACTCCTCGTTCTTCAAAATGGTTTACAAAACTTTCCACTATCTTCCCGCTTTGTTGTGCCATGCAGGGTTTTTAGGCAACAAAGTTCCTCTTGGATTTCATCGGAAGCACAATATCTTGCAATAACTGCCAAATGTGGAACATTGTTTATATCCACGCTCTCATCAACTGCACTGCTCCTAAGAAAGCACATGTACCCCTCAACTTACAGTGGGGAAAAAAAATCGCGACAGACAGCATGCTCAACGTCAAATGCGGTGTGCTGTTCCATGTGGCATGATAGTGATGTAAGCAGCAAATCAGGACTTAAAAATATCCAGTACAGTGGCGCTGGAACAATTTTTAAGGTGGGGGTGCTGAGCTGTGCCCCCTTTTGCCCCTGTCTGCATCTCTCACTGCCCGAGTCTGGGGCCAGAGGGCCACAGCTGGGGGCAGTTGCAGAGCCCCGGGCCAAGCCAGGAGCAGAGTCCTGGGCTGACGGCCAGGACCCCAGGCCGGCAGTGGAGCCCCTGAACTGGTGGCCAGTACCCAGGCAGTGTGAGTGACACTGAAAATCAGCTCGCATGCTGCCTTTGGCACACGTACCATAGGTTGCCTATCCCTGATCTAGATAATACTTAGTCCTGCCTTGAGTGCGGGGGCCTGGACTTGATGACCTCTCGAGGTCCCTTCCAGTTCTGTGATTCTATGATCACCTTTTCAAAGAATACCTCATGATGCAAATGAAAATAAAATACTACATTTTATCAGTTAAATTAATAGAAATGCATCAGTCGTGAAGCATGCCATGTGATAGCACCAACCCTATTGCCCATTGTCTCGTAACATGCTCCTCCTGCCCCTTTCTCTGTTGCACTTTTAAACATTTATAATTCAAAATAATTTCTTGAATATTTACAAGTGCAGTGAGGAGCAGGGGGCATTGCATGGTGTCAGGGAAAAGATTGTGGGTGACTGAAAGTTATGGATGGCTGAACTGGATTGTGGATCCTAGGGGAGGTATAGAAGGGGTAACAGGAAGTACCATCCTGCTTTTTCAGTTTTCCTAACAATAATGTCATTTAATGATATGTTAGGGTAACCTAAACTGTATGTATTTAAAATAATTGTATGCATATGACTTTGTGAGAGTATATATGCATAGATGTACTCTCACACATATAAATAAGTAATAACCATTCCCTAGCTCATTCCAATAAATGACATGTAGATAAAATTAAATCTCTCCCTCTCCCCCTCTTTCTCCCCCCCCAAAAGTCAAGGTTACAGCACTTTTTTTTTTAACTGTATCACATTGCTTTTTCTATTGTCTACGCACTCACCTAAATGATAAGAGGAAGGAGAAGTACAACCAAAGGAATTTAGATAAAGATAAAAAAGAACATAGTGGATATTTCAGCCATTAGTAGGATTCTTTGTGCATTAATAAATGTTTTCACAGCACACCAGGCAACTCTCAGTGACTCTAGAGATAAAATCTCAAGTATAATAGTGATAGTCACTCCCAAGATAAATATGGAATTTCATGGAAATGAGTGTATTTTAAGAGGCTATCTCACTGAGCAAAACACTGTGCTTTAACAGTTGCTGTGTCTCCTGGCTGAATAAACGTACAGAACTGTGTGTTCCCATGTTGTCATTAATAGGTTCCACTTCGTAATAGCAACAAAACACTTCAAGTGGATTATTTTGTATATAAAATCATTCTGCATTTGGCTTTATACTTTTATGTCACTGGAGGTTTAATGGAGATCTTTACCGTAGACCTCAGGTATGTTTTTCTAATGAATCCATGCCTACAATTAATACCTTAATTATTAATTTATCCACATTCATTTCTCATCAGCGTTGGAACTTGGTAACGTGCTCCAAAACACAACACTTGATTTTTAAGAAAAATCAGGATTAAAAACTTTTGTCTCTTGGGGAGCTACTCATTAGAAAGGAGCCTTAATTGTGTTTAAAAAACAAAACAAAACAAAAACACGACTTGAACAGGCTTTACATTCTGTACAGGAGAGGATAACAGTATGTGTTAGCACGTCTGAAGTATTCCAGTGCATTACATTCTGAGTTTAAACATTAGTACTGTTTCAGATGGTTTTGTTATGCTATTTATACCTTTAAACACTCAGAAAAGTTGTTGGAATTTGGAAACTGTTATAAACCTAAGGTCTGGATGACTCACAAAGAATGGACTATTCACAGGATCGTATAAATTACCATAGCATATGAAACCGGTGATCCGTCTTGTCCAATCCCCTGTCAGGAACCAGCACAAACTGATTCAGAACAAGGTACAAGAAAATAGGCAGATGTAAAAAAAAAAATCTGCCTCCCTAACAAGGTCTCATCCTAATCCCTAATAGCTAGACAGTGGTTTAAGGTTGAAATATTGAGACTTTAAGTTATTTTATATCCCTTCAGGATTTTTGTTAATATTATTTGTTGTAACTGGATATTATCCATACAATGTCCAATCCTTCTTTTTTTTTTTAAATCTTGCTAAATTCTTGACCTTGATAACATTATGTGGTAATGAGTTTCACAGTCTGATTATTCAAAGCTTGGATTTAAATCTGCCATTCACTAACTCTGATGTGCCTAGATATTGCAGCATTGACTTGAATGAAAGTTGTATGCCCTTGGATTGGGCTCTGCATCTCTTTTTAAAAATATGACAGGGCAAACGAGCTTTCGGCAATTCCATATAATTTTTACATGATCACAACAGCTTTAAAAACAACTAAAATTTGCTCTTTCGCCAGGACCTCACATCAAGTTTAAAGTCAGTTGATTTTTATGATCAAATTAATAAACCCTTGCAAAACAAAAAGAACAGGAGTACTTGCGGCACCTTAGAGACTAACAAATTTATTAGAGCATAAGCTTTTGTGGGCTACTGCCCACTTCTTCAGATGCATAAGAAGAGATTTAAATAGAAAGACAGATGCAGCCTTAACTATAGTGTGTAAATAGAGCCTCTCATGAACGTATCAATTAGGTTGTAAAAGCAAGACATATAGAGCACTTTTGCATCTATCCTCTCTTTATTATTTTATTAGGTTGCCGTGTATCATTAATATGATGAATAGTTACTATAGATCTTTGTAGCTATAACAATATTAACAATGTTATTAGTCTCCTTCAAGTTATGCATTGTCACCTAAAGAGCAGCCCATGCATTCATATTATTTTAAGATATTTTAAAATCAAAACCTATTATTTGATTAATTTTCAGCTTGAAATAAAATGTACTTGTCTTCCAAATTAATAGGTTTGGTTCTATGGTTCATTAACATTTTAAATAGCATCTATGAACCAAAGCTTTTATTCTGCACAGTAGGGTAAATAGTATGTGCTGTCTATGTTCCACCATTAAAAGAGAATGATTTGGGGAAGGATAGACACTAAGCCAGGTGTGGCATAAGATTCCCTGTACTGGCGTGTCGCAATGTTATGGGAACACACCACTCCAAGAGTAGCATGTTTTCAGAGAACAAGAGTTACAGGCAAGTCATGTATTCCTCATACTTCCTTTGGGCACTCTTATGGTCTTTCATCAGGTATCTTAAATCAATTAGTAAATCCTAATTAGGCTCACAACACTACCTCAGTAAAATAGGTAGGTAAGCAATATCTCCGTTTCACAGGTGGGCAAAGTAAGGGAGTCATGATGGGGTTTACAAGATGTCACTAATAAATCAGTGGCAAACTTGGGAATTGGAACTGGAGTCCTCATTCCCAGTAACAACAAATAATATATTTTAGGTAATTATTTAGCTTAAATTGTTGTATTTGATTGCACACTGGAACAAAAAAAGATTCAAAATACAAAATCAATCTTGGATAATTGCTTTTAATTACTGTTTGTTTACTGTTACTGAATGTTGTAAAAGCCTGTCTAGACATTGTTTTGTGCTGTCGCGTGTTGCAGGAGTTGCTTGATGAGACATTAATTTAAAAACAAAACAAAAACATTTTCCATTTAGTTTCTCATTAAGTTGACAGTAAAGTTTTTGGAAAAATGTAATTCTGGGAATGGGTGAACTTTTTTTCTAATTAAAAAAATGTTCTGAACCATTATCCAGAAGTCATACCTATTTTTGAAGCTTACCAAGTTCCTCAACTTTCTCATGTTGTTGCCCTTCCCAGTTTCAGCCAAAAGAATATATATCAAAATAGTGCACAGCTGTTCTTGCTGTATATGAAAGAGACACTGTTGTCTAGTTGTCTGAGCATGGGACATGTGACTATTTTATTGAGGAACACTTTTGATCTAAACCCAGGTCAGACATTCTGGGAATTGGGTGGGTCTGTGCCTCTGTTTCCCTCATCAGAAGATGATTCTGGCTAACTTAGCCAAAATTAATTTCTGGCACTGGGATTATCCTTTATTAGTTGCAATTCAAATTGTCTTGCTTGCTGGATGACCCAGCCTGCCTGAAATGGAGAAGATGTTTTCTTTATATTTCTCAAGTGTGATAGTTTCCTTCCTTGCCACGACATCTGTCATCTGCCTGTCATTATGACAATTTGCCTTGAGATGAGATGAGATGCATGACATCCTTTAAGGATTCTGTTAATGCTTCTCAGTAGATTGACTCTCAGTAGTCATGAAGTCAGAGCATACGAGTCCTTATGCTAGGGAGTAGTCCTGAGGAAGTTTCTAAACTTATGCTGTATATACAGGCCGTGCTATAGAAATAATAAGTGACACAACATTTCCAGTTCCTGAATTTTAAATGTCTTTGCTATTCAATCTGCTGGATTTCAAACAACACTAACAGATAGGAATAATCGAGGAAAATAAGACACTCATTTTATGATGGCATTTATCTTACCAACTGTTTTAAAGAAAAATCTTGAATGCCTCATGTCAATATTGCAAGAGATGAGGGACAGTGGGGCTAGACATTAAAAGCTGCTTCATTTCTTTAAGACTTAATCTTAACTTCCAAGTCAGGAACTGTGAAGCAATGGAAGTGAGTTTCTAGGTCTAAATAGAAGAATAAGTGAAGATACTGGAAATCCTGCAGGGGATAGGATTTTAATTGGCTTCACTGAGTCAGCAAAAGCCATGTGAACAACGTTCTAGCTGTGCATTGCAGGGGATTTGCTAGTCATGTTGGAGTTGTAACCCTTTGGTATAACAGTGTGCATCAAGATAATGGGAGTTTAAATAGGAGGCAAATTGATACAGGGTACTAAGTACTGTACGAGAATAGAGAGAATGATGCTAACGTACATTTGCAGTCTTGTAAAACACGCAGAAGGAGAGCCTATTGCTTCAAAATAAATTAGTCAGGCCCCCTGCCCCCGAAAAAACCCTCTAAACCAATAAGACCACTCAAGATCAATTAAGAAAAGAAGAGCTCCAATCGTGCCCCTACTGATTTTAAATAGTAATAAATTGCAGTTGATAATTGGTCATGGCAATTTCTGAATAACAACAAAGATCCATTTACTGCACTTTTGTTACCCCTTCCTTGGGTCTGATGCTGACACACAAATATTACAATATAAGTTTTAATACATTATAAAGCTGCCAAGGGTATGGGGCAGGCACTGGATGCCTGACAGGTATCTAGGAATATTTCACCTCTAGGACACTGGTTCAAATTTATCCTAGGTAAAAATGACTAAAAGTTGTTTCCATTTAATTGCTGGGCAGTGGTCTGGATGAGAGGAGTTTTGTAGCAGTCCAGCTCCCAGTGGGCAAAAATTCACATCACAAAAAAACATGATGGTGACTAATTGGCAACAATGTATGGCAGTCTGTCTCAGTGGAAAGGCTAAGGAATAAATGAATATGGAGGTAATGCTACCCTCCAGACCCCAGAGGTGGTCCCTCTGCATCCAGAGCAGAGGCATCTTGGTTGGACAGCTCTGTAAATAGAGTTATAGAGTTTTAGGCCAAAAGGGACCACCAGATTATCTGGTCTGACTTCCTGTATATCACATGCCACCAACATGACCTCCCATCTGCACACTAAAATTACTGTTTTACTATTTCACTAACTTAAATTAGCCTGAAGTATTAACAAGGAATTGAGTTTCCATGGTTGCCAATCTAGCACAATCAGTACATTTATCTTTATGGGTGTGATTAAAAATAAATAAAAAAGACTAGACAAGCAATGTGCTTTACCTCTGTTGTTGGAGCCACAGAGTGGAGGGAAAAAATAACCATGGACTTTTTAGTTGTTTTCATAGTCTTAAGTCTACAAGTTAGATAAATTTAACTTTTTAAAATATTTGAAGTTAAATTATTCCAGGGCGGATATGTTAACAGTGTCTCATAATTCAACTTCAAATATTTAAATAAGTTCAGATAGCTGCATCAGCACTGAATCCTTCAAATCCTCCGATAACCAGTGAGAGGCAGTAAAGATACAAAACTCGCATTGAAAGAAGCATTTTTTTTCTGATCAGTCCATCCCTGTAGATCTCACATAAGTTTAAAATATATAGATCTAGATCTTACTCGTGTGTGTGTGTGTGTGTGTGTGTGTGAGAGAGAGAGAGAGAGAGACTGCACTTTCATGTACAGTTATGGACATATGCTGTGTTCATTACAACTTGCCAAGTGAGGTGAGAAATAGAGGGCCAAAAAAAAAAAAGTGGAAGGAGGGAAGATTATATGCATGGTTTGGAAAAGGAAATTAGGAATCCTCATATTCCTGATTCTCTTTCCATTTCATGCTCCACCTAGAACATATAGGTACATTTTCACCAGAACATATGTATGTGGAACGGGTTTTATCTCCAGCACAAGATTTTATAGACTCATTACTCTCCCCCTCCCCCCAAAGTCAAATTTTGTTAATCCTGCACTGGCCATGTTTTATTTTACATTTATTGTGTTGCATGGGGACATGCACAATAATCTCTGGTTGCCTAGGGGTGAACAATTGAACAAACTGCAGGATTCAAAGACTTCAGTGAAAAGTTAAACCTTGGACTGTGCAAGTCATTAATGGAGAGCAAAGTTCACTGACAGCAATGTAAGCAAGCAGAAGTCCAGGTCATAAAGAATTCATTAGAACTTCTATTCCCTTTTGGAGTCATAAGGGATCTTACAGGTGTTAACATTAAAATGATACAGAGAAAAATCAGTCATGCCGTATTGGACACACACACATAGGGCCCTAACATACCTACAATTAACATTGAAGCACACAGCAGCTCCCTTTGAAAATAAATCCATATTTAGAGACCTAATTGGTGATTTAAAGACCCTAATTTTAAGCCGCCATTTTTGAAGATCTTTTGTGACCTATAAAATGTTAATTAACTAGACGGTATTTATTTTTTTTCAACAAGTGTTTTCCACCTTGTGATATACTTAATACATACTGATGTGAGTTCCTCTAGCAATATATGAATACATGGTTTGGGCACACAATTACCTGTTTCACTAATTAAATAAGTTATTTCTTAGTTTCATCAGGAAGAGGTAGATGTATACTGCATATTTGTAACATCCAAACCATCAACAGCTTGGAAAGAGAGCCATTTTCATCCACAATATACAGAAACATTCTTGTGAAATGCTGTGCTAATAATTAATTGACTATTGACCTTTGAAATAATTGGTAACAACTTTTCTGACTCTACTTACAGGAGATGACCAGACCGAGAGAAAAGGCCAGGTTTTAATCCTTTTAGTGGAACAAGCTCTCCATTTCCAGGACTACAAAGCTGCTAGTATGCACTGCCAAGAGCTTATAGCCACAGGTGAAGTTTACCACTTTAATAAAAAAAAAAAAACAAAAAAAGTCCTCTCCTGAATTTTCTGACATGTAAAATATGTGACTCCAGACTGACTAACTTAACTGGTAGGTCAACCACACTTTGTCTGTGGAAATTAGAATATAGTTATTTAGAATACAGCAAGTGTAGAATGCTATGTTACCTACATAAATCACATGGACTACAGAACATTTAAGCAACAGTCACCTCTGGAAAAATGCAGATTTTCAGTTAGATTAATTCTGTGTGATCAGTCTGCGGGAATTATGTATTTTAATTTAGATATCCTTTATTTTCATGGTAGTGTCTCATAAATCTGTCCCAGCAGGGATTTAGTTTTAATTGTTTCCACAGTGGTTTATTTCCAAATTATTCTTGTGGCAGGAGGAGAAAATAAATTGTTTTTCATTTATCTCATATGAATCCCCATGTGTGATACATTGGAAATCTTGTTCATTAATGAATATTCATTGAAATACTATTAAAATCCAAAGACCCCTATAGATCCTAGTGGTAAATGCATCAATTTCCATTTTGTGAAGACCTACGGGGCCCATTCATTCTTTAATCCTTTTCTATATAAATTCTCCATCAAAACATTAGCACATTACTTCATGAAGCTATGCTAGGATCCGGTTTCAACCTAAAAAAGTTAAATCAATTTATAAACTTCACAGTATAATGAAAGGCCTATTTATCATATCAAGTGATTGGTTTACTTATAGAAATAATTAAATAGTGAGGAAAGCAGTTATTAGTTATACAGTTGCTCAGGGGTCCTGTTGTATTACCCTGAGAACGTTAGGGACTATATTCATAAGGGGAACTTTTAGGCATCTGGCCACCTAGTGTAATTCACAACCCCAGGTTAGTCACCCAGGCTCCTTATACAATGTGTGGGTGGAGTTAGGCACGTTAAAAAAAGGATTCACAGAAGCCAGCACCCTAATAGGGATCCAGCCTCCACCCTTAATTTGGTGGAGTTAGGTGCTGAACTCCAGGCTGGAGGATAGTGCTTCCCTCTGCTCAGGATTCATAGTTGTAAATCCTTTTCTGGAGTTAGGTGCCTAATCCAGGTCAGCCCTTTCTTAAGGGAGGTGGTGGTGGTCCCTTCCTTAAATTATACTCAATAGGCCAGTGGTTCAAGTGCTCGCTTGGGGTGTAGGAGAGCTGGGATCAAATTTCCGGTCTGCTTCTACCCAGGTCTCCTACCTCTCATGTGAGTGCCCTAACCATCAGGCTGTGGAGTGTTCTTGGATGAGTCCTTCAATCTTTCCTATTGAAGCTGTTCCACTTTGTATGAAATACTTAAATATTCATTCGGACAGAGAGTGAGCGTTAATTCATAGGCCAGTGGTTAGGGCGGGCGCTTGCCTGGAAGGTGGGAACAAGACCCTGCTCTGAATCAGGTACAGTGGGGATTTGAAGCTGGGTCTCCCAGATTCTAGGTAAGAGCTTTATCCACTTGGCAATTGTGCAGAAGGCATGACACCAACACAACCTCCTCCACACTGTCTTTTGTGGGGGTTATGTCTGCTAAAAGCATACCTACCAGGGCAGGCTCTGCAGATGAGAGAGACAACGTCACACCTTGTTTGTGAATCCCACCCGGCTTAGGTGTGAGCTAGGTGCCTATCAGTTTGGTGGCGTCTGGACTTAAGTGGCTTTGCTCATGCCCACGTGTGGAAATTTAGATGCCTGGGAATTCTAGGCACCTGCAGGGCTAGGCAGCACTGGAGCAAGAATTTTGTGACTGTCTATGGTGCCTAAAGGTGCCGTTAGGTACCTGAGTCACTTTTGTTAATCTGGCCCCAGGTAATTAAGTAATAGGTACTGTACTGTTCTTACTTTTTCCATAAACGCACACATTGTGGAACTAAGAGCTCAGTCCTTTTGTGTTGTTTAGGGCAGGTCACATGTGGCCTTTTCATTTTTGAGTGGTCTTCCACGATTAAGATCTTCCCCTTGGCAGTTATGCACAGAGCAAGTCCAAGGATTTGGCTGAGGGGTTTGTAAGATTCTGCCATCTTCAAACTTAACTAATTTTAAGTAAAGCGTGTGTTTGGTGGTGGGAGAGGTTGACATGTCCCCATAATCCCACCTACAATACGAAAAGTGGATCCCAGTTATTTGTGCTGTTTGTACATATTTGCAAACATTTAAACAATGTTCTATGTTTCCCATATGATCTGGGGCCACTAGACTCTCAGCCACTGGAAGTGATTGTGTGCACTTTGGAGGAGTGTGATTCCTCTTCTGGTCCTACCACCCACATCCCATCCATCCAGAAGATAGCTAGTAGTAGCTTCGCGTTTCTCCTTGTCTGCCCAAATCCTATTTTAATTCTTGCAAGTCTAATATGGCTTATGGGAGGGGAAATGTATAAGTGGAGATCGGGGAATGGGATAACAGAAGATAATCTGATCCTGTGCTTCTCCTCTGTATTCTCCCGTGGTCCTAACACAGAGGAGTTAAATTATGTTATTTTAAAAGACAACACTGATCTTTTGCAGCAGCTGATCTATTCTAAAAATGTTCAGTTTATGCTGAAGCAGTCTGGTCTGATTTTTCTTAACATGGTGTCACTAAGGACAAATACACATGTATGGACACACACACATGACCATGTACCATATTGGTACCTAGAATATATATATAATGTTAGGTAGCTGAATTCCAGGGTTTTTTCCTTACTACGAAGTGTCTGTCTGTCTGTGTCTCTCTCTCATGAAATGTTGAGAATTCAATAAGCGAGGCTATACTATCATCTGATTATTGATGATGATCAGGGCCGGCTCTAGGTTTTTGCCGCCCCAAGCAAAAACAATTTTGGCCGCTCCCCCGCCACCCCGTTTTTTTCTTACCCCAGCCCTGGCCCCGCCTCAACTCCGCCCCTTCCCCAAATCCCCAGCCCTGCCTCCTCCCCCCAGGCTCTCAAGTCTAGGAGGGAGGGAGGGAGAGGGAGAAGCAGCGCGTGCGCCGCGGCCACTCGGGGTCTCCCCCTCCCTCCTGGGTTTGAGAGCTTGGGAGGGAGGGCGAGCAGCGGCGCGCGAGCGGCAGCAGCGGAGGTGAGTTAGGGCGGCCGGGGCACATTTTTAGGGGCGGCATGGCCCGCGCCAGAATGCCGCCTCTAAAAATGTGCCGCCCCAAGCACCAGCTTGTTTTGCTGGTGCCTAGAGCCGGTCCTGATGATGATGTAACCTTTGGCCATTGGAGAAGGTTGATTTTTTTTTTTCCTCAGCACCCCCACAATTAGATTATTGATTTTATGTGACTTTGCTTAGCAATCTTTTTGTTCCCTTTGCAGGCTATTCTAAAAGTTGGGACGTATGCAGCCAATTAGGGCAATCAGAAGGCTACCACGACCTGAGTACTCGGCAGGAGCTCATGGCTTTTGCTCTGACACATTGCCCTCCAGGTGCCATAGAGTCACTGCTGGCAGCAAACAGTTCTTTGCAGACTCAGGTAGGATCCGTTTCTGTAAACTTTTCCTACATACGCTGTGAATACTTATTTTCTGAAATAGGGGTAACTATTTTGTGTCGTCCCCCCAATCTTCCTACAATGTGTCTTATCAATTTTCTGTATTTTTTTACCTTACATTTTATATCTGAACAGTTAAATATTGCTTTTATAATACATTTTCTATAATAAATAGATAAGAATACAGTTTCTTTTTTGTTATAACTAGTACTGTTGGATGGGCGCTATAGCCTCAGAGGTTTCTAAAATGCAGCATTGTCTGGCATATTGTTGACAGAATACTCTGTTCCAACTCTGTAGTACATTTGATTGGGATGTACAAATGCGTAATTCTTCTCTGTCAGTTCTTCAGCTTCTATAAGGATTTTGTGCATTGTACACAGCCCCATTTGTACACAGTCCCTTTAAATGCCCACTGCCTGTTCCAATGTTTTCTGCAGGTTCTGCCAAACATACAGTGAAATCCTGGCTCAATTGAAATAAATAACAAAATTCCCATTAACTTCAGTGAGGCCATGATTTCACCCAGAATGGTTTTAATTATTTATAATGAGGATTTAAGTCCTGATCCTGCTATTAGCTCTTCACAGGATCAGGGCCCTAAATATCAATTTCATTATGTATGTAAAATCTGTAACTATCAGATATCTCATTATATGTATTTGAGAAGACTACTAATGTATGTATTTGAGAAGATTAGCATAAATGCTGTGCAGTGGTTGAGTAAGTTGAGTAAGTCAAAAAGTTTAATTTCCATTGAGGTTGACCCTAGTTTTGCCAATGTGCACAGAGTTTTTCTGAATTGTTTCATATAGGGTACATTAGGGGAAATTGAATTTTGTATTCTGAAAAGTAACTTCTTACAAATTACATTGTATAGATTCCATTTATTCATCTGTCCCCGTTCCATATTGTCTTGCAGTCAACAGAAGGGCTTAAGCTGGATCTCCCTTGTTAAAAAAAACAGAGGGGAAGCCAGCGGGACATTCTCTGTGAAGGCTCAGAGACTCTGGAATTTGTATCCCTCTAAAATCTGAAATAATCCAAAATCGGTAATCTTCCAGGAACAGTGCAAAAGTAGGGATTGGATAGGGTTATTGGAGAGGGCTGGGGGTCTGCTGTGGGTTTTTTGTAGGTGGCTGACTGACTGGCAGAGTTCCTGTTTGAATGATCATTTCTATGCTGCTAATTATTATTATTATGTATTATTATTATTATTAATGTGTTATGGTGCATAGAGCCTTGCATAAGTGTTATTTTATTATTGTAATCTAAATTAATTAAATACAGTAATTTATTAATAGTAATTCATATTGGGCTCCAAAGTCCCACTCAAAATTGTGTTGGTGCAGTACAATAACACAGGAAGGCATTGTATTTGTTCTTAAGAGCTAAGAATGTAAAAAATAGGGGAAAAAAAACCCAGGTACAACACAAAAGTAATGTGGTTAGGCTGATTACAAGCACATCTCATTTTTCTTTCTGAAAATTGTATATTTGTCTTATTTATATTACAAGAATGTATTTTTAAGTGTTTTGGAGGGTGGCAGCACATGATTGAAATTGGGGAGAGAAAGTGATTGTTGAAGTAGGAGAAAAGTAAGTAAAAGAAAGGGTAGAAGCATGATCGGTTGAGGGAGAGTTTGTTCAGCTGAAGGGTTCAGAAGGAAGGATCAGAGTAAAGGGGATCAGCAACTAATAGAAATACTGCAAATCATGGGTGAATGTGGTGGAAAGTTTGTCTGCCAGTAACTTCCATACTAAAGCCAACCCACTTACAGACTTTCTTAACTGTATTACCATGGGTGGCCCCATTGATTAGTGGGACTTGCCACAGTAGTGAAGAGAAGCACAAGTATATACATTTGCAAGATTGGGGCCTGAATATTTAGTTTATAAGTAAAACAGTGCTATCCACCTGGAATTGGAACTTATTTCAAACTATTTTTAGATAATATACAAAGCAGATAATAATCCTATTCACTCTCCCATTACTGCAGTAGCTCTACATTACCAAGAAGAATGAAAAGCAGTAAAAACTTCTGTCAATACAGTGAATATATGAGGAGATCTGCCAGTGAATATATGAGGTAGATCTGTTGAGTAAGAAGATTTTCATGTAGTTACTTTCTTTAAAAAAAACAGCAGCAAAAACAGTACTTCATGGAAAATGCACATACAGTACTGAGAGAAGGTGTAGACATTTATGTCAGTGGTTCAGCAGGATGCCATGATTATTTTTTTTATTCTCCTGGAAGTTTTACCACCTGAGGTCCTTGCTTTCTCGTGACACTAGGTATCTTGAATAATTGTGTATTATTAGTTTGCATGAAATAATGTATACCCCTTCTTTTCAGATTCTTTATCAAGCAGTGAATTACCAGTTACGCCCTTCAGAAGGAGGGGAGAATATAAATATCCCAGGACCTTCTTCGCTGGTCACTGAGGAGACTCCTCAGGTAAGTTTTAAAGTGAGAGTGTAAAATGACCACCATTGCATTCTGTTTTATTCTGTATCATAAGGAGAAACAGATTTCAAAGATTTCACCTAGCACAGCGTAGAGAACTTGAGATATTTTTCTGCTTTAGGCTTTGTGCTTAGCACTATCAAATAACCTAAGGAAACAACCAATAGATGATTTGTAATGAAGTTTTCTTGCTAATATATACTCCGAATGTGGTCTTGAATATCCTTGTCCAGTGGGATCTCAGCACTGTAAACAAAATAATTGAGAACATAAATAAATACAAAGGCAGAAGAAGTGGAAGACCAGACAAAAACCTAACATAAAATAAAGGAATAATTATTAATGTTGATGTTAGCCTTGCAGTATGGCACATATCAACATTGGTAAATAAACCATATGATGTTTGAATTTAGCCTTTTTTCTGTCTACATATTATTCACATATGAACATTTTATCTTTTACAAATTCATAATTTCTCAAACACTTTGTATGTACATACTTTCATAGGGTGGTTTTTTTTTTTTATGAGGCTTGAAGGCACCATTATGATCATCTAGTCTGACCTCATGCTTAATGCAGGCTGTAGAATTTCACCAAGCCATTTGTGTATTAAGCCTGTAACATCTGGTTACATTGATGTAGTATATATCTTTCAAAAATACACATTCAATCTTCATTTAAAGCCCTATAGTAATGGAGAATGCTCTATGTTTTAGCTTATGTGTTGCTTGTAATCTATTAGTTTTGACTGTTTGATTCATTGGTGTAGTTTGTCACCTAAATAATATGACATTATTTTTTTTTCTTCTAATTGGATGACTGAAGGTTTCTAAACAGGGTAAAAAGCAACAAAGAGTCCTGTGGCACCTTATAGACTAACAGATGTATTGGAGCATAAGCTTTCGTGGGTGAATTTTGGGGGGAGCAGCAATATAAAATCACAAACTTTTTTTTCCACTCCTGGTCTTTCAAGATTATTTGTAGAGACTGTAGACTCCAACCTCTCTACTTAGTACTATTAGTACTAAAGGATTTTAAGTTGTCGCTCTTACTTAAGAGTCAGTGAGTTCTTACCGTTGTTATATGGGATCATTTATATTTGCTTAAATATTTGATGTCATGTTTTTTTGTAGATCATAATCTGTTGAGGTTTACTATGATTTAAGCTTTTGCACTTAATTCCTTTTCTCTAAATGACATTTTTATGTGTTAACCTCCTTTTTTTCACTTTCATGCTTACAGCTTCAACATAACTTCAATAATAGCACAATAGAATGTGAGCACCTGGTCTCCTATAATGAAGGAATAGGAACCACCTAAATAGCAAGGAAGTGAAAATGCCTTTGTTAGAGTTTTTTTGGAGAGCTGGGAGTTAGAAGTTTGGTTAATCTCCTTCTTTTGGAAGAATAGGTTTTTGCTAACTTGGATTTCATTGGTTTTCCGTTTCATACAGTATATTGGTAATAGTCTTATTAAAAAAAAAAGTAAAGAGAAAAGTCTGTAGTTCAGATTCTACTGTCTAAGGCTTATTCAGGCAAAATCCAATTGATTTAAGAGATCAGCCCATGTATATGTGGGTATGTATCAACTATATATTTGTTGGGGAGACCATCGGGTGGGGGGGGAGGGTTTACCATTGATTGCTAAAACATATTAGCTAGGGTTGCCAGGTGTCTGGTTTTCAACTGGAATGCCCGGTCGAAAAGGGATCTGGTGGCTCCGGTCAGTGCACACCCCCAGCTGGAGCCCCAACCCCCTGCTTTTAGCCCAGTGAAAATGAAAGAGTGAACAAGGGTGGGGGAGAGCGAGTGACTCAGGGAAGGGAATGGAGTGAGCGGGGCTTTGGAGAAAGGGCGGGGCAGAGGCGGGGTAAGGGTGTTCAGTTTTCTGCAATCAGAAAGTTGGCAACCCTAATATTAGCTAACACTATTTGATTTAACTAATATTATATGGATAAAGCTGATAAAACTAGTACTAGATGGGCATAGCTCCCTCAACACACCATGTTTCACTCTCTCTAGGGCTCCAATAAAAGATTTTTCACTTGTTTTGCTAATTTTAACTTTTTATCCTCCCACAGTGAATTGAAATAAGGAGGCCTAGGGTGTGTTGGGATGACACAGGTGGGAACATAACCATCCGGCTCCTCTGCAAACCCCATTGTTTAGACATTTTAAAATAGGACTAGACAAAGCATTAAAATAAATACTGTAGGGAACAATCCTTCACTGGCAGGAGGCTGGACTAGATCACCTAATTGGCCTAGTCAGTCTTCAGCTCATGTAATTCTTTGAAGAACTATGTTCAGGAGGGGAAAGGAATTCCTCTATAATGATTGCCTCTTTCTTATTAAGCTCCTTTTCCCCTTTGCACTCTTGTTGTATGCTGTAATTACCTCAATTACTAATCTAGTGGTGCTCAAAGAAAAAAATCTCAATGTGCAAATTAGGACCTTGATTCATGAAGAATATTTCAGAATATTATAGCTAACATTATTAGAGTATATAAGTATAGTGCTTAGCCACAAGATGCTGTGTTATGTGTTAACAGGAGAAATAATAACCACAGTAAATTATGCCTCATAAATGAGGGCTGACTTTATACTTAATCTGCTTAATATTTAAAACCTACATTACATCTGCTGTAAAAATGATTTTATTTATATATCTAAGTAATGTGAAAATGTAATTACTGCGCATAGCACTTTGGCACGAGAGAAACTTGCAATTTCAAGAATATTCGTACTGTCCTTGGAAACAAGGTGTTTATTGATATTGCGGAGGATGCATAATTTGAAAACATCCTTCTGTAAAAATTACAGATCTGCTTTTTGTATAAATGCTGTTTAAAGGACTCAACGTTTCTACTAGTTGCAGTTTAGTATTCTCTTTTGCTAGAGTTAGTTATGCAACTTAGCCTATGCTTTAACCTGAAAATCTATTTAGATTTGAAAAATTGGCTACACCTGAGGTCTCGTATTAAAAACCACACTTATTAGCTTGTGACATGCATTGTACTTACCCTTTTACTGAGCATCAAATACTTTTCAAATGAGCTACAAATGTATGCATTATGTTTAGTGAAAGGCTCATCTAATTGAACACATTTAATGAAGAATTTGTATATGTAGGGCCTGAGCAGTGATAATGTATGTTCTCAGTGATTTAGGTGGAAGTCAGAATTACATTTTTTCTGTACATGGAAATGCTTACTTAATGATAGTGTCATTAGTTAAGACAATGAAGGGCAAATTCTCATCTCACTTATACCTATGCAGATTCAGAGTTCAGTCCATTGAAGAATCTGGTTCTCAATGACATGACTTAGTAAATGTTGGTTGTAAATAGCTTCTAAGAGGAATATAGTAAATTCTGGGATCTGAACTCCAGTATTGTATAGCTGATTAAAAAGTTACATGAATGCGTATTGTGTAAAATTTGCGTAGAAATATGCACAGCATTTTTTGGAAGAATTAATGGGTTAGCTCCTATATCGTAGAACCTGTGAGAGAGATTTTTTTTAATGTCTGTATGCTTAGAACTAGCAGGTAATCAGACTAATTTTCCCTCTGTTGATATTCACCCCTTCTTGTCAACTGTTGAGAATAGGCTACTTCCACCTTAACTGAATTGGACTCGTTAGCACTGACCCCCCACTTGGTAAGGCAACTCTCATCTTTTCATGTGCTGTAATATATATACTGCTTACTGTATTTTTCACTCCATGTATCTGTTTAAGTGGGTTTTAGCCCACGAAAGCTTATGCCCAAATAAATGTGTTAGTCTCTAAGCTGCCACAAAAAGAACAGGAGTACTTGTGGCACCTTAGAGACTAACACATTTATTAGAGCATAAGCTTTCGTGGACTACAGCCCACTTCTTCGGATGCATACAGAGTGGAATAAATATTGAGGAGATATATATACACACATACAGAGAGCATAAACAGGTGGGAGTTGTCTTACCAACTCTGAGAGGCCAATTAAGTAAGAGAGAGAAAACTTTTGAAGTGATAATCAAGATAGCCCAGTACAGACAGTTTGATAAGAAGTGTGAGAATACATACAAGGGGAGATAGATTCAATGTTTGTAATGGCTCAGCCATTCCCAGTCCTTATTCAATCCTGAGTTGATTGTGTCTAGTTTGCATATCAATTCCAGCTCAGCAGTCTCTCATTGGAGTCTGTTTTTGAAGTTTTTCTGTTGTAAGATAGCCACCCGCAGGTCTGACATTGAATGACCAGACAGGTTAAAGTGTTCTCCCACTGGTTTTTGAGTATTATGATTCCTGATGTCAGATTTGTGTCCATTAATTCTTTTGCGTAGAGACTGTCTGGTTTGGCCAATATACATGGCAGAGGGGCATTGCTGGCACATGATGGCATATATCACATTGGTAGATGTGCAGGTAAACGAGCCCCTGATGGTATGGCTGATGTGATTAGGTCCTATGATGATGTCACTTGAATAGATATGTGGACAACGAGAGACTGCTGAGCTGGAATTGATATGCAAACTAGACCTGGGGAGGGAGGAGAGAGATGCAGCTTCAACTGCCCAGCCTTAACTCACGAAGAGCCAGCCTGCTACACCCTTCTTTAGAAGCCTGTTAAGGGGGCAAATAAAGGGAAGTGCAGTTCTAGACTTAAGTAACTTGAATAAATGGTATCATGGGATTCCATGTTCATTGGACTTCCAATGTCATCTAAGAAGGAATAGACCACATTCTCTTAGCTATGTTGGGTCTGCAGAGCTAATAGGCAGGCAAAATAGTAGAAAATCATTTTAGTCGCTAATGTCAGCAGATCTGCTATGACACTGAAAGCCCACAAGGAGCAGGTCTCATGAGTAAAAAAAAATGCCATTTTACATATTCATTTTTCAGAGTGTATGACCACATTTCAAGATAAAAGAGGAGCAGATTTTGATGGGAGAGAGAAGGAAAAACATTGTCCATGCTTGCTTGAAAGGTTGAGCAGCAAATGTGAAAGAGAGGAGACCAGATTAGAGATGGAAAATGACCAGGGTCCTACCGCAGTGTTTTCCAGGGGAAAGCTATTCTGTGTAAATAAACAGGATGCAACAAAGAAACACCTTACTCTATCACCAGTTTCTCCTCCTAACTGGAACAACTTGCAAGACTCCAAATTTTTGGCTAATCGCTTGGGTAAAAATTACAGATTTAGAAACAAAGGAGATGGACCTATTAAACAGATAAATTAGTAGTATATTTACTTACTCTTGGTCAAGGAGAGGAAGTAGATCTTTATTCTTAGTCTTAAAAGACTTTAAATGAACAAAGATTGCTACAATGAACTATAAATTCTGGAAGCTAGATACTTTATCTTGTTTCACCAGTTGGTACACTATATAAATTGTTTGGTTAGGATAATAAACATTTCTTAAATAAAATAACTCTTTCATCCATCTAGGGTAATTTTTTTTGCAGAAAACTCCAAGCGCTAAGTGTGAACTGAGATGTTCCATGGAGAATTATTCACTACTTGTGTATTGCTATAAATGTGCTCACTAGGTAAATAAAATATGTTCTTCTTTGAGTGATTGCTCATGTGTATTCCACTATAGGTATGCATGCTCGCAGCGTGCACCGGTGCTGGAAGTTTTTCCCTTAGCAGCATCCGTAGAGGGGGAGCACCGCTGCGACCCCTGGAGTGGCTCCGACATATCGTGCCATAAAGGGGGCTGCATTCTCTTGTCGCAACTCCATGCCCAGAAGCGATCCACACAATCAGTGTCTTCGCTGTCTGGGCGAGTCTCACATTAGTGACAAGTGCAAGATCTGCCACTCCTTTAAGCCCCGGACGAAGAAGGAGCGTGAGATCCGGCTCCGAGCTCTTTTAATGGAGTCGGCATTGGCCCCGGCACCGGTGCGTCGAGCCGACACCACGCCGGGCTCCGTGTCTTCGGCACGTGGCGAAGCGCCTCCGGTGCACCGTTCCGAATCGGCACCCGGTACCGCATCCTTGGTGCGCAGCGAGGCGCTGTCGACGTCCCGGCACCGCTCCCCAGCTAAGAAGCAAGGGAAGTCTCAGCGGCGCCAAGAGAAGGATGGGGTGAGGCCAGACCCGAGTTGGGCAGCCCGCGATCCCCATCAGGACGGAGACCTCCGACTCGAGTTGAGCGGAGTAGTCCAGTCCCGTCCACGCAAGCCTCGCCGGAGGTACGCATGCCTTCAATGCCAGAGGCAGCTCAGGCCGCGCGTGACATCTTGGCGCTTGCGGTGCTGGGAGCGCCGCCTCAGTTGGGCCCCTGGTCCCGTTGGAAGCCACCCTTGGGAGCCCATCAGCCCTCCCCGGAGGTGTCGGAGGTCAAGGCACCGTCCCGGGTTGAGGTGCCGAGCAGAGCCCCAAGACGCACGTCGACTCCGCGTCTGGACTCTTCGACGAGCAGTTCCCACTCCTCCGCTCTTGGACGCTGTCACAGAAGCGACAAGAGATGGCGCCGTTCCTCTTCCAGCAGCTCTGAGAGGAACAGGTCTCGACGCTGTCGGCACCGGCGCTCGTACTCAGGAGCCCACCATCGCAGAGACCATGCCCTGAGCACGTCTCGAGAGTCTGCAACACCGTGGCCACAGGTGCCGCAGGGAGTCCAGAGACAGTTCTTCAGACATCTTCCTGTCAACATCGTCCAGGTCGAAGTCTCAGGGTAGGAGCTGTCACAACAGAGACCGCTCCAGTTGTTCCCACAGCACCGTGCGCTCTTCCAGGACTTCGGCTTCAGTACGCAGCCATCTCTCCCTGCATCTTGGGCCACACTGCGCCGCAACAACAACCAGTCCTGCCGCCCTATGCACCTCCGTTCCAGGCCATGCCCTGGCAGGGACAATGGTGCCAGTGGGCACCGTGGCCTCAGGCCCCTGCGCAGCCAAATTTAGCTCCGTGGCGGGAGCCTCTCAGGGCCGACCCACATCGCCTCCCTGGCACCGGGATCAGGCCGTGGGCACCGAACCCCCGGCACCGACTCCGGCACTGAACCCGGACATGGAGACCATGATGCCGTTGGCCGCCGAAGGCACTGCACCGTCCACCTCTTCAGCACAGGGCCATTCGGTTGTGGTACCGCTTACCTCTTCACAAGAGGACTTTAAAGCACATCAAGAGCTGCTTCGGAGGGTGGCAGCCAACCTCGAGCTCCGGGCCAGGAGATGGAGGAGTCCTCCAATACTCTCTTCAATGTCCTTGCCTCCTCGGTACTGCGGTGTGTGGCGCTCCCTTTCCACCAAGGAGTCGCCAATGTCACCATGGGCCTTTGGCAGACCCCGGCCTCTCTTGGGCCTATTTCCAAGAAGGCCGAGAGGAAGTACTTCGTCCCCGTGAGGGGTCTCGAGTACCTTTACACCCACCCAGCTCCAAACTCCCTGGTGGTAGAGTCGGTCCCCCACCACGAGCGGAATGGTCAGCCTGCGCCCACGCCAAAGGACAGAGATACCTTTGGAAAAAAGGTTTATTCGTCAGCGAGTTTCCAGCTCAGAGTGGCCAACCATCAGGCGCTTCTGAGCTGATACGAGTTTAATCTCTGGGGATCACTCCCCAAGTTTGAGCCCCTCATTCCTGACAAGGATGCGAAGGAGTTCCGGGCACGGATTGAGGAGGGTGCGACCGCCGCCAAAGCAGCTGTCCAGGTGGCTTCGGATGCGGCAGACACAGCCATTCGTTCGATGGCTTCCGCGGTCTCCATGTGACAGGCGTTGTGGCTCTCGCTTTTGGGACTGTTGTCAGAATCCCAGTCCATAGTGCAGGACCTGCCATTTGATGGCAAGGCCCTTTTCACAGACCAGACAGACATCCGTCTGCACGGGATGAAGGACTCCCACACCACCCTGCAGATGCTAGGCCTGTACGTCCTGCCTGCCAAGGACAAGCCCAGGCCTCAGCCCTCTGCTCCGCAAACTAGGGGCAGATATGAACCCCCACCTAAGCGGCAGAGGGATCAAAGGCGCTGGTCCCAACGCCAATCCTGCTCGGCCCCATGGCTTCGGACCTCGAAGGCCAAACGGCCGGGAAAACGGCGTTTTTGACTCGTTGAGGGGGGTCACCGGGCCTGTTGCCAGTGTACCCCCCACCCAGTTAATAAAGTTACCTTTTCTAAACCGTTTATTGGACTTCCGACTGCAGTGGTCCCATATAATGTCGGACCAATGGGTCCTCAGCACCATCTCCCAAGGGTACAGGCTGCAGTTTGTTTCAACCCCTCCCAACTGTCCCCCATCCGGGCAGCCGGACGGGGCCCCAGATCATGCCCTCCTTCTCGGCCGGGAGGTAGAGGTCCTTCTGTCTCTGGGAGCGGTGGAAAGGGTACCACGGGAATACTAGAGCAGGGGCTTTTACTCCAGGTATTTCCTCATCCCCAAGGCGAAGGGCCATCCTCAACCTGCGGAATCTCAACCAGTTTCTGGTGTGTTGCAAATTCCACATGGTGTCCCTGGCCTCTATTATTCCATCTCTAGACCAGGGGGATTGGTTTACGGCGCTGGACCTCCAGAATGCGTACTTTTACATCCACATTTTTGAGGGTCACAGGCGCTTCCTCCGTTTCCTGGTGGGTCAGGACCATTTCCAATTTACGGTCGTCCCATATGGCCTTTCTACTGCCCCCAGGGTATTTACAAAATGTATGGCGGTGGTGGCAGCCCACCTCAGAAAAGGGCTGCAGATCTTCCCCTACCTCGACGACTGGCTGCTCAAGGGCCGGTCTCGCACTCTGGTGCAGCAGCAGACGAGCTTCCCGCTAGACACCTGCGGGGCTCTAGGCCTACTAGTAAACGAGGAGAAATCCACGTTCATTCCGGTTCAGCGCATAAGGGCGCTGTTAGATTCCTGGGTAGCCGTGGCCTCCCTCCCACGGGACAGATTCGAGATGCTCAAAGCGCTCATCTCGGTCACGGCCTTTCCAGTAACCACGGCACGGGTGTGCCTCTAAATCCTGGGCCACATGGCAGCTTGCACCTATGTGGTGAGATATGCCAGACTTCGGATGCGGCCCCTTCAGCTCTGGCTGGCCTCCCGGTATTCCCAGGCCAGGACAATATACTCCTGCGGGCTTTTTACCTGCCTGGCAAGAGCAACACCTTCGTGGACTTCCTGAGCAGGGTATTCTCCCAACTGCACGAGTGGTCCCTGCACAAGGAGGTGGCCAGGTGGATCTTCCTACAGTAGGGTGCTCCCCAGGTAGACCTGTTCGCCACCGCCCAGAATCGACAGTGTCCTCGATTCTGCTCCAGAGTGGGAGAGGGCGACGGGGCACTATCGGATGCGTTCCTGCTCCCATGGTCGGGGCCCCTGTTGCAAGCCTTCCTGCCCTTCCCCTTAATAGACAGGGTCCTACAGAAGGTGAAGGCAGATGGGACGAGGATTATCCTCATAGCCCCGGATTGGGCCCGGCAGCATTGGTACGGGTCCCTGCTGCAACTCTTAGCGGCCCCTCCTCGCAGGCTGCCGCTACTCCCGGACCTCCTCTCCCAGGAGGAAGGTAGTTTCCTCCATCCCAACTTAGCCGCGCTCCACCTGACAGCGTGACTGCTTCATGGTTAAATGAGGAGGAAGGGAGGTGTTCTGAGGATGTAAGAAGGGTCCTGCTGGAAAATAGGAAACCCTGCACGCGGTGAACCTACCTGGCTAAGTGGTATAGGTTCTCTATGTGGGTGAGGGATAGAGGTTCCTCTCCCTCTTCCGCGTCTATCCAGCTTGTCCTTGATTATCTCCTGTCCCTTAGGACCCAAGGCCTGGCACCCTCCTCCATCAGGGTGCACCTGGCGGCCATTTCAGCTTTCCGGTGCAGGGCCTGTCTGTGTTTTCACATCACATGACAGCCTGGTTTCTGAAAGGGTTAGATCGGGCATTCCCTTACGCCAGACCCCTGGTCCTGCTCTGGGACCTAAACCTGAGCCTCACAGGGCCTCCCTTTGAGCCGTTAGCCACGTGTTCGTGGTCCCACCTGTCGTGGAAGGTGGCGTTCTTAGTGGCTATCACCTCAGCCCACCGGGTCTCCAAGCTCAGGGCGCTGACCTCTAAATCGCCATATACGGTCTTTCATAAGGACAAGGTTCAGCTCTGCCCTCACCCTGCCTTTTTGCCGAAGGTAGTGTCGGCTTTCCACATGGATCAGGATATTTTCCTCCAGATCCTTTGTCCTAAGCCCCATTCCTCTAATGAGGAACGCCGCCTGCACATGTTAGACGTGCGCAGAGCACTGGCCTTTTACTTAGACAGAACCAGGCCATTTAGGAAGTCCCCCCAGCTTTTTTTTGCTTCGTCAGAACACATGAGGGGGCGACCACTCTCTACCCAGCAGATCTCCCGCTGGATCACCTCATGCATTCACACCTGTTACGACCTAGCAGGGGTTCCCCCACCTCCTATTGTCAAGGCCCATTCGACGAGAGCCCAGGCCTAGTCAGCGGCCTATGTGGCTCATGTCCCTATTCAGGACATCTGTAGGGCTGCTACGTGGTCCTCTGTCCACACTTTTTCATCACACTATGCAATCGTCTCCCAAGTAAGGGATGACGCCGGGTTTGGTAGGGCGGTGCTCCGCCCAGGTAACCCTTGAATCTTTACACTTAAACTCCTACCCACCTCCATCAGGGATAGCTTCGAGTCACCTATAGTGGAATACACACAAGCAATCACTCGAAGAAGAAAGGACAGTTACCTGTTCCATAACTGGCGTTCTTCGAGATGTGTTGTTCAGGTGTATTCCACGTCCCGCCCTCCTTCCCCTCTGTCGGAGTTGTCTGGCAAGAAGGAACTGAGGGTTGGGGGAGCACGCAGCCGCCTTTATGGCACGATATGTTGGCACCACTCCAGGGGTTGCAGCGGTGCTCCCCCCTCTATGGATACTGCTAAGGGAAAAACTTCCGGCACCGGTGCATGTGGCGAGCACGCACACCTATAGCGGAATACACCTGAGCAACACATCTCAAAGAATGCCAGTTACAGAACAGGGTAGCTGTCCTTTCCTGACTCAAAGAGTTTATAATCTAAGGACCAAATCTGTGGCAAACTAACCACCTTCATGTTCTACAGCAGTCAATGGGCATTGAAGGTGCTCAACATCCTGCAGATTGGATCTTTATCTAATCCATCTGTGGGTTTTCTATAGCACTCATGTCCGTGCTCTCAAAGTGGAGCACAGGTTAATTCAATCTTAGTTCCAAAATTCATAGTGGATGTCATAGAAGGCTCTATCTTATAGGAAGTTCGGTTGGGGTACATGTTTAGGGATAAAAATTCTTCCTGTTACAGAGAGCTTTACTTTGAACAAAAAAAGAGGATCCTGCAGTATATTATAAAAATTATTAGACTTTGATTCCAAATGGAACAACACAGCTAACTAAGCCAAGGACAAAACACATGAAAGCTACAATTTAAAACATTCCACAGCCAAACTACCTTGACCTGGAATGCTTTTATCTCTGGCTCTCACAAGCTTTGTCCTGGCTTTAGTGAAGTGTATTGTTCTAGGAAAGGATTGGGAGCATGGTGGAGGTATCTGAAATCTGACTGGGTCATTTTAGTCATTAAAAATTGCTTAGGGAATTTTTTCTTTCCTCCTATAAAATTCAAATCTACACAGTTTTCTTTGACTGCTATTGATAGCTATATATTTAAGTTTGTTAAATGGTAAATTATTTTACAAACAGTGAGTAGTTTGATACCCTGGGATGTAAAGTTCTCTGTAAGTTCAAAGTATTGGTTTCAAAATTATTGTCTCTAAAATATATATTAAAATACGACTTACCAAAGTCACTAGGGGAAACTAGGAATTGAAACTAAGGACTCCCAATATTCTGCTCAGATTGTTAGACTGTGCCTCTGGTGTCTTCAAGAATTAACCTCATAAGTGCCCCAGTTCAGGAAAACATTTAAGAACATTCCTATTCAGCCAGTCACTTAAGCATATGAATTCAGTGTGGATTTAGGCACATTCTTAAAGCCTTAGCTGAATAGGCATAGTCTTCTGAATTGGGCCAGGATTATATTTCTAGGACACAATCTTTATTTTTGTTATTTTAAAACTTTCACTTTCTGATGGCCCAGACATTTTCACACAGTTTTTAAAAAAGTATTTTAGTTCAAATTTAATTGAGAAGTTGGTTAGTTGTTTCTTGCTCTTATTTTCTAAGGCCTGGTCTACACTAGGCGTTTATGTCGAAGTTAGCGCCGTTACATCGAATTAACCCTGCACCCGTCCACACCGCGAAGGTATTTAGTTCGACATAGAGGTCTCTTTAATTCGACTTCTGTACTCCTCCCCGACGAGGGGAGTAGCGCTAAATTCGACATGGCCATGTCGAATTAGGCTAGGTGTGGATGGAAATCGACGCTAATAGCTCCGGGAGCTATCCCACAGTGCACCACTCTGTTGACGCTCTGGACAGCAGTACGAGCTCGGATGCTCTGAACTGCCACACAGGAAAAGCCCCGGGAAAATTTGAATTTGAATTCCTTTTCCTGTCTGGCCAGTTTGAATCTCATTTCCTGTCTGGACATCGTGGCGAGCTCAGCAGCACTGGCAACGATGCAGAGCTCTCCAGCAGTGATGGCCGTGCAATCTCAGAATAGAAAGAGGGCCCCAGCATGGACTGATCGGGAAGTCTTGGATCTCATCGCTGTGTGGGGCGATGAGTCCGTGCTTTCCGAGCTGCGATCCAAAAGACGGAATGCAAAGATCTACGAGAAGATCTCTAAAGACATGGCAGAGAGAGGATACAGCCGGGATGTAACGCAGTGCCGCGTGAAAATCAAGGAGCTGAGACAAGGCTACCAGAAGACCAAAGAGGCAAACGGACGCTCCGGATCTCATCCCCAGACATCCCGTTTCTACGAGGCACTGCATTCCATCCTCGGTGCGGCCGCCACCACTACCCCACCAGTGACCGTGGACTCTGAGGATGGGATAGTGTCCACGGCTGGATCCTCGGACATGTTAGCGGACGGGGAAGATGAGGAAGGAGATGAGGAGGACGAGGCAGTCGACAGCGCTCACAACGCTGATTTCCCCGACAGCCAGGATCTCTTCATCACCCTTACAGAGATCCCCTACCAACCCTCCCCAGCCGTTACCCCGGACACAGAATCTGGGGAAGGATCAGCCAGTAAGTGTTGTAAAAATCTAAACATTTATTTGTAACAGAACAGGAATATTAACAATTTAAAAAATGGGTTTCTCATGATTAGTTTGATTAGCTTAACGGTTCAGTCATGGGCAGTGCAACTATTGAAAAAAAATCTAGCAATGTCCGGTTTTGCATGATTGTCCTGTCCAAGCCGCTCTACTGGTTAGTCACTGCTACAGCAGCTACAGTAAAATGCGGTCTATATGTCCGGGGATGGAGCAGAAATCCTCCTGTGACATCTCGAGGAAGCTCTCCTGGAGGTAATTGGAAATCCGCTGCATTAGGTTCTTGGGGAGAGCGGCCTTATTGGGTCCTCCGTAGTAGGACACGTTGCCACGCCACGAGACTATCAAGTACTCTGGAATCATTGCTCTGCACAGCATGGCGGCATACGGCCCTGGTCTTTGCAGGCTTTCCCGGAGCATTCTCTCTTTCTCGCTGTCAGAGATCCTCATGAGGGTGATGTCGCTCATGATGACCTGCTTTGAATGAGGTAGGGGAATGTTAGTGTTGGGACTGCTTTGCCGTTCCTTTACAGAACTGTAACCGCTGGTTTGCAGCCACGCGGTGGAGGCGGGAGAGGGGCAGCCGAAAGGGATCGTTCCCGGGGACAGCCGCGAGGGTGTGGGACAGGAGCAGACTTCCTGCTTGCCGAATTGCTGGCAGCAGGGACCGACATTGATTTCAATGTGAAATGAGGCCATTGCTAATATTAAAGTTTTAAGCTGCCACAAGTCTACGGCTTACCATGTCTGCCTGCAACAGAAATTCCGTTCTCCTGAGAGGCTTCTCAAATGTGCTGTAGAAGACCCCAGGCACTGAATGCGAAGGCCGAGAATTCGACCTTGTGCTGAGTGCGCATGTGATAGGTGCTGTGCATGGTCTTGTTAACAGAGAAAGACTATGTTCTTTGTTCACAACTACATTTATCTTTCTGAGGAATTCACTCCCTTTTTCCCATTCCCACAGCCCCATCTGCGACTGTCTCACAACCTAGCCTGTCATCACACTCCCAGAGGCTAGCGCGGATTAGGCATAAGAAGAAGAGGACACGGGAGGACATGTTCTCGGAGCTTATAGCCTGCTCCAGAGCCCAGGCAGCACAGCAGACCCAGTGGCGGGAGAACTTGACCCGAATGCACCAAGCCAACATGGATCGGGAGGAGAGGTGGCGTCAGGAAGACCAGCAGGCGACTCAAACCCTGCTTGGACTAATGAGGGAGCAAACGGACACGCTCCGGCGCCTTGTGGATGTTCTGCAGGAACGGAGGCAGGAGGACAGAGCCCCGCTGCAGTCCATCTCTAACCGCCCTCCCCCGCCACCAAGTCCCATACCCCCCTCACCCAAAGTGCACAGAAGGAGAGGCGGCAGAGTCCCTGCTAACTCTCACTCCACCCCTGCAGAGAGCTCGAGCAGCAGAAGGCTCTCATTCCCCAAAATTTGACAAGTTCTTTCCTTCCCGCCTGACACAAGCCCCCGTCCAAGTTTCACTTTCCCAGTTCCATGTTTGGTTGATAATAAAAAATACGTTTCTGTTAACTACTGTTTCCATCATGTTCTTTTGGAGGAGGGGGGGATAGGGGGTTGGTAATTCGACAGGACAGTCACCTTTGGCAGGGTATATAGTCGGGGGCAGGCACAGCAGCAGGGCACATACATAGTGCAGTGATGCAGTGACTAGTTACCCTGGTTAGTCTGGGAGGTTGTTTTCATGTTATGTGGTGGGGGGTGGGTTGCTCTGTGACTTTGTGGCAGGGGAGGGCAGTTACAGATCTTAAGCGGCGGTCCTTAGGCAGGATCACAGAGCCACACAGCAGGGGATCTGTAACCGTCCTCCCCCTGCCACAAAGTCACATAGACCCCCCCATACACACAGTCCCTATCAGGAGGGGTGACAGGCTCCGTTGAAACAACCATCCCACCGCAGCGGAGCCTGTCAATCCTTGAGTTTAGAAGCTGCATTCGCGCCACTACAGTACACCCGCTCCGCACCACAGTCTGCGTCCCAGTTTTAAAAAATTCCCGCGAATACAGTATTAAAGAAAACGGTGTGCTTTAACAAAGTAGAACTATTTTTATTTTGAAACGTGTGTTGGAAGTGGGGTGAAGGGGGTATGTAACTGGATAGGATAGTCAACATTAACTGGGCAAAGAAACGGGGGCAGGTTTAGCTTCTCAATACACAAACTTTAAAGTCACAGGTTACCCTGCTCACTCAGGAACTTTGCTTTCAAAGCCTTCCGGATGCACAGCGCTTCCCGCTGGTCTCTTCTAATCGCCCGGCTGTCTGGCTGTGAGTAATCAGCAGCCAGGCTATTTTCCTCAACCTCCCACCCCGCCATAAAGGTCTCCCCCTTGCTCTCACAGAGATTGTGGAGCACACAGCAAGCTGCAATAACAATGGGGATATTGGTTTCGCTGAGATCACAGCGAGTCAGTAAGCTTCTCCATCTCCCCTTGAGACGGCCAAAAGCACACTCCACCACCATTCTGCACTTGCTCAGCCGGTAGTTGAAGAGTTCTTTTTCAGTGTCCAGGGCGCCAGTATAGGGCTTCATGAGCCAGGGCATTAGCGGGTAGGCTGGGTCCCCGAGGATGACTATAGGCATCTCCACATCCCCAAGAGTTATTTTGTGGTCCGGGAAGTAAATACCTTGCTGCAGCCGTCTAAACAGACCAGAGTTCCTGAAAACACGAGCGTCATGAACCTTGCCCGGCCATCCCACGTAGATGTTGGTAAAACGTCCCCTGTGGTCCACCAGTGCTTGCAGCACCATGGAAAAGTAGCCCTTTCTGTTAATGTACTGGCTGGCCTGGTGTTCCGGTGCCAGGATAGGGATGTGAGTTCCATCTATGGCCCCACCGCAGTTTGGGAATCCCATCGCTGCGAAGCCATCTATGATCGCCTCCACGTTTCCCAGGGTGACTACCTTTGGCAGCAGTACATCAACGATTGCCTTGGCTACTTGCATCACAACAACCCCCACGGTAGATTTGCCCACCCCAAACTGGTTCGCGACTGACCGGTAGCTGTCTGGCGTTGCAAGCTTCCACAGGGCTATGGCCACTCGCTTCTGGACAGTCAGGGCTGCTCGCATCCGGGTGTCATTGCGCTTCAGGGCAGGGGACAGCAACTCACAAAGTTCCAGGAAAGTTCCCTTCCGCATGCGAAAGTTTCGCAGCCACTGGGATTCATCCCAGACCTGCAGCACTATGCGGTCCCACCACTCAGTGCTTGTTTCCCGTGCCCAGAATCTCCTTTCGACGGCATCAACATGACCCATTGCCACCGTGATGTTCTCGGCGCTGGGTCCCCTGCTTTCTGAGAGGTCTGTGCTACTCTCAGACTTCAGGCCATCACCGCGTTGACGTAGCCTCCTCGCCTGACTTTTCTGCATCTGCCTCAGGGAAAGGTGTATGATAAGTTGCGAGGCGTTGAGAGCGGCCACAACTGCAGTGATGGTTGCAGCAGGCTCCATGCTCGCAGTGCTGTGGCGTCCGCGCTGTCACTGACTAGAAAAGTGCGCGAACTGATTTCCCGCCGGCGCTTTCAGGGAGGGAGGGCGGGAGTGATGGACGGATGACGACAGTTACCCAAAAGCACCCTGGACACCTTTTTTTTACCCAGAAGGCATTTGCGGCTCCACCCAGAATTCCAATGGGCAGCGGGGACTCCGGGAACTGTGGGATAGCTGACCACAGTGCACCACTTCCAATGTCGACGCTTTCCCCGTTAGTGTGGACTCACAAAGTCGAATTACTGTCCTTAGTGTGGACACACACGTTCGACTTTGCAATATCGATTCCAAAAATTCGATTTAAGTAAAATCGAACTACTCTCGTAGTGTAGACAAGGCCTTAGAAACTTGCATTAATTGGTCAAGTTTCATGAAGCATCCTCTTGGAAATAGTATAATGCATTACAAAAGAAGAAACTAATTTTCTCTCTCTCTCTCTTTTTTTTTTTTTTTTTTTAACTTTCAAAAGAGGTACTATTTTTCTTTAAACACAATCTAAATAAATCCTGTTGCCATTTATTTTTCAGGAAGAGTAAAGATTCTGGCATATTTCGCTCAGCATGCAGTCACTTTCATCTGGTCAAGTGGGAATTGAAATTTACAATTGATTGTTCAGAGGTTGGCAGGAGGTCCCCTCTTTAGATCATCTTATTACTGTTAATAATCAGGGAGTGCTCACTTTTACAGGTTTTGTTGCAGGCAGAATGTTGTTGATGTCTTTTTAATGACAATGATAGATTTGGTGATAAGTGTCTTCCTTATTTTTGTACATTTTAAAAAAAATCTAAAATAATGGGATGTGTCAGACTAGGACAAAGTAAAAATAATTTGCTGTTCTCAATTAATCTTTTAGAACTGCTAAGAGAAGACAATCCTTTTAAAATGGACTTCATAAAACAGCCATATAATAATACCTGAAAAATGTTGTCACATGATCTCTTAAGTAGATGATCTCTTAACTACTTCACCCACAATTTTGTGACTGCATCTCTGATAGCTAGATATTCAATTGCTACCATTTGTGGGCACAGAATTGCAACTGAAAAATTAAAGAAAATCCAAATCCCATTGTGGAAATTGGTCCCTAAACTGGGGGAAAAAGTCTATTATGTCACCTTGATTATCAGTTTGTCAGTTTGAAGTATACAGTACTACATTAAAGGTGCTAGAGAATAAAGTAGATTAGAGGTGAAATCCTTCCCCATTGAAGTATTAACTTCAGTGGGGCAAGATTTCACCTAAGTCATTTTAGCCACCAGTCCCTGTTTAGTGTGTAAAATTCTGTCTCAAGTTGTTGAGCTGAAAACTGGTAGTTCATATCCTCCTGCCAGTGTAACTGTAGAAAAGTGATTTTCTTTTGATTCAGTATCTTGTGTGAGGAAATTAACCATTATAACTTACTGGCTATTAAAACATCAACAATATGTATGTATATAAGTGAGTGTATTGTAAATATTACCCTACTGTACATTTGTGTGATTATCGTCAATGGAATATAATTACATAATTTACAGCATACTGAAATCTGTTTGTTTTAATATGTAAGCTGTGTAAAACATGGAAAGAATTGTCACAGACCTCTCGGGAGTGTAACAATTAGTGACACAGAAATCACTGCAGATGTATCAAGTATTAATTTAAACCCTTTATTTGAGGTAGGCCTGACCCAGCAACCCAAATTTGCAAAACCCGGACCCTAAATTTTGAAAGACCTGACCTGAACCTGCCTTTATTGAGTTTGAATCCAGGTGTCTGCCGAAACACGTGTCTGTGTGGGAAGGGTGGGAAAACAGAATAGGCAGAAATCTCACAAGATCTGTTTGCAGCCTGTGAGAATTGCTATATTTGGTTAATGTGTCACAAAGCACCAGAATTTCAGAATCTAGGAACATACACCTCTATCCCAATATAACGCGATCCGATATAACACAATTCGGATATAACGCGGTAAAGCAGTGCTCCGGGGAGGCGGGGCTGCGCACTCCGGTGGATTAAAGAAAGTTCGATATAACGTGGTTTCACCTACAATGTGGTAAGATTTTTTTGGCTCCTGAGGACAGCATTATATTGAGGTAGAGGTGTACATACAGGTGCCGTATTTTCACATCAGTGCAGGTCACACAGACCCACAACATCAAATGGAGGAGCTGGAGAGAACCCTATTTTGGGAAGCTCTGATATGAAAGATTAAAGTTTTTCACCAGAAAAGGGTCTAAAGACAAGAGTTCCCTGCTGAGAATCTGGATGACTTAGTTTTGCTCTTTGGAAATCCACATAATCCTGGCTTTGTATGTTAAGACTGTTCATAAAATGTTGAAGAATCAATCCAGTGGCCAGTATGCCCAACCTCCCCTTTTCT
This sequence comes from Malaclemys terrapin pileata, assembly GCF_027887155.1. Taxonomy (NCBI): domain Eukaryota; kingdom Metazoa; phylum Chordata; order Testudines; family Emydidae; genus Malaclemys; species Malaclemys terrapin. The sequence goes on along the minus strand of NC_071507.1, from coordinate 182,216,047 downwards.
ATAAACTTCAGTATATCAGCAGAACAGTGGGACTAGTTAAGCAAAATAACCTTCAAAAATGTAAATGGCTGGTGTCCACAATATCATGAGATTAGAATGTAATGAGAAAAAGAATGTTCTACTAATTAAGAAATCAGCTATGAGATTTAAAAAGTGCAACATTGTAACTCTGCTTGTGTTTAGCTTGCTGCTAAATGAGACTGCTAATTGAAATAACTTATTAACCAAACTGTTATCAGTATGTCTTGATGCCATTGTGTGTTTATTATAGGCATTTGGCTTTATTAACTCATGGTGGTGATAATGCTGAGGTTATTTCTAACATTTGTTGTTGTGTGTTGCATACACTCACAGGAAGAAATCAGCATTCCTTCTAGCCAGTCTGCTGACTTGTTGTATTGGACCACCGCTAAAACCATGAAAGTTCTGTCTAATACAACTACAACGACAAAAGCCATGCTGCATGCAGTCAGTGATGGACAATGGTGGAAGAGGTCATTAACTTATCTTCGGCCATTACATGTAAGAAGTTACTAAAATCTCTCCGACTGACTATGGTCTCATGAATGGATAAACGTATAGGCTATATTCCTTCACAAGGAACTGCTAGTCCTGCTTCTGGAACCACTGGTAGTCACATTGACATCAAGGGGCCATGGATGACTTTTAATGTTTTCTTATATTTTGTTAGTCTTTCTTTTCCAAAATGAATAATACACACTCTTGTTTTTGTTTGTTTGTTTGCTTGCTTGCTTGTTAGCGTTAGCTTTTCTCATCAAAGAAGAGCAACAGGCCAATGCTAGTAAAATTTCAGGGTGTTTGGGGTGGGAGCTATAAGCAGTTGAAGCACCATTAAAGCAAAGTGTCACACTTTCTATTAACATTTAGAAAATCTCTTTACCTTCCTATTTGTTTCAGGTCCTATTCTTCACTTTTCTTTCCATATATATGTGCATTTTCACTAGTCTTTTTTTATGGTGTCTGTGATTCTCTGACTACTTTTGCTAACTTTTCTTTGTTTTTAATAATTGATGAATAGTTGAAACATGGGTCCTTATCTTGTAGTTTGTCATATGTAGTTAGCATACTCCTCTATTAAACCCCATTAACTTCAATGGAGTTCTGCATGGGTTCCATGCATGGAGTTCATTGCAGGATCTCCTTCCATCTGAATATATCACTGCTTAATGGACTTTAAAGCAAAATTTCATTATTACTAGGTGTCACACTATCTGGAATGGCTCACGACCATGAGTGCATATCTCAGGGCAGACTGTCACAAAACAGGCAGATACCCCAAACTGGTGGCAAAATCTAATTATAGAACACAACAAGCCAGTGACAAATGTGAACTCCTGGATTACTATGCAAGTCTTATCATGGGGGGGGACACACATTATCCTTAGACTAGAGAGTCTATCTTGCCACCCAGGCAAACTGGACTTTGTGATAAAAGGTCACTTATCACATCACATTTAGGTTGCTTCCAGTCCAAGAGACCAGTCACTTACCCTAAATCTTACACCAAAAACAACACGAGGAGCCAATGATATAGTAAACTAACTAAAGGTTTATTAGCTAAGAAAAGGAAATGAGTTATTGAGAGATTAAAACAGGTAAAATATATGTTCCGGTGAGTCACAGTTTGCAGTTCCAAATGGTGACAGTGATGTAATAAATTGCCAGTTTCCCAGGTCTTTTCAGGGTACTCAGATTGTCTCTGAGGATCTCCACTTTGCATCTGGTACACTTCCCTGTAAGAATCCAGACAGTCCGGAGATGAAGGATCTTTCCTTGAATCCATACTTATAGCCTCTGAAAACAAATTGACAGTGTCACTGCCTGGGTAGGCTTTTCCTTTGATGACGGAGAGTGAAGAATGAATTTTGAGTCTTTGACCTCCGATCATCACACGCAATGACCACTGGCTTTGAAATTAGCACTTTTCTGTTAAAGTTCTTCATTTGCATGCCATAAGGCTTCTTTCTCATTTGATGAGTTATTAGTTACAGGGGTATACACAATGTAAATGTTTGCTACTACTTTATAAGGGGATACAGATAAGTAGAAACAATGCATGTAACATCTCATAAGTTTTCATGAAGTTTAAACTCCAAATACACTCTTATGCAATTAACAATCACTTTGATCTATCCTAGTACACAAATGAATTGGCCTGGGTCTCTGACATGAGCTGGCACCTGGTCGACTAGCACCACACGGGGCTTAATTCTGCTTATTCCTTTCAGGGCCAAGAATTTGGAGATGTATTAAAAAGCAGTTCTGGAGCCAATGCTGCAGTGGAAAAGCAGAGCTGTCATCCCTTTTATGAATCTCTCATTGTTGATCCCTATGTTGCAGAAGTAAGTTTAAGATGCATTAAGAGTTAAAATACACTTCTAGAAGCATTGAAAGAAGACTGTGCACTTGTTTGAGGAGCTCAAAACTATGAGTGACCTTGTAACTTTCCCCCACCTCAGCGAGAGAGATATTGGCTGGTGCTAAACTTGGTGATAACTGCTTCACACCCCAATCTGTTAGCAACCACAGACAAACTTCTTGGGATTATGCCGGCCCTTACTGTACCTTGCAGGTAACACTTAGTGCACCCCAGTTCCCAAGCCCCCTGGAAGAGCATTCCCATGTGGTATCCAGCACCTGTCACTGGAACCTCACAGTAATTACCAAGTCTGCTGTCTCCAAAGAAACAGTGTACACACCAGCTTGTTTGATTCAACTAAGAATTCATATTTTGCTTACTATTACAGTACAGAAATCTACTTATGATAAAACAAAGAGAAGTTTATTAGCAAAGATAGAGTTTTAGCTCATATTGACTAAAGATAGTAGAATCAGAATTGATTACAAATAAAACAAAAGTATAACATGCTTTTAAGAGACTAAACATAACTAGCAAGCTACAGTTCTTTGTCTAAAGCAGTTTTCTCACCCTCAAAGCCCTTTTGCACAATTCACTGATTCAAATCAGGATCCAGATTTTTCATAAATCACTCCCCTCTGCCATTAGTGTTCCTCAGTGAAATGGATCACCAAGGGTTCCCTTTCATCCTCCTCATAGTCCAGAAAAAAACTTTTGAAATGTATCCCTTTGAAGTGTACCCCCAGACAAAATTCTTCTTCCCTGCTATTTGTTCTTTTGTGTGCTGATGCCATATTGTCTTTCTTATTCCTGTGTTGACTTAACATGCAAATGAAGCTTGCTTGGTGTTGACTTACACAATGTGTGCTTTACATAGGAGAGCTAGGCAGAGAGGTAAATCAACATTCATTTGTTTTGGAAAAATTTCATTATCTACACTGTCTGTTTACATTTCACAATGCTTATCATAACCAGTATGATAGGTTTCATTTGACATATTAAGTCAACAGGATAAAGCAAGTTAACAGGAGAATTATTAGGTTTTCTATTGCTGCATAAGATCTCTATCTAGAATTTAAAAAAAGGAACTAAATTATATAATTGTATCTAATGTAACATATTACAAAACATGAGTTTTTTTTTTTTTAAAAAGAGGATATTTAAACAATGCAACTGTGATTTTTTTCTATTAGTCTGAAGTAGCCTATGCTGGATTCCAACACAATTCTTCAGAAAGTTTTGCAGAAGTATTGCTGAGAACAGGAAAAATTGCAGAAACTAAAAGTGAAGGAGAGGACCTATTTCCAGCTACAGAAGGTACATTGTTTTTTTGTGTGTGGTGTGTGTTATTTATAATATAATGTGTGTGTACATTTTCATATATTCAATATAGTGTTCGAAAGTGATATTTTAGTATTTTCTACAAAGTTCATCATGGTTTAATTTCTAACAAAGAAAAAATCTTTCAAAAGAGGCAAATCCTTGAAGGGTGCAAAAAAAAAAAAGTGTTTTTTTTTTTTGTTTTTTTTTTGGGTAGTAGGTCAGCAAGTCTCTGGAAATCTCAAGAGAGTTCTAGATTGACAGTAATCAGGAAGTGTCACTTTTAGAAGGCTTATGGTGCTTGGCCATTGTGACAGAAATAGCCACGCGCTTCCAGTGGTCCACAATACAGTTTGAGAAGCAGTGGAGTGCAATAAAGTGTCCATCAGATAATCTGTAGATAGATATGTTCATTTGTTGCAATTAGAGTTCATATCTTTGCCACTTTGCTAAAATGATCTTTGAATTATAGGTTTTTTTCCCCCCACTATTTTATTTAGTGCATAGTTTGTATTTAAAATTCCTGGATTCCCTAGAACTTCTCTTTACCAAAATTAAAATTTATATAGGGACTATACTGAGCATAATTCAAACATCCTTAAAACTGTCTTCACTAAAAAAGGACACTTCACCAGGGAAATAGATTGCATCACAGAACGGGACACCCAGATACCCCCAGAGAACCTGTTTCAATACTGGGGGAAAAAAAAAAAAAACAATGAACACATAATCCTAATTGCCATCTACCACCCTACACTGGAACCCAAATGGGTATCATCAAACAATTACAAGCCGTACAGGACCACATCCTGAAATAAATCTTTTCCAAACCCCCTCTTCTGGCCTTCAAACAACCCTCCGGCCTCGCCAAGCTCATCAGAAGCAATCTCCCCACAGACCAGGACACACCAACTCAAAGTGGCACCAGACTCTGCCAGAACAACAGATGAAAAACCTGCAGACATATCTCCACTGCTATGATGATCGTTACCCCCCACAAAACACCTTTCAATATCCATGATCCTACACATGCCTATCCCAACATATGGTGTACCTCATCCAGTGCATCAAATGCCCCAACACCAACTAGATGAGTGAAGCCATACAATCATTACACTCTCAGATAAACTCTCACAGAAAAATAAGACAAAAACACCCTGTCACCCCTGGGTGAACATTTTTCACAAAGCAATCACCCCATATCTGACCTCTCAGTCCTCGTCCTCAAAGGAAATGTGCACAACACTTTCAAAAGACAAACCTGGGAACTTAAATCCATAGCTGTGCTAGACACTAAAAGCTGTGGACTTAAGAGACTGGTTTTAAGGCTCATTAAAACAGTTTGTAGCACACTCTACTGCCTGCTAACCCTTAATTGCCCACTTAAGTGGTGCGCTACAGTATGTGTGAACCCCATATGTTTAACAGTCCTGTCCCAACTTTTGTTTAGCGTAGACACTCTGGTTACCTTCCCCAGACCAGAAGAAGAATTCTGTGAAGCTCAAAAGCTTGTCCCTTCCTGCACCCTCACCTACCTTGGGTGTGTCATTAAAAGTGAAACATTCTCATGTTAGTCTTGTATTTTTCCCCCCTAGCTATGATTATATATCTTTTTCCCTTTAGCTGCCTCCTGCTGGTTTAAGAAATGAACTGTTTAAATATTTACATGCTTTTAGTGTCCTTTGAAGGCAGATGTCTGTCTAATGCTTTACTCTGTGGAGAGTTCTGGCATGAAAAATTAGTGTATTAGATCCCATGAAATGTGAGTAAAGTCTTAAAATGAAGTTCTCTCCATAAGCCATACATTTTTAACTGCAAAATGGAACTATCATGCAGTTAAAAGGCACATGCATGGGTGTGTAAAGGGTATACAATTGGCTAGCTCTGGATGTGTGATTTATTTCCATGAGTTACTGATAACAGCTTAATATATGAAGCAAAGCAATGAGTTATGAAAAGTCATTAACAATGATCATACTATGAGGATGTCAGGTTGGTTCCCTTCATGCTCTCTTACTGCAACATCAGTTTTAGATTTAGTCCTTACTGTTGACCTACCTGTTTTATCTTACATGCTTCAACAGCACTAGTTTCCAGATGTTGTGCCAGGGTTACTTGTATTGAAAGAGGAACAATCTGAGATTGGAAAGTATTTATTCCTGTGTTTATAGCAAGGCTTTATTAGCAAGGCTGGTGTTTATTTAAACAAGCCTCTGAGTGACCCAGAGTACTTGCTGACATCTAGTTATAGACTTCAGTCTGGCTCTCTCTAACTCACTGGATACTTTTAGACTGAAATTTTAAGATTATGAGCGTTCCCAGGGTTTTATTTATGTATTTTGGACATCAGTGGAATTGGAATGGTTCTTCATAAGCCCCACCTTCACTCTTTGGCTCCAGGGGGCAGAGCCCTTTAGATATTGTCTTTGTTAGTCATTTACATTTAAATGAAATAATGGAGCTGAATGTGTTGTAAGTTGTGAATCCCCTCGAAACTGTTTGAAAAATGTGTTGAGTAAGGTAGTGTCAAAAGAAGAGTTGTATCTTTCCTTCCTTTTTATCCTATTGTCACTTTCCCCCATATTCATGCCTTAGTCCACATGAATTTGCTTTTATTTTTCTTTCCACTTCCAAATGCTTCACCTAACTTCCAGATAAACAATGCTTCCTCTCGGAACGTGACAACATTTCTATTTTGTAACTTCTGTACTGCTCCTCTATGCTGTGGCACTACTCCTCTGCTATAGTCCTGGAGCCAGCTAAATTCTCTGTTCTGCAAACCTTCCACTTGGCACTCAGTGCGCTCCATCAGACCTTTCGCTTTCAGCAGCAAGACTCAGCTGCAACCTAATTTCCTGTAATCAGTGAATTTACAGTTTTGCCAACTCTCACAATTTAATCATGAGTCTCACACAATATTTCATTTTTTTCATAAAGCTCTAGCTTCTAGAGTCTAGTGATTGAGAAACTCTGCTTTATTTTATTTTATCCAGCCCTTATGGTTCTGGATAAAAGCTTGAAAATGTGGATTCTAAAGATTAAAAAATCAAAAGGCAAATAAGAACCACAATGCAACCTTAACTCTGTCCCTCTCTAGCTGGCAATAGCTACTGGGAATAGTTCAGTAAGGGTGATGCCATAGTCAATAGGCATGAAGTGCCATGAGACGGTGTCATTGTTCATGTTGTGTTCCACAAATTTTAATTGCAGCGTGTCTCTGCATGCAGCCTAGCTGCATTCATTGTGTTAGGCGTAGCTGTATTGGAGGGTGGAGAGGCTGGATGGAGCAAGTTAGAAGAATTGTCCCTGTGATATGAGGAGAGGTGCATGTGAACCTTCAGGGATCAAATATGTCTCATTTCAGTGCTGAGTTCTGTAGGCTGTATCAGTAGGCAGGATTTATGAATTATGTGTCTTACCATGAGTCCGTATTAAAACACACATTAAATATAGTAATAACATTTGCTATAAACCTGGGTCTGGTGCTACATGTTTTAGAAAAGAGGTTCTCAACCTTTTCCATTCTGAGGCCTACCCAACATGCTATACAAACTTCAGATCCCAGTGGGGTGGGGGTGGGGGGCGCTTTGGGGCTCTGGCTGCCGGGCAGGGGTGGGGGCCTTGGGCATAGGTGTAGTTTGACTTCTGTTGTGGGGGAGGTGGAGCGGGCAGCGCTCGGTGGGGCTTAGTTCAACTCTGCACGGTGGGGCACAGGAAGGGAGCGCCACTTTCAGTCCCTGACTCACCTGAGAAGGCCACCCAGCCTGTCTGGGTTTGGGGGAGGGGGAAGACAACTAAAAATTATAATTCAAAGGAGGGGGGGCTGCTCTGCTCCGAGGGCTCTGCTGGCCCCAGGTGGCTCTTACTGGCTGCCCGAGCAGTCAAGGGGGCTGGGAGCTGAGGAGGAGCTGCAGCCCCAGGCACCAGAATCAGGAGGAGGAAGAGATGGGAAGTGCCGCAACTGCCCACTCCATGGCATCAGCCAAGGTAGCAGCCGCCTTGCACCACCTGGCTCTGGCTTCCCACCTCTTACCTGGCCAGGGGGTGGGAACTGGGGTGGAGATGGTGGGGAGGAGTTAAGGGTGTGTGTGGCGCTGCCTCCGGGACTGCCTCACTCTGGTTAAGTTTGGAGGGGCGATACCTCTCCCCCCCCCCCCCGTATCTCCAAAACTCTTCCCATGGGCTCGGGGTGCTGTCCCGTGGGGTGCTGGGGCTTAGGGTTTTGCGGACCTCCTCGGTTTGAGGACATTACTACAGTATAATTATTTGAGGAGCTATCTATGCAGAAACCGACAGATTTCATTGCAGTTCACACCATCTAAACAATGGGTGCAATGACATGGGCCTTTCAATTTACCTTGAATTTTTATTTAGAGGATGCCCGCCCTTCTTTCTTGGGAGGGGTAGGGTGCATCCTTCTCCTTTTCCACATGTGGCTGGGAGGTAGAGGCAGCTGGTTTGGTGGGGCTGGGCTTTGCATGGCACCCATCATGCTGTGATTAGCCAGTTCATGTGAGGCAGAGGGAATGGATTGGAACCCCTACCATTCCATTGAAGAATATAGGGCTTCTCTTGGATGTGGACAGTATTCTGCACCTGTGTTGCTCCCACACATCTTTGGTTAATTGTAGTGTTACTGGTTCTCCTGGTATGCTATGGGCCTGTCCAGATTGTCTTTTTGGCATCAGGAAGGGATTTTCCTGCTAGCCAAGACTGGCCATGTGTCTACACTTTTTTTTTTTTCCCCCCACCTTTCCCCATACAAACCTGGAATTTCGGTCATTGATCCCCAGTGGTTTCCGGGCAGGGGATGGCTTGAAGTTCAGGTTGATCTTCATTTGCTTGAACATGTAGCAGGTCCATTGAGTTCAGTAGACATTGGATCTGTTTCTAAGTGAATAGTAAACAGTTTAGGTCCTGAGGTTTCCTTAGCATTTTCAGTAATCACCATGAAAAATGAATTGAAATTTTCCAGATTTTCATAAATATGCTCGGAGTTCTACACAAACACAGTAATTTTTCCACAGAATTTTCTACCTAAGAACATAAGACCAGCCATACTGGGTCCATCTAGCCCAGTATCATGTCTTCCAACAATAGCCAATGCCAGGTGCTTCAGAACAGGGCAATAAATGAGTGATCCATCCTCTGTTGTTCACTCCTAGCTTCTTTTGCGGAGTGCAACATTTTCCTAGTGAAACTGACTATAATTATGCTTCCTTTTTTATTTATTTATTTATTTATTTATTTTGACACTTGGACCTTTCTAATGTCTAACAATGTTTGTTAAAATGCAAACTGTATTATGCATCCAAGAGCTGTTCCAGAACAAAAGAAAAATACACAAGCAATAAATAAAGAAAATTTGGCAAATCCATCAGTGACTCTCTAATATTTTATAGTCACAAATTCTTTAGTTTCTTCAATTGGGCATTGACTTTCCAAAATACCCAGTTTGCACTGACAGGATTACAATTTAATTTATTGGAATGTTGATAGAAAAGTAAATGTTGCACATATTGTGAGTATCTGTCGGTTTTGTGAGCATCACCTAGAATGATGGGTAAATGGCAGTCTCCTTTTAAGATGGTACGAGTCTTCTCAGGAGATCTCAGATTGGGTCACAGGACCATAAGCCGTTATTTTTTCCTCTTCGTTATTATAGGCTTTGCAGTTTTAAGATATGAATTTCGGCAAAACGCTTTCTTCAATGATTAGCAATGAAGGCATTCAACCAAAATACTTGTCTCCTGAATTTATTCCTTTAGTTTTTATCAGATCTACAGGTTGCCTTTTTCTTTTTTTTTTTTACATGGCATACCAACCCCTCTTCCCCATATGCCTGAACCATATTGCAAGGTATCTGAAACTAATAAGAATATTTTATATGCTTCAGATACAAGGTTTCCATATATTTCAATACCTTGCATATTTACAGGAACAAAGGGACACCACAGCGTGTGTATTTGTGTTTGTATCATGTGCGTAAGACACAAAAAAACTCAATGCTCTGGGTTTGTACACAGCATGTTGTCCAGGTGAGAAGCTGAGATGTCGATTAATATTGTTCTTGGGTGAGATTGCAGATTTGGTTGATATAGGTAACTTCGTTGACATGATCTACTTTGGCTTTTGAAAGGCATTTAGCTTGGTTCCACATGACATTCTGATTGATGGGTTTTTTTGTACAAAATAAATTTAGCTCATATGAAATAGTTACAAAAACTGGATGATTGACCTCATATTTTTGTTATTAATGGGGCATCATCCGTAGCATGGATGTGTTTCTAGTGGAGTTCCACAGTTATTACTCGTAGGCCAAACACTATTCTATGGTTTTACCAGTGATTTGGAAGAAAATACCAACTCATTACTGTAAAAGTTTGCAGATGACACAGAGATTGGTGGAATGGTAAATAATGACAGATCACTCGTACAGAGCAATATGAATTGCTTGTTAAGCTGAGTACAATCAAACATATTTTAATACAGTTGAATATCAGCTTATATAGCTAGGAATAAAGAATGTAGGCCATATTTACAGGATGTGGCACTGTATCATGTTAAAGCAGTGACTCTGAAAAGGAATTAGGGTAATGGTAGATAACTAGCTGATTATGTGTGTGACAAGGTAGCATAGCAATCTGGAAAGAATTAAGGGCTCCTGGCCTGTCATATGATTCAGTAGAGGAATATAAGGAGGAGGAAGCTGAGTACAGAGACAAGAAGTGAAAGGTATGCCCTATCTCTCCTGCTAAGTAGAGTCAAGGGAAATCCAGTGTAGGCCAATTTAATTGCTTTATTTTTTGTAGTGTTTATGGTTTTGTTTGACTTATAAACTAAGGCAAGCGCCTTAAACGGACATGGGTTTAGCTTGGCATTGCTTCCCTTCCTCAGCTGGTGAAATAGCCTGCTAGCCTACAATGAGTTTCCAGTACACTTCTGTAGCTACAAAGTCTAGTGCACAGCAATATCAGCAGTGGTTGCAGTATAACAACACATTGTGTGAAAGATGCTTGTCTCTTATGTAAAAATGATGCCTTTGATGCCCTATAGTAAATAAATATGTGCAGGCAAACAGACATTCATGCACATTACTTTTGGTAAAAGTCTTAAGTCAGCAATTGTTAAAATAAGTAGAACAGAGTAGTAATTTAATCAGCACCATAAAAACATAATTATATATATAAATTCAAAGATTATTGAAAAAATATATGTTCTATGTCTCTGGTCCATCAATAGGTCACTGAATAGATTTGAACTCTGCAACTCTTCAAATGTTTTTTTTTTTATTATTATTCTTATTCTTATTATTTAAAACTTGTAGGAGGTGAAGGATAGGAATCTTGTCAGTTCAGGGGAAGGAGTAGAGATCTTGATAGATCTGTAGATAGATGTTATACACAGAGTGGTAAAGATAAGGGTATTTATTTATCCAGTCTCTTTCATGGGCATTGATTTCTATATCAATAATATGGGCAGCTTTCCCTCTGTGAATGTTGCTTTGAAATTAAACTTCTCATGTTGTGGTTTCCAGAGAGGCATTTGGTTTGCATGGTGCTCATGCTTGCCTTACACAATACTTTTTTGCAGTGATCTTGGGTTTCACCCATTCCAATTCTTGCTGTTTTGGCTGCAGAAAAGTTACTTTGTTCTCCTAGTTTAAATTAATTCCCCTTGAAGTCTATAGCAAAATGCCCACTGACTTCAATAGGCTCTTCAAGAGTGTTCTGAGGTGGGGTTGGATACCACAGTGATATGAGCCCTTTGCAGATAATGAGAGTTAATATTAGGAGTTGATGTAAGGGATCACAGTCTCACACATGTACAGCCTTGACTATTGTGTGATGTGCCTCAAACAGTGCTAATGTTGGCTTGGTGAAGAGCTGCTCTTAGATGACACTGAACAATCCTGGAAGCAGAGCCTGGAAGCATTCCAATCTTTCCCCTATACCTCCTCTATTTTTCTGAAGGCTTCCACTTTGAGACCCAGAGTTGAGAGCCTCAGCTAGTTATTAAAATGGCATCAGCATTGTGCAGAATGGCTCAGATAGGATAAAGATACTGTGTTTGGAGCTATTATCTGTCTCTGCATTCAGAGAGAGCAAGTGAAAAAACACCATCAAAGATGTACATGAAGGTCAGGATCTCTTTTTGCACAGAAGCCTAAGGGTTCCTACGACAGTTTTTTGTCCCTAATAAGAAAAAAGCGTACATTTTATAAGAGCTCTGGAGCAAGTTTCAAGGCTTACAGCATATTTGGAGGAGAATCTATCTTTTAAAGAGAGAGTATGGACTTTTTATCCCTTAAAGAGAAAGTATGGACTTTTTATCCCTGATGATTTCAAATTATTTTGACAACCGATGTCTTCAGAATTACCAAAAGAGACGGAGATCCACTTCAGAGGAATTCCACCAAACCGCTCCTCTCAAATGCACTCAACAACCAAAAATTCAGGAAATGCATTGTCTTAAGAAGAACATCACTCAGACATTGCCAGTGGGTGCAAAAGGGAAGAGGTTTAGCTCCAGTTACTTTCAGATGACCCAGAAAACAGTTAGAGCCCAATTCTGTACTTCTGATTGGCTTACATCTTTACTGGATTACAGAAAAATTCACAGTGAAGTGTTTGGAAACAATCATGGTAGTTTGAAGAAGGCTACTTATTATGTATACTGAACTATGAAGATGCTTAAATTCACATCTGGTGGTGATATATCTATATGTATCTCAGATTTCCAGTAAGGGAGCAGATTAGTTTATTCTCAGGAGCTAGTCTAAGATTGCAGAACCAGCTCCTTAAGAGTTAAGAACAGCCACAGTCCTCACCACTTTCCAGTCCAAGTTCAAGGCAAGCTTCTTTGACCTTGCCTTCACTAATAAAAATATATAGCACAATATGTATAACAATATATTGTATACTATAATGTATTTTTTTGTTAGTCCACAAGCAACTTTTCCATTAGGAAAAGGAAGGGAAAAAGAAGGAAAAACCGGTATATGACTGCCACTTGTCATACTGCTTAATGCAGTCTTGGAAAGCACCTAGGCACCATGCTGATGGGCATGGTACAGGAACCTGAATAGAAAAAAAGATTGCCTTTTGGCCTGGTCTTGGTGCCATGGTTGTTCACACAATGCTTGGGAGTACTGAGCGGCTAACTACGTAGGAGTATGGTGTTAGTGTACCTGGACAATTGGCTCATTAAGGACAATATTTTGTAAAAGATCCAAAGATTAGTCATGCAGGTTCTGGGTTCATTAGGGTTCTCAAGAAAAAAATACCCAGAATACCAGCCTCTCTACAGCTAGAGAACATCAATAAAATGTTAACAAATTCCTATGCAAGTTATTAGCCTTACCATTGTATTTCCTGCCCTGAACATAGGGAACATCGCAAATAACCTTAGTTGCAAAAACAACAACATTCAGATTTTAATAGTAACTATGTTAGGAGATCTGTTAGATATCTTGACTCAGACAGGATCCAGGACATGTTGAGTTTAGCCAAAATAATTTGCCAGAGCTAGAAGCTTTTGTCAGAAGCCAAGTTATCAGCATAGGTAGTGATGACCACATCTGTATTCTTAGTACCTATGGCCTGGTGCCGCCTGAGCAACCTCTGTGGTCACGTGGCATCCAAAGACTTGCTTATTGCATCTGGCTGAGGGAGAACATCCCAACCACCACTGTTCGATGGAAGTCCAGTGATAACCTGCAATTATAAATAGTCCTCCAAACTTCCTTTACAATGAAAAAGTAACCATATAAGCAATCCCACTCCCCTGGGATGAGGAGCTCACAAGAAGAGGCTGATATACACAGGCCTCTTGGTAGGGAGCCCAAAGGAGTGGTTCTTGGATCAGGGAGTATCAGAGTGTATCAAATATCCTTTTAGGCCATGTATATGAACTATACATGAACTATAGCAGCATAGCTATGGTGCTATAGCTATGTCAGCATAACCTCGTAATGTAGATGCAGATGTCAGAGATGGAGAGGTTTTTCCGTCATTGTAGGAACTCCACCTCCCTTAGCAGTGGTAACTAGATTGATGGAAGCATTGTTCTGTCGACCGAACTGCAACTACAATGGGTGTTAGGTAGACCTAGCTACAGCACTCAGGATTATGCCTTTTTCACCCCCTGAGAGACGTAGTTATGTTGACCTAAATTTTAAGTGTCGACAAGGCTGTTAAAAGGTGCAGGGTGCTAGGCATTCAGGAGTTGTCACTATTATATATTTTGGTGAAATCATATTCCTGCTCTGCAAATAATTGAGAAAATAAATGTGGTTTTGGCAGATTAATAATTCCTCATTGCAGTGTTTGATCCATGTTTTATAAAAGTTTGCATGTGATTCTTGGAACTGAGACTGGGTTTTAAAAATTTAATATTTAAGTTGAGTGGGTTGAATATTGGTTTTGAGGAGATTACAAACATCAAAACAGACACTAGAGAATTCATCAGGGGCACAATGAGTGGGAAGAAAGTACAAGTACACATGATGTCACTGTGATCTAGTGGATTAAGCATTCCACAAGGAGTCAGGAGACCTGGGTTCTGTTTCCGACTCTGCCTCTGGTTTGCTGGGTGACCTTAGGCAAGTCACTGCACCTCTTTGTAGCCCATCTGTAAAATCGGGATAATGATACTGACCTCTTTGTAAAGTGCGTTGAGATCTACTAATGGAAGAATTATTACATCTTCCCGAAGTGAGCAGTGAACTACAGAATAACTGCTGGTGATATTTTTTGTGTCTGGCATAGTAAAACCAAAACACCTTATCCTTTAGTGCTGCTTACATATAGGTGGTGTCCAAGTGCTGCCTTTTCTATTTGAAACTTATAGGTCCAGAGAAAGTTCCTTCTTTGTAGGATTCACTTCTACATAGAATAGACAAGACCCTTTGTCCCCTGCATGCCTCAAAACCATGGGTTTTCCAGTTTCTCTTAAATGACTGGAGGCAGGTGGAACCTTTTGTCCTGTCTGGGGCATAGGTCTATCCTCTCTGCTTTTCCCAGATTTATATTACATGTAAGACTTATTTTTTATGGGATTTATTAATTTCATTTTGTCGGTTTATTTTTAGCAATTTTTGAGTTTTTTGCAGATTCATGGATTCATAGATTCTAGGACTGGAAGGGACCTCGAGAGGTCATCGAGTCCAGTCCCCTGCCCGCATGGCAGGACCAAATACTGTCTATGACAAGATGACAAGAAAATCAGAGGTTTGGGGGGCTTTTGTAAATGGCTTTTATATATACTGTAATTAATAATATATATTGTATGCATTACTCATTGCAGTAGTATTTATTCTGATTAATCTCTTTTGTAATGTTTCAAACAGCACTAGGTTAAAGTGCAATAGGGAACCTTTCGTACACATGGGCAGGATCTGCACAAACCAGATATGTTCAACACTTTACTGCCCCAATAATTGGCCGTGGGGCAGGGGCACAGAACATGCCCCTCCAAAAGCAATGAAGTTTAAATTCCTGTGCATGCCCCTGAAGCCCTTAGGTACAAGTAACCATTTCTGGGGTATTTTCTGATGTTTTATTGGTTAAACATTGATTTCTTTTTGTATTGGTGTGTTTTATCGATGTTTATCGAATAACACCTAAGATCAGAAGCCCTAATTATATGCTTCCAAAAAAGTGCAAATGGCAGGCTGCAGACCTTCATTGGTGACATTTTTTGGACATCTTGACTCTTCCTTTTTTCCCGCTCAGCCAGTTTAATTTGAAATGTAAATGCCCTGAAAGGGAACCAGCAAATTTGGTTTTGGAGTGTTGAACTCAAGGTTTTCCTCAGGCACTCTCCTGTCCCCAGTCTCCTGCCTGGCAGGGAAGGAGAAGTGGAAGGCCAAGGTCAGGAAATGTGCTGTGGACTTAGAGGCAGAGAGGGTTTGGCTTGTCCTGCCTGGAGACTCCCACAGTTTGTCAGATGAAGTTCGTTCATAACAATATTTATTGCTCATTCTCCCATTGCCCTCTAGGATCTCTGTGATTCTTCTTCTCTTCTGATAGGAAAGCACTGTCCAGGAAAGTTCTGTCTTTTATTTGAAAATCAGTACTACATTGGGGCTAATACAAAGCCTGTTGACTTCAGTGGACTTTGGATCACAACCACAATTTCTCTGCAGTCTTTTGATATCTCATCAGTTGGCAAACAGCTTTCAGAAATAATTGTTAGTGAAACAGTTAGCTAATTTTCTTAATTTTTTAGAATATGTATCATCTGGACCAGCTGCTTTGCTTGTTCTTTATCAATACTTAATTGTACAGGTTTTCCTTTAAAATAACACAATGCTATGTTGCTTTTTTATTTAAAGTTGAAAAGTTGATTAATAATTGAGATTTTTGTTGTGTGCAGCTTACAAGTAAATTTGATGCTCTAGTTTCAGGAAACAATGTATTTTACAATATTCATAGAATCATAGAATATCAGGGTTGGGAGGGACCTCTGGAGATCATCTAGTCCAACCCCCTGCTCAAAGCAGGACCAGTCCCCAACTAAATCATCCCAGCCAGGGACCTTAAAAACCTCTAAGGAAGGAGATTCCACCACCTCCTGAGGTAACCCATTCCAGTGCTTCACCACCGTTCTAGTGAAAAAGTTTTTCCTAATATCCAACCTAAACCTCTCCCGCTGCAACTTGAGACCATTATTCTTCTGCTTGGTTTTCTTTAATGCTTATAACTTTATACTACTGCCTTGAGTTTACAACCAACAGATTTAGTTGTTGTAAATCAGCGCAGAAAATGTTTCAGCAGTTTGTTTTGGGGTCTGATACTGCAGTGTTTCACCTTTTTTGCTTAATGTATAAATGCTTTGCCTGGAAGTTAAGGTAAATCGGGATTGCAGTTTAACTACACATTATCTTTTCCTGGATTGCACTCATTAATGTTTAATTTAACATATATAGAATGCTTCAAGCTAGAGTCTAAAAATATGGTTACATGGTAAATATTTCACTTGCTAACTGTTAAGGACAGATGGGTCAGTAATCAAACCTTTATTTCCCCTCTCCCCCCTCCCTCCTGTATTTCAGTTCTGTTACAATTGGCTAGTGATGCTTTACCAAATGATATGACCTTATCCCTTGCCTACCTACTTGCATTACCACAGGTAAGTTTACCTTTGTGTGTGTGTGTGTGTGTGTGTGTGTGTGCGCACATGTTAGCCTCTTATATATTTGCTTGCTTATAATTTTGGAAACCTGTTTCTTTGGGTTTAAAATTCATATCCTTGATCTCCACAAAATCCAGCTTTGGGCGGATAACGTTGAAGAAAATCTGAACAGATGTTACTGAACTGTTGTGTCATGAGTGGTGGTGGGAGCCATACATCCTGATATTAAAATTAACTTGTCGAGTCTTTTTGCACAATAACTCAAATGCGGCTGACAAATTTGGAAGGTAGCATTTTAATAAAGAGGGATAAGAATTGTATTTAATGTAGCTGAGTGATATTTTGTGGTAGCCTCAAGACAGGAGCTAGTGTAATACAGGTGGTCTTTTGTTATGTATTTTGATACAGTTATGTCCATTTTTGCTCTGTATTCAATCCCCTTTCGGGGGGGGAACGCATGTAGCCAGTTCTACTTCTAAACCATGGTTCAAGACTAGCTTCTAGAAAGCTTGTGCACTTACAATTATAAACTTGTTAATTCTTTCATCTAAGTTAATGTCCTTTTTCTCCTAGGTGGTAGATGCCAACAAGTGCTTTGAAAAGCAATCACATTCTGCTTTATCTCTCCAGCTGGCAAGTTATTACTATAGCCTGCAGATCTATGCTCATTTGGCACCATGTTTCAAGGACAAATGCCATCCCCTCTACAGGGTTAGTTCTCTTTTTTTCCCCATATTCATTAATATTCAATATAAAATCTATTCTAAAAAGCCTGCATTAAGGTTAAGGAGCAGCTCTGACTTGCACTTTGGACAGTCAGCCAGGTTGTATATAATTATTTCTTCTTCTGTTCTGTAATCAGAGAAGTACTTAACATGTGTTTCAAAAAAGTATAGTACATGGTTTTTGATATTTTAAGCTATTTAGGATTTGTATACAGTAGCACTGTCCATTTCCAAAGCACTTTACAAACATTCATCATATACTGAATAGGTCATCTGCCAGCATGTATATTACACTTCTGCGGAAGACTAAACTGTCTAAACAAGAACTGTGTTGTTCCAAAAGGTTTCTTTTGCGTGTTTTGAGACAGTGTATTGTTGCACTGTACCTTAGGTCAAAAATACTGCATTGCAAATTGATTACCAAATGATAATTATTCACTGATTTGATTTGACCAATTTTTTTCTGTTGTACAGATTCTCTCCTTATTCATCACTAATAGTTAATGTCCCCACCTATGGAATTTTGGAGGTGGTCCAGTGTTGTTTCTTGGAGGCTTAGGGACTAAACCTAACCCTTCATCTTGGGCCACTAGATGTTCTGTCTCCAGCAGCTGAACAAGTAGATGGTTCAGTTTCTCCTGACCATTTTCTCTTATCATTTTTAATTTGTATTTGTTTTATTGGAATAGAGACTTACAATATTTCTTACTTCTCTTCCCCAAGATCAGGTATCTGGCAGAGTGGTGGGTTCAATCACCTGGTCGATGAACAAAAATGCAGCATATACTGCTCCAGATGAGCCCTAGTACACCATTCTCAGTGCAATGCTCTACTTCCGTGGTCAGACTGTCTAAACTATATCTTGTCTCCATTAGCACTCCTATGAGTCTTTCAGAACAGGGCGTAAGTCATCCTTGTTGCCCCAAACTGGCCCAGACAATTTTGGTTCACAAGACTCCTATGCATGTCCTCTTGATCAACATTCAGTCCTTTTCCGATCTCCTGACTCAAGGGAAAGGTAAAATCAAGCCCCAAACTCCAAGCACACCATCTCAAGGCATGGTTTTTGGATGGGTGTCAACTTCTGAAGCTGTACTAAGCAGCCTTATCAATAATAGAAAGGATTCCATTAGAAGATGTTATTTAGCCAAGTGGAAGCATTTCTGTATCTGGGCATGGCAAAGTTGTACATCCCCAAAAGCTGTGGCTATTTCATTTATTTTGGACCATCTTCTTTCCCTAAAAATAGCATGTCTTTCAAACAGTTTTTTACGGTTCCAGTTGGCAGCAGTGAGTATGTATCAGCCACCTTCACAGGTTTATTTGATCTTCACTCACCCATGGACTAACAAATTCTGGAAAAGCCTCCAGAAACTTTCTGCCAGTAAAAAAAACTACTTCTCAATGGGACCTGAACCTTGTTCTCCTGATGCTCACTAGCTACATGATCCATCTCTCTCTCCTATCCATGAAGGTTTCATTCCTGGTAGCCATCGCCTCAGCCGGGAGAGTGGGTGAACCTGGAGTGCTGATGGTGAATCCTCCTTACACCACAACCATGGCCTTTTGCACTAAATGTGATAATTGCTATGGAGTTTTCCCTTTCCATGGAGGATTTTGCCTATCTCCAAGACCATATAGACAAAGTACTGTCAGCCTTCTCTAGTGGTCTTATGAATTTCCCTACACTCCATTGGTCTTTATCTACTTTTGAGTGCTTTTAGAACTGTTTTCTCCATCCAGCAAATCTCAACTGAAAGAATTCCAAGGATTTTTCCAATTTGCTTAAAAGTTTCAGAATTTACACTTGCAACAGCTTCATCTCTGAGAACTTCATGTGGTTCTTTGATTGTGCTGATAGCTCTGAGCAAGTCCAGTTTAAATTTCACAGTAGAAGTGAACCGTGGCTCTCCACTGTTCTGGCAGGAAAATCTTTGGAGATCCCTCACCCAGTACTTTAAGAACATAGCTGAGAACAAAATTTCTAAGCTTTTCACTCTGCTACCTACGTAAGCCTTCTGCCACTCTTGTATGTCTTTGTCCTTTTAATTTTAGTACCTAGGAAGAATAAATTTATTCCTAAGTAGTACATCAGCCAAAGGTAGGGGAAGTGGCATTCACATCTCTCTCATACAGAAAACCTTTCAGAATATATCCTTTTTCTTCTCCCATCCCTTTATTATCATCTTCTGCTTTTCTGGTAATTATGTAGATTGTAAGCTCCTCTGGGCAGGGAATCCATCAATGTGTATTCTGTGAAGTGAAATGCACATACAGCTCGTCAAAAGTGGTCTATAATTTTCAGTGGAAGAGAGCAGGTTTTTTTTCCCTGAATGAACTTTTTAATACAAAATTTTTAATTTCAGTTAAAAAGAGAAAAAGTATTTTTATTGTTGTGCTCTTCCCCTTTTTTCAGTGTCAAAACCTGAAAACTTTTCAAGTTTCACGCTTTCATTTAAATGGGAATTTTTAAAAGTTTTTTTATTTTAAATTTCTTGCATAAAACAACCATGTAAAATCAGATCTATGTACACATCTGTGGAGCTATGATGTAATGATAATACAGCCATGCCCTTAGGACTCTCCTGATAAGTTCCTGAGATAATGTCTGGAAAGCTTCCACCTTCGGCATTGTGCTCTAGAGGGTCTCTGAGACAATAACCCAAATTAACCAAGCTCTTCCACTTCTGTTTGCTCTTAAGAGTAGGGGACCATGTTTTATGTCTGATTTCCTCCTTGAGTTTTTCTAATGGGGAAATCACCTCACAAAACAGGACTTTTTAAAACCAGCTTAACTTTCCTCTTTGCTGTTCTTTTGGAAATGTTTTCTGAAATTGATTCAGGTTAGATTTCTGTTACCAGAATTATTTAGGAGGTTTAGAAGTATGAGAAATTGGAAGTATGTATCAGAAATGTTAATACTGGGAAAACTTAATGCCCTCTGGATGACTTGTACATTTCAGTTTACTGTGGTGGTATGGTTATGTATGACGATAGGTCTTGGAAGGCAAAATACTTAATTTTATTTACTTAAAATGAATGAGAAATATAATAGTCTATAGTAATTTTGCAACACAGAAATAGACTGTAGAATGAATGCATCAGTGATGTTCCTTTTATTATAGAATTCAATTCTACTGTCATTTGCTACTCTGAACAAACACTATACTGCTTTCTTGTCTATATCTTAATTTAGAGCTGTGAGCTGTATTGATCTTACGGACAACATGATTTAGGCTGAGTATCTACAACGCAGATCAGCTCAGGCAAGATAATGTTTTAGCAGAAGGTTATCCATCTGAGTTGCAGATACACATATCTCCTCATGAAGTCTCTATTAAAGTGGATTTACGCATTGAATAAGATTGTTTGCCCTTTTCTTCTTTTTTTTTTTTCCTGTCTCAGAGTTGGGATAGATGAGTTTTCCCATACTGCTTCAGACATGTTTCACTTAAGTGTTGCAGGAAGTTCTGTTGGTCATTCAGAAGGTCGCACTCCTCTCTCTAAGTCAGTATGACAGCAATGCCCCTGGCTGGGATCAGAGGACAAAGTAATATTGGAGACTCTTTATTTTAGAAGAACAATTTTCATATAGGCGAAAAAGACCACTCTTTCCTCTCCTATATCCGATTGGAATTCTGGGTTTTCAGGCTTTGAAATGGTACATTATAAAGCATTTGCATTTAGCTAGTCAGGTATGACATTGCACTTTACAACACCACCATGCTGCACAGAAAAAAACCCTATTTAATAACCTTTAAAATTATTTAATATTTTCTTTTCTGTCTAGGTACGCCAAGGCCTATATGTGGAGTACAGCTAGGGCAGTGTGAGTTATTCAAAGGCCTTTGCATACCTGTACAACTAAGGCAATGTGAGTTCAGGGGTGGAGATTATTTTATACAGATATAGTACTAATAAAATATTTTATCGTCTTAATTGTTTAAAATAACTTTTCTCCAGAGGTGGAATAAGTAAAACAGAGTGGTTCCATAGTTACATTTTAAATTGACATGACTTTGACATGAACTGCCTGAATTGTAGCTTTGTCTCTTGTGAATAATGTAGTCGTATTTATGTGTAAGGTTTTTATACTACTGCACACAACATCTTATTATAATCTTCAAAGTTTTAAAAAATGTATCAGATCCGTTAGCACGAAAATTGATGCTATTAAAACCTCAACATTTCCTGCTCCACAGCGAAAGTGATGCTGGGATGTTGAATGACCTTCAATGCTGAGTGAAAGTGTGCAATTATTATTATAGATTTTCTGGCCTTGCTTCCCAGTTTACCATTTTTTTTAAAGTAGCAGCTTCAGTCAAAATTTTTGTATATTGTTACCTACTGGTTCTTTCAATGCCATTTTTGATGGCTGTATGCAAGGTCCGCTTTGCATCTGATTCTTTATGCTTTCATGTATCTTGTGTTAATTCCACTGAAATACCTTTCAGTTTCAGTAGAAACAAAGTGATGAGATTGTTTCCTGCCTGAAGGTGATTCTTTAATATCTGACCTCAGGGGGAACCAAATGGAAAAGAAATACATTAAATAAAAATAAAACCTTTGCATGGGGAGTAAATTATTCCCCCATTTTTGCTTGAAGGACTGGTTTCAAACAAAGAAACAAGCAAAAAGCTTTTAAAATCCAGCACTTGGACAAGTCATTCAACTCTACAGGCACAAATCATTTAATGTAACAGTGGTAGCAACTGTTTTTTTGGTTTTTTGGCCAGCAGCAATATCTTAAATACTGTTTTCAGCCACACTGGCCTCCATGTTGGAAGCTGTGTTGATTTAAACTTCAACACCTGGGGTTTTCTGCTGGCACTGATAGCCCGTCTGATATTAAATTTAACTTCTTATACTGGCTCCTAAAAGGAGTACACCTTCCTTTGCTAGCTAGATTTAATCTTTTAACTCCACTGGGAGCTTAACAGTGTAAAGTATTTTCAGTCACAAATACAGGACACATTATTAGAATGGTGTATAGAGACCAGTGATGGGCATCCTCGAAATACTTTGGATAGTTTTACTGTCAGTTTCTCTGTCCAGTACTTAGATTTCATTCTGTGATAGCTGCTCAGACTTGAAAGCAGAATATGGTCTTTACGTTTTATTAAATGCATTCCCCTTCCCACCCTCTGCCCCGGGTATTGCAATAGGCCCAGTATCTGAGGTTGCTACTTTTGAAAGATTTAAATTAGTTTGTAAATTCTTTATGACCTGGACCATGTTTTTCTATATTGTGTTTGTACAGTGCCTAGCACAATCTTGATCGATCCCTTTGGGCTCTAACACAATACAAATAGCAGCTAATAGCTTTCTCTGTAACTCTGTGTTTTAACTTTCAAAGATTTGTTCTCACGTCAAAAGTAAACAGCCTAACTCTCTGGCATCAACACCTGGGGCAGCATTTTTGGTTCATTTAATGGAAAAGAGGCTCTTAGGATCCTATTTATTTTATCCTTTCTTTACTTGCACAAAATCCTCCAGACATCACATCATAGCACTGCTCTCTCTCAGTCTATTTCAGTCCGTGATGATCCAGTTAATTGCCCACACTGAGATCTCTATGTGTTTGTGCAGTGTGCAGTCTCTGGACTGTCAGCCTGGTCCATTCTTAGAGAATTTGAATAAGAATTTCGTATTAGGAATACACAACATTTCTTCATTCCTAAAAGATGAAATCAACTCTTTTTAGACTTAAGAGTTTTGAAATGATTATATAATCTCTCAACCATTCTAGGGTTCATCACACAGTTCATTTCCTCTGGTGAGAATGTGAGTGTTTGGTCGTTTTATGAGTAAGGTATCATCTTGAAGTGAGATAAATTCAAACTGGAAATAAGGTGTAAATTTTTGACAGTGAGGATAAACCACCTTTGGAACAAATTACCAAAGATCATCTTGGATCCCCCACCACTGACAATTTTTTAAAACAAGATTGGATGTTTTTCTAACGTTTATGCTCTGGAGATTATTTTGAGGAAGTTCTATGCCTTTTGTACACAAGAGGTCAGATGAAATGATCACAGTGGTCCTTTCTGGCCTTGGAATCTATGAATCTATCCAGTCATTTTGATATGATTCATTGAAAAACTATTGTTGGGGGTCACCCATTCTGACTTGGAAGGGAGCAGGTCTTCTGAGCTAAAATGTACTTGTTTTCATGTGAATGAAGTTATATACAGTGTACACTTTGCATCAGATGGCATACGTTTTGGGTCCTGGCTTTTGGATTTTAGCTAGAGATGTGTCATATTGCTAATATTGGAAAGCTAATGGACAAATTTGAGTTCTGAACTTTTATATAAGGTTTCCACTGAGCACCTGAGTAGTTATTTAGGTTCATGGTGTTGGTTTTGGTCTCTAAAAGAATGGGTTAGATCTGTGCTACAGTCACAGTCAACCTAATGCCTTATGACCTACCACAACTACTGCAATCTGAAAGAAAATAAGAATGGGCATACTGGGTCAGACCAATGGTTCATCTAGTTCAGTATCCTGTCTCTGACAGTGACCAGTAACAAACGCTTCTGAGGGAATGAACAGGCAGAGTTGTTTCGAGTGATCTAGCCCCTTATGTCCAATCCCAGCTTCTGGCTGTTGGAAGTTTAGGGACATACGGAGTATGGAGCTGCTTACCTGACCATCTTGGCTAAAACCATTAATGGACCTGTCCTCCGTGAACTTATCTACTTCCTTTTTGAACCAGTTATACTTTTGGCTTTCCCAACATCCCCTAACATGTTCCACAGGTTGACTTTGTTATGTTCCTTTTGTTTTAAACCTGCTGCCTATTAATTTCTTTGGGTGACTCCTAGTTGTCTAATGTGAAAGGGTAAATAACACCTCCCTATCCATTTTCTCCATACTATTCCTGACTTTTAAGATCTCTATTATGTCCCCCTTAGTCATCACTTTTCTAAGCTGAACAGTCCCAGTCTTTTTAATGTCTCATATGGAAATTGTTGAATTATTTTTGTTGCCCTTCTCTGAATCTTTACCAATTCTAATATATCTTTTTTTTTGAGATGGGGCAACCAGAACTACTCATAGTAGTCAAGGTGTGGGCATACCATGGATTGATATAGTGGCATTATATTTTCTGTCTTATTATTTATCCCTTTCTTAATGGTTCCTAACATTCTGTTAGCTTTTTTTGGCTGCCGCTGCACATTGAACAGATGTTTCCAGAGAACTATCTACAATGACTCCAAGATCTTTCTTGAGTGATAAGAGCTAATTTAGACCACATCATTTTGTATGTATAGTTATGATTATATTTTCCAATATGCATTACTTTGCATTTATCAACACTGAATTTCATCTTCCATTTTGTTGCCCCATCCCCCAGTTTAGTGAGATCCCTTTGTAACTCTTCATGGTCAGCTTTGGGCTTAACTATCTTGAGTTATTTTGTATAGTCTGCAGATTTGGCCACTTCACTATTCCCCACCTCCTCTTCCAGGTCATTTATGAATATGTTGAACGGCATAGGTCCTAGCACAGATCCTTGTGGGGACTCGACCTATTACCTCTCTCCATTGTGAAAACTAACCATTTATTCCTATCTTTTAACCAGTTACTGATCCATGAGAGGACTTTCCTTCTTATCCAATGACTGCTTACTTTGCTTAAGGGCCTTTAGTGAGTGACCTTGTCACAGGCTTTCTGAAAGTACAGCTATATCAACTGGACCCTTTTCCACATGTTTGTATATACCCTCAAAGAATTCTAATCGCTCAGTGAGGCATGATTACCCTTTACAAACACTGTGCTGACTCTTCCCAAATATATTGCGTTTATCTGTGTGTCTGATAATTCTGTTCTTTACTATAGTTTCAGCTAATTTGCAGGGTACAGGTGTTAGGCATGCTCGCCTGAAATTTCCTGGATTGTCTCTAGAGCCTTTTTAAAATATTGGTGTTACATTAGCTATCCTCGAGGCATCTGGTACAGAGGCTGATTTAAGTGATAGGTTACATACCACAGTTAATATTTCTAAAATTTCATATATGAATTCCTTCAGAACTCTTGGGTGATACCATCTGGTCCTGGTGACTTATTTCTGTTCAGTTTATTACAAAACCTCCTCTATTGACCCTGCACCTTGAACATTTCCTCAGATTTGTCCTCTAAAAATAATGGCTTGGGTGTGGGGATCTCCCCCACATCCTCTTCAGTGAAGACCAATGCAAAGACTTCATTTAGCTTCTCTGCAACAGCCTTGATACTTTCTAGGGCAGGACTCAGGTTACTGGTAGGTCATTCCTGATGTGGTCACTGAACTGCACAATCACCTGCTCATCTGAAGATTAGGATGAGTTAATCTTGTTAGTTTTAAATCACAGCACAAGACCCTTCTCTTTGCACAGGACTTCCCCTAGTAATGGGATTAGAGAAGGGCCAGTTAATTTATCATAAAGCAAGATTGGTTGAAATCAAGTTGGTGGTGAGCGTGTAACGGTTGGGAGGGGAGTATGTAGAAGTGGAGAGTCTAGGTGTCACGTTAGGGTAGAATATGCAATGATTTGTTCATGGAATCTTTGTACAGCACCTGGTGATGGGCCTGTTAGGGATTATAGATTTAGAGATCATTATAGTTTCTAAAATTGTACTTCAGAAGTTGGAATTAAATATGACAAAAGTTCAGAATGGACTATCTGAAGGTAGAAAATTGAAATAGAAAATAGCTTCAACTGTTTGAATGCATCACTGTACTTAAAGGTTTGGATTTGACTTGACTATCAATTGTTCACCTCGTTTCTAATCTACAATCTTTGTGCATTCCTCAGTACCTCAGTCTGCAGTTATGAGAAACAGGAAAAAAATAATTCAGGCAGATTGCTGTGTTTTTATAGACTGTACAACTGCCATATCTTGAACCTTCCTTTAGGTTCTGCAAAAACTTTGTCTGATGTTTTGCCACAAAATAAAGAACTTTTGAAAAGTTAGTGATGAATGGAAATTCAGGTGGTTATAACAAAATGCACAATGTGGTATGATGGAGCTATCTGCAGTTGGATAAACATTTTAAAAAAAATACAGGGACTTCATTTAATGTAAAGAGTATATTTTTTAAGAGTTAAAAGGGGTTTTGATATTTTTTTTAAAGATGGGGGTGATATATAAAGATAATTTCCTTTTTGTGATTACAAAGATCAAATGCAGCATGTAAAGTAACAAAATTCTGGTAAAATCACCCATTGACGAATCGTGTTTACCTTGAAAAATTAACCCTGCCACACGCCCATTATTGGTCAGATGCCTCCGAATCTCTTAAAAAAAAAATTAGAAGCCTCTGCACCTTCACTTTTTTTCAACTCCCTCTCTTTGCCATCCTTCTGGTACTCTCTTCCCCCATTTTTCCCTATTGCTCTTCCAGTCCTCTGATATACCTCCTTCTTCGAGTACTGTTCTCCATCTTGATATGGAGCAACCATAGGCACACACATCTCAAAGAATTCCATTTACAAGGTAAGTAACCTCTCCATCTTTTTCTCTCTGCATTAGCTCTCCCCTTCATGTTTCTGTTCCTCTGACCTCAGTCTCCATAATACTTCCTCCCATTTACTCCACTTTTGTCAGGCTTGGAACAACTCCCTTTTAACTGAGGACAGATATGTGCTGATTGCTGTGGAGCCAGTAAGAGTTATTCCTGCATCAATAAGTGGGATTCTTGTAAAGCAGAATGTGGTGCTTATTCTTGTATGATGGATGAGCATGTGTCCTTGAGAACATGCCCCACCTGTGTCTGACCAATCAAAGCTGAATCTTACATTGTCTTCCCAAGTATTGCATTTCTCCTTTCCGACCAGCATCATTTGCCTGGGTTCATTATGGGCCAGCAGCTTTTCGTCAAAGGGTTTGCAGGATTCTGACATTTTTGTAACGGCAGTGGGTTCATCAGTTGAAAATGAATAAGGCTAAGATTTTGTCCCAGATATTTTTCGTAAAAGTCACCGACAGGTCACGGGCAATAAAGAAAAATTCACAGAAGCCCCATTACCTGTCCATGACTTTAACTAAAAATATCCATGATAAAACAGGGAGCTCAGCTGTGGGGTCCCCACAACCCCCCATGGTTAGGCAGCTGCGGGAGCCTGCTTGGAGCTGCCTGTGGTGGCTCGGTGCTCTGGGGTCCTCCCGCTGCCGCGGTGGCCTGGTAGCTCCTGGGGACCCCCACTGCTCCCGGCCACCATGGGCTGAAGTCACGTAGGTCACTGGTAGTCATGGATTCCATGACTTTTGTGACCTCCAAGAAAAAATCGTAACCTTAAAAATGTGACACATAGGTGCCTCCTTGTGTACCATCTTTATCAAGAGTGACTGCAAACATTGCTTTTGAGCAATTTATATGTTACTGGTATTAGATATAAATATTCTGATATGTCAGAGAAAACAGAAGCATCCACAGTAATGTATGGGCAAGATAACTCAGTGTATACTTGCACCTGGATAACTCAGTCATTGTAGTTTTTAATCTTGAAATTTGCTGTTAACTTAATCTTCAGTGAGAGCAAGTGTTATTGACATAGTTAATGAAAATTTGTGCCAAAGGTTTGAGCCTCAGTTCTGGAAAGCATTTAATTTTAAATCCATTCCTCTTCAGGACAGCACTTAAGTACATGCTTAAAGACAAACATTCATATTGAGAATGACTAAACTGTTTCTTTCCTGAATTGGGACCTGAGGAAAAGCTATAAATGGTTCTTTCTCTTTAATACTTTTATTTTTATCTTTGTCATATTATTGGCTGCCCATCACCTTAGAAATTAAGAAACATTTTCAAAAATTAAAATACATATTATCATTTGTAAAATGGTAGTGAATGGATACTGTCCAAAGCTGGGATCTTCATAATCCTCTTTAGTCTTGATTTAGCTGAATAAGTTTGACATCCACAAATTTTGTATCCTCACTATTCACACCATTATCTTGATCACTAATCTGCTGACCCTCCAATCCAGGCTGCAAATCTCTCCAGGCCAGGCAAACTGACCAACATTTTCATCTTATGTTAGTTATATATAAGGCTATGTTTTAGTCACGGGTATTTTTAGTAAAAGTCATGGACAGATCACGGGCAGTAAACAAAAATTCATTGTACTTGTACTGTATACCCCTAACTAAAACTTGGGCTCGGGGGCGGGGGTGCTTGGAGGGGGGCAGTCTGGGGGCGCCGCAAGTGCTGATGGGTAGCCCGGGACCCTTGATGGTGTTGGGGGAGGGTGAGGGTGGGTGGTGGTGGGCAGCTCGGGACTCCGCTGGCACTGGTGGGAGGGGCGGGCGAGAAGCGGCATGCGGAACAGGACCCGTGTTGGTGATGGGGAAAGGGTTGAAGGGGCTGGCAGGCTCCTTAGCCGGCTCTCCCTGGAAGTGGCTGGCATGTCAGTGCAGCCCCTAGGGGGAGGGAAGGCCAGGGGGGCTCCACATGCTGCCCCCACCACGAGCTCCAGCTCTGCAGCTCCCATTGGCCAGGAAACGCAGCCAATGGGAGCTGCGGGGACATTGTTTGCAAGCAGGGGCAGCGCACAGAGCCCCCTGGCCCCTCCACCTAAGAGCTGTAGGGACATGCCGGCCACTTCCGAGGAGCCCCCTCCAGGTAAGCGCCACTCCATACCCCAACCTCCTCACCCAGCCCTAAGCCCCCTCCCACACCTAAACTACCGCTACTGTTGCTGGCCCAGGGGCTGCCGGAGTGTTCACGCAGCCCCTGAGCCAGCCACACTGGCCGCTGCAAAAGTCAGGAAGGTCACGGAAAATCACAAAATCCGTTACTTCCGTGACCTCCGTGACAGACACGCAGTCTTAGTTATGTAGCACTGTGTGAACAATACTTTGCAGGTAGTTAAAATCATTGGATGTCACTGACTGCCAGAATTTAGCAAAATTCAAAGAGGAATTGGTTACCAAGAATAACCAGTTATAATAATTAATGCTAACAAATTTGGAGAGATGTGAAACATCTCTGGGTTTTAAACTAATCTCTAACTGTTAGGGATTAGGATGAGAGAGTTAGATTATTCCATATCTGTCTGTCTGTGGGGTTTCTTGCACTTTCCTGTGATTCATCTGATGCTGGCTATTGTCAGAGATAATTTAGCTAAATGTTATAATTAGATTCCCTGTCCCGGGAAACTACCCCCTCCTCCTCACCCCATTATCCAGTTAGAGGTATTAGACTATGTCCGGAACTTCAGGCTCCGGTATCTGTGCTTCTTGCCCCCTCTACTTCTTGGTCAGCAGTGATCATCAGTGTTGCCTGTACTGCCTCAGGAAAGGTCATGTCACTGCAAGTTGCTGTGTCTGCTGCTCTTTCCCTAATCAGACTCAGGAACATTAGCCTGACTCAGCAAGGAGTGCGCTTTCTGACATGAGGTTCAATTTATGAGCAAGGGAATCTACTCCCATAGATTTCCCCCATTGAGGTCTTGTCAGGAAGGTAGGGAACATTCTCATAAACACAAGAGCGAATCCTCTTCTAAGTTCACTTCAAAGAAATTGGATACAACCCTGCCTAAGGCAAGCAAGTATTCCTGTTCAGCCCTTTCGGATTTAGAACTCCTAAGTCTCAGAGTCATGACAAAAAAGCCAACAAGTCCAGGACTCTGTCAGTACCAGACTGCACTTTTGGTAGCAACAGTACCTCTGGTACCATCTAAGCCTAAACACTGGGAACTGATGGCACCAACAAAAGGCACAACCACTGGGAGCCTCAACCACAAACTGTAAGTGCTCACTTTCTATCAATGTAGATGGACAGGACCCATGCACTTCAGGGAGAGCAGAGACTTGTGTTACACCTGATGACATTTTTGCTCTCCCTTACCACAATCGCTGTTGCTATCAGGTCTTTCCCTCATGAGAGAAATCCTGACTCCACCAGAAGATACAAATTATTGGAGGAGTCTGTCCCCCGTTCCATCATCCAACCATGGTTTCCCTCCAGCAGAACCGTTGGTGCCACCGTTAAACCCAGAATAAGCCTTTTCTTTCTTGGGAGGCTCTGAATCACCTGAGGAACTGATGTATCCTGAGAAATATCTTCTTAGACAAGGGACTCGGACTTGTCTAGAACTGACCTCCCATCTCAGCATCTGTATGGTACCCCATGGTTCCAGTGGAGCTCCACAACCACCCTTTGACCCATCTTACTTACCATATTGGGGACTGTGGTACCCATACCTCCACCCTTCAGCGTCAACGTGATCCACTAGGAAGTCAGTCCACCGCTCTTTGCAAGAGGACAATCAGAGTTTCCTTCTGCTACCGTAGAAGAGGAAGATTATGAACTGGATCTGGCAGTTCTGCTGGTACCAATGAGACAGCCTTCATCTTCAGATGAAGCAGACACTTCAATATTTTCCCCTGTGTGCTGAAGTGGTCACCTTATAGAATTTGTTCATCAGCAATCGAACCACCTTGTCACAAGTTTACCTTCTAGGGAATCAAAATGTGGTGTTGGGCACCTTCAGCAGGTACTTTGGTATTGACCACAAGTGAGTGTTACATGATAAGTGGTGAACAGTATTTTTGTTCTATGGGAACCCCCACAAGGGATCTGTTCGCCTCTCAAACAAACCTATACTGTTCCAGGGGGGAGCCCGAAGACATCACTTTCAAGGTGACGCTCTCTTTCTTTCTTGGTCTTCCTATCAGAACTATGCCTTCCCTCCCTTGCCACTCCTATCTTGGATCTTATGGAAGATTCATCAGGACAGGGCTTGAGTCATACTCCTCAACCCAGTTGGCCCAGACAGTTTTGGTCCCCAAGTTTCCTGCACACATCATCCCAGTTGCTGATTAACATGTAATCCTTTTCCTTGACCAAGAGGAAGGGCAGAATCAAGCATCACAAACCCCAAGCACTCCATCTCAGGGCGTGATTTTTGGATGAGGTGGCAGCTCTAGAATATTCACGCTCTGAAGCCGCACAAAGTGTCCTTACTTAAAAAAAAAAAAAAAATTCCTCTAGGAAATTTACTTAGCCAAGTGGAAGAGTTTCTCTATCTGTACACCACAAAAACTTGTGTCCCTGGAAGCAACTGATATTCCCTTTATTCTGGACTATCTTTCCCTCAAATCAGCTGGTATTTCCATCAGCTATATGTGGGTCTACGTGGTAGCAAGCAGTGCATATCACATGGTTCACATTCACATGGTTACTCATTTTCATTCATCCACTGATTACCAGATTCTGGAAAGGTCTAATCAGAACTTTTTCGCCAGTAAGGAATTCACTCCTCAGTGGGACTTAAAGCTTGTGCTTTCGGTGCTTACTAAGCCTGCCTTCAAACCACTAGCTACATGTTCCATGTCTCTCTTCTTTATGAAGGTTGCATTCTTTGTGGCTGTCAACTCAGTCAGGAGGGCAAATGAGCTTTGAACACTGATGGCGGATCCACCTTACACCATATTCCATAAAGACAGTTTCATTGTGTTCACATCCTAAGTTCACCTGAACCAGTCAATCAATCCACCTATCTGTGTTTTTTCCCAAAACCACACTCCTCTGAAGAGAAGAGACTATATTCCCTCAACATGCAATGAGCCTTAACCTTTTACCAACGAAGGAGAAAGCCTTCTATTCAGAAATCTCCCCATAACCTAAACCGTGCTTCATCTATATAGCTGTTGGTTTCTAAAGTAAATATAACCTTCCTTTCAAAATGACATAGGAGCTACTAATCTTTGTTCACTTGTATGGCAGAGTAAGGGCTACCCAAACCACAACCCCAATGCTTGAGAGTTCAAAGTGCACATACAGTTTTTGTTTCCTCCACTTTCCTTTCTTGGAACATCTGGATAGGTGGTGGACAGAGCTATAGCTTGCCCTACATGCCTGCCTCACTCATCCATTCTCCAGTCAGCGGAAGTATTTTGCACTTCATAAAGGTGTGTGAGAAATGCAACTGGGAGCCATTTACTATGGGCTGCATGCAAATAGCCCATAGCACTCCTATGAAATGTTACAAGTCTAACAGCAAACTATGTCACATAGTACTTTTCCATCAGTCAATTAAATAGAAACAAACACAAAATTGCACAGACTTTTCCAAAATCAAATCCAAATTTATATTAAAAATAAATATATATTTCATTTTTTTATTATTTTTATCTGAAAGCAATTTGGTGTATATTCTTTCCACTATTGGAAAAAAGTTTATTCACAATATGAACTTCACTTTGTGTCAAAGTAAATCATTCAGTTGTCATATCTTTTCTTTTAGCGATATTGTAGAAATTTTTTTTGTTCTCCTTTCCCCAACTTACAACTATTAGAGTTGGTAATTACAGGGGTTGGCATCTACAGTTTCCATCTGCATTTCCAGGAGCTCTATGCTATTAAGGCACAAAGAAAACTGTGGTAGAGCTGTCAGTTGAAAGTACAGAAATTAAGTCAAACATACCAGTTGACTGTGTAAACCATGATTTGATGCATATCTAAGTTTCACAAATCGTGAGAATTGCAAGCTCTTTGTTCAGGCTTGTATATGCAGAGATGTATTTCTTTATGATATGCTCATCCTAATATCATAGAATAACCTTCCACCCTTTTGTGCTGTGAATATGTACTGCTTGAATAAACACCAAAGTGAGAATGATGCAGAAACAGAAAAGCTTTCCATTTATTTTAAGTTCTTTAAAATGAGGAGCTAATGAAATATTATACAACATTCCATTATCTTGATGTCCTGCTAATAGAGCTCTGGGAAATACGACTGAAAATGTCTGCCTGCTGAGCACCATGCACTGTCATTGTGTCTTTAAAACATGTCTTACTTAAAATACTTTCGTGAAGGCCAAATATTATACCTGTGTCAATTACTTCTAAGGGTGTATATGTACAAATATATGCACATAACTTACCTCCTTTTCTCTTTGACACATTTAATTTCAGCTAAGCTCATAATTTTTATGTTCATGTATTTTGTTTTCGATTTATTTTTTGAATTTATAAAATGTTTGCAAATTGTTTGAGAGATTTATTTTAAAAGATATAATTAACAATTAAGGAAACAAATATAAGTGAGATTTGAGGATAATATAAATTGCTAAAACAAGTTAGGAGAAACATGGTATTAAGGCCAGCATGTCTCAACAGAAGTAGAAAGAGGCCAAATGACTTTCTCATGATCTAATATTGTCAATGACTTATTTCGTACTGGGACACAGGATTCTAACAGTTAATAGTTCTGTTGTTTTTGTATTGAATTGTATGTTGCATAACTGGATAATTGTGATCCAAAAGTCCCATATAAAACAAAAAACCACTGTTGAATACTCAAGCCCACCTGCTCTAGTGGGCATTTCCTGCCATCAAATAACATTAAGATCCTATGAGTGAAAAATGCACTCCCTGTCTAAAGGACTCATTGGACTTCAAGGTCCTATGACTGCACGGGGTAAGTGACTTACTATTTTTACAACCTAGATTGACTGCACTGAATTGAATAAATTCAGCATATTTATAAAAAAAAATTCTTAAACATAATTGCTCACTTAAAAAGATATTAGCATAAAGTAGCAATGTTTCATAATTTTAAATAAAAAAAATCAAAGTCACATTGGGATTTGTGACAGGTGGAAAAAGTCAGCTAACAAGGAAATGCAAGATTAGTTTCAGTAACTTACTATAATTATCTTAATAGCCATTGTTTTCAAGCCCTGTGACATTAGTGAGAACTAATTTGTCCAGGTGGGAGCTATTCCAGTATCTGAGGAGTCAAGAATTGTATGTGTAAATGAGAAGAAACACCTTTTAATACACAGGTTTGTCTGAAGTTGAACTATTCTGGTGAAGAAAGAATACAGTATTGTCATTCAAATATTAGAGAGAGAATGTTAAGGAGGTCTTGTGCTTCTGTATAGTAAAATATTCATGCCAAAAAAGAAGAAACATCACAGATTACTAAAACTCAATCTGCAGTTCATAACTCAGTCACCTAATACTGACTCAAGTTTGGATATTTAAATATAGGAAAACGTGACTTTCCCTGCTCCTTGTATTTAGAGTACAATGTATTTTATTGTAATTAAGGACCATCAGTGGGCTGAGTGATTTGGGGGAAAGGGCAGGAAAACAATAGAGAGAGTTGGATTTCAAAAACCAATGGGGGATGAAAATAAGGACATGTAGTTATTCGTTTTTGGTATATGCAAATCTTGACAGTTCCATTAACTGAATTATATGTATAGGTTAACTGTTGGTTGTGCTGCTAAGATGATTGTTTAGGAGGGATTTGAATGAGAAGAGGGTGATTACTTAGTAAACAAAATTTTGGAGATTACCTTATGGATAAGGGGTGGACAAACCTAGTAGCCCCGAAATCAATTTTTTTCTCTTTAGTCTCAAACCG
This sequence comes from Malaclemys terrapin pileata, assembly GCF_027887155.1. Taxonomy (NCBI): domain Eukaryota; kingdom Metazoa; phylum Chordata; order Testudines; family Emydidae; genus Malaclemys; species Malaclemys terrapin. The sequence goes on along the minus strand of NC_071507.1, from coordinate 182,181,116 downwards.
TAATCCATCTTAGCACAAGGGCTTTGCAAGCACATAAGAATGGCCATACTGGGTCAGAGCAAAGGTCCATCCAGCCCAGTATCCTGTCTGCCGACAGTGACCAATGCCAGGTGTCCCAGAGGAGTGAACCTAACAGGTAATGATCAAGTGATCTCTCTCCTGCCATCCATTTCCACCCTCTGACAACCAGAGGCTAGGGACAACATTCCTTACCCATCCTGGCTAATAGCCATTAATGGACTTAACCTCCATGAATTTATCTAGTTCTCTTTTAAACCCTGTTATAGTCCTAGCCTTCACAACCTCCTCAGGTAAGGAGTTACACAGGTTGACTCTGCGCTGTGTGAATAAGAACTTCCTTTTATTTGTTTTAAACCTTCTGCCCATTAATTTCATTTGGTGGCCCATAGTTCTTATATTATGGGAACAAGTAAATAACTTTTCCTTATTTACTTTCTCCACGCCACTCATGATTTTATATACCTCTATCATATCCCCCCTTAGTCTCCTCTTTTCCAAGTTGAAAAAGTCCTATTTTCTTTAATCTCTCCTCATATGGGACCCGTTCCAAACCCCTAATCATTTTAGTTGCCCTTCTCTGAACCTTTTCTAATGCCGGTTGTCAGTGTTCCTTCCCCACTCTAAAGTCTAGGGTACAGATGTGGGGACCTGCATGAAAGACCCCCTAAGCTTATTTTTACCAACTTAGGTTAAAAATTTTCCCAAGGCACAAATTTCACCTTGTCCTTGAACGGTATGCTGCCGCCACCAAGTGAGTTAGACAAAGATTCAGGAAAAGGACCACTTGGAGTTCCTGTTTCCCCAAAATATCCCCCCAGGCCCTTCACCCCCTTTCCTCGGGAGGCTTGAGAATACTCTACCAACCAGATAGGTAACCAGGTGAGCACAGACTAGACCCTTGGGTTTTAGGACACTAAAACCCAATCAGATTCTTAAAAAAACCCACCAGACTTTATTATAAAGAAAGAAAAAGTAAAAGAATCACCTCTGTAAAATCAGGATGGTAAGTACTTTACAGAATAACAAAAGATTAAAAAACACAGAGGATTTCCCCGCTAGGCAAAACTTTAAAGTTACAAAAGCAGGGATAAACCTCCCTCTTAGCACAGGGAAAATTCACAAGCTAAAACAAAAGATAATCTAATGCATTTCTTTGCTATTACTTACTATTTCTGCAATGCTAGATGCTTAGTCCAGATATGCTTAAAGAGATGTATTTTTCCTGCCCTGGTTCTTTGCTGCCTCAAAGAGAACAAAACAAAGACACAAACAAAAACCTTCCCCCACAGATTTGAAAGTATCTTCTCACCTTATTGGTCCTTTTAGTCAGGTGCCAACCAGGTTATCTGAGCTTCTTAACCCTTTACAGGTAAAAGAGGAATTAACCCTTTACAAAGTAAAGAGGATGGTTATGCTACCCTTAGCTGTATGTGATCTTTTTGAAGTTCTTCTGTCTGCTTTGGTCATAACTATCTTTAGCAGTTTAGTATCATCTGCAAACTTTGCCACCTCACTTTTTACCCCTTTCTCCAGAGCATTTATGAATAAGTTGAATAGGATTGGTCCTAGGACTGATCCTTAGGGAACACCACTAGTTACCCCTCTCCATTCTGAAAATTTACCATTTATTCGTACCCTTTGTTCCCTGTCTTTTAACCAGTTCTCAATCCATGAAAGGATCTTCCCTCTTATCCCGTGACAACTTAATTTATGTAAGAGCCTTAGGTGAGGGACCTTGTCAAAGGCTTTCTGGAAATCTAAGTACACTATGTCCACTGGATCCCGCTTGTTCACATGTTTGTTTACCCCTTCAAAGAACTCTAATAGATTAGTAATGTCGGAGAATAACAGAGTTCTCACTTTTTGTTTGGGTACAGCAAGTCAGATACTTTATTTTCTCTAACAATTGCTTAGAGGGAGAGAGCTAAACAGGTCTCTCAACAGGTAAACAATTACAGCAAGCATTTATACCTGTTGTTACAGACAATAATGAACAACAGCTGCATTTTGTTTATACGTAGGTCATTCTGATATCTTGTTTTGTTCACTAATGTAGACTCTTAGTCTACATTCCATATTATCTACACATTATCTATACAAGATCACAACAACTTCTCACACAGTTCTTTCCCACTCACCTCACACATTCCTCGCTTCTACAAATCTCGCGTTATTAGGGTTACAGTTAGCCTGACTCTTGCTAACGAACTGTCATGCATTGCATCCCCTTCCTGTCAGTTCTTTCTCTGCTTCCACAGTAAGACATGATTTCCCTTTACAGAAACCATGTTGACTTTTGCCCAACAATTTATCTTTTTCTATGTGTCTGACAATTTTATTCTTTACTATTGTTTCAACTAATTTGCCCGGTACTGACGTTAGACTTATCGGTCTGTAATTGCCGGGATCACCTCTAGAGCCCTTTTTAAATATTGGCGTTACATTAGCTATTTTCCAGTCATTGGGTACAGAAGCTGATTTAAAGGACAGGTTACAAACCAGAGTTAATAGTTCTGCAATGTCACATTTGAGTTCTTTCAGAACTCTTGGGTGAATGCCATCTGCTCGCAGTGACTTGTTACTGTTAAATTTATCAATTAATTCCAAAACCTCCTCTAGTGACACTTCAATCTGTGACAATTCCTCAGATTTGTCACCTACAAAGGATGGCTCAGGTTTGGGAATCTCCCTAACATCCTCAGCCTTGAAGACTAAAGCAAAGAATTCATTTAGTTTCTCCGCAATGACTTTATGTTCTTTAAGTACTCCTTTTGTATCTTGATTGTCCAGGGGCCCCACTGGTTGTTTAGCAGGTTTCCTGCTTCTGATGTGCTTAAAAAACATTTTATTACCTTTTGAGTTTTTGGCTAGCTGTTCTTCAAACTCCTTTTTGGCCTTTCTTGTTACATTTTTACACTTAAGTTGGCATTGTTTATGCTCCTTTCTATTTACCTCACTAGGATTTGACTTCCACTTTTTAAAAGATGCCTTTTTATCGGTCACTGCTTCTTTTACATGATTGTTAAGCCATGGTGGCTCTTTTTTAGTTCTTTTACTGTGTTTTTTAATTTGGGGTATACATTTAAGTTTGGCCTCTATTATAGTGTCTTTGAAAAGTGTCCATTCAGCTTGCAGGGATTTCACTCTAGTCACTGTACCTTTTAATTTCTGTTTAACTAACCCCCTCATTTTTTTCATAGTTCCCCTTTCTGAAATTAAATGCCACAGTGTTGGGCTGTTGAGGTGTTCTTCCCACCACAGGAATGTTAAATGTTACTATATTATGGTCACTATTTCCAAGCGATCCCGTTATAGTTACCTCTTGGACCAGATCCAGCGCTCCACTCAGGACTAAATCGAGAATTGTCTCTCCCCTTGTGAGTTCCTGTACCAGCTGCTCCAAGAAGCAGTCATTTATAGTATCAAGAAATTTTGTCTCTATATTTTGTCCTGAGGGGACATGTACCCAGTCAATATGGGGATAATTGAAATCCCCCACTATTAGTGAGTTCTTTATTTTGATAGCCTCTCTAATCTCCCTTAGCATTTCATCATCACTATCACTGTCCTGGTCAGGTGGTCGATAATAGATCCCTACTGTTATATTCTTATTAGAGCATGCAATTACTATCCATAGAGATTCTATGGAATGTGTGGATTCATTTAAGATTTTTACTTCATTTGATTCTACATTTTCTTTCACATATAGTGCCACTCCCCTCCCCCTCGCACGATCTGTTCCGTCCTTCCGATATAATGTGTCCCATTGATTGTCACCACTCCACCAGGTTTCTGTGATGCCTACTATATCAATATCCTCCTTTAATATGAGGCACTCTAGTTCACCCATCTTATTATTTAGACTTCTAGCATTTGTGTACAAGCACTTTAAAAACTTGTCACTGTTTATTTGTCTGCCTTTTTCTGATGTGTCAGATTCTTTATGTGAATGTTTCTCATCTGATCTGGCCCATACTTTATCCTCTTCCATCCTCTCCTCCTGACTAAAACCTAGAGAATCTCTATCAATAGACTCTCCTCTAAGAGAAGTCTCTGTCCGATCCACGTGCTCCTCTGCAGCAATCAGCTTTCCCCCATCTCTTAGTTGAAAAAATGCTCTGCAACCTTTTTAATGTTAAGTGCCAGCAGTCTGGATCCACTTTGGTTTAGGTGGAGCCCATCCTTCCTGTGTAGGCTTTCCCTGTCCCAAAAGTTTCCCCAGTTCCTAATAAATCTAAACTCCTCCTCTCTACACCATCATCTCATCCACACATTGAGACTCTGAAGCTCTGCGTGCCTACTTGGCCCTATGCGTGGAACTGGAAACATTTCTTAGAATGCCACCATAAAGGTCCTGGATTTCAGTCTCTTTCCTAGAAGCCTAAATTTGGCCTCCAGGACGTCTCTCCTACCCTTCCCTACGTCATTGGTACCTACATGTACCACGACCCCCACACTACACATAAGTCTATCTAGATGCCTCGAGAGATCCGTAACCTTTGCACCAGGCAGGCAAGTCACCATACAGTTCTCCCGGTCATCACAAACCCAGCTATCTATGTTTCTAATGATCGAATCTCCCATTACTAACACCTGCCTTTTTCTAATGGAGAGGTAACCTCAGTGCGAGAGGATACCCCAACATCATCTGGAAGGAGGGTCCCAACTATGGAAAGGTTTCCCTGTGATCCCGTTGACTGCTCTCCTTCCCTGAGCCTTTCATCCTCCTTAACAGAGTAGGGGCTGTCTGACCGGAGGTGGGAGAAATCTACAATGTCCCGGAAAGCCTCATCAACATACTTCTCTGCCTCCCTTAGCTCCCCCAGTTCCGCCACCCTGGCCTCCAAAGCCCGTACGCGGTCTCTGAGGGCCAGGAGCTCCTTGCACCGAATGCACACATACGCCACCCGCCCACAGGGCAGGTAATCATACATGCTACACTGAGTGCAATAAACAGGATAGCCCCACTCTGCTGCTGGACTTCCGCCTGTATTCTCTCCTACAGCTACAGCACACATGAAATATAGCTCATCTACTGTGTTTCTCTTATATGGAAAAGATAGCGAATGCTTCGGTTAGAAACATTATTGGAGAGAAGGAGACAGTGCTGTCAGAAATCAACAGGTGGAAATATATAAATTTTGGTCACATTGGGCATAGAAATGGAAGTAACCTTGAGAAGGTTATTGTGGAAGGAATGGTGGTTATTAGTTGTAGTAGGGGATGACCAGTAAGGAGACGGATAGAAAGTATGCAGCAGATCACTGGGAGGTCAGCTGCTGAGTGCTTGAAGCTAGTGAAGAATCAAGAAGGCTTCTGAAAATTCTGTGTTGAAGTCACCAATAGTCATCCATGAATAAGTGGATTTTACTTACTATGTTAAGGAGAAATATCACTAAAGACACCTGGTACAGTGTGGCCCTCATCTCTGAGTGGAGATTGTAGGTGCTACTGCAGCATTGTTTTTGATGATCACTAATGACAGGTAGCTGACACAGTGCTGAGCCCAGTCTGCACTGATTTCCAAGTCGCAGTTAACACTGTGGCATCGAACTTGATTGTTTCCTGTTGTGTTCAAATAATATAGAATTTTGTAAATTAGACAAGCCCATGGTGGAGCATCAGGGAGAAAAGCTATATTATTCAAGCACCTGTCTTAAAGTATCAGGAAAGATTTACCTAGTAAAAGGAAGCAGGGGAATTGGGCTTGTAGCCACACTTTCTCAGTGTCTGAGAGAATTTGAAAAGCCAACAGTTTGTCATGTACTAGTCTTTTTTTTTTTTTTAAACACATAGCATTAGAAAGAACAAACTGATTCTAACTTCTTATCTAGCCTATTGACTGTTTAAAAATATTGAGGAGCCTATGAACTACATAAGTATGGTGATAAGCAATCTGCTCTGTAGCCTTTTTTGCTGGTTTCATTTATAATTAATGATCTTATTAGTGTTTGTATTTACACTTCCCATATCCCCATATTTTAATGAAGATGGGTTTTATGTGAATGTAGAAATATTAGTATATTCTAAAAGGATATTGTGAAAATGTATTTCATAATTTTAAATTGCTTTTTATTCATTCTTTAAGCCCTACACAGCTTTGACACTGAAATGTTTCTTTTACATTTTATTATACATCACTGGGTTCTTCTTCTTGTTGAAAATCCAATAAATATCACACTAGTAGGATCAGTGTTATTTAAAAAGTCATTTTAGGGGGTGTAGAAGAAGACTGAGTGCACAGAAAGAGAAGGAATAAAACATGTAATAATTAAATGGACTATGCAAACAGACACTGTTGAGAAAAGTATTTTCCTGTATTCATAGATTTTAAGTCCAGTAGTGATCATTGTGGTAATCTGTTCTGACCACCTGCATAACACAGGCCATGAGACTTCCCTGGATTAATTCCTGCTTCACTTTCAATAGCTGTGGCTGAACTAGAGCATATCTTTTAAGAAAAAAGAATCCAATCTTTAAATGAAGATTTACAGTGATCAAAAATCTATCACAACCCATGGTAAGTTGTTCCAGCACTCAAAACCACAGTTAAAAATGTGCACCTTATTTCTAGACTAAATGTGTCTAGCTTCAACTTCCAGCCATAGGATCTCATTGAAAAAATTGAAGAGCCTTTGTTATCAAATTTCCTTATGTAAATACTTATAAATTGTGACCACATCACCCTGGGCCTTCTCTTTGGTAAAGTAAATAGATTGAGATCCTTGAATCTCTTACTATAAAGCACATTTCCTCAGTCCTTTAATCATTTTCATGACTCTTCACTGAACTCTCTCCAGTTTCTCAACATCCCTCTTGAATGATGGACACCAGACCGGGACACAGTATTCCAGTAGCAGTTCCATCAGTGCCACGGACATAGATAATAGAATCTCTCTACTCCTAAGGAGATCCCCCTGTTTATAGGTCTAAGAATTGTATTAGCTCTTTTAGCCACCGCATCCATTTTATTTATCATTATTTATTATTTATATTGTGATAGCACAACAAGAAAAAGATAGTCCCAGACCAAAGAGTTTATAATCTTTTATAAAAAAAAAAAAGAGACAAGTGGGGATATACAGACAGATGGGGGAGAAAAAGAAAACAGGGAGACAATACTGCTCAGCATGAAAAGCAGTGGTTTCAGCACACTGCTGTGAAGGCTAAGACTGATGTTGTGAAGGCCAAAACTATAACAGGTTTTAAAAAAGAACTAGATAAATTCATGGAGGATAGGTCCATCAATGGCTATTAGCCAGGCTGGGCAGGGATGGTGTCCCTAGCCTCTGTTTGCCAGAAGCTGGGAATGGGCAACAGGGGATGGATCACTTGATTACCTGTTCTGTTCATTCCCTCTGGGGCACCTTGCATTGGCCACTGTTGGAAGACAGGATACTGGGCTAGATGGACCTTTGGTCTGACCCAGTATGGCAGTTCTTATGTTGCATACTTGCTGCCTACCCGTTGTCAAGTTTTTGTAATCATCTTGGCAAAGGAGAGTGTTATGGATGGATTTGAAGGAGGAGATGCTTTGCAGATATTACGGGAGTTCCTCCCAAGTATGATAGGCAGCATGGAAAAAAGCACAGATGTGCTTGTTTGAAAATTCAACAAGAGAACAACGAAGGCTGGCTTTTTTGGCAGAGTGGAGCCGAGTCAGTCTTGATAGTGTATTAGATATAGTCAATGAAGGGCCTAGAAAGTGAAGATCAGGAGTTGGCTTGTAGTGAAGAAGGGGAAGTGAAAAGTAGGTCAGATTTTGGACTTACCAGCCTTTGCAATGTATTTTAAGTAGTTTTGGTGTATATAAAATGTGTATAATGCTTTTTTGCAAGAATGTAATTTATGTTTTTTGTGCACTACAAAGTAAATTACTCTGCCACCCACTAGGAAAAGTTCTGGCACACTTACATTAAATTATTTTCTGCCAATTTCAGTGATATATTTATTATTTATATAAGCATTGTCAGTGAGCTTAGTGCTGTACAAGGCACACAATGAGTCCTTGCTATGAGGCGCTTACAATCTAAAAGACAAAATATAGTACTTGGAAGGTCAAGGAAAGGATTAATTGAGTTTTTGTTGTAGGTAGGTAGTTGCCTAATATTGTCTTTTATAACCCTCTGCTTTCGGTTTGTCATAACTTTGCCAAATTTTAACTGATTGGTCTGAAATTTTCGAAGGTTGGTCTGTGCCTCAGGTTGAACTCTTTCTGGGAAATTTCAGCAAAAGGCTGCATCCATTTCCAAGATGAAATGTAAATAGTTTTGCTAACATTAATACATTTTAGATTTTTCAGGATTTTTCCTACATCTTAATGCATACATAAAGGAGGGAAGAATTAAGGTTGTCTGGGCAGCCTTTACTTCTGGCATTTCATTAACTTTCAAGTGCTTGTTTTTACAACTGTAGCTTTCTTTTCATATAGGGTTCTTTACATTTTGTGTGTGAATACATAATATGTGTGCACACCACATATGTGGAGGCAGTACTCTACCCACAAATCTATCTCGGTGAGAACTTATTGCAACATACCAGTCTCCTCAGCACCTTCAAAGAACTGCCATTTATAAAATCAACATATTCTAGGATTTTTTGTAATGATGATGGATGATGTCAGGATAGAAAAACATGCCAAGAGTAATTTAAATAGTTGAACAGGGTATCAGCCTGTTATGGTGATGGGAGAGAAAAAAGGCTTCTAGAGAATTAATGCCCACTTCATCTTGCGTCTGATGAAGTGGGCATTCACACACGAAAGCTTATGCTCCAATACTTCTGTTAGTCTTAAAGGTGCCACAGGACCCTCTGTTGCTTTTTACAGATTCAGACTAACACGGCTACCCCTCTGATACTAGAGAATTAAAAGATTTCTTAATGATTTTTTTCCCAATGTTCAAACATTTTATTGTGTACAGAAACGCATAGTGCTGTTGTAGTTTTATACAGGTCATTTTAAAAAGCTTGCAATTTTAAATATCCTTGATTGCTAAGATGTTTTTTTAAAAATTATCTAGTTGTAATGGAAATAAATATAAACTCATCCAACATACTCCACTGCTACTTAGTGTATTCATTGTGCTTAGATGATTTGTCTTTTTCAGAAAATGTCACAGCTGTGTCTGGCATCTGTATCTTCTTGTGTTTTGATCTTGTTAGCTCATGCAACCTGATCAGAACTTAGACTTGCAAGGTATGACATTTCGCAAATCTCCCAGACCAGTAAGGGGTTCTGTCACCACCTGCCTTAGTAATGCCGTTCTGGTATGGCTCAGAGCTCTGACATCAGTAGCCAGCCTACAAGCAGAAAGATCTCAACTCTGGTTTCCACCAGCCTAGTTATTCCTTGCACCATACCTGCACAATCCCTTCCGGTCCCGAGTCTCCCCAAATCTATCTCCCCAAGTGCTTAACTACCAGACATCTACACTTTCCTCCTCATCCCCAAAGAAGTGAAATCTGCTCCCAATTATCAGTTCTCTTCAGAGGACGCATGCCACAGAGTTTGCACAACAGAGACATGCTTAGGTTAAAAATAAAGTGTATTTAATTAAAAAAATAGATTCAAAGATGAAATAGTAAGGAAAAGCAAACACATACAAGTTACACAGAAAATAAGCAATCTCAGGCTTTACATTTCTATACTGTATTAGCTAAATTCCCTTCTCTAATACAAGTTACCAATTTTCCAGCTTGTCCTCTGTCCTAGAAGGGATTCAGTGTTTCACGGAGAGCACCTTGTTGAGATGCTGGCCCGCAGTTTCTAGATAGCCTTCTCTTCAAATCCCTTTTCCTTTTAACTAGGTTTCCAGGTTTTTTTCCTCTTTCTCTCAGGCTATGCCTACACTAAAGACCTTACAGCCAACAGGAGAGAGCTCTCCCACCAACATAATTAGACCACCTACAATGACTGGCAGTACCTATGTAAGCAGGAGAAGCTCTCTCGCTGACACAGCACCGTACACACTACCACTTATGCCACGCAGCAGGGTGTTTTTTTCATACCCCAAAGTGACGTAAGTTTTGCTGTCAACATAAGTGGTAGTGTTGACATGGGCTCAGACTATGGTACACAGAGCAAGGGAAACTCTCTCCTTCCTTTAATTTTCCAAGACTGGGTGGTTGTTTTTTCAGTTTCAGTGTCTTTCCATTAACTTTAATGATCCACTATTTTCTTTCCCTAGGTTGTACAATGTTAGGTACCGGCAGTTAGTTTCATGTGAACAACTAGCCTGAGAGATGATCCTCCCTGCCTGATTGCTTCACCCCCTGTTGTGAGGTGATGCTGTAATTGCACCACAGTTACAATTACCATTCTCTACACATATATACGTGCCTACATTCATAACGATAACCTGAACAAATATTTCCTAATGACCACCAAGTTCAGAACATTATAAGCTTTCATAAAAGACCTTAATTGACATATATTTTTACACAATAACATTGTATACAACCAGTTGATTCAATTTCTTATTCTTTGGGGTTCAGGACCCCGGTTCTCCCTTTGGGGTGTCTGGACCCTGCTTGTCACACAAGGATAAATAAGATGATACAGGAATAAGTGTTGGTGATCCTGTAGGTGGCACTCTTCCCTCAGAGCCCGTAATAAAGTCACAGTATTGTGTTAGGGGCATTATATTGCTAACGGTGTCATTTTTCAGATAAGCGGTAAAGTCAAGATGTTGATCACACTCTGCTATTATATCACATGCAACTTTTCTTAAGAGAACATGACTAAACACAGTGCACTGTCAACATTCCTAGGTAATTGCATTTTCCTGCTGTGTATACATTCCTCTGCCATTTCAAATAGATACCATATGCATTTCCTGTCCTAAAAAGTAAGGTCGTTTTGCTACATGCTGTTTGACCACAGAGTTTGCTATGTTTCAGTGGCTGAGTAAGTGGATCACTGTGTAGCTTCTATAATGGTTAAGATAGTCTGTGAATTACTTTAGCATGAATATCACTGTATAAATGGAAGATACCATATTCATAATACACACAATACAAAATTATTTGTGGCGAGATTTTCAAAAGTGTATCTGTCTCTGTGTGCCATGGATTTATGAATGTGGAAACTATAATGCACATTCAAAGATCTCATTTCTGTGTGCAGTTTTGAGCTAGATACTACAGCCATTGTGCACTTTAAATACCTAACACAGATGATTTTTAAACCTCTAAACAACTCTTTATCCTGTTATGGATATGCTGTTACATTTGTATGTTATTTCTCTCGGTGCATTGGAAACAGTCATTGATTCAGAAGAATTATTTTAATATTTGTGGTATGTTCCCCTGTTTGACTGTAGGATGGCCGTTAGCTAATTTGTAATCAGGTAACTTATATTTTATACAGATAGTTTAGGGTCTGCTAATTAATCTTTCAGCTCAATGGATCAATAAATGCAGGATTTTAGTAGTAAAGAGACTTTCCTCTTATTTTTGTGCTTTTACTACTATTACAAAATTACACTATAATATTATAATCAAAAAGAACATTTGTTTCCTTTATTTATCTCCTCCAGTACAAATACAAGTTTGACAGCAGTGCAGATTTGACTTGCATCAATTATATAAATGTGTTCAGGTTATTTAGCATTCAGTGGTCACACTTACATTTCTACAAGGTTCTACAAGTTTCTGAGAGGTTCCTATGTTTAAAATGACAGGTTTCAGAGTAGCAGCCGTGTTAGTCTGTATCCGCAAAAAGAACAGGAGTACTTGTGGCACCTTAGAGACTAACAAATTTATTAGAGCATAAGCTTTCGTGGGCTACTGCCCACTTCTTCGGATGCATATAGAGTGGAACATATATTGAGGAGATACATATACACACATACAGAGAGCATGAACAGGTGGGAGTTGTCTTATCAACTCTGAGAGACCAATTAAGTAATTAAGCAATCTTTTTATGTTTAAAATATGGAATACTGCAAGATCTGATCATATCTCTCAGGATGGAAGAAATATTTCATGGTTGATTCATGAAAATCCCATCAGATGGATCTTAGAAAGGCAACTTTGTTTTAGAGTTTTAAAATAAAGGCTTTTTTTTTTTCTTTTTCTTTTTTTAATTGATTTCACAGGCTGACCCAAAAGAGCTGATTAAGATGGTCACAAAGCATGTTTCTCAGTGTGGCTATGAAGACTGGCCTGAAGAAATAGCAGCTTTGATTAAGCAGTTGTACTACTACAATGAACGACTACTGGACTTCACTCAGGCTCAAATCCTTCAAGGCCTTGGCAAAGGAGTGGATGTGCAGAGGTTTACAGCAGATGGCCAGTACAAGAGAGAAACTATACTGGGGTTGGCGGAGTAAGTAATGTCTGTTGTGTGGTTTCTGTTTTGTTCAAATGGAAGTATTTAAAATTCAGAACGGGAAAGTAAATTTTCAGCAGCACTGACCTTTAGAAGGACTCATTTTGCGGGTTTATTTTGCCGTGTTGCTATAAATGGGACCTTTTTTCTCCAACCACTCTAGTCAGATGAAGTGATGTTTGTCCAACCAAATGGATCAATACTTGCAGGATTCTAATAGTAAAGATACTCTTTCCACTCCCTCCCACCCCCCTTATCTTTGTGCTTTAGCTACTACTATTACAGTCTATTAAAACAGATGCCCTAAAAGGGGGGAATTTTTGAACCACACTAAAAAATATCGTGTCTTCCATGTTTGAATTTGAATACATTTTAGATAAACACGCTGTTTTAATGTTGATAATTTAGTTATAGTAGACTTACATTGCAAAAATGTATACACTCTTCCCCCCCCCCCCCCCCAAAAAAAAAAAAAATCTGGTAGATTGTACATCAGTCTCATAGCATTGACTAGAGACCCAGCTCTATTGGATTCCCCATTCAATTTTTCTATTGAATTGTAATCCTAATTTCCAGAATCCCTTTATTTTAGTCTTGGGGTTCTCGAGAATAGGCTGCAGAGTGTCTCCTAAGGGCTTGATTCACATAGAAATGACAATGCTGAACATCAAAATACCTTACTTCTAGGTACCTAGACAATCACTGGGATTCCCAAAGTCTGAGTTAGGTGCCTACGCTCCCTATACAATAAATGGGGAAAGATAGGCACCTTAGAAAGAAATTGACAAAATTGAACAAGTGAGGCTGCTTCTCACCTAAACTAGACAACAGGAGATGCCAAGCTAAGGAGTGTTTTGCTAAGGCCCTCCCCTCTTTCGGAAGCAAATGCCTAAATACAGACTGCAGGAAGGTTCCTCCTTCTGCTCAGGATTTTCAGCTGCAAACCTTGTCTTGGCATTAGGCACCTACGCCATTTTAGCAAGGAGCATGGTATGGGGGAAAACCTCATTCATAATTTTTAACCCAGTGGCTAATGTACTGACCTGAGATGTGAGAGACCCACTCTTCAAGAACCTGTTCTACCTGAGAGGAGAAGGAATTTGAACTGGAACCTGCCACCTCTCAGGTGAGTGCTCTCACAACTGGGCTATGGGATATTCTGCTATGGGGCCTTCCTCAGTCTTTCCTGTTGAAGCTGTTCCATGGTGGATCTTTTTTTTTTTTTTTTTCAAATGGAGCAAGTGGCCGGTCCCTGGGTCTGTCACCTCCCAGGGCAGTGGTCTAACCAGCAAGCCGCAGAATTATTTTTCATGTTTGTTCGCTCAGTGTTGAAGGTGTTCCATTGTGGATAAATTAATGAAAGAATCATTGGGGCCAAAGGGTGCGGGGGAAGAGATAAATTGAGAATATTATTCTGTAGCCTGGTGATTAGAGCACCCTCTTGGGAGGTGGAGGATCCAGACCCCCTGTGCCAATGATTTTTTAAAATATTATTTATCCATAATGGAACTTCAGCAGGAGAAACTGAAGGAGCCCCCATGTCAGAATATCCCAGAGCCCAGTAGCTAGGACATTTATCTGGGGATGTGGCAGATTCCTGTTCAAATCCCTTCTCCCTGCTCAAGTGAAGAAGGGGGACTTGAACTGTGGGTCTCCGACATCCCAGGTAAGTACCCTAACCACTGGGCTAAAAGTTATGAAGATGCTACTCCCTCCCTCCTGGTCCATTTTGTGTAAGCTCATATAGAGGGACCTGATCCGGTAGGTGAACTCTGAGCATGTTTATCAAATTGGTTCCCACAGGCAAGTTAGGTGGAGGAATGCCTGTCTTTCTCCAGTTTGTGTCGTGCTTAGGTGTTCGGACGACTGGCGTGGGGCTGCAGTGTACGTACTCACAAGCAGAAATATAGGCACCTATGGAACTTTTTCTGCAGAAATTTAGATGCAAAGCAATTTTAGAGGCCTGCAGGGCTTGGGGACAGCAGAGTGGGGGATTTGGGAATTCCAGTGGGGCCTGGGGGATTTAGGCACCTAAGGTGCCAGGGAGGCACTTAAGTCCTTTTGTGAATCCAGCCCTAGGGATTTTCAGTTGTGCATACTGCACCTGCATCCTTTTTTGATATCGTCTACATAAGAGAAGTTTAGTGTTCCAGGAACTATTTGATTCTTCCTAGCACCCTGTAAAAACATGTCACCTTTGCCTGCAAATGCTCCTTAGAGTGTACATGTTTGTCAAATATTGTTTGGAGTTAACTTATAGCAGCAGGAATGGCTGTTTAACAGAATTTCAGCAGATTTATACCAGACTTGAATACCAGCTAACACAGAGGGTCAGTGAAAACCCCCTGCTACCCAGTAACAGTCACATTGCATCATATTTTCCACGTTTAACCATCTTGTGCATAAGTTGTTGAAGAGAATGTATGGCTGCTATTCCATCCCAATAGTAGTTCATAGGTAATTTTTTTATATTATAGGGTCACAAAGAAACACTAATACAAAGTACTTGATTAAGCGTAGTATCAAAACCAAAGTGTCTCATACAACAGCTTTTGCCCTACATTTACTATACTGAAGGTGATAGGATTTTTTTCTGCATAGGGATTGCATGATTAGGCCCTACATTCACTAAAGTTGCTCCAAGCACCTTTTAATTTTTTCTATTGGAGTTGTCTTTTCCTATTGCAGATTAACTTAAAAAAAAATAATCATAGGGGTCAGCTTCTTCCTGACCCGTACACTGTGGTTTACTGGAGGGCAGAAAGGATGCCAGTAGTCTCTTCCCACACATGAATAAAAGTATTGAGCCTAGTTTTTCCTTGTGGAGTATGGAGACAGGAAGCCTTGTTGCAGTGGAAGGGTAGAAACTTGTGGTGCTGTCATGAGCAGAAAAGACACCTATCAAAAAGAGAAGAAAAGAGATAATAGATAAACATCTGTGGTCTAACATTATTTTTTTATTCTAACTTTTTTTTAACCGCCTTTTAATTTGCACAATATATTAATCAATGCAAAATGTTTTTTTTTCCAAATCTTTGCCATCAGTGATTTGATAATTGCAGAAAGGCACAGACATCACAGGGAATCTGTTTTGCTATGATATTATCATTGTTTGGGTAAATACTCATAAACCAAAGGCCATTAACGTATCAAAGGTGTGGTGATATCCCAGCATGATATTGTACCCTGCTCATATATATTGTCCGTTATCTTGTTTTAGTTCTTCCATATTTTATGGAGAATAGTGCAGTGGGATGTCAGGATGAATTTTATGGGAAGTGTGGGAACCAGGATAAAAATACATTAATGTGTGCACTAGGAATCAGAAGGGAAGGCAATTGGAGTGGACCCAACATTCTAAATCTAAAACTTGGTCAGTATAGAGCAAGGCTTTAAATAACCCCCAAAATAGTAGAGGCAACCTCCTCTCTGCCTTTTTTTTTTTTTTTCTTCCCAGTTGCCCTTTTATTGCTGGGTGGTCCAGTGACAGTGATGTAAGAAATGTTGCGTAGATTCTTGCAGTTCTGTTGCCAATACACTGTTCACTAGCCTCCTGTGCAACTATTCTTCGATCATGGGCAAAATAATGGAACAGCTGTTATGGGACTCAATTAATAAAGAATTGGGATAATATTAATGCCAATCAACATGACTTTATAGAAAATGGACCTTGTCAAACTAAATTGATATCATTCTTGGATGAGATCACAAATTTGGTTGAGAAAGGTAATAGTGTTGATGTTGTATGCTTTGGCACCCATAAGGCATTTGACATCTTGATTAAGAAACTGGAATGATACAAAATCAACATGGCACACTTATTGGGATTAAAACCAGGGTAACTGGTAGGTCTCAAAATGTAATTGTAAACACAGAATAATGACCAAAAGGGTGTGTTTCTAGTGGGGTTCTACTTTATTTAATATTTTAATCAATGCTCTGGAAAAACACCATAAAATCATTCTTATTATTTGTATTTCCATAGGACATAGGAGCTATAGTCATGGACCAGGGCCCCATTGTGCTAGGTGCTGTACAAACAGAATAAAAAGCCCCAAAGAGTAGCAATCTATTGTCTCTTGTGTTATACCTAGATGGATTCGGATAGACAGGGAACTATAAGGAAACATTGGAACAATATTGGTCACCACGGTAGGCTATGGCATCAACGCATCAGTTTCCTAACTGTTGTCAAGTTTATTGTATGCATCATAGCAAAGGAACGTTTTAAGAAGGACAATTAGGTCACTTTACAGACGATATGGAGCAAATGTGAGGGGTAGCATGGGAGAAAGCATAAAAGTGCTTGTTTCAAAATTTAACAAGTGGTCGAGGCTGGCATCATTGGCCAATCAGAGAAAGGAGCCCACACTTTGATTTATAGTGAGAGATGACAGGTAAAATGGGGATAAGCCATGAAGGACTTGAAAGTGAAGACAAGCAGCTTATATTTTATATGGTAGAGAAGGGGAACCCAGTTGAAGAGATGGAAGGAGGGAAGTGACATCATCTAAGTGATGGGCTAGGAGAATGATCTTTGCAGCGGCATTCTGAATGAATATGAGTGGGACAAGGTTGCATTTGTCATGGCCAGAGACAAGGGTATTGCAGTAATTGAGATGTGAGATGATGAAAGCCTAGCTGTATGGGTGGTTAGGAAAGGCTGTATCATAGAGATGTAGTGCACAAAGAATATGCAAGATTTAGACACAGCCTAGATGTGTATACCTAGAGAGAGGTCCAAGTTGAAGATGACACTTGGGTTATGGGCCTTAGTGATTTGATCCCTACATAGGGAACAAATCTGAAACGGGGTTATCAGTCTTGCTGACAAAGGTATAACAAGATCCAATGGCTGGAATTTGAAACTAGAAAAATTTATAAGGCACAAGTTTTTAACAGTGAGGGTAATTAACTATCAAAAAAACTAACCAAGGGTTGTGGTCGATTCTCATCACTGGAAATCTTTAAGGATCTTTTTCTAAACAATATATTCATCTTCAGACACAACTATTGGATTTGAAGCAGAAATTAATTCAGGAAAGTCCTGTGTTATGCCAGAGGTCAAACTAGATGATCACAACTGTTCCTTCCCAGTGCTATCTTTTTCCCACCCCGGCTCTTCCTCCCAGTCCCATTCTCCTCACCTAATCAGTCCGTTTCCACTTCTCAGGATTCTTGTCCCAGTCCCTGTTCCAAAGCATGGGGACACTAGAGCTTTTCAGAAAGGGTCACCAGTATTGATTAATATGGAGAAAATGTATTTTTCCCTAGCCTTGTTCTCCAAAATGGCTGAACCATTTTGGCTGAAATTTTCCAAAATAATCTCAGCCTGAGGCAGACAACTAGCATAGAAAATTTCACCCCAAACTTTAAAGCTTAGCAAACCTATAAGCAACTGAGAAAATAGGAAGTATCAGGTGATCTTAATAGACAGATCTATCAGCCCCTGTCTCTATTATATCCCTCGAATCAGGGTTAAGCCCCAAAAAACCCCTAAAGAACCTGCACCTGAATGAAACTATGTATATAGTAAGGGCTGTCAATTAATCACAGTTAACTCACAAAAAAATAATCGCAATTAATCGTGGCTTTAATCACACTGTTAAACAATAGAATACCAATTGAAATTTATTAAATATTTTGGATGTTTTTCTACATTTTCAATATTTGATTTTAATTACAACACAAAATACAAAATGTATAGTGCATGCTTTATATTATTATTTTTATTACAAATATTTTCACTGTAAAAATGATAAATAAAAGAATAGTATTTTTCAATTTACCTCATACAAGTACTGTAGTGCAATCTCTATCATGAAAGTGCAATTTACAAATCTAGATTTTTTTGTTTCATAACTGCACTCAAAAACAAAACAATGTAAAACTTTAGATCCTACAAGTCCAGTCAGTCCTACTTCTTGTTTAGCCAATCACTAAGATAAACAAGTTTGTTTACATTTACATAACTTCTATTTGTGCCTTTGAAAAATCTATCCCTAATATTTTGATACCTATACCTATGGGAATTTTTATTTATCCCATACAAGCAATTCCAGAATGATAGATTTCTAATCTGTTTTCCTTTTGAGAATAAAACAAAGAAATAAAACTAATTTGAATTGTTGCTTCTCAGTTTGTGCATGGGGTTGGTGGGGGAGGTATGCAGAGCAACAATGCCTTTTCTAGCTTAAGTATTTTTCTTTGACTTTTTTTTCTAAGCATTTTAGAGTGATCAGTTATTTTGTTTTCTCTTGCTGTGTTTTATGGTTCTCCCCTAACAAGAACACTTGAAGAAAATGTGTACAAGATATCTCTTTCCTTGGCTCAGCGTTACAGTGTTCCACTTTGGGAAGTTTATATGACACATCTTGAGTTTCTGTTCACTGATAGTGGGTAAGTGTTGAGGCTCATCTGAATTAATTTACAGTTCTGTTCCATTGAGGTATGACCCATTCCAAGAGAATTCTCATGGCAGAAAGAAGCAGCTTTTGTTTACTACATTTGCTTTACTTTCACATAGCATGCTTCGCATTTTCCATTTATTTCATGTATTGTTAACAGTAGAAAAAAGTTTTTTTTTAAATGAAAAGGAGAAAATGTAACATAAAAGAATGTCGCTATCACATCTTTTTATCTAACACTACTAAATGCAAATTGTCTGAATTTTGTTGGAGAAACAGGTGATGTGCTAAAAACAATTTAAATTTGTGTGAATTTTAGAATATTTAAGTTAAAGAGGTCATATTTTTGTATATCTACCGACATTGTCATTATATATGAAATATAAGATTGCATTGGGGAATACGTTTGGCTGATGCCAAGTTATTTATAATTAAGGATACGATTTTGTCACTGAGGTCGTGGATTCCGTGACTTTAAAGGACCTCCATGACTTCTTTGGCTTCAGCCTGCATCAGAGCAGCAGGGCTGGAACAGCTGTCTAGCCCCACGGAAGGAGTAACGCGGGCTGGAGCAGCAGTCAGTTGAGAAGGTTGGAGCAGCCGCAGCAGCAGCCACCCAGAGGCTGGAGCCGCAGCCAGGCTCTGTTTAGGAGTCCAACGCTTGGTTATATTGATTTAAAAAAGGATACTTTTGTTTCTCATTCTAATTGGTTCGAATTAATCACATATGCGTAACAACAACCTTGTGAGGCAGGCAGATACTACATACCCCTTTTTAAGAATGGGTAAGATGGAACGATAAGAGGCTATGCCAACTGTCCTTATAGCAGGTTGAGATGGCAGTGCTTCATGCTCTCGGTATAAATACAGAACAAAAGCAATGAACCAGGGCAATTCTTATCTGTTGTTTTGAAAGTCACAACTAAACCAGTTTCAGTACAAAAAAAAAAAATGAAGATGTTGGCTTTAAATTTGAAATAATTCATGTATCCACACCTTTCAGTATGCTTGCACCCCTTTTAACATTAACTATTAATTAAAACGCATGAAAAAGTTATCGTATTTTATAAAACATGAGACGTAAGAGATAAAACTACTTATGTATGGAGTGGAGTTGGAGATCTGAAGATGGAGGAGCAGTCTGAATTTTTCTGTCTTAAAAAAAGTAAGAGAAAAAAAGCTACAGCCCTTAAATTTGAACATGTTCCTATACTATTTATTTCATTAAAAGAAATTACACACAAGGGGTGAAATCCTGGACCCCCTGAAGTAAATGGCAAAGCTTCCACTGAATTCAGTGGGGCCGGGATATCACCTAAGGCTTCTGCCATTTTACTCATTCTCTCATCTATGAATTAGTATTTGTGGAAGACTATAATAAGTGAAATACAAAATAAAGGTCCTTTTTCCAAATGAAATTCAAAAAAGTATCTTAAAAAAATTGATGTATAATAATATAAGATACTGCAGAACATTCTTTAGTTTACAATAATCTCATTTTAAGGGTAATTGAAAGCATGTGGCCATTACAGTATAATTCACTCAGGGATTATTGTATTAATAATGCATGCCTTCTTACGCATTAATGTTGAAATGAAAACAAGTTTATTCTAAGAGTTACTCATTGTTAGACAAATATGCAATATTTATATAAGCCACTTTATGGACAGTTTCTGAAAAAAGAGACACATTTTATACTAGTAATCATTTATTTTATTAGGTGATGACAGTAATGATCATATGATATTGCATTGTGCAATGAATCAGAATTTGTGGTGATTATTATCTAAGTTAAAAATACATTTTATGTTCTAAAGGAAAATATAACTGCTTCTTCCTATAGAAGCTATTGAAAAGGACTATTGATCACAGAAGTCTATAAAACATGTTGGCACGTTGTAATTTAGTTAACAGGGAGGTTTCAATATTTATCATGTGTCAGTAAATGTATTCTAATATCTGTCTTGACAAGGTAATTAAACAAAAAGTGCAGATTTGGGAAGATTTAACTGTGGGTCCAAACTGAGCAAATAGCTACGGTCAGAAAGGAAAAAACAGAATTTTATTTCATTAACACTGCAGAGCCAATACAGCTATGAAGGAACAAGGTAGTAGCATTGTCTTCAGCATCATTATCGAAATTTGTAATCGTTCTATATGTAGAATCTTTATTACAATAAAAGATAGGATCTTAATTCCAACTGAAACAAGATTGAGTTTGCAGTTCTTACAGTGACAAAAATCATCTTTAAGGTTGGAAACTGAGCATATTCTGTTTGGAAATCACAGGTAAATATAAAATGTCTCAATGTTGCTTCTACCGAGGCAGTATTCAGAATATAACTCCCTTTAATAAACAAGAAGAGAGCAGAAAACATCTGACTTATTGGAAATGTACTGTGGGTTAAATTCTTCAGATTTGAGCTGATCAACTTTACATTTTCAGCATATTCTAGACATTTTCATTAGTGGCTTTAATTCTGCCTGCATTTGTATTTAACCTTGTTGTTTAGTTCTTATCTGTACTAAGCTATTTCAAGAGATCTCTGGCTTTCCTGCTATTCTAAGTGTCATTTTCATGTTCAGTTACATTGAATGACTATCACTGGTAGGTTGACAGACGTGGAAATTGGTTCTACAGAGAGTAGGTACAGAATGGGCAGTAATACTGCAGGTTTCTTCATCCTACCTATAGATGTTTCTCAAAGCTGTTGCACGGGGCTCAGCCCCAGGCATGAGAGAATAGTTGAATCTTCATCTGCATTAAATCTATGGGGAAATGCTTCAATCTGCTAACAAAATGCCAATTTTAGTGACTGAATGTATTTGAGAGATTAGGCTGTCTGAAGGTACCCTCTGTATGAGTACTGTATGCTGTACTTGCATAGGAATGGATACAATGATCTAAGCATTATCTATCAACAACATCTATTGCTAGTATAAGCTAGTATAAAATCAGCAAAGCCCCAGTCTAGCACAGTTATTCCACATGGCGAAGCTTTCAGCATCCTGGCCCAAGTCATTTGCCATGTCACCAACAGTCCAGCCGATATTAACTTTCTGGTCATTACTGAATCAAACAAATGACCGAAAGATATGCCATTACCGTTTCCCTTTACTGACCAAGTCCTCTGACTGTATTGAACATCTAAAGCATTAATATATCGTGTTTCAAGTGCATATGTACAATGTAGCTATTGAATATCCTAATTCTGCTGCTGCTTGTTCCCATGCATGTGCACATTCCTTTTTTATAATGTGAAGGTTTTTGCTGTTTAAAAAAAAAAATTGGATAGCAAAATCAGGCAATTCATAATATGGAATAATTACCTTTTTAAATGGATAATTTAAAGAAAACTTGAACTGCAAAAGCTCTATTTTCTTACCCTTTTAAAACTTAAAACCAGCCAAAATCTTGCTCCATGATGGAGAACCCACCTGCCAAGTTTCATCTTAAAGCTGAATTTTTGCAGCAAACTATAAAACCTGAAAATAGATGTTTATTATAGAAATGGTGATCCAATACCATTTGATGACTTTGGAATGTGAAAGTATGAAATATTCTGATGTGACTGATCTGACTCTCTATATACATGTCTAAATAAGTAGTTTATTACCCAGCCTCTTTTCCTGTTGTTGAAAGAGCATGAATTATTTAAGAATTTCTTAAATATTTGGGGTCACTTTTTACACGTCAGACATATGTACATGAAGTAGTATTCACACTTCAAAATCTGTTACAAAATTGAACCTTTCTGCTTAAGGGAAAATATTAGTTATCATGTCACCTCTTGTATTTGAATGAATATGTATTTAATTTACTTGAGCGTCCAACCTTTAAAGCAATATTTATTTTACACACAGCTTATCTACTGGAGAAATAGAAGACAGAGCACAAAGTCTTGGTCTCTTTGAGACTTTGAAAACCAACCCTGAAGCCCTATATCAACACATGGCCAAATATGTTTACCCGGGTATTGAAGGCATAGATCACCAGCGGTTGCTTTATTATTTTACTCTCCTTGAAAACTGCGGCTGTTCAGAATTTGTAAAGCATGCTATCAAACCTGAAACTCACATACGACTGCTGAAAAAATTCAAGGCCGTTGCACCAGGTACGAGATTTATTGGTTTTGTACTTTATATCTGTAGTTACTGATCACATTTATTCAGTTTTCTGAGTATTGACAAGGTCACACGTTCTAGTTTCAAATTATCAGGTGCTCTTTTATAAGCAAATCAGATAGATGCAGGGAGCTCAATAGGTTTCTTATGCCTCCGAGGAAAATTAGCCTAGTCTTTGGATTTGTTGCATGTTTAGATTAGTCTTTCATAGCAAGCTACGGCAAAATGCATTGCTGGAAAAAAATTAAACAGTATTTTGATATTTCTAGTCTAGTCAATGTTAAATATTTTAGCTTCTAAAAATGTTATGTAAATATTAAATGTATCTTTGTATAATTGAAATGAAATTCTCCATTCTGCAAAAATATGGGTTACAGTGTATGAAGAGGCTTAAAAAACAAAAACAAGCACTTGAATAACATACTGTGGGCAGAAAGGCAGTTCATGTAAAATCTGCTCCTCTTAAACTACCTAAAATTCATTCTGTGTATTGGTGTGCCTATCAAAAATCTTAATTACATAATACATAATTTCATAGATGTTAAGCATTTTTCTTTTAAAAGTTCATTTTTTTTTAAATAATGTTGTTTGATATTACTTTATTCTGCAGAAAGGGATACAGTTTTAACTACTATTTTTCACCCAGCCTGGCAACAGGCATTTATGTAATTATATTTTTAAGCAGGGCTAATAGTGTCCCCATTATTAAAGTTGCCTGACACTACCCATTATAAGACCCTCTTTTCAGTTGTGTAGAACTTTGCCAAATTGTAATTGTTTGGTTTGAAACTTGACATCATAGGTGTCTGCCTCAAATTGAATGTTTTTAGAAAACATTTCAATACACTGGATGGCTCTGCTCTGGGGATGAATGAGGATTGCATTGTAAATGAAGCGCTGTCTTAGCAACCCCATCTCATGCTGCAGAGATTGGAAGATGTGTTGTGAATAATACAGGGGATTGCAGGAAGAGAAAGGACTGTCTTATGGCTAAATCAGTCAAATGCAGCGTTGGATAATTGGATTCTATCCTGGCCAGTGCCAGAGAGTTCGTATGTGAAGCTAAGCAAGTCACTTAAAGTAAACTTTTCAGAGGTTCCCACTAATTGTTTGTGTTCCTCATTTTTTCAGTGCTCAACTTGGTCACGTGAGGTCTGATTTGCAGAAGTGCTTAGTCTTCGCAGCTACAACTGAAGTCAATGTTTTAAATGTACAAAGTGCTTTATAACGCTAAGAACTCTTTAAAAAAAAAATATCAAGTCTTCAAGGCTTCTCAAGTTGAGCACCTAAAATTAGTCTACTGTTTGACCTTAATCTCTGTGTCTCAACCCCCCCCAGTGGTAATGTAGAGATAATACTCCCTTATCGCACAGGGGTGTTGTGAAGATGGATTGATTAATTAAGCACTGAGATACTATAGTAATGAAGGCCATAGGAAAGACCATGAGGATATTAATAATTCTGTCTTTATAGCAGGGTTTGAACTGTGTGCTGTAAATTAAGGCCTGAGGCTACACATTTAACTATGAGGACAAAACAGAATATTGAATACTACTCATTCAGTAAGCACTGTTTCTGTGCACTGAATGAGGCAGGGGTCCTTTGGAAAAAATAGCATGTAATCATGAAATTAAAAACTGTCATAACAAATACACACAAAGGGGCCAAATTAAGGTTGCACAAATAGCTTTGTGGTATTTCCTAACTTTTGAGTATTTGACTTTGCAGCCTTAATAATGGTCTTGTACTATAGTTTTATGTGCAATATGTATATAAAATACATATGTACACACATGTTTACTTCACACGTGGTACTTGCAGCTCACACTCCCCTTTTCAATTGCTCACATCTTCCACAATAAAATTTAAGCCAAATTTTCATTTTTTGTAAGTCCAAATGTAATTTTTTGAAAGTTTGAGCAATTTTTTCTCTGCTATTCTCAATTAAATGTGCATTTAAAGAAATCGTTATCAAAATTTTGCTTTTGGTTGATTTACTTGGCTAAGCCTAGAAACATCAAAATGTGATTGATTTCCAGACATATATTGCATTTAAAAAACTAAGCCACGTCTGAAAAAATGTTATGAATCTTTTCAAAAATAGCACTTTTTTTTGTTTGTCTCTCCTTCGCTTTTTTTGTCATTAAGTACATCCAGCTCCATTAGTAGCAGAATTGAGGCTGGGAACTTGCAGAACTTCACAGAAGAGACAGCTATGAAAAACCATTAGCATAGGCCCAAGATTGAAGAATTTAAAAGTTCCAAAGCTGAACATATGTGGATTTCTTTATTTCCGTGTGTGTGTGTGTGTGTGTGTGTGTGTGTGTGTGTTCTAAATTGGGAAATTAAATGTAAAACCAAGTGTTATAACACTACTGCTGTAATAATAAGCATTCAGAAGTCAGGAAATTATAGAAATTAAGGTTGTTCCAGCAACTTTATCTTGTCATGGTGTAAAGAATATTCTAATCTGTCGTCTTTTTACGTAAATTTTTAATATATTATTGATTTGTTGTCAATGTATACCATTATGGGAGCAGTCTTAACATTTGCATTTCTTGGCTGCTGTTTTCTTGCATCTTTAATCTTGATCTTGCCGAGTTGCTAGGGTGTTGTTTTTTTCCCCCATTTATCCACAGTCATAGCATTATTATTTGTACAGCATCAGAAATGTGCATAGAATTGTAAAGACAAAAGACGAAGTCCCTGCCCTGAGGAGCTTACAGTCTGAGGCTTTGTCTACACTACTGGGGTAAGTCAACCTAAGTTACGCTATTCCAGCTACATGAATACTGTATCTGGAGTCAACGTAGCTTAGGTCGACTTACTGCAGTGTCTGCCCTTACCTTACTCCTCTCGTTCTGGGGGAGTACTGCAGTCGATTTAACATCAGTAGGGGGAGGGATAGCTCAGTGGTTTGAGCATTGGCCTGCTAAACCCAGGGTTGTGAGTTCAATCCTTGAGGAGGCCACTTAGGGATCTGGGGCAAAATCAGTACTTGGTCCTGCTAGTGAAGGCAGGGGGCTGGACTTGATGACCTGTCAGGGTCCCTTCCAGTTCTAGGAGATAGGTATATCTCCATTAAAAAAAAAAAATTGCAGCAGCGCATGCCCCAGTAAGTGTAGACTTGGCCTAAGGCTCCCTGAGTTCAAGGAGACTATTGAAAGTTAAGCATGTATAAGAATTTCCAGAAGGGCCCAAGTGAAAGCAACATGTTTGAAGGATGTAGATAAACCTATCTGACAAGAGAGAGTATGGGGCAGAGTGGGAGGGCTATAGTGTAAAGTAATGCTACTGAAGATGTTCCACCAATTTCTCAGGGTTAAGGTTTTTGGACGGAGCCGGGCTTGTTTACTTTTCTTCACAGACAGGCACACTATGTCTTTGTCTTCACTGACACATAGTGTTTTTACAGCAAGATGACTAACATGATTATTATCTCATCATAAAATCCTAAATGGAGACAAGGCATTTGTAGTTCTTTTCATGAGGTAGCTAGAGAAGGTTAGTACTACCCCCTGGCAATGGGTGACCTTGCCAAGTTTATGTCTCTGTAAAACTAGTGTTTTGTCTCCACTATGTTTTTACAGCGAGATAGCTCATGCACGTTAGTTTTCCCATGGTAGAAGCATACTTTTTGTCAGTGAAGGCAGAGGGGCAGAATCAAGTTTTGTAGGCTTTACAGGAATTTATGTATATTTGTAGCCATAGATGTATCTGTATACACGCTTGCTTCTCTATGGATAAACACATACACCTCTACCCCGATATAACGCGACCCAATATAACACAAATTCAGATATAACGGGGGGGGGAGGGTGCACACTCCAGTGGATCAAAGCAAGTTCGATACAACGCAGTTTCACCTATAACGTGGTAAGATTTTTTGGCTCCCGAGGACAGCGTTATATCAGGGTAGAGGTGTATATGTATATGTACTTGGTATGGGACTTGAATAATTTAAAAAAAAATGATAATGTTTCTTGACAGACTGTTATCACTAGGAGTTTAAACCTGTTGATTATCAGCAAATAGAGGCATCAATAGCCCTTTCTACATTACAGTCTGTCAACATGCATCAGCCCTAAGTTAGAATGGACTTTGTCTGTGGAGATGATAGCTCTGTCAGTGCTCTTTCAGTCCTTGTTTTTTTTTTTTTTTTTTTTTTTGTACATAGAATGCCAAATACAGTCCTACCTGTTGAATAGATGCAACTTTAATAACTACTTTTGTTTTTCTCTTTCTGCCAATAGATCTCAATTACAAAAAACTAACAGATGAAAATGTGAGCCCTCTGGGAGTATTGCAGCCCATCCTTACAAGTCAGAACATCTTATCCATTTCCAAACTCGCTCCCAAAATCCCTGAGAAAGATGGTAGTATGCTCTCTCCAAGCTCTGTTTACACCATCTGGTTACAAAAACTCTTCTGGAATGGTGATCACAAGCTCATTAAAAAAGCACCAGAAACAATACCAGAGTGGTTAAGTGCATATGATACATGTGCAAAGTACTTTGATAGACTCTACCCAGGAGATATTGTCACTTTCATTGATGACATTACCTTTTCTTCAAAGGCTGTCACCAAGGTAAATATAATCCCTTTTACAAAAAAATTGCAAGTATGGTTAAGCTGCTTAGATAATAAGTTTCATACAGATAGTCCATATCTCATTTTTATCACTTTTTCTTCTAGGGAAATGTTGAATTAATACACTATATTAAAAAACAAAAACAAACAAACAAAATCCCAAACCTTAATTTTCATGTCTAAAATTGCTACTGTGGAAAGAAAATTCGTGTTTTAATTTTACATTTTTATCAACCTAAATTGATGATAGGTTCATCCTCCCAGTGAAAGAAATATTTTCATGGTCCTCCAAAGTCTCCATGATCCAGGCCTAGCAGAGAAATAGGGAAATGTTTTTCACTGGTGCAAATCTGAAAATCTAAATTTGCTCCAAGTGTCCATTAACTCCAAACCCAAGGATAATGGTCTGCATTTCTTGGATTAGTTAGAGATCTAATTTACTACTAGGACATGAGAACTCAATATAGAATGAATGTCTGATGCCCTTTTCATGGCCTACAGTTACAATATAAAAGGATCCAAAAGATACCTGATGCCACAATTTCCATATGGCTGAAAGCCTGCTATTACATTGTCTTACAAGAAGATGCTGCCTTCAGGGCCCAAGCTCATTTTGATGAATCCGTAGTAACTTCTTCCACAAGGGCTTCTTATGAGGAGGTCTGTAAAGTAAAATCACCTGGGCCTTGTTTCACACCTTTGCTACCCCGCTCTATGCCAACTAAGGCAAAAGCCTCACCCGTTACCTTTGATTCCAGAATCCTGAATGCTGTTGTCTCTAACCCTATATCTTAAAAAAGGATGATGAGAATTCTTCCTCCTCCTCCTCCTTATTTCCTGTAGTTATTCATTCTGGTTAATCAGTTGTCATTCCCTCCTTTTTTTTGGATATTACTATTTACTATTTCCCCGCAGCTCATTCCGACTGGCTTATGACCCCTCTGCTTTTTTCTACATTAGTATTTGCTTGCTCAAAATTTTCACTTTCTGTAGCACAATTGGAGCACTAGTGTAGACTAGGTGCTATCAGCGTTGAAATAACTGTCATCTAGACCAACTGATTTCTACATCTCTAGCTATGTTCTTCAAGTCTATCTTCTTCTCATAAGAATGGCCATGCTGGATCAAACCACTGGTCCAACTAGCCCAGTATCCTTTCTTTCGACAGTGGCCAGTGCTAGATACTTCAGAGAGAATGAACAGAACAGGTAATCATCAAGTGATTCATCCCCTGTCATCCAATCCCAGCTTCTGGCAGTCAGAGGTTTAGGGAAACCAGAGGATGGGGTTGTGTTCCTGACTATCTTGGCTAACAGTCATTCATGGACCTATCCTATCGGGGTAACTGGTTTGATGGATAGGGGGAATGTGGTGGACATAATATGGACATATACCTGGACTTCAGTAGGCGTTTGATGCAGTCATGACATTCTGATAAGTAAGCTGGAAAAATGTGGGCTTGACCGAACTACCATTGAGTGGATACATAATTGATTAAACAACCGCAAACAAAGAGTAACTATTGTGTTGTTTAACATCTTTATTAGTGACCTGGGTCTTGGAATATAGAGCATACTATCAAATTTGCAAACGACACAGTCTAGGGGGGTTGCCAACACTTTGGAGGATAGTACTAAAATTCAAAGGGATCTTGATAAATTGGAGAACTAGGCTATAGTCAACAAAATGAAATTCAACAAAGACAAATGTAAGGTGCTACACTTAGGGAAGAAAAAATAAATTGAGAATAACGTAAGAACGGCCATACTGGGTCAGCTCAAATCTCCATCTAACCCAGTATCCTGTCTTTTGACAGTGGCCAATGCCAGGTTCCCCAGAGGGAATGAACAGAACAGGTAATCATCAAGTGATCCATCCCCTGTCGCCCATTTCCAGCTTCTGGCAAACAGAGGCTAGGTGCACCATCCCTGCCCATCCTGGCTAATAGCCATTGATGGATCTATCCGCCATGAATGTATCTAGTTCTTTTTTGAACTCTGTTATAGTCTTGGCATTCACAACATCCTCTGGCAAGGAGTTACACAGGTTGACTGTGTATTGTGTGGAAAAAATACTTCCTTTTGTTTTGCTTTGTTGTTTTTTTTTAAAAACCTGTTGCCTATTAATTTCATTTGCTGACCCCTAGTTCTTGTGTTGTGAGATGGGGTAAATAACACTTCCTCATTTACTTTCTCCACACCAGTCATGATTTTATATACCTCTATCATATCCTCCCTTAGTCATCTTTTTTTTCCAAGTTGAAAGGTCTCAGACTTATTAGTCTATCCTCATATGGCAGATGCTCCATACATACTTATTTTTGTTGCCCTTTTCTGAACCTTTTCCAAGTCCAATATATCTTTTCTTGAGATGGGGCAACCACATCTGCATGCAGTATTCAAGATGTGTATGAACTGTGTATTTATATAGAGGTAATATGATATTTTCTGTCTTATTATCTATCCCTTTTTTAATGATTCCCAACAAACTGTTCACATTTTTGACGGCTTCTGCGCATTGAGTGGATATTTACAGAGAACTATTCACAATGACTCCAAGATCTCTTTCTTGAGTGGTAACAGCTAGGTTAGACCCCATCATTTTTTACGTATAGTTGGGATTATGTTTTCCAGTGTGTATTACTTTTATTTACATTTATCAACATTGAATTTCATCTGCCATTTTGTTGCCCAGTCATCCAGGTTTGAGAGATCTTTTTGTAGCTCTTCGCAGTCTGCCTGGGACTTAACTATCTTGAGTAGTTTTGTATCATCTGCAAATTTTGCCACCTCACTGTTTACCCCTTTTTTAAGATCATTTATGAATATGTTGAATAGGACTGGGCCCAGTACAGACTCCTGGGGGACACCACTATTTACCTCTCTCCATTCTGAAAACTGACCATTTATTCCTACCCTTTGTTTCCTATCTTTTAACTGGTTACCAATCTATGAGAGGACCTTCCCTCTTACCGCATGACTTTGCTTACCAAGATACTTTGCTTAATAGTTTTTGGTGAGGGACCTTGTCAAAGCCTTGCTGAAAATCTAAATACACTGGATACTAAATAGCTGGCTTGGCAGCAGCATTGCTGAGAAGGATCTGGGAGTTGTAGTGGATCACAACTTCAGCACAAGTCAGCAGTGCCAATGCTGTTGCAAAAAACAAATGCAATTTTAGGTTGCATTAACAGAGGCATAGAATGGAAGTCATAGGAAGTGATAATATCGCTCTACTCGGCGGTGGTTAGGTCTCAGCTGGAGTACTGTGTTCAGTTTGTCACCAATGTATAGAAAGGATGTAGAGAAACTGGAGAGGATCAACAAAGATGGCAAGCAACAAAGATGATCAAAGGGATGGCATACAAGCCATATGAGCAAAGGCCGAAGGAACTGGGTATGTTTAGTTTGGAAAGAGGAGATTTGGGGGTGGGACGGGGGCATGATAGCAGATTTCAAACACTTGAAAGGCTGCCATAGAAAAAAATGGAGAAAAGTTATTCTCTCTTGCCACAGAGGGCAGGACAAGAGGCTGTGGGTTCAAACTACAGCATAGCAGATTTAAATTAAATATCAGAAAAATCTTCCTAACTGTAAAAACAGTAGGACAATAGTACAGACTGCATAGGGAGGTTGTGAAAGATCCTTCGGTGGAGGTTTTCAAAAAAAGTCTGGATAACCATCTGTTTTGGATGGTTTAGACAGAACTAATCCTGCATTTTGGCAGGGGGGTTAGACTAGGTGACCCTTGCTGTCCCTTCTAACCCTATGGTTCTATGATTCTGTGATGCTCCATGAACTTATCCAATTCTTTTTTGAACCCAGTTTTAGTTTTGGCCTTCACAACACTTCCTGGCAACAAGTTCCAGAGGTTGACACTACACTGTGTGAAGTACTTCCTTCATGTTAGTTTTAAACCTGCTGCCTTTTAATTTCATTGGGTGACCCCTGGTTCATGTGTTATGTTAATGAGTAAATAACACTTCCTTATTCACTTTCTCCACACCATTCATGATTTTGTAGACCTCTATTATATACCCTTGTAGTCATCTCTTCTCTAATCTTTTCTCTATCTCTGGCCAGCCAGGTCACCCAACACCGTGTTTATCTCTCTTCCCCTCTCCAATATGTCAGCTGGTCGCTGCACCATGTTCATCTATAGCCCTTTCCTCTTCCCCTCTCAATACACCTAATGGAAGTGTATTATGAAAATATTACTGACCGGTATTTTCTGAAAACTTCTAACACTCTTATTTTTAGCTCTGTTTGTTCCCCTCACTTTTAATTTATCAGCGTTAAAATACTACTTACTGCATATCAGCTATCTTTAGATTCTAACTTTTTATAGCCTTATAATTATAATAATAATTATTATTATAATAATATTATTCCCTGTCCACCCCTCACTTCAAACCATATCCCATTTAGAATCTGTATTAGTCATGTAATGATCTTCCACATCCACTTACTCCTTTAGCCTTCAGCTCTCTGATCTTTTAGCAGCTTTGAAACAAATCTAATGTATCCTTTTTCTCTATAGCTATCTTTAAAATATTGGTTCTATTTGGAATTAAAATAGGGATGTGATTCTAAATGCATTGAAAACCAGTGAATGGATAAATTGAAGTCCTCAAATTTTTTAAAGAAATTACCCTACAAATTTCAAAAATAGGAGTCAGCTCTGATTAGGTTAGGAAGAGAGGTTAAATCAATAGTTCTTTGACACATTATTTATAAGTGACACTATCAACCTGTTTAGAGACATATTTATCCATATTAAAGATATAAATCCCAAACCAGGGATGCTGCATGAAATATAAATTTCTTAAAGAAAGCCACGGTATGTGGCCTAAATAAGACGAGTCACTTCTTACATACCTTTTATCATGGATTTTACCTGAAAGATACCTGACTATAATTCATAGCTGCCAAGTTTCTGCAGCTGCATGTGAGACATTTATCTACCCCCCCACGTCCCCCGGGTGCCCTCTGCTCCTAAGTGGTAGGACCAGACCATGCCTGAGTGTCCACATCTCTCATATACACACAGGGCTACACTTACTCATGTTACTGTGAGAGAAGTGATTAGAGACACTCTCACTGGCAAGTGTCACACATGGAGCTGCACGATGCCAACACAGGGCAGGCCTGCCAACAGAAATAGGAAGACTTTTGAGGGGTCTTGGAAGGTGAAGCAACAAAACAATTGTATGGGGGGAGCTCATAGTCCTCCATGACAAAATTGTGAGATGTCCTCTTCCACACCACAATAAGTTTATTGCTGCCACCCTTTTCTCCTCTAAAATCAGCTCCCTATCTTTGTATAGGCCCCTGCTTCTCCCAGCATTTCTCAGGATCTTCCCTGGTCCAGCTGGATCTTTCCTTTCCTTAACTGAGAGGAACAGCAGGAGGAATGGGAGCCCTAGGGAGGGGTAGGGTTGCCAGCTGTCTAATGGCACAAACCCAAACACTCTTGCCTCTCCCCTGCCCCTTACCCGAGGCCATGCCTCCGCCCCACCCCTTCTCTGAGTCCCTGTCCCCCACTCACTTTATCCCCCTCTCCCTCACTTGCTGTACCCCACCCTCACTCACTTTCACCAGGCTGGGGCTGGGGGTACGGGCTCTGGGCTGGGGGGTGGGGCTGAGGGGTTCAGAGTGTGGGAGGGGGCTCCGGGCTGAACCTGGGGCAGAGGCTTGGGGTGCAGAAGGGGGTGCGGGCTCTAGGATGGAGTTTGGGTGCGGGAGGGGGCTCCGGACTGGTGCAGGTGGGGGTGAGGGATGCGGACTCTGGCCGGGCAGTGCTTATGTCGGGCGGCTCCCCGGAAGCAACCGGCATGTCTGGCTCCAAGGCTCGGGGCGGCCAAACAGCTCTGTGCGCTGCCCCTGCTTGCAGGCACCACCCCCGCCGCTCCCATTGGCTAGGGTTCCTTGCCACTGGGAGCTGTGGAGTCGGCACTCGGGGGGGGGGGGGGGGGACAGCGCGCAGAGACCCTCAGGCCGCCCCTGTGTCTAGAAGCCTTACGGATGTGCCGGTCACTTCCGGGAACCGTGTGGAGCCAGGGCAGGTTAGGGAGCCTATTCAAATCTCCCAGATGGCTTTCAATAGCCACCGGGAAATTGAGGCTGATTTCGGGAGACTCCTGGCTAATCCGGGAGAGTTGGCAACCCAAGGAAGGGGTATGTAACAGAGGCCCATTTCTGCCCTTGTCCTCTTCCTTGCAGAAACCACATGGCCTCCACTGGGTGTGCTCTCATTGAAACTTTATTTCAATCCCCTTTCACCAACGTAACCACGGTTCCCAGTGCTCCGCCTAGTTACAATATTTGCTGAGCATTAGGTCCGCTCAACAGGACCTGAGGGGAACAGGCCCCGGCTAGCCCTGTTGCTCCCTCTTTACCATGCATTTCCTCCCAGTGCTTCCTTTAATCAGTCCTAGGTTGATGGGACCAATTAAGTTTTTACCCCACCCAGCCCACTCGCCTGATCAGATAATTGCCCCCAATCAGCTTCTCCTGGGGCACTAATTAGCTCACCTACCCACTCCCTGCACTCTCTTACTGGGTGAAATAGGCAGATGGGATGGGGAGGTTGAGCACGAGGATTCAGAGTGATTTCCCATAGCAGCATTACAGAAAGACTTGTACATTGCTCTTCTGACAAAAAAAGACAATGCATGCCTGTTGGAGAGGAGTTGTCTTCAGATGCCTCTCTATAGCAACAGGAGTGGGAAGAAGACAATGAAATGGGGGAGACGCACGACAACCCAAAACAGTAGAAAGACTTCTCTGAATTGGAAAGTGTCCCTCTGAAACAGGAGGGACAGCTTTGGGTCATGGAGACTTAATCCTTTCTCCGTCATGGAGAAGAGAGTTGAGAGACACAGGGACTCAGTGCTGACCTCAGACAGGGAGGGAGAGATTTGGTAGGAAGGACTCCACACTTCCCCATGTGTAATGACAAAGAGCTGGGTAGTTGATAGGCAGGCCTCTTTTCGTCCCCTCCAATTCATCCCCTTAAAGGGACAGCACTATTTCACTTTGGCATGAGGGTCTCCCTTAACTGTGTGGCATCACAACTATTCTAGCAGAGAATATAAAATAAAAACGAAATGCATGACTGTGATATGAGGCATGACACTTGGGTATACGTCATGCGTACACGTGCATGCAGAGATAACAGTAAACGTGAACTGTATGTGAAGAATGCTGCAGCTGCTGGGTAGTATGATACCACTGCTGATTTTTCACTGTTGGTGTGAATGTATTGAAAGTGGGGGAGGCGCAAGAAGAAAGAAGGATGAATTGGGTGGCGGTGGAGAGGGGAAGAGAATTAATGAATTTCGGAAGGAAGAAAATTGATACATTGCAGGGGGCAAGTGGTTGAATGGAAAGGTGGATGGATGAGGAGTGAGTGAGTGGCTGGGTGATATGGTCTTCTAGTGCATATGAGAAATAGATGTGAGGTGTGTGTGAGACAGTGAGCAACTAATCTGAGGGATGCTCATGAAAGGAAGAATTTGCTGTACAGTGTGAACATGTGTACGATGGTGTGTGCAAGAGAATTGTTCTGTATACATATGTGCAGATTGTGTACAAGAAAATGTGGTGTTTTTAATAGCTTTGCACGATTGGTATAAAGTATTACATTAATTTCTAATTATAGCAGTTTTTGTGAAACTCTACTTCTGCAATCATGTGTGACTTCCAGTGGGGAGTAAAAAACAAGATGTTCTTGCGAATGTCGTGATATTTAAAGATGCAACATATCTTGACCTGACAGGGCTTAACATTCTGCAGACAGACTCAAATGGGAAATATTCAAACTTCTGCACTGCTTTTTGTATGGTGTTTTGCTATTCATTCATCTATATGCCTCAGATCAGAATTAATCTTATGCTATACTAGTGTTTTATATTGCAAAATTTAAAACATTATCTACCTGAATGTAACAATACCCCTAGCTGGACTGTCTGCAGGGATTGATCTAAATCATGGGTGGTCAAACTTTTTGGTCCGAGGGCCACATCTGGGTGGGGAAATTGTATTCAGGGTCGGCCCAGGGGGTTGGGGTGCGGGCAGGAGTGTGGAGTGTGGGAGTGGGGGCGGTGTGCAGGAAGGGGCTCAGGGCCAGGGATTGGGGCAGAGGAGGGGTGTGGGGCATATGAGGGGGCTCAGGGAAGGAGGTTGAGGTGCAGGAGGGGTGCGGAGTGCAGGAGGGGGCTCAGAGCAGAGGTGCAGGAGGGGTGCGGACTGCAGGAGGTGGTTCAGGGTGCACAGGGGTGCAGGGTGCAGCAGGGGGCTCAGGGCAGGGGGTTGGGGTGCAGGGTGTACAAGGGGGCTCAGGTCAGGGAGTTGGGGTGCGGGGCATACGAGGGAGCTCAGGGCAGGGAGTTGGGGTGCAGGAGGGGTGCGCAGTGCAGGCAGGGGGCTTAGGGCAGGGAGTTGGGGGGCGGTGGGGTGCAGGGAGGGGTTTGGGCTCCGGGGTGGCAGCGGCACACACTGGGGCCAGGGCAGGATCCCTGCACATCTGCCCTGTCCCCGGCCCCGCACTGCTCCAGAAAGCGCTGCAGCCCCTGGGCGAGGGCGGGCAGAGGGCTCTGTGTGTGCTGCCCCTGCCGTGCTTCCAGGCACTTCCCTCGAAGCTCCCATTGGCCGCGGTTCCCCTTTCCCGGCCAATGGGAGCTGCGGGGGGTGGTGCCTGGAGGCAAGGGCCCGGGGGTCGCAGGGATGTTGGGCTGGCTGCTGCTGAAAGTGGCGCAGGGCCTGTGGCGCCACGGGGGGCAATCCTGCGGGCCGGATTCAAAGCCTCGAGGGGCCAGATCCGACCCGCGGGCTGTAGTTTGCCCACCCCTGATCTAAATGCATGAACCTCTACTGCTGCAGATAAAAGACCAGATCCATTAGCTTAGAGACAATAGCAGACCCATTTGGCACAGACTATCATGTATTATGTTTGTACAGTGCCTAGCATTACTGAAATATAAATGTTAAAGAAAATTAATAGGGTATAGCCACAAAAGAGGGTTAAAGAACCACTCTGCAACAGTGTGAGTTACATAAAAAGGGAGTTCCTCCCCCCCCACCCCATTTCAGGTTTTCTAATTGTTCTCTGAAATTGTTGCCTCTGTTTATACATGTGATTTGAGTCTGTCACCTTTTCTCATGGCAGATGCCTTTTGCTTTTAAGAAATTCTGTCAAGGTTCCTTCCCCACTCTGAACTTTAGGGTACAGATGTAGGGACCTGCATGAAAACCTCTAAGCTTCTCTACCAGCTTAGATTTGCTTTTGCTGCCACCACTCCCAATGTGCTAAGTCCCTTCCCTGGGTAGCCTTGAGAGACTCTTCCACCAATTCCCTGGTGAACACTGATTTTTCCTTGTTCTAAGATCCAAGGGAATTGATCTGGACTTACCAGGAATTGGTGGGGGGAAAGGGAAGTGGGGGAGGAATGATTAATTCCTCCTTGTTTTAAGATACAAGGGGTTTTGGATCAATCAGGTTCTTAAAAAGAAGGCTTTTAATTAAAGAAAGAAAGGTAAAATCATCTCTGTAAAATCAGGATGGAAAATAACTTTACAGGGTAATCAAACTTAAAGAGCCCAGAGGAACCCCCTCTAGCCTTAAGTTCAAAGTTACAGCAAACAGAGGTAAACACTCTAGCAAAAGGTACATTTACAAGTTGAGAAAACAAAGATAAAACTAACACGCCTTGCCAGGCTGTACTTACAAGTCTGAAATATTAGAGACTTGTTCAGAAAGATTTGGAGAGCATGGATTGATGTCTGGTCCCTCTTAGTCCCAAGAGCGAACAACCACCAAAACAAAGAGCACAAACAAAAGCCTTCCCCCTCTCCTCCCCCCGCAAGATTTTAAAGTATCTTGTCCCTTTATTGGTCCTTTGGGTCAGGTGTCAGCCAGGTTACCTGAGCTTCTTAACCCTTTACAGGTAAAAGGATTTTGGTATCTCTGTCCAGGAGGGATTATAGTATGGTACACAGGAGGGCTGTTACCCTTCCCTTTATAGTTATGACAAATGCTCACATCATAGATTTTCCATTACAGTAGTGATCACGTCAAACTTTTCAATCTTCTTGACGGCTTCCTATGTATCCTTCTTGACAATCTGCACAAAGTTCTTAATTTTTTTTTAAATTCCTTTATTGATAACATAGCCTTTTATTTGGTTGGTTTTGCTTGTGCCTTCAAAACAAAGCTGTTTCAGTGCTCAGAGTCTGTTGTCCTGATTCTTTGTGGAAAAAATACTAAATATCCTTTTGACAAATAAAATACCAAAGCAGTTGAGAGAAATGAAAATAATTGTGTGTCCCCCCCCTCCCATCCCCCTCTTTGCTACATTGTCATTACCAAGGACACACTATAAATAGGGGCAGGCACAGGATGTTAATAAGCTGCAACTTTAGTCAACAAAAGTAAAACATAAATCAATGGCATAATCAGTAGAGCTGCTTGGGAATCTTTGGACGAAACATTTTTGCATCAGGAAATGCCTAATCACAAAATCTTTTTTGTGGAAAAATATCACTTTTGAGAAAACTGTCTCAGGTCCAGAATAGAATTTCTGGTCAAACCATAGAGACACTCACTCCATAGTAGCTAGTAGTCCAATGGTTACACCATTCACCAGGGACAGAGGAGACCCAGGATCTAGTCTCTGCTCTGCCTGATTCAGAGCAGGGACTGGAACTTAGGTCTCCCACATCCTTGGTGAATAGAGTATTTTTGGAATAGAAAACCAGGGTATAGAGTCTCTTAATGTCTCTCATTAAACCTGTTCCTGGAATAGCTTCTCTTGAAGCTTCGGAAAAGGGACACAGAGTTAGCTCTGCTTAGCTGAAACTCCATGTTTCATTTTATCATTTGTTTAGAATTATATATTGCATTTGTGTTAAATGGAATTACAAAAAGAATCCTGTTTGAGATCTTTTACTAACTTTGGACCCAGTTCTACCACCCTACCTTCCAATGAGTAGTAGCTTAGTCCCCAGTTCAGGAAACCCTGTCAGCACATGTTTGAGTCAACTCATATTTAGAAAAGCACTTAACTACATACTTAAGTGCTTTCCTCAATCAGGACCATATACCATAAATAGCCCTCGCCCTGCCTATCTGCAGTGTTGCATACTGTTCAAAGATAGTAAAGTTGCGGAATCAGGGTCATGTACAAGTTAATGCTATTAGTAGGGAATACACTTTTTCTGAGTAAATAAATTTACATATTCTGCCAGGAATTTGCCTCTGATATAAATGTACATTTCACAATAAATGTGAAATTTCCCTCAAGGAATTAAATCTCTGGAGTTAACATTATATATGATGTTACATGGTTTGTAAATGAAATGAAAGAGGCTTTTAGGATTTTTTTCATTACAGATTATTGGCTATAAAATTAAACAGTTTTATATTCATAAAAGACACTTTTAACAATATTCTTTATTTTCTTCACATACAAACTAAGATTGAAGTAGCCTCCAAGCTATTCTAAAGCACTGTGCATGATAGCAAATCTCATTACTGAAACTGACTAGAAATAAATAAGATAGCCACTCACATTTTGAATGAAATAAGAAGAAAATGATAATATATTAGTAGTGCTGCATTTTATCACTGTGCAAAGATGAAAACAAAATTAAAATGGCATTGGATAGCCCAGTATTCTTTTTAATGGTCCAATCTATATATGCTTATGGCACCATGACTTCTAAGCCTAAAAAACATTTGGATAGTTCTCCAGATATTAATAAAACAAGGTAGAATGTATGCATAATTCTGCTTTCTGCATCTTTGTAACCATAGTTCGGACATCAGAATGCACTAAAAGGGGAAAAGAAGAAGATATGATGTTGGTTTAATCTTTTCCATTATCTTTTTAGTTTTAGGAAATAAATATACAAAATAGTTGTTGAGACAATTTAATATGATTTGGTATAAAAAATGTTGATTGCCACTGGTCTCATGCTTATACTAACATTGTATTAAAACCTTATTTTCTTAGTTGACTACAATATTTCTTTACTTTTCACAGCAATGGAACAGTTCACAGTTCCAACAGTTATTTGACTTCTTAGAGTTTAATAGTAAAATATCAGTTAGCCGATTAAACAAGTTATATCTCTTTAATCCTTTAGCACAAAAGAAAAAAAAAAGGAGAGAGAGAGGAAGGGAGAGGATGTGATAGTAAATTCAGTTTTCATTAAAAGTGCCCAATG
Source organism: Malaclemys terrapin pileata (assembly GCF_027887155.1). Classification (NCBI taxonomy): domain Eukaryota; kingdom Metazoa; phylum Chordata; order Testudines; family Emydidae; genus Malaclemys; species Malaclemys terrapin. Next base: position 182,141,415 of record NC_071507.1, on the reverse strand, counting down.
GAGCATTTCCCGTAGTTCAGAGCAATAGCCCTGAAAAACTGGGGTAACCTCTGTCTATCATTAAAGACTTTTATGGGAACAGTCTTATGGTGCATAAGTTTTAACACTAATATAGGACATCATTGAGTTTCCAACCTCTGTCCCCTGTGATAGTAAAACTAAATGGACCTTATTCAAACTCTAAAGATGAATTTAACTTTTTTTATACAGAATGTTATCTGTTACCTTTCCTTTAAAAACAAATAAGATTCTTGAAATATTAGTTCTACTGCAGTTGTCAATGAAAGACAACTGGAATCAACTGAGTAAAACTTCTCATTCTGACATTTCATTGTAGGTACAGGAAAACACCACAATAAGTAGTGATAAAACCAATATTGCTTTTTTTTTTTTTAAATGTTTACCACTATAGAAATGCAGGTCTGAAAGACAAAAACAGGTACTTTTTTTGTCCAAGTTCCTCCAGTGTCAGGGTTTTATATTTAAAGAATACACCTCTATAGCATCTAAATCTTGCAAGTATTACCCTGGTTATGCAAAATATGAAATGGACTGTATAAATAACTGTAAAAAAAAATGGTCCAACCCTCAGAAATATTGTTTCTAAAGTGAACCAACAGACTTCTATTCAAAAGCAGTAGAGAGTGGCTTTAACTTGTATTTGCACTATTTCCCATTGGAACAATAATAATTTTTCTACTTTCAAAATCAGTATATATATCAAGCTATGTGTAGTTACATCTAGATTGTTCCCGACAGATTGCAGCTAATTTAGAGTGAGTCAATATGCATACATTAAAATTGTCCCTCCCATTATTGATATTGTTGATTATGATAATGACATTACAGTAGAACCTAAGAAGCTCCAACCAAGAGTGGGGCCCCATTGTGCTAGGCACTGTACAAACAAGTTGCAAGAGACAAGTGCCTGCCCTGAAGTGCTTACAGTCCAAAGAGAGTAAACTAAAGTAACCCTTTTCCCAAGGCACAGATATTAAATGATTTAGTCATACAGAGAATCTATGGCAAAGTAAGGAGATGAAGTCACATTTCCTGTGTCCATTGCTTTAGCGGCAAGACCTGCCTTCCTCTCGTGAGCATAAGGTCAGTAGTTCCCACGATGGATCTTCAGACTACTTGCCAAATCGGTGGACCTTACTATTTGCAGAAATTTTTTTTAGGTTAATGTTATATAAAAGTTCAGTTCTGTTATTAAAGAAAATCATATAACCAGGTATAAACAATATTAATCAAAGATTAATCAACGCACTACAAAATACATAAAGGAACATTATACAATACCAAAATGATCTGGGAAAGTGGGCCTGCATCTTGATTCCCTGTTAACTACCTTTCAGAAATTCACCTCTGTTTATGTTGTTCTTGAGACAAAGAAATTCCATTCCCATAATTTACTTGTCTGTGGGGTTTCTTGCCCATGGTATCTCAGCTTAGGTGCTCAATAAGCTAAAGACATCTATAATCAAGTCATTATATCAGAAACCACCTGTGGCAACAAGTAGATCCTGATGAGCTAAACACATCTTTCAATAATCATTTTGCCATCAGTCGCAGAAGACATCTGCAATAACAAGTATTCCCTCATCAACCACAAGTAGCCCCTTTCTGGACACATTTCCTAAAGGCCAACAGGTAGGCAACAGGTAGCAGTGGTAGGCAACCTATGGCACGCGTACCAAAGGTGGCATGCGAGCTGATTTTCAGTGGCACTCACACTGCCTGGGTCCTGTCCACCAGTCCGGGGAGCTCTGCATTTTAATTTAATTTTAAATGAAGCTTCTTAAACATTTTAAAAACCTTATTTACTTTACATACAACAATAGTTTAGTTATATATTATAGATTTTTAGAAAGAGACTTTCTAAAATCTGTAAAATGTATTACTGGCACGTGAAACCTTAAATTAGAGTGAATAAATGAAGACTCGGCATACCACTTCTGAAAGGTTGCTGACCCCTAGGTTAGAGTAAAGAAATTACATACAATCCATCATTTGGTGACACACAAAAGTTCAGTATAAGTTCAACCACCTAGCATATAGATACGGAGCAGTTTAGTTCAGATACAAATGATAATGGGATTCTGGTTAGTAATCTTAAGAGTAAATGTGTCTAAATTTTCCTGTTTCCCTCTAGGGAATTCCCTTTCACTTTCTCATGCAAACTCCTTCTGGAGTTCTCCACAAGTTACTGCAGTTTTTACAAACATAACGATTATTCTCTCAGTACCCATCTATTAGCCGCTTTTCTATTCAAGATTTGGGTATGTGACTCAATTTTTGTTTCGTACCTCCTGTGTGACAGGACTTTGAAACTTGAAATTATATTCACCTGTTGCCCTTTATTCACTGTTTTGATAATTTTCTCAAAGCATGCTGAACAACATAACCTTTGTAAAACTAATTAATCCTACAGTGTTAAGCACATTTAAAACATTGGTCTCATCCCAGACTTAAAAAAGCCTTTATGGTAAAACCCTAATTGTGAATTTTAAATGGGGGGAGGGGAATCATGTACATTATTTTGAGATCCTATTTGAATCTTTGAAGCAAGGGCTCTGAGATGGCTACTCTGATGTTGGAAAACAGATAAGGGGGCTCAGTGAACTGACTGTATCTTTGCTGCCCTTCTTGAGACACTATCTTTGCCAAGAGTATTTCTGCCCATTTCCTTTCCCTGTAGACCTTAGCTTTGAGGGAGCTGTGGCGGCGTATGCACACCCCATCTCCCTTTGGGGTAGATCGGGGTTGCGCTGACACCACAGATACAGTCTACGAGACTGTGCTGGGTCTCACCATGGTGCGGCCCAATGGCCAGAGTCAGAGCGATGGCCCTTGGGTTGTGGGCTGCAAGGCCTAATGGCCCAAGACAATATGGCCACCCACAAGCACAGGGCAATGTGGCCTAGTGGCCGGGATCAATATATAATCCCTCGAGTGCAGGGCAGCATGGCATAATGGCCAAATCCAGAGGCTGTCACCAAAGAGGATGATGGCCAGGGTAGGGGGGGTCCGGGCTCACCCAACACCACCGAGTCCCAACCCAAGGCCTCAACAGTGGCAGAGTGGTCCACCACTGGGTCAGTGGGGAATCCAACCACAACACGCTGACCACACACGGATGGAAGATACCACTCCCTCCAGCTCCCTGCACTTCCTACCGGGTTTCCTGAAGCTGCAGTCTGTAGGACACTGGGGTCTTTGGGCTCCTTGGCGCAGGTAACTCCCTAGGACTCTGACTCAAGTCAATAGGCAACAGGTCTCCGGTCTATGTCTCAGGATGTCTGGCTCCTGCAGGCAAGGACTGTAACAACTCTTGGGTTGGAGCCTCCACCAAGCGTCCTTCTTCCTAGGCAGTCAGCCCAGACTGAGCTGGGCTGCTCTCATTTATATTAGCACAGCAGTTGGAACATTAGCAGCACAGTCTGCAGGGCAGGACTTCCTCCACCCATAGTGTGCAATTAACCCTTTCCAGGCTAGTGTGGGGTATGCATACCCTGTCGCAGGAGCTCAAAAACTATGGTTCCTTAGCAGCCCTGAAATCTGTTGCCACCACCTGCAACCCAGGACCATAGGCACTAGAACAACTGAGAGTGAGAAACCCCTTATCACACTAACTTCTTTAAAAAAAACATGTCTAGCTGAGAACAGCCTTTTGTCAATGTATAGTATGTACAAGTCTCTACATGGAAGTCTAAGAATAAAAGTACCTTCTAGCGGAAAAAATTCCTCATTTCAGACTGCTGTTTAATTTACTTCAAGGAGACTGTTTTTGAACACTTAAATTTTAGTTGAATTTATTTATACTGCTTGATGTGTGTTAATAAATATAAAATGGTCTGAAGGAAGTATATGTTGTTGATATGAGTGTTGATAGGATTATGAGATCTCTCAAAGTAAGAATAGCTTGTTTACTAGTGCTGTTTATATGATTCAAGCATTTGATAGAATGGAATTCACTTATCTATAACCTTTCTAGTTAAGCTTGCACCTTCTTTAAATAATGTCTGTAGTTGCAATCAATGCTTTGTGTAAAGTAGTGTAAGATACAACTATAGTACATTCTTGATTAGAAAAATGTCACTCTGTTTGTTGTCTGCATCAGCATCCCATCAGCTAAATATAAAGAGTTACAATGAATGCATGGATGGTTGGAATCAAATGTGGCTTATAAACTAGAAATATGTAAATTTGTAGTCCTCCCACTGTTCTAAGTTAAGTATAGATTTAAACAGTGACCTAATGTGAATCAAAATAGCTTAAATCAAAAATTGGACTGTTGACAACTTCAAAGAAATTTGATAGGCAATTTGAAGTATATGAATTAAAATGTGGACTTCAAACTTGTCCCTAAGTATATCCTCATAAATATCTTGTGTGAAACAACATTTTAAAAGTGAAGACTTTCAAAGTTCTATTCTATGGAACATTCAGTCCAGAAGCTGCGGGATAAAAGGACACTATCAGAGGTTTTTTTCTTTTTCGTTTTCTTTCTCTTTTCTTTTCCTTCTTTTTTTTTTTCAGCTGTTCTTGCTGCTTCTAGTTCATAAGGAAAATGCAGGGAAATATATAGAACATGTGATGGTTTTCAAATAAATGACTGGGTTAGAGAAATAAGAATGTTGCCATTTAGTGTTTCACTTAATGTTTTAATTAACTCTTTGGGGCAAGAACTGTCTATTACTCTGTGGTTATACAGTGCTTAATGCAATAGAGTCATGATCCTGGTTGTGGCCTCAGAGCAATATTGTAATATAAATAATAATAAATGAATAATAATGATAATGATCAAATAAGTCATAATCTCCTTTTCAGCTGTCAGTAGATGCCCGGCTACAGATGACTAATAAGGCTATTAAAGCAATGCAACAGGCCATTGAGAAACCAAGAAAAAAGAACTCCGAAGATGGTATGGACGGTGCTGGAAGCACGCCTGTCACTTATGAGAAAGCTCTGAATCATCTGCAGCAGTCTCTTGCTCATCTGGAAACGCTCAATCATAGGTTTATCACTTATCTGAAAAACAGTGACCAGGTAATGAGAAATTACACACAACAAATAAAATCAAGTATATTCCAGCAGCAGCGTATATTTGCCTTCTATCTCTATTCACTTTCAAATTACTACAATTGATGTTAGAGGTTTGGATTCGATAGGATTTCTAAATTGCTGAATATGCCTTCTTTCTAAATTTCTAAATATGCCTTCTTATTGTAGATCCGTGATTAACTCTGAGACTTGAATATGTTTCAGCATAAATTGTAATAATTTAATACAAAAGGAGCAGTTCTCTTTTGCCTGAACAAAAGGGCAGGGTGGGGGTTCAATGTAAAGTTCATAGGTGGAACTTGTGAAAGGTTTCAGAGTTTATATTGATATAAAATGCAGTGAGACATTTCTGTATCAATTAATTGGTAAGCTTTATTGAGCTTCTGTACTATTACAGGTATGTCCCTGGAAAAAAAATAATTCACTGGACTGCTTTATCTTTCATACATACATCACTGTGTTCAGGGAACTCCCCTCCCCTCCGCCCCCATTTTTATAAAGTAATATGCACCAAATCAGCATTGTTTTGAGGAGCATGAATCAAATTAAAATCTCTATTATTTTATGAAGTCTTCAATTTTCCACAATGCAATACATGGTTTAATTTTACATACATTTTTGCTTGTAAAATAAAACACACTTGAGAAAATAAGTTGCTATTGCTAGTAAAGTTCCTCTACACAAATGTGAGATTATCAATGATACTCAAAAAAAGTATTTTGAGTTATAAGGAAACCTGGTTACTAATCAGTTATTTGTTTTAAATGTTACCATGAGCAATAATGGTGGAAAGAATTACTTCTGTCCTTTTATTATGGTATATTTTGGTTTTGTTGACTTGTTCTTTGAAGGTGTTCAGAAATTTCCCTTTGCCAGTCTTTTCTGCTTTTCGGTAAATTTTGAGATACTGAGCCATACATATCTGTAAGTAAAGATCATCCTATCTCATGAGTTTCAAAATATCTATTTTCAGGAAATGCTACAGAAGTACGGCCACTTATATGATTTATCCAGGTCAGAGAAGGAGAAAATCCATGACCAGGCAGTAGCTATGTGTATAGATGGTCAGCCTCTAGACATGATACAGCAGTTGATGGAAGTGGCTGTCGGAGATCTGGAACTCTCCCCCAGAGATATAGTACAATGCGCTATAAACAAAATTGTATTTGCATTAAGGTAAGTTAAATTTCTGCAATTATTAAAAATAAAAATTTCTTTCTTATTTCTTTGTGTTCCAGGATGCTTGGAATTCTGCAGGGCCTGAAGAAATAGCAGATATTAGAGAAGTTTATGTTGATATTTATATTTACTTTATAATTCCATGCTTGTAGAATTCATTGTGGTATACAGGAGACTGAGCATGGACTTAACCTTTTTTCGTAAATTTGCTCTTATGCCATGGGTCCAATTTTTGGAAATTTGCTTATAAGATATACCCACTATATACACCTGCTGTGTGTCTTTGGAGTGATTACAATGAATTGTGCCTTTGTTAAATAAAGAGAGAATGGAAAGGTCCCTTACATAGAATGGATGTTGGGAGCAGGTTGTGGGGTCCAAAAGGAGGAATTTCCTGTGTTATAGGGATGTTTTACATATGGATTGGGCTATGTGGACCTGGGAGCTCTTTCGTGCTGGAACTGCAGAACCTGTAGGTACCAAATTAAGGCCTATGTTTTCAAAATGACTGATTTAGGGTTCCTCAATTTTGGGGTGTACAGCTTTAAAGGAGCCTTATTTCCTGATGGTGGATGGGTGCTCATCACTGTGTGAAAATCAGACCCTATAGTTATGTCTAGTCGGATATCCCATATTATTAGTTACTTTTGAAAATTTAGGCTTTCAAGATTTATTTTTTGTCTTTTATGTAGTGTTGGTCTGTTTGATTGTACTGAATTGAAAACTAATTGTCCTCAGAGTCCTAATCTGAATAGAGGGACCTTGAGTTGAATGCACAATGAGTAGTTGGGTGAGCACTTACCTTTTTTTGAAGGGCATACATTATTACACTTTATCATTTATTTGCAGGGAGTAGAAATGGACTGTTGTAAGAAAGAAATTGAGTAAAGGAAGAAGGAAACTGATAGGGAGGGAGATAGAAAGGAGAAGAATAAGAATGGGAAAAACATAATGTGTTGGAACAATGAAGTTGGGTAGCTGATAAGTTGTTAGGGGTAGGTGAGCAATGGATTATCAGGAAACAACCACAAGTGACCAAGTTTCAGAGGTCTATAAATGATGTTAGAGGCTGTGAACGCTTCTCCTGGCTGATGCCCCTAAGCAGAAGGGAGAGTGGGAGCTAATGAACGCAGCTCTCCAGATGAGTCCATTCAGTTCCCGGGAACTGAAAGCCTTGATTTACCCCTGCAAACCTTGCTATAGCTAGTGTTGGCTGATTTGGGAAAGGAGCTTCAAAGGTTTGGGGTATTTCCTTCTTGGAGATCATCCTAGCTGTTGCTTCTACTCCCATTTGGCAGGAGGGAAGCAAAGGCAATTTTAGTGCCCACATCAGAAAATCTGGGCCCATATGTCCCTAGATTGTGATATGTAAAAAGACAGGTGAAAAAGCTGTGAAGTACATCCTTGTGCAACATAGAATGTGCATATCGACCTAAGTACTGAAGAGGGTTACAAGTGTATAAATAGCTTCTCTCTGAACATAGAGAGCATTTTAAAGAAAGGTTGTTGCCTGGCATCTTTTTATCCTGCTGACATTGGTGTCATTGAAGTGAGTGAAATTGGATGTGTCTCAGTCATGCACCAGCACATTAACATTCAAGCTAGTGCATGACGCAAATCGAAACTTACTAACCACAACATTTTCTGTGACTCGTGTGCATTTCAAGGTTCAGTGGGGAAAAAAGTGTAATTATAAAAAAAAAATCCTTGCTGCCTGCAAGGACTGCCAAGTTAAGGAACTCAATAAGTATAACTTGCTTAAAAAAAACTCCTAAGGTTGTTTTGTATTGAAACTCCTTGGGCTTATTAAGGATTGTACATTTGAATTCATAGAAATCATAGAAATGTAGGACCGGAAGGGACCTTGATAGGTCATCTAGTTCAGTCCCCTGAACTGAGACAGAACTAAGTATTATCTAGGCCATCCCTGACAGGTGTTTGTCTAACCTGTTCCTAAAAGCCTCCAATGACAAAGATTCTACAACCTCCCTAGAGAATTTGTTCCAGTGTTTAACTACACTTACAGTTAGGAACGTTTTCCTAATGTTTAACCTAAATTTTCCTTGCTGCAATTTTAACTCATTGCTTTTTGTCCTGTCCTCAGTGGTTAAGGAGAACAATTTATCACCCTCATGCTTGTAACAACCTTTTATATGTTTGATGACTGTTACCATAGATTCACAGATTCTAGGACTGGAAGGGACCTCGAGAGGTCATCGAGTCCAGTCCCCTGCCCTCATGGCAGGACCAAATACTGTCTAGACCATCCCTGATAGACATTTATCTAACCTACTATTAATATTTCCAGAGATGGAGATTCCACAACCTCCCTAGGCAGTTTATTCCATTGTTAAACCACCCTGACAGTTAGGAACTTTTTCCTAATGTCCAACCTAAACCTCTCTTGCTGCAGTTTAAGCCCATTGCTGCTTCTTCTATCCTTAGAGGCTAAGGTGAACAAGTTTTCTCCCTCCTCCTTATGACACCCTTTTAGATACCTGAAAACTGCTATCATGTCCCCTCTCAGTCTTCTCTTTTCCAAACTAAACAAACCCAATTCTTTCAGCCTTCCTTCATAGGTCATGTTCTCAAGACCTTTAATCATTCTTGTTGCTCTTCTCTGGACCCTCTCCAATTTCTCCACATCTTTCTTGAAATGCGGTGCCCAGCACTGGACACAATACTCCAGTTGAGGCCTAACCAGCGCAAAGTAGAGCGGAAGAATGACTTCTCGTGTCTTGTTCACAACACCCCTGTTAATACATCCCAGAATCATGTTTGCTTTTTTTGCAACAGCATCACACTGTTGACTCATATTTAGCGTGTGGTCAACTATAACCCTAGATCCCTTTCTGCCATACTCCTTCCTAGACAGTCTCTTCCCATTCTGTATGTGTGAAACTGATTTTTTCCTTCCTAAGTGGAGCACTTTGCATTTGTCTTTGTTAAACTTCATCCTGTTTACCTCAGACCATTTCTCCATTTTGTCCAGATCATTTTGAATTATGACCCTGTCCTCCAAAGCAGTTGCAATTCCTCCCCGTTTGGTATGATCTGCAAACTTAATAAGCGTACTTTCTATGCCAATATCTAAGTCGTTAATGAAGATATTGAACAGAGCCTGTCCCAAAACAGACCCCTGCGGAACCCCACTTGTTATGCCTTTCCAGCAGGATTGGGAACCATTAATAACAACTCTGAGTACGGTTATCCAGCCAGTTATGCACCCACCTTATAGTAGCCCCATCTAAATTGTATTTGCCCAGTTTATCTATAAGAATATCATGCGAGACCGTATCAAATGCCTTACTAAAGTCTAGGTATACCACATCCACAGCTTCTCCCTTATCCACAAGGCTAGTTATCCTATCAAAGAAAACTATCAGATTGGTTTGACAAGATTTGTTCTTTACAAATCCATGATGGCTATTCCCTATCACCTTACCACCTTCCAAGTGTTTGCAGATGATTTCCTTAATTACTTGCTCCATTATCTTCCCTGGCTCAGAAGTTAAACTAACTGGTCTGTAGTTTCCTGGGTTGTTTTTATTTCCCTTTTTATAGATGGGCACTATATTTGCCCTTTTCCAGTCTTCTGGAATCTCTCCCGTCTCCCATGATTTTCCAAAGATAATAGCTAGAGGCTCAGATACCTCCTCTATTAGCTCCTTGAGTATTCTAGGATGCATTTCATCAGGCCCTGGTGACTTGCAGGCATCTAACTTTTCTAAGTGATTTTTAACTTGTTCTTTTTTATTTTATCTGCTAAACCTACCCCCTTCCCATTAGCATTCACTAGGTTAGGCATTCCTTCTTTGTTTCGGTCTTCACCGAGAAGTCTGAAGTCATTAAGCATCTCTGCCATTTTCAAGTTTCCTGTTACTGTTTCTCCTTCTTCAATGAGCAGTGGGCCTACCCTGTCTTTGGTCTTCCTCTTGCTTCTAATGTATTGATAAAAAGTCTTCTTGGTTCCCTTTATTCCCGTAGCTAATTTCAGCTCATTTTGTGCCTTTACCTTTCTAATCTTGCCCCTGCATTCCTGTGTTGTTTGCCTATATTCATCCTTTGTAATCTGTCCTAGTTTCCATTTTTTATATGACTTCTTTTTATTTTTTAAACCATGCAAGATCTCATGGTTAAGTCAAGGTGGTCTTTTGCCACATTTTCTATCTTTCCTAACCAGCGGAATAGCTTGCTTTTAGGCCCTTAATAGTGTCCCTTTGAAAAACTGCCAACTCTCCTCGGTTGTTTTTCCCCTCAGTCTTGATTCCCATGGGACCTTACCTATCAGCTCTCTGAAATCTGCCTTCCTGAAATCCATTGTCTCTATTTTGCTGTACTCCCTTCTACCCTTCCTTAGAATTTCAAACTCTGTGATTTCATGATCACTTTCACCCAAGCTGCCTTCTACTTTCAATTTCTCAATGAGTTCCTCCCTATTTGTTAAAATCAAGTCTAGAACAGCTTCCTCCCTAGTAGCTTTTTCAACCTTTTGAAATAAAAAGTTGTCTGCAATGCAGTCCAAGAATTTGTTGGATAGTCTGTGCCCCGCTATGTTATTTTCCCAACATATATTTGGATAGTTGAAGTCCCCCATCACTACCAAATCTTTGGATGATTTTGTTAGTTGTTTAAAAAAAGCCTCATCCACCTCTTCCACCTGGTTAGATGGCCTGTAGTAGACTCATAGTGACATCACCCTTGTTTTTTACCCCTTTTAGCCTAACCCAGAAACTCTCAACACTTCCGTCTCCTATGTCCATCTCCACCTCAGTCCACCATGTCCCCTTTGTCTTCTCTTCTCTAAATTAAACAATCCCAGTTTTTTTTTTCCTTTCCTTGTGGATCATGTTTTCTAGACCTTTAAGTCATTTTTGTTGCTCTCCCCTGGACTTTCTTCAGTTTGTCCACATCTTTCCCAAAGTGTGGTGCCTAGAACTGGACCAGTACTCCACTTGAGGCCTTATCAGTGCTGTGTAGAGTGGAAGAATTACTCCAATGTCTTGCTTACAACACTCCTGTAATACATCCCAGAATGATGTTTGCTTTTTTGCAACAGTATTACATTGTTGACTTATATTTAGATTGTGATCCACTATAACACCCAGATCCTTTTCTGCATTACTCCTTCCTAAGCAGTCATTTCCCATTTTGGATTAGTGCTGACTTTATACATGTACTCTCTAGAATCATAGAATATCAGGGTTGGAAGGGATCTCAGGAGGTCATCTAGTCCAACCCCCTGCTCAAAGCAGGACCAATCCCCAACTAAATGATGCCATTATCCAAATAACTTATGACATTATTGAATAGAACCAGCCCCGGTTGGTTCCAGTTCTATTCAATTGTGGTTGGTCATACAACGGGTTTGAAAGAATACAATGTTGTGGAGCTGAAGAGTTGGAATTGTGTTTTGGGGTGCATGTTGGCTAATCGTGTAAATTGAGGATGTTGTAGATGTAACATTTAGCTTAACTGGAGATCCCCTGGATTTTTAATGACTGAGTTGATAGGGAATGTCATTGAGCCGTCTTAACCTTAATGTAAGTTGACTTATTTTGTGAAAGATTATGTTGGCCTCTGTGATGACTCCAAAGTAAAATGCAAAACTCAAATCAAACTTAATGCAGGACAAAAAATCCCTCTGTTTAACATTTTGATGATAAAATTAAGATCCCACCGTCAGTACAAAAACTATTCATAGATTCTAAGCCAGAAGGGACCATTGTGATCATCTAGTCCAGCAGTTCTCAAACTGTGGGTCGGGACCCCAAAGTGATTTTTGACCCCATTTTAATGGAGTCACCAGGGCCGGCATTAGATTCGCTGGAATCCAGGGCAAGCCCAAGCCCAAGCCCGAGCCCGAGCTCACCCCCACCCAGGGCAGCGGGGCTTGGGCTTGGGGGTGCAGACCCCTCTCCCCGGACCTGGGGGAATGGGGCTTGAGCTGCAACGCTCTATCTTCAGGGTGGCAGGGCTTGGGCTCCGACACCCCTCTCCGAAAAGCTCATGTAGTAACTTTATTGTCAGAAGGGGTGATAACATTTGAAAATCAACATTAATAGTCCAGTGAGCTCCTCAGCCAGCACTTTTAAAACTTTTGGATGCAAGTTATCTGGACCTGCTAATTTTAAAATGTCTAGTGGAATGGAAAGGGTATTATCAGCACCATGTCATGAGACTATATCATCTGTTTTTCCCCAAATACAGAACAGAAATATTTATTGAACACTTCTATCTTTTTTGTGTTGTTACTGATAATTCTACCATTTCCATCTAGTAATGGACCAATACCATTGTCATGATTCTTTTTGTTCCTAGTATATTTAAAAAACCTCCTTTTTATTATCCTTATCTCCGCTGGCCATAGATTTCTCTTCATGTCCCTTGCCTCCGTTATCAATTTTCTGTAATTCCTAACTCCTGATTTGTATTCATTACTATCAACTTCCCCTTTCTTCCATTTGTTGTATATTATTTACTATTATTATTATTTACAGTTTCAAAAGACAACAGAATTCTGTGTATTTTCATAGTAAACAATTTACTAACTTTTTGCACAGAACCATCTAAAAATATTCTCTTTGAAATTCCCCCTCCCCCTTTTTTCATATTTCTTTGGATTATTCTAGCTAACCAACCCGCTCCAAACTTATCTCACACAAGCCTTCTTAGAAACAGATCAGTTTTAGATTGAACAAATAGTTATTCCCCTAATTCTAGATGCATAATTTTGAGCTAAGTCAAGAGTATTTAACAAAATTGTCAAGTTCTGTCAGCTACTTCCATTTTCCTACACTGTCAACCTGCCTTGCTGACTCTTCAGCTCCACTTCTCCAAATTTAGGATGGAAACTCTCCCACTATAAGTGTAGTATCTCCATGAGACGCTTATTTGCATATTCCAGTTAAGCTCTGTCATTGGCAGTTTCTTTGGTTTTGCTACAGAAATCACTGCTAACAATGGAAATTGGTTGACGCTCTTTTTCTGTCATTCACCCCTCACGTGCTCACAAAGGTTTTGGTAATGATTTTAGCTTTTCTGAGGGCATGGCTACACTTGCAAATGTAGAGCGCTTTGAGTTAAACCAGCCTTTGTAGAGCACAGTAGGGAAAGCACTGCAGTCTGTCCACACTGACAGCTTCAAGCGCACTGGTGCAGCCACATTTACGTCACTTGCAGCGGCATTGGGAGCTGTGCATTATGGACAGCTATCCCAGCATGCAAGTGACTGCAACGTGCTTTTCAAATGGGGAAGGAGGGTGGAGTGTGACAGGGAGTGTGTTATGTGTATGTGGGGGGAGAGAGAGTGGGTTTTTGGGGGACTGAGAGCATGTCAGCATGCTGTCTTGTAAGTTCAGACAGCAGCAGACCCCCCCACCACCACCCCTTGCCTCTCTCTCACACACACAGCATTCCACACTAATGGTTGCTTTGTCTCGGAGCAGATAAGCAGCCAGCTGTCAGAAACGGAGCTTTCAAACAGCATATCCACATTCGTACCGCGAGTTCAAAATAATGAGAAGAGTTGCTACTTGACTTTAAGGGGATAATGGGGCGTTTCTGGAGGCTGATCAGAGCGCAGTAATGCAACACCTCATCCACATTGGCGCCGCAGTGCTCCAGTGGGGGTGCAGCAAATGTTATTCCACTAGCTGAGGTGGAGTACCAGGAGTGCTGTAGCCGCAGAGTCAGAGCACTCTATGTGCTTTGCCAGTGTGGATGGGTAGTGAGCTAGTGCGCTCAGGGCTCCTTTATTGCGCTGTAACTCGCAAGTGTAGCCAAGCCCTGAGTCATCTGGGGTATAATCTATACCTGTTTTTAGATGACATACTGAGAGTATTGTCCACAGAAATCTCCCAGGAAGAAATGGAGAAGAGGCAGAAGACCTTTTCCATGTTTCACGCACACGCATATTTGTGATACATTTAAAGAAGAGGTTTTTAATCCCATCTCAGAGGACCTACTCCCTCAGAGTCAAGAGACTCTGAGATATCATGGAACTGAATATCATTAATCCACTTCATTGTCAGCTCCTGAGTCTTCTGATCTCTTGTGTGCATCATACAGTATTAGAATACTCATCTGTCTTTGCCAGACTCTGGGGTCTTGTTGACAACTCTGAATGAAGTAAGAGAGAGTCCTGTGGCACCTTTAAGACTAACAGATGTATTGGAGCATAAGCTTTCGTGGGTGAATCCCCACTTCGTCAGACATGTGTCTGACAAAGTGGGGATTCACCCACGAAAGCTTATGCTCCAATACATCTGTTAGTCTTAAAGGTGCCACAGGACTTTTTCTTACTTTTTACAAATCCAGACTAACACGGCTACCCCTCTGATATCTGAATGAAGTACTTCTCTTACTTGCAGGAAGAGATGTAGCCCAATGCTTTTTGGATATGGGAAACGATCAGTTCAAGAAAGGAAATACAGTTAATTTTCCATTGCCCCCTGCTCTTATTGGAGAACAGTCAGGGAAGCAGAGGTTTGATAACTTAGGAATGTACATAATTGTATGGCGTTTCTTATAGAAATCACAATTGTGTGACATTGTGACTCATGATTTCCCAGTGGGATGTGCTAATACCCCAAATATTAACACCAGTGCAGAAGTTTCTGATTTCCTACCACTGAAGGGCTGCACAAATATAACAGGATAGAAAGTTAGGCTAAGGAAGCAACAAGGCATCAGGCATTTTCAGTGAATAATGTAATTAGGCGAAAAGATTTAGCTGTATTTAATTTATTCGCCTTTTAAGCAGTCTTTGTAATTTTTTTATTGCTCTTGAGAACCTTTTTGATTAAATTCATGTCGTTTTTCTGTAGCTGAACTGAAAACAAAATGAGCCTTTATCAGTTTAATTACACTAGACTCATGCAGTCTTCACCTTAAAGCTTCTAGGTATCCTGGGGGGCGGGGCATACAAGAGGGAGAGAGAGAAAAATGCACACAAAATACCATATAATCTGTGTGAAGGACTAATGTTTCATTAATTATGTTTGCTTTTGTCAGTAGCTTCTGATGATTTTACTGTTAATTAGGAGGAAAATAAAAAACTGTATTCCTTGTGAAAATTTAGTGGATGATTGTCATGTAAAAGTCTTTTGAATTGTAATTCTTTTTCATTGTCCTAACCAATTTTAAGCAGCTCAGATAATATCAGGTTTTTAAGAAGAAAATTACTTGCTTCCAACCATGTATTTATTTTAGAAATGAACTTTATTTGATTACAGTTAATTGAGTTCATTTCTATTTTATTTTAAAATACATCCTTACCATGGATATCTAGACTTTCTACCTTAGGAAAAAGGGCCAATTTACCAATTTTCTGGTAAAATAACACTTTCCCTTCTATCAGGGGGTAGCCGTGTTAGTCTATATCTACAAAAACAACAAGGAGTCTGGTGGCACCTTAAAGACTAACAGATTTATTTGTGCATAAGCTTTCGTGAGTAAAAACCTCACTTCTTCGGATGCAAGAAGAAGTGAGGTTTTTACTCACGAAAGCTTATGCACAAATAAATCTGTTAGTCTTTAAGGTGCCACCAGACTCCTTGTTACTTTCCCTTCTACAGCAGCTTCCATGTGATTATCTCAAATCACTTTGTAAACATTAATGAATTAACATTATCCTGGGAAAGTAAATATTGTCCCTGTTTCAATTAATTAATTAAATAATTAAAACACAGAGAAGTTAAGGCCTCAGTTTTCGGAAATCTCCTTTAATTTCTGTTGTTTCAGTAGAGCCCAGTTTGAGGTACATAGAATGATTTCCATAGGTGCATTTGCACTTCCCAGTGAAGCCACCCAGAGCTTTTTAAAAAATCAAGTCCTGGAGGTGTTTCAGGTTTTTGTACCATCCAAAACCCGAGGAACCCAAAATTAGTGAACACACTTTCTCCTAGGGCATAAAATTTGGTTATCCATAGAAAGGGTGTATCTTAAATGACTGGAAAACTAAATCACAGAAAGTCCTGTTGCAGAGCTGAAAATAGGTCTCATATCGCCTCATTCCTAGTCCTGTGCTTTAACCACAAAACCATCCTCATTCCCTCTGTACCTCAGAGAGCCATTTTCTCTGTTTGGATTGTGGTTTTTAAATCACTCTTAGAGTTCTTTGGATATTTGATGATATATATGAAAAACAAATTCCCTTATTTCACAAGCTAGTCCAAAAAAACCTCCCAGGCCCAACAAGACAAGATGGGAAATTTCAAGTCAATCTATAGAAAAATCTCTAATAATGTAAGTTTAAATATCAAAGGAGTAGCCATGTTAGTCTGAATCTGTAAAAGCAGCAAAGAGTCCTGTGGCACCTTATAGACTAACAGAAATATAGGAGAATGAGCTTTCGTGGGTGAATACCCACTTCTTCGGATGTATGTAAGTTTAAATGTTATAGCTCTCTTGATTCTATGCCAGTGTTTGAAATTTTCTTTTTGTTTCCTTCTAGTTATTTTTTTAAACAGATTGGAACCATCTCATTGTGCATATAGCTGTGTTGTTTCCTTATTACAAGTTACCTTTTTCAGCATCCCCTTTCTTTCATATGGTTTATTACTTCTGCATGTTTCTAGGTGGATGTGGGGTTTTTTTTGTTTGTTTTTTGTTTTTGTTTTTTTCCCCAAAGAGCTAGAGATCAAACTATTGATGTGATGTTGGTCAAAATGGTCTCACTCTGTTGAGTTTTACCTAAGGGTAGTGCATGGCACCCCCTAAATATTTGGAGGACCCAAATTGACAATGGTCAATTTAAGAAAATGTAATTTTTATGTCCATTTACCAATACAGAAAAATGACGGAGGGTTTCCATTCTCGCCATTTTATATGCTTTAAAGTTCGACTCTTAAGTGCTGTAAAATAGAAATGGTTACTAGGAGTGCTTTGAAATATGATGTGCCTCATAGAGTTGCAGGTCAGCATTAGTGATCCAAATTTGGGGTCATTTCACTGAGGATTTCCTGAGTTACAGGCCCTACAGAAAATGGTTTCTGTGTGCTGTCTTATACTGTTAAACTGAGCGGTACTCATGACTGGATGAATCACAGATGTGGTTGAGTTTGATGGCTGTGAACTCATCCATCAATTAACATAACTAAGGGTAAGTTAATTACAAGTCCCCACCAAAGAGGAAAAAAGTTTTGGACTGAATGACTGAAGGTTGCCGCAATTTGTGAGTCATGGGTGGCAATTTTATTTTTGAGGACTATAATCAAAGTATTGAGGGAAATTGGACACATGAATGCTCCCTGGGACAGGGGACGTGTATTAGGTGCAGAGATATTTAGGGCTGCAGCAAGTCAATTTTGACTGAAAGTAGTGCATGGCACCGATTACATCTTTGGGGAACCCAAGTTTTAAGAAAATGTTCACTTCTTAGCTTGTGTAGATGGGTACTATGGAAGGATTATAGTGCACGTGTGCCACTACAGAAAAACAGAATGAGATGTTTTCTTTGCAGCCAATTTATGCTTGCCTGGGCAGTTTGGGGGAATGTGCCCATGTCACTGTTCCTGTTGAACACCCCTCCACTGATGTTTCTACTCCAGAACTTTGTACACCTGTGCAATACAAATTTTATAACTCGTATAGCTTGCTACATGTTGTCTCTGTTACAACGTGTATTTATTTTAGGTGAAGCTTACTGTGAACACAGCAGAATAATCAGCAGCCAGTCTTATCAACATTTTTGTTATATGTAGGGAGGAGCTGGAGACAGAGGACTTTGTGGGAGGGATAGAGACAAGGAGAGGAGTTGTGGCTGCAGAGGGGGCAGGAAATGAGGATGGGGTGGTAGGCAAGTGTTGGATTGGTTATTTGAGAAAATCTATATTTTACTGGTCCTAAGGCAGGGCAAGTGGCTGCTTCCAGATCTTGGAGCAATTAATGTGTTTCCAAAGACACAAAGTGGTCGTTTGCAGCTGATAGTCCAGGTACTTTGACTGCCAAGGGAAAAGAAATGTGTGTGCTGCCAGAGTTGCCAGCATGTGGATTCTGGGAGATTCCATGTTTTGCCCGCATTGCAGCATCTAACCAGTGACCTAAGAAGTTGTGATCTTCAGGTGGAGATGATCTGGGCCTTTATCCCTAGGGTACACGATACAATGTATGAGAGCAGATCTGCATCTCATCAGAGATTTGTGTGCAGGAGCTGTTTTCTCAGGTTTCGCTGAGAGTCTGAATAATTGCTACAGCCACAATATGAAAGTGATTAAGTATTGGAAGAACATTAATCAGGAAATTGGAAATGGGCTGACCAGACAATGTGCACTATATGGCATAGAAACATTACCCGCTCTGACATCTCACTTTTTCTTGGAGATGGGGCACATCTACTGGATAGGGATTAGGGGATCTTTCTCTCAAACATAAAACGCTCAGTATTTTGGAACAGAAATCCTGTCTCAGTTCTTCCACCAGCCCTATCACAAACTCCACCCTCAAACCATTTTGAAACATGACCAGGAGCCCCATTCCACTGTAACATGGTTGTCCTTCGCTCTAGGCAGTGCGTATGAGTCAGTTACAGAAGGGAGGTATCAGAGTAGCAGCCGTGTTAGTCTGTATCCGCAAAAAGAAGAACAGGAGTACTTGTGGCACCTTAGAGACTAACAAATTTATTAGAGCATAAGCTTTCGTGGACTACAGCCCACTTCTTCGGATGCATATCCGGGCTGTAGTCCACGAAAGCTTATGCTCTAATAAATTTGTTAGTCTCTAAGGTGCCACAAGTACTCCTGTTCTTCTTTTTTAGAAGGGAGGTAGTAACAGCAATAGAGATGTTTCTATACCAGGAAGTAAATGCATTCCTGGAAATGCATTCCCTACTTGTGATGTGGGGGCGGTGAGCACCTGGGTACAGTAGTGGGGAGGGGGCCAGGTTGGAGGGGGAATGCAGTTGAATGGCTCAGGGGCATGGCTAGCAAGGTGTGCCAAAACCAGCTGATGTGTTGGGAGGGAAGGCCAGCTGGTTCAATAACAAACTTGTGGGACATGTCATTTTGGCAGTTGTAGATACCAACTAATTCCTACCAACAGTGTATCTTTTTCTGTTGGATAAAAAAAATATGAAAAAACCTGGAAAATTCAATGGCAAAAAAACCCTATGTTCATTCAAAGTTAAGGTATATCGTCCCCTTGCAGAACGCTGGGTTGAACAAGACTCAAACTTCTGAACATCAGGATATCTAGAGTTAAGGTTTCTTTTGCAACCTTAACTCTGTCCTCTTTCAGCAGTTACACTCTGTTAACACACATACCTTTACTCTGCCAAGCCCACAGTTGCTGAAATGTACAAGCTCTTCACCTCCCTTTACAAGGCATTCACTCTTACCCACAGGATTCCATCGACCACTATTATAGAACAAAAAGAAAAACAAAACTGGTTGCCTTTCTTCTGTTCCCCTGGAATAGGCAGTAGCCAATGGGAATTACTTGCAAACACTCAAGGTGCAGTCAGCATGTTAGGTGTACCTAAAAGAACTGATGGAGGCAATAGTTGTGCCTGCTTGATAAAGGTGTGTTTGTGATGTAAGGAGCTGTAAGTGTGAGATAAGATCTGTGTTTTGCATCCTCTGATGTGTGAGAGCAAAAAGAAAGGACTGCAGGTGTACCTTCAGGTTCTAGTATGCATCATTTCAGTGCAGAATTGTGAACATTTAGGGCTTCTGATTTTAGGTTATAACTGATACTCTAATAAAACACCCCGGTTATGAGAAAAATGAAATGAGCAATTATCCAATAAACACAAGAAATGGTTACTCAATTCATGTTGACTTCGTCCCTTTCACAGTGCAGTTTGTTTATATAGGTAAATGTCACTGCTGCCTGGCTTATATCTAAGGGATTGTCTACCCAGAGCAGTAATGTGGACTATGGGGATGTGATTTCTAAAGCACACTAACATGTTACAATTTAACTAGTCCATGTAGATCCTGCCTTTATGCACTAAAGATTCCCTGGAGTGCTTTAACATAGTGCTATATGAAATAGCACTACGTTAAAGCGCAGTAGGGACAAATACACCAACCAGGGGTTCAATAACAAGGATGTGAAGCTTAAACTAATCATGTAGGGCATTTTTTATACCTGTAATAAAAAATTAAGTAGACAAGAATTTTGGGAAGTACCTGGAAAAAAAATCTTATCATTACAGTATACAAGAGAACCTTGAAACCCTCAGACTTCTGAACATCTACATAGAACTCAAAAAGTGCTAAAAATAAGCCTAGAAAATGAAATTAACAAACCCTGAGAAACAGAAGCTCTACATACATTATGTAATTAGCAGGACATGGGGGGGTTATTACTAAGGGTATTGTCAGTAGAGAGCTGGGATATGAGAGCAGAGTAAGCATTTATTATCCACATGGACTCAAGTGTGGTCAGTGTCGGGTGTAGCTGGATTGATTGGTCGAGGCACTAGTTAACTCTGTTTTGTAGAGATGTGTTTGTAAGATCTGTGGATTACTTTGAGGTGTGTGACGGAGCTGTGATTGTGATATGAGGAGATGGATGCTTCATACCCTCTCACGTGAGGAAAGGAAAGAGCTGCATGTGTATCCATCATTTCTTTGCAGAATTGTTATGTCAGTATCAGGACATAGGGCTTTTATTACAAAGGACGTTGTCAGCAGTGAACTAGAATATGAGAGGACTAATACTTTAATGATGGTTAAATGAAAGTGTAGGTTAAGATGTTATGCTCTAAGTATAAGGGAGTTTTAAAAGGCTGTGAAGTGATTCTTCAATTGTATACATGTGATATTCTTTCTGGGCAGTTGGCTAAGTGTGTGAGTGTATTCCAGGATCTGGAACCTCCTGAATCTTACAGTACCAAGGGCCAGTGTCGTATATGTGTATCAGATGGAATCCTGTGGGTGAGAGTGAATTAGTGGTAAAAGGAGGTGAAAAGTTTGTACATTTCAGCACCTGTGGGCTTGGCAGTGTAAAGGTGTGTGTATTAACAGGGTGTAATTGCGGCTTTGCTGATAGAGGGCAACCTTACCTCTGCATTTCCTGATTTTCAGATGCTTAACTCATCATTCTGCAGGGGGACGGCATGCCACCAAACAACTTTAACTCTTTGTTAAAGTAGTTTTTTGCCATTCAGTATTTTTAATCTGCTGATCCAATGCTACTGAGATAGACCCTGACTACTAATCAACATTAAAGAAGAAAATCTGCTAAGGTTTCAAAACCTGCATGTCAATACTTTCCTCAAGGGTCACCTGTGTAGAGTAGTTATTTTCTTAGCTAGGGCAAATATTGTCCCACTGCAGTTGCATAAATTACAAGGTTGTAGAAACTACCGTAACTCTAAGGGTAAATGTGAAAAGCACTGTAATTATTCCTCTGCATATTGCAGTACCTGATACCTTTTGGGTTATCTCATCTTTGGCAGAGCAGTCATTGATGCCTTTGACATTTTTCAAATTAGTAGGAAGCCATAGTTCTCAGGTATAGAAAAAGGCTGCCACTTACTCTAATGATACAATAACTGTATTGTCCTGATGAATTGAAGGAAGGGTATAATCTATCCCTGGTGGTTGAGTTGTTCTTAGCAAACCAATTTTGGAAACATTTGTCTAGCATCCTTTGTTCTTAAAAACTAAAATGAACCACACTAAAATAGACAGGTCAGCTTAACCATCAGTGCCCTTATAACAAATTGTATGAAAAGACACTTGAGGCATAAAGTGCTACTGTAATTCAGTTTCCCCTTAAGTATTCAGTCATTTTTCATGTTTATTTCTCTAGACTTCATATAAAAAGATTTGAAATTTCATTCCATAAGACAAATGTTTAAACAGCACTGCAACTGTTATCTTTATATAAGTAGCTAACAACAGGCACTCCAACTTCTATCATTTTCTGACATGTGGAGAGGTGTGTCCCCCAACTGTGGAAATTCCCTGACTGGATACTTGATTCATAATTATTGTATTTAATCCTAGGCAGACTGATTATTGAAGAGCAAGTATGCTGATACAATTTGTGCATAGCCTTTAGTCTATTAATAATCAGTAGTAGGAAAATACTCACACTGAATTATGTTACCCTGCAGATTTTGCCAATGCATTTCGATAGTTTTTCATATGGACCAGGTTTGAGATGGGCATTCTGAAGAATACCAAATGTTCCAGGCCATTTTAACTCTCCAGGTTTTTTTCTTAAAGTGCATTTGACTGCTGTTATTTTCTCCTGTTGTTTATTTCCATTTTTGCTCCTCATATCGCATATGACACAGAGATAAAAGCTACTAATCAAGTAAGGTAACTGAAAGTTGTCACATTTACTGAATATTCATAAATGACCTTCAGGTGTTCAGACAAAATTAGATATTGTGTCCAGAAACCTTTATTCTAAAATAATCATGTTTTTGTATAAACTGGTTTTGTTTGATTCTTTTAACAGCGATAATGGTGCTGACTTTACTTTGATAAAAGACCCGCTTCAGATCCTAGAAGAGATTGTTTCTGCAGTCCACACAAGTGCTGAAAAGGGGTAAGAATGTATATGGATACCGTTAACCTGATTTTTAGTGGGTTGTATATTATTATAGGCTCGCCCATGATCTGATCATAAGATAATCAGGTTCTCGTCCTGAAATCAGGCTACAGAGAATTGAATGTAGGGAGTTCAGTATTTTGCAAGGAACCTCAGGGTGTGTGGCTAGAATGCTCACGCTGAGGTCAAAGCTGAGCTTTGGAGATTTTTATTAAAATAAAGGAAAAAGTGATCAAAGCTCGAAACCACAGAATCAAAAAGAAATAATAGAGTTCTGTGGATACCTGTGGTATCATTCCTTACAAAAGCTGCTTAGACTTGCACATTCACACCCTTCCTTAGCGGACCTGGTGATGGGAGACAGAGGACCAGCCTTGTCTCTGGTATGCCAAATGAGTCCGATGCTTCATGTTCCTCAGTATCTGAGATGGTGGAGAAAAGGGTCAAATGTTGAGTGGCTGTTGTATTGAAAAAGCTAAGCTAAAAGCTAAAGACAAAAAGAACAAAAGGGAACTAAACTAGTTGGATAGAGTACCCCTTCGCATGGTGGTTTTGCCCTTTTATAGGGTCTTGGTACCCTTCTAAATATTCATGTCAGTGCCCAATGTTCCATGCCCAAATCTTATTTCCTCACCCATATAAGCTTAGGGCACACTTACTCTAGAGCAGGGGTAGGCAACCTATGGCATGCGTGCCGAAGGCGGCATGCGAGCTGACTTTCAGTGGCACTCTCACTGCCCGGGTCCTGGCCACCAGTCCTGGGGGCTCTGCATTTTAATTTAATTTAAGTGAATCTTCTTAAACATTTTTAAAACCTTATTTACTTTACATACAACAATAGTTTAGTTATATATTATAGACTTAGAGAAAGAGACCGTCTAAAAATGTTAAAATGTATTACTGGCACGCGAAACCTTAAATTAGAGTGACTAAATGAAGACTTGGCACACCACTTCTGAAAGGTTGCCAATCCCTGCTCTAGAGGCTAGCGTATTCATACATATTAACAGCATAGCCATACATACTAATGCCACTTAGCTCATTCTTGAAACCCGTTACCTTTGGCCTGGACCGTTACTTCCATGTCCTTGTGGTGTACCTCGTGGTTACCAATAGGTCCCAAAAATCTTTGGTAAACACATTCAATTCCCTAAAATCTAAAGGGCAACTGGTAGGCCATTTATCTATGCCAAAGGTTATAAATACTCATGCTAACTTGCTTTAGTTAATCGTACAGAATACAGGTCTTTAGGTTCCTTGCGTATGGGCTGAAATACGTCATACGAATCCTTTTGTTAACACTGTCAGATTGTTTTGGTCACAATGCTATGACAAGGTACAGTATTGAATGTGGATACTTTCCTGCAAGGGAGTATATGATGAATTTATTTCTCACATGCATTATAAGACACCCATCAGTAGTACTTGACTTTTGCATAATTTAAAAGAAAAAGCATACTATATCCTACAATCCCTTGCAATTATCAGACTGAAAGGACTAGAGCCAAGAGCCTAATTACCAGTGGGGATTGCAACATTTTGTTGGAAAACATCCGAACAAAAAGATCTATTTTGCATCCTGCTGTAAAAGTGACAGAATCCCACGGGGAATTAATTCCAAACCCTAGGGCCTGCCACCAAGAATGCCTTGATTCTAGCTCCTGGAAATTCATCCTCTGAACGACTTTCACAATCCATTAGTTACATGAAAAAGAAAGCTCTCCCACCCGTCCAGTTCCTTGTTAATAACTCCCACTCTAGGAAAAAATAAGGCTTTACTTAATTATGAATCGATCCTCATCAGTTTGCTCTACAACACTCATTACCATTATACCTATTTTTGACTAAGCCATAACCAGAAGCAGCAGGCATGAAGCAGGGGGGAAGGTAAGGTCTGTACACTGAATCATTGTTCAAACTTCTAGTGCTTTAGTGTCCTGCCAATGTTATTTATCATTTTATTGGTTCTCTTAGCATTGCTACTCTTATGGTCGTGTCAGCACTTTCATGATAACTCAGCCTTAAAATTTATTCTGGACTGAAACATGGCATACAAATCACAGTTTGAGAGAGAAAATGTAGTATACCAAACAAAACCAAAAAAAAAAAAAAAAGTGGTCTTATGGAGTTAAACAAAAAAGAAACTTAAGTCAGATATGTGTTTGTGAGCTTTTATAACTCAATGTGATGGGTGCTTTTCATTGACTTTGTGGTAAGGGGAATCTCACATCTTTTCATTGGCCTCCATAATTACACTTCTTAGCTGAGAGAACTGATCCCTGGAAGAAGTGCTGAGCCAGGGCTTTTGCAAATTGCTTATCTAAAGTAACACTGTGCATGGGGAAGAGGCAGAACTCCCTCCTCCTCCCCCCACACACATTAAGGTATGTCTGCACAGCAGCTGAGAGATGTGATTTCTAGCAGAGGTGAATATAAACTTATTTCAGAGTAGTAGCTGTGTTAGTCCATATCCACAAAAAGAACAGGAGTACTTGTGGCACCTTAGAGACTAACAAATGTATTTGAGCATAAGCTTTTGTGAGCTACAGCCCACTTCATCAGATGCATAGAATGGAGCATATAGTAAGGAAATATATATGCTCATACAGAGAACGTGAAAAGGTGGGAGTTGTCCTACCCCATTACAGACAGTTTGACAAGAGGTGTGAGAATGCTTAACATGGGGAAATAGATTCAATGTGTGTAATGGCTCAGCCATTCCCAGTCTCTATTTAAGCCTAAGTTGATGGTGTCTAATTTGCATATGAATTCAAGTTCAGCAGTTTCTTGTTGGAGTCTGTTTTTGAAGCTTTTCTGTGGCAAAACTTGTTAGTTCTCTTTGAGCTAGTGTCTAAAACTAGCAGTGGACATGGTAGCACAGGCTGCAACTTGGGCTAGCTGCCCCAGTACATCTCTCGGGGGTCAGGCAGGTCTGTATTTGAGTGCCTAGCCACAGCCACACTACTATATGCAGGTGCTAGTACTGGCTCTGGGAATCACACCTCCCTGCTGCTTTGTAGACATACCCATACTTAAGTACCATTGTCAAGCAACTCTATATAAAGGGCAGGTTGGGGCATGCTGAGCAGGGAACATTAGCTGCGCCCCAGCTCAGCTTAGTTGTAGAAGATCTGAAATGAGTGACTTTAGACCCTGTCCTTGGCAGACAGCAGCAATGGACTTACAGTTGAGAAAACAGAGTCTAATAGGATCCTCACTTCCACCTCCGTTTAGCACCTCAACAAATAAAGTGAGCAGTGTGTGTGTGTGCAGGTGTCCAGATTAGAGTTGAGAATTGGCTATTCTAAAAATGGCTAGATAAATTAAACTATTGCCAGTTTTTTCTTCCATAACCTATAACAACTTTGTTTGTTTTTAACCCCAAACAGCCTAATAGGAAACTGCAGTTTAAAGATGCTCCGCTGTGCATTATTTCTTTCCGCGTGTTTTAGTAAGCATTTTTATGGCTCATACACATCTTTGATATAGAAGCCGTCTCATCGTGTGCTTGATAACCATGTAATGGGTGGGGAAATCCAAATATTACAGTAACCAGACAGACCAAAACTGTATAATAAATGCTTTAAAACCTGCATAATCCTGTATTTCTCTTTCAGTTCCTATTATAGGAAACTCCAAAACACACATGATTTTCAGAAGCAATTCCAGAGAACCTGGTTATAGCACTGAGGTATAGACCTACTCCTCCCATTTAAGATAGTGGAAAATTTCTCATTAACTTGAGTTAGAGCAGGATTGAGTGCTTCAAGTAATAGTCCATCACAAATAGGCACACTTATAGGTGAGTTTAGGAATACACAATACAAAAGAGAGGCCAATATAATCTGTGTCCTGAATGTTAGGAAAACTCACTGACTCTCCATGCATTTCTTGGCTTTCACTTCTTGTTCATAAGTGTTTGTATAGAGAACTTGAGGTCAAGAGAATGGTGCATGACTGATCTTGGCTTCTTCTCAGTAGCTAGCACTAGGGTCTGAGAGTCAGCCAGTCCACCCTTAGCACAGAATGGAGTTTAAATTTCAATCTCATAAATACCAGGTCTATTAGGTCTTGAATACTTCAAGAAATTACTGATATAAATGTACCACTGTAATTATACCTGTACACTCCCCATGTGGACACTCTTATTTGAGAGTGAGTTGCCTTTTTCTAATGTAGCTTATGTAGCTTTCATTTAATTTTGTTCAGCAAATTCCTTCCCAGTCTGTCTCCACCTCCTCCCCCTCCCACCCCCCCAGAATATTTATTTGATTCCAGTTAGAAGGCAGAATTGCCAGTTTTTCATCTCAATTACACACAAATTGGCCTCCTCATATGGTTGGGCCTGTTGTGTGGGGGGCTGTAGAAATGGTCCAGGTTCCTGTTCTTTGTCCCATTTTTTAACATCAATGCTACCCCACTTGAGTCCTTAGTTGCAGCAACATTTCTGGTCAAAAGAGGCCTCATCACCTTTCCCATTGCTTGACAGACATATCA
The DNA here is from genome assembly GCF_027887155.1 of Malaclemys terrapin pileata. Lineage (NCBI taxonomy): Eukaryota > Metazoa > Chordata > Testudines > Emydidae > Malaclemys > Malaclemys terrapin. The sequence continues at coordinate 182,114,160 of NC_071507.1, read as the reverse complement.
CTGGAATGGGTGCAATGGTTCACTGTGTAGTTAAGCTTCAAATGCAATTTCCATAATAACACTCTCCATGTCCAACCTATTTGGGGATTGCTCTTTTTCAAATTCATTTGTGGGTGAAATTTTCAATTTTTATTAGTCCAGAGATTATTTTGATTTAAATTTGGATAAAAAAAAATGGTTATAACACAGATCGTGACAAACCACCCTATTCAGTGCTAATTTGAACTGTTTCCTTTTGAAAGGAGCTGTCTGGAGTCTCTCAGTTTGTGTACACTGCTAACACTGTGGCATTTAAACACTAATCAAGTGTGAAAATCAATGTGACTATGGAAAAGATTACTCAGATTCATTTAAACATACTTGCTTACTTCCTTATACTTCAACTATTAAGACAGCAAAGTATAAAGCTTCTGCTTCAAGAAAGTCATAAAAAATTGAGACGTGAGCTTGCCTAACTTTTGAGAAATATTCCAACAGTTGCTTTTCATTTTCACAGTTTTAATTTATGGTTTGAATGCCACTCGTTCAGCAGAGTAATTTCTAATTTAGCTCAAGTTCTGAGATAGATAAGATAATAATAGAGGCTAAATAATATTGAAATCCTCACAACTGAAAACTTAAACTGTCAATGTTTATTACTTCAGACCTTCAAGATAGGATAAATTGGTGTTTTCTGACTAATACTACTTTGCCATCTGTCTTGTTAGGACAAATAAAGGAACATTAGTTATAAATTACATTTCACGTGGAGCCACTTTCTTAAAAAAAAAAAAAAACCAACCCAATGATAGTTTGAAATATTACCAAAGAATAGCAGAACATTGTTTACAGATTTATTACATGATAGTTTGGAGTCTGTATAGGACTGTGGACTCTTGCCTACAACTATTCGCTGATTTTACTAACTTGTACACTGTAAACACAGTTTAATAATCAGAATGCATTTATTCTAATGTACTTCATTATATGATATAATCTATTCATATTAATTTATTTTCATTATCCGCAGTGCCAACCCCCCCTAATTTAATTATAAAACACCTCTTTTTCTTCAGGCAGTGAACCTATGGGTGCTCCACTTCAGGCCCCTCTCGCACTCTTCATCGGAGATTTTCAGTTAGCATTGTCCATTCAGCCTACGCATGCACCCTGTGCCTCCTCACACCAAATACTGAGGCTATGGAAGTGTGAGGGCAAACCACTCTCAGGTACTTCTCAACTGCCTCAGCCTTAGACACAGCACTAGTCTGGATTTACAACTGTGCCAATTTGTCCACATCCTGTCCTTTGGAGACCACATTGCCTATTTCCAGCATGCTTGGAGGCAGATCACTACAGACAAGTGGATCATACAGGTCATAATATAGGACTATGCCATCCATTTTACATCACTCCCTCCTTTCCACCCCCCTTCCCTGTCCCTCTTCAGGGACTTCTCTCTCAAGCTTTTATTGAGACAAAATTGAACTCTCTCCTTCGATTAGGAGCAATACTGCTGGTTTCTCCTCCTTCAAGGGATTTTACTCAAAGTATTTCCTTGTGCCAAAGAAGGATGGAGGTTGGAGACCGATCTTATATCTAAGATTTCTACACAAGTTTGTAAAGTTTCAAAAGTTTAAAACGGTGACTCTGGCAGCTATAATTCCTTCACTAGAGAAAGGGTATTGATTTTCAGCCCTCAGCCTACAAGATGCCTATTTCCATATAATGATATACCAATTGCACAGGAATTACCTATGCTTCACTATAGATCAGGATCATTTTCAACGGGTGCTTCCTTTTGGCCTTTCCTTGGCCCCAAGGTTGTTCTAAAAAGTCCTGGCAGTAGTGGCTGCTTACCTCGAACAAGAAGCGATCCTTGTCTTCCCAGACCTCCACAACTAGCTGCTCAAGGGCTGTTCTAACACAGCCAGAATTATCCTTATAGTGCCTAAGGGACAAGCTTGGCACCCTTAACTGCTTCACCTATGTATCCAACTGTTGTTCTAGCTCCCAGCCATTTCTCATCTCCTGTAACGGGATGCAGATCATGTGGTTCTTCCCAGCCTAGTGGTTCTCCACCTCAGGGTATGACTCCTCAATGGTTCACAGGGCTAGAATCCTCCTGTTCTACTGAAGTACAACAGTATGACTGAATAGCCCAAAGAAATCAACCAGAACTACTTTCTGCAGAAATGGAAAAGATCCTTCCATTGTTGTTGTCATCGCTGCCTCCTGCCTGATTTGGTGCCACTTTACCATTTTGGATTATCTGTTGCATCTAAAGAAATCAGGGTTATCTATTAGTTCAACTAAGATCCATTTGGCCACAGAATCAGCCTTTCATCCTCCATTAGAAGGATTCTCCATATTTGCTCATCCAGTATCATCTAGGTTTATAGATCAGAAGGTCTAATATCTTACTCCATTAGGATGTAATCCACTCTATTGAGCCAATACCTTTGGCTAATAACACACACTGATACATAGTCCTTATATGATAAATTACCTCAAATTATTTGTCCAAATGTAAATGTTAAAAAATTAGTTATCTAGTCCATATTACCTATTACCTATTGCCAGACAGAGTTTGAGTCATTTAAATGAATGCTGAATGCCCTTCTAAGATACCTGTTCCCATTCCAATACCTCCAATATCAGTTTTCTATGTCTGTACTCAAACATTTCCAGATTTATTTTGAGGGGGATGAGGGAGAGCAGAATGAAATATAAACTTCTGCAGGATAGGACAGAAACCAGGGAACTGGTCCTCTGGACTTTCCCTGAAAGTGATTGGGGAGAGGAGCCCACCCAGAATATCTGGTTGGAGTTCGGACATGGTTATAAATAGAGCAGCCATCCTAACCTACTGTTCCATTGAGGTCAGTCCCCTTTACAATTTCAACAAAGGCCAAATCCTGTACGCCACTGAGGTTTGTTTGTTTTTTTAAATAAAGGTACCCAATTCCATTGAAAACTTTGCAAATCTTGACTACAAGGGTTGAAAATATGCTTTAATTTCTTAATTGCTTCCAAACAGAGACATCAAAATCTCCTGTCCTAACAACCTATCCGAGAGTTAGTGTGCAGCAAGCTGGGGGTCTGAATCAGTGTGCCATGGAACTCCTAGGGGCATGGCAGCAGGGCCACTCTGCCAATTAGTGTGCAACAAGGTTGTGCACTGTAGATTCACACCCTGGCTTGCATTGCACTAAGTCGCCATGTAGATAAGCCCCTAGGTTATCAATACTGTGCCCTTGGTCATACTCTCATGGCCCTATGGTGAAGAATAGTATTTTTTCCTCACATAGAGCTATTCTCAGGCTTGAAATGATTCAAGCAATTGAGACCTCAATGTAAACAAAACCAGGTGTTTAGATACTCTTACAGTTACAACACTGTTGTCTCCACACTAGAGTAGGAAGATCTGGAGCAAATGTTGCCCACCTTTGAAGATGTGCATAAGACTCAGACAAACAGGCAGATCTAAAGGACTAATTGCCAAATTGTACAGTAGTGGATGACACTAAAATAGATGAGTCACAATATATAAAAGAATTTCAGGAAACCACAGAGAATGGTACTTTGGCTGGTGTCCTCCAGTATGCCAGAAAATACCACCTCGTCATTGATGAGTGAATTCCAATGGAAAGTGCTTGTGTGCTTCTCCAGTCTATATCTTGGTAATGGCAACAGAATGAACCAAAACCACCTGAATTCCTGTGTTAGAAGTTGTGGACAGTTCACTCGCTATGCACATTACATCCCTTTTGGGTTTCTCCAGAGATCCAAACATGAAAGTTGAAAGAAAACATTTGATAATTGTTCAATAAAAACCTTACCTACCGTGGACAATAGTATGGTTTTTTTTTTTTACTGGTAGGTAAAACATTACCTCTCTTGCCTTATATTCCTTGTACTGTTCTTAGTGCATAATGAAGGATACTGCTTGATCTCATATTTAAAAAGGTAAAAGAAATCTGTGCAATTGTATACCACTGTATTGTTTTCCAGAGGGCACTCCCTCAAACCTTTCCAACAAAGAATAAACACTGTGCAGAATATTAACAACTGCAAGAAAATGCATCACTATGCCAGTGCTCATTTAAGAAAACCTTGCATCTGAGGTGCAACTAGAATACAAGAAACTAGATAGTCTGAAAGCAATATTCTAGCCAAAGGAGAAAAAAAATCCAACAAATGAGAAATGGCACTAATCACAGCTGGATTTTTATAGTCCCAATTTCTATTTGAGGATTGCTGGGCTCTTGCCAATATTTATACAGGTCAACCATAATGGCCCAAAGCTAAAATCAGCTCTGCACCCAAATATGGTGCGAACTTGTTATCTAGTTACTGATATTTATATAGAATGATTCTGTCCCAACCATTCATTTCCCTAGCTGTGGAATATTAAACCATCCCTACAATATCTGCCATTTACAGACTCTTGGATCACAATGCCACAACAAATACTTATCTATACACATTTGTCTAGAGATTATATCCTACAGCAAATTATTTATATTCTGCATGGATAGAGCATTGTGACACTAACTGTGCATCAAACTCTGCATAACAATCTTGTGACAAAACAAATTGTATCATAGTACTTGCCTGTGCATCTATGATATTGCCATATGTTTTTAACCTAGGTACCTATCTGTAAATGTTTTTTTAAGATACAAAGATCATATTAAAAGAGAGGGAAAGTTTGATGCCAAGCTAATTACCTTACAGGGAAGATCCAGTCTTCAGAAACTATGCAAATGACATTAGTGTTTCTTTTCAAGCATTAAAAAGTGACAGGATATTTCTACAACCTTAGTTTTGAATTGTGGTGCAATTGAAGGGAACAGAGTACTGTAGATGTGATATGTGTTGGATTTATTAAAGTAAATGACAGTGTCTCAATCTTGTTTGAAAGATTAATTCAAATTTACTTGAGTATGAATGCTGTCAAATGAACTGAAAACTAGCTAAAAGCATAAATGGATAGATAACAGAATTTGATCATTTTAGATTCAAGTTCTGTAAAAAAGTTGTGCTGTGTGTCTCCTACATATACATTTTTAGCATCCTCTTCCTTTCCCACTAAGAACAGACATTGGTGCTCATTGGCAGCCATACATTTGTTAGACTAAAATAATCCATAGATTCTCATGGAAGAATATTTAATTGGCTCCTTGCTAATTGTAATAACATTAACTAATTTAAATATTTCAGAATGAAAGGATTACAAAAATGTCATCTAATATAATTTAGAGTAGAAATGCATGAGAAGAATCCATTACTGCTTAGTAAACAGCAGAAGCATTAATACAAGCCATGCTCAGATGAATAAGAATCATGTTAAAACCATTTTGCAATGCACATGGATGTCTGTATCAGGGCAGCTGAGGTCAACAGAAAAGAGGGGAAGCTTTTATGTAAATACCTTTAGGAATAATGAACCTAGAAAAATACCAAAAATATGTTTAAAAGAACTAGGATTATTTCTAAACAGTGTTTTCTCCGATTTAATTGTTAGATGATGCTTCAGCTGCTTTTTTAAAATGTAATGAATTCAGTCACTGCTATATCTTATCTTCAGTATTTGAAATGAATGTTTCTGTAGTTTTTGTGCGATATTAATGATTTAATTATCCACAATGACAAAATGCACTACTTGGTTCTAAAATACAGCTTAGCCCTTAATTTTCACCTGTAAAACCCTAAAGGGTTTGGGGACTGGCTTACCTAAAAGAGTCTCTCTCTTCTTGTGTGATGATGGGATAGTTGAGATTCCCCCAAAGCACTCAACCTGCCTGCCCCTTGTATGCCAGTGGGAGCTGGTGATGTAGTATTTTGGTTGGGAAGGGCAGAGAGAGCAACACCCCCATTCCCCCAAACTTTTCATAAGATTCCTGATTGTTTAAGGTAATTACAAAATTATTAAATCAGGTTTAATTCTACTAATTTTGCAATTACATTTAAAAACTGGGAAGATTGTGTGTGTTACTAACCACTTGGGTCTGATAAACACAGTGCCATAGCCATGCGAGGATGTTTTTGACCACTGCTGGGGGTTCCTATGCCAGGGCACCCACAGCCCATCAGTATGCATGTCATGCATGGTGCATACCATTTTTGTCGGCCAGACTGGGGGAGACGTTGCATTGGTGAGATCTCCTGATAAGATGAGCCCATCCCAAGCCGATGTACCTTCATGGGGCATGAACGCATGGCTGCTGCCAGCACCATCGCTGCAGAGAGCAGAGTGCTGGACTGAGAGCACTAGCTCAGGCAACGTACTTCCCCCCCCCCCCCCACAAGGCTTGTTACCCTTTCAAAGAAAGGTATTAGATTGGTTTGACATGATTTGTTCTTGACAAATCCATGTTGAATGTTACTTACCACCTTATTATCTTCTAGTTGTAATTCCTCTGTAATTTTTTTTTCATAAACATTCCTACAAGTTTCAGAACAAGGTTTTCATTTCTGGAAGGGTCATGACTGGAACTCCTTTCCCACTTGCTTCATCAGTGCCATGGTTTGATGACTTTTGGAGGACATGTGAGATGACCCTGTGTTCTCAGGCCTTTCCTGGAGGGTTTTGTTGGCATTGACTGATGAATGGGAGATGATTATGATAGGCTGGTTGGAGGTGAGGCAATGAACAGGTATCTAATGAAAGCCATTTGGGGTGACACTGGTATAGTAGATAAGTTGGGGTTTCCAAGGATTCAAAGATTAGTTTAAGATTCCTTTAGGAATCTGTTAAAATATGCATGTTTGTTTTAAGTATACAATGTGCATAGAGTCAGTAGGAGTGCAGTATATTTATTTAGATAAATAAATACAATTTGACATAATTATTTAAATTATTCCAACTACTCAATAGCATTGTTTAGACCAAAAATGTAGAAAAACAATATCCTAGAACTGCATCTTTAGAAGTAGTGGCAATACTTCCCTGCCTGCCACCCCTTTTGGCATCCTTCTCAGAAAATATCACAAAAGAAACAGTACAGTCTATTGATTTGTGAATATACTTTTAAAAAAAATTGTATGTAATTTCACACCTGTATCTGTCACATACGTTAGTATATCTTGAATGCTTATAACTATTCATCATATTGCATATTTAACAGATACTTCCTTGTATACTGTGTGAATTCAAAATAAACATCCTTATGCATATATACTTTAGCTCAGTTGATAGCTGTGCAACCTGGCTAACATCCTATGGACAAAGTAGAGAATATACTTCTTGGAGTTAAAAGAAGCATCGAGTCTTTAATGTTGGTTTTATTATTACATTTATTTAAAATACAATTATTTTAATATCATAAAATCCCCAAATTATTAAAATTATTATAAATTGTGTTCAAAGTATTATGTGTCCCCTTTTATCTGTTTACTTTTACATTTTGTATTACAACTATTGGAATGACCTCATTTGGAATGGAATCATGAAAAAACAATTCCTTCATGAGATTAATAAATGCTTGAGAAGTTTTATTTCTCTGTAGTTCATATTATGTTAAATATTGAAATGTGTTTTGCTTTCTATATGCTAGGAAGACATAATATTCCCTGATTAAACTCTTACAGTTTAGAAAATAGTGTTTTTATGTATAGCTGGTTCTTCATGATTCCTCTGTGATGACTCTTAAAATTGATTAGTGTAGGAAAATTTAAAGAACTTAGAATGGATTTTTAACTGAGGGTATATCTATTTAAATAGCTGTAGTAGATGTGTGTTTCATTTGATGTTTGCAGGATGGATGTATATGAATTCTCTTCCCAACAAGTTTCATTTTTAACATGATAATTTCTTCTCCGAATCCATGATCATCTATATTGTCACTTATCCCAGATCAGTCCTTTTGATTGATCTTGTAGTGCTAGTTCTTAAAATCAGAATGGCATGATAGTGAAGTTGGCATGCAATTAATTTAATTTGAGAACTTCTTTATTTATTTTCATGTTCATAAAGCAGCAGAGTGGGTTAAGTTCCACAGGTTAACAGTCTCTATTTCAAGGTAGCCAAATATGTAACCAAGTAACATAATCAATAATACAGAAGACAATGCAATTCAGAGGCACTGAATCTCTGTGGTTGTGTTCAGGTAAGTCTAACTCACAGCTGCTTATGCCACAATCAGAATTAGAAGAGTTTACAATGTCCCATTAAAGTTGTTCACAGCTAAACACAGGACATATTTGTTATGTGGCTATCAGTGATAATGTCTTTAGAAAATGGATTAAAATGACTAAGTATTAATTAAAGCTGAACCATTTTATTTGGATTACAGGGAGAAACTAGTTTCTTCAGATGATCTATTGGAGTGGTTGAGACCTTTCTGTGGTGATAATTCCTTGCCAGTGAAGCCCCGCATTAAGGTGCTGCAGATTATGGAGCAAGCATTTCATCTCAGTGATGAGGATAGCAGGCTACTTGTGTTCTTCAGAACTCAAGCTGTGCTCAAAGCCTGTTGGCCTGAGACAAAGGTATTATTATTTACCCTAACATTAAATGATAGTGTATTACCGTGTTTCTCTTTTAAAAACTGTATGATTGAACTTTGTCAGTTTTGTAGTATGAACCATATAGGCAGTTACAAATGCATGCTATCAACAAATGAAGTAGCCCTTTTTCTATCCTCATACCAACCCAGGATTGTAACAAATTGTGACCTGAATTAAAAAAAAATGTAACTAGGAGTAGTTAAATACTGCCTCACTTATGGGCTGAGCATCCTCAGCTCCCACTCCCTTTAGTGGGGACCAAGGACACTTGATACCAAACAGAAGCATGCCCTGTGCCTTTTTTTCTTTCTTTCTTTTTTATCCCCCCTCCCACCCTCTATATACCCCTCCGGTATTTGCCGTTTTTTCTTCCCCCTCTTCTGCCACTTTCCCCTGTCCCCTCTGTGGTGTACTGTGGTGTGCATTCTAGTGGTTAGAGCAGGAATTGTAAATGTGACATTTAGATTCTCTTCCAGACCCTTTGACCTTAGATATGAAATTTATCTTGTCTGTGATTCATGTTAACTGTCCTTAAAAGAGAGCTAGTAAGTGTAATCTCACAAAGGTGTAATGCAAGGGTTAATTAATATTGTGTTTATACATGACTTTGAGATCCTCAGATAGAAGTACTTTGTCATAATCACAGGGCTGCTTGAACCTATGTCCCCTTTCTGGTCTCCCTAAGTACACACCCTCAGCTATTGCCCACATGCCCTTTACCTGACTTGGGGGTGGAATTTTGCAGTTCTGTTCTTAGACTAGGAAGTGGGTGCAACATACCCCATGTATACCTGCCATTTATTGCTGTGCAGGTTTGATTGGGCACCTGTGTTTCGTCCCTTTGGGAGTCTGTGACTAGTGTTATACAGTGACAAGCAGCCTTCTTTGAACTAGTAGGTTTATTTAGCAAATGGAAACAAAGCAATTGGGAAAATTATTTTCAAATAACAAATACCCTATTTACATTTTTACTCATTTAATTCTACTCTTTCCTATAAGCTAACTTAGATAGTTTTCTGTCTTGAGTTAAAGGAACAGAACAGGCCCAACTTCCATCCTTTTAGCAAAACCAAGAGTTCTTGGGACCCAGGCTGGACTCAGTTTTCCTTCCAGAGAGAGTGTCACCTTGTCTGTTTTCCCCCTCAGGAAAATTCCCTTTTCTCAAAGCCCCACCCTCACTGTGTGTGCTTGAGCCACATTAGAAAATTATGTTGGTTTAATTACACTGCTCAGGTGTGTGAAAAATTGTTAAGCCAACCTAAGAGTAGGTCTATACTTACCTCCGGGTCCGGCGGTAAGCAATCGATCTTCTGGGATCGATTTATCGCGTCTTGTCTAGACGCAATAAATCGATCCTGGATCGATCCCGGAAGTGCTTGCCGTCGACGCCGGTACTCCTGCTCCGTGAGAGGAGTACGCAGAATCGACGGGGGAGCCTGCCTGCGCATGTGGACTCGCAGTAAGTTCGAACTAAGATAGTTCAACTTCAGCTACATGAATAATGTAGCTGAAGTTGCGTATCTTAGTTGGAAGTGGAGGGTTAGTGTGGACCAGCCCTGTGTCCCTGTTTTAGACAGTGCTAGGTTGATAGAAGAATTCTGTTATCATAGCTACTGACTTTCGGGGAAGTGAAGTACCTAAGCTGACAGGGAGAATCCCTCCCGTCCGCTTAAGTAGGGTCTACACTGAATCACTACAGTGGTGCAGCTGTGTATCTGTAGCATTTTAAGTGTAGACAAGCCTTGGGTCTCTGCTGAAACTGTCTTCTCTCCCTAGCATTCTAACACATCATCTCAGACTATGTTTTCACTAAAAAAGCTGCAGCAGTGCAGTGCGGCTGCAGCAGTGCAGTGTAGACACTCACAACAGTGAGTTAGTTCAATCAGGGAGGGTGAGGTGCTCTGCTAGCAGTTGAGGTGTGAACACCAAGGGAGGAGAAACTGCTTCTGTAGTTGGTTAGAGTTCTCCCATCGCTGTAGTTAATCCACCTCTCCAGCAGGCATTACTGTAGGTGATGGCCAGTGGAGTTCTGTTGGTACCTTCATGCCTCCAGCTTCCACCCCGGTCACACCACACAATCCATCGTCTACAGCCAAGCACTGAGGTACAATCGCATCTGCTCCAACCCCTCAGACAGAGACCAACACCTACAAGATCTTCACCAAGCATTCTCAAAACTACGATACCCACACAAGGAAATAAAGAAACAAATCAACAGAGCCAGACGTGTACCCAGAAGCCTCCTGCTACAAGACAGGCCCAGAAGAGAAACGAACAGAACTCCACTGGCCATCACCTACAGTCCTCAGCTTAAACCTCTCCAACGCATCATCAGTGATCTACAACGCATCCTGGACAATGATCCCTCACTTTCACAGACCTTGGGAGGCAGGCCAGTCCTCGCCCACAGACAACCTGCCAACCTTAAGCAGATCCTCACCAGCAACCACGCACCGCACCATAACAACTCTAACTCAGGAACCAACCCATGCAACAAACCTCGATGCCAACTCTGCTCACATATCTACACCAGCAACACCATCACAGGACCTAACCAGATCAGCTACAACATCACCGGCTCATTCACCTGCACGTCCACTAATGTTATATATACTATCATATGCCAGCAATGCCCCTCTGCTATGTACATTGGCCAAACTGGACAGTCACTACGCAAGAGGATAAATGGACACAAGTCAGATATCAGGAATGGCAATATACAAAAACCTGTAGGAGAACACTTCAACCTCCCTGGCCACACAATAGCAGATGTTAAGGTAGCCATCTTACAGCAAAAAAACTTCAGGACCAGACTCCAAAGAGAAACTGCTGAGCTCCAGTTCATTTGCAAATTTGACACCATCAGATCAGGATTAAACAAAGACTGTGAATGGCTATCCAACTACAGAAGCAGTTTCTCCTCCCTTGGTGTTCACACCTCAACTGCTAGCAGAGCACCTCACCCTCCCTGATTGAATTAACCTCGTTATCTCCATACTGATTTATACCTGCCTCTGGAGATTTCCATTACTTGCATCTGAAGAAGTGAGGTTCTTACCCACGAAAGCTTATGCTCCCAATACTTCTGTTAGTCTTAAAGGTGCCACAGGACCCTCAGATGACAGAGACCACCTCTGGCAGTATATTGCCCTCTAACATCTTTGAGCAGGGGGTTGGACTAGATGACCTCCTGAGGTCTCCTAATCTTCTATGATTCTATGTTGTGTTTGGATATTGGTTAGCTACTTCCTTCCCGTACCTCTAATTGCATGTCTTAGTGGTCTCCCATCCAAATAGCGACCTATGCCAACCCTGCTGAGTTTGTGAGATCCAACAGGATGTTAGCTGTATGGCTGAAGACAACACCCCAACTTTCATAAGAATTGTGTAACACAAGTATACAAGACCCAGGTAGGAGATGGAACTGCCTGTAGTTCTTTCCCTTTTACAAAACTGAATGTACTTTTTTTTTTCTTGGAAGAGAGAGAAATGTGTGCCCTTCTTGTTCTCATCACAGAAAGGTCAAATTCAGATAGCAGCAAGAAGAAATAGATAAATATAGTGTATGTTCTTTAAAATATTGTGCTTTGTAGAGGGAACTGTTCCAGCTATTATTAGTATGGGGAAGGGAAGGCATAGAAAATTATCTTGCAAAAATGCTGCTACAGGTCAGATACCCCTCATAGCACAAGGCAATTCATCTATCCCGTCAATGTTTTACTCTTCAGTTGCTGAGCAAACAAGGCATAAATAAGAAAGAGTCTAGTAATACCTTGTAACAAACAGCCAAGTGTGTACTCTGTACCCAGTAAGCTCAAATCTTTCAGAACTAATAAGCTATGGGTTTTGTTTCTTAAAGTTTTAAAAACAGTTTGTATGTTTGACATAAGCAATAGCTGTTATTTAGGCTTTTCCTGATACAGAGTATGTCAAAGGACACCTCTCAGTATAATTTTTAACAAGTTTCAGTATTCATATCATTACAGTGTAGATGCAATAATGTACACATTTGGATCATCTAGCAAGCTCAAAGCTTTGGTTCTGGAGAATTTCGGGTGCTTTACCCTGAACAACTAGTGAAATGATTCAGAGTGACAGCATATAGAATGGTATGTCTAGCAGGTACCAGTTGAAGTTCTTTTTACCATTTCTAAAGAAAACAATTTAATGAACTTCCTTTTTGTGTGCATGTAATATCATGGGTTGGTGAGTAACCCAGAATATGGTACTGAGTGAGTTGTTGTATTTGAAAAAGGAAATGGAGACACCATGAGAGTAAATAAGCCTGGTTTTTAGTTCCTGAGCCTTCACAAATTAACACATCCACACTGATAGTGGGATATCTCTCGAGTCATCAAATTTTGCAGATTAGCAAGTTAGTTTCCACATATAGTAAAAAGCAGAGAGAGTTTATCACACACTGTGCTGCGTCTCTTTATATGGCAAATGTCCCATTAGTTACTTGTCACAGTGTTTCATGGTAAACTAGTAAAATACAATCTTAGAAATATAAAAGTCCAAACTACAGAGCTCAAGCAGTTACATCTTTTGCTGAAAACTGAGAGGAAAGCAGTTGGTTTGTACATGTGGAAGGAGTGCACAGGTAAGCAAAGCATAAATTAACAAGTTTCTATTGCACTGTGTTAATACTTCTCGCTTATATTTTATTCAAATATCCCAAAGTACTTTACAGAATTATTGTCCCAACTTTACAGATGGAGAAACTGAGGCACAGAGCTAAAGTGACTTATCCAAGGTCATATAATTAACTGGTTGCAGAGTTAAGAATAGAACTCAGGACTTCTGAGTTCCAGACTTATGCCCAAACTGCTGGACTATGCTGTTTTGTTACCTCCTTTAAACTATTCCTACTTCGTATTTAACAAGACTGCTGTCTCATTTACAAGGTGACCCTTTCTCAGAATAGAGTGAACAAAATAGTGCCCTTTGAGATGTCAGTGAAAAATTACTATCCCAATTTCACCTTGGGACTTACAGATAGAAATGTATTTCTGAGACTTCTGTAATAGTTGACATTTAAATCATTGCAGACGTGGGGTGCTTGCTCTTTCAATAGTTACAAAATATCTTAATTTTATTTCAGTGTCACATTATTTCAAAAATTGTTTATCCTTCTTTGATAATTGTTTCATTCCTTTATAATGTCCTCTCTTTTCCCCAATCCCTCTCCAATACCTAAAGGGACGCCAGATATTGCAAAGGATGGTTGTGGATTCTTATTGAGTAAAGATAAGTTTAATGATATTGCAATGTTCAATTACCAGAAAATGTGTGAAAGCCACCCTCAGTATGTCTAGTAATCCTCTTAGTCGGGCTTTGCACACATCAAAGAGGGACTTAATATTTAATTATGCTCTAGGTGCTATAGGTAGTGGTCCCACAAATCAATATGCTGCTGGGAAACAGGCCAGCTCGTGCAAAATTAAAAATGTACTTTATGCAGGCAGCTACCTATCTAACAGTCAGAAACACAGCAATTTCCAGTTCTCTAATGATTAGTTAACAAAATTAAAAATTCAGAGGTCCTCATTTTTCAAAGGCTTCAGAGTCCTTAATTCACATTCCAGTAGCATCCCACAGCTACTGGCGGGAGGAGGTATGTGTTGTTTTAATCCCCTTGATACATTTTATCTGAGCTTTTCAGGTTCTGTAATTTTCTAGTTAACTGGTGCATGAAAAATATGGGTCAAAATACTGACACTTTCTTTAAATATATATATATATTTTTGGGGTAAGAGAAAATGAGTGCCTTAGAATTTTCATGTTTTAAATTTTACCTTATCCATTGAGGATAGATAACTCATTCCCTGTCATTATAAATGAGAAATAATAGAGTTTATAAGGACTTCCAACAACATGACTAATGTATGTATTATGTCTACTTACAGCACATGTGTGAACGCATTAGTCATTCAATTTGGTCACCAATTCTACATAATTTACAGTAGTAAAAAGTTAGAGCTTTACCCTGGCAAGCAGAAGCTACTGTAGGAATATAAGACCTTTAGCAAAGGTTCTGTATGTAAACCAATATTTATTAGTTAGCAAGTAGGATTGTTTAATTATTATAAGAATAACATTGGTCATTTGTGTTTGTGTGTGACTTGAATCCAAATAGCATGCGTAATTGAGAGAAGGTAATCTTATATAGAGTTTCCTTTAATTTTGGTATATCAGACATTGTCATGCTCTTGAGACTATTTTGGAAAATCAGGAAGTTAACTAAATATGAATTTGGAGCCTAACTTTAGGCTCCTGTTTTTTTTAAATTATAGCCTTGAAAAGTGGCATGAAGTGCCATATATATATACACACACACACACACACACAGTTCTTTTTATTATATATATATATATATATATATATATATATATATATATATATATATATAAAGATCCCTCAGTTCTTTTTATTTTATATATATATATAATAAAAAGAACTGAGGGATCTTTTAAATAACAGCATTAATGTACACGTTAATGTAATGCTTTTCCTGGAATTTCATTCTGGAAGATGTCCGTCTCCTCCCCCAGCCATCCAGAAAAGGTATGTAGAGGACAAAGGCAGTGTATGTTGATCTCAACACCTAATTAGAAAGAAGATACTGAATTATTGTCCAGTCTCTCTTGAGTGACGGAGGTCTTTAATGTGAACACCATCAGACAGTAGTGGCCTTTGGCTGTTACTACCCTTGACTGAATCCGTACTGGCAAAATAGTAGCAAAGGTGCTATATCAGTTGTCCCTGAGTCGTCTTGTTCAGTGGCTGAGTGGTTAAGGCGCTCAACTACAGTTGTGAATGTCCTGGGTTAAAGTTTTGCTCAATCTCACACTGAAAGGCCAATTCACCCAGCTAGAGAGTGGCCTTATCCATCTGGTTAGGGCAGTCAAAGACCATCAGACATCATTCTGGCTACAGCACTCCCTTGTGTAACATTGGCTATGGAACTGATGTGCCTTAACCGCATCAGCCTGATGAGCCATTCACTCTGGAGAAACTTTTGACATCTTGTAACCTCTGAAACCTTACTTAATACATAAGAATTAATGACCATATCTATTTTTAGTTAATGAATTAATTAGAAATTGCTTATCATTGCTTTGAATCGGGTGTTTATAGTATATGTGGATTTACTGAAGGAAAAACTAATCAAATGAGAAACATGCAGATTTTTAATGTTAAACTGTAAAAAAAACAAAAACAAAAAACAAATAAACTCAATTTGCTGATTATGCAGTTTCTCCGTGTGAAAAAGTGCAGCATGCATAGCTTCCGAGAACATCATATTCAACTATGTGATTCATTAAGCAGTTCCTATAACATGCAAATGGAAAATTGATCAGTATGCACTCAAGCAAAACAAAGAAAACATCAGATGAAATGAGCAGAAAGATACAGGACAGTTTAAATGCACAATATATGCATGTTAGTTTGAAATATGGATGTAGATATAGATAATTTACAAATGCCTTTCCCATTCTATTAGGGGATGAGAGTATCTTATCTAGTATTCTGTGGCCAGTATTCTGTGGACAGATATGTCAAAGGACGATGAAAGAACCCCCAGGAAGCAGATGTGGGATAATCTAGTCTCCACATTAGGTCACCTCCTTATCCTTTATTTCTGGAGATTGATTTAAAACCTGAAGCATGAGATTTCATATCAGTTTTATTTTTTTGTAAACAATAGCTGTTTTAACTGTGGATATTTTTGTAATCCATATATTGTAAATCGCTTTTGGAATCTTGCTAAATTCTTGGCCTCAACAACACCCGGTGACAATAAGTTCCATAGTCTATTTATATGTGTGAAAAGGTATTTCCTGTTTTGCATTTTCCACCTGTTAATTTCAATGAATGTGCCCCTTTGTTCTTCTGTTATGGAACAGAGAGAATAGAAGCTCACTATCTACCTGTAAGATTCATTACCGTTATTTATATCATTTGTTAATTTGTGTATTTTATCATGTTGTCATTATTGTCTTGTTCCTAAAGCGAACAATTCTAATATTTTCATCTCTTCATATGAGCGTTTTTCTATGTCCATAATCACTCTTATCGCCTATCGCTGAACCCACTCTGATTCTGCAATATATCTTTTGAGATGAGGTGACTAGTATTCCAGATGAGGCTGCTGTATTTATTTATATAATGACAAAATATGTTCTGTATTATTCACAATCTTATTCCTTATGCAACCTAACATCTTGTTTGCTTTTTTTTTTTTTTTACTGCACCTGCCCATTGAGTAGAGGTCTTCATTGAACTGTCCACAGTGACTCTCAGGTCACTTTCTTGAGTTGATACAATTAATTTAGAACCTTGTAAGATATGAGTTGTTTAATTTTTTCCTTCCAATATGCATTACTTTACATTTATCAGAATGGGATTTCATCTTCTGTCAAATAACCCATTCACTGAGCTTAGTTTAGGTCCCTTTGAAGTTCCTCATGGTCCTCTGTGATCTTTACCAACCTTAATGAGTTTGTGTTATCTGCAACTTGATACTTCACTGCTTACCCACATCTAGAAAATTAATAAATATATGAAATAACACTCAATAAAATAAACTCAATTTGCTGATTATGCAGTTTCTCCATGTGAAAAAGTGCAGCATGCATTGCTTCCGAGAACATCACATTCAACTATGTGATTCATTAAGCAGTTCCTATAACATGCAGATGGAAAAGTTATCAGTATGCACTCAAGCAAAACAAAGAAAGCATCAGATGAAATGAGCAGAAAAAGATACAGTACCAGAGATACAGTACAGACTTATAACAGAACCTTGAACCTATTAATCTTTTGCCATTTCAACTGACCATTCAATCCTAACTTTTTTGTCTCCTAGACCTTTTTGGTCCATGACAGTACTTTGCCTTCACCCCATAATCTAATTTCTTGAGAAGCTTCTTGTGAAAGACCTTTTGAAAGTCAAAATTGTCAGATGGTTTTCCTTTATCCCCAACTTTACTGATGTGTTCAAAGAATTCTAATAGATTAATTGGACACAGTTTTCCCTTGCAGAAAGCATACTGGTTAGCCTCTATTATATCGTGGTCTTCTATATTTTTGTCATTCTATTTTTAATAATCGTTTAAGCCAGTGTACATGTATGGCTTATTAGTCATAATGTCTCTGTAATTAGTCTGTAGTTTCCTCTGTAACTCTAGAGCCTTTTCTAAATATAGGTACAATATTCTCTATCCTCCAGTCCTGTGGAATTGTAGCAGGTATTAATGAGATCACATATTTTTGTTAGCAACTCAGCTACTTCATAATTAAGTTCCGTCAAAACTCATATATGTATACCATCTGTGCCTGTTGACTTAATGCTTTTTAAATTATCCATTTGTTCCATGCACTTGATGCAATGCAGATTTAGGTATCATTCTGGCATAACAGTGATGTGCCTCTGTGAGCTGGTAAGTTCAAACAACATGCTGAAAGCCAACCCAACTTTCATTCAAAACCCTTGCGTACTCATGATTGAAGCAAACATATATGGAAGACAAATTTCCAAAATCTCTTAGTACACATCCCTTCAGTTCATTTAGACACTTCTATCTGCATGTGTTTTTAAAAAAAGAAAAATCCACAAACATGACCATATTGGATCAGACCAGTGGTCCATCAAGTCCAGTATCCTAGCTGTGACAGTGACCTGTAACAGCTGCATCAGTGGAAGGTGAAAGACACAACATTGCAGGCAAATATTGTACTCTCAGAGAGTCTCCTCCTACTTCCCATGAAGGATTGACTTACGATTGAGACATGAGTATTTATATCCCTTCTGAAATCAGGGAGTAAACAGAGGTCAATGCTCTGTGATAATGGAAATAAAGCCCTGGATAGAGAAGGATATGCTGTCTTTAAGACAGTTCACATAAGGCAGGCCTGCACAACATGCGGCCCACGTGGGCTCACTGTGCAGCCCGCGGGGGTTGAGTAGATGGGCTCACTATGCTGCCCATGGAGGGGTGAGTAGGCAAGTGGCAGGTGATGGAGGAGGGCTGAGTAGGCGAGCCAGGCGGGTGGAGGGCTGAGGGGGTGAGTGGGCAGGCAGTGGCAGGGGGGGCAGATGAGCCGGTGGCGGGGAAGGCGAACGAGCAGGCAGTGGCGGGGGGTGAGTAGGCGAGCCCGGGGAGGTGGACTGAGGAGGTGAGTGGTGAGTTGGTGGCTGACCTGTTCTACTGATCTGGTCTGGCTCCCATCCCTTTTCCCAGGGCCTGCTTCAGGCACCAGCAAAACAAGCAGATGCTTGGGGCGGCACATTTCTAGGGGCGGCTTTCTGGTGCCGGCCATCGTAGGTGCCGACTCCGGGGCATGGAGAAAAAGTGCCCTCGCTGCCCCAGCTCGCCTCCGCCTGCTCCCCTGAGTGCGCTGACGCTGCTCCGCTTCTCTCCCCTCCCTCCCAGGCTTGCCACGTGCGAAACCGCTATTTCGCGCAGCAAGGCTGGGAGGGAGGAGAAGCCTAGCGGTGGGCGCTCGGGGGAGGCAGTGGTGGTGGAGCGGAGGTGAGCAGGGAGCAGTTCCTCTACTTCCTCTTACTTCCTGCGCCCCCCCCACCCTAGCTCACCTCTGCTCTGCCTGCTCCCCTGAACGCGCCGCTTCTCCGCCCTCCCTCTCCTGAGAGGGAGGGGGGAGAAGCGGAGCGGCAGCACGCCCTGGGGAGCAGGCGGAGCGGAGGTGAGCTAGGGCGGGAGGTCACGGGGGGCCTGCAGGAAGCAATGGGGGGGGAAGAAATGCGGCACGACGGGGGAGGAGGCGGTGCTGGGGATTTGGGGAAGGGGTTCAGAAGGGGTGGTTGGGCCGGGGGCAGAGGGGCATGAAAAAGAAACGGGAGGCGGCCAAAAATTTTTTTGCTTGGGGCGGCAAAAATCCTAGAGCTGACCCTGCCCTCTCCAAGGGTTGCAGCTGTCTGGAGGTGCCTGCCTTCCACACCTTCCTCATTCACACCTCATTCATTCAACAGGGCAATTGATTACAAAGTGGGGGAAAGATCTTATTCTACTTGTAGCAAAAAGACATTTTTCTTTTACCTTAATTATACTACCTTAGGGGCCTGCTATAACATATTACCAAGGTTCAATACTGCTATTTCGGTGGGGCGGCGCTGGGGAAGGAGGTTTTTTTCCCGCGGGACAGGTGGCATGGGGAGCTGGGTGTTTTGGCGGCTTGGGGTGTTGTTTCCATGGGGCGAGTGGCGCTGGGGGGGGGGGGGGTTGTGTTTCGGGTGGGGGGATGTGGGGGGGGGGGGCGGGGTTGTCGGTGCTCAGAGGGTTTCGGCCCTCTGCTGTTTTCTTTGGAGTAATATGGCCCTCGCCGCTTTACAAGTTGTGCAGGCCTGACATAAGGTATACAGAAAAGAGGAAAAGGGAGGGTTGAGGTCCTCTTAGTCCTGGCCCAGAAGGCTCTTTGGGCTTGCCAGATGGCCAACGACCCCACATTCTGTCTGCAGAAAACACCAAACCTCTTGAAGCAGAGACTCCTTCATTCAGCTTGAGAACATCTATAGTTAAGAACTTGGGCATCAGAAGAGACGTGTAGTTCAAAATGGCTTCCCCATTAACCTCTGATACAGTTTGATATTGAGACAGAACTCAACCAGGATATTTCATTAATTGATGTGGTCAAATTTATGTTTCTAGTTTGAGGGGAAACAGAATGCTCTGTGGGGTAGGGACTGCCTTTGTGTTTATGCACTGCTCAGCACGATGGTGTCTTGACCTCTAAATACTATTGTCATCGGAATATAATAATAATCCCAAAGTTCTGGTGATATCAGCTACACTAGAGTTTCTCCAAGAGGTTTGGTTGGAGTCCATTCTAGCATATTTCTCTAGTATAGTAATCAAATTCTGCTTATCTTTTCCCTCCCCACTTCTGCAATTCATTGCCCATTATATTCCATGAATGATGAAAGAAGCTGTGCAACAGAATAAGAAATTATTTACCTGATAATTTTCTTTCTATTAACAGCTTCTCTCTGAATTCAACCCATCCTGGTATTCTGGTAAAGGACCAGAATACATATTGAACGCTTTTTCTAAAGGGAGACTTAGACATGTGTTGTCTCAATGTTAATTTAATACATTATATCAAGTTGCTGTAGCTGATTGCTGGAGTGTTTCTATAGCTGTGGAACCTCCCTTCTGATGGCCTCAGCTGAAGGGCAGAAATTAGTCCTGGAGCCTCCAGCAACACTGTTCGGCCATCTTTGAATTCCACAGGTGGGGGGGCGGCATTAGCCCATGAGTAATGAATTTAGAAAGATGCTGCTAACAGAAAAAAAAATCAGGTAAGAAATTTCTCATGCCTCTCTTCCAGATTGCCTGCTGTAAATTATGCTTCTGTTTTTGTTGCCCTTCACTAGGGTCAGATTTCCACATTTTGAAGAATTGATTTGGCTAAAATATAAAACATTACCATTTAGCCATATTGGTGCATTCCTTGCCTTCCTGTTTCTCTTTTTGTTCGGCAGTGCATATTCCTTCTGAAACTATTATCATTCCCTTAAGTAGTATCTAAGCCACCTCTGAGGATTCTACTTACTGTCATTTGGACTTTAGGGTCTTTTTGACCAAAGTTCTCATTTTATTAAAATCTCCCTTTTAAAGTTTAATGTCTTTGTCCTGTTTTGGTATCTTACTTCTCCCTTGCATGTTGAACCTAATTATACTGTGGTCATTATTACTTAGTGGCTCAGCTACTTTTACTTTTTGAGTTAACTCTACTTAAGACCAAGTCAAGCGTAACCCCTCATTTTGTGTGCTCCAGAACTAGCAGTTCCAAGAAGGAATCACGTACATTGTCCACACATTTTCTCACTAAACCATGTTCCATTATGTTATTTAACCAGGTTATACGTGGGTTGGAGGGTTGTGTGCCCTCTGACACCGGGGTGCCTCCCTTTTAATATTCTCCTTTCCATAGTGCATGTGAGGATCATGTGGGAGCTGGAGCTGAGGAACGTGGAACAGAGCTCCACATTGCCTAGTCACTCATTGACCGGTTAAGGGGGGGGATGAGGGAGATGATTGGCTGCAGTAAACTCCACTTCCTGTCCCTGTCTCCCTGTAGATGATGTAGTTGTCAGAACGAGGTTTCAAGGCTCACTGTAGGTCTAACTCAAGCACCGTTTGGGGTCAAGAAGGAATTTTTCCTCTGGGCAACACTGGGGAGATTTTCACCTTCCTCATAGCATTCTGGAGGCCAAATAGATGGAGATAATAAGGATAAAAGAGACAGTTTTAAACAAACAAAACAAAAAGTGGAAGATATGGAGGGGGACTGTAGGAACATTGTTACAACTTGTATCCAGTTCAGTAGGTAAGAGGCTTCAAGGGTCCAGCTACTAGAGTAAACCAGATCATGGGTCTCAGGAGGGAATTGGTGGGCCCTATTAACTTGAGGCAAAAGAAAGTCTTAAATCTAGGCAGACTGAGCTCCCCTTCACAGAACCCTATTTCATGCTTGCTGGAGGGAAGGACGGATTCAGTACTGGGCTGGATTATGAATTGAGCAATGGAGGTTTGCTAAGATAGCCAGCCCTCATTCCTTGGTTATATGGTGTGAGGTCATTTATCTCTGAACTGAACCCAGTTAATGCCTGATGGATTGTGGGGATGGAGTGGGATGATCATCTTCCCTTTAATTTTAAAGTTAAGAAAGTTGCAGCCTGTCACATCTCGGTCCTCATTTTCCTTTGTATCCTGATGTAATATATAAGTATGGAAGCTAAGTTTGTGTAGGGGTTAATTTTTGCTTTCTGTTCATATGGATTTCATTCGATGAGTTACCATTTGCTTAAAAAAAAAAGTTAATTGGTTGCCATAGCTGTGCAATAACATATACTGCGTTATCAGAAAGAGTGCTGAGTAGCTTTTTTATCTATGAATATAATCAGAATTTTAAACTCACTATATTATTATAACTATCTTCCTTGGGTAGTTCTGTGTTTATCAGCTTGATACCAAAGTGCTCTTGTTAAGAATCACAAATGCATAATAAAAATTGGAGGAGTGTTAAATTGAAATATACTTTCAAATTACTAATGTGATACTGGAATAAGAATCTGCATTTGGATCAGTAGCATGAAAAACTTTAAGATTATTTACAGAAAGTGTTTTTTTTTTAACACAGTATAAAAATGCATAAGCATTTTACCTTACCCAGGTTATCGTATTGGCACACTTGCAGGATGTCATTATGATAGAAAAGTTAATTTTGACAAATATTCATTTGCACAAACACAGTTTAAAAAAATATTTTTAATCTATTAGCAAAATAGATTAGAAAAAATTGGACCTTATGTAATTATTGTGTTGATAGTCACAGGGTTGAATACTGGGATCGTGTGCATACTAATGTTAGTATTACTCATAACCAAATGCCTAAAGAGCAAAAGTATGGACTTGAAGGGAGAAATGCATGACATTGATATAAGAGTTTAAAATTAAAGGGCATCTTTTTTAATCTTGGGTGCCAAAAAGTAGGTACATAGATCCATATTTAGGAACTTCAATACATGGGCTGATTTTCAAAGTTTGTGGTCACCCAGAGTTTCTGCTGACTTTAGTTGGAATTGTGGCTACTTAGCACCTCTGAAAATGAAGCCTAACTTTAGGTGCCTAACTTGAAAACTTTGACCTCAGTGCCTTCTCGAATATAACATCTGTCCAGGTTCCTTTCCCACTCTGAACTTTAGAGTACAGATATGGGGACCTGCATGTGAATCCCTAAACTGAATTACCAGCTTAGATCTGGTTTTGCTGCCACCATTCCCAAGTACTAACTCCATTCCCTGGGTAGCCTTGAGAGACTTCTCCACCAATTTCCTGGTGAACACCGATCCAAACCCTTGGATCTTAAAACAAGGAGAAATTAACTATTACCTCTCCTTTCCCCCCCACCAATTCCTGGAGAGTCCAGATCCAACCCCCTGGGATCTTAAAACAAGGAAAAATCAATCAGGTTCTTAAAAAGAAGGCTTTTAATTAAAGAAAGAAAGGTAAAAATCATCTCTGTAAAATCAGGATGGAAAATAACTTTACAGGGTAATCCGATTCAAAGAGCCCAGAGGAACCCCCTCTAGCCTTAAGTTCAAAGTTACAGCAAACAGAGGTAAACCCTCTAGCAAAAGGAACATTTACAAGTTGAGAAAACAAAGATAAACCTAACACGCCTTGCCTGGCTGTTACTTACAAGTTTGAAATATGAGAGACTTGTTCAGAATATTTGGAGAGCATGGATTGATGTCTGGTCCCTCGTAGTCCCAAGAGCGAACAACCCCCAAAACAAAGATCACAAACAAAAGCCTTCCCCCCCACCAAGATTTGAAAGTATCTTGTCCCCTTATTGGTCTTTTGGGTCAGGGGTCAGCCAGGTTACCTGAGCTTCTTAACCCTTTACAGGTAAAAGGATTTTGGAGTCTCTGGCCAGGAGGGATTTTATAGTATTGTACACAGGAGGGCTGTTACGCTTCCCTTTATAGTTATGACAACATCCTACTATGAAAGTGATCAAATAAATTATTTATTCTTTAGAACAGCACTGATAGAGCAGTTTATATTCTCTCTCACTCCCAATATTTTTTTATTCTTCCTATGCAAAAAAGGAGTGGAGGGAGAGGCTTGAATCTCTGTACCTAGAACTTAGCAGTATGAGAGAAGTACTTTTTATATGGAAAAAGGTTGCGAGTCTATATAGGGTTTTCAGCCCCACTTAATGTTTTAAATAAGGATGGGGGGAGGGATAGCTCAGTGGTTTGAGCATTGACTTGCTAAACCCAGAGTTAGGGGTTCAATCCTTGAGGCCACTTAGGTATCTGGGGCAAAATCAGTACTTGGTCCTGCTAGTCAGGGCAGGGGGCTGGACTCAATAACCTTTCGGGGTCCC
Organism: Malaclemys terrapin pileata; assembly: GCF_027887155.1. Taxonomy (NCBI): domain Eukaryota; kingdom Metazoa; phylum Chordata; order Testudines; family Emydidae; genus Malaclemys; species Malaclemys terrapin. The sequence goes on along the minus strand of NC_071507.1, from coordinate 182,089,746 downwards.
TTCCAGTTCTATGATATAGGTATATCGCCATATATTATTATATTATATATAAATAGTTTATAAAGGGTTAATAAATGATTAACAGCTGTTAGATATGAGTAACATGTCCTTATAGATGTTTAAATTGCACATCAGTAGAAGGCATTGATGGTTGTAGGTGATGGCTTAAAGCAGCCTATTTACCTATCAATTGACACTCAGATGATATAGGTTTTTAAATTATTAATTAAATTATCTATTAATGATATTAAAGTCTTTTTAAACTACTTATAAATATACCCTTAATATAAAGTCTTACATATATTAAATTACTTCTTTGCCAAGATTGGACACTGGAAAACTTAGATGGCCTCTTAAAGAATACAGATAAATATATTTTACATTCTGCCCACATTTAATCAGTTTTATGCATTAGACCATGCATGCACGTTTACTGAATCTATATACATTCCCCAGTTAAGGTTTGGTTGTGTGCTGCATGTCAAACAGATTATGTATTAAACTATACACAAATGAGTTCAGAGAAAACGGTTCTTGGCTAACTTCACAAAGAAAGGCACCTTATGATATGACTGAAGCTGTCTTTAACACCTCACTGTTAGGTTCTTTTTAGCACAAATAGTTCTAGATCTTGTTTGCATTACTCACTGATTTTAGTGTCAGCAGGCTTTGGTCTGTGGTTTGTAAGATCATGGAAACCTTTGCAATATCTATACACAGTTGAATAAGGGCCTGATTTTCTGAAGTGGTGAGCACCTGTGACTATGGAGTTTCAGTAGGATCAAAAGAATTACACCAGATCAGACCTGTGGTCTGTCTAGTGCACTATCCAGTGTCTGGTACCGGGTGCTTCAGAGGAAAGTGCAAGAAAACCTGCCCTTAAGGAACTTTTCTCCTTATTCCCAGTAGCTAGAATCTGATTTATGTCCTGGAGATTGTTTAGAGTCCTTCCAAACGTTTCTTTTTTAAAAAAAAAATTATATTTATAATTGAATATCTTTGTTATACATTTTTGATAGTAGACACTTCCTGTTGGCCTGAAGGTCCTTTCAAAAATCCTGATTATGATAGCCTAAGTGCTTAGGGCATTTACATCTGTTCCTTCCTTTGCATGTTACTTCATGCCCCATCTTTCCAATAAGTGGAATATTCTACCCAAAGAACTCTAGCCTGCCTGCCTGCAGTTTCATTAGAAGTGAAGTTTAAAGAAGAAGAAAAAAAAGATCTCAAATTAGCAGCTCAAGTTGTCATTCATCTGATAGTGGACATGACCAATCTACGGGACAGAGTTTTCTGACTAGGGGCAAGTTTGGCTGAATTCAGTGATCTGTATCAGCGGTATCAATTGACTAATGTTCACATAATCAAGCTGCCTGCAGTTGTTGGTTCTCATGCCCATGGATAACCCCATGGGTACCTCTGTGTATACGATGTTTTGAGAAGTTTCCCCTTCAAAAGGACACTTAACTCACAAAAAATGATGAAGTTGTTCAAAGCTCCCAAGCAGATCATGTCATAGAATCATTGGGTTAGAAGGGACTGCAAGGGCCATCTAGTCTAATCCCCTGCCAAGATGCAGGATTTGTCTGGCTAAATCATCCAAGACAGATGGCTATCTGGCCTCCTTTTGAAAATCTCCAATGAAGGAGGTTTCACAATCTCTGTACGCAGTCTGTTCCATTGTCCTACTGTTCTCAGGGTTAGGAAGCTTTTCTCTGAGATTTAATCTAAATCTGCTATGCTGTAGTTTGAACCCATTACTTCTTGTGCTGCCCTCTGTGGCAAGAGAGAACAACTTTTCTCCGCTTTTTCTATGGCAGCCTATCAAGAATTTGAAGACAGTTATGTCCCCGCCCTCAATCTCCTCTTTTCCAAACTAAACATACCCAGTTCCTTCAGGCTTCGCTCATATGGTTTGCATTCCATCCCATTGATCATCATTGTTGCTCGCCTATAGATCCTTCCCAGTTTCTCTACAACCTTTCTATACATAGGTGACCAAAATTGGAATATTTAACCTGATCTACATTAGTTAAACAAGTTTATCCAAAAACTAAAATTCCACATGATAACCTTGGCCTCAATAATTCCCTCACTAGAGGCAGTCATGTCATTCGCAGCTCTAGACCATATTTGCATATAGATATCCATCCAGCCCGCAGGAGGTTCCTCAAGTTCCACTTCCACCAAGATAATTGCTAAGTCAGAGTCCTTCCCTTTGATGTGGCTACAGCACACAGGGTGTTTACAAAAGTTTCTTCAGAGGTGGCTGCTTGGATGAGAAGGGAAGAATTCACAGTCTTTCCATACCTTGATGTCTGGATTCTCACAGGCCACTCCTACGAGGATGTCCACAGGTCAACCCGTGTTCTGCGTCAGTCATAAAAAATCCACATTGACCCCCATGGAGTGCATAGACTTCATAGGGGAGACGTTAGACTCAAATACAGCAAGAGGGCATTGAAGGGTTTCAGGTCATGAGTGCTGTCATCCACCAGGTCACTATTAGACCCAGAAAGTCAGTCAGAACTTTTCTTTTCCCTCCTTGGCCACATGGCTTCATGCACATACATGACCACCATTCATCAGGCTACATCTATGAGCCTACAAGCCTGGCTTCTCTTGGTGTTCTCACCAGAGAAGGGTACCATAAAGGCCAAGGTCACAATTCCACCCAAGGTATTAGCCTCTCTTGTCCGGCGGACAAAATCGGAGAAGTTTTGGTAGGAGTCCCTTTCCTCACACCAACACCACAGGCAACCATCATTACCAATGCCTCCCTCCTGGGTTTGGGTGCACACATGGGTGATCATATGGCACAGGGCATCTGGACCTACCAGAAGCCCAAAATACACATCTGCTTATTAGAACTCATGGTGGTCTGTTGGGCCTGCAATGCCTTCCTGCCACTCATCCAATCCAAATATGTTTAGTTAACATTAGACAACATCACAGTATTTTATATAAACAAGCAAGGGAGAATGAGAGCTTTCTCTTTGTGCATAGAGGTAGTCATCCTGTGAAACTGGTGCATCAAACATCACATAACTCTATCAGCAGCATACTTACTGGGGTTTCCAAGTTCCCTAGCAGACTGCCTCAGGAGACATGTTTCTGTGAATTACAAATGGGAGATTCATGATTCATTTTTCAGCAACATCTTCATTCCATAAGGAAAGCCATCCTGGGACCTTTTTGCCTCAAAGGCGAACCGAACCGGAAGCTTCCTTGGTACTGCACCAAAGCAGCCCTGGGGAAGAACTCTTTGGGAGATGCCCTCCTGAGGTCATGGAAGGTTCATCTGAGATATTCTTTCCTTCCAGTTCCTTTGATGCCACAATTTTTATGACAGCAGCCCATAGCGTGGCAACCTCAGCAATGGGTGCCCCCACCCTGGTCCTCCCACCAGACTGGCCATATTGGGACCCATGGGCGTTATACAGAACCCAGAACATGCAGCCCTCCAACTCATCCAGGTCCAGAACACCAAGATCACAGAGATCACCTTCACCTTCTGCCCCAACCTCCTCAGAAGCTCTTGAGGAGGAATCAGAAGCAATTGAAGAGCCACCAGAGGGTGACACCATCCCACCCACCCACATCTCCTCTCCGTCTCCTGACGAAACAATAATGCCTCCTCCTCCCACATCAGGCGATGACTTTACATCCTTCCAGTAATTATTTAAACAAGTGGATGACTCCCTCGACATTTCCTTGTCAGAACTGCTGGAGACACAGCATAAGCTGACAGATATTCTCTATACATCTCCTACTGCCAAATGAATGCTCCCATGATGGACCCAGCAAAAACTGTCTGGCAGACGCCAGCTACAGCTCCACCTTCTTGTAAAAGAGCAAACAAGAAGTACCACGTCCCAGCTAAGGGAGCCAAGTTTTTGTTCACACACCGAACCCCTAATTCATTGGTGGTGGAGGCGGTTAATCAAAGGGGAAAGCAACATCTGGCTAGTACCACCCTTTATGATAAAGATTGGAAACACCTAGACTTCTTTGGCAGGAAGGCCTATTCCTCGGCGACCCTCCAGTTTAGCATAGCAAACTATTCTGCATTACTGGCTAAGTAAACACACAACATTTTTTGCACAAATGACAACGTTTATTGAACATCTTCCAACAGATAAAAAAGAACAATATAAAGCTAACATAATAGAAGGCTCCCTCATTGCCAGAACGGCCTTACAGGCTTCCTTGGACTCCGCTGACACGGCGGCCTGCTCCATCGCCACATCCATAGTCATGGGGAAGGTGTCCTGACTCCACCTTTCACGCTTCCGGAAGGAAGTTCGGCCAACAGTAGAGAACTTAGCTTTCAAAGCTCAAAAACTGTTCGCAGGAGGCACAGATGCAACCGTACACACACTCAAAGATTCCCATGCTATATTGAAACCCTAGGAATATATGCCCCGGGAACAAAAAGAAACAGGGCAGATTTTATACTCAACGCTTCCACACTGCTCTGTATGCCCAATCTCAAAGATATTATGACCAGTGCCTCAAACAATGTCAGACAAGACGCCGACAAGCCCCAGAGTAGTCAGCGAAATCTCAACCATCCAGTTCCAGACAAGCATTTTGAAGTGTTGGTCAAGGACACAAGAGCCCCACATATTCCACTGCTAAAGTCACTCGTAACCTCCAGCCCATTTGGGGACCACCTAATCTTTCTACTCGGTCTAGGCAACCATTACATCAGACAAGTGGGTTCTGGAAATCGTACGCAAGGGCTATTCTGTTCCTTTTGCCTCTGTCCCGCCTACCCACCCCCCTTCCCTCTTCAGAGACCCATCTCACAAGCATCTGTTACAGCATGAAGTAAACCACGTCCTGCAACTAGGTGCTGTAGAACCCATACCTACCAAGCACAGGGGGAGCGGGTTTTATTCACACTACTTTCTCACCCAGATGGAGACCCATCTTGGACTTGTGCAAGCTAAACAAGTTTATCAGAACACAGCGCTTCAAGATGATAACCCTAGCAACCATAATTCCGGCATTGGGGAAAGGAGATTGGCTCTCAGCCCTCGACCTACAAGACGTCTCTTTCCACATCACTGTTAATCCAGCGCACAGAAGGTTTCTCCGATTTACACTCGGGAACCTCCACTACCAGTATGAATGAACAGAGTGAATTCATTTGCTTTTAGAGTGTGCTACAAATCTCTATTTTCTCTGGGTTTTTGCTGAGGAAACAGGTTGCAGTATGTGACTTATATGTGGTAATTAATTATTATTTTGGGCATCTGAGTTGTTTTCTTCATGGGAAGTTACTTATGTAAGATTTGAATTTTTACATCCAGTGTCTTTCTGTATATTATAAATGTTTTCAGAAGCACCCAGTGTCTTAGGCTGATTTAAAGAAAAATAAATAACTGAAAAAAGAAAAGGTTTTACTTTTGTTAGTTCTGTAGGGTCAGTAATAGCTATATGTATTTCATTGGCCAAATGGCCAGCTAAATTCCAATTACAAAATCTTTATTGTTGATTTTCACACTGAGTTAGCAGTGTGAACAGTTACTTTGCAAAAGTTCTGTTTGACTTGCATACTTACAGATTTTGTATGGAAGTAATGGTGAATAAAGATGCAACAGTTGGATATAATTATGACTTTTTGCTCACCAGTCCGGTGTTTTAAAGCCTTCCTCTCCTCCCATAATTCACCCTGTTATGTTCATGCATTTTAATGCCCACATAGGACATTAATTAATTAATTGCAACAAGCTTTTTAACCATGTGGCTCTATGCAATAAGTGGCTTGCTTAGTGACTTATCTTATGCATATAATCGAGAATGTACCCCAAGTGCGTATTGTAAGGAATGATGATCTAGTGGTTGAAGCATAGGACTGGGACTAAATTAAGTTAAATTTCTGGCTGTGCCAAAGACTTCCTGTGCAACCATATCTGTGACTCAGTTCCCCAATTGTAAAGTAAGGATATTACTTCCTTTGTCAGCTTGATCTATTTAAATTGTAAGTTCTTCACGGCAGGCATTGGCCGTTATTGTGTTTACATGGTATTTAGCAGGATGGAGTCTTTAAGTATTATCATAATACAAATAATTGTTTCCACTATAGCTCTTTAGAACCCTCCAATACCTAAGCACAGTGTTCCACTTCCTGAGTGGAAGCTTTAGCTCCTGAATTCTTCTTTTGCTTTTTCTAGGGCTAAAGAAAAATATTTTGTGTTATTTTAGCATAGTATTTTAAAATATAGCCCATATAACATCCACACTGTTTTGAAAGCCGAGCAGCTGAGAATAAATATAATATATATAAATATAAATGTAATGCATTTTAGCAGGGGTTCAGGGTGACTTACAATGTATTGCCATATTAATTCAAATTTACGTTGCAGCCAAGGATATGCGAATATTTTGAGATGTTTACATTTACAATCTGGTAAAAGTAATAAAATGGAACTTGCAAACATGTAAATCAGTAAGTTGTTGGTTGAAACTCCAAGACAGTAAGAGCAGAAGCATTTGTTGTTTTATCTATCAGGCATTGATTTTAAGCAAAAAATATATCTTTTTGTAACATCCAGGCAATTATAATAAAGGAAAACATTTGTCTGAGTTCTGAATCTTCTTCCCCTGCCAACGCTCACCAATGTTTGTCTCAGAACATTAGTAGTATCCAAACAATGTCCACTAAAACCAAGAGTTTTCCTTTTCTTAGAAGAATAAAAATGTATTGAGCTGAATACATTTCAATACAAAAAAGCTCTACTTTACTTTGCTGCTCACCACCTCTGTTGATAAGTGTAGTTCAAAGTAGACTGCATTTTTTTTTTTTTTTGGCCAGTCTGACTGAATCATCTCCTTTTCACTGTAACTTTTCAATCATTCTATTTTATGGCAAAAGATATCTCCAGGTTACCAGCTTCAGGTTCTTCAATTATATGACTTAGGCAATACAGCATTTACAACTCTAGCAGATGTTTCCATATTTTAGGAACGATGAAACTTTATATAATGGATTTCTGTGCCTCAAGGGCACATTTTAAAATAAGCACCATACAGTGTTGGCTAAAATTAAAAAAAAAAAAGATGTAACAAACTAGAGGGAGTGACGCAGTACAATACTATGCCACAATCTTTGTCACCTCTGCCTTTGCCATCTTTGCCTCAGTCAAAAACTATTTGCTCATGATTTTTTTTAAAAGTTTATAATCGTATAATTTATATAGCATAGTATTTCTTTTAAAAGCTACAGTGTCAACAGCTTTTTACAGATTCCATCTATAAGGAACTGTTTGCATATTGACTCATCTTCAGGAGTGTCATAATATGATGAATATACATAAAGCAATAGCAACACTATGAGAAAAAGGAAAAAGATCAAACTTTTGAGTCATTGAAATTGGATAACCGATATCTTGGAGGATTTCAGTGCTTTGAAGTCTTATGGCTTCTAACACCTTTAATCTATATGTGACAGAGAAAAATGTACACTTTTTTTTTAAAAGAACAGTGTGCTTTATATGAAGTGCTGAGCATTTAATGCATAAAGATCTTCTTTTTATCCCTGCCCTGCAGCAAAGAACATGCACTCAGAGTATCCAGTAAGGTAGAACTTCAGATAAATCTGTGCTCAGATACCATAAAGCTGAGTGGATTAGAAAAGCCCGAGACACGTGCTAAATTGCTTTTATTATTTATAACATTACAAAAAAAATCTGAAACTCCTATACTTCATGTTTTTGCACATGAAGCCAATATTTGTTGCTGAAAATTTGAAGTAAATGCCCTGAAAACTCATGTGATGCAATTGAGCATTAGTAGTAAAATTGGAGAACTGCAGTAGGTTGTTTGGTAAAATATTGGACTCCAAAGGTAGCTTTTTTATATTCAGGTAATTATTTCAGTTTTCAATAGATATGCAAGAAGCCAGCAAGGTCAAGATTATTTCTGTATATGAGTAGATGATTGAACGTGTGGTGTCAAATCCAATGAATCTGTTACTGATAAGCAGACTGTAAGTATTAAAGAAATATAGCTGTTGTAATGGCTAAAGTCACCTAATTCAATGAGGTGCTGTGTGGTTATGCTCCACAACAACAGACATGAAATATCAGAGATAAAAGGAAAATTAAATTCTGGCTTGTGAAATGGTGTAGCGGTTGCAGAATACAACTGAAATAATCGGTTCACTTATGAATTCCCAAAACATGTTTGGGTAACTGGATTGATTAATGCTGGGAAAAAGTGGGTCAATTTATTAGCCAGAGTTAACTTTTTTGGGATAGGGCTAGTATCATGACATCATAAGCAGTCATGGCCACCAACTCACGAAACCTTGAGAATAGATAAAAGTGAAAGCAGTCAGAAGGAGAAGAAAATATTCTTCATTGTGCTGTTTCCTCAAGCCACCTTGATTCAAGCACCTGGTATGTAGTGTTTATTGCAAGTTGATCAACCATTGCACACACTTTTGTATATGTCTAGGTGTGTTCTTGTCTAGATGTGATGATCAAGTTATTTTTTGAAGATCACCAGTAATTTTCAAACACTTACACATGCTTTTAATTTTAAGTATGGGTGTAGTCCCTTGAAAGCAATGGAATTTACTCACATACTTACCATTTAGCAACTGGGTAAATGTTCTGCAAAATAAAGTGTAAAATACTTTCACATTAGAGTACAGCTGGGTGGGAATCAGTTTTCTGATCTGGCAAAACTTTTTGAGATTGCAAAATGTTCCTGTTACGTATCAGGATGAACCCCTACCTTTTTGAAGGTTTTTTTCCAGGGGTGAGAGGGGAGGGAAAAAATAGACAAATAGCTGGACGGCCAGGGTACTCACTTGGGATGCGGGAGATCAGGTTCAAATCCCTTCTCTGCCATTCTCCCACATTCATTCATAGAATCATAGAAGATTAGGATTAGAAGGGACTTCAGGAGGTCCTCTAGTCCAACCCCAACTAAATCATCCCAGCCAGGGCTTTGTCAAGCTGGGCCTTAAAAACCTCTAAGGAAAGAGATTCCACCACCTCCTTAGGTAACCCATTCCAGTGCCTCACCACCCTCTTAAGGGAAATAGTTTATTCCTATTGATCATCCCATAAATTTTCATGAGTACCACTTTTTAATTCCTTTCACAAGCCAACTTGCACCCATTGTGTTTAATATTTGTATAGGTAGGAGAAAAACTTGAACACAAAATTGTTTTTTTTGTTGCTTAAAAAAATGATCATGTTAATGAGGAAGTTGGGCAAACCGAGCTGGATCTCTCATGTTTATCAAAAACTAAAATATCACTTCTGAGGATAATAAAGCATCTGCCATGAAACATGTTCATGGAAATGTTTGTCTGTTACTACATCTATAGCTTAAGTTTGTCTTGATAATGCTGCATTATTTTGTGGCATTCAGAGAAGGACACTTATCTCTATGGTAGACTGCATTCAGAAATGTTGTGGGTACACTATCATTTGATACCTTGGCACACTACCTTTTTCTTATCTTGTAATATTAGATGTCACTGTGAATAGATTGTGGTTTGGTTTAGTTTGGAGGTGGTTGTGGTTTCAGAAGCCTCTTGAGCAAGGAGTTTTAAAGAGTGTGGCAGAAAAACTTGTCACTGTGTAACTGAGAAGGGATCTCAAGGTTTTACCTTCAACTTATTTGTCTTTATGTATCCTTTTTTGTGTGTATTAGTATTTATGTGTAGTAACTTCTTCCCTTAGTAGGTATGTTTTACCATTTATTTTTGTGCTGTGTAGTGTCAGGAAAACATTTTAAAAAATCAGTCTTTCCACACCTGTCTTATTTATTTATTTATTTATTTATTTATTTATTACAATGCCCACTTCTTTTGTAGGCTTTTTCTTTTTTCTGCTGCTAGGAAAGATTTATCTTCTTACAATACAGTGGGCTATATTATCTGCAGATTTTTCATGACTTGATGCCACAAAAGTTATACACACATTAAACTGTCAGGTGCTCCACAGAATGTGAAAATTTACACTCTGAATAGTCTCACTAAAATCAGTGGGACTTCTCATAGAGTGTAATGTGAAGCATGTACCTAAATCTTTGCAGGATTGAGGCTTAATGCATTTTTAATATTGCAGTCATCCAGGAATACTTTTAAGAAATGTGCATAACATGGCATATATATGTGGCCATCCTGGGTGGCTTATGGCATAAGCACTATAGGCCCTAAACCTCTAGAGTCAAGTGATTACATGAGACCATCAGCTTTTTTTTTTTAAGTGAGTTTTTAGCCCTTACTGTTGCACAGAAAAGCTTAAAAACATGAACCGAGCATAATCAATGCAATGTGATGTCTAGTGACATGTCTAGGTTCTGCCATTGAATATTGTGTACAGGAGAAAAGTTCATGTCAAGATCTCATCCCATCTTTGAAGACCTTAATTCAAATTAAAAAAGCAAGGAAGGTGAAAGTAGCCATAGTGGTGATTACAGCCATAATGCAATTTTGCTTTTCCATTATACTTAGGATTGAGCTTTATTTCAAACTACCATCCTGTAACAATGCACTAGCAATAGGAGATGATTGGAAGAAAGAAGCATATGATAGATTGAAGAAGACAAAATTGTGTGCCGGGGGGAGGGTCTTTGATGTGGAAAAAATATTTTTTTATTCAGTGAGTCTAGACAAAACTAGTAATTCAACAGAGGTAAGCATGCCTTTCCTCTGCCTCTTACCTTCACACTACGCCACCTTTCTTTCACCATTCCTCTACCATGTTGTTCATTGCTTTTACCGTTAATCACTCTCTTCTGGCTCCTCAGACATCTACAAATATATACTTTCATTTCCTCTGAGAGCTGTGTGAATAACTGATTTTGTTGTTGTTTACTGACAGTTTTAATAAAATCATCTCGGATCAAACCAAAACTACAATTTTTTTGGTGCATCGAACAAATCTGAAAAAATTCATTTAATTCCAACTGTTCAACCCAAAATGAAATGTTTTGTTTTGATTTCGGCCACTGTTAACCTTCTGTTTTAGTAAAAATAAAGGAAATAAAGGGCTAGAGTCACAAAATAATGGAGTTTGTACTACTCTGCTCTGCTTCCTGATACCCAGTGCTTAGGGCGCTTACCTGGGATGTTGGAGACTCTGTGGGCAGGGGAGGGATAGCTCAGTAGTTTGAGCATTGGCCTGCTAAACCCAGAGTTGTTAGTTCAATCCTTGAGGGGGCCACTTAGGAATCTGGGGCAAAATGGGTATTTGGTCCTGCTAGTGAAGGCAGGGGGCTGAACTCGATGACCTTTCAAGGTCCCTTCCAGTTCTAGGAGATAGGATATCTCCATTAATTTAAATTTAATTTAAATCCCCACTCTGGATTAGAGAACCCCCAGGTAAATGCCCTAATCCTGGGGTTATTGGTTTTATTGGGGGGGTGAGGCTCTCTGTTTCTCCACTTGAAGCTATTCCACTTTATATTAAATACTTGACTAGTTATTGGGCCAAAGGGACAGAATGTGTGACTCTATAGACTAGTGGTTAGGGCATGCAGCAGGAGTCAGGGTCAAATCCCTGTTCCAGACGGGGAATTTGAACCTGGGTCTCCCACATCCGGGGTGGGTGCCCTAAACACTGGGCTATTCAATGTAAGTGAGGGGCACCACCGCTTCACTGGCACCCAAATCCCCTTGCAAATCTGGCCAAAAAAGTTGAAAACTTTTGTGTTGACATTATCAAAATGAACCATTTTGATGTTTCCTAAATAGTTTTCTATTTATCATTTCAACCAAAACAATTTGCCGAAATCGACATAAATTTGCAAAATGTCAAAATGTTTCTCAACCAAAATCTACTTTTTCAGGCAACCAAAAAAAGTTTTGGGTGAAAAATTTCCCTATCTCTATTTCTTTTCTTGAAAACCCACCTGTTTCTCTAATAAATGGCGGTGACATTCATATTATGGTACCATATAAGTAGTGAACTTGAAATCTTAGACTAACATTTCTAGGCAGATAGTAGGCATGTTTATATTATTTAATATGGCCGATTACCTGTACTAAATATTTTAAATATCCAGTATTTTGAAATAATACTTCTTCAGATATTATTTTTATTTATGAGACATTTTCAGATGCACCCTGGGGCTGGAAGCAAACTGTCAACATTGAATATATTAAAGCCACAAATTTGTGTAGGCATTTCAACAAATTAATAGGCAATCTGTATTTTCCAACCTCTTTTGAAAATATTGCCCTTGTTTGAGTCACTCAAACTATGGGAACATGAATTTTAGTCTTTTAAAGTTGCTGTAGAACTGAGAAAATCTTTTTGGTCCAATTGATGTTTTAGAAACACTTTTGCACTGAAAAAATATAACTTTTAATGTTGTGTATCGTAACTGAGCTGAGGGTAATATTTGATGATTTAGAACTTTTCCAGGTTTTTGGGGAAATATTTTTCAATACAAAAATGTTCTAATGTTAGAGAGGAAGAATTTGTATTTATATATTAAAGCTATCTCAGTGCTAGGGAACAAATTATTTTTTAAACTGGCAAAAATTTAACAGGTTGACAGTAATTAGATACATCATTTGAAAAGTCCTGTTTGTGTGATAGCCAGACTTTTAAAAAGCATCTTCTTCTCATTTAATAGCAAACTCCATTTAATAGCCAGACCTTTTTACCTTGCACTTTTACCATGAGAGCTGCAGAAAGTAATTATATTTAATAGAACCTGTCCTCAATTGAAAGCCTCGGGGGAAACTAAGTACATTGTAGAAGAAGCCTTGTTTTCTGAGTAAAGATGCATGGTGTACAGAGATGGAGAGGATTTTTTTTTTTAATTTATAGTACATATGGAGAGAAATATGTGCTAGTCGACAGCTGTTCTGTGTGGCAAACGTGAGTTAAAAATCAGCATCCAAATTTCCTTCTCCAGCGAATGAAGATTAGATGCCAATTTAGATAGAACAGTGGTAGTTTTTACTCTGTGTGTTTGTGTAGGGGCGAGAGGGTCATTTTTTAAATAAAGTAATTTTACACAGTAATATATGTTGGGAAATTATCAGAGGAACTTTTTTTTTAAAGGGCTAGGGAATTTTTAACTGATGATGTAAAAAGTTGGAGGTGGAGGGATCACTTGAACTAATCCATTGATCTACTTGTGTGGGTTTCATGTTAATTTAGGAACCTCATTCTAAGTAATTTCCCATCATCTATGTGCTTCCTAGTTTCAAATGCATATAACTGAAGATTAAGAGAAAATTGCTTGGGCTGTGTTTCTGCCTTGTTTTACAGTAGTGATGTCCTTTACAGATCAAACACATCATATTTATTGTTACATAGGTATGGCAGAGTTAGCTGATTTAGATCCTGTTCTTATATGGCTTTATTTTTCTTGCAGGTAGAGATCATTGATATTGAAAATGAAGAAAAAAGATATTCTCTCTTCCTGGAACTCCTGCACGCTAGTAACAGTCAGTCTGAGTTTCAGCACTTAGTTTTACTCCTGCAAGCTTGGCCACCTATGAAAAATGTAAGCATGTAAGTATTCCTTCAAAGAGAAACCTGGCAGAACAGTATGCTCTCTCCTACTTTGATTTTGAAATTACTGAACCTTTCATACAGCCTCCGGTCAGTGAATTCAAACAAACTGTTACATAAAGAAGTATAACCATCTTAAATATGCCCTTTTGGAAGGCACACAGAAGGCAATTGCATATGTAGGACAAGAAGTTTCTTCTGAAAAGCATCTTCGAGGAGGCACACATTTAATTTTGCTGATCTCCATGTTTCTTATTAAACTTCAAACTGCCTAGTCCAAATAAAGACTTTATAAATGCTTGATTTTCAAATCAAAGCCTAGCTATCAGCACCCAGTGGAAAACCTGCAGAGAGGAGGGGAGGGAGTATGTGATTGAAGATTTTCACTCCAGTTCTGGCTCCCTCAAAACTCTTTCTGAAGCTGCTCTTTTGGGCAACGACTGCAGAGATACATTCCAGGGAAGGGCCAAGAGTGGAGGGAACATTCCAGACTTTTGTAGGTGACCAGGCAATGGTATGTTTCTCTTCTACACCTGCTACCAAGTTGTCCGATACCAGAGTAAACTACAGGGAAAGGAGGAATGTATTTTTGTGGCATTGTGCACAGTCCAAAGCCATTTATATGGCACGCCATAATTTGCCAATATTTTTGTATCAGTCTTTTGTCTTCCTGTCTACCTGTAGTGCTTCTATACATTCCATTTGTTCAATACTTTGATCATGGCTTCTAAGATTTAGAGAGTCTCTTTGTCTCTACATTATGCTGTCAGCAGTAATCCATCCTTCTATTCATCCTTCCAGGAGAGCAATAAAATTAACTTTTTATGGGCTAGCCAGCACAGAGTACCATCTTTCATCTGTCAGCAGTTAGGTGAGAAAGGCTGGTTACTAACTTCCACTTAACTTTGAGTTTCAGACCCCATTGATCACATTCGGTTTGAATATAGAGAAGACTTCCAAAAAGGCTTGTTTGAAAAATTAAGGTATATTTTTATTTTCCCGAAAACTAATACTTTTGTGTGCATTTAAGGTACTGGTATGTTAGGGACCAAACTGCAGTGATTATTCAGCTTGAAGCCTTTATCAGTGTGTTTGGGATTTGTGGACTAAGAACTGAACTCATTCTTTACTGCCTTTTCATGAACAAAGAAAGCATTTCTCAGGCATTAAAACATTATAGGGTGTTCACTGTCTGACTTGTCCTATATTCACATTGTCATTTCCCTACATATTTTCATTTTACAAACCTTTAATGCAGTCGAAATGGATCAAAATACAATGTAGAAAACACCACAACTTCGGAACAATTTTGGAACAAAGATTAAAGTTATGGACTTTCACAACATGATTTTTTTTCCCCAAGGAGTAGAATTCTACTAAATTTTATGTTTATAGCCTTTGTGAACAATAAACCTGCCAACTAAATAGTGATTTTATTGTCATCATTTTCATATAATTTTATAACATTGACAATCTAATTGAAATTTCAGTCCATTATAGTGAAACAGATGTTACTGTTACTATTAGGTATTCTTTCTTTATGAAGGAGGATTAGACTTAGACCTTGGGATTCTTCTCATGCACTTCTTTCTCCAGCAAAAGGGTGTGTGTATTTATATCTCCTAAAATGACATCTCCAAATAATTGTTCATTGTTATAAGGCTTTTCAAAAACAAATCACTTTGGAGGTCAGTGGTTTGCAGAAAAGCCCTGCTGAAATACACACATTCCCCAAGCCAATTTTGGGAAAGGACTCCCTATGCACCTCTTTGGTCTTCTGATCTCAGGATCAGTGGCAACGCAGCTAGCTCAGCAGCCATATTGAGATTGGTTCCAGGCCAGCACCTGGTCTCTGCATGACTCTTCCACAAGGAAACAGCATTATTGAATCTTTCATCTTTATTCATAATTTAGACCTTGCTATAGAGGGAAGTGACCCTCCCCTGATTTGACAGAGATGCTAAAGATGACTACAGGGACGGAGAAATATTCCACATTACCATCCAGTGCTTTTTCCTGTTATTTTGCTTCACAATGCACAGCAGAGGCGAAAAGTGTCAGGACCCTTAGTTCATTCATAGTGTGTGTTCTATTCATTTTATCCTCTATTCTTGATGAGCAACTTCTCGATCTTATTTCCCACCTATTAATAACTTGATTCAGTACAGCAGCAAAATTTGCTCCATGTTTGTTATACTCATTCCTCTCTTTAATAATGCAGATTGGCCCAGAAAAAGAGAGGAGGAAAAACAAAATGCGGGTTAAATTGTATTCTTTTCCCAACTAGTGATCAACCAAACCCCAGTGGTTTGGAGGTTTGTCTTAGTCCCAGTTAGGGCCTGAAGAATAGAGACCTGCATGAATTATGCAGATCTTTTAAGTCTAAATAAGTTAGGACTTGAAAACAACTGATAACTGGTATTTTGACAAAGAAATCAGCAGCATTGTGAAAGAATGGGGAAGGGGGCAGGCTGAATTAACTATCAGCCTCACATTTAATTTGAATGAATGGAAATGTCAGAATGATTGAAGTTTATGTATTCATGCTAGGAATGAGCCTGCCCAGGGTTTGTAATAGAAATTGGAAACTTTTTCCAAAGGCCTACTTCAGCTCCCATTGAGGTCTTTTTTTGAATACCAGTTGATTCAGAGTCCTATAGCCTGATTTTCAGAGGTGCCAAACTCCTGCAGTTCCCACTGACTTCAAAGAGAGTTTGAGTTGACTTTATATATTATTAGGGATGGAATGTAACAGAAGAGAGCAAAAGCAGAAATTGCAATTGCACTGGCGACAGAAATCAATGGTCCGTGAATACCACACTATGAACAGAAATATACAGCTGTATGCAGTTTTCCAACCGTCACCTACAAGCATAGAAAGAGCTGCCAACAAGCACTGTGCAGTCTTCTAAGATAAAAAGAAGAACAGGAGTACTTGTGGCACCTTAGAGACTAACAAATTTATTAGAGCATAAGCTTTCGTGGAGATAGATAGTTACAAATCTTTCCAAAATTTCTGCAGGCTAGTTACCAGGACACTTGTGACGTATGAGTGATCGTTAGCCAGCTGACCAGTAAATTAAAACCCCTCCTGTGCATCACAGAGTTTCTGTTATGAACTTCAGGGTTTATCCTATGGTTAGATTTTTTTTAAATGATTCCCCAGTTATGGTCAAATATAAGTCCGAAATAACTATTTCTTTTATGAAACAAGTTCTTTTAAAGAAAAATAACAAAAAATGCTAGACTTGTTACCCTAAAGAGTTTTCATCTCCTAAAAATCAAAAACAAATCATAATTATTATATCTCTACCTTTAGTCCATTAAACATATGAAAAGAACGTACTCTCTTTATTTTTTTTCACAGGATGAATATGTTTGATACTTAAGGATGAACTCACTAGTCCTGGTTTTTGTCATTTTACACTCAGCAAATTGTCATTTTCTCATTAAATTTTATTTAAAATTAGATTTAAATAATACAGATTATTTTTTTAAAAATCACAGTTCTTAACTATTAACATTAATAACTCTCCTGAATTAAAGCACCTCCCATTAAGAATTAATCATAAGAATGGCCATACTGGGTCAGACCAAAGTTCCATCTAGCCCAGGATCCTCTTTTCCGTCAGTGGCTAAAGCTGGGTGCCCCAGAGGGAATGAACAGAACAGGAATCATCAAGTGATCCATCCCGTCACCCAATCCCAGCTTCTGGCAAACACACCATCCCTGCCCATCCTGGCTAATAGCCATTGATGGACCTATGCTCCATGAATTTGTCTAGTTCTTTTTTGAACCCCGTTATAGTCTTGGCATTCACAACATCCTCTGGCAAGGAGTTCCACAGGTTGATTGTGCATTGTCTGAAAAAATACTTCCTTTTGTTTTTGTTTTTAAACCTGCTGCCTATTAATTTCATTTGCTGGCCCTGAGTTCTTATGTTATGAGAAGGAGTAAATAATGCTTCCTTATTTACTTTCTCCACAACAGTCATGATTTTGTAGACCTCTATCATATCCCTCCTTAGTCATCCTATTTCCAAGCTGAAAAGTCCCCGTCTTATTAGATTCTCCTAATACAGTAGCTGTTCCATACCCCTAATCGTTTTTGTTGCCCTTCTTTAAACCTTTTCCAAGGCTAATATATCTTGAATACTGCATGCAGATGTGGGCGAACCATGGATTTATATAGAGGCAATATGATATTTTCTGTCTTATTATATATCCCTTTCTTAATGATTCCCAACATTCTGTTTGATTTTTTGATTGCCGCTGCACATTGAGTGAATGTTTTCAGAGAATTATCCACAATGACTCCAAGATCTCTTTCTTGAGTGGTAACAGCTAATTTAGACCCCATTGTTCTATATGTATAGTTGGGATTATATTTTCCAATGTGCACTGCTTTGCATTTATCAACATTGAATTGCATCTGCCATTTTGTTGCCCAGTCACCCAGTTTTGAGAGATCCTTTTGTAGTTCTTCGCAGTCTGCCTGGGACTTACCTATCTTGAGTAGTTTTGTTTCATCTGCAAATTTTGCCAACTCACTGTTTACCTTTTTTTCCAGATAATTTATGAATATCTTGAATAGGACTGGGCCCCGTACAGACCCCTGAGGGACACCACTATTTACTTCTTTCCATTCTGAAAACTAACCATTTATTCCTACCCTTTTTTTCCTATCTTTTAACCAATTACCAATCCATAAGAGAACCTTCCCTCTTATCCCATGACTGCTTACTTTGCGTAAGAGCCTTTGGTGAGGGACCTTGTCAAAGGCTTTCTGAAAATCTAAACATACTATACCCACTGGATCCCCCTTGTCCACATGCTTGTTAACCCCCTGAAATAATTCTAGTAGATTGGTGAAGCATGATTTCCCTTTACAAAAACGGTGTTGACTATTCGCCAACAAATTATGTTCATCTATGTGTCTAAAAATTTTGTTCTTAATTCTATAATTTGAACCAGTTTTCCCGGTACTTGAAGTCAGTCTTACCAGCTTATCAATTTGTTCCCAAACCTCCTCTAATGGCACCTCAATCTGGGACAGTTCCTCAGATTTGTCAACTAAAAAAGAACATGGCTCAGGTTTGGGAATCTCCCTCACATCCTCAGCCATGAAGACAGATGCAAAGAATTCATTTAGTTTCTCTGCAATGGCCTTATCATCCTTGAGTGCTCCTTTAGCATCTCGATCATCCAGTGGCCCCACTGGTTGTTAGCAGGCTTCCTGCTTCTGATGTACTTATGTTTTTGCTGTTACTTTTTGAGTATTTGGCTAGCTGTTCTTCAAATTCTGTTTTGGCCTTCCCAATTATATTTTTACACTTCATTTGTTAGCGTTTATGCTCCTTTCTATTTTCCTCACTAGGATTTAACTTCCACTTTTTAAAGGATGCCTTTTTGCCTCTCACTGCTTCTTTTACTTTGTTGTTTAGCCATGGTGGATCTTTTTTGGTTCTCTTACTATGTTTTTTAATTTGGGGTGTACATTTAAGTTGAGCCTCTATTATGGTGTCTTTAAAAAATTTCCATGCGGCTTGCAAGGATTTTGCTTTTGGTGCTGTACCTTTTAATTTCTGCTTAACTAACCTGCTCATTTTTGTGTAGTTCCCCTTTCTGAAATTAAATGCCACAGTGTTGGGACACTGTGGTGTTTTCTCCACCACAGGGATGTTAGATTTAATTATGTTATGGTCACTATTACCCAGCAATCCAGCTATATCCATCTCTTGGACCTGATCCTGTGCTCCACTTAGGACTAAATCAAGAATTGCCTCTCCTCTTGCAATCTAGTTCCAGGACTAGCTGCTCCAAGAAGCAGTCATTTAAGGTGTCAAGAAACTTTATCTCTGCATCCCTTCCTGAGGTGATATGTACCCAGTCAATATGGGGATAGTTGAAATCCCCCATTATTATTGAGTTTTTTATTTTAATAGACTCTCTAATCTCCCTGGGCATTTCACAGTCTCTCCCTGGGCATTTCACAGTCTTTCCCCAAATAATCCAAACCAGTAGTAAATGTCCTTTTAAAAGCATTTAGCACTGACTTTCTGTTGAAAGCTGTAATGCGAGGCAGGATTCTCTTCAGAAAGTATTAATGATAAAGACTCTGAGGTATTTTTTACTCCTTTTTATGGCAATCTGTTGCAGAGCCTTAAATTTTCAAAGGAGTACATGAATTATTATTTTATTTTGTAAATCCTCTGAAATTCTTCATGTGGCAAATGAGCCAGCTGGCAAGTAGAGTTCTTCTCGAGTGCTTGCTCATGTCGATTCCATTTCAGGTGTGTGCATGCCCATGTGCACGGCTGAGAGAGATTTTTCCCCGAGTGGTATCTGTAGAGCCAGCTCTGGTGCCCCCTAGAGCCCTGCACTCATTCACCAGGATATGATACTCCACTGGCCCTGCGCCCTCTCCAAAGTGCTCTCCGTGGTTTCCCTTTCATAGTTTTTGTATATAGTTGTATATACTTATCTTAAGTAGAGTTAGTTAGATGAGTATTTAAGTTAGAATAGTCAGTGGTCCCCTTAGGGACTTCGTCCCTAGGACAGGGCATGCTCCGGTCCCCGGGATTCAAACTGTGTGCCATTTGGCGCCGAGGGCACCATTGGCTCCCTACAATGCCAGGACCATACTCCTAGCAGTCATCCACAGCCACATCGGTAAAGTGGACTGCGACGCCTCCTGCCTCAGCACAGGAACCAGATTGAAGTTCCAATGCAGGTACCAAGGTAGTTGTATTCCCACCCACCCCCCAGGTCTCTTGTGTTGAATTCTGCCAATGAGCAAGATAGGCAGGGCCAGGCAAACGCCACACCTAAAAATAAGGACACAAGGAAACTCGACTTGTTTGGAAGAAAAATTTATTGCACGGCCAGTCTCCATGAGTGTTGCTGGGGGGAGATAATTATAACATCTGGGACTCCATGGCCAAATTCAAGGACCCCCTGCAACAGGAGTTCAGATGAGAGTTTCTGTCCATCTTTGAGGAAGGCAAGACAGTGGCCAGAGCTTCTCTCCAAACTGCATTGGATGTGACTAATTTGGTGGCCAGGTCTATGGCCTCTGTTGTATCCACGCTGCAGGGTTCATGGCTGCAGTCTTTGGGGCTGTCTCAAGAGGTACAGCAGTCCATTCAGGACCTCCCCTTTGAGGGCACTGCTCTATTTTCTGAGCAGACGGATGCCAGGCTGCACAGCCTGCAAGATTCTTGTGCCACACTTTGCCCCTTGGGCCTGTACATGCCGGAGGCCTCGAGGAAACACTTCTGGCCGTCATCTCTGCCCAGATTCTCAGGTCCGCAATGGCAGAGCTCCTACAAGAAAAAAAGACAGGCTTTAAACCCCAGCAATCCACTCTGTCCCCCTCAGCTGCCCAGTTGGGCCCTGCACGTCACTCAGGTGGCCATCGGCAGGCATTTTGAGGGTGTGCCCGAGGACAGAGTTCCAGTCTTGCCCCAGAATCCATCCCCCCATTTTTTTTTATTTTTTTTTTATTTTTTTTTTTGAACAATCTATTTCCCTTCCTTGCTGCATGGGCCAAGCTCACCTTGGACTGCTGGGTGCTCAATACCATAGCACTTGGCTAGACCCTGCAGTTTTTATCCATCTCTCCCTACTATCCCCCTTCCCCGTCTCTCTTTAGGGACCCTTTTCACAAGCATCTTCTTGTCCAGGAGGTGGAATCCCTCCTATGTCTGGGGTCCATGGAGGAGATTCCTCAAGTTGTGGCGGGGGGAAAGGGTTTTACTTCTGGTAATCCCGAAGGCCAAGGGGGACCCCAGACGCATGCTAGACCTATGTTGCCTCAACAAATATCTCAAGAAGTTGAAGTTCTACATGGTCTCCCAGGCCTCAATCATCTCCTCTCTGGATCCAGGAGACTGGTATGCCACCCTTGACTTAAAGGACACCTAATTTCATATTTCTGTCTTATAATCGTAGAAGATTAGAGTTGGAAGAGACCTCAGGAGATCATCTAGTCCAACCCCCTGCTCAAAGCAGGACCAACCCCGACTAAATCATCCCAGCCAGGGCTTTGTCAAGCTGGGCCTTAAAAACCTCTAAGGATGGAGATTCCACCACCTCCCTAGGTAAACCATTCCAGTGCTTCACTACCCTCCTAGTGAAATAGTTTTTCCTAATATCCAACCTAGACCTCCCCCACTGCAACTTGAGACCGTTGTTCCTTGTTCTGTCATCTGCCACCACTGAGAAACAGCCTAGCTCCATCCTCTTTGGAACCCTGCTTCAAGTAGCTGAAGGATGCCATCAAATACCCCCTCACTCTTCTCTTCTGCAGACTAAATAAGCCCATTTCCCTCAGCCTCTCTTCATAAGTCATATACCCCAACCCCCTAATCATTTTCATTGTCCTCCGCTGGATTTGTCCACATCCTTTCTGAAGTGGAGGGCCCAAAACTGGACACAATACTCCAGATGTGGCCTCACCAGTGCCAAATAGAGGGGAATAATCACTTCTCTCGATCTGCTGGCAATGCTCCTACTAATGCAGCTCAATATGCCATTAGCCTTCTTGGCAGCAAGGTTATATTATTTACTTATATCCATCTTCTCATCCACTGTAATCTCCATGTCCTTTTCTGCAGAACTGCCACTTAGCCAGTCGATCCCCAGCCTGTAGCAGTGCATGGGATTCTTCCATCCTAAGTGCAGGACTCTGCACTTGTCCTTGTTGAACCTCATCAGATTTCTTTTGGCCCAATCCTCCAATTTGTCTAGGTCACTCTGGACCATATCCCTGCCCTCCAGCATATCTACCTCTCCCCCCACCAGCTTCGTGTCATCTGTGAACATGCTGAGAGTGCAATCCATGCCATCATCCAAATCATTAATGAAGATGTTGAACAAAACCGGCCCCAGAACTGACCCCTGGGGCACTCCGCTTGATACTGGCTGCCAAGTAGATATCGAGCCGTTGATCACTACCTTTTGAACCCGACAATGTAGCCAGCTTTCTATCCTCCTTATAGTCTCTTCATCCAATTAATACTTTTTAAACTTGCTGACAAGAATACTGTGGGAGTCTGTATCAAAAGCTTTGCTAAAGTCAAGGTTTATCACGTCGACCACTTTCCCCATTTCCACAGAGCCAGTTATCTCATCATAGTAGGCAATCCCAGGTAAGTCAGGCATGACTTGCCTTTGGTGAATCCATGTTGACTGTTCCTGATCACCTTCCTCTCCTCCAAGTGGATTCGTTGAGGACCTGCTCCATGATTTTTTCTGGGGACTGAGGTGAGGCTGACCGGTCTGTAGTTCCCTGGATTCTCCTTCTTCCCTTTTTTAAAAATGGGCACTATATTTGCCTTTTTCCAATCGTCCGGGACCTCCCCCATCGCCACAAGTTTTCAGAGATAATGGTCTTCCATGGCCACAGGAGATTCCTCCATTTTGTTGTGGGGCAGTGCCACTACCAATTCACGTCACTGTCCTTCATCCTATCATCTGCTTTGAGGGTCTTCATGAAGTGCATGGTGGTGGTGACCGCTTACCTGAGATGCAGATGTGTTCAAATCTATTTCTATCGTGATGACTGGCTTGTCAGAGGCAGGTCACAGGCCCAGCAGCACAGCCTTTCTTTGGTGGAAGACACGTCGGGTTCTAGGCCTGCTTATCAATAAACAAAAATCAACTCTTACCACAGTTGAAAGAATAGAATTTATAAGAGTAGTACTTGATTCCACCCACGCCAGATCCTACCTGCCAGAGCCCCGATTTTGGGCTATGTTGGATCAAGCAAGTTAGAGTCCATCCACGCATGACTGCCCAGGTATGCCTCAAGCTGCTGGGTCACATGGCAACGTGTACCTATGCAGTTTGACACACGCGGCTACAGCTCAGACCTCTACAGACATGGCTGGCATTGGTCTTTTCTCCTAGGAGACATGAGTTGGACTTAGTGGTCGCAGTTCCATCAAACATCCTGTGATCTCTGGCTTGGTGGACAGAACCACAAGCTGTTTTGGAGGGGGTCCCATTTGTAGCTCTGCTCCCATGAGTAACATTGACGCATTGGAGCCTTTCACCCTCCGGTCCATGGCAGATCAGTCTTTGCTCACGACATGACAATCAAGTTCCTTAAAGGTCTGGAGAGACTATACCCACAGTTTCATGATCCCGTTCCTCATTGGGACCTAAACCTGGTGCTATCGAGGCTCACAAGTCCTCCTTTCAAGCTGCTGGCTTAGTGTTCTCTGCTGCTCCTCTTGTGGAAGGTTTCCTTCCCGGCTATCACTTTGACCCATAGGTCTCCAAGATTAGAGCATTGACATCTGAACCCCCTTATATGGTGTTCTGCAAAGACAAAGTCCAGCTGCGCCCCACTCAGCCTTCTTATCTAAGGTGGTGTCACAGTTCCACAATAATAATGACATCTTCCTGCCAGTTTTCTTTCCGAAGCCTCACAAGATGAACAAGGAGTGTTGGTCACACTCTTTGGATGTTAGGCGGGCCTTAGTCTTCTACATCGAGAGAACCAGACTCTTCCATAAGTCAAAGCAGCTCTTTGTCAAAGTGGCGGACAGGATGAAAGGTCTGCCTGTGTCCGCTTGGAGAATCTCCTCATGGATAACTGCCGGTATCAGATTCTGCTATGAACAAGCAGGAGTGTTGCTTCCAGCCATCATGACTGCCCATTCCACCAGAGCACAAGTATTGTCAGCAGCCTTCCTCACGCAGGTACCAATCCAGGATATCTGTAGAGCCACCACCTGGTCTGTGGTTCATACCTTTGCATCCCACTGCGCCATCACCCAGCAGGCCTGGGATGATGCCAGCTTCAGCAGAGCAGTGTTGCAAGCAGCATGATGGTGAACTCTGAACCCACCTCCAGGGATACTGCTTGTGAATCACCTAACATGAAATTGACATGAGCAAGCATTCGAAGAATTAAAAATGATTACTTAGCTTTCGTAACAGTTGTTCTTTGAGATGTGTTGCTCATGTCCATTCCATGATCCACACTCCTTCCCCACTGTCAGAATCATCAGCAAGCAGGAACTGAGAGGGTGCAGGGCCAGCGGCGGCTCATATACCGGCACATGAGCCCAAGGCTCCAGGGGGCGCCAGAGCCAGCCCTACGGATACCACTAAGGGAAAAATCTCTGGCAGCCATGCACATGGGCGCACACACACCTAACGTGGAATGGACACGAGCAACACATCTCGAAGAACAACAGTTATGAAAGATAGGTAACTGGCTTTTGTGTGCTCTAGGTTCACAGATGATCAGAAAATATATCATCATCTCTGCTTCCTTCAGACCTGTCAGTCTGCACTTTCTCTCATCTCTCCCCAAGTGGTCACTGACAGCAGTGCTCAGAGTTCCTCTCAAAGCATCTCTGGAAAGGCTGCAGGCATTTCCTGCTTTATTCTGGTCTGTCTTCTTTTCCTTACAACCATTGGGACTTCATTTCTCTGCCTCTTTTCATACTCACAAACCAGTTAATCCTGCAATCCAGCTTTCTATCACATTTGTTCCTGAAATGTTACTTCTAGAAAATCTAAGCTACGCTGGTAATTCCACAGGCAGTGAGTATCTGCTTCACTCCTTTTGGACGGAGCTGTTAATAGTTCCTTTCGAATGGTGAAATTAGTAAAAACGAATTTTTGACTGGGTCAAAAAGGAAAACTGATCACTCAAATCTAGCAAACACTCCTTGTCGCGCAGTTTGCCTATTCTGGCACTCCCGAACATTTGGTTCAGGCTGCCTACATGTAGCTCCTGTCTCTTGTATACTGTGTCACATTCAGATCTCCCAGTTACAGTTCACTATTCAGCAACTTTTTCTTTGCAATTACTTAGCGCTCTCCAGCAGGATTTTGTCACTGTGTTTTATTTTATTTCTGGTTCAGTTTTACCCCCACTCCTTTATTACAGGGACAATACTGTGTTACCAAATCTCAGGATTTTATCACAAACTTTGTGATATGTGGTGTTTTTCTCTAAGCCCCAGCTGTTGGAGTCATCTGAATACATGAAAATCACAGTTTTCATTTTAAAAGCAGTATCTTTCTAGCCCTTCTAATTCAGTAGGAAACCTTGAAAATGTGACCCGAGTATGCCCTAAAGACTCCGAAACCAGTAGACAAATAAAAGAAACTCACCACTTATTTATTTTTTTAAATATCATGATTAAGCCAATTTCATGTTTTGTGAGGACCTGACTCATGTTTGTACGCTTGTGTTTGGAAAGATTACAATGGCAGTTTTTTGTTCCTCATTTTCTTAAACAGGCAAATTAAATGTTTCCTTTCTCTTTACATCCTTATGTGACATGTTAAATAATTATTTAGTAGATGTGATCGTATATGACATGTTCAATATTTATTTAGTAGATTTGACTGTACATGCATATTGCTGCTACCGGCTGCATTGCAAAACAAAACATTTTTTTTTTAATTTATCCAGGCATCTTGCTCTCTGGAGAAAATTTTAAGAAGCTTCATGAGTTTTTTTGCAGGGTTGGCTATATAATAGGAGTTATTTTTTGTGATATTTTGGCACTTCTTTCAGTTAAGGCATTCAGTCTTTTTTTTAATCCATACCAAAGTGAACAAAACTTTTTGGAATTTGCAAAAAGATATGGTTTGAGGGATCAGAAGATTAGATCACATTTTATTTTTTAACAAAGTAGGTCATCCATCCCCAATTACAATCCATCACTTGAAAATCAAACACCTGGGAAGGTATATCTGATTAACACCGTCATCATAGAAAAAACTGATGATGCTGTGCAAAGAAGTGTCACATCCAGGGCCCAATGAATGAAATGCTAACCTCTATTACGTTAATAAAAAAAAAAGAGAGAGACACACACACATTTTTCCCTATTTGAATTTGAAACTGATTATACTTATACATCATGCAACAGAGGGAAGATGAAAGTCAAATGATAAATTCTGTTTCATAATGTCAAATTCTTGATAACTGAACAATGCCTTTGTGATCCTCCAACTCCGAACAGGCTTTTAATACAAAACTGGACAAAGTATTTGAGAATATGCTAGAGAGAATAATGGGTCTATATGTCCTTATAGGTCTATTACATCTGTAACCTAATGAGTTCTATAATATTGGGAAGAGTTTAGCACAGAACTAGACATGTATCTTAGCAGCAAGGCTTTACAAAGACATGGGGAAATTTACAATCCTAGTTCTGGTTTCTGTTCATTTCTTGTTTTAAATTCTTCCACACATTGAAGGGTGACTTTTTTTTCCCCATTAGAAGAAGGAAACAAGATTGAGTTTTTCTTCATTTACTAAGGAGACCACACCTATAAAGATTAAAAAAACATTAGGGACAGAGAGAATCATAAGCAGGAGACGGATCAGGCAGCAGAAGCTGGTTGTTGCTGATCCCTCGATTCGAGGAGGATCTCTACCACAGATTTACATATGGGTCCTGAGATGACCCAGGAGTCCAATCCTGGAACCACAGCATAAGCTATTAATTTAGCCAGTGACAATGATGGAGCTGCAGCATTCTTTCTCTGTCTCTCTTGTGGGTTATGCAGCAGCTGCACCGCACATTCTGGCATCGTGGTTTTCTATATTAACTACTATGCCTAGGTTTGACCCAGGAGGTTGGAAGAAGAGGAAACGAGGGACTGTACTGATAGCAGCAAGGCTTGCAGCAGTGAGTGCTCATAGACTATGACTGATTAAAATACTTTAATTAAGTTGTCAAGAAAGAATAAAGAATAATGGCTTTTAGTCATTTCTCACTCAAATGTAACTACTACTAGTATCTCTCTATCTATTACACAGATCAGGATAGAACAGCCTCTTCACCTGAAGCCAGTATTGCTCATCTTTCACTAGACATTGTGAGTAGGTAAGGGGAAGCATAGGTTAATGGGCATTGACAGTTGTCCTCCCCGATTTCTGCCCGATTCTTTTGATATGAGCTGTTTGGTGCTTTCAGTAGTAACTGGAGCTGTACAATATTCACTGCTTATGGTCCATGATTGTATTTTTTACCAATTGCCACTCAGTAGCAACATTAACAATGAAAGGTTTCCGAGGTACCTCACAGTTGCTGTTTTAAACAGCATGTATGTCAGTAGGTGCCCGATGAGTGACGTGATTTATAATTAATCCAATTCCAGTGGTTATGAGTCAATCATACAGTGGTTTTCCATTTTAGATTGAATTAATTTTGAAACCTTCCTTTGTAGTTGGAAGGTAGGTTCAAAGACATATAAACCCTTTTTCCTGCTTTCCACTGCTGATATGAGAAGGTCATATTTTTCTCCATCACAGGTAAGTCTGTCTCTTGACTGTGGTAAATATACCTGTTGGCAAATGTTGATTCTTCAAGATCAAGGCTGAGATATTGCTCTGTGCCTTGAAGAGGTGTAGCACAGAACTTACAGTCTAGGGGGAGAGGGGCCTTTGGTGGTTTTAAGGCACCTTTGTGCCCACTGGCGGCCTGTCTAAGTTATGACAGCCCGTCACCAGCTGCATGTGAGTTGCAGCACTGCCCAGAATCTCTGTAGAACTACGTGCTACTGCTCTGTCCCCAACACACTCTTCCCACCCCCCAGCACGCCTCCTAAGGCTGGGCCAGTAAGGGGTTCTTTGGAAGACAACATTACAGCTGCCTTCCCCAGTTCCTAGATCAAAGGAATCCTCCCCCCATGCAGAACTGGTTTTAGAGCCCCTTTACACTCCTCCATTCCTTTCTCCCAACATAAAGGGGCCAGAGGAGGGGTGAGGATCTCACACCAAAGATCTATGGGGGAGACTCTTATCATCACTTTTATGGGTCCAGTGTGTGCTAGATACTTTACAGGCACAGTTATTTCCTTCAAAGAGTTTACAATCTAAATGTAATTTTTGCTCCTCAGAAGCGCTGAGTGCTGGCAGTTCCCATTGACCTCAGTGTGGTACTTAACATCTCCGAAACTTAAGCCATTTATCTAGGTGCCTAAAAATAGATAGATTAGAGCTTGAAGTCTTTGGCATAATCTGACTGAGACATTGACCTGATTGTCATAAATTGTGATATTTCGCTATTCCTGTTATCAAAAATCACAGTTACACGACATTAACACTCTAAAGTGAATGTGAGCTTTTCAGTAACCTCCTCCTTAATTGCATTGTCAGTCATTAGTACTTCATGTCAGTAGCTGCCATTTAAAAAAGTCAGCATTTTTCAACACTTCCCACACAGTGGTATCTTTATCCATATTTTTGCCTTCGACTGAGAACAGGTAATAGCTCTGGTAGATATAATTCATGGCACATGTTGACTTTGGAACAATAACCATGGTGCATAATTCTGTGCAGAAAAAAAGGATAATTGGAGGCCAATTTTAAATGTGTAACAGGTGTATCTGATTGTGAAGTGCTTTCAGATCTACCAGTGAAAACCAATATATGAGAGCTAGATGGTGGGTATTAATTAATAGCCAGTTGCATATGTACATGGTTCACCTCTTTATCCAATTTACATGTACAATTAATTGGGTTTGCAACCACAAAGGGTGCATCTTTGTTTTTAACTATGTATTTGTTCCTCTTGTGTTTAAATATTTGGATCTTGGTGTTGATTTTTGTCAGTGATTTTGAGGTGAAGGTTTTTCATTGAGAAACCAGGAACTGGATTCTCTGATCACCTGAGAG
Organism: Malaclemys terrapin pileata; assembly: GCF_027887155.1. NCBI lineage: Eukaryota > Metazoa > Chordata > Testudines > Emydidae > Malaclemys > Malaclemys terrapin. The sequence continues at coordinate 182,060,583 of NC_071507.1, read as the reverse complement.
GGACTAAGAGGTCAGAATCTTGCTGAAGCTACCAAGTTAAGAATCCCACTTCCAATGAAAGAAAATTTTCAGCTGCTATAAAGCCAGAAGTACCCACTCCTGTGCCAAGCATTCTTCATGTTGGGTTTGGGAGAGAGAGCTCCCTTATGCTAATTCACAGCTGCAACATGGTGCCTTAAGGACCATAACAGTTGTAATATAGAGTAGTCCAAAGGCTACTCTAAGTTACATGGGGCAGTTTTAGAATCAGAGGTCCATACTTGGCCCCAGATCTTTTCACTTTTTCATACTATTATACCATGCTTTTATTCGCAATTTTTTAAAATACAGTTTTCTGAATTTTGTTTTCTTGTTTGTTTGTTTGTTTTTTAGCGCATACACGAGTAATAATCCATGGGTGAAACTAGGGACAGTCATGCTATCAAGATGCCCAACTGGGCAAAAAGAGAATATGGGAAATGAAATTTTGAAGATCTGTCGTTCTTTGTATGAGACTAAGCACATGCTGCCCGTAGAGGTGAGTTGTAACTTCAAGTACCTTGCAGATATACCTGCACCTTGTACAGTGGATGCAGTATCACTATTAAAGCTCTTAGCTTTACTGGCCACACTTGAGTACTATTTAGCAAAAACTATTCAAGATAAGCACCAGTAACTTTCCACTTACTAAACATATAAAGTTGTCTGTAAGGAAGTGCTGAAATATTTGGGTTTTAATTAGCTTTTATTTTACAAGCAGTTCTTCTTTACAAGTACTCTAGTATTCCCTCTTCCTAAATTAATTATGTATACTCTCTTCCATACAAGCATCTCTTATGTCCCAAAGTGCCACAGCATCCCATACTCATACGTCATAGCCTAACCATATCAGATTTAAAAAATCATTAAAAATCTTTGCACTTCTCTGGAATTATTCCCAGGCATCTTCTTTTATTATCCTGATTCATCCTTTACAGTGAGATTCACATATCCACAGTCTTTGTTCCTGAAAATAGCCAACACGAAGATTATGGGCAATGTAATGGAAACTGATCAAATGATTCTTTTCACTTTAATACAAAACCAAGAAATCTCTTGTAGAAATTGAAGGGCAATACATTTTAAAACAAATGGGACACTTGTATTTTTGCCGCTTAAAGCCCACTTCTGGGACTTGCTGCCAAAAGAAGTCAGTAAGGCAGAGTGCCAGATATATTTTGTGGAGAGAGCCAAATTTAATTTTTAATTACAGTGCATGGGATAGACCTACAAAGGGCCCGATGCTTTCTCCTCACTCGTCATGAGAAATACTTTACACCACAAGTAGTTCTGATCAAAACCAGTGGGACTACTTCTACAGGAAGGTTCTATGCAAACTGATTAAGGGTGGCCAAACCAAAGTTAAGGTCTGAGGGTGGAATTTTCTAAAACATCTAAGTGACTTACGAACATAAATGTAACTGAAAATCAGTGTTCTACCACAGCAGATCTCCTCCTGATAGGAGGGTTACACCAAAGTCAAACATCGATCATCTCTTTTTAATTAATAAAGTTACTGTTGAATTCAGCATCAGTAAGGCCTGGTCTGTGCACAGTTTTTATACTGGTATGACTGTTTCAGTTAGAGGTGCAATTTTTTACCAATATAATTTTACCAGTACAACCCTTAGTATGAGCATGTTATACCTTGTATAAAGGTGCCTTTATATTAGTGTAGGTTATTCTCCTCATATGGAAATCAAGTGCCTTTACACTGATATAATACACTAGGAAGCTGTACTGCTATAACTGAACCAGCATAGTTAAAAACAGTATAACTTTTGTGCATAGCAGCTAAAGCAGTACAACTTTTGTGTAGACAAACCTTGACTGAGGAAAAAGTAATGTCGGGTAATTTAAGAATCATTGCTAAAACTATTTGATCAAAACTTGCATTTTGCAGAATCTGTCATTGGAGCCTATTAAATACTTTGAGTGGGGAGAGAAGCATAGATCAGCTGCTTTTTTTAAAAAAAGACTGGATAACTTTCTGACTTTGTGGTTCTGAAGTCTAAAGGCAATAATTGAAAAGGCGTTTAAACTTTATGATACAGGATGTTCACTGATGGCCAGGATGTTCACTGAGGTCAGGAAGAAATCTTTCTCTAAAGACACCATCATTACAGGAGTAACCAACTAGGGGCCGTGCTCCTCTTGACCTGCTGCTCACAAACAGGGAAGAATTGGTAGGGGAAGTAGAAGTGGGTGGCCACCTGGGCAGCAGTGACCATGAGATGGTTGAGTTCAGGATCCTGAAAAAAGGAAGAAAGGAGAGCAGCAGAATACAGACCCTGGATTTCAGAAAAGCAGACTTTGACTCCCTCAGGGAACTGATGGGCAGGATCCCCTGGGAGGCTTATATGAGGGGGAAAGGAGTCCAGGAGACCTGGCTGTATTTTAAAGAAGCCTTATTGAGGGTGCAGGAACAAACTATCCTGAGGTGCAGAAAGAATAGCAAATATGGCCGGTAACCAGCTTTGCTTAACAGAGAAATCTTCGGTGAGCTGAAACACAAAAAAGGAAGCTTTCAAGAAATGGAAACTTGGACAGATGACTAGGGAGGAGTATAAAATCATTGCTCGAGCATGCGGAGGTGTACTCAGGAAGGCCAAAGCACAATTGGAGTTGAAGCTAGCAAGGGATGTGAAGAGTAACAAGAAGGGTTTCTACAGGTATGTTAGCAACAAGAAGTTGGTCAGGGAAAGTGTGGGACCCTTACTGAGTGGGGGAGGCAACCTAATGACTGATGATGTGGAAAAAGCTGAAGTACTCCATGTTTTTTTTGCCTCGGTCTTCACAGACCAGGTCAGCTCCCAGACTGCTGCGCTGGGCAGCACAGTATGGGAGACGAGGTGAGCAGTCCTCAGTGGTGAAAGAATAGGTTAAGAAAAGCTGGACATGCAGAATTCCATGGGGCCAGATCTAATGCATCCGAGGGTGCTGAGGGAGTTGGCTGATGTGATTGCAGAGCCATTGGCCATTATCTTTGAAAACTCGTGGCAATGGGGGGGAAAGGGTCCTGGATGATTGGAAAAAGGCAAATATAGTGTCCATCTTTTAAAGAGGGAAGAAGGAGAATCCGGGGAACTTACCTCAGTCCCTGGAAAGATAATGGAGCAGGTCCTCAACGAATCCATTTTGAAGCACTTGGAGGAGAGGAAGGTAATCAGGAATAGTCAACATGGATTCATCAAGGGCAAGTCATGCCTGACCAACCTGATTGCCTTTTATGATGAGATAACTGGCTCTGTGGATATGGGGAAAGTGGTGGATGTGATATATTTTGAATTTAGCAAAGCTTTTGACACGGTCTCCCACAGTATTCTTGCCAGCAAGTTAAAAAAGTATGAATTGGATGAATGGACTATAACAGGGATTGGCAACCTACAGCACGCGAGCCGATTTTGAATGGCATGTGGCTGCCTGCTGCGGTTCCAACCCCCAGCCGCACTCAGCCCCCGCGCCCACCGCTCTCCCTTGCTGGGGCAGGAGGCAGAAGCTTCGTCCTGCAGCAGCCAAGCTCCTCCCCTCCCCCGCTTTTTCCCCCAGCCGTGGTGCAGCCTGCTTTCCTGCCCCTCCTCCTCTCCTTCCCTGCGCTGGCCCTTGCAAAGGGAGGGGGGAGGAGTGGCAGCGTGCTCGCTGCTCTGCAAAAGCCCCACGGCCCCACTCTCCCGGCCAGAGCTCCAGCCAGCACACGGCAGCCCCGCGGCCCCTTGCTAAAGCCAGCCCTGTGTAAAGGAGGCAGAGGAGAGGTAGGGACAGGGCCTTGGGAAAGGGGGTGGAACAGGACATATCCCTTCCAGACCCCTGCCATGAGCCGCTCAGGGCAGGGGGCTGAGAGCACCTCCACGAGCCGAGCACCCCAGCCCTTTGCCCTGAACCCCCCCCACATACCCCCAGCCTTCTGCCCTGCACCCCCCACACCCCTCCAGCCCTCTGCCCTGACCTCTGAAGCCCCCCACACCCTCAGCCTTCTGCCCTGCACCCCCCACACCCCTCCAGCCCTCTGCCCTGACCTCTGAAGCCCCCCACACCGCCAGCCTTCTGCCCTGCACGTCCACACACCCCCAGCCCTCTGCCCTGACCTCTGAAGCCCCCCAACACCCACCCTTCTGCAGAAGAGAAGAGTGAGGGGAGATTTGATAGAAGCCTTCAACTACTAGAAGTGGGGTTCCAAAGAGGATGGAGCTAGGCTGTTTTCAGTGGTGGCCAATGACAGAACAATGGTCCCAAGTTGCAGTGTGGGAGGTCTAGGTTGGATATTACGAAAAACTATTTCACTGGGAGGGTGGTGAAGCACTGGAATGGGTTACCTAGGGAGTTGGTGGAATCTCCATCCTTAGAGGTTTTTAAAACCTGGCTTGAGAAAGCCTTGGCTGGGATGATTTAGTTGGGGTTGGTCCTGCTTTGAGCAGGAGGTTGGCCTAGATGACCTCCTGAGGTCTCTTCCAACCCTAATCTCCTTTGATTCTATGATGGACACTTCTGAGTCTTATGCCTCCAGGTGTGAAGATCTTAAGACAGGGATGGACAAACTATGGCCCACGGGCCGGATCTGGCCCCTCAGGGCTTTGGATCCAGCCTGCGGGATTGCCGCTCCGGGAAACGGACGGCACCACGTCCCTGCGGCCCCTGGGGGAGGAGGGCCAGAGGGCTGCCCTTGCCTGTGGTTGCCTCCCCCGAAGCTTCCATTGGCTGGGAACAGGGAACCGCAGCCAATGGGAGCTGTGGGACACAGTACCTGCTCACGAGGACAGCGCCCGGAGCTGTCTGCTCCCCCACCATGGGCCGCAGGGACGTGGTGCCGGCCGCTTCCCGGAGCAGCGCAGGGCCATACCCTGCACACCTCCTGCCACATCCTGCACACCTGTACCCCAATCCCCTGCCCTGCATCCCCTCCCGCACTCTACACCCCTCCTCTGCCCCAACCCCTTTCCATGAGCCCCTTCCTGCACACCACACCCCCTCCCACACCCCGCACTCCCTCCCGCACCCCAACCCCCTGCCCCAGCCCTACATTCATTGCCCTGCATGCAATTTCCCCACCCAGATGTGCCCCTCGGGCCAAAAGGTTTTCCCACCCCTATCTTAAGAGCTAGTGGACTTTCTTGCATGGCTCATGCTGAATGCAGAAGATCAGGGAATGAGAATTCTATGTGAAATCACAGTAGCCAAATTTACAAAGTGATTTTCCCTTCCCTCTGCACCAGTGCATATACAGTACAGCATTGATCAAATTGGCCAAGTGGATTAAAAAAAGTGCTGCCTTTCACTGATGGCAACAACTAGTGCCAGAAGTGTATACTAAATTTAGAAGGTCTAGTAATGGCAATTTATAGTTTTTAATCAAATATGGCACTAGCATTACATTCAGAAATCCAGCTAAGGTTCTGTCTGTGTTTTCCTTTTGTATTTCAACTATAAGTGTTTGCCCTGGGCTAAACCTCAGAATGCAAGGTCGTTCAAGAGCAATCTTATACAAATTATCATAAAATGTGTGTGGATGTTCTTGAATTATGTTTAAAAAAACTCAAACATGTGTCTTTAAACATAAAATGTTCCAGGTTATGGAATGGCTGTATCTAATGTAGCATACACTTCTTTAGAACCCACTTCAGCCAATCACGGAACCACGTACTTAAGTTAAAGCATTTGAGTATTCCCATTGGGATATAAACATGATTTTAACATTAAGCATTTGCTTTAGTACTTTGCTGAATTGGGACCTTAATTTTTAAGAAGGGTGTATTATTACTCCTGTCTAAAATACATAAATAGTATCATTTTAAAAATTAGTTTAATATGTATATTTGACTTACCAATATTAATACTCCCAATGATTAAGGTACTAAATATGGCTTTACATTAAAGACTAACTATAAGGAGTTATTGGGGCCTATATGTAATTCTTATCAGCACTATGTGGTGTTCTTAGTAAAATTTTGCAAAGGATGCAAGTTGATGATAAACATTTTTGTAGAAGGTCTAAAATACCTGTTTGACCTGAAATTTATTTGTTGCAAAAATAGTAATGTTAAGATCTACATTAATTGCATTTGCAAATTCACATAATCTAATTACATTTTTCTGTAATATTTTAAATCACTTTAGTGAGAAAGCAAATTGTAATTCAGCAGTTCAGCAGTGTTTTAAAAACACCTTTTCATTTTCCTAGTCATTGGCTTTAGAAATGCTCACTGTACCTAATTATGTTTAGCAGTATGCTTAAATCCTCTGCCTTTCCTTTTCTCCTCCCACCACCTTAAGGTACAAAAATGTGATTTTGGGGGGGATTCTTTTGAAAGCTTTTTTATAGTTATATGTTGGTCCCTATGGCACTGCTTCTTCTCTTATGGTTTTGATGGGTTTTCAGATATAAAATGTTACCAGCACTATAAACTTGCTGTTACATTCAGGTTGTGCATCCTACAACTCTCAAAATTTATTTTTCCTAACATAAAGATGTATCCATGGTGATAAATTGTGCTTTTCAGACACAAAGGGACTTGTAGAATCATAAATTGCTAAGTTTGCATTCTGTAATCTCCTTAGTATGTTGCTGTTTGGCAGAAATGAAGGCGAAAATCAAAATATCAAAGGCTTAATGGGTGTAATATTTTTAATTTGCCCCACCCTTTATAGTCTTCAATAAGGCTCTTCACCTGTTCCTGTAATGTTAGTTCTCAATGAAAGCAAAGCCTGTCAACTGCAGACTTAGCTGTTACTTAATTTTATAAAATCTTATGACACACTTCTGTCTATTCTTTGGCAACAAAAGACAAAATCTCCTCAGTGTATTACAAATCTTTTGTTTTCTCCTTAGGCTCACCAACCTCTGCCGAGCTGCAATAATAAAATAATGTGTTACTTGATATCCTAGGGAGAAGTTTAGATGATAGCAAAGTGTACCAGGTTCTCAATTTTTGTCTGCTGAACTGCAATGCAGGCAACTGGTGAATGCATTTGGAAGATGTTTTGCTAGTAGTCCTGTGTGTGCTGTTTTTGTGTGTAAACTCTTTCCTGATTGGAACTTTGCTAGTGATGTGCTAGTGTAGACAAGACAAAGACATTTTTACTACTGTGTCGTTTAGACTGGCTCTGAGCAATGGAAGTTTGAAAGATTTTTTTGTAACTACCATGAACTGTTACCAAGCACAATGTAATTTGTAGTTATGTTGCATTCTGAGGTATGCATCACAATTAAATTAATATTTTGCTGTCAGAAATGCAGTTGAGGGGGTAACTGAAGAGTGGCAGCATTATCTGAAAATAAATTGGTTGTGAAAAAAGATGTCAGTAGATACCCTACTTTAAGATCTCAATCCGTAACAGCAATCTCATGTATGTAATACACCAATTAATCATTTCCCATTTTTTTAAGTTAAAGGAGATATAACTACCCCAAGGGTGTGACTACATTTAGCATCACTCGTGGGCACCAGATTAATCAAATTTGACTTTAAGTGGTAAAAATTAAATATTTGAGTTCCCTTTTCAGATTGTAAACTCTTTGGGGCAGGTGCAATGTCTTTCAGTGTTTTTCTGAAGCATAGAGCTTGTCTTTGGATGTCTAAAATGATATTGTAATAATATCTATGTTATATAATACACAGGCTGACCAGATGGAGTACTATTGTTGTGTGATTTCCCTCATTGGTCTCACTAGAAACAAAGTTTTGTGGGGAGGAATCAGAGTAAACTATATCTTTGAACCTGGTCACTCTGGACAAGTTAGGTTGTTATTCATAAAGGGAAAGTTATAATTTGATTTTTGAGGTAAAGTAATCCCTTTTTAAAATTGGTCAGTATTTCATTTATACACGATAGTAGATGAAATAAAATAATTCTACATGTATAAGATAAAGACTAATAAATGTTCACTTTGTTACTAACCACAGTAGACCTAAATAAGGGTTTGGAAGTAATCCGACTCAGTGATTTATTTTTTTAAGCTTCACTTTCTGTTGCCAGCCTTTGTATGAGGACACACTGTACCAAAATTGTAATGCCAAATAGTTCATGCTGGATAATAAAACATGGAAACTCATGTTAAAATGGAGACACTAGTATACTGCATCAGAGCTCTGTAAAAGTCATTTGACAAGATTTTTGGGACAGCTTTATGATGCTGGACTTGCTGTTATATTCCTTCTTTATTTTATTCCACCTTTATGACTATATAACTGTGTTAAAGAAATGTCACAGATGTCTTACCTTAAGTCTTACAGTTTGCAGTGTTTCAGTGACCACAGCAAAAGTATTAGTCCCACAGAAATCAGTGATTGCTCCATTCTTCTTTCAGGAAAACTCTGTGTGGGTTGTAATAAGTATTCAGTGCTTGCCTTGTTTCTCGTATAGCAAACATTCTGTTTACAACCCTATACCACACCCTTTTTTAATTTGTGCTTTCAAGTTTCCAAACAGGCTTATTTCCACTGGGAAATTCATTTGTTTTAAAAGTTTGATTTCCATTTTGCATTTGACACAAGGTTTTCATAAAATTTTGTGTGGATAATGATACCAAGTGTCTCCTGAGTTCTGACAGTCTGGGGTTACTTTTTGTTTTCAGTGTACAAAGGAATTATGTTTGCTGCTGCTTAACCAGTCCCTCCTGCTGCCATCCCTGAAACTGCTAGTAGAAAGCAAAGACCAAGATCTTCATTCATTGGCACTGGAGCAGATAACAGCTGTTGCTAAGGTATGAGCAGTTGAATTAACCATCCTTCATACTTTCAGGTAATAAAGTAGCTCTTTTATCTTCACGTAGGAAGTAGAGTCTCTTGAGTACATTGTTATTATTAAGATTTTCTAAAATTATTTTGTCTTCAGTCATAGGGCTGATAAAGATCCTTTATATATTCAAAAGAACCCACAAATGCTGTTAGTTTTAATTATCTGGCTATCCAGTTGTAAGTTAATGTGGTGGAACAGAAACTACTATGTTATACAAAGTAGATTTTTTGTAGGTCTTCATGTTTTAGTTCTTTTAAAATAACTTAATCCATAATATTGCATAAAACTTGGCAATAGCCCACTGCTGTAGACTCTTCCATACACATGGTGGGATTGTTTATTCCTGTGCAGGTTTTTTTTGCAAATAGTTGAATTTATATGAACAGATTCACTTCTTACTTTCTGGAAAATTCAATCTTGTTGATGCTGATGTGCATTTTTCACACACAACACAGGGATTTAATTTCACTCTAAGTGCAAATTTCAGTGCAACATAAACTATAGCATTGACAAACACATCAATAATGCCTCTAAACCACCAAATTTTGTTTCTATTTAATTCCTATTGAGAATTTGGGATGGTGACATATCTTATGTATCTTAATGTTTAACTCTTTTTGTTATCCCCAAAGTAAGTGTATGTTTGTCAATCATATGTATATATCTGAAAGGTAAGCAACTGTGTGATACAAAGCAGAAATTTAATCGAGGAGTTCTTGTAAACTCTTAATCTGGCAAACTCATGAGACTGACATACTAGAAGAAGCTTTGTCATCAGATCCCAAGATTAATTTTCGTAGCATATTATTTTTGCTTAACTTTCTTTTGGTTACACCTAAAGACAGACAAAAACCAAAACCATGAATCTGACAATGCTCAAATTTGTTTTTGTGAGGAAAAAGGTTGGTTGAGAATCAAAAACCTATATCCTATCATTGTCATTTTCAGCTCAGTCTCTTCTTGCTTTCAATCCATTTTTGGTTTAAATCCATTTTTGAGTTCTTGTTTAAAGGTAGCTAAAGTTTCCAAGGGCAAGTTAATAAGATTTCAGCAACAAAATCCTTGTAAGATTTCCACGCAAAATCCTACCAAAAACCTAATCTAACTGTAAACACCACCTCCTCAGCCCTTTACTACATAGAAAGTTTCTTTGTGACATGTTTGTAGTCTATGAGCCCATACGTAGACAATGACTGACTTGCTTTTGTTAAAATCACTAATATATGTTTTAAAAAAAAAACTGTAATCTTCATTTCAAAGATGCAAAACCCATTGTTGTACTTGAGAAAATACTTATTTAGTTGCTGTGTATGTCCATCAGGTTATTAGTGAGAGTATAACAGAATGATGTAGAATCCAGTACTCACAATACCTCCTTGTAACGGGATAGAAATTGCCGGGGCATGTGCTGGAACATGATGAGAAGCTACAGTTAGAAAATTTAACCTTTTTTACTTCTATGCCACATGTGACAAAAATCTGCCTGCCACGGAAAATATAATAAAGAATAACAATTTGTTCACAATTTCCATTGTCACCATCACCTGCAGAAACCAGGACTTACTGTTAAGTAGACCTGATAGGTCTTATGGAAAACTGGCTATTGGAACTTTCAAAATACATCATACAATAAGGTTCTCGTGGAATGAACTTTCTGTATGCTTTTAAGGAAAGCTAACCATAGCTTCTCTGCATTTACTTATTAAGCTACACAATTTTCAATAAAGAGTCAGAATTATACAGTCTACAAAGAATTTGTTAAAAGTTCCATTAGGAATCAACAATTGATCAATCATTGGATGAACACAGTCAAGATTCAGCATATGAAGTTAACACAACACATGATTAATTCTTTCAAATACTAGTCCTGGAATGTGAATGGGAGTATAGTTTATTTCTCAGCCCTTTGAAGATTCCTCCTTCAAGATTTTCATTTACTAAGTGAATTATACATTTGGCTCTCCTCCTGCCTACCTTATCCACCTTGATACAGCAAGTCTTAACTTCCTTTGTTAGAAGAGAGTGGTTTGCATAGATAGAGCCATGTAAATCCGCAGATATCCACATATGCGGACCATTTTTGCAGATCGTGGATTGGATGCGGATACAAATTTTGTATCCATGCAGTGCTCTGTGCATAGACACACTTTCAGAAGAGAGAGTTCACAAAGTTATTTGAGATAGGACTCGTGGAATTTGGATATGCACACACTATTACTTTCCAAACACATGTGTACACTCATTCACACCTTAAGAAGTGTTAGAGAATAATCAAGAATACAGTGGATATCACCAGTATAAAAAGAGATAACGATTACTTAAAAAGAAAAAGGCTTAACTCTTTAGCTTGTGTTGGTCTTCAGAGCATCAGAGTCAAGACTGCAATTCATGTGACCAATACATGTTGTCTCTGGTCAGTACCTCACATTGGTTGGCAGGCTTCCTTTGACACTCAGCTGGTCAAAAACTGGGATGGCCTATGGAATCTTGGTCTTCCCTTCAGTTTAGTCTAGGGAGAGCAGGGGCACTGGCCTTCCTTAGTGTTATGGCGGCCTGAGAGGATCACATCTGCTTCTGTGTTTTCTTTGACCTTTAGGGTTGAAATTCTAGCTTGTTCCACCCCATGGCATTCCCCAGAGATCTTCTGAGCAAATCAAGGAATCACAGTGTGATGGGTGCCCCTCCCCCCCCCGGGGGGGTGGCCACCTGATGTACTGGGGTACAACTGAGCCGACCTGTTCCACCAGCCTGGGCTCCCTTACACTATCTTGCTGAGCCAGGCCCTCAAGTCTCCTCCAGCGCACCCACAGGTAGGGACACACCCAGCTGCAGAAAGACACAGACACTGAAATCAGCACTGCAGGGGTAGGCTTCAGCTGGAGAATTGCCAAGCACTCAAATGCACACCTCCTCTGGAGTGTAATCCCAAAATTGTATTGTCTTGCGCTGAGCAGAGAACTATGCAGCATAAGCTCATTGAAATTCGCCTCCTCCTTCGATGGAGGAAGATATGCACAGCTTCTTCCCCCCGCGCCCCCCCCCACACACACAGTTATGAATTCCACAAACTGGTTTTAGAGAAAACAAAAACAAGTTTATTAACTACAAAATATAGCTTTTAAGTGATTATAAGGGATAGCAAACAGATCAAAGCAGATTACCCAGCAAATAAAACAAAAATGCAATGTAAGCTTAAAATACTAAAGGAACAGGTTACAAGTAGTAATTTCTCACCCTAAATGTTGTTTTAGGTGGATTGTAGAGGTTCTTGAAGGCAAGCTGCTCTTGCTTGTAGCTTAAAACTCCAGGTATTTCTTTCACAGACCAGGCAGCTTCCCAGCTTGGGCTCAGTCCTTCTCCCCCACTTTGACTTTGTTTCTTAGATGTTCACAGCAGTCATCCTGGGCGGGGATTCAGTGAAGAACGAACGCTGATTATATCACTGTCCAGCCTTAAGTAGGTTTTACATATGGCAGGAATCCTGTGTTTTCCAGAGTGGTTTCTCCCCTCACAGTGGAAAAATACTGGTATTCTATCATGGAGTCCAGTACCAGATAACTTGATCACATGATCCTGCAGTGTCAAAGCAGCCATGAGTCAGAGGTTGTTCATAGCATCCCAGGAAAGCTTTTCAGGAAGGTGGGAGATTAGCATCTTCAAAGACCTATTGTTCTCCGTAATGGTTCAGACTGATTGCAGTCTGTCTGGTGGGCATTCCCCAAGTACAAACACTTTTGTAGTACAGATGTATAGTCAATATTCCTAATTTTAGATACAAAAATGATACATACATACAAATAGGATAATCATATTCAGCAAATCATAACCTTTCCAATGATATCTCACATGCCTTATCTTGAACAAAACATATCATAGTTATGCCATAATCATATTATAACAAAAAGAAGAACAGGAGTACTTGTGGCACCTTAGAGACTAACAAATTTATTAGAGCATAAGCTTTCGTGGACTACAGCCCACTTCTTCAGATGCATATAGAATGGAACATATATTGAGGAGATATATATATACACACATACAGAGAGCATAAACAGGTGGGAGTTGTCTTACCAACTCTGAGAGGCCAATTAATTAAGAGAAAAAAAACTTTTGAAGTGATAATCAAGCTAGCCCAATACAGACAGTTTGATAAGAAGTGTGAGAATACTTACAAGGGGAGATAGATTCAATGTTTGTAATGGCTCAGCCATTCCCAGTCCTTATTCAAACCGGAGTTGATTGTGTCTAGTTTGCATATCAATTCTAGCTCAGCAGTCTCTCGTTGGAGTCTGTTTTTGAAGTTTTTCTGTTGTAATATAGCCACCCGCAGGTCTGTCACTGAATGACCAGACAGGTTAAAGTGTTCTCCCACTGGTTTTTGAGTATTTTGATTCCTGATGTCAGATTTGTGTCCATTAATTCTTTTGCGTAGAGACTGTCCGGTTTGGCCAATGTACATGGCAGAGGGGCATTGCTGGCACATGATGGCATATATCACATTGGTAGATGGGCAGGTGAACGAGCCTCTGATGGTATGGCTGATGTGATTAGGTCCTATGATGATGTCACTTGAATAGATATGTGGACAGAGTTGGCATCGGGGTTTGTTACAAGGATAGGTTCCTGCGTTAGTGGTTTTGTTCAGTGATGTGTGGTTGCTGGTGAGTATTTGCTTTAGGTTGGGGGGTTGTCTGTAAGCGAGGACAGGTCTGTCTCCCAAGATCTGTAAGAGTAAAGGATCATCTTTCAGGATAGGTTGTAGATCTCTGATGATGCGCTGGAGAGATTTTAGTTGGGGGCTGAAGGTGACAGCTAGTGGTGTTCTGTTATCTTCTTTGTTGGGCCTGTCTTGTAGGAGGTGACTTCTGGGTACTCGTCTGGCTCTGTCAATCTGTTTTTTCACTTCAGCAGGTGGGTATTCTAGTTTTAAGAATGCTTGATAGAGATCTTGTAGGTGCTTGTCTCTATCCGAGGGATTGGAGCAAATGCGGTTATATCTTAGAGCTTGGCTGTAGACAATGGATCGTGTGGTGTGTCCTGGATGGAAGCTGGAGGCATGTAGGTAAGTGTAGCGGTCAGTAGGTTTCCGGTATAGGGTGGTATTGATGTGACCATCGCTTATTAGCACAGTAGTGTCCAGGAAATGGACTGCTTGTGTGGATTGATCTAGGCTGAGGTTGATGGTGGGATGGAAATTATTGAAATCATGGTGAAATTCCTCAAGGGCTTCTTTTCCATGGGTCCAGATGATGAAGATGTCATCAATGTAGCGCAAGTAGAGTAGGGGCGTTAGGGGACGAGAGCTAAGGAAGCGTTGTTCTAAGTCAGCCATAAAAATGTTGGCATGTTGTGGGGCCATGCGGGTACCCATAGCAATGCCGCTGACTTAAAGGTATATATTGTCCCCAAATGTGAAATAGTTGTGGGTGAGGACAAAATCACAAAGTTCAGCCACTAGGTTAGCTGTGACATTATCAGGGATACTGTTCCTGATAGCTTGTAGTCCATCTTTGTGTGGAATATTGGTGTAGAGGGCTTCTACGTCCATAGTGGCCAGGATGGTGTTTTCTGGAAGATCACCGATGGATTGTAGTTTCCTCAGGAAGTCAGTTGCTTCCGTCGACGTGCAAAGGCTGAAATTGTGGAAAAGCAACATCACTTGCCACATAACCTCAGCCATGCAGAACACAACGCCATCTACAGCCTCAGAAACAACCCTGACATCATAATCAAAAAGGCTGACAAAGGAGGTGCTGTCGTCATCATGAATAAATTGGAATATGACCAGGAGGCTGCTAGACAGCTCTCTAACACCACATTCTACAGGCCATTATCCTCTGATCCCACTGAGGATTACCTAAAGAAACTACACCATCTGCTAAAAAAACTCCCTGACAAAGCACAGGAACAAATCTGTACAGACACATGCCTAGAACCCCGACCAGGGGTATTCTATTTGCTACCCAAGATCCATAAACCTGGATATCCTGGACGCCCCATCATCTCAGGCATTGGCACCCTAACATCAGGCTTGTCTGGTTATGTAGACTCTCTCCTTAGACCCTACGCTACCAGCACTCCCAGCTATCTTCGAGACACCACTGAGGACTGGGAATGGCTGAGCCATTACAAACATTGAATCTATCTCCCCTTGTAAGTATTCTCACACTTCTTATCAAACTGTCTGTACTGGGCTAGCTTGATTATCACTTCAAACGTTTTTTTTCTCTTAATTAATTGGCCTCTCAGAGTTGGTAAGACAACTCCCACCTGTTTATGCTCTCTGTATGTGTGTATATATATATCTCCTCAATATATGTTCCATTCTATATGCATCTGAAGAAGTGGGCTGTAGTCCACGAAAGCTTATGCTCTAATAAATTTGTTAGTCTCTAAGGTGCCACAAGTACTCCTGTTCTTCTTTTTGCGGATACAGACTAACACGGCTGCTTCTGAAACCTGTCATATTATAACAATATTTCTATGAAGAATATGGGGTGTAGTGTCACACACAGGTCTTGTACCCCAATAATGTGGTCCAATCTGGGTCGAGGGTGGGCAACCTTGATCTTTGGAAAGCTTCCCACCCGCCACTTTTAAGAGTGGTTCTTTGACCATATCGGTCACTAAACCACAAGCCAGATATACTTCCAAAATATAAAAAGCATGGGATTAATGGGAGATTACTTCATGGATGCAATGTCAACCCCCACTCCTTTGAGCTGAATTGGAGGGAGCAGAAAGTGCCAGATTCCTCAAAGTCTCCACACATTCTGGATGTGATTTGTAACATAATTTGCTCTCTGCAACAAGGCGAGGAGAGAGAGTTGCCTTAGATCTTGTTAATATAAGTCCCACTTAAGATAAAAAAGTATTAAAATTTATATTCATAAAAAAAACAGAAGTTTATTTACTAGGCCAGAGGTTCTCAAAGTGTGGTCCTGGACCACTAGTGGTCCACGAGTTCCATTCAGGTGGTCTGCGGATAGTTCCCTCTAAGGTGCGCGCCTGGGCGACTTCACATAAGAGAATGAAGGGCCACCCATCTAATTAGTGGAGCCATGCAGGTGTGGCTCCACTATTTAGGTGCCTGGACCCTGGAGAAGGTGAGGTGGTGGCCTTGGGCGGAATAGAGGGTAGTTTGGAGGGGGCAGTGGGGTGAGAAGAGGGGGTGGGAGGAATTTGGGATGTGCAGTGCTGTAGCAGCCAGAGAAAGAGGCGACTTTCCCCAGCTCTGGCTGCTGTGGCGGGAGAGAGACCCCTCCTCCTTCCCACTCCCAGTTCAGGGGCTGCCACGGTGGGGGAGAGAGAGCACCTCCATCGCATTAGAAAGGTAAGACTACTGATATTAAAATGTGAGTTGTGTGGTTTATTTGTAGAACAAAAAAATGTTAATTATTAATTTTTTTTACATATAGCGTTTTTATCCAGATTGTTTTACAGTAGTTAGCTAACGGTACAAACAACATTTGCAAAGATCATTAAGTGGTCTGCCGAGACCCTCAGCAATTTTCAAGTGGTCCGCAAAAAAAAAAGTTTGAGAACCACTGCACTAGGCCTCTCTTATAGGCTCATTTCTTTCACACATTGAAGTCAATGGGTGTTTTACTATTAACTTCACTTCAACTGGAGTAGAGTTTGGTCAGTGACCGAAAGGTTGAATTTATAAGAGCTTTTAGGCAATATTTGAAAAGCAGGTAATACAGAAGAGGTTACCATTATTCTCTGTAAATCTTGTAGTGTTTGGAAGTGTTTTTGTTGCATTCCAGAAAGCATGCCTCTTGCTAGTTATTTTTCAGTCTCATAATTACTTCAGGTGGAATTTTAGTAAAAGATTGTGTCAACCAACATATATGCTGTGTATTAGAATCATTACATTAATATTGTAGACAGTATAATAAGTGATACAGTTGCAAATTGTATTGTGCTTTTCCCAAAATGCTTTTCACTCATGCTAAGGAATATCCTATACAACACTTTTCAATAGCTAACCTTTGCTCTTGGCAAGAGCAAATACAGCACCTGTCATAGTACAAACACCATGCCCTGGTACAGTTAGAGGATGCTTGCACTGACACCTGGAATGTGATGGTCAAAACAAAGATAAGAGACAGGTACAGGATAGCACAGAGAAACAAGATAAGAAGCTGGTATTGACTGGTCTCTTAAAGCTTGGGTGATGTACAGAATGCTCACTACCTTGTAAAAAGGGTTACTAATATAGATAATCTCAAATGCATATATTTGAAGCTGCAAGATTGCTTTTTGTTATGTCGTTTTGTCTTTGACTAATAACCTGGCTAAACTTAGGCTACTTGGTTTCTTGAATATTTTTAATAATGAACCACAAGTGTAGTCAAACAATTGGCTTTGGCTATACTTAGTTTTCAGATTTGTTGTAGAAGGCCAATTCCCATTTATATTAAACAGGGAAAGGAAATATGCCATCTGGCAAAGTGAAATAGTCAGAATCCCTGACATACTGCTAGCACAGCTCACAAACATGGCTGTGAAAAAAATACAGCAGTTGCTTGCTGGTACGATGTATTATTTAGCCATTTGTTCTATGATGCTGACAGCTTTATAGATGTTTACAGTTAAAAGGATGATGCTGAAGTGCTGATACTAGGATTGTACAGCCTTTGCCGACAATAAAACAGCCAGTTTTTTTAAGCTTTTCTGAAACTGCAAACCTCTATTATTATGTAACCTTTTGCAAACTGCCAGTTCCATCTTTCGCATACCAGAAATAACTAGACTACCCCCTCGCAGTGAATATGGTGTATGAATAATTTAAAAAACTTTATCTTAGTATAGCCAGTTAAGTAGTTTATGAATGTCAATAGGATTCAGAGTTTCTCTTTAAGGCTAGGTCTACACTACCCGCCTGAATCGGCAGGTAGAAATCGATCTCTCGGGGATCGAATTATCGCGTCTCGTCAGGACGCGACAATTGATCTCCGAATCGACGCTCTTACTCCACCAGCGGAGGTGGGAGTAAGCGCCGTCGACGGGGAGCCGCGGAGGTCGATTTTGCCGCCGTCCTCACAGCGGGGTAAGTCGGCTCCGATATGTCGAATTCAGCTACGCTATTCGCGTAGCTGAATTTGCGTATCTTAAATCGACCCCTCCCCCTGTAGTGAAGACCTGCCCTAAGAGTTGCTTATTTCTGAGAACACTTTCAGTGTTGTCTTCTTTCTTATGTCAGCATGAAAAGGTTAAGACTGATTGTTTATAATACAATAATTCTATAGACTGTTTGCAGTTATACCGTTAAAGCAGCCATAGATTGAGAGCCTATGTAGTCAGCAAAAAATGCTGCCTGTATCCAATGGACTTGAGTTGAAAGTGGGACTTGAACATAACTTTTTTTCTAGTTAGTCTAAAATAATTATTGATATTTAGCCTACTTACATACTTTATGTTCATTTTTGATGTACTGGGATACATCCTGATATTTCAAAACAATTTATTCCTTTTGTAACATAAAAATTTACAAAAAATGAAGCTTGGAAAATGAAATGAAATTTACAGTTATTTGTTTTTGACTAATTCTGGGTGATTGTGCCAAAATAATCAGCTCCATATTCCTTGAGATCCTCTTCAGCTGTGTAAATAGCCTCTTTCTTCATTAATGACTGTTGACTTGCAACCTAGTTTATCAGTTTCTTCTTTGTTGGAATCTTTTTAAACAGATTCCAGTGCACACAGTGTGTGTCTGGCCGGAAAAGTGACTGCAAAAATATGACCAATTTACTCCAGAGATCTAATCCCTGTGTGTCCTTGAGCCATACCTGTTCAGTTCAGGAACAAAACCAACTTTTAACCTCTGCTAACAGTGCAAAACTAATACTTACATGGAATAACAAACTCAATTCTGTTCTGTCTGATGCATCATTGGCAATAGTACGTTGCCACTAGCATGGTTAGATGTTTTTCATCAACAGAAAAGGATAAAACCTCACTCTTTATGGTAACATTTTTTTCCACTGATAACGCTATGTATCTCAGCATCTACCTGCCCAACAGACACCAGCTGGGAACTACCATAAGCCACTGAGATGAGAAAGGCATTCCTGTCCACCCCTGTTCTGGACCACGTCCTTGACAGCACCTGGATAGATTTTCAGAGAGCAACACATTATTTCACCTCAAATATTTAGTGAATCTCCACTTGATGTTTCGTGCTATATTGCCTGTGTCCATATAGGACTGTTTTAATGAACTGGGTAGTCTAAAGATGTAATAGGCAGGAACTCCCAAGTCCTAATCTTTGTCCTGTCACACTGTGTGCCCTTGAGTTTGTTACACTGCTTCTTGGTTTTGCATGCTATGGAATGGGGTTAATACTACTGATAATACTATTCATAATACTCATGAGGAACTGTGTGCACTAGCTAATATTTGTACAGCACTTTACAGAGTGCTATATAAAGGCTAGTTATCATTGTATACAGTCTCCCAAAGTGATGACTAAGACCTGCTAAGTTTAAACCTGCATTTTATGTCTTTCTTACAGTTATTGTTATTTTGCTGTGTAAATATTCATGAAATCAGTTTATATATGTTAAATAAAAGAACACGGCATAGCTTTGGTTGGGAAAACAATTGCTTTAGCCACAAATAATTCAGTCCTGATAGTAGATAATGTTGTTACACTTGATCTCTTTCCAGAAAAAGGGTGAATTAGTGTGTATTTTAGTAGTTGTAGGCAGTGTTGTAGTCCAGTTGGTCCCAGGACATTAGAGAGATAAGGCAGGTGAGGTAATATCTTTTATTGAACCAGCTTCTCTTGGTGAGAGAGAGAGAAGCTTTTGAGTTTACACAGAACTCTTCTTCAGGTCTAGGAAACTATCTTAGGCTAGGTCTACACTATGGAGGGTTGGGGGGAGTGGGGAGTCGACCTAAGATACGCAACTTCAGCTACGCCAATAGTGTAGCTGAAGTTGCGTATTTTAGGTCGACTTACCTGGCTGTGAGGACAGCGGCCAGTTGACCGCTGCCGCTCCCCCGTCGACTCCGCTTCCGCCTCTCGCTGCGGTGGAGTTCTGGAGTCGACGGCAGAGCGATCGGGGATCGATTTTATCGCGTCTACAATAGACACGATAAATCGATCCCCGATAGATGGATCGCTACCCGCCGATCCGGCGGGTAGTGAAGACATGTCCTTAGGCTGTGTCTACACTACAGCTTAAATTGGCATAACTTATGTTTCTCAGGAGCGTGAAAAGTCACACCAACATAAGCACCGGTGTGGACAGCCCTACGTCGGTAGCCGAACTTCTCCCGCCAACATAGCTGCTGCTTCTCATAGAGGTGGTTTTCTTATGCTAACAGGAGAGCTCTCTCCCATTGGCATAGAGTGTCTTCACCAGACATGCTGCAGAGACATATGCGTAGACAAGCCCTCTGTGTCACTACTAAATATAGGGTAGAACAGATAAGTAGTTAACATAAGTAGTTAACACATTTCAAGGGATAATTCAAGGTGAAGTGGCCCATTAACACCCATCTAGTGATAGAGAGGAAAGGATGGGAGGAGGGGCAGCTGGAGTGTGGGGAGGGGGTTGTTAGTGGGTTATAAATTGTTGAAATATGCCATAAATCCAGTGTGTCTATTTGGTCCTTGATTTTTAGTGTCTAGCAGAGTTATGAATTTAAGCTCCCAGGCTCGTCTTTTGAAAGTTTTGTGCATGTTTCCTTTGAGGATGAAGACTGATAGATCACCTGTAGAGTGATCACCTTGTGAAAAGTGTTCACCCACAGGTGATATGGATGAATGGACTGTAAGGTGGATAGAAAGCTGGCTAGATCGTCGGGCTCAACGGGTAGTGATCAATGGCTCCATGTCTAGTTGGCAGCCGGTTTCAAGTGGAGTGCCCCAAGGGTCGGTCCTGGGGCCGGTTTTGTTTAATATCTTTATTAATGATCTGGAGGATGGTGTGGACTGCACTCTCAGCAAGTTTGCAGATGACACTAAACTAGGAGGCGTGGTAGATACACTAGAGAGTAGGGATCGGATACAGAGGGACCTAGACAAATTAGAGGATTGGGCAGAAAAAAACCTGATGAGGTTCAACAAGGACAAGTGCAGAGTCCTGCACTTAGGACGGAAGAATCCCATGCACTGCTACAGACTAGAGACCGAATGGCTAGGTAGCAGTTCTGCTGAAAAGGACCTAGGGGTCACAGTGGACGAGAAGCTGGATATGAGTCAACAGTGTGCTCTTGTTGCCAAGAAGGCTAACGGCATTTTGGGCTGTATAAGTAGGGGTATTGCCAGCAGATCGAGGAACGTGATCGTTCCCCTTTATTCGACATTGGTGAGGCCTCATCTGGAATACTGTGTCCAGTTTTGGGCCCCACACTACAAGAAGGATGTGGAAAAATTGGAAAGAGTCCAGCGGAGGGCAACAAAAATGATTAGGGGTCTGGAGCACATGACTTATGAGGAGAGGCTGAGAGAACTGGGATTGTTTAGTCTCCAGAAGAGAAGAATGAGGGGGGATTTGATAGCAGCCTTCAACTACCTGAAGGGGGGTTCCAAAGAGGATGGAGCTCGGCTGTTCTCAGTGGTGGCAGATGACAGAACAAGGAGCAATGGTCTCAAGTTGCGGTGGGGGAGGTCCAGGTTGGATATCAGGAAAAACTATTTCACTAGGAGGGTGGTGAAACACTGGAATGCGTTACCTAGGGAGGTGGTGGAGTCTCCTTCCTTGGAGGTTTTTAAGGCCCGGCTTGACAAAGCCCTGGCTGGGATGATTTAGCTGGGAATTGGTCCTGCTTTGAGCAGGGGGTTGGACTAGATGACCTCTTGAGGTCCCTTCCAACTCTGATATTCTATGATTCTATGATTCTATATGGTGTTTTTCTCTCTTACTATTTTCCTGTGTGAGTTCATTCAAGAGCGTAGTGATTGTCTGGTTTCACCCACATATTTGCTATTGGGACATTTATTGCACTGGATAAGGTGCATCGCATGTTGTGATAGTTATGTGCAAGATCCAGGGATCTTGTAAGGTATGTTTTGCGGGGGGGGGTATTTATCATGTAGCAGTGGAGATATCATCTGTTGTTCTGGCAGGGTCTGGCGTCACTTTGAGTTGATGTTTCCTGGTCTGTGGGGAACTTGCTTCTGATGATAAGCTTGGAGAGGTTGGGGGGTTGTTTGAAGGCCAGAAGAGGGGGTTCAAGAAAATTTCTTTCAGGATGGAGTCCCCATTGAGTATGGGTTATAGTTGTTAGATGATAATCCTTATGGGTTCCAAAGTGGGCTGGTACGTGTATTTTAGCAGTTGCCTTGAAGGTGTTTACAAGACTATGTGATTGCTGTGAGTTTTGTGGGTGTTTTTCATGTGTATATGTGTTCCATAAAATGTTGACAATATAAACGTATTTGAGGTGTCTGTGTGTATTGCATATGGAGTATTTGTCTCATATTTAAATTGTAAGCTTTTTGGGGCAGGGACAGTCTTTTTGTTTTGTGTTTGTACAGTGCCTAACACAATGTAGTCCCGATCCGTGACTAGGGCTACAATACGCTACAATAATACAAATTATAATTAATAATTCATGCTTTACATGTCTATAATGTATCTGTGCACTACCAGCCAAAATGTGTTTAAAACCTGAAAACTAGTCACTTTACCACATCCACAAGCTGATGTGTTCTGAGCCACACAGCACAAAACTAAAATCCAGCTATAACCCATGATGGTAACTCCATCTGATTTTTTAGAGTTCTTAGAATTTTCCTCCAGAGAGTAAGGCAAGAACTACTGTTCACTGAAATAATTAGCTTTGCATCCCTGGAGATAATTTCATGCAACAGATTGATAATGTGCCAAGGATTTTAAAAAAGTTCTTAATCAAGAAATGTATTTTAAAGATGTCTGCGTGAAGATTGTCAGTGAGAAGTACAACATGTATCTAAATGAAATAAAAGGGAAATGCAAGTCTACCACATAGACTTGAACGCCAGAAGGGACCATCATGATGATCTAGTCTGACCTCTTGCATGTTGTAGGCCACAGAACCTTGCCCACACACTCCTGTAGTAGACCCATAACCTCTGAAGTCCCCTATCTTGACGTAAAGACTTCAAGTTACAGAGAATCCACCATTTTAGTTCAAACTAATGCTGTCAAGCCACTAAAAAAATTAATCGTGATTAATCGCAGTTTTAATCACACTGTTAATAATAGAATACCATTTATTTAAATATTTTGGATGTTTTCTACACTTTCAAATATATTGATTTAAATTACAACACAATACAAAGTGTACAATGCTCCCTTTATATAATTTTTATTACAAATATTTAAACTGTAAAAAAGATAAAATGAATAGTATTTCAGTTCAACTCATACAAGTACTGTAGTGCAATCTCTTTTATCATGAAAGTTAAACTTACAAATGTGGAATTATTATTTGTTTACATAACTGCACTCTAAAATAAAACAAGATAGAACTTTAGAGCCTACCAATGCACTTAGTCCTACTTTTTCTTCTCCTTTAGAGGAGTCTCAGCTTACTGAGGGGTAAGATTTTTTTACCTCAGAAAGTCAGTATTCTGGAGATGGGAGGGGTGTGAGTTGTGCAGGAGAAGGGTGAATTTTTCGTGCTGCTCCTGTTTGGTTGGGTTTTTGAGCTCACCAGGCTCACCTCCTATCCAAAGAGGAAGAAAGTTTAATCTTAGAAATCTGCATTCAGTGTTTGGGGAGGCTGGGGTAGGGAGCAAGCAATGACTTGTGCAGGAGGAGGGTGAGAGAGAGGTGCCTTGCTGCTGCTTCTGGAATGGTAGTTACTGGTACTGGGGCTTGCTTCCTTTTACTGAGCTAGGTGGGCTCCCTTTAACTGGGCAAACCCTTGTTTGCAAGGGAGGATATGGATTTTACCTCAGGAATTCGGCATGTGGCGGAGAGGAGAGGTTGGTGGCGAGGCTGAGCTTGCCATGCACTTGTTCTCTATGGGGTACCCCCCAGAGCGAGGGGCTGGCCAGGGGCAATGGGGCACAGCATGGGAGGTGTTGGTCCTTGGAGCAAGATGCCCACTGGGGACAAGGGGGCACAGCACGGGGCGGGGGTGGGGGGGAGATGTCAGTCCCTGTAGCAAAGGGCCAGCTGGACGCAATGGGTCACGGTGTGGGGGAGGTCGGTCCCCGGAATAAGAGGCGAGGTGGGGGCTGGGCGAGGGGCCTGCCAGGGGGGAACAGTGCATGAGGAGGTAGGGGGGAGTCAGTTCCCAGAGCAAGAGGCCAGCCGGGGGCAGTGGGACACAGAATGTTGCGGGGGGCAGTCCCAGGAGCAAGGGGCAGGCAGGGGGCATTGGGGCATGGCAGGTCAGGATCTCTACCTCTCAGCCAGAGCTGGGATAGGAACCACTTCCTCTTTTCTCCCTCCTCTCCTTTTCCCACCCTCTGGAAGGGGATTGGGTTACTGCACCTGACTGAACACTGTCAGGTCCCTCCACAGCCGATGCCTGTCTCCATCCCTGCCCAAAGATATGGGATTAACACCATTAAAAAAATTAATGTGTTAATTTTGTTTTCAGTTAATCATAGGTATTAACTGCAATAAATTGACAGCCCTAGTTTAAATTAATGAGTGACCCATGCTGAACAGGAAAACCACCAGGGTCTCTGCCATTCTGACTTGGGGGGAAATTCTTCCCAACTAGATATGGTGGTCAGTTAGACCCTGAGCTAATAGTAGTCACAGATGGGCCATATGCATTGTTTGTGATCTGATCATACAATCCCCTCAATAAATGTATCAAGTTCAGTCTTAAAAAGAAGTTAGGGCTTTTGCTCCTCTGCTTCCCTTGGAAAGCTTTTCCAGATCTTTGCTCCTCTGCTGGTTAGAAATCTTTGTCTATCAGGGCTCCTGTCTTTCATTTTACCTTGAAAAATCCATCATTTCCCCTACAACAGTCTCTAAAGTCCCTAAGGGAGGGAAATTAATTGATAAACCAATAATAATAAAGGGTAATTTTTAAGGCAAATTCAAAGAAAGAAGGTAGTTGTACCTGGAGCCTATTATCTAAGGAGTATGGTTCATTAAATGAACATTCTTGGCATGCTGACATGTTTCCATATTTTGTCTCTCTTCCTGTGTTTTAAAAAAAGAAAGAGAGGTTCTTGCACGTTTTTCTGTATCATACATAAAGATAAAGCATCATGCTGACTTCTGCCATCATCTCTTTAACAAGAGAGAGATGCTTACATTCATAAGGGTGAAAGGATCTAAAGATAATAAAGTTCTTCATTCTAAAATAACTTGTGTGGTTTCTTCAGTTAGGGCTCCATCTCATCCCTGTTGAAGTCAATGGCAGCTGTCCCACTGACTTCAAGAGCAGCAGGATCCAGCATAGGCTTCTTTTGAATTCTTCGTGTTCCTCTGCATATGGAGTGAACATCTCAATGTAGCCACTGTGGTTTGAGAAACAGCGATGTCTAACGGCAGGTCTACACTAGAAGCGCTACTTGCAGCTGCACCACTTTTGTGCATTTGGTGAAGATGCTCTATGCCAGAGGTCCCCAAACTGGCAGGGAGGAATGTTTGGGTGAGGGCAGCTGGGGCCTGGGCAGGGCTACCAGCCTGTCCATGTCCTCCCCTTCCCCTCCCAGAGTCACGGCCCGACTCCCAGCTCCAGGGGGGGCATGGAGAGGGGCAAGGTGAGGCCCGAAGTAAAAAGTTTTGGCACCACTGCTCTCTGCAGACAGGAGAATGCTCTCCCATCAGCATAATTACTCCACCTCCGCGAGAGTCAGAAGCTATGTTGGTGGGAGAGCGTCTCCTGCTAACATAGTGCCAGTGTGGACGGGACTTAGGTCACTGTAACTTGCGTCGCTCAGGAGATGTCTTTTTCACACCCCTGAGCAATGCAAGTTAGATTGACTTAAGTGGTAGTATAGACCTGTCCTTAGCCACTAAGTTTGGTTTGCTGGCTCACTGGACCTGAGGCATATTTAATCTCCCAGACAAAGGCACAGAGCTGGTAATTCCCCCTATTGTCTGAGAAATGGAAGTGAAATGATGAAATAGGAAATTGGGAACTAACCAAGAAATGTCCATCCTGATGCTTTAGAGGGACGAGGGGGAATTCAACCTGCCAGTTTAACAAAAACACTGAGAAGCTAAGCCCTGCGCTGCTTTAGCTGTATAGTTAGAGACAAAAAAGACAATCAGAAATGATAGGCAAGAAATGTTGGATGTTGTCCTGAAAATTCAGGATGAAATTATTTATGATTCTGGTTGAGTCAAAAATTGCCTAGGAATAAGTTGTCAAATGTCTTCAAGATGTCATAGTCACTTCTCCGTTGAGATGTCATAGATTCAGCTACATATGCTAGAAGTGGAGAGCTGTGCTGCTGTACCAAATCACTTCAGATAACAATATGAGTGCCATTAACACTGCCTGCTCTACCAGCCATCAAAATGTAGTGGGCAATTATTCTGGAAAATGGGACCAATGTTGAGTAGAAGGGACATGGAATTTAAATTTAAAAAAAATATCTGGTAAGGAAATCACTCATTATTTATTAAACAGTTTAATTGGTTTGTTCATATTTTATCTGATGGGTTGCATTGAAAGAAAGGCAGTTTCTACATACTTCTTACAACGTTCTTTTCTGTTGCTTGTTAGTTTTTTTTTCTGGACATTGGAGACGTTAAGATGCTTTATGCCATTAAAGCAGTGTTGTCTTTCTAGGAACTTAGATCTGATTTATCTGCTAAATTCACTAAAATTGAATTTAAAAACTTAATCCTGTAGCATTGTCCATACAGATATAGACCCAATTTTCAAAAGAACTCCGTACCCATTGTATGCCACAATGGGAGCTGTTGGGTTCTTTGGACTTGAAAATCTGAGCCTGGTTATGGGTTCTGGTCCTGAGCTCTGTTCAAACACTTGCCTGTATAGTGCACACAATTCAGTGTGTCAGAAAATATAGTTTTACCTTACAATTCCCATATGAATCTCTGTTAATCCTTCTATTAACGTAAAGATAGAAAGGGAATTTTCTAGTATATAGAGAAGATACTGGGAATCTATTCCAAACTCTGCACTACCTTCTATTTAGTTTCTTTGTTCCTTAGTTTGAAATGGGTATATCTGTAAGACTCATGTGAGGTTTTATTAATAAAATAAATGATGACTGTTAAAGGTTTGCCTTGGACGTGTAAAGTATATATCACTATTTCTATTACGCTATGCAGAACATCCTACCATTGCTGCTTCACAAGTAAAAAGCATATTGGAGGAGGTCATAGTTGATGATTATAATGTCATGGTCCCTTGTGGCCTTACAAAAAAAAAAATCTATGGATGTAACCAGTAACTCAGTCTTCATTTTTGTGTATTTTTCTTTCTTTGCAGATTGATGATTCCAGCTGCGATTCTGAAATTCTTTCCTTGCTCCTGAATGCGAAATTAGTGGTAAAGTGCATATCAACTGTGTTCTACCCTCCCCTTATCAACCACTTACTGGCCAACCAGGAAGAGGGGCATTGGGATATAGAGGAAATATCAAAACAACTGCAGGAAGCAGGCTTCAGTGCAGAGGCAGGGTCTCTTATGATGTGTTACAAAGGGACTCATCCTGCCCTCAGAACCTACAGTACTGCCCTCAGTGCTATTCAGCATTGGATCTGAGTGGCAAAACAAACTGTATTTCTTTTGACAAAACAGCTGCCTGAATAATGTGTTTGTTTCAATTGCCTGCTTTTCAGATGGAGATCTTCTACATGAGAGACAAATTGTTCTTCTAATGAAGTGATATATTTAGAGTTGATCATCACTACTTATGATTTGTGGAAAATGCTAACAATATACATACATTTACATACTTTCGGTTATTTTGAAATTTTTTACCAGTTCTAAAAGTCTCTCTCTCAATATAGATATAGTAAATCTCTCAAACTGGTAAAAACTTTCAAATTGGGAAAAACATTTGAAATACAACCATATTAATATGTAAATTATAAACTAGGAAAGTAACTTGTAATGCTGCAGGGTTATACAATGTGTCACACAATTCTTGTAAGTCATTTACATCCTGGTCACAATGTAAAACAATAGTTATCAATAAAGGTGTTTAGAACAATGTGTCATCGGCATGAAGAGAATTAACTAATGAGAAGTTCTGAAATCTTAAAATTTGATATTTTTCAGTGTTGTTTTGGACATCTTATTACAATAGTTTTATTTGCAATAAGTGAAGTACTTTTCATTTATTAAACCTTTTCTTTTTTCCTCCTCCTTTTGACTGAACTGAGTATTCTTCAGGGGGAAGCAAGCTGATAATTTTTTTCACACATACTATAGTTTGGTCTTTTTTACTCTCCATCCAATTTCAGAAAACTTGGCTCAGATCTCCAGAAGATTTTGTTCACCGTTTTGTCTTTCCTTCCTGATGTCTTCTCCTATTTGCTATGGACATGAATAGCAGATCCATTTCAGTTTTGTTCAGTAAGGAAAATGGTGCACATGGATTTATTCTATGTAGCCTGTTTTACCAGAAGCATTTGGTGTTCATATGTGTTTATATGATTATGGCTTTGTGTTAAAATTACCTTCTCAATTTCACTCTTGCCTAGTTCTATATTGAGATCAGTCTTCAAAGGAATTTTACGAGAACCTGAAAAAAAATAAGATTTCTGTTTCATTCTACAAAAATGGATATTAAGACAATAGTTTCTAATCTTTATTTAGGGCGGATGTCCAGTTCAGGTACTCCATAGGAAAGGTATACAACCGGATAAATGGCTTAGAAAAGAACTTAAAAAGACGTGTTTGGTAAAGGAGCAAATAGGGGGCGATTGAGGACTCTTATGATTGGTGTGGCAAGGAGCCAACCCCCATTATAATAGCCCACCTTAATCCTCCTAGGAGGGGAGGCAGTGGATAAGGTAAAGTAAGGTCCTGGCAATGGATTTGCTGGAGGGACGTGGATGGAAAAAAAGGGGGAGCTGGTAAAAATCCCCATGGTAATTGTGGAATAAACATGGGGTTACCTGCACTGTACACTTTTATCTGTCGGGTAGTCCCAGACATCTAATAATAGTGTTGCGACTTGATTAAATCCATGTCAAATGTCTTCTGTCCTTTTTTGGTATTGCCAGACAACCATTGTTGGGTTAATTTCCTATAAGTATCATCTGTGGCTTTGAATCAATATATTATTTTATTTTACTTACACTTTGTCCTAACAAAAGTTGCTTGGAATTCTTTAAGAAGACTGTAACAATGTATTGAATCCTTCAGGTGGTTTGGTCCTTTTTGGTTCACACCTTTTCAACAATGTTTGAGCTTCCTTCATTCATGACCATCATTTTCATTCATCAACCTCAGGGATTAGAATTGAGGTCTTTTTCATTTAAGTTCCCCAAATTAATCTTTGCCGCAGGTTCCAAATACTGTATCTTAAATAAAATCAAAGCTCATTGGCATAGCACAGGAAAAATCACAAACCCAAAGATAAATGGAAATAAATAAATGCATTGGAACACTGAACAATGCTATTAGCCAGACACACGGGTGGTTTTATAAAGTATTGAAATAGCACCTACAGCCTGGCATAAAAATGCACATCACGTTTCTCAGCCTGTTAGCTCAGGATCATGTTTCCAGGGAGTCCATGTGTTTGTGTCACTACAGAGCTAGTGCAGTAGATAAAACCCAGCAGTGTTAGCAGTTCAGAGAGCCACTGACATCCTGGCATTACATCACACCAAACCTAACCCAGGATAGATAACAGTGGTTGGTATCAGTTGGTATGGTTCCTGTGTGGTTCTAGCCCAAAAACTTGCAGAGATTAAACAATTTTCAGCATCTCCATCCAAAATCACATGCTTAGTCTTAATTGTTCTCCATAACACTTTCCAAATGACATTATCAACCACTTCTTTCTGGATGAAATAGAAGAGTTGGTTTCCCCCACCCTCATCAATAAACAGCTTATGCTGACAGGAACTCGGAGATGATTAACTTTATTTAAACATTTTCTAAAAGACACAGTGATGGGTTATACTGGACAACGACATAATTTCTCACTAGGACCAATATGCAATGAACTAGCATAATCTTCCTAATGCAAAGTAGGCTGTGAAGCAGTCTAAGTGGTACTTGTTTAAGAAAGACAATTCGTGGTAGCTGCTTGTCTTTTGGGGCTGTATTTCCCCCTCTTGACTCTCAGTGAATTGTGTTTGTGACCTTATCTGTCCTGCCATATGGACGTGGTCAGTCAGTTGGCTGTCATACAGCAATGACATTAGATAGAGGTATTACATGGTTGTAGGTGTCTCACCAGCCTGCAGCAATGTAGCTTCCAACACATGCAGGCATCTGTTCATTAAAAGAGAAGGCACATTCTGAGTATATGTGTATCAAAATGTGTGTTTGTGAATTTCTTCCATGAGATTGATTTCAGATTTGAAGTTCTGACAATTGTTATTAAGATATGTTAGCAAATGGGATAACAATGAGAGTTGTCCCATAAGACTCTCTCATCATCTGTTACTTATTAAGACAATAAAAAGGTACTGAAGAGCTGAATTGACACTTGTGCCTACTTGGATTTTGTCAATTTAATTGAATTACAATTGGAAACTGTTCATAATATTACTTTCAGTGAATAGAGCATGAGCTGGATCTCTCCTTTGGAGATAACTCATCTTAGTAGTTTGTTCATTTCCTTATAAAGAAACAGGCCAGAATTTAGGCTCTTACATTCAGATTCAATCACCTAAATAGAAATGGGCTGATTTTTCAAAGGTGCTGAGCACCCTAGCTCCTAATGATGATCATGGCAGCTGCAGGTGCTCGACACCTTTAATAATCAAGCTCTTCCAGGTATTGTCTGTGGCTGAGATCTGGAGCCTAATTCCTAGGGCTACATAGGTTGAAAATGTTAGCAAGTTCATAGTTTATTAGCTGTCTGTAGTCGTGAACAGGGTAGTATTTGGTAGTTAAAGTTGTCGAGACCAAAATACTCGTTGGCCTGATTCATTTGTCATTTACATGAGTTTGAAATCAAGAGTTACTCAGATAAAATCAGGAGAGTCTCCATATGAACCATCATTAATAGGCCACCTGGATTAAGCTCATGTTACCCAGCATGAGGAACAGGCGCATCCCTGAAGCTATCCAGCAATTGTGTGGTGAAAAGAAGGAGAATTTCACAAGGTTGGCTTCCCGAAGTTATGTCCTGTCTATTGAATTCAAGGTCAGCATTTTTTGCTCCTTGACAGCGTGGATAAAATGAATGATTTAGAAACCAGATTTTTTTTATTTAAATTAAATTCTGGTTTATTTTTTTAAATAAACCTATTAAAATTACATTTGAAACTATGGCAATCTATGTTAAGGCCCAAACTTACTATAATCTATTAAAATCATGTAAATTAAATTAAAAATAATATTAAGCAGTACATGTTTGCTGTTGACATTTTGAAGAAAGTCAAACCACTGAACTGGAGGAAGTCACTGGCTAAAGACGTAGAACCAGAGTTTGTTGAAGTGTTAAATGAGTTTTTGACCGTGGTAACCTCTTTTGCAAGTGCAGAGAGAATATTTTCTTCATTTCAGTTTATTCAGCTAGTTCCGTTCAATGAGTTCAAAGTTTAAAGAAACCAACTGAGAGTTGAAAATGCAGGAAAGCTTATTTTTCCTTTCCAATCTATGAATTAAAAATTAGATGCGAGAGGATGAGATCCACTATTCTAAAATATCGAAGGGCAGTGGTGACCATAAACAATTAGTTCAATTCAACTAATTACATATGATACATCGTTTAATAAATCATTTTAAAATGCAGAACATGTTTTGATCAACTTTTTATACACTTATTCTTAGGTATCCAGCCTATTCATTTTATTTAACCAATAAAACAAATTTAAAATGTTTTTGTGCATGGTTAATTAAATGCAAATTTCCACCCAAGCAGAGCTTGACATAAATCACAAATTAAAAAATATCATCTAGTAAGAAATGCATCATTCGCCATTTTCTAACATCAGAAAAATCATAAAAAAATAGGAATCTGAATAAGTATAAGTAAAGCTATATAAGTACTTATGTGTATACATATAATGTATCCTACTGGTTAGCAAAAAGAAGCACCAAATTTAAGGTAAAGGGCTATATTTAATTGCAAATCAACATATTTTAATCGTTACCAATCAATGCGAATCAAACTTTTTTTAGGAAAATATCAAAAGTATGAATGGAAACAAGATTAAAATTATTTAAATCAAAAATTTGCTCATTCAAAAGCTTGTCTCTCTCACCAACAGAAGTTGGTCCAATGAAAGATATTACTTCACCCACCTTGCCTCTCTAATATCCTGGGACTGACTCAGCTACAACAACACTGCATACAATGATGAAGAATAGAGGCAAAACAGCCAGGATGGTCATTGGTACATAGCTTTAATACCGTCTAATAGAAAATATCATTCACAGGAGGATGGTTAGCAATAATAAAGGGATCATAGTATTAGTATTTCTAGAATTATATTTACTATTTCAGAAAACATTGTTAACTGAGTAATCATGAAATAAGATGTATAAAATACTAAACTTCATCTGGTCTAACCAATATGAATTTAGCAAAGGAAAATTGAGTCTCAGTAGTGTCTTAGAATTGTTTAAAGTCTCAATATACTAATAGAGAAGGCTTTTGACAAGAAATAAGAGGCAAAGTATTGCCTTGGATCAAAAACTGGCTAGGAAAGAGAAACCAGATTAGGATTCAATGGTCAATTTTCACGATGGCAAAATCAGATCCTGTATCAGATCCTGTGTTATTTAATATATTATTTATCTGGAAAGTGGAGGGATACATAGCAAGATATCTGCAAATTTTGCAACAAAGTTATTTAGGTTAGTCACAACCAGAGAGGACTGAGGAACTTCAGAAAGAAGTAAACAAGGTAGATGAATGGGCAACACAATGGCAAATGAAATTTAATTAAATGTTGACAAATACAAAAGTAATGCATATTGGAGGGGGAAAAATCAAACTATTATACATCTGATAGGTTTCTAAATTAAATGTAGCAACCCCAGAATGGGACCCGAGCATCATTGTAGAGCGCTCAGTGGAGACTTGCACACTGTGCAGCTGCAGTCCAAAAAGCAAGACATTAGAATGAATAAAGAAATAGCTGGAGTAATAATATTGAAAATATGATAATGACTTTATATAAATAAATGGTGTGACCTCACCTGGAATAACAGTAGTCACCCAATCTCAAAAAGAATATTTCAGAACTAGAGAAGGTTCATAGAAGAGTGATGAGATTGATCAAAGCCTGGAAAACTCTCATGAAGAGAGATTGAAAAAACTGGGATTGTTTAGCTTAGAAAGGAGACAAATAAGACATAACAAACGTATTTAGAAAAATTAATAATCTAGAGAAGGTAGATTGGGAGCTTCTGTTCTCCCTATGTTATAATACAAAAACAAGGGGACATTCAATTAAATTAAAAGGTAACATTGATAAGAGGAAATACTTTTTCACACACTATGTAGTTGAACCATGGAACTCATTGACACAGGAAGTCATTGAGGTCATTAAGAGAGTGGATATTAATATGGATATAAGGAACATCCAGCATTATTATAATTAATGACAACACAAATTTTGGAAGGAGTATTAAATCTTGTGCTTCAGTCTTAAGCCAATCTGTGATTAGTAGAGATCAGGATGAGGCCTATTTGGGCCCACACCAATTGAAATAAATGGGATTGTTAGTATGTTCAGTATTCACACTGCAGTATTGAAGTTGTGTTTTTCGTATAAACTACAGAATATGTTAACAGGTGCTTCAGGGCTAAGAATTAGATAACTGCCTCTTCAATCTGTAAACATGGAGGATGGGATTTTTAGTGGGAATTTTACCATTGTCTTTAATAGGACCATAGTTAAAATGACATTTAGGCCTGGACCATTGCAACACCTAACTTGTAGGTATCTAGAAAATCACTGGAACAGCAATAGGATCCACAAAGCTGGGTTAAGCACCTAGGCTCCCTATACAATGCATAAGGAGAGAGAGATCACCTAAAAATGCGATCCACAGACTCCAGCTTGGTAAACGGGGAACCACCTAAACTAGCCAATGGGAGATGCTCACAAGAGGGGTGTGTCTCAAAGTCCAGCCGCTCATGAAGTTAGATGTTGTCACCAAGCTATTGCCTGATGAGCCAGGATGACCTTTTCCCCAAGGAGTTTTCCCCTCCTCTTGCCTCCTCTGACCTTGCAGTCTTCTTGGGTGCTGCCTCTTCCTCCTCTTGCCCCTGGACTGAGCTGGGTCTGGCTTAGGAAGGCCCAGGCCAGTCCAGCTCCTAACAGCCTTTGAGTGGACTACCTAATTGGAGACAGCTGCTTGGGTTTTTTTCTTCCCTCCACATTTTCTCCCCCCTCTCCTTTAGGGTTAGGTTTAGGGGTTGACCGAGTTAAGTAGTCTGACACTAAATTGGTATGCCCTGTTTTTTATCAAATGGTGAAGTCAGATGGCTACAGTGCTTGGTGCCACCTACTTATACTGGGATTATTATTATGATCTTTCATACTCTGCAGCCATTGTAGATCTTTTTGGTTGATTTCAAGAACAAAGGATCTTCTGTACAGATAGAACTTCAGACTCTCCTGTCATTTTATGACTCACCATTCCTTTTCTACAGTAGACATATTTAGTCTCTTGTAACATAACTGCGCTCACATATGCCACTGGATGTTGTATCCCTTCTTTTTCTTGCAATAAAACTGCTTTTAGGCTGACTCCTGAAGCATCAACTTGGACTATAAATTCAGGAGAAAAATCAGGGTTCTGAAGTACTGGTTGTTCACCAATTGTTTTCTTCAGTGCCTGGAAGGCCTGTTCAGATTCATTTGTCCAGGTCATCTTATTTTGTTCTGTTTGGTTAGCTTGGTAAGGTGCACAGCAAATGTGGAAAAGTGAGGAATAAACCACCTATATCCTCCTATGATCCCTAAAAAGGATCTTGCATGCATCTTGGTTCTTGGGTTTGGACACTCAAGAATAATCTGCACTTTCTTTATCTGAGCTTTCACAAGCCCTCACCCTAATAAATTACCTCTTTCTGGTTTGCCAGAGGTTCCTGTTAATCCAGTTTCTTCATCTGTTGGAACACTTCCTCTACATGTTCTAGATGCTCCCTTTAAGTGGTACTATAGATAATCACATCATCCAAATATGCGGAGGTGTGTATCTCACATTCCTTTAAAAGAATGGCCACAGTTGCTGAAATGTAGCTGGAGGCCTATGTAGTCCATATGGAAGCACTGTTAATTGATACAGGTCTGCAGGGGGGTTAAATGTAGTGTACTCCCTTGATCCTTCTGACAAAGAAACTTGCCAATCACCCCTTCTCAAATCCAGGGTTCAGATAAATTCTGCTTTCCCAATCTGTTCAATTAACTCAATTATATGCAGCATTGGGTAAAAGTTGAATTTCAATACCATGTGAAGTTTTCTAAAACTGTATTGTGACCTGTCTCTTTTTGGAACCAAAACTAACAGGCTTGCCCGTTCACTTGTAGACGGCTCAATCAACCCCATCTCCAATATTGTTTCCACTTCTTCTTATAGAGTTGTGATCAATTTCTCTAGTACTCCATTATGTCGTTGGTGGATTGGGAAGGAATTCTTCTAAGTGATGGTAAATTAGGTGCAGCTAGGAGGGGTTTTGTGGATCAAAGTAACACCAAAATATGGGATTAAGGTGCCTAAATACCTTCGTGGATCTGGGTCTGAGTGCTTGTGAAAATCCCCAGACAGTAGCTTTCTTCTTTATTGCCTCTGTAGAAATGTGGAAGAAGTGTTTGTTGCATCTACCTGTCTATTGTCTTATATTTAGATTGTAAGCAGTTAAAGGCAGGGACCATCTCTTTGTGAAATGTTTGTATTGGTAGAATTCCTAGCACAACCGGGCTCTGGCCTTTGAGCTGTACCATAATAAGTTTTGGAGGGAAAAAGAAGAGGGAAGGCAGGTGGGCAAGATATTGGGAGGAAGTTGGCAGGATATTAGTGTTAGTCCTGTCTTAATTGACAGCTAGAAAACATTACATTTTAAAGACCTTCTTCACAGGTCTGGAGGAGACCACAAATGGGTAGACTCTATATTATGAGGAGTAGTGAATACCAATCAGGACAATGAGGCAAAACAGAGAACTGGAGACATTAAAGACAGGGATAAAAAGGGAGCGATTTGACTAGGGAAAAAGCAATCTATTTAGGGGGAAAGGATGAAGCACAGACTATGCCATGGCATGGAGAAACCTGGGAAAAAGCAATGCTGAATGAGACTTCCTCACACAGCAAACTAGACAAGATTTTGCAATGCAATATAACAGCAGAAAGCAAGCCACTTTTGTTTTTCCCTTCCAATTTAAGGGTAAAGTTAATTAAGTGTCTGCAGCTTACCTCAGGGTAAATGCACCTCAGATAAAGTTGGGAAGAGAGACTCCCAGTTAACAGAAGAAAGCCCAAATTTACTTTTTCTCTCATTAGTGTAAAGGCTGTTACCAAGTTTTTAAATGGCCTCCTTTACTCCAAAATAATCCAGAAATTGAATCTGCCAGCTACAGGCAACTGACTACCATCAGGCACTAGCCAGCTCATCTTCACTATGATAGGATGTAGGTAAGAACCAAGGCAAGTCGAGTGAATAAACCTGCTAGAAAATCCCAGAAGCAGGACCCTGCTTCTCGTTTCAATCTACTTATATTGCCTCTGAGATCTTAGTATCTGAGCAATTCACAATCTTTAATGTATTTATCCTCTCAACAACCCTGTGAATTAGTGAAGTGCTAGTATCCCCATTTTCCAGGTGGGGAACTGAGGCACAGAAAGACTAACTTGCTCAGGGTCACTTAGGAAGTCTGTGACGGAGCTGGAATTGAACTCAGGTTTCCTGTTAGTGGCTTAACCACTTGACCATCTCTTTCTTCAGGTAGGAGCTTCCGGTAGGCACAATGGTGAAGACAAAGTTCTATTAAAAACTTATAAAGCAGAAATCTCCTGGATGTGCTCTGAAATTTGGGAAACTGAAACCCAGCTCAATTCTGCTTGCTCTGAGCCATCTCTTTGCAAGATGCCCTTGCCACTTGGCCAGTGACTATACAATTTGAACAGAATAAAAGATTATTATTCTTTTCTGTCTGAGCCTTCACATTGTACTCAGCATTGGGCAATAGCAGATACACTTAAAGATCTTATAGTGGAGCCATAGCTAGCCCTGATATCCTGGCCAGCATTCCCTAGCTCAAAATAGGAGTTGTATTTTCCAAAGCTGAGTAGTCATGGAGCATCTAAGAGTATCTCTATTTGCCCACACAGTCACCTTGCTACCCACACCCAACTCATTACATTGTAAAGCATTTTGCGATATCTTAGGGGTGAAAATCACTATGTAAAACCAATTTTTATTTGGTGGATATTGAAGGAGCCCTGGAAACTGAAGCCTCCTATTTGTTCTCTGACCTAGATGCTGTGGTTCAGTATATTAAATTGAGATGCATCTGTGACAGATTGTACCCTGTGTCCACACCCTACAGCATAGGCACTTTGTGCAAAGTATACCTTGTGAGGGATCATTTGAAAACTCCTAATTTGCTGGTCATTATTGCCCTGGTAAAATATGTGTGGCAACATTGTATGTGAAGTTATAAGATTCCCCTGCATGGTGTTGATAACACATGTTCCAAACCACAGCCCTCCCAGCAGAAGTTGGCAAACAGGTCTATTCTAAACAAAGGAATGTGTGCGCGGCTTGATTTGCATTTAAGCAGTAAACAGAGTCATCAAGCAGGAAAGGGAGACAAAGGAAGCTCAAACAGGTGAGAAAAAAGCATCAGGGAACATCCTTCAACATAGACCTTTTGTCTCCTGGTACTAAGCTGGAAATGTCTTTCAAGAGGGGGACTGACACTATAAAAAGGAGGGACAAATGCCCTCAAGGCACCCCTTTCTCTCTCCCTGCACATCTCATTTATGGCACCTGAGGTGACAAAGGAAGCATTCATTGGATTCTGGGGAAAGAGGTCCTGACCTAAGAAGTTTGGTCTGTGAGACTGCTGAAAGCACGTGGTGAGAAAACTTTGCTTTGAATTTAATATAGTTGGTTAAGTTAGGTACCAATTGCCTTTTATCTTTATTTTTCTTGTAATCATCTCTGACCTTTATGCCTCATTACTTGTACTCATTTAAAATCTATCTTTGTAGGTAATAGACTTGTTTTATTGTTTTCTCTAATCCAGTGTGTTTAAAGTGAAGTGTAAACGCTCCATTTGGGGTGGCAAGTTGTGTGCATATTGATTCTATTAAAGATATAACTGACTTTATAAAAACTTGTATTGTCCAGGAGTGGACTTGGCAATACAGGACACACATTTCAGAGGGAATATATAAAGCTGAGAGCGTGTCTGGGTCACCCTTCAGTATAACCAAGGCTTGTAAGAGCCAAGCTGTGGCTGGCTGGCTGTAGCACACACACGGGTATCAAGGGGGATGACTTGCATGCTGGAGGCTGTTTGTGAACAGTCCAGGCTGGAGGCTACAGCAGCAAAGCATTGTAAAGGACACCATAGGTTAAAGGGCACAGATGACACAGTTGTTCCGTAGTCCGGATTGTATGCTGGTATGTCATCGCATCTTTCTGGAGATGTGACATGCTGAGCAGCTTCTTTAGGGTGCTCAGTAGATCTGCTGGTGAATAGTTTTTTAAAACGTGAGAAGTTATAAGAAGAAAATGCACCAAGCCTAATATTCATAAAGAAAATAGGAAAACCCTTTGTGCTGATTTCCGAGGACTCGGGAAATAGGACTTTTGAGGGTGATCAATATAGTTTTTATATTATGCATAGTACAGTCTCTGTTGCAATTGGTTTGTTCTACAGAACTTCCCTCTCTGGATTAGTTTCCTCCTCAATTTCACTCCCTATCATCCCCATCTCTCTTGGTTTGGTCCTACAGATTTCTGTTGTCACAAGATAAAACAAGTTTCATTTAGTCTAACTCCACATACTGATTTAGTGGCCAAAGCCTTTTGCAATGTATAGATAGAAAATTGTATGAAAGTCCTTTTCTGCAATGTGTGAATCTTTTATCTACCTAATGTGCATATAAAATATTTAATGTAACGAGTAAACCAGATGTATACTGTTTAAAAATAAAAAAGTAACACTGAAAACAAATAAGCAGAAGGAGTTTAGTCTAAATGGGAGAACAATGCAGAACACAAACTGCAAATGAAACCTGGGGGTGATTTTAATTAATCTGGTTGTACCATCTGTGCTGTGTTTGGCAGTACAGGAAAAAAGGCATAGAAATGTCTGTATGCATCTTTCAAGAGGATATAATTGATAGATAGGTACTATGCTGATTCATGTGCCAACTAAAAAGGCAATAATGGTGCAATTTAAAGCCCTGATCCTGCAAATGCTTACACATGCATTTCAATTTTTGCAGTCAGTCGGGGGAAAAGGAAGAAAATGCCAAGCAGCTGTGGGACATAATAACTAGGTCAAAAATGAAAGGTCATCTGGAGTTGAGGCTTCTGATGTGAAATAATGTAACATTAAGATGCCGGAGGAAATGACTCCATGATTTAAGCAACAGGCTTCCCTGAAAGTCCACATTTGATTCTTAGTTACCGGTTCATAGTGATGAAAAGACCACCATGATATAACTTTAAGAACAATCCTGAGCTCTTCTATAGCACTTGGCACGTTCAGAGCATGAAACACCAAGCTTACAAATGCACCTGAAGGAAAGTAGCATCCTCACTTAGAGATCAGGAAGCTGAGGCAGAGAAAGATTAAATGACTTGCCCAGGCCACACAGCAAGCCAGTGGAAAGCTAGCATTGGAACTCTGAACTTGACTCCAAGGCCTTCTGCTGAAGCATGCTGCCTCCTGTTACCCAGGGTTCTTCTTCGAGAGATGTCCCTGTGGGTGCTCCACTACAGGTGTTGGTGCGTCCCTGTGCCTTCGCCCGGAGATTTTTGCAGCAGTACTCATAGCGGCCACGCATGCTCAGAATCTGCCCCCCCCCACTGTGACTCTAGGGTAATAGAACGCATGCGTGGCCGGTCTCCTCAGTTCCTTCTCAACCGTCCCCGGCCTGAGACGGAGCTCAGCAGACTCATTAGAGAATCCTTCACTATTGCCTTAATTATCCTTTAGAAACCAGTTTTTTCTGTCAGTTTTCTCTGTTAAAATAGTTACTTACCCAGTTTATTTAAAAAAAAAAAAAAAAAAAATTTCCTGTCAGCCGCGGCTATGCCGGGCTCCACCGGTTTCAAGCGCTGTGCTATTTGTAAGGAAGCTATCCCGTTGTTGGACAGACATTCAAAGTGTATAAAATGTTTGGGGGAAGCTCACATTCCCCAAAAATGTGCCCACTGCTGTAAACTCAGCTCCAGGGCACGGAAAGACAGGGAGCTTAAACTCAAACTGCTCCTGCTTCAAAAATCTATCGGGTCAGTTTCAGACCCAGGCATTGAAGCCGGCTCCGCTACCCGACACAGCCCCCCCCCCCCCCCCTCAAAAAAGCTCAAGAAGTCTACGAAAAAGGGGCACCTTTCCTCACCGAGCAAGACTATGAGGCATAAAGTTTCTCCAGGCAGATCAACGATCTCTCTGCCTGTGATTCCTCAGCAATTTTCACGAGCCAGGCTCCTCCGGAACAGCGCAAAAGCCGCCTGAGGCTTCAGCGCCGCCGAGAAGCTCCGGTGCCGAGGCATCAGGCTTCCAGTTGCCTGCCTCAGGGACGGCACCGTTCGGCACCGCGAATGAGACGGTGCCGACATTCTACAGCACGCCTCACCCGAGGCAGCCCGACATTTCTCGCCTGGCACCGACCGCGGCACCGACGCCTGCGGGGCATTCTGACACACAGATCACAGCCAGAAGCCCCGATCGCAGGAATGCTCTTGTGCAGCAGCCTCTGTCGGCTCAGCTTTCATCTCCCGCAGGAGCTGCTTTCACTCATTTTACCCAGACAGCTGATCTGCTAGTATCACCTACCTTGCAGTCTCCGCTCATGAATGCATATTCTGTTTCGATGCCTGAGTCAGGATCTGAGCAGTTTTCCTCCAGTGAGGAGGAAGCAGATCCACAGGGAGTTTTTTCCCCATATCATGACTCCCAGCCCCGGACCCAGAGCAATAAGGGCTATGGAAATACTACCTCATCCCACTCTCAGGACCCTGCCCCTTGGGGGATGAACCCCTGGATGGCACCACCTATGCCCTACCCGCCACCATGGCAATACTGGACACCATGGACATCATACCCTCGGGAACACATGCCCCGTGGCCATTCGACCAGGCGCAACACTGATCCAGTGCCGTCTCCTAATGCATATGCTAGTGACACGAGACGCCTGGCAACACAGCCACGTTCCCAGGATAAACCTAGCCCTTCTCCTGGTCCAACAGATCCGGAGTTAGCACCGGAGGAAGCATTACTTCCCCTTCCTCCCACTCCCTCTGATGAATATACAAAATTCCAGGACCTCTTTAAGAGAGTTGCTAGTGACCTGAACATTAACTTGGAAGTGGTTCCCGAACAACAGCATGAGCTAACGAACATCCTACAGCCCCCTTCTTCCTCCAGAGTGGCACTTCCAATTAACGCAGCCCTTTTAGAACCCGCTAAGTCCATCTGGCAGACTCCAGCGACAAGCCTACCTACCTGCAAGCAAGTGGACAAGAAGTATTTTATTTCTCCAAAGGACTCTGAATTCCTTTTTACCCACCCAGCACCAAACTCATTGGTAGTGGACGCTGCGAACCAGAGGGCCAGACAACAGTATTCTCGTTCTGCCCCACCTAACAAGGATAGCAAACGACTGGACCTGTTTGGTCGCAAGGTCTATGCATCCTCCACCCTCCAATTTCGCATAGCTAATTATACTGCAGTCCTGGCAAAATACGACCATAAAAACTATAATAAGTTAATGGACTTTATTGATGACATTCCAGAACAAAGAAAACAACAGTTCAGAGCTATAGTTTCTGAGGGCCAAGCCATTTCACGCACCGCTCTCCA
This sequence comes from Malaclemys terrapin pileata, assembly GCF_027887155.1. Lineage (NCBI taxonomy): Eukaryota > Metazoa > Chordata > Testudines > Emydidae > Malaclemys > Malaclemys terrapin. The sequence goes on along the minus strand of NC_071507.1, from coordinate 182,018,746 downwards.
AGCAGCCCTTGATGTAGCCAACACAGCGGCAAGATCTACCGCTACAGCGATAGTCATGCGACGGGGCTCATGGCTCTCCTCTTCCTTTTTTCCTCGCGAAGTTCAGAACACAATTGAAGATCTTCCCTTCGACGGTGACAAACTCTTTGCTGCTAACACGAATGAAGTGCTTCATTCAATGAAAGACTCCAGAACAACCCTCTGGTCTTTAGGTCTCCAGACACCTACGGCAAGAAGACGACAATATCGATACCAACCATACCACCGGCCACGTTATCCCGCATTTACACAACCTTCCCATAGACCGCAGGAGCAGCAACAGCCGCAACGTCCACGACCAAGATTCCAGCGACGTCGCCCAAACTCTACAGGGGCGCCTCAACCCCCACCAGCTAATAGGCAGATTTGAAAACTTGGTCGAGGGTTTAGAAAGCAATGCCCTCACTTCAGCTGGCACACCAATCTTTGGACACCGCCTACGACCTTTTTTCCAACAATGGAGGAAGATTACCTCCGACAAGTGGGTCTTAGAGGTAGTTACAATTGGATACGTCATCCCCTTCCTCTCCTTACCTCCCACCCACCCTCCCCGTCCCTCTTCAGGGACCCTTCTCACGAGCAGCTACTCCTCCAAGAGGTGCAACATCTCCTTCATCTGGGAGCAGTAGAAATCGTGCCAGAGCGACACAGAGGGAAGGGTTTTTACTCCCATTATTTCTTAACGGAGAAGAAAAATGGGGGATGGCGACCAATCCTCGATCTCAGGCGGCTCAACAGATTCATCAAAAAGCAAAAGTTCAAGATGGTGACCCTCAATACCATAATCCCAGCGCTGGAGCAGGGCGACTGGTTTTCTGCCCTCGACCTACAAGATGCCTATTTCCACGTCACTATACATCCGGCCCACAGACGTTTCCTCCGATTTACCCTTGGTTCCACACATTTCCAATACAGGGTACTCCCCTTCGGACTATCTACAGCCCCCCGTGCTTTTTCCAAACTTCTAGCTGTAGTCACTGCTCACCTCAGGAGACAAGGGGTAATAATATTTCCGTACCTCGACGATTGCCTCCTCAAAGCTTCAACATTCGACGAGGCGCTCCGGTTCACACGACTCACAGTCCAGTGCTTTCTTTCTCTCGGCCTACAAATAAACAGAGACAAATCCACATTACGCCCCACCCAGCACCTTCAGTTCATAGGCGCAGACCTCGACTCTCGGACCGGGCTAGCATCGCTCCCACCCGATCGCTACAATTCCATAGAACAACTGACCACAACTATTCGCAACAGCCCTCAGGTAACTGCCCGAGACTGCCTGCAACTACTAGGTCACATGGCCTCGTGCACTTTTGTCGTCCAGAATGCACGCCTACACATGAGGTGCTTCCAAGCGTGGCTGGCAACGGTTTACAAACCGAATATGCATTCTTTAAACAAGACTCTCTCCCTGCCTACTCCAGTCAAAGACTCGCTACGTTGGTGGACCGTCCACTCCAACCTTTGTTCTGGAGTCCCGTTTCTTCAACAGGCTCCATCACGCATTCTGACCACCGATGCATCTATGACAGGGTGGGGTGCACATATGTCTCATCACACAGTACAGGGACTATGGTCACCAACTGAGACCTCCCTGCACATAAATGTACTAGAACTTCGAGCCATTCACAACGCGTGCCGTCACTTCCTGCCACTAATCAAACATCATCACGTACGCATAATGACGGACAACATTGCTTGCATGTTTTACGTAAACAGGCAGGGCGGAGCTCGTTCCCATTCGCTGTGCACAGAGGCTATGAAGCTCTGGAATTGGTGCATTGTGAACAACATCCGGGTATCAGCTGCTTATCTTCCCGGAATCATGAACACCACAGCGGACGAACTGAGCAGACGCTTCCCATGGGACCACGAGTGGGAGATAGACGAGAAAACCATTCACAACATATTCAGCATCTGGGGTTACCCAACAATAGACCTCTTTGCAACTGCAAAGAACAAGAAATGTCTCAATTTCTGCTCCAGAGCAGGACTGGGCAAACATTCCCTGGGGGACGCATTCATGATCTCATGGCACCAAAACCTATTCTATGCGTTTCCCCCGATACCAGTTCTCAACAGGGTTCTGATAAAAATACGAACGGATCGAGCCAAGGTGATCCTCATTGCCCCATCGTGGCCCAGACAACCATGGTTTCCCTTCCTCACCAGAATGTCAATCCAACCACCAATCTCCCTGCCGCTTATTCCGAACCTTCTATCTCAGCAGCACGGTCGTTTTCTCCACCCCAACCTGTCCATGCTTCACCTCAAGGCCTGGTTCCTACGTGGTTCTCCCAACGCGAATTAGATTGCTCCGAACGAGTTCAGGAGGTGCTCCTACATAGCAGAACGCAAGCTACTCGCAAGACCTATCTTCAAAAGTGGAAACGATTCACACATTGGTGTTCTGCCAAACATCTTTCTCCTACCTCGGTACCTCTTCCGTTTATATTGGACTATCTCTTGGGCCTTAAGCGATCCGGCCTTTCTTTCAGCTCCATCAGGGTCCATTTAGCTGCTATTACGACTTTCCACGACAAAATTGATGATACGTCTGTCTTTGCTCACGCTACTACGAAGCGTTTCCTCAAGGGCCTACAAACCTTATATCCAGACATTAAACAACCGACCACCCCCTGGGACCTTCATCTGGTACTGTCTGCCCTAACTCAGCAACCCTTCGAACCCCTAGCCACGTGCTCCCTTTTACACCTCTCCATGAAAACAGCGTTTCTAGTGGCAATTACTTCTGCCAGACGGGCAGGAGAAATAGCAGCTCTCATGGCTCATCCACCATATACGATATTTTTTAAAGACAAGGTTACCCTCAGATTGCATCCCAAATTTCTTCCAAAGGTTCACTCATCATTCCATATTAATGAACCCATACACCTCCCGACTTTTTTCCCGAAACCACATGCAAACTCCTTTGAAGCCTCAATGCATACACTAGATGTTCGCAGAGCCTTGTCATTCTATTTGGATAGAACCAAACCCTTTAGAACCTCCTCTAGACTTTTTGTCTCTGTTGCAGAGCGCTCCAAGGGCATGCCTATCTCTACCCAGAGACTCTCGAACTGGATCTCCCAGTGTATCCGACTGTGCTATCAGATGAAAGGGGTTGCACCTCCAGATGGCATTAGAACACACTCCACTAGATCTCTGGCTGCCTCCATCGCGTTCTTACGCAAAGTCCCCTTGGCTGACATTTGTAAAGCAGCCACCTGGTCATCTGACCATACTTTTGTTAAACACTATGCCCTTATTCAAGGCCCTTTATCTGACATACGCTTGGGCAGGGCGGTACTCTCGACGGCGTTCCTACCAGATCCGAAGTCCCTACCTCCTTAAGATACACTGCTTTTAAGTCACCTGTAGTGGAGCACCCACAGGGACATCTCTCTCGAAGAAGAGGTTACTCACCCTGTGCAGTAACTGACGTTCTTCGAGATGAGTGTCCCTGTGGGTGCTCCACTACCCACCCTCCTCCCCTCTACTTCGGAGTTGGGGGGCCTCCGTGGTAGAGAAGGAACTGAGGAGACCGGCCACGCATGCGTTCTATTACCCTAGAGTCACAGCGGGGGGGCAGATTCTGAGCATGCGTGGCCGCTATGAGTACTGCTGCAAAAATCTCCAGGCGAAGGCGCAGGGACGCACCAACACCTGTAGTGGAGCACCCACAGGGACACTCATCTCGAAGAACGTCAGTTACTGCACAGGGTGAGTAACCTCCTCTTCTTTCAACCCAAAGCTCTTGGTGACTTTACTCTGTGCGAGGAGGTGTCAGGAAATAAATCAGGGGAGACACGGCCGTCCAACCGATAGATGGCTGGCACAAACAGGACAACACAAGAGTACTTGCACTTAAAGCTAAACTTTACTAGTCTCAAGCACTTACACATGTCCGCAACAAGATTAGTAAAACACCCCCAACCCTTGATAATTACCAAAGCTGAGTGTGGCTTTCGAGTGACACAGCGGCAGGCTTCCAGTGGCCAAATCTTCCATCTGCCGGTGGGGACTGAAAGATGTATCCAGAGAGAGAGTCCAAAAGAGTCCCCAAACGATTCCCCTTATTTATACATTAGTAATAGAATGACATGTCCCTTAAAGAAACCTTGTTAAGTAAGCAGTTTCAAGCAAGAGGTTCCTTCTGATTATTGATTAACCAGGTGTGGGTTTTTCCAGAACTTGCAGCCTTGAGACCTCAATAGACATTCCTGGGGCATATCTTATTCTTTTAAAATGCACTTTACTGATTTGCCAAAGTCTCCCCGGACACCTCCCAATGCATTCTGTATTATTGTTACTATTGTGGTATAATCGTAGTACCTGGAGGCTCAGATAAGGGATTCTCATCTCATGTGGTAGGTATATAGTTAAAAAGTCAGTCCCTGGACCCAAAGACAAAACATGCAGGTGGAGAAAATAAAGGGTTGGGGGTTGGTGTCAGTGAGGGCAAGGTAACAATAACACAAGCATGTATTCATGTAGACCAGTGGGACACCCAGTCCTGCTCAGCACCCACTGACAATACATGTTGACTTAAATTTACATTCCTCTATCACTTGGTTTGAGTGATCTGCAATTTAAATGACAGTGTGATCCGAGTCTGATAATAAGAGATTGCAAGCCAAGGAAGCCAAGCTGCAGCTGATTAAATAAATGCAAAGTGCTCCCTACCATGCACTGGACTGTAGCAGGTCTGCTGAGGAGAGCCCAACTTGATTCCAATTCATGCTTCTTCAGGACTAATCAAAGCACATCAAATACATCTCCTTGGAAATGGACAGAAAGCTCTTTCAAGAGCTTTGTCCAAGGACATGGAAGACCTTTGTGCCAGCGAAGACGCTTGTAGAGTGTCCCCTTCTGAGATTTCTACATATGTCAAGTAGCATTCTGTCATGCACTGATTTTTTTGATATTTTACTGTATTACTCATTGGTCTTAAGTAGAAATAGCTACTGAACTGGCTTAAATAAGATGCAGGAAAAAAGGGTACATTTAGAACTCAGGCAAATACAGTCCATGGAAGTTGAGTTAAAATCATTCAGTTCCTGACTACTGCCAGAAGGAATTTATTTATTTATCACTCTTTACATCCATATTTATGTATGAACTTGGCAATGTTAAATACAGGATTTGGAAAGAAAAAAATATCATCATTGTATTCAGAACTTAGCACATTGTTAGTTGTGAGAATTGTTTAACGAGACATTTTCTGCCTAATTCAATGAAATGTCAAAAAAAATACGTTTTAGTTGCTCAGATGATGCATTTAAAAATAATTTCATGTTATTATAGGTGAATTATATTTACTGCAGAGCTCTGCCTTGAATGTACTGTGCTGTAATTTACTTTGAAACCATCAAAGAAATCAAGTAGAAAATACGTTTGTTTTCAAAATCTGGTTTGAAAGTCGAAGTATTCCTTAGGCAGAGAGGATAACTATGGCTGTTCTGCTTGTGCCAATGTCTTGGCTGCAACTTTAATGTAAATCAATAGCCCTGAAGCCTGAAATCCTCCTTTTTAAGTACAGGCAGCAGTGATTCAGTCTTCCCCACACTGTCCCATTGTGCTTCAGTTCTGACTTGGAGGGGTCAGATGGCAGTTCAGACTCCATGTCCATTCAGAGTCTCATTGACTTCAACAGGTGCGGGAGGAGGCTTACAACTGTTGGCTACCCTCTTGAGATTGCTAACAGGGCTCCTATGGAGGTGGATATGAAATGCACATAACCACCCAAGAGGATATAGATTCAGACCATCAATTTATTAGGGAGGAAAGGGTGGTCTTGTGGTTAAAGGCATCTGACTGGGAGATCTGGGTTCTTTGCAGGCACTGCCACAGGTGCCATATGTGAACTTGAACATGTCTTTGTGTCTCAGTTTCCCAGTCTATAATACTTCATGTAAACTGGTGAAAAGATTTGTCAGAAAACAAACAGTTGAAGCTGGCAAGCTCTCCTTCCCTTATGTTAGTATTTATAACAAGAAGGGAGAATAATGTAACTACAGTAATAAGAGACACTCCCCAACATAGAACCCCTGCAATCTCTGCGTGTGAAGCCTGACCAGTTCTGAGACATTCTCCCATCTCGGCTCCCAAGAAGTCACTGTTATCCCTTCTACTGTGCATATTGAAAGCCCTTTGGTAACTCCCAACAGGGAAAGCAGGCGTTGTGAGGTAGAATTCATTAATATTTGTGGGATGCTCTGAACACCATACATATCCCTATAAATAAATAAAATGTCACCGAGGCCACCAAGTGGCTGACAGATGTCAGTGAGTTCTGATCACTATGGACCCTTTAATTGGAGTGGAAGTGGCAACCCTACAATGAAAAGCTTCATAGACAATTACTAATCTCATAGACATTCAGTCCCTGTTGTCCCTCCTGCTCCGTGTATAATTGGCCAGGATGGTCTTTGTCAACCTTCTCTTCCACCTGGGACAGACATGGTAGCTTTGTGAAGACAATGATTTGTCATGATTGTAAACTCTCATTACTTCTCTTTGTAGTTCAGATAGATCTAGTGGATAAAGCTTTCTGCTGAAATCATCTGCATTCAGGGCAATTGTTGACTTTATACTGTTGCTGCTCAGCTCAATGTTTTATAATGGTTGGATTGCTCCCCTCTCCTGACAGTTTGACCTTCCCCAGATTGGTCTGTTCACAGCTGTCATGTTGGAAGTTTAAACTGCCAGGACTTTCCTGAAAGGCTGCAGAATTTCTTCTATTTTACCACTCCACCACCACAGCCCCTTCCAAAGGATCCTGACAGGTCTGTACAAGTATCTATATGTCTCCTGTAGGGACACTATAAGCCTCTGGAATGATCTCTGGTTTCTAACGCTCAGACCTGAACTCTGGACCAAGATGTTCACAGGTGACTAGTGATTCCAGATGCCTCCATTTTGGGTTTCTAACTTGAGACCCTTTTAAAAGAGTCTCATATTCACAGCGTGGGTGCTTGCCACTTTCTGAATGGTGTATCAGGTCGAATGCCTAAGATCACTGGTTACTTTTGAAAATCTGAGCTTCTAGGATTTTAGGGTGTAGGATTTGCTACAGCTAAAATAGATAGCAACAAACCTATGTCTTTAAATGTTTAAGATGCATTTGTGCATCTGCTTTAATTCCAGGTACAGATTTGGAGGGCAGTCCCAGCTCAGACAATGCCAGAACTCAAGGAAATAACACATTGGTAGAGCAAGGGGTGAAAGAAACAGTAAGTGGTTCCTGTACTGCTGCTTATCTCAGAAGACCAAGTAGCATGGTGAGAGTCAAAACAGTTCTGTTTGCATAGCTACTATGCCTTTAAGCACTACTGATACTTAGGAAGTGTTGACCTTTCATATCATCATGCATATGATCCCATCATCCCTCCAATGTCGCTCTGCCACAGCGGTGGGTAGCTAGTGCTGTAGCAAACACAATGCAGTTTAAGGGGAAAGAGTAAAGTTTATCAATAAAATCTGTATAGAGAGGGAGCATACTCTAGTGATTAGAACATGAGACTGGAAACCTTTGTGTCTCTTGCTTTGCTTTCCTGGTCCTACCACTCTTTTCTTGCCATCTTAAGCAAGTGACCTAACCTGTCTGTGCCTCAGGTTCCCCGCCTGTTACTTGGAGATAACATCTTTATGGGGATGTTGTGAGGCTTAAGAAATTTATCTGTATTACACTAGAGCCTAGCAATCCCAAGTGAGATCAACAGTCCCCTTGTGCTAAGCACTGTGTAGACCTGTAGTGACAGACCCCTGAAGAGGTTACTGTTTAACTTGGATTGTTTTCAGTTATCTGAAGGATAAGGCTGAGTTCTATGTTTTGTTATGATCTGTGGGCTGTGGTACAAATTCAGAACTGCATTTTCCCCACAACGCACAGCGGATCTCTCATTGACATAAATAGGAGGCTTTCACAGAGATCAAGGAACTTTAAGGAGTAACTAAACATTTAGCTTTTGTTTGTACTGTGTCTTTTCATCTCTTGGGGAGAGAATACACTCCCCTGCAAGTTGTCATTATTTTTGCCCTTTGTTTCTCTTCCTCTCCCATCCTCCTTTCTCTGTTTCTCATCCCCTTCCTGGTCCTTGTGAATCTCCTCTGTTCTCTCTGCATTTCCCTGGAAAACCCTACCCCATGTGCTTCACTCCCACCCCCTTCCCCATTGCATTTGCTAAAATGATCAGCTATGAACTAGTTAATGTTGATGCTGAAGTGGCATCACTGGGCTTTGGAGTTAACACTCATGTAAGCAGAGTCTGAATGAGCTCTCCTCTGCCCTGACATTTAGAGGTGAGTTGTGGAAAAAGATCAGAAGCTGATCTCGTTTGCATGGACACACCCACCCTGCGTAGGTGCTCAGCATGATGGGACTGTTTGCCCAAATGATCACTTGTGGCTGGTGTTGGATCCCCAGTCTCCTTGTTATTAGGGCAGGAGTAATAAAGGGTTGTTATCCTTGTGTGAATCAAGGGCAGCAGGGTGGGAGGTGAACTCTATGGATGAACCTCTGAACTTTGGGGCTGCACTGGCCAAGGACAGCAACTGTGAGTGGGATACAGAGAAGGGATGGGCATGTTAAAGGGACTTTTGGGTTGCTGGACTTAAGAACCTGAGGGGAAAAGGACACTGCCCAACTTTCTTGGGGATGGGTCTTTTGCTCATGGTTTATATTTATGAACCCTAGTTAGGGTGTTTTCCCAAATTAAAGCTGAGTTACTTCCCTCCTTTTATTAAATGTTTTTGCTACACTCAGACTCTGTGCTTGTGAATGGGTAAGTCACCCAGGGGATGGTGTGTAATTGTCCCAGGTTACTGGGTGGGGGCTCGAGCTGGTTTTGTGTTTTGTATTGTTGAAAAGGATCCCCTAGATACTGAACCCATCCCTTGCTGCTGGCTCTATGTGGCAGAAGGGTTACATGATTAGATTAATATGGGACAAGGAAATTCATTCCTTTGAGTCATTGCTTCAGGCTGAGCAGGCTCAAGCAGCCATTACTGCATCGGTTACACTGGAAAAATGCAGCTCGTGGGCTGGGTCTGGCCATTTGTTTGACATCCCTGTCTAAACAAACAGGAGGTGAGAGGGGAATTAGTCATAAAGTGGGGAAGTGACTTTCCTGATTCCCAGCTCTGTGCCCAGTTCATTGGAGCATTGTTAGCATTTCCTAGTCTTCAAATGCTCTACAACTGCAAAGTACTCTACTATTCTACTGTAGTCATCGTGAAATGGCCATCAGTTACCAACACAGAGCACACAATCGTATCTGTGTCACCATAATTATTTCCTGCTCTGTGTGTTGTGTATTGATAAATGATGTCTTGTCTGTGATGTTTAATTCAGTGGTTACTATGGAAAGGTTGTTTGAATAAGACCCTTTACTCACTCAACACAGCTTCTCCCATTCTTCAGTCTGGCAAAAACATTGTACTCCTGGGCTTATTACATTGCTCTGTTGCTCTGAAGATGATTGTGATAGCAAAAATTCAGCCTTATGACAATAGCAGGATCAAGGAGGTCTGGACAGGCTGTTACATTTCATCATAAGCAAAAGTACATGGAAAATTGTGATTAGGGATTGGGCAATTAATGGATTTATGTTGCTATATATAATTGTGATGATAATGATTTGTATTTTTAGCATGTAGAAATCCTGGTCAAGGAGCCCCATCAGTGCTGTACAAACAAAGAACAAAAAGACAGGCCCTGTCCCAGGAGCTCATTTTGAACTTACATAGAGACTAACACAGAAGATATCAAAATGCTTTACTATCAGTAAGTAGGTCTCATTTCACAATGGCAAAGTATATGAGTATTAGCCCTATTTTCCTGATGGGGAAACTGAGGTGCGGAGAGAGAAAGTATATGCCTAATGTCACATGGTGAGCTGGTGGCCAATGTACGAGTATGTTTCTGACTCACATACCTTTAGTGTAATCCCTGGATATGCACCTTCTCCATGTTAGTTCCATCTATAAGTCATCAGGGCTGCTTTTCATCACATATGGCTGTTAAGGTTTGAGGTGACTGGAGCCCAATGTGGCAAAGCCCCACTTCACTGATGAGATTTTCTTAACCCCAGACCCTAAAATTGTCCCCTCTATTAGAGATGCAGGTTAGCATTGTTCCCAAGAGGAACTGTTCTTGCACCCAGAGTATGTCTACACTGGCAGAGTTACAGCACCGCTTAGAGAGCACTGAAGGGAAACCACTGTTGTGTGTTCACACTGTCAGCTGTCTGCGCAATAGCGTGTTCACATTTGCAGCACTTGCAGCAGTATTCGGAGTGGTGCACTCTGGGCAGCTATCCCACAGAGCATCTCTTCCGCATCTGCCGCTAAGACTTGTGGGAAAGCGGAAGGAGTCGTGAGGCATCCTGTATCCTGTCCCAATGCCCCACATCCCAGCAATCCCTGTGCTTCCATCCGCATTTGGTGCCATCATTCAACGGTTTGTGTATTGCGCACCCTGCCTCTTGGGCTGCAGGAATGGATCCCGCACTGTAGACCAGTAAGCTGCTTGCTCTGACTAACACATCACGAGTGGCAGTGGAGTTATTCCTTAAACTACATAGGCAAGGGGAGTGTGACATTGATCTCGCCACGCGTAGTAGCTACGACTTGAGCTTGCTTGTGCCATTCACAGAGGTGCTGACCAAAGTGGAACGCCGCTTTTGGGCTTGGGAAACAAGCACTGAGTGGTGGGATCATATCGTCATGCACATCTGGGATGACAAGCAGTGGCAGCAGAACTTTCGGATGAGGAAAGCCACATTCATGGGATTGTGTGATGAGCTCGCCCCAGCCCTTCAGCGCAAGGACACAAGAGTGAGAGCTGCCCTGCCATTGGAGAAGTGTGTGGCGATTGCACTGTGGAAGCTGATTACTCCAGACTGCTACCGATTGGTCACTAACCAGTTCGGAGTGGGAAGTCAACTGTTGGACTTGTGTTGACGGAAGTGTGCAGGGCCATTAATCTCATCCTGCTCCGAAAGACCATGACTCTGGGCAATGTACGTGACATTGTGGATGGCTTTGCACAAATGGGCTTCCCGAACTGCAGAGGTGTGTTAGATGGCACGCACATTCCAATTCTGGCACCAGACCACCTAGCCACCAAGTACATTAATCGGAAGGAGTATTTCTTTATGGTTCTCCAGGAGCTTGTGTATCACCATGGGCGTTTCACAGACATTAACGGAGGCTGGTCTGGAAAGGTGCATGATGCACACATCTTTTGGAACACTGGCCTATTCAGGAAGCTGCAAGGAGGGACTTTCTTCCCAGACCAGAAGATCACTGTAGGGGAAGTCAAAATGCCCATTGTGATCCTGGGAGACCCTGCCTACCCGTTAATGCCGTGGCTTATGAAGCCATACACGGGGTATCTTAACAGCAGAAAGGAGTGGTTCAACAACAGGCTGAGCAAGTGCAGAATGACTGTTGAGTATGTTTTTGGCCATTTAAAGACCCGCTGGCGCTGCCGATATGGGAGGCTCGACCTGGCCGATTACAATATTCCTATGCTTATAGCCACATGCTGTACACTTCATAATATTTGTGAAGGGAACAGTGAAAGCTTCACTCAGGGCTGGACCATTGAGTCCCAGTTCCTGGAGGCTGAATTTGAACAGCCAGCGACTAGGGCTATTAGAGGGGCGCGGCGCAGGGCCGTAAGGATCAGGGATGCCTCGAGGCAGCAATTTGAAGCTGAAAACCATTAATATTTGTTGCTATGCCTGGGAGGGCAGTGCTTGTAATTCCAGGAGGTGATTGTGATTGGTGCAGACGATAAACTACGAAGGTTTAAGAAAATTGCCTGTTGCTTTGCAGGGCTCTGTTCACTTTCAATTAATAGAATAAAGATTGCTTTCAAACCAACATAATTATTTTATTAAAAAACAACAACCAGAGGAGAGAGATAAACAAAAAAACACATCAGCACTGAGGGGGATGAGGGAAAAGACAGTATTTGGTCTAGACAGTATTTGGTCCTGCCATGCGGGCAGGGGACTGGACTCGATGACCTCTCGAGGTCCCTTCCAGTCCTAGAATCTATGAATCTATGAAAAGAGGGTCCCAGGAGGAGCTGGGGTCCCAGGACAGTTAAAGATTTGTATATGTCCAGGTATCATTGTGACGGGTTGGATCACAGAAACCCCCTTGGGAGCTGCCACCCAATGTGCAAAGACTACCCCTGCTTCTGTTTTCCCTGCCAGCTCAGGACTCCAGCACCCTGTCTTGCTGAGCCAGACACTCCCGTCTGGCTCCAGACACAGACCCAGGGTCTGAATCACTTGTCCCAAAGCTGCAAGTTTACCTGAAAACAGCTCGCAGTAGCGCGCTTGTCTTTAGCACTCAGATGCCCAACTCCTAATGGGGTCTAAACCCAGATAAATCCGTTTTACCCTGCATAAAGCTTATGCAGGGCAAACTCATAGATTGTTCGCCCTCTATAACACTGATAGAGAGATATGCACAGTTGTTTGCTCCCCCAGGTATTAATACATACTCTGAGTAAATTACTAAATAAAAAGTGATTTTATTAAATACAGACAATAGGATTTAAGTGGTTCAAAGTAGTAACAGACAGAACAAAGTAAGTCACCAAGCAAAATAAAATAAAATGCGCAAATCTATGCCTAATCAAACTAAATACAGATAATCTCACCCTCAGAGATGTTTCAGTAAGTTTTTCTCAGACTGGACACCTTCCAGGCCTGGGCACAATTCTTTCCCCTGGTACAGCTCTTGTTGCAGCTCAGGTGGTAGCTAGGGGATTCTTCATGATGGCTTCTCCCTCTCTCTGTTCTCTTCCCCCCTTTATATATCTTTTGCATAAGGCGGGAACTCTTTGTCTCTCTGGGTTTCCACCCCCCCTCACTGGAAAAGCACCAGGTTAAAGATGGATTCCAGTTCAGGTGACATGATCACATGTCACTGCAAGACTTCATTACTCACTTGCCAGCACACACATATACAGGAAGACTCACAGGTAAATACAGCCATCTGCAGACAATGGGAGTCATCAAGATTCCAAACCATCATTAATGGTCCACACTTTACACAATTACAATAGGCCCTCAGAGTTACATTTTATATTTCTAGTTTTAGATACAAGAGTGGTACATTTATACAAATCAGATGATCACACTCAGTAGATTATAAGCTTTGGAATGATACCTTACAAGAGACCTTTTGCATGAGGCATATCCCAGTTACTTACATTCACTTATTACCGTATTTTCTCTAAAACTATCTCAGTTACATTATATTGACTTATTATCAAGTTTTTATAAAACCATATAGACTGCACAAGGTCACAATCATATCCAACCTTCTCCTTTGGAGTACAGTGCAGTGGGTACTGTACTTCAGCAGGGCTAAACTGCAGAGGGACAGGTATTGAGTGCAGTGGATACTGGGAGTCTGCAGTGCTGGACTGTGACGGGGAGGAGTTGAATGCTGCAGGTACAGACTGGAGCCAGGAAGTTGATAAGAGCGTGTTGGCAGTGTATGGGGGCTCATGGGAAAGAGTTTTGCGACAGCAGCTGCAGGGGAGAGTGGGCGCGGAGCTGCTCGGTTTGCAGTGCTAATAGTACCTGTAGCATGTCCCTAACGTTTAAGAGACGCTCCCTGGCTGTGGTGTGGTGCGCCGTGTTCTCCTTTCAGTCCCTCTTCTCGTTGTCCTGCCACTCCTTCAATTCTTGTTTTCCTGCTGCGGAGTACATCATGATCTCACGCAGAAAGTCCTCCTTAGTTCTTCGTGGCCACTTTCTAATTCTGCGCAGCCGTTCAGACGGCAATAACAAAGGGGGAGGCTGGGCTCTCAAGGTCATATCTGTGAAGCCAAAATGCAACATTTTACAGAAGCAGTACTGTTTGCAACACACGGACCACTGATTCAGTGATTTAAAACACAGCCACTATTCAAATATTTGTCACTAACTGGCTGACCCCAGGCAAGCACACATGAGCCACAAGACCCCCAAAATGGTGAGTAACCGCAGGGGCTGGGGAAATCAGTGTTCCAGGACTGTACTGTACACTGGGGACATGGCTCTTGGGGAGGGCCATTATAGGGGGGGGGGGGGGGTTATGATCATTCCTGTCCCCACATTTTCCACAGACTGTGTTCATTATAGAAGATATGTTGCTGCGGAGGGTGAGCAGGGAATCAAGGGAGGGTCTTCTCCAAGACTACGGCTTCCACCCTGGCCCTTATGCAGTTCGCCTGTGTGCAGCAATGCCTCTCCCACCCAGTGACGTCAGAGTGGTGTGGGAAAGTTACCCTTAATGGGGCAAGAAACCAAGCCGCTCTGCCAAAGAATCTGCGGCAGTGGATTGCCCAGTATCTCCATGACAGTTTCCTGGAGATCTCTGAGGCAGATTCCCATGAAGTGAGGGAGTCAATCAACATCCTGTTCTGCCACTCAGACTAGGCATGTGGTGGTATGCTCATCATACAGACACAAGCCTGCTTTCTGCAATCTCCGAGTCATCCTCTGCCTCTGGGTCCCCCTCCCCCTCCACATCCTCATCCAAGATTTCCTCCTCCTGGCTCAGTCCACTCTCGATTGGCATGCGAGCCACCGAAGTATGCACAATGGATTTCGCAGTGGAGGTGGGGTCGCCACAGAGTATCACGTCCAGCTCTTTGTAGAACTGGCAGCTCGTGGGCCCAGCACTGGAGTGTTGGTTTGCCTCCCATGCCTTGTGGAAGGCGTTCCACAGCTCCTTCACTTGACCCTGCACCGCAATGTGTCCTGGTCATGGCCCCTTTCTGTCATACATCGTGAAATCTGTCCGTAGGTATCATAATTCCTATGGCTGGAGCACAGCTGGGATTGGAGAGCCTCCTCTCCCCAAATGCTGATTTTGTCCAGCAGCTCGGCATTGCTCCAAGCTGGGGATCGCCTGGTGTGTGGAGCAGGCATGGTCACCTGGAAAGATGCGCTGAGACCACTGCACGTGTCACCAAGCAAATAGGAAGGGGACTTTCAAAATTCCCAAGGAGTTTAAGGGGTGGGGATGACAGTTGGACACCTGAGGGCAGCGCAGTAGAGTTCAAACCGATGACCAGCGAGGCGAGAACAGGCATTGTGGGACACCTTCTGGAGGCCAGTCGCAGTGCTGTAATCAACCAGGATGTCTACACTGGCACCGTGATGCTGTACTCCTGGCACAGAAAGTTCTACGCCTCTCGTTAAGTTGGTTTTTTTTTTACAGCGCTGCAACTGCAGTTTCTGCGCACTAAGTGGCTTGGCAGTGTGTGCACCTCGAGAGTTACAGTGCAGAAAGCTGCTTTCCGGCACAGAAACTTGCCAGTGTAGACAAGGCCCCAGAGTGTTAGCACTGCATTCTGAGAGCTGGCAGATTCCTACTATTTGGGTTCCAAATCGGTTTCTATTGCATAATGTACATATAACTTTCTGACATTCACCTTTTGGGCTGAAATTTTCCATGCTGGTTTTCTGCCAAGTGGCGATGGGTACAAAGTCTGTGTTACGAAGTCTAACACACTGTGTACAATGCAGCTGAGGGAAGTTTCTCTCTGTCTCAGACTAATAACTGTCAAGCCTTATCCTCACTTGTCGGCTGTGAGGACTGTAACATTTGGAAAGAGCTCAGGAAGGTTGGTTGAAGAGCAGGCAGAGCTTTTTAATTATGCAAGCACTCAATTCAGACTGAGATTGCTCAGGCTTCTGGGAGCCTATAGGACATGATTTACAAAAGTGTTCAACGTTGGCCTCATTTTGTTGCAACTGAAGTAATGATAAAACCCCCATTCATTGGACTGGGAGCCGAGTTAGGCCAAAGCTGTGTGCTGTGAAAACCCACATTGAGTTCACACTGGGTAGGCTCAGGAGTTTAACATGGACACTAGTATAATCACTCCTGTACGAACTTTACATCATCTCACTTGCTTTGTCATAGGCCTTGTCTACACACACAAGCTGTATTGCTTTAACTGTAACTGTATCCTCCCTTAAAAAGAACAGGAGTACTTGTGGCACCTTAGAGACTAACAAATTTATTAGAGCATAAGCTTTCGTGGACTACAGCCCACTTCTTCAGATGCATACAGAGTGGAATAAATATTGAGGAGATATATATACACACACATACAGAGAGCATAAACAGGTGGGAGTTGTCTTACCAATTCTGAGAGGCCAATTAAGTAAGAGAAAAAAAACTTTTGAAGTGATAATCAAGCTAGCCCAGTACAGACAGTTTGATAAGAAGTGTGAGAATACTTACAAGGGGAGATAGATTCAATGTTTGTAATGGCTCAGCCATTTGGGGCTGTACCAGTATATCTATATTGGCATTAAAAAAAATCACCCCTACTTGAAATAGTTATACAGAGGCAAAATCCATATGTAGACCTTCGTCACTCCCAGATCAGTAAATAATACCTACCTTTACAACCATGACTGCAAACGCCTTTGTCATTGTCTCGTAATGAAAGAAATGTCTCCCATAACTGTAGTTTCCCCTTCCCCACTTTTACAGCATCATGAGAGCCCAGAGTGATACAGTGTGTAGGCAGCCATGTTTTCTTTTAATGTGCACACAAAATTCAATACATCGTCTCTGAGTAACAATATGCAATAAAACACCTTTTCTTCCTCTTGCACAATTGAACTGTTGATATAACTGGGGTTCTCTATCGTATACCCTCTCATGTTCCTTCTTTTTTTTTTTTTACTGTTTACCGAGCTACTGATAGTCTATCCCCACCCTTCCCCCCCACCCCCAAGTCTAACTCTCAGATATTAGGCATCAAAATTCATTAGTGTGTTGGTTTCCTTCAAGTCTCTTAGAACATGCTTCATTACCATGCAAACAGAAATAGTCCATGAGTCCAAGTGAGCTGTCAAACAGTGTAACATAAAATATTAAATTCCCCAAGGTTTCTAGCGAGTACAATTTATATTCCACAGAGACAAATCAACCCACAACACAAAATTATCACCGATAAAGTTTGCAGAGGACACAAAAATTGGGGGAATGGTAAATAACAAAGAGGGCAGATCACTGATACAAAGCAATATGGATCAATTGATAAGCTGGGCACAAGCAAGCAATATGCATTTTAATATGTCTAAATGTAAACATATACACCTAGGAACAAAGAATGTAGGCTGTACTGACAGGATGGGGGGACTTTATTTTGAGAAGCAGTGATTCTGAAAAAGATTTGAAGGTAGGCCTGAATAATCGGTTGAATATGAGCTCCTAGTGCGACTCTGTGGCCCAAAGGGCTAATGTGATCCTTGGATGCATAAGCAGAGGAATCTGGAGTAGGAGTAGAGAGGTTATGTTAAGTCTGTTTTTGGCACTGGTGCAAGCACAGCTGGACTGCTGTGTCCAGTTCTGGTGTCCACAATTGAAGAAGGATGTTGATAAATTGGAGAGGCTTCAGAGAAGAGCCATGAGAATGATTAAAGGGTAGAAAATCTGCCTTATAGTGTTAGAATCAAGGAGTTCTATCTATTTATCTTAATAGATTAAAGGGCCACTTGATTACAGTCTACAACTACCTATATGGGCAAGATATATTTGATAATGGCCTCCTCAATCTAGCAGAGAAAGGTCTAACATGATCCAGTGGCTGGAAGCTGAAGCTAGACACATTCAGAATGGAAATAAGGAGTAAATGTTTAACAGCAAGGGTAATTTACCACTGGAACAATTTACCAAGGGTGAAGTGGATTCTCCATCACTGTGATGCTCCCCAGAGGTACCCAGGGTTGTGAGGTACCTCGCTATCACCTGCTCTTAGGTGCCCGGAGTCAGTTTCCTGACTCTCCCAGCCAGAGGGCAATGAAAGCACTCCCCTCTCAGCCCAAGAGGGCTCTGCTGTCCCTCATGCAGGCTAGCAATAGACACACTCCAACCCCTGAGTCCTCTGAGCATCTCCCTGCAGTGTTCAGCTTCTTATCCACTGGACACGCATAGGATTACCAGATCCACTGTTCTCAAAGGAACAGTCCTTTAGCCAACTAGTTACACCTTAGAACACAGCTCCTCTTAACACACAGCATTGAGTTTTGTCTACAGATAAAGCAAGTATCCATTTATTTAACAAAGGACAGAGATTCAAATGATAGCAAGCAGAAATATTGGAAACAAAAGGTTACATATAAAATAAAATTGTAACACGCATACTAATGCCTGAATTCAGCTAAAATGCCTTTTTGTTTAACAAACTATGGCTTACCCCCAAAGACCTTCTCAGAGTTTTTCAACCAACTCTTCTTTCATGAGCTCAAACCCACTTGCAGCTTGTCTCCCCTAGATGAAAGATGCTAGTTCTTCTTCCTGCACCCCTAGATATATTAGACAAGCCCTTTGCTATTCATAACTCCTCCCCTCACCTGTCTTCCTGTTAATATGTCCTTCTGAAGTCCACTCAATCTCTTAAGGTCTTAAGAACATAATTTCCAATATATATATACGTATCTCCTTACAGTATTATCTGCACATACATTTTGCACAGCTTGTGATGACCAGAATGACACAGGGTTTCAGCAGAAACCTTACATGACACTCTTTGGTGAAATAAAATGTAAATACCAGATCCAGGGAATCCCTGTAATCTTTATGCACCCCCAGTACCCTCTGTCAGTTGGCATGAAGAGGTCATTGCATTACAGTCACTGGCAATTTTAAATCAAGATTGGATCCTCTTCTAAAAGATATGCTCTAGGAATTATTGGGGGAGGGGAATGATTTCTATGGCCAGTGATCTTGCAGGCTCAATTACATACAGAGGCATGTTCCAATAGTAACAGAAGTTAAGTCAGTTTGTGGCTAACTAGTGCCTAGGTACCAAATCTACAACTGTATGTTTTATTAATAAATGTTGGTAGGCACTTGCTAACTGGTATCTGCTATTTATAAACCTAGGGTCTTTTCTTAATCCTATATTGTTTACTCAATTAATCTCTCAAAAATCAGGACAAGCTAAAGGGAACACATATGCTTCCTAACTCTGTCCCTTATGACTATGCTTTGGGATACTATATCAGATTTTGAGGTCACAGTATATTTTAGGGGTGAAATTTCAACCCTGTTTCTGTGTGTTGGAGGGTTTGTAAAATGGTTTTGCATCTTCACTGTTCTGAGACCTGGAGAGGCCTCAGCACAATTTAGACAGCCCTAGGGGTCTGGTTAAATTACGGCAGCCTGCCCAACAAGTTGTAGGACCGCTTAGAATGTCTGCAATGCTGTGGCCCCTGTCCCCAGCATACCTCTGCTGACCCTGGCCCCACCCCTGGCATGCCCCTTAGGGTGGGGCTTATGATGGGGTTCTCAGGAGGCAGCCTATGGCTGTCTTTGTTTTGCCGCTCTGGGGGAATCATTCCCTCTCCATAGCAGAAGCTTTTAGGACCCCTCTATGCCATTCCAGCCCTTATACATGGTGTAACAAGGCTAGAGCAGGGGTGAGGATCTCATCTCTGGTATTTAAGGTTGTTTTAAAATAGGTGTTTGAGGACTAGTAGGTGAGCACATAATTACATTGTAATGCACCTTCACAAGGGAGCTGGGGTAAGGCTGTGAATTGAAGCTGAATGTGTACATTTCTTTGCCACTGAGTGCTTAACCATGCAGCTGGACTTGCAACATAACTTTTTATTTTGCATTAACATTTAAACATTATTTTCTTTCATTATTAAGGAGGTATGAAATGGGTTTCCTCCAGTCCTGAAAAACATGCTAGAAAAGAGCTTCGCTCAGGAAAGAACCCAACAGTGAAACTGCAAAATCTTTTTTAAAAAGAATACAGTATTCTGTGCAAATGATTCCAATGGGTTTTGTGATTGTGTTTGGGGCACTGGTTGTACAGTACTATAGGGATTTTTGCCTCATCTCAGAGCAGACGTGTTTTCTCCTGGGTCTCATACAGTACTAAGCACAAGATTAGTGGTTAAAAATCATTTTCCCTCATTGTCCTCAGGCACCCACAAGGAGCTGTGGAGAGATCACAGGGCCGCCTGCGTCACCAAGAGGACTTCCTCTTTGGTGCACCTGACAAGTATCAGAGGGGTAGCCGTGTTAGTCTGAATCTGTAAAAAGCAACAGAGGGTCCTGTGGCACCTTTGAGACTAACAGAAGTACTGGGAGCATAAGCTTTCGTGGGTAAGAACCTCACTTCTTCAGATGCAAGGGTGCACCTGGGCGATGCATTCTGGTGCGTCCCTTGGAAAGTGTGAAGCTTAATGCTGGGCAAACCCTGTCATTTCCTATGCTTGTTAAGGCAATTATGAAGAAACAGGACCTGGGCTCCCAGCCGTATTGTGGCTGACACCACCATAGGTGTGCAAGCGGGAGGAATTAGGCTCTTTGAGTGAGATTTTGTGCTGAGCCTCTAAGACATTCAGCTCAAAACTTGCAGACCCCCCCAGGAGGAAGGGGTGCATGCAGTGGGATGGGATGAGGTAGCTTTAAGCCATCTTTGTGGTCTCCCAATCCTTAGCTGTGGCATGGCTGCCTAAGTTATAGCTGCTTGGATGTGTTACAGCTACATCTCTCCCAGGGGTTTCATAGTGTAGAATAAACTTCCCTGAACAAAGTCTGTGCCAGAAGGAATTCTCCCCTGACCAGATCCAATGGTTCTTTTTAGCTGCTATAGCAGTGTAAGAGAGCCATAGTGGGAGAAGAATCGTTCCCTGGCTATATACCTCCTCTTGCACCTTGGCACTGCCCTTAAAATGTAATAGCCAATCTGTCCATCCATTCCTTATTGAGATTTTAACCCTTCTCTTAGAAACACTGAATTGTTATAGAGATGCTATAGATCTATTGATATAAATATACTTTGAAACACATAGCAGCAAAGCCACTCTCCTTCGCTTTACTTTGTTTTGTTGGAAGTGTACCCTGTGGTTCTCAAAATGATGGAATGATTTTGCCCTATTTAGAGCTAAGCAAACTATTTGCAGCAGAAAATTAACCTGACAAATATAGCTTCTTTTTCCCATCTGCGTTGTTGGCGAACACACACAGCTTTCTACAAATGACAGTTCTTTGAAATAATTTAATGACTGTTTCATGAAAAAAACATTTCAGCTCATGCGTTGCTCACAAACTGTTAGTGGCGGGCATTGCTTTGAGTCTCTTGTTGCTTGTGATTCACCAGTCACTGTGTGTGATGGTTCTCCTATAGTGAGCCATGTGGCATTGTTTCTGCTCTGTGACTGAGCCTTTTTCAAATGGGAGGAGAGCTTAAATAAGTCTCTTGTGGTGTAGATGTTTATTCAAACACATTTCTTGTGGTGTAGATGTTTATTCAAACACATTTCCACAAACATCCACAGGAACCAAAAAAATCTCTTGTTTACATGCTTGGTAAAGATGACTGAAAGGGGTGGAGAATCCCACAGTGTGAATCCTTTTGTTCTAAGGTCAGTTTGTGAATACTTTATTTCGCTGTAGTTTCCTAGCTGTAGTAATAATCTAGCTGGCAATACTTAGATGATGTTGCACAGATGTATCAGCTCTGTGCTTTGATTTGGCAGTTCTCCTCGTTCCATATGATGCTTTCTCTTAACTCCGCTCAAAGGGGCTCACCCAGCTCACTACATGCAGCTTGCTATTCTGAGGAAATTTGAATGTGTGATGCTCCAGTTGTGGGCTCAGCTTTGCTGGCTTCTGCCCACAGGTTTTGCTCAGCACAGTAGAGGAGTTCCTGGATAACCAGCCACATGATGGCAGAAACCATTATTTACCTTTCCTATAAAGAGGAGAAATTTGTGAGCCTCACTAAGGGTTAGGGGTGACACTTGAGAATCAAGGAGTGCCTACAGAGATTGAGCACAAGAAGATAGTCTTATATGCTGTCATACTCCAGTGCTCTCATATACAAAGAATTGGAGAAAGAACAGGAGTACTTGTGGCACCTTAGAGACTAACAAATTTATTAGAGCATAAGCTTTCGTGGACTACAGCCCACTTCTTCGGATGCATACAGAGTGGAATAAATATTGAGGATATATATATATATACACACACATACAGAGAGCATAAACAGGTGGGAGTTGTCTTACCAATTCTGAGAGACCAATTAAGTAAGAGAAAAAAAACTTTTGAAGTGATAATCAAGGTAGCCCAGTACA
Source organism: Malaclemys terrapin pileata (assembly GCF_027887155.1). Classification (NCBI taxonomy): domain Eukaryota; kingdom Metazoa; phylum Chordata; order Testudines; family Emydidae; genus Malaclemys; species Malaclemys terrapin. The sequence continues at coordinate 181,996,571 of NC_071507.1, read as the reverse complement.
GACAGTTTGATAAGAAGTGTGAGAATACTTACAAGGGGAGATAGATTCAATGTTTGTAATGGCTCAGCCATTCCCAGTCCTTATTCAATCCTTTGCTGATTGTGTCTAATTTGCATATCAATTCCAGCTCAGCAGTCTCTTGTTGGAGTCTGTTTTTGAAGTTTTTCTGTTGTAATATAGCCACCTGCAGGTCTGTCATTGAATGACCAGACAGGTTAAAGTGTTCTCCTACTGGTTTTTGAGTATTATGATTCCTGATGTCAGATTTGTGTCCATTAATTCTTTTGCGTAGAGACTGTCCGGTTTGGCCAATGTACATGGCAGAGGGGCATAGCTGGCACATGATGGCATATATCACATTGGTAGATGTACAGGTGAACGAGCCCCTGGCTGATGTGATTAGGTCCTATGATGATGTCACTTGAATAGATATGTGGACAGAGTTGGCATCGGGCTTTGTTACAAGGATAGGTTCCTGGGTCAGTGGTTTTGTTCAGTGATGTGTGGTTGCTGGTGAGTATTTGCTTTAGGTTGGGGGGTTGTCTGTAAGCGAGGACAGGTCTGTCTCCCAAGATCTGTGAGAGTAAAGGATCATCTTTCAGGATAGGTTGTAGATCTCTGATGATGCGCTGGAGAGGTTTTAGTTGGGGGCTGAAGATGACAGCTAGTGGTGTTCTGTTATTTTCTTTGTTGGGCCTGTCTTGTAGGAGGTGACTTCTGGGTACTCGTCTGGCTCTGTCAATCTGTTTTTTCACTTCAGCAGGTGGGTATTGTAGTTTTAAGAATGCTTGATAGAGATCTTGTAGGTGCTTGTCTCTATCTGAGGGATTGGAGCAAATGTGGTTATATCTTAAGAGCTTGGCTGTAGACAATGGATCGTGTGGTGTGTCCTGGATGGAAGCTGGAGGCATGTAGGTAAGTGTAGCGGTCAGTAGGTTTCTGGTATAGGGTGGTATTTATGTGACCATCGCTTATTAGCACAGTAGTGTCCAGGAAATGGACCGCTTGTGTGGATTGATCTAGGCTGAGGTTGATGGTGGGATGGAAATTATTGAAATCATGGTGAAATTCCTCAAGGGCTTCTTTTCCATGAGTCCAGATGATGAAGATGTCATCAATGTAGCACAAGTAGAGTAGTGGCGTTAGGGGACGAGAGCTAAGGAAGCGTTGTTCTAAGTCAGCCATAAAAATGTTGGCATATTGTGGGGCCATGCGGGTACCCATAGCAGTGCCGCTGACTTGAAGGTATATATTGTCCCCAAATGTGAAATAGTTGTGGGTGAGGACAAAATCACAAAGTTCAGCCACCAGGTTAGCTGTGACATTATCGGGGATACTGTTCCTGATAGCTTGTAGTCCATCTTTGTGTGGAATATTGGTGTAGAGGGCTTCTACGTCCATAGTGGCCAGGATGGTGTTTTCTGGAAGATCACCGATGGATTGTAGTTTCCTCAGGAAGTCAGTGGTGTCTCGAAGATAGCTGGGAGTGCTGGTAGCGTAGGGTCTGAGGAGAGAGTCCACATAACCAGACAAGCCTGATGTTAGGGTGCCAATGCCTGAGATGATGGGGCATCCAGGATTTCCAGGTTTATGGATCTTGGGTAGCAAATAGAATACCCCTGGTCGGGGTTCTAGGCATGTGTCTGCACAGATTTGTTCCTGTGCTTTGTCAGGGAGTTTTTTTAGCAGATGGTGTAGTTTCTTTAGGTAATCCTCAGTGGGATCAGAGGATAATGGCCTGTAGAATGTAGTGTTAGAGAGCTGTCTAGCAGCCTCTTGGTCATATTCCAATTTATTCATGATGACGACAGCACCTCCTTTGTCAGCCTTTTTGATTATGATGTCAGGGTTGTTTCTGAGGCTGTAGATGGCGTTGTGTTCAGCATTGCTGAGGTTATGTGGCAAGTGATGTTGCTTTTCCACAATTTCAGCCTTTGCACATTGACGGAAGCAATCTATGTAGAAATCCAGTCTGTTGTTTCAACCGTCCGGAGGAGTCCACACAGAATCCCTTTTTTTGTAGTGCTGGTAGGGGGGATTCTGTGGGTTAGTATGCTGTTCAGAGGTATGTTGGAAATATTCTTTGAGTCGGAGACGTCGAAAGTAGGATTCTAGGTCACCGCAGAACTGTATCATATTCATGGGTCTGGAGGGACAAAAGGAGAGGCCCCGAGATAGGACAGACTCTTCTGCTGGGCTAAGAGCATAGCTGGAAAGATTAACAATATTGCTGGGTGGGTTAAGGGAACTACTGTTGTGGCTGCTTGTGGCATGTAGCAGTTTAGATAGTTTAGTGTCCTTTTTCCTTTGTAGAGAGGCAAAGTTTGTCTTGTAAATAGCTTGTCTGGTTTTTGTAAAGTCTATCCATGAGGAAGTTTTTGTGGAAGGTTGGTTTCTTATGAGAATATCCAGTTCTGAGAGCTCATTCTTAATCTTTCCCTGTTTGCTGTATAGAATGCTGATCAGGTGGTTTCGCAGTTTCTTTGAGAGTGTGTGACACAGTCTCTCAGCATAGTCTGTGTGATATGTAGATTGTAATGGATTTTTTACCTTTAGTCCTTTTGGTATGATGTCCATCTGCTTGCATTTGGAAAGGAAGATGATGTCTGTCTGTATCTGTACGAGAAAGAATTGGAAGTGTGCCATTATTGCTTGTGAAAGTGGTTTGGCTTGAGCTCACGTGGTAGAAGTTTCTTTCTGGAGCTGAGAAACCAGTATTCACCTCCTGGCTCTCCATGCAAATGTGGTTTGTATAATGATTATCTCTTTTGTTCAGTCCATTAATTTGTTCTTCTTGTGTAGTGCCTCCCATCTGAAAAAAAGACTGTTATCTGAAATGAGAAGCCAATTTCCCAAGAAGAAGCTACAAAAGATAAGTTTGTTTAGCTTCTACATGTTGCATCACTTTATGTTCTGACAATAAACATGTAAGTTGGTACAATATATATTGTAATAGGAGAGACTGAAGGTTCACTTATTTGCAAGGGTCCTAGACCAAACTTGTTCCGCTGCTTGTGCCGGGAAAGCCCCTGGCGGGCTGGGCCGGTTTGTGTACCTGCCACATCTGCAGGTTCGGCCGATCGCAGCTCCCAGTGGCCATGGTTCACTGCTCCAGGCCAATGGGAGCTGCTGGAAGCAGTTGCTGGTACGTCCTCGGCTTGCTCCGCTTCCCGCAGCTCCCATTGGCCTGGAGCAGCGAACCGCGGCCACTGGGAGCCGCGATCGGCCAAACCTCCGGACATGGCAGTTACACAAACCGGTAGGAAAATCTCGACAAGATACTCCTTTGAACTCTAGTTTACCTTCTGCACCCTGTGGCATATAATTGGATGTTTCTATCTACTATGACTATTTGGCCAAGTGAGAGAAGATTTTTCTCCTAAGCTGTGACACCTGGATACAACCTTTGATCCATTCATGTGCTCTATGTAGATCTGCCTCTTGTGTCTTACATTCGGACTGTAAGAGATACTACTTGTTTTCATTCTTCCCCTTCACTTTGAGAGCATTATCCCCTTTGGCCCCAAATCCAAGCCCTCTTGAAGGTACTATCATGTCCAGTGCAGTGTGTTCCTGCTGAGCTATTGGGATTGCCCAGTTTGATTACAAATCCAGGAAAAATAAAACTTTTAAATTCTGAAATAATGAAAATGACCCCATGACACCCAATTCAAAGTGTATGGAATTTAACCATTCTATTTCCAGTACTTAAAGGGAATTATTTAAAAATCTTTAATCATATACAGTCAGCTCTGATAATTATAAACAACTATACAGATGTGGAACGAATAAAGTCGATGTGAATTTCCTACAAATATCCATCATTCCTTTATTAGTACAGTCATTACCATATCTTGATAAAGGAGCTGCATGGTATAGCTTCAGCACTGGCAAAGCTCACCTGCTGTTACAGACAAATTGAACTAGAGTCTGCACTGTCGGGTATGTGCATTTGCTCTGCCAATCAGTTTTGAGCTGTCATCTGACAGTGATAGTAATGATCAAATTAACAGCTACTTCACACTCCATGATGCAGACTTCAGCAGTGTGTAATGCCAAAGGTTGGATAACTTTTTCGGATTTTGACAGCTGCATCTGCCATAAAGAGCTTTGCTCTGGTCACTTCCCAGTGATGCTAGCAATGAAAATTGTGAGCTGCATATTAATGAGAAAGGGGCTCCTGAAGAACTGACCCTTTAGCACTGGAGGATATGAGGAGAAGAAGGGGGGTTGTTTTAAGAAATGTTTTGTGCAGCAGGAGACGTTTGCATTTTCACTTTATTGGCTGCATTCTTTTTCATGTATTTTGTGGAGATTTAAAGACTGGGAAACATGATGGATTGACAGCCCCAGAGACTGAAATTCTGTATGTCTCTACAGAATATGTACAGCACAAACAGGAGCAATACGAGCTCTCCAACATGACCCTATCTACAGGGCCGGCTACAGGCACCAGCCCACCAAGCATGTGCTTGGGGCGGCGCCTGGAGGGGGGCGGCGCGGCGGGGCGCTCCTGCCCGAGAGCAGGGCTGCGACTGGGCTCGCCGCCCTCCCCGCGGTGCTCCGGCCGCCGGGGGCTCTTCGCCCTCCCCTCGGCACTCTGGCCGCCGGGGAGAGCGGAGAGTCCCGGCCGGGCTTGCCGCCCTGCTCCCGGCACTCTGGCCGCCGGGGAGAGTGGAGAGCCCCAGCTGGGCTCTCCGCCCTCCTCCCGGCGCTCTGGCTGCCGGGGGCTCTCCGCCTTCCCCCCGGCGCTCTGGCCGCCGGGGAGAGCGGCCCTCCTCCCGGCGCTCTGGCCCCGGCTGGGCTCTCCGCCCTCCTCCCGGCGCTCTGGCCAGTCGGGGATTGCTCGGCACCCTCCCCTGCCGCGCTGGCGGGGGGGTGGCGGGTGGCTTTTTTGCCTAGGGTGGCAAAAAAGCCAGAGCCGGCCCTGCCTATCTAACCTGGAAGGATCCTGTTCTGCTTAGGTTTTTCTACCATGCCATCACTGTGGTATCTGACTGCCTGTAAGAGTGAGAGGCTAATTCAGCATAGATACCCATTCAAGGTGTCACTGTCTGAGACTGCTAACAGGGGTGCTAATTATGGTAGTGGTTTTTGTGAAATGTTTCTCTCTCCACTGGGAACAGGACTTATTTCATAAAAGTCACTAATTAGACATCAGATGGTGATAATTTACAGCTTGTGCCGAATTTGATCCAGCAGTCTAGAACGTATTGAATGTTTGGTTTTTTTTTCCAAATGAGAATAGTTCTGCTATTTGGTTTCTTTCGCTGTACTCCTACATCCTGAAGTTTGCACCTGAGCATAAGAATGCATCAATAATTCTATTACACCTTTTTGGTCTGAATGTTTAGTCAATACTCTGGGCCTCACGGGTTATGTTTGTTAGGAGAAGAAATGGATGATGGAGTCAGATATTTTATTGTATGTAATCATGTTTATTTGCAAAGAATGTACGCAAAGTCCTGTATCCCTGAATAGCGTAGGAATTAAACAACAGGAGGCGGCAGCTTCACTCATAATTTCAAGTGTTTTTCTTGCCCGCGCTCTGCCCAAAAAGCCTTCTCTTGGCTTTTTCTCAATGCCACACTCCCAATACTTCTCTTGTTATCTCCTTCATGTTCTGCTTCTCTGTACCTGCTTTCTGGCTGCTCCCCTCACACATGCGCACTCACACTCACTCATCTCCCTGCAATCAAATCAATCACCAGCCCCTGCATTTACATTCCATCAAATCTTATGTGGTGGCTTCTACTGTTTCAGCTATCACTAAAAAGGAGGCATTTAATTATTCCCTCATCAGGTCTGAATGGCAGCCAGCATGCTCAACCTCTTCAGTGGAGTCATGTGGTAGCCTATCGCACAAAGACAAGCTTATTAGGCGCTACTCAACCTCCAGCATAACAATACTTTGCAAAATACAATGGAAATATAGTTTAGCATATGTTTTGTTTTAATATTTAGGATGCAAATGTCTGAGAAAGTAAACCAATAAATGCAGATTGGCAAAGTAGGTGGGTGCCTTTCAGCATACCTGAAAAATGTGACATTCAATTGCAAGAAATTGTCACTAGAGAAAGTAGCACGTGTGATAGCAAATAGCTGGCCTACTTGTTACCTCTCATATGACTTTGTAATGTGTAATGTAAAAAACGGATACTCCTAATCAGTTTATTCTAAGGTTTTTATGCCTTGATCTAAATTTAAGCAACTTGGTTCAGAAAAATAAAATCTGGTGTCTACAGTAGGCATCGGTGCCAAAAAAATTTGTTGTTTGTTTTTATAGTGTGAAAACTCTGGCTATTTTTTTCCAAAATATGTAATATAGTAAGGGAATCTCAGAGTTTGGCCATTTTTGGTTAGCTTTTGAAAGAGGACACAAATATACTATGTAATGCAGTTTGTGATGGAGGCACTGCTTTCATTACTCATCTTAGAGACAGTCCATATTATTTGAGGCTCTATGTGGGAGGTGAGGAAGAAATGCAAGACCAACAGGACAGTTTGACTCATTCTGTAAAAGATTCCCTAGACCAGTGGCATGGGAAAACATTCTGAACATTCATGGCCAAGTCTAGTTTTGTCAAATAAATGAGTTTGTGAGCCAAACTTTGTTCTCTGTGACTTTACTGTAGATGGAGTGGGACAGATCTGCAGTGAATATAAATCACCATATGCTGATTTAAACCAGCAGAGGATCTGGCTCTGAAATGAGAAAGTTCAAACTTCAATTCAACTTCATTGTATGGTTACAATTTAAAGCAGCCCAGCCTCTCCTATAGACCTGCTGAGCATCACAGCCAGGCTTCCTCCTCAATTTTAGTTGGTGGAGAAGCCCTGGAGTTCAAAGAAAACAGCTGCTGTCTTCCTTCAGATCATAGACTCACAGGACGGGAAGGGATCTCGAGAGGTCATCTAGTCCCGTCCCCTGCACTCATGGCAGCACTAAGTATTATTTAGACCATCCCTGACAGGTGTTTGTCTAACATGCTCTTAAAAACTTCCAACAATGGAGATTCTACAACCTCCCTAGGCAATTTATTCCAGTGCTTAACAACCCTGAACGTTAGGAAGTTTTTCCTAATGTCCAACATAAAATGACCTTGCTTCAATTTAACTAGGTCAGTTTAACTAGATCAGCTATAACCTTTATGAAGAGCCCCCTGCATATATTTAATTTCACTTAGTATAGCCTATAGCACAGCCTTAATTGATGATGATGAATATATAGGATATAGTCTTACAAAGGTAGTTAGGCACTTAGTGGGAGTTTTAAGGTGCCTAGCTCCTGTTGAAATCAAAGGGAGTTAGACACCTAACCTGCTTAGACACATTTGAAAATCCCCACTAGATGCCTATGTGCATCTTTAGGCACCTTTTAAAATCTGTCCCTAAGTCACACTATGGGACTTGGGTGCCTAACCTGCTTAGGTGCTTTTATAAATTCCACTAGGAATCTAGCTGCATCTGTAGGTGCCTTAATACTTTTGTAAATCTGGTGCTTAGTGATGTACAGTCATGATCTAATCCTCATACTATTTGAGAAGTAGGATCCCCGTACTACAGGTAGGGACACTGAGGGCTGAAGATAGATTAGGGAATCTAGGAGTTCCTGATTCCTAATCCTGTCTCCAAACCATTCCTCTTCCTTCTCTTGACTGTTCTGAACTCAGTGAGCTGTACTAGATTTTCTTTCTGTGCCAATGCCCTTTTGTTCTCCCCCATCCTTCCCCCACAGCATATCTATACTCTGAGACATCTTCCACCTATATCCCTTTGTCCCCTGATACGTTCTGGCAGATCAAGTTTAGCAATGCTATTCTGTGCTCTTGTCAGAACTGTTTTCACTGCCCTTAGTTGACGATATTTATTTCATTCTGTGTCCTTTCTTCCTTTTTTTTAATATACTCTAAAAATCTGGTTTTATTATTCCTTGGACTACGCACCTGCAGTGGTTTCCATAGCAATGGAATTCTGCAGCCCCCAGCTGTTTTGTTACTGACTTTTATTAGCAGTTTGCTAGCTGCTGGTAAAAATGCTGCTAGTTTTGAGAAGCAACCTGACAACTGAAATATTTAATTACTTTGCAACTACTTACCATGTGGCAAGTCTGGTCCCATTGACAAACATGAAAACAAAAGTTACCTAGGATTGTTTAATCATCTCGTTGCCTTAGGGACCTGAAAGTGATGCATTCCCACTGCCTTCCCCTTTACATTCTCGAGCTGGTAGCACCCAGCCAAAGCTAGATATTTCTTGTGATCAAAGCAAATCTGAGGGTTTGTGTTTTTGTTTTTCTCTTGGTATATAACAATGCTCATTTAAATGAGATTTCAATACCATTGGCTAGAGCCAGGCAGATTGTGGAGTCATTCTGTGTTAAGCTTCCTCAAATAGCTAAACCCAAATATCTCCATCTTCTCCCTGAAAGTCAATTGCCAACTATTCTGAGATGGGTTTGTACTGAAATAATGTAGTAGTCTGCCTACTCCGGCTGTGGTGTTTTTATGCACCTCTCGTCACCATGGAGTCTGAGTGCTTGATGAGAAAAAATGACCGCGGGAGACTCCAGGAGACTATCAGTCCTATTTCACTTCTGTCCTAATAGGAGTCCCTTCTAGTTTTCAGAGGCAAAAGTCTAGAGGATTAACTCCCACAATGCCATGGCCAATTTGGAGCACTATTTTTGAAATACTATATTTTCATACTTGGCAGTTAATGGTTCTCATGTTAATAATCCCCCAGGAATAAAATGCTAAACAAAGGTGAGCGCTGTTAAGTGTATAAAGCAACTGTTACATATTAAATGTGTATGCAATTATGTATGTACATCTTGTGTGCAGAGGCACTGGGCACAATTTCAGGAAAAAAATACTGGTCATAGGAAGAATATTATTGACAGACTAGCAATGGGCACAAAATATGGTGCCAGGTCTTAAATAATAAATAACTTATAAGGATAGGCTAAATAAGTGGAACTCATTCTCACTGGAAAAGAGGAAACTTTGAGATGGCTTAATAGAAGTTTTTAAAATCCTGAAAGGGACTTGAAGTAAAGTTGACAAGGAAGGATAAGCTATGGACAACGTCAAAAGGGTTTTTTTGTTCTGTCTGGAATAAATCTCCTAAATTTGATTTCTTATCTGAACTTTAAGGTTGTGTGTGTGTGTGTGTGTGTGTAAGTAAAATAAATAATTTATAGTTTTATATATATTGATATATATATTTTATGTGATTTAGATTTCCTGTGTTGGAAAGGTGAACGAGAGTCTGCACGTAAACTCTTCTCTATTTCTAATGTACGGCAGGGCTTGGCAAACTCTGGCTTTCCCTCATTTTCTCCTCCCTGGCAGCTGGAGTAATGGGATAATTTGACTTAATAATACTTTATTTTCCAGCACTGACTTCCTTGGTAGCAATCCAAAAGGGTTTGAAGATATATTAGGCAGAATAAAAAAATCAGTGTGCTCCTTAATATCAATGTACGGTTCAGTATTCAGCAAACTTTGCGCAAATTTCTATTGACATTAACAGCAAGCCTCTCATTGACTTGAGTGGGGGTCTGGCCCTTTCTGAACATGTGTTGTCATGTAGTAGTTTGTTCAAAGTTTTCAGTGGAAATAATTTTTCAAAGGAAAAATGGCTTTTTTGACAAAAAAAAAAAAAAAAAAAAAAAAAAAAAACACTTTTTTTTTTTGTTTTCAGCAAATGAGAATCAAAAATTTTCAGTTTTAAATTGAAATGTTCATTTTTTATGAGAATTCAGAAACATTTTAAGGAAATTTTGTTGATAGAAAAATGTCATTTCCTGCCAGCTCTGTTTCAAGTAAATGTGTGTGAGAAGGCTTGACCTGCTTGACTCTCTTGATCCAAGGTTGAGTTTTCAGGGCTGGCAGCTAGAGTATATGTCACCATCAAGAAATGGTAGCTATGGAGCTCCACAATTGCACTTTTACAATATCACATTTCAGCCTAGATTAACATTTTCGTAATGGATTAAATGGTTAAATCTTAAATTGGCCGATGGAATCTGTTTTTGGTTTATCTTAAATACAGTGGTGATGTCATAAAATTGTGGTAAATCCTTTCTTTTTCAAATCTCTTTCTCTCACTACTATAATTAGGGCATGGCAGTTTTTATCAATAATCACGGAGAAGTGATTTAGTAGGATTTAGTAGAAGTACAGGTTTTGTGATTTTTTTTTTTTTTAATTTAAACATGGGAAAATGTGGAGACTAATGAAAATGAGGGGAGGCTGGAGACCAACCCTGCACCACATTTACCCTACAGCAGCGGCTCCTTCAGTTCCTGTCCTGCAGGGCTGGGCCCGGCTTTCTGCTCTGGGTGTTGTGACCTGGCACATGGGATCACAGTACCATCCAGGTTTGGCCTGGCTGCTTCTCCATCATGACGGGGGGCAGCTGGGTAAAATTTGAGTGAATGGCATTGTGACCTGGCTCATTTTTCCAAGCCTCAGTCATGCTATCGTCTTGTGCACCAGGCCACAATGCCACTCACGCAAATTTATTCTAGCCACCCCATGTCATGACGGAGGGGCAGCTGGATCAAACCTGAGTGGCACTGAGACCCCATGCGCAAGGCTGCAATGCACAGAGTGGGAAACTGGGCCCAGCACCGTATACTTAAACAATGGAAGTTGAGAGTTGATTTTGGACAAAGTCTGATCTTTCATAGAATGCTTAAAGGGCTGTAAAGTCCTCCTTGTCAGTGTCAGTGATGTCAGATGGGAGATGTCTGTTGCAGAAGTGAGAGGCTACTGTGTTGTTCTTCCTAATGACTCAACAAATCAGTCATGTTTTTATCTTAGCTGGTCAAAGACAGTGTTGAGGATATAGTCCTTGAAAGTGCAAAGAGCACAGGTCTAAGAATAGGCACAGCTCTGCCAGTAATCACAAGTAATAATGGTGCTAGCTGGAATCATCAAAAACAGGAGCAGAGAAAACATGACTTTTAAGGGTTAGGAGTAAGGACCTTGTGGTATTTATGTCACCAAAGGGTTTCCTCCGTGCTCCTTTGAACAGCATTTTGTATGGAAGGTGGTAGCTGCATATTACTCTGGGTGGATGGATATGGCTGACTTCTTTTCAAATCGGTATTTATTCACTGAATTCTATTTTTTTTTTTGAAAAAGCTACAGTATGTGGCATGTTTCCCTGTGAAGATCTGGCTAATCAGTGTCAATTTGTCTCAGCTCCAGTGTTCACTGCTTTTAGTGTGACAGTTGGTGAAAAATTAGAGAAGCAGCAGCATCTAATAGACTGAGTATGGGACTCCTGAGTTCTAATCCTAGCGCTGCTACTCAGTTGCTGTGTGGCCTTGAGACAAATCATTTAGCCTCTCTGTGCGTCAGTTTCCCTATGTGTAAAGTAGGCTAGCTGGGGTGCATTGAAGTTAAATTATATAATGTTTGTAGAACACTTTGAAGCCAGATTGTGAACCCCTTACTCTCAGTGGTGAGCAGTTACTTGCACAAGTAATTGAACGTGAGTAGCGCAGCACAGCATGGTGAGTAAGCAGTTGACAATCTAGCCCTAAATTAGCAATAAATATAATTTGTTCTAATCCTTTGCCTTACTTTTGGATCTCTCATTTAGATTGCAAGAGAGAGAAAAGCATCTCCTCTTAAATATCCACTTCTCCATCCTGCACGGGCGAAGTAAGTTAGTAGATTTCTCCTCTTTTGCAGGTGAATTTCACATTGTAATTTTAAAAAAATATTGGAAAGAATCAGAAGAAAATAAGGATGATGATTTTGTTAGATTAGCAGTAATCACGTGCTCATAAATATCACTGCTTCCTCCATCCTGCAACCTCAACCTGCTGCTGCGGGAACAATAAAAGTTGTGCCTTCCAAGAGCAAGAGGTCAGCACCCATCAGGCATGCCGACGGGAGGGGGGTGGGGCAAAGGTGGCAATTGCCCAGGGGCCTGGGCGATTTAAAAGGGCCTGGGGGGCCCTGACCACCACCACTGCTGTGGTAGCGGCGGCGGCCAGGAGCCCCAGGCCCTTTTAAATCTCCCGGGTGGGCCTCAGGGCTCCTAGGTGCGCATGGAGTGGTACTGGCGCCGGCGAAGGCAACTGGGCGGGCATGTGGAAGCCCTGGCCATGATAGAAGAGCACGCCCATCAGCGCAGCCATCAGCAGCTCACGGGCACCAGCCAGCACAGGTGCAGCACCACCCAAATGTCAACTGGATCGCGTCCACAGTTCGTGCGTGTATGCACCAGCCGCCGCACGTGGTCCAGCTCTGAACCCATGTGGTGATGCCGGGCCAGCAGCAGCGTTGGGCCTGGCTCCAGCAGTGTCGTAAACCTCAGCCATCCCTTTCTAGGGGGCCCATTGACTGTTCTGCCCTGGGGCCCGAAATTGCTGTCGGCAGGCCTGGCACCCATGTAGTGAACTAGAAGTACCATTTACCATTTGACTTCCTAACAGCAGCCAAATGTACACCTCACAGTTTTTATTGTCATAAAAACAATTAAAAGGGGGAAAATCCATTTTGGGAGATGTCAGGGTTCGTATATTTTATTAGGGCTGGGAGAACTAGTTCTGTGAAATGTAGAACCACTTTTATTAGCTTTTACTATTATTATTATTATCCTACTTTATCTCTGAGTGAATGTATCCCTGGAAAAATTTGTTAAAATATGAATTAATAACACATGGGAAACCAGGGCAAGTAGGACTTTGGACTTGAGTTTGTATGAGATGAAAACAGCCAGAGGACCAATGCTGAGACAGAACCACAAGCACCTTTCAAGCAATTTTGGGGACAAAATAACATACCTGCTTACACACTCTGGAATATTTATTCAGATACACTATAAACTTCCTTGTGGCTATTCTTTATTAGAATGCAATGAATGCAGCCTGCTGAATGCACAACGCGTTTGGACTTGCCTGACACAGGATTATTGTGATATGCACTCCACGCAATATCAAAAGCATGTGTGTCGAGCATTCTTTCCACTGATGGGTCTTTCATAACTGATAGAAAAACAAGCTGTGAAGGAATAGTAAAAAAAAACCCTGCAGAGACTCACTGAAGAGTGCTGAATGGTTGTGCGACCATATATATGTGGGGGGATGGGGAAGAGGAAAAGCAGTTACAAGTTGATTCCTTGGGTAGAATAGGGAAGGACATGCTCAGTATTGTGAAAGGATATGCTAAGTGACTTACACTAATGCCTGTGCATGTGTGGGGTGGCTTCTGCTGGCCAAAGATTATTGGCCACCTTGGAGTGACACATGCTTGCTTTTCCACTCAGTGAGCTGGAGCACAATAGCTAATTCAGCTCATGCATTAACTTTGACGGTGAATACTTTTTAAATCTTCCATCCGAGCTTCGCAAAGTGCTGTGCAAATATTAATGAATGAAAGAACACGATGGCCCTGTGATGTAGCTATTGTTCCCATTTTTGTATATTGGGAAACTGAGGTACAAAGAGATTGTGACTTGTGCATGGAAGTCTAGACAAAGACAGGAATAAAAGAACCCAGACTTCTTGGCTCAAGTCCTGTGGATTTTTTTCCATCAGAATATCCACCTTCATACTTCTACTTTGCACTTACAGTATAAACTGTTTTTCTTCAGAACATATTTCAAAGTATTAGACTAAGCAGATTATCCCTAGTTTTACAGACTTCAGTGGAACTTAAGCTCATGCCAAATTGCTGCCCTGAATAGGGATGCCTTTCTGAATCAGGGCTTCGGTCAGTATAAAAGTAGGAATTGAATCCAGATCTCCTGACTCTTCATGCTGGAACCTATATGGGGGACCAGGCTGCCTTAGTTCTTGAATAGAGCATTACTAGCTCTGCCCATCATGTACTATTCCATTATACCACCTGAGGCGGGGTGGTCACCCCGCTCCTGCCCTGAGGGGGTTAAAGCAGCCCTGGAGAGGGCTGTTGCGGAGAAATGCTAGGCTGATTGGGGGAAGCAACCACAGGTGAGGCCACACCCCAATCAGGCCACAGCTGACCCTATAAAAGGGCTGTGAGCCAGGAGCTCAAGAAGACACACTCTGTCTTTAGCTCCCTAGAGAGGGAAGGAGCTGGCTGCCTGGGAAGCTGAGGAGGGTACCTAGGGTGGAGCAGTGTTGGGGAAGGGCAGAGGGAGCTGGGGAGCAGCTCCAGGTTGCAGGCAGAGTTAAGGACCCACAAAAAGGTACTAGGGCTGCAGAGGGGCAGCCCAGGAATAGGCAGAGGCAGGTGGACCTACATCCCTTGCTGATGATGAGTGATTTAGAGACTGCCGTCTGCCCCAGTAAGCAGGGGCTAAATGGAGACTGGCAGTAGCCACTAAGGCAAGGTGGGGTTGGGGGGTCCCCAGGGAGGGGAGACCCAGAGAGAGGGGGTACTGTGATGGGCGGAACCCCTGGGCAAAGGGCATCGGGAGGGACATGGGGGCCAGCGGCAGGTGAGACATCAGCCGGCAGAAGGCGCTCCAGAGCAGGAAAAGAGCTAATTCCCTGGATGACCAGCAGGAGGCGCCACGCTGGTGAGTCATCGCCCCGCCACACCACCTCTCAAGAAAATCACTGTGACCCTGACTTGCATGAATTTGGGCCAGTCACTGACTTGCTATGGAAGTCAAAGATGGCCACGCTTTATAAGTAGGAATGTTTAGTTTAAACAAAGTCCTAGAACTGCTGACATTTCAGGAAACAAGTGCCCTTTTTATTGTCTGCCAAATGCCTAGAGAGATTTAGGGGAACAGCCATCATTGTGAAGGAGAATATGAAATAAAAGAAGCTTTTATTACCCAAGATACAGCCTTATTCTCAATACTTACCTTTCCGTAGTGGCACATAAGCCTTCTGTATGTTTTGGCACCAAAACCATATAACAATAAGTTGTTGTTGTGTTTTTGCACAGACCATCTGTGCAATGAAACTCAGATCTGTAGGAATGCTTACACGGTAAAAATGGAATTGGGAAACAGAGTTAAAATTTCCAAACAGTCGGTTGTAATCTGTGTACTGCAATTACTTTTCCTGTCAGCGGGAGTTAAATTTACCACCAGAGAAAAGTGTAAGAGTCAGATGGCTTCCTGCAAAATAGATTGTAAGCTACATGTAAATAATTCTATACCTCCTGAATGCCTGTCTTCTGTCTACCACAGGATAAGGCAGGTGCTCAGTTTTAATTAGCAATAGTATGTATTACTTGTATTGTGGTTGTGCCAGGAGGTGCCAACTGAGATTGGAGGCCTGTTGTGCTTACTATATGAACATATGTCTAGTAAGAGACTGTTCTTGCCCTGAAGTGCTGACAGTCAAAATAGACAAGAAAGACAAAGAGCTCGGAGAAAAGAAGTAATTCTGAAATGTGTTGGTTTGCAGCAGTTGGAAAACTCTAACTGGGAAAGAAAGAAGTGAACTTTTCCACTCTTTATGTTCATTTATGTTCTTTATTTGTATTTATTTTCTGGTGGCACCAAAAATCTGCTAGACATTAACCAAACATAAAGAAGGCATGATTTTTGAGCATAAAAGCTTACAAGGCAAAAGACGGACAGCTATACAGTCAAAGAGAAGGGGTAGAGGTGCAGTGTTTGAGCAAACTAGTTGAGATGGTAACTGGCCAAGTTAATGTTTCAATAGTACAATGTTGATTCTTTTTTGTTTATTTGTTTTTGGTTAAGTATACAGCTACATTTCCCTTGGGTAAAGATGATCTCATTAGGAAAACAGAACACAATTTGCAGCATGCACAGTGTTCTTCATTAAAAAGTCAACAGTTACCACACAGTGGTATTTGAGATACCAGGTTTTCCAGGGTATTTAGAATAGGAATGTAACTTTATAATATACATAATATATATAATAAAATATTGACTGGTTAATGGCAACCATTGTGCAACCACTCAAACCTTCAGGTCAGTTTAGTTGGATTGAAAGAGCTTCTATCCTTTCTGTCTATATTGGGGCAGTCATAATCTGCTTAAATTTAGCTGTGCTTGACAGGCAGGAAGGGATTTGTATTAATTTAAATGGAATGTATGGGCCAAAGGTGTTAATGTATGCCATCACTTTCCAACATTAAACAGTGTTAAATAAGGTATGGGGTTTGGTATACAGAGACCTCAGCCTGTTTAATACAGCAAACACACCATTAAAAATCCTTTAAACTTTTTATTAAAGGAACAGAAAAGAAGGAAAAAAGGTTAAAACATTTGATATGTAAAGTATAAAGTAAAGCTTTTATTTTAACATTTTTTTGTTCCCTTTTCCTTTAGCTGGAGAGAGTTCTGGAAGGAAAAATCCCCTTGTTTGACAGTATCTGAGATGGTATCAAAGATGGTAAGAACTGAACTTTCCGTTAAAATAAATTGTTAGTTGAGGTGGGCTGGAGCAGTTGTTCTATAAAATCATGACTGGTGTGGATAAAGTAAATAAGGAAGTGTTATTTACTCCTTTTTGTAACACAAGAACTAGGGGCAACCAAATGAAATTAATAGGCAGCACGTTTAAAACAAACAAAAGGAAGTATTTTTTCACACAATGCACAGTCAACCTGTGGAACTCCTTGCCAAAGGATGTTGTGAAGGCCAAAACTATAACAGGGTTCAAAAAAGAACTAGATAAGTTCATGGAGAATAGGTCCATCAATGGCTATTAGCTAGGATGGGCAGGGATGGTGTCCCTAGCCTCTGTTTGCCAGAAGCTGGGAATGGGCAACAGGGGATGGATCACTTGATGATTACCTGTTCTGTTCATTCCCTCTGGGACACCTGGCATTGGCCACTGTCGGAAGACAGGATGCTGGGCTATATGGACCTTTGTTCTGACCCAGTATGGCTGTTCTTATGTTGTTGTTGCTACTGTTGTCAAAGTCCAATCCCAGTTTCATTTCAGGTGGTGTTTAGGATTCAGGTGGAACTGGTGGGGGTAGTGATGTCATCCGGATCCCTCTCTCTGGCCCAAGCTGGTCGGGACATCCCACAGGATTAGGACAAAGAAAGTCTGGGTTCCCGGGAGATGGTGGGGGTGGCAGCCATGATAGTGAAGCTTGTTTCAGTAGCCTCTCTCTGTTCTTCCATCTTTATTTTGTCTGTTCTATAAGGACCCAAAAAGGGAGTAATGTGTAGAATAGCCCATCCCTCATTATTTTGTCCACCAATTAGGCTGTGACGGGGCAAGGCCAGATAGCTATAGTAAAGTAGCGGGAGACAGATATATTAGCCTCAGGCTAAACAAATCCCTGTTACTAGAATAAGCAAATGGCAGATGTTCCAGGTCACTTAAGACACCTAGAGCCAATTAAGATCTTTCCAGAAGGCAGGGAAGACAGCTAGGTTGATTGGGACACCTGAAGCCTATCAGTGGCTGGCTGAAACTAGTTAAAAGCCTCCCAGTTAGTCAGATGGGCGTGTGTGTCAGGAGCTGTAGGAGGAAGCCGTGCTGTTGGAGAAACTGAGCAGTACAAACCATATCAGGCACAAGGAAGGAGGCCCTGAGGTAAGGGTGAAGTAGATATTGAGGAAGTGGGGGCTGCTGTGTGGAAGTGGCCCAGGGAATTGTACGCATCCCGTTTCCAAAAAGTCAGCTACCATAGCTGCTACTAATAGGCTCCCTGGGTTGGAACCCAGAGTAGAGGGTGGGCCCAGGCTTCCCCCTCCCTTCCCCAATTAATCACTGAGACTGGGAGACAACAGAGACTGTGCGAGGGAGGATAGCTTCTTCTCACCTCCCTTGCTGGCTTATGATGAAAATGGCTCAGTAGGCTGTGACCCTTGCCTCTAGAGAGAGAGAGGCTATGTGGAGCGTCACAGTGAGCCTCTAAGGCTAGCGAAATCTTCCAGGAAGCATGGGACGCACAGAGACAAGGTCAGAGCTTTGTCACAAGACATACCAATTTTACTTCATTAATTTCTGGTTCCATATCGTCTGTTTTTACCAAGCATTATTTCAACATAGTCCTGCAATCATATCAATGTGGCCATTTTTTGTTTGCATTGGTTTATATAGTCTCTCTGTCTGTTTCTCTTGCACATGTTTATAACACTTATTATTGAAAACAACTTGACCTACTTTCCATCAACATTTGTTATTATAGGACAGGCTATTGTAACAGATTATGAACTTTCATATATGTTTTACAATTGATCTTACAACTATGGTAAGTTCATAGGCCCAACTGAGTGCTGATGCCCTATACAAGGAACATGTTTGCAAATTACCAGTACTTAGAAATGAAAACTAAAGGCATTTTGCATGATGTTGGGTGAGCAATTCAATGAAAAGAGGGTAATGTTGGTGCACAATAAACTTTTTAAACAAATCAATATTTGATATATGTACAAGAAACCAATGGTTAAAGGGAAAGATCCAATGCCACAGTAGAGAATTGGTAAGGCAGGCTCCTTAAGGTAATTCTGGACTTAACCCCTGCTGGGAGAGATGGGTTATGAGCACTCTGGAGATGGGGTAGTCAGGACAAAAGAGTTGCAGATACATGAAAAAGGAAGGCTATTAGTTTCACTGCACTATGACCTCTTGGCTGTGTGACTGGTGTGAAGCTGAAGGTTTGGGTTTTGTGGAACATTGAGCTACATTCCAGTGGGAGAGGGGGACTGCATCTCACAAGTAGTGGGGTAATCTCTGTTGCAGACTAGCTGAATCAGTTAAACTAGTAATTTAAGGGAAGGCTGCTAAGACAGAAAATGCAGTATAAACTCAATTCAGTGTAGTGTGAACAAATTTCACCTTCTTTGTCATATAGATTCAGAGAAGAAATTTGTCAGTTGCTTATATACTAATGCTAGGAGGCTGGGTAACAAGCAAGGGGAAATGGAAATTCTCATTGATGAGAAGAAATTTGATATAATTGGTATATCTTGAAATCTTGGTGGGACGATATGCATGATTGGAATGTTACAAAAGTCACTGATTATAACTTGTTTCAGAAGGACAGAGTGGGTAAAAGAGATGATGGGGGTAGGTGGCACTCTACATTAGACACCATTATCTGTTTTAGAGTTATCGATAATTCAGAACTGCAGAATCTTAAATACAAATGTGCTAAATTACAAAGTCCAGGGGCGGAGGCGGGAGAGGGGATTACTCTTGGAGGTCTGTTACAGATCACTGAATCAAACTGCGTTAGTGAGACAGATACTAAGAATATTGCATACAGTTCTGGTGTTTACATTTTAAACCAGATGCTGAAAAATTTGAGACAATTTTTGTGCCTCTTTTCTACACTATCTGAAGGCTTATAGTGAGACTTGGAATTCAATCTGTTCAGTTCTTCAAAAAGAATATTGAGAGGTGACTTCATTAGAAGGTATAAGAACCTTAACGGGGAGAAAATACTGGGCATTAAAGGAGGGCTCTTTCAACTAGCAGAGAAAGGCATAACAAGAACTGATAGTTGGAAGCTGAAGCCAGACAATCTTCAGATTAGAAATAAGGCACATATTTTTAACAGTGAGGGTGATTAACCATTGGAACAAACTCCAATTAAAGTGGTAGATTCTCCATCTCTTGATGTCTTCAAATCAAGACTGAATACCTTCTAGGAACATATGCTTTAGTCAAACACACGTTTTATTGTACTCTTTCCACGAGTACCTGGGTGAAATGTAATGGCCTGTGATGTACAGGAGGTCAGACTAGATCAGCGGTAATTAGTTATTTTTGTCAATGTCCACATTTCTTGGTCAAGATACAGCCAAGGTCCAGACTCCCAAGAAAATAATTTAAAAAATGATAAGTAAATAAAAAGATTTCGGGGTCTTGTTCAAAAGCATCTGGTAGTCCGGATTTGGCCTGCAATCTGCGTATTGACTACCCCTGGACTAGATGATCTAATTGTCATTCTCTAAATCTATATCAGAAAACTGATTTCAGGTCTTCTCTCTCTCTCTCTCTCTCTCTCTTCATGTAGGTATAATTGTATGCATATACACTGAATCTATACGTATATACACACTCCATTCTGCACTCCTCTGTATTGTCACTCCACTTTAATGACAGACATTGATGGAAGATGATCATTATTCAGGGACAATATTTCTCGTATCTTATTTCATATGGACAGTTCACAAAACTAGTACTCCAGTTATTTTGTCGTCTTGCTATGAATTTATCCAGTAAAATAAAATCCATTTTGCTCTCAGATTATATTACCTATACTCATGTACTTTGTTTGCATACTTGCTCCTGTTTAGAGGTTTTATTGCTCACTAAAACCAAGACTGTATTATTACACCTTTGTTACTGAGCAATTCACAGAATTTAAGATTTATTTCTGAACTAAGGTGCAAAAAAACCCTACTTCTTGCTGAGGAATGGCTGTAGATCCCAAAGGTAACAGAAAAGTAAGAAATACTGTATAGTGCCCTTTACTTTTTAAATTACTATTTAGTAAATATATACTTTCTTTGATACTCCAATAATCCAGTAGTTAGATGCTAACTCCATTAACGCTGGCCACAGCGAGTCCTGAGTATTTACTATGGGTATTTGATCAAGGACTATTCAGACATCCAGGGCTGGATTATTCTTTTGCCCTTCAGCAGTGTAGGGTCTGGTCTACACTATGGGGTTAGGTCAAATTTAGCTGCATTAGGTCGATTTAAAAATGGATGCGTCCACACAACCAACCCTGTTCCATCGACCTAAAGGGCTCTTAAAATAGTCTTCTGTACTCCTCCCTGGTGAGGGGAGTAGTGCTAAAATCGACTTTGCTGGGTCGAATTTGGGGTAGTGCAGACACAAATCGGCGGTATTGGCCTCTGGGAGCTATCCCAGAGTGCTCTATTTTGACTGCTCTGGACAGCACTTTGAACTCCGATGCACTAGCCAGGTACACAGGAAAAGCCCCGGGAACTTTTGAATTTCATTTCCTGTTTGATCAGCATGGGCAACTCAGCAGCACAGGTGACCATGCAGTTCCCTCAGAATCGTAGAGTGTAGAATGTTTCTATGCTCCCCCTATCATTTCCGTCCCTGAGGTTATTGCAGATTAGAAGGTGAAAAAAAGGCACTTGCGATGTCATGTTTTCTGAGCTCATGCAGTCCTCCCACACTGATAGGGCACAGCTTAATGCATGGAGGCATTCAGTGGCAGAGGCCAGGAAAGAATTAAGTGAGCGCGAAGAGCGGAGGCAGGACACAATGCTGAGGGTAATGGGGGAGCAAACGGATATGATGAAGTGTCTGTTGGGGGAGCAAACAGACATGATGAAGCATCGGTTGGAGCTGCAGGAAAGCCAACAAGAGCACAGACCCCCACTGCATCCACTGTATAACCACCTACCCTCCTCCTCATGTTCCATAGCCTCCTCACCCAGACGCCCAAGAACAGGAGGCTGCGTGCACCCAGCCACTCTACTCCAGAGGATGGCTCAAGCAACGGAAGGCTGTCATTCAAACAGTCTGATTTTTAGTGTGGCCACAATAAGCAATGTGGCCTTGTCCTTCCCTCCTCCCCCACCCCACCTAGGGTGGGTGGTTGGATTACAGGGAATTAAAATCAACAAAGGGGGCAGGTTTGCATTGTTGGAGAATAGCTTCCACAGCATCAAGGGGAAACACACACAACTGTCACACCGAAGCCTGGCCAGTCATGAAACTGGTTTTCGAAGCCTCTCTGATGCGCAGCATCCTGCTGTGCTCTTCTAATCGCCCTGGTGTCTGGTGCGAAACGATTGTCTGCCGTTGCTTTCACAGAGGGAGGGGCGACTGACGACATGTACCCAAAACCACCTGCGACAATGTTTTTGCCCCATCAGGCATTGGGAGCTTAACCCAGAATTCCAATGGGCAGCAGAGACTGCGGAAAAGCTAGCTACAGTGCACCGTTCCGGAAGTCGATGATAGCCATGGTAGTGAGGACACATTCTGCTGACTTAATGCGCTTAGTGTGAACATACGCAATCAACGGTATAAAATCGATTTGTATAAAATTGAGCTAATTTCATAGTATAGACATACCCTAGGAGAGTAAGGCCCCCTGTATGGCCTTATAGGATGCTCCTGGATTATAATGCTGGGCACGGGGGAGAGAGAAGGGCTGCATGCCCAATATGGGGGGAAGCAGGTGGGGGAAGAACCAGAGAATGGGAAAAGTCCTGGCTTTACCTGTTCCATACACTTGAGATCAGGCCCCATTGAGCTAGGCACTGTATATAGCCAGAAACAGTCTGTGCCCCACAGGTTACACTCTAACTAGACAGGAGGCATTGGGAGAAAGGGATAGGAATATTTCCTAATTTACAGATGGGGAATTGAGGCATGGAGGGATTAAGCGATTTACCTAAAGTCACACAATCTCCTTAATTCCTCATGCCTCAGTTCGACAGTTTACAGTTTATTTACACTAGTTATTATCTCAGCTCTACTCCACATCTTCTTAGTTCCAGGCCATCGTCTAAACCACAAGATGAATCTTGTCCCTTTGTGTGTGTTTTCAGTCCTGAGGTAGGGAATATAGGCAGACTGCCTTTAAAAACTGTTTTGTTGTTTTAAAAGTTTGATGTACTGTAGAAAAACATTTAAAAAAGAAAAGCATTAAGATTTCCTTCTTGGCAGTTTGTTGTTTGGCTGAAGGGGAAACTTTTTTTACATTGTGTATTTGTCTAATTACGTGAAAAGTCTGTGCTAATTAAGCAAAATGTCCATTTTCTGTATTAATTCTACATTAGTACAAGCACCTAGTGACAAGTCCTTGTGGTTTATACTTTGATTAAAATGGATTTTTTTCCCCAAGAGAAATGGTTTTGAC
The DNA here is from genome assembly GCF_027887155.1 of Malaclemys terrapin pileata. Classification (NCBI taxonomy): domain Eukaryota; kingdom Metazoa; phylum Chordata; order Testudines; family Emydidae; genus Malaclemys; species Malaclemys terrapin. Next base: position 181,973,811 of record NC_071507.1, on the reverse strand, counting down.
AATATCTTAGCAAAGGACTGTGGAACGAATGTTTAAAATACAATTTAACAGGAGACAAGAGTTTGCAGGAGAAAACAGTTCAGTGGTCTCTTCATTCCCTTTGCTTGATTAGTGCCACTAGAGTACAAATCATAAGTGTTAATAAATGTTGGATCTGTGCTGCTAAAGATGACAATATTCAATTTTACAGCTCAATAATAAACAAGATGATGATACATCTAATTGGGCTGTAGCATGTATCTGTAGATATTGCTATTCAACTAACTGAAATTCTCAGTACTGTCACTTTAGATGAGTCACTTCATCTCTCTGTGCCTCTGGTTTCCCCATCTCTAAAAAGGCAATAACCTTTGCAAAGTGCTTTAAGAACTGTGGATGAAAAGTGTTATGTAATTATTAAAACAACAAAGAGTCTGGTGGCACCTTAAAGACTAACAGATTTATTTGGGCATAAGCTTTCGTGAGTAAAAACCTCACTTCTTCGGATGCATCCGAAGAAGTGAGGTTTTTACTCACGAAAGCTTATGCCCAAATAAATCTGTTAGTCTTTAAGGTGCCACCAGACTCTTTGTTGTTTTTGTAGATACAGACTAACACGGCTACCCCCTGATACATGTAATTATTAAACATTACTTTAATTATTACCTTTCCTGGGTGAGTTATGAGAGTAGAACTGAGAGAAATAACTAATAAGGAATAATGTATTCAATAATCGGTTTATATTTATATCAATTGTCATTTCATGAACTCTGCAGACAGGTCATACTTTTCTTGAATTTAATCACTATTCAGAATTATCTGCTGAACAATTATCTGTGAACAGTTCGCAATCTACACATTATTTCAGAGCAGTTTGTTGGAGGATTCAACACTCTGTATCTGAGACGTCGTTTAGTTTTGATTGGACACATTTTTGTTACATGATTGGATTAATGTAATTGTTAGAATTTTTTTTTCTGGTTTGAGTTCAAAATTCACTTTCTGGAAATAATTCTCTGCTTAAAATGTACTTTCTCTACAAACCTGCCTGCTAGTACAATAGTTACCTAGATTAATCATGTAATGTGAATACCAAAGAGGCACGGATATAAAGGAAGCCAAACGAATTTTGTTTTTAAATCAGAGCAAATATTCACAGAGAATGTTATTATTGGGAGTCTATCTTGTTAGATCATATGAGCCAGAATTTGATCCGTTGTTCATACCCACAAGTGCAACACTGCTATGTATTCTATGTTCAACTTCCATTTGAAATATTTCTAGTGACTCAGCACCAGTGCTACAGCCTATTCAGATAAGGGAAGCTTTTGAGCACAGGGGTCTAATGTGTTGGGACCCAAACACGCCAGCCTGGCAAGTGTCCAGTTGAGGGAACTGTACCTAGACTCTGGCAGCCTCCTCTACATCTAACTGAGAGGTCAAAATGAACTTCCCTAGCTTGCTCCAAGTGTTTTAGAAACAGGCCCTATGAAAAGAAGTTACAGAACTAAATCAGACTCATGTCTATGCTTTTGACAGACACACACTACTGTAAAACAGGGAGCATGCCAGCAAAAATGGAAAGAATTGGAAAAAGGTAGGTGGCCAATGCACTCAGAAGATGTTTCATTCTGTGCCTTTCAGGAGTTCTTTTTATAACTTAAGTAACTGCATGATTCTGTGACAGCAGGAATCCTGCATGATAGAGACCTGCATTATACTGCACAACAAATACAGTTTGTGTTTAAACTATGCATAGGTGTAGTTTATGAAGTATAATCATTTATTTATATTTCATCCACAGCTGTAACGCTTAGTTATACCAGACACTTTACTTCTAAGGCAGCAGTCTGAAGCAGAGTACTGAATATCTCTGTTGTCTCATACCGCCTCTTCTTCAACTGTGTCTTTCTGTGTGTTTCAAACAGAGAATTTGGGCCCCATCTTGCTGCCAATTAAGTTAATGGCAAAGCACCCACTGTCTTAAAACAGAACAAGACTGGGCACACATTTAATTTAGTACATTATGGTTGCATGTCGAAAGGCCATAAACAATGAAATCTGTGATAGTAGTATTCCTATTTCAGAGCTAGGGTTGATGTTGATTTTCAGGATGCACAGTCTGAGTTCACTCATCCAACTGGAAGCATACATAGCAAACGCCCAAGATAATTACCATAGGAGAAGACAATAGATACTGAAACTATTATCAAACAATGAAACTAGGGTTGCCAGGCGGCTGGTTTTCGATTGGAATGTCCAATCGAAAAAGGACCCTGGCGGCAGCACTGCTGACCAGGCCTTTAAAAGTCTAGTTGGCTGCCCACAGCGGGGCAGGCAGGGTGCCTGCCCGGCTCCATGCGGCTTCCGGAAGTGGCCGGCATGTCCCTCCTCTGGCTCCTAGGCATAGGGGCAGCCATGGGGGTTCCATGTCCTTCCCCCACCTGAGCGCCGGCTCTGCAGCTCCCATTGGCCAGGAACCGCAGCCAATGGGAGCTGTGGAGTTGTCATCTGCAAGCAGGGAGGGCATGCAGAGCCACCTGGCTCCTCTGCCTAGGAGCCAGAGGAGGGTCATGCTGGTCACTTCCTGGAAGCCGCCTGAGGTAAGCGCCTCCCGGAGCCCATGCCCCAACCTCCTCCTGTGCCCCAATGCCATGCCCCAGCCCTGAGCTCCCTCTCGCACCCAAACTCCCTCCCAGTCCGCACCCCCTCACTCACTGCAACCCCCTGCCCCAACCCAGAGCCCCCTCCTGCACCCCAAACCCTTCAGCCCCAGCCCCACCCCAGAGCCCGCACCCCCAGTCAGAGCCCTCACCCCCCCGCATCCCAGCCCCTTGCCCCAGCCCGGTGAAAATGAGTGAATGAGGGTGGGGGAGAGCGAGTGGGGATGGAGTGAGCAGGGGTGGGGCCTCGTGGCAGGGGCGGGGTAAGGATGTTCTGTTTTCTGCAATTATAAAGTTGGCAACCCTAAATGAAGCAATGACCTGGAAGTGTAAACGTTAAGGCTTCACCAACTGCCTTGAAGGCTCTTACCTATGTCAATAACCACCATACCAATTTAAGGGTTTGTCTAGTTTACAAAATGTCACTGTGTTCGAACATGGTTGTAATGAGTAAAGTTAGCTGACTTGAAGCTGACTGATTGACCAGTTAATGGAGACCAGGGTATACAGTGTTTTGGCATTGTGTTTACACATTTAATTGTGATTAGCTGGCATGATGCTAAAGACAGTTTTCAGTGCTGTGCTCTGACTAATAAGTATATAGAATCATAGTACTGGAAGGGACCTCGAGAGGTCATCTAGTCCAGTCCCCTGTCTTCAAGGCAGGACAAAGTATTATCTAGACCATCCCTGACAGGTGTTTGTCCAACCTGGTCTTAAAAAAATCTCCAATGACAGAGATTCCACCCCCTCCCTGGGCAATTTATTTCAGTGCTTCACCACCACACTGGAAGTTTTTCCTAATGTCCAACCTAATCTGCCCTTGCTGCAATTTAAGCCCATCGTGTCAGGTAACTCAATGTTCACAACTGTGTTTGAATGTGAAAAAAAATTTGTCATGTAGACAAGTCCCATAGTTACATGGAAGCACTGAGAATGTCAGTACCACCTGCATTTATTTTTTCCTTTACAGTTATAAAAGTGTCTGTTCAGAGCTCTCAGCAGCAGGCTTTGTACGGTCACAGAACACGGCTAAAATGAGACCATCCCATATACCAGAATAAACATTCTCCTTTCCGACATGTGTTCAACCTCCCTGCTAGTGACCGTGGAAAACACTGTGAAACAGAGGAGCCCTATAACCTGCCCTAAAAGTCACCAACTGTGTGTTTTGTCAGAATAGGAGAGTGGGGGTAAATTCTTGAGAGCTTTTGTCATTTAAAACTCTTGTAATAACCTCAGACCGTTGGGAAAAGCTGGCATCCTTGCAATCCTTGATAACAATGGAGAGGCAGGCAGTATAATATTGAATCTAACATACTCTATATTACTTTTGAGATTGTTATTTCTCCTATGACAAGGTAATATAATTGGAATGTTTCTTTATTCTCAGGGCTATCATTTGCCTATAGTAATTACTTAGGAGCTATGGTCATTGCTTGTCATCTTGTGGAAATCATTTTATTGTCACAGCTTCTGAGCTATCAGGAAAGATTTGGACTCTGGAAATGAATTATTTCTTTAGTAGGAGAGATGTGTGTGCGCACACACAGGATATTCATGCCTGTTATTGCTTTGAGCAGAAATGGATATTAAACAGCAAAAACAGCAGCCAAGTTCACAGTGTTCTGATTCCAGAAATCAACCATGTCTCACACATTGTCCCAGTGGCACTTGGTCACTGACTGCCACAACTGCTTTCCAAATACGGGTTTGAAAGAAGACACCAAGATGCTGGTAAGATCAGGTTAAAGGATGTCTTTCAATGGAGGGCTTTCGTACAGACAGCAGAACATTGCAGAATTCTAGGGGTATATCTATTTTAATCCTATAGTTTGATTCACTTCTCATTTACGCTGGTGTAAATCAGAAGTAACCAATCTGAAGTTGAAGAGTAAAAAAACGAAGTGAGAAGAGAATCAGGCCTCTTAGGTTTAGAAAGCCCCTGGCTCCCCAATTTCCAAGTGCTATGTTTGGAAACAGGAATGTCTGACCAAGACCTTGCAGGAGCACAGCAAATCTTCTAATGTGGCTGCACCCTAAGAAGCCAATTCTTATCAACTGTGCAAAGACTGAGTAAACAGATTTTATGCTGTGGAGCTATGGAAGGAGCGTAGGTGTTTGGGGAACTCAACCTTCTCTCCTCTCTAACTTAGGGTTAGAGGGGGACACAGCTCTATAATAACTTGTTGGATATTTCCGTACCTCCTGGCTATAGCAGGAGCTGCAGGATGCTAAGTGTCCATACATTTTGGTGACAGGTTTCAGAGTGGTAGCCGTGTTAGTCTGTATCAGCAAAAAGAACGAGGAGTACTTGTGACACCTTGTGACTAGTCTCTAAGGTGCAACAAGTACTCCTCGTTCTTTTTACATTTTGGTGAGTGCATCTGAAAACTTTGCAGAACCAGTTGGCCTATTCCCTGCACTACTTTGCCATGAGGATATTCACTATGGAACACAGCACTGCAATGTTCAAATTATGGAATTCCACTATACAACTTCTCTCCGTGAACTAGAATCGTGATAACTTGAGTGCCTTTTTCAATTTGGTGGGGGCAATATTTTTTCATTTAGTGCAAAAAAGGCTCATTAATCTGATACAATTTGCCTTGGTTTGAATTGGGGAAAAATTTATTTAGACTGTAAGCTCTGAGGCAGAGTCTGCCTCTAGCTATGTTTTTGTATACATAATGAAGCCCCAATTTCATAATGTAAATTAGTGTGTAGAGACTCTTCCCTCTTGATCCTTTGAAGTTTTCTACTTTTGCAAGATGTTAACTTTAAAAAAGGAGCCTGACTATGGTTTCTATGGATGAAATTAACAACAAAAAAATTAAATGGAAAACTGTATTAGGAAGGCATTGTTCAAATCTATCCCACACAATCAGCAGGCATGCCTCATTATTTCCTCTGCTTTTTGAAAGCTCCTTCACATAAAAGTATTCAAGAAAACACATTATTTTGCTTGAAGAAAAAAATAAAAACAAATAAAAAATCAGCTGAAAAAATCGAGAAGTGACAAATGAGCCTGACACTAGGAAATAAAGGAGGAAAACAAAAGTCTTTTTCAAAATACAAGAGAGATTTTTGGTATTTCCTTTTCTTCATGGGTTCAACAGATGCATCTTTATACTCTATAAATCAACATTTACCAATACTGTGGTATTCATACCTCTCAGTCAAAGGTATTTCCAGGAACATCATTCATTTTAGAACCATTACCTCTGTTCCTCACAAATTTGGTGTCTCCTTTTTTGTTGTTGAAAATTATTTAGATTGGAAAGAACTGTGAATCTTGAGGTTATAGAGAACATTGTTCACAATAAAGGAATCAATCCCATTACATTTTAAGTTTCCTTTCTTTGTAACTTTCTTTGTGTGCCTCATTTTTGGTCTTTATCAACATTAAATCCAACATTTGGGCCTTGGCAGGTTGAGAGATACAGTTTATGGTTATAATAATGATTTGTTTAGTTGTGTTATAATTTTATTTGGTTAAACAGTTAGAATAAATGTGAACTCAAAGCAGTAGCAATGGAGAAGTAAGATGATGCTAAGCTATGTCTCAAGAAATGTCCCTTCCTCTGCTAATTATTTTTCTTTAGACGATTGTTGATACTTGGACCAATTCAGGAGAAAATATCTACACAACTTTCCGAGATGCACAAATCCTGGAGCACAATAGCTGCTGTCTGAGCAGCAGGCCAACCTATCCAGGGGCAAAGTTAACATGCCGCAGAAGGGCAAAAATTCTCCCTAAGCCCTACAGCTCCAAGTCATGCCGCTGTGGATGTTGGCTGTGAAGCAGGAAAACTCATGTAGCATAAATAACCTCCCTACCTCTCAGCAAAATCTGCCATTCCTGATATCGGACGCTGTTCAGAACTGTCTGATAAGTATTCATTGCAATGGGAAAATCACCTGCTTTGTCATAAACTTGTAACACTCACTAGGTTCACGGAACATTTCCTGGACATTGAGTGAATCTGGGCAGATTTCTAGTTTTGACATAGAACCAGATGAAACCAGATTTTCCCAATCAGTAGTCTTGGGGAGATAGGATCTCTTGCCCTCCACTGATAATTGATTTAACAGGTTGGATTGGGGATGCTGGAAGCCAGATAACCTCTTTTCCCTTCTTTGTCTGACAGAGCCACTTCAAAGCTCAGCCGGAAGGAGTGACTTGTGGTATTTCCCCTCTTCAATTTCTTCCTTTCCTGACCATAAATTAATCTCCCAGGGAAGCCCCTCACATTCCTTTCCAGTGCTAAGATTTCAAGGGATGCTCAGTGAATATGAGACTCATAAGACTTCTGAGAGGAGCGGGGTGAGTCTACTCTAGGGGTGAAATCCTGGCCCCACTGAATTCAATGGCACATATCCCATTGTCTTCAAAGAAGCCAAGATATCACCTTAGATGAAAAGTGGAGGGTAGGGAGACAACTTTCTCCCAATGTGTGAAGGGATGTTGTGAAGAGGACACCTACAAGTTCTCATCATTCAATGTGGTTAGAAAGTGTGGTTAAATAGTAGGAACAGCTTTAAAAAATCATGTATGCAATGAAATAAGCTGCCATATAAGATTGTGGAATTTACATCATTGGAGATATTCATGGCTAGTCTAAAAATCCATCTGTTAAAGATAGTTAAAACCCCAAATTCAAGCTGAAACTTGTTCCTTTTATCATTGCTTAACCTCAAACTTGGGAGAATGAAGTTGAGATGGCAGACTTTCCTTCTGAGATTCTGATTGATTGATTGAACATATACAGTCGGCAAACCTGAAAGGATCTTAAAATCAAATAAAATATAAAACCCCTATACACCAAACCCAGTACATTTGATGCAGCCCTAATTTCAAAACAAAGTCCAATTCACCACTGGTGTAACCAATTACATTTTTTGACATCAGTGGAATTGCATCCAATCTTTGCAGCAGTGAATTTGACTCATGGAGTATGACTACATATATTATCTTATATCAAGTACATATGGAAAGGCACAGCATTTGCAGAGAAAAGGAGGTCTTTCATTTAAAGAAGTTTTGATATTTATCTTATAAAATGTCACTTGTATCATAACATGTTCTGACATTCCCTCCCCCCTTTTTAAAAAAAGTAAAGATAATGCAATAAAGTTGCTAACTTTTGAAGTGACACCGTAAGAATGAGATCATTATCAGAGCTGCTTATTGAGATATCTTTTATGATTGCTTTATGCTGGCAACAGTTTTAAATTAGAGGGTGCAGTTGATTGAAATGAACTGATCCAATTTATAAATGCAGATTGTTGAAAAGAAATGGCTTATTTCAGGTCCAAAATGCATTTCATCCTACCTTAATTAGAAGAATATGTAAAGTAAATGTGGGGAAAACAGCTTCCAATTTACCATAAAAAGTAACACTAGTAGTTTGTAAGATCACTCTTAAAAACAAGAAATGGACCATTAAAGGATTTCATACATTATTCAATACTTCTGTTATTATATGTATCATGCAAATTCTCTGAAATTAGATTTAGAAAGAACTGTTCATTTTCAAGCCCTAGAGCAGCAGAAAAAGAGCATGTATATACTGCACATGACATAGACAGGAACGGTTCTGGTGTAGCTAGAGTATTGATCCTCTAGGCAAAGTATGGTCCAGAGGATGAAGAACTAGCACAACAATCTTTTTGTTATTCTTTCTGAATGGAAACCAAAAATCAAACATATAAAAGAAACATTAGATCCATCTAAACAATAACAAGAGACATCACTTATGGGATGTTCACCATCTTGGCTAACATTAGAGGTCTTCAAAGTAGAAAACATGAATAGTTTGAGCTGCAGTCAAGTTCTATAAGTGGGGGCTGTAATGTACTCACATTTCCTGTGGATTGGGTATGGAGGGGGATGAGTATCACACACTGACCAGTGGGTTACACATGGTCCTTGACATGGCTATGTTACAATTTATTTCATTTAGAACAAGAAGGCTATGACAAGCGGGATACCAATTGTAATTAAACTTGACATCCAAACACATATTCTTCTTTGAGTATATGCAGCCGTGTATTCCATGTGTGTGCGCGCCCTGTGCACTGGAGTTGGAAAACTTTGCCCTAGCACTGCCTGTAGCAGTGGTGCTTATGGCCTGTAGTTGTAGCTCTTCTCCTGGCCATATAAGGTCAGCACTGCCCTGACCTGATTAGTTCCTTCTTACCGCCCGTGGCTAAAGTATGAACTCCGTGTGTGTCTTCACCTCACAGAAAGAAGTGGGCTGTAGTCCACGAAAGCTTATGCTCTAATAAATTTGTTAGTCTCTAAGGTGCCACAAGTACTCCTGTTCTTCTTTTTGTGGATACAGACTAACACGGCTGCTACTCTGAAACCTGTTCACCTCACAGATTCGCACTCAGTTTTCTGAAAACTTTTCTTCTATATAGTAGTAGTACCACCTTAGGTTTAGTTTAAGGGTTAGTTTAGTGTTAGGAGAGCAATTGGCTTCCCTCTGCATTCACCAGGGTTCAAGCATTGTCCATCGTGTAGAGGGGCCCATCCCCAACAACGACCCACCACAAGAGATGCTTGTTGTGTCACGGCAAGGGAGACACTAAATAGAGATGCTCCATCTGCAAGTCATTCACAAAAAGGAGTTAGGTGGAAAGAGACTTGTGGTTGAAACAGCATCTTCTGGAGCAGGCCATGAGGCCTGCTTTGGCACCTAAGCCCTTGTCTGATCAGCGGCGGTCACCTTTGGCTCCTACAAGTGATGCCAACCAGTGCTTGGGCTCTGGCATTTCCCCCAAGAGGAAAAGGTCATTCACCCTTCTCTGGTGTGGTGAGGAAGGGGTCCAATAAAATGAATTGGGACCATTCCAGGGTTTGGAGAGACTCCGCCTCCCTCCACTTTTAGGGAGAATGCTGACCTGCACTGTACTACCTCCAGTGCACAAGATAGAGCTGATCCATCCAACTGCTCCCTGGTATCACACTGACAGCAGCTCAGGCCCATACCATCAACCCCAGTTACAGCTGTAGTGTGTCTGTTGAGTCCAGTACCAACAATGTTGGCACCAGTGCCGACCATCTCCATGCTGACAGCATACCAGGCAGCCTCACACTTGCATTACCTCTCAATCCCAGACTCTTTTCTGGTTCAGGAGTTTTCTAGTACTATTGCTTCTACTGGCTCATCCTCTGTTGTGCCTTTGGCACCTTCTGGCTGTGTTGCAGAGCTGCTGGGACCATCGGCACTGCAGCTCACACCACCTGGGCTGCAGACTACGGAGTCAAACCGGGCCCAGAACCGAAGGCCCCCTTGATGCTGGTGCATCCTTCAGCACTGTCATTGTCTTGATGGCTGATCCCATCATCAAGTTCACTACCAGCCTCAGTGCTGATGCCTCTCTCGGTGGAAGCGTCTCTCATTTGGTGCTACCAGTGCTGATTCCCCACTTATTGGATGTCAGATGAGTCCAATTGGTTGCTTGCCCCCATTGGGGCTGTACCCCAGATTGTCATCACAAAACTTCTGGTATTCCTCAAGACCCAGGTACCAGTCATCATCCTGGCCTCATCAGAAAGGTGCCAGAGATCACCCTCAGATCTCTATTGGTACCAAGAAAGGCATCTGTCCTGCAGTTTGGACAGGAATGCCTGGCCTGGTGCCTACTGGCTACCAATGCCTTATCCATATGGCCAGTGGCCTCCTGGGTATCCCTGGGATGCTTCTTGGCCCTTGAGATCCTGCTCCTCAACCCTGATCCAGAACAAGATCACCAGTCCTGATGGTAGTACCAAAACAGGATCCATCACTGCTGTAGCAAACCATCTCCTCATCCTCCCTGGCTGACTCTACCAAGATGGAATCTTCCTCTCCCTTTGGTGCCTGAGGTCTTTAGAGTGTATCAGGACCTCTTGAGTTACTACCTTTGGTATCCAGGTGGAATTACTGAAGGAGAATACACATAAGGGAAGGGGGTGGAATGGGGGTGGGGTGGAGGCAGAGCAGGGGTGGGAAGAGGCAGGGTGGGGACTTGGAGGAAGGGGTGGAGTGGGGGTGAGGCCGGAGGCAGAGGGGGGTCGAGCACCCACCGGCGGGAACAGAAGTTGGCGCCTATGTCTCTACATATCAATGTCCTGGAACTTCGTGCCATCTACAATGCCTGTCAGACCTTTCAGGATTATATCAGGGCCTCAGTGGTTCTCATACTCACCAACAATACCACTGCGATGCATTATATAAACAGGCAGCGGGGAGCACACTCCAATGTGCTTTGTCAGGAGGCAATCAGGCTCTGGCAGTTTTGCATAAGGGAACACATTATCCCCCATAGCTGATCGCTTACTTGGGACCCACATTCCCCTGGAGGATCACCTCAGCAGGAATTTCTCCCTGAATCACAAGTGGTCTCTGAAGCCCAGTGTCCTGTGATCTGTCTTTGCAGTTTGGGGCATCCTGATGATTGACCTGTTTGCCACAAGACAAAACAAGAAATGCCATCTGTTCTGCTCCTGAGGAGGTCTCAGTCTGGGCTCCTTGATGGATGCTTTTCACTTGAGCTGGGAATTGGGACTCCTGTATGCCTTTCTTCCAATTCCAATCATTGTGCAAGTCATTCTCAACTCAACTGAAATTGGAACATTCCAAGCTCATTCTCATTGCTCCAGTGTGGCTGAGACAATGTTGGTTCTCCTATCTCCTCACATTATCAGTTTGGCCTACCATAGACCTTACTCTTCATCCCAACCTCCTGACTCAGCATTAAAGTCAGGTTTTACATCCAGCACTCAGCTCTCTGCATCTCACAGCATGGATACTGCATGGTTAGAAGATGAGATGGAATGATGCTCAGAAGTGGTCTGGCAGATCTTGCTTAACAGTAGAAAGCCCTCCACCTGGGCAGCCTATTTGGCTATTTGGAAGTGATTCTTGGTATGCTTGTTAGCCTGGAGCTCAACTGATGCTGGCTTGTATCCAGGAAATCTTGGAGTACCTGTTACACCTTCAATCTTCTGGTCATGCATTTAGTTCATTGAGAGTCCACCTTGTGATGTTTTTGGCATTTCATCCACCTATCCATAGGAAGCCAGTGTTTTCAAACTCTATGGCAGTGAGGTTCTTGAAACAAGTTACTCATCTCTACCCACAAGTTAGAAGTCAGTTCCTTTATAAAACCTTCATACTGTTTTGTCATCTCTTATGGAACCTTGGTTCAAGCCTTTGGTATTCTTTCTCCCTTCTTTGTCAGAAAACTGTCTTCCTCCTGGTAATAACATCTGTAAGAATAGTGTGCAAGTTATAGGCTTTGATTGCAGAGTATCCTTACATGCAGTGTTCCAAAGACAATGTAACCCTGCTTATTATCAAAGGTGGTTTCCCATTTCCACTTGAACGAAGTTATATATCCACTAGTGTTGTTTTCGAAGCCGCAATGAAACCCAGAGGAGCAGCGTTTTCAGACAATGTCAGACATTCTTTGTCAGACAATGTCTAACTTTTTATCTGGATAGAACTGAATCTTTCCGTTCCTTCCCGCCTCTGTTTGTTTCATATGTGGACCCAGTGCTCTTCACAGACAGTCTTCAGCATATGAAATAGCTCAGGTTACACCACCTCAAGGGGTATTAACTTATTGTACAAAACCTTAGGTGACATCAATGGCATTTCTAAATGAAATTCCTATATTGGATTTTTTCAGGGCAGCCATGTGGTCCTCTGTGCATACTTTTGCAAACCACTGTGCCACTATGGCTGCATCCAGATCAGAGGCAAACTGAAGTCCACCAAGCTTTATCTCCTGTAAGTACTGCTTGTGAATCACCCACATGGAATACGTGTCTGCATCTACTTGAAGAAGAAAAAACGGTTACCTATCTATAACTGTTGTTCTTTGAATGAGATGCAGATGTGTATTCTATGACCTGCACTCTGTCCTTTCTGCATCGGAGCCTGTACTTCTGATGTTCAGTACCAACAAACTGATGAGTTGGTGTGGTACCGTCCTTATATGGGCAAGAAGGGGCTGTGGTCACAGGGCATGAATGCCACTGCTACAGATACTGCTAAGCAAAGTTTTTTCCAGCTCTGGTGACTGAGGCACATCCTCCCATATGGAATACATGTCTACATTACATCTTGAAGAACAACAATTACAGGTAGGTATGCACTTTTAAGAAGTTATTTCTAGCAAGAAGGGCTTCCTAATTTTTGAACTTTCAGTTCGCTGAGCAAAATGTATGTTTGTTAAAGGAAAAATGGAGATTTATGTGGTGGTTGGAACTGACAGAACTACTCAAATACAATAATTTTCATTGAATAGTTGCTCTGGTTGAGCTTTTTGGATAAAACTGACTATCCTACATAAAATTAGTCATGTTTAATGTTTGTGCATATAAGAGAGTACTAGTCCATTCCTAACTGACAGCAATGTAGCCTGAAATCTTAGCCCCAAAGCAACCTGGTTACCCATGCTGTCCCCACCAATGTGCCTTAATACTGACTAGAAGGAGCCAATTTTTAGGTGTGAGAGAGTAGTGCTATTTTCAGGCTCATCCAACTATGACTTTTGCAAAGATTAAACAGTAATTAGTGCTGGGGGAGGTGTTTGCCATATGGACATCTGTCCAACTGAGACCACTACACTTATTTCATATAGACCTCTGAATACAGTGGGGTGGAAGCATCCTGTCAAAATTTATATCAAAGTGTTTAAGATACTGAAAGAGTCTGAAGGCTTTAGGAATTAATGGTAAAAATAAACATATCAATCATGAGACTTACTGCTAGTAAGGGTCTTCCATTGGATCTTTGATTACCTCCTGTCCATCAGGGTGAGTGTCCTGTCCCTGTTTCCATTCCCCTCCGTCCCCTCTCCACTGTTAACTGATTTATTGATTCCCTCCACCCCACCTCCCACTGAACTCAGACTCACCTCCCCCATAGAAACTGAGAAGTTAGGAAAGGAGTGGTGTTAGTGAGGACAAGAGAGTGAAACAAGTTATCATTTTGGTGAGTGGGAGAGTTGATTGCAGTGATCAAACTAGGAGTTGAGGGCAAGGAGACGGGCAGCCAATCGGACAGATCACACATTCATTTGAAAGTTGAAGTTGCTGAAGATGAGGTTGGGAGTTTGTGAGGGGAGGAAAAGGTACAATTATGAGTCAAAGTCTGAAAGGAAGGAAGTTGGGGAAGAGATGGGGTATATTAATAACTCCATAACAATTTATAGCATCAGGAATTGGACACTGCCAACAGTGGAATACTCTATAGGGGATGCGGTTTCACCTGTTATGGCAAATCCTAAATCCATAAATATTAGAAGCACAGGAGGAAATGGGTAAGTAATCTTAAAAGAAACAAGACCAGAAAGAATAGTGAAACCATTTATTCTGCTTAAGTGTGTGACTTTGATTTTCTGATTCCGCCAAAGCAGAGAAATAAAGATCACCATTGTGTAGACATGCCCATAATATTCCAAATGTTTGGAATAAGACAGGATGTTCCTTCCTTAAAGTGATGTCAAGAAAATATTAGACTGAAAGTGGGAAGACAGTCCTACTTTGAATTCCTTCTGAAGCAGCATCTGCTGAAATTCATTTTTCAATATGCCTGTGATGTGATGTGTGGTGGTTCTGTGCTTAGTAAATTCAACAAGGCAGTTTGAAACCAGGACTGCTCAGCTAAAGGATGTTCAAAGAGGATAATTTATAAAACCTAACATGCAGGCACATTAAAGGGTTTAATTGAAGTTTAAATAATTAAGCATCTCTGGGTACATTAAAAGAGAAATAAAAGCTAGAGATGCTTTGCATGACAATGGATTTAGCATTCACCCAAAGGTGCCAAAATGGAAGATAATCTGGGAAAAAGAGTCCCAAAATAATGGTGCAAAAACAAGCAAATGTCATGGAAAAACCTACAAATGATGTGTCTTTTATTGCTTTTATTACAGTGCTTCCCATAACTTCAATTTCATTATTTTTTCTTTTATTTACAGTAATAAAAAGTGTGATAGCAGTAGGATTGTGAGGCAAGGATAAATAGGGCTATATTTGGGCCTAAAATGAGGGACAACCTAATAATGAAGGAAAAATGAGAGAGAAATCTAATATGAATATCATTTCTCAGACCAAATACCATAAACCTGTTTCTCAGCTATGCTTCTGTGCCTTCCAGATCAGTTTCTTGGATTTATTGCAGGCCATTAACTGCTGTGTGGCAGAACAGTAAGAAAGTGACAAGATTAAAGTACCAGCTTAGGCAGTTGAAAAATAATTTAGGTTCCATATAACTGAGAGTCCATTGTTAAACTGTTCTCACCTGTTTATTCTCATAGTAAACTTAGTTAGTGAATTTATAATTGGAGGCCTGGTGATCATTCAACTGAGTGCTTACCAACTGTCAGCAAGAGGTTAAAAATTTGAAAAATATTTGTTTCTTAATTGGTGCACAATACACTCTTTTTAAAAATTTAAACATTATTTTGTGTCATTTCCCTTATGCAATTGTAGAAAATCTAGATGAATAGATAGTACAGAAGGAGGTGAGATATCTAGTGCTGCTTAAGTTGGCTATTTTGTATTTTTATATCATCTTTGTGTACTTTTATATATTTGGGCGTTCATACAAATTGGTTTCTCCACTAAAAATTCAGTCAAAGTTCTTAGTCTTACACACAAATGACTCCATATTCCCCCTTCCACAACAATTATTTCCCTAGAATTTCCATTATATATAACTTTTAGGCAGGATAATAATTTGCTGAGGTTTTTAAAAAAAATTACATTTGGGTTCTTAAGCATAGAGACATATCTTCCATTACCTCCTGTAAAGTCATTAAACAGATTAGATTTAAAAGCCCCACACCACAGTCTCAGAGCTCTAGATTGAATAAATGGTGGGGTAGCTTTCTTCTGTGATGAATCATCATCATCCTAGCTTACTTCAAATAATTGATTATTGATTTAATTATGGTTTTATAAACTTAAAGCAGTAATAAGTTTTCTTCTAGCCTTGCATTTAGAGTCTAAAATGTCTTGAAATAAATCCAGTTTTTATCAAACATTGTTCCATAGAAATTTATTAACAGCTTTAAAATTTAATACAAATTTCAAATTGTGTACAAGAGTTTATATTTCTGATCTTTTGCACTAAGGTGTACAAAATGAAGTTTACGTAACCCATTACTTGGAGGGCTCAATCACAGAGTTATTGTTCCGTCATGACTCAAGTAAGCCCACGTTCAACTTGTATATTAAAATTGTCCCAGTTCAACTTTAATTTAAGTTGTTCTATTTTCTTTTCTTAAAGGAAATTGGCTACACATGAAATTTCCCTGATTTGCAGTTGGAGACAAAAGCCTTGCATTTATTTATCCATGGAATAGGTACAACACTATACCATCTCTAGGCCAAGAGGGTAATGTAGTCCTTAGCATTTTTTTAGATTTCCATTGAAGGCCTTTGTTGTAAGAATATCAGAGTTGGATATTTAACCATTAGGGACTGTTAACCTCTTTCATATAAAATGCCAAACAGCCACAATATACTGATGTGACCTAGGAGTTGGAGCTAGCAAGAGATGTTAAGAGTAACAAGAAGGGTTTCTTCAGATATGTTAGCAACAAGAAGAAAGTCAAGGAAAGTGTGGGCCCCTTACTGAATGAGGGAGGCAACCTAGTGACAGGGGATGTTTTTTTTTGCTTCTGTCTTCACGAGCAAGGTTGGCTCCCAGACTGCTGCACTGTGCAGCACAGCATGGGGAGGAAGTGACCAGCCCTCTGTGGAGAAAGAAGTGGTTTGGGACTATTTAGAAAAACTGGATGAGCACAAGTCCATGGAGCCGGATGCACTGCATCCAGGGTGCTAAAGGAGTTGGCGGATGTGATTGCAGGGCCATTGGCCATTATCTTTGAAAACTCATGGCGATCAGGGGAGGTCCCAGATGACTGGAAAAAGGCTAATGTAGTGCCCATCTTTAAAAAAGGGAACAAGGAGGATCTGGGGAACTACAGACCAGTCAGCCTCACCTCAATCCCTGGAAAAATCATGGAGCAGGTCCTCAAGGAATCAATTCTGAAGCACTTAGAGGAGAGGAAAGTGATCAGGAATAGTCAGCATGGATTCACCAAGGGCAAGTCATACCTGACTAACCTAATTGCCTTCTATGAGGAGATAACTGGGTGTGTGGATGAGGGGAAAACAGTGGACGTGTTATTCCTTGACTTTAGCAAAGCTTTTGATATGGTCTCCCACAGTATTCTTGCCAGCAAGTTAAAGAAGCATGGACTGTATGAATGAACTATACGTTGGATAGAAAGCTGGCTAGATAGTTGGGCTCAATGGGTAGTGATCAATGGCTTCCTGTCTAGTTGACAGCCAGTCTCAAGTGGAGTGCCCCAAGGCTCAGTCCTGGGGTCAGTTTTGTTCAATATCTTTGTGAATGATCTGGACGACTCGTGGATTGCACCCTCATCAAGTTTGCAGATGACACTAAACTGGGAGGAGTGGTAGATACGCTGGAGGGTAGGGTTAGGATACAGGGAGACCTAGACAAATTTGTATAGACAAGCCCTGAGAAGACAGGGCATTCTCTGCATTACTTTAGCAGAGACAAACAAACATAGACTTGTCTCTTAGAAAGCTAAGACATTTTCTAGGAAAGTCAGGATAGGACCAAAGTCTACTGTTCATTTATTTCATATCAAACTGTAGGGGTAGAATCTAAAAGCTTTATACATATATATGTTTGTTTGTCCCTGCTAAAGTAATGCAGAAAATGCCCTGTCTTCTCAGGGCTTGTCTATACAAATTTGGTGCAAGCTGGGGTGTAGTCATGTACTGAGTGTCTATGCTGACACACACTAAAAATTCTGTCATGATGCTTTAATCTACTCCACTTTCTAAGTTGTTATGAAGGTGTTATCAAATACACACAGGAGTTTTGTTGAGTCTAGTATAATTGCCAAATATAGAAAAGCATTTTAATATATATTATTTATTTCATTGTTTTTAAAAGTATAATTTCTTTTCTTTCTTTGTATTTGTAAACAACTTGTCATGACTATTTTTCACTAGCTGGTCTGCAGAGTAAACCAACTTTTCACATACTTATCCACTATCTTGCCATTTGTTATACCTGCAGGTGCCTTCTGTTCAAAGGTAAATTGCAATTTCACACTAGTGCCCTCTTTGAGGTCTGCGGGAAAAGGGATGAGTACAGATTTTGGATTAAAAGATGAAAAATACCAGCCCTGCAGCCCAGCTGGTTCCATGCTCAAAGGAGTTGGTACTGCTAAGGATGGTGGAGAGAAGAGTCCATGCTCCAGTCAATGGAGGCAGAGACCGCCAAAGCAGGGACTGTGACACTGGAATGAGGGAGTAAAATGGGGCCCAACTAGTGCCACCAATGGACCCAGAACTGTGCAGGGGAGACTCCCTTACTCTCTGGGCACTCAGATCCAGGTGATGCTTCCCTCCACATGTGGGCTGCCGAGAGGGGCCAACCAGAGACTCCAGCCAGTAGGAGCAGAAGCAGCCAAAGCAGGGACCTTAGGACCCGTTCAGAGAAATTTCTGCAGTTTTGACTGGACTTTCTCTGCCCTTTGCTGACTAGCTGTTTGCTTTAGCCCTCCTGCTCCTCCTCCCTCAGATTCTTCACCTGAGCTTCACTCCACATTTCTCTTGGTATCCTTTTCTCCCTTGCCCTGTCCCCCTCACTCCCTTCCATTTTCTTTCCATTTAGCTGATCCCCTCTAATTAAAGCCTCACTACAGCTCTGTACACTGCCCTCACCCCGACCTGAGCGCTAGCTTCGTAGCTTCCATTGGCTGGGAATCGCGACCAATGGGAGCTGCAGGGGTGGTGCCTGGGGGTGGGGGCAGCACTGAGAGCTACTTCTGTGCCTCCACCTAGGAGCAGTCGGGACAAGTCGCCGCTTGTGGGGAGCTGCCTGAGGTGAGCGCCCCCTGGATCTGGCACCCCCCACCTCCTCCCATGCCCCAACCCACTGCCCTGAGCCCTCTCCCACACCCAAAATCCCTCCCAGAGCCCATGCTCCACATCGCCTCCCACACCCCAACCCCCTGCCGGCCCCATGCCAACCAGACTATAAACCAGAATTTCAATGAAAATCAGAAATGCCAGTTTATAAAGCTTTCTGGTTGGTGAAGTGCCAGATAAAACAGCTTTTACTGTATAATTATATAATGGAACTAACTTGACATTTGCTGTGATCCCATTGTTTCTGCTTGTGTGTTATACCTCTTTCCTCAGCCTGCATCTGTCTGGTCTGTTTAGATTGTAAGCTCTTTGGGACAGGAACATAAGAACAGCCATATTGGGTCAGACCAAAGGTCCATCTAGACCAGTATCCTTCTTCTGACAGTGGCCAATACCAGGTGCTCCAGAGGGAATGAACAGAACAGGTAATCATCAAGTGATCCATCCCCTGTCACCCATTCCCAGCTTCTGGCAAACAGAGGTTAGTGACACTATCCCTGCCCATCCTGGCTAATAGCCATTGATGGACTGATCCTCCATGAACTTATCTAGGTCTTTTTTTAACTGTCTTCTGCTCTGTGTTTGTACAGTGCCTAGCACTATGGGGCCCCACTCTTGGTTGGCCCTTAGGCCCTAACATTATACACATTAAATAATTATTATGAAATATTTCTCTTACCCTTTAACATTTGCAGTATATCCCAGTATGGAATATATATGGACACTCTGTGAGTGTATTAAAGCAGCTGCATTGCAAGTCGATAACTAGGCCTATGTGTATGCAATGTAGCTTACATATAATCTCACTTTGGGATCCTCCAGTATGCCAAGTGCCCAATAAGCATAAGATACCATTTTTTATTATGTCTCCATGCGCATGCCATCCTCATTTACAGCTAGAAAGGATAAACTGAAAGGGAGAAAATTAAAGAAAAAACATCTTTGGCTTTAATATTACTTGCTACACGTCACACACATCTTGATGCTTAAATATTAATAAAGCCAATTCTCCATGTATAAATTATTAAAGCCTTAAAACCCAGTCAGAACCACGAAATGTCAGTTTTGGACACAAGGCGAGCTCTGAATTTCAAGTTCTGTCAGGCTTGGAGCATTGGAGCTTTGGTGTATTTCATCTCAGTCAATTTTAGCTTCAGTGTTTCTTGAAAAATTCATTGGTGTTACCTGCCTACTGTAAAACATAGTATTTGTCTTGCTCCCAACTGGGTAGGATAAAGCTGAAAGGTACCGGTCTTCTTGTAACGGCATCAGTACCCACCTCTTGCAGGCGTTCCCTTTCTGGTCAGGTGTGAGCCTGCTTTTCTTTCAGTTCTTACTATGGGGTGGCATCCACCTCTTGTGAGTGCTCCCCTAGTCAATGGTTGTTCGGCAGGTCTTCAGCAACTCAGCCCTCTGGCTGAGTCATATGCATTGTCCCTCCTTCTGGGGTATACAGTTTCTAGTTCTTGCTCACAACCCTGGTATGGGGCTGTAGCACTAAGGCTTCCTCTTCGGAGGCACTGCTTTCTTTAACAGCTCAACAGAGGTCCATCTTGGTACTGTCAATTGGTATCCTTTCAACAGCCTTCCCTAGGCTCAGTCTTCAACCAGATCAGCAGGGCCCATCATGGAATCCTTGCTTGGCTAGGTTCTGGGCTCAGTCCCCTGGGCTCAGCCTGCCTGCAGTGAGCTGTCCACGGTCCTGCTGCTGTTCCAGTCAGCCAGGCACCAGGCAGCAATTGACTGATCTTCCTCTGCTGTTCCCTTTTATGTGGTCCTTCTGGCCCCTGATTGGCTGCTCCAGCAGCCTTTCTGATTGGTTGATTCTCTGCAGGCACTCTAGGTTGCCTGGAAGGCTCCTCCTCTGCTCTTTTCTGGGGTGGGATGAGGCAGGGCTGCGAGGCCTCCAGCAGGGGGCCTCTGGACCTAGTCCACTCTGTCACACTGCTAAATACAAAAAGGCTATTTTTATGAGAACCATCACACTGGATCACTAGCTTCCAAAATAATAATCCAGAATAATTCTGACTGTTGTGGCTTTGATATAGAACAAATCTTGCAGTTCCCAATTCGCCTGAGATTTCCCTCTGTGCCTCTGAGCCTCAGAAAATGGTGGAATCAGCCATAGTCTATGCATTCTGATTACTCACTTAGTTTCTTGCAGCATTTTGTGTGCCCTTTATATATTCTGGGATAGCCAAGCAGGGAATCTATTTCCCAATAACACACATCTGAGCCTCCCCCAATCCTTTTCGTATATAATACCAAGTAACCACTTGTAAGCTCCTTTCTGATTTTCTAGCCCTTTGTATTGCTTTGCAAAAGCTTGCTCTCCAAAAACAATTTTTTTTGGACATCTTGTCTTACTATGTTTTCTCACAGCTGTGTTCTTCAAGCGTTACCTCTGTCTGCAAAACTTTGTTCTTTGTATTTCCCACAGTCTATATTATTAACTCACAGGGGCAGCTGATCAAATTTGGTTTGAAGATTCTGAGCTGAGGAGTCATCTGGAGTCTGTGTCTTTCTTTCTCTCTCTCTTTCCTGCTGCTGGAGGTGAAAGCTAGGGCAGGGAAAAATACTTCCCAGGATGCATTATTTTTACTTTTCAGCCTTATTTGCTTTTGTGTCAGCAAGACTAATTCTCTGGAATTGCTCATGAAGACCATGAAAGGAAAACCAAGAATGCCTCTGAACAATAGAAAACTACCTTGTCTCAAAGAAAACATGTTCAAGCTGTTACGGTACCATTCTGTTCTCTGTCATTAGTAGTTAGGGCTTGTCTACACAAGGAAGTTATACTGCGAATTAGGATATATCACAACCCCTAATATGTAACATGGTAGGAAAGTTGCACACCTTGTCCCGATAAGGTGAATTCTCAGTTGGACCTTGGAAATCCTAAACCAGAATTATGCAGCCACACCCGTGGGAGGAGTTTCTCTTCAGAAGAGGTTGCAGTCTTGGTGGCAGAATCGCCACTGATGGTTACATCACTTTTGTAATTCTTTGCGCCTGGGTGCATTGTTGGCAGATGATCCCAGGGCCTCAGGATTAAAAAGGTAAAAGTGCTACTATGCTAACTCAGAGCCTATAGCAGATTCTTAAGCCTCTAGGTACTGCAGCCACGAGAGGGGAACAGAGAAACACTGTATATCGAATATGTCTTCACTAGTCAACAATTCCAGCCGAAGTTTAGGGTGAATCAAACCCATAACTATGAATAGAGCTGATTAAAAATGAAACAGTATTTCTGTGAACAGTTCCTTTAGTTCTTATAATCAAAATTCATTTTTATTTTTTGCCATCTTTCGCCTAGGAAATAGTCACCAGAATTTGTATGTGGAGCCAGCTAGCCGTATCTGGATCGATAGCTAAAAGTGATCTGCAGTCTTGTCATGAAATCAGTGATCTTTCAGCTAGACTGATGGAGCTCTCTCAAACAGCATGTAAATCCCTGAACGAATAATGTCAAAGGCCTGCATGAGGCTTATGCACCACTTACCTATCCTGAGGACTTACATGGCATGTAAATGGTTATTAGGACCCTGTGCTGGCCTCCTGCATAGGAATGAACTTCATTCCAAGGGCTGATTCTGTCACACTTTCTCAAGTTGAGTAGCAGTGTACTCATGCAAGGAGTCCCATTGACTTCAAAGGGACTGCTCATGTCAGTCAGGCCATATTCAGCATGTGTAAGGGTGGCAAAATCAGACTCTTAGAGATAAATAATAGTGTGCATAGGTGAAATTTTCGATGGGAATCATAACTTTTGCATTTGTTGAGTTTATTTCAACTATGGAGCCATAAGTTTGCATGAATGTAGCTTTTTGTGTGTGTTTTCTTTTGCCGGGTGTTCCCTTGCACTTTTATGGGCAGAACGACCCTATATACAGAAGAGACTGGTTTGCAATAGGTCCAATGTATTTCCCCTCCAAGCATGTTTAAGCTGTTTCACGGGCACTTTGTGTGCATGAGGATTTAGACACTGGGAAGAAGCCTATTGTGTGACAGTTTGGTGAAGGTTACACAGCTCACTCCCATTGCCCTGCTACTGCAGACTGTACAGTCAAATCCTTGGGATTGGATCTTCAGCTGGTCCAAATCAGTGATTTATGTTGATTGAGGATCTGGCCCTGTGTTTCTGTTGCATGCTGATTAGCAGGGAGTTGAATACTAATAGCCTTTTCTTTGTTCATATTGTAGTGTCATTGCCTATCAAACACTATAGTCCACAATAGAGCCTTTTTATCATTTCTTTGTAGACTGGAAATAACTGTGTCTTAATATTGTCTGTAGAGAGCAAGAATAAATTTTCATATTGCTTACAGTGCACATGAATTTAATAGTGCCATTTTAATCTCTTGACTTAAAGTTTTTACTGCTTCACTGGAGCAAGGAGAGAATAAAATGAAGAAATAAAGAATGAAGAAAGGAAGAAATACAACGTAAAAGTAAGACAATAAAGAGGACAGAGCAGAGGTTACATGGAATGAGACAGATCTGCTTATTCAAAGAATTATAACTTATTTGTTGGCATGCCTGTTAGTGTTCACTGGCTTATCATGGCACCCTTATTGCCATTTCCACTTGCATTTCTCAGAACGTTTTGTGCAGCCTGACAAAATAACTAAACACACAAATGTTCTCAGGCTGATGAAACACCACAGCCAAAGCAGTAGACTCCTGCACTGGAAACACCTGGGAGTTCTAAAAGCGGTAAGTATAAAGTGATAGTGTAATGGAAAAAACACGAATTTATAACTGCCATTATATGCTTTTAAATACAAATTCCACTAAGGTATAGCCCAAACTATAATACATTTGCTTGCCATTGAACCTCTTAAATAAATAAGTCATGGTATACAATAAGGAATGGAGGTAAAATGATAGTAGAGTGTTATGCTAAAATGAAAATGTCTTTTTCCTCTAACATGATTGTTGTCTTGAAGGACAATTTTCAAGATATGAAAAAGGAATAGTATAGATTAGTCCTGAGAAACTCACATGCACTGTAAATGATAATGTTTGTCATTTTAAGAGCATAACGGAATCCTTACGTATAACGAAAATATCCTTGAGGCGCATAATGCTGTATTCTACTTTCTCTACATAGCACAGAGGCAATTGCCTGTAGCAGATTATATGTTAGTAAGCAGTAATTATCCATGAATTGGACCCGTTAGTGAAGTTATGGCATCATTTGACATTGGAACACAATAAACTAGCTTTGTAGAAAGCATAACTAATATTGTGAAAATATGAATTTTTAAACTTCATAGCAGTACAGCCAGGACAAAACCAAAGAATTGTAATATATTTGTTGAACACAATGAAAAGCATAGCTTTTTTTGAGTCATTTATTAATTACAAATTTCTGCCTTGAATCATACAAATCCTCCTGTCTTTGTTCTAGGTCCAGCATTTCTGACATTTCTTACACCTAATTAATTGCAACATGCATTTTCCTCCTTAACCAATGATGCATAATTTATTATGTCATGCTTATAAAACCACTTTAGGTGTGTTTATTGAAATATATTCAAAGTACCTTGCTATAAGATATATTATTCAGGCTTCAACGATACACACTTACATGGACTTCAGATAGAAATGTTTGAAAGCTGAATTGCCCTGTTAATTGTCTTTGTAATTGGTATTTGTAGGCCTCAAATGCAAATCATAAAGAGAAAGGGTTTTTAAAGAATACAATATTAATGAAAAGAGTCTGTGTAAAAGTGGCATCACTTACTCACCGATCTGTTCCTTGGGGTGCATTCAGAGACACAGATCTTCTGACTTTGTGACAAAAAATACATTTTTGTACCGTTCTTCACTCATTAGTACTGTTGACCCAACACAGCTAAGAAAGGGTGGGTTGGGTTCTATTCTGGCCTCACACATAAACAGAATTATTAGCTACATACTAATGCCAGGGCCACTCTCTCGTATTATAGCTGTTCCACTTTGCATGAACTACTTCAATGTTCATTGGAGCAGGGCCTGGAACCTGGGTCTCCCAGGTCATTGCCTGAACCACTGGGCTATAGAATCATTCTCACTCTCTCTGGCCCAGTGAATATGTAAGTATTTCATATAAAGTGGAATGGCTTCTGTCATTCTGTCTGGAGTGGCTCACAACTTTGAATGCCTACCTCAGGACAGACTGTCAGAAAACAGGGGCAGACACGTCAACCTGTTGGTATGTTCTATAATTAGATTTCACCAAGCCAGTTAACAAATGTGAACTCCTGGTTCACTATACCAGTCTTACCATGGAGTCACAGACAGTCCCCTTAGGCTCTCCAGCCTATTTTGCCATCCAGACAAACTGGACTTTGTGATGAAAGGTCACTTAAACCCAAAATCACACCACATCAGGTTTCTCCCAGTCTCAAGAGACCAGTCATTTACCCCAGATCAATTGGTACTCCAGCTTTTACACCAAAGACAACTTTGGCAGACAATTCTATAGTGAACTAACTAAAAGTTTATTAGCTAAGAAAAAAGAATGAGCGTTATTGAGAGGTTAAAACAGGTAAAATATATGTACAGGTGAATCACCGCTTGTAACTCCCAAAGGTGGCAGTGATGTAATAAACTGCTAGTTTCCCAAAAATCTTTCAGGGAACCCAGATTGTCTTTGGGGATTTCCACTTTGCATTTGGCACACTTCCCTGTATGAGTCCAAACCAGAGGTGGGCAAACTACGGCCCGGGGGCCACATCCAGTCCACGGCCCTTGAGCTCCCGGCCGGGGAGGCTAGCCTCTGGCCCCTCCCCTGCCTGTTCCCCCTCCTGCGCAGCCTCAGCTCGCCATGCTGCCAGCGCTCTGGGCAGCAGGATTGCGAGTTCCTGCCAGGCAGCACGGCTGTGAGAGCTGCTGGGTATAGTGTATTTAATCGCTCCCTGTAGGAATGTGCTACTTATGGAGCACCAGGACTCGCAAGCGCATTGCCCACATTCTGGATGAGACTTTCGAAGAGATTACCAAGGCCACATAAATGCGCTATTCCGCATCTAGGCATGCATGCAGCCCTAACCCTCCTCTCCCAAAGAGTCCGCACCGAAAAAATTCCTTCCTGAAAAAAAAAGCTACTTACCGGGAACCTGCTCTTCTGTTTGTCCAAGTACCGGCCGCTGCGACTGGCTACCTTCCTCCTGGCTCGAGAAGAGCTCCTGGCTGCATGCCTCCAGGGATTCCGGCCACACTGGCACCACAGCGCAGCAGCGGCTGCACAATAAACTTTATTCCTCACGGGGAGGTGGAGTACCAGCAGTGCTGTAGCCAGGGAGAGACAGCGCGGTACGTGCCTTGCCAGTGTGGACGGGGAGTGAGGTACAGCGCTCTGGGCAGCTTTATTGCATTGTAACTTGCAAGTGTAGCCAAGGCCTAAATGCCTAAAAAAAAACTCTCCCCAAGACCTTGCAATGCTGAGCAGAGCAACACCTATATACTTGTAAAATTCTGGGCCTTCATTTCCCGTCTGTAACATCAGGGCCGGCTCCAGGCACCAGCCCACCAAGCATGTGCTTGGGGCGGCGCCTGGAGGGGGGCGGCGCGGCGGGGCGCTCCTGCCCGAGAGCGGGGCCGCGACTGGGCTCGCCGCCCTCCCCGCGGTGCTCCAGCCGCCGGGGGCTCTTCGCCCTCCCCCGGCACTCTGGCCTCCGGAGAGCGCGGCCCTCCTCCCGGCGCTCTGGCTGCCGGGGAGAGTGGAGAGCCCCGGCTGGGCTCTCCACCCTCCTCCCGGCGTTCTGGCCGCTGGGGAGAGCGGAGAGCCCCGGTTGGGCTCCCCGCCCTGCTCCCGGCGCTCTGGCCGCCGGAGAGAGTGGAGAGCCCCAGCCGGGCTCTCCGCCCTGCTCCCGGCGCTCTGGCCACCGGGGAGAGTGGAGAGCCCCGGCTGGGCTCTCCACCCTCCTCCCGGCGTTCTGGCCGCTGGGGAGAGCGGAGAGCCCCGGTTGGGCTCCCCGCCCTGCTCCCGGCGCTCTGGCCGCCGGAGAGAGTGGAGAGCCCCAGCTGGGCTCTCCGCCCTCCTCCCGGTGCTCTGGCCGCCGGGGGCTCTCTGCCTTCCCCCGGTGCTCTGGCCGCCGGAGAGAGCAGCCCTCCTCCCGGCGCTCTGGCTGCCGGGGAGAGCGGAGAGCCCCAGCCGTGCTCTCCACCCTGCTCCCAGCGCTCTGGCCGCCGGGGAGAGCGGAGAGCCCCGGTCAGGCTCCCCGCCCTGCTCCCGGTGCTCTGGCCACCGAGGAGAGTGGAGAGCCCCGGCTGGGCTCTCCACCCTCCCCTTGGCACTCTGGCCGCCGGGGGCTCTCCGCCTTCCCCCCGGTGCTCTGGCCACTGGGGAGAGTGGGGAGCCCCGGCTGGGCTCTCCGCCCTCCTCCCGGCGCTCTGGCCGCCGGGGGCTCTCTGCCTTCCCCCGGCACTCTGGCCTCCGGAGAGCGCGGCCCTCCTCCCGGCGCTCTGGCTGCCGGGGAGAGCGGAGAGCCCCAGCCGGGCTCTCCGCCCTGCTCCCAGCGCTCTGGCCGCCACGGAGAGTGGAGAGCCCCGGTCGGGCTCCCCGCCCTGCTCCCAGCACTCTGGCCGCCGGGGAGAGTGGAGAGCCCCGGCCGGGCTCCCCGCCCTCCTCCCGGCGCTCTGGCCACCAGGGAGAGCAGAACCGCGGCGGGCTCGCCGCCCTCCCCCTGGCACTCCGGCCGGTCGGGGATTGCTCGGCGCCCTCCCCTGCCGTGCTGGCGGGGGGTGGGCGGCGGGTGGCTTTTTTGCCTAGGGCGGCAAAAAAGCCAGAGCCGGCCCTGGTAACATGGAGATAATACTGCCCTTCCACTTAGGGGTGCTGTGAAGATAAATTCCCAAATACTGAGGGCCATGTAAATACCAGGGATAATTAGACAGCAGCTCCCTCTGTAATAAACCAAGGCCCCCATCCCACAGTGAACCCTATGCAATTTGACCCCTGTAACTTCTTTCTGAAGTCACTGCGGCTTCACATGGAAGCAGGTGTCTGCCTGTACAGAGTTCATTGCAGGACTGAGGCCTGAGTGAGATGTGAGTCAGGCATCTCCCCGATCTCAGCTATTGCAGTGAGATATAGGGGGAGAGTTGATCTCATAGGTGGGCAGATCCAAGCCATATGAAAAGTTAACATCCTGAATGCTCTACCTATTGCTGCCATTTCTTTGAAGTAATCTTGGCTGAATAGAAGTGCACTGTTGAATTGGGGCTCATCAGGAACCCATGAGCTAGCTGATTCCCTTGCCTTATGTAGGAAAATGATGTTTAATAGGGGTATCACCTTGTCAGGAGCCTTGCTTTATCTCCTCTAATCTAGCTGTTTAAATAAGAAATTTCTCCAATCATTTTGACACTTATTTTAAATTCTCCAACATGCAAGCAGTAGTCTTTTTTTAATAGAATGAGTTTTCACTGCAATTATAATTGTTAAACATGCTTCCAAATTCTTGTAATTGTCAGTAGTCAGGCCCTTAATAGCATGTTTCTTAACACCTGTTTCTTGAGGCCAAATTATTTTAAATGTAGTTCCATTTTCTTAATCAGAAACTTTTCCTCCACTATCTAGTTCATTGACCTCACTTCCTATTTGAATTGAAGAAGGCTCAAACTTAATTTCAGGCAATGAACAAGCAAATCTTGTTCTTTCTAATTCTGCCCTATTCTCACATTCTGCCAACAATTATTTTATATATAGTTATAATATAATTCCCAGAAGCCATTTTCCTGCTCGCTTCTCAAGCAAATGAATTTACTAATATAATTCTATAAATGCCGATTCAAAATTACTTAGCTCAAATCTCTGCTCATGTGCCAAACTTCTCTGATTGATTGGTCTTTTTAATTTCTTTTTATTGTGATTATTTGTTATTTCAGTGCCAGATAGTTTAAAGGAAACTATCAATTTTCTGACTTCCAAGAATATTTGTGCTGTCACTAGCACCCTAATCAGAAAAGCTCTACTTTTGTTTTGCTGAGCCCTCAGCTGCCAGAAATGATTTTTTTAGTCCTTTCTGTCCTTTCCAGAATATGCCAGAGCTCCAGGAGATTAAGTATATCAAATAAATATGAGTGAAAGTTTAACTTTAACCTAAGCTTCGAAGCTGTATGGGATTGCTCTTTTTCTATTCTCTTTTATGCTATGAAAAAGCTTTCCAGACATGGAAAGAATTTACATGAGATAAGTATGTCAAGTGTTCCCTTTTACATGCCACAAATTTCAACTTTCAACATTATTAGAAAACTGAAATATAAAGATAATAAGATTAGCAGGTTAACTTCTCATTTCTAATTAATGCACTTCTCCAAAGCTACATATTCAATAACAAATTATTTTCCTTTTACAAGGCCGGCAGGTATATGAATACAGAAGGGATATTGTTTGCTTCACCTCTATTCCCAATAAAATTCTTCAGCATATTAATAAACTTTTCCCATCAAGAAGGCCTTCTAGATACAATGTCATTAAATCTCATTCTCTTTCAGGACTGAAAGTGTAGGCTCCTACTGTACTGAAAGCCTGATTCAGTGTTTCAGATTTAGGTTATCTGTTTAGTCTCTTCCTGTCCACTCCTCTGTAGTTGTATCCCTGTGGCCCTTTCTTCTCTGATGCTCTTTAATACAATTCCAGAACTACTTCTGTGGAACACACTGGTCCTCTGGAGGCTAGGATTATGATCTGAGTCAGCATGCAGCACTCCT
Organism: Malaclemys terrapin pileata; assembly: GCF_027887155.1. NCBI lineage: Eukaryota > Metazoa > Chordata > Testudines > Emydidae > Malaclemys > Malaclemys terrapin. The sequence continues at coordinate 181,944,480 of NC_071507.1, read as the reverse complement.
ATCTGCAGGAGTGCTGGAACAAATTGTATAGTGGGGGTGCTAAGAGCCATTGAACCAAATGTAAGCCCTGGATATGATGGAAACCACTTCAAGCCAGGAAACCACTTAAACATAGCACCCCTAGTTGTAGTACCAATGCCTGTCTGTCTTCCTCAGATCCAGGGTTTGCCTGGTTGGTTTTTGCCTGGCTGGTTTTTGCAACCTATTTTTCCTACTAAATGTTCTAGGCAATTGCAGGCAGTTTCCCTCCATTGAAAAATGGAGATATGTGTTGCTTTCTTCTGCAGTTTCTCCCCAGTTTCATGTTTTTTTGGATGGTGGGTTACTCTTAGCTCTGCAGCTTTCTCAAGATAGTTCCAGCTTTCTCTGGCAAAGACATGCTGAACTGTGATACTCAGACTTCCTCAGACACAGTAATTTGCATTTTCCACCCACAATTAAATCTGCTTGATTGTGATTAGGAGGTCTAAGCACCAACTACTCCTACTGGTCAATTGACATATTGCTTTTTATTCTTCTAATTATTACAACAACAAGAAAGAAACAAAAAACGAAATTGTAAAACATAAGACACCTACAATTGTGTGTCTTTCTTAATGTCCTGTCCTCTCTCCGACCTGATCTGACTGTAGGAGTGTTTAAATGAACTGACTGTGATCCTTTCTGGGAGTGAGTAAACTATTAACTCTGTTAATAAAATTATGACATGAATATCTATAGTCTTAATCAGCACAATAGTTTCCACTTCTACCATATCTTTTTTTTTTATTGGAGGATCTCAAGGCAACTTATAAATATTACAGCTCGCAACTCGCAATATTAATACTCACAACAACCTTTTGGGGTAAGTCAATGTATAGAGAATTGTTGCACATACAATAAAATGCAGAAGTACAACACAATAGCTATTCAAAACCAAACTAAACAAAACAAAAAGTCAGACTCTTTACCCAAATAATAAAATCTATAGATTGGCCCCTGAAGTAACTGCTTACCAGGTGCTTTGGTTGTTATCAAATACTCTGAAAGCATTAAAAAAAAAAAAAAAAAAAAAGGAGTGACTCTGCCAAAGGTGGTGATGTTTTCTTCTTCTTACTTTAGCAATTGCTAATCATTTGTTTTATCAGTGTGTTTGGGCTGTGCTAAGCTAGGGTAGGCTATATTGCCCAGTATAACTGTCTGAGGTAATGTGGCCTTCCACACAAGCATGTTTGTTCTCTGGTCCTGCTTAGCTCACACTACATGCAGAACATTCTGGGGACATTTTGTGCCATAGGAAACACAATTTCAAAGGTGAAATAGACCACCTACTCTCACTCAATTTTGATTGAATCTATTCCATCCAAAGAGAGAGTCAGTCAGCCTTTCTCCCTTTTTATCATTCTCTGGTGAGGCCTCCCTACAGTTCCCTATCTGGATCTTTTTGGGCCAAATGTTGGGTCTCTGGCAAACAGCTTGTGCAGGTCGAATAATAACTTACCTAGGAATTGTGCCAGTTGCCACCCATATTAGGAGGAGTGCTAGGAATTGTTTAATACTTCTTTGCCTATGACATAAACCTGTTGCTCTAGTAATTTTTGTTTCCTTGAGACCTCCAAGAGATAACCACATGTTGAAAGCAGTAGGGTAGAAGAGATTTTGGAGGGACATTGATGTTTGTTTGATAATGTGCAGTTCTATTTGACTAGTTAGAAAACTGGCTTCAGCACCACTTTAACTGTGTTGTTTTTTATTGCACCTCAGTATGCTATGCTGATAGACAACGGTCTGATTCTGCTGTATAGAATGTTTGCCAGGGATAAGAACAGCTGGGAACATTAACCTTGTGGACCTTATTTTGTGAAACAATCACACACTTTATTATGCCAAAACAGCCTATTTCTCCTCCAGATTGTGGTATTTTATATTAAAACTTTGCAAATTAGCTGCTCTGATGTTAGCAGTGCACTCCATTTTCTTGCATATTAATATAAACAAAGGACCAGACCGAGTAATGTTTCATGGAACAAGAACAGAAAATAACGATGATTACTTTAAATAGTAATTTTAAAACAATGAATAAAAATCTTTGCAAGTGTTTGCTTTGAATCTGAAGCAAGGCTGGATTTACCTGAACTCATCTCTGAATAAAACAAATGCCAAAAAGCCAACCCCAATCTACAATATTTGTTAACTGTGTGAATACTCAGTGCTCACAATTTTTCACTTTTAAGTATTTTATTAAATTATATGACAATAACTTTAATCAAGGGGGATGATAGACTTTTTAACAATTTAAATTAGAAAAGAAAAAGATGGAGAACAGACTACAGCAGTAAGAGACAGAATAGTGTTTAATAAGTGAATAAAAAAATGAGAATACAATAAATATTTTAATGTCATCTGAACAGAATTTCCAGCTAGAGAGTTACTGTCATCCATTTATTTGTTCATTTGAATTTTATTGCTCTAGGCAACATTACAACAACTCTTAAGATACTAATACTAAATAATGATATATTTGCAAATCCATCTTCTTGTACTCCTCTCTACTTTGTCCAATACCTGAATATTCTTTATATAACAGAATGCAATATGCCAGCCTTTCCAACCCTTTCTACAGAGTAGTATTCCTTCCTTTTGAAACATAGGAACATATATTTGTCATACTGGATGCAGTCCAGTGCCCTGTCTCTGACAGTGGCTATTACCAGGTGCTTTTGAGGACAGTACAAGAAAGCCCCAAATATACAATTATGCAAGAACCTGCTCAGATGGGACATTTCTTTCTAACACTATCAGTGGGAGGTTAGCTTATAACCTGAAGCATGAGGGTTTATATGTCTTATATGTGTATTTTTCCTATTCAGTTGTACTAGGGCTGTTTTCATTATCCATGTAAATGGCTGTTTTTAAAATCTTACTAATGGCCTTAATGATAATGTGATCCTCACTGCCACAAGCTAATTATGTGCTCTGTTTATCTGAAAAAAAGAAAAGAAAAAAATTCTTTTAATCAGCTTTAAATGTTTTGCCTTTAAGGCCTCTTGTTCTCATAGGAAGAGTAACAGGGTAAATTGGAGCACCCATTTTACCTTCTCTGTACGCTTCATTATGTTTATATCTCCATGATGTTGCCTCCTATTTATTTCCTCTCTAAATCAAAAGAGCCTGGGATGAGATTTTGGCCCCATTGTAGCCAATGGGAGTTTGGCTGTTGACTTCATGGGGATCAGGATTTCACCCTTTAATCTTTTCAATCTCTGTTCTTTCTGCTATATCTTTTTTTCAGTCCCTCTGAACTTTCTCACAGTCTTCTATGATCTTGACAAACATGAATAATTGTGACCTGTGTAGATTTTACCACCACATTGCCCACCTCCTTTTCCAGATCATTAACACATTTGTTCAACAACACATGTTCTAGTACAGAACCTTGTGCCCTCCCACTGGTAACCTTTTGGCTAAGTTGACTGTTGATCATTTATTCCCACTCTTTGTTTTCTGTCTTTTAACCAGTTTCTAATTCACAACAATTCTTTCCCCATAACTCCAGGAATACAGTGAAGAACTTTGGCAATGGCTTAATCACAGAAATGTAGGGCTGGAAGGGACCTTCAGAAGTCAAGTTCAACCCCCTGCGCTGAGGCAGGACCAAGCATGTTGAGACCATCCCTGACACAAGTCTGCTAATCTGCTCTTAACAAATTCCAGTGATGAGGATTCCATAACCTCCCTCGGAATCCTATTCTAGAACATAACTACCATTATAGTTAGAAAGCTTTTCCTAATATCTAATCTAAATCTTCCTTGCTGCAGAATAAGACTATTACTTTTTGTTCTATCTTCAGTGGGCATGGAGAACTTTTTGGCACCCTCACCCTAGACTCGGGAGTCCAATCCTTTGGAACCCTAACCTTGCCCAGAGAACATTTACCTTCTCAAGGTCTAGCCCTAGCCTGGGGAGCCATAGCAGCCTATCTCTGTTCCTGGTAGCCCTACCCTTTGGAACCCTATCTGTAGCCTTGGGAACCCTGCCCTTTGGAATCCTAACACAAGACTAGGTAACCTTATCCGCTCATGGCCTATTTCTATCCTGGTGCACCCTACCCTTTGAAACCTTAACCATAGTCTGGGTAACCCTACCAGCTCCAGGCCTATCTTTGGCTCTGTAGCCTTATCCTTGGGAACCCGAACCCTAGCCTGGGGAACCTTACAATTCACCACCATCCTCTTTATAATAGCCCTTTACATACTGAAGACTACTATTGGACCCCTCTTCAGTCTTCTTTTCTTGAACTAAACATGCTCCATTTTTTAACCTTTCCTCAGAGATCAGGTTTTATAAAAATTTTATCATTTTTCTTGCTCTTCTCTGGACTCCCTCTAATTTGTCCACAGCTTTCCTAAAGTGTGGTTTTCAGAATTGGACACAATACTCCAGCTTAGGCCTTACCAGCGCCAAGTAGAGCAAGACAACTATCTTCCATGACTTGCATATCACACACCTATTAATACACCCCAGAATGAAATTTGCTTTTTTTGCAATGGCATCACATTGTTTACTCAGACTCAATTTATGATCCACTATAATCCCCAGATTTTTTTTAGCAGTCATACCACCTAGCCAGGTGGTCCCGATTTTGTAGTTGTGCATTTGACTATTGTTTCTTAAATGCAATATTTTGCATACTTAGTATTTGACTTTGTTCAATTGACTTTGTTTTGAATTCTAATCCTGTCCTCTAAAGTGCTTGCAACCATCCCAGCTTGTGTCAGCTGCAACTTTTATAAGCATACTTTCTAGTCCATTATCCAAGTAATTAATGAAGATATAGAATAGTACTGGACCTAGGACTGGCCCTTGTGCAACCCTACTAGATGCATCCTACCAATTTGACAGCAAACCTTTTATAACTACTCTGAGTACAATCTTTCAACCCGTTGTGCACTCACCTTATAGTAATTTCATTTAGGCCACATATCTCTAGTTTGCCTATGAGAATGCCATGTGCCTTACTAAGTGAAAGTTTAAATAAGTAATATCTGAAAGTTCAAATACTTTCTCCTTTACCCACTCTTTGGTAGGCACATGCAGAAAATTGTATAATATTACAGAGACATGATTTTCCATTACAGAATCCATGCTGGGTTTGTCCCTATTATATCGTGTTCAGTTAGGAGTCTTTCTATTTTTTAATGATCATTTCCATCTATTTTTCTGGTACTGAAATATGGCTCAGTGGGATATAATGCTGAAGACCACCAATCTACCATCTTTTAAAAAGAATAGTAGAACTCAAATCTCGGCCTTTATTTAAGATATTTTTTCTAGTGTCTGTAGCCATGAACTACTGTTAGATCCTTCCCTTATGCTTCTGCTTATGACCACCTGAAGTCTTCCCCCTCTTAAAAAAACTGCTCTTCTACTCCGCCCTGTATTGAAAGGCAGAGTTTATTTAGATTGTATGCTCTTTAGGGCAGGGACCATATTTTGGTCTGTGTTTGTAGAGTACCTAGCACAATGGGTCTTGGTCGATGACTGTGGCTGTGTGACCCAGGAACCTCTTGTTGCTACTGACAAAGGGCACACTCTGGCTTCATTCCCTGGCAGTGCAGTCTTGGCCACTGCTGCTCTGGGACCCACTTTACAGGCAGCTCCTTGCCATGGACTAGGGACCATGAAAAAAGACCCATCTCTGGACTGCTCACTTCTCCCTGACTCTCCCACAGCCTGTTCATACTCCCTAATATGGATACTTGCTTTGATTTGTGCTCAATCCAGGGATAGGGGAGGGATGCTGCCACTCAGTCAGCTGATCCCTCCTTTCATGAATGATAGGGAGGGTTCAAACAGGACTATGTTAATGTGAACTAGATACCTTTTTAATTTGCGCTAGCAGGGTCTACACGGGGCAGTTATAGTGCAAGACTTCAGTGCACATGGCAGCTCACATTTCTGTAGTCGCACTGTGGGGCTGTGTAGACAAGCGCTTAGTTCCATTTTTGAAAGAGATTTAGGCACTTAAGGGCTAGATTCACAAAGATGCCAAACTGCCTAATCATGTAGGTGTAGTTAAAGAGATACAGCCCCCTAGTGGGGATGCAGTTATACCATATAATAGTGCTTATAGTGCTATAGCTTCTTCCCATATGGGAAGAAGAATAAGCTATACTGCTATAAGTACTTTTATACCAGTATAACTGCATCCTCTCTAGGGTGAATACAGTATAGAAATAATATAACTATTTCAGTAAAAATAAATCACACCATTAACAGAAGTAGTTGCACCAGTACAAAACTTGTATGTAAGTCAGTAACTTTCAGGCTTAAGCCACATCAATTTTCAATGAGACTCAAGTCTTGTCTACACGATGAGTTAATGCATCCCACTGGGGGTGTGATTTCTGAAGTGTACTAACATGTTACACATTAATTGTGGTTGTTTCAAACTGCACTACATCAAAGCACACAAGGGAACCCTGAGTGTGCACCAGCAGGGTCTATACAGACCACATGATGAGCAACACATTAATGCATTCTAAAAAATTCACACCCCGTAGTGCACATTGCTGCTCCGTGCAGACAAGCCCATAAGCTCTTAAGAGCTCATTTTAGAAATTCTGACTTCGGCTCCTAAATTTCATAGATATATTTGAAAATGTTACCCAGAGTGCTTGTTTTTCTTTCCCTATTAGAGATTATAATAAGAAGTATTATTAAATACAGCTGTGAGTGAAAAATTTTCAGGAAGTTATACACACCTGGAATCTTTTTCATTTAAAATCTCCCACGTTTTAAAAGCATAATGTCTGGCATGTTCTTTCTTTCTCTCTCTCATGCTTTCTTTTTTGCTGTTTCATTTCCTTATCCATTTCCCGTTCATCTTGACTGAAACTGTGATAAGACATTTAGTTTTGGCAATGAACCATAGCTCCCAAGTGCAGTGATCTGAAAGATGGAGATTTCTCAAAAAAGAAGTGTATTAATATGAAGCAAGAGATTTGTGTAACGTAATCTTTTTATGATGAAGAAACAGGCAACAAAAATTAAATACTTTACACAGGACTGAAGAAGCCTTTTTCTAATGTGGGTGACTTGGCAGATTTGGATTAACTATTACTGCCAACAATTGTAATTGTAAGCTATTTTATCCACCATATTCTACTGCAAATGCTTTGACAAATTAAATGTATAAATTAACTCATTCTGACTGTTCCAATACCTTGTCCTCTATGGTAAATAAAGAACCTGCTTTGCATATCAGTGACAACGTTATACATTGAGTGGATACTGATGTAATGCTATATGATTTAACCTAAAATTGCAAGAGAGGAAAACATTATGATAAGCAACATTTCATAGATAGGTTTATGAATTGTCAAATGCTTTAGAAGGTAGCAATTTCACAACTGTATTGGCTCCAGCAACAGAAATTGGACATAAATGTTTCCAGAGGCTGGAAATGTAAATTTTAAAAATTTAATTAAGAAGCACATTTTGTCCCAGCCTCAGTAATTCCTGCACTAGTAATTATAAACTAATCATAGAGATTTGGTTTATTCTACTTATTAAAAAAATCATTAATACATTAACTACAATTGTAATCCTGTGGCTGAGAACATTTCTAAATGGTTGGTCAATTTTGGTGCATTACTTCATGATAATTACACATATAATGTTCATGCTCGGCTGGATGCCGTACAAGAAACAATACAGAAATTACAAATCTATTTTCTCAAGTTCTGTGTAACCATCCTAACGCATCTGTTGACATTGCCTAATAGTGCAGTAATCTAGCCTTTTGTTTTGCTTTGTTTTTTCTTATTGTCCTTGACTGAAGGACTGAATTCCCCATTACATGTTAGGTTATCATTAGATGCTATTGAGTCAAAGTAAGCGCTAGGACAGAACATCTGATATTATGTTTTTGTTCTCCATCTAGTTGTACCCAGTTACTTGTAATAGCTGACAGGCTAGCAAGGGGAAAATGCTGTTCTATACTCAACAATCACTTTGGAGCTTGGTATGGCTTTATTATTATTTTATTTTAGTAATTCTCAGTGCTATGAATTTTTTCATTAATATACTTTGTTATAAGAAGAAGGAACACTGGAGCCTTTAAGCAAAGTAGTGAAATGAATGGGTATTTTGAAGATATACAAGCTAATGCAATCCATTGAAGCCACCCACAGAGTTTATTAGAAAATAAAAACCTTTGTTCCTCTCGTTAAGAAGAAAATATCAATTAGTACCAGACTGGTGGTGTTAATTGAAACGCCTGTGCAGAATAACTGCTATTTTTATGTAGTAGTGATTAGTCTTACCCTGATATTAATTTGTTTGGTTAATGAGGATTGTGGTTTATTTTCATTGCTGGACTTGGTACAGGCTAGTGCTGAGGGCAAGGACAACTCTTTATGTGCTATTGATGTGCATGGTGCTGTAGTGGTGTAAAAATTCGTAGTCCCTGTCTCAAAGATGCAACAGTTTGAGTAAAACAATATACAGACTACCCTTGCCCATCCCCCAAAAAAAAGATAAGGGGAAAGAGTAAGATAAGACACACACACAGTGATCTAAACTGCATTGTTCCAGTGAGTCACACTTCTTTATGGTTCTGCATATATTAATATAATTAGTACAATACAATTTGTGGAACTCATTTGGTTCATTTGAAAATTTTTGATGGATTTTTTTCAGTTTTTTGATTACAAGAAAGTGAAAATAAAAACAGTTTTGGGGGAGAAAAGAGACAAAGTGAGAGAAAAAGAGAAGGTTGGATGATGGAGATCTCCAAAATATGAAAACAATATTTTTTGTGGTTTTTTTTGGGTTGAAAAACTGGAAAATGTTGATCAGATATTTTAGTCAAAAATCTTGTTTTAGTCAAACATATTTTGATAATATTTGATTAGCTAAACTGTATTATTATTTTAATTACATTGTGATAGCACCAGAAATTAATAGCTTATTATATGTAAAATGTGGCTGATTCCTTTTCTTCCTTTTTTCTGTTCTATTTTCGAGTACTGAGTCACAATTTTTGGAGAAGTTTTAAATGGATGATTTAACATTTATATTATGATAGCACCTAAGAGACCTGATCCGGTTGGGTGCCATTGTGCTAAACACTCTACAAACACATGTAGATCAGGGGATAGAGATGGTGGGAAGTGGAGGAGAACTAATGGGAGCAGTACGGGTGACTATGAAGAGGAGGTGGAGATGGTGTTTGGGGACGGAGGGCAGGAGAGCAAGGCCAAGGAGCAGGGCATCATGAGCAGGTGAATCTGGTAAGTAAGCAGCGAAGCGAGTGAGTGGAAGTGGTGGTGAGACACAAGATAGTATTGATTGTGCAAGTCATATCACATCAGATCTGTCTAAAAGCAATCCCGACCCAGTCCCAAAGCATCATTAATTCAATCCATGCAGTGCTGACTCTGCCGTGTAGAGGAAGGAAGTCAGTGGTAATGAAGATGGTCAGTTAGGAAGTGTGCAGAGCTGGAATGTGGCTATGAATGTTGTGAGCCTTCTCTGGTGGCTGGAGCTCCTACTCAGCAATCGGGAGTGTTGGGAATGGGGTGAAGCTGCAGGGACCAGATGTGCCTGAGCAGCTCCCTAGTGATTCAGAGGAGAGAAGACAGGTTCTGTTCCCATCTCCTTCTGACTGGATAGGGGTGGTGAGTAGTGCCCGGTGATGAAGCTTTTGATAAGTTATCTTGAATGCTGGTGTTGCTGCTGCTTAGCCACAAGGATTGCTGACGAGGAGGCCAGGCCACTAGGATCCAATATTTGTATAAGGTCGCATAATGGGGGTTTGGGGCCGGGGGTATGACATGGAGAAATCCAGTGGAAGATGGGATGCCAGTGCTTAAACGGGCTAGGTTCCAAGTCCAGCCAAAAATGAGCTACTGTGGCTGCACTTTTCAGTAACCTACCTTATCTCTCAAATCCAGAAACCTGGAAATTATCTCAGTCCTACCACCTTCTTTCTCCTCCATCTTCCATGTCTGTACACCTCCCTACTGCCACATCTGGCACATTGCCTCAACTAACCATTACCTTACTGAAGTCATAAACACATCCCAGCATGTCAGGGGTTTATGTAGCTATGTAATAGCCATGACCGTTTTCACTTTCCTGCCTTCCAGCCACAGCATCCTCCAGAAGCTTAGCCAAGCTCATGGGACACTGGCTGGCGTGTTAAAGCATGTCAGGGCAGCCAGTATACTAAGGTATCAACATTTGATGATATTTTTGGCACTTTCTCTGTCTGTTCCCCATGATAACAATAAGGGGCTGACATTTCATTTTTGCTTTATCACCTATCCAGACTGCTCATTCTGACCTAGTTATTTTCTCTCTTTACTATGAAGTTTGCTAATAAAGTTTGATTTTTATACAGATCATTGGATTAGAAATGGTTGCTTAATTCCAAGGTCATTGGCTGACTGTCCTAGCAGTCCAGATGCTATATGCATGCCCCAAGTCTACACAAAGCCATTAGAGATTTTACTTAAGCAAAATGACTGTGTGTGCATAGTAGCTGATGTCTGAGTAACTAGTCACAACAATTTCCCCCTTGCATTAGCTGAAGTACATTACTGAATTCAATGTGGCAACTGATGAGTTATTCTAATTAGTATTCTAATTAATATTTTGTTTTATAAACAAAATTGTACCTGCTGTTCATTCTGAACAACCCTACTTTTAGCAACTGTAAAGTGAAATATGCTGACGAACTCCACTCTCATACAGTCAGTGGCTGTTGCCTGGATGGGAAAAAGAGGCAGGCATTGAAATGAAGGTGCATCAGTGATCTAATAGAAGAAGCTAAAAGTTAGAAAAGCTGGCATTACAGGCCTTTGCTAAGACTATGGGGAAACATGTAGCTATCTTTCACATATGGTAGATTGTGCTAAAGCCATAAGTGTCATAGACCCTTTAAGAACAAGATGGCCTGGGAGATAATTAGAAGGTGAAAGGACCCATTTATTTACTCATCTTTCAAATAGTTTCTCTGCTATTGAGATTAACAGGGAAGCATTTCTTAGCTGAATGCTACTTCATCTTCTTAAAATGAAATTTTAAATTAGTTCCTGACACAAAGAAAAAGTGCTAGTATGTCAAATGATTTGTGCCAATTCACTGGTAGAGGGGACAGGAATATGTGCAGTGATTACCATTAAAGAGTCAACATTTGTCAACCTATTCTAATTGAAAAATAGCTATTTTATCTCATATCCAAGGGTAGGGACCTTTTCGTAAATGCAGACTTTCAATGGAGACTAGATTAGCAGCCAAAATCAATTTCCCTCTGCCTCCATGTGCAGTTTACTATTTCTGCCTGGCTTATTTACCTTCCTCTCTCCTATCACAAGATGACTCCAGCACTCAGTAGCACTTCATGGCTGGCTGAAACATTTCAACATTTTACTTTCAGGGGTACTATCGAATCCAATTTATATATAAAAATGGAGAGAAATGTGACCCGCCAGCCAGATAAATTTTGTTGAATGTTGTTGTTAGACAGAAGTTGATATGAGTGGAATGGTGAAATTCAAAGAACAAGACGTGTCCTATCAATAAATTACTCAGGGAGAGATTTTCAAAGCTATAATGAATAGCTAGGCACCCAACTGCTATTGAAAGTTAATGATTGTTGGGTACTAAACTCCCATTTATATCTTTGAAAATCTCCCTCTGCAATATTAATAGTGGGTGAACTTAATGATTTAGGTTTTGTTTGGTTACATCCCCAAACTTAACTTTATATGTGAATTACCTGAACCTCTTGTGCCTTATATGCATAGGGGAGTAACTCAGTCTCCATGTCCATTCAGTGATTGGCCCTTCTGTTCAGACTGACAGCAAGAGTATCACTTGTGATGATGTTTTGCTTGCTGGGTTCACATGTCTCCTGGGATATAGACTAAGAACAACAACAAGCTGCCACAGAATCATCGATTTCTAGATTCCAAGAGAAGGGACCATTGTGATCATCTAGTCTGACGTCCTGTATAACTCAAGCTGTAGAACTTCCCCAAAGTAATTTTTAAAGCATATCTTTCAGAAGAAAAAAATCCAGTCTTGATATAAAAGTTGTCAGTGATGGAGAATCCACTACTACCATCGGTAAATTGGTCCAAAATAACCTCTCTACTCTACACTAGCCACCAAATATTTTTCAGAGTCATTGCTTCCCAGGATAGAGTCCCCCATCCTAAAAATATAGCCTACATTCTTTGTTCCTAGATGTACACAATTACATTTAGCCATATCAAAATGCATATTGTTTGTTTGAACCCAGCTTACCAAGAGATCCGAACTGCTTTTTGTCAGTGAACTGTTCTCTTTATTATTTACCACTCCCCCAATTTTTGTCATCTATACATTTTATCAGTGATGATTTTATGTTTGCTTCCAGGTCTTTAATAAAAATGTTAAATAGTGTAAGTCCAAGGACTTAATTAGAAAGACACCCATTTGATGATGATCCCCTGTTTACAATTACTTTTTCAGACCTATCAGTTAACCAGATTTTAATCCATTTAATGTGTTCCATGTTAATTTGATATCATTCTAGTGTTTTAATAAAAATGTCATGTAGTACCAAATGAAATGCCTTACAGAAATCTAAGTATATTACATCAACACAATTACCTTTATCAATAACCCTTGCAATCTCATAAAAAATATATGAAATTAATTTGACAGGATCTCTTTTCCAGAAACCCATTAAGATTGGCATAAATTATATTACCCTCCTTTAATTCTTTATTAATCGAGTCCCATGTCAACCGCTGCATTATCTTGCCTGGGATCGATGTCAAATTGACATGCCTATAATTACTTGGGTGATCTTGTTTACCCTTTTTAAATATTGGTACAACATTAGCTTTCTGAATTTCCCTAGTATTCCAAGACTTCAGCTAGCTTCTCAGCCAGCTCTTTTAAAAGTCTTGGATGCAAGTTATCTGGACTTGCTGATTTAAAATATCTTACTTTAATAGCTGATTTTAATATCCTCCTGAGATACTAACAGAATAGAAAGTATGTTATCATATGAAATGACTATATCATATGTTTTTTTTCAAAATACAGACCAGAAATATGTATTGAACACATCTTTCTGCATTATTATTGATAATACTACCATTTCCATCTAGCAATAGACCAATACCATTGTTAGGATTCTTTTTGTTCATATTCTTCATAAACTCCTCTTATTGTCCTTGTAGTGGGGTGATTACCCACTCCTGGCCTGAAAGGGTTAAAAACAGCCCTGGGAGAGGGCTGTGGCAGGGGAAAAGCTGGGCTGATTGGGGGAAGCAGCCTCAGCTGGGGCTCTCGCCCCAATCAGGGTCCAGCTGGCCCTATAAAGGCAGTGAAGCAGGAGCTGACACAGTCTCTCTCTGGCTGTAGAGGGAGACAAGCTTGGCTGCAGGGAACTAGAGAAGGTACCTGAGCTGGAGCAGGGCTAGGGGAAGGCCCAGGGAGTTGGGGCACTCTGGCCTGGAAACCCCCAGGCTGTGGCCTAGTATAAGGCCAAATAGGTACTGGGGTTGTACAGGACAGCCCAAGGCTAGGCTGAGGCAGCAGGTCCAAACCCCTCCTTGCCTGTGATGAGTGGCTTATACTGCAGTCTGCCCCAGAGAGCCGGGGCTAGTTGGTGATTGGCAGTAGCCTATGACTGAGGCAAGCTGAGGATAGGGGGTGGGGGCTCCCCGGGGAGGGGAGACCCAGTGAGACAGCAGAGTACTGCAGGGGGCAGCATCCCAGTCTGAAAGGGGCACCGGGATCCAAGAGGGACTCGGGAACCAGCGGGAAGCAGGACACCGGCCTTCAGAGGGCGCTCCGGCGTCGAAGAGCTAATTCCCAAGACGACTGACAGGAGGCTCCACAGGGGTGAGTCCTGCACCGTTACAGTCCTTAATACTGTTGGCCATTGATTTATCCTTGTATCCCTTTGCTTCTTATGAGTTTTCTACAATTACTATCAACTTCTTCTTTTTCCATTTGTTTTATATCTATATCTATATAAAATGTATGTTATAGCTACCATTTACTTCCCTTCTAAACCAGTAACCAATATGACCTTCTTCCTCAATTGTGGCTTTTAGGGCATTTATTGGGGGGTGTTCTTAAACTATTTCCAATTATCATTCACATTTTTCTGATTAAATTCTTCCTCCCAGCTGAACTGGCTCAGAATTGTATTCAGCTTTATGAAATTGGCTCTAAGAGAGCACAAAGTGTATATAACTGATCTGGGCTTTATTCTGTTTGTACATTATAGATATGATCAAGTTATGTACCTAAGTCACCATTAATTTTTAGTTCTCTGATCAGTTCTTTTTTTATCTGTCAAGATAGGTCTAATACAGAATTTCTCTATGTTGGATGTAACTCCTTTTGAAATTGCAATTTATAATATTTAGAAATTCTTTGGATGTTTTGTACTGGAGAGCTCAGACTGCTAGTACTATGTCACACAAACTGAAGCTGTCCACGATCACCCCAGCTTTTTTTCTGACACATTATAGATAGGTGCTTAAGGAGCCAGTTATCCTGTTCCCTAATGTGATTTGGAGGTCTGTAGCAGATGCCAACTAGTAGTCCATCTTGAGCTTTTATCTTTTAGGACATTGATCCATACGTATTCAGAATCATTTTCTTCCATGTTATCAGTGACTTGGAAACAGGCAATGCCTAGAGTGACACTCCCCCTCCCTTTTTCCCCACTCCTACATAGCTTATAACTATTGATTTTAACATTCTACTCATGGGAATCATCCCACCAAGATTCAGTAATACTAACTAGTTCGAATTTATGTTCATGAATGAGCAATTCCAATTCCTCTTGTTTGATTATCCAGATTCCTAGCATTGGTGCATAGGCACCAAAGATTTTCTTCTCTTTATGTCCTTTGGTTTCCTGATTAATTTTATTCTCAATATCTTGATTTTGTGCTAACTGAATGCTCATAGCTTCCCTCTTTTTACCCTCCCCTTTTGTTATTAGTTTAATGCACAAACAGTGTCAACATAGTAATGATTTTGGTAGGTACCAATAAGTGAAATAAAGACTGTATTGTAATGCATACACAGACAACAGCTGAATTAAGAATGCACGTGTAATCTTAAGTCTGGCATTTCCTAACTCCTAAGTCCTTGATTTTGTAACCTTAGCATTCTTTTAATTTTCTTGTTTGTGATTTCCATTTTTTTTAAAGAAAAGCAGATTGTAACAATAGACATTCTTTCATGTGGCACCATAGTACATCAGACACCCACTTAAGTTATCAACAGAGTTGGAACCTCTAGATTAACAGCACAGACCTCTGTTACTTGAACTAACAGATACCAACAGTAGGTTGTTATCTTCTACATGGACCATCCAATGAAGGAGGACCTGTTTTGTCAGTGGATTTCACAGATATTTGCTGACTGCATAGGAATGGTGCTAAGTCATAGAGCCTTCTGCTCCTATTATCCCCAAGTCTGTCCCCTTCTGCCACTTTCACTTCCAGCCTGTCCCTGTCATAGTGTTCCTCATCTCTTCTTTTCCCAGTTTCCATCCTCCCAGGATCTTCATTATATTCCCAGTCTTCCACTCTGGGCTCCCTGTCCAAGTCCCAGACTTCTTTCCCATCCTGGGCTCCTGATCCCAGTATCCCATCCCTGAGCTACTTGCCCCCTGTCTCCTTGCTTAGCCAGTCCCAGTCTCTCCTCTACACCAAGGCTCCCAATCTATTCCTTAAGTTGGTGCCCATCTCCCCCAGATCCAGCTTTTGTCTTCTCTGTATTATAATCAAGCTGTTCCTCCTCCACTCTGCCTGGGCACTAGCAGGAGAAACATTAAGAACTGACAGTATCCCTGCTTTTAGTTCCTGTGCCTGGCCCCAAAGTGGCCCACAACAGCTGGAAGGACCAATTCCAAGGAAAGTCCTGCTCAGAACAAGAAGTGTGCTCATTTCAATTTGAATCTTTGGAGAATTTGATGAGAAAACTCCAAGAAGTCTCTACTGACCATGTGCAAACTAAGATTTTTTTTCAAAGGCTTATAACTTGACCAATTTTAAGCAAATTTTCATGGATACAAAAAGAACATCCCTGACATCAGGGTGACCCACCTATGAAATTTCCAGTCCATGCTCCTATGCCTGGAGGTGCTGGAACGTCTCAAAGAAAAGGTCACCTGAATTTTGCATATCAATGTATTTTCACGTAATCTTAAATTCAGAAAAAGCCAAACTGTTTTTGATGAAACTAAAAAAACACCCAAAACAAACAAAAAGCCTGAGGAAAACACCCAGCATGGAAGATTTTATCCTGAATAATTAAAATTTGGCAAAGATATAATACATTTAAAACAGGGTCTTACAACAGGAAGTGTGGGGCAATTAGATCTGCATATAATACCTTAGGTAAGTAAAGTCAAAGGAAGGACATAATGGGTTACACATATTTGAAGGGTGTAAACACCAAAAATGAAAATGAATGATTTCATCCGATGCATGAGGATATAAGTAAGACTAATGAGATGAATATAAGAAATAGAATGTTTAGGTTGATTGTTTGGGAAATATTTTCTGACAGTGAGATTTATTAGAATGTGAAATTGTCTCACTAGGGAAGTAGTTGAAGCCTAATTACTTGAGGTATTTAAAACTAGAATAGCCAAAACCCTAAAAATGTACGGTTTGAATCTATCCTGCAAAAGCAGGAATATGGATGGATGATCTAAGAATTCCTTTTCTTTAAATTCCACGAATCTATGATCAAATGCTATTTAACCTACAAATATGATCAGTGCCTTACATGGAAGATTTGGCATTATTGATGACGGAGACCAACACAAATGAGAAAAGGAAGTGATAATAAAAAAAGCTATGAAAAGAAAAATCTTAACAAGTTGCTAATGAATCACGTTGTGCACTTTCCTCCAATGGAGTCTTCTTTCCAACAGCTGGCCTATGGTGCACTGACAGCAGATTGATTTTCAGTGTCACATCTAGAGACAGGTGTTTGACTTTTGTTAGCCGGGTGCCAGGATCATGTGAGAGGATGGCTGCGATGAGGAAAGTCACGCACAGCTACCGCACAGATTTAAGGGGGAGGGAGTTAGTAGTTCACTTAATCTTCCCTGTTCATCATCAGTCAGTTATGTGCAAGATTCAGAGGCAGATGTGAAATCTGGGAAGTTTTCCAACTTCATTTTTGTGAACATCAGGTGTCCTCAACATTAGCTGTACTAAACAGAGTCCTCTTTATAACAATTGTGTCACCAGCACTGAAGAAGTGCTGTGCTGAGTACAAATATGGATGGCTGACATTTGGGCCAAACCAAGCAATTTTAGATAAAATTACTCTTAGCTAACAGTTGAGATGGGTTTCACACTTTCTCCGTGCTTTCTCATCACCATAGCATCTGAGTACCTATAGAACGAGCATCTTTATTTTCCTTTTGTCCCAAAAATATTCATACACGGCTATGTAAAATCCTTGTGAATATTTCTGTTTTACTGGACAATGAATCACCCACTCCAATTTATCTATTTGATCAGTGAGACTCAGATTGGATTGCATAAGAATCACACTTTGTTTGCTGCTGCTGGTAAACTGGCTGGTTGCTCTTTATTGGGTGTCTTTTGATGTTCATCATATTCAAGGAAGAGGTTATCCTTTATGGAATGTGCCTACCTGAGGAAGAGGAGTTGGGAAGAGTAAGAAGAAGATAATCTATTCTATTTTGTTGGCTGTCCTCAATTTTAGCCTTGCTTACTGTGACTGATTCCAGTGGGAGTTTGAACTGGCCTATTGAAATTTATGATTCTTGCTACAAAGAGTGCTTGACTGTGGAATGGACTCCTCTTTGTTTGCAGTGGCCCAGATTTCTCCACCTTCAGAAAATGCTGCTGGGCTCATCTATTTTCTTGTGTTTTGATTATAGCTGAGAGGCATGAAATGGACACAGTCTTCAGTGGAGTTTTGTTGCTTCCTTTGTGCTATTTTGTCCCACTGGTTGATGAGTATTCTGTGTCTAGAAGTTTCTGGGAGGGGATGTGTGATTTGGCTTGAGCTACCTTGTTTAATTATTAATTTTTATTACTTGTGTTTTTATTTTAAATGAGATGGTTTCACCTCGCAGTCCCAGTAAGGGAGTTGTGTTATATGTTAAAATAAAGCAGAAATGTAAAGAAAAAATATTGATTGGTATTTTTAAAGCAAGATTTGATGGTAGGGCTCTCAAAGTTTCAGCGTAACTGCACCTGTATTCTCTCTCTCTGGTCCACCAAGGGCACCCATCTTAAGCTCTTGACTCCCAGGCATCATCTCTCTTGGGTGATGAGCCACATCTCTCTCCCTCCTGAGTTGGGTTTTAAGGCTGCACAGTTCCCTGAGTTCCACTGCAATATCCCCAGCTAACCAGTCTGCCTAAACAGGCCAGTGCCTGCACTTTGCTTTCTCTCCGAAGGTTATGATCACTGTATTGCCTGCAGTTACAAGTTACCACACAGATCCTTCTGAGCAAGCCCCTTTATTCTTAACATAAAAGCATTACGGAGAAAACATATTAGAACAATAGAAGAACCCCCACACATGCTTTAAAAGCTTACCAGAGAGATCACGCCCAACTCCAACCTAGGGCTCTGGTAGGTTTCTGTCTGACAAAACCCACAACTGGGATTTCCCTATGGTCATAAGTTCATTTCTGTCTTAGATCCAGAACCCAAACAACAACAACTAGGCAGAGCAGCCATTTCTTTATACAGCTCCGGCCTTTGATCTTGGCCTTCTGTAACAGCTAATCAGCCGAAAAGACCCTCTTCACAAGGCATAGCTTCTAAAGGCTGGGTTTTTACATTAACCTCTTCCTAAAGATTCCTTAGGAACTCCTCTTAGCATTTATTCTCCCAAAAATCTTTTCTGACACATTTTCAATATAGCCTTTTGAACTCTCAGGTCTTACATTTGTCAGATCTTCCCTACAGAGGTTACATATAATCTTGGTCCACAGTAATACACAAACTTAATTTAATAAGGTCTTTCAGAATATTGTAGGGAATTGCCATGTATGTCACAAGGGCCAGATCCACAGCCCATTAAAATCAATAGAATCTTTCTACTGACTTCCATGGGTGTTAGATCAGTCTCCTAAGGAGGACAAACAGAGTTTTATCCCTCCTGACTCCAATTATATACAGTGGAGACTGAGATGCTTAAACCTCGTATAACTCTTTGAAAGCACTTTCCTAGGACTAGAGAAAATTACCTACAAGAGGGTTAGATGCTAGTATATATCCTCCAACTTTTGAGGCAAAAAAATAAATTCAACACACCTCTTTTCTCAGGTTCTACTTTTTCTCTTTATTGTAGTTCCATTGAAAGGTTACAGCATAGTTTGTGCCATGCAAAATCGCACCCTTATACTATAGTAATGGTGAATCCTTAACACATCTCATCCTGACAGATTCAGTTTATGAACAGGCAGTGCTGAATTTGTAATGAAAGAGGTGCTAGAGCTCAAGCAATTAGGTGTGGGGGCTCAAGCAATTTTTTTTACTTTCATAGTGAATGGGGCAAGTCCAGAGGTTCTGGGGCTATGAACTGCCAAGCCTAGAGGGGCTGGGGCTCAGCCCTGGAAAAAAATAAGGTCTATGAACAGGGAAGCACAACTTTTACAGGACTGTTAGTGGGAGATACTTTGTTTTGTTGCTTGCTGTCTTCATTCTCTGCTGAGGAACCAATAAATTGGCACCAACCAATATTGCTGTAGCAGTCCAACTGTTTTATTGATGCCTGTACATAGAGTGGTATGAAGTTCCTGCTTGGCTCAGTGGCCCAGTTTTCATGTTTTGTTCCTTTCTCCTGCTTTTTGGTTATCTCCTTCCAAGAAAGAGTTAAATGGCTATTATTCATGCTCATGATTGGCCTTTGCTGAACTTGTTGCAGTGATCAGATTATGCATTTACTGTGGTCTTCCCACCCTTGTTCAACAATTATCCATGAACAAATTGATTGGTTATTATAAATGTGTATGTTACGTGAAATTATATTCTGGATAGTTACAACAAACCCATTTCAATTTTTGCTCGCTCAAAAGAGTAGTCACTGTGATTATTGCGATTATATGCTTTCTCTTTCCATAATTTTTTGTGCAAACAAAATGATCTTGTACCAATGTTGGTGGAAAGTGAATGAAAGAAGTAATGGCTACACATGATGTGAATTCATGGACTTCTATTCTAACAGTTCACAAATACATTTTTTTCAATAGTTGCTCAGCTCCATTCATGATACACAATGACCCTATTAAAATATATTAGAATCCATTGATATTCTACATGTGCCAGCCTCGGACATATTTGTGAACCATTACAAAAAGCACGGGCACCTCCTATTTTAGAGGTTCTCAAATTATGGTTCATTGACCACTGGTAATCTGCAAAGAACTTGTAGGTGGTCTGCAGATAGCTGGCTGGTCACATGATGCTAGCTCCTCTTCTAAAGGTGTCCTGGGATAGAGCCCTGTAGAGGCAGTTGATAACACAGAGGATGAGCCAGACTAACTGCCTGAACTAGGGGGCGCTGTCACAAAATGGAAGAAGAGAGGTGACTTAATAGTAAAAGAAGACAGTGTGGTTAATGGCTAAATAGTCATTCAAGACAATTACAATTACCTAAATACTTCCTTATTGTTTCTTTTCCACATAAGCAATTGCTATAGTGGTCACAGGACTGTTGCAAAGTCATGGATAAGGGGGGAAATGGTTTGTAGAATTGCCTGTGGAATGGGAGATTATCCATGAGACAATCTTTCTATTAAAATGAGTCCCACATTATACAAATATTTTGAGACCCCCTCCTCTATTGTAGGCCTCAATTTAGTTGTTTAGCTAGCAGTTTAGCAAGCCACTTAGGCATGTGCTTAAGTCAGTGACTTCAGTGGGACCCAGCCGTGTGCTTTACAGTTAACCACTTGACTGCATGGTTTCTTGATACACAGCCTTATTCAGTATAGGAAAGAATGGTGGTAAACTTAGATAGTACTCCATGGTAATTCTTAGCCAGTGCTGACTTTTTAATGCTGACCAATGTACGGCTCAGAGTCTAATAAAGAAATGATTCAGGAGAAGTTTCAACTCTAATGAAAAAGGTTATAAATATGTTATAAATGGTTCGCATTAATTATTAGTGCAAACAACATTGTAGTGTACCTCACAGTAGAGAAGAGCTATGACTGTTCTAATAACTACACAGTGGGGAATTCTATATTTATACCACTGGGCACACACACACATAATAGTCTTCTCAGGCTTTCCAGCTCCTAAACTAATTAAACACAGCCTCTGCTGCTTCTGTCAAACAAATGGGTTACCTTGCTCTCGGTGTGAACTAAGCAGCCATGAAAAGAACTTCTGATTGCACTACTAGATTCACACAAGAACTATGACAAAGTTATACTATGCCATTGTGGTATCCACATGGTTATATGCTTCTGAAGCTTGGTAAACATTGGAAACCTCCATCAGAGATATTTGCAAAGAATAGTTGGTGTCAGTTGGCGAGATAAAGTAACTAATGATGACGAGTTACAAAGAACTGGCCAGAAGACTTTAGAGACAGTGATTTGAGAAAGAAGGCTCAAGTGGTTTGGATGTGTTGTACTGATGTCAAAAACTGTATTCCTAGATAAGCCCTTGACTGGATACCACTTGGTGGAAGACAGAAAAGAGGAAGACAACAGATGAGATATAAGAAAACCACTGAGAAGATGTTGTTATGGAAACAGAATATAATGGAGCAAGAAATATGGCATTAGACAGATGGGTGGAAAGACAGGGTTGCCTCATGAGTCACAATGCATGAGAGCATTTAATAAATAGATAATAATCTGACCACCAAAAACTTCAGGAGGAGCACCATGACTCACAACTTTGCTCCTAAGGCACAACTGAGCTGTTCACTACAAGGTAAAGCTAATTTGTGCAGGAGATAAAACTTTCTCAGGGACCAGCTCAAGACTGTTTAATGAACTCCAAGAGGAACTAACAACTGCCTCAAAGCTCATCACCTTCTGCTTTAAGCAGGGGCAGCCCATCCATATAGGTGAACTAGGCAGTCGCCTAGGGTGCCAAGTTAAATGGAGTGCCAAATTCGAGGAAAAATTCAAATAAAAAAAAATACAAATAAAATAATGAAGCTGTCATTATTATAACGAAGATGTCATTATGTCATAATTCCTGTGCGTGTACAGAGGGAATATGAATTATAATTCATTTCTCTACATATCTGAGAATTTATTAATATGTCAAATCTTTTATTTACTGCAAAAATAATATTTTAGTGAATTTTTTTTTCAATTTGTGACATAGGGTCAAGATGACCCACTCCGCAATTTTGATAAGCAATAACTTAGCCACAATTAAACACATCCACCAGTGGCAAGAGCTGCAATGCTAGTGACACCTAACTTGAATATATATCAAGGTTGCATAGCCGGAAATTCATGTAGAGCAGAGAGATTGTGAGTTGATACATGTCAAACTGTCATTTTAACACATGTCACAGGTAAATGGTTAAGAATCGAGTGAATACTGTGGAAAATTGTTTCTTGGTGCTAAAGAATAACATATAAGGGGGAAGGGATAGCTCAGTGGTTTGAGCATTGGCCTACTAAACCCAGGGTTGTGAGTTCAGTCCTTGAGGGGGCCACTTAGGGATCTGGGGCAAAATCAGTACTTGGTCCTGCTAGTGAAGGCAGGGGGCTGGACTTGATGACCTTTCAAGGTCCCTTCCAGTTCTAGGAAATAGGATATCTCCATTAATTTAAAAAAATATTTAATTTATTTTATTTAAAAAACGTCTTTCAGCATTATAAATCCAAAATGCGAGTATCTTTAAGTGTTATTAAACCTTAGCGTTCTTATTGGCTGTATAATCATGGACTTTTCTTTGCTATAACTGGCTCACTTGTAATAAATAAGGTCCATAAAAGAAAAGTAACAGTGTTAACGCTTAATAGACTACAAAAGTGATGATGTCACACTCCAAGAGGGTAACTATGAGGAAGGGGGTTACTTTCCAAACAACCGGTGTCCAGTTATAACATCAAAAAGGGTCATTTTGTTTCTGTGTAAACACTGTAACTAACTGTTTTAATAGGTAAGTGAGCGTATGTTACTAATCGTTGAACCTTTAAGTGGTGAAAAGATGTGTTGGGATGGCTGCAATGTGGTTTAAATCGCCAACCATGTGATGGGTGTGTCAGCCATCCTAAACGCTATAATGCTTGCAGTTGGGAGCACAGTACATAACAATATTCAAATGCCCCATGGCAGAAAGGGGAAAAAGAAAACCTTCAGGAGCTGAGTATCGTAAACGAAAGGCTGAGAAGGAAAAGGACCAAGTAAAACAGCAGGGATCCTTCCTGAAATATCTTCTCTTTAATCCAAATAAAGATGGAAGCAGTTCACAGCATGCAGATGAAGGAATTTTATTTGGAGAGGAGGTTAGCTCACATTCGCATGGAAGCAGTCTGGAACATCAAGATGAAGGTATACTACTTCGAGATGAGGGTAGCTCAGATCCACAGAAAAGCAGTTTGGAAACTCAAGATGATGGAAACTTACATCTAGATGAAGGCAGCTCACAGTATCAGACTGATATGGAAGTGGAGAAAATGTATTCACCTTCAGAGAGACATGCAGAAATTGAAGTAAATGAAGTAGAAGGAAGAAAGGATGAGGAAGTTACAAACAAGTTACAGTATGGGGACCCAGCTTCATGGCCCTGATGTGATGAGTGTGCAGCAAATTCTTGTGGAACATGAACCAGAACAAGTTCATGAATTTCCCTTCCCTAAGGATGGAAATAAAAGAAAATTCTCTGCCCGGCATTACAAGAGGAAACTCATTAATGGGGAAGAAATTCATCAAAACTTGTTACAGTATTTAGTGTCAAAGGACTCTGTTTTGCTTTTGCTGCAAGTTGTTTAGAAATCATGCAATTGGTACATCACTTACTGAAAATGGTTCGAAGGACTGGAAAAACATATCTTCAATTGTCTCTTCACATGAAAGAAGTACAGAACCATTGGAATGTTTTCAAAATGGGAAAGAACTTGAATTATGATTGAAAAAAGGAAAAACTATCAATTGAAGAAAATGTACATGTGATCAAGGAAAAAGAAGAATATTGGCAACAAATATTGGATGGTCTGATTGCTTTCATGAGAGTTCTCAGTGGGCAAAATTTAGTATTCTGTGGCCATGGTAGAAATGAAAAATTATACACTACAGGTAATGGAAACTTTTTAAAATTTCTTGACTATCTAGCGTTGTTTGATCCAGTCATGAAGGAGCATCTACGTAAAATAATTGATCATGAAACACAGGATCATTACTTAGGAAAAAATATGCAGAATGAACTGATTCAAATCCTAGCAAATGCCATTAAAAAGAAAATTGTAGAAGCTGCCCATTCTGCAAAATACTTCTCAATAATACTGGACTGTACACCAGATGTGAGTCATGTTGAACAAATGACGATGATCATTCATTTTGTGGATATGGAAAAGTCTGCAGATGACGAGAATGCTGAAGTGCCCATAAAGGAACATTTTTGGGGTTTTGTACCACTGAAAGAGATGACTGGAGCATTTATGACTGAAACTATTCCACAAGAGCTTGAAACAATATCATTATTTGTTGAAAACTTACGTGGCCAAGGCTATGATAATGGGAGTAATATGAAGGGTAAAGACAATGGTGTGCAAGGAAGAATGATGGAAATCAATCCTAGGACCTTTTTTGTTCCTTGCAGTGTGCTTTCTCTGAATTTGGTTGTCAATGATGCTGTTTGGAGGCAAACAGTTTCTTTGACCTGGTGCAACATGTTTATGTGTTTTTTCTCAGGCTCAACAGGCCATTGGGAGATTCTGACTCGCCACGTGAATTCTCTAACTGTGAAACCATTTAGTCAGACAAGATGGGAGAGTCGCACTGATGCCTTGAAGCCTCTTCGCTATGAACTTGGAAACATTTATGATGCCCGAATTGAAATTTCTTATAATACTATCTTTATTGGATCATCTGGCAATACGGAACATTCAGATGCAGAAGCTCTTGTAAATGGCCTTTCCAAGTTCAAATTTGTGACTTCACTCATTTTGTGGTATAATATCCTTTTCGAAATTAACCTCATTAGTAAGCAGCTTCAGGAAAAGAACTTGAACATACATTCTGCTATTCAAAAACTGCAGCAAACTAAAAATATTATGGAGGAATTCAGAAGTGATGAAGGGTTCGAAAGAACACCGGTAGATTCTCTTGAGCTTGCTGAAGAAACAGACTTTCCGACAGAATTTGAACCAGAGCCAGTTCACATTCAGCAAAAGAAACAGCAGTTTTTGTATGAAGGATGAGACACACCAATTCAGAACCCAAAACAAAGGTTCAAAGTGAATTTCTACTTTGCAGTCCTTGATACTGCTATTCACTCGGTTGACAAAAGCTAGAGTCAGTATTTGGCTTTCCATATGATATCCACAGCTTGCAAAAGAAAACAGCAAAACAGGTAAAATAATTTTGTATAAAACTGGAGTTGGCATTGACTCATGAAAATTCAAAAGACATTGATGCTACAGATTTGTGTAGTGAGCTTCAGGCTTTTTCAAGACGACTTAAGAAACATGCCACTCCTGAAGATGTACTGAAGTTTGTTTGTGAAAATAAACTCAGTTTTTTTCCAAACATTTTTATAGCTCTATGCGTTCTTTTAACTTTGCCAGTTTCCATAGCTAGTGGGGAGCATAGCTTCTCTATGTTAAAATTGATAAAAACATATCTGCGTTCAACAATGGTGCAAGAGACACTTGTTGGACTTGCCACAATGTCAATAGAGCATGAAATATCTGGAAAACTGGATCTAACAGAACTAGTGACTGAATTTTCAAAACTTAAAGCAAGAATAGTCATGTTTTAAGAGCACAGTGTGTTTTTTATTCGGAGTGTTTTGTAAATACAGGTTAAAGTTCATTCTCACTCGCCTCACACATTTCTCGCTTCTACAAATCTCGCGTTATTAAGGTTACAGTTAGCCTAACTCTTACTAACGAACTGTCATGCATTACATCCCCTTCCTGTCAGTTCTTTCTCTGCTTCCACAACAGTTTTCTATATTGGATGTGGTGGTAATGGCAATTAAAGCAGGATAGCATAATGGATGATTTCGGATTTGTAATAAAAATTATAATTAACATTTTTAATGCATTTTTATTTGAAATCGGACTGAAATATCATCTAGCTGTTGTGTACAAATCTATTCTGAAAATTTTGTGTCTCTATTTTATCTGATCTCAGAAACATTGGTTGGACAGATGGATGGATGGACAAACTGAATAATTAAGTCTCTGTTTAAAAAAAAAGCTTAAAAAACAAAAGGAAAAAAAGGGGCAAAATGTTTCCCAGTTTACCAAAAACCTCAGCCTAGATTTGCCCTTGCAGGTGGGGGCGCCGATTGCATGGTTTGCCTTGGACGCCAGTTGCTGGCAGCTAGTCTAGGGCCGCCCCTGGCTTCAAGTGCAAGGCATGTTTCTTTGACCTTGTCTTTTCTAATATAAGTGCATAGCAATGTGTATATGGAATTTATAAAAACAAACAAAAACTCAAACACCACAATACAATTTTCCTCTGAGGAGAATATGAAAGAAGGAATGACCCACGCATGATAAATGATGGGCATGTCACCTTAATGTACTACTTAAAACCACACAAATTTAATGGTGATGAGGGCAGAATAAGAACCTGTACAGAAAAGAATATCTGTGGGCCCAATAAGCACTTGCCAGTCTTTACTGTCAAATATCAGGGGGTAGCTGTGTTAGTCTGTATCCACAAAAACAACAAGGAGTCTGGTGGCACCATAAGACTAACAGATGTATTTGGGCATAAACTTTTGTGGTAAAAAAACCACTGCTGATGCATCTGAAGAAGTGGGGTTTTTTACCCACGAAAGCTTATGCCCAAATAAATCTGCTAGTCTTTAAGGTGCCACCAGACTCCTTATAGTCTTTACTGTATTTATCTTCATAGCAATCCTGTGATGCTGGGAGGTACAACTACAGCTACAGAAGGGGAAATGAAGCCTGGAGAAAGTAATTGACTGACTTGTGGTCACAATGAAAGTCTGTGGTAGAGCTGGGAATTGAACCTCAGTCTCCCTAGTCAGCCCATCAACTACTGAACCATCCTTCCGGAGGATGTTTTGCCTTCATTACTATGTGTGTGGCTTTGAATTAGAAACCTAAAATACAAACGTATGTAATAACAGGGATAAAATATGAACACTTGTGAAATATCATAGTACAAATCATACAACAAAATGACAGATTTGTTACAGTACTAATCACCAAGGCACAATAATTAAGCTTTTATGATCATGGCAGAAATGTTACACTAAAAACACTTTCTAGTCTTTGTCTCTCAGTATTTTTATTAGATATGATTTATTATTAACCAAGATGCCTTTTTGCAAGACAGATTCACATTCTTTTCATCTTCTAAAAATTAATTTAAATAGAAATCAAAATAAAAGTACTTTTGTATTAAAAAAATGAAGTGAAAAAATCATTATATTGCTGGTTCTATGTTATCTTTGCTTTTTGTTATTCCTTTTACTTTAGCGAGGATTTTGCAAATATTTCAGAATAAAACTCCCTGGGAGCCTGGAGCAAAAATTAAATGTTAACATTTGTATGTTTATGCTTCTAAGTGGGGACCCAAAAACAGATATAATAATAATTCTCATATGATTATCCTTTTAAAAGCGATTTCTTTTTTAATTAGTTACAAGCACACAATTTATTTTTTGTTTTGCTTTTTAAAAAACTGACTTTTTCATTAAATTATGTTAGGTATAAGAATTTCGGAAGCATATTTTAATGACATGATTTGTAGCAATTATAATGACTGATTTGAAACAATAAAACAAACCTTGAATTATTATATAACAGTGCATTACTCTCCAAGCCAGGAAAGAGAATAACCTGAATCTTTAGAGAACAGGCAGGTTGAACAGACAGAAATGGATGTCCTCTGTAATTTTAAGCAGCTGAAAAACAAGATTAGATTTTTGGGAGTTTGTTTCCTTTAAATTTTTGTCCCAAACTCCATTTCTTTGTGGAAGCTGAAGGAGACAAGGAAAGGAAGTTCAGTCAATAAATCTACCCAATTTCAGCTTTTCTTTGTCCTTATTTAACCACATTAGTTAGTGAAGGTATCTATTTGCCCCTTTTTATTTTAAAAGGAAGAAATTCAAGACATTTATGGTCCCTTTTCTTAAGTGCAGACCCACCCCCCCACCAATCTCACTGACAGCAATGAGTGATGCTCATACAGCATCTTTGAAAAGCAGATAGTTGCTTTATGATTTTACGTTCTCTAGTACTTTTGTGAGTGACTAGAGCAGGGGATTGGCAGTTGGAGACTCAATTCCTTGGCTCTTTGTTCTTAACTCTGCCACTCACTTTGTGACTTGGTACAATTCACTTTCCTTCTCAGTGCCCTAGTTTTTCCACCTGCAAAAATAGTTATAATCATGGAAGTTTTGTTGGCTTAATTATTTAAGGTGATTTGAGAGGAAAGGCTCTGTGCAATTGCAAAGTTTATTATTATAATTATCCTGAAAGCAAATATTGCGTTAATGAGTCGGAGGTAACTACATCTTTTTCACTAGGAGTCAGTACACAACAGTTGCAATAGTTTGAATACTTGGTTATTCATTCTTGAGTGTAGTAATGATCTCTCTCTCTCTCTCTCTTCAGTGGCTGTGTTCATCTAACCTGGAGATTGGTCCCAACTTCCCATTGGGAAGGCTTGCACAGGCAATCTATAAAATCAGAGGAAAGAAGACTCACCATTTTCAGGGCAGCATAAATTCTTTTGGTTACCTTCCTCAACGCCTGCTTTGAATGGAGATTTATCCTTATTTTGCAGGTATCTTTAATTTATGGTGTGATTGGTGCTTTCCACTACTAACAAAATGAACGTAAGGCAAACACAATGAAAATGAAGTTAGGCTGGTGATTGGAAGTGGAGTGGTGTCCATTGTGGTACACCAAACGGATGGTTTAAAGTTTACCTAAAGGGACACCTGAGTGTTCCCCTTCACATAGGGATGTGTTGGGGATATCCAGAGGCAGGGCAGAAGTGTGAGGCTTTTCATGGATCCCTGGTTTGGTGAAACCATCCTTAGAGTATCATTCTATCCACCATGAATTAAACCAGCTTTGTGTCTGTTCTCTCTTGTATAAGGGAGCTGGCCCATTACTGGGAAAGACATAAAGATGACTCAGAGCCACCTTCACCCCACCTTGTCAGGTGAGCATGAGGACAAAGCTGTGTGTGTGCAATGGCATGATCTGTATATACACAGGTTACTTATTCATAGGCTTTGGGTGAAACTGCATGTTTCGGGAGTCAATTAGGTGTCCACACATAAAAAAGTGACCCATAACACAAACTTGCCTCTCTGCCTGCCAAGGCCCAAATATGAGATGCAAAGTGTGAGCAAGATCCAAAGTGCCGGGGACAAATTATTCACTCTTCATGCAGGAACATAAAAATGGCCATACTGGGTTGGACCAGTGGTCCTTCTAGCCCAGTATTTTGTCTTCCAACTCTGACCAGTGCCAGACACTTTAGAAGGAATGAACAGGACAGGGCAATTATTGAGTGATCCATCCCCTACCTGGCTCTGCATGGCTCCCTGGTAGCAGCAATATATCCCTGCTGCTCCTAGGTGGAGGAACAGACAGGAGGGGTTTGGAGTGTGGGAGGGGATGGAGGGCATAGGCGCCAACTTTCTCCAGCGCTGGTGGGTGCCCGTGTCCCCCCCTTTCCCCTCCCCATTCCAACACCATCTCCAAAGTCCCCGCCCTAACTCCGCCCCCTCCCTGCCCCAATTGGATCCCTTCCCCAAATCCCTGCCCCGGCCCCGCCTCTTCCCTCAGCGTGCCGCGTTCCCCCCTCCCTCCCTGCCCCGTGAATTAGCTGTTTCGTGGCACAAGAGCTGGGAGAGGGAGAAGCAGGATGCAACGGTGCGCTCACGGAGGAGGCGGAGGTAAGCTGGAGCAGGGGGGTGGGGCAGGGCAGGGAGCTGCCGGTGGGTGCTGAGCACCCACCAATTTTTTTTCCGTCGGTGCTCCAGCCCCGGAGCACCCACGGAGTCGGCACCTATGGTGTGGGTTGGGGGTTGGCACATGGGAGAGGGCGCAGGGTGCCAGATCCGGGCAGCGCTCATCTCAGGCAGCTCTCCGCAAGCGGCGACCTGTCCCAGCTGCAATTAGGTGGAGGCATGGCAGGCAGCTCTGCACAAAAACAGATATAAAGTGACGTCTCCTTGTGATGGAGAGCTCTCTATGCCTGGCTTCTCACCCAGGCCAAGGGACACCCCGTTATGCCAGACTTTGAGCAAGTCTGCTGCCTCCAAGACACTGGAGCCCTATACCTCCAGGGCATCTAAGAGGAAGACACAGGACTCCTTTCATAAGCTCTCAAAGGAATGTGTCCCTGGCTCACAAGGTAGAAAATCTACCTCTAAGAAGCTGAAGTCATTGATAACCTCAGCTACCCTGGTGTCACCAGCTCTCCAATCAGGTACTTGCAAGACTGCTGGTTCCTCGGATACCCAGAGTATGGCTAGACTGAAAGACGGCAAAGCCTTGGGCCCAGAGAGATTATTGGTACTGTTAATGGACCAAGGGGGAAAAAAAGAGCTCTTCCTCTGCTTCCTTGGTACCAAAGAAGCCTGCTCTGGCTCTGGCCGCACTTCCCTTGGAGTGCACAAGATCTTTGGTACCACCCATCGGAGTGTCTGAGACCTAGAGCACTGTCAACGCCCCCAGCCACAATCACCTCAGTGTAGATTACAGGCTTTTGGTACTGATAACACTTTTGGTACCAGAGGAGTTCCATTTCCCCCAGGACCTGGCTGTACCTGAGATGCCCAATTCTCTGTTGCTTGGTTCCAATGCATTGTCAGTACTGAGATTGTCGGTACATCAAGATCATCTGAAGTTTGCCCATTAGCAATGGTTTCACCTCAGATTTCTTCAGGTGCTCCACCATTCCAGAGTGAGCTTGAGGAAGAGGATTCTGATGAAGACTTTGGCTCAGTGTCTCAAGTGTCAATTCAGGGTTCTCCCCTTCACTCCTATAGAGGCCCCTTTCCAGAAGCCTCCACTGAAACTGCAACCGCTCAGGGATCACAATTGCCACCAATGCCTTGCTGGTATGAACACCCTTAGATGCCTCCTTTTTATGCCTTATGTACCTTCTCCCTGGCCATATTGGGGCCCTTGGGCTGTTTATCACCAACGATTTTCCACTCGCTTATAGAGAGCGGCAACCTTCATCACCTGCTCCCCTCCAGGAGACCTGACCCTTAAAAGGAATCCTTTGAGAGCAGGAAGCTAGAGGCAATGAAGAGGTCTCTCCTAGGGCCAACATCTCCTCTTCATCTCTGGATGAAGGAGTCATGCGTCCTCCACCATCCTTGGCGGATGATTTTAAGTCCAGGATCTGGTCAAGAGAGCTGCAGATTCCTGCAGATGCCTCTTGTGGAGGTGGAAGAGCCTCATCAGAAGCTGCTCAATGTCCTCCGCTCACCCTCATCAACCTTCATAGCTTTACTTGTTAATGAAGCTCTTCTGGACCCAGCAAAGATAATCTGGCACAGCTTCTATTCTGCCTACATGCAAGAGAGTGGATAAGAAGTATTATGTCCTGTCAAAGGACTCAAATTTTTTATTTTCCCATCCCTCACCAAGCTCCTTGGTAGTTGACACAGTTAATGAACATGGAAGGCAGCAGCATGCTAAAGCCACACCTCTTGAAAAATACCATAAGAGTCTAGACTTATTGGGGAGAAAATCTTATTCCTCCACCTCCTTACAATTTAGAATTGCCAGTTACCCAGCATTAATGGCAAAGTACAATCACATGAATTATACCAAGCTGAACTCTGTTATGGACCACCTGCTGACAGAGAAGAAGGAACATTTCTAGGCAATTATTGTGGAGGGCCAACTACTTGCCAGAACAGACCTACAAGTCTCCCTTGATGCCTCTGAAACAGCCACCCGTTCAATCGCTACAGCAGTAGTTATGAGAAGGGCTTCCTGGCTCCTACTCTCTGGATTCCCCAAAAAGGTCCAGAATGCAGTAGAGGACCTTCCTTTTGGTGGGTCCAAGTTGTTCACAGATAGCACAGATGAGTCTCTGTGAACATTAAAGGACTGTAAGGCAACCTTATGTTTTCTTGGTATTTACACACCCACCTTCAAGAGAAACTTCAGCAAGTCCCAGACGGCTCAGAGATCCTGACCTGTCCAATTCCTTTCCTCCCATAGGTCATATGAACTGCATCAAAAGAGGCAAAGATTACAGAGAAGGAAACTGTCCACTTCTCAGACTCCCGCATCACACCCATCCATCTCCAAGCAGCAATTTTGATGGGTTGTTTGAGGGTTTGAATTGCCATCCTCATTCTCTTCAGCTGGACTGATTCACAAGCCTTCCTCCCTTTGGCGACCACCTTCACCACTAAAGGTGGACTTGGGTGTCGATCACTACAGACAAGTCAGTTTTGGAGATCATCTCCACAGGATACCATCCACTTTACTACACTTTCACCAACAACCCTCCCTTCCACATCCCTCTTCAGGGACCCCTCTGTCTGCAGCAGCCAGAACCCCCCGGGCCTGCTGCCGAGCCTCCCCGCCCAATGGCTCGCTCCACAAAGTGGTATGAGCCTCTGGGGAGAGGAAGTGGGGCTGTAGCAGAGCCACAGTGACTGAGGGCTCCTCTCTGCCCCTGTCACTGGCAGGAGCCCTCAGCTGGCTTCCGGCTGGGTGACAGAAGTTGGTGAGGAAGGGGGGGAGGAGGGAGGGAGAAGGCAGCCCTGGGCCCACTGGCTGAGAGGGGCTGGGACGGGTGGAGAGGAACCAGCGCCGCCACTTGGCCGCAGCACACAAGTGGAGTGCTGGGCTGCGCCAGCACACAGTGCCTACTTTGGCAGGCCACCCCAGCTGCCCACCCCAAAGGCCGGCTCTGATCAGCGTCTCAGCAGCTTATCTCCCGGGGGTTCAGAATATGACTGCATATGCACTCAGCAGGCACTTCTTCCAAGACCACGAGTGGGAAATAGATTACACCATCAGTGGGGCACTTTTGAGATAGACTTGTTCACCACAGAGTTAAACAAGGAATGTACCTGCTTCTGCTCGAGAAGCGGACTGGGTCACCAATCCCTGGGGGATGCTTTTCACCTTCATTGGTCATCAACTCTCCTGTATGCATTCCTGCTGACTCCCCTAACAGCCAAAGTTATGATCAAAATAAAGAAAGACAAAGCCAGAGTCACCCTAATAATTCCTATGTTTCCTGGACAAACATGGTTTCCTTACCTGACGGAGCTAGCCGTTTGCTCTCCGATCACTCTCCAGGCCACTCTTCATCTCTTCTCCCAGGACGATCTTTCACTCAGTCTCACAGTGATTCATTTCAAGACATGGTTGGTCGATGGCTGACAGGATTAGAGGCCATCTGCTCAGAGGACATAAAAAGACTACTTTTACACAGGAGGAAACAACCTACTCACTACACTTACTCTCAAAAATAGATGAGGTTTGTCAGTTGGTGTGACCATGTTCCACTGATGACCTCATCACATGGACTACATCCTAACTCTAAAAACCTCAGGGCTATTAATGAGCTCCATTAGAGTCCACCAGCAGCCATCATGGCTTTCCATCTCCCTGATAGAGGGTTATTCTGTCTCTGCCCACACAACCACAGAAAGATTCCTTAGAGTGCTTGGAAACCTCTATCTACTGCTCCAAAGCCCTACTCTGGTATGGGACCTCAATCTGGCCCTTAAATCCCGCACAAGACCATGGTTTGAACCAATGGCTACCTGCTCCATTGGTTAATGAAAACAGCATTCTTGATTGCCATCACATCAGCGCAATCGGTTGGAGAAATAGGGGCCCTGATGGCACACCGCCCTTTCACAGTATTTTTAAGGCTAATGTCATGGTGCGGCCACACACCAAATTCTTACCTAATGTTTCTTCCGAGTCTCATATCAATCAGCCCCTTCCCTGCATCTAGATAACCAGAAGGCACTGCTGCACACCCTTGATAACAGGAGAGCCCTGGCCTTGTATGTGGATGGGGCAAAGTTCTTTAGAAAGACCCACAGGTTGTTCGTCTCACTAGTAGATAGAGCAAAAGGGTCTGCAGTCTCTAACCAGAGGCTTTCCAAATGGATATCAGCCTGCATTACTCTTGCTACGAATCTCTCAATATTCAACCATCTTTGAATATATACACTCATTCTACAAGGTCCATTGCCACTTCTATGGCCTTCCTCAAGAACATGTCCATTACTGAAATCTGTAAAGCCACTACTTGGGTGTCTATACATATGTTTACCGAACACTAAGCTATAAATCACGATTCTGCTTCTGATACTGTGTTCAGCTCATTTGTACTTTCCTCCCTACTGGACTTGGCTCTGAAGCCACTTCGCCTAAGAGGGAATTGCTTGTTAGACCACATCTACACTACCATTTATGTCAGCAAAACTTATGTTGCTCTGGGGTGTGAAAAAACACCCCCCTGAGTGACGTAAATTTCACTGGCATAAGTGATAGTATTCACAACACTATGTCAATATAGCTATTGCCTTTCATTGCAGGTGGTTTAATTATGTCAATGGGAGAGCTCTCTCCCATTGGCATAGAGTGGCTACACGAGAGATCTTACAGTGGCACAGCTGCATCGGTACAGCTGTGCTGCTGTTAGGTCTCTAGTGTAGACATAGCCTTAGTCACCTAGAGTGGAGCACCCACAGGGACACTACTTGAAGAAGAAATGGTTACTCACCCTGTGCAGTAACTGTGGTTCTTCAAGTTGTGTCCCCCTATGGGTGCTCCACTGCCCGCCCTCCTTCTCTTCTACTTCGGAGTTCTCTGCTATGGAACTTCACGGTAAAGAAGGAACTGAGGGTGGTTCACCCATGCAGTGCTATATAACAATGGCATGTGCCATGAGACTGACTAACACGCATGTGCAGGCCGAATGAACACTTCCATGAGAAATCCCTGATCAAAGGTGCAGGGGGCGGTAGTGCACCAAGAGTGGAGCACCCATAGAGGGATACATCTCAAAGAATCACACTTACTGCACAGGGTGAGTAACAATTTCTTTAGTGGTAACAGCTAATTTAAACATTATCATTTTGCATTACTTTGCACTTATTGATATTTAATTTCATCTGTCATTTTGTCACGCAGTCAGATCGTAAGGAGACTTACAATGCCTTCCTTTTAGTGTAAATTATTCTTGCTAGCGCCTCTGTTTCATGTTTTTTTATTTCTGATGTAAATAATTTGCTCCACTGAAAGGAAGGGGGAGAACCAAATATATGTGGACTGTAGGTAACTTTGGTACTAAAATGACATTCCTTGAAATGAGGGAGAGTTGAGACAGGGCCACCTGGGGGTGGGCGGAAGGGGCAGTTTGCTCCAGGTCACCCATTTGAGAAGGACCCCCAAACCTGTGGAATATGAATGAGTGGTGTTGCGATCTGCCACGTGAGGTCAGTGTGTCACTCTGGTTTGGCTGGTAAACCTGAATTGTCAATGTGACTCCATGGACCAGGTTGAAATGCCACTTACTCAAATTTGGCTCTGCTGCCCCTCCATCATGCCAGAGGGGTGGCCAGGCCAGACCTCAGGGTACTGTGATCTTGTATGCCACATTGCAATGCTTGGAGCAACAAGCCGGACTGAGGCCTGCAGGACAGGAGCTGCCACTGCAGGGTGAATATGAAGTGGGCTTTCTAATTGCCCCTCAGCTGCAGGGTGGGAAGGGTAGAGGTCCACAAAAACTTTTGTGCGGCAACAGTGTAAGTGCTGGACTATTCTCACAAATGGATTTTTTTATTTATTTCTCCCACATACTTTTGAAATATCAATATGCTTGTTATTTTAAATGTGTTTTTCTGCATTTAGAGTAATCAGAAGAACAAGCAAAACAGAATCCAAGCGTACTCATTTCTGTTAGTGCCTGTCTTCCAAAACAAAATATGTTGGGATGTCTGGTAGTTACATTCATGCTATAAAAATCAGAACACTCTTGATAGCTGCCTTTTCTATGCTAATAAAAATAATTACAATAATACTGTACTTTACACATCTCTAACACCTATTCTGGGATCTCAAAGCAATTACAAACGTGCATGAAATTATTTATTGCAACACTCATGTGAAGTAGGAAACTGAAAGCTAGGAGGAACAGAGATGTGCTTTGTGCAAGGTCACACAGCAAGTCCTGCCTCTGAGCAGTTTGAGGTTTGCCCATCACAGTGTCATGATAGAAGTTGCACATGTTGTTGTGAGTGACATATTCTTTAAGGTTGTCTCTGTAGGTTGAGGTCATTAAAATGTTCCCTCTCTGCCCTGCGGCCCTGTGCATGTGCCAGCACATTTTAGAGCTAAAGCAAAGACTTGGTCCTTGACTCCTTTACACCCTTGACACCTTTATACCCCAATTCATAGGGTAATTAATTGGGTAATGAGGAAATTCACCCCATTGTGGAGAATCACTTTAAGTACTACTTAAACCCTTTTTAGGGCCTCAATGGGATACATGTGACATATAGTCCTTGTGCAGGCACTCTATATATGAGTGCATTTTGCCTATAGTCCTTAGATAAAGGCTAGTGGCTAGATAACAACTAAAACTCTACTAGCTAGTCAGTGAGGAAGTATTTTCCAGCATCTCTACGAAAGCTGACTGTTCTACCCTCTTCTTGGTTGGAGGCTAGCTATCCAGACAGCCGAGTACTGGAGGGGCTTTATGGTAAAAATATGAAGAGAAAATTAGGGGCCTTCATTCAGAAATATCGGGTGGATCTAAATGATACAACGGCTCAGTGCCTGAGAAGCGGACCATTGGGCCTCCCTGGCAAATACAGAATGAAGATAAATCATACTGTTGTTTAGAAGCACATTACTGATCCAATACCACCAGTTTTTCTTCTAGAGACAGATAAGATGAATCACTGCAATGAACAGGAATCATTCATATTGCCACATGCACATCCACACGGATAAGATTTAAACTGTCATTTAATTTGTTCTCCATTAAAGTTCATGTACTTTCACAGCCATGGTGAAAGCCTGTGGGAGTTGGGGAAGGTTCGAGAATGCAGTCTGTTCCTTTTTTTTGTTTTTGTTCTGCCTCGTTTATAGACTTAGCACAAAAGGCAGGAATTACATTGCTTTGCAGTAATTCCTGCACATCAGGATAGTTAGGACTATTTCATGGCAGTGAGCTCTGTTTTACCCAATAACACTCCATTGATATGCACAGAGCAAAAATCTTCCAAGACCTATGTAGTTTATGTAATCCAATCCTCATATACACACAGATTGAAATGTTGCATTACATTTTTAATAAGTGATTCCTAGAAAAGCTGCTTCAGAAACATTTTAATAAAATGACAAGTATTATTTATCCAAAGGCTGCCTGCTTGTACTGATTCTCTCTTAACAATGTAGGACTAGATTTAACATAATCACTTTTTTTGTGGTATAGCTAGAAGATGTCATTGAATTTCCAATATCCTGTTATCTTCCTTAGGCCCTTTCCCATACTTAGCAACAAGAAAATTTGAATGCAGTTATTCCTCTAAAATCATGAGCGGTGTGGCTTAGTGAATAGTGGTAGTCGTTTACCTCTGGGAACTTTCAGCTAGCATTTGACTTACAGTGCCAAGTAATATGATTTGAAGATGCCTGTGATGGGACTAACGTGGCTAGGTGGGCCAATTAACCATCTAGGCTGTACCTGAAGGAGGAGCCAGGAGGGTTAATTAGAGATGAAACTCAGCGGGACGGGAACTAGAATGGCCTGTATAAAGCCTAGCAGCTCAGAGTTGAAGGGGGCTGCCTGTGAGAGAGGCAGGCTGCAGTCACTCTCAGGCTAAGTCTACACTACCTGCCTGAATCGGCGGGTAGAAATTGACCTCTCGGGGATCGATTTATCGCGTCCCAATGGGATGCGACAATCGATCCCCAAATCGACGCTCTTACTCCACCAGCGGAGGTGGGAGTAAGCGCCGTCGACGGGAAGCCGCAGAGGTCGATTTTGCCGCCGTCCCTACAGCGGGGTAAGTCAGCTGCGATATATCGAATTTAGCTACGCTATTCGTGTAGCTGAATTTGCGTATCTTAAATCGAACCCCCCTCCCCCCCCGTAGGGAAGACCTGCCCTCAGGGTGAGAGAAGTGGAGTGAACTTCTGGAACAGCCTTCCAAGGGGAGCAGTGGGGGCAAAAGACATATCTGGCTTCAAGACTAAGCTTGATAAGCTTATGGAGGAGATAGTATGATGGGATAGCCTAATTTTGGCAATTAATTGATCTTTGACCATTAGAGGTAAATATGCCCAATGGCCTGTGATGGGATGTTAAATGGGGTGAGATCTGAGTTACTACAGAGAATTCTTTCCTGGGTGTCTGGCTGGTGAGTCTTGCCCACATGCTCAGGGTTTAGCTGATCGCCATATTTGGGGTCGGGAAGGAATTTTACTCCAGGGCAGATTGGCAGAGGCCCTGGGAGTTTTTCACCTTCCTCTGCAGCGTGGGGCCTGGGTCATTTGCTGGAGGATTCTCTGGACCTTGAAGTCTTTAAACCATGATTTGATGACTTCAATAGCTCAGACATAGGTTAGGGGTTTGATACAGGAGTGGGTGGGTAAGATTCTGTGGCCTCCGTTGTGCAGGAGGTCAGACTAGATGATCATAATGGTCCCTTCTGACCTTAAAGTCTATGATTCTATGAAGGCAAGGTAGGAAGTAGCCCAGGGATACAGCAGTAAGGTTTAGGGTGCAAACTTTGACTGCTTGTTGTAGGGTCCCTGGGCTGAAAACCAGTGTAGAGAACAAGCCTGTGTTCCTATACTAGCTGCTGGGGAAGTGGCATCATTAAGGGGCAGTGAGTCCTGAGAAACTTTGATATATGCAACCCTGCCCTCGGAAAGGGAAACTACAGTGACTTGGCAAGAGGGCCCAGCCATGAAGCAGGAGCAGTCAAATCACAGAGAGAGAGCACCCTGAGTTGCAGAGAGAGAGAGTGGTGGCAGGGCACGTGGACACGAGGCAGAAAGGGGCATTGAACCTGAGAAGAGCCAATCCCCAGAGCAACCAGAAAGAGGCGCCCTTTTGGTGAGTGGTACCCCATGACAATACCTTACATACTTCCCAGGATAAACCATATTTTGAGGGCTTTAGGAGTATATAGGGCTTGGGCTGGACTCCCGAACTGGGTGAATTTCACCCTGCAGTTTACAGGGCCTGCTCAGGGTCCTAAGTACCCATAGGGGAAAATCCTAACTCCTTTGGCAGTAGTGTGGTGCAGTTCCAATGTGTAAGAGAGGTAGGATTCTGGGGGAGTAGAGTGGTGATGGAGCTCAGCTCCATGGGGACACCTGTGTGAACCAGGTGGAGTAGGGCAGAGAGATCCCCAAGTCACAGAGAATACGCGTTATTGGGCTGGAGAAGCCCCTGGAAAAGCACCACAGCTTCAGTGGGAGGTGAGAATTCTTCCCATCCCTCCTCTGTGCATATGTTCAGTATTAGAATCATAGAATCATAGAATATCAGAGTTGGAAAGGACCTCAGGAGGTCATCTAGTCCAACCCCCAGCTCAAAGCAGGACCAATTCCCAACTAAATAATCCCAGCCAGGGCATTGTCAAGCCTGACCTTAAAAATCTCTAAGGAAGGAGATTCCACCACCTCCCTAGGTAACCCATTCCAGTGCTTCACCACTCTCCTAGTGAAAAAGTTTTTCCTAATATCCAACCTAAACCTCCCCAACTGCAACTTGAGACCATTACTCCTTGTTCTGTCATCAGGTACCACTGAGAACAGTCTAGATCCATCTTCTTTGGAAACCCCTTTCAGGTAGTTGAAAGCAGCTATCAAATCCCCACTCATTCTTCTCTTCTGCAGACTAAACAATCCCAGTTCCCTCAGCCTCTCCTTATAAGTCATGTGCTCCAGCCCCCTAATCATTTTTGTTGCCCTCTGCTGGACTCTTTCCAATTTTTCCACATCCTCCTTGTAGTGTGGGGCCCCAAACTGGACACAGTACTCCAGATGAGGCCTCACCAATGTCGAATAGAGGGGAACGATCACGTCCCTTGATCTGCTGGCAATGCCCCTACTTATACAGCCGAAAATGCTGTTAGCCTTCTTGGCAACAAGGGCACACTGTTGACTCATATCCAGCTTCTCGTCCACTGTAACCCCTAGGTCCTTTTCTGCAGAACTGCTTTCTAGCCATTCGGTCCCTAGTCTGTAATAGTGCATGGGATTCTTCCGTCCTAAGTGCAGGACTCTGCACTTGTCCTTGTTGAACCTCATCAGGTTTCTTTTGGCCCAATCCTCTAATTTGTCTAGGTCCCTCTGTATCCTGTCCCTACCCTGCAGCGTATCTACCACTCCTCCCAGTTTAGTGTCATCTGCAAACTTGCTGAGAGAGCAGTCCACGCCATCCTCCAGATCATTAATGAAGATATTGAACTGGTTGCCAACTAGACATGGAGCCGTTGATCACTACCCGTTGAGCCCGACGATCTAGCCAGCTTTCTATCCACCTTATAATCCATTCATCCAGCCCATACTTCTTTAACTTGCTGGCAAGAATACTGTGGGAGACTGTATCAAAAGCTTTGCTAAAGTCTAGGAATAACACATCCACTGCTTTCCCCTCATCCACAGATCCAGTTATCTCCTCATAGAAGGCAATTAGGTTCACCCAGACTTGGTGAACCCAGGTCACCCAGACTGCTCCTTAATGTAGGTTAATTAATTATGGTACTTTGGGTGAAGTTCACCCAACACAAGGCCCTATGAACCTTGTGTTGGGTGAACCTCACCCAAAGTACCATAATTACCAGGTTGTGTTCCATGGAAGCCTGAAGATGAGCCAGTGTCAGGACGAGTTTGCCCCCATGCTGGACCTCAGCTAGAATCACACTATTGGGGAAAACTGGCAGCTTTTCTTGATCTATAGACAGGATTTCTGTTTACACTGTCATTAATCATAGTAAGTAATTCCCAAAAAGCGACAACGAATCCTGTGGCACCTTATAGACTAACAGACGTATTGGAGCATAAGCTTTCGTGGGTGAATACCCAGTTCGTCAGACGCAGACACATGTCTGACAAAGTGGGTATTCACCCATGAAAGCTTGTGCTCCAATAACTCTGTTAGTCTATAAGGTGCCACAGGACTCTTTGTGGCTTTTTACAGATCCAGACTAACACAGCTACCCCTCTGATACTTAATCCCCAAAAGTGAATACTCTCAGAGTTTAAAGGTGTTTGAAAAAAACTGTCCTGTGCAATTTCTTATACTGATATAGATACTGAAAAAGAAAACTCACAGGAGCATTATTAGCTATTTCTCTTAATTACTTTTTGGTTCACATTAGCTTTCTTTATTTCTCACCTGCTTATGAAAAGGAAATGAAAAATGATCTGTGCAATTTTTGACAGTGAAGTGCTACTATGAAAAGCATATGGAGTATCCTGACAGCTGCTGTATATGAATTAGTCTTAATCTCATCAGCAACTGTGCTGTTCAAGTTTAATTCAGACTTTATATGCAGTGAAGCTTCTGTTTTGAAAGCTACTACACAGCCTTTTAGTAGTTTACAGCTGATGCTGTGGATGTGGTTTATAACCAATATAACTATGGATGTGATTTATAACCAATGATAATGAATTCTGACTACCCTAGGATGACTATTTTGTCCTGGATAAAATATTTGCATACTATTTTCTGTGCTTCTTTTTATGACTTTTACCCACAGCAATGAATATTTTTATTCGTACAATCTGAGTTCGCAGCTGCAATGGTGGGCAAAAAATAAAATCCCCCCCTGTGTAAAATGAATGTTCCCTAAACTATTTATGAAAAAGATAAAAAGGTTAGAAAAAAATCTTCTTTTCTCTTTTTTTTCCCTGCCGCTTTTACAAATTGATGATTTTTATCCAGCACCGTAGTTCCAGGGGGTGACTATATGTGGCAATGGCTTATCTAAGATACATACGGATGCTTAAATTAATTAGGAGAAAGCATACATACAGGAATTCACTACTCGAAGACAACTGGAGATATGAAAAGAAATGCAAGGCACAGCCTTTTCCATGTTTAAAAAGGTAGTCTTATAAAAGTACAAAATTATTTACTTTTTTTGAAGTGCCTTTTAAACAATACCAGGATGATCCAAGATTCCCTTATTGGAGATAAAGGGGAGAACTTGCATGTTCTAAGTAAGCAATCAAGACATGGGACAGTTCTTGGGAATTTGTGACTGCCTGGGAGGAAGGAATGGTTTAAAGTCTTAACTCCAGCTAGATATTAATTCTCAGGAAATACCAGGAGTTGAAGTTGTCATTGATAATATGAGATAAAAAAATGCCAAAGAAAAAAAGCAAGGGTTTGATCCTGAAAACATGTAAGTAGCTTTACTTTCATGAATATTTCCACAGAAGTTCAACGGGACTACGCAAATGAGCAAAGTTATTCACATGATTTAGTATTTACAGGATTGAGCCCTAATTGTATAGATTTATGCTTGTTTGTTAAAATAAGTTGACCATTTTCAACTGGAATAGGCAAGATATTTCAACTCAAGTCCCACTTATATCTTTAAAATAGAGTGAATAGGCCTTGTGCATTTTGAAATTCACCCCTATGCAGAGGGGCTGCACAAGGCTTATGTATGACAAGCTCTGTTTTGAGGACTAAAGTGAGTGCCCATAGCTCTGCATAGTAGTGAATTTCACTTGGATATTGGCTTACTAGATTGCTTAAATCATTCTTCAGATTCCCATTCAGTTTGTAACAACTACTTGTAAAAGGTATTTATAATGGACTTGTGTGCTAGCAGTTCATTTTATGCATCTGTAGTAGTCCTCAGTGAGTTAGATGGCCTAGTGGTTAGCACACTTAGTGCCACCTCCAAGTTGCAGTCCAGGCTATCTTTTAATCAGGAGTGCAGTGAGGTGGGCAGGCAACTTGAGCGCTTCCTATAGTAGAGGCAGTGGTAGGGGAGTCCGGTCCCACCCACTCCACCGGGCTCTGAGTCAGGGCCTTAGGAAGGTCAACAGTGTCTGGCCCCTGAAGGTGCCCTCCAAGTTACACTCCCCAGGTCACTTCCTAGCATCTGCTTTTCTCTCCCAGCTTCCACTCCAATATAAAGTGAAAAGAAAATGAGAAGGCAACCAAACCATTAGCCCCAACTGGACTCAGTGTACGGTCCTATTCCCTCAGGAAGGCTTTTCTGGTGCCTGTGTCAGGA
This sequence comes from Malaclemys terrapin pileata, assembly GCF_027887155.1. Classification (NCBI taxonomy): domain Eukaryota; kingdom Metazoa; phylum Chordata; order Testudines; family Emydidae; genus Malaclemys; species Malaclemys terrapin. The sequence continues at coordinate 181,901,042 of NC_071507.1, read as the reverse complement.
GCTTCAGGGAGGTCTGTCCTCTTCTCCAGCCTCCTCGCTTTTCATAGATTCATAGATTCTAGGACTGGAAGGGACCTCGAGAGGTCATCGAGTCCAGTCCCCTGCCCGCATGGCAGGACCAAATACTGTCTAGACCATCCCTGATAGACATTTATCTAACCTACTCTTAAATATCTCCAGAGATGGAGATTCCACAACCTCCCTAGGCAATTTATTCCAGTGTTTAACCACCCGGACCGTTAGGAACTTTTTCCTAATGTCCAACCTAGACCTCCCTTGCTGCAGTTTAAACCCATTGCTTCTGGTTCTATCCTTAGAGGCTAAGGTGAACAAGTTTTCTCCCTCCTCCTTATGACACCCTTTTAAATACCTGAAAACTGCTATCATGTCCCCTCTCAGTCTTCTCTTTTCCAAACTAAACAAACCCAATTCTTTCAGCCTTCCTTCATAGGTCATGTTCTCAAGACCTTTAATCATTTTTGTTGCTCTTCTCTGGACCCTTTCCAATTTCTCCACATCTTTTTTAAAATGCGGTGTCCAGAACTGGACAGAATACTCCAGCTGAGGCCTAACCAGAGCAGAGTAGAGCGGAAGAATGACTTCTCGTGTCTTGCTCACAACACACCTGTTAATACATCCCAGAATCATGTTTGCTTTTTTTGCAACAGCATCACACTGTTGACTCATATTTAGCTTGTGGTCCACTATAACCCCTAGATCCCTTTCTGCCATACTCCATCCTAGACAGTCTCTTCCCATTCAGTATATGTGAAACTGATTTTTCCTTCCTAAGTGGAGCACTTTGCATTTGTCTTTGTTAAACTTCATCCTGTTTAACTCAGACCATTTCTCCAATTTATCCAGATCATTTTGAATTATGACCCTGTCCTCCAAAGCAGTTGCAATCCCTCCCAGTTTGGTATCATCCGCAAACTTAATAAGCGTACTTTCTATGCCAATATCTAAGTCGTTGATGAAGATATTGAACAGCGCCGGTCCCAAAACAGACCCCTGCGGTACCCCACTCGTTATGCCTTTTGTTTATGTTTTTGTTATGTTTTGAGCAGGGTTGCTCTCTTTTTAACCCTTTCTCCAGTTGGAGCATGATCTGCAGAGAGGTGCCAGCCACCTGTGCCTAATATGGTCCTTTAACACCATCCAGTCCAGTGTAGGGTTTATATACCCCATCACAGCATCATAATGAATAATACTTAGCACTTACCTAGTAGCATAGCAGCACTTACACAACATACATTACACAAATTAATGCGACGTTTTGATATGTAGCAAGTGATTTCTGTGCATACACTACTTTTAATTTGTAAAGCAGTTTGGGATGAAAGGCCCTAGTAAAGGGGTGGTGGTTATATTTTTTGTATTATATTGGGTATTCATTTTTCCTTACACATCAACCTAAAATATTGGGAATATACTGTTTTTATACCTCTAAAATATTACTTCTAGGCTAGAGAGTATTTTTCTTCTGTCTACCCAAAGATTTATAAATCATATTCAGGATGATAAATTACAGTTTAAAAAATATTGTCCAAATCTTGTTTTCCTTACTTAGGTGAATAATCCAACTGAAGGGAATGGGACTACTTATCTGAGTAGGCTGAGCAGAAATGGCCTCTCTACCTTTAAGGGGAGAGGAAAGTACATTGCACTTATTTTTCAGAGAGAAATACTGTGTATATTACAATACCAAAGACTGAATAAAGCAATGCAAATTTTGTGTTAGGCATTACAGAGATGATAGCAGCCAGAACTGTTTCATTTATTTTCAGCTAATAGTTCAATATGTTTAACAAGTAACCACTGTATTGTACTAAACAAAATCTGTATTTTTGAAGCTATCAGATCAATTTCTTAAATTATTTGCAGTTTCTTTTTAAGTATTATTCTAGATAACACAAAAGACCTAGGACTTTTGTTAAACTTACAAGTAAAAGGAAACACCTATTAATTTCTCCATGAAAAGAAAATGTTTCTATATTATTTATATATAGAGTAGCCTGTCGATTAATCGCAGTTAACCCATGTGATTAACTAAAAAAAAATTAATCATGGTTAAAAAAAGTAATTACGATTAATCGCACTGTTAAACAATAATTGACTACCAATTGAAATTTATTAACTATTTTGGATATTTTTCTACATTTTCAAATATATTGATTTCAATTACAACACAAAAGACAAAGTGTCCAGTGCTCACTTTATATTATTATTTTTATTACAAATATTTGTAAAAATGATAAACAAAATAAATAGTATTTTTCAATTCACCTCACACAAGTACCATAGTGCAATCTCTTTATCATGAATGTGTAATTTACAGATGTAGATTTTTTTGTTACATAACTGCACTCAAAAACAAAACAATGTAAAACTTTAGAGCCTACAAGTCCATCTGTCCTACTTCGTGTTCAGTCAATCACTAAGACAAACAAGTTTGTTTACATTTATGGAAGATAATGCAGCCCACTTCTTATTTACAATGTTTCCTGTAAGTGAGAACAGTCATTTGCATGACATTTTTGTAGCCGGCATTGCAAGATATTTACGTGCCAAATTTGCTAAACATTTGCATGCTCCTTCGTGGTTCAGCCACCATTCCAGAGGACATGCTTCCATGCTGATGACGCTCATTAAAAAAATAATGCATTAATTAAATCTGTGACTGAACTCCTTGGGGGAGAATTGTATGTCTCCTCTTTGTTTTACCCACATTTTGCCATATATTTCATGTTATAGCACTCTCGGATGATGACCCAGCCCATGTTGTTCGTTTTAAGAACACTTTCACTGCAAATTTAACAAAGCGCAAAGAAGGTACCAATGTGAAATTTCTAAAGATAACTACAGCACTCGACCCAGGGTTTAAGAATCTGAAATGCCTTCCAAAATCTGAGAGGGACAGGGTTTGGAGCATGCTTTCAGAAGACTTAAAAGAGCAACACTCTAATGTGGAAACTACAGAATCCGAGCCACCAAAAACAGAAAATCAACATTCTGCTAGTGGCATCTGACTCAGATGATGAAAAAGAACATGCGTCAGTCCACACTTCTTCGGATCGTTATTGAGCAGAACCCGTCATCAGCATGGACACATGTCCTCTGGAATGGTGGTTGAAGCATGAAGGAACATATGAATCTTTAACGTATCTGGCACGCAAATATCTTGATGCCAGCTACAACAGTGCCTTGCGAATGCCTGTTGTCACTTTCAGGTGACATTGTAAACAAGAAGCAGGAAGCATTATCTCTTGCAAATGTAAACAAACTTATTTGTCTGACTGATTGGCTGAACAAGAAGTAGGACTGAATGGACTTGTAGACTCTAAAATTTTACTGTTTTATTTTTGAATTCAGTTATTTTTTGTACATAATTTCACATTTGTAAGTTCAACTTTCATGATACAAATACTGTAGTGCAATCTCTTTATCAGGTTAATTGAAAAATACTATTTATTTTGTTTTTTACAGTGCAAATATTTGTAATAAAAATAATATAAAGTGAGCAATTGTATTATGTGTTGCAATTGAAATCAATATATTTGAAAATGTAGAAAACATCCAAAAATATTTAAATACATGGTATTCTAATTTTTTAATAGCGTGATTAATCTCACGATTAATTTTTTTAATCGCTTGATAGCCCTAATAGTGAGTAAGAATTGTGCATGATGCATTACCGATATGTACGATTATAAGGTCTTCTCTACCTCAAGGAGATTAATTCTAGGAACCATGGGCCTGATCCAGATCCCCAGTGAAGATTTTTGTGGGTGTTAGATTGGGAGCCAAAATTCTCATTAGGATTTTTCCGTACATAAGAGATTATCTGTGGCCCAAAGTTTCTGTGAGAACATTTTCTTCAGGGTGGTGGACTATAGACCCTATAGATTCATAGACTTTAAGACCAGAGTCCTACATGAGTTACTGAAGTCCTCAAATCATGATCTAAAGACTTCACATTACAGAGAATTCACCATTTACACTAGTGTAAACCTGCAAGTATCCTGTGCCCCGTGCTGAAGAGGAAGGTGAACCCTTCCCCCCCCCCAGGGTCTATGCCAATCTGACCAAGGGAAAAACTCCTTCCTAATCCCAAATATAGCAGTCTGTTGAATCCTGATGAAATGCTCAGGGTTCAACAGCCACACACCTGGGAAAGAATTCTCGATAGTAACTTAGAACCCTCCCCATCTAGTGTCCCATCACCAGCCTTTGGGGATATTTGCTACTAGCAGTCGCAGATCGGCTACATGCCATTGTAGGAAGTTTCATTAAACCATTCCCTTCAAATTTACCAGGCTCAGTCTTGAAACCAGTTAGGTCTTTTTCCCCCACTGCTCCTCCTGTAAGGCTGTTCCAGAACTTCACTCTTCTGGTAAGAAAATTTCGTCTAATTTCAAGTCTGAACTTTTTGATGATCAGTTTGTGTCAACATTGTCACATAACTTAAATAACTCCTATTGTGAGGAATCAGGGGGCATGGCCCTCTTAACCCACATGCCCTGAGACCTCTAAGGAAGGCCTGCAGATCTCAGGGAACCCATGAAGTTATTTACATAGATCCCCAGTGTTTCCTTCACTACTCCCTAGTCTGCTCTTGCCCCATCCATAACAACATGGTTGTCTCTGGATGAAACATCCCCATCAGATACTTCACTAAACAATTCCACAGTGACTTTGGAAGCAGCATAATACAATATTGGCATCATCAGAACTATCTTACACTACAAATTCTTGATATCTCTCAGGTTATCTTTCAAATGATATCCCAAATAGCTCACTGCAGAGTTTAGCTTCTTTAAATAGTGCAATTCTAAGAAAAGTCCCTTTTTTCTGTTTTATGGCTATAGTTTCTCAGATAAAATTCCTCCCCCGAAATGTCATAGATACAAAATGTTCAGAGAAAAAACCTAGATGAACCATAGCAATTTAAAAGCACTACTCCCTTTATTCAACCTCATCAGTGCCTATCAATCATAATATATATGGGCAACTATCAGGAAGCTATAACAACACTATTATTCTCTTGAGTAGTGCCCTGGCATCAAACTACGCTATCAGTCCATAAACACATGAGTCACTGGGATCATTCACTTGAGTAAGATCTGGAGGATATAACCCTTTATTATTATTTTTGTATTCATTTAATATTTATATTATAGTAGTACGTAGGGGTCCCAATCAGGATTAGGGCTATATTATGCTAGCCATTGTATAACACATAAGAAAACATTGGGTGAAATCCAGGCCCAGCTTGAAGTCAATGGAAGTTTTGCCAATGACTTCAAGAGAGTCAGGGTTTCACCCACAGTCCCTGCCTCAATGAGTGTACAGATAAAGAAATATGTGTAGCAAATCCTAGAAGATCTAATGAGGCTATGTTAAGGATATTTGGGCTGCCTCATATTTGAATAGCGTTGGCTCAGTGTTAGTCAGGATATAAGCATTTTTTTAAATGTTGCACTCTCTCATAAAAGCATGAGTCTACTGGTATCTTAGTTTTGGCCTTTATAACAGGTTCCCAATGGAAATACTTTGAAATAATTTTGCATTCATTACATAAATGATAACAAGCTCTCATTCTGTAGCAGAGTCCCCTGGGTAATCTTGCATCACAATGTCTTATAGCTAGTGCTGAATGAATACTTTGGAAAACAATGCAACTCTATAAAAACACGAGGCATTTAGGGGTTAGTTTATTTTTAATATGCCTGCAAAACTGTTGAAGATTTTCTTAAAAGATGTAAATAACTATTTTTCACTTTAGCAAACCTCTTCTCTCCCCTGTCAGTGTAGATGGGGAAAAAAGAGGTCAAAACACAGGCATTCTGGCTGGCCTCAGAAAATCCCCCCACACGCTATAATCTTGTGGGTGAAGTAGTTTTATTCTAATACATGACACATGATGAATTTATAGAGACCAGTAGAGCCTTCACAGATTATCAGCTGCATAGTCCACAATTTTCATGATTAGTTCCATAAGTTAGAATTGAATTACCCATTGTGTATATAATTATGGCTGAATTCCATCAGAAACTCAATTTCCCTTTATTTGCATATTATACCTTAATTAATTTTCTTTACCAATAAATATTTAATTATAGTACAATAATGTCTTAATTAAAACTAAATTAAAATTTTGGACAGTTAATTTGAACCATTACCAGCCTCTCTATTAGCTTATAGCAATTTCTAGTCAGCTGCAAATTGTCATAAATTTTTCTAAAAAGACCTTAGCCATGGTTTGATTTATTAATAAAATCATTATCATTTCATTAAATTTTGTGTTTCTCAATGCAGAATGATTTTCAGCTGATTGGCATGCAGGAGGAATATCCTTTTCAGTTTATCATCATAATTGATTGACAGACCTGAAGGCATGCAAAGTGCTATTCCTTTTGATGTTAGTCTCTCTAAAACTTTAGGAATGGAGACAGGACTGGGACTGTTGAACCCCTATAAAAAAACCCATCAGTTAAGAAAACATCCTGCATGAATATTTAAAAACACATGACAAATAGAAATGGGATGGAATATTCTAGCAAACTTCAAATAGATGGCTGGAGGCATAGAGACAGCTCATCTATTTTACTTATGTCTGGATCAGTGGGTACCTGCTCTCCTGGAGCTTATCATGCAGCCCATACATAGGTAAGACTCTCTTTGGCTGCAGTGTGTGAGACCTGCAGAATCAAGACATTGAATATCATCTGTACATGGAATAATGCCCTTGAAAACTCTGTTCTGGGGAACAGTATCCCAACCACTGATCATTCTTATGCTTTGATGGGAGGAAAACCTCTGGAAAGGACATAAACATATTGTGACACTCACACATATTGCATAACTCTGTTACCAGAGCCAAATTAATTGAGTGCAGGCCCTGGGAATAAGGATTCAGACTCCTGAGCATTGTTGTGTAACATCTGTTGGGACACTATAAAACAATTTAGAAAAGACTCTCAAATGTTAAGCTTCCAAGCCATAACTCAAGCAAGCCCTGCTGATGACGTGGTTCAGACAGTATTAAGGGGCCAAACTATGCCACTTAAAGGGGATAGTGGTCCCTAGCTGCTGGCTGGGAAGTCTGGGCAATATGATTCCATTAAAGCCATGCTGTCAGGGAGCCAGTGCCCTTTGGCCCTGTGTGTCCCCTCATCTATGTGTGATCCATTTGGTTTGTAGGCCAGAAACTCAGTTTTTTTACACGGAGAGGCAAATTGTTCCCCTGATGGAAAAACTCATAGGAAGCTCTCGAGGGGAATCTGACAGATTTTTCTGGCTCCTCCATGGGTTTTCCTAAAAGAGGCACAATCTGGCCACTAAGGGATTTAAACCACAGTCAGTCAAGTCAAATAGAGCATTTAAGTTCCATCTCATATACAATAAGTTATAGTCCATTTTTTTTTGGATACATTTATTTATTTGGACTTGTAAATATGACTCCCATCTTAAGCACTGGGCATATATGTCCATTAAAAATAACAAAACTCACAATAAACCAATTACAAAACAAGGACTCTCCTTCCCCAATAACCAACACCCACCTTCAGTCCCTGGACTTGGTCCTTGCAGAATGCCTGGGAATTCAACATATTTAGGCTCCATTACTCAAGCTGCTTGTGAGGATCGACAGATCTGTTTATCTCTCTTGGCTATTTTTGTAACTGTGGGGTGTGATATTACCCATGGCACAATCTGGACTGATGAACAGCTGTGTGCCCTCAGTTCTCCAACCCGGGGTGCCTTTTGCTGTGAGAGTTACCACTACTGGTCTTCTCACACACAGCCTCCAGCATGTAAGTTATTCCTAGTTATAGTATATAAGTGCTATAGCCAGCCACTCCTGAATTACAGTGCAAAGAAACACCAACAAATTCCCAGTCCCAGATTTCCCCTCGGAAATATACGTCTTGAACTGCCCAGCTCTCTCCTGGACAATACAAGCTGATATAAAGTCAATCATTTTATTAATAGAAAAGCTGGAGAATATAGCCCATTATTATTTACGTATTAATGTAATATTTACAATATGCACAAGTTCTGTTATCCCAAATGGAATTTCCCAAACACTTCAATCCAAACATACCGGTTTAGATAAAACAATAAAACATGTTTATTAACTATAAAAATATATGTTTAAAGTGATTACAAATAATGAGGAATAAAAGTCAATTGGTTATAAGAAAATAAAAATAAAATACAAGTAATGCCTAACTTAAGATGAAGTGAATTCAGAGCAAAGACTCACTCACCACGTTTCAGTAGTCTTACTAGCTGAATCTCTTTCAGTCAGGATCCTTCCCCCCAGTCAAATGATTCTTTCTTTGTTTAGTGATGGTCTATTTGATTTTGCTGACCCATGCCTAATGCGTTGGCTAGCCTTTTGTCGCTGGAGAACTGGTTTGTGGCTGTTCCCTCTGACTTGGAACATGCCTAGTAATACGGTACAGAAGAATCCTATAACGTTACACGCTATGTTGCCACATATATTTTATCAAGACAATAATGATCAGCAAATTATGAGTTTTCGAATGATACTTCACAAGGCATACTTTGTACAAAATTTATCATAGTCCTGTAAAAGGGGTGAATATAGGGGTACAGATTGTCACCTGATATTTGCCAAAACTCTTCCAAAATCTACTAACTGGCCATCTATATTTGAACCCCAGTTCTATGATGATATGTGTTCTTAACTTCACCACAAGTTAGGAAAATATTCTGATAACAACATGGTTTCTTTCCAGTTATTTCATAATATAAATAAAGTTTTGAGCTCCCAGTGAACCAACACAAAACATATGTCACCCGGGAGGAGGACAAAATTAATACATATCTACTCTTACAATACATATTAGAAAAAACCGCAGCAATTCAATTGAATGCCTGGGAATGAGCAATACAGACTATTAAAAATAATAGTTTTTCTTTTCCAGGAGAAAAGTGCTTCCTCAGAAGAAGGAAAAAGTCTTTAGCAATAATCCTCATGCAAAAATCCAGGGTGCCAATCAATATTGTATCCAGCATAGTTCACAATCAATACACTGCAGTAAAAAAAAAAAAAAAAAAAGTGTGTGTGTGTATGTAAAGTCCAAAAGGATGGAAAGTGTGATAACCTAGGGGTATAAACAAAGTTCATAATATTGGCTGCTGAATGGAGAAATGAAGCAGCTAGTTTAAAAAAGAAAGAAAACATTGCTTCTCCTCAGATAAAATATTGCTCCATTGCTAATATTTATGGATTGCACATACAGTGCAAAGCACAATGTAAAGATGTTTCTAAGGCCCGAGCATTCCTCTAAGGCCCATATATCTCCTAATTGCAGTATTTCACCAGTGAAAAAAAATCCTGTACATTAAAGGAAAGGTAGAGGTTTAATTTGGCTCCTAAGGTTTTGTGACTACAAAGGACTTCACGGTGTCTGAATTTCAGAGGCATCAGTGGATAGAACTCAGCACCTCCTTTTCCAGAATCTTAGGCCCCCCACCACTTGAGTTAGTCTGTTAATTGTAATAGTGTTAGGCTTTAGGTGCATGCACATGCATGCGTACACACACGTGCGTGCATGCACACACTCTGAATTGCTATCCACTTTAGATATAATTTTCAGGCAATAGATTCTTCAATCTGCTCTTAATGCATTTCAGGATAACGATTTGTATAGCGAGATATAAAATGATTCCTTTGGGGGAGGAAGTAATTATTGAGTTCAAAGCTAAATTAATAGACTTTACAGCATCTTTTTAATCTTGGGCTAATTCTCTTATGAGAGAGCTCTCAATGGCAGTCACTGCCAGCTGCGTCCCATGAATTGCAATGTCTTTCTGCTGCAGAGCAAAGGAAAATACCCTTCAACTGTGACTTCTTCATACAGAAGAAGATCCATACTGCAACACCAAAATTACAGGTAAGAAAATTAATTTTCCTGTATACACCATCCAAAGGAATAGACTTTAACCACCTAAAAGAAAAGTTTTGGGGTTTGATTCTCTCCTGCAAATTTAATAAATCAATTTATCAGGAAGAAGAGCTGATGGGTGTCCACTATGGAACCAGCCAAAGAGAGAGAATGATAGGGATAGGCTATTCTGCCAAGATTAAATTCACCCCTTTGAAGAAGATTAGCAAAAAAACCAAGGCACCAGTGAATCGCACTGAAACTCTGACCCCCTGTGGAGGAATGACTTTCAAATCCCAGGTGAAAAAGGCAGAGCCAAAATGCATAAGACACAACTCTGGCATCATCTGGGTAATCAGTGCAAGGGGAGGGAAGCAGAGAAGCCAAAAAAATAAAAATAAAGAAAAAGCTTCACACCCTGGAATGCTCAGGAATGCTCTTCCAGGACTTTTATGGGGACTTTTATGGAAGAATGTTCAGTAATATTACTTATGAGTGATAGTTCCAGAAATACTGCACGTGTGTTCCAGCATTTCCTCGTTTAGTACTCCAACACTGCTCCAGAGGTGTTCAGCATAGGCACTTATGCTGGCGTGACTGCGATTAAAATTTGGTCTATCATTGGAAAAGTGTTTGAAGGTGGCAGATGTTATATAGATTTAAAAATGTTATTACAAGCAACTCTATTTAATTTGGACACATTAAGTTGAAACAAATGTGACAGAACATTCCTCAAGAAACTGATTTAGCCTAACGGTAGTGAATGGTAATCATGGCTGCTTAACTGAGACAGTATTGGCACACAATATTAGTTAGTGCCTAGATACCTTAGTGGTGAGTGACTAAGTGTGAAATGCTAGGCTCTTGTCTAAGGCCTCTGTCAGGGCAACTGCAGCCCCAATTAAAATACCTTATCTTTACTGGCAGCTAGACAAATATTTCCAAATTATACAATTTACTTACTGTTTGCAGTTTTGCAGGCCAGGAGAGCTTTGAAGCCTATATCACATTCTACATTCTTTGAAGACTAGAACACATTCTACTGATTTTTTTTCTCCTCCTTTATACTTTTTAATAAAATCTAGAAATATGTTAACAAAACAGTTCTACTACAGATGTTTACCTCAAGTTGTAGCAAAAATTGCATGTTATTATACTGCACTTGTGAAATAACATATGACCATACAATTAACAATAGTATTGTAATGCACATATATATGGTTAGATTTGAGTACAGAATAAAGTTTATAAAAGAAAACTTTTGATCTCATCCCTTGTTTCTTTTTTGTTGTTGCAGTTTCTCTAAATTTGTTTCATTCATGTTCTGTTCTTACTTTCTTGTTTTTATTATTTATCTTTGCCCTCCTCCTTTTTTATAATTCTGTTTCTTAATATGTGACTCTATATATTTAAGCACTCTGTTCCCAAGATGTATTTAGAGGCGTACCTACTTATTTCACAAAAAGAACAGGAGTACTTGTGACACCTTAGAGACTAACAAATTTATTTGATCATAAGCTTTCATGGGCTAAAACCCACTTCATCGGATGCATGCAGTGGAAAATACAGTAGGAAGATATATATATATATATATATATATATATATATATATATATATATATATACACACAGAGAACATGAAACAGTGAGTGTTACCATACACTCTATAACGAGAGTGATCGGTTAAGGTGAGCTATTACCAGCAGGAGAGGAAAAAAAACTTTTTGTAGTGGTAATCAAAATGGCCCATTTCCAGCAGTTGACAAGAAGGTGTGAGGAACCATAGGCAGGGCTGGCTCCAGGCACCAGCCCAGCAAGCAGGTGCTTGGGGCGGCCAATACCAAGGGGCAGCACTCCAGTCGCTATTGGGGCAGCACGTCTGGCTCTTCGGCGGCAATTCGGCAGCGGGTCCTTCACTCCGTCTCAGAGCGAAGGACCAGCTGCTGAATTGCCGCCGAAGACTGAAGCGGCGGCAGTAGAGCAGTTCGTGATCGCGGCTTTTTTTTTTTTTTTTTTGCTGCTTGGGGCAGCAAAAACCCTGGAGCCGGCCCTGACCATGGGAGAGGGGGGAATAAACATGGGGAAATAGTTTTACTTTGTGTAATGACCCATCCATTCCCAGTCTTTATTCAAGCCTAATTGAATGGTGTCCAATTTGCAAATTAATTCCAATTCAGCAATCTCTTGTTGGAGTCTATTTTTGAAGTTTTTTTGTTGTAATATTGCGACTTTTAGGTCTGTAATGGAGTGACGAGGGAGACTGAAGTGTTCTCCAACTGGTTTTTGAATGTTATAATTCTTGACATCTGATTTGTGTCCATTTATTCTTTTATGTAGTGACTGTCCGGTTTGGCCAATGTACATGGCAGAAGGGCAGTTTTACTCTCCCTACTTCTCCTTCCATTACTAGTGCAAAGCCAACATAGCAGTAGAAAAGGGAACTGGATTCTATTCTGATTTGCACATAATCAATAAAATTGGTAATTAAGTTCTTCTTCAGAATCTTTATTCTTGGTGATGTATTGGCTAGTGAGAATCCAGTGAGTTTGTAGATTAGATTCAGTTTGCAGGACTGGTTGTTAAAAACATGATTTAATTGAATATTGTACACATTTGGAAATCATTGTGATGCATGGCAGTGATGCCATTTTTAGAGAATCACTTTTCAGCATAGAATGACACTTTTAGCAGAATTGAAACAAAATAGCATTTGGATCTGAGTGAAACTTTCGAAACTACAATATTCAAATAACTGAATATATTGAATATTTATTCTTCAAATGTCCATTGATAGCTGTTAATTCTATTGGTCATTCTATTAATTGAAGGTAGAAATATATAATTGTATCACTACCAAATATTCCTGATCTGGACTAAAACTTATCACTGAAGTCCTTGATCAAGGTGTACCTGCTCAATCTTTTCCACTGAGACTTTAAATGGCCCTGTACATAAAGTCTACAAAATAAAGGATGTATTGATTCTGTAGGATTTTAAGGTAGCTACCTTTGTTCTTGAAAGTTAATATTGCTTTCTCACTTTGTCCCTAACCTGTAATTAGATAGGCCTCTCCAAAGGTCTTGCTTAAATGAACAATTTATTTCCTTCACCTCTTCTGGGAGAAAAACTTGGTGTATTAAACAAAATGAAAGAGAGAGCTAATAAAACCAGAAAAACTCTCAGACAATTAGGAGTCAAACGCTTAAGCAAATTCTGTGCAACTATATTATGCCTTCTCATAGAAGTCAGGCAGGGATATGTAAAATGATATTCCAAACAAATTGAAAATGCCTTCATGTATAATCAAAGCGAAAGCTTATAAGTGATGAGATAAAGGAAGTGAGATCTTAGCTGTGAAACACAGAGGATTCTCTGAGATTTAGTACACTGCAATACTCTAATACCAGACTTTTCAGGCCTACTACTGAAATTATATCTCTGTTGATTATTATTTTTATTATCTCAAATTACTTCCCTTAGGCTTGGTCTACACTACCCCCCCTAATTCGAACTAAGGTACGCAACTTCAGCTACGTGAATAACGTAGCTGAAGTCGAAGTACCTTAGTTCGAACTTACCTTGGTCCACACGCGGCAGGCAGGCTCCCCCGTCGACTCCGCGGTACTCCTCTCGCCGAGCTGGAGTACCGCAGTCGACGGCAAGCACTTCCGGGTTCGACTTATCGCGTCCAGACTAGACGCGATAAGTCGAACCCAGAACTTCGATTTCCAGCCGTCGAACTAGCTGGTAAGTGTAGCCAAGGCCTTAAATTACATTTAAACAGAAAATAGTGTTTTACATCCAATTTACATTCACTTTGTACAGGTATCTGAGTACAGAAAGGGCAAGGCAGTGAGTAATTAGTCCCCTAGGCTAGAATGTTTCATTTCACTAAATTTCAATCTGCTTTAGGGATTATGCTGTTTAAAATACATTGCACCTAACAGAGAAGAACTCCTTAATATCTTAATTCAGGCTGCATTCATTATGGATTCTGTGAAAACATAAAAATTCTCTAAATCTGCAGATTTAGCAAAGATTTCTTTAAAGCAACACCAATATGCTATTGTAACCGAATGTACTACTGCTAGTTGCATTCACTTCACTGGTTCGGTGTACAATGGTCTGTGCTCATTGCAGAAGAAATTTAGACTAGTTATACTGCTTAGCTCATGGTGGCCTTTCCCCATTCTGCTCATTTTAGTTGAATAAAGGAGTGCAATCAGCAGGTGCATATTATTTAGTGACTGAATGAAACATGAAACATTATGACAGCCATCAGTCTTATGCTCCCCAGTGTTAGAAGACAGATTGTGTTTCCCTTGGGTAACAGGGGGTGACTCTGCCTTCTTTGTCTTTATCCTCACCACGTCTATGTATCTCTCTCCACTGCCTTAAAACCCATTATTCCCACCACCCTCAGCTGAGTGATGGGGCTTGGGAGACGGACTCAGAAACTGGCATGGGAAGTATTTCGGACTGGAAAGAGGTGTGAAACAGTACGTGTCCTTTATATGCTCTCCTGCAGGAAATGGGAGCTGCTTTAGCCATCAAGACATCAGATTCTTCCCATAAAGCATCTGGAAGCATGATGATCTTTTTCCCATCTTAAAGCAGACCAGCAGTGTATGGTAGATTTTCCCCTCTTCTCCACATTGATGTTGAAGTGAAGAAAGCTTCCACAGGATGTGTTGATTACTTTTCTTTTCCTTCAGCAGCACGTCAGGGAGTGGAGAGAATTGTGGGCATGGGTGGTGGTGCAGGTAGGGGTGAGGAAGAAGGTTGTTTAGCAGATGGAGTAGAAGGCCTTATATCTAAGGTATGTATCACTTTGGAATCTAAGTATCTCTATTCTGAGTCAAGGTAGGCAGAGTAAGGGAATCCTGCTCAGCACTGTATCTGTATCTATTTGCCCACTGGGAAAACACTCAATTGCCCAGGTCTTCCAAAACACATCAGCTGTTCCCTCTATGGCTCTGTGAATGTTTTATTTTGCTTTCATTGTTGGTGAGTGAATTGAAACTCCAAGTAAACTCGGTCTGTTTGTTGGCCAAGAAAGATACAAGCACAAACAAACTTTATAACCATTTGCATTTTTTTTTAAAGTATACTCATTTCTATGTAAATTATGTGTGACCTAGAAGATTTCCTGCATAGCCCTCCACATGGCAAAGATTGGATACCTCTCAGCTTTGGAGTGTGACTTATATTTTGTTTTCCATATAGAATATTTCAAAGTTGTATATGTTTTAAAGCAAGAAGAGACCATTTTGATAATCTAGAATGACTTGTGCATAACATAGGCCATAGAATTTAATCAAGTGATTTCTGCATCAAATCCATAACCTGTGGTTGAGCATATCTTTTAGAAAGGCATCCAGTCTTGATTTAGAGACATCAAAATGGGATTCCAAGATGAATGGATTTTGATAAGTTTCATTGAAACCCATAAACATGCTTTTCCTTGCATAGATACCAAAGAAAAAAAGATCTGAGCAGTTAAATCCCTTTTTTGTTATAATAATAAAAACAGGATACAAATATATTATCAGATGAACAGCATACAATTTTTCAATACCTGCACCTGTATTTATCTGGCTTTTCAACCTGAGTTTAGCTTCTTTGCTCTCAGTGTTGGTTTATTGAACTTATTTGAAATAAGGCCATTCAGATGAGCAATATTACATTTTAATATCACAATGGACACAAAAGGTAAATGCTCATGAAAGAAAAGGTGATTCATTTTGACAGAGTGGCAATCTCTGTAATCTGTCCCTTTCATCAATGATCAGCAAACAAAAACTCATATGCTTCTATGACTGCTGTGTACCTAGTTATTTATATGGCTAGAGAAAGTTTTCCCCCCTCATAAATTTGAAATTTAGTGAGAATAGTTGTTTGCTGGAAATTGTATATCATTACCTCATATGTCAGACAGTTGGCAATCTTGATTGTGTCAAATTTTGAAACTCAAATATTTTGCTCATAACTAGAAAACCATCACAAGTTGCAAAATTTGAAACTAAATCTTGAACATCGAAATGATATGATATTTAGATCTGGAGTCAAATTTGCAAAAATTCCTAGGTGCTTAAGGCACATTTTCAGCAGTCACTTAGGGCCAATTTTCAAAGGTATTTAGGCTCATGAAGATTTAAATGGGTGCCTAATGGGATTTTCAATAGTACTTAAATAGGTTAGATCTCTAACTTCTATTGAAGTCAATGGGAGTTAGGCACCTAACCTGCTTAGGTACTTCTGAAAAACCCACTAGGTACCTAAATACCTTTGAAAATCTGACCCATAATCATTTAGGAATCTAAATCTCATTGAAAGTCCTAAGTTTCTAAGTTACTTCTGAAAATTGGACATAGGCTCCTAAATCACTCAGGCACTTTTGAACATGTTTTTCCTGGTTCAGCATATTATAAAGATAAAAGCCATTTGAAAAATATGGATCCATATCTAGGTTCACATTCAAACGCTGCCTAAGTTCAGAGATTCATGGTCTGGGCTTTGTTTCAGACCTATTTAAATTAAGATTTTCCTTTTTATGATTTCTTATAGTTATTCCAGTTCTGATCCCTTTTCTCCTCTGAAGTTTGTTTATAATTCTGGGGTTAGACACCAAATCTCAAAGTGAAACATAAGTGAAATGGTAGAGTTTCAATTGGTTTCAAGTAGAGATTAATCAAGCCTGCACATTTAAGTAATAAACTGCTGTACATTTCAAGGGAATCTAGACTCAGATCCTTGAATCTGAATCTGCCACTCAGTTTTGGTTCTTGGTTGGGTCTAAACTCAGAAGTGGCTTGTACTCTGTTTTCATGTTGGAGGCAGCTGAAATTTCATGAGAACAGCTATTCTCATTAGATTTTTGGCTAAAAGCAGAGGAAATAGAAAGAGAATAATTGATTTAATGAGGTTTCCACCATTAAAAATATGGTGGAAATCTCACCAGAATAGTTTGTGAGATTTCAGTATCATCCAAATACAAGTCCTCATCCAATTTGGCTTCAGAACTAAGCCCATGACCTGAATCTGAACATAGCCGCCTTAGTCCAACTTTGCTTTTAAATTTCAATACTACAAAACCACAAATTACAGATGGATTTTGCTTCAAACCCACAAAACCAACTAAGGGTCATGTGGAAGATTTTGAATCATGGAACCCCTTTTTAATGACCCTGGTCTGAGTTTTGAGTTTGTAACAAATGCAGAAATCAGAAGATTGGAGGGGTCATTGTGAGCATTTCCGGCAGCTCTATTTCTGTGCACAAAAGAAGAGCAGATGCAGCTAGCAGACTTGCAGTGCTGCATTTGATCTAGAGCTCCTTACTTTGGCACTTTAGTCTTGGAACATTGCCTATCAGTGCTCCCACTCATTAGGCCAAATGCACTTCAACCCAGAGTCATACACATTCATCAAGGTATGTACATTGCTATGTACCCTAATCAGATAGCACATAAAACATATAGTGAGCCAGATTCTCATTTGATGTAAACTGGCATCGTTCCATTGATTTCAATGAATTTACACCTATTTATATCAGCTGAGAATCTAGCCCAATTTGTGCCGTAAGTATCACCTAATTGTTTTTGGTTTTCCTTTTGATTATTTTAATCCTTAATTAACAAAATTGGAAAAGGAGTTTCATAACATCCATCACTTAGTTATTGTTATTCCTTCCTTGTGACAATTTTCATTTCATCGGATATATTAATATGGGATAGTGACCATTTCTGTAAGGAAGTCGACAACAAAATGCACAATGTAAACTCACATATGCATTTACTGAGATTTACTTTTTAAATGCCCATCACATACAAACTCAATCCAATTCCATCTTGAATGGCAGCTCTTTTTTAGATTATCTGTCTCTGATACGCTATTTTAGGTTATACGTCAAAAAGGCCCTCTTTATCAAGGCTATTATCCTCATTTTTTTTCAGTTGGCACACAGAAAACAGAAGATAATCTACCATTACAAAGGCATTCAAGCCTAAACAGTAATATCAAGCTCAATAATATGTAGCAGAAAAAATAACTTCTTAGATTGCCTGGATAAAAGCTCTGGACAGCCATTTCCCTTTATAGAACACATTGGCTTCTAGGGACTAATAAACTTATTAGGGCTCCATTACAAAATTGTTGTCATGAATCACATTTAACTGTAATGTCATATCTTCTCTGTGAAAGGCCGTAATGGAAACAAGATATGGCAGATAAAACCAGCACAGAATAATACTCATTTTACTACTGAATCATAGTCAGCTGCAGCCCTTTGTAATACATACAATAATTGTGTTCGAACCCACATCAAATATGGGGTTTCTTCTTGAGTGGAAGTGGTTCTATCCTTTAAACATCAATTCTTAGTCCTACAGGTTTTTCTCCATGCCTTCACCTTTAAAAATACTTCTGCTATATCTATTGTTAAAAAGAATTGAATGGTAAAATAAATGTAAAATAAATTGATGATCTAATGCAGGTGTTCACAGCAATACATTACCAATACAATTTAGACCCCTTTTGACACAGGTGAAAGAACAGAACTCAAATATTACAATGATGGCCACCTTAGAAAAACCTTAATGCGATAGATTGCATAGACAAGGATACTGAAGTACACTTTAACCCTTAAAAGTAGTTTCTCAGTCATAAAGATGAAGCATATTGGTGGACCGAGGAGAGCATCCTTCTACTAATACTGCTGCACTTTGGTCTCTGAATAACTAGATGACTTCATTCTTCATTCTGGTCCATTTCTAGCACTTTCAGGAGCACTGACCTCTGCAAGGCTACGCCCTGAAATCTGAAAATAAGACCTAATAAATGTTCACGTAAATGAGAATCTCACTTCTTCCTATAATGTATGATGAATGTTCATTTTATTACACTTAAAATCTACATGGTTAATAACTATAATACCTTCTCATTTGATATTTGCTCTTGTTATCCATACCCAGTTATTAAACCCTGGCCAAGTGACCATTTTGTGAAGTAAATGACTGATCTTTGATGGTTTTGTTTGATTGAAGGAGTCCTTCTTTTAAGACAGAACAGACTAGTGACTTTTCTTTTAAGGTATTAGGGTCCCCCCCCAATAACTGATAGTGATAGTGTATCCTACTGTTCAGCGTGTGATACCTGCCCCCACTCCATGCCCAATTCACAAACAATGTTTGTTACAGCCCGAAGCTACAAACCCATGAAATGCAGCTCAAGCTGTTGTGACACATGCTCTAGAGGGTCCCAGTTCAGTTGCCAGTGTCAGCCAAGATGTTTGTTTTCACAATCACTTGGACTAATAATGTGAATTTATAAACACTGGGCCAGAACTTCTCCCTGACTCCATCTTAAACACTCTGCTCCTGGCTCCCCTCCACTGCTAGGAGACATCAGGGATGGGGAAAGAGTGGACTATTCTCCTGCGATCCTAGGCCAGCACAGGGGCCAATTCTGTTGCCATAATTTAGAGCAGCTTTGAAGCTGCTGCCAGGATTGAGGGTAGGGTCAGAAAGGTGGTGGAAAACCATCTAATTCCCTCTCCCTCCAGGGTGCCTAATGCTGCTTAGCCACACCTTAGCACCTGGACCATTATGTATATAAATACTCACTACTGCAATAGATAATAAAGTACATGTTTGCTTTGAAAAAAATACAGTACTAGAGTGGGCAAGGACAAACGATCCTGTATAAATGCGTTTTACTTTTTCAGACACAATAATTATTTTAACTGTGCAGTGCAATGTACCAATATATTAATCTTAGTTAAAAGGTATAGGAATTGTTAATACTATGTTGGATTATAATTATTATAATCTATTTCTATTATTGTAATACCTAACAACCCCATATAGGGTTTAGGATCCCACTGTATTAGACACTAATAGAAAAAGAGACAGATTCTGTCCCAGATAACTCACAATTTTAGGATTTAGACAATATACAAGAGGTGATAATACAATGAAATACCAGAAAGGGGAGCAGAAAGATAAGATAACAGTAAGAACAGATATTTTTGCATAAATTAGTAGCCACTGTGATCTCAGTAGTCATCGATGTCCTCCAATCTAACCAATGCCAATAGATAGTAAGTTAAAGCTATTTAAAAGAAATTCGAGGACAGTAAAATTTAAGAGGATCAGTACAGTATATGCCATTAGCTTCCAGAGATTCTAAATATATATATGGCCCTATACATCAAAATACATTACTCTTAGGAATAACAGACACTAATGTGTTCAGGTGAGAAAAGGAAGAAGAAAAGAATCAGGAACATATATCACTTGGAGGACTGAAAACATTTTGTTGCTGAGAAGATTACATATAACTAAATCCTACTGAATGTTCAGGACTATGGATATTCTCAAAGACAGCATAACACAGATCTCCTCAAAGGTATCATAAACGCATTCAAATTCTAATGAAAAATAAAATGTATGTCATCAGGGCCGGCGCAACCCATTCGGCGACCTAGGCGGTCGCCTAGGGCACTACAATTTGGGGGGTGGCGACTGCGGCGGTATTTCGGCGGTGGGACTTTCTGCCTCCTCTGTGGGGGGCGGCATTTCAGGGCGGGACCTTCCGCCGCCTAGGGCGTCAGAAAAGCTGGCGGCGCTCCTGTATGTCATCAGCAATTGTGTGTGGTGTGTGTGAAGAGTCTTTCTAGCCACAGAAAAGCCATGCAGGGAGATTTCATTCCTTCACTATGTGGATTCATTGGCTATAAAAACCCATGTGCCTACATTTAGAGTGCAGAGTTGGAGGAGAAGGTTTCCAATCATTGATCATAAAACAAGCAGTGTTTGCTCAGGAGTCAAGGTTTGCTTTGGCCTTTATTAAGTGAGTTCAGTGCTCCTAAAAGTGCTAGATATACTGCATAATTCATTACTTTTCCTGGAAATGAAGCAATTTATTGTACAATTTCCTGTTCATGACAACTTTTGATCAACATAATAGCAAATCAAGGTTTGCAGTGGGGCCACAAAATTTCTACCAGGCAGAGGAGTAATTTAGTAATGGAAAACTTGAAAGAATGATGGTGTGAGCTTTGTATGACAATTCTTATTTCTTTCATTAGTTAGATGCACTGTAGTATAAACCAGAGTATATACACTCCATCCCCCAGAATAAAGGGCTCAATGTGTTAGAATATTTTGTTAGCAACATCCTATTTGGAGGTGCTAAATGTATTCTACTTCTGGACTGTTGTGAATGTAATGGGCCATTCAATATGTTGGCAGGAGATATTAGTATGAGAATGATAATGGGACCTTCCAATCCATATCTTTTTCTTGGAGGGATTCAAAATAGCTTTTTCCAATTATGCTGCACCCAAATTATACCTGCAAGGAATTTAAACATCTAAGAATGAACAATTCTATCCTACTCCATAGTATTTTTAGACTATCTCATTGCTCTGGCTATTTTAGAGATTCTCATTATTGCAAGACGTGTAGAGAGTGCAATTTTTAAAATACTTACTTATTCTACCCAAAGATATAGTAGTGGGAAAATATCTGACATTCACTGTTAATTACTAATTACCTGCTTTACCCTCTTTGGCAGTTTGAGGAACCTGGAGTTACAGGACAAAATTCCTTTCCTGATTCATTGTCTGCTTAGACCACTTTAGACAGGCATTTCCAAATGAATTCATCAAATACAGTGCATAAAGGACACACTAAATGGATTAACTAAGCAAGCTTTAATAGTAATTGAAATTAAATGAATAGTATTATGTCACTTAGATTAGATTTAGAGAGACTGTATGAAATATCTTTCATTGAGCAGGCCTGCCAATTTGAGGTATTATATACTCAGTTTAAATTAAAATTTGGCAATAGAGGTTTGTTGACAAAATAACTTTCAGTTAGCAAGCACTAAATATTTGCCCTTACCAAGGAAAAGGTAAGGTTGTTAGTGACAAATTTTAAGGAAGCTTATAGGTCACTGTTACTCACATTCATTGTATGTAACATATATTGTCTATGAGGCAGTTCATCTAGTGGTATCTGGCAGAAGGTCTGGGCACACAAGAGTGGACAAACTATTTATATCAAAGAAGCATATCAAATCATTACAAAACTGGCTTAATTTCCTAATTTTTGTGCTTAACTTTTTTTTATATTCCTTCTTAGTGGGGTCTCCTTTTCTTCCTGTAGCTCTGCTGGAAGTTAGAAGCATAGTTGATGACTCATGGGAGGAATATCTGATTTTACCTCTTATGGAAACATACAGCTGGGATTTTGTGAAACTTTAGTTTTAATAAGATGAATATGACCCCTCACCTGCCCATGGTGTTTACCATTATTCTGTGAGCCAGTTCTGCCAATCTTTGCCTGTATAGTCAAGAGGATAAGGAAAATAGTCTCACTGCAACAAAAATGCCTGGACAGAAATTGATTCCAAAACCTAATTGGAGCCCAGGCTTTGGCTCCAGTTGCCATAGCAACAAGAGCTCACTTCTTCAGAAAGTAGCCAGTGGAGTCTGAGGGGGAGAAAGGGTGCCAGAAGCCTTCTGAAGGAGTCAAACACCGAGCTTTTTTCACTAGCAGATGGGGAGTAAAACACTGTGGAAAAGCAGCACATCGTTTGGGAGAATCAGACCAGGAGCTCTGAAGGAAATAGAGGGCTCAACCAAGCTCTCAACTTATTTTCTGCAAGCTCCAGTACCTTAGATTCTATATTCTGCCCTCCTTAGAAACATGTCTTGGTAACCCTCTGCCACAGTTTAGTGTGGGCTACCCAAATCTCACCCTGACACAGAGACGCACTAGCTCCTGAGAGAGCTTCACCCTATCACAATGCATTGCGCCCTAACTCCCACCCCATCACGGAAGTCCCTTACTGCAGCAACAGGTCTCACTATCCCTAACTGCACACATGTGTTTATTTGCTCCTTAGATAGTAAGCATTGCTCTCTTTAGTGTAAGGGGGTTACTTTGACTTTCCCTCTATGATTTGTTGTGGAGACCAAATCTTGAACTAAAGATGAAAAGCTTGTTTCTTCAGGCAGACACACCATACAGTTTTTAATCTGGTATTAGAATTATTCTCCTGGAGAACCCACATAAGTTTCCAGTAGATCCATAGCTCTTGCTTAACCTCTGAAGACAGCTGCCCAGAAGACAGCAATCTTGCCCAGAGGCAAATGCGTGGAGTGTGTGAGAGGTAGGTGTTACCCATTATTTTCAATGCATATTGATTTTGTAAATAACTCCTATATTGTAATTGTACATCTTTTTATTGATCTATACATGAGAAAAATCCTAATTTGTGATTGTCTGAAAATAAATTTTAGATCAGTTGGTAAACCAATAGCATTCATCAACTCAGAGGCAGTATGGTTCAGTGGTCAGGGCACTAGATTAGGACTTGGAGACCTTGGTTCAAATCCTTGCTGCACTGCAGACTTCCTGTGTGAGTAGGACAAGTTCCTTGGTCTATATGTGCCTCAGTTCCACATCTGTAAAATGGGGATAATAGCATTTTCCTATCCCACAGGTTTCAGAGTAACAGCCGTGTTAGTCTGTATCCGCAAAAAGAAGAACAGGAGTACTTGTGGCACCTTAGAGACTAACAAATTTATTAGAGCATAAGCTTTCGTGGACTACAGCCCATCCGAAGAAGTGGGCTGTAGTCCACGAAAGCTTATGCTCTAATAAATTTGTTAGTCTCTAAGGTGCCACAAGTACTCCTGTTCTTCTATCCCACAGGGTGTTGTGAGGATCAATACATTTAAAAATTGGGAGGTTCTCAGATAATATGGTGATAAGGATCATATAAGTGTCTTAGACAGAGGTCACTCATGCTGAAGCCCATAACAAGAGCAACTGTTTAGATGAATAAATTTTAACTGTCTGAAGTGATAACTTATTTACTGACTAGCTAGTCAGAAAGCATATTAGAGTGATGGAGAAAGGTAATTCTGTTTTGCAGAGGATTTAACTATTTTAAAATTTGATTTAATTCCAATATGGAATAAAACCAAAAATTCTCTGCAAAACTAAATGGAGCAAATGGCTCTGGGGCAGTCCATCCAGCAGGCTTCTGAAGACCTGAGTGGGTGAACTATCAAGGACCTGGGCAGGAAACCAGGCATGTTTCTGACAGAATCCTGCCTAAGTTCCATTGGAACTTCATCAAGATCAAATTGTCTCCGTGAAGCATTTTGGTTTTTAACAAATTGTCAAATTCCAATGAATCATCAAATGTTCAGCTCAGTTTCTGTATCCTGTCCAGATCATAATAATCAAATTTTGCACCTGGATGTCTTTCTTCATCTCCCCTTTTGAATGCTAGCTTCTAAAGAAAAAATGACTACACTGGTGAAATTCATAGTCATTGTGAAGACACTGAGACTGTACAAAATGTTAACCATTATAGTGTGGTGAACTGGGGCTATGTCTATACAACTTATGAATTTTGATTGATATTGGTAAAAAGCAACAGAGGGTCCTGTGGCACCTTTAAGACTAACAGAAGTATTGGGAGCATAAGCTTTTGTGGGTAAGAACCTCACTTCTTCAGCTGCAAGAAGTGAGGTTTGTATCCACGAAAGCTTATGCTCCCAAGTATGGGGCAAGAGAGAGCAAGCACTTCTTGCATCTGAAGAAGTGAGGTTCTTACCCATGAAAGCTTATGCTCCCAATACTTCTGTTAGTCTTAAAGGTGCCACAGGACCCTCTGTTGCTTTTTACAGATTCAGACTAACATGGCTACCCCTCTGATGATTGATATTGGGTTGTATTATAAAAACTGCTGTATTGGGAATGCTTATATGAATGCCATTGCTGACAGTCCCTGTACGAGACAGAGATGATGGGAAATCTTTAAGGTTAACAGTGGTACTTAGGTCCATAAAGGTTTTGCTAAAAAAACAGCTAAAGTCTTGGAAATCCAGTTTAGCTTACCACTCCAAAGGCAGGAAGGAAAGTGGAAACAGTGGAGACTTTACAAGAAATATAACAAAAGAGGCCAGGTGACCAGGATGAGTTTAAACAAAGAAACACATAGGAACAGAGAGAACCAGAAAACAGAGGAAGTATGGGGCAAGAGAGAGCAAGGTCACAGAAGTTGGGTAAGGGGCTCCAGTGGGGAGGGAGGGAAGAGGTCACCTAGCATGTAGCAGCCTCATGGAGCAGTAGGGGCCCTGCACACATTCCTGAGCCCAAGGACTCTGGAGAATCAAAGAATGCCCTGGACTCATGAGGAAACTGAAGCAGGGACATGCATTTAATGTTTGTTGTTTTGTATCAGCTGAACTCTCCTGTGCTTTATATGGGCAAGTATAAAAGAGCATAAAGGTGTTATACTGTGTGTGTGATGAGTGCTTTACAACTACTGAGAGAGGATAAGGGAGGAATTAGTGCTGGGGCTCCAGGAGATTCATACACCTCTGTGGAATCCAGAGCACAGAGGTTTGGATTTCCCCACACAGGTGTCTTAGTGGATGGCCAGGAGGGGGAGATCTGTGACGTATGGGCTGTGTAAATACAACCGAATTCAGCTGGCCAATGGCTTTGTGAATTCATTCTTGCTGTCTGGTTTGCAGGGATGAGGAATGACCTTACCCCTAGACATTTGCTTGGAGGTTCAAATTAAATTAATTAAAAGCTGCAAGGGAACCAACCCAGCTATTCCCTTTGCTTGATTGTTGCATTTTATCTTAATTTAGACTGTAAACTCTTTGGGGGGGCAAGTCTTCTACTATCTGATTGTTTGTAGAGTGCCTAGCAAATTAGAGCCTTGGTCTGGCTGAGACCTCTGGGTGCTACTTTTGTAAATAATAATGATGATGCTGTCTCTTACATCTGGAAATATCTCCCACTTCTTGCATTCCAAGCAACCTCTCTTTCCTCCTTCAAATTAACTTTCACTTCTTTGGTGATGCCTTCCAGCACTGACCACCTCACCAATCATACCTGCAGTCCTTCTGTTAGCCTTAACTGTTGTGTTATCAGGTGTGTTCTGCATCTAAACATTAGATTGTGTTGTCCTGACTCCCCTGTCCCTTTCACTGGTTTTACATGATTGACTATG
The DNA here is from genome assembly GCF_027887155.1 of Malaclemys terrapin pileata. Taxonomy (NCBI): domain Eukaryota; kingdom Metazoa; phylum Chordata; order Testudines; family Emydidae; genus Malaclemys; species Malaclemys terrapin. The sequence goes on along the minus strand of NC_071507.1, from coordinate 181,875,071 downwards.
ACAGAACTCCTCCTAATTTACACTGTTCTGACACAGATTGTGTCTGTAAAGTGCAGAATGCCTCCAATCACTGTTGATGGTGCGATGTTCTTCCTCTACCCCTTACACAGTTGTGACTGGTAAAGTCTAGGCCCTAATTTGTAACGTTCCTTAATACAAAACAAAAGATTAAATAAACAAACAAACCAAACAAAGTCTAATTTTTTATGTTTTATAAATGTGCATGTTAAGTGATTTTAGCACTCGTGAACAGGCCAGTTGGACAATATTGGAAATGTAAGCCCTCTGGCCACAGAAATGGGATCAGCACAAGCTTCTCCACCCATAAGCCTCTGTACTGGCAGTAGTGCCTGTAGGGGTATGTCTACTCTGCAGCTGGGAGGAGTGATTGCAGCACAGGCAGATGTACCTAAGCTAACCTAGATTGAACGAACTTGCTAAAAATGGCAGTGAAACTGTGGCACAGGCAAGCTGCTCAAGTACAATCCTGCCTATGACCCTGTGAGCTTACATGGGCAGCTCACCCATGCTTCCGTCTTCATTGCAATTTCCAGTGGTCTAGCTCGATCAGAGTTTGTCAGGTATGCCTACATGTTCTGTAATCAGACCTCCTGATCACAGTGTAGATATAACCTAAGGGTGAAAGGATAGTCAGGCTCCATCCCTGTTCAATCATTGTTGCCTTCCGAGAGCCTGCCACAGTGGTGCCAATCATTTAAAGCCTGTCAGGTTTGGATTAATCTTTTGTGGGCCCTGGGGCTCGGACTGTGGCCCCACCCCCTACTGTTCACTGCCCCAAGGCCCTGCCCCCACTTGGCCTCTTCCCCTGAGGCCCTGCCTGCCACTCTCATGGTGGAGAGGGTGCGGAGAGTAGTGAGCAGTGGGCGCGGCCTTGGAGGGGAAGAAGCCAAGTGGGCACGGAGCGCAAGCCGAGTGTGGGCCTGGGGCCAAGGTCCAGACACTGGGGCCCCTTCTGAGTGTGGGCCTCGTGTCATGAAACCATTTGCACCATTGTAAACCCAGTACTGAAGCCTGTCTGAAATGGAAATAGAAAATTTTCTTTAAAAATCACTTCTTAGACCTATAAACATCCACGGGAAAATTACAGTTTAAAAATGCTCTCTGCAGTGAATTGTCACATCACATTATACAATTGTATGAATCGAGTTCCGTGACCCCAGAATGACCAAGTGGAAATCCATTATAAGTACAAGTAGTGACTATGACAATCCCATGATTGTTCTGAAGCCAGCAGATTGTTCAAAATAACATTTTAAAGGACTCTGCTTCAGGAGAAGTATCATTTGTTATTTCCTGGAGTTAATGATCTCGTATCGCAGATTATAATTTGTTTTTATGACTCGAGAGAAATGTCTAAGAAAATACAAAGAAATCAGTGCTTTTGTCTGGTGATTTGCCAGAGTAGATTATGACTGGCTTGTAGTAGTTTCTGGTCCAGAGGCACTACAAACAACCATTCCCTCGCGCACACACAATATTACATGGTTGTCTTTCTGACCTTGGTGTGACCCTTAACTATCCCTCAGGATTAATTTTTAGGACTAACTTCAGTAATAGCAGCTGTGTCGTGACACCTCCTAAAAGTAACTTCTTAGTTATTGTTTAAAATATTCTCAGTGTGAATTGCAGATAGCAATACGACTCGTGCTACATATTTTATGTTCTGCTACTGAATTGCAAATTAAAATCAAACTTAGCCTTGCATGTACATTTTAGGCTAATCTGCTTTTATGAGGTTTTTAATCCTACTGCTGTTAGAAGCACACTACAGATTAGTCACACAGGTCTGTCACATTTTAGGCACATTTAACATGCGCAATTTCAGCTTTACGCGGTTGGCAAAAACAAAAACAAAACCAAAAAAAAAAAGGAGAAAAATAACAATTTAAATACTGTTTCTGTAGTGTGGGTGATTGTGCCCACCATTACACTCAATGTAATTTTGACTATACGCAATTTTACCTTTAGGTGCTAACTGCAGAACATAACCCCAGCATAAGATGAGACAGACCTGTACTTAATTTTATAGATTTTTTCTGTAAAAAAACTGGGGCCCTGATTCTGCAATAATTCAAATGCATGATTAGTCCCTCCTATTGAATTCACTGGGACTAGTCACCTGTATAAAGTCATTCATGTCCATACGTGTTTGAAATAAGAGATTCATACATTCCAAGGCCAAAAGGAACCACTGTGATCTAGTCTGATCTCCTGTATAACACAGGTCATAGAACTTCCTCAAAATAATTCCTAGAAGCATATCTTTTAGATAAACATCCATTCTGGATTTAAAAATGATCAGTGATATAGAATCCACCACAATCCTTGATAAATTGTTGCAATGGTTAATTACTCTCACTATTAAACATTTATGCCTTATTTCCAGTTTGATTTGTCTAGCTCCAACTTCCAGCCATTGAATCATGTTATACCTTTGACAGACAGGGCAGAGTCATGCAAAAGAATCTGTCAGGCCAGGCCCTTTCTATAAATGGGAGCTTTTCTATTGACTTCAGCAGGAGCAAGAGTATGCCCCAAGGACCCGTTCTGACACTAATGAGCACCCTAACTCCAACTGAAAATGAATAGATGTGAACGTTCAGCACCTTGCAAGGGCTCTCAGATGCTTGCAAGACTGTGCCCTAAGGTCCCAGTTAAGGAAAGCACTTAAGAACGTAATTAACCTTAAACACTGAAGTCAGTGGGACTGAAGTGGTCAAGTACTATACTGAAGCGGGATGCCTTTAAATGCCAGTGATTAAGAGAGAGATACGCAAAGATACTTGGGCACCTAAATCTAACATTTAGGTGCCACTGACATGTTCAAAACCACAGCTCAGCTGCCACTTAAAGTTCCCTAGGGCCTAATTTTGGCCAGTAATCATGTGCAAAGCCACCCAAGTCTTGATGATGTCTCACAGCTAGAGCTCTGCTCAGAGCCCTTCTACAAGGTAACAGAGGGTCCTGTGGCACCTTTAAGACTAACAGAAGTATTGGGAGCATAAGCTTTCGTGGGTAAGAACCTCACTTCTTCAGATGGAAGTAATAGAAATCTCCAGAGGCAGGTATAAATTAGTATGGAGATAACGAGGTTAGTTCAATCAGGGAGGGTGAGGTGCTCTGCTAGCAGTTGAGGTGTGAACACCAAGGGAGGAGAAACTGCTTCTGTAGTTGGATAGCCATTCACCGTCTTTGTTTAATCCTGATCTGATGGTGTCAAATTTGCAAATGAACTGGAGCTCAGTAGTTTCTCTTTGGAGTCTGGTCCTGAAGTTATTTTGCTGTAAGATGGCTACCTTTACATCTGCTATTGTGTGGCCAGGGAGATTGAAGTGTTCTCCTACAGGTTTTGTATATTGCCATTCCTGATATCTGACTTGTGTCCATTTATCCTCTTGCGTAGTGACTGTCCAGTTTGGCCCACATACATAGCAGAGGGGCATTGCTGTCATATGATGGCATATATAACATTGGTGGACGTGCAGGTGAATGAGCCGGTGATGTTGTAGCTGATCTGGTTAGGTCCTGTGATGGTGTGGCTGGTGTAGATATGTGGGCAGAGTTGGCATCGAGGTTTGTTGCATGGGTTGGTTCCTGAGTTAGAGTTGTTATGGTGCGGTGCATAGTCTAACTCAGGAACCAACCCATGCAACAAACCTCGATGCCAACTCTTTGTACAAAAGCAAGAGTGAGTAGCTCAGAACATCCGATAGTCTAGGGCAGGGGTCGGCAACGTTCGGCACGTGGCTCGCCAGGGTAAGCACCCTAGTGGGCCGGGTCAGTTTATTTACCTGCTGACGCGGCAGGTTCGGCTGATCGCGGCCCCCACTGGCCGTGGTTCGCCGTCCCGGGCCAATGGGGGCGGTGGGAAGCGGTGCGGGCCGAGGAATGTGCTGGCCGCGGCTTCCCGCCACCCCCATTGGCCCAGGACGGCGAACTGCGGCCAGTGGGGGCTGCGATCAGCCGAACCTGCCGCGTCAGCAGGTAAATAAACTGGCCCGGCCTCCTAGGGTGCTTACCCTGGCGAGCCGCGTGCCGAACGTTGCCAACCCCTGGTCTAGGGGTTAGTGCACTCACTTGGGGATTGAGAGCATAGGGTTTAAATCTCTGCTGTGCCTGGTTTGGAACAGTGACTTAAAACCTGCACTCTCCACTACTAGCCATCTGGGTGCCCTCTCTTGCTTTGTTTTGTTGTTTTTTTTCTGTGAGAAAGAGAGAACCTGGTTTAAGACCCTAACTCCAGGAGAACGCTCATGGCTGAGAATCCCTAGTTGAGAGAAGTACCAACAGCCCAGATCAGGAGTCAGGTGCCTATGTACCTTTGTGAATCTGGGCCCTAAACCTCATCCCTCTGCATTTCACTCCTGGCTAGCTTAGATGGCTCCCAGCTCAGCTTGCTCGGTTCTGAGAATCTTTTTCTTAGATGCCTAAGTTACCCCATACAATGCATGGAGAACCTGAGTGCTTAAATCCAGGCTGTTTCCCCTCATAGGCAGGGCACTTAGGAACCTTTGTGAATCTAGTCGTAAATACTTTCCTAAATCAAGGTATAAGAATATTCTGAAGAGGCATCATCTTTAATTCACTGGGCTGTCCAGTCCAGGCCAAAATTACAATCTGCTGAGCTGTTTGCCTCTGTAAGGAGTGTGAGATCAGTCCGAATAAGTTGAGGGTAACACAGAAAGAATGCTTGTTGACAGTTTCAAAAGAGGCTAACATAATGGCTATGAAGTCTGGACTTATTTGGTAAAATCTTGAAGTCAACGAGAGCCAAGATTTCATGCATTATCTTACCCCAATGGGAACATGGTCCCAGGTTTGACCTACAATGCTTAAGAAAATGTACGGAAGCTTGTACTGCCTGGGTCACACCTAGAGTCATGGATAAACAGTCTCCAGGTCTGTCAACACAGACCCTTTTCACAGCAATAAATTCACTTAAAAATGTTAATGTGAAAAAATTGTCCCATTTCTGTACCCCAGAAGCCTTGAAACCTGGAAATGTTTTTTAAAATTGATTCAGGTCCCAAGAAGTAATTAGAGGGCTTCATTACATTTGGTGTTAAAATGGTGATTTTAAATTGCTATTTTGTTTTCTTGGCTTTCTATTATTCTCTAATTCAAAGTAGATTTTGATATTGGGTATTTTCAATGTTAGAGAAAATCAATTTAAATTAAAACTCAAAGTAGGTATAAAAACAGGTCATTCAAAGTAAGTTTTAAAATGAGGTGTTTTCAACTTAAGGCAAAATCAATCAAACTGTACAGACATTTGCATTTACCATGACTGCTGTCTATTTCTGCAGAGAAAAAATGAAAGGCATGCTGTGCTCTGAAAAATATGTACAAAACAACCACGCCACTTTCCAGTTATAGATATTTTCAGACTTACATCTTCATTTGTTATTCGTGACGACTACTTCACAGACATATCGGAAGGACTGTTTACTGCAGTGTTCAGAGTATATGTAACAAGGAGTACAGAGAGGTGAAAATAATGATTATAGGATCATATTATGGAATATGCAAATCATTTTCACAGGAACATTACCCTACCAACCATTTTAAAATATCTCAGTCCCATTAATTTCCAATTCATAGTACAGTGAGATTTACATTAATGTTATGGTATATATTTTCAAGGAATTGGAAATACAGAATGCATTTTCATTATTTACTATCCTATGCTATAACTGTGCTTCCTGCTTGAATAAATTAAAATCCCAAATAAAGAGGCCAAAGATAACGTATAATTTTTAGCATAATTCTACACTCTATAAACATGCCTTTCACACTGTATACTATATTAATCTACCAGTAGGAGGTTTTAAGAGATTGGCATGCAGAGTATTGGCACATGTTGTACATGTATTAAACATGGTAAATTCCCATGATTATATTGTGCATGTGGTTGTCTTTTTCTCTTAGTTTAGTTCTAGGTGGAAGTCTCCAAAAGCTTATTAGGAGAGAAAAATCACTGACGTGGAGGAAGTCGGATGCAATGCCCGTGAATTGATTATAAATCTTACAGGAGACTCAGAGAATGGGGATTTGTATACACAGAATAGTTTTCACAGATGCTAAACAACTCAGAATGTTTAGATAAATGAATCTTCAGAAAAGACAAGTTGGTGCTGATGAGTAAGGGCAGTTAAGTGTTGGCAGTAGATTTTATTCAGAGTCCCCTTGTGGAGATTAGTTATCCAATATAAAGTTATTCTGTAGTGCTTGTGTTGATAGTACACGTGATATTCAGAATTACACAGACACACACACACACACACACACACAGTGTGACTGGCTGTCATGGGATGCAGGATGGGAGTGTTTTTGGCTTTGGTTTTCCCATAGCACAGTTTCCCTAACAAAGTAAGTCAATGTCTGAAAGTGAAGGGATGATTGGACCCAGGGGAATCCCCTCAGGAGTGGAAGGGGAAAAGCCAGGGTAGATATACACTCAATTTACTAAAGTAGATATTTAAAGGCTACTGTCATAAAAGGGCTGCTACTGCTGTTTGATGGAGTGAAAACTGCTCTTAATTCCCTGTAGGGAAACTTCTTGGTTTGTCTGATGTTATGAACTATTTTGAAAAGGCAGCTCAAAGAACTGAGGGCTCCAAGAAGTGTCTTCAGTAGGAATTTGAATGAAGAGAGGGTGGCAACTTTATGCCATGCTCTGACTAAATTATCTTGGTGTCTGAGGCATATGGTTGCCACCCACTCTTCATTCAAATTCCTACTGAAGACATATTTCTTCTGCCAAGCCTAAATTAGAAGTTCTGTTGCCAACCATAGTGGGTCCAGTCCTGCTGTTACTGGCATCCATGAGAATTTTACATACAGCTTCAATGGACATGATCTATGGCAGAAAAGAGAGGAAAAATATGATAACTTTATGGTATGATAACCTTTCTCTGGGAGTTCATAGCACTTTGCATTCATGGTGTTCTAGATTGGGGAACATGTCATTGAAGCTTGTGGGGGTTGTCATGCTGCTTGGATTGGTTCACAACCGTGAGTGCCTACCTCAGGCAGACTGTCAAAAGCAGGACAGACACCCCAAACTGGTGGTATGTTCTATAAATAGATTTCACCAACCCAGTAACAAATGTGAACTCCTGGATCACTGTAAAAGTCTTAACATGGAGTCACAGACAGTCCCCTTGGACTCTCCCATCTATCTTGTCACCTAGGCAAGCTGGACTTAGTGATGGGCACTTACACCAAAAATCACAAAATATTCAGGTTGCTCCCAGACCCAAGAGACCAGTCACTTGCCCTACTTACCCTAGATCAATTTGTACCTCAGATCTCACACCAAAGGCAATGCTGGTAGCCAATCCTATAGTAAACTAATTAAAGATTTATTAACTAGGAAAAAGAAATCAGAGTTATTTACAGGTTAAAGCAGGTACCATATATGCACAAATGAGTTTCAATCCTTGGTTCTAAAAGGTGACAGAGATGTAGCATCTAATATCTTTTCAGGGCTAACCCAAGTTGATCCCGGGGGTCTCAGCTCTTTATTTCTTAGCTTCAGCTCTTGTAAGAGTCCTAACAGCAAAGAGATGTCCACTATCTTTATTTCCCTCTTTCAGCATTCAAACCAATGCAATGTGGCCTTCTGAGCATACTTCTCCCTGGGAGGATGAGGTCATCAACAAAGCTTTTGTCTTACGATGAACTGTTTAATTTTGCTAGCCCTCCCTCCTGGATGGGTGTAGGGAACCACTCTTCCTGTCTGAGTTCACAAGTTCAGAGCAGGCATTTTTACAATTATAAAACAAATTTATATTGTACCTTGTAGCATGGGATAGAGACATTAAAGTTAGATTAAGGCATGCAGCAATTTACAAGCATTTTATAGAGTCTAACTTCTAAACACATCCTTACAAGTCTAACACTTGTCTTGAACAATATTAACATATAGGTGAGCTGATCTGGTTTCCATCTATGAATTTGTCAGTGCACAGCCGGCACCTACAGACTTGGCAAGAGCTGGCACCTGGTTTACCAGCATCACCAGGGTAACCACTTCCCTTCATTTAAAATATATATAAGAAACACTTAAGGTTCTTTATGAAACAGTAGCAGCCTCCACCTGAAACTCAGGCCCATGTCACCACCCGAAACAAAGGAGCATGTGAGGCTGTTCAGGAATTTAAAATATGGGGGAGAGAGGTATGCCTGGATAGAGAGTGAGTGAGTGAGTGTGTGAGAAGCAGGAGAAACACTACAGAAACAGACACAGAGAAGGAGCAGCAAGCCAGACACGGCCTGAACAAGCACTGTTAGCATGGCCCCGCGAAAAGCCTAGAGAGAGCTTTTGGGTTGTGTTCTGGCTGAAGGGGCTTGGAACAGTGAGTAAAGAAACTCCTGTTGTTTGATTTCCCCCTGTGTTCAGGGAAACAGGACTTCGTATAGTCTTTGTAAATAAACAGGATAGCATCAGAGATACCTATTCCATTATCAATTGTTCATCCTATTGGAAACAACCCGTATAGCCCCAAACTTTGGATAATTGCTTGGGTAAAAAGGGGCAACAGTATCCTTTTGTCTTCCCATTCAGATTATAAATTCCATGGGCCACATCTTCCTCTCTGTTTTGTACTATGTGCAACGTATTAAAGCTGTGTTAAAATTGTAGACACTCATTTTAAATGTCAGGGTTTTTTCCTGGTCCTGCTTGCAGGCTGGGGAGGACTCGGTGGGGAGCAGTCTGCTTTGTCTCTCAGAGTGTTGAAGTTTTTGTGTGTCTATTATCATTCTGAATTCTCAGAAATAAAGTAGTGTTATGTTCCAATCTTCCAGAAAGAGAATTGCAACATTTCAGCAAGAAGTTTTTATCTAACTTCTCTGTTGTATGCCATGGAACATAACCCCACTACTGATGCTTAGCAAATAATAAAGACTAATTTTGGCACCTGATGGTACTTTTGAAGTCTGAAATTCATTTATAAAAGTGTTTTAACTTCAGCAGTTTGACTGCTGATCTGGATACCTTGGGTTCTTAACAACTGAGATTTGGTTGTCTTGCTGCAGGGAAGTGCACTGTTCTAGGTTCTGATCCAGATCCCACCAATCTCTGTTGATTTCAATGGGAGCTGGATCTGGTCTCTACTGGTTTCCTCCCATTGGAACACTAAGTATTTAAAGCAACAGCTATTTACTTTTTGTCCAGTGGTTTTCCTCTGCCATTACAGATAGCACGTACTCTACTCAAGTTGAGAACACTGGTACCATGGCTTAAACAACAGTTCTCTTAATCTTCCCCTTTCAAAGGGAGGAACAGGTGAGGTAAGATTATATCCCTCTCCTGCTGAAATCAATGGAACACATTCTGTTGACAAAACTGGGAATCACATGAGTACCCTAATACTTCTAGTTAAGAATTAAGAGCCAAATTCTACCCCTAGTAAACACAGACAGTTACTATTGAGTCAAACAGGAGGGTAGAATTTTCCTCCAATGGATTTTTCCAGTTACAATATTTTGTTGTGACTTTTAGATTGTTCAAGTCTAGGAGCGAAGTAGGAGGTTGGAGAACCTACACAAGGTCTTGACTTTGCTTCTCTCAGGATTTAATTGTGCAGGCTAGTTATGTGGTTTTATGTCAAAGGAAGGACTTATCGGTATGAACTTAGAAATTCCATTATTTTCTTTTACTTTGGAATTGACGTTTAACAAGTATTCCTAGTATTAACAGTTGGCAAGTTGAAGGTGGGAGGAATACAAAGGTTTGAATCAACGTAAAGGTGAAAAGCTAGGTGAAAATATTTCAGAAATGGTTTCTAGAGCCTTGGCATTGGAAAGTTTCTAAGAGATGAACAATTCCACATGTTGTTGCTATTCATCTAAATCCTGCGTTTATCATACAACTAAAAGGCTCCTCTCGCCACATTAATCTCCATTAAACTATTATACTCTGTGTTGAAATTATGAACTAATGACCTGCAAAATTTCATTTGTTAAAAAGAAATAGAAAAAGAATTAGCTTTGCTATTAGGCCTCATTATATTGAAGTGGAACAGCTTTTGAGGTCCAGTAAAACACCCACAACTTGTCAATTTGGGATGCTGTTCGTAGTATTGAAGAACAATGAAGTTTAGTCAGATGCCTAGAATTGTGCACCCAATTCATTGTCGTCACTACAAAGAGCTGACTTCTGAGCCATAGAGCCTAACTGGAAGAAGTAAGACGAAAAATCAAGATATATCTTTATTTTTTTTCTGCTTCATACGGAAAAGTGTATGGAGGAAAGAAGAAATTATAGCTCCATGATTAATACAGCAGCATACCATCACTTGGCAAAAATAATTAAGCATTTTAAGCATTCAGCATCCAAAGCAAATTACCCACTTTCTTTCTTGAGTTACATGCATGATAAAGTTAATGGCAAACTTAATTCTGACTTTTTTTTTAAAAAAAAACTTCTTCACAAAAAAGATTGAAGGCAGATAAACCTTTCTTACTATTTGCCTATAAATTTTGCCACACATTTTAAATATTTTTTAAAATTTGAACAAACCTATTAATTCTAAGATAATATATCAAAATAGTTCCAGAAGTTATTGCAGTTTTATCAGTTTCAATAGCTTCAATGACATTGGTTCACTTACACCAGTGAATCTGAATTAGGCCCAAGTTATTATCTAAAATAATATTAAAATCTAAGATCCAGACTGATTGCAGTGACAAATTTGGAGTATCTCTAGTAAAGCCAATGGAGTTTTCTTGAGTTACACCAGGGTAACTAAGACTCTGGCCCTGAGAAGTTCAAATTCTGGTTATCTATCTATCTATCTATCTTAGGGCTGTCAATTAATCGCAGTTAACTCACGTGATTAACTAAAAAAAATTAATCACAATTAAAAAAATTAACCATGATTAATCACACATAACAATTGTGACAAAGTTCCTCCTCTATCTTGGTGGGTCCTGTGCTTATTGGCGGATTTTCTTGCCTCAGAGATTCACCATGTTGGTTGGGGAACAGCCCAGAGACCTTCCGTCTGGCACAGTCAGGGAACTATGATGTGATTGGAATAACAGAGACTTGGTGGGATAACTCACATGACTGGAGTTCTGTCATGGATGGATATAAACTGTTCAGGAAGGACAGGCAGGGCAGAAAAGGTGGGGGAGTTGCGTTGTATGTAAGAGAGGAGTATGACTGCTCAGAGCTCCGGTATGAAACTGCAGAAAAAACTGAGAGTCTCTGGATAAAGTTGAGAAGTATGAGCAACAAGGGTGATGTCGTGGTTGGAGTCTGCTATAGACCACCAGACCAGGGGGATGAGGTGGACGAGGCTTTCTTCTGGCAACTAGCAGAAGTTGCTAGATCGCAGGGCCTGGTTCTCATGGGAGACTTTAATCACCCTGATATCTGCTGGGAGAGCAATACAGCGGTGCACAGGCAATCCAGGAAATTTTTGGATAGTGTAGGGGACAATTTCCTGGTGCAAGTGCTGGAGGAACCAACTAGGGGCAAAGCTTTTCTTGACCTGCTGCTCACAAACAGGGAAGAACTAGTAGGGGAAGCAAAAGTGGATGGGAACCTGGGAGGCAGTGACCATGAGATGGTCGAGTTCAGGATCCTGACACAAGGAAGAAAGGAGAGCAGCAGAATACGGACCCTGGACTTCAGAAAAGCAGACTTTGACTCCCTCAGGGAACAGATGGGCAGGATCCCCTGGGAGAATAACATGAAGGGCAAAGGGGTCCAGGAGAGCTGGCTGTATTTTAAAGAATCCTTATTGAGGTTGCAGGAACAAACCATCCCGATGTGTAGAAAGAATAGTAAATATGGCAGGCGACCAGCTTGGCTAAACAGTGAAATCCTTGCTGATCTTAAACACAAAAAAGAAGCTTACAAGAAGTGGAAGATTGGACAAATGACCAGGGAGGAGTATACAAATATTGCTCAGGCGTGCAGGAGTGAAATCAGGAACGCCAAATCACACTTGGAGTTGCAGTTAGCAAGAGATGTTAAGAGTAACAAGAAGGGATCTTCAGGTATGTTAGCAACAAGAAGAAAATCAAGGAAAGTGTGGGCCCCTTACTGAATGAGGGAGGCAACCTAGTGACCGAGGATGTGGAAAAAGCTAATGTACTCAATGATTTTTTTGCCTCTGTCTTCACGCACAAGGTCAGCTCCCAGATTGCTGCACTGGGCAGTACAGCATGGGGAGAAGGTGACCAACCCTCTGTGGAGAAAGAAGTGGTTCGGGACTATTTAGAAAAACTGGACGTGCACAAGTCCATGGGGCCGGATGCGCTGCATCCGAGGGTGCTAAAGGAGTTGGCGGGTGAGATTGCAGAGCCATTAGCCATTATTTTTGAAAACTCATGGCGATCGGGGGAGGTCCCAGATGATTGGAAAAAGGCTAATGTAGTGCCCATCTTTAAAAAAGGGAAGAAGGAGGATCCGGGGAACTACAGGCCAGTCAGCCTCACCTCAGTCCCTGGAAAAATCATGGAGCAGGTCCTCAAGGAATCAATTATGAAACATTTAGAGGAGAGGAAAGTGATCAGGAACAGTCAGCATGGATTCACGAAGGGGAAGTCGTGCCTGACTAACCTAATTGCCTTCTATGATGAGATAACTGGCTCTGTGGATGAGGGGAAAGCAGTGGATGTGTTATTTCTTGACTTTAGCAAAGCTTTTGATACGGTCTCCCACAGTATTCTTGCCGCCAAGTTAAAGAAGTATGGGCTGGATGAATGGACTGTAAGGTGGATAGAAAGCTGGCTAGATCGTCGGGCTCAACGGGTAGTGATCAATGGCTCCATGTCTAGTTGGCAGCCGGTTTCAAGCGGAGTGCCCCAAGGGTCGGTCCTGGGGCTGGTTTTGTTTAATATCTTTATTAATGATCTGGAGGATGGTGTGGACTGCACTCTCAGCAAGTTTGCAGATGACACTAAACTAGGAGGCGTGGTAGATACACTAGAAGGTAGGGATCGGATACAGAGGGACCTAGACAAATTAGAGGATTGGGCCGAAAAAAACCTGATGAGGTTCAACGAGGACAAGTGCAGAGTCCTGCACTTAGGACGGAAGAATCCCATGGACTGCTACAGACTAGGGACCGAATGGCTAGGTAGCAGTTCTGCAGAAAAGGACCTAGGGGTTACAGTGGACGAGAAGCTGGATATGAGTCAACAGTGTGCCCTTGTTGCCAAGAAGGCTAACGGCATTTTGGCTGTATAAGTAGGGGCATTGCCAGCAGATCGAGGAACGTGATCGTTCCCCTTTATTCGACATTGGTGAGGCCTCATCTGGAATACTGTGTCCAGTTTTGGGCCCCACACTACAAGGAGGATGTGGAAAAATTGGAAAGAGTCCAGCGGAGGGCAACAAAAATGATTAGGGGTCTGGAGCACATGACTTATGAGGAGAGGCTGAGGGAACTGGGATTGTTTAGTCTCCAGAAGAGAAGAATGAGGGGGGATTTGATAGCAGCCTTCAACTACCTGAAGGGGGGTTCCAAAGAGGATGGAGCTCGGCTGTTCTCAGTGGTGGCAGATGACAGAACAAGGAGCAATGGTCTCAAGTTGCAGTGGGGGAGGTCCAGGTTGGATATCAGGAAAAACTATTTCACTAGGAGGGTGGTGAAACACTGGAATGCGTTACCTAGGGAGGTGGTGGAGTCTCCTTCCTTGGAGGTTTTTAAGGCCCGGCTTGACAAAGCCCTGGCTGGGATGACTTAGCTGGGAATTGGTCCTGCTTTGAGCAGGGGGTTGGACTAGATGACCTCTTGAGGTCCCTTCCAACTCTGATATTCTATGATTCTGTGAACCCACAGTCTAGGTCAATTGGGAGGTTTGGGGGGAACCCGGGCCCGCCCTCTACTCCAGGTTCCAGCCCAGGGCCCTGTGGACTGCAGCTGTCTATAGTGCCTCCTCTAACAGCTGCATGACAGCTACAACTCCCTGGGCTACTTCCCCATGGCCTCCTCCAAACACCTTCCTTACTCTCACCACAAGACCTTCCTCCTGGTGTCTGATAATGCTTGTGCTCCTCAGTCCTCCAGCAGCACACCCTCTCACTCTCAGCTCCTTGCGCCTCTTGCTCCGAGCTCCTCACACTCGCACCACAAACTGAAGTGAGCTCCTTTTTAAAACCCAGGTTCCCTGATTAGCCTGCCTTAATTGATTCTAGTAGCTTCTTCTTAATTGGCTCCAGGTGTCCTAATTAGCCTGCCTGCTTTAACTGGTTCTAGCAGGTTCCTGATTACTCTAAAATAAAGGGAGATACCCTATCTCCTAGAACTAGATGGGACCTTGAAAGGTCATCAAGTCTAGCCCCTGCCTTCACTAGCAGGACCAAGTACTGATTTTGCCCCAGATTCCTAAGTGGCCCCCTCAAGGATTGAACTCACAACCCTGGGTTTAGCAGGCCAATGCTCAAACCACGGAGCTATCCCTCCCCCCTTCTAGTGCAGCCCCGGCTCTGGTAACTCAGGGAACAGAAAACTATTCATCCAATGACCAGGATATTTACCCTCTACCAGACTCCTGTACCCCACTGGTCTGGGTCTGTCACACAATAGAATACCAATTGAAATTTATTAATTATTTTTGGATGTTTTTCTACATTTTCAATATTGATTTCAGTTACAACACAGAATACAAAGTGTACAGTGCTCACTTTATATTATTATTTTTGTTTACAAATATATGCACTGTAAAAATGATAAACAAAAGAAATGGTATTTTTCAGTTCACCTCATACAAATACTGAAGTGCAATCTCTTTATTGTGAAAGTGTAACTTACAAATGCAGATTTTTTTTTTTTTTGGTTACATAACTACACTCAAAAACAAAACACTGTAAAACTTTGGAGCCTACAAGTCCACTCAGTCCTACTTCTTGGTCAGCCAATCACTCAGACAAACAACTTTGTTTACACTGATGGGAGATACTGCTGCCTACTTCTTAATTACAATGTCACCTGAAAGTGAGAACAGGCGTTGCTATGGCACTTTTGTAGCTGGCATTGCAAGGTATTCACATGCCAGAGATGCCCCTTCATACTTCCGCCACAATTCCAGAGGGCATGCTTCCATGCTGATGATGCTCCTCAATCAGCTTGTCAAAAAAAAAAGTGCCAATTAAATTGTGACTGTACTCCTTGGGGGGAGAATTGTATGTTTCCTGCTCTGTTTTACCCGCATTCTGCATATATTTCTTGTTATAGCAGTTCGGATGATGACCCAGCACATTTTCGTTTTAAGAACACTTTCACTGCAGATTTGACAAAATGCAAAGAGGGTACCTATGTGAGGTTTTTAAAAATAGCTACAGTACTCAAGCCAAGCTTTAAGAATCTGAAATGCCATCCAAAATCTGAGGGGGACGAGGTGTGGAGCATGCTTTCAGAAGTCTTAAAAGAGCAACACTCTGATGCGGAAACTGCAGAACCCAAACCACCAAAAAAGAAATTCAACCTTCGGCTGGTGGCATCTGACTCAGATGAAGAAAATGAACCTATGTTGGTTCGCACCGCTTTGGATTGTTATTGAGCAGAAGCCATCATCAGCATGGATGCATGTCCTCTGGAATGGTGGTTGAAGCATGAAGGGACATATGAATCTTTAGTGCATCTGGCACGTAAATATCTTGCTACGCCAGCTACAACATTGCCATGCGAACACCTGTTCTCTGTGGTAGATTTAGAGTTAGTGGGGCCCTGTACTCAGCTTCATTTTTGGGGCTCCTCCTTGGGACCCAGCCAAGAAAAAGAACATTCTCTCTTACCTCCTCCCTTCCCCCGTTTTTCATTATTTTTTTCTTCATCCTCCTCCTATAAGTAATAGGAAGTAAATGAAAATTAAGTGAGGTACCTTGATTGTTTTTGTAGTCTAACTTATTTTTCCAAGACCACTTCAAAATCGCTGAGGGTGTCGGCGGTCCACTTAATGATCTTTCCAAATATTGTTTGTACCGTTAGCGAACTATTATAAAGCGCTTTGGATAAGAGCGCTTTATAAAAAAAATGTAAAAAAATGTTGGGGTGCGGGGTCTGGCCAGGACTTAAGGTGTGGGAGCGGGCTCAGGGCTGGTGGTGCAGGGTCTGGGAGGAAGTTAGGATGCAGGAACAGGCTGGTGTGCAGGGTTTGGCCAGGAGTTAGGGTGCGGGAGGGGGCTCGGGGCTGGGGCAGGGGGTTGGAGCGCTTACCTGGGGCAGCTCCCATTTGATGTGAGGGGTGCAGGTGGGGATGTGGGGGTGCAGGAGTCAGGGAGGGCAGGTGGCTGGGGGTGTGTGAGGGCATGCAGGAGTCAGGGAGGGCAGGTGGCTGGGGGGATGAGAGAGGATGCAGAAGTCATGGCTGGGGGTGTGTGAGGCAGTGCAGGAGTCAGGAAGGGCAGGGGGCTGGGGGTGTGTGAGGAGGTGCAGGAATCAGGGTCGGGGTGCAAGATCTGGCTAGGAGTTTGGATGCAGGACGGGGCTCATGATTGGGGCAGGAGGTTGGGATGTGGTGCGCTTACCTGGAGCAGCTCCCGTTTGGTGCTCAGGGTGGGGATGGGGATGTGTGGGGGGTGCAGGAGTCAGGGCAGGGGGCTAGGGTCGTGGGGGTGCCCCAGCCCCCTGTGCTACCCCAGCCCCCTGCCCTGAGTGGCTCATTGCAGGGGGATGGGGGGCATGTGTAGGAAGAGTGCCGGGGCCCTGCCTTTGTTCTGCCCTGCCTCCCCCAATTCCACCCCCTTCCCCAAGGCCCCGCCCCTGCCTCTTCTCCACCTCCTCCCCCGAGCATGCTGTGCCCTGCTTGTCCCCCTCCCTCCCGGAGCGACCTGAGTGCTGGCAAATAGCTGTTTGGTGGCAGGGGATATGCTGGGAGGGAGAGGGAGGGGTGGGAATGCAGCACGCTCAAGGGAGGAGGCGGGGAAGGGTGGGGGAGGGGAGAGCTTGGCTGCCAGTGGGTGCGGAGCCTGCGGCAGGAGCCCAGGAGCCAGCAGGACCAAGCTTCTGCCCCCGCAGCTGCCTGGTCCTGGGGCCTCCTGTCATTGGGGGGCCCGGTGCCAGGGCACCCTGTGTTTTACTGTAAATCTGCCTCTGCTGGTTCTCACTTTCAGGTGACATTGTAAACAAGAAGCAGATCTTGTTTGTCTGAGTGATTGGCTGACAAAGAAGTAGGACTGAGTGGACTTGTAGGCTCTAAAGTTTTACATTGTTTTATTTTTGAATGCATTTTTTGGTACATAATTCTACATTTGTAAGTTCAACTTTCATGATAAAAAGATTACAGTACAGTATTTATGTGAGGTGAATTGAAAAGTACCATTTTTTTTTACAGTGCAAATATTCCTAATCAAAAATAAATATAAAGTGAGCACTATCCACTTTGTATTCTGTGTTGTAATTGAAATTAATATATTTGAAAATGTTGTAAACATCCAAAAATATTTAAAATAAATGTTATTCTATTGTTAACAGCACCATTAATTGTGATTATTTTTTTTAATTGCTTGATAACCCTAATATGTATGAGAATACATATTCATGCTAAGGAAGTTGCTCTATAGATGAGTATATTCCTTTACAAACTTATCTGGCCCAATTCAGCTGCTGAGCCCTTCTGCTATTCCCTCTTGACAACGGCCTTTCTCCAAATAGATTTCACCCTTTTTCCCATATTCTGGATATTGTGTTATACTGTACTATAATTTCTGGATCTGTTATTTCCTGCTATATTATGACCTGAGGGAACAGTGTATACTCTGCTTTCCCACTCCTGATGTAATGCACTAGCTTTATGTAGTTGTGATGATAAATAACATTGCCCTCTAGTGACTGAGCCACAAAGAGGCTATGGGACCTACCACTGCAATTTAACTAAGGGAGTTTTTCTTTAGCTCAAAGTATGAAGGGACTGAAGTTCTAGCTCTCTGTGTGTGCATATATGATTTCTATAGTTTTTTGTGTATTTTGCTGTATACATTTATTTGTTGATTACACTGAGATGATGCCCCTGTTAAGTATTACTGTTCCAGTTACTGGCCAAGACTTTATTCAGAGGTTCTTATTAGCCTGATAGATTTTAACCGTATCTTCCAGGGTTAACTGAGACCCTCCCTTATCTTTTTGCTGTTCATGCTATAGACCACGTGATCAAAGAGATTTTCATGATCACACCACTGCAGGATTGATTTTTTTTAAATCTCATGACTCTGACATAAGTACCAAACATTTCTCCAGACTTCTGTATTTGGCAATATACCAGGTAGCTCTCATAACGTTCTTTTTGCCTCCAGAGACTAACGTGCATCCAGTTGTCTAGATTGCCTCAGTTACCTTCCACAGAAAATATGTTTGAGTTTGCTATCTCAGGTGCTTGAGCCCTGACTGTACGTATTACTAAGGCAACCCTTTATTCACCACACCTATTTGCTCCCATGGCTTTAGATGTAATAAAAAAGTCTGCTTAAATACCGTTGCTCTCCATGTTTCCTCTAATCTTCAGGGCTCCTGGGGACTTAAATCATATTCACTGTGTACTTCATTGATAGCTTTCTTTTATTTTCCTGGCCTGATGCCGTTCCTCATGGGTTGCTTAATCTGTTGTAAATGAGCAGCCAGCAGACACCCATATGCTGTAACAATCTAAGCCCTTGGGAAGAAGCAGGAGCTCTTTTTGCTGAATGTCTTCTAACTTTTTGGTACTAAAGACAGCATTCTCCTCTTCTCCCATCTTCCAAGGCCCCTATTTACCCTATTCTCACCTCCCTCACACTCCCCACGCTGTTTCAGGTCTCACATCCCTTCTTGTTTTTCCAGGCTTCCCCCTGCTGGCAGCCACACATGGCTGTGCTGTGCTCAGATAACTGCTACAGGAGGGAAAGAGACACACACAGGGACAAGCAGGAGAGGTTGTGATCAGCATTTAGAGGGGAGTCTTGGTACATCCCAGTTAGCAGCATATATCTATGGCTGCCACAAGACAGACATGGTGAGTCCAGCACAACACCAATTGTTTAAATGCCCTTGTGTCTGCATGCAGGTGAAAGGCCCAGAAAATGTTTTTCTTAGAGAGTTTGCTTCCAACTCAGGGCTTCTCCCATGTATTGTGTGTTGTATTATTTGTAGTGTGGATGAAATTACTAATGCAGACCTACAGCAATAAGAGCCATATCCTAAGTACAAACGTAAACACAAATTTACCTGGGCAGCATGGAGCAATTATCTCTTTGGTTTTCTACAAACTAAGATAGAAAATAAATTTGAAACGATAATTTCTACCCTTGATGGATTGCTGTCTTAGCTATAACACAATTAGAGCAAAGTTTTCACTGTAATTATGAGCTGTATGTCGTAACATTTTAATCTCCGTGTTTTAGTAGCCTTACTCATCTTGCTATAATAAGCATTGTATAGACCTGTTTGGTGAACACCATGCACCCAATATATCTCTGGAGTACTTCAGGGCGAATTTGACCTTGAGCCTCTGCAAAAATGTCAACAGCTGAAAACAGCTTAAATGCTCAAGGAAAGAGTTACTAATTCTGTACAGTATCTATATATCTTACAGTTTTCCAGAGTGCTCATCTCTGTAATATCGATGTGTAATAATTTGGGTCTGCATGATGAGGTCTATTGTGAATTCAGAGGAGTATTTTACTCCTCTATTTTCCTGGATACTAAAAGAATTTACCCTTTCTCTGACCCCACCTCTACTTTTTGATTCCAGCTATGGTGTGAAAGCTTTATCAAAATTGGTGTAACAGCACATTCTAAAAGCTGTCATATTTTGGAGTAATCAAATCTCTTCTGGCAGCTCATTCCACAGCTGAGCAACCTTGAGTGGGAACACTTCATCTTCAATTCTTATATATTTGTGTGCTGATGCAACAGGTTACTCGAGATTGTGTATAACATTTAAGCATGTTGGTATTCCCATTATCCTGAGTGGGACGAGAATAACTGATTTTTTGGGAAACTGAGAAAATAAACTATTTGATCTGAACTGAATCTGAAATATTTTGGAATTTTTGGCAAATTGAAAAAATCCATTTCAGACTGGACAAAATATTTTGTTTCTGGGCATTTTTAAAGGGCCAAATTAACAAAACAGCCTGAGTTGGTGGTGATGCTTCCCCCCGATATCCTTTAGACCACTCACCTGGCATATGGGAGACCCAGGTTCAAATCCCCATTCTTGAGCAGGTCTTCCCTATTTGCAGGTGAGTGGCCTAGCCACTAAGCTATTGGCTACTCTGAGGTTTGACTTTGTATAATTAATCAAAGTTACTGGGTTAGGGACTTGAACTCCGCAGATGTGTGCCCTAACAATCAGACTTTAGAGTCAGTCTCGCTCTGACCTCTTGGCTATTCAAGTATTTTATATAAAATGGAACAGTTTCAATAGCAGAGAGACCCGCCCCAGAAAAGCCTGTAGCCGAACGCTTAGGGCACTCACGTGTGAGACTGCAGTTCAAGTCCCAGCTCCAGAGTGGGAATTTAAACCTGGATCTGTCACATCCTAGGTCAGTACCCTAAGCACTGGGCTAAAGGTTATAAGCGGGCTCCATGGCCATTTTGCTAAAATTATTAGGGGAATTTGTATCAAATTTATGAACAGTTATGGGTTGACTGAAGCTGTGTTTTTCAGCAAATAAACTATTTGTCCAAAAAACTTTGACCCACTTTTATTGTGACTACTCTTATGCATGTGCTTAAGTACCTTGCTGAATTGGAGTTTTGGTTCTGGGTTTTGGTATCTGTCTTGTCCCAGAAAAGTGAATCTGTCTTCTTGGGTCATGGATGGAAATGTGGTTGTTGATGTATCTGCTATGAGTAATATATCTGTTTAAGTGGTAGGTTTCACTAGGTATGTCTACACTGTGATAAACCCCCCATAACATTGAGTCTCAGAGCCTGGGTCAGCTGACTCGGACTTGCGAGACTTGGGCTGCGGGGCTGTAAGGTGGCAGTGTATATATTCGGTCTTGGGCCGGAGCCCTGAGACCCTCCCCCCATTGCGGGGTCTTAGAGCCCAGGCTGCAGCCTGAGCTCAAATGTCTATACTGCAGTTTTATAGCTGACCCGGGCTCTGAGACTCGGTACCATAGGTTGACCCAGGCCAGCCAGGCCATGCCACAGGTCTTTTACTGCAGTGTAGACATACCAACTGAGTACAGATCACAAGTCCTTGGAGTACCAATACTGTACATGTTCAGTGCCAGTGGTTAAGAACCAGTGTACTATAGCTTGTCATGCTTTAAAGTTTTTTATAATTATGGTTTTCTCTGTAAGTCTATCTCCAGTTCAATCACATCTGTTGCACCACTTATTTTTTAGTTTTTCATAAATTAATCAGAATAAAACATAAGGGACTAAACCTTTGACTTATATTACTTCCAGCAGCACTTTCACATTACTTCCACAGTAGCAGTTAATGAGTAAGGAGGACTCCTGATGGTGTCAGTGCCTTGAGCAAGGGCAGAACTAAGGTCGTGTATTTATTGGGCAAGGATAGCTAAATATCAAGGTTCTTCATTATGTTCCTAATCAAGTTTTGTTAACAAATGGACTATATTTCCTTTAAATGACTTTAAGCTCCAGAAGCTTCAAAGAGGGTGTTAATTAGATATTTTGGTTAGAGATATGCACACAACATTGTTCGATTTATTTTATCTTTTTTTCTATTCATGAACAGATTTTGAGTTTTAGAAAATTTTATTTTAAATTAAATGAACAAATTTCAGTGTATGGATTGCTCATTAATTGCATTCACCACGTGTATTTGTTATCACCATTTTATGACTGGTCACCTTACTTTGCACATTGTTTTCTGTTCCTTGATTGAATTAGTACTTGGATAAAAAAAAGGAGAGAGTGGGCAAGTGTTTGAGCCTTTGATTGTCAGGGAGAGGGTGTGGAATTGGGAAAAGGTAAACTGACTTTTTTTGCAGTAAAAAAAGGAGAAAAATTCACTATTTGCCAATATTACCACAGATATCACCTATCCTACATACAGAGCATAACTGTGGTAAAAGTTATCAAATGCTGAATTTTAATGGTGACCACTTCAGGAGAATGAATGTATGAAGTGTCCTTAATAACTTTGGATTCTGGAATTTCTGTCCCACATATAGTTTTTATGTTTCTTACCGTAAATTTTTATAAAGAGATCATTCAAGATTCAAAGACACATACAATTTACCCCAGAAAAAGTACTGTATGTATTTTGCCAAGGATTTTAAGTACTTCTGCTGTATGTATTTATGCTTTTTGAAATACAAACTGTGAGTCTATGATGATGGACTGATTTAGGAATGGGCAAACCTTTTGGAACTTATGGTTCAAACCATTTCCCCCCTAAAAGAATGGAATTTCACAATA
This sequence comes from Malaclemys terrapin pileata, assembly GCF_027887155.1. Taxonomy (NCBI): domain Eukaryota; kingdom Metazoa; phylum Chordata; order Testudines; family Emydidae; genus Malaclemys; species Malaclemys terrapin. The sequence goes on along the minus strand of NC_071507.1, from coordinate 181,852,707 downwards.
CGAGTGTGTTTTTGGAAGCTGCTTAGATTTTTTCATACACAGAGTGACCCCCTTCTGACGTTAGTCTTATTTTAGAGTAAGGGAAACACTAATAGAGAGCACAAGGAAAATCTCCATCACAGATTATTGTGTGCTTTCCTGTAACGTGTTGCATCTTGAACCCTGCCTCAGAAATGGCAGATGCATCTGGAGATAGATAGACTCCGTAGCAATTTGAAGGGGGCAGTACAAAAAATATCACTTCATATATACTAGTTAGTGCCACCAAAAACCTCAAGGTTGAAAAAAAATACACAAGCCTTTTCCTGGTTCCCCTCAGTAAAGGGATAACGATCCTTATCCTTTTTCATTCATTCAGGAGGAGGAACGTTGAAGATAGGGACATCTGACCCTCTTCCCTCAAGTGTCCTCTCCTCCAAAAAATCCTCATCTATTAAGTTTAGAACTTCACATAATTCAAAGTACATACCAGTTTCAGGAAAACAATTAAAATCTTCTTTATCTGTACAGAATTTGCACATTTATTATATCTGCTCCAATCCCCATGTTTTATGAAGTGGATTATTCATTCTGTGCAAACCAACACAGAATACCAGTTTAATATCATTTTTCTCCTTCCTATTAGAAATGATAAAAAAAAATCTAGATTGACTACTTCAAATTATTTTTTTACCCAAGGACTATTGGTTCTTGAGATGGGTGCTGCTACAAATTACTATAAATGGAAACATTCAAGAGGTTTACACTTGCTAAGTAACACCTGGTTTGTGGTTTACTGGAAGTGAATTTTTCATCAACATATATGTATATAAGAAATGGACATCATAGCTGAATCAGTTATTGGTGGGGAAACAGAAGCTGACTCTATATCAGCTTCTGATATTGATAATGGAGATGACTCTTGAATGGAAAGGTTCTGACTTGGGCATCTCATCCACACATTCCAGATCTGAAACTCCTACAATATCAGCAGATTAATCCAGGGAAAGTATTGTAACTCCTCCTGGTGATCGACATGTGTCTGCCACACATGTGTACCCACTTTGTATAATACTGGGTCTATCTTGGCTTTGGCTACAGACAGAAACAATTTAAACCTTGTATCAAAATGATTGAAACAACAAGCACTATTCTGTTTAAAACACCCCGTTTTGAACTAATACCTTTGTGACTTTTCAGGGTACAATCCAAACTAATGAGCAGCTGTCTCAACCCTGCCCTGCGACATTGGGTGCCTTACAATACCTTGCTGAAGTAGCACCCCCTGTGCCACTCAAAAGCAGTGTTCCAGCCAGGGCCGGCTCCAGGGTTTTGGCCACCCCAAGCAGTCAAAAAAAGCCGCTATTGTGATCTGCGGCAGCAATTCGGCGGAAGGTCCTTCGCTCCCAGCGGGAGTGAGGGACCGTCCGCCGAATTGCTGCCGAATAGCTGGACCTGCCGCCCCTCTCCGGAGTGGCCGCCCCAAGCACCTGCTTGCCAAGCTGGTGCCTTGAGCCAGCCCTGGTTCCAGCATGCAAGCCACACCCTGAGTGTTTATGTGTAGCTGCAGCCTGCCAGCCACACTTGGGTTACACTCTGGCTTTCACCAGCCTTGGTTATACTGCAGGTAGGGTGACCACCCATCCCGAATTAGGCGGGAGAGGCCCAAAATGCAGAGTTCAAGTCCCGGTCCCAGGCTGAATAACTCTGGGACAGCATTTGTCCTGGATTCCCTCTGGTGCTGCTCTGTGCCTGCCCAAGGCTCAGGGGCAGTGCCAGCCTCTTCCCGGGGATGGGGGAATGCTGGAGTGAGCCTCAGACCTCCCTTCACCATGAGGCTCCCCCTGCTCCTTCTCTTCCTCTGAGGCCCTGCCCCTGGCCAGGGCAGTAGTAAGAGCTGCCCAGGAAGCCTGGGTCACTGTGGGGAGCCCCAGAAAATTCACCTGCCCTGGCTTGTGTGTCCTGGGGGCAGGGACATGGACCGGGACTGCTCTCGGGCATCCCAGCCCCCTGCTCAGAGCAGGTGTAGGGTCCAGGGCTCCACACAGTGGCCCGGTCTGTCTAGATGACTCTTATCATGGACCGTCTCTGACTTCTGGCCTGGCCGGGGGCAAGGCCTCAGGGGGAAGAGGAGGAGGAGGAGCAGGGGATGGGGCCTCAGGGAAGAGGAGGAGGGGCAGGGCCACGGACGTTGGTGGGGTTCCTGCATGTTTCCCTCTTTTGCCTTTTGAAAAGGTGGTCACCCTAACTACAGGGTGATCCCCACACACCACTGGCCCAGATTTCCCCCCAGAAATGTATGTCCTGTACTGCCCAGCCCTCTCCTGGACAGTACAAATATTTTAAGTTCATTATTCCTTAAAGGAAATAATATGCTAGCTCATTATCTCAACTAGTAATTCAGACCCTTTAATTTAAACACACTGGGTTAGATAAAACAAGTTTATTAACTACAAAGAGAGATTTTTAAGTGAGTACAAGTAGTGAGATATAAAAGTCAGAAATGGTTAGAAGAAAAATAAAGAAGACATTTACTAATACCTAACTTAATAAACCATAGAACAGAACAGAATCTGTGTGGAACGATGTTCCCTGATGAGGCTTTTGCTCACGTGTTTGAACTTTCTTTGTTTCCTTTCCTACTTGATGACCCTGTTTACTGCTTAAATGAAAAATTAAGCAGAGCACACTTTCCTTTGTTTAGGACAGCCATGTTTGCCAGGGCTGGGGGGGGGGTTCGGAACATGTGGTAATAACACTATACAGGGAAAGCTTAGAATGTTTTGTACAATGTTGCTACACATTTTCTCATGATGATACTGACCAGCAAATTTTCAAATAATACCTTAAAAAACGTGCCTTGTACAAAAATTATTACAAGAGTGTGTAGGGTGTGGAAACAGGGGTACATTCTATCACAACCTTCCATCAGTCTACCGGTGGCTGTTGTTATTGTACTACTCTTGTCATTCTTCATAGTTCCAATAAATTGTAACTGTTGTTGAATTGATAAAACTGCTGGCAACTCCTTTGTACTGGTGTGAACTGTGCTTTGGAATAACAAGAGGTTAACTAGGTGTCTATGATCAGGTCTTCTCGGAGAGGAAATTGTAAGGACTTTTTCATTTAAAAATAAATCTGTTGGTTAAATCATTGAGACTTGATGGTATGGTGCTAACATTAAGACTTGCACCATTCACCTTCATCCAAATTTCAGATATGTGAGATACAAAGTGATGCTCATTGACACTTCCTAGCTGTTTGAGGAAACTATGACAGCTAAACATTTCAATGGCTTTGATATCTTTGTTCACATATTTTAAAATCCCTCTGATTCGAACATCTATGAAGTTTGGTAAAAGCTGAGTCTGTATCTGAACTTTGGTTGGGATTTGTTATACAAAACTGAGCAAGCTAGTTGAATGGAAATTAAAAGGTACAGTTACAAAAGTGAAATACCAGCAACCTGCATGGAAACTTTTAAAAAACACCACAATAGAGACTCAAATTAAATATATACCTCAAATTAAAAAATATTGTGAGGACCAAAAAAGGGCCACCATGGCTAAACAACAAAGTAAAAGAAGAGGTTAGAGGCAAAAGGCATCCTTTAAAAATTGGAAATAAAAGGAAAATAGAGGAATGCAGAGAAAAACAGAAAGGAGCATAAACTCTGGCAAGTCAAGTATAAAAGTATAATTAGGCAGGCAGAATTTTTTTTTGAAGAGCAACTAGAGAAAAACTCAAAAACTAACAACAACCACCTTTTTAAAGTACATCAGAAGCAGGAAGCCTACCAATCAGTGGGGCCACTGGATGATCAAGGTGCTAAAGGAACACTCAAGAAAGAGAAGGCCATTGCAGAGAAGCGAAATTAATTCTTTGCATTACTCCTCATTGCAGAGCATGTGAAGGAGATTTCCACACCTGAGCCATTCTTTTTGCATGACAAATCTGAGGAACTGTTCCAGATTGAAGTGTTAGTAGAGAAGGTACTGGAACAAATTGATAAATGAAACAAATATATCACCAGGACCAGATGATATTCACCCAAGAGTTCTGAAGGAACTCGCATATGAAATTGCAGAACTACTCTGTGGTATATAACTGATCATTTAAATCAGCTTCTGTACCAGGTGAGGATAGCTAATGTAACACCTTTTTTTTTTAAAGGCTCCAGAGACAATCCTGTCAATTACAAGCCAGTAAACCTAACTTCACTACCAGGCTAATTGGTTGAAACTATAGTAAAGAACAGAATTATCAGAAATATAGATTAACATAATTTGTTGGGGAAGAGTCAATATGGCATTTGTAAAGGGAAATCATGCCTCGTCAATCTTAGAGTTCTTTGAGGGGGTCAACAAACATGTGGACAAGGGTGATCCAGTGGTTCTAGTGTATTTAGACTTTTAGAAAGCCTTTGACAAGGTCCCTCACCAAAGGATCTTAAGCAAAGTAAGCTGTCATGGGATAAGAGAGAAGGTCCTCACATGGATCGGTAACTGGTTAAAAGACAGGAAACAAAGAGTAGGAACAAATGGTTTCTTTTCAGAATGCAGAGAGGTAAATAGTAATATCCCCCTATCTACACCGGGACCAGAACTGTTCAACATATTCATAAATGACCTGGAAAAAGGGGTAAACAGTGAGGTGGCAAAATTTGCAGATGATACAAAACTACTTAAGTACTTAAGTCCAAAGCACATTTTGAAGAGTTACAAAGGGATCTCACAAAACTAGGCGACTGAGCAACAAAATGGCAGATGAAATTCAATGTTGATAAATGCAAAGTAATGCATGTTGGAAAACAATCCCAACTATACGTACAACATAATGGGATCTAAATTAGCTGTTACCTCTCAAGAAAGAGATCTTGGAGTCACTTCGGATAATTCTCTGAAAATATCCACTTAATGTGCAGCAGCAGTCACAAAAGCTAACAAAATGTTAGGAACCATTAGGAAAGAGATAGATAATAAGACAGTAGATATCATAATGCCACTATATAAAACTATAGTATGCCTGCACCTCAAATACTGTGTTCAGTTCTGGTCACCCCTATTCAAAAATATATATTAGAACTGGAAAAGGTACAGAGAAGATCAACAAAAATTATTAGGGGTATGGATCAGTTTTCATATGAGGAGAGAGTAAAAAGACTGGCACTTTTGACCTTGGAAAAGAGACAACTAAGAGCAGATATGATAGTGGAGAAAGAGGAGATAGCGGAGAAAGTGAGTAAAGAAGTGTTATTTACTCCTTCACATAACACAAGAAGCAGGGCTCACCCAATGAAATTAATAAGCAGCAGGTTTTAAAACAAACAAAATCAAGTAAACAAAAATTTAACTAAATATTCACACAACACAAAATGAACCTTTGGAACTCCTAGCCAGGGTTGCTGTGAAGGCCAAAACTATAACTGGGTTCAAAAAAGAATTAGATAAATTCATGGAGGATAGGTCCATCGATGAGTATTAGCCAAGATGGTCAGTGATGGTCTGGGTGTGCCTAGCCTTTGACTGCCAGAAATTAGGAGTGGATGATAGGGGTTGGATCACACATTAATTACCCTGTTCTGTGCATTCCCTCTGAAGCATCTTGCATTAGCCACTGTCTGAAGACAGGATACTGGGCTAGATGGACCTTTGGTCTGATGCAGTATGTCCATTTTTATGTTCTTGTGTATATCAGGTGTCCTTATTCCCTTGGATGTTCAAAAATATAAAGTATCAGGGGGTAGCCGTGTTAGTCTGTATCCACAAAAACAACAAGGAGTCCGGTGGCACCTTAAAGACTGATAGATTTATTAGGGCATAACCTTTCGTGGGTAAAAAGACCTCACTTCTTCAGATACATGGAGTGAAAATTACAGATGCAGGCATTACATAATGACACATGAAGAGAAGGGAGTTACACATGAAGAGAAGGTAACTCCCTTCTCTTCATGTGTCATTATGTAATGCCTGTATCATTTTCATTCCATGCATCTGAAGAAGTGAGGGGTTTTTTACCCACGAAAGCTTATGCCCAAATAAATCTGTCTTTAAACTGCCACCGGACTCCTTGTTGTTTTTTTCAAAAATATAAAATCCATCAATGTACTGAATGATTGAGTCCAACTGGTAACTGGATGCAGGAAACATCCACTGCTGGGTTGCTAGTACAAATCTAGTCATGATAGTTAGGGACTACAAGCTGAAACCATCTAGCTGATGGATGTTCTGTGACCTATATAAAATAAATTGGTCATTTATACCTCCCAGTGGACAGGTGTCCAGATCACAAAAGAGCACTGAAAATCCTTGTGGGAAGTCTTAAAAGAGAGATCATGGACTGCATATCTTAGCAATGGTCCCTCCTATGTAGTTGAGGCACCTTGACATAGTTTGTACTGTGCAAAGTCTGTGTTGTAGGTAAACAGAGGACTTCAGCTTCCAATGCTATCAATTTATCACCCTTCAGGACACTAAGCTGTCATAAAAAGTAGCAGGTGCAGCTGAGCAAGAACAATAAAAGAAGATGAATGGAAAGCTTTGTTAGGATGGTTAAAAACCTACAAACAATAATTGGCACTACATTCACAGAAGGTAAAAAGGAATGAGGAAAATAAGCCAGACACCAGAATGAAGCAATAATTGTAAAGGGAAATGAGAACACTAAATTCAAGAGGTGATAATAGTTTGCAATTTAAAAAAGAAAAGAAAATGATGGAAATAAATGTGCAATCAGCAAAGGAAAAAAAGAGAATCAGAAACTGTGCATCTATGATCTGCAAGTTTTTAGGATTCTAATTGACTATAATAATACTTGGACTTATACATTGGGGTTTGAGCCTCTGCTTTTTTGAACATTCTGGGGATGTGTTTTGAGTCTGTCAGCAAGTCATCTGCTGTATCTGATTTTTCTTATGGAAATAACTCCATTCTTCCTGAAGGAATGTAAGATTTACACAGAGATAATTAGAAATTCACATTGATACTTTGAAAATTTGGGTGATTTATATGGAGGCCATCTGCTTATAAATCAGGAATGGCCAAACTTACTGGCCTTCTGAGTCACATATGACAATCTTCAGAAGTTTGAGAGCCAGTGCACACCTGCCAGGAGCTGGGGATTGGGGCTTCAGCCCCACTCCTGCTGAAGCCCCGAGCCCTGGCGGGTGCACCCTGCTGGGCAGAAGCCCTCAAGCCCTGCTCCCTACTGGGCAGAAGCTCCTACTCCACCACCCAGCTGCAAAGTAGAGCTTCTCCCCTCCCCACCCCACTCTGGTAGGAGGAGCATGGGTGGGTGTCAGGGGCTCCGAGAGTCACACTTTAATGGTAAAAGAGTTACATGTGGCTCGCAAGCCACAGTTTGGCCACCCCTGTTATAAATTTTTGAACTTCTGCTACATATGGAAAAGACCGCCCCTGTTATAAAATTTTGAACTTCTGCTACATAGGAACAGATATCCTTTTCCAAGACCGGTGAGTCAAACAAGTAGCATATTCCAAACTAATACATGCTCTACTCAATTCTTCAGTGCTGCTGTCTTGGACCAAAACATCCAGTGGAGACCTGCAAGAGTTTCTGACATTGATTAATTCCAATCGGAAAATGATTGATCAGGATATACAGCCTACACTCTTGTTTCCAAAGCAGGAAGTGAATATTCCAATTTGTCAATGCCAAAAGAATGAAGAGATTAAGCAGGTTGATTATGAGCAATGGGAGCTAAAATTTAGTGCAGCATGTATTTGGTGTACGTACCAATGAGAGAATCTTAAAAGAAAAATAGGCAAGCTAGAAAAACTGACAATTCAAGAGGACTGTTCTGTAGAGGCATTACTGAAAACATGGTGCAATGACAATTATCAATGAAATATTGTAACCTAGCTATAAAATATACAGAAAAGAAAAAGTGGGTCATTGAGGTGGAGGAGTAGCATTATACCTAAAATATCCAGGCCACAGAATGCAACCTGATAAAACATACTAATAGGATTATGCTACTAACCTCCTGATCAGGAGAAGGAGGAGTACAAAATGTTGAGATAGATAAGAGAACAAAATTTAATAGAATAGTAATAATGGGTGACTTCAACTACACACGCACAAACTGATCAAATAAAGCAAGGTTAGGAGAAACAATTTAACACTTTTAAACAACTACTTCTTGGAACAAATAGTTCTTTAGGAGAGGCTATTCTTGACTTAGCCTTAAGGACTTCACAGAAAATGATGGATAAAGAAATAACTATAGCTGAGCCTCTTACTAATAATGACCACAATATAATTAAGTTCAACTTTCCCAGGGGAGGAAAGGTATCAAAAGGCAGAAAAGTGATACTAAAGTTTAAAAGGGATGACGTTTAAAAATGAGGAAGTTTCTCCGAAAAGTTTCTAATGTCAAAAATAAGGAGATTAAAGTCCTTCCCCTCAACATGGAGGCTTCTTAAACCTATTGTAATAAAGTCCTAGAGGGCATGCAAACCACTAAACAAAAAAGGAATGGAAGGAAGAAATAATCTAACATGGGTGATTGAAGTTTTTCAAGTAAATTGGCATCCTTCAGAAAATGAAAAGCCAGCTCTAGCAAAACTGATAGAAAAGAGCTTTAACTATGGCAGGTAAAATGTTAGGAGGAAATTAGGAGGTGTGATAGGGAATTTTGAATCAAAGAAATAACAGACAATACTTTGTATCAGGTCCTTAGCTGGATGCGGTTAGGAGGGTGATGGGAAGAGAAGTCACTGAAAAGGAATTGTTTGCAGTTTCCTGATCCTGGGCCTGTTTGGAAACCTGCCTGGTCCTTGGTGTGGTTTAGAGCAGTCTCATATCTTATCTAAAGGATGCTGATTGAATATAGTCCCAGGGGGCCAACATGGCATACAGCTAGAGTGCAGCAGTGCTCTGGCCATGCCCTCAGCACATCTCAACACAAGGTTGAGGTGACAGAAGCCAGCTGCACCCGCTTTGTGCCAATGAGGGATCCCCTCATGCCGAGTGAATGTACTGTGGATGTCCTCCCTTTCTGGCTGCTTGGAACCACAGAAACAGTCTTAAAAATATTCCTGTGAATATGAAACTTTGAATAAAATTGTGGGAATGCCTTATGACCTCAGAAAGTTAATTAAACATTGTGACCCAAAGCACCCCCGTACTCACATCCTACGCATTATTGTAATAATTTTTGTACAGAATATGCCTTTTGAGGTATCATATGAAAACTATTGACCAGTGAGTTATTAATATCATGATGAAATGTATATAGCAACATTATATATTAAGTTAGAATTTCCCCCTGTATTTTATTAGCACATGATAAAACCAGACAGACCTGCCTAGGCAAAAGTTGTTAAGCAGATCTATCCTAAACAAAGGAATGTATGTTCACCTCAATGTACATCTAAGTAGTAAACAGGATCAGCAAGACCACAGTGGGAGGAGATGGCAAGAAACAGAAAAATGCGCATTTGAAAAAACACAGGTGAGGGGAAGAAAGAGCACGGAGCTTCCTTCATCACCAGATTCCATGTCACTTTTCTCACAGCTTGACTAAACTTTACTTTGAGGGGTATTCTTCAGAAGAATTCACTTCAAAAGATTCAGTGGACTGTAAAAGAAGGGGGCAGAGAATCCCAAGTTATCTCTTTTACCTAAGGAGATAAAGGCATTAGCATTTTGGGCCTCTGGGAGAGATCCAGACTGAGGAGAGGATCAATCACCATCTTTCTGGAAGGCTGTGGCCATATTGAACAAAGCCTTGAACCAAAACCTGCTAGATTAAGTTTGGCTTTTAGATACGTGTTATCACATTTATTTCCTGGTAACCATTTCTTACTTTATCTTTTATTCTTGAATTCACTTAAAATCCTATCTTCCTCCGTTGTTAAACTTTTTCTTCTATTAATCTAAACCAACAGTGCTGTGTTTGTACTGTGCTGATGGCAGGCTGCTGAGGTCAGAGTTGCTGGATTAGGACTTCGGTTATATATGCTCTAAAGAGAGAACTATCCCTGCCACAATATGGTGGTGTGGTTACATTTGGTGATATTCTGGTAAACCACTAATCTCTGTAAACTCCATTTAAAATGTTCTTCTGTGCCTAGGTTTTTTTAAAGTATTTGTAAACCACTGTAATATAAAATGATATAACAGTCCTGCACGTTGAAGAAAATGTTCCAGTAGATTTCCCCCCTCCCCCAATGAATAGAATCAAGCATAGTAATTGCAAAAGAATATATGTATTTTGTGTGCAGAATAAACTCTCTCAGGATCAGCACTTTTTTTTACCCTTGTCGATTTATCCAAAGCAGCCGTAAGCAAAGATAAACAACCTTTAAAAGTTAAAGAAAAAAAAACCACCCTCAGTTCAACAAAGTGATGGATGATAAAGGGCTACAAGGTAACTAATTGTTAACTGTAACATTGAACAAGTAGTTAACGAAGATTAATCTTCAAGTCAATGTACATAGTGCACAGATAACTCATTCGATTACTAATTTTTCTCTTTGTGCCAGAACAATAAGTATGCTGCACACTTCTCATTAATAAGGATGTTATTTCCTGAAGACTTCTGAAATTTTGTTTGAACATCATGTTTGGTACACACACAAAAAGTCTATGAAGCACGTTATTTTAATTGGACCCGAAAACAGGCTGTAGTGTTAACATAGATTAATAATTAATTTTCCTTTTTTAAGATAAACCTTTTTTGTAGTGCTCTGCTAAGTGTATTTTCATTTTAAAGTCACCATTTTCTCATGTAGTAAGAGATAGTTCAATATTTGTTAAACAATTTGTTTTTAAATGTTAAACAGAAATCCATCTAATGTCAAATAAAATATTTTCCTCTAATGCTGGCTGCTATACTTGAAAATTGGAACAAACTGTAGATAGGAAATGTAGTATCTTCAGAGATTTTTTTCTGTCTTTAAATGAGTTTACAATGGTATCTAGGATTGCTTTTACACATTTTTAAGCTGGTCAGAAAAAACATAGAATCACAGAAATGTAGGACCAGAAGGATGTTGATAGGTCATCTAGTCCAGTCCTCTGCACTGAGGCAGGACTAAGTATTATCTAGACCATCCCTGACAGATGCTTGTCTAACTTATTCTTCAAAACTTCTAATGACAGAGATTCCACAACCTCCCTAGGTAATTTGTTCCAGTGCTTAACTACCCTTACAGTTAGGAAGTTTTTCCCTAATATCTAACCTAAATCTCCCTTGCTGCAATTTAAGCCCATTACTCCTTGACCTGTCCTTGGTGGTTAAGGAGAACAATTTATCATCCTCCACTTTTGTCACTGTACTCATGGGCAACGGGTATCCAAGGCAGGGGAGTGCCAAACTGCCTGCATGGCCCCTCCCAACGCTGCCCCCAGACCCTCCTCCTGCTTCCCACTGTGCTGTGCTGCAGCTCTTCCTTCCCATGTGTCCAGGGCCCTGGGCCAGTGGCTCTGGAACTGGGGGATGGGGGCAGAGGGCCATAGCCCTCCCACTTTTTGGAAGTGGACAGGACTGGCTTTTTGCCAGGGAGGACCCCTGCCCCTTCCCCTCCTCTTCCACACAAGGCCCCATCCCCGGCCAGGCCAGCATGGACTTGGAGCTCGGCTGGGGAGCCTGGACAGCTGTGGGGAGCCATGGCAGACCCTCCACCTGCCTGGGGTCCCCAGCCCATGTCCTCTCCCCCTGGGCTCCCTGGCTGCTTGGGGCAGGAGGAGGGTCCACAACTCTACACCGGCTCCCCACGCAGCTCTCCCTGACCCAGCTCTGGCCCTGGGGGGAGGGTCTTTGAGCTGCAGCCTGGCCATGGTCAGAGCCATGCGGGCTGCTGTGAGAAGTCGCAGAACCTCCACCTGTCCCAGGTGGGTGGGGACATGGGCCGGGAGCTGCTTGGACTGCCACACTGTGGGTAAGTAGAGGGTCTACCGTGGCTTCACACAGCTGCCCACCTGGCTCTTATAATGGCCGGGCTGTGGCTCCGAGGGCCCTCCCTTCCCCTGCCAGCTGGAGCTGGGTCAGGAAAAGCTGCATGGGCAGCTGTGGGGAGACTGGGTCCCTTCATCTGCCCTGGGCGGGGGGCCTGGGACACAGGCAGGGGACTGCTTTTGCCTCCACCTTGGGCAACTTCGGCCATCTGGAGCTGGTGCTTGTGCTGCCTAACCACCCAGCGCTCTGGGGCTGGGGATCTTGCTGCCCCCCACCTGCCATGCGGGGGGCAGGATGCTCCAGGATTTGGGGGGACAGGTGTTCAGGCATCCTGGGGCTGGCGGCAGGGGGAGCCGCTGGGCTCCGGTCGGGGAAGTGGGAGGGAGGGGCGGGGCCCTAGGCAGAAGGGGAGGGCTGGCTGAGGGCTAGCCTCCCAAAGACCATGGTTCACCCACCAACCATAACTGTACCTCAGTGGTTCACAGTTGAGGATCCCAGATTCAGGACAAACTGCTGAGAAGTAGGGCAGGCTCACCTGAAATTGGTAATTATTCTACCGCTAGATATACCAAGCCAGTAACAAAAGTAAACTTCTGTCTCACCACACTGATTAACAAGAAGCCAAAAATGCAGTCTCCTTAGGCATTCCAGCACTCATTTCATCACCCAGACATTGGACATTATGATGAGTGGTTATTGAAAACCAATTTAATCAAACAAAGGGTTTTTCTGATCTCAAGAGACCAGCCACATAACCAGATCAATATATAACTCAGCTCTTAATCAATAATCACGCTGTTACCAATCCTTTAGTAGCTAAAATCTAAAGGTTTGTTTTTAAGAGAAAAGAAACAGAAAGTTAAAATGGTTAAGGAAATGATATGCATGTAAGTGAGTGCAAAGTTCTTATATCAGGTTTGAAGCAGTGATGGAATAACTGCTAGTTTGAAAACGTCTCTCAAATGGCTTGGGGGGAGGGGGTATCATAGAATCATAGAATCATAGAATATCAGAGTTGGAAGGGACCTCAAGAGGTCATCTAGTCCAACCCCCTGCTCAAAGCAGGACCAATTCCCAGCTAAATCATCCCAGCCAGGGCTTTGTCAAGCCGGGCCTTAAAAACCTCCAAGGAAGGAGACTCCACCACCTCCCTAGGTAACGCATTCCAGTGTTTCACCACCCTCCTAGTGAAATAGTTTTTCCTGATATCCAACCTGGACCTCCCCCACTGCAACTTGAGACCATTGCTCCTTGTTCTGTCATCTGCCACCACTGAGAACAGCCGAGCTCCATCCTCTTTGGAACCCCCCTTCAGGTAGTTGAAGGCTGCTATCAAATCCCCCCTCATTCTTCTCTTCTGGAGACTAAACAATCCCAGTTCTCTCAGCCTCTCCTCATAAGTCATGTGCTCCAGACCCCTAATCATTTTTGTTGCCCTCCGCTGGACTCTTTCCAATTTTTCCACATCCTTCTTGTAGTGTGGGGACCAAAACTGGACACAGTATTCCAGATGAGGCCTCACCAATGTCGAATAAAGGGGAACGATCACGTTCCTCGATCTGCTGGCAATGCCCCTACTTATACAGCCCAAAATGCCGTTAGCCTTCTTGGCAACAAGGGCACACTGTTGACTCATATCCAGCTTCTCGTCCACTGTGACCCCTAGGTCCTTTTCTGCAGAACTGCTACCTAGCCATTCGGTCCCTAGTCTGTAGCAGTGCATGGGATTCTTCCGTCCTAAGTGCAGGACTCTGCACTTGTCCTTGTTGAACCTCATCAGGTTTTTTTCTGCCCAATCCTCTAATTTGTCTAGGTCCCTCTGTATCCGATCCCTACCCTCTAGTGTATCTACCACGCCTCCTAGTTTAGTGTCATCTGCAAACTTGCTGAGAGTGCAGTCCACACCATCCTCCAGATCATTAATAAAGATATTAAACAAAACCGGCCCCAGGACCGACCCTTGGGGCACTCCACTTGAAACCGGCTGCCAACTAGACATGGAGCCATTGATCACTACCCGTTGAGCCCGACGATCTAGCCAGCTTTCTATCCACCTTACAGTCCATTCATCCAGCCCATACTTCTTTAACTTGGTGGCAAGAATACTGTGGGAGACAGTATCAAAAGCTTTGCTAAAGTCAAGAAATAACACATCCACTGCTTTCCCCTCATCCACAGAGCCAGTTATCTCATCATAGAAGGCAATTAGGTTAGTCAGGCACGACTTCCCCTTCGTGAATCCATGCTGACTGTTCCTGATCACTTTCCTCTCCTCTAAATGTTTCATAATTGATTCCTTGAGGACCTGCTCCATGATTTTTCCAGGGACTGAGGTGAGGCTGACTGGCCTGTAGTTCCCCGGATCCTCCTCCTTCCCTTTTTTAAAGATGGGCACTACATTAGCCTTTTTCCAGTCATCTGGGACCTCCCCCGATCGCCATGAGTTTTCAAAAATAATGGCTAATGGCTCTGCAATCTCACCCGCCAACTCCTTTAGCACCCTTGGATGCAGCGCATCCGGCCCCATGGACTTGTGCACGTCCAGTTTTTCTAAATAGTCCCGAACCACTTCTTTCTCCACAGAGGGTTGGCCACCTTCTCCCCATGCTGTACTGCCCAGTGCAGCAATCTGGGAGCTGACCTTGTGCGTGAAGACAGAGGCAAAAAAATCATTGAGTACATTAGCTTTTTCCACATCGTCGGTCACTAGGTTGCCTCCCTCATTCAGTAAGGGGCCCACACTTTCCTTGATTTTCTTCTTGTTGCTAACATACCTGAAGAAACCCTTCTTGTTACTCTTAACATCTCTTGCTAACTGCAACTCTAAGTGTGATTTGGCCTTCCTGATTTCACTCCTGCACGCCTGAGCAATATTTTTATACTCCTCCCTGGTCATTTGTCCAATCTTCCACTCCTTATAAGCCTCTTTTTTGCGTTTAAGATCAGCAAGGATTACACTGTTTAGCCAAGCTGGTCGCCTGCCATATTTACTATTCTTTCTACACATCGGGATGGTTTGTTTCTGCAACCTCAATAAGGATTCTTTAAAACACAGCCAGCTCTCCTGGACCCCTTTGCCCTTCATGTTATTCTCCCAGGGGATCCTGCCCATCTGTTCCCTGAGGGAGTCAAAGTCTGCTTTTCTGAAGTCCAGGGTCCGTATTCTGCTGCTCTCCTTTCTTCCTTGTGTCAGGATCCTGAACTCGACCATCTCATGGTCACTGCCTCCCAGGTTCCCATCCACTTTTGCTTCCCCTACTAGTTCTTCCCTGTTTGTGAGCAGCAGGTCAAGAAAAGCTTTGCCCCTAGTTGGTTCCTCCAGCACTTGCACCAGGAAATTGTCCCCTACACTATCCAAAAATTTCCTGGATTGCCTGTGCACCGCTGTATTGCTCTCCCAGCAGATATCAGGGTGATTAAAGTCTCCCATGAGAACCAGGGCCTGTGATCTAGCAACTTCTGCTAGTTGCCAGAAGAAAGCCTCGTCCACCTCGTCCCCCTGGTCTGGTGGTCTATAGCAGACTCCAACCACGACATCACCCTTGTTGCTCACACTTCTCAACTTTATCCAGAGACTCTCAGGTTTTTCTGCAGTTTCATACCGGAGCTCTGAGCAGTCATACTCCTCTCTTACATACAACGCAACTCCCCCACCTTTTCTGCCCTGCCTGTCCTTCCTGAACAGTTTATATCCATCCATGACAGTACTCCAGTCATGTGAGTTATCCCACCAAGTCTCTGTTATTCCAATCACATCATAGTTCCCTGACTGTGCCAGGACTTCCAGTTCTCCCTGCTTGTTTCCCAGGCTTCTTGCATTTGTGTATAGGCACTTAAGATAACTCAACGATCGTCCCTCTTTCTCAGCATGAGACAGGAGTCCTCCCCTGTTGCGCTCTCCTGCTTGTGCTTCCTCCCAGGATCCCATTTCCCCACTTACCTCAGGGCTTTGGTCTCCTTCCCCCGGTGAACCTAGTTTAAAGCCCTCCTCACTAGGTTAGCCAGCCTGCTGGCGAAGATGCTCTTCCCTCTCTTGGTTAGGTTATCCAAACAGCATGGGGTTCATCAATTCTTGTTTAGCACTTCCTTGTTAGAAATCCAGTCCCGAGAAATGAAGCTGGAAATTAAGACAAAATGGAGATGATTCCAGGGTGTCACAGGATAGGTACATCCTGTCTTGGAGTGTATGTATGGTCAAAAGGTTATGTATGGTCAAAAGAAAGGAAAAGGCTGTACTGCAGCCGGTTAGGTCCTATGCTGGTGACTGTGATTATAAAGCATGGTAGTACCTCCTAGTGGCCAGAGTCAATGGAGAGGCCCTTCCTCACCGGGCTGTGTGGCCCAATACCCAGAGTCAGTGGAGCAGCCTTTTCTCACTGCATGGCCCAATGGCCAGAGTCAATGGAGCGGCTTCCCTTCCCTACTGGGCTGCATGGCCCAATGGCCGGAAGCAATGGAGCAACTCTTTCTCATCGGACTGCATGGCCCAGTGGCTGGAGTTAATAAAGCTGCCCACCTCTGTGGGGCTGTGTTGACCTATTGGCCCTCTGGGGAAGTGGGGCGCCATGTAGGGGTGTGTGGCACCTGGGATAAGGGGACTCAGGCTCTCCCTGCTCCTCATAGTCCCAGCCCAGGTCCCAGGCAGTGGTGCGAGTGCTTGCCACTGAGTCAGCAGGGATCCCCCTAAAACACACTGACCTGTTTCCCAGTCTTCCAATCAGAACAATATCAAAATCCCCTTGGCTGCTTCCTACCCTGTGTTCCGCAGCAGTGGTCCATGGTTCCCCTGGGTCTCTGGGGTCCTCGGCCAGTGCAGCTCCTGATGGCTCGTTCCCCTCTTTGGGTTCCACAGGCAGCCTGGAATCCATCTGGGGCTTGGTACGCCTTGGTTCTGTAGTTGGGGCCTGTAGCAGCTCCCGGAAGAGAGGTTGCAATCTGCCTCCTTCCCCTTCAGCAGCCTGGCCAAACTGAGCTGGGCTGCTTCATTTTATATCCTGTGTTCAGGCTGAGCATGACCAGCAGAGGTGGAGGGGCATGGCCTTCTCAGCCTGCAATATGCAGTTAACATTTTCTGAGCCAGGGCAGGATAGGTACACAGGGTCACAAAGGGTCTTTTATAACCTCTCCCATGTAGATGGAATTTTACGGTCCCAAACAAAGCCCACAGCACAGTTTGTGGAAAAGTACAGGCACAAAATGGTGTCCAGGGTCACATGAGCAAGTCACATGTCCTGACATGGCTTGCTGACTCCCAGTGGCAAGGCACTGGCCACTTGAAGGCTAAGGCATCTGCAGGAAGAACCATCTGGGTGGAATGAGTTTCTTGTATGGCCGATTGTGAGAATCAATTGCCTCTGATGGGCCATCAACACAAAGCTATCTGGCTTCAATGTAGATTTTACCTGGTGGGTGTTACCCCAGGAACAAACACATTTGGGATACAGATCTGTAGCCAGTATTCATAACTTCAGACACAAAAATGATACATGCATACAAACAGAATAATTATATTTGATAGATTGTAACTTTTCCATTGATACCTTACATGGCATACTTTGTATAAGATTTGTTGCAATTGTATAACACTGATAGTAACAATGGTATACATGGTCATATTTCAATCATACAGCATCACAGCTTTATAACAACCTTTACGAACTTGAAGACTGTTATGTGCTCCCACAGTATTCTCTTCTCCAGACTAAACAAACCCATTTTTTTCAATCTGTCCTCGTAGATCAAATTTTTAGACCTTTACATCATTTTTATTGCTCTTTGCTGGACTTTCTCCAATCTTTCCAAACTGTGGAGCCCAGAATTGTAAACAGAATTCCAGTTGAGGCTTTATCAGTGCTGAGCAGAGTAGAAGAATTATTTCTCAGTTCTTGCTTACAACACTCCTGCTAATACATCCCAGAATGGTTTGCTTCTTTTGCAACAGTATTACATTGTTGATTCATAGTTTGTGATCCACTATAACCCAGATCCTTTTCTGCAGTACTTTTTCCTTGGCAGTCACTTCTGATTTTGTATTTGTGAAACTGATTATTCCTTCCTAAGAGTAGTACTTTGCATTTGTCCTTATTGAATTTCATCTTGTTTATTTCAGATCATTTCTCCAGTTTGTAAAGATAGCTTTGAATTCTAATCCTTTCCTCCAAAGTGCTTGCAACCCCTCCCAGCTTAGTATCATCTGTGGATTTTATCAGTATACTCTCTATGCCATTATCCAAATCATTTATGATTACCCCAATAAGGAAACACCATTGATATTTATTATTATTTCTGAAGTATCAGATCTTTCCCTCAAGAAAGACCTTTGCAACTGTAAAATCCCATTAGCAGGAGGGGTTGGGTTGCATCCTGCTCTCCTGTCTTTCTCTAAATGAAGATATAAATTCATTAATATAACCCAGCTCATTGGCGTTAGCAAATGCCTTTTCAATTGTTCCCTCCTGGTGAGTTGTTTTGTTGCAATATGTTTAACCATTACTTTGCCAGCTCCCACTCAAATTATTGTGCTGTTTTCTTGTTAAAGAAGAATCATACATCCTCATTTTTCCCCTTCTGAAAACATTTGTCCTTAAAGATGTGACATCTCTGATCTGCCTGAATTATAAGAGTCTAGAAAATAGTTAATGTCACTTAGGCTTTTATTGAATGGATTTTGAGTAATTTTTTTAAGACAGAAAAACTATGCAGAGGGTAGCATTGCTCTAGGGATGTGTGACTTGGACAATTCAATTTGTTTCTTGGTTATATGGATGCTTCCCTGCCAAGTTTAAAATCTATTCTTGGAAGCTGCCTTTCATTTAAATTTCCACTTATTGGCCCTTAACCTCTAAGTCAAGCTGAGACAGGAGTCAAACTAGGAAAAGAAGTGTCAGTAAGTTATGTGTAAGAAGACCAGACTCTGAACATGAGGCAGCTATTATCTAGAGGATTAAACTGAGCTGAGAGTCAGGAGACCCGGGATCTATATCTAGCTCTGCCACTGTCCTGTGCTGTGATCGTAGGCAAATCACTTAAGCAGAGGGTACTTTTTTCACCATCTGCAAAATGGGAATAAATATGTTTGTCACAGTCTGCTGTAGCTCCCAATCTGGGCCCATCACAACTAGCCTACCTATTCACATGTAGACATTTGAACTGTTAGCTGGCTGCTTTTAAGCAGATTTCATGGAAAATCTATTAAATATACAGTATTCAATTCTCTGCATTACCCCTATCCATTTTCAGAGGTAGCTATAGAAACTGCAGAAAATGTATCTATTGTGCCTCCTTAAATGTTTTCTGAGGAGTCTCTAAAGATAAAATTATGATTGCTTTTCTTTTGGCAGTGAATATCTTACAGCTTGGTTGTCTCAGAGGCTAATCATGACTTTGAAACTAAATGTTTTCAGGAACTGATCTCAAGAAGTTAGGATCTGCTACTTGTAATACCTCGATTACAATAGATCCAGGTTACACAATGCCTGTTCTGCAAGCCCTCTCTGCCCATATACAACACACTACTGATGTGTGAATAACTCCACTTAGGCATAGTGAACATGTGCTGAAGAAAGTTATATCCTCTCAAGGGGTTTCCTTGTTAAGGCTCTTTGGGATACTCCCACCAAAATCAGGAAATTAGAAGATACAATTCTCACAGTAACTATACCTCAGGCCCTGGCATGTATGTGGTATTCTGTATTACTGCATATGGTGTTAATGTCAATGCTTTAATATATATTTACAAGATGGCTTAGTTACAATTGCTCTGGGAACTATAACTTTGAAATGCTGACTTTTTTGTGCTTAAAATTGCAACCATAGCATTCCATTAACGTATTATTGTCCTCATTTAATTATATAAGGAATTGATTATACGTCTTTTGGTGTGCTGTGTACCATACTATAGAAAGGATGGGACAGATCCTCAACTGGTGTAAATAGACATAGCTCCACTGAAGTCAAGGGAGCTACGTTCATTTATACCAACTGAGGATCTGTCCCAATATGATTAAACTCGCAGAGATACAGCATATTATCATCAAGATGAGGTGAGGTGAGGTTTTATTGCTTGCCTCTCAATAGATTGCCTCTCAATTTGGAATGTTAATTTTAATCTCTTGGGAAAAGAACAAGTCTGGTTCTTGTACTCAGTTACAGGGATGTAAATCAGGAGTTAGCCAATGAAGTCTATGGAGTTATTGCAGTTTAAACCAGAGTAAGACCCTGATCAGGCTTAAGCGATTAAGGTGACCTAATAGAAGCTTTCAGAGTGATAAAGATGATCCTGGCAACTTGCTTACCTTAGAGAAAATTTCAGACTAGGTACAGACCTTGGGAATAAATGACAGGGAGCTGGACGTAGGGGTCCATGAGTGTCCTTGATACTTGGCAATCCTCCTCATGGTGCAATAAATCCTGGATTTGATGCAAAGCCATATTTTTTTCGTGGTGATAGGGTGATTAAGGAACTTGGGTGGTGATATTGAAGGCTATTTATATTTTGGGAGGCAGGGATGATTTTAATGAGCAAGGCTTTATTTGTTTAGTTCAGCAGTTCTCAAACTTTTGTACTGGTGACCCCTTTCACATAACAAGCCTCTGAGTGAGAGCCCCCTTATAAATTAAAAACACTTTTAATATATTTAACACCATTATAAATGCTGGAGGCAAAGCAGGGTTTGGGGTGGAGGCTGACAGCTCGCGACCCCCCATGTAATAGCCTCGCGACCCCCAGTTTGAGAACCCCTGTTTTAGTTACTTATCCTTATGCTTTGTACATCATTTCAGTTATACTAGTGACTAGATGTTTAAATAAATCTGGAAGTATTAGGTAAAATAAAATAATACCTGCAGTAATTTGTGCAGGAGATTGCAACTTGTGGCTGTAGGGTGTCGCGGTAAAAGATGTGTTGATAAATAAGGAGAGTCATTCCAGCAGGAAACTCTGGTTTCTGATTCTTTATAGCATCCTCTGGTATTCAGATAACTCCTGTTTTTTTTTGTTTTTTTTAAGGGGTTCTTTTTTGGAGGGTAATATGCTGTGAATTATACAGGAGACACATCCATCTTAAACTGTTTTAACCAGTGTAACCAGATGGGTGTTGCCAATAATTGTAAAGAGTCACTAGTTCAAATTCAACCAGATGCATTTTAGAGTAGGAAGGTGCAAGTGCTCTTGGGGGAGGGATAGCTACAGTGGTTAGTAGGCATTGGCCTACTAAACCCAGGGTTGTGAGTTCAATACTCAAAGGGGCCATTTAGGGATATGGGGCAACAATCTGTTGGATGATTTAATTGGGGATTGGCCCTGCTTTAAGCAGGGAGTTGGACTAGATGATCTCCTGAGGTCCCTTCCAACCCTCATATTCTATCTAGACTGAGCTGCCTGCCCCCAGGCAACAAAGTAACTTTGTCAGATGCAGCTTGTTGAATATTATGGAGCAAATACCTTATTCACTGAACTTTGCTTTCTTCATCAAATAAATTATTCATCAGATTTTTTTCTATGATTCAACTACATCTGATGTCTATGCTACAAGATATTATGGGTCAGATCCTTAGCCCCCTCTCCCCAGATGCTTTGTGCTGCTCAGGCACAAAGGGCTGCCCTGTAAGGGAACCTCTGGGATGCCAAACAGCAGGTGTAGCCCACTGTACATCACTAACTTTCTCCCCTCAGAATACGAGTGTATCAGGGTGGGGTTGGAGCAAACTACAACTGAGGTGCCATTACAAGCTTGTGTATGGTACTGTAGCACATCTGCTTGATAACTCCCTGTCCCACCCTGGATGTAAGATAAATCTGGAACCTCCTACTTGAGATAAAGCCCTCTTCAACCTCCATAACAGAAGAACGATATCTAATATGGCATAGGCAAGCACAGCTCCCATTTACTCCCCATCTTTTATGTCACCAGGACATGATCTGGGGATCTCAAGTGCTAAAAGCATGAGGCTCTACAGCTGGAGTTTAAAGGACAAGATCTCATGGCAAAGAACACTCAAACACTGTGCTTGATCCACAGAGGTTAAGATACGGGGTGTGTAAGAGGGTAACATACCTGATTGACAGGGCTGCATTTGGTTCTCACAGAATATCATATTGGTGCAAATTACACTTATCTGGCATAGCCACTGAATAACAATCAGTGCAAATTACAGTCCTCCACCATCTACAGCCATTTTCTGACCAACTGATGCCCATTATATCACTTCCATCATACTTTATCTCAGCTAAATTTGATCCATTGGTTACTATAATTACTTAATATACATTGAATGCTACAAGTTTGCATGACAAGGTGGGTGAAGTAATATCTTTTACTCAACCAGCTTCTGTTGGTGAGAGAGACAAGCTTTGGTTAGTGTCTCTCTCACCAAGAGAAGTTGGTGCAGTAAAAGATATTACCACACCCACCTTGTCTCTAATATCCTGCGACCAACATAGCTACAACTACACTTTACGTAAGTTGACATTTTATAGACAATAATGAGCCAGATTCTAACTCTTTACGCTGAACTGTATTTAACTATTTACTCTACTTTAATGTCCTATTTTTTAACTCTTTTATCAACTGTCAATTACTTTCCTAGCCTCACTAGTCCCCTGACAGCTAGGCAACATAGAAGGTTCCATTAACACAATTTCAGCAACAGCCTTTTGTTCTGTATTTTTACAGTGCCTCACACATACAGTCCTGGTCCCTGACAGTGGCTCCTATGTGCTACTGCAATACAAATTAATAATAATAGTGCAAAGATTATGCAAGGAGCCATAGCACGCCTAGCTATATGGAGTAGCAATGCAACAATGGGAGAAAATCGAACTTATCAAACCCTTTACCACAAAAAGGAACTTAACCCTAAATAAAGCACAAATCAACCCTTTCCTTTTCATATAATCATGCCAAAATGTAAGTCTGATACATGTTTTGTCCACAATAAATTCAGGATGAAAGGCCACATTCTGAAATCTGAGGTAGCATTATTTTATTGTAATTTAGTTATTCTGGAATTACAGTGGTATAACCGGAATCTGAATCTGGTTATGGTTTCCTAGTGAGGTTGCCATGTTGCATCAACTAAAACCCATAGCTGAGAATGTAAATGAATGATTAGGTGAAAAATGATTAGATTTATATGGACAAATGCTCACTTGAAGAAGTAAATATGGCGGGAGGACAGGGATTTTTTGCAGATTTTTGAGGGCTTGTTCTCACATTGAAAAAAAAAATGGCCTTGAAAGTTTTAATGCAATTCTACGATGCCAGGATATATAAATTTTTAATAGATCACAACAATATAATTACTGTACATATACCATACTGCAAACAGTCTTTGCATACAGAATTTTGCAACTTCAAAACTGCAGAAACCGTCTCCAGTTAGTCTGTACTACACCCTTTGGGATAGCTTAGTAAGTATTTTTTAACCCCATTTTTTCACAGAGAGTGTGTGAGGGATGACAGGTTTCAGAGTAGCAGCCTGGATAGTAGCAGGATAATCAAGATATCACTTCAAAAGTTTTTTTCTCTTACTTAATTGGCCTCTCAGAGTTGGTAAGACAACTCCCACCTGTTCATGCTCTCTGTATGTGTGTGTATATATATCTCCTCAATTAGGGTTACCATATTTTGTGCCTCCGAATGGAGGACACTCCACAGGACCCCGGCCCCGCCCACAGCCACGCCCCTGCCCCCGCCCCAACTCCGCCCCCTCCCCAAAGTCTCCGCCCCCTCCCCTGCTTCCCGCGAACATTTAATTCGCGGGAAGCCTGAAGCAGGTAAGGGGGGGTGTGGGGGGAGGAGGCGCGACCCAGGCTGGGTCGGCACGGGCCCTGGGGTGCCGGCCCCGGCCGACCACCCCCGGCCCGCCCAGCACTGCCGGCCCCCGGCGGCCCGGCGCACCCCCCGGCGGCCCGGCTCCGGCCCGGCTCGGCCTCCCAGCCCCGCGCACCCCCCGGATCCCGGCCCCGCGGCCCAGCGCACCCCCCGGCCCAGCGCACCCCGCGACCCCGGACCGGCTCCTGACCCCCGGCGGCCCGGCTCCCAGCGCACCCCCCGGCGGCCCGGCTCCCAGCCCCGCGACCCTGGACCGGCTCCCAGCGCACCCCCCGGCGGCCCGGCTCCCAGCGCACCCCCCGGCGGCCCGGCTCCCGGCCCCGCGGGCCCGGCCCGGCTCCTGGCCCCGCGGCCCAGCGCACCCCCCGGCGGCCCCGCGGCCCAGCGCACCCCCCGGCTCCCAGCGCACCCCCCGGCGGCCCCGCGGCCCAGCGCACCCCCCGGCGGCCCGGCTCCCAGCGCACCCCCCGGCGGCCCGGCTCCCAGCCCCGCGGGCCCGGCCCCCGGCTCCCCGCCCGGCCCCGCACCCAGCCCGGCCCGGCACCGCGCGCCCGGCCCGGCACCATGCCCCCGGCCCCGCACCGGCCCCGGCCAAAGAGGCCCCGCCGAGCCCTCCCTCCCGATTTTCCCGGACATGCCCGGCTTTTGGGGATTTCCCCCCGGACGGGGATTTGAGCCCCCAAAAGCCGGACATGTCCGGGAAAATCCGGACGTATGGTAACCCTACCTCAATATATATTCCACTCTATATGCATCCGAAGAAGTGGGCTGTAGTCCACGAAAGCTTATGCTCTAATAAATTTGTTAGTCTCTAAGGTGCCACAAGTACTCCTGTTCTTTGTGAGGGGTGAAGTGACTTGGCAAGGCAACACAGCAAGGCAACACAGCAAGCAGAGCCAGGATTAAAACTCAGAAGCTCTTGAGTCTTAATCCCATATATAATCCAGTACTTGTTTTTGCAGAGGAGTAGGTTGCACTGCACGCATAAATATGGGTTTGCAACATTTCGGGTACTGTGTGACTTCTGTTAGTCCCCAGAATAAAAGCTGCTTTTTGCTTCTTGCATAGATTTCTCTCATAAGAACTATTTTTTTCCTCAAGGACACTTCAAGTCCCTCCTCTTGATGTGTCCCAGAGAAACTTAGTTTCCATATGCACAAAAATCATGGCCCAGATCCTCCCCTCCTCTAACACATTCTCTCTCTCTCTCTCTCTGGACCTTACTTGGGCAGTCTCCAGAGCAACCAGGCAAAACAAAGTCACATAGCACAATCTTCACAAACACACGTTTTTAATTAGAAAGAATTAAAGTCTAAGAGCTAGCAACTCTCTAAAGCTCAATAATTTATATTTTAGAATAACAAATTAATCCTTAAATGCTGTCAATAAATTAACCCTTACATGCTCTCAACTCACAAAGGTTGATGAATACAAATGCGTGACACTTTATTGCATTTCACTTCCAAATAAATAACATTTACCCCAGTGACTCAGTCACTCAGTTCCTCCTTGAACACAGGGATTCAGAGAGTGGCAGCCAACTCACCTACCACATTTTATAGGCATGTCATAGAAATTATTTCAGACTGCTGATATAACATTTTACAGAAACTTTGTTCCAGAAAGGAGGAATTGAACCTTTTTTTTTATACAGGCTCTTATAGATTATTCATACAGATGTTGGCCAAGATTTTCAAAAGTGACTGAGAAGTTGAGGTGCCTCCGTGCTCAGGTGGTTAACTTGACACATTAAACTCAACATCACCAGTCACTTGGTACTTTGAATGAGTAAGGATTTTTGGACTGGGTCCATAAAGTAGAAGCAATCAGTATTTAAGGTGTCCAATTATAATTTGTGAGGAATAAGGGTTTGACAGTTTGGGCACTAGCCTAGGGCTTGGGACACTTGGTCTGAAGTCCGTGTTCTGCCACAGACCTCCTGTATGAACTTGTACAAGACATTTAAGCCCAGATCCTCAAAAGGTATTTAGGTACCTAAACTACATTGATTTCAGAGAGACCAAGTGAGTGAGGTAATATGTTTTATCAGACCAACATCGATTGGT
The DNA here is from genome assembly GCF_027887155.1 of Malaclemys terrapin pileata. Taxonomy (NCBI): domain Eukaryota; kingdom Metazoa; phylum Chordata; order Testudines; family Emydidae; genus Malaclemys; species Malaclemys terrapin. The sequence continues at coordinate 181,826,905 of NC_071507.1, read as the reverse complement.
GAAAGAAACAAACATTCAAACTTACACAGAGCTCTGAATCTGGTTCTGTGTAAGCTCAAAAGTTTGTCTCCTTCACCAACAGAATAACAGATATTACCTCATCCACCATTGTCTCTCTAGTATCCTGGCACCAACACAGCTACAATTAGGGTTGCCAGCTTTGTAATATTTAAAAACTGGACACTTCAGCAGGAGTGCCAGAACCTTCCTGCCCTGCCCCTTCCCCCCCAAGGACCCGCCCCTGTTCACTCCTCTTTTCCCCTCCCCCATTGCTCACTGCTCTTCCCCTTTCTCTCTCACCTCTGCCTAGGTCAGCAGGGACTTGCCTGCAGAGCTGGGGCTGGGAGCTACAGCGCCTGATGCAGGTAGGAGAAGGTGCCGGTTAAGTAGGGGCTGGCACGAGTGATGACTCCCTGCCTCCCCCACCCCTCAGTAACTGGACTTTGGGTGTCCAGTCAGTAGATCTGTCTGGACACTGTCAGGTCCCCTTTTTGACTGGACTTTCTGGTTGAAAACTGGGCACCTGGCCACCCTAGTTACAATATTGCAAACATTGATGTCAATAGTAGTTAGGAGCCTTTGAGGATTTGGACCTTAGCCTCTCTGTGCTTTAGTTTCCCTCCCGCTACCTCACGGGGCATTGTGAGGATAAATACATTTGAAAAGGTTGTGAGTTGCTTAGAAACTACAGCAATGAGTCCTAGCATAGATAGAATTACCAAGTGTGACCAGGTGCCTGGAGGGGCCACACTGAGAATGCCACACTCAGGGCAAATGGCAAGGAATAGGGCAGACAATCCTCAAAACTGGTGATATATTCTATAATTAGATTCACCAAGCCTGTAACCAAACAGCTTCTGTAATACCACACTAGTTACCAAGAAGTCAAATACAGTCCCCTTTTAGTATCCCAGCCCTTGATTCCCATCTAGACATCCATGTCTAATATAGTGAGTGGTTACTGAAAACCAGATTCACCATACGTGAGCTCAACTGGTCCCAAAGGACCAGAGACTGATCCCCAGTTCAATATGAGTTTTAGATCTTAGCCAATAATCACACGGATGCCAAACCTTTAGTAACTACAACTAAAGGTTTTAATAATAAAAGGAAAAAGTAGGAAGAGAGTTGCAGTGGTTAAGAGATCAATATACATACATACATGTGAAAAGTCCTTAGGTCAGTTTCATATCAGAGATTGGGAGACTGCTGATTAGTAAAAGTCTTTGGAATCAATTTAAAAGGTTATAGTCCAGTCAGCAATCCAGGTGTGGAGGTTATTCAAATTCTTCCATGAGAATTCCAGGGTAAATCCAGAGTAAACCTGAGACCTTCCCTGTCAAAGTTTAAGCAGACCTAAGATAAAAAGGATCAGGCCTGAAGCTTTCTCTATATATTTCTCCAGCAAGCTGATAAGCTTCATGACAGCCATTGTCACAGCAGGACCTTTCCTGGATGAAGATTAGTCAGTGTATATTGTTGCTTTGAAGCTAATCTTCTATTTCCTATGCATACATGAGTAAACTAGCTGCATCTATTTACATAAGGCAATTAGCCATTCAAGCTATCAAGGCAGTTCATTATAGCATAGATAATTAAGATGAAGACAATGTAAATAACATTATTTGTTCCTGTAGTATCTTACATTTTTGATCTTTGAATCAATAGAATACAGTAATGAAGCATTATAAAACAGGAACAGGATTTTAGCATCTGCAAGCTAATTAGGTCCCATTGTTAAACTTCTAACAAGCTACATGAAAACACAGACAAATGCACTTAGCATCTACACTTGATCTCTATTACTATAAATAAATGGGTTAATGATTCCTGGTCTAGGACATCTTTTTGAAATTCACATACAAGTAGATTGTTTTGATTACATGTCAATACCTCTTGTTAAGTTTCAGGGGGAAGCTGTGTTTGTCTGTATCCACAAAAACAACAAGGAGTCCGGTGGCCCCTTAAAGACTAATAGATTTATTTGGGCATAAGCTTTTGTGGGTAAAAAACCACTTCTTCATTTGGAAATGAATTTTACCTTTCCAGCACATTATCAAGGATCTACAACCTATCCTGGAAAATGATCCCTCACTCTCACAGACCTTGGGAGGCAGGCCAGCCCTTGCTTACAGACAGCCTCCCAACCTGAAGCAAATACTCACCAGCAACTACACACCACACCACAGAAACACCAACCCAGGAACCAATCCCTGTAGCAAACCTCATTGCCTACTCTGTCCCCATATCTACTCTGGCGACACCATCAGAGGACCCAACCACATCAGCCACCCCATCAGGGACTCATTCACCAGCATGTCTACTAATCTGATATATGCCATCATGTGCCAGCAATGCCCTCTGCCATGTACATTGGCCAAACTGGACAGTGCCTACGTAAAAGAATAAATGTACACAAATAGGGACAGGGAGTGGCTGGCTCATAACAAAAGCAGTTTTGCCTCTCCTGGAATTGACACCTCCTCATCTATTATTGGGAATGGACTACATCCACCCTGATCAAATTGGCCCTGTCAACACTGGTTCTCCACTTGTGAGGTAACTCCCTTCTCTTCATGTGTCATTATATAATGCCTGCATCAGTAATTTTCACTCCATGTATCTGAAGAAGTGTTTTTTTACTCATGAAAGCTTATGCCCAAATAAATCTGTTAGTGTTTAAGGTGCCACTGGACTCCTTGTTATTCTTGTTACGTTGTCATGGTCATACCCAAGTTGACCAGTTGATCAATGTCACACCAAGCTTTTCACAGGTAAATAAAATGCCTGCAATGGGAGAGGAGGAGGATTTAAGCTGCAAAATTTTGAATAGGCTGATGAGAGGGAGGTAGGGATTTCTGTTTTTTACGTTAAGAATTCAGGTCCTGTTTATTCTTGACGATGCTATTGTGACTGGAGAGCAAGTGTAATTATGACATCAGCAAAGAGAGACTGAAATCTGAAGAAATGAGCGGAGAAGAGATTTGTTTGAGGGGGGAGTCAGACTATTTAAACTTTTTTTAACACTTATTTAATTCCAATAGGTAATCAACACTTTGGAGGGAGGATGTCTTTGTTAGTGATTCAGAACTCTTGTCACTTCACACAAGAAGCATCTCAGACTCCTGGAATACCAGTCCAGATATTTTTGAAACCTATAAGTTAAAAATAGAGCAGGTTTTTAAGCCCTTCTTTATACATTCCAAGAAAGCCAACGTAGGCACAACCCCAATAGTTTATAAAATTAATTTGCAGATCACCTATAAGAAGTGGGTGCTCTCACTACAGTGCACAGCTTTGACCTGGCATAACTGCACATTGCCTCCCAAGGTGTCCTGTGGCCTAACCAGTTATTTCATAACAGCCTCATTGAGGACAGCATTTTGAGACTCTATTATGAAAGAAACTATATAAGTGCAGGGCATTTTTTATTTCTTAAACATGACATTTCTTTTTAGTCACATGACAAAAATACTAACAAACAAAAACAACTTCCTGTCAAACTGGGCCATTTAGGCACTAGCCTAAGTTGGCATCTGTGTAGAGCCTGAGGACAAGATCAGGGAGGGATTGTGCTTAAGTGGCCATCTGTGCAGCTACACCATGTTTTAGAATTGTGCGTAGTGCTGCTCTAAAGTCCTTGTTGAAGAACACATGGTGATTCAGTGGCACAGCTGGGAATAGAAAGCAGGGGCCAGATCGTCGCTCCCATGCACCCTGTGGCTGCTCCGTGGTATATATAGCCCTATGAGACCCCTTGCACAGTCTGATGTGGATACCGCATTTTGGATGGAGGGAGCGGTTGACTGCAGGGCCGGCACAACCTATTAGGTGATCTAGGCAGTCGCCTAGGGTGCTACAATTTGGGGGGCGGCGACCACGGCGGTATTTCGGTGGCAGGACCTTCCACCGCCTCTGTGGGGGACGGCATTTCGGGGTGGTACCTTCCGCCACCTAGGGCGGCAGAAAAGCTGGTGGCGCTCCTGGTTGACTGGGATACAGAAGGTAGAACTGGACCACCACTGGTTCCAATGATCCCTGGATGATGAGAACTATTATAATCAGTTGCTTTAAGTTATGTGATGGACTGAACTGACCCTGGTCTGCCCTAGCATCACAGAAGTATGCAGATAGTAAACTCTCACCTTTGTTTCCTCTGTTTAGCTGCATCAGGCTCTGTAGCAGTGTCACTGAGAATCTGGTCCTGTTTTCTGATCCACTGTACCATGCTGCCTGCCAGAGGTACCAGTGCTGAATTCCTTCTCACCCTACGTCTCTTGACCTTTTTATTTCTGCATATGCATCTCTTTATCGTAGAATCATAGAAACGTAGGCTTCAAGAGGCAGGACCAAGTAAACCCAGACCATTCCTGGCAGGGGTTTGCCTAACCAATTCTTCAGTTCAAGAGCTGCAAACCAGTCATGTTTAGCTCTGTATCTTTTTTTCTTTCCTTGTACTGTTTCCTCTTTTTCTGCATAGGAGAAAATGATGCTTTTTCTCAATTTGCCTATTTTGATTACATTCTGTTCCTTCCCCCCTCTGAGTTTAAACCTAGCACAAAAGCTGGACCTACGTGCAATGGTGCAGCAAAAGTGTACAAGTAGATTTTGAGTGAAAAATAAGTGTTGTGCTAAAATGTCCTCATATGCCACCTTTGCAGTTACTACTTACTCCTCTAGGTTTTGAATGTTTATTTTTCTTTAATAACTCCCAGAATTCACCTGCATCAGGATGGGGGTTGGGAATAGACTGTTTGTTGAAAGATACCTTCTTTTATTTGTGGGATCACATCACGTATCACAAGCTTGAGTCCTCACAGAGGCCATGATAGAGGTCAAGAATGTACTTTATTTCCTCCGCCAGAGCAGTCACCCATTATTTTAGCTAATAAATTCAGCACTGGTGTTTGCACAGGCAAATTTACTCTGCAGCATCTCAGTTTCATTAGATTAATTAGCTGACATTTCATACTTAGTGGTTTAGGGAATTATAAATTCCAGTGTTTTTTTTAATGTTCAAAATGAAAAAGACCTAACTTCTGCACCTATTTCCCTTCAAATCTTTTTTCTGTCCTCTTTAGCAAGCTCAAGGTATGATTTTCTCTTTCTTACCTTGTTATTCCCTAATATTTTCATGTTCTCTGCTGTTTCTTTTCCTCCTTCCTTTTATGCAACCATAGAAATGAAAGGTATTTGTGTGCCCAATTGTCATAAGAAATTATATTGGTTGTACATGGCGTTATGCACATGCAAACAGCCTGTTCTTATTGGTTCCTCAGTATTCAATGTGCTAAGTGCTTTTCAAGCAATGTAAATAGACACAAAGAGTTTACAATCAAACTATCGACATGACTCAGCAAGTCAGAATAACAAACACTGTGAGAGAGGGAGATATTCAAAGGAAACCAATGCTAAAGGGCTGTGCCAATATCCAGTGCAGGGTTTGTATCATGGTCTATAGACTTTTTTTCCCTACGCAGTCCATTTGGACCTGTCATATTTTTGCCTCCCCCATGGACATATAACTTTTGTTCCATAATTCCATCTTCCTTACTGAAACTATTTCTCACATCCCTTGTCCATTCACCCTCTGCTTTACACCAGTGCTACTGGCACTTCCCCCCCCCCTTTTAAATTTATGCCCTCACTGAACTCCCCTCCCTCCAACAGGCAACACTCTCAAGCCTTCATTCACAGGAAGCTCTCCAGCCTGCCTTCCAACATCCACCACACGCCACCCACAGTGATGAGTGGCACAAGTGAGCTGTTCAGATGACATTGGAGTTAAGTTTGTAACATGTCATTCCCGTGTGTGAACAATGTGACTATGTTTATGAATCATGGGAACTACTTACACCCAATTAGGTGGACAAGGAATACACATTTTATATTCACAAATTCTTGCACAGTTCTGAATATTTGGCCCCACTAATTCATCATAATTAGCCAAAGTGATAGTTTCTCCTACAGTAAATTTTTTTGGTCCTGTAAACCCATAAAGGCACAAGTGATAGTGCTTCCCACACTCTCCTTTCCCACAGCCCAGTCAATGTTACTTTCCACTTTTTTCCTGAAATTCAGCCTAATTTTTCCCTACCTTAATTTCCTCCTATTACTCCTATTGATACCCTCATGTGTAATACTATATAATTCCTCTTAATTCTTGGTGTTTACAGATAATAGTAGACTGTTATGTCCCTCTACTTAGCTGTCTCTTACTCAAGATATGTATGTTTAGCTCTGTGACAGTGTACCCCATAAGGCTTTATGGGGGGGTGCTTATAAATGTATGTATGATATAAGTGGAATAGTGTTTTGCTACATATGCCATGTAACATATCTATGTAAAGGTTATGATCTACTGGTTATGTTCATCCTAGTTGTATGCAGGCACCATTTGTGTGTTCAAAGTTATGTATACTTCCTTGATTTCTAAGTAAGCTTTGTGAGGCATTTGGTCAGCTTCTTTAGGAAGGAATTCGCAAGGTTAAGTACCCGATCAGGAAGCATTTGGGGAACAATGCATCTTGGAATGCCCAATTCACATAAGAAGCCTTCCTGGAGACATTCAAGATACCATGTGGACAATGGCTTTTGCCTGTAAAGACTGAGTCATGAGACTCCAGAACTCCATCTTGGAGCTGGACTTTGCATAGGAGTGAGGAGGGAGGTCTCCACCCACAAGAGAAAGTCTATTTAAACCTGTGGGAGACCCCATTTTGTCTTCAGCTGGTTAAAGAGAGAGCCTCCCCACCCCCCAGAATACTTGGAAGAAACTGGAACAAAGGGGTGTGAGTGATTGCTGGATCCAGGCTAAAAGGAGATTAGTCTGTAAAAGGGAGCATTCTAGAACTGGTGAGGCTCTTATCTGTATTCAGTGTTTGATTAGACATAGATTTGTGCATTTTATTTTATTTTATTTGGTGACTTTGTTCTGTCTGTTACTACTTGGAACCACTTAAATCCTACTTTCTGTATTTAATAAAATCACTTTTTACTTATTAATTAACTCAGAGTATGTATTAATACCTGGGGGATCAAACAACTGTGCATATCTCTCTATCAGTGTTATAGAGGGCGAACAATTTATGAGTTTACCCTGCATAAGCTTTATACAGGGTAAAACAGATTCATTTGGGTTTAGACCCCATTGGGAGTTGGGAATCTGAGTGCTAAAGACAAGCACACTTCTGTGAGCTGTTTTCAGGTAAATCTGCAGCTTTGAGGCAAGTAATTCAGACCCTGGGTCTGTGTTGGAGGAGACGGGAGTGTCTGGCTCAGCAAGACAGGGTGCTGGAGTCCTGAGCTGGCAGGGAAAACAGGAATAGAAGTAGTCTTGGCACATCAGGTGGCAGCTCCCAAGGGGGTTTCTGTGATCCAACCCATCACAAGCTCCTTTAATCTTTCCTGATAAATCAGTCATTCCAAGTCCCTGATCACTGTTGTTGCATTTCTCTTACTTCCCTCCAGCTCACCAATTTCTTTCTGGTAATATGCTGTCCAGAGTTCAATATGCTACTGCAAATGAGGGTGCACCAAAGCTCTCAATGCAGTCATATCCTCTATTTCTTGTCAGGTTTCTGTTGCTTTTCTCCTTCTCATTTTTCCCACCATTTCGTTTTAGAGTGTCCAAGAAAATATCAGAAAATATTCTGCACCATGTGAGCCAGGATCAATTAATACGAGGGGATAGAGCCAGGAGGATGGAGCAAATTTCCCAGTACAGCCCAGCCAACGTATCTGAGCTCTAACTGGAGGGCCTATTTCTATGGATGAGAGAGTATTTCATTTTCCATGGCCCACTCCTTGGGTGTTGTATTATCTAATTAGTGTTTGAAGATGAAAAGTGCCACATAAGTACTAAACATTTTTACAGGCCACCAAACAACCATCAGAGGATATCAACTTTCAAGTCACTGCTAACCTCATCTGATTTTGAACCATCATCCTTGAGATGAAAGATTCTGTCTCCCATTTCCAATTCTCTGAGTCATCCACTTCTCCGATTCTAGATTTTTGCTATAACTTGGTTCATAGTATTATAAAGATGAAAGAACAAACTTTTCTTTCCCTTTGCACAACAGTACTAGGTTTTGCCCAGAGGTTAAACTGATCATGTGTGGTTTTCACAATGTTTCTCATGTCTGAGTTAAAATTAAAAAAAAAATCCTGCTTCTCTTCTTTCTGTTCTTTTCTACCTTCTCTTGCTATCTTTTATATTATATAGAGAGCTCATAGTGCCACCTGTTATTAAGGTTTCCTGGCACTTGTGAATATATGACCCAGTTTTCAGTTGCTTACAATTTTCCAAAATTGAACTGTTAGGGCTAAAAATTTCCACACCAGCTGTCTGCCTCAGACAGAATTTTTTGGAAAGTTTCAGCCAAAACAGTTCAGCCATTTCCCAGAATAAGGTTAGAGAAAAAAATTGTTTTGCCCATATTATCACAATTCTTAACCTTTTCTCAGCAGGAAGTGAAATGGTCAAGAGCCTTCCAGGTGGGCTGCCAGAGGCTGAGCACCCTGACTTTCTCCTTCCCTGGCTCTCTGCATCTCCCGCCTATCCCCAGCCTGGTTGGCTGAAGAGGCAGAGCCTGGGCACATAGCCTCTCTGCTTCCCTCTCCCAATTACAGCAGCTGGAGAGCAAAGAACGAGAGTGCTCAGCCTCCCCACTCCGCTCCCATCTCCAGCTACCAGAGATCCATGTGTCAGTGTTTCCAAAATGAATTTTTTTTGAAATTTCCAGCCCATGAAACCTTTTTAAAAGTTGGTTTCAGTCCAATTTGAACAAAAACCAGATTTTGAAATAGAAATCTCAAGTTTTTGCCAGTTCTAACTCAAACCTCTGAAAACCAGGAAATGAAGTGTTAAGGCTAAAGCAAGCATAAACCTCTGAAAACCAGAATACAAAGTTAAGGTATATGCTACCCCCGCAACATAACCTTCACTCTCCCCTCTTTGAGTAATGCCTCAATACATCCATAACACACATGCTAGCATTTTAGCTAAAGAACACGGAACAGACCACATGAGCAGTGCAGGACAAAGTCTAACACCTTCTCTTTGTTAAGACAAAACTCAGGTTTAATTGAGGGGTAGTGAGCAAGAGTTACCTACAACTGGCCTACACTCAAACACTGAATCTACTCCACACAAACCATCCCAGACATGTGATATGTTACCATCCCTACACCCTCACAGTGAGGATTCCTTCTGAAACTTTGCCTTCACTTACCCCTCATTATCTTCTGTAGACTGCTGCAATTCATATCTGTGGAGTGGAACACAACACAACACAAAAAAATGACTCCACTTTTTATTATTTTCAGAAATTTAGTTTCTTTTATCTTAACTCTTCATTTCTTGGTTTTAAGGTTTGAATGTAGCTGAACTTAACATTTTGGAGGGAAATTTTTTGTGTGCTGTGACCTGTTAAAAGCAGGATCAGGTTTAGGGAGGAGGGATAGCTCAGTGGTTTGAGCATTGGCCTGCTAGACCCAGGGTTGTGAGCTCAATCCTTGAAGGGGCCACTTGGGGATCTGGGGCAAAATCAGTACTTGGTCTTGCTAGTGAAGGCAGGGGGCTGGACTCAATGACCTTTCAAGGTCCCTTCCAGTTTTCAGAGATGGGATATCTCCATTAATTATTTATTTTAGGTTCTTGTCAGTACTGGGATGGGAGACCTCCCAGAAAAATCCAAAGGCTACAGGAAGTGGTGTTGATGTTTTTGTAACTGGCACTGTAAAATGGGTGCCTGAACCTTTAAAGGCCAGGAAGCCTTGCAACAGTCTGTCCTGTTCAATTTGCCCTGTCTGTGCTATAATTTGCTGCCTCTCATCCTGAGGAGGCAGGACTAATGGAGTCAGCTGTTAGCACAGTGAACATCTGGCCCTCATAAAATGGCTTTAGAGAACACATTTAGGAGGAGGAAGCTGTGGTGGAGGCTGCAGAAACCTCCTGGTTTCTGCAGAGAGAGGGAACCAAGAGAGCAGCTTAATCTCCTGTGGGAGGCCCTGAGGTAGGGTCTGTAATAAGTAGAGAGGTCCCTGGGAAAATGTCAGGGCTGTAATGGGGAGGTATGACCTAGTGGTCAGAGCTTGGGTGGAGTCAGGTTCATAGTCAGAAGTAATGCTGAAGGTCAATGCCAGAGCCAGAATCTGAAGCCACACCAATGATCAATCCAGAGTCAGAGTCAGGGGCTGCACTAAAGATCACTGCCAGGGTCGGAGTCGGTAGCCTGGCCAAGGATTCAGATGGAATGGGAGTCAGAAATCATACCAAGGGTCAAGATGGAGTCAGTCACTGAAATTAGGAAAAGGAAGCAGGAACCAGGAGTGGTAAAAGGACCAAGGAGCAGAAACCAGGTGAGGAGGCAGGAAGTAGGAACAAGGATCAAGGTGTGGCAACAGAAGCAAGAAATGGGGAACCAGGCAAGAACTTAGCTTCAGAGGTCTGGTTTGTAGCAGGCCTAGCAACTAATGGGACAAGAACAGGAAGCTTTATGCCCTGTGGTGTCAAATCAGCAGTCTGCTGCTAGTCACCTGACCCAGCTGAATCAGTCGGTGTAGCTTCTGGTTGTGCAGTGTTAGATGCAGTTCCCTTTTATGTGACCTTGTAGTGTCATGGTGCAGAGGATAAGGCTCTCATTCAGCAACCCCACGGACCGGGGTTTGTAAACCCTCGCACCTGACAGAGAAGCTGCAGGAGTCCCCAAGGAGGGAAGGCATTGCGGGAAACTTGTTAGGAGGAAAAGAGCCTCCAAGGAGAAAGCCCTGGGAGCCCAGTTGAAGGAGTAAAGAACTCTGCAGGCTTGTGGGAGTAGGAACAGAGAGAAGGGAACTCCAATGAGTAAGAGGCTGTGAGAGGAAATCCAGGGAAAGTATCTTAGGATGTGAGGGGATTAGGTCTCTATAAAGGAGCAGGGGAGATAGCCTTGTAGGGGCTGAGAACTGAAACCAGAGGGGTGGAAGAATAGCACAAGAAGGGCAGAAGAAGAAATGTTTGTTTGCCCTGTGCAGTAACTGTGGTTCTTCGAAATGTGTGTACCTACAGGTGCTCCACTCTAGGTGCGCTAGTACCTGTTGTGCCTTTGATCAGAGATTTCTCATAACAGTGTCCAATCCGCCTGCATTCCACCTGCATGCTAATGCCCTATAATGTTGTTTATATAGCACTGCACAGGTAATCTGTCCCCAGTTCCTTCTCTACTGCATTAGCTCCATAGCAGAAAACTCTGAAGGAGGGAGAGTAATGGAGCACCCGTCGGGACACACAGCTCAAAGAACCACAGTTACTGCACAGGGTGAATAACCATTTCTTCTTCAAGTAGTGTCCCTATGGGTGCTCCATTCTAGGTGACTACCAAGCAGTTCCCTCTAAGGTGGGGATGAGGTTGGGGTTGGGTGAGCTTTGGAATTGAGTCCAGTACTGAAGAAAGTACCGCTGAGCCAAACACAGTATCAGCAGCAGAGTTGTGAGTTATAGCATAGTATTTGGTGAACGAATGCATAGATGCCCAAATAGAGGCCTTACATATTTCAATAATGGGAACCTTCTTTAGGAATACCATAGAAATGGAACTGGACCTAGTATAATGAGTATGTACATTTGAAGGTGTTTGAATATTGCAAGATTTGTAGCTAGAATTAATGCAGTCGATATCTGTTTGGAAAGTTTTTGATTAGAGACTGCAGACCCTTTTGACCTATCTGCTAGTGAGACAAACAACTTGTGGGTCTTTCTGAAGGACTTTTTCCTATCCAGGTAGAAGGCCAGGGCTCTCCTGATATCAAGGGTGTGCAGGATTGCCGTTTGCAGTTTGGGGTGGAAAACAGGCAGGTGAATGGGTGGTTAATATGAAACTCAGAAGAAACTTTAGGTAAAATTTTGGGTGGGGTCTCAGCATGACCTTGTCCTTAAAAAATAATGTGTGATGGGAACATGCTGTTAGGGCTCTTATTTCCCCAACCCATTGTGCTGATGTGATGGCTATCAGGAATGCTGTCTTCATTGATAGATGGAGCAATGAGCAGGTTCAAATAATGGTCTTTTGAGGCATTTAAGGATCAGATTGAGGTCCCAAACAGGAGCAGGGTATTAGACTGGCAGATAGAGGTTTCCAAGTCCCCTGAGGAATCTCGCTGTAGTTGGATGGGCAAAAACAGAATAACCCTCTATTGGTGGTGGAAAGCTGTGATGCCTGCCAGGTGGACTTTTATGGAGCTCATCGATAGTCCCAAACTTTTTAGAGTTAGGATGTAGTCCAGTATATCTGGTAGCGATGAGGTCATTGGTGGAATATGTCTAAGGTCACACCAACAGATATATTGTATCCATTTTTGAGAGTATGCATAGTGAGTAGACTGTTTCCTGCTGTGTAATAATACTGTTTTTACTTCCTCTGAGCAGGTTGTCTCTAATCCCTCGAACAACTGACCAACCATACTTTGAGATGAAGCACGGTGAGATTGGGGTGAAGGATCTTCCTGCCTTTCTGGGAGAGGAGATGAGGAGCAGGGTGGAGAGCGATCAGTAAGCAAATGGCCAGCTGTATCAGAGAAGGAAACCAAATTTGTCCGGGCCAGGTTGGAAGTATGAGGATGACTCTGTCTTTGTCTTTTTTTTTATTTTGAGCATAACTTTGGCTATTAGGGGAGTCGGTGGGAATGCGTACAAGAGAGTTGATGACCAATGAAGGTGAAAAGAATCCCCCAGGGATTGGTGACACAGTCCACCTCTCGAGCAAAATTGGGTACATTTCTTGTTTAACAAGTCTATTTAAGGGGCTCCCCATTGCTGGAATATGTGCTGTAATATGCTGGGGTCTATTTCCCACTTGTGGTCTTGAAAGAAGTTCCTGCTGAGTTTATCTGTGGTCACATTCTCAACCCTTGGGGGATAGGCTGCTGTGATGATGATCTGGTTGCATATGCACCAATTCCAAAGCTTGACAGCCTTGACATAGAGGGAGTGGGATCTTGCTCCTCCTTGGCAATTGATGTAAAACATCATCCACCCTGTGTCATCCTCCTATAATGATTCAACAGTTGGTTGTATCTCTGGATTATAGGCTCACTGTATGGTTATTCTCTTATTTCAGCCTTTGTTTAGGTTTCACCTCCCATGTACGTGGTTGTCATAACAGGGTTATAAAAATTACAAGTTGTGCATCATGACCTTTATGTGTTTGCTCCTAATTAGTGGTAGAAACTGGAGACACGTGTATCTGACTGCTTTGAGTTCCAGGAGGTTGATGTGTAGTTTGGCCTCTTGCAGTGTCCACTTGCCCAGAGTTGTGTGAGTATCTAGATGCACTCCCCACCCTAGTAGAGGAGCATCCATTGTTATGATGACCATTGTGGGAGGACTTGTAAATGGAACTCCGGTGCACATATTGTGATGGTCTTTCTACCAATTGATGGATTGTTTTACACAGGTGGGTATGGAAAGAAGCATATTTAAACTGTCTCTGTTTGGTGAATAAAGAATTCTGAGCTACACTTGAAGACAGCGCATTTGGATCCTGTGTGTTATATAATGAAGGCGCTGGCTGCCATGTACCCCAGCAACTGAAGACCGTTCCCAACCAGAGTTTGGGGGCTGATCTGAATTGTGTTGGCAATGTTGGAAAGGGCCACAAACCTGTGCAGAGGAAGGTAGGCTTTTGCTGTTACTGAATTGAGATGTACCCCTATGAACTCTGTGGAAAACATAAAGTGGATTTTTGGATGTTTGATTGCAGGCCTGATTTGAGGAGGAGATTTATGGCTCTGGAGGTTGCCTGAGATGATAGTTCCAGAGAATGGTCTTTCAGTAGCCAATCATCCAGATAAGGGAATACTAAAACACCTTTCCTGTAGAGCTTTTCTACTACTACTGATATGACTATTGAAAAGACCCTAGGGACAGATGATAGGCCCAAGGGGAGCACTTGGTATTGAAAGTGGTCCTGGCTGACAATGAAATACAGGAACATTTGTGGGATGGGTGGATCGCAATATAGGTGCTCTTGCCTTTGGGATGGAATTATCTCTGCACATGTCACCATTTTGAATTTTTGTGCTTTCACATAGGTGTTGAATAGCCTCAAATCTAGGATGGATCTCTAACCTCTACTCTCTTTTTTTGGTACCAGGAAATACCTTGAATAATATCCCTTTCCTCTGTGCTACATGGGGACTGGTTCTATAATTCCCAAGTGTAAGAGACTGTCTATTTCTTGATAAAGCAAGCTTTCATGAGAGAGGTCCCTGAAGAAGGATAGGAAAGGGGGGTTTGTTGGTGGAAGCGTAGTAAAGTGGATGGTGTATCCTGTGAAGATGATCTCCAAAACCCATTTGTCTGCAGTGATTGACTCCCAAGTGGTCACCAAATGGAGGAAGGCAGGTGAATCAGAGCAGTTGATGAGGATGATAATTCAGGCCCTCAACCAACCTGTCAAAATTGCTGCTTCGAGGTGGAAAGGTGTGGGGTGGGAGGCTAAGAAGTGGACAGCTGAGATGTAAGTGGATGTATAAATACCAAGAGAACATAAGGTAGCCCTAGAGTTCTTTAATGTTCTCAGAGATTTGTCTGTGTTGTCTGTAAACAATTTAAACCCATCAAAAGGAAGATACCAATGATCTCTCCAGACCTGAGGCTTCGCTGTCTTTTGGTTTCGTGGTGCCCTGGGTACCTGAGGAACCAGCAGCCTTGTGGGCACCTGTTTGGAGAGCAGATGGTGACAGAGTGGCTGAAGACATTGACAGGCGTCAATGACAGGAGTCTTGTGTCTTTCTCTTACATGCCCTGGAGATATGGGGTTCCAATATTGTGGAAGCAGCAGATTTGCTCAGAGACCAATATACATCTAGCCCAGTATCCTGTTTTCCGACAGTGGCCAATGCCAGGTGCTTTGGAGGGAATGAACAGAACAGGTAATCAAGTGATCCATCCCCTGTCACCCATGCCCAGAGCACAAGTGCTCTTCTCCAGAGTTGGCAGACAACCATAGGTATAACAAATTGATTAGGCATTGACAGATTATTCAACAATTTTTTTTCTTTTTTTAGGAGGAGCAAAGCCAACTAGACCAGCCTCTCTCCCTTTTCTGCCTCCTTCCCCATCTCCCACCGCTGCCCCCATACACAGTCTGTACAACTTTGTTCTATAAAAGAAACAGCTTCAATTTGTGCTGGACATAGGCAATTTTTACAGCAATGGAAAAGGATTAGCTGGCTCCTAGAAACAGATCAGCTCTACCTGGTGTGAACAGCAGGAGCCTGGAAATTCCTATCCACTCAATCCATCTAACCCCTTTGAGGTAAATTGTGGCTTGCAGTGATAGCGTATGTCACTTGGCCTCTTAGAGTTCTCTGCTGTATGTCAACTCATCTAAGGAGGCAGAATAGAAGATTGCAGAGAGAGAGAGAGAGAGAGAAACAAGAGAAATGAAACACCAACTGACCAGACCATGTAGATACAGAATACTGAAAAAGTCAACTTAGTTCACCACACTCCTTTAATACATTGAATACACTCTCTGCATCGTCTGATCTGGTACAGAAAACTGCTGCAGCCTTGCTGTTTTTCTAAAGGGGCATCATAGTATGAGACACTCAAATGACTACAGTAGTAGAATTTTGTGACGCTCTTCAGATGTTACACTTTTGTGACTCAAAAGATCCCATTTGACAGTTTATGCGCATAAAAATTATTATTTCAACATACATTTGCCTTCACTGAATACAGATGTGTTCTCTCTAGATCCTATTACAAATTCAATGTTGTATTGGAGGAGTATTATAAGATGACATTAAATATGGGATTTAAAATGATAAGGTAATAAGAACAATCACTTACATGAATCTCTTTTTACTTAAGATCTTATACTACAGACATTAGTCACATCATACACGATGCTGATATGTCAATTCTGCTATTTTGTGCCATGAATTTATATTTAAAAAAAAAAAAAAGCACCTACAATGAAATATGCTACTTTGGATAATCCTTTTGACTACGGAATCTGTGAAACACCCCAACAAAAATATTTAGGTAAATAATCCCTACACAAAATGATGCTTTGCATAGAATTAGGGTTTGGAAGAGATTGAAGATTAATTACTATATAACAGTAAGTGAATACAAACTGCTTTCCCAGCACACACCAATTACTAATTCTAGCAGTAGATCAGTTTTTCTGGCACCATATTGCTGATTGCTTTAGTTTATTTGCTCTGTGATCACAGAATTTAGAAGTGTGAAGATAACAAATGAAACTACACTGAGATTCAACATAACCTCTGTTAAGGAAAGAGATGTTTTCTGAGCATAAGACATAAGTAAAATGCTATGCTGTAGAATTCAATTACTCTCCACATTTTGTAATGTTCTGCATTTCAGATAACACTTTTCCTTTTTATCTGTCTTGCTTGAGTTTTGTCTCTTATACTCCCTGATTGAGCAAATGGATAAGCTATTCTTAGCCATGGACAACTGACATGTGTCTATGCTAATACTGCTAGCTCTGTCAGCTGCTTTCAACACCACGTAGGGTTACCATACGTCCGGATTTTCCCGGACATGTCCGGCTTTTGGGGGCTCAAATCCCCGTCCGGGGGGAAATCCCCAAAAGCCGGGCATGTCCGGGAAAATCGGGAGGGCTCGGCGGGGCCTCTTTGGGGTGCGCTGGGAGCCGGGCCGCCGGGGGGTGCGCTGGGAGCCGGTCCAGGGTCGCGGGGCTGGGAGCCGGTCCAGGGTCGCGGGGCTGGGAGCCGGGCCGCCGGGGGGTGCGCTGGGAGCCGGTCCGGGGTCGCGGGGTGCGCTGGGCCGGGGGGTGCGCTGGGCCGCGGGGCCGGGATTCGGGGGGTGCGCGGGGCCGGGAGGCCGAGCCGGGCCGGAGCTGGGCCGCCGGGGGGTGCGCCGGGCCGCCGGGGGCCGGCAGTGCTGGGCGGGCCGGGGGTGGTCGGCCGGGGCCGGCACCCCAGGGCCCGAGCCGACCCAGCCTGGGTCGCGCCTCCTCCCCCCACACCCCCCCTTACCTGCTTCAGGCTTCCCGCGAATTAAATGTTCGCGGGAAGCAGGGGAGGGGGCGGAGACTTTGGGGAGGGGGCGGAGTTGGGGCGGGGGCGGGGGCGTGGCTGTGGGCGGGGCCGGGGTCCTGTGGAGTGTCCTGCATTCGGAGGCACAAAATATGGTAACCCTACCACAGTGATGCTGCCTCTTGTGAGTGACCCAACAAGGTGAATGGAATAACACTAAGCTGGGATTCTCTAATAGGTAGAACTCAGGAGTTTGTGATGAGCAACTTCTCCTCCCAGAGAGCACTCACATATGCAATTCTACAAAAATCAGGTCTTGTCTCCTGCTGTATTGAATATGGATGTTAAACACTTCAGAGAAGATTGTTAGACATTTTACATTTCAGCACCAAAGATATCAGGATAACACCCAGCTCTAGAGTTGATATAAAGGAGATGTAGACGCATTTGGATTTGCTAGGCCTATGTGAAGGAATAACTGAAAGAACAGCTGACCAAGGACCTCTTGATATCAACTAGCAGAGGGCACAGTGGTACATAGGGGTACAGGGATTCATCAAAAGTAGTTATTTAAGGTCTCTACTGAAAGCATGTGTGGCACTGGTCATCATAACCATTGTGAGATTTATGTATAGAAAATATGTGAGGAGTTAAAAAATATATATATTTATTTGTGGCAAGGCACCTTCTTGATCTCACCAGCCTCAGCTGTTTTTAGACTTGGTGAGACGGCCTTGGGTAAAACAGTCCCTCTTGGCTGCACAGGGGCAATCCATTCCTTCTCCCAGCCAATCTCTTGGGCTTGTTTTTCTCCCTTATGGAAGGGAATGCAGCCTCCCCTCCTGGTGAGGCTCACTGTCTTGCTGCTCCTAACATACTGGCAGCTTGACTCCTTCTCTCTCTCTCTTCTCCTAACGGGAGGGTTTAAAAAGGTCTCAGGAAGCCCTTAGTTGGAATCAACTGATCCTAATTGACCTCAGGTAACTCCCTCCCAGCTGATCCCAATTGATTGCTGGTAACTCCCTCCCAGCTGATCCCAATTGATTGCTGGTAACCCCTTCTTAGCTGAACCTGATTGACCTGTAGTCACCCCTCCTCAGTTGATAGGGAGGAGGGCCTTTTACCCTTCTGGGACTGTTTTCTGCCACCCCCCCCCCCGCCTTTGCAGCGTCTGTCCTAAGTTTATCACTATATATATATATATATATATATATATTTTTTTTTTAACTCCTCACATATTTTCTATACATACATCTCACAATGGTTATGATGATCAGTGTAACACATGATATATAATTTCCAGCATGCATTATATAATTATTATATATATAATGCATGCTGGAAATTATGTTCTCGAGGCCTTGTAGTCAAAGACAGTTCTCTCTCAAAGGTAATGTGCCTGGAGACAAATTTCATCATTGTGTCTTGTGCATCTTACAATAGAAGTCTATCTGCATACTGAGTCAAAAGTTAATGAAGAGTTTGAGGAGACTTCAGATGGAAATTAACAGGAAGAGGTAAACAGCAGGGGGATGATTGTTTTGATGTGAAGTTCAAATGTCTGGTCTGGTATATCTGCAGGTACAGAGAGACACCCAGTCTGTGAAGACAAGCTGCCAGCAGGCTTGACCTTACAAAAGGGGGAACTCAACCAAATTGGTTGAAACGCCTGGGGTAAGCTATCCTGCAGAAGACAAGGGAATGTCCTGTGAGTTAAGTTTAGACTCTAGAAAGCATATTATATTTTGTTTTATTTGTAACCATTTGTTTCCAATATTCCTTCTTTCTGTCATTTGTATGTCTGTTCTTTGATAATGAACTTTTTTGTTTTCACTATAAATATAGCTGTGTGTTAAGCAGAGTGGTGATCCTGAGTTAAAACTAGTAAGCTGCTGTACATGTTCCTTTGAGAGTAGCAAATCTGGGAGTTCCGCAAGTGTTGAGTGGAAGGCTGTGCATTCCAGAAGGAATGCTTGGAGGGCTCAGGGGATGGTGTGTGCCTATCGCTAACCTGTACAGAAAGAGTGAGACCTGCACAGGCCTGGAAGGTAGTGCTTGTGGTGCAGAGGCTGGAGGAGTAGGGGAGCTGATCCACAGCAGGCATAGACAAGACTCCCTCACTCTAAGGGCAGGTGGTAACAAGGTGCCTCACAATCCCGTGGCTGTTTTAGGATCTCTTTCTACCTTACGGACCCACAGTTGAAACCACATTCCTGAGAGTTTAGGGAGCAGACAGTTCCCTTGGTGAGGCATGAAGCATTGTATCTCTTATATATCCTATCAGATGTAACATTGTGTGTTCACAAATGCCATATAACCAAACCCATTCAAAAAATAAAGAACACCCCTCCATAAAATTAGAAAATTCTTCTCACTCTAGTGATGTAATAGGAGGGAGGATCTGAGAGTATATATAGTTTTTAACCAAGAGTCGCTTCATGTAATTTAGTTAGTTCCCATATCAAAGGGTGGACATGCTAGTATTACATAGATACAATCATTTCATTGTATAGCTTCATATGTTCAAAAGTGGCTTCTGAATCTGGGCCATTCCATTTTTGGGCAACCAGCTTTAGACATCTTGGACCTAATTTTACACAGGAACTTAGGACTTGCCAGACCAGATCAGACCAGTGGTCCACTTTGCTCACTATCCTTTCTGTGGCCAGTACCAGAGGAAGATACAAAAAGATACAAAAACATGAACTGCGAGTCACATTGATAGGAGCTGTGGCTGACTCTCACAATCAGACCCAAGGTGTCTAAAATTGGACACTCAAAAATGGAGGCATTAAAAAATTAGAGGCCACTTTTAAAAATGTGGGCCATAATTACTGATTGAATTCCTGATGATTTGACATTGTAGGTGGAAGTGACTTATTTCCCTCTCCCCCTATTTGTTCAGTGCATTCTGTGTTTGTGGTGATGATGGAGAGGGAACTGAGCTTTCCATGCACAGTTAGGTAGTGTAGATGGTTCACTTTATACTGTTACTGACCAAGATTTGAAATAACTAGTGTCAAGGTTCCCTCCCCACTCTGAACTTTAGGGTACAGATATGGGGACCCGCAGGAAAGACCCCCTAAGCTTATTTCTACCAGCTTAGGTTAAAACTTTCCCAAGGCACAAATTCTCCTTTGTACCTTGGATTAGATAAACGCTGCCACCACCAAGTGATTCAAACAAAGAATCAGGGAAAGGACCACTTGGAGTCCTATTTCCCCAAAATATCCCCCCAAGCCCTACACCCCCTTTCCTGGGGAGGCTTGAGAATAAACAAGATGAGCACAGACCTGCCTTGGCTTTTTAGAATACTAAAAAACCCAATCAGATTCTTAAAAAAACAGAACTTTATTAGAAAGAGAAAAGGTGAAAGGAGTACCTCTGTAAGATTAGAATGGAAGATAATCTCACAGGCAATCAGATTCAAAACACAGAGGGTTTCCCTCTAGGCAAAACCTTAAAGTTACAAAAAGAAAAAACAGGGATACACATTCCCCCCAGCACAGAGAAATTCACAAGCCAAAACAAAAGATAATCTAACACATTTCTTTGCTAAATACTTACTAACTCTATAGGAGTTGGATTGCTTGCTTCTTTGATCTGTCTCCGGCAAAAGTCACACGGAACAGACAGAACAAAGCCTCCCCCTCCCCCTGCCCCCAGATCTGAAAGTATCTTGTCCCCTTATTGGTCCTTTTGGTCAGGTGCCAGACAGGTTACTTGAGCTTCTTAACCCTTTACAGGTAAGAGGATTTTGTGCCTCTGGCCAGGAGGGATTTTATAGTACTGTATACAGAAAGGTGGTTACCCTTCCCTTTATATTTATGACAACTAGTAATAAACACCTTCCAATTCCTGTGTTAGTTAAGGCTGGGCTTCAGTATACTACAGCCTACTAATCCTCGATAATGAGATGTGGTGGTTTTATGATATAGATTACTGCCCAGTAGAAATGATGAGACAACAGTTTCATTTTACTTAGGCTCTCATGCTGAAATTAAATTGTGTATGAAGCAGATTTGCTTCTTAATGAGAGTAATAGCTGCTGCAGTTCACACCAGACTACTTACAGGTGGTAAATTTGATTACATTATAAATATCTTTCTAGCAGATCCATTGCCCCTGCTATTTAAATGCAGTGTTATTTTCACAAAAACAATGCTTGTGGTCAGTACTGTGCTCCTCAGGCATATTCCATCATTATCTTTCAGGACTATACCTGCATAGTCTGTGTTAAAAAAAAAGCGGGGGGAGGGGGAGGGTTAGATAAGGTTAGCTGGAGAGGAGTTAAAATCTCCAAAATGAATACATATTTGTAGTATATGAAGAATTGTTCATTGCCTGTTGCTGTTTTGTACTACTATTAATAATACTGTTACCTGGCTCCGATATAGTGCTTTTCACCAATAGATCTCAAAGTACTTTACAAAGGAGGTCAGTCAGTATCATTATCCCCGTTTGACAGAAGGAAAAACTAATGCACCCAGAAGGTATGTGACTGGCCCAAGGTTATTCAGCAGGTCAATGGCAGAGCTGGGAATAGAAATTTACAAATATATACATTTGGATTAAACACAGAAAATTGTGAAGGCATTGCATTCTATATTAAAGGCAGAATATATGTTGTACAATATGGTATATAACAAGGCAAGGAAGGCAGCCGAGCCTTTTAGAATTTAGCATCTGTCTGGCCCATCTTTCAATTGTATAATATAGTGACAATTGTAGAGGAGCCATTTCTCATGATCCAACCTCCTGACTGAAAATACCATTTTAATGTAGTCTTAGAGGCATTGAATACAGTTCTTCTCCATCTGTAATAGAAAAACACCTTTTTTAAGCAACCCCTTGAATGACACAATGAGAGGGAGACCATTTTTAATGAGTCTTTAAAAAAATCAGTTAATTTAATCTGGGACAGCAAATGCTAAAATTCATTGATCTTAACCATGTGGTATTACATGGTGTCACTATCAGGCAGAGTTAGGGTTGTTTGGGTGCCCTAATTATGTATTTCCATATTTTAACATATTTTGATTTCTTTTAAATTTAACATTAATTATGAGTTTCCTGGATTTATAATGTGGTTATGGGATAATTGCACCATTTTTGTAATGTATTTACACTAAATGTGATATGGACTCTCTCAGTTTTTGTCTGGGAATATAGACTCTGGCTTCATTATCACCCTAATCGCCAGAGCCCAAATTTTCAGGCATGTCTACATAATTGCTTCTGTGTCATATATTCATGAATGCAGCTGTTTTATGCACCAAGATTGCATGTGCAAAATGCTATATACTGTACAATAGTCAATCTTGCATACACAAAATGGATACAGTCATACATTTTGTTGGCACAGTTATGGACGTCGGCTGAAAATTTGGTCCACTGTGCCTTTGTAGGCTAACATGACAAAGAGTAGAAAAATCTTGAGATGTATAACAAGGAAGTCTTTTGTCCTTTGGTCACAGAACAAAAGCAGAGTGAAAAAGATGGTTGTATTTTAAAGGTATAATCATCCTAAACTTCTGATAGTGTTTGGCACACTATTTAAAGTCCATTAGAAACTAGTAACACCTAGTACAGTACAAAGTCTCATGGGTGGTTGATTGAAAAAAGATTGCTGTCCCAAGTTCATAATGACATTTAGTCAAACTGACAAATTGTGGGCCAAATTGTGGAGCTGTGCCAATTTACACTAGCAGAGAATTTGGCCCATCATCTGTACATTTGCATACAACAACCATAGGCATGTTGAAATTTGCATTGAGCATGAATGGACTTTGATCAAAACATAACACACATTTACATAATAAAGGCTTCTACAAAAAGATACTAAACTTACAAAAGCAATTGAAAGAAGTTTCATGAGGACTTGACAGATTAAAAAGCTGATGGCACTACTGTCACAATCTCAGTGGAAATCTGGTTAGATCTAATTAACAACAAAGAAGTGAAGCCATACAAGCAGTAAAAACAAAATATGATTCAGAGTAGCTATGGAAATTTTCCATTATTTTGGCAACCCGACAGCTTCTAAATACAAAGGTCAGAGGCTAAGCCCACAACTGAAAGAAGAAGCTGAAATGTGGCTGATGGAATATAACCCAGAGTTCCTCTTTTTTCTTCAAACATTTAAAATCCAGATTTTTGTCCCGAGACTATGTTTGTAAGGGAGCTTATGTCATTGTAATTTGTTGCATCAAAATGGTGAGAAATTGCAGAAGTAAAATCCCAGAAGACAGGATAGTTGAATTCAAAATGTTTTCAATTTTTAAAAGGCCTGTACTCCTGCCCGGTCAGCTCAACCTCAAGTGAATGCATTTTTAGCACATTTAGATTGCTCTGGCCATAACTGCATAGCAGGTTAGGTGCTGAAAAACCCCCCAAATACATTTATAAAATTGTAGTGGTCTTTAAAGGTCTCTAAAAGAATAGTAAGCCTAACAAGCTAGCAGATGGGAGACTCAATTAGTATGTTCTGGTGTTTTGCATTACAGTTTGCAATGCATGTGCCATTTTAAGTTACAAGTGACCCACACAGTGTGTGGTTTGTTTATTGCATAAAACCCCTTTTCCTTTTTATTTGTTCTTTTTTTTTTTTGGAGTGAGCTGGGAAAAAGAGTCTGGAAGAAAGGCTCTGTGAAAAGCTGTAGCTGTTTGAAACATCACAAAACCGTTCAGGAGGGAAGGAGGCCTGGAGAGGACAAAAAAGCAGTACAAAACCATTCAGAGGGGACGTAGGTCTCAGGAGGGCAGAAGAAGTAGTATCAGTGACCAGCAGTAAGAAGTGGCATTGAATCCTTTGCAAAGAAGGTAGGACTGGGGAGGGCAGAAATACAAACTCTACCCTAGCGGTGAGCCCTGGGAGATGGCCAGGTAGACCTAGAGAGGGCTGTGACATGAATGCTGAAAAGATTGTGGTAATCCCAGAATGGGAAGATATTATTTTGGGCTCATAATTTAGGGGAAAACTGAGGACTGCACCCTGGAAAGATGACTAAAGACCTGAATAGCCTATGCCCGGAGAAAGAGAGTGGAATAAATAAATGAAAATCAGCAACAGAATTGCTTGAAGCATTGGTATGCGTTTGTGAGGTGGTTACTAAAATACCAACAGAGAGAATAATCCTGCTGAGGGCAGCTGTGGGTGAGTACTTTGGCCAGCAGAGGGTGCACCTGGACATAGCTCAAGAAAGAGCTATTGCTGATGCCCCTTGATATATCTGCCTCCAACATGCAGAGTTGGGCTCAGTCATGATTAGTGGCAAAGGGGTAGCTGTCTTTCCTATGTAGGCTTCTTTTTCCATTAATGTAGTTTTAAACCTCCCTGTTTTCTGTGAGATTTAGACCATTGAACTCTATGCTGCAAAGACCAAGAGGTGCACATGGCCATAAGGCGGAACAAAACATTTTTCAGGTGCGTGCCCACTAAATATAAAGAAGAATTTTTTGGGGTGGCAGAGTGGGAAAAATAAAGAATAATGGAATGAAATTAATCAATAAGTTTAGGAAAATCTTTAAAGTGCTAAGCTCCATTGGAAGTGCTCAGGTCCTTTGGAAGGTTATTCCAGAGTCCAAAAGCAGAAATGAAAGCCCCCATCATTTGTGACATTTAAAACTAGACTACATAAAACGCTAGAAAACCAGGTGCCCAAAGTAAGAACTATGGCATAAGATTGTACTAGATGAACAAATATCTGCAGGTCTTTTCCAAGTCTGACATCAACTAAGTGGTTATATACCATCACCTGTATGGTAGAAACCCAGCAAATCATGTTCTTCATGGCTTGATGGTAGCTTCCAGATGGCTCAAAATATGGCAAATCTGTAAATAAAATGAGACTCCAGTAGTTAGCCTGGATTTCAACTTAGGTTAGTTCATATGGGAAGATGAGAAATAATAATGCCCTGATTCTGATCTCACATAGGTGTAAATCAGGACCATTGAAGTTAGTGGGGTTACATGAAAGTAAAAGAGACAGAAGTGAGATCAGAATCAGTTCAACATGAGTTTTTGTTTCATGTTGTAAAAGTTTGCAGTTTCAAAGTACTCCTGAAGATGTTACGGCAAATATTGTGAATGCTGACCACAGCAATATGCATCCAAGGTGTAAGACAATGATACATTAATTAATCTCCTGTGATAAAACGTCAAGAACTAACAGTGTGTGGTAACTACTGTATTATAAACTGTATCCTTGGTTTTAATAATGGTGGTTAGTCTAGTGTAATTGCCAGTCCTGAATTGCCAGTTATTTTTTGCTGTATTGGAGAAATGTCACTGTGGATAGATATGAAAAAGAGAATTGGATTTACAGCAGATATTAAGGATTAACAATCTGCTTTACAAGTTGCCCTTATTTTTCATTAGCAATGATACTAATGAGTGTGATGTTATAATTTAAAAGAACATTTTAAGATGCACTGCTTTTTTTATTTTAATTTACTTACAAAATGAAAACGTTAAAGGTCACCAACTTGGCCAATTTGGATCTTGCTGTATTTGGAATTCAAATGCAATAAACAGTCGACATTTATTTTAATTTCTCTAGTATCCTTTGCTAACTGTAAATTCCTCTTTTAAATATTTTCTATTTGTACTATAGATATATTTTTAATAACTTATTTTTTATTTTGAATTTTCTGTATTAGATAATATAATATAATATTAATAGATATTGTTCATTACAGTGGTAAACAACTATATCTTTTAGGGCTGGATATGTACTGAGATGCACCCCAATGTGTAGTAGATTTTGAATCAGATTCACACAATTTGTGCAAGGAGATGCCCTTGTAACCCTGCTGTGCCAAAAAAGGAATCAGGTTTTTAGGGGTGGGAGTGGAGAGAGCTTCCCCAGGGCATTTGCTAGGGGAAGGAAGGTTGAATCTCTGCTGAGGCTCCATAGCAGCCTAATTGTTATACTTGGAGCCAGCAGAGACACAGACAGGAGGGAGCTGATAGAAACACAGCTGTCAGCTGTGTTGGATTTATTGTTCAGGCATCAAAACTGAAACCAACACAAAAATGAATCTTTGCACTGGGGAGAGGGGAGTGCTCAAAAATGTAAAGGGATAGGACATCCCATTCTTTCAGCCTATTTTAAAAAAACCTTTCCATATCATTTACACAGCTACCAAAGCCACAACATAATCTAACTAAAAGCTGTGGGTAGTCTCCTGCAGATCCTTGAATTGCAAGGGATTAGTCTGCTCCGGAATCCAATACCAGTTTCTCCCAACAAGTTTCAAAATTAGTTATAACAGAAGGAGGTTCAATTAGAGGAACAGAATGTCTTACTGGAGCATTCCTGGACTCCGGCACTCGTCGAGGCTGCAACTGGTCCATGTGTCATTTCCTTAAAATACCATTGGACAGTTTTACCACAAATGAAAAGGTCCCGTGCATTTTCCAAGTTCTCCATGTACCCATTTCACTACACAGCTGTAGTTGTGAGTCCACACTAAGTTTCCTACCTGAAAAGAAAGACAACAAGACTCACGTCAATCAGTTTGCATAGCATGGGATTTGGCCACACGTGAAGCAATATAAGGATGTATTAGGCCCCAACCAGTATGCAAAGATCACTTCAAGAAGAGTTGTAGTTGATTCCTTGGGAGTAGCATGTGGTGTGTTTCTATAGACAAGCAATAAATTGTCCAATTTCTGCTGATGACTCAAAATAGACTTGTTAGCTTTTAAGTCATGCTTAAGTGTTTGTACAAAGTGTTCTGCTAGTTTCTGTGTAGCAGGATGGTACAGTGCCGAACGTATGTGCTGAATTCCATTTGAAGCTAAGAACTTTGGAAATTTCTCAAAACAGAATTGAGGTCCACTGTCACTCTCCTACTGTAACAGTAAACCAAATTGACTAAGCAAAGTACGAAGATGTCCAGTGAACGTAAGAACATAAGAATGGCCATACTGGGTCAGACCAAAGGTCCAGCCAGCCCAGTATCCTGTCTGCCAACAGTGGCCAATGCCAGGTGCCCCAGAGGGTGTGAACCTAACAGGTAGTGATCAAGTGATCTCTCTCCTGTCATCCATCTCCACCCTCTGACAAACAGAGGCTAAGGACACCATTCCTTGCCCATCCTGGCTAATAGCCATTAATGGACTTAACCTCCATGAATTTATCTAGTTCTCTTTTAAACCCTGTTATAGTCCTATCCATCACAACCTCCTCAAGCAAGGAGTTCCACAGGTTGACTGTGCGCTGCGTGAAGAAGAACTTCCTTGTATTTGTTTTAAACCTGCTGCCTATTAATTTCATTTAGTGGCCCCTAGTTCTTATATTATGGGAACAAGTAAATAACTTTTCCTTCTTCACTTTTTCCACACTACTCATGATTTTGTATACCTCTATCATATCCCCCCTTAGTCTCCTCTTTTCCAAGCTGAAAAGTCCTACTCTCTTTAATCTCTCCTCATATGTGATCCGTTCCAAACCCCTAATCATTTTAGTTGCCCTTCTCTTCACCTTTTCTAATGCCAGTATATCTTCTTTGAGATGAGGAGACCACATGTGTATGCAGTATTCAAGATGTGGGCTACCATGGATTTAAATAAGGGCAATAAGATATTCTCTGTATTATTCTCTATCTAATGGTCAACTGTAGTAGAAGTCATTCTGAAAACTTCTGGCTATTTTGAATGGGCATCAACTATGACCAAAACCAAATAACCTTCTAAAGCTCTGGCAAAGTCCACATGAATATGTGTCCACGGAGTCTGAGGACATGACCACCAATGTAGTTGAGCTGGGCCAGGATTATGCTAAATTTGCTGACACGTAGTACAGCATTTCACCTTCCTTTCATTGTCTTTGTTGATCCCTGAACACTAGACATGACTCCAAGCTATGTCCTTCATCCACATAATGCCAAAATAACCTTTGTGAAGAGCTTCCAAAACCTGAGATTGAAGTGAATTTGGAATGATCACTTCCATTTCCCATGAGATGCAACCATGATTCACAGATAATTCATGTTGACATGACACAAATTGTAAAAACTGGGGATCCTTTGGATCCAGCACTGTACCTTAGAATACCATTCCCGTCACAAGAGAAAGAACATCATCCTTAGCAGTTTCTTTGTTGATGTCTGTGCTAGTGATGAGTAACCTATCCATCAAAATTGAGATAGAACACTTTGTCTAAAGTTTCTTTGGGTTGACAGGAGCTTGAATACGGTAGGCGTGACAGCTCATCAATATTGCCAGGCTGAATCCATTTATGGAATTAAATAGTATAGGATGAGCTGAAAGTAGCAATTCCATTGTTGCATACAAGTATCAGCTAATGATAGAATTCTGATTTTTGGTCCAAAAATTGAAAGTAATGGGTGATGATCTATCAGCAAGGTAAAATGTCTACCATACAGATAGATCTGGAACTTCCAAGTTCCAAAGATAATACAGAGAGCTTCTCATTCTAATTGCACTTAGTTCTTTTCAGGAGTAGTGAGTGTTTGTGATACGGAAACAATTGGTTTCTCCTTCCATTAGGAAGAATGTGGGAAAGAACTGAACCCATTCCATATGGTGAAGCATCACCAGTCAATTGCTTCCTTAAATACACACTCTCGCTCAGTCCATTTTCATTATTTCTTTGCTTGTAGGTTTGTGTAAATTTGCAAATACTGTCCCCAAATTAGGCAGAAATTTACCTTAGTAGTTAAGCAGTCCTAAGAATGAATGTAACTGTGACATGTTCTCTAGTAGTGGCACTTCAAGAACTGTCTTCTCTTTCTCTGGTGATTTCCTTAGGCCTGTAGCATCAATTACATGTCCAAGGTATTCAGCTGAAGGTTTCAAAAACTCATATTTGTCTCAATGTACTCTCAGTCCATGGTCTTCCAAACATTGCAAAACAGCATCCTAATTTTGAAGGTGATCCTCTTGATCCTTTCCTGTAACAAAGATGTTGTCCAAATAGCATTGAACTTTGTTCAGTCCCTTCAAGATCTCATCCAGAGCTTTTTGGAATGGGGCAGGTACCAATGTGAGATATTTGAGAGATATTTTATCAATTTCCATTTGTAGATTTGCATTGAGCAAATCCAATTTATTGAAATACTGTACTCCAATAAGAACAGCAAACAAATCTTCAATACAAAACAGTGGATACTGGTCTGCACATAAAATTGGATTCAGTATCATTTTGAAATCTCTTCAAATTTGAGCTGACCTTTGCTTCTTGACCACTGGTACGATGGGTGTAGCCCGCTCACTATGTGACACTTGTGACAAAACTCTAATGTTCATTAAATGGTCTGAATCAGCTTCTTCCAGAAGCTTAAGAGCATAAAGCACAACTCTGGGATTGCAATATTTTGGTTGGCTCTCAGTCTTAACAGTGACCCTCACAGTTACATTGCTCATCTGTCCAAGTTATTTTTCAAAAACTTTGGAGTGTCTGTCCAGTATTTTTTGAAGATTTCAAGGTGCTTTTGTGATTGCCTTGAACTCAGTCCAATTCACCTTGAGTGTCTCAAGCCAAAATCTGTCAGATAATGGTGGATACTTTCCTTCAGCCACACACAAGGGTAAAGCAACTGATTGTCCATCTAGTTGAACTTTCATCTGGAATGTCCCTTTTGGGACTAACTTTTTCCCCGTATAAATCTTCAAAACTGTGGATGTTTCTTCCAGAGGAACTTGTGACAGACAAAGTCTGGTGATAGATAGATGCAGAAATGAGTGAGACAGCAGCTCTAGTATTAAGTTCCATTCTTGAAGGAACTCCTTCAACCAAGGGTGTATACCAGATGCCATCACTGACTCCAGTTTGTGATAACAAATGTAGTGCTAGGTCTTGGCCAGCGTCACTGACTCCCTTGTCTTTTTTTCCACACAATGAATTCCCAACTTTCATCTTTTTTAGGTTCAGTCTTTATAGATGGCTTCTTGGAGAGATGATTACTCTGTGTTGTAGGTCACTGAAGTGCAACAGGTCACAGCAATGTGTCCTTTCTTGTGACACATTTTGCAAGTAACCTGGCATGGCCCACAATCCTTCTCATTATGCACAGTTTGTGCACAATGGTCATACATTAATTTGTTACATCCCTGTAGTCTTCTGTCTTGCTGATTCACGAGATGAGCTTCTCAGTTCATACTAAATTCCAAAGAATTCTTCTCTGTGGTTTCCATGGCAACAGCCTTCTAAGTGCTGATACAGTCAATAACTTCTTCCAGACCTGGTTGTTGCATAATCCAGAAGCTAATTGGTTATTCAGGGTATCAATTAATGTTTCTCCAAACTGACAATACTCTGACAACTTCCTTAGAACAGCAATGAACTGTGCTACTGACTCTCCATTTCCCTGATGTAGCTGAGGGAACCAATATCATTCTGCTATCATAGATGGGATAGGAGAAAAGTGTTCTTGCATTGCTGTATTACTTGCAATGTATGTGGAAGTTTCAGACACAATTGGAAACAATAGGTAAAACAGCAGTCTGTATGCCTTTGGACCCATCGCTATAAGCAAGGTTGAAATGCATTGTCCATCTGGAATGGTGGGGCAGGTTACAAATTGCTCAAAACATTTGAAGTACACCACCCAGGATTCACGCTTATCACCAAATTCACCAACATTTCCCACAAAAATTTCCATTTCTCTGCTCTCCAGCTGGATTTCAGGCCTCCTAGACATCTTCTCTGCCTCGGAAAAACTGCACTAGATCTGTCTCTTCTGCCTGTGTGCCAACACTTCAGACTGAAGAATTCTTCCTGTGACAGGACTTGGACTCAGTGCAGGCTAAGCTGTTTCTCTGTCTGCCTGATTGAACGTTGCCAGTCCATACGGCTGCTTGCTTTCCCTTCACTGCTCTTTTGTTCGAATAGCTCTAGCAGTAATTGCAGTATTCTTATCCTGTGTTTCGTTTTTTTTTTTTTGCCTAATTCACCCTCTCTAGCTGGCTGCCTCACACTGTCCCAGCAGCAAAAGCAGCAGTCTGTCACCTTGTGCCTTCAGGTGAACTTTTCCCTTTTTATAGTATTATTTGCTTATGTTTTCTACTACTTCTTCAGTCAGAGGCAGCATTGGACACTCATGGGATAGAAATCCTTCATTGCCAAATGTTATATTTGGACCCAGCATAGAAGGAGATGCAGACACAGAGGGAGCTGACAGAGACAAAGCTGTCTGCTGTGCTCGCTTTGTTGTTCAGGCAGCAAAATTGAAACTAACATGAAAGTGAGATTTTGGGGAAGTGGGGGAAGTGCTCAAACATATGAAGGGACAGGACTTCACACTAATGGCTGAAGTTGCAGAAGAGATGTGCTGAATCACTGCATCTCTGGCTGCCCTCTCTATATCAGCTTTCCAACCAGCAATGCCAGCTTTTGGATGAAGACTTACTATGCCAAATTTTCAGCCGGGCCTTTATCGGGCTTTTAGTTTTGTGCTCACAATTTTGCAATTGCAATTGTGCAACCACAACTACTGTACTTACAGATACAATTTACATCCTATATTTTCTAACAACCTCTCTGTACTTACATATTAAGTAATTAGCGCTTGTGAATACGAGAAAGCTGCACCAATTTAATCTCAGGTATTAATTTAAACTGATTTATTTAAACCAATGCAGGCACCTGTGTAGGCAACCTTAATTCTGTTTGTGTGGATTTTTTGGGAGGGCTTAGTTTATGTTTACGTGGAACATATTTAAGCTAAACTGAAATAAACCATTCTTAAACCAAAATAAGAGTGTCGATAAAGCAGTTGCACCAGTTTAATTACATGGATTTAAAAACCAATTTAAGTTAAACTGATGCAAATTTGCCATGTAGACAAGCGCTATCAAAGGCCCTGATCCTGCAAATACTTAATCACATGCTTAACTTTAAGCATGTGCCTTCAGTGTGACAACTTACATGCTTTAAGTTAAGTATACACCTAATTGTTCCCATAAATTCAGGCAATAGACAGGAGCATGACAACCTGGGCCAATTAGTACATGTGTAGAATATATACATTGTTTGTTTTTCTTTTTCATGCATGTGTGTGTTGACTTTTCCCTTGTTGCCAGTAACTTTCTCTGTGTGAAGCACCGTTTTTAATTTGTCAAAACAATGAAAATATTAATCAGAAGTACTGTAGGTGGCAAATATGAGTTGGCAAGTAGGAAAGTGGAGAAAATGACAATCAGTATTTCATCAGCGTATCTCGAGAGGCTTCTAAAACACCAGTTACTAAAAAAAAGACACATTAGATAGAAAAATGTTTGATATCAAGGGCCCAAAGAAATAAACATTGTACCATTTAATTAAGAAAAGCATAGCATATATTTTCTGATGAATAACCAAATGTTTTAATAATTTATTATACCTCTTTCTTAGTTCATAAAAATAGGGGCCACTTTCTTCCTTTCATAACAAAAGGAAAAGATGTGCAAAAGGAAATATGAAAAAAATTGTCCCTGGCAGATCTATGGAACAGTGTGTGTGTGTGTGTGTGTGTGTGCGTGCGCACGCACACACGCATGCACACTTTACAGCCCAAGGAAAAGTGTAGGTGGAGTCTGATATATAGAGTAGCAACTTATATATTCACCCCAAAGAGCCCAGGTGAAGGAGGGAGGTGAAGGTCATTTGGTCATCTTTCCTGAAGCCAGGTAGTGGTTAATGGGGAGTCCAAAGTCTGGGTGGGACTGAAGATTTCAGGAGAGCTGTGGGTCTAGATAAGATTAATGGATTCAAAGGGTTTGCAGGCCAGGTTCGGAGGTTACTAGGCGTGTCCAGGCCTGGCTAGGAAGGAAGGTGCTGAAAAGTTGTGGGCCTGGGTGAGATGGAGTATAGTTGGTGACAGAGATGGCAATTTCCTTCAGTATCTTTGAAAAGCCTTTATTGAATTAACCTCAAGTAGCTTTGGAGTCCATAGTTTCAAAAATGAATTTAGTTTATGTATTATTGTGGAATTGTATGTAATTTCTATAAGAGAGAGATGTGATCCGTGTAAGCTCTGGGCAGCGTTATGATCTTCAAAGGATTATTTGAAAGAATGTGCCAGGCAAGAATGAACTTACGGGACTGTAGCGGGGCGGCCTGGCTTCCAGGCGCCCCAGGAAGCGATGAGCCAGAACAGCCGCCAGAGTGGGCGGAGCCACCGCGGCCTGTCCCTGCCCCCCGGAAGTCAAGGGGCGGGACAGGAAGTATAAAGGCCAGGCCTCAGCGCTCAGTAGCTGGCCGGCAGCGGGAGAGGACAGACGCTGGTGCCCGAGCTCCCGCGGACCTGAGCCTGCCGAGAGCCCGGTATCCCGAGGAGGACTGGCCGAGCCTGCCGAGAGCCCGGTATCCCGAGGAGGACTGGCTGAGCCTGCCGAGAGCCCGGTACCCTGAGGAGGACTGGCTGAGCCTGCCGAGAGCCCGGTACCCTGAGGAGGACTGGCCGAGCCTGCCGAGAGCCCGGTACCCTGAGGAGCGGTCTGAGCTTCCCCCCGCCGAGGGCCCAGAGGGAGCGACAGACCTACCTGGTGCTCGGGGCCCGGAGGAGCCCATGATCTGCGACCCAGCAGACGGCACTCAGGAGGAGCAGGTACCCATGGAGGAGGAGATGGGAAGTGGCCCGGGGATAGCAGACCCCGAACCCATGTCAGTGTGTTGCGGTCAGGATCC
The DNA here is from genome assembly GCF_027887155.1 of Malaclemys terrapin pileata. Taxonomy (NCBI): domain Eukaryota; kingdom Metazoa; phylum Chordata; order Testudines; family Emydidae; genus Malaclemys; species Malaclemys terrapin. The sequence goes on along the minus strand of NC_071507.1, from coordinate 181,793,246 downwards.
CCACTGACTGCGCGGCAGACGGACTGCTGCGGATAGGGCCCCGGGCTGGAACACAGTGGAGTGGGTGGGCCTGTGTTCCCCCCTGCCACCCCGCGCCGGGTGGCAGTCTCTCCTCCTCCTTGTCCAAGGGGCCTGGGCCCCTGACAGACTATCCGTTGGCTGCCCCCGCCCTGACCTAGGGCCTGGGCTAACCCAAACTGACCCAGCCCCTGCTACAAGGCCTGGGCCACTGACTGACTATTGGTTTGCTGCCCCGCCCTGACCCAGGGCCGGAGCTGTTAATTGTGTGCTCAGTCCCTGCCTAAGGGCCTGAGCCCTGAACTGTTGATTGTGTGCTCAGTCCCTGCCTAAGGGCCTGAGCCCTGAACTGTTGATTGTGTGCTCAGTCCCTGCCTAAGGGCCTGAGCCCTGAACTGTTGATTGTGTGCTCAGTCCCTGCCTAAGGGCCTGAGCCCTGAACTGTTGATTGTGTGCTCAGTCCCTGCCTAAGGGCCTGAGCCCTGAACTGTTGATTGTGTGCTCAGTCCCTGCCTAAGGGCCTGAGCCCTGAACTGTTGATTGTGTGCTCAGTCCCTGCCTAAGGGCCTGAGCCCTGAACTGTTGATTGTGTGCTCAGTCCCTGCATAGGGGCCTGAGCCCTGAACTATCAATTGTGTGCTTAGCCCCTACCCAAAGGTCGGGGCCCTAACTGTTATTAGCTTTGTAGCGGGGCGGCCTGGCTTCCAGGCACCCCAGGAAGGCACGAGCCCCACCCCGGACCTACTACAGGGACAAACAAAGTTAGGTGGTATAATGGGGTCTGCAAACCCCACACTGTACATAGGTTGAAGGGAGAGAAGAATCTTCCCTGCTTACAGGCAGTCAGACTGATCATACCCTTGTGTAGCTGTTGGAACAGCCAATCATGGACACATGCACTCACACCTGGGTACAGAAAACTAGCCCAACTATAAATAATAGAGAACAGAGAGGGAAAATGAGGCAGAATGGCCTGGGATAGCAGAGGGGTAACAGCCTCGTGCCAGGCTGCCTCTGATAAAACAACATGGAGACTATAAGCCCTGAAGTTTAAAGACTGGTAGACTCAATTGCAGACAAATTGAAGGGGATCAGTCAGGAAAAAGCTGGGACTCTCTAGACAGACTGCACCAAATGCAGTTGACAGGTGGGTTTCCCATTAAATGTCTAGGCAGAGGTGTAGGCAAATGTACTCCCTCCAGTTATGCAAGGCCTCAGCCCTTGGAAGCTTTGCCCTGAGGAGAGGAATCTGTCTGCTGATTTACTTCTTCCCAGAGTTCCAAGATTAAAGACCCAAACCATGGATTCATGGGGGTTCTTGTTCTTAGAAAAGTGGCCTGGTGGGGGTTGGAGGACTGACCACCTGTCAGAGTTCTTGTTGGATTTGGGGTGATCTCTGGTAAGGTTATTAGTATGTGCGTAGGTTCTTTTATTGTTTTAACATGGTTTCTCAATAACATTTTCACCTTAAGAATAAAATGTGCTTGGTTAGAAAGAGCCATGTGATACCTTATAACTGGGGCCAATTATGCTGTTTGTAGCCTTTGAGACGAAAGCAAAGCAGGCCTGCTTAGGCAGTCTGACTTGCTGGGGAACTAACACAGTAGGCAGGGAACTGTACAGCCTGGAAAAAACCTAGTCAGGAGGGAGAGTGACATGGGTCTCTGCCCAAGCAAGGGGATGGTTGGGAGTCAGAAACCAAAACTGGGTGCCCTTGTTGGACCATGGAGGGGGAATGCAGGTGCAGTTGCTCTGAACTGTGACAAGATACTGAAGTGTTCTGGGCTTGGATGAGATGGAATGCAGTTATGAGGGGGGAAGGATAGTTCAGTGGCTTGAGCATTGGCCTGCTAAACCCAGGGTTGTGAGTTCAATCCTTGAGGGGGCCATTTAGAGATCTGGGACAAAATCAGTACTTGGTCCTGCTAGTGAAGGCAGGGGGCTGGAATCGATAACCTTCCAGTTCTATTAGATAGGTATATCTCAATTAAAAAAAAAAAGAGTATGCAGGCTTGGGGCAGGAGAGGATCTAGACTGGGTGTAAGGGAGAATTCATTTTGGCTTCCATGGGGGCTCATTGGTGTTTTGGCAATGCTGATTTTGTGTGCAATTAGGAGTGATGTGGCTAATGTGGGAGGATGCAATTGTGTGGGTTCCTACAGTGAATTGGATAATCCTAGCCTGGCTCTACATTTAACTGACTAAATATGGTATCTTTATGACTCCTTTGTACTGTTGGAGGAGCACAATGGAATGGTATTGTGGCCAAGAATTTGGCCCTTTAATATTTCCATATAAATCAATTCATCCAACCCTCTAAAAAATTCTGTTTGAATTCTCTTTGGTGTCTTTTACTTATTCAGGTATCCAGAACTGAAAATGTTATTCAAGGCTTTATCGGTAATTACCTGTAAAATCTGTTGGTTGACTATAGCACAGATAGTTTAAAGGACAAGCAGATTAACATGGGTTTCCACTCATGTACTGTTTTACATTTAGCATAAAATTTAACCAATAGGATTACTCTGATCTGTAAAGCACCATAAATCAAGTGTGAAAGGGTCACTTCTGACTGTGCTTGCGAATGTGCTCAAGGTTACTTAATGATACTTGTAAATACTGTATCTCCTCTTGCATCTCATAGGTGAGTGCACTCATCTTCACTTTGAGACTAAGGAAACAAAAGGAAGAATTCCAAAAACCATGGAAATGATTGGATTATCAGATAGATTCTGTTCTCACAGATCCTCTGCTCCCTCCAGTTTACATTGAGCATGCCAAAGATGTGGGGCTATCTGGGAGCCAGTTATAGCTCCCTAATTTTCTGATGACCATGGCTTCAGACACAGTTTAGAGGAACATGGGATTTGATCCAACCACCACCTGGCAATGGTTTCTAAGGGACTGCGATAGCAAGAGTGCAGCACACTCCAGCCACGCATTACTCCAAACATAACTTCTCAGTGTATCTAAGGTGTAAGAACCAGTTCTGTGCCAGCTGGAGCACAGAAGTTAACAGTGCAAAGGGAGCAGAGTGAAGGTGAGAATTTGCTCCATCATTTTCATGTCTCTTATGAAAATATGAGGCAATATGGCTTCCATTTCATTGCACTGAGGTTGGTTACACATTCTGAGAAACATAGAATCATAGAAGTTAGGGTTGGAAGAGACCTCAGGAGGTCATCTAGTCCAATCCCCTGCTCAACGCAGGACCAACACCAACTAACTCATTCCAGCCAGGGCTTTGTCAAGCCGGGCCTTAAAAACCTCTAAGGATGGAGATTCCACCACCTCCCTAGGTAACCCATTCCAGTGCTTCACCCCGTCCTAGTGAAACAGTGTTTCCTAATATCCAACCTAGACCTCCCCCACTGCAACTTGAGACCATTGCTTCTTGTTCCCATAAACATGTTTGACAGAACATGTTTTCCATTTTGGTGGAGAACCCAACTGGCTAGAGACAGGATGTTATTCTGTACACTGAACTCTCTCATCGTTTGAAAAGTTAGCAAAACATAGTGTAGGTGAGTAAGTTCAAACTGCACTACTCAGCTTTATTTTAGATACTAGCTCTTTTCACAGTGACTCAGAAACTAATAATTATCTTACGCTACCTGAATTACTGAAAGACCAGTGTAATTAAGATCACTATCTTAGGAAATGTATCTTGGGGACATTTACAACAACAAAAAGAATACTTTTCTGTTTTTGACAACATGAAACATAGCTTCTCTCTTTATTTTGTTGATGCTGAAAATATATAAAATGATCTTCTATATGGTTAATTTCCATAAACACGGTACTTGTTAATGTTATGTAACACCATAGGTAAAGCTGCTTTACACATTACCAATAATTATATAATTTCAGCAGTCAGTACTCCTACACTTAATACAGCAGCTCCCATTTCAAGATCTATTTTCAGACATTTGTTATCACTAAGGAATACAAAACCATATTCTGAGACAATGCTTAAATAAGAGACATAAAATTAGATAAGAGACAAAACATGAGAGTGAGAAGCAAGCAAAACACTCATGTTCTAGTCAGTGAATTGATGACCCACAGATATAAAAGACTAAACCAGAAGTGGAATTAATAGGTGCTTTGGGGGGTTGCCCACCCCCATCTTAGGAGCCCATAGGTGTATGTGGCATCTTTTCAAGAATATTATACAATTGACAAAAGGAAGTTTCACCTGGGGCTGGAGAGTGAGCCTGCCCTCACTCACCAGGCAGCAGTGACTCCTGTCCCAGGGTGGGCCTGCCTTCACACTCTAGGCATTGTGACATAATGCATGCGGTCAGGTGGTACTTCAGCCCTGTGTGTCAGATAGCAACTCCACTCACTAAAATTTGGCTCAGCTGCCCCTCCTCATGACAGAGGGGCAACTGGACCAAACCTGAATGGCACTGACTGCAGCCCCTTGTGCCAGGTCATAATGCCTGGAGTGGGGAGGTAGGCCCAGCTGCTGCTGGAGGACGGTGAAGTGGGCTTGTTCTGCAGCCCTGCCCCACCCCCATGCAGTGGCCTTCCCTCTGCACTTGGCAGGGATTGCAATAATGCCAAAGCAAGGGGTAAGAAAAATATTGTTTTTAAAAAAGGAGCTGAACAATTTAGCACAGAAGAGCAGGATACAATTCAATTATAAAAATGGGAGATGTTTCTTAGGAGTATGGCTTTTTCCTTATTTTATCTGAAAAAGCGCACCAATCCCTAGTTCATGCATTACTGAATGAGGACAGGTGAAGATTCCATATGTCATCTTCCACGTGAGTTAAACTAACATCAATGGATCCTCTGCATTCTAACCATTGATGTTTCCCCATAAAAATGTGTGTATGGTACTCACAGATGTTAGTATATAAGCCTGTCTGTCAGCCTGAAATAGAATTTTGGGTTTGACTTTTAATATTCTTACATCCTTAATAATATGTGTGAAGAACAAAGGACAAAGATGCTGTGTCTTGCATTTCCCACAACCAGTTGGGGCTTTTAGTATAAGGGATGGAGCTAAAAGTGTTATAGGGTATGGTGGGAGTATAATATATAAGTGCACACTTGATGACTGCCTCAACTCCTTATCTCAAAGCAAGGTCAGGCAAACAGTCAGGAGGGGCCGAGGGGGTTGGGGTGGGGAGGTAAAACACAAAAAGACCAGAGAAATGCCTGCCCCTTGCTGGAGCACAACTTCACTCCGTACCCCTCCCATGAGGTACAAAAGGTTTGGGCTGAAGACCCTGACACACAACCCACCAGAACAGACCATGACCATCAGTTATAAGGGGTGTGACTAGGGGCGTGCACTGCAGGTATATTTGGGCCAGCTAAGAAGAAGAAGGAGAGGTGGGAAGGGGGAATGGGAGTGGGAAGGGGAATGATAATGGTAATGGAGGAATGGGGGACTGGGAATAGGGGAATGGGGAACTGGGACACAGGCAAGGCTCTGCAGCATCAGAGCTGGGAAGGGAGACACGGTAAATGCTCTGCTGCATCAGAGCTGGAAACAGAACACTGGGAAGAGGGAGCTCCAGCGGTGTGCAGAGCTAGGGGTTGGAAGAAGAAGGGGTTCTATTGGCATATAGAACTGTAGTTGTGGGAGGGGAAGGGGAAAACTCTATCGGTGTATAAAGATAAGCCTGACTGGTGTGAAGGGCTTCAGAATATGGTTAAACCCTATTGGTGTATTGCAGGGATCAGCAACCTTTCAGAAGTGGTGTGCCGAGTCCTCATTTATTCACTCTAATTTAAGGTTTTGCGTGCCAGTAATACATTTTAACATTTGTAGAAGGTCTCTAGTTATATATTATAGACTTATAGAAAAACTATTTGTTGTATGTAAATTAAATAAGGTTTTTAAAATGTTTAAGAAGCTTCATTTAAAATTAAATTAAAATGCAGAGCCCCCGGACCAGTGGCCAGGATCCGGGCAGTGTCCGTGCCACTGAAAATCAGCTCGCGTGCCGCCTTCGGTACGCGTGCCATAGGTTGCCTACCCCTGGTGTATTGAGATAAGCCAGACTGGTGTGAAGAGCTTCGGAATATGTTTCCTTGGAACTAAACCCCAACAAACATAGCATTGCTTGCATTTCAGACTTCTGGTCTTCCGCTTTCTTCTGCGTGACAAGAACTAGGGGAGAGGGTGAAGGGAAAGCCCTCTAACACCAGATAACCTGCAAAGGGAGGTAAAATGGACCTTTATTCTGGTCTGTAACCATATCATTTGAATACTTTAAGATCATAGTCAAAGAATCAGAAGAGAGGCTGACAACAGTATGCTCAGAAATGTTACAGGTCTTATTATTTGTGCGGAAAAAAATAACTGGCACAATGCCCTTTTTACTGGCTTCTGGGACACTGCCATTTAGGTTGGCTTTATGACACAGATGAGTTTGTAAAGTATATTTAATGGTGTATCAACTTGTTTCATTTACAGGCTAGCAGCTTTGGTCATTCTCAAGCTTTTGCAATTTATTCTGTTTGCTTTTCATTTTTCTTTGTAGCTCATAAGCCACTCAAAATCTTCTGGCATGAATTACAATGATATTTACATTACTAAAACAGCAAAATGTATGAGGTTATTGTACTTTACAGGATCATTTTGATTTGTTGTTTGTTCAGATTCTCATCATCACTGTCCAGCAATATTTTTCTTTAATTGTCCCATGCATATTGTTAAAATGTTAAGTAACCACCTGTGTGAAGTGTCTAACTTATGCAACATGAATATTTATTGACTGGTTTCACTTAGATATTTTCGTTGCAACTTATAACATCTGCTGACCATAGTTTTTCAATATGATACTCATGCTTCAGCTGGAAATCCTCAATAATGACATTAGGGGAAATATAGCCTTGGGGTTAAAGTGAAGGACTTGGCTGCAAGGGAACTGGGTTATTTTCCCAGCTTTGCCTTCTGCTTCCTTTCTGACTTTGTGCAATTCATTTTGGCCTCATCTACAGTACCTCTCCTTGACTCAGTTTTGCAATCTGCCAAATAGAAATGATGATGTTTGCTTTGGCCCTGATGCAAAGCCCATTGAAGTCAACATGAGTCTTTCCATTGATACCGATAGGCTTTGGATCAGACCCTTATTGAATGAAGGTGTTGCAAAACTTAATTATTATTTATAAATGCACTTTGAGAACCTTGAATTGTTGACTCTGCAGAAGTGCAAAGTATAATTGTGTCACAACTGTACATAGTTTTAATAAATTATTACTTCATTACACACTTTTTCAGGGAACATTAAACAAAAGATTTTGTTGCTGGTTTGATATAGCTATGTCAGTCTCAAAGAGAGTTTGGTATTATTTCCTCAGCTTTGTAATAACGCATGAACACTGAATGCAGAACTTTATCATGTGATTTCTCATAGGAGTACTTCATGAAAAGCCATATCTGCTATCAAGGGCTACACCAAACTTTAATGAGATAACCTATTCTTTCACTGCTGCAGAGAAAGCATGTCCTTAGAGAATCTCTTACAGTCCCAGGAATGCTACATCCTTACAGGAGAAGATTAGAAAAAAGGATATATGCACGTTCTGTTGAGATTAAGTCCCCTCATTGTTGGAAATACACAGTTTTTAGCATTCACTGGCTTACTGTGTATTAATATTTTAGACTTGCTTTCAAGATATTGATCTTAAATGTAAATTGCTGCATCTGCATTGTTCAGGTCCTAAGTTATCAACAAGCCAAATTGATCTGTGCCTATTATGGAAGGTATCATGAGGCTTATTTCCAGTTGATTTATTTTATTCAGCAAATGACTTGGAAAAGGACAGAATTTTAGACTTTGACCTGAAACTGACTAAAAAATTCTTAGTTCTCTGAGGTGCATGGAAATTAATCCAGGTAAAATATGTTATGTTTTTGTAGTGGATTATATTTCTTTGTTGCGTTCAATTTCATTCTGTTAAATTACAACAACAAAATACTGAGATCCTAAAGGAGAATTTGGTAATCAGAATACAAGGATACTGCTATAATAGATCATTACTTCACTGTTACAAAACAATGCAGTCAATAAAAAAAGGAACACTTTAAGTTAATTAGAAAATTAATAAATCTCAAGTAAAAAATTAAATTAACCATTGAACAGATAATAACACAAACCAATGGATATAGATCAATCCAAACACACACATTACAAATAAGATAAACAATCATTCTTCATTAGGCCCCTATGAGATTCAGGCTGAAATAATTGCCTTCCTTTGCAAGAAAAGGCCAGTGAATAAGCTGAACTATTTTGAATGTTGATTCCATTAAACCTAAGTAGAAGAAAATGAAAGTTTAAAAAGTAAAAAATATTCCCAGTGGAATATGTTTCATCTCTCATGCACACATTCTTTTATACTCTTTGAACTGAATTTCAAGTCGAAATTAAATTGTCCTATACCTTTAAGACTCCATGGACAATTTAATTCACTCTCTTTGCGGCTGAGTTCATACTGTAAGTTATTCTGCCTTTAACCTACATATGAGAATGACAGAGTATATCTAATGTTGGGCCAAATCCTCAGTTTATGTAAATCAGTGTCACTCCATTGAAGTCAATGGAGTTACGTTGACTTACTTTGGCTGAAGATCTGGCCCAAGAGATAAAACTATCATTGCAGTGCTGTCTAATCATCTTTTAGCCAATCTTCAACAAAACAGTATTACTCTTTTATGTAACTTATTACTAATGGCATAATTACGCTATTATGTAATGCTGGAAATAAAATATTTTCAAGTAAATTTAGCCAAATCCTCTCTTAACAGAAATGAAGGCTATAATTACCTGATTCAACATCATTTATTAAAATGAGTCATTTTTACTTGACATTTTTGACTTCAGGTTTTTATATTTTATAAGATCTCTATCATGCCTCACATAATTAATACTAGATTACAGGATCTGGCAATGTATTACTTAAACACACTTATTTTTAGACTAAAATAGAGAATTACCTATTTTTGTAATCAAAAACATGAACTGATGGGAGTTTAAAAATATATCTGACAAGAGCAATGTGTTTTTGATATCACAGACCTTTCTGTGTGTGGGGATGTGGAATTTGTGGCATCCATTAAAGGGTTAGTTTGAAAATCAGCTCTCAGAAGTTGCAAGATCCATTGTCACTCCCGAAGGTAGGTTCAATCACTGTTAAACTGTTTTGATGAAATAATTTGTATTCAAGTTTTTTTGTTTTTTTTTTTTGATTCTCAGTACAAACATCACAATATAAAAAGAAAAACTATAAACTTAGAATTACCATCTTAACAGGCAGTAAAAATTTAACATAATACATCAACCCATTTTAACAATGTTAATATTAAAATAATATTGACTAAATTGATACTCTACAACTAATGGGAGGACAACACTGACATGGGAAGTATGAAGGCAGGGGGAAAAAGAAAGTTGAAGAGTCAGAGTTAAGGGAGGTAGGGAAGGGACGCAGGTCTGGACCAGCCATTGGCCTTTGGGCATTCTCTGGTTGAATGTTTCTAAGAACAGATCCCAGATCTTTTCAAATTTGATTCCTGTGGTAGGAAATGAAATGATATTTCTAAGTGTGTCTTACTGAATGTGTTTTCCTTGATACCCTGATGGAGGTTTGGAGGGGAGTTTTGTGAATACAGTCCCCCACAAGAAGCTCAGCTGAACTTTTACTTCACTCTTGAATTTCAATCATTAGAGATGTGGTCTTTTGATCCAAACAGTTTTAAACCTTGACATTTTATTCATCTGGGCCAACATCTTGTGAGATGTTGGCTAGGAGTGACAGAAAATGCAGGAAATCAGTCACTGCATGTTTTTTGTCATCTTGAAGAAAGGTTTCAGAGTAGCAGCCGTGTTAGTCTGTATCCGCAAAAAGAAGAACAGGAGTACTTGTGGCACCTTAGGCTTGGTCTACACTACCCCCCCCAATTCGAACTAAGGTACGCAACTTCAGCTACGTGAATAACGTAGCTGAAGTCGAAGTACCTTAGTTCGAACTTACCTTGGTCCACACGCGGCAGGCAGGCTCCCCCGTCGACTCCGCGGTACTCCTCTCGCCGAGCTGGAGTACCGCAGTCGACGGCGAGCACTTCCGGGTTCGACTTATCGCGTCCAGACTAGACGCGATAAGTCGAACCCAGAACTTCGATTTCCAGCCGTCGAACTACCTGGTAAGTGTAGCCAAGGCCTTAGAGACTAACAAATTTATTAGAGCATAAGCTTTCGTGGACTACAGCCCACTTCTTATGCTCTAATAAATTTGTTAGTCTCTAAGGTGCCACAAGTACTCCTGTTCTTCTTTTTTCTTGAAGAAAGGGTATTTCATGAAATTAGCTGTTACTAAGGCTTTCCGTCATTTTTGGCTGAAGTCTCATGAAACTGGCTCTCTCACAAATTTCCAACTCCAAATGAACTCAAAACACAAAACAGGCCCACTCCAGGTTTGGATTTGACACAGAAGCAAAACTATAAGAGTGCCAAATCTGGGTGGTTTGAATCTTAACCTACCTCCTTGAAACCTGTGGTCTGGCTCCTCAGCCAGTGTAAATTGCTTAGCAGAACTATGCTGATTTGCATCAGCTGAGGATCTGGCTCTAGAGGTTTTTGGATGCAAGGTTATGGCCCATCTCCATTAATTACTATTGTTCCAAAATCAACTATTTACAAAAGAGAGTGGAATTAATGGTACTTTAGAAGGGAAAACACAGTCTTTGAAAGAAATAAATCAATGTAATGAAGTGGGTTATCTCTGAAGTGAGACTAAATTGTGGCTTAGTGACATTACTGCTAGAGGACTTTGTGGCACCAAAGTTGTGAAGGCCAGAACAAAAACCCTGAATTTGACATGGTAAAATGTGGGGAGCGAGTTGAGGAAATCAAAGACGGGAGATGATGTGGCTGCTATATAATACAAAATTTGTGGCGATGGTTCCAATATTTTTCTGATACATGGAATGCTTTTCAGTTAAAGGCAAGGCAAGCCCCATTCCAGCTATTTGGCATTGCTGTGCCATGTAGGCCCTAAATGAGACTGGATTGTGTGCTGTAAACTGGAAGTGGTATGCTATACCCAAAAGTCAGTCTGGAGTGTCTTTTGTTTTGAGTGTGACCGAATGACTAACTTCAATCTTCTCTGGATTGTAGGACTAACTTAGCAGACACGAGGAGCAGGCATAAGTTAAGACAAGTAACTGCTAAACAAGGCCGACCAAGTAATTGATGAAATAACTTCTCAATATGCTTATACTAAATAAGGGAAGCAACAACTAACAAAACTAACTATTATGGGTATGTTTATAGTAAAAAAAAAAAAGAAAGTAGGCAAACACCCTGAACTGATAAGCTTGCTTGCAGAGAGATTGGCCCTTAGATGCAAAAAGGAAGGATGTTAGTAGCTAGGAAAGACATATATAATCTGTGTAGTGTGTGACATGAATTTGAATTGTGCTATTAGCTCGTACCTAAACCCTGTGTCTGGGCCTGGAAAGTGTAGGGAAAGAGCTGTTAGATGCCTAAGAAAGAAACCTGAGTGGTGAACTGGAATCAAACTGATTTTTTTGGATCCCACAGAACTCGAAGGGCTCTTCCATAATTGGATGAGATATTTGGGATAAGCTGAGTGGAAAGGCTGTGAAGGGAATCCCAGCATGGATCATGTCCTTTATTCAGGGGTAAATTACATAATATAAAATACTCAGATTGTCTCAACTAATCTCAGTTTTCCTCTTTTCTCTTATCCTGTGTTTTTTGGAGTATTTAAGTATGACAAATAACGCTATATTTTACCTGTCACAGATTGCACAGGTTTGTATAAGAAGGAGTGTAATTCATTCATTGGTTTATGAACCCAAATCCCTTAGAGTGTGCCAGATTTTTTCTTTAGATCTTGGGTTTTTTAATCTTAAAACTAAAGCTAAAATGTTGTACCCAGGCGGTTTAGGAGAATGAATTATTTCTACAGAGAATCGTTTTCAGTTAATGCTCACTGTTCTTCCTTAAGATTGTTTATTTTTATTTATAGAGCCTAAAGTGAGCCTGGTGCTGTACAGACACACAGGAGGAAACAGTCCCTAACCTGAAGGGTTTATAATCTAAAAAGAAAAAAATGAAAGAAGGAGGAATTTTGAACTGGAGAAAAGCATATCTGCACTGGATGTGCGATTCTTGTCTACAGTGATGCACATACACTGTTACTTGACCGTGTATGTGCTCTCACATGTTCCCAATAACTGTACCATGTGTCCATATATGTTGTGCTGGACATGGGTATATACTATGTACACAAGTATACCCATGTCCACACTGCTGTTATGTGATGTTAGCACTACCATTTCAAGGGAGGTATCCCAGGGTTGTTTGCATCACAGGGAGACACTCTAGGAATCACCTTGAAGTGTGTTGCTGGCACTGTCTCCTACCTTCATGAATTTGTTGATGGTAGTTCCTGCTCATCCCTTCCTCCTGCCAACCTGGTTGGAAGACATGAAGCAACTGGATGAGGATCTGGTTCTGCTCCTGCACCTTATTGCAAGAAAATGGTTATGTTTTGGAGTAGGTAATCAGCAAATGCAGTATAGAATCTGGGCAGAACTTTCTGCCCTGCTGACGGCTGACCATAATAGTGAATTACAATCCATTTTTGTCCCATGGAACAGATATGGTCAATGCTCGCATTGCCATTGTATGCCCCTGGGTGGACCATCGGTTCTGGTGCAGGAGAAGAGCATGGTGTGGCAGGATCACATCATTTTGGAAACCTGGGATGACCAGCAGTGGCTTCAGAACTTCCAAATGAGGAAACATTCTTTCATTGAGCTGTGTGAGGAGCTTGCACCAAACCTCCAGCACCAGAACACTTGATTCAGGGAATCCATACTAGCGCAGAAGTAGGTGATTATTGCCTTGTGGAAGCTGGCAACACCAGACAACTGTTTGTCCGTTACAGACCACTTGGGGGTTGGAAAGGCAGTGGGATCATGGCTGTGCAGGTTTGCACTGCAACTAACACTGATCTACCCCTGGATGGTTGTCATAAACAGAGTTCCAGAAAAAATAGCTGGGTATCAGAGGATGGGGTTTCTGAATTGTGCAGGGCATGGGCCACCAGTGGGACCAATATCCCAATACTTGGCCCACCAGATAGGTCAAGTGAGAATGTGAACTGAAAAGATTATTATTCACTCATTCTGCAAGGCACAGTGGACCACAGAGGAAGATTCATGAATACCAATGTGGGAAACATTGGAAAGGTGCATGGCACCCAGGTGCTAAGGACATCAAAATTGTACTTAAGGAGGAGAAGAAGGGACTTTTTCCTGCAGAAATGATATGATTCTCTCTAGTTGGTCTGTGTCAACAGTTATTTTGGAGCTCATAAAACCACACTCCGAAGACATCACCCTGGAAAAAGAAATTCAGTTATGAGCTCTAGCTTTAGAATGGTGATGGAGTGTGCATTAGGTAGGAGGAGAAAGATGGTGGTGCTGGTTGACAGAGAGAGGTCAGTGGCCATGGTACCAGAAAGACCCTTAACTCATTTAGTCACTGCTACTATGAACTGCCCTTTCTCCAGTCCGCACAACCCCTGAACCATTGCTATCTGCGTGCTAGTCAAGAAATGGACAGATAGGTACATAAAGCTTGTTCCTTAATCAGTTTTAAAGCTTCTGCCAAATGAATAATAGTGGTTAAAGGAAAATTAATAAAATCATTGATTTATAGCTGTGTCTGGCTCAGGGACCATTTCAGGATGGAGCAGAGTGGGGACAGGGCTTAAACTTAGGAATGTAGCACCAGAGCAAGAAGGGATATTGGCAAGGAGAGTGGAGGCTCATTGTAACTTACCAGCCTTGGATTCTGGTTACTGCTGAGGCTCAGCGTCCTCACTTGGGGGAGGGGCTTCCTCAACTGAATCCTCCAGGTAGAGGTGCAAAATCACATGCTCCTCTTCCACCAGGTCTTAAGGGGCATCCTCTGTGGTCCCTGCTGCCAGCTCACCCTGGCCCATGGACACATGTACAGGCTACATGTAGATGTACCTAAAGAGTCACTCATGGCTCAGCCAATGAGGAAAAGAATTAATACAATATGACCTAGGTGTGGAATCAAAACAACACAAATTTCATATTTCAAACAATCACAGGGAATTGCTCATAAACCATCTATCACTGAAATTTGGCAACCCACTATGCATATCAAATACATCAAAGAAAATCAAACTCTCAAGGACAATTTTCAGATAGTGTATAATAGGTTTAATTTCTTCTCATCGTTCATTCACTATAAATTATTTTTCAAGCTAATGATTATTTATTAATAATCAGCAACAATGTTCTTGCCACTGTCCAAAAATGTAAGGAAACAGTTACTTGATACCCTAAAAAACTTGCAATCTAGAGCCCTGGTTGTGAAATGAGATGTACATGGGTGTAGAGGAAATAAATCATATAGAAACAGTACTGTTCATTCAGCGATAATATAGTGGTTAGATGTGCAGTTAATTTGCAGTATTTTTGGTGGCATCTTTTTTGCAGAAGACATATGATGGGATTTCAGTTAACAAAAGCAGGCCATCAAAGCTGTCAAGATGTAGATTTCAGAAGATAAACGGTTTCAACTATAGCCAAAATAGGAAGTACTTATTTCAAGAAGAGTAAGAAACAGAGAGATGAAGTAGATCATAAGTTCAAACTTATTTTTAATTTTGTTGAAGGATGAATGTGGAATGATTTTAAAAAATCCACAGAAATAAAATCAATATGCTATTTTGGTAGGAGTTTCATATTGAACTTTCCATGAGCTGGTGACATTTCAAACAGTGATGCTCAGATAATATCATACTAGCTTCCTCAAAAGTGGTCTCATGCATCTCAATTTTTTATATTATGTTTTGGGGGGAGAGTCACAGAATTTACAGTCTGTCATGAAAAACTAATATTTTTTTAAATCGCTGCTCTAAGCAGGACTTTTCCAAGTTGACACTTGCTAATGGTGACCTAATTCAAATGTGCTTGGACCAAGTTGCATGGCTTCAAGATAGGCTTTGCATCTGATATACCTGAAGATCTTCTAGGGAGGCACTACAAGACAGAGGAAGTGAAGTTTACAAGCTATAAGAATCAAGGGTAAGCCCTAGAAGCCTCATCCTTTGGGTCAACAAACCACCTGACAGAAGCCTGTCCTTCTAGAATCTCCAAGAGCAGTCACCTTGGGGAGAGGAAGTTACAGCATCCACAAACAGCCTACTCGCTCTCACCCTGCACCCAGAGGAGGTCCACTAGTGAGACACAGTGTGTCAACAGAACATCACCATTTGGATTCTTGACTGCAGTTTCAGCTCCTACTCTAAAAGAGTTAGAAAAGACTGTGATAGCTGAAGAGTTTGCAACCCCTTGTTATCTTAAGTATCTTATTTTCCCCTTTTTATGTATGTCTTTAATTTTTATTAACTGGGAGGTAATTCCAGTCATTTTATTCTCTTTATTTCTAGGATGTGAAAGTGTGACTGTGTCCATGCATATGTGTATGAGTGCCCCTAAAGTCTATATGGAGAAGGCTCCAGAAAGAAGTTCCCCAGGTAACCTAAGTAATGTTTCATAAAATTGCTCATTAAAATGTGTTCTGTGTTCCATGTTTAATAGTCCTGAGAGACTTGAAGTTGTTAGCTGTAATTTCTGGATATAACTGCCAAACTGTTAAAGTATGTCTCTTAGAGGAGTGGAGAGGCAGAAGAAAGGGTTAGCCATTACAGAAGAATAGAATTCTAAGGAAGCATTATAATTGGCCCTGAGGTTTTAGACATTAAATAATTTGGTTGTTTCAGTAATAAGATATTAAAACTACATTAAGTGATTGATTGCAGAATCCTGGTGATGTAGAGGTCGATCACTGTAGAGGTCCTTTCCAATTTTATGTTCCTAAACCAACACCAAATTATAGATTTTATTTATTTAGAAAGAATTCTTTAGTTAGGATTTATAATCAAATGGACACCCATCTACTCAGACCCTTCCTCAGAATTTATAATTGATCATTTGTTGGTATTATTTGATCTAACTAATTAGAGATTTAACTCAATCCAATATGAATCTCAGGGAATCTCTTTTTAATTCCCTTCTCATTTCACCCAGATTTGGTTGTTTCTCAGTGCGTAGCTCAAGTTTCAACTTGGCTTCAATGGGATTATATGTCCTCTCTAGGACTAACACTACCCCTAAAGATTCAGGCAATTTATGGTTTGTGAATCACACACCAACCAATCCTGATTTCTGCAACTGTACTTTTTATTTGTGAGAACTTGCAAACAGATTGGACTAATCATTTCCGCCTTATGCATTGCTCTTAAACTGTTCCATATTCCATCATGTGGTGCTGTTTCATTGTTTCATTGTTTTTAAAAAAACAAAACAGGAGAATGATGAATGACAAAGAATGTTCAGTACAAGTTTTTGGACAAATCATTCATTCTTAAATTCATGAAACTTTCAGGAGGATTCATGAGCATTTTTTAGGACTACCTGTCAATCATCCAAATTGTTTTAAATAAATAACAGCCCATTAATCGCAAAAAATTGAAAGTCCTGTGGCCTGATGCCTATGAGAGAAGGGAGGTAATTGAGTGAGCTCTCTGACATCTGTTGGAGAGCAAGGAGAGTTCACTGAGTGAGGCAGTGTCTTATTTACATATTAAATAAAGGCAATTTAGGGACTTTGGGGTATCATTTGACTAAGTTTTGTACTTGGGGCCCATATTTTTGAGATTATCCTATTGGGAAACTACCTGGGCAAAGTCTGGAAATTGACTGGGTCACACTGATGAAAACTGATGTTTGCTGAGGTGGGGTAAGAGGCCCTGAACAGAACCAGAAGGCAAAGGGAGAAAGACTGCACATTCCTTGCTTGCTGCTGGGTGGTTGGGACTCTGATGTGTTCCCAAGGCCACTGATCCCATTGTATCTGAAAAAGCTGAGCTAAGAGCTGTAATTGCCTACATGAGCAGAACTCATCAAAGGCTCCAGTTATCTAGCTGGTGGCAAGCAGAGGCCAGAGCCAGCTGCAGTTCTGTTCACCTGAGCAGCAGGCAAGGCAAAGCAAAGCAAAGCAGAAGTTGGGCCCAGTCACAGCCCCCCCTCAGGTAGAACAAAGCAGCAGTTGGATTCACCCACAGGCCACAGTATCCAATAGGAGAGCAGTTGCACTACAATGAGAACAAAGGAATTCACAGCAACTGTCTATGTCAGCCTACTGACTCTGGTAAGGCCTTCCTGTCCTAGCTGCTGAAATCACTGTAGCAGGACAGGTGGTGCCCCAGAGATGCCTATAAAACAGGGACCCTGATTTTCCTGCACTTCCCGGACTCCCCAATTGTGATTGAAGAAGCTGGGAAATCCACAAACCAAGAGTTGGAGGCTGGGACGGAGAACAAACCACATCAGACATTCAGGGTCCAATTGTTTGAGACTGTGACTTATGCACCCTGAGGTAAATGGTGGTGGAAGATGGTAAATTGTAAATATTTGTCCCGTTCAACCTGGCCTTTCCCTTTTCTCCTCCTCCCCAATAAATTTCATTTATTTGAACCTCTGTACTTGAGAGTGGGTACAGATTTGCCTAGCAAATATGCTCAGAGTGGTTATAAATTCCCAGATTACTGGGTGGGGGCTCAAGCCAAAAAAATAAGAAATTGTAGAGAATCCCCTTGTCACGGAGTATTGGGGGACTCAGGGCCCTGCACCCCCGGCTTCCTGCGATTCACCATGACTCTCAGCCAGCCAGTAAAGCAGAAGGTTTATTTGGATGACAGGAATACAGTCCAAGACAGGTCTTGCAGGCACAGACAACAGGGCCCCCCTCAGTTAGGTCCAGCTTGGGGTCCCAGGGCATGCCAGCCCACCCCCCTTTGGAGGGTCAGAGCCATCTCTGCCTCCCAGCCATCTCTCCAGCCTGCTTCCAGCACTCTGCTTTCAGCAACCCCTCCCACAGCCTTTGTCCAGTTTCCCGGGCCCCGGAGTCACCTGACCTCCAACCCCCTCCTGGGTTCTCATGTTACAAGCTCAGGTATGTTCCCTCGGGCCGACTCCCATCCTCCGATGCAGACCATCCTAGTCACACTCCCCTGTCAGCATTCCCACACCCCAGCAAGAACAGTCCCAGTTCGTCACATCTCTCCCCCCTTCGAGACCGAACTGAGCGGGGTCACTTTAGCCAGTGACCTGGGGAAGTTCGAACCTACCCCCGTTCCCATGGATGCCCCCGCATCCCTCCAGTTCCTTGGTGGGAATTACACCAGGCCCCTTCAGTTTCACGCCCCCCCTTAGGTCGGGGTGCTTGATGGCACTCGCAGTTCGCATGTGGGAAGGTTTATGCGGCCTGTGCCCTTTTCCCACCCCCATACCTCTGGGGTTCCAACTGGGCTGTGGTCTTCTCCCAGCGCTCCAGTCTGGAGGTCTGTGCTTTGGGCTCTCTTGGTTTAGAGCCGCCCTTTTAACCTTGGCCACCCTCTGGAAAGGATCCTTTATGCTGGGCAAGGGTCCTAAAGCTGTTTTCCCCTTGTCCCAGGCCTTCCTCCCCCTCTGACAGGGGTCACAGGATCCGCAGTACTGTCGGACAGTAACAAAGACCCCAGGCCAGTAAAAGCTCCGTAGCAGCCTCTGCTGGGTACGCCAGGTTCCCTGGTGCCCTGAGAGGGGAATGTCATGGGCCCGGCACAGCAGCTGGCGGCGATACTTCTGGGGTACCACCAGCTGCCTCCTGATCCCCCCTGACTCCATTTTCCCTGGGGGAGCCCATTCTCGGTACAGGAACCCCTTCTCCCACAGGAACCTTTTCCGGCCACCTCGTCCCATGGTCTGTACCGCATTGAGGTCGGCCAGGTCCCTTATCTTCCGCAAGGAGGGATCTCTCTGCAACTCGGCCTGGAACTCAGCAGCTGGGACAGGGATGGCCACCTGCTCTTTCTCGCCCGCTGGGTCTGAAGCTGCAGCCTCCCTGAGCCGTGTCCCTGGGCGTTCTCTCCCCACCAGGTTAGGGTCCTGCGCCTCAGGCAAGGCACCCCCCCCAAGGCCAGGGCGCAGAGCCCCTCGCCGGCTCTGACTGCGGGTCACAACCAGTGCCTTTTGGGGGTTGCTTGGCCAGTTCTCCAGGTCCCCCCCCATCAATACCTCAGTGGGTAAATACGGGTGTACCCCCACATCCTTGGGGCCCTCCTTGGCCCCCCACTTCAGGTGTACCCTTGCCACGGGCACTTTGACTGGTGTTCCGCCCACCCCCGTCAGGGTCAGGTAGGAGTTGGGCACCACCTGATCTGGGGCCACCACCTCGGGCCGGGCCAGCGTCACCTCTGCGCCCATATCCCAGTATCCATTGACCTTCCTCCCATCCACCTCCAGGGGAACAAGGTACTCTCTCCGGAGGGACAGCCCCGCGCCCACCGTATAAACCAAAAACCCTGAGTCTGGGGCATCCAGCCCCCTAGAGGAGCTGGCCTGGGGCCCTTCTCTCTCTTGAGCAGTTGATAAGCTGCCAGCCCCTCTTGCATGAGAAGCCTGCCCCTCGTCCGTCTGGGCCTCTACCAAGTTAACCCTATGTGGGTTCGGTCTGCTCAGTCTGTCCTTGAGCTTGGGGCACTGGGCCCGAACGTGGCCTCTTCGGCCGCAGTAATAGCAGCTCATGTCCTGTGGGTCCCCTCGAGCCGGTCGGTTGTCCCTGACGCTGGGCATTCCCCGTGGGAGGGGATTCCCCATATTCCCCCTTTGGGAGGTCCCAGGGTGACTCTCTCTCTGCATCGCGGCGGGCCTGTTCCTTTGGGGCTCCTCCCTGCCACCCCCTGACCGGCTCTTTACAAACTCATCAGCCAGCTGCCCGGCGTGTCGCGGGTTCTCTGGCTTTCTGTCCACCAACCACAGCCTCAGGTCGGATGGGCACCGCTCATACAGTTGCTCCAGTACCAGCAGTTTAATCAGGTCCTCCTTCGTCTGGGCCCCACCAGCCCACTTGCTGGCGTATCTTTCCATGCGGACGGCTAGTTGCAGATATGAGATCTCAGGGGTTTTATCTTGACTCCGGAACCTTCCCCGGTACATCTCAGGAGTCAGCCCAAACTCACGTAGCAGGGCCTTTTTGAATAGTTAGTAGTCCCCTTTCTCTGCCTCTCCCAGTTGGCGGTACAATGCCACGGCTTTGGGGTCCAGTAAGGGGGTAAGGACCCGGAGTCTGTCCGCGGGATCAACCCGGTGCAGCTCGCAGGCCGTCTCAAAGGCCTCCAGGAAGTCATCCATGTCCTCCCCCTCCTTGTATGGGGCCATGATGCACTTATCAAAGCTCCGTGCAGTCCTGGGTCCCCCCTCACTCACCGCAGCCGGGGGTTCGCTGCCCTTCAATCTCGCCAGTTCCAGGTCATGCTGACGCTGTCTCTCATTCTCCTGTCTCTGTCTCTCTTCATGCTGTCTCTGTCTCTCATTCTCCTCCCGTTCATGCTGTCTCTGTCTCTCTTTCTCCTCCCGTTCATGCTGTCTCTGTTGTTCACGATCCTCCAGCTCTCTCAGTTTTAGCTCTTTCTCCCATTCCAGCCAATTCCGCTCCACGGATGCCGAACGTCGCCGGGAGGATCCTCTGCTGGCCGGCGGGCTTCGCCGGGGGGATCCCCTGCTGGCCGGGGGGGTCACGGCGCCTTCGGTATTTGCTGGGCTCCTCCCCACCCTTCCCCTAGGCATAGGATGGAGGGGTCTCGGGAAGCCCTCAGCAGCCGGCTGACCACTCCCAGCTGGGACAGACACTGGTGCCTGCGCTGCATTTGCCAGGCCGCTTCCCTGAGACACAGGGATCAGTTCATTCGCGCGATCTTCCGCCTCCAGCTGGGCAATGAGCTGTTCTTTGGTGAGCCTCCCAATGCGCAGCCGCCTCTGCTTGCACAGCTCCACCAGGTCGCTCTTAAGCCGCTTGGCATACATCTTCCTGCTGGCCACTCACCGGCCTGTGTGCTCACAGCTCCCCACAGTTCCCAGGGGGACCCCTAGTGTGCCAGCCCTTCTCGAGGTCACCGCCTCTCTGCCAGGGTTGAGCTGCAGACTCCTCCGCCCCTGGGACCACTCGCTGCGATCCCCCCGGGGGACCCTGTTACTGCAAAAGTCCTTCTCGCTGGTCACACACTCCCAGGGGTAATAACCGTCTCTCTCCCACTCTTCAGCACGCCTGGTCCCCGTCAATCCCCCTTCGTTTTACTGCTCCCCAGTCACTTACTGCAGGAAGCGCCGTCCACGGGGTGCAGTAGATCCCGCCGCTGCCACCAGTTGTCACGGAGTATTGGGGGACTCAGGGCCCTGCACCCCCGGCTTCCTGCGATTCACCATGACTCTCAGCCAGCCAGTAAAGCAGAAGGTTTATTTGGATGACAGGAATACAGTCCAAGACAGGTCTTGCAGGCACAGACAACAGGGACCCCCTCCGTTAGGTCCAGCTTGGGGTCCCAGGGCATGCCAGCCCACCCCCCTTTGGGGGGTCAGAGCCATCTCTGCCTCCCAGCCATCTCTCCAGCCTGCTTCCAGCACTCTGCTTTCAGCGACCCCTCCCACAGCCTTTGTCCAGTTTCCCGGGCCCCGGAGTCACCTGACCTCCAACCCCCTCCTGGGTTCTCATGTTACAAGCTCAGGTATGTTCCCTCGGGCCGACTCCCATCCTCCGATGCAGACCATCCTAGTCACACTCCCCTGTCAGCATTCCCACACCCCAGCAAGAACAGTCCCAGTTCGTCACATCCCTAAACTAAGAACCTGGCCCATTGCTGCTGATGCTGTTGGCAGACGGGTTGAAAAATTATTGGCAAAGATAGATACAAATGAGCTTTTTTCTCTTTTATCAGATTTCACTATACAGCTGAGCCCAAATTTCATACCATGGAGAATCTTGGCATCCACATTTCAGAATTCGTATCTTGAACAGAGAAGAGGTAGATGATTTTTTTTTGCTAGATGATGAATAGAGCTACCTGGAGATTTACATCAGAGATATTAAATTTAGAGAATACAGTTGACTCTAGACCACCTTAAAGATTCAGATAAATGCTGGACATAAACACCTTTGACATTATGCTAAAGGATACATGTCACTTGGAAATGACAACTTTAATCCTCATCTTTAGTACCACCAGTAGAAGTCCTTGGATTGGGAAAATATCCAAATTGATGTATCCTTTGATTGCTAATTACAACTCCTGTTGCCACAAAAATAATCTTTATGATATGGAAATCATTATACCCTGATCAGCTAATACTCCAAATACTTATCAATGGGTCCAGCACATACGTTGTTAGACACAGCTAGTGTAAAATAGTGTCAATAGCAATTTACATATTTACTACTAAACTATTTATATATTTTCTTCTATTGCAAAGAAATGCTTAGTTACCTTAGTAACTAGGAAATGATATGGGGCCTATTATCTAGTTGAATCCCAAAATACAGTATTTCCATAAAGTGTACTGTAAAGTGACTGTAAAAATTGCATCATGGAGTTCCATATTTTTTTCTAACTGCCAGCCTTGTAAACTCAACATGGAGTCTGAAAGCTATACTGGGTCCCCTCCATCATCAATGTTATGGCTGTTAGACATCTTTCAAATAAAATGAGGTTTTTCTGGTCCAAACCCAGCTCTTTTTCAAAAATGAAAGTTGAAAGTTTGTTTTTTTGAAAAATGTTGAGCCTTTTTGGTTGTTTAATGTTTTTAAAAATCAAAACCAAAAATACCAACTTTTCTCGTTTACGGACAATTTTTTATTACCATTTCAAAAATATTAATATTTTTGATAAAAATGTAAAATATTGACAATAAATTCTCTTTTTTTAAAATGAAGAGAAATTGTGCATGTTTTGAACACTTTGGAATAAAAATAACTTTTTTTTTATGGAAATAAGTTTTCCTTTTTTGACCTGCTCTAATCACCAGTAATGAAGATTCTGTAGGCCTCAGCTACATATGCAATCCAATGGGCCCTTGATGGGGTCTTGTGTGTCAATGAGGCTATAATCTGAAGACTCTACAAATTAGACTGAGACTATAATTTGGCCTGTACAATCATTAATACCGATTATGCTGTGTGAGAAGAAAAGACGACACTCACTGGGGATGTAAATATTTTCAGTATACAATATATTTTCGTAGTTTTGTGTCTCACTTCATGAAACCATAAGTTTTCAGCATTTGGTGTGTTATGTCACGTGCAGTTCAATGATCAGCAACACAGTTTATGTCTCCATCCAAAAAGACACCTGTGAAGACTAAACCTAAGGAAGTAGAGAAGTTGGGAATTCATAATGTGGAAAAGGCAATAGCTCTTCTGACATTGACCAAGATCTAACACTTCATGAATTATTGCAAGTTGGAGTCAGAGATGGCATTTGTGGCACACCCTTGAATGAAGGCATTTCTACTAAAATGGAGCTTGATAATGGAGATGCTGTCACTGATTTCTGCAACTATCTATCACCAGACTTTGTCATGAGTTCCTCTGGAAAGAACCTCCATGGTTTTAAAGACTTACAATGGAGAAAATGTGGTCCCAAAAAAGATGTTCCATGTGAAAGTTTAGCTAGATGGACAATCAGTTGTTTTGCCCTTGTATATGATTGAAAGAAAGTATCCACCATTATCTAGCAGCTCTTGGCTTGGGAAGCTCAAGAAGAATTGGACTGAGTTCAAGGCGATCACTGAAGCACCTCAAAATCTTCAAGAAATGCTGGACAGATTCTTGAAAAAGAACTTGAACAGATGAGCAACAATGTCAGAGAGGCTCACTGTTGTTCAGCCAAAATATTGCAAGCCCAGAGTTGTCTGCCTTACGCTGTCTGGTAGAAGCTGATTCTGACATCAGAGTCTTGTCATCGTTTTCACACAATGAGTGGACTACGCCCATCACACCAGTGATCAGGAAGGATGGGCTCAACCCTAATTTGGGAGATTTCAGTGCGACACTTAATCCAGTTTTATGTGCAGACCAGTATGCACTACCTTATATTGAAGGTTTGTTTGTTAGTGGAGGACAGTATTTTAGTAAATTGGATTTGCTCAATGCATACCCTGAATGAGATCCTGAAGGGACTGAATAGAGTTCAATGCTATTTGGATGAAATCCAGGGAACAAAAAACTGTTAACATCAGCCAAAGTTCTCACACCCTTTGATACTTCACTACCACTGCAATTGGCTTATGATGGAGGCAGAACTGGAAGACATCAAAATTTATTTGTTTCTATAGAAGCAGAGATAAATTACGGTGGATGAACCTTTAACATACTGAGAGTTGGATGAACACAGAAAACCATGAATCAATTAATAAAACAAATGATTGAGTCTGCCCCTTTATCCAAGGTCAAGGCTCTGCAGCATATGTGTCATTCAACATTTGCTTCTACTAATTTATATCTGTTTTTGCTCAGGTCAGAGGAATGAAACCTATTGTATTTTGAAATGCAGGAGTTCACTTAAGGCTGTGGTTACCTCTAGTGCACCCAGCACCTTACATGCCATTGCTACACCAGCATTGTAGTCTTGGTTGTGCTGCTCATCCATCTGGATTTCTTGGTAAACTGGGTGCAAGCAAAAAATATGTATTTTAATATGGCTAAATATAAATGTATACATCTAGGAACAAAGAATGTAGGCCATATTTACAGGATGGAGAACTCTATCCTGGAGAACAGTGACTCTGGAATACATTTGGGATTGTGGGGGATAATCAGCTGAACATGAGCTCCCAGTACGATGCTGTTGCCAAAAGGGCTAATATGATCATTGGATGCAAATACAGGGAACTCTTGAGAAAGTATAGAAAGGTTATTTTACTTCTGTCTTTAGCAATGGTGCAATCACTGCCGGAATACTGTGTCTAGTTCTGGTGCCCACAATTCAAGAAAGATCTTGATAAATTGGACAGGGTTCAGAGCAGATTAAAGGCTTAGAAAACGTGCCTTGTAGTGATAGACTCAAAGAGCTCAATCTATTTAGGTTAACAAAGAGAAGTTTAAGAGGTTGATTACAGTCTATAAGTATCTAACTAGGGAACAAATATTTAATAATGGGCTCTTCAGTCTAACAGAAAGATATAACATGATCCAATGGCTGGAAGTTGAAGCTAGACAAATTCAGACTGGAAATAAGCCTTATATTTTTGACAATAAGGACAGTTGGAACAATTTACTAAGGGTCACTGTGGATTCTCCATCACTGACCATTTTAAAATCAAGATTGGATGTTTATTCCAAAAGATCTGTCTTATGTATTATTTAATGGAAGTTCTCTGGCCTGTGTTATACAGCAGGTCAGATAAGAGGATCACAAAGGTCTCTCCTCACCTTAGAATCTATATAAGTACTATATAATGCTTATTACTTTGTGGAATCAGGTTAAAAATATCACATATTGGATACCCAAAATTAGTGGCTGTCTTCTACCTTAGTTTCTCTGTCTCTGAGTTACCTATATAGAAAATGGGACTAATACCCATTATCTCACAGGGATATTGAGAAAATAAATGAATTAATATTTGTGAAGCACAGCAATGAGTTACATAGAAATACCCACCGGGAAGTTAATAGTTCTAGCTTCAGACCAGGTTTGAATAGTGTTCCATAAATAAGGCATGGGGACACACAATGAATGAGGAAAAAAGTAAGCACCATCCATCCTATCCACTGAATGAGGCAGAGAAAAATAATATGTGATCATGTATTTAAAGACTGCATCACAATGTATATGCATTATGGCATGTATGGGTTTAATGTTTTCAGGTTGCACAGGCAAGGCTCTGCTCCAACAATCTCCCGGGGTGATGTTTTGTCTAGGCCAGCAGGAGAAAGGAAACCATTAGCCCCTTTAAGGATTACATACACATCCTTCCCTCCTTGTGAAGTTGAAGAGGAGAGGAGCAGGATCTGTGACTGATTGGTTGGATAGAAGGGAGCAGCATAAGCCTCTTGTACACTGAAGGGGAGGTTTTATAAGCCCTTCCTCCTCCCCTGGGGTGCTGTTCTGTGATGGGAAGAAAAGCTGCAAGGAGGCAGTCCCAGTATTGCCAACTCTCATGATTTTATTGCAACTCAAGATTTAGGAATGTGGTTTTTCACCTGTCACATGAAAACATAATTAAAGGCTGCCAACTCAGAAAATTTCCCTTATTCAAAATGTCCACTGTCTCCTTTTTTAGTCAATGGTGCTGAATCCAGAAAGATGTCCATCATTTCAGTGCAGTCTATCTGGGGAGTCAAGAGAGTAATACGGGAAATGACATCTATTCCTTTTTTTATTTCAGGATTGAGGAGAAGTTAGGGCTGGGCTCCTGACACCTAGCAGGAGCCAGAGATTTTCCCTTACCCCACACAGAAACAGAGGACAGCAGTGACTGGAATGGGTGAGTGGGTTGAGGGTGGAAGGGTGATTGCATACCCTGGTTGAGCTCTTCACCCCACCCTCCCCAGAGCTGTGAGGAGCATGAAGGTGAAGTTGGGGAGAGTCAGGGACTTCCGCTGGTCCTGCAGTCACTGACCTGTGGGTATCTGAAGGTTCCTGTTAAGTGATATTACTCTGATAATTCCCCTTTGGCAGGAGGTGTGGGAGTGGGACCTGGAGGAGTAAGGTGGGTGGATACCCTGGCTGAGCCCTCCCTGTGACTAGGATAGGAAGGATAAGTGGAGGAGAGTTAAGGACTTTCGCAGGATCTGAAATCATTGACTGGTGGAGGGCCAAAAGGTCCTTTCTCTTGGGGATGGCCCTGATGCCATGGGGTGCCCATAAGGCTTCTTTGGGCAGGGGGTTAGGGGCTCCTCTACACAAAGATCAGGTGTTGAAAGGGTTCCCCTTTTCCCTCGATCCTCCAGGAGTTGGCAGCAGTCTGTATTATAGGCTTCACATATGGTCAGAGTAGGATGGGATTGTGGATTTCCTGGTTCTAGTGCCTAGCCATTGGGGGTAAAGTAACACCCCCTGCAGTGGAATCTGGTAATTGAGCTCCTGTAGACCATGCATGGGTGCATGATTTGAGTAGTGGCAGTGGACAAAAAAAGTGTTGGTGCTGTCAGTAGGAAACATCTTTGCATCTGGCTCTGGGACAGGATTTAGGGACAGGAGCCAAGGCTATTGAGAAGGCACCTCTTGCATGAAGTGTGGTGACAGTCCCAATGTTTCAGTGAGGGCAGGCTTAAATTGGAGTGGCTGCTCCAATCATGGTGTGCCATCTCAAAGTCAATAGAGATAATATTTAAAGAACCATATATAGAAATAATCTCATTGCATAAGGAAAGATGATGGAAGTTGGATGCCTGCTCATCTCTCTCCACCAGGGCAGAGAGTGAGATAAGAAGGGCATGGAGGCTAACAGAGTAATTTGGATATGTGGAAGAAAGCATGCATGTGCCCACCTGATATATCCAGGCAGGCTGTTAGATAAATATTCAGATGGAGGCTCAGTCAAAATAATCTGTTGGGCCCACAATACATTTAGGGCTGTGCAGGGACAATGCTAGAATAATAAGTACAGGGGAGTGAAGGTGTGGCAGAACTATTATTGAGGGAGCAAGGATTATACATTATAAATATTATATATACACATACATTATAGAATGGGGGTAAATAATGATGGTGACAATTTATTTACCTTTTTGGAGCTGGATATGGCAGATTTTAGCAGCAGAAAATCTGGCATCAACAAACTTCAACAACATGAAGAGACTTCAACAACTTTTTTCAATAGCCATGACAGCAAAGTCCGTTAATCTGTCACTTGTCATGTGGTTCCTGAGGGAATCTTTCACCTGTCAAAACACAAGAATGTTCTTTTATATGAAGCACTTGACAGAGGAATACACATACCAATCACATATAATTATGCAGTTTATCAAAGGAAAGTTGTATTTTTCCAAAAAAATTAGCAGCTTCAACAAACTGTCATTCCTGGATTCTTCTCTTCTTTATAGTGTTCAATTACTTTTGGCAAGAGGCTTACCTCAGTCTCCACACTGTTTATATCACATCTATAGTGTTCCATGAGTAGTTGTAATTCTATAAAGTCAAGAAAGGTCTTATACTTTGGGTTAAGGCAATTGACACCAACAAGAACAGATTTATTTTCAGAAAATCTTCTTTGAAGTTCTCCATTTATTTGATCGAGCATTGGCAAAAAGGCATGTTTCTTGAACTCCCCCATATCCAAAAGGGGCTGTTCTTCATTTTACACTTCTTCAGTCAAAATGTATTGCTGAAGTATTTTAGGCAACTTTTGTATATGACTGTGTACTTCCCAAAGTTCAGGTAGCTTCAAATCATTTTCTGAATCTGTGGTAACAGCTTCACTCCATATTTCATTAAATGCCTCTTCTGAATCTCTCAGAAATGCTCTGCTTAGGGTGTCCACAGATAAGCATGCCTGAGACAAGTCACACTCAACTCCTTGCTAGTAGTCAGATATAACTTTAAGCAATCAAAAAAAATTTGTGAACATGCAAAGAAGGATAATATAGTCAGACTCATTGTGACACTGTATGGAATATGTGAGGCACTTTATGATATTGTTGATAACAATATTATAAAATTTCAAGGAATCTGACCAGATATGCCATGTGAGGTATCTGTGAAAACGTTATGATTTGCCAAGTATGATAATCTTGTTTATATGTTTGTATCACCTTTGAATTGTAAGTTATAGATATGTATGATATATCTGTGTTTCAAAACTTGTGCTGTGTTTCTGGGTGACACGCCCAGACAGATTGGCATCAGCACTGCCTAGCCTGTTTGATGGCCCATCAATAGTCATCAACTGTACAATGAACCCATTGAAAGGAATGAGGGGATACACCTTATGAGTCAGCGTAGCATGTGATATGCTTATGGACAGAAATCTAAGGCTTTTCCATGCCATGTGCTGTAAAGCTTGCGTTTAGGGGCACAAGAAGTACAAACCACATGGAAAATGAATATAAAAGGCAGCTGCATCATCTCCTTGTCTTCATTCCTGCTTCTCACCTCTGGAGTAACTTTTCTGCAAACAAAGCTCTGAACAAACGACTGAATGACCCATCCAAGTTGTGGATGTGTTCCAGGGGGACTGTCAAGCCAGCAAACTCACCAACACTGCTAAGAACCAGATTTATGGACTTTGTGGTCTTATGTATGCACCTAATTTCTTTACCATTTAACAATTCTGGTCATGTTCATTCTTTCTTTTATAATAAACCTTTAGTTTTAGATGCTAAAGGATTGGCTGGCAGCATCGTGTTTTGGGTAAGATCCAGACTAATATTGACCTGGTAACGTGACTGACCCATTGGGGTCGGAAGAACATTTTGTATAGTGAGCAGAGCTTTTAAAATAACTTCTCACTGTACCGAACCTAGGTGTCGATTGGGAGCCAGAGAACTGGAATGCAATAAAGGGGGATGTGTGATTTCTTTTTTTAGATTCTTGATAACTGTATGGGGAATTAGAAGTACAGTATGTGACTGGTTGGTGAGTCCACTTCAGTATTAGCCACCAGTCTTGGGAGTACGTACTCTCCCTTTCGCAGCCTGCCCTGCCCTTGGCATTTTCAGTGAGGCTGCTCTAGGTACACTGGGTCACACTAATACTGAACTAAGACCTCATCCACCCATTGTCCGGTTACTTCTTGACTTATCTTGAGATAGTACAGTGTCACAAGAATGGATGAAATGTCTTTTTCACAGCATTACCAGCCGAAACTTACCACACCCATCCAGTGTCACAGAGCTTCTTCAATTCCAAATCTTTATTTTTGGGTTGTACTTTCTTTTGAATGACTATGAATTTCGTGTATATAGCTGATTCTGAGAGAAAAGTGTACAGTTTCTCCAGGATAGTGAAAAAAATGAGTGTATTTGTTTCCTTTGTGTACATCAACAATAACTAAATTTAGTCTGAGGTTGAAATAGTGAACGTACAATGCTTGAGGTACTTTTTCCTGTAGGAAAGCTTACACAACATTACACATTTTCACCATCATAGGTCTGGGCAATACAGTGCTGTATATCAGTACCACACTGTGACAAGGTGTTCTTCACATACTAAAAGAGAACTTTGCATCAAGTGACTTGGCAGGGTGGAAACCAAGCAATATTTCATATATTGTGCCATTCGTATATTATCTCAACACAATTGACACTTGTTCTACTTCGCTAATGTCTTTAGTTTCGGCCACCTTTACAGAGAAAACATTATCCTTCTTCACTGCTTGGCTTATGCATTGAAGTACCATTTCTGACATAATCTGAACAATTTCATTTTGTGTTGACAAGTGGTTGTATTTTGCATTTTGTAGTCCACTTTCAAATTTCTTTCTTACCACATTATTTTATTTGGCTATTAGAGTCAGGAACTCCAGGAAGTTGCCCTTATCATTGCTGCTGTCACTCTTTTCTATTCCTCCTTGAGCAATCATCCCGCAGACTTCAGTGAGTCACTGGACATCTGCCATGACTTCAATACATATGCAGTTTTCTTGCACTAGAGCAAAATATGCATCAGTAATTTGCAACTGAACTTAGAGACCATCAACTTTTAACAGAATATTTTTGAATGAGGCCCATACCAATTGTCAGCTCTCGTGATTCTGACTATTATCATGCTGTCAGAATCCTGCGTTGTTGGCATAACCATGTTTTCCATTTGCTGAAGCCATTAACAATAAACATGGATTTTTCTACAGCAAAGGATGTTGAAAAAAGAAATTTGCACAGGAAGCAGGAAGCTGTGTTCATTATTTCGCTATATTTGACTCATGGATATAAACTGAACTACTCTCTTTGTATTTCACTAATCACTTCCACAGTCACACTCACACACTACAGTAAATCTGCTGCTATTCTACTTCTCCAGTCAGGTGGGGTGGTGAAAGAGGTAGCAGGAAAATATTTCAGGATATTTTTGCCCAATTCCCCTTGATACTCCTTGGTGTCATCCCTGGGGCTCTGGCATGGGCCCATTTGGAGGAACTTAAATTGATGCCTGCAACGTATGAGGAACTGAAGCAGAGCCAGGCTGACACTGAAATATGGTTAGAATGGAGGACTTTGGCTCATCCAGTGTCATCCTTTGTATTGATATCTTGAATTTAGCAACTATGCTGGGCCTTCAGTGAGGGCACATGTTAGAATTCGTACAAATACAAATGTGGAGAAGTGTTAAACACACACACACACACACACTTTTGGAGCACACATTTGCCTTGGCTCCCAGGGGAGGTGACACTTCATTGGAATGTGGTGGAGGGTCAGTCGGGTGCTCTCCACCTAGGTGAGGGACTTTCAGTGCCAGTGTGGAATTGGCTTTATCAGCTTATGGTGCTATGGGCACTCCTATGGGCTTACCATGACAAAGGAGAGCATAATGTGGGGAGGGTGTTCAGCAGAACAAAAGATATCACATGAAGGACAGATAGACCGATTCCAGATTTAAAAGTCCTCAGAGGATTGACATCATATAGTAAGAGGCAATATATATATATATATATATTTAAAAGCTCCAGGGCTTTAAGGGTATCAGATTTGCAATCCTCCCTTTTGATACAATTACCCTCAAAAGATACCGGGGGGAAATTACCTAGAATAATGATCTTTCTCTGATTCTCCCTTTGCCCTGCCGTGAACACGGTGAAGGCTTGCGGAAAAGGTATACGGTTAACAGTGAGCAGCTTGCTAGTTTCTCTCAGGCTCTAATCTGCCGTTTTTTATTACGAGGGTAATACAGCCAAGCCCAGGGCTGCTCATGATTGTGCTCATCCTCTAAAGGCTCAGTATACTGTCAGACTGGATAGTGGTACATAGATTGGGTTTGTGATTTATACGTCGTGGGCAGCTGGATACATTATTATTTGAATCCAGGATGGATTCAAGAGAGAATACAAGCCTGTTAGCTGGTAGGGTCAGGAGCCAGCAAAAGAAAAAAAGAGAGACCCCCAACCCCATTAGGATGGCTTTGTCTGGAGAGTGAGTTAGATACAGAGATGGATATCTCTGCTCACTGGTCCGTGTTGGTAATGGCCAGTTCTTTGAGTCACTCAGAGCAGGAGGTGGACAGATTTTGAGAGTAGGTGCTGGGAGACAGTGAGGAGTAGATATTACTCTGGCTGCAATTAGGAAACGAATTGTTAGCAGTCTGCGAGTTTGGTAGGAGTTGGGGGGAGGGAGATAAGCCAATTGCTGGCACCTCCTGTGGCAGGTGCCCAGTGCAGCTAATTGTTCATTGGGGGTCAGGTTCTCTGATAAACTGGAATTGCAAGCAAATTAGGAGAAGGCATCTAATAAAGAGGTAGGGAATGGAGCTGGGGCTGCTCCTAACGTGTGGTGCAGTGAGGAGACAGCTTCCTCTTCCTCACCCCCTTAACACTCAGACCAGGAAAGGACAATGCAGTCCCATCAGTGATGCTGGGATCAGATTAATGGGATAGGAGGCTGATGGCAGCTCTCCAGCAGGTCGAACTGATTACAAAGGAGCTGTACTAAGCTAGTTATTGCTGGAAAGTTGTCAGATGTGTTATTTAATAAAGTTGAAGTCTAGTTAAACCAGGCTATTTGTCTTTCTTCCTGCAGTGTCTGGGACAGCATTTCTTAATTTTTTAGTGTTTGCCTTTGCAAACTTAATAATTCTCTGTTAATATAGTTTTGTGTGTGTGTGAAATTATATAAATAATATCCTAAAATACTGTATAGTTTGGTAGCCAATTTAGGCTTTAGTTTATTTGACTTTCATGACCCCTTCTCCCAGCTTTTTGTGCTCTGTAGCTTTCAGCAATTCCTAATAATAGTTATTATTTATACAGGCCTCAAAGTGTAAATTCCAGTTTTGATTAAAAAAAAGCAGGATCAGTCCCAAAGAGCTTATAGTCTCAGCTGACTCTATAGAGTGTGTTGTGTGTGTTTAGGAGCAAGGTGGGAACAGCATCTGATCAAAGGGAGGGCATGATGCAGTCCATAACTGGGGACTGTGGCCTAATGTCTTCTCTCAGTCACTCTAAACTTACACTATGATAACTGGTATCAGAATTTGGCCTTTAAGTTTAAGCTTAAATCTGAAAAATCCTGATTTCTATCCATCCAATTCCAAATCCAAATATTAGAGTTAAACTGGAGAAAAAGTAAATATGATTGTCATGAATCAACAGGTTGAGCTTGTCGCCGACCTTTATGCAGATTCTCGGGGAATATAAACCTTTTAGTGCTGGGCTATAGGCCTCTAATTTTTTGCAAGGACGTGCCCTGCACGTTCATTACTTGAGACTGGGCTCTGTGGCTTCAGCACTTCTGTTTCTCAGTAGTGGGTCCTCATGAGTTTAGGCCCCTGACAAAGACTTAGTCCCTCTGGGAATTATTCAATCAGCAAATGTTTGCAGCAACACCGGGCAGCCTTTCCAAAACAAGACAGCATTTATTAGTCAGCTGGAATACAGTATTTTAGGGTCTGTGATGAGGTATATATACCCAACATGGGCCAAGATGTAGCTAACTGAAGTCTGAGAACTCTATTAGCCCCACCTGAGTACATCTGGAGAGGCATGTCAGGCTCAAGGTAGACTTAAAGGAAGGAGCTCAGAGCAGTTGAGGGGAGGACGCCCGGGAGAGAGGAAGTCTCAAGTTCCCTCTGGTGAGAGAGCTCTGGCAAGAGCTAGGAAAAGGAGGAAAACACAGGAAAGCAGTTCTTGTGGTAGACCCTTGTAAGGGGCAAGACTCGAAGGAAGCCACGCTGTGAGTTGGAATTCTGAAAAAAGGACAGAGAAAACTAACAACATTGAAATGAGGATGAGAAACTGAAGGCCCAGGAGGGGGTAGCTCTGTCTTTGGTTGGTTTGATGCTTCATCAAGGGCTCCAGGGAGAAATCCTATGGGTCACTGTTTTAGGGAAAGAGTGGGACTGAGAAGATGCCCAGGAGGAGCAGAAGATTGTGAGTTGATTACAATTATTTTAGCTGCTTGGCAGACATTATTTGAATTAGGGCATTGTGGGTCTAGATTCTGACATGGCAGCAAGCCCAAGTCACCACAACACCACAAGGTGGTAGTCTGGGAAATCGAGAGTCCTTGGATTAGAATGCAAATGTGCATGCTTGTTCCAGAGTCCAGGATTTAAATCTGCCCTACTGCATTGGGCAGTAAAATTCTTATTACAGCCTCCTTACACCTCAGTTCTTTCTTTGAAGCTGTAGACAGGCTATTTTCCCATGTTCTACCTCCCTTGGTCAGCAGTTGTTAAAAGTTGATATCTTATGGTTGGTCTTCCATGGTTTCTCCAAAGTAGCTCCATTCACACTAACTGAGGTCATGCTTACATGACAATACCCATTTATTATTCCCCTGTCTCAGAGAACAAACTAACCCCTTCAAGTCTGAGTAGGTCACAGCACAAAAGTGAGGGGAAAAGCAATTCATGCATGTTTTTCCTAAAAATAATACAGAGATTTCTTATCTTCTCCACTATGATATATTAAAATCTTCCCTACATGGTCTGCTACAGTCTTGCCTGCCAAATAGTATTGCATCACTTTTTATCAGATGGTCAATAGCTCAGATTTTCAGTGTTGGTTGTCAGCTAGCTTTCGTGGAACATCCACTGTCACCAGCACTAGTGAGAAACCACTTGAGTCACCCTCATTGCTTAGTATATACAGTAGACCCCCCTATTTTATGTACTAATTGGGGACTGAAGAGTTCATAAAATTGAACATCTCAAAGTTACAGTAGGTCCAGTGCATAAACTACTGTATAGTGCTCCATTGTTTTCTTCTTGTCCTTCAAACCACTGCAAAGCAATTTCCAGTGCATTGAAGGATTGCAATATGAAAGGATGTTGACTTGTTCTTTGGTGACATCACTTTCATTTATGTGATTTTAATTTTTTTCCACCAGGGAAAAATGGTTCATAAAACTGGTTGTTCTTAAGATCAGTGTTCATAAAGTCAAGGTTCTATACTGTTTGAAAGTTAGGGTCGACCTTCAATGAAGCCACATAGCAGAATATGTAAGGATACAACTGATGCTGAATGGCTACTAGTTCCAATAAGAAATGTATTTCAGTTATTTTCTTTGTCACCTGCTTCTATTTAAAAAAAGAGCAACTTTTATGTAAAATCCAGTCCTTTCCCCAAATTTTCATTCTGAAATTAAAATTCTTTCCCTTGAAAAAAATGAATTTGTATAGCATTCTCAGTGGATCAGCCTAAACTGTGGATTTATCTACTTAACTCAGAGTGGTGGGAGGATTAATATTTGTACCATTATTACTATTATTGTGACCCCTAAGGTCCAGGCTGAGATCAGGGCTCCATTGTGTGAGTAAATGTACAAACACTAAGTAAGAGATCAGCCTCTTCCCCCAGAGAACTCCCACTCTAAGTAGACAAGACAGAAAAAGGGAGTATTATTTTTCAGACAGTCTAAGGCACAGAGAGACTAAGGGCTGAGTGCCCAAAAGAAGGTAGATGCCTAAGTCCCAGTTTTGGCTCCATTGTGATGCACAAAATTCCTGCTTAATTCACTCAGTGCATATGTTTTCAGAATAAAAGCTCAACACTTATGTTTCTGCCTCTGGGTAGGTGCATTGCTACCTCCCCCTAGTCATCCAAACACCTATATTCTGCCTAAGCCCCAGAGCAATTCACAAACAAGGGAAAGAACGGTTACTTACCTTCTGTAACTGTTGTTCTTCGAGATGTGTTGTTCACGTCCATTACACATTAGGTGTACGCGCGCCGTGTGCACGGACGTCGGAAACTTTTTCCCTTAGCGGCTCCCGGCGGGCCGGCGGGCCCCCCCCTTCCCGCCAGAGCGGCGCCCCGCTCCAGGGTATATATATCCCTGCCGACCCGACCACTCCGGTTCCTTCTTGCCGGAGACTCCGACAGAGGGGAAGGAGGGTGGGAAGTGTAATGGACGTGAACAACACATCTCGAAGAACAACAGTTACAGAAGGTAAGTAACCGTTCTTTCTTCTTCGAGTGATTGTTCACGTCCATTACACATTAGGTGATTCCCAAGCTTACCATTGGAGGTGGGTAGGAGTCAAGATACAACTGACTGTAGCACGGCCCGACCGACCATCGCGTCCTCTCTGGTCTGATGATGGATCGCGTAGTGGGCTGTGAACGTGTGCACCGAGGACCAGGTGGCTGCCTTACAGATCTCCTGGATAGGGACTTGCGCCAAGAAGGCCGTTGAGGACGCTTGGGCTCTAGTCGAGTGGGCCCGGATCTCCGGGGCCGGAACATTGGCGAGCTCGTAACAAGTGCGTATACAATGCACAATCCATGCCGATAAGCGCTGTGCCGAGATAGGCAAGCCTTTCATACGTTCCGCAATAGCAACAAACAGCTGGGGCGATCTGCGGAACGGCCTGGTCCGTTCCAGGTAAAAAGCCAACGCCCTGCGGACATCCAGGGTATGTAGGCTGCGGTGGTGAGGGTCCGTATGGGGTTTAGGAAAAAACACCGGTAGGCAAATGTCCTGCCCCATGTGAAACTGTGTTACCACCTTTGGGAGGAATTTGGGGTGCGGCCTCAGTTGCACCTTATCCTTATGGAACACTGTATAGGGTGGTTCCGAAGAGAGGGCTCTCAACTCCGATACCCTTCTGGCCGAAGTGATGGCCACGAGAAATGCCACCTTCCACGAGAGGTGCGTAAGGGAGCAAGTGGCTAGGGGCTCAAAGGGGGAACTCATGAGTCTTGTTAAGACTAGGTTCAGACTCCACGTCGGGACAGGCGGGCGTGAGTAGGGAAACACCCTTTCCAGCCCCTTGAGAAATCGGGCCACTGTGGGGTTGGAGAACACTGACACTCCCAACTCTCCCAGATGGAAGGCCGAGATTGCAGCTAAGTGAACCCTAATAGAGGCGGGCGCAAGCCCTTGTTTCTTTAGGTGCAGAAGGTAGTCTAGGATCGACAGAACCGAGGCTTGTAAAGGCTGTATGCGTTGAGGCTCACACCAGTGGGAGAACCTTTTCCACTTTGCCAGGTAGGTCGCTCTTGTCGAGGGCTTCCGACTATTAAGGAGGATTTGCTGGACTTGGTGAGAGCACCTGTGCTCTGCATCATTCAGCCAGAGAGATGCCATGCCGTGAGATGTAGCGAAGACAGGTTCGGGTGGAGTAGGCAACCTTTGTCTTGCGTGACTAGGTCGCGATGGAGGGGGAGGGTGATTGGATCGGCTATTGACAGCTCCAGCAGGGATGTGAACCAATGCTGGCGTGGCCAGGCCGGGGCGATAAGTATGATCGTCGCCCTGTCCCTGCGGATTTTGAGGAGAACCTTGTGTATGAGTGGGAATGGAGGGAAGGCATATCCCAGGCTCCCTCCCCATGGAATCATGAAAGCGTCTGCTAATGACCCCCGGCTGAGGTTCTGGAACGAGCAGAACTGAGGGCATTGGCTGTTGTCCCTGGTGGCGAATAGATCCACCCGGGGAAAGCCCCACCTCCGGAAGATCGAATGCAGGACGTCTCGCCTCAACGTCCATTCGTGCATTCGGTAGGATCGGCTGAGGCGGTCTGCTAAGCCGTTTTGAATCCCCGGAAGATACGTCGCGATGAGGTGTATCGCATGGGCTATACAGAAGTTCCATAATTGGAGTGCCTCGCGACAGAGGGGAGAAGACCGTGACCCGCCCTGCTTGTTTATATAGAACATGGCGGTAGTGTTGTCCGTCAGGACTGCCATGCTGTGACCTTTTAAGGTGGCGCGGAAGGTCTGACAGGCGAGGCGAACCGCTCTTAGCTCCTTCAGATTGGTGTGAAGCAGCTTGTCTTCTCTGGACCACAGCCCTTGGGTCCGCAGTTCTCCCAGGTGTGCCCCCCAACCCAAGTCCGATGCGTCTGTTACCAACGTCAGAGTGGGCTGTGGGGCATCGAAGGGGATCCCTTCGCATACCTGTTGGTGATCTAGCCACCAGCGTATCGAGCCAAGCACCTGGTTTGGGATCGTGACTACCTGATCCAATGGGTCTCTGTTGGGGCGGTGCGTATGGGCGAACCACAACTGTAGGGGCCGAAGCCTCAGGCGGGCATGTCTGACCACGTGTGTGCAAGCTGCCATATGCCCCAGAATCTGCATGCAACACCTTGCCGTTGTTGTGGGGAACATTAGGACTGTGCTTACGGCTCTGTGAATTGACCTGAACCGTGCCTCTGGTAGGCTCGCTTGTGCGGTTACCGAGTCCAGGGTTGCACCTATGAAGTCCAGCCTCTGTGTGGGGACTAACGTGGACTTGGGCACGTTGACCCGGAGGCCGAGCTTGTCGAACGTCTGCAGGGCCAACGTCACGTGAGACCGGACCTCGGCCTCCGACCTGCCTGTGAGTAGCCAATCGTCCAGGTACGGAAATACACGCATCCTTCTCTTTCGAAGGAAGGCTGCTACCACGGACATGCACTTTGTCAACACTCGTGGTGCTGACGCCAGGCCGAAGGGCCGGACCGTAAACTGGAAGTGGCGCTGGTCGATGACGAAGCGCAGAAAACGTCTGTGGGCCGGATTGATTGAGATGTGAAAGTAGGCGTCTTTCATATCGAGGGCAGCATACCAATCCCCCGGATCCAGGGATGGGATAATAGTTCCCAGGGAGACCATACGGAAGCGAACTTTGATCAGAAACTTGTTTAGATCGCGCAGGTCCAAAATAGGACGGAGGCCTCCTTTTGCCTTGGGGATCAGGAAGTATCTGGAGTAGAATCCTTTTCCCCTCAGGTCTATTGGAACCTCTTCTACTGCTCCAGCAGCGAGAAGGGACTGAACCTCCTGCTTGAGAAGTTGCTCGTGAGAAGGGTCCCTGAAGAGGGACAGGGAAGGGGGATGGCAGGGAGGGGGCGAGGAAAACTGGAGGGTATAGCCCGCCTTCACTGTGCGCAGGACCCATTGGTCCGATGTTATGCGCGACCATGCCCGGTAGAAATGGGACAGGCGGTCTTTGAAAGACAGAGGAGGATCCGAAATGGGATATGGTACGCTGTCCTCGGGCGTAACTTCAAAAGCCTGGCTTATTTCCTGGCTGTGGCTTGCCCTGGCCGTGACTCTGGCCCTGGTTAGGCGTATTGTTACGTCTCCGCCTGTTATCCCTGCCTCGACGGCGGTACAGTTCGTGTCGGGATCGAGGATGGTATTGCCTTTGCGGCGGCTGGGGTTTAAAGGGCTTACGCTGCGTTACCGGGGTGTGCATACCCAACGACTTAAGGGTCGCTCGGGAGTCCTTAAGGCTATGTAGCCTGGCATCCATCTGGTCGGAAAACAAGCCCTAACCTTCAAACGGGAGGTCCTGCAGCGTGGTCTGTACCTCCGGCGGGAGACCTGAAGACTGCAACCACGCCGAACGTCTCATCACGACTCCCGACGCAATTGTTCTAGCCGCAGCGTCTGCTGAGTCTAGCGCGGCCTGTAAAGAGGTCTTGGCCACTGCCATTCCCTCATCCACCAGGGCCTTGAACTCCTGATGCGCGTCAGATGGGAGGGAGTCCTTAAACTTGGCGACTGATGCCCAAGAGTTAAAATTGTGCCTGTTTAGAATCGCCTGCTGATTGGCGATCCTCAGTTGAAGGCCCCCCGAAGAATAGACTTTTCTCCCGAACAAGTCCAATCTCTTGGCTTCCTTGCCCTTGGGGGCAGGAGCTTGCTGGCCATGCCGCTCCTTTTCATTGACCGCCGAGACCACCAAAGAACAGGGGGATGGATGCAGAAAGAGGAAGTCAAACCCTCTAGATGGGGCGAAGTATTTCCTCTCCACTCCCTTTGCAGTTGGAGCACTGGAGGCCGGTGTTTGCCACACCGTCTTATAGTTGGACTGTACTGTCCGTATAATGGGGAGTGCGACTCTGGAGGGGCCCTCTGGGCTCAGGATATCGACCATGGGGTCATCCTGCTCTACAGTCTCCTCCGTTTGCAAGCCCAGATTGAGGGCTACCCGGCGAAGCAGGTCTTGGTGTGCCCGGTGGTCAATCGGGGGAGGGCCGGACACCAGTGTGCCCGCTACCGCCTCATCTGGCGAGGAGGAAGAGGTCGGGGCCTTCTGCCCATCCTCATTGTCCTGTAAACCTGCGTCAGCCAATTGTTCCTCTGCGGCCTGACCTGCAGCGTGTGATTGGGACGGTACCGTACTCGGTGCCGAGTCCACTCCTTCCCGCTCCGGCGGTCTAGAGACCGTTGCCTCCCTATACGATTGCGGGCGGTGCCGCGGGGAGCGGGATCGGTACCGGGATGGCCCGGATCTCGAGGCTCTCGATGGGGGCCCTTGTTGGTGGTAGGCCCAGGGTGTCCAGAATGGCCATTGGCTCGGCTGGCCCCATTGGGACTGACCGTAGTCCCTGCTGTCCTGTGACCTATGGGCATACCCGCCGTATCGGTCTGAGTCAGCCCCCGAGACCACTGACGGTGATCTGGAAGGCCACGGTGGCGCCGTCGGATGGTGCCGGTCTGGTCTTGGGGAGTAGCGCCTCCGCGACCAGGATCTGGAACGGTGCCTTGCCGACCTGGACCTGGAACGGTACCGGTGATCTCGGGACCGGGAATGGCTACGGCTGGTCGGCCTCAGGTAACGAACCGCCGATGCTTCGCGGTGCCGACTCGTGCTTGGTTGCTGAGTCGGTGCCGACCGTTTGCTGAAGCCCGACTGCTTCGGTGCTTCCTGCGCCGAGGGCAACCGGGAGTCCACCGAGGCGGAGCTCGACTGGGACCGGTCCCTGGAACGGTGCCAGGACGGCGACCGTGATGGGCGCACCATCGCCGGCTTGCCTCTGCGTGGCAGCATAGGCGGGGCGCCTTCAGCGCGTGCCGGGGCCTCGACGGACAAGGCAATGAGGTCCTTAGCTGCCTCAAACGTGTCCGGAGTGGAGGGCTGTTCCACGAGTTCCTCCAGCCCTTCCTCCTCGCTCGACGCGCCCATCCCGGGCTCGACAGGCCCTTCGGCGCCGGAGCCACTACCGGGGTCCGGGTTGGGGCCGTATCGGCCTTAGGGGCACTCGAGGTCTTTACCGGTGCCGCCCTCTTGTGCGGGGAGCGACCTCGGGCCTTAGGTTGGCCCTTCACTTTCGCCGGCGAAGACGATCGGCGTCGAGTATTTCCCTGCAGTGTCGGTGCCGCGGTCTTTGGATGACCCACCGGCGCCGGGTCCCGCACCGAGGCAGGGGCACTCCGCACGGAGGCAGACGGTGCCGTCGAAGTGGAGGGCTGTAACGCCGTCTCCATGAGCAGCTGCTTAAGGCGGAAGTCCCTCTCTTTTTTAGTTCTGGGCTTAAAAGCCTTACAGATCTTGCAGCGCTCTTTCTGGTGAGCCTCCCCCAGGCAACGAAGACACGAAGCGTGGGGGTCGCTCAATGGCATGGGCCTACGGCACGTGGCACAAGCCTTGAAGCCTTGGGCGTGTGGCATACCCCACCGCCCGGGGCCGGTGCCGGGGCTGAACAAACAACCCCGGCAGGAACTTTAAGTACTCTAATGAGCTGTTAACTACTGACTAAACACTACAACAACTAACTGATAACTTAGAACTCTAATTGCTAAGGGACACTCTCAGACGAGAGACAGAGTTGTTCCAACGCCGCCACGGACGGTAAGAAGGAACTGGAGTGGTCGGGTTGGCAGGGATATATATACCCTGGAGCGGGGCGCCGCTCTGGCGGGAAGCGGGGGGCCCGCCGGCCCGACGGGAGCCGCTAAGGGAAAAAGTTTCCGACGTCCGTGCACGCGGCGCGCGTACACCTAATGTGTAATGGACGTGAACAATCACTCGAAGAAGAAAGGCAGGCTCTCAACTGTCTAAGTCACATGTGGGGCTCAATCCAACAGGGATGCTCAGAGCATGCCTACTGGAGGATCAGGTCCCATTTAAAATCTGGCTAGAAAAGGAGCAGGATAAGGTGCCCACCTTATAACATTTAGCCCAGT
The DNA here is from genome assembly GCF_027887155.1 of Malaclemys terrapin pileata. NCBI lineage: Eukaryota > Metazoa > Chordata > Testudines > Emydidae > Malaclemys > Malaclemys terrapin. Next base: position 181,751,320 of record NC_071507.1, on the reverse strand, counting down.
GGTTAGAGCACTGTACAGAGAGGTGGGAGACACCTGTTCAAATCCTTTCTTCTTGGGTCTCTTACTTCCCAGGTGAGTGCACTAACCACTGGGCTAAAAGTTATAAGATGGGCACTAGCACTATCACCTCTTCATCCTCCTCCTCCTCCTCCTCACAAAATGGCATAGGTACCTAACTCCAAAGAGGGTTTCTGGCTGTGAATTGCAAGCAGTGATAAACACCTCCCTGCAGCCTGGACATACGTGATTATCTACCTGAGAGGGGCAGGTCTCAGGACACACCCTTCTTGTCCCATTGGCTACGTTAGACATCTGCTCACCTAGCATGCTGCCTTTTGTGAATCACGGTGTAAAGTAACCATGGACACATAGCTTGCTGATCACAGAGCGACTTGCTTCCAGCATTCATATCCTCAGAAGAGATCACAGGCAAACCAGAAAGAGAGCCAGTTCAGTCAGAAGTATTGTCAGATGGACAGGTGTCCAAAGAAGAGTGGAAGTGTTACAACTCTGTCACAACAGCAAAAGATGGAAAGTGGTGGTCAACAACCTCCACATTGAAGACATCACTTGAAGAAGTCTAATGGGCTTCTCTCTCCCCTTCATTGTGTAAGACCTAACATGGGCATTGTAAATCATAGTGATTGTCCAGGCTCCTGACTCCTTTTGTGAAATTGGACCTAGTGACTAAGGTCACACAGAAACTCTTTTTGGCAGAAGTAGGAATTGAACCTAGAGTCTCATGCCCTTCCCTTAACCACTCGACTATTCTTCCTAACAAGCCTCTGAAATCCTTTTAAACCTGGGAAGTGCTGCATAAGTGATGGCGTTATGTTTCTAACTCAAAATATTTACTAAAGTAAAATAAAATCTGAAAAATACAATTTTTAAACATAATTTAGTCACTTTTGCCCCAATCCACAAATCCATGGAGACTCCTAACTTCCACCTATTTCAGTGGAAGTTAGAAGCCTAGATACTTTTGTGGATCTGGGCCTTAAACTCTATTCTTCAAGATCAACATCAGATTAATTCATGGTTAATTAATATTTGTAAGGTGCTTTGGAAGTATAAAACACAATTTAAGTTATTACTAGATGAAAATCAAAAGTGACCATATAATAATATGATTACATTTGTCACAGGTATGTGAAGATCACCTCCCTTTTGTTTTGGCCTCCCTTCAAATCTCTGATTTCTCTGAATCCACAAAAGAAGTTCTGAGTTAAGAACTGTGCAATTGGGTTGCATTCCAAAATCTAGTTCATAGTCTGACATTGATGCTGAAAATTCCTATGACAAAGCTGAAATAGAATGACCATTTATAGAGATTAACTAGTTTGGTATAGTGCCCTGCAAGCTGCAATTTAATGAGCTGGAAAGTCTCATTTTTACAAATACTAAAAAGTAAAAGGACTAAAGGGACAGTAGACTATATTTTATTGATGTTTTTTTCTGAATAAAAGACATATATCTCATTGACAACCAGTGTTATCCAATTTATAACATGCCAGCACACCAAATAGCCACTTAGTTTGAACATCAGTAGAAGGCAAGATGTCAGAACAGATTTTTTTCAGCTTGCTTGTGGTGTTTTCCAAATTTGAATGAATAACTATAATGCCCGCCTGTGATACAATTGGAATGATTTACGAATCTCCTTTTTTATAGCATGTACACCAAAATATATATATTTGTAAAGCTCTAGTCTTTTTTTTTTAACCTTTTTTTGAGCTAATACATAACTTTGGAAATTTTTAGACAAAAAGTACATTTGGCCTGATTCTGGATTCTAGCTGCTGTAAACCAGGAGTAACTGCACTGAAGCCAACAGAGTTATGCCAACTTTTAGAAAATGAAACAAGAATCAGGCCCATTACTCCTCACAATAGTTCTGGTGTGCTATTGAGAGCTAGATTGTGAGTAACAATCTACTCTAGCCCTAGGCAAGGGGCAACGGATTGTGGCATTGCCCCTTGAGCTGTCCAGGAGGGATATGTCTCCCTCTTGCTTTAGGAAGAGAGTAAATGTGCAGGTCTATAACCAGCACAGATACAGTGTCTGGTGCATTAAGGGCAGGGCCAGCTTTAGGCCGATTCCCCCGATTCTCCGGAATTGGGCCCCGCGCCTTAGGCTCACCCGGCGGCGGGGGGGGCAGGGCGGGGTGTGTGCTCCGGGGTCTTTGGCGGCATTTCGGCAGTGGGGGAGGGGGGGTCATTCCAGGATCTTCGGCGGTGGGGGGTCCTTCAGTGCCACAGAAGATGCGGAGTGGACCCCCCGCCGCCGAAGACCTGGACCGCCGCTGGGTATTCGAATTGTGCCCTGCAGGTCCTAAAGCTGGCCCTGATTAGGGGGAGCCAAGACTCTGCTGAGAACCAAAAGGCCTGGGAAAATGAAGCAAAGGACTTCTGGCTAGATAAAAATGACTTTTTTCTAGGGAAGGCAGCAGTTGTTTGGGAGACAGTAAAGAGAGGTTTGCCTAGGGTCTCTGCCAAGGGATGTAGCAAGCCTCTAGATAAGTGTCTGGTTACTGTGTTCACCACTGGTCACAGACTTCTGAAGGGAAGAACCGCAAGTACTGAACCCAGATGGACAAGCTCGGCAAGCGTGATTGATCCACCGGGTACTGTAATCTGGATCCCAACCTAGGAGTGGGAGAATTGTGAGATTCCACCCCAGGATAGGTCCACTGACACCTGAGGGGGAGCAGTTGGGAAACAAGGAAGCAGCTACTCCTGAGCTATGACACCCCTATCTGAGTTATTATGTCTTCCCATGCCTAGATAAAGTAGCCTATAGGTGAAGAACTGTAGCCCAATATTTAAAAAGTAAGTAAGCAAGCAGCAATAACAACAAAACCATTAAAACTCCCTCTAGTGTTTTACAGCACTGTTGTTGTTGTTTGTTTATTTTAGATTGTCCTGAGAGCTTTACTCAAGGTCTGATCCTAAGCCAGTGTAATGGAACGACTCCAATTTTCTTCAGTGGGCTTTGGATCAGATTTAAGGACCCAAATGTGAGTAAGCTCACTGACTTCAGTATAGGGTGACCAGACAGCAAGTGTGAAAAATCGGGATGGGGGTGGGGGGTAATAGGAGCCTATATAAGAAAAAGACCCCAAAATTGGGACTGTCCCTATAAAATCTGGACATGTGGTCACCCTACTTTAGCAGGACTATTTGCCAGGGTAAGGTGAGCAAAATCAAACTCTAAACATGAAATACACTTAACTGTCCCCAGGTTAGGGTCTTTTTGACCCCAGAATTAAATTGTGCTGAGACTTGTATGATCCTGTTTAAGCAAGTGATGCCATATAGATACATAATATATATTAGACGAACATTATTAAGGTTGCAAAATCAAGCACTCAGAATATTGGAAATGCCAGAATTAAGGTTGCCCGGGTAACCTGAATTCATCTCCATTGTGTGTATATTTTATTGTAATGAGACAAGGTGGGTGAGGTAGTATCTTTTACTGGACCAACTTCTATTGATAAGAGAGGCAACAGATGTTGGTCCAATAAAAGATATTACTTCACCCACCTTGTCTCTCTAATATCGGAGGACCAACACAGCTACAACACCACCACATATATTATTATAAAGTATTTAATTACATGATCACATGCTATCTTTTATTCCATAGGACTCCTGCTTCATAATCCACAAGATGGATGGTATTCACTTAATGAACAGCTATTCAATACTTTGTTTTGCTCCTATTTATTCAGTGTGCCAGATAAAATCCCAGAGTCTCAAGTCAGGTACCCAGCAACATTCAGGAACTGCTTGGCAATGACCAAAAGAAAAAAAGTTCTCCAAGGCAACATTTAGTTGCCTTAACCATGAGACCATCTTGTCTCTTCCTGCAATCCCCTGCCTCATTCATAATACACATTCTATCTTCTGTAACAGAGGAAGCAGAAGTTCTACAGACAACTATTTCCTTCACTACACAACCCTTATTCAACCCTAGAGCAAGTCCATGTTGTGCACTGAATGAAGCAAGGGAAAAATAATGTGTCACCATGTAATTAAAGACTGTATTGTAATTAGGTTTGACTGAATCTAATTTTCATTTTTGTATAATTTCCACAGATAATATCACTATATAATTGTAAACGTTTTTTTTCTATATTTATTGATTTACATTTTCACTGTTGTGCAAAATTATGGTTTTAAGCTTTTTTTCCTCCCCCCCCCCCCAAATTTTACTGATTTAGATGTTCACAGTTGTGGGAAATTATGGGGAGCAGATAAATATTTAATTACTGTAGAAGCGGAGTCAAAAAAAGTTGAAGCTTTCTTACTGTTAAAATACACATTGGCAACCTCACACATGAAAATATACAAAGTAAATATCCTTATATCAAACTCTAAGAAGTTCTTGAGCAGCATTTTTCTAACTTTGCCTATCTTTAAATTTCCATGGTTAAAGATGGAAATCTTTTTTGTCCATTTCTTGTGTAAGGTGAAATCAATATTTATTGCCATTTACTAATAAAAATCTACTACCACCTAACCGAATCATAATACATGCACACTAGATTTGGCTAAAATTAAAAATAAATAAATTAGCCTGAGACAGACACCCACTATGGAAAATTTTGGCCTGAACAGTTGGCTTGGCAAAGTTATAAGCAATTGAAAACAGGGTCTTATAATAGTACTCGGCAATTTTAAAAATAGGCAGTGCCACCAACTCCTTGTATAATATCTATGGCACCATTTTCTTAAAGATATATTGATCACATTGTGAGAGATGGCAAAACTATTATAGGTCATACAATTAACGTCTCGACCAGCTATGCATTGTGTCTGATACTCCAAGGGTGTAATGTGTGGATGGTTTGTGTGTATATTTTGCCAATTTTAGTGACAACAGAAGGATGTATCTTTTTTCTTCCTTCTTTGAAACAGATAGAAGATGTTCAAAGTTTTCATTATAGAGATGGTAGAGAAAATCTCCCAAAGACAATGGGTTACCCCAGGACAGGTATCATATCTGGCAGTTGAAAAAAAGTGATAACCCTATCATTCATTTCAGTATACTTCTATTTAATAACTTTTATACAAATGATCAAGTACTTTGAAATGAGAGATAAATTATTGAGATAATCTTTTTCTGAGTTCAGTGCAACAAGTTTAAACGCTACGTAGAAATGAGCCAAAGATAGCGGGAAAAAAATCTATTGCCTAAGAGAATTAACACACTAACTATATATTCTTTCACATTATTACAGTGAGAGACAATGAGAGGATAAGGGTGAAGCGGTGGATGTGGTATACCTAGACTTTAGTAAGGCATTTGATACGGTCTCGCATGATATTCTTATCGATAAACTAGGCAAATACAATTTAGATGGGGCTACTATAAGGTGGGTGCATAACTGGCTGGATAACCGTACTCAGAGTGTTGTTATTAATGGTTCCCAATCCTGCTGGAAAGGCGTAACGAGTGGGGTACCGCAGGGGTCTGTTTTGGGACCGGCTCTGTTCAATATCTTCATCAACGACTTAGATATTGGCATAGAAAGTACGCTTATTAAGTTTGCGGATGATACCAAACTGGGAGGGGTTGCAACTACTTTGGAGGACAGGGTCATAATTCAAAATGATCTGGACAAATTGGAGAAATGGTCTGAGTTAAACAGGATGAAGTTTAACAAAGACAAATGCAAAGTGCTCCACTTAGGAAGGAAAAATCAATTTCACACATACAGAATGGGAAAAGACTGTCTAGGTAGGAGTACGGCAGAAAGGGATCTAGGGGTTATAGTGGACCACAAGCTAAATATGAGTCAACAGTGTGATGCTGTTGCAAAAAAAGCAAACATGATTCTGGGATGTATTAACAGGGGTGTTGTGAGCAAGACACGAGAAGTCATTCTTCCGCTCTACTCTGCTCTGGTTAGGCCTCAGCTGGAGTATTGTGTCCAGTTCTGGGCGCCGCATTTTAAAAAAGATGTGGAGAAATTGGAAAGGGTCCAAAGAAGAGCAACAAGAATGATTAAAGGTCTTGAGAACATGACCTATGAAGGAAGGCTGAAAGAATTGGGTTTGTTTAGTTTGGAAAAGAGAAGACTGAGAGGGGACATGATAGCAGTTTTCAGGTATCTAAAAGGGTGTCATAAGGAGGAGGGAGAGAACTTGTTCACCTTAGCCTCTAAGGATAGAACCAGAAACAATGGGTTTAAACTGCAGCAAGGGAGGTCTAGGTTGGACATTAGGAAAAAGTTCCTAACTGTCAGGGTGGTTAAACACTGGAACAAATTGCCTAGGGAGGTTGTGGAATCTCCGTCTCTGGAGATATTTAAGAATAGGTTAGATAAATGTCTATCAGGGATGGTCTAGACAGTATTTGGTCCTGCCATGCGGGCAGGGGACTGGACTCGATGACCTCTCGAGGTCCCTTCCAGTCCTATAATCTATGAATCTATGAATCTATGATACAGGATTAGTTGATTGCATATCCACTCACATGTCCAGAACAACAAATTGACCTGCTGTGAGAAGACTCATCCAGACTTATTTGATCTTATTTCTGGATCCTGGAAGGCACTAGGCAATTCTTGAGTGCTGTCATAGGCTTCAGAAGGGACCATCATGATCATCTAGCCTAACCTCCTGCACACTGCAGGAAGTCAGGGAGTGAGTCATTGAGTGCTATCAACTCTCACTGATTTTTCAGGAAGGAGGCACTTGGCACATTGCAGGAGAGGGCCTGTAATTAGCAAACCATAGATCTTCTTTCTCCTTAGCAGTTGTCCTTTGTTTTGTGGTGTGGTCATTCATCTTATTTTAGACTACATACTTCAGGACAGGGGATGCAACATACTGTTCATGCTACTTTGCAGAACATGCATATGTTAAAGGATAGAACAGGTATATGTATGGGGGGGGGGGCTGTATAAATATTTATGCTTATTTATTGTTGTCAACTGAATTTAGGGCCAGATCTTTGTGGTAGCTTATCAACCAAGGCTTTTATAAAGAAGGAGCATCATTTTATCTGAAGTGGGGATTCCCAGATCTGAATCTGGGAGGTGCAAAATATTAGCCTTAAGTAGTTACTTTATAACACATCTGTTACTCTATCATATGTTATGTAGAAGGTTAATTTACTTGAACTTCTTTCTTCAACCAACTGATTGCCAGTAGAATTTCACTATTGACTTCAATGGGAACAGAGCTAGGCCAGTGCTGAGCACTTTTGGAAATCATAGAATATCAGGGTTGGAAGGGACCTCAGGAGGTCATCTAGTCCAACCTCCTGCTCAAAGCAGGACCAATTCCCACACAGATTTTTACCCCAGTTCCCTAAATGGCCCCCTTAAGCATTGAACTTACAACCCTGGGTTTAAGCAGGCCAATGCTCAAACCACTGAGCTATCCATCCCCCAACAAGCTTGTCTTGTGTTTGTTTTTTCTTTCCCTCCCTTCCTTTATTTTTTAAAGGAAAAATAAAAGGATGCAAGAACTGGTTGGAAAGTAAAGCTGGGGGGATTTGTTTCCAGACATAGGCTAAAGGAAAGAGGCAGTTTTCAATGAGCGATTAGAAATGATGGAGTAATAGATTTACGAGGGTGGCAGAGGTTCTATAAAGAAACACCACATTTAGAGAGTCATGGAAGAAAACAGAAAGGAGGAGGTGAAGAATGAAGGGAGCAGGTGAAAGTCAGCTCATTTAAATAGGGGAGATTGAGAACCTATGGATGGGTCGGAAAACATGGTGGGGAATGCCAAATCAGATTCAGAAATAGATGAGAAACCATTGGAAGTGAGAAGCAGTGTGTGCACTATGGTGGGTCTTGCTGGAGTGACTATGGCATTTGGGTCACCCTGTAGTTTAGGGTAGGGATTTTGGAAGATTGTAAAAGAGGGATGTATTTTACTGGGAAATGATAAAGACATGGATAAGAATTTCAGGCAGACTTGAGCTAGAGAAAAAACAAATCCTGACTATTTTTCAGTAGTGATGTTTAGTGGGATTTTAGGCAGGAGAAGTGTAAGAGGAAAAGGTAAGGTTAAAATAAGATATAGTGTGTACCCTGACCTCTAAAAAGAATATGCATTTTATAGCCAGACTATTCTCCACTAGTCACCTGTATACTTAGATTTCTTCCTATGTCTCTCTCCCCTTTCCATGCCTCTGGAAAGTAATTTGTTATTTGTATCTCAAACTATTGAAGTATATTAAAATGAGGGATTTATTTGTGGAGTATACCATAAGTATCCTTAGTAATGGAACTACAACTTTAGTCTAAGTAAGGAACATCAAATATTCACTATGAAAGCAATTAAAGAGTTTGATGTTCACAATCAAATACTAATATTAATGTGTGAGACACTGCATCCAAATCATTTAGAAGTGGTTAAGAAAGGCCCCTGGAAGCATGTCTACACTGCAATTAAAAACCCATGGCTGACCCGTGCCAGCTGGGTTTGTGGGGCTCGGGTTAAGGGGCTGTTTAACTGGGGTATGGATGTTTGGGTTCAGGTTGGAACCGGGCTCTAGGACCCTGCAAGGTGGAAGGGTCCCAGAGACTGGGTGGCAGCCCGGGCCTGAACCACAGTTAAACAGCTCCCTTAGCCTGAGCCCTGTGAGCCCGAGTCAGCTAGCATGGGCCAGCCACAGGTTTTTAACTTCAGTGGAGACATACCCTGTGAGTGAAACAGCCATACAAGGCAGTGACAGGATTATAGCGTTGCTGGAAAATAATAGAAACAACTACTCTCCAAGCAGATTCACCAAGCAAAAAGGGTCTCAATATCTAAATGAGTGCAGTCATAAATGGCAGCTTTTAGGGTTTGATTTGCCTGTTGTAAGACATCATTTTACATTACTAGGTGTCTAAAATCTTTGCACTCAGACAGATTGTGGCTTGTTTTCATTAGTGTCTCCAAGTCCCTTTATGGGTGGTAATAATATTGGCAAACATGAAACAATGTTGCATGACAAAATAAGTATTTGCAGCCAGTTACACCAGGGAGGTATAATTTGGTTTTAATTCAGAATTTGAAGTCAGGAAATCAGGCGGGATTATACTCCTGATTCTGACTTGTTGTGGGCTCTGGGCCAAGTCACTTAACCTCTCTCTATCTCAGTTTCCCCAACTATAAAAGGGATATAATCATTTTTTCTGACCTCTCTCACAAAGATTAATCTGTGACAGTTGTAAAGCTCTTAGAAGACATAAGGGGATTTGTAAAAGTTAGGTATTTTTATTCACCATCTCTGTTCTGGCTGCTTGGAATGGCTGCAGCCAAAGATACCTAGTTTGCAAGAACACTCTTCCAGGGGAACTAAACATTAAGGAAGTGAAAGATCTAAAAAAGTGAACAAGTTTCACATCTTTGGCATAAGTTAAATTGTTTATCTCTAAGCACCCAAAGTGTGCTAGGCAACTGTAATGAATAAAGACATGGGCCCTGATCCTTCAAATGCTTGTGTGTGTGCTTAAGCACATGAATAGTTCCAATTACTTGCAAGAAGAATTTACAGTCCAACTTTAAGAGTGAGAGTCTAAAACAAACTGAAAATGGGAAAGTTCAATTATTAGCACACAAGAGAATGTCTGATCTTTGAAAGGTGAAGAGAAATCAGTGGTTTGGGGACCCACTGTGAAATTCCTGATTTGACATGTAGATACCAGATCACCGGTGCTGCTTCAGGTGATGCCATAAAGGAAGTTTTGGCTTGGGAAAAGAGCAGATGTTTTTAGTGAACAGTTTTCAGCACTGCTTCTTACCATTCAACAAAGTGCCATAGTTGGACAAATTTGGCAATATGCCATTTGGCACGTATTTTAACTGTGCACTGTATGTATGTTGAAATGTGTTTGTATGCAAGAACGAGTACAAGTATATCACTGATGGACAAATCTGTAAGTCAATGGAAGTGGGGAACACTGAATTACTATAGCAATAGTGCCAAATCTCTATAGGTTGAATAGAAAATTAGCAATGATTTAAAGTACAGTGGGAAAAGACTGTACTTCAGCTTAGCAGAACCTCTCACCTTGTCAGCAACAAGTCAATATCAGGCTAATGTCATAGGCCAACAGAAAAGTCATTTCTCATACACAAACTTCTAGCTGGAGGAAGAGGTTTGCCGCTTAAATTGTTTATGTAAAGTAAATTAGCCTGCAAATTAAAATCTCTGTAGCCTGTGCTGGGTAGGTAATGATTTATATGCGTTGTCATTTGTCAACTCACAACAGTTCTGTTCTTAAGAATGTGTGATTTTTTTTTCAAGGACAGTTTTTGCTTTGAAATGACATCCTTTATGGACACATTAATATGTGTTTGGCCAACATATTTTAGTTTCCCTTTCTATAATTAAAGTTATTTTTGTTCTGATAAGGGTTTTCTGCCTCAAATGCCAGTAAACTGTTTAATTTTATAGTAAAACGAATCTTTGCTTCATGATACCATGTTCTGTATGCATGAAAATGAGTTTCAAGCTAACCAATTCAAAATGATTGTGCCAATACTGCTCTCATTTGCACTGGCTTTACATCAGTGTTGCTCCGTTTACATCAGTGCATTTACTTCTGATTTGAAATCAGAGTCAGACCCTTTAACACTGCTGTAAAATCAAGCTAGGAGCCAAAGATGTAGAAACAGACATGGCAATTACACTGCAGAGTGACACCAGCAAATTCCCAGTCCCAGACTTTCTTCCATAAATATGTCTTGTACTGCCCACTCTCTCCTGGACAATGCAAGCTCATATAAAATCCATCATTTCATTAATAGAAAATGATATGCACAAATCTTTTTATCTCAAATGAAGTTTCCCAAACGCTCCAATCCAAACACACACTGGTTTAGATAAAACAATACAACTACAGAAAGATAGATTTTAAGTGATTACAAATAATGAGGCATAAAAGTCAGAACTGGTTACAAAGCAATGAAAGGTAAAACACATCTAATACCTAACTTAACAAGCTAAGTGAATTCAAAGCAAAGAGTCTCTGTCGTCACATGCTGTGGCAGTCTTACTGGCTCAACTCCTTTCAGCCAAGATCTCTCCCAGTCTAATGATGCTTTCCTTATCCTTCAAGTGTTGTCTATGCCATGAGTAGAGAGAGAGATGATTTGGCACCTCTGATCTTCATTTTTATCCTTTTCCTTTTCTTTGAGAATCATCTCCAGCTGGGGTTTAAGTGTCAGAAAGCCTAGGGAGACGGGAATTTCCAGCTGCTTCTTTGCCAAGATGTAAATTTCTCACTCATGCCCCTTTTCCTGCCAAAGAATGGCTGCTTAGCCATTTCATTTAATTTTGTTGACACTTGGCTGAGTCGTCAATTTGTCTTTTGTCTTCAAGGAACCAGTTTGTGCCTGCTTTTCTAAACTTGGAATATGTCTTAATAATATCAGAGGGGTAGCCGTGTTAGTCTGGATCTGTGAAAGCAGCAAAGAGTCCTGTGGCACCTTATAGACTAACAGATGTATTGGAGCATGAGCTTTTGTGGGTGAATACCCACTTCGTCGGACCCACGAAAGCTCATGCTCCAATGGGTCTGTTAGTCTATAAGGTGCCACAGGACTATTTGCTGTCTTAATAATGTTATATAGTAAAATCTTATAACTTGACATACAATGTTGCCACACATATTTTAGCAGGACAATAATGATTAGCAAATTATGAGTTTTCAAATGATACCTCACAAGGCATACTTCATACAAAATCCATTATAGTTTTGTAAAAAATGTGAACGTACGGATACAGACTGTCACAAAGAGTTAGACCAACACTGGGCACTTTTGAAAATCCTACGCTAAAAGTGCAGGTTTGGTCCCAAAATTTTCACATTTAGTAAGAAATAATTAAAAACATATGAATGATAAATGGATTAAAGGTTTTAGTACAATATCTGACTCCCCCCCCCCCACAAAGGTCAATGAAGCTGTTATATTATATTTTATACTTAGTTTATATTACCACTTTCATTATATATAATATATACATTGAATTTTAATGTATTTTCATAGAACTGCATACATCAGGAATTAAAATCTCACACCTGATTCCAGATATGTTTGGCTGGAGTCCCAAAATCCCCATTGATATCTGGAAATCACGTGTGTTCAGATCTGAGACTTTGATTTAGCCAATTAACCAGAAAGAAGCAGAAAAAGTTAGACTAAGTTTGTCAAGGATTCTTCAACTCAATGGCCCTGACTCAGGAAATCACTTAAACACATGCTTAACTTTAAGCATGTTGTTAAGCACATGCATAAGTGCTTTCTGAATAAAGATGTTTTCCTGAATTAGAGTCAAAGTGATTAACTCCCTTGAGTAAAGGTTTTCAGGACTGGATCTGTATTCAGTATATACTAATGTGATTGGTTGGATTAAAATCTTTGTTGTTCACTAGAATTCCCTGGAATAACTACTTAGTGTAGTGTCTGTCCTAATTACAGCATTTTAAACTCCATACATGAAAACAAATGTCCAGCAAACATAATATTAATATCTTCAGATAACAGCAGCCTCTGTGTAATAATTTGGAGTAAGTGATTTTAAGAAGTATAAATGTGGCACTAATTTATTTGTCTCATAAAAATCTCAGTCCCTTTAATGTTGGTGAATACAACTCACTGTCACCACTCTTTGCCCGCTATCTCCTGCCCTCTCATTAACGTTTCTGTGGCCTGCATTGTGCAGGCGGTCAGACTAGATGATCATGATGGTCCCTTCTGACCTTGAAGTCTATGATTCTATGAGTCTAAAAGGTTTCAGGTAAGACAGTTGAGAGCATAAATATTTTAAAGCTGACAGTTAATAGAATGCTTCAGTGAATAATCACTCAATCTTGAGATTAATCAATTATGGACTCATAACTGTCATCACAACCACTTAAATTCACTTACTCCTCAGGTGCAAACTGGTGATTTGTTGGCCATGCATTTGACTATGTTTGGGGCAACTTGAAGATTCAAAGCTGTCATTGTTTCATGCTGTATGTTTATACCTGCTTACTGTATTTTTTCACTCCATGCATCTGATGAAGTGGTTTATAGCCCACGAAAGCTTATGCCCAAATAAATGTGTTAGTCTAAGGTGCCACCAGGACTCTTCATTGTTTTTGCTGATACATACTAACACAGCTACCCCTCTGAAACCTGTCACATTGTTCCATATGTGATTTTAAAATAAAACAATGAAAAACCCTACCCATTAAATAATGAGGGGTCATGCCAAAGTCATGGTAACATGGACCTATTGGACCTGATGCAAAGCCCTTCAAATTCTATATGAGTTTTTTTGCTTATTTCAGTAGACTTTGGATCAGGCCAAAATGCCAGCTCTGCTCAGGAATTCAGAAGCCCAGGTCTGTTCTCAGAGCATGTGTATGTTGGGAAAGTATATAGGCAAACAAGTAATCTCATTCTTCCATGCAGGAACTTTTCCACATCAGTGTGCTCTAGAATCCTGGATACCTCTTTTTAGGCCAAGTGGCTAGTCAATATTCAGGGCCTTGTGCCCTCCTGGTCTTTTCTCAAGACTAAACATGTCCAGTTTTTTTAACTTTTCCTCGGAGGTCAGGTTTTCTAAACCTTTCTAAACTCTCTCCAGTTTGTCCACATTTTTTTTAAATGTGGTACTCAGAACTGGACACGGTACTCCATTTGAGGTCTCAACAGTGCCAAGTAGAATGGGACAATTTCCTCCCATGTTTTATATATGACATTCTTGTTAATGCAGCCCAGAGCAGGGGTGGGCAACTCACAGCCCATCAGGGTAATCTGATTGTGGGCCACGAGATATTTTACTGACGTTCACCATCTGCAGGCCCTACTCCCACAGCTCCCATTGGCCAGGGTTCTCTGTTCCCAGCCAATGGGAGCTGCGGGAAGCAGTGGCCAGCACATCCCAGCGGCCTGCTGCTTCCCGCAGCTCCCACTGGCTGGGAATGGTGAACCTCGGCCACTGGGAGCTGTGGGAGGCTGTGCCTATGGATGGTCAATGTTAGCAAAATGTCTTGTGGCCTGCAATCAGATTACCCTGATGGGCCGCATGCGGCCTGTGGGCCGCTGGTTGCCCACCACTGGCCCAGAGTGATATTAGTCTTTTTTCCAGCTTCATCACAGTGTTGACTCATTCAAATTGTGATCTACTATTGACCCCAGATCTACCTCGCCAGTTATTTCCCATTTTGTAGTGATGGATTTGATTTCTGGTTCCCAAGTGTAGTACATTGCACTTGTCATTCCTGGATTTTATCTTGTTGATTTCTGACCAACTCTCCAATTTGTCAAGGTCCTTTGACTTCTGTGACAAAGGGGGACTCATCACCGCAGCACCTCCTGCTGGCCGTACTGGGAATTAGTTCTCAGCCCTTCCAGTCCGTCCTCAGTTAGTGGTGTCACTCCTGCCGTCACTTCCGTCTCCACTCTTTGGACCCTCATTGCTCCCCGGACTGCAGTGTCCTCTTCCGGGCACAGCCCTGTGGCTGTGCCCCCACTCCAGTATCTCCCCGCTTCTAGGGGACCAACAGTCCTTAGTCCCACCACCTGCCTCAGCATCCAACTACAGTCCAAAGTCCATCCCCTTGCCTCAGGGGCAAACTGCAGTCTGGAAACCGGCCATGCTCCTCATTGGCAAGTGGGGTGCAAGGTGGTGGTGGGGGGAAACCCAGGGCCACCCACTACTCTGGGTCCCAAACCAAGGACCCTATAGCTGGCAGTCACCTACTACCCTCCTCCAACCTGCTGCCTGTTTTCCCCTGTAGCCCTAGCTCCCTCTCAGCCCTTGTAGCAAGCCCCAGCCTGGCAATGGTCAGCCAGCAGCTCACCCCGCAATCTGCTGCCTCTGCCCAGCACTGGTCTATCTATGGCGCTTCTTCAGGCAACCAGTCTTCCTCCCTTGCCTTCCAGAGAGAGACTCCCTTCTGCTCTGCTGAGCAGCTCTTTATATATGGCCCTCGCCGGCCCTGATTGGCTGCTCCAGCAAGCCTTCCCCCATTGGTGCACTCAAGAAGCCCTTTCCTGATTAGTGGGTTCTGCGCAGCCTCCCTGGTGCTGATTTTAACCTCTTCTTCTCCCTGTGTGGGGCAGCCGCCCGACTACAAGTTCTAATTCTGTTCTACAAAGTGCAAGCAACACCACCCTACTTGGTGACATCTGCAATTTTTCTAAGCATACTCACCATTCCATTATCCAAATCATTAATGAAAATATTGACTAGTTATCATACAAGTACTGTAGTGTAATCTCTTTACCGTGAATGTGCAACTTAGATTTTTTTTGTTATATGACTGCACTCAAAAACAAAACAATGTAAAACTTTAGAGCCTACAAGTCCACTCAGTCCTACTTCTTATTCAGCCAATCACTAAGAGAAACAAGTTTGTTTACATTTACGGGAGACAATGCTGTCAGCTTCTTATTTACAACATCACCTGAAAGTGAGAACAGGTGTTTGCATGGCCCTTTTGTAGCTGACATTGTAAGGTATTTACGTGCCAGATATGCTAAATGTTCGTATGTCCCTTCATGCTTTGGCCACCATTCCAGAGGACATGCTTCCATGCTGATGACGCTCATTAAAAAAAAAATGTTAATTAAATTTTGACTGAACTCTTTGGAGGAGAATAGTATGTCTCCTGCTCTGTTTTATCCACATTCTGCCATGTATTTCTTGTTATAGCAGTCTCAGATGATGACCCAGCACATGTTGTTTGCTTTAAGAACACTTTCACTGCAGATGTGACAAAACACAAAGAAGGTACCAATGTGAGATTTCTAAAGATAGCTAGAGCACTGAACCCAAGGTTTAAGAATCTGAAATGCCTTCCAAAATCTGTTCAGGACAGCCTGTGGAACATGCTTACAGAAGTCTTAAATGCAAAACTCCGATGCGGAAACTATAGCACCCAAACCATCAAAAATGAAAATCAACCTTCTGCTGGTAGCGTCTGACTCATGATGAAAGTGAACATGTGTCGGTCTGCACTGGTTTGGATCGTTATTGAGCAGAACCTGACATCATCTTTAGCGCATCTGGCACATAAATATCTTGCAACGCCGGCTACAACAGTGACATGCGAACACCTGCTCTCACTTTCAGGTGACATTTTAAACAAGAAGCTGGCAGCATTATCTCCTGCAAATGTAAACAAACTTGTTTGTCTGAGCCATTGGCTGAACAAGAGTAGGACTGAGTGGACTTGTAGGCTCTAAAGTTTGACATTGTTTTATTTTTGAATGCAGTTATTTTATGTACATAATTCTACATTTGTAAGTTCAACTTTCCTAGTAAAGAGATTGCATTACAGTACGTGTATTAGGTGAATTGAAAAATACTATATATTTTGTTTTTTTACAGCACAAGTATTTGTAATTAAAAATAAATATAAAGTGATCACTGTACACTCTGTATTCTGTATTGTAACTGAAATCAATATATTTGAAAATGTAGAAAACATCAAAAATATTTAAATAAATGGTATTCTATTATTGTTTAACAGTATTCTTAATCGCATGATTAATTTTTTTTAATTGCTTGACAGCCCTATTGTTAATATTAACTGGGTTAAGTACTTTGGTCACAATGTACCTTTTTAGTGAAGACTGAAGGAAAACAGGCATTAAACACCTCAGTCTTCTTGGTGTCATCAGTTACTAGCTTTCCTTCACTACTAAATAGAAGACCTACACTTTTCTTCATCTTTCTCTTACTCCTAATGTATTTATAGAACCTCTTTTTATTGCCTTTTATGCTCCTTGGTAGATGTAACCCATTTTCGGCAGGATTTCATCCTGGAGTTCTATTCTTGACTGTTCCACCAACTTGCACTGCAACCTTGGCAGATCCCTTAAATATGCCTTTTTGAGTTTGTCCCTCTGTCCTTGTGCTATTTTTTATACCCCTGCTTACATAAGCACTGACTTTTATTTTTTCTGGTGGATGCTCCACCCCCACTCTGCCCCACTCCACCCCCTCCCTTAAGGCCCCACCCTCACTTCACCTCTTCCTGTCCCTGCTCGGCCCTCTTCCTTGGGGCCCCATGCCAGCTGCCAAACAGCTGAATGGTGGCCCAGCTGAACAGCTGTGGCTGGTGGGTGTTGGTATTTTTTTCCATGGGTGCTTGAGTGCTGGAGCACCCACAGAGTTGGTGCTTATGCCTGATTCTCTCCTCACTTGTAGTAGTGTAAATCAGGAACAACCCCAATAAAATCAGTGGAGTTAGACTGGTATAAAATTAATGAACCACAGATGGTTCATCAGCCTGGGAAGCAGTCTAATGAGAGGTGCTGTGGTTCACCAGCAAATATAAACCCAATCTGACAAGCCAGAGAAGGCACATCAGACTGGCAGTGCCAGTGCGAATCTGAAACGCACTTCTTGATTTGAAAAGGGTACTAAGCAGGGGTGAGTCTAGCTGGGTGAGTCTATACTGGCAAAGGCGCTGTAGTGTAAACAAGGCCTGCATTAACCATGGTTTTGGGTAGTTAATTCCCCTTGTTTTTTGAGGAAGAGGTGTTAGGGAGGGAGCATGATTGGAGGGCACCTGTGGGAGAGGAATGATCTGCCACTTTAACTACCAGCTTTGACCTCCTCCTGACCCAACCATGTCACTGGTAGGGCTGGAAGGGCCATGGGAAGAAAGGAGGATGGTAACTGATGAACTGTGAGGAGAACATCTACCAGTTGGAGGCAGCAAGAGGAATAGCAGGGAACCAGTGTAAATGAAAAAAGAACAGGAGTACTTGTGGCACCTTAGAGACTAACACATTTATTAGAGCATAAGCTTTCGTGGGCTACAGCCCACTTCTTCGGATGCATATAGAGTGGAACATATATTGAGGAGATATATATACACACATACAGAGAGCATGAACAGGTGGGAGTTGTCTTACCAACTCTGAGAGGCCAATTAAGTAGGAGAAAAAAAATATTTTGAAGTGATAATGAAGCTAGCCCAGTACAGTGTAAATGAAGGGGCTTGCACAGCCCTCTGCAGTACAGGAGTACTGTTGATGTGTGGAATGGCCCATTCGTCTCAGTGGGGTGTGCTTAGATGAATTAGGATGCTCCAAAGAGATGAATAGTCTACCACAATAGCTCTGGGTGCTGTGAAATGACCAGTTCATCTCAATGGGAGTTCCCCTTTACTTCAATTTCAGTTGTGGAATATCACTGTTTAAGGTAAGCTCATTATGCATGTCAGTTTTAGAGCAACTGGAATATTAAAATTTTCTTCTTATTGGGCAGAGGGACAGTATCTGAGGAACACCTGAACCAAATTATTCCAAACTTGCACCATTGCCCCTGTTGTGGCGTACCAATATCCTAGATAATCTCATTATGCATGTGGATTTTAGAGTTCTTTGAAAATTAAAAGAATGCATGGGGAGAACATATATTGGAAACCTCTTGATCAAATGACCTAAATTTGCACCATAAATTCTGCCCCAGTCCCTGAATCACTTTTTAATTATTGCTTCCCCAAAAAGGAAAGGGGTGGTGGAAATTATTCATGAATGGTCCCAAGGGAGTAATTTCAGGATTAGAGCCATAGTTTGAGCCCCAAGTATGCGTAAAAAAAAAAAGTTATAAGTATAAAATTTGGATGTTACATGATTATTTTAGTGAGACTGTATCTCACTTAAATGACCTCAAAAATCTTGAATACTAAAGCAACCCTGTGGCTATTTTCAAGACAAGATTTTTGGGGGGGACCTCTTTCCCCTAATCAGCTTTCTCTTAACCTAACCTATTCTATTGTGCTCCCAGTACTCTGTTCTATATGTACTCGCAACAGTGGAAAGGAATACATTTTCACACCCAGATCCAGTCTTTCAGCCCCACAAAGTCAGTAGTTACCCTGATTTTTGGGGAATTAGGAATGTAAGGGATAATTTCATTTTTAAAGGTGATCTATAAAGGGGCAATAACTGAGACTGTGCCTTTGTTTGATTTTCACCTGATGTGTAAAGAAGGAATGAAGATTTGGGGACCTAGGTGGTTTTTTTTGTTTTGTTTTTGTATATTTGTTTTAGTTTGTTTTGGGGAGGGAAAACACATTTATGTTGCCTCCTTTTATATTAAAAATCCAGGTCCTGTCTAGCCTGGGGGACTCATGCTTTGGCTTTGTCTAGACTAGAGTTGGTGGTCCTGTTATAATTTGAGCTAATTGATCGTAAATGCTAATTGAGCTGATAACAGGCTCTCCACAAATGTTTGTTCTGGGGCACAACATTTTGTGGTTTGCCTGAGGCTGAGCCACCATGTCCTGATACTTTGCAAATGTGTGTGTTAGATTAGCATTTACAGTCACTTAACAAGCAATTGGCAATCAACTATAACAAGAGGACATATGCTAGTCCAGACACAGCCTATGATAACATGAGAACTAGTTAAATGATGACATCACAAGAGTCAAGAGACAGAAAATTGAGCAATGGAGAGGGGAAGGGATTTTAACTCACACATTGAAAAACTCTGTTTTGTCTGATTTTGTTAACACCTATTTAACTGCAGTGCCAAATGAGTATTTTGGATAAAGGATGCATAGGTGCAAGGGAGGGATAAGAGAGACAAATTTCCGCCCAGATTTTTACTATCCTGGGGCGCCAGGACAGTCCCTCCCCCTTCCTCCCCTAAATGGCACCCCTAAGGACAGACACTTCCCCCACATAGGCAGAGCAGACCAGCTCGGCACTGGTAGAAATGGGGGGTGGCAGTGACTCTGCATGCCCCCCCTCCAAACTGCGCCCATGATGGACTCCCCTCCCCCTCTCCTGACACCCCCCCAGCCAAGCTCCCTCTGCCTGAAACAGGACTCAGTGCTGCCTGCAGTTGGAGCCGGCTGGGAGCTGGAGCTTGCCCAGGAGATCTAGGTAGCAGGCGGGGCAAGCCAGGTGAGCAGGGTCTCACGGCTGCTGATCAGGCTGTGTTTCTTCAGAGCAGAGGGAGCCCTGTGCCCCTCCCTCGTCTACCCCTAACCCCGGCTGGAGCAGTGGAGCAGCTTCCTGAGGTTGCTGGAGGAGGGGCCCCATCGGGGCTCACCCCCTACCGAGGGCTGAAGCAGGGCTGGATCAGCCTCTGCTGCAGCAAGCCCAGGGGCTACAAAAGTTGAACAGCTCAGAGGGGATTAACACAGACATCTACTAGCTGATCGCTGGGGGCGGGGCTGCCCAGGAACTACTGATCCTTGGCTGGGGCTGCAACTCTATTGCTGGCGAGAGCTAAGCAACTGCTATTTTTTTCCGTGGCTGCTCCTGGAGCACCCACGGAGTTGGCACCTATGCTTCCTTAGCAATTTGTGCACGTTTCCACTCTTGATAGGGTTCTTTTTGATTTTCAGGCCATTAAAGAGTTCCTAATGGAGTCATATTGGCCTCTTACTATTCCTCCTGTCTGTCCTTCTTATTGGGATAGTTTGCTGTTGTACCTTTAATATTGTATCTTTGTAGGGTGACCAGACAGCAAGTGTGAAAAATCAGAACAGCTGGTGGGGGGTAATAGGAGCCTATATAAGAAAAAGACCCCAAAATCGGGACTTTCCCTATAAAATCGGGACATCTGGTCACCCTATCTCTTTGAGAAACCGCCAGCTCTCCTGAACTCCATTATGCCTTTGATTTTCTTTCCATGGGATCTTAGCTACTACTTCTCTGAGTTTGATAAAGTCTACTTTTTTGAAGTCCATTGTCCTTAAGGGATGATGTTGAAAAAGGAGAGGGGTTGGGATGGACAATAATTTCAGTAAAAGATCACAATAGAAAGATTTATCACCAGGGATCCTAGAAATCTGTTTGCCATGGAAAAACATGGAAAAATGCAGAATTTGCATTTTTACAGGGAATCTTTTTACATTTTGTGAAAAAAATCCCATATATTAACTATTAATTACATTTTACTGAAAGTACCAGAGTCACTTATTGAATGCATGCACTATCCCCCTCTTGTTGTTGAGTTTTGAATATGCTTTAAATTTACATAGCTAAACATACGCCAATAAACTGCTTCTGGCATATAGAGGTTATTCAGTGGCGTATGGAGTTCATGTTTTAATGCATCTCAAATTTCACTTCAGCCTCGAGACATGAGCGATTAAAGTTATGAAAAGATGCTGAAAACTTTAAAATCACCCCAAAAGACTGTGCTACTGACTTTGGCAAGGATAAATTACACGTTGGTGGTAATAGGTGCTGTTCTGAACTGTATGCGGCAAGGCTGTAGCTTGCATTGGAAGGCAGATAATCGTAGAACACATGGAAAGTGTTACACACAAACTGAATGAAAAGAAGCAAAACCAAGAGGCTGAAACAGCAGGGCCAGCGACAACAATAAAGGAACAATGCACTGTGACTGGATCATTCCAGTGCTTTACAACTGCCAAAGAACAGCGTGAAGCTGTCACTTCAGATTTTGTTCTATTGTGTGTAAAAGCAGACATTCCTCTGCAGAGAATGGATTTACCTGTTGTCAGAGATTTTTTGAGCAAGCATGTTAAGGGAGGTGGTGTCATTCCCAAATCAGATTAATTGTTTTCCCATTTATTACCAACTTTTTTTTGAAGAGGAAAACCAGCACCTCTCAATGACCTGAACAAAAATTCCATTGCTGTGATCACGATGAAACAACCGGCTTACAAAATAGACCACTTATTAACATTTTATTTTAGGTGCTCAAGGTAGATCCTCCTAAGCATGCTGACATTACTGCACCACAGCTTGAAAAATGGCGTACCGTGGAAAAGTTAATCAGGCCACCATTTCACAAGCCTTGATTTCTTGTATGGTGGAATTCAACAGCCCAATAGATTGAATATTAGCATTTATAACAGACAGTGCGAGCTACATTGCAAAGGCTTGTAATGATGTACACCTCTACCCTGATATAACACGACCCAATATGACATGAATTTGCATATAACGCGGTAAAGCAGCGCTCCGGCGGATCAAAGCAAGTTTGATATAACGCAGTTTCACCCATAATGCAGTAAGATTTTTTGGCTCCGGAGGACAGCGTTATATCGGGGTAGAGGTATACTTTGAAACCTGTGGTCAAACTGTGTACATATTCATTGCTATATATATATATAGTCGCTCTTCCAGGAAATACTTGGCAAGATACCTTGGGCAGCATGTGAACCCCTCATTCGGGGAGGCTAGCCCCCTGCCCAAGGCCCTGCCCCCACTCTGCCCCCCCCTGCTCTTGCCCACCAAAGCCAGAGGAGACCCAAGCCCTGGACTGCAGCAGGAGTAGCCTCTGCTAGCCTGGCCAAGCAGCCTCAAGCCCTTGCCCGCCTGCCTGAGCTGCCTCACCCACCTGAGCCTCCCCAAGCCCCAGCCCACCTGAGTGGCCCACCCATCCGTGCCAACCCCAGCCCACCCGCCCAAGCTGCCCCAAACTCCAGCCACAGCTCAGCCCTGGGACAGGAAGCATTAGCAGAGGTTTGGGGAGGCTTAGCCTCCCCCAGCCTCCATTATGCACCAGCCATGCGAGTTACCTTTAAGCAAGTGGATTGCTTTGTTGAAGTCACTTTCAGTGAAAGCTCCAGCTCATCGTGCACGGTTATTCATAGATTCATAGATTATAGGACTGGAAGGGACCTCGAGAGGTCATCGAGTCCAGTCCCCTGCCCGCATGGCAGGACCAAATACTGTCTAGACCATCCCTGATAGACATTTATCTAACCTACTCTTAAATATCTCCAGAGACGGAGATTCCACAACCTCCCTAGGCAATTTGTTCCAGTGTTTAACCACCCTGACAGTTAGGAACTTTTTCCTAATGTCCAACCTAGACCTCCCTTGCTGCAGTTTAAACCCATTGTTTCTGGTTCTATCCTTAGAGGCTAAGGTGAACAAGTTCTCTCCCTCCTCCTTATGACACCCTTTTAGATACCTGAAAACTGCTATCATGTCCCCTCTCAGTCTTCTCTTTTCCAAACTAAACAAACCCAGTTCTTTCAGCCTTCCTTCATAGGTCATGTTCTCAAGACCTTTAATCATTCTTGTTGCTCTTCTTTGGACCCTTTCCAATTTCTCCACATCTTTTTTAAAATGCGGCGCCCAGAACTGGACACAATACTCCAGCTGAGGCCTATTGAGATACCTGAATGAACAGAGTGTTGATTCGCCAACACTTGCACCCGAACCAGTTGTGACCAGGGGAATACATGGTTCAATTGTGTAAAGTACCATGCACAGTACTACCGGTTCTATCATGGGTTCATGGATCATGAACGAATGGAATGTGGGGATATATCTGGTCTGTGGAACTAGCAGGCCTGTTAGTGATAGAAGATGTGCACGCTAACCTGAAATACTTTGCAGAGAACTGGATGCCTGGTGACAGTACTGGACATTTTATAATCCCCAAAACACCAAATACACAAAGTATGCCTGTGACAGGGCAGAGCGGCCCCGCACTGGCGCAGCAGGGGTTAATGCGTCCTTCCTGGCAGACAAAGCCCCACCCCGGAAGCCCTGCTGGGCATGCTCCAACTGGAGACTAGGTATAAAAGCCTGCAAAGCTGCTCAGTTGGGGCTGACCACTGGAGGAGAAGGACGCACACAGCCAACTCCCGAGGAGGAACAGCCTATGTTCCAGGCTCCAGGAGCCAGCCTAGCCGGCCCGAATCCTGCATCTCAGATGGAGGACCCGCCAGAGGGGAACGGAACGGAACCCGCGTCTCTGGAGGAGACCGCGACATTGAGGGTAGGAAGTGACCCAGGGGAACTTTAGGGATGAGCCGCATTAGAGCAACACTGATGTTCGGTGTGTGGTGGCCGGATCCCTGCTGAACCAATGGCAAGGGGAATCCTGCCATTAGGAGAGCCCTGGGTCGGGACCCGGTGGAGAGGGAGGGCCCGGGTCCCCCTACGCCTCTGGCCATTGGGCCATGCTACCCCGCTACTGAGGGGAGTTATATATGAACTCTGGCCGTTGGGCCGCACTACCCAGCTACTGAGGGGAGTTCTATATGGACTTGGGCCATTGGGCCGCACTACCCAGCTATTGAGGGAGAGACGACGGACGGGACACCACCAGGAGGGGGCGCTCCACTGGACAGAGCTAATTCCCCAAGACAACCAGTAGGAGGCACCAGGTGGTGAGTCCCAATCCCGTTACAATGCCACATTGTCCTGGATTTAATTTAATTGCTGGAGCATCTTGCATCAACTGATAATGTGAATGGATTTGCAGTGGCTCAAAGCACTGCTGATAAACTGAGACAGTACAACCTAAAAAATAAACCACCAGCAAATTGATTTTCTCCATGCTGTTCGTGCACTGGATCCTAAACAAGTAGGTGCTGCTTGTACAGATTACGAAACTGTGAAACTACAATTAAAGCTGTCTGAGGAATGCAACATGGACTGGCCAGTGTATTTAGGGATTGCCAAAGACATGTTTGGAGACATTGAGGATCCCATTTACTTCTGGATGTCTGTTGAAGAACATGTTCCCAACCTGGCAAAACAGTGGTTCTCCTCCAACTGACTGTAAATTCAGCTGACGTGGAAAGAAGTTTCAGCAAACTTGGGGTTCTTTTCTGAGCTCAGTGCCAAAGTCTGAAAGAGGAAAATGTGGATGGAATCCTGCAACTCTATTTTGACAACCAGGACTAACTCAGAAAGTGAGTAATGTTAATATAAAAGTAATTTTCACTTTCTTTTTTGTGCATTTAAAAAAAAACAATTTTCTGGAAATACAGAATATAGACATAGAAGAAATGTAAAAAGTACAAATTGCAACTGTATAAATTTTATTTTATTATAATGATTGATGGCACTAGTAGGCTTCGAACTGGCTTAAAAATTTTAAATAGATCAATAAAACATTGTGTTCAACTGATACCTATATATATTGTGGAAACTAGAGTTCAGTGTTTCATTTTAATTGGGGGAAAATGCAACTCTTTGTTTTTTTTAATCGTAGAATTCTTTTTTTAGCATGGAAAACTAGGAGCCCTGTTTGTCACACACATTGTCTCCTAGGGTTTTCTTTATGCTTTTAAAAATATAAATGTCTGATTATCAGGTTCTAAGGTAACAAATGCCACAGAGATGCTTATAAATAGATATAAATACATATAAAATTGCAGTGGTGTCTTATGTGTCTGTGCATGTTGATAGATTTGAGGGAACAATGCCAGGTAAGAAGGCAGGACAGGACTAGTAAGTGCGTCATTTCTATTCAGAAAGCTCTGTCATATGGCCCACATCGCTAGTTATAAACCATTCATTCTTTTATAAGATATGTTCTTAATGCAGCTATAGCTAAAGCTTTATCAATCTTTTCAGTATTATAAGGCAGTGGCGTTGACTGAAAATAGCAGGACTTTTTATTAGTAGTTTTTTTCCGAATGGCATTATTTACTTTTCTATACTATACTGAATGGTCCTGCCTAGTCATTGTTAGCTGAGGCCCTTTTGTTTACTCTGTAGAATTACTGGCTGCTTATTCTGGAACTGTACTCTTCTTCCCCAATAGTCAGAAACGGTAAAGTGAATAGGCCAACTTCAACCTTTATTTTATTAAATGCAATCATGTGGCACTGACTGCCTTAAGTTTAGTAGAGTTTTCATTAACATTATATTATTCAATGTATAGCAAGACAAGCACAAATGAAACACACTGTCTCTTTCTCTTTAATTTCCTACAAATGTTACTGGAAGTGTATAATGCTGCTTTTAAATGATGATGAAGTCATAGGCTTATCGCTTCCTTTTGTTAATGACAAAATTTGCTGGCTAATATCAAAATTATATACATCAAATTATATGCAAGGAAATACTACAGCCTGGAATGTGGAATAGAACTAATTCATTATAAATATGTGTTTGAAAGAATGTACTTGACTCAGGTATAGAAAGTTCCCATAATAAAAATATAAAACTGAAATTTATAAACAAACAAACAAACAAAAAACTCCATAGCTAATTAGGCCTGGGAGTCAGGACTGCTGGGATGAAATTTAGGCCTCATTGAATTCAATAGGTTGAACATCATTAACACCAACATGGCCAGGATTTCATCCTGGGGTTCTATTCTCGACTATTCCACCAACTCGGACTGCAACCTTGGCAGGTCACTTAAATAGGGCCAGTTGTATTTGTAAAATGGGTTTGTGAAGAATCATTTTACTGGTGGTGTCTGTCTCATGGGAGATGTAGGTCTTTATTAATTAATGATTGCAAAGTGCTTTGAGATCCTTAGATGAAAGGCGTTTCCCACAATTTTTTCCTCCAAACCTCACTTATCCCAAACCCTCTTTTATCAGGGACAGATTCACATGCACTGGCCATTTCAAATAAAACCCCTTTTCAGATTAATGAAGTTTGATGTGTCGAACCGTCCTACATTATTATTATAATATTCTGGTAGTGCTCAGGGGCAGGGCCCTTATCTGAGGTTGTGCCCATTGTGCTAGGAGCTGCACAAACATACAGGAAAGGCTGCCCCCAGGAGCTTATTTTAAGACAAGATGCAACAAATGACTGTAGCCAGCAATAGGAGAGAAGGGTCAGGGAGGACAAGGCTAACAATAATAAGCTAACTCACTCACATCCAGCTCAGTAGGAGTAAGGCATGCCTGGTAAAATGAAAGCAGTGCTGGCTGGTGGTCTGTAATCACAACTCTCAGTTCTGCAGGCTCCCAAACCCCAGTGCAGATGGTAATGCCTGCAATGCTGGCAGCCCCTATTATCTGATCCTCTGATCACCCTAAGGTTTCAGGTTTTCCCAGAGACCTCTGAATAATTGAGCTTTTGCTGTATGTAAGTGCAAAGTGCATTAGGAGAGCTGAAGAGAGCAGAATTTTATCAAAAAAGAAACAAATATGAACTGAAAAGCTTATAGTGGGGACTAAAAAGATCCCCCCCAGGGGTGCAGATGATGGCAAATAAGTATTTTAAAGCCTGCAGTCCCCGTAAGCTCACTGCTTCACAGTCAATCATCAGAACAGGCCCTGGGCATGTTAGCTTGGCCAGACATTTGTTTCAAGGCTGTCTTTAGTCCTCTGTGCCTGACTCAATAGCTTCTTCAGTTATCATTGCACATGATTCATCACTGCCCCACTGCATCAAAGAACTCACCGTTGGCAACAGCAGGATGATTGGATTGAGAACAAACAAGTTTCTGCATTAATTTTAAGGACAGCAAATTATTCAGCATTCTTTGCACTTGCTTATTCTATAGATACCTACTGTGCAAACAAGAGCATAAACTTGTATTGTCATGGGGCAGTCAAATGTCCTGAAGGGTTATAAAACTTTGGGTTGGCCATCTGAGATTAAAAACAAAGAGAATCTTCCCACAAATCTGTGAGGCAGGTACTTTATGGAAGAGAAGCGAGGAGGAAAAGAAGTAGTTATAATAATAGTAATTAGTATTATTGGTTGCACTGCTGCAGCATCTAAAGGCCCCCAGCTGAGACTGGGACTTCATTGTGCTAGGCATGGTACAAACAAATAGTGGGAGATAGTCCTGCCCCCAAAGTTAACAATTCAAGGCACCATGCAGAGGGACTGCTGAGAACTGCCCCCCACTACAGAAAGGATATGGACAAATTGGAGGGAGTCCAGTGGAGCACAATGAAAATGATTAGGGGGCTGGGACACCTGATTTATGAGGAAAGGCTGAGGGAACTGGGCTTATTTAGTCTGCAGAAGAGTGAGGAGGGATTTGATAGCCTTCAACTACCTAAATGGGGGTTCCAAAGAGGATGGAGCTAGGCTGTTCTCAGTTGTGGCAAATGACAGAACAAGAAGCAATGGTCTCAAGTTGCAGTGGGGGAGGTCTAGGTTGGATATTAGGAAACACTATTTCACTAGGAGGGTGGTGAAGCACTGGAATGGGTTACCTAGGGAGGTGGTGGAATCTCCATCCTTAGAGGTTTCTAAGGCCTGGCTTGACAAAGCCCTGACTGGGAGGATTTAGTCAGGGTTGGTCCTGCTTTGAGCAGGAGGTTGGACTAGATGACCTCCTGAGGTCTCTTCCAACCCTAATTTTCTATGAACATTGGTCTGTGTAGGATGTCCCTCTATCTCTCCTATTGAATTAGTTGCACTGTGGATAAATCAGTAAGAGAAAGAGCGAGACCATGAGTGAGCACAAGCATGAGAATGACTCCATAGCCTGGTGGTCAGCCCACTCATCCAGGATGTGGGAGACTGAAGATCCAGTGACCCTACTCAAATGATTCATTCATAATTTATCCACGTTGCAAAAGTTTTAACAGGTGAGAGTCACCCCCTACTTCAGAATATCCATAGACCAATGGTTAGATTGATCATCTGAAAGGTGGCAGATCCCTGTTCAAAGCCCTTTTCCCCTCAGGTAGGGAGGGACTTGGGGTGTGTGTGTGTGTGTGTGTGTGGTATCTCTCACTTCCCCAGTGAGAAACTGTGACCAGGTGCCTGAAGGGGCCACACTGAGAACACCACACTTAGGGCAAACTGCAAGGAATAGGGCAGTAGCACTCACCACTCTGGCACTTCCTCAGCCTGTCCTTGGAATTAGCTCTGCGGTTGAGTGCACCCCCTTCAGGCGGTGCATTGCCACTGTGATTCTTGCTCTTGGACCCATGTCTCTTCAAGGACCACAGCATCCTCTTCAGCAACACAGCCCTCCGGCCGTGCAGCACACGCTCTGCTCCCACCTTCCAGGGGACCTGCAGTCTGCTGTTCAGCCACTTCCTGTCAGTGGTAAACTGCAGTCCATGGTCTAGCCACTTCCCACATGGCTCCGACACCCTCTTCCTCTTAACCCTTGTATCAGGGTCTCAGTCTGCAACCCCCACCCAGCAGCCAGCCAGGAGCCATCTCTGGCTCCCTCAGCCCGTTTGCAGCACTGCTCTGTCCAAGGTGCTGGGAGTTCTCTTGGCCGGCCAGACAGACAGTTCTCCCTGGGTTTCTAGCAGAAAACTACCTTCCTCTGCCTTGCAGTTCTCTTTTTATATGGGCCTACTTGGCCCTGATTGGCTCCTCCCTTCAGCCCTCCTCTGATTGTCTGCCTCTGGCACAGCCTCCCTAGGGCTGCTTTTAACCCCTTTTTTGCCAGTGAGGGGCAGCTGCCACATCACAGGCAGACAATCCCTAAAACTGGTGGTTTATTCTATAATTAGATTCACCAAGCCAGTAACCAAACTACTTCTGTAATACCACACTGACTACCAAGAAGTCACATACAGTCCCCTTTTAGGTATTCCAGCCCTTGGTTCCCTTCCAGACAAATTGGTCTCGTATAGTGAGAAGTTATTGAAAACCCTATTCACCATACTTAAAGTTCTACCATTCCCAAAGGATCAGACACTTACCCTCAGGACAGTCTAAATTCCATAACTTACCCACATATCGTGCTGTCAGCCAATCCTTAGTAAACTAGCTAAAGATTTATTAAGAAAAGAAGAGAGTTCTTAAATGGTGAAGGAAGCATACACATGCAAGTGATTTTCAGTGTTCCTACATCAGGATCATAGTAGTTATGTTATATCTGTGGGCTTGAAAAAACTTTCTTTGGAATTATCGCAACAGATCAGAAGCCAAAGGCAGCTTAGATGTAGAGTCTGTTAGAGTCTTTCTGTGCATTTTCCAGAGTATTCCAAGTAACTACTTGGAAGATCTCAGTCCCCTGGCTTAAACTTTCCCTGTTGAAAGTTCAGGAGCCTTGAGATGAAAGGATCATGCCCAGCCTGCTCACAGAAATTGTCACAGCAGAAAGAATAGGCAATACAGATAGTTTGTGGACCTTTGATTGACTCTAACTTAATCTTCTATTTCCTATGCCTACACAGGTAAACTAGTTACACTAATTTACATAAGACAATCCTCCATTATAACAGAGATAGTTAAACTGAAGACAATGTAGATAATATTGTTAGTTTCCTTCAGTGTCTCACATCTTTGATCTCAAGGTTAACTGAACACAGACACATACATAATTGGTAAATGTCTAACAAGATAGGTAAACACAGACAAATACATTAAGCAACTGTTCTTTGATTCGTATCAATACAAAATGAATGAGCTGGGGATTGCTAGCCTAATTTACATTTATTTGATACCCATACATACGTGACAGGTTTCAGAGTGGTAGCTGTGTTAGTCTGTATCAGCAAAAATAATGAGGAGTCCTTGTGGCACTTTAGAGACTAACAAATTTATTGGGCATAAGCTTTCGTGGGCTAAAACCCACTTCATTGGATGCATGAAGTGAAAAATACAGGAGCAGGAATAAATACATGAAAGGATGGGGGTTGCTTTACCAAGTGTGAGGTCAGTCTAACAAGATAAATAAGTTAACAGCAGGATATCAAGGGAGGAAACATAACTTTTGAAGTGGTAAGAGAGTGGCCCATTACAGACAGTTGACAAGAAGGTGTGAGTAACAGTAGGGAGAAATTAGTATTGGGGAAATTAAGCTGAGGTTTTGTAATGACCCAACCACTCCCAGTCTTTATTCAGGCCTAATCTGATGGTATCAAGTTTGCAAATTAATTCCAGTTCTGCAACTTCACGTTGGAGTCTGTTTTTAAAAAAAATTTGTTGAAGAATTGCCACTTTTAGGTCTGTTATTGAGTGATCAGAGAGATTGAAGTGTTCTCCTACTGATTTTTGAATGTTATGATTCCTGATGTCAGATTTGTGTCCATTTATTCTTTTGCGTAGAGACTGTCCGGTGGATTGTCTTAATTACAATTGCAATGCCTCATGTTAAGTTGTTATGAGTCAGACACTGGTTAGCTGGTCTGCCAGTGTCACAGTAACTATCATTGGGATGAAAGCCCAGCCTGTTTTGTGTAATCTCATCTATTGAGGATGATCTGTTAGACAGCCTCTGAGCATACCTACTAGAGCGGGTCCCTTCGATGAGTTAGGCAGTTGAACACCTATCTTCCCCAGCTTTGTGAATCGCTCTGGGGCTTAGGCAGGAGATAGGCATCTGGATGTCAGAGTGAGGCAGCAGTGTGTATGCCCAAAGGCAGAAACATAGGCGCCTAGGAAACTTTTATTGAAAAGACTGAGGCGCTGAGTGAGTATAGGCATCTACAGGGTTTCAGCAGAAGCTTTGTGCATTGCAGTGGTCCCAAAACTGAGATTTAGGGGCTTAAAACTTAGGCATTTAACTCCTTCTTAGCCTTCAGCCCAAAATGACGCAGGCACTGCAAGACTGAGCAGTGCAACACCTGACTCCTAAGTGCCCTGTGGCTTAGTGGAATCCTCAGACCCACATTGGACTCCCACCTCCCCTTAGAATGCATGGGGAGAGTTAGGCGCCTAAGAAAGGGATCCTCAGAAGCCAGCAAGCTGAGTGAGAAGCTACCTAAGCCAGCTGGAGGTAAGATAAAGAGGAATGGAATGGGGCATTGGTCTACATCAGTGGTTCCCAAACTTTAACAGCCTTTGAACCCCTTTCATTAAAATGTTGTCTTGCGAACCCCCTCATAAAAATGAATATTTCCAGGGATTTTCTCCTTTACCTGAGTAAAAATGATAAAAGCAGTGATCTTGGAAATATAAAATTTGTTTTTATGACATGCTTATTACACACTTTATTATTCATTATTATTTATCATTACAGTATTTTTATTACATTATGAAAATGGCAACACTCTTCCAAGATCTGACTTTCGTAGCTTGTATCACTTTGAATAAGCCTGTTATAAGACAAGGCTTTTATTTTTCATCAAGGAGTATCAGATGTGAAACAGCAGGAAGGGATTTAAGAAACCAACTTAAAGAGTTCCTCCTACACAAGCATTCAGGTCTTGAGCAGTCCAGGCAAACAAAGCACATTACAACAAAACTTAAACTTGTTCTTCATAATAATTTAAAAAACAATACTAGCTGCCTACTTCATTTTAAAAAGAGCAAAATATATACACCTCCCTTTCCATTTCTTATAAGGAGTCTTGAAGTTTAAATCTCCTCAGTGTGATAGATATGCTGGCTTTGATCTGCTTAGTTCTTGGAAGTCCAGGAGCTCCAGGCTGCTGGCCCCGTGCTGCCCGGAGTCCCTAGGGACAGCTCTGTCCGCCATTAGGGAATTTTTTCCCGAGAACCCCCTGTAACATTTCACGAACCCCAGTTTGGGAACCACTGGCCTACATCCTCAAATATATTTAGGTGGCTAACTCTGATTGATCTGGGCCTCACTAGGGATAGCTGCTTGGGATTCTCAGCTGTGGACCCTCTCTTGGAGTTAGGCTCCAAACCTTCTCAGCCACTTAGGTAGCCTGTGTTCTGGCAGTCTCAACCTACACCTTTTCATGGAAAAAAAAGAGTCCCCTGTACAGCCAGTAGCCCTGTGGCTAGGGCACTCACATAGGATGTAGGAAACCGGATTTCAACTCCATTCCCTGCCTGATTTGGAGCAGCAATTTGAACCCACTTCCAAGGAGAGTGCCCTAACAACTGAGCCGTACAGTCAGTCACTCTCCCTGGCCTAATGACCATTTAATATTGTTGTGGTTTGTGCTAAACATCATTGGAGCTGATGGGTGTAGCCACCACCCTTCAGTTAGGACGACTGTGGAAACAGGGTCCTTTATAGCAGTTGTCCCCAAGGATAAAGAAATATGTGAGTGGAGGATTTGCTGGGTGTTGTTTGACCAGCTTTGTGTGTGTGAGTGAGAAAGAGAACAAGCTGAAGCCACACAGAGAGCAGAAGCAGTGAGAGAGAGCCAGGTAGACGGGAACAGAAGGCTGATAATGCAGAAAAAAATTGAAGAGAACTTTTTTTCTGGGTACAGAGTTCTGGCTGGGAAGGCAGGCTTGGAACAGTGAACAAAGGAACTGTCTCCTGCTGTTTGTCTCCTACTGTGTTCAGGGAAACAGACTTTGCAAATAAACATAATTGTATCAAAGAAATATCTGACTCTCACCAATTTCTTTTCTTAACTGGAACAGCCTACAAAAGCCTGAATTTTTGGCTAACTTCTCAGGTCAAAAACAAAGTAGAACAGCTTCAACAGGAGCAATTGATAGAGACCCACTCCAGAATAGCCAACAGTTTTCTGATTAGGGCACTCACACACACAAAAATTCCCAACCTGCTTGCTCCTGGCCGCCTTTGTGACAGGTATCATGTCTAAGAACACTTACAGGATCAGGTCCTTTTGGATTGATGGTGGGGAGATCACCTAGTTTAAGCTCTGCTTCAGGCTGCCAGGACTTCAACTTGAGCAAGGGATCCAAGCAGCTTGCAGGGGAAGGGGGCAGAGAGAGGTGTCAATGCTTAGGCAACTTTGCAAATGCTGACTGGTGACAAATTATGTGCCTTGGGGACTTAGGTGCTTATGGAAGTAGGTAGCAAGTGAACGGTGGTTTTGAGAATATCCGTGGCATCTAAACAGTGGACTTAAGCACCTAAATAGGTAGCTAGGCATCTAAATACCTTTGTGGATCTGGCCCTAAGTCATTTTTGAAAATGGGAGTTAGGGTCCTAAAGCACTTTTGAAAATTTTACCCTGGTGACTGTGACGGGGTGTTCACGCCACACAAGGTAGAATAGGTTAAATTAGGTCAATTAACCCAATATGCTGCAGCTGGAGGAGAGCTGGGGCTCAATAAAGCCTAATGGAAGATGCAAGGCAGCTGGGAAGGAGCAGGTTGGGCCTGTATAAAGAGATGAAGCTGAGCCAAGAAGAGGGCTGGCCATTGCAGCTTTTCTGAATAAATAGACACAAAGATGGACTATGTGCACTCCGTAAGGTGGAAGAAACTGTTTATAACCTTTTGTGGGTATGTAAGAGCTTTGATAAAGAATGGGAAAAGCTTTCTGAGGAATTCAAATGTCTTAAGGTAACAAATTACATTGTTTAGTAAAAACATGAGGGAAATGGAGTACTACTAAAAGGTGTCGTGTGAAGGGCAGAGCAAGAGACTATAAACTGCTACGTACTGAAGAACTATAGTTGTTGGTGGGTATAGAGTTGGGAGTTGGTGACTATAGAGTTGGGAGTACAAGGAAACAATAAGACAATATTGGTCAGCTTGATTGGTGTTGGTCTCATCACACTGAAGCTTAACCATTGTCAAGTTTTTTGTATGCATCATGGCAAAGAAGAGTTTGAAGGAGGGTAATGAGTTAATTTTGTGGGTGTTTATCTGGCCTTGTTAACAAGAATTATTGAATCTTGCTGATTTCATATTTTTAGTTAGCTTTCTGCAGAACAAATTATCATGTCTCCCCCTAGTCATTATTTCTCCAGAATAAACACTCCTGGTTCTTCTCCTTTTTGCATAGATCTTGTCTTTTCCTAAATTTTTTTACTGTTTTTCACTTCCTCCCAATTTCTGCATAAGAGGGATTTAGGTATCCTAAACTCGTAACATCTTTGCAGTGTGTGAATTGAGTTTTGATTGTTTTGGTAGCACCCTTGAATTAGTATTGTAGAAATTTCCAAAATTGCTGCTGCTTCTAATAGGGCGTCTCTCTCTTCCTATTGCTCTCAAATACTGTGTGATGTTTGTTGCTCTTTGGGAGATATAATTGTGACACTGCACCCCATATTCTTCACAGTATTATTATTATGACCTAATCAGAATATGTTTTATGCGAGATAAGTCATGTGAGGTGTCATTGGAAAGGTTATGATTTACTGAATATGATTATCCTCTTGTATGCATGCATGTACTGAAGTAAGTCAATATTCCTGTATATCTATATTACAAATGTGTTTGTATCTGGGGAACGCCCTGAAGGCAAAAGGCTCTTAGTCTAGATCAGGGATTAGCAACCTTTAGCACGTGGCCCGCCAGGGTAAGCCCCCTGGCGGGCTGGGCCTGTTTGTTTACCTACTGTGTCTGCAAGTTCGGCCGATCACAGCTCCCAATGGCCGCGGTTTGCCCCTCCAGGCCAATAGGGGCTGCGGGAAGTGGCGGCCAGCACATCCCTCGGCCCACGCCATTTCCAGCAGCCCCCATTGGCCTGGAGCAGCAAACCGTGGCCAGTGGGAGCTGCGATCGGCCAAACCTGCGGTCGTGGCAGGTAAACAAACCGGCCCAGCCCGCACAGGGGCTTACCCTGGTGGGCCACGTGCCAAAGGTTGCCAATCCTTGGTCTAGATATCTGTCTGGGAAGATTTAATTTAATGAGCCATTAGGAGAAAACAATAGGCCTTAGACTAGCTTGGATCCCCAGTGGGAGATAAGCTCGTCTTTTTGACAGCCCCTGATTAGCAGGCCCATTAGCGATAATATTTAATGAATCTGTAAACTCGGGGGTGGTTCCGTTAGACTGGAGAATAGCTAATGTGGTTCCTATTTTCAAGAAAGGGGAAAAAAAGTGATCCGGGTAACTACAGGCCTGTTAGTTTAACATCTATAGTGTGCAAGGTGCTGGAGAAAATTCTGAAAGAGAAAGTAGTTGAGGACCTTGAGGTTAATGGCAAGTGCGATAAATTACAACATGGTTTTACGAAGGGCAGATCGTGCCAAACGAATCTGATCTTCTTCGAGAAAGTAACGGACTTATGAGATAAGGGAAATGCGGTGGACCTAATATACCTGGATTTCAGTAAAGCGTTTGATACTGTACCTCATGAGGAATTATTGGTTAAACTGGAAAAGATGGGGATCAATATGAAAATCCAGAGGTGGATAAGGAATTGGTTAATGGGGAGAATGCAGCGGGTGGTAATGAAGGGTGAACTGTCAGGTTGGAGGGAGGTTACCAGTGGAGTTCCTCAGGGTTCAGTTTTGGGACCCATTTTATTTAATCTATTTATAACTGACCTCGGAACCGATTGCAGGAGTGGACTGATAAAGTTTGCGGATGATACGAAGGTGGGAGGCATTGCCAATTCGGAGGAGGATAGGGATATTCTGCAGGGAGACTTGAATGAGCTTGTGAATTGGAGTATCAGAAATAGGATGAAATTTAATAGTGAAAAGTGTAAGGTGATGCATTTAGGGATGACTAACAACAATTTTAGTTACAAGCTGGGGACGCATTGGTTAGAAGTAACGGAAGAGGAGAAGGACCTAGGGGTTCTGGTAGACCGGAGGATGACTGAGTCGACAATGTGACGTGGCGGTGAAAAAAGCCAATGCGGTCTTGGGATGCATTAGGTGAGGTATATCTAGTAGGGATAAGGAGGTGCTGCTTCCGTTGTATAAGGCGCTGGTGAGACCTCATTTGGAGTACTGTGTGCAGTTCTGGTCTCCCATGTTTAAAAAAGATGAACTCAAATTGGAATGGGTGCAGAGAAGGGCCACTAGGATGATCAGAGGAATGGAAAACCTGTCGTATGAAAGGAAACTAGAGGAGCTCGGGTTGTTTAGTCTGACAAAACGAAGGCTGAGGGGGGATATGATTGCTCTCTTTAAATATATCAGAGGGATAAATACAAGGGAGGGAGAGGAATTATTCCAGCTTAGTACTAATGTGGACATGAGAACGAATGGATATAAACTGGCCGTGGGGAAGTTTAGGCTTGAAATTAGACGAAGGTTTCTGACCGTCAGAGGGGTGAAATATCGGAACGGCCTTCCGAGGGAAACGGTGGGGGCGAGGGAGCTGTCTGGTTTTAAGATTAAGTTAGATAAGTTTATGGAGGGAATGGTTTAATGGTAAAACATATTAGCCAAGGAATACCGAGCAATGGTAGGTAAATAGTATAATGGCTAACAAGGGTCAGGCTGGAGACTCTTGCCTACATGCTCGGGGTCTTACTGATCGCCATATTTGGGGTTGGGAAGGAATTTTCCTCCAGGGTAGATTGGCTGAGGCCCTGGAGGTTTTTCGCCTTCCTCCGCAGCATGGGGCAGGGATCGCTAGCAGGAGGGTTCTCTGCCAATTGAAGTCACTAAAACACAGGATTTGGGGACTTCATCAGCAGAGTCAAGGGAAGGGTAGGGACGGTTTTGTGGCCTGCAGCATGCAGGGGGTCAGACCAGATGATCATAATGGTCCCTTCTGACCTTAAAGTCTATAAGTCTATGAATTATGGCCACTGTGACACTACAGGGACATGTGACCAGGTCACCTGGTGCTGAGCTCTATCTTGGGATACCAGTGTTTTTCCACTGACTGGTGTGGGAGCCAAGCTTTGCAACAAAGGATTCCCACTATATGCAAAAGCCATTTTAGGCGTGGCAGTGACCTCACTGTGGTTTTTCACTGACTCCCCACCTAAAGAGACTCTTGGAAACACCTAAGGAACAGACTGAACTGCGGGGAAGTGCTGGAATCAGGCTAAAGGGATTTTTACCCTGTGACTAGAACACCTGGGGATTTTAAGCTGTAAGCAAGTGCAGCTGGCCCCTCAAGAATCTGCAGCCTGCTTGTATCATCACTTAAGGTGAGGATCTGCTAATTCATATCCAGTCTCTTTAGCATATTAAGTTTAGTTTGCGTGTTTTGTTTGTTTGCTAGGTAATCTGCTTTGATCTGTTTGCTATCCCTTATAATCACTACCTTTTTTTTTTTTAGTTAATAAACTTGGTTTTGCTTTGTCTAAAACCAGTGTGTAGGAGTCATAACTCAAGGCAGAAAGCTGTTGTCTATTTTCTCTCCACATTGAGGGAAGGGGTAAATTTCATGAGCTTATGCTGTACAGTTCTCTGCGGCAGAAGGTGGTATAATTTTGGGTTTGCACTCCAGAGGAGGGTGCGTACTTGCTGAAGTAGCTGGGAATTTCCTTAGCTGGAGCCTTCCCATGCAGAGCTGATCTCAGCATCTGCATGTAACTGCTGACAGGATAGCCAGTCTAAGCTTAATTACCTAATTTTCCAAAGTACAAACCTGTAATGACAAGCGTATGTCTAAAGGCCAAAATCTGCTGGGGTGGTGGTGTCCCCATAAGTGAAGATAAACTAAAAAACGCCACTTTTAAACCAAAAGAAAAATGTCCACAAATGAGTTATATCAGTTTATTTATATTGGTGAAGTGTGTCTTCGCAGCCACAAGTTGTATTGGCAAAAGGTGTCAGGCACTGTGGGCAGACATTCAGATGTCTCCCACATCATCGGGTGCACTAATCTCTGGATCAAGTTCTCAAACTTCCTCTGTTCCATCCTATCATGTTTTAGGATCCACCCAGAAAAGGGGCTCTGGCACCGCCTGCCTTGTAACTTCAGGGACCTTTGGGCTGTGCTGCTATAGTTCAATTCCCTGACACCAGTATCCTGTCTATAAGCATAAGGTCTCACACCTTTGCTTTCACAGGCCTAGTTATACCTTTGTAGGGTGACATCAACAACCAGAGATGACCTATACCTGCTGATAGTGGGTGGGGGGAGGGGAAGAGTGAGGGCAGCAGCTTCAGCAGATGTTATTGAGCATGCTCAGTACAAGCCACGCAGGAACTCTGGGGGGAGGGAGCATGTGACCTGGCGTGCTCCGCCCAACGTGTTTCCTCTGCCAACAGCCCTTCTCAACATATGTCCTCAAGCTCTTAAATACCAGACACTCACTTCCCCTCTGGTTCATCACCCACAAAGGCATGAAACCAGCCCTCCACCACATTACCAGCTCACTTAGACATACACAGTTTGCTCACCAGAGTCCTGCTTGGGATAAAAATCAATGTTTAATTGCGGGGGGAAAAATCATTCAAAGATGAAGTAGTAAAGAGACCGCAAACCTACACCTTACACAGACAAACATAAAGACTCAATGTCTAACTTTACACTTTCATATTAGAAAGGGGATATTATCTAAGAAGAGTTACCTATTACTTTAAAAGAGTTTCCCAGTGTACTGCCTGTCCCTGTCCCCCCCCGCCTACAGGGGGGAACCAATATTCACAAACAGCCTCCTGCCTTGAGACTGTCCCCTCAAATTCTGGATGATCCGTTCAAACTCCTTCCATTTTAAAATGGTTGGGTGTGTGTGTGTGTGGGGGGGGGGGGGGAAAGAGTCATTTTTTTGTTCAGGCATTAAAGATGTTCAAAGCGGGTGGGGACACTCCCTTCTTTCTGAAGACTGGGGTTTTCTTTTCTGTTTTCAGCTGTTCCCATCTGCTTTGATGTCTTGTTCTCCTGGGCTGGACAATGGCTAGGTGCTTGAAGCCAGTCTTGTCTGGTTGGGGAAGTAGCTCCTGACTGCCTTGTTGTGAGGAGATGTTGAAGTCACCTCAGTCACCATGCTAATTTTATATACATACATTCATAACCACAATCGGCACACATCTCATCATGCCTAAAGTTCAGTGTAGTATGAACTTTCATAAAAGATTTTATTCTATATACCCTTATGGTAAAATAACCTAGTATGCAATCAGTTGGTGTAACTGCTTATTTGGTGGCGGGGGTTAAACCTTCTGTTCTCCCCATGGGATGTCTGGACCCTGATTGTCTCACATCCCATTATCTTCTCTTTTCCAGTTTTTAAAAATCCCACAGTTCCTTCTGTGCCATCCCACATTCTGCTCTTCCTCATGCCAGTCTTCAATCTCTGCCAACTTGCTGTCAGAAACATGGATGAACAAACCAGCCTAGCTGTCTTGTTTGTTTTATTCTCCTGTATGTGCAGATCTACCTCAGTGGCCAGCGTAGAGCACTGAGGTGTCATGGATGATGCAGACAGTGAAAGAGAGTCAACAGATGTTACAGGCATTCAGTGACAAGTGGCACACAGTGAAATGGCAGTTCTTCTGGCCTGTAAAATAAGCACTGAGATCAGATTGTGACGCAAATCTGGGATCAGCAGTGGACGCAGATGAAGAAGGCCAAATGGCTTGAATTGTGTGCTGAGCCTCTCTCAACACTGAGACACCGAAATGAGTGCTGCTTTGACAGTTGAGAAACGGGTGTTGATTGCCCTCTCAAAGCCTGCAACCCTGAATTGCCATTGGTTGATGGTCAATCAGTTCACTGCTGGAAAATATATGTTGGGGAATGGGGTGGAAGGGGCTGCCAACCAGCTATGAAAGGCCATTAAACATGTCCTGCTACACAGGATTGTGATTGAGCAATATGCAGGAAACAGATTCAATTAAATGGACTCAACCCTGCTTCTGAGAACACCAACAGAAAAGGGTGGTGGATCACAGGGGAAGTTTGAGACATTGAAACTGGATGATCAGTAAAGACTCGTGATGCTTGCATCTTTAGGAATAAAGAAAATCTTGAAATGCTGCAAGAAGGGTCACTTTCCCCAGACCAGCGTATTCACATTGGTGGAGTTGAATTGCTAATTGTGATTCTTAGGACCCCAGTCCACCATTTTCTTCCCTGGCTCATGAAGTCATACACAAGGGCACCTGGACAGGAGCAATGAAAGACTTAACTATCAACTGTGCAGGTGTAGGATGACTGGATTGTGCATTTGGCATATCAAAGGGCTGATAGAGATGTCTTATGACTAGGCTGGATCTGAGTGAGATGACTATTCCTACCATTGTTGGTGTGTGTGTTGCATAGTATTTTTGAGTTCAGTGGGGAAATGTAACTGACAGGGAGGTGGGGCAAAGCGGAAAACCTACTGACTTTTTTGTGTGGTTTGATACAAGGGTAATGACCAGAGTCCAATGAGATGCTGTATGGATGAGGAAGGCCGTTCAAGCACGCTTTGACAGCCAGTGTGTTTCTTTGTGTTACTTTATGAATATACAGTGCGTGGCCATGAATTTTTATGAATCTGAGACATTAATTTGGGGGGCTATGTCTATATTGTGGAAAAAAAGAAATGGCTTTCACAAAATAGAACTTTATTGTGTGGTAATGAACAACAAACTACTAATAAAAGAGTGCAGTGTGTTGGCTGCTCTGGGCTGTAACGCAGGTTACTGTATGTGTAATTCATAGCAGTTCTCCATTGGGATTGAGTGCATGGATATTGTGGTAGAGTGGGGAGATGTTTATGGATGCTAGAGTGTAGGCCTTTGGATGTTTTACTCCATAATACACTGGAGCATCTGAGTTTGCTGTCTGAGGAGTTGTAGGATGCCTCGGTGTATTTTTCGATGCACCTCGCAGTCCTTCTGCCATTCCTCCAGCATGTGTTCCTCCCATTCCCTGGTCTCATGGACTCTGGACTTGGCACTCTCGAGCAGCTCCAAAAACACATCTTGCCTTGTCGATCTTTATTTCGTGGTTATCGTGGTCAGTCTTTCAGCAGGTATGGCTCTCAAGGATACTTCAGCAGGGACACTAGACTGGGGGGGGGCCAGGGCCATGGGGGGGGGAAGGGCAGTGCAGGGGATGGTGCCACAGTTTGGGCACCTGTGGGCCCCCCATTTTTAGAGAGCTTCCATCGCTCCTGTACCTCAGCTGAGGTAACTGATAAACAACCAGGCAGCCAGCCATTTAGATTTAAAGGGTTAGCAGACATCAAAAGAGAAGTGTCACAATTCCCTATAATTTTTCTCATTCAGATCTGCGTACAAATATGAACAGTCACACTCACTACTGCTTGCTTCAGGGTCATGTCTTGGCAGACAGCACAGAGAGTAGACGGGGTTAAGAGTTTGAAAACTATCCTCCCCCTCCCAGAGAGAGGGTGTGGGAGTCCCGGATAAGTGTAGGAGTAGTTTAGTAAACACTGCTAAACTTACTCCAGGTGGTGATTATCTTCACAGATATCCTCACTCATGAGGATGCCAAAGGCCCAGAGACGTCAGCTGCTC
Source organism: Malaclemys terrapin pileata (assembly GCF_027887155.1). Lineage (NCBI taxonomy): Eukaryota > Metazoa > Chordata > Testudines > Emydidae > Malaclemys > Malaclemys terrapin. Next base: position 181,709,762 of record NC_071507.1, on the reverse strand, counting down.
AAGACGGAGGTTGCTTGGGTTCATATGCTGATGGGTTCCTCACAGCAGTGGCATCCTGGAGCTTATTGCAGAGTGGCATGGGAAGGAGTCTTTCTGTAGCAGATGAAAGGTGGATGCTCTTCCTAGAAATGTGAAGGCGAGGGCCAAATGACTTCAGTGAAATCATGCCAAAGGACAAAAGGATATTTGAGCCAAAGTAAACTAGAAACTCTGCAAGTGGAGAAGATTTGGGATAGCAGTCTAGTTCTGTGAGCCAGTCCAAGCCACGCACCCTGAACCACTAGCAGTTTCTAATGCTTTCCTGATTCTAAGCACAGCATGCAAGTAATTTGTTCTGTGTTTGGACTTTCACACTTAAAAACCAAATTCTTGTGTTTTAGACTACACAACCTCCATCCAGTAAGTTTACAATGGCATTTGCAAAATCATGTAGTCTGAATATCCAGTTACTGGACTGCTTGCAAGCATTCTTTTGTATTTTTGATGTATTTAATTCGAATGTTCAGATATTGATTTGAATGTATTCATTTTTTCAGTTCTGAATTAATTGAAATATGCTTGCATTGTTTTTTACCAGAAATCTTTTCTACATGCAAGAGGTTTTTAACTTGAAATGCATCAAAGGCTTTTGCTAAAGTGAATGTTTAAAGTATGCTTTCTCTAGCTTTTTGCCTATTACTTCCCAGTACATGCTCTTAAAATAAACTGACTACTTTAAAACAGAATTCTGTTGTTCCCTGCCTGTGCATGGTTGGCCACCATTTTGAGAAGGGGTTTGAAGTGTTGAGGGGCTATGCAAAAAAGAGTACAGTCCACTAAAAGGGACAGTAAATTACGCCTACCTGAGTCCCTTCTCATTCCTTATTGGGGCCTCTCTGGGCTCAACGGGGTCTCAGAGATCCTGTCAATGGGCTCTGCATCCACTACATCCCCCTCCTCAATAAGCTCTGTCACTAAGCAGTTCTGGGGAGCCTTCTAGGAGTGAAGTAAGCTCTGCCAACAAAAGCACTTATCTGCCAGTATTACTGCAGCTACACTAGAGTGTTAGCTGGCACAGCTATGTTTTAAAAAAACAAAAATACAAAAAAAAACCCCAAAACCCTAACCCCTATCTAACCAATATAGTTATGTTGGCAACAGATTCTACTGTAGCATTGCCCTGAGACAAAGACAGGCTAATGTTGTGACCTTCCCCAGGGTACAGTCTTGCCAGTTAAACAGCTGTCCCCTCAGTTCTCCAACCTGGTGTGGCTTTTATGCTGCTTCGCTGTGAGAGCAACCTAGCATGCTCACATACAGCCTCTTGCATGTAAATTAGGTCCAGCTGAGTTATGAGTGGTCTTAGCCAGGCATTCCTGAATTATATTAGTCACACCAGCAAATTCCCAGTCCCAGACTTGTGCTCAAAAATGTGCATCTTGTACTGTCCAGTTCTTTCCTTCTGGACGATACAAGCTCATAGAAAGTCCGTCATTTAGTTAATAGAAAAAGCAACAAAGAGTCCTGTGGCACCTGATAGACTAACAGATGTATTGGAGCATAAGCTTTCGTAGGTGAATACCCACTTCATCAGCGTCTGACAAAGTGGGTATTCACCCACAAAATCTTATGCTCCAATACATCTGTTAGTCTATAAGGTGCCACAGGATTCTTTCTTGCTTTTTACAGATCCAGACTAACACGGCTACCCCTTTGATACTTAATAGAAAATGATATGCACAAATCCAGTTATCTCAAATGAATTTCCCAAACACTTTAATCCAAACACTCTGGTTTTGATAAAATAATAAAACAAGATTAACTACAGTAAAATAGATTTTTGGTTTTTCCAAGTAACAAGGCATAAGTCAGAATTGGTTGCAAAGAAATTAAAGGTAAAACACAATTACTAGCTAACATAACAAGCTAAAGTGAATTCAGAGCATGGGATCTCTTACCACATGTTCTAGCAGTCTTACTGGCTGGATGCCTTTCAGCCAGGATCACTCCCCAGTACAATGATGCTTCCTTTTTCTTTCAAGTGTCATTGATAACATAAGTAGAGATGAAGAGAGAGATGATTTGTGTCCTCTGTTCCGTATTCTTCCATCGTTTCCTCCTTTTTGAGAATAATTTCCAGGAGACAGTCTGTTTACATGGGAACCTCTAGCTATTCCATTGCCAAGCAGTACATTTCTGACTCTCACCTTCTTCCTACCAAAGAATGCCCACTTAATCAGGTGATAATCCATTTGATTATGCTAACACCTGGCTGAGGTGCTGGCTAGCCTTTTGTCTCTGAGGGATTGGTTTGAAGCAGTTTCCCTAGACTTGAAACAAGTCTTATATAATAGAATTTTATAACTTTACATTAACAATATTGCCACACATTCTATCAGGACAGTAATGTTCAGCAGATCGAGCTTTCACATTATACCTCACAAGGCATTCTTTGTACAAGATTCATCATCATTTTAGGAAAGTGGTGAACATAAGAATACAGATTATCACAGATGTCATTCCTAGGCTGAGAATAGGAATTGAACTCACCTCAGTACAGTGCCTTAACCTTAACCAGTGCCTTAAGTCCTCTGTCATACCAGGAGGAGGAAGCTGGATGGTGGCAGGGGGGGGGGGAGGTGCTCTGTGACTGTGGCTTATTTGTGGTCCCCTCTCCAATCACACCTCTGGATAGAGTTCCTCTGGGCAGTGTCCACTGCTTCCCTAGAAACCTTTTGAAGAGCAGTGGGTGCTGTCAGGTGTTCTCTGCTTGGGGTACCCCTCAGGATCCCTGATTTTCAACCATTGACCTCACACCCTCTCCTATCTTTTCATTTGTTGTCCCTAGAAATCAATTGTAGCCTGGGCTTAGCGGTCCTTCCCTGTTAGGCGAGAGGGCAGCCTTTTGGTTCTGGGTAGGCCTAGTCCCACCTACCACAGTACTAAAGATAGTTCACACCTTCCAACTTCTGCAACAAATGAGGGAGGGGTCCTAATGACATCAGTTTCCTGTACTATAAAATCCTGATTCATCACTGGAGCAGGTCCATCCTGTTCACTGAATGAGGCAAAAGTCTTGTGGGGAAAAAAGTACATGATCATGGAATTAAAGATTGTATCATAATGCATGCACAGGGAGGAAAGGGGAGGCAAAATTAGGTTGCACAGGCACCTAATTCAGGCACTTGCTAATTTTTGACTGCTTAACTTTGCAATCTTAATGTGTTTAGCATTGGTGTGTGTGTAATTTCCTAGATTTTTTTTTTTTTAATAAAAAAGCCATCTCTCCTCCTACATGCTAGGATCCTATCTGCATGACAAGTAGAGATGGCAAGTCCTGCAGTGTGAGTCACAAGAAGTGCAGCACTTGTAGTGCTGCCACTGAAAACTCCCTGCCTTCAGATCCACTGAGTGTTTTTAAAGGAAAATATACTGTGAGGTGACAAATTAATTAAAACAGCTGAGTGGTATGTGATGGGTTTGGTCACAGAGATCCCCTTGCGACTGTCACCAGACATGCTGAAGATACCTCTGAGCCTGTTTTCCCTGCAAGCTTTGGACTCCAGAACCCTGCCTTGCTAAGCCAGACACGCTGGCCTGCTGCAACACAGACCCAGGGTTGTGATTAATGAAGGTGTGTGTGGGGGAGCTCCCTTTTATGTCAAGTATCGGTGGGTAGCCATGTTAGTCTGTATGCACAAAAACAACAAGGAGTCTGGTGGCACCTTAAAGACTAACAGATTTATTTGGGCATAAGCTTTCATGGGTAAAAAACCCACTTCTTCTGATGCATGGAGTGAAAATACTCTAGTTAGCCGTAAAATCCCTCTTGGTGTCTGTTTTTTGCTTACTTTACCAGTAAAGATTAACAAGCCGACACGTAAAAGAAAAGGAGTGGGCACCTGACGAAAAGAACCAATGGGAAGGCTAGAACTTTTTAAAATAGGGGGGGGGGGACTTCCCCTTAAACCCATAGGTAAAGCAAGCAGAGAACAGACACCAAGAGGGATTTTACAGTTAACTGGCTGGCTGGGTGTCCATAAAAGGGAGCTACCACCACCACCCCCTTCATTTATCACATCCCCCAAAACTGCAGGCTTTAAGTGAAAACAGCTTAGCAGGTTACCTGTCTCCAGCACCCAGACACCCAGCTCCCACTGGGATGCAAACCCCAAATAAATCTGTTTTATCCTGTATAAAGCTTATACAAGGTAAAATCATAAATTGTCCACCCTCTATGACACTGATAAAGAGATATGCACAGCTATTTGCTCCCCCAGGTATTAATCACTTACTCTGGGTTCATTAATAAACAAAAGTGATTTTATTAAGTATAAAAAGTAGGATTTAAATGGTTTCAAGTAATAACAGACAGAACAAAGTAAGTCACCAAGCAAAATAAAGCAAAAACATGCAAGTCTAAGCCTAATATGTTAAGAAACTGATTACAGGTAAAATCTCACTCAGATGTTCCAATAAGCTTCTTTCACAGACTAGACTCCTTCCTAGTCTGGGCCCAATCCTTTCCCTTTGGCTCCAGCTGACCTCTCAGATGGAACTGGGGGTTTTCTCATGACTGACAGCCCCCTTTGTTCTGCTCCACCCCCTTTTATAGCTTTGGCACAAGGCGGGAATCTTTTGTCTCTCTGGATCCCCACCCCTCCTTTTACATGGAAAAGTACCAGATTTAAAATGGATTTCATTATCAGGTGACATGGTCACATGTCCTGTGAGATCCCAGCCTCCATTCTTCCCGGGCTGGGCCACAAGTACACAGGAAAGTTTGCAGGTAAACAGAGCCATTTACTGTTCATTGATTCTGAAGCACCCTTAATATCCACTTAATATGTTTACATCAGTAATACAAGTTTATATCTTATTCTGCTAACTTTAGACATAGAAATAATACATGAAAACAAATAGGATGAACACACTCAGTAGATTATAAGCTTTGTAATGATACCTTACAAGAGACCTTTTGCATAAAGCATATTCCAGTTACATCATATTCACATTCATTACCATATTTTCATAACACAGATGGAGTGCAATGTCACATGGTCCATTCTGTAAAGCTGTCAGGGCAATAAAAGACAAGGAATCAGACATATACTTCCCCTTACCTTGCCATTTTATTTCAGCCAACTTTTGTTTTATCCAAAAGTCACTGTAATAAGTGAACTCATGACCTGTCATTGTATCTACACTGGGGTAGCTTTTGATGTGAAAGCTCATAGCACAAAGTTTACATCCAAGCCCTGAAGAAGAGCTCTGTGTGTGGTTCAAAAGCTTCTCTCTCCCCAACAGAAGTTGGTCCAGTAAAAGATATTCCCTCACTCCCCTTGTATCTCATGCATGTTAAAGGTCACTCTTGAAGCGGGACAGAGGAAGAGAGGGGAGCAGGGCTTATGCTATTTGACAAGCAGGCAGTGACTTTTCTTTCCCTTGGGGGTTTAATCTTCACTTTTGAATCGTGAAAGCTAGTGGAGCTGAGTGCTGAAACCCATTGCAGAGCAATTATCCTTCCTGCTGCAGCTCCCTTGCAATTCTTTTCATGGGAGCTGATGATATACAGAACTATGAATCAAGTATCACTCACCTTGAAGCCAGCCATTCATCTATTTAGATGAGTTAAAAGTCAACATTTGAGAACTGTCCTGGCACTAAATGACAATGAAAACAAACAGTTCAGTTTTCGGATCATTCAAAACTAACTGCAGTTGAGCAAACTGACTTGTCAAAACAAAGCCAAACAAAAGCTTGTTGGCTAAATTGATGACCTGTCACTGAAGTGTCAGGGAAAGAGCTGTTGTTCTGAATGCCCATAATAAAAGCTGTAATATTTGATAGGCTTCACTCTTGAAGGGTGGGAGGCAGAAAGGTCTCATGCTATCTGACACACGAGCAGAGAGATTCCATTATACCACTGGGGTTTTATCTATTCTTTTGAATCCTGAAAGCAAATGGAGCTGAGTGCTGAAATCTATTACAGAGCAATTGTCCTTGCTGCTCAAGCTCTTACTGTTATCTTCATGGGAAGCTCAGATGGCTAGGTCTGACACAGGATGGTGAATCAAGGAGCTCTTCTTGGACCCATTTTAATGTTTCCACTCCCCTACATGCCTAGACGGTCTTGACATTCACATGTCGAGACAATCCACTGCATACTTAAAACTAGAGTCTTTTTATTAGCTATTCATATAAGAGATTCTGCTATTCAAGAGATTTTGTAATCCAAGAAAGATTTGGGCATTAATTATTTATGGTTAATTATCATTATTGCAACTATGTAGTTGTATTAAAAATCTCTCAGGCAAAACAGTAACACCACAGCTATACAGAGTTTGGAAAATGCATACAGAAGCTGCAAAGGATTTTTCAAGAGGGATATGAAGGGGAAAATATCTCAAGGACAAATAAATATAGCTGCAGAACACTTGTCAATTGAGTACAATGCTATTTAGTACAGAGAACTGAAATATGTGAAATTGCTTGATTAGGTCTTAAAAAATGTTAGTTTCAGGAAACGAAGTTCCTGAAAGGTAGATACCGTGAATATTTGAACTTGTGCCTAAGGAGACATTGGTGGACAAAGATCATACCTCAAGATCATAAGTATGTAGGATAATTGATATACATAGATTATATGGTGTAATACCGTGCTTTCTCCTTCACATGCTCAGCTGATATTGTATTTGCATATTGTAGGAGAAATGTGCATCAAAATGATATTTTTTATTCCGATTTATGTCAGGGTAAGGTGCAATCCCTGGCTAAAAACATAATAGTGTTTTAAAATATTTAAATGGTGGTTAAAAGGCTCATCTTTCACATCTATCATTAGATATTAACCAGGTCCTCGTTATAATTATGAAGTCAACTTCTGTAGAATCTCTTGTCCATGCACCTCAAATCACTTTACAATGACGGCCAAAATCTTGTTATATTTAGTCTTGCTGAGTAGCAATTACTCCTATGAGCAGTCTCATTGTGTACAATGGAACTGTGTGAATAACTACTTCTTAGCAGGAGACAGACTAGCAGAATAGAACCCTTATTAATGAAACGTACAATTCCCTTTTGTAGGTAGGTATTTCGTTATACCCAACTTGCAGATGGATAAATTTAGAGACAGAATTAAGTGACTTGAGCAGGGTTATATAACAAATTAGTGGAACATCTGGGAGTAGAGTGCAAGAGTTCTGACTTCCAATTTTATGGTGTAGACACTAAATCCCTGCAATGCTGTATGATTGCAAGCACACAAAAGTAGTGACTAAATATCACGTGACAATGAATGAATTACTTTTCACTCCAGAAACCATCCTTTTCTGCCAGTCCATGCTTCTTAGAATCTAAAATATGAGAAAATTTATTTTACTTTTGGGTTTCTGAGGAAACATTTAACTAGATGTTTTTTAGGCTGTTTTCTTTTTAATTTGTGATGGTGAATGAATTATCCGTGTGGTGGTTTTTGTGGCAGGATTAAGCAAGTTGGTTGGGCAGACATTCCCCTTGCACTGTTTTAGTGCAAGACTTGAGAACATAAGAACGGCCATATTGGGTCAGACCTCATGTCCTCTATCCTGTCTTCCAACAGTGGCCAATGCCAGGTGCCCCAGAGGGAATGAACAGGTAATCATCAAGTGATCTATTCTGTGACAATGCACTCCATAATGCTTTATGGAAATATGCTAATGAGTGTGAATATAATATAACTGGAATATGCTTTATGCAAAAGGTTTCTTGTAAGATATCATTACAAATCTTATCTACTGAGTGTTTTCATGTATCATTCTTGTATCTGAAAAAGGGATATGAAGTATAACTCTAAGGTCCTATTGTAGTTATGTAAAGTGTGGGCCATTAATGGTGGTTTGGAAGCTTGACTCGGACAATTGGTTGTAAATGGTCTGTTTACTTGCAAGCCTTCCTGGGTGTATGTGGGCCAGCCCTGGAAGAATGGAGGCTGGGGGTCTCACAGGACATGTGAACAAGTCACCTGATACTGGAATCCATCTTAAACCTGGTGCTTTTCCTTTTAGAAGGAGGGGTGGGGACCCAGAGAGACAAAAGATTGCAGCTTTGTGCCAAAGCTATAAAAGAGGGTGGAACAGAACAAAGGGGGCTGTCATTCATGAGAACACCACTGCTTTCCACCTAACATGGGTGCTGGAACTAACAAGGACTGTACCACGGGAAAGGATTGGGCCCAGACTAGGAAGGAGTCTAGTCTGTGAAAGAAGCTTATTGGAACATCTGAGTGAGATTTTACCTGTAATCAGTTTCTTAACATATTAGGCTTAGACTTGCGTGTTTTTGCTTTATTTTGCTTGGTGACTTACTTTGTTCTGTTTGTTATTTCTTGAAACCACTTAAATCCTACTTTTTATACTTAATAAAATCACCTTTGTTTATTAATGAACCCTGAGTAAGTGATTAATACCTGGGGGAGCAAACAGCTGTGCATAGCTCTTTATCAGTGTCATAGAGGGTGGACAATTTATGATTTTACCCTGTATAAGCTTTATACAGGATAAAACAGATTTATTTGGGGTTTGGATCCCATTGGGAACTGGGTGTTTGGGTGCTGGAGATAGGTGACCTGCTGAGCAGTTTTTGGCTAAAGTCTGCAGCTTTGGGGGCATGGACCAGACCTGGGTCTGTGTTGCAGCAGGCTAGCAGGTCTGGCTCAACAGGGCAGGGTTCTGGAGTCCCAAGCTGGCAGGGAAAACGGGCTCAGAGGTAATTTCAGCACATCAGGTGACAGTCCCAAGCAGGTTTCTGTGACCAAACCCATCACACATTCCCTATCACTCATTCCCAGCTTCTGGAAAACAGAGGCTAGGGACAGCTCATAGCCATTGATGGACCTATCCTCCTTGAATTTATCTAGTTCTTTTTTTAAAAGAATCATATGCAAGGACAAAGGGAGAAAATGACCAGGGAGGAATATAAAAATATTTCTCAGGCATGCAGGAGTGAAATCAGGAAGGTCAAATCACAATTAGAGTTGCAGCTAGCAAGGGATGTTAAGAGTAACAAGAAGGGTTTTTAGAGGTATGCTAGCAACAAGAAAAAGGTCAGGGAAAGTGTGGGTTCCTTACTGAATGGGGCAGGCAACCTAGTGACAGAGGATGTGGAAAAAGCTAATGTACTCAATGTTTTTTTGCCTCTGTCTTCATGAACAAGGTCAGCTCCCAGACTACTGCACTGGAAAGCACAGTATGGGGAGGAGGTGACCAGCCTTCTGTGGAGAAAGAAGTGGTTCAGGACTATTTAGAAAAGCTGGACGAGCACAAGTCCATGGGTCTGGATGCAATGTATACAAGGGTGCTAAAGGAGTTGGCTGATGTGATTGCAGAGCTATTGGCCATTATCGTTGAAAATTCATGGTTATCGGGGGATGTCCCAGATGACTGGGAAAAGGCTATTATAATGCCCATCTTTAAAAAAGGGAAGGAGGAGGATCTGGGGAACTATAGGCCGATCAGCCTCACCTCATGGAAAAATCATGGAGCAGGTCCTCAAGGAATCAATTTTGAAGCACTTTGAGGAGAGGAAAGAGATCAGGAACAGTCAGCATTGATTCACCAAGGGCAAGTCATGCCTGACTAACCTAATTGCCTTCTATGATGAGATCACTGGCTCTGTGGATGAGGGGAAAGCAGTGGATGTGTTATTCCTTGACTTTAGCAAAGCTTTTGATATGGTCTCCCACAATATTCTTGCCAGCAAGTTAAAGAAGTATGGGCTGGATGAGTGGACTGTAAGGTGGACAGAAAGCTGGCTAGATCATCGGGCTCAACGGGTAGTGATCAATGACTCCATGTCTAGTTCGCAGCCGGTATCAAGCGGAGTGCCCCAAGGGTCGGTCCTGGGGCCGGTTTTGTTCAATATCTTCATTAATGATCTGGAGGATGATGTGGAATGTATGCTCAGCAAATTTGCAGACTAAGCTGGGAGGAATGGTAGATATTCTTGAAGGTAGGGATAGGATACAGAGGGACCTAGACAAATTAGAGTATTGGGTCAAAAGAAATCTGAGGTTCAACAAGGGTAAGTGCAGAGTCCTGCACTTAGGAAGGAAGAATCTCATGCACTGCTACCGGCTAGGGACCGAATAGCTAGGCAGCAATTCTGCAGAAAAGAACCTAGGTGTTACAGTGGATGAGAAGCTGGATATGAGTCAACAGTGTGCCCTTGTTGCCAAGAAGGCTAATGGCATTTTGGGCTATATAAGTAGAAGCATTTCCAGCAGATCAAGGGACGTGATCATTCCCCTCTATTCGGCATTGGTGAGGCCTCATCTGGAGTATTGTGTCCAGTTTTGGGCCCCACACTACAAAAAGGATGTGGAAAAATTGGAGCGAGTCCAGCAGTGGGCAACAAAAATAGTTAGGGTGCTGGGGCACATGACTTATGAGGAGAGGCTGAGGGAACTGGGCTTATTTAGTCTGCAGAAGAGTGAGGGAGGATTTGATAGCAGCCTTCAACTACCTGAAAGGGGGTTCCAAAGAGGATGGAGCTAGGCTGTTCTCAGTGGTGGCCGATGACAGAACAAGAAGCAATGGTCTCAAGTTACAGTAGGAGAGGTCTAGGTTGGATATTAGGAAACACTATTTCACTAGGAGGGTGGTGAAGCACTGGAATAGATTACCTAGGGATGTGGTGGAATCTCCTTCCTTAGAGGTTTTTAAGGCCTGGCTTGACAAAGACCTGGCCGGGATGATTTAGTTGGGGATTGGTCCTGCTTTGAGCAGGGGGTTTGACTAGATGACCTCCTGAGGTCCCTTCCAACCCAGATATTCTATGATTCTATGATTCTAAAAGGCAAGGACTCCTTTCTTAACTAAGGAGGCTCTTTGCATATTCCTGGCCCCTTTTTGCACCCATGTAAAACTCTATTAATCCCTACAATGAAAGTACAATGCATGGCTAATAAGGAGATCACCACCTTCTTTAATCCTTCCATTATTTCCATGCAAGGATAAAAAGAGTGATCTGCCAAGCATTGTTAGGTGCAAGGGTTAAGCGAGAGACTATTCGCAGGGGCAATGCTATTTCAATAGCCAAAATACTGGCATGTTTCTTTTATTTATTTTTGGTCTTGTAGAAAACAGGACTAATCCTTTACTCTGTGTCCTCACACATGATACTTGCACTTTTTCTGGCATGGGTAAATCAATGCACCCCTTCAATGAATTTGCTAGAGCTACAGAACTGCCTATAATATAATCATGAAAAACATTAAGGACCAAATCATGGCCCTATGAATATTAGGTTAGAGGGAGCAAAGAGGAAGATGTTAGGCTCCAGCAGTACTGTGGGATGCATGGCAGAGAGTCATGCTGCAGCTTAAAGGTATAGGCTCTGGTGTCTACAGTACCACGCAGCTAGCACACACTGGTGTGTATGCTGGGCAAAGCCATGATTGCATCCCTTTCCTTCTAGACTATTAAGTATGCCACCAGCAGCATTAACCATCTTGCACCTCTTGCAATCCCAGCCACATTGTGGCTGTCATCTTGAGGGTTTGCTGGGAGGGAAGAGGAAGGGGCTCCCCCCACTCTAATGCATTTGGGACCCAATTATCACTTACACTAAGGCCCCTTTATACTACCTAAAGTGGGTGTAAATGTGGCTTACTCTAAGGTCCCTTTACTGTCAGAGGGGTGTAAAGTAGCCTTTGTGCATAGGCCTGTCATGAGTCTGTCTGTAGAGTGCCCCCTCTAGGACCTACATGGGAAGTACACACCTGAGTCCAATTATGCCCACACTAGCAGGTGTTACAGGGCATCTTTCTAACAGGCCAGCCCTCAACCCTATGGCTGAGGCCTCTGGAGTCTGGTCCCCTCACAGGGTCCCAAGTGAAACCACAAAACAGCCTGCAGTCAGTAAATGGGGCTAAACAAAAAGGGGGGGGGGACAAAAAAAACTGTAGGCAGCTCCCTCCAGAATATGGGCCTCGCTTATTTCAGAGGGACCTTAGGGCTATCACCATCCATTAGGGTTCCAATGGAAGTAAATATCAGTCCTCTTTCTCCTTCATATAAGGGGTCCTGCACCCTCCTTCTGCAAGGGCAGGGGCTTTGCAAGCTCCCAGTCCTCTTCAGGGCTAGAGAGGCTCAAAAAACTGTTTCCTTCCCAGGGTTGGCCAGATCTGAAAAACATTCTGTCCCTTTTAACTCTTCCTTCAGTCCTGGTATGACTCGCACGTGTGGCAGAGTAAGGCCATTTTAGCCCAAAGCAGTTCCTTAACCACTTGCATACTAGTCCAGGGTTTATATACCCCATCGCAAGGCCTCTGCAGTGTATTATACATGCTGAAGTGGCATTAAAAGAAGATTAAAAATCCCTTCCAAAGCCCAGGTGTTGCTGGTAAAAAAAAACAAAAACAAAAAAAAAACCACCACGAGATAAAATAAAATACATTTGTGACACAAGCGATGAATCAAGAGGATCTGACCTGACAGGGAAATCAGATAATGGGTTCTACAAAGGTGCCCCTATTCCTAGACAGAAAGACTAATACTTTTAAGTGGAAATGAGGACTGTGAGTGTTGGGTTATTTGAGGTATCAACTGTGGGCTGTAGTGATGTGAGAAATATTTGTTCTGGCAGAAAAGATTAAAATAAGTTTCAAAAACTACAACCATGTATAAAACATTCCCTTCTATCCTTGGAGACCAGTGAAGAAACAGATAAATAGAACATCTTAGGAAAGATTCAAATCTAGTCTTGACAACCTATTAGCATTGCTCAAGAGCAAGTTGCCCCTGTTGTCTTTGAGGATTAGGGTGATGGAGGGACTATGCTTATGAGAGGATGCACAGAACACAGGGATGTTTCAATGCCAGCAAACAGTCACACACACTCCTGCAGTATTTTTAGCATAATTTCATTGGGCTAAAAAGCATATTTGCATATGGATCCTCTCATATAAACTTGCAAGTGCAAATGATGTATGGTAATACTATTGGTTGCTGTTATAATCAGCTTTCATACTGTATGCCATACCAACTGTTTCTCTTATCATCCATAAGTCTGCTATTAAGTTACAAAGTTTTTTTAAAAGTACATAATGTCTTGTCTTATTCCTGGCTTATAGATGTTCTTAATTTATTTCTCTGTTCAGCTCCTTTTCCCTTCCCCACCATACAGGCAGATACTGCACAGGTTTTGTTCAACACATCATAATAGGCATAAACTTCTTTTTAAAAGAATTGCATTGTTCCACTCTTAACTTGGATGCCTGCTTATCTGAAAAAAGCAGTAAATCTCATGTATAACAACTCCAATGCTACGGATGTATTTATAACAGATCCCAAGTAATTTTCTTCAATCACATTTCTTTCTGGAAATATTGCACCTATGATTGTTTCAAGTAATCCATAAGATTAGTATAGCTGAAATAAATTAGTCGGGGATGGGGATTAAGGCAGGGATTTTCTATTTTTAGTTTGTTTGCTTTTATGCATTTGAAAGCATTTTTGGTTTTAGTCAGTTTCACCGTTTTCCCTGCACAGCCAGTTACAGTGAAATTCACCATTGGTCAAATTCTGGACCTCTACACAATCTGCCAGTTCCCAACTAAACCCTATTACATGGGCTTTTAAGGGGACTACAGTGATGCATATGCAATGTGGCTAACTCTAGCCACTTGGATTGCAAATTTTATGATAGGTGGTATTTGTCTTGACCCCCAGCTCTGGTAATCTTGTGACTGCGAGATTCTCAGCATTCTTTAAAAAAACAAACAAACACTTGTAGCCCTTCTGGTTGCTGAGGAAAGCTGAAAATGTGGAATCACAGTAATGTTGAGTTGAACGGGACCAGAGGTCATCTAGTGCAGTCCCCTGCAGTGAGGCAGGACCAAGTACACCTAGCTCACTCCACCAGAGAAGTAGATCACAAAATAGAATGGGCCACCCAAATAATCTAAGACAGTGGTGGCCAGCACATCCCTGCAGCCTGCCATTTCCAACAGCTCCCACTGGCTGGGAACAGTGAACTGTGGCCACTGGGAGCTGCAGGGGGCTGTGCCTGCAGATGGTCAACATCCACAAAATGTCTCCCAGACTGCAATCAGCTTACCCTGATGGGCCACAGATTGCCCACCACTGCCCTAAGAGAACCTGCTTCAATATGGGGGTGAGGGGAGGAAATCCCACTGACCCCCTACTCATGAGCTACCATACCATCCTGGAACCCTTACAGAGTATCATCAAACAGTTACAACAAATACTCAATGGGGACCACATACTGAAAGAGAACTTTCCAGATCCCCCTCTTCTGGACTGTGCCAAGCTCATCATCAGGATCTCCCCACAGACGAGGATGCACCAACTCAAAGTGGCACCAGATCCTGCCATAACAACAGATACAGGCATATCTCCACTGCTATGATGATCAATACTCCCAACAACATGCCTTTCAAGATCTGTAAGTCCTACATGTGTGCCTATGACAATATGTAGTGTACCTCATCCAGTGCATGAAATGCCCCATCAACTATCTGGGTGAAACCACTATGCTCTTGAATGACCCACACAGAAAAATAAGACACAAATACCCAATCACCCACTTTCACAAAGCGATCACTCCATATTTGACCTCTCAGTTCTAATCCCCAAAAGAAATCTGCATGACACCTTCAAAAGAAGAGTCTGGGAACTTAAGTTCATAACTCTGCTAGACACCAAAAGCCACTGATCAACAGACTCTGGCTTTATGACTCATTTAAAACCATGTGTAACTTCCTAAGCCTCCTTTGTCCTATGACTATAGGGGTGTTAATCCACTTCACTTTAAATAGTCTCCTGCAATATGTATTAACTCATTCTTAATAATCTGTCCCATTTTGTATTTAGCTGTGACACTGATTTCTTTTCCCAGAGCTGAAGAAGAACTCTTTGCATCTCAAAAGCTTCTCCTCCACCAACAGAAGGTTGGCCAGTAAAAGATTACCTCACCCACCTTCTTTCTCTCATATCTTGGGGCCAACATGCTTACAACAAAACTGCAATAAACTATCCCTGACAAGTGATTGTCTAATCTGGTTTTAGAAACCTCCAATGATGGGGATTTTACTCCCTTCTTTAGAAGTCTATTCCAGAGCTTAACTATCCTTATAGTAAGACAGTTTACCCCAATATCTAACCTAATCAACCTTTGCTGAGGATTAAGTTGAGAATAATTCATTGAGAATAATTGATCATGGTCCTCTTTATAACAGCCCTTAAGATATATGAACTGTTATCCGGTCCCCCCTCAGTTGTCTTTTCTCAAGACTAAACATGTCCAGACTTTTTAACCTGACATATGAGAATAGATTTTCTCAGCCTTTTATCATTTTTGTGCTCTCTTCTACACTTTCTTAAAATGTGGTGCCCAGAACTGGCACAGTACTACAGCTGAGGCCTCACCAGTGCCAAGTGGAGCAGGACAATTACCTCCCTGATCTTACATACAGCACTCTTGTTAATACACCCCAGAATGTTATTAGCCCTTTTTTTACCTTGCACTTTTTTTTTTTGCATCCTGTTGTTGGCTCATAATCAATTTGTGATCTGTTATAACCATCCGCAGCAGTATTACTGCCTAGACAGTTGTTCCTTGTTTTGTAGTTGTGCATTTGATTTTTCCTTCGTAAGTGTAGTACTTAGCACTTGACTCTATTGAATTTCAGGATGACTTAAGTGAACCTGAAAGGCTCAGAAAACAGAAGGTGAATTAATAAAAAAATCCACTTAAAAAAACAATCTAAAAACGTCCATGATTTTTAAGTTATGCTCATGAGTTTTAGGACCTGACTTGAATTTTTGAACAGTTAGGTTTGATGACGCCTGTATTTGACCTATGCAGCCATCTCTGCAAGGGTGAATTTACCCTAGGGAATATAGATCCTTAACTTAGGCCTAATTCTGCTGCCATTCTGGAAGCATTCTTACTAATTTTCCTGGAAGCAGGAGCAGGTCTGTGCTTCTGTGACAGCTAACATCTTGGTTGACAGCAGCAAAGATTGAATCAGGGACCTCAGAGCGAAAAGCACAAGTCTCCACAGCTTGAGCTCAAGAGGCAGACATACTACCTGAGAGATGTAACAGATTCACATCTTCTGTGGATTAGGCACAGACTGGGAGATATAAAACATACTGACCACTGGGTTTCACTTTCATTTAATATATTTTATAACTATGAATATATTTCAAGAGGCCAGCACTGTGTGGGTAAATAATGCTGCTAAGGATGCTTTCCTTTTTTGTTTGTTCATTCTTTCCTTTAAAAGTGTGGAAAAACTAAACTGGGCAATTATAACTCTTTTGCTTTTAATTATTTTAATTGTTAGTAATATACGTGTATTACAAAATATGAATTTTAAGTTGAGATGGCTCTTTAAAATGTAGGTTCTGACATTTTTATTGCATGCTTTTTGATGAGACTTCAGACATAGTCTGTAGTTTCTGATGTCAGAAAAGTCTATATAAGAAGTTTACAAAACCACACTTCACAGTTGTGTATGCTGTGTAGATTAAAATATTAAATCACACATTGCAAAATGAATTTTAAAATATCTTGGTATTCATGTGGATGGAGAAAATGTCTCCTCTCTACATGTATTGCATTCTTTGGGTGTTAAAATATAGATTAACGTGATACATAAATTAACCAAGCAATTTGACATTTAAAAACAATCCCCACTAGTCTTTCATTTTCACTTCCCACTGCAGGTGCATTAAAAATAAACAAATTATTAACTTGTTAGCAGAATTAATTGAAATGTTTAAAGTAACTTTCTAAAAATATTCCTTCTAACTGCCTTGTGAATTCCTCTGTTTGAATCCAACCTGAATGATTCATGAGAAAACAACTTGTAAACTGTTGCAAGCATTCCCATTTCCTACCTTGTCATAATCTCTGTAGACAAAAATAATTGAAAATAATAATTCATTAGTTATTCCAAAACAATGTTCAAATTGTTTTACTTTTAAATCGTGCTTTTGCCATTTTTGTCTCATTTTCTCAGTCAGAAAGCAAATGCTTTGACTCTTTCTTTTAAAAAAATTGAAATACTTTTTTTTAAGTAATGATAATTAACCATGATTAGCACAATTTACCCAGTAGATCCTTAATCACTGGCAATTTTTAAATCAAGATTGGACTTAAAAAAAATAAATACAAAAGATATGTTCTAGTTCAAACAGGAAGAATTAATTCAGGCAAGTCCTAGGGACTGTTATACAGACGATCAGAATAGATCACACTGGACCCCTCTGGCTTTATAATCCCTGTATCTAGGAAATGTTAAGGTCCAGATTTTCAAAAGAACTCTGCTCCAATTTAAATACTTAAAAAGCTACTGAGTGTTGAGCTCTCTTGAAAATCTGCTCACTTCACCTAGGTGCCTAAATTAAAATTCTTGGGTACTGAATTCTTTTGTACACCTTGGACCTCAATCTTCTTTTTCCATTCCAGTTAGTTCCATAAGAACTCTTACAATTGTTTTACCTGGCTCTGTGGTGTGGCATGCAGGAAAGGGCCTGTCTTGAGTGTGACTTTGGAACCCTCACTTCACAAACTTGGCAGGGTCTTGGAATGCTAGTTCCATGGAGAAAGAAGACTCACTGCATTCTGTGGCAGTCACAATAGCATGCTGTGGCAACAAGTACTGATATAGTGAGTCTGGAGTCCATTCTGAACACAAAGAGAATTGTGTGCACGGCCGTATGTGTGCGCGCGCACACACACACACATATGTAAACACACACAAGGGCCCAGATCCCTAAAGATATTTAGTCATTGGTTGGCTCAGCATTGCACCAGCTACCTGTACATAGGGTTAGAAGAGACTGCAAGGGTCATCTATTCTAACCCCCATAGCTTGCTGACCAGTGGAATTCTCAGCCCTGCGTTAAGTACCCAGGCTCCCCATAGAGTGCATGGGGAGAGTTAGATGTCAAAGGAAGTGATCTTCAGAAACTGGCCATGTGAGCAGGGTGCCACCTAAGCTAGCCAGGAGTGAAATGGTGAGGAGAGGGGCTTAGGCACCTAAATGGCTGACTTCGTTTACCTGGTTAATGGGCCAAAGATAAGAACAGGAGTACTTGTGGCACCTTAGAGACTAACAAATTTATTAGAGCATAAGCTTTCGTGGACTACAGCCCACTTCTTCGGATGCATATAGAATGGAACATATAATGAGGAGATATATATACACACATACAGAGAGCATAAACAGGTGGGAGTTGTCTTACCAACTCTGAGAGGCCAATTAATTAAGAGAAAAAAAAAAAAAAAAAAAAAAAAACTTTTGAAGTGATAATCAAGCTAGCCGAGTACAGACAGTGTGATAAGAAGTGTGAGAGTACTTACAAGGGGAGATAGAGTCAACGTTTGTAATGGCTCAGCCATTCCCAGTCCAAAGATAGGTGCCTCCCTCCACACAGGATCTTCTGTTGGGAACCCTCTTCTGGAGTTAGGCCCCGTCTACACTGCCAAGTTTCTGTGCAGAAAAGCGTCTTTCTGCACTGTAACTCCTGAGGTGTACAAACTGCCAAGCCACTTAGTGCACAGAAACGGCGCAGTTGTAGTGCTCTTAAAAAAAACCCACCCCGATGAGAGGCATACAGTTTTCTGCACTGGGGCTACAGCACTGTGGGGCCAGTGTAGACACTGTGGTGATTATAGTACTGTGATTGGCCTCCAGGAGGTGTCCCACAATGCCTGTTCTCACCTCTCTGGTCATCGGTTTGAACTCTACTGCCCTGCCCTCAGGTGACCCACTGTCATCCCCACCCAATACATTCCTTTCCAAATTTGAAAGTTCCCTTCCTGTTTGCTTGGTAATGCGTGTAGTGGTCTCAGCGCATCTTTCCAGGTGGCCATGCCTGCTCCACACACCAGGCGATGCCCCGCTAGGAGCAATGCTGAGCTGCTGGACCCTCATCACCATTTGGGGAGAGGAAGCTGAGCAGTTCCAGCTGCACTCCAGCCATAGGAATTATGATACCTACAGACAGATTTCATGATGCATGATAGAAAGGGGCCATGACCGGGACACATTGCTGTGTAGGGTAAAAGTGAAGTAGCTGCGGAACACCTACCACAAGGCATGGGAGGCAAACTGCCACTCCGGTGCTGCATCCACAAGCTGCCGGTTCTACAAAGAACTGGACACAATACTTGGTGGCGACCCCACCTCCACTGTGAAGGCCATTGTGGATTCTTCATTAGCTCATGTGCCAGTTGAGAGTGGACCAAACCAGGAGGAGGAAATCTTGGACGAAGAAGGGGAGGGGGACACAGAGGCAGAGGGTGGCTTGGAGGCCAGAGATGCATGCAGTCAGGAGCTCTTTTCTACGCTGGAGGAGCCTACCAGTTACAGCTGTCGGATCTTGGCAAAGTGCAAACAGGAGAGGAGGCCTCTGGTAAGTGGATGTGATTTTGGGGAATTGCTGATACAATTTGTTGGGGGCAGGAGGGTTGCAGAAAGTAGGCTTGTCTCCCTACACATGCCTAGTCTGAGCGGCGGAACAGGCTGTTGATTGACTCCCTCACTTCATGGGAATCTCCCTTAGATCTCCAGGAAACTCTTGTGGAGATACTGGGCAATCCACTGCTGCAGGTTCCTTGGCAGAGCTGCTTTGATTCTTGCCCCATTAATGGTAACTTTCCCGTGCAACTTTGCCATGACCGGGGGGAGAGGCAGGAGAGAGACCATTGCTGCACACAAGCAAGCCGCTTAGGGGCCAGGGTGGAAGCCGCAGGCTTGGAGAAGCCCCTCCTTTGATTCCCTGCTCACCCTCAGCAGCGAGATATCTTCCATAATGATCACATCCTGTGGAAAGTGTGGGGACAGGAATGATTACCAAGCCCCCTACAGTGTTGGCTTTCCCTGAGAGCCACATGCCCAGTGTAAAGCAGGGTCCAGGAACAGTGATTCACCCTGCCTCTGTGGCTACTCACAATTTTGGGTGTCTTGTAGCTCATGTGTACTTGCCTGGGGTCTGTCAGTTAGTGACAGGTGTGTGAGTTCTGACTGTGTTTTAAAGCACTGAATCAGTGTTGTCTGTGCTGCAAACAATACTGCTTCTGTAAAATGTTACATTTTAAACTTCACAGAGTTGACCTTGGGAGGCCAACCTCCCTTATCGGCTGCAGAACAACTGCGCAGAATTAGAAAGTGGCCACAAGGGCTAATGATGACTTTCTCCATGAGGTTATGATGCACTCCGCTGCTGAGAAACAGGAATTGAAGGAGTGGCGGGACAGCGAGAAGAGGGACTGAAAGGAGAACGCGGCACACCAGAAAGAAGCCATGGAGCGGCTCTTAACTGTGATGGAGCGCCAAGTGGATACTCTCCAGGCGATACGAGCTCTTCAAACCGAGCACCTCCGCACCTGCCCTCCCCTGCAGCTGCTGTTACAAAACTCTTTCCCATACCATGCCCCCACACTGCCAACACACTCTTATCAACCTCCTGGCTCCACTCTCTACGTGCAGCATTCCACTCCTCCCTCCTCACAGTCCACCCACTGCACTCAACACCAATCCCTCTGTAGTTTGGCCCTAATGAAGTACAGCACCCGCTGCATTGTACTCCAAAGGAGAAGGTTGGGTATGATCCCTGGATATACATAAATCTGTAGCCGTCTCAGGACCCCTCCTCCTCTGGAGACCTTTCCTTCCCCCATCCGCATCCCTGCTGAAGTATTTTTGTCATTTGACTCTCTCCTCCAGTTGTTGTCTTTTAATAAAAGAATTGTGTTGGTTTGAAAACAATCTTTATTCTATTAAGTGAAAGCAAACAGAGCACTGCAAAGCAACATGCAATTATGTTAAACCCCCTTATTGCCTCATGTGCATCAGTCACCTCCTAGCATTACAAGCACTGCCCTCCCGATCATAGCAACAAATATTAATGGCTTTCAGCTTCAAATTGCTGCCTCGAGGCATCCCTGATCCTTATGGCCCTGCACTGTGCCCCTCTAATAGCCCTGGTCTCTGGCTGTTCAAACTCAGCTTCCAGGCACTGAGCCTCTGTGGTCCAGCCCTGAGTGAAGCTTTCACCCTTCCCTTCACAAATATTATGGAGTGTACAGCATGCGGCTATAAGCATACGAATGTTGTTATTGATCATGTCCAGCTTCCCATACAGGCATCACCAGTGGGCTTTTAAATGGCCAAATGCAGACTCAACAGTCATTCTGCACTTGCTCAGCCTGATATTGAACCGGTCCTTGCTCCTGTCAAGTTGCCCTTCATAAGCCACGGCATTAAGGGGTAGGCAGGGTCTCCCAGGATCACAATGGGAATTTTAACTTCCTCTGTGGTGATCGTCTTGTCTGGGAAGAAAGTCCCTGCTTGCAACTTCTTGATCAGGCCAGTGTTCCAAGAGAGGTGTGCGTCATGCAGCTTTCCGGGCCAGCCTGCGTTAATGTCTTTGAAACGCCCACGGTGATCCACAAGCACCTGAGAACCATTGAGAAATACCCCTTGTGGTTAATGTACTCAGTGGCTAGGTGGTCTGGTGCCAGAATTGGAATATGTGTGCCATCTATCACCCCTCTGTAGTTAGGGAAGCCTATTTGTGCAAAGCCATCCACAATGTCATGCACGTTGCCCAGAGTCACGGTCTTTCAGAGCAAGATGCGATTAATGGCCCTGCACACATCCATCAGCACAAGTCTAACGGTTGACTTTCCCACTCTGAACTAGTTAGTTGACAATCGGTAGCAGTCTGGAGTAATCAGCTTCCACAGTGCAATTGCCACGCGCTTCTCCAACGACAGGGCAGCTCTCACTCTCGTGTCCTTGCACCACAGGGCTGGGGCGAGCTCATCACAGAGTCCCATGAATGTGCCTTTCCTCATCCAAAAGTTCTGCAGCCACTGCTTGTCATCCCAGACGTGCATGATGATGTGATCTCACCACTCAGTGCTTGTTTCCCGAGCCTGAAAGCGGCGTTCCACTGTGGTCAGCACTTCCATGAATGCCACAAGCAATCTCATGTCGTAGCTACTACGCATGGCGAGATCAACGTTGCACTCCTCTTACCTTTGTAATTTAAGGAATAACTCCATTGCCACTCGTGATGTGTTGGTCAGAGCGAGCAGCATACTGGTCAGCAGTTCAGGATCCATTCCTGCAGCCCGAAGAGGCAGAGAACGCATTACACAAACCGTTGAAAGATGGCGCCAAATGCGACGGAAGCACAGAGATTTCTGGGATGTGAAGCAATGCATCACGGGGCATTGGGACAGGACCTAGGATGCCCCACGACCCCCTCTGCCTTCCCACAAGTCTTTGCAGCAGAAGAGAAAGAGGTGCTCTGTGGGATAGCTGCCCAGAGTGCACCTCTGCAAGTGCCACAAGTGTGAACACGCTATTGCGCAGGCAGCTGACAGTGTGAACACACAACAGCGGTTTCCCTTCAGTGCTCTGAGTGGCGGTGTAACTGCCTGTGCTGTAACTTTGCCAGTATAGACGTGACCTTAGACACCCAAGCCAGGTCAGCTGCTTAGGAAGCCCACGTGCTAGCAACTGAAACTGTGTCTGTTTCCTGTTCACTCCAATACCCACTCACACCGATCCTACATTTACTTTGATCCCCAGCTGTCTTTTGTGCAGGTGCTATTTGTCTTTCCACTTATCAGTAGCCTGCATCCAGCTCCCTGCTGAGACATCTGACAGGTATCAGATCTTAGACATGATCAGATTATGCCTGTAGGTTCAGGTCCTGCTGGTGAGATAAATGTTCTGCTTAGTTTGACAATCCAGCTGTGGGATCTCTGGGGCTTTGGCTTGAGTGAGGGCTCTGAGCCGCTCACTAGGTGTGGGGCAGTGTTGGACTTTAGGCAGCTTTGCAAATGCTGACTAGTGGGAACTTAATTCACCTGGTGTCTAGGTGCTTAAGGACTTAGGCAACAACTGAATGGTGGCTTTGAAAATTTCAGTGGCACCTAAGTGGTGCATGTAGGCATCTACCAGATTCTTTAAGTACCTTAGTGGATCTGGGCCAAAGAGTGTATACAGGGAAGACAGTTGTCCCAGTCCTGCAAACACTTACATGTGTGTTTAACCTAACTAACGTAACTGTTTGGGACTATTCACAATAGTGAAGTTAAACATGTTACCCGAAATTGGGCCAGATAATAAGCTTAGGGAGGACTAATAACCCACCAGAGTTTGGCAGAAAGCAGCACATTTATTATACTGACAGCTAAGCTCAAAAGAAGGGGGTGGTGGTCACACTCACACTCGCATACTCATGCTCCCAGGACAGGCATGGCACTGGAGACGTCAGGATTCTTCAAGGTAAGTGTCCCGCAACGCAGAGATGGACCCTGCAATGAAGGTAAGTCTTCCTGAGGCACAATGAAATGCAACATGGTGAACCACTGGCCAGGCGGTCCGGGTGAAGGGCCTTCATGGGAGGTACAGTCTTGTGAGTGCACTCCTGAGCACATGGCCCCTTCCCCTTTTAAGGACCTGCTCCTCATGGCCTGCGACTAGAGATGACTTGGCCGCGTCTGGTTGGTCACACTCCACCTCAGACAGTGTCCATGCAGTATCCATGCACTGGGCGTGTGATCACTGCCTAATCAGAGTGCCAGACACCTTGTCTACCTGAAAGCTCTTCTGATCTTCCAGTTGCTCAAGCAGCCCGTTTATCCCACAAGCATTCCAGGAAGGAGGGGGAGGGGGAAGCCACTTCACAGGTATTCAAAGAGGGAGAGGAGACAAAAGGGTGGTGGGGGGGGAAGGTATTACAGACCTTTTGAGCATACAGGTTATACATAGCATACAGATCACTGCTGCTCCTACAACAAAACACATGTGTAAGTGCCACAGAGTCAGGATGCTGGCCACCCAGAAGAGAAAAGCAGAGATGGAGTAGGGAAGAAGGCTGCCAGGCTTTTCTCCTTTCTGGTGTAGACCTATAACCAAGTAAGCGTCTCTGGAACTTATTAAAAGTAGGGAGTATGTAGGGACTAGGGAAAGAGAGGTGGTGAAGTTCAAGTAATACAGAAAAAACATTATATAAACTAAATCTGATCTTTGAAGTTAATCCACCTTCAATCTGAAATCAATGTGTGGATAGAAGCAAAAGCTCCATCTTTCAAGGATAGAGTGAGCTGGATCTGCTGGCTGTTTAGTGTCAAAGGAGCTCAATCAAGTTATAATGAACCCTAATTAGTACTTTCACAAGCTGTTGAAATCTTTACCTGCAGCTGAGTGGCACTCAAAGGTATGAAGTTCGTTCCTGCCTTTGAAAACATCAAAGAAAATCAATTCCTCAACACTGGAAAAGTCCATCAAAAAACGTGTAAGCAATGGTAATCAAAAGCATTAATGCAAATGGGAACTGGCTTTTGGTAAGTCATATTGGCTCTGTACAGCTGAATGATTCCAATGAAGTGTTCACTAAAACCAAAGTCCACTCTATGCATATTTAGACTTTCTGATATGAGTAAATTAATTTGAGTAAATTTACAGTAATGTAAAGTATATCCTCAGCACAAAAATCTTTCTCCTTGCAGCTTGTCTATAAAACTTTAGACATTAAAGTGCTACAGATAGGCTTGATCCCTTCTGGATCCAGATTGAAAAATATCCCTAATCATTAGAAGAGTGTTGATCCCAACTTTGTCTCAGGCCCATCAAACCCCCATCTGTGTGTGGGTTGCTGAGTAAATAGAACAGAGTTGCTAGGAACTCGGCTAATCCTCGCTAATTTACTGTGTGTGTGAACATCCTCACAAGGCATCCAGGAAGTGGATAGTGAAAGAAGAAATATGTCATGAGAGAATCCCAATGGTAGGATTTTTCAAAAGCTGAAAGGTGCATTCAACATTGGTCTGATTCTGCTCCTATGGGATCCAATGGAATTTTACCAGTGATGTCTGAGAGCAGAGTTAAGCCAATACTGATGGCTTTGGAAATGTCCACCTAATATTTTCTTTACTGTATACTTTTATTATACTTTTACAACAGCATCTGATGATGCTGAGTCATGATGATGCAATATCATATCTAGAGTGGATCAAATTAATGTTTATAGCCACTCTATTCAGACATTTTCATAACTGTTTTTTTTGTTCATAAGAATCTTTGGGGAATACATGTACTGGCATGTGAAGAACTGCATGAATACTTATACTTCATTTTTTGCTATTTGCCTGTTTTAATTTATAATTCTCCTGCTTAAAGTATTCTTTATTCAATCAGAGAGCACAACAAGGACCATGTAACTAAAGTAACCGATCCTATGCCAGGAATAAAAAATAGTAAATAGTCAACCTGAAAAACTTGCAAACAACCCACAGGCTTAAGATTGTGTGCATAAATTATTCAGGAAATCCTTGTTAAAAATGAACAAATATGCAGAAATCAGGATTGATTCATAAACAGTTTGTGAATGGAAGAGTCTAAAGTAGACTTTCAGTGGGACTTGCACTGCTAAGTTACTTAGGGCAACATTTTGAAAGATATTTAGGCACTTGAAAATGCAGATGGCTGCCTAGAGGGATTTTCCAAAGCGCTTACGTACATAATTCCCATTGATTTCAACTCGTTAGGCTCCTGTGTGGTTTTGAAATTCCCAGTCAGGCACCTATTTGCATCTTTGGTGCCTAACTTCCTTTGAAAATCTAGAAGGTTCTTTTGAAAATTCCACACTACTCTTTAGAAATTAATTATCCAATGAATTTAATTTGTCCAGTTCTGGTCACAATGCAAACCACACGAAGTCAGATTGCCATATTGTGCTACTCTGCAATTGTCTTTTGTGATGTCATGGCTCCCCAACTCCTCAATATTGAGTCCAACTGTTCTAAAAGCACATCAACAGCCAAAATGTGAGCAGGAGGTACAGATTCCGAGAATTGGTCATCCATGCAGTTCTAAGGGAAATCTACAACATCACTGAAGAAGTGAGGTTTTTACCCATGAAAGCTTATGCCCAAATAAATCTGTTAGTCTTTAAGGTGCCACCAGACTCCTTGTTGTTTTTACAACATTAGTGAAATTATGGAAGAGAATTCTGCAGTGGTTTTCAAGCACAGAATGTTATTATTTTCAAATACACCTCTACCCCGATATAACGCTGTCCTCGGGAGCCAAAAAATCTTGCCGCGTTATAGGTGAAACCACGTTATATCAAACTTGCTTTGATCCACTAGAGCGCACAGCCCCACTCGCCCGGAGCGCTGCTTTACCACGTTATATCTGAATTAGTGTTATATCGGGTCAAGTTATATCGGGGTAGAGGTGTATATGGTAATGGAGGAATGAATAGGGCTATCCATGTTCCAATGACTTGTTAGAATACAAAACATTACCTGGTCATCATTTCAAATCCAGATCAGGTTCACAGTAACAGAAAATAAGTGCCATATGATTGTTTGGTGGTCTATGTGCAGTGAGTTGACAGCTTCCTTACAGAAAGCAAATCTCCAGCTTACCATTTGCACTAATTAGCACCTTTTGTTGGCAATTTCAGTAGAGAGCCTGAAATATCCTCTCACTTGAAGAGGTGGCCCGTCTGACTCTGGACTGAACACAGCAGCAGCACAGAAAGGAAAGCCTGTACTGTTCTTGCTCATGCTAATCTCATTCTGTGGATAACTTAAAGGACTTCATTTTCCATGATTGTCATCCAAACACATTTGATGAACATGGAAATTCACTTAACTGTGAACAATGCTGATATGCCTGGGTTATGCGATCATTAGGCATAACATTGCAGTGCAGATGCATCTCCCTTATTTACTGAGACCACAGCTATTATATTTCTGCTTGTCAAAGCATCATGGCCCTGCAGATAACTTTGCAGTATAATGGTATTTATGCCACATACCACTGTAGGCACTACAATGTACTAAGTACCTATGTATGTACCTGTTCATGCTCTCTGTATGTGTGTATATATATCTCCTCAATATATGTTCCATTCTATATGCATCCGAAGAAGTGGGCTGTAGTCGACGAAAGCTTATGCTCTAATAAATTTGTTAGTCTCTAAGGTGCCACAAGTACTCCTGTTCTGTATGCAGTAGGTGAATGAAGCATGCCTGAAGTAAGATAAAACCGAGCCTGCAGTATTCCACAGCATTTCTGTGGTAAAAGATTGGAGAGTCAATGGGAAGGTGGGGGAGTGGAACATCTTCACCATTCAACTTCCTTTCCCTCTGAGAGAGTGGGTATGACATTCTGTACCTCATGGGAAGACCCTACACCCCCATGTTCATCCTTATAATATGATTGTGTGGTATCTAATGCAAAGTTTGTCATGTCGGGTGTCTTCGGAAGGCTCATGATGTACTGAGCATTGTTGTTATGGTAATGTTATCATAATCATTGTTATCGTAATGTTATATGTTGTAATTTCATGTATATAGTTATGAGGCTGAAAATGTGTCCTCATGGCTTAAAGCAAGACCAGGCAAAAACTCCCCAGAGGGGCAGTTCACACCTCATCAGGGCATGCATAGGACAAACCAAGCCCAGCCTCACAGGAACAAAGGATGCCGGCCTAGGCAACAACAAAGGATCAGCTTTGACTCTCGAGTGAGTCACCCCCCTACCTTTGGTCAGTTTGGGAACTGAGATGAGGTAATGCTCACCTGATTCTGAAAGGGGTGTGTGTGTGTGTGTGCAAAGCCAAGAGAGAAGAAAGAACATGATAAAAGGGAGAGATGTTTGCCATGCTCTTCCTCTCCCTTCCACCTCCATCTACAGATACCATCACCAAGCGACTGAAGCGCTGATCAAAGGGGAGAGCCTGGCTGAAGGGCAACCAGCCAGCCTGCAGTAAGAAGCATCTAAGTTTGTAAAGGCATTGAAAGTCTTAAGATCAGCTTCGAATGCATTTTGCTTTTATTTCATTTGACTAAATCTGACTTGTGCTTAGATTTTAAGTGATTATAAGTCAGTATTTCTGGTTAATAAATCTTTGTTTATTCTACCTGAAATAGTATGTTTGGTTTGAAGTGTGTCAGAGACTCCCCTTGGGATAACAATCCTGGTACATATCAATTTCTTTGTTAAATTGATGAACTAATATAAGCTTGCAGTGTCCAGCAGGCATAACTGTACACTGCAAGATGGAGGTTCCTAGGGGTGTGTCTGGGACCGGAGATATTGGCTAGTGTCATTTGGTTGCACAATCCAAGGAGCAGCTTACATGCCAGAGGCTGTGTGTGAACAGCCCAGAAGTGGGGGTTCTCACAGCAGAGCAGGGTAAGGCTGGCTCCCAGAGTCAAGGATTGGAGTGAGCTAGCAGATCACTGGTCCAGATAATGCCAGAAAGGAACATCGCAGTGGGCCATGTTGATCCTTCCCATCGTGGAATTAGGTCTGGTAAAAGATTCTGTGGTGGGCTCCAAATTCCATAACTTAGCCTTTATTCCATGTGTTTTCAGCACTCCCTCAGTCACACAATGCTGCAGGCTTTGGCTATCAATGTCTCCAGATGCTTGCATGCTGAGGTATGAAAAGGAAATATTTTTGAAACTAAGGGTCTGGGCTTAGTTATTTATTTATCTGGTAATGTGGCAGCTGAAGCTCTGAGGACACACAATTTGGTTACGCTAAGCATCCGGTACTAAAGGACACTAATATCAATTAAGGCTTTAACTGGAATTGCAAAGAAATAAAGTAAATTGGCATTTGATTTTAGAAACCTAAACAAATTTACTGACTTACATTAAACATATTTTTTTAACAGAAAGAGAGAGACGAAGTGACTCTCACTTTAAATAGCTTTATTTCAACTGTGATGGTAGGCAGAAAGTTGTGTTAATTAACCCATATGGTAGGGCACAATGCAACATATAACTAAATAGAAGGGGAAAGGGAGCAGAGTACTACATTACAATGGACAAGGGGGGAGGGAAGAGAAGGCCTGGCCTTAGCAGAGAATAAGCTCTTTTTTCCTGAAAAAGCATGCCTGAGAACAGCAAGCCACCATCTTTGAGTAACTACACAAAGTGGACCACAGACAGGGTAATAAAATCCACACAGCATTCAGCTCAGAATATCAAGGTAAATGATTGAATGAAACAAGCACTACTGGTAGAGATTAATAGGAGTGTAGCAGGTGGTAAGCTGAAAAAGGTTGGGAGAGACTTTTCAAAGGCATAAAGGGCAGTTAGGTGCCTAACCCCCATGAAAAGCTCCCCGGAAGTTCCACAGGAACCTCCCATCCACCCGCTCTACTCTTTTCCCAGCACCCCATTATCTGCTACCACAAGGGAACTGTGCTGTTCTGAACTCCCCTCCCCACTAAATACACCCTTCACAGTGAGGGGTTCAATGCTCCCTCTATTCATTACCAAAGCCCTCTGTATCGCTCATGGCTGGAAGGAGAAGCCAAATCATACTGGTTGAGGTTATTTTCCATAATGTTGGCAGTGGAATGCAGTAGTTGATAATGAAGTATAAAAACATCACCAGTCTTGAAATCTGATATCTTAAAAACGCTCACCCCTTGTTGAGATTCTAAGGATCGATGAATTTTAAAAACCTGTGGCAGTGAGTCTCAGAGCTCAGGGCTACAGACTTGGCCTTCTACTATAGTGCTAAAAACAGCAGTGTCGACATAAAGCTCTGATGTCCAGTCCCATCCCTAGGCTTCAGAACCTGAGCCCTGGGGTGATGCGTAGCGGGTGAGCAATGGGGATTCAAGTGCCCCCCCCCAGATTGACCTGTTATGGACAGGGAGGGAGAGGGGCTACAAGAGCTGGAGCTCCCCCAGCATCTTGGCCCCTGTCCCTGGCAGCTCTGCTCGGGTGGGGCATGCCACCCCATCGCTGCCTCCCAGCCAGGCTCTTTCAGGTGGAAGCGGTTCTGTCCTGTTCCCTGCTCAGCTGCTAGGGAGAGTGGCTGAATGTGCCAGGGGGGTGCAGGGAGAGAAGGACAGAGCTCCCTCCCCCCACAGATAACATGGGGCAGGAAAAGTGCGGTGGTCCTGGGCTGGGCACAGGGTGAGGGAGGCCACTGGGCAGAGGAGACACATGGGGCAGTCACATGTCCTCCCCTTTAGATTGTGCCCCCCCAATATGCTTGAGCCCTATCCTAACACAAACATCTACACAGCTGTTTTTAATGCCATAGAGCAAGTCTGCATCTGCAAACCCAGGCTCTGACACTTGCTGCTGTGGGTTTTAAAACACAGTGAAGACATACCCTAAGAGCAGCAGGTGTTTCTACCCATGGAAGGTTATGAGATAGCAGATCTTACAATCACACCATTCTGCATTATCAGCTTGCTTATTTTCAACCATTTCACTTCTGTGTGAGAACTCTTGGAGCGAGATATTATTTCTGTAATATACTAAATGCTTGGGATCACAGCTTTTTAGTGCTGTATATCATCTACTTGTAAACATGTGAAATCAGGCTTAAAACTGCCACTGGTCCCTCAGACTAGCAGTTTCTTGTTCAGCCACTGCATTCTGAAGTAGGAGCATCTCTTCTTAAACCAGCCATAAACAGCAGCCTCAGCTGGGTGGAGGACTATAGCTAGAGTCAGGAACAAAAAGGACACCTTCAGATGGGGAATTCAAAACAAGCTGAACTAAAGATAGAATGCTATTAAAAATAGATGAGTGATCTTGTGACACATGGCCTGAAAGGTTTAAGCAATGTGTAGGCTAATTGACTCAGATTCAACCTTTAGAGATATGTTAAAGTATGTCAATGGTAATTAGGGCCATTCCATGTTAGATAAACTAGAGCTTTGAAATGTAAACTTGGTGGGTAATGTGTCCGATCCTTTGGGATTGGTAGAACTTTCCTATATGATGAACAAGATTTTAAGTTATCTTCATCATATCTGAGTTGGCTGTCTGTGTAAGAGCTCAAGGCTGGGTTGCTTTAAGGCAGGGATCGGCAACCTTTGGCACGTGGCACATCAGGGAAAGCCACTGGTGGGCCAGGCCAGTTTGTTTACCTACCATGTCCGCAGGTTCGGCCGATTGCAGCTCCTACTGGCTGCGGTTCGCCGTTCCAGGCAAATGAAGGCTGTGGAAAGCGGCGTGGGCCGAGGGGTCTGCTGAATGCTGCTTCCTGCAGCCCCCATTGGCCTGGAACGGCGAACCGTGGCCAGTGGGAGCTGCAATCAGCCAAACCTGTGGACGTTGCATGTAAACAAACCGGCCCAGCCCGCCACTGGCTTTTCCTGATGGGCCACGTGCCAAAGGTTGCCAATCCCTGCTTTAAGGTAACTGTGTAACCAGTAAAGTATTATAGAAGCTATTTTGATGCTGGCTTGGTGAATCTCAACATTGGAATATCCACCAGTTTCAGGGAACTGTCTGCCTCATTCTTTGCCGTTGGCTCTAATTAAGCAACCTCAGTGTGGGCCCCCTGGGACCTTGGTCACAGATCTATAACCCAGCATCAATCTACTTATCCTCCCTTGTGTATCACAGTGACATCAGTGTACCGTCCACATTGAGGGTCAGTATCAGCTATAATTCAAAGAACATTATACTGGGAATTTCAGCACAGAAAATCTGTGGAGAGTGATAAGGAGTGAGAACAGTAGAAAGTGTATAAACCCGTCCATATCAAGCTACTGGAAGGAATGCAATTAAAATTTGACTGGAGACAACATAGAAATGGTGAAAAAAATTCTAACTGAGTTGTATTGAGGGATGGGGCATAAATGAATCTGCTCCATTGAAGGAAAGGTGTATATATGTGAAGGAAAGAAGGTAAAGTCCCACAAGAAGAGTGCTGGCTCATTGATGCTAAGCATTGGTAGAGGTAATGTAATGGCATGGGACTCTCTCTGTAATGATTTTGAGGATCTGTTTTTTTTCCCAACTACTGGCATAATAGTGCAGTCTGTGAAGGGATTCATAGATATTTTAGGCCAGAAAAGAACATTGAGCCTGACCTCCTGCATAACACAGGCCATGGAATTTCACCCAAGTAATTCCTGCATTGTAAGGAATTATCTTTCCCATCTGTGAGCTAGATTATCACTTTGCAATCTGCAATGAGTAAGGGGTAACACTCACATGAAGGAGCAGCAGATTACAGCACAGCTGCAATTAATGGAATGGAGCCAAAGCTCTGTCTAGTCTCCCACACCTATTTGTTCATTCCTAGTCCACCAGGATGAAAGCAGTGGTAGCACTCCCTGGGTCTCTGTTTTCTCCCACTGAGGGACCAAGTACACTGAGGGACTGGATGCATAGCCAATGGAAGAACAATGCACCTCATGCCTTCTTCCTCCTCTGCAAAGGGACATTGTCCCTTGCCCTGTGTTTATGAACCCTCTTTTCCCTCATAACCTGAAGCTGAAATTGAGCATATCTTTCAGAAAGTGTGGTGTATTGAAAACTACATTGAAATTTTAAGCTGTCACTTTAAATGTGCAGGGGTTTTCCTGGTCCTGCTTGCAGGCTAGAGGGATCTGTAGGAAAGTGTGATCTAGACTATGTAACAGTCAATTTTCAAAAAGACAGCTTAATGTAAGGTGGAGTGCACTGTGCCTTTCTGTTCTAGGGTGGCCAGCACATCCCTTGGCCCACGTCACTTCCTGCAGCCCCCATTGGCTTGGAATGGCGAACCGCGGCAAGTGGGAGCTGCGATCGGCTGAACCTGCAGACGCTGCAGGTAAACAAACCATCCTGGCCCACCAGCGGATTTCTCTGATGGGCTGCATGCCAAAAGTTGCCGATCCCTGTTCTAGGGAGTAGCCTGCTTTGTGTCCCTGTTTTGAGGTTCTTGTATATTATAATATCATTCTGAACTCTAAGAAATAAAGTAGTGTTACATTGCAGCCTTCCAGCAAAACTTTTTTATGTTTATCTAACTTCTCTGTTTGCATGCTGTGAAACATAACAGACACCCAGATACATCCAACTTCGATGAGTCCACTGTGGAGGAAGCTTGAAAAAGAATTTATAATTGACAGAACAATGACCAAAGCATCCATCAGCATGTGTACAACTCTGCAGAAGAAAAATGATTCAAAGGCTAAATTCACTGTTGGCAGAAATGAGTGCAAATCAATTGAACTACATGGAGTTCCAGCCACTGATGCTAGCGGCAAATATGGCCCAAAGTATTTAATGCTTTGGCCATCACAGCCACATGATTTTACTCCAGTGGAAAGCAATTGGAGTGAATTGAAGATAACATTAGAGAAGAACATTCACAGCAAGAAAGTCTCCTTCTCAAAAAAATTCTGCTGTCCAGGCAGCATTTTTAGGACACTTTAGTGGGTAATAAAAGCTAATGGTGACATATTGAATAGTTTGCAAAGATATATTCATACCTTTTTTATTCATTTAACTTTTCAGTGTAGATCTAAACTTCTGAGTGAATAAAGTCAGGTGCCCAGTTATATGGTTTCTTTTATACAATTCCAATGAAATCTCCGGTTAATTTCTGATGCAACCTTTTAATACCTGACAGTACAAATAAACAAAATGGAAAGAACAGAAATGCAACAGTGGGAACAGTTAGGAAAATCATATGCCCTATTATGTATAAGATCTAAGGCAATAGTGCAAAATGAATGTATTATACATTATTATACTTGCAATGGTATATTCTATTTTGTTGTCATGTTTGGATTGTACCTGTATGTGCAATTATATATGGCCTCACAGCTAGCAGATAGCATGGAGCTGATGATTTGCTGATAACTGAAGAATTGGAAGGAGGTAGGTACAGTGCAATACTAGTAGCCTGTAGAAAGTGTATAAACCCATAGCAAATACTCCATAGCATGGAGCTGATGATTTGCTGATAACTGAAGAATTGGAAGGAGGTAGGTACAGTGCAATATTAGGTATTGATTCTTGCTGCTTTTCATCTCCAACCACAGTAGGTTGCTGTTTCTATGCATGGTATAACCAACACAGCTTAGTAATCAGCATCTTGTCTTTGACCGGATGCCTGACCACATTTTCCGGGAGCTCTTTTCTTGGAGCATGCATCTACGATCTGTAGGTCAGATCTTAAGCCAGTGTAAATCACATAGCTCCATTGCCTGAGGATAGCTCTGCAGGGGTAGCTGAGTCCCCGTTCTGTGCAATAGCTGCAGATGTGGATCTTGGTTCTAGTTTTTCATTTTTCGTGCCTCTTTAAATTTGCGCTATTGTGGCTATTGCACTCAGCATTACAATATAAAAGGAAAAGCATGTCAGAACGCGGCTCAGCAGAGTCAGTCCTGGGCAGACATGATGGGAAATCTCAAAGGCAAATCCTAGGTCCTTCAAGGAGTGGTGCTGATGATTTGAACATTAGTCTGCAAAACCCAGGGTTGTAAGTTCAATCCCTTGAAGGGGCCACTTAAGGATCTGGGGCAAAATCAGTACTTGGTCCTGCTAGTGAAGGCAGGGGGCTGGACTTGATGACCTTTCAGGGTCCCTTCCAGCTCTATGAGGTTAGTTATATCTCGTATATATTCCCTCCTATTCTGTACAATACTGTTCAGGCATAATATACAAAAGCAATGACCTCACTATTTGTAGTGTTTTAAAGATCCCTTGAAATATTTTGGAAATAAAAGGGTGTTAACCCCAATGTGGTGGGTTTTTTTAAATATCTCAGTATTTGTGGTATTTAACAACCCCTTGTAGTTCCATTTCCTTCACTTCTAATCCTCTACCATTCCACAGCATTGCTGCCGTCTATTAAACATTTGCAATGTCCCAGCCATAAGTGGCTGAGGAATTGGTTGGGTGAATTTTAGACTTTATAAAGCCTGATCCTGAAAGGCAATGAGCACCTACCACTGAGGTGATGAGATCCTGATTTGTATAGGGACATTCCCAATATTTGGAGCTTTTTCTTATATAAGCACCTATTACTCCTCACCCCATCCCGATTTTTTTCACATATCCAACCTTCTCCTTTGGAGTGCAATGCAGCGGGTACTGTACTTCATCAGGGCCAAACTGCAGAGGGATGGGTGTTGAGTGCAGTGGGTACTGGGACTCCACATTGCTGGACTGTGAGGAGGGAGGAGTGGAATGCTGCAGGTAGAGAGTGGAGCCAGGAGGTTGATCAGAATGTGTTGGCGGTGTGTGTGGGGTGCATGGGAAAGAATTTTGCAACAGCGGCTGCAGGGGAGGGCGGGTGCGGAGCTGCTTGGTTTGAAGAGCTAGTATCGCCTGAAGTGTGTCTGCTTGGCGCTCCATAACAGTTAAGAGCCGCTCCGTGGCTTCTTTCTGGTGTGCTGCGTTCTCCTTTTTGTCCCTCTACTCGCTGTCCCGCCAATCCTTCAATTCCTGTTTCTCGGTGGTGAAGTGCATCATAACCTCATGCAGAAAGTCCTTCGTTCTTCTTGGCCACTTTCTAATTCTCTACAGCTGTTCTGCTGCCGATAACAAAGAGGGAGGCTTCACATTAATGTGAAGTTTAAAATGCAACATTTTACAGAAGCAGTATTGTTTGCAGCACAGACAACACTGATTCTGTGCTTTAAAACACAGCCGGTGCTCACACACCTGTCACTAACTGCCTGATCCCAGGCAAACACACATGAGCCACAAGACCCCCAAAATGGTGAGTAGCCACAGGGACAGGGTAAATCACTCTTCCTGGACCCTGTTGTGTTGTACACTGGGCATGTGACTCTTGGGATGAGCAAGAACTGTAGGAGGGGCCTGATAATGATCCCTGTCCCCACACTTTCCACAGGATGTGATCATAACGGAAGATAGTCACTGTTGAGGGTGAGCAGGGAATCAAGGGAGGGTCTTCTCCAAGCCTGTAGCTTCCGCCCTGGCCCCTATGTGGCTTGCCTTTGTGCAGCAATGGTCCCCCCACCCATGAAGTCACAGTGGCGCAGGAAAGTTACCATTAATGGGGCAAGAAACAAAGCAGCTCTGCCGATGAATCTGCAGCATCAGATTGCCCAGTGTCTCCACGAGAGTTTCCTGGAAATCTGAGGCAGATTCCTGTGAAGTGAATCAGCCTGTTCCATTGCTCAGACTAGGCATTCGGTGGGAGACAAGTCTACTTTCTGCAACCCTCCTGTCCCCAACAACTCGCTTCAGCAATTCCCCAAATCCGATCCACTTACCAGGGGCCTCCTCTCCTGTTTGCGCTTCGCCAAGATCCAACTGCTGTGACTGGCTAGGCGCCTCTGGGGTAGAAAAGAGCTCCTGGCTGCATGCATCTCTGGCCTCTGAGTCATCCTCTGCCTCTGGGTCCAATTTCCTCTCCACATCCTCATCCAAGCTTTCTTCCTGCTGGCTTGGTCCACTCTTGACTAGCACACGAGCCAATGAAGTATCCATGGGACCTTCGCAGTGGAGGTTGGTTGCCACTGTATATCGCATCCAGTTCTTTGTAGAACTGGCAGCTTGTGGACACAGCACTGGAGTGGCGGTTTGCCTCCCGTACCTTGTGGTAGGAGTTCCGCAGCTCCTTCACTTTTACTGTATATTGCAATGTGTTCTGGTCATGGCCCCTTTCTATCATGCATCATGAAATCTGTCTATAGGTATCATAAGTCCTACGGCTGGAGCACAGCTGGAACTGGACAGCTGTGGTCCCAAATGCTGATGAGGTCCAGCAGCTCGGCATTGCTCCAAGCAGGGGATTGCCTTGTGTGTGGAGCAGGCATGGCCACCTGGAAAGATGCGCTGAGACTCTGCATCACCAAACAAACAGGAAGGGGACTTTCAAATTTGCAAAGGAATTTACAGGGTGGGGATGATGGTTGGTCATCTGAGAGCAGGGCAGTAGAGTTCAAACCAATGACCAGAGAGGTGAGCACAGGCATTGTGGGACACCTCCCGGAGGCCAATCGCAGCATTGTAATCGTCATAGTGTCTACACTGGCATCACAGTGCTGTATCCCCAGCACAGAAAGATGTACTCCTCTCATTGGGGTGGGTTTTTTTAAAGCGCTAAAACTGCTCAGTTTCTGCACACTAAGTGGTTTGGTAGTGTGTACACCTCGGGAGTTACAGTGCAGAAAGCTGCTTTACTGCACAGAAACTTGCCAGTGTAGACATGTCCTAAGACTGCCACATTTGACTCCAGCCTGTCCACTTCTCTCATTTGTTTCCTTCCTCTTTCTCCTCCCTGTCTCTTGAAACTGCTCTGCAATAACAGATCACAAGCAATTTGTTGTGTTGCCAGCACAATAAGACCTTGAGAATCACCTATGGACTGCTCCCTCTGGTTGCGGTTTTCTGTTGTCTCCGAATAATCATTTTGTACAATAGTGATCATATAAAAAAAAATAAAAGGAGCATTAACTAATTATCCCTATAATTTTATAGAAAGCACATTGAAACAACCCATTTTTTTTAAATAAATCACATCAAATAGTACTTCCTGGAGAGAGGACTTGGCCCAGAAGAGAGTCCCTGACCAGAATGGGAAAAGGGGGCTTCCTACTTTAGATTTACACAAGTGTAATTGCCAGCAAAATCCAGTTCTACATTTGGGATAATGAAGTTTTGACTTGCATATCTGAGTTGAGTCTAGAAATGGGCCTCTTAACAAGGGAGAAGGAATACAAGCCAAAATAGGGAAAGAACAGGTTAAAGAAGATTTCAAGAACTTAGATGTATTCAAGTTGGCAGTGTCTGACATTCACCCTAGGGTACTTCAGGAATTAGCTGAAACAATCATGGAACCATTAGCAATTATCTTTGAGAACTCATTGAGGACAGGTGAGGTCTCAGAGGTCTGGAGAAGGGCAAACATAGTGCCTATCTTTAAAAAGGAGAACAAAAGGACCCAGGGAACTATACACTAGTCAATCTAATTTTGATTCCTGATACTGGAACAAATTATTCATCAATTAGTAAGCACCAAGAGGACAATAGGTTGCTAAGTAATAGCCAACATGGATTTGTTAAGAATAAATCATGCCTAACTACCCCAATTTCTTTCTTTGTCAGGGTTACTGGCTTAACCAATAGGGGAAACTAGCAGATCTGATATATCTTGATTTTAGTAAGGCTTTTTAAGGGTACATCTATACTTACCTCTGGGTCCGGTGGTAAGCAATCGATCTTCTGGGATCGATTTATTGCGTCTTGTCTAGACGCGATAAATTGATCCTGGATCGATCCCGGAAGTGCTCGCCGTCAACACCGGTACACCTGCTCCGCAAGAGGAGTACGCGGAGTCAACGGGGGAGCCTGCCTGCCGCGTGTGGACCCGCGGTAAGTTCGAACTAAGATACTTCGACTTCAGCTACGTTATTCACGTAGCTGAAGTTGCGTATCTTAGTTCGAAGTGGGGGGTTAGTGTGGACCAGCCCTTAGTGTCTCAGAGGACATTCTTGTAAGCAAACTAGAGAAATGTGGTCTAGATAAAATTACCATAAGGTAGGCGCAAAACTGGTTGAAAGACTGTACTCAAAGTGTAGTTATGGGTATAAAAATGGTCATGTTTATTTTTGAGAAAAGAAGGCTGAGGGGGACCTGATAAGTCTTCAAATATGCTGAGGGATCTTATGAAGAGGACTGTGATCAATTGTACTCTATGTCCATTGGAGGTAGGACAAGAATTAATGGTCTTAATCTGCAGCAAGGGAGAGTTAGGTTAGATAGTAGGAAAATCTTTCTAACTATAAGGATAGCTAAGTACTGGAATAGATTATCAAAGTAGGTTATGGAATCCCCAATCACTGGAGGTTTTAAAGAACAGGTTAGACTAACACCTGTTAAGGATGCTCTAGATATACTTGCTCCTGCTTCAGCACAGAGAGTGGACTAGATGACTTCTTGAGGTCCCTTACAGCCCTATATTTCTACAATTCAATGGGCTTCTGAAACAAAGCCTCAAAAACAAAACAGGCAAGGTAGAGGGGAACTGGGACCTGGCTGGAAAAGACATGTAGAGTGGGGCAGGAACCTTATTCACTAGCTTCAAACCAGCTGAAAATTCTCTCATACTAAGGCTACATCTACACTACAGGGGGGAGTCTATTTAAGATACGCAAATTCAGCTACGTGAATAGCGTAGCTGAATTCGACGTATCGCAGCTGACTTACCCCGCTGTGAGGACGGCGGCAAAATCGACCTCCGTGGCTTCCCGTCGACGGCGCTTACTCCCACCTCCGCTGGTGGAGTAAGAGCGTCGATTCGGGGATCGATTGTCGCGTCCCGACGGGACGTGATAAATCGATCCCCGAGAGGTCGATTTCTACCCGCCGATTCAGGTGGGTAGTGTAGACCTAGCCTAAGTCACTTCTCAGCTGGCCGGATAGTCTGATTCTGGAATAGTGCAAGGGGGACTGAACTGGGAAGAGAACCTGGCCTGTATATTAGTTTGAAAGTTAACTCAGAAATACTTCAGTAGTGATGCCATGCACAGCTATAGCACTATAGAAGTAAATACATTGTAAAAAATGATGTGGTGTGTTCTAGGAAGAATTCATGTGGTTTTCCAATACGATTTTAAAATAAATATTTAAAGAAAATTATGTGAGCAGGGATGCAGGGTCTGGTTGGGAGGATCACAGTGATATGCAAGTTTCACATAAGCAATGTTTCCAAACTTTTAGTTGCTTAAATGAATGAAATCTCTGAACCTTTTTGGGAGGTGGGGGGGAGAGGGTGTCTGCCAGCACTATTACCATAGAAGATTCAGAGTAGAGATTGGGATTCTCATGACACACCAGGTTATTCTGCTCTCTACTTGCCCCTCTACAGTCTCCAGTACTAGTAAATTTTCTTACATGTACACTAGATTCAACTCTTAAGCTACTAGTACACATTACAGAATATTTATCTGGGTGTCCATCTTAAAATCCAACTTGATTCAAGATCGGCAGAGAATGGCTATATTATTTAGCAAACTGGTTGAAGGAAATCTGCTCTCACTGAAATGAAGCCAGCTTTCCCTAATTTCATATCATTAATATTTGTCAGGCTCTTTTTAAGGAAAAGTAATTACTTGTCCATTATGAAACCAATTTTAAGCCTGATTCATCTCCCATTGAAGTCAATTAGAGTATTTCCATTGACCCTAGTAGGGCACTGAATTGGGTCCAACTTATTTCCTCCTCCTGAGGAAAACAAAACAAAATGAAAATAAAAATCCCAGAACATTTTCCCTTGTTATCACATCCCAAGATAAAATGTGTCCATCATGAATCTCTCTCCCTCACCTTAATTTGCATCACACAGAAATGTATAATTTCAACGGAGAGAGAAAAGTCAGTTAGAAAAACAAAATGACATACCAGAAAATATTTTAGTTTTGAAACAGAAAATAAAGAATTATTCTTGGGGGTGGGAGATGGGAGAGAAGACTTAGGCCAGCAGAACTGTACAATTGTAAAAAGCAACAGGACCTTTAAGACTAACAGAAGTATTGGGATCATAAGCTTTCGTGGGTAAGAACCTCACTTCTTCAGATGCAAGACTACCCCTCTGATACTGTACAATTGTAATTTACAATATGCCTCTACTTGTTCTGATCTTTACTATTAAAAAAACATTAATTTGGCAACGTCCATACTGATAAAAAATGAGCATTTTTTCAAAGATGTCCCAAAACCTTCATCCTGCAATCAGATCCAAAAACGTCCATCCATGCAAATCCGATTGCAGGATCATGACTACGATTAAGATATGGGTATTGTATTAGTGATGTTTATTAAAAGATCAGTGTTTCTAGGGGCAAAATAATTTCCCCCATTGTGTTGATGAAGCATGTGCAGTACTTTGTATATGTACAAAGTATAGATGTGCATAGGGTGGGCCCAATACAGCTAGGTGTTTTGCCTGAATAAGTGATTCAGGATTTGCCCTTCTATTTGCGAGTCACACAAAATCTATGGACTAGCTACTTAATTAGGGGGGGGAAAAGGTCAGAATTATAAAATCAGCATGACCTGACTGCAGTTATTTTTTCTTATCTCTTCTCCTATAATTATAATTCTTTACTGGTACAGAACTGTATTGACATTTTCAGATGCATGTAGTAGTTCATTTCTTTCCACAATCAATTTGTCTGACTTGAAACAACATTTTTAACTACAGCTGTTCTCAAATATGAGCTGAAAGAATCCTGCTTATGTAACTTACAAGTTTATTTTCTCAGACAGGATCTGGCAGGGAGGCAGTCAAATTATTGTACAGGCCAGGTAATTTAAACCCCATTTTTCTTTTTATCTTCTTATGTGAAGACTTTCAATATTAATCTGCAAAACATTATGAAATATGTTATATTATATGTTAATAATAATACATTATATTACAATAATAATAATACTGCGACTATGTCTTCCATCATGTTTTGTACAGTTGAGTACTGAGCACACTATGAAATAGTACCAACAGGGTCATCTACTAACTTACATGAGAAAAGCCCATGAAGCAATTCCATATGGGCAGGATCATAGAACACACAAAAGGGCCTGGTTGGTCCCTTTTGCCCATGGGTCTCAGGATGCCTCTGCCCTCCTCCCAGTGCTCCCTGAAGAGTTATTCTCCAATGCAGTCCCCACCAAAAGCTCCAATCAAGCTACTGGTGGTTAACTTAGTTAAAGAAGTTAATTCTTTATCTCAGGTGATAGCAGTTCATCTTTTTATGCTGGAAGTCTCAGGTTCAGTCTTGCAATGACTTCCATCATTGGAAGGACATTATTGTTCTCAACAGCTAATACATCTATAACAATAGGGAGGTTGTCAAGGCTGGATCCCCACTTTGAACTTTAGGGTACAAATGTAGGGGCCTGCATGAAAACTTCTAAGCTTAACTACCAGCTTAGCTTTGGTTCGGCTGCCACCATTTCAATGGATTCCCTTCCTGGGAAGCCTTGAAAAACCTTCACCAAATCCCTGGTGAAAACAAATCCAAAACCCCTTGGATCTTAAAACAAGGAGAAATTAACCATTCCCCTCCTTCCTCCCACCAACTCCTGGTGAATCAGTTCCAACCCCCCTGGGATCTACAACAGGGAGAAATTAACCATCCCCCCTCCTTCCTCCCACCAACTCCTGGTAAATCAAGATCCAAAACCCTTGGATCGTAAAACAAGGAAAAAATCAATCAGGTTCTTAAAAAGAAGGCTTTTAATTAAAGAAAAAAGGTAAAAATTATTTCTGTAAAATCAGTATGGAAATTAACCTTACAGGGTAATCAAACTTAAAGAGCTCAGAGGACTCCCCTCTAGTTTCAGGTTCAAAGTACAGCAAACAAAGATAAACACTTTAGTAAAAGGTACATTTACAAGTTGAGAAAAACAAAGGAAAACTAACACGCCTTGCCTGGCTATTTACTTACAAGTTTGAAATAGGAGAGACTTGTTTAGAAAGATGTGGAGAACCTGGATTGATGTCTGGTCCCTCTCAGTTCCGAGAAGGAACACACTCTCAAACAAAGAACACAAACAACAGCCTTCCCCCCCCCAAGATTTGAAAGTATCTTGTCCCCTTATTGGTCCTTTAGGTTAGATGCCAGCCAGGTTACCTGAGCTTCTTAACCCTTTACAGGGAAAAGGATTTTGGAGTTTTTGGCCAGGAGGGGTTTTATAGTACTGTACACAGGACAGCTATTTTCCTTCCCTTTATAGTTATGACACGCCCCCCAAATCACAGATAGTGTTGGATGTTCGGTTCCACACTGGCTGTGATTTTTTCCTGGAGTTTTAGGAGAAAACAGAGTTAATAAGACACATGTACCTTTAGACATACTACTGATTATATAAAAACTAACAATATGTTTTATTTCAAGAACAATTGTTAATTAGTTAACTTTGGGAAACTTTTCCGGGAGAGTGCATTAGCCACTTTGTTAGAAGCTTTAGAAATGTGTTGTATTTCAAAATTAAAATTTTGGAGAGCTAAACTTCACCGAAGAAGTTTTTTGTTATTTCCTTTGGCGGTATGAAGCCACTGTAGCGCAGCATGGTCTGTTTGTAGTTGGAAACGCCGTCCCCAAACATATGGGCATAGCTTTTCCAGCACGTACACAATGGCATAGCATTCCTTTTTGCTGATTGACCAATGGCTTTCCCTCTCAGACAGTTTTTTACTGAGAAATACAACAGGATGGAATTTTTGATTCGGTACTTTCTGCATTAAAACTGCTCCCACGCCTTGCTCGGATGCATTTGTGGTTACTTGGAACGGTTTGTTAAAGTTTGGGGCCCTTAGCACAGGGTCAGACATGAGTGTTGCCTTAAGCTGGTTAAAGGCCTTTTGACACTTATCAGTTCACTGAACTGCATTTGGCTGTTTCTTTTTGGTTAGGTCTGTTAGCGGGGCGGCGATTTGGCTGCAGTGGGGTACAAATCGCCTATAATATCCAGCCAAGCCTAAGAAGGATTGGACCTGTTTTTTAGACTTTGGAACCGGCCACTTTTGGATAGCATTCACTTTGGCCTGTAGGGGATTTATAGTTCCTTGACCCACCTGGTGCCCCAGGTAAATTACTTTGTTTTGGCCTATTTGACACTTTTTAGCCTTAGCAGTTAGTTCTGCCTGCTGGATGTGCTTGAAAACTTTTTTCAGGTGCTTTATGTGCTCTGCCCATGAATTAGAAAAAATGGCCACATCATCGAGGTAGGCAACTGCAGATTCTCCCAATCCCGCTAGGTGATTGGAAGGTGGCGGGTGCATTTCGCAACCCGAAAGGGAGTACATTGAATTTATACACCCCTGCCTGGGTGACGAAGGCTGACCTTTCCTTAGCGGGTTTATCTAGTGGTACTTGCCAGTACCCCTTGGTTAAGTCTAAAGTAGAGATGAATTGGGCATGTCCCAATTTTTCCAATAGCTTATCTGTGCGTGGCATTGGATAGTTGTTAGGACAAGTTACAGCATTTAGCTTACGGTAGTCCACGCAAAAGCGTATTTCCCCATCTGGTTTGGGAACTAGAACCACTGGAGATGCCCATGCACTTTTAGAGGGGCGGATTATACCCATTTGTAGCATGTCCTGGATTTCCCTTTGTATAGCAATTTTGGCATGAGGTGACTCCCGGTAGGGTGGGGTTTTAATAGGGTGAGCATTACCTGTGTTAATGGAGTGGTATGCCCGTTCGGTTCATCCTGGAGTGGCTGAGAAAATTGGTGCAAAGCTTGTGCACAGCTCCTTGATCTGCTGTTGCTGCAGACGTCCAAGGGTCGTGGAGAGGTTCACCTCTTCATAGCCACCATCCTTTTTTCCTTCGTAGTAGACACCTTTAGGCCACTCCGCGTTATCTGTTTTCTGGGCTGTAAACTGGCAAACGTTTAATTCTCTGGAATAAAAGGGCTTAAGAGAATTAACATGGTATACCTTAGGCTTTATGTTGGAGGTGGGGGAGGCTATGAGATAGTTAACAGCTCCTAGGCGCTCCTGGACCGTGAATGGTTCTTTCCACGACGCTTCCATTTTATGGGCCTGGAGCGCCTTTAAGACCATGACTTGGTCTCCTACTTTGAAGGACCGTTCTTTGGAATGTTTATCATACCAGGCCTTTTGCTCTTCCTGAGCATTTTTTAGGTTTTTTTTAGCAAGGGTTAAAGAGTGTTGGAGGATGTTTTGTAGGTTGCTTACAAAGTCTAGAATGTTAGTTTCTGGAGAAGGCGTAAACCCCTCCCATTGCTGCTTTACCAACTGTAATGGCCCCTTAACCTTACGGCCATACACAAGTTCAAATGGTGAAAACCCTAAACTGGGATGTGGTACAGCCCTGTAGGCAAAAAGCAACTGCTGCAACACTAGGTCCCAATTATTGGAGTGTTCATTTACAAATTTACGTATTATGGCCCCCAAAGTTTCATTAAACCTCTTCACCAGGCCATTGGTTTTATGGTGGTAAGGGGTGGCAACCAAGTGATTTACCCCATGAGCTTCCCACAGGTTTTTCATGGTTCCTGCCAGGAAGTTAGTTCCCAAATCTGTAAGGATGTCGGAGGGCCAACCTACCCTGGCAAAAATGTCTGTTAATGCCTGGCACACACTTTTAGCCCTGGTGTTGCTTAACGGTACTGCTTTCGGCCATCGGGTAGCAAAATTCATGAAAGTCAGTACGTACTGCTTTCCTCTGGGTGTTT
The DNA here is from genome assembly GCF_027887155.1 of Malaclemys terrapin pileata. NCBI lineage: Eukaryota > Metazoa > Chordata > Testudines > Emydidae > Malaclemys > Malaclemys terrapin. The sequence continues at coordinate 181,664,785 of NC_071507.1, read as the reverse complement.
TTTTTGGGAAAGGACCCAGAATATTCACAGCTACGCGCTGAAATGGGACCTCAATTATGGGTAGTGTCTGGAGAGGGGCTTTAACCTGGTCTTGGGGCTTTTCCACTTGTTGGCACACCTCAAAAGACCGGACATAATTAGCAACGTCCTTGCCCATTTCCTCCCAGTGGAAGGACTTCCCCAACCGGTTCTTGGTTCTGTTCACCCCAGAATGGCCACTGGGATGATCATGGGCTAAGCTCAAGAGCTTTACCCGATACTTAGTGGGAACTACCAACTGTCTTTGAGGATGCCAGTTTTCCTGGTGCCCACCAGAAAGAGTCTCCTTGTATAAAAGTCCTTGTTCTACAACAAACCGGGATCGGTTAGAAGAGCTGAGAGGCAGTGGGGTGCTCCGCGCTGCCGCCCAAGCTTTCTGAAGGCTGTTATCTGCTTTCTGCTCGGTCTGGAACTGTTTTCTTGATGCTGGAGACATCAGTTTCTTCTTGGACTGTGGACTGGGGCTTGGTCCCTCTGGAAGCGATGCAGGTTCTGGGGCTGTTTCCATTGACTGTGAACCGCTGTCCACTGGTGCACTATGTGGTATCTTAGGCTCTGGCTGAGCCTCTTGGGTAGGGTTATCTGCTGCTTTCACCAGGTCAGGCTCGCTGGTGCCCTCTGGCATTGGAGTTGTAGACGGGTTTGCAAGCGCTGGACTTAGGGCTGGCAATGGTTTTGGTGCTGGTTGCGTTGCCAGTTCCGGTTCTGGGACTGGCTTTGGCTGGGTCTCTGGGATTGGATCCACTACGGCTGTTGCAGTCGTTGGCAGGGGATCCAGTTCCACCACCTTTGTCTGGGTCTCCGGTAACACAGACGGGGCCCTGGTGGACGGCTTAGGAACAGGGATGGGGGTGAAAGCTTGCTTAGCCTGGCTGCGGGTGACTATTCCCACCCTCTTGGCTAGCTTTACATGGTTGGCCAAATCTTCCCCCAGCAGCATGGGAATGGGATAATTGTCATAGACTGCAAAAGTTCACATTTCTGACCAGCCCTTGTACTGGACATGCAACGTGGCTGTAGGCAAGGTTACAGACGGTGACACGAAGGGTTGAATTGTCACTGTAGCCTCCGGGTTGATGAGTTTGGGGTCCACTAGGGATTGGTGGATAGTTGACACTTGAGCCCAGTGTCCCTCCAAGCAGTAACCTTCTTTTCGCCCACTCTTAAGGTTTCCCTTTGCTCCGAGGGTATGAGAGAGGCATCTGGATTTGGGGATCTTTGGTGTGATTGGGGTGTAATGAACTGTAATCGGTTGGGGTTCTTGGGGCAGTGAGCCTTTATATGTCCCAGTTCATTACATTTAAAACATCGCCCTGCTAAGGTATTACTGGGACGATGTTGGTTGTTGGAGACTGGTGTGGTGGGGTGAGAAGGCGTTTGGGGTTTCCCTTGGGATGTGGGTGGGGCCTTGGGTTGTCCCCGGTGGTAAGGTTTTGTTTCGGCTTGCCCCTTCTGATATTCGCTCCAACTGCTACTAGTTTTTTTTTTTCTTTTCTGCCACCTCCACCCATTGGGCTCCAATCTCCCCCGCCTCAGTTACAGTTTTGGGCTTCCTATTTAGGATGTACCTTTCTATTTCCTCAGGAACACCCTCTAAAAACTGCTCCATTTTTACTAGGGAAAGTAGATTTTTTAGAGATTGAACATTTGCTCCTGATACCCAGGCATCACAATTTTTGTTAATGTGGTAGACATGACGGGTAAATGACACATTGGGTTTCCACTTTAGGGCTCTGAACCGCCGACGGGCATGCTCGGGTGTTAGCCCCATTCTGAGTCTGGCCTTGTTTTTAAAAAGTTCATAACTGTTTATGTGTTCCTTAGGCATTTCAGCCGCCACCTCTGCTAAGGGTCCACTGAGCTGTGGCCTCAGCTCTACCATGTACTGGTCTGCAGCGATGCTGTATCCAAGGCAGGCCCTTTCAAAATTTTCTAAGAAGGCCTCAGTATCATCGCCTGCCTTGTAGGTGGGGAATTTTCTGGGATGGGAAGTGGTACCTGGAGGGGGGTTGTTAGCATTGGCTGGTGCATCCTGCTTAGCCTTTGCTACTTCCAGTTTATGCTTCCTTTCTTTTTTTCTTTCCTCCATTTCTTTTTTTTTCAGCTCCATAGTTTTTTTGTGAGCCTTTTCTTTGGCTTTTTCCAGCTCCATCTCTCTTTTATGGGCCTCCTTTTTGGCCTTTTTTTTTCTTTCTCTTTGCTTTGTCTTGAGTTTTGTTAATTGAAGCAGTTCTTGATGTTTTTTTTTATTTTCTTCTGCTTTTAGTTTGGCCAGTTTTACTTTTTTAGCTACTTCTTTGGTAGTTATTTTTTTGTTTTTTTGTGCTGGGTCACCAAGTTGACTGAAACTGGGAAGCTCTCAGCTCTGGCTGCTGCTGAGTTAACAGAGACTTTCTAACTAGCTACTCCCGAGGATGTAAAAAGAAAAAAAAAAAACAATTCAGTTTGTAAAGTTCTTTTACCAGTTAAGTTTGCTAATTGAACCCTTCTCTTAACAAAGGACCTGTTAAAAAAACTTAACACCTCTGCCTTCAGGCAAGGAGAGATAAGATATGCATCTATCTACTTCCAGCTCGGCTTTTCAAGCAGCTAGAAGGAAAAAAAAATCTCACTGGCTTTTGGGTTTAAAATGATCCCACCTCTGCCACCATGTCAAGGCTGGATCCCCACTTTGAACTTTAGGGTACAAATGTAGGGGCCTGCATGAAAACTTCTAAGCTTAACTACCAGCTTAGCTTTGGTTCGGCTGCCACCATTTCAATGGATTCCCTTCCTGGGAAGCCTTGAAAAACCTTCACCAAATCCCTGGTGAAAACAAATCCAAAACCCCTTGGATCTTAAAACAAGGAGAAATTAACCATTCCCCTCCTTCCTCCCACCAACTCCTGGTGAATCAGTTCCAACCCCCCTGGGATCTACAACAGGGAGAAATTAACCATCCCCCCTCCTTCCTCCCACCAACTCCTGGTAAATCAAGATCCAAAACCCTTGGATCTTAAAACAAGGAAAAAATCAATCAGGTTCTTAAAAAGAAGGCTTTTAATTAAAAAAAAAAGTTAAAAATTATTTCTGTAAAATCAGTATGGAAATTAACCTTACAGGGTAATCAAACTTAAAGAGCTCAGAGGACTCCCCTCTAGTTTCAGGTTCAAAGTACAGCAAACAAAAATAAACACTTTAGTAAAAGGTACATTTACAAGTTGAGAAAAACAAAGGAAAACTAACACGCCTTGCCTGGCTATTTACTTATAAGTTTAAAATAGGAGAAACTTGTTTAGAAAGATGTGGAGAACCTGGATTGATGTCTGGTCCCTCTCAGTTCCGAGAAGGAACACACTCTCAAACAAAGAACACAAACAACAGCCTTCCCCCCCCAAGATTTGAAAGTATCTTGTCCCCTTATTGGTCCTTTAGGTTAGATGCCAGCCAGGTTACCTGAGCTTCTTAACCCTTTACAGGGAAAAGGATTTTGGAGTTTTTGGCCAGGAGGGGTTTTATAGTACTGTACACAGGACAGCTATTTTCCTTCCCTTTATAGTTATAACAGAGGTAATCAGAGCTGTGGGTCTCTCCCCCTCACTTGTTTGGTACCTAATATGGAGCCTCTTGCACGGTGTGGTGACCTTGTGATTCAATAATAATCATTTTATTATTATATTAATTCTATAAAATAATCAGATGTATGATCACATTGGTGAAAATTCATTGGAAACAAAACTGCAATGAAAAACTTTGCCAGCATTTTTTTTTTATCTTGTAGGCTGATAGCTATAGCAGTATTTTAAAATTACCAGCCAAGGATTTTGCATTAATCCTACTAAAAAATGATCAGCAACTAACAGATGTGCTTTACTCTTCTGGGCTCATCATCAGTGAGGTGCAGCTGCTGCTTTGACTTCATCTTTTGTGGCTTGCCTTTGAAATGTTGTACTTTTTTTTTGCATTGCTCTATACTAATTTTATTATCCTGGCTTCTCCTAAGGACTCACATTTACCCTGACAAATCCATGCTGATTAGCTGCAAGAGGGATGTTCCGTGGTTTTTTTCATAGATTCATAGATTCATAGATTCTAGGACTGGAAGGGACCTCGAGAGGTCATCGAGTCCAGTCCCCTGCCCGCATGGCAGGACCAAATACTGCCTAGACCATCCCTAGTAGACATTTATCTAACCTACCCTTAAATATCTCCAGAGACGGAGATTCCACAACCTCCCTAGGCAATTTGTTCCAGTGTTTAACCACCCTGACAGTTAGGAACTTTTTCCTAATGTCCAATCTAGACCTCCCTTGCTGCAGTTTAAACCCATTGTTTCTGGTTCTATCCTTAGAGGCTAAGGTGAACAAGTTCTCTCCCTCCTCCTTATGACACCCTTTTATATACCTGAAAACTGCTATCATGTCCCCTCTCAGTCTTCTCTTTTCCAAACTAAACAAACCCAATTCTTTCAGCCTTCCTTCATAGGTCATGTTCTCAAGACCTTTAATCATTCTTGTTGCTCTTCTTTGGACCCTTTCCAGTTTCTCCACATCTTTTTTAAAATGCGGCGCCCAGAACTGGACACAATACTCCAGCTGAGGCCTAACCAGAGCAGAGTAGAGCGGAAGAATGACTTCTCGTGTCTTGCTCACAACACACCTGTTAATGCATCCCAGAATCATGTTTGCTTTTTTTGCAACAGCATCACACTGTTGACTCATATTTAGCTTGTGGTCCACTATAACCCCTAGATCCCTTTCTGCCGTACTCCTTCCTAGACAGTCTTTTCCCATTCTGTATGTGTGAAATTGATTTTTCCTTCCTAAGTGGAGCACTTTGCATTTGTCTTTGTTAAACTTCATCCTGTTTAACTCAGACCATTTCTCCAATTTGTCCAGATCATTTTGAATTATGACCCTGTCCTCCAAAGTAGTTGCAATCCCTCCCAGTTTGGTATCATCCGCAAACTTAATAAGCGTACTTTCTATGCCAATATCTAAGTCGTTGATGAAGATATTGAACAGAGCCGGTCCCAAAACAGACCCCTGCGGTACCCCACTCGTTACGCCTTTCCAGCAGGATTGGGAACCATTAATAACAACTCTCTGAGTACGATTATCCAGCCAGTTATGCACCCACCTTATAGTAGCCCCATCTAATTTGTATTTGCCTAGTTTATCGATAAGAATATCATGCGAGACCGTATCAAATGCCTTACTAAAGTCTAGGTATACCACATCCACCGCTTCACCCTTATCCACAAGGCTCGTTATCCTATCAAAGAAAGCTATCAGATTGGTTTGACATGATTTGTTCTTCACAAATCCATGCTGGCTATTCCCTATCACCTTACCACCTTCCAAGTGTTGGCAGATGATTTCCTTAATTACTTGCTCCATTATCTTCCCTGGCACAGAAGTTAAACTAACTGGTCTGTAGTTACCTGGGTTGTTTTTAGTTCCCTTTTTATAGATGGGCACTATATTTGCCCTTTTCCAGTCTTCTGGAATCTCTCCCGTCTCCCATGACTTTCCAAAGATAATAGCTAGAGGCTCAGATACCTCCTCTATTAGCTCCTTGAGTATTCTAGGATGCATTTCATCAGGCCCGGGTGACTTGCAGGCATCTAACTTTTCTAAGTGATTTTTAACTTGTTCTTTTTTTATTTTATCCGCTAAACCTACCCCCTTCCCATTAGCATTCACTATGTTAGGCATTCCTTCAGACTTCTCGGTGAAGACCGAAACAAAGAAGTCATTAAGCATCTCTGCCATTTCCAAGTTTCCTGTTACTGTTTCTCCCTCTTCACTAAGCAGTGGGCCTACCCTGTCTTTGGTCTTCCTCTTGCTTCTAATGTATTGATAAAAAGTCTTCTTGTTTCCTTTTATTCCCGTAGCTAGTTTGAGCTCATTTTGTGCCTTTGCCTTTCTAATCTTGCCCCTGCATTCCTGTGTTGTTTGCCTATATTCATCCTTTGTAATCTGTCCTAGTTTCCATTTTTTATATGACTCCTTTTTATTTTTTAGATCGTGCAAGATCTCGTGGTTAAGCCAAGGTGGTCTTTTGCCACATTTTCTATCTTTCCTAACCAGCGGAATAGCTTGCTTTTGGGCCCTTAATAGTGTCCCTTTGAAAAACTGCCAACTCTCCTCAGTTGTTTTTCCCCTCAGTCTTGATTCCCATGGGACCTTACCTATCAGCTCTCTGAGCTTCCCAAAATCTGCCTTCCTGAAATCCATTGTCTCTATTTTGCTGTTCTCCCTTCTACCCTTCTTTAGAATTGCAAAGTCTATGATTTCATGATCACTTTCACCCAGGCTGCCTTCTACTTTCACATTCTCAACGAGTTCCTCCCTATTTGTTAAAATCAAGTCTAGAACAGCTTCCCCCCTAGTAGCTTTTTCAACCTTCTGAAATAAAAAGTTGTCTCCAATGCAGTCCAAGAATTTGTTGGATAGTCTGTTCCCCGCTGTGTTATTTTCCCAACATATATCCGGATAGTTGAAGTCCCCCATCACCACCAAGTCTTGGGCTTTGGATGATTTTGTTAGTTGCTTGAAAAAAGCCTCATCCACCTCTTCCACCTGGTTAGGTGGCCTGTAGTAGACGCCTAGCATGACATCTCCCTTGTTTTTTGCCCCTTTAAGCCTAACCCAGTGGTTCTTTATGGTGAGTGAAATGCTGACTGAGGGTGCAGATAATAGGTTTAGAAGATATACACACGTCTGCAGGATGCAGCAGACTGATGTTCATTTTAAAATAATGGGACATTTGTCATTGGAAAGATGGCAGTTACTTTGTAAGCAACACTAGGACATCAACGGGATGAGACTGAGCATGTTTGCTATTCTAAATTCTCTTCCAAACTGATCGTATTGGTTTCATTTAAGCTGTGTTTTCGGAGCACAAAAAGAAGGCAGCAGAGGGGCAGCGACTTGGCTGGCATAAAGTTATTAACATGAGTACATCGCAGCTTGACGTTACCCAGGTTTGAATAGAGTGGATTATACATGAAGACTTTTAAGAATATCACTCTGCTAGATCTTACTGTATCTGGTAATTACAACAATGTAGAACCTGGATATAAAATACACTATTTACCTTTTCTCAATGGGAAGATCTCACAGAGAAGTGCATGGAAATATGTTAAGGACAGGTACTTAAAGTAGGCATAAACAAAACATTTTGCATTTATATGGTAAGGATTCAGCAGCTTTCTGCGTGATGGAAGCAACAATTTTCCTGGAGCACTGTCAGATTTATGTACACATTGCTACGTGCTCTAACAATCTGAGCCCAAGGAAGTGAGATTTATCTGGAAAGAAGCGTATTTTTTGGCTAAGGACGGTTTTCTAATCAGAAGGTATGCAATGAGAAAAACAATTACAATATACAAAGATAATGAAGGAAGACTCTGTAATCACAATTAGTTGAGAGAGTGACACTAATTGGAGTAAATTTGTTAATACAGTTTCCAGTAGCAACAATGTACTTGCTTCTCAGCATGAAAGTCTCCCATAGAAATGCGACTCTCATGTTTAGAAAGAGCCTGTTGGGAACAATCCCTGAATTAAGGGGATGGTGGTGTGAATTGCACTAACTTACAGGGAGCTCCTGGGGTTGGTGGAGAGAAAAAATAATTATTCTCCCCTATACCCTTTTCTGCAGCAATAGAAAGGGGGACAATCTAGTCCAAAGAGATTACTTCAGTATAGGTGTGGGGATTGGACTCAGTGTTGTCATTGATATTCGAATTGGGCACCATTATAGGGGATGTTTTGTATCCCTGTTGCATCATAGACGTTCCAGAGGAAGATGATGTATTCGATCATCGAGATTGTCCTGCTGCTTGTATGAGAATGTTCAGCAGAGTCAACACTCCAGCGCTGCCTTCAGCCCACTTTTACATGACCCAAATAAATGTGGCTTCCAGCACTCCCCTTGAGAGACGAACCCACAGATTTCTCAACATTGAGAATTTATTTCTCTTACATTGAGCCTAAATTTTCTTTTGATTTGCCTCTTTTCATCATTATTTTTTAGGAACATGGTAACTGCTGATCCTTGAAATACATCGGGGTTTATAATTTAAGTGGTAAGTGCATGGACAGAAGAGCTACACAATAAGTTTAGAGCCTGATGCTACAAATCTGTACACATAAGTACTCCTAAGTCAGTTTCAATGGGCCTATTCACCAGACTAAGGACTTTATATGAGGTGAGAGTGAGCAACAAGAGGCCTTTGGGGCCAGGTTGTGTCCTAGCCTAGGAAGCTGTGCAGGGAAATAAAAAGGAGCAAGTCCCACAACATGCTCCTGCAGGGCTTCTCTGCATCTCCAACACAGGCCCATAAGGGAAAAGAGGTCCTGTGAGCCAGGTACCGCCCCTTGCACAGATGGCGGGAAATGGGTGGAGCACTGTCATCACCCCTGAGCCAATGAGTGTTTGTGGGGGTAGTAATTTGCCACTGGAAAACAGCAAATTAACAGGTTTCTATCCTGCAGGAACAAGGAGAAAATAGGGCTGGAATAGAGCCTCTCAGAGGCACAGTTCCTTCCCTGCTTTGTCTCTGGAGTTGAACAGCTATATGTCACCTCTATTATGGGCTTGAGGTCAAAAGACAATCTATCCCTTGGACTGTAAACTGTTTGGCCTATGGACCAGTCTTTTATTTGTCTGTACATTACTGTACACTCTTACCATATTGTAAATATAATTGTTGTTATATAATTATATAATAAACATGCAGTTATTTTAGTCCTGTAAATCAGAATGCAGGTTACCTGATGGTGACCCTATTTTTGGAACTACAGGACTAAAAGTAATCACCAGGAAGGATTCAGGAACATGAGTCATACACTGACACAGTTTTAACATCCAAGTAAAACCTACATAAGTTATTAAACCGCGATTAATTGTGTAGTTACAAAAATAAATTGCACGGTTAAAAAAATTTGTTCAGCCAATCGCTCAGACAAAAAAGTGTGTTTACATTTACGAGAGATAATGCTGCCTGCTTCTTATTTACAATGTCACCTGAAAATGAGAACAGGCATTCCCATGCACTGTTCTAGCCAGCGTCACAAGATATTTACATACCAGATGCACTAAAGATTCATATGTCCCTTCATACTTCACTCACCATTCCAGGAGACATGCGTGCATACTGATGATGGGTTCTGCTTGATAACAATCTAAAGCAGTGCAGATTGACGCATGTTCTTTTTCATTATCTGAGTCAGATGCCACCAGCAGAAGGTTGATTATCTTTTTTGGTGGTTCGGGTTCTGTAGCTTTCGCATCAGAGTGTTGCTCTTTTAAGACTTCTGAAAGCATGCTCCACACCTCATCCCTCTCAGATTTTGGAAAGCACTTCAGATTCTTTCAGATTAATTTTTTGAGTTAATCGTGTGAGTCAACTGCAATTAATTGACAGCCCTAGTAACTACTTAAGGTGAGTGAATAATTCAGTGAATAATTTCCTTGATGTGTTTAGCCTCATATTCTGTTTGTGGAATGCCTACAGGATTATTACAATTTCACAAATATATTTATCCCTGGAATTTGCTCCATTTTTTTTAAAATATTTTTTGTATTGATTGTCAGGGCCGCCTAGGGGAGGGGGGCAAGTGGGGCAATTTACCCCAGGCCCTGGGCCCCGCAGGGGCCCCCACGAGAATATAGTATTCTATAGTATTGCAACTTTTTTTTATGGAAGGGGCCTCCGAAATTGCTTTGCCCCAGGCCCCCTGAATCCTCTGGGTGGCCCTGTTGATTGTGATCAAATTGATGTGAATATTAAATATTTGATATCTGAAACTTGAGTTGTGATGGCCGGTTGTGACTGGTCATGTAAATCACATTATTGTTTCTGGTCACTGACCTGGATGAGTGTAGTTCTTATTAGCCTCGTCTGGCAAAAAAAAGCAAACAAACAAACAAAAAATACAAAAAAACAATGCAGGTAGGTAGCCCCTGAGAAAAAGTGGAGGAAAAGAAAAATGGGGGAAAAAAGGAAGAAAAGAAAGAAAAAAACTATGTTTTGGAAGGTGAGAAAAAGTTTAATGATAACTTTTGTTAAAATTTTGCAAAAAAATTGTTTTCCTCCATACTGGCATCTGGGTTTCAATTCACGCTATTCTCCCCACGCTCCTCCAAACTTTTTCTGGTCTTCCTCTGACCTGTCTCCCCTTACAACTAGGTGTAGCTCCCTATCTTCCCGTCGACCGCCCAACCCTCTCTTCCAGGACATTGTGGCACCTTCTTCCCTCCCCTTACCACTGTTAAGGCCCCTTCTTCCCACTGTCCCTCCCCACAACCTCTTCTGGCCTAGTATACTTTCTCAACTGCCTCTTTTGTCCTCCTGTTATCCCTTATGGACTCTTCTAACAATTTCTCCTCGTTTCCATGGTACTAGGGCTTAAATTCAGCCAGAGCTGTCTGGAGCAGAACTCCAGTAAATATTTTCAGCCTCCCTGGAGTTTTCATCGCATGTTGGGGGCTGGGGCATAGAGCGCTCTGGAAAATACTCTGAGAATTTAGGACTGCATAGGACTATGTATGGAGTAAGGTACAACTCAACATGAGTAAAGGTGGTGGAATCAGACCTGATGTGAATACTCACAAAGATGTGTTTGTGCCTTTTGCCCAGGTCCAGTAATTACTATGCGCTGGATGTAAACAAGTACTGACATCTTTTTGCAATGTAAAAGGAAGTGATACTGACATTGGATGAAGAAGAAAAAGCAGAAACTTGAGGATTGGCTATGAACAGAGAGCATCTATAGCAAGAATATTTTATTAATTGTGCAGTGTGTTCTCTCTAATGGGCCTATCCTCTAACCTGCAACTGGGATGTGGTGCATACTGCAGATGGATAGCAACAGCAGTAGCAGCACACTTATATAACTGGCACACAGGTGTCTGGGTTCATATTACCAGCGAGCTAACGTAAGCCAAATATTTATTTGTTGTTTGGAGGCTTTGGGGTGTGTATTGTTGTAAAGAGGTAGGGGATCTCAATCTGTTAGTCAGAAATGTTTGTGGATTTAGGATCTGCCTGTGGATTTTTGCTGTATTTTCCAGAATCTTTAAAAAGTGATGTTTTTATCTCTTGATTGCAAAATGTGCATTCACAATCTAAAACAATATCCAATCAGTATCATCATGTCAGGATCCCTGCTACCTAGAAAGAATTGGCATCTTGGGGAATGTTCCTGTTAATAATAAGAAAGCACAGGCACCTAGATACATAGCTCAAAAGATCTCAAGGGCCTTTACAAACCGTTGATTAACCCTCACAATGCACCTATGAAGTAAGTATTATTATCCCCATTTTGCAGATGGGGAAACTGAGGTGTATATAGAAATTAAGTACGCAGAGTCAGGCAGTGGATTCATGGCAGGGCTACAAATAGCTGCAGGAGTTCTGATCCCCACCTCCACCCCCAGTCTCCTTCAATAGCTCCTAGAACACATTGCCTGGAAGAGTACTGCATGCTGCAGGAAGCCTAAGATTTAAAAGCATTTTGATTTTTTCCAATAAAAAGGGATTTTCTCCTCACATATACCGGTGACTATATACTATCTGTTCACTGCTAAAGGGACTAGCAAAGGGCTCATGAATGATTAATGAAGTTTTAGGTCTAAAAATCTCTAAGTAGAAGTGTACTTGCAAGTTTTACAGAGTGATCTGTTACCAGGGAATGTACCTTTTGATGTTTCATTTGTTGGATATATTGTGCTGTGAACTGGATAATCCTTTTCATCCTCCCCCTTTTTTCCTCCCCCCAAAATGATCAGCCGGGTGTGGGCAAGAGTAAAACCTTGCTGCACTAAGTGGATATTGCTGTTAAGAGTCTGATATCTTTCTGCATAGCATGGTGAATTGTTTCTTGTTTATATGCTTGGTAGGAGTTAAGATTGGGGGAAATCTCTGATTTTTTCTGGCATTTTCTTCTGGTGTGAAGTACAATTTGCATAGCATCCACCACAAGTTTTTTCATATGCTTTATTAATAGCCTTTTAGGGAAGACGGAAACACCCCTCTAGGTAGCTTTGGTCTGGCAATCCTTGTAATAACTGCATTTTAGAGGCTGGGAATAAAGGATGAGTCGCAACTAGCTTTAGGATGGAAGCAATCATGCTGGCTGTATGAATTGCAGGTTGGTGGGGGGCTTAATAGAAATGATATTTTTCATTTTTGAGATGGGTTGTCACATTGCCTGCGAGGGTGGGAAATTGCGGATAATAAGTGGCAATCCTAAACTCAAACAGCCATGGTACAACATGCTCTGCTTCTGTGGTATTACACTGCATACAAAAAATGACATTCAGAGTATGTTCTTTAGGTTGCAAAGCCAAGCACTGGAAAATGCCAGATGCAACCATGCAATTTTAATTCTGCCCCTTCATGCATCCATTGTGCATCCTGAATGAGGCTGGGGTCCTGCAGAAAAAACAGTATTATGGGTACGTTTACACTGCAAGCAACAACAAAAAAGAGAGAAGAAGAAAAAGAGCTCACGGTAGTGAATCTGAGTCTGGGTCAACTGACTCAGGCTCACAGGGATTGTGCTATGGGGCTAAAAATAGCAGTGAAAACTTTCCCACTCGGGCTGGAGCCTGGGCTATGAAAACGGGGGGGCGGGGGGGTCTTACAGTGGGAACATCTGCACTACTATTTTTATCCCCATCGTGCGATCCCCACAAGCCTGAATCAGTTGACCTGGCCTCTGAGACTTGCTGCCATGGCTTTTTTATTTATTCCCCCCCACACACCCAGTGTAGACATACCTTACATGATCAAGGCTTCCCATTTGCCGAATTTCAAAGGCCTGCAGCAAACAGAATCAGTAGAGCTTCTTAAAAAAATAAATATTGCAAAACTTCCTTACAATGGAATGTGCTGGCAACGTAAATATAGCAGGCACTACCAGATTCCACTCTACTGTGTGGTTAATGAGCACAAGTAAGAGAAGGAAGAAAAACAGAGAATAGACAGGTGTGATGTAATAAATATATCAGTGGAGAATGGCTTGAAGTACAAGTTCAAACAGAGGTAACCCAGACTACCTGCCATCAAGGCCAGAGCTATCTAACTAGGGCTAGCTATAACCTATAATGAGCAGATACTGGCCTGTGGGAGGGCTTATTTTATAAACAGTCATTTTTAAAGCCTTTCCCTACCAGAGGCAACTCTTGGCATGGAAATTCTGCCCACAAAGGAGGAAGTTTACTACCTAACTTCAAGTTTTTGGCTGAAAGCTAGAATGGGAACAGTCATGAAACCTTTATGAAAACTAGGTTGCAGCTATTGCCCCATTATAAAAAGAAAATTTGGCATTTTAAAAATATATATTACAAAAATAAAGGAGAGGCAGATGATGCAATTATGGGAAAATGGTTCTAAAACAATAAAGAACTGGTAGGTGGGGTCATTAGAGCACTCATCTGAAAGGAAACACATTGGCTTAACTCTATCTTTTCTCCGTTTTATTTGGCATATTTTTCCCTGCTGGCTCTTAAATTGGATGTTAAATTCCTTTATAGTACTTAGTTTCCAACCTTGCATAAAAGGAGGATTAAGGTAGTTTTAAATTCTATGCAGCTGAATCTTTAAATTCTCAGGGCTGGTGAGTCCTTTAATTTTGCTTTCATAGAATCATAGAAGAATAGAATTGGAAGAAACCTCAGGAGGTCATCTAGTCCAAGCCCCTGCTCAAAGCAGGACCAACCCCAACTAATTCATCCCAGCCAGGGCTTTGTCAAGCTGCTTGACAGGGCTTTGTCAAGCCACTTACTTCAGTGCTGGCCCCTGATGGAATCGTGTGTGATTCCTCTTTGTGCACTGTCCTACAGGAAGAGAATTGGAGACAACCTACTGGTTGTGGTTATGTACATTGAGCTTGAGTGGGTGATACAGTAGTGCAGCCAGGCTATTTTGTTCATTCGCTTTTGAAATAAAACTTTGTAAAACACTTTGGGTGGGTGATGCATGTGGAAGGATAATAAATTATACTAAGCGATATAAACTTTCAAAGCACTGAACAAACACTAGTTTACTAATCCTCACAGTACACCAAGAAAAAGGAAGTATTATTTTTCCCATTTTTTAAAGATTAGGTAGCTGAGGAGCAGAGAGATTATACCAGTGGTATTACCAACCCTCATGATTTTACTGGAGGCCTCACCATATTTGGTATTTTTCTGAAAGGCCCAGCATCTGGAGTCAAGTATTTACAAGAGAATCTCAGCTTCCATTTTCTTTTCAAAGTAAATTTCTAGGTCTCATGGTTGTGGAGAAAAAGATCAGAAACCAGAAAGCCAAACCTCCCAACTTTTATATATGACTTTGACTTTTAGTTAATTTTATGATTTTGGGGATCTGCATCCTAATTTTTGAATGCCTGGGGTTGGCACTACTGTAAGACTTGCCCAGTGTCACACAGCAAATCAGTGTTGTCAAGTGAGAGTGGTAAATAACACAGTCTTCTAACACTGTATTAGACTAAGAAAAACATATTCTACTAAAACTACTCTGATTAACTGTTTCTCTGTAGTGTTTTTCCCTGGAATCTTCCCCAGCTTCTTCCTGCCAGAGTTAGGATTAGAATTTGGGAATACTTGAACTACACTTACTTCAATAGATCATCCTGCCTCCCTGCAGGAATACAACTAAGGAGGGATATAGGCAGAGACTAAAAAGAAATATTATTAGCCTCTTTGCAACAGCATAGCTGTTAGAATCCTGCTATTTCCTGGAATGATTTGCCAAAGTGATGGTCAGAAGAATGGGGTGTATATAATGCAGAAATGGAAATAATTGCTGTAAGTTAACTGATGTGTTTTAGGTTTCAGAGTAGCAGCCGTGTTAGTCTGTATCCGCAAAAAGAAGAACAGGATGTGGTTTAGCTGTTATTTTTTTTTCAAACCAAAATTAATGTACAGTGATTTCTACAAACCAGATTATTAATAATTTTTCCCTAGCACTCAACTTCCCTGAAGAGGCCAGCTGGGTGTGTGAAAATTATTTACTGTTGATAAAGAAATGTTACAGTAGACTTACCCACAGAATCCCCAAAGGGTTAATGATGTGCTGCAGAACCAAACTGAAACAGTGTAAAAATCACATGAAAGCATGTAATGTCAGAATCCTTGGCCTGCCAGTGGGTGCAGAGAATGGGACCTGATTGCTTTCTTAGAAGATTGGTTTGTGGAGGTCTTGGAACTTGAGATAGTGATCTGATCTATGTTGAAAAGGCTTACAGGCTTCCAGCCAAGAAGCTTAATAAAGAATTGTTGGCTGGAAATACTGTAATTTGTAAACCAGTGACTTGAGGGATAAAGACAAAATTCTGAGAACAGCTTGTGTGAGAGGTGAAATTCTGTATCACTCATTAGTCCTCGTATGCAGATCCTATTCCTGGGGGAATTCTGTGCCACTGCATGCACACAGAATTCCATGTCCCCTGTGTTCCCTCTAATTTTTCCCACCCATGTGCAGAATGAATTTTGTTATGTGCACCAATGTGGAGGTGATATATGACACAGCACCTTCACATTGGTGCACATAACAAAATTCATGTGGTTGGAGTGGGGCCGAGGGGTTCGGAGTGTGGGAGTGGGCTCAGGGCTGGGACAGACAGTTGGGGTGCAGGCTCTGGGGTGGGACCAGGGATGAGGGGCTTAGGGCTGGGGCAGAGGGTTGGAGTGCAGGCTCTGGGGTGGAGCTGGGGATGAGGGGTTTGGGGTGCAGGAGGGTGCTCGGGGGCTTTCGTCTTCCCAGCTGTGATTAGCGAGCAGCCAGGCACTAACGAGCCCCGAGAGCTTCTCCCTGCCAGGCAGGCGACTACAGCCCAACCCGGCTCACCGCCAAGAGCCAGCAGTTTAGTGGTCAACTTTGGAAGAGCCAGCAGTTTGGCAGGCAACTCCCTGGTTGCACTGAACCACTTTCCCATCTGCACGCCTCGCCAGGAAGGTGCATTAAAGCGAAGCAGGCAGGGGCTCCCCTCCACAACCTGGCCGGCTCATAGTTGCCCCCATGGCAACCCCATGCGCGTTTCAACTTGCAAGAAGCGATTAGCTCCCACACTCCAATGCCCCCCGGCAGAGGCCAGGGAAGGCGTGGGAACCCACTGCCTTCCACCCACTGGGACTAACCATGACCAGCGAGACTAAGCTGCTTTCACCGTCTCCACTCCTTACCAGCACCAAGGCGCACAATACCTCTGATCTCTGAGCACCACCACTAGCTCCAGCCCCTGCCTGCAGCCCCCATGCACGAGATCACTGGCCCCAGTCCCTGGGCATGAGATCACCAGCCCCCTTTCCCCTCCTGCAGCCCCCATGGATGAGATCACTGGCTCCAGCCCCCTCCTGCAGCCTCTGGGCTGTGGGGGAGAGGTATCTCCCCTCCATGGCAGGGCTACAGGAGAGGTGCCCCTGGCCCTGGCAGGTCTGGGCTGGAGTTGCGGGAGGGCTGGGGGGAGGGGCTGCAGCAGGTCCGGGCTGAGGCTGGGTTTGGGCCACCCCTCTCCCAGCTGCAGCAGGTTGGGGGTTGAGCTAGGTTGGGGCCAGGGAGGGGTGCCCCAGCCGTGTCAGGTCCCCAGGTGGGTTCACTGAGCACCTGCGCAGTGATAAATAGGCTGTTGCGTGGCTGCAAAGCTTACAGGAAACTTAGCATCTCCCCTGCAGATCTTTTCTTTTCTCTGCAGAAAATAAATTGTTGGAGAGGTGCCTCAGTTATGCCTTTCGCCCACCAGGAGGGCAGATGGCTCAGGGGCAGTAGCAGCTGATAGGGAGGAGAGGCTGCATTCCTCACAGTGGCCTTCCTGCATGGTCAGGTAAGGAGACGTGATATGGGGGACACAGACTAAAGCAGGGCATATGGGGCTTCTGGGGGGTCACATTAACTGGGGTTCAAAAGGAATAGTGGGGGACAGACTGGAAATGGGAGTTGGGGTGCAAGGCCGGATGGGGGCAGGAGGTGGCTGAGTGCGGGTGCAGGGACAGAAGGGGATGGGGCAGATGTGCCTGACTGAATGGAGGAGGCTAGGAATCAACCAGGGTCTAAATGGGGGAGGCTCCCCAACTCCCTAACAATCCTGCCCCAAAAACCTGTTCCGTACTTCTCCCACCCACATCCAACAACCCTCCAGGTTCACCCCCAGGCTCCTTCCCAGTTATTACTTCCCTCTCCCACAGCTCTTTCATTACCCTGACTTCCCCAAGCCTTTGCATTGCTTCTGAGGGGTGCAGGAAATATGTTTCTGTATTTAGTTTAAATGAATTATTACTCAAAGTTCTGAATTTATCTGCCTAGTAAGGAATCTGTTCATCAGAAAATATTTCCTGAATCTTTGTTTGTTGCCTGTATTGTTACAGACACACTTGCTGACAGGTATTTTGAAATATATTATGAAGATAATTGAAACTGGTGTGATTTTATTGTTGTTTTGACAAATAAAATATGTAGAATTTTGTAGAATTTTAAAATATGTGCAGAATTTTAATTTTTTTTGGCACAGAATTCCCCCAGAAGTATGATCGAAAGGTGGTCTCTTACAGACTGAGACAGGTATTCTTTATAGAAATTATTGCAGTTTCCATTCTTTATCCAGCAAAAACCCAGCTTTCCAGGCTTGCAGAGAGTGTCCACTGGGAAAGGCTAGAAAACCATCCCTAAGACATCTCTCTCAGATTTGGAGATTTTTTTAAAGATATATATGCTCATTTAACCTCTTTCTGGACTACATTGTAACTTTACAATCTGCTCTGAGTAAAGGGGTGGTTCATGGCTGCAGAATTCCAGGGGCAGACCAGAGAATGGAACAGGTGCAGGGAAGGGCTATTAAAATGATTAGAGGAATGGAAAACCTACTTTATGAGATAACTGGTAACTAGTCTCTTGGCACGGTTTTCCAACCATTTATGCACCCACCTTATAGTAGCTCCATATAGTAGGTTGTATTTCCCTAGTTTGTTTATGAGAAGGTCATGCAGGACAGAATCAAAAGCCTTATTAAAGTCAAGATATACCACATCTACCGTTTCCTCCCTATCCTCATGGCTTGTTACTCTGTCAAAGAAAGCCATTTGGTTGGTTTGATGCTATTTGTTCTTGACAAATCAATGCTGACTTTTACTTATTAGCTTATTATCTTCTAGGTGTTTGCAAATTGATTGCTTAATTATTTGCTCCATTATCTTTCCAGGTACTGAAGTTAAGCTGACTGGTCTGTAATTCTCCTGTTTGTCCTTATTTTCCTTTTTTATAGATTGGCACTATATTTGCCCTTTTCCAGTCCTCTGGAATCTCTCCCATCTTCCAAGACTTTTCAAAGATAATCACCTCTTTCTCTTTCTCTCTCTTTTTCTTTCATACCTAGTTAAATAATTGGACCAGATCTTCAGTTGGTGTAAATCAGCATAGCTCCATTCAAGTCAGTAGAGCTACTGCTTCACACAAGCTGGCCCATACAATTCTGTTTTGTGTGTTGGGCGGGGGAGGGAGAGTAATCAAATCCTCTCTCTGGTTTGCCTGGTTCTGGGCTTTGCTACAAACATTTCACACAGCTCCAGCACCAAGCTCATTTTTCTCTAAAAGTATATCTGGTTTTTAAAGGTGTTTTTGAAAGCAGTAATTAAACGAAGACCTTACTGGAATACAATCTCTCTCTTGTGGGTATGATCAGGTTTCTGGCATTGCAACAAGTGACCGTTAGTTTATACAACCCTCATCAGGATACAGTGTGGCAGTTTGAGTGATACAATTAATGTGATATGACCTTGTCATACTGAATGTCATTTTCCCTATCCCCCCCACTCATGAATTGCTGTCAAAAATGGTTTTAGATTGTGTCAGCTACTCAAAAACATTTATACCCACAATAGTAACATTGTAACATACCTTATCCTTCACAGCCTGACAGTTAACTCATGCCTGCTTGTCCTAATACTTAAATAGTTATTTCACCAAACTAATTCACCTTCATAAGTGGTACAGTACACATGCCAATAACATGCTATGACTCTGAGCTGTGACCCCTGTCCTCACAGCCTAAACACTATTGTAATACTCCTTGTACAAAAAAACATGCCTTATTAGTTTTCAAGTTATGCCTCTCAACTTGCTAATCATTCATATTCTTGTGTGATGTATGTATGCAGTGTGTACTAAGAGTTATGAATATATGCTAGAATTATGACTGTGTGATTAAACCAGGCATGTCAGAGGGAGTTGGTAAACAAGTCTGCCTTAGACAAAGGAATGTGCTTTGCTTCTCTGACCCGCAGCCCAGCTGTCAGGCAGAGACAATGAGAATACATTTACATACTGGGTAAATAAAGATATCAAGAAACAAGAGGGGTAGGAGACAGCATGGCATCTTTGCCCCAACAGAAGAAAGAAGCTTGGTCTGGGTTTTACTTTTCAAATAATGCACTGCAAATGTTTACTTACTATAAGGAGAGGGGTTGGACCTCAAGTGATAAGCAATTGAATCAACTGATTGTATTCAGTATTTCTGTATTATAAAAGTGTATAGAGTGAGGTCTTTTATGAAAGCTAATGACACACTGGTGATTAACATCATTGTGAAATGTGTGTATTAACACTGCATGAGGAAATATGGATACTTAATGATATCATGCTTTGAAGTTTGCGGCCAAACAGGGAAAAAGAGGTCTCTCCCAAACAGGAGGGAATATCACAGCAATCTACGTGTCTCCAAACAAATTAAGCAAGGTGTGACCCAATACAATGGAAGCCCAATTTACGTAGAAATCAGTAGGTGGACAGAAAGATGACAGGAAAGGAAGAACAGCATCAGATCATCCTGCCTCTTGAACCAAGGTTAATTAACTTTGAAAGAGATGCTTTTCAAAGGTTTACTTAGAAGGAAGATTGGTGAGAGAAACCATCTTGAACAAAGCCTGTACCTTGCTAAAATGCATTTTAGACTTTTAAATTCATGTCTTCACCTTTATTTGCTTGTAATCCTTCCTAACTTTATTGCCTTTACTTGGCATCACTTAACCTAAGTCCTGTTAATAAATATATTTATTCTATTATCAACCAACTAAGTGCTGGGTTTGCAGGGATGAGTGTATTTATCCCAGTCAAGTTAATAAGCTGTGATGTACTTTTGTCTCTTCAAAGGAACAAACAAACCTTGTTATTTCTCTGAACGGTTCAGAAAAGGTCTGAAGCACAGAGTTTGAAAACAATTCAGGCCTCGGAGTGTGTTGGGGTCACCTTGCTGGTTGTAAGCAAGACTGGTGGAAGCTGCTAGAGTCAAAGTTGTGAAAGCAGGGTTGGCTGCATAGCACACAGACACTCAGGGTGTGACCTGCACTCTTGTAAGCGGGCAGGGAGCTACAACAGCAAAGCCTTATAAGGAACTCAAGGGCTTCAGGGCAAGCGGTAATACAAAGCCTTACTGGTCTGGATTGCACCCCAAACCCGGTGACACATGCCTCTACTGTATATTGTTGTAGTTAGCATGTAGCACAGTATCTCACTGGGTGTTGCTGTAATTATATTTCTGGCCAGTCCAACAGAGCTGTGATACTGTGATGTTTATAATTGGCAAGCATGGATCTCAGAATTTTTGTTCACTAGGTCAATGTGGAGAGTGATCATCATGTTACCCAGGGTTTTCAAAACCCAAAGCAGTTGTAACTTTACTGTTTCTCTCCAGGTGCTGTCAGGAATAAATCAATGGGGGCACAGCTCATCCATCTGATAAATGATTGGCACAAGGAGGAGTGCTTTCATCTAAACTACTTTTCTATTAGATCTTAAGCGCACCCGCACACACACACACACACACACACACACACACACACACACACACACTGTCAAACTAGGGTTAAAGCATTTCAAAACATTTATAATTACCCAAAAAGTCTGAAATTGTTCCGAGGGATCATCGGCCAGTCTTCAGGGAGGGCCTCACTTTCCATCTAGCTGCTGGGGAACTTAGCTGTCAGATCCTTGCCCAAAGAAAGATTCCTTGGACTGCTCCAAAGCAAATTCTTTTGTCTAATCTTTTATCGCTAACTTCAAACAAAGTATATAACCTACAGTGACTTTTAGTGGGTCACCATAGTAACCCCTAATGGGGCACCAATTCTTCTACTTTCAAAGAAACTACTCATCTCTTATCATAAAAACATTTCTAGTCATAACAATAATAAAACTTACATATCAGAGATGTCAGAGACACTCAAGACCAAGGTCAGCCATCCACACACTCCTATTCTCACAATACATTCACTTCTTGTCCCAATCTCCCATTCTGATAGCAATAACTGCAAACAATTATTTGGCCTTGCCTCACAGGGCCTAAGATTTTCCTAGATATGTGATGTTTCGTTTTCAGCTGGCAGTGGCAAAATTCTGCAAGGGATCTCAGAGCAGCATGGTGCCCCAGAGGTAGAGTGAAAGGTCCACTGATATGTGGAAAACATCCTGACACTCACTAACCCTTGCCCCTAGCTAGCAGGCTAGTAGCAAGGATCTCACCAGTTTCTATGGCAGATAGGACTGTTATACTCTACAATGGCCTAGCACGTGGATGCAGACAGAGCCAGGGCCGGCTCCGGCCCCCAAGCAGCCAAAACCAAAAAAAAAAAAAAAAGCTGCGATCGCGATCTAAAAAAAGCCGCGATCGCGATCTGCGGCGGCAATTCGGTAGGGTTACCATTCGTCCGGATTCCCCCGGACATGTCCGGCTTTTTTGAGTTAAAAATAGCGTCCGGGGGGAATTTGTCAATGTCCGGACTTCCCCTCCTCCCCCCCCCATACAGAGCATGCGCGCGGCTTACAGAGCAGCTGGGGCTCCGGCAGCCAGAGCCAGAGCTCTTCCTTCATTTCCCCCTCCTCTCTCCTGAAACTTGACACCACTCCCCTCCTCTCTCTCCCTCCCCCTCCCTCCCTGCATTCACAGATCGCCGTTCGCCGTCTGGAGCTCCGACCCTGCTCCCCTCCCCTGCTGCCGAGCGCGCTGCTCTGCAGCACAGTAAGGCGGCCAGGGGGTCAGAGAAGCGGCAGGGAGGTTCTGGGGGGGGTAGTCAAGAGACAGGGAGCAGGGGGAGGGTTGGATGGGTCAGGAGTTCGTGGGGGGGCTGTCTGGGGGTTGGGGATGTAAGGTTTTGGGCAGTCAGGGTACAGGTGGGGGGGTCTCAGGAGGGGGCAGTTAGGGGACAAGGCACAGGGAGGCTTAGGTAGGGGGTGGGGTTCTGGAGGGCAGTTAGGAGCAGGGGTCCCAGGAGGGGGCAGTTAGGGGACAGGGAGCAGAGGGGTTTAGATGGGTCAGGAGTTCTGGGGGGGGCTGTCAGGGGGTGGGGGTGTGGATAAGGGTTGGGGCAGTCAGGGGACAGGTAGGGGGTAGGGTCCTAGGGGGCCAGTTAGGATGTGGGGAAGGTCTCAGGAGGGGGCAGTCAGGGGACAAGAGGCAGGGAGGCTTAGGGAGGGGGTGGAGTCCTGGGGGGCAGTCAGGGGACAAGGAGTGGGGGGGAGGGTTGGGGATTCTGAGGGGGCAGGAAGTGGGAGGGAGTGGAATGGGCAGGGGCAGGGCTAGGACAGGACGGGGGCAGGGCTAGGACAGGGGCGGGGCTAGGGTGGGGCTCCTCCCGTCCTCTTTTTTGATTGTTGAAATATGGTAACCCTAAATTCGGTGGGAGGTCCTTCACTCCCAGGCGGAGAGACGGACCCTCCGCCAAATTGCTGCCGAATACCTGGAACTGACGCCCCTGTCCAGAACGGCCGCCCCAAGCATCTGCTTGAGAAGCTGGTGCCTGGAGCCGGCCCTGGACAGAGCAGTTGTCTACTACTATACAGGAACGATTCCACATCAACAGCCATAGACTGCACCCTGACCCCTGCCAACTGCCTTGAGAACACATGCCAACTGGAGCACAGCTGAATGGGCAAGAGAGTGTGAATGGTTCAGCACAAGCCATTACCACTGAAAACAATTCTGAGGACTAAGGAAAGTTTTACAGTGAAGAAGATCATACTAGCAAGCAGTAGGCAACGATGGGCTTACCACCATATGGATCTTTGAGGCACAGAGTCTGAGTCATAAACAGAAGCAGACTTGGCAGGCACAGATTGCAATCTTTTCCTCAGCATCGAGCTACCTATGGACTTCATCTGGAATGGACTGCCCTCACACATTGGTCTTCCTAGCCACAACTGTACTCACAAGATGTAAAACAATCATCAATGTCATCTTTGGTCATTAGGGACAAAGAACAACAACAACAGGGAGAGCAGCATACTAACTCAAGAATAATGTGGTGGATCTCAGCACCCAATTCTGCACTTTTAGATCGCCTCTGTTGATGCAGGGGACTGGACTAGATGACCTCTTGAGGTTGCTTCCAGTGTTATGATTCTATGAAAGCTTTGGAGAGAGAAAATGCCCCATTTAAATACAATATTTTATTGGAAAGGTTAAAGCCTTTGGGTCCTCAGCTAATGTAAATCAGCAGAGTCTTACTGAAGTCCCTGGAACTACATTGATTTATACCAGGTGGGGATTTGGCCTTCTTCTGTTTTGCTAGTGAGGACATGGAATTATAGCAATGACCAGTCACTTCTGAGGATTATCTTAGTGCTGTACTGCATCAATTTCCTACTTTCTCAGCCACTGGTGATTCAAGTTTTTGCTGCTGGTATTTGCCTTGCCTTGCTCCCCTCAACTGATGGCCCCCACTGCAAAAAGTGTCGCAGTTTGGGACCCAATCCAACTCCCTTTTAAAGTCAATTGAAAGGCTAATTGAATTTAATGAAAGTTGAACCTGGGCTCTTAATGATGACCCTTTGTGTTGGATGTTGGTGAGCTGATGTTAATGACTTTCCATTCATTTATAGCTGGCACACTCTAGATGAATTTGCCTTTGTGTTTTCATATACAATAACTCCTTGCTTATAACTTTCACCTATTAGATTGAAAATGTCAAGGTCTGGGTCTTTTACTGTGGGTGAATAAGGCCTGGACTACACTAGAAAATTAGGTTGGCATAACTATGTTGCTCAGGGGTGTGAAAAATTTACATATCTGAGTGGCATAGTTAAGTCCTTGCATAGTCAGTACTAAGCCAACAGAAGAATTCTCTTATTGACCTAGCTACCACCTCATGGGGAGGTGGATTCCCTATGCCAATGGGAGAATCCCTCCCATCGGCGTAGGTAGTGTATATGCTGAAACGCTCCAGAGGTGCAGTTGCACAGCTAGGTTGCTGTAGCATTTTAAGGGTTGATAAGCCCTTAGTTTGGAGCATTTCAGGAAAAACAATTCAGCTAAAGGAACAGAAAATAAAAAAAATAAATTTTCCCCCATTATAAAAACATTTATTTAGCTTTTTATTGAACAGATTTAGCTTTGAAGGGAATAGAGGAACAAGCTGAAATTTACTTCCAATATAATCCCTGGCATGGAGATAATTCCAGTGAAAATCGCTTTTTATTTGGCCAAGTCACCGTATTTTTATTATAGCAATATTTTTAACACTATACGTTGGTTTCTGCTGCACCTGTGTACATGACTGATTTAACTGCCTACCCAAAAATGTGCACTTATCCGCTGTGCAATAGAGTCTACATTGTCTAAAGCAGGGCTGCTGTGGAGCCTGCTTCATTCAGTGCACTCTTTTAAGGTTATACATTGAGGATCTGATCCACAGCCCATTGAAGGCACTGGGAGTCTTTCCACTGACTTTAATGGGTTTTGTATTGGGCCCAAAATTTTCAGTGGCACAGGGTACACCTTCACTCTCTAGCCCTGTCTCAATGAGGCAAGGTATTCAGTGAATGAGGCAGGGTTCCACAGAGTCCCTTGCATCAGTGAATGTACACTCAGTGCCAGACAAGGCAGCCTGGTGGGGTCTAGCCAAATTGTTCCCAATCATGGAATGTCTTTTTCCTTTTGAAAAACAAAAGATAAACCAGCGGAAAAGTCATTTAAAAGACAACAAACCCTATGTTAAGGGAATGTTAAGGTGAGCATTCGGAAGTCCAAAAAATGTCAGAGTAAAGATTGCCCTCCACCCATAACACTTCTTCCTTATAGGTGCATGTATTTGTCATAAGGCAGTTAATTACATATACACATACTATTTCTCAAAAACAATCTGTAGTATCATCCAGATTTTCTTCTTTATAGACTTACGGAGATACATCTTGGAAGGTGTTCAGTGAGGAAGACAGGGCTCCAACTGAGCCCTTTCAACCCTGAGTATTCGTCTGGAAGGAGCAGGCTATTCCAGTGGCATCTAGCCAAATAATTGAAGGTTATGAATGATTTTCCTTAAAAAAATCCCATCTAAGGATTTCCCACCAAAAAACATACAAAACCCAACAACTCTCTCCCCCCACTATATTATAATTGCACACTTAAGAATTCAAAAGTAAGGAAATGCTAGTTTTATGTTTGCTTGTATGACATAGCCCAGCAGAGAAGAAAGAAGCAAGCAGCAGTGAACCCTAACAACATTTCTGACATATACCAAGTGAGATAACCATCCTGCTATTTCTATCATGTCACATCTTGATAAATGAAAGTAGAAGAGGAGTTTGGCGCAAGGGACTATAAGGTGAATCATCATAAATGAAAAAGAGTGATGCTCTTCAAGGAGAAGGTTTTCAAACCAAAATTAAACCTATACAAAATAAAATAATAGGGCCCTTCCAGGCACTCATGTCTTCCTGTGTAGCGAGCTGCAGCAACAAAACAGATTGGTAGCTAATGCTTTAGGTGTCATTCACTGCTAAACACGAGGTCCACACAAAACAATTTGTCTTTAAATTATTATTAATTGAAAAGCTACTGTGGCTGAACAACAAAGGGAAGTTGACAATTTATCTCTTTCCAGAGGCAATATATAACAAGAGAAGACAGACATGAGCAATTTCATTTCTATACTAAATCCGGTCTTATTAAAAAATAAACACAGTAGGTCACTGACATTACCTTCCACAGCTACAGCAGCATTACTTTTCTCGTCTTTATTTGTGTAAATTAACTTGGGTGTTTGAGCCTCCCCTTTTAGTGATTAGCCCAAGAAGGCAGATTTCATATATTTGTGGGAGAGTTTCGTTCAGGGTTTCAGGATGAATGTGAAAAGCCAGTTAAATTAAGATTGGCATAACTGATGCATGCACAGTACAAGAGTGATCCTATAGTGGAATTGCCAGCCCTTGTGCTTGGATAACTGCATCCTCGGATGACCATGATTCAGACCAATATAATGGCAAATAATTTCAGCTCTGTTAAAGGCATGGAGGACATAGCCAGGGACAAGATTCAAAAGAGGTCCATTTGGGCAGGGTTGAGTGTCCTTTCCAGCAAACACTGTTGCCTAATCTCCATGTCTTCCCCTTGGGACTTGTCCCTAAGGAAGTGCCTGGTGAGTATTGCCTCAATCACCATCTCTCATACCCAACGGGGGCATTAGTGAATGATGTGATCAACCCCAGGCTGTGCACTGTTCACTATGTGTCAGTTGACATGGCAGTGCACACGGTATGCTCATGCGGCCCTGCTGCCTTGCTTGCAAGTTGTAACATTAAGTAGGCTTTTCGCTTCCTCCCACTCCATCCAGCTGACTGTGACCTCTTGTGCTTTTCCTTCAATGGTCAATTTTATGTGGACAAAGCAATCCCCCTGGGTAGCGTTATTTCATGTGCGTCCTTTGAAAAATTCATTACAGTGCTGGACTAGAAGGTCAAGGGGTGTGGTGAATGTCACTTGTTAGTGATATGTTACCTGGATGATTTTCTGTTTGCACCCAGGGCTGGGACAGGCGAGTGTGAGGAGCTGTTTTCAGTTTTTCGGGTGCTGACTAGCAAATTGGATGTTCCCCTAACTGCTGAAAAATGGAGGGACCTGCAACCACATTGACATACATAGGCACTGAACTTGACACAGTCCAGGGCAGTCCCACCTTCCTTGGGACAACCTTTAACAAAGCAAGATTTTGTCCTTCATTCACTATTGAAATAAATTTTTACTTTTACTTTCTCTACTTTCTGAGCTCATTGCTCCCACTCCTAAGAACTGACCTATTTAGGATACGCATTTAGAGCCAAACTTTGCATTGACTTACACCCAAGGGTGACATGAGGCATAATTCAGTGTTAAGGGTAAATAGACAGACACTTTTGTCATATTTGTCATAACAGCTTACAATGAGATATAGATTCCTAAGTCGCTTACGCAGTTTAGAACAGTTTTTACACTTGATTTTTCAAACTAATTTGAAAGTATAGAGCAGGAGGACAGATGCTGAAGTGTCAGTAAAAGCCATAATAATTCCACTAGCCCACACGGCCCAGGAGAATGAGGTTAGGAAAACTCTAATATTTTCAAGAGCATCAGAAAACTTAGCAGATAGAGTTTTCTAATGTGAAGAGTATGGACTGGAAATCACAATGCCTTGATTATGTTATTGGCTCTGCTACTAATTAGTTGCTTGACTTTTGGCAAGTCACTTAAGGACACAGTCCTACTTTCATTAAAGTCAATGACAAATCTCACATTACATCAGTAGTGCAGGTTCAGAGACATAACCTATGTGGGCATCAGTTTATCAGCTGTAAAATGAATATAACAATGCATATAATATCTATCTATGAGCAGGTTGTCTTGCTGTCTGGAGTGGCTCATGCCTGTGATGCCAACCTCAGGGCAGATTGTCAGGAAGCAGGACAGAGCCCCCAAACTGGTTGTGACAGACACCAAACTGGTTATATTCTGTAATTAGATTTCACCAACCCAGTAACAAATGTGAACTCCTAAAGCACTAGAACAGTCTTAACATGGAGTCGAAGACAGTCCCCTGGAGCATTCCAGTCCATCTTGCCATCCAGGCAAGCTGGCCTTAGTGATAGGTGGTTGCTGTACACCAAAGATCACAAAATATTCAGGTTGCTCCACATCCCAAGCAACCAGTCCCTTACCCCAGGTCAATTTGTACCTTAGCTCTTTTATTAAACACAATGCTTGTAGCCAATCCTGTAGTTAACTAGGGCAGTGTTTCTCAAACTGGGGTATGTGGATCCCTGGGGGTCCCCGAGGGAACTCCAGGGGTCCGTGGGGCCTGCTGATCAATTCCTCCCACTCTCTCCCTCCCTCCTTCAACTCCTCCCCCTCCATCTATCTCCCGGAGGCTACTGAAGCCAAACCAGGAGATTTTAGGTGCTAAAAGTCTGGTGGTGCTGCGGGGCTAAGGCAAGTTCCCTACCTGCCCTGGAAGCAGCCAGCATGTTCCTGCGGCCCCAGGTTGCTAAAGTGTGAGAACTGCTGAACTAGGGAAAAGAAATAAGAGAGTTATCACAAGATTAAAGCAAGCAAACATATACACAAATGAGTTAGTCTGTAGTTTTAAAAGGTGACAGTGCTGTAGTAATCTGTCATCTCTTAATGTCTTTTAGGGCTAACCCAAGTTGACCCAGGGATCTCTGCTTCTGTTTTGTAGCCTCAGTCTTGTCAGAGTCTGACCAGCAAATGAGATGAAAAATTCTCTTGTTTGCTGTTTTTATTTCTTTCTTCCAGAATTCAAGCTGATGGGAGGAGACCTTTTGCACATAGCCTCTTCCTGGGCATGGAGGGGCAATTAACAAAGTCTTTGTATTGTGATGTCCCACGACGGCCCATTTAGTTTTGATAGCCTTCTTTATGGGCAGGAGATGATCCCTCCTAACAGGTTCACAGTTTTAGAGCAAACATTTATTTTAACAGTAAAAATCAAAATCTTAAATATTACCTTTTAGCAGGTGATAAAGATATTAAGAACATAACATAAAAACATAAGAATGACCATACTGGGTCAGACCAAAGGTCTATCCAGCCCAGTATCCTGTCTGCTGACAGTGGCCAATGCCAGGTGCCTCAGAGAGAGTAAACCTAACAGGTAATGATCAAGTGATCTCTCTCCTGCCATCCATCTCCACCCTCTGACAACCAGAGGCAAGGGACACCATTCCTTACCCATCCTGGCTAATAGCCATTAATGAACTTAACCTCCATGAATTTATCTAGTTCTCTTTTAAACCCTGTTATAGTCCTTGCCTTCACAACCTCCTCTGGCAAGAATTTCCACAGGTTGACTGTGCGCTGTGTGAAGAAGAACTATTATAAGTGAAATTAATGCATGCAGCAACTTACAAGCATTGCATAAAAGACTAAACATTAAAAACACACTGTTATACATTCAATGCCCATCTTAACCATACTAAGGCCATGTCTACATGATAGAGTTAAGTCAACTTAAGGTATGCCAATGATCATAATCCGCTGTAATAATATCACTTGTGCACGTTCACATGACACTCCTTGTGTTGGCAGAGCGCCTCCACAGTTGGTTCTCTAGCACTGACAGAGAGAACAGTGCATTGTGGATAGCTATCCCACTGTGGAAATTGCCACCTTCTGCCACTAGAAGTTCGGGAATGGATTGCAGTGCATCATGGGGGTGGGCTCACTGCCAATTATATGGTTTTCTCCATCCCATCTTCCATGGGCTTCTGAGTATGTTTCACATCATTTTTCAACTGCCCCGTAAACTTTTTGCACCCGCCATCTGTCTGAAAGCATGGATCCTGCACTGCTCTCCAGCCTTGTGATAAGTGTTATGAACACAACATGGCTGATCCTGCAGTATTTCATGGACTGTGGATCTGAAAATGAATCTGTGTGCCTGCCCTGCTGTGTGCCATGGAAAGAAACAATTCAAGATCGATGTTGGCATTCACTCAGCAGCTGCACGCATTGGACTGTCACTACTGGGCTTGGGAAACAAGCACTAAGTAGTGCGATTGGATCATGATGCAGGTTTGGGATGTGGCAGTGGCTGCAGAACTTTTGGATGTGCAAAGCCATCTTCCTGGAACTGTGTACCAAGCTTGCTCCTGCACCATGATGCAAGGACACCAAAATAAGAACTGCCCTCATGGTGGAAAAGTGAGTGGTGATTGCTGTGTGGAAGCTGGCAACGCCAGACTGTCACCAGTCAGTTGGAAACCAGTTTGGCGTTGGGTAGTCCACCATGGGGGTTGTGGTGCTGCAACTGTGAAGGGTCATTAATCGCCTTCTCCTACAAAGGACTGTGACTCCGGGTAACATGTAGGAAATTGTGGATAGTGTTGTAGCAATGGGATTCCCGAACTGTGGTTTGGCAATAGATGGCACACATATTTTGATTTTGGCCCCAGGCCACTTTGTGATGGAGTACATCAACAGAAAGGGCTATTTCCCTGTGGTATTGCAGACACTGGTAGCTCACCAAGGGTCATTTTACTGACATCAACGTGGGATGATTAGGAATGGTTCATGATGCACATGTCTTCAGAAACATGGGTGTATATAGAAAGATGCATGCAGGAACTTTCTTTCCAGATCAGAAGATTCCAATAGGTGATGTGAAAATGCTAATAGTGGTCCTGGGAGACCCAGCCTACCCCTTACTACCATGGTTCATGAATCCTTACACCGGAAACCTTGACAACAGCAAGGAGTGCTTCAACAACAGGCTCAGCAGGTGCAGAATGACCTTTGAATGTGCGTTTGGAAGATTAAAGGGTTGCTGACGCTGCCTTCTTGGCAGGTTAGATCTCAATGAAGAAAATATTCCCATGGTCATAACAGCTTGCTGTGCTCCGCATAACATTTGTGAAGCCAAGGGGGAAAGTTTCTGCAGGGGTGGAGCATTGAGTTGGATTGCCTGGTGGTGACTGATTTTGAGCAGCCAGACATCAGGGCTATTAGAGGTGCTTAACAGGGGAGGGGTGTTTTCAAATCAAGGAGGCTTTGAAGCAGCATTTTGACAATGAGCCCCAGTAATGTGTCTTTCTGTAATGCATTCAGCCAGGCATTGTTTACTTGCCCCCATGAATGACCCTTGTAATGAAGTGCTGCCTGAGCATTAATTGTAGTCTGCAAATGTGCCAATTACCCCTGTGTATAAATTTCTGCTTCACCCACAATGTGCAGTACAGAAAAGAAAGAATCATTGTATTTCTAAGGCCTTGGCTACACTGGCGCTGTACAGCGCTGCACCTTGCTGCGCTCAGGAGTGTGAAAATGTCCCCCGAGTGCAGCGAGTACAGCGCTGCAAACTACTCCTCCCTGTGAAGTCCCAAATGTAGCCAAGGCCTAAGACTAAATTTTTATTAAACAGCAATACACATTTCTTATTTCTTAGAAGGGACATGACACTGAGCAGCAGTCTCTGAAATGAGGCTCTCACAGCTGTGTGTAAGTCCAGCTGTCATTATGGAACAGGTCTGTAGGGATTGAGTGCAAGGGGTACTGCAACAGGTCAGGAACATGCAAGGAATGGAGGGCATGGAACGCAGGTCTGTATGGGTTGTAGGGGGAGTCAAGTAGGGATATGTTCTGACTGTAGTGCAATCAGGGACCTGAGAATCTCTGATGTGTCCTCCATGAGCTTTATCATCTCTCCTGCCCCTTTATCCTCTCCTGACTATCCATTTTTAGTTTTTCTCTCTCCCTGCTCTGTCCTCGCTATCTGCATGATCAGACAGACAATTGCAGCACTTTTTGAAACAGGTCCTCCTTACTCCTCCTTGTTGACCTCCTTATCTGACAGAGTCACTCCACCGGTGTGTAGGAGCTGGACCTTAAGGGCACATCTGCAGAAGCAAAAGAAACAATGCATAAAATCAGTATTGTGAGTGCACTCACCGTCTTGAATCATAAAAGTTACATACACTTCTTTCTCACTTTCCCTTCACAAGCACACAGCACAGCGAGAACACCAAACATGGTGAGTTCAGCCTGGGGGAAAGGGGGAGGGAGAGGGAGGGGAAAGGGGTGGAGGTGGGACAAAAGTTCTGGGTGGTTTCAGAAGGGGATCACTACAAGTGCCTAGGGACACTGCTCTGAATACTGGCACCATTCTGCACAGGTGGGGGTGAACAAAGCTGATATTCGCATTACTAAGGGTAACCAAGGATGCAAGGGTGCATCTCCTGCATGCATGTGGCTTCAGACTGGTTCCATATGCTGCTTGCTTGTGTGCTACTTTGGTTCCTGCAGAAGTAACTGCCAATTTGTGTGGCAAAGTATCCTACAATGGGGGAAGAAACAAGCAGCTCTGCCAAGGAACCTTCAGCAGACGATTTCCTAGAGATTTCTATGGAAGATTCCTGGGAGATCCCGGTGTGCACTAGAAGACTTTTCTGTAGGATCCCCACTGCATAGCTGCACAGGGGAATAAGAAGCAGATGCAAACAGTACCTAGTGCTGAAGGGCCACATTAGAGTTGAAACTGATGACCAGAACAGTCATGATGGGCGCTGTGGGATACCTCCTGGAGGCCACTTAGGGAGACATAAGCAAGTGAAGTGATACTGAGTTGCTCTAACTTTGTCGCAAAAAGCTCTATGCTGCTTATTGACATGGCTTTATTATGTGGGCGTAGCAGAAGAGTTAAATCAGAGGGAAGAGCACTGCACTGTGTACACCTCCACTCTTCTGTTGACAAAACTGTTTTATGTAGACAAGGCCTAACACAGGTGAAACAGACTGGTTTCCAGTCATAGGCGCCAGCTTCTATGTTTCATTAAAATTTTAACTGCCTGTGAATGGCTAAGCAGTGCCGTTTTCAGTGATGAAAAGGAAGCCAGCAAGTTCAGTAGCTGTGCTTTAAAAATTCTGTCTTAACTGACTGAAAACATTAACAGCTGGCTCAGAAACAATTGCACATGCTCAGTTAGGACCTTCATTATCAGGGTTATTTTTAAAGATTTTACTTCCCAATCAACAGAACAAAACCACAGAGTTAAATGAAAACCACATGTGATTGCCTTATACAGTAGCACAGTTTATGTCTGCACAGTTTTATGATGAAAAGATATCAGCATGATCAACAGTTGTCTAAGAAAATAAACAAAGAGTCTGATCCTATGCCCACAGAAGTGAATAGGAATCTTTCAATTCACTTTAGGGGGATCTGGATAGATCCTAGCTTTTGAAAGTTTTGGACTGTACTTTCTTCAAAGTTGAAGGTGCTTAGAGAAGGAATCATGTCTTCATAGATGTTTATACAGCACCCAGAACAATGGGCCTCCCAATACTGATTGGGATAGAAGCATTACTGTAATACAAAGTGTTTTTAAAAAAAGTGAATGAAAGGAAGATGGATTTGTCTATGTTATGAAAGCCAGTTATACATACATGCATTTGCAAAATGATTTATGGAAGGATTTCAGCTGCTTTAAGATTATACAAACATTCTAATAACTGATCTCTGAGTCTGATCTCAGAGTTTTTACTGTGACAAAACTTGAACTTCAATGGGAGTTTTAATTAATGGATCCAGAGATTCCTGATCACTTATGCTTTTAGTCCCAGCTGAAAGATAGAATTGACTGGAATGCTGGAAGTTGAGGATGGAGGGAAAGACCTATATTTACCTGAATGGACCCACTGATTTATTCTAAATGTTGGCTTGTTAATGCTAATCTAGTACATTTATGCACATCCATCACATAAACCCATGAATACTTCCAACCAAATGCAAATATAATACTACAGTTCTGAGATAAAGGACAAAAAAAGTGAACATTTGTATTTGCAATAAAGCCACAAAGCCAGACTTTACTGGGTTGATTTCAGAAAATCGGTGGGATATACTTCTTAGGAAAAGAATATCACATTTTCATTAACATAAAAATGCATTATGCAGTCCCATTCCACCCAGTGAACTCAAGGAGGTCAAGAATATTTGCCAGATTCCCACAGAGGAATAATTAGAATAAAGCCACCAAGTTTTCAAGCATTTAAATTAGAGAGGCAGTGCTTTACCTGCCACTAGAAACTATTGGTTTCATAAGGATACTTTTCATATTCAAAGCACTTCATAAACTTTAGCTATTTCTCTTCTCTACCATAACAAAATTATAGAAATTCAATTTAATTTACATGGAAGGGAATTATTTCTGAATATGGATTAATGTTACTAAGTCTTCATAAGATCATAGAGGAAAAAGCAGGATACTCATCAAGTGTCTTCAATAGTAACATTTCTAAAGATAACACATTTTTTGATAATAAAAAACAAACACCCAAACTTTCAAGCGAGAGTCTAACACTAATCCCCACTGGGGCATAGAACACTGCAAGTCTTTATTTTTCCTTTGGATATTACACACAGGATTTAAAAACTGAAAGGAGAAACCTTGAGATGGTACCTTGGTATTGCGAAAGTTACTGCTCACAGTTGAGCCAGATCATCCCTTTTGCAGGTTAGGAAATTGCGAACCTCCATGAGTTTTGAGTCAAGGAGTTTCCACCTCACCACTGCCTTTGAGGGATAGAAGTAAGGTTGGTCCTTTCACAGACTGAGAGCAGTATTCATGGCTGTCAGAGGCCTGGATATCAGGAACTTTCCAGAAAGTCCCGGTGTGCCAAAGACAGTGCCTGTGGAATGTTGCTCACTTTCAGCAGTTTCCATGGGCTTGCAAGTCAGATGCTGCCTCATGAGCCTCCTCCTTCCTGTGGGCTGAGGGAGAGCAAAGAGGGGGGAAAGGTTAGATAGTGACCTACTCAGTATTATTTAATGATCCTCCCTGGGATTTTGGGAGATCGATGAAGACCCACAGCCTATGGTTGCCAACTTTCTAATTGCACAAAACCAAACATCTTTGACCTGCCCCTACCCCTTCCCTGAGATCCTGCCCCTTCTGAGGCCGCTTCCCCACTCATGCCAGCCCCACCCCGTCACTCATACTCCTCCACCCTCACTCACTTTCATTGGGCTCGGGCAAGGGGTTGGGGTTGGGGAGTGGGAGGAGGTGAGGGCTCCAGCTGGGAGTGCAGGCTCTGGGGATGAGAGCTTTGGGCTGCAGGAGGGAGCTCTGGGATGGGGACAAGTGGTTTGGAGGTGGGAGCAGGCTCAGGGCTGGGGCAGTGGGTTGGGGTGTGGGAAGGGGTGCAGGCTCTGGCTGGGGGTATGGGCTCTGGAGTGGGGCTGAAGGATTTGGGGTGCAGGAGTGGGTTCAAGTGGTTTGGAGTGCATGAGGAAGTTTGGGGTGAGGGCTCCGGGAAGGAGTTTGGGTGCGGGAGGGAGCTCAGGGCTGGGGTAGGGGGTTGGGGTGTGGGAAGAGGTGCAGGGTGTGGGCTCCAGGAGGGGACTCAAGGCTGGGACAGGAGATTGGGGTCTGGGGGTGGGGGGTCTGTGAGGGAGTTAGGGTGTGGGAGGGGTTCTGACCTGGGGCAGGGGTTTGGGGTGCAGGTTCTGGCTGGGTGGTGCTTACCTCAGGTGGCTCCCAGTCAGCAGAGCAGCACTCCCTGCCTGTCCTGGCTCCGCGCTGCTCCCAGAAGTGTCTGGCATTTCCGACCCCTAGGCAGAGGGGTGGCCAGGTGGCTTTTCACAGTGCATGCTGCCCACACCTGCAGGTGCTGCCCCCGCAGCTCCCATTGGCTGTGGTTCCCAGCCAATGGGAGCTGTGGAGCCGGCGCTTGGGGCAGGGGCAGTGTACGGAGCTTCCCTGGCTGCCCCTGCACTTAGGAGCCAGATGGACACGTGGACCACTTCCGGGAAGCTGCGCAGAGCCAGGCAAACAGGGAGCCTGCCTTAGCCCCACTATGCCGCTGACTGGACTTTTAACAGCCCAGTCAGCGGTGCTGACCGGAGGGGCCAGGGTCCCTTTTTGACTGGGTGTTCTGGTAGAAAACTGGATGCCTGGCAACCCCACCACAGACACTGGCCTTCCCCCACTAGCATTTTGCATAATGGAATGACACACAAAATCCTATTCACTGAGAACACATCTCCCCCAGGCACGAAACCCTTTCCCCTCCTACTGGACACAAAGCCCACCTTATCCACTTTCAAAGCTTTGATAAAGGGGATCACTCAGTACACAAGAAACACCCAGTACTTACAGAACTGCAGACTAAGAATGTGCTGCTTTATTCAACTACATACAGAGTGGTGTAGCAAGGAAAACACATGCTAATTAAACAGGAAGTAAGGGAGGAGTGGAGTTATACTCTAAGGGTGTCAAGTATCAGGGGGTAGCCGTGCTAGTCTGTATCTACAAAAACAACAAGGAGTCTGGTGGCACCTTAAAGACTAACAGATTTATTTGGGCATAAGCTTTTGTGGGTAAAAACCTCACTTCTTCAGATGCAACTCTAAAGATGCGTCTTCACTACAGGCCGGATCGGCGGGCAGCAATCGATCCAGTAGGGATTGATTTATCGTGTCTAGTCTAGACGTGATAAATTGATCCCCAAGCACTCTCCCTTTGACTCCTGTGTTCCACTGCCGCGAGAGGCGCAGGAGGAGTCAACAGGGGAGCAGCAGCAGTCAACTCACCGTGGTGAAGACACCATGGTAAGTCGGTCTAAGTACGTCGCTTATTCATGTAGCTGAAGTTGCGTAATTTAGATCAATTCCCCCCCCCAGTGTAGACCAGGCCTAAGTAACTAGAGTGACCAGATGAGAGGAAGAAAATATCGGGACACATTTGGGGTGGGGGGGAGGAGTCGCCATCAGAGCAAAAAAAAAAAGCCTAGTGCTGCCGGCAGAGAAAAAAAAATGCCGAGTGCCACCGGATCGGTCGGGATGCAGGACAAACGCCTAAATATCAGGACGGTCCCGTTTTTATCAGGATGTCTGGTCACCCTATAAGTAACCCAGTTAATCACATTACTAGATTCATTCATTCATAATTTACAGCCCATATGTAGTCTTTTAAATAATACAGTGCTCATCTCTATCATGGGGTAGAATCTTTCCATGGTACCCAGGGACAATCCTGCTGGGGTGGGGGTGGGGGTGGGGAGGAAGACCCACTTCCCCCATTCTCCCGGTCCAGTAGTTCTCCCTCTCGGTCATTTCTGATCACACTGCATCCTCTTCTAGTTTAGGCTTCTTCAGGTAGTCACCACCCAATGGGAAAGGCTCTGGTGATTGCACATGATGTCATCTTACAACCTGAGCATCACCTAATAAGTGGACTTTAAAAGAGAAGGTCCAGTTTCCTTTAGGATAGTACCTGAATCCCCAGTGGCTGGTGAATGTTGAACTTTTGGTATAGGTCTCTTGGGTTCAGCTCTGTCAAGGTTATGTTTTTGAAAAGCTTGCTTCCTCAACACTTTCCCCCATGCTGTGATGGATTGAGTCCAAATGAGTTCTTATCTTCCTCCCCATCAAACAATGGGATGAGCTCATGCCTGTTGTAGTTTGAGGAATGGTTTTGTATTTCTAAAGAAAGCAAGCCAGCTTTGTTTCCAAGCTTCCATCATCTTCATCCCCTCTTTAAAGTCCTTACTGCTCCCTCTGCTAGGCCATTGGAAGCTTGACGATAAGGGTATAGTGGGGGGAGGGGAGAGGGAGAGAGAGAGAGAGAGAAAGAGAGAGAGAGAGTGCGAGCACATGCCTGGAGCAAAGCCCAAGACCTGAAACAAAATCAGCAAAAGTTAGGCTATGAGCAAAAGTCAGGCCCTGTTAGAAAGCAGATGCTTGTCAGCAAGTTCAGTGTTTGGTACATGAACTTGACACAGGTATTGCTAACATTGCTAAAACACACTGAATGAGTAAACACATTCCAGCAAGCTAGCACAAGAACACTCCAACCTACCACAAAATAAGATGGTTTGACACAGGTGATGAAGAGGGATGTTTGAAGCATCAGGAGATAAACATATCATGAAACACGTAAGGTGATACACAAGTTTTTTTTATCCCAGATTGTTTGTCTCCAAGGCTGACTCCAGCTTTTCTGTCGCTCCAAGCGGAAAAAAAAAAAAAAAAGAGGAAGACAGGGAATGAGCGAGCCGCCACCGAATTCCCGAAGACCCAAACATGCTGCTCTGATACTGCACAGAGTGCTGCCCCTTTGAATTGGCTGCCCCAAGTACCAGCTTCCTACGCTGGTGCCTGGAGCCAGCCCTGTTTGTCTCAATCTATAAATGTTGGGGTACCTCACCTTAACTCTTTGTCAGGCCTAGGGGGCAGCAGAAAGTCCCACTGCTTACTCAGCTGGTCCATTGTGATGGGTATACACATGTTAGTTTACCTGTAGACAGTGATCCAGGGAACTAAGACTGTAACTTGTTGACAATAAACCTGGCCAAGCACCTTCACCACCGAACCAAGTCTGTAGTCTTTCTGAGCAGTTCTTCAAGGTCTGCTGGGCTGGCTATCTGTGCAGAGCCAGGCCAGCACATAGAGAGAACACATACACACTTGACAACAGTGTTACCTGCAAAAATCTAGAGCACCCTGACAATACCCTACCAAGGGCTCAAGGCGTGACCCAATCAATTTAGGCACCCCTCACCCTGTCCTTTCCAAGGGCTCAGGATGTAAGGTACCTTTCCTTATCCATAGGCCTCCGGAAGAAACATGGTCAATTTAAGTACCCGCCCTTGCCCTTGGGGCTCAGGGATTTATGGGTCTGCAGAACCTTTTCCCAGTGACAAAGCCTTAAACAGCTGTGCTCTAAACATCTATTTATTAGCAACACA
Source organism: Malaclemys terrapin pileata (assembly GCF_027887155.1). Classification (NCBI taxonomy): domain Eukaryota; kingdom Metazoa; phylum Chordata; order Testudines; family Emydidae; genus Malaclemys; species Malaclemys terrapin. The sequence continues at coordinate 181,626,254 of NC_071507.1, read as the reverse complement.
TGCAGAATACATATACCAAGCAAATCTCTTATGCTCACCACTCCCAATATATAGACATATTTCACCTGATGGCCAGTCAAGATTCATTCATCTAGGGGTTCCCAGCGATGCCACTGCTCATCTCGGTTGTGCAGAGGGGTCAGATTTCCAGCAGCTTGATGTTGAACTGAGGTCCTGAAATGGTTCCCAAAGAGCATTGTTTTTCATTTACATTATATAGGTAAAACTAGCTCCCTCCTTCAAATTCATTAAACCTATCACATTAGCCACACTCCTAAATAAAAACTTTTACCCAATTACACACTGGCACCTATGTGTCCTCCTTACCACCCAAGTTTTTACCTTTTATCACATGAAGGCAGACAACTAAATGTTGTCTAATTTTATAAGTGCTTGTCTACAAATGCAAGAAGTCTAAATAGTAAGATGGTAAACTTGAGTGCCTGGTATTAAATGAGGATATTGGTATAATAAGCACCAGAGAAACTTGGTGGAACAAGGATAATCAAAAGGGACATGGTAATGCCAGGATACAAAATATATAGGAATGACAGAGTAGGTCGTGCAGCTGGGGGAGTGACACTATATGTGAAAGAGCGTGTAGAGTTAAATATAATAAAAATCGCAAATGAATCAACTGTACCATAGAATCTCTATGGATGGGAATTCCTACTGCTATAGTATTGTTTTTCAAGCATGCAGGGGTGGTGGGAGGTACCAAAGAAGAACACCACAGTAGTATTTATCTCCAAAAATGGGAACTATATAAAAATAAGGAAGCTAGTTAAATGGAAGTTAAAAGCAACAGTCACAAGAGTGAAATACCTGAAAGTTGCATGGAAACTTAAAAAAAAAACCCAAAACAACAAACAACATAATAGAGGCTCAAATTAAATGTATAGCCCAAATTAAAAAGAAAAAAATAGTAGGTGTACCAAAAAAATGCCACCTTGACTAAACAGAGTAAAAGATGGTGTCATAACTATAAAGGGAAGGGTAACAGCTGTCCTGTGTACAGTACTATAAAATCCCTCCTGGCCAGAGACTCCAAAATCCTTTTCCCTGTAAAGGGTTAAGAAGCTCAGGTAACCTGGCTGGCATCTGACCCAAAGGACCAATAAGGGGACAAGATACTTTCAAATCTTGTGTGTGGGGGGGAAGGCTTTTGTTTGTGCTCTTTGTTTGAGGAGTTCGTTCACTCTCGGGACTGAGAGGGACCAGACATCAATCCAGGTTCTCCACATCTTTCTAAACAAGTCTCTCCTATTTCAAAATTGTAAGTAAAAAGCCAGGCAAGGCGTCTTAATTTTACTTTGTTTTTCTCAACTTGTAAATATACCTTTTACTAGAGTGTTTATCTTTGTTTGCTGTACTTTGAACCTAAGACTAGAGGGGAGTCCTCTGAGCTCTTTAAGTTTGATTACCCTGTAAAGTTATTTTCCATACTGATTTTACAGAGATGATTTTTACCTTTTTCTTTAATTAAAAGCCTTCTTTTTAAGATCCTGATTGATTTTTCCTTGTTTTAAGATCCAAGGGGTTGGAACTGTATTCACCAGGAGTTGGTGGGAGGAAGGAGGGGAATGGTTAATTTCTCCTTGTTTTAAGATCCAAGGGGTTTGGATCTGTATTCACCAGGGAATTGGTGAAAGGTTTCTCAAGGCTTCCCAGGGGAGGGAATCCACTGGGATGGTGGCAGCGGACCAGACCTAAGCTGGTAGTTAAGCTTAGAAGTTTTCATGCAGGCCCCTACATTTGTACCCTAAAGTTCAAAGTGGGGATACAGCCTTGACAGCTAGTTACAGACAAAGAGACATCTTTTAAAAATTCAAAGTCAAATCCCACTGAGAAAAAAGTAGAAAAAAGCATAAACTCTGACAAGTCAAGTGTAAAAGTATAGTTAGGCAGGCCAAACATTTTTTAAGAGTAACTAGAAAAAGATATAAAAACTAACAGGAAAAAAAGATTAAGTACATCAAAAACAGGAAGTCTGCCAACAGTCAGTGGGACCAATAGGTGATCAAGTTGTTAAAGGAGCATTTAAGGAAGATAAGGCCATTGTGGAGAAGCTAAATGAATTCTTTGCTTCAGTCTTCACTGAAGAGGATGGGACGGAGATTCCCACACCCGAGCAATTCTTTTTAGGTGACAAGTCTGAAGAACCATTAGGAAAGAGATATTTACTGTCTTATTATCTATAATAATGCCACTATATAAACCTTGAATACTGGGCACAGTTCTTGTCACCCCATCTCAAAAAAGACATTAGAATTGGAAAAGGTACAGAGAAGGGCAACAAAAATTATTAGGGATATGGAACATCTTCCTTATGAGGAGAGATTAAAAAGACTTGGACTATTAATCTTAGAAAAGGGATGACTAATGGGGGATATAATAGAGGTCTATAAATCATGACTGGTGTGCAGAAAGTGAATAAGTGAAGAAAGTGAATTTACCCCTTCACATTACACAAGAACCAGGGGTTACCCAATGAAATTAATAGGCAGGAGGTTTAAAGCAAACATGAGGAAGTATTTCTTCACACAACACAGTATCAGCCTGTGGAACTCATTGCCAAGGGATGTTGTGAAGGCCAAAAGTGTAACTGGGTTAAAAAAAATCAAAAATAGTTCATGGAGGATGAATTACTTACTTAGACAAGTTAGAGGTCTTCAAATCACCAGGGCCTGATGAAATGCATCCTAGAATACTCAAGGAGCTGGCTGAGGAGATATCCGAGCCATTAGCAATTATCTTTGGAGAGTCATGGAAGATGGGAGACATTCCAGAAGACTGGAAAAGGGCAAATATAGTCCCCATCTATAAAAAAGGGAAATAAGGACAACCCGGGGAATTACAGACCAGTCAGCTTAACTTCTGTACCCGGAAAGATAATGGAGCAAATAATTAAGCAATCAATTTGCAAACACCTAGACGATAATAAGATAATAAATAACAGTCAGCATGGATTTGTCAAGAACAAATTGTGTCAAACCAACTTGATAGCTTTATTTGACAGGGTAACAAGCCTTGTGGATGGGGGGGGAAGCAATAGATGTGGTATATCTTGACTTTAATAAGGCTTTTGATACTGTCTTGCATGACCTTCTCATAAACAAATTAGGGAAATACAACCTAGATGGAGCTAGTAGAAGGTGGGTGCATAACTGGTTAGAAAATCGTTCTCAGAGAATAGTTATCAGGGGTTCAGTGTCATGCTTGAAAGATAAGGAGTGCATAAGGAGTGGGGTCCCGCAGGGATCGGTTCTGAGTCTGGTTCTGTTCAATATCTTCATCAATTATTTAGATAATGGCTTAGAGAGTACACTTATAAAGTTTGCAGACAACACCAAGCTGGCAGGGGTTGCAAGTGCTTTGGAGGATAGGATGGGATTAAAATTCAAATTGATCTGGACAAACTGGAGAAATGGTCTGAAGTAAATAGGATGAAATTCAATGAGGACAAATGCAAAGTACTCCACTTAGGAAGGAACTATCAGTTGCACACATACAAAATGGGAAATGACTGCCTAGGAAAGAGTACTGCGGAAATAGATCTGGGAGTCATAGTGGATCACAAGCTAAATATGAGTCAACAGTGTAATGCTGTTGCAAAAAAAAAGTAAACATCTTTCTGGGATGTATTATCAGGATTATTGTAAGAAAGACATGAGAAGTAATTCTGCTCTACTCCGCGCTGAATAGGCCTCAACTGGAGTATTGTGTCCAGTTCTGGGTGCCACATTTCAGGAAAGATGTGGACAAATTGGAGAACATCCAGAGAAGAGTAACAAAAATGATTAAAGGTCTAGAAAACATGACCTATGAGGGAAGATTGAAAAAACTGGGTTTGTTTAGTCTGGAAAAGAGAAGACTGAGAGGGGACATGATAACAGTTTCCAAGTATGTAAAAGGTTGTTACAAGGATGAGGGAAAAAAATTTGTTCTTCTTAACCTCTGAGGATAGGACAAGAAGCAATGGGCTTAAATTGCAGCAAGGCCGGTTTAGGTTTGACATTAGGAAAAACTTCCTAACTGTCAGAAACAACAAGGAGTCCAGTGGCACCTTAAAGACTAACAGATTTATTTGGGCATAAGCTTTCATGGGTAAAAAACCTCACTTCTTCAGATGCATCTAACCCTAACTCTAACTGTCAGAGTGGTTAAGCACTGGAATAAATTGCTTAGGGAGGTAGTGGAATCTCCATCATTTGGGATTTTTAAGAGCAGGTTGGACAAACACCTGTCAGGGATGGTGTAGATAATACTTAGTCCTGCCTTGACTGCAGGGGACTGGACTAGATGACCTCTCGAGGCTATTAGCTAAGCTGGTCAGGTTGTCCCTAAACCTCTGACTGCCAAATTCTGGGACTAGATGACAGGAGATGGATCACTTGATGATTGCCCTGTTCTGTTCATTCATGCTGAAGCATCTGGCATCGGCCACAGTCAAAGACAGGATACTGGGCTAGATGGACCATTGGTTGGATCAGTATGGCCATTCTTATAGATGTTATATGTTCTTTGTTAAAAAAGCCCTTACTTTGCTGTAAGCAAAGTCCCATGGCCCTCAAATCTTTGAATTACCTTTGCCAGTGTTGAGAATGTCACCATTGCCTGTGATGAGAATGCCAGGGACACCTTTCAGCAAAATTTTCATGTCCCACTGGAAAATTAATGTACTGCTGATATTGCAATCTATTATCCTAATAGAAGTCCTTGACAGTGTCTATACTGCTAAGTTTTCTGTGAGGGCATAAGGAAGTGGACTTACTTTAAAGTATTTTGGCTTGACCCCATCCCGGGTATAAATCCTGGCCATTATACCATCCTGGGTCCCTAACCCTTCTTTAAAAATGTGTAGGTGAGTGTCCAGGAGTGCTGTGTTTTGCCTGGGTCTAATTTGAGCATTTCCTCCCAATTCAGTTTTAGTTCTTCCAACCAATCTCTACCTAACAGATTTTACATTTGTCCCCAGGTCATTAGGTTTCAGGAACGTAGGTGGTCAGGTCTTGTAACTTTTTACACAACTTTAGTAAACTGGGTCTGAGGCTCCTTTGTGTGCTTTGTGTTGTGTGTCAGTGTGTGTTCACCTCAGACCAGATCCATTCAGACAAACTACCAGGAACAAGGCTTTATTCTGTAAAGAACATAGAACAGGATTACAGTCCAGCAGCCTCTGCTTGCCTGCTATATGCGCCCATCTCAGTCAGTGCTGAGACCTCCTGCTGGGGGGGTAGAGGGTACATCCTGGTAGGAACCAGGAAGTTCTCCCAGCATGCAGCAGTTTGTTGTCCACAACATGTAGTTCCCATGGCTGCTGTTGAAGCACACTGGACCTTGGGCTACACAAGGATGCAGGAGCAAAGCAGGATCTGTCTCGGAAGCAAGTCAAGGATTTGCCTTGTTGCACAAACAGCCTACAGGTGTTTCCCATAGGCCTAAAATAGCATGCTGGGGGCAATAAAGAACATGGTAGGCTCTGCTAGTCAGGGCCTCTGTGGGCAGGACATCCAGTGCTACTTGGCTCCACAACGTTCACAGCACAGGGATATGCAGACCCAGGTCCTAGCCCAGCAGATCCTCACCTCAGGAGTGGTAACTTTTTCTTTACAGGGACAAGCACAAAACCTACCACCTGTATGGGTTCTCCAATGTATGTGTGCAGTATCAGTTTTATATTCAATCCTGGTTTGTACTGTTGATCTGTATATAACACCGACAGACCCCTGGTTGTTAGTCGGCAGGATCGAACCTGGAGCCTCCGGAACTCAGTGCATGAGCCTCTACTACATGAGCTAAAATCCATATAGCCCTTAGCCAAAGTTGTAGCAGACTCACGTGATCTCGGTGCCACTAGAGGGAACAGAATACCACACCCAAGAGGTGTGTAGTTTACATGTATATTCATTGCTCACCATAGCTGAAGTCTCTGTATCTAATTCCATTTGGACTGACCGATTGTTTAACCATACCATTATTTCCTAAGGTCCCACTTTCTTCACTTTTAGACAATACACAGTATGTACCACATTTCCTGTCCTCTCCACCAAGGTAAAAAGCCTTCTACTTTCTCTTTTCCTCTGATCTTTTGGAATCTACCCTCCTGTGCTTAATAGTCTCCTTTGCTTTTTCTGGTCACGCGTCCAATCTTGAGGCGTTTATAACACGAGCTGTTTTAAGTTTATAAACTGATGCAAAATGAACTCCTCCACAGCAGAAATACCTCTCAGGAGTCTGAGTCTTTTGCTGCTGGCTTTGTATTTTTTATTGAGTCTGTTTGATTTGCCCTGAATTCTAAGTGAAAATGTTGTACTTTTTTTTTTTAAAAAATGCTGCTTCTATTGTTGTTGCTAATTCTACTGCTTCAGCCAGGTTGAGTTCTCCTCTGCCAGCAATCTTCTTTGAATTATCTCATTATCAAAGCCACAAACAAATCTGTCCTGCAGAATGTCCTCTAGGACTTTTCCAAATGAGCAATATTCTGTTAATCTTTTTAGCTCTGACACATACACAGATACAGTTTCACCTTGATGCCTCATTCTAGTATGAAACTTGAAATATTCCACAATAATGTTTAGCTGTAGGGTGTAGTGCTCTGTTAAGATATTTTGCAGGTCTTCTAAACTTTTATCTCCAGGTTTCTGAGGTTGTAACAAACTCCTTAAGCAAGAGTAGGTTTTGCAACCACTGACCCTGAGGAAAATTGGTCTCCATTTGTCCTCATCTATAATCTCTTTTGCAAGAAAATAGTGTTCCAATCTTTCAAAATATTGCTGACTCTCCTCATTTTCTGCATTAACCGAGGAATTTTACCATACATTGCTATTCTTATGTTCTTTCTTGTGTAACCCTTCTGCCAGATGGAGTCAGTAACAAGGGTTGGGTTCAATATCTAGGGGTTTCTCTTAATACAAAACAGAACCGGCTCGAGCCCCCACCCTGTAATGTGGGAAAACTAAACACCACCCCTGGGCTCCTCTAAGAGGCAACACTTCCCCACTTACAAGCACTAAGCCTGTGTATTAGAAAGGAAAACTTAATAAAAGGGAAAGGGAACCCAGCATTAGTTTGGGAAAACAATTTGGAAGCATGTACAATTTGGAAGCATGTAACCTTAAGCAAGCACTCACCCCACAATACTTTGGGCAGTGTTGTGATGTGAAAGTCTGACAAATGAATGTCCCTTTAACACACCACTCCTGTTTCTCTCTGCTTCACCCCACTCACAGTTAGTTGTCCTTGGTCAAGGAAGATCCAGAGTTCAGAGAGTCATTCACCTCCCCTCCCTGAAAAGGGAGGAGGAAGTTCACCAAGCAATGTATCTGCTGCCAATTTTGCAACTTGCTCACTGCTACCACATGCCATCATACTCTACCACAGCCATTGTCATTCTGCTGCTTTGTCACTTCTGCAAAGCTGCATTCTAAGGGTATGTCTACACTATAAGAGTAGTTCGATTTTACTTAAAGCGAATTTGTGGAACCGATATTACAAAGTCGAACGTGTGTATCCACACTAAGGACAGTAATTCGACTTTGTGAGTCCACACTAACGGGGCAAGCATCGACATTGGAAGCGATGCACTGTGGGCAGCTATCCCACAGTTCCCGCAGTTCCCGCTGCCCATTGGAATTCTGGGTCAAGCCCCCAATGCCTGCTGGGGCAAAAAATGTGTTGAGGGTGGTTTTGGGTAACTGTTGTCATTCAACCGTCACTCCCGCCCTCCCTCCGTGAAAGCGCCAGCGGACAATCAGTTCGCACACTTTTCTGGTAATTGACAGCGTGGATGCCACAGTACCGCAAGCATGGAGCCCGCTGTGATCATCAACCGTTGTCAACACCTCGCACCTTATCATCCACCTTTTTCAGAGACAGATGCTGAGAAATCGGGCGAGGAGGCTACGGCAGCGCGGTGAGGACATTATGTCTGAGAGGGGCACAGACTTCTCACAAAGCACGGGACCCCACGCCGTGAACATCATGGTGCCAAAGGGTCATGTTGAAGCTGTGGAACAGCGATTCTGGGCCCGGGAAACAAGCATGGACTGGTGGGACTGCATAGTGCTGCAGGTCTGGGATGAATCACAGTGGCTGCGAAACTTTCGGATACATAAGGGAACTTTCCTGGAACTTTGTGAGTTGCTGTCCCCTGCCCTGAAGCGCAAGGACACCCGGATGCGAGCAGCCCTGACTGTCCAGAAGCGAGTGGCCATAGCCCTCTGGAAGCTTGCAACGCCAGACAGCTACCGGTCAGTTGCGAACCAATTTGGAGTGGGCAAATCTACCGTGGGGGTTGCTGTGATGCAAGTAGCCAACACAATCGTTGAGCTACTGCTCTCAAAGGTAGTGACCCTGGGAAACATGCAGGTGATCATAGATGGCTTCGCTGCGATGGGATTCCCAAACTGCGGTGGGGCTATAGATGGAACTCACATCCCTATCCTGGGACTGGCTCACCAGGCCAGCTAGTACATTAACCAAAAGGGCTACTTTTCAATGGTGCTGCAAGCACTGGTGGACCATAGGGGACATTTTACCAACATCAATATCGGATGGTCGAGCAAGGTTCATGATGCTCGCGTTTTCAGGAACTCTGGTCTGTTTAGACGGCTGCAGGAAGGTATTTACTTCCTGGACTACAAAATAACTGTTGGGGATGTGGAGATGCCTATAGTGATCCTCGGGGACCCAGCCTACCCGCTAATGCCCTGGCTCATGAAGCCCTATACAGGTGCCCTGGACAGTGAAAAAGAACTCTTCAACTACAGTCTGAGCAAGTGCAGAATGGTGGTGGAGTGTGCTTTTGGATGTCTGAAGGGGAGATGGAGAAGCTTACTGACTCGCTCTGATCTCAGCGAAACCAATATCCCCATTGTTATTGCAACTTGCTGTGTGCTCCACAATCTCTGTGAGAGCAAGGGGCAGATGTTTATGGTGGGGTGGGAGGTTGAGGCAAATCGCCTGGCTGCTGATTACGCCCAGCCAGACAGCCAGGCGATTAGAAGAGCTTCTAAACTCGAGGAATGACAGGCTCCTGCTCCTAGAGCGGTCCGCAGTGGTGGACTGGTTGTTTCAACGGTGCCTGCCACCCCTCCTTTTCAGGACTCTGTGTGTGGGGGCTATGTGACTTTGTGGTGGGGGGAGAGCGGTTACAGATCCCCTGCTGTGTGGCTCTGTCATCCAGGCTAAGGACCGCTGCATAAGATCTGTAACCGCCCTTCCCCGCCACAAACTCACATAGCCCCCCCTCACAGAACATGTAAACCACCTCCCAGACTGACCAGGGTGCCTAGTGACTGCAATGTGAGTGTGACCTTCTGCTGAACCTGCCCCCGTGTCTGTACCCTGGTAAAGGTGACTGTCCTCTCCAATTACCAACCCCCTTCCCCCCCTTCAAACACACTCTCCTCTAAAAGAACATGACGGAAACAGTAATTAACAGAAACGTATTTTTTATTAACAACTACACAGTTAGGGGATGAAACTGGGACGGGGGCTTGGGTGAGGTGCTTTTGGAGTGAAGGAAAGGACTTATCAAATCTTTGGGAATGAGAGCCGTCTGGTACTTGAGCAGTCTGCAGGGGTGGAGTGACTGTTTTTACGGCCCCTGCCGCCCCTCCTTCTTGGGACTTTGGGTGAGGGGGGGATGGGATTTTGTGGCGGGGGAGGGCGGTTAGAGATAGAATGCAGCGGGGCTCTGTCCTCCTGCCTCCGGTCCTGCAGAACATCTACAAGGTGCTGGAGCGTGTCCGTTTGCTCCCTCATTAGTCCAAGCAGCGTTTGAGTCGCCTGCTGGTCTTCCTGCCGCCACCTGTCCTCCCGTTCACTGTGTGCTCACTGGTATTGCGACATGTTCTCCCTCCACTGGGTCTGCTGTGCCACCTCAGCTCGGGAGCAGCCCATAAGTTCTGAAAACATCTCGTCCCATATCCTTTTCTTTCGTCGCCTGATCTGCGCAGCCTCTGGGAGGGGGATGCCGGGGCAGCTCGGGAGACACTCGCAGCTGTGGGATGGGAAAAAGGGAGTGAATTCCTCACAAAGATACAGTTTTGTGAACAATGAATATAGTCTTTCTCTGTGAACAAGACCATGCACAGTACCTATCACATGCGCACTCAGTACAAGGTCGAATTTTCGGCCTTCCCATTGAGTGCCTGGGGTCTTGTTGTACAGATCACACAAGCGGGTCCAGACAACGGAATTCAGCTAGCAGGCGGACATGGTAAGCCGTAGACTTTTGGCTGCTTAAAGCTTAATTTATAGCAGTGCCCTCCTTTCACGTTCCAAGCAATGCTCCTAGCGTTGGCCAGTTCCTGCTGCCGGCAATCCGACCAGCATGAACTCTGCCCCTGTCCCACCCACTTCGCGGCTGTCCCCGGGAAAGATCCCTGCATACTGCCCCTGTCCCGCCTCCACCACATGGCTGTAAACCGCCGGTTACAGTTATGTAAAGGAACAGGCAATCAGTCCCAATACTAACATTCCCCTAATTCAAAGCAGATCACCATGAGTGATATCACTCTGATGAGGATTTCGGAGACAGAGAAAGACCGCATGCTGCGTGAATGCCAGCAAACACCAGGGCCGTATGCCGCCATGCTTTGCGAGGTAATGATCCCGGAGTACTTGCTGCTAGCCTGTCACGGAAAATTTTCCTACCATGGAGGACGCAATAAGGCCACTCTCCCCAGGAACCTGATGCAAAGGCTTTCACAATACCTCCAGGAGAGCTTCATGGAGATGTCCCAGGAGGATTTCTGCTCTATCCCTGGACATATTGACAGAATTTTCCAGTAGCTGCACTGGCAAGGACTAAAAACTAAAGCGCCTAAAAAAATAAATAAATAATTTAGTTTAGTTCCAGCTACTGGAAAATTCTGTCAATATGTCCAGGGATAGAGCAGAAATCCTCCTGGGACATCTCCACGAAGCTCTCTCATGAAAAACCCATTGTTAAGATACCATTCCTATTCTGTTCAAAATAAATGTTTAAAACACTTACCTACTGATCCTTCACGGTCCGGGTTACCGCCTTAGGAGGGTTGGTAGGGGATCTCCATGAGGGTGATGAAGAGATCCTGTCTGTCAGGGAAATCAGCGTTGAAAGCGCTGTCGACTGCCTTGTCCTCCTCATCTTCTTCCTCATCTTCCCTGTCCGTGAACATCTCCGAGGAAGTGGCCATCGACAATACCCCATCATCAGAGTCCATGGACAGTGGTGGGGTAGTGGTGGCGGCCGCACCTAGAATGGAATGCAGTGCCTCGTAGAAACGGCATGTCTGGGGCTGGGATCCAGAGCATCCGTTTGACTCTTTGGTCTTCTGGTACCCTTGTCTCAGCTCCTTGATTTTCACGCGGCACTGCGTTGCATCCTGGCTGTATCCTCTCTCCGTCATGGCTTTTGAGATCTTCTCGTAGATCTTCGCATTGCGTTTTTTCGATCGCAGCTCCGAAAGCACGGACTCATCGCCCCACACAGCGATCAGATCCAAGACTTCCCGATCAGTCCATGCTGTGGCCCTCTTTCTATTCTGTGATTGCATGGTCACCTCTGCTGGAGAGCTCTGCATCGTTGCCAGTGCTGCTGAGCTCGCCACGATGTCCAAACAGGAAATGAGATTCAAACTGGCCAGATGGGAAAAGGAATTCAAATTTTCCCGGGGCTTTTCCTGTGTGGCTGGTGGCTGGTCAGAGCATCCGAGCTCGGACTGCTGTCCAGAGCGTCAACAGAGTGGTGCACTGTGGGATAGCTCCTGGAGCTATTAGCGTCGAATTCCATCCACACCTACCCTAATTCGACATGGCCATGTCGAATTTAGCGCTACTCCCCTCGTCAGGGAGGAGTACAGAAATCGATTTAAAGAGACCTCTATGTCGAAATAAATAGTTTCGTTGTGTGGACGGGTGCAAGGTTAATTCAAGTTAACGCTGCTAAATTTGACATAACCTCCTAGTGTAGACCAGGCCTAAGGGTCCACCCCTTATCTGCTGAAGTCACTAAGAACTGAGCTTAATGGTAGACATCTCAGCTGCTACTCCTTCAGTGCCTTTCATACAACACTATCCCCCCCACAACATCTAAGACTTAGTCCCTACACCTACTCATTAGTGATTTCAGTTCTAGTAATCACTGAACAGAAATAAGGACTCTTAACTGAGGCCTATCAGCTCTGTCTTATACACTGGAAAAAGGAGGACCAAATGGCATTTAAGCAACAGCCATGCTTTCAGGTAGGAACACCTGTCTCCACCCCCTCTATATTTTGCTGAAATTTGGCATTTCTACCCTGCTACTGAGCAAGTGAGGTTCAATCTAGGGTGACCCCGTCAATCAGCATATACTAAGTATAGTTCAGCTTCTCTTTTCTCATATAATAAGGATAACATTTCATTACCCCAGCATTCAATACTAAAGTGAATTGTAACCCCAAATCAGCCAACATTGATTCCTTTGGCAAAGCAGTTCTGCTGGCTGAACACCTAGGCAGAATAAGTGTGTCTATGTAAATATGGTCTGGTTCTGAAGTCTCTCTCTCCCTCCCCCCCCATTTGTCACTAGATGTCAGGAAAGAGCTCATTTAGACCCTGTTTACACTTGTGAACCAGTGCATCCTCACCAGCCCCAGGGAGTTTGGTAGCCAATCATTAATGTACTAATGTGGTCAAGCTACACATGATGGATCAGGATGATCTGACCGCCACAGGATGAAGTGGGGGAGGGGGAATGGAAAAAATAATCAAAGCCCAAAGAATATTCAGTATTAGTGAGAAAGGGCATATCAGAATTTAACTTATCATTTATACTCAAGTCTTTTAGACCCATTTCTCATCATTTTCTCACATCTTAGCAAGTTTTCTTGGGAAGGCAGCCCCCAGCCTTTGCCTGCTTTGCCCAAACCCCAGTGCTTTTTGTCTAGCAGGTGTTTGTACCTTCGCCTTTCCCAAGAGGATTCTTTTCCTTAGGCACTGTTTCATCCTCCCAATTTGCTAAAGTGCTTCCTCACCCTTATCCTTTGAAATGAGCTGGGTCGGATATATATAGGCCCAGACCCATCCCATTTTTAGGGGCTTCTAATAGGACTGCCTAATTAGAGATAGCTGTTTCCCTCCACTCACATCATGTGACAGTTTACTCTATCCCATTCCTCATCACCAATTTTGTCATGGGTCCACTCAGTGCATCAGAAACACACGTCACTTATAGTATTGCAGGCTGGGAATGGGCTGCTTTATTCGACTACATACAAACAGAGTGGGGGAGGGTACAACCACTAACTCAACTGGAAATAAGAGAAGGGTGGATCATAGCTCCAGCCCATAATACTCTAAGTAACCCAGTTAAACTCTGGATAACCACTTTACTACAGAACCCCCCTCCACCTAATCTGTTGCTGAGTCGTATTAAGCATGTTGCAGCAGATCAGAGCAGCCACTATGATTTCATGGCTGGGAGGGGAGAACGGAAGAGCTACAATGGGAGACTAATGTAGTGGGCAATGCTCATTGAGAAAGTGCATAAACATGGGATGTGTTGATTCAGTGTATCCTATAACCAGCCTCCATAAACTAGGCTCTTGTGTAGTGGAACCTCCCCCGTGCAGTAACCTCAAGGGATATCAGTGGAATTAATCTTTTCTGGGGCACAGAGGGTTGCTGCAGCACTGAAGTATAAGTTGCTCCTCCCTGCATCAGGATTAGTGAATATCACCCACAATTTTCTGGAGAGGTCCAGAGAAAACAAAAACAAAAAACTCTATATCTGAGTTTAGGATTCCATGAGTGAAAGTTAATAAAGCAGAGGGTTACTTGGTGGTGGTGGTGTTGTTTGTTTAAATTTCCTATACTTAGCATCAGAAATGCAATTACTGCAGATAGGAAATGTCCAGTTTTATTGGCATCTATCACATGTTCTACAAAAGAAAGCTTCAGTAATGACTCTATGTCCACTCTGAGTTTAGGGATAAGTATATGTTAGATGCTGAAAACAGACACAAAGCATACATTTCACTTTGCGCCTAGAGGAAGAGGAGAAAGTGTTACAAAAGGCAGACTTTACAAATGCTTATAAACCACTTGTCTCCCTATACCAGCTGTTTGATACTAGCTTTCTCTTTGAAATTATTTTTACTTCACGTTCTCAGTTATACAATGCTTCTGCTTCTGAAATGTTAATGTCTTTTTGTGTGTAAAACAGGGCTGGATTATCCTTTCTACCGTACTTTTAGCAAGCACTTAGGTCTTTGCCAGTGCTAATAATGTTTAGGACCCCCACAGTTGACCGGGGGTGGAGGGGACAAAAAAATAACCCCTGCCTTCCTTCTCACTTACAGAGAATAAATGCTCCTTGTGACTCAAACTGTTTTAGTTCTCTTGAACACCACTGTCTTTTTTTTCTTCCGAATTGAAGAAAATTTACAAGGGTGTTTTAGAGGGAGGAAAGTGAAAAGGCTGTTTATTCTCCAAGCACACCATGTTGGCCTCTTCGAGCAGCAGTCATTGTTCAGTAACTACATTCCCTGCTGAACTCACAAATTGAATTCAGGGAGGCGGTGTGAAGATGGTGGGAAGGTTAGATAAAATAGCAAGTTGTTCCAGTGAGTCCCACAATGAGGATAATGTATTATTTATTTAGTGCTTGCAGCTGCACTTGACATTTTACAACATGTAGAATATCGCCACAAGCAAAGCCCCAGAATTCTTGTCCTGAAGAATTTACAACTGAGCAGCACTTAGGGGAACTTAGACTGGGACTTCAGGGTGCCATTGTCAGGCAACAAGTTAATTATCATTATTATTAAGAGTGATGTGGGCATGGTCACATGTGGGCATTGCTGAATGGGCTGATATTCTGAATATAGATCTCAAGGTGGTTGACATACAATAATTCCAAGCATAAGGGACCAAATGTAACAATACATGAAACTGAGGAAAGAGAAAAGACAAAATGTTAGATCTAATTGTTTCCTTTCCTAGGTTTGGAAGGATTAGATTTTTATCTGCATATGTCAATAAATAATAATCAAAATTTACATACAGGCAAATTCAGAAAAATGCTGCTTAAAGACTTACTAGAATTTGATTTTAGGGTGTTTACTTTGCATATTTTGACATGTGATAGTGACAATTTGTGTTTTGACAATTAGAAAGTTTAACACTTTTAATCTCATCTTCTACAGTCATTAAATCATTATTGTCTGATCCTGTCCATCCTAATTTTCCGCAACTATGAAACTTTAAATGCATAAAAATTGAAAAAAATGCTTAAGCCCCATAATTCTACACAACTGTAAACATTTAAATAAACCAAAAAAGTGCTTAAAATAAACATTGACATTATCTATCAAAATTATTTAAAAAAAATCAAACTCTGTCAAACCTGCTTGTGACCCACCACAAGGACCAGCCACAGCTGTGGTCCCTGTACTCTCCTAATGTCCTCACTATTTCTTGAATGCTCCTTGGGGCACAACTGTCCTCCAAAGGGGCAATGGAGTGGCAGGACCATAGCCTTGTTCTTTGCCCGATGCAGTGGTCAGCAGAGCTGGCTAGTCAGAGAGGGGAACATGTGCTGCATTCTTTAAGAGATGGCACAGTACGCATATGCACCGGGGGCTCCCCAAAGATGAGTCAGTTCTGGAGTGTACAGGGCCATCTTCTCAGCTAGTGTAAATCAATGGAGCTTCTTTTCAGCTGTTGTAAATTGATGGACCTCTAATCCAGACCACCATCTGGATCAAAAGAAACAGAAAAGCTTGTGGGCTGTAGGGCATGAGAGGGGCTATAGAGGAAATGAGAGCAGACATGCAGATAGGCCATGGAATGCTTTGTAAGCGAGGAGCAGAGGCTTGAGCTGTGTTTGGAATAGAGCTGGTCAAATAACACGAAGGTAATTTGAGGATAGCTTTACAAGTTAGTGTGGCAATTTTGTTATGTTTTTATTTGTGGGGTGAAATTATCCTAAATCCACCATAATTCTGAACTGCTGCCATTTTGGATTTAGACCTAACATCTATATGGCAGGGTGCTGTTAGAGAAGTCCTTAACCAGCACCTGCCACCCCAGCCCCAATCCATTCTCCCTGATTGGGGCTGGGTGAACTGCCCTATGTTTGCCTGGTAACTGACCATACCTGCCAGCCTCGTAAGCAGGAGCTATAAGGCTGGAAGGAAGTGAGAGGAAGGGGAGTGGAGACTAAGAGGTTAGGCTCAGCTGGAGTAGGAACCATCCAGTCTGTTGCTGGCCAGGCCTGTGTAAAGCCTGTATATAGTTGGAAACTTTTCACAAATAAAGAACACGGGTGTTGCACCAGACTGAAGTGTCCCTGATTCATGGAGGAGAGTGGCTGAATCCGGAGGGGCATGGTGGGAACCCTGTTACAAGCAGCTTTAAACCTTGAATAATTGAAAAACCTGCATTTTATTATTGCATAAGTTTTCCACTGGAATGAAGTTTTAAAATATTTTAAATTGCTGTGGGGGAAATTTCTTCTCAAGAGCTAATCCAAAATGACAGCTCCCCCTCCACCCCCCAGTTCTGCAGTACAATGCAAGATCTCACTGTTGGACCCATAGGATTAAAAGAGACTAACAATTTGCTTACAGCTACTATATAAGCATCCCACAGAAACCTGACTCAATGATCTCTCATCACCAGCCCCTAATTTGTGCCTAATAATATCAATGACCTGAAAATATTTTTTTCTATTCTACAAAGGGGAAATAAAATAGGGAAGGGACCTGGGCATCGTAGACAGCTCAGTGAAGACCCGTCCTCAGTTTATGGCTATGGTCAAGAAAGCAAACAAGATTTAGGTTTCATAAGGACTAGAATGTTGAATAATACAGAGAATATTATCATGACTTTAAATAAATTAATGGTGTGGCCTTATCTGGAATACCTTGCACAGTGCTTATCACCCTATTTCAAAAAGAATATTGCAGAACTAAAGGTGGTTCAGAGAAAGGTGACACGAATGATGAAGGGCCTGGAAAACCTCTCAGATGAAGAGAGACTGGAATTGTTTACCTTAGAAAGGCGATGAATAAGACAGGACATGATAAAATGATGAATGATATAGAAAAAGAAGATTGGGACCTTCCGTTCTCCCTGTCTCACCACACTCAAACAAAGAGATTATGAATGAAATTTAAATGTAGGAAATTCAAAACTTATAAAAACCATAGAACTCATTATGACAGGAAGTCATTGAGGCCAAGAATTTACAAGGATACAAAAAAGGGATTGGACATTTATATGGGTAGCAAGAAAATGCAGAATTATTGTAATTAATCATAATAAATGTTGTGGAAGGAGTGTTAACAACTATAAACCTTGTGTTACAGGAATTAAGCCCCTCTTTAAGTACTGAACATCAAGATGAGAACTAATAGGGGGAGAGAGGGAAAATCATCCCATATATTGCTTCTGCAAGGTTCTAATATATTGCTGGCCACTTTTTTTTTTTTTTTTAAAGAATTAGAAGGGACCCTGAAAGGTCATTGAGTCCAGCCCCCTGCTTTCACTAGCAGGACCAAGTACTGATTTTTTCCACAGATCCTTAAGTGGTCCCCTCAAGGATTGAACTCACAACCCTCAGTTTAGCAGGCCAATGCTCAACCCACCAAGCTATTCCTCCCGCCTGGCAATAGAATACTGGATTAGATGGGCAACTGGTCTGATTCAATGTGGCAATTCCTAGGTTTCTATAATAGAAATGTTAATATTTACACAAGTGAGTGCTGTGTCAAGGAAAGGATTTGTAAAGGGTTAACAGGTACCTGCCTGTCAAATGGTTGCTTAGGGCAGCTGCACTGTTTGGTTCAAGTGGAAGTTAGAAGGAACCTTGTGGATAAACCTGGGGTGTTAGCTCAGGAACACCTTGTCTCTGTGAAATGTATTGTATAAAGCAGGTCCACCATGAGAATCCGGAGTTTACCCACTGTCCTGGCCAAGGTGATAGTAGTTAGGAAGGCTTCCCGCACCAATAAATGTGAGAGAGCGCAAGAGGCCAAGAGCTCAAATTGTAGATTCATAAGTATAAATAGCACCAGCTTCAAATCTCAAGCAGACACAGGTTTCAATACTGGGAGAATGTTCTGATAACAACTTTTAGTAACTTTACTGTTGTGGAATGGGTGAAAACTGAGCCGTTCTCTATTGGAGGATGAAAGGCCTCAACAGTTGCTAATTGTACTCATAGAAACTGGATGGATAGATGATTTCAAAGAGAGAAAATATTCCAGTACAAGAGAAATCCTGGGCTCCTCAGGAGGTAACTGATGTTGCTGACATCACAAGGAGAACCTCTTCCATTTGGTGGCATAGCATAGCACTTCCTTGTGGAGAGTTTTGTTCTATTGAGAAGGATGGATTGAACCTCCTCTGAGCAAGAATTCTCTAGGTCCTTTGCCCATCCAGAAACCAGGCTGGCAGATGGAGGGATGCCAGGTCGTCCCTTTCTCCATTGTGCGATAGTAGACCTGGGAAGAGCTATTTTGTTTCTTAAGCACAGCACTGAGAACATTGCTTTGCCACCATAAACTGAAAATAGGGGAAAAACTGAAATAAAATTAATTAAATTGGTAAGAAATGGGTTGGCAGTAGTAGACTATAACATTAAGGTGTATAAGTTAACAATTAAGCATACACTAAAGAAATAAGGTGATGGTTTATAAGTTAAAAGTTTGGTAATTTAAGTGTACATACAATATTGACACACAGCCAAGGACAATGAATTGGCAGTTTCAAGCGGTTTGGACTATGGCTAATGTATTGGTAGACAGAATGTGGACTGAGGTTAAGTAAAGGTCACTCCAATACTGCAGGGAGGGGTCAGTCGGGCATGCTCAGTCCAAAACAAGATGAGGGTCCTCAGACCATAATAGTAAACAACCCATATTTCTAAGACTTGTTGTGTAACAGCTTTGATTGACAGTTAGACTTCACAGTTCTGATTGGTCATCAGAGAGGATTTAAAGGTGGTTGGAGGATAGGTGTGCTAATGATAGGCTGGAAAAACAAGCCAATCAGAACAGGCTAAAAACTGTATATAACACAAGAGAGTTAACAAGCAAAAGTCAGTCAAGTCAGGAGCAGAAGAAGATCAGAAGAAACCTAAAAGAGCAAAGGAATCAGAAGAAGTGGCTGTGCTGCTGGACAGAGCAGAAAAGGATAGAGGTGCTGATTTTCCCAGTTCCTGGGGGGTGCTCAACCCCCACTTCACCCCTTCCTCCAAGCCCCTGTCCTGCCTCTTCCCACCCCTGCTTCACCCCCCCCTTTCCTTCCCCACTGCTTCCTGCATGTTACTGAACAGCTGATTGCGGTGGGTAGGAGAGCTGGGGAGATTTTGTGGAAGCTCCAGGCCCGGACCACCCACAGAGTCAGTGCTTCTGCTTAGACAGAATAGAAGGAAAGAAGACTATGGAGCATAAACATGCTAGCTACAATATAGTATATAGAATAGAAATAGGGTTAATGAATGTGTATGCTCGGGATAATAAAGATGAGTGTCTGTGGCATGTATGTTTATGTTACTATGTATCATGTGAAGAGTTTATTAAGATTACTGTTAGTATCTTGCATATGACTGATCACCAAGTGCAGAACATAATTCAACTGTATAACATTACAGTATTGGGTACTTTAGCTTGTATACCTGTGCTAAGGGGGTTATATTTTAATTTAGGTTTCAATTAATTGTATTAGGAAAGGTTGGTTACATTAAATAAAGAAAACACTGTTTTGGAAAAATACTACCTGTGTGTCAGTTCTTTCAGTGGAGATTATATCCGTGTCCTTCCAGGGGGGAACAGATCTACTATGTTCTGGGCAGTTTCCTGAAGGGCATAGGGAGATCCTTGGCAAACCCTGACAATTCTACTAGGCTGGACCCACTCCTTTCACTTGAAGGAACAGATGAATAGATCAACATCTTGGAAACCTGGAAATAAGCAATAGGAGGGCTACTCTGGGATCCTTGAATCTGTTCTTGGTGTAACATCAGGTGGGCGGGGCTGCTCAGGCTATGTTCTTTATAACTTTACATTCCCCTTCTTCCTGTTCCTCTGTTTAACTCTTTGGTGAAGCACAGGCCAGAGCTCAGTCTCTTCAGGACTTTTCAGAAATCATTACACTGAGTTAAACCTTAGGGCTATTGAATGTAAAACACTGATAAATGGAAGTTAATTGTCATCCTCAGTCAATTCCAAAGAAAGAATACCATACACATTCTTAGTAAAACAAACATTTAATGCACACTGAACACATTGTAAATAATATAAAATATTGTAAATAGTATTTGGAATACTATGAAATTTTGTTAAACAAAGCTCGTAGACAGTAAATCTGTGTTCCTCATGCAGACTTCCCCCTTTTTGTTTGTTACAAACATTCAAATATAAAGTTTCAGCATAACATTTTCTGTACTTCAAAACACAATCCCCTCTGATCTTCTCTCAGAGATGATTTCTCAGTCTTTATAGTGTGACCATAGTATGCAGAATGCGTCACCTAGACTCAAAGCTTGAGAAATGGCAGCATCTCAGTCCTTTCAAACATTTCAGAATGCTGTCAGCAAACAGTCTGGGGATCTCCACAGCTGGTAGCGTTCCAGACCTTAGGTCAATAGCTGACCGATCTGCTCAGTACTGGTGAAACAAAAGTCTATATCCAACATGATTGGGGTCAACATACAAAATATCAATTTATTTAATTACTATAAGGCTCCGACTCTATAGGGAACCATAAACCCATCTACGTTCAGCAAGAATTCAGAAATCCTCACCCCACCCCACCTCTCAGTAGGGCCGGCTCCAGGGTTTGGGTCGCCCCAAGCAGCCAAACAAAAAACAAACAAACAAAAAAGCCGCGATTGCGATCTGCGGCGGCAATTCGGCAGGAGATCCTTTGCTCCGAGCAGGAGTGAGGGACCGTCCGCCGAATTGCCGCTGAACAGCTGGACGTGCCGCCCCTCTCCGAAGTGGCCGCCCCAAGCACCTGCTTGGTAAGCTGGTGCCTGGAGCCGGCCCTGCTTCTCAGTTCTCTTTGGGGTCGGGACACAGGTGGCTGGTGTGAATCAAATAGCTTTAGCAGGCTCCATTGTGGCCTCATTGATAGGAGCATCACCTTGGAAGGAGCTATAGAGTGAAGAATGTTCAGTAGTTTATGAGTAGGTTCCTGAATCTCCTCCAGAGGGATATGGAGTGTTTCTGTGATACTCCTCAGGGGGTGGGGAGAGAGAGAGCTGATGCTACTACCTCATCAACAGACACTGTCAGCAGATGCTCAGCAACGTGCTCCGACAGGGTCTGAGGCTCATTTCTTGGAGGCGATCTGTGTGGAAATCGCTGTCTGGGGTCCTCATAGTCTGGGGCCTGAAAGTATAGATATCATGGACCCCATTGTGTCCAGTAGGTAGGTTTATAAAAGTACAGTGATGAGTCCTATGCAAGATACCATTGGTCCCTTGCCCCATAATAGGGGTCATAGGGATGTAGCGGCACCTGAGAGGCTCTGGGAGCCTTGTCTAGACTGCTGTCTTGTTTTCTGGCTGTCAGAGGAACCATCATTACCACCCCCTTTCGTCAATTGAGTAGGAGCCCTCTGATTCTACAGACACAGTCTACAGTACTATCTGTCTTGCAGCAGCCTGGCCAGAGGCATATACCAGCAAATAGCACCTGGATGGTGTTAGAGCATCAAAGTCGTGGCTAGTACTTGGGACCAGTGAATGGCTGCTAATGCTATGATGATGAATCTTGATAGAACTAGTTCAAGAGGATTGGCAACTTGGGATTGGTGTATGTTAGTATGTTAGCCTGGGATAGAATTTTGGGTTTGACTTTTTGTTACTCTTATACTAAAATGTGTAAATAAGGGGAAAAGACACTGTCATGTTGGTTCTGCCTAGTCAGCCGGATTTGTTAGTACAATAGGAACAGATAAGAGCAGTTAAAGTGTTACTCAAGAGCAGTTGAGAAGGGCAAAGGGGTTTGCGGGAGAGCGGGGAAGAGAGGGGAGGAGAAACAAGGGGGAGAGGAGATATAAAACACTAAAAATCCAAGCAGCACAACCTCACTCCTTACCACTCCCAGGGGGTACAAAAGGGGTGCGATGAAGACCCCAGATCCAAAATGGAACATGACCCTAAATTGTAAAGGGTGGGACTGTGGGCATGCATTGCAAGTATATTTGGGCCTGCTAAGAAGAAGGAGGTGGAAATAGGGAATGGGAAATGAGAATGGGGACACAGGCAACACTCAGTGGCATCAGAGTTGGGAAGAGGGACATAGGGTAAATGTTCTGCGGTGTCAGAGCTGGGAAGGGGGACATTGGGTAAATTCTCTGCGGCATCAGAGCTGGGAAGGAGGACATGGGGTTCATGCTCTGCGGTGTCAGAACTGGGAATGGAACTCTATGGGCGTATAGCGATAAGCCTGACTGGGGTGAAGGGCTTTGGAATACGTTTACTTGGAAACTAACCCCAATAAACATCGCATTGTCTGTGCTTTGGACTTCTGGTCTTTTGCTGCTTGCTGTCTGTGTGACAAGAACCGGGGAAGCGGGAGGGTTGAGGGAAGACCTCTAACATCTTGGTGCCGTGACTCGGATGCATCACACTGGACAGGTAAGTAGCAGCCAGGTAAGTGCCCCTCCCCAACAGTCTGCGCAGCTGCTTGGAGGGGGTATGGCGGGCTCTCATGATGGTAGTTGCAGGTCCTTGCAAGCTGGGGTAATGGTCTTTTTGGATAAGTGGATACGGAAGATTCAGGGCCCATTCCAGGTATGGGGTTCAACCTGAGATGAGATTAAGAAGGAAATGGGGATGGTGTTAGGGGATCCAGAAAGATGGGGACTGGCTGAGGAGCTCACCCTCCTTGGTAAATGGGTAGCGGAAGGAGGTCAGGATGCTTTCCAGGGAAAGGAGGTACTTAAGTCCACTTGTAAGAGGTTTGAAATAAAGACAGCATTATGGGAGGCTGTCAGTAATCTTTCAGGTTTGGTGCCACTCCAGCAAATGCAACGGGAGGATTGTAAATTAGAGTTAGGGGTGGCTAAAGTTAATTTGGCACTATAGGGTTTGGAGTCAGAAGCAGAGTTAACAGACCACCTTAAGAGACAGGAGCTGTGACTGGGTCATGGGGGAGTGAAGGGGAAAAAAAGTTTCAAAGTGAAAAAGTTGAGAGTGAGCGGGTTAACCCATGGAGGTGCTTTGAAGCAGTTAACTGCAATGGAGAAGGGCACTCTTATAATTCACTTGAGCTGCAAACAAAAGCAACAGACACTGGGGGAACAAATTCAGGGTTTGCAGGAGTGAGGAACAACCCCCGCACTTCTCCCAGAGCCAGGCTGAAAATCTAGGTGAAAGGGTTCCTAACTGTTTTAGCCGTTAGCTTGTACTTTAAACTAACTTCACAGGGTTAATTGATTGCTTTCCACCCCACCCTTCTCTCTGACACTTTCGATTTTTCTGAAGTTTTAATGGAGGGTGCTTTGGATATTTACATGAAAAGTTTGTTTGGACAAAGCATGAGGGAAGTCTGCTGGATTCCATTGAAATTTTTAGAGTAAAAGATCCAGGGATGACCATGGAGATAAAAGTTTGTTACTGACTTTTTTAAAAGTCCCTAGGTAAAGACAGCACAGGATAAAAGGCAGTTGTTTGCAGAAATTAATACTACAGTTTGGGGGGAATTTGGAGGGAAGTAAACAGTTGGGAGTTGTGGAAATGTTAAAAGGTAACGGTTGTGAAAATGTTAAAGAGTAATAGTTGTGGTGTTATAAGAAGGAAGTTTTTAGTTTGATGATAAAACCCAGTTATGTAAATGTAATTATTTGTGCAACTGGGTGCATTCACATTGGGTGGAGCCCTGGTAGTTAAACAAATTATACAAGGGGGGGTCAGGTGGCTACTACTACCACTATGGTTTTGTCTTCAGAAGCCTTTATAGCTATTCTGAAGGAAAATGGGCCCTTTCCCCACAGGAATGGTTTGTAAATATGATTTAATCAAAATCACTAAAGAAATGTAAGGGATTTCTATTGGAACTTAACTTGACTGCCTCCAATTATACAAGATGGGAATGTAATTTGGGTACAGTTGTGTAAAAATAATGAAAGCAGTACAAGTTAGGCAAAAGAGAATTTGTGCGTGTGTGTAATTATGTAAGGTTATAAGGAGCTAAACCAACACTCATGGTTTGTAAAATCCTGTTTGTAGATTTAAGATAAATTGGTTTTGTTTTGTTTTTCAAAATAAAGCAAAAAACAGTGGCACTAAAACTCCATTTGAATCTCTCATTCAAAGTTGCAACACTGACAGACCCTTGTGCCAGACATGGCTTTGGTATTTAGCATTTAATCCTTTGGGTACCTTCCATGTTTTTTTAATAGAGTTTAATATCTTTTTAAATAGGGACCAGAGAATGTGGCCCTGGCTTGGGCAGCCAGAACTGGGAGAAGGGGGAGAGATTCTGGATCATTTTTTTGGTAATGAATAGCAGGAGGGGAACAAAAAGTTAAAAGACAGTGTACCTCTGAAGCAAAGGCAGGGGTGGAATGTACAAAAAAGCAATGTCAGAAATACTGAGCTTTGAGGTGGCTCTGAGTAATCAAACTGTCATAGTTTGATTACTCAGAGCCACGTCAAAGCTCAGTTTGGGAAATACTGTTATAGAGCAAAACAAGGAAAGTATGGAGGTAATTCTTCTGTTTTTCCTGCAGTCAGCAAAATTTGTAAAAGGAAAGGGGTATTTTTAAGCAATAATCTGTCCCCACCCAGGAAGCTAAGAAATGTTTCTTTTGTTTTTCAGACACTCTCTAGGCAAGCTGGTGCAGTGGAAGAGCAACCCAGAACACTATGTATCCACTGAAACCACAAAGATTGTGTTGTATGTTTTGTGTTGTTTGTCTTGTTATTACTGTTATTTTGGTGGATATTGTACAAGGAGGGTTAACACAAATAGCAGCAAAGGTCAATAAGTGGTATGACCTGCCTGGGAAGCATGGTCTACCCAAGCTGGGAAATCGATAAAAAGGCACAAAATGGGGGTTAAGAAGGAGGACGTATAAATTGTTGCATGCATATTACAGGTGGAGCTACAAAGGGGAACCCAAGGATTCCCTGGCCTTGGATGGAACAATCATTGCTGCTAATCACAATTGTTGCTGTTAATGTAACCCTACAGGTAATATGGATGTCAAGCTGGAAGAATCCTAATCTAAGCTGGCCGCAGTCTGGAGCCAGAAATACTTCTTGACGGGCAAATGTGTTGGAGCCACTGTGGGAGCGGGTGCAACCAGCGCTTTTCAATGTGTCTTTCCAGTCCATAACCTGGGGAGTACCTCCCAGAGAATGGTGGGTGGACCGGGTACATCCCAACTGCAGTACGTACATAAGAGGGCTGAAGCAACAATTTAATTGGTGGATGAGGGGACACATATGGAATCGTCGCTGGAAAAGGGATTTGTGGGCAGCAGAAAACACAGGGTTGGGTGTATGAAATCTGGGGGACCATTGAGTAACTGAAGTAACTGATAAGTCAGAATATAAAATTGCAGAAGCAAATCAATAAGCTACTGGCACAGCTGTCTGCAATTGCAACAGGGTGGAAAAGGGCAGCAGAGGTGAACCTGCAGTTAATGCAATGGACGGTGAACCTTGTGACGTGGGTGGGGAATAGCTTCAGAAGGCTAACCTGAGGGGAAGTGTGCATGGGAATACAAAATGCCCAACTGGGGGGCTAACACCTGTGTAATAGTTACTGTGGTAACTTGGAATGCGATGGCAACTAAGGTGGTCCCCATAAGTCCTATAGGAATAATGAGACAGGGAAGGGCTTGCTGGGAACCACTGGGGGATAGATGGGGAAGATGGAATGGTGTAAATTGGACAATAATTCAGTTAAGTACTTGTCCAGAGAAAATATTTGGAAGTGTCCCTCTCCGATGGCCATGGAGGAGCAGACCCAATGGCCTGTTGCCAGGAGTGGACGATTGAGTGTAATGTATTGTGTATGGAGTGTTCTGCTGGGAGTGCACACAGTTCTGCAATATGACACTTGGGAGTACAAGTGCACCAGCATCTGGCACATTGACACGCTGCCATTGGGACTTTGGTGCACGAATGGATCTGTGGAACTCATTGCTGTGAACAATCAAACCAGTGCATACTACCTGATTCCATACCACATGGTTGAGCTGGTTTGGACAATACCCCATTTCTCTGTGAACATTCAATGGACTCATGATATAGACAAAAGCATGCAAAACTTGAAGGAGCAGCTCAATGCAACTGCCAACAATTGGGCACATTTAAAATATATTCTCCAGAATGGTGTTAAAAGGATCTTAATCCTGTCAACAGAGAAGAAGTAGTGTTTCTGGTGGTGACCCGGATGCTGGATTATATTATGATGGTCAGGGCTGACAATATTACTGTGGATTATTGTGGCTATTGGCCGATTGTTAAGTATGCTCATTTTGCAATGTATACTACGGTGGTTAAGGGGGGCACAGACCCACAAGGTATAACCACTAATTGTCACATATAAGTAATGTAATTGGCCCTCCACCACAGTGTAACAGATAACCCAGACCCAAACTTCTTGGGCCCATTACTATGGGGAGTCTGACACACTCATTGGAATATACGTGCAGTATGTCCGTATGAGGGAAGATGCAGGGCATCATACTGCATAGGGGGCAGTGGGACTGATGGAGCATCGACACATTCCATCTTGATACCTGGCCCTTTCAGGAAATGTGCCACCATATGTCCTATGCTTTACCTGGGCAGGAAGGTCCCAGAAGAAAAGAAAATAAAGGGGTAGAGTGTTAGTATATAGGTCTATTTGTTAGCCTGGCATAGAATTTTGGGTTTGACTTTTTGATACTCTTATACTAAAATGTGTAAACAAGGGGAAAAGACACTGTGATGTTGCTTCTGCCTAGTCAGCTGGATTTGTTAGTACAATGAAAACAGTTAAATTGTTACTCAAGAGCACACTTAGCAACCCCTATCTCATGGCAAAGTCAAGCAACCAGTTGGGAGGGGCAAAGGGGCTTGGGCAGGGGAGATATAAAACACTAAAAGACCAAGCAGGACAACCTCGCTCCTTACCACTCCCATGGGGTACAAAAGGGGTGGGATGAAGACCGCAGACCCAAAATAGAACATGACCCTAAGTTGTAAGGGGTGGGACTGTGGGCGTGCATTGCAGGTATATTTAGGCCTGCTAAGAAAGAGGAGGTGGAAATTGGAGAATTGGGAATGGGGAATAGGGAATGGGAAATGAGAATGAGGACACAGGCAATGCTCTGCGGCATCAGAGCTGGGAAGGGGGACATGGGATAAAGGCTCTGCAGGTGTCAGAGCTGGGAAAGGGGACCCGGGGTAAATGCTCTGCAGTGTCAGAACTGGGAAGGGAACACTCGGGAACAAACTCTATCGGCGTATAGAGATAAGCCTGACTGGTGTGAAGGGCTTCGGAATATACTTGCTTGGAAACTAATCCCAATAAACATTGCATTGTCTGTGCTTCGGACTTCTGGTCTTTTGCTGCTTGCTGTCTTCATGACAAGAACCAGGGAAGTGGGAGGGTTGAGGGAAAGCCCTCTAGCAGTGTAAATCACCAGGTCCTCAAGAAGGGTGTAGAAAGGTCTAGTGGGAGGAGAGCTGGTTGGATTCTTTGGAAGAGTGCAAGCTTGGACATGGGGGGCTTGGTGCACTGTGTTACTGCCTGTGCAGAAGACAAACACTCTGTCCTATCCTTGCATAATGCAGGGGTCAGTCCTGCCCCCTTTATGAGTGGTTTTGGAATGTTGGAAGCTCTCAGTACTGTATGTGCCTGTATCCCTTCATGAGCTCTGCACACACCAGTTCCAGGGCACAAAGTCATTGGGTTTATTGGACGATTCTGAGATGCAAAGTGTCGGTTCTAGAGGAGCACTACCCCAAGACTAAGGTTGAAGAAACAAGGAGTGGGAGGGTCCTGAATTCAAAAGGAGCCTCATAGAGAGCTCTATTAGGTGCCTGTGGAGTGTGAAGTGCTGAAACAGTCTGATAAAAGGGGGGAAGAACAGCTGATCTCACACAGCAAAGAAATGTGTAATTCCCAAGGAAGTACAAGCAGCTCTTGTGCGTGTCTATAGGGCAGGCAGGGTTTGGAGCCTGGAGTCCTGAGCAAACTAGGTGCCTGAACTGTGAGGGAACAAGAGGGGAGGAAATTCCCCAATCCCATTTACAATTTATATACAGAATCAAAGTTTGAAAGGAATGCTAGAATGCTATGGACTCGTGTTTCCATCCCAGACCACTCGTGGCAGAAAGGAACTGGAGAGGTGGCCCGTCTGCTCCATCCCTTATGCCCTGGATTAGGAGCATCAGCAGGCAAAGAGCACAGCTACAGACCAACTGACACTTCCTTTGAAGAGTTTCTGATCTTGGATGCACAGAGCACATGCCCGCCCACAGTAAATACCTATAGGGACCAACACTCAAAGAAGAATGTTTTTTTCCCCAGCTGAAGGTGGCATGTGCCTCCCTTCTTAGACAAAAATAATTCAGAAGTCTGTGACAAGCAAATTCAACAATCTGACATCCTCCAAGCAATAATGCCTGAGACAAAGCTCTTGAGAGCTGGGAAGAAGGCCTTCTTGGCTTAGGGCCTCCTCTGGGTAGTGTTGTACTCACCGTTGTGATGTTTGGCCACCAGATATGTCTCTGCTCATCTTTGGAAACAAAAATGGAAGCTAATTGTTTTCTTTGTAGCTTGTAGTTGTTCTGTGCAATAAATACCTGTTGTTACAGTCTGTGGCTAAATATACCAGGAGATTGTGGAACAACAAACCAGAAAAGAGGAGAATAGGCTCAAGCCTAACTATTTTCAGAGCATAATGCCTCCAAACAACCACAGATAAATAATGACAAAAACAAGTGAGAGAGAAACAATAAGCAAAGCTGCCCAAATTAGGAGAGGTGAAAAGAAAAGTACACTATGGACAACTTCATGTGAACCAGCTCTATTGTATATGGTATATTTAGAAATGGTGGCAGACAATAATACTTAGTGAGTCAGTTTCCCGCTGTTTTTCCTCAGCCCCCAAAGTTCTACTTGGGCTAGGTCCACACTACCCGCCTGATTCGGCGGGTAGAGATCGATCTTCTGGGATCGATTTATCGCGTCTCATCTGGATGCGATAAATCGATCCCAGAAGCGCTCCCCCGTCGACTGCGGAACTCCTGCTCGCCGAGAGGAGGAAGCGCTGTCGATGGGGGAGCTTGCCTGCGCCACGTGGACCCGCAGTAAGTAAACTTAGTTCGATCTAGGAAACGTCGACTTCAGCTACGCTATTCTCGTAGCTGAAGTTGCGTTGCCTAGATCGATCCCCCGCCCCAGTGTGGACCAAGCCTTGGTTTTATTTTGGTCCATTGATTGATCCTGAAGTTGTTATTCCAACACCTCCATTACAAAAGCAGAAGGACGTTTCTGCAACCACAAAGTTTTAATAGGTCTTGCTCTTCCCTCCTGCAGAGGGGGATAGTGGGGAGTTTAATAACAGGGAATGGCAGACAGACGAAAGGAGCTGATCACCAACTCTGCAACTTGCCACAACAAAGACGTGTGTTGATGTAGCTCATCCAGATTGCACCAATCTTTCTGTGAAGAAACTGATCTACTGCACAGCCAAGATATGCAGCCTTTTGGAGCGTGAGAGGCTTCTAAGGCCAAAGATATAGCGTACAGTCCTCCAATCAGTGGAAATGGACAAGAGCATATAAAAGTGCTTGACTGTATTCTGCTCTGATGTTTTCTGCAGAAAGGAAGAACAAATGGAATATCTATTTGATTTTAGCAGCTGCAGTTGGACTGCAATGCCATAAAGAGCAATTTATCCACTGGTATCTATTACACTGTTCATTTGAACAGGACATCTGTACATGTATTTAGATCAAAAGACATAACATTTTGGGTACCAGGTGGATAAGGTTAGCCAATTCGTTGAGAGTTGTATCAACAGGCAGGCGAACAGAGATGGTGCTTGCTGTCCTTGTTGAAAACCATGGGAACAACTGTTCCAGCAGCAATCATGTTCTCTCTTTAGGATGTCTATAAACCCTACCCCTAACATTGGGCTACAAGAATCAACATATCCTTCCAAACATGTACCATGAACAGGGTAATACAGCTCATTGTTTTCCATATCACACAAAAGCAAGAGCAAACAGGGACAAGTTTGAAGGCCTTATCAAATAAGTATTAAAAACAAAACAAAAGAAAACAGTTCTAGCTTGTGGCATCGTGATTAGAGCAGGTCCCCTAGCTGAGAAAATAAAAAGCTGTGAAACCTCTCTGTCTTCTTTGTGTTCTGATGACATCCTCAGGAGGCACACAGGGGAGTTTCAAAATGAAAGCAAGCTCCAGGCTAATTATTTGATTTTTATAGCACTGAGCCTCAGAAAAGTTTAATCTTTCACCTGAGAGTAGTAGAAAATTCCATCTATTGCCTGTACTTTGGGTCT
Source organism: Malaclemys terrapin pileata (assembly GCF_027887155.1). Lineage (NCBI taxonomy): Eukaryota > Metazoa > Chordata > Testudines > Emydidae > Malaclemys > Malaclemys terrapin. The sequence continues at coordinate 181,595,731 of NC_071507.1, read as the reverse complement.
CTGCTAAAATGCTCTGACCCCCAGGGGCAAGCAGGTAAAGAAAAAGTAATATCCAGTCCCTGCAATTAGAAGAGTGTTTTCTCCCCAGGCTACAAGGATTCCAAATGCTTTTGAATTCCTGCACACCATTCAAAATGTTGTTCTTTCTAACTGATAACAGTTACAATGAAATGAATAGAATAATAGTTAAAATTAATAAAACACTTTTCACTGCCTCATCTTTCCATGGCTAGATGCTGTGCATTTTATATTGCAGCGTGGGACTAGGTAAGTGTTTTTGTAAATTAATCACTTTCTCATTACTGGAGTAAAGGTCAGTCCTTAAAAAAAAAAAAAAAAAGCCAGTGCCTGTCCTGTTCCTGGAAATGATACTTTGGTTTAATTCCCTGCTTCACTGCTAATCTATTATTTTATGCTTCATAAAGAGTTACTTAAGCAGGAACCGAAGACAGGGTTTGGAATTGCACAGGCAGCAATTGTCATTAGATAATTTTCAGTCAAGTGTAAAATTCACCAGGGGAACATTTTAGATTTGTGTAGCTCGCATTTTTTAATCCAGGTCATCTTTATTCATTTGTCTTTCTAGATAGAAAATGTCATGATATGATGGCTTCTGATAGAGTGATGTGTGAAGTTTGATCAGTCAGAGGTTAAACCAACACAGTGCAGTTATAAGAGTGAAGACTACCAAGAACAAAAAGATCTGTGAATGCTTCCTGTCAATGTCTGAATAAAACTTGTTGGCTAGGACCTACATGTAAGGTTCAAAAATAAGCGATCCCACCTAAATGTTAGTTGGGGATTCCTAATATACAAATTTACACATGATATCAGAGAAACAATTATGAAATAATGAATGCTTTAATAGCCTTTGTCACACTGTCTGGAGTAGCTAACGGCCATAAGTGGCAACCTCAGGGCAGACTGTCAAAAAGCAGGGCAGAAACTCCAAACTGGATGTATGTTTGTCAGGGTTCCCTCCCCACTCAAACATCTGGTGTACAGATGTGGGGACCTTCATGAAAGACCCCCTAAGCTTATTTCTACCAGCTTAGGTTAAAAACTCCCCCAAGGCACAAATCCTTTCCTTGTCCTTGAACAGTATTGCTGTAACCACCAAGTGATTTAGACAAAAATTCAGGAAAAGGGTCACTTGGAGTCCCTATTCCCCCAAGACCTTTCACCCCCTTTCCTGGGGAGGCTTGAGAATAATATACAAACCAATTGCCTTTAATGTAAGTACAAACCAGACCCTTTATCTTTAGGACACTAAAATCAATCAGGTTCTTAAAAGAAGAACTTTATTATAAAAAAAAAAGTAAAAAAATCACACCTGAAAAATCAGGATGGAAGGTAACTTTACAGGGTAATAAAAAGATTTAAAACACAGAGGCTTCCCCTCTAGGCTCAGCTTCAAAGTTACAAAAACAGGAATAAAACTCCCTTTTAGCATAGGGAAACTTCACAAGCTAAAACAAAAGATAATCTAATGCATTTCGTTGCCTTACTTACAGTTTTTGTAATCTTATATGAAACATTTCATTTAAAATTAAATTAAAATGCTGATCTTAAGCTGCCGACTGGCTCAGCCCGCTGCCAGCCTGGGGTTCCATTCACGTAGGCCGGCAGCGGACTGAGCGGGGTCTGCGGCTGGAACCTCGTCTGGCAAGGGGCCGGCAGCCAGAACCCCAGGCTGGCAGCGGGCTGAGTGGGGCAGGCGGCTGGGACCCCAAACCGGCAGCGGGCTGAGTGGGGCCAGCACCCCAGACCAGCAGCAGGCCGAGTGGCTCAGCCCGCTGCCGGTCTGGGGTTCCGTCCGCTGGCTCCTGCCAGCCAGGGTCCCGGCTGCCGGCCCCGTTCAGCCCACTGCCGGTCTGGGGTTCCAGCTGCTGGCCCCTTGCCAGCTGGGGTCCCAGCTGCCAGCCCCACTCAGCCCGCTGCCAACCTGGTGCTCAGGGTGAGGGGGTGGGGATGTGGGGGGTGCAAGAGTCAGGGCATGGGGTGTGGAGGGGGCTGGGTATGTGTGGGGAGTGCAGGAGTCAGGGCAGGAGTGTGGGGGGGGACTGGGTACGTGTGGAGGGTGCAGGAGTCAGGGCAGAGGGCTGGGGGCATGTGCGGGGGTGCAGGAGTCAGGGCATGGGGTGTGAGGGGGCTGGGTATGTGTGGAGGGTGCAGGAGTCAGGGATGGGGTCGTGGGGAGGATGCAGGGAGCTGGGGTGCAAGGGGGTGCAGGGGTCAGGGCAGAGGGCTGGGGGGGGTGGGCTGGGATCAGGGGGGTGCTCCCAGTCTCGTGCCCCCTGAGCGGCTCACGGAAGGGGGCTGGAGGGATACGCCCCGCTCCTACCCTCCTTCCCCTGGCCTCTTCTCCGCCTCCTTACCAGTCTGAGCAGCGAGGGCGCTGGGGCTGCTCTTCCTCCCTCCCTCGCAAGGGCCATTGGCGGCAGGGAGGGAGAGGAGGCGGTGCTTGATGCAGCACGCTGGGGGAAGAGGCAGGGGAGGGGGAAGCTTGGCTGCCTGCGGAGCCTGCCGTACAGCAGCAGCTGGCAGAACCAAGTTTGCTTCTGCCCGCTGCCCCCGCCAGAGAGAGCGGTAGGCGGAGAAGAGCGGGCTCGGTCGGGCAGGATATTTAATGGCATGCTGCTGCCTGCCGGGGTCTGGCTCAGCCTGCTGCTGGGGTTCAGCAGCGGGCTGAGTGGGACCCAGGCAGGCAGCAGCATGCCATTAAAAATTGGCTCACGTGCCATAGGTTGCCAACCCCTGCACTAAAGACACAATTCTGTCATGGAGCTCACAGAGTTCATGGATTCTGTGGCTTTCTGGGACCTCTGGGACTTCTTGTGGGACAGCGTGAGAGCGGCGGTGGCCTGTCCTGGGGCTGCCAGAATGAAGGTGGCCTTGGGGCTGCTGGAGCGGTCCTTGGAACAACTGTCTGGCAGTCAGTCCCAGGGCCACCAAACAGCTGAGCAAGGGCAAGCCCCAGGGCCTCTGGAACAGTGGTCTCTGGTCTGCCAGAGCAGCAGCCGGTGTTGTCAGCCCTCACTGGGGCTGGAGCAGTAGTGGTCATCCCCTGCTGCAGGAGCAGCTGCAAGCCCCAGCAGCACTCTGTTTGTGTTCCCCCTCCCCCGCCTCCAGGGTATTTTTAGTAAAAGTCATGGACAGATTATGGGCTTCTGTGAATTTTTGTTTATTGCCCATGACCTGTCCTTGACTTTTACTAAACCTGTGACAGAATCTTAACCTTAACTATAACAGTCTCTCCATGGAATCCCAGACAGTCCCCTTGTGCATTCCAGTCTATCTTGTCACCCAGTCAAGCTGGACTACGTGATAGAGGGTCACTTTACACCAAAAAATCAAAACAATATTCAGGTTACTAGTCCCAAAGGACCAGTCACTTACCTCAGATCATTTGTACTAAGATCTCAAACCAAAGACAATGCCTGTAGCCAAACCTGTAATAAACTAACTAAAGCTTTATTGGCTAAGAAAAGAATTGAGAGATATGTACAAGGTTAAAACAGGAAACACACACGAGTTACAGTCTTGGATTTAAAAAGGTAATATAAGGTTCTATAATAAGCAGATCTGTATGTCCTTTAGGGCTGACCCATACCAAACAACATAGGGATCTCTTGCTTGTTTTTAGGAATCTTTGCTCCTCAGAGTCCAGACAGCATAAAGAGACCCCAATTGCTTCTGGTCAGGGATTTTTATCACACCTCCCTAGAGTCCAAGCTGAAGGGACAAGCGCTTCTGCATGTAATGTCTTCATGGGGGTGCGGGGCAATCAACAAAGCCTTTGTCCCACAATGGCCAATTTGGATTCAATAGTCTTTCGTGATGGGCAGAAGAAAACTCCTTCTGTAGGAACCCAGCATTTTGCATTAGGTGAAGGGTTCCCCCCTCCCCGCTGCTTGATGGGTTACAGACTTTCAAAACAAACATTTTACAGTTATAGAGCAAACACTCATGTATTATCTTATATCATGGGGTACAGATATTAAGCAGGATTAATACATGCAGCATCATACAACCATTCCATAAAGTCTAAACACTAATATCTCTTTTAACGATACTGACCCACAAATAAGCCAGACTGGTTTCTAGCTACGCATTTGTCAGTGTTAAGTGAGACCCAGGGACTTGGCCTGAGCAGGCATCTGATCTACGAGCACCACAGCCTTCTGCATTTTAGTCAAGTCTCTTTATATTATGTCTGTTCTTCGACTATCCCTCGATGCAAGGATGATGTCTGCCAAGGGGGTTCATTAGTGAGTTTTTAAGTGGCTGAGGAGCCCAATTCTTGCTGTGCAGATTTTCCCAAAGAAATGATAGGTGTAATCTTGGAGGAGACATAGTTGTTGGCTGAAGTGTTGTGCCCTTTCTTTCCTCCTTTGTCACTTCTCTGTCTCATGTGCACATCTGTTCTCCTCAAAGTGAGCTGTGGCTTGGTGTATGGTGTGGCACCACTGTGTTCTGTTCCGCATCAAATCCTCCCAGTTTGTTGATGCCTCCCTTTTTAAAATGTACTTTCAGTATGTCTTTTAAACACTTCCACTGCCTTCTGTGAGCCCTTCTTCCCTGACTTAACTGAGAGAAGAGTACTTGCTTCGGGAGGCAAGTGTCAGGCATACGTACACAGTGGCCAGCCCAGTGGAGTTGGTATTTCATGTGCTTCTATACTGCTGATGTTGGCTGAAGAGAGAACGCTGATGTTAGTACATCGGTCTTCTCAGCTGATCAAGAAAATCCTCCTGAGGCAGCGCTGCTGGAACCACTCCAGCCGCTTGAGAAGTCGTCTGTAGGTTACCAGGTCTCACACCCATAAAGAAGGGTGGAGAATGACAACTGCCTTGTAAACCAAGATCTTGGTACCTGTTTGTAGATCCCTATCATTGAAGGCTCATTTGAGTAGTCTTCCGAAAGATGTTCTGGAACAGTGGATCCTGTATTCAATTTCTGTGTCGATGCCGGCTGTTTGGGAGAGGTGGCTGCCAAGGTACGGAAAATGGCCCACATTTTCCAGGGGTTCTCCACTGATGGTGATTTGTGGAGTACAAAGAGTAGTTTGTGCAAGTGAGGGCTGGTAGAGTACCTTGGTTTTCCCAATGTTGAGAGAGAGACCCAGGCTATGATAGGCCTCTGGAAAAAGATTTAGGGTGCTTTGCACATCTGCCTCTGTGTGTGCAAGAATGACACAGTCATCTGTATACTGAGGTCAGTGATTCCACTTCTCATGATCTTCAATTTTGTTTGGAGACATCGAAGATTGAGGAGTAGGCCATCTATATGATACTCAATCCTGATTCTATCAGGAAGGTGGCTGCGAATGAGAATCAGAATCACCTCAAGGTAAATGGAGAAGAGTGTTTGAGCAATGACATGGATCTGCTTGACACCTGTGTGAATGGTGAATGGTTCAGTCTCTGAGCCATTGCACAAAATGGTGGCAGTCATCCCATCGTGGACTGATGATGGAAATGAATTTCTGTGGACAGCCAAATCTATACAGCACCTTCCATAGGGCATCGCCATTGATAGAGTCAAAGGTCTTGGTTAGGTTGATGAATGCCATGAACAGTTCCTGGTGTTGCTCTCTGCACTTTTCCTGAATCTGTCATGCCAAGAAGATCATGTAGGTTGTGCTTCGGGATGGCCTGAAGCCACACTGTGATTCAGGGAGGAGTTCCTTGGCAAGGGGAAGGAGGCAGTTTAGTAGGATTTGGGAAAGAATCTTCCCTGCGATGGAGAGGAGAGCAATACCTCTGTAGGTCCTGCACAAGGATTTGTCCCCTTTCTTGAATATTGTAACAATGTTGGCGTTCTTAAAGTCAGGTGGAATTTCTTCACAGGTCTATATTTTGTTGAGGAGTTGGCAAAGTTTGTGCTGGAGCATTGTTCCGCCAGCTTTAAAAACCTCAGCTGGGATGTCGTCTGGGCCTGGTGCCTTGTGCTTTTTTGTCTGAGTGATAGCATGCTGGACTTCCTCAGAAGATGGGGATCAGCAAGGTGTTCCATTGCTGAGTGTTATGGAATAAACTTGATGGTGTTTTCAGAGACCATGGATTCACGGTTTAGTTGGTTCTCAAAATGCTCCTTCCAGTGTTGTTTAATGGCTGCATTGTCCTTGACGAAGGTGGAGCCATCCTGAGAAAATAAGGGAGTTGTGCCTTTGGAGCTTGGCCCATATATAGATTTTGTTGCTTGAAAGAAGCTTCTCATGTCATCCTGGTCTACAAAACCCTGGATCTCACAGGCCCTCTCTTGCCACCACTTGTTTTTGATGTCATGTAGCTGCCTTTGGACTTTGGCTTTAAGCAGGTGATAGGCCTCATGCTTTCATTTGTTAGAAGAATCATTTTGCCAGTTACAAAATGCATTTCTTTTGTGTTGAATTAATGCTAGGATTTCCTTGTTGTCTTGGTGGCGATGAGCGGAATATCCTATGGTTTCAGCATGTGCATTGTGAATGGTGTTTTTAAGTTGATCCCAGTGCTCTTGAATGTCAATGATATTCTCAGGCAATTGTCAGGAACCTATCATAGCTCTGGTTATATGGATGTCAGTATAGTCTCAGGTTCTGACTATACCATAGTCAAGTGTTTGGACCGTGGATGTTTCCAGGTAGTCTTAAATTTCTTACTCTACCTAAAGATGGTATTTGTGATGAGCAGATCATGCGCCACACATTTGCTGAGGAGGAGAATACCATTGGGGTTTACATTTCCCACCCCTTCTTTGCCTATTGTGCCTCTCCAGAGTTAGTAATCCCATCCAACTCTGGCATTGAAATCTCCCAGGAGGATGAGTTTATCTGCCTTAGGTATGGCTGTGAGGACTGCATCAAGAGTTCCATAAAACTGCTCCTTATTGTTTTCCTCATCATCGAATATTGGGGCGTATACGCTGATGATCATGGCATATTGGTTATTGCTAAGCTTGAGCCAAAGAGTCATGAGATGCTCGTTGATCCCCATGGGAAGCGCCGAAAGCTGACTGGCGATCTTATTTTTGATGGCAAAGCCAATCCCGTGAATGCATCTCTTTTTTGAGGTGGCTTTCTTTTCCAGAATAAAGTGTAACCACCTCCATCCTCTTTTAATTGGCCCTCATTGGCCCAGTGGGTCTCACTAAGAGCTGCAATGTCAATACTGAGTATCTGACAATTAGGGCAGTTCTTCTTTCTGGGCATTCACTGTGCTGAGAGTCCATAAAGGTGCGGACATTCCAGGTGGAGAAATTCATTGTCTTATAGCTCTTGTTTTGGCTGCGGAGTTGAGGGATCTCAATGGGTACGGCCATCCAATTGGAAGAGCGTGAGAACGCCTATGTTTGGGACACCTTTTCTAGCCCCCTCCCCATTTGTGGGGAGCAGAGGGGATCCTAAAAAGGCCTGTTCAGTCACAGCCGCTGCTGTCCGAAATGCACTTCTGGCTCAATGAAGCAGAAGATGACCGTCACACAGCTGCCATCTGTGTGCAGATTTGTGACTAAAGACACCCAGAGATCACTGCTCCTGTCTTCCCCGCCACTCGTCCATCGCCGCAAGACTTTGTGCGGCTGTGAACCCTTTGGCAGAGACCTGCACATAGAATCTTTTAACATGGGGAAACCTGTGCACAGGCGGTAACCACACAAAACTTGACAGGAGAAAGACCCCGACCCAGTGCCGAGGAGAGCCAAGATAACCAGGGGTCTCCCTTCTACTGCAGCCCTCATCTGCCTTCACAGCCACAGAGTACTAGAAGTTCCTCTCTATGCGCCTGATCCACTGTTGGGGTCTTTTGAAGTTTGGACCGCGGTTAGTCAGGAGCCTCGCCTCAGACCTGCCCACCAAAGGGGGACCCTACCAGAAGTATAAAAGCTCTGGATGATATAGTTCTGAGGGTCGTTAGCCCACGCAATCCTCTCCACCATGACAAGGTTGTGGTCCATCAGAGAGGTTATATGTTAATTATAATTATATTATATTATGTACCACAGCAGCTACTGACTGATATAAGTCCATAGGACTTACATTAGGACATTCAGGCCTGATGAAAAACCCATTGAAGTTGATGAAAGTCTTTTTCCATTGAGTTCAGTGAGCTTTGGATCAAGGCCTTTGAGTCCTGTCCTGACACCCCGTTCTCCTCTATTCCAAGGATGTTTAGTACTGGCCATTAGACAAATTCAGATGTAAATAAGGTGTAAATTTTTGACAGTGAGGGTAATTAACCATTGGAACAATTTACCAAGGGTTGAGGTGGCTTCTCCATCACTAAACATTTTAAATCAAGACAGGATGTTTTTCTAAAAGATATACTTAGGAATTATTTTGTGGGACGTGCTAAGGCCTATGTTATACAGGTGATCAGCCTACATGATCACAGTGGTTGCTTCTGGCCTTGGAATCTGTAACCTGCTTTCATTCAGAACTTTTACAACAAGGTGAGAAAAAGTACTAGACTCTGCATTATAAGGAGCAATCCTATATGTGCCAGAGGGGTGCAGACTCCGGGGGAAAATGGAGAGCGTTCAGAAGAGAGCCACAAAAATGATTTGAGGGCTGGACAAAATGTCTTCCAGTGGGAAACTTAGAGAGCTCATTCTGTTTAGCTTATGAAAAAGAAGATTGAAAGGCGATTTGACTACAGTGTATGGAGCCATGCCTACACTACAGACCTATATCAGTGTAACTATGTCGCTCAGTAGTGTGAAAAATTCACAACTCTAAGTGATACAGTTATGCCAACCTAGCCATCCATGTAGACAGCACTATGTCAACGGGACAGCTTCTCTTATTGACGTAGCTATCACATCTCAGAGAGGTGGATTAACTGAGCCGATGGGAGAAGCTCTCCCGTTGGTATAGTAGCATCTTCACTAAAGCGCTACAGCAGCCCAGCTGTGCTGCTGTAGTACTGTATGTGAAGACATGCCCTTAGTATCTTCCCAGGGAGAAAATGCAGGATACTAAAGGGCTCTTCAATCTAGAGGAGAAGGGCATAACAAAAAACAATGGCTGGAAGATGAAGACATACAAATTCAAATTTGACAGTGGGCACAATTTTTTAACGGTAAAGGAGATTGAATGAATGAATGTGGAACAAACTAAGAAGGAAAGTGGTGGATTCTCCATCTGTGAAGGTCTTCACATTAAGACTGTCTGCCTCTCTGGAAGATATGCCTTAGCCAAACACAAGTTATGCTTTAGTCAAAGTTATTGGGCTAAATATGGGGATAAAATGTAATGGCCTGTGCTATACAGGAGGATGATCTAATGGCTCTTTTGGCCTTAAATTCTAAGAATCTAAGTGATATAAGATCTTAAGGGCCAGATTTTAAAGTTATTTGGCACCTAAAGACACAGATAGGCACCTAAGTGACAAGGCTTTAAAAAAATCTTATCTGATACTTATCTACATCTTTAGTGCCAAATACCTTTACAAATCTGGCCCCAAGTCCCATTTTCAGAAGTGGCTTAGGCACTTAGGATGGGAACATAAGTCTCATTGAAAGTCCATAGTACTTAGGCTTCTAAGTGTGTCAGTCACTTTTGGAAAGGGGAGATAGATTACTAAGGGTATGCTACACTGTAATCAGGTGGTGTGATGTGACTGCAGCACATGCTGACATACCTTAGCTAGCTTTAATTTAGCTAGTCCAAGTACTTTAGCAATGATACTCGGGCAGTGCAGGCTTCAGCATGGACTGCACAGGCCTGCCCAGTATCCTCAGGCAGCTAGCCTGTGCAGAAGCCCATTCTGCTGTGGCTTCATTGCTACTGGTACCCAAACTATGTAGATTAAAGCCAGTTTTGGGGATTGTGACAGATATGGCCACTTCCTGCAGTATCTTTGGGAGACTCTATCATTTGATGTAATATTGTGGGCCAGGGATTGTATGTAATTCTATGTGGGAGGATGATCACATCTCCTTCAGGAACTCAGAACAGCGGTGGGTGATTAGGCAAATTCAATCAAGTTGTAATATGTCCAGAGGAATACCATCACCTGGAGAGGCTCGCATATATTAGTTCAAACTGGATTCTCTGGAGACCAACAGACAAAGAAATGACTTTTGGATAAATAGACTCATGGTAAGTTGACTCAGGGCCTTCTTTGTGATCCAGCAAACCATAGCCAGTGAACTGGGCAGCTTGGAAAAACCATGGCCAGGAGGAAGGGAGACTTGGGTCCCCGCCTAAGGGAGGTGACGTCTGAGGAGCCAGGTGCCTTTGCTGGATCATGAGGGGAAATATAGGTGCAGTTGGCCTGAACTGTGACAGGTATATCTACACATGCTACAACAAACACCCCCAGTTGCTGTGTAGACAGACTCTGACAGACTTAAGGTATGTCTACCCTGCAATTAAACTCCTGTGGCTAGCCTGTGTCCGCTGACTCAGGCTTGCAGTGCTTGGGCTACCATGCTGTTTAACCTTGAATGATCCCAGAGTCCAGGCTCCAGACTGAGCCCAAATGTCTACATCACAATTAAACAGCCCCAGGCCTGAGCCCCACAAGCCTGAGTCAGCTGACCGGGCCAAGCTGCAAGTGTTTAATTGCAGTACCCTGAGGTACTCTTAAATTTTATCCTAAATCTCTCATTACTGGTATGCAGTGAACTATCTGTCACATCTGCTGAAAGTAGCATGCCACCCGCAGCCTGTGTTGGACATTCACTGTCATTGAGATGTGACTTTACCATCAAAATATGCTGTTTCCTTTGGTATTTTCCTTCCTCCGATATTTTCCAAGCACTGTATGCAAAGGAGTTACTATGTCCACTTCAAAATTTGGGGAAACAAAGGCAGCTTATTCAACAACATCTTATTCCCCTGCTAGAATGTGATAGAATTTATTTACCCACCTGAATATTTGTCATTCACAGTTGGCAGAGAATGGCTTTAAAAAAAATCATAGACATTGTGATGGGTTCGGTCACAGAGACACCCTTGGGACTGTCACCTGACGTGCTGAGCCTACCCCTGAGCCCATTTTCTCTGCCAGTTTGGGCCTCCAGAACTCTGCCTTGTTGAGACAGACACGCAAGCCTGCCGCAACACAGACCCAGGGTCTGAATCATGCCCCCAAAGCTGCAGACTTAACTGAAAACAACTTAAGAAGTGCTCCTGTCTCCAGAACCCAATGGGATCCAAACCACAAATGAATCTTAATAAATAAATAAAGCTTATACAGGGTAAACTCATAAATTGTTCACCCTCTATAACACTGATAGAGAGATATGCACAGCTGTTTGCTCCCTGGGGTATTAATCACTTACTCTGGGTAAATTAATAAACCAAAGTGATTTTATTAAGTATCAAAAGTAGGATTTAAGTGGTTTCAAGTAATAACAGACAGAACAAAGTAAGTTACTAAGCAAAATAAAACAAAACATGCAAGTCTAAGCCTAATACATTTAAGAAAACGAATACAGGTAAATCTCACCCTCAGAGATGTTCCAATAAGCTTCTTTCACAGACAAGACTCCTTCTTAGTCTAGGCCCAATCCTTTCCCCTGGTACAGTTCTTGTTAGTTCCAGCTCAGATGGTTACTAGGGGATTTCTCCATGACTGGCCCCCTTTGTTCTGTTCCATCCCCTTTAATAGCTTTGACATAAGGCGGGAATCTTTTCTCTCTCTCTGGGTTCCCATCCCTCCTTCTAAATCGAAAAGCACCAGGTTAAAGATGGATTCCAGTTCAGGTGACATGATCACATGTCCTGTGAGACTTTATTACCCACACCCTGGCACACAGATATGCAGGAGTCTTACAAATAAACAGAACCATTTACAACCAATTGTCCTGGTTAATGGGAGCCATCAAGATTCCAAACCACCATTAATGATCCACACTTTGCATAATTACAATAGGACCTCAGAGTTATATTTCATATTCCTAGATTCAGATACAAGAATGATACATTCATACAAATTGGATGACCACACTCAGTAGATTATAAGCTTTATAATGATACCTTACAAGAGACCTTTTGCATAAAGCATATTCCAGTTACATCATATCCACACTTATAAACATATTTTTATAAAAGTATGTAGTGCAACATCACAGACATAATGCCGCAGAAAGTGATTCTGTCAGACATATGGTACCTCTACACTGCAAAAGAACTGAAAACAAAAAAAAACATCCCGCCTTCCCCTGAAACCTGCAGCAGTGGGTCTCAGAGCCCAGGTCAACTTGAGCTCATGCTATGGAGTTAAAAATACCAATGTAGACATCCCTGCTTCAGCTGAAGCCCAGCTGTGAAACTCAGCAAGTCATCTGACATGGGCTTTGAGTCTTGGTGCTCAGGAGTTTTTTTGTTTTTTTTTTTTTTCCGCATTGTAGTCATGCCCATAGACATTTTAGTGCATAACTGTCTTTACTGCCCTACATGGTGGGGCACATATAACATTTCTCAAAGCCAGATCCTTAGCTAGAGTAAACTGACACTAAAGTCAAAGGAGCTACACCAGCTTGGAATCTGTCCCCTCAGTTTTTAGAGTCTCTGGGTATGTCTATACTGAAGAAAAAAAAAAGATCTGCAGCAGTTAGTCTCAGAGCCTAGTCAACTGACTCAGGCTCATTGGACTTGTGCTATGGGACTAAAAATTGCAGTGTAGATGATCAGACTCAGGCTAGAGTTAAGGTTCTGAGACTCAACCCTACCAGATTTCAGAGCCTGGGCTTCATTCCAAAACCAAATGTCCACATTGCTATTTTTCATAGAATCATAGAATATCAGGGTTGGAAGAGACCTCAGGAGGTCATCTAGTCCAACCCCCTGCTCAAAGCAGGACCAACCCCAACTGAATCCTCCCAGCCAGGGCTTTGTCAAGCCAGGCTTTAAAAACCTCTAAGGAAGGAGATGCCACCACCTCCCTGGGTAACCCATTCCAGTGCTTAAGCACCCTCCTAGTGAAATAGTTTTTCCTAGTATCCAACCTAGACCTCCCCCACTGCAAGTTGAGACCCTTGCTCCTTGTTCTATCATCTGCCACCATTGAGAACAGCCTAGCTCCATCCTCTTTGAACCCCCCTTCAGGTAGTTGAAGGTGGCTATCAAATCCACACTCACTCTTCTCTTTTGCAGATTAAATAAGCCCAGTTCCCTCAACCTCTCCTCATAAGTCATGTGCCCCAGACCCCTAATAATTTTTGCTGCCCTCCGCTGGACTCTCTCCAATTTGTCCACGAATTTTACTCTGTAGCATGAGCCCAGGTCAGTTGATTTGGCCTCTGAGACACACGGCTGTGGATCATTCTTTGCACTGTAGACATGCTCTCTGTTTTGTAATTCCTCATCCATCTCCTGTGAAGCTGTCATTCCTTACAATTCATTTCTTTATTTGAGGAAAACTCAGGTTGGGGCAATGATTTACATTCTTATTATTAGAATAACAATTAACTCAATTGAAAAACGAATCACACTCATTTCTACCGCTTCTTCCCATATTCTAGTCTTGCTTCTTCCTGGTATGTGACCAACACCAAGACTTGGATGAAAGAGAACCATCAGAGGCTCAGTGAAGGCAAGATTAATGGAATGCTGGTGGGCAGGAAGAAGCATCTACAGAAGCATACAGGGCAGTGGGTATGCCAGGCTTTTCCCAGTATAATTCAGTGTGTTGATACACACTTGGATCCATTACTACTCTAGGGATCCACACGTAGGAGTAATGGTTCCTAGTGCTTTAATTCCCCCTCCCGCCATATGATAGAGGACATTTCCTCCCAAATGCGGTCCTTATTAGTTACCCATCCCTTTTTCATCTAGATGGAGGTTCTCTCCTTAAGGCTCAGCTTGAATTTTCAATTCTGAACTAGTTGAAAATTCCCATGTGATCTTCATCTGCTCCCTTCTTAGATTGGGCCAGTCCATAAAAGCATGAAACATGAATTCTGTGTATTGGCTGCCTGTTTACTTCCAACAGCAATTAGAGGCATTGATAACAATCTTTAAAGCCTTGAACTTGTCTGGAACCCAGTTTTGTGGGAGCTAAGATCAGCTGGATCATTCCTAATATCAGTGATGGGATTAAAACTTTCCAAGGCCCGCAGCAGAGATCTCAATGGAGGGCTCTATTCCTCTGGCAGACCATCAGAATCTAAGTTTGGCAGCCTTCAGCGCATAGTGTAAGGCTTACTTGTTCAATCAACCATTCAATTAACTAATATGTCAGTATGTTGGTCTTTTGTGAGACAAATAAAAGGCAGTTAGAGTGCATTCAGCGATCCATATGGGTGTTTTTTAATTAATATTTGTTTTTAATTTATTGTAAGATGCCCAAATGCTCTGCCAATGAGTTCCAAAGAAATCCTTAAAATAATTAAATGAGTTCTGTAAACTTACTGGAGGGCACAGGTTTTTCCTGTGTGTGTGATTAGAATTGGGCAAACTGTTTAATGGGCAATTTATTCCATACACTTAATCATTTTTACTGTTCATGCATTATTTGAAGTTTCACAAATGAGTTATTTGTAACTAACTGTCCATTGAATCATTTGTACAAATAAGATACGGATTAACCACAAACTGACCAATATAATTCTTTGTTAGACATTTTATGATTGGTCATCTGAATAACGTCATTCTCTGACTGAATATATTAGGAAGAATGACTGAACAAATCAATGACACTTTGAATGTCTCATGAGAGAATGGAAGGTTTAGGAAATTTTAGGACATTTTAAATAATTTCCTATTTGCTTTCACAAATGGAATATTATATTTGGCTAAGTAGTTGGAATGCAGGTTTCAAAATAACAGGGATTATTCTTGACTAGGGGAGAAAAACTCTTTACTCTATTTTTTTTACTCTTGATTGAGTTACTAATTCAGAATTAAAAATAAAATGGTTAATATATTTGTATTTAATATTAGGAACAATAGACTGATTTAATTCAGTGTTTTCTAATATCTGTTTTACTGCTATCAAAGCCTACTAAAGCATTTGGCCATGATTTTTTAACTGACTTGTAATTTTTAGGTGCCTCAGAGTTATTGGGATTTGTGTGTGTGTATGCTAAACTTAAGTCTCCTTAAAAAGGACCTGATTGTCAGAGAGAAGGTGCACAGCTCTTTTGGAAAATATGGCCCATTCTAGGGGGTCTCAAGCTGAGCACTCAGAAACAGAAACACTAAAAACCACTAATCAATTTTAGAATATCTTGACTTTAGTGAAGAAATCTAATCAGAAATTTAATGAAGCCCAAGTGGCCTGTAAAAGTCAAGTCATTCTCAGACTGAAACAGATAATACGATCAGCTCAAATGGTTAGTTGTATGACTAGAGAGTGTTATTTCAGATACTATATAACATCTACAATACATTTTTCTTCCACAAAGCTCAAATTATAAAGTGTTTTGAGGTATGTAAAATATCTACATTGAGATATTGCCTTTTTAGAGTCATATACTGCCCTGGTCTTGCAGGCAGAACATCCATTGAGAACAATGGAAGTTCTACTCTTGGTTCAGAGGAATAGAAGACATGGCAATGTATAGCTAGGCATTAAGCCATTTGTGCTCTTGCCTACTTCCACATTGGGTTATTCTGGATGTTCTTCTTAGAAGAATCATCAGAAGATCAAAGTAGGTATGAGATTCACTTTGAATACTTACAATTCCTACTGCCAGTGAGTTAGATTATCAGCAACATAGAGAGCTCAACTTTCTGTATCAGTTCTTACGATGGACTAATAAAAGTTGTTAGCATTCTATGAAATGGAAACCCTAAAATTATCCTCTCTATGCAATACATACATATATGAATCCTTCTCTCTTATACAGAAATATAAATGATATAATATTTCTGTAAGCAGCCAAGCAAATTGATTTTTCAGTTTGGTGGCTGAATTGAAAAATCTGAATGAAAACTTGGTTAATTTCAAATCAAAACTGAATTCTTTTCATTTTTTTCCCTCACCAAACCAAAATTAAAAAAAAAAATCATTCATGTTGAACAAAGTGTTTAGAATGTCATTTCAGATTCAAAATAACATTTTTGGGGGGAAAAATGTCAAAACCAGTTAATGTTGACAGTTCTGAGTTTAACTATTCTTTTTCAGCCAAAGCCAGTTGCTGAATTTGACACAAAAGTCATGAAATATTCTCAGTGTCCCCAAAACACGTTTATTGGTGGATTTGCTATTCACTGAAAATTTTTGCACAACTCTGTTCCTAACACAGTACCCACACATTGTATCTGATCCAAACTTACCCTCTTCCTAATTCCTGTCTTTATACAAAGCATAAATATAAATCTCAGCCTAAAATATACCTAAATATCCAGTGTACAGTGGATTAGAAATAACTGTTGCTAATGCTCAAAGGACGGGGATTTTTAGGTGCCAGCACTATTGTGGAAATCAGTTATTTGATGTATTAATCTTAAATAGCAGCATATTTTCATTTCAGAAAATGTGGTTAGTTCAAGGGACATTGACAGGATTGATAGGCCCAATATTTTTCTTTCATTGCCTGCAAAGATGATGCAGTTCTCAAGAGTGAGACTGAACTCTGCAACGTCCCCTTGGCACCAGTTAATTCTACTGGTGGGGTTGTTCAGTGACTACCATCTAAATACCCATTCTGAGCAGCCTCTGCACTCTGTGAATGCCATGGAGGGGGGCCTTGCACCAGGTCCCGATAGGCTGATATGGACGAAGATGGCTTGTGGATGGAGTAGAAAATCCATATCTATGTGGTTCAAGTGATGCAAAACCTTCATGTGGGATTGGGGTTGTGGCAGCTACTCTGCCACGGGCTTTGGGGTCCATCTCCCCATTAATCTCCCACACAAGATTAATTGGCCTTTGTGGGAAGTGGGTGAGGTTGAGTTTCACCCTATGCATATTGAGTGGGATTTCTGAAAGCAGTCAGCATTTACTTAACTCTAGTCCCATTGCAATCTATGGGTGTTCACTATTGACTTCAGTGGGAGACAAGTTAGGCCAATACTGAGTGCTTTTGAAAACCCTTTTGCTTTTGAAAACAAACATATTGATGTTTTAAAATAACAAATCAAGGCCCCCTGCTCCCCACTTAGGAACAACTATACAATAACAGATTAGGGATAGCTCAGTGGTTTGAGCATTAGCCTGCTAAACCCAGGGTTGTGAGCTCAATCCTTGAGGGGGCCACTTAGGGAGCTGGGGCAAAATCAGTACTTGGTCCTACTAGTGAAGGCAGGGGGCTGGACTTGATGTCCCTTCCAGCTCTATGAGACAGGTATATCTCTGTATATTATTATTAATATCTGTACACAATGGAGCACGGCTAATTTCAGTGTTAAGCTTCCAAGGGATTACAAACAGCAAGAAAAAATATTTAAATGATGAAAATTCCCTTGACAGTGTCCTTTTAAATATACTGAACAGAAGGAGGGATGGATATTTCTCTGGAGCATTCTCTTATTTATAAACACACAAGTCGGCAGCAACATATTTCATTCTAAAATAGTACTTCATTATTGCAAAGTGTAGTGTTCCTTGATTTTTTTCTCCACTAAGCACTAATATGTCAAAGACCACATACTTAATGCACTTCTCTTGATGTCAGAAGAATGCGGCATACCCTACAGCACAAATGTTTGAACAGTGTTAAATCCAGTTGGTGGTTAATCTCAGGCATCTGTCTGTGGCACACATAAGGAACACATTGAAATGACAGTGCAGTTTATACCAACACTAATAAAATAATCATGATCCATACATATTAGTTCTAAGAATTAAATGTGTGTATAAATATTTACAGTCAAACCTTCTATTTCTTTTAAACAATCTCTCATTTGTATTGCTTTCCATGATCTTTCCTCTTATTCAAAGGGCACATAGGAATAAGAATACTTCTCTTTTAAAGCCAGATTGTGATACTCTTACTCATGCTGAATAATACACCAGGAGTATTCCCTCTGAAGTCAGTGGGTCCAAAGTCCTGCTGAGGGTGAGTAAGCATATTACAATTTGGCCCTTAATAGTTACTCCTGTTGTTAGCTATAGTGTTGCTAGTTCCCTATCCATACCTCTGACTGTGTCATGCTGATCAAATTTGCAGATGATCCAAAGGGGGCGGGGGGTGGTCAACACTTTGCATGATAGAGCTAAAATTCACAGGGATCTTGATGAATTGGAGAATTGGGCTATAGACAACAAAATGAAATTCAAAAGAGACAAATGTAAGGTGCTACACTTATGGAAGAAAAAACAAATGCACAAATACAGAATGGGGGATAACTGGCTTGGCAGCAGCACTGCTAAGAGAGATCTGGGAGTTGTGGTGGATCACAAATTGAATATGAGTCAGCCATGTGATGCTGTTGCAAAAATAGAAAATGCAGTTTTAGGTTGCATTAACAGAGACACAGCATGCAAGTGACGGGAGGTGACAGTACTGTTCTACTCGGTGCTGGTTAGGTCTCAGCTGTAGTACAATTTTGGTCACCAATGTATAGAAAGGATGTAGAGAAAATGGAAAAGATCCAGAGGGGAGTGACAAAGATGATCAGAGGGATGGAATGCAAGCCATATGAGCAAAGGCTGAAGAAACCGGGTATGTTTAGTTTGGGAAAGAGGAGATTACTAGGGCACATGTCTTCAACCACTTGAAAGGCTGCCATAAAAAAGATGGAGAAACGTTGTTCTCTCTTGCCACAGAGGGCAGGATAAGAGACAATGGGTTCAAATTACAGCATTGCAGATTTAGATTAAATCTCAAGAAAAAATTCCTAACTGTAAGAACAGTAGAACAACGGAACTGACTGCCAAGATTGTGGAAGCTCCTTCAGTGGAGGTTTTCAAAAGGAGGCTGGATAGCCATCTGTCTTGGATGGTTTAGATACAACGAATCCTGCATCTTGGCAGGGGCTTAGCCTTGATAATCCTTGAGGCCCCTACTAACCCTATGATTCTATGCTGGCTATAAATGTAGGCCCGGATTCTTTATATTATATATACTGGTTTTACATCCATATAACTATTCATTTCAATGGAGTTACTCCAGATTCACACCTGTGTGCAAGAGATCCAAATCAGGCTGCCACCTCCGCTGTTTGTGGATCAGCAAGGAAGACTGAGGTACTTAGGTCTTCCACTTGCTGTTTGCTCTATGCCAATTAGTCTATAACTAAACTTTGAATGGTGACAGGTTTCAGAGGGGTAACTGTGTTAGTCTGTATCAGCAAAAACAACGAGGAGTCCTTGTGGCACCTTAGAGACTAACAAATTGATTTGGGCATAAGCTTTCTTGGGCTATAACTCACTTCATCAGATACATGGAGTGAAGAATTCAGGCCTATCCTGATCCTACAAACTACCCTGAAGGATGATCCCTTACTCACAGACCTTGGGAGACAGGTCAGTCCTCGCTTACAGACAGTCCCCCAACCTGAAGCAAATACTCACCAGCAACTACACACCACACAACACAAACACTAACCCAGGAACCAATCCCTAAAACAAAGCCCGATGCCAACTCTGTCCACATATCTATTCAAGGGACACCATCATAGGACCACCTAACCACATCAGCCACACCATCAGCGGGCTCATTCACCTGCACATCTACCAATGTGATATATGGCATCATGTGCCAGCAATGCCCCTCTGCCGTTTGCATTGGCCAAACCGACAGTCTCTACGAAAAAGAATAAATGGACACAAATCAGACATCAAGAATTGTAACATTCAAAACCAGTAGGAGAGCACTTCAATCTCCCTGGACACTCAATAACAGATTTAAAAATGGCCATTCTTCGACAAAAAAACTTCAAAAACAGACTTCAACAAGAAACTGCAGAACTGGAATTAATTTGCAAACTTGACACGATCAAATTAGGCCTGAATAAAGACTGGGAGTGGCTGGGTCACTACAAAAAATAATTTTCCCTCTGTTGATACTCACACCTTCTTGTCAACCTTTGGGAATGGGCCACATTCACCCTAATTGAATTGGCCTCATTAGCACTGACCCCCACTTGGTAAGGCAACTCCAATCTTTTCATGTGCTGTATATTTATACCTGCCTACTGAATTTTTCACTTCATGCATCTGATGAAGTGGGTTCTAGCCCACGAAAGCTTATGCCAAGATAAATTTGTTAGTCTTTAAGGTGCCACGAGGAGTCCTTGTTGTTTTTGTTTAAACTTTGAATGTGGCTTTTTCAAATGGATTATCACTTAAGTCACCAGTGCCACTCTATGTTCAAATAATGTTAAAACTTACTATATGTATTAGTTGAGGCAGATGATATACCGCATTTTTTACTCACCCTGTTTTTGCTGTGGTAGCTTAAGGAGTCTCTAAAGTATGAGTGATTTTATTGTATTAGAGGGGCTGCATAGTTACCTCCCATTTGGAGACCCCTGTGCTCCTAGGACAACAGAGCGAAAGATAGGAATTTCAGACTAAGCTCTGAATTTCTTGTTTGATAAGTCTGAGACTTAACTACATTATTGTCCAACCCTGCTCAAATAGAGCCTGATTTCTAGAATAAGAAACTTCCATCAATGTCAATTGATATGGCTACTCAGCTACTGCTGAAAATCAGGCCCATAAACTGCACCTCTCACACATGTGCGCGCACACACACACACACACAAAGCCTGAATCATTTACATAAACAATTACCCCTTTTGCACAAGGGAAAGCCAATTTTGCATGGACAATTGGTGTATGTACAGTTAAGTAGGTGCTATTTAGGCCAATCTTGCAGATATCATTCACACAAAACTCCCAGTGAGAGTTTGCCTGGAAAGAGTTGGATTGGATTCCTGTTTTGAAAAGTCAGTTCTAGAATAAATATTAAATTAAGGGAATTTTGTTCTTTTATTAAGCAGCGTTTAAGAGCCTGATCTTGCAAACACTGAAGTATCTTTACTCACATGAGTCATCCCATATTCATATGAATAAAGCTAAGCACGTGCATAAATGTTTGCCGATTAAGGCCCTAAAAAAAGCAAAAGAATAAAAGTGTCAAGAAAGTATTTAAGAGTTCACAAGATAGATTAGCTTACAATGATCTTGCTGTTAATACAAAATTAAAGTACATACTATTGGCTGCTTTAAATGTAAAATGCCATTGGACCAATTATAGTTTATTTCCCAAGAATAACATAGTTCCAATACTATTAATATGCATACAACCATATGTCACCATTACGGTATGTTCAGAACATTCCTCTTAACATGTAGGTCTGTATTATTTAGATGTAGTAAAATTTTTCTGCAAAGTGGAAAATTCACATGTTCAATAGCCACTTTTAAAATTTACAGTAGGGGTGAAATTCTGCTGGCAGCTACCTCAGTGTAAATCTGAAGAAAAATCCATTAATACAGGATGTTTCTCTGGATTTACAGTAGTTTAAATCAGAGAAGAATCTGGCTCACTCTCTCCACCCCTACTCCGCCTCCAATGTACACAACTCCTATTTTTTGATTTACAACAGCTCAAAGAAGTGTCTAATCCCATCATTCATTACTTTCTTTATATTGAAACTTTTAAACAAATCAAATTAAATTTTGTCAAAAGATCCATTCTAGTATTGACTATTTTGTATGTCAAATTTCAAACTAAGACATGTTTTTACAGACAATGTAAAAACCCTTCATAATAACCAAAATTAAAATAAGATCTGGGTTTATCCTGGAAATACTGACCATAATTTAACTAACAGCAGCAATAGGGTACCCCATTACCTTATTCACAGATTATCATTTAGGCCTCAATCTTGCAATGGGACCCACCCCAGAGTAAGACTCCATCTACACAGATCCTGTTTCAGGATCAAAGCTCTATATTTTGGAATACAATTGACTTACTACAAGTACAACTATGAACTTTAAGTGGTGAATGAGTTCACTTACCTGGGGTCCACTATTGCACTCAACCTCTCACTTGAAATGGAACTCAACATCCACATCGGAAAAGCTGCTACAACAATAGGTAGACTGAGCAAGAAGGTACGTCAAAACAATAAACTGACAGAACACACAAAGATCTGTGTGTATCATGCATATGTTATCAGCACACTTTTGTATGGAAGTGAGGCATGGATCTTATACTCTCATCAGGAAAAGGGGCTCAACATGTGCATTGTCTTTGTCGAATCTTTGGAATCTCCTGGAGGGACAGAGTCACCAACAATGAGGTGCTCAAATGGGCCAGCATACCCAGCATGCAAACACTCCTCAAACAGAGACGCCTCCGCTGGCTCGGACATGTGTGCCAAATGAATGATGGGCGCATCCCAAAGGACCTCCTCTACGGTGAACTGGCATCTGGAAAAAGACCCAAAGGAAGCCCAAAACTGCGGTTCAAGGATGTGTGCAAGCAAGACCTCAAAGAAACGGACAAGGATGTGGATAACTGTGAAGATCACACTCAAGACCGCAGCCTTTGGAAACAAGAGCTTAACAAAGTTATGAGTTATGAGAGGAAGCTGTCCAGCTTAGCAGAAGAGAAAAGAGCTCGCAGAAGGCAAAGGCCACATGGTCGAAACATCGCCTTTAAATGTGACAGACGCTGCAAAGTTTGTCGCTCTCAAGTGTGTCTCTTCAGCCACAATCATGTCTGCCATTAAACTCAGTAAATTCTTTACCTCTCAGGGGCACATATCCATGGTCTCTCCAGACTTAAGGATGCCTACTACTACAAGTGTTTAATAAATCTCCAAATGCACATCCAGTAAATTCTTTGGGGTAGGGATTTTATTCTCCTACCTGTCTACAAAGCACATAGTTTGTGCAACATAAATAACAACATGGATCAGCAGTCAGAGAAAATTATGGATGGAGAAGTATTAAACTATTCCAGTAGTAATCTTCCACAATAATGAATGAGATCTGAGTACTGGCATTAACATCTACAAAGCCTATCCCAGCCCAGTGTTTCCTCCATAACAGCATACAAAGAGGGTTGGGAGTGGAAGTCATTTAGGATCCTGATCTTGCAAGATGCTAAATCCCTCCTCTGAGATCTTCCGTACCCTCAACCCCACTGACTTCAATGGGAGTTGAAGATGTTCAATACATCACAGGATCAGGTCCATAAACTCCAAAAGATTTCTGCACATCACTTACCTACATGTGAAAATCACTAAAATTAAATGAGGCAGCACAATTAAGACTGCATGTTCTAATGCAGAATAAAGACCTTACCTTCTCATTCATTTCTGCCAGACTCTCATTGATTTCAGTGTGAATTCAACACATGGATCAATAGCAGAATATTGTCCTAAACAAATACTTGTTTTTTAAATGAAGCAATAATGGAGGCGGGGAATAGAGAACAATTTGGAAACATGACTGATAGAGACAAAACATGTTTTGCTGAGTTCTGTTTGAATGACTAACTATATTTGCAACCACTAACTGGCAAACAACCTGGTCATGCCAGTAAAAACCGGTTTACAAACAAAGGCTCCCTGTGTTTAGAGAGAGCATGAATTGGATGTCCTCTATAGAATGTTAACCTGTAAGCAATTCAGATGATCGCAGTTTGGAGAGACAAGTACAGTGATTTCAGAACCAGAGATTAAATTGTTCCCAAAATGTTACCATACCAGCTAAAAGCAAACCTGCAGAAAAACAGGACTTCCCAATTCTCCTAGCATTTGAATATAACATATATGTTAGGATTTACTTCATGAGCAATGATGTACACATATATCAGATATATAATTTACCCAAGAAGATTGAGGAATGAAAACACATCCCACAAACATGATTTAATTTGTCAATAACTTCACTGATAGACTTGGAAATTTTAACTCAGGCAGGTCACTGATCTTGCAAGATGAGTATAATCAATCATCTTCTTTTCCTGACAATCATCATCACTCCTTCCCTTATTTCTTTCCACTAGCTTCCCCACCTGCCTCACTATCAAGTTCCAGCTTCTCATCCTTGTTTCAACGTATTGCACAGCTCTGCTCCTGCCCACATTTCCGTTCTCAATTCTTAATAATTCCCCAACCCTTTTACTGCATTAAAGCAGCCTGCTTCACCCCTATCTGTTGTCTTCTATTCTCATTTTATTATCTGTTTCAATGCTGCCTCCTATCCCAGCTCAGGGAGGTGCCCTTCTGTTCTCTCAAATGTATCTTTAAATCTCACGTCTTCTGCAAGGTCCACAAATTGTAAGCAATACCTAAACAATAAGGCCTAATTCAAAGTCCATTGAAGTGAAAGTTACCTACAGGTTTTTGGGTTTTTTAAGAAAACAAAGTTTTCATTAACTACAATTAGGTTTGCATCAGGACTTTAGTACTGCCAACAATCCATGATGAAAACTAAAGGGCCGGGGGGCGGGAGCAGAAGCAAAAATAACACTCTAAGGGCCTGGTCCAGCACCACTGTTTGTAGAATTTTGGCTGTTGAGTCCAATGACAGCAGATCAGACCATAAGTTATCACTATCCCCTGGGGCTTCTCGTGTATTTTCATATCCGGTCCGTCTGGCAAAGATCAAAAGCCTAATTATGCTGTTACCTGTACCTGTGTAAATCTGGAGTAACATTACTGACTTATATGAAGTAACTTGAGTAACTCAGCACAGAATTTGTCCCCATATTTTCCTGTGCAGCACCAACTTCAGGACCAGCCCTATAAGAAATAGACAAACTAAAAAAAAAAAAAAAAAGGTTTTGTTAATATAACAGTTTAGTAATTCATTCCATAAGAAGCAAATGTTAAGATTAATGTACGGCCAAGATGATGGGCTGTGGAGAAATAACACTGACAAGTTCAAAGCAAATGTCTCTTAAAAATCTACTGAATTAACATAATAAACTATGCAGTTCCTATTAGTGGGGATGTGCCAGGCTGCTTATATAAGGATTCTGCTTCTGGTCCTGTATTATTCATATCAAGGCAGTTTAGAGAAAGGAGGATCTAGCTCCAGAAGTCAAAAAGTCAAATATGGAGAACCTGCAAACTCATCTTCCTAAATATCCCACTTATCTGCTCCCCATGTATTTCCTCCCTCCTATCATTCTCCCTCACTCTACCGTTGCACCATAATAAAAAAGAAAAGAAATGTAACTACCGGTAACTAAATCTGTGCCCATCATTCTTTTCCCCTACCCTTTATTATCTTGTCTTTTTAGACTTTAAGTGTATTGGATACAGGCACTATGTCTTCCTGTGTTTTTGCACGGCAACAAGTATCATATGGCACTTTGGGGCACCTAATGCAGTATAGATATTAAATAATAATAATGCCATCCCTAATCTTATCACCTGCTCAACAAAACTTCACTTATTATTGTGAATATAAAACTTGCTACTATACATTTAACTTCTGCCTTAACATTAACTTCACAGCTGTAGAAAGAAACTCAACTCAGCAATGGCGGGAGGGGGGAGTAACTACTATAGTTGCTGTTCAATGTTAGGGAAACTTACAGTAGGAATGTACTCAATTTCAAGTCCACCTAGGATGCTATACAATAATGTAAAGGCTTCTGCTGTTCTTTACTGATAAGGCCACAGTTATCAGCCAACAAATATGATTAAAATAAATGTAAAATATTACACATTTGTTAAAAGGTGCGTTATTAGAATTTGAAGCCATTCTATCAGCTGTTTGAAGTGGGTAGAAATTCACTTTTAAAAATTCCTCCCACTAAAGTAAGTTGTTCACACAGTGTTGTAGTAATCATCAGTGCTTTGAAGGGAAAAAACAAACAAACAAACAAACAAACAAAAAAAACCCCCGAAACACCTTCTCATTTTATTGCCAAATAACTTTGTCAAGCATATCAGCAAATATAAAACCAGTTACATGACCTTCAGTTATAAGGTTGTCATGTTCCCCTTTTTCTTTTTTTAAACAGATGTCTCATGTGAAACAAATGTTGACATCAGTCTTCTAGTAAAGTACACTCCATCCTCATAACATCAGTCATGGAAGGCAAACGCTTTGTTTGTTAAAATGAAGTACTGTTGCAACAAGGTTGCTTATGATGTTGTTTAATAAAGAAGGGAGCCAAGATACATTATATCAGAGAGGGTGGAGTGCATATACAATAATTCTGCCATCTGTTACTTGATAGAGAGGGGAAAACCAAAACCAAATGCATTTTCTTTCCAGTATTGATACAAGCAAAATTAACTTGGTCATTACAAATTGTATGCTGCTCAACATAATAAAAAAAGGATAATAGATTTAGGAATGTCCCAGTATACTTAAGAATGATAGCTGATTATATATATATAGAATGTTATGATCTTTTTATTTCAAGACTGAGAATTAATCAATGAATGACTTGGAATGGGTCTGAAATACAAAAATAATGCATTGATCTCATGACATAAAAGGCATCTTTTTATGCAACTTTGGATTTCTAAATTTAGACTAAGCCTGTTTTCTTTAATTAGATTTAGAAATGCAAGGTAAACTTGGTCACATTGCTATTATTTGGAACACTCAGAACTCAATTCTATTTTTGCTTCTTTGCAGTGTATAAAGAGGTGGAAAGTATCCTCAGAGTACTGGTGTAGTGGCTCTGTGGGATGAAAGGCAAACCTAGAGCAGGAGACCTTGCAGGATTGCTCTCTGGAAAAGCATGTATGTAAATTGCTCACCAGAATACTTCCCATCCTTTATTTAATGTTTCAGAATGGCTTTGGTCTCAAGAAAACAGCTGCTCACCAACTCTTAATATTTTCAAAAAGAGTAGAACACTAAGGTATTGTGAGAACATCTAGCAGAAAGAGAACTGCATACAGGAAGGAAAAAAGAAGAGAACAGATTTTTAAACTTGTGATCAATTTCTGCCAGAGAAAGGTAAAAACACTTACACCTGATTGATACCTTGCTATAGTTTACTGGACTAAAACTGGGGCTGTGGCTACAAGATGCATTTAGAAATAAAACAAACAGAACCTCCTCTCACCCCACAGAACTAGCAGAAGACTTGAGACAGTTTGTTTGTTTGACAGGCAAATGTTATTAGCTAAAAACTCTTTAGCTAAATCTGCTTCTATGGCCCCAAATGTTTAAAAGGTATCATGGATTAAAGCCATGAAAATAAATTAAAAAGAATTTCAATTTGAAATTTTATTAGCATGTTGCTAGAATGGCCAACATCGATCGACAGGAGAGACTTTTTGTCCACATACTTTGTAAATCTCTTCCACACATACCGCTCTTTGCTTCCCCTCTCTTTCTTCGTTCATTAAATGTTATTAAAAGCCAAACCAAATACTGGCTATGGGTGTAAGAAGAATGCTGGTTTTCTGGAATGTTGCCATGGATTCCGGTTTAAATTGCGTCCCACCAGAGAGCGCAGCCCCCGGTCTGTCTGTGGCAGACAGCTCTCGCCAAGCCGGGGAAAGAAGGGAGCACCTCGTCCCTCCGCTGTTCGTTACTCTTTCCCATCCACTATAGCCAGGTCTTTGATCACTCTCAGTTTGCCACTGGCATCGATCCTGCGCTTCTCCCTTATTAGATCCTCCAGGCTGTGGAATCGCACCGTGTGCACCTTGTTCTCAGCCAGGTGGATCTTGAGATAGTATTGCTGCTGGTGCTGGGTGCCGGCAGCAGCCTGCAGCTCCCCCCCGGCTTTGAACTCCCTTTTCCCGAACCGGCACCAGGCGGCAAAGCTCTCCGAGTTAGTCCAGCAGATCTCGTCGCTTTTTAAACCCAGGTGCCCGCAGGCGTTCTGCACCACCAGCTCTGCCACCAGGGGGCGGTAGCGGTACCAGCTATTCACCACCCGGCCCACGTTGCCAGCGCTCGCCTCGTACAAGCTGTCCTGGCGGATCTGGCCCTGGTGCAGGTGGATGATCTGCCCGCTGCCCACATAAACTGCCCAGTGCGGGGGTGGGGGTGGGTGGTCGGATGGCCCCAGGTAGAGCAGCTCCAGCAAGTCTCCCGGCTTGCTGAGGGCAGGCAGGGCCGAGACCGAGAAGACGCGCAGGTCCCCAGCCTGGGGGCCGCTGCTGACTTTGGAGAAGATGCATTCCTGGCCGCGGAAGGCGGAGAACTGGGTCTCGTTCAGTACCAGTTGGTGGTGGTGGGTGGGGGTCTCCTGCCCAGGGCTGCTGGAGCCCTTCACGCTGTACTTGTCCGGCTGGCCTCGCTCGTCCAGGTCCTCCTCCTCATCCGAGAAGAAGTAAGCCACCCCGACCCGCAGCTCGTCCTTCTCGATCCCCGAGGGGTCTCCGGTCGGCAATTCGCTGTAATTCAGGTGGGTGATGCGATCCAGTTGATTTCCCATCAATGACAAGGCAAGGCGAGGGCAGGAATCGCCGGGTCTGGGTGTGGGAGGGAGGAGAGACGAAGGACGGAGAGAGGGAAAGGGGGGAAAGGAAAGAAGGAGAAAAGGGAGAGGAGGAAGAACAAAAAAAAATCCAGGCACTGAGTTTCAGTGATTTCCCCTCCCGGATCGCGTCCCCGCTCCCCGCGTTAGGAGAATCCTCCCTCCCCTCCCACTGTGCCCCTTTGGGGCTGCGCCCTGCCCGGTGCCAGCGTTACACGCGTGGCTCGGGCATGGAGCCGTACCGGGGGCACCCGCACAATGCCACAGCGGTGCAGCCGCGTGCGGCGGGCACAGCTCTCCCGGGAGACGTGGGGACCGCAGCCGTCCCCGGGATGCGGCGTCCCGGCCGGCATCCGTACCCTGTCCCGCTTCCAGGGTCCCCGTCGGCTCCTGGGCTCCAGGGGGAGGAAAGGGGGTAAAGTTCACCGCAGAGCCTCTGGGCTAGGGGGAGAAGGGCGCAGGGTGGCTGGAGCTGAGAGCGTCCCGGCTCGCACCCGTGGCTCCAGCGGAGCACGCTCTGCCCCGGCTCCCGGCCGCCCGCCTCGGCGGGGCTCCTCGGCAGGGCAGCGTCTGGCTCCCGGGAGCCGAGCCGTGACACCCCGGCTGCCCCCTTCCAACTCCCGCCCGCAGCAGCGGCCCCGGTCCTGCCCCTCTGGGACCAGCCTCCTGACAGCGACCCCCCGGGCGCTCCGTACCCGTGATCGCCCCGCTCCAGCCAAGCGCCCAACTCCCTTAAAGACTTCTTGTCCCCATGGGAGCCGCAGAGCAGGTGAGCAGCGTCATCCCCGGCGCCCCCTGCTCCTCCCCGAGCCCCGGCTCCAGCTCCAGCTCTTTGGACGCGCTCTGCCTTTCCCTGGACAGCCCCGCTCCGCTCTGGGCTGCCCCCAGCACCGGCGAGTCTAAGTACCGGCGGCTCCCGAGCCCTGCACCCGCCCCGTGCGGAGCTCATTGGCTGCTTTGCTTTGAGGTTGGCAAGAGGAGCGAGCCTCCGGGGTGTCAATCACCGGCCCAGGGTGGGATTCCAGACGTTCCCTCTGCTTGCTGCTGCTCCGCCAGGCCCCCACCGCCCCTCGCCTGCTTGGCCAGGCTGCTAAGGGGCAGAGCATCATCCCTGAGAGATTGGCTGGGCCGAACCCCTCCGGCACCCAGCTCGCATACTGTGGCCAGAACAGCCAGGCAGTGCTTCAAGTCAGGAATCTGCATAATGCCATGATAGACTGGTACCACTCTCCAGGTTTATTCTTCATTTTCAGGCCCTATAGCACAATACCTTGCTTTCTTGGGAGACCCTCAAACAGCAGCTACTAGACCCAGGTTATGGGGCAGGAAAGTAATAAGGGAGAGAAAAGGTTATTGACATAAGGGGCATGGTATGACTTCAATGGAAAGCTATATTATATAACAAGAAAGTTATTTCAACTGTAAATACTTAGCAGGTCTGAGGAGCTCAGACGTTCACCAGGCTTCACAACACCAAGAGATCTGATGGATTCTCCTTTGCTTGGAGGCTTTGAATCAGGACTGGTCAGTCTTTCTAAAAGAGATGATGTAGCTGAACCAGATTTTGGGAGGGGTGTTCTATGCAGGAATTACAGGGTCTCTATCAGTGGTGTTATGCAGGAAGTAAGGCTACACGATCATGTAAAGCATTGGACTCTGATTCGCAATGGTATTTAGGTACCAAACTTCCATTGGGAGTTAGGTGACTACATACCTTTGAGGATCTGAACTAATAATCCCTTCTGGCCTTTAAAAACAAACAAACGAAAACCAACCCTTTGAATCACCACTGTGAGGTAGATCAGTATTGTTATTACAATTCTCATTTTACAGAGGAGGAAATTTAGGTATTAGGTGATGAAATGACTTGTCCAAGATCTCACCATGACTCTGTGTTAGATTATAGATTATAACCTAGAGTTACCAGCCAGATGCACTAGCCACAAAAGCACATTTCCTTTCCTCTTTGCTGAGGAGTGAGAATTTAATCTAATTATGTCAGACATATATATCAGCAAATTTTAATACATAATATTTTGGCCCATGTGTAAACCACATGAAAGTACACATTTTATTTACATGAAAGTAAAGATACTATGTTCCTTGCATTGCAATTATTTTTGGTCATTAATAAACTCAGCCACTCTCCCTTGCAGTATCAGCAGGAAGGTACACCTATATTGCTGGCAACATATACCTGTGTTATTGGCATCTTATCTGATGCTTGCTTCATTTGGATCTCTTCTTATTAACTTTGGACAATATCATCAGTTTATTTTCACCATATAGAAACTATGATCAGACTTTATTTCAGCTTCAGAGTGGTTTAAGGTGCATACATAACAACATCTGAGACAAATGTGGAGTTTCTTAGTTAAATTAGAGCCTTGTGTACAATTTGGAAGACCCCTCGCTCCTACCATCCCACTGATCAAATGTTTACTTGGCTATCTTTCTGCAGTAGCATTTCCAAGATGTGTCACTTACGAGGTGCTAATGAAACACAATTTAATTTTGAAAATATAGTTAAAAATGTTGGACTCATTCCTTATATTCATTAACTATTGCTTCTACTTACAGAAAGAAAAACAAACAAGTGGGAAAGAAAATAAAGAGCAAGCTCACATTGACATTGACCACCCAATTGACAGATATGCCACTGTGAGGCTGCCATAGCCTATTTTTCATTGTAGTAACTATGCTGAGCTACTCAGGGTTACAGGGTGTCCAAAGTTTGGGGACTCTGGGCTAGATCCTCAAATCAATGAATTTGATTTACCCTGATTTACATCAACTAAGGCTCTGGCTTTCAGGGTTTATACAACTGGATGGTGGATTCAAAAGAACAGAAGATCTTTTTAAAAAACCATTCTAATATGATACATTTGAAAGTTTTTATGGTGCTAAGCATGATAGATCAGAATTTCTTAACATATGGAAACAGTGTAAATGAATCTCTTAATGCTTGTTAGGTATTACATAGTCTTATGGTATCCCTTCATCACCCCCATATTTTAAAACTCTATTACTGAGGCATCATTGTATCTTCATAGTTAAGGTTATTTTGGAATTTGCACATAAAGCAGGGTTTAAATCCCTAGGATTTACATTACTGTCTGTTAACATACTCCATTTCCAAAGCTGGACCATTTTGGAGATCAGGTCCTTCTCATATTTTCTAGGGTAAATCTTTCAGAACTTTTATGAACAGTTTCTGTTTTCTAAAGACTATTTTTCTTCTTTTTAATATCAGAACTTTTTTGGATCCCACTCACACAGTTCACACTTCCCACAGTTGCCAATCATCAAGATGATGAGAATGGCAGAGGGTCATTTCTAGACAATTTAAAACAAACAAGAAGTTATTTAATCTTTGCCAGAAACAGCCAGTGGAGAATGCATCACTGCTTTAGGCTACTTAGTGCAGAAGGAAGGAGCTGTACTGTTGTCTAGATGGCAGGTTCCTTGATACAGCTCTGTTCCACTCTGTGTCCCCCATTATAACTCTGCTTCTGCCTCCCATGCTCCCACAGGTCTGTGCAATCTTTCTGCCCCACTCCATCATGCTCCCACAGTTCCATTTGGATCAACTCCCCGCAAGCCCAGTCCACTCACCCCCACCATCCACTTCCCATTCATATTCCATGTCTGCTGACCACCAGACTCTACCACAACTTTGCTAACTCCCCCATCCTCAGACAGTTCTTTTAACCCCATCTTTTCTCTAACACCCAAGAACCTGATCGTTAAAATCTTAAATTGGGCAAAATGCGTGAAAGGTCATCTTATTTTCACCAGTAAACATGTTGTAAAAAATTGTGAAAGGCAAGTACAGAACAGTCCTAGGGAGTATGTAAACAGACTGCTTGAACAAAGGAGTTGCTGATTAGGAGTTTCAAAACTCCTGGTGAAGTTACAGAATTGTTACAGAAGTAGACCAAAATGTTCTTAAGATGGAGAGAAGTTTGGACCATAGCCTTGGACCTCTGGATGCTTGTTTTGATTGGTCAGTTTTGATGAGCAAATTTGCTGCCTCTTTCATACATTACTTTTCTGGAAGCACTTGGTGATTTCTTCAGCACAACAGTGAACTCAGAGCTTGGCAGCAAGTTTAGAGAAGGTGTGAGATTGCCTCAGCATACTCACATTGACCAGCATCATAGTGTTGCCATAAATGATAGCAAAACCACCACATGTTGGGACTCAAGAATTTACCATCACAAACACTGAACCTTCTTTTTTCTAATTCCAAATAATGTTTTCCCCAGACCAGACAAGGGAAGGGAACCAGATGATGTCACCATCTCTATGGCTGCATCCTGAACAACTCCTGGTGTAAACCTAAAGTTTCCATTATTATCCCTTCTCTTTGGTTCATCTTATTCTTCTTATCTCTTTTCTGTCGTTCTTTGCCTTCTGTCTAATAAGAGCCAAGTTGAGTTAGAAGAAATCTAATCTGGTAACAATTTGCTGTGACAAGCTTGGCAATGATGTATGCTGTGTCTGGGGCTTTTCCGGTTAAAAATATTCTCTTATATATGTATTTTTGTTTTATCTTAAGAAGAAAGAGGATTGGATTTTGAATAACAAAACCTGAGACTTGTTACTTAAAAATGACTCTCTCTGTGTCTTTTTTTCCAATAAAAGCATTGACTATATTACATTTACTGGCATACAATGAACTGTATTCCTGGTTCCCTTGGAACCAGTAGCAAAACTCACATAGACCACACAAGATCTGGTTATCATAAATAAATATAAACTGTGATTGAGAAAATTAATGAACAAAATACATGTTATGATGCATTATCCTTGATTTTCTCAATCATTCATTTACTCAGTAATCTGCAAAACTCAGTGATTTGCAAAGGTTCTCCCAATTCAGAGATTTTCAAAGTGTTTCACAATGTGGGCTACATCTTAATACAGACACTATCTCACAGACCATTCCTCTGGCATTTGCAATCACACAACTTTCCTGTGGCAACTATAGCAATTGCTTTCAGAGACAAGTAATGTTTTGGGGAGTATTTTGTGTATATGTGTAACACTGACGGACCCTGGTTGTTGGCGGGTGGGATCAAACCTGGGACCTCTGGAGCTAAATGCATGAGCTAAAAGCCACATGCCCCTTAGCTAAGGCTGTAGCAGACTCATTTATCTGTAAGTGGACTCAGTGCCACTAAAGGGGACAGAACACCACACCCAGGAGGTGTGTGGGTTACATATGCACTTGTCTTTCAGTACAGTGTAGCAACTGGACACAAGGAGAAAAAAGCCAGCATCATAAGACCGACCAACCAACCAACTCTTTGGGGACCATCAGTGGAGGTCCCTCTCCTAGTGACTAGAATAAATATCCTGGCACAACTTCAAGTAAACACTTCCTAATTAGGAATTTATTAGTTTTCCAAACTGGACAGAATTTTGGTAATATCTACATATTTGAAATGTCATCACTAAAATAATGGCTCTTCATAGGAAGGAAATTTTCAGTGTACCACTCCCCTCTACAAAATGTTTTCTCTCTGTACATTACATAGGCCAGAAGCCATAATGTATGAGTATCTAAGGTCACATAGACAGCTTTAAATATATTATTAGCTTACTGTTCCCTTTCCCCATTCCATAGCCCCTGAGGCATACTTGGCAATATGACTCTCCAGTGTAAGTCATCAAGTTTTCATGGATTTCCCATTTCAGAATGGAGAGAACTCAATTTTTACTGAAACAGTTGCTGGCAGCTTGGAATTTTCCTGCATGCATTCTTCCTGGCCCTGTCCTCCTGTACTTGTGTAATGGGATCCTTTATTAAATCTTTGTTGTGTAAGTATGATGTGCTATAATACCCATGATTTGTAATATGTATGAATTTTCTGCTGCCCTCAAGAACTCTCATGAAAATTAGATGTTTAAATAAAATGATCAGTAACACTTAGTCCTAGGCTAAAAGGCTAGTTAATGTTTTAAAAGCCTTTTGTCTGTGGATCTTTCATTTTTCAACATTTCCCCTGCAAAAATGACTTTCTAAATATTATAAATAATAATACATGCTCCTTGACTGAATAGCAAGGAAGAAATTCAATCTGTGTGACAGTTGCTATTCATAAACAAGTCAGGATGCACACTCATAGTTCATGATTGCAGAACCTTTCAATGAATTTACAGAGCTGGATTCAATAGCGGACTCATTCCTAAATACCGTTTGAAGTAGCTTCTGTTTTGCTTTTTCAAATATAGAGTCCAATCCTGTAGGCCTAACTCATTAAAACCACCCATTGATTTAAATGCTAAGCCTGAAGGATGAAGCCCCTATTATAGAAAAGCCTGTTAACAGTAACATGCACACAATCTCCTTTGAAGATAGTGTGATCTATATATGCATCCAAAGCAAGAATATGGCCTTCAGTACTTAGAAAATAGCATATATATATATATATATATAAAGGTTTCTTTAAAATACAATTCTACATCGTAAAAATGACATTGAGGGTTCCAAATTTGTCAATTCCCAAATATTTCCATATGAAACTTTACAGCAAAAATGTGGATTTTTTTGAGTGTCATCCTGAAAATTTAACCTGGGATCTGAGAGACAAGTTGGTTTCTTTCCTTCTTGTGCACCATCAGCTATAATAAAGGGTTTGCAGACCAAATCAGACCTCTAGTTTCACCTGTTCAACCCCATTAACTTCAAAAGTATGCTTTCAGCTACATCTGTGCAACCCCATTATTTTCAGTGGGGTTGCACAGATATCACTTACTGAAATTTAGCAAACTAATTTTTACTGATGATGCAAGAGAAGGAGTAGGGTTCAACTCATTCCCATTTTGCTGTGTGGTTTCTGCAGTAATAATAAGTGAAAAGCAGTACAAGATTTATTTTTATCACTAAATTGAGAAGATTCTGAATGACCCTGAATACACATAAGGAGAAGCTGGATTAAGTAAGAAAGTGCCATTTTTACATAAACATTTTTCAGAGCAGAAATGCATATTAAGCGATCTCTTTTTGTTCAGAAAAATCTCAGGCTGTAAAGATGGTCCTGTGAAGCGGGGACTCTGAAAATGTATTTTCAGTTCTGAGCTCTACCACACAGACTTCCAGTGTAATTCTGGGCAAGTCACTAAATCTCTTGGTACCTTAGTTACACATCTGTAAAATGGGGATGAAAATACTTTCTCTCTCTCCTGCCTTTTGTCAGTCTTGTCTATTTAGTGTAAGTCTCTCGCCTGCCACAACAGAGTCCCAGTCTTGTTTGGAGTCTTTAGGCACTACTGTAATACCAAATAATAAATAATAATAATGTGTTAGTTAGGTTTGAGGTGCATTGGCTAAGTTACACAGGGAAGACTGCAGAGGATGGGCGCATAGCTATCCCTGTCTTGAAACAGAACATCTGTGTAGGTCTGACGAGGCAATTTATGACATAAAGAAAATGGTTCAACAGTGTCAGTGCAGTTCCAGGGAGACGATGTTACAATGGTAGAATGGAATGAAGTGATGTTAATACACGTCTACAGAGAACACATTACACAATCAAAGTGAAATGAAACAAATGCAGAGGTATGGAGAGACTGTCAAACAGAAATGAAATTAGATTAATGCAAGTTATATTAACATTTCAAATAAAAAATTAAATTAAACTCACATTTTCAAAATGACACTATATGAGATGGTACAGTGGAGCTCATCGTGCCCTGGAGGTGATAAAATTGGACTGTATATGCATAAAATTCACCTCTGTGCAGAGAGCCTACACAACTTCTAGGCACCACTTAAGCCCTATTTCCAAGGTTTAAATGGGACTTCAGTGGTACAAAGACCTTCTGCAAGCTCTGAGCAAAGGGATGCATTTCATCCTGTGTGAGTGGGGGGACTGCTATGTGGTGACAGATTAATTGGGAGGCATTAGCACCAGGCTTGGAGGAAACCCAGTGTTCAGGACATTGTGAAAATGATAGGTTTGGGTTTTGTGGTATGGTTAATGGCTGTATTTAGGCTCAAAGTTTGAGGGAAGCTGCTGTGGTGTAAAAATATGTGCAGGGTTTGTGACTGCAGGCAAATGTGGCTCAGACACATTAACAGAAAGTGCTTTCCCAAAACCAAAGATACAGAGACAACAGAAGCAACGAAGAGGACTTGTAAAAAAATCTAAATAAAACATTCAAACAACATAATGCATGGCTAGGAGAGGAGAAATACAGGAATCAAACAAGGCTAATAGAGAAGAAACATCTTACAAACAACTCAGTGTGGTAGATTAGACTGAGAGGGACACAAGTCACATATGCTCATCTCAGCCTTAACTAGGCAAATAATTCATAATGAATCATTTATTTGACCCATTTTGCCTGTGTTTCTGTTCACAAATTTCCTGTGAAGAGAACATTGTTTTCTCTAAGGGGTTCATTATACAAAATTATTTTGCTGAACAGTTTCTGGAAACAATTCTTGGTCCGTAGCTCTAGTTCATGAGCAATTTGTTGCAAGTACTTGAAATGTGAGCTGGCTAGGTTGGACACAGTTCATTTGCTATGAGTTCTCTGACTAGGTGAATGCAGACTCAAGATTATGGTGAGAGCTTTTATGATTATGAATTCAAAATCCATTTTCAGGGTGAAATTAACTCCAGTACAGTGGGCCAACATGAGATGGCTGAAAGTTAAAGCTAGACAAATTAAAAGTAGAAATAAAGCACACATTTTTAACAGTAAAGGTGACTGGAACAAACTATCATGGAAAAGGTGGATTCTCAATATATTGATGGCTTCAGATAAAGACTGAATGCCAAGATATGCTTAGCCAAACAAGTTGGGCTCAATACTGGTATAACTGGGAGAAATTTAATAGCCTGTCATATTAAGAAGATCATCCTGGATGATCTACAGGCTCTTTCTAGGTTTATAATCTATGAATCTATAAAAGATAACAGCCCTGGTGATGTCTGCTTATGATCCCAATGCTGAAATCTGTTGCATGTAGATGGACTGTTGCACCGGCACAGATCCTCATTGAAATAAGTGGGGTTTCATGGTAGTGCAACAAATTGCAGGATTAAGGCCTAAATCATAAAAAAGGAGGAGGGGAGGGGTGCATTTTAAGTGAGATTTAAGCCGTTATTTTGGCTCTGGCTTGGCCCTCTGCACAGAAGTGAATTTCACTCTCTGTGAATTAGTTTCCAATACTTCCTTATAATTCAATGTTTTGGTGAATATTCCTGCCAGTAAAACTCACTTGTGAAAAGTAAACACAGAAAGGGGGAATAGAGTTAGTGCAAATTAATTTAAAAGTCTGAATACAATTTGTGAAAAATATTGTGCAGTATTTGTCCAGCTTTATCATAGCCACATTAATCAATTATTGTATTCACTAAAATGGCCTCTTTGGAACAACCAAGACTTCAATATTGTTCTTTTTTTCTGTATATTTGAAAAATGGGAACCATCTACTATGCTATGCTTTTGGAGAAGAGTAGTTTCAGTAAGCTTCTCCATTTAAAGTATTTCCAAATTCTATCAAACTATTATATTTTTTAATTATGGCCATTTGTCCTCACCTCACTCATGCCCCACCTTTTTCCCTGTTTGCCACAAGTTCACATCTGTTTATCATCCAAAGATATATTTTGTATATTTTCTCTCACATGTAACTACAGCTGGGAGAACCAAGACACAAGGACACTGTTTTTAAGGTTATCCTTGTGCCTTAACTCAGTCCCATTGTTCACTGTAGTCTAAGGCTACATCCTACACTACCGCTGATCGATGCTCCTGCGATGGATGCACCAGAGTTCGATTTAGCGGGTCTAGTGAAGATCCGCTAAATCGACGGCAGAGTGCTTTCCGGTTGACCCTATTCCATCGGGAACGAGAAGAGTAAGGTAAGTTGATGGGAGAGTGTCTCCCATCTACTCAGCGAGGTGTAGATAATGCAGTAAGTTGACTTAAGCTTTGTTGACTCCAGCTACATTATTCACGTAGCTGAAATTGTGTAACTTAGATTGACTTACCACAGTAGTGTAGACATAGCCTAAGAATGAGACACTCCAACTCACAACACTGAAAAACCCTTCTATTCCCAACACTTTACCAAAACTCCCAACCCTTCCTAACAGAGATTCTATCCAGAAAAGGGAGAAATGCCACAGACACCATGAAGTCCTTCGCTATGACTGTTAATTTTATGTGGAAGGTGCTCAGATACAACTTTGATGGGAATCAATATGAAATCCTTGGATAGGTAGATTAGAATTTTCAAAGTACTTAGGGGATTTAGATACAATAGATTTATTTAGATTAGGGCTGTCAATTAATCACAGTTAACTCACACGATTAACTAAAAAAAATTAATCGCAATTAAAAAAATTAATTGCACTTATAACAATAAATACTAATGGAAATTTATTAAATATTTTTGGATGTTTTTCTACATTTTCAATATTAATTTCTATTACAACACAGATTACAAAGTGCTCACTTTATATTATTATTTTTTATTACAAATATATGCATTGTAAAAATGATAAAAGAAAAAGTATTTTTCAATTCACGGTATATAAGTACTGAAGTGCAATCTCTTTATTGTGAAAGTGTAACTTACAAATGCAGATTTTTTTTTAGTTACATAACTGCACTCAAAAACAAAACAATGTAAAACTTTAGAGCCTACAAGTCCACTCAGTCCTACGTCTTGTTCAGCCAATCACTAAGACTTGGGTGAACAGACAGCAAATGTGAAAAATCGGGACAAGAGGTGAGGGGTAATAGGAGTCTATATAAGAAAAAGACCCCAAAATTGGGACAGTCCCTATAAAATCGGGAGATCTGGTCACCCCAACTAAGTCAAACAAGTTTGTTTACATTGATGGGAGATACTGCTGCCTGCTTCTTATTTACAACGTCACCTGAAAGTGAGAACAGGTGTTTGCAGGGCATTTTTTTAGCTGGCAATGCAAGGTATTTACGTGCCAGATATGCTAAACATTCGTATGCCCCTTCATGCTTCCATGCAGATGACACTCATTAAAAAAATAATGCATTAATTAAATTTGTGAGTGAACTCCTGGGGAGAGAATTGTATGTCTCTTGCTTTGTTTTACCTGCATTCTGCATATATTTCATGTTATAGCATCTTGGATGATGACCCAGCACATGTTCATTTTAAGAACACTTTTACAGCAGATTTGACAAAACACAAAGAAGGTACCAATGTGAAATTTCTAAAAATAGCTACAGCACTCAACCCAAGGTTTAAGAATCTGAAGTGTCGTCCAAAATCTGAGAGGGACAAGGTGTGGTGAATGCTTTTAGAAGTCTTAAAAGAGCAACCCTCCGATGTGAAAACTACATAACCTGAGCCACCAAAAAAGAAAATCAACCTTCCGCTGGTGGCATCTGACTCAGATGATGAAAATGAACACACATCAGTCCGCACTGCTTTGGATCATTATCAAGCAGAACCCATCATCAACATGGAAGCACATCCTCTGGAATGGTGGTTGAAGCATGAAGGGACATATGAATCTTTAGCACATCTGGCATGTAAATATCTTGCAACGCCAGCTATAACAGTGCCATGCAGATGCCTGTTCTCACTTTCAGGTGACATTGTAAACAAGAAGCAGGCAGCATTATCCCTTACAAATTGTAACCAACCTTGTTTGTCTGAGTGACTGGCTGACCAAGAAGTAGGACTGAGTGGACTTGTAGGCCCTAAAGTTTTACATTGTTTTATTTTTGAATGCAGTTATTTTTTGTACATAATTCTACATTTGTAAGTTTAACTTTCATGATAAAGAGATTGCACTACAGTACTTGTATGAGGTGAATTGAAAAATACATTTTTTTTGTTTTTTACAGTACAAATATCTGTAATAAAAATAAATATAAAGTGTGCACTGTACACTTTGTACTCTGTGTTGTAATTTAAATTAGTATATTTGAAAATGTAGTAAATATCCAAAAATATTTAAAATAAATGTTATTCTATTAACAGTGTGATTAATCGTGCAATTTTTTTAATCGCCTGATTAATCATTATTAATTTTTTTAATTGCTTGACAGCCCTAATTTAGATATATTGTATCAATGAATTTTCATTTCATACATTTAGATAATTTAATGAGAGATATGAGACTATAATTGCCTACACAGCTTTGAAAATCTCAACTAGAACCAATAACATCAGGCGCGTTTACTTACAAGTGAGAATATATATATATAATAAATAAAAGATACCAGAATATGGATGGATATTTGGGGCACTACTTGAACTGTATTAGTGTGGCCCTCATTCAGGAAAGCATCCCTATTTCAGGACAGCATACTTAAATCCTATATGTTTAAG
This sequence comes from Malaclemys terrapin pileata, assembly GCF_027887155.1. Lineage (NCBI taxonomy): Eukaryota > Metazoa > Chordata > Testudines > Emydidae > Malaclemys > Malaclemys terrapin. The sequence goes on along the minus strand of NC_071507.1, from coordinate 181,555,128 downwards.
TACTTTACTGAATCAGGGCCCACATTTGTAAAATGGCTTGGATCTGTGAATCCAACACCTTGGCACAAAGGGGCTGTAAGAAAAGTGAAATGGCAGCCTTAATTCAGAATTTCCATGCTTTTGTGTTTTGATGTCTCAGCTTTAATGCTATTTTAATGTAGTTTCTTCATCTTTAATTTTATGGAGAGATTCATAGTAGATGCATTATTAATTCCTGTAACACTGCCTTCCCCCTTTTCCACACAGTATGATGGAATAGAAGTGGTATTATGAAGGATTGTTTTTTTTAAATTTAATATATGAATAAACAAACACTGTGGATTACTTTTTAATCTGCCTGCATTGTAATTTCCCCCCTAAGATTTTACTGACATTGTAGTAAGACTGAGAGGCATAAACAATCACTAGGAGCCGTTAAGTGGGAGCTTTGGATGTGTACCTTACAACCTGAAATTCTCATCATGCAGCACAGTGTAACACACACTGTCCTGGAAAATATTCTCCTGTTCTAAACAGAAATGTGAAGTACAGTATCTGGATTTTCTGCAGAGGTTTGAGATAGATTAAGTAGAACACAATTCCAACATGATGATGAATTGTAGAAGAGGCAATTAAATGTTTCACTGATGATAGTTAATGGGACCAATTAGAAAATGTATTTTGAAATGTGAATGCTAGTGTTAGTGATGCCCCTGTCTGAGAGAGAGGAGGGGGAATAAGAGATTATGAATGAATGGAAGAAGAAATGTCTTTTTTGGGGAACTGGGTGGTTAGAAACTGTTTTCTTTTTGCAGTAAAATGCATACAATCTTCTTTGGACGATTTCACTGCCCTGTTCTTATGAAGCTACAGCTGCACTACAAATAAGCCAGCAAGAAAAAGAACAACATTGTGTAGTGAAAAGTATGAGCACAATATTTCTACTTAAATGCAATAGACTAGAGCTGTCAAACTATTTCCTGTAGTAAGTCACACAATGTATTGTCTCATAGATATCACCCCTTCCATGAAATCTCATAAGAGTCCTGTGGTCAATGACAGTGATTGCTTACATGAAAATATTAATGTTAGAAGAGTATGTATGAGTCAGAGCCTCAGCTGTTATAAATTGGTATAGTTCTATTGAATTCAAAGCATTCATTTTTTAATTGTCTTAACTGTTTTCTTCTTTATGAAAAAAATTAACCACAAGATAAAATTTCTAAAAGATTTAGGAGCCTAAATACCATTTTCAAAAGTGACTTTCTGTGACATTGTGCAGTCTATATGGTTTTATAAAAAACATGATAATAAGTGAATATAATGTAACAGGGATAGTTTTAGAAGAATATGGCAATAAGTGAATATAACATAACTGGGATATGGTTCATGCAAAAGGTCTCTTGTAAGGTATCATTACAAAACTTATAATCTACTGAGTGTGATCATCCAATTTGTATAAATGTACCACTCTTGTATCTAAAACTAGAAATATGAAATATAACTCTGAGGGCCTATTGTAATTATGTAAAGCGTGGGCCATTAATGATGGTTTGGAATCTTGATGACTCCCATTGTCTGCAGATGGCTGTGTTTACCTGTGATTCTTCCTGTATGTGTGTGTGATGGCAAGTGGGTAATGAAGTCTTGCAGTGACATGTGATCATGTCACCTGAACTGCAATCCATCTTTAACCTGGTGCTTTTCCAGTGGGGGAGGGGGGTGGAAACCCAGAGGGACAAACGGTTCCCGCCTTATGCAAAAGATATATAAAGGGGTGGAAGAGAACAAAGGAGGGAGAGGAGCCATCATGAAAAATCCCCTAGCTATCACCTGAGCTGCAACAAGAGCTGTACCAAGGGAAAGCATTGTGCCCAGGCCTTGAAGGTGTCCAGTCTGAGAAAAACTGAAGCATCTCTGAGGGTGAGATTATCTGTATTTAGCTTGATTAGACATAGATTTGCGCATTTTATTTTATTTTGCTTGGTGACTTACTTTGTTCTGTCTGTTACTACTTGGAACCACTTAGATCCTATTTTCTGTATTTAATAAAATCACTTTTTATTTAGTAATTTACTCAGAGTATGTATTAATACCTGGGGGAGCAAACAACTGTGCAGGGCCGGCTTTAGGAAGTGTGGGCCCTATTCGAACAGGTTCGATGGGGCCCCGACAGGGATGACCAAAAAAAAAAAACACGTACAAAAAACACATGGGGCTTGTACTCACCAGGCTGCACTCCTAGTCTTTGGCAGTGGGTCCTTCACTCACTCTGGGTCTTCGGCGGCACTGAAGGACCTGCTGCCAAAGTGCTGCCAAAGACCTGGAGCGAGTGAAGGACCCGCTGCCAAAGATCCAGAGCACCGCTAGGTGAGTAAAAATTAAAAAGGCGCCTCTAGCCAGGAAAGGGATTCTCTGCAACTTGCCCCCCACTCTGGGCGGCCCTGCCATTGGGCGCGGGGCCCTCTTGGGCACGGGGCCCAATTCGGGGGAATTGGTGGAATTGGCCTAAAGCCGGCCCTGCAACTGTGCATATCTCTCTATCAGTGTTATAGAGGGCGAACAATTTATGAGTTTACTCTGCATAAGATTTATACAGGGTAAAATGGATTTATTTGGGTTTAGACCCCATTGGGAGTTGGGCATCTGAGTGCTAAAGACAAGCAAACTTCTGAGAGCTGTTTTCAGGTAAACTTGCAGCTTTGGGGCAAGTGATTCAGACCCTGGGTCTGTGTTGGAGCAGACAGGAGTGTCTGGCTCAGCAAGACAGGGTGCTGGAGTCCTGAGCTGGCAGGGACAACAGGAGCAGAGGTAGTCTTTGCATATCAGGTGGCAGCTCCCAAGGGGGTTTCTGTGATCCAACCCGTCACACTTTCAAAGAAACCTGTCTACATAGTACATTAGTCTGCATTAGTGGGTTGCAAATTCTAGTGTGCACTAGTGTGTTGTGCACTAACTGGCCCATGTGGATCCTGTTAGCATACACTACAAGTTCTCTAATATAGAACTGTGTGAAACAGGACTACATTAATGTGCACTAGGGACCTTTTAGTGCATACCAGCAGGATCCACGTAGGCCACTTAGTGTGCAACACACTAGTGCACACTAGAATTTATACCCCTCTTGTGTGGCCTGGTGCATGGTGTAGATATAAGCCTTCTGGCCCTTAAGCCACGCAGGCCCTTTTGAAATGTTATCCACTGCCTACTTTTGCTCTTCACTTCTATAGCTGGTCTGGAATTTTCTAGTGGAATAATTTTCTCCCCATATGGATTTTTTCTGGAAAAATTGCGCATTTTTGACTTTTCAGGATGGAAAAAACAAATATCACATTTTTTACAGGAAGGGATTTCCATTTTCAGGCAGCTCTTTTCATTTCAGCTTGACCTCATATTTATTCTTTTTCTCTGAGCTGTTAACCAGGAGGACAGTAAGCACTGTGTGACCAGCTAGCTCTCCACAAACCACCAGCAAATGGTCTGCAGACCACAGCATGGGAAAATCTGCAATAGATATTCCATATTAAAGTCACTGGTATTTTGTATGATTATCATTTATTCTTTATATATAATTTATCCTTTAAAAGCTTTGTATTAATCTAAAGGCATAGGGTTTGGGCTGAGAGATATGGATCACATGGAAATGAAATGTATCTCTAAGCTAAAATATGTACTACATGTTACAGTTAAAAGCCATAACCCAGTGGAAACTGCATGGGACTATATTTAGTCAATAACTTGCTACCTGCAATTTGCTGGTGTCCCTCCAAGTGGTGGTGAAGAGGGCTACAGTATTAGACACACTTTCCAATACACTCATCGCATCCAGAAGAGGAAATTTCCCCACAACTTCCAGGATGGGAAATAAAGTGTAAAAATGGCTAGTGCTACTGAAAATATACAACTACTTCTGATTCTATCTTGATTTGAATAACACCAATTAAATAAAGAGGAGAAAATGCTAGTGATTATTTTCATGCAGGGGACACTTGGGGTCACTGTAGGGACTTATGGACCAGGTTCTAATTTCAGTTATTACTTATAAATTCAGAGTAATTCCATTGAATCCGCAAGGCCTGATTATAACTCACATTCGGGCAATGTAAAAGGGCTATAAACTGGGTATAAATTACATTACACTGCTAAAGCAGTGCAAAGGAGTCTTAGTGTAAATAAGAATCAGGCCCATAGAGGTACTCTGGATTTATATCAATAAAACTATGATACAAATGTGGTTTAGTATCTAGAAAACAGATGAAGTGGCAAGAAATCAGCATTTGTGGAAAATACCAAAATTATAAGATCCAGAAGAACGTATAAAAGCTAGACTAATGGAAATCAGACTCAGAGGTAAAGGGCCTGATTTTGCTCTCACTTGTACTAGGTTTAAACAGTGTAGTGATATACACCAAAGTAAGTGAGGGCATAATCAGTCCTGAAGTCATGCATCTGGGAGGCCTCACAAATAACCAAGTGCACAAGGAAAGGCGTTCCATGGGAGAAGATGAAGGAAAGGGAAGTTAGATTTAGTGTGCAGTACAAACACTACTAAAGTTTTGATTTTCTTGGTGCTGTACAGTCCACACAATGCCGGTGTGTAATTTGGAGCCTGCTTCTCAAGTCATCTATGTATGGAACTCTCACTGAAGACTGTGGGAATTCTGTACACAGGGCTTTCACGATCGGGCCCCTTTTAAAAGCCCCTGCCAGGTAGGCAGTATTTGTTGCCTGCTTTGAAACATGCCATTTATTCTGATATTAGCAGAGGCCTAGAGAAGAGCTAAAAGACTGGTTTACAGAGTGAAAGGATTTTCTCAGTGAGGGCAGGCTTTGGGTATTTGGACTTGTCCACACTTGAAACACCACAGTGGCCCAGCTGCCGCTGCAGTGCTGAAGCGCTTCAGTGTAGATGCAATGGGAGGGGTTGTCCAGCTGGCGTAGGTAATCCTTTTCCCCAAGAGGTGGTAGCTATGTTGGTAGAAAAATTCTTCTGTCAACTCAGTGTTGTCTACACAGGGACTTAGATCAGCTTCACTACGCCGCTCAGGGATGTGGATTTTTACCAACCTAATGTTCTGTTGTAGACCAGGACTTAGATATAGTCACCTGGAGAGAAGGAGTAGATCAGACATAATCATAGTCTTTAAATACTGTACTTCATGCAAACAGATAGGGACCCAGACTAAGACTGGTACTAGGAAGTGCTGATCAGTAGTCATAGTTATAAAATAAGCAGTTAAGGCCAGATTGTGATCTCTGTATAACAGTGGCAATTCAGGGTGATTCCTTCTGGACTGATTCTCCACTGCTTTGAACCTTGGTAGGAATTCACATCTGTGCTAAATGAGTGCAAAATGCCACCATTCTGATTTGATAGAGTTTCACACAAAGTTGGCACTCACTTTGCGAGGCAGTGGAGAAACAGGCTCATTGCCTTTAGGAACCACTCCTAATTTAAACACTATAACCAAACCCAGAATGGTTCCCATGGAGGTTTCATTTAGACATGCTGTCCTTCTAGCCTTTGGTGAAATATTACCCACATCACAATTCAGCATGACTCACGGGAGAACTAGGGAGTGGAACAACATCGGCTGTTGCAGATCAGGAGTGCGGCAGGTGAAAGTCATGAAGATACTTACACAATGTGAGCCATATTCTTCACTGGTGTAAACTGGTGTGGCTCCACTGATTTCAATGAAGCTGTGACAATTTACACGAGCTGAGAATCTAGCCTTGTACGTCTGCATGGTGCCTAGTGATAGTCAATGCTATTATCACCTGACTGTACTAAGCACTATATGTAAAAGAGGTAGGTGAAGCCAATAGGTTTTGTTGTTCTGAATAGTTTTGTGTTGTACTTGTAATAGACAAATATTGCTAGAAAAATCCTCCATCTAAAAACATAATAGAAAATCAACCATAAATATTCCTCTAAACAACTCTGCTTTTCTAATAATATAGGAATATATATTGAAAGATGCATAAATTACATGAAGCTCCAAGAGCGTTTAGGAAAGTTCGAACTAATAATCCTAATGCCACCACTACAATAGCTAGAGCACAACATACCGAGTCACAGCATGTCGGCAGTATAGACAATAGCACAGCAGAGTTTTATGGTAGGCTCTGTGCACAATATACACCACAGAGCCAGTGATAATTCATGATTGTATAACTGGTATTTCAAGCTACACTGGAGCTGGTCTCAGGTTCTGGAATTAGTTTGTGGTAGCAGAGCTAAAAAATAATATACATGCTCCATAGATGATTATAGCACTTCGTCTCCCACACAGTATTCTCCTCCTTTCTGAATCCCTCTGCTATATTTTGGCCAAACCCCACTTATTTTATTTTCTGGTTGGCTTACTTTGTAGTTAGGATTTTTAAAAGAAGCTTCATTTAATTCCTCCCTCCCCCACAATTCTGAGCTGTAACACTCTGAGTGGACACTGTACTACGGTGTCAGGTTCTACTACTTTGCATAGAGTTCCAAACCTCTTTTGCTAACACTTCCTGATACGAGGTATTGGGACCCTGCACAGAGATGCGGAGTTAGTCCACTGACTCCCATTGGCGGAAGTGTAGGAGAGGTTAAGCTTCTCTTTGAGGCAGAGAGAAGTAAGGTTCTACAGGGGAAAAGTCTAGAGACAGCTAAGCTCAGGAGCAAATTTAGGCTGAAGGTTATATTTTGTTGTTGTGTTAACAAAAAGAGCAAAATTGGTAAATCTGGAACAAATTTTCTCTCTCCCTCTGTAGCAATGTGGAAATACCATCTACTTACGTTTCCTTCTGCCACTTTTTAGATTAAAACACCTATAAAAGAAGAACCCTCAAACTAGTCTGCAGTAAAAATTAATAATAATAACAGTGATATAGTTCTGGGCATGATTTGAGAATCTAAATAGAAGAGAAATAGAATAGTGTGGCTCAATGAAAGGCACTAGCCGAAAGTAGTTCTCTGTGAGTGGGCTGTGGGCGGTGCGATAGGTGTGGGGAAATGGTTATCTCTAGCCCTGGGACCTGAGTGGATATCTGAAAATCAAATATACCTAACCTTCACAGGTCAGGAGCATTTGTCATTCTGTGGTGACTGATATACAGTACAGAACCTCACCAACTGACTGTCATTGACGTAAGCCTGAAGGCTGCTTATAAATCTTTGGTAAAGTAAAACCTGCTTGGTTCTGTAATAAACCATCTTCATTTTGAAAATCTACAGCAAAGAGGTGGTGGAACTGTAAATTATCAGCGTGTCCAAGCTCACATCAAACACAGTAACCAATAGTCTTATAAACAATATGGCAATGAATTGGCAAATGTGTAGCACTGCATCAACAGAGATAAAATGGTGTATGTCAGAGGCCCTATATTGCTCACCATTAAAGACGATTCTCCTTTAGCTCAGTGATAGAGGCCTGTGCTTTTGGAACAGCAGCATCTGAATTCTATCCTTGTTATTGCTATGAAATTTTGAGCGTCTATGGGTTTGGTATTCTGTTATTTAGTCTGTGTAGTATATTTCATTTGTACTATATCACAAAATTATTCACAGAGTTGAATAATTCAACTGCTGAGTTAAAAATAAAGATAGGGAGAAATTAAAAGATATTGGCAAGGGAATAGGGGGCTGGGTAGTGGGAGGAGCCACTCCCAATATATTAGCAATCACAGAAGAGCCAACACACAGGGGGAAGTAAACTGCACCAGAAAAAAGGTTGCCATAGTTTAATTCCACCATGGAACAAGGAGGAAGCAGAGACCAAATTGTGACACTACTCAGCACTGCACAGGCCTAACTGAGAGCAGATTGTAAGGTGTTAGTAAAGGTTATTAGGATTGGATGGTGTTCAGAATAACATAGATAGTGTAAGAGTTATTACTGGAAGTTAATTTTATTTTATTTTATTTCTGTTAAATTAAAAATGATCTGTTGTACTGTCTTCCTGGACTGTAGGGCACGAGACTGTTGGAGCCTGCTATATGCAGATGCAGAAGAGTGACTGCTTGCATTTTTGCCTCTGCGGCATCTGGAAGTAAGGAGTCCTCTGTAGCTTGGTTTACAAAGGGCTGTATGATTTATTTAAGAAGGAATTATCAGAAGGTATGTTAGACCAAATTCATCCTTGGTGTAGCCCAATTCAGGTCAATAGAACCAGAATAATTTTGAATCAATTTTTATGATTAAATTTTTGTGTGTTTTTCTTATGAGAAGGTATCTAACATGTAATTGATAGGTAACTATTAATATATATAGTGTATATTAGTAATTGGGATAGGACTCCTGTTAAAGAAGGAAATTATGTGAACAGGGGATTTATATTTGTTTTAATCTATGGAGACATATTTGTCAAAGTTAATCAAGTCCCTCCACCCCCCCCCCCCCGATATTAGCAAAACTCTGTTGAGTTAGAATAACAAAAAGATGTGAATATATATTAAAATGTGAAATAAATAACTGAGGAGATACAAATCCTATTTTATTTGGGAAGCACTTATATTTTAGTCACCTGTGATATAGACACTACTATTAATAAGGTTATAAACTGTAATTTTATGACACTCATTTTGGGGGTTTAATTTCTTAATTTTTGAACAAATATTCTATTTGTAATTAAATAAAAAGATGTAATGGATGCTTTTTTTCTTAATTGGCCTGAAAGAGGCATTTCTGTCCCAGAGAAACCATCACATTGTAAAATAGACATTTTTAACAAACGAATCGCAAGCTTAAATCTGATTTTCCCCTTACACATCTGAAACAAGAAACATGGTTGAAAAAAAAATTGTTGAAAAGCCCATGAAAAAAAAATGTATATTTCATTAACTTGCATTTCATGAAATAGTCAAAACAGCTCCTGGGTCCATTTAGATTAATTCCCTTATAATAATTCCCTCCTTTCCTCAGCCTCTGATATCTCAGGTGTAAGCAGACTATATCTATGCAAAAGTTGACAGGAGTAGTTTATTATTTCTTTTGTGCAGGCAGAATGTACATGGCAATTAAAGATAATTCAGCACTCCAATATGAACAAAAGAAATGCTAATATGTCGGTCAATAACACAGCTCAAAGAAATAAAAGGGGAAAACATGCAATAATGAAGTAATTTCCAAACTGTTTTTTAAATATGCTTCAGAAATTGTAACAGTGCCAGCTAGTGCATGTCAGCTTCTCCTTTTTAAAGCTTCCTTTTACAGGTTTATAACCTGTTTGTGAAATTACTCTCTGGCCTAACACTTGCCATTCAAGGGCTTAACTCAGAAAGAATTTTGTTTTTACTTTGGACAAATTGTCAGAAAAATCATATTTGCTGCTTTTAAGGCTGAACTTTTTTTTACCACTGCTGTGAGGATTTGGGCTTTGAGGGTTTTCAAAAATCTTTTAGTTTTGTAGAGAAATATATTGGATTTTATGGAGATTTGTCAGGACTTTTCCACATGAGTGGTGGATCAAGGAGTGAGTTCACAGCAGGGAGCCACTTCTACTACCACACCAGAGAAACAAGCCTGTTTCACACCTCCCACCCTCTTGCCTGAGCTAGGTTCTTCAAACTGTAATGTATTTACTTGTAACTATGTATATTTAAAGGCCTTGAGTTTCTACTGCTGAACACCAGTAGAGTGTAAGTCAGTAGTAAATCTGTTGAAGCCAGTAGAGTTACACAGCTCAGATCCTACACCACATTGTGGCCATTTGGGGGACCCTATAGTGGTCCAGAACCAACAGAGTGGCTCCTACATCCCCTTCTTCCAGCACAGGAGGTATGGCTGTTGAACCCTCTACCTTTCGGCATTGTCGTGAACAATATTATATAAGCCAAGCCATATAAGGGCTATTTAAGGGAGAATTGGCCAGCAAGGTAAGTATCCTTACAGGTCATGAGGTCTCTGCTTGGTGGGATTAGAGGAGGCTATGTTCATTGATGCAGCTTTCAAGGAAGCTGACTACCCTACATATATCTTAATTATGTTGGTCAGAATCATAGGCTTTGCCCACAGGGAGAGTTTTAGGCAGCTGATGTGCATGCATGTGTGTTTTCTGTTCAGAATCTATAGAAACATCTATGGAATGAGGTCCGGCTTCTGAGGGTGTAATGTCACAGAAGGAGGTTGGGCCAGCAACACAGTCATCTACTATACCAAATACTTCACCCACCTTCATCACTAGAAAGCCATTCATATAAAAATAAAGGTTTATTTTCACAGGATATATCTTTAGAACAAGATCCTAACTGTCTGATTTAAAAAAACAAGGCCAGATTCTCCTCTCTGCTGAGCCCACTCTCTACAGGGCACTGAGTGGCCCTAAACGGAGTATAGTTGGCCACTAAAGGATCAGCCTATGCTCCTACACCACCTCCCTTCCCACCGATCAGTGTAAGGTACATAACCAGGGCATCCACATCCTTCCTGTTCCCAAGTGCATTAACAGCAGCTAGGGACCATAGGCAGCCAGAGCAAACCTTCAACTGAACTATGTGAGTCATGACTGGACCAGCCAGCCCAGGAGTGGGTAGTCTCAGACCACCTTTGTGCCTTCTCCCTCCCTGCTGAGTGTTCCTTGGGTGCAGCTCAGATTCTGGACCCATAACTCTATTTTCACTAGATATTGCAGAGATAGCTAAACAGCGGGTGGCTGTTAGAGAGCAGGACATGGGTGTTATTGTAGTGTTGTTCTCACCAAAGAATAATTTCAACAGGTTAGTGTGTGTGTGGATCAGTTCACTTCCATTGTGTTTTCTAATTTTTTCCCCATGAAATTATTTATTCTGAGAAGCATGTTGCTGTGTTGCGTTTTCATCTCTTGTTTGGGTATGCCTTAGGATCTTGTACTTTCCCAGTCTCAATTACACAATACTGCCATTGGCAGATTAATGATGGATGAGGGCATGGTTTAGAAAGGACTACTTACTATATGTTAAGCAAGAGCTGACTATATGTTACTTTGCCAAGATCCCTGTTGAGACATGCAGTTCTCTCTTCATTCAGAAAGAATATCAAGACATATAGCTAAGATTTAGGGGACTATGTTGATCATCCACTGTAAAGGAAACTAAGGACCCAGTCCAAAGCCAGTTTAAGTCAATGACTGCCTTTCCAATTATCCCAGTGGATTTTGGATCAGGCCCAAATTCCCTAACAGCTGCATTTTTGCTGTATTCACAGTTAAATTAACTAACCAAACAGCAGTACAAATGAAAAGCAATCTAGATTTTCCCTGGACTTACAGCTCCCAAAGACATTTTCAACTCTCCCAAAACGTAATAATTTTCTCCCAGTTTTTCTTTGTTTTAAATCATTTTTAAAAACATAAAAGAGGTTTTAGAAAAAAAAATCATTTTTACCCTTCCAGAGGAATCTTGAAACAAGCCTCTTTACTAAATCACAGATTTCTTAAGTTAAGGGGGACTGAAGGTGTTTGTGTATTAGATGAACAATAGCATTAATGAGAAAGCAGCTGCTATGGTAACTACCTTTTAAAATGAGTACCAAGAGAACAGTGCAGGAAATTCACTAACTCTAGCATGTTAGCTAGGGATTTTAAGGTGAATTTTCACCCTCAAAGTTTTTTTCTGTCATTTGTTTCATTATAATAAATTGTTAAGTAAAGCTGCAAAAGCTCTTTTAATTGTTTGATAGCTCCCCAATGTCAAGCTGTGTGCTTCTTGGTTGGGGTGCACTTGTATATGTGGTATGAAGAAGGTTATTAAACCAAAACAGTATGTTTTTCAGAAATTATTCAAGTCTAAACAATTCTGAGCAAACACATTCAGAAGAAAGACTTGAATGAGCACAAATCTGCAGCCGTTTTGGCAGTGCAAGCCCCAACAAGTGTCAGCTGCTGACTAAGAGAAAGGCCAATGTATTCAGAGAGAACTTTGGATTACGGAGGAAGTCACACCCCTCTCTACAGAAACTCAGTTCTGAAGCAACCATTTGTGGAGCCATGGAATCTTCATGTTCTGTATGCCATTCTTTCTGAGAATCGGAACTTTCAGTCTTCCTCTAGCACACCCAGCCATGTATCGTTTGGAGTTAATTGAGAACTAGGGACAAGATTCTTACCTGCACCTGATCTTCACTCAGGACTGCTGCTCAGGAGAGGTTGGGTAAAGGTGGCTGTGAGCCATCTTTGTGGCCCCCAGGTTCTGGGGATGGCCAGGGAACAGTCTTGTCCTTGGCATAAATTAGAACAGCCCAAAGGCTACTCTAACATATCCAGCTTCCCACAACTGCAAGAAGGCATTCTGGCTGATGCCCTGGTGATGCTCCCAAAGGACAATGCCAATAGCTAAGGTAGTTTGTCTTGACTCTTTCCCATGAGATCATTTCCCAATAGATAGATGAGTAGAATGAGGACAACAACAGGAAAATATTGTATAAAAAGAAAAATAATAGTTCTGGGCACAGGCACGATCACAGCATGCCGAAGACAAAGGCTGAGGGCAGTACAGGCAATTCAAGGAATTCTTGACTGCTAGTGACCTTAGAGATAATAGCTATTTGTTTTATTTAGATTTTGGATATTTCCAACCACCCCAGTTTCCTCCATTATTAGCTATTTGGACAGGTTTAGGGCCCTTCCTCCTGTCAGAAAAAGTATTTTGGGGAGAAAATGAAGGAGAAGTTGGTTCTTGCTCATTACCAACCTCCCTCCCCTCCCCCAACCCACTGGCTCCCCAGAGCAGTTTTAAGGAGAGAGTGAGCTCCAGAGCCCTTTTTCTGTCTACTTCTCTCCCTCCCCTCTCCTCCTATAGATGACAGCACTGGCTTTGTCAAAATGCTCCAGTCAGACAGCAGTGACGATATCTAATGTCTCATATTGAATTGGAATATGTTTTACTGTCCACTCAGGAAGAGAAAGATAATAATATTGTATGATTATTTTCATCACACAGACAAATCATAACCAATGTCAAAACCCCAGGGTTAATATTCAGACTTCATATAGTTTAGTTGTTTTGGCAAAATTACATAATAACTCTACTAATATTCATGAAGTACAATATATCATACATAACTAAACCTAAATTACAATTGACAATCTAAGTAAGCAAAGAACCTTACTGAAGCAATAGCCTTGAAGGGGGTGGGGGGAGTTTATTGCATGTGTTTGCTTCCTCACTAATTCACAAGATTCAATAACTTGGTCCGGTGCTGGGCTATAAATCTTGGTTTAAGATTAAGAATGTGATATTCACAGAGGCTATTGCTAGGTCAGCAAGATACATGTGTAAACAAACAAATATCTCATGCTCTGTAATGCCCCTCTATCATATACATCATGGGAGACCCGCGGAGGCAGCACAGACTTCAGCATAGCATAACCACGCGAGTAAGTACTCAGGTTCCTCGGTGGACTTATACAGCCTGTGCTAAAGCCAGTACTGCAGTGGTTTCACTGCTAATAGTATTCACTCTAGATATGTTAAAGCTAGCTTGGGTAAGTTTGCATGTATTGCCATCACACTTCCCATTGCAGTGTAGGCATACCCTTGATCAGAGCAGCCAGTGTCTTCCTCCAACTTCCACTGTTAGCCAGCCTGTGCCATTGTCATGTTTTCCTCTAGTACAAGCCAGAATGTGGATGTATAGCTTTTATTAGGGAAAAAAAGACTACAGTATTATACAGTAATATCACACCCTACTGCTGGGTTCTCCAGTGTTATTTTAGAAAACAATGCTTTTTATTGTTACAATAAGGGACAGCTACAACTTGTCTATGAAAGGTAAACATAAGGAAGTTGTTGTGTGAAACTGCAATATGATGTATTTTATAGCATGCAAGATTTCTATTTAAATAAAGGAAAATCTTACTATTGCTAAAGAGAGAAATGGTTTAGGAAAGGTAAAAATTGTAATCTAAGGAACAGAAAGAGATTAAGGTTTATAATCCTTGAAACTGCAGAGTTTTGGCAACTGAATGTAGATTTTAACATGCCTGATTCATCCCTTCCTTATTCCAGATTTACACCAGTGTAAATCCATTGAAATCATCAACATTAAAATGGACACAAGTGTGACTAACCTCTGAGGTGAAGTAACTTTGCAGTACTGGAAAATTTCTGCAGCAGATGAAAAAAAAATGTCATTTTCCCAACCACTGTATGCATGCAATTTTTTAAATAAACCCATATCCATTGAAAGGACTAATGTATTTTCATATTTGACACCCTATGAAAATGTTCCATTATGCCTCATATTAACACAAGGAAATTTTACATTTGTATGTTCCTCAGAGCAATTGAAAACCTTTGGTTTGTTAACTTTTTCATCAGGAAATATGGACAGCAGGAAGCTGAGATCCTCATTAAAATTCTACTAGCTAACTCATGATACATCATTAAAAATTTAAAATCCATCCTTTTCATCAAGTGCTTTTCCTTATATTAATTATCTAATCACAACAGACTCAATTGATTAATAGCCCTTGTAAAATGTGGTTCCAGCCTATTGGAAAGGGTCGTCTGGTTAGAAAATTTGTCGTTTATACAGGAATTGCTGTAACAAGGTCTGTTTTTATTTAAAAGTTAGTAGAGGATATAAAAGGGTTGGGGGGGGGGGAATGAAGCCCATACTATGTTGGAGAATAGCAATAAAATTATAAAAATGAAAATTGCGTTCAACTTCTTAATTGCATGCAATATATCACTGAGATTCCATGTACAATATGTAACAGGAGTGAGCGCTATAGTAGAATATAGCAGATTATTAACAATCATGAAATCTCCAACCAGAGAAATAGTTTTGAATATAATTTTTTTAGAATCTCTCCATCAGAATTATCAGGCTATTGAAATAATAGTTATAAATAGATCTGTAAAATAAAGAAGTATTATTTACCCTGTTACATAACACAAGAGCCAGGGGCCATCCAATGAAATTAATGGATAGCCAGTTTAAAACGAACATAAAGAAGTACTTCTTCACACAACGCACAGTCAACCTGTGGAACTCATTGCCAGGAGATGTTGTGAAGGCCAAAAGTATAACTGGGTCCAAAAAAAAAAAAAAAAATGTACATAGCGGAAAGGTCCATCAATGGCTATTAGCCAAGATGGGCAGGGACGCAACCCCATGCTTTGTATGTCCCTAAGCCTCTGATTACCAGAAGCTGGGACTTAATGATAGGGGATGGATTACTTGATAAATGAATCTGTTCTATTCATTCTCTCTGAAGCATCTGGCACTGGCCACTGTCAGAAGATAGGATACAGGGCTAGATGGACCATTAGTCTGACATAGTATGGCCATTCTTATGTTCAATTATTTTAAAAAGTAAACAAGCAAACATTTTTTAAAATTTCTTTCTAAAATAAATCTAAGTTTCAGCAAAATCATTGTTGCGGAGCACAGCAATTTTTCATTTTTTCAATGTTCTATTGATTGCCATGTAGTTAATGAGGAGGCTATATATTTATTTTCATCATGAATAGTAAAGGAATAGTTTTCAAAATATGGTCAATACCGCAGTTCCAGGAGCTGCTTCTGTTGCAATGGTGAAGCATCTGCAAGGCTTCAAGCAGTAGTGTTTCCCGCTAATATTTGATGAACTACATTAAAAACACAAGCAACATATGCAGCTGCTTCATGTCTTTCTTTTTATACTTATGTATATTCAATCCTGATAAAATTTGTAAATGATACCAAAACGGGGTGGGTGACACAACCATATTGCAAGGTGATCTCTAATATTTTGTATTAGAAGCAAAGGCTCACAAAATTCAGTTAGTTAGTGCTGATTTTCAACAAGTGTCTTCCTAGCTGTATAAATAGACAATAAATGAATCTGTAATAATGTGAAATGCTTTTAAGTCAATATGACAAGTAATTATAACATCAAGAATAGGAATCTTTGCCAGACACTGGTCTTTTAGTTTTTAGAGAAATTAAATTATCATCCTAGATTCATAACACTCTATTAGAAACAGATTATGAAAGCTGTCCACATATGCCGCCTACTTTTATGCTGGTAAGTAAATGTTTATCTCAATTAAACAATATATCCTAGTGTCTTACTTAAAAGAACAAAGAATAAATCTCCTAGGGCATTTGTGACACACCTAGATCAGTTGCTCTTAATGTTGAACACAGAAACATAGGAAAAGTCTATAAAGTAACCAGGACTATCAATTTTGCTCACCTTGTTTATCCCTTGCTATCAGATGTGTATGGAGTAGCATCATAATTGAATGTTCAATAGCAGTTGGTGACTATTAGCTTTTTTAGGACTGGGCACTTAATTATAAAGTAGCCTGCACACATTTGCAAAATGAGGATATAACAAATATAAAGACCCTTAATGCTAGTTTTTCCCTCTAAAGCCTTTCATTTGCATATCTCTAGAGTTTGACCTTTGTTTTTAAGAATAATTTTTACTGTCTGTGAAAGGTGCCAGACTGACAGATGTCCTCTGATTATTCTTCAGAAAGGTACAGTATGGCATCTCTGAGAGTTTCCTATAAACTGCCTCAATCAATGTGTTTCATCTCTAATGTGTACAATTATTTCTAGTAGAATGAGGCAGTAGTTCAGTCTCCAGGCTTATTCAATTCTCTGCCTGTCTGATGAGTTTACAAGGATTGCAGTTGGGATGTGGCTACATACCCACTAGTAACTGGACTTTGAACACAAACTTATTTCCTATAAACCAAAAAACATCTGCCAGATTATAATGACTATAGGTCACTCCCGTGCTATATTAGATATGAACTGGAGACCTACAGGTGAAAGCAATTCTATTTCTCCAGCCCCCTGTAGATTAAATTTTCTTCAGTAACATTTGAGTGGCTTTTAATACATCATCAGAACAACAAAATCTTTTATTTTATATCATTTTCATTTATTTTAATCTGAGAAAACAAAAGTCAATGGAAACATTTTTATTAGGAGTTAATTTCTTAGTGTTCTGGCATATTTAGGAAAGTTTATTAGCATAAAATTCAAACATGGTGTTTGGGAGTGAGTCAGTGACTTAATACAATGTATATCTATGTGGTCATTTTTTATTGTTTGCTTTCTCTGTGAAATTTTAAAATAATATACAAGATCTGAGAAATCTTTTTTACAGTATATTTTATAATATTACTTATAGGAAAAAGGAAAATATTGTTGTCTGAAATCAAAATGTCCTGGGGGGGGGGGGTAAAGCAACATGAAGTATTCATATATTACAGTGATAAGGAAATACTTTGTATTGCACCAGTAACTAGGGAAAATGTTAATCAACAACTATCAAAGTTAAACATTTTTTGAATTGTCCAGACTGGTGTGGTGTGGTAAAACAATTGGCTAAGAAACTCTTTGAACCATTGTTGTTGATTCTTAACAAATGTTGGAACACCGGGGAAGTTGCAGAAGACTGGAAACAAAATCTAACATTGTGCCAATATTTAAAAAGGGTAAACAGGATGACCCAGGCAACTATAGACTGGTTAGCCTGACCGATCCTAGGCAAAATCATGGAAAGGTTGATATGGGATGTAATAAGTAAAGAATTAAAGCATGGTAGCATACAAAGTAAAAAAAAAATTGTAATGAGATTATGTAACTGTGTTGACATATTATGCTTAAACTTCTATAAAGCATTTGACATAGTCTCATGACATTTGGATACAAAATTAGCATAATACAAAAATCAATGTAGCCCTTATTAAATGGTTAAAAACTGGCTAATGAATACATTTAGAAAAGTAATTGTAAATGAGGAATTATCATGCTAAGAGGATGTCTTCGTGGGGTCCTTGGTTTTGGCCCAATGTTATTCAATATCTTTATCAGTAATCTGAATGAAGAGATAAAATCATTGCCAATAAAATTTGGAGAGGATAGCAAAATTAGTAGAGTTGTAAATAATGATGGGCACAGGACAATTATACAGCCCAACCTGTATCACCTGGTTGGTGCTGGTTAGAAAACAGCATATTTGTCCCACGGGAAATTCTGAGTGTTGAAATTTTGTTTCATTCCAAATTCAAGCAAAACCTTGAAACTTGGAATTTCCTGTAAAGTACTATTTCGATTCAGGAATATACTATTGCTGCTGCCACCCATCCTACGTCTCCCGGTCCCTCAGTACTGCTCCTGGGAGGGAGGGCAGAAATCCCTCAGGCTAATGACTGTGAGGGGTTGGGAGATTGTGGAGGGAACCCCCTGGGCTAACAATGGGAGAGGGTGGGGATGGAGGAAAGGAAACCCCAGGGGGTGATAAAAAGAGACCGGAGGGAGGGAATCCCCGAGAGTGACAATGGGATGGCAGCGTGGGAATTTGGGCATCCCACCATACTGGCTATTGGAGAGGTGGGGATTCTGGGCAATCCCCAGCTCCCACGCTCATTGCCAGGCAGGGTGCTAAGGACTGAAAGCTCTGGGAGCCACAGCTGCAAAGGAGCTGCGAGGCTGGAAGATGAGGCTCCCAGACTCTCAGATGCTGAGGAGCCAAACTGGTGAGCTGGGGAAAAAAAAAAAAAAAGAAAAAGAACAGGCATGTTACTAACAGAAACTGGCCAGGCAAGCAAGACTCCACTGAAAATTTGCCTGGTTTCCATTAGAATTTTGTCTCTGCAGAGCATTTAGATTTCAATGAACCTGCATTTTCCAATGGAAAAATGTTCTCTTAAAATTTTCCAACAATCTCTAATCACTTGGGAAGGTGTGTTCAGCCAGTTGCAAGGTCATACATCCAGGGACAAAAGAATGTAGGTCACAGGTACAAGTTGGGAAACAATATCCTGGAATGCAGTGATGCTGAAAAGGACTTAGGGGTCATGGTAGACAACAAACTGAATGTGATTTCCCAGTGTGATGATGTAGGTCAGAGGATCCTTGGATGCATAAATAGGGAGGTTGTATTACCTTTATTACATCACTAAGATCAGTCCTGGAATATGTTGCTCAGTTCTGGTATCCACACTTCAGAAAGGATTATGAAAATTGGAAAGGGTTCAGGAAAGAGAATGATTCCAGGGCTGGAAAACATGACTTATAGTATGTGAATCTCAATGTATTTAGTTTATCCAAGAGAAGGTTAAGAGGTGACTTGATCATGGTCTGCAAGTATCTGCCTGGGGATGAGATTGTTGATAGCAGATGGCACTTTAATCTAGCAGGAAAAGGCTTAATGAGATCCAATAGTTACAAGCTGAAGCTAAACAAACTTAGATTAGAAATAGGGTGCACATTTTTAATAGTGAGAATAGTGAAAGTAATTAATGATTGGAGCAAAGTACCCATGGTGGATGCTCCATCCTTTGAGGTTTTAAATCAAGATTGGATATCTTTCTAAAAAATATGCTGTATCTCAAACAGAAGTTAAGGGCTTGATGAAGAAGTTACTGGGTTATGGCCTTTGTTATAAAGGAGGTGAGATTAGATGATCTAGTGGTCCCTTCTGGCCTTAAAGTCTATGAATCGATAACATTATGTCCTCTAATTTGTGGCTGTGAAGGAGCACAGACACCAGTGAAGTGAAGAAGTTCTCTTGTGCAAGTGCTTGCAGGATTTGGGGAGCCCAAGTAGGAGGTATGCTTTGGGCACAAAGTCCATATATTCTCCCTGTCCCTCTCTGCACAGCAATGTTCAGTGAAGAGTGGGTCATGGGTGGTTTGGAAAAGGAGCAGAGATGAAACTAATGCAACACATATCCACTATCCATAGTCACCCCCTTTGACATGGATATGGGGATGGTTGGAGCTACTGTACCCTCAGAGTATCACTGTTCCCATTCTCTGGCACACTTAATTTCTTGTGTTGACTTTCCTCGCACCATCAACCCATGCAGGACCTCTTGCACCGAGCCTTGCAACTCAGGGTTGATACAAAAGGAAAGAATTGGTCCCTGTGACAGGGTGTACTGGGCCCACACTGGAGTGGAAAGAGTTAAGGCAACATTCCTAGCAGCAGAAACCACGCCTCCTCAACCCTGCTGGGCATGCTCCAACTGCTGCTGCAGTATAAAAGGAAGCAGCCTAGCTCAGTCTGGGTTGACTGCTGAGGAGGGATGATGCACCTTGCCAGCTCCAGCCAAGGAGCAGCCAGTATCCCAGACCGAGAGAGCGGGAGGCCCTGGCAGACACCCAGACATCCACGGATGCCCTAGGGAACTTGCAGGTGCTACCTGAGGCATCCCAAGATCCCAGGGACATCTACAGGAGTCATGGTAGGAAGCAGCCCAGGGAGGGACTAGTCAGTGTCCCTGCAGTAGCTGGCGTAGCCCAGGGAGGGACTAGTCAGTGTCCCTGCAGTAGCTGGCGTGTTGTGGGTGGATTCCCTGCTGACTAAGCCATTACCAAGGCCCTGGGCTGGGCCCTGGTGGAGCAGGGAGGGCCTGTATCCCCCTACCCAGCTGCTCCCCTCTTTTGGGGGGGTGGCCCACCAAACCCCCCTTCTATGGACTTTGGCCATTGGGCTCCACTTCTCGGTCACCAAGGGGAGTCCTATTGACCCTGGCCACTGGGCCAGGCTTTCCTGCAGACCAGTGGAGTCCTATTGACCAGGCCACTGGGCCACGCTTCCCTGCAGACAAGGGGAGTCTTATTGAATCCAGCCATTGGGACACACTTCCCTGCAGCTAAGGGAAGACCTATTGACTCTGGCGATTGGATCACGCAACCCTGAGATTGGGTATAACCCTCTTGGCTTCACTGAGGTGCTAGCACACCCTTGCCCCACCCCCAGGGTGATGGGGTGTACTGGTCCCACAACAATCCCATGCAACTTACTGTACTTTACTGGAGTGCAAACCGATTGCTAACAAGATCACATCTACTTCCTTTACATATTAATTGAGATTATTACTTATTACTTTCTTAAGGTATGTTTACACTTGAATAAAAGACCTGCGGCATGCTCGCGGCTGGCCAGAATCTACTACTTCATCAATTTCCTAGTGAACACCGATCCAAACCCTTGGATCGTAACACAAGGAGAATTTAACCATCCCCCATTCTTTCCCCCACCAATTCCTGGTGAGTCCAGATCCAATCCCCTTGGATCTTAACATAAGGAAAAATCAATCAGGTTCTTAAAAATAAGGCTTTTAATTCAAGAAAAGAAAGGTAAATAAAAACCCTCTGGGAGATAGCATACCAGCTGATCTCACAGACAACAGATTCAAAACACGGAGGATGTTCCCCTGGGCAAAACTTAGTTACACAAAAGAATACCCAATTTGATTAACCCCCTAATGCCCAAGACAAGTTACAAAGAAAATAAACATAAACATATTTATTTCTTTCACTAATACTCACTACTTGATAAGAAGCTGAATTCTGGAGCTTTCCCACTCCGGTCAAAACTTAAACTGAAACTAAACAAAGGAAACTTCCCTCCTTCCTTTTGAAACATCTTATCCCTGCATTGGTTCCTCTGGTCAGGTGTCAGCTAGGCTAGGTGAACTTCTTAACCCTTTCAGGTGAAAGAGGCATTAACCCTTAACTATCTGTTTATGACATGCCACTCAAATCTCAGACAGTGGCTGGCTGTGTTTTCTTTCTAAAACTTTAGAATAAACAGATTTATATGCACCTTTACATATACTATTAAGTATGTAAAAATTACAAGATTTTTTGCATTTTAAGGACAATGTCCAGTTAATTCTGGGAAACTTTTATGGGAGAGTGCATCAGCCCTTGATCTGCTGTCGCTGCAGACGCCCAAGGATCGTGGAGAGGTTCACCTCTTCCACGCCACTGTCACTTTTTCCTTCATAGTAGACACCTTCAGGCCACTCCGCATCATCTGTTCCCTGGGCTGTAAACTGGGAAACCTTTAATTCTCTGGAATAAAAAGCTTAAGAGAATTAACATGGTATACCTTAGGCTTTATGTTGGAGGTGGGGGATGCTATGAGATAGTTAACAGCTCCGACGCTCCTGGACTTTGAATGGCCCTTCCCACAATGCTTCCATTTTATGGGCCTGGAGAGCCTTTAAGACCATGACATGGTCTCCTACTTTGAAAGACTGTTCTCTGGAATGTTTATCATACCAGGCCTTTTGCTCTTCCTGAGCATCCTTTAGGTTTTCTTTAGCAAGGGCTAAGGAGTGTCGGAGGGTGCTTTGTAGGATGCTTACAAAGTCTAGAATGTTAGTCCCTGGAGAAGGCATAAACCCCTCCCATTGCTGCTTCACCAACTGTAATGGCCCCTTAACCTCGTGGCCATACACAAGTTCAAATGGTGAAAACCCTAAACTGGGATGTGGTACAGCCCTGTAGGCAAAAAGCAACTGCTGCAACACGAGGTCCCAATCATTGGAGTGTTCATTTATGAATTTACGTATCATAGCATCCAAAGTTCCATTGAACCTCTCCACCAGGCCATTGGTTTGATGGTGGTAAAGGGTGTCAACCAAGTGATTCACCCCATGAGCTTCCCACAGGTTTTTCATGGTCCCTGCCAGGAAATTAGTTCCCAAATTGGTAAGGATGTCGGAGGGCCAACCTACCCTGGCAAAAATGTCTGCTAATGCCTGGCACACACTTTTAGCCCTGGTGTTGCTTAAGGGTACTGCTTCCGGCCAGTGGGTGGCAAAATCCATGAAAGTTAGTATGTATTGTTTTCCTCTGGGTGTCTTTTTTGGAAAAGGACCCAGAATATCCACAGCTACTCGCTGAAAGGGAACCTCAATTATGGGGAGTGGCTGGAGAGGACCTTTGACCTGGTCTTGGGGTTTTCCCACTTGTTGCCACACCTCACAAGACCGGACATAATTAGCAACATCCTTGCCCATTCCCTCCCAGTGGAAGGACTTCCCCAACCGGTCTTTGGTTCTGTTCACCCCAGAATGGCCACTGGGATGATCATGGGCTAAGCTCAAGAGCTTTACCCGGTACTTAGTTGGAACTACCAACTGTCTTTGAGGATGCCAGTCTTCCTGGTGTCCACCAGAAAGAGTTTCCTTGTATAAAAGTCCTTGTTCTACAACAAACCAGGATTGATTGGAAAAGCTGAGAGGCAGTGGGTTGCTCCGTGCTGCCACCCAAGCTTTCTGAAGGCTGTCATCTGCTTCCTGCTCGGCCTGGAACTGTTCCCTTGATGCTGGAGACATCAGTTCCTCCTTGGACTGTGGACTGGGGCTTGGTCCCTCTGGAAGTGATGCAGGTGCTGGAGTTGTTTCCGTTGACAGTGCACCAGCAGAGAGTGGTTCACAGTGTGGTATTTCAGGCTCTGGCTGAGCCTCTTGTGTAGGATTATCTGTTGCTTCTGCCAGTTCAGGCTCGCTGGTGTCTTCTGGCATTGTAGTTGTAGACGGGATTGCAAGCACTGTACTCAGTGCTGGCAATGGTTCTGGTTGCTTTGCCAGTTCTGGTTCTGGGACTGGATCCATTATGGCGGTAGCACTTGTGGGCAGAAGATCCGGTTCCACCACCTCTGTCTGGGTCTCAGGTAACACAGACGGGGCCCTGGTGGAAGGCTCAGGAACAGGGATAGGTGTGAACGCTTGCTTAGCCTGGCTGTGGGTGACCATTCCCACCCTCTTGACTAGCTTCACATGATTGGCCAACTCTTCTCCCAGCAGCATGGGGATGGGATAATTATCATAGACTGCAGAAGTCCACATTCCTGATCAGCCCTTGTACAGGACAGGCAAGTTGGCTGTAGGCAAGGTTAAAGAGTGTGACATGACGGGTTGAATTGTCACCATAGCCTGTGGGTTGATGAGTTTGGGGTCCACTAGGGATTGGTGAATAGTCGACACTTGTGCCCCAGTGTCCCTCCATGCGATAACCTTCTTTCCGCCCACTCTCAAGGTTTCCCGAGGGTATTTGAGAGGTATCTGGGCCTGGGGATCTTTGGTGTGATTGTGGTGTAATGAACTGTAATTAGTTGGGGTTCTTGGGGCAGTGGGTCTTTATATGTCCCAGTTCATTACATTTAAAACATTGCCCTGCTAAGGTATCACCGGGGCGAGGTTGGTGGAGCCTGGTGTGGTGGGGTGAGAAGGCATTGTGGGGTTTCCCCTGGGATGTAGGGGGGGCCTTGGGTTGCCCCCAGTGGTAGTGTTTTGTTTCGGGTTGGCCCTTCTGATATTCGGTCCAACTGCTACTAGTTTTTTTTTTTTTTTTTCTTTTCTGCCACCTCCACCCATTTGGCCCCAATCTCCCTCGCCTCCGTTACAGTTTTGGGTTTCCCAACTAGAATGTACCTTTCTATTTCCTCAGGAACACCCTCTAAAAACTGCTCCATTTGCATTAGGAAGGGCAACTCTTCTGTAGATGTAACACTTGCTCCTGATATCCAGGCATACCAATTTTTCCCAATGTGGTAGGCACGTCGGGTAAATGACACGTCTGGTTTCCACCTTAGGGCTCAGAACCGCCAGCGGGCATGCTCGGGTGTTAGCCCCATTCTGATTCTGGCCTTGTTTTTAAAAAGTTCATAACTGTTCATGTGTTCCTTAGGCATTTCAGCTGCCACCTCTGCTAAGGGTCCACTGAGCTGCGGCCTCAGATCTACAGGTATTGGTCTGTAGAGATGTTGTACCCAAGGCAGGCCCTTTTGAAATTTTCTAAGAAGGCCTCGGTATCATCGCCTGCCTTGTAACTGGGGAATTTTCTGGGATGGGGGAGCAGTACCTGGAGAGGGGTTGGCTGGTATATTTTGCTTAGCCCTTGCTAACTCCAGTTCATGATTCATCTCTTTTTCTTTCTGCTCCATAGCTCTCTTGTGCTCAGGCTCTGCCTTGGCCTTTTTTGCTTCAAATCCTTGTTCTTTCAATTTCCAAAGCTCTTTCGTGGGCAGTTGCCTATGCCTCCCTTTTCGCTTTTTCTTCAGCCTCAAATCTGGCCATCTGTTGGTCATGTTGCTTTTTGTTCTCCTCAGCCTGGAATTTGGCTAATTCTAGGTCCTGTTGCATAGTTTTTTTTCCCTTGCCTGACATTTTCCCCCGGCCTACCTTAGCTATCTTTGTTTGAAAGATTAAAAAAAACAAAACAAAACACCAGCTTGTAATTCTTTTGTGAATTTAACTTGAACCTCAGTAAGAAGGAACAAGTAAAACCGGTTTTGTAACTTGTTTGGCAATAGGTTAATGACCCTCCAGTGATCACAGCTGGAGCTTCCCTTCTAACAAAAAGCTCTCTGTTAGAAGCTCTTATCTGTTTGCCTTCATGGTATCTGCTTCCCCAGCATTTCAACTGAGGGGAAAAAATCTGGCTTTTGGTTCCTTTAAAATCCCTCACCGCTGCTCACCATGTCATAGGTTTCATCCCCACTCTGGACTTTAGAGTACAGATATGGGGACCTGCATGTGAACCCCTAAACTGAATTACCAGTTTAGATCGGGTATTGCTGCCACCACTCCCAAGTTCTAACTCCTTTCCCTGGGTAGCCTTGAGAGACTTTTTCACCAATTTCCTGGTGAACACCGATCCAAACCCTTGGATCGTAACACAAGGAGAATTTAACCATCCCCCATTCTTTCCCCCACCAGTTCCTGGTGAGTCCAGATCCAATCCCCTTGGATCTTAACACAAGGAAAAATCAATCAGGTTCTTAAAAATAAGGCTTTTAATTCAAGAAAAGAAAGGTAAAAGAAAACCCTCTGGGAGATAGCATACCAGCTGATCTCACAGACAACAGATTCAAAACACGGAGGATGTTCCCCTGGGCAAAACTTAGTTACACAAAAGAATACCCAATTTGATTAACCCCCTAATGCCCAAGACAAATTACAAAGAAAATAAACATAAACCTATTTATTTCCTTCACTAATACTCACTAATGATAAGAGGCTGAATTCTGGAGCTTTCCCACTCCAGTCAAAATTTAAACTGAAACTAAACAAAGGAAACTTCCCTCCTTCCTTTTGAAACATCTTATCCCTGCATTGGTTCCTCTGGTCAGGTGTCAGCTAGGCTAGGTGAACTTCTTAACCCTTTACAGGTAAAAAAAGGCATTAACCCTTAACTATCTGTTTATGACAACAGTCTATGAGGAATGAAATTACTCAAATTAATAAGCGTTTTGAAATCCTTTCTTCAGAAGAGATACCTACAGAATTCCATTCATAATAGTAAATTAATGAGAATTAAAAAGGATGCAAAATCAACAGACAAACAGGTGTTCAGGTGGTGTAAATGAGTGTGAAGCTCCTTTGGATCTGTTCAAAAATATTTTAATAAAACATGATTAAATAATTATTTTAATTACAATGCACCAACACATACATACACAGAGACTCTATTCACCTCCACCAAGAGGTCATGGTCGACTACAAAAAAGAATACATAAGTGTGGTTAATATAGGAGATTTTTGCATTATTTTTATGAAATATTATTTGTCTCAGGTTAACTGTTTAATCTTCTGTTGCTGGTTACCTGACCTTGAGGGGTTAGTATCTTTCCAGACATATTCACTTGGCATAGGAAACAGCCAATCAAGTATTATTGTGGACTATCAAGATGCACTGGCACTTGAATGGGTCTACCCGAGTAATACAGTAGATATGCTAAAGAAGGTGGCCAAGCCAAGAAAATTTGTTGTGCTCAGGTGGACTGGTAAGTAAGCAACAGTATGGTGATGAAACTCAGGCAGGAAATAACATGTACATGTTTTATTAGTTTGTCTAGATCTTGGGCTGTCTAAAGTACAAAATATTTGGTTTTGGAAACTTTTGTAAAGTCTGTGTTTTGCATTCTTCAACTATCATGTGCCCCTGGAGAAGTAAGCCACAAATCAGAGTGCAAACAAGGTTGGAGCTCTGGGAAAGGGTGTGCTAAAGCTACTGGGGAGCCTAGGGGAGCCTGCATTAGGTTCAGGGCCTTGGCCATTGGACTGTGGGGTCTCACAAAGGTATATTAGACAAAGGATCTGCATCTCAACAGTGTGTTTAGAAACCAGGGGCCAAGGACATTGCATGGACTCTGCTCAGACTTAAGAAGCTTAAAGCACAAGGGTCCAGTGTGTTGGGACCGCTGCCTGGTGAGTGTCCAGAAGGGAGAGCTTGATTAGGGCTATGAAAACAACAAAAGAAAGCTAACAAAAGGCCCAAAGAGGGGAGATCCAACCAAAGAAAACAAGTTGCAGGGGCGTGTGGTTAAAAGTGGTTATACTTTATTTCCTTGGAATACATTCTTAGGTGTTGTATAAAAGTGGGAAGGGGTGCTGTGATGGGGTGTGTATAAACAAAACACCAGAACTGAAGGAGTTAAGGAGCAACTCTGGACTCAGGCAGCCCCACCAATCCCCACTTGCAGAGCATGATCCCATGGAGATGGAGCTTAAAAAGTCAGCCAGTCAGCTCAGAAGGGCACCGACAGGGCACGAAGAGTGACCTACCCTGAGAGCTCCCAAAGAGGACTTCACAGAATTCTTTCCTTGGGGGAAAAAAATACCTGCTGAGCCCAGCAGGGCTGAAGTTTCAGTCAGTCATTTTCTTTGCTACTGTGTCAAACTCTAAGACTTTGGTGGGTAGTGAGTGGTAGGAAGGAGGCCGAAGGGTAGTGAGTGGCCCAGGGAGGCAGCCTTAAGGTACTCTTGGGTGCTGGATGTTGTTGCTTCTTACAGGGCCCAGGGCTGGAGTCCGATGGTGTGGAGGGCCCGGACTCCCCAGCCAACCACCTTGTTGTGGAGGGCACAAAAGCCCTCTCTTTCAGACTCCCCCTGAAAAAACCTGGAGAGGGTAAAGATTTTGCAAATTCTTATTGTGAGGCCTGACCACTTGCAGTGATTGCTAAATGGACTGCATGTCCTCTCCCACCCACATTGGGAGAGCATGGGACCCAATATCGTCCTTGGGATTCCAAAGAGGGATACGACTAATTGGTGACCTGATTAGAGGGTTGGGTCAACATCCACCAAAAGGCAAATCACAATGGGACATGACCGTGGCTAGTAAAGGACATTGGATGCAGAACAAGTAGAGACCTAGTGCCCTAACCATTGTGTGACACTGCCAGTGAGCACAACCCATCACAGGTGGACTGAAAGGAAAATAGTGGGATGGTGAGTTGCGCACTACCATAGGGCCCATCACAGCAGAGGAATGATCTACAGATTGACAAAAATCTCCAGGATGGTTCTTGATCACAGGAACCTGTTGGGACAATGCTAAAGGAACCTGGTCTCTCATGTACCCACTGCTAATAGTTTCAAATAACCAACAGTTTCCATTTAAAGGCAAACTGCCATTCTGGAAGAAGCCAGTGTAAAGCACACAGGGTGCACATACTATGGACACAGTTGCTCAGACCAATAAGCAATTGTGATTCTGCATCTGAACCCAGTGCAAGTGAAGGAAGAGCCTTGTTTAAGCACCTCCATGGAGTGAAGTGCAATAATCAAGCCTCATTGTCACATGGGGAATATGTTGCTGTTGCAAAGATATCATTGGGAAAGAAAGGGGAAGTTTCACCGCTATATGAAACGCCTTCATTCTATACCTGATACCTCTGAGTGAGTAAAGACACAAAGGAAGAGAGAGTATCCTCATTCTGAAGACCTCTGTACACAGGAAGACTTCAGCTTTCCAGCAGCGGAATGCGAGAAAGCTCCTGGACTTCTATATGAAATATCATCCAAGCACCCCTCCAGTGATGAGAGAGAATATGCAGGGGTAAGAACTATACAATCAGTGTAATGTTGGTACCCCCACCCCAATGTTGGAAAGGATCCCACCATGAGGTACTAAAAATATAAATAATTATAATGCAAAATATTCACAAACATATACATATTTTGGGCCTCATTCATTCCTCTTTTGCATGCTCTGGTGTAACTCCATTAAAAGTCAGCTGAGTTATTCCTGTGTAAAACTGGTATAATGGAGTGGAGAATCAGGTCCATTAACTTCAGACCAGGAGCCCAATTCTGCCCTGCAAATAGCTTATTTACTTATGTGACTATATTTGATTTGCAGGCCAAATGCTATCCCCAGTCTGCAAGAAACCTTCTGTTGATGTCAACAAGAGTTGTACAAGTGGGGAAAGAGCAGTAAATAGCCCAAAGCATGCAGTGCATTCATGTGGAACTCCGGCGGGCTTCAGTTGGAGCTTTTGTGCATCCAAATGTAAAACTTAGCCCTCAGGCATTTAAAGTTATTCATTTTCTTCCTTGGTATAATAAGATGCACCCCTTCTTACATGTATGAACTAGGAGTTTATCTAAGGTGGCCCATCTAGTTATAAAATACTTCCATCTTTGTACACAAATATTAAGATCCAAATTATTGTGGGTCTCTACTGTGTATGTGTATGGTCATGTGTGTGCAAAACCAGCACAATAAATCAGTGTATACTAACAGGTACCTAGGTAACAACATGGGATTTTCACTGAAAATCTGGCCCTTAATCTTAATATCCAAAACTGGAAAAGTATCTGATATCCTAAAATTAATCCAACAATGTTTACAACAAATTAGCATACAAAACAACTACCAATTCCTTTCCTTCAACTGGGTTATCTTGGCATTGATCAACAAACCTCTATTGACTTAATGGTTGATAATCATTGGTTAGATGTGGCCCCATATACAGTCCTCTCATACCAATGGTTTTTCTGCATGTTATACCAGAAACAGATGGAAAAAAGTTTTCTAAGGTATGGTTTTCATTTGAAAATTTCATGTTTTTTCCACATTTCAGCACGTACCGAAAAAATAAGTGTTGGGGGCAGTAACAGGGCTGCCGATTACCAGTAAGGACTCCAGTTCCAGTAGATCCACTACAGAGGATGTCAGTACTAATGAGGAGGCTTTGGTGCCAGAGAGACTTTGTCCTGGACTGGCAACAGTACTATCAAGTCTCTGGGTTCATAATACAGAAGAGTCAGGAGGCACATGGCTCTTTAAAAATGTCTTTGATCTCTCTCATTTCAGGAAAGAGGACTGGTGCCCTGAGGAACTCAGAACTGCCTGGCCTCGATGTGGTGGAGGTGGTATCAGGCTTCTGTGATGAGCTCTCAATGCTGAACTCAATTTGGAGGACAAGGATGACTGACTGAAAGGGTTGCTGACCTTTTATTGGTACCAGTAACAGCAGCCTTTAGGGCAGAGTCCCTGCATAAGAAGTTCTGATGGTATGGGATGACTGGGAGAAGAGTCTTCTTTTGGAGTTGGAGAATTATCTTTTGGAATCGGACAGTGTCCTCACAGATTGCTCCAGTAAGTAGAGCTTTAGCTGAATGTCTCTGGAGCAGAAAGTTCTAGTGGAGGAGGACAAGCAAACAAAGCACTAGTCTGGAACACTGCTCTCTCCTACCCAGAAAAGACACTTGTGTCCATTGGTTAAAGGAATAAGTCTGTCATGTGATGAGCATGGCTTGAAGCCAGAGGATTTAGATTCTGCCAGTAAGTGGGGGAAAGTGCCTCAGAGTAAAGTAATAGTGCAACAACCCAGTGGCCCCCTCCTTCAAGGGGTCACCTGCCGGGGCAGATCAGTATAGTATGTTACTAACGCTGTTGCAAGCATCGCAAGGCATTTTGGGAAGGGTTAAAGGTGTGAGTGTGGAGTGGAAGATTCCTTTGCAGCTTGTGAGAGGCCAAATGGGGAGGAAGGGAGAAGAGAACGGGTTAACGCAATGCCTCAGCTCTCAGCTCGGCCCGAAGACCAGTCCAAGGTCACGGTGCTCAAACAGACTCTATGTAGCCAAAATACCTGCAGCCAAAGCTGCTCCTTATGCAACCCCAGCCAACCGTGGGAAAAGTGGAGTCAGCTGGACAGGGGATTGCAAAACTGGCAAGACGGTGAAGGCCAGCGAGGGGGGAAAACAGAGTCTCATGTCCCTGAAGCCAGTTTGTTTTGGGAAAGCTGAGGATGCCGCAGAAAGCCAGTTTGGACTGGTACAAAGAGGAAGAGGGACAGAGGTCCCTGAACAAAATGCCCCCAAAAGACCCCAGGACTTAAAACCCTCCTGCGAACTGAAGTAAATGGGAGATCAACAGTGGACTCTGGATGACCTGTGCACAGGACAGAATTCCCATCCACCTCTCCCCACCCTTCTTCATATGTTACACCCAGGCTTGGCCAGCCCCGGGTAGTGCGTGTGTGAGTATGAAAGTGGGTTATGGCTTGGGGCACTAACACTTTCTTCCTTCCTTTGAGTGATGTGGGGAGCCCCTGCACTCACCACTGTTATTTTACTTTATTTTATTAATAAAGCTTTAAAACTTGATGTGCTCCTTCATCTCCTCCCCTAACGATCCTGTGGCCTCAGCCTGATCAACTGACACCTCAGGCAGATTGGTAACAGAAATCTGTCACCATAGCCAGAAGAAAGGAAAGATTTTTTTTTTTTTTTAAAGAAAGAAAACAGATAAGGGGCTGCTAAGAGGGGTAAGCTAAATTAACCTAATATTTACAAACTGATTCAATGAAAGGGCATTATGGAGCAGCAGGCGGACACTGCCCAATTCCATTTTGCTACCATGGGCAGTAAGAAGGAACTCAGAGGCGGTCAGGACCACTCTATTTAATTCTATCATCAGGTGGAGGGGCACAAGGATATACAGTGCATAGCCATGACCCCCATGAATGCTGCTGGCCAAAAGATTCTGAGGCCCAGATCCTCAAAGGAATTCAGGTGCCTAATTTTCATTGAAGTCAGTGAGAGGCATCGAAAATTCCCTGGGGCTGAGTTCCTGTGCATAAGGCACATGCACACCAGTAGTGGGATCCACACAGACAAAAAAATTAAAGAACTCATCTTTCTATGAAATGTATCAAAATAGCATTTTAGTTTTGCTAAACTGTAATTTCCTAGAATTAAAAGAATTGATTCTTTCTGTGGCTCCCAGCCGAGCAATGAAGAAAGTTTATTCATTTTATCCATTTTAAAGGAAATACATAGGAGGAGATTGACATGAAGTACTGACATTTTTTTTTCCAGGTTCTGTAGCTTTTTCCTTCATGTCTTGGACTCCAAACAAGCTGGGATCAGTCCACTGTCTCAACTCAAAATGAAAGAAAAGTGAAAATAATTGAACATTACATCATTTGTTTTGAACTATAAACTTGTAGTTATTGAAATATAATGTAAGTGTTCTTTTAACCTGTGATCACTTGTTTTTGTAAGCTACAAATTACTAAGGCCATAATTCTCTGGCATACTAGCTATACAAAAGAGCTGGAGTGTATCAGTGAATGTTAACTTACATTGTTTTGGTTACATAAAATTTATGATTGGCTTCTTTTCAACACAAAAAAAGCCTTAGAGGAATAGGAGGCATCTCAATACCAATTAATTAAACTGATTTTCCCCTTCACTGCAATAACAGTTTTTACTTGAATGCAAACACATACACTGGGAATAATTTTCCAAAGCACACAGGTGACTTAGGAGCGCAAGTCCCCTTGAATTTAATTCAGATCTGTGCTCTGAAGTGCTTATGAAAATCCCAGGATAGATTTCTCTAGGCTTCCTTTCTTCTTGCTATTGAGCTAACCTTCTATCACCTCTCTTAGCACTTCTCTTTTTAAGCGTGTCTGCCATCAGGGTAATGAAGCATATGATGCACTTTCGGTTCTTGCTTAACTCAGTGTTTGTTGTGCCAATGAGATTTTCTGGGCTTTTTTTTTTTTAGTGTTACAAAATGCAAGCTCACAAACATATCAGATTTAAATGAACACATCCACAACACCGGATGCTATGCAGTGTACCATTTTCACTACAGTAATGTAAAGCACAGGCAGCGGGTGGTGACCAGGGTTACAAAAGATCCTTGAGCTCTCAGAGATCATCCCCCAGAGAATGGGCAGAGGGACGAGGCTAGCCTGCATACAGCAAATTCTTATTAGGGCACATCCCAGAGGGCCATTGGGGCAGGACTGCAGCTGTTTAGACTGAAAGGGGGACCACACATGAACTTGAATGGACATGGAACATGGCAAGTCAACACTATTCCTAGGTGTACTGAGGTACTGTGATACTGATTGTTGAAATGCTGAACTTTTAAGCACCTAGAAATCACAGGAACAACTCTGGGGATTTGCAAAGCTTGAGTGAAGCACCTAGGATCCCTATACAAGGATGGTGAGAGACAGACACCTTAGACTGTGATTCACAGAAGCCAGGATGCTAGGCAAAGAGCTGCCTCAGCTAGCCAATGGGAAATACTGACAAGAGGGCTGTGTGCACCCCTCTCACAGAGATGGCTCTTAAATCTGGGCTGCAGAGAGGCGCCTATCTCTGTTAGTGATCTACGAAGGGGAATCGCTTTCCTGGAATCAGGCAGATTAGGCGCCTAAGTTGCTTCCTGTAAGAATGAGTTAGGCAGGCAATTAACTCCACACAAAACAGTCAGAGGAAGAGGAAGAGCAGCCCACCTTATAACTTTTAGTCCAGTAGTTAGAGCACTCACCTGGGAGGTGGGAAACCTAGGTTCAATTCCCTCCTCTGCCAGAGGAGGAGAGTGGGTTTGAACAGGGGGTCTCCCACCTCCCTACAGGAGGGGGCTGTAACCACTTAGTTTTGGATATTCTGTTGGGGAGGGGGTTTCCGCTGTCTCTCCTGTGGAAGCTGTTACAGTTTGGCTAACTAGCAGGATCCTGGATCTCCCATGTCCCAGGTGAGGATCCTAACCACCAGACACTAGAGTTACTCTCATTTGCTCTCTCTCTGACCCAATGACTCTAAGAAGCTATACACAGTGGAACAGCTTAGACCAGTGGCTCTCAGACTTTTGTACTGGTGACCCCTTTCACACAGCAAGTCTCTGAGTGCGACCCCCCCCTCCTTATAAATTAAAAACACTTTTTTAGATATTTAACACCACTAGAAATGCTGGAGGCAAAGCGGGGTTTGGGGTGGAAGCTGACAGCTCGCAACCCCCCATGTAATGACCTCACGACCCCCTGAGGGGTCCCGACCCCCAGTTTGAGAACCCCCGGCTTAGACTACTTAAAGAGTCATTGGGCCAGAAACAGAAAGAGACAGAGAGAGAGAAAATGACTTTATAGCCTGGTTATTAGAGCCTCCACCTCAGCGATGGGAAACCTAGGGTCCAGTCCTCCTGCTTCAATCACTCTTTAATTAGTTAGCCAAACTAGAACAACAGGAGAGAATGAGGGAACCAACCTTCCTGCCTCACGGAATTCACATAGCTCACTCCTTAAAGCACTCTCCTGAGAGGTGGGAGATTCCTGTTCAAATCCATTCTTCCCCTAGGTTAAGAATTTTCTGACTTGTGCTCGAATGTAGGGCTCTGGCGTCCACACTGCAGTCCGCAGACCTGAGTCAAAGTAACCACACAGCAGTCCTAATGCTGCCCCCACCCTGAAATGTAGCCATAGGAACATAGTGCACTGTGGGAAAACTTGACTGCCCACCCTGCACATTACCCGGAAGCAGCTCACTTTGCAAAAGGCTTGATGGGTTCAAAATTCATTGCAAACCCAGGAGGCTTCTGTGATACTGTGCTTGCAGATCAGAACAGAACGGGTTAATGCTGACTTGAGCTGCTGCCATTTGCCAAGGTGGGGAGGGAGAGGGGCACTTCCATTTTCAATAATGTAGATTGCAGGTTGTTGGGACAGGGAGACTAAGGAAATTGTCCCATGGAATTGGTGGGATTGTTCCAGATGACTCCCAGACCTGAGTCAAGCGGGGCTGTGGCTACACAGCAAATCAATAGGGCTCAGACCTTAGGTCCCAGCTTGATTTAAGCTCAGACCCTCCAGCCCTGCAGGGTCTTGGGACCCTGGGTCTGAGCCCTGGGTTAGCGGAATTTCAGTGTAGATGCAAGATGGGTTAGCCTTGAGCCCGGGCTCAAACACAAGCTTACATTGCAGTGTAGGTGCCCTTAGGCACCTAAATACCTTTGTGAATCTGGGCCTCTCTTTTGTGACAAATATCCCTACTTTATTCATTAAACTAACAAAATCTTCCTGCAGTTAGTATTACAAGTGTCCTGTCCTCCTCTCCCCAGGGGCTGAATGCAGCTTTTGTGACCCTGTAACATATGTCCCAGTCCCTATCCCAGCTGATGAACCCCCTCCAGTGATAAATCCCCAACCTGCCTCCTAACCGAATAAACCAAATCTGACCCCCTCAGCAACAGTATTAACAAGTGCCCTGGTCTTTCCTATCTGTCAAATCCCTCAACTCCCAGATAGTACACAAGCTAAAGCAGTCTGTCTATGGATCATCTGCTCACAGTTCGCACTGGGTCCCACAAAAGGCAGGGCCAAACCAGAAGAGCACCTCCTAAAAATTGCCAGGAAAGCATAACAAACTGAATTTTTCAAAAGGCGGAATTCAGCCGTTATTAAAATGTTCTACTTGAAAACAAAAGCAGTTATCTAGCGAAGTTCTTTTTTTTTTTCTTTTTTTCTTTCCGTAAATGAGTTTCTAGCCCTTCTGGCATAATTCCCTTGAAAAGCTGTTGATTTGGTGGTGTTTTCATTTGTTGCAACAATTAACACATATATTTGAACTATTTCTCCTTAATGATCTCTAACTCTGAAGCTTGCAATGCTATTAAGTGCTGAAAATTAATCTGTTTTATTAATGCTCTCCAGAGTTAGATAATCCCCGTGATCCTCCCTCCTAAAACTGCTCTGGAACAGCTACCTGATGAATTTCAAACAATGAAGGAGCCAACACCTCAGCTAAGCTCCTGGTAGATGTGGTGTTTAAAATTCAAGAATTTGCATGCACATTTGCCAAAGTCTTCACATAAAATTCTAAAACTGAAATGCAAGACTGAGAACTCTGTGCACGTATGTCATAAGACTCTGAGACAAACAAGAGACTCAAAATAAAGCACGGTAAATTTAATGTCTTTTTTATTTCTGACTTCTATAATTCAAACATGCACATTCCAGGGGACAGACAGAACCATTCTTTTTTGTCTCTTTCAAATGGGAGACTATGCACTGTTTACCACTTTAAAAAGATTGGGTTTTTGATTCCTATCCAAGTGCATTTTAAAAAGATCGGTACTTAAATACACTTATTACTTAGCTCAACTTTAACTACAGTAACAAAGGTTTTGTTTTTTAAACTGGATACACAACACCCATTGTTTGTATCCTCAGTGTCCATGATTATTGCCGGTGTGCCTTGATATGTACTATAGCAGGGGTGGCCAAACAGTGGCCCATGAGCCACATGCAGCTATTTTACAGTTAAAGTGCAGCTCACAGAGCCTTCATACCCTCCTGTGTGTGGAGGAACTTGGGACTTCTACCCTGCAGTGGGGTGGTGGGGCTAGGAGCTTCTGCCAGAGACAACTGGGGCCTGCTGAGAGTGTGTGTGGGGGGGAGCACAATTTAAAGGTTCTCCAAACAGCTTGAGTCATGCCCTCCCAGGCACACACCCCCTCTTACCCTCAGTGGCCCCTCCCTGCAGCTTCCAGCTGTTTGCCACTGCCTCTTCCCAGGGCTGCAGCTCCCAAGCTTGCTGGCTCCAACAGCTGTCATGCAGGGAGGGGGCCTGGTGGCACCATGTGACCTAGCAGGACCAGCAAATCCCAGAAAAAATCTGGGAGTGGGGGCATGAGCAGGGTCCTCCCGAGGGGCTGAAGCTCCAAGATACACTCCTCCCTGCATGGCAGAAGCCCCTATCCCCATCATCCCACTGGGGGGCTGAATTCCCAAGCCTGGCAGGCACCTCCCATGGGGCTGAAGCCTCAAGCCCCGGCAGGTGCCTCCCATGGGGCTGTAGCCCTGAGACCCCCCATCTCCGCGGGGCTGAAGCCCCAAGACCCGCTTCCTTGTGGGGCTGAAGCCCTGAGCCCTGTCAGGCACCTCCCCTAGGCACCTCCCCCTGAGCCTCTGCAGATGTGACCTGGGCCTTGAACTTCTGACGATTATCATAACCGGCTTGGAGGATCCGTACGTTTGGCCACCCCTGTATTACAGTATCACCCCATATCAAATTCCCACATATATACAGTATAACAAGTACAGTTGCAATACTAGCAAACTATTTTTTAAAATTCTAGATTATTATAGGTGGGACTAATAACACTGTCTAGTCTTAAAACCATTGTGAGATCCTGTTTTCAGTTGCTAATAACTTTGCCAAATTTTAATAGTTTGGGCTGAAATTTTCCATACTGTGTGTCTGCCTCAGGCTGATTATTATTATTTATTTTTATTTACTTTTTTAAATTTCAACCAAAATGATTCAGACTGGGAGGTTGCAAATCCAGTACTCAAATGTTAAGAAATGCCAGTTTTAAGATTGCCTGTGCTACCTCACTCTGTCACTATTGTGCTTATGAGTTATAATGCAATCTTCAATTACACCGTCAGATCCTATTTTTGCACAGGACTCTTGCCACATTCATTGCACAGAAAGAAGTGGCACCTGCTCGATGGATGAATCAGGGTAGTTTAGTGAAGATTGTTGTCTATAGGACCCCTGCTTCATTTGTTGCAAAAGTTGGAAGGTGTATAGTGAATGAGAAAGGGGATTCCAAGAAGTGGAAGGACAGTGTCATGGTTAAGGCACTAGGATACTGTCCAGGAGAACTGGATTCTATCCCAGCCTCTGTCACAGAGTTGCTGTGTAATGCTGGGCAAGTCACTTAAACCAAACTTTTCACAAGTGGTCACTAAATGTGTGTTCCTCATTTTCTGGGTGCTGGACTTGAGACACTGGAGTCTCATATGGAGAAGTGCTGAGCTCTCATAACTGCAACTGAAGTAAATGGGAGCTGTGCTTTGAATATATGAAGTGCTATATAACGCTATGTATTCTGAAAAATTACGTTGCAAATTCGGTACCCCAAATTAGTGGATGCTTTTGACCTCAATCTCTCTGTGCCTCAGTTTTCCAATTGTAAAATGGCTATAATAATACCCACTCATCTCAGAGGGGTGTTGTGAAAATAAAAGCCCTAATATTTGTGAAACACCCAGATACTATAGTGATGAGTGCCACAGAAATAACCAATAGGGAATTAATAAATCTGTCTTCAGAGCATGCTTTGAATTGTGTGCAGTAAATAAGGCATTGAACCATACATTGAACAACAATGAGAAAACAAAATATTGAATAGCTGCTGATCAAGTAAGCATCACCCATTCTGTATATTGAATGAGGTGGGAGTCCTGTGGAAAAAACAGTATGTGATCATGTAGTTAAAGACTGCATCATAATGCATGCACACAGGGGGGTCAAATTAGGGTTGCACAGGCAAGCTTAATGCTAGCATTTGGTAACTTTTGAGTGCTTGACTTTGCAACATTAATAATGTTCTTTTAATTAGTTTTTGTGTGTGTAATAATCAGTACGCCCTCTAACCTTTTTAATGTCTGAATGCTGCCTTTGTTCAAAAGGAGTAAATAACTGGAATAATAACATACAGAGCTACTCCTTTTATAAGTGCAGCACTGCTTACATGCTGTACAGACTGCTCTGTTTGACTTGGCAGATTTGACTGAGACATGGCACCTAGTATGTGGTATGCCTCGGTCAATAACTGCAGAGTGTGATGTGCATTACAGTTCTCTTAAAAGCACCCCTTAAAATTCTAAGGTGCTGAGTCCAAATACGGTTCCCATTCAGTTTTGTCCTCTCATGTGTGATTTTGTGAAATAGTAAATTCTTCATTGACTTACCCCTGTAATTCAATTCCATTGAATTCAGTTGGGTATTAGATAATGTAAATCAGCACAGAATTTGGCCCAAAGCTCCCAAGAGATAGTAACAAACCCATATGATATGCTTGTGTTTCTTTGGATCACTGAACTAGCTGAAATATATGTAAAAATCACATTTATGCAGCCAGTTGCTTATTAATTAGGTATCTGAGGAGGCTCTTATATGTTGTTTATTCCAGAAAGTAAAAGGCATATCTGGCACTGTTCGAAAGCTGACTGACAGATTGGTGGCAGAGTATGCCAATAACAGGTACATGGGACTAAAAAAATCTCTCGCTTACAGTCAAAGAGCACTCTTTAAAAAAAAAAAAAAGCTTCTAGCACAGGTATTACATATATATCTGCCATTACATTGGGCCTGATCTATTAAGATTTACTCTGATGTGTAGGCCCACTGAATTAATCACTTCTCTAGTGACCATTTGGGCAGAGTAGGTGAAATCCTGGCCCCACTGAAGTCAATAGAAAAACTCCCACTGACTTCCATAGGACCTAGATCTCACCTATTTTTAGAGTATTCCACGCTGAGTACAAACCTGCCCAGGCACTGTGGGTACATACTGCCTACGCTACTGTGTCTACACAACTACTTTTAGCTCTAGCTGAAAGAATATTATGAGTATCTCTGCTCAAACTGGGAATCAGAGCCCCAGCTCCAACCACAGACAGAGTCTAAATGAGAGTAGACAAAGCTGGATCACACAGTAAGAGGCCAAGTTCTCAAG
The DNA here is from genome assembly GCF_027887155.1 of Malaclemys terrapin pileata. NCBI lineage: Eukaryota > Metazoa > Chordata > Testudines > Emydidae > Malaclemys > Malaclemys terrapin. Next base: position 181,515,876 of record NC_071507.1, on the reverse strand, counting down.
AAGGATAATGGTATAGGCAGGTATTGAGTGGGTTATGAAAGAATGAAGAACACAGAATGCAGCAGGGAAATACACTGTAATTCTAGGTACTGAAGTTGCAAAGATTAGAATACAAAGGTGAGAACAGTGAGAAGTTTCCATTCAATGCTTTATATTCTCTTTTCCTAGCTGCACATTGTTAATCACCCTTTTCTGCTTTCAGCATCATATACTTCTTTTTTCTCTTTTGCCTGCCTATCCCTTTTTACACTTCAACTTGCATCTCTGCTTTTCCTCACATATTTCTTTTTCAAACTCCTTCCCCTGCCTCATTTATAGTGAAGCCACTCCCATATCCTCTTCCCACTGTTTATTAATCTGATATAGTTTATAGGTAAGGTTCCTACTCGGAGGTAAAAACCTTTTGGAAATAAGAGAGATTTGCTAGGAGTTATTAGATAATGGCAATCCTTCTCCCTTGACCCATTTTTCAAGTAGTTTTTAATCTCTGCAACCCCACAGCATCATTTTTGCATAGCCACTAGTTTATTCCCAAATAAGAACGGCAGGGAATTGACTGGAGATGAGGGGAATGCTAGAACTGTACCAGACTGTGATACCCTTCCTCATACTGAGTAGTATCTTATCTGATGAGTACTTCCATTGAGTGAATGGGGTTTTTCATGGCGTAAAATGCTATTCAACATGAACAATGTATCATAATCTGGGCCATTGTGAATATAATCACGATAAATGCAACTCCCCTGAAATATTCAGTTTTAAGCTATTTTTTAAAAAATAGCCTGTGGAATTTAACAAACCTACTACAATATGCCGTTTGCCTTCTTGGCAACTAGGGCACATTGTTGACTCATATCCAGCTTCTCCACTGTAATCCCCAGGTCCTTTTCTGCAGAACTGCCGCTTAGCCAGTAGGTCCCTAACCTGTAGCAGTGCATGGGAATCTTCCGTCCTAAGTGCAGAACTCTGCACTTGTCCTTGTTGAACCTCATCAGATTTCTTTTGGCCCAATCCTCCAGTTTGTCTTGGTCATTCTGGACCCTATTCCTCATGACCCCAGCTTAGTGTCATCTGCAAACTTGCTGAGGGTGCCATTCATCCCATCATCCAGATCATTAATGAAGATGTTGAACAAAACATCTATAGGGGAGGCTTAATGTCTCCTAGAGCTCCTGGGTGCACAGAGGCTGCATTGCAGCTGATACATCCCTCTTTGTGTTGCATGTTGCTCCCCCATATACAGCTGGACAGCTCTCCAGGCTGGTGTGCAATGAAGGGAAGCTATGATCCCACTTCCTCTCATCTCTGCTCCTGAGAGCGCAGGACAGTTCTGACAGGCTCCTTACAACTTCCCACTATGCACCACTGTGAGAGCCAGCCACTACCTGACCCCAGGAAATGACCTAATGCTTTTTTATTGAGGCTAAACCGTCAATATTTTTATCTTATCAAAGCCTGAGATGTGAAGCTAGACAAATTCATCCTGCAAATAAAGTGCACATTAAGTGAGGGTAATTTACCATGGAAACAATTTACCTAGAGATGTGGTGGAAATCTTTAAATCAAAACTGGCTGTCTTTCTAAATGAAATGGTCTAGTTCAACAGAGGTTATTGGGTTCAATCCAGGAGTTACTGGGTGAAATTATATGCCCTCAGTTATGCAGGAGCTGAGACTAGATTATAACTATGATTCCTTCTAGCCTTTAAATCTATTGATCCTTTTTTGTGTTGCCTGCGCTTAAAACTTTAGCAATAAAATAAAAAGTAATAAAAAGGTGTAACAAAAAAATTTTAACTTTTCCTCCTATTACAAGATTCTCACCATTGTCCTGTTAACTGAAACAGATATTTTAATTGCCCAAGCATAGGAATAATATGTACAGGAATGAATAATAATAAAAACAATAATTTAAAAAGAATACAACAATAGCTTTATTAGAATGAATAGGCACTATTCAAACGTTATCTCATATGTTACTTTTTCCCTTTTCCAAGTCTCTCTAAGTTTCATCCATGTTTTTAATCAAGGCATTCTGCAAAATTGTGTATAATTTCTGAATTGGAACTAATGCAAGAAATCTAGGTCACTATATTGACTTCAAGGAGCACTCCTCAGCTGATTATGTCATCTTCACTGATGATTACAAAACATTCCCTTGTTCATTCAGCTCAAGCTTTCTTCTGTAACTTCCTTTGCTGTCATCACTGGTGGAGCAGAGGGAATGGGGGTTGTATGTGAAAGTGAAATAACATATAATTCAGCTCTGCCAACTTCAATTTAAAAGGAAATGGATTTGGGGGTCAAGATCTTGAAGGGAATTATCATATCAAACCTTCCTTTCTTTATGGCTAAGAAGGAAGGAGGGGTCTGAAGGTTTATTTCTGCAGTGACATGGGGCCACAGTATAGAAAAGGTTAAGAGCCACTGAGCTAGAAGAAGGCAAAATTCATGAGCATTACAGTCATGCTTAAGAAAGGTACGGCTTATATGAAGACCCTTTTTAAAAATGGGGTTATTAATAATTTGATCTAAACTAATTCTGCGAAGTATGGAGACAGGCAAGAAGCATGAAAGCTACGAAGTGGAGCAGGTGGAAAATCAAGTGTGAAATTGGCAATTTTTTGAGTTATACAGGGAGTTTAAGGCTTTATTGTTAGACATGATGTGACTGGGACAGAGGTGCAGTGATTTTGCCATCCAGGCAATGGCTATTTATGTCTGTATAAAATGATCTTAAGCCTCGATTTACAAGTAGAGTAATTTGGAAATTATGATTTAACTGAACAAAGTTAGACGAGGCATGGCCAACAAATGAGTTATTGGTTAGGCCTGTGGAATGGGAATTTTACCAGAAGCAGAAGTGAAATGGAATTTTATCACCCTGTTTCCAGACTGCTCAATGGCTTTTTTCCTATCAGGTGAATGCATAGGGAGGAGATTGGGGCTGGAAGATGACACCAGGGGAGGACATAAGACTGGTCTTTATTCCTCTCATCTAGCTCTATCAGCTATCATAAGCAATGAAAGACTGGACCACATCAATACCTGACTGGAACATTTCTCAGGAAAATTCACACAGTGCAGGAAGTGGTGCTAGTGAATCAGTAGGTAATACTCATCCATATAATTATTGAAGTAATTATTAGCTAACATGATCTTAACAAGCACTATAGAGGATACTGGATTGCTGGTCACTACGTTAATTCTTTGTTTCTGAGTAGACATAACTCAAACTGTTGGAGAGAGGAAAAATCCCAGATTATCATAGCTGGGAAATATGTCATTTTTGCATCTTACAATAAAAAAATCAGATGCCTTTATACATTTTTTCTGATGTGCTGTAGAATAAATACAACTACATCCAGAGATGTGGTCCCTTCAGCTTGCTGATTTAAAAGAACACAATGCATGCTATTAGAAATGTTCCTGCTTTGGTTATTAATACAGAACCTGATAGATCAGTGCAACCAATAGCTAACTTTTGTGTATTATGTGAGTCTGCTCCTTTTAGACCTAGAGAAAATATCTGATCAACAGGAGCTGCTACAAGAACACAAATCTGCAATGCTTCAGACTCCAATTGTGGCTTAGTACTAAAGTATAAAGTACAGAGGGGACAAAAAAAAAGCAAACGTGTATGCCTGACCCTGCAAACCCTCCCAGACATATACTCTTTCGTTGCACAAGTAAGTATTTATTCACCTGAGTCAGAGACAGCAGGACTGGACTTTTTATACTATACTTCACATCTTCAATTTTCAAGACCAAAATATTAACTCCTAAAATTGATATTAACTAGCAAGAAAACCTGAACGTACAGTTTAGAGATTTAAGGTAGAGGGAGGATTCCCAACATAAATTCACACAGTTCTGTTTATTTCATAGCTTTATGCCCATTACTACCAAGTGAGCATCTGGTCTAGAGAATTTAAAAGACTTAATGTAACAGAAATAAAACTGCCAACTTTAAAAGGAGCTACTATTAGTTCTTAATATAGAGATAAAGATATCTTTATGTGTACTGCACATTATAAGTTTGTTAGGCCCTCAGATATCTCAGTAGTGGGTTCAGCAGAAGAAAGATGAATAGAGAAGCACACATATAGTTTTGGAACAGCACCTATAAGATGTAAGATCCAACCAGGCAGAACTTTGCAGCTGGATTTTGAAGTAAACTGCTTCATTTTAGAAGCATATAATTTTCTGAGAAGTGAGATAATTTACAACTAGTATCCCTTTGGAGCCCTCTATTAAAAGTGCCTAGTCCTAATTCCAAATACAGAGAAAGGGAGGAATTACAGTTGATTTGTGTTGTTTTAATGAAAGCAATCTGCTGACATTGTAGGAAGAACTGTAAGTAATGTTAATCTGAGACGAAAATTTTGTTGCGGCTATTTTTGAAAATGTTACATATTCTCCTGGCAAATAGTGATTGTCTTTATTCCTTTGGAGCAGGAAATCTAGGGTTCTTGACACAGTGTGAATGTGCTCTGTATTTCCATCTTTGATTGTGAAATCTTGGATCCTGGTGCAATTCATGGGGCTATTGCTTTATATTGCAGAATGAAATTTCAACACCATTTGTGATGACTTAGACATGCAGCTTCTATTTATGTTAATAGGAACTGCATGTCTGATCAACTGTGAATAGCACCGGAAAGGTACTCCAATATGATATCTTTATACAGAAATACCATTTGTGATATTGCTTGTCACTGTGACTTGATATGCAACTTTTTTTTTTTTGTAACCCGGCTGCCGTTGGAATTCTCTCTTGAAAACTCATGTCCTCAATATTTACATTTGTAACTATTACATGTACATATTATCTACATAAGAGAAGATGGGAACCTTTGTCCACTGATTCGGAGGGGGGGCACAAAAGAGGAATGGGGGTCTGAGAGGCAACACATTGCCTCCCAAACACCTAGGGTCAAACAGTGTAGGTGACAGCAGGCTTCAGTAATGTCTGCTGCTTCTTCTTCTACACTGTGGAACCCAAGGTTAGTTGTGGTTGGCTGGGAGAAGGGTCTGTACTTTCTATAGGAAGCAGAATAGAAGCAAAGGGCCCCGTGTACAGATGCCACTTGCTTCAGGCAGATCACGGGAGTCTGTGGGTTTGAAGCAGCCTTTTACACTGGACAATCTCTATTTTCCTACCCCTGTGGAAGAACTAGATGGAAATTCCGTGAGTGTGAACTTTCAGAATTTCCACTCCCTTATGCACATCAGATACTTTTATTTCTACAGGTAGGTCACCAATTTGAAATTCATCCCCCACTCCCACCCCAGATTGGTAGTGAATTAAAGTTGTTAAAATCTGATGGACGTGCAAAATGAGTCTGGTCGCCAGAGTTCAACTCCCATTGAAGAAGCTCCAGTGCCCAAAGGACACATCAAATAAAAAAAACAGACAGAAGAGTAGATTCAGGTTGGCCACATGCTGAATGGATATGAAGACTGAGGCTAGGTCTACACTGGGGGGGGGGAGGGGATCAATTTAAAATACGCAAGTTCAGCTACGCGAATAGCTTAGCTGAATTCGATGTATCCGATCCGACTTACCCCGCTGTGAGGACGGTGGCAAATCGACCACCATGGCTCCCCCGTTGACGGCGCTTACTCCTACCTAGGCTGGTGGAGTATGCACGTTGATTCGGGGATCGATTGTCGCGTCCCTACGAGACACGATAATTCGATCGCCGAGAGATCAATTTCTACCCGCCGATCAGGCGGGTAGTGAAGACAAGCCCTGAGCTGCACTTTCACACAGAAAGCTGCCCTAGAAAATATTACCGATTGTGGGTTACCTATAAAACTCTCTGTCATTGTTTTTAACAGCTTGCTCATCCCTATGAACAAATCTTTACAGAATATGTTCAGTGATTACTCCACCATAAAGAATTAGCACCAACTTTTCAGATTCAGATGTAAGAACTGCAGCAACAAGGACTCACTTTTATATACAAAACTGGTATTTGCATATTTAAGTGCCCAGTTATGCCCACAGTTACTCATCTTGCATTTGAAAGTTTATGAGAATGTGTGTGAGAGCACAGCATGTAAAACAACCTTTGTGTGGGTATACCTGTTACAACTTTCCTTGAAATGTGGGGCCAGGCCCTGCTCCCACGGAAATCAATGGAAGTTTTGCTTTTGCTTTCAATGGATGTAGAATCTGGCCCAGTCCCAGAATTTGTCAGGGGCCAATAGATTGGGCTCCTGCATCTCCAGAGTCAATGGACCAATTTATTTTGGCTGGTGTGTCCAAAGGTGTCCGCACAGGACATGAGTCAGGATATACTTATGCTGCTCTTCAAGCAGATGAGGACAAATTCACTTCTAGTGTAACACCGTTGATTTGAGGGGAGTTAAAACACCAGATATAAATTTGACCCAACACACCCAGTCATGCACAACCAGAACCTCTTTGCGTTGCTAAGTGTTCCCATGCCCTCATCTCTGAGGTCATGACTTTCTATGTGGGTGTTTTGGGGCAGTTTGGGGAGACAATCATTTTATGTGCAGGACATGATTTATGATGTTTACTCAGCTGCACTTTTTTATGTACACAGACCTTTGTGATTGTCAAGACAAAGATTGAGCCTACTTTTTTCTTTAATTGGCACCTACAGAGCTCCCACACCTCCCATTGATCTCAGTAGGAAGTGAGGGTGCTGAGCTTCTTCCCAGAAGTGGTCTGCTCCTTACAGGACTGGATAGCTGATGGACCATGTCTAAAGCCCTCTAGCATTTGCCCCACAAGTCAATGTCTTCAGTTCCAATACCTTCCCACATGATTCAACAATGAGATGGAATATGAATTCACTCCATGACAAAATTTTGGGGACCAATCCAAACCCTATTGAAGTGAATAGGCAGACTGCCATTGCCTTGAATGAGTTGGATAAGGCTCAAGATGTGTGACACTGATAATTATAGGCCAGATTCTGCTACCCTGACTCATGTTGAATCAATGCGACTTTTTTGCAGCGTAAGGTATTACTCAGTGTAAGGGTGACCTATGCTGGCTATTAAAGTTGGTAGGGAAAGACAAACACAGACTTGAACGCACATGGTAATGTTTCCTGGGTATGAAAACTATTTTTAATAGAATTTGTTGCAAAGAAAACATATAGCTAATGAGTGACATATTATTGTAATTCTACCACAGATCCTATTTGAGTTTCTGTTTTGTCTCTCTTCCATTCAATTATGAGTTTGTATTGCACTTCTGGACAGAATAATTCTTTTAATTGAATGTTAATATAACCAAATTCCTTTGGAGTCTAGCCTATTCAATCCAATATCAGGATAATCTATATTAAATAGTCACAGGATAGACTTCACAGAAAATAGTTAAATCCTAGCCTAATCAGAAACAAAATTCAAATAAATATATAACTCAACTGTAAGGATATTAAAGTTGCAGATTAAACCTATGACGTAACTGAAATTCACAATCTAGGCACACCAGGGGACCAGCCTCATTCTTTAATATGCCCCCCCCCCATTGTACATAGAGGCTTGAAATTTGGTCTTTAATTTTGAATGTCCATGTTGTCATGGGTGTAAACTACAATCTTATTTTTAATGTAGTTTTTGTCTGTGATGTATGTTGTTAAGAAATGATGAAACTTTTTTTCTACACCACTGAGCAAAGTGTTACAAAGTTTATATGATTTACCATGAAAAATATTGCATTAATTGCCATAGTCCATAATTCTCTGAATATATATTTAGCTTGCAATGAGTAGAGATTTGGGGCTTAATTCTGAGGCATGTAACACTGTATGGCTGCATTCCTTTTCAGTACAACAACCCATCTGTTTATCAGACTCCCTTTAAAATGTTTGATTTACCAACTCCACGGCCTAATTCTGACATCCTCACCCAGGTTATATAGCACATTACATCCTGAGTGGTTCACTCATGAGGTAAGGTACTATTCAACAAAAGCACAAGTATTAAAAATTTGCCTTAGTAACTCAGCATTTTCCATGTGGCTTTATTTAATTATAACAATTCCTTGTATCAGAGGGGTAGCCGTTTTAGTCTGAATCTGTAAAAAGCAACAGAGGGTCCTGTGGCACCTTTGAGACTAACAGAAGTATTGGGAGCATAAGCTTTCGTGGGTAAGAACCTCACTTCTTCAGATGCAAGAAGTGAGGTTCTTACCCACGAAAGCTTATGCTCCCAATACTTCTGTTAGTCTCAAAGGTGCCACAGGACCCTCTGTTGCTTTTAACAAGTCCTTGGCCATCTCAAACTTCCAGGTTTTCACTATAAACTATGGATGAAACTTTAGCTCCATTGAAGTCTATGGCAAAATTCCTATTTATTTCAATGGGATTAGGAGTTCGCTCTGTCTCTAACATCTTAAATAAATAATGGAGATATCCTATCTCCTAGAACTGGAAGGGACCTTGAAAGGTCATCAAGTCCAGCCCCCTGCTTTCACTAGCAGGACCAAGTACTGATTTTGCCCCAGATCCCTAAGTGGCCCCCTCAAGGATTGAACTCACAACCCTGGGTTTAGCAGGCCAATGCTCAAACCACTGAGCTATCCCTCCCCCCAATCCTTCCCCCAAGAATCTTGTGAATTCTTGACATCAGATTTATTCTAGTTTGTTCTGCTAAAGAGGAAACAAAGAGGTGAAGACAAAGATGATGAACAATATTTTCCTATTTTTCCACTTTAGCTATCATTTTGTACTCATTCATCTTTCCCATGACGCTAAGGCCACCAGTTTATGTATCACTTCCCATCCAAGTCAATGGGGGATTCCATGTTCTAATTGACAGCATGTTATGAGTCAGGGTGATTAGATATGTCCCAAAAGAAAAGACCAAAGGTGATATTCTTCTCATATATATGTGTATGACTTCCAGTGAAATTACAATCAGCTGTGCCAAAGCATCCAAAGGCAAAATTTGGCCCTAACTTTCAGGTATGGTCAACATGATATCCCACATTCATGATGAAATTTGATCCTGTATAGTTAGCATACTTCTATACACATATATGAATAATGAAAATATAAAGTTACATTAATCAGACTTTATTAAAGTAAGACATATAAAGCCTTATGGCTTCAGGGCATACGCCAACCTCTGATTGACACAGGTTTGGAAGAAAGTTCCCCGATGCGCAGGTAATTGTCAACTATGGGATATCCTCCAACTTCTTGCATGATATGGGCCACTAAACACAAGATACTGGATGGTTTGATTGCTAAAAATGACTTGGGCTGCTATGAATCACAGGATAACAACATCTACAGCAATAACTACAGAAATAACACCATGTTGCTTCAAAGCAGTGTTAGTGCTTTAGAAATATTTCCTGAACAAGCTGGGTATATAAGCCTCACACTGTTCATTTTCATTCATCATCTCTGCAAAGGTGAGTTACACTTTTGCAAAAATTCTGTACGATCCAGCTTTTCACAACAACCTTCATGTCTCAGCCTCCTTTTAAGCTATGCATATTGCAACAAAGAACAAGAAAGATTATGAGGCACTGAGAAAGAGCAATTTGTATGAGAAAAATTGCATAAAATTTATAATACTGTAAAATGATCAGAGGACGAGTCTTTTTTTTTTTTTTTTTTGGAAATATGTCTGGCAGGATCTATTTTTCTGTGCACAATATTCCATCATAGTTTTGTCAGATAGTTATATACAAAGATGAACATAACAATCCAGTGCATTTCAGCACAATGTAATCTGTAATAGGTTTGGCTTTGGTCATATTTCATCCATTCTCATAAATAAAGAGTTATAATTACACTCTAAAAATATTCCAAGTCACTGAAAATTTTAATTATTTTTCAATTATTGGATTACTTAATCCACTCATTTAAAACTCAACTGCTTTAAATGACATTTGCCAGTGTGACAGCTAAATAAATGCCAAATAAATGCTTAGAAATTTACTGGATGTGTTTGTATAATATATATTATGTCTGCCTGAGTTCTGCTTGGCACAAGACCTAATTGTTGGGGGTAGGTGGGCATAATTCACTTTTAGGTCTCCAGTCCTAGTCTGTGCTGAGTCCTGAGTCAGCCCTCAGCACAACTGCAAGCAGCCTGATGGCTGCGCTAGTATGTATCCTAAGGAGCTATTACTGCAGCTGTGGATTACCAGAGTGCAGGACAATTTCCTCCTACCTATGCCCTTAATGCTAGGGGCTGTAAAGCGGGAATCCTTGGCTTGACTCTTAAAACAACCTTACATCTGCTTTGTCTCATTAGCAACAAAAGAACCTGAACATATTTTTGCACCTTTTCAACCAACACTAAGGCCCAGAGCCACAAAGATATTTAGTCTCTTAACTTCCATTGATAACTGAGCTACCACAACCTCCAAATCAGAGTTAACCTCTTCCACTGTCTGCCAGAGATTTCAGCCAGTTAAGATACAAGGATAATTTCCCCCCACACTTCCCTATGGAGGAATACATGCATAGCAGCCAAGTAGATTTTCTACTTTAGAAATCCCAGCAAGAGATACAAAGGTAATAGTCACTATACAAATGATCCAGATACATCCCTAGTATAACTTAAATGCCATTGAGTTCAGTAGAAATAAATATGGCCCCTCAAGATAGGGAAAGTTTCTTCCTCTTTGTTTCAAAAGTGCCTGACATATTTTGGATGATAGCCCAATTCATAAATAATTATTAATAATCATATAATAACCTTGCAAAATGGCAAAGGCATAATATAGAAATAGATTTGTTTCTATAAATTATATTTGAGTTGGATGAAACCTTACATTGGAAAGGGTTAAAAACCATATGAAGCATCTTAGCTTGGTAATATTAGTTGGTGCCAGAGAGAAGAATTTAGGGAATCAATATCACATTGTCTCACCTGGTTGGTGTAGCATCTACCTCTTCTGAAATGTAAGGAATTACACTGGATATCCTGTAGAGCTCCCTTAGCTGAGAAATGGTTCCCTTTTTCATAGGTAGGTCAAGGAAATGTATCAGTACCATCTTAGGTGGTTATGGTTGACATCAAGCACAGTTAGGAATAACTGTGACTGATAACCTCAACACAAATCATTTAGGGACAAATACGTTGCATGACATTTAACTTGGGGGACACTCTGGTTAGTGTGTGAAAGGAGTGGTGAACAAACAGGACGCTCCATCAAAGTAATTGCAGATAACAGCTGTCCCACTAGAACTGATATGTAGCCACCTCTGTAGCATCAAGGAAGCATGTGCTGACTACAACTGCAAATACAAGGGAACAATGGGGATTTCCTGCACTCACCATACAATATCTCAGTTCAAAATTATACACACCTGTCATGAAAATAAAAGCTGCTGTGTCTGTTGCCAGTCATTTCCATCACATAACAAGGAAATAACCAGAGATGGCCCCAACCAGAAACCTGGATCAAAACAACAATGTATTTTGAAAAAGTTTGGATCCAGTTCCAAAGTTTGGGGCTCAGACCCACCTTTAGGAATAACTTATTTTTGAATGGCAAAGGGTGAAATCCTGGCTCCGCTGATGTGAACAATTAAATTCATTGAAATTAAAGAGGCCAGGTTTTTACCCCAAGTCTTCCTGATGACTCAAAAGTCATGATAATGACAGAGAAGAATGCACCCATCTGATAAATATGAATTGTTCTTCTTTAAAGGGACAGGTAGGGCATCAGCCATCACCAATTTTATAAAATAATGATGGGAAGGGAACACAAAAAGAAACAACTAAAACTTCTGTTTCTTTTCTTTTAAAAAAGGACTAGACTTTGGCTTTCAAAGTGTCCAAAGGATTTGAACCCACATTACTGCCTGATTATCACTAGCAGCAGCAGCACCTTCAATTGCAAGCCGTATCTCAGAGAGCTTTGAAGAAGCTCTTCTTGTTAACGTATTTCAGGAACACTCTGCTAATTCTGTGAGGGAAAAAACCCAAAGCACCACTACTGCCAACAAAGGAGTAAAAGCAACAGAGGAGAGTGTAAAGTTTAGAGATAGTCATTCATATAAGATACTAATGAAACAACTATACAAATTGCTAAATTACAAAATGCAGTGTTTTAACAGGATTGATTCTATGAGAGGATTCCTTATACAAAGCTTGTCCATTCAGACTCCGGTTTTACAACACACTGTGTATGGTCTGATACAGCACAGAATGGCTGTAGCCTTCCTTGCCCAAGCCCCTGATAGGCAGAGATCTTCCTGGCTTTGCAGCACACCAACCTATTCAGAGAAAAGATCTGTCTGCCATAAGACAACTAGGGTTACCACCTGGCCTGTATTTGACCAGCCTGGATTTCCAATTGCCAGAAAAATAATTTAATCTGCCTTTATTTACATGGTCTAAAGATTTACATTATTATCACAATACACTGGTATATGTAATGTTAAAAGTTTCTGTGTCCAGATACGGATGCCGCAGTGTTACCACTTCTGCAGTTTAAATAAGAAAATGACGTTATCAATCTTACCTATAGGTGTTATCTCTCTAGATACTATAAGTGGCTGTTGAAGGGGGTGGGTTGCAGAGTTGCTTTGTGGTTGGGGACTTGAGTGGCAGTGGACTTGCCTTGTGATGGGGATAGGTGCCTTTTTTTTTTTTTGCATTTCAAAGATGGTAAGGGTAGACACAACCCATCCATTTCACTCCTGTTTGGACTGTTAATCAAAAATCACCACCCCTTCCAGCAGTTAGTTTAGGTCAGAACAGCACTGAGGGTCGGATTCGGCCACCTTGAATAACACCTTACTCATTCCACCGATGAAGCCTCTTGGAGGCTGAGTATTGGTGGCTGATTCTGGACCTGAGGTTGCACTTGATTTGTCTGCTGGTGAAGGGCAAATGTGTTGTCCACATGCTCTGCAATATAAAAGGAGTTCACTAAACCTGAGTGTCAGTAGCTAACTGCTCATAGGTAGTTCTCACCTAATTTTTCTCACTTATATACAGGGGTAAAATCCTGCCTATATTGAAGTCAATGGGAGTTTTGCCGTTCACTTAAATTGGGCCAGGATTGTACGCTGGGTCTTTAGAAGTTGAGATATGAACACAATAAACTAGAGGTATCTGAAGTGGCTGTTAGCCACCTCTGCATTATAATCGTGTACCATTTTAGATATTTATTTCAATAACATACTGGTTTCATATCTCTCTCTTCATGGGGGCAGATCCTCAGCCTCCAATGGAGCTATAACAATTTACATCAGATGAGACACTCCCCTGCCCATAACTTTACCATTTTTACCACAGTGCTTTACAAATATTGATGGGTTCAGGATTCTACAGCAGTAAAACATTGCCTGAAGGTTGGAAATATTCCTCAGATTAGATTAGAGTCTCTGTGTCCTGATATTATCCAATGCCAAAGGTCAAGCTTGCCTCTTAGAAATGTTCCTCTTTCAAGTCTCCACATCTCCCTCCCTTAACAGCTCAGACATTCCCTTCTTGCCACCTCTGGTCTGATGAAGTCCCTCCATGTACATGCGGAAACCGAGAGCAGAATTAGGTAGATCAGAATGTATGAGCTTTCCTTTATAAATGATGCTCAGGAAAATGTACTAAACTAGATCTTAAAATGTGCTAGTCTTATCAAGATCACACTGTACCTCATTGCTTTAATGGAGATCACACTGTACCTCATTGCTTTCATGGCCCTGGAATAATAGCTGCTGTGAAAGAGAAATTATACTTTCAGAAGCATTCTTTCTGCCAGCAAAGATTTTCTTGGGAGTGAAATTGACCATAATCTCCCTGTCAAGATCAATTCGTAGTTATGTTTTCACCAGCCTCTTGAACAGGATTTAATTAAATGAGCTTGCTGGGATGTACTTGTGACCTGTTAAGAAACAAGATGAATCCAGACTCCCTTAGGTTCAGACACAGTCCCATGCTATGGTACCAGATGTTCAAAATATGCCCTCCTGGCTGGTACAGGTTCTCTTAATACTTGTCTCTTTGTTATTTTTTTTTAAATTGAGCTTTTCTGTTGTGGGTTTGGGCATAAAGGGTTGATCTGCACCTGGAATTTAGCATGTGGTTGGAGAGCATCCTGGTTTGCCTCCTCTTGCAATTTGTCATCAATAAATTCAGAAGTGGCCAATGAATGGAATGATTGCCTGGCTGATTGTAGCACTGCCGCTCACGTACACTGAAGCGTGAATAATTTAAACTGTGCTGGCCTGTCAGTATTGGATTTGTATTTGGTGTGTGAAGAGCACACTGGGAGGTTTCAGATAAATCACAGCATAAATAAATAAATAAATAAAGGTGGGTTATGGGTGAAGAAATAGAAGGATACAATTGTACATATTCATTTACATATACAGTATCAGGAGATGAGGGAAGGAAAGAGGTGTAATTTTTCTAATCAAAGATATCATTTGGTCACATAGTAACTGCGAAACAAGTGACATCGGCCAGTGTTGTTCAGAATCTCCTGGAAAAGTAGGTTTTCTGAATGCAGTGGGAGAGAAGCCACTTTGAAGGATGCTTTTCAAAAAGTAGTTTCTTTTCTTCTTTTAATTCATTACTTCATTTAATAGCACATTAATGGAGTGCAGGATAACAGAAAAACAGCTCAATATTGTGAGAGTAACACGATCAAGGTTAAACATTACTGACCCAGGAGTTATTGTGTTTAAAAACAGAAGGGGGGGAGGGGAAAGTACTGCATTGTATGACTATTTTTAACGTCTCTGATTCGTAAAATGCCTGGAAATCTTCCCATTGGAATACAACAACAGTACAGACCGTTACTGGATTTTTAGAATAATTTAGAATTATTTATTATCTGTAATATGGTAACACCGAAAGGCCCCAACTGAGACAGACCCTTTTGCGCTGCATGTGATACTAACACATTGGGCCAGATTAGGAACCCCTTACTCATTATGATGAATTATTCATACAAGTAGTCCCACTGATAGAAATTAACTCCACATTTTATTGTAGAACTAAGCAAACAAAAATTGTCTATAACTGTTTTCAGTATTTCTTTAAATACAGCATGAAGCACAACTGCATAAAAACAGAAGTTTAAAAGTAGCCCAATACATTGATATTATTTAACTTTAATATTGATACTAGGGCTGTCAAGCAATTTAAAAAATTAATCGCAATTAATCTCGCCATTAAACAATAATAGAATACCATTTATTTAAATATTGTTGGATGTTTTCAACATTTTCAAATACATAGATTCCAATTACAACACAGAATATAAATGTACAATGCTCACTTTATATTTGTTTTTTGATTACAAATATTTCACTGTAAAAAACAAAAGAAATAGTATTTTTCAATTCACCTAATACAAGTACTGTAGTGCAATCTCTATCATGAAAATTGAACTTACAAATATAGAATTATGTACAAAAAATAACTGCATTCAAAAATAAACAATGTCAAACTTCAGAGGGGTAGCCATATTAGTCTGGATCTGTAAAAAGCAACAAAGAGTCCTGTGGCACCTTATAGACTATAAGGTGCCACAGGACTCTTTGTTGCTAATGTCAAACTGTAGAGCCTACAAGTCCACACAGTCCTACTTCAGCCAATCGCTTAGAAAAATAAGTTTGGTTACAATTTTCAGGGACTGATGCTGCTCATTTCTTGTTTACAATGTCACCTGAAAGCGAGAACAGGTGTTTGCATGGCACTGTTGTAGCCGGTGTCGTAAGATATTTATGTGCCAGATGCACTAAAGATTCATATGTCCCTTCATGCTTCAACCAAAATTCCAGAGAACATGCATCCATGCTGATGATGGGTTCTGCTCGATAACGATCCAAAGCAGAGCGGACCAATGCATGTTCATTTTCATCATCTGACTCAAATGCCACCAGCAGAAGGTTGATTTTCTTTCTTGCTGGTTCGGGTTCTGTAGTTTCCACATTGGAGTGTTGCTCTTTTAAGACTTCTGAAAGCATGCTGCACACCTTGTTCCTCTCAGATTTTTGAAGGAACTTCAGATTTTTAAACCCTAGGTCGAGTGCTGTAGCTGTCTTTAGAAATCTCACATCGGTACCTTCTTTGCATTTTGTCAGATCTACAGTGAAAGTGTTCTTAAAACAAGTGCTTAAAACATGTGCTGGGTCATCATCCGAGACTGCTATAACATGAAATATATGGCAGAGTGCGGGTAAAACAGAGCAGGAGACATACAATTCTCCCTCAAGGAGTTCAGTCACATATTTAATTAACGCATTATATTTTTAATGAGTATCATCAGTATGGAAGCATGTTCTCTGGAATGGTGGCCGAAGCATGAAGGGGCATATGAATGTTTAGCATATCTGGCATGTAAATATCTTGCAATGCCGGCTACAAGAGTGCCATGCAAACACCTGTTCTCACTTTCAGGTGACATTGTAAATAAGAAGCAGGCAGCAGTATCTCCTGTAAATGTAAACAAACTTGTTTGGCTTAGGCTAGGTCTACACTACCCGCCTGAATCAGCGGGTAGAAATCGATCTCTTGGGGATCGAATTATCGCATCTCGTCGGGACACGACAATCAATCCCCGAATCGACGCTCTTACTCCACCTGTGGAGGTGAGAGTAAGCGCCGTCGACGGGGAACCGCGGAGGTCGATTTTGCCGCCATCCTCACAGCGGGGTAAGTCGGCTCCGATAGGTTGAATTCAGCTACGCTATTCATGTAGCTGAATTTGCATATCTTAAATCGACCTCCCCCCATAGTGAAGACCTGCCCTTAGTGATTGGCCGAACAAGAAGTAGGATTGAGTGGACTTTAGGCTTTAAAGTTTTACATTGTTTTGTTTACGAGTGCAGTTATGTCATAAAAATATCTACATTTGTAAGTTACACTTTCATGATAAAGAGATTGCACTATGGTACTTGTATGAGGTGAATTGCAAAATACTATTTTTTTGTTTATTATTTTTACAGTGCAAATATTTGTAATAAAAATAATATAAAGTAAGCACTGTACACTTTGTATTCTGTGTTGTAGTAGAAATCAATATATTTGAAAATGTAGAAAAACATCACAATTCAATTGGCATTCTATTGTTTAACAGTGTGATTAATCACAATTTTTTTTTTTAATATTCGATTAATTTTTTTGAGTTAATCGAGTGAGTTAACTGCGATTAATTGACAGCCCTAATTGATACCATCGGCCATTATTCTGTACCTACTTACCCATATATTGTTATTGCCTCTTTTCTGTCTTGGCAATTGCCCAGCATGTCTCTATAGCCTTTAACTCTCTGTTTTCAGTTGCAAAACTTTGGTATCTCTCTTCCTAATATCACACTTACATTTGAAATAGAAGCAGCACCCCTGTCCTTGCCTTGATCCATTGCAGGCTATCATTTATCCCTGTTCCTCCTAATTTCAGTGCATCTGATTAGCCTCAACAAAGGGCAAAACAGATTTGTGTATTTTGGCTGAGGACCATGATATCTTTACATAAATAATATTGTAAGAGATACAAAATGTCAGCTCCCACTAGCAATCATTGATGATTAAATGTTTGTTTTTCCCCAGTGGTTGCTATATTTCTGTGTTAGTGCACAGCTGATTTATTTTTTTTAAGTAAGAAAAAAGATTTAAGGCCTTTTCTATTTCTTCCTGTCCAATATTAAGCATTACTTACTTGTAATAGAAAATATGTTGCTTAAATGAGCAGTTTTCTTGGGCTGGTTCAATAGTTTTAGAGGCTCAAATGTGTGCCAAATACTGCTTGGAAGGAGCACCACAGGAGAACCATTAAATTTAAAATAGTTTACATTTTTCAATATAGAAGACACAAATTAATGGCCTAGACAGCGTCTTATTTACAGAGATACAACAAGGGCCCTCGGGGATCATAACTCTTTGAAAATCTCTTCAAAGAGATTCCCTCTCCCCAATCACTCCATGTATGTGTGTGAGGGAAGAACATTTTCTGCACGAAAGATGTGGTCCTGCCCAGTACATCCTTCCTGTAATGTCATGTTTTGTGATACACAGATTCTGTAGATGGTGATTCTACCGCACACATCAGCCTAGTTTTTGAGTAGTGCTGAGATACAGCAGCACCCTCTGCTTGCTTTGGCCTGCACCCTGGCTCTAGTTTGCTCACTCTCTTTCACTTGTAACAGTAGCCAGTGGCTATGACCCCAAGCCATATGACACATATACCTTTTGTAACCCGACCTATGTGAGGTGCCTGGGTCAGAAAATACAAGGGGCTTTACCAGTGTTTATCAGAATTTGTGGAAAACTCTCTCTGGGATTCTAGAAAATGGGGATAGTTCTGTGGAATTTGCTGACCATTCCCTACCACGCAGCACAGAGGTCTTCTTCATGTGGATCTTCTGAGCGTGCTCTAGTTGAATATTTTGAACTACAAATATTATTTTTCGTCTGTGAAACTTTAAGTTCCTTAAAAACCATGTACTAAATGTCATAAGCCTTCTTTATACTAATTTTCAAGATATATCACCTGAAGCAAAGACAGTTTGTATGAAAAAGTGCACACACCTCCCTATTCATACACACAGGCCTGATTTATACATACGAGAGTTTTATATGTGCAACAGTGACTTTCCTAAAATAACACAAGACACAGGTCAGCAGCTGACTATGAATGCACTGTAACTGTCCTGACTTCCATGGACCTTTTTTAATAGTTTCCATGCACATAACAAAGCCTCAAAGGTGCTACTATATGGAAGATCTCCAGATTTCCATTCTGCAGATTGTTTTAGGAATTGGGCACAGCATGGGAGGGTAAAATAGAAGTGGGTGAGTGTGGAAGTCCCTATTTAAATCAACAAAAGAGAAACCAAACACCCACACAAAAAGCTTTCCAGTAGCCCCACTTGCTGTTGATCTTGCCCTTTAGCACTATAATTTCAATCTGTCTGTAACAAGGAAATAAGGCTTGCTTCTGTTGTGGTAGGCTGAAAAAAGGCAGATAATAATTAAAACACATTTAACTTAGCACATGCTCAAAAATAATTATTTAAAATATTAAAATAATTTCAGCAAGGTAGAGCAGCAGAGGGAAGAGTTTGTTTCTGAGGCTAAACTCTTCCAAACACTTCAACTATAGTGGGTTAGGTACAGAAATGGGAATGATGAGACCTGAATTCTATTGCCATCTTTATTGCAGACACCCCAACAGATCTCTGTGTGCCACATTTTCCACACCTATATCATCTGGCTAATAGTTCCTTATCCTTTATATATATATTTTAAATCATCAGTTGTGATTGCCATCAGGGCAATCTGCTGCCGGGCCGCCAGACAGTCTATTTACATTTGCACAGCCACCAGCAGGTCCAACAACCATGGACTGACGTGTTGTGGAACCATCCCATGCTCCCACAACACCCTCACATCCCCTCTGGTGCCAGGACCCCTGCACTCAGTGCTCACTAGCTTCTTTTTCTAGTCCCCCAGCCCTCCCAGAGCCCATGATGAAACAAATTATGGCCTCATACTACACAGGTGTGGTAGGGTTATCTTCTTCCACCCTGTGCATGGCAGGCATACTTTGTAATCACGTCACACAATATGCAGCTAAATCTAGAGCAAAACACAGCATTTGTTTAATAGCCCATAGCAAATTTATAGAACATTTAAGAGTTGGAGGTAAAAGTACTGTATCCAGTCAAAACTATAAGGATAGTCACAATCTGGCCAGGACACAGGGGTTTAGATCCCTACTCTAGCAAAAATGAGATGGGATATTTAGTAATCTTGGTTTTATATCTCATGGTAAATTATAAATTCTGTCCTCCACAATAGTAAGGGAAGAATATTTTTCAGGACACAAGTGTGGTGATTTTTTAATGGAAAAATAAAGCTACTCACATTCTCTGTGTTCAACTGTTCTATCAGACATGCAAGAGAATATTGATTGGGGATTTGTGTGTGCAACTTCAATCCATGTTAATGGGCAATACTGTACATGCCTAAATCCCCACCCGTCATGCTGAAGATGCACACTGCTAGTTTTCCTTTTGGCACTTGAAATAAAAGCCCAATATCTTCCTTTTCTGAACTTTTTGACTCAAGAGATTCTAAGCCTGCTGAGTATTTGAAATCCATTTTAAGACTAAGCAGATGTGGAGGCAGGAGAAGAAAGTGACAGTTTTCATCCTCCCTTGTCTGCCCTTTCGAATGTCAATAACTGCAAAATATTAGCAAAGAAGAGATAAAAGCTTTTTGGATGTGTGGAGGTTTTCTAATAACCATGTGAACACCTAGCTGAAGAGTGAACTAGTTCTGAGATAAAAGGGTACAGTAGTATCTGAATAATCTCACTTAAAAATTTCTTTGTTAATAAAACAGATTTCTTCAGTTCCATTGCTTTGCTATGTTTTCCCTGTCACAATATCCTTTTATTTCTTAAATAACTGAACTGTCTCCCATCCCACAAGTACATTCTTAAACTGTATGCTTATAATGATCCTTGTCAAATGTAATCTTGTGTTTCCATATTTAAACTCATTCCATATGGAAAATCTTATTGCTTTGTTCTTAATATGCTAATTTTGCAATCATCATTCAACTTGAAAAGTATTTGTTTTTTTTTATATGCATTAACATGGCTTAGGGGCAGCAGAGTTCCTTTACTTGTAACCAAAAAAATAAGATTAGCTTGTCATTCCTTACAAAACTTTAATCAACCCAGGGCTCTTCAAACTAACAAAGGGCAACAGTGTCAACTTGTTAGGGTCCGATGAATCATGTCTGTGGCATAAGCTTAAGAGGTACTATGTGTCACAGGTCAGAGCAACAGCACCCATGTTCCCCCTCTGCAATCCAGCAAAGGCACCCAGTCTAGGCTCCCAGCCCCTCAGCTGTCACCCATGTCTCTCTCCCTCCTGACCTGGGTTTTACCCGGCTCCATGGTTACCAGTCTACACTGTGAGTTCCTCAGCAAGTCATACTGCCTAAGCAGGCCAAATCTATCTCCCACTTTTGGCCTGAAGGCTGGACTTTGACCATCCCTGATTTAGTACTACATATCATTTTTAACATTCTGAGTTTCTTTGCAGAAAAGCACCAACATATTATATGAATGCAGAGGCTGAGCATTAGCCCCTACTTCAGTTTTAAATTATTGCTCTTTTCAGATCCAAAATCCAAAACAATCAATGAAAAGAAGACTGACAAATGGGGCTTTCTAGGAACTGCCTTTTTTGTACTCCTTGAAGCTCTTTACAGAGATGTTAAATTTCAAGGGATTTCCCTCTCCCTCCCCCCAGAAATGGGCAAATGCCATTTTTTTTCTAAAAATGGCCAAGTGGGGTATTGAGAGTGGGACAGTAAGACCACTGAATGGCCAGTAAAAACCAGAGGATGTTATCACAAACAGAAGAAGATAAATTATGATATCTGCTATCTTAAATGTGATTACAATTATTATTATTATGCAATCCATCAGAGATTGAGTCTCTCACACACACCCTGTTACACACAAACACACAGGCAGGTAGAAATCAAGAGGTAGGATTAAATAATAAAATCAGACATGTTTTATTAGTCTTTGCCTTCAGACAATCTAATGTGTTTTATTTATGGCTTTCCATGCAATACAGATACCATATATACCTAGTACACTGAGCCCAGCCTTTCTGGTTAATCTCCATCCTCAGAGATACAGTTCAGAATGGATATGCTAGGGCACTCCAATTTTACAGTAGTAAAGCAACAAGACATTTGGAAAAAGAACCAGGTCAGTTTTGCTTTCATTTGCACCAGTTGAAATATGTAGTAACTCTACTAATTGTGGATGTGTACTGAGATATCTGAGAGGAGTATTGTCTATCCACTCTGAGAGCAAAAAGAACTCACAACTTGGTTTTTGTTATGGAGTTGCAATATATTATAAATCATAGCATTTAAAATATTTTGCATTTCTATACATGAATCTCAAAGCATTTTACAGAGACCTCTTTATCTTTGAATCTCAAAAGACTTTACAAAAATGAACTAATTTAGATTTTCAGGTATGAAGGCTATTATGAGGCATGAAGTTATTAATACCCATCATAGAACCAGCATCCCAGAGTGCCTCCTTGTGGTGCTACCTAGAGTTGCAGCCCCTCTGCTTCCTCCTCTAGACTTCAGTGTTCTGTGCAGTGACTCACCCTCTGGCTAAGTCATTAACAAAAGTCACCCACTTCTGGGGTATCCAAGTCCAATAGAAACAAAACACAGTCTTTGCCCCAGTCTAAAACTGGGCCCTTCCCCTCCTTCCCAAGGGGTCTATCTTCTCTTCTCTAATTCAAGTACTGTTCTGCCCACCCACTGCGCTCAGCTTTTGCCCTCACTGGTCTTTCCTGAGCAGTCAGTCCCAAGACTTCCTACTTTGAGTCTACCATAGGCCTTTGTACCTGCTTTGTACTCTCCTCTGGCTCGTCAGTCTTCTGTGCTCCTCCCTAGCCAGCCCTCCCTCCCCCTGCCACCCCAATGCTTAGCTTCCTTCATCTTAAATCCCAAACCCCGCACAGGAGTAGTGGGACAGTCTAACTGCACAGTGCTGATTACCCAACACCTCCTGGCCTTCAAAAGGGTGGGTATTACAATATCCCATTTCACACATGGGTAGAGGAAGGCACAAAGGTTAACACACTACTTTGTAGAGGGGCTGAACATCTACAACTTTGGAATGAGTGACTTGTCCAAACTCACACCACAAGGTCTCATAGAAATAGGAATTCTGGAGATTTAACTATTAGACCAATAATTATAAATCTGTATCTATAAATGTTATAACTTTAAATATGGCTTTTACATTCTGAAGAATGACAATGCAACATTTCTTTGCACAAAGTGACATTGTTCCCCTAAAAAAAAAAAAAGGCATCTAAATATCCATCCAACTGAGATGTCTGTCCGTTTTAATATTTTTTAAATTCTTTTTATACGTAAATTATCCCTAGAAAACATGCACTCAAATCTAACTTCTGTCTCCAATTAAATGAGTTATAACACTTGTAAGAGAATTTCCTTGTGCTAATATGCTAAACAGTAAGTATTCCATATTGTAAATTGATGCCAACTAGAAAGAATCACACATTCTATGAATTCCATGGCATTTCAGTTTTTATATTTCTACTGAAAGTACCTTTGTGACCTTTCCCCTTTTTAGTGTGGATTAATCATATAAACATCCGTGGACCATTTTGCATAGAAAGTGTTTGAATACTATATCCAGTTAGCTTCTTTTACAGAGATAGGTGGTAACATAACAGCTTAAAAATAAAAAAAAGTATCATCAGTTTCTTGAAAGACATTTAGGGCTTGTCTACACTGGCAATTTACAGCGCTGAAACTTTCTTGCTCAGGGGAGTGAAAAAACACACCCGTGAGTGCAGCAAGTTTCAGCGCTGTAAAGCACCAGTGTAGACAGTGCCCCAGTGCTGGGAGCTACGCCCCTCATGGAGGTGGGTTTTTTTTTAAAGTGCTGGTAGAGCTCTCTCCCAGCGCTCTGCCGCGACTACACAAGCCACATTAAAGTGCTGCCGCGGCAGTGTAGCGTTGCCAGTGTAGACTAGCCCCCAGTCATTGCCCACATGAAACACTCTGTGCATTTAAGGAGCTGTTCGAATATGAGATTAGAATCAAGCTGACACTAATTAAAAGCCATTGTGAGCTGGATTGTGCCCTTCGTGACCATACACAAAATCCAGTGCATATTTGATTCTGCATGTGTATATATCTTTTATCCACCATAAAAAGTTATTTATATATAGGCCCTGATCTTGCAGTCACATATGCATGTGAGTATTCCCACTTTGATGAGTCATCGGTTTGCAGAATTGGCATCACTGCTTGAACGCCATAGAAAGGACATATTTCTATGTACAATATAGTAAATCTAACGCTATTTGTTTTCTTGATGTTTATTTTGACTATAAAAATAATCTCATTGAAAAGCAAGATGTGGTATTCTTACAGTTTGACCCAAAGACAGTTCAAAGAACACTTCCTAGATCTCTTGTAGAAATAAATGTCACAGACAAACCAAGTTGCAATAAAGGCAATTTACAAGAGTGGATAGTTATGCATACTCTCCAGCTAGTTGTTAGTTCTTACTGAAAAGCAGACAGATCAAAATATGTCCCTTCCCCAGAATTTCTAGCTGAGTTATCCTAACTGCAGCTACTGCACCTATAATTATATAGCTTTAGCTGATTATGTAAACCAAGGACAAGGGTAAAAGTATGCTTGAGATCATCTAAAAATACAAAATAATTTTTTTGAGTGGGGGTGGGGAGTAAAGCTGATGTTTGAGCTCTCCCTCTGCTATGTTTTTATGCCATTTTGATAGTCTGGAATCCGGTTTCATATTGGACCATATTCCATTTCAGAGTATGACCTCAGAGAGCTTTCATTGAATTGGTTAGCAATTCTCAGAGCTCGTTCTAATTCATCGATTAACTATGTTATCTAAACAAGAACACTTGGGTTGCCTCAGCCTGTAATGTTTTGCCTAAATTAGCCTATCAAAGGACTAAATGTCTATTTTGAGCTCTTGGAGATTCGAACAACTTGTACAAACCTCTACAGCCTGACATTTCCTTCATAAATAAAATTAACTGTAATTACTTAAAAGGATTTGGACACACAATGGGCACTGTCAGTCACACACAAACCTATTAGATCAAGAGAGGTTTAGCTGTTAAAATTTACACTGACAATTAAAAGACAGGTTATTTTAAATTGTTTGGGTTTTTTTTTAATCATATCCTGAAAAATCTTCTCTGATGCTCAATACATATTTAGCTACACCTTGCAACTGAGATGCCAAAGTTGGAAGAAGTGATTTTGGAAACCCTCCTCGTATCAAGAGCTATTTTGGAGGTGGACAGGTAAACCTTCCTCAAGAGCAAGGAGGAATAGGAGGCTTGACAGCAGCAGATTGGTAGAGAATAGGGACCTAGAACAAGGTAAGAACACTTCTGTATACCACTAATCCATATTTAACACAGGGTACTATTGTTATCTCAAAAATAGGATGCACATAAAATAATAGACCTAAGCTGAGTTATTCAAAGTGAGCAACTCAAATTGTTTTCATCTTTTTAAAGTGTACAGTACTTTGCAATTTTCTTGCACTTATTCTTTATTACTCAGGGTGAGAATAATGTATTGGGAATATCTGGTACCAGTCTTGGTGTCTAGATGGTTCACAGCTTGGAACAGTGCATTATTGATATTCAATATCTGAAATTTGAGCTGCATTGGCTAGTTTCAGTCAGATATGTGGGACACAGGTTATATTTGTTCCATAATTGGATAAGCTTAACTCTTAGAATCATATTTCCCATGTGAATTCTCTCATTTCTGTGTTAAAATTAATTTCTGGAGCCAAACTCAGTTCCAAGGTCCTTCCAGGCAGCAGAACCCAGGAGCCCCATTGTGCAAGGGACAGGGATGGATGCAGGGGGACCACACAAGCTCAGCTGTGATAGATCTCTCTGAAGCATGAAGTAGATTGGCTGGAAACCTAGGATGCATTACTATAGGAAGGCTGCCTGTCAACAGGAGGCTGCATCTGTCTCAGAGATAAAAGGCTGAGTCCACCATGTAAGGAGTTGAACCTATGCTTCTAGGGAGTACTCATTTTCCAGACTTGTTCCACCGATTACAGAACCATCATCTCATGTACATACTAGCCGTGGTCTATAAACAGCTTCATTTACTAGTAACAGAGGGTCCTGTGGCACCTTTAAGACTAACAGAAGTATTGGGAGCATAAGCTTTCGTGGGTAAGAACCTCACTTCTTCAGATGCAAGAAGTTACTTTGCAGATGTTACTTTTTACAGATTCAGACTAACACTGCTGCCCCTCTGATACTTCATTTACTAGGTGCACGTTTTACAATGAAGGCTGCAGGTGGTAAGCACATTTCATAAAACATTGGCTTCTAAATAAAGCTATAAGTGTCCATATGTAAATGCTAGTAGGAGCATGGTTATAAAGAAAAATAGCTTGAAATGTGGCTATAAAAAGAAAATATGATTTCATAGGCATTACAGAAACATAGTGAGATAAGTCTCATGATAAGAATATCAAATACTGGGAAATATATATTTTACATATGAGAGAGAAGCTTAGGAAGGAGTAGGTTATACTCTACAATGAAAAAGTATAGTATGTATATAGTGATTTAGATCCAGATGGATAATGATGGTAATAGTAATATTGAAATTATGGATTAGATTAAAAGAAAGGAGCAATAACAAAAATCATAGCCAGGGTTATGGATCAGCAAGTCAGGAAGAAAACAACAAAGTATTGGTAAAACATATTAATGCTGACAAGTCATAGGATCTGATGCTATTCACAGGAGATTTTACTCCATTTTCTGTTTTGATAAACTGTGCTTTATTGCAAATGTTTCCCATTTTTTTAAAGTATTGATTATAATTTCCTATTTCAATGAGTGAAAAGGGAGACTGTGCAGAGACACATTTGGTTTTACTATTGACCAATTGGAAGGAAATAAGCATGGGATACCAATTAGTGGGAATCTTGTAGCAATTTATCATAAAAGAATAGAACTAAATATACCAAAGTAGGAGTTTAACATCACATCAGGATATCAAATTTAAATGCAAAAAAGCAATGAAACCTCAATGCAACACATCTTTCCTCCTTTGTCTATATCCTTTTATGACTATTTAGCTCTGTTGTAATTTATACTTTAACTGCACAAATTGGAGCTAATCTTGACCCTCTGTCTGCTTGGCAGTGCATTTATGCCACATAAATGGAGGCGAAAGGATTTGGGAAGTGGGACATGCAACCTCTGTGCTGTGTGGAAGAAAGAAAAACAATTTCACTAAGAGTGTATAGTGGAAAAGATGACCTGAGACTTATGGGAGTAAATGGAAGGTTAGATAAAGAACAGAAACACAAAACTAAATCATATATGGAAAATAGAAGAGGGAAAAGAGAACAAAATAGGGCGTCAGATAAGCAATGAAAACTTATAGTAACAAAATTAGGGGGGCAAATAAAGTAAATGAAACAAAACATGAGCATTAAAGAAGAGAAGGTTTAATTTTAGTAGCATATTGCTTACACTTGCTGTGTCAAAAACTTCAGATGAGGTTTAAAAAATTTCAATCGCAATTTTATCATGAATACTGAGAGGAAAGATATAAAAGGATTATTATTTCACAGTTAAATGAGGAGCATCAAAACAAACAACAAGACAGTGCACTAATACTTGGTGATCTTAAACCTTTGAAGAGGAAGAAAGAAAACAAAAAACATAAGAATGGCCATACTAGGTCAAACCAATGGTGCATCTAGCTCTGTATCTTGTCTTCAGACTGAAGCATTTGACACTGGCCACTAAGGGAATGAACAGAGGAGGGCAATTATTGAGTGAACCACCCCCTGTCATCCAGCCCTAGCTTCTTGCAATCAGAGGTTTAGGGACACCCAGAGCATGTGGTTGTGTCCCTGACCATCCTGGCTAATAACCATTGGTAGATCTAGCCTCCATGAACTTATCAAATTATTGTTTTAACCCAATTATATTTTTGGTCCTCATAACGTCACTGGGCAATGAGTTCCACAGGTCAAATGTACGTTGTGTGAAGAAGTAATTCCTTATGTTTGTTTTACACCTGCTGCCTATTAATTTCATTAGGTGACCCTGTTTCATGAAAGGGTAAATAACACTTTCATATTAACTTTCTCCACATCATTCATGATTTTATAGACCTCTATCATATCCCATCTTAGTCATCTCTTTCCCAAGATGAATAGGCCCAGTCTCTTTAATCTCTCCTCATATAGAAGCTGTTGCATACCCCTAATCATTTCTGCTGTCCTTGTACCTTTTCCAATTCTAATACACTGGACCCTCAATAGAATGCGCATCTATATAGAGTAAATTCGCATATAACATGGTATTGCATATGGATCCCAAATCCCGCATTCTAGCAAGGGTCCAGTGTATATGTTTTTTTGAGATGGGGTGACCAGAACTGCATGCAGTATTCAAGGTGTGTGTGTACTGTGGATTTATATAGATGCATTTTCATATTTTCTGTCTTATTATCTATCCCTTTCATAATGGTTTCTAATATTCTGTAAGCTTTCTTGACTACCACTTCACATTGAGCAGATGTTTCCAGAGAACTATCCTCGATGACTCCAAGATTCCTTCTTGACTGGCAACAACTAATTTAAACTCCCTCATTTTGTATGTATAGTTGGGATTATATTTTTCCAATGTGCATTACTTTGCACTTATCAATGTTGAATTTCATCTGCCATGTTGTGGCCCAGTCACCCACTTTTGTGAGATCCCTTTGTAACTCTTTGCAGTCAGCTTTGGAGTTAACTATCTTTGGCAACATTTGCAGATGCTCCAAAATTACTCATCTCACTGTTCATACCCCTCTTTTCCAGGTAATTTATGAATGTGTTGAACAATGCAGGTCCCAATACAGAACCTGAAAGGATCCTGCTATTTACCTCTTTCCATTGTGAAAACTGACCATTTATTCCTACTCTGTTTCCTGTCTTTTAAACCATTAGTGATCCATCAGAGGACCTTCCTACTTATCCCATGACTGCTCACTTTGCTTAAGAGGCTTTGGTGAGGGATCTTGTCAAAGGCTTTCTGAAAGTCAAAATACACTAAATCAACTGGATCACCCACATGCTTACTGATACCCTCAAAGAATTCTAATAGATTGGTGAGGCATGGTTTCCCTTTAGGAAAGCAGCATTGACTTTTCCCCAACATACTGTGTTCATCTGTGTGTCTGATAATTCTGTTCTTTACTATAGTTTCAACCAATTTGCCTGGTACTGAAGTTGGACTTACAAGCCTGCAATTGCCAGGACTGCTTCTGGAACCTTTCTTAAAAAGAATCATCTGATACAGAGGCTGGTTGGTTACATACCACAGTTAGTAGTTCTGCAATTTTGTATTTGAGTTCCTTCAGAACTCTCGGGTGAATACCTTCTAGTCTTGGTGACTTATTACGCTTTAATTTTCAGTTTGTTCCAAAACCTCCTCTACTGACACTTCAGATTTGTCACCTAAAAAGAATTGCTCCAGGGTGGGAATTTTCCTCATATTATCTTCAGTGAAGACCCATGCAAAGAATTTATTTAGCTTCTCTGCAATGGCCTTGTCTTCCTTAAGTGCTCCTTTAGCACCTTGATCATCCAGTTGTACGAGGAGACTTTGGCAAACCAGTAAAGTGCCTAAAACTACTATGGCTTATTGTTAAAAAGCAACCTAGTCAGCAAGCTGTAAATTGGCCATTCAGCAATCTCAGCTTGACCAAGGCAGGACGGGAGGGGGGTTGGGGTGCCACAGAAAGGGCAGCTTGACCCCGCGTCCTTCCTGATAAGAATTGTGTTGAAGTTGCTGATACATTTTAGAAGAGCAGGATATACCCTCAGGAATGTATAGTGGGGTCGCAAGGCTAAGGCTCTGGAAAAACCCACACCTGGTTAATCAATAATCAGAAGGAGCCTCTTGCTTGCCCATTGGAACTGTTTTCTTGACAAGTTTTCTTTAAGGGACATGTCATTCTATTATTAATGTATAAATAAGGGGGAAAAGCTTGAGATAGGGGGACTGTCCTCTGGGGGACTCTTTGGGACTGGTCTCTCCCTCTGGATGCATCTTGTGTTCCTCACCAGCAGATGGGCTGCCACTATGCCACTTGAGAGCCACACTCAGCTTCGGTAATTATCAAGGGTTGGGGGTGTTTTACTAACCTGTTGCGGACGTGCGTAAGTGCTTGAGACTAGTAAAGTTTAGCTTTAAGCGCAAGCACTCTTGTGTTGTCCTGTTTGTGTCAACCATCTATTGGTCAGCCGGCCGTGTCTCCCCTGATTTATTTCCTGACACCTCCTCGCACAGAGCAAAAGTTACCAAGAGCTTTGGGTTGAAAGAACCCTGGGTAACACAGTGGCCCCATAGATTGTTTTGTAGGCTTTCTGCTTCTCATGTACTTAAAAAAATATTTGCTGCTAGTTGCTCTTCCAATTCTTTTTTTGGCCTGCCTAGTTATACTGTAACACTTGACTTGGCAGAGTTTACACTCCTTTCTATTTTCCTCAGCAGGATTTTACTTCCAATTTTTAAAGGCTGCTTTTTGGCAGCTAACTGCCTCTTTTACTCCGCTGTTTAGCTATGGTGCCATTGTTTTGGTCCTAGTACTGTTTTTTTGTTTTTGTTTTTCACTTGGTGCGTACATTTAATTTGAGCCTCTATGGTGGTATTTTTAAATAGTTTCCATGCTGCTTGTAGACATTTCTTTTTTATGACTCTTCCTTTTAATTTCCATTCAACTAGCTTCATCATTTTTTGTAGTTCCCTTTTTTGAAGATAAATGCTACTTTGGTGCACGTCTGTGGTATTTCCCTCATTAAATTAAATTACATTATGATCACTATTTAATTACATTAAGATTGCTGATGTAATTACATTATGGTCACTAACTTAATTACATAAGTATAAGGAGGAATGATTCATAGATATCAAGGGACGAAGCAACAGACGGTCCTGTGGCACCTTTGAGACTAACAGAAGTACTGGGAGCATAAGCTTTCGTGGGTAAGAACCTCACTTCTTCAGATGTAAGACTTGCATCTGAAGAAGTGAGGTTCTTACCCACGAAAGCTTATGCTCCCAGTACTTCTGTTAGTCTCAAAGGTGCCACAGGACCCTCTGTTGCTTTTTACAGATTCAGACTAACACGGCTACCCCTCTGATAAGGGACGAAGGGACAACTGGATCCATTTTTTTGGTCCTTTTACTGTCTGTGCTTTGGTACAACAAAGCATATGAATACATCATCTGTTTTTTCTACCAAATACAGAACAAAAATATGTATTTAATACTTCTGTCTTTTCTGTATTGTTATTGCATGCCCACATATTAGTGGATAAATACCACTGTTAGGATTCCTTTTAATTGATATAGCACAAAAAAAGTTCATTTTTATTTTGTTTAACCCTGCTAGCCATATATATTTCTCCTTTGATCCCTTTGCTTCCCTTATCAGTTTTCTATACTTCCTCACTTCTACTTTATATTCATTGTCATCAAGTTTCCCTCTCCCATTTATTATATATTGTGGATTATTTATTTATTTTATTTTATTAAAATAGCTGCTTTCACTTCCACTCTACGCCAGTTTTTTTTTTTTTTTTAAGTTAGCATAGCCTTCTTTCTTAACTATGGGATTGTGGCATTTTGGGCAGTTAGTAAAATATTATTAAGCAGTCCCCAATTATCAAATTCATTCTCCAAGCTAATTCAGCTCATAATTGTTCTCAACTTTGTGAATTTGATTTCTGAAAGCATCTAATATCTATAACTGATTTGGACTCTATTCAGCTGGCACATATCAATGAATCAAGTCATAATCACTTACACCTAAGCAACTACTAGTTCTTTGTTCAGAGATCAATGCCTCTTTATCTGTCAAGTTGAGGTCTAATATAAAGAGTAATGCTAACTTCAAGTTGTTAGGTCATTACTAGAGCTGGGTGAATCTATTTGGTGATTTTACCCCTTTTTCTGTTTAGGAACAATCCATGAATGACTTGGATTTTTGTAAGTATATTTGTTCAAAATAAGGGTTTTATTTATCACATAATTTCTGTCTAGATGTGCCCTTAAAATTGAGTTCTTTTGGTAGCACTACACAAACGTAACTATATACATGCACAAACCCACAAAGAAGAGTGGAGGAAAATAAATGTAGCACTAGACTTTAAGAAACTTAAATCATGTTTTTATGTCTATTGTAAAGACCACATTTTTGGGTACTGTATAAATTAATATCATTTATAATAAAAGAGTGACCCAGGAAATGACCAGTCAGTTAGCCTAGCTTTAAAACTGAGTACAGTCTGAGAAGATAGCCTAAGGTGATCTATATTGGCCAAATACTGAAATCCTTAATCAGGCAAAACGCTCTCTGGAGTTTGTTTATTTATTTATTTATTTTTGGAGTAAGGGTTGAGTAAAGGTCTTATGAGAGAACTGAATTTGACATAACCCACAGCCATCCTATGCACTTAGCCACCATAAGCTGGAAACAAGAAAACCACAGAGTCAGGAAAAAATTGGTCTTGGTTTAGGCAGGCAGAAAGGACAGATTCATGAGAAGGTGAGGTGTGTGTGTATGTGGTCGGGGAGGGGAGAGTGTGAATAGCTGACCTTGATCTGGGTGTGTGTGTGTGTTTTGCTGAAGTTCCTTTGGTGATAAGTAAAATAATGAATTATTATTCGCTGTTCCTAGGGAGAAAGTTGGCCTGTTAGGGGCTATTATGAGTTATGTGCTTGGTACAAAGAAAACCTATAAAGAGTTTAGTTAGAAGGTGTACTTTGGAGAGGTTTGGATTTTCTACAAGAAAGGAGTCACTAATATAAAACTCCCCAGCAGCTAGGAGAAAGGCTGGCCACTGAAAACCTGCTGCAGTCACTTGATACCACCTTAGATCTTGGGTAACTATAATTTCGGGTGTTCTAAACTATTGCATTTTTGATGTGTGCTTTGTATTTAATAAAAACAAGGATTTTTGGGTGGAAGTGCTCTTGTTTATCAGACAGAGCTGCTGTATCTCCCACTGATTTATTTCTTGACACTGCCCAGAAAATAGAGTCTAGTTACCATAGCTTTGGGTTCAGATGACCCTGGGTAACAAAGCCAGAGTATGAACATCAGGATTTGTCCCCGAAGAAGGGAATCCCTGCTCTGTAGTGCCCCCTGCTGGCCAAGTGTGGCTTTGAGGTACCCCACCTCAGTTTCCCCCTTCACCCAGGCTCTTCAATAACTCCATAGAGGCTGTCTCCAATAATAATGCCTCTTTTGGGGGTCTGGTTTAATAAAATAAACTCAGTCTCTTCTGCCCTGGCTCGTACTAGACACAGCCCCTCTTCCCTGAGGTCTGTCTGTCTTCAAGCTTCCAAGCTGGACATAACTTTTTAGCCCTTCCCAGGCTGTGCTCAGTCATTCCCCTCACCCCCCCCCCCATCCTGGGCTCCTTTAAACACTCCCTGCTCTCTTCAGAGCATTGTCTTTCAGGCCTTCCTACCTGGAACCTATCCTTGCTCTTTTTCTCTGCAGCAACTCCTAGACCTTTCTACCTGGTGTTTCTCTCCAAAGAATTGGGGTAACAATAATATAGATATATAAAACCAACGAATACAGAGCCATACGAACTGTTAGGTATACAAAATAATCAATCAACACAGAACCTGAGCAGTTAGGTAATCTGAATTACCAATCAAGAACTGTTGTTGGGTAAACAGATACCTTTCACATGAATCATGACCCTAAACAAAACAGACCCCTGTTCCTCAGGCCCAGAGTTCTTTCTGTGTATGCATAGACTGTGACAGTCTGTATCCCTATGCTCACCCTTTTTAGAGACTATGATACATTTTGTACAAAGTGTGCCTTGTGAGGTAGCATTTGAAAACTCAATATGCTGATTATTATTGTCCTGGTAAAATACATGTGGCAACATTGTATGTAAATTTATAAAATGATATTGTATAAGATTACTGAAACATGTTCCCAGGTTAGGAAATCAGGCACAAACCAATTCCTCAAAGACAAAAGCAAACTGATGCTTCAGGCAGGAGTCAACAAAATCAAATGAACTATCACCTAGTTAAGTGGCCATTCTTTGTCAAGAAAAAGGATGCGAGCAAGAAATCTACATTTTGGCAAAGAAACGGCTGGAGGGCCATCCCAGACTTTCTGTTTCCTAAACCTCAACTGGAGATTATTCTTAAAGAAGAGGAAAAAATATAAATATTGGGGACCAGATGTCCCAAATCATCTCTACTCATGGCATCAACAACACTTGAAGGACAAAGGAAGCATCATTAGACTGGGGAGAGATCCTGACTGAAAGATTCAGCCAGTAAGACTGCTACAGCATGTGGTGAGAGAGACTCTTTGCTTTGAATTAACTTGTTAAGTTAGGTATTAGATATGTTTTACCTTTTATTGCTTTGTAATCAGTTCTGATTTTTATGCCTCTGTAACAGAGTTCAAGTCCCGCCCCTCTTCCTGGGGCCCACTTGCTGTCCCCAATAAAGCTCAGAAGGGCTTCAGGGTTGTGAACCACCTGTGTCTTTATTTATAGAAGGTTCTCCCACCACCAGTGTATCTATATAAAAGCCTTGCAGGATTAGTCATCTCCTTTAGAGGCAGCCTTCAACTAGGAGACCTCCAGTTCCCTGACTGACTTCTCCCTGGCTACCCCCACCTTCTGGCTCCCTCCCAGCCTTTATAGCTCTTGGCTTGTCAGGCCAGCATCCGGCCTTTTCCATCAGCCCCAATCTGCTTGCCCTGATTGGAGATGACTGGGCAGGGGCTAATTAGGTGCTTTTGCACCAGCACCCTGCTATAGCCTCATTACTTGTAATCACTTAAAATCTATCTTTCTGTAGTTAATAAACTTGCTTTATTGTTTTATATAAACCAGTATGTTTGGATTGAAGTGTTTTGGAAACTCCATTTGAGATAACAGGATTTGTGCATATAATTTTCTATTAATAAAATGAAGGACTTTATATGAGCTTGTGTTGTCCAAGAAAGGGGTTGGCAGTACAAGACACACATTTCTGGGGAAAAATCTGGGACTGGGAATTTGCTGGTGTTACTCTGCAGTGTAATTCAAGGGTGGTTGGCTGGAGCACTCTGGGAGTAATTTACATGCTGGAGGCTGTGCGAGAGCAGGCCAGACAGGGTTGCTCTCACAGTGAAGTAGTGTAAAAAAGGCACCTCAGGTTAGAGAGCTGAGAGGACATGGCTGTTCAACAGTCTGGATTATACCCTGGGGAATGTTGCACAACAGACACCTTGATTGACAGCCCCGAGGCTGCACTCACTCTACCAGCCATATATTGTTAGCACAGCTACAGATTTGGCCCATATTATGGAGCAAGATCTCTAGACAGCAAAGTTGTCAGTGGCATTGCATTATCTCCCTGCCTCAGTTTCATCTAGCATGTTCTAGTATTTTCAACCAGGCTTCACACAGAGAACAACATCCTTTCTGAGAGGTCTAATGTATTAATGAAATACCCATGAGAATACAAGCAAACCTTCACTCCAGCATCTTATCTAGAAGACCAAGTCAGTCTTAGTTAATCTGCTCCCTCCTGAGTCCAAGATCTTTAACAGCAGAGTTCTCTTGACTCAGGTCCCTTCCCTAGAGTGAGGCATCTTGCTGCTTCTTGGGGAGAATCCTTCCCTAGAGCCAGAGGCCCATAGAGATCTGCCAGCTGCAGCTATTCTCCAGGACAGCACATAGATCCTGACAGGCTGGGTTTCCTACTGTTGTTTAGAATAGCCCTTCACTTGTGCCAGGCCTTACTAGAGGCCTTCCAGCTGTAGTGATTTCCTTAGGAACTTACCCTAAATGAGCTCAGGTAACTTTTTGATTACGTCTGCTGGTATGTGAGCATCTGATCAGTTACTCCCAGGTGGGTCTTCAGAAGAAGTCACAGGTAGGCTGGGTCCTGACTCCTCTTAAAAAGGTCAGTTTCTCCATGACAGGCTAGCTTTGTATTTGTCTGGGAGTTCTTTCTTGAGTTACATCAGCAAGTGGTAGTGATTCAGCAATTAGCATATTTAGGTCAACTGAACAATTGCCCCAACTTGGTATTAAGGGGCAATATACTGGTGTGGGTGGGGTTTGTTTGTTGGTTGAATGAGAAAAACTCAAGGCCCTGAATGTCTTTGGTCAAAGAATGATTTCTTGATATTTTCCTCTCCTAAGAATAGGGGTGTTATCCCTAATGTTGTGGCAAGAATCCAGTGAAGGACAGAAATGTAAATTCTGCTTCTCTGGTAGAGTTGGCTGAATAATTTAGACAACTAATTTTATAACTTGTTTGAATGAAATATTCAATAGATTATTTTTCACTAATATTTACTCAGCTCTACTCCCGAACCCAGCCCTCCAACATCAGTTGCATATTTCCTTTACTTCCTTTCCTAAACTGCTTTGCTGTGTTTCTGTGGTCTGCTAAACAGCTTCTGTATTCTATTCCATCGTAGTTGCTCTAAGTGTGGGTATTTTAGGCAAAGCTGGTAGTACCAACTATTACTGTGTTAAGTTTGCTTGACACTTTCTGTTATAAGACTCCATTTGCAGTGGCTTATCATTTTTCCAAACTTTAACTGAGCTGGAAATGTCATGTTGGGTTTCTGCTTTAGGCTATTTTTTTCTGGAAGACTTCAGCCAAAACAGTTCAGCTGTTTCAGAGATTGAGGTTAGAAGAAAATACATTTTTCTGTCAACCTTTCTTTGAGAAAAGCTAGCTCCTGTTAGCAGGTACTTGAAGTTTGGCATGGGAATGGCCTTTGTGTCAGGCTGTGACTTTTGCTGTCCTGGTAAAAATTGGCTCAAATTTGGTCAAGTTATAAGCAGAGACTCGCTAATGTTTTGTGGATACATTTCTCAAAGATTCCATTTGTACCGAGCATGCTTCAGCCCAGGTCTGCAAGATCTGAGTAGGACTTTTCCTGCAACTGAAGTTCGGTGTTGCTGCAAGCTGGACAGGAGTTGGGCACCGGAACTTAAATCAAGGATACAGGCTTTCCTGTGCTATCAATGATTCCCCTGTTAATGCCCAGGCAGTGAAGAGGAGCAAGTTGCCTGATCAGAATGCAGAAGAGAAAGGGAGCTGGTGTGGGGGTTGGGTGGGGAAACTAGGCCTGAGAGAGATTGGAACCAGCTGGGAAAGGACACTAGGAAGCAAGATAGGGAAACAAGGTTATGGCTGGGAACCAGTGGGGTGTAGGCTGAACTCTGACAAGAAGCTGCATGAGAGACAGTTATCCTGCAGAGGCACATAAATTGAGAACCAAGTGGTCTATTGTGCTGCAGCCTTTCAGGTGAAACTATAGAAACAGAGGCTATTACTTAAGGAACAGTTAGGTTAGCTATTAGGAAACAGATTTAAAGAGTAAAGGCTCATAGACTTTAAGGTGAGAAGGGACCATTATGATCATCTGGTCTGACCCCCTGCATGCTGCAGGCCACAAAACCGTCCCTACCCCTTCCCTTGACTCTGCTGTTGAAGTTCCCAAATCCTGTGTTTTAGTGACTTCAATTGGCAGAGAACCCTCCTGCTAGCGATCCCTGCCCCATGCTGCGGAGGAAGGCGAAAAACCTCCAGGGCCTCAGCCAATCTACCCTGGAGGAAAATTCCTTCCCGACCCCAAATATGGCGATCAGTAAGACCCCGAGCATGTAGGCAAGAGTCTCCAGCCTGACCCCTGTTAGCCATTATACTATTTACCTGCCATTGCTTGGTATTCCTTGGCTAATATGTTTTACCATTAAACCATTCCCTCCATAAACTTATCTAACTTAATCTTAAAACCAGACAGGTCCCTCACCCCCACCGTTTCCCTCGGAAGGCCGTTCCAATATTTCACCCCTCTGACGGTCAGAAACCTTCGTCTAATTTCAAGCCTGAACTTCCCCACGGCCAGTTTATATCCATTCGTTCTTGTGTCCACATTAGTATTAAGCTGGAATAATTCCTCTCCCTCCCTCGTATTTATCCCTCATATACTTAAAGAGAGCAATCATATCCCCCCTCAGCCTTCGTTTTGTCAGACTAAACAACCCGAGCTCCTCTAGTCTCCTTTCATACGACAGGTTTTCCATTCCTCTGATCATCCTAGTGGCCCTTCTCTGAACCGTTCCAGTTTGCGTTCATCTTTTTTAAACATGGGAGACCAGAACTGCACACAGTACTCCAAATGAGGTCTCACCAGTGCCTTATACAACGGAAGCAGCACCTCCTTATCCCTACTAGATATACCTCGCCTAATGCATCCCAAGACCGCACGGGGCCTGATTTGGCACCCTTAATGCATGTGGGAATTTTGCAAGCGAGTTCTATAGATGTAGTATTGGGCCACTTAGGCAATTACATGAATTACTAAGGGAAGTATCAGAGGGGTGGTCGCATTAGTCTAGATCTGTAAAAAGCGACAAAGAGTCCTGCGGCACCTGATAGACTAACAGATGTATTGGAGCATAACTTTCGTGGGTGAATACCCACTTCGTCAGACACATGTGGTGGAAATTTCCAGAGGCAGGTATAAATATGCAGGTAAGAATCAGTCTAGAGATAATGAG
Organism: Malaclemys terrapin pileata; assembly: GCF_027887155.1. Lineage (NCBI taxonomy): Eukaryota > Metazoa > Chordata > Testudines > Emydidae > Malaclemys > Malaclemys terrapin. The sequence goes on along the minus strand of NC_071507.1, from coordinate 181,477,720 downwards.
GTTAGTTCAATCAGGGAGGATGAGGCCCTCTTCTAGCAGTTGAGGTGTGAACACCAAGGGAGGAGAAACTACTTTTGTAGTTGGCTAGCCATTTACAGTCTTTGTTTCATCCTGATCTGATGGTGTCAAATTTGCAAATGAACTGAAGTTCAGCAGTTTCTCTTTGGAGTCTGGTCCTGAAGTATTTTTTTTGCTGCAGGATGGCTACCTTTAAATCTGCTATTGTGTGGCCAGGGAGGTTGAAGTGTTCTCCTACAGGTTTTTGTATATTGCCATTCCTAATATCTGACTTGTGTCCATTTATCCCCCATTTATCCTTTTACGTAGGGATTGTCCAGTTTGGCCAATGTACATAGCAGAGGGGCATTGATGGCACACGATGGCATATATAACATTGGTGAACGTGCAGGTGAATGAACTGGTGATGGTGTGGCTGATCTGGTTAGGTCCTGTGATGGCGTCACTGGTGTAAATATGTGGGCAGAGTTGGCATTGAGGTTTGTTACATGGATTGGTTCCTGAGTTAGAGTTATTATGGTGTGGTGTGTGGTTGCTGGTGAGAATATGCTTAAGATTGGCGGGTTGTCTCTGGGCGAGGACTGGCCTGCCTCCCAAGGCCTGTGAAAGCGAGGGATCGTTGTCCAGGATGGGTTGTAGATCACTGATGATGCGTTGGAGAGGTTTTAGCTGAGGACTGTAGGTGATGGCCAGTGGAGTTCTGTTGGTTTCTTTCTTGGGCTTGTCTTGCAGCAGGAGGCTTCTGGGTACACGTCTGGCTCTGTTGATTTGTTTTCTTATTTTCTCATGTGGGTATCGTAGTTTTGAGAATGCTTGGTGAAGATCTTGTAGGTGTTGGTCTCTGTCCAAATGCTCCAACGTCCTTCGGCCCGCGCTACTTCCTGCAGCCCCCATTGGCCTGGAGCGGCGAACTGCGGCCAGTGGGAGCTGCAATCGGCAGAACCTGCGAACACAGCAGGTAAACAAACCGGCCCGGCCTGCCAGGGCCTTTCCCTGAACAAGTGGTAGCCCTAGTTTGAGAATCACTGGTCTAGAGGGAATACTCATGCAGGGTGTTGAAAAAGGATTTTTAAGTTGTTTTCATGTACTATTTTACCACTGTCAGATGCAGACATTTTAGACACAGAGCAGATAAGTTAAATCATAAAAATGTACTTTACATTTATTATAGTTTTTCTCTGTAAGCTATCAATACTGCCTGCTGTCAAACATGCCATAATGGAAGAAAACTCCTTTTTGCAACTTTATTTCTCGCTAGAGGAAGCAGAGAATAAAGGTATTGACAGGTGCTAAATTCCACATGGTTTCAGAAGTACTAATTTAACCTACAAGTCTTACTGCATGGTAGACAATTTTTTTGTAGGCAGTTCAACACAAAAATGCTCATTACAGAATAAAAGGACTGTTGCACAAGGAGGGGGATATCAAAATATGACTAAGAACCTATGTATTTTACATGAGAGCTCTTTTATTTCATCTATTTTGTATTTCAAACCATTTGTATTGTCATAACTTTAGAACATGGTATATAATTTTACTGAAAGAACTTCTGGTTCTTCTGCTACTGATAGAAAAACTGGTTCTAGCAAGAGTTAATCTACAGCAAGAATCAACTTCTGATTAATGTAAAATATTGATTTTTCTTATTTATTTTTGAAAAATGAAGTTATTTCACACTGTTACGTGGCAAGGTGGTTGGATTTTTAATTACTCTTACAGTATAGAAATTGTTCTAAACCTATACATGGGTGAAAAACTTCCATCACTAAAAGCCACTTACATGCCCAGTCCTTCAGATTATATCTTTTCATAAGCAATTATTTATTGAATCTGCCTAATGCACTCTCTGGGTTCTTATATTGCAATGTGGTAGCTGGGAGCCCATTGACAATGGGAAAATGAATTGATGAGGACTGTAGGAACAGGCAAAATGACTGATGACCAGACCTTGACTTCAGCATTCAGGAGTTGGTTGAAATATGCTCATTTTTCTCGCTCTTCCATGTCCATGAATAACTTTGTGCCAGTATCTGTTATCTTTAGCCATTTGTATATTTAGCATATCCACAGACCAACACACTGTGTCCATGACTAGCAAACAAATTGTGTTACACATACAACTCTATCACTTGTTTTCTTGCAAATAAATGTTTTCTTGCAATTCCCTTTGAAAGCACCAGGCAATATCTTCGCAAATATAATAGTCAGATCCTGTACAGACTAGATAAAAATCTATGTATTTATTGGACATTATAGCAGGGAAAACCAACAATAAAGACCACCATTAACCATCTGTTAGGACATCTATGCTGTTTGCAGTGGTGGTGCAGCCATATTGGTCCCAGGATATTAGAGACACAAGATGGGTAAGATAACATCTTTTAATGGACTATCTCACACATCTTGTCTCAGTAAAAAGCAACAGAGGGTCCTGTGGCACCTTTAAGATTAACAGAAGTATTGGGAGCATAAGCTTTCGTGGGTAAGAACCTCACTTCTTCAGATGCAAGTAATGGAAATTTCCAGAGGCAGGTATAAATCAGTATGGAGATAACGAGGTTAGTTCAATCAGGGAGGGTGAAGTGCTCTGCTAGCAGTTGAGGTGTGAACACCAAGGGAGGACCTTGACTGCACACTTCAGGACCAGACTCCAAAGAGAAACTGCTGAGCTCCAGTTCATTTGCAAATTTGACACCATCAGATCAGGATTAAACAAAGACTGTGAATGGCTATCCAACTACAGAAGCAGTTTCTCCTCCCTTGGTGTTTACACCTCAACTGCTAGCAGAGCACCTCACCCTCCCTGATTGAACTAACCTCGTTATCTCCATACTGATTTATACCTGCCTCTGGAAATTTCCATTACTTGCAGCTGAAGAAGTGAGGCTCTTACCCACGAAAGCTTATGCTCCCAATACTTCTGTTAGTCTTAAAGGTGCCACAGGACCCTCTGTTGCTTTTTACAGATTCAGACTAACACAGCTACCCCTCTGATCTTGTCTCAGGACATCTATGAACAAATTCTGTAAACTGTTCTATATACTTAGATTTGGTAGTAAAGACTTAGTTTAGGAAAAAAACAATTACTTCATCAAATTATATTGCAGAAGCAACTTGGCAACTGACACTTTCTCCTGTAGCACCAGCATAACATGTGTAAAATTCCCCTGGGAGAACACATCCTTCAATAGGGTTTCCTTCAGTTATCATTTAAAACTCTTTTTTGTTTTCAGGCGGCAAGCAGGCATGAGAGAGTACTTTTATATATGTACCTTTGTCAAGGTACATATTAGGTTTTGAATCTATAGTATCCTCATATTTGAAGTTATACTAAAAAAAGGAAATTTTGATTTTTGTATAAGTTACTTATTAATCACTAGAACCATTACTCCTTAATTCTTTCCTAAACACCAACAGATTTGAAGCAAGACTTTGATCTGTAGGCATTTCCTCAAAGTAACTCATATCAAGAGCTGTAAAAATAACTGATTTTTTTTAGTTCAGTGGCTGTTCCAAAAAGGTAAAAATTTGCATCCTTTACCACCCATGACCATATCACTACCAACAGGCTAGCCCACCACTTGGATGAGATCAGATAATGGATGAAGAATAACTGGTTGAAGCTGAATCTAAAACAAAATTGAGGTTATGCTAGTTGGCAAAGGAAAGTACTAAACAATATACAGCTATAGTGCAGTCTCCTTTGGTTGAAGGTGTACACTCACAATGGGATATTTCAGTCTGTAGTTTAGCACTGCTTCTGGATTCCTCATGCACCCATGATGATGGCGGGCGATCACTTATTACCGAGTATGATCATCTTCTATGGGAGTTATGGGTCCTCAGGTGGCTAATAAGGCCAATCCTTGAACCACAAGTTCTATTACAATGAGGGCAGATATTTTCAGGCTCAGCAGGAGGCTGTTGACCATGACTGAAGACCAGTCTCTCCTTCCTCCTGCACCTCTTGTCCTCTCCAGCTTGTCACATAGGACTTCATTCTATTGTAAGCGGTCCTGGGCAAGTGTCTCCCGAGTATCAATGTCAATATTACATTTTTTTAGGTTGTCCTTCAGCAAGTCCTTATAATGCTTCCATTGTCCACCCGCGTTATGGTACCCTTCTTTCAGCTGAGAGAACAGGACCTGTTTTGGGAGGCAATGGTCTGGAATCCGGACAACGTGACCAGTTCAGTGGAATTGCTGATGGATGATCATTGCCTCGATACTGATGGTCTTTGCCTCTTCCAGAACACTAATATTGGTGCGTCTGTCTTCCCATTTGATCTTCAGAATCTTACAAAGGCAGCGTTGATGGTGCCTCTCAAGGATGTTCAAGTGGTGTCTATAGGTTGTCCAAGTTTCAGACCCATACAACACTGTTGGGAGAATAACAGCTTGATAAACAAGAAGTTTAGTGTCTGTTTGAATGTCATGATCTTCAAAGACCCTGTGCCGTAAATGAGAAAAAGCTACACTGGCACAGCTCAGGTGATGTTGAATTTCTGCATCAATATCTGCAATATCAATATCTTGAATGTGTTTGCCGATGCTTATGCATGTCTTGGTTTCACTCTTAATATCAAGAAGACTAAAGTGCTCTATCAGCTCTCTCCAAATGAGGTATTACATGCCCCATCTATCAAAATCAATGGAGTGGCACTACAGAATGTCGATCATTTCCTCTAACTTAGAAATCATCTTTCATCCAAGGCAGATATTGATGCAGAAAAAAAAAATGCACCCATACTAACCTCTCACAGGGCAGCACCCATGGGTAACACTTTATACCATTTCTAGTTGGCTAGAAGACTCCATCCTACCCTGTTGGATGATGAACAGGCTCAATTATTCATGCTCTTGTCATCTCTCTCTGATTACTATTGAAGTACAACAATGCAATGAACTTGTGTGGCCAAAGGCACCTCTGTATTCACACCTTACATACCACTGTAATAATCTTTGTACAAAATATGCCTTGTAAGGTACCATTTGAAAACTAAACTGACTGGTCAATAATATTGTGATATGTATTTGACAATATTATATGTAAATATATGAATTCTCCCTGTATGTTAGTTGCACAACCAGAGAGCCCTGCCTAGCCAAATGTTGTTAAACAGGCCAATCCTAAACAAAGGAATGTGTTTACCTCAATTTACATATGCACGGTAAACAGGGCCCTCAAGAGACCAGGGGGAGGAGACATAAAAGAAGCTACATGGCAAGAACCGTTGAGCATTAGAGCACACATTCTATTTCAGCCAGTAAAGGAAGAGTTGAATCTTTGATTTGTGAGGGTTCCCTTAATCCCTTGGTTATCCTAGTGTGACCCTAAAGAAGGATAGGACAGTGAATGTGAGTTCTATGAGTTTGACCCTGCTGCTGTATGACACATGCTGCCAGTTGTCTGTTGTGAGGATGCTTCTCTTTTGGTGGGGGAAACATACTTTTGGTGGAGTCAGACTCAGCACCGTTTCAGTCCAGCCCTGGCACTAACCAGATACAGAACAGATCATTATTTTTAAATGCTGTTTTCACATATATAGAGAATTACTGTATAATTATTGTGCACATAGTATCTTTCTTATCTAGGCTTTTTCTGTCTGATACTCTGTCATGTAAACATGCTAGCCATTCAACTATGGATGAGAGTCCTAAGAAGGAGGCTACACAAATGTTTAACTGTTTTGCAATTTACTGCACCTTCACAAAAATTTGTTATAGCATTTTAATTCTGGGAATGTAAGCCAGATATTATGAGATGAAGCGATACTTGAACTACAGTAAATGAAAAAGCAGTTGCATGGGTACCAGTATGCTGTTGGTAGATTTCTCATTTCCAATCATGCTGTCAGAGTATCATCTTTGCTGCTTTGAAGTATTAATGTCAACCTGTTTCATTTAAGTTAAATATAAACTGTTGCTGAAAGTTAGATGATTTGCAATTGGGCAACTGTTTATGAACATATCTGAACAATAATCTAATTTCATGTTTTGTTTATTGTAAGCTTTGTAATGATATTAAACAAATTAAAATATCTGCTTTAGATGAAAAATTCTTCAAACCCAGATGTTAACAATTATATGATCCAAATTCATCAGTTAGACCTGGCATTCCCTTTCCCCCCATTGCAAAAGTGTAAGTGATGGCATATTTTGGCTGTAAATCTGTGGTTTGGGGATCTTTTATTCAAAAACAGAATTAAAATACTTTTAAAATAAGTTCACACAGAAGTTCCTGAAGACAACACTATTTAAAATGAGAAAAAAATATATCAACTATGCAGGAAAAATGTGAGACATTCTTTTTTCCAGAGCTTTTATTCCAGGAATTTTGATATTTTATAATTACTGTAGAATCATTAAAGCAGCCTTTCATATTGTTACCTGTCCTATATTTAATATCAATCACTTAGCCTTGGGAAGCACCCTGCGGTGAGGAAAATAGGCAGTTAAATTTCTATAGGTCAGTTTTATTAGGGTAACTATTGCCTTCAGCAGTAAACACTGTTACACACGATGCTTTCAATTATTGAAATCGATTAGTAAAAATGCTTCATTTATTCTCAGGGGAATAAGAGGAAGCTATATAGATTTCCTTTGTTATTCAATTATGCTATATCCTTGAAATGTAATCCAGGGTTAGCTATTGTTACATGAACCACTGTCTTCTTTTTCAGATGATTCCCTTTACCTACATATTGCTTGGCTTTTACTGAACAGAATTAAACGCAGTATCCATGCAGCATATTCATGAAGCTGCTTTATTACCTCTCTTGATAAGGATGTAACAAATGGAAAATTTCACCAATTAAATCTTGTATCAAAACCAATTAATTTTCTTTTATTTTAGAAGTGTTTAAAATATTGAAGCACCAATTCATAAAGTAGAACTGCCCACCTCCTTGAAGTCATGGTGAAGCCTGCTTAATATCTGATGGCTCATCTCATTTAACACCAGCAATTGGCAAAATGCTGAAATTCCATGGAACCCTTCATTTCCCACAAATAGGCAGGAAGTTTGATTAATATCAGCTTTTGCCTCTCAAGTGTGGTGTCATCTGTAGCCATTTTAAGGGTATGTCTATACTAAAGTTTTTCCCTTCAGTTAATTGGCTGCCAACTAACTTGAGGTAGTTTACCTCCTTAGATATGTGTTCCAGGCTACAAACATTTGTACTTTATCCTTCGGATCAGCTGTTTCCTGTGCACCATTAGGATCACAGCCCTGGAGATAACATCCTATGGGAGAGCGCTCCTTGGGCCATGTCATTTTTAACCTGAGGTCAGCAAATTGCAGACACCCTTCCTTCATTATCTCTTTTTCTGTGGCTTCTGGACAGTCTGTGTGAAATTCTCCGTTTAAAATCACCTGTACTAAAACACAGTTTTTTAAAAATAGAAAAAGTTTATAGCAAAAGAAAGTCTGGGTGACGCAGCTAGCCTTAAACTGTGCAAAAGTTTAGCTAGATCAGCACTAGTCATCCCATCACAGGGTGCAAGTCATATCTTCCATATTACCAAACCCCTTGGTTTCCCTTTTTCTTCCATGCCTTTTTGGTGGGGTAGTGTGAGTGGGTGTGCTAATGCAACAGGGCCCCCTTCTGTTCAGATGGAGCACTGCTGCACAGAGTCCAGTCTGGCAGGGCAGTGAGTCAGCTCCTCTTGCCTGAATCCCTATGGGAGTCCCATTTGGGCTAGAAAGGGTATTAGTTGCAGTACCACTGGGGCACACATGTTTCCCTTTATACTTGGTAGGGTTAGCTCATCCTGGTTCTCAGGGAGTCTAAAAACCCCTTTGGTTTTTAATTCTGAGATGGCAGTAGGGGAACCCAGGCCAGGGCCCTATAAACCAGGCAGGCTGAGTCAAAACCTCATCAAATCCTCCTGCTGTGCCCTGAACTCCTTCCTCAGTTGTGTAGGCTTCTTCACCCTGTAGATCTGGTCAGCTTCTCACCAGCTTGCTCTTCTGGCAGCCACCCCACCCTTCTGCATCTCAGCTCTTTATTCTCTCAGCTGCTGTGAGGCTGCCAGGCTGAGCTGTCCGGTGACTGCTGCATTAATGCTCTTTAATCACTAGGCCAGCCAATGCACCCCATGACAGGCAGCATATTACAAGCCACTTTCTGGTATCAGGCGTCGTCCTTCCCCTTTTCCCTCAATCCTTTCTTTCCAGGATCCCTCAGTTATACTTTTCAAGTTACTTTGATCTGTCCCTATGAACTCCCCTAGAAAGGCATTTCCACAGATATACCATCCAATGGGGTGGGATCTTATGAAGTGTACAGTATATATTTCTTTCCAATAAACCCAGGGGATTCAACCTTTTCTGCTGCTGTCCTACTTCCTACGGTGGAAGCTCAGCTAAGGTCCTGGGTTGATCACTCCTCTTTCTGCCAGGTCACAGTTTAACAAAGCCTTGAAGACATTGTGATAAGTGGGCAGCCTACTGCTGTACACCAAGGAGGTAGATCAAGAAGAATTCAGAGCTCTGATCAGAATTAAATCTAACACAGAATCCCGTGTATTTAGTATTCTCAAATTTTGAATGCAAGAGAGTTCTTTGCTAAAAATCAACCTAAATCTATGTTCATTTTAAGTATGTATTTCATAGAATATCAGGGTTGAAAGAGATCTCACAAGGTCATCTAGTCCAGCCCCCTGCTCAAAGCAGGACCAACCCCAACTAAATCATCACAGCCAGGGCTTTGTCAAGCCAGGCCTTAAAAACCTCTAAGGTTGGAGATTCCACCACCTCCCTAGGGAGCCCATTCCAGTGCTTCACCCCCTTCTAGTGAAATAGGATATTAGAAAAAACAACCTAGACCTCCCCATTGCAACTTGAGCCCATTGCTTCTTGTTCTGTCATCTGCCACCACTGAGAATAGCCTACCTCCATCCTCTTGGGAAACCCACGTCAGGTAGTTGAAGGCTGCGATCACTTACTTTCACTGGGCTGCAGTTGGGGTGCGGGAGGGGGTGAGGACTCTAACTGGGGATGTGGGCTCCAGGCTGTGGGGTGGGGACAAGAGATTTGGAGTGCAGGAGGGGGCTGCAGGGGGTTGGGGTGTGGGAGGAGGTGAGCACTCTGAGCTGGGGGTGCTGGCTCTGGGGTGGGGCCAGGGATGAGGGGTTTGGGATGCGGGAGGGAGATCCAGGTTGGGAGGTGGGACTGAGGGATTTGGAGTGTGGGAGGGGGCTGTGGGTTGAGGCAGGTGGTTGGAGTGCAGGAGGGGGTAAGGACTCTGGGGTGGGGTCAGGGATGAGGGGTTCAGAGTGCAGGGGGGGTGAGGGCTCTGGGCTGTGGCTGTGGCTGAGGGGTTTGGGATGCAGAAGAGGGCACCATATTTGAGAGGGCTCAGGGCTGGGGCAGGGGGTTGGGGCAGGGGGTTGGGGCATGGGCTTACCTTAAGTGGCTCCTGGTCAGCGGTGCAGTAGGGCTAAGGCAGGCTCCCTGACTGTCGTGGCACCACGCTGCACCCCAGAAGTGGCTAGCAGGTCCAGCTACTAGGTGGAAGGGCCAGGAGGCTGTGCGCACTGCTGTTACCTTGAGCACCGACTCCGCACTGTGATGGTGGTGGGTGCCTGCAGGCGAGAGCAGTGCGCGGAGCCTCCTGCCTCCCCATCCCAGCCTATGAGCTGGATCTGCTGGCCGTTTCTGGGGCACAGTGCAGTGCCAGGACAGGTAGGGACTAGCCTGCATTAGCCCCGTAGCACCGTCGACTGGACTTTTAGCGGCTTGGTTGGCGATGCTGACCGGAGCCGTTAGGGTCCCTTTTTGACCGGGTGTTCAACCGAACACTTAGTCTCCCTACCAGTTGGCAAGATTTCAAGAGGTAAAATGCTATATTGGCCTCTAAAATCCACAAGAGAGATCACAAAGTGAAATGACGTGTGGAAAATACTGGGGATGAAACAATGCATGTTATCTTGTATTCCAGGTCAGATCCTTGGCTGGTGCAAATGGAGCACTGCTGGTGCTCTGTCTTCAATGGAATAGTGCAGATTTACATGAGCTGAGGAGCTGACCCCGCTATACCTGTTGCAGATGATCACTTAATACACTTTTCCATTTAGTTCTAGTTTTGAATTTTGGACTTTTCTTCTATGTTGTACAAAACTTGATCACCACTAGGACCTAGTATGGCAATTAATCTAATATTGCAATCCTTACCCCTGCAGAACCTCTAACTGAAACCAGCATGAGGCTTGCCTTTTTAAGGAGTTCAGAACTGGCCAGTGTGGTGTGTTTTTGCTGTGTTTTCCTTCCCTCGATGAGCTTTATTCAAGCAGGAAATTGGAAGATAGTTCTTTTGTACAACAGAAGCTTTGGATCCGTTTGTTGTACATTTCCAGTAGGTATTTCAGTCTCTCCAAATGCTTTATGAGAATCCTTATGATTCTAGTCTAGAAGAGGCCACGATGGAAACAAAATGTTACTCAAAGTAAATACCACGCAAGCCACAGAAATGTATCATCCTTCAGTCTAATGTACAGTCCTTGATGTCTAATGATGACCTTTTGCATGGTATGCTTCACTTGATTCCTACACTGAAGAAAAATGAAACCTAAGAGACCAAGACAGATTTTGCCTTTACAATTTGATGTCATTCAAAATCTCATTTTCCCCAGATTCACTGATTTTTGTGTGTGTAAAGGCTCAGGTGCTATATGTAATACTACTGGTGAAACCCTTCAGCACAGATTATACAACAAATGCTGCTTAATTATAGTATGAAACATTAAATGCTCCGAGTGGGCTGTCCTCCATACTGTTTCTGAGGTATTTGGTTAAAGCTTTAGCAAGGCTTTGACACACAAAACTATGAGCAAGGAAGGAGGTGAATTTAAAAAATGAACAGGTTGTGCCATTAATGTGAAAAAATGACACCATAGAAAAAGAGAAACGCATTTAGTGAATATTGCTACAATGTGAAACCAAAGCTGCCATACTCGAGAGCCCAAATCTTCTAAACTGCATGTTTAATTTGCATGCTCAGTTACTGCTGTTGTGTACACAAACATAGAACTTGGCTGCACAAATTCTTCCTGAATGCAGTTCTGAAGAGCTTAGCATTTATTTCTAAATGTAGATAATGCATTTTAATGGCACTTTTAAAGGCATAGGGAAAAAACCTATGTCATTCTAAGCAACCAACGTTTCTTTGAAGTTTCTGCTTTAGTGATGGCATTTCAAAGTTTCCTCAGTAAAACTGACAGTAGATTAAAAAAAAAACACAGCTTGGAGAGATGTTTTCTTTGAAGTTTGCATCAGTGGGTGATTTAGTTATGAATGCCCTAAAAGGTAAGAGAGTAAGGTCGATCCCCACTTCATGTGCATTTTAGCAGCTTCCACAATGAACATGTACTTCCCTAGAAGCAACTTGGTAGAACATACCAACTTAAGTCCTCAATAGCAATCTACATACAACATAGCAGTGCATGTATTGTTATTGCTCTTTTCTTGCTGTCTTTTACAGGCTTCAAATACTACAATTGTGCATTCATATACAAAAAGGTAAGGATCACAAATGTCATAGATTATATGATACTCTGCCATACCTTGGTGTACTCACAATGACAAACTCAATTAGGAACCACAAATATAAACCTAATAAACCTTCTAAGAACTGTAATAACACAGGGTATTAGTGACTTGGTTTTTGACAGGACTCACTGGTGGCTACTAGTGCCTATCAGTATACAAGGCATTGCACACTTAAATGGGGAAGGGGGTAAGAGAACCACAAATTCTATTTGTGCAAGTATTGTGGTGGAACAAATGCCCGGTTGTTTCCATCAGAGTAGATGTGGAATACAGTCTAATTGTTACTTTAATCTTTCTTTACTGCCTCATTTTGATTGACACTTTCCTATAGTAAGTTGTATTTAAATGCCCTTATTAATAACCCTTTTCAATCCATACATTCTTTTTTCTCAATGATTGTCAAGAAAAAAAGTCTCTTGTATTTTTAAGACCAGGCAATCAATTTGACAAAATAACTTACAATTACATAGTATTTTTCATCTCAAATGGTCCCACAGAATACTACAACTTTAGTTTCTATTTAACCAATTTATATGGAAACTATGTAGGGCCACTACATTCACCACCAGAACTGAGCAATCTTTAAAGAGCAGAGGACAATACAGTACTATGCAAAAGTTTAGGAGAGTACCTGAAGAAATAGCAGATCCAAACAGAATTGCATGGGAAATTTAGGTAGACAATTTTGTAAGAGTCTAAATGTAAAAGTAATGACAATGAATGTAAAGGTTCATGGATGGAAAAGTGCAAATTTTACATTGAATATACAAATACTCAAATTTGAGCAGAACACCAAGTGTATATATCAATCACCTGATATCTTATAAAAATGTTACAGGAACTTTAATGACCACAAATATTCAGTACCTTAGTCTTGAAACATAAAAATGACTGTAGTTTCAACAACAGAGTACTGTTAACTCACTCTAGGGTAATGGATCAGGCCCAACTCAGATGGATGTGTGCACTTGTAGAATTACCAACAAATGTTGTGCATTTTGTTCCTCAGAGTTGATCCAAGTACTGATTCAGCCCAATCCTGTCCATCTTGAAAGATCTAACAGGATAATAGCTCAAGGTGCAACAATTTCAAAGCCGGGTATATGCACCACTCATAGTTTGTTAGATTACTGCCATTTACCCTTCAGGTTCTCTGGTTAGAGTGAATGGGCCTATACTCCTCATAACAGATAGCGAGCCTATTCCATATATCAAAATCATCTTTGTAGATTCCAATAGATATAAAGTATAGGAATTAAGGAGCTTTGAAAAAAAAATCTGATGAGAAATCTCTAAAATTACTCATGTGGTAGCACTCTTGCTACTGCACCTGAAGATCACAGGTTGTTATCCCATGACAGGACCTGGATCAATATTTAACATGGACACTAGTGTAGTCTGTTATTATTTCGATAGAGTAGGGCTTGGCAGACAACATGAATTTCATTTCATGAAAAAAATTGAGGTATTGGCATTTGTTTTCATCCCACAGTGGAACACCCCAACACCTTTTGAATTTTTTGGGGAATAGATAGTGTCTTAGAGATTAGGACACTCCCTCTGAATCAGGGAGAACTAGAGACTGACGCTTCATTTATTGCAGAATCTGGAATGCATGTAGCTCTTGCTACCTGTACATCTCAAATGAGATCAGTATCATTATCCTTCCTGTTTTACAGATGGGACAACTAAAGCTCAGGCAGGGGAAAGGACTTGTTTGAGGTCACCCAGCAGGCCAGTGATATAGTCAAGACTAGAACCCCGCCCATCTGACTCCAAAGGCCAGTGCTCTATCTACTAGACCACAGCACCTCCCTTGAAAAGTGTATAGTGAATGAGACAGGGGATCGGAGGAAGAACATAGATGGTTTCCACAGTTAAGACAATTGAATGTTGCCCCTCAGAACTGGAATCTATCCTTTCCTCTGATACAGAGTTCCTATATGATACTGGGCAAGTCACTTAAACCAAAACTTTTCACAGGCGTTCCCTAACTGTGTGTTCTTCATTTTCTGGGATTCTGACTCGAGACCCTGTGGTCTGATTTGTAGAATTGCTGAGCACTCACAGCTGCAACTGAAGTCAATGGGAGCTGTGCTTTGAACATATAAAGTGCTGTAAAATGTAAATACTCTGAAAAATCAGGTCTTAAGTATCTCAAATTGGGCACCAAAAATTAATGGATACTTTTGACTTGCATTTTCTCTGTGCCTCTGGGGGCTATGAAGATTAATTAATGTTTGTGAAGCACTCAGATGATAGTATGAGCTTTAGAAAAGTCCATGAGAAAAATAATTCTGTCTTCAGAGAAAAGTTTGAATAGTGTGTAGTAAATAAGACATTGGGGGACACTGAACAATGAGGAAAAAAAGCAAACCTCTGAGGATAGAACATGAAGCAATGGGCTTAAATTGCAGCAAGCGTGGTTTAGGTTGGACATTAGGAAAAACTTCCTAACTGTCAGAGTGGTTAAGGACTGGAATAAATTGCCTAGGGAGGTTGTGTAACCTCCATCATTGGCGATTTTTAAGAGCAGGTTGGACAAACACCTGTCAGGGATGGTCTAGATAATACTTAGTCCTGCCTTGAGTGCAGGGGACTGGACTAGATGGCCTCTCAAGGTCCCTTCCAGTTCTATGATTCTATGAAAACATTGAATAGCTTCTCATTAAGCGTGCACTGAATGAGGCAGGGTCCTGTGGGAAAAATAGTATGTTATCATGTAATTAGACAAGGAATATATGTTACACGCAAAGGGGGGATGAATTAAGATTGCCTGCCTAATCTTTATTCTAGCATTTCCTAACTTCTAAGTGCTTGACTTTACAATCTTAATAATGTTCTTTTTACATAGTGTTTTGATTTATGTTCCTCCCATGCAGAGATGTGAGAACATTGTCCCTATGTTTCTTGTAGAGTACATAATGGCTATTCTACATACCTATAGTATCATCTTCTTACTGTGCTTAGGTCTGGAGGGGAGGCAGGTGGATTGGTAATCATCCATACAATTTTAAAATTCATTGGGAAGAGTGACTGTGCTTGCCATTAAGGTTTTCCACAGGTTCTACAGCTCTAGTTAAAGCTGATATTTCATTCTCCCTCTTCAAGGGTATTTTAATGCTTTTGGAAGCCATAAATAAAGGGTGAGTAATTTTCCACATGAATTCAAAATCTGTGCTGCTGCATTCAGCCTCTGAATTACAGGAATCATTTGACTGAAAAAGATCCAAGGAAGTACAGCTTACTGAATTTTGCAAAGCAAAGTTATATTTATTCATTGCATATGCCAAGTGTGTATATCTTAGGGTGGAGGAGTGACTGATTTAACACGTGCAGGGTATTATAACTTTATACATGCTTTTAAATTGCATTGGCATTCTCATTAAAAAAAAAAGACTGACTTCAGTGGAGTTATGACAACAGCAGCTGAGACTGCCCCCTTGCATATCTCCTTTCTGGGATTCCAGAGTGGTTTAACATCAGGCAAACCATTTTTAGATGAGACAAAATCCACCCATGTACAAACAGTTCTATAAGAAGTAAACTTGTAGTTCTGCTGATCCAATCAATACCTCGGGCTACTGATGTCCCTCTAAAGTGTTAGGCCCTATGCTAGCATGAATCCACTTTCCGTTAATACTTAACCTACCTCCCCGTCACATTCAAAAGGCTCATCCCTTTCCAGAGATCTAAATGACATGGTGGCTACTTAAGGCTGATGAAATACCACTGCTTAAAACCCAGGACCTTTAGCTACAAGTAATTTAATATGTAAAACATCTAATAGATATTGGACAGATCTTACCCCTCCAAAGAGTCTCAGCTCTAACATTTTCACTTATTGTTTCCTCATCCATGGAGCTGAGGAAGAAAAGTTGCGGAACACCTCTCCTTCAGAAAGCATCTTCTCTCCTCCAAATCCTTCTTTAACATCCATCTCTCCTGGAAATGCTTCCTACCTTCTCCACATCGATAACTTCCCATAACCTCTCTTTCAAGGACTTTCCCTGCCCCCTTTGTCTTTCTCACACTGGAGGATCTTGGGGGGCAAGGGATGCATCCTGTTATGTATGTGGAGCACTATATAAATACATAATGTTATTTTTAATTGTACCTACAATGAAATAATAGTCTACCTCTTTCTCCCCTATAAATGGAGGGAAACACCATCTATTTCCTTATTAGACCCTAGTACAATTTTTGTGCAAATCTGCAAGAATTTTGTTTGTAGTTTTATACTCTCACAGATTAGGTGGCACTAATGAATTTTACATTTTTATTTTTATTTTTTTTAATAAAGCAAAATTACAGGACTAAATTCTGTCTCAAAAGCATTCCTCATCCCCTTTGTTGTCAATAGAACTTTTCACCTGTATCTGAAGGTAAAATTAGACATGCAGGGTTGTAGTCTCTTTTCACAGGGTATAAGTAACTCCAGTTGAAGTTAATGGGAGTTCCTCATACATGGTTATCAGAGGATAGAGCCTACAAGCTGCATTTGAATAAGCAAAGTAGGTGTACTCTTGATTAATATAAAGCATGTCTGGGATGACATAATGCATTGAAAGTGGTTATGAAAGGTCTGGTTAAACTCATTTGACCTGAAATGTCACTGGGTGGCTTAGAAACACCATACATAACATATACAACTCATATTTGAGCCAAATTCGCTACTGTGTAAACGGGTTTTGCTCCATTGAGTGTAAGTATAATTCCAGGAAGCTGCATCAGTTTACCAGCAAAAAAAATTGGTCTATTATTGCCAATGGTTTTATTTTAAACATCATATAAGGCTCTAAGGATTTTGCAGCACTTCAGTGTCAGTTTAATTCTTCATTACTGAAAGATCGGGCATTTGGGAAATCAATGAAAGGTTAAATTTACAGACTATTTTGAAACCAGTCCAAGATCTTGCAGCTTTTCAGATTGTTTGGGGCATGACAAAAACCCATCTTCTGAGGCAGGGTCATGCATTTTATGGCTAAGAAAGAGAAAAAAAATGGAAGGAGATCTTGAAAAACAAGAGAAATCCCTAGAGAAAAGAGCACAAAGCTACCTGCACCACTTTTCAAAAAAAATTGGAAACCAGGGTCAAAATCTAGGGTTTGTTCGGTGATTTTCCACAGAAACTAATTTTGGAAAAGGAGATGAAAAAAATGGTTGAACTATGGGTTAAACAGTTGCACTGGTAAACAATAGTTATTCCCACCAAAATAAAGGATATCTTGACACTGCAATATTACTGACATTAATCTTATAGTATAGTTGGATATTATACAGAGGTACTATACTTCTTCGTGCCAAGGGAGTTAAACAGATCTACTCCACTTTGAGTGATATTTCCCCGTCTGCACTGGATAATCCTTAGATTCCCAGTAACCACAGCAAATATATTTCTTCTAATGCACATTCTGTTTCTCCGAAGGATGAGGATAGCATCTTGTCTGATGTGCTTGAAGTATTGCCACCATTTCTATTGAACCCACTTAACTGCACACTGAAAAAAAATGGGTAATGGTCTCCTGTGGTGAACAGGGTAGAAATTGTACTTGGAATGATAACTGAAGGAGCCCCAAAATGGAATAACTAATTTTCACATTAGGGCTTTGCCCTAAGCCCCAATAGTTGCATTGACATCGGAGCCAAGACCCAAACTGTAAAAGTCAACGTGTTTCTTGGTTCCTCCCTTGCTCCATGGATAGATACTATATCCTTATATCTGGCACAGATTACTCCTGTTGGGAAACCATTAAAAGCAACTAAATATCAAGGTTGTAAAACTGAGATACTCCTCAAAATGCATTCGCAGGAAAATGTCTAATGAAGTATATTTGTAATAATTCACAAACAAACTAGATATTGAATGAAAAACACATCTTTAACGATAAGAAACATTGGCATTAAAGATTGTTGTCCATAACACCTCCCACTTCTAATAGATTAAAGAGTAGAAGGGATAACAACATATTTGACTTATAAGGTTGAAATATAAAATGAAGAATTGTCAATCGTAAGATTAAGATCTTTGATAGCTATAATTTTAATAAGATGTAATTATGGATAGTGAATGAGTCTTGATAAGGTATCACTTAGAGCAAGGCCTTGCTGTCACAAGTGTGGTTTTGCCAATTTTTTTACACAGAATTGTTAACTTGATTAAAATGACGTTATTCCTGACAGACCAAAAGTAACATGTGCTGGAAGCTGCGAGGTGAAAATACGTAAACCTATAACAAGGAGACTTTTACTGGTAAGACTCAGGGCAGGGTGACAAAAACAAAACAAAACATGACAAATGGTGAAATCAGAAAAAAATGTAGATGTCAGATAACTGAAGCTTGCCCCATGAATAATGAACTGGTTACATAAAAAAAATGTGCTAAAAGTTGATTGGATAAAGGTTAAGTAATGTGGAATGTGAAAATGTATAAAGACTTAAAATAAATATGAGCCCAAACTGAAGAAACACCAAAAGCAGAAACTGGAACATGTGATAGAAGGACCAGACCAGGAGGCCAGGGAACATGGTAACTTGGTCCCACAGGTAGGTAGTAGTAGTAGTAATAATATATAACTTCTTACTATCATGGAAGGGGAAAGAACTTTTCAGTGCCTGGGAATGTGGTAGCTTGGGCCCATTTACCAATTCTGTCTTGTGTTATTCTTTGTCTGGCATAAAATGTTCAGACATTATAAGTGACAATAATTCTGCTTTGAAATTGTACAAATAAAGATGAACATTGATTAAGCCTAGATTAGGTGGACTTGTGACTCAGTTTCCCAACTTTTACTCCCACTTCAGGAATGTAAGATTTTTGTTTTCTTCCACCAATTACACATCGCTGTTCTATGCCCTGGCCAGTACTTCAGTGAGAAACTGAAACTATGGAACACAGGCTTTACTGTGTGCCACTCTCTCTAGCTAACACTGAAGATTGGAGAGTTTAGAGTGGCTTTTCAGTAGTTTGTGTATTAGTCCATATTTTGGGATTGAACATGCTGTTGGCATACAGCCCTTATTAAAGGCCAACAAATATGTGCCTCACAACTGGAGGAACACCAGGAGGCATCATCTCTCCAAAGGACAATACTTCCCAGGGTAACCTGAGTTTGTGTGATATCCATTTAAGAGGTACAGAATGCCCTCTTGTCATATGGGAAGCCAGCTCTTCCTGGCCAAGATGCAGGAAGGAGGAAGTGAGAACAATGGGTGCCCTCTTGCTCCTCTTACTCTTGCAGTGCAAGAGCCAGATGCTCCAGGCATCAGGTACCCAGATCTGTGATATGGGAAACCCTTCCATGGTAGTGCAAGGAGGAGAATTCTTACACTGTAAGAAGACTGTCGTCGTGCCTACAAATGCTGTCTTTCTATGGCTAAGTGCCCTTTCTGTGTTTTTATACTAAAAAATTAAATTCGGAGAGGCGCCGATTACCTGCATTTCCTATGGAAGTCCATGGGAGTTGAAGGTACACAGCAGGTGCTAAGGACCACAGCATTTGGCCCCAAGAGCACATCAGAAATATTCCAGCATAACTCAGGTAGGGGGTGATTTATTTTTACTAAAATAGTGTTACTGCTACAAGCCCTTGTGTGAGTGCAGTGATACTGATGTAACGGTGCCTTAGGCTTAGTCTACACTAGTAAATGATATCAGTAGAACTACGTCACTCAGGGGTGTTGAAAATCCACACCCCTGAGAGATGTAGTTATGCCCACCTAACCCCCAGTGTAGACTGTGCTATGTCAATGGGAGAGTGTCTCCCATTGTCATAGTTACTTCCTCTCGGAGGGGTGGATTAACTACACCAACAGGAGATGCTCTCCCATTAGCACAGGTAGTGTCTTCACTAACCTCTACAGCGGCACAGCTGAGCCACTGCAGCACGGTAAGTGTAGACAAGCCTTTATACCAATATAGTTATCCCCCTCTCCATGTGTGAACAGCTATATTGGTAGAAAGGTGCTTTATACCAATAACACTGCATCCACTTTAGGGGCATTGTAAAACTAACTATACTGGCACAAATTCCTAGTTGAGAAAAGCCCTGAACTGAAAAGGGATCTAAAACTACCACACTTGGCTGTCAGAAGCAACTGACCAAAATACTGTCATCATCCATCAGCCACTTTAAATACCATTAATTACTAAAGTCCTTGTGCCTACTAAACAAGACACAAATAGGGCATAAACACATGGTTAGAGCTCTTAAACAATAAGGAACAGAATGTTTCATGCATCCACTGTGAGTAAATATTGTTGACTTATGGTTCAGTGTAGGAATATAGCTATGCACAAAAATACATTATATCAAGCGGAAAAGCAGTTCCTTTGCACTAAAAGCATCTTTCCTTAGCCTTGGAAAATATTATCTGTATTTGTAAATGACTCTCAGCATTCATGTAGTTTACAGCTCAGGTGCCCCATGCGACTGTATTTGGTTAAAGTGAATCATGTCCACTTGCTAAATCTCCTTTGAAGTGCCTTCTGAGGTGGAAAAGTGTGTGCAGGAGTGTGTTTTAAAGCTCCATCTTGTCCTGGGTAAGATACTACATATCAACATATTGATTTGAAAATGAAGATCCCATCCTCCATGAAAAGCAAACTTGCTTGACTGAGGGACATTGACGGAAAGGCTTCAGGGTCGGGGAGAGAGAGAGACACACACAGACCCCCAACCCCGCCCTGCCATTGGTTAGAGCAGAGACCTCAGAATATTTGGGTTCCATTTCTGGGTCTGTTTGTTGTGTGACCTTGACCAAGTCATTTAGACCAAAATTTTAAAACTTGAGTCGATAAAGTTAAGCACCTAAATCAAATCTCTAATTTAGGGACCCACAAACCAATACCATCTAGCTCTAATATAGTGTTTTCATCAATTGATCTCAAAACACTTATGGGTAGTATCATCATCCCTATTTCACTGATTGAGAAACAGAGACAAGGGCAGGTGAAGTGAATTGCCCAAGGTTATGTGGCAGGGCAGTTGTGGACATGTGAACAGAATCTATAGCTGCTGCATTCTAATCCAGGCCAGTTTCTATCAACTGGACACAATTGGCCAGATTTTCAAAGGTGTTAAACATTGGCAATTTGCATTGATTACAGCAGGAGGAGGTCAGGATTCTACACATCCTTCAAAAACTTAATTTAGAACAATAATCTGCTGGAAAATATTGACTTCTTAGTAGTGACTATTACATGTGAAATTAGTGGCAGACTATAGGTAGAATTTAACTTCTGTAGAAGCCAAATGCATGATTACCATTGATTTTTATTTATCCACATTGGGTCAGGCCCTAAAAGTAGATTACAAAATACACTATTCCAGCTGGCTCTAATGAGCACTCCAGTGGCAGTTTCAGCAGAAAGATCAAGAACAGAATGAGCCACAGACATGGAATTACTTCTAATGGCAGCTCCTCCAAGTCAGACTTGTGACACACCGGCAAAATATGGGGAGGCTTACACTGTTTCTAGCGGTTCTGTAGATTCATAGAAGTGTTCAGTGTAATCCATAGCACATAATGTTTTGCAAATTAAATTAAAATAGAATTATTCTCAGAGATGGAACTTCTGGGAAAAGCATGTAAAAAGAATTCCTGTGCATCTGGTGGTACGGAAATCTCTAGTGAACCTGAAGGAGCTTATTTGTGTTTGTCTAACCAGTGTAGCCCATCTCTATTTAAAACATTTTATCCCTCTATTTTGTTGCTGTTGGAAATGCAAATACCAACTATGAAAACGTATGATTTGAACTCCTATTTACCTGAGTTCTTTCAAAATGTGGCCCCATCTGGTTTGTTTCCATAACAATCTGAAGCTGTTTGTTTTACAAAAATATCAAGCCTATGCTCTTTTGCAGGCTAATTTGAGACATTTCAAATTTTCAACTCAAAAGATATTCAGGCTGCTCTCAAGCTTGAAAATATAAAATGTATAAAAGGGTCTGAAAAGGTTATTTATTAAGAAGTAAATTCAGTGCATCTGATTAGGTGTTAAGAAAAGACAATCACCTCCAGGTCTGCAGCATGAAACTTCCTTCAGAATAAACATTTTTGCATCTCCACCCCTGCACACTTTTTTGTGCACCTCTATTTGAGTTTACCTCATGCTATACAAGCAGCAGATCTCTCTGGACTTGTTCACACTGCCTGGAGTTTGAACTACAGGGATGCATATAGCAGTGTGCAGTAAAATGCTGCAATGCAACTCCCCTGTGTGGACACTGCAGGCACAAACTAAAAAGGTACTTTGCATTAATGTAATCCTTTTTGAAGAGGACTATGTTAATGAGACCTACGAACCTTTTATTCACACTCCATGTGGGGGAGTTATAGTACAGCACTATGCTGCATGCTGTTATTTACACTCCCTGGAGTTCGGACTACCGGGGTGTGGACACCATGCTGTGTCACACCTAGCCAACATACCAAATGCTTATGCTGCTTGTACTTAGCAGCACCACAGCCACACAAAGGAAATGAAAAGTTTCCCATCCATGCCCTCAGCCTCTCCTTCTACTGCTGAAAGCATCTTTACTTAGTTAGATCTTCTGGACATTCAGCTTGTCCCTCGCCCATCCCCTTGCCCAAGTCTGTGGAAAATGCTGCCCCCAAAGTATGTCACTATCTTGAACCACATCACCTTCCTTTATGAATTGCTTAACTGCAATGTCTGTATCAATTTTAAGGTCCTTATGCTTGTTTTGAACTCTCTCTGTCATTTAGCCCCGATCTAGATCTCCAGCCTGGTATCCTTTTGCTTTTCCTTTATCTCCTCCTTCCACCAGTGGTGCCAGCCTCAGTGTTCCTTCTCCCATCTCGTGTTTCATGCTTTTCCCTCTGAAGTTGTTAGTAAAGCACCATTTCCCAATAAACAAGACAAAAACCTTTGCTTAGCGCACATACGCTAGCCTACTTTCAATATTGGTTTAACTACCACTAAACAAGTCTAATCCTGAAAGCCAGTGGTTCATTTAACTGTATTAAGTCTTCCCATCTTATGTCCTTCACCTTGGTAAATAAAATGATATTGTTGGATGCTCCTTGGCAGCTGGGTATGTTTGAAGGGTTCCTGCTTCCCTTCCATCACTATGTCTTTGCTTCTCGGCACTCCTTTCTCTTTTCCAAGTTTCTTTCCCATTTCCAAAGCTTCTGGTGTGAGAGCTATAGCCATATGATATGACCCAGTTACTGTACTGGAAAACCATAATAGGTGGTTATCAAAACATCCTCACCAATGACACCAACACTTGCTTACTATTTTATTTATGCATCCGAAGAAGTGGGCTGTAGTCCACAAAAGCTTATGCTCTAATACATTTGTTAGTCTCTAAGGTGCCACAAGTACTCCTGTTCTTTTATTTTCTCTTGCAACTCTTCCTGCATAGCAAGTGAATATCTCTATTTCCCCCAAGTTGTGTTTGGTTACCTTTAAACTGGAAATGACAAACCTTCAAAGTCATTCTTTCAGTTAGGTCGATGCTTTCTATCCTCCTTAGCCAGAATCACAGGCTGGGGATGAAAAGTCAGCATTATGAATGCAGCAGTGACAAAGAGAATGGGGAAAGGTTAGGCCAGACAAATCCATTCCCAGCTCCCTCAGCCTCCCTGGGCTCACAGACAATGGGACACCAGGCTGCTAAACAGACCTCTTTGTGAGAAGCTATATATAAATACAATAATAGTGAAAACAGTGGTAAAATAGGAGCAATTAAGAAAAGAAAGCCCAAGTTACTGAGAAATAATTTTCTACATAAGCAGAGATGGGTTTGAGCTGTGACAACAGAACCAGAGAGAGGCAAAGCAACTTGCCCTACTTCATTCAGTAGGTCAGTGGCAGAGCTCTTCTGGGTCCCAGTCCAGTGGCCTTTTATGCCTCCTATATCTGGAACTAAATGTCACAGTAGGCCCATCTCAACAGTCCTGGATCCATAAAATTTCCCCTATGCTGCAAAGGATTTCATCTTCTGACAAGAAGGGAATGTCTTGTATATAGGATCTTTCAATAGAATTCATCCTTCAGAAGGGGGGATTATTAAGTCTGCAGGACTATGTATTCTTAAAGATTCAAATAAAAATGGGTTATGGAAAATGAGATCTTTTAGGAGAACTACACAGAGCAAAAAAGATTGGTGGCTATATCAGCTCTTCATTTCATATAGTATTGTTCAATTACTCAATAGCCGTCTGAATCAAAGCACGTCTCCATCCTCCAACATCCATCCCTTCCCTCACTTTTTTTTTAAAAAGAAATGTTATTGATCAGCAGCAGCCCTTTTCTGAAATTGGCAAAAAGGTCTGAGCCTATTAAAGTGGTGTTATTAATGTTGAATATGATCAGAAAGAAGAACTGATTCCTCTCAGATTTATATCCTTTTGCTTTTTATTGTAGCCCACCTAACATTTCATTACACACCCTCTGGAGCAATTTACCCCCTTTTTTTTGTTTCACTCTATGGGGTTTTATTGCAGAGATCTTAGCAGAGGAACCAACATTTATTTATTTGTACATATGGATTTTTGAATGGATTTAAAATGGTCAAGTTTTTTTTCCCCTGGAATGATGCAACTCAGCCATGTTCTGTTTGTTTTGTTAGTCATGTTTAAAATTATTGCACAGGGTACAAGACAGTATGCTTGTGTGTTTGTAAGTAAGGCTAATACACAAATCTGAAGGCAGAATAGATTTTTTTATGGGAATAGCTAAAAGCCGGTCTGTGTAATAGGACAGAAAATGGTATTACATCCCAAAAGAACCTTTCAAATAAGCATTTCCATACATTTTCCATGGTTAGAGAAAATGAATCTGGTTAGAATTTCTGATTCTCCAACACAAACCAAGAAAAGTTTAGAGCACAGGGCCCAATCCTGCAAGGTTCTGCATAGAAGAAAAATTTAAGCCTTAAAACCAAGATTTTTCAGCAGCTGTAAATAGTCATGGCACCATTCATTTCTATGGTGCTGTGACATTTTACCCCAGTTAAGGATCTGGTCATAAGTGCATAGAAGTTGAATTTTAAGGGTGGGACTTCCAAAGCTCGGCTTCTAGTGAAGTCAATGGTAATTCTTAACAACTCTAACGGGAGTAGATTTAGGATTTTTAGAAACCCCACCTTAAATACAATTAAGACAGATATGCTTAGATTCACATCCAAACAAGGAACAGAAGTCAGATGACGATCTGACCAATCACTACAAGGCAACACTACTAAGTTTCAAATGCCTACAATCTACATATTTAATTTATATATATGGAGTGACAGTCCGAAGAAGTGGGCTGTAGTCCACGAAAGCTTATGCTCTAATAAATTTGTTAGTCTCTAAGGTGCCACAAGTACTCCTGTTCTTCTTTTTGCGGATACAGACTAACACGGCTGTTACTCTGAAACTAGTCATGGATATAGTCTCCCTGATATAGTCATGGAATCCACTTGCCGATAGGGGCACCTCCTCTTGGCTGCTGTGGAGTTTAGCTCCTTTCACATTCTGCGTCCTCTTCTAGAGGTCCCTTCGCCCATTGTCCTCTTTCTCACGCTGTGGCCCCTCTTGCTCCAAGAGCTGCAGCTTCTTTTTCATGACTTGGGCCTCTGGCTAGGTCACTATGGTCCCCCCCTTCTGGGGAATCAAAGTCTTTCAGGGCAAACTATCTCAGGCAGTCCACTGTCTGGTCTGTGCTACTTCCTCAGTGGCCAGTAAAGGAACCTAGACCCACCCCCTCCCCCTTTGCTCTGGGCTCCAGCTCAGGGGCCCTCTACTCAGTAGCCAAAGTCCACAATATCTTATGCCTTGCTGTTTCTCCTCTGAACCTTCCCTACCTTTCTAGCTCTTCCCCTCTCTGGATTTGCCAGTCCAAATACCATCCTCCCAGAAAATAACTGTAGGGTACTTCCCTCCATAGCCCCAAACACACCTCCCTTCACCCAGCGAGTGACTATAAACTGCTTCCCTGTAGCCCCTGGCTGTGCTCTGCTTCTGGGCTTTATAGAAGCACCTCCTGTTCCTGTCCAGCTGAGCCTCATCTAATTAATCCCTGGCCCAGCCCCCCTTCTTCTGCAGGTGCAGTCTGGGCAGCTAATTGGCCTATCTAGCTACCTTAATCCCTTCAGGCCTTCTGTGTGGAGGACACTCCATTTGTGTCTGTGTGTGGGGGGGGGTTACACACACACAAAATGTAGCAGATTTGAGGAAATCCCAGTCCAGTTTTGGATTTTCCCATGAGCTGACACAGTCCGAATTCCTTGCAAAAATTATTAAATCGTAAATTTCTCAGCATCACCAGGGAGGTACTCAGTGGCCTCAGTTCCCATTGATGTTTAGTGGATTGAAGGTGTTCAGGATCCTCCAAGCAGCGTTAGTTGCCTCACAGGATCGGGCCCCCAGGTCCCAATTCAGCATAGCATTTTTATTCAGTAATTAGGCACCTGCTTAACTGTGAAGTCAATGGGATTTAAGCGCCTGTGAAAGGTTAAGGGCTTTGCTGAGTATGGGTGTTAATGCAGCCTTATTAACATGCTTTTCTGAACTGGAGTCTACCTGAAGCAGTTTTAAAATGTTTGATAGAAACTCACACTCTGAAAAGCCCTTTCTCTCAAAAGGGAGATACTTTAAAAACTGCATTAAAAAGTTAATTATAAAAAAAAAAAAAAAAAAAAGATGATTCCAACTCCAGGTCTGGAAAGCAATTATAAAATGGTCTATCAAAAATGTGTGGTACATTACACACGACGAGGTAGAGATCTTCTCCAGTGCCACTTCTGAGTTTATTGAATCTATTCCAATTCTTCCCCTCGTCTCATTTTGACTCATTGCTGTTGTTATTTTCCATCACAATACAATCAGAAGCTAAGAAGTCTCCTCCTAATTTCATCAAAATGCTAATGAACTGTTTTTGTTTGCAGCTTATAAGAAATTGAGCTGCTTTTCGAGGAACAATGGATTATATAACAAGTAGATGGACATATATTTCTTGTGCTTTTAAGTTCAATACTATTTCTCTAAAACTACGTCAGGACAAACAATGTGGAATCTGATTTGCCTGACATTTTTAAATTCTAAGAGTAGAATATTATGAGAAATACCACAATCATGTTTGATTTCTTTGAAGGCAATGATTAAATGTAAGCATGAGACCAGTGAAGACTCAGTGAAAGATACCAGGAAAGCAGGCTTGCTTTTTTGTAAGCTTGCAGTCTTACAGAGAATTTAATTAATGTCCTTTCTCTTGTACTCGTACAGTCTCAGTGATGATCCCGGGGGGAAAAATAATTAAAAGAAGAGCTGTCCAAAACCACATTCACACTTAGAGAAATTATTGGAAGTTTTCAGTAAATGTGAACAAAGTCATTTTTGGTCAATGAGATTTAGCAGCCATATCTGTTTTGAGAGATGGGCCTGCATAGGAAGTTGTGAGGCTCAGTGGTATCAGGGTGGACAGATTTAAATAAAAGTAATTTAAATCACTGATTTTAATCATGATTTAAATCAGCAAGTAGGAAACCGTGATTTAAATAATCAGTTTTAACTGTGTTTTGCATTTCTACTTTTTAGTTATTTTTCTAAAGAAAAGTTGATCCTCATTGGTTGGTAACCAATAAAACATGTTTTTACAGCCACATAGAGCCTTTTACACTAAATTTCCTCCTGCTTTTTGCTAACCAGGAATATACATTGTATCTCTATACATTTATTTAAGCAATTATTAAGCTTAACTTTTTACTAGATAATCATTAATTTTTATTAGCTATTTGTGTCAAGCTCTATTTGGATGAAAATTCAAAATAATTTAAAAAGGCACAAAACCAGCATTTTAATGTTTTTACTAAAGAAAGCTACCTTAAATGTGGTGGATGCATAAGAGATTTTTTTTTCCAAAACATGTTCTGCATTTAAAATTAGCCAATTTTTATAAACAACGGAAGTGTATCCTGAGTGAGCTAAGCTGATCATTTCTGGTCACCATGTCCTTCAGGATTTTAGAACTAGTAGATTTCATCCTTTCACACTAGTTTTTATTCATAGATTGGAAGAGGAAAACAATCTTTCCTGCCTGAGGCTGCTCTAATGTACACTGGCATAGTTCAGGTCTGAAAATTATGAAGTCATGACCAACTTCTTTGCACTTATTGTTACTCTTCCTAGTGGAGTCTGGACACAGCAGAAGATCTGGCTCTAGATGTTTCACTAAAACTAAGGACAAGTTATCTCATTTTCCCTAAGTGAGTGGCAGAATCTGACCTCAAGATTTTGGAATAAAATATGTTATTACTCTAACATTCTGGTAAAATTACAAGCTATCACTTTAATTTGTAAGGGGTTTCCTGTTTGTGCTTGCAGGTGAGGTGGCTCTGTAGGGAAGCATGTGATCAGAGTCAGTTTGCAGACAGAAAAACTAGGATGGTGGGGTAAGTTGGGTCTCTCTTTTTAGGAAGCAGCCTGTTTTGTTTTTCTCTCTGTGTTTTCAGATTTTCTTGTATATTAGTGTGCTGCATTTTATGAAATAGTGTAATGTTACATTGCAACCCTTCAGCAAAAGTATTTTATGTTTTTATTTAACTTTTCTGTGTGTATGCCATGAATATTGTGACGTTGCACCCCATAATGCTTTATAGACATATGCTTAAATGTAAATATGATATAACTGGAATATGTTTTATGCTAACTATGCCATCCATGTAACATATCTTTGCAAAGATTATGATCTGAATATATTCATCCTATTTGTATGTGTGTATCATTTTTATATCTGAAGTTATGAGCATTGGCTCTATACTTGTATTTAAAGTGTTTGCTGTAGGAAGCACATAAGATAGATTTGGTCAACATAGTGTGAAGCGGTTATTCAAGTAATTGGGAGTACTAAACTAACAATGGACTTTGGAGATGCTAATCCACATCTGAACTTTCCTGGGAATGTTTAAACCAAGATGTAAACAATGGTGTCAGCCTGCAAAAAACTGAATCATTCATAGACATGTGATTTGCCCAGGGGGCTAGAGACCCTATCTTGTGGCTGTGAGGTGGCACAAGAGAGAGAATATGAGGGGGAACCCCTCCATTTTGTCTTCACTGGCTCTCTACCCCAAAGAGATGCCTGAAAGAAACTGGAACAAAGGACAGTAACTACGGGGTGTGAGTAATTGCTGAACCCAGACTAGGAGGAAGTCTAGTCTGTAAAAGAAGCTTATTGGAACATCTCTGAGGGTGAAATTTGCCTGTATTTAGTTTCCTACAGTATTAGGCTTAGACTTGCGTGTTTCATTTTATTTTGCTTGGTAACTCACTTCATTCTGTCTGTTATTACTTGGAACCACTTAAATCATACTTTTAATATTTAATAAAATCACTTTTTACTTATTAATTAACCCAGAGCAAGTAATTAATTTCTGGAGCAAACAGCTGTGCATATCTCTCTATCAGTGTTATAGTGGGCGAACAATTTATGAGTTTACCCTGTATAAGTTTTATACAGAATAAAATGGATTTATTTGGAGTTTGGATACCCTTGGGAACTGGGTATCTGGGTGTTGGAGACAGGAGCACTTCTTAAGATGTTTTCAGTTAAGCCTGCAGCTTTTGAGGGACGTGGTTCAGACCTGGGTCTGTGTTTGCAGCAGGCTCGCGTGTCTGGCACAACAAGGCAAGATACTGAAGTCCCAAGCTGCCAGGGAAAATGGGCTGAGAGGTAGTCCGAGCACATCAGGTGGCAGTCCCAAGGGGGTTTCTGTGACCCAACCCATCACAAACATAACACAAACAAAACAGGGTGAGTGATGTGTGTCCATATGGTACAGAATATTTAATGGTACTTTTCTGGAATTTCCCTTTCAGGAACAGAGAAAGTACAAACAGCAGAACTGTGCAGTGTTGGCAGGACTGAACATGCAAAGCCAGTTGACTCAGTGAATGTATCTCTAAACAGCTATTGTGATCATCCTGACTACTGTTCTTAGTGTCTCATTTATGTGGTATGTGCCTACCCAGGGCCGGCACAACCCATTAGGCGACCTGGGCGGTCACCTAGGGTGCTACAATTTGGGGGGCAGCGACCACGGCGGTATTTCGGCGGCGGGACCTTCTGCCGCCTCTGTGAGGGGCAGCATTTTGGGGCGGGACCTTCCGCCGCCTAGGGCGGCAGAAAAGCTGGAGGTACTCCTGTGCCTACCTATTGTTTTCAGACTGAGAACATTGGAAGTCACTGTGACAGTGTACCCCATAAGGCTTTATGGGGAGGGGGTGCTTATAAATGTATGTATGACATAACTGGAATATGTTTTGTGCTGCCTGTGCTAGGTAACATATCTCCGTAAAAGTTATGGTCTACTATATCCATTCATCCTATTTGTACATATATATCATTTCCTACTTGAGGTTAAGAATATGGGCTGTATGCTTGCTTGGTTTCTAAGTAAGCTTTGGGAGGCATTTGGTCAGCTTCTTTAGGAAGGAATTCGCCAGGTTAAGTACCTGATCAGGAAACACTTGGAGAACAATGCATCTTGGAATGCTCCAATCCACATAAGAAGTCTTCCTGGAGACATGCAAGATACCATGTGGACAATGGCATCGACCTGTAAAGACTGAGTCATGGAGGGGCATGTGACTTGCCCAGGTGACTCCAAAACTCCATCTTGGAGCTGGACTTTGCATAGAAGGGAGGACGGGGGTCCCCACCCACAAGAGTCTATTTAAACCCGTGGGAGACCCCTCTGTTTTGGTCTTCAGCTGGCTAAAGAAGGAGCCTCTCCACCCCCCACTCCCCCAGGATACTTGAAGGAGACTGAAACAAAGGACAGTAACTGCAGGGGGTGTGAGTGATTGCTGGACCCAGGCTAAAAGGAGATTAGCCTGTGAAAGGGAGTGCTCTGGAACCGGTGAGGAAATTATCTGTATTCAGTTTGATTAGGCATAGATTTGCGCATTTTATTTTATTTTGCTTGGTGACTTACTTTGTTCTGTCTGTTACTACTTGGAACCACTTAAATCCTACTGTCTGTATTTAATAAAATCACTTTTTATTTAGTAATTTACTCAGAGTATGTATTAATACCTGGGGGAGCAAACAACTGTGCATATCTCTCTATCATTGTTATAGAGGGCGAACAATTTATGAGTTTACTCTGCATAAGCTTTATGCAGGGTAAAACGGATTTATCTGGGTTTAGACCCCATTGGGAGTTGGGCATCTGAGTGCTAAAGACAAGCACACTTCTATGAGCTGTTTTCAGGTAAACTTGCAGCTTTGGGACAAGTGATTCAGACCCTGGGTTTGTGTCTGGAGCCAGACGGGAGTGTCTGGTTCAGCAAGACAGGGTGCTGGAGTCCTGAGCTGGCAGGGAAAACAGAAGCAGGGGTAGTCTTTGCACATCAGGTGGCAGCTCCAAGGGGGTTTCTGTGATCCAACCCGTCACAGTCACATACCCTGTCATATCAGTGGTCTGTCTAGTCCAATATCCTGCATACTACCAGATGCTTTAGAATAAGAAGCAAGAACCCCAGTAGTGAACAGCATACCCAAAGGGGGAGTTACTTCTTACCCTCATCAGCAATAATATGTTCATATCTTAGAAGAATGATACCCATCTGAACAAAAACAATTTTGCTCCTCAAATTTAAGGTTGAAAAGGCACACCCAGTTTATCTTCTCATTCATTATTTCTTCATTTTTGTATACAACACTATGATACCCCTTCTTTTTTTGCTCTTCTGTACCTTCAAATCTCTCTTCCTATGGAAGTCTTTGCATGCCTATAATTACTCAAATCATGCATCTCTGAACGTGGTTTTTCAGAGTTAAACTTCTTTTGGAATCAGACAAGCAAAATGATACGTTCTTCGGTTTCCCAGAACCCAAGGAGACAAGGAGATAGGAGCTTTCATGGACATAAAAGTAAGTTATCACAAACTCCTGGAGAGATGAAATGCCTGAACTGGTAGAATCTATAGTCAAGATAGGGCAAGTTAGAATAGTGGTGAAAGAACAAGGATATGGAGTCTGCCTAAATGAAATCTAATCAATAAAATATATATTAAAAAAATGTCAGGCCACTTCAGCAATTGTCATATGCCATTTACTGGTCTGGGGATGTGTAGCACCACATGACTCAAACTGCAGGAAAGCTGAGATTTGTTTCATTCACTGATAAATCAAAATACCTTTTCTCCATGCATCAGGTGTTAGAACCCATAATCTGAAAGAATGTTACACAGCAGAGATCAGCTACTGGAGTCCCTAAGGTATTTCAAAGTGAGATGAAACAATTTGCTTGTAGGTTGGTGAATGCAGTTTTGACCTCATGACACACTCTGGTCATATACTCAAAGTCAAGCCTTGACAAAATGGCTGCTCGCTCAGTTATTTTCCTGACATCCCTCAAAAACATGATCATCTTTTCTGATCTTCTTTGTAGAATTCTAATGCTCCAGCACCTTAAAATGATAGGCTGTCTTCTTGTTAGCAGGAGACAATGAAGGAAAATTAGCTACAGGCCATATGAAAGGGAAGTAGGGGGTTGTGATTAAGACACCAGCCTTAGAATCAAAAAGATCAGGGTTCAGTTCCTGGTTCTCAGACAGGCCCCCCCCTTTTTTTTTTCCTGAAATTGGGCAAGCCTTTGTGCCTCAGTTCTCCATCTATTCTGAAGATGATAATGTGACAGTGTACCCCATAAGGCTTTATGGGGAGGGGGTGCTTATAAATGTATGTATGACATAACTGGAATATGTTTTGTGCTGCCTGTGCCATGTAACATATCTCCGTAAGGGTTATGGTCTACTATATCTATTCATCCTATTTGTACATATATATCATTTTCTACTCGAGGTTAAGAATATAGACTCATAGACTCATAGACATTAAGGTCAGAAGGGACCATTATGATCATCTGGTCTGACCCCCTGCATGCTGCAGGCCGCAAGACCCTTCCCTGGACTCTACCGTTGAAGTCCCCAATCCTGTGTTTTAGTGACTTCAATCGGCTGAGACCCTCCTGCTAGTGATCCCTGCCCCATGCTGCGGAGGAAGGCGAAAAACCTCCAGAGGCTCAGCCAATCTACCCTGGAGGAAAATTCCTTCCCGACCCCAAATATGGCGATCAGTAATACCCCGAGCATATAGGCAAGAGTCTCTAGCCTGACCCTTGTTGGCCATTATGCTGTTCATGTACCATTGCTTGGTTTTCCTTGGCTACTATGTTTTATCATTAAACCATTCCCTCCATAAACTTATCCAACTTAATCTTAAAACCAGACAGGTCCGTCGCCCCCACCGTTTCCCTTGGAAGGCCGTTCCAATATTTCACCCCTCTGATGGTCAGAAACCTTCGTCTAATTTCAAGCCTAAACTTCCCCCCGGCCAGTTTGTATCCATTCGTTCTCGTGTCCACATTAGTACTAAACTGGAATAATTCCTCTCCCTCCCTTGTATTAACCCCTCTGATATATTTAAAGATAGCAATCATATCCCCCCTCAGCCTTCGCTTTGTCAGACTAAACAACCCAAGCTCCTCTAATCTCTTTTCATACGACAGGTTTTCCATTCCTCTGATCATCTTAGTCGCCCTTCTCTGCACCCGTTCCAGTTTGAGTTCATCTTTTTTAAACATTGGAGACCAGAACTGCACACAGTACTCCAAATGAGGTCTCACCAGCGCCTTATACAACGGAAGCAGGACCTCCCTATCTCTACTAGATATACCTCGCCTAATACATCCCAAGACCGCATTGGCTTTTTTCACCGCCACGTCACATTGCCGACTCATAGTCATCCTGCGGTCCACAAGGACCCCTAGGTCCTTCTCCTCTTCCGTTACTTCTAACCAATGCGTCCCCATCTTGTAACTAAAATTGTTATTATTCGTCCCCAAGTGCATCACCTTACACTTTTTACTATTAAATTTCATCCTATTTCTGATACTCCAATTCACAAGCTCATTCAAGTCTCCCTGCAGAGTATCCCTATCCTCCTCCGAGTTTGCAACTCCTCCCACCTTCGTATCATCCGCAAACTTTATCAGCCCACTCTTGCAATCGGTCCCGAGGTCAGTTATAAATAGATTAAATAAGATGGGTCCCAAAACCGAACCTTGAGGCACTCCACTAGTAACCTCCCTCCAACCCGACAATTCACCCTTTAATACGACCCGCTGCATTCTCCCCATTAACCAATTCCCTATCCACCTCTGGATTTTCATATCGATCCCCATGTTTTTCATTTTAACCAATAGTTCCTCATGGGGTACTGTATCAAACGCTTTACTGAAATCCAGGTATATTAGGTCCACCGCATTTCCCTTATCTAATAAGTCCGTTACTTTCTCAAAGAAGGAGATCAGATTCGTTTGGCACGATCTGCCCTTCGTAAAACCATGCTGTAATTTATCGCATTTGCCATTAACTTCAAGGTCCTCAACTAGTTTCTCTTTCAGAATCTTCTCCAGCACCTTGCACACTACTGATGTTAAACTAACAGGCCTATAGTTACCCGGGTCACTTTTTTTCCCTTTCTTGAAAATAGGAACCACATTGGCTATTCTCCAGTCTAACGGGACTACCCCCGAGTTTACAGATTCATTAAATATAGTCGCTAATGGGCCTGCTATTTCCCGCGCCAATTCCTTCAATATTCTCGGATGAAGATCGTCCGGTCCACCCGACTTAGTCCCATTAAGGCGTTCTAGTTTTGTTTCTACCTCGGATGCGGTAATCCCCCATCCCGTATGCCCCTCTGTAACGGTGCTAGTATCCCTAATACCTTCATTGGCCTCATTAAACACCGATGCAAAATATTCATTGAGATATTGCGCCATGCCTAGATTATCTTTAATCTCCTCTCCGGCTATAGTCTTCAGCGGTCCCACTTCTTCTTTCTTTGCTTTCTTCCTATTTATATGGCTGTAAAACCTCTTACTATTACTTTTAATTCCCCTCGCTAAGTCCAACTCTTCCCGGCCTTTGGCCTTTCTCACTCTATCTCTACATTCTCTGACTTCACTAAGGTAAGTTTCCTTACTGATCCCTCCCCTCTTCCACTCTTTGTACGCTTTCTGTTTTTTCCTAATCGCCCCTTTCAGCCGGTCGCTCATCCAGCTCGGTCTAAGTCTCTTGCTTAGTAATCTTTTTCCCTTTTTGGGGATACAGGCCTCTGACAGCTCTTGCATCTTTAACTTAAAGTAATCGCAGGCTTCTTCTGCCTTTAGGTCCCTTAATACGTTTGCCCAATCCACTTCCCTTACCAGTCCCCTTAATTTGTTAAAATTGGCCTTTTCAAAATTATAAACCCTAGTCTTTGACTTAATTCTGGTACTCTTTCCATTTAGTTTAAAACGAATTAGCTCATGATCACTGGAGCCCAAGTTGTCCCCCACTACCACTTCCTCAACAAGGTCCTCACTAACCAGAATCAAATCTAAAATGGCCTCCCCCCTCGTCGGCTCAGCTACCACTTGATAAAGGAATTGATCCGCAAGCACATCTAGGAACATCTGAGCCCTATTATTGCTACTAGCGTTTGTTCCCCAATCTATATCCGGGAAGTTAAAGTCCCCCATAATTACACAGTTTCTATTAGTATTTACCTCCCTTAATACATTAAACAATTCCTTATCCATATCCTGGGTCGATCCCGGCGGTCTATAGCACACCCCAAGCACTATCCCCGGAGAGGCTCTAGTAGTACTTTTACCCAGCTTGAGTATCGCCCAGACGGACTCTGTGTTATCTATTCCATCCACTATTATTTCTTTACAGCTTATTTCACTATTGACATACAATGCCACCCCCCCCACCTTTACCTTTATCCCGGTCTTTCCTAAACAGCGCATACCCCTCCATACCTGCGTTCCAGTCGTGACCGCCATTCCACCACGTTTCAGTTATTCCTACGATATCCGGTTTCAATTCTCGGACCAAGAGCTCCAATTCCTCCATTTTATTACCTAGGCTTCTCGCATTGGTGTACAAACAGCCTAATGTATGTCGTTTAGCCTGTCTCCCATTACTAGCACTGTATGTTGCGGGCCTCTTTGTGTTCGTCCCCCCTGTCCCTCCTATGTCCAATCTCATCTCCCCGGCTATGTCTCCTCTTATTACACTCAGCTTTTCAATACCGGAAACTGGCGTGGAGATTAACTGTGCATCTCCCAACCATCTCCCCAAACTTCCTAGTTTAAAGCTCTTTTGATAAGATGAGCCAGCCTCCCTCCCAGAAGTCTATTTCCTTCCCTACTCAGGAAGCCCATCCCGCGAGAACAGGTGTCTGTCCCCGAAAGCCTCCCAGCGGCCATACATCCCAAAGCCCTCCTTATAGCACCACTCCCTTAGCCAACTATTTATCCTCACAATCCTATCAGCCCTTTGCTGCCCTTCCCTCGGAACAGGCAGAATCCCACTAAAGATAACCTGAGCCTCTATCTCCTTGAGAGTCTTCCCCAGCCTGGCATAATCTCCCTTGATTCTCTCTAACGAGAACCTAGCCGTGTCATTCGTTCCTACATGAAGGATTATCAAGGGGTTCTTACCTGCTCCTTTTAGGATCCTTTTCAACCGCAGGTCCACATCGCGTATCTTTGCACCCGGTAGACAGCACACCCTTCTGTTCTCCGGGTCCGCCCTGGTCACAGGCCTGTCCAATCTCCTCAGTAAAGAGTCTCCAATTACATACACCTGCCGTCGCCTGGCAACAGTGCGATCTAGTAATCTAGTCTCCGATCCCTCTAGTCCTGACCTGTGTCTGCTCCTATCTTCCCTTATGCTCCCCCTTATGCCTTCCTGTATCCTCTGGTGGCCCATAATTGGTGCTGTCTCCATCAACTCCTCCCCCCTCTCTCTCGGACTAGCAGCTCTTCTCTTCTTCCTCACCCTCCCACCTTCAGTCACCACCTGCTGCCCCTCCACCTCGTTATCCAAACACTCGAACCTATTCCTGAGTTCTATTCCCCCCTCACTGGCCCTCCTTTTCCTTGGCCTACTTCTCACAGTCACATGCTTCCACTTCCCTCGATCTCCTCCTTCCATTCCCCTCTCGCTGTCATCTACTACTGCCTCCTCCTGCACCCTAGAGCCTTCCCCTTCAGCCCCGCCTTGCCCATCCTCCATCAGCTGCTCAAACCCCCGCCTAAACTCCACCAGGGTCTCTACCTGCATCTCCAGCCCCTTAATCTTTTCCTCCAGTAACACTATAAGGCGACAGTTCATACACACATACCTTTGTTCCGGGTCTCCTGCTAGGACTATATACATACCACAGCTTCCACATGCAGCCATCTGCATTCTGTCTGCTGCTGCTGCTTGGCTCATGGCTGCTGCAGTCTCTGCCCACAGCACCTGGGGACACAGAGCACAGGACACACCCCGCCCTCCTGCCTCCCCCTGCAAACTCCCTCTCAAACTCCCGTTAGCCGCCCTGTTGGCTGCTGCTGCTCGCAGCTGTACCGCTGCCTGGCTGGGCGGCCGCTTTTATGGGCCTCTTGATCAGCCAAGCTGTATGCTTGCCTGATTTCTAAGTAAGCTTTGTAAGGCATTTGGGCAGCTTCTTTAGGAAGGAATTTGCCAGGTTAAGTACCTGATCAGGAGACACTTAGGGAACAATGCATCTTGGAATGCTCCAATCCACATGAGAAGTCTTCCTGGAGACATGCAGGATGCCATATGGACAATGGCATTGGCCTGCAAAGTCTGAGTCACACAGGGGCATGTGACTTGCCCAGGTGACTCCAAAACTCCATCTTGGAGCTGGACTTTGCATAGGAGGGAGGTCTCCACCCACAAGAGAGAGTCTACTTAAACCTGTGGGAGACCCCTCCATTTTGTCTTCAGCTGGCTAAAGAAGGAGCCTCTCCACCCCCCCCAGGATACTTGAAGGAGACTGAAACAAAGGACAGTAACTACAGGGGGTGTGAGTGATTGCTGGACCCAGGCTAAAAGGAGCTTAGCCTGTAAAAGGGAGCACTCTGGAACTGGTGAGGAAATTATCTGTATTCAGTTTGATTAGGCATAGATCTGCGCATTTTATTTTATTTTGCTTGGTGACTTACTTTGTTCTGTCTGTTACTACTTTGAACCACTTAAATCCTACTGTCTGTATTTAATAAAATCACTTTTTATTTAGTAATTTACTCAGAGTATGTATTAATACCTGGGGGAGCAAACAACTGTGCATATCTCTCTATCAGTGTTATAGAGGGCGAACAATCTATGAGTTTGCCCTGCATAAGCTTTATGCAGGGTAAAACGGATTTATCTGGGTTTAAACCCCATTGGGAGTTGGGCATCTGAGTGCTAAAGACAAGCACGCTACTGCGAGCTGTTTTCAGGTAAACTTGCAGCTTTGGGACAGGAGATTCTGACCCTGGATCTGTGTCTGGAGCCAGACGGGAGTGTCTGGCTCAGCAAGACAGGGTGCTGGAGTCCTGAGCTGGCAGGGAAAACAGAAGCAGGGGTAGTCTTTGCACATCGGGTGGCAGCTCCCAAGGGGGTTTCTGTGATCCAACCCGTCACAGATAATACTTCCTTTTTTTATGTATACTGTAAGAACTTTTGGGCAAAGATTTTCTCCTACTAGGTGTTTGTAGAGCACCTAGCACAGAAGGGTTTCAGTCTCTGCTGGACTCTTGCAAGACAGAGAGACTGACCTAGTCCAAACAAAAAGTTCTCTGGGTATAACTCAAGAATGGTGTTAGGAGAGAAAAAAAGGGTTTTGTATATCTTAAAGGGGGTACAGCTTCACTCACCCCAGAGAAGCAATATTTCTTTTAAACAGAAACATATGGTCATAGTAAGTGAAAAACAATGTTCCTCTCTGAGTTTGGAGACTTATCTAACTTCTGAAACTTTGAAACCATTCACCATGCTCAGCACAATTAAAAAAAATCAGAAAGAAGTGCACAATGCTTTGCGCACAGATGGGATTTTGATGGAAATTAATCTTCATATCATGGAGCAGTGTGACATCAAGACAACAAGAAATCTCAGTGAATGTACTCTTGTTGATCTGATAAAATAATTAATTCAATCACTTAATTTTTATGGTATGTGCTATCCTGGTAGTCATGGCCCTCTCTCTGTTTTCAAGGTCGCTTTCTGCCAATGTGAGGGAAACAATCTCAGCAAATAAGATGCTTTAAGACCCCATTACAATCACCTGTGACAATGGATCAGGAAAAGTTCCTATATTTTTTTTATTACAATTGCTTCTGATCCCTGTGTAGAATTCAAGGTCTCCTGTTCTACAATTGTTTAGCAAGAAAGATGACATACTTCCACTCCAAACAGAAAACAGTGACCCTATTTCAAAGGGGGTTCATTGTCATAAATGTGGGTAAAATTTTTGAACAAAAAGAAATATGTTTCAGAAAGCTCAGAAAAAGAAGGTAGTGTCTTAGGGGAACAGTGAGTAGTTAGTCTGTAATCACAGTTATCCGATTGATGCTGAATTCTATGCTATTTAGTCTTTGTATTGTGGGTACAGCTGCAATATATTGCACAGGCAGATCTGCCCTTCAACTATATTTATGAAGAAATTGAAAAATGAAAAATTATAGAAGTGTCCAAGTTTGACATTGTATGGGATAGAGTGAAAAAGAGGCTCAGCAAAACAATTTTTTGTTCTTTTTTTTAAGTCTGTGTCCTGCCTCATTGGGATAGTCATTTGTTGATTCCTATTGTATATTCAGTTTCAGCATGTTTGTTTATACAGTTCAGAGCTATAAAGTTTTGGAAGAACCTGAGGCTAATATGAGGGGGAAAGGAGTCCAGGGGAACTGGCTTTATTTTAAAGAAGCCTTATTGAAGGCGCAGGTACAAACCATCCCGCTGTGCAGAAAGAATAGCAAATATGGCAGGCAACCATCTTGGCTTAACAGAGAAATCTTTGGTGAGCTTAAACCCAAAAAGGAAGCTTACAAGAAATGGAAACTTGGACAGATGACTACGGAGGAGTATAAAAATATTGCTCAAGCATTCAGGGGTGTAATCAGGAGGATAAAGCACAATTGGAGTTGCAGCTAACAAGGGATGTGAAGGGTAACAAGAAGGATTTCTATAGGTATGTTAGCAACAAGAAGGTGATCAGGGAAAGTGTGGGACCCTTACTGAATGGGGGAGGCAACCTAGTGACAGATGATGTGGAAAAAGCTGAAATACCCAATGATTGTTTTGCCTTCGTCTTCACAGACAAGGTCAGCTCCCAGACTGCTGCATTGGGCAGCATAGTATGGGGAGGAGGTGAGCAGCCCTCAGTGGTGAGAGAACAGATTAAGGACTATTCAGAAAAGTTGGACATGCTGAAGTCCATGGGTCTGGATCTAATGCATCCGAGGGTGCTGAGAGAGTTGGCTGACGTGATGGCATAGCCATTGGCCATTATCTTTGAAAACTCATGGTGATTGGGGGAGGTCCCAAATGATTGGAAAAAGGCAAAAATGGTGCCCATCTTTAAAAAAGGGAAGAAGGAGACTCTGGGGAACTACAGCCTCACCTGTCCCTGAAAAACCATGGAGCGGATCCTCAAGGAATCCATTTTGAAGATCAGGTGATCAGGAACAATCAACATGGATTCACCAAGGGCAAGTCATTCCTGACCAACCTGATTGCCTTCTATGATGAGATAACTGGCTCTGTGGATTTGGGGAAAGCAGTTTACATGATATATCTTGACTTTAGCAAAGCTTTTGATACGGTCTCCCACATTATTCTTGCCAGCAAGTTTAAAAAAGTATGGATTGGATGAATGGACTATAAGGTGGATAGAAAGCTGGCTAGATGGTCGGGCTCAATGGGTAGTGATAAATGACTCGATGTCTAGTTGGCAGCTGGTATCAAGCAGAGTGCCCCAGGGGTCGGTCCTCAGGCTGGTTTTGTTCAACATCTTCATTAATTATCTGGATGATGGGATGGATTGCACCCTCAGCAAGTTCGCAGATGACACTAAGCTGGTGGGAGAAGTAGATATGCTGGAGGGTGGGGATAAGGTCCAGAGTGATCAAGACAAGTTGAAGGATTGGGCCAAAAGAAATCTGATGAGGTTCAACAAGGACAAGTGCAGAGTCCTGCACTTAGGATGGAAGAATCCCATGCACTGCTATAGGCCGGGAACCGACTAGCTGAGTGGCAGTTCTACAGAAAAGGACCTGGGGATTACAGTGGATGAGAAGCTGGATATGAGTCAGCACTGTGCCCTTGTTGCCAAAAAGGCTAATGGCATATTGGGCTGCATTAATAGGAGCATTGCCAGCAGATCAAGGGAAGTGATTATTCCCCTCTATTCGGCACTGGTGAGGCCACATCTGGAGTATTGTGTCCAGTTTTGCATCCCCACTACATAAAGGATATGGACAAATTGGAAAGACTTCAGGGGAGGGCAATGAAAATGATTAGGGGGCTGCAGCACATGGCTTACGAGGACAGGCTGAGGGAACTGGGCTTACTTAGTCTGGAGAAGAGAAGAGTGAGGGGGGATTTGATAGCAGCCTTCAACTACCTGAAGGGGGGTTCCATCGATGATGGAGCTGGGCTGTTCTCGGTGGTGGCAGATGACAGAAAAAGTAACAATGGTCTCAAGTTGCAATGGGGGAGGTCTAGGCTGGATATTAGGAAAAGCTATTTCACTAGGAGGATGGTGAAGCACTGGAATGGGTTACCTAGGGAGGTGGTGGAATATCCGTCCGTAGAGGTTTTTAAGGCCTGGTTTGAGAAAGCCCTGGCTGGGATGTTTAATTTGGGTTGGTCCTGCTTTGAGCAGGGGGTTGGACTGGATGACGTCCTGAGGTCTCTTCCAACCCTAATCTTCTATGATTCTGTGACTAAATGGGATTTTACATGATGCTACCATGATAAATCTAATATTCGTAAATTTGCTATAACATATCACAGGGTATAAACTTTATGATGAATGCCTTGGAATGATCAGGCTCTAGAAAATCAGATGTCTTGTTTGTAATGACATTCACTGGATTGGTCAGCAACATTGTTTCATCTATGTTGATAGAGAATAGAGAGACTCATAATTCTTCCAAACGTCATGCGCCTACGAGGTCTCCACCTGATCCATGAACCTCTAAAAATTGACAAAGCAACCAGGCCACTGAAGGATTGAGGTATTAGCTTCACTCATGGCATGACCCTACCTCCCCAAATGGGCAGGGCTAACATTGCCTAGAAAAAGGGCCTTATTTGAAGATGTAGCACCAGAATGAAAGAAATTCCATTCTCTACCTATGGATAAGCTATTGATTAAAATGAAGACGTGCTTTCATTGGGAAATAAAAACCCACCCACACCACCTTAGAAGAAATATGTTTCTAATTTATTAAATGAGGAGCATTGTGGTATCAGAGCATCTACTCTTTGTCACACATATATTTACAGGGTCAGCTAGTTAAAGGGTAATATAACAGAGAAAAGGATTTTAAAGAATGAAAATATGAATATGGGGAGAAGTTACATAACGAGAAACAATTTCAAAAGTACCTAAGTGACCTAGTAGGCCAAGTCCCATTTTTTAAAAATGACTTAGGCTATGTCTACACTGGAGCGGTCAGGTGTAAAATTCAGCTCAAGTAGACACAACCAAGCTAGCTCCCATAGAGCACTAAAAACAGTAGTGTAACTGCCGCAGCATAAGCACCAAGCCACCCGAATAAGATCCTGTCCAAGACCCTTGGTAAGTAGTTGGGTGGCTAGTCCCTGCTCATTCTGTTGCAGCTCAGCTCACTTCTATTTTTAGCATATTAGCTCAATTAGAGCTAGCTCAGGTGCGTCTACTAGAGCTGGAAACTGCACCTTCCAGCTCCAATGGAGACTTACCCTTACGTGCTTAGGAATCTAAGTGTCATTGAAAAGTCAATGAGACATAGGCTCCTAAACCACTTTTAAAATAGGACGTAAGCATTTTTGAGATTTTTGCCCAGAGCATTATGTCTTACATACAAAAAACAATATTAAAAGAACACTACATTTGCAAAGCTAAGTGCTCAGAAGTTAGGAAATGCTACAGTTAAGGCCTTATTTCAGCTTCCTTGTGAGTGTATACATTACAGGATTTTTTAAAAAATCTGGTTATACTAGTTTTTCCACAGGACCCTGCCTTATTCAGTGCACAGGATGGATGATATTCACTGAATTAGCAGCTATACAATATTTTATTTGAATCTTTATTTTTTCAAAATATGGCTCCATGCCTTTTTTACTGCACACCATTCATAACCCTGCTCTGAAGACTGAATTTTCTCATGAGTTTGCTAGGACACTCATCACTTGTCACTTTATTATAATGCATATTCACAAGAGGGCCAAATTAAGGTTGCATGAGCGCTCCATTCTCTTGCTCTAGACTTCTGGTCAGGAAGCTGGAAGAACACAAAAGGTTCTAGTTCTAAGGGTTTTAAATCTATTATTATATTGTGATTTAATTTCCTGCTGTATTCATTTACCCCATCAGTGATGTTATAAACTGTACCAGTGCAAACGCTGATGAATCTTTTTGGCCTCAGTAAACAGGTTAGGTAGTTGTTTGTGCTTATTTGTTCATCTAGGAGTAACTAAAGTGCTGAGAGAAAAGAAAGTAGGGAAACTAGAAGTGGCTCAATTATTGCACTGCAGCAAACAAAAGTTTCCAAATACCTGCCAAATGAGATATTGTTATTTCCCATAGAAGACTGAGTGCT
Organism: Malaclemys terrapin pileata; assembly: GCF_027887155.1. NCBI lineage: Eukaryota > Metazoa > Chordata > Testudines > Emydidae > Malaclemys > Malaclemys terrapin. The sequence continues at coordinate 181,434,490 of NC_071507.1, read as the reverse complement.
GCTCCCCAACAGCAGGAAACATATTGAGCACAGTACAAAAAGAAAGGGAAGGAAGTGTAAAGGGAAGGGGAAACCTGGCTTGGGAGAATTGTTACATTGGCAAATTGACAGCAGTGACACCATTTGAGTGCTGTGTTCTGCTATCTTACCACCGAATAATCCTCAATAACTGATTTGTCAGAAAAGTATATTAATGTATTGCTATACAAAGACCCAATGAGTCTGTGGGGCCCACTGTGCTGAGCATTATACAAACACACAGGAAGACATAGTCTTCATCCCAAAGAGTTTATAATCTGATTTAAAACAAGCTTCACCAAGTGAAGATAAACTACAAGCGGGGTGAGGAAAAATGAGGAAAACAGTAATAAGATAATGTATTTAGAGGCTAGAAATTTAACGACTTAATAAATAGCTTGTGTTACAGGTTGTGCAGATAGCGACATTTATAGCTAAGGTTGCCTAATGCTTTCCATAAAATGACCTTGATTTTTACTTGATTAGAATTTTGCCAATTTTCAAGCTGGTTGTCTGCCTCAGATTGATTTTGAAAGCTTCAATTAAAATTGTTCAGCCATTTCCATGAATGAAGTGAGAGTAAATGACATTTTTTTTGCTCATGTTGCAAAATTCTTACAACTGTTTCTCTGAGAAGCTCAAGCACATCCATCCTTTGGAGCAAGAGCCTGGAATTCAGCAGGAGTTGGGGATCACCCTGATATTAGGCATGTGCCCCACATTAGGCCAAGTTACAAGCACTGCAGTAACAGAGCATGAGTGCAGTAATATATTGGGATATTTCAGAAATATAACTTTACCTGGCATTAAATGTGTTTGAAGAACAAAAGGCATCAGAGTTAGCACTATTACAAGAGACTAGCATAGGAAGTAATAATAATCTGCCATTTATTTAAAAGTGTTGCCATCATATTAATATAGTCTCGCTATAGTTTGTTTTTCCAGTTAGTGGTAATTTTTTTTTTCAGCAGATATAATCACTTAAGTCTTTCTAAACAATGTAGCTGAAATTTTTACTTTCTTTTACATATGATCCTAGTTAAAACATTGTTCTATCTTCCAAGACTGAAAAATTGACTGCAAAAGGCTAACATTTAAAATCACTTAGCTGTTCAAAGGGGACTGGTAGTACTTGTCAGAAACAGTCCAAGAATAATTATTAGGACTCTCTCTGTCTGTCTCCCGATTTGTCTGACTTGACTGTCTTTCTCTACATCCAAAGAGTTCCACTTGTAAGAGGATGAGAAAAATGTCTTGACTGTAGAGTTAGAATTCACTTAGTGGGTCTCAAGTTAGAAGTGCGATGCATGTAACACAGCAGGCTCCTGTTTCTGTCCCTCCATGTCTATGAATATTCCCAGGAAATAACAGCAGTCAAGTGATTTTACTACATTAAAGGTCTGCACTGTTGGCTATCTTGCAAAGTTTAGTGACCAAAGCCATTTTAAAAAGAGATTCTTCACTCACCAGCTTTTGTTCTCTTTGGGGCACTATGTGGAAGTGAAGTGCCTTAAAAACTAAACACATTGAAAAAAATATGAAAGTGGATGAAACAGCATGTCTCTGTGCTTGAAATAAAAGTGTCATCATCAAAGATGATTGCATCACTGAAAGTCAAGGGATAATATACACACATACAACATTGAATGGATTCTTTTAACCAATTGCCAGCACTGCAAAAAGGCATCACTAAAGTATCATCTGGGACCTGACAGTGTGGCTATGGATTTGAAAGGCAAACCATGCTGGACGCACAAGGTCAGCATGATGCTTAAAACCAAGTAGGAGAATTCAGCAATAGTAACAGCAGCAGGAATTTTTTAAACGTGCTACACTAATCAGAGCATTATATTTATGTGTGTTGACACCAGGTACCATACACAAGAAAACTTTTTTTCAGAATCTTGTTCTCACTATCATTGCTACTAGTGGCACTAATCATTTTTATATTTATATATACTGATTCTTGACATTGTGGTTTTCCATAGTGGGAGAGAGAGAGAGAGAGGGCAAGTTTGCAGCAGTGAAAATCTTTATCGATATTTATTAAAGACATGATGATTTTGGAAACACATATACATACATCATCTAATTTTCTTTATTCTCTGCAATTTTCTTTGTTAGAGCTTTGCTCTATGTTCAGAGTAGCTCCACTGTTATTTTAGTTAGAGATAGTGTTCTGATCTAGATCCAGGGCTAGATTGTGTCTTGGACTCCCATAGGGGAGTAAGAACTTCCATTATGCCCTTGAATATGGCTACACAGTGAGTGTGTATGAGTAAGCAGGTGCTGCATGACCTCTTACTCTTCCCCTGCAACAAGTGGGTAGGGAAGGGTGGGAAATGGGTGGAGCTATAGCTCCAGCTCCCACTTGCTAGGCAGTAGAGCTGATCTAACTTGGAGCATGTCAGTTTGCTGCTGGAATAGACAGCATCCCTTGGGGCAAGAAGGGGACAAACTAGAAGTCAGTGGTACTTCTGAGTAACAACTGCTCTTGGATCTATTCCTGGAATGATCCAGTTCAGGATCAGCTTTGAACAAAAGAGCGATGCATAAAGTCACAATTCGAGGTAACTGTCAAGTTTTCCTATTGGACTTTTTTTTCTATTCCCTGATCAAGACAATCCAAACAAACATATCATAGTCATTTTGTCGAGATAAAAATGTTGACTTTCTCGTTTGATATTCCAGATTCAATACTTTTCAGAATTGTTTTGTGAAAATTTTTCCTATTTCAAATTTTCATTTTAATTCAGAAGGAAAAATGTTTTTAAAATGCCAAAATTTCCTACTAAAAGAAAAATTAAGGGTTTCCAACAGTTCTAGTCACAATCTAGCCCCCAGAGTCAGAGTGAGATTAAGCTACTGTTTGCATTTGAGGATGAATCGGGACTAAGGGCTGGTCTACACTAAAGTTGTACATTGACCTACCTTACGCTACTTCAGTTACATAAGTTATGTAATTGAAGTCAACATAATTTAGGTCGACTTACAGCAGTGTCTACACTGTGCTGTGTCAATGGGAGATGCTCTACCACTGACTTACCTTCTGCCTCTCAGGGAAGTGGAGTACAGATGTCGACAGGAAAGCGCTCTGCCATCAACTTGGCTTGTCTTCACCAGACCTGCTAAATTGACACTGCTACATTGATCACAGCAGGGCTTATTTAACCATAAATAAAGATACCAAAATTTTGTGAGCTGATCTCCTGAGACTTGTTAACCTGTGAAATTTTATGGTCTCAGCTATTTTTGCAAGATGCATATGTCCTTGTGCTGCAATGAAATATTACAAAAATTGTTCTCATGAAATTTTGAAGCCATGTGCATCAAACTTGGAACAGAAACTCCTCCCCATTTTGGATCTGACCTAAAACTAAAAATTGTAGGGACAAGTTTGGATCTGGGGATTCAAATATGCACACACAATTCAAATATGCTCTGATTCCAGGTTGTGGGTTTAACCCCTCTCTATTTTTAAGTAATTTAGAAAATGTCACTAGAAGAGTTTAACAACAAAAGTCAGATGACATGCAGACAGTAGGTCTAATCCTTCCTGCATTAAATTGATCTGAATGAAAAGTAATTGGTGTAATGATGGAAAATCAGGTTATTTCTTTAAGGAAACCATCATTCAGAACAAAGTCCCCAGTATTTATACACCATAATAAAACTATACGAAGAGAAAAAGCTTTTGGTAAAAAGCATTTCCATACCCCTGGGAAGTCTGAATGGATAAAAAGCCTGTACCAAAGAAGAAATAAATAGAATGCACTCAAAATCTTTCCACCCAAAAAATATGGAGTGAGCAGACTGTCTCCTGGTGTGCTGTGGCATGCAACACTAAAACGTGAAAAAAATATATTGACACCGACATTCCCCTTATGTTTTTCATAGATTGAATTATCAGAATGAGAAGTATCATTTAACAAAAGCACTTGTATTACTGGCATCTAGGGATACTGCCCCATATAACAGAATGGTTTCTAAACCAGCACTGGGACCAATATTATTAAAAACAGTTTACCCTCTGTGGATATTGTTCCTACAGCTATCTGAGCTGCATGAAGCCTAAGGTCAGATCTGAGCTGAGCGCTTACAAACTTCCCCATGCGGGAGCTTGAATTCAAAACTACCCTAACTACCCTGGGATTACTCAAGAAAAGCAAATGGAGAGGCTTCTTAGCCATTTACTTGAAATCCTTACAGAAAAAAACAAAAACAAAACAAACTCCCTCCCACACACAACCATGGAAACCATAAATCAAAGTTGATCATCACAAGCATTTTTTTTTTTTACAGTAAATTGCATAAAATACTGGAAATCTGCACCTGACACTATTTAAACTAAATTGGAGGATTATTCCCAGCAGTATCTTCAATCATAATGTCTGAATTACAGCACATACGATTTTTTGACTAGTACCAGATTTAAATTTGGTAGCTGTTATTCAATTTTACCTGAAAACACTCAGAAGCAGATAACATTGTTTCCTATTTGCTTTTTAATATCACCAGAACATTTTTTTTGCTAGAAGCAAATGTAAAAAGTCCCTAATGCCGATTTATTTCCCAATTCCTTGGCTTAGTGTGTATTATGGAGACAAAAGAGAGAGACTGAAAAAAGAGAAAGAAAGGTGGGTGGCTATAATAATGCTTGCATGAAATATTTAAAATGAAGATTAAGTCAATCAGATTATGGACAGTCATTCTAATATGTCAATGTAGCAATTGCATTAAAAAAAATCCCAACCTCCTTAAAATGATTAAATATTTCCTTCATAAAAAGATTAACAGGCATCTAAAATTACCTTTATTTGTGTCATAATAATGGATAATATTAAGTCATTGAGCACAGGGTCATTTGGGATACACAAGGAAAACTCCAGGCACCCACAAATAGTTTTACAAGCTTCCTTCAGAGAACATGTGTTAGGGCATTTACAAAATTAGAAAGAACACTTGTTTAAAAAAATGAATTTTTAATGAGCTGCTTCCAAGTACAATTTTGTGTCCTTGTGAGACTAAACATTTCTAATTAGGTTTTTATAGCCTCAGCCAAATTACTAGAATAGTCTTCGCACTCTTTTCTATGCAAATATGTAGGCCAGTCACCAGTACACAAACTTCTACTTAAGCACATTCCATTCTGTTTGTGACAGAAGTGTATGTATGTCATTAACTGGGTACTTGCTTACTCAAGCAACACTTCATGAAATAGACATACTGTTATAGCCAAAAGCAGACTTCATTTTTATCAGAAACCTGTTGCCTTATCAATATAGAGGTTAGTTCTAGAAACGGGCTGAACGACTGCAGGAAATATATATACATCTCTACCTCGATATAACGCTGTCCTCGGGAGCCAAAAAATCTTACCGCGTTATAGGTGACACCGCGTTATATCGAACTTGCTTTCATCCACCAGAGTGCGCAGCCCCGCCCCCCCGGGTAGCATTATATCGAGGTAGAGGTGTGTATATATATTAGTTGGTGATATCCTGGGACTAAGCAATCTTGGGGATATTCAAAACATTATGGCTAAAACAGGTAATCCTCACGTAGTTACCCCAAACAGACTATGCTTCACTATTACATCACGGTTAATTGCAAAATCAAATATTTCCTTAAATGAGGTTTAAACACACAGGAATAGAAGATAATTACAATAATGGCATGCAATCAATATGAGATAAAACAATTATTATGGTAACAGATAAATTGCCCCTATCTGGATCCCCATTGTGCTAGATGTTGTACAACCATATGGGGAGAGAAAGTTTCTTGTTCAAAGGGGATGCAGGGAAGCAGAGCTCTCCAGCTCCTCCCCTAAATGTAGAGGGAATTGCAGTAAAGTGGTCCTCATGGAGTTAATTGGGTTATCCAGAGTATTGGGGAATGGAGCCATGCTCCACTCTTCCCTAACTTCATGTTTTATTAAGGGGAAAGGGAGTCTGCTCCCAACTCAGTTTGTTGTGGTGCAGTTGAATAAAGCAGCAAGTTTCTCAGCCTCTAGTCCTGTGAGTAAAGTATTATTTTTGTTGCACTGAGCCGTCCCTTTACAAAAGAAATTGTCCCCTTACTCCCTGGTTGATCTGTAGAGTGGTGCGAATATCTGATTATTTTCGTTCCTGGCAGTTTTGAAACATCATGGGGAGAAAAAAAACAACAACTCTGAACCAAAATAGAATTTTTTTGGAATTTTTGGCAAAATTGAAGAAGTCAGAAAAAATTTGTTTCAGCTGGAGCAAAACGTTTCATTTTGTGTATTTTAAATAAAAGCAAAGGAAATGACGAGCTAGATTCACAAAAAATCATGTCCCCTTATATCCCATAGCCCAGTGGTTAGAGTATTCACATGGAATGTGGGAAACTGAGGTTTAAATCCACCTTCTAGAGCAGGGACTGCAATGTGGGTGTCTCCCCCCCATTCTAGGTGAATGTCCTAACCACCAGGCTATAGAATCATTATCACTCTCTTTCACTGGACCAATAGTTTATCAAGTTTGAATTTGCCACCTTTCAGTATCACCAAATGTCCCCTTGTTCTTGTATATTGAGGCTGGATAAATAGAAGTTCCTAGTCAACTTAAGCAGACACATGTCAAAACAAGAGAAGAGAAAGCAAAGGGAGGAGTTTGGGAACATGGATGATTGGTGATGATAAATACAGGAATACGAGTTAGCTTAGGGGAGTCTCAGATCCTGGGTCAATTGGGCTAGTGCTATGGGGCTAAAAATAGCAGCGTAGATGTTCCTGCTCAGATTGGAGGCCGGGGCTCTGAAACCCACCAAAGAGGTGGGAGTGTTTCAGCGCCGAGGCTCCAGGTTGAGGGGGAACATCTATGCTGCTATTTTTAACCCTGTAGCAGGAGGCCCATGAGCCTGAGTCATTTGCCCCAGGCTCTCATTCTACTGTGGTGTTGATGTTTTTTGTAGTGTCACTGCATACATCTTATTTCTTTTGCAGAGGGGGAGACGCGACAGCTCAGAACAAAATAAGTCAAACAAAATAGAAGTCTCTTGCATCGTGGTTCATTAGACTGTCCCTGAAGGACTGCCAATGTAACTTAATGCTTAAGGCAGGGATTCTCTACTGATGAGTCTCTGGCACTGAAACTGAGGGAAATTTTTAGAATAAATAGTCTATTTACCAAAAAATGCAGTTTTGGATCAACCAGAACCATTCACAATTTTTTGTCGAGTTTGCTGAATAGTTTCCACTGAATTGAAAAAGTCTATACATTTTGATAATGTTGAAATGAACTAACCACCTGGCTGTAGAGTCATTCTCACTCTCTTTTCATTGTCCAGTGACAACCTACTGTCATCATGAATGACAATGAATAGTGGGCCAGGAAACCAGAGCATCCATTTCTCTCCCAGATCCATCTGTCACTGAATATTCAGGGCCAATATCAATGTAAATGGAACTTTAACCTTAATGGACTTACACCCATCCACCTTAGGGCATAATTTGGCCCAAATTGTTGAGTTTTGGAACTAGGAGCAAGGCCTTGTCTACACTATGCCATATAGTTATAGTGGCAAAATCACCTATTGCAGATATAAGCTATATCAGAAAAAAAAATAAAAATCTTTTGCCAGTATAAGTGTATCAGTTCCGAGAATGAAAAGAGCAAAAAAAACTGCATCTACACTCGAGCTTTTTCTGGCATAGGTATATTAGTTAGAAGTGTGATTATTCGACACTCCTAACAGGAACAGCTATACTGGGAAAATTTAGTGTAGACAAGGCCCAAGACTCTTCCAATTTCCAAAATGGGAAACATGATTACCCCAAGTTCAAAGAAGTACAGAGCTGGCCACCAAGAAGTCAGAGAGAGGAATTCAGAGAGGAGGTCTGGAAATTCATAACCACAAAAGGCATGAAGTCATAGCAGCATCTACATGGCTGGAGACAGCTAAAGTTGGGCAGGCTGTATATGTCACCTCAGGACAGGACAGAATGTTTCTTGACACCCTGAATCAGGGGTTCTCAAACTGGGGGTTGGGACCCCTCAGGGGGTCACAAGGTTATTACACGGGGGGTTGCGAGCTGTCAGCCTCCACTCCAAACCCTGCTTTGACCCCAGCATTTATAATGGTGTTAAATATATGAACAAGTGTTTTTAATTTATAAGGGGGGGGGTCACACTCAGAGGCTTGCTATGTGAAAGGGGTCACCAGTACAATAGTTTGAGAAATACTGCCCTAAATGACAGCTTCTTGGAGCAACTAGTCCTGGAACCCAAAAGAGGAGAGGCCGTTCTTGATTTAGTCCTAAGTGGAGCACAGGATCTGGTCCAAGAGGTGAATATAGCTGCACCCCATGGTAATAGTGACCGTAATATAATTAAATTTAACATTTCTGTGGCAGGGAAAACACCACAGCAGCCCAACACTGTAGTATATAATTTCAGAAAGGGGAACTACACAAAAATGAGGAAGTTAGTGAAACAGAAATTAAAAGGTACAGCACAAAAAGTGAAATCCCTGCAAGCTGCATGGAACATTTTTAAAGATACCATAATAGAGGCTCAACTTAAATGTATACCCCAAATTAGAAACATAGTAAGCAGGGCTGGCTCTAGGCACCAGCGAAGGAAGCAGGTGCCTGGGGAGGCCAATTGAAAGTGGTGGCACATCCGGGTCGGCGGTGGTGGCACTTTGGCAGCAGCTCAATTGGTCCACTTCAGTCTTCTGCGGTAATTCGGCGGTGGATCCTTCGCTCCCTGTCTTCCTCGGCGGCACTTCGGTCGTAGCTCAATCATTTCCTTTTTTTTTTTTCCTTGCCGCTTGGGGCGGCAAGAAAGCTGGAGCAAGCCCTGATAGTAAGAGAACCCAGAAAGTGCCACCGTGGCTAAACAACAAAGTAAAAGAAGCAGTGAGGAGCAAAAAGGCATCCTTTAAAAAGTGGAAGTTAAATCCTATTGAGGAAAATAGAAAGGAACATACACTCTGGCAAATGAAATATAAAAATATAATTAGGAAGGCCAAAAAAGAATTTGAAGAACAGCTAGCCAAAGACTCAAAAAGTAATAGCAATTTTTTTTCAAGTACATCAGAAGCAGGAAGCCTGCTAAACAATGGGGCCACTGGATGATTGAAATGCTAACAGAGCACTCAAGGATGATTAGGCCATTGCAGAGAAACTAAATGAATTCTTTGCATTGATCTTCATGGTTGAGGATATGAGGGAGATTCTAAAACCTGAGCCATTCTTTTTGGGGGCAAATCTGAGGAACTATTTAATTGAGGTGTCATTAGAGGAGGTTTGGAACAAATTGATAAGCTAAACAGTAATAGGTCACCAGGACCAGATAGAATTCACCAAGAGTTCTGAAGGAACTCAAATGTGAAACTGCAGAACTACTAATTGTAGTCTGTAACCTACCATCTGAATCAGCTTCTGTACTAAATGACTGGAGGATAGCTAATGTGATGCTAATTTTTAAAAAGGGCTCCAGAAGTGATCCCAGCAATTACAGGAGGTAAGCCTGACTTCAGTACTGGGCAAACTGGTTGAAACTATAATAAAGAACAAAATTGTCAGACACATAGATGAACATAATTTGTTGAGGAAGAGTCCACATGGTTTTTGTAAAGGGAAATCATGCCTCACCAATCTACTAGAATTCTTTGAGGAGGTCAACAAGCATGTGGACAAGGGGGATCCAGTGGATATAGCGCACTTAGATTTTCAGAAAGCCTTTGACAAGGTCCCTCACCAAAGGCTCTTAAGCAAAGTAAGCTGTCATGAGATAAGAGGAAAGGTCCTCTCATGGATTGGTAACTGGTTAAAATATAGAAAACAAAGGGTAGGAATAAATTATCAGTTTTCAGAATGGAGAGAGGTCAATAGCAGTGTCCCCCAGGGGTCTGTACTGGGACTAGTCCTATTCAACATATTCATAAATGATCTGGGAAAAGGGGTAAACAGTGAGGTGGCAAAATTTTCAGATGATACAAAACTACTCAAGATAGTTAAGTCACAGGCAGACTGTGAAGAGCTACAAAAGGATCTCTCAAAACTAGGTGCCTAGGCAACAAAATGGCAGACGGAATTCAAATATTGATAAATGCAAAGTAATGCACAATGGAAAACATAACCCCAACTATACATATAAAATGATGGCGTCTAAATTAGCTGTTACCACTCAAGAAAGAGATCTTGGAGTCATTGCATACTCTGAAAACATTCACTGCAGCGGCAGTCAAAAAAGTGAACAGAATGTTAGGCATCATTAAGAAAGGAATAGATAATAAGACATAAAATAGCATATCGCTTCTATATAAATCCACAGTACACCCACATCTTGAATACTGTGTGCAGTAGTAGTAGATGGGGTGGTCGCCCCATCTCAAAAAAGATATATTGTAATTGGAAAAGGTTCAGAAAAGGGCAACACAAATGATTAGGGGTATGGAACAGCCTCTATATGAGGCGAGATTAATAAGACTGGAACTTTTCAGCTTGGAAAAGAGACAACTAAGGGGGGAATATGATTGAGGTCTATAAAATCATGATTGGTGTGGAGAAAGTAAATAAGGAAATGTTATTTACAACTTCTCATAACAGAAGACTAGAGGGTCACTAAATGAAATTAATAGACTGCAGGTTTAAAACAAACAAAAAGAAATATTTCTTCACACAACGCACAGTCAGCCTGTGGAAGTCTTTGCCAGAGGATGTTGTGAAGACCAAGACTATAACAAGGATAAAAAAAGAACTAAATAAATTCATGGAGGATCGGTCCATCAATGGCTATTAGCCAGGATGGGCAGGGATGGTATTCCTAGCCTCTGTTTCCCAGGGGCTGGGAATGAGAGACAGGGAATGGATCACTTGATGATTACCTGTTCTGTTCATTCCCTCTGGGGCACCTGGCATTGGCCCCTATCGGAAGACAGGATACTGGGCTAGATGGACCTTTGGTCTGACACAGTATGGCCATTCTTATGATCACAGAACTGAAAACTAATGATAGCTTAGGTATGATGATCATGACTTGATCACATTTATATTGTACAAAGAGAATAAAGTCCAGGCCAGTGATATATATATATACACACTTGGTCTTTAAAAGACCCAGTTTCACAAAACTATAAACAATTATGAGCCTAATTAGCTGGTAGGAAAAATTTAATCAGAAAAACTTGAATGATAATTGGGAATTGTTTAAGAACACTTTACTAGATGCACAGAAAAACACAATCCCACAATCAAGGAAGAAGGATGTATTGGTTAAAACAAGAACTATTTAGTGGGGTAGTGAAGACAGCTATAAAATAAATAAATAATATTTAACAAAGAAAGGGAAAGTTGTTCGTAATTAATATAAGTGAAAAGCTAGGAATTGTAGACAAATGATAAGGGAAGTAAAAGAACACAATGAGAAATCTATGGCCAGCTGAGTTAAGGACAATAAGTAATAGTTTTTCAAATATATTAGGAACAAAAAGAATCCTAACAATGGTAGTAGTCTATTGACCATGAGAATTATCAATAATAATGCAGAAAAGGCAGAATTGTTCAATAAATACTTCTGTTTCGCATTTTGGGGGAAAAACATGATGTAGTGATATCATATGATAACACTCTTTCCATTCAACTATTATCTCAGGAGGATGTAAAGCAAAAGCTACTAAAGTTGGATATTTTAAATCAGCAGGTGTGGATAACTTGCATCTAGGATTTTTAAAATAGCTCCCTGACGTCTTTGCTGGACCATTAATGTTGATTTTCAGTAAGTCTTGGAAGTTCCAGAAGGCTGAAAACAAAACAAAACCCCCTATCGTTGTGCTAATATTTAAATAAGTATAAACAGGATGATCCAGGTAGTTTTAGACCTATCAGTCTGACATCAATACTAGGCAAGATCATGGAGCAGCTGATATGGGACTTTATTAATCAAGTATTAAAGAAGGGTAACATAATTAATGCCAGGCAACATGGGTTTATGGTAAATAGACCTTGCCAACCAACTTAATATCTTTTTTTATGAGATTACAAGTTTTGCCAATAAAGGTAATACTGTTGATGTAATATACTTAGACTTCTGTAAGTCATTTGACTTGGTACCACATAACATTTTGATTAAAAAAGTAAAATATAAAATTAACATGCCTGGGATGGGGTGGACTAGGCCCAAAGGTCCCCTGCTTGGGACTTCAGGGTTCTGCCACACCCATCCAAGGAAAGGAGCATTGGAGAGGTCTTCCAAGTAGGCTAGAGTGGCTGCAGGGGAAGCAGCCAATCACGACCCTGGAGGGCCCTATAAAAAGGAGCTACAGAGCCAGAGACAGTACAGTTCCTCACTAGAGCTGGAGGACTGTGGAGGGTGTGGCTGGCTGAGGGAACTGCAGCACAACGAACAGCCCAGTGCTTAGTAGAGACTGGGGAGCAAGGAAGAGCTCCTGGCTGGCTACTGGGCCTGAGCTTAGAAGAGCCCTGAACTGAGCATAAGGCAGTGGTGAAGGCTGGGGCCCAGAGTAGTGTGCGGGCCTGGATTCCCCCCCATCCCCATAGGCCACTGGGGAAGGGTCTACACTTGGACATAAGTAAACCCCCAGAAGGGGACTGAACGTCAGGAGGCTCAGCTGAAGACTGGGCCAAAACAGACTAAGAGGGCAAAACCATTGCCTCCAGGTAGGAAGCCCTGGGGGTACGGCCTGAAAGCAGGGCTAGGCCTGGTTTAAAGACTGCAGACATATCCAACCAGAGGGGACACTCGCGAGAGGTGGGTGCCGACTCCATTACCATGGTACATATTAAATGGATTAGAAGATGGCTAATGGTTAGGTCTCAAAATATAATTGTTAAAGAGGCATCATCATTGAGTGGGTGTGTTTCTAGTGGGGTTCCACAGGATGTGGTTCATGGTCCTACAGTATTTAACATTTTTATGAATTACCTGGAAAAAACAACATAAAATCATCACCGATAAAGTTTGCAGATGACACAACAATTGGGGGAGTGGTAAATAACAAAGAGGACAGATCACTGATACAAAGCAATCTGTAACTGTGTTTTAACACAGCTAAACATAAATACATACATTTATAACAAAGAAATTAGGTCATACATACTTGATGGGGAACTCTATCCTGGGAAGCCATGACTCTGAAAAAGATTTGGAGTCATGGTGGATAATCAACTGAACATAATTTCCCAGTGTGATACATGCCCAAAAGGACTAATGTGATCCTGGGATGCACAAACAGGGGATTTTGAGTAGCAGTAGACAGGTTATTTTACTTTACAATCTATGAAGGAAAGTAGCAGATGGAGTGGAAGTGGCCTCTCAGAAAATCAAACTCCAGGCTATGTCGAGCTTTAAAAATCATCACTAACACTTTGAATTACACCTGAAACCAAATGGGAAGCCAGTATAAAAACTCAGCATGGATGTCAGGAAGACTCCTAGAGATTTTTTTTTTCTACATCCATTTAGAGTCAGACAAATTAACAGATCAAGATCTCAACTTATTTAATCATATTGCACTGGAGACTTTCATTTAAATTAAATACTGATAGTGTAGAACCTTGGCCCATAACCGTGAACAAGTCTGCATCACAAAAGGCACTGGTAACATTTAGACTAGGGCAGTATTTTTCTGATTGAGTCATTTAGAGACAGTCTGAGATCCAAAGAGAGTCTCTTTATTCTTCCTAAGGGCTTCATCTAACTGATCCTAAATCAAAGGGAAAATAAGTGTTTCACCAAAGTCAGTGCTCAATCGATAGTGATTATTATTACTAAATATTTATACTCTATCAGTGCTCAGTGGCTCAGATCAGGATAGGACTCCCAGTGGTTACAGAGTACATGCAGTACAGAGACCATGGTTTGCTGCCTGTGGAGATTACAGCCTAAGGAATGGTTGATAACAAATATGATCTGTGCCCTACTCCAGAGAAGATTACTTTAATCTGACTCTAAAATGGGAACACGTAAGAACCAGCAATAATGTGCTGTTTCTTTATTTGCTGGCTTACCGTGTCATTGGCTCATTAGATTCCAATACATCAGTGCATGCTGACAGAAAGGATCTGAAATGCAGAATACCTGTACTCGCAATGCAGAAAACTGAATAAGCAGCGGAGAGGAGTAATAAAATGATAATGTTGTTGTTTTTCTGATGTGATTTCATCGAAAGCAGAGACAATACTGAGAGCCATCTGATATTTTAAAATGCCTTAGTCTGCAGCAGACAGTTTTCCCAGATGTTTTCAGTAACTGAATCTTTATCATCATCTTATTTGCGGCTGAATATGTTCTCAGATGAACTGTCACTTTCTATTCTCAATTAAAAAATGAAAAGAGGGCTCACTCCATTTAGCTATTTTTTTCTGTACTTGCCATTGAAAGCTGACTGTAGACATATGGATTTATTTATTCCTGAGAACTGAAGTGTGGATTGGCAAGCAAATCTAAAGGAAAGTGAATTGAACAGGTTTCTTCCCTGGTCCCATCACTCTAGTTTTAGCCTTATTGCTTCTTTTCACTAAGAGCTTTGCCTTTTCTGAAGCTCCTTCCTCAATCCCATAAATTTTAGCCAGTACCAGACAGGGATAGACAGAAGCAGTAGTCTCCTAGGCTGGAATCTACAGCTGCAATAAAATCTGCTTGAGAAGTGACATCAAAAGAGCACAACACTGAGCCCTAAAGCCCTTCACTGCTCATCATCTCAGCTATTCTCATGCTACTATTGCTATCAGTTAGCTCCATTAGCTCAAATGGCAAAGGTCTGTTAAGTCTATCAAAAGGTTTCCACCCTGGGGGACTGCGGGAAGAGAAGGGATAGTCTCAGGATTAAGGCAATTAAAGCTGCCCTGAAGAATTGGTTTCTACCCCTCCCCTTGCCGCAGAGTTCCTATGTGAAGCTAAAGTGACTGAAATGAATTTTTTCACAGGTGGTCACTAATTGTGTGTTCCTCATTTTCTGGGTGCTGGCTTTGAGACCCTGGAGTTTGATTTGTAGAAGTGCTGAATCCTCACAACCACAACTGTTAGCCAATGGGAGCTGTGCTTTACTGCGTTGAATGTAGAAAGTGCTATTTAATGCTAAGTACTTTGAAAAATCAGGTCCCACTTGTCTCACATTAGCCACCTAAAATTACTGGATACTTTTGACCTTAATCTGTTTGTGACTCAGTTTCCCATGTATGAAATGGCAGTAATACCCCCTCATCTCACAGAAGCGTTGTGAAAATTACTGTTTGAAGTATTTAGCTATTATAGTGATAAATACCATAGAGAAGTCCATGAGGAAATTAATAACTTTATCTTCAGAGCACTAAATAAGGCACAGGACACACATTTAAGAATGACAAGAAAACAAAATATTGAATAGCTGCTCATTACGTGAACACTGTCCAATCTGTGCACAAAACAAGGCAGGGGCCCTATGAAAAAACAAATAGCATTCATCATGTAATTAAAGACTGTCATACTGTATTTCCACTGGGGGGCCAAATTAAGGTTGCACAGACAGCCTTATTTCTGGCATTTCCTAATTTTTGAGTGCTTGACTTTGCAACCTTAATAATGTTCTTTTAATTAGTACTTTTGTGTGTAATTATTTCTGGGTACCATAGGCGTGGCGAGTGCTTTATAAACAAATAGCCATAGTCCATGCCCTGAAAAGGTGAAAGTGGTTGACATTAAGAGCTTGACATTTCTTCTATTTAATATCAACATAATATGAATTACTTGCAAATGGCAATTGTAAATATTTTAGTGGAGACCGTTAAAATCTAAGGCCTAGATCCTGGAAATTCTTACACATCTGGTTTAGGGTTGCCAGGCGACCAGAACACCTGGTCGAAAAAGGACCCTGGAAGCTCCGGTCAGCACTGTTGACCGGCCATTAAAAGGCCGGTCAGTGGTGCAGTAGGGCTAAGGCAGGCTCCCTGATTGCCTTGGCTCTGTGCAGCTCCTAGAAGCAACTGGCATATCCCTGCAGTCCCTAGATGCAGGTGTGATCAAGGAAGCTCCATGTGCTTTCCCTGCCCCGAGCACTGCCTCTGCAGCTCCCATTGGCCGGGAACTGTGGCCAATGGGAGCTGCAGGGGTGGCGCACAGGAAGCGCACACAGTTCAAAACCGCCTGGGTGTGCCTCCGCCTAGGGGACGGTTATGGCGGCCATTTCTGGGAGCAGCGTGGAGCCAGGGAAAGTAGAGAGCCTGATGTAGCCATGCTGCGCCGCTGACCGGTACCCGCCTGAGGTAAACTCTGCCCGCTGGAGTTTACACCCCAACCCTCTGCCCCAGGGCAGAACCCCAATCCAGTGGTCACACCCACAGCTCCCTTCCTTGAGAGACTGCTGCTTATGCTAGTCATAAAGAATAGACATCTTCATTCTTTAGCTTTTACATTTTGTCTATAAATTTGAAAAACATGTTACACAAGCTATAACAATGAAAATGTCAGATAGACAATTGGAGAAAACACCATACATTTGAAAATATACAAAAGAATAAATTCACTACCTTGAGCTGAGTGAGAAGTAATATAAATCCATTAGTATACCTGTCCAGGAGGAAGAATATTTACATGGGGAACTCTAAGGCCTGGTCTACACTAACCCCCCAAATCGAACTAAGGTACGCAACTTCAGCTACGTGAATAATGTAGCTGAAGTCGACGTACCTTAGTTTGAACTTACCGCAGTCCAGACGTGGCAGGCAGGCTCCCCCATCGACTCCGCGTACTCCTCGCGGTGAGCAGGATTACCGGAGTCGACGGGGAACACTTCTGGGTTTGATTTATCGCGTCCAGACAAGACGCGATAAATCGAACCCAGAAGTTCGATTGTCAGCCGCTGAACCAGCGCGTAAGTATAGACAAGCCCTAAGACTGAATTCATTAATTCAGTTAAATCAACAAACTCTGGTGAAGCTCCATACTCAAAGATTTGTGGAGACAGGTTTTATATTGAATGTTTAATTTTAATTTTTATTATGATATTGCCATTCTCCTTATGAACATTTTTAAAGGAAAAATGCAAAATAATAAAAAATATATTCTTCTCCCTACATCTGATTAAAGGAAGAGCAGAACAGGTCTTATATAAAGACAGGAGAAAAATTAAC
The DNA here is from genome assembly GCF_027887155.1 of Malaclemys terrapin pileata. Taxonomy (NCBI): domain Eukaryota; kingdom Metazoa; phylum Chordata; order Testudines; family Emydidae; genus Malaclemys; species Malaclemys terrapin. The sequence continues at coordinate 181,417,371 of NC_071507.1, read as the reverse complement.
AAGTTTAGTGATATCATTGTGAGTTGTCTAGTGATGATTAGGATGAAGTAAAGGTAGCTCACCATTGGAATGCATGAGAAATCAGAGTCTTTTCAGTAAGTTGCATATTGTCTTTTCATAAGTGTTTCTTGAAACAGGTAAACTTTAGTTACAGAATGGCAAGAAGATCTCAATTCTCATTAATTTGCCAATGGCTAAATTATTAAAATACTGTTCTATTAATTAAAAAATTTCTAAGCTCTCTTAGGGCAAAATTTTGGTACCAATTGCCAAATTATTAACTGGCAATAATTTATTCAATACCACTAGTTAAACCAGGTGTACAGCTGCTTTTGTGTAACCAAAGCAATGCAAGATTAACTGGGCATACTGGTGAATCTGACTCGAGACTTTTAATGAAGTTAACAGCAGATGGAACCAGCTGTTATTCATGGCTGAAGAGACAGCTATTTCACAATTCCTTAATTTTCCCACTTTTTGCTTTGCATAAAATACTTTCAAACACTCAGAGCTCATCCATAAAACACAGTTGCTCTGTTTTTCATTAACTTTTATAGGTGTTAGGCACATACATATTTCCACACTGACTGATCCAGGTATCAGGAGTGTAACTTTACCTTACAGCACTCTATAAGTATTAATCCCTTGGGCTCTCCTTCCTCCCCATTTAATAATATCTAAACTGCAGCTCTCTTCATCAGTTCAAACTGAATAAATATATGTTTTATTGCTAGCAATTTCACCCAGAGTAATAAATGTGTTTCCCCAAAGAAGAGACACCGTTCAGTTAGGACACCCAAGTCAGTATCGTACAGTGCATCCCATAGGATAGAAGATTGCTATGTCTGAAAGCATGAAATTCATCCTTGTACAATGGACTGACACAATTTAAGCCCTCTAATGTGCCGGTCTTTTTGCAGTGCTGAATTTCATCCTAAAATGCATACTCTGGTGTTGGGTACTATGTAGAAATCCTATGTGCTCTGGGGCCTGGGTCAGCAGAGGTTGAAAGATGCTCCCTCCTGTCTCCTGTCAGAAAACTCTCCCTGAGTCACAGTAACTTCAGGGATAAATAAATCAGATTGTGACTTGTTCTGCAATTCTGTATCCTCCCTCAACTGGTTTGTCTGCTTCAGACAAGAGCAAGTGACACAGATTAAAACAACTGTATCTGAAGTATTCAAGCACAGGGCTAAAAGTGAAACTAACATTTTCTCTCATAAGCTAAGCTTCAGGTAACCGGAGGAATATTGAGTACGTTTGTGAATAAATACTACTTCGACTGTAATTAGTGTCTAGCCTGAGGTCCAATACTAAAGGAAACACATTGACCCATAACAGGGCAGTCATTATTCAAAACTCAGCCCTGTGAGGATTTATCTATACTGTGAAAAGTACAGCAAGATATTGTTCTTCCTGCAGTCACCTTGAGCGGTTGATGTTGAGCTATTTTTGGCATCCATAGTCTTTTGCATCACAGTGCTAGAGGGCTTGATCCTTTTAGGCACTGAGAACCCTAGCTTCATTCCATAAAACCACATGCTTAGGGTTACCATATCTAATAAATAAAAAAAGAGGACCCTCCACAGGCCCTGGCCCCGCCCATTTCCCACCCCTAGCCCCGCCCCAACTCCACCCCTTCCTCACCCTAACTCCGCCCCCACCTCCCTCCCACTCCCAGCCACGGGGAAAGGGCTGACCCAGCGCTACCGGCTTCATGGTTTGCCGGGCAGCCCCCAGACCCTGCGCCCCCGGCCAGCACTTCCCCAGCACAGCTGGAGCCCGGGAGGGGAAGCGCCCAGCCGGGGGCGCAGGGTCTGGAGGCTGCCCCGCAAACCATGAAGCCGGTAGCGCTTGGGCTTCGGGCAGCCCCCTTGCCTCCGGACCCTGCGCCCCCAGCTGGGCACTTCCCCTCCCGGGCTCCGGCGGTGCAGGGTCCGGAGGCATGGGGGCTGCCCAAAGCCGGTAGCGCTTGGGCAGCCCGGCTCTTAAACAGAGCCGAGCTGCCCGAGCCAGCGCTACTGGCTTCGGGCAGCCCCCCTTGCCTCCGGACCCCGAGCCGCCGGAGCAGAGCAGCTGGAGCCGGGGAGGAGAAGTGCCTGGCTGGCGGCTCGGGGTCCGGAGGCAGGAGGGGCTGCCCGAAGCCGGTAGCGCTGGCTCAGGCAGCTAGTCTCTTAAAGTCTGAGAGGGGAGGAGCGGAGCGGAGCAGCCGCGGGAGGGGAAGTGCCCGGCCGGCATTTTCCCAGACATGTTTGGCTTTTCGGCAATTCCCCCCAGACGGGGGTTTGATTGCCGAAATGCAGGACATGTCCGGGAAAAACCGGACGTATGGTAACCCTACACATGCTTAACTTTAACCATGTAAGTAGTCTCACTAACATCATTGAGTCTACTCCGATGCTTAAAGATAAGCACATGCTTAAGTGATTTGCTGGAGCCAAGCAAGGGCTCTGAGCAGCTGGCAGGATCGACTCTTGAATGATGAACTGATGTACAATACATGGCTTTGCCTTATTTCTCTTGCAAATGTTGTATAAAACTTGTTTATTAACAAAATAAAAACCCTACACTCTCAATACTGAAGCAATCCCATGTTGGGTGTGCATAAACTTTACGACGAAAGAACAAAATATTGCCCTCTAATATACCCATGTACCTAGCATTAACTTGAGTGGGAAACTGGACCTGAAGCAAGATCTGGCCACATAATTTAAAAGATGCCATTTTCCCATGATAATAAAATAAAGTTAACTCCCCCATAGAAGACCTCTCTTCTAATAAAATATCACGACATTATTGTAAAAATTATGACTTCAGCTTATTCAATTCAGCCAATTACAGTACACCCTCGCAGATAAATATATTCACCAAAAATATCTTGCTTACCAGCATTCCTGCCTTCATGCTGTGTGATTATAACTAAGGTTGTTGATTAATTGCAGTTAACTCATGCGATTAACTCAAAAAATTAATCACGATTAAAAAAATTGTTTGTTTAATGGAGATATCCCATCTCCTAGAACTAGAAGGTACATTGAAAGGTCATCAAATCCAGACCCCTGCTTTCACTAGCAGGACCAAGTAGTGATTTTGCCCCAGATTCCTAAGTGGCCCCCTCAAGGATTGAGCTCACAGCCCTGGGTTTAGCAGGCTAATGCTCAAACCATTGAGCTATCCTCCCCCCAATTAATCTTGATTAATCACACTGTTAAACAATAGAATACCAATTGAAATTTATTAAATACTTTTGGATGTTTTTCTACCTTTTCAAATATATGAATTTCAATTACAACACAGAATACAAAGTGTATACTGCTCATTTTATATTATGTTTTTTTACAAATATTTGAACTATAAAAATGATAAACAAAAGAAATTGTATTTTTCAATTTACCTCATACAAGTACTGTAGTGCAATCTCTTTATCATGAAAGTGCAACTTACAAATGTAGGTTTTTTTGTTACATAACTGCACTCGAAAATAAAACAATGTAAAACTGTAGAGGCTACAAGTCCACTCAGTCTTATTTCAGGCAATTACTCAAACAAGTTTGGTTACAATTTGCAGGAGATAATGCTGCCCGCTTCTTGTTTACAATGTCACCTGAAAGTGAGAACAGGCATTTGCATGGCATTGTTGTAGCCAGCATTGCAAGATATTTATGTGCCAGATTTGCTAAAGATTCATATGCCTCTATGCCTCTTCATACTTTGGAAATCATTCTAGAGGACATGCTTCCATGCTGATGATGCGCGTTAAAAAAATAATGCGTTAATTAAATTTGTGACTGAACTCCTTGGGAGAGAATTCTATGTCTCCGGCTCTATTTTACCCACATTCTACCATATATTTCATGTTATATCAGTCTTGGATAATAAAACGAACAACATGTGCTGGGTCAAGAACATTTTCACTGCAAATTTAACAAAATGCAAAGAAGATACCAATGTGAGATTTCTAAAGATAGCTACAGCACTCAACCCAAGGTTTAAGAATCTGAAGCGCCTTCCAAAATCTGAGAGGTGTGTAGCATGCTTTCAGAAGTCTTAAAAGAGCAACACTCCAATGCAGAAATTACAAAAAATGGATGTAGAAAACACCCAAAAATATTTAAATAAATGGTATTCTATTATTGTTTAACAGCACAATTATTTTTTAATTACATAATTAATTGCAATTAATTTTTAAAAATTGCTTGACAGCCCTAATTATAACATAAGAAGGTCGGCTTGCCTTGCTATCATTTTCTTTAGAACTGTTTTATATTTTGGACGCAGCTTCATCTGTACTCTGCACTGATGATATGCAAGACACTAGACCAGATCCTCAGCTAGTGTAAATAAGCACCGAGATTTCAATAGAGTTTGTGCTAGCTGGCAAGCTGCATGCTATATGTAATTTAAACATTTTAAGAAAATATAAGTTAAAATGTGTTAAATAACTACTCATACATACTCTGCCTGAATAGGAGTATTATTTGTATTGCTGTAGCACCTGGGAGCAGCAGTCAGACCAGGATCCCATTGTGCTAGGTGCTGTACAAACACAGAACAAAAAGTCCCTGTCCCAAAGGGATCACAATTAAATAAATGATAAACTCCTTGGGGAAGGGACCAAGTCTTCCAATATGGCTCTAATCCTTCTCCCTGTGAAGATAATTCGAGTTTTACCATTTGTTTCCTAGAGACAGATTGGACCTTGAGTCTGTACTTGTATAGCTATTCAAATATTTTAGGCATTTGAGTGCTAGTCACTTCAAAACCTGGCACACTACACCATGAAACTCTAACCTTTCTACACAAATAATAATTTTTAAAAGTCATAGTTTGGATTAGGTAGTCTAGGGCCTACAATTACAATACTAGTTACTCTAGAAATACCATACATCAGATACATGGTTGTTTAAAAACAAACGTGACAGATAACATGTCGGAGTAATTACACAGCCATGGACATGTTTGTTCTTATAATTACTTTAGTGCAGAGGTTCTCAGGCCATATTTTTGGTGGCCTCAGCGTGCGGCCGCCAACTCTTGCTGGTGGCCGCTCTCACACTTTTTCCTAAAATATTTAATTAGCTTTAGGAAAAACAAACAAATATGCACATATACATGTCCAAGTCATTGTAATGTATTTATTGCTAGCTAGTAAATCTGTTGCAAAAAGTGATATTAACAAACATACAAATATCACTTTTCACAGCAGACTTACTCAGCCCTGGCAAGTTTGGAGACAAATTAAGTCCTCGATGGGTAGTCAGGGGAGGCAGCATGGGCCAGGAAGGTAGCGGGAGGCCAGAGCCCAAAGCCCCAGGACAGAGAACGAACCACACAGCTGGAGCTTGGGGCCTGCCGCCATGCAGCCAGAGCCCAGGGCTGGACCCTGAAGCCTGCGGCCAGAGCCTGCCACCCCACCACCCCAGGATTGAAGCCCAAAGATTGAGTCCCACTGCCCAGGGAAGGTGGGGAACTCACCAGCTGCTCCTCTAGTGTTGTGCCCCACCTGTGTCCAGAGGGGGCAGGGCCCAACCCCTGGAGCGGCCCCAGCACCCAATATTAAGGTGATGGATCCAGAAGCACCGGGGGGGGGGCCACTGCTCCCCCGCCCTCCCCCTGTCACTGCCCAGGAGGCTGCGACCGCAAGATAAGCCCCTGGTGACTGCATGCAGCCATGGTAGCCACATTTGAGAAATACTTCTTTAGTGTATATATTTATAGCTATTTTTTGTTGTCCAAAGTCTTCGACAGAATTCTTGGCTAGCTCAGTGATCAATGGTGCAAACCAAAATGTCCCTGGGTTCTCAGATAATACCACCCACGGTTGAACATAAAACAGTTCAGGTCAGGTATTTAATACTTGAAGAAAGTCTTTTAGAAAAACTGCCTGGGCTGGAACTAAGCATTGTCTCATTGAAATTCAGCACAACTACTGAAACTTTCCCAGCACTCCCTTTCCTCCTCTTCATCCTGACAAAAGAAACACAAAGCAGAAAGGTGTTGAAAGGTGAATAGTGAGAAAGAATCCCACTTTGTAACTGTTGTATGGCTTGCTCAGAAGACAGATCAGCAGCTGCAAATATTAAACAATACATATTTGACATAAAGGTCTCTTTTCACTGTTTTCTTGCTGGCAGGCAGAATTTTTTCGTGTTGGTTGGGCTGATAAAGGAGAGAGATGGAAGAAAAAATATATTACAGTGTATATAGACCCCCGGAGAGCCATCTTTACACCATAGGTAGGCTTGGCAGAATTAAATTGTTATGTTTTTATAATTTCCATGGATAATATCAGTGTTTGAGTTCCCGCAGTTCCCCTTGGCCGGGAACGGCAAACTGCGGCCACTGGAAGCTGCGGGGGGCCGTGCCTGTGGATGGTCAACGTAAACAAAGTATCTCGTGGCCCGCCAGTGGATTACCCTAATGGGCCATGTGCAGAAGATTGCTGACCCCGACCTAATTCTTCCAAGCCTAAACATAAGGAAACCTAAATTCTCAGAATTTAAAAAATGGTAAGTGGAACTAAGCTTATAAATAGATCAGTGTAAAAGTGGTGTAACAGAGTGGAGAATCAGGCTCTGTGGTTTTGATTTGACATTGGCCTTTTAAATACACTTGAGGAAACAAACAATGTTATGCCTTTTCAAAGTGCAGTAGCCTGCAAAAATTCCTTTGCTTGCATCCTCTGAGATTTCTCAGCCTTGTCACTGCTACAACAGAAGGATACTGACTTGCTAGGAAGCAGCCTCTGACTTTAACATTAAGACTATATTCGACTAGCTCCAGGATTATCCAAAAGGCTAGTAAGAACATGGTTATTTCTGGCAGGTAGCAGCATATAATGGTATACGTGAAGTAGCACAGCTTAATGCTATATTGTAAAGCAGAGGTACGTTAACTATCAAAACTTTTATGCCCTTTCTATGGTGTTCAATGTTCTGTAGCTGCCCATTTCCCCCTCTTCTGTATTTCACTCATTGTCTTGCTTAAGGCCCTGATTCAGCAAATCACTTAAGCAAATATTTAGGTCCTACTGATTTCAATGTGACATAAATATGTGCTTATTTTGCTCAATGGGGATGCAAGTGTTTAGGTTAAGCATATGTTCAAATACTTCAGTGAATTGAGGATGAAATGCCTTTAAAACTACAAGTAGCACACAATAAATACAAATGAAACCCTAGAATTTGTTACAACAACACAAGTGCACTCTGGGTGCAGACCGGAAGCAACAAAGTATGACTCAGAATGTTGCCTTAGGTTTTAGCCTTTTGTCTCTCATTGAAGTTGGAAGTCATGTGGTTACAAATTCTATGCAAGGTTTTGAAAAATAATACTTTAGAGTCATCCCACATTAATTAGTCTGACATTAATATAGATTAGTGAGATGAGACAATGTTTGGATAGTGCTTGAACACAGACAGCATGATATGAGGGCCAAGTATTTTGATGAGTGCTGCTCTTATTAAGTGTGTTTGCTCTTTGTTTATGGTGAATGTGGCAATGAAGGTGACAGTGCAGAATTATTCTAATAAGGCTAGAAATACATAGAAACAATTTCTGTTTTGAATTTTGAGTAAGGAGTTCCGAAAATACTTCATGTTTTCCCTAATCTATGAGACTAAACGGTCAGTGGGGACATTGCAATAGGCAGAATCAGAAGGGAGAGCATTTTACACATGAGCTGAATAAAGCAGTTGATAACTTTACAATAAGGCAGCTGGGCCTTCAGCTATATCTACACTATGGACCGTCTCCGGTGTAGCTGCTTTATGTGGTCGGGAGAGAGCTCTCCTGCTGGAATAATTAAACCATCCCTAACGAGCGGCAGTAGCTATGTTGACAGGAGAGCGTCTCCTGCTGACAGAACGCTGTCTACACTGGTGCTTTTGTCAGTGAAACTTTTGTTGGTCAGGGAGATATTGTTTTCACACCCTGACCAACAAGTTTTACCGACAAAAGTCTTAGTGTAGTCAAAGCCTTAGTCACAGGGTGTTGCCAGTTGTGCTCCCCTGATCAGCAATGAATAAATAATGTATTTGGACTGACTTCTCTTTCTTATTAGTTTCATTAGTAGTAGCTTTAGATTTATTTTTCTCTCCTTTAACAATGCTAAAGATTAGCCAAACATAGAAACACATGCAAATATTCATGAGAAGCATAAACATATCTCACCACAAGTATTTGGGGGCAAGGAAAGGAGTCTTTATGGCGTCTGCAATTAGTACTTCCCAAATGCTATAAAATACAGTACAAAGTACAACACACAATTGATTTACTCATAGCAAAAATGAGATATTTTAGGGATGCTCAACACAGAACTCTTTCTGTGGCAGGGATATACTGGGAAATCCAGAGTGGTAACTAGTGACTGGGCTAGGCTGTAATATATCAAAATATGGCTAGAGAGATTTTCCTAACGTGGAGAGCTTCCAGAGGAAAGCCTACAGAATCTCCTTTTATCAAACACACTTTAGAGTGGAGATTGACAAATTATGCATTGCAAAGTGTCCTGACAAACTTCATCCTATGGGTTGTTTGGTCTTGGTCTGGCTGAAATTACTATAAGGTGGGTGCACAACTGGTTGAAAGACCATACTGAAAGAGTAGTTATCAATGATTTGCTGTCAAATTGGGAGGGTGTATCTATTGGAGTTCCACAGGGTCAGTCCTGAGCCCAGTACTATTCAATATTTTCACTATACGACTTGGATAATAGAGCAGAAAGTAGGGTTGCAAGTACTTTGGAGGACAGATTTAAAATTCAAAATGTCCTTGAAAAACTGGAATAATTGGTCTGAATTCAACAAGGTGAAATTTAGTAAAGACAAGTGCAAAGTATTTTATGCAGGAAGGAAAAATAAAATGCACAACTGCAAAATGGGTAATAACTGTCTAGGACGGTGGTAGTACTGCTAAAGAGGATCTGGGGTTTATAGTGGACCACAAACTGAATGAGTGATCAGTGTGATGCAGCTACAAAAACCACGGACATGATTCTGGGGTGTATTAACAGGAGTGATGTATGTAAGATACAGAAGGTAATTATCCCACTCTAGTCTGCACTGGTGAGGCCCCAGCTGGAGTATTGTGTCCAGTTCTGGGAACCACACTTTAGGAAAGAGGTGAACAAATTGGAAAGAATCCAGAGGAGAACAAAAATTATAAAAGGTTTAGAAAACCTGACCTATGAGGGAAGGATAAAAAAGCTGGGCAAGTTTGGTCTTGAGAAAAGAAGCCTGAGGTGGTGACCTGATAATGGTCTTCCAATATGTTAACAGCTGTAATAAAGAGGACAGTGATCAATTGTTCTCCATGCTCCCTGAAGATAGGACAAGAAGTAATGGGCTTAATCTGCAGCAAGGGAGATTTAGGTTAGATATTAGGAAAAACCTTCTAACTATATGGGTAGTTAAGCTCTGGAATAGGCTTCCAAGGTAGGTTGTAGAGTATCCATCACTGGAAGCTTTTAAAAACAAGTTAGAACAACAGCCGCCAGAGATGGTCTTTTACTTGGTCTTGTCGCAGTGCAGAGGGCTGGATTCGATGACTTCCTGAGTCCCTTCCAGCCCTACATTTTTAATATTCTATGACTATTTGTTGCACGTGACTGATCATTCAAAACATATGGTACTATTTCTGCTTCCTGAATAGATTCAGGATTTAAAAAAAAAAAAAATAAGCAGAACAGCAAACAAAAAATGCACTTCTGGTAAAAAGACCGACATTATCAAAGCTATTCAAAGCTCAAAGCAACTGACACTTATTCAGCTGTTCAGGAAAAAACTGATTCAGAACTTTAGACTGTAAGCCCTTCAGGACAGAGACCAACTTTGTGTTATGTGTTTCTGCCACGCACAACACAATGGGGTCCTACTTCATTACAAGACCAGTTAATAAAATAAGTAATAACAAGATCATCTTTCCATCCAAGAAATAGGTCTGTCATTGCAAGTCAGTATCTGGCAATAGCAATACTGACATATATTTATTAAACGTGCACATTTGCACTTTTGTATGACCATATTGTGGCCTTAAGAAATATCACCACAAAATCACCTTGGTTAATGAAAATGTTTATTTGCAAAATATATTTACCAATCACTTATTTTGTCACTTGACCAGCTGTACTTTACAGTCTCCCTGGTGAAAGCAGCCGCATGGCAGCACCTGAGACTCTGGGCCCTGGACTGGACACTTCAGCACTAGAAGCTAAATGTGCACCTGGTGTAAATTGACATAGCTCCACTGAAGACAGCAGTGGTGCTGGAACAATTTGTATAGTGGGGAGCTGAGAGCCATTAAATCAAACTGTAAACCCTGTGTCTAATGGAAACCACTTCAAGCCAGGGGGTGTGGCAGCACCCCCAGCACCCCTAGTTCCAGCACCTATGGAAGTCAGTGCAGTTAAACAGACTTACAGCAACTAAAAAACTGCCCCCATATGTTCCCCACCCTAGATTATTATTCTGCATATGCCCTAGTTTGATTTTGAATTTAGAGAGAGCATCATTTCTAAATAAGGATACAGGTAGGAAGTTTTATGGAGCTATCTGTAAACGCATGAATCTCCAATACAAGCCACCAAGTGCACTACCAACATGAAAGTTGATTTGTCATTTGTGCTTTTGTTAGTCAAGAGGGTCATCAGCCTTCTGCTTTGACAACTAGAAAGGTAGAAGACACACAGACAAGGGGCAGAAATCATCACAGAACGCATCCAGGCAAAACTGCCTGTTGAAATCACTGTAGCCAGTAATAGTCAGGAACAGGATCATTAAGGTCAGTGAGGGTGAAAAAGAATAAGCCAATAAGGATAAAAGACAGGTGGATAAACTTGGTTTAAAAAAGGCTACAATTAAATTTGGCTACTAAAAGATTAGTGTCAACCATAGCATTTGACAGGAGGTGTTACAATTATTTTTATGGGGATTACTTTTACTATATTCACATTTCGCAATGCAACAAAATTAGCTAATAAAATATGACAGATAGTCCAATAAAATAAACCAAATTAGAAATCTGATACCTTAACATTGAAAATACAACTGTGTGCACACTGAGAACAAGCACTGGAACTCCTCTATACACTGTGCCCGCTACCAGTTCAGTTACACATGGAGTGTCAGATTGGTTTTCCTACCAATCCGGTTTAGGAAAACTGGAAAACATTCCGTTCAGAATCTTTTTAAGGAAAAACAAATTGACATCACACCCCATGCCAGGATGATCCCATTTGCATCTGGATTTATAGGCCTGATCCAAAGCCCACTGAAGTCAGTGGGAAGACTCCTCTTGACTTCAAGTATCAGGGGGTAGCCGTGTTAGTCTGTATCTACAAAAACAACAAGGAGTCTGGTGGCACCTTAAAGACTAACAGATTTATTTGGGCATAAGCTTTCGTGAGTAAAAACCTCACTTCTTCAGATGCATCCGAAGAAGTGAGGTTTTTACTCACGAAAGCTTATGCCCAAATAAATCTGTTAGTCTTTAAGGTGCCACCAGACTCCTTGTTGCTCTTGACTTCAGTGACTTTGGGTAGAACCTATAGTTTATGCACTGCATACACTCTAAGAAAGCAGGTGCTCTTGGAAACCAAAGTGCAGACTATGAGAACACCAAAACGTTTACTCCTTATCCTGCTGTAGGGCAGTTGCTGTCTTTTCCTTGAATGAACATGAGCCAGACAGTATTGAGTTCTTACAGTGGTTCCATAGGTTCTGCTGTGGTTCATGGTGGATTGTACGATAGACAAAAAACAGGTCTGCAGTCCCTCATACAGATTCCTTGTCATTCTCTAAAAAGTAAAATGGCGCATGCACAGAACAACTCCAACTTCTTCTGTTCGATCCCTCCCAGACTTGTTTTGCCTCTGGGGGATTTCACCCTATAACTGAAGTTTCCACTTCAGGGTTATCTATTAAAGACATTGTTGTCCTCAGACAGTGTGCTGGAAGCAAGCTGCATCACCTGGAGGATTTCTGTCAGGATGGTATACATCATTCCTCCTGAGCCTCTAGCGAGACTAATTTGGAACGCATGACTGCCACATTATCTCTCCTTGCAGCATCCTGTTCCTCTCACTCCTCTGTGTTGCCATGACTTGTCTTTTTGAGTAATTTGGAGGCCTACATATGTGCTGTGGGCTGCAGCCAACTAACCAATGAACATGGTATTCCCGGTGTTGGTAGTTCTTACAGAAGGAAGACTTTATAAAATGGAGTTCAGACTTCATACTGTGTAGAGGCTTCTATTATTGCTGCAGTTTTAATCAAGCTTTAAAATACATGACTGCTTTATAAAATTTGTCAGCATCAGTGTACAGATGTTCCTGTGGCAATATAATGACAACATGACTGTCACTGTGCCTGCTGAGATCACAGCTGAGAAAGCCAATTTCAGGTCAGACTGACAAAAACTGGGCAGAGACTCCCACGGTGGTGGTTTATTCTATAAACAGATTTAATCAAACCAGCAAAAAAATGTGTGCTTCTGGATTGGTATACTAGCTTAATATGTAGCCACAAGCTTTCAGTCCATATTAACCCAGATAAGCTGGATTTCTGTGATGAAAGGTCATTAAAACCAAAACTCACCACACATTAGGTTCCTCGAGACACGGGGGGCCCGTCTCTTACCCAGGTCAAAGGATACTTAGGACCTTACACCAAAAACAATGCTGTAGCCAATCCTTAGTGAAGTAACTAAAGATTTATTAGCTAAGAAAAGAAATGAGAGCTATTAAAATGTTAAGACAGGTAAAATACATCACAGATGGATCAGAATATGTAATCCAAAATGTTAGTAGGGAAGTTAAATCTGCTAGTTTTCTATAAGTCTGTCTGGGTTGCCCAAGTAGTATTGGGGACCTCATTTCTTTTGTTCAAAACTCCCCCTGTCAGAATTTACAGTCCAGAGATGGGATAGGAAAGAGGTGGCCAGGGGCCTTTGGGTCTCCGCTTTTATATCTTGACCATTTTTGCTGGAAAATCCTGGCTGCGTCATGGGTCAGGCAGTTTCATGGCATATGTGTTGGCCATCAGTTCCTCATATGAATTGCAAATTCTAGCTCACACCTTTGCATATGTGCCATTTAAGGTGTCTTTGAGGATGATGTGGAGACCCGTTGTTTACAGCTCCTTTGATATTTCTAGAGAGCTAACCTGTGGTCGTTTTTCATACACAGAGCATGTTTGAGTTACAAACACATAGCAAAATTTCATAACATGTCAATATACAAGGTATAACAAGATAATATTCAGCAGATTAATATCCAATGATATCTCAAAAGCCATAGTTTGTACAAGATTTATGACAATTTTGTCATAATGGTGACCATATTAGTGTAGACGGTCACTACTCCCTTAGACAGCATTACACTGACAAAACAGAAAGATGTACTGAGTCTATAGTAACAGTACTGAGGCATGCATTGTGGTTCTACTTGTAGTAACATGCTATAATAGCATATAAAGAAAATACCAGACCATCCTGCATTAGGAAGGTTGAGCTGGTTCAAATTTTATTAGATTACATAAAGAAGGAGGCTTATAACATGCACTGATAAGGAGAGATTCTCTGTTGTTTTTCCCCATAGTGTGGACTATATCTTAGTAGCATGATTGTCTCATGGATCTGTCTCCCCTCCCATTTTTACTTTCATAATTTCCCACAGTGGAAACTACAACAGTTACTAATGTGGAAGAGTAATGTTATCTATGTGTTTAAGCTTCTGTTAATGCAATTTAGAAGCTGGAAATAAATATAGCACCACATGATCAGTTCCTCCTCTACCTCCAAGACCTCTGTGTACCACAGACTGACACCCACAGCTATGCAGAGTTCTATACTATGTTCAGCCATAGTGTGCAGTAAGGCTTATCAGAACAAATGGCCAACTGCTAACTCATTACAGCTTAACAGCTGAAACATTTCAGGAGGAAAAGGTGACACTGTTTGAAGGAACAGTCTCCTTTTACCCTCTAGTGGACTTTCGCCATCTAGTGCACTTCTGCACTAGCAACTTGTAGCATCGTTTGCTTTAGCCAAATTGTGGATCTGTCACTTAAGTTGGTCAGCACCTACTCAGGCAAGTAGTTCCACTGATATGAAAAGGCACACTCTTGTGTGTAAGTGCCCATCAAGATGAGTAAGGGTTCCACAACTGGGCCATTAGAATGCAAATTAAATCTTCACACATCATGCCTAAAGGAAAATAATGCATAACAAATAAAATAGGATCCTCGTATACTTCAAAATCTAAAGAAGATACAGCTGCCAGGCCAAGGTATTGTGTTACTATACCATTATTAGAAAGTTAATGTAGCATATTAACTAATATAGGATTTCCCAGAGCTTTCCCCAGAAAGTGTTCTTTGATCTACAAGTATCATCCACAAGTCTTAAATCAAGGTATCCAGATTGTTTCTTAAAAGACATCAATTTGCATGTCTTAGACCCAAGGGGAGCAACAGCAAATCAACTGAAAAATACAATAACCCCTTTTACTGCAAATTTACACTTTGTATTTATAAAGAATCCTACTTATCAAGTGATTTAAAAAGCAGCATGTGTACCTAAATACTTGGCAAAGGTTTACTTATTGCAGGGAAAACATAATAGCTCTCTTTAAAAAAACAAACAAATGTTTATTGCAAAATAAACAATAGCTATCTTTGCAATACATGTGATGTGTTGTATCACTGCATTTAGTCGATTATAAATATTAGATATTAGCCTGAATGAAAACTCTGTATTTAGCCATCCCAAAACTTTGGCTTGTTGGAGGTATCTTCCAAGTTCAGAAACCGTGGTGATGAATGAGGTACAAGAACCTAAATAAAATAGAATTGATATTTTGCAGTTCAGACTCATCTGTATTGGAAATATCAATTGAATAGCACACAAATCAATTAACTGTTTATATTGTAATAGAACCTAAAGGCCTCCCATATCATGGTTCATTGTGTTAGGCATTGTATAAAACATAGTAAGAGATAGGCCCTGCCCTGAGTAGTCTACAGTCTAAATAGACAAGATGAGGGATGGTGAAAGGAAGCAGTTATCCCTTTTTTCAGGGATAACTGAGGCACAGGGAGATTAAGTCATTTGCCCAAAATAATCTAGGAAGTCTGTGGTGGTACTAGGTGCCAAACCCACCCATGTCACTTACACTTTTTACATATACTTGATTCATAACAATGTAGTTCTAGAATTATAATGGTTCTGTACATAGAGGCTCCCAAGAAGAAAATGCAAAGCTGACAAGCAACTGATGTAGGAGCCATTTCAGGGGCGTACATCCCAAATCCTTATTGTTGTGGCACTAGGAAAATGTCTTGTTTAACTGAAATAAAAGCTAAAATTCTTTGGGATGGTACCCAGACTATGATTTAAAAAACCACTCACTGCAGAATATGGTTCGCATGCTTAATAGAATTGAGAGAAATGGAAAGGACAGGCTCTGCCCAACTACTGCCTGCTACTTTTATCTGTCCAAGAAGTGTGCATCTATGCCAATTTAGCCACTAAGCTTGATTTAACAGGTTCACCCCAGTGAGCAGGAGTGGACTTGAAACAATCTTGACCATCAATATATAAAACAAACTCAAACCTGAAATACACACAGTTTTAGACCTAGCTGCTAAAAGCAACTGTCCTTGTCATAATTAGGTACTGGCTTCCAGGTTCAAGGAACAATTTGGACTTTAAGAAATGCCAAAGTTGTACTCATTAGTGTTGAAGATAGTAACAAAATCATTAGGAGAGATGGAAAGGGCCTGATATGAATGACTTAACTCTGACAATTCCCAGATTCCTTAATTATCTTTAGGCACAGAAAGAGGGGTGGGGAAGCTAGGATTAACTACGGTCACACTGTCCGGAGTAGTTCACGATCATGAGTGCTTACCTCAGGGCAGACACCCCAAACTGGTGTTATGTTCTATAATTAGATTTCATCAACCCAGTAACAAATGTTAACTCCTAGATCACTGTAACAATCTTACCATGGAGTCACAGACAGTCTGCTTGGACTCTCCAGTCTATCTTGCCAGCCAGGCAAGGTGGATTTAGTGCTAAATGGTCACTTACACCGAAAAAATCACAAAATATTCAGGTTGCTTCCAGTCCCAAGAGACAAGTCACTTACTCCAGATCAATTTGTACCTTAGATTTCACACCACAGACAACACAGGTAGCTAATCCCGGGGGGGGATAGCTCAGTGGTTTGAGCATTGGCCTGCTAAACCCAGGGTTGTGAGTTCAATCCTTGAGGGGGCCACTTGGGGATCTGGGGCAAAATCAGTACTTGGTTCTGCTAGTGAAGGCAGGGGGCTGGACTCAATGACCTTTCAAAGTCCCTTCCAGTTCTAGGAGATGGGATATCTCCATTAATTTCAAATTTCATTTCTAATCCTATCATAAACTAATTAAGGATTTATTAACTAGAAAAAAGAAACCAGAGAGTAATTCACAGGTTAAAGCAGGCAACATATATACACAAATGAGTTCAGTCTATGGTTCTAAAAGGTGACAGAGATGTAGTAATCTGTCAGTACTGAATGCCTTTTCAGGGCTAACTCAGGCCAAACAAAGAGTGCCCCATGCTGCTTATGTTTAGATGTCTTTGCCCCTCAGATAGCATGAAAGATTGAGTTTCTCCTTGTCAGGGATTTTTATGCCCTCAACTCCAGAGTCCAAACTGATGGGATGATTTCATCCATGGGTGTCCTAGAGGGAGTTAGCAATGCAATCAACGGGCCCCTCTCCTTTGATGCTACATGATACATTATTTGCCTTCAATGGGCCATCTCCATCACTTTACCTCAATTAACGCTACTTTTCCTGTTTGGTGAATTATACAATTACAGACGTTTACAATGCAAACACTCAATATAACTTTATACCATAGGCTATAGAGCTTACAAATAAGATCAATACATGCAGCATCCTACAAGTATGTTATAAAATCTAAATACTTTCTTATCAACTTAACATCCAATACCTATTTTGAAAATGCAAACAAACAGGTAAGCAAGACAGGTTTCCAGCTGTGCATTTGTAAGTGTTCCTTGAGGCCTGGGGCCTCAGCATGAGCTGGCACCTGGCATACCAGCATCGCAGCTACATTATGACAATAGTTAGCCGGAGTTATGAGTGGAAGAGGATGACAACTTAAACGTCTTTCTCTCTCTCTCAATAAAGATTTCAATGTGATTCAGACCAAAAAGTTGCTTTGCTTTAGTATGACAGTTTGCAAAAACAGTTGGTCAAGCCAAGGGTAAAGAAACACATCAATGGAGGGGAGTGGGAGCTGGATACAGATCCCTGATTCTGTATGCTGGCATGTGTTCAAAGAGTCTAGAGGACTCCACTATGCACTTTCCCACCCCAAACACACACTTGCTCAACACTCTCTCCTAAGCCAAGGTGTGATTGGCAATGGAGCCTGCCAGGTTCCCCTCCTCCACAAGCAGTAATCTCTGTTGATCAGTTACAGCAAGAATCCAGCCACTTTGTGCTGCCTAAGTGGCTCAAAGGAGTTAAACCATAATCGAGACTCTGACCCAGAGAATACAGAGGGAGGCTGTAGTTTACCATCTCATCTAGTACAGTCACTTCCCCATGCTGATCCAATCTAATCGAAGTAGTGAGCACCCACAGAAGTCCTAAGAGATTGGATTAGCCTCTTAACGTTCAGAAGCTTATCTGAGACTGATGTAACTCTCTTTGTAACAGAAGTCAAGCTGGAAATATCCGTTGATCCAACTCATAAGATTTCCAGGTTTTTGTTGGTTGGTTTGTTTATTTTAGTTTCAACACAGTTATTACTGGTTCCCTAAGGTAAGGGATATCAATCCCTGTAGCAGAGCCTTATCCAATTCAGCTTCAGGCCCTGCTGAGGGCTCTGTTTCACCTTCTTCCCCAGTTCATTACATGTGACACTGCAGGCGTTCTCTCAATAATTATCTCCTTTCAGGAGACTGATTTATTAACATGTGCCTGGGAACTAAGGAGTGTCCTCAGTGTGGAGTCAACCCTCTTGCTCCTATGAGCCTCTTCCCTGAACCTCAGGCTGCCCTCACATACCCCAGAGGTCTGGTTCCTACGCACAGGTTAGCCTGAACCCAGAACTGTTTCAAAGGGCCACCTCAGTCTCTGTCACATTTGCTCCCCACTCCCCAGAGCCTTGCCCATTTACAGGCAGGGTCTCTGTATGTTACATGAGCCTCATTTCTTCTGTCATGACCAGATAGTCTGTTTTTCTGTCCTCAGTCCCACCAGCTCTCTTTTCAGCTCATTAGGCTCAGAAAGTAGTCAGTCCCTTTGCAGGAATACTCCCTTCATATCACGTAGCTGGAGATAAATTCTCTCTCTCTCTCTCTCTCTATCTTCCAGCATCTATAATTGGAATGTTAAGCCTTGCTTGTCTGCAGTCCTTTCTTCAAAGTATTTCTGGATGGCTTGCTCTGAAGCTGCAAGAGCCTCCCAGTAGCTATTGGTCAAGGAGATCAGGTCCTGCAGTGCTGTATTGGTTAGCTTGGCAGCTGTAAGAGGCACTACAATGGCTGCAGAGTGGGGTTTTTTTTCTGTAGCCTCTGTACTCATGCCAGATTCATCATACATTCCAGAAGGTTCTCCCATGCTCCCTGTGGCCATCTTTTTCAGCTGCTCCCCAGCCTCTGCCTGAGCCTACAACTATTCTACTTCTTCGATAAGCTCATTTAGCTTGCTGGCCTCCTCCTCCTTCAAGTTGTGCTTCATTCTCCTCCACCCCTTTACTGAGCTTCTGCAGTGTTTAGTCTAATTCCCCTTCTTCATCCCTTGTCCTGGACAGGATCAGCATCTCTTGCTCTCATGCTCCTCAGTATGATGGGCAGAGCTGTTCCTCCCTTCAGCCAACAGCTGCTCCAATGCAAGCTGTGCATTGCTTGCAGCTTGGAGATCCTCTGTCACTGGCCCTTCAAAGTGTCATTAGTCACACAACTCTATGTATTCCTTGTGTCACAATAAAAAGCCCCCCCCCCCCATGGGGTCCCCTGGGTTAGCACCAGTGTTGTATATTGCTAATGCCTTTATCTGCACTGGGAAGTATCTTGGGAAGGGTTCAAGGTGTGAGTGTGGAGTGGAAGTTTCCTTTGCAGGTTCCAAGAGGCTGAAAGGGGAGGAAGGGAGAAAGGAACGGGTTAACTCGGGGATCCAGCTAGGCCCAAAGATAAGGAACAAAACTGCAGCCCAAGGCCAGTGCACACAAACAAGCTATTTGCTGCCAAACAGCCAGAAGCCTGTGTCTCAACCCCGGCCAGACGTGAGAATGGAGAACTGAGCCAGACAGAACTGAAGGGGTTGAAAAACTAGCAAGGTCAGTGAGTTGAAAAACAACAGTCTCATGACCCTGAAACTGTGTTTTGGGGAAACTAAGGGAGCCGCGGAAGGCCGGTTCGGACTGGTACCAAGAGCACAGGGGATGAAGGTCCCTGGATGAAAATGCCCCCAGAAGAACCCAGGGCTTAAAACCCTCCCAAGAATTGAAGCAAGTTGGACGTTTACAGCAGACCCTAGACAGCCTGTACACAGGGCAGAACTCGTCTACCCTTCCCCCCCTCTTCTTCTTACGTTATGCCCAGGCTTGGCAAGCCTTGGGTTGTGCGTGTGTAAATATGAAAGTGGGTTAGGGCTCGGGCATTAATGCTTTCTTCCTCCCTCTGAGTGATGTGGGGCACGCCCAGCACTCACCGCTGTTATTTGGTTAATAAAGCTTTAAACTTAGTCACTTGGTGTGCTCCTTCATCTCCTCCCCTAAAGATCCTGCAGCCTCAGCCTGATCACCTGAAGCCCCAGGCAGATTGGTAACATCAATCCGTCTCACTTGTTCCCGTGACTCAGTCTTGTCACTGGACCTTTGCTTCTCTGAGTCCAGCATCCCAGGCTTCATCTCCATCTCAGCACAGAGCTTAGCTAGTTCATCCTCCAACAGCAGTGCTGCCGCCCCTGATTTCCATCTCTGTCTGTAGATGGACCAGTTCCAGTTCCTCCTTTACAGTTTGTGTCTCAATCTTAATCCAGGAGGAGCATGTTTCATCCAGCTCTTGCATAATCTTCCATCTGTGCCTACAAAACTGTGGAGCTAGTTAACTGCTTTGCCCCAATCTGATCTGGCCCTCCAGATTCTTTAAATTGTACTCCAGCTTTTCCCTGGCAGCCAGGGAGGACTGCTTCCTCCCTGAGCATGATTGTTCTTCCAGATGGGCTCTCTTTGATTTCAACCTGTGCATGGGAGATAAGGAAAGCTGGGGCGGGGGGGGGGGCAGGAGGAGAGAGGTGGGAGAGGAAGACTGCACAGCCCTCCTGCTCCTGGGTTTCTTCTCTGATTACCCTCATATCCTCCAGCAGGCCTGGTTCCTAGTCACGTGCACCCATCATGTCTTAGACTTGTCATAGGTGGGATTGAACCCAGGACTCCCTTAAAAGGACTCTCTATGATAGTGCCCTAGATTTAGGGCCTGATTCGCCACCCAGTGCCTTGCACCTACGGCAGTCATTTACATCTGTGCAACGTGCTACCAGCTCAGAAAGGTAACATTTTACATTAAGCATACACTCAATTAACACACGTGTAAATGACTACACAAAGTGCACGACCTAGGAGAATCAAGCCCATAGCAAAACAGCTAACTACAGTGGGCCCAAGAAACTAAGGAGTTACTCTGACTTAACACTTACGTATTTGAAAACAGAATTGGGCCCAGTAAATCTATATTCTTCTTTCTTCTTCAATTTTGCCTGCATCCTTCATGCTGTTGTCAATTGACTATAACAGAAATGGTAAGTTGTTAACTTCTACCATCTCATAAACAGAAACATTTCATTTTCCTGGGGACCCCTGAGGAATAACAGCCATACGGGATGTATGCCATTTGTATGATCTAATCGTACCGCGATATAATGCAGTCTAAATGAAGGTAGTAGACAACATGAGCGGTGACTATTTACGTTCTGTTTATTTTGACAACGCTTAACATAAGAGGTAAAAAGCTTCTTAAAACCACACAACACTGGTGGCTATTTCAGTGCAACAGTTACACTTATTCCAGCCATCTCAGGCTGCAAACCCAATGACTGCCTCCCACTATCAGCCTTGGTTCTAGGTATCTTGAAATTAACAGCCTGAACTGAGTGAATGGCAAGCTAGCTGTCTGTGTTGGATAAAAACAAGCACAAATAGGCCCATGCCAAGCTAGGAAAACATTTGTGTAATGTAGTAAATTGATGTTGTTGCCTTCGCTAGAAGAAACGTAGCCAATTAAGTCAACTGCAGCAATCATAATGATGTGTTTCAAGTTCACAAAAGGAGTAAGTCCCTGCAGAGTTTATTATATCATTTCTCTCCTGTCTGCAGTGACAACCCAGAGACATTTAAATATACAAAATCCTCAATTCAGGATGGGCGATATTGAAACTAAACAATTAACTAGATTAACAAATGACTCCAACAGAAGTCATCTCCTTTAGCCTATGACAATGCTTGGGGACACTGGAGGCATGCTCTTGCAGGAGAGAGGACTGGAGAATCAATCAATTTCCAGAATCCCACCCCTTTTATACAAGAAAGCTGTCATAAACAAGGATCACCAGCACTGAGCAAAGATACTTCTGTTCAATGCACTGGAAAGGCTTGTATTTTGATCCTGATAAGGGTACTGAATATACTGATATTATAGTAGGGTGTTCACTTTATGTTGCAGCAACAAAAGTCTTTAGGGAGGCCTAGTAAAATCTTGGACACTTTTAGACACCCATTCCAAAGGAAAATAAATAAATGCCTATCTGGGGTAGGAATGATTTAGCCCTAGCCAGAAGCAATGAATTCCCTCAGTAGCAGGAAAATCTCCCCAATTCTTCCTTCAATTTGATGGCAGAAATTCAGCAAGAAGCTCCCATGTGCTTTCTCCAGTATAGGCTAGTCAATATTTCACTGCACTGCTTCAATGATATAATCAAGTCTTGTCCACTATAATCACATCGCTATTCATAAGACCAGGGTAAGCATTTGGGGAAGGGTAAAGATAGGTGCTTTCAGAAAGATGCCAGACATAACAATCATTTCACATAAAGTGTCTGTGAGATAGTGGGTGATATCACTTTTGTCTGGTGAACCTATACAATGCTTCCCACGTTGGCCCCACTATGGAGAAAATATAATTTATATTTGTGAAATATACACCAAAAATGAGATAGGGATCTAGCCAGATACTAAGATATATTATTTTTAAAAAACTAGTGACCCTGTTCCAAAACATTATCAGGGATATTTTAAACATTAATAAGTCAGTTTCTGAAAACTGAGAGGTTTACAGAACCAAAAATCATTTTTTAAACCACCTCTTTATCCTTATCTCTTCCTTCTTCGGAAGCGAAGAAGAAGAGGGGTGGCTCGCAGTTAAAGGTTGTGGAATACATTCTGCTCTCTGATACAATGTGTCAATTCAGAGCAACTTCACTGAAGTCATTACCCTAGATTTACACCATTGTAATGCAGAATTTAGTCCGCTACACCCAAATCTCCTCTCACGCCATTTTCACAATGACTTCAGAGTGCTTCCTAATTTACATCAGTGTAAATGAGAAGAGAATAAGGCTCATTGTCTGTATATTGCCATTGCTTTTTCATTTGTTGGTTATTGGAAGGAAAATGAGCATGTTCCATCTCTGCTGATTTTAAGAGGGAGATGAAGCAAATGGGAGTTGTGGGCTGGACTTTTGATCATGCCCACCACAAAAATACGAAATGGTTCAGAGGAGAAAGTGTAGCATGAAGATGCACTGTATTGTCATTATCTGAGCCTCACAAAAAGTTTCTTTCCATTTAAGAGGGTGCAGTTAAAGCTAGGGACAGATGCTTTAGCACAACTACAATATATGGGCTTAATGCAGGAATTTCTGGGTGAAATTCTTTTGACCTGTGTTATGCAGGAAGTCAGACTAGATTATCATAATGATTCCTTCTGGCCTTAAACATTAAATTAGATTTTAAAAAAATATATGAATAAAACGAAGTCAGCAGCAAATAGTGTCAGGAGCCAATGTTTCACAGTAGTAGTACAGGCAGGACCAGATATTACAACAGCAAATGCAATAGCAGCAAATGCAATAGCAGATGTAGTAAGATTCACATCTTACCCTTATCTTCACACTGAGGAAAACCAGCAGTGTCAGAACATAATCTGCTTCATTCAAGATTCTTTCTTCAGTATTCTAGACAGTGTTTCTCAAACAATTTTTTTTTTCGTGGACCACTTGAAAATTGCTGAGGGTCTCGGCAGACCACTTTATGATCTTTCCAAATGTTGTTTGTACCGTTAGCTAACTATTGTAAAGTGTTTTGGATAAAAGTGCTATATATAAAAAAAACTCTTAATAATAATAAACATTTTTTGTTCTACAAATAAAAGCACACAACTCATATTTTAATATCAGTAGTCTTACCTTCCTAATGTGATGGATGTGCCCTCTCTCCCCTACCGTGACAGCCCCCGAGCAGGGGCTGGGAAGAAGGGGATCTATCCCCAGCTGCGGCAGGCTCTGAGGTGGAGCTGGGAAGGAGGGGGGTCTCCTCTCTTCCCGGCAGCTGCAGCTGTGGAGCTGGGAAAAGTTGCCTCTTTCTCTGGCTGTCACAGCCCCGCATGTCCCAAATTCCTCCCACCCCTTCTTCTTACCGCACTGCCCCCTCCCACCTGACCCCTATTTCCCCCAAGGCCACCACCTCACCTTACATGTGTGTCTTCTCCAGGGTCCAGGTACCTAATTAGTGGAGCCACGCCTGCGTAACTCCACTACTTAGGTGGGTGGCCCTTCATTCTCTTGTGTGTGGCCACCCAGGCTGCACCTTAGAGGGAACTATCCTCAGACCACCTGAATGGAGCTCACGGACCACTGGTGGTCCACAGACCACTGTTCAAGTACCATCAGCAGCTGAGCCAACTCTTTCACCTGACAGTCTGCAGCATGTGTGACAAATAATACTTTGAACATGTGTAGCGTTAGTCATGTTTACAGCATTGGACGATTAATTAACAAAAACATAGGTGGCGACACATCTGCAAATCACTCATTAAAGTTACTTTTATTAGGTTATTAGGGCTTCATTGGCTCTGTGAGTTGGAGTTTAATCACAACTCTTGTGCTGATCATCATTAGAACTTTGATTCCTTTCTCAAAGAGAGTGCAAAGGTTTTATAAACAAAAACAATCACCACCCCCAATCCTCCAACAAACCAACCAACCAAAAAAAAAATTGTTTGACACTTGTATAAAGACAAATGGCAGAATCTCTTTTAAAATAATATTGTATCTAACATAGATCCCCTGTATGGCCCCATCATTATAGTATCTGAGTGCCTCACGATCTTCAATGTATTTATCCTCACAAAACACCTGAACCAAAAAAACCTGTTATTATTGCCATTTTACAGATGAGGAATTCAGGCACACTTAGACTAAGAAACTTACCCAAGTTCAGACAGGAAATCCTTGGTAGAGAACATAACTGAACCCAGGTCTAATGAGTCCCAGGATACAACCTAGCCACTGGACCACCCTTCACCTCACCATTGTAAATAATATTCAGTACTTACAGACAAAGATTCTCATAGTGCAAGGTATCACCAGAGTTACTTTATTATTTATTATTTGTATCGCAGTAGCCTCCAAAGGCTCTACTCAGGGTAATGGTGCCATTGTGCTACCTGCTGCACAAACATCTAGTATCAGAAAGTGTTTGCCTCTGAAAGCTTATTCACTCTGTGTGACTTTTCACCTTTAAGGCTGTTTTGAGTGAAGTGAGCAGTGGCATGAGTGGAATCCATATTAATATAGAAACTAGGGACGGCAGTTTCAGAAGCATGTATCATAGCCCAAGTTCTATTCTTCAGTGCACCTCTATCCCACTGAAAGTCCATGAGACAGTCAGTCAATGACTAGGTGACTTTGAAAATTGTCCCCTAGCAAAATTTCATTTATAGTATGGCGCTGGTTGGTAATTAAGGTTGCCAATTTTGGTTGGAAATATTGCTGGAGATTTAATTACATGACTAATCTTTAATTAAAGATTATATCTTTAATTCCTGGAGACTCCAGGCCAGTCCTGGAGAGTTGGCAACACTATTGCTAATGTAAGAAAAGAAAAAAACGAAGCAATGATACTGCTGTATACAACCTATATTCTACTCTCTCGAGTCCTATATCTCCTCCCACTCCACTTCCTTGACTGAATTTCAGCCTAAAACAAAAAGTCTAAAACAAAAAGCTGCTTCATAAATAAGGAAAAAATTGCAGCAGATGGTTTCCTAACTCAAAAGATCAGAGGGATAGCCGTGTTAGTCTGGGTCTGTAAAAAGCGACAAAGAGTCCTGTGGCACCTTATAGACTAAGAGACATATTGGAGCATACGCTTACGTCTGTTAGTCTATACGGTGCCACAGGACTCTTTGTCGCTTAACTCAAAAAAGAAACTTTTCCCAGAACACCGTCAATTTTAAGAAGTTCCATCAGCTAAATGAGCCAAAATGACTTTAAAAAGAAAAGTGAAGCATTTTCTGTAATACCGAGTTCTGGTTTTTTTTATACACCAAGTGTTAGCTGAAAATATGAATCCCTCGCCCCCAAACTGATTTCAGTTACAGGAGGAGCTTCACCTGCAATTGTGAAGGGCCAGAAAGATCACCACAGCTTGGGTTAGAACAACTATCCAAGTTACAAAGGCTACATCTACACTACAGGGGGGAGTCGATTTAAGATACGCAAATTCAGCTATGTGAATAGCGTAGCTGAATTCGACGTATCGCAGCCGACTTACCCCACTGTGAGGACGGCGGCAAAATCGACCTCTGTGGCTTCCTGTCGACGGCGCTTACTCCCACCTCCGCTGGTGGAGTAAGAGCGTCGATTCGGGGATCGATTGTCGTGTCCTGACGGGACGCGATAAATCAATCCCCGAGAGGTCGATTTCTACCCGCCGATTCAGGCTGGTAGTGTAGACCTAGCCTTACACATCACCCCCGTCACTGTAGAATCTGAGCACCTCACAACCTACACTTGCGAGCATGTACAGGTAGTTTTCCATGTACTGCTCATCCATAGCCACACCCAGTGTCTGCATATGCTGTGTCCACACTGCCCTTTCTTGGTAGGCGACATTAGTACAGCTATTTCAGGGGCGGTATCCCAGAGTTATGTGCATCACAGAAGACACTCTAGGAACTCCATTGTTGTGTGTTCCTGGAACTGTCCCCCACTTTCAGATATTTGGTGATGGCATCTCTTGCGCCTCTTCCTAAGGGTCTCCAAGGCCCTGACTGCCTCTGCACCCTGCCCCTCATTGGCATCCTGTTGTATGATGAAGGGGTTATAAGCCACTTCAGACTCTGTACTGGGAGCCCTGGAGAGGACCTAATCCTGCTTGTTATAGTATGAACATCTACAAGGATCTTTCCCAGAGTGACTGTTCTAGTCCTTCAAGGAACATGAGGTGTTTCAGGTGTTCCTGACACTGGGAAGGAATGCAAGCCTCCGACAGCCTCTGGGAACTCTCCCAGTATAGGTGACTGTTCCTGCTGCTCTGGATGAAGTCACGGAGGACATTGTACTCTGACCACATCTTGATGAGCACTCAGGTGTGCTCAGTGAACCAGGCAGCTGCTCTGGGAACGTGATGCATATTAACCAGAATGTCGTGGAAAACTGATCTGAAGTGGTCAGTGCAGCTCACTTCTACTGCTAACGAGGGTGGGCCATGAACCTTTATACTCTGGGTAAGGGTCAACGAGAACAGGGTTCAATACATCATGGGAATGGGCCTGGAGGACTATTGAAACTTGGGACCTGACCCACACCCCTGGCCCCCCATTCACACTGCACTGTAGCACATGTATATGTGTACAGTCACTATTGCAAAAGTAGCCACTATTGCAGAATAGCCTCACTATGCTCCTGTGAAGTATTATCCCCATAGTACAGATGGGGGACTGATGCACTTTGAAAGCAATAGGAGTTAGGTGCCTAAATAGCTTTGATGAGCTGAACCTAAGTGACTGGCCCAAAAGTCACACAAGAAGTCTGTGACACAGCAGGGAATTTAACCCAGGGCTCTCCGGTCCCTGCATAGCACCATAACCACTAGACAAACTACTCTCAGCTAAATGATCAAAGTAATCCTGCAAGTTTACAGCTAGATCTTTAAATTGGTACAGCTCCACTGGCTTTTGATTTACTCCATCTTGAGCTCCAACCCTTAATATTTAGCTCTTCAGGATAGTCATTTGGGTGCCCATTTTTAAACTCAAGTGGGAGTTTATTGCTCTGGAGAGTTGGCACTCTAGGGAAAGAATGGACAAATTATCACTTAGCATTTGTATTCCAGTAGTGCCAAGAAGACCCGATCAAAACTGACACACCATGTGCTAGGCACTGTACAAAAACTGAGTAAGTTGTGGTCCTTGCCCTGAGGAATTTGACTTAGACAAACAGATAAGTAAAATACAAACTAAATGTCCCAAAGGTGTAAGTTTTGTTAGTTACATTGAAAAGGCCCCTTCTACCTCCCCCATTGTGCAAGTGCCCCAGATAACCTGTTCCACTATTGCTGACAAATTTGCCAACCTGCCCACCCCAATTTTATTCCTTCAACTTCAGGATTGTTTCCTCCCCAGAATAGGATTACGGCACAATGAGGAGGGTTAGCATCTTGCACAAGCTGTGCTCAGCCTATTCTGTGGATGAAGAGGGGAATTGAATCTCCAGAGCCGTCACTCAAGCACTTCTCAAGTACTAAATTCACTGAGAACTGAGAGAAAAATGCTTTAACTATATTTATAGGACACCAAAAATACTAGCAGATAATTAGGTTGTTCTCTTCTTCTTGCCTAGTTTATAAAATGCAGTCCTGGTGGCAGAACTAACTATTCTAGTGACAGAGCGAGTCTAACATGAACATTTTATTTTGGTCCAATTATTATTTCCTGCCTACAAGAACTGTGATTTCACAACAGCAAGCATACTGGAATATATTGGAAAGCCTTGAATGTAGAGCATGTACCAAGTTTAATTATTGCACTTAGCCTAGAGTACATAAGGTTAGTTGCTGTTATCTTTTAATTATCCTTCAAGTTATCTTTTAATTATCCTGTTTCCCCACCACCACTAATCTGTGTAGCTGCTATCCTGCATCTTTGTCTTACACAGGAGAATGTCTACTGCTTCCGAATAGCTGTACAGCCCCGGCCAATGTTTTGCCTGTCAGACCAATATTATTCATTATATACATCAGACACATGTCACCATGGGTAAATCCATTGGCACATTAATTGAACAGGAAGTTTTATACTGAGCTATAGATATAAAATTCATTTACCCTGTGAGAAGAAATAAGATGTGAAGTTTCACATGCTTTTTTTTTATACTTTTCTTGATGATCATCTAAGTAGAACATGGACCATTAATTATAGCCATAGGCAGAATAGTCTATGCCACCAGACTGTTGTAACCTGAGCAGAATGGGAAATGTGGGGAAGGAACAGCCTATCACAAACTATTTGTCTGCTCCCCACAGATGACAGGATCTCATGGTGGTGGCCTCTTTAGGACTAACCCACACACAAGACTGGATCTCCTCAGGGAGGGATGATTTGTCATGGCTCATCTGCTTTTTATTGTACAAGTGTAAGATGATACCTAATGAAACCGAGAAGCCTCATATCAAGAAATGGCAAATATTTAGGTAGCAAATATTGAACCATAGAAATTCTCTGCCAGAGAAGAGTAAATATGAAGGGCTGAATACTTTTACAAGCATTAAAGCATTGGTAGTTGCGCAAAATAAGATACTGAAGGGAAATCAAAAATCATGCTTCAGAGGATAAATTGGAAAGGTAGGAGGTTCATTCGTGGTACGGTGTTGTCACAGTTTATTATTTATTGAGCGCTAACAGTGTCCTTTGCACTGTACAAAAAAGACTAAGCTATGCTCCCTGCCCCATGGAGCTTGTATGTGTCTAAATGGGATTGCCTGTTTCCAACTCAGATTGGAAGATCCTTGGAGCAGTCTTTGTCATAGACTCATAGAATTTAAGTCCAGAAGGGACCATAATGATCATCTAATCTGACCACCTGCACATCGCAGGCCACACAACCTCACCCACCCACTACTGTAATAGACCCATACTTCTGGCTGAGTTACTGAAGTCCTCAAATCATGATTTAAAGACTTCAAGCTACAGATAATCCATTCCTTCCATACAAGTATCAAACTCAGTCTTGAAGCCAATTAGGTTTTTTGCCCCCCACTGCTCCCCTTGGAAGGCTGTTCCAGAACTTCACTCCTCTGATGGTTAGAAACATTTGTCTAATTTCAAACCTAAACTTATTGATGACCAGTTTATATCTATTTGTTCTTGTGTCAACATTGGCACTTTACAAGGGAGAATGAGGAGTTATTTAAGTTTTTATCCCTCTGATGTATTTAAGGAAACAATCATATCTCCCCTCAGTCTTTTTTTTTTTTTTTTTTTTTTTGGTTAGGCTAAACAAGCCAAGCTCTTTGAGTCTCATCTCATAAGGTAGGTTTCCCATTCCTCTGATCATCCTAGTAGCCATTCTCTGCACCTGTTCCAGTTTGAATTAATCTTTCTTAAATGTGGGAGACCAGAATTCCACACAGTATCCCAGATGAGGTCTCACCAATGCTTTGTATAATGGTACTAACACTTCCCTGTCTCAACTGGAAATACCTTGCCTGATGCATCTTAAGATTGCATTAACCCTTTTCACAGTCACATAACATTGTAGGTTCTTAGTCATCCTGTGATCAACCAATACACCCAGGTCTTTTTCCTCTGTCACTTCCAACTGATATGTCCCCAGCATATAGCAAAAATTCTTGTTATTAATCCTTAACTGCATGACTGCACTATGCACTATTCAATTTCATCGCATTTCTATTACTCCAGTTTTCAAGGTCATCCAGATGTTCTTGAATCATATTCCGGTCCTCCTCCATATTGGCAATGTCTCCCAAGTTTGTGTCATCTGCAAATTTTATTAGCACGCTCCCACTTTTTGTGTCAAGGTTATTAATAAAAATGTTAAATAAGATTGGTTCCAAAACAGATCCCTGAGAAACTCCATTAGTAAACTCCTTCCAGCTTGACAGGTCACCATTCAGTATTACCCATTCAAGTCTCCCCTTTAACCAGTTCCTGATCCATCTTTCAGTTCTCATGTTAATCCCCATCTTCTCCAATTTAACTAATAATTTCCCATGTGGAATTGTATCAAATGCCCTTATTGAAAACCAGGTAGGTTAGATCTACTGCAGTTCCTTTGCCTTAAAAATCAATTATCTTCTTAAAAGAAGGAGATCAGATTTATTTGGCATGATCTACCTTTTGTAAAAACATGTTGTAGTTTATCCCAGTTACCATTTATCTCTATGTCTGTAACTACTTTTTCATTCAAAATTTGTTCCAAGACCTTGCATAAAATGGAGGTCAATCTAACAAGTCTGTAGTTTCCTGGATCACTATGTTTTCCTTTCTTAAAAAGAGGTACTATACTAGTAAGTCTCCAGGCATTGGTGTATGACCCCCAAGTTTACACTTCATTAAAATATGTGCTATTGGGCTTGCAATTTCATGTGCCAGTTCCTATAATATTTTTGGATGGAGATTATCTCCTCCCCCACACACAGAATTTAGTCCCATTAATCTGTTTGAGTTTCACTATCACCTTGTATGTGGGAATTTCTACTTCCATAACCTCATTTCCATGAGCCACCATATCCACTCTCTCTAAGTTCCTCACTACCTTATTAAAAACAGAGGCAAAATATTTGTTTAGGTGTTGGGCCATGCATATATTATCTTTAATCTCCACCCCATCTCTCAGTGTTTAGTGGTCCTACTTCTTCGTTCCTTGTTTTCTTTTTATTTATATGGCTATAGAAGCTTTTACTATTGGTTTTAATTTCCTTTCCAACTCTGCTTGGCTTTTGGCAATTCTCACTTTTCTCCTCACACTTTTTGATCTCCAGTAGGTAGCTTTAAGCTTTCCTTACTGTTCCATCCCTCCTTCCATTCCTTGTAGGCTTTCTGCTTTCTTTTAATAACCTGTTTGAGGTGCTTGTTCATCCATCTTGGTCTGCAACCCTTTCCTAGGAATTTTCCCCCTGCTTGGGATGCAGGCTGCAGATACTTTACGTTAAAGCTGCAGAAACTAATTCCAAGCCTCCTCCACATTCAGATCCTTGAGTTCTTCAGTCCAGTCCACTTCCCTAATTAATTCTCTTAATTTTTTAAAGTTTGCCCTTTTGAAATCAAGGACTCTACTTACAGATCTATTGTTGTTTATCCTCCCACTTACTTTAAACTAAGTTAGATCTGATCACTCGAACCAGAGTTGTCTCCTACAACCAGTTATTCTATGAGATCCTCAGTATTCACCAATCTAAAATGACATCACCTCTTGTTGATTCAGCAACTATTTAGTGATTGTATACCACCATGCTCAATGAATAACCACCACCATTATTCAGCTGTCTCTCCAGCCAGTCTTCTACTTCCATCAACAAGCCCCACGACCAACCCTGAAAGTATCTAAGGAAATGGTCCTGTGGATAGCGTGCTAGCCTGGAAGTCAATATATCTACAGCTCTGCCATTGACTTAATCAGTCACATTTGGTGAATCATAACAATGCTATCTAGGTGAAAAGTGTTATTTTACGTATTTACACTTACTGTTAGTTACTGCTGCCAAACCCCTTCAAATCAAACTCATAGACTTTAAGGTCAGAAGAGACCATCATGATCATTTAGTCTGAGTGGTTGATCATCATCAACCCTGACTTGCAGGGTTCAGTTTTCAGAGTGAGCAATAAGGAACATGTGTCACAGCTTACAGGATACACTCTGTTAATAAGTGCTTTTATCTTTCATCTACACTGTCCCCTAGCACTACGCAGAAGGGACTTCCACCTTCCTTCAGAGGAGGAAGCTGATGGAGGAAGTCCTACATATCATTAAGTGGAAAAGTCCATTGGGGTCATCGATTTTTGTAGCCCTATAAATCTTAACATTAGGGAAAGTTGTTCTGAATATTTTCACTTGTGTCTCTAGTAATAATAATTAATGTAAAAAAAGTTTGGTGCAGTGTTGCTGCTCTTTAGAAGTATTTTAATCATATATTAATTTACAGAGTCCAACTCTGTATGAAGCAAGCATAATTTCATGGTATTTATCCAGATTATATTGTCAATTTGATGAATTTTGAAAACAACTTTATATGGGGGACACTTTATTTATTCATTTGGTGGTATTGTCTAATTAGAAAAGCAATGAGTCCCTCTGGCCTTTTGCTTTTAAATATCAGTTCCCATTACAGACATTTTTGCCACCTTTTATTGCTCTTCAGGTATATTAAGTGGAGATTTTCAGACTGGGAAAACTTTCAAATTCTACACATCAGCCCATAGATTAAAATCAATTTACCCTTTACTCCTAGCTTCCAGTCTTATGCTAAAGCTGATCCTTTTTTTCCCTCCCTTTACTGTATTGCACACTATTTACAAAAGCAGATATTACAAAACAAAGTCTATATTTTGCTAACGTTGTGCAAACAATTTTCTATTCTATAATTCAAACAATGGGACAGATAAAAGCATCATTATGGTGGCATGACTTTCTGCAACTCACATTTTCATAGATAGCCATCATAACAGTAGATGTTGGTGTGTTTTCATTTTTGATCTTCACTCCAACAGAGGGAAGTACAGTAATGTGGAGGGTAAAAATGCCAAAGCTATCTGCAGATATCTAAATCTCAGGGCTTCCACAGATCCAGGTCAAATCCATTGCCTTTTGGATGGAAGGAAATGCCAATATCCTAAAGCAAATTGTAAGAAATTTTTGAGTTAAAATTCATGAAGAGAATTCCCTGACCCTTGTTTTCTTTATCTACACAAAACGAAGCAGCTATATGCTTCTAGTGATCTTTATTTCTAATTAAGGGAAACAGCAAAGCAAGAAAGAACAAACACAATGTCTTTGTGAGCCAACAGTGGCTGTTTCCCTGTCACACGTTACATCAATTCTGCTTCAAAAATGGCATCTGCTGAGAGCACTCTTCTAGCAATTGAATGGTGCAATATATGTAAAATCATAAGAGCTACATAGTCAAACCAGACTTGATTTTTTCCCCAGATATGGAATGATATGGCTTATTGATATAATAGAATATACATACTTTCATTAAGCTGAATTTAACTTTGCAACCCTCACCTAATACTTTCAGATATTTTTGCAATCTTATCCAAGAGTTTCAGCAGTCTAAGTCAAAGTCCAATGAATCATTTCCATGGACTTTCCTTTATTGTACAGCAATAAGCTTGTTTATTATGAAATTGTTGATAAGTTACCCTACTCACTGAAGTACCATATAATAAGCCATGTCCTCAAACACCAGGGTGATGGGCACAGTAACGAAACTAGATGTTGTGAATTATGTCTTACAGTAACCAAGATCCTCTATTTCTTAGGAATAGCCTTTTATAGGAGTTATTTATAATGATACTTCTGTAAATAACCACTAGGGCTGTTTTCCTTTACACAAGTCTATGTCACTGCTCACAAATTCCATGACCTTCCTTTCATAAAATATCAAAATGACCAAATACACTAGTAAGTTACAATTTACATTACATACACAGAATTTTTAATGGTAGGTTACTCAATTAAAATGGGTCCATTTACCACTTCTCAAAAAAGATTGAAATATATAAACTCAGAAAGAAATAAGCCAACTTCACAAGTGTACTTTAGTATGCTGAACTATTAGACTCAATGTTAAATATAGCATTCAGAATTAATTTTCAATATTCAATTCAATGTTCAATTCAATATTAATAACATTGTGTAAAAAGGACTAAGAGACAACAGGAAGAAATGACTCAAGATGGCTTGAAATCATTTGGACCATCTTAGATTTCAGTACTATGCAGCTTAATACAAACTATAAACTGTCATCCAAGCATCCCAGGACATTCTGATCAGAGGAAAAGAGGAGACTAAGGGAGGATATGATAGAGGTATATAAAATCATGAATGATGTGGAGAAAGTGAATAAGGAAAAGTTATTTACTTGTTCCCATAATATAAGAACTAAGGGCCACCAAATGAAATTAATGGGCAGCAGGTTTAAAACAAATAAAAGGAAGTTCTTCTTCACACTGCACACAATCAACTTGTGGAACTCCTTGCCTGCGGAGAAGATTAGGACTATAACAGGGTTTAAAAGAGAACTGGATAAATTCATGGAGGTTAAGTCCATTAATGGCTATTAGCCAGGATGGGTAAGGAATGGTGTCCCTAGCCTCTGTTTGTCAGAGGGTGGTGATGGACAGCAGGAGAGAGATCACTTGATCATTATCTGTTAGGTTCACTCCCTCTAGGGCACCTGGCATTGGCCATTGTTGGTAGACAGGATATTGGGCTAGATGGACCTTTGGTCTGACCCAGTACGGCCATTCTTATGTGCTTATGTTAGTTGTTTATTGGGCCCTTCTCTTGTATTGACCTTCTCTTTAAGAAGCTAAACAAACAAACTATTTTCCTATAGCTCCCCACATATGGTTATGGCCCAGATCATGAACCTAGAAACATAATTCTACATAGGGTAAACCAACTCTTTGGAAGTTTCACTCATAGGCTTTCCAGCAGATCATTTCGTCAAGTGGTTTATTCCCCCTCTCCTCAAGACCTGTGACTATCAGGGGATTTTAACTAGAGACAAGACCCATACATTCCCTCAACTCCTGGCTTCCATGATCCTCCATAACTTCCTGATGGCAGGGCTTACACTTGGGACAGCTGATCCCAGGATCAGTCCCACAGGGGAGGTCCAAAAAGGGGATCCACATAGCTGCTGGTTTCTATAAGGGATGATGCATTTACTACCAATTGGAAAGTAATGAACAAGAATGTGAGACTAATGAGAAGGTACCAATAACCGAAAGCTTCTTGAATTCAGTGCAATAAGAAATGGGTTATAGAATTCACTTGTACAAGGACAGGAAATCATGCTTTGGGGAATGAAGTGAGTAAGGTGTGATGAGAGACACCCAAATGAAGGCACAACAGGCTAGAATTCCTGTGGGAAAAAATAATTTATAAGAAAAAAGCAGCAGCCAATATGTCTTCACAACTAAGCAATGTTCTAAGATCTTAGGTTACAATCAAAATGTATATTGGATATGGAAAATTTCTGGAAGGCCACCAGATAAGACTATATTTAAGGATTTCAGAGAAACACTGTAGAAACATTAGCAATGTGAGGTAGAGAAATAAGTATGAATCCCATTTTTTCAGATGGGAAACCAGCAATAAATTGGTGAGGTTAAGCAAAGGACACAAATTGATGCTGTGTTCTGTTCCCAGCTCTGTCACAGGAATTTCTGTTTTTCACATTGGGCATAGTTTCTTAGACTATGCTCACTCTCTTCAGGGAAAGCATAAGGGCTTCAGAAATCCCAAACAACTGTCCCCCAACCCCCCACCCAAACAAACAACTCTTGCTCCCCCCAGCTACTGCCATCCAGAACAAGTTACTGCTAGGCTAGGTCTACTCTACGGGGGTGGGGGGGTCGACCTAAGATACGCAACTTCAGCTACGTGAATAGCGTAGCTGAAGTTGCGTATTTTAGGTCGACTTACCTGGCTGTGAGGACGGCAGCGAATCAACCGCTGCCACGCCGCTGTCGACTCTGCTTCCACCTCTTGCCGTGGTGGATTTCCGGAGTCGACGGCAGAGCGATCAGGGATCGATTTTATCACGTCTAGTGAAGACGCGATAAGTTGATCCCCAATAGATTGATTGTTACCCGCCGGATCGGCGGGTAGTGAAGACATGCCCCTAGACAAAGGATGTTACGGGGACTAGGTCTTGTCTACATAGAGAAGTTTACTGCAATAGTTATTTCAGAATAACTGTTCCAAAACAGCTCTCCATGTGGAAACACTATTCTAGAAAAAAAAGTGACGTTATTCCAGGATAAATTATTCCTCTTTCAAAGCAGAGAAATTCCAGAATAGAATGCCTATATGGGGGACTTCTTCCAGAATAGCTAAATTAAACTGGAATAAATATGCCCATTAATTTCCTCTTGTAGACAAGCCTCTAAGACTGGATCAGGGAGCCTCCTGAGGAAGCCTGAGGTAAGAAATGAGTGCTAATGGCTAAAGGTACAACAGCTGTTGAGAGAGGTGAAGTAGTTTATTGAGCAAAGAAGAAAGAACAAATGTGTAGTGGAGAATGTCTGCGTGTCCCTGGACTTTCTACTGTTTCAGCAGCATAAGAGCAGAGGAAGCAGATTAGATGTGAGTGAGAGAGAGCACTAGTGGTATTGCTAGGGAACTGTAGAACAGAGGTGGGAGACAGGAAAGAGAATCAAGCACTGAGACTCTGTGGGGTTGAAGACAAGGAGATCAGAATTAAACAGAAGAGGCAAGAAAGTGGGGAAAGGATAACAGTCTGATTGTCATATTTCATTTTTTGCTTATATTCATTATTTAAGTAGACCAGCAACATATCTTCATGTACCTTATTGATTAGCAGACCATGTCAGCAGTTTTCTATTGGCGAGTGCCACAGGCTGAATTATGCAGTTAGGTTTCCTGTTGCAGTGTTTGTCTAATGAATAATCATGCATCAGCTGCAGTGATTTAGTCCTAGGGAATATTCACTTCTTATCTGTACGCATCCCCACAATACACTTTACAGCTCCACAGACCTTAGCTGAAATATATCCTTAGGATATAAAGAGAAAGCATAACAAACATAGAAAATATTTTAGAAAACACGGTTTTACGGAGCAAATATTATGGCACAATAGAGCCTACAGGCACCTCGTCAAACATACTTAGAAGCTGTCCCAAAATTACTCCTTTTAGCTAGTTTCTGAGAACGTTTATAAAAAGGCAAAACTCTGCCATGCTTAGGGTGACCAATAGCAAGTGTGAAAAATCAGGATTGGGAGGGGGGGCAATAGTTGCCTATATAAGACAAAGTCCCTAATATCGAGACATCTGGTCACCCTAGCCATGCTTATTCACCTGGAGTGGAACCTTACTACACAGATAATCCCAGGGCATGTCTATACTTAAAACACTGCATGAGCATCTGCACAGATGTAGCTGCGCTGCTGGAGCGCTTTGATGAAGACTCTCTACACGGACAGAAGAGAGCTCTCCCATTGGTGAAGTAAATCCATCTCCCCGAGAGGTCGTAGCATTGTCGGCAGGAGAAGCTCTTCCACCAACATAGTGCTGTCTCTACGGGGGGTTAGGTCGGTATAACTACATCACTCGGGGTGTGGATTTTTCACACCTCTGAGCAATTTAATTATCCCAATATAGGTCTATAGTATAAGATACTAATCAATGGGTACAATTGTGAGTTTAGATGCCCAGACGCAGGAAAGCAAGCCCCTTTATATTTCTGTGTGGGCTGCCCCTACTGCTTAGGCCCTACATGAGAGGGAAGGAAGAAAGCTGTCTCTGCCTGGCTGCTACTGACCCTCCTGTGCAGGGGGTCAGGGAATGGTATATAAGGACAGGGAGTGAACCAAGCAGTCAGGGCAAAAGCTGAAGACAGTTATATTAGGAGAAAGGCTATCTTAGCTTCATTCCCTTCCATGGAGGAAGCAGAGAAAGATGTGATATCATTTGGGCCCCTTCCCAGCTCCTGGGCAGCATAGCTATGTGCTACCCATTACTCAGGTTGAATTAGGAAGTGCCAAACCAAAGCACCGTGAGCACGGATGGCAGAATATCATCCAAACAGCATTAGATCATTTAATCCTCCTGCATAAAGACGTCTACAGTACAAGAACTACAGCAGCACAGCTGGAGCTACGGCACTGTAGTACTGTAGTGTAGACGTTACAGTGTGGGAAGGGGTTTTTCCATTGCTGCAGCAAATCCCTTGAGAGGTGGTAGCTAGATTGACAGAAGAATTTTTCTTTCAATCTAGCAGTGTCTACACCAGGGCTTAGGTCATCTTAACTACATCTCTCAGGGATGTGAATTTTTCACACCCCTTGAGTGATGTAGCTAGTTTGACCTAAGTTTTAGGTATAGATGAGGCCTAATACTGGGCTTGAACATGCAGTCCTTAGTCCAGCCAAAACTCCCATTTGGTTTTGTCTCAGCAAGAACTGCTGATCTGGACTATTAACTAACGAATCCTCAGAATATACCTCCAAAGTAAGCACGTGAGCATTATCAGCAGTGACTGGAAGTAGAAATGATACTGAATGTTACCAGCTGCATTACATAAAGGATTGTGGATGTGTTACAAATTCAGTGACTTTCCTTTAGTTGAAAAACCTAATTAGCCCTAAAAGTAGAAACACACATTGAGCCAAACCCATCACTGGTGCAAATCTTTCCAGGGAGTTATATCATGAATACATTTGGCTCAGCATGTCTTTCTAATTTTACGGCAAGTTAGTCTTTATCAAGCAAAGAAAAGTTACTGTGGAGGCAGCATAATGGATGTTTTTGAGAGACAATGGGATTTGTGCATGCACTGAGGGTTTGACAAGTATATACATTAAAGCATTTTGTGGGGTGTGAATGCACCCCTGCAAGTCGTCTTTGTTACCATGTGCATCATCAATATTACTATTCAGTTTCTTGATTAATCTGTCTCTGTGACAAAACAAAATCAATTTCTTTCACCTGCACAGATTTTAAGGTGTAGTTGAGTACTGTCAAACTCAATAAGTCAATGGGGGAAAAAAGGAAATCTTAATTTTAATTGAATTAAGGCACAGGGCCTACAGAACAGAGATCTGCAGACTAAGTGCTTAATTGTTCAACCTTTACTTCTTCAGTTTTATTTGGGTGTTGTTTAATTTAACACTCCAGTGAACTATCCAATAGCAGGCTAGTTGTGTCAGACACACAAGGCTGCATACACGTTTTCACTTACAGCAACAAATTAAGATGTTCAATATAAATCACAGTGTATTCTTTCTGAAATGATTCCCAGATGTAGGTTCCAATATTTCATGCATCACTAAATCTATCAAGTAATGATTGTTTTCTCAGAGCTAATAGAGATGGAACCATTCATTTTTTTAAAGTGTCTTTTTTTCTTTTTCCTTGCACGGATGCTATGTTTCGTCTTAGCCATTTCAGACAGAAATGAAGAGCTTCCCCTACGGCAGAAAGAATCTGTAAATTTAGCTTTGTATTGCCACCCCAAATCCAATTATTATAACAGCCGTGCTAGCATTGCTATAGTTAAATGCCTGTCAGTATTTCCATTAAAACCCCCTTTCTACAGAAGTTTATAACTCAGCCATAAAAATTTACTTCGGGCTATAATTTGTCATATATGGTTTCAGCCCATAACACATTTTTTTTATATAAACTGAGTTTCTAAATCATCTCCCTTACAATTTTTAATGCTTAGAGGTGAAAAAACAAAGAGTTTTAAAGTTAAAATGTTGTTGATTAATAGGACAACAGGACAATAGGAATTAATGGGACAACTGATACATAATTAATGTAAATAAATAGTCTAGATAATGCACAAGTTTTTAGAGAGGTATTTTTCATAAGCATTGGGTGGCATGGATCTCCTAAAAATAAAATAGGCTATAGTTAATACATGTTCCAAGAGTAGCAATCGTCAAAGTGAAACCGATAAAAAAAATTACTCTTAAAAAAAATCCTTTTTGTGTAACTAATAGGGCATGGCAGGGAGTGGGTGCTGGAAGGCACAAAGAGATTCCAGCCTTGCACATCCTTATAAGAGGCCATCGGCAACAGCAGTCTCTGCACTTTCTTGTGCCCCTGGTGGTATAAGTAGCTTCAAAGGGGATGGAAGAATTCTGGGCCATAGCCTTGCCCAGGCCAAGCACACACTGGACAGCAGGCTGTGCTGGCATAACAGATGTACATTCAACTGTGGACTGGGGTATTTGGAGGATGGGTTGTGTCTTCCTGGGAAGTCTCTCCTCCCCGCTCAAATGCCCCCACCCTCCCCCTGCTTACATGCTTACCATTTTCCAACCAGCTCTAATTTTCAGTGCTTTTTATCCCATTCTATTTTGTTTGCTTTTCTGACTGCCACTGCGCAATTTGAGCTGTCCGCAATGATACCAGGACATTTTCTGAGTAGTTACAGTTAACTGAAGCCTCGTCCACACATAAAAGTTAGGTTGATATACCTACATTGGTCAGGGTCTGTGAAAAATCCATCCCTCTGAGCACCATAGCTATGATGTTCTAACCCACAGTGTAGATACAACTAGATCAATGGAAGAATGCTACCTACCATCATTTGAAAAAACCCTTTCCCATAGGTGTAGTCTTCATTCCCTCCATTAGGAGTATTAGTGTCAATGTAGAATTCAGGCTTCTAGTTTTGCCTGAGACAGTAGTTTGAGTTTTGCTAGCCTTTTTGGTTTTTGATATATATACATTTTTACTACTATGTGTGAACAAACAATTCTTACTAAAAACAAAAACAGACATTGTAAACGTTGCTTTTGCCTAAACCAAATGGGCTTGTTAGTATAATGGAAACAGATAAGAGCAGTTAAAGTGTTACTGAGCATGAGGGGAATGTAATATATGAGCGCACACTTGAAGACTGTCTCAACTCCTTATCTCAAAGCAAGGTAAAGCAACCAGTGGGAGGGGCAAGGAGCGGGGAAGGTAAAACACTAAAAGACCAGAGAAATGCCTGCCCCTGACCAGAGTACAACCTCACTCCTTACCCCTCTCAAAGGGTACAAAAGGGGTGGGAATGAAGACCCCAGCCCGATGACCCCCCAAAATAGAACATGACCATAAGTTGTAAGGGGTGGGGATGTGGGCATATATTTCAAGTATAATTATGCCAGTTGACAAGTGAGGAGGAGGAACACTGGAAAACACGGCTCTGCGGCGTCAGAGTTTGGGACACATGCTTGCTGGAAGCTAACCCCAATAAACATCGCATCATTTGCACTTTGGACTTCTGGTCTTTTGCTGTCTGAATGACAAGAACCAGGGGAGAGGGTGAAGGGAAAGCCCTCTAACACTCTCTGGGGCACCTTGCATTGGCCACTGTCGGAAGACAGAATACTGGGCTAGATGGACCATTGGTTTGACCCAGTATGGCTATTCTTGTGTTTTTATGTTACACTACGGGGTTATGCCAGTATAGCTACAGCAATATAGCTATGCTGGCATATTCCCCATAATATAGTATACCCTGAGATTCCACCAACATGCTTAAGTAGTTCAAATTTTTCTTCCCAATGTGCCTTACTTTGTAGCTATTGAATTTCATCTGCCATTATACTGCTCATTCATCTGATTTTGGACTTCCTTATATTTCTGGCCAGTCCAAGCTGCTTGGCCTGCTTTTTATTTCCTGAGTCTGCTTCCGGGCATATAGAATGACCTTGTTGTGGGATGTAAATGTATTAACACTCCATATTTCGGTGCTTTACATTTGCAGTGCTAAGTTCCTGCTCTGTGTGAATGCAATCTAAATGTCACGAAGAGCTCACAATTATGTGTGGAAGCACAGCCTTTTATTTATAATACTTTAAAAGGAGTTATTATATAACAGTGGCTAAATAGACACAGTGTGCTTGGCCTGTTTGTTTTGTACATTGTTTTACATACCCATGTTAAAAGGAAATAAGAGTTGGCAGTTGATAATATGAAGATTTGGTTTATCCGTCACATAAACTGAATGATTACAATCTTAGGAAGAGATTTTGTCCTAAATCTGCTCTCATTTACTTCAGTGGAAGTTGTACAATGACTGCAGTTGGAGCGCTTGCACACTTTGGAGTGTCCTACCCTTAATTAGAAGAAAACAAGGGAATGCAATATTCCCTTGAAAACCTAGACCTGCTTGTTACTTTGTAATGCAATTTGTTTTGTCCCAATGCATTTTGTTATGATTGTTGCCGAAAAAGGTGCAAATAGCCATTTGGGTGCCCATTTTTAAACTCAAGTGGGAGTTTACTGCTCTGGAGAGTTGGCACTAATTGAGCCTAAGTGTCCAGACAGTTTGGGCACTCAGCACTATCTCAAGAACTAGCATGTCCGACATTCCAGTTTGAAAAATCTTTCTGTTTTCGGCACACATAAATCCCTATGGGGGTCCTCCATGCAAGGCCCTTTGAAAATTCCTCTCTAGCAGATATCTGGCTAAAAAGTCACATATATACAGGCTGCTTTGAGCACTTTCAACAAGGCTAGCAGAAGTGCAGCTCACTATTGGCAAAATTAACGTTTTGATTCAACAGCTCCTGGCCTAATCCTGAAGGGTACTCAGTACTCACAGCTCCCATTGAAGCTCTCATCAGGTCATAAGTAGCTATACCTCTGGTAGAATATGTAATGCCATCATGCCAGGAAAGAATTTGAAGAGAAGGATGCACAGTAGCTTGAAAGTATAGAACTTCATATTATGATTGAATTTAATGGCCTGGAGATCCCAGGAATCTCTTTTTAGTATTCTCATGAACAGAAAGGAAGTAAAGGAAGAACAGGAGACTATAGTATTGTGATTGTCAGTTTACAGACCCAAAAAGTCTATGACATTTCTTGCACTGTCAAGTTTAACTTTTTGAAAGACTCCCATTGAAAGGCAAGGTCAAAATGCAATTTCAGGAGGAGAATAAGTTTTGTGAACACTGTCATCACTTCGTTTTGCCTCTATGCAAAGAAAATTGTATCTTACGTTCCAAGTCACAGTACATTTATTCTCAGATAGTCTTAGACTGCAGCCACCACCAAGTATTTTCTGTCAAAATGTTTACATCAACTGCGGAACTGTTACAAAAACTAACTACAATTATAAGGTTGGGAAAGAACAGATTTCATCTGAGCTTTGCACATCTTCTGGCTCTGTAGCAGAATTCAAATGCATTTCTGAGAGTTGCAGTGCATCGTCATGATCAAAATAGCAGGAGTAAGCCACATGATTTGTATGCTGTTCAGAACACCAATCACCTTTCTCAGTTTGAGTATTACTGAAATGAACCCAGGTTGTTTTTTTATGGCCCTCATCACTATAGTATCCAAGCCCCTCAGATATATTACTGAATTTATCCTCACAACATCCTCATGAGATAGGAAAGAAGTATGAACCTGATTTATAGATGGGCAATTGAGGCAGGGAGAGACTGTAGGCCTGACTCAAAACCCATCAATATAAATGGAAAGATAGCCATCAACTTTCATGGGCATTGATTCAACCCTAAGTGACCTTACCCAAAGTGACAAAGGAAGCCGGGGGCAAAGCAAAATCCCAATGCAGAGTGTTTTATCATAACATTTCTTCCCTGAGGAAGTCTATTTGCTATTTTGATTTGATCTTTCTTTAGTCCAAAAACCTTTCACTCAAAAATGAGTTCAACTGCTTTTCCAGATAAGCATCTACCTCTTCATATGTGAGAGCTATTAGTTAGCGGTGTCATCCATGTATATGCTGTTCCCAATGAGACTAATCTAAACCTTCATGAAGCTTGAACAGTCACTTACTTATATTCTCATTACTTCTCTCTCTCTCTCGCTCTCTTTCACACATACAGACAAACTTTTGCTTTTCATTATTTAAATAAGTGATGGTGAATCCTGCTGCACTTTCAGATACAAACATACAGATTCAAACATTATGCTAGAATGGTTTTGATTAACTTTTTTTTCCTAATGCTTTCTGAAGAGGAACACAAGTTTCACTAGGGCTCATCTGTAAAATAAAATAAAACAAAAACCAACAATTCACAACCTTTAACAATATTTAGCATTTATGCAATGATTTTCATCTTCCAAGTCTTTACCAATATCAACCAGCTGACCCTCCCACCACCACTGTTTAGTATTTAAGCAGGCATTATTGGGCCTAATTCATTGGTTGAACTCAGACTCTGGGTTCCCAGTGCTAGGAGTGGAGTGCCAGTGGTGCCTGGCCTTTGAAATTCCAGTTTTGCTGAGGTAATCTGGGCCAGCCAGCCCAGCGCACAAAGTGGGCAGGACAGGCCTGGGAGAACAATCCAGGAAGAGTGCTGATTCTCCACATCTTGTATTCAACCTCTTCAATTAAATTTCCTATAAATTCTACTACTGGAATTTAAAGCTGCCCTCCTTTGCTGGTTCCTCTCCTTGTTTCTTCTCCTCCCCTTCCCCGGTCAGTCCCCATGGTTTTGTCACCACCATCCTTGAAGAGGACAGAATGATTGTGGGAGTCAAATCACCCCTCAAGCATAGATGGTACCCCCCTACCATGAGATGGTCGAGTTTAGGATCCTGACACAAGGAAGAAAGGAGAGCAGCAGAATATGGACCCTGGACTTCAGAAAGCAGACTTTGACTCCATCAGGGAACTGATGGGCAGGATCTCCTGGGAGAATAACACGAGGGGGAAAGGAGTCCAGGATAGCTGGCTGTATTTTAAAGAATCCTTATTGAGGTTGCAGGAACAAACCATCTCGATGTGTAGAAAGAATAGTAAATATGCAGGAAACCAGCCTGGCTTAATAGTGAAATCCTTGCTGATCTTAAACACAAAAAAGAAGCTTACAAGAAGTAGAAGATTGGACAAATGACCAGGGAGCAATAAAATATTGCTCAGGCATGCAGGAGTGAAATCAGGAAGGCCTAATCACACTTGGAGTTGCAGCTAGCAAGAGATGTTAAGAGTAACAAG
The DNA here is from genome assembly GCF_027887155.1 of Malaclemys terrapin pileata. NCBI lineage: Eukaryota > Metazoa > Chordata > Testudines > Emydidae > Malaclemys > Malaclemys terrapin. The sequence continues at coordinate 181,372,604 of NC_071507.1, read as the reverse complement.
AAGGGTTTCTTCAGGTATGTTAGCAACAAGAAGAAGGTCAAGGAAAGTGTGGGCCCCTTACTGAATGGGGGAGGCAACCTAGTGACAGAGAATGTGGAAAAAGCTAATGTACTCAATGCTTTTTTTGCCTCTGTCTTCACAAACAAGGTCAGCTCCCAGATTACTGCACTGGGCAGCACAGCATGGGGAGGAGGTGACCAGCCCTCTGTAGAGAAAGAAGTGGCTCAGGACTATTTAGAAAAGCTGGACGAGCACAGGTCCATGGGGCTGAAAGCACTGCATCCAAGGGTGCTAAAGTTGGCAGATGTGATTGCAGAGCCATTGGCCATTATCTTTGAAAACTCATGGCGATCGGGGGAGGTCCCAGATGACTGGAAAAAGGCTAATGTAGTGCCCATCTTTAAAAAAGGGAAGAAGGAGAATCCGGGGAACTACAGGCCAGTCAGCCTCACCTCAATCCCTGGAAAAATCATGGAGCAGGTCCTCAAGGAATCAATTTTGAAGCACTCATAAGAGAGGAAAGTGATCAGGAACAGTCAGCATGGATTCACCAAGGGCAAGTCATGCCTGAATAACCTAATTGCCTTCTATGACGAGATTACTGGCTCTGTGGATGAGGGGAAGTCAGCGGACATGTTATTCCTTGACTTTAGCAAAGCTGTTGATATGGTCTCCCGCAGTATTCTTGCCAGCAAGTTAAAGAAGTATGGACTGTATGAATGAACTATAAGGTGGATAGAAAGCTGGCTAGATAGTTGGACTCAACAGGTAGTGATCAATGGCTCCATGTCTAGTTGGCAGCTGGTATCAAGCGGAGTGCCCCAAGGGTTGGTCCTGGGGTCAGTTTTGTTCAATATCTTCATTAATGATCTGGACGATGACGTGGATTGCACCCTCAGCAAGTTTGCAGATAACACTAAGCTGGGAGGAGTGGTAGATACGCTGAAGGGTAGGGATAGGATACAGAGGGACCTAGACAAATTAGATAATTGGGCCAAAAGAAATCTCATGAGGTTCAACAAGCACAAGTGCAGAGTCCTGCACTTAGGATAAAAGAATGCCATGCACAGCTACAGGCTGGGGACCAACTGGTTAAGCGGCAGTTCTGCAGAAAAGGACCTGGGGATTATAGTCGACGAGAAGCTGGATATAAGTCAACAGTGTGCCCTTGTTGCCAAGAAGGTTAATGGCATTTTGGGCTGTATAAGTAAAAGCATTGCCAACAGATTGAGGGACGTGATCATTCCCCTCTATTCGGCATTGGTGAGGCCTCATCTGGAGTACTGTGTCCAGTTTTGGGCCCAACACTGCAAGAAAAATGTGGAAAAATTGGAAAGAGTCTAGCAGAGGGCAACAAAAATGATTAGGGGGCTGGAGCACATGACTTACAAGGAGAGGCTGAGGGACCTGGGCTTATTTAGTCTGCAGAAGAGAAGAATGCAGGGGGATTTGATAGTTGCTTTCAACTACCTGAAAGGGGGTTCCAAAGGGATCTAGACTGTTCTCAGTGGCAGCAGATGGCCGAACAAGGAGTAATGGACTCAAGTTGCAGTTGGGGAGGTTTAGGTTGGATATTAGGAAAAACTTTTTCACGAGGAGTGTGATGAAGCACTGGAATGGGTTACCTCAGGAGGTGGTGGAATCTTCTTCCTTAGAGGTTTTTAAGGTCAGGCTTCATAAAGCCCTGGCTGGGATGATTTAAGTTGGGAATTGGTCCTGCTTTGAGAAGGGGCTGGACTAGATGACCTCCTGATGTCCCTTCTAACCCTGATATTCTATGATTCTACCCCAGCCTGCAGTCCCCTCCTGCACCCTAAACCCCTCATTGCCAGCCCCATCCCAGAGCCCACACCCCCAGCTGGAGCCCTCACCCCCCCATATTCTACCTCCCTGCTCCATCACAGAGCCCCTTCCTGCACCCCAAATCCCTTATCCCTGGCCCCAGCCCAGAGCCCACAACTAGCTGGAGCCCTCACCCACCTGCACCCCAACCCCCTGCCCCAATCCAGAGCCCCTCCTGCACCCCAACCCCCTCCTCCCCATCCCCAACCCAGAACCCGCATCCCCACTTGGAGCCCTCACACACACATGCACCCCAACCCCCTCCCCCAGCCCAGAGCCCTCTCCTGCACTCCAACCCCCTCATTCCAGACCCCACGCCAGATCCAGCACCTCCAGTCAGAGCCCTCTCATCTCCCTGCACGCCAACCTCATGCCCCAGCCTGTAGCCCTCTCCTGCACACTGAATCCTTCATTTCTGGCCCCACCCAGAGCCTGCACCTCCAGCCGGAGCCCTCACGCCTACCCTCAGTACAACCCCCTTCCCGAGCTTGGTGAAAGTTAGTGAGGGTAGGGGAGAGCGAGCGACAGAGGGAGGGGGGATGGAGAAAGTGGGGGGTGGGACCTCAGAGAAGGGGTAGGGCATGGCACGTTCGGTTTTGTGCTATTAGAAAGTTGGCAACCCTAAGGTGCGATCAGAACTCAGGAGTTGCCAGCTCCCAAGATTGTTCTCAGGATTTTAGACGTCAGTTCTGAGACAGTTAGGGCCTTAGTTTGAACAGCCCATGGCCTGTAGATCTGCTGTCTCATGAATACTCTTGCAAGGCATTTTGTGCATTTCACTGTGTGGATACTAGAGGCTGTGAATTTTCAATGTTATCATACAGACTCTTTTTGAAACAGACAGGGCTAAATTCTGAGGCAATTTCTGTCCAGGTGTAAGTTCTTGTTATGTATTATATGAATATAATGCCAAGACTAGGAAGGCGTCCAGTCTGTGAAATAAACTTATTGGAACCTATCCGAGGATGAGTTTTCAGTTTTATTTCATCACAGCTTTATTCAGTTTTATTACTGTTCTAGGCTTAGATTTGCATATTTTGTTTTATTTTGCTTGGTAATTCACTTTGTTCTGTCTGCTATTACTTGGAACCACTTAAATTCTACTTTCTGTATTTAATAAAATCACTTTTTACTTATTATTTAACCCAGAGTATGTATTAATACCTGGGGGGGGGGAGGACAAACAGCTGTGCATATCTCTCTATCAGTGTTATAGAGGGTGAACAATTTATGAGTTTACCCTGTATAAGTTTTATACAGGGTAAAACGGATTTATTTGGGGTTTGGATCCCATTGGGAGTTGGGCATCTGAGTGTTAAAGACAGGAACACTTCTTAAGCTGCTTTCAGTTAAGCTTGCAGTTTGTGGGATGTGGTTCAGACGTGGGTCTGTGTTTGTGGCCGGCACAACAAGGCAGGGCTCTGGAGTCCCAAACTGGCAGGGAAAGCAGGGCAGAAGTAGTCTTGGCACATCAGTTGGCAGCTCCAAGGGGGTTTCTGTGATCTAACCCATCACACCACGTTCCCTAGAAGGACTGTTATGGGTGGGGCATCAGGGGAAGTAGCGCAGTAAGCCTGGTAGCTTCAAAACAGCTAAGGCACATGGAGAGAGCAGTGCACAGGGTTTAATAAAGTTCCACTGGTTCAACTCTTTGCTAATGAAAGAATTACCAGAAATTGGAATGAGTTCAGAGAAAAACAATCAAAGTGATTAAGAGGCTAGAAGGGCCAATATCCTCCTTTTGTTCCTTTATCCTCCCACATCATCAGGTGCATAGGGCATCCACCAGTTTCTTCCATTTATTGTAATCTTTAGTCAGGTTTCCCAATATTCCAAATATTATACTGATATACTTAGCTTCTTTCTCTATTGTTCTACATCATATTTCTTTATATAACTATTAAAATAATTGTCCCATATTCATCCAATGCAGCTGCACCTGCTGGTATAATTAATCCACCTCCATGAGAGGCAGGAAGCTATGTAGGTGGGAGAGCGTCTCCCGCCAACATAGCACCAGTGTGGACAGCACTTAAGTCGATGTAACTTGCATTGCTCAACTGGGTGTCTTTTTCACACCCATGACTGACATAAGTTGCATCAACTTAATCAGTAGTGTAGACCAGCCCTAGCTCTCATCATGTGTACAAAAGCAGAGGAATCAGAGCCCTAGCTCAGAGTATATCAGATCTCAGGTGGCGTCTATTTGGTTGTTGAATAGTCTCCCAAGGAAGTCTGTTCATTTTAACAAATTGGACAACGTTGCACCAGCTATGCGATAATGAATCTTGCATTTCTTCAGAAAGCTGTGATGAAATTTAATGACTCAACAACTGTATTTTCTATTCTATTACCAAAAATCTTCATTTCAAAACTCTGTTAAAGTTACACACTCACTTAAAAAAATCACTTACAAAATCCAAGCACTTATAAAGAAAAGGAAGGATCATGACAAATCTTATATAAGAACAGAAGAAAGGCCATACCGGGTCAGACCAAAGGTCCATCTAGCCCAGTATCCTGTCTACTGACACTGGCCAATGCCAGGTGCCCCAGAGGGAGTGAACCTAACAGGCAATGATCAAGTGACCTCTCTCCTGCCATCCATCTCCACCTCTGACAGACAGAGGCTAGGGACACCATTCCTTACCCATCCTGGCTAATAGCCATTAATGGACTTAACCACCAAGAATTTATCCAGTTCTCTTTTAAACTCTGTTATAGTCCTAGCCTTCACAACCTCCTCAGGTAAGGAGTTCCACAAGTTGACTGTGCGCTGTGTGAAGAAGAACTTCCTTTTATTTGTTTTAAACCTGCTGCCTATTAATTTCATTTGATGACCCCTAGTTCTTGTATTATGGGAATAAGTAAATAACTTTTCCTTATCCACTTGTTCCACATCACTCATGATTTTATATACCTCTATCATATCCCCCCTTAGTCTCCTCTTTTCCAAGCTGAAGAGTCCTAGCCTCTTTAATCTCTCCTCATATGGGACCCATTCCAAACCCTTAATCATTTTAGTTGCCCTTTTCTGAATCTTTTCTAGTGCCAGTATATCTTTTTTGAGATGAGGAAACCACATCTGTATGCTTAATACTTAATACTGTTCACATTATCCACAGAAGACATTTGTTCAGATATTCGAAGGAGAGCTTTGAAAATCTCAACCATTATTCTTCTGAAGTAAGACGAAATATTTCATCAGTGTTAAAGTATTCTCAATTCAAGTGTTAGTGTTCTATTAAATATTATTTCCAATTTATCAACTGAGAGAAGATTTTAGTGGTAAATATAATCTTTTTTTTTTAGAAACATGTATTTGTACTTTTAAGACGTATAACATTTTGATTTATGGCAAAATTTGAGGCTATCAACAAGTTCCATTAATGTGTATATATAGAATGTTTATGTTTCTTTTTGAGAAGGCTTTTCCATTGTCTTTCTATTGTAGGGGCATTAACTCTGACCCATATAAATATTTTCATTAATGAGGTATTGTCGTGAAATGTATGATTTGTATTTGAGAACAGTGATGTGTTTTATTTATTGTGAGAATAGTGTAGGCTTCAGGATGTCCTTAAGTAGTCATTTTCTTGATGTTAAGTGCATGGACTTTGTAAGTACGTAAGTGGCATGTTAGGTTAGTATGCTGTTGTTCCTAAGCTACCTTAACTGCCTTTTTTTTTTTTTTTTTTTTTTTTTTTTTGGAAAGAAGACATTCCCTGCTTTTGGAATTGATGGGTCTTTTTTTTTTGGTGAATCTTTCCCATTCTTCTGTGGAGGTAAGTGAAAGATATGCTTGAAAATTTTAAACAAATGACTCTGCTCAAACCTAAGTTAATGGTATCTAGTTTGCTTCTTGTTGGAGTCTGTTTTTGAAGCTTTTAAAAGCTGCTGAACTTGAATTAATATGCAAACTAGATACCATTAACTTAGGTTTGAACAGAGACTGGGAATGGCTCGGTCATTACATTAATTGAATCTATTTCCCCATGTTAAAGTATCCTCACACCTTTGTGTCAACTGCCCGAAATAGGCGATCTTAATTATCACTTCAAAAGTTTTTCTCCCCTGCTGATAATAGCTTCTCTTAATTAATTAGCCTCTTAAGTTGGTATGGGTACTTCCACCTTTTCATGTTTTCTGTATGTATAAATATCTTCTTACTATGTTCCATTCTATGCATCCGATGAAGTGGGCTGTAGCCCATGAATAAATAAATAAATTTGTTAGGCTCTAAGGTGCCACAAGTACTCATGTTCTTTTTGCTGATACAGACTAACACAGCTGCTACTCTGAAACCTGTCACATATTCTAAGGGACCATTCAAGGAGAGTAGCTTGTTAACACTTCTGCAGTCTTGTTAACAGCCACCACAACACACCTTTCAAGATCCATGGATCCTACAAATGCCTATGGCATCTTGTGTTATATCTCACCCAGTGCAATAAATGTCCCAACAGCTATGTGGGTGAAACCAGACAATCACTACGCTCTCTAATGAACTCTCACAGGAAAATGATAAGACAAAAACACTATCACCGATGAGTGAACACTTTTCACAAAACAATCACTCTATAGCTGACCTGTCAGTCCTCATCCTCAAAGGAAACCTGCACTAACATTTTCAAAAGATGAACCTTGGAACTTAAATTCATAATTCTGCTAAACACTAAAAATCCTGGACTGAACCAGAGACACTGGATTTATGGCTTTATGAAAACAATCTGTAACCCACTAACCCCCTGTTTTTGTCCGATGACTGAAGAGGTGTTAATGGGCCACTCTACCTTGAATGCACCCAACTTTGTGTGCCAAAATTTATTAACTTTAATTAGAATGTTTTTTTTCTGCTGAATCCAGTAGGCATGTGATTTTTCAAGGAGATTCAACTCACTAAAAGTTTGAAGATGTAGACTATTTTTGAGCTAGAGGCAGACAAAGATATGGGCTCTGTCTTTAGTTATGCATTTGTACAGTGCTTAACACAATGGAGGCAGGGCCTGTTGAAACATTAGACAAACAGTTGATCTTTCACATCAAGATATTTTAAATTACCTGAAGCTCAAAAAATCATGGAAAGGGTTTTTTTTTTTTTTTCAAAATTTGAAGAAATAAACAAGTATACATTCTTATTTGCCCTCAAAGTAAATCTGGCCATTTTCAGGATTAATCCATTTTTCAAATAAAAGCTACAGGATAGCAAAAATAGGGTATTATAAAATAGGAGCTAGTGGTGGCTCTTTCTAAGAGAAAGCTACAGCCTCTCCGTGATTGTTTGTCACCCTTGGAACAGTAGAGGTGACACTGGAGACATCTGTTGACCAATCAGGATAATCAGTGCCTCATACCTCTTCCTTATCATACCCACATCCATTCAGGTAGGCCTCATCCCTTTGACTCATGTGACTTTAAGAAATGTCACATATGACTTCACAGTGGTGCTTACCACAAGGACACCCCAAATCAGGCTGCAATTTGAACACAGCCCGGTTTGGCTGTGATAAGGAGGACCTGCAATTAACACATTGAGGTAACATTTTCGAAGTAGCACCAGAACTGAAACACATTACAACAGTACACACAACAGAGGTTTAATAATAGACTAGTGAACCCAGAGTTAAACAATCTTCCAACAAGAGCCTGTGAAACAATATAGTTTGGTAACCCTTTTCTCATCCCACTTTGAATAGGTGAGTGAGTTGTACATCTGAACATATTTTTAGAGGTTTAAGGGAAAAATGTGCACCATTTTTGTTTAATGGGGCCATGAACATCAACAGAAAGTCACTATAGGTTTAGTTATCATGCCTGTGGGAAGTTTCAAAGGCCACACAAAACTTCCTCTTTATAACAGGGAATAAAGAGCAAATCCCAAAATTAAGTGTGTGGGAAGGAGGGAGACTAATAAAAGATCCCACTTGTACAGCCAAAGGGCAGAATGAGCCAAATTAGAAACTTTTGATACGGTCTCCCATGTTATTCTTGCCAGCAAGTTAAAGAAGTATGGATTGGCTGAATGGACTATAAATCGGATAGAATGCTGGCTAGATCGTCTGGCTCAATGGGTAGCGATCATGGCTCGATGTCTAGTTGGCAGCTGGTATCAAGCAGAGTGCGCCACGGGATGATCCTGGGGCCAGTTTTGTTCAACATCTTAACTAATGATCTGGATGTTCGTGGATGACACTAAGCTGTGGGGAGAGGTAGATACTCTGGAGGGTAGGGATAGAGTCCACAGTGACTTAGACAAACTGGAGGACAACAAAAAATTGTGTCTGGATCACTGAGAGGAGGAAGACAGCATTGAAGAATCTCAGAGAACCCCTCCTTAAGAAACCTTTTATAAAGTACCTACTTATTTTAAGCACTATCTAGGATTCACATTTTTAACAGGTAAAGTTACTATAACACATTTATTGCATGTGACACTGCAAATATATGCCTAAACAATATATTTTATACATAAACCCTATTCATTATACAGTGATTGTGAACTTGTTCTGATTCATGTACTTCTTGGGTACATCAGCTTTGCTTCATGCCTCACTACACACCCAAGGTATGCATTAATCAGCACTGCTGCATAACCTGTCATATCTGAGTGATTAAAGAACAGTCACCAGTATGGTGGCCATTGGTCCAAATTCTTGCTCTTTTGGTTTTTAAAAATGGTTATAAAATAGCTTTAAAAGACATTTTAATATTATTATAATAGTGCCGTCTCTCTCTCTCCGGCTCCCTGCACTCCCACAAGTGACTACGCAATGCCAAGCAAGGAATAAGAATGATTTAGTCTGCATTTAGTCTTCCTGTGTGTGAGATTCATCCCTGTGCAGAAGGCCATCACTAGGTTTATGCATTACCTAAGCCCTCAAAGTAGAGCTGAACTGGGATGTAAATGGTACATAGACCCTTGTTTCCCCCCAACCCCTCAGAGAGGCATGAAGTGGATTTCATCCTATTTGAAATAGACAAGTTATTTCAGTGATGCAAACCAATTATTTTTGCACCCTCAAAGACTATTTTAGAACTGATGGGTTGCTTCTCATCTGAGGCAGACAGAAGGGACTACCTACCTACTCCACACACATTTTTTCCCCCCATGCACCTGTCCCTGATTTTTGTATCTAAATTGCCAGAAACTTTCCCAGATTGGCTCTAGCTATTAATCAGTTTTTTTATCCCTGACTTACCAGAGACAAAGTAGCATTAGCTCCTCAAAAGGGAGTAGTTAAAGTACATGACAGCATGGTTCTACTTCCAGATCTTTCATGATGTATGTGGGTGTGATCTTGAGCAACTCTCTTCAGGCCTGAATTTTCTAAGAGCTTGATTTCACTGGCTGACACTGGCACCTGTATAACTCTAATTAGGTAGAGCCCTGAACTGAAGCCAATGGCTGGAGACATTTAGAAGAGGCATTAGAATGCTCTAACCCACTTATCAGACCCCAGCTACCTACTCACACTTCTATGATACAGCCTTCAAGGCCCAGAGATTAGGGCTAGTCAGAAAAATTTCAGCCAACTTTTTAATTGAAAAAACAATTTTCCATTAAATTAGAGTTTTTATGGAAAGTATCTTTCCTTGAACGTTTTAAATTTTTCATTGGAACACCAAAAACCATTTTTTAGTTGGGATGAAAAGTCCAAGCTGAATAATTATACAAAACCAAAATTTCTTCATTTTCATCTACATTTTCCAGCACCTATATCCAGAAGGTATTTTTTAATCCATGAAGAAATGAAGGAACTCTTCTTCTCTTTGTACACAGAGCAATAGGTTCCAGGATAATTAAAGGTGTGCTCTTCAGAAGAATGACGCAAGGATAAGAGTCTCTTGGCAAGACTGGGTTAAGCTCCTGAGAGGGGAAAATGAACTCCATCATGGCCAGGGGGGAAAAAAAAGTTCTTCCTTCAACTTGCATATCGATGTACAGTTAGCTAGAAAATAACCCATTCCTTCATTAGGACATCAGCTGTATCCTCAAGCATATCAGCAAGCCAAATCCTGAAACTCTTACTCAGGACCCAGTCATGCTGTACAAGCATCACCCAGTACTGTGAGCAGAGCAGAATTACACTGCTTCTCTGGAAGTGCCACAGGGGATTCTATCTTGACTACATGGCTGATGCTGAGTGGGTTGGTTTGATGCCACACCTCCTCCCCATCCCCTTCGGGGTATTCTGCATTCCAAGAGGAGCTGTCAAAGAACAGTCCCTATACTTAGGGAATTCAAGTGTGCTGCTCAAAGGAACACCAGCGTAGAAGGGCTTCTGGACCCATGACCTGAAAAGCTGAGACAATCTGGCCTTCACTTTTTATGCAGACCTGAATCAGACCAAATGCCCATTGGATTTAAGTAACGTGGCAGAGCTCCAACCTTGTCCCCATGGGTCCCACGCTTCCAGGCAGTTTATGGTAGCTTCAGAGGCTCACCGCAACCCTCCACATAGCCCTTCTCTCTCTAGGACCAGGATACAGTCTACTGAGCCCTTTTCATCATAAGCCAGCAAGGGGGTTGGTGAGAGAACTCCCACAGTTTCTGTTGTCCCTACAGGTTTATTCAAGAACAGTTGAGTCTCCTGTCCTGACAGGGACCTGTCTTCCCTTCCCGGGAGGTGTTTCTGTAGTGGCGGGCTTGGGGGGGGGGGGGGGGGGGACCCAGGCCCACCCTCTACTCCGGGTTCTGTCCCAGGGACCCTAATGGCAGCAGCTATTGGCAGCCGACCTTTCACTTCCAGAGTTGCTATATTTCCCTGGGCCACTTCCCCACAGCTCCCCCACTTCTCTTTCTCAACGCCTTCTTCACCCTTACCTTAGGACTCCCTTTCCAGTGGTTTCAGGGTGTCTTCATTACACCACCCTTCAGCTACACTTCCGCTCCCCTTTGAGCTGACTGGAGTGAGCCTTTTTATAGCATCAGAGGGGCCTTAATTAGAGTCAGGTACTTAACAGCCTCACCTGACACTTAGCAGGTTAATTGGAGTCAGGTGTTCTCATTAGCCTGGAGCAGCCACTGCTCTGGTTAGTCAGGGAATAGAAAACTACTTATCCAGTGACCAGTATATCTGCCTTCTACTACTCTGCTGTTCCCAACTGTCCTGGGTCTATCACAGTAAGGATATGAGGGTTTTGACCACTTTGAAGAATCAATTGCTATTGTGTGGGGGAGCTGTGGACTGCACCACTGAGAAAGAAAGAGAGAAAATACAGGCATTTCATTGTCACCAGAAAGAGATTTCACACTGAGGATCAAGACTAACCTACTCTCCAGTTTCGTTGTTTGGATAGGCCAAATGCGAGTGTGACTAATTTCTCTTGGATAATATGGAACAATTCAACATTATTCACAATCTCTGCTTATTGAGAATCAGAACAATTAAGCAAAACAGGAAGGACTGTAAAAACCAAAATTAAAAACCAAAAGCAATTAAAATAAGAGTTTTTTAAAATGGAATATGATTAAGTGCAAAGGTGCTGCTCTCTTTGGCTTCATAGGTAGCATTCCACATTCACTGTTTATTTCCTAATGCTGGACTGAGATTAATAACCTGAACATGTGCTTCACACCAAGGATATACGATAAATTCCTAGTGCCTGAATGTTTGTCTCAGAGGGAGGTAGCTTACAAGATAGACATGTGCATTTTGAAAGGCGTTTTACTAGAGTTTTTATACTGTGGCTACCAAAAAACAATTTGTTTGCAGTTTTAGATACTGAAACAGAAAAAAAAATCATATCTGCTAACTTAAGATAGGTCAATACTACCTTATAGTTCTATAGTAACATTCAGCCAATGATCTCAGTGTTTTATAATTATTAATTAGACCTCAACACCACTTTGAGGTATGGTAAATATCTGTATAGATAAGGAACTCAGGCCCAAAGATTAGACTCAAAGTCTGCCAGACTTACTCCTTTTTAAAGCTGTACTGAGGAAGAGAGTTCAATTTCCGAAAGGAAGTAGAAATTCTCCAGAAAAGAAAATGCTCCAAAACATTTTTTAGGAAATCTAAACGTTGTTTTGATTTTGACTTCTATATTTATATCATAATATAATGCAAAATGTAAAAAGAGAAGTAGTTTCAAGAAAAGAATCAAGATACTGTATTCCAAAAATATCAAAAGAGATGTTTTGACACTTGATATTTTTTTGGCTTTTCTTCCAAATTAAAATTTCCGCAAAATCAGCTTAATTTTGTGAAGTATTTGATTTTGACAGAACTACATATTGCAACTGAATATGGTTCCATCAAAATGTCTCCAGCCAGTTCTATTCACATTGCGTAGTACCTTATGTTACAAGGTGTCCCATTAACTTCAACAGGGATAATCATGAAGTCAGATAATAGCAGTCAGAGTGAGTAGTAGTACCCAGATCTAGTTATCTGTATCTGTATGCTTTACCCAAGGTCTCTCAGGAAGTCTATGGTGAAATCTGAAACATAACTTACTTCCAGTCGTGTGCCTGAACTACAAAGCTAAAAATGCATTCTACTAAGCAGGATTTTTTTAAGTTTCTTTTTCCTTTTAAGTTGACATAACCTCAGCTGCTTAAGCCTTTTTTTAAAGTAATTAAACCTTTGAAAAGCTGTTTCTTGAGTTAATATTTATAATAATAAACATTTCTGGAAAAGCTATATGAAATAAAGCATTTGCTAAACTATACCATAAAGATCTCTGAATATACTGAGGCTCCTCTATTGCTAGTTAATATGCATTTGTCCACTGTTGATGCTGTAAAAACAGTCCTTGTGCCACATTTTGTTTGATAATCATAAACATTCATGTGAGTTTTTGATTGCTGGCTGGATGTTTATTCACCACACAAATTCATATTGGCATGTGGACAATGGTATGCAAGAGAGAACATGAACATTTGCTGTTTAGTATTCTTCTCTTTTTATAAAGTGTGTCATCCAACCAGGAAGCTGGGAGGAAAAAAAGGGCAAATAATACTGTAATACTGTACTGACTACCAAATAGTAAGTCATGAAAAGATAGAAGTAAACATTTTGTGAACAACCCACAGACTAAAAACTGTCCATCTAAGCAACTTGTTGAACACTTATGATTCAAGAAAACATGTGCAAAAAGCAAGATCAGTTGGCAAAGAGGAAAAAAAAGAACTAACATTTGTTGGATAATTTATTCACAACAAATTATTTAACAGGCTCATATAGTAAGCATAGCTAACATAAGGAATTGCTTTACTCTTTAGTATGTGTGTTTATCTCTGATTAATGGGAGCTGTTCATCTAGGCACCTGTAGTTCTATCAAATGTAAAGTCCTTTAGATGGGTTGCTATGGTAGAGAAACTATGAAACACAGCAATTCTAACCTGCATTTTTAAGGTGGGTGGATATAAACTAAGTGAAATGACAGAAAAATAGGATATACACTGGGGAATAAAATAGGTTTAGGATTACCAGTATGGCTGCTTTATGGTGTGGTTTAGCAAATGCTTTATTTCATGTACTGTTGGCAGAAAATTTAAAAAGTTATATTAATGTGTTTGCAGATAAAGTTTGCACAAAAGGTCTCTGCTGTTTTCATCGAAGTAACTAGTCATTAAAGAAAAGCACAGGTGAAGGCAGTGGGTGGTATTCCTGTGCAAGATGCAGTTTGTAAACACCTTTGGGTGTTTATTTTTCTATGTTAAAATAATGATATCTGTTATGAAGTAAAGTTTCTGAAATGCCAGAATTTGGGTTGTCTTGTTGTGAGAGAACTGGATTTAACATAATTTGCCGCCATCTTGTGAACTTAGCTTCCATAAACTGGAAGACAGGACACCACATAGCAATGATTTGGCTTTGCTTAGGCAGACAGAACAAAAACTGCTACAAGCATCAGTTTTACTGACTGGGATAGATAAAGTGAAAGGACAGATTGATGGGGCGGGGGCGTGGAATGTGGAAAACTGACCTTGATTTTGGTTGTCTGTGTTTGTAAGGTTTTTTGCTGAAGCTGCTTTGCTGATAAGGAGAATAGTGAATTGTTATTGGCTGTTGCTAGGGAAATTGTTAGTCTATTAGGGATTAGTATAAATTATATGCTTTGTTTGGAGAAAATCTATAAAGAGTTTAGTTAGAAAGTGTGCTTTGGAACAGTCGGAGGAAGCTTTTATTTGGGCAAGGATCTGATGGAAGGAGGGCCCCCGAAAGGCTAGCTACTGATTCTTCGAAATCATCTTAAAACTTTGGTAAATATAAAGGCTTAGGATGCTCTGAGACTACTTCTACGTGTGTATGTGTGTGTGTGTGAGACCTAATAAAAAAGTAGTTTTAGATAAAAGCACTCTTGTTTATGCCAACCATTTATCAGATGGAGGAACTGTGTCCCCACTGATTTTTTCCTGACACTTCCTAGAGAGAAACAGTTAAGTTACTACTGCTTAGGTTTCTGAAAACCCTGAGTAACAGTCTCTGTAATCTTAATTCACCCCTTGTGAATATGTATTACATTACATGATCTCATACTCTTTTAACCAGAGCACCCATGCCTTATTCAGTGCAGGGGATGGAGGGCATAAGAGAAAGAATTAGAGCAGTGTTACAAATAAAGCAGATTGTAGAATCTATGCCTCATTTGCTCTGGAAGTTGAAAGATACATGGAGAATAAGGAAGGGGGCTCCAGAAAGAAAAGCAAATAATTATTATGGTTAAAGGCAGGTGAATGTCTCAGCTGAGAATGTCAGTTGGTTCTCTTGTGTTCCTGTAAATTAAGAGAAAAGTCCATCTAACTTTGGAGTTGTGTACATGGGAAAGCTTTACCAGTTAAACCGATATAGCTATACACAATTATTCTGAAATGAGTGGGGGTGGGGGGGGGGAAGTTCAGTCCCTGCCTCTGCCACAGTCTACCTATGTGATGCTTGGCAAATCACTTAAAACCAAACTTTTGGCAGATAGCCTCAATGCCTGGGCGCTTGACCTGAGGCCATGTAGCAGTGCTGAGCACTCAAAACCACACCTGAAGTCAACTAGGGACTCAGCACCTCTACTAGGAGCAGTATTGTCCGGGGAAATGTACATGGTTGGGGAGTCAATAGATCCCAAGTTCAGTCCTAACTGTGCTACTCATTTGCTGTGTGGCCCCAGTCAGGTCTGTCTTAATTTGTGAAATAATCGTCTTATCTCATAGGGGAGATACAAATTAATACAGTTTTTTAAGACAATCCTACTATGATGACAAGCTCCATTAGGAATGAATAATTCATTATTTAGTGCAGCATTTAGATTATATGCAGTGAATAAAGCAGGAGCCACACACTGGACAACTAAGGCTTTGTCTACACTGGAACTTTGTCAGCAAAACTTCTGTCATTCAGGTGTGTTCAAAAAATGTTTTACCAACGAAAAGCGCGAGTGTGAACAGTGCTTTCTGGGCAGGAGCACTCCTGCCGACAAAGCTGGTGCCACTCATGGGGGGGGGAGAGGGGGGGCAGAGGTTGGAAGTTGTTTGTTGGCAGGAGAGCTTTCTCCTGCTGACAAACAGCAGCTACACTGCACCCCTTTTAGCGCACAGCTGTGGCAGCACAGCCATGTCACTAAAAGCGAGGCAGTGTAGACAAAACCTACGAATACATTTCAAATAGCTGTTTCAGTCCTTGGGCACCGTCCATCCTGTGCAGTGAATGAAGCAGGGATCCTGAGGAAGAAACTATGCAATCATAATACATATGCACAAAGGGGTAGAACGAAGTTTGCCTGAATAACCTAAATTCTGGCATTTCCTAAACAGACACACATTTTTCTAGTATTAAATATTAATTTTACTCTAGAGGCCCAATTTTCTACTCTTTTTACACCAGTCATTCTTGTTTTAGCTCTAAGAATATCCCAGAATTATTAGGTACAACTGTGCTTTGTTAGTCCCTGTAATTGTACAGATGGTTCAAGAATACATTAAAGTATGACAAATGTATAAAACTTGAAATCCAGTACATGGATTTCCATAAAAATTCAAATCCTTGGTCCAGGATTCAGGAGGATTTGGATGGTCTGAACTGAACTTGAACATTTCACACATTATAACATGCTAAAAATGAGATTCAGGAGTGACAGAATTATAATTATTAATATGTGAAAGGCTCTGGGAAGGAGAGATGCAAAGAGAGAATTAATCAAAATATACAATAGAAACATATTTAAAGCTTACTGTTGTTCCACAGGCAGAGTTAAAAGATTTAGGAAGAAAATGGACATTCAGGAAGATAAAAGAATATAGCAAATAAATGAAATAATTTGTCTAAATCAGATAATTTGATTCAGTGCAAAACATTTTATATCAGTGAAAGTCTTGCATGGCAGAAGTGCTGCTAAAAATACTTTATTGTCATGTTATTTCCTTGCCATTCAACCAGCCCAAATTCAATGTGAAAGAATAGAAGAAATGAATGTCGTGGTAGATAGGACCATAAGGTTATTTCTTACTGCAAAGGCAATAGCAGTTACATTTGTTGTTATCTCCTAGCCAGTTAAAGTTCTTCGTTGCTGTCCTTCATTGCCGGCTGCCACTGAGTCAGTCTCCCCATACAAATACTTCATTTGCTTAAATTAATATTGATACTTGTGATTACTGATCAGTCTCTTCATTAGATGGGTGGGCAGAGCAGCATTAGTGTTTTGCTTTTTAGTTATTTTCTTGTACATGATCTGCTTTATCCATGACTACAGGATAGAAAGTAGTAGGCTCCCCAACTAAAGCCTACTACTGTAAGAAGTCCTTGGTTTTCCACTATCAGACACTGCCAAGAAAATATAAAACAGTTTGATCTTCTGACCAAAGCTCACTGTTTATTAGATCAGTTTCAGGAAAACATCTTTATGTCAGCAGCTGAACTAGCTATGACAGCAAGATTAGAATTCCATTTTTATGTGCTGAAACATCTTTTAGAATTGAGAAAGGCAGTGCTTGTTTAGTTCTGGGAGGTACTAAACCAGATTTTTAGTTTGGTTAAACCACTGTAAATTTAGACTGAGGCTAGGTCTACACTACCCGCCTGAATCGGCGGGTAGAAATCGATCTCTCGGGGATCGAATTATTGCGTCTCATCGGGACGCGACAATCGATCCCCGAATCGACGCGCTTACTCCACCAGCGGAGGTAGGAGTAAGCACTATCGACGGGGAGCTGTGGAGGTCGATTTTGCCGCCGTCCTCACAGCGGGGTAAGTCGGCTCCGATACCTTGAATTCAGCTACGCTATTCACATAGCTGAATTTGCATATCTTAAATCGATCCCCCCCCCGTAGTGAAGACCTGCCCTAAGTCCAGAGCAGTTACAGTCCAGTGTAGCAGAAATTAGAATCTCGCTCTTGGAGTGTAATTAGCACATCTCAGTTTTGGCCAGAAATGTCATATTAGACATGTTTCTCATCTCTGTAACATGGTTATGATCACCTAGGATATATAGTTTGACACTCTCATTTACTTTGCTCAGTCATTTTCCCCAACACCTCTGAAAACTCATTTCAGGAAAGAATATAAAGAGAATGCCCATTAAGATGGTTTAAGAAAAGTTAAAGCCAGTTTTAAATCAGAGATTATATGGAACAGAATCCTACAATATAAACTTGCATGCTGGAAACCAATTTAAATCTCTGTATTAGAATACTGAGACAAATTTTCTGGTTGCCTAGGCCTGAGATTAGAAGTGTCCATCCCAGGCCATTCCTTCTGAAGTTGTAAAAATCCTCCAAAATAGCAGTTACATATGACCTGGTTATCCTGTCACTTATACCAGTTTCACAAGTATAAAAACCCATTGACTTCAATGGACTTATTCCGGATTTATGTGTGACTTTTCTGCCAGGTGGAGCCAGCAGCAACCAGGGCTGGGTTCAATATCTAGGGGCTCCTCTCCATTGATACAACAAAGAACCAGCTCGAGCCCCCACCCAATAACCTGGGAAAATTGCACTCCACCCCTGGGCGCCCCTAGACGCAATACTTCCCCACTCACAAGCACAGAGTGTAAGTATAGAAAAGAAACATTTTAATAAAAGAAGGGAAGTAACTCGGCGTTAATATGAGAAAACACTGCAAACAGGGTTCATAAGCATAAACCATGAGCAAAAGACCCACCCCCAAGAAAGTTGGGCAGTGTCCTTTTCCCTCAGGTTCTTAAGTCCAGCAACCCAAAAGTCTTTCATGTGTGGGTCCCGTCTCGGCACCCCACTCATAGTTGCTGTCCTTGACCAGTGCAGATCCAGAGTGCAGAGGTGAATCTGCAGAGTTCATCTCCCACCCTGGGTAAAGGGTGGGTAAAAAGGCTCCTTACTCGCTCTGCTGTTCGAGCACTTGCTCACCGCCCCTCTTTGTGGGGCTCTGCTCTGGCCCTCTCTCCCAGGCTCCCTGCTTACTGCTCATCTCCACCAATTGCCCTGCTGGCCACACGCTGCACCACTCCACCTGACCAGCCACTTGCTCATCAGCCAACTATCAATCACCTTCTGTGGCCACCGTCACTCTCTTAGTAATTTTCTGCTCTTTGCAAGCTGGGCAGTAACACAGCCCCATGTCAAGTGATATCATCTCTCAGTGATTTTTTAGCTCTTAGCAGGCAGGGCAGAAACACTGTCCTACCACAATTGGTTTCAGCTCTGATTGAACAATTAAAATAACAAAGAGGCTCCTAGTGAAACCTATTTACCTCTATTCTTTAAATAGTGGGGAGGAACAGGTTAAACCAGTTTAGAGTTTTCAGCCTCCTGGCCGGGATATCTGGCCCCACCCTTCTTACTTTAACCAGGCTCTGGCATTCGAGCCCCTGGCTTAACAAGGTTCTTTCAACTGAGGGTGACCCCATTATTTGGAACAGGTTAAGAACCGCCCTGCTTTCCTGTATTTCTATAATAATTACAACATTGGTAACCATATTTCACTACTCCTGCATTCAGTACTAAGGTGATTTGTAACCAAACTCCAGCCAAAGTTGATCACTTTGACTCTGTTCTATCTGCTGAATATGTAAGCAGAGCAGGAGCAAACTGTATTTACATAAACACACCCTAAGTCTCTCTCCCTCCCAGCTAGCTATCAGGGAAGCATTCATTCAGACCCTACTTACATATGCAAAAAAGTGTAGCGTGACAAGAGAATCAGACCCATGGGAAGCAACAGAACTAATGCTGCATAGAAGATTTCATTTTCCAGGATTGTTATAGGCCAGCATTTTTCACAACCATTAGAATCTATTCACAAGGATAAAAAGATACAGAATCACCCCATGCCATAATTCCTCGTGTCCATGTAAGTAAAAGGAGATACAAAACCCTCAATTTAAGAATTCTTTAAAAGGCACATCATCTCATCATCTGTCTGAAATAATCAGCTTCCTTGAAAGATACGCATATACATTTATTTAAATATCTGACCAGCTGAATATGTTCTTTGTCATTAATAATTTTTGATTTACAAACATAACTAAATTACCATATTCTTCACAGATTGATGTTATGGCTCAACTTCATTATTTTCCTTCATAATGCCAGTGATTATTGTCATAAGTGCCAGATTTTTAAAGATATTAAGTGCCTAAAGATGCAGAGAGCTGTCTAGTGGGATTTTTCAAAATAGCCTAGACGCCAAATGCACACTGAAATCATAGGGAGTTATGTGGTTTTGAAAATCCTAGTAGGTATCCATTGGCATCTTTAGCCACCTAAAATCTTTAAAAATCTTGTCCTGAGGAACTTAGGTTCCTAAAATCTCAGTTTCAAGAGTGACTTAAGCTATGTCTATACTAGCACTTTTGTCGGTGAAACTTTTGTCAGTGAGAAACACCGTAACCAACATAAGTTACACTGGCAGAAGTGCCGATGCGGATGATACTATATCGGCAGGAGATGCTCTCATTAGAGAGGGTTTAATTATGCTGACAAGAGGGCATTCTCCCAACAGCAAAGAGTGGCTACAGAGGAGACCTTACAGAAGTGCAGCTGCATCAGTACAGCTGTGCTACTGTAAGGTCCCTAGTGTAGATATAGCCTTAGGCACTTATGAAAAATTTAGCCTCTATATCTGTCAACTTACCACTGAGAGGATAATGGAAGTTTTCAGTACATCATTCTTAAGTGTATCCAGACTTTTCTTCTGTTTAAGTAATATTTATGGTGCATCTGATGGCTTGATAGTTTTATCTGAAACATTGTGCTCAGGGAGAGAGTTTGGCCTTCATCAAGAGTGAAGGATCAGATACATAAATCCTGGGAAAGATGGCCAAAGTTTATTCTGTGCTTGGTTAACTAGGTAGATACATGATTTAAATTTCCTCAAGAATATGTGAATGTGCTTTTTTAAATGACTTTTTTAAAGACCGCTAACTCTATATTCACGGCACTAAGGAAAACAAAACAAACAAACACAAGCCTCCCCAACAAACAGATTATTCCTTCTTCTAATGCTCTAAACCTCTCTAAAAGTCACCCCAAAATTTCTACGCGTCAAAAGGACTAAAGAAAAAAAAGCACTCAAGTATCCAAACAATGTGCTGACATAATTTGACTCGAATTTATCTTAGCCGACAGATCATTTTCCAAAATGTTAAATAAAAATGCAGGGCTAGAGTCTAGAGTATTTTGAAACAGGACATACTTGTGTGAGTTTAAATATGTGATTTTAAAATTACTCGGTTATAGCTACTTTCCCAATGTCTGACGGGGCATGTACACTGTGTACATTTCCTTAGATTCACTTGAGTATGACAATTACTTACATAGAATTTTTCACATTTGCATTTTTGGCCTGGTGAAGTTTTGGGAACTTTCTGAAGATGAGCAAATTCATACCTCAAGCTTTCCCCTTTCTAGAACTGCCATCTAACTTTCCAACTTATCACCAGATTTTACATAATTAAAGTTAAAGGTATAAGTAATTTGCTATAATTGCATCTACACATGCATCCTAGGTAGAACTGGTCAAACGTTTTACAGATTTTTTGTTGTTGGAAATTGCCGACCCATTGAAACTGAAGCTTTCCACAGGAATGTTCCAGTTCCAAATGAAAAAGTCATAGAAAAATGGTCTTTTAGGTCCATGCAGGGGCAGATGTAACCTCCCAATTCAGAGGATGCACTACACTAATCTTTTCTTGGCTGTGATTTTGGTTTGTAGTCAAGAGGGGGCACTGACCATCCACGGCAGCACCCTCTGGCACTGCAACCCTAATCCCAGTCCAGTGGGGAGGCCCCAAGGTAGGGGTTGGAGTGTGATCCTGCCTTGAACTCACCCCATGGGGCTGACCCAGGCTCTCCACTCTGGGCATTGTGATGTGGCACACAGGGTCGCAGAACCACTCAGGTTTGGCACCATTGGTTTCATAATTTCTGTGGGTTCAACTGAATCCATGAACCCACATGGTCAGGGCATGCATCTGAGATGTGGGACACCCATGTTCAAATCCCTATTCTGCCTGATTTAGACCCATTGTCTGACCAGCTGGCTACTCTAGAATCTCTCTTTTCACAAAAAAATGTCAGGGTGTCTCAGCTTCATCCCCATGTGGAACAAGAAATGTTTTGAGATTTCAAAACATTTTCTGGGACTGGTTCTCCCAAACTGTAATCCTGGGAGATACTAAAAACAGGTTGAAAGAAAAATGACACCACTACCCAGCTCTAGCTATCCTAACACTTAATCTCACAATACACAGAAACCATTAAAAAATCTCAGCATGCAAAGAAGAACAAAGTAACAACTCCACGTAACCAGCCAGTGAATCAGCTACAAGAAGAGTTCTTTTCCACCCCTATCATCATCTGATTTTTGGAGACCAACAAGTCCTGTGTTCCTGCCCAATCAGATTGGACCACTTTCTTCTAGTACAGCATCCTATTTGACCGTACAAGATTCTTCAGAGGAAGGTGAAAGAATAGACATTCTGAACAATAGGGCACACAGTTCTTGATTTTATATGTTGTGAGATCATGTGATGAAAGAACTGCTTCAGAATACAGAAGGGAAATTAGATAGAGTTAGTGGGTTTTCTGTTTTTTTTCCCCCCACTTCTCAAGCTTGTTGTGTTAAAAAAAATATAAGCAAAAATAAAAATTAAGAGTTTTTAGTGAGGTTATCAGGTTTGGAGGAAGTAATTTTCGGTATAACAAGCATCATTCAGACTTTGCAAGCTACTTTAAGGGCCTGCTTAGGACAAGAAGCTGCAATAATTCTTTATTCCATCTTGTCCATGTTTTAAACACAGCTATTTGGGCTTTTAAATCCCAAGGTTGGTATAGCCTTTTGGATACACTAGGATTTCATGCTGTTGCAATATCATTGATTCAAGTTCTAGGATTTGTTGCTATTGCAATACCGTTGATCCAAGCTGCTGAACAATGAACATGAGATGACCTGTCAAACACAAATTTCATGTCTGTTCCTGTGCTATATCCCAGTAGTGCTTTTATTTACAATATCCATAGACAAAGATACTTTTTTCTCCTTCTCCTGCATGACTGCAGTCCATAGATTTAATTACCTTTTCAGAATAGCATGCAGTAACTCCTACCCAATCAGATTAGTTGCATATGAAACGTCACCGGTATTTTTCTTGTCTTAAGCAACTTTGTATTTTTAGGCATTTGCTTTCAAAGGCATTTAGACATCTGTCTGTAGCTTTCACATTAATATCTCAGGGCAGAAATATTGGAGTTGAAATTAATAGTTTGGTCTTCAAATTGTAGATTTGTGATGACCAAATCTTGATTATGCTGGTAAATGCAGCTGCCAATTCATGACTTTTCCTTCTGGACATGCCCTTCGGCTTGTAAATTACTGCCAAGGTATATGAATTAATTCACCTCCTCTATTCCTTTGCTTTCTAACGTAATGCTCAAGTTGGGAGTTGCTGGGGTTTTCATTAGATTTGTTTTTTAAAAATATACCTAAATTATCAACCTGCATCTTTTTTGCTATACTCAACAGTCTTTTAGTTTTAACTGAGATGTAAGCAGAGCTGTAACATGGAAGAGTGACGTGGTCAGCAAAATCTAAGTCTTCTAGTTTAATGCTGTTAAATTACATGATGCCTGTGTTTTACCAGTCTACACTTTCTCTCATAATGAAGTCAACAGTAATGTCAAACAGGAGAATGCATCCTTGTTTGATGCTAGCGTCTATGTTAAAACTACTCTCTCAAGTCAATGTTTACTTTAACTGTGCAAGCTGCACCTTAAAAACTTCCACTGTTTGTTGGCATACCACAACACTTCAAGATGTTCCAGAGTGAATCAAGATGGAGGCTGTTAAATGCTTTTTTAAAATATATGAAGACAATAGGTATTTTGGCCTTTTTTTTTCCTTTGTGGGTAGGTGGGTTTGGTGTCATTAGATTGTCTTTTTGATGCTTACTCTTAAGGTGGAAGTATGGTTGACACATGATCTTCTGGGTAGAGATCCAGCATGCTCCTCCCTTAGCTTTGCTTCAGCCATTTCCTTTATTCTGATTAAGAAGATAGACAAAGCCATCTGCAGTATCATTGAAAGACATTTAACACCTCACCAGTTGCGGTCACATAGGTCATTTTCTTTGGTGTGAGTCACATTAGGTTAGTTGTGTTCTACTCTGAGCATGGGAAAGTTTGCTACTTTCACTATTTGTAAGGGGGATATTTTAGTGCTCTTTGTTGTCTGTTTAT
Organism: Malaclemys terrapin pileata; assembly: GCF_027887155.1. NCBI lineage: Eukaryota > Metazoa > Chordata > Testudines > Emydidae > Malaclemys > Malaclemys terrapin. The sequence goes on along the minus strand of NC_071507.1, from coordinate 181,349,108 downwards.
AAATAAAAAACACAGATAAATGAAAAAGGGAAAATACCACAGATTTGATACATTCTCAATATGCATTGCTAGATCATTAATTAACTTAGAAAATCTGTTATATTCACTGATGTTCTGAATGTGCTAGGGCAGTGGTTCCCAAACTGGGGTTTGCGAACCCCTGGGGGTTCGCAGAACGTTACAGGGGGTTTGCCAGAAAAATTTCACTAATGACGGACAGAGGATGCTGGGCATTGGAGACAGCAGGTGGGACCCAATTGCAGGGCAGACACCCCGAGCCCCAGGGAGAATGGGGCCGGGCAGTTGGGGCTGGCAGCCCGAGCCTTGCCCCTGTCAACAGGGAAGCTGGCAGCCCAAACCCCAGCGCTCTGCGCGGGGCAGACCGCCCAAGCCCCAGGGAGAGCGGGGCCGGGCAGTTTGGGTTGGCGGCCCAAGTCCCAGCGGTCAGCAGAGGAGCCGGCAGCATGAATCCCAGCACTCTGCGCAGAGAACCCAAGCCCCATGGAGAGCGGTGCCAGACAGTTTGGGCCAGCAGCCCGAGCCCTGCCCCAGTCAGTGGGGGAGCTGGCAGCCCAAACCCCAGTGCTCCCCATGCAGGGCTGGCAGCCCGAGCCCCAGGGACAGTGGGGCCGGGCAGTTGGGGCTGGCAGCCTGAGCCCTGCCCCCGTCAGCGGGGGAGCCGGCAGCATGAACCCCAGCGCTCGGCGCAGGACTGGCAGCCTGAGCCCCAGGAAGAGAGGGGCCGGGCAGTTGGGGCATCCATCACACTGAGGAAATTTAAACTTAAATCCCTGAAAATATTCATTTTTAGGAGGGGGTTCACGAGATTTTACAGTTAATGAAAGGGGTTCGCAGGCTGTTAAAGTTTGGGAACCACTGTGCTAGGGGAACTCTAACTGCAGCCAGTGAGGTGGACCCATATCCTTCCCAGCTGATAAAGGTAATGCATGGTTTCTTAAGATATCTGTTCAGCTGGATTTTACATAAAATTAGAATAAGTACCATTTAAAATGATTAGGGTTTGTTAGTTTCATTGTGGTTCCATGGAACAGGTTTATAAGTTTCCTTATCTGACCAGCTATTCAATATCTGTCATTCACATTCCATATATTATGCCTCAGTGAGCTTAGGGATACATTTTCAACTGTTTCTTCAGGTGTTTTCATACCATATTCTGAGTGAATAAAGAACGTGTTCCTGGTCACACATTGAATAGGATTTCAGAAACATAGCCCTTCTCTCAACAACAACATAATTGAATCACTAAAATATCACACACACACACACACAAATGTAGGGTTGGAAGGGACCATGAGAAACTTCCATTTAAATACTTCATGTTTGCATACCCAAGACATAGCTGACATGAATGAGCACACTCACCAGGTTAGGTGTTAATTACATTACCACTATGACTCTAAATGGGATAGACCATTTGAGCTAAGCAGAGTGATTTCAATCAAGACAGCTCCTTTCAGCATACAATATAAATATGCCTTTTCTCCATCAGTCAGATGATTGGGCATCTGAAGGAGGAGTATGGAGATAGAGTTCCATACACAGCTTCAGTTCCCAGTGGGCACAGAGTTTATATTCTAAATTGATACACCTCATGGTCATGCAGATGTGTACCAGACAGTCTCTCCACAAAAGAATAAATGGACACAAATCAGACATCAAGAATTGTAACATTCAAAAACCATTAGAGCACTTCAATCTCCTTGGACACTCAATAACAGACTTAAAAGTGGCCATTCTTCAATAAAAAAAACTTCAAAAACAGACTTCAATGAGAAACTGCAGAACTGGAATTAATTTGCAAACTGTACACCATCAAATTAGGCCTGAATAAAGACTGGGAGTGGCTGGGTAACTACAAAACGTAATTTTCCCTATGTTGATACTCATACCTTCTTGTCAACCTTTGGGAATGGGTCACATATACCCTGATTGAATTGCCCTCATTAGTACTGACCCCCACACACACACTTGGTAAGGCAACTCCCATCTTTTCATGTGCTGTATATTTACATCTGCCTACTGTGTTTTTCACTCCATGCATCTGATGAAGTGGGTTATAGCCCACAAAAGTTTATGCCCAAATAAATTTGTTAGTCTCTAAGGTGCCACAAGGACTCCTCATTGTTGTTTTTTATGTCATACAATGTGTATAGTTCAACTGAAACATGAGATTAAAATTAGGAAGAATATTCTTGTTCTAAAGGATCTGTACTTAAATGCAAGGAGCACAGAAAACAAGCAAGAGCAGCTAGAATGCTTCATGGATGTAATATTAATGTAAGTGGAGTACAGTCTATACAGCTAAGGGGAAGAAACAGAGAGTAGAAGAGTGACATTATCAAGACTATTTATAGTGCCAATGAGCTACAGTTAGAGAATCAATAGTGTAGTGGTGAAACATTTTGGATTAGGCTATAAGAAGTAAAGGAGAAAATTACTGTGGGTCTCAGTAATTGAGGAGAAGAGTTCCTGGATGAACTATTGAAAGCCATAGGATGTTATATCTATGGGAGATTAGAAAATTATAAATACAGCCAGATATGCATTTCCATAATGTAATACTATTGCAAAAAAAAAAATGAACATCATTCTAGGATACATTAGCAGGAGTGTTGTAAGACAGACACGAAAAGTAATTCTTCCACTCTATTCAGCACTGGTCAGGCCTAAACTGGAGTACTGTGTCCAATTCTGCACACCACACTGGAGGTAAGATGTAGACAAATTGAATAAAGTCCAGAGGAGAGCAACAAAGATGATTAAAGTTCTAGAAAACATGACCTACAAGGAAAATGTGAAAACACTGGGTTTGTTTAGTCTGCAGAAGAGAAGACAGTCTGATAACAGTCTGCATGTAAGTAAAAGGTTGTTATAAAGGAAGGGCAATAAATCATTCTCCTTATCTACTACAGACAGAACAAGAAATAATGGGCTTAAATTGCAGCAAGAGAGATTTAGGCTAGACATTAGGAAAAATTTCCTAACTATAAGTGAAGTTACTTAGGGAGTTTGTGGAATCTCGGTCACTGGAGGTTTTTAAGAACAGGTTAGACAAGCAGCTGTCAGGGATGGTCTAGATAATACTTACTCCTGCCTCAGTGCAGAGGACTGGACTAGATGATCTACAGATGTCCGTTCTGGTCCTACATTTCTTTGACTGTGATTCACTACACATTCTTAGACAAATTTATGGGTGCTCCTGGAAGCAAATATATATAATGAACCAAAAATATGAACACTAACAAGAAGGAAAGACATCCTGGAAATATTTCATACCCATAATGAAAAACTGTTTGGGAATATGAAAAAAATTGTTTGAGAATTATACCCATCTCCATGCAATGCTTCACTCGGAATAGTGAGGAATGGGATCACAGAAAATGACCACACAAGCAAATAAGATTTCAGGAAAACTAGTTTTGAGGAATCAAGAATTCTAGAGAACAAGGTACAATTGGAAGTAATATTAAAATCCAGGAACATGAAAGGCAGCTGTAGAGCAGTAGGAACACACACCGCACCCAATGTACTACGTAAGAAACAAGACAGATAAATACAACTCTGTCGGACGTCATAAATAAGGCTCTGATTACCATTCTTCAGAAAATAAAGACCATCAGCAACACAACAGTCAATGTGGCCTCACCAGGTCTGAGATCAAATAAAACACCTGCAGTGGAAATGGAAGACGGGAATGTACCCGGACAAGAATCCACAGAGTTCCCATCTTGTTCTCATTGAGTCAATGGCAAAACTACTACTAACTTTGATGGGGCAGGATAATGTGCAGAGTCCTTTTAGGACTGTAGGGAAGAAATAAGGACAGCAAAAACTAGAATGAGTTAATGCTGCCAAGAGGGGTTAAGGGAAGAAGAAAGGACTTTTCTAAATGTATCAAGGGGAAATAGTACCCAAGAATCAATATTTCTATTAAGTAATAGTAATGAAAGTGTAGCAGACTAAACAATGAGGTTGGGTCAATTAGGGACTCAAAAACAACTGAGATTGTGAACATCTTTTTATAGTTAGAAGAAAGATTGAGGTGTATTAAAAACTGTTAAAATTAGGCTATCACTTAAAATTTCTGGCATTCCTGGTTCTGCTTGCAGGCTCGGGGACTCTGTAGGGAAGCTTGCAATCTGGGCCTAGCAGCTGTCAGTTTGCAAACAGCCAGCCAAGAGTAAGGTGGAGTGAGATGTGCCTCTTTAATTTAGGGAGCATCCTAAATACTTTCTCTCTGTTTTGGGGTTACTGTTTGTTATTCTGAATTCTAAGAAATAAAGTAGTATGTTGCAACTTTCTGCAAGAGTATTTTATGTTTTTATCCAAATCCCATTAATATATTCCATTAACAATGATCACATAAAATTAGTTGTTAACAAAAAGAGCAGGTAAGGAAACATTTGGAAAATGAGAGTATATACAGATGCATATATTAGATATATCCTAATATATACTAAGATGTATTAGGTTATTAAGGAAATGAAATGAACATACAATGTTGTTGATATCTATTTTTTTAAGCTTTAAGGAAAAACTGTAGTGATATCAGAAAATTGTAGTAAAGCAATGTATAATCTTGGGAATTGCAATCCTGAAAATTCAACTTCTATCCCTAGTAAAACAGAACAAAGAGAAAAATATGCAAACCACAACTGCCTAAGCAGAGGTATGACATTATTGGACAAAGAGGTAACCATTCCTCTGCACACTGTACAACTCTGCTATGATCACACCTGGAATATTGCATTCAGTTCCAAGCATCTAGGTATCAGAAAGATATTGACAAGCTAGAAGGAATTCAGATAATAATACAAATGATAAGTGGACTGGAGAGATTAAAAAGATAAATATGTCCTTGATTAAGCAACAACTAAAGAAATTGGGCCTGCCAATATTTAAGGGTATAAACATCAAGAAGGCAGGATTATTTAGCCTAATAAAAAGTGATATAATCAAGAATAATTAAATGAAATATAAAGTTCACATTTAATAAACAGAATAGTTATATTGAGAGACTGATGAGGTTGTGGAATAATCTCTCAAGGTAGAAGACCTATTGCTTGGCATTTTTAGAACCAGTTTAGAAAAAAAAAAAAAAAACACTAGTAAGTGTACAGTAGGGAATCCATTGCCAGGACAACAGAAAAGTCATCTTGGCCCAAATCCACAAAGGAAACTTGTACCACTCAACACTGCAACACCTAACTTATAATCACCTAGAAATCACTGGAACAACAACGTAATCCACAAAGCCTGAGTTAGAATCCCTATATAATGTATGGAGAAAGATAATCACCTAAGAATGCAATCTACAAAAGCCAGTACACACTAAGTCAGGAGCCGCCAATGGGAGATGCCAATGAGAAGAGCATACCCTGAACCCTTCCCTTTTCACAGGCTAAACTGAGACTGTAGGAGACACCTAAAAATAGGGAAATAACAGGTTAAAGAACATTTAGCTAAGTTAGATGTATTCAAGACAGCAGGCCCTGATGAAATTCACCCCAGGGTTCTTAAGGAATTAATTGAAGCAATCTCAGAACCATTAGCAATTATCTTCATGAACTCATGGAAGATAGGTGAGGTCTCAGAAAACTGGAGAAAGACAGATATAGTATTTATCTTTAAAATAGGGTGCAAAAAGGACCTGTGGAATTAATTGTAGACCAGTCAACCTAACTTTAATACCTGGAAAGATATTGGAACAAATTATAAGACAATCAGTTTGGAAGATCCTAGAAAATGGTCTTAAGTAAGATCCAACATGGATTTGTCAAGAACAAATTGTCAAGAACAAAGTAACCTAATTTCCTTCTTTGACAGGGCTATTGCCTAGTGGATAAGTGAAATACCTTTATTTTAGTAACGCTTTTGACACAGTTTCCCATGACTTTCTCATAAGCAAACTAGGTAAATGTGGTCTTGATTAAATTACTATAAGGTGGGTGTACAACTGGTTGAAAAACTGTTGAGTAATTATCAGTGGTTTGCTGTCAAACTGGGAGGACATATTTGGTGGGTTGTGCAAGTGTCTATTCTAGGTCCAGTACTAGTCAATATTTTCATTAACAATTTGGATAATGGAGTGGAGAGTCCGCATATAAATTTTCAGACGACACCATGCTGGGAAGGGTTGCTAGCACTTCAGAGGACAGGATTAGAATTCAAAACAACCTTGACAAATTGGAGAATAGGTCTGAATCCACAAGATGAAATTCAGTAAAAAGACAAGTGCAGACTACTAAACTTAGAAGGAAAAATTCAAAATGCACAACTACAAAATGGGGACTAAATGGCTGGGTAGTAATACTGCGGAAAAATGATGTGGGGGTTTTAGTGGATCACAAATGGAATGAATCAACAATATGATGCAATTGCAAAAAGGCTAATATTCTGTGGAGTATTTGCAGGAATATTGTATTGTAGACACAGGAGGTAATATCCTGCTCTAGTCGGCATTGGTGAGGCCTCTGCTGGAGCACTGTGTTCATTTTTGGACATGACACTGTTGCCGGCCCAGAGTGCCCGAGGAAAGCAACAGTGGGGTTCGTTGCCCAGTGTGCGTCGCCCAATGAGCACACCAGGGTGGAGAAGCAATCAAAGTTTATTTGAGATCTCAAAGCGGTGCAAGGAGACTTGGCACGTCTCAGATCAAGCACACCAACATAAAGCAGTTTTTCTCTTTTTATACTTTACTTTAGCTAAGCTCTTCTCTTCCCTTCCCTCCCCCTTCCCCATTTCCCCCTCCCTCCTCCTATAATAGTTACATTAAGCAGGTAGCAATTACATTTAAGCAGTTAAGTCATCTTGGCGGCTATAAGTCTAGCTTGTTAGTAACTTTTCTTTGAATTGTTATCTTGTCCCTTTCCCTTTGAACTTTTATCTTCCCTTCAGCCAGAAACATGCAGGCCTCATTATTACCGCTTGGTACCGGTATGAGCGGTGTTGCAACTGATAACTGACTGTTACACATTCCGATTTCTGCATCTGGCTTTTGAGGTCAATTAGAGTTTAAACATGGAGGGACTTTGGTTCATTTAGGCCTAGTGCACGAAGGCTTCATCGACACTCGTGGTCTTCCACCCTCCCGAGTTAGCTAGGGTTATGCCTAATGACACCAACAACACTTTAAGAAAGATGTGGACAAATTGGAGGAGAGTCTATAGGAGAGGAAGAAAAAGGATAAAGGGTAGAGAAAAGCAGACATATGAGGAAGGTTGTTTAAAAACTGAGAATGTTTAATCTTGCAATCCACAACTGTTTGGAGGAGAAGCTGCCATTGTTGCGTCCCTTATAACTTTAAGGTTACATCTACATTTTGAGCTGGGGGATGTGATTCCCAGCTCAAACAGACATACTCTCTTTGAGTTAGCACATCAAAAATAGTAGTGTAGCCACCATAGCATGGGCAGAGGATACCTTTGTGGACCTGGGCCCTTGTTTATTTATAGAGTCTGTAATGCTTTGAAGAGGACATTGCACTACCTGTAATGATCAATACATTGAAAGGTTTCATATGTTTTTCGAGGATAGTATATTGTCAAGGCTGATTCCCCACTCTGGCACTTTGAATGCAGAAGGTGGGGGCTCGCAAGGATTCTAAAAATTAATATTGGCCACTCCAGGGTTGTATTAAGCTTCAAAGGTTACAGCTTTTCTCTGACCTTCGATGGGTAGATGCTGCCACCACCCAAATGCAAAAAAAACCCTTTGAAACCAGGAAGGCACATTTGGGATTTCCTTCCTGTGGGTTACCTTCAAAGCCCTTTCACCCCCACCCTCCGGGGAAGAACTGAGAAAGAAAACAAAGAAAATCAGCTGTTGCCACCAGCTAATGAAACAACATATGCACAAACTTCTTAGGACACAAAAAACCCAATCCTTTTCTTAAAAAAGGTAAATGTTATTAAAAACAAACAAACAAAAAACAAACAAAAAGAAAGAAAAATACAACTGGGACTTAAGCTATTAATAGATTTTAAAAGAGTAAATATAATAATTAAGCATCAAGAATGGTTTTCTTAAGGTCCAGCTTAATGGTTACAAGCAAAACAAAAGCATTTGGGGGTTAGCACAGAGGAGTCCACAAGCCTTACATAAATAAAAGAGATAAACCTAATTGCATCTTTCTAGACATTCCTGATTTACTTACATATCTGGGTTTTAAATTGAGTAGTTTCTAAGTATGATCTGGTGATTTTCATACCTGGCCCACAGCTTTTTAAAGTATAGCTCCAGCCCTGTCTTTGTTCTGTCCCCTCTCTCCTGAGAGCAACAACAAACAGACAAAGGGAAAGCTTTCCCCCCCCCCCCAATTTTAAAAAGTTCTAGCCCTCCCATTGGCTCTTTTGGTCAGGTGCCCATTCCCTTCCTTTTACCTATGGGCTTATTAACCCTTTATAGATAAAGCAAGTAGACAACAGCTACTAACAGGGATTTTGTAGCTAACTGGCTGGGTGTCCATAAAAGGGAGCTCTCCCCCCCTCTTCAATTATCACATATATGATTACCAATGTTAATGGATCAAAATTTGTTGTTTGTTGAGTATTGAGTATTTGGTTCTTGTGAACATTACAAGGTAGTCAGTATCAAATTTATTATTTATAACATAAGACTGGCCATATTGGGTTGGACCAGTATCCTGTTTTACCACAGAGGCCACTCCCACATGCTTCAAAGGGAATGAACAGAACAGGGTAATTATCAAGCGATCTCTTCCATGTCATCCAGTTCCAGCATTGGGCAGTCAGAGGCTTTGGGACATCAGTCGTCTCTTTTCCAAGATGAACAGTCCGAATCTTTTTCCATCTCTCTTCATATGGAAGCTGTTCCAGACCCTTAATCATCTGTTGCCCTTCTCAGTACCTTTTCCATTTCCAACATATCTTTTTTGATATAGGGCAACCAGAACTGCATACAGTATTCAAGATTAGTATGTCAGTGTGATTTTATACCACAGAATTATGGTATTTATTGTTTTAATATCTATCCCTTTCCTAATAGTTCCTAACATTGATAGCTTATTTTGACAGACGCTGCACACTAAGTGGATGTTTTCAGAGAACTATCAACCATGATTCCCAGATCTCTTTCTTGAGTGGTAAAAACTAACTTAGACCCCATCATTTTGTATGTATAAGTTGGGATAATGTTTTCCAATATGTATGACTTTGCATTTATCAAACATTGAATTACATCTGCCATTTTGTTGCCCAATCACCCAGTTTTAATTTTAGAATGGACATAGAAGGAAGCTGGATCTCACGGCCCAGGCTACCACCCAGACAAAATGCCTCAATTCTCACCCGAAGTGATCACCCTTAGCAACAAGTGAGTAAAGTGTTTACTGTATTCAGTCATTGGTCTTTCTGCAGCAGGTTACAATAGATGTTGCCACTGGATTTGTTCTAGGGTTCAAACACACTATTGGTGTGAGAGGTGCACCTTAATTTAAGTCATTAGAGTTGCATCAGCTATGAATTTGGTGCCTAGGCTGAATTTCAATTGTCAGCCTAGAGGAGAGGCAGCATGTCCCCTTATTAATGCCACAAAACATCTAGTCCCACTCATTCTTAAAAAGCAAAGGTGCCATAAAGGTGGGGAAGTTTGTGCTCTCTCTCTGCATAGTTCCCCATCCACATACTGATTTGTTCTAGAGCATGATTTGCTACATCTTCAGTCCTAGACCCCTTTTGACTTAAGGAATTTCAAGAAAAGATCTGAATGCCAGGAAGTCTGTTTTGTGTGCATCATGTTGCTCGTTCATGTAATATCAGAACTTGTATTTAATTAGGTCTTGATGTATGAGATTCATTTCTTACTGCAAACTGTCAGACATTTTACAGCATGAACAGCAGAACTGCCAAATATGATAAACGTGTCAAGGTCAATGAAGGATTATGATTCAGTGTGAATATTCTAATATTGCATGTAACAATGGTACAGCTAAAACTGTGTCAGCATTTTCATTATAATCTCCTACTTTCAGGAGTTCTCGTAGTACTGTGGCATAAAATCTTTTCACTGCTGAAATTTACAATACAAAGGGTATGTCTATATTGCAATCAGGAGCTGTGATTGCTGCACATCAAGGCACATCCAAACCAATATTGATAGAACTAGTTCACTAAAAATAGCAATGTAGCTGTGGCAACATGGACTAGTTGCCTGAGTACTTACCCACAGCTACAGGTGGGATTGTACGTAGGCGGCCAGCCTGTGCCACCACAATTGCACTGCTATTTTTAGTGAGCTAGCTTTGTCAAGGCTAGCTCAGTTTTCCTACATGTGCTGCAACTGTGCTTCCTGACTGCACTATAGACATACCCATAGTAAGCTTTGTTACATCTGGCAGTCTCCTATACTGCATTCAGTCAGGAGCAGTCAGTCCATCACTAATGAGTGGTCTATCCTCAGAACATAGCCTACACTAGTAATGATGCAGATGTAAATTTTACTGTAATAGAAAAATAACGGTTTCTCTGAGGTCAATGGTAATGGAGAGAGATTTCAGGAGAATGAGAATGATGGGTGTTTTTAATAAAAAAGATGGCATTTAACACATAATTTACATGACTGACTGATTAATAACCAGAACTCTGCAGAAACACACTGATTAAGTTGAATATATTTATTAACACACAGCTAAAAAATGACAACTAACAGGCCATAAAGAATCCAATTGTTAAAAATTGTAACACACATATAAAGTATCAGAGGGGTAGCCATGTTAGTCTGGATCTGTAAAAAGCAACAGAGGATCCTGTGGCACCTTTAAGACTAAAAGATGTATTGGAGCACAAGCTTTTGTGGGTGAATGCCCACTTTGTGAGACGCATGTAATGGAAATTTCCAGAGGCAGGTATAAATATGCAGGCAAGAATCAGTATGGAGATAACGAGGTTAGTTCAATCAGGGAGGGTGAGGTCCTCTGCTAGCAGTTGAGGTGTGAACACCAAGGGAGGAGAAACTGCTTCTGTAGTTGGATAGCCATTCACAGTCTTTGTTTAATCCTGATCTGATGGTGTCAAATTTGCAAATGAACTGAAGCTCAGCAGTTTCTCTTTGGAGTCTGGTCCTGAAGTTTTTTTGCTGTAAGATGGCTACCTTTACATCTGCTATTGTGTGGCCAGGAAGGTTGAAGTGTTTTCCTACAGGTTTTTATATATTGCCATTCTGGATATCTGACATCTTCATCATCTGGACCCATGGGAAGGAGACCCTGGAAGAATTCCACCATGATTTCAACAGTTTCCACCCCACCATCAACCTGAGCCTGGACCAATCTACACAGGAGGTCCACTTCCTAGACACTACAGTACAAATAAGCGATGGTCATGTTAACACCACCCCATACCGAAAATCCACCGACCGCTACGCCTGCCTTCATGCCTCAGCTTCCACCCCAGACACACCACATGATCCATCATCTACAGCCAAGCACTGAGGTACAACCACATCTGCTCCAACCCCTCAGACAGAGACCAACACCTACTAGATCTTCACCAAGCATTCTCAAAACTACGATACCCACACAAGGAAATAAGGAAACAAATCAGCAGAGCCGATGTGTACCCAGAAGCCTCCTGTTACAAGACAAGACCAAGAAAGAAACCAACACAACTCCACTGGCCATCACCTACAGTCCTCAGCTTAAACCTCTCCAATGCATCATCAGTAATCTACAACCCATCCTGGACAATGATCCCTCACTTTCACAGACCTTGGGATGCAGGCCAGTCCGCCCACAGACAACCCACCAACCTTAAGCATATTCTCACCAGCAACCACGCACCGCACCATAACAACTCTAACTCAGGAACCAATCCATGCAACAAACCTCAATGCCAACTCTGCCCACATATCTACACCAGCAACACCATCACAGGACCTAACCAGATCAGCTACAACATCACCGGTTCATTCACCTGCACATCCACCAATGTTATATATGCCATCATGTGCCAGCAATGCCCCTCTGCTATGTACATTGCCAAACTGGACAGTCACTATGTAAGAGGATAAACGGACACTAGTCAGATATCAGGAATGGCAATATACAAAAACATGTAGGAGAACACTTCAACCTCCCTGGCCACACAATAGCAGATGTAAAGGTAGCCATCTTACAGCAAAAAAAACTTCAGGACCAGACTCCAAAGAGAAACTGCTGAGCTTCAGTTCATTTGCAAATTTGACACCATCAGATCAGGATTAAACAAAGACTGTGTATGGCTATCCAACTACAGAAGCAGTTTCTTCTCCCTTGGTGTTCACACCTCAACTGTTAGCAGCGGACCTCACCTTCCCTGATTGAACTAACCTCGTTATCTCCATACTGATTCTTGCCTGCATATTTATGCCTGCATATTTATACCTGCCTCTGGAAATTTCCATTACATGCGTCTAACGAAGTGGGCATTCACCCACGAAGACTTATGCTCCAATACATCTGTTAGTCTTAAAGGTGCCACAGGACCCTCTGTTGCTTTTAACACACATATAAGGCTCCCATAGATTATATTAGTGGCAGTCTGGTGCTGGTCAGACGTTTAGTTTACTTCACTAGCATCCTGCACTGTAAAATAGACATAAAACAGTAATTTCATGTCAACTATAGAGCAGAAGTATAAAAATTGATTGGGAAATATTTGTCTGAATAAGAGTGGGTCACATTGTTGATGGCCATTCACAGAGTAGTCACTGAATTTTTGGAAAAATTTGTAAGTATCACATTTTAGCATAAATATTTACTCATCTGAAATTTTTTCTACAAATGCATTGTTTGCCATTTGCTGCTGACTGTTTCAATCAACCAATCAGGGAAGAGAAACATTACCATGTGAAAAATATGAATAGTGCGTAGCTGAAGTGAGCAATTAAACAACTCAGCATAAAAATTGTTCAGCAACAAAGATTAATATTGAAGACAATTGTGATCAGGTCATAATCTATTTGCTAACCAAAATTTGATAAATTATTATTTTGTAATAAATAATTCAATTATATAATGGCCCCCTGTAAGACATACCTAACCCAAATGTTCCATTTTGAATACTTAGCATAATGTAATATATATTTTATTGGATACAAGCCTAAAACTTTTACTGTAAGTTCTAAGTAAAATGAACACTTTAAAGTTGCAACTCAGATCTGAAACATTTCTTTTAGGGTAAAATTGAATATGATCATGGTATCGTGATCTAAGTTGATTGCACTTTCACCCATCCTGCCTCTACCATAACACTGAAATATACAATATAGCTTGATTGAGAAAACAACCAACCCTTTCCCTCTTTTGCTAAATATCACTCATGTATGTGGGCAATGTTTTGGAAGTCTGATTTTCTCTTTTTAAAGAGATACTTATCAAACTTCCTCTTTTACAAGCACCTTTGTATATAACTAGAGGCCTGCATGCCTATTTATAAGTAGAACTGTTCTCACCAGACCCCACAAATTTCAACCAATTGCCTTCCAAGCCCCCAAAACAATCTATTCTCCCACTCAGCACTCTCAAATACAGCCACAAAACAAATTCACCGATTTGTCTCTTCACAGTCCCCAGCAAGGCAGCAATTTGTGTGCTTCCCAACACACAAACGTGACTCCCACAAATGTCCCTGCAACCATCCCTAACTTCTCTTCATGGGTCCAACTGACATCAGCTACACCTGCTGACTTCTCCGGGGTTTTGTCTCTCCACAGATGATGCTGTATATTAACTTCCAGTGGTAGTCTATTGAGTCCTTTCCTTAGAATTCCATCCATAGCAACAGCTGGATTTATGCTCCTAATGCATCACTTTCCCTTCAACCTACATCTGGACTCCTTGGAAAGGAGACTATTGAAAACAGAGATCGAGCACACCATGGGCTGAGGTGAATACAAGATTGACTTTATTTCCTATTTACACTGACTTCTACCTCTTTGTTCTAGGCCCCGTAGCAGTCACTCTCAGTGTTCTGGACTAATACCCCTTTCTGAAGAAGGAAGGGTGATCAAATCTTTATCCAAACTTTACTTTAAAAACATATAACAGGAATAAGAATAAATACCCCCATCAAGGACAGGGTAGACTGCCTGAACCTTCAGCCTTGTGTCAGGGATTTATTTTGCCCCTCTAAGACACCCAACAACTATTCCTTTGATTTTCTTGAAAGCTGTATGTAATCCTTCAAGAATGCAGGAGGCTGTCTTCCTCTTGCTGGCTATCTCTTTGCAGGGAAAGGATCTGTAGGACATGCTGGCAATTCTATGTGGACAGATGCAGTGTTGTTCACAGCTTTAGTCTCAGAGTAGCAATCTGAGTGTATTGGAGGTCCACCTGGTGACATAAGATGACACTCATTCCGACAGATGATTCCTGCTGGCACCCTGAGAAAAACAGGATTGAGGCATCCTGGAACATTCCTTCACTGTCACCTTTTCTTCAGAGTTTTTCATCCAAACATGATCTCCTGGATTCAGTATTCCCAAAGATTTCACTCCACGGTGCCTGTCAAAGTCCCTCTTCTGATCGGTTTTATATTGAACTTCCTTCTTCCGTATTGAACAGTTCCATCTGAGCAGCAGTGAGGCTTGTAGAAAGGATAATGGCCTCTGCTACAGGTCCCATTATATAGACCAAGGAAAGGGTCTGGAGCACTGGGCCTGGTTTAAGACCTGAGGCCTGAACCAAAGTCAGAAAAAGCCAGGCTATGAGCAAAAGGCAGGGCTGTCATAAAGCAGACCCTTGCTTGCAAGTTTGCTGTCCAGTACATGAATTTGGTAAAAACATGGTTAGTGTTGCTAAAACACCAGAACTTCTAAAAAGTACTAAGTACTGGGTATTCATGTAAACTCATTCCAGGAGGCTACTGCAGGTACACCCCAACATAGAGTTATGGCATAAACACAATCCTGGAAGATGGTACAGGAACACACCAGCCCCAAACAAGACAAGGATGGGAGGAGAGGATGATGGATAGAGATGTTTTGTTCTAACAAGCCAGTACAAGGTGCAGTACTGGTAACTAGCCACATCAGGAATATAATACACATCTTGTTTGTATCAATGTATACAAGAGAAATCATAGGAGAGGCACCTTTGTCCAGCCAAGGGGGCAGCAGAAAGTCCTGCTGCTGACGGAGCTGGTCCATTGTCATGGGCATACATGAATTAATGTACCTGTAACCACGAAGCCAGGGCACTAGCACCATGTCTCATTGACAAACTTGGCCAAGCTCCTTCGCCACTCAAATCTATGTTTTTTCTGGGTAGTACTATTGGGTGCTATCTGCGCAGAGCTGGTGCAGCATACGGAGAGAATATACACACATGCCACCTGACAACACAAGGTATTAACTTGTTCCTCCCCTGATTTTTGATCTAAACAGTATGCCTGGTGAAACCTCTGGAATCTGTTTACCCAGAATGGACATCCATTAGGGTTCTGGAAATCAAATTGTGCTGGGGATGGAAAAAGGCTAGATTAGATGTGGCCACCTCTACTAGTTTCCCAGACTACAGATTCTCTACCTGCCCTTCATTCCTTTTTCTTTGTTGCCTCTGTGTGGAGTAAGGTGATGGGGCACTTTAAGGAATCAAACTGGTGTTGCTGTGGGCCTAGCATTAGTTTCAGTGTCCTTTACTTTCCTATCCTCACTCCCTGTTGCAATCTGGACTCACCATGCTAGTTCTCTCTGGAGTCTGAGTTTTCAGGCCTCTTCTCTGCCTGTTCTGCTGCTAACTCTGTGTAGCTTTTTGTCTGATCTGAAGGGCTTGCCTTTGTTTTCTCCCCCCCATCCCATTTTATTTTTGCAGAAGTATTTTCTGATCTGTTGGGTCTTTATTATATCCCCATCTGAGACCCAAACATACCACGGTTGGGATGAACAGAAGACTATTTCCTGTTTATGAAGACCCTCCCCCCCCCATTTGTCACTCTAAATGTTCACAATTAATATCACAACTATAAGTATTGGTTCAGGCATCTGCAGGGTCCTTTCAAACATGCATTTCACACTGTAGTTCAGTGGTAACTAGGGTTGAAGTTGGAAGGTTTAACACAGGGGTCGGCAACCTTTCAGAAGTGGTGTGCCGAGTCTTCATTTATTCACTCTAATTTAAGGTTTCACGTGCCAGTAATACATTTTAACGTTTTTAGAAGGTCTCTTTCTATACAAATATAATATATAACTAAACTATTGTTTTATGTAAAGTAAATAAGGTTTTTAAAATGTTTAAGAAGCTTCACTAAAAATGAAATTAAAATGCAGAGCACCCCAGACCGGTGGCCAGGACCCGGGCAGTGAGAGTGCCACTGAAAATCAGCTTGTGTGCCGCCTTTGGCACACGTGCCATAGGTTGCCTACCCCTGGTGTAACATCCAAATGGGGCTACCACAATCCATGCTCTACTCTACCACTTAACTTAGACTTGACCAAAATATTTTAGTCAGGGCAGTGGAGTTTGCTTGAATAAGGTTTTGGCAAATTTCTCTCTCCCTGCTTTAACCAGTATACTCAGAACTATGTTTGGGGGTGTGGTGACTGTTTACAGTCATGCAGTGAGGACGAATATGGAACCACAGTCCCTTCCCCCTCCCCCCCCCGATGGAATTGGCCTCTAGTAGACTCAAATTTTGAGTTGAGAGGGCTAAACTTGAAGTTAGTTCCATGGTGGAAGGGGAAAAGGGGGCAGGAGAGGCAAACAGGCCTGATGGAAAAATTAACAAGAGACTTTGAAAGTAAGAATTTACCAGCGCCTCTCTCCTGCAAGAGTTTCCTGTTTAGGGAGCAATCTGACCTTACATGCCATGAATAATCTTTGCTTGGTATTAACATCACCACTTGCCCTTTGAAGAGTGGAATCAAACCGCATCTTAGGAAAATATTTTATTTATGCAATGACTGTCAATTACAAAGAATTTTGAAAAAATTCAGCATAAGGACACTGAAGTTTAAAAAAAAACTTTACAGACTGATATCAAAACAAAGTACGTGTATGTTTTTTTTTTTAAAATATGAGATGAGTCAGTTATACTTTCTTACTCTGTTAGAAAATGAAAAACAAAAACAGAAAAAAAATTCTAGTGGATCTATTTATACAAAAAATATTTTATGCCAAACACAATATGAAATTATTGTGTGACAAATACAACCATAAATAGCAATTTTGTTCAAATAAAATAAAAATCAATAAGTACAGCAGCATGAAGTTCTAAAAGACACAAGTCATATAATACATTTTAGTGAAGGTCACCGGTTGGGTATGTTCTCCAAGCAGCATGCTGGAACTGTGAGCACAGATAACACATATTGCACTAATGACTCACGCTAATACGAATTAAATCAGCAGATGCATATTCTAATTCAAGATGTGCCCAATTATTATATCACCCATCGATTCAGGTTCTTTTCAAAGTTAAAGAACAGATGGTTTAACTGATGCTATATACACACCTCTACCTCGATATAATGCTACCCAATATAACACAAATTTGGATACAATGCGGTAAAGCAGTGCTCCGGGGGGGGGGGGGGGGGGGGGGCTGTGCACTCCAGTGGATCAAAGCAAGTTCAATATAACGTGGTTTCACCTATAATGAGATAAGATTTTTTGGCTCCCAAGGACAGCATTATATCGAGGTAGAGGTGTAGGTATTCTTCAAACATGCACTAGACTCTAGCATTTGATTGATTTACAGTTTGTTTTCATGCTTTTTGTTTTTCCTCACTCTGTTTTCTTTACAAATTTTTACCTTTTCACTCTTCCTGGTACAGCAGTTGTGTTCTGAAAAAAAGTGACTCTGCTGGTGGTATTATGTATCAGGGGGTAGCCGTGTTAGTCTGTATCTACAAAAACTACAAGGAGTCTGGTGGCACCTTAAAGACTAACAGATTTATTTGGGCATAAGCTTTCGTGAGTAAAAACCTCACTTCTTCGGATGCATAGAGTGAAAGTTACAGATGCAGGCATTATATACTGACACATGGAGAGCAGGGAGTTACTTCACAAGTGGAGAACCAGTGTTGACAGGGCCAATTCAATCAGGGTGGATGTAGTCCACTCCCAATAATAGATGAGGAGGTGTCAATTCCAAGAGAAGAAAAGCTGCTTCTGTAATGAGCCAGCCACTCCCAGTCTCTATTCAAGCCCAGATTAATGGTGTTGAATTTGCAAATGGTGGTATTATGGTTGTTTCCGTTATTTCTATATCGAAAGTGGTCATTTTAACACGAAGAAAAAAAGTCTCAAACTGTCATCCGTGCAGACTCAAACTGGATTCAGAGTCATGCCAGGTTCTTCCCATCTCCTATATGATGATGGAGCCTTGATAGACAGGTTCTTAAAAAACACATTAATCCTTTACTTATGCTTATAAGTCTTTCTAGAATATGAAAATGTGCCTTCAAATTATAAATGGCTCTGAACTTCGCTAGCTTTTCCTCCACTTGGCTTAGTGATGAATGTGTTCAGAAGACTCGCAGATTGGTGTGGGTAGTTATCCAAAGTTAAGGAGGCACTTCTATTTCTCATTGTTATGGGTGACAAGCTGATCAGTCCTGGAGTGTTCACATTTGCCTTATAAAGCCAGGGGAACTGGCACATCTGCCCATGCATAGGTCCCTTATATAAAAGAGCTATTCTATTACATTGGTAGCAATGAATGATGCTTAGAATTGGGATTAAGGAAGCTTTACTTTATTATATTTTCCTCTATTTTCAAAATGAGGTAGTGCCCAACAAGCCCCAAGTGGTAGAGTTTCCCCTGATTTTCTTTTAGATTTAGTAATTCCCTACCCATCTCCTTGAATTACTGCTGTGCAAAGCTAACAGAAGTTCAGTTTAGTCTGTTACATAAGATTGGCTATAAGTGTCTGCAAATTTAAAGAGAAAGATTCTAGTACAAACTGTGTTGTTTAAGTTTAAAATAAACTGCAGTAAGGAATCTTCAAGGTCACCTGGAGTCATGGATTGACATAGCAATCTACAGAATTCTAGACATGGAAGACCGTGTTTATAGTCAAAGTTACTGTGTCACCCTGTTCCCCACGTTCACCATTTTTATATGGCTATGTTACATTTTGTACAAAGTATGGCTGGTGAGGTATCATTCGAAAACTCATAATATCATCCTGTTGAAATGTGTGTAACAACACTGCATGTAAAATTATGCAACTTTGCTACATGATTGTTACTGAAACATGTTGTAGTTCTGGGTAATGCCCACAAACCAATTTTCCAGAGACAAAGACACCCTAGCATGCCAGAAAAATGCTAAAGAGGCATTCCTGGCTTAATCGGATATTCTGCAGCAGAGGGGGTGGGGAGCTGTAAAGAAGAAATGTACAATTCATCTAAAGGACAGTTTGGAGCTCACATACGCAATGGAAATGCCTGCCTCTATGACCCAGCAAGGATTTTTCCATCACAAAGGGTTGAGATATAAGAAGGGAGGGAAGTGTCCCTAGCCACCCCTCTCCATTTTCCATCTCTCTGCTCATGACAACAAGGACTCTCAAACAACTGAACAAAGAAGGAGTGGTCCCAGGCTGAAAAGGAATGCAGCCTGTGAAATTTTACCACAACTTATGGTGAGACAGATCCTTTGTTTTTAAACCTATTAACCTTTGAAAAGTTTAGGAATTAGCTTGTGTGTTTATTCTTTTATTTTCTTTGTACCAATACATATAGATCAAGGAATCCATTTTGAAGCACTTGGAGGAGAGGAAGGTGATCAGGAACAGTCAACATGGATTCACCATGGGCAAGTCATGCCTAACCAACCTGATTGCCTTCTCTGATGAGATAACTGGCTCTGTGGATATGGGGGAAGCGGTGACTGTGATATACCTCGGGAGGTGGTGGGAATCTCCATCCTTAGAGGTTTTTAAGGCCCGGCTTGACAAAGTCTTGGCAGGGATGATTTAGTTGGTGTTGGTCCTGCTTTGAGCAGGGGATTGGACTAGATGACATCCTGAGGTCTCTTCCAACCCTAATATTCTATGATTCTATACTTGTAATCACTTAAAATCTATCCTCTAGTTAATACACTTGTTTTATAGTTTTATCTGAATCAGTGTGTTTGATTGAAGACTTTGGGAAGCCTCTACTTGAGATAACAAAGCCTGGTATATAAACATTATCCGTTGTTGAAATGTGGGACTATCTATAAGCTTATACTGTCCCTTGTTGGGCCTGAGACACACCCTTAATACCACACCTTTTCTCCACTGTTTCTCAAAAACAGTCAGTATTGTTCACCAAATATATTGGGTTTGGGCCAAATTGTTAGAGGGCTTCCAGTTGTGCGTATGCTAGATCTCCATGGACACTGATTGTGCATTGAGAGTACCTGTTAGCATGCTCAAGTGCCAATACATGCAGATAGATGTACCTATAAATACCATTGGCATTGTTTATGGAGGGGCTTTGACAATCTGGAATTAGAGCCAAGATTATTAGTATCGTCAACTCTACAAAACATTCCTATTCACTCCCCAAACTGCATTTTTCAGCATTGTGAAAAGCAATATATATTGTTTCATTCTCACTTTACATGCATCTTTATTTCTGGCATCATAAGAATGTTGTAGCTTATTCTTAATAAAAGCATGACAGAGAAAACATAGAAACAATAAAAGTTTCTATATCCATGCCAAACACTTACCAGCGGTTACCCTTCAGTCTTATAGGGCCTACTAGGACAAAGTCTTTCCAACACTTCTGCAATGGTTGGTGCCCTGCCTAGGATATAAGGCCAAGGGTACTGGAACCTTTGTAGAAATGGGGGTCTACTGGTGCTGGAACCGGGGAGGGGAACAGGGAGCATGCCCCCCATGTTTTAACAATGTGCCCCATACACTGCAAGCCTCGGACAGGCACGGAGCGATGCTGGCAGGGCTGCAGTTCACATCAGGGGCGCTGGTAAAAATGATCAGCTCCCCCACTGCGAAGCACAGCCCCTGCCAGCGATGCTCCAAGCCTGCCCCATTTTTGCAGTTTGGGGGGGACAACACTGCCCCCTGCTACCTCAAACTATGTCCATGTTAAAATGTGGGGGGGGGCATTGTCCCCTGACCCTCAGTTCTGGCACTGTTGCAGGTGGTCCTGTCCATTTGCTGAGTCAAAAGTAGGCCCCAAGTCCATTTAAACCCAGCCTTTTTAATATCAAAAGCCCTTTCTTTGTTCATTGGTCTCTGAAAACCAGCTTGCAATGGTATATGCAAGTCTCCTGAGGGGGTGTTACCTCTATAGAGGTGTTTACAACCTACAAGATTCACCTTAATCACTTCCCACTGTTTTTGATTCCTGGAAAAGTTATATTACCCCTCCCCCTTGGAGTTGTGAACAATCCCTGGCACACAGCGATACATACGTTTAATACAATATGGTTCTCAAAGATATTTCATACAGTTGCAATATCTGTCACATATACATCTAGGAACAAAGAATGCAGCTATACTTACAGGATGGGGGACTCTATCCTGGGAATCACTGACTGAAAAAGACGTTAGGTTCATGGTAGATAATCAGCTGAATATGAGCTGCCAGTGTGACACTGTGGCCAAAGGACTAATGTGATCCTTGGATGTATGAACAGGGCATCTCAAGTAGGAGTAGGGAGATTGCCTCTATATTTGGCAATGATGCAACTGCTACTGGAATACTGTTTCCAATTCTCATGTTCAAACTTCAGGAAGGTGTTGATAAATTGGAGAGGGTTCAGGAAAGAGCCATGAGAATGATTAAAGGTTTGGAAAACATTCCTTATAATGATGGAGCTCCTGGAGTTCATTTAGCGTAACAAAGAGAAAGGTAAGGGGGTCACTTGATAAGTTCCTACATGGGAAACAGAAATTTGATAAAAAGGGCTTTTCCATCTAGCAGAAGAAGGTATAACAAAGTCCAATGTCAGAAGCTGAAGCTAGACAAATTCAGACTAGAAATAAGGCATATTGGAAACAAACAAACACTACAGAAACTAGTCTCTGTAATTAACTATTGGAACAATTTACCATGTGTTGTGATATATCAGTGGTGGGCAACCTGCAGACCGTGGGCTGCAGGCGGCCCATCAGGGTAATCTCATTGTGGGCTGCGAGACATTTTGCTGACATTGACCTTCTACAGGCATGGCCCCCTGCAGCTCCCAGTGGCTGCGGTTCTCCATTCCCAGCCAATGGGAGAATCAGAAAGTGGCGGGCCACAGGGACGTGCTGGTCGCTGCTTCCAACAGCTCCTATTGGCCGGGAATGGTGAACCGCGGCCACTTGGAGCTGTGGGAGACCGTGCCTGCGTATGGTCTACGTCAGCGAAAATGTCTCACGGCCCGCAATCAGATTACCCTGATGGGCGGCATGTGGCCTGCAGGCCACAGGTTGCTTACCACAACATTCTTCATCACTGAAAGTTTAGAAGAAAAAATCATCCTTTTTAAAAATCAAGATATTCTCTAGTTCAAACGGAAATAAGTTTTGGGTAATTCTAAAGCCTTTGTTATTCAGAGGTCAGATCACAGTGGTCCCTTTTGGCCTTCTAATCTAGAAAATTAAAAGTTTTTTGGACTTGGGTAACATTCAGTACTAACAAAATCTCAGCCAAAATCACTTTAAATCCATATTTTCATAGAGGAAAACTATACAAAATGGCAATCTTCTACATACCATCTCTTAGCAAACTGTCAAAGAATCATAGAAGATTAGAGTTGGAGGAGACCTCGGGAGGTCATCTAGTCCAACCCCCTGCTCAAAGCAGGACTTGCTTACCCCAGCAGAGGGAGGCCACTCGGTCCGGTCCTGTTTGGCCAGAACCAGAGTCCACAGGACAGTCTAGAACCCCCAGTGGGGCTGGGCGACACACAGTCCCAGTCAGGGGTTAGCCTGATCTGGGCGACTCAAGCTGTTGTCACTTAAACTGAGTCTGCAAGTGGGCTGGGCCATGGGCTTGAGGAGGCTCAGGCAGTCCATAACCAAACAGTCTCGGGGCTGGCTTTAGCCTGGGCGGGGCTCAGGCAGCCAGCAAACAATCCAGTCTGAGGTGGGTGTCTGGGGAGGGAGGTGCCTTCCCCACAGCAAGAGCTCGTCTGGCTCCTCGGGGTACATGGCGGCGGGCACTCTGGGCCAGTCCTCGTCAGCATCTGGGGCTTGGGTACAGCCAGGCATAGGGTTCCCTCTGGGGCTCTGCAGAACAGACAGAGCATCCTTCTCCACTGCAGGTTCTGCCTCCACTGAGCTGCAGGACCTGCCTTTTATAGTTCTGGCCACACCCCTGTACTTCCAGCAAGGGGGGTGGGGCGACCTAGGTTCCGCCCTCCAAGGGGAGTGTAGTGGACCCTCGCTCACCCCAGAGGAGGGAGGCCACTCTGCCTCACTAGAAGGACCAACACCAACTAAATCATCCCAGCCAGGGCTTTGTCAAGCCGAGAATTAAAAAACTCCAAGAATGGAGAATCCACCACGTCCCTAGGTAACCCATTCCAGTGCCTCACCACCCTCCTAGTGAAACAGTGTTTACTAATATCCAACATAGACCTCCCCCAACTTGAGACCGTTGCTCCTTGTTCTGTCATCTGCGACCACTGAGAACAGATGAGCTCCATCCTCTCTGGAACCCCCCTTCAGGTAGTTGAAGGCTACTATCAAATACCCCCTCACTCTTCTCTTCTGCAGACTAAATATCCCCAGTTCCCTCAGACTCTCCTCGTAAGTCATGTGCCCCAGCCCCCTAATAGTTTTCGTTGCCCTCCACTGGACTCTCTCCAATTTGTCCACATCCTTTCGGTCATGGGGACCCAAAACTCCAGGTGTGGCCTCACCAGTGCTGAGCAGAGGGGAATAATCACTTCCCCCGATCTGCTGGCAATGCTCCTATTAATGCAGCTCAATATACTGTTAGCCTTCTTGGCAACAAGGACACACTGCTGACTCATATCCAGCTTCTCATCCACTGTAATCCCCAGGTCCTTTTCTGCATTAACCAATCGGTCCCCAGCCTGTAGCGGTGCATGGGATTCTTCGGTCCTAACCCTATCCCTACCCTCCAGTGTACCTACCACTTCCCCCAGTTTAGTGTCATCTGTGAACTTGCTGAGGGTGCAGTCCATCCCATCATCCAGATCATTAATAAATATCTACTCTTTAATAAAGATCTAATAAAGACCTAGACGATTAATAAAGATACTAGTCTTATCTAGTAAGAAAGGCAGGTTTTACTACAGTTTGCACTTAGGCTGACCAGATGGGACCTTCCCGATATTCAGGGCTTTGTCTTATATATGCAACTATATCCCTCTCCTGAAAAAAATATATATATTCACATTTGCTGTCTAGTTATCCTATTCACACTACAGAGCCAATAAAGCAACATACAAGCAAACTGTATTCTATCCTGTTTTGTACATCAACAAGGCAGTGATGTTGATCCTGATTACAAGTTATTTAAGAGTTATGAGGTTTGAGTTTGTTCGGGACCAAAGCTTACAGAGCTAGCCACTAGGGAAAAATAAATTATTTTGACTGGAAAGCAAACAAACTTGACATGGATGTCATTGAAAGAAGAATGACTAGATCAGTGCACAATGATCTTTTCTCACCACCTTTCCAACTGAACACTTTAATCCATACTGTAAGAGTATTTATTCTGGTGTAATAAGACTACCGCATACAGCAAACAAACCATTTTGTTCTTCCCTATTATTGGTTGATCTAGTAATGGCATTTCTATGAACAAGAGGGAACATGCATTTTCTCTAATCCCTTTTAACATAATCAACTTGGAGTATTTGATATTTGTGTTTCTGTTCACCTATCTACCAATATTTCATATCCCTTTAGGATTTTCTCAGTCAAGGTTCAGAAACTCCCAACATGTCATTCTGATATACTTGCTGACCATCCTAATGCAAGCAGACAGGCCAATTTCACACCTAAATCTCTGACACAACGTTCTGCAATATCTATCCTTGATAAGTGTGATAAAGAAAATTCAGTCTCCCAAATTTCACAAAATTAGGCTTTCTAGGTTTTAGTAAGAAGATTCTGACTGTATGGAATATTTGACATTCTTGACAGCTAACTTTAGAAAAAAATACTGAAGCATAAAGTGGGTTATGTTATAAAAGTTATCATTCTAAGTTTAGAAGTTACAGATGTAGGACAGAAAAAAATCCCCTGTATGTAATCTGCTGTAAACTTTACTGCTCAACTCCTTCCATACATTTGTAGTGAAGGATATGCTTGTGTTCATTTTAAACAAAATGTGATTTAGAAGGTACGTATGCATAAAGAAGCATGCTGTGGCTCACCACCCTAGGAACATTCTAGAAAAGTTCGGGGGGGGGGGAGGGGTGAGCTCAACATGTGGAGTGGAGAAGTACAAGCATGTGATGAACAAATCCATATATAGAAAGGTTAAGTATGATTGGCAAGAGGTTTGTGTTATGTAACTTGTTATGTAACTACCATGTGCTATAACATAATGATGGGAGGGCTCCTTGTGAGAGGGACTCTGGCTGATTTTTGTACCAAGGGATCTCCCTTTGTGCACATTGAATAAAGTCTTGTTGAATTGAATTGAATGAAGTATCGAAGACCCTTGATTCTGCCCGGCATCTGACTCATTTGGTTATTATTGGGAACCACAAAATCCCAACAGTAGCTAATATAGTACTTCCTATCCCCTCACATAAAACTTCTAGAAGAAAAACATTCCTAAACAGACAAGCATCAGCCAATATGTCTCTCATTAGCAAAAAATCCTCCCCCCTGTGAGGCAACGTTATTATGACCAGCTTCCCCAGAATTATCAATATCTATTGACTGATAAATCAGTGACTAGTACCACAGTCTTGACAGCTAGTGGAGGAAAATCACTAATGTTCTCGCCATTAGATCTTTTGATGACTTTGTCAATAGCATCGTGTTAAAGGATAAAGAAGAAACTGGTGCAGAGAAAACTCTTCTTTCAAACCCACTGACAAGGGAATCTGCTAAAGAATTTCTGTCCTTTGTGGTTTCACTAACGGACAAATTGATCTATATTTGGCTTTTCACTAACAGAACTTTTGAAATATCAATTTCACTTAAAGCTCTTTCTCACAGCAAAAACACTCATAGTTCCATTTTCCCCTCTTCTTGGGATATACACAGTACACTTTGCTCTCAGAAACCCCCCCACAAGCAACAAATATAATAGAGCAATAATACTTTGGTCTCATTTGCCATTAAAACTGAACATCTCCCTTGTGGGCATTGCTACTTTGTGAAGCACTTCCATATTGGTAATATTTCTAGTTTGTTATTAATTGACAGTATCCTCCTGGCACCACTCTTATTTTATAAACTAATTGTTCAGATTAGGAGTACACCCCCAACCTCTTTGGAGCCCTCACTACTCAGAAAAATTGAAAGATATATGTGAATGCATTAACAACAAATCTGATTCATGAGAGATTAGATCGATATAAGCAAGTGGATTAGAGCTGGATCCTTAGGATGAAAAAAAAATGGGCTTTTCAGATACTTCCAATGGAAAGTTCACTTAGAGGGGGTTCTCTCCTCTTTTTACTGTTTTTATTAATGAAGTTTTCTTCATGCTAATGTTCATGGAAAGAAAATTCCCCTGGACAACTGTTGATTAGCGATGAAATAACTCACTTTGTAATGAAATGAAGTAAAATTTGGACTAAAGTAGATTATAGACCCAGAATCATCCCATTAGCCTAGAAATACTATGTGATTTCAGTGACCAATACCATGGTTTGAATATATAATTCAAACAGAGGTTATGGGTTTCGTGACTGGGGTACTTTGATCTTTGTTATGCAGCTAGGCAGACTAGAACATAATAATGGTCCCTTCTAGATTTAAAAAATTTATGGTTTTAGTACCCAAAGGAATGCGTGCAGACAGTTCACAAGCAATAGTTATGAGAAATTTATATGCAAACATTCAGCGTTTAAACACATTTGTCAAAAAAAACAAATCCTAGTCTGTACACACATCCATCCAAAAAGAGCTATGTTAAAAGAATTCTAAGGTTGCAAAGTCAAATGCTCAAAAGTTAGAAAATGACCCTCACGTGAATAGCACAGTTGCCAACTTTCACGCAGTAAATAAGCACTTCGACTTTCATAATAAGCCAAAAATCAAACTAATCCCATTTCAAAACAAGGCCAAAACAAGCCAATCCCTAAGAACCCCAACACTCTATGTGACTAGATCCCCACCCCCAACATGTAGTCTGGGACTGCGGTGAACCCGCTGTGCATTGCTGACTCTCTCCCCCCATTGGCCCTGCTTGCCCCCCCCTTGCTGGGAGCCGATCAAATAAAGAAGCAACAAGCAACAAGCTACAAACAATAAACTAGCCAACAAGCAACTCACAAGCCAATTAAGACAAAAACAAGCCCAATTTCTGCATTTTTTCCATAGGTTTGGCATGTCTGGTGCATAGGCTTTATGTCAGGGGTCGGCAACCTTTCAGAAGCAGTGTGCCGAGTCTTCATTTATTCACTCTAATTTAAGGTTTCGCATGCCGGCAATACATTTCAATGTTTTTTAGAAGGTCTCTCTCTATAAGTCTATATATTATATAACTAAACTAGTGTTGTATTGTAAAATAAACAAGGTTTTCAAAATGTTTAAGAAGTTTCATTTAAAATGAAATTAAAATGTTGATCTTACGCCACCGGCCCGCTCAGCCTGCTGTTGGTCTGGGGTTCTGTTCACCGCGGCCGGCAGCGGGCTGAGCGAGGCCTGCGACCAGGACCCTGGCTGGCAAGGGTCCGGCAGCCAGAACCCCAGACCAGCAGCTGGCTGAGTGGGGCCGGCGGCCAGGACCCCAGACTGGCAGTGGACTGAATGGCTCAGCTCACTGCCGCTCAGGGGTTCCATCCGCCGGCTCCTGCCAGCTGGGATCCTGGCTGCCGGATCCACTCAGCCCGCTGCCAGTCTGGGGTCCCGGTCGTCCCCACATACAGTGGGTACCTACCTTCTCCCTGGTTCTGGCCATTCTCTTCCTCTCTCTGCACTGAGTTGAGGGTGGCAGTGCACTGAGCACAGGGCTGGGGGTGAAGGGTTGAGCTAAAATGAGGGAGGGGGCTCAGGGTTGGGGCAGGAGGTTCGGGTGTGGGACACTTACCTGGGCAGCTCCCATTTGATGCGAGGAGTGCAGATGGGAATGGGGGGGGGGTGCAGGAGCTCCTGTTTGGTGCTCCAGGTGGGGATGTGGCGGGTGCATGCAGTGTGGGGGGGCTGGGGATGTGGGGCGGTGCAGGTGTCAGGGCAGAGGGGGGGCTGGGGATGTGTGGGGGTGCCAGAGTCAGGTCTAGGGTTGTGGGGGTGGGATGAAGGAGTCAAGCAGAGGACTGGGTGTGTATGAGGGAGGTACAGGGCTCAGGGCAGAGTGTGTGTGTGTGTGTGGGGGGGGTGCGGGGGTCAGGGCTCAGGGGAGAGGGCTGGATGACTGCCCCCCTAAGAACTCCCAACCCCCCAGCTCCTTGTCCCCTGACCACCCCCTCCAGAGACCCCCACCCTAACTGCCCCCCACAGGACCCTCCTTGCTCCCTGTCCCCTGACTGCCCTGACCCCTATCAACCCCCCGACAGACCCCAGGACTCCCATGCCCCATCCAACCCCCCCTGCTCCCTGACTGCCCCCTCCAGAGACCCCCCCATCCAACCCACCCTGTCCCCTGACTTTTAGCCATTTTACATGTAGCACAATCTTCAAACTCTGCAGCATTCAAGAATATTAATTCAGCATTCGCAATGTCTTTCCTTCTATAGTTTGTAAGAGGACTATAATACAGTGAAACATGTACAAGTTACTGACCTTATCAGGCAAACTCCAGTCTTTGAAGAACATCTTCATGCATCCCCAGAAGTAATGATTAATTCTGCTCCACCCTGAATTAGATCTCTCTTAAAAATCCTTTTCTGTTGCCCTCCGCTGGACTCCCTCCAATTTGTCCACATCCTTTCTGTACCGGGGGAAACTGGACACAATCCTCCAGATGTGGCTCACCAGTGCCGAATAGAGGGGAATAATCACTTCCCTCGATCTGCTGGCAATGCTCCTATTAATGCAGTCCAATATGCCATTAACCTTCTTGGCAACAAAGGGCACACTGCTGACTCATATCCAGCTTCTCGTCCACTGTAATCCTCAGGTCCTTTTCTGCAGAACTGCTACTTAGGCCAGTCAGTCCCCAACCTGTAGCAGGACAGAAGAATCCCATTCACTAAGTGCAGGACTCTGCACTTGCCCTTGTTGAACCTTACCAGATTTCTTTTGGCCCAATCCTCCAATTTGTCTAGGTCACTCTGGATGCTATCTGTACCTTCAGCATATCTACCTCTCCCACCAGCTTAGTGTCATCCGCGAACTTGCTGAGGGTGCAATCCTTCCCATCATCCAGAACACTAATGAAGATGTTGAACAAAACTGGCTCCAGGACTGACTCCTGGGGCACTCCACTTGATACCGGCTGCCAACTAGACATCAAGACATTGATCACTACCCATTGAGTCTGATGATCTAGCGAGATTTCTATCCACTTTATAGGCCATTCATCCAATCCATACTTTTTTAACTTGCTGGCAAGAATAATGTGGGATACTATGGGGTACCTCAGGTCTGAATTTTGGGGAAACAAAGCAAGGCTTAAGCAAAGGAATGTGTGTTTACTTCAATTTACATCATAAAGGTAAACAGGGTCCTCAGAGAGCGAGAAGGAGAAGACTGGAGACAAGAAAAAAATCTGTATTTCAGCAAGCCAAGGTTAGAAGAAACAGCCTGAGGCCTCTTTCACTACTAGATACCATGTCGCCTCCTTTATAGTTTGAATAAACTTTGCTTTGAGAGATAACCTTCAGGAAAATGTGTCTCAATAGGGGACTGGACTATAAAAGTGTGGAGCAAAAAACATCCCAAGTTCTCTTTCCTTATGCATCTCTCTCTTTTCACCTACGTTGACAAAAGAGACAATTATTGTACTTTGGAATCAGATCCTGGCCTGATAATTTGGTAAGCAATATTACAGGAAACATGTGGAAAGGGACTTCACCTTGAATAAAGTCTAGTTTGTTCAGTTTAGAAAGTATTGTATCTTTATTTTTCTTGGAACAATTTCTAACTTTAATGCCTCATTACTTGTACTCACTTAAAATTTCTTTGTAAAGAATAAATCAAGTTTCTTTACTTAATTAAAACTAACCACTGTTGTGAATTGTTTGAGTAACTCCATTTAACGTAGCAGACTGTTGTATGTTGATCCTCTTAGAGAGGCAATGAAGCTGAGAGGGCTGGACAAACATTTTTTTGGGGGAAATCCAGAGATGGGAATGTGTTGGGGTCACCCTGAAAATATTTACCCATGCTGCTGGGAGCCAGAGTGTGGTTGGTGTTTGCTGACAGGCAGCTAGGGTCAGAGCTGCTGAACCAGACCTGTGGCTATACGCAGGCTGTGACCTGCATGCTTTTTGTGAAGAGACAAAGTTGGGACCGACAGCAGCAAAGCATTGAGGCACCCCAGGTTGCAGGGCAGCTGGTGACAGCCCCTTACTGATCTGGATTGCACCCTGGAATGTCAAAGGCTCATTAAGGGCGTTTCTTGTTTTTTGCACTTTTGTTTAATGATTTTTTTTTTTAAAGTGGAGACACGAACTAAAATGATTCCCCCTGCAGAAAGAGAGGAGTGATGGCAGGTTTTACATCACTTTGCCCAGCAATGCCAACTCTGGTGTCTTTCGCCAAAACACCAGCTTGAACTTTACAATACAGCGAATTAAGCCCTTGGATCTCCCGGGTGCCTGGGAGGTGGGGTTAGTGGAAAGTCCAAGAAGAAGCCTCGGCAAAGAGGAGATGCTCTCTACCCCACCAGTAGAAAATATATAAGTAAAATCGGTGGATTTAAGTCTAAAACTTTTCTACCCACAGGGTTGTAGTTCATGACCACCTCAGGTGGTCCTGGGTGACGAGCCACGGTATTGTTCATATGATCCAGTAATTTGGGTGATGGAAGAGTAATAACCTCATCGTAGAATGAAACTCCACACCATTTCTCCAAAGGTGATTTTGAAAGGGGTATCTTCTTTGATAGTGTTTCAGTTGTGCATGTACTGTATTTCCACCAACCCCACCTCCCAGGCACCCGGGAGATCAAAGGGCTTAGATGTATTTATATATAGTAAAGTTCGAGCTGGTGTTTTGGGGGAAAAGATGCCAGAGCTGGCATAGCTGGGCAAAGTGATGTAAAACCCACCATTACTCATCTCTCTGTCTCTTTTTGCAGGAGGAATCATTTTTGTTTGTGTTTAAATGTCACAGAGTTGAGAAGCTTCCACCCAGCTGTTAAACTTGTTGGGGTGGCCCACCCACTTCACCAGTAGCTGCTTTTTTCTCTTTTCCTTTATCCGCTAGAACTTTTTCAATCCTGTAAATCCTATCTCATTTGGGGTTTACTTTTTGTAAATCTTCAAGGTAAAAAGATCCAGTGACTGTCATCTTCATAATCTTTTAATCGGTATACAGGTCTCTGGTCCCTGCTTAAGGATTCATCCACTATGAATCTCTCATTGGTAAACGTTTGTTCATAACCTTTTTCAAAAGATCCTTTGTTTTTAGATAGTCTCATGTGGTCGCCTTTTCTAAAAGGAGCAACAACCAGTTTTATTTTAAAACCATCTCCATACACTGTTTTCCATATCGTCAGAGAATTTGAAGCGTTAACATCAGTGGGTCTGGTACGTATAGTTCTGTGAAAGCTCTGGTTGTAACTCTTTATAAAATCAGCTAACACATCGATGTAGCAAAAGGCGTTATGGGCTGTAAAATATCCCCACATCCTAATTTTTAAAAGTTCTGTTAAATAGCTCCACAACCCCTGCTTTGACTTCATTATTAGTAACAAAATGGTGAATGCTATATTGCTTTAACAATCTCCTTAAAGGTTTGTTTAAAAATTCTTTCCCCTGATCAGTTTGTAATTTTTGAGGCATGCTACCTTCACTGAAGATAGCTTTAAAGGCCTTGGATACCTCACCACCCATCTTGTCTTTTAGGCCTAAGGCCCAGCATATTTGGATAGAATGTCTATCACTGTTAAGATGTATTTAAAACCACTGTTGTGTTTGGAGAACCGGTGCATATCCACCAAATCTGCTTGCCATTGCGCATCCAGATCTGAAGAAATGGTCTTATTTCTTTTAAAATGTATTCGAGCTGGTTTGTGTAAAGCATAAGCATCCTGGTCTGAAAGCCAAGCTGTTACCTGTCTTCTAATCAAAGTTTTACTATGGTTTTTGGCCACTTGAAAAAGAGGGTTCACCCTGCCGAAGCTTCCAACTTCCTTGTGGGTGTAATATATTTTCTTTAACAGCCATCTGCGTAGACATGACTATTACTTGTACCATCTTTTACTAACACGAGTATGGAGGGGACACATTCATATTGATAAATTTAAACAAGTTTTATTAATCGCCTGGTCTAACACACCCTTTTACAGCTGCCTGTGAAAATGGACACCATAACCCCTACCGTTAGGTAGTCTAAGCTGGATCATTCTTCTATTTTGTCCTTTTCTGGATTTTCCTCTTGAGATGTCTGTCTCAAACACGCGCAAAAACAGCTGATTCATGATAGATTTACTCCCACAGGGCTACTGACATGCAAGCTCTCAAAGGCCTCTAGAAAGGCATCATCAAGCTGTCGAGAGATTTTCAGAAAAGAAACAGTGTAAGTCCCCCACTGCTTGTTTTTAGATGTACGTAACCCCGGGTCAGTTCCTAACCCCATTATACCCCATCCTCCACTGTCACTTCTTAATCGTTCATTTACCTGAACAGCGTCTTTTCCGTTCACCTTGTCCATCAGTGACTCCCATGAGCCGTGGTCACCTTCCTAAATAGGGTGGACACAAGAGGCCATCACGAGAGGCCTCCATAGTTGTGGACAACGAGGGCTGCCTCATGAGTGCTTGGGTTTCAGGATTGGGTTCCAGCATATATCCATCAACTGGTAGGCCAAAGGGCTTCCCATGGCTGCTCCCTCCTCCTCCTCAGAACTGTCGCTGATGTAGCACTTCCTACATGGGTGGTCGAAGGCCCTCGGAGCTAAAACAAAGTGTGAAGTTCTCATGGGGGTGGTGAAGGAGTGCATGTTTCCTCTCAGTGTTTCCACGATTTCTAAAACACATGTACTTGGAATGAAATGACATCTTCTGCAAGGTGCTTGGACTTCTGATTGGAAGAGGGAGGTGGGAGGAGTTCTTAGAGGCGTCACATGATCCACTTCCGGATGGATCACCCCGCCCCAGAACTCCCTCTAATTGGTCAAATCTCCTCTTGTGGCAGTCCTATGGGGGTGAAACCCATCTTGCTTGGTAGAGGGTGGTGGGAGGAGTTCTTAGAGGGGTCATATGACACCCTTTGTTTCCGGTCATATGTCCATCTTGACCCCGGAAGTAATACCCCCATGGGCGGATCTTGGAGTGAGAGGGGGTCACAGGGCCTGAGATGTCAGGGGGCGGGGCCTAAATTTGATTGACGGTAGGCTCCTTATACTACTTCCGACCAAGTTTAGCAGATTCAAAAGGTCTGAATAGATGAGACCATTCAGTAATACATCTGAACTCCATTATCTTAGGAGTTGTACTCACCTGCACTTCTAAGGATATTTATTGACATTTCACTGCCCTCAATGTTATTTTTGGATACTCACATTTTCACTATCTCTGAGACACTAAAAGGGAAGGCTGACTATTATGATTATGGCCTTTTGATAATAATCATAGAGCTGGAAGAGACCTCAGGAGGTCATCTAGTCCAACCTCCTGCTCAAAGCAGGACCAACCCCAACTAAATCATCCCAGGCAAGGCTTTGCCCCTCCACCACATTGTGTCTTTAAATAGCCACCCAGGCAACAGCTTTAGTGTTTGTCTTCAGTATGTCTGTCTCAGAACATTTGTGGTAAAGGTTACAGGTTTTTTTTTTTTTTTTTTTTTTATGAGTCTGACAAATTTCTATGACTGTGTTCAAGTCAGTTGGAGTGCGCTTTTCTTCCTCACCTTACTAAGCAATGGGTTAGTGCATTTGGAAACTCAAGTAGCTATGTTAAATCAGGGAGGAGGGATAGCTCAGTGGTTTGAGCCTTGGCCTGCCAAACCCAGGGTTGTGAGCTCTATCCTTGAGGGGGGCATCTGGGACAAAAATCTGTCTGGGGATTGGTCCTGCTTTGAGCAGGGGGTTGGACTAGATGACCTCCTGAGGTCCCTTCCAACTCTATGATCTTGGTTTGAATCTTTTCTGCTTCAAGTCAAAGACAATGCTGCATTTTTACAAGGACTCGGAGTTTCCTGTTTTCCAGCAAATTTCTCCTGTTGTCTGTTTCTTACCTCCACACATCTTTTCTATGCACTCACTTACTTTTGGACTACCAAGATCTGGACAAAAGCTTTCCTCTCCACCTCATGTTAATACTTATATCCCTAAAAGGCTAATGGCTCAAGCCTCATTACTTTTTAATGCAAAGCCCAATATATCAAGTTGGGAACATCTCCTTATTCTCTATTATGATTTCATAAATCCATATTTGTCAGATAAGTTTCTTGAAGTGTATATACTTAGTGGCCTCTAAATAGAATCTCTAACAGACTAATTACAGTAATCTCACCATATATGCTTTCTGGGTTATACTTTACATCTCTTGCACCTGTTTGTATAAAAGATATCTTGAAATATTTTTGATCTGATGTATAATCTTATACACTCCTGTTTTTAATTTACAATCAGAAGTTCATTTTTATTTGACATTTAGCTTAAAAAGACAGCGCTAGATTCAAAACGTAAACACAGATCTAGGAAGGCTTTGGACAGATTTCAAAAGAGTGCATATTTTCCTGCTGACTGAAGTAAATGTCAGACGTGCCCTGCACAGACACATATTTTGTTTCAGTTTAATAAGAGGTTAATTTTGCTGCAATATGGTACCATCGTTTAACTTGCATTATAGAATTTTCAGCACTTCATGCCTTTTATATGAATTGTATAACTTCAGGAATCTATACCACAGGTGTATTCTTTTGACCTTGCTTCTTACTCAAGAGCCTTGTGTAAGACTACCTACAATGGACTGTATGCAGGATATCTGAACCCTAAAAGTATTTTGGGACAACTCAATTGAGTGTGTGGCTAAGATTTTTTCAAAAGCACTCAAGTTTCATTTTCAGAGATTTTGGCATTTAGGAGCTTAAGTCTCACTGAAAGTGAGCAGGTCTTAAGTCCCTCTTTAAAAATGGGGCTTTAGGTGCTTTTTACAGTATTACCCAGGTCTAAGTTTAAGTTTCACTTGGTTGCTTCTACCATTCAAAGGGATATGAAGATTCCTTGAATCATTTGAAGGAAACCCAAGCCAAAGTGTTTTGAGATGATTTGTGCATTTCCTGCTGCCCCAATTATATACTTATTTGTTTTTTTTAAGTTACAAGCATGCTTCACTTTCAGATCAGAAATAGCATCTAAGTAAAGATATCCACACATGAAGATTTAAATAACTGTCAAAAACATCCTAAACTACATCTAAAATGGACAGTTCTTTGATCATTTCATAGATAGCATGATTAAATAAGGCAATGATTCATGTCTAATCATAAGAGACAGTACTGAAATAAGCAAATCACACCTATTCAAATCCATACAGTTACTTTGAATACCAACTTTCTCATAAGTAGTATTGGGGTTTGTCTGAAATCAGACAAAGGAGTTTGCAAGTGATATGTAGGTATTTGGTTACATATTTGCCAACTGATCAGTTCAGGAGCTTAGTCTGTCAATATTCACCTTGCTTAACTTGCAAGCTTGGATTGCAAGTTATTTCAACAGCTTATTTGAAATTTTAAATATAAAAATTTTTAAAGTGTATTTGCAAAGAATGTATTTTCATGCATGCACAGTCAGCTTTCAAATTTTACAAATCTATAGCAATACTAGAATAAATCCCTCACAATCAAGCATTTCCTGAAAGTGGCTAGTAAGAATAATTCACCAGACTCATCAGATTAGTTTAACCTGTGAAAGGAATAGTAGAACACTGTCAGATTAGCATTCTTTTCAAGGAGCATCATTTATTCTCAGCTGTTTTGTCTTTAGTACAGGGAATTATATCTTCTGGAAGTCTGTCTTGCAAATACCTCTGTTTGCTTTACAAACAGTCATTTTCCTAGAATGTTAACCAATGGACTGAATTATGGGTAACTACCCAAATATATGCTTAATAAGTCTGATCCAAGACCAGAGTGAAAGTCAATAGGAATCTTCCATTGCCTTCAAATGGAGTTGGATCAGGTTTATAAGGGGGGCTGCACGTAAGAAATTTAAGATTAAGGACTTCTGCTGCTCATATAAAAGATATAAAATTTAATCTAGTAGTTTGATGTTCAGGGATTAATGAAACGAAGAAGAACCACCTAAGTGGCGTGTTCCCTCCCTCCATACCACTCAATGGTGCAGAGCTCTAGGAGAAATCTAGGACCTAATCCAATGCTCATTGAAGGTAACAAAAACCTTCAAACTAACTTCTATGGATGTTGGGACAAGACTATATAGAAGAGCAGCTTCTTCCATTCCTGAAACGTAGAAGCATTCTAACAAACATTACAAAAGTTTGAAAAGAACGTCATTCAATGAAATTTACAAGTCTAGAAGCCCCAAAGTTGAAATGCCTGCAAATGGCATAAAATTTTTAATAATAATAATAATAACTCAAATTAAATGTATATCCCAAACTAAAAACAAAACAAAAACAAAACACCATAGTAACAAGACCAGAAAAGTGCCACAATGGCTAAACAACTAAGTAACAGAAGCATTTAAAGGCAAAAATGCATTATTTAAAAATTGGAAGTTAAATCCTATTGAGGAAAATGGATGCATAAACTCTGGCAAGTCAAGGGTAAAAGTATAATTAGGCAGACCAAAAAAGAATCTGAAGAGCAACTAGCCAAAGACTCAAAGTGACAGCAAAAAAATTAAGTACATAAGCCTGCTGAACGATCAGTGGGTTCACTGGACAATCGAGGTGCTAAAAGGAGCACTCAAGGAAGATAAGGCCATTGTGGAGAAACTAAATGAATTATTTGCATCAGTCTTTGCTGCAGAGGATGTGAAAGAGAGTCCCACACCTGAGCCATTCTTTTTAGGTGACAAATCTGAGGAACTGCTACAGATTAGAGGTATTATTTGGAACAAATTGATAAATTAAACACTAATAAATCACCAGGACCAGGAGGTCTGGTCTTGACCCAAGACTTCTGAAGGAACTCAGAAGTGAAATTGCAAAACTACTAACTGTGGTATGTAAACCTATCATTTAAATCAGCTTCTATATCAGGTGACTGGAGGCAGGGCCAGCTCCAGAGTTTTTGCTGCCCCAAGCGGCAGGGGGGGTGGGGGGAAAGAAGCCGCGATCGCGATCGGCAGCAGCTCCACCGCGCCGCTTTCTTCTTCGGCAGCAGGTCCTTCCCTCCGAGAGGGACAGGGACCCTCTGCTGAATTGCTGCCAAAGAGCCCGACGTGCCGCCCCTTCCCCTTGGCCGCCCCAGGCACTTGCTTGCTCAGCTGGTGCCTGGAGCCGGCCCTGACTGGAGGATAGCTAATGTGACAATTTTTTTTAAAATGCTGTAGAAGTGATCAAAGCAATTACAGGCTAGTAAACCTAACTTCAGTACCAGGCAAACTGGTTGAAACTATAGTAAAGAACAGAATTAATCAAACACATAGATGAATATGATTTCTTGGAGAAGAGTCAACTTTTTTTTTGTAAAGGGAAATGAGGTCTCACCAGTCTATTAGCATTCTTTGAGGGGGGTCAGCAAACATTTGGACAAGGGTGATTCAGTGTACTTGGATTTTCAGAAAGCCTTTGACAAGGTGCCTCACCAAAGGCTCTTAAACAAAGTAAGCAGTCATGGGATAACAGGGAAAGTCCTCTCAGGGATCAGTAACTGATTAAGAAACCGGAAACAAAGGGTAGGAATAAATGGTCAGTTTTCAGAGTGGAGAGAGCTGAATAGTGGGGTTCTTCAAGTGTCTGTATTGGGACCAGTGAGGTTCAAAATATTCATATATGCTCTGGAAAAAGCAGTAAACAATGAGGTGGAAAAATTACACAAGATAGTTAAATCCAAAGCAGGTGGCAAAGAGATCTCACAAATCTGAGTGACCGGGCAACAAAATGGTGGATAGTATCAGAGGGGTAGCCGTGTTAGTCTGAATCTGTAAAAAGCAACAGAGGGTCCTGTGGTACCTTGCTTGCCTCATAACCTAAGTCGTGCAGAACGCAATGCCATCCACAGCCTCAGAAACCATCCTGACATTATCATCAAAGAGGCTGATAAAGGAGGTGCTGTTGTCATCATGAACAGGTCTGACTAACAGAAGGAGGCTGCCAGACAACTCTCCAATACCAAATTCTACAGGCCACTTTCCTCAGATCCCACTGAGGAATACACTAAGAAACTGCACCATCTACTCAGGACACTCCCTATACTAACACAGGAACAAATCGACACACCCTTAGAGCCCCAACTGGGGTTATTCTATCTACTACCCAAGATCCACAAACCTGGAAATCCTCGACGCCTCATCATCATCTCGGGCATTGGCACTCTCACTGAAGGACTGTCTGGATATGTGGACTCCCTACTCAGACCCTATGCCACCAGCACTCCCAGCTATCTCCATGACACCACTGATTTCTTGAGAAAACTACAATGCATTGGTGACCTCCCAGAAAACACCATCCTAGCCACCATGGATGTAGAGGCTCTCTACACAAACATCCCACACACAGATGGAATACAACCTGTCAGGAACAGTATCCCTGATGATGACACAGCACAACTTGTTGCTGAGATCTGTGACTTTATCCTCACGCAGAATTATTTCAAATTTGGTGACAATATATACCTCCAGACCAGTGGCACCGCTATGGGCACCCGCATGGCCCCACAATATGCCAACATTTTTATGGCTGACTTAGAACAACGCTTCCTCAGCTCTCGTCCACTCACGCCCCTTCTCTACCTACGCTACATTGATGACATCATCATCTGGACCCATGGGAAGGAGACCCTGGAAGAATTCCACCATGATTTCAACAGCTTTCACCCCACCATCAACCTCAGCCTGGACCAATCTACACGGGAGGTCCACTTCCTAGACACCACCGTACAAATAAGCAATGGCCACATTAACACCACCCTATACCGAAAACCCACCGACCGCTATGCCTACCTTCATGCCTCCAGCTTCCACCCCGGACACACCACATGATCCATCGTCTACAGCCAAGTGCTGAGGTACAACCGCATCTGCTCCAACCCCTCAGACAGAGACCAACACCTACAAGATCTTCACCAAGCATTCTCAAAACTACAATACCCACACAAGGAAATAAAGAAACAAATCAACAGAGCCAGACGTGTACCCAGAAACCTCCTGCTACAAGAGAGGCCCGAAAAAGAAACCAACAGAACTCCACTGGCCATCACCTACAGTCCTCAGCTTAAACCTCTCCAACGCATCATCAGTGATCTACAACCCATCCTGGACAATGATCCCTCACTTTCACAGACCTTGGGAGGCAGGCCAGTCTGCCCACAGACAACCCGCCAACCTTAAGCATATTCTCACCAGCAACCACACACCGCACCATAACAACTCTAACTCAGGAACCAATCCATGCAACAAACCTCGATGCCAACTCTGCCCACATATCTA
This sequence comes from Malaclemys terrapin pileata, assembly GCF_027887155.1. Taxonomy (NCBI): domain Eukaryota; kingdom Metazoa; phylum Chordata; order Testudines; family Emydidae; genus Malaclemys; species Malaclemys terrapin. The sequence goes on along the minus strand of NC_071507.1, from coordinate 181,309,319 downwards.
CACTAGCAACACCATCACAGGACCTAACCAGATCAGTTACAACATCACCGGTTCACTCACCTGCACGTCCACCAATGTTATATATGCCATCATGTGCCAGCAATGCTCCTCTGCTATGTAGATTGGCCAAACTGGAAAGTCACTACGCAAGAGGATAAACGGACACAAGTCAGATATCAGGAATGGCAATATACAAAAACCTGTAGGAGAACACTTCAACCTCCCAGGCCACACAATAGCAGATGTAAAGGTAGCCATCTTACAGCAAAAAAAAACTTCAGGACCAGACTCCAAAGAGAAACTGCTGAGCTTCAGTTCATTTGCAAATTTGACACCATCAGATCAGGATTAAACAAAGACCGTGAATGGCTATCCAACTACAGAAGCAGTTTCTCCTCCCTTGGTGTTCACACCTCAACTGCTAGCAGAGCACCTCACCCTCCCTGATTGAACTAACCTCATTACCTCCATACTGATTTATACCTGCCTCTGGAAATTTCCATTACTTGCATCTGAAGATGTGAGATTCTTACCCATGAAAGCTTATGCTCCCAATACTTCTGTTAGTCTTAAAAATTTAGTGTTGATAAATGCAATGTAATCAGTGTTGAAAAAAATAATCCCAACTATACATACAAAGTGATAGTGTCTTTATTAGCTGTTACCACTAAAGAAAGATTTTGGAGTCATTGTAGATAAATTTATAAAAATTAAAATAAAATAAATAAAATAGTTCCCCGATAACAGCCGCTCAATGTGCAGAAGTGGTCAAAAAAGTTAACGTGATTTTAGGAACCATTAGGAAAGGGATAGATAATAATACAGAAAATATCTTAATGTCTCTATATAAATCCAGCATATCTACCTCTCCCCCCAGCTTAGTGTCATCTGCAAACTTGCTGAGGGTGCAATCCATCCCATCATCCAGATCATTAATAAAGATGTTGACTAAAACTGGCCCCAGGACTGACCCCTGGGGCACTCCACTAGATACCGGCTGCCAATTAGACATCGAGCCATTTATCACTACCCATTGAGCCCAACAATCTAGCCAGCTTTCTATCTACCTTATAGTCCATTCATCCAATCCATACTTTTTTAACTTGCTGGCAAGAATACTGTGGGTACCAAAATTTTTGATACGGTCAAGTCAAGATATATCACATCCATTGCTTTTCCCAGATCCACAGAGTCAGTTATCTCATCATAGAAGACAATCAGGTTGGTCAGGCATGACTTGCCCTTGGTGAATCCATGTTGATGACTGTTCCTGATCACCTTCCTTTCCTCCAAGTGCTTCAAAATGGTTTCCTTGAGGACCTGCTCTGATTTTTCCAGGAACTGAGGTGAGGCTGACCAGTCCAGATTTCCCGTCTTCCTTTTTTTAAAAAAGCTGGGCACTATATTTGCCTTTTTCCAATCATCCGGGACCTTCCCCGATCGCCATGAGTTTTCAAAGATAATGGCCAGTGTTCTTCAATCACATCAGCCAACTCCCATAGCACCCTTGGATGCATTAGATCTGGACCCATGGACTTGTGCATGTCCAGGTTTTCTAAATAGTCCTTAACATGTTCTTTCACTACTGAGGGCTGCTCACCTCCTCCCCAGACTGTTTTGCCCAGGACAGCAGTGTGGGAGCTGACCTTGTCTGTGAGGATGGAGGCAAAAAAAGCATTAAGTACTTCAGCTTTTTCCACATCATCTGTCCCTAGGTTGCCTCCCCCATTCATTAAGGGTCCCACATTTTCCCTGACCTTTTTCTTGTTGCTAACATACACCTCTACACAGATATAACGCTGTCCTCGGGAGCCAAAAAAATCTTACCGAGTTATAAGTGAAACCACATTATATTGAACTTGCTTTGATCCGCCGGAGTGCGCAGCCCCCCCTCCGGAGCACTGCTTTACCGCGTTATATCCGAATGTGTGTTATATTGGGTCGCGTTATATCGGGATAGAGGTGTACCTGTAGAAACCCTTCTTGTTACCCTTTACATCTCTTGCTAGCTGCAACTCCAGTTGTGTTTTGGCCTTCCTGATTACATCCCTGCATGCTTGAGCCACATTTTTATACTCCTCCGTCATCATCTGTCCAAGTTTCCACTTCTTGTAAGCTTCCTTTTCATGTTTAAGTTCACTGAAGATTTCACTGTTAAGCCAAACTGGTCGCCTGCCATATTTGCTATTCTTTCTGCACATCGGGATGGTTTGTTCCTGAGTCCTCAATAACGCTTCTTTAAAATTCAGCCAGCTCTCCTGGACTCCTTTCACCTTCATATTAGTCTCCCAGGGGATTCTGCCCATCAGTTCCCTAAGGGAGTCAAAGTCTGCTTTTCCGAAGTCCAGGGTCTGTATTTTGCTATTCTTTCTTCCTTTTGTGAGGATCCTATCCAGCTTTAATTAGAAACCACATCTTCCAGCTCTTACTTATTTATTTAATATTGCCTATTGTTTCATTATTCAGAAGGACAATCATTTAGTATTACAGAGCCTATGGTGTATTCACTTTACCCATAGATATGTCTATGGCTGTAGCGCCACAGCATAGACAATTCCTACAGCATTGAAAGAGGGTTTTCCATCGATGTAGTTAATCCACCTCTCTAAGGGTACGTCTATACCCAGCCGCTAGTTCGGCGGCTGGCAATCGAACTTCTGGGTTCGACTTATCGCGTCTTGTCTGGACGCGATAAGTCGAACCCGGAAGTGCTCACCGTCGACTGCGGTACTCCAGCTCGGCGAGAGGAGTACCGCGGAGTTGACGGGGGAGCCTGCCTGCCGCGTGTGGACCGAGGTAAGTTCGAACTAAGGTACTTCGAACTTCAGCTACGTTATTCACGTAGCTGAAGTTGCGTACCTTAGTTCGATTTGGGGGTTTAGTGTAGACCAAGCCTAAGAGGCAGTAGCTAGATCAACAGAAGAATTCTTCCTTCAGCATCACTTCACCTACACTGGGAGTTAGGTCAGCCTAGCTACGTCACTCAGGGTTATGAAAAATTTTGCACCCTGATCACTGTAGTTAGGTTTATCTAATTTTTATGTGTAGACCAGGCCTGTGACAAAAATTTGAGTTGTTCCAATTCCATCCAATAGAATGTAGTAGTATACATATACACTAACCAGTCCAATAATACCGGGATAAAGCAGCGCACAGACTGTTATTACGGGAATCTAAAGCAAAGCAGGTTTATATTAGAAATAGCCTTGTGACATGGTACAGCAGTGAAAAGATTATCTTAACATCTGATGATGTGGATTGGGAAAACATCACATTTTTAATGGGTCATAAGAAAGCAAAGTTTTCATTCTAATGTTAAGTTTTGTGATAAAGAAAAGCTATTTTCAAAAGATAAAAAGTTGATTGTTTTGCACAGATATAGAGTATGCGAAAGAAAACACTAATAGTCTAGATTAGAAGTGGCCGTCCTTCCTGGCCCTGAGATCCTGCCCTGGCCCCTCCCCTGCAACCTCAGCTCACTGTGCCACTGGCACAATGCTCTGGGCGGCTGGGCTGCATGCTCTTGCCGGGCAGCGCAGCTGAAGAGCTGCGGCCTGACCTGGTGCTCTGTGCTGCGCAGTGGTGTGGCTGGCTCCAGCCGGGCAACATGGCTGCCTGTCCTGGTGCTCTGGGCAGCGCAGCTGTAGCGCTGACAGCCACCAGTGCTCCAGGCAGCACAGTAATGGGGGGAGAGGGGGTTGGATAGAGGGCAGGGAGTTTGGGGTAGTGGTCAGGGGGCGAGAGTGTGGATATGGGTCAGGGCAGTCAGATGGCAGGGAACAGGGGCAGTCAGAAAGGAGGGGGTGGTTGGATGGGCGGTGGGGGGCAGTCAGGGGCAGGAGTTCTGGGGGCAGTCAGAGAGAAGGGGTGGTTGGATGGGACTGGAGTCCTGGGCGGCCATCGGGGAGGGAGGAACAAAGAGGATTGGATGGGGGCAGGGGCTAGGCTATGCCTGGCTGTTTGGGGAGGCTAAGCCTCCCCTAATCGGCCCTCCATACAATTTCGGAAATGCGATGTGGCCCTCAGGCCAAAAAGTTTGCCTGCCCCTGGTCTAGATGAGCTCCAGTGATATGGAAGGTTTATTGGGAGCTTGCACTGTATTAAAATCTCCATCTCAATATAATCAAGAGCATAATTGCTGATGCTTCCCCTCCCTCCCCCCCCCCGCAATAGGTCTATGAATCAAAATGGATCAAAAACTCTGAAATGGATACATTTAAAAGACTTCTCATGACAGATTTTTCCAGTGCCATTTATCAAGTCATGATTCTTCATAGTTGCAAGAAAGACATTAGTGTAATGCCTCTGATAAACGGTAAACATTTTCTTCCTCTCATTTTTAGAAGTAATTTCATCTACATGGACACAATAGATGATAATAGCCTCTCTGGAGCTCCTACTGTGCAACATGGCAATAACTCGTCTAACAGAGTCCCTAAGTAGTCATTTTCATGATGGAATGCTATTATGGAGCCTAAGGAATTATTAGTTATTGAGTCAACATTTTCAATAGCTCCAAAGGAATCATCATCCTCTGTTGGGAAAAGATGCATTTTAAGGATGTTCTTATAAGATATTAACTTAAATAAACATGGATTCCACTGCGAGAACTATGCTAAGAGCCTGATTGTATCAGCCATGTTCACATTGAGCACTATGTTACCCTTCTATTAACTCCAATGAGAATCTTTGTGAAGCAAGATAACAGTTGAGGTGAATAAAGTCTGGCTCTAAATTATTAGTATATACCTGGGGCTAGAATGCATCTTCGGGCACAGCCTTGACCCAGAAGGCACTGTTTCAGAGAGAATCTGCTTCCCCCCTTGTTGCGGGGAAGGCAATTTCTAGTTTACTTCTGGTTCCCAAATTCTTGGATTATCCATTTCAGCATGGTTGAAACAGAGAAGGGTTGCACATTCACAGCAGTAGAATATGGGTCAGTTACTCTTCAGAGTAACACTAACACCTACACCGCAATTAAACAGCCCCTTAGATTTGCAGGGCTCAGGCTGAGTCAGCTGACACAGGCCAGCCACAGGTGTTTAATTGCGGTGTAGACATACCCTCTGATTTTAGCCAAAAATTCCACCTTGGACCTGAGAAACCTTCCCCACAAAAGTTTAATCAAAAGACATATGTTGCTGCCAAAAGTTTTCTTTTGACAAGTCTGTATTTTCTAAAAAAAAAAATAAAAATAAAATCACAAACCTGTTTCCATCACAAGATACCTTACCAGCCATAGTTAGGACTCATGTCATCTGTTACCTTTAGCTGATCAAGCGGGAATGAAGTTCACATCTCCAAATCCAGAATACCAGAAGTCATTCTGCTGTGGGCTTTGTTCGTGAACATTATGCCCAAGCCAGTGTAACCCAAATGCTTTACACTGCAGCATATGACTTTGTTTTCACAGGGGAGGGGGAGTGAAGCAGTGGGGAGGAAATAGATCTTAGTTGGATACCCTGTGTCTCTGCTCATGTGCAGAGAGCCGGGTAGGAGAACTCAGCTAGAAAGACGCAGAAATTTCCAGAATAGGGTGTCTCAGTGGGGATCATACCCTGAAATAAATCTTTCCGGAATCCCCCTCTTCTGGCCTTCAAACAACCTCATCATCAGAAGCAAGCTCCCCAAAGACCAGGCGACACCCACTCAAAGTAGCACCAGATCGTGCTATGACAAGAGATGCAAAACCTGCAGATGTATCTCCAGTGTTACAATGATCAAAACCCCATACAACACATCTTTCAAGATGCATAGATAATACACTGCCTATCACAATATGTGGAGTACCTCGTCCAGAGCACTAAATGCCTAATAACTGTGTGGGTGAAACAAGACAATCACTACACTCTTGAATGAACTCACACAGAAAAGCGATAAGACAAAAACACCATATAACCTGTGGGCAACAACTTTTCACAAAATGATCACTCCATATCTGATCTCTCAGTCCTCATCCTCAGAGGTAACCTGCGCAGCACCTTCAAAAGACGAGCCTGGTAGCTTAAATTCATAACTTTGCTAGACACTAAAAATCATGGTCTTAAAGACAACACTGGATTTGTGTGTTATTACAACAATCTGTAACCCACTAACTCCCCTTTTTTGTCCTATGACTGCAGAGGTGTTAATGCTAACTATTTATGCTAAAGAATGTGTTCCACTTCGTATTTATCTGTGATACTGAGTAAATTTCCCAGATTTGAAAAAGACCTCTGTATAGCTCAAAAGCTTGTGTTTTTCACAAAAATATGAGTTCGACTTTCTGCAGTTAAAGCCCCAAAATGCCTTTTAGTCATGTTAATGTCAATATTTCCCTATTGGGGGAAATGGTCCTCTCTGGGTATACAATTGGCATATGACAATCCCCAATAAAAAAACAAAACAAATACTTGAAGAGATTTCTGCTCATAATTTCATCTATGCGGTAATAACATCCACTTTCAGAGTCAGTGAGTTGCTCAATGAACTCATAAGGAAATAGTATTAATATTTTTTGTGTGTGTCACGTCAATACAATGTTTCATCAAATCAGTTGAAATTTTCCATTGTTTACATATGGTTACAAAATTGGTTAATTAACCACAACATGTAAGTTAAACTCAAAGTACCTACTAAATGATTTGTGCAAGTAAACAAATTAGAGTTAAATCCCTGTTTCTAGGTAAAAGAGGCTCGCCTAAAATTTAGCTAAGTACAGTGTTTAATTTGTAATGAAAGAGGTGCCAGGGCTTAAGCAATTTTTTTTTTACTTTCATAAAAGAGGCAGAAAGCCCTGAGGTGCCAGGGCTATGAACTGCCAAGCCTAGAGCAAGCCCTGGCACAAATTAAGCACTGGCTAAGTATCCAAATTTAATTAAGTGGCAAGTGAAGGGAATTCTAGAACTCTTCTCTGAGCCATGGTTTAAGAATTTCAGCCACTCTACTCTAGAATATATTGTATCCACTTATCTACTCTGGTGCTGGTGTCATGTTAATGCCTTACTCCCAACAGGACAGGGGAATCTGTCTCTGGGAAGAGTCTGATGTTTAGTAAATTGTTTGTCGTTTGTCCATGGGTTCAGAAGAGGACCCTTGGACCTATTTGTTGGCCTTTGCAGAAAGATGGGGTTAGCTTCTACCATTGATTTACATACTGCTTCCAGACTGGCTGGAAGGCAGAAATCTAGTAGAGGATCATGTTTCAGCTAATTGAAAACTATTAGTAGATAAAAGAACTGCAGGACCTGTTATAGGTGCTGGAGAGGATGTGATCTATCCAACCAGGTCCTAAAATTGGCTCCCAATTCCCATAAGATTTAAGCACTGACATTAATCTGCTGCCATTGAGTAAAGATTTATGATGGTAGTGCCTAAAGGTTCCACATCACTCAGTTTTTAAGAAGTTGGTCTTCTCAGTACAGAGATGAGAAGAGATTATGGGGTGGGGGGAGGAGAGAAATAGAACTGATATGTCAAGGCAAAATCAAATGATAGTAACTGCAGTGAGATTGCCATTACTATTCACCACCCCTTTTGCCCTCCACAACCACACTTGAGCCTCATCATGATGGACATAGCTATTCTTGAGGAAGGGGAGGGATAGCTCAGTGGTTTGAGCATTGGCCTGCTAAACCCAGGGTTGTGAGTTCAATCCTTGAAGGGGCCATTTAGGGATCTGGGGCAAAAAAAATCTGTCTGGGGATTGGTCCTGCTTTGAGCAGGGGGTTGGACTAGATGACCTGCTGAGGTCCCTCCCAACCCTGATATTCTATGATTTAACTAAGGCCCTGATTTTGCAAACACACATGCTTAACTTAATCCCTTGAGTAATCCTACTGAGACTAATTTTGCACTTAGAGTTAAGTGTGTGGTTAAGCATTTGCAGGATCACAGCCTGAGTCTTTCTGAGGGGTAGCCCGAGTAGGGAGGATGATAGAGGATTGGTAATTTCCAAGTGCAGCCATATGATATGATGCTAGAAAGATTATTCTTGTGATAAATTTAACAGCTTTTTAAATTCTTTGCACATGTAGTGGAGTGCAGTCTGCAAGACTGTGATGACAATCAAACAATAGCTTCTTTCTATGCTCAGAGTAAATAATTGTGACAGTCTTAGATACTGCTGTGATAGAAAGTCAACATGGTTACCACAGAGTGAAGACAAAGTCAGATGTAATCACATAATTAAAAACAATATAAAAACCAAGACAATTTTAGAAGATCTATGTGCAAGTAAGAATATTCACGATCAACTTTCCACTTAAGAAACGTACTCTAATCTCATTGTTTCTCTTGGTATGTTCATTGCTTGTTTTCGTACAATATCTATCTATTTTCCACTCTGAGGAACATATCTATACTGCCCCACAGTTCAGACTACAGGGGTGTGAACAACAGCACATACCAAAGTGCTGCGCTGTAACTCCCCCCGTTTGGACAATGTGGACACAAACTAAAAGGTTCCTACTCACAATAACCTAGTCCTCTTCAAGTAGGAACCTTTCAGCTCGCACCTGCAGTATCCACACAGGAAAGATACAGCACTGCACTTTGGTGAATGCTGCAAATCACACCCCAAAATCTGAACTGCAGATTTTCTCTGAACAGAGACAAACCCTGAGGGCTTGTCTATACTTACCGCGCTGGTTCGGCGGCAGGCAATCGAACTTCTGGGTTCGATTTATCGCGTCTAGTCTGGACGCGATAAATCGAACTCAGAAGTGCTCCCCGTCGACTCCGGTAATCCTGCTCGCCGCGAGGAGTACGCGGAGTCGACCGGGGAGCCTGCCTGTCGGGTCTGGACGGGGGTAAGTTCGAACTAAGGTATGTCGACTTCAGCTACGTTATTCACGTAGCTGAAGTTGCGTACCTTAGTTCGATTTGGGGGTTTAGTGTAGACCAAGCCTGAGATTCACAGAGCAAGAATCTTGTCTGTGTCTTTACAAGTTAGACACACTTAATGAATAGGAATAACTATTCCACAAAGCTTTTTTATATTAAAAAAGCAAAACAAAACAGTGTTTCTGTTCAACTATTGATGTACACTGCACACAGCCACCAGGGTTAGGAAAAAGCATGAGCACTGTTACTGTCCCTGATTGAACAACCCCTGGCCTACACAGAAAATAAAGGCATTGATAAGTATCCTTTCACCTTATTCAGCCCCAGTCTGGCTGTGCTTATAAAACAGAGATGGCTGTTAATTATGTAAAAAGCTTACAAAAGGATTACAGGTTTCAGAGTAGCAGCCGTGTTAGTCTGCATCCGCAAAAAGAACAGGAGTACTTGTGGCACCTTAGAGACTAACAAATCCCTAAGGTGCCAAAAGGATTACAATAAATGAAGGGACCTGAGTAGGGAAACCTCCTTCTGTTTGAAAGGGTGAACAACTGTGCTTAAGATTTGCAAATGGAATCATGAAGGTTGATACCTCTTTATTGTGTAAATGCACAGAACTCTATTAAGGAAGGCACATAGCTTTTTTTCAAAAATTGAGAGAAACAAATAGGAAAATTGTTAGATACACAGATTATAAAACAAGTTTTGACAAAACGTAAATCCAAATATTAGAGTAATTTGAGAAAGACCATTCATGTAATGCTCAAACCAACAGACATTCTCTCCATGCCCCAAAACATACCTAATTAACAGCCAGCTCTTGCATCTAACTATGGGCTGGATTGTGCTTGGCCCTTGAATGGAATGAGTGGAAAGAGCCTCCCTTATCTATGCGTGCCTCTTCCACTCCCCACAAAGCAGGGGTCAGGCACAATCCATCCCTGCCTTTGGGAGGCTGCAGGGACTTATCTTGGGCACCCCTGTAAGGGTACAAGCCACCCCATAGGTTGTATCCCCATCACCACACCAGCCAGCTCCACTGCCCAGCCATGGAGAGGCAACCACACGTGCATTGTCTTCTGAGTTCTGGGGAATCTGAGATGGATTATGTCTCATGGTACAATCTCTCCTAGCACTCTCCTGACAGAGTGTGACTCTTCACTGCCCCAGTACCAGCCAGTACTTATGAGGCAAAATCTGGACCAGTGTTAGTTTTAGGTTAGTTTAGACAAAACAAATCCTGTATCTTGGCAGGGGGTTAGACCCTTGCAGTCCCTTCTAACCCTATGATTCTATATACGAACTGGAGATTGAAGTGGCTGTGTCCTGGAAGGTGATGGTAAAAAACAGACTTTGTAAGACATCCTCCTTTAGTTCTAATTAACAGTGACCTTGCCATGAAGTCAGTAAATGTAATATGTTCAAGTGTCTAAGTGATTTAGGCGACTAAATCTATCAAGCATGACTTTAGGCACTTAGAAGCCTAAGTCACTTAAAGTTAAAATAGTCCCTAAAGTATCTAGATATTTGAGGGGTACAAAAGCCTGAGATAAATTTAGTGTTCTACAGGAGGGCAAGTGGTGGAGACTTCGCTGATTAGGTCTTTCAAAACTAGATGTGAAGAAATGCTTGACAATATGCTGTACAGAACGACCCTGGATTGGCACAGAGATAGAGGTGGATCACAGAAGCAGAGTAGAAAGAGGCCCATTAGATTATCCAGTCTGTCTTTTAGCATTCATATTTTTGTGAGGTGCCAAGAACTTGGACAATTCTATGGTGAAGAGTCCAAGAAGACAGAAGGCTAAGATCATGTAAGTAGACCATAGGTAAGACCTTCTTTATTAGGGCCACAGCCTCCTCAAGTCTAGTCCAAACAATGAAAAGGTAGACATAACGGTTCCAGTCTCAACCTTGGGAAACAGACATTCATGAGTTTCCCTTAGCCACAGAATTGTAAGTCAGAATAAGACATGGCCGCTTCCTTTTGCCTAAAATTACAGTTGTCCAAAAACAAGTAGTAAAAAAAAAAGGCAGTCTCTCTATGGTCTCTGGTAGCAGTATACCCATCCTTATTTGAGGGCAAGCAGTTAAATCCTCCAATTACTCCTTTATCCCTACCTTTAGGCTGGGTAAAGAATCAGTGTTGAAGAAAATGGATCCTTTCAACTATTATTTGTATTGCAATAAAACCTAGGAGCCCTCCCCATGGTCCAGGTCTCCATTGTGCTAGGTACTATACATAATGAACAAAGAGACTGTCCCTTCAAGTATTGCCCTACCCTGTAACAGTCACTCTGAAAAACTCACTTTTTTTATATTACCTCAGGAAGAGAATAGGAGGCACTGAGAGCACAGTTTCTTAGCTGTTTGTCTCCCCACTCAGTTTGAAGAACACAATGATGCCTCAAAAGTCCAAGAAGCATACATTTTATAGTGAAGGTTATTAATAATTTTAAAGGGGGTTGTATCCCTGGCATAATTTATTTAGAGTTGGAAAATACCACAACAGACAAAATAAAAAGTGAGAAATTTTTTGAACATTGAACATGAACTCCTGCAGCTATCCTTATGGCTCAGGGTTCTCACACAGTTTAAATGGGCTTCTAAATTTCACCTGACAGGAGATACGTTACAACTTCCACATTACCTGAAGGAGTCTAAACAACCAAAGTAGTAAGAGCTGAACACCTTCAAAAGTATGCATAGGGGGCACCAAGGAGAAGAACCTTGTCAGAGAAATCCCAGTTTGTCAGGAAATGAAGAATTGCTGAGCAAACTGCTTGGATTAGTCCTGACATCCCAAAACCGCCTAATTACCTACATTTATATTGGCATCCATAGCACCTGAGCACAATGCCTCCCAGAGTAGGCAGTGAGTTGATAAGTTTACAGCTTCAGCTCTTTAATTCTATCTAACCAATCTGGACAGAAAAATCCATTTCCCCCCTACTGACCATGGGAGACTCATCAAGGTCAAAGAGCCCAAGGTTTGATGATACAGAAACTCCTAGGTTAAAATCCTGACCACACTAAAATAAATGGCAAAACTCTCATTGACTTAATTGAGACCAGGATTTCACTCTTAACTGGGAAAATTGTGTCCCATAAATGCCTTCACATCCCTGTTCCAGTGGCAGGCTGCGGTAGAGAATGTTAAAATGAAAGAACATTGCCCACTAATCTGATTTCACAAGAAACTGCAGCCAAAAAAGTATTCTGTGTGCTCTATACAAGTTTATGCAGCACTATGAAAAAGAACAGTTTGTATCTGTCTTACAATAGTAGTTCTAATTATGTAACTGCTTACGATAGAAAATGCCTATTGTACTACATTACCCAAAAGCCATAACAGAAAATGGGGCACATCTTTTCAGAGTGGAAGAGAAAGCTTACTGGTTTATTGGCAGCACCCTCTTTATAGAAGTAATTCCAGCTTTGCAGTAAACCACAGAAGTCAATCACATTGAAGGTGAATTTACAACATTTAGCAGTCAGCAATTCGGTCTGCTATGTGACAAGTTATGTAACTCCATAATAGATTTCAGCACAGCAATTTATCATGCTCATTTGATTGCTCCCCCTGCTCTCTGATCCATCTCCCCAGGGATGGCTTCCAAACATGAGCTGCCTTTTTTTTTAATTAAAAATAACTTAGCAGAATAATGTACATCCTCAACCCCAAATATGGAATCCTCCCCCTCTCCCTCACACACGCACCACAAAAAACAAACTCACACTAGCCAAAGGTAAGCAATGTTTAGGCCTACACCACTGACAGGTTTAAGTTCAAAGTAAAGACTTTACCTACCCTCCTTGTTAAGATGCACAGCTGATTAATTTCTTTCATCAGATGATTTGGTGCTTTAGCACTCCAGTCAAATTAGAAGTCCACCCCTTCCAGAGTACACAAGGGCTATAATAATAATAAAGCAGAGTACTTCAACCCTCATTGCAGGACTCCATCAACAGATCTTCAGGTTCCCTATGAGGAAGGTCAGCCCCTTTCCTTTATGTCTGTGTGGTTTTTGCCTTCAGGGGTGCCAATAGTACTTTGTAGCTTGTTGAGGGCTCACATTTCTTCTCCATCTTGCAGAGATTTCAGCACCATATCTCACAGTGGTGCCCTCAGCGAGCCCCAGCCTGGAATCCTTAAATCATAAAGCAGCTGTCTGCCACAGACCCAAAACTGCCCTGCTTCACTGTTTCCCAGACCAGCTTTATACGATTCCAGTTTCTAGTTAGGCTGTCTCCCTAGCAGTCCCTAATAAATCCTCCTCAGACACCTTCCCTGGCTTCCTGTCAGTAAGGAACTATTACTACTCTTTCCTATATTGTTACCTCAAAAGCCACCTCCTCACCAATTTACTATGTTTCTGACTAACTCTAAGGGAGTAATTTCATAGTCCTGCCCCCATTTCCCAGCAGGCTTTGCTCTAACCTATAGTAACATGCTCCATGGGGGCTACAAACCCCAGAATTATTTGTGACAAAATTAAAGATAGGCACAATCAGAACAGAAATTGGAGCTCCTCTTAAAGGGCCAATTCACCCTGCTAGAGTCCAGCATCTTATAACGGTGCAGAATTTATACAACTGGAAAGGTATACAGTGTTCCACCATGAGCATCTTCACACTGGTAACCTAGAGGAGGGTGGCATAGAAGCCAACTCTACACCACCAGATGATTTCACAAGATGATCATCTTGCAGGGGGATACAACAGTCCTACAGCTAGATCCTACCAGAGTGCACCACAAAAAAGTTAAAGTGTGACCCAGAATTGAGCCCAAAATATATGGGAATGGTTGAATTTAAATGCCAGGTTTTAAACCAAAAATGGTTCCAATTTATTATTTTTCTTTGCTCATGAATCTCTGACTTGCAAATCAAATTCTTCTTGCTGGTTTGTTACTTTGTAAGGAATAGCCTGATGCTCTTACATATAAAGTCACCTAATCTGTTAAGTGTCAGAGGGGTAGCCGTGTTAGTCTGGATCTGTAAAAAACAACAGAGAGTCCTGTGGCACCTTTAAGACTAACAGATGTATTGGAGCATAAGCTTTCGTGGGTGAATACCCACTTCGTCAGACGCATGTCTGACGAAGTGGGTATTCACCCACGAAAGCTTATGCTCCAATACATCTGTTAGTCTTAAAGGTGCCACAGGACTCTCTGTTGCTTTTTACTAATCTGTTAAATTCAGGTTTGGGATTATTTGCATAAAAAGATTTGTTGCAGCATAGGTATAGGAATCTATTAGTTTAGGAAGGTTATAACCATACTAATGTAACCCCCTTTCTTCTCTGGGTTACTCGAGAGCAGGCAATACTCACCTGTGTGCCTGGACGCCTAATGATGTTGACATTAAAGGAGATCCTGAGTATCCCAGTGGTGATGTTGGATAGGTGGAGATCCTCTAGCTACCCCTCTGCTACAGTCCCTTTACTCCTAAAGGAAGTTAAAATTGGCGGTGCCTCCACCTGGCTGACCCCTGTATACATGGTGTGCCTTGGGAACCTCCAGGAATAAACCCCTTCAAATAGTAATAATAATAACCTGTGGCATGGGTCTAACTCAAATACCAATTATAAATAATATACATCCAATATACTTAAATTAGAACTAACACTCCTTTACATCCTTTGCATGGACGCACTTGGAGATTTGCAGCTGGAGATAGCGCTTTGTTGTTTCTGTGTATCAGTCCCGCCAAGGCAACAAGCTGCACAACCCATCAGATGATTGGAGCCAGCCCAACCAAATGACAGCAGCTCTGGGTCCTGGTTGAGTGGGAAGATCACTCTGCCTCTCCTCAGATTCATGCTCTCTGCTGTGCATCTTCCCTTGAAAGTACTTTCCCAAACTAGAGTGGGGGTTACTCACAGTCCTTCACGGCAGGCCCACCCCAGGCAGCTCTAGGCACAGCAACAGACTCTGCCCTGGCTCCAGTGAAACCAACAACATCCTCTGAGGCTCTCTGCTCGATCAAAGCCCCTGCAGGCTCTCAACAGCAGCTCCTGGTATGGACAGAGCTCCACAGCAGCAATCTACCTCCTCTTCCCAAAATGGAATCCTATACCACCTGCTCTCCCTGCACTAGGAAGTCTCTCCCTCTTTCCCCAAGGCATTATAGGAGTTATTGTCTCTAAGGCTAGATTGCAACACACAGGCTTTTCCCCTGGAACATTCCCAATAAAGGTCAGAGGCCCTTTTAGTAAAGGGTGCCTAAACTAATATTTGGGCTGATTTCACACACACACACACACATACTGAAATTGTTGTAAGTGATGGTCAAAATTTTCAGAAGTATCTGCTCATTTTTGCTGCCCTATTTTTGGGTGTCCATTCTGAAAATAAACAAATTGTGGGTTTGACTTTGTATCCATTGAAATCAACGGCAACAGTTTCATTGCAGGATGTCTCACTATGTGATTTTTTAAAATTATGATCTTACTGTTTTTTTGCAACCAAAAATATTCCTACACCTGTGATAACAAAATCTAGTGGTAGTATCTTGCAGTCTTAAACTGGGCACAATGGAGGGAGCCAGAATCACTGGACACTCAAAAAGATTGGCCTTGATCACTCCCAGAAATGCTACCTCCTCAAAACTTTTATAGCTTGCTAGAACATCCATGAGCAAAATGTGTGAGTCCTTAATCAAAACTCTCATTGGCTCAGTGAAATTGAATGCCAAAATTTAAGTTGTAAGAATGTAAGTTACTCGTGAATAGTCTCTTGACTCAGTACATTTCTCATATATATATATGGATATGGTCCTTTGGTGATGAAAGCAATGTTGCTACTTCACAGAGACAGAAAAGGAAAATCCAAGGATTTTCTCCAACTTTAACCTTTTTTTCTTTTCTCTTTCACTATGATGCAGGAAACAATTTAGCACCATCACAGGGTCATAAATAAAATGTCAAAAGAGACAAGAATTTGTTTTCTGCTCTTCTAGAAATCTGCTCTTTGTCCTTTTGGTATATGGCACTGTGACTGATAACATATCTTACTGTAATTTTACCCCCCTAGAATAAAAGACTATTTTTAAAGCATTGTATCAAAGAGAGAATGGCAAACTTAAGTAGAAAAAAACATACATATACCACTCCAAAAATCAGGATACATTCACTAAGGGTTCTACCTTTCAAGGTGCTGAGAACTCCTGTGAGGTTATGAGCTCCCTCAACACTCACCAACTTGAGCTCTTTTGAGAGGCCCTCAGTAGTATGCAGTTCTCAATATTTTCCTCAGAGCCCTTTCAGGTTGTCTGGTGTGCAGTCAAAATTCACTGTGGCTATTCTGGGAGCCTAGGGAATTACTAAACACACAGTATCTTGGGGGTGGTGGAAGAGAGTGAACAGGAGAGAACAAAATTAAATATAACAAAATAGTTCATTTGTAATGAATGAGTCAACACCACAAAGGAGAAGTGACCCATGTCAAATAGGTACTACCTAGGCATATGATAAATAGTTTTAATGAACCCAGTGTTTTGAAGGAGGAAAAATGAAAAATGAATAGCATATTTATTAAAATTTCTATAATCTCTTTATTTCGTCAGGTTAAAAGTCCTAAATGTGCACACATATTACTATACTATCTTTGTTACAAGAGAGCTATTCTAATTCATATTTTCTCCGATTGTTTTAGATCAGTGTTTCCCAAACTTGGGATGCCGCTTGTGTAGGGAAAGTCCTTGGTGGGCCAGCCGGTTTGTCTACCTGCCGTGTCTGCAGGTCCGGCCGATCGCAGCTCCTGCTGGCCCCGGTTCGCTGCTCCAGGCCAATGGGAGCTCCTGGAAGCAGTGCGGGCCGAGGGACATACTATAATATAATCTTATTTAGTGGAGAGGAGAGAAATAATTAAGCATGTTTTTAATATTTTTGAGTGTGTTTGCTTAATTCACACACACACATACACACACACACACAATGGTGGGTAAGCAGCTGGACTAGGTGTCAAGCAAGATAGATTCTATTCTCAAATCTGCCACTGATTTCCTAAGTGATTTTAAGCAACACTGCTACCCACAAAATCCCCACTCAGCTGTTGCCTAGCTCTGTAGGCACCTAAACTCACTTGGTGCCTACATTTTTGCTTTAAACGTTTTCTAGGCACCTAAGTTTCTACCACTTCTGAGCACATCTGACTCAGCACAAAATGGCTGGAGGAGGTGAGGCAGTAGCCTTCCCTTGTAGCCCTTTTTAATCCAGTGGTTAAGGAACTCATCAAGGTTGTGAGGGATCCCAGTTCAATTCCCCACTTTGCCTAATGAGAAGGGATTTAAATAGGGGTTTCCCACCTGGCAAACCACTGGACTAGGGCATATTCAGATGTGGGTATCTCTCATTGTCCTCTGTTGAAGCCATTCCACTTTGTATAAACAATTAAATATGCATTAGGCCAGAGAGAGAGACAGTGACTATAGACGAGTGGTTAGAACACATATGCTTGAGTCCCCTTGTGGCTCTAATTTTGGATGCCTTGATGTTTGATTGCTTCAGATGAGCACCCCAAAATTGAGGTACTCAAAATCATAGGTCATTTTTGAAAATTGAGCCTTCATTTTTTTTCTTCTGACTCATTTTCTCTGTTAAACTGTGATACAATTCCCTACCTTATGGGGGGATTTAATGAATTAAGTCATTCATGTTGGTGGGGTGCTAAGACACCAAACTGATTAGTGACATTAGAAATGTCTGTCATAAGTAAATAAATAGTGAGGATGAGAATGCTTCATTTCTCCTACCTTTTCTCGGACTTATCTGTTTAGATTGTAAGCTTTTCAAGGTGAGGACTGTCTTACTGCATCAGCTACAGTGCCTAGAACAATGGTGACCTAATCTTTATTTAAGGTTCTAGGTACCACCATAATACAAATAGATAATAATAAATCAATCACTAAATATTGTTTCAGAAATTAAAAAAAGGGAGAACACTGGAAAAGTGAAAATTGTCACATAGAAGAGGGTCCTTTCTTTTGTTTACTGAGACGTGATATACTTATACTCATAAGTCATAATTATGTAATAGTTATTTTAATACAGTAAAACCTGTGTGAACACCCAAAGAACCAGCAAAAATCAGTTCCCTTTTAAGGGTTGGTCCTAAAGTATGATGTTTATTGCTTTTGTTTTTGTGCCTGTGCCTCTGGGGCTGGAGTAAAAGCTGCTACAATTTGACTGGGAGCACTATGCTAATACATGTAGCCTCCTGGGGGAATCAGTACATCTCACTGCTTATTGCACTCCTGGTTTGGGAACTCAGCAGAATTCACAGACTGCAAACAAACCATCAACATTAGCATAGCCACTCCTGGTAGGTTATTACTGAGGTACTGGGGAAAGCTGACGTATAAAAAGTAGTTTTCATGTTATGATTTCTATCTGCCTCCTAATTCTTTTGCTGCTATCACTGTACAGGTCATGCACTGTGCAAATTGGCTCTTTCAGAGATACTGCTTCCCATGACTGATTGGCAGGAGGCACTTGTTCAAGAATTGCCAAGTCACACAATGAAAGGGAGAGAGCACTGTGCCAGAAAATTGCTGTAGTAACATTATTTATTGTGTTGTTTATTTATTTCAATTTAATGATCACGAAAGAAGCCAATTTCAGGCTTCGGGCACCCTGCCATACATGAAAAAATATGATCCACAATATTAAAAGTGAATGAGACCTGCAGATCCTACTCAACATGCTCCATATAAAACAGCCAGTCATCAGGAAACATTACAAAACAACATCTTTTCATATCTCAGATTTCAGCTACCTCAGTTTTATGCTTAAAATAAAATACAAATAATTGCAGCATAGCCAAAATCTGTTCAGTTTCAGGGTACTTAGGACCCAGGGAGAAAATGGGTTCCTAAATTTCAAAGTCCTCATAGATAATGTCTATTCAGCAGCTCCTTCCCTTGCAAACAAAAGAGGCCCCACTCAAGGGCACTTCTCATCAGGGCTATACCACTTTGGCAATGAGTTGAGAGAAAGACAGCTCCCAAGCCATTTAGGGATTAGTCCGGACCAACATGTTAAACTCCTCCCAGAAGCCCATAGGCACCCAGTGTAGATCATGCACTAACAGAATACTGACATCATGTGCTCACGGTGGCCTACGCTGCTTAACAAGCAGGCCACTGCACTGGCTTCTGCTTCTGAATGAATAGGAGGTGTATTCCATGACAGAATGTTTTGCAGTAGTCCAGTCTTGGAGTGACAAAGACATGGATCACAATAGGAGAGTACACATCTGGGATAAAATGTCCTGTCCAAGCACAGATAGGAAAAAAGGCCATTCTGGTCATTAGTTTTCTTCTGAACCATCCATCCAGCCCTACTTCTATTCAGTGCTCCTCTATCTAAAATACTTAAATAATAGGGCTATTATCAGAGGAAGCTGATATATGGTAGGGGCAGAAGAGGCTTACACACTTACAGGCAACTTTCCTTGTAAATTATATTTTAGATCACCAGCGTGGAAAATATCATTTCACACTTGATATACTATGTTGGGGAAAAATACATTAGGATTTGCATTTTCCCCACATTTTCATCTTCCAGAGTTCATCTGATGTGCATCATAAGTATAATATGTGCTGCAGACTGCAGCACTGCTTCACAGGTCTGTTGATATGTCCCAAATATTTTGACCTGTCACTTCTTTGAGCACTAGACTGCAAACAATATCTAATTCTCTGTTTTATTATTTCCTCACATGCAATTGTTGAACACTGGCTGTAAGATCAGATCAGTGTCTGCTGTTAAACAGAAGTGTGGGTGGGTGGATTGGGGTGGGAGCAGCTTTACTTTGAAGTGAAGTACTCTTTGTGAAATGAAGTCTTCAAAAGGAGACCACCATAAATGAACCTTGAGGTAAAATCTTCCAAGGAAGCCAACCAATTTATGAGAGGAAATCTAACAAGAATCTTTCCTTTCTGTGAGGTATGCAACTGCCACTCCCTTGTGTAAAATGATTTAATTTCACAAGACTCCTCCATAGAGCAAAATATTTTACATCCACAAAGAAATGTGAAACATGTCCATTTCCAGTTGAGAGATTTTGACACCTGCCACAACCTGACAATTGTTTGTACTCATTCCCAGGTTACACTGTCTACCCCATTGCTTATTATTATTGTTAAACATACAACATACGTGTTATGAGTTTTATGAAAGTAATAGATGAAGTTTGAGGATACAATCACTTCAGATCCACTGATCTTGCAATATTTATCTGTATCATTTGCTATGAACTGATACAGGACCCACATACACCAAAGTACATTGATTGTCATCAAGGCCAGTAGGGCACATTTATATAAACTACAAACATAAGGATTTTGTCACAGTTCTGGCAACCAAGACATTATTTACCATGTCCATTAACCAGCAGTGCCCATGTTCCAACACCAACATAATTAATTAGCTGATAGTGGATACTCATTGAGAAAAAATTGGAGTGACCTGGACTCAAGTATTCATTAGAAGACATATGTTTAATCTTTGTCTGGGAGACTTTCTTGTGTTAGAAAGATATATAAATGCAAGAATATGTGAAACTCCACCTTGAGTTTGATATTAAGCAATAAGAGAGAGTATGAGACAGACTGGCAATTCTGAGGGACTGAATTCCAGAAGTATATTGAAACCTGATGATGCCCAGGGGAAATACTTGCAGTTCATTTTAAAATGTCACAATGGACATGAAATGGAAAATGGTCAAATTTATTATTCAGTCTGCCCTATCGTTGACATTATAAACCACTCTCATGTTCTTTGCAAGTTGTGATCCACTTCCCAGTGGAAACATGAACAAAGTTAATCTCATTTTCAGCCAAAGAAATAAAAAATGGACTGATCAGAAAGAAGCATTTTAATGGGGTATGTACGTTACACATTTCACTTGTTAACAAAGAGAGTAAAGGTTACTGAAGCTATGTGAACAAATTAGAATGCTGGATGTGGAAATCATTGCACATTTCACATGCAACAGTTCTGCTTGAGGCCAAAAGTAACATTCAGAAGTCTGAAATATTTCTGATTTCTACAAGTGTGGTGTCACTATCTACACTGCCTTTAAAAAAAGGAAAGAAAGAAAAACTATAAAGATTTTAGGTGTTTATATAGAAGGTGATACGAAATTCCATAAAGAGAAAGGTGTGAAAGATAATGTTCATCACAACAAATAATACTTAATTGATCAAAATTTCTGGGAAGTGAAGTCAAGGGTAAAGTGACAATATTCAATTCTTTTTAAATTTAGAAGTTGTGTTGCCAGGCAAGTTTTATGTATCATATATTCAGTAGAAAAGAAATAAATACTATTGCTGCTTAAGAAAGAAAATCAGATTATAATGTTATGTATGTTTAACTGGAGAGCTAGAATATGCTTTATTATTACCAGGTATAGGGACCAATAACTTTTTCAAATTACCATAGTACAGTAATGTCACACTTCTCTAATAAGAGTAAATGGATAGATTTATAAGACAATCAACAGTACTGCATTTGAAAAGAAAATTCAATTGCAGGAAGTTAAATAAAAATGGTTCACTCACCTCCCTCTAGTATAAAGAGACAGTGGATAGTGGGAGGACAAATGAGCTAAATTTCATCATTAACCCTGAAAGGCTAACTCAGATTCTAGACTGTGGTATAATATGTATGATAAAGGTGCTCTAATTTCAAAATTTCCTCTAAGAGATAATTTTTATTTGAATTTCAATAGCACCCAAAACCACAATCCCTGGCCCAAAGAGTTTTCAACTAAAAAGAGAAATTTTGAGCAAATCTGATTTTACAAAAAAATAAAGGATGTTATACTAAATTTAATCCCAGTTCTCCCATCTCTTGAATTTGTCCTTGAAGAACTAAGTCAAGATGACTCTTCAGATGTTTCTGGAATGACAAATGAACATGAAACTTAGAATCCCTTCCTGAGATATAGGAAAAAGAATATTATCACCAAATATTCAAGTAATGACATCCCTAATTTTAAGTTCTCCCCAATTTTCCTCAAGAAAAGGATTAAAAAACAACAACAACCATACTTTGTGTTGGGCAAAGGAATTTTACCCAAGACAGATAGACAAGCTATCACTTTTTTACATTGACAAGACTTTGAGTGCCAAAGCTTTTAATGTGTTAACTTTGAGAGGCTATGAAATAATCCCTTTTCCTGGGGGGAGGGATAGCTCAGTGGTTTGAGCATTGGCCTGCTAAACCCAGGGGAGGACCACTTAGGGATCTGGGGCAAAATCAGTACTTGGTCCTGGTAATGAAGGCAGTGGGCTGGACTCAATGATCGTTCAGGGTCCCTTCCAGCTCTATGAGATAGTTATATCTCCATATATATTTAATAGCATCCAGTTATAACTGTTTCAAGAGATTATGGCACCTGACTGGAAACCAATGAAAAGTAAGAACATACTCATGGTCCATCTAGCACAGTGTCCTGTCTTTCAGTTGTGCCCAATGCCAGATGGTTCAAAGGGACTTAAGTGAACAGGTTAATTATCAAGTGATCCATCCGCTGCTGTCCAGTCCCAGCTGTCAGAGATTTAGGGACATCCAGAGCATGGGGTTGAATCCCTGACCAGCTTGACTAATAGCCATTGATGGACATAGCCTCCATTAACTTTTCTAATTATTTTTTTAATCCAGTTATACTTTTGGCCATCACAGCATACCCTGGCAACAAATTCCACATGTTGACTGTGCATTGTATGAAGAAGTACTTCCTTAAACCTGCTGACTATTAATTCCATCAGGTGACCCTTGGTTCTTGTGTTATTTGAAGAGGTAAATAATAACACTTCTTTATTCATTTTATTTACAACATTCATGATTTTATTCACTTCTATCATATCACCCCTTAGTCATCCCTTTTCCAAGATGAACAATCCCAGTGTTTTTAATATCACCTCACATTTTATTTTAAAAAAAAATCTATTTTGACTTGGAAGGACAGAGAAGTTTTCCCCATTGCACTTGTGTGAAAAGAGGAGCTTTATTTATTTCCACGGGTAGCTTAAATTATCTGAGCAGCTTTTAGAGACTCTATTTCACAGCTTTCAAAAAACAAACAAACAAACATCCTGTTCAAAGCTCAAGAGTTAGTGAAAAGTGTATCTTTAGTTGGGGCTTAATCCAAAGCCTTTTGAAGTCATTCAGTGCATCTTGGGATAACAATGACATCAATTGCTTATAAGGCATTTGGAGTTATAGACATATCTTTTTGAGTTTTAGCATTTGCCAGGGATAATTTCAGAAGGTTTTACATGCACCTGGTTGGGTATAATATCTTCTTTAAATCTAGTGCCACAGATGAGATTTTTCAGCATGTTCATTTTCCTGCAAAATCCAGAGTAAGTTTGGGTCAAATTTAACTTATGTCTATAATGTTTTACTATGGCACTTATTTTAAAAGTAGAGCTGGTTGAAATATAGTAATATTTTTGATCAAAAATGGTCTTTTAAAACAAAAAAAATTAAAAGTGTTCATTTTTCCAATCTATGGCTACATTTTTAATCAAAAATGTTACTGGAATTTGTATCAATTATATTGTCTATCAAAAACTGTGATTTGGGAAATCTGTTCATAAAGTCCACTTTACTTTATGAACTGGCTGCATTCCCATGGCTGTCTTTTTCTGTGTATTTACCTCAAATTCCTTATACTAACTGGTAGGGGGTGTCACGAGAGTGTCTGTCCATGAATAGGTTTGCCCATAGGCAGCAGAACCAGGGGACAAGGAGATACCTGTCACAAAACAGGACAGAGGCAGTGTAATCTAGTGGTCAGAGCAGGAGACTGGCCTACTGGTCGGAGAAGATTTAGAAGACAGACCCAGAGGCATGGTCAAGGGGAAAGCCAATGGTCAGAGTCAGAACAGAACCAAAAGGCAGAATTGGCATCATAGTCAGGAAACAAGCCAGTAGTCAGAGCCAGGAGTTCAGAGGAAGGTAGGGTGCAGGGCTGGGGATGGAGCAGGAATGGGTTGGAGCAAGGGTCAGTATAGGAAGCAGGTCTTGCATAGCTGTGGGCATGGAATGCATTGAGCAGCTGCTGTGTTGCTGGTATTAAGAGGCTTAAATGGTGAACCGATGGGCCTTCCATCCAATCATGTAGCACAGCCACTTAGTGAGGATTTATTAGGCCTTGCCAAGCTCATTGGGTTGCTAGGTGACCAAGCCCACAGTCAGTTGAGTTCCTGACACCACCTGGGCCATGGCCCAAGCACTTTTTAGCTGAGCTAAACATGAGTGATGCTGCAACCCTGCACACCAGGTTGCAACACCCCTTGCTAGGGTGACCATATTTCGCTATGCTGAATATGGGACACTTGGTAAAATTACTCTTATTCAAGCAAGCTCAGTGGCAATTAATCAGAACTATGCAGTACAAACATTCAAATTAATATCAAGTTGTCTGAGCCTCTGCTAAAAAGAAATAATGCTTAGTTGGATTATTTTTATTTAACCTTCTTATCTTTAAGGCTTTAGGGTTCACATGGGGAGGGGTGACACACACACCCTTACCCCCGCCCCCCACAGAGAGAGGTCACACACACACGCACACTCCCCTACCTCTCCCCTGGTACCGCATCTTCCTGAGGCAACATGTGTGTGTGTGTGGAGGGGGGGCACGCGCTCCAGGAGAGAACGGGGGAGGAGGGGAGGAATGACCTGGCCCATGTCTTTACAGACCTCATCTCTTCTCTCTCCTCTCCCCACGCCTCCCATGTGGGTGAAAGCAGCTTGTCGCTTCCTGCCGACGCAGTGTTGAAAGGCAACTAACACTTCCAGGCTGCTGCTGGCCACTGACATAACCCAGCTGCCTCCTGCCCCTGGCTACAGTGTGGGCAGGAAGGGGTTAAGCCCTAAGGATGCATTGTGCACCAGGGCCTAGGGAACCTGACTGCAGGGGCTTCAGGGAACCCAGTCAGAGGAGTGTCTCATCGTAGGAGGATGCCTAGGGGACAGAGCAGCCCTGCACTCCCAGAGCAGGGGCAGTGGAGGGGGGGGAAGAGGGTGCTAAGCCCCTGCCCAGGGGGCTACTGTGGAGCATGCAGTTTCAGGGCATGAACAGGCTGTAAATCGCTTCCTCCCACCACCACTCTAGAGCTTAGCTGAGGAGAGGGGTACAGAGGCTTCCCCGTGCCAGCGCTGTGTAGGGCTTTGGTACACGCAGGGCTCAGCTCCTCCTGACCAGCGCCCAGGCCGGAAGGTCTTTGGCTTTTCCAGGGCACTGGCCCAGCCAGAGGGAGTGGGGGAAGGAAGGAGCCTGCTGGCCAGGCTTCTGGTGAGCTGAGCACTCCAACCAGGGGCTGGTTCTCCACACAGTGCTGGGAGCAGGACGCGCCCACCAGGGGGGATATGGAGGAGCAGCGGGGCTGAGGTGGGGGGCAAAGGGGCAAAGCAGGAATAGGACAGCGAGAGGGGGAGTACATAAAGGGCCAATGGGTGGGCAGCAGAGGTGACACATAACCAGACGCTGCCTCGCACCTACCCACCCACACCAGCCTCTACAGCACACAGCCAGTGCCAGCTGGAAATGGGACAGGGTCCTGCTGGCCAAGAGCCGGCATAGAGCAGTGGCTGTGCTGATGGGCCAGCAGGGGGAGCGGCTGGCCCGATGCACTGCATCTTCACCCCGCCATCAGTCTTTCGCACCCACCCCCATTATTGGCCACTGGATCCCCCACTCACTGCTGGTGGGCGGGCAGCTGGCAAGCAGGGATCTGGCCAGCAGCAGGACACGCCAGTATCGACAGGGGTGGGGAGACAGAAAATATAGGACAATTAATCCATTTTCAAGAAGTTGGGACAACTTCAGGAGGGCTTAAATACGGGGCTGTCCCTTTAAAAATGGGACATCTGGTCAAGCTACCCCTTGCTCAAGTTTGGAGGAAGATCAAGCTGCTGACAAGGGAAGAGGGCAAATCTATGGTTATCTCCACTTTAAATGATACTCCACAGCTTCTGACTCAATCGGCATCTTAATATAAAATCAACCAGCAAGAATAAATGAATAACTGCAACCTAGATAAAAATAAATAGATTTCTCTAACTTCACTGCAGAGAGTTAGGGTTTCCCAAGGAGAAGGAACAAAGAGATGAGATGTCGGTACAGCTGGTTTTTAAAAATACAGAGACAAGATAGGTCAGAAAGAAAAAGAAAAAGCTTGGGGCAGAAGAGAGGAACAAAGATAGGGTTTTGAACTCAGAGGGGACTTTCTGACTGCAAGTCCAGGCAAGGCTGATGGAAGCTGGCTGTGGAGAGAAACTCTAAGTCAGAGAAGAAACCATAAGCTGCAGGAGACCCTAGAGAACCAAATTCCAAACAATGCTCAAGAGTGGAGAGGAAACTGAGGCAGGGAATGGTATTCAGGTGTTCTATTGTTTCTATCTCAATCTGTTTATTTCTTGTACTGTCTATAGTAAAGAGTAGTTGTTTTAGAAACCCTATGCAAAATCTGTGTCTTCTTTGCTTCAACTATGACATGTCCCTGAAGGGGTAAACTTTAAACCACAGTGCCCATAAGGTTGGAGCTCTGAGACAGGGTGTACGTAAGGTGCAGACTGTTCAAAAGTTGGAATTTCCATTCCTCAGGAAATTCCAAAAGTCTGAAATTTCATTTTGTTCTGAAATAAGTAGAATGTTTGAAAGTTCCTGTGGAAGGGAAAATCTGACATAAATCATTCTAAAATAATCCAAACATTTGATTTTGAAATTTTTAAAACCAAATTGAGCCTGGAATCCCAAGCCCCAAGGCTTACAGATCAGCCCATGCTTCTAGGCTCCAGGGTCTGCAGCTGTCCCTTTTGTAGAGCAAAGAGTCAAGCCATGCCTATAGCCAATTCTCCCAGAATAAGAGGTGCCTTGGAGCCACACGTCCTGGAAGCCCCCTGGTCCCTGACTTTGAGGCACTTCAAGTAGCAGAGCTGCTGGAACTATGGACCCTGGAAGCCCAGGGATCCCAAGCATTCCTGCCAATTAACTTGGTGGACATCAGACCAAGAGAACCCTGCCTGTATTTTGTTGTAAGTTCCTCAAAACCAATGCATTTCCACAAAATGTTTCAATTTCAACAAATATGCATTTTCCAACAAAAAAACAAAACAGTTTCTTCAGAAAATTCCTGACCAGCTCTACTGGGGACAACAGGGGAGCTGGCGTTAGTCTAAGGGCCTTGGCAGTTGGGCTGTGAAATTGCTGCTCTTAGAAGCAGGTGCTAACTGGAAGATCTGTACTTCAAGAGTTTGCCTAGAGACCCAAAAATGTTGTTGGATTTTTTCGCAAAAAACATTGCATACTGAAAACATTGACATGGTTATTGAAATTTTAACAAACCCTGGATTTACTAAATGAAATCTTTTGAGAACTATTTCAATAATATTTTCACTTTAAAAAAGTCACTAGATGGAAACAACTTGTCTGGGGAAAATCTAAATTTCCCCAACCAAAGCAAAATGGGATGGAATCTTGACGCTAGTGAGGTCAACTGCAGTTTTCTCTTCAACTTCAATGGGGCCAAGATTTCACCCACAGAAGATGTATCAGAAAGTGCAAAAGTACAAAAGTGCCCAGTCTTGCTTCTTATGCACAGCTGTGTCTGCCAGGGAGTGAGGAGGATTTGAGGAATCCTACTTTTACATCTGTGCTGAGGCACCAGAATCCTGTGGTTTCACTTTATAAGCTCAATTTATCTGTTTGTGTGGCAAGCTCCCTATACCTTGCAGGCCCTGGACAAGAGGCCTGCTTAAAATCCACATGGTAGTCCTCTATTTGACATGTTCATGAAGCAGAAGATCTTTATCCAAATTAAATGGCTTTTCTGGGAAACAATCCACAGGCACTTTGGTTTGTTGCTTGCTTTTTATATGGCCTTACGTGCTGAAATTCAAGCAAACATTATGGCTGTTCTATATTGGTACCTTTTATTAAGGAATGAAAGAAGTTACTACAGGCTTGCTGCTTTCCTGTGTAAAAAAATGAATTAAGGTATATGCCAATACAGAGGTGCAGCATTTAACTATTATTGTAAGAACACCCTGCAGTGGTCTAGTTACATGACCAGAATTCCATAAAGTCGTCCTGCAAGCATTGCTTTCCATTTTAGCCCAACTAAAGCTGGGGGGATAGGGTTTAAAATTTCAAATGAGTTTGGACATTCTTCTTTCTTCCAGGATATTTTGAAAGGTATAATCCTGCAATTTAGGGCCACTTTCTGATACCCTTACATTGAGTAATGTTGTATCCTTGGGTGCAGCAGTTTTAGGAAGAAATCACTTGAGACGCAGAGAGCTGTAGACCTTGAAAAGCAGCCATTTATTGCCACACACCGAACCAACCAATAACCAGCCAAAAATCAGCTGGGCTATCCCCTAATAATCTAACTCAGCTGCCATAGCAACAGCAAGACTATTACTACGACAACCAAATACACAACAAGTAACACTTTATTCTATGATTTAGCCCATTGACTTGAATGGGACTAATTGAGGAGATCTGAACAACTCAGTGGAAGGATATCGGAATCTGGCCCTTAACCAATAAAATTATGCATGTGCCTAAGTGTTCGCAGGATCCAGCTCTTCTGATCACAGTAAAATGCAAGGAAAACTGCAATGTCTGGTAAGTTACTCATATTTTATTTTAAGCATGCAATATATTCTACATTTTACAGCCCATCACAAAAGTTTAAAATTCCTGCAAGGGAAATCAGAAGGTAAATTTTAAAAGGAGATTATTTAGAAAAGTAGCTGTCATTTTCTGATAGTAGCTTAAAGGGCTTTTGTTTCCTTTTTTTAAACTAGCTGTAGTTATGTATAAACCTATTGCTAGCCAGTGGTTTATTAAATCTTTAATAAATAATATTATAGCTTATCACTGTAAGCTAAAATCAATACAGTGCTGCCAGGATAGCATCATCCCTGACCTTTGTGTTTCATATTGCTTTTATTAAACGTAGATATCTCAGTAACCCTTCATTCAAAGGATGAATATCATCTTTTGAGGTGAACAGTTCCAAGTTCCTGCCAGTGGAAAAGTTTTGATGAACTGTCTCCATACAAAGTAACAATGCCAGCATGTATCTGCATCTTCATAAAAAGTCACCCCGTATCCATGATAAAGTGCACGCTACGCAATATTTTGAGAAATGGCATTCAATAACATTTTATTCCACTTATGTTCTAATTTTGAAGCATGTTCTATATTTTAATAGTGGAAAAAATAGGCACCAGGGACTATGCTAGTCTTATCATTCCTAATCATTCTTTCCTATAGGCCCCTTCTTTCCAGGTAAGTGAGATCTTGCTCTGACTGGAAGGTAGGGGGAAATAAAAGAGGCATTCATGCTTCTGCTATAAAGGGAGCCTTTGAATGACTAGTTTTGGGCCAAATTCTTCTCTCCGAATCATGCTGTGAAATCAGAGTTACCCCATTGACATTAGTTGAGTTGTTCTGGTTACACTGTTGTAAATCCAATAGCAGAATTTTGGCCCTGAGTTTTAGGGGGCTACAAACCAAAATTACATAAAAAAGCCTATGCAAAAAAAGTGATTGTTACAAAGAAGTGTCCATGGAGACAGGTGAAGCTGCACTTTAAGGAACTACTAGAAGTCAAATAAACTGAAGTGTCCCTTTATTTGTGATGAAGAGGAACTTTTTGCAGAATTAGTCTTCAAGGTCAGGATACAAAGCCACAAAAATTATCTGTGTGTGCACACTTGTAGAATGCAACAGATACTCATAAACAGGATTTGGTCCCATGCGTACTTTGACAATGCAAAATACTTTTGTTGGATAACAAAGCAAAGAAACTTGAAGACTTATATTAGACCTCTGTTGCACCTTTGAATTTAATAAGGATTCTAAATTGTCAAATAACTGGCTCAAATGGAATTTAATCAAAATTATTAATCACAGACTAGTACAGCACTATACAGAAAGAATAAATGCATTACAATCCTTGGAGTAAGGTAAAGAGCTGGCCTCTGAGTCTCTCCCCTCTCTAACTGGTGAGATGCCAGCAAATTTGCATTCTCCGCCTGATTCCCAATATTCCTGTCTTTTTATAGGGTATGAGACAAATAAACCCCTTTTGTGGAGTAAAGAATACTTTCCCCATGATTGATTTTGCCAAATGTTATGTTTTAATATTTTTGTTTACCTTATTACTTAAAGATACTATAAAGGAATTTACTTTAGGTTACATGATTGGTAAGCAAAAGGGAATTCTAAATCCAGTCAATATCCCTAACAGGTGGGACAACTGGCAGTTCCCCAAAACAACTGTTAATGGATCCCCATTTCATTGTTACAGAAAGCATCTCCAGTAACAATCGTTCCTTACCAAACAGACCTGTTAATATTTCTGTAGACACTTTTGGTAGTTTGGGGGTCTCTTTCCAGACCATCTGTTTTCCCACAGACTTGACGGCAACAGCCATGATGGATTATATTCTAACACTCAATCATAAAAAAAATTCCTGAATATAGATCACTCAAAGGTTTGGACCAACACTCTGGAGTTATTATTCAAAACACACTCTTTGCTGATACCATAAGTATTTTTGGAGAATGGCTAATATGTACATTAATTTAATATACAAAAAAGGTTTAATATTTGCTAATGGGTCCCAACTCCTCCAAAAAGTACCACGTGAAGGTTCGTGTTCAAAACTATGTATCTTCCAGAAATGGACAAGTATGACATAGTTCACTTAGTCAAATCTACAAAGGAGGAAGAAATGCCACTATGAGAAGCCAAAGCAATTATGAGTGTGATGTTCTTCACAGCTAGGCCTTTGTCTTGATCACTTTGAGAGAAATAAGGTGGGTGAGGTAATATCCTTTATTGGACCAACTTCTGTTGCTTGAAAGCTTCTCTCTCTCAGCAACGTAAATTGGTCCAATAAAAGATATTATCTCACCAACCTTCTCTCACTAGTGTCCTGGGATCGACACGTCTACAACAACACTGCAGACATAGTTCTACCAGTCTACTGGATGAAACCTTAAGCGAACATTTTGCAAGCCACCGTTGCATTTAGGTAAGCATCAAAATAGGTTGTAAATGAGCCATAACCAGGACTAAGCCTTTTTTTTCTTTGAAATGTTCTTATTGTTGGCAGTGTGTAATCCATTCCGACTCTGGCATGCTGTAGCAGCACCTAAACATTCAGATCATCCAATCTTTTCTAAAATATATTCAAAGTTAGAATGTTAAAGGAACAGTATGATCATGAACAAATATTCTTGTTTACAGGATTCTATTCACTTTTGCATGTTTTAAGATGCCAGCTTAATTTAATCAACAAGCAAAACTTCAACACGGTGCTGATGAATTACCATAACTAAGAAAAGATATTTACTTGCTAATTCCATGAGCTGGCTGCATTTTTTTTCTAGTTTTATATTTTGAGGGTGGTTCCATTCCTCATATCTGAATGCACTGAGCCCTGAGTGGGAAGGAGCTCACAAGAGAGTCTGTGGGAGTAAATAATAGCCATATGGCTATATAGTAAGGCAATGTGGTCACAGAGGTAGGTTGTTCAGCCAACTCTGTGAGGGGAGCAGGAACAGCTAGGACTATCCTTTTCTACCTTATAGTTTGAGTGCTTGATCCTGTTCCCATACAAGTCAATGTTAAAACTCCCCTTAGATTTCAGGATCTATCTCCAAAAGATTTTCAGGCATAATATTCATCCAAAGGCTAAAAATATGAATAATATATGCCAACTACTTTGGTGATGAGGCCTACTTTTGAGATACAAAAATGTTATTTTTTTTGAGAAATTTAGACACATTTTTAGTTACCTGTGAAATTATTTGTATGCAAGGAGTGGTATTAGTAGCACAGATTTAGTTAAAAGCTTCAGTTTCTCATAAGCAAAATTCTTACTTTACAGTTTTAGAAATTGCAAAGGCCAAAATATTTCATTGTTCAGTCAGGACCCGAAGTCAAGAGGCATCTTTCCTTTGACTACAGTGGGCTCTGAATCAACCCCCAGTGTTTTGGCAAATCAGAACACTGATGGGTGCCACACAGCAACTGGATTCTGAATTCAGAGTGAAGACAGATTTTAAAGCCAGAAGGGACCAATATAATCATCCAGTCTGACCTCCTGCAGAACACAGGCCATAGAGCCTCACACAGTAACTGCTGAATCAAGCCTACAACTTCTTTGAGCTATTCTGTATCTTTTACAAAGACATCTATTCTTAATTTAAGGACTTCAAGTGATGGAGATTCCACTACATCACTAGGAACTTTGTTCCAATGGTTAATTATCCTTGCAGTTAAAAACGTGGACCTTATATCTTTTCCATCTCCCAACCATTTTGGTATGCCTTTTTCTGCTAGATTAAAGAGCTGTTCTCTCTTCTCTGTGTCTTTGGATATCTGACCATGAATTTGTCTGTATCAAGATGGATTCGTTTGAACAACATACACCTTCCCAAACATTGGACAGCATAACTGACCTGTCCCCATCAGTTACCACTCTACCAATGTGTATGTCATAGATAAATTTTACCAACAATGATTTTATATTTTCTTCCACATCACTGATGAATATAACAAATAGCATTGGCTTTACACAGATCCCTGTGTGGATCCCTCTAGAAACACCCTGACTGTGGATAGGGAATCCCCATCCAATTACAAATAAACTTGATATCTTTTTTGGTAAAATTACAAGTTTGGTTGCTTAAGGTAATAGTGTTGACTTAATATACTTAGACTTCTGAAAGATTTGACTTGGTACCACATTTTGATTAAAAACTAGAATATAAAAATAATATGGCACGTGTTACATTGGCTAGCCTGATAGGTTTCAAAATGTAATTGTAAAATGAGGAATAATCATCAACTGGGGGCATTTCTAGTGGGGAGCTCCAGGGATTGGTTCCTGTCCTTAGTTATTTATCATTTTTATCAGTGCCCTGGAAGAAAAACATAAAATCAGCACTGATAAAGTTTGCACATGAGACAAAAATTGGGGCAGTGGTAAATAATGAAGAGAACAGGTCACAGATTCAGAGCAATCTGGATTGCTTGGTAAACTGGGCACGAGCAAACAATGTAAACATCTAGGAACAAAGAATGTAAGCTATATGTACAGGATAGGGTACTCATTCTTAGGAAGCAATGCCTGAAAGAGATTTGGGAGTTGTGGTGGATAATCAGCTGAATAATGAACTTCCTATATGGCATTGTGGCCCGAGAGCTAATGCGATCCTGGAATTCTGTCAGAGGGTGTGGCTCCTCTCTGCATAGACTCCTGTGGTTGTGCCTCCACCGCGGGGCCGGTGCAACCCATTAGGCAACCTAGGCGGTCGCCTAGGGCACTAGCATTTGGGAGGCGGCATTTTGGGTCCTTCAGCGGCGACTGGATCTTCAGCCGACCCGGTCGTCATTGGCATTTAGGCGGAGGGAGCTGGGGCAGGGGGGCGCAGGGTGGGCTGACTGCAGCAAGTAAGGGGGGGGCACGCAGGGGAATCCCCGCCCTAGCTCACCTCTGCTCTGCTTCCTCCCCTGAGCATGCTGCCCTGCTCTGCTTCTCTCTCTCCCAGGCTTGCGGCGCCAAACAGCTGATTGGTGCCGCGAGACGGGAGAAATGGAGCGGTGATGGCATGCTTGGGGAGGAGGCGGAGCAGAGGTGAGCTGGGGCAGGGAGCTGCCGCATGACTTCCCAGGCCGGGGGGAGCTACTGCGGGGGGGGGGGTGCCTCAGGGCGGAGAGCTGCCACAGGGCACTGGGAGGGGGGACGCAAGGTGGAAGTTTTGCCTAGGGCGCGAAATATCCTTGCACCCGCCCTGCTCCACCGTGTCCTTTTACTTTGTGTTCCCTCTACCACTTTCATAACATTCCTTGTGTAACAGCCTATTTAGAATATTCAACTAGCTTTTGGCCCTCTCACCAGAGCTTGGGGAAGACTGAGGGTGGGGGTAACAGAAGAATACCTGTTCTGAGCCGCTGTCTGGCTAAGCTCAGCTAACCCTGTTCCTCCCTCTCTCCTTCCTTCCACGTCCTTCCTGTGCTGCCTCTTATCAGCCCAGGGCTGATGGGGTAATTGGCTCAGCTGGGCAGCCTGAGTAATTACCCCTGTCAGCTTCCTACTGGGGAACTAATTACTATTAGTGTGATCAGAGTGCATGCTCACCTGTTTGTGCCCTGCACTCTGTCATAGATGTATAAACAGGAGAATTTCAAGTAATAGTAGAGAGATTATTTTACCTCAGTATTTGTCACTGGTGTGACTGCTACTGGAATACTCTGTTCAGTTCTGGTGCCCGCAATTCAAGAAGAATGTTGATTAATTGGAGAGGATTCAAAGAAGAGCCACAAAAATGATTAAAGGATTAGAAAACATGCTTATAGTTACAGACTTAAAGAGCGCAATCTATTAATTTAGCAAAGAGAAGATTAAAGGGGTGACTTGATTACAATCTGAAAGTATCTACATGGGAATCAAATTTAATAATGGGCTCTTCAGTCCAACAGAGAAAGGTGTAACAATCGAATGGCTGGAAGCTGAAGCTAGACAAATTCAGACTGGAAATGAGATGCAAGTTTTTAACAGTGAGGGGAATTAATCATTGGAACAACTTACCAAGGACCATGATGGATTCTTCTTCACTGAAAATGTTTAAATCAAGATTGGATTTTTTTTTAAAGAGATCTGCTTTAGGAATTATTTTGGGGAAGTTCTATGGCCTGTGTTATACAAGATGTCAGGCTACATGATCACAATGACTCCTTCTGGCCTTGGAGTCTATGAAGATATGAATTATTTTTAGAGATCTAGCAGTTAACTATTTTAATCCATGTAATAAAGAATACATTAAAAAAATGAACACTGAACAAAATAAGTGTCATGCGGAACTACGGCCATCCTTTTAATTCTTTTCTGATTGCATCCCATGTCAGCCTTTCCATGATTTTGCTTAGGATCTATGAGAGGCTAGCTGGCCTATGGGTTACCCAGGTTATCATATTTACCCATTTAAAATCATGGTACAACAATATATTTTTTCCAGTCCTCTGAGTATATTAGTGTCTCCTTAGGGAGAATTGATCACAGGTCCCACAAATAGGTGGACATATGTGACACCAACGTAATACCAGCATCTTGGAGAATTCCTGAATGAGTAACTCTGCAAGAGTTACATTTAGATGCTCTTTACAAAATATGGTTCTCACCAGGCACCAGTGCAAAGCTGACTGGGCAATATTTTTGGTTATTGGGTATCTAAAAGACTATATATTAGACTGGTTTGGGAGATGGTTGCTATTAAATCTTTCTTATGATGGGCAAATTCAATCATTAGTGGCATCTCCAGAACATTAGACTTTGAAAATATCACTTCAAAATGTGGGAATTATCTTGGAATCATTCCAATAGTTCAGCTTCCATAGAAATCAATAGCAATTTTGACTGTGGATCAGTAATTCTGCACATACTCAATAAGGGGTTATTTTTGCCTGCATAGCAAGAAGAAAGCACACCCAAAAGCAAAATGCAGATTTTTTGCATGATTGGGATCATCTCACCCTAATTTTTTTTTCTCTTAGGCATATTGCAGTATTTGAAGCTAGCTTTTTGACAGTCCCATTATATTTGAAATTATATTGTTGTCTAGCAAACACCACAATACATTGCGAGTGCAACAATCATATGTAATAATGTAACATCAAATGGGAAAAAATCTGTAGAAACACTTTCCCCACTTCTGGGGAAAAGCTTAATTGCTCCTATATCTCAATTGCTTGCAGTTCACAGAAGGCAAAAGCTGCATCAAAAGCAGCTGTTCAGATAGGGGAGATCTTTTTTGGTCATCAGAAAACTTTCATTACATTTCAGTTAGAATTCCATTGGGGTTTGTGAAATATTTATTGACAAAATACACACTGCTGTATTAAGCTTCAGCTCAAAATACCCAGGAACAGTTTTTAAATTTAGGAAGAGATGTCTATTAGTATTAGAGAAAACAGAGCATGTGGGAAGTGTGTAAGAGTGATATTTGCATTTAGCTGGATAGCTGTACTGTAATTCAGATTGGAAAAGCTGGTGCTTGAGGTCAGGCACTGTTGATCACATTATATGGTGTGATATAATTATTAAACAACAATCATGATAAAAACAATAGATCGCAGTGTGGGAAGCATAGCCCCCCAAGAAAAGAACATTTACAGCCTTCTAATATTGTATATATTAAACCAAAAGAGATGTTCCCATTGGATAGGGTTTGAATGATTTGACAGATATCTGAACAAATTTAGGGCCTTCATGGTTTGGAGAGAATTTAGACAAAAGATAATTTCATCACAGGCCAGCTTGAAGTGGAAATAGAATGGAAGATCAAAAGGCAAGCTGGTGAAACTCATCACAATTCAGAATTTGCCTACTGTGATCCAGATCCCACAATGACTGAAACAGTGGAGGGGTGGACATGTGCAGAAGGGCAGATTTAGTCATAAGCAGTGCTCTCCCTCCCCATCATAGGCTGATCACCTTTGCTGCTTATCTAATTAGTCCTCTAGTTGTGCAAAATGGCTGCTATACACCAGGTTTTCCTCCAGTAGTGGAGTAGGAAGATCCATCTACCCACACCCAATCTCCTTCCACAGTTATTTATCCCTTAAGAGCTAAGACTAAAAAATTTTAAAAAGTCAGCTTTTGATATGTGTGAGATGACACACATTGCAATCCTGGCACAAAGGTGTGGCTACATATATACATAATAACCCTGTGCACTGGTTGTGGTGCACAACAGCACCACACAGTAGGATAATCACCACTGTGGCCTTCTGAGGAATCTAGACGTCAATGCTATTTTCGACCCAATGAGAAAAAGATGGATGGTTAATGATAGATTCTGCCACCCTCATTCACAGCACTTTACTTCTCAAGTAGCTTCAGTTAATTAAGTGGGAATAATGGAGTAATACTCAATGTGAATCAGGGGGGCAGAACTAAGCCTAAAGTAAGTACTATGAAAAAATTAAATATATGAACAAGCTATATTTTATTTTACACTAGGAGGTTGCTATGTGCAACAGTTCAACCCCAACACACTAGCCACTTTAAGCTCTGAATTATTTCTGCATGCAAAACTCACTGATTAAACACCTATTCAAAAAGTCTGGGATCAGGGATAAAGTGATAAGAGGAAAATTAGACGCTACTTATCCATTTTAATTTTGTAACTGAGGCAGAACAAGTGCTTTCAGCACACTCTGTGTGTAGTATTTTGGTTCCCTCCCCTACAAAGAGTTTTTCTAAAACAGCATCAGAGGACCTGATCCAAAGCACTTTGAAATCAATGGAGCTTTTCCATTGATTTCAGTAGATTTTGGATCAGGGCCATAGACCCTTGGAAATCCAAAATTGGCTGGCAAACATTGGCATATGATGACAGCACCGTAAATACTAGGATACCCCCATCTATCTAATGTGCTCTAACAACTGTGTTAGTGCCAGGGTGTAGGCAGCCTGGCTTAAGGGCTAGCTCAGGCACAGGCTGAGGGTCAAGGCCATGACAATTTCCAGGATTCAGGCCTTGCTGGAAAACCAGGAAATCAGGATTGAGAGAAAAACTGGAGGGTAGGGATCAAGAGTTAGTTACCAAGAGTCAGGCCAAGTCTGCTACCAGGAGTCAGGTTCAGGCACTGGAACCAGTGGGCAGGAAACCAGGAGCTACTTACCAAGGGTCAGGATCCCAGGAGGTTTGGGTCGGAAGGAAGGAAGGAACAAATAAACACTACACTAATGGCAGAATGAAGCCCATCTGCACAGACAACTTCCTGCTTCCTCCTCTTACTTAAATAGGGGCTGTGGCCCAATCAGAGTGGAGGGGTCTGGCTTAAGTAGGGGCTGTGACCCAACCAGAGTGTAAGGGTGGGGCTTGTGCCCCAGTTGGATTTCATTGACCCCAGTCCCAGGTGCTGTCTGTGAGCTGACAAGTGAAAGATTAG
The DNA here is from genome assembly GCF_027887155.1 of Malaclemys terrapin pileata. Taxonomy (NCBI): domain Eukaryota; kingdom Metazoa; phylum Chordata; order Testudines; family Emydidae; genus Malaclemys; species Malaclemys terrapin. Next base: position 181,271,499 of record NC_071507.1, on the reverse strand, counting down.
AGAGTGTGATGATTTCCAAGACCCCCATAGACCCAGGTTCAAGTCCCAGAGGGGCTGATGAATTGTTACAGAAAGTTAATGTGCTAAACAAGCAATTCAGTGATACTGTAAAGTATGCCAGTTAAGGTCCACTTTCATCTCATGGTTATCTGAAATTTTAAAGTAATTTAGAGCTATGTTACACATTTCAGTCAGTGGTGAGAAATCAATATTTTGCCAGCCATGAAATCACATGCAACTCAGTGACATTTCTAGGTGGGGACAGCACATCTTTCAAAGGCGTCAGAGAAAAACCATGTAAAATGTCAGAGAATTTATACAGAAACCAAATTACATGCATTTGATTCATCTGGAAAATAATAATTGGAAAAATACCAAAAGCTTAAACTAAACTAATGTGGAGTAGCTTTAATAGATACACTGGCCTTGTAGTTTCCTGCAACCTTTTAAATCACACTGTGTAGTAAACTAGGGTCCCAAAGTTATGAATTATTCCTATTTAAGAATTGCCCAGGCATCATGGCCTTTGGAAAAGATAGAAAAGAGTGTTAAGAGAAGAAAAACCACAGGTCTAACAGCTAGATTTCTTCAGTGGTCTAAGGAAACTCCGAGTAGCTTCCGCCTTTCTCAACAGTGTACCACTGGTGCACCTAGAGACTTCCTTTTCCCCCCTGACTGTAAACAAGTAAATTAATTAAAAATCATATCAAATTAATATCAAACATTGATTTTTGTGTGATGTGCCAGATACAGTTGTAAAATAGGGGATGTGATTGAATATAATATTGCAATTAAAATGTATGTAAAAGGGTAGTAAACTATAAATGATACAGCTTTGGGACACCCTGTTAGGAAAGAAAGGGGTTGCACTCATACTAATTTATTTTAGTTTAAGTGATAAGAATTAAGTTTAATGTTTGCAATCAAACATGCTTATGCTATCAAGTTAGTGAAATACATCTGTGCTGAAAGAGGCAGTAAAAAAAGGAACTGAAACCAAATAGTGTGTTTGTAAGGACGCTTGACCACAGAGTGGAACAATCAGAAATGCAACTGTTCGGTTAATAAGGCATAGACTCAGCTCAGCCGTACATATCAAGGTCCCTCCCACCATTGTTAGAGCAGGGAGAACAGAAATGAAAGATTTATACAGCTGGTCTGACCTACTGGAGAATAACAGTTCTTGAAGTGACTTTGTGTGCACAATGGACTGTTAAAACACATTTAGAGAGCATTAAAGAATGAGGAGGAACTTTGTATAAACTTTTATATGCACTGTGACAAAGTTCCTCCTCTATCTTGGTGGGTCCTGTGCTTATTGGTGGATTTTCTTGCCTCAAAGATTCACCATGTGGATTGGGGAACAGCCCAGAGACCTTCCCCTCTGGGAGGGCCCACAGTCCAGGTCAATTGCAAGGTTTGGGGGAAACCCAGGCCCGCACTCTAGTCCAGATTCCAGCCCAGGGCCCTGTGGACTGCAGCTGTCTATAGTGCCTCCTGTAACAGCTGCATGACAGCTACAACTCCCTGGGCTACTTCCACATGGCCTCCTCTAAACACCTTCCTTAGTCTCACCACAGGACCTTCCTCCTGGTGTCTGATAACACTTGTGCTCCTCAGTCCTCCAGCAGCACACTCTCACTCTCTCAGCTCCTTGCACCTCTTGCTCCTAGCTCCTCACACTCCCACCACAAACTGAACTGAGCTCCTCTTTTAAAACCCAAGTGCCCTGATTAGCCTGTCTTAATTAATTCTAGCAGCTTCTTCTTAATTGGTTCCAGGTGTCCTAATTAGCCTGCCTGCCTTAGCTGGTTCTAGCCGTTTCCTGATTACTCTAGTGCAGACCTTGCTCTGGTCACTCAGGGACAGAGCTGGCTCTGGCTTTTTTGCCGCCTAAGGCAAAAAAAGCCTCCTACCGCCCTCCCCCGCCCCAGCGTGGCAGGGGAGGGCGCCGAGCCCGGCTGCGGGCCGCTCTCTCCAACCGGCCAGGAGGAGGGCGGAGAGCCCGGCCGGGGCTCCACTCTCCCCGGTGTCCAGAGCGCCGGGGGGAGGGTAGCGAGCCGGCCGGGGCTCCACTCTCCCTGGCGGCCAGAGTGCCAGGAGGAGGGCAGAGAGTCCGGCCGGGGCTCCGCTCTCCCCAGCGGCCAGAGCGCCGGAAGGAGGGCGGCGAACCTGCCGCGGCTCCGCTCTCCCCAGCGGCCGGAGCACCAGGGGAGGGCGGCGAGCCCACTGCGGCTCCTCTCTCCCCGGCGGCTGGAGTGCCGCGCCACGCTGCCCCCCTCCAGGTGCCACCCCAAGCACAAGCTTGGTGGGCTGGTGCCTGGAGCCGGCCCTGCTCAGGGAACAGAAAACTACTCATCCAGTGACCAATATATTTGCCCTCTACCAGACTCCTGTACCCCACTGGTCTGGGTCTGTCACAGCACTTTACACTGTACAATTCAGCAGCTAGCTGAGAGTTGATGGAGAATCTGCAACTTGAGCAGGCATAACTGTGAAGCTGGCCAAGGCATATACCATCATGGGCCCCTGGAAAGCAATTTATAGAGGTAAATTGCTAACTGGAGTAAGCCAGCTGGTGTTCAACATATGTCCCAAGCTGGCTATGTCAGCCTTGATGGAGCCCTATGCATAACTGACAGTATGAACCAAAGGCTGCAAACCAAAGTAGGCCCGGGCTTGGCAAAATAGTAACACATCAGGTATTGGCTAACTAAGTAAGCACATTCATGACTGGAGAAGATGGTACTTATGAATGAGCAATAGCTGCTTCACAGTGAAGATCAAAGTGCCAGGAGCTTCCCCAATAGATTCAATTTTTAACTCCCCTTTAACTTCTCTGGCATACAAACAATCTTCCTGAATTTTTGCATGCAGCATCTCATTGTAGGGAAGAGTTTTCCAGAAAGTTTTGCAAACTTTCAACAGACGTTTTAAAGTTCTGTTTTGAATTCAGATGATTATTTAGCATTCACACATCTATCCTGGAGTAAAAGCAATATTATAGAAAATTACCCTACCAAAAATATTGTTTCTGAATAATTTTTCACAGTAGGTTTTAAATGACTCATGTACTAAAGGATTTAAATAATGCTGTATTTATTAAATTAACATGATAGTTGTTGGCTTTTAGTTTGGTGCTAATTTATCCACAGCTGTCATCAACAATAAAGGACAGTTTCAATTATCCCTCTAAACCATACACATTTTTTTTCATAAATAATTCCTAGCACATACACGTATTCAGATATAGGAAATACATAAATAAAAGCTATCAAGAATTATTAAAATCTTGTTAAGGTTGGGGAGAATGTTTCAGACGTGTCCAGTTAAATTCTTTAAAAAATAAGCATTTATTATTTTCATTTTATTTACAAAAAGTGTGCAACCACATCTGGCAAAAAAAAAAGTCTGTAAATAGTCAGTTAAAGGTTCCTGACTTCCCCACTGTTGTACAAATCTTCATTAATCATTGTCACGCTGCATGAAACCATACAAAAAATTAGGTAGGAAGAATATAATCACCTCAATTATACCTTCTCCTCTTTGTGTAAATTAGATCAGCTTAAAATAGCAGGGAGGAATTGGTTGTGAATCTGAACATGGAAGGTAATTTAGGTGCAAGTGATCATGAAATGATAGATTTCGTGATTCTAAGGAAAAGAAGGAGTGAGAGCAGCAGAACAAGGACAATAGACTTTAAAAAAAGCAGACTTTAACAAACTCACAGAACTGATAGATAGGGTCTCATGGGAAGAAAATCTAAGGGAAAAAGGAGTTCAGGAGATCTGGCAGTTTCTCAAAGATACAATATTTAAGGTACATCAACAAACTATCCCAATACAAAGAAAAGATAGGGATAATAGTAAGAGGCCAATCTGGCTATATAAGAAGTTCTTTAATGACACTGAAAATTAAAAAAGAATCCTGCAAGAAATGGCAACATGGACAAATTCTTAAGAATGAGCAACAGCAATTTATGAGCAATAATAAAAGTTTCTATAAATACACTAGGAGCAAGAAAAAGTTGAGGGAAAGTGTAGGTCCTCTACTTAGTAGGGAAGCAGAGCTAATAATGGATGACATCAAGAAGGCTAAGGTATTTAATGCCTATATTGCATCAGTCTCCTCTAAAGAGGTTATTTGTGACCAGATGTTTAACACAATTAATATTACCAACAAGGGGGAAGAATAGTGAAAGAACAGAATAAGATATATGTATTCAGTTTGGCAGGGCCTGATGAAATTCACCTGGGGTACTTCAGGAACTAGCTGAAGTAATCTTGGAATTATTAGTGATTATCCTTGAGAATTCATGGAGGACAGGTGAGGTCCCAGAGGACTGTAGAACAGTAAACATAGTACCAGTTTTTAAAATGGGGAACAGATGACAACAGACACTATAGACTGGTCATACTAATTTCAATTCCTGGAGAGATATTGGAACAAATTATTAAATAATTTGTAAGCACCTAGATAATAGTAGGGTTATAAGTAATAGCGCACATGGATCTATCAAGAATAAATCATGCTAAACCAACCAAATTTCTTTCTTTCTAGGATTATTGGCCTAGTGGATAAGCGTTAAGCCATAGATGTGATATATCTTGATTTTAGTCAAGCTTTTGACACAGTTCCATATTACACTCCCACAAGTAAACTAGGGAAGTTTCTAGATGAAATTACTATAAGGTAGGTGCACAACTGTTGGAAAAACATTCTCAGAGAGTACTTATCAATAGTTTGCTGTCAAAATAGGGGCAGGGAACTATCTAGTGGGGTCTTGCAGGGATCTGTCCTATGCAACATTTTCATTAATGACTTGGATAATCAAGTGGAGAGTATACTTATAAAATTTGCAGATGACAGCAAGCTGAGAATGGTTGCAAGCACTTTGGAGGACAGGATTAGAATTCAAAATGACCTTGACAAATGGGAGAATTGGTCTGAAATCAATAAGATGAAATTCAATAAAGGCAAGTGCAAAGTACTACACTTAGAAAGGAAAACTCAAATACACAAATACAAAATGGGAATAACTGACTAAGCAGCAAAACTTTATTAAAAAATCTGGAGGTATAGTGGATCATATTTTGAATATAAGCCAACATGATGACGTTGACTGTTGAAGCAGTCTCCAGCTTTTGCTATTTGGGTTCTATACTCACCAGTTCTTCCAAGTCTCATATGGAGGTTCTTCACCGGGTTGGCATCACAGCATCTGCCATAGGTTGATTATAACAAATATGGAATCAACATAATCTTGTCACAACAACCAAGTTCAGGATCTATTCGAGATGTATCTTCCCTACACTGCTGTATGGTTTGAAACATGGGCACTATGCTGCTCACACTGGGCAAAGCTGGAGGCTTTCCAAACAAAATCCCAGCATCGCATAATGGGCATAAAGTGGAATGACTTCATTCATAATGAAGACATTTATGGTCACTCCGGTCTACAGACTACTGGGGCCATTGTACACAGCTGGAGTCTTACGCTTTTCAGATATGTCGCCAGTATGCTGCAAGATGTTCTGGGGATGGGGAATGCCATTCTCTAGGTGTCTTGTAACATACAGAATAAAATTCAACCAATCAGGAGATGGAGGCAGCCTACTAGCAGACCCTCTATTACATGGATCTGAGCCAATGTTGGACTTTCAGCCCATCAAGCACAGGAACAAATGGCGAACGATTGCTATGACTGACCGTTCAGCTAAGCCTTGAAGACGAATATGATTCAGTTGTGAAAAAGGTAATATCATTCAGGAGTATCATATGTAAGACACAAGAGGCAATTGTCCCTTTCTTCTTGGCATTGATGGGGCCTCAGCTGGAGTATTGTGTCCGCTTTTGGGCACCACTCTTTAGAAAAAGATGTGGAAAAAATTAGAGAGAGTCCAGAGGAGAGCTACAAAAATGATGAAAGGTTTAGAAACCTGAATTATGAGAGAAGGTTAAAAAAAACTGGACATTTAAACTTGGGGGAAATAAAGACCACGGGAGAACTTGATAACAGTCTTTGAATATGTAAGACAAGAAGTAATTAGCTTAATCTGCAGCTAGGGAAATTTAGTTTAGATATTAGGAAAACATTTCCAACTATAAGCATAGTTACGTACAGGAATAAATTAGCAAGGGAGGTTGTGGAATCCCCATCACTGGAGATTTTTAAGAACAATTTAGACAAACACCTGTCAGTGATGGTCTAAAGAGATAGACTAAATGACCTCTATAGATCCCTTCCTGTTCTACATTTCTATGATTGTGACTCTGACATATGGTAGAACAAGGGAGTTTACATGTGTATAAAGGGATTTAATTTATTACACCTTATGCACCACTTCTGGATTTGACCATACATCCCATTTGAAGAATGGTGTCTTCTGCAAGAGTAGTTTCACTTCTAACTCAGTGCTGAAGTACCAGTGAAATCTGTCTCAGAGGAAAAAGTGTCACCTACTAAATCAATACTATTTTCCAGATCATTTGTGTTTTCCCTCCTAATTCTTATCATTATTTTTATTTGTATTCTCCTAGGCACTATGATTCCTAGTCATGGACCAGGACTCCATTGTGCTATGTGCTCTACAAACAGAACAAAAAAAAAGTCTCTGCTCCAAAGAGTTTACAGTCTAAGACTGTACAGACTATGACAAGAGACAACAGATCTCCCATTGTAATAATGTGACACAGAAATAGAAATTTGCTCATGCACACTAATATTTTAGAATTATTATACTTCACATCAGAATTATTCTACTTTACTTTAAAAAAGCAGTAGCAAGCAGGTATGTTTTGCTCACACTGAGTTGTGAATTCTACTAGCCTTTGGTATATAAGAATAATAGAATCATAGGACTGCAATGGACCTTGAGAGATCATCTAGTCCAATCCTGCAGTCATGGCAGAACTAAGTATTATCTAGGTAAGAACAATCTTACCAGTCTAGGTATCTTGTGATCTTGGCCCTTGATTTGTTCTGATCTTGGAGGCGTGATCCTGGAGATGTTTACCTCATTGTGGTAGCAGTTCTCCAGTCCTGATGACATTCCATATGGAATGTCATTATTCTATCCTGATCCCTCACTCATTCAGACTTGGAAGTATTCTTTATCGCTGAGCAACTGCTTATCGAATCCTTCAATGAAGGTATTCTGGGGGAAGAAAGTAGAGGGATTTGGTCAGAGTCTCAATAGTTTGAGCCCTTCTTTTTTTCTTTCCAGTTTTACTTTTCATAGACTTTTAGAGGGTCTCACAAAATCATTCATAACTGTGTGGAACAGGGTGGTGGGGAATAGTGGGCGGCCCAGGTTTCAAAGTGAATTTAGTGCTTGTGAAGGTGCCAGACTCATAGCCCTGGCAAATTAAACCTTCCATTTAACTAAAGAACACATTTGGCACAAATAAGAGTTCATACTGCACCATAAATGTGGTTCAGAGCTGGCCACCTGGCACCACATCTCTAGTTTGGACTCCCTGGTGAAAAGGCAATTCATTTTCTAACTGAAGACCATTATTCTGAGAACAGCAAGGCTTCAAATTGTGGTGATGTTTTCATGATGTTGACACCTGTTTTTGTAATGTTGACACCTGGAAGTGTGCTGAGACTCAACTTATTTCATCCAGGCTACATAGCCATCATACACTGATAACATTTGGTCACCCCAGGCTATTCTGGATTTGAACTTAATGGTGAGAGAATATATATTGCATTATCAATCCTCAGTATCAGCTAGTCCCCATTTAAAAGCTAACTCAACCCCACCAGACCAATGTTAGTCTTCTATACTTATGAAGCATAGTCAAATAACTTTATAGCTATAATCTGTAATAATGAATATTCAGAATAATACATATTGGAGGAGAAGGTTAAAGGACTAAAGACCCAAGTATCAACCCTGCATTGCATCAGAGAAAATGAAGATTTTTTGGATAGATGTCAGTGTTTGGTACTGCAGGCACAGCATGCTTAAGAATCAGAGAGGGCAGTGCAAAATGGGGAAGAAAATTGGCAACATGTGACCTCCAGAAGAAGAAAGAGGAGAACCCATGTATCCTCAATTCAGATAGAGGTAAGAAAGCATTTTCAGGCCATCTGCACAGGTAATACTGTGGTGAATGATTTGGAAGAGTCATCTGAGAGAAGGGATCAGAAGGAGACCCCCATCTACTGGAAGGCATGGGGTGCATTGTCCTAAGGATGGGGATTCCATGACCACCACTCCCAAGAGGAGGAGATGGGTGGTGGTGGTTGGGGACTCCCTCGTAAGGGAGACGGCATCATCTATCTGCCATCCAGAGTGGGAGACTCCAGAAGTGTGCTGCTAGTCTGGAGCTAGAATTCATGATGTGACAGAGTGTCTTCTGAGACTGATCAAGCCTTCAGACCACTACCCCTTCCTACTTCTCCATGTGGGCACCAATGATACTGTCAAGAATGACCTTGAGTGGGTCACTGCAGACTATGTGGCTCTGGGAAGAACGATAAAGGAGTTTGAGGTGCAAGTCATGTTCTTGTCCATCCTCTCTGTTGAAGGAAAAGGCCAGGTAGGGACCATCGAATTGTGGAGGTAAATGTGTGGTTATGCAGGTGATGTCGGAGAGAGGACTTTCGATTCTTTGACCATGAGATGTTGTTCCAGGAAGAAGGATTGCTAGGAAGAGATGGGATCCACCTAAGAGAGGGAAAAGCATCATCACAGGCAGGCTTGCTAACCTAGTGAGGAGGGCTTTAAAATAGATTCACAAGGGGATAGTGACCTAAGCCCAGAGGTAAGTGGGGAAATGGGATACTGGGGGGAAACTCAAGGAGGAGTGTGCAACACGGGAGGCCTCCTGATTCATACTGAGAAAATAGGGCAATCAGCTAGTTGTCTTAGGTGCCTGTACATGAATGCAAGAAGGAAACAAGCAAGAAGAATTGGAAGTCTTTTCACAGCCAAGGAACTATGATGTGATTTGAAGAACAGAGACTTGGTGGGGTAACTCACATGACTGGAGCACTGTCATGAATGGGTATAAACTGTTCAGGTAGAACAGGTGAGGGAGAAAAGGTGGAGGAGTTGCACTGTATGTAAGAGAACAGTATGATTGCTCAGAGCTCCAGTATGAAACTGGAGAAAAGCCTGTTGAGAGTCTTTGGATTAAGTTTAGAGGTGAGAGCAACAAGGGTGACGTTGTGGTGAGCATCTGCTATAGACCACCAGACCAGGAGGATGAGATAGATGAGGCTTTCTTCAGCCAACTAACAGAAGTTTCCAGATCACAGACCCTGGTTCCCATGGGGGACTTCAAACTCCCTGACATCTGCTGGGAGAGCAATACAGCAGTGCACAGACAATCCAGGAAGTTTTTGAAGAGTGTTGGTGACAACTTCCTGGGGCAAGTGCTGGAGGAACCAACGAGGGGTCATGCTCCTCTTGACCTACTGCACACAAATAGGGAAGAATTGGTAGTGGAAGTAGAAGTGGGTGGCAACCTGGACAGCAGTGACCCTAAGATGGTTGAGTTCAGGATCCTCACAAAAGGAAGAAAGGAGAGCATCAGAATACAGACCCTGGACTTCAGAAAAGCAGACTTTGACTCTTTCAGGAAACTGTGGGCAGGATTCCCTGGGAGGCTAATATGAGGGGGAAAGGAGTCCAGAAGATCTGGCAGTATTTTAAAGAAGCCTTATTGAAAACACAAGAACAAAGCATCCTGATGTGCAGAAAAAATAGCAAATATGGCAGGTGACCAGCTTGGCTTAACAGAGAAATCTTCGGTGAGCTTAAACACAAAAAAGAAGCTTACAAGAACTGGAAACTTGGACAGATGACTAGGGAGGAGTATAAAAATATTGCTTGAGCATGCAGGGCTGTAATCAGTAAGGCCAAAGCACAATTGGAGTTGCAGCTTGCAAAGGATGTGAAGGGTAAAAAGAAGGATTTCTACAGGTATTTTAGCAAAAAGAAGGTGGTCAGGGAAAGTGTGGGACCCTTACTGAATAGGGGAGGCAACCTAGTGGCAGATGATGTGGAAAAAGCTGAAGTACTCAATGCTTTTTTTGCCTCAGTCTTCACAGACAAGGTCAGCTCCCAGAGTACTGCACTGGGCAGCACAGTATGTGGAGGAGGTGAGCAACCCTCAGTGGTGAAAGAACAGATTAAGCACTATTTAGAAAAGTTGGACATGCTGACGTCCATGGGTCCGGATCTAATGCATCTCAGGGTGCTGAGGGAGTTGGCTGATGTCACTGCAGATCTATTGGCCATTATTTTTGAAAACTCCTGGTGTTTGAGGGAGGTCCTAGATGATTGGAAAAAGGCAAATATAGTGCCCATCTTTAAAAAAGGGAAAAAGGAGTATCTGGGGAAATACAGACCAGTCAGCCTCACCTCAGTCCCTGGAAAAATCATGGAGCAGGTCCTCAAGGAATCAATTTTGAAGCACTTGGAAAAGAGGAATGGGATCAGGAACAGTAAACATGGATTCATGAAGGGCAAGAAATGTCTGATCAACCTGATAGCCTTCTATGATGAGATAACTGACTCTGTGGATATGGGGAAAGCAATGGGCATGATATACCTTCACTTTAGCAAAGCTTTTGATACAGTCTCTCACAGTATTCTTGCCAGCAAGTTAAAGAAGTATGGATTGGGTGAATGGACTATAAGGTGGATAGAAAGCTGGCTAGATCGTCGGGCTCAGCGGGTAGTGATCAATGGCTTGATGTCTAGTTGGCAGCCAGTATCAAGTGGAGTACCCCAGGGGTCGGTCCTGGGGTCGGTTTTGTTCAACATCTTCATTAATGATCTGTGTGATGGGATGGATTGCACCCTCAGCAAGTTTGTGGATGACATTAAGCTTGCGGGAGAGGTAAATACGCTGGAGGGTAGGGATAGAGTCCAGAGTGACCTAGACAAATTGGAGGATTGGGCCAAAAGAAATCTGACGAAGTTCAACAAGAACAAGTGCAGAGTCCTGCACTTAGGACGGAAGAATCCCATGCACTGCTACAGGCTGGGGACTGACTGGCTAAGTGGCAGTTCTGCAGAAAAGAACCTAGGGATTACAGTGGACAAGAAGATGGATATGAGTCAGCAGTGTGCCCTTGTTGCCAAGAAGACTAACAGGAGATTGGGCTGAATTAGTAGGAGCATTGCCAGCAAATCAAGGGAAGTGATTATTCCACTCTATTTGGCACAGTTTTGCATCCCCCACTACAGAAAGGATGTGGACAAATTGGAGAGAGTCAGCAGAGGGCAATGAAAACGATTAGGGGGCTGGCGCACATGACTTATGAGGAGAGGCTGAGGGAACTTGGCTTATTTAGTTTGCAGAAAAGAAGAGCGGAGGGGGATTTGATAGCAGTCTTCAACTACCTGAAGGGGGATTCCAAAGAGGATGGAGCTAGGTTGTTCTCAGTGGTGGCAGATGACAGAATAAAGAGCAATAGTCTCAAGTTGCAGTGGGGGAGGTCTAGGTTGGATATTAGGAAAAACTATTTCACTAGGAGGGTGGTAAAGCACTGGAATGAGTTACCTAGTGAGGTGGTGGAATCTTCAGCCTCAGAGGTTTTTAAGGCCTGGATTGACAAAGCCCTGGCTGGGATGATTTAGTTGAGGTTGGTCCTGCTTTGAGTAGGGGGGTTGGACTAGATGACCTCCTGAGGTCTCTTCCAACCCTAATCTTCTATGATATATTTCACATTGATTTTTATCATTTTGAACAAAAAATGCTGCATTAGCAAGTCTATAGCTACATAAATAAAATGTATCTTTGTTTAAAATTATACTTACCTATGAAACAAAATAAAAGGATAATCTAAACTTATTTGCATCTACTGAGCTGTGACATCTAGTGGGAATGAATGATTGGGACTCAGCAATTCCACTGTCTGACACACACAATTCCCATTAATGTTGGTACTTATTTTCAAACCTTTTAACCTATAAAACTTCAGAGGAAATACACAATTCTTGTGATAGTGGTCATCAACTCCTTATCTCAGATATTCATTCATATTTAATGGAACTTCAAAAGACATTTTTTACTTGATAGTCTGTAAAATGTATAATTTCTTAAGACTGCCTATTGCAGAGCTTTATAAGTTCTGAAAGTGTCTCTGATAACTTCCTTTAGTATCATCTTTCAGAAAATCTCCAAGTCATACACATTAGTATGACTGCTTCATTTACTAGATACTGCAGTGATGGATGCATAACAATAGCAAAGATCAGAAAGAGCTATAGACAAATAGACTGTGGAGACTGTAATGAAACTCTAACAAGTCAAAAGTGAGAGAAACTGTCTAAACACGTTTTTTTTTCTTTATAAAAATAAACTGGCATCCTCTCAGCCCTAGAAAGAAGAGTGCCAATTAAACCTAGAAGAAAAGGCTAATTAAAGTGTGTAGGTAAAAGGATTCCAGTTAGAAGGCTTTGGGATCTTTCGGTAGCATGTGGATTAAGTAAAATACTAGTTTTCTACACAAGAAATTAATATAACAAAGCATTATTTTCTGTAATTTTCTGCCATTTAAGTGTTTGTATCATTTCTGAAACATAATTTGCAAAAATTCCATTATCTTCGAGAGACTTGTTACTCATTTTAATAAGATCTAATGACCGTGTACTTTAGCAGTAAATTAGGAGTGATTAAATAAGAATGTCTATGCAAGAATAATAACCAATATAAGGTTTGTACACTTGTAATTGTTACTTTAAAACAGATATTCTCTGTTCAACACATTCCTGTCTCTGATGGAAGTGTGACAGCGTCATTTTTTTAAGATTGCAAATGAAAATCATTGACAGGATATGCAATATATGGCAATGACACACAAATGGCTTCTGATTACTTAGATCGTTGACTCACTAGTTCGCTTGGGTCTACTGGGGAAGTATTACTTATGCTGGAGGAAAATAGTCCACTTAGCTCTGTGACTTCCTAGTGCCTCTCAGAAAAGTAACAGGTACACTGATGCAAAACAGCTCACTTAAAGTCTCTGGGCCTGATAGTTCTTCTCACTTAGGGCTTGATCTTGCAAAGTATGGGGCACTTTGACCCTGATCCAGCAAAGTACATAAGTACGTACTTAACTTTAAAGCAGCAATAGAAGTTGAAACAAAATGCTTACTTAATTTTCTCTCTGATAATCTGGAGTCAATTGAGAATTGTTTTCTTTTTCTTTTAACATATGAAAGTTGCCTTAAAGTTTGCACTAGTGAATAAAGGTCTTTATCAGCAGGAATGGTAGAGTACTCAAAAAACAATATGGCCTCCCAATGTGCCTCATATTTCATCCTGGAAAGACCATCTTCAGAGTAAGGGAATTCTATTTTCATGCAAATTAAGTTCTTAACATTCAGATTAGTGTAACTTTTAATTTGGATGGAATTATTCACAATTTACACAACTGTAAATGCAATAGCTTTGGGGGCCCATTAATCCTGTGTTACCAGATTTGCCCATTAATTTGGGGTATGCTCATTTATTACGGTTATTCTTCTGGGGTTGGGGTTCTGTAATTCTGTCAATGTACTGATTGTGTCACTTATGTTCTCATACGGAGCTCTACTTCTCCCTGCTTCAAGTTCCCTCCCAATAGAGCTATCTTGCAGGACCTAGGTTCCCCAGGGCTGGGTTCTTCCAGCCCCAGAATCAGATAAACAAACACACACACACAACATGTCTGAGAGGACCGGGTTAATCAGCACTCCCAAGCTGACCCTTTATATGTCCCTGGACTGAGTAGGCTGGGTTGAGCAGCATTTCCAAGCTGCCACCCTCATATGATTCAGCACATGCCTATCCCCACTTTCACGTTACAGTTGATCTGGTAGTAACCCACTTGATGAGCAAACCCCACAGGATTTTTGGGCATTGCAGGGATCCTGTAGCTTAGATATGAGGAGCATTGCTGCAGAGCGAATGAGAAAACCAAAAAACACTCACGATGGGGACTTGGGAGGTTATCACTCTCAAAATAGCTATACTGGGGAGGAATAAAAGTATGGAAGACTAGTCCAATTAACCATTGTCTTCATCAACATCTTTGAAAGGCTAAAAAAAAGTTTCTTGTCTGTTTAAATTATACTATTCCACCCAGAGGGGTCAAGTACACGGTGAGTCAGACCTTGTTCAATAAATATGCACTATCCCAGAAAAAGAGGAGGCTTGCTCTTCCTTAGATTCATTCCAATTTGGATAGAGAAGGGGCCTGCATGATAGTTTAAATCTGCAAGTAACCAGTGCCCTAAGCTGCAGAGGAAGGCGAAAAACTCACATGGTCTTTGCTTCATGACCCCAAATATGGCGATCAGTTAGACCTTGAGCATATGGGCATCAGAAACCTGAGAAATAATTCTCTGTAGTAACTCAGAGCCCTCCTTCGCTAGCGTCCCATCACCGGTCATTGGAGATATTTGCTGCTAGTGATCACATATCAGTTACATGCCATTGTAGGCAGTCTCATCATATCATCCCCTCCATAAAATTATCAAGCTCAGTCTTGAAGCCAGTTAGGTTTCTTGTCCCCACTGCTCCTTCTGGAAGGCTGCTCTAGAACTTAACTCCTCTGTTGGTTAGAAACCTTCACCTAATTTCAAGCCTAAAATAGTTAATGGCCAGTTTATATCCATGTATTATTGTGTCAACATTGGCACTTAATTTACATAACACACACACACACACACCCCGGTAGCCACTGACTGAAATTGACATGATTCTTTTGCATTTCAGTGTTGCCCAACACTGAATAGCACTGGTGAAGCTGATCCCAGGTAGCATATTTTGTTTTGTAAACACTAGATGTTGGTGTTTCTGAAATAAAATATTGCAGGATTTCAGTTTCACTATTGCCCTTTCCTTCCTCCCCAAAATAAATATTTTTGGCTTTATTTTTTTGTCCTGATTCAGGACAAAACTTCCCAAAACTCAAAAATCATCATGGATCAGAAACGTGTAACTGCTCAGCAACTAACAGGAGTTGGCTCCAAACTGCTCTGTCTTCATCCCTTCATAAAACACTTTTCTGCAAAACAACTCAGAGGTCATCCAGACCACCAAAAGTGCGATATGAAGGTTATTGAGATGGGTGCATTGTGGGTCTGATCTCAAAACCCAATGAAACCGAAGACTTCCCATTCACTTTAGTGGGTGTTAAAGCAGATCCCATGTGTTTCAAGAACAAAGTTTCTGTATCCCACATTACAAGATCCTTATATCATTCCTCATTGATAGTGATTTCTGTGTAGTTTTCTAAAGTATTGAACACACTGACAGTGCTCAGCAAATTAATCAATAATAGCAGCAATTATTTCAGTGACATCCACAGACATATCACTAGATACTTTTATCCTGCTGTGTAAAATTTGGTATGAGGTACATTAAGGAGAAACTTCAGAGAGATACACTAAGGAAGGGACAAAGAGCCAGACTAACTCCATTGATTTCAGTGGAGCTACTTCAGATTTACATGGATGTATATTGGCTGAGCGCATAATTAAACAAAATGATTTCACTTTTATTTTAAGCAAGCAAGCTGTTGTAAAACTTATAGGCCTTAATTGCAGAGTAGCTGTGCATCAACTGATTTCAGGTTTTATTCTGGGTGCTCAGAACTCTCAAAAATCAGATTCTAAGGTTCTAGCTGGGGCTGGAAAAACACAAGAAGGTCATCTCATTGGACTCCAACAGGGGACTCATGCTCAGAAAGCAAAGGAAATGAAAGTGTTAACTAGTTTCAATACCACGTTAAAGTCGGCATAAAGGCTTTTTTCCCCCCTCACTCAGTGTGTCAGTTCGAGGGGCCTAATGTTCTCAATGACTTCAATAGACCCAGAAGCAGCAAAATGTTATATTGTGCCTTCCATTCTAACTGAAATTTGTATGTTTACTCAATCTCTTTTCTCGTAGAATTAGTAAGAAGGTTAGATTTTCCTGTGAATAGGATTCTTGCCATGTAGGTACTGTGGAATTTAGAACATGCCATTATAGACTGTCTTTTTTAATGTAAGTACCATTGACAGCTCATTTCCTATTCATTTTGTTTTACTATTTTATGTGTACTTAATGCTCTAATATTCATAAATGCCTTCACTGAGCTTTATGAACAATCATATTGAAGAGTTAAACATCAGATTAGTTTTCTACATCCTTATAGTAAAAACCTCTCTCTCTCTCTTTTATATTTATATATATATACACACACACACACACACACTTCTAAGGGGAAATAATTTGGTTTGGGGGAGGAGGGTTTAGCTGATTTTTTTGAATTTGCAATAATTTATTCAGTAGGATAATAGTAAGATTAATTAATCTAGTGTCTTTATTACTAGGGCCAAGCCACTCAATGATGGCCAAATCTGGTATGACACTGAGAAAGGGACATGTGTCTTTTCTTCTATAGACAAAGAACAACCAGATTCAGTCAGAATAAACTTTTTTTAAAAATAAAAGAGCAGAAAGAGAAAAGAGAAGGTGTGGATCTGAATCTCATGATAGCAAACCGACACTTTCAACACTCCTTTTTTTTGTCCTCTGTACTATCTTCAAAGGAAGTTTTGCCTGTGTAAGGAGTGCAGCACTGAACACAAGATCACCAAGGAAGAAAAAAACTTTCCCAGTAGTATATGGTTGTATGTTTTGTTTTGTTTTGATTTTCCTCCTCTTTCTTTCAATTCATCTGATGATGAAAACCAAAAGCACTTAGAGGTGCTCTTTGGGGCCTCAAACTCCCTTTCTTTCTTGCAGTCACAGTCCTCATGCTTACATCAGAAAACCCTCCAGATAAACAACAAATCATGAAAACATATTCTGAAGTTTTCTTTGTAGCTTGGCTAGCTACTATTGCTGGAGAAGTATATTGCTGATAGCTTAGAGTCTGTTGTAATTTTTGGCTGTCTACTAATTAGGATAATTCCAGGCTCATAATTAAAATCAAACCTACTAAGCCAATGGCAGAAAGTTGGCATTTTAAGCTTCCAGGCACTTTTTTGCTCTACTTCAAAACTCTGTTGAATTCAGATCTAGAAATAGGAACTTCTGCTTTTTCCACTGCTGAAAGTAAAAATGTAGCATACAAAACTGAACCAAATGTGTTTATCCTGTCATAGTTCAAGATGTCAGCAAAAATTTTAAACCAAACTCGCTATTCAAATACAATTACATTATGCATTGCTCATGCAACAACAGATGGGCTGTGTTTGAACTACATTCTGTTAAGACATGAAGACATTATATCAAGACATAAGTTAATGAGAAATCTGAAAGAACGGCAGGAGACAATGCACAGGATTGTCCTCTGATTTATACTAGTATACTAGTATAAATCAGGAGTATATCAGTAAATCAGGAGAATGGTATCACTTTCAAAGTGTCATGAGACCAAACTTCAGGCCCTGTTTCAAAAATAAAATCGATCTTCTTTTCTCTTGGCATTTCTGAAATAACAGGTTACCATTCCCTTTCAATTTTATTTATGGATCTGTTCTCCCTGGGATCAATTTGAGAAATTCCCACTTGGGTGGTCAGCTAGCATCGTGACCTGAGTGTGGGCAGCCAGGCCTCGTGGTTGAAGCAGAATTAAGGCCTAGTGGTCAGAGCCAAGGATCAAAACTGAACCCAATGTCAGATACCAAGCCAAAGGTCAGACCTGGGACAGCATCGGAGGTAAGGTGGAGGAGCAGGGATCCAGAGTAGAGCAGAGGTGGCCCCAGGTAAGATGTGAAAATCCATAGGTTTGTCAATGTGTATGTGTGAGAACGTTATCAAAACACCTATAGAGAGACTGCTGCTAGGTCTTGGGCAATGCTGGGCTATCATCTATCTATCTGTCTCCCCACTGTTATATGGTCCCTTTCAACTCACTGTACAAACTCTTCCTAGACATCACTTCACCCGTTGCTGAAATGCAGCCACCTAAACAGCAAACTGGTAGTAGATGGGAGTTTGGGGTAGGAGGACAGGGACAGGAACAGGCAGGAATGGAGGGCTCAGGAACCAGGTAAGCAGAAGGGGTCCATAGTAGCAACCAACCAGGATTTCCTCTGGTTGCTCAGACAACTTCCTGTTCTTATTTCCTGGTTTTTGTAGCGTCTCTCAGTTGAAGGGGGGCAGGGAGATGGCTGGATGTTCCCCAGTCAGCAGCGATGGGGGCAGAAGGCCTTCTGTAAGCTAACCCTTTGCTGATTCGGGGGAGGGATAGCTCAGTGGTTTGAGCATTAGCCTGCTAAACCCAGGGTTGTGAGTTCAATCCTTGAGGGGGCCACTTAAGGATCTGGGGCAAAATCAGTACTTGGTCCTGCTGGTGAAGGCAGAGGGTTGGACTCAATGACCTTTCAAGCTCCCTTCCAGTTCTAGGAGATAGGGTATCTCCATTCATTTATCCCTTCCTTGGTTATGCAGGGGTTGGGGTGGTTGAGGCCTGGGGGTTCATGGGCCTGGGTTTGAGGCCCATGATCCCTCACAGGTGAAAAAAAGTTAGAATTCAAAGAAACTTAACTCTGCCCCATAATGAGAAACTAGTTGTTATCTATAGAATCACAAATATAATCCTGCAAAAACTTGACACTTATTTGCAAAAAAAAATCTCTTTTTTGGGTGATTAGTCAAGTTCTAGTAGTTGGCATCTCTTTGCCACCATCTGTTGCATGCAATATCTATTTGATTATATATCACAGACCAAACAGAATGATTGTACAGTAACTTGACACCTTTATTAACTGTGGAGTGAGGCATGAAGGAGGAGTCATTCAATGGGATAGATTTGGTGCAATATGGCATGATTTAGAACTCACTATGTGTTCTGAAGGCTGGAACCATAGCTCACTGCAGTAAACAGAAAGACTCTCATTGACTTTAATGAGCTTTGGATCAGCTCAAGCTCTCCACAATAAGGCATCACAAATCCACAGCTTCCAAAATGAAGGAAAATGACTGAAATAAGAAACATAGGCAGAATATCAAGTCCAGAGTTCCAGGGAGGAACCTTTTCATCTGGCCTGGCCCTATTTTAAGATAAGAAGTTGTCTAATAAGAGTGATGTGTTCCGGAAGTTTCATTGTCTATTTCTGGCCTATTGAGTTTAGATAGTTGTGTTTTGATTTTTAAAGATAAATTGTTCATTATATAGGGTTTTTCAGAGTTCCACAACTATAGAAAGAGGAACAAATCCAACCCTATGCTGAATGGAGGCAAAGAGCCCCTTGGCTGCAGAACTAGCACAGGTTCTCTTACAGCGGGAGGTTGGATGTAGATTGGCTGGACAGTAGGTGCGGCTCACATTGTACTGCACATAGCCCTACTTTGTCCCACCCAGACAAATAAGCGTGAGGGGTTTTTAGCTCTTGAGTACAAGAACTGGAGACCGACAGTAAAATCCTGGCTCCACTGGAGTCAATGGGAGTTCAGACATTGATTTCAATAGAGCCAGGATTTCACCCCTACTCAGCGTGGCCATGTCTTACAATATTATCGTAAGTCTCAACAAGTTTTGGTGTTTTCTTAACATTCCAGTTCCTGGGATGAATAAATTGGATCAGAATTTCAGCTTTCATTAAAAATCCTGCCAACATGCATATTTCTACCTCTGATGACTGCAGAGAAAAGCTTGAATATGTGACCCAAACACACCCTGCAAGCCCAAAATAAATTGTTTTTGAAAGTTTCATGATTTTTAATATAATCTCATGATTTTGGGAGTCTTGATTTGTGGTTTTGTTAATCTGCTACCTATGATGTGTTAGGCCTGTCAATTTAATTAATCTGGTGATAAGATATTTTTAAATATCACCAAATTAATTCCTCAATATTACATACTTTCACAGCTCCCAAAAGTGTGCTAGGTGCCTTATAAAATATATAGAAAGACTTTAGTGGAGCTCTGCAAGAGTTCCACCCAGGAAGTTCTGATTGCAGTGCTGGGACCTAATTCTAGATAAGTGAATTTGGGAAGGGTTTTTTCAGGAGATCAAACCTACATGATATTTCGGTCATTTTCATTGACAGAGTAGCTCTTTGTGATGAAGTAGCACTTTTCCACATGCAGAAACAGCTTTTCTGATCTTCCCAGAAAATTCACAGTGGGGAAAAAGAATAGTTTTGCTTCTCATTAAATTATAAAAATATACTAGCATGACTAATGGTCCCTGGGATCAAGCACATGCAACCAAAGTGGTAATGGCTCATTTGCAGATAGTTGTGTTAAGCTAGAAATGTTTTCAAAATTTGAATTTGGACAATATACAGTTCCACCTGCCTAGTACTGAGTATGCGATCTTAAGAAATTTTGATATACTATAGCAGTCTGTGAGCAATAACCATATAACACATTTATTAATATAAGAAACGAGGCAGAGGACATAATATCTTCAATTGGACCAACTTCTGTTGGTGGTAGGGGTGCGGCTTACACAGAGCTCTTCTTTAGGTCTGAGAAAGGAAGCAGAGAGTCTGAGTTTAATACAAGTTGGGACAGATTGTTAAACAGAAGGAGTAAGACATATTGGAGGCACGTTAGAGATGTACCTCATCAAGTGCATCAAATGCCCCAACAATAACTATGTGTGTGAAACCAGAAAAACATTACACTCTCGAATAAACTCACACAGAAAAATGATAAAAGACAAAAACACCATATCATTCGTGTGTGAACACTTTTCACAAAGCGATCACTCCATATCAGATCTTTCAATACTTGTCATAATGGGAAACCTGCACAACACCTTTGAAAGGCGAGCCTGGGAACTTAAATACATGACTCTACTAGAAAAAACAAAAATCATAGACTTAACAGGGACACTGGTTTTGTGGCGCATTTCAACAATTTGTAACACACCACACAACTGGCTACCATTCATTTCCCACTTCTAACTCTTTATGCATAACAGTCTAACCCCAATTGTCTACTTCATTTCAATTGAGGGCTTCCAACATTCCTTACCCCTTCTGCTTAACAATCTGTCCTGACTTGTATTTAGCTCAGACACTGCTTCCTTCTCCAGACCTGAAGAAACTCAAAAACTTGTACCTTGCACCAAACAGAAGTTGGTCCAAAAAGATATCTTGTACTGTCATACAGGGACCAACACGGCTACAATAATACTGCAATTTGCTAATAAAGGCAGTCTGGCCTTTATTATATTCGTTATTAATATTTTTAACTATGAAAAATCAGTGTAGTCATGGTTTTTAGTTCTGTCATGTACAGAGCAAAAACATTTATGAGCTGAACATTGGTAGCTGCTCATAGGTTTTTCTGTTTATTCCCCACCCCCACCCCAAGAGATTGACAACTGCAGTAACACCTTAGTGCCTCTTAGCATATTTAAATAGTAACAACCAGTGCACCTTTGAATAACAATCTAGCAATCACAACCCTGTGTTTATAAACCCTTCAGATGATGTCCTTTCCCCTATGAGTAGTGTCTGAGATTCTTGTTTGGTAGGAATGTCTCAACTCTCCAGCCTTGAGCAGACAAAATACATGACCTGCCTTAAATGAGTATAATGAAGCAAGTCTGAGACAGGATTTTATATATTAATATGAGTGAAAATGTGAAGTGCTACTAAAATAGGGGTGCGCAAACTTTTTGGCCCAAGGGCCACATCTAGGCATGGAAATTGTACGGCGGGCCATGAATGCTCATGAAATTGGGGGTTGGGTGCGGGAGGGGGTGAGGGTTCTGGCTGGGGGTGTGGGCTCTGGGGTGAGGCCAGAAATTGGGAGTTCAGGGTGCGTGAAGGAGCTCTGGGCTGGGGCAGAGGGTTGAAGTGCAGGGGGAAGGGCTCAGGCTGGGGGTGCAAGCTCTGGGGTGGGGCTGGGGATAAGGGGTTGGGGTGCAGGAGGGTGCTCCGGGCTGGGAGGGGGGTGAGGGCTGGGGCAGAGGATTGGGGCATGAGAGGGGGGTCAGGGGTGCAGGATCTGGGTGGCGCTTACCTCAAGCAGCTCCTGGAAGCAGTGGCATGTCCCCCCTCTGGCTGCCAGGCGGAGGTGTGGCCAGGCACATCTGCATGCTGCCCAGTCCACAGGCGCCAGCCCTGCAGCTCCCATTGGCTGTGGTTCCTGGCCAATGGGAGCTGCGGGGGCAGTGCTTGGGGGCAGGGACAGTGTGCAGAACCCCTGGCTGCCCCTCCATGTAGGAGCCGGAGGGGGGACATGCCGCTGCTTCTGGGAGCCATGCGGAGCCACGGCACACGTGGAGTGGGGCAAGCTCTTGACCCCACTCCCTGGCTGGAGCTCGAGGGCCAGATTAAAACATCTGAAGGGCCGGATGCAGCCGCCAGGCCATAGTTTGCCCACCCCTGTACTAAAAGTTCAACAGTTCACAATGCCAGACTGGATTCTCAGAGGAGAAGCTACAAAGAGCTGGTTATAGCTTGATTCTGCGGCCAGTTCTATGCCAGCCCTGGCCCACTTCAGAGCAATATAGAGTTTGTCTACACTTCATCTGGGAACAAGCCTCCCATCCCGTGTCCATAGATTCATGCTACCATGCTAAAAATAGCTGCATAGATGTTGCTTTGACATTGCAGTTTGATCTGGAGCTCAGGCTCTCAAGCTGGGAAGGCAGGAGTGCCCAAGCTCCAGCATGAGCTATAACATCTTCACAGACATTTTTAGCATCCTATTGTAAGTCTACTACTGCATGTCTGTGGCCTTGGCCTGGGAGGCTTGCTCCCAGGGGCAATGTAAACTTACCGATAGGGGCTGCTTTAAACTATGGGGACTGTTACCAGGCAGCAACATGTGTCCACTAGTCAGGATTACTGGAACCCCATTCAGGATCTGGCCCACTACATCTATCAACAAGAAATTGTGGCATTTTCACCCTAGCCTGAATAGGGGGAAGTGCGGAGTTGCACCAACCCTTTGGAAGAAAGGGGGAAAAGTTGTGTTTGAAAGAGGTGGCATCCCTAAATTACGTAGAATTCACCAGTTGCATAGTCCACCACCTCTGCTGTGAGGCTGAGTGCATCGTCAGCTCAATCATGAGTTTCACATTACTTGGTATTTTTCTTAAAGCCCCAGCTTATGGAGTCCTGTGATCATGTGGAAATCTCTGCTTTCGGTTTAAACAAGGACTTTTCTAGCTGTCACAGCTGAAAACAAGGAACCCTAGAAACACAAATACCAGAAGCAAGTAAAAAGGCCCCAAATGTATTGTTTTTAAGATCGCATAAATTTTAAATCAAAACCAAACAGGAGATTATTCCCCTTCCCCCCAGGCCTGACTCATGAGTTTTGAATGCTTGGAGTTGTCAACAAAACTGGCTGGTGCAGATGGGAAGGGGGTGCAGGGCCATAGCCCTGTCTATTCCCTGCCCATTTTGCAATGCACAGAAGGATTCTCGAGCACAGCAGCTAAACTACACAGGTTCTTGTATAGGCCAGAAAAAGGGAGCAGAAGATACTTTTGGACAGAAGGCATATTTTGTGCTCCATCCTCCTCCTTGCCCCCTGTTCAGCTGCATGCTGCTCCACCCACCCACCTGCCTACACACACACACGTGCACAGAGCAACATAGGAGCCTATTACAATCTGGTATTTGTCTCATAAATTATAATTAAGACATAAAATTGTATGGTTGCAAGCTTGTTAAGAATAAACTATGAATCTGAATAAGAGAAAGAATATTGGAAAATCTGAAATTAACCAACTGAAAGGAAAACAGAAATACCATTACATCTCCCAGAAGCAGACACTGAACAAAGAGACACATTTATTTAAAACTCCATAATATACATCAGCTCAAAGTTATCATCTTAGCATGACAGTCGCAGGTTCAGAGCTTAATTTGGATAAATAGATTGGAAGGAAATGTTTTCAGCTGGCAGGTAAGTCTGTTTTCAGTTCAGATAGATTGTTCCACCAAATAATTTATATTGACAGGCTTATGAGAAAAGAAAAATATGCTTGTGAGCTAAGAGTACAACTGGGAATGGATTTTTTTTTTTTTTTTTTTCATATCAGCTGGCAAAGCCATAAGTTCTGAGGGTTCATTCTGCTACAGGTAACAGCCTATATTATAGCATGTCTGAGTTTCCTTGGCTGCAGTATATTTTTTCAGTGGCATGAATTGTAACAAATAATAGAAATATCTTGTTTCTTTTAAACTACAGAAAAAAAAGATTAAAAGGATGTGCCACTACTCAGCCAAATCGCCTCCCAAACAGGCAAGAATAAGGTACAGCTGCATATATGTTTTGTGTCATGGGTGGCGGGTGAAGCTTCCCCTGAGGGAGGCTAGCTCCCTGCCCACACTTCACCCCTGCTCTTCCCCAGGCCCTGTCACCTTCTATTCTTGGCCCCCCGCCCCGCCCATCCCCCACCACCGCTCACCGGCTCTATCTTGTCTTCCATCCTCCCCATGAGGCACCCCCATCCGCCTGCCGCCCCTTCATCTCTTCTCACCCACCCTCCACCGCGGAGGAGGAGGATGGAGGGGAGGAGGGATGCGGCGAGCAGCAGGGACCTCTAGATGGGGTTGGAGAGGAGGAACAGACTCACCAGGCAGCTGCTGGTGGTGGTTGTGGGGGCTCGTGGAATGGGCAGAGAAGGGAGGGGAAGAGGCGGAGCGCAGGCAGGGCCACCATGGCCTAGGTGTCTGACAGTGGGTTGGCAGCAGCTGCTCCGGGGAGGTTTAGTCTCCCCTGGCCTATTGTACCCACTGCCCATGGTTTGTGTGTACATATATTACACACAAATTACATTAGAAGAACATTATTAATTTTGCAAATCAAGAACTCAAAATTTAGGAAATGCCAGGATTAAGGGTGCCTGTACCACCTTAATTCAGCCCCTCTCGAGCATATGCATTATGAAAGTCTTTAAATACATAGCACATGCTATTTTTTTTTCTCAGGACCCCAGCCTCATTCAGTGCACAGGATGGATGATGTTCACTTAATGAACAGCTATTCAATATTGTGGTTTTGCCTCGTTGTTTGATGTGTGTCCCAGGCCTTATACGCTGTGTGCTAGTCAAACCCTGCTCCAGAGACAAACTTATTAATTTCCTCATGGGCTTTTCTATGGTGCTCATCACCATAGTAGCCAAGTGTTTCACAAACATTAATGAATGTATTTTCACAACACCCCTATGAGATGAGGGGGTATTAATTCCATTTTGCAGATATGAAATTGAGGCACAGGGCGATTAGGATAGAAAGTATCCACTAATTTTGGGTGCCTAATTTGAGATGCTGGGGACATGATTGTTCACAAAACTTAATATTATATGGTACCTTATATGTTGAAGGCATCATTCCCATAGACTTTAGTTGAAGCTGTGATCACTCAGTGCTTCTACAAATCAGACCCTGGGGGGGACTCAAGACTGGCATGCAGAAAATGAGGAATACACAGTTAGTGTGCACCTGTGAATACATTTGGTTTAGGTAACTTGACTAGCCTCACATAGAAACTCTGTGGCAGAGGCAGGGATAGAATCCAGTTCTTCAAGACAATATTTGACTGTGTTAACCTCGAGAGAGCAATCCCCTTACTCATTTACTACAGATGTTCCAATGCCTGTCCCAGGACCTCAGATAGTACAGACCTTCCAACTTCTGCAACAAATGAAACAGAGGTTCAACCAGGTAGCAGTCCTTTTCACTACACAGCCCTGACACATCCCCAGAGGAGGATCACAGTATGTGATCCTTCAACTAAAGACTGTGTCATAATTAGAGCAGACCAAAATGTGGGATTTCTGGTTGATGGGAAATTATGCTTTTTCAAAATTCCCAACTAACTGGAAATCCTGAAGAAATTCTGTTTCAGAATCACTGACACATGGTGTCTCTGAAAAGAACTGTGTTCCCCAGGACCCTGACAGCTGCTGATTGAAACTGACATTCTTGTCATCCTCCGGTGATGGCTGTCTCTAGCTGTCTGGGCCAGTCACTGAAAGTTCAACCCCTTCCAGAGTAGCAGAGTCCCCAAGTCAAAGCTCAGCATAAACACAAATCAAGAGACACTTCAGCCACAGTGGGATCAGCTGTCAGCCCCCCTCCTTTCAAGCAGACCCCAGCTGCAGCTGCTTGCCTTAATGCCCACCACCAGGTTCCTAGTAACAAATCTAATGAACAGTCTATGTCAGGCCTACCCTCCAGCAGGGGAAGTCCTGGCAGATCAGGCTTCAGTCAGCTCCTGGCCTAACTCAGTCTCCTCACACAACATGGAAGCTGCCAGTCTGCTCTCAGTTCTTGTCCAATCCCAACTGAGCCATCTCTCTCCTTTTAACCAACCCCCACCAAGCCTGACAGCTCTTGCAAGTGAACCAAGGTGGGCTGATTGAGCCCACGTAACTCATTAACCCTTCCTGGCCAGTGAGGTTCATATACCCCATCACAGTCCAAGTCTCATACTCCAACCCACAATGAGACCTAAGCTTTCCCATACCCAAGTTTACAAATTGTAACATATGCCAGTGAACGGGAGGTGGATAGGAAGCAGCGCACCAGAATTCAGCACAGAGATTTGTCACTAAAGGACACATTCTGAGCTTCTTCCTCTGTTTTCATTTGCTTCTACACTGGACAAATTGATTTCATTAAAATAAAAATTGGGTGAAAATTATATAAGGACCTCAGGATTTAGACTCTTTGGAGTTTTGCCTAAGAATTGATTTTTAAAAATGGAGTAAAGACTTCACAATTTGGCCCTAAAATAACATAGAGGAATCTAGGGTACCAGTCACAAAAGCCTGAAGAATTTGTACTGGTGCAGATACTAGTGGTAAGGAACCACTGATTACGAGTAGTATCTTACACCCACCTGTGCTACATCAAACCAGAGTTACTCAAAGTAGGACAATGTAATGAATTCAAGGTTAAGGATTTCTTTCACCCTTATCAAAGAAATGAAACCCAGAATGGAATTAGTATCAATTTTTGTTCCTGATGTTATGCTCTCATTACAATGCAGTTAAGGAAGACTGATAGGAAACATTCTGAAACCACTCCAGAGTGTAATGGTTGCAAAGCAGAAGTGCCTCTGAATTCCTCTCTCTATAAAAGCCTTTTGACGAATGCAAAGTAGTCCGATGGTGTCAGCACACTTATTGTTGCCAAAGTAACAAGGAAGTGCAAAACAATACAAAGGGTTTGGAACCCTCAAAAGCGGAAATGTTTTTACTGCTTATTCTGCTAAAATAAATTTAGCCCAATCTGCCAAGTAGAACAATCTAATACTGTCATGCTTATCTGCAGCAAATGGACATGACATTCTAGGGCAGCCAATCACTTTTGGGTAGCTAAGGAGCTTGTGCTGATTTGGGGATAAGGGTATGTGCTAAAGCTGCTCAAGATATTTTCAAAGGAACAGTTTCCCATTAGAAATGGCAATTTCATTGACATTGAAAGGTTGAATGGGAACTAAGGCCATTTACTAACTAGTCAATGAGTTAACACCTTTGCTGTCAATGGGAGCTGTGGGTGTTCAACACCTCTGAACTTCAGGCTACTTGCTTAGGGTGCTCAAATTTAGGTACTCACTTTTGGAAATTGTAACCAAAGAGCCTTATTCACTTCTCAGAACAGTTTGAACCTAGTGACTTCAGAGTTTCTCCTGATTCACGTTGGTTTGAGTGAAGGATCATTCTAAATTCATATTCTCCCACATGCTGTAGTTGGTATTGAAGAAAATGCTATACCAACATTTTCTATACACTGGCATTAAAGATGCTATTTTGTTTTTTTAGACCAAGCAAATAGAGAAACTACTGTATCAGATACTGCTGTGTGGTAACAAATATTGCCACTAATGGTGACCCTTGTATAATGCACTTGTGAACA
Organism: Malaclemys terrapin pileata; assembly: GCF_027887155.1. Lineage (NCBI taxonomy): Eukaryota > Metazoa > Chordata > Testudines > Emydidae > Malaclemys > Malaclemys terrapin. The sequence goes on along the minus strand of NC_071507.1, from coordinate 181,243,709 downwards.
TGGAAACACAAATGGATCATGCATCTCAGTCCCAGTTTTCTTTTAATAAGTATGTGTTTGCGCCAGATTTTACTTCCCTCACTCACACTAAGTAGCTCTTATGGGACTACTTATGGAGCAAGGTGCTGCTGCTTAGACTGTAAACTCATTAGAGAAGGGGACAGTCTTTTTGTTCTTTTTGTACAATGGCTAGCACAATGGGGTCCTGACCCATGATTGGGGCTCCTAGACACTACCGAAATACAAATAAATAATAATAAATTACAGATGGCAGAGTTTGGGACTATATGGTTAATTAAAAAACATCCCAAAGAAATAGCTTCTTAGTGGATAAGAAATTAATCTCTGCTGAGCATCTTTTGGATGTAGTTTACACAACATCCATATGCTATAGACTTTGTTGCTTTTTACTTTAGCCCCAATGCTTCCTACTTCCAAATGAATTTTATGCTTAAAGACTCCCTGCATGGACTGTTAGCATTTAAAGTGTTTCTAGATCTTTTTAATCTATTAGTGTTATTTTACTTAACCAATTTCTATCCTACCTTTACATTAGCTAGGAACAAGTTTAGTTTTCTTGGAGATCTGCCAAAGTAGTGCTCCAGGAAGAAAGTAAAGGCCAATAAACAACCAGCTGTACAAGTGACAAATAGATGCCAAGAATGAGGTCTCAGTTGGATCCTCATTACCCGTGTTGGTTAAAAACAATGGTTGGGTATGGAAAAATGGGTCATGAGAATTATAAGTTGATTCCTTTTTACATAGGAGGGAGGTTTAAAACTAGAGCTTGTCAAAATGTTTTTTTGGAGAATAGAAAGTTAATTGAAAGATTAATTTTTTGGGGGGGCAGCAAGACTATTCATGAATTGGGGGTGAATTTGGTGTATAATTTCAGTTGAAAAAATGCAAAAATGGTTTTGAAAGTGTTGGAATAGTTTGTTTCAGCCATTTTGAAACAAAACATGTAGATGTTTGAACACATGGCTCAGAGACAGAGACCCTATTTAAGAACAGTGTTCTGCACTGTGCAGGTGGCCAATCATCACAACATGTAAGAAGTACATGAGAAAGATGGGCTTGAGAGAGTGAGAGAGGGCAAGAGGGACTATGTTTAGCCTGGAACACTTACAAACCTTGGACTCAGAATGGGTCAACTCAGAATAGGTGACGACATCTCCTGATTTTTGTCATTTTCAAATGATCTTTAACTCTCAAATACTTTAAGAGTAAAGTCACAGTGGATACCGAATTCCTCTGCTGAGGCTGTGTTGTAATCCTGAAGGGATTAAGCTCGTAGCCCAGACTGCCTATAGCCTAGGTAAAGCTCTGAGGGAGCGTGTATAAGCAATTTGGGGGGATGGGCCAAGAGATCTGACACTGGTTTCAGGGACGAAGGCAGCTGAACAATGGAGGAGATGAGGTTTGAAACCTACGAGTATTTCTTAGAGACCCAGAGCAAGAAACAGCAACTACAGTCAGACCCAATTGGCTTGAAAGCACGTGGGACCCTGTGATTGGGCCATCTTGCAACTGATTGGTGACTGTGAAGTGGATTATAGGGACTGTTTATTATATATTAAATTGAGAAATTCCCTAGAGGAATTCAGAAACCTTGCACATAAACTTAGCATGGTATTTGGGCCAGGACCTTATGACTTGTTTTCTAGAAATAATAGGGAAAAAACATTGAAAATTATGCTACTGATTTATTATTGTTGATTGATTTAACTTCAGAAGAATATAATTCATCAAGAAGTTGAATGTCATAAATATTTATGCATGCTAGAATTATGTCATGGGGCAGCAAGGAATGAAGGGTAAGGTCAAAAGAGAATCTCTTAGAAGTTGTGAGAAAACTGATCTTGAAAACAGATATGTGAGGAATATGACAAATAATTAGTATTGATGCTGTAGTTATATTCACCGCTACAGCTGGCATAAAAGATTAAACTTGAAAAATGTAACCATATGGACATTAAAAATGGGAAATCATATGCGTATTTATAAAGAACACATTTTGATGTAAAGAAGTTATACAACCAGAGAAGGGACATTTTGGAAAGTGGTGAGATTAATAAGAATGTCACAATACTATACTTAAATGAATCATGTGCCCGTTTGTTGTATGAGATGACAGCAAGATATTACAGAGAAGTGAGTCCATATAAGAATTTAATAACTCCAAGCAGAGACAGAAACAATATTGACAGTGAAATTTCAGCTTGAACATTGCCTGAATTTAGGTTTATGAAGTCAAGCATCAGAAGCAGCTGTACTGGGCTCATTATTACCAACTTGTACATTTAATTGATCTGATCTATTTCCAGGGCCGGCTCCAGGCCCCAGCTTAACAAGCAGGTGCTTGGGGCGGCCAAGGGAGAGGGGCGGCACCTGCGGCAATTCAGTGGCGGCAGGTCCCTCACTCCCTGTAGGAGCGAAGGACCTGCCACCAAACTGCCACCGCCGATCGCGGCTTCCCCCCACCCTCCCAATTGCCGCCGCCGGTCACGATTGCAATCACGGCTTTTTTTTTTTTTTGCTTGGGGCGGCAGAAATGCTGGAGCCAGTCCTGTCTATTTCCCAGTGATATAAGGAAAAAGTCATTTCATGATGTATTTGTGATGTCCTGCTCCTTTAAATGGTTGGGCACTTTGTACTAAGAGCCGAGCCCCATTTCTGCTTGTTCCTGTTTGTTGCCAGAACAATAAAGTCACCACAGCAGATAGACACAGGGGGAGCTGATTTAAACACAGCTATCTCCTTCAACTGCTGGGTCCAAATGTAACACTGCTTATGAGGATTTTCTATCCCATGAGTGGCCAGTGCCACCACTGCCTAAACAACAAGAAGAAAAAGTAAGCAAATAGTAATTTTAAAAGAAAATACGTTCACATAGAAACACAAGCAAGAGAAGGATTGCTAGGCATGCCAGGTCATTTGCAGGAAGTGCCAGAAGAAAGGACACATTTCTGTGACTGGTTGCACAATTCAACAACCAGCAACGGAGTAACCATCCATCCAAGATGACACCTTTGAGGACTGAACCTAAGAGAGGACGGAAGTCAGGAATTGATAATGTGGAAAAAGCGAGAGCTCTAATGACTCTGACCAAGACCTAGCACTGCATGTGTTATTGGAAGCTAGAGTCAGAGATGGCATCTGGGTCAATCCCTTCATCAAGGGAGTTCCTGCGAGAATGGAGTTTGATCCTGAAGCTGCCTCTCACTGATTACTCCATCTATCTTTCACCACACTTTGTCACAAGTTACTCTGGAAAAAAACCTCCACGATTTTTGAAGAGGTATCCTGGAGAAAAGTTAGTCCCCAAAGTGATACTCCAGGCAAAAGTTCAACTAGATGGACAATCTGTCATTTTAATCTTGAATGTGATGGAAGGAAAGAATCCAACATTATTTGGCAGATCTTGGCTTGAGAAGCTGAAGGTGAATTGGACTGAGATCAAGGCAATCATAAAAGCACCTCAAAACCTTCAAGAAATACTGAACAGACACTCCAAAGATTTTTGAAAAAGAACTTGGACAGATGAGCAATGTATCAGTGAAGCTCACTGTGAAGTGTGACAGCCAGCCAAAATATTGCAAGCCCAGAGTAGTGCCTTAAGCACTGAAACCTCTGGTGGAAGATTTGGACTGTTTAGTGAATACTGGATTCTTGTCACTAGTTTCACAGAGTGAGTGGTCCACACCCATTGTACCAGTGATTGAGATGGATAGGTCAGTCCGAATTTGTGGAGATTTCAAAGCGTCAGTGAATCCAGCTTTATGTGCAGACCAGTATCCACTACCATATATTGAAGGTTTGTTTGCTACTCTTAGTGGAGGACAGTTTTTCAGTAAACTAGATTAGCTCAATGTAGACCTAGAAATGGACATCATCTCACAAATATCTCACAATCAACATGTAAAAAGTCTTATTTTGATACAACAAGTTGTCTTTGGGTATCACATCAGCATCTGCCATGTTCCACAAAACCAAGGATGAGATCCTGAAGGGATTGAACAAAAGTTCAGTGCTATTTGTACTACATCCTTGTTACAGGAAGGGATCAAGAGGATCATCTTTGAAATTTGGATGCTGTCTCGCAACATCTGGAAGGCTATGGATTGACAGTGCATTGAGACAAATGAGAGTTTTTAAATCTTCTGTTGAATATCTTGGATATGTAATTGATGTCATGGGCTTATGAAAATTGTCAGAGAAAGAGAAGGCAATTCTTCAAGAACCACCACCAGGGAAAGGCAATTCTTCAAGAACCACCACTTAATTTTTAGGACTGTTTAACTACTACTAGCTAATCTGGTGACAGTATTGGCGCACAAACTGTTACAAGAACAAAAAAGGAAATGAACTGACTAATGTGTGTGTGCATTTAAGGAATCAAAGAAACTGTTCACATCAGCCAAAGTTCATACATACTTTAATTCCACCACTACTATTGCAATTGGATAGGTGTGCCATCATCAGCCAGACTACATGTATCATTATGCAATTTAATCACGGTGAATTCATGAGAGATGTAGGCCGGCCCATATGAGAGAATGGGGACATGAGGCATCAACTTGGACAACTTTGATAAGGTAAATGTGCAGCTCAGGCAGACTCAAATGAATGTTGAGCTCAACCAGCCTGAAATCTTCTGATTAGATTACCTGAAAAGTTGGTTTAAAAATCTTTTCCTGGGGAAATGGTCAATTTTGCAGAAACCGTATTTTCTGTTTTAAAAACATTTTGATGAAAAATTTCTCATCAGCTCTAGCTATATGCTCCTGAAAACAAGGCCCTCTTTGTTATCTCTTTGTGTTGCACAATGCCAAGCAGATGGTTAGTGCTAAAAAAATAATCAGTATGCATGTATTTCAGAATACGAACATATTTTTAAATATGATAAATCCTGGGAAGGTTTGCAGAGTTTTAAAGCACATTCTCCCAAATCCAACTGTTTAAGAACTATATGCCCATACTCTATATTCCCTAACCTTGTTTTGTTTCCCAGGATCAATTACCATTATGTTTCAAACACTGAATCTCCCGAGGCTAGATCTACACTACAAACTTCAGTCAACGCAAGTTATGTCTTCATACACCCGCCAAAGTTTTATATCACCAACGCTCATGCATACTTGGCTGCTTGGGTCAATGCAGTACATACTTACCATGAGTGCCTATGTTGATGTAAAGTGCAGAGTTGATGTAAAGTGAGAGGTATCCCAGTGTGCCATGCATTGCTGTCAAGCACAATGCCTTTGGAACATTTTTGCTGTATTTTGTGGGATATTAACAATTCACCCAGGGATTTCTGGGAGCTAAGGGTCATGCTCCTAGCATGCAATTCTCTCTATCCCATAATACTTTCCATATCCCATAATTTTCATGCCCTTTTTTACAAATCACACAAACCTATGTGGCACTTTTCAGTCGCTGCCATCTCTGACAGAAACATGGAGCCGGCAGAACTCAGCACTATTCTCATAAACAGTGCAAATACAGGATGCACAATTCTCCTGGATTTGGATACCTTCCGGAAGTACCACAGCAACTGGAATCACAGTGAGGAGGCTAGGGATATATTTGCAGAGAGTTTGTTGATGGACATAGCAAAAAAAAGAAAAAATCCAGGTAGCTGGTAGTATTCACAGGGAAGCTGCAGAAGGCGCAGAGATATTTCTGGGCTAGAAAAATGAGCACTGACTGGTGGGTTTGCATCATAATGCACATTTGGTTCAACAAGCAGAGGCTGCGGAACTTTCAAATACAAAAATGACCACATTCCTGGATTTGTGTGCTGAGCTCAACCCACCTCCCCGGAGCAGGGACACTAGAATAAGAGCTGCACCGACAGTGGAGATGGAAGAGGCAAACATTTTCTGGAAGCCTGCAATTCCATCAGCAGGCAATCATTTTGGAGTTGAAAAACAAATGGTGGGGACCATTGTTATGCAAGTGCGTAGGGCCATAAATCATCTACTGCTATGTTTGACTGTGAATCTCAGGGTATGTCTACCCTACAAATGTAAGTCAACCTATATTAGATCAACTTACAGCCACTGCAGTAATGTTCACATTACGCTCCTTGGGTCGGCGGTGTGCGTCCTCACCAGGAGCACTTCCACCAACCTAAGAAGGGCAGTGTGGGGAGCGGAGAGACTGGGCTCTCAGCTCCGCTGGCAGCCCGGCTGCCCCACAGGCTCCAAGTGGGCTATTCCCCATCCACTCCCCGTTCCCTGCCAGGAGCGGGGAAAGCCGCACAAGGCTTCTCACCCCTGGGGAGCAGGGTCCAGCTGCTTGGCTTCTCAGGTCCCCCCACCCACGGTCTTCTGGGAGCTGGAAAGCCTTGTCAATTTCACCTGGCAGAGAGATGGGGGAAGCCAGGGGAGAAGCTCTCAGAGGGGGTGAGGGGGGGGACAGGGCAGCTGGACTCTTGCTGCCTAGCTTCCTTGTCAATTTCACAGCTCCTGCCAACAGCTGATTGGCTACAGCCAATGTAAGGGATGCAGTGTCTACCCAGACACTGCATTGCCCTAACTACACCGACATAAATCGTACGCCTCTCATGGAGGTGAGTTATTATGTCAGTGTAGTGGGGCACTTATATCGGGGGAGGAAGGCTGTAGTGTAGAGACTGACATAATTAGGTCAACATAAGCTGACCTCACTGTGTAGTGTACACCAGCCCTCAGCAATGTGCAAGAAGTAGTGGATGGATTTAGTGCAAATGGCTTCCCAAACTTCAGTGGGATGAGAGATGGTAATCATATCCCTATTTTGGCACCAGCCCATCTTGCTAGGGATACATACAAAGGAATGCTTTTCCATGGTTATGCAAGCATTAGCGGATCACTGGATCAGGACGTGTGCATGATGCTCACATCTTTAAGACCACCGGATTCTTCAGAAAGCTGCATGTAGGGACATTATTTTCTGAGCAGTGGATTACCATTTCATGTGGGGAAAGGCTCTGGCAGCTCCCCCTGCCAGAGGCTCTGATGCCTCTTCTGTGCCACAGCCTTACACTTCCTCATGTAGCTACACACCACAGTGAGTGTGGATGCAGCCTGCCTTTCACTGTGCTGTGTAGCTCCAAGAATCCTACACCCCACCACAGGTTTAGACAAGATCTGTATCATTAGCAATTTTCTTAGATTGTTGCATGGTGCCAGGGTGGATTAAGGCTAAATAAATCCAAATTCCCAGCTTCACTCAAATCTACCAGAATTCCATGGACCCTCTACCACATCTCAAGTTCCCCCTCTAGAGCGTTCCTTCCAGTCTAGTGTTTCCCCCTTTCGGATGGATTTTTTGCAACCACTGGGATTACTCCTGAGAGTGAGAGAGCAGGATTTAGCATTTTCTATATTTTTTCCCAAGCAGGAACTATCTTAAGCAGCACCTGTAATTATAATCACCCATTTTAAAAACTTGTTTTCTCAAGTAGAATCCCCGTGTTCCGTCTCTGATTAACATTCATTGTCTCTTCCTTATTGCTGATATCAACTAAATTACTAACAGATTACAGTTGTTTTCTTGCTCATGCACAGACTAGTTCTCATATACAGCAGTTGTAAATCTCAGCCGTTCTTAGGCAGATTTTGCATAAGAGATGCATACAGGAGGAAGGCGCTGGAGGAATGCCACTTCTGATGCATTGTTTCTCTCCAGTGCTCCCTTCTTCTGAGACTCCAGTGAGGAATGTTTCGGGGGTGGGTCCCCAAAATAATGAGCACAGTAGAAAACCTTAGATAGCTAAACTAAGGCTATTCATACTTACGTTAATTCTGCATAAAGTGGGGAAGGTAATAAAACTACTACTCGGGGTGTAAGGATTATTCACATGAATCAGGATTATTCACATGAATCAGACCCTGAGGCCACCTCAGGGCAAACATGATTCAAAGACTTTTTTGTAAAGGTACAAAATAATTGTATAGTGAAACAATACAACAATTGAGGGTTATATTTGTTAGAGGCAAATGAGAGAAGTGGTATTTATTAATGTTGCCTTGAGACACATTTGGGTTCTGATGGTCTATTCTATCTGCATATTGTTTGCATTCTGTAGCACACGACACAGCAACCCTAACAGCAAAGCAGAACACTGTTGGTATTCCCTGGACAGGGATTTTTCATTTCATTTCTGTAGTATAGTGGAGGCACTTAAAAAGTTCCATCAGTGTGAAAGATTTTACCAGCTCCACGTATATTACCTCCCTTTAAAATGGGGTATTATACTAGCATATATTAGAACCCTTTTAAAATTGTCCACTTTATACTACTCATGTTCTGCAATTACACTGAAAATACGTAAACCAGTTCAACCTCTTTCTCCATTAATATTAGTATAGGTATATTGCACTTTGTTTTTACCTGTTTTTTGCAGAAAATGTGTGCCTGGAAACCTCGGTGCTGAAAAGTGGATATGGCCACAGGTCACTGCAGTGGACAAGGGAAAGGGAAAGAAAGAAAATAAGAGGGGACAGAAAAAGAATGAAAGGGAGGAAAAAACAGAAAAAAGAGAAGAAAACAGCAGATTTTCTATTTATTTCTATTAGTCTGTAACAGCACAATGTTTACAGTTTACCCTGCCCACTCCTCCCCCATTAAGAAGGGATCTGATAAACATTTCCAACTATTCAGTTGTTTTAAACATCACTAAACACATTCTTGAAACATTTCTGAGTGATGGGCGCAACACTATAGGTGGTGAGTACCTGTGTAGAAGGGTGGAACTGGGATTTATATACTTATGAGTTGTCACTTAGGGCTTGTCCATACAGCAAGTTAGTGTGCGGCACGCTGGGATGTATATCTACAGCTCTCTAGCATGCTGGGCAGTCCGTGCTGACCCTGCTGCTGTGCACTAGAAGTTCCCTAAGTGTACTACGGACAGTTTGTGTGTGTCATGCTGGAGCACCGTAGATTTACGTCCCAGCTTGCTGTGTGCTAACTCACAATATAGCCATGCCCATACCATTTTTGTATCTTCTTGTTTCAGGCCCCAATCCTGCAAACAGGATCGTGCAGAGTCAGGCCCCTGTGCCTATGCAGAATCAATTGCAGAATATGGTCGGAATATGTAAATGTAATAAAAGTATTCTAAAACATAAAACACAGGGGAAATTCAAAATCCTTATTCAGCCATCTGCTGAATGCACACAAAGGGTGATCCTGAAGGCGCTATGCTGACAAAACTCCCATTGAAGTTGAGTGGCCTTTTGCCTGTATGATGCAATCAGGAGAAGGTCTTAAGTGGGATAAAGGTTTGACTCCCTAATATTAGGGGCCAGGAGTGAAAACTGCTTCCTGTTTTCATTTATAGTGAAAAAAGAGCATTTCAGTTAAGAAGATCCTGCTGCAAGCTCTCCCAGTAGAATTTGAAGTCATTTTTCACTACTCTTTCCCTCTTGTTTGAATTTCATATTTTTCCCTGTCCTTGGCTCACATATGAGTTGATATTGCCCCAAACTTTTAGTCAAAAATAATAATTTTATTTAATAAAATTTGACCACATGGCGAATATTTGTGCAAAGGAATAATGATGCCAGTATTTATTTAGAAAATTGCATTCAAATGTGAACCTGGGGATGTGAGAAATCTGAATATTTTGCAATTTGTCTTGTCTTAATTCCTTTCAGCACACTCCTGTTGATGCAGTCTGAAATAGCAGGCTGACTTGCAGATTTTTACACTAACGAGAGAGTTAGTTAATGTAACATTTAACATTCCTCAAAAGCTGTGAAGTTATCTGTAAATTGAGTAAGCAATTTTTGTTTGATTGTGATTTGTCATAATAAGGTGTTTCAATAAATGCCCAGTACTCTTACACCACAAAAATTCCATTGTACTGCCAGCTTTCTTTAGGAAAATGAATACATTGTTCGTTTGTTTTTTTATCTCAGAACTACTGTATTACAGGCCTTCTTGAGCTAAGCTCTTGCAAAGCCAAATTCTGTTTAAGCAGAGAAAATTGGCTCAACATTACCTTTAGATAATAGCTTCCAAAATTTGACAACACAAAAGTAAAAGGAGGAAGCTCAAAATCTTATTCAACAACTGACCCAAATCACCACCCACAAATTAGCTTGAATAAATTCATATTTGTTTATTTTTGAGGTGCTGGCATCCTGGGTTCCAACAGGAAGTAGATGTAGGACTGTTGATGTACAGAATGGCAGGCTGTTCTCCTGGGCTTTCAGAGCAAACGGAAGTAAAATGTACAGGGAGAATCCATATTCTTGAGGCTCCTGACCTAAGGGATGTAGGGATGGTTCTGTTAAACACCTGTGGCTGGAGTGAGACCTGATAATTCACATCATCTCTGAATTTTCCTCTAGAGCTTTCGACTGCTCTTCCAAAGCAAAACTCACCTTTTCAGTAATAAAGGTCAACTCAATGTGACTAGGGCTAAAGGTTGAGGAAGCAAGGAAACTCCTTGGGCAGAACGCATCAGCCTAACTCCCAAACAGGAAAACTTACTACCTTGATGATTCATATCCTCCACTGGTTTCCATTCACTTCTACTGTCAGTCCAAGATGCTAGTCTTAATCTTGAGGGCCACTAAAGGACTGTTGTCTACGTAAATTACCAAATTTCCCATTCATGGCCCAATAAGTCAGTTGTGCTTTTCTGGAAAAATGCATCTCACAGTGCCTCAATTTCAATGGAGATACACCTACACACACCACCTGAGAATGTGGCCCAATGTGTTTTCTATTGAAAGCATTCAACTGTGAAAATACCAACTGGAAAAGCTAAGACTTTTCCCATGCCTGATTGTTTGTGAGAGAACTTTGCAAGGCTCAACTTTTTGCAAAAATTTTCGAGGAATAGCGGAAGACTGGAAATAAAATGCCAAGAAGACAAAACCAAAATAATGAAAAGGTGCAAAATTGGAAAAAGGCAAAGAACAGTCTCTACCAAGTATCTCCCTGCCAAAATCTTAATGACTACATAAAGCACTCAAACACTCAGGTAAAGTGCACCCTGGGAATGCCTAAAATGGAGACAGACCTGAACTCAATCCAAACTTTGAACTACTCTGTGAATTTATGAAAAGTGTGTGATACTGTCATCAGTATAAGCAACATAGGTAAAAACAGCAATGATGCACACATGCAGGAGGACTGTAAAGGACAGGATTGCTATAACAGATATCTTAAAGAAGAGACACAAATGGATTAGGCAGGAGTACAGTATTAAGCTCCATGCAGGAAATAACTTAATATTTTTCAGGAATTGGTATGGAAAGTAATTTTACTTACAGGTTTATAAGAACATATTACAGTAACTGGTATGGAAAGTAATTTTACTTTCAAGTTTCTAAGAACATATTAAAAACAACAGATAATAAACCAATAACACTATGAAAAGTAATAGACAGTTTACTTTTAAAGTTATGCATATAATCGACTGTCCTTTATAATGCTGATAAAGTATTTGCACAGCAAATTCTAACAAAAATCAATTATGCTTGAATTGCATATTCTGATATGCTTATAATATTGCTCAAGTTAAAATATATGCACTTAAAGCAGCAAAACTTTGCAGTGCAGAGCTTTATTCCTAAACCTACTGTACTTTGAGATCTGCCAGACTGGGGAATTATCTGTCATGAGAAGTGATGGAAATTCCAGAACTGGGACATTTAAAACTTAGACTGGAGTCTGCATTAGAAAATGCACAATTCAGCAGTGGCAAGGAGATGGCCTAGATGACATAATGAGTCTTTTCCACCTGTATCTTCAATGATTCTATAGTTTTACTACAATAGAAAATAGTAATGAATACACATAAGCTAACAGAATACAAAAGTGTGCATACTATTGTCCCCATCATTTTTGGCAATCATTAGGATCTTAGTGGATTTGCCATTTTTGCTGCTGTTTCTAAGTGGTTATAATTAGTATACAGCTAGCAAATATAGAGGACATGATTCACCATTTCCTTCAAAAAATTCACACACAAGAACATCCATTACACATGTGAACACCCTCCCACACAGACACCCATCACACAGTTGTATTGTTACACTTAGGCAAAGCAAGTGTAAAATTCTAGCCAACTTATGAATAAACTGGCTCAGAGACTATTGTCTATTGTCTGCAAAGGAATGCATGATTTATTCATAGCTCTTTTACCCCAATCGGAAAAGTAGTCCCACACAGCTGAATCACTGCTATCTTATGGAGTCCCATTAGCTTCAAAGGAAATAATTTACAGAATCAAGGTCGTGGTGTGTGACTTTGGGCAAGTAATTTAACTTCCGTCTGCCTAATGTGCATACCACTTACAATGTGTAGGTCACAAGGCTTCCGTCATTAATCCTTTGAAAAGCACAACATGATCCTTGGCTGAAAAAGGGCCAATAAAAAGAAGAGGAGGATAATAATTTATTCACCATTTACATTGCAGTAGGGCCTACCATGTGATACAGGCTTTTCAAACATAGCCACAATTCATGCCCAAAAGAGTTTCTGTCTTTCAGATTGCAATAACAGATGAATGGTGGGTAAGAGGGATACAGCATGCAAGTGAAATGGTCAGGATGATGTTTGGCCACTTCTATTGGAAGATTTAGTTTTAAGGTTTTTTGTTCATTTATTTTGCATAAACTAGGACTAACTGCCCCTACCAGGAACATTTTAGCTGGCTATTTTTTGTATGCTTCTTGGCAGAAGTAGATCTCAAGGAAGAATGTGATTGATGATAGGGTATTGGCTTGGAGAGAAGAAGAAAGTGAAAAGAAGGAAATGAAAACAAACCAAAACACCTTTATTCCCTTTAAACACCTCATGAACCTACGGGATTCCCAGGTTCCAATCACTGAAGGCCATACCCTCAACTGATGTAAGTCAAAACAGAATCTTTGACTTCAATGGAGATCAACTCATTTACAATTGCTAAAGATCTGGCCCAAAATCCAGGTTATTCTTTTAGCTCTGACATATTTTAAGTTGAAAAACAAATCATAGTTGAGCATTCTTCTGCAGTATCCCTGAATCCCTTCCTCATTACAAAGACGTTTGTTCTCACCAGGGCCAGCTCCAGGGTATTGGCCGCCCCAAGCAGCAAACAAACAAAAAAAAAGCCATGATGGCGATCGCGATCTGCGGCGGCAATTCGGCGGGAGGTCCTTCACTCTGAGCCGGAGTGAGGGACCGTCCGCCGAATTGCCGCCGAATAGCTGGACGTGCCGCCCCTCTCCAGAGTGGCTGCCTCAAGCACCTGCTTGACAAGCTGGTGCCTGGAGCCGGCCCTGGTTCTCACTCTTTTATCAGTACATTATCAGTACATTATATAGTGGGACTCTTTCATAGATCATTTGGGCTGGGGCCATCTGATTTAGTCTACCTTTTTCAGGATGATAGAAGTGATTTAATACATTAAACTATCTCTAATAGATGGTTGTCTAATTTGGCCTTCAATATCTTTAGTGATGATAGTTTCAAAAACTCTCCTTGTAGCTTTTGGCCTGCCGCCGACTCCCCGAGATCTTGGGCTGGTGGTCTTTGACTAGATGGGGGGCACAGGTTCTCACTGGGCTTAGCTGCTCCTGGGACAGCATGGGACTGACATGCAGTGGGCACCTTCTGGGCTCCCTGCACTATGGAAGCAGGGGCTTCCTGGGCACCCCTGGAGGAGTGAAGTCTGAGCACCTCTTCCCTCCCAAGGCAGGTCCCATCTCAGCAGCATCCCATTCCTGGTGGGTGTGTCCAACAGGATGTGAGCAAAGGGGTCTTGCTCACCCCGCATCTTCCACCTCTCCCCATTCCCCACGAGTCCCACAGCAGATCCTTCAGGGACTTATTGGAGTGTAGGTGGTGGGCTGGCTTCTATGACTCCCACACAAGGTGGATCTGTGGATATCAGGGTGGATTGATTTCAATCAGCAAGCAGAAAATCTGAATTGAAATTTTGTTCCGCCATTGTATTTCGTTATTTTCCTACAAAGGGTGATTCTCATCAGTTGAGAACCATTAAAACATGTTGATTTGCCCCCCCCCCCCCAAAAAAAAGCAGAATGTCAGGAATCATTAAGACAGGGGTATATAATAATACAGAAAATATCATATTGCCTCTATATAAATCCATGGTATGCCCACATCTTGAATACTGCATCCAGATGTGGTCACCCTATCTCAAAAGACATATTGGAATTGGAAAAGATTCAGAAAAGGATAACAATGATTAGGGGTATGGAACAGCTTCCATATGAGGGTAGATTAATAAGACTGGGACTTTTCAGCCTGGAAAAGAGACAACTAAGGGGGATATGATAGAGGTCTATAAAATCATGACTGGTGTGGAGAAAGTAAATACGGAAGTTTTATTTACGCCTTCTCATAACACAAGAGCTAGGGGTCACCAAATGCAATTAATAGGCAGCAGGTTTAAAACAAACAAAAGGAAGTATTTCTTCATACAACACATAGTCAAACTGTGGAACTCCTTGCGAGAGGATGTTGTGAAGGCCAAGACTATAACAGAGTTAAAAAAAGATAAATTAATGGAGTATAGGTCCATCAATGTCTATTAGCGAGGATGGGCAGGGATGGTGTCCCTAGCCTTTTTTGCCAGAAGCTGGGAATGTGTGACAGGGGATAGGTCACTTGATGATTACTTGTTCTGTCCATTCCCTCTGGGGCACCTGGCATTGGCCCCTGTCGGAAGAAAGGATACTGGGCTAGATGGATCTTTGGTCTGACCCAGTATGACCATTCTTATGTAACTGGATGGAGCTTGTTCTTCTAACTATCATATAGAAAAACGAACAGGAGTACTTGTGGAACCTTAGAGACTAACAAATGTATTTGAGCATAAACTTTCGTGGTCTACAGCCCACTTCATTGGATGCATAGAATGGAACATATAGTAAGGAGATATATATAAACATACAGAAAACATGAGAAGATGGGATTTGCCTTACCAACGCTAAGAGGTTTCAGAGTAACAGCCGTGTTAGTCTGTATCCGCAAAAAGAAGAACAGGAGTACTTGTGGCACCTTAGAGACTAACAAATTTATTAGAGCATATTTGTTAGTCTCTAAGGTGCCACAAGTACTCCTGTTCTTCTTTTAACGCTAAGAGGCTAATTAATTAAGATGAGCAATTATCAGCAGGAAAAAAAACTTTTGTAGTGATAATCAAGATGGCCCATTTCAGACAGTTTGACAAGAAGGTGTGAGGATACTTAACATGGGGAAATAGATTCAATGTGTGTAATGGCTCAGCCATTCCCAGTCTCTATTCAAGCCTAAATTGATGGTATCTAGTTTGCATATTAATTCAAGTTCAGCAGTTTCTTATTGGAGTCTGTTTTTGAAGCTTTTCTGTTGCAAGATTGCCACTTTTAAGTCTGTTACTGAGTGACCAGAGAGGTTGAAATGTTCTCCTACTGGTTTTTGAATGTTATGTTCCTGATGTCAGATTTGTGTCCATTTATTCTTTTGTGTAGAGACTGTCCAGTTTGGCCAATGTACATGGCAGAGGGGCATTGCTGGCACATATCACTCACTCACTCACTCATGCCCGTCACCCCAATTGGGGTATGGGCCGCCAACCACAGATCTCCAGAGTCCTCTATCCTGGGCATTGCTCTAACTGATTCCAGGTATATGGAATCCATTTTTATGCTATCAGCCTGAAGGTCACGTTGCCAGGTGTTTCTCCTCATCTCTGCTGTGACCTGCGCCGTCTTTCTTGACTCGTACATGGTCCTCACGTTCCATGTACCGATGGTAATACTCCTAGTTGCAAGAAGGGTAATCGGCTTAGTGGCTTCCTCACGACTTTCACCACCCAGCGTCATGCGTCTTCGAGTTGAAGGCCCTTCTTTTTCCAGGCTACAAGTCTCTGTTATCTCTATTGTTGGCGTTTCTGTAGCAAATTAATTTTTTTTTACGGGGTGGAGTTGCTAGCCCCACGCCCAACCCTCCTCCTTTATCCTGACTTGGGACAGGCAGATGGACCTCTCTGGTGGAGTTGATGGCATATATCACATTAGTAGATATGCACGTGAATGAGCCCCTGATGGCCTGGCTGATGTGATTAGGTCCTATGATGATGTCACTTGAATAGATATGTGGACAGAATTGGCATCAGGCTTTGTTGCAAGGATAGGTTCCTGGGTTAGTGTTTTTGTTCTGTGGTGTGTTGTTGCTGGTAAGTACTTGCTTCAGGTTGGGGGGGCTGTCTGTAAGCATGGACAGATCTGTCTCCCAAGATCTGTGAGAGTGAGGGATCATCTTCCAGGATAGGTTGTAGATCTTTGATGATGCGCTGGAGAGGTTTTAGTTGGGGGCTGAAGGTGACGGCTAGTGGCGCTCTGTTATTTTCTTTGTTGGGCCTGTCCTATAGTAGGTGACTTCTGGGTGGGCTGTAGCCCACGAAAGCTTATTCTCAAATAAATTTGTTAGTCTTTAAGGTGCCACAAGTACTCCTGTTCTTTTTGCGTATACAGACTAACACGGCTGCTTCTCTGAAACCTATCATATAGAAGTTAAGAAATTAATATTTTTTCTATCAGTAAAATCTTTAAGTGGAAGAAAAAACGTTATTCATTCTTCACTGACTAATGAGAACAATTGATTCGTTTTTTTATTAGCAAAAATATTCAGAATTCAAGTCTTTCTTTTCTGCATTTCACTATTTATTCAAAATGGACTCTGTTTCCATGGGAAAATTTTGTTAAAGGACTCTAACACATTTGGGGGAACTCATCCCTGTGAAGCAAGGAGTAGCACAAGGATTATGATCCATTCCCATTTAAAAATCTCACAATACGTAGGGGCTGTGTTACTAATAAGCTTTGTACTAGATCTTTGTAGTTTTTAAACACAAGTTTAAACACAAATATTTATTTTTAAGAAACAAGGGCAAAAATAGGTTCATTTTTTGCACACCAAGAAGATTTATGTGTTGAAAATATGGACCTGTTTGTTTCGTGTTTTCAAGGTCCTAAAAGGGTGACATTTGAGAGGGTGCAGAACGGCACAAAAAGAAATGTCTAAAGTTTGCATGTGAAGTCCATGAAAACAAGAAGTTGAAATCTGCAGAGCTCTATTTATAGGATTCTGTATTTGTGAGGAATAATCATCCCTCTATTTCAGCCTTCTTTCAATGGGGATGAGCATATGCTGTTCTCCTAATAAATGCAGTGTTCCAGACTTACTATTTCTGTGCCATTCTTCTGAGCTCTCCCCAAATTATCTATTATGTTGTAAAACCTGCTTGAAAGTGAATACAGAACACTAATAAGGCCAAGCTCAAACTAAAAGAGCAGATTATTACCCCTTATTTAACTAATAGCCCTATACGTACCTCCAAATATACTGCAGAAAAAACAAGCAAATCAGTGTTACAAAAGCATCCAACTATTTAATTTTAAATTTCTGTAAGTGATCAATACACATATTGGGCTTCAATCAGCTCAACTGATTTTGGTGGCAGAAAGACTGGTACAATTCATCCCTACAACATCCTTGGATTAGATGCAACAGAAAGAGTAAGGCAACATTGTCAAACTTAGGTGCTTACCAGGTGGGAATTCTAAGGGAAGAAATCTCCACTAGTGTCCATTCATGGACAACTCCCCCACTCCAGCATCCCATCGGAGGGGTGGGAATGGTGGAATTAAAGAAAAAGTTTCAGACACCCCCTACCCCCGAAACCTGGCAGATCTCACAGTGTTTATGCCGGAGTGGAGCCAGCTTCATGGAGGTCCTTTACTTCCGCACAAACTATATCTCTGAAGAAGCACTGGCTATTTGGCCTGCCTGCTAGCTTCAGCCTTCCCTGGAACAAGGCTCTGGAAAAAAAAAAAACTATCGAGCTGGAACCTCCATTATCTTTTACGAGGAATTTTTATAGATTTGGAAAGGGACAACATGTTCCCCACAGCTCTTGACCCCATCCACTCCTCTACCAGCTCTTCTCGTTTCCTCTGGACTGTGTGAGGCCTGTGGTGAGGCCTCTGAAGATTCTGAAGGAGGTAGAGTGATATTAGAGGCTGCTGAGCCCATCTGCTGTGCAGGAGGGGGAAGATACACCTATGGAGGTGCTCCTTTATGTGCAGAGGCACCATCATAGAATCATAGAATATCAGAGTTGGAAGGGACCTCAAGAGGTCATCTAGTCCAACCCCCTGCTCAAAGCAGGACCAATTCCCAGCTAAATCATCCCAGCCAGGGCTTTGTCAAGCCGGGCCTTAAAAACCTCCAAGGAAGGAGACTCCACCACCTCCCTAGGTAACGCATTCCAGTGTTTCACCACCCTCCTAGTGAAATAGTTTTTCCTGATATCCAACCTGGACCTCCCCCACTGCAACTTGAGACCATTGCTCCTTGTTCTGTCGTCTGCCACCACTGAGAACAGCCGAGCTCCATCCTCTTTGGAACCCCCCTTCAGGTAGTTGAAGGCTGCTATCAAATCCCCCCTCATTCTTCTCTTCTGGAGACTAAACAATCCCAGTTCCCTCAGCCTCCCCTCATAAGTCATGTGCTCCAGACCCCTAATCATTTTTGTTGCCCTCCGCTGGACTCTTTCCAATTTTTCCACATCCTTCTTGTAGTGTGGGGCCCAAAACTGGACACAGTATTCCAGATGAGGCCTCACCAATGTCGAATAAAGGGGAACGATCACGTCCCTCGATCTGCTGGCAATGCCCCTAAGGATCGGAGATCCTGACAGGGGATGAGGATAACAGAAGTAGCAGATCAGCATCTCTCAGGATTTGGCCTAGAGCCCAATTCTTCTCTCATACTATCAGTGAGGGATAACCCCACTGAAGTCAATAGGATTACACTAGTGTAAGTGATGACCTCTACTTATACAAAGTGTCAGAGTGCATAAGGAACATGGGAGAAGCACAGTACAGGAAGTATTACAATGCCACGGTAGAAATCAATAGTACACCCTCCTCTGGAACTCTATCCAATTCTAGCCACCACCTCTCCAAAAGCATATTGCAGAATTAGAGGGGTTCAGTGTGTTATATTTACAACATACACACAGAGGACTCAGATTTTTAAAAAAAAAACATGAATATTCTTGCTGGAAGTTTATGACATAACCGTACTTTATTTCTTAGATTTCAGAATGATAACACACAAGAACCCCCAAACAGAGAGAGAGAAACAGGCTCCAGCCTAAGGTGGTGAGATACAACTCACCAACCTTATTTTAAGACAGCTATCTCCATACTACTGACTGCTGCTTGCCCCAGATAGCACAATGCCCTATAGAGCCCCACGCCTGCAAACAAGACCAGGAAAAAAGCACCCTGAGATTTAAAGTGGCAACCTACAATGTAACTGAGTTTTCAATACACCACACAGAAGGGTGACAAAAATGATCAGGAAAACTCAGAGGTAGAGAGACTGAAGAGAATGAGACTCTGTACCTGAGAGTCCAGATAAGAAAGAAGTGATGTGACAGAAGTACACAGAATAATAGTGCATTCACCCGCTCTTATAACACAAGAACAAGAGGATATTCAGTGAAACAGAAAGGTGATACATTCATAATTGATTAAAGGAATACTTTTTCCTCACAACACACAATTAGCCTGAGGAACTCATTCTCAGCAATTATCATTGAGGGCTAGAGCTCAGCAAGATTTTTTTAAAAGATTAGATATTTATATGGTTACATGGAATATACAGTATTATAATCATAAATATGAAACAAACAAACAAACAAGAGTTGTGGAAGGGACAAAAACTCCTCCTTATTTTTAGGACATAACCCCAATAGCTAGAGGTTGGTTTAAGGAAGAATTTTTTCCTGGGAAATTTTCCCACCTTGCTGGAAGCATTGGTTACTGGACATTGTCACTGCCAGGATACTGGACTAGAGGGGCCAGTGGTCATATCCAGCATGTCATTTCCTATGTTCCTAAAAATGGTATAAGTGAAAGTGGAGTCAGGCCCCTGCATAGTGTCATAGCCAATGTTCTCTCCATACAGTTCAGTCTATGTTATGCCTGTGTTTAAGTCATCAGGAATCTATGTAGATTATTAATTTCAAAGGACATATCCTTCATGTATAAATAGGAAAAAAAAGAGAAAGGGGTGATATTGGTCATGAGGAACCCAACTGCCTAATCTGTACTCCACTTTTAAAACAACCTTATTGCAATTTCTTGACAGAAGTTATTTCTCCCTCCATATTCCCCCCCTGCTACTTTCAAAATAAACAAACAAGCCCTTTGAATCATTATTACCAGATGTTTCTTATTCGGCCACTGCATTCTACTGCTCTGGATGTTTCCCCCCCAAAAAGATATAGAGCGATATGATAATGCTAAGCAAGACTGATGCAAATGCCCCTTAGAGCAATACCTCCAACTAGCTGAAGCAGTACAGTAAAATTTGAATAAATTAAATATTACCTTATAATGTGAACAGTTCCACAGTCACTTGCAGCTGGATAATTGATTGTTCCGCTACATTAAGACTGGGAGCATAAGCCATTCTTTCCACCCTTGATCTTAAACTCACTATCCAGGGGCTGTAGAAGAGATCACTTAAAACCACCTTCAGAGAACAAAATAGCTTTAGGTAGACCCCATGATGAATCTAAGCAAGTCATACTCGGCATCAGCTTAGATTTCTCATTCTGTATGAAATTAGCCAATCAATATGAATCAAGTCTCTAATAGAGATGTGCAAATCTGTCTCTCAATTACATTCATTTTGATCCAGTGTATTAAAATGACACCTGTGAAAATCTGGAGTACAATTTATCCCCCTCTT
This sequence comes from Malaclemys terrapin pileata, assembly GCF_027887155.1. Classification (NCBI taxonomy): domain Eukaryota; kingdom Metazoa; phylum Chordata; order Testudines; family Emydidae; genus Malaclemys; species Malaclemys terrapin. The sequence goes on along the minus strand of NC_071507.1, from coordinate 181,222,940 downwards.
TTCACATCTGCCCATACATTCGCTACACAAAATCTCAGCCATTGAACCCCATCCCCAAAATGTTAACTGGGAAGTATTTCCTGAAAGTACCAACTACAAGAGAGACATTTCCAAAATGAAAGCAGAAAATATAACGGTGCCTCAGTTGATATGATAGGTAAAAACCATGTGCCATCACAAGAGCACTTGCCCTAATTCACTGGTCCATAATTGTGGTCATGATCAAAGATATCAAATTCTTCAGGTGGGCAACTGTGGCATTGTGGTCAGATGTTGGCTGCATGTGTGTTCTCTCAGCATGCTGTACTGACTCTGGCCAGATAGCCCGAGCAAACTGCCCAATAACCATAGACTTGGTTCATAGCGAAGGAACTTGGTCAGGTTTATTGCTGGCAAAGCACAGTACTGGTGCCTTATGCTTGCTACAAGTACAATCAGTGTATGCCTGTGACAATAGATGGAGCTCAGTTTGTGGTGGGGCTTTCCACTATCTCTTCGGCTGACCAAAGACACTCCCTCTGAGATACCTCTTTATACACCAGTACTAACAAGTTACATATTACTCCTCTGACATATCTAGGTACCACCTTCTGATGTATCTGGGTGCAACCCATTGCCTTGTGCCTGTTGGTTTAATCAAAACATCTCTATCCATCATTCTGTCATCCTGACCTTAAGATGGGTCAGCGTGTTCCTGTTATCTTTGGGGAATGTGCTAGTATCAGCAGGTTCTGGTACCCCCCTGGTGGAATGTGCTTCTGTGTGTATTCTTGTACCTAGCACTACTTAGGAATATATGTTTCTGCAATATTAGCCCTGTTCTCGCCAGATTCTGTGAGCTTCCTGCTCACAACTTAACTTTGCTTTATAGCAGCAAAGCTTTGACCCCTACTTTAGCCCAGGCCTCAGGCCTCCTACCAGGCCTTTGATACAAGGTCTTATGTCTCAGGCCCTCTTTTGACTACAGTTTTTATGGCCCATCATGGACTGTAGTTTGTTTGTTTTTAAATGTCCTTTTGTTCTCTATCATTTCAGATTTATTATTAAAAGGCAAAACTAAAAAAGCCCATCAACACATTAAGAAGTGTTAAGAATTTGATTTAGGTCCATAGTCAAAATTAATTGTGCCTGCTGGTTGGAAAAATCAGGGCAGATATACTGGGGCAAATTCTCCTCTCAGGCCCCTATGCACCTTGATGTGTCTGTGTTTGGAGGGAATGCTACTACTGTCTAATAAGCTGTTCCATTTCTCCAGCTTGTTCCCTTCTTCCTGTCAACCCTGCAGAAGCCCATCCATGGAAGCTCCACATGGTACCAACTTTGTGGATCTAGTCGGGGCAGCCTGATGTCACAAGAGGCAGGGAGTGGGAGCTGATTGAGCTCCAGCCTGTGAAGTGGTAAGGAAGCAGTACAAGCATAAATATTTTCAGGTTTGCTACATTCCCATCCATGCTGTAGGACCATTTGGCAAGGTTGGAGTAGCAGCCATGGTAATGGGAGATCTCAGAAGTATTGCTTCTCTAGGAGCCATGCTCCCGAGAAAACAGCACATTCTGGTGTGGTCAGGAAGGTAGAGTATATACCCCTGGTATCCTGAGTCCTGCAAGGTAATAGGGTGGAAACTTGGAATCTTCCATTGGGTTAAGTGGCAAACCACACCCTCTACCCACTGGTGAATCCTCACATGGGATTAAAGAATATAGAAGTGGCACCTTTGTGGTATTGCTCTCTGTAACAGGGTGGGCCTTTGCTCCTGTCTTCTTGTAGGCTCCACTAGTTGTGCATTCACAGTACCATTTATTTTGAGTCCCTCCATCAATATCACTAAAGTCCTAATGCAACAGTGTTTACAATTCCTTCTGTGCTTTTGGCCTTCTCATCAGGACTCGAGGGGAACAGAGATCTTCCTTCCCTAAGGCCTCTGTGTAACTGGGCTTAGCTAGCCCTTTTCCCCTATCCCACCCCTCCCCCCGCAATTTGTTCCTGTGCCTCTTTATCAGATTTGGGTTCGTGCATTTCTCGGCTCTTCATCTCACCCAGCCAACCAGCCTGATTAGATAATTACCTCGATCATCTTTCTCTGGGGAACTAATTGGCATCTAAGTGATCAGAGTGCAGGCTCATCTCTTCACTCCCTTCACTCAGTCACATGCCCTACGCCCCATCTATGCTGAAGCTGCATTGCCAGGGCAATAGGATACATACTCTGGTGCTTAAGAACTGAACTCCCTGTTTGTTCTGCTCACTCAAGGGAATGATCCAAAGGAAATTATAATGGTGGAATCTGCTGGAGTTTCCAGTTTACCACATAGGAGTTGGCTACATAGAAGATAATGTAGGCCTAAAAATTAAAGACAAGGATTTATTTGCCAGACTGTTCACTACTTTATATGCATCGTTTACTTTAAGCTACTCGTGCAATGAAACATTTCACCTGGGAAAAATTCCACTGTTCAGTACTACACTTTAGTATAAGTTTCCTGACATTCACCCTTAAGTTTCTTTTTCTTAATATCAGCATTTTACCTTGAGTCAAACCATGTTGCTCACCAGCTGGTTCATACATCTTGAGTGGTCAGTTGCATTCAAAGATGTCACTTTACTGGATTCGAGCGAGACTCTCACAAACCTTCATTAAGTGGTCAAAGAGGATTCAGATTCCAGACTAGCAAACACTACCCAGCATTGTTGTCACCTCCTATTCATCATCAAGAAAGCCCCACAAAAGCAAATTAACCAAAAGTTGAAGCACTGGAGATAACAACTCAGGGATTATGGGCTCATGTTAAGTTATATATTGCTACCAATGGCTGTTATGAAGAAGCCACATCTAATCATTTGAAATCAAAACACCCAGTACATCTTCCAGCTGGTTTTGGATGTTTCCAGCTCTGTGAGTTTGATGGGAATATAACAGTCAAAGCATTGTCTTTTTTAAGAAAAAAAGACAATATTTCAAAAACACTACCTGCTGCTGCTAGTGTCTCTGTTTAGCAGGGATGACAGAAGTGCTGATGCCTAAGTTCAGAAGCTATGCTAGATCTAAATAGCCTTCTCTTTCTGGCTCAAAGCCAACCCAATATGCTCCAAGAGAAAAAATCTGCAACAATTTGGCTGATTCTTCACATATTAATGGTAAAAGTGTCTTTTGCCTATCAAAATAAAAACGACTCCTTTGATAACTAGACTACCTCAATTATTAGACACAGAGATGAGGAAGAACATTCTGCTGGGAGGAAATAGCAAGGCTCACTATGATCAACGAGCGACTAGTAGCCAGTGTTCACTACAGTAGAGGACGGCTGCTGAGCAATTATAATTTTCCTTCCGTTTTCCAGTTTCCAGTTGGATGAGACTTTGCTGATGGATGCATTGGTCTAACAGTGGTGGTAGAATTGATGTCTGACACCAGTGTCATAGAACAAATGAATTGTAACCTGTGATGCAACGTAGAAAAAAATGTCTCCTTCCCCTGCCCCTTGTTATTTCTATCAATACAAGTGCTGCTACACTTACTATTCCGGAGAAGGAATAGGCGGTATATGACGTGAAGCAATATAACTAGGGAGAATGAGGAAGCTCCATGCACAGGCATAGGTGCCTGGAGACAATATGCATTTATAATATCTCCTTGACTGTGTAGTGAGAGGTGCTTCTTGATAACCTGGGGAACATGTGTGGTCAAATGTTTTCCTTTCTATATATCCCACCAAGATATGTCACCTCTCCCTGTTGTGTTGCCCCATAGACCTAGAGGCAGGTCTGTGACTTCCCTTACACAGGTGCAATGGAAGTGTGTGTGTGGGGGGGAATCACTCCTTTCTTACTACCCCTCCCACCACCTGCTTTGGAAAAGCTAGCATTTGGCTCTCAGTATGTCTATTTCCTACAAAGCAAACTCAGTCTTTGGTATATTACATTCTTTACCATAAAACTTTCATTTCAGCAGAGAGAGAACATTCATTATTTAATGCCCACTGTAGTCAATATTTAATATATCTCCATTCTTCTAAAGCACAAAATTGATATAAAATATTAATTTTCAGTCAACACATGCAGTTATCTGCATCCCATTTAATTACACATAAAACCAAGCAGTGTAAATCAAGAATATATCACAAGTCTGAAGGCTAGTATCAGCTTAAGTGGTAATACAGTATAGTACATCCACATTTTGTCGCAATGGCTATGATGGATGAGACAATATGTTCCAGCTGTAGATTTTAATCTAGAGAATTTCATGCTAATAGAAGAAAGAAGAGAAACATAGGGTATACATGTGTATGTTTTTAGGGGAGGGGAGTGTGAAATGGCAAGAAACTTTGTATTGTTTCTCCCCATTTGCTTAGGCATTCTTTCAAGAGAAAGCAGAGGCAGGCATGCTGAAAGAAACAGCAGGATAAGTAGATAATTATTAGCTTTACATGACTCCTTGGAGCAAGCTGCAGTATGTGTTCAGTGGAAGGTACCAACTGTTATTTTTCAGATGCATTGTTGGCATTGCTAACGCCCTGACAGTTCATAGTCGACCCACATTTACATTCTTCTAAATTAAAGGCAGAGGAAAAAAAGGAACTATGATAACAATGTTGACATTTCCATACTGCAAATTCTGTCAGCAGAGGAAGATAATAGGATCATGTGCACAATGTGACTTTTTTAACTAGTCACAGACTGACTAACTAACAGCTCAAGGTGTGCTTCAGGCATCACATGCAGATGCTAAGGTGAAGCAGACTGAGGTTAGCTAAAAAGTGAGTTTCATTTTCCTTTCATGCCTCTTCTTTTCAAACCTCATTTACTGAATACACTCCTATGTTTTTTGCTTGACTATTTTACTATTCTATGGAACAGTCTGAACACCTGAAAAAAGCAAATGTAATCCCTATTATCTAGTCTTCAATATGTGTCATGGTTTCAGTTCCTTGATTTTTTTTAAAAAAATATGTTTTCATTGGCCACAGTCTATTAGTACATCTCAGTTTTCTGTTAATGTTCAAAAGCCATGTGCCAAACACAGCCCTCTCTAACAAAGAGTTGATTTCTTCTAATGTTAAATAAGGAATTTTACTCAAAGGGAAACACTATTAACCCCTTGAAGTCACTGGAGACATAGACTTGGTCTACACTACAGAGTTAGGTTGATGTAAGGCAGCTTAAAGGGAGGTGGGGAGCCAGGAGCTTTGGGGCAGCCTCCAGGCAGCCTAGCTGGGAGCAGGGAGCCTGGGGAGTGCAGTCCGGCTAGGAGCAGGGAGCTGGGCTGGCGTCCCCCGCAGCTGCCAGAGCTTCCCGTCACCCTGCTCCACATGGGGAGCCCAGCAGCTTCAGGGAGTTCACAGCTGGGAGACTGGATGTAGCTGGGAGCCGAGAGCCTGGGGGGCGGCAGCCAGGCTCCGGGGGGCAGGGAGGCATCAAGCAGAGAAGGATATTGAATGTGGGTCTCCCACATTGCAGAGAAGTAATCTAACCACTGGGCTAAAAGTGATAAAAGGAAGCACTTTGGCCCAGATCCACAAGCTGCTTAGGTCCCTACAGCCAAGAATAAATCTGAGATGAGGTGCCTAAATCCCAGTTTTGGCTTCACTGAGATTCTCAAAATTCCTGTTGAATCCTGTAAGCACCTATACTCACTCAGTGAGTAAGTTTTGAGGGGAAAAGTTTCCTTGGTGCCTAAATTTCTGCCTCTGTGCATGCACACTGCTGCCTCATTCTGGGCATCCAGACATCACTCACCCAAGCCCCGACACACTTCACAAACTGGGGGAAGATAAGCATTAATCTGCCTTCGGTGCATGCAGGCCTGATCCAGAGGGCCACCTACTTGCTCAGGTCCCATTCAAAACCCAGCCAGAGGATTTGGTGCCTACTGTAAAACGTTTAGCCCCCGGTTAAAGAAATCACTTGGAATGTAGGAGACCCAGATTCAATTCCCACCTCTGCCAAAGGGGGACAAAGGATGTAAACAGGGGGCTCCCACATCTCTCAGGAGACTGCTCTAACCACTGAGTTATGGGATATTCTGATGTGGGGCTCCCTCAGTCTCTCTTGCTGAAGCTTTTCCCCTGTGAATAAATAATGAATGGATCGGGGGACTGGATCCTGGCTCTCCCACCTCCGAGGTGGGTGTCCAAACCACTGGATTATGAAATCATTCAAACTCTCTCAACCCAATGACTATTTAAATATTTATCCACAGTGAAACAGTCACTAGACCAGAGAGAGAGGAAGGAGTCGGGGGTGGGAGGGATTCATGAGATAGGTGTTCAGACTCCTAGAGTGAGGCAATGTGCACATGCCCAGAGGCAAAAATGTAGGTGTCTAAAGAACTTTTAAGAACATAAGAACATCACAACGGCCATACTGGGTCAGACCAAAGGTGCATCTAACCCAGTATCCTGTCTTCCGACAGTGGCCAATTCCAGGTGCCCCAGAGAGAATGAACAGAACAGGTAATCATCAAGTGATCCATTCCCTGTCGCTCATTCCCAGCTTCTGGCAAACAGAGACTAGGGACACCATCCCTGCCCATCCTGGCTAATAGCCATTTATGGATCTATCCTCCATGAATTTATCTAGTTCTTTTTTGAATTGTGGTGTAGTCTTGGTCTTCACAACAGCCTCTGGCAATGAGTTCCACCGGTTGTGCGTTGTGTGAAGAAACACTTCCTTTTGTTTGTTTTAAACCTGCTGCCTATTAATTTCATTTGGTGACCCCTACTTCTTGTGCTTGAGGAGTAATAAATTTACTTTCTCCACACCAGTCATGATTTTATAGACCTCTAGCACAGGAATCGGCAATCTTTGGCACGTGGCCCGCCAGGGTAACCCCCTGATGGGCCGGGCTGGTTTGTTTACTTGCCACGTCCGCAGGTTCGGCTGATCGTGGCTCTCGCTGGCCGCGGTCATCGTCCCAGGCCAATGGGAGCTGCAGGAATCTGCGTGGGCCAAGGGATGTGTTAGCAGCCGCTTCCCCCCATCCCCATTGGCCTGGAGCAGCAAACCGCGGCCAGTGGGAGCTGCAATCGGCCGAACCTACAGATGTGGCAGGTAGATAAACTGGCACAGCCTGCCAGGTGGCTTACCCTGGTGGGCCGCGGGCCAAAGGTTGCTGATCCCTACTCTATCGTATCCCACCTCAGTTGTCTCTTTTCCAAGCTGAAAAGTCCCAGTTTTATTAATCTCTGCTCATACGGAAGCCATTCCATACCCCTAATCATTTTTGTTGTCCTTTTCTGAACCTTTTCCAAGTCCAATATATCTTTTTTGAGATGGCGTGACCACATCTGCACGCAATATTTAAGATGTGGGTGTACCATGGATTTAAATAGAGGCAACATGATATTTTCTGTTTTATTATCTATCCCTTTTTTAATAATTCCCAACAGTCTGTTCACTTTTTTTGACTGCTGCTGCACAGTGAGTGGATGGTTTCAGAGAACTATCCACAATGACTCCAAGATCTTTTTCTTGAGCGGTAACAGCTAATTTAGACCCCATCATTTTATATGTATAGTTGGGATTATGTTTTCCAATGTGCATTAATTTGCATTTATCAACACTGAATTTCATCTGCCATTTTGTTGCCCAATCACCCAGTTTTGAGAGATCCTTTTGTAGCTCTTTGCAGTTTGCCTGGGACTTAACTATCTTGAGTAGTTTTGCATCATCTGCAAATTTTGCCGCCTCACTGTTTACCCCTTTTTCCAGATCATTTATGAATATGTTGAATAGGACTGGTCCCAATACAGACCCCTGGGGGACAACACTATTTACGTCTCACCATTCCGAAAACTGACCATTTATTCCTACCCTTTGTTTCCTATATTTTAACCAGTTACCAATCCATTAGAGGACCTTCCCTCTTATCCCATGACAGCTTACTTTGCTTAAGAGCCTTTGGTGAGGGATCTTGTCAAAGGCTTTCTGAAAATTTAAGTACACTATATCCACTGGATCCCCCTTGTCCACATGCTTGTTCACCCCCTCAGAGAATTGGTGCGGATTGGTGAGGCATGATTTCCCTTTACAAAAACATGTGGACTCTTCTCTAACAACTTATGTTAATCTATGTGTCTGACAATTTTGTTCTTTACTATAGTTTTAACCAGTTTGTCAGTACTAAAATCAGGCTTACCAGCCTGTAATTGCTGGGATCACCTTTGGAGTCCTTTTTAAAATTGGCATCGCATTAGCTATCCTCTAGTCATTTGGTACCGAAGCGGATTTAAATGATATGCTACAGACTACAGTTAGTAGTTCTGCAATTTCAAATTTGAGTTCCTTCAGAACTGTGCGGTGAATATCATCTGGTGTCTTATTACTGTTTAGTTTATCAATTTGTTCCAAAACCTCCTCTAATGACACCTCAATCTGGGACAGTTCCTCAGATTTGTCACCTAAAAAGAATGGCTCAGGTCTGGGAATCTCACTCACATCCTCATCTGTGAAGACTGATGCAAAGAATTCATTTAGTTTCTCTGCCATGACCTTGAGTGCTTCTTTAGCATCTTGATCGTTCAGTGGCTCCACTGGTCGTTTAGCAGGTTTCCTGCTCCTGATGTACTTAAAAAATGTTTAGCTATTACTTTTTGAGTCTTTGGCTAGCTGTTCTTTACATTCTTTTTTGGCCTTCCTAATTATATTTTTACACTTCATTTGCCAGAGTTTATGCTCCTTTCTATTTCCCTCAATAGGATTTAACTTCCACTTTTTAAAGGATGCCTTTTTGCATCTCACTGCTTCTTTTACTTTGTTGTTTAGTCACGGTGGCTTCTCTTACTATGTTTTTTAATTTGGTGCATACATTTAAATTGAGCCTCTATGACGGGGATCGGCAACCTTTGGAATGTGGCCCACCACAGTAAGCACCCTGGTGGGCCGGGCCAGTTTGTTTACCTGCCGCGTCTGCAGGTTTGACCGATCACAGTGCCCACTGGTTGTGGTTCGCCGCTCCAGGCCAATGAGGGTGGCGGAAAGCAGTGGCCAGCACATCCCTCGGCCCGCGCCGCTTCCTGCAGCCCCCATTGTCCTGGAACGGCAAACCGCGGCCAGTGGGAGCTGCGATCAGCTGAACCTGAGGAAATGGCAGGTAAACATACCGGCCTGGTCCGCCAGGGTGCTTACCCTGGCGGGCCGCGGGCCAAAGGTTGCAGATCCCTCCTCTATTATGTCATCTTTAAAAAGTTTCCATGCAGCTTGCAGGGATTTCACTTTTGGTGCTGTACCGTTTAATTTCTGTTTCACTAACTTCCTCATTTCTGTGTAGTTCCCCTTTCTGAAATGAAATGCTACAGCAAAAATTTAAGCACCAAGGGAGTTTCAACACTTACAGTGTTAGTCAGCAGCTAGGAGGGAGTTTTGTGGATTGCAGTGGCCCTAAATCTGGGATTTAGAGAACAGCTAGGATTTAGGTGCCTCTAGTGCTAATAGTTAGCCACCAAAATCAAGTGGAGTCAGGACAATGGTAGCTGAGGCTGAGGAGTGATAGCAAAAACCAACAGTATCACTGTATGTTCTTATCCTCAACTTGATGCCATAGTGTCATGAACGTCCCTGTGGGACAGATCAAAAAGCTTTAGATGCATTCCCGAAACTGCTGAGCACCGAGATTCTACAGCAAAAATTATATATCACATGTGGAACTAGATTTAAAAACCTGTATAAATCAATGCCTTTCAAAGTTAAAATCTCATCACCTGTGTAGTGCATGGTCTAGTACTAAAATAGCTAAGGGTTGCTTTGCTGCTAGTCTTTGAAGCTCTGTGCCTGTGGGCCGGTGTTTTTCTTGATGTTTGCATTTCCCTTCCTCCCCCATTTTTAACAGGTTTAGACAGGTTTTTAATATTACCTTTCAATATGGAATCTCCTGTATGAGTCTGAAAGTGTGGCGGAACAAAGGGAAATTAAATTTCCCTTGTTAAAGACTGTAAATAAATTTAAAATGTTTCTGCACTTCTCATCCCAAGACTACAAGAGTTACCGCCCTCAAAGTGGAATTTTCTGTTTTCCTGAAAACAGAATAAAAGCAGGTTAGTTAGAAGTGGGGGTCTACTAAACAGACAACTGGGCACCAGCACTGAGTCTAAAACAACTTCCATGGAAATCATTGGAAAGACCCCCATTGACAATTAGACATTACATCAAGCCCATTCTGGGCAGCAGTGATTAGTGACAATGAGGTAGTTAATTAGCAAGTAAGGTAGCATTTTAACAGCTGACATCAATACATTCTTTATTGAGGAATGATATTCTGTCCTGGCAAGGGGAGGGACTTACTTGACAGGTCTTTTCCATCTCTAGATGGATCAGAATTAAAGAGTGACTGACTTGATTTATTAATAGGAGGGCTGGATAGAAAGGAAGACATGTTCTCCTTGTTAAATGTTTATGTTTGGACCTTGCCTGTACTGCTATCAAGTACATTTACAAGAAGTCTCACATACTGGCTATAAAAGTCGAGAAAAATGTGATGGTTTAAATGAGATGGAAAGCTCTATAGTGCTTACTAATTCCATCCAAAGTCTTCTGTGTGTGTTGGCAAGGGAAACTCATTTAGTGAAGAACAACTAATGAATGCAAGATTCACAGAGGGTCTTATAATTCCATAAATATAGTCCATGGAAGGTTATATGTGTATTGCCCATTGGCACTAATTGAAACTACCTGTGCTAATACATCACATATAGGCAGAAGAACAGAAATCCCGTGAATGTTTGTTGTTTTAAAAGGTTGATGTCTTTGTAAAAAAAGGCAATTACTTCTCCTGTTCTATATAGTCTGGCTGATCGCTTGGTCTGGGATAAATGTCACAGGTTGTTTGTTCATACCTCCCCTTACAAATTACAGAATTTAATTTGTAAGAGCTTCCCCTGAAGTGTCTGACCTCAATAACAGGCAAAGAGGGAGGCAAGCTTTGAGTGTAGGAACATTTCCGAAGTACTTTCAAAATCCTCTATGAAATGTAACCTTTAAAATGTACAATGCTACAAAGTTCTCCAATGGCTGAACAAAATGGATGTTTATATACTAAAGATTTGTGGGTAAAAAAAAGTATGTATTCTATTGTCTTCTTAGCAACAACAGGCAGACAGAATTTTCATTCATAGATTCGGGGTTTAAGGCCAGAAGGGACCATTAGATCATCTAGTCTGACCTGTATATCACAGGGCATTCCGTTTCACCTAGTATTGAGCCCAGTAACTCCTCTGTCCTAGTATTGGCCACACCAATGTTGTACGAAAAGGTAAAATCATCTCCTTACTTCTACTCACTACTTTCCTGTTTACACAGCCAAGGATTGCCAAAGTATTGCACTAAGAACTCATGGTCTCGGTTGATTGTGCACTGTGATCCCTAAATCGGAGTTATTGGTTTCCAGGATACAGTCTCCATTTCGTAGGTATGGCCTGCATTCTTTCTTCTAGATGCATGGCCTTACTTTTGGCTGCATTAAAACACATTTTATTTTAATAGGCCCAGTTTATCAAGTTACCCAGATCACTCTGTGTAACAGCCCTGTGTTATCCACAAACTTTATCGTGTGTGATTTTTTAAAAATTTACTTCCAGTTTATTGATGAAAATACTGAATACTGTTGGGCTCCATACTGCTCCCTGAAGAATCCCAGGTTTCCTCTCTCCCGCCTGCTCCCTCCCCCTCCCCGCCCCCCAGCTGGTCCCCCTGCATCCACGCTCAGTTTTTTTTTTTGCTTGGAGCCAGCCCTGCTCAGAAAACTGTCATTCCATGATGCCTACATAAATCTTGACAATGGTTAGGCTGCTAGTAGGCTAAGCCCACGAGCTATCTTGCTGACCCATGTTGTCTCATTGTTTCCTTGTACTCCCCCAATGGTCTGTATCCACCTATTGTCTCTTCATTTATCTTTAGATTATAGGCTCTTCAGGATAGGATCCATCATCTTTTTGTTATTTATACTACACCTAGCACAATGGGGCGCTGGTCTTTGATTAGGGCTCCTGGACACTGTTGCAATACAAATAATAAATACAATACTAATTTATCTGCCATAATGAGATTGAGAATTCTTATGTTGGGTGCAATACCTTTTTTTTTTTTGTTTGAAAATAATGTTCATTTTAATTAACTAACGATTTTAGTGGCTGCATATTTCTCCCAAACTGAAGTTCCCCTAACACATTTTTTTTCTTTCCACACATGACAGCCAAGTGCTTAAGGGGTAACTCATTCTGTTATCCAATTTGGGTATGTCTACACTGCAATGGAAGTCCAAGGCTGATTGCCTCAGAAACCTCCGCCACCACTTTACCCACAGTCAAATTTCCAACACCAAACTTGTTGGCAATGAACATAAGAACGGCTGTACTGGGTCAGACCAAAGGTCCATCTAGCCCAGTATCCTGTCTACCGACAGTGGCCAATGCCACGTGCCCCAGAGGGAGTGAACCTAACAGGTAATGATCAAGTGATCTCTCTCCTGCCATCTCCATCTCCACCCTTTAACAAACAGAGTCTAGGGACACCATTCCTTACCCATCGTGGCTAATACCCATTAATGGACTTAACCTCCATGAATTTATCCAGTTCTTTTTTAAATGCTGTTATAGTCCTAGCCTTCACAACCTCCTCAGGTAAGGAGTTCTACAAGTTGACTGTCTGCAGTGTGAAGAAGAACTTCCTTTTATTTGTTTTAAACCTGCTGCCCATTAATTTCATTTGGTGGCCCCTAGTTCTTATATTATGGGAACAAGTAAATAACTTTTCCTTATCTACTTTCTCCACACCACTTTCTCATAATTTTATATACATCTATCATATCCCCCCTTAGTCTCCTCTTTTCCAAGCTAAAAAGTCCTAGCCTCTTTAATCTCTCCTCATATGGGACCCTCTCCAAACCCCTAATCATTTTAGTTGCCCTTCTTGGAACCTTTTCTAGTGCCAGTATATCTTTTTTGAGATGAGAAGACCACATCTGTACGCAGTATTCAAGATATGGCCATACCATCGATATATAAGGGCAATAATATATTCTCCATCTTATTCTCTATCCCCTTTTTAATGATTCCTAACATCCTGTTTGCTTTTTTGACCGCCTCTGCACACTGCATGGACATTTTCAGAGAACTATCCACGATGACTCCAAGATCTTTTTCCTGACTTGTAGCTAAATTAGCCCCCATCATATTGTATGTATAGTTGGGGTTATTTTTTCCGATGTGCATTACTTTACATTTATCCACATTAAATTTCATTTGCCATTTTGTTGCCCAATCACTTATAGTTTTGTGAGATCTTTTTGAAAGTTCTTCACAGTCTGTTTTGGTCTTAACTATCTTGAGCAGTTTAGTATCATCTGCAAACTTTGCCACCTCACTTTTTACCCCTTTCTCCAGATCATTTATGAATAAGTTGAATAGGATTGGTCCTAGGACTGACCCTTAGGGAACACCACTAGTTACCTCTCTCCATTCTGAGAATTTACCATTAATTCCTACCCTTTCTTACCTATCTTTTAACCAGTTCTCAATCCATGAAAGGACCTTCCCTTTTATCCCATGACAACTTAATTTACGAACGAGCCTTTGGTGAGGGACCAAGTCAAAGGCTTTCTGGAAATCAAAGTACACTATGTCCACTGGATCCCCTTGTCCACATGTTTGTTGACCCCTTCAAAGAACTCTAATAGATTAGTAAAACACAATTTAACTTTAGAGAAACCATGTTGACTTTTGCCCAACAATTTATGTTCTTCTATGTGTCTGACAATTTTATTCTTTACTATTGTTTTGACTAATTTGCCCGGTACCGACTTTAGACTTACCGGTCTGTAATTGCCGGGATCACCTCTAGAGCCCTTTTTAAATATTGGTGTTACATTAGCCCTGGCTGGGATGATTTAGTTGGGATTAGGTCCTGCTTTGAGCAGGGGGTTGGACTAGATGACCTCCTGAGGTCCCTTCCAACCCTGATATTCTATGATTCTATCTTCCAGTCATTGGGTACAGAAGCTGATTTAAAGGACAGGTTACAAACCCTAGTTAATAGTTCTTCAATTTCACATTTGAGTTCTTTCAGAACTCTTGGGTTAATGCCATCTGGTCCCGGTGACTTGTTAATGTTAAGTTTATCAATTAATTCCAAAACCTCCTCTCGTGACACTTCAATCTGTGACAGTTCCTCAGATTTGTCACCTACAAAAGCCGGCTCAGGTTTGGGAATCTCCCTAACATCCTCAGCTGTGAAGACTGAAGCAAAGAATTCATTTAGTTTCTCCGCAATGACTTTATCCTCTAAGCGCTCCTTTTCTATCTCTATCTATCATTGAGGGGCCCCACAGGTTGTTTAGCAGGCTTCCTGCTTCTAATATACTTAAAAAACATTTTGTTATTACCTTTTGTTAACATTTTATAAATGTTATAACATTTTGTTATTAATGGGCTTGTAGCATTCTGGATAAGCCAGCTTCCAGATAGTTAGAGCACTTCTGGACTGGCAAGGCCATCCTTATGCGTGTATCCTTAAGTTGGAGGGTCAGGCCAAGCTGCTCACTAAGCTCCAGGAACATACCTTTCTTCAGGAGAAAATTCTGGACCCACTGCTGGTCATCCCAGGCCTGCATGATTATGTGATCTTATCAGTCTGTGCTTGTGGGCCTGCTCCAGAAGTGCCGGTCTACATAGGGGGTATCAGCATACATACTGAATGTCATGAGTCACATCAGCCAGTTTGAGTCTGCCATGTCTGTGTCCTTCTTCGCCTTCTGCTCCAACATAAGTTCTGTCAGGTGCCTTTGGTGCATCAGAAAATGCCATCAAAATGATTACCAGCATCTCACAGAAGCTCTGCTCATTTCCTGACACAGGAGTGAAAGTGCAAGGCAGAGAAGTTCTTCAAAAGGTACCTCCTCCATGTTACTGGCTCTGGTAGTTGGGAGTGCACAGACCAAAGTGACTGCTTGGCAGGAGGTGTTGGTGAGCTGTTCAAACTTCCTGTAAAGTGCAGGGTGGACATTCAAGTTTTCCCCCACAGTTCACTATAGTCAACAGGCTGGAGTGGCCACATTTCTGGTGGGCAATAGGCAATCTGGAATACGGTTGGTTTGATTCAGGTCTGTGTTCTGTATTGTATCATAGAATATCAGGGTTGGAAGGGACCTCAGGAGGTCATCTAGTCCAACCCCCTGCTCAAAGCAGGACCAATTCTCAACTAAATCATCCCAGCCATGGCTTTGTCAAGCCTGACCTTAAAAACCATTAAGGAAGGAGATTCCACCACCTCCCTAGGAAACCCATTCCAGTGCTTCACCACCCTCCTAGTGAAAAAATTGTTCCTAATATCCAACTTAAACCTCCCCCACTGCAACTTGAGACCATTACTCCTTGTTCTGTCATCTGATACCACTGAGCACAGTCTAGATCCATCCTCTTTGGAACCCCCTTTCAGGTAGTTGAAAGCAACTATCAAATCCCCACTCATTCTTCTCTTCTGCAGACTAAACAATCCCAGTTCCCTCAGCCTCTCCTCATAAGTCATGTGCTCCAGCCCCCTAATCATTTTTGTTGCCCTCCACTGGACTCTTTCCAATTTTTCCACATCCTTCTTGTAGTGTGGGGCCCAAAACTGGAGGCAGTGCTCCAGATGAGGCCTCACCAATGTTGAATAGAGGGGAATGATCACATCCCTCGATTTGCTGGCAATGCCCCTACTTATACAGCCCAAAATTCCATTAGCTTTCTTGGCAACAAGGGCACACTGTCGACTCATATCCAGCTTCTCATCCACTGTAACCCCTTGGTCCTTTTCTGCAGAACTGCTTCCTAGCCATTCGGTCCCTAGACTGTAACACTGAATGGGATTCTTCTGTCCTAGGTGCAGGACTCTGCACTTGTCCTCGTTGAGATGCGAGAGCCCAAGGTTCCAGCCCAGTTTAGAAAATTCTTAACATAGGATTAACAATCAGTATATGCGCAAGCTCTGGGCTCGATAATCCAGAGTCACTTGACTTGAGTCCCACTAACATACTACCAGTTTGGGGTGTCTGCTCTGTTTTTGATAGGCCAGCCAGAGGTAGACCCTCACAGTCGTGATCCACTCCAGACACACAGTGTGACAAACTATTTGCAGAAAAAAATTTCCAACCTCTAACAGAAAGAGCCTTTGATTCCCTTGGGCTTTTTCTAAAAGTAATTCAAAATCTGACAAAATAAAGGCAAAGGCCCTAGTAAAGACTAGATCTGCCCTACCGTTTTGGGTTTTTTTTAAAACCTTCAAGCATACCTGTGTCCAGACCTCATCTTCAGAAACACAGAAGTAACAATTGCATATATAATTAAGAGTTGAAGGAAGGTCTTCTCTCTACCTTTCATCGTGGGGCATGTTATAGACAATACATGATGGGATTCAAACAATAACTCGATGTATTAGAAGGACCTTCCCTGTTCTTACAGTACAACATCCAAAATCAAGGACTTAGTTAAGTCCTCACTGTAAAACAGCTCACAGAAGTCTGCATATGTCATCCTGTAGAAGAACTGGGGTGAAGTCTATGGTAAAACTCCCATTGGCTTCAACTGGATTTCACCCTAGGTGTCAAAGTTGCCATTTTGTTTATTTAACATAAAATACAACATGACTCATGAGTCAGACACAAAAGTTCAGGATAGCTCATGAACTTGAATTTTAATAAACAAACAAATCTTGACAGTGATCCTGGACCTCTGATCAATTTTGAAATGAAATATATATATATATATATATATATATATATATTCCTTAACCCTTGAGATGTACTTCAGGACTATTTCAACAAGCAGCTGCACCAAAACTAAGCAGAAAACCTACTGTTCACTCACATCCTCATACTAGATTTTTATCTGTCATTATATTAATATGAAAAGAATAAAACATTCATTCACCCAAGAGGTGTAGTCTAAACAGAAGATTAAGAACCAGAACTGTAATCCTGGTTCTGATACTGACATCTCTGGCCTTGGGCAACTCACTTAGACCTTCTCTACCCTCACAGAGGTATGTAGGGTACCTATAGCTACTCACTGCAGTGAAAAGCTGGCTGTGCCCACACTCACTGTGGTATGTAGCTGCACTTGGCAGTGATAGGCTCTGGCGGGACAAGGCAGTGTGGAAAGGCTCCCTGCTACCAGAGCTTTCCCTGACGCCTCCCCTCTTCCCAAGTCTTCCCCTGCGGAAAGGGGAAAGGCTCAGGCAGCTGGGAGGCAGTGAGACATTACTACAAATATCAGTGTAGACACTAGAGGCACTACTTGGTGTGTAGAGAGCCATGAAGGGTACATACCCTAGGGTTCAGATATGTAGAGCACTCTTCTCTACTCACCTAAGCTGTGCCCCACCATCTACTCTGCTATTTATATCTGTGCTACCTAGGTGTGCAGTTTCTGTACTATGTACACCCCTGCAAGTATAGACTTAATCCGTCCGCCTCAGGTTTTCTTGTCTAGTTGTTTTAATAATGTTAGAAGTGAAAGGAAGGGGTTCGTATTTTCATTAGTGCTGTTGATTAATCACAGTTAACTCACACGACTAACTCAAAAAAATTACTCGCGCTTAATCACACTGGTAAACGATAGAATACCAATTGAAATTTATAAAATATTCTTGGATGTTTTTCTACATTTTCAGATATATTGATTTTAATTAAACACAGACTATAGAATGTACAGTGCTCACTTTATATTATTTTTATTACAAATATTTGCACTGTAAAAATGATTCACAAAAGAAATAGTATTTTTCAATTCACCTCAAACAAGTACTGGAGTGCAATCTCTTTATTGTGAAAGTGCAATTTATAAGTGAAGATTTTTTGTGTTACATAACTGCACTCAAAAACAAAACAATGCAAAACTTCAGAGCCTACAAGTCCACTCAGTCCTACTTCTTGTTCAGCCAATCGCCAAGGGGAGCTAGCGAACAGGGGACAGCAAACAGGGGAGCATGAGAAGGAGTTTGTGGGAGGGAGATGTAATATAATCGCTATTGTTAGGAAAGGCCGCATCGCCACTGCCAACACTACTCCTGTCTACTCCACCTGTGCCTGTATCCAGACAGATAACCTAATGAGGGATGCCTCCACCCAGCTCCTGCTGTGGATTTGCAGAGACTGTGACCTGTATTTCCCATTCACAGAAAGCCAGGCTGGGGGGTGGAGGGGGGGGAGGAGAACATACAGTGTGAAAGGTGCCTGCTGGTGGAATCTCTCAGGAAGCAGGTGGGAGAGCTACAGGAGGAGGTGGCTAGGGTGAGGAGCATCCGTGTCCATGAGGAATTTCTTGAGTGTATTCATATGGAGACATCCAAGGCTGAGGAAGCTATTGAACTACAGAGGATTGCTGTCACACCACCGGGGGAGGAGGATATGGCTCTGTCACAGGGAGGACACTAGCTGCTGGTTACTTCTGGCAGCAGGCAGTGCTTCAATCCTGCTCTGAACCCATCCACCATGGTGATACAAAACCGTTATGCTGCCCTGGCAATGAGCAATGATGAATCACCTCCAAAGGTGGAAGAGGAGAAGCCATGTACCCCCAAGGCTGGGAGGATCACAGTCATCACTCCCAGGAGGAAACGTAGGGTAGTAGTGGTTGGTGACTCTTCTGAAGAGGACGGAGGCACCCATCTGTCGCCTTCACATGGCATCCTGGCATGTATGCTGCCAGTCAGGGGCCTGTATCTAAGATGTTACAGAGGGATTGTCGAGGATCATCCAGCCCTCTGACTACTACCCCATGCTACTCATCCATGTGGGCACTAATGATACTGCGAGGTATGACCCTCAGCAGATCAGAAGCGACTACAGGGCTCTGGGAGTAAGGGTGAAGGAGTTGGGAATGCAGGTGGTATTCTCTTCAATCCTCCAGTCAAGGGTAGGGGCCCAGGCAGAGACAGATGCATCCTGGAGGCGAATGCATGGCTGTGAGGATGGTGTCACCAGGAGGGTTTTGGCTTTCTTGACCATGGGATGCTGTTCCAGGAAGAAGGACTACTAAACAGAGATGGGGTCCACCTATCAAGGATGGGGAAGAGATACTTGGATAGACTGGCTAACCTAGTGAGGAGGGCTTTAAACTAAGTTCAAAGGGGGCAGGTGACCAAAGCCCACAGGTAAGTCAAAAATTTGGAGACCTGGGAGAAGGATTGGAATTTGGGGGGTGGGAAAGGGGGGGGAGCATGGGCTGTTATAGCAGAGATAAGAGAGAGACAAGACAGAACCGGGCGGGGGAGGGGAGAAATCATAATTCTACATTTGTAAGTTCAACTTTAATGATAAAGAGATTGCACTACAGTACTTGTATGAGGTGAATTGAAAAATACTATTTCTTTTGTTTTTTACAGTGCAAATATTTGTAATAAAAATAAATATAAAGTGAGCACTGTACACTTTGTCTTCTGTATTGTAGTGGAAATCAATATATTTGAAAATGTAGAAAACATCCAAAATATATTGAAATAAATGGTATTCTATTACTGTTTAACAGTGCGATTAATCATGATTATTTTTTAAGCACTTGACAGCCCTAATTTTTATCATTCAGTGCTGAATATATTGAGGTCACTTTTGTCATTGACTTCAATGGGAACAATATGTAGCCCAATGTTTAGAGTGTGCCTCAAACATAAGAGCACAATATTAATACTAAGTATTATTAATCACAGCTTTACAGGCTAGAAATTCACCGAGCTATTGCTCCTTTGCATTGGTTAAAAACAAGTGGACACCCATGGACACCCATGCTAGAAAGGAGTACTAACAGCTAATCATATACAAAGAATGAACATTCTTTCCAAGAGGAAATTCCAACAGGATGCCCACAAGAAATGAGTCCTTCTTTTTTCTTTTTTCTTTTATAAATTGCTGCAGTTTTTTGTTTTCTTATTTTTTCCCTTCTAATTTTAAAAGTGTGTTTGGGTGAGAGAGATAAGGATCTTCAGGAAGGGTTTCTGTGAGGAGAGGGTAGTAGCCTTGCAGAACAGCTTAGGAAATAAGTCACATATAAAGGGTGGTGCGGAAGGAAAGAGTGCTTGGACAAAAGCCACAATTTTGAATTGTTTTTGAAAAATGAAATTCCCCTTATAAATTGTTTGGGGTCAATCAAAACATTTAATTTTGATATTGAACTTTTTTATATTTTTTGATGTGTGTGTCAAAATGAGTTGAAATTTATTTTTGTATGTTAAAAAAACTTTCTTTTGCAAAAATGTTGAAATGGGACATTTTCAAAACTGTATTTTTCATTTTTTTTCTAGAAAATGTCATTGAGGTTTATACAATTTTGTGAAAAAAAAAATAGTTCTAATCAAAATGGTATTTTTCCAATGGAAAACTGTTTCAACAATATATTGATTGATTGATCAATCAGCTCTACTATTGAGGCTGCATTGCTAGTGAAAAGTAGTGAGTTAAGCGTAACATGGTGGGGAAAAAAAAAAAAGAATGGTTTTAGCATGAGAGGATCAGAGTTATATAGAGCCAAGGAGGAGAAATATGGCAAAGGTTTAAACAGTTCATGTATAAATTGTTATGGCCATAAACCAAAGATCACTGATGTCAATGGGACTCTTTCCCATTAGTCTCTCAGACCTATATTTGTCTGGTCATTAACAAATGTATCTATACAATTGCATAATTATTATAGTGGTCAAAAACTAGGAAAAATTCTAGTGATAATTTCATCAACACCACTCCATCCCTCCTTAATAAATTGTAATTTGATGTAATTCGGTAGGGAGTTTAAATGATCAAGGAACAGGCTTAAGATGGTAGCTTCCTCATGATAAATATTGGCCAGGTGCATAGGTGGGAACATGCTATGCCCCCTTGATGGGCCATAGAAGTTGGTGTGCTCCCTCTGTGTGCTGGAAAATTCTAAGATCTGCCTCCCATAGACAAACTTTCCCATGGACACCCCCTCTGGGATAGAGGGGGATGGAGATAACTGCCCTCATTGGACTGGTCTTTGTTCTAAGAAGGATCTGGGCTAAATAGTTTTAAAACCTCCACTGAGATAATTTTAGGTATCTTGGTATGTGCAGCACCTTCATGTTCTAGGCGTGAGTTGCTGTGAAGTGGCTTACAAAGAAGGCCTCTTGATGTTACCTATTCCATCTGTGATATGGGTATTTTGGGCACACTGGTGCACCAGAGTTTTGAATCTTTCATGTGAAGCACCGAGGCAATACATTACCCTTGTGTGTATCTACTTGACATTCCAATGATATTTTATTTTAAAGTCTATTTCCATCACATCGCACTGTGTAACCTTGTATTCAGTGAAGAAAATGCAAATTTAACAATCAGTGCTTGTAGACATATGATTCAGGTATATTAAATTACTTGCAGGTAATTTGAGAACTTTGGATATTGTAATACAGTACATAAATATAATTAGTTTAACCCAGTGAACCTCATTAATAATACACAATAAGCAGTTCTCTAGCTTTTATGACTGCCTGGCATGTTCCAGGGTTTTGGTAACATTGCTGGAATTCTAATTTTGAATGTAATTAAGCTTTCTGACTACTTCTCCAGGTTCTAGGCCATGCGTTTTATAGAAACAAGAACTTGTCTAGCCCCTCTGAAACTGAAAATCTGAAATATGCATGGGTTGGTAATTCACTTGCAGGTGTGTCAAAAATAATGACTAGATCAGCACATCTTTTTCTAAGGAGGACCTGGCTAAATAGTTTAAAACATCAACTGAGATAATTTTAGATATCTTGGGAAGCCCAGCAGCTTTGTGTCCTAAGGGTGAGTCGCTATGAAGTGGCTTACAAGGAAGGCATCCCTGGACTGTTGCTACAAATGAAACCTGAAGGATTCTTCCTCGTACATCAAGTTAATCAGAGAATTCTTTCCTGGGTGTCTGGCTGGTGAGTCTTGCCCACATGCTCAGGGATTAGCTGATAGCCATATTTGGGGTCACGAAGGAATGTTCCTCCAGGGCAGATTGGCAGAGGCCCTGGGGTTTTTTTGCCTTCCTCTGCAGCGTGGGGCACGGGTCACATGCTGGAGGATTCTCTGCACTTTGAAGTCTTTAAACCACTAGTTGAGGACTTCAAGAGCTCAGACATAGGTCAGGGGTTTGTTACAGGAGTGGGTGGGTGAGATTCTGTGCCCTGCATTGTACAGGAGGTCAGACTAGAAGTTCATAATGATCCCTTCTGACCTTAAAGTCTATGAGTAATCAGACTCAAGAATGTGTTTGTTTAGTTACTTGAAGTCAGGGTTACATCTACACAGAGGGTGGCAGTCCATGGCAGAGTCTCAGAGGCTGGGCTGACAGACTCAGGTTCATGGGGCTCACACTGCTGTGCTAAAAATAGCTGTGTAGATGGTACAACTCCGGCTCAAGAGCTTAAGGACTGGGTGGGCTTCAGAGCCTGAGCTGCAACATCTACACAGCTATGTGTAGTGCCACAGCGTAAGCCCGAGTAGGTCAACCCAGGCTCCAAGACTTGCTGCCGCAAACTGCTGCTCACTGTGTTGATGTACCACTGGCTGCGCCTTGTGCATCTTTGTATTTGCAACTGCCAACGGTCCAGAGTATGGGATGTTCTAATGTAAAAGATGACAAGACTAGGTAGTGGAACTTTTCTCAAGTCTAAAAGTCAGTTCTTTTGTTTTAAAGGGAGTTAAATATGTCCACCCAATTTGTTTTTCCCCTTTGAATGAGTGAGAACCTCCACAGAGTCCTAGATTTTAAAGTAAGAAGGGACCACTATTATTAACTTTCTGAACTCATGCGTAACAATAGATCATAGAATTTCAGAGTGATTCCTGAAGCTGTGGGAATTTTTCTTCCCTGCTCCGTAAGTGAACACCATCAAGCCCAAGAACATGTGATTGCATATCTTTTACCAGGACAGCCAATGTCAATTTAAACACTCCTAATATAAAACTGCTGCTCTCTGCATATTTACAGCATTGCATGCCCTGACCTCCTTCCAGATTTGCTTCCAGTATTTCCTTATTTTATTTATGTTCTGTTGTGGAGTGTGTATAATGTGAATGAGAACAGGCCATCTTGGATGAGAATTGTATGCTTTGTGTTTTAAAATGTTGAAGACTTTTAGAGAAGAGCTCACTAGGGGGCAATTCTAATACACTGTGTAAATACATGTATTTGGTTGGATGGCTGCACAAAGGGAGTTCTGGTAGAATGCTGAAATCAAGCCAGTGAACATGCATGACCCTGGATGCTGGGGTGGATGCTACAACACCAAGAGTGAAACAGTAGTAGTCTGAGCATCACACTGAAAGGTAAGACAGGCGATAGATCAAGTGAGAAACTGCCCATAAGGAAAAGGAGTGGGTATAAGGAGAATAAAATAAATTAAAGGAACAAAGAATCTCTTCAGGCAAGAAAGTGAAGAATCCAGAACTGAATTTTCCCCATAGATGATTTGTTGCTGAGGGCTAGCATCAGAAAATGACATCAGGAATAAACAAACAGCAGCAACTGACAGGTTGTCAATAAGGCCGTAAGAAGCTCAAGGTCAGGTTGATGACTAGATCTTGCGTAGATCTTAAAATATTTAGCATTTCTAAGAGTTACTTCATATGACAGCCTGAAACCCCTAAAGGATACCCAAGGTTACACTACAACATTGCAAACTCCCTGGCTTGTCTTGAAATTTAAAGAAGGCAAGCCCTCAGAGACTGGGGCTACAGCTCAAACACTTTGCAATTTGTCCTGGCTAATCTACACCAAACAGATCCACCATTAATAAGTGTTCTTTAGTAGCACACATTTCAGAGACACCCTGAAGTGCATTCCTTTAAGATACAATCCAGTCAAGCTACATTGACTGAGAATCAGGCTGCTGCAGACTGGCACAGAGAACACCCACACCAGTTTAACCATAGTGTATAACAATGAAGCCTGTTCCTGCAGCAAAAGGATACTGGGGCAAGAGAACAAGAACAGGATCCCATTACATTGTGTGTCTGCCTTGATCATCACAAAGAGGCGAGGAAATGGAATTCTTATTTTTTTGTTTTTCTTGCCTCATTTGCCCAGTGAGCACCTCTGCACAGAGAACAGGTCTGATCTACACTGTGCAAAAATCCTTTATGTTTTATAGTAATAATAATGACAATTAATACACCATTTTATAGTTTAAGGAGTAACATGAAACAGTGGCTGGAAGTTAAAGACAGGCAAATTCGATAGCCAATTCATTTTTAACAGTAAGTGGGATTAACCACTCAAACTCCCAAGGATGCTCCCTCTCCTGAAGTCTTCAAATCAAGACCGGATGTTTTTCTGGAAGATATGTTTTGATCATATCCAAGTACTGGGCTTAATACAGGAATAACTGGATTAAGTTCTATGGCCTGTGTTATACAGGTCAGACTAGATCTAATGATCCCTTCTACCTTTAATTCTATGAATCTATCAGTTTATTCACACTATTTTAAGTCCCTAAATATTTCACTACAGAAAATATGAAAAAAGTGGAGTGTAACTAAAATGCACTACTGAAAACTAGTTAAAGTTTTAGGAATACAGGAAGAAAATAGCGTATGTGAGCCAAATTGGAGGCCTCTATTCATTAATGAAGGGCTGCTCAATAAATATCCTAACACCCCTTTAGTAGCCTCAGCAAAGATAAGTATGGAAACTGCACTGTTCAACTTGAAGTGCAGTCACCAACCCTTAGAACAGAAAGAACGATGTAGCGCTCTGTGCCCTGCTGCACACCTTCTGTAGACAGAGGATTTTGGTTACCATTGGCACTAGTCCTTTCGTGTTCTTTACAGTGGGTCACTGAATGCGATCTAGAGTTATCCTAAGGACCATTCAGAAGCTAGCGCCATCATAGAAAGCAGCAACCTGTTTTCTTTGCAGGTTAGTTAGTCCATATTACATCAGATTGCAAATTGGTGTCTGTTCTGTGACATTATAGGATTAAAATATGACCATGTAGCTCATTGTTGCTACCACTGTTATACAATTGCAACAAAGCTTGTGCAAAGTAGGTCATGGAAGGGGTCTATGAAGAAGTTATGGTTTGCGGCATATGATTATCCTATTTGTATGATTGTATAATTTTTGTCTGAAATTATGAATATTGACTATGTACCTGTATTTCAAATGTGTTTGCTCCTGTGGTCACACCCAGAAGGCAGTTTATTTCTAGCACATTGTAAAGAGATTATTCAAGTTGAAAGGCCCACCAGAGAACACTTAACTCACAATGGACCATAGAAGAGGCTTATCTCTACCTGATGGACCTTCCTGTAGACATTTTAGCTAGAATATGGATAGTGGCTTCTGCTATGACTCAGGGAAGCATACAAGGGCATGTGACTAGATCACATGAATAGACCATTTGATACTAAACTCCATCTTATTACCTGTATTTTTCCACAAGCTGTGCTGAGGGCTTTATTTGAAACAATGGGTTTCCCTCCACATGGCAGAAGCTATAAAAGGCCCTGGAAGCATCTCCATTTGGCCTCTTGCCTTCTCTGATCTCTGGACTATGGACTAGTACTAATGGGAGCATTTTAACCAAGGGACTGAGGACCTTCCAACCATTTGGGAGCAACCAGAGACTTAACCAGTTAGCAGTTTATGTCATCACTGCTTTAAAGCCTGATCCAAGAACTTTGCTATTATTATATGTATTTGATTCCTTTAACCAATTTTAACTCACCTCTTTCTTTTTTTTTTTTTTTATAAATAAACCTTAGAATCATAGAATATTAAGGTTGGAAGAGACCTCAGGAGGTCATTTAGTCCAATCCCCTGCTCAAAGCAGGGCCAACACCAACTAAATCATACCAGCCAGGGCTTTGTCAAGCAGGGCCTTAAAAACCATTAAGAATGGAGATTCCACCACCTCCCTAAGTAGCCCATTCCAGTACTTCACCACCCTCCTAGTGAAATAGTGTTTCCTAATATCCAACCTAGACCTCCCTCACTGCAACTTGAGACCATTGGTTCTTGTTCTGTCATCTGCCACCACTGAGAACAGCCAAGCTCCATCCTCTTTGGAACCACCCTTCAGGTAGTTGAAGGCTGCTATCAAATCCCCCCTCACTCTTCTCTTCTGCAGACTAAATAACCCCAGTTCCCTCAGCCTCTCCTCATAAGTCATGTGCCCCAGCCACCTAAGCATTTTAGTTTTCATCAAACCTTTAGACACTAAAGAATAGGCTGTAAGCATGTATTTGGGTAAGATCAGAAGTATTCATTAACTTGGTGGGTTATGTGTCCAATCCATTGGGATTGGTAGAACTTTTTATATGATGAACAAGATTTTCAATAATCTTAATCATATTTGACTTGGCTGTCTGAGAGAGAGCCTATAGGCTGGGTTACTTTAAGGGAACAGTGTTTTGGCTTCTGGGTAACCAGTAAGGTATTGTAGAAACTGTTTTGTGGCTAGCTTGGTAGATCTAAGTATTAGAATAACCACTAGCTTTGGGGATTGTCTGCCCCATTCTTTGCAGTTTGCCCTAACTGAGCAATCCCAGTGTGGCCCTCCTGAGAGCCCAGACACACATTCATTTCAAGGTGTGCTTCAAAGTGTTGAAATTTCACCTACAAAGCCCAATGCAGTTTGTGACCTACAAGATCACATTTCTTCTATACTTCCACACTTCAATCTCAGTTCTGAGATTTCAGCATCTGCAGGTTGGAGGTAGGGTATGTTTATGTCAAGTGCAGATGAGGCAGTCACGGATGGATATACGCCGCCTATATTTTATATGAAACCAAGATTTCTGTATTTCTCTCCCCCACCCCCCGACACAGGTTAGATCTAGCATAATGGGGTCCTGGTCCATGACAGATTACTAGGTGCTGTGATTACTCAAACGCAAAGTAATAAATAAATAATAATTAATACCTCTGAGGACCAGCCATGGTTTCAACTGCTCAATATCAACTTATTCAGATGGGGCTGGACTGGACTGAGAGTTCAGCTCTCCATCTTGATTGAACTAAAAGTTCCATAATTCATATTTTTTTTGCCCATTGTTATTTATAACTTGATTCTATTCAAGCTAAATATGATTCAGCAGGTGCTAAATGGTTCTCTGCTGGTAATATATTGAAAATTCAAGATGCATAAATTACAACACAAAGCCCGATGGTAAAAATAAGTTGTACATTTATGCTAATTAAAGCTATGTAGTTAATTTCCTGCTATGAAAGTTTACCCCTAAAATATTTTAAAAGGCCAAGTAGCTGTCAAATTATAGCATGAAAAAGTGTATCAGCTGCTAAACACAATTAACAGTTCAGTAAAAAAAACTAGATGTGACAGAGAGGGTACTTTTTTCTCCAAACATCAATTTAATTGCAATTAAAAATAATATTTATATAGGCGCTTCATCTTCAAAGTGCTTTGCAGATGTTAACTAATCGTGCCTGTGAGGTAGATAAGTATTATTATAATCCACATTTAACATAAGGGGAAACGGAGGCAGATATAGTTCTTTCACTGACTCACCCAAGGGCAGAATGTGTCAAAGCCAGGATTAGAACTCAGGAGTTCCTGGTGCTAATCAAATGAAAAAAAAAAATGGGAAATTTATGAATTAAATTTATTGGGTGCAATCAACTGTACTGCCAATGAGTCATTGGTGCATGTGATAATTTGACTGCATAGGGAGCAATGAGAGCTGAGTGCACAATATGTTAATCCAAAGGTGAAGCTGTTTTTACAGTGTTTCTGATGTGAATAATGAGGCTAAGAAGCGTTTGAATTCTAAACCCATATTTTCAGCTTCTCAAACACTATATTTTTACTAATAACTTCAGAGATAATTATGTAGACAAACATAACTGACTAGGCTTTAATTCCATGCTCACCGCTGTGTTATTTAATCACCTCAAATATCTAAAAAAGGCTAAAGATCTGCAGTGCCTGAATTATGTAGAATAAATTAATAACCAGGAATAAGTGAACAAAAAAGAATTCTACAAGCTGCAGCCTTCATTGGGCTCATTAGGGACAGACTCTACCAGCTCATGCATCCAGTGTTTCAAGGATTACCAAAGAGTCACATCCTGCATTAGCACTGCCACAAGCCCAATATTAGAAACAACAGTACACAGCACAAAGGGTTTGCTGAAATCATGGCTGATCAAAGAGGCTTTGTCTACCGACCCAGGTTTAATGTCCTTGAAGCCTCTCTCACAGGTTTCAGTCCACATCACCTGGCCTGGCTTGTCCTTTTTTGTAAGGTCTGTTATGGGGGGCAACATCACTAAACCTCTTTACTAACCTCTGGCAATAGTTGGCAAGACTGATAAAGGATTGGACCTGCTTCTTGGTTTGTGGGACAGGCCAATTCTGAATGGCTTCTTCTTTTAAAGAATTGGGGCAAAGAAACCCCATTTCCCACCGTGTCATGTCCTAAATAAGGTACCTTTGCAGCACCCATCTTGCATTTGGACACCTTGGCAATGAGGTTGGCTTCTCTAAGCCTCTGCAATACAGTTTCCATATGGTTCAAGTGGCCTTGCCAGGAGTCACTAAGGATAGACAATTGTCTACACAGGCCCTGGTGAAGGTCTGTAAACCCTGCAGCATCTCATTGACAAGCCTCTAAAAGGTAGCCCCTGAATGAATTAATCCAAAAGGTACAACCTTCAACTCATATAAGCCAGATTCAACTATAAAAGCTGACTTTTCCTGGGCATCAGCATCTAACGGAATTTACCAATACGCACAAGTCAAATCCAGAGTGCTTACGTCAAGCAGTTTTCCACCTGGGTCCTGAGCATCACCGAAAACTCAGGTCCTAGATGTATAAAATATGGCATTCAAGATTAGAGACCATTTTAAAATGTGGGCCAATAATGTTTACCCACTTTTGTTAAGTGTTGAAGCATGTTATCTGCATGCTGAGTATTTATTATTAAGTAGTGTTATTAATTCACCACAACACACACTAGAAAATTTAGCTGATTATAAACAAACTACAAAGCATTGCCAACAGGCAAAAAACTAATTCTAGTCTGGTTAAAAAAATTATCCCAAATAAAATGAGAGGCTCTTGCCTCTACTTGTGGAAAGGATAAATAGACGCATTTTGTTTGCTTTGAGCATGGATCTGCAAGCATGGATTTGATATTTTATTCTTTTTCCCCCCCTCTCCCTACTACACTTCATTTGTATTTCAGTGTAAAGCCTCTGTCTGATTACTATGGGTATGTCTACACTACGGGAGTAGTTCGATTTTACTTAAATCGAATATGTGGAATCGATATTACAAAGTCGAACGTGCGTATCCACACTAAGGACAGTAATTTGACTTTGTGAGTCCACACTAATGGGGCAAGCGTCGACATTCGAAGCGGTGCACTGTGGGCAGCTATCCCACAGTTCCCGCAGTCCCCGCTGCCCATTGGAATTCTGGGTCAAGCCCCCAATGCCTGCTGGGGAAAAAAATGTCTCGAGGGTGGTTTTGGGTAACTGTCATCATCCAACAGTCACTCCCGCCCGCCCTCCCTCCCTGAAAGCGCCAGCGGGCAATCAGTTCGCGCACTTTTCTGGTGAGTGACAGCGCGGATGCTACAGCACTGCGACCATCGCTGCAGTTATGGCCGTTGTCAACACCTCGCACCTTATCATCCACCTTTTCCATAGGTGGATGATGAGAAATCGGGCGAGGAGGCTACGGCAGCGCGGTGAGGACATGAAGTCAGAGAGTGGCACAGACCTCTCACAAAGCACAGGACCCCATGCCGTGAACATCATGGTGGCAATGGGTCATGTTAATGTTGTGGAACGGCGATTCTGGGCCCGGGAAACAAGCACGGACTGGTGGGACCACATAGTGCTGCAGGTCTGGGATGAATCACAGTGGCTGCGAAACTTTCGGATGCGGAAGGGAACTTTCCTGGAACTTTGTGAGTTGCTGTCCCCTGCCCTGAAGCGCAAGGACACCTGGATGCGAGCAGCCCTGACTGTCCAGAAGCGAGTGGCCATAGCCCTCTGGAAGCTTGCAACGCCAGACAGCTACCGGTCAGTCGTGAACCTCTTTGGCGTCGGCAAATCTACCGTGGGGGTTGCTGTGATGCAAGTAGCCAACGCAATCGTTGAGCTACTGCTGTCAAAGGTAGTGACCCTTGGAAACGTGCAGGTCATCATAGATGGCTTCGCCACGATGGGATTCCCAAACTGAGATGGGGCTATAGATGGAACTCACATCCCTATCCTGGGACCGGACCACCAGGCCAGCCAGTACATTAACAGAAAGGGCTACTTTTCAATGGTGCTGCAAGCACTGGTGGACCATAGGGGACATTTTACAAACATAAACGTCGGATGGCCGGGCAAGGTTCATGATGCTCGTGTTTTCAGGAACTCTGGTCTGTTTAGATGGCTGCAGGAAAGTATTTACTTCCCGGACCAGAAAATAACTGTTGGGGATGTGGAGATGCCTATAGTGATCCTCGGGGACCCAGCCTACCCGTTAATGCCCTGGCTCATGAAGCCTATACAGGTGCCCTGGACACTGAAAAAGAATTCTTCAACTACCGGCTGAGCAAGTGCAGAATGGTGGTGGAGTGTGCTTTTGGACGTCTCAAGGGGAGATGGAGAAGCTTACTGACTCGCTCTGATCACAGCAAAACCAATATCCCCATTGTTATTGCAGCTTGCTGTGTGCTCCACAATCTCTGTGACAGCAAGGGGGAGACCTTTATGGCGGGGTGGGAGGTTGAGGCGAATAGCCTGGCTGCTGATTACGCCCAGCCAGACAGCCGGGTGATTAGAAGAGCCCAGCAGGACGCGCTGTGCATCCGGGAGGCTTTGAAAGCTAGGTTCCTCAGTGAGCAGGGTAACCTGTGACTATTAAGTTTTTTTAAAGAGAAGCTGAACCTGCCCCTGTTTCTTTACCCACTTACTGTTGACTATCCTCTCCAGCTACATACCCCGTTCACCCCGTCCCCCCCTTCCAACACACGTTTAAAAATAAAATAAATGAAACTTTGTTAATGAACACCATTTTCTTTATTACGGATTTCGCGGTAAAGTGTTGAAACTGGGACGCAGACTGTGGTGGGGAGCAGGCATAGTGATGGAAAGAACGCTTCTAAACCCGAGGAATGAGACTCCTGCTCCTAGAGCGGTCCGCAGTGATGGACTGGTTGTTTCAACGGAGCCTGCCACCCCTCCTTTTCGGGACTCTGTGTGTGGGGGCTATGTGACTTTGTGGCAGGGGAGGACAGTTACAGATCTGTGATCCAGGATAAGGACCGCTGCATAAGATCTCTAACCACCCTCCCCCGCCACAAAGTCACATGTCCACCCCCCCCCCCCCACACACACACACAGAACATGAAAACGACCTCCCAGACTGACCAGGGTGCCTAGTGACTGCAATGTGTGTGTGACCTTCTGCTGAACCTGGCCCCGTGTCTGTACCCTGGTAAAGGTGACTGTCCTCTCCAATTACCAACCCCCTTCCCCCTCTTCAAACACACTCTCCCCTAAAAGAACATGATGGAAACAGTAATTAACAGAAATGTATCTTTTATTAGCAACTACACAATTAGGGGATGAAACTGGGACGGGCACTTGGGTGAGGCGGGAAGGAAAGGACTTCTCAAATCTTTGGGAATGAGAGCCTTCTGGTACTTGAGCAGTCTGCAGGGGTGGAGTGACAGTTTTCACGGCCCCTGCCGCCCCTCCTTCTTGGGACTTTGGGTGAGGGGGGGATGGGACTTTGTGGCGGGGGAGGGTGGTTAGAGATAGACTGCAGCGGGGCTCTGTCCTCCTGCCTCTGGTCCTACAGAACATCCACAAGGCGCCAGAGCATGTCCGTTTGCTCCCTCATTAGTCCAAACAGCGTTTGAGTCGCCTGCTGGTCTTCCTGACGCCGCCTGTCCTCCCGTTCGCTGTGTGCTCGCTGGTATTGCGACATGTTCTCCCTCCACTGGGTCTGCTGGGCCACCTCGGCTCGGGATCAGCCCATAAGTTCTGACAACATGTCGTCCCGTGTCCTTTTCTTTCTCCGCCTAATCTGCGCCAGCCTCTGGGAGAGGGATGCCAGGGTAGGTCGGGAGACAGTCGCAGCTGTGGGATGGGAAAAAGGGAGTGAATTCCTCAAAGATAATTTTTGTGAACAATGAACATAGTATCTCTCTGTGAACAAGACCATGCACAGCACCTATCACATGCGCACTCAGGACAAGGTCGAATTTTCAGCCTTCGCATTCAGTGCCTGGGGTCTTGCAGTGGAGATCAGATAAGTGGGGCAGGACAGCAGAATTCGGGTAGCAAGCTGACATGGTAAGCCCTAGACTTTTGGCTGCTTAAAACTTAAATTATAGCAGTGCCCTCCTTTCACGTTCAAAGCAATGCTCCTAGCGTTGGCCAGTTCCTGCTGCCGGCAATCCGGCAAGCATGAACTCTGCCCCTGTCCCACCTCCTCGCGGCTGTCCCCGGGAAAGATCCCTGTATGCTGCCCCTCTCCCGCCTCCACCGCGTGGCTGTAAACCGCCGGTGACAGTTCTGTAAAGGAAAAGGCAAGCAGTCCCAATAGTAACATTCCCCTAATTCTAAGCAGGTCACCATGAGCAACATCACTCTGCTGAGGATTTCTGAGACCAAGAAAGAACACATGCTGCATGAAAGCCAGCAAAAACCAGGGCTGTATGCCGCCATGCTCTGCCAGGCAATGATCCCAGAGTACTTGATAGCCTGGCGCAGAAAAGTTTCCTACCACGGAGGACACAATAAGGCCGCTCTCCCCAGGAACCTCATGCAAAGGCTTTCAAATTACCTCCAGGAGAGCTTCGTGGAGATGTCCCATGAGGATTTCAGCTCTATCCTCGGAGATATAGACCTTCTTTTCCAGTAGCTGCACTGGCAAGAACTAAAAAGTAGAGCGCCTAGGGCAAACAAATCATGAAAAACCCATTGTTAATATTCCTGTTCTGTTCAAAATAAATGTTTACATGTTCAAAACACTTACCGACGGATCCTTCCCCTGATTCACGGTCCGGGTTAACGCCTGGGGACGGTTGGTAGGGGATCTCCGTGAGGGTGATGAAGAGATCCTGGCTGTCGGGGAAATCAGCGTTGTAAGCGCCGTCGACTGCCTCGTCCACCTCATCACCTTCCTCATCTTCCCCGTCTGCTAACATCTCCAAGGAAGCGGCCGTCGACAATATCCCATCCTCAGAGTCCACTGTCAGTGGTGGGGTAGTGGTGGCGGCCGCACCTAGAATGGAATGCAGTGCCTCGTAGAAACGGCATGTCTGGGGCTGGGACCTGGAGCGTCCGTTTGACTCTTTGGTCTTCTGGTACGCTTGTCTCAGCTCCTTGATTTTCACGTGGCACTGCGTTGCATCCCGGCTGTATCCTCTCTCTGTCATGGCTTCTGAGATCTTCTCGTAGATCTTTGTATTCAGTCTTTTCGATCGCAGCTCCGAAAGCACGGACTCATCGCCCCACACAGCGATCAGATCCAAGACTTCCAGATCAGTCCGTGCTGGGGCCCTCTTTCTATTCTGAGATTGCATTGATACCTCTGCTGGAGAACTCTGCATCGTTGCCAGTGCTGCTGAGCTTGCCATGATGTCCAAACAGGAAATGAGCTTCAAACTGCCCAGACAGGAAAAGGAATTCAAATTTTCCCGGGGCTTTTCCTGTGTGGCTGGTCAGAGCATCCGAGCTCAGACTGCTGTCCAGAGCGTCAACAGAGTGGTGCACTGTGGGATAGCTCCCGGAGCTATTAGCGTCAATTTCCATCCACACGTACCCTAATTCGACATGGCCATGTCTCTCCCCAGTCGTTGTATAGGGAGAGTAGGTGCCTAGCACAGGCTTTGTGGATCACACTGTCATTCCTGTGATTTTCTAGATGCCTAATAGTTCGGTGCTATCAACAACTAAGTCCCTTTGTGGTTCCTGCCCTTAGTGCTTTTATTCCATTTGACTTGTTTAAAATTGTGGGAGCTGTGAGTCATCCTAATCTGAAGTGCAGCAAGAGACTGTGGGCTGGTCTACACTGAAAATTGACATCTCTCAGGGATGTGAACAATCCACCCCCGTGAGAGACGTAGCTATGCCAACCTCACCCCGGTGTAGACATGGGAGAAAAACAACACAAAGATTATGAATTACCCTGAGAGGCAGCAAAGAGGCTTATATTTGGGCACAAAATGTACTGGGGTGGCAGACTTGGGTATTTCAAAGCAAGTAAACTGAATGCTGCTGTTTGTTGGCAGATCCACAAAGGGATTTAGGTGCTTAACTGCCAGTTTATGCCCCAAAAGTTAAATCCTTAAAACCCCCGCACAGTTGTTAACTCACACCACAGACTCAAGTTCACACTGATCGAGTCACCTAAATTTCTGCTGGTGGGCATGCACAAAGTTTTCTCAGTCTTGACACCCAGCATCTAGCTCATGCTGAAACCCCAGCAAGATCCTCAAGCTAGGTGCTCCCCAGCCAGGCCTGCTCTGGGAGGCATGTAGAGCAGACCTACCAGAGCAGTCACTGCACAACACACAGCTGGTAATAATGCTACTGCCCCCTTTTATCAAACAGCCCAGTAGTTAGAGCACTCATCCAGGATGGTGGAGACTCTGGATTCAAATCCCGCCTTTGCCTGATGTGTAATAGGGACTCAAACCCAGGCTCTCGCCCCAGGTGAGTACCCCAGCCATCAGCTACAGAGTTGTTCTCACTCTATCGCCGACCCAATGAATATGTAAGTATTTCATATATAGTGGACCAGAGCCACCCACCCCAGAATACCCTACAGCTCAGTAATGAGAGCTGGGATATTTCTCCTCTCCTGGGATATTTGAGATGTGTGTCTGAATCCCCACTTTACATCAAGCAGAAGGAGATCTCCCACATACTCTATCCACTGGAATATAGGGAAAGATGGCAAGTGCTCCTCTCTCCCCATTTTGGGGGAGCGGGGAGACGACAAGAAAGGACTGACCTGGCTTTGGTGCCCAACTCCAGAAGATTGTTCGTGGCTGTGACTCCCACCTAGCTCCCTTTGAGGGGCAAGGCTCAGGACCCATCCACTCCTCAGCATTCCCTATTGGCCAGTTCAGCAGCTCCTTATTCAGCTTACTGGTTTCTGTTAATCCAATTCGTAGGAGTCCAGGCTCCTTATACAATGCATAAAAGTCTAATTCAGGACTTTGGATTCCATTTGGTGACAGGGTACCTAAAGGTTAGATGTTGCAATGCGGATTCTAAACCCCCACTTTATGTACATTTCTTGTAAACAAGATTATATCAAGAATATACTTGACTCATATCACCAATTTTTTATGGACACAATCCTGCAAGGCCCTGAATTTTACCAAATGTACATCACCACAGTTGTCTCTCCAAAGAGAAATAAAATGTTTAAGATTACAATGTATTGCTCTTATTCCTACTTTTGCACTAACACTTGGACTCATCTGTCACTAGAAAAAATAAATCTCTCCACAACATAACAGAAGGATTATATTTCAGTGTACAGTATGTGTCTTGGCAAATAGCCAAAGGAAATGTATTGAGTTACCGGTAATCAAATTAAAAAACAAAACAATTAGAAGGTATTTTTCAAGTCTAAATAATCTTATAATATTTATAGCATCTCAGGCACTGAGAAAAGTGTACACAGGGAGGGATCACATCAACCTCTACTGAAATGTAGCCATCTCTTGGGTGGAATGTGGTAGTTGTTTAATAGAGTATTATTAGCAACAATACTCACGTAGCTGAAGAACAACATATCTCCTGAAGCTGCAGCGGGAGTTTAGCTTGGCAGAATTAAATTACTCAAACTATAATATGGCCAAACTAAAAGGTAACTCCATTAAAAAGCACAATGGGATATTTATTTACCGTAAGTGGTAAGGAGGCTCGGCATTCAGCTCATGTGGAAGACAGAACCTACATCAGCACA
Organism: Malaclemys terrapin pileata; assembly: GCF_027887155.1. Lineage (NCBI taxonomy): Eukaryota > Metazoa > Chordata > Testudines > Emydidae > Malaclemys > Malaclemys terrapin. The sequence goes on along the minus strand of NC_071507.1, from coordinate 181,187,035 downwards.
GCATTATGTAATATCATGCTAAAAGTGATGGCTCAGAATCAACTCCAAGGAAAGATTGCTGCCAGCTACTAATCTTCCAACACCACCTTCCTTTGCTTCTGCCTACATATTGGAAGTCACCAACCCAGCTCAATCTGACATAGATCTGACAAAAAGAACTCTTACAAGATCACAGCACAAGGTACTATGGCTGTTGGCAGAGGAAAAAGGAAGATTGAGGTCCAGATCCCATTGATTTCAAGGGGAGGTGGGCATCTAAATTCCTTAGGATATATGGGCCTAAGCTGGTATGTCAAAGCAATGATGCCCCTCCTGGCCAAGCATGGTATAGCCCCTGGGCTCACAGTCTAGCAGGGCTGTCAGTCTATTCCTGGTGCCCAAGAGTCTGAAAACCCTTTCTTCAGTCCCAAGTCCATCAGGGGGTTTGTAGGGGAACCCAGACCTACCCACTCCACTGGGTTCCAGTCTAGGGCCTGTGACTAGATAAGCAGGATCAGGGTTCTTGAACTCTGACAATATCCTGCGTTTCTTCCTACCTTCCCCTGGATCTCTCTGCAGGCTCTCCAGCCTGTTGGTCAGTTCATCCCCTTCTGGGCTATTGTGTCTGGGTGGCTCTTTAGTAGCTGGCTGGAAGGAGGTCCTTTCTCCAGCCTGCTCTCTCATCTGGTAGTCACCCCGCCCTTCTGTTTCCTCTGCTTTTATCCTCCTATCTGCTGTGAGGCTGCAAAATCAGCAGGGGTGGGCAGTGCCTGTATTAACTCTTTGGTTGCTGGGCTAGCATGGCATACATATACCCTAGAACACCCCTGTTTAAGCATCTGAATAGTTGCATCAAAATAATTTGGACTACTAATGATCCTGCTTCAATACAGAGATAACCCCCCTCTAACCTCATACCCCTCATTGTCATCTATTATTCCACCCTGGATCCCATAGGGGGTATCAAACTACAACCAATACTCAGTGGGGACCCCATCCTGAAAAAACCTTTCCTGAACCCCCTCTTCTGGCCTTCAAAACAACCCCCGCCAACCTCTCCAAACTCATTAACAGAAGCAAGTTCTCCATAGACCAGGACACACCAGCTCAAAGCAGCACCAGATCCTGTCAGAATGGAGGCAAAACCAGCAGATATCGCCCAACTGCCCAATACCCCCCAAAACACACTTTTCAAGATCCATGTCCTAAACATGCCTATCAAAACATGTGGTGCATCTCATCTGGTGCACTAAATGCCCCAATAACAACCAGACAATCACTAGGCTCTCGAATGAATTCACACAGGATAATGAAAGACAGAAATATCCTATCACCTGTGGGCGTATACTTTTCACAAAGCAATCACTCGCTATCTGACCTATCAGTCCTCATCCTCAAAGGAAACCTGCATAACACTTTCAAAAGATGAGCCTGGGATCTTACCTCCATAACTCTTCTAGACACTAAGTCTATGTCTACACTAGAAACCTTACAGCAGCACAGCTGTACCACTGCAGCTGTGTCGCTGTAAGGTCTCCTGTGTAGCCACTCTATGCCAAAGGGAGAGAGCTCTCCAGCCAACATAGCACTGTCCACACCGGAGTGTCTTGTGGTGAAACGTATGTTGGTCTGTGGTGGTGGTTTTTTTGTTTTTGTTTTTTTAAACCCCCCCACCCCCGCCCCCCCCCCACACACCCTATCCGACTGACAAGTTTTGCAGACAAAAGTGCTAGTGTAGCTGTAACCCACACACCTCCTGGGGTGTGGTGTTCTGTCCCATCTAGTGGCACTGAGACCACCTAGAGAGAGAGTTAAAGGAGTCTGCTCTACAGCCTTAGGTAATAGCCAGTTGGCTTTCAGCTCATGCACTAAACTCTAGAGATCCCCAGTTTGATCCTGCCCGCTAGCAACTGGGATTTGTTGGCGTAACATAGCCTAAAAACCATGGACTCAACGCATGTTTTATTACAACTATCTGTAACCCACTAAACCCCTCTTTTTGTCCTATGGCTGTGGAAATGTTAATTGGCCATTACCTTGAATGGTCTCTTATAATAGGTTCTAACTGCTTATGCAAAGCAATCTGGTCAACCTTGCATTTTGCTATAACACTTGGAATACCTTTCCCAGACCAGAAGCAGCTTTATGTGGCTTGAAAGCTTGTCTTTCTCACCAACAGAAGTTGGTTCAATAAAAAGATATCTCACCCACCTCTTCTCTCTAATATCCTGGGACTGACAGGGCTAGACCAGGCTGCATCCTGCTGAATTGGGACAGACTAACAAAACTAAAAGGAGTTTGAAAAACCAAGATTTATTTCTAAAGAATGATGGTGAGATTAAGATATATACTTGAATCACCCCCTTCCCAGATACACTTTTGTATTTCTTCTCCATTTAGGCTGCAAACTCTTCAGGGCAAAGGCACTCTCTTATTTTTAGAGTTCCTCACAGAAATGGATGCTAATCTTGATTAGGTTCCCTAGTTGCTACCACAGTACAAATAATTATATAGAAGCAAGCATTCTGGGCCACATGGACTTCCAATCAAAAGGTATGCCACATTCTTATCTTTACATATATAGCATCATGAGATAGTTCTTAATCTGTACAGCACCTAATACAAATAAAGTTCTAAAGGCCTCCAGGTGCTACAATAATACAAATTATTATTACTGGTTGTTGAGAAAATAAATTTCCAAGACATAAAAGCTGACTCACCAATATCAAATTCAACTTGCTGATGTTTATAGTAAATATAGTACTAAAGAAGTGTTTTTGGCTTATGACTGACTTTTTAGTGTGGTGCACAATGAAAACAAACATCAAAGAAACAATCCTTGCTGTTCTGAGACCCAGATACATCTATTCTGCTTAAAAAAAAAAAAATCCTGAAAAACATCCTACCCAGCAGAAGTATACTTGGAAGGAGGCCATGTTGTAATCAAACAATGTCAGTCTGGTATATATCACATTGATTTTAGATTAATGGAGTGTAATAACAATCCATTTTAATATAGATATTGATATCTTTAATGTAAAATAAGCAAAATTTGTCCATTTCTGGTAATAAGACAGCTATATTAAATCAGAAGTGGTAGCAGATCTGTGCACTTAAACGATGGTCATGAATTAGCTTACTTGAAATTCAAAGTCCTCAAGGACACTAGAGCAATTTAATGCTGTATAGGATTAGCTTTGTAAGACTGCATTGTAGAGGTCCTGAGGGTCTCATAGCTCACTAATTCCAAACCTCTAATACCCTCATTTAACATTTCTTCAGAAACAATAATAGGCTCTGAAATCAGAATTGTGCTCAGAGTTTAAGTACTGCTGTTGTCTAGCATGTACAGGAGTGTTGACTTCTCTATTATCAAACTAGAGTCAGAGTATTTTACATTCCCTGTGCACAGGGGTAAACAATCACACTATGTGTGTGGTATGTTTTAAACCAGATAGATGCACTACCACATGGTGTCAAATATTTTCAAGTGGATTGTAGCAGGCTGCGGCCCCTAAGTGGGCTTCTCCCAGCTGGCCCATTTAAATTAACCTTGCCTGAGTTTACTGAGACTGGCAACAAAGTTTTTTTTAAAGCAAACAGAACTCAAAATGGCACCTTTATAATAAGCTTCTTTCCTCCGAGACAACTCCTCTAGGGTACAATGTCTACAAAGAAAAATGGCTGGCCTCTATCAGTCAACATTGCTGTGTAGACTTCTGGGTTCAGGCTGGAAACTGAGCTCTGAGACCCTCCCACCTTGCAGGGTGCTAGAGCACGGACTCCCGCCTGAGCCCGGAATTCTACACAGCCATCAAACAGCCTCGCAGCTTGAGCCCTGTGAGTCAGTTGGCTGGCATGGACCAGTTGCAGGTTTTTCTCTGCTGTGTATACCTTGTACCCCACGTAGACATACCCTAGGAGGCCAGATCAAAACACTTCAGTCCTTTCTCCCCTTGCCCAGGAGAGGTCTGCAAGCAAACAGTCCTTCTCCTGATAGTGACTCCCCCATTATAAGGAAAAACACAGATTAGATGCTGCCCTGTTTCCCTAGTCCTGGTTGGCTGAGAGCCTGGTCCCATCTTATACGACAAGGCTCCTGGTCTCTTAAAGAAACAGTAGCCTGTTTTCTTGCCCTTCTAATTATTATCCCAGGACCACCTCTTCTCTCACAGCATCTGCCTCTGCCATTCCCATGACCTGGTCTGCTCCAAAACTTCTGGAACAGGGAAGCCATAAATAGCCTTAAAGAGCCAATACATTCCACTAGATGTGCAAAAAAGTATCTTTTTTGGTATTCCTCATCTAAATTTTAAATGGACAAATAATATCTATGGCTTGAAAAGTCTGCTCACAAACATACAAAATAAATTTTCTTTTTAGCTGCTTTATACAACATTGTCAAGTTGCTAAAAGAATACAACTCCTGGTCAAAGAAAAAAGTTAAAATAGTTCAATAGTGTTTTAAAAATAATCCTTGAGTAAGGATTGCAGTATAATAATGCGGAACAGCAGCAAAAATATCCTGCTCAGAGTCAAACTTTGTTTGTTTTTTAAATCATCTCTGGTACTTTTATGGCCTTTGTGACCATAGGATCTGAGCACCTCAGTCTTTGTTTCTATCCTCAACATCCCTGAACAGCGTAGAAGTATTTCCATTTTTCCCCCCCAAACAGATGATACCCCACATTTTACCACCAGCTAATGGACATCAGGACCTTTCAGAAAACACTGGGATCTTACTTTTTTGTATTCTAGACTTCAAGTGGTTAGTGTATTTATAACAAAATCATTGCAAAGTGGGGTCTAGTGATACTTTGAGCTAAGAAGATGACTCCCAACTCACACTAGCACTCATTGAGCTAGCATAGCACATAGGCACATCAGCACAAGCAGCCGGGCAAGTTAGCTGCCCAAGTAGGTGATTAGGGTCTCAGACGAGTATGTAATGGGGGTGGCTAGCCTGTGCTCATGCTGCTGTGACTACATTCTATTTTTAGCCCACTAGTTTGATGAAAGCTAGTGCCAATATATCTTCTTGAGCTGAGAATCACACCCCCAGCGCCAAGTGTAGACATGTCTTACATTACAATGGTTTTAAAATACACTAACCTCACTGATAAACGGTACAGAAGCCTGTATCATGCAGTATCAACCTTCTATAGGAGTCTTTACCAAAATATATTATTCTGACAGCCAAGTTCTATGGTATTATGGGTTTCAATTTAATATTGTTTACCCACAAAAAACTGCCATTCATATTGCTACACTGTAACCACTGTAGCAACATTTCACAAACATACTTTATTTTGTGTGATGAGGATGATGACAACTAATTTATATAGCTTCATCCACATGCTAGGTGCTTTGCAGAGAAGATTCATACTGCTGTCTGTGTTAACATATGGTATTTATTCTAAAGATATACAAAAGCTCCTTACAGGATTTACAATGCCATAACCAGAGGTGATTTCACTCTCTGCATCATAGGTACTTATATGGCCCTCATTACTATCTAAGCACCTCACAAGCTTTAATGTACTTATCTTCAACACCTCTGTGAGGTAGGAAAGTGCTATTTACCCACATTTTATAGACGGAAAATTGAGGCACAGAGAGACAGTGACTTCTGGAAGGTCATACAGGAAGTCTGTGGCAGAACAGTGCAGGGCAGTACAAGACTACCCTTCCTAGATATAGGTCCTGCTGTCTCCAACCCTCTAAATTAAGAGAGGAGAAATTGGCTAAATAGATTCAGTTTTTGTAGGCACCAGGTAGAGTTAGGAGAGTAAGTTTAGTTCCAGTTCCATTAGCTGCTGGTTGAGGTACCTTAGGCAAGTCATTTCTCCTGTTTGTGTTTTAGTTTCTTCATATGTAAAGTGAGGGTAAAAATGTTAATCCATCATAATAATGTGCTTTGAAAAAAAGGCTATTTAAAAGTTGTTCCACTGTTGGGGTTAGTGCGTGGGTGGTGGTGATGGACAGTGATCTTCATGAGATCAGATTCAGGGGTTCCCAAACTTGGTTCACAGCTTGTTCAGGGTCAGCCCCTGGCGAGACGGGAGACGCTTTGTTTATCTGAGCGTCCGCAGGTATGGCTGCTCACAGCAGCCGTAGTTCACCGTTCCTGGCCAATGGGAACTGCAGGAAGCGGCGGCACAGGCCAGGCCACCACTTCCCGCAGCTCCCACTAGCCAGAAAGGGCGAACCGCGACCACTGGGAGCTGCGAGCGGCTGTACCTGCAGACGTTCAGGTAAACAAAAAGTGTCTCATGGCTCACCAGGGGCTTACCCTGAACAAGCCGCAAACCAAGTTTGGGAACCTCTAGATTAGATGATCTAGTACTCCCTGCTGGCCTTGAACTTGATTACTTTACGTTAACTTGTATTATTAAATAGAAAGAGGAATATAAATATTTGTTTTTCTTCTGATAAATACTATGGGGGGAAAAAAAACAATGTTCTTTTGCAAATATCTAGATTTGCTTGAATGGGTATCTCTGAGATAACCCATAGTGTGTCTTGAAGAAATATCCCCATAGTGTTGTTTCCTACAATTTTGGTGATATAGTGTATACAATGGTCCTATTTTGCATTTGCACTAATGATACAAACAATTTTGTCCACTTAGTTCCAAAGCTTGTTGCCAGCCTGACTCGTCATTATCCCTATTGCACAGGCAAATACAGGTATTTATTAGCTTGACCATAAGACTGCCAGAGCATCAAGCATTAACGTAGAGAAAGGTCAGTATCTCTACTGTAGCTATATGGAAAGGTCTCTTGGTAAGACTGATGCAGGTAAAATACTTTTCTGGCATTTATTTCAAGACATAGGAATAATGAGGTGTAAAGGTCTTGAGATGTGAAAATACTCATTGTCAAGTCATCTATTAACTAGAAAGCTTCATTTGAACCTATTATTGGCAAGTTCTGAATGTTTTCTGCATTTCCTTACTATATATAGGATACTGTAAAATGTCTTATTTTTGGTAATAGACTAACAGCACATTTTATGGCTGGCTGATACTTAACACCTTGCTTGATGGCCTTCTAATTCCTAGGTTATAATTTGTGATATATAAATATGGCAAAACTAAAATATTCATTTAAATATCATACATTTGTAAAATAAAGCTCAAGTTATGTTTTATTTACACAGTAGCTCTACTTACATACTTATGTATGTAGTTTAATCTGGTTCAGGGCTTCATTTGGATTGTAGTCTACCTGGTTTGGGCATTTCCCCCCATGTTTACCATACTCTGCCAGGAAAACCCAATTGTCTTTTACTTCATCCCCACACAATGTAATACAGATGATCACTTTCTACTTCTGTACCCATCCTGCATTTTGGTAGGGATTCCCACAGTTGTCTTCACCTCACTTGATTATTATGTGCTCCATGTAGAAGCCTCTCATATTAAAAACTACAAGAATTCCCCAAATTCACATATTTGAGTTCTAAGTCAGTCCATTATGCACTAGCTCATATGGAGTATAAGAAAAATTGTATCAACAACATTTGAATGGGATCACAATCTCTCTCAGACCTATCCATAAACTGTGGCAAATCCTCTTTTTCCTTTTCCCATACAAAGGCATTCTATACTGCAAGTCTTTTGGACTGACATGGAAGAATCTCATTGTTTCTGCTGTAGATTATTTTTATGTAGTCTGTGGGGCAATTGGAAACATTTCAGGCTGTTACTTAAAAACAGTCATTGATCCATTTACCAGTAGTTTCCTTTTCAAGAATTTTTCCATCTTTAGTTCAATAGAACATTTTAAACTATGCAAAGTTCAGTAGCTAGAAGCCAGGTTGACAGGGAAAAAGGAATTGCAAATCTATCAAATGCATGAGTATTCAACTGTCCGTCAGTATAGGTTTTTGGAAACACCTACCTTTACACTGGGCATGCTCAGAAACATGTCACAATGATTAGAATAATCACTCCCATATTAACATTGTGTAATCTCCTTTGTATAGTCACTCTCTTACCAGTAATTTGATCCCTAATTTTTAAAGATAGTACAAAGTAAAATACTTTGTAAAGTAAAAAGTACTTTTTAAACACTGTTATTTTATGAAAAATAAACTTCTCCATTCCTACTGAAGGTGCTGGTACCTAAAGTGATTCTTAAGAATAGGGTTGGGAACTTTTTTAGTATTACTGACCCTGAGCATCCAAAGGTCATGAGTCAGGCCACAGAATATCATGAGGGATTTTTTTTTTTTAAACATTTAAGTTCTATTTGATTTTGGATGTTAACCCTTTAGGGTGTCATATTTTAAAGATTTTTTTCCAGCAAACTCTGAAGGCTAGAAACTTTTAAAAAAGAAAAAGAAAAAGATGACACTCCAGGAGCTGGGGCTTTAAGACACACACACACACACACAATATCACAAAGCTTTTAGGAACTGGCATTGCTTTTTGGTGTTTTTTTCCCCTTTGCTTGTTATTTTACTGACTGAGTCCATCAACGCTAAGAATCTCAGTTAACAATACAAGGGAACAAGTAGCTGATTGACAGATCCCAGGGCTACTTTACATTAGCTTTGATGAATGGACATAGTTGCACACTTAAGAGATGTAATAATAAGAGTGTGTTTCTAAAGCAACATGCATCCAGCAGGAAGAAAGTTTAAGACTTCTTGGATGAAGATGTTGCTTTTATAAAAATATGACTTGCTGAGATGCTATATTGAAATGGGTTATGACTGAAGAACCACACATCATCCTTTTGGATTTTCTTAAAAAATGCTATTTTAAGAAATAAAAGAAAAGGTTTCCAAGGACTGGTAGGGATCAGAACAGCACTCTCTCTAGCAGCTCTCTCTTCAGTCATTTTAAAAGCAGCTCTATGCATAATCCTTCAAACAATCCCAGGTTGTAATCCTGTAAACACTTGTGTACAATTTATCTCATATGAATGAAGTTACTGGTGTGCATAAGTGTTTGGAGGATTTCCCTTTCATTGAGTCCAAGCACTTGTAGCCAAAAGTTGCTCACTTACATTCCAGTTCAGTTCAGTTTATGGTCATACACTGAAATAGATAAGGCTATAATTGCTGGATTAACGTAACATTGATTTATTGTCTTAATACTATGTTAAGAGCTGCTAAATCAGGAAGCTATTTGCAATGCATAACAAACAACTTTATTGAACCTAGAAATTTATGAGCAATGCTACATAAATGAATCTTGAATATTAAGAAATTCCATTAGCTGGTGTTCTTTATGTTAGCTATCTGAGAGATGCTGCCTTTCGGACAATTCTCATAATAGGCAACACTGGATTCCTATGAGAGTGTCAGGAAGTATTGCTGGCAGCAGAGCCAGTCTCCAGGCAACAGAAAGAGCACAGCTGGCCACTAGTGGGATGCCTAATTGGCTACACCCCACCTGATTGGTTGGAAGAGTCAGCAGACCAGCTCTTAAGCCCAGCAGTAGCATTTTGGTAGCTGCTCAGAGCATTTGTCCATGGCTGTGATATCAAATGCTTGTTCCCAGCCCTGCTCCTGCTCTGGACTGAGCCTTGTTCCTGCCTTACCTCACTCCACGTACCCCAGCTCTGATTTCTGACTTTGGCTTTGACATTTGGATTCTGTCTCTGGCTCCAGCCATATCCCACTCTTTGACAGAAAAAAATCACATTGTGATCCTAAAGGAAGAAAACAAGAATCTCTGAATGCACTTCTGCTACAACACAATGTTTTTTGCACTTGTTTGTATCTATTTGTGAAAAACGGTTTTCCCCACCTACTATATAATATACTTAGGGAGCTACCAATAATGCAAGATCATTTGCACAAGAATAAAAAAGACTAAATAAAGAATAAAAAATAGACTAATTTCCAGTCACTTCTTGCACCCATATAGTACCTCAGAGTTATGACAGCGGAGACCAGAGATGTCTGGAAAGCAATAATTCCATTTTGAAAAACAAAAATATGTGGTTTCAGCATTTGTTTTTGTTCTGCATGAGGATGAAACTGTGGCATTCTAATTTTTGTGTGTGAAAAAAACAAGATACAAAAAGACCCCAAAATAACCAATAGCCTGGTGATGAGGGCACTTTACACTAAATCAGGCAGAGCAGGGACTATAATTTAGGTTTTCCATATCCCATGAGAGTGCACTGACCACTGGACTATAAAGTCAGTTCTCCTGTTGGACCCGTTCCACTTTGTATATAATTAAATATTCATTGGGCCAGACAGACTTGCTCCATAGCTCCTTCTCTCTACTGGGCCATTGACTGTTCTGTGATGTCTCTCTCTCTTGACTTGAATTCCATCCTGGACCTGAGGAAACCTTAACAAATGTTAAGCTTCCACAAAAAAGTTTGTTTTATTAAAACAGAATTTTCTGATGGGAAAAAAAAAATTCATGAAACAGTCCCAACCAGTTTAATCAGCAGGGTTTTTGCTTAGAAGGTGCTAACAGCATTTCATGAAAAGAGTAGGAAATGTCTTCTGTTTATTATCTCTATTTTTACCTGGTTTGCCGTTCAAGGCAAGCAAAATCATAAGGAGTTCTCAGAGCATAGCAAATAGAATGTTCTTAATTCTAAAAGTGAGAATTATATTAATTAATTAAGGCATAAACAACTTCCATTCTGAAAGATGTTTGAAGTGCAAATCTCCCTTAGCTTGGCACCTTTTTGGAACCAGATGGTGAATATGATCAGCTAGTTATAAGTGGCTCTTTCAGTATAGAAAGGTCTACATTTCAGTAAGTGGTAACTAAACATATTTTCTGTTGGCATTTCCAATTCCCTTATTAGCTTTCATATATAGACACTCCCCAGCAAGAGAGATTTATCTGCAGAGCCTGTCCAACAGTGCAATGTCCTTGAGAATGTATTACAACATTCTCACCATCAGTTTAAACAAAGCTCTCAGATTTTGATCACTGGACTGAATAATAAAATATCTGGGATTTGATAAACCTCAAGGGACTTGATCCAATGAATAATGAAATCAATTGAAAGACTCCCACTGACTTCAGTGTAATTGGATCAAGCCCTAAATACTGGCCGTGTATCTCAAACCCGAACTGCTACATAACAATGGGTTATAGATCCTGATAGATATTAGCCACGATGGGCAGGGATGGTGTCCCTAGCCTCTGTTTGCCAGAAGCTGGGAATGGGCAACAGGGGATGGATCATTTGGTGATTATATGTTCTGTTCATTCCCTCTGGAGCACCTGGCATTGGCCACTGTTGGAAGACAGGATACTGGGCTAGATGGAGCTTTGGTCTGACCCAGTATGGCCAGTCTTATGATAATACAAGGAATCCTATGGAAGGAAACATCAGTACTCACATGTAGACCCCTTGGCTTCTATGGTGTTGTAGGTTGGTGGACACAGGACAGAATCAGTTTCTTCAAGATTAGGTCTATGCAAAAGTATTTCCTATAAAACTGAAAATCTCAGAATGCTGAGGTACTCATTTCCTCCTCCCCAATTCTGCAAAACTAGTGTTTTGTTTTTAAAGCCTGCACATTTTTGCTGATATTCCACTTGAAAAAAATAGTATTTCTGAGTGGAAAATATCCATTTCACTTTCATTTTTAGCAAAAGATCCAATATTGGATTTTTTATTCTGGTGAAGATAAATTTCAAGCAGCAGGATGTCTCAGAATAAAAGTGAAAATCATCAAAATTTTCCCATTTCCTTTCCTCACCAGAAATGCTACTTTTCCAAGTGCTATCAATTTTAGAAAAAAAGTTATATATCAGTCCAAAGCTCTACATTGACCTGCCCATGAAGCACACACATCTCAACTATTCTGAATGTTCACACACCCATCACTAGTCTGCATGTTCCCAATCTTCATTCTATTTTATCTTTTATTACAACATAAAAATCTATCCTCCCTGGTACTGAACTTCAGCGGAGCTCAAGGATTTCTTTGGCAAGTCAATTTTTTATAAAGAGGTCTAGAAACCCTAGGTGTTATGAGTATTACAAATACTAACAAGATAGAGAACAGATTATCTTTCCTAATGTTCCCTAAAGCATACTATCATGGTGTCCACTCACCATTAGTAGAGCCTCCTCCTGGCCAGGCCAAGTGTTGCACCACCTTCTGGGAGTGTCTTGCCCAGTGGCCCCTCTCACTCCAGGAACTACAGCGTTCTTTTTGAGACTGCCCTCCAGATGAGTCACATACATTTTCCACTTCCGGGAGTATCAAACAAACAAACAGGCGGTCTTCTCTTCACTACTCTCACTGAGCCACTCTTCCAGTGGCTGGAAGGGGAACCTGGGCCTGCCCTCTACAGTGGGTTCCAGTCCAGGGATCCTCTTTCTAGAGAGAGTGGCCTGCTCTCTCCCAGACCATGTTGCTCTTCTCCTGTACTCCTTCCTACTTTGCAGTTTTATCTCCTGGCTCTCCCAACCCGGTTTGCCAGCCCATGTTTCCTCCTCTCAGTGAGTGACTGTTGACTACTCCCCTAAAGCTCCTTTCTGCTGTTTGCTCCCTGGATTTATGACATCCCCACCCCCATTCCTGCCCAGCTGAGCCCCTTCTCAATCAATTCCCTGCTCCCTGGCTCCTCCTCCCAATGAAGCCTTTGGAGTTAATTGGCCCCTAGCCAATTTAATCCCTTCCAGTCTTGTGTGAGGTAGACATACCCTTAGAAACAAATCTAAATAAAAGTTCATGGCACTAAGAAGACAAACAGCTCCACCCATTCTCTTTTTTGTTGCATCCCATTCTCTCCCTTGTGTGAGCGTGTTATCTAGTTAGAATGGATTTACAAGTTAATTCACACATGCAGACCCCTTCTCTTACACAGAGCCCCATTGAAAGCAGTGGAGCTCGGTATGGTTCAGGCATTTGACAACAAAGAGTAATTTGCAGGTCCGTTCCTGTCTTTAAAGCATTTAACACACCGTTGGCATTATTCAAATAAAAATATGAACATATAACCAAAGCAGTAGTCATCTTCGATAATTTGATTGTATCGGAAAAACACTATGAGCTAAATTCAGCCCTGTGACATGGTGTAACTACTAAAGTTACGGCTGGTGAATGTACTACCACAAAGGTTTGAACCTGTTAATGAACCTATTCTAGTCCATCTCTCACTCCCTGTGAGTGGGGAAGAAATAGGGAGGCTTTATTTCTTACATTGGGAGAAGAACCTGAATTAGTATGGTGTTCACAATTGAGTAGAGCACCCATTTCATTTTAAAGAGTCTTTTAGAATTTTCCATCACAAAGCTGTAAGACAAGTCTTACAGAAATGCATCAGTGGTGTCTAATACATTAAAGGCCATTGTGACATCCAACGTAAGTTCTGCTTATCAATATTGCATGTAATAGAACAATTGAACTATAAAACTTAGCTGCAGATAAGACTGCCTGCCCCCATCCTTTACAAAATGGACCCATATTTTTCTTGCTTGCATGATCATTTATCCTCTGTTTAACGGACCATTTAGTTGTGATGTGCATATTAAGACAATGGTAACATTTTCAAAAGTCCCTATGTGACTTAAGCTCTTAACTCCCATTTTAAAAGTGACTTAGGTATCTAAAGTCTTATTGAAAGTTTTACTGAACATACTGACTTGCTAAATATGAATTACTTATAGTTGTATATAAAGGAAAAGAGAAAGGGCATAAGTCATTTAAAGGGCATAGTGATAAGTGATCAATCCTCCCTTTTTATGCATTGCATCACCATTCTATAAAGAACAAAAAAGAATCAATGAACTTAAAGGGCACTTGAAGCCAACAGAAGGAAATTTTGTACAGTGTTTGTAGCAGTCACCATCAGTGGGTTATTTTAATAGTCGTTTTGATAATCAGGCCCCTTAAACGGCCTTAACTTTGGCATCCAAACATTGAAACCCCCAAAATCACTAGTCCTCTTTAAAACGATTAGCCTTGAGGACTGGGCTTGCTTCAGCCAGGACCAAAGCAGAGGACTCAAGTGTGACTCAATCCAGTGATATTCCGAGGCAGAAGGAAGCAGAAACCACCCTACTAGATTTTTCCCCATCTCACCACCTCTTTCAAGAGACCTTACTCCATTGTCTCCGAGAAAAAGATTCCAGCTTTTCTACAGCACATCCCTCTTAAGTGATGCTGAGGAAATTAATTCCTTGAAGCTGGAAAAAGCCCTGAAATCTTGCATCTGCACTCAGAGTTAACTCTTTCCCTACCAACCTCTGGTTGAGCGGTATACAACAAACCAAAATTGGGGATGGATTTTTAGAAAAGACCAAATAATTTCTAGATAATGTAAAACAATCACCTGCAGGGGTCAGGAAATAATTTTCTAGTTAAGGATAATACAGTAATTGCAAATCTGTCTAACTGCAGCACATGTATGTGAGAGAGACCTAGTGAAGCATGAAATATTGGGACTAGATCCACAAAAGCACTTAGGAGTATCACTCAACATTGCAGTGCTTAAATTTTAGATGCCCTGCCACCCCACTGGAATCCTCATCCCCAAATTAGATGCCCAAGTGCCATATACAATGCATGGGTAGAGTTGGGTGCCTAGGAATGGGGTTCATAGAAGTCAGCAGGCTGAGTGGGCAGGCCACCAAGGACAGAGACATAACCTAAGCCCTGCCCCTTAAAGTGTCAATCCTTTCTCACAAAAAGGAAGAGACAGAGCAACGACCCCATTGTAACTAATAGTGCAGTGGGCAGGGCACTCACCAGGAATGTAGGACACCTGTTTTCAAATGCAGGGATCTGAGTCTCCTACCTACCAGGTGAGCACTGCAACAATCAGGCTAGAGAGTCAATTTCTCTCTCAGTGAATATTTGTTCTTAATGATTATCTAGCTACTTATACAAAGTGGAACAGCCTCTGCAGAAGCCCCTCCCCAATATAACCAGTAACCTGGGCATTATGGCACTCACTTGGAATATGGGAGACCCAACTTGAACTCCCTGCTTCAAACCACACAGAATGGAAATTGAAATCCAAGTCTCCCACAGCCCAGGGAAGTACTCTAAATACTGGGTTATTGTGTGTTCTGGGATACATGCAATCAGCCAATCCCCAAAATTCTAGATCTGGTCATCCAGATCTGGATTAGCTCAGGTTTTTTTATATCAAAAGCAGCATGACCTTTCTGTGAGAGTGAGAGTTAGAGCTTTCATATGAGATTTTTAGGCCTTGAGCTTGCACCCACTTATACAAGTGCTTAACATTCTGTCTGTATAAGTAAGCTACATAGTATGCTTTAGAATTTACTATCAGGGCCAGATCATATTGCCATACATGTAGAGCAGAATTTTGCTACTAACTTGAGAAAGAGCAGGTTCAGGCCTTACAACTGAAAATGACTGATGTTTGATTGTGCTCACTTTTCCTTGTAGAAAGGAACACAAGAGTCCCAAGCTGAAAGAATGAATTTCAATAGCCACATGTTTTTTTTAAACTGGGTTTCCATCATTTGCCATATATATTACACACACACACACACACACACTTTATCAGTGCAGTTGTAACTTGTGCGTACAATTCATTAATAAAGCAATATCACAGTTGTTCAGCTGTTAAATTATGATCCACCGTGGATAGGTTAAAAAGCTATGGGGACTTTTCCTACAGTGTTTATTTTTTAATTCATAATGTGCACCACATAAATGAGTTACAGTGATGAATTTCTGGTTTGCGATTATTAGGGTTTGTTTTTTTTAGATTAAGTGTTCTATCTTGCAGGCTGCAGCCAAATAAATCTAATTTACACACAAAGCAGTCTATTATACTCACTAAATGCATATGGTTTCACATTTTTCAATCCAAGTGCAATCCCAGTGGTGAACTAACAATACAGTGTTCTGATCAAGAGCAATTATTAGCACATATATTGCATCACTGAATGGGAAGACAGGTTCTGCAACCACACTAGGAAAAACAATGCTGATATTTAGTAGTTATTTTTACTTTGTTTCATAATAAATATCCACTATTGAGATCTATATGGTTAGATTTAGTAACCTAGACCAATTAAAACAACAAGGTCATCCATATATGTTCTTGGAATAATCTGATGATAATTCTGAGAAATATTATAGTAAAGCTGGTGCTTTTCTGTTAGAAACTGATGCTGTAAGATGCTGACGTTCTCTTTACCACCCACATCTCCCAGTGAAATCATTATTAAATTGTGCAATATGGACACAAAATTGGGAGGGCATATGGCCTACACATGTATGATTTGGTCTCACCAAGTATTGATTAAAGCTATATTAAAATCAGAGGGCTGTGTTAGGTTTTTTGCTTTTCTTGCAGTTAACAACCCAAGGCAGGCTCCATACCCATCACAAATGCTCTTGTAATGCAATTTAGTTGGCATAAAGTACTAACTAAAGAGGAAATTATACTGTATTCTGGAGCAGTGGTAGCTACTCCATAATTAGGGTTCAAACCACAACTGCCAGCTTCCTCCTTGTTTCGGGGGTACTCAAACCCTGCTCTGGCCCTGCCCCCACCCAACTCCACCCCTTCCTCCAAGCCCCACCCTCTCTCCACCCCAAGTCTCCATTGCACCTCTTCCTGCTCCATTTTGCCCCTCCCCCGGGGAGCACCTCATCTTCACTACTCCCCCTGCCCCCAGCACCTCCTACCACCACAGAACAGCTGATCCGTGGCAGATGGAGATGCTTGGGGCGGGGGCGGGGGGGGGAAGGAGAAGAGAGAAGCTGGCTGCTAGTGGGTGCTAAGCATCCACTAATATTTTTCTGTGGGTGCTCCAAACCTGGAGCACTCATGGAGTTGGTACAGATGATTCAAGCTAGCCTAATTTTGAACACCGCCTACCTCAATTTCTCCAAAGTGCTGTTTTTGGCAACCTTGCCTTTAAAGAATTGATGGGATGCAGCTTCTAATAATGGGGAGAGGACAGTGGATTAACAGAGGAACAAAAATGGCAGCCCGTGAAAAAGGAATCATCATCATCATCATGTTCCTATTACACCGCTGGCATTTAGAGCCATGATGAAGCTCCTCCACTCTGGTGTTTCTGGCAAGTCTTTCAATGGTTCCCCAGCTGTACCCCAGATTTTTCAGCTTGGCTTCCACAGCAGTTCACAATGTTGTTTTCAGGCAGCCTTGTTTTTGCTTGCCTTCAGGTGTCCATCTTATTGCTACTCTAGTGACGGAATCAATTTCCATCCAAAGCACATGACCGATCCATCTCCAACGCCTCCTGGCAATGATGGTGCTCAGAACCTCTTGGCTGCACTGTGTCAATAGATCTTGGTTTGAGATTGTTCTGGGCCAAAAAATATGAGGATTTTTCTGAGGCAGGTTATATAGCATGAAGGCAGTTTGGACAGGTCATACTTTATCATTCCCCAGCATTCTGCTCTATAAAGTAGTGTTGAAAGTACGCAGCTCTGATAAATCTTGAGTTGATGGGATGAAAAAGGAATCAAAGGGATGAATTTAAGGTGAGTTACTTGGAGTTTCACTAATAATTGTCAAACATTGTACATGCTTTGGAAACAAATATCAACCCAACTTTCCATTTTAAGTTTTAGAAATGCAAATGAAGCTTGTAGAGCATGGCCCTCTCTGGACAGTTCACGGCAAGCTGAGCTGTGAATCTACAGTGCACTATCTGGCCAGGCACATGCAACTGGTTGTGTGGACCCTTCTACTGCACACTAACAGTTCCCTAGTGTGATTTGAACTGCTCCACTTTAGGAGTACAGCAGGGTCCACAGAGATGGCTAGTGCACTGTAGATTTACACCTTAGCTGGCTGTACACTAACTTTCCCTCTAGATGTACCTTATATATGTCTGATCATCCATCTTTTATATTGGTGTAACTCCAATGACTTAATGGGAGTAAATCCTGATTTATACTGCCATTAATGAGATCAAAATCAAACTCTATTGGGTCACTTACGTATGGTGCTTCACTCCTGCTTTGTCATCACCTGGATTTTTTGAGAGCTAAAGGCTTGAAGTTTCAGTTGGGGTAGTCACCTTCAAGTCTGGATGCATATTTGAGATATCCAAGTGCATGGGATCTGGAAAACCAAGCGGATAGTCTCTCAAGAATAGGCTCCCTCGTGATATATCTGGTGCTTTCTTGTTTTCGAATGGGCTCAAAATATTCCAACAACCACCCCTCTTCACTTTTTCATTCCCCAGAAGCACAGAGTATGCAAAAATAAGTATGGAGGGAATGTAAAGAAAAAGTTAAACAAACAGCCTTCATCTCGGTCTTTGTTACTTCCTATTCCACATCTTGGACCTGGCAAACGCCCCACTTTTCTAAGCTTGCTCTTTTCTTTGGCTTTAATTCAAAGCCTGCTGAAGGCCATTAAAAATACTCCTGTTGATTTCAATGGGCTTTGGAGATCAAGTCCTCACTTTTCCAAGCATCCTCCATGTCCTTCAAATTCCCCCTCTAAACTAGAGTGACCAGATAGCAAGTGTGAAAAATACAGAGAGCGAGTGTATATAAAATAGACACCGCACCTATATAAGAGAAAGCCCCAAATATCGGGACTGTCCCTATAAAATCAGGACATCTGGTCACCCTACTCTAAACCCACTCCTTTCACCTTATTTATCACCACTGACCTCCACCTTCCCCTACCTCAATTCTCAGATCAAAATGAAAACAAGTGCAAATGAATTAAAACAATGTCTGGAAGGTGCAAACTTTCTACATCACATAATGTGAATCATAGTGGCCTACATTTTCAAAAGTGACTAATGACTTTTGGATATTTAGGTGCTCAACTCGAGATATCTAGAAGGGTAACAATTCTGAGAAGTCTCTTAAGTTCTCAAACTAGGCATCTTAAAATACATACATACAAACAAAATTCAGGCACCCAAAACCATTAGTCACTTCTGAAATTTTTGTCCCGTTAGCTTTGTTGTAATTTATGTGCTGCTCTTCTCTTCCTTGGTCTTGGTCACCATCATTCATAAGGACATAAGAATGGGCGTACTGGGTCAGACCAAAGGTCCATCTAGTGCAGTATCTTGTCTACCGACAGTGGCCAATGCCAGATGCTACAGAGGGAGTGAACCTAACAGGTAATGATCAAGTGATCTCTCCTGCCATATTGGTCTCACTTAGACTAGAGTGAAGGACCATGCATTTGTTCATAATGCCTGCAGAAGACCCATACATATTACAATGGTGATTTCAGTGCCCAAAGCTGAATACACATGCAGCACAGGAGCTCCCTGTGGGAATTAACCGATTGATTTTGCTCTAAACTGCATTCTTTTTTGTTGCTGGTATTGTAAACAACAATACCCCTCCCCCCCCAAACACTATTTGATTCACCCCGGCATGTCTGTAGCATACATTGTATCTCCAGATAGATGTGGGCCAGTGACTAATCACATACCACTTGGGGACAGTCTTCAGAGCTACTGTATCCATACTACTCGAGTGTCCAAAATGGTGAAAGTTTTCAATTAGCCCCGATTGCTGTTTTTCTAGTTAATTTAGGTATCCCATAACCTCTAGAATGACAAAAGTGAGGAAGAAAACTAACATTTCTGGAATTGCGTATGATTCTTCCACATTGACTGCAATAAAATTGAATTGTTCATGGGGCTTTTCAAACTCTGGGTATTACCAAATGCTTTACAAAATAATGAGTTAAACATAGGTAGTGCAGTAGCCCTGTAGGCCAACAGTGCTGCTATTATGTTTCAACAATAGTTCACACACACAGGCTTAGAATTAGAACGTGTTTTTGTATTGAGAGCGTGAATGGAGAGGACACTGGGGTTATTCTCTACTCATTTTGTAAAGATCCATGGGCTCTTAGAATTTCCACTTGATTAGACTGGGGGAGGGGGGGAGGGGAGGGGAAGAGGCAGAAGGCACAGCAGTGGCAGAAGAAACTACTATATGCAGCTTCATTCTGCTGCAATATAATACTAAATCTAGGCAGCTAAAAGCTTTTGTCACTGTTCTGATTTCATAGAATTGGAAAGACCTCAAGAGATCATTTAGTTCAGTCCCCTGCACTCCTGGTAAAATTAAGTATTATCTAGACCAGTGGTTCTCAAACATTTGTACTGGTGACCCCTTTCACACATCAAGCATCTGATTATGAAACCCCCCCCCCTTATAAATTAAAGCCATTTCTTTATATTTAACATTATTATAAATGCTGAAGGTGAAGTGGTGTTTAGGGTGGAGGGTGACAGCTTGCAACCCTCCCCCCCCCATGTAATAATCTTGTGATACCCTTAGGGGGTTGCAACCCCCAGTTTGAGAACAATAACAAGCTGGGAGGGGTTGCAAGTGCTTTGGAGGATAGGATTAAAACTTAAAATGATCGGAAGAAATGGTCTGAAGTAAATAAGATGAAATTCAATAAGAACAAATGCAAAGTACTCCACTTAGAAAGGAACAATCAGTTACACACATACAAAATGGGAAAGGATTCCCTAGGAAGGAGGAGTACTGCGGAAAGGGATCTGAGGGGCATAGCGGACCACAAGAGCTAACTATGAGTCAATAGTGTAATATGGGTTGTTTTGGGGGGAGGGGGAGGAAGAGAAGCAAACATTCTAGGATGCGTTACCATGAGTGCTGTAAGCAAGACATGAGAAGTAATTCTTCTGCTCTACTCTGCGCTGATTAGGCTTCAACTGGAGCATTGTGTCCAGTTCTGGGCACCACATTTCAGGAAAGATGTGGACAAATTGGAGAAAGTCCAGAGAAGAGCAACAACAATGATTAAATGTCTAGAACACATGACCTATGAGGGAAGATTAAACAAACCCAATTTTTTCAGTCTGGAGAAAAGAAGACAGGGGGCACATAACAGTTTTCATGTACATAAAAGGTTGTTACAAGGAGAAGGGAGAAAAATTGTTCTTAACCTCTGAGGATAGGACAAGAGGCAATGCGCTTAAATTGTAGTAAGGGTGGTTTAGGTTGGACATCAGGAAAAACTTCCTAACTGTCAGTGTACTTAAGCACTGGAATAAGTTGTCTAGGAAGGTTGTGGATTCTCCATCAGAGATTTTGAAGGGCAGGTTAGACAAACACCTGTCAGGGATCGTCTAGATAATACTTGGCCCTGCCATGAGTGCAGGGGTCTGTAGTAGATGACCTCTCAAGGTCCCTTCCAGTCCTATGATTCTATGATCTATATTGACAAGTTTCAGAGTAACAGCCGTGTTAGTCTGTATCCGCAAAAAGAAGAACAGGAGTACTTGTGGCACCTTAGAGAATAACAAATTTATTAGAGCATAAGCTTTCGTGGACTACAGCCCACTTCTTCAGATGCATATAGAATGGAACATATAATGAGGAGATATATATACACACATACAGAGAGCATAAACAGGTGGGAGTTGTCTTACCAACTCTGAGAGGCCAATTAATTAAGAGAAAAAAAAACTTTTGAAGTGATAATCAAGCTAGCCGAGTACAGACAGTGTGATAAGAAGTGTGAGAGTACTTACAAGGGGAGATAGAGTCAATGTTTGTAATAGCTCAGCCATTCCCAGTCCTTATTCAAACCGGAGTTGATTGTGTCTAGTTTGCATATCAATTCTAGCTCTGCAGTCTCTCTTTGGAGTCTGTTTTTGAAGTTTTTCTGTTGTAATATAGCCACCCGCAGGTCTGTCACTGAATGACCAGACAGGTTAAAGTGTTCTCCCACTGGTTTTTGAGTATTTTGATTCCTGATGTCAGATTTGTGTCCATTAATTCTTTTGCGTAGAGACTGTCCGGTTTGGCCAATGTACATGGCAGAGGGGCATTGCTGGCACATGATGGCATATATCACATTGGTAGATGTGCAGGTGAACGAGCCCCTGATGGTATGGCTGATGTGATTAGGTCCTATGATGATGTCACTTGAATAGATATGTGGACAGAGTTGGCATCGGGGTTTGTTACAAGGATAGGTTCCTGGGTTAGTGGTTTTGTTCAGTGATGTGTGGTTGCTGGTGAGTATTTGCTTTAGGTTGGGGGGTTGTTTTGAAGTGATAATCAAGCTAGCCGAGTACAGACAGTGTGATAAGAAGTGTGAGAGTACTTACATAGAGTCAATGTAAGTACTCTCACACTTCTTATCACACTGTCTGTACTCGGCTAGCTTGATTATCACTTCAAAAGTTTTTTTTCTCTTAATTAATTGGCCTCTCAGAGTTGGTAAGACAACTCCCACCTGTTTATGCTCTCTGTATGTGTGTATATATATCTCCTCATTATATGTTCCATTCTATATGCATCCGAAGAAGTGGGCTGTAGTCCACGAAAGCTTATGCTCTAATAAATTTGTTAGTCTCTAAGGTGCCACAAGTACTCCTGTTCTTTTTATGACCTATATTGTTTATCCAAAGAAGCAGAACCTATTACAGGAGTCCTCTGTAAGTGTAACTAGCTAGTTAAAAGATATTGGAGTCTCCCATTGAGTTTGACAGATGAGCTACAGTAACTTATTGTGGGCCCTGAGATGGGACACTAGACAAATGTTGGTCCTTCAGCATCATCCAAAAGTTCTACAGGTGAAGACTACTTCTAGCTTTATACCCCACGTCTCTCCCTGTTTGCAGCAATCTGCAAGCTCTCAAAATCTTTCAGTCTGAGGTGGCAGAGCTGCTGCCGCCATCAGATCATGTCATGAGCTAAGAGCTCTCAGGTATTGAGGTCAAGATTGCAATATTGGAAGTTGGCCTTGAAAGTGTCTGTTCGGCATTTGCTTGGTCTGCTCTGTAGCCTATAAAAAGCAACAGAGGGTCCTGTGGCACCTTTAAGACTAACAGAAGTATTGGGATCATAAGCTTTCGTGGGTAAGAACCTCACTTCTTCAGATGCCACAGGACCCTTTGTTGCTTTTTACAGATTCAGACTAACACGGCTACCCCTCTGATACCTGTAGCCTATGTTACATTTAAATTATGATTTGGGCCAAAATTAACCAAAGTGTATGGGAAAAATTGACGTTGCTAGTGTGAGAAAGATAGAGATAAGTTGGAGACTGTAAAAGTGAAGTTATGAAGGACAGGAGCCAAGGTTATGTTGTGGTTATGTTTTCGTTATAATTGGCAAAGTTTTTAATGAGTGTTTGAGAATTATCTATATTGATAGTATGGGAAGGATATTGGTACAGACATTTTAATAATGTACATAATTTAAGTAAAGAGATAAGAAGGTGGTAGAAATGTAGTTATGGTAAGTATTGTTTACTGTTAATTAAGATTTTAATGGATTATAAAAGGAGTGGCCTTGCTAAATTATTGGGACACTCCAATTAACATAAAAATGATACTATTAGGTTCCAGGATTATAAGGCTGTACTCATTCAGTTCTCAGTGGACTGATCACGCATTGATATACTTGCACTCAAAAATGAAATAGTATAATTGTAGTATTGTGTAAGTGGTAATCGCATGCTTCTTTGCTTAACAAATCATTCCTTTTTAATAAAAGTTTGCTTTTATCATTCAAAGGGTCACCTACTAGCCCTCTACTACGTAAGTTTTCTGTAAAGTTAAAGTCTTGAACCTGACAACTACGTTGGGTGTTAGTGCTCCCTTAAGTTTAACAAATTTAGTATTAAGTGGAAACATTTCAACATAAAAGTTACAGCCCCTAAAATGAGTTCCAGTCTGCAATTTGCTATAAAAAAAGTCAGCCGTCAGTATTCTACTGTCAGATCCACTGACCATGTGACTGCACTCTCACTATAAAAGCTTGCCTGTGAAGTTGCAGCACTCAAAGATCTCAGTGTTTGGCACCAAGTCTTGTCATTTAATTTCCATTATCCTCCGTAGACATAATAGGTGGAATTGGTCCAAGCATTTGATGTGGCGTTGAGTAGTAGTCCACATATCACAGCAATAGAGAAGTATGGTGATGATGGATTGGTAAACACCAATTTTTGTTTACATTCTGATGCTGTGTTTATTCCAGAAATTATGCTGAAGTTTTCCAAAGGCATTGTTGGCTGCACATCATAATGTTTTCAACAATCACTGCATCTCGTGAGTGGACACTGCGTAGGTAGCAAAATTGGTTTGCAACCTTGAAGTACATTGTTGACCGTCAACTGGACTAATTATAGTACTTTCTGGTTGTGGTTGTACCATGACTTTTCTTTAGGCTGATAGTGAAGCCAAAACACTTTGCTGCACACCCAAAGCAGTCAGTGAGCAACTGAATGCCCCTGAGGTTATGGGTGAATAAAGCACTGTCAGTGAACAGTAATGCATGAATAACTGGCTTCATAATTTGTTTTCTCCTGCAAACAATGCAGATTCAAGACACTTCCATCCATATGGTACTACGTATAAATGCCACAATCAATGTCTCTAAATACATCTATTAAAACAACTATAAACAGGATTCTAAATAGTGTCAGAACAAGAACACAGCTTTGTTTTACTCCACTGGTGACAACAAAAGGAGCTGAGAAACAGCCTTGATAAAGGACACAAACCAGTATTCCTGCATAAAAAGATTTCATAATGTTGACAAACTTATCAGAGCAATTGAACATGTGGATACGGTCCACAGGCCATCTCAATTTACAGTCAAAGGCCTTTGTAAGATTGCCAAAAAGCCACCCCACCACAAACATACTACATCATAGAATATCAGGGTTGGAAAGGACCTCCGGAGGTCATCTAGTCCAACCCCCTGCTCAAAACAGGACCAATTCCCAACTAAATCATACCAGCCATGGTTTTGTGAAGCCTGACCTTAAAAACTTCTAAGGAAGGTGTCAAGGCTGCTTTCCCACTCTGAACTTTAGGGTACAAATGTGGGGGGCCTGCATGAAAACTTCTAAGCTTAACTACCAGCTTAGATCTGGTCCGCTGCCACCATTCCCAAGTGGATTCCCTTCCCTGGGAAGCCTTGAGAAACTCTTCACCAATTCCCTGGTGGATCAAGATCCAACCCCCTTGGATCTAAAAACAAGGAAAAATCAATCAGGTTCTTAAAAAGAAGGCTTTTAATTAAAGAAAAATGGTAAAAATCATCTCTAAAATCAGGATGAAAAATAACTTTACAGGGTAATCAAACTTAAAGAGCTCAGAGGACCCCCCTCTAGCCTCAGGTTCAAAGTACAGCAAACAGAGATAAACACTCTAGTAAAACGTACATTTACAAGTTGAGAAAACAAAGTAAAACTAACACGCCTTGCCTGGCTATTTACTTACAAGTTTGAAATAGGAGAGACTTGTTTAGAAAGATGTGGAGAACCTGGATTGATGTTTGGTCCCTCTCAGTCCCAAGAGCAAACGACTTCCCAAACAAAGAGCACAAACAAAAGCCTTCTCCCCCCCCAAAGATTTGAAAGTATCTTGTCCCCTTATTGGTCCTTTGGGTCAGGTGTCAGCCAGGTTACCTGAGCTTCTTAACCCTTTACAGGGAAAAGGATTTTGGAGTCTCTGGCCAGGAGGGATTTTATAATACTGTACACAGGAGAGCTGTTACCCTTCCCTTTATAGTTATGACAGAAGGAGATTCCACCACCTCCCTAGGTAACCCATTCCAGTGCTTCACCACCCTCCTAGTGAAAAAGTTTTTCCTAATATCCAACCTAAACCTCTCCACTGCAACTTGAGACCATTACTCCTTGTTCTGTCATTTGGTACCACTGAGAACAATCTAGATACATCCTCTTTGGAATCCCCTTTCAGGTAGTTGAAATATAGGTCCTGATTCTGGTCAAACATTTCTCCTGAATTTGCCAGCATGCAAAGATCACATCTGAAGTACCACATCCAGGATGGAAGCCACATTTATACAGTGTTTGGGCTTCCCCCAAAATCAATTAATATTTTTCCACTTAAATTGTACAATCATTGCAAACCAAATTAGGAGTCCTTATTCACTAGCATTGTCTATTTTTGAACGGATTCAGCTCTATATTAGATAATGATGCAAATGCAAGAAGGTATCTGTGGGCATGTCACCTGAAAATTGTTTTCCTTGTCTGCCTGTCTTGGTTGTCTTATGGATAAGGAACTAGATGATATGCACAAAACAAGCCATTATCAGTTCTTGAACATACGTATAGCAGATGGGGATCTCACATGGTACTTGAAAAAGTGTCACAATTTTTCAAAGGATTCAGGAGATCAAATTTGCATCACATTTTCCATCTGTAAAATCATTTCTTTTCAGTTTGATTTTCAGAGCAACACAGATCCCAGTAATGAGAAACTGTCTCAGATCTTACAGTTACTTTCTTGAGGAGCAATTCACACCCCTCACCCAAGAATAGCATCCGTCTTCTTTTTTATTATCTCAAGCTCTCCCTGGCTGTTATTGTACTGTCATATTATACTGTTTTGTATTTATTTGTACGGGGAGCCATCTTGTTTCCTACCTCTTTCCTTAACTACCGATCACCATTAGAGTGCATTATAATCCACTTTATTCCGTAATTACTATCAGTGTTTACTGTGTAGCGGAGACATACTGCATGATTTGGCATACATTCTGGTATCTGTATCTGAGGATGCAAGTTCAGAGAGCTCTGCTTTTTCCTCACATTGCTGTGATTTCTGTCAAAGTCTTTACATGAGTGGCTCAGCCATGCAAAATAATTTTAAATACTGTATTTAATTGGATTTGTTTTGCTTGAAAAAAGGGCCCCATTCACATTTCAGAGACAGATCTCGTAATAACTAGGCAACCTCCCCTAGACGTATCCATTTGCACATAGCAGAGCTGACTTACACACATGTAGCACAATTTAAGGATGTCTTTACTGGCCTGTCAGATCCCCGAGAAGGATTCAATTTCTCTCATGTGCATCCCCTTGAAGTCATGTATTGCATAGTTCATCCTCTTGCCTTTAGATTCAGTCACCAAAGGTAATTCAATGTATGGATGACTAGACAATTAATAAACTCAGTACCCTATAACAGTGATGTTCCCCTTTGGGCACTGATTGTTTTTTATTTTTTTCTCTGATAAAGGTAAAGGATTTTCTTGTTCTTATTGCCTTCTAGTATTATGTGGTTACTATGCTTCAACAAATTCACTTCTGCAGGGATGTCACAGATATAATATTGCCACCACATGCTTCAGATGATGCCTGTGTCTGAAATAATAAATAGGCAACTGAAGGCCTGCTGGGAGACCCTCTTTACCTTCTCTCATAGCAAAAAAACAAGGGCACACTTAATTATATTAATAGGCAATTTATTGAAAACAGAAGACATTTTCATGCAACATATAACCTGTGGAACACAATATTGTTATAGCTTGTAGATTACAGGACTCCAAAGAGAATTAGGTACTTAAGGGCTGGTTTTCCAGTTTGCCCTTTGTAAGAGCCAGTGCATAGATGTGTAACATGGGGGGCAGGAGGGGAGAAGAGAGAGAATAGGACTAGAAAGAGCCCTTAATGAAGGCCTTGCAAGCATCTGGATAAGCAGGATTCCAGACTCCTTTCAGTATTCCATGTAGGCTCCTTTGGAATGTGGGAAACTAAAGAAACAATCATGGAAGTGCTCTTATCTCCCTGCAGTTTCCATGTCTACCCTTATGGTTCTGTTAAGTTAGAACTGATATATAGAGAATGTGACCTTTCACATAACAATGGCAGATGCCCTGGATTACTACAAGAATGCAGGTGTATATGCACACAAGAGTGATTTTCTTTTCCTCTCTCCAATAGGGTTTATTTGATCACACATCCTCCATCTGAATTCTACATCAGGCCTTTATTTCAATACTCTGTTAGTGACAAGTGAACACAATAGGATTTATCAGAAGCAGCGGTGAACCACCCCTTTGTGTAAATCTCATGAATCGGGAGGTCAGGCAGGATAACTAGTGGGTCAGATGATAAAGATAATTACAGGTCAGAAGTTATCCCATAAATATTAATACTTGGCACTTCCATCAAACATGCAAAAAAAATCCCATCTCCACATAACACCTTTAATACACAGCTGAACAATCAGAGTCTACGTCCTTTTTCTAGCAAACCAGGGTGATCTACACTGATATAGCACGTTCTTCTTTGTGGCAGCTCCTATTAAAGTGGAGGTTGTCAATGGTGTGGATTTGTTTAACAGAAATTTTAAAATGTATAACTGCAAGGTTGTTCATTGGGCATATAGGCCTGATCATACAAGGTACTAAGACCAAGAAACTTAATAGAAGTTAGGCCAAGATGCTCAAAGGTATTTAGGCTCCTAAGTACTCCACCCTCCCACTAAAATCATCAGGAATTGAGGGTTCTCAGCAACTCCCAGCATGGATTCAAAGCATGTCCTATCACAGGTATGTATAAATAAGGCAAAATATTCAGCCTTGTTCTGGTTTAATGCCATTTCAATGGCTTGGATTCCACTATGAGGAAATCTATCGCTTAGAGAAATTATAAGTGATGCTGGGGAATGTAATGAGTGTGTTTTGATTTCTGGCTCTCTCTTGTACTGGTGGAGAGGCATGGTAGGAAGCTAGCATGCTTAGAGGATGGGTCAGTAGAATTGTGTTCTGACATCTTAGTGAACAACATTGGCCAGATGGAGCAAGTGTCCAGTCAAAGATTGGGACCTCAATCCTCAGCTGCTCTTAGGTAGGTAGTTAGCAAATTGGGACTGATTCTACGGAAAGGGAAGCTGTTACCACCTCTGGGTAATCTGGAACAACTCTTGGGTTGTTCTGACCTATAGCCTTGCTGGCAATTGTCCCAAATTTTCATAGCACCAGCCAGGAATTGCCATAATGCACAGCCTCATTCCCCCAGCATACTTCCTCCAACAGGAGCTGGGAAAAGTGTGGTGTAAAAACTGGTTATTCTAGCCCCATGCTACCTAATGATTCCCCTGCACAAACAGAATTTACAGCTTACAAGTCACCAACTTCTGGCCCCTTTGTGTTGCCAGAATGGCACAAAAACATTGGCTCAGGGTGGAAAAAAAGCCAGTTTCAAAGAACCACATACCTAGGGGGCGGAACTTGTGGTTCAAGCATGTTAGAGCATTAGGAGAGAATGAGAAATCTCCCAAGAAATGAGTTTGGAATGATCCTGCCCTACTCAAGAATTGAGACTGAACTTGAAATCTAGTCAAAGAGAGAAAGTGGCATGACTGAAGCTAGCCAGAGATAGAGAGCTTGGTGGAGGTATGAAAACAAAGGTGATAATCATTACATTAATACTGCAGATATGCCTGGTACATTTCAGAACAGACTAACCATTCTAGCTTTAAAAAAAAAAAAAAAAAAAAAAAGATTCCCCTTAGAAAGACTAACATGGAAAAAAATTGGACATTGAGTCCTTGCTCATGGATACCAGTAACCAGAAGAAAAATGTGGGGTTCTACCATGTCCTGGATGGATAAAAGTGGGTAGGGCATAAAAAAGGCAGATACCTTACTGCTTGAAGAAGTACCTGTGTTTAATTGAAGTCAAGTCAGTTTTTGATTGTTTAGTGGTATTCCTTTGAGAAGAGATAAAAAATCCTTCTGCCTCTGGGGTGGGGAGAATGGTGAGCTTAAGCCCAGATTGGTTTCTTTGTAAAGGTATAGAAAGCAGGTTCCAATCCCATAAAGTGCTGTCATCCTTCCTGCCATTTTTGGCTGGATGTTCAGGAAAAGCTTAAGGTGATTAATGAGAGATGAATTTGAGGAGCAAAGAAGATAGCAATACACCATGGGGGGCTGTGGCAGGGGTGGGGAAGGAGAGAAGGGAGGGCAAGATCTGTTTGTTTTGTCCGTGAACTGCCCAGCAAAGCGTGCTAGCATTATTATTTAATATCCATATTAGAGAGGTGAGCAGAGTCCCTAAATCAAGACTGGACACCACTGTGCTAGACACTGAAAGCACAGTCCCTGCCCTCAGGATCCTACAATACAAGAAATTTTAAATTTTCAATAAGGTTTTGTTGTATCTGGATATCAATACAGAAATTATATGGAGCAGTGGATGCTCAATGCATAAAATCAGGTCACAAGTATGAGACAGGGTAAAGATTTCAAAAGCACCTCAGTGACTTAGGGTCAGTTTCTTAAAGGTATTTAGGCATCTGAAGATGCTGAAAAGTGCTTAGTGGTATTTTTAAAAGCATGTAGGCATCTAATTGGGAGTTCGATGCCTAGATGCTTCTGAAAAATCTCACTGGGAAACTATTTGCATTTCCAGGTGCCTAAATACCTTTCAAAAACTGACCCTAAGTACATTTAAAAAAAAAATAAATAAATTTACCCTTAGGCACACATGACCCTAAGTTTCAACAGGACTTAGGCACATGGGAGCCTAAATCACTTTTGAAATAGGACTTTGGTGCTTTTGAAAATTATGCCCCTGGTGACTAACCCAGCCATTTTCAAACTTGAATAGCTAGACTTTTATTTCTCAACCATAAAGCTGAAATTTAGTTGAGGAGTCAGTGTGACAGACTGTATATCTATGTTCACCACTTTTACAAAACTATGATACATTTTGTACAAAGTATGTCTGGCAAGGTATCATTTGAAAACTCATGAGTAACTGCTCATTATTGTCCTGGTAAAATATGTGTGAAACACTGTATGTAAAAAGTTAAGATTCTATTGCATGACAGTGCTGAGACATGCACCAAGTTTAGAAAAGCAGCCCAAACCAGTTTCTCAGACAAAAGGTTAGCCAGCACCTCAGACAGGGGTCTACATAATCAAGTGGACTATTACCAGATTAAGCAGCCATTCTTTGGTAGAGAGAAGTGAGTGAGAAATGTACATCTTGGCTTCACTTGCTGCTGCCTGGACTTCAGCTAGAGAGGATTCTCAGAAAGGAGCTGGAAAGATTAAAAATGAGGAATAGAGGCCACAAATCACCTCTCCCCTCATCTCTACTCATGTCATCAACAACATTTCAAAGATAAAAGGAGCATCACTGATCTGTGGGAATGGTCTTAGCTGAAATATCCAACCAGACTGCTGTGATCTTGTGGTGAGAAACACCTTTTTGCTTTAAATTCACTTAGTTTGTAAGTTAGGTATTGATTACAAAGAAATAAAAGGTAAAACACAAACTAATTCTGACTTTTCTTCCTCATTACTTGCAATCGCTTAAAAAAACATCTTTCTGAAGTTAAACTTTTTAGCTAAACCAGTGTGTGTTTGGATTGGAGTGTCTACAACTTCCATTTGAGATAACAGGGTTTGTGAATATCATTTTCTTAATGAAATGACAGACTTTATGAGCTTGTACTACACAAAAAGAAAGAACTGGACAGTACAAGACATGTTTGGGACTGGGAATTTTCTGGGGTCACTCAAATATAATTCAGGAGTAGCTGGCTAGAAGCACTCAATTCAGCTGGGAGTGATTTTCCATGTTGGAGACTTATGTGAACAGACCAGGAGTGGTTGTTCACATAGCAGAGCAGTGTAAAAGGAATCCCCAGTTGGAGATTTGAGAGGATACAGTTTTCCAACAGTCCAGATTGACATTTTTTAGAGTACAGTCAGCCACTGACTGACAGGAAAAAAAAAGTGTAAAAATAATTAAATACTCTCTTAGCATTAAGTTTTGTCTGACTCTAAGGGGCCAAATACATTTTTGTCTTATGTAATTCTCCGAGTTATTGGGAACAGTGTCCTAAATGTTGTGTTCATTCATGTAATAATTATATTCCTGTATTAGAAGGGGAATTTTGTTTTGCTGTTTTTACTTCAGAACTCATTTCAATTTCCAACAAACTCACTCAAACTGGCACAAAGCCAGTGGATCTTGATTTTTCCCTATGGAGATTCAACCATGAGAAAAATAAGTAAATTTGAAAACACTTGCCAAATAAGGGCTTATAAACCCAGGCAGAATCTCACTCCTCTGATGGTTAAAGACTTTGTTAAATAATTTCCAACCTATATTTATTCATGGCTATTTTATATTCATGTGTTCTTGTGCCAAATAGCTTTACCCCCTCACTCATGTTTGTGCCCCCCCCTCCCCCCAGTATTTATAAAAAGCAGCCATAGCCCTTCTCAACCTTTGTTTAGTTAGACTAAAGGCTTTTTTTTTTTTAAGCCTTTCATAAGATAGATTCTCCATTCTCCTAACCACCTCAGCAGCTTTTCTCTGCACTTGTTACACTTTGAATTCCTTTCTTGAGCATTGGAGGCTTTTGTGGGGATAGGATTTGGACCACAAATAGTCTCATTAAACTTTGGGAGGGAATGCAACAGGGGCTACTACTATTTTACATGTGTGAAGCTACACATTTAGTGAGAAGACTGGGGGGCATGGTATGCTCCCTGGTTCTTTCCATGTTCTACATACTAGCAAAATGGCATAACAATTAGAGTTTGCTTCCACAAAGAGAACTAAGACCCAGAAACTACTAAAGGATTTATAATAAAATATAACACTGGCAGGAACTTGACTCAATCTTTTCTAAATATCAGCTAGACATTTTGCCTGCTAGGTTATTCAGCCTTTCTATAATAGCCATACAAATCTACAGTCTAACACCACACCATTGATCACAGGAGACTTCCACACTTTTTCCCCCTTAAGGCAAGAGAAACACTGGGAATTACATGAAAGAATATCACAAATTGAAATATGGAGCTGCAGATCTGAAAGTAATAAAAATAAAGTCTCTTCCCACTACTTACCACGAGGAATGTACTCACAAGATTTGCCACAAATCAACCTTAAATTGCTATGCAGTGTGCTTAAAAATATATATATATTTTTCCTACCTTAAACAAAACGATAAATAGTGTCTATATTTACAAGTGGTTTTTTTGTATGGAACAGTAGAGTGAACAAAGCTATGTGCAAAGTACAGGGCCCAAATCCTCCTTTTCTATGTAGGGCACGAAAGGCTGCAGAGTCAGTGCTGTTCTGCGGTGTACTGGGGCAGACCATTGAAAGTCTGCAGCATGGATCCTGACCACTTATACATTGTGGACCTGTGTTCCATGTGATCTCCATCTACAGAAGCTGGGAAGGGGCTTTTAGGAGGTAAGGCGGGAGTTGAGTGGAGGAATAAAATGGGGGAATAGCCAATACATCCATACACCCCTCCCACATAGACACAGAGCCTGCAAAGGTAGAACCATCAAGAGAAGCATTGAAAAGCATAGCTGTTATGAGCCAACTATAGGTCACAGGGAAGGCATCTACCATGGGCCCATTGCATACAATAGTGACAAGTCTTAGTTAGCTTTCTGGCAGCAACAGGACATGAAATTACTGCTTGCACAGGTGGCTTCCAGGGTAGAGCTGGCATAGAGGGTCTATGCAAGGCTGTTCTGAGCCCCCAGTATAGAGGCAGAACAGGGTCATAACCAGACAACACTGCACTACAGTTAACCTGTGCTGCTCAGCACCCATAGAGTGTATGGAAAGCAGAGCATAATTTAGAGCATCCTCAGAGCCACTCCAACTTACAGCAGGATCTGGGCAGGCCCCAACATGGGCTCAGAATAAATGGAGAACAAAGATGGCTTAAATAGTCCTATGTGCACAAAGCAATGGAAAAATAAAGCCCAGTAGTTTATAAGTGCAACATAATTAAATCCAGTTCATAAGATGGTACAGGATAACTGACATCTTTGGATCACACATTAAAATAAGTCCAACACACCTGTTGGACCAGGTACCAAAGCATCCTTAAAGTAGTATGAAGGTGTTTTTGTATGGAAGAAAATCACCATCAGCTACTCACAGCCTTCTCCAGGTACAAATACACTATAGAATAGTGGGGGATGGCTTGGTTTTTGTATTTAAGCATAAAACAATCTCTTTTCCAGTGGTTAAAGGAGGTTGAAACTAGAGGGGGCAATCGTCTTCTGCAAGCCAAGGAGGCTTTTTGGATTACTTGCAGACCCAAGCCATGGAGAGGAAGAGCAACTGTGCCCTTTCTCCCGTTTACTTTAATCTCAGCTCTTGAAAACACCCACCAGAGGGCAAAGGAGACTCAGATTATTCTGTCAATCCAACAAATCCTTTGGTCAGGAATGGGAAGAGAGGAGGAAGAAATTTGCCTCCCTCTGAAATGAGCAAGGAGTGTGGTCCTTTGACCATGAAGATGTTCTAAGATCCACTGGACTTCCTTGAAGACCTTGTAGCATCCACAGAGGGCTGGGGAATTCATACACAGGCAGCTCCACCAGGGTATGAGTGTGCACCCCTTTTCAGGAGGGGATGTAAAACCCTCCTAGAAGAAGCCATTTGCAGTGTATAGCAATACAGCACACTCCTGTAACATCCTGTCTTACCAGCACCATAATTCAATCTGGAGCACAGTTGCCAATGGTTCCCGGTCTGTAGTTGGCCTTCAATCCAGACTCCAAAGGGGGACCATGTGCCCAGTGGGAACCCAGCAGCTCCAGCCATCCCCCAACAAAACCTAACTAAATCATGAATGCGTGGAGGGGTTTCCACAGCTTAGAGGGAGGGGGTGATAACGTTGAACTCTCTCCCCAGGGTATGGATTGATACATTGCAATGCAACCCAACCAAGGGGCACCAAACTGTGACAGAGTTAGAATCCAGTCTCTGCTTCCCCTGACTCCATGGGTGAAGTAAGCTGTGCATAGCTTCTCCTGGCACAGCTTACTCCCTTCTCCATGAAGGAAGAGTGGGGAAGGGGCAGATGCCCAAGCCCCATCTTCTCCTAACCCCTGCCTGCACAATCCCTCATCACCTGCATGGGCAAGGAGGTAGTAGTCCTGCCAAGCCTTCTCTCCTCACTCATGCTACTATTCACGATAAGTCTAGGTTGTGCTAGGGAGTAAGAGGGCTCCTCATGCTGCCTTAATCCCCTAAATGGGAGCACGTTTATCTGGCTCTGCGCTGTTTGAGTGGTTCCTTCCTAGTCCATTGATTTCATCCCATACATAGAAAAATATCCAGGGATATTTGGACCTTATGCTTTGGTATTAGCAGAGAAAGTGGTCATTTCTAAACATACATTAAGTAAGCTTAAATGTCAGAGAGGATGTAAGTTACCTGAGGAGCCTTTACCCTGTCTCTGATGCTGCGACAAACTTATTAATTATAAAAACTCCGAGTTATAAGGAGCAACCATGAAGCTGATTTCTGATACTTAGAACCACATCTTTTTAACATTCCTTCTCCTTACTGGGCCATAATTAATACAGGACTAAAGATAAGCAGGCATGAGCTATTCTGGAGAAAGGCTAGGTAGGTCCTTAATTTAAGGAATTAGCAGCTGGGAAGAGGAGAATGATAGGATTGTATACGAAAGCAAGCGTCAGACAAAGGAGCCTAAATTACTATAGTTAACATATTGCAAAGAAGGTTAAGAGCTACACTGCCACAAGTAGTTTTAACTTTATTGCACTTTTGATGAACTAAAAGAAAAAAAAAGTGTTTCTCTTTCCTGATTTGTGGCAGTCTTAAGATTAGTAGGGAAAATCATTAGGATGCCAAGTATTAAACTGCAAATCAACAGATATTCTTAGTCTACTCATCTTAATGGTAAGAATGAATTAACAAAACTGTGACCAGTCTTTGTATAGCCTGGCTTAACATTTTTGTCACACATTAAATTAAAAATTCTCTCAATGGAAGGTTAAAGTGGATCAAACTCTGCATTAACATCCAGTCATGTGTGCATCTCCTCTGTAATGGGATGGGTCAATTCTGTTTGATAAGAAGTGACCCCTGCAGGGAAGCAGGGCACTAAACATTTATAGGTGCATGTGTCAGGGTGAGCACCTGGTTCTGGTGAGCAACCCCTCTCTGGAAAATACAGCTGCAATCACAGTTCTTTTGAGGAGCAGCATCCACCTCTCACAGGCAGCCCTGTTTGGTTGGTTTGGCAGGTGTGAGTCTGCTTTTTTATTTTAGTTCTGATATCAGAGTGGCACCAGCCTCTCATGAGCACCCATTGGTCTCTCAGCTTGTCTTCAGCCATTCAGCCTTCTGGCCAAGTCACACACACAGTCCCCCCTTCCGGGTTATACAGTCACAAGTTCTTATCCCAGCCCTGGTATGGGGTCATAACTCTTAGGTTCCCAGCTGGGTGGTTGAAGGAGGAAGTGCCTCTGGGGAAACCTATCTTGAGACCTTCAGCTGGTGTCCTTTTCAGCAGCCCTCCCTGGGCTCAGTCTTCAATCAGACAAGCAGGGCCCATCTCGTTACCCTCATCTGGTCTGGCCAGCTTCTATGTTCAATCCCCCGGGCTCAGTCTGCCCACACTGACCTTTTCATGGTCCTGCTGCTATTCTATTCGGCCAGCCAGGCACCCAGTCTTTGGTAGCCATCTGTTGGCTCAGGTCTGTCTGATAAGCTGTCTGCAGTTCTGATGGCCTTCTGTTCATCTAGCCAACCAGACACCTAGTCCCTACTCATCAAGCTCCACACAACAACTGAAGGCTCTGGTCTGCTGATTGCCTTTTATCTGGCCCTTCTGGCTCCTTATTGGTTGCTCCAGCAGCCCCTCTGATTGGCGACTCCTCTGCAGTCATTCTCTTATTGGAAACCCGGGAGGTGGGTGGGCACAAGCCCGCCCACTTCTAATGGCCCCTCCCCCAGCCTAGCGGGAGGGATCACTGGACCCAGGAACCAAATGAACACAGGGGACAACAAATGAGAAAATCAGGGAGTGAGGTGAAGGTCCTAGGTTTACAATGATGGTACCAGATGGGGACACTGAGCAGAGAACCCCCTCTGCAGTCATTCTAGGCTGCCTGGAGGACTTCTCACTGCTCTATTCTGGGGCAGGGTGATGCAGAGCTGCAAAATCTCCAGCAGGGGGCCTCCAGACCTAGTCCACCCTACCACAGTGCAGCATGCAGAAAACAAAAGCTAACCATTACAGAGCAAATTTGCAGTGTGCAATCCCACTGAGTCCAGTGGGCCTTAAAAAGGTATAAATCAGTGTAGAATTCAGCCCAGTGCTTTTAAAAAGAGCTTTTCATGAAAGTAATAGTGCAGAAGATTAAGCAGTGGTATTCATTACAAATAAGAAACATGAAGCCATACTACCTTGCTCTATGATATTATCAGATTTCATAAACTTCACAGGGTTGTGTTGGAAGTTGGTCTGGATGGGAGACCTCCAAAGCATGTCCGTGGTTACTGCAGGAAGTGATGCTACTCATTCAGGAACTCTTCCCATGGGAGTGGCACAGTCTAAATATTCACATTAAGCTTGCCATTTCCTAATGTTATCCCTTTAACCTAGTTGGATCCTCTTGTTCAGCCCTTTCCCATAACAATTACATATCAACACAATGGATTGAAAGTATCAGAAATGTTATCATAATCCCTATCACATGACTGGGATGTGGGCAGAAATGCCTAATGACCAGAGCTGGAGTCAGTAGTCATGAATTGGAGCCCTTAGTCAGAGGCCAAGCACCAGAGTCAAAATCATAATTCAGGAATCTGAGCCAAGGGTCTGAACCAGAGTTGGAGGCTAGATGCCAGAGCCAAGGGTCAGAAGTCGGGAATCAGAGCTGAGGATCACGACCTGGTTACTAGAGTGAGGCTAGGCAGGAGTAGGAATAAGTTCAAGGAAGGAAACAAGCAGACACTATTACAGGCATAGGCAATGGTTTGAGTAGCCACTAAACTACTGCTGCTGCTGGGTTTAAGAGACCGTCTGCGGTTTCTTCCAAACAAACAGGCAGTATACCCACTCAGGCAGCTACTACAGGCCAGCTGTGCTCATTAGGGGGCCTGGAGACTGGCTCTGCTGTAAGCCTGATTCCTGATAATCCCTATTATAGTTACCAGGCTACCTGCCCCTTGAACTCGTTCTGGGGTTTTTTGAGTACAGGCCCTACAGTTTTCAGGTCTGGAGCTGTCACCTCCCTTGGGATGGGATCATAACATTCTCAGACCAGGCCTTGGGTTACAGCCCCCAGGTGCTAATCATGATCACCACAGCAGGCCTGAGTTATGTTCAGTACCCTCAGTTCTGTTCCCTCTGGGAGTTATGATCAACATATCCAGTGACCACCCATCCTGAATTAGATGGGACAGTCCCAAAATGAAGAGTTCAAGTCCTGGTATGAATGTCTCCAGGACAGCATTTGTCCCAAATTCCCTGTGACACCACTCCATGCCTGCCTGAGGCTCAGGGATGGTGCCAGCCTTTTCCCAATTGTGGTGGTGGTGAGGGCTGAGGTGGGCCTTAGCCTCCCCTAGCCACAAGGCCCCACCCCCTGCTCTTCCTCTCCCTACTGAGGCCCTGTCCCCTGGACATGCCAGAAGCCAGAAATGGGAAGTAGTAAGAGCTACCCAGGGAGCTTGGGCCAATGTGGGGAGCCCTGGGCCCTCCATCTGCCTTAGATGGTGGGGATATGGACCAGGGGCTTCTCTTGTGCACCGCAGTCCCCTGACCATTGCAGACGGAGGATCCAGGGCTCCCCAGCAGTGGTTTCTGGCCTTGCCAGGAGGTGGGGCCTTGGGGTAATAGGAGAAGCAGGGGCTGGGGGAAAGAGGAGAGGCAGGGTCAGGGCCTCAGGGGAAAGGGGAGTAGCAGAGTCAGGGCCACAAACAGGAGTGGGGCTCCTGCATGTGTCCTGCTTTTGGCTTTTGAAAAGGTGGTCACCTTACATATCTAGTACCAAACAGCCCAATTAAAGCAAATTACTGTGTATATAGAACTAAGTCATTTCAGAGAACAAGTTCTTAAAGCAGTAAACAGTCTATATGCATGCTAGTCTTTCCCTAAACTTTACCTTTCCTGGAAGTTGGGGAAGGCCCTGACTGCTTCAGACTCTCCCACAGGGTTGTGTCTGTCCTGTTAGCCTGTTCTCCTGACAAACATTTCCCTTACAACTGCTTAGCTAGAGTTATTGTATTGCCTTCCTGCTTGTTTTTCCAACAACTCCTTGTGACAGGTTGGATCGCAGAAAACCCCTTGAGAGCTGCCAACTGATGTGCCAAGACTACCCTTGTTCCTATTTTCCCTGCCTGCTCAGGACTCCTGCACCCTGTCTTGCTGAGCCAGACACTCCCATCTGCTCCAACAAAGACCCAGGGTCTGAATTACTTGCCCCAACGCTTCAAGTTTACCTGAAAACAGCTCACAGAAGTGTGCTTGTCTTTAGCACTCAGATGCCCAACTCCCAATGCGGTCTAAACTCAAATAAATCCATTTTACCCTGTATAAAGCTTATGCAGGGTAAACTCATAAATTGTTCGCCCTCTATAACACTGATAGAGAGATATGCACAGTTGTTTGCTTCCCCAGGTATTAATACATACTCTGGGTTAATTAATAAGTATTAAGTGATTTTTATTAAATACAGAAAGTAGGATTTAAGTGGTTCCAAGTAGTAACAGACAGAACAAAGTAAGTCACCAAGCAAAATAAAATAAAATGCGCAAATCTATGTCTAATCAGATTAAATACAGATAAGATGCTCACCAGTTCCAGAATGCTCCCTTTTACAAGCTAATCTCCTTTTAGCCTGGATCTAGCAATCACTCACACCCCTGTAGTTACTGTCCTTTGTTCCAGTTTTCTTCAAGTATCCTGGGGGGTGGAGAGGCTCCTTCTTTAGCCAGCTGAAGACAAAATGGAGGGGTCTCCCAGGGGTTTAAATAGACTTTCTCTTGTGGGTGGAGACCCCCTCTTCACCCTGTGTAGAATCCAGTCACAAAATGAAGATTCAGAATCACATGGGCAAGTCACATGCCCATGCATGACTCAGGACTTGCAGGTAGTAGCCATTACCCACATGCTACCTTGAACGTCTTCAGGTAGACTTCTTATGTGGATTGGAGTCTTCCAAGCTCTTTTGTCTGTTAAGTGCTTCCTGATTGAGCACCTAATTTGCACATTCCTTTCCCAAGAAGTGACCAAATGTTCTAACTAAGGCTACTTAGAAATCAAGCAATTATACAGCCAATGTTCATAACTTCAAACACACAAATGGTCCCTGCATACAACTAGGATGAACATACCCAGTAGATCATAACCTTTACATAGATATGTTACATGGCATATGTAGCAAAACCCTATTCCAGTTATATCATACATACATTTATAGCACCCCCCAAAAAGCCTTATGGGGTACACTGTCACACCCCTATTAAACTAGACCAGTACATGTGTATGCAAAAGTCTAATAGGCCAAAATTGCCATACAGTGACTATCTCTCCGACTAGGTCATGTAACAGGACAAATTATTACAGATCAGTATTCTTAGTTTACATAGCAGCTCTACATCTATCACAATCCCCCTAGTCATCTCTTCAAACTAAACATATTTAGTCTCTCTTTTAATATTTGCCTATAAAATCAATCTCTCAATCACCATTTTTCTCTTGATTGTCAATATCTTCTTGGTACTGAAAGCAGAAACGAACAGAGATGCATCAGAGTCACATACAGGGTGACTATTATCTGTTTGCTTCTCATGCCTCTGCATATCAAGTCCCAAACTGTCTTTGACTTTTTTTGAAGCTATATCATACCATAAACTCATGCCTAATTTGAATTAACTATTGTCCCTAACATAGGTTTCTTTTGTTATTGCTTCTCAGGTTTTTCAATTCCTTTGAGAATTTGTATTTTTCCCCAGATGTACAGATGACAATGTTTCATGCTGACACTCCAAATTACTTTTTACCCATGTTTCTAATCTCTCTAAGTACCTTTGTTTATTATTGTATTATTATTTGGAGGCACTTTTGCAAAATACTGAACTCAACAACAGAACCATACAAATCAAAAAAATCATTTACCAGTAATTGATTAGGGTTCAAAAACTCACATGCCCGAATTTTTGTAGGGAAAGTAATGGTCAAGGTAATTATTTATATATATTTTAAAGAAAAAGAAGAATGATTTACTACATTAGGTAGATTTTCAGAGACTTTGATTTAATTCAGTTTTTCTGAAAATTAAGATAAAAATTATAAATTATATTCTAGTTTTTAGTTTATCTTAACTATTTAGGCTGTATTGTGGAGATAATTTGTAGAGTCAAATTCTGACTTTCAAGTCACTGATACATTCCTGCGGGAAGCAAAACTGTCATTGAGGCCAGAATTTGGTCCATATATAGCATCTTAGAAGATAAGTATAAAAAAAAATGTGTACAGAAACCAAATATTGATTCTTTCATTTTAACCTCTTCAGACCTGAATTTAACTGTTTTCTTCATCACAATGGGCTTTGCATCTTCTTCTCACAACTGGATCAATAATGAAGCAGTGGCAATCCAAGCATATCCACCTTGTTATGCACTTTGGCACCAGATACATTTTTCTCTAGAAAAACTGGATGTTTTAGATCAAGCAAACAGGCTACAAGGGGGAACAGATCTGTTAAGTAGGTTCCATTGTCCCTGGAGACATGAAAATCCTTCAGGGGAATGTAGTTAATTACAATTCTACATGTGTATGAAAGTGAAAATTCTGCTCTGGTCAATATTGTTCAGTGCATTAATTGGCATACAAAAAAATACTGAAAGCAACCTGGAAAGCGCTCTATTCTCTTGACAGCAGAAACACATTTAGCAATAAAACATTGGACTCATTATCAGATCAGTTATCAAAGCAGAGAACTAGGAACAAACAAGAGAACTGACATTCAGGAGGAAACGTGTTCCAGGTTTCTTTGCTGCTAAAACTTCTCTTCGTTATCCAGACAGCTCAAATGATAATCAATTATTTGCCTTCATATGTGTGTGATTTAATTATAATCAAAACGGCCAGGGAGGTATTTTAAATCACAGGGGTTTGTCAGTGTTTGCTGGCACAAGTATGAAGATTTTCTGTGTTAATCTTTTCTCTGACTCCAAATTTATATTAATGGACATCATTCCTCAGGCTGCTTTCCTCAGAAGTGTTGGGCACCATGATTGAAAGAGAAATAAACCATATATTGCCTCCAGCAGTGAGCAGCTGGAGTTTTAACTGTCTGAATACAAACTTAAGATGTACAATTCTAGCTTTCTATGTCATGGGCTTTTATGGCTCAGACTCTAACAACATATAGCTTATCCAACTTAACCATAAAAAGTGACATGAAGAGATTATTGTAAGGGTAACTGCTTTAGAAGGAAGCGCTCATTAAGGGACAGAGTGCAAAAAATATCATGAAGGTTCAAAATGATTTAGTGAAACACAATTATTCTCGCAAATGGAGAAATATAATAGTAACATGTCATATGTCTGATTGCCAATAGATTTTTTCAAAGTGGATTAGTTAGAACAAAAGAAAAAAATGTGCCATCTACCCCTTAATTACTTTGTTAGACGAGCTTGTGCTCAGATAATTCAGTTTTTGCTTTTAAAGTAAACTTCATCCTTTACTGTCTGGGTTTTCTGATGCTGGTTAAGATGTTTCTCAAGGGAAATGTTCTTTTTTAAAATAGAAAAATACCAACATTATACTAGTTCATCTTGGCTTTTCCACTGTGGGTTAGAATGACAGCACTTTGCACCTATGCACCTAGCAACAGTTTAAGTGCCCAATGAACTGATTGTAAATGGAAAGTTTTGTTGCATTAAGAGTTTCTATCATTTTCTGTCACTGTGGAAGGCTTTTACCACTATATTCTGTTTTGTTGCATCTTTTAATTGTAGAAGTCACTCTATTTCCCTGATTCAAATTTCTCATAAGAATCATATTATCCCATTGAAAATTTTGGGGCAGATTCTCATCTGTTGTAAGTTGGCATAACTCAGTGGAGCTATGCTGATTTACATCAGATGATGATCGGTCTCTTTGGCTTTTAGGGATTTTAAAAATATGCACAATATCATGAATGTAACACATATGGTTTACCTATTAATGCCAGGTGGGCAAAGTGGAGTAAGACCCACTTGCCCTGACCCCACTCCCCAGCAGGAGCGCAGGGTGGATC
This sequence comes from Malaclemys terrapin pileata, assembly GCF_027887155.1. NCBI lineage: Eukaryota > Metazoa > Chordata > Testudines > Emydidae > Malaclemys > Malaclemys terrapin. The sequence continues at coordinate 181,144,288 of NC_071507.1, read as the reverse complement.
AGACCAAGCCCTTGACCCTGCTGGAGCACAGGGCAGGCAAGCAGAGCAGGGCAAGCACTAAGGCAGGAGCAGAGCTGGGGCTGGGGGGGGGAGGGGCCTGGATGCTAAGGGGGTGGGTTGAGGTCCACCCTTGGATACAACCCTGGCACCAATGTGTCTAGACTGAGCTCACTGCTTCCTGCCCTCCCTCCACCACGCTGCTCTCAGTGTGATGGGATATTGTCATGTTGCTTGCTTGACTTAAGCTGCTGTTTATCGCCCATAAGTGTTTACCATGAGCTCTAAGAGGAAACTGAGAGAAAGTGACTCAAAAAATGACATGTCATGTGTGAAGAAGCAGAAAAGTGTTGACTTTAGTGCAGAAAGTGGAAATGTTGGATAGGTTCGCTAAGGGTGAAGGTTCATCATCCGTGGGTAGGGCTTATGGCCTTAATGAGTCAACCGTGCATACAGTGAAGAGATATGAAGCAAAAATTAGAGCAAGTTTTGCTGCAAGTGCACCTAAAAGTGCTAATGTGTCATTCTATACTTGTGATACTACCATACAAAAGATGGAGAAAGCGCTGAACATATGGATTGAGGACCAAACACAGAAAAGGGTTCCATTGGACAGGCTAGTGATTCGAGAAAAAGCTAAGAGATTGTGTGATCACTTAAAACAGGATGCTGCATCAACTTTGGGGGAGATCAGTGTAGCCAAGAGTCTACTTTTATAGCCAGCAAGGGATGATCTGAGAAGTTCAAAAGGAGGTATGGGCCACTTAATGTTAAATTGGTCAGTGAAGCTGCATCTGCGAACCATGAAGCAGAAGCAAGGTTTCCACCCAAGCTGGCCAAACTCATTGAGGAGAAAGGTTACAAACCAGAGCAAGTTTTTAATGAGCAGATGAGACTGGCTTATTTTGGAAACGGATGCCAAAGAGAACCTTTCTTTCAAAAGATGAGAAATCTGCTCCAGGTTTTAAGGCTGCGAAAGACCGACTGACCCTTCTCATCTGCGCAAATGCAACGGGGGATTTTATGGTAAAGCCAATGCTTCTTTACTGAGCCCAGAATCCCTGTGCACTCAAGGGCAAAGATAAATATCAGCTACCCATGTTTTGGAGGTCTAGTCAGCATGCATGGGTCACTTCAGTGCTTTTTATGGATTGGTTTCATAATTGTTTTGTGTATGAAGTGGAATGCTACCTGCATCAAAGAACCTGGCATTTAAGGTCCTACTGATCCTTGATAATACTCCAGGCCACCCTGCAAGCCTTCAGATTGTGCATCTCACTGTGGAGATGGTTTCTCTGCCTCCAAACACAACATCACTCCTCCAGCCCCTTGACCAAGGTGTCATTGAAACTTTTATTATCATTTGCTGCACCTTTCACCTCATCCTAGATGCTATGGACAGTGATCCAAGTTAAACAGTGACACAGTGCTGGAAGGATTACAACATAGCAGAGTGTATACAAATATAAAAGAGTTTCTGAATGAAATAAAGCCTTCCACCATCAATGCATGTTGGAAAAACTTGAAGGCAGTGACTGATTTTTGTGGTTTCCCCAAAATGCGACATGAGGTGGAGGAAATTACAGAGCTGGGACGTCATGTTGGAGGGGTGGGATTTGACGATCTCCAGGCAACAGAGATAGAGGAGCTACTCGAGTCCCACACTACCGAGCTCAATGAGGAAGAGTTGGAGGAGCTGAATCAGTCAAGCACCAGTGACAAGGACAGTGAGGATGTGGACGTAGAACCGAAGCCGCAGCTGACAATGAAGGGTCTGGATAAGAGTTTTTGATTGGCCAAGGAACTCTGAGACCTTTTTTTTTTTTTGCTGGGGATCCATTCATGGAACGTAGCCTGAAATACAAGAGAGAGCTTCAGGATGTGCTGGCTCCTTACAGGGAAGTTTACAAAGACATGCAGAAGAAAGCCAAACAATTGACCATCACCAGGTTTTTTTGCACGTCTTCTGCCACCAACCACTCTTCCGCCACCACCATCTCCACTCCATAGCCACAAGTGGGCCTGGCTGGGCTGTGACCCACCCACTTAGCATCCAGGCCCACCCACACCCAATCCTGGCTCTGCTCCAGCCCAAGCGCTTGCCCCGTTCCGCCCACCCTGTGCTCCAGCCACGTAGTGGGTAGAGGGCTTGCCCTGCTCAGCCTGGCGTTCCTGCCGGGGAGCGGAGTCAGGGCAGGGGGGCTTACCCCACTCCACCCACCTGGCATTCCATCTGGGAAGCGGGCAAGCCTCTGCGCCCCGACCCCGCTCCCCAGCAAGACCGCCGGTCAGAGCGCAGCAATCTCCCGACCCCACTCCCCAGCAGAAGCACCAGTAGAGCAGGGTGAGCCCTGAACTCTACTCCCCGGCTGGAGTACCAGGTGAGTGGAACAGGGCAAGCCCCTGCGCTCCAACCCCACTCCTCAGCTGGAGCACTGGCAGGCAGAGTGGGGCAAGTTCTTGACCCCGCTCCCTGGCTGGAGTGCCGTGGATCATGCTCCCCATCTGGAGGCTGGGCAAGCAGAGCAAGGCAAGCCCCTGACCCCGCTCCCTGGCAGGAGTGGCAGGCAGGTAGAGCGGCGCAAGCCCCCAGCCCCACTCCCCGGCAGGAGTGCTGGACGGAGTGGGGCAAGCCAGTGACATCACTCCCCAGCTGGAACGCTGGGCAGACAGGGAGAGCCCTGAACCCCATTCCCAATCTGGAGTGCTGGTTGGGCAGGCAGAGCAGGGCAAGCCCCCACTCCCCAGCTGGAGCGCTGGGTGGGCAGAGCGGGGCAAGCCCCTGAGCCCGCTCTCTGGCAGAAGCACTGGGCGGGTGGGCGGAGCAGTGCAAGTCTCCCACCCCAAACCTCTGTCCTGGGTGCATGCCTGGGGGGCCCTTTGCCAGAGTGTCCATGGCCCCCCACAAGGCTGGCCTGAGGAGGTGAGTGGAGGTGGCCCCGATCCTTCCTGCTCCATCCCTCCTGCCTCCCCTCCCTGTCCCCGTCAGGGCCCACCCCACTGTTTCACACTCCCCGGCCTCCTCAGACACCTCAGATGAACACTCAGAGTTCTGACAACATGATGATAATGCTGATACTGTATCAAGTTCATCCTCAACATCAGTAAAGGTTAGTACCTGTACTGTAGTAAGTTTAAATTTCATTATTATTTTTTTTTTAATAAAACCTGTAGTACTGTACTGTATTATATAAATTAGAGAGGTTATCCTGTGAGCCTGGAACCTAAACCCTTATTTCCCATAGACCCTTGGTATCTTTTTACACAATTTTCATTTGCACAGTGTTTTTTTAAGAACATAACCAGTGTAAAATCGAGGCCTACCTGTATTACAAGAAAAAATGTCACTTTATATTATCTTTTTATTAGGGCTGTCAAGCGATTAAAACAATTAATCGTGATTAATCATGTGATTAAAAATATGAATCGCGACCATAGAACTGGAAGGAACCTCGAGAGGTCATCCAGTCCAGTCCCCTGCACCCATAGCAGGACTAAATATTATCTAGACCATCCCTAGCAGGTGTTTGTCCAACCTGCTGGGGAGGGGGTTCGGGGACTTGCCCTGCTCTTCCCGCCCGCCTCGCAATCCACCCGGGAAGCGTAGTCCAGGGCTCGCCCCGCTCTGCCCAGCACTCCTGCCAGAGAGTGGGGTTAGGGGGCCCCGTTCTGTCCAGCACTCTTGCTGGGGAATGGGGTTGGGGCATGGGGGCTTGCCCCGTTCCACCTGCCCAGCGCTCCAGCCAGGGTCGGGATTGGGGACTTGTCAAGTCAGAGTTTTACACCCTGACTTATACAGATACATTTAGACTTTTGCATATGTCAAAATGTGTGTTCATTTTACAAGCTGTTTTCTTTTGTTTCCATAGGAAATTGTGGCCAGATCCTGCACCTATTACTCACATGGAGTAGTATCTTACTCCGTAAATAGCCTCATTGACTTCCTTAACACAGTCTGTAAAGTATGACTCCACGTGCGAAAGGATGGCAGAATGTGTGTCTAAGAGATTAGAATTAATGAAATAGAGGACTGAAATGTACATTGCCAGAGTAGATGGAAAGGATCCAGTACAACCATTTTTCAATGTTTTTTATAGTTAGAAATGATTTTTAAGAGCTTACACATGGCTTCTCTGTTGTAGGACTGGATGGCACCATCTGCCTCTTGCATACTGTTATCCTCATTATATTGCATACATGGATACTTTGCAGTGGAAAATCTACAGTTAGATGATGATTAATGATTTGTCCAGTTTTTTAAAGAAAAAACTCGTTTTGCAGAAAGTGCACCAGTTGCACCTCTATCCAGATGTTTTGTACAGATGGTATGTGGTTTTATGAGCAGCATAAATAAAAGCCTGTGTGTGAGAATGTGTGTGCATGACTTGAAGAATGGGATTAGTCTCCTCTACCCTTCTGCAATTAGTCCTGAAAATTATTTTGAACTCACTCTCTCTCGCTCTTATCCCTTTGGTTGCAAAAGCTGCTAGACTAAGGATGCTCAGAATTCACTGCAGCCTCAGGCTATCTTTCTAAAATGGAACATCATCCATGAATAATTTCCTTGACTCTAACGAAAAGCTCTTGTGTTCTCGTTTAAACATTTCTTAATACAGAACCAAAGAGCAAAACACTAGATAAGGCCAAGAATCCTAAGAATAAGAAAATCTGTCAAGTGTATATGACACATATTTCTGAGATCTGAGCATGTGAGTGTTCTAAGTCATCCTTTTTGTACATAGGTATTTTGACCACATATAAAACCAAATATAGCTTGTTCATTTTTACTATGTACGTGTTACCTATATGATTTCTAACAAAATTATATTCTCTCCTAACACTGAAGACACAGCCGTCATGGTAAAGTCACTGTCAAAACTTGCCTTTACTTATTGTGCTTTTTATTATTATTTTTGTGTGTGATATTAGCACCTATGGATACTGATTCCCCATTATTCCAGATGTTGTAGGTGTTATCCCTAATTTACAGATGAAAATAAAGGCACAGAAAGATTAAACAACTGGCCCAAAGTTTATGGCAGAGCTGGGGATTGACCCTTCAAAGTCCAGATCCTTGACCACAAGATTGTTTAATAGTCATTTTCATGAGAGCATTTTAGCTATAGTGAGATACAGAGTTCCAGCCATAGGCTCTGGAACTGGAATAGTGACCATCACCATTTCAGTGTAACTGCACTGGTATTCCTCTTCCATGGTCCCTCCATAGCACCCACTTAAGATTTCTGATGCCCAGACCTGACGTCTCTTGCGTAGAGACCCACATCTCTCTCCCTTCTGACTGGGAGTTTTAAGATTGCATAGTTCCCGGATTTACACTGTGATATCCCCAAGAAGACAGTCTGCCTACATAAGAATAGCTATATTGGTCAGACAGTGGTCCATCTAGCCTATTATGCTGTCTTCTGACAGTGGCCTATGCCTGGTTCTTTCGAGGGAATGAACAGAATAGGCAATAACTGAGTGAGTCACCCCCTGGTGTACACTCCCAGCTTCTAGAAATCAGAGGCTAGAGCATAGGGTTGCATCCCTGACCATCTTGGCTAATAGCCATTGATAGAGTTAGCCTCCAGGAACATATCTAGCACTTTTTTTGAACCCTGTTATAATTTTGGACTTCACACCATCCCATGGCAATGAGTTCCACTGTGCATCGTGTGAAGAAGTACTTCCTTTTGTTTGTTTTAATTTCATCACCAGGTGACCTCCACTGTGTTATGTGAAGGAGGAAATAAAACGTCCTTATTCACTTTCTCCACACCATTTATTATTGTATAGACCTCAGTTGTCTCTTTTCCAAGCTGAAAAATCCTAGTCTTTTTAATCTCTCTTCAGATGGAAGCTGTTCCATACCCTTAATAGTTTTTGTTGCCCTTCTGTGTACCTTTTCCATTCTAATGTATCTGATCTGAAATGGAGTGACCAAAAATGCATGCAGTATTCAAAGTGTGGCATACCATGGATTTATATAGTGGCATTATGATATTTTCTGTCTTATTATCTATCACTTTCCTAATGGTTCCTAACATTCTGTTATTTTTTTTTTATTGCTGCTGCACATTGAGCAGATGTTTTCAGAGAACTATCCACAATGGCTCCAAGATTTCATTCTAGAGTGGTAATAGGTAATTTTGTATATATAGTTAGGATTATGTTTTCCAATATGCAGTACTTTGGAGTTATCAACACTGAATTTCATCTATTACTTTTTTCCCCAGTCACTCCATTTTTTGAGATTCCGTTGTAACTCTTCACGTAATGATCTTGACTAATTTTGTATCACTTGTAAATTTTGCCACCTCACTTTTTACCCCTTTTTCTAGATCATTTATGAATATATTGAGCAGCATTGGTCCCAGTACAGATCCCTGATGGGGACTGCTATTTACCTCTCTCCATTCTGAAAATTGATAATTTATTCCTACCCTCTTCTCCCCCTCCCCCCCCATATTTTAACCAGAAACGGATGCATGAGACAACCTTCCCTCTTATCCCATGACTGCTTACTTTGCTTAAGAGTCTTTGGTGAAGGAACTAGTCAAAGGCTTTCTTAAAGTCCAAGTACACTATATTCATTGGATCACCTTTGTCCACATGTTTGTGGACCCTCTCAAAGAAATCTAATAGATGGGAAATCGCGCCTCCCCATTTACAAAAACCATGTTGACTCTTCCCCAACAAATCATGTCTGACAGTATTATTCTTTATTGTTTTAACCAATTTTCTTGGTACTGAAGTTAGGCTTATTGGCCTGTAATTGCCAGGATCGCCTCTGGAACCTTTTTTTAAAAAAATGGGATTACATTACCTATCCTCCAGTCATCTGGAACAGAAGCTGATTTAAATGTTAACTACTTACTGTGGTATGTAATCTATTATCTAACCACTCCAATTTCGTATCTGAGTTCCTTCAGAACTCGAGTGAATATCGTCTGGTCCTGGTGACTTATTACTGTTTATTAGTTTGTTCCCAAAACTCCTCTATTGTCACCTCAATCTGGAACAATTCCTCAGATTTGTCACCTAAAAAGAATGGCTTAGGTGTGGGAATCTCCTTTGCATGGTAAAGGCCAGCACCTGTGCTTTGTTTTCTTTCTAAGGGCTATGAACAGTGTATTGCCAGCAGTTACAAGCTATCACACAGCTGTTTTGAAACAAGCAAATTTATTTTTAAGGTAACAGTATTACAGAAAAAACATAAAACAACAGATGTTCCTGTATGCATGCTAAAAATCTTACCAGAGGTCACCCATCAGTCTAATATGAACCTAGTAGGTCAAAGTCTTCCCCAACCTTCTGCAAGGTCTATTTGCTGAATCAGAGTGAAGGTCTTGAGTCAGTTTAAACCCACTCAGCCTTTTTATACCCTTTGTTTGTTGTTCTCTGGAAAATCCAATTTGAACTACTACCTTCAAGCCTCCCCAGGAGGTGGTACCTCCCTGGATGTGTTTACAACATAATTGATTCACCTTAATCACGTCTACACACTATTTTTGCTTCCTGCTTCTGATAACCTCCTCTCCTCCGGTGTTGCATACAATCCCTGGCCCACAGCGATACATATGCTTAATACAAAGGTACCCAAAAATATTGCATAGTATTGCAATGTCTGTCACAGTGAGAACATGGAAATAGTCAGGGAAACAAAATATCTTTATAGAGCTGAACACTTAAGGTTTGTCTACACGGTGTGTTAGTGCACACCAGAGGAGTGTAAATTGTAGTTAGTGCATGTCACATTACCACTAACTGACCCATGTGGACCCTGCTGGTGCACAGTAAAAGTTCGCTAGTGAGCATTAATATAGTAGTGTCACATAGGTCACTGTGGACTAACATATCATTTAGACAAGTCTTGAGTCAAATAGATGTGCCCAAATTTTTCAGTGAGGAGTGTTGAGTAACATCTTTTCAATGCACCCTGCCTCAAAGAGACACAGTGAGCCTTGCAGTTTTCCAAGTTAATCTCTGAAGATATCCAAAAAAGTTTTCTGGTTGAACTGAGAGACAGGAAGTCTATGGTACTGCAGTTCATAGCATTAGCTTTGTGAGTTAATGCCAGAAACATATGTGAGAGGGACACCATCATTAAAATATAGAGAATTTTTCATGCAATTACATAAAATAGTTTGTGGGAGGGCAGATCTCACTATCACTTTTTACAATCACATTGACTATTTTTTAAAATTTGTTTCTCTCTCTCTGTGTTGCTATGTGAGAGACCAACAGGAAAAAAAAACGGGGGGGGGGATTGACTATACAGAGGAAATATCGAAACTCGCTATACACAGATAGTTGTCAAATGTACAATGTAATCAAATTGAAATAAAAAATTTTTGTTCACCCATTATATTAAAGTTCCAATTATAAATGATTTATAAAGGGCTAATACATTATTAATACATGCTATAGACGTGAGTAGTAGGTGTTATAGATGGTTAAAAACTACAGTTATAAGCAAAATATTGGAAACTATTGCCAAAAAAATCTATGAATCAGTTCATTCAATATAAACTATTTATAAACAAAAAGTAGGGCTGTTGATTAATCACAGTTAACTCACATGATTAACTCAAAAAAATAAATCGCAATTAAAAAATTAATCACGATTAATCAGTTTTAATTGCACTGTTAAACAATAGAATATCAATTGAAATTAAATATTTTTGGATGTTTTTCTATATTTTCAAATATATTGATTTCAGTTACAACACAGAATACAAAGTGCACAGGGCTCATTTTATTTTATTTTTATTACTAATATCTGTACTATAAAAATGATAAACAAAAAAATAGTATTTTTCAATTCACCTCATACAAGTACCATAGTGCAATCTCTTTATCGTGAAAGTGCAATTTACAAATGTAGATTTTTTTTATTGCCAACCGCACTCAAAAACAAAACAATGTAAAACTTTAGAGCCTACAAGTTCACTCAGTTCTACTTCCTGTTCAGCCAGTCACTATGACAAACACGTTTGTTTACATTTGCAGGAGATAATGCTGCCCGCTTCTTATTTAAAATGTCACCTGAAATTGTGAACAGGTGTTCACATGGCACTTTTGTAGCTGGCATTACATTATGTGCCAGATATGCTAAACATTCATATGCCTTTTCATGCTTAAGCCACCATTCCAGAGGAGATGCTTCCATGCTAATAATGCTCATTAAAATTTAATGTGTTAATTAAATTTTGACTGAACTCCTTGGGGGAGAATAGTATGTTTTACCCATATTCTGCTGTTTTACCCATATTCTGCCATGTATTTCATATTATAGCCATCTCAGATGATGACCTAGCACATGTTCATTTTAAGAACACTGTCACTGCAGATTTGACAAAACACAAATAAGGTACCAATGTGAGATTTCTAAAGATAGCTACAACACCCAACCCAGGGTTTAAGAATCTGAAGTGCCTTCCAAAATCTGAGAGGGATGAGGTGTGGCACATGCTTTCAGAAGTCTTAAAAGAGCAACACTCTGATGCGGAAACCACAGAACCCAAACCACCAAAACAGAAAATCAACCTTCTACTGGTGGCATCTGACTCAGATGATGGAAGTGAACATGCGTTGGTCTGCACTGCTTTGGATTGTTATCGAGCAGAACCCATCATCAGCATGGACGCATGTCCTCTGGAATGGTGGTTGAAGCATGAAGGAAAATATGAATCTTTAGCTCATCTGGCACATAAATATCTTGCGACGCCGGCTACAACAGTGCCATGCGAACGCCTGTTCTCACTTTCACGTGACATTATAAACAAGAAGCGGGCAGCATTATCTCCTGCAAATGTAAACAAAGTTGAATAGAGTTGGGCAAAATCTTTCCTCCAAAACTTTTTTTTTTTTGCTTAAAAAATTCTGAATAGGTGACACAAACGTTTTATAAATTCCCCTTGTTTTTAACTGAATTGTTCATTTCAGAAAAAATCTACAAATTTTAAAATGAAAACATTTTGTTTTGACATTTTTAAAATGAAACGTTTCAATTTTTCAGTTTGAAACTATTTTTGTTTCAAAATTTCCTTTAATTCCTTTTTAAAAAATACAAAAGTGTTTAAAATGATTAAAATCCAAACTGAAGTGAAGGCTTTTTTTTTTGGTTTGCCAAAAATTTTAAAAATATTCATTTTTGGTCTGACCCAAAATAATTGTTTGACTTTTTGAAATTACCAATGTACTGAAAAATCTGTTATTGGCACAGCTCTCCTTGTGAGTGTGTACTAGCTGCTGTGCATGCACACTTAATATTTGTGCCACAGTTTATGTTCCCTGAATGCCAGTTGACCTGATCCTTTCGGCAAACACTGTATATTTTGCTACCCCATCACTTTGACATTCCAAATTTTCTTCATGCTCTAACGTATTTAAAAAAGGAGGTCAACAAGTTAGTCTCCTGAATATGAGCTGTTAATATTCCTAGACTAGACACTTCACTTTTATGATATCCTTTTCTACTGAGCACATATAATATGATGACTGATTCTTTTACAGCTGCTACAAAGAAACAACAAATATTCCTCTGAATAACCAGGGCACCTAATCATCCCTAGTAATCAAAGGATTTGTAAATGTCACTGCACTTTGTCACATCATTCCTGCTGCCAGTAGAGCAGTGATAATTTCTCTTGAGTGCTAAAATTTTCTTGCCTGACCTCCAAACTTTGAACACATGAAGAATATAGGAAACTAAAAGCTGGCATTTTCCCACTGAATATCCTTAATCAAAGTTGTCTAATGTGTTTACGATTAAGAGGGATATGGAACCTGCTGCATTAACATTAAAATACTTGGCACATTACATTTTCTTCTACTTGTTGTTGTGTTCATGTCAACCTTGGTATTTAAATGATTTCCTAAACTTTAAACAGGATATATAAATTCTCTTACACTTCTCTAGAATTCAGATTGTGTCCTATACTAGGTCCTTGATGTGTAATGATAACTGAAAGTCATATCGTATTTGGGGATGAATAAAAATGTTTTGGATAAAATCAGTATGAGATAAGCCTTGTGACAGGGGGCTGCATGGGGTTTAGTTGTTTTTCTTTTGAGATTGTATTTTTAACTTCTCTCAGTTTTCTTATTTTGTGTGGCCCAACTATAATATGAAAGAAATGTGGAAAATAGCAACATTCTTTTTGTTTGCAACTGCCTTGTTTGATCTTTTATTTGTTCTGTCCACAGAAAATTAGGTAAAGGACAAAGAGGCAAATACATACTCCTGTGTATATAGAATTATTCTTATTAATTATTATTATGATTAATCATAAAGACCCTAATATTGACATTTCTGAGCTATTAATAACCATAAAAATGATATTAGCCAAGCACAGGTTCAACAGCCTAGCAAATGGGACTCTGAAGCACAGGAAATAGGATCAAGAAATCAGAAACTTCAAGGAATTTTTTCTCTAGTACTGATAAAGGCAACATAGCACAAGGGGCTTCACGATTACTGCCAAGATCCCTCGCTGAGACTTTCTGAAAAACTTTGCTAAGGTAAAGTACTTCCAAGGCAATGAAGAAAGCCAAGATTTTCAAAAATGGGTGCCAGAATACATTTTGCTAAGGGACTTCTGGCAGAATGGTTATTCATGTAATGCATCTGAAAACTGAATTGGAATGTAGGCTGCCATTTTAATTTGTAAGGGGTTTCCTGGTCTTGCTTGTAGGTGAAATGGCTCTGCAGGGAAGTGTGCAATCAGAGCCACTGTGGAAGAAGCGGGTGTAGAACAAGGTGGCGTGAGTAGTGCCTTGCTGCCTTTCAGAGCAGCCTGCTTTGCCTCTCTCTGGTTTTGGTTCTTGTGTTGGAGCTCTGGATTTTAAGAAATTAAACAGTGTTACATTTTTAGGAAGGTATTTTATGTTTTTATCCATCCTCTCTGATTGTGAACATAATCAGAGGGCCTTGAAGTTGTCATTTGTACATAATTAGGCCCCAACCCAACACACACTTGTGTAGATGAGTAGCTCTATGCTCACTCAGAGTCCCCATTAAGTTCATTGGGGCTACACACATGCACAAGGATGCTCATGAGAGACAGGATGCTGCAGTGATTAGCCTGGGATTCAGAAGGCTGGGGTTCAGTTTCCTGATCTGCCATAAACTTTGTATGAGACCTTGGGCAGTCATTGAGGGCTAGGTTTTCAAAGCTAGTTAGGTGCCTAGTGGGATTTTTAAAGGTGCCTCACTGCTTTTTCAAAATCAATTGGAGTTAGGTAACTCAACACTATTGAATATCCCAGTAGGCATCAATCTTTTGGCGCCCTAATACCTTTAAAAATCTGTCCCTTAGTTCCTCTGTTTGCCCTAGTCTCTCTTTTCCCTATCTGTATCATGGGGATAATAGTACTTTCCTACCTCACAAGAGTTCTGGGGAATAAATACATTAATGATTGTGAGGTGATCAGTGTGACGTTGTGCAGTCTATATGGTTTTATAAAAACTTGATAATAAGTCAATATAATGTAACTGAGATAGTTTTAGAGAAAATACGGTAATAAGTGAATGTAAGTAACTGGGATATGCCTCATGCAAAAGGTCTCTTGTAAGGTATCATTACAAAGCTTATAATCTACTGAGTATGATCATCTGATTTGTATAAATGTACCACTCTTGTATCTAAAACTAGAAATATAAAATGTAACTCTGAGGGACTATTGTAATTGTGTAAAGTGTGGACCATTAATGATGGTTTGGAATCTTGATGACTCCCATTGCCGGCAGATGGCTGTATTTACCTGTGAGTCTTCCTGTATATGTGTGTGCTGGCAAGTGAGTAATGAAGTCTTGCAGTGACATGTGATCATGTCACCTGAACTGGAATCCATCTTTAACCTGGTGCTTTTCCAGTGTGTGGGGGGGGTGGAAACCCAGAGAGACAAAGAGTTCCCGCCTTATGCAAAAGATATATAAAGGGGGGAAGAGAACAGAGAGGGAGAGGAGCCATCATGAAGAATCCCCTAGCTACCACCTGAGCTGCAACAAGAGCTGTACCAGGGGAAAGGATTGTGCCCAGGCCTGGAAGATGTCCAGTCTGAGAAAAACTTACTGAAGCCTCTCTGAGGGTGAGATTATCCGTATTTAGTTTGATTAGGCATAGATTTGCGCATTTTATTTTATTTTGCTTGGTGACTTACTTTGTTCTGTCTGTTACTACTTTGAACCACTTAAATCCTACTGTCTGTATTTAATAAAATCACTTTTTATTTAGTAATTTACTCAGAGTATGTATTAATACCTGGGGGAGCAAACAACTGTGCATATCTCTCTATCAGTGTTATAGAGGGCGAACAATTTATGAGTTTGCCCTGCATAAGCTTTATGCAGGGTAAAACGGATTTATCTGGGTTTAGACCCCATTGGGAGTTGGGCATCTGAGTGCTAAAGACAAGCACGCTACTGCGAGCTGTTTTCAGGTAAACTTGCAGCTTTGGGACAAGTGATTCAGACCCCGGGTCTGTGTCTGGAGCCAGACGGGAGTGTCTGGCTCAGCAAGACAGGGTGCTGGAGTCCTGAGCTGGCAGGGAAAACAGAAGCAGGGGTAGTCTTTGCACATCTGGTGGCAGCTCCCAAGGGGGTTTCTGTGATCCAACCCATCACAATCAGATAATATAGTAATGGAGGCCAGCTTAGTACCTAATAGATAGATTTGCAGCACTGGGGTATTAGCATTACATTAAACGTAAGATAATTAACACCGGTTCTTTTTCATGGCAAAAAGTCACAATTTTAGTTGAATCCCCATTATCTCCTCAAAAGCCATGTCACTCGATTTTAAACATATATTGGGGTTGTTTTTTAACTGTAAAAACACAGTAGAATTATATTAAATTTATTCAAACAGGAAAATCCCTTCATACACACAGAATACTTATCCAATACTTATAAAAATGAAATCAGGTGTCATTTTTATAGAGCATGTTATACACTTATAAATTACATGGTTTATAGCTCACCTGTTATCTCTAAACTCATCTTTATGATGGGTGGGGAGAAGCTCTATTTGCTGGTTGGCAATAAGAATACATTCCATTGGTTTACAGTAAATTCATCTTTGTGTCTAAAAGACCCAGCAATTTGAGAAGGGCGAATAAAATAAACAAGGGAACTAGCCAGAGAAAAACTGTACCTTCACAGGGAGAACGATGGGCATAGTTCTGCTCTCTGCGAACCCTAAACTTGAACCTTATTCTTAGGACTTCTTAAAATTCTTTAACATTCCTTGTAGTGCATGGAAATTTATGTGGTGATTCTTAGCTAACTAGTGTAGAGATTTTTTAGAACATTTCCAGAAAAAGGTTCTTCTGACTAAAACAATTGCAAACTGTAAAATATTTTGTGATTATCTCCCCCACCCCCTCTTTTTGGACCAGCTCTAATTTGGCTGAAGATGACTCTTATGTTACATAGATTCCCAGGATTTACTTTGGAGAAAGAAGTGGTTAATCCAGAATAGTTGCTCTGTTAGGCTAGGTCTACACTACTGGCCTGAATCGGCGGGTAGAAATCGACCTCTCGTCGACAGAAAGCCGCAGAAGTCGATTTTGCCGCCGTCCTCACAGCGGGATAAGTCGGCTGCGATACGTCGAATTCAGCTACGCTATTCACGTAGCTGAATTTGCATATCTTAAATCGACTCCCCCCTGTAGTGTAGATGTACCCTTAGTGGAGTCAGTGCTGGTGGAAAACATTTTCATTCTCAGGTTTTGAAATTATTATTTTTTTCCAATTTAGAATGAAAATGAGACCTTTTGAAATTTTTCACAAAAAAGAGGAGAGTCACCCTAGATTGCCCAATAACACAGTGATTAGGCCACTCATCTGGGACATAGGAAGCCCAAGTTCAAGTCCCTCTGTGCCTGATTTGGAGCAGCAACTTGAACCTGGGTCTCCCACATGAGTGCCTGGACCACTGGTCTATTTACACAAAATGGAACTGCTCCTATATAGGAGATTGAGAGACTGAGTCCATAGACTCATGTTTAGGGCACTCACCTGGGATATGGGAAACCCCGTTGCAACTCTCTGCTCTGATTCCTGCTGAACAAGGACTTAAGACACTCAGTTGGGATGTGGGAAAACTAGGTTTAAACTTCTCCTCTGATCAGGGACTTATACCTAGGTTTCCCCCATCCCAGGTGAGTGTCCTAATCATTGGGCTATTGGTTATTCTGGGGCAGGTCTCACTCTCATCAGAAATTCCATTGTGGATCTGTGAAACATTTTAGTGAAACAGATACATTGTTCATGAACAATGTGGGTTTTGACAAATCAGCATTTTCACATGAAAAACATTTAATCAAAAAATTCCCAACCAGCTCTCATGGAAACCACATCAGGAAGAAGTACAAGTGAAATGGCATAGGCCTCTAGGGCTGGGAGACTGTTCCGTATGGTCACAACAACAGAGCAGTCAGTGTGGTCTAGTGGATGAGGTACTAGGCTGGGATTCAGGAAACCTGAGTTTTATTCCCAGTTCTGCTGCTTGCCTGCAGGGTGACTTAGCACAAGATGCTGCATCACTATGTGCCTCAGTTTCTCCATGTGTTCCCCAATAATTCAAACAGGAAAAATCCCTTCATACACACAGAATACTTATTTTATACTTATAAAAAATATATCAGGTCTCGTTTTGATAGAACATGTTATGCTCTCCTAAATTACAAATAATTCCTTTGTAAAGTGCTTTGGGATCTACTTATAAAAGGTGTTTTACAAGAGCTAGGCACTATTATTCCTACTCACACCAGGTCACTGATTCTAATATCAGGTTCACAGTGGCCAAAGTTTTTAGCAATTGATGACTGATTGGTGGTCCAAGGGCACAAGCATCCACCTCAAAGACAACAACAAGTGTACTTTAGTATTTGTTGGCAGTCTCAACAGAGAGGCTCTTGAGACCACTCATGTGCTTAAAGCTAGGTACAGGCTTAAGTACTTAGCTGAACTAGGCATCCAGCCTTAAAGGTCATTGAGCCTGCATTAGTCTTTCACTTCTGTCTTTCACTTTTAGAAGTGGGTTCCCCAGGAAGTCCAATGTGAAGATTTCATGCTCAATGCAAGCACAATGCTATCCTTGTTCTGTGGATAATTAGAGCACTTCATTCCCCAGGCTGCCACTATAGTACCTTGCATTAACCCTAAACACACACACACCAATTTTTAAAAGATGTAAATGGAAGACTGTAGAGGAGCAGACTCACCCCTGTGGCGCCTCCTGCTGGTGACTTCTGGGAATTAGCTCATTCCAGCTCCGGAGTGCCCTCTACAGGCCGGGGATCCACCTGTCCTCTGGCCCCCGTGTCCCTCCTTGGACCTTGGTGCCCTTGGACCTGGGGTGCTGCCCCCTAGCCATAACCCTTCAGTCTTAGGGTCTCCCCTCCCCGGGGAACCCCCACCCACTATTCCCATCTCACCTCAGTATAAGGCTACTGCCAGTCATCGTCTAGCCCCATGCCCTGGGGCAGACTACAGTATCAGCCTACTCATCACTGGCAAGCTTGGGTTTGGACCTGCTGCCTTGGCCTACCCCTGGGCTGCCCTCTGCAACCCCCAGTATCTGTTGGCCTTATGCTAGGCTGCAGCCTGGGGCTTTCCAGGCTGGAGCTCCCCAGCTCCTCTGCCTTTCCCCAGCCCTGCTCCACTCAGGTACCCTGTCTCTAGCACCGTCCAGCCAGGCCCTTCTCTCTCTGAAGAGCAGCAGTTCTCAAACGGTGGGGGTCGGTACCCTAAAGTGGGTCACAACCCCTTTTTAATGGTATCACCAGGACTGGTGTTAGATTTGCCGGGGCCTGGGGCAAAAGCCCAAGCATGAGCCCTGCCACTAGGGACTGAAGTCTGAGGGCTTCTGCCCTGGGTGGCAGGGTTCAGGTTATAGGCCCCCTGCTTGGCACTGAAACACTTGGGCTTTGGATTCCTGCCTTCTCCCCCCCCCTTCCCCCAGGGCAGCGAGGCTCAGGCTTCAGTCCCCCTTCCTTGTGTTGCGTAGTAATTTTTGTTGTCAGCAGGGCCAGCTCCAGGGTTTTTGCTGCCCCAAGCAGCAAAAACAACAACAAAACAAAACTGCGATCGCGATCAGCTCTACCGCTGCCACCTCAGTCTTCAGTGGCAATTCGGCGGCTGGTCCTTCGCTCTGAGAGGGACTGATTGACCCACCACTGAATTGCCGCTGAAGAGCCGGACGTGCTGCCCCTCTCCGTTGGCTGCCCCAGGCACCTGCTTGCTGAGCTGGTACCTGGAGCAGGCCCTGATTTCAGAAGGGGGCTGAGGAGCAATGAAGTTTGAGAATCCCTGGAATAGAGGCATGATTTTTTCCATGAGAGATAATTTGTCAGGATCAGTTAAATATTAACTAACTATACAGTGAGTGAGGAAAGGAGAGTGTTCCGGTTATTTGCCTGAAGAAAGTGGGTCTACTGATTAGGGTACTGGTTGATGACTTGGGTTTAATCACTTACTCAGCCACAGGCTGTCTGTGTGGCATTGGGCAAGTTCTTCTGCCTATCTCTACCTCAGTTTCCCCATCTATAAAATGGGACTACTAATACACCCCTAAAAAGAAGTGAAGTATGAGGCTAAGTGTATTAAAGATAATGAAGCACTCAAATACTATGGTAATGGGGGCCTTAGAAGTAATTGTCTAAAAGTAATCAGGCCTATAGTCTGATCTAGGTTGGTACCTAACATAGATATTCTCTCCTTTTTGATCTTTTGTCCCTTTCAGTTTCTATGTCGGAGAGAAAAATCTGAGCCTTAACAAGCCTTGTAAGCAAGAAGAATTAGAAGCATTAGTAATTAATTTTAGAGAGCAAAAATATGTTAGAGCCAGCTTCAGTACCCTAATCACACTGAAAAGTACCTTACTCCTCTAGAAGTCCCATTGAGTGCAATAACAGAGCTTGAAGAGTAAACTATTTTATAAAGTCCAATGGTAGAAGGGAGTGCTGTGATCATCTAGTCTGACCTCCTGTATAACACAGGCCATAGAATTTACCCCAAATAATTCCTAGATCTTTTAGAAAAACTGCCAATCTTGATTTACAAATTGTCAGCGATGGAGAATCTAACACAAGTCTTGATAAATTGTTCCAATGGTTAATTACTCACATTAATAATTTGCATCTGCATTTGTTTAGCTTCAACTTCCAGCATTTGGATTATGTTATACCTTTTCTGCTATACTGTAGAGCCCATTATCAAATATTTGTAGGTACTTATAGGTTGTGATCATGTCACACTTTAACCTTTTTGTTAAGCTAAGTAGATTGAGCTCCTTGAGACTATCTTGAGATGACAACTTTAAAGTCTATTGCTCTTGTTTGCCTTTCCTCCCCCACCCCATGAAACTTGTTTACTCATTCTTAATAGATATTCTGTTTTATGGTCAATAATGTATTTCATTCCCCACACAGCTTAATCAGTTGCCATAGAATCTCCAGGCAGGTTATGCTTTTCTACCTTTGTTCCATATCATCTCTTTTCTTCTCTAATTCCAGCTGGTGAATTTACCAAGTTGTTTCTTAGCTGAGGCTATACTTGTGCATGTGTGCTTGTGTGTGCGTGCACTATGAATGACTGCCTTGGCTACTATCCTAAAATATTCTCGTATCAATATGCTCATTGAATTAAACTCAGCATGTACCTGAATAGCAGTCATAATAGAAAGGCTCACCAGGCAATGCCATATTCATTCTCATGTTTCCACACTTCCCAGAGAAAGCACAGTTAAAACCTCCACAATCTAGCCACAGCATGTTTCTGTGAGATCAGTTATCTGAAGAATACACTACACAAGAGAAAAATAATCAAGCAAAATAGCCTCCTCTTGTGAGTTCTGAAATAATTATTGCACACAGATAGTGGCCAAGATAGTCATTCAACACACACAATCTCTTTCACTCAGTAATCACTGGCAGGATAGTTCCCCCTATTTGTAGCTGTCCATACCATGGAAGCTTTTAAACAGTTTAAGGACAAATAATCACATTGTGAATTTATGCATGCAATTTATACATCTACTATATATCACGGGAAGGAGTCAAGCATTAAGTTGCTCTTTCAGTCCTGCAGAGCTTCCCTGATCATCTGGAGAGGTAGTGGGTTTTGTACCACCAAGATGGTGGGTACTGCATCTCTCTCACAGCCACCATTGCCCAAAGCATAATCTTTGGCTGTTGTAAGGCTCATGGGTCTTTCCACTAATTCCCTTATCCTGAGCCACATTTATGTCTCTCAAATGCATGTTCAGTGGCTGCACTATGGATCAACATTTTGCAGCTGTTCAGGTTTGGTAAAATCCTCTCAGCGATCTCAACCACTCTCCCTACAAGAACACGGTAGGAGAGGGAGGGAATTCTCTTTGATTTTTGCCAAGATCACATTTTGACTACAGGAAAAGTGGCAAGGGAACAAGGACACCCTGAAAGCCCCAATTACCATGCCCCACCAAATAATCCTTAATCCTATCCTGGGTCACCTTTCATCCTTCCTCCCATCAATTGATCCTTAAATCTGCCCCATCCATATCAAACCTGCTGTGGTCCTAATTGTGATTCCGCCCCCATTAGTCTTTATTCCTAATCCCATCAACTGTTAATCCTTAATGCTTTCCCAATCAGTCCTGTACCTCATTCACAATAAAATCAAGCTTTTTCTCTCATCCATTCTGCCTCTAATCTGTCAATCCAGCCACTGAATCAGATACAACTTCACTCCCCACCCCCACGTAAATCAATTCATATTCCCACATGAGATTGATCCAGAAACAGCCAGAGCCAGGGGAGGAAGGGGAAGCACTTCCCCAAAGGAGCAGTGAGAGCCTGATGGTAACACTGGAAGGAGGGGGAATGCTGGAGCCTCCTCCCCAACAGGAGTGGCAGCAGCAGAATGAGGAGAGTCCCTTCTCCCAGCAGCAAGCTGATATCTCCTGAGGGTGACAAGTCCTTTACATAGCTGGTGGTTCTCAGCACAGGGTGTGGCTGTGCAGGTGTACAGCGTAGAAGCAGCCTTGACTCCTGCCTTCTCTATTTTCTAAACCCGCCAAACTTTTTTTCCCTCATCAAACCTGTTGGCTGTGGCCAACCACTCCCCTGGTGGCCTCTTATTCTTTCACGGCCTCCAACTGAGTGGATGCAAAACCAGTGCTGGAATTCCTTCAATCCTCCACCCTTCTACTCCACTGATTCTTCTGAGATCCAGTTTTTCAGTTTAGGAGCCCTCTACACTAGCTTAAGACAGTAAATAATCAAACTTGATCACAGTTGTTCAGTACCTACAAAGGCAACAATAATTGGATAATGGACTGTTCAATCTAGCAAATTTACGATCTGCCGGTATTACGGAACCTATGATGGCTTAGGTATACTGGCATATCCTCTACTATAGACACAGCATACATAGCGCAAAGAAGTTTTTCTGCCAGTGTAGGAATACTACTTCCCCAAATGCCATTAACTATGCCAACAGAAGCACTCTACACTGGGGATTTTGTCATCATAGTTATGTCACAGGAGGTGTTTTTTCCCCACATACACTGACTGACATACCTGTGTTGATAAATGTTTCAAGTGTAGACCAACCAAAGGTATTAACTCATCTAGATTGATATAAGCCACTCTTAAATCAGAATAAGAATGTCTACATAGTGTTTTGAATTGGTTTTACTAAATCAGTTTTAAAAATGATTTAAGCAATGATTCTGGTGAGTGCAAAAGCCAATTACCAGGAAATCAAAACACATATTAAAGAACTTGATTTTCAGAAGTGTTGATCATCTACAACTCTAAATGAATTCAGTAGGAACTCACACCTCTGAAACTCAGCACTTCTGCACTGCTACAGGCTGGGGACCGATAGGCTAAGTGGCAGTTCTGCAGAAAAAGGATGTGGGGTTACAGTGAACGAGAGCTGAAATGAGTCAGTGTGCCCTTGTTGCCAAGAAGGCAAATGGCATATTGGGCTGCATTAGTAGGAGCATTGCAAGCAGATTGAGGGAAGGGAGTATTCCCCTGTATTAGACACTGGTGAGGCCACATCTGGAGTATTGTGTCCAGCTTCTCCCCCCACACACACACCCCCAGAAAGGATGTGGACAAATTGGAGTCAGTCCAGCGGAGGGCATCGAAAATGATTAGGGGTCTGGGGCACATGACTTATGTGGAGAGGCTGAGGGAACGGGGCTTATTTAGTCTTCAGAAGAGAAGAGTGAGGGAGGATTTAATAGCAGCCTTCAACTACCTGAAGGGGGGTTCCAAAGAATCATAGAAGATTAGGGTTGGAAGAGTAGGACCAACCCAAACTAAATCATCCCAAACAGGGCTTTGTCAAGTCAGGCTTTAAAAACCTATAGGGATGGAGATTCTACCACCTCTCTAGGTAACCTATTCCAGTGTTTCACCATCCTCCTAGTGAAATAATGTTTCCTAATATCCAACCTAGACCCCCCCCCCCCATTGCAACTTGAGACCATTGCTTCTTGTTCAGTCATCTGCCCCACTGAGAACAGCCTAGCCCCATCCTCTTTGGAACCCGCCCCTCAGGTAGTTGAAGGATTTTTTTGTCTGTCTTTTTCTCAGTTTTATTTGTTGGATTGGATAGTTAACTCCCCTAATGATCACCAACTAAATTTTGTATAAGAAACATGAGACAGCAGAGTATCAGTGACTCATTATTATTTTACCATAATCCCTTTTAGAATAAGAAAAGTTGATTTGTCTGGTACATTACATGATTAAGTCTGCTTGTGAGGTCACTAAATGCAATGTCACGTGACTGAATCTGACATTACATAACAACCCACAGTTACCAAAGCTAGTGATAATGTTTTAAATAATGTGTGATGTAAAATGAAAAAGATAACCGAACCTGTCATGTCTCATGGGTTCACAGAAATTGTAGACAACAAAATAAACTATTATTTTATCTTGCTCCCAAAGCAAGATTGTTCCCCACAGTATAATTTTCTAGTAATTAGTCCAGTCTAGTTTAAAATTATTCCAACAGTGGGGCTTCCACAACTTCCCTTAGGAAGTGTAGCCATAGATGACAATTTGAGATTCACATTACACTCCAGTCCCTAGATAACACAATTCAGTGTACCATGACATGAGATTCATTGTGATGTAGTCCATCATTTGACAGGTTCCTGTCCAATGTAATGTGCTGTGAATGAATGATTTTAGCTGGTTTTTAAACAGAGCTACTGTAATGTAAACATACAGATGACTAGAAACTTAAGGGACTATAAACACCCTGGTGGAATCAAATTCCTTAGAGTTAAACTCCATGTATTTTACTTTCTGGATGATGAAGTTATTGGGGAAAATATCTGCTTACCATCTCAGGCAGTCACTCAAACTATATTGGGTAGGCTGAGCCACAGAGCAGGAAGTCAAATAGTAAACTTATTATTTAAAAGGGTCAGATTTGTAAAGGTCTTTAGGCAGCTAAAGATGTAGACAGGTACCTTCTGGGATTTTCAAAAAGCACCTAACTCCCATTGATTTAAATGACAGAGAAGTACAAAGGTGCTTTTGAAAGTCCTATTAGGCACCTACAGACCTTTACTAATATGATCCCAAGATTTTAAGTGCAGTGACTGTGTGTTTGTACAGAACCTAGGACAATAAGAACCCATTTTGATTGGAGCCTTTGGACACGACTGCAATACAAACAATAAATAATTCAGAAGAGAGTGATAGCAGTCAAGTGGCAGTGGCTTTTGGAGAATTGTGGAATGCTAATGGTGTGTTTGGAGTGCTGCTGGTGACATCAGAAATGTGGTTAGCACAGAAGAGCAGCTCTGAATAGCACAGGCTAGTTAAGATGAATGAGTTTGGAGGACAGTAGGCAATTACAAAATCTATGACATAGAATGTTGCCACAACAATGGACTACCAGACATGTGGAAGTATATATATATTTAAAGCTAAACCCTCAAAGCTTTGGACCACAGAGCACTGATTTTACAGCTGCACTGAATTCACAGATAAGGCCAGAAGGGATCCTTGTGGTCGTCTACTTGGACCTCCTGCATTCCACAGGCCATAGAACTTACCTGAATTGATTCCTATTAGAACTAGAGCATTGACACAGTCTCAGGGTTAACTGCACCTTTGACCCGTCTCCTGTTCTTGAGGGAAACCACGTAAAGTTTCAGGTTTCCAGCCATTGACTCTCTCCCTGCAGGCCAGGGGTTTAGGCTTGCAGTTCTGCACCTCACTGTGATTTACCAGAGTCCAGCACCTGTGGTTAACCTTTCTCCAGGGGCTTCAGGTGTATCCAGCTACAAACTAGCCTTCACAGAGCAAAATACATTTATTCTAAGAGCAAAAACATTGCAAAGAAAAAAATATAAAACAGAACAAACATCCCTTTGCACATGATAAAAGCTTACTAGAGGTCACCCATGAGTCTTACGGGGCACTAGTAAGCCAAAGAGTTTTTAACCCTTCTGCAAGCATAGTGCCACCCTTCCCCTTTGGATAGAAGATTCTGTCCATTTGCTGAATCAAAAAAGGCCCAGTGTTAGTTTAAACTCCGCCTTTTCTGTACCAAAAGCCCTTTGTCTGTTGATCTCTGGAAAACCCAGTTTGAACCATTATACATAAGTCACCTGAGGTGGCTTGTACCTCGCTGGAGTTGTTTACAGTTCCAGTGACTAGCCTGAATCACCCCCCTCCCCTCAATGTTTTCAGTTACTGGATGCAGGTAACCTTCCCCCTGGGATTGCATACAATCCCTGGCCCACAACATCAACCATTCAAAAAGTTAACAGAATATGTCCCCCAAAGATATTGCATGCAGTTGCAATATCTGTCAAAAGCATATCTTTCAGAAAAAAAACTATTTTGATTTAAAAGTTTCCAGTGAGAATCCACCCCGCCCCCCTTGGTAATTGTTCTAATGGTTATTTACCCTCACTGTTAAAAATTGTGGCCATATTTTGAGTCTGAATTTGTGTAGCTTCACCTCCCAGCCATTCAATCTTTCTATACCTTTGTCTGCTAGGTTAAAGAGCCCTCTGCTATCAAATTTCTGTTCTCCATGTAGGTATTTGTAGACTGATCAATTCACCCCTTAACCTTCTCTGTCAGGCTGACTGGCCTATTATTGCCCCGGACATTCCTTTTACCTTTTTTTTAAAAAAAAGGTAAAATAGTAACATTCTTCCAATCTTCTGGAAAATCCTCAGTGTTTCAAGACTTATTGAAAAAAATCAACATTAATGGTCTAGAGAGCTCCTCAGACAGCTCTTTAAAAGCCTTTGGGTGAAAGTTATCCAGACCTGCTATTTAAAGATCTCTAACTTTGGACTGCTGTTTAACAGCTTCTTCAGTTACTGTTGTAATGGATAATTGAAATCTCCTTATTGTCCTTGTCATAACTATAAAGGGAAGGGTAACAGCTGTCCTGTGTACAGTACTATAAAATCCCTCCTGGCCAGAGACTCCAAAATCCTTTTCCCTGTAAAGGGTTAAGAAGCTCAGGTAACCTGGCTGGCATCTGACCTAAAGGACCAATAAGGGGACAAGATACTTTCAAATCTTGGGGGGGGGGAGGCTTTTGTTTGTGTTCTTTGTTTGGGAGTGTGTTCGTTCTCGGGACTGAGAGGGACCAGACATCAATCCAGGTTCTCCACATCTTTTTAAACAAGTCTCTCCTATTTCAAACTTGTAAGTAAATAGCCAGGCAAGGCGTGTTAGTTTTCCTTTGTTTTCTCAACTTGTAAATGTACTTTTTACTAGAGTGTTTATCTTTGTTTGCTGTACTTTGAACCTGAGACTAGAGGGGAGTCCTCTGAGCTCTTTAAGTTTGATTACCCTGTAAGGTTAATTTCCATACTGATTTTACAGAGATGATTTTTACTTTTTTTCTTTAATTAAAAGCTTTCTTTTTAGAACCTGATTGATTTTTCCTTGTTTTAAGATCCAAGGGGTTTGGATCTTGATTCACCAGGAGTTGGTGGGAGGAAGGAGGGGGGATGGTTAATTTCTCCCTGTTGTAGATCCCAGGGGGGTTGGAACTGTATTCACCAGGAGTTGGTGGGAGGAAGGAGGGGGGATGGTTAATTTCTCCTTGTTTTAAAATCCAAGGGGTTTGGATCTGTATTCACCAGGGAATTGGTGAAGGTTTTTCAAGGCTTCCCAGGGAGGGAAAAATTGAAATGGTGGCAGCGGAACCAGAGCTAAGCTGGTAGTTAAGCTTAGAAGTTTTCATGCAGGCCCCTACATTTGTACCATAAAGTTCAAAGTGGGGATCCAGACTTGACAGTCCTTAACAGCACAGACCATTGATTTCTTCTTGTGTCCTTTCGCTTTCCTTATCATTTTCAACAGTTCTTAGCTTCTAATTTATCTTCATTGCTTTCAGCTTCCCTTTTTGCATTTGTTATATACTGTGTTTTATTTTTTAATAGCTGTCTTCATTGCCTTAGTAAGCAAGGTTGGTTTTTTAACCCACATAGACATTTTTCTGCACTGTGGGACTGTGGTTTTTTGAGTATTTAATAAAATATTCCTAAACAGTTCCCAATTATCATTCACATTTTTCTGTTGAATATTGCTTCTCCCATCTTATTTGGCTCATAATTTTGTTTTCAGCTTTGTAAAATGGACCCTATTTAAGCACCAGCTATTTATATTACTGGTTTGGACTTCATTCTGTTTGCATAAAATAAAATAGATGTAATCAAGTCATGACCACTTGCACCTAAGCTATCACTAATTGTTAGTTCTCTGATCAGTTCCTATTTAGCTGTCACAATAAGGTCTAATATAGACTTCCCCCATGCAACAATTTGAGTTAAGAAATTGAAATATATATATTTTTAGTAATTATAGTACTGGCAACATGAGACTGAAGTTCCCCAGGATAATATAAGTTTTTGTTTTACAAATTGCAACTAGGTGCTTATTGGGCCACTCATCCTTTTCTTTAGTGTGATTTGGTAGTCTGTAGCAGACCCCAACTTGTATCCCATCTTTTGCTTTATCTGTTAGAATGCTGATTCATAAGCATTCACAATCATTTTCTTAGTTGTCAATGACTCTCAAACAAGTAATGCCATTTTTGACAAAGAGTCTCTCCTCCTCCCTTTCTTCCCACTTGATCCTTGCTAAATAAGTTATAACCATTGATTTTAACATTCCAGTCATATAAATCTTCCCACCAGATTTCAGTAATGTCAAGTAAGCCAAATTTATGCTCATAAATGAGCAATAGCAATTCCTCTTGTTTATTATCCAGGGTCTTAGCATTGTTGTATAGCAATTAAAGAATTTCTTCTCTTCACAACCCTTGGTGCCTTGACCATTTTTATTCTCACATCATGATTTAGTTCTAAATGAGTGCTCATTGGGTCCCTCTTTTCACCCACCTCTTTCCATCTCAGTTTAACATTGTTCTGATAAGTCTAGCCAGCCTGTCCCCTAGAAGATTGTGACTCTTCCACTAAGATGGAGGCCATCCAGACTGAATAGCTCCCTCTCCTTATAGAAGATGGACCAGTGTTCCACAAAACCAAAATCTCCCCTTGTTCCCCCATTCTCCCCAGTTCTCAGAGTGTCCACCAGATCTTTGAAGTCCCCTTCCCTAGTTCTCCATGCTCCTCAGGTCTCAGGAGCTCCCTGTTTTTCTTGCTCATCCCAACGGTAGGTGTCAGTGCAGGTGGTTATGGATATTGTGGGAGTGAACCTTCTCCCATCACCACTCACTTTAGCTATCTTTAACTTCAGAAGCCAATCTAATGGTAGAGTTTTATCTCATGTCTTCACTCTGAAGAGTGAACATGCCATCCTGTTGTCCATCTTCCCCCTGCAGAAAGGTCTTTCCATTTGTCTTAGTACAGAATCCCCTATAAGCATCTTCTGCCTTCCTTTGATTGTTGCAGATCTTTGTGGGTACACTTAATTGTCTTGAGAGTTGGGCTCAGCAGCCACCCCTAGCTATGTCCTGTACAGTGCTCCATTCCATTTGACCATCTGGAGCTTCGGAGATACTTTTTGCAGTTTCCCTGCTTAGAACATAACAACAATTGGATACTTCTAGTGTGGAGTTCTTCTGTTTGGTGGTCACAACTGCCCATCTTCTTCTGTCTCCAGCCATGTGGAATGTCACCTGGTCCTCTTGACTTTTGTGGTTATCAACTGTCAAGCCTCTGCTATGGTTTCTTCTCTCTCTCTGGTTCTTGAGGTCCAATTCCTTTCTTTAATGCATCTGGGGTAGTGATGCTTCCCAAATCTGTTTGTACAAGAACTACTCATTCTCTCTGATGCTTCATAATGTCTGTATTTGTCCTCCCAGACCACATTTTTTTCTTCCAGCCCAGCCACCAGTTTTGCCCTTCAAACAGAGGAAATCCCTTCTGGCTTCAGACAGGAAAGAAAATATACACCCATTGCAAGTCACAACCACTGTTCCATTGTTGGCCATCACAGTTAGCCATCATAGTGAGTGTAGAACTGTACCTAAAAAGAAAGCATTCTACACTTTCTAAACTTCCCTGTTTGCTGTTCAAGAGTTTGCCAGGAAACTGACTTATACACTAAGCCTTGGTGCCCAGCTACCCCTCCTCACTAACGGGGAGCAATTAACCACTCAAAAACCATACCATTCAAGACAGAGGGGAGATTTTCAAAGGCACAAATGGCAGTTACCCCACTGACTTTTAAAGCTGCAGAAGCAAATTAAAGCTGCAGAAGCAACCTTAATTTTGCCACTTACGATCCAGGTACACTCGGGGTGGTACATTTGAGAACTGGATATGAAGAATGGCAAAACTATTGTGATGTTGAGATAATTGGCTCAACCTTGTTTTAAATCTTTGAAATATTACTTCCCCAATAACATATGGTTCAACCTTCAGTTTCCAATCATCCAGGAGGAGTTTGTATCCAATTGTTCATACATTTGGACCCTGAAGTTATATCCTAGAATTAGTTACTGTAAACATTTACTCACTGTTAATTCACTATATACATCTATTATTGCAGCATGGTCCACCATATAGGGTACTGAATTGGAATTCAGGAGACCAGAATTCTTTTCCCAGATCTGCCATTGACCTTGTTATTCTATCTCTGTGCTATTTCCCCTCCTACCCTTTATCTGCATTGTCTATTTATATTATAAGCAATTTGGAGCCAGGAACCTTCTCTTTCTGTGCATTTGTACAGTGCATAGCACAATGAGGCCCAATCTCAGTTGGGACCTTGTGATGGGGCGAATAAACCACACACTGTAGAGTCAGAAGTGCAGGAACAACTCAGCCAGGGAAGCCCCACCCCAACAGGTCTTCTGAGCATGTTCCAGTTGAAGGAGGGACTTAAAAGGGAGTCTTTTCAGCACAGCAGGGTGGCAGGCAGAGATAGGCAGATCTGTACTCATGCTGAGGAGCGACTATGCCAAGAAGGCATTCCCAGAAGGAGATCTGCTGCACAGAGCTGGGACTCCCTACCCTGCTGAGACCCATAGGCCAAGTCTCCAGGGATGACCACTAGCCACAATGAACCCCAAGTAGAAAGGCAGAGTGGTAGGAAGAGGCCTTGGGGAGAATGTTAACTGAATCCCAGGTAGCAGACTCCTGCCTTATGGTGCTCAAGAGAACCCCAGGTCAGAACCCAGTGGACTGGGAGGGCCTGAGATCCTGTACCCCATAACTACTAGGTGAGACTGCTGCCAGAGACTTCAACCACTAGATGGGATTGTCACCACAGACTGCAACCACTAGATGGGGAGTCTCGCCCCTTCTCACAGGCCAACAGAATACTGTAATATAAATAATAAGTCATACTATCCATTTATTAGGTGTGTGTTATCCTGGTACACTGTGTACACTGAGCATATTTTCAAGCATGACTGTTGTTAAAGGACTAGAATCTGAACCACTCAGTTATCTGTCCTGCTTTATAGTCAGTTCTCATCTTAATTCCAGTACTTGTTGTTGATCTTCATCCTCATTAGGACAGCCTGGGCATCTTAATGTCTTCTTTTAATGAACTGAATGATGCTCACTTATTGACTTGAAAGAGAACACAAAATTATATTTGAATCCATCCACCTTCCTTTTTGTAAATTGGTTTCATTACACTCTTTTGCACAGGATTGGACTCATGAAATTATTGAATATCATTTTGGTATTTTCTTTGCAAATAATTCTTTGAGTTTTCATGCTTTTCTTAGAATTTTCTCTTGACTTGACTAATTATGTATGCACACAAGTATTCCTATGGGCTTGCCTAAGGCGTCTTGTCTCAGTGTGGGAGTTTCTTTGAGTCCTAGTTTTACTGCAATATAAATCCTCACTACAGAGCAGAATATGCAGTCATTCAACCAGTGTTTGTTCAGCAGCTACAGTCTTCAAATGCCTGAGGAAGTCGTAATTGCTTTGAGTTCCTTTCTTTCTACTTTCAAACAGTTGTCTTTTTACCCTTCTTTTTTATATTCCTCTTTATATTTTAACTTTTCAGTAATGTCTTCATAAAATCATCTAAGAGCTCTTTAGATTTTAGCTATCATATTCTTTTAAATAATGCTTTTCACAGCTCTGTTTAGTAAGGGTATGATCCAGTGAGGTGCTAAGTGCCTTCAACTTCCTTTGAAGTCACCTCACAGGAGCTCTCAGCAATACCAGTCCTTTTCTTTGAATCCCTGATAGCCAGGATGGACTTTAAGGTGGGAAGGAGCCCTGTCTTGCCTTTGATTCCAAAGCAAATGTACACCAGGCCACATAGTGCCACTCTTTTTGACAATAGTATTTATCTGGCTGATCTGGAACTGAGACTTGGCAGTTATGGGGAAGGAAGGTGGGAAGAAAAAGAACCCAAACTACCCCCATTTGAAGATCAATTAAATCCAGTTAATCAGATACTTAAAATCAGGTATTTCTCAGAAAATGTTTTTCCATTCACTTATAGTTCCTCCAGATGAATCTTGAATTGGCAGAAGAGTCAAACAAACCATTAACAGAGGAGTCAGATCCGTTCAAAAATAAGTCTGATGTATTGTTTTACAAGACTGACATCCAGCAGTGCAAAGTTTACCACAAAATTTATTGGTTGTGCAGGGCAATGGATGCTTCTCTTCTGCTCCCTCCAAAAAGTTGTTGCATGTTGACCATGAGGCCTTTGTTTGTACATTGGTCATGTGCAGGGCACCTGTGTGCACAAAGCCAGATTCTACTCTCGCCTTCATGGTTTTTACATCCAATAAATTGCTTCTGATGTCCAGCAGTGTGAGATGAGCATCTGGCTCTCAGAGGCCAACTATGAGTTGGTTTAAGTCCATTCAGAAAGTATACCCAATAACACTGGCAAGCCCAGGCTCACAATCCTATAGGAGAAAGTGATCAATGCAGATCAATTTTTAGATGAGAGCTCCTCCAAAGACTTTCCAAGATGATGCAAACAGAAGGAGAATATTATCCAAAATATGCTCAGCACATAGACTTAGGTCTGGTCTACCCTACGAGTTTAGGTTGAATTTAGCAGCATTAAATTGAATTACCCCTGCACCCATCCACACAACGAAGCCATTTTTGTCGGCATAAAGGGCTCTTAAAATTGATTTCTGTACTCCTCCCCGACGAGGGGAGTAGCGCTGAAATCGACATTGCTGGTTCGAATTAGGGTTAATGTGGATGCAATTCGACGGTATTGGCCTCTGGGAGCTATCCCACAGTGCACCATTGTGACCGCTCTGGACAGCGATCTGAACTCGGATGCACTGGCCAGGTAGACAGGAAAAGCTTTGCGAACTTTTGAATTTCATTTCCTGTTTGCCCAGCGTGGAGAGCTGATCAGCACAGGTAACCATGCAGAGCTCATCAGCACAGGTGACCATGCAGTCCCAGAATTGAAAAAGAGCTCCAGGATGGACCATACGGGAGGTACTGGATCTGATCACTGTATGGGGAGACAAATTCATGCTATCAGAAATCCGTTCCAAAAGATGGAATGCCAAAACATTTGAAAAAAAATCTTCAAGGCCATGATGGACAGAGGCCACAACAGGGACTCAACACAGTGCCGCATGAAACGTACGGAGCTGAGACCAGCGTACCAGAAAGCTAAAGAATCAAATGGATGCTCCTGGACAGAGCCACAGACATGCTGCTTCTACGCTGAGCTGCAGGCAATTCGGGGGGGGGGGGGGGGGGGGGGGGGGGCACCACCACTACCCCACCCCTGTCCATGGACTCCGATGATGGGGTACTCTCAGTAGCCATGCCTGAGGATTTTGCGGACAGTGAAGATGAGAAGGAGGAGGAGGATGACGACGAGGTTGAGAAGATCACACAGCACACCGTTCTCCCCAACAGCCAGGATCTTTTTCTCAGAGTGACTGAAATACCCACCCAAGGTGGTATCCCAGACCATGAAGCTGGAGAAGGGACCTTTGGTGACTGTACCTTTGTAAATATAAAACATGGCTTAAAAGCAAGCATTTTTTAATGATTCATTTGCCCTGAGGACTTGGGATGCATTCGTGGCCAGTACAGCTACTGGAAAAGTCTGTTAACGTGTCTGGGGATGGAGCAGAAATCCTCCATGAAGCTCTCCTGGAGGTACTCTAAAAGCCTTTGCAGAAGGTTTCTGGGTAGAGCAGCCTTATTCCGTCCTTCATGGTAGGACACTTTACCATGTCGTGCTAGTAGCAAGTACTCTGGTATCATTGCATGACAAAGCCTGGCAGCGTATGGTCCTGGTGTTTGCTGGCATTCAAGCAACATCCGTTCTTTATCTCTGTGTTATCCTCAGGAGAGTGATATCATTCATGGTAACGTGGTTGAAATATGTGAATTTAATTAAGGGGACATTCATAGGTGGCCGTTCCTACTGGCCTGTTTGCCTGTGGCTGAAAATAAATCCTCCCCGCAGTTAGCCAAGCGGTTGGGGGAGTGGGGCGCACATTGGCACTGAGCTGTTTGCGTTTGGCTAGTAGGGATCTTCCCTGATATCAGCCACGTGGTGCGGTGGGGGGATGGTTAAAGCGGTCATCCCAGAAAAAAGGATGGGGAGGGGAGTTAGTTTGGTTTCTGCTGCTACATGTTAACATGAAAACCGCAGCCCTAAATGGACAACTCAACAGGCTTTGCTTGGTATGGGAAAGGAGGGTGCTGCTTGTTATAAAGGTTGCAGAAGCCGAAAGACTATGGCTTACCACGCTTACCATGGCCACCTGCAAGCTGAATTCTGTTGCCCGGTGTGTTTGATGTCTAATACCAAAGCCGCAAGCACTCAATATAAGATGCAAAAAATGACCTGTACCAAAATCACATGTGCTATGTAATGTGAATAGTGTTGTTCACCATGAAAGATAATACCCATTGTTCTGTAAAATGTATCTTTCTAAATACTTCTCTCCCTTTTTTTCCTCCAACAGCTGCAAATGTTTCAAGCCTCCCTCCTCCGTCCCAAAGGCTACTCAGATAAGGCGGTGAAAAAAAAACGCACGCACGCAATGAAATGTTCTCTGAGCTCATGCAGGCCACCCACACTGAAAGAGCTCAGCAGAAAGTGTGGAGGGACACAATAGCACAGGACAGGAAAGCGGCCAGTGAACATGATGAGAGGTGGTGGCAGGAAGATCAGAGCATGCACAAAGCAACGCTGGGGCTACTGTGGGAACAAACGGACATGATCCGGCGTCTGGTGGAAGTTCAGGAACGTCAGCTGGAGAGACTGCCGCTGTAGCCCCTGTGTAACCGCCCTCCCTCCTCCCCATGTTCCATAGCCGCCTCCTCACCCAGATGCCCAAGAACGCGTGGGGGGGGGGGTAGGCTTGAGGCACCCAACCACTCCACCCCAGTGGACAGAAGGCTGTCATTCACCAAGTATTGAAGTGGCCTCTTCCTTCCCTCCTCCCCTCCTCTCCCACCCCACCCAGGCTACCTTGTGAGTTATCTCCCAATTTTTATAATTAATTAATAAAGAATACATGGTTTTTAAATGATAGTGACTTTATTTCCAATCTGTGATCGAAGGGGGGAGGGCAGTTTGCTTACACGGAATTTTAAAGTCAACCAAGGGGGCGGGTTTTCACATAGAACTGTCACACCATAGCCTGGCCAGTCATGAAACTGGTTTTCAAAGCTTCTCTGATGCGCAGCGCTTCCTGATGTGCTCTTCTAATCGCCCTGTGTCTGGCTGTGCGTAATTGGCTGCCAGGCGATTTGCCTCAACCTCCCACCCTGCCATAAACGTCTCCCCCTTACTTTCAGAGATTGTGGAGCGCACAGCAAGCAGCAATAACAATGGGGATATTGGTTTTACTGAGGTCTGAGCGAGTCAGTAAACTGTGCCAGCGACCCTTCAAACGTCCAAATGCACACTCTACCACCATTCTGCACTTGCTTAGCCTATAGTTGAATAGCTCCTCACTACTGTCCAGGGTCCCTGTGTATGGCTTCATGAGCCAGGGCATTAAGGGGTAGGCTGGGTCCCCAAGGATAACATAATTTCTGCGGGATGTCTGGGGCTCTGACCCGCTTGCATCTGTGGTTCATTAGCAGGCTTGCCTGATATTCTAGGCAGCACTGAATCTCCATTAGACAAAACTTAAAGAAGAGAATGACCTGGGGAGTCATTCCCATTTTTGTCTAGGCGCCCCCGACCGACCTCACGGAGGCCGGCCAGGAGCACCCATGACAGCAGCAGACGGTACAGTATGACTGGTAACTGTCTTTGCTAACTTGCAAAGGCAAGAAGCTGCAGCTGCTGCTATGTAGCACTGTAGTACTATGTCTGTCAGCAGCATGCAGTAGACATACGGTGACAGTGAAAAAAGGCTGAACGGGCTCCATGCTTGCTGTGCTATGGCGTCTGCTCAGGCAATCCAGGGAAAAGGGCATGAAATGGTTGTCTGCCATTGCTTTCACGGAGGGGGGGTTGATTGACGACATTTACCCAAAACCACCCGCGACAAATTTTTGGCCCCATCAGGCATTGGGAGCTCAACCCAGAATTCCAATGGGCAGCAGGGACTGCGGGAACTGTGGGATAGCTACCACAGTGCACCACTCCGAAAGTCGACGCTTGCCATGGTTCTATGGATGCACACCGTCGAATTAATGTGCTCAGTGTGGACGCATGCACTCGGCTTTATACAATCTGTTCCCAAAATCGACTTCTGTAAAATCGGAGTAATTTTGTACTGTAGACATATCCTTATTTTGGTGCAGGACAGTCCATAAACTCATTAATGTAATGATTGTGTTTGCAACAGGGTCCTACACTGCCGCTGCTTCAGTTTCCTCTATTTGGGCTTTCCAGTAATTGTACCCAGGATCTTCTATGAGGCAAATATCACGCCTTCTCAGGGTCTCATTAATTAAAATAATGCCACAGTTCAAATGACAACTTAAGCCAAAACAAGCCTTTCCCCATGTCTTCAGTCCCTTGGCGGCTCACCAGTTTTCTCACCTAGGTCCTTCTGCCTGGAATTTCTGTAGTCCTCCTTCCAATGAAGGCTGTTCCTCTTCTTGAAATTTCTGCTCCTGCCCCTTACTGCGGGTAACTACAGACAGTACTTTCCTTCTGGTTGCTGTAGAGATCCCGTTCCTTCATCTTCACTGATCCACTGTCCCCTGTAGGAACCTCCCTGTAGGTATCTCTCCACAGTTACCCTTGTATCAGGATTTCAGGCTCCAGCTCTCTCAGGATGCTAAATCCAGCTAAGCAGAGACGCTTAGTCAGGCCCACTCCAGACTCTGGGCTTCTCTGGAAAGCCCTCCTCTATGTTTTTCCAAACCCCTGCCTTCTGTTCCATCCAGTCTCCTTCCTATAGGAGCCCTACCCTTGGTCTACCGTCACATGATGGCTGGCCACTTGATCCAGCCCAAACCCATCTCCTTGGACCAGATGACTAGGCACAGATGGGGCTGAGCCCAAATCCCTTCAAGGGCCAGCCCACTCTAATGGAGTGTTCTAAAGGGGGCTTTGGACCGAAATAAGAGACACCTGAGTTCTTATAACTAAAGAGACATACTAAAACATGGTGAGCCAAATTGTTCTGTGCCCTGAATCTACTGAATTCAATGGAATTAAATCAGGGATAATTCATCCCATTCTTTCACTGATTTTTAGGAAAACCACAGTGTGTTTGGACTGTTGCTTTAAGCCACCACATCTCTACAGAGGAATTGGCTCAAACACATCACGTTGGTGGCAGTTCCCACTGGCATTGTTGCCCAGGGCAGGCATGAAATCTCATGGAGCACATGGAGTAGAGGCAAGCTGGGGTCTCTTTTCCCAAACCAAGTACTGCTATTCCATTAAAGTTACACCCATGCACCATTACTGATGGCACTTCCTCTGCCCCACAACCATATGTTAGAAAAATGACATGTCAGG
Organism: Malaclemys terrapin pileata; assembly: GCF_027887155.1. NCBI lineage: Eukaryota > Metazoa > Chordata > Testudines > Emydidae > Malaclemys > Malaclemys terrapin. Next base: position 181,108,912 of record NC_071507.1, on the reverse strand, counting down.
AAAGTGAGAACAGTTAATGGGAAATGGCCCATAAAGTTGAAGATTTGAGACATGACCCAGATACACTGAAAGTCTACTGTGTACTGAAGTGCATGGAAAAATGGTCTCCTACCAGTATGCATTCTGCTTCAGGAGAGGCCAGAGGGGAGTCACAAAGTTTTCAAAGTGCTCTTTAATGGGGAAGCAACCTAGCAGTGCCAAGTGAGTAACTGATTCTTAAACAGCTGTTAAATGTAATATTCTAGGCTGCAGTTCTCATACAGAATTTGCCAAATATAGATTATTAATAAAACATGATGGGTACTTCTGTAAATTCTTCCAGCTGAGGAATTCTAAGGAATACTGGGGACTAAGCCTTTCATGATACACCTGCTAAGGAGGTAAAATATGTGACACTACACCCCATATTCATCATAGTAATATTATGCTATGCTTATGGCATAATTATGATGCATTTTATACAAGATGGGTCATTGGAAAAGTTATGATTTGCTGAATATGATTATCTTCTTTGCATGCATGTATCATTTTTGTATCTAAAGTTATGAATATTGACCATGTAGCTGTATTTCATATGTGGTTAGGCCTGGTGACACCAACTAGGCAAACTGCATCCAGTCTAGATAGCAATATAAGGCAGGGGAGTGACATCGGTTGTTCTTCACTTCCCCACAACTCAACACCTGAGAGAAGCTCTGAAAGAAAAAGACTTGGAACAGGGGTGGGGAACCCAAGCTGCAAAGCAAGTGTAGCTTGTGCTTTGAAAATTTGCAAGCCTGCTTGTATCAGTCAGGTTGAGAAATTGCTAATTCATATCCAATCTAATATTTTAGGCTTAGTTTGTGGTTTTGTTTATTTACTAGATAATCTGCTTTAATCTGTTTGCCATCAGTTATAATAATTTAAAATCTATATTTTTGAAGTTAATAAACTTGTTTTTGCTTTATCTAAACCAGCGTACTTTTGAGTGAAGTGTCTGGGGGAAAATCTCAGCTTGGTTTAACACAGGTTTGTTGCATGTTCCTCTCCACTGAGGGAAAGGCTACCTAGGTAATAAGTCCATACTGGTCAGGGTTTCGATCAGGGCAGGAATGTACAGCTCTGGGGTCTTAGCCTGGGGAGCTGGGAGTTATTTTGACTGTAGCCTCTCTATTGTTGGTTCATGCAGTGGCTGGCCACAGTCTGCATGCAACGGCAACAGGGCATAGCCCTGCCTGTGTGAATGCTGGTGGGAGTGTAGGACCGGGAACAGCAGCTGTTATAGCAGCACACTGTTGAGAGGGAGCCCAGGCTGGTGAGTCAGAGGGTTCAGAGGTACTCCAGTTCCAGGCAGCACACCGGGGTGAACCGGTCACAATATGATGCTGTAGTGGGGTGGCTACCCCGCTCCTAAAATAGCAGGGGTTAAAAGCAGCCCTGCAGAGGGCTGCAGCTCTAACTGCTGCTAGGCTGATTGGGGAAGTAGCTGCAGTTGGGCCATGCCCCAATCAGGCCACAGCTGGCCTGTATAAAAAGGCTGGGAGCCAGGAGCTCAACAGTCTCTCTCTGCACTTAGAGGCAGGCTGGCTGGCTGGCCCGCCCGGCCAGCCGGCCGGCCGGGTACTGGGGGTCCCAGAGGGCAACCCTGGGGTAGGCCAAGGTAGCTGGTCCAAACCCAACCTTGCCTGTGATGAGTGGCCTATACTGCAGTCTGCCCCAGGGAGCAGGGGCTAGTTGGCAACTGGCAGTAGCCTTATTCTGAGGTGAGGTAGGGCTACTGAGTTGGGGTTCCCCAGGAAGGGGAGACCCTAAGACTGTGGGGTTACTGCCAGGGTGTTGCTGGCACAGAGGGCCCGAGGGGGCAACAGTGGGGTTTTGTGCCAATGAACACACTAGGGTGGAAAAGCAGACAAAGTTTATTCAAGAGCTCTGAATAGGCACTAGGAGACCAGCATGTCTCAAATCAAGTGCACTGAGACAAGCAGTTTTCCCTTTTTATTCTTTTTTTCCTCCCCCCCCCCTCCCCCCTCCTTCTGCAGTAGTTACATTAAGCAGTAGCAATTACATTTAAGGAGTTAAGTCATCTTGGCAGCTATAAGTCTAGCTTGTAAGTAACTCTTCTTTGAACTGTTAGCTTGTCCTTTTCCCTTTGATCTGTTATCTTGCCTTTCAGCCAGAAGCATGCAGGCCTTATTACTATTGCTTCCCAGCTGCTGGCCTGTGAGGTTAGTAAAGTTTAACATGCAGGGGCTTGGTTTACTTTGGCCTAGAGTGGGGGGGCTTCATTGATTCTCATGGTCTTCTAACCCCTCCCCCCCCCGAGTTACCTAGGGTGATGCCTAGTGACACCAACAAGGGGGCAGCATCCCAGGTAAAAGGGCACTGGGGTCCAGGGAGGGACATGGGGGGGGGGGGGGGGCAGAGGACAGGCAGATCACTGGCCTGCAGGGGGTGCTCCAACGCTGAATTGAGTTTCTTCCCAGAAGAGACCAGCAGGAGGCGCCGCAGGGGTGAGTCCGTTTCCCTAGATGCCCATTTTATAGATGGAGAAACAAGATTGAGACTACTTGCTCAAAGTCACACAGGAAGTCTATGGAAGAACTAGGGTTAGAACTCTGAATTCCTAAATCCTATTTTTGTGCTGTAGCAATGTCCTAATAGACTGCATAAAGGAGAACAAAGAAAGATTAAGTGTAGTGAATCCATGTATTTTTAATATAGTGAGACAGATGCTCACTAGTGTAAACTCTGGCAACTCCATTGTCTAATTTACCCCAGCTGAGGATCTTCCCTAGTACCTCAGCGTTCATTATGCAGCATATTATTTCTTAATTCGATGTTCCTTGAGGTATCCCAATTAGAGGACTTTGGCAGTATTGTATTATTATTTGTTATTATGGTTGGACTCAAGTGGGTGTGTTCTGATTTTGGCTAAGTGTCAGTCAATACTCTATCTTTCTAATAATAAATTCAAATCTGCCCTGATGTTGGTTATGGTTTTGTGTGCATTGTCTATAAGAAAGTGGAATATTTTATACTTTCCAGGTGAGATTGTAAACTGTTTGGGGCAGGGATTATCTCTTGCTGTTTCTGTACAGTGTCTAGCACAAGCAGTCCAATTTATAATCTCTAATACAAATAATCATAACTAATTATAACAACCACATTTGACATCAAACTAGATAAACCATCAGCTCTTTTTTTAAATAGTTTTTGCCCTGCTGTTATGGGAACAAAATGAAAACCCTGCAAACCTCAGACTAAGCATTACTATTCTAGATATATAAGCCAATCCCAGCATTGCTAAAATAAAGCTAGGAACACAGATTTAGTAATCTCAGTAATGAGAATTTCATATAGAAGCATGCAGCTAGCTCACCATCTGCATTGCTGAAATTCACATATGTAGTAAACCAGATCCCATTTTAAAAAGCAGTAAGTCACCAGGCCCATGTGGTACATGCACCCAAAGGTTCTGAAGGACATAAGAATCAAGTGGCTGAGCTGCTAGCAAAAATATGCATTTACTCATTAAAAAGAATATACTGGAGGGAAGAAAATATTGTTGTACCTATATTTAAAAATATAGCAGTTTGGTCAATTTGGGAATTACAGAAAAACTAAATTATTGAAAACCTTAAATCACGGGGTGAAATCCTGGGCATCTTGAAGTCAATGGGACTTTTGCCATTGACTTCAATGAGTACAGGATTCATCCGTGGTTTACACAGAAATCAGCTATGACAAATGCACTTGGATGTCTTTTTGCGTTCTTTATAGTCTTATTGACCTCATACTGAGGAAAAAGACAAGAGAATAATCCCTGACGAGTCAAGTGTAAAAGTATAATTAGGTAGGCCAAAAAAATAATTTGAAGAGCAACTAACTCAAAAAACAGGTGGGAAAAAAGTATCAGAATCAGGCAGCCTGTGCCCTCCCCCCTCCCCCCAAAAGAAAAAAAAGTCAGTGGGGCCACTGGATGATTGAGGTACTAAAGGAGCACTCAAGGAAGACAAGACCATTGCAGAGAAGATAAATGAATTCTTTGCATCGGTCTTCACTGTAGATGATGTGAAGGAGATTCCCACACTGGAGTCATTCTTTTTAGTTGATGCATCTGAGGAACTGTCACAAATGGAGGTATTGATAGAGGAGGTTTTGGAACAAATTGATAAATTAAACAGTAATAAGTCACCAGGACCAGATTGAGTTCCTTTAAAACTCTTGGGGAAAACTAATCTGAAATTGTAGAACTAGTGTCTGTGGTATGCAACTTATTGTTTATATCAGGTGACTGGAGGATAGCTAATGCGATTCCAATTTTTAAAACAGCCTCCAGAGGTGATCCAGGCAATTGAAGGCCAGTAAGCCTAACTTCAGTATCAGGCAAACTGGTTGTAATTATAGTAAAGAATAGAATTATCAGACATAGATAACATGATTTGTTGGGGAAGAGTAAACATGGATTTTGTAAAGGAAATCATGCCTCACCAATCTTTTAGAATTCTTTGAGGGGCTCAACAAATGTGATCTAGTGGATATAGTACTTGTACTTTCAGAAAGCCTTTGACAAAATCCAAGAATAAAAGCTCTTAAGTAAGCAGTCATGGGATAAAAGGGAAGGTCCTGTCACGTATAAGTAATAGGTTAAAAGACAGGAAACAAATGCTAGGAATAAGCGGTTGGTTTTCACAGTGGAGAGAGGTAAATAGTGGAATCTGTACTGGGACCAGTGCTCTTCAACATATTCATAAGTGATCTGGAAAAGGGGGTAGACAGTGAGGTGGCAAAGTTTGCAGATCTTACAAAATTACTCACGATAGTTAAATCCCAATCAGACTTTGAAGAGTTATAAAGGGATCGTGCAAAACTGAGTGACTGGGCAACAAAATGGCAAATTAAATTCAATGTTGATAAATGCAAAGTAATGCACACTGGAAAACATAATACCAACTAGACATAAAAAATGATGGGGTCTAAATTAGAGGTTAACACTCAAGAAAGATCTTGGAGTCATCGTGGATAGTCCTCTGAAAACATCTGCTCAGTGTACAGAAGTAGTCAAAAGCTAACAATGTTAGGAACCATTAGGAAAAGGATACATAATGAAATAGTAAATATCATAATGCCTCTATATAAATCCATAGTACGTCCACACCTTGGATACTGCATGCAGTTCTGGTTGCCCTATCTCAAAAAAGATATATTAGAATTAGAGAAAGTACAGATAAGGGCAACAAAAATGATTAGGGGTATGGAACAGTTTCCATATGAAGGGAGATAAAAATGACTGGGACTGGTCATCTTAAACAAGAAATGACTAACGGAGAATATGGAATAGGTCTAAAAATCATGAATGGTATGGAGAGTGCATACGAAAGTGTTTACCCCTTCACATAAGACAAGAACCAGGGCCAACCAATTAAATTAATAGGCAGCAGGTTTAAAACAAACAAAAGGAAGTAATTTTTTGCATAACATCCAGTCAATCTGTGGAACACATTGCCAGGGGATGTTAAGAAATCCAAAACTATAACTAGGTTTAAAAAAAAAAATTTAGGTAAGTTTCTGGAGGATAGGTCTATCAATGCCTATTAGCCAGGATGGGCAGGGATGCAACTCTGCTCTGGGTGTCCCTAAGCCTCTAACTGACAGATGCTGGGACTGGACAACAGGGGAAGAATCACTTGATGGTTGCCCTATTCTGGTCATTTCCTTTGAAGCTTCTGGCATTGGCCACTGTTGGAAGACAGGATATTGGGCTAGATGGATCGTTGGTCTGACCCAATATGGCCATTACTACATTCTTATGGAGATAACAATGATCCATGCTAGGACTGGGCCTTGATCACTGGTCTTCCACAATGAATCCTCTTTTGAAGATTTGTCAGACTGAAGTGTAGGCCCCAATCCAGTCAGACATATAAATGTATAAGGGCAACATCGTCATGATCCTAGGTCTCTAACCTTAACTTTTTTTTATTCTTGTGCACCCATAACTTCTACTGGGCTGCAGGGGATTTTGAATACACAAGGAATTCAAGATGAAGCTCAGAGACTCTCTAACCTTTCTGCTTAGCCTACTAGGGTTGATCCTATTGAGGGCACTGTGATTACCTACTCACATCAATCAGAACAGAATCATATCCCCAATTTGCAAGAAAACAAACTACCTTCCCATTGTCATTACAAAAATAGAATCATAGTCAATACCTAAGTCATGAAATCTATGTTCTATAGCATTTTTTTTTTATTTCAGCAAAACTTGTATGCTATGTTATTTTTTAGGAAAATGTCTGAGCCCAGAAAACACTAGTCAGTGGACAAAGACAATAAATATATATGTGTGTGTGTGTGTATATATATATATATATATATATATATACACACACAAATTGCCCTATACATCTATGCTTATGCCAGTATATCAACAGGCACCAATGTTAACAGAAAATCAGCATGAACAAAATATCAGGGTGTTTGGGGTAGAGGGAGGGTTCAGGCTTCTTTGAGATTCAGCACAACTTCTTTCTAATTAGACGTGCTCTATATATGCATATATAAATTTTGTAAATGCCTTGAGCATGCCAAATCTTATTTTAATTAGACCAAATAAGACTGATGCTTTAGAGAGTTTGAAACTTTAATGTTACATTCGATTCAACTGTAAAATGAAATCAGTGAAAAGCACCAGATTTTCATTTCTCTCTTTTTAAGCAAAAAGAGTAAAAATATAATGACTCATACAACTCCAGCAGATACAGCAGAAGAATTCTCACATCTATTCAGCACACAGAAAGAACAGAGTTTGAAAATACATAATTCTGAGCAAGTATGCAAAACATAAATGTCAACTAGAGAGGAATTTAAATAAAAACTGGCCCAAGGGGGTGGGGAATCTTAAAGCTGAAATAGGCATCTTGGGAAATATATGTGCTGTGTTGTCAGATGGAGAACTTATTCCGCTTGAATAAAACCATAAGCAGGCTTCCAAGAACCTCATTTTTACAAGTTATTGATCAAACAAGATTTTGAAATTTATTCTGGATTTCTTTTCTTGCTGGGTAACATTATTTGCCCTGCTGAATATTTAATAATGCTTAAACTTTTATTATATTTTTATGGTCACACACCAATAAAGATTCTAAGCAGATAGTTATTTTTTGGCATATACATTTTTAAAAGTCCTCTTTTTTCCCCTTTTAAAATGAACTGCTGATACATTTTCTTCATATTTTAATGTGAGGAACTCATCTACTATAAGGAGACAATACCCGTGAGAAAGTTCACATTGAAAACTATGGATACAAGGACACATTAGATTGTCATTTAAAGGATAGAAATTTTAATCTAAAAAATAAGTTTATTTTCTGTGGGCCTAATTCTGGCACCCGTACTCACATCAAGCAAACAGCTCTTCATTAAATCACACGAGCATGGTCTATGCAGACCAATTAAGCACAACACATTAGTGATCACACTCCCATTGATCACATTACCCCAGCATGTTGACAAGCCCAATTTTATCTGTTGCTCATAGTTCTGTGGATCACAGCGAGTGACTTGTTGGGTCTATTGGCCCATACATCACATTTGTTTGAGATGTATGGAAGCCGAAACAGAGGAACTGTATCTACTGTCAAGTCTTCAGTAATTGTCTTTAAAAAAGAAAAAAATCTCAGACTAGAAAAGATCATTTCTTTACTGAAAATGTGATTGGAAAGATTGAGTGCACTTGGAGTTGCATCTGAACAAAGTGAGCATAATCGGTTAGGTGCACAGTTAGTTAGGACTAAAGGGAAACCCTTAAGAGGATAATAAATTTCAGCAGAGAGAACATCAGAAGAGTGTTAGAAGCGTGGGGTGCAATCAATCAAGGTAAAGCCTTGGAGGGAAAAGACAGCAAAGGGAAATGGAAATACTCAAAGAAAAATGACTGTATCTCTAAGTGTTATGAATTCCAGGGGGAGATAAACAGAGGAGGGGGTAAAAAAAAAAAAAAAAGGCAAGATTAGCAGGGATGAACCAGGAAAAGCAAAAAGTGATGAGGGGCAAGAAATACCACAGCCTTTATATGCAAGTAATAGAACATGAAATACAGAAGAGGAATAGACTGGCTAGAGAATGAAGTTGTTTAAAAATAGCAAAGGAGCAATAAAAAAAGCTTTTGTAGACAGTTAAGATGAGAAGTACATTTTAAAGAGGATTTAAGGAAGAATGACTGTATTTTAAGTTTCCATAAAAATCACAGCCATGATATACTGTAAAATTCTCTACAAATCCTTTTCCACAGTGCTTCCCACCTCACCCCACACTTAGTATGGCTTCCAGTGGTGTGTGGTCACTAGTGTTGTACCTGTTTTGTACTACAAAGTAGTATCCTGATTTCCCCTCATGTAGTTGAAAAATGGAATCAGGTTCTAAGCAATTGAGGGAATACGAGTTAATTAGACAGCTGGTTAGGATTCTGTGACCCTGCCATTTGAGGATAGTCAAAGCACACCATACTTGGGCCATACCTCTTCCCCAGTACAACGTCTACACTTGAGGCTTGATGGGCGTTGCCTAGAAACTAACTATTCCAGCTGTATGTCTGGAGAACTCCCCATCAGCAGGGGAGATGTGGCCAGTTTCTGTCCTCTTTGTGGCAACATACTAAGACTAAGCAGGTAGAGGAGGGGGCCAGTATCTGGCCCTAAAATACTTTTGCCATAAGAGAAATACTGTAATGTTCCCAGCTTTGGTCAATAAGCCAAACTGCCCCAACACCAACATACTGACTTTCTACAATTGATTTTACATTTTAAAACTAAAACCTCTTTGCATTATTTCAGCTGTGATATAAAATATGCCTATTGGTTACTCTTCTAGGGCATGATGCAGCTCCCATGTAAGTCAATAGAAAGCTTCCCATTGAAGTAATGGAAGTTGGATCAGGACCCAGGAGAGTTAAATAGATGTAGAACTGCAGGAAGCAGAATCAGGATCTGACTCAGGACGCCAGATCTTCAAGTGCTCAGTGCCCACAATTGGGGCCAGATTGTCAAAGCACTCAGCTCCCATTGTGACACTTATTCTCAGATTTTCAACCAACCTCAGAAGCAACCTGCCTGCTGAGCAATTTTTTTAAATCTGGTCACTTATTTTGGTGCTTAAGTGGAAGCAGAGCTTGCCTGAAAATTCTGGCCTCAGAGTCTCAGCTTCCATTTTAAACACGGGGGTAAAATAACTGTACTAAAGTGAATGGGAGTTTTACCATTGACTTCACCTGAGATTTAAAAAAAAAAAAAAATCCTTTTTTTATCCCCTCCCTCTTCTTGTTTTCTTCCTTTCTTTTGCTTTCTCTCTTTATTTCAAATACTCTGTTTTAAACATTAAAAATATACAGCATGTAGACCCTGCTTTGGCCCTGTCTTCTCATGGCTGTGAATTCTGTGCTCAGGAAACTCAAAAATATTCAGGTTTCTAATGCAATATTGACTTGGTTCAGTTGGATAACTGTAGTGTTTTTCTCCACTGATGTTAATTTATATGTAAATATAGATTTTATATAAAATAGCTATAACTAGTGTTATGGTTGTCTAATCAAGGGCCTTTTCAGTTTTAACTTTCCAAATATTTCATCCTTCATGTTGAAACTTTTCAGGACTGATCTCTGCCTATAAGTGTTTGGGAAAAAGTGGTTTGAATATTTTTGAGAGAAAGAAAAGTTTGTGTGTGGGGAAACAAAAACAAAAACTTCCCCCATATGAAAGAAATTAATTAATATTGCTGTATGTTCCCCCATACCCCACCTCTCCCTGCACCCCTTACAGTTCTAGCACTGAAAATTTAAATTTCTCATAGAAACTGTTCTCATTGAGTAAAAATCCTATGTGTGTGTTTCAGTGGAAAATAACTTCTCTTGTAGCGGTACTATTTGAGTTAGAAAATAACCAGTTCATCCATATACTTTATTTTTTAAGCTACCTTTGCCAGTGTTCTTTTAGCCACCTCTACTAGCATCCAATCCAGCTTCCTTTCATTGTAAATACAAAGATTCCAATTAGCCAAAGTGGTGAGAAAATGGAGGGAAATGTTCATGAAAATATTACTGAATTTTCATCTGTTTTTGATGGAATTTAATTTTTATCAAAAATTTCCCAACCACCTCTGTAGTTGGTTACAAAACCAACTGTCTAGTTGGCAGCCGGTTTCAAGCGGAGTACCCCAACGGTCAGTCCTGGGGCCGGTTTTGTTTAATATCTTTATTAATGATCTGGAGGATGGTGTGGACTGCACTCTCAGCAAGTTTGCAGATGACACTAAACTGGGAGGCGTGGTAGATACACTGGAGGGTAGGGATCGGATACAGAGGGACCTAGACAAATTAGAGGATTGGGCCAAAAAAAACCTGATGAGGTTCAACAAGGACAAGTGCAGAGTCCTGCACTTAGGACGGAAGAATCCTATGCACTGCTACAGACTAGGGACCGAATGGCTAGGCAGCAGTTCTGCAGAAAAGGACCTGGGGTTACAGTGGACGAGAAGCTGGATATGAGTCAACAGTGTGCTCTTGTTGCCAAGAAGGCTAACGGCATTTTGGGCTGTATAAGTAGGGGCATTGCCAGGAGATCGAGGAACGTGATCGTTCCCCTTTATTCGACATTGGTGAGGCCTCATCTGGAGTACTGTGTCCAGTTTTGGGCCCCACACTACAAGAAGGATGTGGAAAAATTGGAAAGAGTCCAGCGGAGGGCAACAAAAATGATTAGGGGTCTGGAGCACATGACTTATGAGGAGAGGCTGAGGGAACTGGGATTGTTTAGTCTCCAGAAGAGAAGAATGAGGGGGGATTTGATATCTGCTTTCAATACCTGAAAGGGGGTTCCAAAGAGGATGGAGCTTGGCTGTTCTCAGTGGTGGCAGATGACGGAACAAGGAGCAATGGTCTCAAGTTGCAGTGGGGGAGGTTTAGGTTGGACATTAGGAAAAACTTTTTCACTAGGAGGGTGGTGAAGCACTGGAATGGGTTACCTAGGGAGGTGGTGGAATCTCCCTTCTTTGGAGGTTTTTAAGGCCAGCTTGACAAAACCCTGGCTGGGATGATTTAGTTGGGAATTGGTCCTGCTTTGAGCAGGGGGTTGGACTAGATGACCTCCTGAGGTCCCTTCCAACCCTGATATTCTATGAAAACAGTTTTTTTTTAATAAATAGTAAAAAAAGGAATGAAAATTCTCTCTTTCCGCCCTCCCCCCCCCCCCCCCAATTTTCATTTTCGTCAAAATTATCCAAACAGGCCTGTCCATAAACTTAAAGGAAAATTGAATTGCCCGCTCAATGAGGAAAGATTGCACCATGGTTTCATGCATGGGGGTCTTTCTATTGGGTTCAATGGCTTTGGATCAGGTCCAACATGAGACAAGGATCTGTGTCTGGAATGTATGAAAGAACTGTAGCTGCCATGTCACTTATTTAGATACCTTGACTCACTTTTTGATTTATGGAGTCCTACATTTGGATTTTGTTCCCTACTACATTTGATTCAGTTCTAAAAGCCACTATCATCAGGTGGGAAAACATAAGACTCTATAAGCTTCTTGTCCTTATATTTCTTTATGGTCTGTCAATGTCTATGGCTTGTACACTATTTTCTCTTATAAAGTTGCCTTATATGATTAAAAACCAAACCCAGGCAATTAGTCATTGGGATAATATTTACTTTCTAAATATTATTTATTTTAGCTTTACTAAACACAGCCACATGTATTCCACCTGACGCACATACACCCAGGAACAGTTTGTTCGCCTGCCACAGTAGAGGCAACTGCCAACAAGAGAAATTAATCTTTCATTATAAAAGTAATTGCTGACAAGATTTTCTGAGAAATGAGATGGTAAAATCTGCCAAATAACCACACATTTTGTCAAATAATGGCAAGTTCATGAAGGATAAATAAGCTTGTACTTGATTTTACATTCCCCCCCCATGAAACTTTCCCAACTTCTGCAAAATGAACTGCAGCTCTAGTCAAAATTGAGCTCCACAAAAGGCAATTAAGCCCGTGCTTTGTGCTAGTAAATTGAGCCACCTAAAGTAATTGCCAGCACATTGTTGGTGCTGAAAAAATAAATAAACAATAGTGCAAATGATATCATAGAAGACTGACTTTGGGGGCTATATTTGAGAAAGTGTCTTCATGACTTTTAATTCATGCCCATCATATCACAAGGCCCTCTCAGTGAACAAAATGTAGGCAGTTGTCAGAAAAAAAAATTGAAGACAACTCAATTGGACATCTCAGCCCAATACTAACTCAGGGACTGAAACTAATCCTAACTTGAAAACCATAGGAACAGCGGATTATGCAGTGTTTATTCAAGGAAACACAAAGGTGAAGAAGTCCATCTGGATATGTTTCCCCCTAAAAGAGATTACTTTATCCTGCAATGTTATAAGATTTATCATTTTTATTTAGGATTTTTTCCCCCAAAATACTTATCCAGCCCCTAATTCATTGTCCCTCCTGTCCTTGTCCTTTGGATTTGATTGTTATGGCCTTTTCTCTTTGTGCCTCACGCAAGGTCCCTCCACGGCTGCAATATGTGTGCTCTCCCAAGTATGCTGTAGCAGGGAGTATATGTTGTACAGAGCTCGTGTGCTCCCCACTATGGGCCAACGAGCCCTACATGGCTCCTGGAGCTTCCCCTGAAGTGGCAGGTTTGATGGTTTTCCTTCATTTGAAGCAGACTTGCGTCATAACACTTCAATCTGACCATACATCATCAACTTCTCTACATAAAGTAATTTGACCTACATTGAAGTACTACCAATCTCTTCCTTAATTCGAGTTCATGCGCCCTTGTTCTAATATTTGACAATAGCTCAAAAAAGTTTTAGCTTGTGTCCTCTGTGGTCTTTCAGAATTATGTTTACAGCACATCTGTGAGGCCATCTTATCTTTCTTACCTTATATCACCTTTGTGCAATACTAAGATCTTCAAGTCACTGTGCAGTTCTTAATGCCCTCTGCTAAGCCAATTTCATTTCTATAGAAATATTTTGTAATAAGGTATCTGAATTATGCAACATATTTCACATCAACCTGTCTTGTCCCTTTCACAACAATAACCCATTGTTTCTCTGACATTTTATATACATCCATTTTGTTTCTCAGTCTTCCTTTATGTAAGCAGTGGTTTGATTTTTTTTTTTTAGAGCAGTGATGCCCAAACTTTTCCTGTCAGGCCCCCTCTTACCAGTAATGTAATCGGGCAGGGTCTGCCCCCCCCCACACACACCCATTACTGCACAGTTGGCTCAGCAGAGGGGCTTCGGCTGAAGGCAGAACTGGGGGCTGAACTGGATATGGAGGAGGAACTGGAGCTAGAGATGGAGCTGGCTGGGGTTTATAGATTCATAGATTCTAGGACTGGAAGGGACCTCGAGAGGTCATCAAGTCCAGTCCCCTGCCTTCATGGCAGGACCAAATACTGTCTAGACCATCCCTGATAGACATTTATTTAACCTACTCTTAAATATTTCCAGAGATGGAGATTCCACAACCTCTCTAGGCAATTTATTCCAGTGTTTAACCACCCTGACAGTTAAGAACTTTTTCCTAATGTCCAACCTAAACCTCCCTTGATGCAGGTTAAGCCCATTGCTTCTTGTCCTATCCTTAGAGGCTAAGGTGAACAAGTTTTCTTCCTCCTCCTTATGACACCCCTTTAGATACCTGAAAACTGCTATCATGTCCCCTATCAGTTTTCTCTTTTCCAAACTAAACAAACCCAATTCTTTCAGCCTTTCTTCATAGGTCATGTTCTCAAGACCTTTAATCATTCTTGTTGCTCTTCTCTGGACCCTCTCCAATTTCTCCTCATCTTTCTTGAAATGCTGTGCCCAGAACTGGACACAATACTCCAGTTGATGCCTAACCAGCACAGAGCAGAGCGGAAAAATGACTTCTCGTGTCTTGCACACTGCACACCTGTTAATACATCCCAGAATCATGTTTGCTTTTTTTGCAACAGCATCACACTGTTGACTCATTTAGCTTGTGGTCAACTATAATCCCTAGATCCCTTCCTGCCGTACTCCTTCCTAGACAGTCTCTTCCCATTATGTATGTGTGAAACTGATTTGTTCCTTCCTAAGTGGAGTACTTTGCATTTGTCTTTGTTAAACTTCATCCTGTTTACCTCAGACCATTTCTCCAATTTGTCCAGATCATTTTGAATTATGACCCTGTTCTCCAAAGCAGTTGCAATCCTTCCCAGTTTGGTATCATCTGCAAACTTAATAAGTGTACTTTCTATGTCAATATCTAAATCGTTAATGAAGATATTGAACAGAGCCAGTCCCAAAACAGACCCCTGCAGAACCCCATTTGTTATGCCTTTCCAGCAGGATTGGGAACCATTAACAACAACTCTCTGAGTATGGTTATCCAGCCAGTTATTAACCCACCTCATAGTAGCCCCATCTGAATTGTATTTGCCTAGTTTATTGATAAGAATATTATGCAAAACCGTATCAAATGCCTTACTAAAGTCTAGGTATACCACATCCACAGCTTCTCCCTTATCCACAAGGCTCGTTATCCTATCAAAGAAAGCTATCAGATTGGTTTGACACGATTTTGTTCTTTACAAATCCATGCTGGCTATTCCCTATCACCTTACCATCTTCCAAGTGTTTGCAGATGATTTCCTTAATTACTTGCTCCATTATCTTCCCTGGCACAGAAGTTAAACTAACTGGTCTGTAGTTTCCTGGGTTGTTTTTATTTCCCTTTTTATAGATGGGCACTATATTTGCCCTTTTCCAGTCTTCTGGAATCTCTCCCGTCTCCCATGATTTTCCAAAGATAATAGCTAGAGGCTCAGATACCTCCTCCATTAGCTCCTTGAGTATTCTAGGATGCATTTCATCAGGTCCTGGTGACTTGCAGGCATCTAAATTTTCTAAGTGATTTTTAACTTGTTCTTTTTTATTTTATCTTCCAAACCTACCCCTTTCCCATTAGCATTCACTAGGTTAGGCATTCCTTCAAACTTCTCGGTGAAGAACGAAACAAAGAAGTCATTAAGCATCTTTGCCATTTCCAAGTTTCCTGTTACTGTTTCTCCCTCTTCACTGAGCCATGGGCCTACCCTGTCTTTGGTCTTCCTCTTGCTTCTAATGTATTGATAAAAAGTCTTCTTGTTTCCCTTTATTCCTGTAGCTAGTTTGAGCTCATTTTGTGCCTTTGCCTTTCTAATCTTGCCCCTGCATTCCTCTGTTGTTTGCCTATATTCATCCTTTGTAATCTGTCCTAGTTTCCATTTTTTATATGACTCCTTTTTATTTTGTAGACCATGCAAGATCTCGTGGTTAAGCCAAGGTGATCTTTTGCCACATTTTCTATCTTTCCTAATCAGTGGAATAGCTTGCTTTTGGGCCCTTAATAGTGTCCCTTTGAAAAACTGCCAACTCTCCTCAGCTGTTTTCCCCCTCAGTCTTGATTCCCATGGGACCTCACCTATCAGCTCTCTGAGCTTACCAAAATCCATTTTCCTGAAATCCATTGTCTCTATTTTGCTGTACTCCCTTCTACTCTTCCTTAGAAACTCTATGACTTCATGATCACTTTCACCCAAGCTGCCTTTTACTTTCAAATTCTCAATGAGTTCCTCCCTATTTGTTAAAATCAAGTCTAGAACAGCTTCCCTCCTAGTAGCTTTTTCAACCTTCTGAAATAAAAAGTTGTCTGCAATACAGTCCAAGAATTTGTTGGATAGTCTGTGCCCCGCTGTGTTATTTTCCCAACATATATTTGGATAGTTGAAGTCCCCCATCACTACCAAATCTTGGGCTTTGGATGATTTTGTTAGTTGTTTAAAAAAAAGCCTAATCCACCTCTTCCAACTGGTTAGGTGGCCTGCAGTAGACTCCTAGCATGACATCACCCTTGTTTTTTACCCCTTTTAGCCTAACCCAGAGACTCTCAACACTTCTGTCTCCTATGTCCATCTCCACCTCAGTCCAAGTGTGTACATTTTTAATATATAAGGCAACACCTCCTCCCTTTTTCCCCTGTCTATCCTTCCTGAGCAAGCTGTACCCATCCACATCAATATTCCAATCATGTGTATTATGGGGGGAGGGATAGCTCAGTGGTTTGAGCATTGGCCCGCTAAATCCAGCATTGTGAGTTCAATCCTTGAGGGGGCCACTTAGGGATTTGGGGCAAAATCAGTACTTGGTCCTGCTAGTGAAGGCAGGGGGCTGGACTCAATGATCTTTCAAGGTCCCTTCCAGTTCTAGGAGATAGGATATCTCCATTAATTTAATTTAATTATCCCACCAAGTTTCAGTGATGCCAGCAATGTCATAGTTGTATTTATTTATTAGCTCTTCCAGTTCTTCCTGCTTATTACCCATACTTCTCGCATTTGTATATAGGCATCTAAGATACTGGTTCGATCTTGCCTCCCAGTTTTGCCCTGACCCTCCTTTCTCTCTGCCATTATAGCCCACACTCCCTCTTGTTTCCAACCCATCTCCCAGGTCTCCATGTTCCCCACTTACTTGTGGGCTTTGCTCACCTGTCCCTGTCGAACCTCCGCACTAGGTTAGCCAATCTGTGTCCAAATAGGGTCTTTCCCCCCCTCGAAAGATGAACACTATCTCTGCCTAGCAGTCCTTCCTCGAATAGCATCCCGTGATCAAGGAAGCCAAAGCCCTCCTGGCGACACCATCTTTGCAGCCAGGCATTCACCTTCATGATGCATCTGTCTCTGCCCGGGCCCCTACCTTTTCATAGGAAGAATCGAAGAGAATACCACTGCGCTCCAAACTCCTTCACCCGTACTCCCAGAGCCCTGTAGTCACTCTTGATCCGCTCAGTGTCACACCGCGCAGTATCATTTGTGTCCACATGGATGAGTAGCATGGGGTAGTAGTCAGAGGGCTGGATAATCCTCGACAATTCCTCTGTAACATTTTGGATACGGGCCCCCGGCAAGCAGCATACCTCCTGAGATGAAATGTCAGGGTGACAGATGAGCGCCTCCGTCCACCTCAGCAGAGAGTCTCTGACCACCACTACCCTATGTTTCCTATTCCCAGTGGTGGCAGCAGACCTCCCAGCCTTAGGGGTACGAGGCTTCTCCTCCTTTACTGTAGGGGGTGATTCCTTCTCTCCTGTATCAAGAAGAGCATAACGGTTCCTTATTACCACGGCGGGAGGGTTTGGAGCAGGGGTGGAGCACTGCCTGCTGCCAGAAGTAACCAGCTGCCAGTGTCCACCCTGAGCCATCTCCTCCTCCACCAGTGGTGTATCAGCAGTCCTGTGTACTGGGACAGCTACCTCAGCTGTCTCCACATGGACACTGTCCAGGAATTGCTCGTGGATTCGGATGCTCCGCAACCTAGCCACCTCCTCCTGTAGCTCTCCCACCTGCTGCCTGAGAGATTCCACCAGCAGGCACCTTTCACATTGGATGGTCCCCTCAGCCTGGATATCAGTAAGTGGAAATTGCAAGTCACAGTCTCTGCAAAACCCCACCAGGATCTGGGTAGAAGCATCCATGCTCAGGCGCTCTGTCTGGCTACAGGCACAGGTGGAGGAGACAGTAGCAGTGCTGGCACAGATGTTGTGGGTCTTCCTAACCATTGTAAGCCTCCCTCTGTCAAACTCCCTCTCAAACTCCCCTGTCTGCAGCCCCCTGTCCGCTGAAAGAGTTGTTTAAGCAAGAAGTTTTGAATGTAGTTGGTTTATAGGTTTTAAGGGGAATAAAGGGAAAACAGATAGAACCAGCAAGGGACCCTCGCTCCCTTCCCACTCACCTTCCAAACTCCCTTGTGAAACTCCCTGTTAGCAGTGGGAGTGTGGGGAGAGGATGAGGGCAGAGCTGCGCTGGGGGCAGAGCATGGGGTGGAGTGGAGCTGTGGCTGGGGCCAGAGGTGGGAGCGGAGTTGAGCTGTAGCTGGGGTCGGAGCTAGGCTGAGGTTGGAGCAGAGCTGGAAATGGAGCTGGAGCTGGGCTGGGGGCAGAGTGGAGCTGGGTGGTGCTACCTCTTTCCCCATGGTGGCTGGATTGGGCCCCACAGTGCACTTCCCCAAACATTCCTCTGTGCCCCCCTAGGGGAGTGTTCCCCACAGTTTGGAGAACACTGTTTTAGGGTCTGCAACAGGATTTGACTCACCACCACTGGCGCCCCTTGCTGGTCGCTCCAGGAATTAGCTCTTGAACACTCTGGGGTGTCCTCACTACATGGTAGCTCACCCATTCTCTCTGTTCTGCTGCCCTGGGACCCGCATTGCTCCCTGCTCGGTGGCATCCTCTTCAGGACAGTCTTCATCCGTTTCAGAGCACTGCCCATTACTCTGGTCTCACCCACTTCCGGAGGGGGTGGGGGTTGTTAACAGCAGTCCTCTGTTTGCCCCTGCCTTGGTGACCAACCACAACCTTAGAGTCTAGCCCCTCATCTCAGGGGTAGGTCACAGTCTGTCTCGGCCCCTCCTCTCAGTGGCCAGGGGCAATACAAAGGCGGGGAAGGAGGCGGTCCAGTCCCACCTGCTACTCTGGGTCCTGTCCCATGGACCCTCTAGCGGCAGCCTCCCTCTGTTGTCCTTCTCTCTCCTCTGCATAGTTTCCCTGGGCCACTTCCCCTTTGGCCCTATGCACCTTCTCTACCCCTTCTAGCAAGGGCCACAGCCTGGCAGGTATCTGGACTGGAACTCCACTCTGCTCCCCCAGGCCTGCCCAGCACTGCTCTATCCAAAGTGCTGCTCCTTAGCTCAGAAGCCAGTCCTTCTCCCTCACTATTCAGGGAGTCAGACTGGCTTTTCCTTTGCTAGGCACCCTTTATATAGGACCTAGCCCGGCCCTGATTGGTTGCCTCTTTCCCTGCCCTGATTAGCTCTTCCCAGGCCTTGGCTGATTGGCTGCTGGTCTGTGCAGCCCCTCAGGCCTGGTTCAGCCTTTTTCCTCAAAGGGTGGGGCACCGCCCCACCACAGGGTCTTATCTTCCATTTCCCCCAGATCTTTCTTATTCAGGATTTTGTATGTACATTTTTTTGGATTGTCATCTGTAACAACATTGTCATTACCTCTTATTTCCTGGAAAAAGGACTGTAAAATCCACTGATTGGCACGTGCTCCTATGCTAAGTTAGGATGAGCTTTTCAGCTTCTTGGCTAGTGTTGGATTCAGACATTTTTTCCCCTGACAGAAGGCTGCCTTTTGTTCACTGAGAGGGCTTTTCCTTATATGATGTGCACCTTCCACTTCAATGAAAGTTGAAGCTATATATTATAGAATTGGGCTTCAGTTTGTACCAATATCTCTGAATCCTTCTCCCCCTCAATCCTTAGGACTAGAATTTGTAATAATATAATCTTGAGTAAAGGTTGATACACAACTGTGCTGCCCAAGCAGAGAGCTAGGAGGCATTGTAGCTAACTCTTCATAGAAGTTAGTCTAAAGAATAGCAAACGTAGTGATTTAGTGAAAAAGATTCTTTACATAGGTTATTAAAAGTAGCCTATAGAATTGTTTGATAGGAATATAATTCTCTATTAAATTCTAGAGGATTGTCTAAAACCACGGATACAAAGGTAATCATTTTCAATTAAATTCTATAGGACGGGTACATAAGGATAGGACCTGTAGTCGATTATTTCATTTTATTGTCCATTTATTGGGTGATGTTAGGATTAACTAACATATCATGTCATATATATAATCATTGTATGCCAAATAGAGTTGAATTGTAGGATTGTAGAAGTATAAGATTGTTCAGTCACTGTGATTATTCTTGGCCTTTGTATGGGAGAAGTCCCACCTTTCTTACATCCCCACACCTCCTTCAGGTAGGTAGCTCCCATGGGGGCCCTAGGAGACAGGATAGCCTGTGCTTACCAGCCATATTGTGAATGGCCTCCACCCAAAGATACAAAATGAAGAAAGATTCCTTGTACCCTCATGCACCCTAAGCACCAATGCAGGGGCCATCCACAAATTAGTCATGGATTTTAACCTGTGTAATGACAGTAAAATCAGCAACTCTGTGTTAAGGCACCTTACTTTTCCCTCTCTGCTTTGTTGATCTCATGTCAAAGATTAGTTATAGGAGTAGCAGAGATGAGAAAAGAGCAAAACCATTCTGCAATCAATAGCATAATTAGAGTGATGAATCATGGGAAGGATGCTACCTGTGACACTGTATCATCAAGCACAGGGCCTGTGAATCAATAACTATGTGTAAATTGGCCATACGGAGTTTCTATTGATATCTTATGTAGTCAATTACATGGGAATCCCTCGCTTGTGTATAACCACCAGGGGGTTTGGAGAGCATGGTCCTTTTAAAACCTGTGCTGAAGTAGAGAAAGTGCTAGCTGTTCCAGGACGAGGAAATGCTCTCCACCACTAGAGGAGGAGGGTGGAGAGAGAGAGTGTGCAACATTGGTGTGTATGAAGCTAGACCTCCAGACCAATGGGCTAGATGCGAGCAGGCCTCTATGTAGCAAAGCAACTAAGAACCAGCATGAAGCCTGAGAGAGACAGAGCAGCCAACTGGGGATGCCCCAGGACAGGAGCCAGGAGGAGCACCTGAGAAGAACAAATTGGAGTTAGACCCAGTATCACCATCTCCCAGAGCTGTATGGGGCTGTGAGTACTGGGACTTGTGACCTTGCATTGGGAATAAGGAGGGAGGCTGTAGCTAGGTAGGTGAGGCGGTTGTCATTCTGTATGCTTTACAGAGACTAGCAGAAGAGGGCACTGGAGGGGTTTGTTGGGGAAAGTTTACTGGTGCCAAAGACAACCAGGGGCATTCTAACTTGTGATATCTTATGATCTAAGTTTACTATTGGTTAGCTGCTTATGCTAAGGCTTTTTAGACCTTGATTAGTTCAGTTAAGCTATTGCGGCTTGTAGGCTCATTGAATTGTTGCCTTAATTTATACCTATCCCTTACTACCAAATACCTATCCACATAGGCTACACTGGTGTGCAGTGTGACAGAAGATGGACAGATTCTGGGTATTTTTAATGTGTTGTGTTTCCTATGTTCACAAAACATACACAGCCTGGAGCACTTTTTGATGAAAAGATCCCTAAACTTTAAAATAAATGGGACTGCATTGGCTAATATCATACTCCTTAAACCAAAATTGAATTCAGAAGTTCAATTTAAATCTTGGCAGCCTTTCAGGAACATTAAAAGGAAATTAAATCAGTTTTGGAGAGTCGAGTTCCTGTATTTTAAGTTTAGTTTCAGATAAATGTTAGAAATCCTCTGCTTTTTGGAATCTTTCTCAATCACACAGGACTGAGACCCTGCAGCAGCAACCCTCGTCTGACCCCAGTCATGTTAATTAAAATATATGCAAAATATTGTAAAGGGTCTTTAAAAACTGGCATAGAGGGATTACAGTATGGTGATACATTTACTTCCATTTTGGTAAAGATGCCACACTTAGGCCTGGTCTACACTACGACTTTAATTCGGATTTATCAGCTTTAATTCGAATTAACCCTGCAACCGTCCACACAACGACGCTAGTTATTTCGATGTAAAGGGCCCTTTAAATCGATTTCTGTACTCCACCCCGACGAGCGGAGTAGCGCCAAAATCGATTTTAACATTTCGAATTAGGGATAGTGTGGCCGCAATTCGATGGTATTGGCCTCCGGGAGCTATCCCACAGTGCATCATTGTGACCGCTCTGGACAGCAATCTAAACTCGGATGCACTGGCCAGGTAGACAGGAAAAGTCCCGCGAACATTTGAATTTCATTTCCTGTTTGCCCAGCGTGGAGAGCACAGGTGACCACAGATAGCTCATCAGCACAGGTAACCATGCAGGCTGATAATCGAAAAAGAGCACCAGCATGGACCGTGAGGGAGGTACTGGATCTGATCGCTGTATGGGGAGAGGATTCAGTGCTTGCAGAACTTCGTTCTAAAAGACGAAATGCAAAAACTTTTGAAAAAATCTCCAAGGGCATGATGGAGAGAGGCCACAATAGGGACTCTGAGCAGTGCCGCGTGAAAGTCAAGGAGCTCAGACAAGCCTATCAAAAAACAAAGGAGGCAAACGGTCGCTCCGGGTCAGAGCCGCGGACATGCCGCTTCTACGCCGAGCTGCATGCAATTCTAGGGGGGGCTGCCACCACTACCCCACCTGTGATCGTGGATTCTGGGTCGGGGATAGTCTCATCAGCGACGCCTGAGGATTCTGCCGATGGGGGAGAGGAGGAGGAGGAGGATGAGGATGAGCTTGCAGAGAGCACACAGCACTCCGTTCTCCCCAACAGCCAGGATCTTTTTCTCACCCTGACTGAAGTACCCTCCCAAACCTCCCAAGCCAGTACCCAAGACTCTGACCCCATGGAAGGGACCTCAGGTGAGTTTACCTTTTAAAATATAAAACTTGTTTTAAAAGCAAACGGTTTTTAATGATTACTTTGCCTGACTTTGCATTCGCGGTCAGTTCAGCTACTGGAAAAGTCTGTTAACGTGTCTGGGGATGGAGCGGAAATCCTCCAGGGACATCTCCATGAAGCTCTCCTGGAGGTACTCCGAAAGCCTTGCCAGAAGGTTTCTGGGCAGTGCATCCTTATTCCCTCCTCCATGGTAGGACACTTGACCACGCCATGCTTGCAGCAAGTAATCTGGTATCATTGCCTGACAAAGCCTGGCAGCGTATGGTCCCGGTGTTTGCTGGCATTCAAGCAACATCCGTTCTTTATCTTGTTGTGTGATATCACTCCTGGTAACCTGGTTGAAATACGGGAACTTAATTAAGGGGACAGAGGTGGCCGTTCCTACTGGGCTGTTTGCCTGTGGCGGAAAATAAATCCTTCCCTGCAGTTAGCCAAGCGCAGATGGGAAATTGGGCCTGAGTTTTTCGCGTTTGACTAGCAGGGATATTCCCTGTTACCAGCCACGCGGTGGGGGGAGGGGTACCGTGATCATCCCAGAGAATTCATGGCGGGAGGGGGGCGGCGGCGGGGGGGGGGGTGGTTAGTTTGGTGCCTGCAGGGATCTTCCCTGATACCAGCCACGCGGTGGGGGGGGGGGAGGGGTACAGCGATCATCCCAGAGAATTCATGGCGAGAGGGGGGGGGTGGTTAGTTTGTTTTCTGGTGCTGCTGAATGTTAACAGAAAAACCGCAGCACTCTACAGGCTATGCTTGGTATGTGGGAAAGGAGGGCGCAGAAGCTGTAAGACAATGGCTTACCATGGCCGCATGCAAGCCGAATTCTGTTGCCCAGACCTGTGATCTCTAGCAGCAAAGCCACAGGCACTCAGCATTAAGAGGCAAAATGCGACCTTGCACAGAAATCACATGTGCTATGTAATGTGAATAGTGTTGGTCACCGTGAAAGAGTATAAGCATTGTTCTGCAAAATGTAGCTTTTTAAACAATTCTCTCTTTTTTCCCCTCCCTACAGCTGCTGCAAATTCCTCAAGCCTCCCTCCTCCATCCCGAAGGTTATCACAGATAAGGCGTCGTAAGAAGAGAACGCGAGACGAGATGTTTTCTGAAATTATGGAATCCAGCCGCAGTGACAGAGCTCATCTGAATGAGTGGAAGGAAACAGTTTCAAAGTATAGGAAAGAAGCCAGTGAACGTGAGGACAGGAGGGACCAACGTGAGGACAGGAGGGACCAACGTGAGGACAGGAGGGACCAACGTGAGGAGAGGAGAGACGCTCGAGATGAGAGGTGGCGGCAGGAAGACCAGAGGAGGCAGGATGCAACGCTGGGGCTGCTGCGTGAGCAAACAGACATGCTCCGGCGTCTGGTGGAGCTTCAGGAACGGCTGCTGGAAAACAGACTGCCGCTTCAGCCCCTGTTCCACCCTCCCCCCTCCCCATGTTCCGTATCCTCCTCACCCAGACGTGTAAGAACGCGGGGGGGGGAGGCTCCGTACACCTTCCCATTCCACCCCAGTAGACAGCCCAAGCAAAAGGCTGTCATTTTTTTAACCTTTTCTTTGTGGCTTTTTCCTTCCCAGCAATCCTCCTCCCAAATACCATCCGGGTTCCCTCCCTCTTTTTCTAATCTATTAATAAAGAATAAATGATTTTTAAATGATAGTGACTTTATTTGGTTTGAAAGAAAGCTGGGGGAAGGGGGAGGGTGGGTTCCTTACAGAAAATCAGTCAATAAAGGGGGCGGGTTTTCATGAAGGAGAAACAAACAGATATTTCACACTGTAGCCTGGCCAGTCATGAAACTGGTTTTTAAAGCTTCTCTGATGCACAGCGCTTCCTGGTGTGCTCTTCTAATCGCCCTGGTGTCTGGCTGCACGTAATCAGCAGCCAGGCGATTTGCCTCAGCCTCCCACCCCGCCATAAAGGTCTCCCCCTTACTTTCACAGAGATTGTGGAGCACACAGCAAGCAGAAATAACAACGGGGAGATTTCTTTGGCTGAGGTCAGAGCGAGTCAATAATGATCACCAGCGACCTTTTAAACGGCCAAATGCACATTCTACCACCATTCTGCACTTGCTTAGCCTGTAGTTAAACAGCTCTTGACTCCTGTCCAGGCTGCCTGTGTACGGCTTCATAAGCCATGGCATTAAGGGGTAGGCTGGGTCCCCAAGAATAACTATTGGCATTTCAACATCCCCACCGGTTATTTTCTGGTCCAGAAAGTAAGTCCCTTGCTGCAGCCCTTTAAACAGAGTAGTGTTCCTGAAGATGCGAGCGTCATGAACCCTTCCCGCCCAGCCCGCGTTGATGTTGGTGAAACGTCCCTTGTGATCCACAAGTGCTTGCAGCACCATTGAAAAGTACCCCTTGCGGTTTATGTACTCGGTGGCTTGGTGCTCCGGTGCCAAGATAGGGATATGGGTTCCGTCTATCGCCCCACCACAGTTAGGGAATCCCATTGCAGCAAAACCATCCACTATAGCCTGCACATTTCCCAGAGTCACTAACTTTCGTAGGAGCACCTGAGTGATTGCTTTGGCTACTTGCATCACAGCAGCCCCCACAGTAGATTTGCCCACTCCAAATTGATTCCCGACTGACCGGTAGCTGTCTGGCGTTGCAAGCTTCCACAGGGCTATCGCCACGCGCTTCTCAACTGTGAGGGCTGCTCTCATCTTGGTATTCTGGCGTTTCAGGGCAGGGGACAGCAAGTCACAAAGTTCCATGAAAGTGCCCTTACGCATGCGAAAGTTCCGCAGCCACTGGGAATCGTCCCAGACCTGCAACACTATGCGGTCCCACCAGTCTGTGCTTGTTTCCCTTGCCCAGAATCGGCGTTCCATGGATAGAATCTGCCCCATTAACAACATGATCTCCAAAGCACCGGGGCCCGTGGTTTCACAGAATTCTGTATCCGTGTCCTTGTCCATGTCCATGTCAATGTCCTCATCATGCTTGTCGCTGCGCTGCCGCCGCTGCTGCCTCCTCGCCTCATTTTTCTGGTCCTGGCTGAGCATAAACTCCACGAGAACGCGCGAGGTGTTTACAATATTCATGACTGCTGTCTTGAGCTCAGCGGGTTCCATGCTTGCCGTGGTATGGAGTCTGCAGTATTCACCCACCCAGGAAAAAAGGCGCGAAAATGGTTGTCTGCCGTCCGTTGCTTTCATGCAGGGAGGGAGGGAGGGAGGAGGTGAGGCTGTACCTAGAACCACCTGCGACGATGTTTTTTGTCCCATCAGGCACTGGGATCTTAACCCACAATCCCAATGGGCGCGGGAGACTGTGGGAACTATGGGATAGCTACCCACAGTGCAACGGTGCAGAAATCGAAGCTAGCCCCGGTACTTGGACGCACACCACCGAATTAATGTGCTTAGTGTGGCCGCATTCATTTCGACTTTATACAACCTGTTTTTCAAATCCGAATTATATAAATTCGGATTAATCCCGTAGTGTAGACATACCCTTAGACTCTGCCCTTGGTAAGTTATGGGGGCATTTCCTTATGAAAGGAATATATATTTTCAAACCAGTGATCAATGATCTAGCCAACTATCCATCATGGAAATGGACCCAACTCTCACAGAAGTCTAGGAAAAGCCCCCTATTGACTTCCAAAGGACTTCACTCAGACTCTTAATTATCATCACAATAGTATCTTAGGTAATGCTGTACTATGTAGATGCTAGTGAAACAGCTGCTGGAAGTAAAATCAGTTGTTGCTGAACTGTTCACTGAACTGATGTATATTGCAGATAAGATAATTTATTATAATGAAGAATATTAGGATTTGCTTAATGCTGTACTGCAGAGCAGAGGGAAACTTTAATTGTGGTTTCAAATGTACAAGCTAAGTAAAGATATATGCTCAAGTAATTGGCGTATGATGGAAGAAATCTACAAAGTTGCTGAAACATACCGTTTCCAATGATAGAGAAAACTGTAACTTAACACCATATTTGGTTTAATTGACAAGTACTTAAAGGTTCATATTTTGCTCTCATTTACTCTGCTGTAAATCAGAAGTTGCTCTGATTACAGAATCCTTCAGATTTACCAGTGTAACTTAGAACAGAATTTGGCCAAAGAACATTGAGCCAAATACTGCTCAGTACTATGTAGAATGAAAAACAGTAAAGGAAACATAAGTGGGAAATCTCTGGAGAGTTAATATGGAAATTAATGGTCTCTATGTAGCATGTTCTCCACACGCAGACCCTGAACTAGTAGCAAACAGTCTGTGTGACCAAAGCATACTGCTGACGCTTTCAGAGTTCCTAGCCCAAGGTCTGGGTTGGCAATGATACCTGAAACCAGCTGAGTTTCATCTAACTTGAGGTTTTGGTCTGAATATTTTGCACAGCCCTTTTATTGATTTACTATGTTCTGGAACCTTTATTATACATTATTTAAATAAAGACATATTAATACATTAATCATATGCAAGCACTGCATTGTTTTACAATATCCTTTACCTGTGTCTAAATAGGATACCACAAAAATATCCTTCAACCTGCTTCCAATTCTTAAGTCCATGTTTTAAAGTATGGTAAAGTCCATGCATTCTAGGGAGATAAACATATAGGGTTAATGATGGAACTGGATCTATTAACTTCCAATTTATCTATTGACTTCAAGGCATCCAACTCCCATTGATTTTCAATGGAAGTTGAGCGCCTCATTGCCTATTGTGCCATTGAAAATCTCCCCCACAGATGCCCAAATACCATTGAATATCAGTGGGAATTGGGTGCCTAAATGCCTTCTTTAAAAATCCCAAGTCCATTGCTAAGAAGATAGGGTGGGATTTTCAATGGTGCTGAAGTGACTCAGGACCATTCTGAAGGTTAGTATCCTCCGAAATCACTGACGGCTAGATCCAAAAAGAGACTTAGGCATCACAAAACCTAACCTTTAGGTGTCTAGCTACCCAGTGAAATCCATAGCCTCAAGTTAGGCACTTTGGATCCCTATAGAATGCATGGGGAGAAATAGGCATCAAATAATGAGATTCACAAAAGTCCACATACTGAGCAAGGAACCACCTAAGCTAGCCAATAGTATATGCAGAAAAGCTAGGACATAGGAACCTAAATCCAGACCTGTCTTTGATCTCAGCCATAACCTGTCTCCTGGAGTAGGCATTTAAGCTGATTTTTGTAAGAAATGCCACAGGCAGAGGAGGAGGCATCCTTAATAGCCATTAGCCTAGTTTTAGTACTCACCCAGGATGTGGGAAATCCAGGTTCAATTCCCCCATCTGCCTTATAGGGAAAAGGGATTTTAACTTTTCTTCCTAAGGTTTCCCACTTATGAGTTGGAGGGCGTTAACTAGAGGGCTATAGGATATTCAGGTGTTGGGCTCTCTCAGTCTCTCCCATTAAAGTTGTTCCCCTGTGGACAAATAATTAAATATGCATTGAGTCAGTGAGAATGACTCTATAGTCCAGTAGTTAAGGGCACATTCCTAAGAGGTAGGAAACCCAAGTTCAAATCAAACAGAAGGAGGATTGATTGATTTTGATCTCCCACATTCCAACTTAGGGCCATGACCACTGGGCTAAAGGTTATCAAAGGGATTGCTTCCTCCTTCTTCTCCCCCAACAACTTTGTAGCAGATTGCCCCACACCGAACACTTTTACCCCACACTAAGCCCCTTCACACTTGCATCCTTGTGGGCTGAACCTGCTTCTCCACATGTGGTGTGCCTGGCACAGGGCTGCTAACCCTTGTGAGTTGCTTCACCTTTTACTCCTGAGGGAATTCTGTACCAAAACATTTAAAAAATTTTGCCAAAAAATAAAAATTGTGCGCACAATATTTTAAAATTCTACAAATTTTATCAATAAATAAATGTGGAGGCTCTGGCATGGCACTGGTGAGATCACCCTGCAGCCCTCCCACCCCCTGCCCAACCCGGGACATGGACCTCTGGGGCAGACCCAGCCCTTGTGCTTTGTCAAGGTCGGGGGTAGCCTTATCACCAATTCCCTCAGGAGTAGTATTTAACAGAAGATGAGGAGCTGCATTTCCTCAACCCAATTTCCCTTACTTTAACATTGTGTTTGGGTTGGGAGAGGCATAGGTCTCCACACATACCTCCGCAGTTTGGTTCTGGGTCCCTTCCTATTGCCTGAGCTCTTACGCTTCTCCAAATAAGGGCACAAATGAGCCTAAATACATCAATTTACGATCGTTTTTAAACATGTAGAACAAAACATGCTAAGTTATGCAGTCTTCAAAATGAATGTATACCTTTTCCTTAGCTGTTCAAAAGTTAATTGAATGCTGGTGGTGACAGAACTGGAAGCCTTATGCCTATATGATGGTGTGGTTTTGTGATGAGTTTAAAGGACTCTAAATTAACATAAGGAGGCTTAATTTATACCTCACCTCTGAATTTGGCCCCATATCTCCTAACTGGTCATCTGAATCATCCAGCCTCCCTGCCCCGACTGTAATGTTATTTATTACACAGCTATATTGTCTTTCTGTGTCTGCAAGTCCTGTGGTTTGAGATTGCCACCTTCCTCTTTACTTATGCCCAACAACCTGCTTCCCATTCACATAATTGTTACTTGCCTCCAGCTACAGACAGGAAAAAGTGTCTCTTTAAAATACTCAGGCTATAAGTTTTCACAAAATCACCTAACAGTACCATTTACTTAAACAAAACAACCCCAAATTTCATTAATGTTTTAGTGGTTTCGATCAAGTTAGGCAAAGCAGAAAAGAACATACAGAAAAAATAAAATAAAAGGATCTTTGAACATACCATTTCCCTACAGCAAAGGATGGGTGAGCCAGTGTATTAAACAATGCGTATTACCTCACAGAATATGGCTGAAAGTTACCTTTTCTCAGACCACATCCATGTGGGATTTCACTCTGTTAGGCGGACTCTCTCCTCTGCCCAAGGTCTGGATTATTTATAGCCAGAGTCTCTTACAGAATACAAAAGGGGACATGCAGATGTAAAATTTATAAGACACTTCCTTAAAATGAATCCATTGCTGATCCTTAAAATGCATCCACTTTTCCCCCGGAAATCTCATTCTTGTGGATTTAGCCCAGTAAACACAAAGATTTAGATATTCCACTGGTCAAAATCAGCAAAGCTCCTCTGAAGACAACGTTGATTTTTGACCAGCTGAAGATATGGCCCAGATACTATTTAAACCTCCTCTCCAAGATGTCATCTGAATTAAGGCCTACTTTGTCCAACCCTAAACAAATTAGCCTTTTAAAGATCATTACAATCAAGCACTTTGGATTAATCCAGGCCCCTTATGCTCCCATCATCCTAGGTATGCCCTGGTTTACCATCCATGATCCTCACTTTTGATATAAGTATCAGAGGGGTAGCCGTGTTAGTCTGAATCTGTAAAAAGCAACAGAGGGTCCTGTGGCACCTTTAAGACTAACAGAAGTATTGGGAGCATAAGCTTTCGTGGGTAAGAACCTCACTTCTTCAGATGCAAGTAATGGAAATCTCCAGAGGCAGGTATAAATCAGTATGGAGATAACGAGGTTAGTTCAATCAGGGTGGGTGAGGTGCTCTGCTAGCAGTTGAGGTGTGAACACCACGGGAGGAGAAACTGCTTCTGTAGTTGGAAAGCCATTCACAGTCTTTGTTTAATCCTGATCTGATGGTGTCAAATTTGCAAATGAACTGGAGCTCAGCAGTTTCTCTTTGGAGTCTGGTCCTGAAGTTTTTTTGCTGTAAGATGGCTACCTTAACATCTGCTATTGTGTGGCCAGGGAGGTTGAAGTGTTCTCCTACAGGTTTTTGTATATTGCCATTCCTGATATCTGACTTGTGTCCATTTATCCTCTTGCGTAGTGACTTGTACAAATACAGACAGATATCATCTTCCTTTCCAAATGCAAACGGATGGACATCATACCAAATGGACTGAAGGTGAAAAATCCATTGCTATCTACATACTGCACAGACCACAGTGAGAGATTATGCCATACACTATCAAAGAAACTGAAGAACCTACCTTATCAGCATCCTATACAGCAAACAGAAAAACATCAAGAAAGAGCTCTCCAACCTGTAGACTTTCATAAATAACCAACCCTCCACACAAATGGACTTTACTAAAATAAGACAGGCGATCTACATAACAAATACTTCTGTTAGTCTTAAAGGTGCCATAGGACCCTCTGTTGCTTTTGATATAAGAGATTTTTCAGGTGCTCTATTCTGTGTGAGGAAACAGCATTAAAAATGCTGTCCTGACACCATTAGCTGAAGTGAGGGGAGGGAGGGAAAGAACTGAAATTTAGGCCTAATCAAACAAACAAAATAGAGTCATGACGGTGAATCATGTTAAGACCTACATACATGCATAATTTGCTCTATAGTTATAAGGATTTAATAGTTAATAAAGATGGTTTTAAGTGGTTACAGCTAGGGAAAACAAGATGGTGGTCCAAGCAATCACAGCCCAAGAAATTAAAATGGCGGTCTTGCAGCAATTTGGCCAATAGTAAGCAAGCAGGCTGAGATGAGACAAAGGTCACTCCAAAAACTGAAGGGAGGGGTCAGCTAAGCATAGAATAGTTTCTGAAACAGGTCCAGCTTTAATAGCACAGGTCTTCAAACGGGTCTGGCTTTGATTGACAGATATGTTAGCAGCTGTGGTTGGTCCATAAGATGGGGAAAGGACCAACCGAAAAAGCTAGAATCTGTATCTAAGGCACAGAGCTGAAAGACTTCAATCAGTGTGAGTGGAAGTGCTAGAGTGAGTGGAAGCAGCAGTGGGGTTATTAATAGAACAAAAGACCTGAAATCACAAAGAAGAAAGAAGGCATGACAATGGCGGCAGTAAGCATTGACAGAGAAGAAAACCTTTAACAGATCAGAGGGAAGGAAGACAGTGGATAAAGTAAGCATGATGACTCCACTATAAAAAATAATCAGATCGAAAGAATGTGTATGCTTGA
Source organism: Malaclemys terrapin pileata (assembly GCF_027887155.1). Lineage (NCBI taxonomy): Eukaryota > Metazoa > Chordata > Testudines > Emydidae > Malaclemys > Malaclemys terrapin. The sequence continues at coordinate 181,077,550 of NC_071507.1, read as the reverse complement.
AATAATAAAGCTGGATGTCTGTATATGTGACCGGCCATCACATATAGAATGTAACCACTGAAAAGCCATTTCTAACTGCATGATATCATAATATTGAATACCTTAATATGCATCTGTGCTAATAAGATTTGTATTATCTTGTGATCTGTACTGCGAGAATTTATGTTTACCTTTTTCCAAGTATATGCTTTACATTTACTGTATTGGGGCATATTGTGTTAAATAAAGAATATTTTTGTTTTCGAAGATTGCTGCCTGAATGTCAATCCTTTGAGCAGAAGGCTCTATCTGTGTCCTCCCAGGGATTAACAGAATTAGTCTGTTCTGGGGAGTTCTCCACAGGTTGGAGGGAAACCTCCTGGTAAAACTCTCACAGTTCCTCTAGGATGAGCCACCTCCTTTCATCTACCAAAAACAGAATAATTGAAGATTAAGTGACAGATATAGATAGGCCATTGTGGGAATGCCTAGTGTCAGATTTGGGCGGTAACTTTCACTGGCCAAAGGGGACCCTACATGTTAACTCCCAGCATTTCCAGCTATCCTGCCTCCCAAAAGCCAAGAAACAGACTGGCACACTCTGTGGTTCATGTGATACACTGGACAAGCCTGACTCTCATGAAGCAAGATTGCCATGACCCCCCAGTGCCTCCCACAGTTCTACTGGCCCTGGCCAAAACCCCCACAAATACCACATTGGACTTACAATTGCCCAGTCAACATGCCCAGCATGTACCCAGTCAATCTACAGTTTGATGTTGAGATCCCATTTAGTCAGATATATGCCTCTCCGAACTTGAACGTCATGCTCGCCACCTGTACTTGCAAGAGAAACTTCAGAAGGACTCCATCCATCCATCCATCCATCCATCCATCCATCCATCCATCCATCCATCCATCCATCCATCCCTGTCTCCATCAGGCACTCTAATCTTTTTTTATCAAGAAGAAAGATGGCTCTTTGCAGCTGCTTATTGATTAACCAGGTGACCATACAAAACTGTTACCTACACCCACTTATCAATGAGCTCTTAGACCAGGAATGCATAGCCTGTATTTTCACAAAGTTAGATCTGCATGGGGCCCATAACCTGGTGCACACAGGGAGAAAAGTGGAAGATTGCCTTTTGTACTCAATATGGGCTTTATGAATATCTAGTCATGCTATTTGGCCTATGCAACCCTCCAGCAACCTTTCAACATATTATGAATGATATATAGTAAGATATAATAGACCACTTTGTCATTATCTACCTTGATGACATTCTGATTTTCTCTAAAGACCCAGCTCTTCACAACCAGCATGAGCACAGAGTTCTTGAAAGTCTACTCCAGAATCATCTAATCATCTATATGCCAAACTGGAGAAATGTGAGATTGACCAGGACACCCTTGAATTTCTTGGATTTATAATCTCACCTAAGGAACTGGAAATGGACCCCTGCAAGGTGTCAGCCATGACAGATTGTGTGGCACCAAAGAATATTCATGAAAACCAATGTTTTGGGGTTTTGCTAATTTTTATAGATGATTTATTCCAGGATTCTCTGCTTTGGCCAGACCTCTCACAGGCTTGCTATGAAATGGAGCCCAGTTTCATGGTCCCCATAGGCACCGATGGCTGTTTATAGTTTGAAACAGAAATTAATCCCAGCTTGCACCCAGACCCCACCCTAACCCTAACCTTCTGACCTTAAAGTCTATGATTCTATGATTCATTAGGGGGTCAGTCCTTTCCCAACCTGCTGTTCCTGATGACTGTATTCATCTGCACACCTTTTACTCATGAAAACTCACTCCCATTGAGATAAACAATGACATCCTGGACAAGGACCTACTGGCCATCAAAATAGCCTTTAAAGAATGCCACCATCTCCTGGAGAGTACTAGGTTTTTGGTCCAAGTTCTGATAGACCATAACATTTGCAATATCTAAAAATGGCCAGGCATCTGAACCCGTGGCAGGCAATCTGATCCCTCTTCTTCGTGCAATTTGAGTTTGTGGTCACCTATTGGTGAGGAAGAAGGAACAGGAAAGCAGATGTGTTGCCACAAAAAGATGAGTACTACAAACCTGGTGAGGAGCCTATGTCCATGATTCTGATGCCATCAAACTAAATTCCTGATACCAGAGCCTCTGATCTATTATCCTCCATCCACTCGGAGTTACCTAGCAATCCCTTTGCCACCCAAACCCATCAAGCCCGAGACCAGGTCCAGACTGCCACAAGCTTCACATTCCATGGCAGGATCCTATACCATGAGGGACACATATATGTGCCTGAAGGGGCCACTTGGCTTTGAGTCCTACACTTCTGCCATGATGCTCCCCGAGCAGGCCACTTGGGCCAGTCCAAAACCTAAGACCCTGGTTTCCAGGAATTTTTGGTGGCCTGCCATATGCACCTCTGTTGAGTCCTGTGGGGAGTCCTGTGACCTTTGTGCCCAGACCAATATCCCCCTTTCAAGATCACTGGGTATCCTCCAGCCAGGGCCTCAGCCTTAGGCCATCATGTCCAGGTACTTTATCATGGAATTACCACCTTCCCAAGGCCACCCAACCATTCTAGTGGTGGTTGACCACTTAACCAAAATGGCACATTTAGTTCCATGTTGAGCATTTCCCTATGCTTGGGGGTCCATTTCCAGTCCCTTGGGTAAGATTATAAATCCAAGAAATTCAAGGGTGTCAAACTCATGACCCACATTTAGCAGGTACATCAGGAACTCCATAGGCAGTTAGATGTTGCCAAAGCAACCTACAAATGTATGCCAACCAGTCCCACCAGCTAACATTTGGCTTCAGGGAGGGGATAAGGTGTGGTTGTCCACCCGGAATCTGTGATCAGCTCGCTCCTTTGCAAAACTGAACCGTACCAAGGCCATTCCAGATCATGGAACAGATTAACCTGGTTACTTTCAAGTTACAGCTACTAGATTCCCTCAAGACTGACCCTGTCTTCCATGGCTGTCTTCTAAAACCATTAGTCAAAACCCCCTTCCTACTCTGTATTGCTCCCCCATCCTCCACCAATAACCATTTGGGGTGAAGAAGAATATGTATTTTGGCAGATTCTAGACTCTTGTCAGGTGTGAGGAAAAGAACAATATCTAACTGACTGGTATGTCTATGCCCCAGATGAATGTCCATGGGAACCTACAGAACACTTCCATGATCCAGATCTCCTGCACACCTTCCCTGAGAAACCAAGTCCCGGGGCCCTTAGATGGCACCCTGAAGCGTGGGGGGGTACTGTCTGGAATCAGGGCCTGTAGCCGAGCTAGACTCCGGGCAGCCTTATCAGTACAGCTGATCTGCAGCAGGCTCCCTTATTAGTCACACAACTTGCTTGGCTGCAGAGGCCAGCAGGCTGGCTCTTAAGCCAGCATCAGCTCGCTGGTTTCTCAGTGCTCATGCCCACCATTGTGCCTGCCCCTTTGTTACCTTGTTCCTGTTACTTCTGCCTTGTACCCAGCCTTGCCTCTGTCCTGCCCCTGCCTTGAACTCCTTCTTCCCTGCTATTCTGCCCCTCCAGTGGGACCCTTGGCTTTTGCTCCAGACTACTGACTCTGGCTGTGATGCCAGCGCCAAACACTAGACCTGATGCTTCCTCTGACCACTAGGCTAGATCACCATCATCCTGGTCATCTGCCAGGAAGGGCAGGAGATGGCTGGAGCAGCAAGAGGGAAAACAATCTGCATCCTGAATGGAGCACATAGTTTGCAGGGAATGGTGTAAGAGGGGAGGCTGTGGACTAGAGGGCTGCTGTGATGAAGTTGGGAGATACCTGGGATGTGGGCAAGAAACTTGGCAATGAGGATCACTGTTGGGATGATTGGACAAATTACTACAATACTGTAAATAAAGAAGCAGCAAAATTAGTGATAGCCTTTGGAAAAGTTTAGGTACCAATGCAGATGTGTTTATGTTCTATACTTGAAAGCCTACAAAACTCTCAGTAGAATGAGCAGGGCATCAATTCCATGATTAAGTGCACATACTGTATCTAGAAGGTCAATTCCCCCATTCCAGTTCACCTGGACAAGAATCCTGAAATTAAATTTAAGGCCATTAAATTGTTATATTTTGAAATTTTGCTCTTTTTATGTTCAGACTGGAGATAATCCTTTCAACAGAGATAAAACAGCAGTAAATCATCCAGGCAGCTAGCTGAATAAGCAAATTATTAAGCACATGAATGGAGCTGTCATTACATCATGACAAACAAGATTATTAAAAGGACCCTCCAGTTGTCTTTTGGCCATTGAGTTCCATTATCAGCTTCACTGAAGTAGCAAATGCTAATTAGCCCCTGTGGGGGAAAAGGGCAGTTTCAATAACAGCCACAATGTCAGAGCCAAATAATGTTATAAAATGTAATTGATAACCATGCTCCTGCATCAGTTGCTTGGGCAGAATGGATTTTTCATCAACATCAACATTGTGAGATGAAAGTAACTGCATGAGAAATAAGCAAGTTGCCAGACAAATGCAGCAGTAATATGCAAAAATAGAGTAGCTTGATTTTCTTAACTGATAAGATTTTACAGCAAATGACAACAAATGACTTTCATCTAGCTGTTACAGAGATGTCAAAACAATTTTATTAGAGATTTTCATTCTGATTTATTATCACCAGGAAAATTCTTTTTTGATAGTTGATTTTCCTAGGCAAATAATGGATTTTTCAGTTTGGTGGCAATTTCAAACACACACACACACACACACACACACACACACACACACACACAGTCCAATGAAACATTTCATTTCAATTTTGAACACTTTAAAAAGATTTTGATTTTTTAAAAATAAAATTAAAGGAAATTTCAAAACAAAAATTTATTTTGAACCAAAATAGCAATATATTTCATTTTTAAAATGTAGAAATAAAACATTTTGATTTTGGGGGGAAATTGTAGGGTTTTTTGTCTATATGAACAATTGGGTGAAATGGCATAATGTTTTCGTGTTGTTGAATTTGCATTTTTTTCCTCAAAAAGTTTTGGTTGAAAAATTTCACTCAACCCTAGTTATTTTTGGGGGGTGAGAGAGTTAAGTTATGGTCCAAATCTATGAGATTCTCTTCACCTTCTATGAGGTTCTAGGAGTCTTCAGCTGTCATACACAGAATAATATGAAACTCACATCTGGGCTGTATGCTCAGCCATGTCACAGCTACCCTACATAACTTTGGGTAAGTCATTTACTCTTTCGTGTGGCGCTAACATACATCTAGCATCTAAACTTCCATCTTTGCTTGAGATTACAGATGAGATTGAAACAAGACAACCCCCAGTATCTGAATACACTATTATATTAATAAAAGAATAGGAGTACTTGTGGCACCTTGGAGACTAACACATTTATTACAGCATAAGCTTTTGTGGGCTACAGCCCACTTCTTCGGATGCATATAGAATGGAACATATAGTGAGATATATATACACACATACAGGGCTATCTTGATTATCACTTCAAAAAAAATTTTTTTTTCACTTACTTAATTGGACTCTCAGAGTTGGTAAGACAACTCCCACCTGTTCATGCTCTCTGTATGTGTGTATATATATCTCCTCAATATATGTTCCATTCTATATGCATCCGAAGAAGTGGGCTGTAGCCCACGAAAGCTTATGCTCTAATAAATTTGTTAGTCTCTAAGGTGCCACAAGTACTTCTGTTCTTTTTGCGGATACAGACTAACACGGCTGCTCCTCTGAAACCTGTTGTTATATTAATGCTTCAATACAAGTAAAAGAGAACTTATTTAAATGAAATAAGAAACATCCACTCTCACAAACTAAAACCCATCTTTAAAACTGAATCCTTGATTAATTTATTAGGTTTTGGAAAGGATCATACATACATATATGCATATTTCATTTTTGCTTGCCTTTGAATTTTAGCTGAGAGCAGTGCTGAAACAGAGATGCTGTTCTCAAGGTGACTTTGACAAGGATTGTAAAAACACCAAGAAATGAGGGTTTCTTTTCAAACTCTGAGGATCAATCCTATAGTTAGACTGTGTGAAGTTTAGTATCAAATGACTTAACATTTCACTGTGGCTCCCAGATATTGTTTTGGAACTAAGAGTTTACCTGTCTACAATATGGCACTGCATATCATTCATTCTGCTCTTCTGAAGTCTGTTGTAGATTCTATATCATGGTGGAAATTCCAGCATTTGAATCATTTGAAATTAAATTGGAAAAACAAATATTTGAGATTTTTTTCTGTAAAAGGAACAATCCTGGAATTCTGAGGGTCTGGGCATGATTACCTGTGGGATGACTACATGGATATATTTGCATTGGCAAAGTAAGCAGTATTTGACTCTGAGTTTTAGGACTGTGGGGATCTATCCAGGATCTTATGTTTTCTTATAATCTTTTTTTTTAAGTAACCCAACATATGCTCCAGGAAAGGGAGTAGCATGGAATGCCTAATAAAGCACTCCCTTGTTTCCCCTGGAGACTTGAGATTCTCCCACAAAATCAGTAAGGGGCTCTATTGATTTAGACTGAAATGGATCTATGGAAATACAACCATGGCTATTATTTGCAGCTGGATTAAGGCATGAGAACCCAATTCTTCTCATAGACTTTAAGATCAGAAGGGACCATCATGAGCATCTAGGCTGCACAGAACCTCACCTGTAACTCCTGTAACAGACCGATAACCTCTGGCTGAAGTCCGAAAATCATGCTTTAAAATCTTCAAGGTACAGAGAATCCACCATTTACACAGGTTTAAACCTGCAGGTGACCTGTGCCCCATGCTGCAGAGGAAGACAAAAAAAACCTCAGGGAAGGTCTATTGCATGGAAAGTTTAGTCACTGGCTACCACAGGTCTGAGTAGAGACAAAGAGTATTGAATATTGCCAATATTTTTATGAGCAGTGTTATTTTCTAACATTCTGTAAGTTAAGTGAGCGATCAAAAGTCAGGGCCTTTGTTCTCTAACTGCAGATGGGATGGGTGCCTTTTTTAAAAGGGGAAGAAGAGAGAGGGACAGGAGAGGCAGGGAGAGGAGCATTCAGGCAACAAAAAGATAAAATGTGCTTATTGTAGCCTATAGGGCTAGCTTGCCTTTATTATATTCACTGCCTTCCATTGTATTCAGCAGTAATACAAGGAACCTACAGGCCTGTATCCTGTAAGACATTAGCTTCAGCAAGTTAGCATAAGGCTTGTGGCCTATGAACTTTGAACAGATAAATGGCCCAACAGAAAACCCCAAGTACTGGGGAGTTGGAAATAGAGTGTTTAAGGGGAATTTCTGACCACAAGTGCACGACCCAACCACAAGAGTATCAGGGCAACAAATTGACATACATAACGGGTACATGAGTTACATCCGCAGATACCTATCCTCAAGAGGGCCAGGGGAACGAATTGACATATATGATAATTTAATATCATTGCTATACTATTCTATAGGAGAAGAACACTCCAACATTAGTAAGGTGTGGAAATACAAATAAGGAAGAGGGGGGAAACCCCTACTGAATATGCATCAAATATAGTGGCATCAGTATAGCATGTTATAAAAGTTGCATCGCAGCCTAGGGGCGGTAGGAGAAAGAGATGTAGTCATTGGGAAGTGGCCATTGGTGATGAGGGGAAAGGTGATGTGATGAGGAAGATGATGGCTAACATTTTAGGTTCTTCTGCAAGAGATGGTGTGAGTATATGGATATGCCAATGTACATTTTGTAGTATCTCTGTCTACTTTACTGAGTTGGGGTGTTTCTGACTGCTAAATATATTAATAAACTATTTGTAAACTACATAGAAGAGTTCCTATAGTGTGAATGTTGCAGCTGTGCACATCGAGGTTCCCAACTATATAATAAATGGAATAAGAATGGGCCTGATCTTGGGACAAGAACCTGTTAACCCTCAAAGTGATAACTGGGAATTCTTAAGTAATCAATATAACAAAATCTATAGATCAGGCTACATTATAAGGAATAATGCATGTATACACTTACCCAGACCCCCTTCTCATTCAGCAGGCTCATCTGCACTGACCCGGCGGTACTGACTTGATCTGTAGAGTTTCAAACAGTTCATAGCTCACCACATGATTTACATCTCCCTCTAGTTCTTTCCTCCCTCCTCCTCCTCATTGTGCACTGCAGAGGTGTCCATGTCAGGCTCCTGCAAAGTGTCCACAGTTGTGTGTGGAGTGGGGTCTATACTAAACCTGGCATGCAGTTTGTTGCAGAAGTGGAAGGTCTGCAGGGTGGCCCAAGATTTGTTGTTGCCTTCCCTCACCTACTGACATGCCTGCCGAAGTTCCTTGGCTTTCACGCAGCACAGCTGCTCATCCCTGTTGTGCCCCAGTTTGAGAATCCCCTCTGCAGTCAGCACATAGATATGGATATTTATTCAGCTGTTCCTTAGCTGTGATTGCACAGTCTCTTCTCCCCACAGGCCAACAAGATGAATGATGTCTTTTCTGCTCGACACAGAAGTGTGTCCAGCAGTTCTCTGTGTGCATGGAACCAGCATGGTCAGATGCTCACAAAAGGTAGACTAGGAGATGTGTTCACCAAGGTGGGCAGTCAGGAAAAAGGCATTTCAGAAACAGCTTTAAAGTACGTAGGAGGGCAGGCTTCCAGTATCCGTGACCCCCAGGCACGGAGTTCAAAATTGTGAGTGAGTGACCACTAGTGTGTGTGGATAGGGCATTGTGGGACAGCTGCTGGAGGATTGATAGGGTTGACACACGTAATGCACTCACTCTGGGTCAACTGATGTAGCATTCAGGGAGATGGTTTTATTGTGTCACTGTAACTGGGTGCTTATGTCGGAGGGAGACAAATTTAGTGTAGACATATGCAAAAATCAGGTCAAAAACAACTTGATGTAGGTCAACCTTGTAGTGTAGACCAGACCTCAATGGAAAAAAGAGGAAAATTTGCCCCTAGGTGATAGTTTTTTCACAAATCTTATGTTTATTCACACTCTGTGTTAAAAAGCCAACTCATTTTTAATCCTACAGCTGACTGCTAAAATTATGTTTAATTTTGTTAATATAGGGTTAGCACTTTGTGCTTAATTTGTGGATTTAGAATTAAATTATACTGATACAGTGGCCAGTGGGATTATGCACATGAGTAAAGCAAGCAGGATCTTTTCATATACTTGCAAAACTAACTTTATCTACAATATTATTCTATGCTGAGGCAAACAGACATACTGCAATGTCTGCCTACAAGCCAGGCATTTAAATATTCTGGATTCATTGGTGGCTTAACCTGCAGAAATGTATTCATATTTTCTGTAAGCAAAGAGATTAAATGCAACATAAAGGCTACATATTTTTATGTGAAAAATATGGTCTGCTTTGTGAACATTCACGATCAAATATTTTCTAATTTTATCTCTCTCTATGTGCTTCAGTGCTGCCATATTGTGCAGTTTGCTTCTACAGAAGTAATTAGAAAAGCTGTAGCAGAAAACATCAGACAAATCCTTTGATATTTCTGAAAATTGCCAACAGTGATGCTGGGGGTTTTTTAATCAGAAAAAAATAACCATGGTGCAATTCAGGCATCATGAAATCCTGTTTCTGTGAGAGGCACATTTGGATCTACTTCAGTCACAGATTGTATCTTTGCCTCATAGGAGAGGTAGTAGAGGGAAATCCTTCTGCCTTTAAACATGCAAAATTCCCATTGTGGTCAGGACTGGACAAAACCCTTACCCTTGCACATAAAATGTAGTCCTACTGATATCAAATTAAATCATGTGACATACATAAGGGTTTGTAGGATCTGGAAACATGCTGCTGCAAGGTAGCAATCTCTCTCCTAAAAGTGTTAGACACCCAAAAATCCTGTTGAAGATAGAGTTGAGGGCATTCAGGACTTTACCAGAAGTGCTCTTTCCGCAGGATAACACCCTGTGCGAATAGGGGCCTGCTTGTACAGCACCTACTCAAGTAAATTGGCCTCTTGATTTGATTTTAGTAAGACTACTTGACGTCTGCAAAGCTGGGCCCAACAGCACACAGTGCAATGGGGTCCTGGTCCATGGCTGGAGCTTCAAGACATTTTGATAATACAAAACACCAACCAACCACAACAGCCCTCCTCCCCACAAAACAAATTTAAAATATTATCTCCCCCTGCCCAAATGGGAAAGAGTGAAGCCTCATTCCCAATGCCAAGAGTCTCAACTGCCTCCTCCAACATATCATAATCCCAGCCACGTACCATGACTTCCATGGTGCCCAACGCCCCAGATGTTCCCTACCCAGCTGCCAAAACTTGCCAGCTCCTCCCCAACAGTGTCTACAACTATTACTTTTCAATACAAAAACCAACACAGCACAGTGTAAATAGAAAATTTGGGGCTGTATAAAATAAAGTTCCAGAGTAGCAGCCGTGTTAGTCTGTATCCGTAAAAAGAACAGGAGTACTTGTGGCACCTTAGAGACTAACAAATTTATTAGAGCATAAGCTTATTCAAACAGCTAATAATCAAAGCATAAGCTAATTCAAACAGCTAATAATCAAAGATATATCTGCACAATACAGAAAAGCAAATACATACCCATCTGGAAGACAGACTTGTAACTTATGTCTTCACTGTATACCAAAATGATAATCTCAGTTCTACTCTAATTGATAGCTTCCCTTGTTTACAACAAATAGAAAATTCTACAAATTGCAGATTGTACTAGTTTCATACCTGTTTTTCAAGGTACAAAAGCATCTGCACCAATTATCCCTAGCATACTGTAACAGTTGAACAGCACAATGTTCATATTTGGCAAATGGGAACAGAACATACATCATTTCTCCAAAAAGTCCTACACATAAAAGGAACAGAGATTATACACAGTTTACCACTGGTAAGCATAAGCATAAGCTTATGCTCTAATAAATTTGTTAGTCTCTAAGGTGCCACAAGTACTCCTGTTCTTTTTATAAAATAAAGTGATTATTTTGAACAGGTTTATGGGCAAGTGATGGGTATGTATTTGCTTTTCTGTATTGTGCAGATATATCTTTGATTATTAGCTGTTTGAACTGAGTTATCTGACATCTTATCAATAAAAGAAGTAAACCTTCGACAGTAGGTGCTGAAAAATAATATGTAACACAAATTCATCCAACTCACTCTCTAATGCAAAACCTAATTTGATGTTTGCCACCATTGCATTGTTACTTCTGTTTATATATTATACTCCTTTCCTCTTCTCTGTGTCTTTCTTGTCTATTTAGATTGTAAGCTGTTAGGCATTATACTAACATATAGTAAGTAGGTGACCTCTGCCCTAGCTCAATGGAGCCCCATTTTTGGTTGATCCCTAGTCACTACTGAAATAAACATGATTAATAACAACTATGTTAATGAAAACAAATTGTTTTTAGGAAAACTACAAGAAAAGACCCTGGTGCATATTTATAAAGATTCCCTCACACTAATGCAATGAAAGAGAAAAAATATTTGGAAAAAAGGGCAATGTCCCCAACAAAAAAAATACTCCAAATGCACAAATACAGAATCGGGGATAACTGACTTGGCAGCAGCACTGCTGAGAGGGATCTGGGAGTTGTGGTCGAGCAATGTGATGCTGTTGCAAAAAAAGCAAATGCAATTTTGAGTTGCATTACCAGAGGCATAGCATGCAAGTCACGGGAGGTGATAGTACCACTCTACTCGGCGCTGATTAAGCCTCAACTGGAGTACTGTGTCCACTTTTGGTCATCACTATATAGAAAGAATGTAGAGAAACTGGAAAGGATCCCGAGGTGAGCAACAAGGATGATCAAAGGGATGGAACACAAGCCATATAAGCAAAGGCTGAGGAACTGAATATGTTTAGTTTGTAAAGGAGGAGATTAAGGGGGGACATGATAGCAGTCTTCAAATACTTGAAAGACTTCTATAAAAAAAGATGGAGAAAAGTTGTTCTCTCTTGCCACAGAGGGCAAGACAAGAGACAATGGGTTTAAACTACAGCATAGCAGATTTAGATTAAATCTCAGGAAAAACTTCCTAACTGTAAGAACAGTGGGACAACAGAAGAAACTGCCCAGCGAAGTCCTCCTTCACTGAAGGAGCCATCTATCTTGGATGATTTAGACACAACAAATCCTGCATCTTGGCAGGGGGTTAGAGTAGGCGACCCTTGCGTTCCCTTCTAAAACTATGATTCTAACATTAAAACTTTGTACTCTTATTTTGATCTTCATATGAATGGGTGAAATTAACTCAGCTCTTTTGATACATTATGAAGGTCTCTAGCTAATTTTAGACAGAAAAATGTCTTGTTTTAGGAGTTTGCACTGGGTAGTGCATTAGGCCTTCCTTACATTTTTATTTGGTTTAGTGTTTATGGCTCAGAAATAATCAGCCTCTCCATCTCTTGCGCTGCCACTCAGTCAAGCACCCAATCTGAATACATTTCTTTTAGGAAACCTAAAAACAGAGGACTGGAAGGGACCTCCTGGCATATTGAGTCCAGTCTCCTTCTACCATAAGCAATCTCATCATATAATCCTGTTCATTAAGCTCCCTCTTAAAACCAGTTAGGTTTTGCTGGATTTGCCCCTTCATAGTGATAGCAGAGAACTTTTTCACTCCTTACAATTTTTTTGTTCCCTTAGGATCTAACCCAAAAAGGTTCTTAGCTACCTCTACTCTGAGATGTTCCCTACAAAGTGGAAATGCAAAATATCATCTGATGTGTTAAAGAATGTTCACCCCAGGGTCCTGTAGACATTAAAAACTGTGCACCACACCTGCTTCTATGAGTCTTAACTGAAGGAGCACTTGGCTAATTGAGGAAATCCTTTGCATTGCTCTATGTGCAAGTCACCCGTATGGGTGGGTGGGTGCATATGCATGTGCACTCACAAGAACATTCCCAATGTCTGCAAAGTAGCAGCAGAAATATTGGTCGCTGCTGCTACAACCTCCCAATGTCAGGAACAGCTGTAGCCCACATACCACCCTCACTGGTACATGGATGGAGAGTGGCTGGATGAGCCACAGTGTTGCTCTGCTCCAATCCCCAATTCTTGCAGCAGGTAAGGAGTATCCATTGAGCTCTGGACTACATCCTGCAGAAGGTATGATCTAAAAGTGAACCATTCTCCTCTCCTGGGCAGCACTGATTCCACAAGGTAGAGTCTTCCACAGACATGGTGGCAAGGGCAGTATTTCTCCTATGATAAATACTTGCTAACATCACTGTTCAACAGCATACAATACTGTACATTTAGTAAAGAGACGTGGAAGAAGGGTAGATTGTTCTAATGGGTTATTTGCTGGCTATTAGCACAAAGGTTTATATGCTGTTAGCATTTTATTGCACATTGTAGATGTGGAGGTTGAAAGCTTTCTAACAAGTTCAAATAATTATATTAAAAGGTGTGAAAAACATTCCACTTTTCCATCATTAGTGCATAAATATTCCTCTAATAGGTGACTTGTAACATAAATTGTTCAGTAATGACCCTTGATTTTAGTCTTGCAGTTTCCAATACAGTTTTTGCCCTAAATCAGTCCTTAGGAGTCTTCCACTATAAAATGCAGAAAAAAATAATCATTCAAGTTTGGTTCCTTTATGGTGCTGTTATAATTAAAGGAGGTAAAAGCCAAAGCCTATTTTGATAAGGCATGTTTGTATTTCATTTCATAATGCAACAGAAAATAATTTTCCAAAGATAAATAACTGTAAGATTGGATAGGGAAGGATTAGCATTAAGGAAAAGATAACTTAAGTTAAAATGAAAAAGTTGGGTAAGATTGTATAGACGGGGATTAATAAAAAGGAATAAAGAACCTTGTTAAAATGAAAAAGACCAAATAAAGATTCTGCTCTGTATTAAAGGAGGTACAGGGAACAGGGTCAGTTAAATGCAAAAATCGGGAACAAGCAAAATAGCTATTTTACAGAAGTACCAATACTATTTATTTTTTTTTAAAGATAGCCAAAATTTTAGACTTTCTAAAATAAGGTTCTTAACTCCATGCAGAGATACCTTAATACAAGTTTGACTTCCGAACAGCCACAATCCTGTTAAAGACAACAGGCGCTGAAGTTGCTCGCTACTTTTGGAAACCAGCCCATTTTTATTTGGGAGCCTAACAAATGTTTTAGGATCGGTCTTTAGAGTGAGGCACTCAGATTTGAAAGTTTGGGCCTCTACATTTTTTATCATGGATTCTGTCAATGTGATTTACACAGAATGCAAAGTTTTGGCCACAAGGCCAAATTTTCAAATGACCATTGCAAAACACTCATATGCATATAATAAGAAATTGGGTATGCAGAGTTTACCTTTTGTGCATATGGAAGGGCATATTCTAATCCACATATTAGCCATGGAGGTATTTTTGCATGCACAACATAAGTGCCTTCTTTTGAAAATTTGGCTCATGATATTGGAGTATTGAATAGAGGACTAACTTTTACACATCTCCTGAAGTGATTGGAAGATGCAGTTCTTTGTGCAGGTAAAGACTGAAGCAGTTGGGAATCATTAAGAAAGGGATAGATAAAACAGAAATTATCATATTGCCTCTATATAAATCCATGGTATGCCAATAGCTTGAATACTGGATGCAGATGTGGTCGCCCCATCTCAAAAAAGATATATTGGAATTAGAAAAGGTTCAGAAAAAGGCAACAAAAATGATTAGGGGTATGGAACAGCTTCCATATGAGGAGAGATTAATAAGACTGGGACTTTTCAGCTTGGAGAAGAGACGACTAAGAGGGGATATGATAAAGGTTTATAAAATCATGACTAGTGTAGAAAAAGTAAATAAGTAAGTGTTATTTAGTCCTCATAACACACAAACTAGGGGTCACCAAATGAAATTAATAGGCAGCAGGTTTAAAACAAATAAAAGGAGTATGCCCGTTCTTATGCTCTTATATCCCAATAATTTCATTAGCTAATGCTATAATACTCAACTAAATTGAATGTTGAATTGTTATATAACTAAGAAATCCCCTAAGAGAAATCCTGTTTTCTAGGAAAGAATCTTACCTAGTTTTTTTCTTTGTTGAGATTATAAACTAATAGCTTAATGATTTAGCTTTTATAGTTATAGTCCTCCTACTCAGTCAAAAAGGTGCTTTCTCCAGCATTGATGACACGGGATGCTGTTTTCTGATCTATTTAGAAATCATTCAGTCAATGATACTGTGCCTTAAATGAGAGTCAGATAAGATGATAAATAAACTGAGATATACCACAAAGAAAATGAAAGACCTTCTTCACAACAAATTATATAAATCACTGAATATGATTATACTTATAATTTCTTCAATACAAGCTAGACAAATATAAAGCAAAAATTAATCAGGATAAGCTGATGTCAATAAAATGTAATTGTTTCACTGCTGGCTCTCAATTTCCAGCAAGTTTTGCTGTGCTTTGTTGCTTTTGCATTGTTCCACTGAAATCACTATGGTGCACCAGCACATAACCAATAGCCTGACCCTCCTGCAGAGTAATTTTTGACTGATACACAGTAAGGAATTTTTTTACTGCCAATTTGTACTCCATATCCTTTCTGCTGGACAGGCGGAAACACTGGGAATCTCAAGCATTGCTGTGTGCTATTGGCACATGCTGAGTTTTTAATATCCAAACCTGTGCCTGATGAATCCCCCAGCACATGAATCTCATTGCTTCCTTATGGACATTCTTTGATGAACTCAAAGGGACATGGATAAGGCCATATGTTCATGTACCCCAAGACTCATTAGAAATGTTCTCTTACATATGTGAAAATTAATAGTCTCCAATTGTGAGCAAAGCTTAGTACTCAAAAGGTTAAATAGAATTTACTTAGCACAGGAAAAGGACTGGGCCCAAAGTTGACATAGGAAAAGCAAAGATATGTAGAATAAGTTAAAACTTAGTGTAGGACACTGGGTATTTTTTTACATATTACTTTTCTTAATAATTGGAAAAACAAATTAAAATAAAATAAGCATGTAGATGATGCATGGGAACACATCCTGACATGGCTACAACCATTGACTTGACATTGCAATATCTCTCTAGCCAGCACAATGTCTCTGACTCTTGCACTGATGTACAACAGTTCCAAATGCCATCCCAATTATACTCACATTGAAAGTGTCCTTAGGGAAATGTGAATAGAAACAAAAAAATCTCCAATGATGTTGGAATGGACACTCCAACTCTTAGAAATATCAGGCTCCCTTCTGGTCCAGCAGGGTAAAGCATCTCACCTGCATGGGACATCACTTGTACTTTGACATTTTCATCTGTATAATGTATGACTACTGCTCTCATTCTAGATATTTATGCCTGCATACAAACATGACTGTCTCCCCCTTCATATGGTCATGGCACTTTCTCCACATCTAAGCTGCAAAGAGTAATTGGGGACTTACTCAGAACCAGAACAATGTTCACAGGACATAGTGGAAAAATGTAATTTACAACTGCCTATCATGTTTGTCTTCTTATAGCAGTGGAAGCAAAGATAGAGGATCCAGTGTTGAAAAGACAAATGGATGGTCTTACCATAGGTCATTTATATTCATCATACAGTCTCCATTTCAAATCACTGATTTTATTTTCAATTACATTTGTAAGTAAATGTGGCAATACAGGCAGAAAAAACAACCATGAGATATGACTGAAAGGGAAGCAGAAGAAGTGACTTGCAAACAGAGGGAAAATCTTTGTCTGTCTATCATTGCCCCTATTACCATAGTATCTTAAAATCATATAATCATAGAAGGTTATGGTTGGAAGAGACAACAGAAGGTCATCTAGTCCAATCCCCTGCTCAAAGCAGGACCAACACCAACTAAATAATCCCAGCCAGGGCTTTGTCAAGCCGGGCCTTAAAAACCTCTGAGGATGGAGATTCCACCACCTCCCTAGGTAACCCATTTCAGTGCTTCACCACCCTCCTAGTGAAATAGTGTTTCTTAATATCCAACCTAGACATCCCCCACTGCAACTTGAGACCATTGGTTATTGTTCTGTCATCTGCCACCACTGAGAAAAGCCAAGCTCTATCCTCTTTGGAACCCCCCTTCAGGTAGTTGAATGCTGCTATCAAATCCCCCCTCACACTTCTCTTCTGCAGACTAAATAAGCCCAGTTTCCTCGGCGTCTCCTCATAAGTCATGTGCCCCAGCCCCCTAATCGTTTTCATTACCCTCCGCTGGACTTTCTCCAATTTGTCCACATTGTTTCTGTAGGGGGGGGTCCCAAAACTGGATGCAGTACTCCAGATGTGGCCTCACCAGAGCCAAATAGAAGGGAATAATCACTTCCCTCGATCTGCTGGCAATGCTCCCAGGAATGCAGACCAATGTGTCGTTAGCCTTCTTGGCAACAAGGACACACTGTTGACTCATATCCAGCTTCTTGTCCACTGTAATCCCCAGGTCCTTTTCTGCAGAACTGCCGCTTAGCCGGTCGGTCCCTCGTCTGTAGCAGTGCATGGGATTCTTCTGTCCTAAGTGCAGGACTCTGCCTTGTCCTTGTTGAACCTCAGCAGATTTCTTTTAGCTCAATCCTCCAATTTCTCTAGGTCACTCTGGACCCTATCCCTACCCTCCAGGGTATCTACCTCTCTCCCCAGCTTAGTGTCGTCCGCGAGACATCTGTGTCACTGGGAAGTTTGATTATCCCCATTTAACTGAAACACACACAGAGAGTCTAAGTGACTTGCTCAAAATCGTTGAGTAGGAGATTAAACCTAGATAACCTGAGTCCTAGGCTAGCACCTAATCACAGGATCATCCCTTCCTCTCTAGTCAAAACCCCTTTGAATATCAGATGTTAGTAGTTCTTATTTTTTTGAGTTGTAGCCCACAGAGCTAGCTTTTGCATTTTATTTTACTTAGCAGTGACACAAGGAACATACAGGTCTGTATCATGTAAGACATTAGCTTAAATTGTTAGCATAAGGTATAAATTAGCATAAGGCTTTGAGTCCTGTGAACTTTGGCGTAGATAAATGGCCAACAGTTACCCTGTGTTTTGGGGAACTGGGAAGAGTGTGTTTAAGGTGCGATGTGTCTAACATGCTATAAGTAACCACAGGAATATTGAACTGATACTAGGCTTGGATATTTCAGGATAGACTGTTGGCAGATGCTTAACCATAAATCTACCCTGGCAACAAATTGATATACATGGTAATAAGCTAACATCATTAGTATGCTAACTGATAGGATAAAAGGCACCCCAATATTATTAGGGTGAGGAAGTTAGATATCGACAAGAGAAGCTGGGCGTTTGAATGAATATTCATGACAACACTAGGCCCTATGATAGGTAGACCACCATGTATAGGGCATTGTCATCGGCTGATCTGGATCTGGACCAGAAAGAAACAGCCAAATGTAGTTCAGTAGACTGATGAGCGCCAAAAGGCCTTTAACCAGCTTAAGACAACACTCATGTCTGACCCTGTGCTAAGGGCCCCAGACTTTGACAAACCATTCCTAGTAACCACAGATGCGTCCGAGCGAGGCGTGGGAGCAGTTTTAATGCAGGAAGGACCGGATCAAGAATTCCATCCTGTCGTGTTTCTCAGTAAGAAACTGTCTGAGAGGGAAAGCCATTGGTCAATCAGCGAAAAGGAATGCTATGCCATTGTGTACGCGCTGGAAAAGCTACGCCCATATGTTTGGGGACGGCGTTTCCAACTACAAACAGACCATGCTGCGCTACAGTGGCTTCATACCGCCAAGGGAAATAACAAAAAACTTCTTCGTGGAGTTTAGCTCTCCAAGATTTTGATTTTGAAATACAACACATTTCGGGAGCTCCTAACAAAGTGGCTGATGCACTCTCCCGGGAAAGTTTCCCAGAGTTAACTGGTTAACAATTGTTCTTGGAATGAAACATATTGTTAGTTTTTATATAATCAGTAGTATGTCTAAAGGTACATGTGTCTTATTAACTCTGTTTTCTCCTAGAACTCCAGGAAGAAATCACAGCCAGTGTGGAACCGAACGTCCAACACTATCTGTGATTTGGGGGGCGTGTCATAACTATAAAGGGAAGGGTAACAGCTGTCCTGTGTATAGTACTATAAAATCCCTCCTGGCCAGAGACTCCAAAATCCTTTTCCCTGTAAAGGGTTAAGAAGCTCAGGTAACCTGGCTGGCATCTGACCTAAAGGACCAATAAGGGGACAAGATACTTTCAAATCTTGGGGGGGGGAAGGCTTTTGTTTGTGTTCTTTGTTTGGGAGTGTGTTCGTTCTCGGGACTGAGAGGGACCAGACATCAATCCAGGTTCTCCACATCTTTCTAAACAAGTCTCTCCTATTTCAAACTTGTAAGTAAATAGCCAGGCAAGGCGTGTTAGTTTTCCTTTGTTTTCTCAACTTGTAAATGTACCTTTTACTAGAGTGTTTATCTTCGTTTGCTGTACTTTGAACCTGAGACTAGAGGAGAGTCCTCTGAGCTCTTTAAGTTTGATTACCCTGTAAGGTTAATTTCCATACTGATTTTACAGAGATGATTTTTACCTTTTTCTTTAATTAAAAGCTTTCTTTTTAGAACCTGATTGATTTTTCCTTGTTTTAAGATCCAAGGGGTTTGGATCTTGATTCACCAGGAGTTGGTGGGAGGAAGGAGGGGGGATGGTTAATTTCTCCTTGTTTTAAAATCCAAGGGGTTTGGATCTGTATTCACCAGGGAATTGGTGAAGGTTTTTCAAGGCTTCCCAGGGAGGGAAAAATTGAAATGGTGGCAGAGGAACCAGAGCTAAGCTGGTAGTTAAGCTTAGAAGTTTTCATGCAGGCCCCTACATTTGTACCCTAAAGTTCAAAGTGGGGATCCAGCCTTGACAATATGTATGTAAAGCTGGAGTAAAGAAAATACTGTGAGAGTTTGTGTGAGAGAGAGAGACTATAAAATACAATTGCTGTGGATGAACAAAAATATATGTAATCCCCATTCAAAAATGTGGATAACCTGTGACTTTCATTTTTCTTTTTCTTTTTTCATTTTTCTTGTTATTGCTATCTATAGCAATAATAAAAATCAGAATTAAATGCAATTGAAAAGGAGGTTGCCCATCCTCTTTTACAGAAAAGGATCTGGATCTGGACCATCAGACTCATCTGGATGCCACAAACGGGAGCAGAGTCTATGTCTCTCATGACCAGATCCCCGAGGAAGGCTGTAAGTATATAACTATATGTGAGGAAAGGTACAAGGAGCAGTTCTGGTGGAGACCAGTTCCATAGAGATTCCCCTCCCATATTCCACACTTGGCAACTTCTCAAGCATCTGCTGAAGACCTGGCCTGTCTGGAAATAGGCTTTGAATTCACTCACCATCTTGGCATCAGGTCCCTGGTGACATGGATCCATTGGAGCCATGCTTCCAGAGACTCACCCTGGCTACAGATCCCTCCCCATCCCCGATACCTAGCTGTTTTTATTTTTTCCAGAGAATCTTTATAGTGCTGTAGGGATTGCAGTGTGTGTTGCCTTCATATCTTTACCCCAACCCACCCTCTCCTGGCCTCAGACCCTACCTTATGATACAGAAGTGGTGAAAGTTGGTGCCATAGATGCAATTAAACCCATTCTTTTTTGGATGTGGGAAATCCATACAAAGAGTCTTCTCAGCAAAGGTCTGTAAGAGACCAATCCTAGAATGTGGAAACTGCTAAGCTTTTCAGTGATTTACTACAAAACTGAAATACATTTTTCCATGAGGAAAAAAATTGTCTGAAAAGCAAGCAGCATGCATGGTTATAAACCCCCACCGAAGAGACCTAACAAACTTACTAAGAAAGATGCAGTGTACTTCAGTCCAGCACTTATGACCAAAGCTGCTAGAAGGGACCATGGAATATGGAGATGACCAGCACGCTCTCCTAAGCTTCTTGCATTGTATATTGAAACTGACACCCTTCCTTTATGCTGCTTAGACACCACAGAAACTTATAAATTTCCCTCCCTGAGGAGCAGATTTTTGCCCATAGCAAATTGCTGCTAATCAAAACAACATGAATGTGCTGTCAGTTTTTGGTAATAACTCATCTTTTATGTTCCAGAATAGCTTGCAAAGAGACAGATTATATAAAAGGGGAAGTTGATTGAGAATGGCATAGCAGGTAGTCACCTCATCAGCATTGTTTCTACATGCCATGGAGGGTTCTTTGGCAGAAGAAGTGGGGAGACTAGGTGGAAGGGCTGGAGACTAGCTGGGCAGGGAAGGAAGGATGCACATTGTCCTCTCTTTAGTCTCAGAGCTTACATGGGAAAGCCTGGTGCTATATTTTCCACATAGCTTCCTGTATGGTGAGAACACTTCTTATTGGACACAAGGAGCTGCAGGGGTTCTACAGACAGTGCAGCAGCAGGGGATCTCTTCACAGACAACCCTGGCAGACAGTAGATTCCTCAAGGAAGAAACTCCACAAGGGGAACTTCCCCCTGAGTCTTTACCTGTTGGTTGTAGCACAGAAGCGGTAATTTGGCCCACAGAATGTTATTCCTCCCAAACTTCTCCAAACCACAGCCTATGCATTTGGCTTTGCAGGCATCCTTTAGCTTTTGAAAGTGTGGAACCATGTTTTGGGTTCAAGCTGATTTGGTAGCATTATAAACAGGAGATTTGGCATAAAATTGGGACAGGAGGCAGGTTTGGTAGCAAGCTGATGCACTGTTTGTGAGCTGAAAAATGAAAGCCATATGGCCCTTGGTGAGCCAAAAAATAAACCACAGTTCAAGAACATCAGCATGACAAACACCAGCATGAAAATCCCAAAGTTTTTAAGGGTATGTCTACACTACGAAATTAGTTCGAATTTATAGAAGCCGGTTTTATAGAAATCGGTTGTATACAGCCGATTGTGTGTGTCCCCACATAAAATGCTCTAAGTGCTCTAGTTGGCAGACCGCGTCCACAGTACGAGGCTAGCGTCGACTTCCGGAGCATTGCACTATGGGTAGCTATCCCACAGCTATCCCACAGTTCCCGCAGTCTCTGCCGCCCCTTGGAATTCTGGGTTGAGATCCCAATGCCCGGATGATGCAAAACAGTGTCGCGGGAGGTTCTGGGTACATGTCGTCAGGCCCCTCCCCCCCCATCACAGCAATGGCAGACAATAGATTCGCGCCTTTTTACCTGGGTTACCTGTGCAGACAACATACCACGGCAAGCATGGAGCCTGCTCAGCTCAGCTGAGCTCACCGTCACCATATGTCCTCTGGGTGCCGGCAGACGTGGGACTGCATTGCTACACAGCAGCAGCTGCTAACTGCCTTTTGGCGGTAGACGGTGTAGCATGAGTAATAGCCATGGGGCTGGCAGCCGTAGGGCTGCATTGCACCAGCCCCTTGCCCTTTGGTAGGCGATGGTATATTATGACTGGTATCCGTCGTCATCGTACTGGAGTGGCTGTCAATCATGGCCACCTGGGCAGACATGCTACTGTTTCGATGATGATGGCTACCAGTCGTAGTATACTATTTTCTGCCAATTGCCCAGTATTGTCTGCTAAGCACCCAGAAGAGGCAGAGGGCGATGCTGGGTGCTGGCGGACGTGGGGCTGGCAGACGTGGGGCTGCATTGCTACACAGCAGCAGCCCCTTGCCTTTTGGTAGACGATGGTATATTACGATTGGTAACCGTCGTCATCGTACTGCAGAGGCTATCACTCATGCTGCACCGTCAGCTGCCAGCTTAAGATGTAAAAAATAGATTTGTTCTGTATTCATTTGCTTCCCCTTCCTCCGTGAAATCAACGGCCTGCTAAGCCCAGGGTTTTCAGTTTAATCTTTAGGGGGACCATTCTGTGTGACAGTTGTTTGTGTTTCTCCCTGATGCACAGCCACCTTTCTTGATTTTAATTCCCTGTTCCTGTACCTGTACGCCATGTCGTCACTCGGCCCTCCCTCCCTCCCTCCCGCCCTCCCTCCTTCTCCTGGTCCATCAGATACTACTTTCGCGCCTTTTTTCTGACCAGGCGCCATAGCTAGCACTGGGATCATGGAGCCCGCTCAGGTCACCGCGGCAGTTATGAGCACTATGAACACCACGCGCATTGTCCTGGAGTATATGCAGAGCCAGGACATGCCAAGGCGAAACCCGGACCAGCCGAGGAGGCGATTGCAGCGCGGCGAAGAGAGTGATGAGGAAATTGACATGGACATAGACCTCTCACAAGGCACAGGCCCCAGCAATGTGGAAATCATGGTGTCACTGGGGCAGGTTCATGCCGTGGAACGCCGATTCTGGGCCCGGGAAACAAGCACAGACTGGTGGGACCGCATCGTGCTGCAGGTATGGGACGATTCCCAGTGGCTGCGAAACTTTCGCATGCGTAAGGCCACTTTCATGGAACTTTGTGACTTGCTTTCCCCTGCCCTGAAACGCCAGGATACCAAGATGAGAGCAGCCCTCACAGTTGAGAAGCGAGTGGCGATAGCCCTGTGGAAGCTTGCAACGCCAGACAGCTACCGGTCAGTCGGGAATCAATTTGGAGTGGGCAAATCTACGGTGGGGGCTGCTGTGATCCAATTTGCCAGGGCAATGAAAGACCTGGTGATATCAAGGGTAGTGACTCTGGGCAACGTGCAGTCAATAGTGGATGGTTTTGCTGAAATGGGATTCCCAAACTGTGGCGGGGCCATAGACGGAACCCATATCCCTATCTTGTCACCGGAGCACCAAGCCACCGAGTACGTAAACCGCAAGGGGTACTTTTTAATGCTGCTGCAAGCCCTGGTGGATCACAAGGGATGTTTCACCAACATCAACGTGGGATGGCCGGGAAAGGTACATGATGCTCGCGTCTTCAGGAACTCTGCTCTGTTTCGAAAGCTGGAGGAAGGGACTTTCTTCCCGGACCAGAAAGTAACCGTTGGGGATGTTGAAATGCCTATCGTGATCCTTGGGGACCCAGCCTACCCCTTAATGCCATGGCTCATGAAGCCGTACACAGGCAGCCTGGACAGGAGTCAGGACCTGTTCAACTACAGGCTGAGCAAGTGCCGAATGGTGGTGGAATGTGCATTTGGACGTTTAAAAGCGCGCTGGCGCAGCTTACTGACTCGCTCAGACCTCAGCGAAAAGAATATCCCCATTGTTACTGCTGCTTGCTGTGCGCTCCACAATATCTGTGAGAGTAAGGGGGAGACCTTTATGGCGGGGTGGGAGGTTGAGGCAACTCGCCTGGCCGCTGATTACGCGCAGCCAGACACCAGGGCGGTTAGAGGAGCACAGCAGGGCGCGGTGCGCATCAGAGAAGCTTTGAAAATGAGTTTTGTGACTGGCCAGGCTACTGTGTGAAACTTCTGTTTGTTTCTCCTTGATGAACCCTCCAACCCCCCCCCCCCCCGATCCAGTTCACTCTACTTCCCTGTAAACCAACCACCCCACCCCATCCTCCCTTCCCCAATTCAAGCACCGCTTGCAGAGGCAGTAAAGTCATTGTTTTTTCACATTCATGCATTCTTTATTAGTTCCTCACAGAAGTAGGGGGATAATTGCCAAGGTAGCCTGGGATGGGTGTGGGAGGAGGGATGAAAAAGGACACACTGCATTTTAAAACTTTAAGTCTTATTGAAGGCCAGCCTTCTGATGCTTGGGCGATCATCTGGGGTGGAGTGACTGGGTGGACGGAGGCCCCCCCACCGTGTTCTTGGGCGTCTTGGTGAGGAGGCTATGGAACTTGGGGAGAAGGGCTGTTGGTTAAACAGGGGCTGTAGCGGCGGTCTCTGCTCCTGCTGCCTTTCCTGCAGCTCAACCATACGCTTGAGCATATCAGTTTGATGCTCCGGCAGACGGAGCATTGACTCTTGCCGTCTGTCTGCAAGCTGACGCCACCTATCGTCTTCAGCCCGCCACTTGCTCTTTTCATCCCGCCATTCAGCCCGCCACCTCTCCTCTCGTTCATATTGTGCTTTTCTCATGTCCGACATTGACTGCCTCCACGCATTCTGCTGTGCTCTATCAGCGTGGGAGGACATCTGCAGCTCCGTGAACATATCGTCCCTCATCCTACGTTTTCTCTTTCTAATGTTCACTAGCCTCTGCGAAGGAGAAACATTTGCAGCTGGTGGAGGAGAAGGGAGAGGTGGTTAAAAAAGACACATTTTAGAGAACAATGGGTACACTCTTTCATTACAAGGTCGCATATTTCGGCTTGCAGGCAGCCATGGTAGGCCACAGTGTTTTGGCTTTTTTAACCTTCTTAACATGCGGGAAAGGTTTCAAACAGCAGCACATTTTCCATATCAAGGATGAATTGGGTTGTCCATTTAAAATGGGTTTTCAATGTAAAAGGAGGGGCTGCGGTTTCCCGATTAACATGCGGCACAAACCCAAGTAAACCACCCCCCCACACACACACACACGATTCTCTGGGATGATCACTTCACCCCTCCCCTCCACCGCGTGGTTAACAGCGGGGAACATTTCTGTTCAGAAGAGCAGGAACGGGCACCTCTGAATGTCCCCTTAATAAAATCACCCCATTTCAACCAGGTGACCGTGAATGATATCACTCTCCTGAGGATAACAAAGAGAGATAAGGAATGGATATTGTCTGCATGCCAGCAAACACCGGGACCATACGCTGCCATGCTTTGTTATGCAATGATTCCAGACTACGTGCTACTGGCCTGGCGTGGTAAAGTGTCCGACCATGGCGGACGGGATAAGGCAGCCCTCCCCAGAAACCTTTTGCAAAGGCTTTGCGAGTACATAAAGGAGAGCTTTCTGGAGATGTCCCTGGAGGATTTCCGCTCCATCCCCATACACGTTAACAGACTTTTCCAGTAGATGTACTGGCCGCGATTGCCAGGGCAAATTAATCATTAAACACGCTTGCTTTTAAACCATGTGTAATGTTTACAAATATTTACAAAGGTACACTCACCAGAGGTCTCCTGTGTGCCCTGAGGGTCTTGGGTGAGTTCGGGGGTTACTGGTTCCAGGTCCAGGGTAACAAACAGATCCTGGCTGTTGGGGAAACTGGTTTCTCCGCTTCCTTGCTGCTGTGAGCTACCTACAGTACCTCCATCCTCATCTTCCTTGTTCCCCGAACCGTCTTCCCTGTGTGTTTCTCCAGTGAGAGAGTCATAGCACACGGTTGGGGTAGTGGTGGCTGCACCCCCTAGAATGGCATGCAGCTCCGCGTAGAAGCGGCAAGTTTGCGGCTCTGCCCCGGACCTTCCGTTTGCTTCTCTGGCTTTGTGGTAAGCTTGCTGTAGCTCCTTAATTTTCACGCGGCACTGCTGTGTGTCCCTGTTATAGCCTCGGTCCTTCATGGCCTTGGAGACCTTTTCTAATACTTTGCCATTTCTTTTACTGCTACGGAGTTCAGCTAGCACTGATTCATCTCCCCATATGGCGAGCAGATCCCGTACCTCCCGTTCGGTCCATGCTGGAGCTCTTTTGCGATCCTGGGACTCCATCACGGTTACCTGTGCTGATGAGCTCTGCGTGGTCACCTGTGCTCTCCACGCTGAGCAAACAGGAAATGAAATTCAAACATTCGCGGGGCTTTTCCTGTCTACCTGGTCAGTGCATCTGAGTTGAGAGTGCTGTCCAGAGCGGTCACAATGAAGCACTGTGGGATAGCTCCCGGAGGCCAATAACGTCAAATTCCGTCCACCCTACCCCAATTCCGACCCGCAAAGGCCGGTTTTATCGCTAATCCCCTCTTCGGAGGTGGTGTAAAGAAACCGGTTTAAAGGACCCTTTAAGTCGAAAGAAAGGGCTTCGTCGTGTGGACGTGTCCAGGCTTAATTTAATTTAACGCTGCTAAAGTCGACCTAAACCCGTAGTGTAGACCAGGCCTCAGTTATCAGTTAAGTACAATGTATATTCCCATTAGTTTACAGTTGAGTCAGTTAATAAAGGTCTAAAAGTCAGACTAAAGGCACTAGAAACATCCTTAACTCTGACTTTCCTATGATTTATTGATGAGATGCCAAACAATATAGGCATATATATATATATATAACTATATTATTGGGTGTTATCTCGGTTCTACCAACAAGGTGGTTTGAGGAGGTGTTCCAGTGCAATATTCTGTGTGGGACTCTCTGATGTTTTTCTGTAATATTGAGATTTTTTTTTATACATAAAGTAAGTGCTGGAAAGTATGTACATGGAACGTGCTGCAGATATCAGAATATTAATACACTGTAGTTAATGAGTTTCATTTAAAGTTCCATTTAGTAGATAATTTGCTAACTGCAATTATGGATTTAAAACAATAAGCTTTCAGTGGGAGGAGCTGTTCTGGAAAAAATAATAAAAACTGACAGGTTGTTAAGCAGCACTAAAAGCTGTAATGGTTTTCAACCTCTCCTACATGTTCCTATGTATTTACCCAGCTACCTATTATTTTTTTATTTGAACACCAGTACTGCTATGTTACAAATGTGCTAGACAGCCAATTATTTCTCTTCGGGGGAGAGGGGGAAATCTCCATTCCTGCTCCCTAGAACTATCACAACCATTCCCACAGCACGGATGTAATGAATTTGGATAGTTCTGCAGTTACCATTCAGCAGTACATTTCCAGCCTTGTCCTGGAAGTCTGTTTGCATTTGGCTACCTAGATGAGACTGAATGAGCAAACAGCTGATTTGCAGTGGTTTTAAAAATATATGTTAATATAAGAAGTCAGGCAGTGGAAATCCAGGGACTATAACTATGACGGTCATATAGCTGATATGCAGAAGTTCCAGAAAATGTTACTTAAGACTATAGCACCACTGCAGATGAGCAGTTTTATAGCCTCCCTGGACAGCAGTGATGTAGAGTGAAAAAAACACTGTATCTAAAAATGAAATGTGATACTTTGCAAAATGTAAAGAGGTATATATTAGTTCCTGCAGGCACCCAAGGCAGCTGCTTCTGAATCAAACTCCGCTTTTCTTCCCCCCCCATAAGAACTTTTTTACCTTTTAATTTAATTAAAATCTCTTCCAAGGAGTTTCTTTTGAACATCCTGGAGCTGCCAATCGTGATACTAGGCAAAGTTTGACAGGCCACACTTTGCTCTCATCTACACACCTGCTCACCTTCAGTGACATCACTAGGGATGTACAGAGTATAAACCACTGGAGAATTTGCCTAGACATGATTAGTAAATGTTGCTTATGGCCTTATTAACCCTTTAAAGTGTCAGTGTAAAAGGGTAATTATATGTATATTGAAAGAGCATGTGCTGCATATCTAAAACTGGCCAAATTAATCCCTCTGTAGCTAACAGCTTTTAAAATTGTAACAATTATATTTATGACAGGAAAAGTTTAAATAAAATATAGATTTAATCAACTTCAAGCGTTCTTTGAAACACATGATTGGGATGATTGTTTTGGGCTACCTGGCAAAAATATAGCTGTTGGAAAATTTTACCAAGAAAAAACAACAACATTCAAATGGAGACTTTCAAAGGGTATGTTGGGACTAAAAGAGAGAGTGAGGCTCTGATAAACATTTACATTATTGCAGAAAATTCATGTTTACCACATTCAAACATACACCACCACTGTGAATTCTTTAGATAATACGTTGAACATAACATCCCTGCAATAACAGTAAGTGTTGGAGTCAATTGACAATAACCCCTTCCACGTGACAGGGGTAGTATCTCTACCCCAACTCCTGTCTGGCCAGCATTCTGGTGTTTTACACCTTTATTATAGTAACAGTTACATTCAGTACAAGAACTAAAATTGCTTATTGTAGTGGGGTAGACTGCCCCATTCCCTGAAAGTGTGGGCTGCAGCAGGCCAGTGCACCTGTGCAGATGGGTAGCCAATTAGAGAAGGACTTATTGGGAGCCAATCAGAGCCCAGATTGGCGGCAGCCAATCAGGGCCAGGCTCAGCCCTATAAAAAGGCTGCTCAGGCCTTCAACAGGGGAAGGTTAGTCTCCAGAGGTAGGAGCCTAGCACCGTGGACAGCGAAATCCTGGCCAGGCTCGGGGAGCAAATGGGATCTCTAGGCTACAGGCCCTGAAGGGGAGGGCCTAGTGTATGCAAGGGGTCATAGGGGAAGCGGACAGATGAGGGGAGAGAAGGAGGACAGCGAGGCTGCTGCCAGAAGGTCTCTGGGCCGGGACCCAGAGTCGAGGGCAGGCCTGGGTCTCCCCCTCTCCCCCCTTCCCACCTTGCAGTACACCCAGCCATCAGCCATAGGTAGCGGCCATCATAGACTACGCCAGATCCCTGACAAGAGGGATTAGACTTTGGGGTGTGTGGTTGGACATGGTTGCTGGGGCGTAGAGAGACTGTTGATCCCCTGCCCCCGGAAGGGGGTGAGGATGGACTAAGGGCACTGCCGGAGGGCAGTGGCTCGAAAAGGACGCCGTGAACTGGTGAGCAACACGGGCTCAGATGCCAACTGAGGGCGAGATGACAGACGGGACACCATCAGGAGGGGGCGCTCCACTGGACAGGGCTAATTCCTGGAGACAACCAGCAGGAGGCACTGCGGTGGTGAGTCCCAACTCTGTCACAATTATGTTTAAGGGTTTTCAAACAGTCACCACTGACTCCATTGAAGTCAATGGGCACAGGTCCCATTTAATTAAATTGAGCAAGAGTCAGTTCTTGATCTGAGATGATGAGTCTAATGCCACGCCCACTGAAATAAATGGCTACCAGGCCCTATTGTGGAGTTGCCAGAGGCAACTTTACCTGTGAAGTCTCAACCACACTTGCATGCTAAGCCCCTCTAACATTGGGTATTTGAGTTGGGCATGAAGAATTCTCAGAGAATTTGGGAATTGCCAAGTTTATGGACATTTATAGGTTACTTAATCAAAAATTGTTTGGGTTTTAAAATTTTACTCTGATGTTTTCAGGCCCCCATATTCTTAATAATATGAACTTTTTCAGAAACCACACTCTACACGGGTATGGGCCTTTACACACTTGCAATAGGGTGAATCTCATGGGTATGAGGCATTTTCTAAGACAGAATTGTTGGGGTATCTTTGTTCTTATGGATTGGAGCCATAGAGTGGGAAAGGTTTGGGTAGAAAACCCATTTTCATTAGCCCGGAAAGTGTTGTGTATGTTTGCTTTTAGTCACTGTAATTCTGGAATACTACAGAATTTCTCCGGGATCAGAGTCTTGGAATATGTGAAGAGCAGCTAAAGTGCAGAAACCAAGGGATGGAGGAAGGTAGAGACTGAGATATCCTGGGGAACAGAGAGAGGAATGGCACTAAATGGGGATGAACACAAGAACAACTTGGTGTTGTGTTCTTTATATGTTCATTTATGTTAAAGTATTCCAAATGCATTATAGTTTTCATTCTAGGTGGTGGGAGTGCATCATATTTCATTTTACCATCAAACTTGCCTGTTATTCATTTCACAAAAAAATAAAGCTTTTGAAACAACATCAGGCTGACAATCGCGTACAGTGATCACCATGAAAAAGACATCATTGCCAACCGATACCACACTGCTGTGCACAGTTATTTTCCCATTCTAAATAAAGGGGTATATCCGATACCATGGGTGTTAACTATTGGGGAGTGGACACTTTTAAATAGTGTCCACTGTGTTCTCCTGATCTAATTTCTTTCACTATGTTTTAAAGAAATGCATTAGAGTTTGGCACAATGTAGACAGACATGGTAAGTCTACAATTATTTCAATAGTGTAAACACCAAGAAGGGAGAACAATTATTCTATCCTACTGCCTTATTCATGTAAATAGTCCTATTGACTATGTATGAGTGTAGCAAACACGATATGGTTCCCATAATAAAAGAGAATAGAACTAGGATTACATTAAGAAAGGGAAAATGCCTTTTGCATCACATATTCAAAAACAATATTCTCCCACCCTCACACAGCACTTGGGAGTTGACAAGTATTTAGGAGGAAATTACAATTGTTTCCTTTTTTAAAATGTATGCAATTATTTTTTTAGAAATAAAATTTTGGGATTCAACAATGTAGGAGAGAGAAAAATAATACACAAATGTGCATGAATCCAGCACAGAGGAGCAAAAGCAGAACAAATCAGAGGCAAATAGAAAGTGTAATGATATTGAGCTAGAAGCAGAATATAAAGCATTCTGTTTTAATGCAGGCCCAGACTGCAGGGACCAACTTTCACCTGCCCCAGTGCAAATGGTGCAGACTCCAACACTCAGGTAGGTTACCCAGAGGACCCCGGCTACACTCCCTTTGCCCCACAGTTCATCAGCCAGCACCAGATCATAATCAGGACTGAAAAGGGATGGGGCATAAGGGGTCTGGTAATTTCTGGCTCCATACCCCCAACTTCAGCTTGGAATTCTGTCACTTTTGGACAACCCCCTAAACATGGAGAAAGATTTCTTTTCTTGCACTCTGGGCCTTGTTCTCTTTCAGCCAGTGGTTGCAACAATTTTAAACGTAGGGCTTGTCTTCACTACAGCGCTAAATGGGCGCCACTGCAATCAATGCAGTGGTGTCGCTTTAGCGGGTCTTTTGAAGATGCACTACGTCAATGGGAGAGCACTCTCCCGTTGACTTCAGTACTATGCAAACAGAGTAACAAAGTCCCTGCTCCCAAATTGTTTAATGGACAAGAAATTCAGGAATTAAGAGAATTATTTTCATCCTTGATAAATTATTGATCCATGTGTATTCTAATCAAATTCTATTGTGTTCAAATACTGAAAAGCCTGAGAAACAGAGCAACATACAAAAAATACACACAAGAACCAAGGGGACTGATTCTCTGCTCTTTCATATGTTTGATGCCATTGGAGTTATGCCTGCATATGACATCAATTAAGTAAAACATTGAAGCATATACTTAAGTCCATCCCTGTTCAGCAGAGCACTTATGCAGCTGCTTATGTTCTACTGAATCCAATAGGATTTGCACATATCATGTGCTAAAGTACTTTGCTGAATAGGGATAAGCTTCTGAATTGGGGACAAAACCAATATATTGGCGTGGAGAATCACCCAGTGTTTTTTCTCTGCATTTTAATAGAATATATGATTTACTGCATAGCAACAAAAATCCCTATTGGTCAAGAATATGCTCATAATAAATGGCTATTGCAGCGGGTCACATCTTTTAGTAAATAATATATTGCAGCAATGATTTACTGTGAATATATTTCAAGGTACTAGAGATTATCATGTAGATTGAATATATATCACGCACACTAAATGCCAAGAAAATATTTTTAATTAAACCTTTCCAGTTGCTTCATATTTGTAAATATATATTATGTTAAGTGACCTACCTTGTCTTCTGGTGTCACTGCTGTAGGATGGCACAAGTGTCTCATTATTAAACATTTATATTCTGGTAGTCCCTCGAGGCCAGGAACCCATTGTGCTAGGTGCTGTATAAACATATAGAAAATAACAGTCCTTGCCCAAGAGAGCTTAGAATATATAAATTAAGCAATCATTTTAACAAACTACTTATTTGGAATCATCTGAATTGATTCACCACCTTCTATTATGGAAAAGATTAAAGACCAGTTACCCTGATTGACTAGCCTTAGAATGTGTGCTTGTATAATGACCACTGACATGGAACTGCTTACTGTTAAGGTCAAAAGACTTTGCAAGTTGTGATAGTGACACCCTTAGACAAAGGCACCTACTTTCTAATGTGTTGGGGGGGGGGGAGGCCTCTGTCCCAGGCCTGCCCCCACTCCACCCCTTTCCCCAAGGGCCCATCCTCACCCCACATCTTCCCACCCTGTTCTGCCCTCTACTGAGAATGCCCCGCCCTCTCGCCTCCCTCTGCAGTGCCTCCTGCATGTCACAGAACAGCTGACCCGTGGCAGGTAGGAGGTGCTGGGGAGGAGCAGGATATGCTAATTAGCGGGACCGCCAGCGGGCAGGAGGCGCTGTTGGGGGGAGGACAAGGCACTGATAGGGAGGCTGCTAGTGGGTGCTAAGCTGAGCACCTATGGAGTCAGTGCCTATGCCCATAGAGCTTCTTATGCAGGCTCCACAAAGTAAGCAAAATTCAGCTGTTGAAGTTATATATGGCAAGTATAATACCCGGTCTCAGAAACTTTCATCACACCAGAATAGTTCAATTTAGGATACACAGTGCTAACAAGTCTTTGCAATACTTTGCCTTTCTCCCTTGATAGTGAGGTGTATCAGGCTGGATGCAGGAAGTGAACAATAGTCTATTTACTTATTTACAAATGGATTCATTGTGTCAAAAATTAAATCTGACACTTCTTGCATTGGGACATAATATATGTAAATTCACTCAACATGAATTTTTATTAGAGGTATTATTATATTATAGGTATTAGAACAAGGTTTTGTGCTATATTAATATGGTTTAATTGGCCCATTTTACTGGATGTGTTCTTTGTTCCTATATATAATATAAAAAAATCAGAAAAATAAACAACCTAGGGAAATATGCCTTGCAGTGATAGACTCAAGGGGCTCATTTATTTAAGCTTAACAAAGAGAAGGTTAAAGGGTAACTTGGTCACAATCTAAGTACCTACATGGGAATATGACAATGGGTTCTTCAGCCTAACAGTCAAAGATCCAATGGCTGGAAGTTGAAGCTAGACAAATTCTGACTGGAAATAAGGTGCACATTTTTAACAGTGAGGATAATTAACCATTGGAACAACTTACCAAGGGGTTGTGGTGGATGCTCTATCACTGGCAAATTTAAAATCAAGTTTCAATGTTTTTCTAAAGATATGCTCTAGTTCAAATTGGAATTAATACAGATAAATGTTATACAGGAGGTCAGACTAGATGATCACAATGGTCCATATAGGCCTTATAATTAAGGCTATAATTTAGTCATGGGCATTTTTAGTAAAAGTAGGCAGGTCACGGGCAATAAACAAAAATTCATGGCCTGTGACTTGTCCATGACTTGTACTATAAATAGCCCTGACTAAATCTTGGGTGCGCTGGTGGGCTCCAGGGTACTGCAAGTGCGCTGGGTTAGAAGAAGTGGCAGGATCCAGGCTTCCCAATCCTCCCAAATGTGGGAGCGTAGCCATCCTTTCCCAAGCAAAGGGGTAAATGTACATCCCTGCATCTCCTGGCAGTATTCTACCAGCTTGAGACACAGTTCTTCCTGGAAATAGCCTGGGTTGTTGCACTCCCACATTGCTCCAGGCTACAATACCTTCAAGGCACAAACAAGGCCTGTAAGCATTCATAATATAAGGGGGATGGTATTAATATATATTTTAAAATTCATTATATATTTTGTGTTACTATTTCAAGAACTAGAAAGAAAGAACAAGATTTTCACTGCAATTCTTCCATTTCAACCATGCCCACCACCTTTTATAGCACTTTGGGGGCTAAATTCTCATTTTGTATGGTATATTCCTCTGTAAATCTGCAGAAGAAACCCAGCTGTTGGATGTATGGACTTAAAGCCTAATTACAGCAAACTACATCCAACTCTGCTGCAGTTTTACAGCACATTGATGAATTTCAACGGCAGGAGACACTTCTTGTGTGTGGAGTTTAATATCAGCTGAGTTGCAGTCTTGCACGATTATTCTCCTGGGACCTCTTCTCAGCAGAAATACAGTTGTTATAACAAGTAACACATCTACTATATTTCAGCTGTGCAATGCACAATAGCTGCATATGTGAAATTACTAATGCATCATTATCTACTTATATGTTTTTTTCCCTTTCTAAAAAAAAAAAAGGTTGAGTACCTTATAGCAAGAAGCACCACTGAAGAAATCAGGGACAATGAATGAAAGTTTTTGGCAAAATTGGCAGCAGGATTCTAGTTAACACAAGTGAATTCATGTGTCTCTAAGAGACTTGTAGAATTTTCATTAATTTCAGAATCTTTTTGAGCATACAGAGTATGGATTTTTAAGAGAACCATTTAGAGTTAAACATTGAATAGCTACAAAAATGCAGCCTCCTATTCTGATCATGTCCAGATGATCCAAACCCAACTTTCATACAAATTTCCCCAGCCTTAATTTTCTTATGAGCTTCAGCCTCCTGCGTTTCCAGACTTGTTCCTGGAGTTTGGTCTGAATTTCTTTTTCCTAATCAGAATGAGTTAATGGTACATAGCACTTCCTTGCCCACCCATATATATTTCCAAAATTACCCATCATTTGTATTTCTTTGTATTTAAAAATGAGGTGATAAAATCTTATGAAGATGCGTAGGTGTCCTGACAATTACTCTTTCAAGAACATAATGACCATACAGCACCATTTAAAAAAAAAAGCACATGAACTCAGTAATGTGGTTGGGCTGTGTTAAACAATCAAATGGTAATAAATTAACTCAGCCCTCTAGTAAATCGAAGCAACAAAAAAACTCCTTTCCACCTCTCATTACCTTCAGAAAAATACCCTCAACCTTTCTCCAAAACCCTATAAAATTAATTTTATGAGTGTGAGTCATTACTGAGAGTTTTAATGTTGTGGGAAGCACAGCCTGCATAGAATTATAGGACTGGAAGTGACCTCAAGAGGTCATCTAGCTCAGTACCCTGCAGTCATAGCAGGACTAAGTATTAACTAGACATTCCCTGATGGGTATTTGTCTAACCTGCTCTTAAAAATGTCCAATGATGGAGATTCCACAACCTCTCTGGACAATTTATTCCAGTGCTTAAGTACCCTGACAGTGAGGATTTTTTTTTTTTTTTTTTGGCTAATGTTCAACCTAAGCCACCACAGGTGCAGTTTAAGTTAATTGCTTTCAGAGGTTAATGAGAATTTTTCTCCCTCCTCCTTATAACAACCTTTTATGTACTGGAAAACTGTTATCATGTCTACCCTCAGTCTTCTCTTCTACAGACAAAAATAACTAATATTTTTAGCCTTTCCTCATAGATCATGTTTTCTAGACCTTTAATCACTTTTGTTGCTCTTCTCTGGACTTTCTTCAATTTGTCCACATCTTTCCTGAAATGTGGCAACCAGAACTAGACACAATACTCCAGTTGAGGCCTAATGAGCACAGAGTAGAGTGGAAGAATTACTTCTTCTGTCTTGCTTACAAAACTCCTACTAATGCATCCTAGAATGATGTTTGATTTTTTGCAACAGTCTTACATTGTTGACTCATATTTAGCTTGTGATCCACTGTGACGCCCCATATCCCTTTCTGCAGTACTCTTGCCTAGGCAGTCATTTCCCAAGTTGTATGTGTGCAACTGATTGTTTCTTCAAAGTGAAGTACTTTGCACATGGTAACCAATCACCTTTTACCAAATGGAGGGTCGAAGACTTGAAATGACTCTGTGCTTTATACTTCTTGAGAGAAAAGCCAGCATCTAAAAATCAGCCTCTAGAACAAGTGAAAAATGTATAGGAAATATTGGAACCAATTCACTTCTAGACAATGAGAGCTATTGTAATAATTGGGAGCCAGCATGCCTAATTTAATTGTTAGCCTCATTGCTAAAGGGTGGGTAAACGTTCATGAATTGTTACATTCATCTGTTATAGAAAATTGCTTAAGAACAAATAATGAAGATAGAAAGACTGCATTATTTTAAATAGTAAGGGTTTACTGATACCACTCAGGGACTCTGTTAAGCTTATGACTGGTAAACAAGAGAAGACAACCAGAAATGAATAAACAAAAACTGGTGAAGGAGACAGACCTGACCAGTCTAACCAGATGATGTCCTTGACTGGGGAGGTGAGCCAGGATCCAGAGCAACCCAACCTGCCAGCCTAAAGCACCTATCCCTGACTGTACAGACACCCGCATCCTGAGAACATCAGCAAAAGCTGCATTTCTCCCATCTTTACTATGCTATCTCTTCTCTCCCTTTGTGTTTTCCTGTTTTGTCTAAAGCAGGAAAGTGGCTATCATTCCCAACTCAGAATTGAAATACAGAACTAATCTTTTCTTCCCCACCCAGAAGGATTGTGACTGAATAAGAGATTTGAACAAATATTCACTGTATCCAAAAGGATTTTGATTATGTATGTTTTGCATAATCATTTCAATTTCAGTTTCAATTCTCTTTGCCTCATTTTGATTCCTTTCCTTTTGTCTGTTTCAATCAATAAACATCTAATCTTTAACATGACTTCTCTAATCTGTTTGGAACTAAGCTGACTGAGGTCTCTGTATACCAAATCCCAAACCTTATTTAAAACTGTTTAATATTTGATAGTTTCAGGCTCATGTTAATAACTCTGGGTCCATTTATTCTACCTAAATTAATACAACAAACCTTAATGATGGCAAGGCCTCCTAGAAAGTCTGTATAGTGGAGGAAGGCAGCCAGAGGAAGGATGGTCTAGACAAGAAAAAAGACTCTCTAGTGCTTCAGGTACTAGCCTAGACATGGGAGATCTAAGTTCAATTTCCTGCTCCTCCATGGACTTTCAGTGTGACCTTTTACAAGTCACTTTGCCTCTCTGAACCTCAATTCCCAATCTGTAAAATGGGGATAATAAAAATGCCTCCCTACCTCACAAGGGTGTTGTAAGGATACATGCGTTAAAGATTATGAAGCACTTTGAGTTTCTCCTGAGGAAAAGTGCTGTATAAGAAATAGGTGGCTTTTGATTATTATTGTGTTCTTATATGGCCCTTATCGTCATAGTGTCCAAGTACTCAAGCCTCTGTGGCCATGCTGCTGTTTTTAGTGCAGAAGGTAGTGCATGTCTGTCTAGCTGGGCTGGGAAGCATGCTCCCAACTGCTGTGAAGACATACCCTAGTTTAGAATCAGTAAAAATATTTTTATCTCGCATGGTTTCAGAAAATATCTGCCACACCCAGTAGCTTTACCCTTGGATTCTCAAAAATGTTGTCTTTGCACTCGGGGCAGTCTAATTACCAATCTGCACCAGATACACAGTGAACCTTTGGGGCAACAGGTTAAGGTAGTGATTGCTCTCTTTCATTCTCTTTGCATAAATTTAAAATCATAGGTTCTGTTCTGTTTACTTGTTAATTAAATACACGCCGATTACCACTGATCTGAAATGTTACCTGAATGGTTTGAATACTGTATTTAATAACATTAAAGAGCAGACATTTATTCAATAAGTGAAAAGGTCAAGAACCAATATCTTTAGCTTTTGTTAAATGTATCGCATGACAGAGCTAGGAACAAAGAGTGACACACAAGACAGGCAAAGTACTTCACTTGAAAAGAACATAGTACTAACACAAGTATTAATAGTAAGGATGGAGGAGAGAAATGGTACTGAAGTATAAAAACAAATTTTCTAGGAATGTAATTACTAAAATGTTATAATTTATTCATAGATAAATTATATAATACACTGTTTACAGCACTGTATAAATATGTGGTGATATTTACAGTACATCTATAATATAATACACCTATGATATGTAGTGCTGAGGTAAGACAATGTGAGAAGAAAATGGAAGAAAAGCAGGGGAGGAGACAGGGATCAGAATTTGGTTAGGCAGGCCAGGATTCAGAGTGGGCAATGACTTATTCCAAATGAGAGCAGGAATAAATTACACTATCCATTGCCTCTGGATATCATGTATGAGGACCACATGAGTTGCAGGAGTTCATCCATTTTACTACCACATACTGTCTGTGCTCAACCATATATTGAAACAGGTTTGAGGTGTTTTTTAAGGAAAATACTACCATAAAGCAGTAGAGATCTGACTCTGGTTTTCACTAAAGACACATCCTTTAGTCTTAAAATATGATACTATATTTGAGAGGTGATGCACACACCTATGAGGACAGCAATTTATCAGAAAGAGAGATATGGTGGCTAGAAATGCAGGTAACCATCGGAGATTCATGCTCAGCAAATTTAAAAACATAGATCATTGGAAGAATAGTCACAAATATAGGGAAGGAGAGACAAGAAATGAAGAGGGGAGACACCAGTTTGATTAGGTATGAGCTTCCAAAGTGATACAGCAAAAACAACAAATGGCCAGTGCTGTTTTGGATTATACATGCAAAGGGATCATGCCATGCAGCAAGGTGGTTTCAGCTCCTCTCTATACTGCAGTGATGAGAATACATCTAGAATATCACGTTCCATTATGAATACCCTAAAGTTAAAGGAACTAAATAGGCATGGATTGGCTGGAAGAATTCCACTGAGTTCAGTGAAGTTACCCTGTGACTCAATATGGCCCACTGATAGTCTACGAATATTTGAAAGGTATAAGCACTAAGGAGAGATGTATTTAGGATGGTATCAGTGGATTCTGCTATTAATAATTGGATTAAAGAAAAGGAACATTCAGGTTCAATATAAAACCATTAACAATAAAGTGTATTAGACCTCCTGAAAGTGTCTCTCTTAAAATTCTTTAAAACTAGACTGGATGAGCACTAGTAAATGAACTGTAGGGAACAATCCTTCATTGGCAGGTGGTTGGGTTATATAACCTAATGAGAGCTGCTCAAGTTTTTCTATCCAAATATTTTTTCCATGAAATCTTTGGCCAAAATGTTTTTGGTTTACCATTTCTTTGGCGTTGATAAACAAATTCTGAGAAGTTTTATTTTGGTAAAGATTTTTTTAAAATAGTACAAAAACTTGGCATTTTTCACCCAACTCTAATTAATCTTCCCTATTTATACAATAGATTCTGTAATTATAGAAGTAACAGAACCAAAGGGGATCATTCCACAATCAATATGCAAGAGATGAGAGGCTAAAGATAACTTCCATAAGCGTTATCCAATATAAAACCCTTCTACATGAAGGAGAGGAAACTTCTTCAAAAAGTTATGATGTCAAAGAAAAAAAATCCCCAGGGGCCAAATCCATCCCTGGTATAATTCCATTTAACACAGGTTGAAGTTTGGCCCCATATGTACAGTTTGTAGTTCAAGAAGATCCAGACACTTGACAAAATGTAGGGTGACCAGAGAGCAAGTGTGAAAAATTGGGACGGGGTGGGAGGTAATAGGTGCCTATATAAGAAAAAGCTCCAAATATCGGGACTGTCCCTATAAAATCAGGACATCTGGTCACCCTAACAAAATGTGATGTTCTTTACTACTGCATTTTAAATGAATACTCTACAAAGCTTTCAGGGGTAAAAGTATGTGGGAGAACAAGACTACCTTTTCCTCCTAGTATTCACTATTCATTTTGTTGTCTATTTTTGTTTCAGTGCAAACCATTCTCCCTTTTATCATGTCTAACAGTATGTCAAGTGATATATCTATTTGTTTAAAAAATAACTCAAAAATAAGAATTCCAATCTTTTACACTGTGCTAGCACATTGTGAGCAAAGAAGCAGAAGCAGGCAATGAGCCGGTACATCTCTACTAAATAAGCACTTAATTCACAAATAAAATATTACTTCTGCCAGTTATTTTACTTATAATAGTTGCCTCCAGCAACAGTTGTTTCCAGCAGAACTTTGGTAGTGAGACATTCTAGAATTTGATATGGAACAAATTAAATGTAGTTTCAGATGATTAAACCTGGCTTTTTATGTGCTGCATATACCAAAAAAAAAAAGGCCCTTATAATTCATCTAAAACACAATCTAACTGCCATTAATCTTGTATCACAAGATAATAAGCAGATCCACTATGAATGCTGGGTGAGTTAGAGGCTTAGAAGGAAACTGTAATAGGTGTGATGACATGCATACAAAATCATTTGTGAGGAAAATTTTTATAAGATACGGCAGCAATGAAATGGCAAGATAAAAGAGAAAGAAAGAAGCAACATTAGTATGGGATGAGTAATGATGCTACTATAAGAGCATGTCAACAGCATACGATTATCACCTGAAATTCAAATAAAAGTGGGGTGGCAGGAGAGGAGCTCTCGATAGCATCATTTGATGGGAAGTAAGAACGTCCAATATAGAGTAAATTATTGAAGTATAAACATGTTAATTAGTTAATTACTATATATAAATCATATTAGAGATGTATCTTGGCAGATGCAGGTGCTTATCTTCCCAAAGAAAAAGTTTTTCTGCTTTCAGGCTAGAGTTTGGATGGCTCAGGATATTAGGCAAGGAACATTTAACCTTTATATCACTTTTTAATCCAGCCCAGCTCTGTAATGATGTACCTTTTCTTGACTGTCCCAA
Source organism: Malaclemys terrapin pileata (assembly GCF_027887155.1). Taxonomy (NCBI): domain Eukaryota; kingdom Metazoa; phylum Chordata; order Testudines; family Emydidae; genus Malaclemys; species Malaclemys terrapin. The sequence continues at coordinate 181,036,522 of NC_071507.1, read as the reverse complement.
GGTTGTCAGTCTGACACCTCATGAACATTAGCTTACTTGAAAATAATACTAGAATTGAATAGGGAAAACTAAAGGTGAAAGGAAAGGTTCAGGGAACACATGGGTATTGCTAGGGTAACCATCCATCTCTACAGGAAGAAGGCAATCCAGGGTGGGTTGTGACGTGTTGATTTTTGTTAGAATTCCAAAGCAAAGACAATACATTTTCAAAATAATAAATAACTCTGGTTCAGCTAAAACCTTCAAAGTTTGAGGTCAAATGTAGTAATTGTATTATATAGGCCTATCACTGTTATCAATATATTTTTTACTCTTAGTTTTACAATAATTGTAAGGGGGTCCCAAACATTTTTTACTTCAAGTAAAGAGTTGCCAAACTGAAGAAGCTGAAGAGCACTGGGGTAGCATTTCATTCACAGTGATAGAGCAAACTGCCCTTCTTTATAGTCATATAGGCTACATCTATACTTGCATGCTTTCCTGGATACTTGTCTCTGTACTACTTGCATATGTATCCCATACCCACACCGAGGGTCCACATATGCTGTACTGGGAAGGGGTATATACTATGCACTGGCATATACTCATGTCCACACTGCCCTTTCTCAGTACATGATGGTAGCACTACCATTTCAGGGGTAGTTTCCCAGAGTACTGTGCATTACAAGAGAGACTCTGGGAACCATCTTCCTGCATGCTTCTGGTTCTGTACTCTACCTTCACACATCTGGCAATGGCAGTTCCCTGTTCTCTGTCCCTTCTGCCTAACTGCATTGAAGAAATGGAGCAAGTCCATAATGATGCGGTTGTGTTCCTGCTACTGCTGCAGGGCATATGTTCATGTGATGCAGTACTCAATACTGGACAGAATGGATACAGAAAAATTTGAGAAGCTGAAGACAGCTGTTCAAGAGGGTGAATGAAAATCCACTGGGTGGATGAAAATCCACATGGAAAAGATGTGTTGAATGCCAGGATCACAATGGAATGCCCATGCATGGACTGTTGTTTCTGGTCCTGGATAACCAGCATGGTGTGTGGGACCACATCATCTTGGTAACCTGGGATAACAATCAATGTCTGCAGGACTTCTGAATTAGGAAGTAGAAATTCATGGAGTTGTATGAGCAGCTTGCACCAACCATCCCGCACCAGACAACTCATTTTCAGAAACCCATTTGTAACAGGGTGCTGGCCAAACAGGCACTGAACCAGCCCATTAGCTCAGAAACTGCTAGCATAGCTCCCTTAAAGGGCAACTGACTGGAGCTGGCAGGGTGTGGCTCATTAAAGGAGCCTGAGAGCAATCACCTGTGAGCCTGCTGAGAGGAAGGCCTATAAAGCTAGCAGGAAGGAAGTAGGAGGGTGGAACAGGAAAGTGAGGTGTGAGGGGCTGTTGCTCCCAGCTAGCTGTAAGAGCAAGCTGTTCCCTAAGGGGCTACCTGACTGATATCGTACATCGAGTTGTATATAGATGGTGGTGGGAATAAACACAGGGAAATAAACAGACACTGGGTTGCAAAATAAGAAGTCTCCGGCTAATTTGTACAGTGAGCAAGGAAGTGCTTGTCTACACCATTCCAGTACAGAAGTGGGTGACTGATGCCCTATGGAAGTGGCAACACCTGACATCTACTTGTCACTTGCAAATCAGTTTGGTGTTGGGAAGTCAACTGTTGGGGTCGGGGTTTTATTGATTTGTCAGGCTATTAATGCTGAAATCTACCCAGAGGTGGCTGCCATAACTGAAGTCCCTGAAATTATAGTGGGATTTCAGAGAATGGGGTTTCCAAAACCCATCATGATACCCTTTCAAGGGTTTCACTATACTAGTGTGGTTTCAGGATACCCAAGGACATGGCATTTCTGTTCAATAAGCAACAAGTAGTTCAAACACAACATGCCTTTTATTAACACAGAAATACTTATTGCAGTAAGCTAAAAGCACCCCAAATCACACTTACATACAACCAGAGGTGATGCTGAATTGGTCGTGATGCTGAATTGGTCGTCCATGGGTCGTCTGGGGAGAATGATTTGTGAAAGCGGCTCTTGCTAGCAGTTCTCAAGCAGCATCTTCTCTCTTTCTCTGTAGTTTCCTTGCTCTTGTTTATCTTTATAGTTAAGACTTTGGACGCACAACAACATTGTGGTTAAGCACTTGCTGCTACACTTGATGTCATGACAAGCTTCCTTACCACAGTCTGCATTTTTCACAAAAATTGTTGCCCCAGCTCGATGTCTATGTGATCTGCTGCTTTCAGTTAATGATGGTAAGGGTTTCAAAATAGTTACTCTTGTTTTCTGCTATCAGCAGCAAGGACCATCAATGGAACACATATCCCAATACTTTGTCCACAAAAATGGTAAGTGAATATGTGAACTGTAATGAAGAACAGGAGTACTTGTGGCACCTTAGAGACTAACAAATGTATTAGAGCATAAGCTTTCGTGGACTACAGCCCACTTCTTCGGATGCATATAGAATGGAACATATATTGAGGAGATATATATACACACATACAGAGAGCATAAACAGGTGGGAGTTGTCTTACCAACTCTGAGAGGCCAATTAAGAGAAAAAAAACTTTTGAAGTGATAATCAAGCTAGCCCAGTACAGACAGTTTGATAAGAAGTGTGAGAGTACTTACAAGTGGAGATAGAGTCAATGTTTGTAATGGCTCAGCCATTCCCAGTCCTTATTCAAACCGGAGTTGATTGTGTCTAGTTTGCATATCAATTCTAGCTCTGCAGTCTCTCTTTGGAGTCTGTTTTTGAAGTTTTTCTGTTGTAATATAGCCACCCGCAGGTCTGTCACTGAATGACCAGACAGGTTAAAGTGTTCTCCCACTGATTTTTAATATTTTGATTCCTGATGTCAGATTTGTGTCCATTAATTCTTTTGCGTAGAGACTGTCCGGTTTGGCCAATGTACATGGCAGAGGGGCATTGCTGGCACATGATACCAATGTGATATATGCCATCATGTGCCAGCAATGCAAAAAGTTTTTTTTCTCTTAATTAATTGGCCTCTCAGAGTTGGTAAGACAACTCCCACCTGTTTATTCTCTCTGTATGTGTGTATATATATCTCCTCAATATATGTTCCATTCTATATGCATCCGAAGAAGTGGGCTGTAGTCCACGAAAGCTTATGCTCTAATAAATTTGTTAGTCTCTAAGGTGCCACAAGTACTCCTGTTCTTCTTTTTGCGGATACAGACTAACACGGCTGTTACTCTGAAACCTGAACTGTAATGGTTACTATTCCCTTGTTCTCCAAGGCTTAGTGGACCACTGAGTTAGGTTCATGAACACCAACATTGAACACATGGGTAAGGTTCATGATACTAGTATGCTCAGAAGGTCAGGATTGTATTATGGGCAGTTGGGGAGAAGTGACTTCATTTTGCAGAAACAAAGTGGAGTCCTTCATCAGATGCATGGAGTGGAAAATACAGGAGCAGGTATAAACACTTGGTAAGGTAACTCCCATCCTTTCATGTATTTATACCTGCTCCTGTATTTTTCACTCCATGCATCTGATTAAGTGGGTTCTAGCGCACGACAGCTTCTGCCCAAATAAATTTGTTAGTCTCTAAGGTGCTACAAAGACTCTTCATTGTTTTTGCTAATATAGACTAACATGGCTACCACTCTGAAACCAGAAACAAAGTGTTTCTGTACAGTATTTTTCTTCCCCCAGTTATTTGGGGGATCCCATGTACCGCTCCTAACTTGGGTCATGAAGCTGCACCCTGACACTGCTGACCCAAGAAAAAGCAAATTCAACTGTAGGCTGCGTAGCTACAGGATGGTGATGGAATGTGCCTTTGGGTATCTCAAAGCTATTGGTGATGCCTGAGAACCCATCTGGGTGCCAGTGTAGTCAACACAGTTTGTATTATGGCATGCTGTGCCTTGCATAACATACGTGAGGCTAAAGGGGAGCACTTCCAGTGCAAGTGGGCACAGGACAGACCTGCTTTATAGGCAGCTGGATCCCACTTATGTGCACGCTGCTCCTGCTTCCCAGGGAGCAAGGAAAGTTTGTGACGATATTTGCTTGCACACTGAATCAGAGTGGAGCCAGAAGTATTGTGATGCTATGGTGCTGCTGTAAAAGGTCAATAGAACATGATCACATACATGTGTTGAGACAAGGTTCAGTGGGTTTCGATCCCTGGCAGCTGATGTTATTGTACTAACTGAAAGCAGACAATTGGTGAGAGCTCTCAATTTTAATACCTTTGGCTGTGGTTTTGTGTTGCAGAGAATGTATACACACTTTAATGGAATCATTGAGCAATGTCTTTGTTATACGTTAACAGTTCTGTTTCAGGGTGCTTTATGAGGAGCACTTAAGCATTGCTAAAGTAATTTTAAACCAGTTCTGTAAGGTTTTGGGAGGGCTTCACGTATGCCTTCTTCATAATATTTTCTGACATCGCTGCTCACAGCATCTACAGGTGCTATTCATGAGTACTCCTACCATAGCAAGTGGTAACTGGTGGGAGCGTATGGGTTGTAAAAGCATCATTCAGTTTCTGATATCTTCACTGTTAATTTACTTTTGCTTTCTTTGTCTGAACTGACAATTAAGTCATTAACAAAGCCATAAAGCCATTTCTGTTAACTTCTCTTCTGATTTTCATTCTGGTGCTTTGGACAGTATCAGTTATTTCACAGTTTAGTTTTATTGTAATGAACCCTGTTTTATTTTTCTTTAACATTAGGAAACTCATTTTGAGAAGAAAAGGGGCATAGGAGGGACAGAAATCATTGTATTTCTTTGGCACCACACATTTAAAGTAATCACAGTCAGATGCTGTAAACCCTGGTGACTCATTCCTAACATGGAAAATATCATGTTAATCATACTCAGAGTGCAAGGTGCACACACAAGTGCAGTGAACAGTAACTATTATTTACAAATGTACATCGAACAGAGTGCTAAAATGGTTTTTAACTCACACAAATGAACCCCAAAATGGTTACTTTCCTTGCTGTTGTCTCTGGGGGCCTAATATCTGGATGATTTCCCAACTTACAGCATGGTTTAGTGACAACCATACAACACAATTCTCATAACTTCATATGCATTAATGATAAACATATATGGATAGAAAAATGACTTTCAGCAGATCATGCATCCAAAGAAGTGGGCTGTAGTCCACGAAAGCTTATGCTCTAATAAATTTGTTAGTCTCTAAGGTACCACAAGTACTCCTGTTCTTTTAGCAGATCATAACGTTTCCCCTGATACCTCACATGGCCTGCTTTATATGCAATATCACAATTATATACAGATGCGGAATATGGGGGTTACAGAATGCTCCTCCATGGTATAGAATGTCACACATCCATCCAGCCCCAACTGTCCCCACCCTACATTGCCAGAAAGGCCAGCTCCTATATCCAGCAAACAGTATGAAAATGACAGGGAAACAGAGTCATATCACAAGTGTATTTTTTCCCTGAACTTTTGGAGTAACACAGGAAGCCAGTAGCTTTTCCACTGCCAAGGGATACAACATTGTGTTTGTGGAAGTGCCAGAGTGGGTGCTTCACTATCCCCACCTCTCCCAGCTCTTGCAGAGTGGCTCAGCACAGAAAGAGGACAGACACTGGAGAGTGGGAACAGTAGTACACATTTGCAATGGTCACAGCAAACATGGACTACCCTGACTTTCCTCAGACAACCAAATGGTTCCATTTCCCTTTCCAGACTAGGCAGGTCTGCACCCCAGTCGCCAACCACCCATTTATGCATGGTTCCTATTTGCAAGGTGAAGGAAGGATGGAGAAGCAGTTTGGGGTCTTGGAGCAACCAAAGGCTCTTTCAGAACCTGCTCCCCCCAACCTCCCTCCCTATTCTGCACTACTCAGGGATTATTGTTTTCAGAGTACTGGCTGAGAAATGTATAGACACAGGGACTCAGTGAGTGCTCCTTAATAATCCATTATATCTTCTGATAAATGCTTTACAGTGGTTCAGTAATTTAGATGCATGCCTTGTTCAGGAACAAGTCAGGGTGGAACAGGGGCACGTTTAGCAAGATATGTATTACTGGAGCAAGAGGAGAGATTTCCAAGGAATGTGTAGTGGGGCCAGGGCCGGCTCCAGGGTTTTGTCCATCCCAAGCAGCCAAACAAACAACAACAACAACAGCTGTGATCGCGATCGTGATCTGTGGCAGCAATTTGGCGGGAGGTCCTTCGCTCCGAGCAGGGCCGGCTCTAGGTTTTTTGCTGCCCCAAGCAAAAAAAATGTTTGCCTGCCCCCCACCCCAGCCCTGGGCTCTCCCCCCCCCAACTGCACTCTCCTACCGCCCCAGCTCTGGATCACTGGTAACTCGCTCCCAGGGCGGGTCATTCAGCAGGAATTTTGGATGTGCACAGAACACAGACAGGATTGGTTCCCATATGGTTACAGAACTGCAGTAAAGTGGAACAATTTTCAGCTTGTGTGACTGGAGGATATCTGGATGCATATTATAAAACTGTCCTACATAAATGAGAAAAAGTTGAGGTGCTTTTATTGTTCTTTTGTTCCATTCTTTGTTTCTATAGGGAATGCACTATCACGATCTTCTTTTTAAATAAATAAAACTAAAACTTAAAAAAAAAAAAAAAAAGCAATGGCTGTTGAAAATAGCAATTCCAGTCCTAAAAACCACTGGGAAGTATTTCTTGCTCAATTTATTCTACTTTTTCTACAGCAAGTTACAGTGGATCACTATATTTGATTTGGGGGAAATGAAGTAACAGCTGCCTAAATTGAGCTTGAGCATTCCTGAATTTTGAGGGTGTTCAAATCTGGAAGGCAGGTACTACATTCCTTTTCTGAATATTAGCTATATCTGGAAAGGAAAAGTCAATTTCTGCTTCCATGGCTCGGAAGTGGAAATCCTCCTAAGTGCCTGGTACTGTATCTAAAGCTGCCCAGGTCCAGAGCTTCCCCTCTCTTACTTTTCATTTTAAATTCTAGTGGGATCCACATACCTCCCTTGCTAGGCTTCAGATAGAGAAGTGCACGGTCCATTTAGTCCCCCCAGTTCCTTCTTTGGGGGAGAGCCCAGGACTGGGGCGGCAGGAGATGCGGGTGGGGGGGAAGAGCCCAGAGCTGGGGTGGCAGGGGGTGCGGGTGGGGGCCAGAGCTGGGGTGACAGAGGGTGCGGGGGGTGGGGGGAAGAGCCCAGGACTGGGGCAGAAGGAGGTGTGGATGGGGGCCAGAGCTGGGGCAGCTGGGGATGCGGGGGCAGAGGGAGAGCCCAGGGCTGGGGTGGCAGGAGGTGCGGGTGGGGGGAGAGCCCAGGGCTGGGGCAGCAGGGGAGTGTAGGTGGGTGCCAGAGCTAGGGCGGCAGGGGGTGCGGGGATGGGAGAGCCCAGGGCTGGGGCAGCAGGAGGTGCGGGGATGGGGGGGGAGAGCCCAGGGCTGGGGGAGCAGGGGAGTGCAGGTGGGTGCCAGAGCTGGGGCGGCAGGGGGTGCGGGGATGGGAGAGCCCAGGGCTGGGGCAGCAGGAGGTGCGGGGGTGGGGAGAGCCCAGGGCTGGGGCAGCAGGAGGTGCGGGGGGGGGAGAGCCCAGGGCTGGGGGAGCAGGGGAGTGCAGGTGGGTGCCAGAGCTGGGGCGGCAGGGGGTGCGGGGATGGGAGAGCCCAGGGCTGGGGCGGCAGGAAGTGCGTGGGGGGGAGAGCCAAGGGCTGGGGTGCAGGTGGGGGCCAGAGCTGGGGCAGCAGGGGGGTGCAGGTGGGGGAGAGTCCAGGGCTGGGGCAATACAGGGGTGCGGTGGGAGCCCAGGACGGGGGGGGGGGGGGGGGGGGGGCAAAAAACCTAGAGCTGGCTCTGTTCCTACCATTCACAGCAAGCTGCAGATTTCAGTTCCATACTCCTTTCCCCCACCCTTTCCTGTTGCTAGTGGCCAAGGGAATGCTGGGAAATGTAGTTCTTTCCCTGCTCCAGGGCTGGCTCTATAGGCAGGGAGCTAACCAAGGAACTACAGCTCCCAGGGCCCCCTGTTGGTTCTCAGCTCCCATGCTGGATTCTTGCGCCCCTTGCAAATCAGCCGCCCCACGCACCTGCTTGCTTTGCTGGTGCCTAGAGCCGGCCTGGCTCTGAGCAGGAGTGAGGGATCATCCGCCGAACAGCTGGACGTGCTGCCCATCTCCGGAGTGGCTGCCCCAAGCACCTGGTTGGTAAGCTGGTGCCTGGAGCCGGCCCTGGATGGGGTGTATTGTAACTTACCAGCTTCAGATTCTGGTTCCTACTGTGGTTCGGGGTCCTTCGCAGAGGGGTGGGGGAGGGGCTTCCTCAACCTGCACCTGGTAGAGGTGCAGCATAATGTCCTCTTCCTCTGGGTCTCCTGGGGCTTCCTCCAGGACTGCCTCCTCACCCTGCCAGTTATTGGCATTCTATCAATCTATGAGGTCAGCGGGGTCAAGGAGTGAGTTGTGAGTCATGTCAGACTCATTACTCGTAGCTCTGGAGACCACTGGTCCAGCTCATCGAGGCATGGACACTCCCCTTCCAGAGTGATTATTGGAGACTTTTACCTTTCAGTAAAGGAGCTTGAAGTGATTCCTGTGCCCCAGGTACTGGGGCAGAGGCTGGTGAATGCTCACCTCCTTCAGTCTGCATGAAATCTCCTGGCACAGGTGTATGTCCTGACAACATGGCGAAGTCATGGACTATGGTGTACTCTGACCACATATTGATCAGCACCTGGGTGTATTATTTAGGCTAGGCAGCAGCTCTTGGAACATGATCAGTGATTGCTGGTGTTAATCAATACAGCTCACAGAAGAACTGATCTTAAGTTTTTAGGACAGGTTTTTACAACCATACACAAGACTGGCACAGAGGGGGGGAACCTTAAGGGTCAGACAGCAAAGAAATCAGTGCATCGTGGAAATGGGGCTGGAGGACTATCGATACCCATGACGAGGTATGTGCCCCTTCCCATACTGCACTGTAGAATGGGTACAGGGCATGCAACAGCAGAGGCGTGTATATACCCACACCTCACACGTGTGCTAGCTTTCCTGCACTACACTGTCCTTCAGGAATGTATTTTAGGTCTTCCAATGTGGGAAATAGGGGATTAATGGTGCAACAACGCACATGTAACCGTATATAGTCACAAGTATAGATATAGCCATGCAGTGCACAACATAATTTGCAGACTACAGATCTGGCAAGGTGCTAATTGCCTCTCATGAGGTTCAATGGGAGCTCACAGTGCTCCACACCTTGAACAAGGAGTTAGCACAGGTAGAGTTAAAATGAAAGGGATTTTGCTGTATGATTTTTAAGAAAAATAGTTATAAAGAGAAAAGGTGCATGACTGACAGGGAACAAATTCCTCTGTTCCAAATATACCAGAAAATTTGAACAACTGAGTAAATATTATTAACCCTTCAGTGCTGTCAATTTCAGTAAAATATGCTGCATATGGATAAGTGCCTATCTGACAAGTAAAGTAGCTGGAGAGCTTGAGGCAGGTTTAATTCATACATTAAGATTTTTTTCCCCTAACACACACAGCTTTTGAACATTGAGTGCAAAATGAGAGACGTTTACCTCTGGGAGCTTGTTTCAAATGTTTTGTTCTCATTTAGACACATGTAGTCACTTCACTTAGATCCTGATTCTGTAAGTTTCTGAGCATTTATTGTGTCTAATCCAAAACCCCTTGTATACACTCACTGACTTCAGTGGGCTCTGGATCAGACCCTTTGAGATGTGTGGTACATCCATAACTACCAATGGGAACTGGACACAGGCTAGCTTATGTGTCATTCCAAGTGGCTGAACAGCAAGAGCTTGATCCAGTAGCCTTTATTACCTGTGTAAGGGTTACAGAATGGCAACCTAAATGACAAAGTTGAGATTGGTGTGTTTTACATTTATTAATGTTTACAAATCCATATATATACTAAGTGATGTTGGACCAATTAAAACTATGCAATGTTCTGGTCTATATATTTACAATCAATCACATTATTTCATCTAAATATAGAAACTTGCATCCTGCTATTGTTTGCACGTTTAATTATAAATGCATTAAAAAGGGATTTTTAAAGGCACACTGTCATGGTTTATAGAGTGAGAAATTAACATAATTGTAAAGTTTATCACTACTGTTGCAATAACATCCTCTCTTCTGGAATACTTTGTGTCCCTTGGTACTGGTTATTCTATCACAACTACTTAATTTTTAAACAGTGTTTATTGTTAATTTAACAATGAATGAACTTGTGTGCACAGCTTGGAAGAGAGGAACTGATAGGCACTTTGAATGACTATGAATGTATTTAAGCTTATGCTCCAATACTTCTGTTAGTCTATAAGGTGCCACAGGACTCTGTCACTTTTTATGAATGTATTTATTTTCCAGCTTATAATATGCCATATATATACCATATTAATGTGCCTCTGACTATCATTGGCTGCATTTAAACACACACACACACACATTAAAATATAACAAACATCATATCTCAACTAATGAGATCTACAGAAATGGACCTGCATGAAAAGATGGTCAGTAAAATTGGGCTCTACCATGCCAGTGAGTCCTCAACTTGGATAATTGTCATAGTTCACAAGAGATCAACTGAGCTACAACAAATTATACCAGATGATGAGCTGGCCCATGGACGCTGAAAATAAACAGGTTACATCAATAGGTCACACCTAAAAATTAAACTGAATATTTGACTACTTGTCCTCTTTGACAAAGGGGATGTGAGTCACTTGAATATTGAACTAGAACCTTTAAAATTAGTCTTTATATGGCTGCATAAAAGATCAAGATTTAGTTACTCCCATTTAATTCATGTGTCACTGTATTATGCACCAGGGAATGTGGTCGTTAAAGCAGACTGGATTATTTCAACCATACGTGTGCTTATCACGTGGGAGGCATGGTAGATACGCTGAAGGGTAGGGATCAGATACAGAGGGACCTAGACAAATTGGAGGATTGGGCCAAAAGAAACCTGATGAGGTTCAACAAGGACAAGTGCAGAGTCCTGCACTTAGAACAGAAGAATCCCATGCACTGCTACAGACTAGGGACCAAATGGCTAGGTAGCAGTTCTGCAGAAAAGGACCTAGAGGTCACAGTGGACAAGAAGCTGGATATGAGTCAACAGTGTGCTCTTGTTGTCAAGAAGGCTAATGGCATTTTGGGCTGTATAAGTAGGGGCATTGCCAGCAGATTGAGGGACATGATCATTCCCCTTTATGCGACATTGGTGAGGCCTCATCTGGAGTACTGTGTCCAGTTTTGGGCCCCACACTACAAGAAGGATGTGGAAATATTGGAAAGAGTCCAGCGGAGGGCAACAAAAATGATTAGGGGTCTGGAGCAAATGACTTATGAGGAGAGGGTGAGGGAACTGGGATTGTTTAGACTCCAGAAGAGAAGAATGAGGGGGGATTTGATAGCTGCTTTCAACTACCTGAGGGGGCGTTCCAAAGAGGATGGAGCTCGGCTGTTCTCAGTGGTGGCAGATGACAGAACAAGGAGCAATGGTCTAAAGTTGCAGTGGGGGAGGTCTAGGTTGGATATTAGGAAACACTATTTCACTAGGAGGGTGGTGAAGCACTGGAATGCTTTACCTAGGGAGGTGGTGGAATCTCCTTCCTTGGAGGTTTTTAAGGCCCGGCTTGACAAAGCCTTGGCTGGGATGATTTAGTTGGGAATTGGTCCTGCTTTGAGCAGGGGGTTGGACTAGATGACCTCCCAAGGTCCCTTCCAACCCTGATATTCTATGATTCTATGATCACTTCAAAGAGATAGTGGAACTTTTCCCCACTAACATTTTATGAGTTTGGAAACCTTCTGGCAGGAGGCTAATGGTGGCAATAAGGGCCAGGTTTAATATCTTTCTTGAATAACAAAACTGGCTATAGTGCCCACCCAGAATACGGGGGAAAGTATGACTGAAACAGGAGGCAAAATTGCTTTACCTCGGTGTCACACTGGACTGCTCTTTGACTTACTGCAACCATCTAAAAAAGGCTGCTGACAAAGTCAGGACTAGGAATAATCTAATCAGCAAATTAGCCAGTTTGACATCGGGCTCCAACACACAGATACATCAGCGGTGGTGTTGTGTTATTCCCCAGGAGAATTTTGTGGCCTTGTGTGGTGTCGTTTCCCTCACATTAAATTGGTCAATCTCCAATTGAACTTGACCACGTGCAACATCACAAGCATCCTGCGCCCCATTCCTATTCCATGGTTACCAGTTCTGAGCAACCTATTTCTTTGGCTGTAGAGTCTCTGCAACAAATGTGTCAGACTGGTGGAAAAGCTACATGCCAATCCAGATCTCCCACTGTACATGGTTATCTTCAGTCACCCAGAGCACAAATTAGGTCAAGTCATCCATTGTGGTCTCAGCTGTCAGATTGAAATCTTTCAGCAATAACCCTATCATAGAATCACAGGACTGAAAGGGACCTTGAAAGGTCTTCTATTCCAGTCCCATGAACTCAAGGCAGGACTAAGTATTATCTAGACCATACCTGACAGGTGTTAGTCTAACCTGCTCTGAAAAATCTCCAGTGACGGAGCTTCCACAACCTCCCTAAGCAACTTATTCCAGTGCTTAACTATTCTGACCATTAGGAAATGTTTCCTAATGTCCAACCTAAACTGCCTGTCAGGACTGAGATCCCCACTTTGAACTTTAGGGTACAAATGTAGGGGCCTGCATAAAAACTTCTAAGCTTAATTACCAGCTTAGCTCTGGTTCGGCTGCCACCATTTTCAATGGATTCCCTCCCTGGGAAACCTTGAAAAACCTTCACCAAATCCCTGGTGAAAACAAATCCAACCCCTTGGATTTAAAACAAGGGGAAATTAACCATTCCCCTCCTTCCTCCCACCAACTCCTGGTGAATCAAGATCCAAAACCCCTTTGGATCTAAAACAAGGAAAAAATCAATCAGGTTCTTAAAAAGAAGGTTTTTAATTAAAGAAAAAGGTAAAAATTATCTCTGTAAAATCAGTATGGAAATCAACCTTACAGGGTAATTAAACTTAAAGAGCTCAGAGGACTCCCCTCTAGTCTCAGGTTCAAAGTACAGCAAACAAAGAGAAACACTTTAGTAAAAGGTACATTTACAAGTTGAGAAAACAAAGGAAAACTAACACGCCTTGCCTGGCTATTTACTTACAAGTTTGAAATAGGAGAGACTTGCTTAGAAAGATGTGGAGAACCTGGATTGATGTCTGGTCCCTCTCAGTCCCCGAGAACGAACACACTCCCAAACAAAGAACACAAACAAAAACCTTCCCCCCCCCAAGATTTGAAAGTATCTTGTCCCCTTATTGGTCCTTTAGGTCAGATGCCAGCCAGGTTACCTGAGCTTCTTAACCCTTTACAGGGAAAAGGATTTTGGAGTCTCTGGCCAGGAGGGATTTATAGTACTGTACACAGGACAGCTATTACCCTTCCCTTTATAGTTATGACACTGCCCTTGCTGCAATTTAAGTCCATTGCTTCTTATTCTAGCCTCAGAGGTTAACAAGAACAATTTTTCTCTCTCTTCCTTGTAACAAACTTTTGTGTGCTTTCAAAACTGTTAACATGTCCACCCTCAGTCTTCTCTTCTACAGAGAAAACAAATCCAATTTTTTCAAACTTTTCCCTCATAGATCATGATCTAGACCTTTAATCATTTTTGTTACTCTCCTATGGACTTTCTCCAATTTGTTCACATCTTTTCTGAAATGTGGCATCCAGAACAGGACACAGTACTCCAGTTGAGGCCTAATCAGCACAGAGTAGAGCAGAAGAATTACTTCTTGTGTCTTGCTTACAACACTCCTACTAATACATCCCAGATTCATAGATTCTAGGACTGGAAGGGACCTCGAGAGGTCATCGAGTCCAGTCCCCTGCCTGCATGGCAGGACCAAATACTGTCTAGACCATCCCTGATAGACATTTATCTAACCTACTCTTAAATATCTCCAGAGATGGAGATTCCACAACCTCCCTAGGCAATTTATTCCAGTGTTTAACCACCCTGACAGTTAGGAACTTTTTCCTAATGTCCAACCTAGACCTCCCTTGCTGTAGTTTAAACCCATTGTTTCTGGTTCTATCCTTAGAGGCTAAGGTGAACAAGTTTTCTCCCTCCTCCTTATGACACCCTTTTAAATACCTGAAAACTGCTATCATGTCCCCTCTCAGTCTTCTCTTTTCCAAACTAAACAAACCCAATTCTTTCAGCCTTCCTTCATAGGTCATGTTCTCAAGACCTTTAATCATTCTTGTTGCTCTTCTCTGGACCCGCTCCAGTTTCTCCACATCTTTTTTAAAATGCGGTGCCCAGAACTGGACACAATACTCCAGCTGAGGCCTAACCAGAGCAGAGTAGAGCGGAAGAATGACTTCTCGTGTCTTGCTCACAACACACCTGTTAATACATCCCAGAATCATGTTTGCTTTTTTTGCAACAGCATCACACTGTTGACTCATATTTAGCTTGTGGTCCACTATAACCCTAGATCCCTTTCTGCCATACACCTTCCTAGACAGTCTCTTCCCATTCTGTATGTGTGAAACTGATTTTTCCTTCCTAGGTGGAGCACTTCGCATTTGTCTTTGTTAAACTTCATCCTGTTTACCTCAGCCCATTTCTCCAATTTGTCCAGATCATTTTGAATTATGACCCTGTCCTCCAAAGCAGTTGCAATCCCTCCCAGTTTGGTATCATCCGCAAACTTAATAAGCGTACTTTCTATGCCAATATCTAAGTCGTTGATGAAGATATTGAACAGCGCCGGTCCCAAAACAGACCCCTGCGGTACCCCACTCGTTATGCCTTTCCAGCAGGATTGGGAACCATTAACAACAACTCTCTGAGTACGGTTATCCAGCCAGTTATGCACCCACCTTATAGTAGCCCCATCTAAATTGTATTTGCCTAGTTTATCGATAAGAATGTCATGCGAGACTGTATCAAATGCCTTACTAAAGTCTAGGTATACCACATCTACAGCTTCACCCTTATCCACAAGGCTTGTTATCCTATCAAAGAAAGCTATCAGATTGGTTTGACATGATTTGTTCTTCACAAATCCATGCTGGCTGTTCCCTATCACCTTACCACCTTCCAAGTGTTTGCAGATGACAGATAATATATATTTTTTTGCAACTTATATTTAGATTGTATGATCCACTATGATCCCTCTCTACAGTACATCTAACTTGTTTATGGTGTGATGAGTGGTCGACGGAAGACGTTTGGAATGGTATCCTAGTTGCTGATCCACCCATTCAATCCCTGGCATTTGACCTGCCACATCACCTTTGGATTTTGCCAAAACCTTTGGTTTCTAACTGGCCAAGGAATATGCATGTGGGGTCTGCACAATGACCCACTTTGCCAATGTGGTCTCTGTCAGTCAATGGCTCATGTTGTTGATGAGTGTCAACTAACCAGAGTTCATGGTGGCCTTCAGGCCATTTATTCCGCCGATGAAGCTGCTGTTGGGTGGCTTGGTGAGCAATGCAAATGCTAGAAGAATCATTTCCTGTCCCATTGATTTCTGCTTTGTCCTCCTCCAGAGTTCTGCATTTGTGATTTTTTTTTCAGCCATCTATGATGGGATAGATCCCCACCCCACTGGCAGAAAAACTAATTAGCATTCCCACAGGCAAGTACCATGCAGGCACACCTGCAATACACACTCCACCTGGAGAAATGGAGTTTAAAAGGGTGACACTAGCCAGAGAATAGGAGAGGGGAAGTTTTCCCAGGAGCAGAGAGGCTGCCAGGGACTGCTACTGAGCTCTGGTAGCAAAAGGAGTTTAGCCTAAGTCAGTTACTAACCCTTTCTTTCAACCACCCTGTTTCAGGCAGATTGACACTACAAGCTCAATCTGATCAAAGGCCCTGAAGGGCTGCTTCCACTCAGTGACTTATGGTAGGTCCTGGGAATTGTTGGCAGGGGCTAGAGAAAAGAGGACAACAAATTGGACTCTGAAGAGATCCTGGAAGTGACCTGAATTCCAATGGGGAACAGTAAGATTTCCCAGGTGGGGGGCTCCCATAGTAGACCTGGGGGCAAGAGACTCAAAGACACTACAGTCAAGCCCAAGTTGTCTGAGTGAATTTAATGCTTTATGCCTTTATATAGAAAACAGAAAGATGGGACTAATTGTGCTAGTGGAAACATGAAAGCAATCAATTAGTTAATCCTTTTTGAAAATGGCTCTCAGCACCCCCAGTATACAAATTGTTCCAGGTAGCACCCCTGCCTTTCTTTCTTCCTTGAAAAACGTCATAGCCTGTGGATAAAGTGTTACCAGTATAGGGAAGTCTATTAACACTTCCTAGATGTATAATTTTGGGGTAGAAGTGCCATCTAAAACTGTGGCTGTTTCTCCTGTAAGCATTGAACAAAATGTACTTGTGGAGAGTGTGATTTAGAAGTAGTGTTAATTGTTTGTGTTGATTGCTCTTGCTTTGCCAGTGTGCAGTAATACACTGAGATTATCAGTGTTCTCAAAAGTGGTGATCATGGTGCTAAGAATACAGGGTTTTATGCTCTTGTTGTTACCTTCTTGCTTCCAGTAAACCTTAATTTGATTTTTTTCCTTAGGTTTACTATCCATTAGTGCTGATTACCCTTTTAAAAGGCAATAAAAATTCTACACCTCCCTTTTACATACATGTATATACAAGAGTGAATTTAATGCTTTATGCCTTTATATAGAAAACAGAAAGATGGGACTAATTGTGCTAGTGGAAACATGAAAGCAATCAATTAGTTAATCCTTTTTGAAAAAAGAGACCATTTTCTTTTGATTTTGGAAATGCTAATAATTTCTTATTGCAATATTTTCAAGCTAATGCGTAGGAGTTGATGTGTTTGGATTCCATTGATTATCTCCCCCCCACCACCACCCACGTTCTGTTTTTCAGTAACTTCTTATCTTAAAAAAACTCAGTTTCAAATAATATATCCTTATTCATTTGGCTACCACTTAAAAATGCACACACAGATATTATGATATAAAAAAATCGAACATCCTTTATACTCTGTCATGGCATTGCAAAGATAAAATAGTCCATACAAAATGGCATCTATACATAATCTGGTTATTTTTAAAAAGCATTGTCATTTTTATCTAAATTATTGACTAACAGTTTTACTGAGGTTAACTAAAACTCCAGCAAGTATGATTTTCTTGTGAGATCAGTCAATATGTCAATACCTTTATCACATTGGGCCTGAGGCCAAAACCTAATATCCAAAAGGTTTAGGTTATGATGATGCAAAACACTGACACATTAGTCACAATATGCACTTTTAGTTTGGCAGGGAAGAATATTGCTATTCCCACCCCATTCTAATAAATACTAGGAATTTGTCTTACATGGATGAGCAAGGAAGTAAGGGACAGCAAGCATCCCATCCTTACCAACCCTGTGCTTCATCTATCTCAATCTTGAATCCAGGCCAGATTATAGGAATCTCCTCTTAGAGTAAGGGCTGCAACATTCAGAGAGTGAGTGATCAGGGTAAGGTGGGTGGAGCCTTGCGTATACTTCCTACCTATCCTCCCCCAGCCAGTGCTGCTGGCTAAGTGAGACAAGGAAATAAGGCCTGGTCTACAAGGTCACAAAGGAAATCTGTGGTGGAGCAGGGAGCTAAAAGCAGTTTGAGTTACTCTCAAACTGGTGCCCTAGCTACTGGACCATCCTGTTTCTCAATTGATTCTCTGCATGTGTAGTCCCACTGCATTTCATGGGGATTTGCTATATACACAGTAACTCCTTTGCATAAGGTATATGCACAGAAACAAGCTCATCCACCCCACTAAAGCAATGCAGGGGAAAGGCTGTCAACGATGCACACTTTAGTATTCTGGTGCGTCATTGACAGCCAACATATATTAATGTGTCTATTATGCAGGAAGGGATAGGAGCTGACCTCATTTGTTTTTATACTGGTGGGAAGTGATGATACAATGTCCAAGAATAAGTGCTGTAGGATCATTTCCAGCTCCCACAACATGGAATGCAGAGCGCTTCACCTCCAGCAAGTTCCCAATAGCTAAATTCCTTTGCCCATTTTTCCTTCCTCCCCATTTTCCCAGATCAGCTACCAATAACTAGCTTCTCATTTTAAATAGTTAACTCACATTCTCATTTTCACTGACCCAGTGAGGCATCCAAACAGGTGCAGATGGACTGTGGTCTTATTCCACCACCATTCCCTACCCAAAAGCCTTCTGGACTGGGAGGCAGATTGGGACTGGGAGCTAGTCTGGATTGGGAGCAACACTAAAATGACACCAGAGAAGGGAGTTGTATTGTATCTGCCAAAGACCTGGTCTTGAAGATTATTATAATGAGGAGTCATGGGACAGCTGCATTCAGGGTTCCATGACACAGCATTCAATGTTGGTATACTTATTTGTAAGGCTATGAGTCTGTCGCGGAGATCACAGAAGTCACGGATTCCGTGACTTTCTGGGACTTCCGTGACTTCTGCAGCAGCTGGTGCATCTGACTCCAGGGCCACCCGAGCAGCTCGGGTGGTCCCTGGGCAACCCACACTGTTCCCTTATGGGGCAGTCTTGGGCCACTGAGCCCCCACCCCTCAGCACCAGTGGCAGTCCTGGGAAGTAGGCCACTGCCCCACCCCAGCACCAGCGGTAGTCCCAGGCTGCAGAGCACCTGAGATTTAGTCATATTGTTAGTACAAGTCATGGACAGGTCACAGGCTATGAATATTTGTTTACTGCCTGTGACCTGTCCATGACTTTTACTAAAAATACCCATGACTAAACCTTAGCCTTACTTATTTGAACTACATTCAGAACCTCTTGTGGCTCCACCCTAATTAGATTTCTTATATTCACTCACACTTGCTGAATATTTATATGAGTACCCCCTTTTTGACCTGAGGAGCTAGACAATGTTTGGACCCCCTAGGGATGTTCCAGCTGGCAGTAGGAACTGATGATGGAGGCTGATATTTTCTTTGGTGCAATCGTGTTTATTTATCAGGAATGTACAAAGTCCTGCTTCTGTGAATGCAGGAGGAACCAAAAACAAAAGGAGTCGTTTCTTAGTGTACAGGCTCAAACTTCTTTCAGCCAGCATCCCCAATGCAGAACCTTTCTCTAGATTTCTCCCACAGTTACAGGCTGCGCCTTCATTTTCTTTCTCTGCTTTCAGTCTGTTTCTTGTCTGCACCTCAGTTCTCTCTCTTACACCCACACCCCAGAAAAATACCCAGTGGAACCCTCCTCTCACATGGCACTAGGTTCCAGGCAGACTCTATTAGGCCTTGTTTTAGGTATGAACCCGTTAACTGTCTTGTACAGCAGTCTCAAGTGAGGGGCATATTCATACATCAATTTCAATGAGGTTTCAACTCAATGCTTAACAAGGTTTAATCCAGATAATAAAAATCTGCATTTTTGCTATATTGTGGCTTATTTTCTGCTTAATTTACTTATAACTTTGCAATGATGAAATAGCACATATTGCAGATAAATGACAGAAACCCCCCTACACACACATACAAAAGAATGAGTGAAACTGTGGATGACAACTCATAAATCAATGAAAGGAAACGAAACTCAAGTATTAGCTTGTAAATTCTTTCTTAAATCTTTTGTGTGTTGTAGGTAAACATACCTTGACCCAGAAATCACATAAAATTAATTGGCAGACACGATAAATGAACAAGTACTCTAACTGGACATACTGTTTGTCAGGTCTGAAAAACTACCTGTCACCCTCGAAGTTGGATTGCATAATCTTGGACTCAGCCTAGCCTGAGACAAGACATATGACAATGTTACATTAAGAAAAGGCTGCAAGATTTATGATCTCCAAATGATTATAGAACTTATTTCAAACACTGGGGTTGGGACACTGATTTATGAGCAGGAATACAAGGACATTATATAACCAGAAGCAAGACATGGGTTGCTGTTATTCACACCAAAATGAAGTATTTTTCTTTTCTGATATTGTTACTCAAATATTTATAATGGTGTGTTTTAGGGCAATATCTTCTGGCCCTTCTCAAAGGTACTTCCCCTTCCTCCTTCACTTTTTGGCTACACTTGAAAGCTTCTGTTGTACAAGCTCAAGAACTGTACACTGTATGTGTGATATATTTTATCACTTCATATCTACTTCTGCCAATAAAACTGTAATAGACAAGAATAAAAAATTAAGGAAAAATCAGAGCAGAATTTCTTCCTTGTGTTTAATTAATTCAGCACAGTGAGCTCTCAACCTGTTTGGCAGTGCAGCTGACTTCATGTGCTGTATGGCAATCAGACTGGATTTAAAAGACAATTACCTTGAAGATAGAGCTTTCTTCCTCCATCTCTTCATTTTTATTGCCAGTGCAAATTGTGCATTAATAACTTAGGAGAGGAACCAGACACTGATACCCAAAGCCAACCATCTGAATATAGACAAATCCAACGTCCAGAGTTAGTTGTATTTTTTTCCAGGAAAATTGCAGTCTGAATGTGCACATGATTCCAGTGTGGCAGTAACACCGAAACACTGAGTGCACTACCATATATTGTACATTGTAAGACTGTCAAAAGTGAGTGATGAAAGTCAGACTCCAAGAGTAAAGTTTTCAAAAGCTCCTAAATTAATTAGGAGCATAAGTCCCAGTGACACTTATGTTCCTAAATCCCGTGGGAGCTTTTGAAAATGTTGCTGAAATGCTATAGCATATGTGACCATGGTCGCTGAAGGGGGCATACTGAGATTTCTCTATCAGGGCAAACTGTAAAGAATGGGGCAGACGATCCCCAACACTGGTGGTTATTCTTATAATTAGATTCACAAAGCCAGCAACAAAACAGCATCTACAATACCTTACTGGTTACCCACAAGCCAAAAACACTGCTGCCTTAAAGCAATCCAGCTCTGGGCTCCCACCCAGACAGCCAAGTCAAATATAGTGAGAATTATTTAAAATCTTATTCACCATATATAAAGTTCTACTAATCCCAAGGGATCGGACACATTACCCACCAGTGAATATTTCAGATCTTACCCAAGTACATACTTACGGTCAATTCTTATTAACGAAACTAAGATTTATTAAAAAAAGAAGAGAGTGAGTATTGGTTAAAAGATCATTATACATACATATTCTGCTGATGATAGCTCATCTCAGTTGATTGGCCTCTTACAGTTGGTATGGCTACTTCCACCTTTTCATGTTTTCTGTATGTATAAATATCTTCTTTTTGTGTGTTCCATTCTATGCATCTGATGAAGTGGGCTGTAGCCCACGAAAGCTTATGCTCAAATAAATTTGTTAGTCTCTAAGGGCTGGTCTATACTGGGGGGGGGATCGATCTAAGATACACAACTTCAGCTATGCGAATAGCGTAGCTGAAGTCAAAGTATCTAAGATCGAATTACCTGGGGTCCACACGGTGCGGGATTGACGGCCGCGGCTCCCCCGTCGACTGCGCTACCGCCGCTCGCTCTAGTGGAGTTCTTGAGTCGACGGTGAGCGCGTTCGGGGGTCTTAACGAGACGCGATATATTGATCCCAGATAAATCGATTGCTACCCGCCGATACGGCGGGTAGTGATGATGTACCCTAAGGTGCCACAAGTACTTCTGTTCTTTTTACAAAAAATGAATGAAGTTCTTAGGTCAGTTTCATAGTAGAGATGGTGAGCCGCTGAGTTGCAAAAAATTCTTTCAGAATCAATTCCGTAGGTTATAATCTAAATAGGCAGTTCATGTATAGCGTATGTTCAAATCCTTCCATAAGAATTTGCAGGGACAGTCCAGGATACCTAGAGATCTCAGTCTTATATCTCAAAACCTCCCCTGATAAAGTCCAAGCAGACTTGAGATAACAGAATCAGGTCCTAGAGTTCTTTTATAGATCTCTAGCAGACTACAATAGCCTCTTGACAGCATAACACAGCAGGCATTCCTTGAATGAAGAATTGGTAATGCCCATTGTTGCTTTGAAATAAAAATTCCCCTTTCCTATGTATACATAGGCAAACTAGTAGTATAATTAACATAAGGCAATTATCCATTCAAACTATCAAGGCATTCCATTATGGCACAGACAATTTAAGCTGAAGACAATGTAAGCAATATCATTTCCTGCAATATCTTACATCTTTGATCTTAAGGTTAACTGAAGCATCTGCAAGAATAATATAATGTAATTAAGAAATGAAAGGGAATTGGCATCCGCAAGCTAATCTGGTTTTATGGTTAACATCTAACAAGATATAGGAAAACACATACAAATACAACCAGTATTTACCACTAGTTCTCTATAATACAGATTTGTATTTCAAAGCTTTAGACTACCTAACATAGCTTTGTCAGTTATTTATAAGAAATTACCCTAATTATCATTTATATACTTGTCTAATATGTCTTTAAAGGTTGAGTTTGGGTCATTTAGTCTGCTAGTTGCTTAACCCTTTCTGGATCAGTGTCACAGTATGCATCTAATTAAATGGCCTGATTTTCAAAGTTAATGGAAATTGCTGACTGCTCACCACCTTTGAAAATGATGCCTCATTTAGGTAGCTAAATATGGACATAAAGATTTAACTTCAGACTGTCATTTGTGAAAATGTTGACCACAGGCTACTGCAGTCCCAAAAGCTATATATAGATTGTAACTCCACCTTAATTACAATCTCCAGCTTTCATCTGCTCATAACTTTCTTTTTAAAATAGTCTCTTGGGCTGAAAGAGTGGCTATGCCAGCACTAGAGTTAGGTCTGTGATTCCCAGCTCGAGCACACAGATTTGTGCTAACTTGATGATAGCTAGAGGGCTTGGTGCTGGACCCTAACTGCCTTCAAATCAGGTTCTTGTGTGGCCTCTGTGGTAGTTTCTTGTCTCAAGTCCTTTCAATTGTTTTGCTCTGTTTTCTCTCTTTCTTTGAAGTTCTTGTAGGTTGGTCAACATTCCTTGGCCAGAAATACATCACATTAAGTATGGGGTGGGGCTTAAATTCTTAACATAAAAGGATAAAAGTAGCTTTAAAATATACCAAAGAAAGAATTCAACATGTCATATCCTGCCCACACCTTAGAGCCTTCCCTCTCTCCTGTAGGCTTGTGTAATTCAATCTAGATCCGTGTGTGTCCCATGACATACTTTTTTGGGGGGGGGAGGAGGGGAGAGCTCAATCTGGTTATCTTGCCTTTGACGAAGTATCTAGACCTCTGTCTCTATCTCATATATCATAACTATGTTTAATGAGTCTGTGGGATGGGGATTGAAGGCAGGCCTGGACACATAAGCTGATGTAGACAGAGGAGCTTGGTTAGAGATATCTGGACACAGCAAGGGTTTGGTATCTAGTCACAAAAGGTAGCTGTCGAGTGGACCAAAGTGTCTAGCGAGAGGCGACTGCTTTTGAGGGATATAAGCTATTCATTTTCTGTTTACTCTGTAACTAAGCTGTGAATGTCTTATCTAGCTTAGTTTATGAGAAGGATGAGTACAGGTAGATAAAAAAAAAGAAAGGTTTGTTAAAATGTCATTGTATCTCACTATTTAATAACTCTTGTGTTTAAGATTACCATTTGAGTAATTTCACACAGACATCCTTGGAGAAAAAAGAGAAATCTGAGGGTATGTCTACACTTCAGTTAGACACCCACAACTGGCCTGGGCCAGCTGACACTGGCTCATGGGGCTTGGGCTAAGGGGCTGTTAAATTGAAGTGTAGATGTTGGAACGCAGGCTGGATCGTGGGTTCTAGGACCCTGAGAGGTGGAAGGGTCCCAGAGCTCAGGCTGAAGCCCACGCCTGAACATCTACACAACAATTAAATAGCCCTTTAGCTTGGGCCCCGCGAGCCCAGGTCACCTGGCACGGGTGTGTAATTGCAGAGTAGACATACCCTGAGAGATGCTGAAGAGTAAAATTCTTCAGCATCTACTCTGTTCCTTCTTCAGTCTTGGTCAAAGGGGCCTGGACTCAGGTGCCTCATCCTTGGAGGTTATGTTGCCTTCAGGCTAAAGTGGATAGACACGAAGAAAGAAGCCAAAGAACTCACCAGTAGACAAGAGTTGAAGGCATACTGATTACACCACCATATACTAAACAGTATAGAAGTGAGGGAAAAACTTGTTTTCAGCTCCAAAGACACTTTTCACAAAATAAATAGGAGCCAAATATTGCCTAAGTTTTAATAACTATTTTTTCATTTTTTCTCCCAAAGTGAGGGCCAGGGGAAAGTAATCATGTCTAAACAACTGAGATTAATTGGTGTCTTTATAAAAGGAACATGATGAAAAGCTGTTTTTCCAGTTTTGTTCATTTGTATTTACAGCACAATAAACAGCCCTGTTCATTCTTGAGTGACTTCCAAAGAGACATACACTTTGCTATCCATGCTACTCCTTATGCCAACTGAAAGCTTTGGAATGACCTAGAAGACTAAAGGTACGTTTATACTTACCGCTGGGTCCGGCGGTAAGCAATCGACCTTTTTTTTCATAGATTCTAGGACTGGAAGGGACCTCGAGAGGTCATCGAGTCCAGTCCCCTGCCCGCATGGCAGGACCAAATACTGTCTAGACCATCCCTGATAGACATTTATCTAACCTACTCTTAAATATCTCCAGAGATGGAGATTCCACAACCTCCCTAGGCAATTTATTCCAGTGCTTTATTCCACTCTTGTCTAGACGCGATAAATCGATCCCGGAAGTGCTCGCCGTCGACGCCGGTACTCCTGCTCTGCGAGAGGAGTACGCGCAGTCGACGGGGGAGTCTGCCTGCCGCGTCTGGACCCACGGTAAGTTTGAACTAAGGTACTTCGACTTCAGCTACGTTATCCACGTAGTTGAAGTTGCGTAGCTTAGTTCGAAGTGGGGGGTTAGTGTGGACCAGCCCTAAGATCACTTGTTCAATTTGAGGCAGTAGTAGCTGGACATGGAGCATTCACTCCATTCTGGGGCATGCTCTTTAATGTAATCTCTGTTCAGTGCTAACCACAGTGATCTGCAATAGTAATGTTCTTTTAGGTTAATGGCTTCAAGATACATTAAAGCTTAGCCTGTCACTCTCCTGTGCTCACTCTTAAAACATACTAAATTGTAGTCCTCCAAATGGGATGAAAGAGACTCTAGTTTCAATTCCTTCAGAGAAGTACTGATGTGCTGGAATGGGTTCATAGAAGACCACCAGTAACCAAACCAGCTTCTTAATCCTGAAAGGGACAATCTTTAATAATGTTTCTTACTCTGTACCTAGCAAGGATTGCTTTACTTTTTCAAGGTTATGTAAAAGTGATGTAACCCAAGTATTGGACTGTGACCGGGCACCTGCCTGCCACTGGCCCTGAGAGGATTAAAACCAGCCTAGGGAGGCTGAGCAGCAGGCAGCCAAAGGAGTGGCTGCAGAGGAAACAGCCAATTAGGGTGGCGGCTGGACAAGCTAATCAGGGTGGCAGTTAGACCAGCCAATCAGGGCCTAGCTGACCAATATAAAAGGAAGCTGCAGACCAGAGCAGAGAATCTGCTGCAGGGAGCCCTAGGGAGAAGACTGGCTTCCTAGAGGGCTATGGTGAGACCAGCATCTGGGGAAGGGCAGGTGCTAGTGGCTGGGGGAGCTAGGGAGAGATCCTGATGGGCTGCCAGGACTTACAGGCTTGAGGCCCTCGGAAGAGGGCAAAGGAGTTGGAGTCAGAGGCAGGAGCAGAAGGAACTGAGGCTGTGGGGAAGTAGTCCAGGGAATAGAGACAGTGAGCTGGAAGAAAGAGGCAGCAGGAAGCTGCTGTTTTCAGGGTTCCTGATTCTGGGACCCAAAGTAGTGGGTGGGCCTGCTCCCTGGCCACTGAAGGAGCCACCCAGCTGTGGACTGCCAAGCTGCTGCAAGGAATGGCTGGACTCTTGTTAGAGGAGTTCTCCAGAAGGGGGGGAAGCCAGATGGTAACACAGCAGAGGGCTGTGCCACGAAGCAGATGCCAAGAGAAAGGAGTCGTAACTGGTTTGCAGATGGAGGCGAGGATGGGAGAGCTACCACCATGGAGTTAATGCCCAAAATGCTCAGCAGGTGGTGCCAGTGTGATGAGTGACCCCATGACATGGACTAATAGAGGGTAACTTTTCCAGCAGGAGTG
Source organism: Malaclemys terrapin pileata (assembly GCF_027887155.1). Taxonomy (NCBI): domain Eukaryota; kingdom Metazoa; phylum Chordata; order Testudines; family Emydidae; genus Malaclemys; species Malaclemys terrapin. The sequence goes on along the minus strand of NC_071507.1, from coordinate 181,010,368 downwards.
GGGGGATGGGAGGGAGATATGGGGGTTGGCACAAGTATTTTACCCTAGGGAATGCTCCATGTATTGCCTCTTGATATAGACATTTTGGCAGCACGATGCTACTGTGAAAATGTCTTCTTGCTTGACACCAGCAGAATTAATTATACAGTAAAGGCAGTGTGATAGCAAGGTCCTGTGTAACAATATGAGGAAGCAAGAGCACTGTTAGTGATTCTGTTACAACCGCCTTTTCTGGGTGCACAAGGTGAGACCCAGAGGTCTGACTTGTAGAAGTGCTGAACACTCACAGCTGTAACTGCAGTCAATGAGAGCTGTGCTTTGAACATATAATGGTGACTACTGTGAAAAATCAGGCCCTAAGCATCTCAGATTAGGATTACTTTAATTTCTCTTTGTCTCCCTTCCTCTTCTGTAAAATTTGAGTAACACTCCCTTATCTCACAGAGGTGTTATGTCTGTGAAGCACTCATATACTAAAGTAGGGGGTGCTAAAGAAGAACCCTTACGGAAATTAATAATTCTCTTTTCAGACAAGTGTATGAATAGTAAATATGGCATATGGCCACACAATGAAAAAAAGAGGAAAAAAGAAAATATTGAATAGTTCCTCTTTCAGAAAGCACTGTCCATCCTATTCATTGAATGAATAAAAGTAGCATATGATAATGTAATTAAGGACTGTATCAGAATGAATATGCACAAGGGGCCAAATTAAACTTGTATGGACAACCTTAATTCTGGCATTTCTTAAATGTTGAGGGCTTGGTTTGCATGTTTAACGATATTCTTCTAACATAGCTTTATGTGTGTAATATTTAAAGAGTCTGACATTTTAAGAGTTTTTCTCCCCCTGGATCTCCCTTCTTCTAGCAAGTATTTGCTATGAAACAGTTCAGAAACTGCAATTGGGAATGGAAGAAAGATGCAGCCTCCAGGGATCAGAACTTGTTTTAATCTGCATGTAAACTAAAATATTAGGTGAGAGATGTGCTAAGGAGGCTGGGTTTTGATTTTGCAAAACCTCACTGCGCTGGTGTCTCTTTCAAATAAATAAATACAAAGATAATACTTTACAGCCAGATTCAAGTTTATCTGCACCATTTGAAGTTGGTGTTAGAAGTTATGGATGAGAGATTCCAGTTCTTTTCTATCTCAAATAAAAATGATAGGGAGAGAGATTGTACATGAGCAAAACATTATTTTCTGATTAACTGTACACTTCCAGCAAAGCCTTCTCAACCCTAAAAACTTATAAGCAACAGGCATTTCACCAGCTTAAAATCCACCTGGCAGCTGTACTGCCCCGTATTCCTTATTCTCCAAAACCATCTAGTTCAATTAACTGATTTATAAGTCTTGTTTCCCATATCACTTTTTTCAGATTGTCCCTATTTCAGCCCCTGTGCTGTACTGAAAGTCAGAAGTAGTGATTCAAACCAAGTTAGACAAAGAGCAGCACCATCGACACAGAGCCCATTACTATCTACACAGAGCCCAATTTGAAGGGAATCTGGAATATTGCCCTCAGAATATCAAGCTTTTGGAGTTGGGTTGTGTTTTTCATTCTTCCACAAATCTAGTCACCTGGACAGCTCATATAATGAATCATTTTGATTGATGCTATGTGTATGGCTAAAATGAATAGCCAACATGTCCCAGAGGGAAATTTGAGTTTCCTTTATTTTCATTAAAGCAGCTAGAATGTGGCATATTATGCATATAAAATTTCATGCAAATCAGTTAGAGATTTTGCTATGAACCAGGGAATGCTGTTTGAAAGGTGTAGCTATTAGACCAGAGTTTTAAGTAGTTGTTGTGCAAATGCAAGCCTAATTTGCAAACACAATTATTCTGAGTCTTCTTTTGCATTAAGAGGATGCAAACATGTGGAGAATCTCATGACACTAACTCATTCCATTATGTGGAATAGTTTATCATCCAGGAAGTATTGTCCATCCAGTGCATCTAATGATAAAAAATAATATATTGTATGGTGGTAACAAAAATTGAGCTGTAAGTCTTTTGAACTAATTTTGCCCAGTGATCCATAACAGCTGAGTTTGTTAACCTTCAGGGGCCATGTTCATTCACAGAACAGGTCAATCCTGTGCACTGAATAAGGCAGGGGACCTATGGAAAAAATAATATGTAATCATATCATTAAAGAGTGTATCATAATGCATATGAACATGGGGGCTGAATCAAGGTTGTACTTGCATTAGTTCTTGCATTTCCTAACTTTTGAGTGTTTGAATTTGAAATCTTATTTATGTTCTTTCAAGGTAGGAAAAGAAACTGGAAAAAACAAATTCTATCTTATTGACACCCAGATGGGTCATCAGCAGGGTTGGGACCTTTAGACCACTACACAGACCTCTGTCACTTGAGTTAACAGAGTAAGGAGCAGCAGTAGTAGGTTGTAATCCTTTCTGTGGACCAGCACTAGAGAGAGATGAGACATTCAGCCAGTGGGTTTCACAAATATTTGCTCACAGCAGAAGAATGATGAGACTCAAAAATCTTGAACTATTCTAGGCTTTGGAGTAGATTGTGCCCTAGTAAGCATAATTTCATTTGTCTTTTCTTGACCCCCATCCCTCCACCTATCCCTGTGTCATTTCTGTGTCTTCTGCAGCTTAGATCCTTAACTCAATCACATTATCCTCATTGTGCCGCCCCCTGTCTCTTTGCCCAGCCATTCCCAGTTCAACCCCATCTCCTTGTCCCCAGTCTCCTTGCCCATTTCAACTCTCCAGGCTCCTCATCCAATCTGTCTTTCTTCCCATCCTGGCCTCCAGTTGTCCCCTTCACTCATGTGCTGCATCTCTACTGGTCCCCAGTCCCAGACTCCGTCCCCAGTCTCCTCATCCAATATCAGCATGTGTCCACCAACTCCTTGTACCAGTCTCTTTGCCTCAACCATTCCCAGTTCTCCCTTCACAGCCTGGCTCCTCATAGCTATTTCCCATTCCCCTCCACATCCTTTCCTTCACACCACTGTTTTCTGTTTCCTGCCTTCTTACCCTCTCCCTTCCCTTCACTCCTCAGCCAATCTCAATCACCCCCACATTGGCTCCTTGCCAAACCAGCCCTAATTTCCTGTGACCCCACTATTTCCTCATCTCCCTCCCCATTCCCAAACCAGTCTGTCTCCCTCTCTCACCTCGTGTCAGCCACCAGTTCCAGTCTCCACCACCAAGCTCCCCACACACAGGGTACATCTTCACTACCTGCCGTATCGGCGGGTAGCAATCGATTTATCTGGGATTGATATATAACATCTCATTAAGACGCGATCTATCGATCCCCGAACGCACTCACCGTTGACTTCGGAACTCCACCAGAGCGAGTGGCGGTAGCGCAGTCAACGGGAGAGCTGCAGCTGTCGATCCCGCGCTGTGTGGACCCCAGGTAATTCGATCTGAGATACTTCGACTTCAGCTACACTATTCACGTATCTTAGATCGATCCTCCCCCAGTGTAGACCAGCCCACACCCTGTTCCTTATCCCTGCTGCATTTGAGTCAGGCAACTTCCCCCTCTAGTCTGCCTGAGCCCCTCAGGGGGTCATTCAGAGCACAGGAGACACAAGCTTTGCTCTCAGTTCAGGTGTCCATCCTGCAGGAACAGGGATCGGCAATTACAGGGAAAGTCCTACTCAGCCTTGGGCTGGAGCATGCCCAATGTGGATGGAATCATCAGGAAACAGAGCTGTGATGCACAAGCCAGTCTCTAGTGAGCATGTGCAAACTGCATTTTTTTTGCCCCCAACGGCTTGTTTAGCTAAACTTGGGCAGATTTTTGTTTACACAGATAGGAAAAGTCACATCCCTAATGCAAAGGCTGTTATACCAATAGAATAAAAACCAGCAGGATCTTATTAAGAGGGATAAGGCAAAGATGCCACATTTATTGTAAATATACTGATAAAGCAAAAGATAAAAATAAACAACGTTGTTTGACTACTTATTTCTTATACACACACACACACACATATATATATATATATATATAGAGAGAGAGAGAGAGAGAGAGAGAGAGAGATTCATTCACACAATCATTCATTCAAGTTCTGTATAGGTGTTATAGTTACCAGCCTAGAAGTTGCTCATGCCAAGTTACTGGCCAGGTATCTTGGTCATGAGGATGGAGCCGAGTCTGTGTCAGGTGCACCTGATGCTCCTGGAGGCTGGCAGCAGAACCAGAGACTCAAAGTCATCAGTCTTTAGAGTCCCTTCTTATAGGAATTAATTCCTATGTTAGTCTATGGGAGCTGTTTCATCCTGCTGTTGCTGACTCAATCAGCAGATGGCACATTCCTGTCCAAAGTGGCACATTCCTGGTGGCTCCACACTGTCCAAAGTTTGTGTTTCTCATCCTTCCAGGTGATGGGGTGGGTCCCAGTTTACCCTCCGGGGGTTTCTGGTCATCCACTTGACACATTCTTCGGCCGATGGATACTCCTTTTCTAGGCTGGCACCTCCCTAACCATCCATGTATATCAAGCATTCATCAGCATACATTCCATCCCTTAACCATATTTTAATTTATGGTCTCCACCACTTTCAGAGTGTGTGCTAATTCATTTGAGACTCCCGGCCCTTTAATCACAGAGGGTGGGGGTCTGTCCTAGGAGCAGTTGAATGAAGTGAAAGACACTTAACAGCTTATAGTGTTTGTTTACATTGTATAACAAAGTCAGTTAACTTGTTTGTAAGTTTTACATAGTAGTCACAGGATAGATATAATCAATGGTTTCTACAGACAGTAGCTTACAAGTTTTAACAGAAGACCTAAGAGATTTTTGTACTTGGTGAAACTGTTGGATTTTAAAGTGTGAGGGCCAAATTATGAGGGGGTCACTGTCTCTTGGGGGAATCACTGTTAGTTCCTTCTTTAATATCCCTACAAGGCCACCTCCCTGTCAGATTTCAGATTCCATAGCATGGGAGTGCTAAAGCTAAGAAAAAGGTCACCTGAATTTCTCAAACATTGTAAACAAAAATAATAATAACCACACACAATTTTTCTCCTAGCTTCATTCTCAGAAAAGGCTGAACCATTTTGACTGAAATAAAAAAAAAAAAAAAAAAATCAACTTGAAGCATATCCCAGGCATTCAAAATAGCAGTTGAAGTTCTGCAATGTTATAAGCAACTGAAAACAGGGTCTTATCATGGGAAATGTCAGGAAACCTTAATGTTAAGCAGTGCTGCCATCCCTGCTTTCAATATTACATGTAAGGATCATATATCAAGACTGATGTTCTCTACAAGACTGGTAAAAGGCCAATAAAGTTTTAAGTTCATTAGAACTTTTTTCTTAACTACCTTTAAATTGTAACTAAGGACCAAAAATACTGGAAGCAGAAAAGGGGAATTTTTAAAGTGCTGTATGGTACATTAGCAATGGCACACTATATTTTCTTTAAAGTTTCCATCTGCAACTTCTTCTTCTTTTTCTTCTTTTATATGGCTGTGTAGAGCAGCAACTACAATTTCATCTGAAGTTGATTGAGCCAAATGAGTGGAAGATGGCAGGCTTCACAGGGCCCATTCTGTTAAGTGAAAATTCACAACGAATGTCATCAACTCAGCGACCAAACATCACTCAGCAATTTCCTAGTCATCAGAGCAGCAACTCAACAGATCCTAAAGTTCCTCCTCAGGGCCATACAACATGCCAAATAGGCCCTGGAATAAGAATCCTGCAACTTAATGTTGAAGGACTCACATTTTGCCAATGAGAGTATCTTGAAAACTTGCTGAAGACATACAACATTGATATCCTCATGTTGCAAGAGACCCATGTTGGCAATGACCAAAAGGCTAGGCGCTACCGTATCTATGGATACAACCTAAAGACTAGCCATTATCATCCTAAATATGGCTTGGCAATATACATCAAGGACACCATCACAGATATTAATGTTGTTCCATCAACTGAAGAGGAGACCACATTTACCACAACTATCAAATTAGGGGAGCTCCACATTACCAACATCTATAAAGCCCCTAGCACAAGATAACCAAAACCAGCACTCCTATTCCATGCATGTATGCAGGTGATTTTAATACTTACCACACTATGTGGGGCTATAAAACAAATGAAACCAATGGCGAAGATCTCATGGACTGGATATCTGCAAGACTTACAACTAATCTATGAACTAAAACAACAATCTATATTCTATTCAAGCCACTGGCAACGTGGGTACAATCCAGACCTAAAATTTGTATCTTAAGACCAAAGTGGTAACACTCTCATCGTAACACAAAATACTGTCGGCATTTCCAAACAGCCAACACAGGCCTATTGAAATTCTTGTGTTCTTTCCAAAACGGGTACCATGATGGAATTTTGCTAAAGCTGATTGGGATGCCGACAAACAGACTGAGAACTGTTGCAAGGACTCCAGCAAGACCAGAATGCTATCAACAGTTTGCAGGCTCCTGAAAGTATCAGGAAAGAAGAATGTTCCCTGAGGCTTCCAGAAAAAGCACACTCCCTGCTGGATGACAGAGATGCAGCAGTTGCTCTGGCATACAATCAGACCAGGAACTCTCATACTTCAAATGCCCTGCTACATTCCCTTGACAAAGCAAGATGCCAGCACTGGCTCAATTGCATAGAAAACCTTGATTTTACACATTCAATTGGTCGAGTCTGGACATTATTATGACGTCTTGGGGCTGCTAATCCCACAGAGTACCGGCCACCAAAAATCCAGCCAAACTCAATAGCCTTCAAACTAGATACACAAAAGGACTACTTGATAAACACACAAGAAGAGAAGTGTATCAACAACTTTACTGAACGCTTGCATCAAGCCCTTCCTCTGTCAGCATCGAGGAAGTAAAAGAAGGACTTGCCGTGATGAAAAAAGGGTCCTGATGGTATTCCGCCAGAATTCCTCCACCATCTCAGCCCCAAAGGACTCCAATGGCTAGCAACATTGTACTCTGTTTCCTTAAGGACAGTACAGATCCCTGGAATATGTTGTGAGGCAATTGTAATTGCCATTCCAAAGCCTGGAATTCCCCCTAATGAAGTGGGAAGCAAATTTCGCTATGTATGACCTATAAACTTCTTGAACGTATCATACTCAAAAGAATATATCCTTTTACTGAGCCAATTATTCCTTTCCAACAGGCAGGCTTCTGGCCAAAACATAGTTGTTGTGACCAAGTTCTGGCACTCACAGCTCACATGGAGGCTGGCTATCAAAAAACCCCTAAAGACTGGCCCAGTATTTGTTGACCTGGCATTTGTGTATGATACTGTATGGATTAAGGGCCTGATGCTGAAACTTGCTAAAATTATACCTTACTACAAAACACTTCGCCAGCTGTGGACTATGTTGAGTAACAGACACCTGTGGGTGTTCCTGGATAATAAGGCCAGCTCACCCCGTATCATAAACAATGGGCTACCACAAGGCTCTGTACTTGCACCAACCCTTTTTAATATTTACATAAGTGACATGCCTTCAACTAAATTACAAAAAATTGGATATACAGATGATCTTGCCATGACAATCCAAGCATCAAACCTCCATGACATTGAGAACCTCCAAAATATGGAACAATATTTCTGGAAATTGAGGCTCAAACCAAACTCTGTAAAAACAATAGTAAGCACATTTCATCTTATAATAAGAGTCCCAAAAACACATTGAAAGTAGCTTTTTGTGGTAAAAATGTGCAACACGATTATACTCCAACATATCTCTGAGTGAAATTCGACTGCACACTCACCTTCCATGAAAATCTTGAGAAGGTAGCTGCAAAGATAAAAATGAGAGCCAACGGCGGGAGAGAGATCACTTGATCATTACCTGTTAGGTTCACTCCCTCTGGGGCACCTGGCATTGGCCACTGTCGGTAGACAGGATACTGGGCTGGATGAACCTTTGGTCTGACCGAATACGGCCATCCTTATGTTCTTAACTAGCAGGTAAAACCTGGGGTGCATCAGTGTTGCGAACATCTGCAATAGCACTTGTATATTCAGTAGCTGAATATTGTGTACCAGTATGGAGCAGATGCAGCCACACACGACTTGTGGATACCCAGCTAAATACAGTGATGTGGTGCATCATGGGAACCCTTAAGTCAAGTCCAACACCATAGCCACCTGTCCTGTCTAACATTGCTCGCCCACCAATACACCAAACTGCTGCAACATTTCACAAAGCTCAGCGAATCCAGGAAAACAGATGTCTTCCTATTCACCAAGACCTTTACAGCACCCCCTGCAAGGTCTTAATTCCTGTAAGCCTTTCTGGGAACATTTATATAGCCTCATGCAATCAGGCTATGATCAGTAGGAGCTTTGGAAAGCAGATTGGGCTAAACAAGACTTAAATAATAAGCACCTTGTGCCAGATCCCACGCAGAAGATTCCTGGGTTTGACCTTCCACGGTCACTTTGGTCAACTCTGAACCGAATTCGAACCAGCCATGATAGATGCAGATATCTAATGCACAAATGGAAAATCAAGGACTCGCCGGTGTGCGAGTATGGGTCACCAGGACAGACCATAGAACATATTACTATCTACTGCCCAATTTATAAATATGAAGGAGGCATTACTGCAATCTGTATTGTATTGGAAAGTACCTTAAGCGTGAGAAATACAACAATTCAAAAAGGTTGTGGGACTGTTTAACAGAAAATGTAGATACAGGGTATAAAAAAAACACTAAATAGAAAAAAAAAGTGACTCTTAATCACTAAGTCAGGTTCAGATCCCAATAATACTCTTTTGGAAATCTATGGGAATCTTGCCATCAAATTAAATGGGAGAAGGATTGGGCTCTCAATAGGCAATTTAATTTTCTTTCCAGTGTAAGGAAATAATTTGAGTCCCTTGTGCATTATGATCTGCACATAATGATAAAAGAGCAATTTAACTTCCAATAATAAATTCCCAATGGATATCTTCAAAGCTCATAATAATCCCTTTTTTGATCAGATGACCAAAGTGAAGATATGCAACTCCTGCTTGTCATAGCTCTCACAGTGAAACTCACATGAAAAGCCTCTGTTTTTCCAGAATTGGATTATTTTATTCCTTTTTTAACCTGGAAACAAACTCAAACCATTTGTTACCCCTATAAATTGTGGAAAAAAATTGTTCTGAAATTTCTGTCCTGGTTAATAAAATGCAGTAACATCTCTTCTAGGGAAGTCAAAATATTCACTTTTTTTATATCAACACAGTGTGTCTCTGGAACACAGTGTGTCTCTGGTTGATTTTAGAAGCATTGACTGAAGTCCTTAGCTATACAATAATCCCCACCCAAGGCAGGCCTATGTTATGTACTATTATTTTAATATTGGATTTCCCCAGACTCTGAATAATGCAAGTCTCTTGCTTTGGAGACCAGTAATGAGTTTTCCTAAGTTTAAATGATTTAATTTAAATATAAATGAAAAGTTTAAGCATAAATTCTCTATCAAGGGCTAATCAGGTAAGAAAAGGAAAAAGAACACAAGAACATAACAAAGTCCATACTGGGTCAAACTAATGTCCATCTAGCCCAATATTGCCAGGTGCTTCAGAGGGAATGAACAGAACTGGTATCATCAAGTAATCCATCCCCTGTGGCCCATTTCCAGCTTCTGGCAAACAGAAGCTAGGGATACTTCAGAGCATAGTTTTGAATCCCTGTCCATCCTGGGTAATAGTCATTGATGGACCTATCCTGCACCAACTTATCTAGTTCTTTTTTGAACCCTGTTATAGTCTTCACAACATGTTCTGGCAAAGAGTTCCACGCATTGACTGTGTGTTGTGTGAAGAAATGCTCCCTTTTGTTAGTTTTAAACCTACTGCCTATTAATTTCATTTGGCAACCCCTAGTTCTTGTGTTATGAGAAGGAGGAAATAACACTTCCTTATTTACTTTCTCCACCCCAGTCATGATTTTATAGACCTCTATCATATTCCCCCCCTTAACTGTATCTTTTCAAAGCTGAAAAGTCCCAGTCTTATTAATCTTTCCTCGTAAGGAAGCTGTTCCATACTCCTAGTTATTTTTGTTGTCCTTTTTGGTACCTTTTCCAATTCCAGTATACTTTGACCAGATGACCAGATCTGCATGCAGTATGCAAGATGTGGGCGTACCATGGATTTATATAGAGGCAATATGATAATCTGTTTTATTATCTATCCCTTTCCTAATGATTCCCAACATTCTGTTAGTTTTTTTGACTGCCACTGCACAGTGAGTGGATGTCTTCAGAGAACTATCCACAATGACTCCAAGATCTCTTTCTTGAGTGGTAACAGCTAATTTAAACCCCATCATTTTATATGTATAGTTGTGATTATGTTTTCTGATGTGAGTTACTTTGCATTTATCAATATTAAATTTCAGCTGTCATTTTCTTTCCCAGTCACCCACTTTGTGATATCCATTTGTAACTCTTCACAGTCTGCTTTGGACTTACCTATCTTGAGTAGTGTTGTGTTATCTGCAAATTTTGCCATCTCTCTGTTTACCCATTTTTCAAGATAATTTGTTAATATGTTGAACAGTACTGGTCCCACTACAGACCGCTGGGGGACACCAATATTTAACTCTTTCCATTCTGAAAAATGGGCATTTATTCGTACACTTGTTTCCTATCTTTTAACCAGTTACTGATCCATAAGAGGACCTTCCCTCTTATTCCATGACTGCTTACTTTGCTTAAGGGCTTTTGGTGAGGGACCTTTTCAAAGGCTTTCTGAAAATCTAAGTACACTATATCCATGCTTGCTGACCTCTTCAAAGAAGTCTAGTAGATTGGAGAAGCATTATTTTCCTTTACAAAAAACATGTTGACTCTTCTCCAACAAACTGTGTTTTTCTATTTGTCTGATAATTCTGTTCTTTACTATAGTTTCAAACCAATTTTTGCCTGGTACTGGCTTACCAGCCAGTAATTGCCAGGATTGCCTCTGGAGACTTTTTTTTAAAATTGGTGTCACATTAGCTATCCTCATCTGGTACAGAAGCTGATTTAAATGATAGGTGACATACCACAGTTAGTAGTTCTGCAGTTTCACATTTGAGTTCCTTGAGGACTCCTGCATGAATACCGTCTGGTCCCAGTGGCTAATTACTGTTTAATGTATCAATTTGTTCCAAAACCTCCTCTAATGGCAGCTCAATCTGGGACAGTTCTTCAGATTTGTCACCTAAACAGAATGCCTCAAGTTTAGGAATCTCCCTCACATCTTCTGCAATGAAGATCGATGCAAAGAATTTATTTAGTTTCTCTGCAATGGCCTTATATTCCCTGAGTACTCCTTAGCATCTTGATTGTCCAGTGACCCCACTGGTTGTTAGCAGGCTTCCTGCTTCTGATGTACTTATGTTTTTGCTGTTACTTTTTGAGTATTTGGCTAGCTGTTCTTCAAATTCTTTGTTGGCCTTCCTAATTATATTTTTACATTTCATATGCCATAGTTTATGCTCCTTTCTATTTTCCTCAATAGGATTTAACTTCCATTTTTTAAAGCAGAGGTGGGCAAACTGTGGCCCATGGAACCGTCCTGCCTGGCCCTTGAGCTCCTGGCTGGGGAGGCTAGCCCCCAGCTCCCCCTGCTGTCCCCCCTCCCCTGCAGCCTCAGCTCGCCATGCCCCCAGCACTCTGGGCCATGGGGCGCAGCTCCTGCCAGGCAGTGCGGTGGTAAGAGCCACCAGCCTGCCCTGGCATTCTAGACTGCATGGTGGTGTGGCTGGCTCCAGCCGGCTGGCGCAGCTGCTAGTGCTTGTGCTCTAAGCAGCATGGTAAGAGGTTGGGGAGTGTGGGGAGAGGTTGGATAAGGGGCAGAGGGTTCCGGGGGGGGCAGTCAGGGGGCAGGGGGCAGTTGGATAGGCGTGGGAGTCCCACGGTGCCTGTCGGGGGGCAGGGGTGTGGATAGGGGTCGGGGCAGTCAAGGGACAGGGAGCAGGGGGGGTTGGATAGGGGGTGGGTCCCTGGGGGGCAGTTAGGGGTGTGGGGTCCTGGGAGGGGACAGTCAGGGGATAAGGATCAGGTGGATTAGATGGGTCGGGAGTTCTGAGGTGGGCAGTCAGGGGGTGAGAAGTGAGAGGGGTCAGATGGGGGGCAGGTGGCAGGCTCTTTGGGGAGGCATAGCTTTCCCTATCCGCCCCCCCCCCCCATACAGTTTCGGAACTTCAATGTGGTCCTCAGGCCAAAAAGTTTGCCCACCCTCGTTTTAAAGGATGCCTTTTTCCCCTCTAACTGCTTCTTTTATTTTGTTGTTTAGCCATGGTGGTATCTTTTGGGTTCTCTTACTGTTTTTTTGTTTTGTTTGTTTTTTGTTTTTTCCTAATTTGAGGTATACACTTAATTTGAGCCTGTATTATGGTGTCTTTAAAGTTTCCATGCAGCTTGCAGGGATTTCACTTTTGGCTCTGTACCTTTTAATTTCTGTTTAACTAACTTGTTCATTTTTGTGTAGTTCCCCTTTCCGAAGTTAAATGCTACTATGGTGGGCTTCTTTGGTGTTTCCTCTTCCCCCTTCCCCAAGGATGTTACATTTAATAATATTATGGCTGCTCTTACCAAGCGGTTCAGCTATATTGACGTCCTGGACCAGATCCTGTGTTCCACTTAGGACTAAATCAAGAATTTCCTTTCCCTTTGTAGGTTCCAGGACTAGCTACTCCAAGAAGCCATCATTTATGGTATCAAGAAACTTTATCTCTGCATCCAATTCCTGAATTGATGTGTACCGAGTCAATATGGGGATAGTTGAAATCCCTCATTATTATTGAGTTTTTTATTTTATAGCTTCTCTAATCTGAAGTATTTCACCATCACCATCCTGGTCAGGTTGTCTGTAGTGTCTACTGCTTTATTTTTATTATTCAACCATGGACTATCTAGCCATAGAGATTCTATGGTGTAGTTGGATTCATTGACATTTTTTACCCTATTTGAATTTATACTTTCACATACAGTGCCTCTCCCTCACCAGTATAACCTTTCTTGCTGTTCTTTTCCTCCTCTCTCTCTCCTCCCCTCCTTCCACAGAAACACACTATATGCCTCTGGATAGCCTCACTAACACCAAAAATAAAATCATGTTTGGAATAAGATCATGATGCACTGAACGCTATGCTGACTTCTTCCTTATATTTCCACAGCTTCACTTGTTACCACGCTTGAAGTAGTTTGAATTTCCCACTGGCTCAGTGGTGTGATTTTTCTGGAGGTAGGAAGGGAATTCAAGCTAACTCATTGCTGGACTTTTTCAGATGCCCAGTGGAAAGTTAACATAGCAGGTAAATGTCAGTGCATTTGAACAATGAGGTGCTTATTTCACTGGGTTCAGAAATGTGTCAAAATATTGACTATAAAGTCACACCCTTTTTCACTCAGTCACACTAGGGTGGATAAGCATCATGTATTTGACTTATGCACAGAAGTTTTCTACAAAACTTTTTTTCCTTTATGTATAGTGATCACATCAGTTTCTGCTGGGGAAAACACACATTGTGTAAGGTTATTTCTCCATAGTTTATGGCTAAGAGAAAGTAGCTTTCAAAGGAAAGGGGGTTGTTTAAGCTTGTTTTTATTTTTAGTTTTGTTAGGTTTAAAAGTGAGTAGTGCTTGATGTTGTTTATTGCATATTGTCAGGAGGATAAGAGATCTCTTTGAAGACTGATCGTGAGCAATGTATAAAATATCCAATTTGTGAATATCTGAAGGATGAAGGGGTAATCACTAGTAGCCAGCATGGATTTACCAAGAACAAATCATGCCAAACCAGCTTGATTTCCTTCTTTGTCAGGGAAACTGATTTGGTGGATGGAGGAATGTGGTGGACATAATATACCTGGAGTTCAGCAACATTTTTGACACAGTCCCACATGACATTTTGATAAGTAAGTTGGAGAAATGCGGGCTTGGTGGAACTACCATTAAGTGAATACATAGCAGGTTAAACAACCACAAAGAAAGAATAACTATTAATGTTGGATTGGAGGGAGGTCTCAACTGGAGTTCTACAGGGATCTGTTCTGGGTCTGGTGTTTGTTTTAACATCTTTATTAATGACCTGGAGGTAGGACTAGAGAGCATACTGATCAAGTTTGCAGGTGACACAAAGCTAAGGGGGGTTGCTAATACTTGGGAGGATAGATTTAAAATTTAGAGGGATTGTGGTAAATTGGAGAACTGGGCTATAGACAACAAAATGAAATTCAAATGTAAGGTGTTACACTTAGGGAAGGAAAAATCAAATGCACAAATACAAAATGGGGGGAAACTGGTTTGGCAGCAGTACTGCTGAGAAGGATCTGAGAGTTGAGGTGGATCACAACCTCAACATGAGACAGCAATGTGATGCTGTTGGGGGGGGGGAAGCAACTGCAATATTAGGTTGCATTAATGGAAGCATAGCATGCAAGTCACAGGAGGCGATAGTACTGCTTTACTCAGCTGCAGTACTGTGTCCAATTTGGGTCACCAATGTAGAGAAAGGATGTAGAGAAACGGGAAAGGGCCCAGAGGCGAGCGACAAAGATGATCAAAGAGCTAGAATGCAAACCATATGAGCAAAGGCTGAAGAAACTGGGTATGTTTAGTTTGGAAAAGAGGAGATTAAGGGGGGCATGATAGCACTCTTCAAAATTTTAAAAGACTTACATAAAAAAGATGGAGAAAAGTTGTTCTGTCTTGCCACAGAGAGCAGGACAAGAGGCAATGGGTTCAAGCTACAGCATAGCAGATTTAGATTAAATATCAGGGAAAACTTCCGAACAATAGGACAATGGAACACATACCTTGGGAGGTCATAGAAGCTCCTTCGGTGGAGGTTTTAAAAGGAGGCTGGATAGCCATCTGTCTTGGATGGTTTAGACAACAAATCCTGCATCTTGGAAGGGGGTTAGCTTAGATGACCCTTTCAGTCCCTTTTAAGCCTATGATTCTATGATTCCAATACTGCCAATTATTTAAAGTAGGCTTGTGGTTAAAGGATAAATCTTGGCAGTATCTAACTAAAGGGCTTTTGAACACTTGGTTCAGAGCTGGTAGCATTTTCTCCTGTACAACATCGCAGTGTTTCCTCTCTTAATTCTACCATTTTGCCTTACAGCATGTTTTTAAAGTTCCTGTATTTTTAGAATTGTATACACAGTAACACTCAGGGAACTATTCAGTTCAAATAATTTATTTGGTGAGTTTAGTTCTTGTCTGTTCACAGATTATCTGCATGGATTTATACTACTAGAAAAGTAAACAGATGTGGGGAGATGGCAGACAAAAAATTAAAAGTGCGTCCAATTTCTGGCAGTCAAGAAACCAAACAGAGCAACAAAAACTATCAACAGACTAATGGATCAGAAGAAATCATTATGGCACCATCCAGCAGGTACTTAAATCAAATTGGGGGTTCCATACTACAAGGATATTGGAGAACTGGAAATGGTACATAAAAAAATACCATTAGGATGGCAAAATCCTTAGATGTTAAAGAAAGTTCAGTTGGAGCATTACAGATATCAGGTTTGCCATCAATAAAATATTAGCATTAGGAAATAACATCAGTTTTGAAGTACAATTCTAAGGAGGATGGAAAAGATGGATTCCAAAAAATTGTTCAAGAAGGCTTCATAATGAAAAGGGCACAAAACTGAACAATGTAATAACCTGGAACTAAAAGTTTTAGAGAAAAAGCTTTATTTGAATTGTAGAGAGACAAGGTTAGTGAGGTAATATATTTTATTGGACCAACTTCTGTTGGAGAGAGAGAGACAGGCTTTTGAACTTACACAGAGCTCTTCTTCAGGTCTGGGAAACAAACTTTTGAATGGTAGCAGATAGTATAGTGGGTGAGTGCATATCTTTCACCATTGTAGAGCCAGGTTCAAACACTAACAGTTTTAAGTTTGAGGACCATCAAAAAACCAAGACACAGTTTGGCACAACAAACAGCACAAGATTTGAAGTCACAACAATGGTGAGGTACAAATAGAGATGTTTGGCTCAGTGCTGTTTGGAGAAGCTTACACTATACCTGTCACAAACAGTCTGTTGCCTTTTTTGAACGACAACTTCAAACACATAATATATAATTGTACATTTATACACATATACATAAACATGTACCAATAATATAAACACCCAAACTGTGTTAAAATACTTGGAAAGGCAATAAAAGGCAGCAAGAGAGGCTGCACCCATGAGCATATTCATGAATGAGTTGGGTTCAGGAAGTAGAAGAAATCCTGCGTGCAACAGATTCTAGCTAGAGATGCTGATTGATCAAAGCCATCCTAGGGCTTCCTTCCATCCTAAAACATTAATATGTTATATGTAATAAAATAAGCAGTATCATATTTGTAAGGATTTTTTTTCCATTTCTTTGCTCATTTCCCAGTTACCCACTGTCAATCTCTTTTCAGTCCATTAACTGTTATAGACTTGTGTTTTCTTATATTACAAGGGAGGAAAATCAGTGCTTCTCACTGACTAAAATTTGAAGTTAATCTATTTGCTATTCTGCTGGGTATGTATTTGAATCCAGCCTTGACTAGCCTGCTCAAAACTAATTTTGATCAGAGTTTTTCAGCTGTTACAGCTCTGATTCAATTTAAGCAAGGGTTACTGTATTTTAATACCAGTCCTTGGCCAGTAATCATGGTAGCTGGTGTTGCATCAAGAAAAATATCTCCTTTCTCAAGGAGGACATTTCAGAGTTCAGGAAGTTGGGGGCTTGGGAGTAATAGAAAAGTTCACTCTTTCTCACTAATCAGTGCACATTCAAAAGATAATCAGTTACCTGCATCTGCCATAGCAGTTCCTTGCATTCCTTCTCTCCCCCAAAAAATGAGTTTTAAAGTGAAAACACCAGCTTGGGGGGGAATAAGTGTAAGTGAAGCAGTGATTAGGTTATGCCGTTGATTTATATTTCCAATAATTAAGTAATAATATGCTCCCCCATTCTCTCCTTTGAAGCTCCCCACCTGTCTTCCTGATCATTCCAGTCAGACCCTACGCCACCAGCACTCCCAGCTATCTCCATGACACCACAGATTTCCTGAGAAAACTACAATGCATTGGTGACCTCCCAGAAAACACCATCCTAGCCACCATGGATTTAGAGGCTCTCTACACAAACATCCCACATACAGATGGAATACAAGCTGTCAGGAATAGTATCCCTGATGATGACACAGCACAACTTATTGCTGAGCTCTGTGACTTTATCCTCACACACAATTATTTCAAATTTGGTGACAATATATACCTCCAGACCAGTGGCACCGCTATGGGCACCCGCATGGCCCCACAATATGCCAACATTTTTATGGCTGACCTGGAACAACGCTTCCTCAGCTCTCGTCCACTCATGCCCCTTCTCTACCTACGCTATATTGATGACATCTTCATCATCTGTTAAGAACTCCTGCTCTAGAGCCCTGCATGGATTAAAACAAAATTGGATCTGCATTCACAAAGATAGGAAACAAAGAACTGCATCTGTATCCACGGATGCAGATAGCTGTGGATATTCATGGATTTGCAGGGCTCTACCCACTACCTCTGTAAAAATAGGTCAGTTCAAAGACAGCCTTTGCATTTTGGGTAGCTCTGTGAAAAAATGTGTTACTCCTCAAAACTACAACAGACTCCTGTCTATTGCAGTCATACCACAGTGCACAGGGCTAGCCTGAGGATTTGGGGCAAAGTTTGCAAGTGATTCTTTAAGGTTCAGCTAAGCTTAATCAATTTTCTGTAATGGTGTGTTGAAGATTGGAGTTTCTTCAGGCCTCCTGAATGAGAACAAAAGCCAAGATGTTTGTATTGAGATTTATTTATAGACACAATACTTTAAAAAAATTGCATGGATAATTGTCCTGGTTAGTTGGGGGTCTGTCACTGCTAGGCTTCAGCTGCCAGAAGCTTTTGTTTCCATTTGGTAAGCGTATTATTCATATTTTACCCATGGAGAAATTAAGACAAAGAGCGTACGTGATTTAACCAAAGTCACAAGGAGAGTCAATGTCAGAGCTGGGATTAAACACGCTGGAGTCCCTTGCACTCAGAGCTGTAGAACATATGGAACTAACACTCCTGCAGGGAGAGGGAATTTGCAGGGAATCTTAATGCCAGTTTGCACAGCACTGCTTCATGGTCACAAACTGATCTGTGATCTTTGCTCAAATCAGAGGACTGCCACGTATTACAGAGGCACATACTGGGTGGCTGTAGGGAATTGTAATTAACTGGTGATCTTTGGAGAAAAACAGAGACAAACTTTTCACTGTAGCAATCAAGGTATACTTTCAGGAGGATTTGCAGAAAGAAAAGGGCTGTACATTTACTTTAAAAATAATGAAAACTGGATTCATTCAAATTGGGATTTTGGGGGATGAAGAATAGTCTTCATGTGCACAAGTGACCAGTGCTGGGTCAGTTATCTGGGTGGGCCAGTGGTTTTAATTGCAACTTACAGTAATGTACAGGAATTGGGTAGTAGATGTTTAAATAGTTTGTGAGCCCTCACAACCTACACTGTTTATGTTTCAGAAGCCACCAGGATACTGCTAAAGCATCCATGTGTATATACATAGTGAAGCCTTGCATGTTGTACGCATTTAGTAAACAGTTATTGGTCCCTTCTGTTCCCCTGTGGTTGCTTCACATAATACATAAAAGATTGTTACAAGGAGGAGGGAGAAACATTGTTCTTTTTGACCCCTGATTAGGCCTCAACTGGAGTATTGTGTCCAGTTCTGGGCACCACATTTCAGGGAATATGTGGACAAATTGGAGACAGTCCAGTGAAGAGCAACAAAAATGATTAAAGGTCTAGAAAACATGACCTATGAGGGAAGATTGAAAAATTGGGTTTGTTTAGTCTGGAGAAGAGAAGACTGAGATGGGACATAACAGTTTTCAAGTACTTAAAAGGTTGTTACAAGGAGGCGGGAGAAAAATTGTTTTTCTTAACTGCTGAGGATAGGACAAGAAACAATGGGTTTAAAATGTTTCTAAGGTGTTTTAGGTTGGGCATTAGGAAAAACTTCCTAACTGTCAAGGTAGTTAAGTATTGGAATAAAATGCCTAGGGAGGTTGTGGAATCTCCATCACTGTAGATTTTTTGGAGCAGGTTAAACAAACACCTGTCAGGGATAGGATCTAGATAATATGTAGTCCTGCTTGAATGCAGGGGAATGGACTAGCTGACCTCTTGCAGTCCCTTCCAGTTCTATGATTCACGTTACATCTGTTGTCTACAGAGCAAAACCCAATACCTGCCTACAAAATATATTAATTTATATTCTAGATAATTGTAACTTGATGTCTTTGATGCCATTGACACCATGCGAAGAGATTCCTACTCTGAACTTGGGAAATTCGGATTTTCCTGGGGTAAAGTCCTGGTCCCACTGAAGTCTAGGGTAAAATTCCTATTGACTACAGTAGCTAGTACCAGAGTCTCCCATTCTGCAATCACTCCTGCACATGCTTAACATTAAGTATAGGGGTAGTCCCAGTAAAAGTTAAGCACAAACCTTCAGGATTAGGTCCTGAAACATTGTTCCTTACATTAGCCTATTGAAGTTACAATACCATATGTATGAGTTGGTTTACTGAAATGTTTCTGCTTGCTCACTGAGCAGGGGCATTAATCAAGTATCCTATTAGTAATGAAACAGAATATAGTGGTAGTAATAATGAATATAATAGTATGTAATTTGTCCCCCCCCCCCAACAATTTAAATAACTATAAAAAGGACTGAGATTAACATACTGCCATAGCATAACAGTCTTTTTCCCAATAATGGGCAGCAGGGTGAGGGGTATCTTTAATGCATGTAGAAAGTTAATTTTTTAGGACTGCCAGAACAATGACCCTTAAACTGGAAAAGGAATTGTTTTATCAAAACCAGACTGGATGATAATCTGAAAAAAAAAAAAACCCTACCTTTTTGAGTACATTGAGGTGGCAAGTCCCCACTTGACATCCTTACTTTTACCATCAGTGGTTAACAACCCTAAAATACTTATTACTAAATGAATTAATGATTTGTTGAACAAGTAAACTCAAAATTTCTTAGGCTTTAGGCAAAGAGTTTTGATTGACTGCCAGTTAATTCAGAGCTGAATGACCTAACTTGACAAACTTCACTCTGGTTCCCACAGTATTTGTTTTATTAGCTTCCATAAACAGGCAGATAAGGTACTGGATACATTCCAAGAGAAAATCCTCTTAAAAATTGGAAGCTGACAGAGCCAAAGAAGTATCCAGAAAGCAAGGGCATAGAGTTGACAAAGCATCCAGCTTCAAGAACTGTTAAGAATGAAGCAAGGTAATAAACTTGAAGAGAGAAGAGAAATTAGGGCCTGGTACAAGATAACTACTTCAGGACACATTGCAGAATTTAGGTATAGCTAAGGGGGTGTCAGGGTCAAAGGCTCTGGCCCAGCTCTTCAGTAATGCAGGTATAAATCTGCCACCCACTATACAAGATTCTTTGCACATATTCAAAGAATATTGAACAGAAAGAAGGGTTCTCACAACCCCTGTGAACCTATGGCACCACGCCTGGCACACATCTCATACCCACACAGAGCAGTTAGGCTATTTTATTACTTCAACTGCAAGCACCACGAGTAAGATTGGATAGGTCAGACTAATCTATCCAATGGGGCAGTGGAGTTTAGTGCAAATAATATTGCTTCCAACTAGCTTCTCTATGCACACTGTAGCATAAACTTTCTCTCAACCTAGCTGGGAGACATTTCAATTTCTTTCCGATGGCAAAAACATAGACACAATTTTTTCAACTTCAAAAGAACAAGAAGGAGGGTGGGGGAGAGCATGCTGTTTCATCAAATTCCCATACCTGCAAGTTAGATTTTGCTGCTTGTGGAAGTGTTCCGGTACACAGGATTTTACTTATTTTAATTTCACATACTGATATCTTCAATTTATATTCCCACTGAATCCTGCTCCAATAGCAGTCACTGCAGCCAGCAACAATGGAGAAGTTTGATAATTCTGCTGTTAGAAATGGAAGAGGGATTTGACAATGCCTTGGATGTGAGGGGAGGTGGAGCTAGAGGGGAATTAAAAATATGACAATGAGGTGGCAAAGCTAGGAGACACTTAATGTGGTGTGGAATCAGCAGTGATAGAGAAAGGGAGAAAAGAAGGTTTAAACAGAAAAGCAAGGTTCAGTTTTGGTCATATTGGTATTCTATGGTAGCACCTAGATACTGCAGTTGTGCTTGGTGATGCACAAGCATAGACACTGGCCCAAATCCTCAAAGGCATTTCAGTGCCTAACTTCCATAGATTCCAATGGGAGATAGGTGACTAAATACCTTTAAGGATCTGGGCCATGGTTCCTTCCCCATTTGATATGGTTTTGAAATCTTCATATTGACAAACTCAGTCATAGGACTGGAAGGTGAGGGAAATGTAAAAATATGGATCTGATTCTCTCCCTATACCAATTTTACACCTGTGTAGCTCTAGTCATTTCAGTGGGTCTTTCCCCCCTATACAGTGGGTTAAGCAAGATGAGAATTGGTGGCATATCTTCAATTTAGTCAATAGTTGACTGTTAAATATTCTGTAACGTGTAGGACTATGAAACTTTTTGGTTCCCAACCAGAAGAATTTGTATTTTCATTGCTTGTCACAAAAAAAGTTGTAAAATTTGTCGGTTCCAGAAGGCTTGAGACTATGACAAACTTGCCCTGAACTTCTGCAAGAAGTATTACGGCCACAATATTACCTAAAATGTCACATTTGATCATATATTTTGTATATTTATTGAGATCACGACATTTATCAAATAAGCAACCAGTTTGGAAAGTAATAAATAAAGTACAACAGTTTCTCAATTGTTCGTTCCCTTGACTTGCTATTAGCAAGTAATGAAAATTGTCCAGCCTACATGTAAGGGTGGATATAAGGAATTTATCTGGTTTTGTGTGAGCTGTATCACTGCACTGCAGCTTTGTCAAGGTAAAGAACATTTTGTATATGGGAAGATGTCTTTGTTACTCATAAGTCTATTATTCCATCTTTGAAGGCATTTATTCTCTTTGCCTCGGCTGATTTTTTTCTTGTTTCATCACATACATCATTTCTAACTAAATTAACATAATTTTAAATAGGCATCCCTTAGCTGCTCTTATGAAGTTTTTCTATTAGCTGAATAATCTAATTTGCCTGACTTCTGAAATTTCTTCAGTCAGAAAGCCTTCCTTCACTGAGTCATTATAGCAGTGTCAACTTTAATTTGAACATAAAAAAATTCTGGTGCTTAAAGCTGATAAGAAAAAAAACACTCTTGAATAACCACAGTGACACAGGCTATATTAATAAAACCTTCCCTTCCCTTCTGCAAGCCTAGGCACATTATTATTTAGTATATTTATTATGCTGTATAACATCCATTTTTCCAAGACATGATGGAGTCCTACACTTACAGTGTGACAATATTAGTTGGCTTGCTTTCCCCCCATAAAAACATCTTTTTTGTTTGGATAGCGTGACTTGCCTAAGAACAAAGAAATTCATGCAGGCTGAACACAAATGATACATCCTGATGCAATATCATAATCTAAAGCATAAATTGGAAATTGCCAGCCATGTTTTTTTCCCCAGAATATTATGGATCTGGTCACCGAAAATGAAGCTTTCTGAAAAATAAGCTCTCGCTTCCATAAAAGTAATGCTAGTGATCTTGTATGTATACATCTTTCTTTGAGGAGACTGCTCAGGAAGAGTACTTGCCAATTCTGCTTTAACACGGCTAGTCGCAGCAGATTCACCTCCACGAGGGGTGTAGCTACCAGCACTGGGAGCATGACTCCCAGCGCAGCGCTGGTGCACAGTCTACACTGGCACTTTTCAGATAAGTGCTGTGGGATGAAGCTGTAGAGGTTAGGGAGCTCGCTACTGCCATCTGTTGGTAAATGAGGAAAGGAGGCCCGGAACTCCAGTGGCTCCGCAGGGGAGGGAGTAAACTATTGGTAACAAGGGGAAACAACTGTCTGGCATGGTTTGATAGTGGAGCCCAACACAAGATAACAATGCCCTCTCTTCAGCCACTTGTAGCCAGGCTCCACTACCAAACTGTGCCAGACAGAGGTTTTGATTAAGGTGAGCCCCTATCAAGGGTGCATTCGGTACAGTTTTCTTGCCCTTTTGTCACCCAGCAATAGTTTGTTTCATTATCCTTAAACTCAAAACTTAACTGAATTTGACCCAAATGACCAAAAGTATCACATAATAAAGTGCAAATGAGGCCTGGCTCATTCAGTTGTTTCCCCTTGTTCACCAATAGCTTACTCCCTTCCCTAAGGAGCTACTGGAGTTCCGGGCCTCCTTTCCTCGTTTACCAACAGATGGCAGTAACGAGCTCCCTAACCTCTACAGCTTCAGCCCACAGTACTTACACAAAGCCACTTCCAGTAGAATAGCTTGAGACTTAGGGTTGTCTACACTGGCACTTTACAGCTCTGCAACTTTCTCACTCAGGGGTGTGAAAAAACACCCCCCTGAGTGCAGCAAGTTTTTGTGCCGTAAAGAGCCAGTGTAGACAGTGCACCAGCGCTGCACTGGTAGCTATGCCCCTCTTGGAAGTGGGTTTTTTTAGAGCACTGGGAGAGCTCTCTCCTAGCGCTCTTCCGCAACAACACAAGCCACGTTAAAGTGGCAGTGCTTTAGCATGGTCAGTGTAGACTAGCCCTAAAGCTAAGTGTACACTAAGGGGTGTGTTTCCCCTGCTTCTGTGCACACACTGAGTAAGCTAGCATGCATAAAAATAGAACAGCCATGGTAGCATGAGAGCACAGCTGAGCCCAAAACAAAAGCCTGAAACCCATAAATATGTATTCAGCCATTCTTCTGCTGCCACTCCCCCATTTGCTGTGGCTACATTGCTATATGCTTGAGCTAGTGAAAATGTGTAGATGAATATATATATATATATATATATATATTAATAATTATATATATACACACACACATCCGTCCCTGCAGTAGCAAGTCTCGGAACCCTAGTTAGAGTTGAGCTCACAGTGCTCACACTATGGGAATGTCTGCATTGCTATTTCTACCCTGCTTGGGGTTGAGTCTGGGTTCTGAAACCCAGTAAGGGGGAGGAGCTCCCTTATAACGTTTAGTCTAGTGGCTAGGATACCTACCCAGCATATGTGAGATACCAGTTCAAGTGCCCTCCTCAGGAAGGGGGAGAAAGGATTTGAACAGGAACTGCCACCTCTCAAATAAGTCAATAGTCATTTTTTCACTGGTCCAATTCATATTTAATTCAAGTATAACAACTTCAGTTGGAGACATTGAGAGACTCCCCACATCACAATATCTCATAACCAGTAATTATGACCCTCATTTGAGAGGTGGCTGATTCCTGTTCCAATTTCTATTTCTCCTCAGGAGGAGGGCAGGAATAAGCACCAGGGGTCTCCCATGTACTGAAGGAGTACCCTATCCACCAAGCTACAGGGAGGTCATCCTCCTTCCCCTCCTCCCTTCCCACTGATCTTGGCTCATGGAAGATTCCATTTCACAATCATATGAAACTGTTCCATGCTGCTCTCCTCTGAGGGTCACTGGGCTTGTTTTGCCACTGCAGGAACTTCACACACAAAGCTGGGGTTAGGAAGAATGAAATGAGCCTTTCCTGCTGTCTCCCTCACATCAGAAAAGGGCAAGAGAGAGTCTGAATTCTCTCATGTTTAGTTCTTTAAACCAGTGTTCAGTTTAATCCTCAGCTAAACCCCATGTTAAAATTTCTATTCAATATCTCCCTCTTCCACCCTCCAGCCATTTTATATGCACTTAGGCATACAATGCAATCTTTCTTCCAAGGAAGGATAGGAGCCTGACTGCAGGAGCGGGTCCATAGACTTAAATCTGAGAAATAGGTGCCTAACTCACCTTGAGGGGCAGGGTTTAGGACACACACTCTCCTCTGACTGGCCTAATGGCTAGCCTAGGCAACTTCCTACTCCCCTAATGTGGATCACATTCTTAGGTGCCTTATTGTCCTCTCTCTTGCATAGAGAGCCTGAGCACCTAATTCAGGGTTTGTGAATTCCACTCAATGGCAAGGTACCTAAAACTTGCAGTGCTCAGTATTGTAACACCCAAGTCCCCTTTGTGAATCTTGCCATTTGTATCTTATGTCAAGCCAGGAATAGGGAAATGGGCAGTCATTTAAGGTGCTATCTTTGTTCATTCTCTCAGTCTATGTTCAGTAAAGATATTTAAAAGAAGAAAGCAATTAGCAAGGTCTTTAAAAAAAAGAGCGTGCGCGCGAGAGAGAGCGACAGCGAGAGCGAGACTGGGGATTATAGAGAAGCTGGCAGAAAAGCTGTTTATTTCCTTGGCATCAGAATGCCACAATCTGTTCCTACAATTGGAATACTTTCTGAGACATTGTTTGAGGAACAGAATGGCTGGAAACAAACTAAACCTATGGCTCAACCATAGGAATAGTTTTATCTGGGGGAACAAACATCAAACAAAAAGAGGAAGGAGAAAATATTCAGCCCAAGAGAAAAGAAGCACTTTCATCTGACATTAGTATTTCTATCTCCATGTGTTGGACTGCAGTGGTCAGCAGTCCTCCCTGAGCTGAACATCTTGTGGAAGAGGAGGCATTATATTTGAATCAGATCTAGCTTACTTAAAGGTTACAATACTGACTTCCCACCGTGTGTCATGCATATATTGCCCCTCCATGGCATTAGGAGATTTCCCTCTTTCACCATAAAGAAAATAAAGGCCAAAGGAGGAGATGGCCGCTCAGAAGTAAATTTCACTTCTTCTGCTATTTGTTCAAGACAGTTGAGTTAGCACTGCTAATACCAAATACAGATTATATGGTATCATATGATACCAGCCATCCCTCTGGCAACACTAGCTGCACTTCGAGGGACTTGGCTAGACCAATGTGGCTTCACTGGCTGCCAAAAGGATTAGTTCTCAGGAAACAGAGTAATGTCTATATGTTCCTGGAAGTTAAATCTCCTTCCTCCTTGATCAGCTAGAGAAGGAAAGGGAATGCAACTTTTTAATCATGCTCATCTACACAACTGCCTGTCTTCCTTGTTGCCTTCTGTGGAGTTTCCGCAGCTTTACACACACCTACATACAATACATCATCTATATGATGATACATACACACGATCTATATTGTATATGGTAAAGTTCATGGTTCTTAAGAACGGTAGGAGGGAAAACAACAAAATAAAGAAAATGGATTTCAAAAAGTCAGACTTTAGCAAACTTAGGGACTTGGTAGGTAAGATCCCAGAGGAAGCAAGTCTAAAGGGAAAATCAGTTCATGAGAGTTGGCAGTTTTTCAAAGAGACATTATTTAGGACACAAAAGCAAACTATCCCACTGCGTAAGAAAGATAGGAGGTATGGCAAGAGATCACCCTGGCTTAACCAGGAGATCTTCAGTGATCTGAAACTCAAAAAATAATTCAACAAAAGTAGAAACTAGGTCAAATTAAAAGGATGCGTATAAACAAATAACTCAAGTATGTAGGGACAAAATTAGAAATGTTCAGGCACAAAATGAGATTAAACTAGCTAGAAGACAGAAAGGATAACAAGAAAACATTATACAAATAACATTAGAAGCAAGAGGAAGACCAAGGACAGGGTAGGCCGATTACTCAATAGGGGAGTTGAGGGGAATAACAGAAAATGTGGAAATGGTAGAAGTGAAAAATTACTTTTTTGCTTTGGTTTTCACCAAAAAGGTTAGTAGTGATTGGACATCTAACATAGTGAATGCCAGGGGAAATGAGGTAGGATCAGAGGCTAAAATAGAGAAAGAACACGTTAAAAATTACTTAGACAAGTTACTTCAAGTCACCAGGGCCTGATGAAATACACCCTAGAATACTCAATGAGCTGACTACCATCATAGATGAGCCATTAACGATTATCTTTGAAAAGTCATTGAAGACGGGAGGACTGGAAAAGGGCAAATATAGTGCCAATCTATAAAAACGGAAACAAGGACAACCTGGGGAATTACAAACCAGTCAGCTTAACCTCAAAAAGAAGAACAGGAGTACTTGTGGCACCTTAGAGACTAACAAATTTATTAGAGCATAAGCTTTCGTGGACATTTGTTAGTCTCTAAGGTGCCACAAGTACTCCTGTTCTTCTTTTTGCGGATACAGACTAACACGGCTGTTACTCTGAAGCTTAACCTCAGTACCCAGTAATATAATGGAGCAAATAATTAAGCAATCAATTTGCAAACACTTAGAAGATAATAAGATGATAAGTAACAGAATGGATTTGTCAAGAACAAATCACGTCAAACCCACCCAATAGCTTTCTTTGCCAGAGAAACAAGCCTTGTAGATGGAGGGAAGCAATAGATGTGTTGTATCTTGACTTTAGTAAGGCTTTTGATACTTCCTTGCATGATCATCTGATAAGCAAATTAGGGAAATACAGCCTAGACAAAAGTAGGGAAATACAAATATAAGGTAGATGCATAACTGGTTGGAAAATCATTCCCACAGAATAGTTATCAATTGTTCACAGTCAAGCTGGAAGGGCATATCGAGTGGAGTCCTTCAGGAATCAGTTCTGGGTCAGATTCTGTTCAATATCTTCATCAGTGATTTAGATAACAGCATAGAGAGTACACTTATAAAGTTTATGGATGATACCAAGCTGGGAGGAGATGCAAGTGCTTTGGAGGATATGGTTAAAAATCAAAATGATCAGGACAAACTGGAGAAATGGTCTGAAGTAAATACGATGAAATTAAATTAGGAGAAATGCAAATATCCCAAAGTGGGAAAAATCCCACTGAGGCAGGAACAATCAGTTGTACACATAGAAAATGGGAAATGACTGCTGAGGAAGGAATACTGTGGAAGAGGATCTGGGAGTCATAGTGGATTACAAACTAAATATGACAACAATGTAACATTGTTGCAAAAAATGCAAACATTATTCTGGGATGGATTAGCAAGAGTGTTGTAAGCAAGACACAAGAAGTAATTCTTCCTCTCTACTCTGCACTGATTAGGCCTCAATTGGAGTATTGTGTCCAGTTCTGGGTGCCATATTTCATGAAAGATGGACAAATTGGAGAAAGTCCAGAGAAGAGCAACAGAAATGATTAAAGGTCTAGAAAACATAATTTATGAACAAGGATTGTAAAAAATGGGTTTGTTTAATTTGGAGAAGAGAAGACTGAGAGGTGACATGATAACGTTTAATAGTTCCCGTATTTAGCCTGCTTTGAAGGCAGCTAGCAAGCCAACAGTTTCACAGACATGGTGTAGTTGCCCAACCCCCTGTAATACACTGGGCAATCAACGCATACTGTAAACAAAGTGGCTAAGTAAAAAAATGAACAAAATCATAACATACTCAAGAAGAGAAAACTATATTCCATGGATAAACTTTTGGTTGTGAATTATTCACTCAGATCTGTTAATAATGAGCTACAATGTACAGTAACAATCCCCAAATGGGGCCCTGCAGAATAAGCTATTCAACCAGAAATGTGCCCTGCTGTTATAATGATGCATTCTAATTCTTTGCTTGTGTTTTCCCCTCTTCTTTGCCAAGCTATATAATCCCCTGGTCTACTGAGATTCAGAATTTACTGTTCTGCAAGGTATTAATTCAAAACTAAATTGTCAGGGATTACAACATTATATTCTTACAGCTGGGACTACAATGAGGTATTAATAAAATGGATTACTTTAGGTCTGAGAGTGTCCGAACTGGCATATACTCAAAGTATCAGAGCTGATCAAATACATTATATGGTAAATTTGCCATGTTTTCATTGTGAAAAAAATATTCAACTTTTTTGATTTTAGATCAGCTTCATAATGCAATTCAGACACGTTCGTCATCAAGTAATAGCAAATTTCGTTATGCAGTTGGATTGTTAGGGTTTTTTTTAAATGTTAGATTAGCTTACCTAAGTAAGTTTGAAGGACTGGCTACCACTTTGTTGCTTTGTGCTATGATGTTTTTATAGGGCTGTCACACAATTAAAAAAAAGAATCATGATTAATCACGTGATTAAAAAAATTAATCACGATATATCGTGCGGTTAAATAATAATAAAATACCATTTTTTTTACTTTTTTTTTGATGTTTTATACATTTTCAAATATATTGATTTCAATTACAAAACAGAATACAAAATGTACAGTGCTCACTTTATACTTTTGATTACAAATATTTGCACTGTAAAAACAAAAGGAAAAGTATTTTTCAGTTAACCTAATACAAGTACTGTAGTGCAATCTCTTTATCATGAAAGTTGAACTTACAAATGTAGAATTGTGTACAAAAAATAACTCCATTCAAAAACAAAACAATCATAAAACTTTAGAGCCTACAACTCCACTCAGTCTTACTTCTTGTTCAGCGAATTGCTCAGACAAACAAGTATGTTTACATTTGCAGAAGATAATGCTGCCCGCTTCTTGTCTACAATGTCACTTGAAATTGAGAATAGGCATTTGCATGGCACTATTGTAGCTGGCATCTCAAGATATTTACATGCCAGATGCTGTAAAGATTCATATGACCCCAGCTTCAACCACCATTCCAGAGGACATGTATCCATGATGATGACCGGTGCTGCTTGATAATGATCCAAAGCAGTGTGGAACGACACACTTTCATTTTCGTCATCTGAGTCAGATGCCACCAGCAGAAGGTTGAATGTCTTTGTTGGTGGTTCGGGTTCTGTAGTTTCCACATCAGAGTGTTGCTCTCTTAAGACTTCTAAAAGCATGCTCCACACCTCATCCCTCTCAGATTTTGGAAGGCACTTCAGATTCAGGTCAAGTGGTGTAGCTATCTTTAGAAATCTCACATTGGTATCTTCTTTCTGTGTTGTCAAATCTGCAGCAAAAGTGTTCTTCAAATGAACAACATGTGCTGGGTCATCATCTGAGACTGCTATAACATGAAATATATGGCAGAATACGGGTAAAACAGAGCAGGAGACATACAATTCTCCTCCAAGGAGTTCAGTCCCAAATTTAATTAACACATTATTTTTTTAACAAGCGTCATCAGCAGGTAAGCATGTCCTTTCGAATGGTGGCCGAAGCATGAAGAGGCACATGAAAGTTTAGCATATCTGGCACATAAATACCTACAACTGTGCCATGGGAACACCTGTTCTCATTTTCAGGTGACATTGTAAATACAAAGTGGTCAGCATTATCTCCCATAAATGTAAACAAAATTCGTTCTCTTAGTGATTGGCTGAACAAGAAGTAGGAATGAGTGTTCTTAAAGGCTCTAAAGTTTTACATTGTTTCGTTTTTGAGCGCAGTTATGTAAAAAAAAAATCTACATTTGTAAGTTGTACTATTACGATAAAGAGTTCATACTACAGTACTTGTATGAGGTGAATTGAAAAATACTATTTCTTTTGTTTATCGTTTTTCCAGTCCAAATATTTTTAATAACAAATAATATAAAGTGAACATTGTACACTTTGTATTCTGTGTTGTATTTGAAATCAATATATTTGAAAATGGAGAAAAATATCCAAAAATTTTTAATACATTTCCATTGGTATTCCGTTGTTTAACACTGCGATTAATACTGTGATGGTTTGCCATGCCTAACCAAGCTCATTGGATTATTAGGCAACAGAGCCTGCAGGCAGCTGAGTTCCTGGCATTCCCTGTTCCATTCCTTCGCCCAAGTGCATCACTTCTGCAATGTGCCTGATATATGTCAACCTGAGAAGCATAAATACAGTTGCTAACCCTTCCAATTCCGCCAGGAGTCTCCTGGAATCAGGCTTTATATTCTGGAGGCTACTGACACCAAACCAGGAGATTTTAGGTGCTAAAAGTCCAGCTGCGCAGTGGGGTAAGGCAGGCTCCCTGCTTACCCTGGCCCTACGCCACTCCCAGAAGTGACAGGCACATATCTACGGGCCCCTGGAGGTGGCAGTTGTTCTCCGCGCGCTACACACACCTCGAGCACCAACTCCGCAGCTCCCATTGGCCAGGGAACTGCGGCCAATGGGAGCTGCAGGGGTGGTGTCGGAAGGCAGGGGCAGTGTGTGGACACTTCTCCTCCCCACACACCTAGGAGCTGCGGCTAGAAGAATGTGTCGGTCGCTTTCGGGAGCTGCTTGAGGTAAGTGCTGCCGCACTCACCCCTTCCTGCACCCCAACCCCCTCCCCCAGTCAAGAGCCCGCACCCCACACCCATATTCCTTCCCAGAGCCTGACCCCTCACCCTCCCAAACTCCCTCCCAGAGCCTGCACCCCCTCCTGCACCCCAACACTCCCACTCCCTTTACCCAGAGGCCTGCCTGACCTCGAGAACTTCCCTTCCTTCCTCCCATGCAGCAGGGTCCTCATAACACTCACAAGGCTGGGCCCAGGATTCCTGGGGGACTTGATCCCCCTAGTCTTGTCATGGTCACTTAGGATGGGGTTAGGGTGTCCCCACTCTGGGGTGCTCTCTCTCTACACTGGATGCTTCCCTGACCCACTGATCACTACATGCAGTTCAAAGGAAATACAATTTATTAAACAGCAACTAAGAAAAAAAGAAGGAAAAAAATGGGAAAGGTTAAAGGAAACAAGTAACCCCTCCCTGTGAGCGCAAGCATGAGCAAACCACAACAGCAGTCTTAGGAAGGTAAGGGAAGTTCATAGTCTGTTCCCCACACGTTCCCGGCCTCCCTTCCAGGCTCTGGCTGTACTGCAGGGAGGCCACAGATTGGACACTTGCTCTGGCGGTGGCCACATGACCTCATGATCTAGGCAGCAGGACCCTTTTTCCCCGGTATCGGCCCTCCCGTTGGGGTTAGAACACCCCTCCAATTCCAGCCGGCAAGACCTCTTGGCTGGTGGCATCTCCCTGCGATAGGCCCTTGCTGCCCATGATCCCCTTTGCTCTCCCCAGCTGCTCACTGCCCTTGGCTCTGGACTGCTCCAGCTCCACTCTGTCTCAGCACTGCTGCTGTTCTGCCTCCACCTCAGCTCTCTGGGCTGCTTCTCCGGCCTCTCTGGCTCTGGCTGTTGTGCTCTCAGTTCAGCTTGGGCACCTGCTCTCCCATTTGCTCAGCCCTCTCTAGCTCACACAGCTCCAGCTCGCTCCGAGGATGGTACCCAGGGCTCCTGATTCCCCCTTTGGCCTGCCTGCCCTGTCAATTGGGCTGACCTGGAGCATTGGCTCATTGGCCCTGGGGACTGTCAGTCTCAAGGTCTTGATTTCCCATTGGCCCTTCCCCTTTCTTTTTGTACTGGGAGATGGACAATCAAAAAAAAACCCATTAAGTTTCAGTAAAGGGCCAACAGTCCCCTTACCTATTGTTACCTCATTGTAGTTTTCACATATATAGAATTCAAACAAAGCCCATGAAGCTACCAAGATGCAAGTTCAGTCCCACTGCTGAATCATGCAAGTATCATTATATCCCATCCCTGCATCCCTTTTACTTCTCTATATTCTACAGTCTCCAAACTTGCAATTGAATCTGCATGGATAGACACCTGTGCAGAGCTCTAATGACTTTCATATAAGTTTAGATAATAAAATAGATTAATAAATTGTAAGGCCAGAAGGGACCATTAGATTTAGTCTGACCTTCTGTACACATGTCATAGAAATTCACCCTAGGGTACAACTACAGTGAACATGAAACCCCACTCTCAGAGCTATGGTCAACTGAGTTAGACTCATGAAGCTCATGTTACAGGGCTACAAGTAGCCTAGGGTGAATTTCTATGACGTGTTCAGAAGGTCAGACTAAATCTAATGGTCCCTTCTGGCCTTACAATTTATTAATCTATTTTATTATCTAAACTTATATGAAAGTCATATCCAAGTCAGTTTACCCAGGCTCTGAAATTCTCTGTCTCAGGGTGTGGATGTGGGTGTGTGAATGTGTGCCATGTAGACATACCCCTAGTTACCCTTGTATTGAGCCCAATACCGTGTGCTTGACTAAAGCACATCTTCTAAAAAGGCATCCAGCCTTGATTTGGCGACATCAAGAGATGGAGAATCCTCCATTTCTCTTGGATGTTTAAATCATCCTCATTGTTAAAAGTCTGCCTGATTCTAATCTGGCTCTGTCTACCTTCAGTTTCCAGCCATTGCTTTTATGCTTTTCTCCTCTAGATTTAGTATCTGGTATTTTCTCCATGTCATGATACTTATACACTGCAATCAAGTCACCTCTCAATCTTTTTGATAAGCTAAACAGTTGAGCTCAGGTGTCAGTGTAAGCCATTTTCTCCAGACCTCAAATACATCTCAAATAAATTTTACACCTCAATTTTTGTGGCTCTCTCGTCTGCTCTTCCCACAATTTTCATATGGACATCAGAACCGTACATAGTACTCCAGTATTAGTCTCACCAATATCAAATACAGAGTGACTGTCTTCATATTTCTGTAAAGCAGCTAGCACTCTGTTTAAACTACACAGATATCTAAGTAATTAATTTCTGGAATTATTCCTGTGTACCTGTTTTTCAAAGAGGATATTTGTTCTCTCTTGTGGTATAGAGCCTTAGTCTATGAATTAATTTACAGAGAGAAAAGGACATTATTTTTATCTGCTTTATTGACTATTGCATTTATTTTCCAAAAATTGTGTTTGGTATCTTAGGCACGCTTGATCTCACTATTATTTCTAGAGTTGCATTAATTAATAAACATGAAAGTGAAGATAGAATAGGAGAACCTGATCTTGATGTTAATTTTATTGCTCATGGGGCTTTTTTTATATAAGTTATACTTATTGAGGAATAGAAATAGTTTGTCCATTCTTCAGAATGAGTGCTTGTATTCTATTAAAGGAAATAGCTTATTAGGTTCTGCTGATGTATTATTTTTACAGATACTATAAGGATAATTGTTTGAAAAGTAAACATATCATATGAACAATGAGTGATTGAAAGCTGTTATACAAAGTTCAGCAGATGCAGAAAACTGTGAAGTTTATTTTTTTCTTTTTGTTTTTAAGCTCTGAAAGTTAGAATTTCTTAGCTCCTTGGACTGGAGAATCTCTCTCTATAGAAAACAATTATTGGAGTGCTTTGTCACTGAGACATAAGAGCTGACATTGTATGGCCTTATTCTTCTGATGATTCCAGATGCATGGCTCACTGGTACCCCTCCCCATTTGTACTGGTGACATGCTGAGAGGTGAACTTCTAAAGGACAGTGTTATGTACAATCATTTTTGTATTTTCCAAGTAGAAGTGAAATATATTCCAGAAGCACACAGCATGAAACAAGCAACTTTTACAAGTTTGAGACAAAAGTTGCCATTTATGCTATAAACTTCTGACAAGGAGGAATTCAATGTACTTGGAGGCCATAAAAGATAATTTTGACTAACTTGAGAAGTACTGGCAGTCTGGTGAGATTTTGTGCTATTTCCATGAAAGAGTGATAGGGATATTTTATATACATGATACCTAGCAAGATAATGTTTCTACTCTAGTATTCTAATATTAAAGGTAGATAGCAAACTGTGAACATTTTCTATAATTTTTATTTTGTTACTTTCCATAACCAGTTCATTAAGGGATCTTGAAAAGGGTAAGTTGCCTGATCTTATTAGTGATTAACAATTAGCCAGATGGTATTGTCCTCAGTATATATCAAAGACTCTTGTAAAAAAGGAGTGTGTTTAATTGTGCAAACAAGTTCCCTATAGCACAATTCTTATTTGGGCTCAGGGAAACAGCATCCTCACAGGATGTTATCCTGCCCAGTTTTGTTCAGTGTTGGGTTCCATGTACTTTTTTTTAAGTGGTATCTCTACCCATATTAGACCCTAAACCTGCTATTTTTGATGAATTGGCATCTGTCCATTCAATGGGTTACTTAGGAGACAGCCACAAGAAGCACCTGGTTTACCACAGCTACTGGTACTTCATTCAGCAACACAAGCCTGGAGGGCTCCAGTATGTGGCCATGCTGGTCTGGAGCCATTAAATGTGACAGATGAACTAGCCACCACTATCTCATTTGGTGATGCTTACCATGTAGTGATGTCCAGTAATAAAGGTGACCTATATTATGCATGGACAATATTGCGTAATAACCAATTATAAGGAATTTATGTATGAAACCTCATTTGTGATGTTCCTACTTCAAATTTGTTTTACTCCTCATGTACAAAGTACTGTGGGTCAAACCATAACTATGACTGTTCCCTTCCAAACTAACACAATGAATTTGCTATGCAAAGTGAGCTCCGTCACCAGGATAAACCTGTGAAACATATACCACTATTAAATGTACATATTGATCCACTAACCTTAAAAAAAAAAAGATGAAAAGAAACCTATATTATTCAGATTAGCAGTGACATGCGCAAAAGTCTTTGAATAATCTCATCCATGATGGTGATTTGGAAATACTTGTCTTTAATACATGTATGATGCTGTAAGACAAGATGCCAGCTCGTGCCAAAGCGCATAGGCCTCAACTGATCTCTGACAAATAAATAGCTGGACTCAATCTGGTTCACCTGTGTTAGCATTGTTAAAATAGGTATAATTCTAATATTGTGTTTAAACTTTATCAAACGCTTCTAAATTGCTTCATGCATTAATCTCATATATGTATCCCCTGTTATAATATTTAAGTGTTTGC
Organism: Malaclemys terrapin pileata; assembly: GCF_027887155.1. Classification (NCBI taxonomy): domain Eukaryota; kingdom Metazoa; phylum Chordata; order Testudines; family Emydidae; genus Malaclemys; species Malaclemys terrapin. Next base: position 180,974,698 of record NC_071507.1, on the reverse strand, counting down.
TCTGTAACTAAGTCACTAGACAGGGAAGTGAAATACTAGTTTCCAACAAGAGTTGTGATCTCCTGCTCAAAAAAGGAGGCCCATCAACACCAGGCAAACTATTATTCAACATAAGGGGACAAAAGAATTCATGAATTGCTTTCCCATGCCCCCCATGAAGAGGAGACATGTAAGTGAATTCCAACTGCTGAATTTGCAACTCGAAGCAAAATGGGGGGAGAAGAATAAAAAGCCCTGACAAGAAGGAACAATATATTTTATACTGCTTGGATTCTGAGGGGGCAAGCATAAGTAAAAGATCCCCAGTGCTTGGATGTTTAGCCCTAAAGGATATATGGAGCTTATGAACTGATGTGCCAAGACTACTTCTGCCCCTACTTTCCTGCCGTGGCAGATTAGGACTTCAGTGCCCTGCCTGGTTTGAGCCAGACCCGCTAGCCTGCTGCAAACCCAGACCCAGGGTCCGAACCACATCCCCTAACAGCTGAAGACTTAACCTGAAAGCAACTTACAGAAGTGTTCCTGTCTTTAACACTCAGCTGTCCAATTCCCAATGGGGTCCAAACCCCAAATAAATCCGTATTACCCCGTATAAAGCTTATACAGGGTAAACTCATAAATTGTTCGCCCTCTATAACACTGATAGCAAGATATACACAGCTGTTTGCCCCAGCCCCAGGTATTAATACATACTCTGGGTTAATTAATAAGTAAAAAGTGATTTTATTAAATACAGAAAGTAGGATTTAAGTGGTTCCAAGTAGTAACAGACAGAACAAAGTGAATTACCAAGTAAAATAAAATAAATCATGCAAATCTAAGCCTAATACAGTAATACAACTGAGTACAGATAAAATCTCACCCTGAGAGATGTTTCAATAAGTCTTTTACAGACTGGACACCTTCCTAGTCTGGGCACAGTCCTTTCCCCGGTACAGGCCTTGTTCCAGCTCAGGTGATAGCTAGGGTATTCCTCATGATGGCTCCCCCCTTTGTTCTGTTCCACCCATTTATATATCTTTTGCATAAGGCAGGAATCCTTTGTCCCTCTCTGGGTTCCCTCCCCCTCCTTTTCAATGGAAAAGCACCAGATTAAAGATGAATTCCAGTTCAGGTGACATGATCACATGTCACTGTAAGACTTCATTACCCACTTGCCAGCACACACGTATACAGGGAGACTTACAAGTAAAACAGAGCCATCTGCAGACAATTGTCCTGGTTAATGGGAGTCATCAAGATTCCAAACCACTATTAATGGCCCACACTTTGCATAATTACAATAGACCCTCAGAGTTGTAGTTCATATTTCTAGTTTAATATACAAGGGTGGTACATTTATACAAATAGGATGACCACACTCAGTAGATTATAAGCTTTGTAATGATACCTTACAAGAGACCTTTTGCATGAAGCATATTCAAGTTACATTATATTTAAACTCATTAGCATATTTTCATAAAATCCTATAGAGTGCAATGCCACAATGTTTACCTGCTTTAACCTTGTAAATAAGTCTGATTTCCTTTTCTTAGTTAATAGATAGCTCATAATGGGATTGGCTATAAGTGTTGTCTTTGGTGTGAGAGCTAAGGTGTGATTGACCTGGGGTAAGTTACTGGTCCTGTGGGACTGGGAGTAATGTGAATATTGTTGTGATTCTTGGTGTAAGGTACCATCTATCACAAAGGTAAGCTCATGTGGATGGCAAGATAGAATAGAGTACCCAAGAGCACTGTCTGTGAGTCCATGTTATGGCTCTTAAGTGCCTGAGGAATTTACACTTGATAATTAGGTGCTGAAATTGAAGTATAGAGCTCACAACCAATTTGGTGTTTGTGCCCTGCCTCTTACCAATTTGCCCTGAAGTGCTGCTCATGGTCTTCAGCCACTGCAGGACAACTTGACAGCATGGAGAGAGGTTATTTTTAAGGCTTTAATTGTTTTATAAGTAGTATTGATTTTGCTTGTGTTGATTTTGTTCTGTCACTTACACAGTTTGGTGAAAAAATGCCCCACACCTCATTTAAATGCTTTAACAACAGCTCCATATATGCATTTTTCAAAGATGCCATGCTGATGTTAAGTCAGTGTGACAAGAGGGATAGAGACTGATAGCAGACTTCTAGAAGGCTTGGTATTCTCAGCACTTATGCTAACTATGAACCAAACTACCAGCATGCTTTGCACTCATGCTAAGCTTATGATGAATTATATGTAACACCTCTTTAGTATGCAGAACCTTTCAGAAATGATGCCAACTATCAGTGTTGGTTACCTTCTGGGATAATTGGTACAGGTGCCTTTAACTAGATAAAATGCTACATAAAAATGGTGCAAGTGCTAGAAATAATTGAGGTAAATGCCTGTGTACCCTGAAAACAGAAGGTACAGAGAAAGAGAAGAGAAAAATTATCTATAATAATTGGTTTATTTTCTATTTGATGTAAATAGATGAGATATAAAATAAATCAAATTTGGCCTATGACTTTGGAATAGATTAAGCTGCAAGTCTGCTCTCTGGAGGGGTAATGTATTAACTTTTGCCTTTCTGTAGTGTGCTGATTTGCCTTTGACGAATACAACCAGTTGAGCTGAACTATCTGACGTCTGATGATCAATAATCTAAATCAAACCGTCTTACACTTAGGCAAAAGTCCATTGAGGTCAATAAAAAAACTGTAAAATGTATTAAAATGAAATAAATTATTTTCTTTCCTGGCAGTTTAAATAACAAGCGGAAAGCAATAAGAGCTGAGGAAAGATTATGAAAGTGGAAAGACTATAAAATAGCTTGTTGGATAAGTGTTATGTACAGATCCCTTCAACTCATGTAACGAGGAGATAATTCAGCTTCTGTAAAGCATAATGACATAGTAATGTTTTGCAGGTAATTCAATCAGTTCATAAATAAGAAGTTGATCATTAGTTCTCCCTTCTATTTTTAGAATCCTCTTGGGGTGAGTAAATAATTTTGGATATTTTTAAAAATCCTTTCATTATAGTCCTGAACCTACAAGGGTCCATTGACTTTAATGGGGCTCCTCACACTGCAAAAAATTAAGCACATGCATAAGCCTTTGCTGATTGGGGCCTATGTCGCTATTGATTGTAAGATACTGGCACAAATCTATACATAACTATTTAGAGCTATGATAAAGCAGTGTAGCTTGGAGACTTGAGCATGGGCGTGGAGGTGAGTCAGGCAATCCCAAATTCTATCTGACTCTGCTACAACTGGATGGCCATGACTAAATCACTTCACCTTTCTATCTCCATTTCCCCATCCACCTCACAGAGGTATTTTGAGGGTAAGAAGATTAGTGCCTGTACCAGGCTTTGAACAAAGTGTTACAAAATGCTTTTTATTATTATCTTTGCCTAACTTTAAAACCATCCTGAGCCTTCATTCATAATTAGTCTAGCCTCTCCCACGCCCCACCTGCCCAACCTCAGTTTAACTTCCATGAACTTTTTATGCTCCTCTAGAGACTTTGGGCCAATCACTCAAATTGTTATTCAATTTCTCAGACAAAATCCCCATTGAAGTAAGGACTTGAGGATTTACACTGTGATATCTAGGGAAGCATGATCAATTTTAAAAGTTCACAGAACTGGTACCTTATGAAGGGGTCTTAATTCATGTGAATTTTGGATGAAGGTTCAAGCTGGATTACTAAGCAAACAGGGCTTTTTCCTTCAAATGCATAGTTCAAGACAACTCGTAGGTATAAAGTTACTCATGTGCATAAGAGTTTGTAGCTACAGGGTCATAGTGTCTGGTCTATAAAATACAGCTTCTAATTACCATTTTAAGTTAGTTCACATAATACATATTTAAAAATCTATATAGCTAGACTTCCTTCCTCCCCACTCCCGCCCCCTCAAGAAAACTAGGGAGTGATGAATGCCTAACTATGGTATTTATAATTTGTTTGTATTGCCCATGTAGTACAAAATACTACCTGATCATTATGTTTTTACAGAGGATTAGATATATCTTTTCATTACATTAGCTGCATGAACCCATATATCATACTTATTCCACAATATGTTCTATACACTTTCCACTTCACTCATCTTTAGAAATAGGGTGGAGCTCTTAGAACAGTCAAGATAATTAACCATTGGAATAAACCACCAAGAGAAGCAATGGATCCTTCATCTCTGGATGTCTTCAAAACTGGATGCCTTTCTGGTTATTGGGCCCAGTATAGAGGTAACTGGATGAAATGTCAGAAGAGCTCATTTCAATTTTTCAGGCTAGACTCACAAAGATTCATTGAAGCAGAGATTTAAACAGGGGTATCCTCCATCTTTGGTGGGTGCCCAGGCTATACAGTTATTCTTTCTTGCCCAATGAGTATTCAAGTATTTTATTCAAAGAGGGATCTACCTCAGAATAGCCAACAGTCTGGTGATTAGGACACTTACTGAGATGTGGCATAACCAAGTTTCAATCCTTGTTCTGGAGGGGGAAGTCAAACCCAGGTCTCATCCTCCGAGGTGAATACCCTAACTGCTGGTCTCTAGGGTGTATGTCATACCGGTTTTGTGACTCTAGCCCATTGCTTCCTTTTCTGTTATTAAAAAGGTTTAAAATGCCCTGAAGTCATATCTGACTGATTTGCCAAAATATACCCGCCCCAAATCATTTTAGTTCAACCCAATTTTTCTTCAAAACTTCCAGCGAACAAAACACAAACATACACAGCTATCTACACAGCTTGACTTGAGTTACAGATCTTTGAAAACAAAACTCCTGAGAAGACCCCTCCTCTAGCCTGATCCCATTCTGTGAGTCAACGTTTGTCAGTGTTTCAGGTGGGGCAGAGTCCCTCCTATTCTCTGTTGTAATAATTGGGCCTACAAATTTACGTTTTGTGAGCTCAGCTGTGAGAAGTGGATAGCAATTTATAAAATGTTCCAATCACCTATAACAAATGTTGATGGGAAAAGGTACAAAAAAGAGACAAGACTGAATTAAATGAAGCAGGAAGTCCTGCTGATTTAACTCAAGGACCTTGTTTAATTGTTTAGTTTTGTACAGTGAAGGGTCATATTGACATCTTTCAGTTTCTGGCCCCAATTATTTCACTGAAATGAATACACCACCTCTCTTTCAAGTCCTTCCTATGCGTGGACATGGGCAGCCCTCAGCCCAGAACAGAGCCTTGCTCTTAAATAAGGCCCCCATATGAGCCATGTGCTCAGACTGAGAAGTTACAGGCCCCCCAGTCAGGCTTGCCCTATCCTTCAGCAGGACCCGTGTAGAAAACTCATTGTTATAGACATGTAGGCCAGTAGCTGAGACACAATCAAAGCCACTAGCCATAGATTGCCATCTTGATTGCTCTTATTGTTAGTCCTTCAACAAATTGTCAAACATCTTTCCCTGGGCAGGGTGACTGTCTGAAATGCAGTACGTAGGTTGTCCTTGAACATGTTCAGGCTTGTGCCGTCAGTGTCCAACATTTCTACACATAGAACAAGACAGTTTATAATTTGACTCAGACATATTCTACTCCACAACACTGGTCCTTCCTAGTACTTCCCTTCGGAACAAGTAAATAGTTCATTCTTTTTTATGAATTACACAGTGCTTTAAATGATACCGTATCAAGGAATATCAGTGTTAAAACTGTGAAGGAAATTATCAGACCTGTATTAAAATCAGCCACCTAAATGGGCAGCCCATCATATAAGCAAAAAGAAAACCTCCAGCCTATAAGCAATAGCCACTCTGTATGGAGCTTCCCGTCTATAACATCCCTATACCCCTACTAGCACCAGCCTCAGAACCAGGCAGTAAAGAGCTTCTCATCCTAGGAAAGCTCAGGTATCCCAGATATAAAGGGACAATACCTTCCTTCAGGGGGAATCTATTTTAAAGTATGATTCACTCAAGAGACAACTTCATGTATTGAAGGATCCGTTCTAATGCTATGGTTCTATGATTATCTACAGTAACTGCGTTGGAACATCTATTGTGTTAATCTCTATGAAAAATTCATTGCCATTTGCAATGGTATAGTCTCCTTTTGCAATAGTCTATCACTAAATCTACCCTCGCTGTTTATATCATCCTTATACTAAGGAATTTTTTTGAAGTGTATTAGTGTTGCTACACTACCGGATTGATAATTGATCCAAGAAGCCTGTTCCACCAAAACTTTTTACAATTTAAATACATTTCTCTGGGTCATGAGACATCAATGGCTAACCAGGAGATGTCCTAGTTAAGAGGCAGGAAACAAAGGGTAAGAATAAATGGTCAGTTTTCAGAATGGAGAGATCTAAATAGTGGTGTCTCTCAGGGATCTAGAAAAAGGGGTAAACAATAAGGCGGTAAAGTTTATACATAATATAAAGTTACTCAAGGGAGTTAAGTCCAAAGCAGATTGAAGAGTTACAAAGGGATCTCACAGGACCGGATGACTGGGTAACAAAATAGCTGATGAAATACTTTGCATTTATCAACAATGAAATGCATAATGGAAAACATAAAATACCAACTACACATACAAAATGATGATATCTAAGTTACCTCCAAGAAAGATTTTGGAGTCATTGTGGATAGTTCTCTGTAAACAACTGCTCAATGTGCAACGGCAGTCAACAAAGCTAACAGAATATAATAAACCATTAGGAAAGAGACAGATAATAAGACAGTAAATATAATTGTAACCCACACACCTCCTCGGTGTGGTGTACTGTCCCATCTAGTGTCACCGAGCCCACTTAGAGCGAGAGAGATTATGAGTCTGCTTTACAGCTTTAGCTAACAGGCAGTTGGCTTTTAGCTCATGCGGTAGAGGCTCATGCACTAAGCTCTGGGGGTCCCAGGTTCAATCCTACCCACCGACAACCAGGGTCTGTTGGCATTACAAGTGGATGGAGGCAGGGTCTGAATGAATGCTTCCCTGACAGCTAGCTGGGAGGGGAAGCGACTATGGGTGTGTTTATGTAAATACAGTGTGTTCCTGCTCTGTTTACATATTCATCAGACACAGCTGTGTCAAAAGATCAACTTTGCCTGGTGTTGGGTACAAATGACCTTAGTACCGAATGCAGGGGTAGCGAAATATGGTTACCAATGTTGTAATTATTATAGGAATACAGGAAAGCAGGACTGTGCTTAACCTGTCCCAAATGAGGGGACATTGTTTCATCCTCAGTTGAAAGAACCTAATTAATAGGGGCTCAAATGTCAGAGCTCTGTGGACATAAGACGGGCAGTTAGGAGGCTGCACGCCTTCAAGGGTTCTCCCTAGATTGGTTTAACCTGTTCCTCCCCACTGTTCAAAGAATAGAGCTAAATAGGCTTCATTGGGAGCTTCTTTGTTAAATGCCCAGTCAGAGCTGAAATGACTTGAGATGGGGAGTGTTTCTGCAGCTGGTGGAGAGGTGCGGCAAGAGCAGTGAGCAGACGGCCGGTGAGCAGCCAGCAGAGTGGCTGGCAGAGGGGGTGGTGAGTGAGTGCCCAAGCAGTGCAGAGAGTAAGGTACCTCTTTACCCCACCCAGGGGGGAAGGTAAACTCTTCAGATGCACCTCTGAACTCAGGCTTTGCACTGACCAAGGACAGCAACTGTAAGTGGGGTGCAGAGAAGGTTGGGCACATGAAAGGGACTTTTGGGTTGCTGGACTTAAGAACTTGAGGGGAAAAGGACACTGCCCAACCTACTTGAGGGTGGGTCTTTTGATCATGGTTTATGTTTGTGAACCCTGTTTGCAGTGTTTTCCAAAATTAATGCTGAGTTACTTCCCTCATTTAATTAAAAGTTTATTTTTTCCACTAAGACTCTGTGCTTGTGAGTGGGGAAGTATTGCCTTTCAGAGGTGCCCAGTGGTGGGGTGTAAATTTCCCAGGTTACTGGGTGAGGGCTGAAGCCAGTTCTGTGTTGTATCAATGGAAAGAAACCCATAGATATTGAACCCAGCCTTGGTTGCTGCTGGCTCCACCTGGCAGAAGGGTTATATTTTGGGAGGTTCGTCCAGGATACTGGGTCAGTACCCCTCATAAGCACATCTTGAGTGATTCACTAAGTTAGGAAAACAATTGTGTTTATATTTTGAGGAAATCACTGTTTGTATAATGGCTAATATGTCAGGTTTGTTGGGCCCTGACTCAGCAGCCCTAACTCAGGGGCTGCAGCCTCGGACAATTCCCATCCAGCAAGAACAAGTCTAAGACCAAGAGTAAGGGGAGACCCCCAAGGCCTCCTGAACAGAGACAATATGGTCCCTTAGAGTCCTTTGGACCATGATGGGATGAAAGATGTGAAAGGGCTTTTTGAGACATCATTAACTGCCTAACTCATGCTCCAGTCCTAATCTTTGCTTACCCAAGCAAGCCATTTATCCTACATACAGATGCCAGTTTGGAGGGTTTAGGAGCAGTCCTATACCAGGAAGTTGAAAGCAAATGTAAACCTGTGGCCTTTGCCAGCCGAGGGCTGTCTGATAATGAAACTCGCTACCCTATCCACAAGCCGGAGTTCTTGGCCTTGAAATGAAACTGAGAAGTTTTGTGACTATTTGTATGGTGCTAGGTTTCAGGTGTGGACAGACAATAATCTGCTGACTTACGTGTTGACAAGTGCTAAGCTGGATGCTACAGGGCAGAGATGGGTGGCTACCTTGGCTAGCTACAAGCTCAGCATTCAGTACCGATCAGGGAGAAGCAATGTAGATGCGGATGCCTTGTCACGGCATCCGCAGGCATTGGAAATTGCAGTGATTCCTATGGATGGAGTGAGAGATATTTGCAATGGAAGTTATCAAGAGTCAGAGGCTCACGAGAGTCTTCATGGTTGTGTTGCAGAAATTCCCACTACAGCAATATAGCTGAAGAATATCACCAGCAGCAAACCTTTGTAGCTGGTATGCATTGATTTCTTGTCTTTAGAAGTGGACAGGAGGAATGTTTGGAACATTTTAGTAGTGACTGACCATTTTACACAGGATGTACGGGCATATCTCACACATGACCAGAGGGCCACCACCGTTGCTCGAGTGTTGTGGGAGAAATATTTTTCAGTGTATGGATTCCCGACTCAGATACACTCTGACCAGGGCTGGGACTTTGAGAGTCACCTCCTGAAGGAGGTGCTAAGGATGGCAGGAATTAAGTCCAGAACAACACCTTACCACCCACAAGGTGACACTTAGCCAGAGCAATTTAATTGGACTCTGTTGGATATGCTGAGGACTTTACGTCCAGAGCAGAAAGCAACCTGGAGCCAGCATGTTGCGTTTTTGGAGCATGCCTACCATGCCACTAAGAATGATGCTTCAGGAGTCACCCCATATCTCTTGATGTTTGGGCAAGAGCAAAGATTATCCATAGACCTGTGCTTTGATGTATCAAAGGATGGAGAAAGCTATGAGACACATCTGCAATATGTTTCCTTACTAAGAGAAAAACTGCAGGATGCCTATCTCTTGTCTACAGCTGCTGCCCACAAGAATTCAGATAGTAACAAATACCGGTATGATGCAAGAGTGTGTTTGCCGGAGCTCCAGCCAGGAGACAGAGTTCTGCTGCAAAATTTGGGTGTTGCTGGCAAATAACTGAAGACATTTTTGAATCTGTCTGGAATTTTTTGTACATAGCAATAATCTTCTCTCCAGCAGCTACCCTGGATGGTTTTGCCAACTGCATGAATGGAGCAAAACAATGAATGAAGGAATACAAACTCAATGACCTGTAACATGTAGTGCAGTGAATAACTTGGAATATTAGAGGTTTACGAAATTCAGATGGAGGTAGTTTCCTATTGGAAAAGAGACTAGCTATAGACCTTCACCAAGACAAGAACCCAGATGCAGAATAACAGGCGATTCAGCTTTTCTACATTTCTATAGGGAAATGTGTAACCACACTATTAAAACACCAACTTTGATAATAAATAAATCAGATCCAGAAGGTCCAGTCATAGTATTATCTATTAGCTTGAGGCATGCATCAGACTTCATGGTCCATGGGTTTGACTGTCATCTCTGTAGACATATTTGGAAGTTATCCATGTGCTGCTCCAGTTTCCTGAAGCTGGGTCATGCAACTACTATTCTCATATTTTGAGAAAGATACACTGAGCTAGAATAGCTTCTGAATTAGAAGAATATGATAAAATTCTGCAAGCTCAGAAAAAAAGACAGAATGGTAAATGGGGTACCTAGCCTTTGAGGATAGTTAGGAAGGAATCACTTGGAATGTTTATGTCAGCATGTGGCAAAGGGAAAAGGAAATCAGACCATGCAATATAGAGCTACTTCCTGTTTCATTGACGGGGAAAGAATGTAATATTGAGAGGACAAATTGATGTCATGAATTAAGGCTTAGCCATAGAATCAGAATGTAGGTCTGGAAGGAACCTTGAGATGTCACCAAGGCCACGCAGCTTTTTGCCAGTTCAATTCCAGCCCAAGTCAACAATAACTCAAAGGGCATTTTAATTGCTGTTGTATATACTGGACCTGTTATGAGGATAAAAATAGGATTTTATTCATCAAGGCCATCATTCTAGAATCTTCTCAAAATAAATCTTCATTTTAAAAAATACCAAGGATTGTTGCATACCCGAGAGGTTGTGTGGTTTGGAGGAATGAGTATAGAGCCTGAAAGTCAGGTAGTCCCCAGTTTGAATTCTAGCTTTATTGATGAATAGCTGCATGGTCTACTAGATGATAAATCTGCCCATCTCTATTGTTTCTATCTGTAAAACCCACCTACTTCATGAGGAAATTTGAGTATTATTCCCACAAATTTCTGACTGAGAACAAGAGAGGAATAAGTTTGAAGTGGAAAATGAACAAGTTTTTTCCAAGGACAAGTGAATTAAAAAATGTACATCTGCCCTCAGCAAAGCCCCAGTTGTTAACAAACAATGCCCCTGTTTTCCAGTGTCTGGCACCTTGTGTCATTTACATCTATGCAAAGTGGGTGCAGTCACTACCATTCTGCTCCAATAGTGTTTTACTGCCTCTTTGTTGTGATGTAAGTTACAGTGCAAGGTTCTGGAGAATCAGCATCCCAAAAGAGAACTCCAGCTCCTTTCAACCCACCACTCACATCTTCACCTTTGGTATCTCTACATTAGATTAATCCAACATTTGAAGTTGTGACCATTAGCTACAGGAAGGCATATTTCAGGAGGGATTTAATCCAGCTCAGAGCAAGGATATTGAAGCAACATCCTTTGTTGAGGAAGCCAGGCAAACAAGACAAAGCCATTCCCTCTGAATCAAGACCCCATATCCTTAATCTATTTTTAATTCAGATGGGCTTTTAAGGCTGTCTGTGTCTTACTAAACAAACAGTTTCTTCCATTCCGCCAGGGAGAGCACACTTTTGATGGACTCCATAAAACATGCTGAACAGGAACCTTTTGGAGAGCTGTAGAAGTGATCATTTGTAATCAGATCCAGAAAGTCTATGCTGATGGAAATGGGAGGCCATGCGGAAAACTGATGGTAATATTCTTCAGCCAAAAATAATTGTGGTTGTTTTTTTTTTTAATTCCTGAATCAGTATTAGTCTGTAGTTGCAAGTTCTGGAAGGCTGCAGACTACACTTTATTTCTAGTAAATAGAGCCCAGTATTAGTAAGTTAGTGTAATAATGCTGGTCCTGTACAAATTAAAAGGTTGGATATTCTCTTCATGTGTATGCAATCTATTTTCCCCCTTATTTTAGTTTTCTACAATACAGTTCATCTTTGGATGAAAAGAGGCTTGGAGAAAAGAGCTAATGCACATGTGAGTATTTCATGAAAAGCCTGGAATTACTAAAACCCAAACTACAGGGTAATTCAAAAGGTATTGAGAATGGCTTTTGAGAAATTGCAACAGTACCAAGGAAGTCACCGAAAGAAGCGAAAGCCTTTCAGTCATCTCATGTAAGGTTTCCCCATATTTATCACAACTCAAAAATCTTGGCTAAGAAACATAGCGAATAGATTTGTTTCAGAAACACCTTTTACTTCCCAAGCTCATTAGTGCAAGGTTTTGACAGAGTGGTCACAGTTGCTGCCGCTATTTCTAATTTATAGACTGCTGAGTGCTTTGAAAGGTGAAAAAAAATGTAACTAAATAACAAGACAAAGTCCATGCCTGCAGGGTAAACCCATTAGGGAGCAAAGGGAGCTTTTAGATTTACTCCTTGTCAATCATATCTTGTTAGCACTAGACAGAAAGTGCACTCTCTTCAATAAGTGACTTCTGCTAGTGCATGTGTTGTCATTGCAAACCTTGATCTAGATTCCACTGAAAGCTTTAGTCACCCCACCCCCCAATCTTGGATTCCATTGGTGGGTTTATACAAGAGATGAGGCATGCAAACTGAATCCATCATTCGGGGGCAAGCATGGTTACAAAGATGAGGGGCTTGGAGGCGGGGAGGCGGGAAGGAAAGCGAGCCAGATTCTTCTCTCATTAGCTGCTAGTTTAACTCTATTGAACTTAAAAGTCAGTTCATTTCCCTAGCACCATACTTAAAAATGCCACTTTTACAGGGATGGTACCTTCAGGGTTGAATTAATTGATATCAAATTGCAGTTAGAATGTCTGACCCACAGGCTAGAAAATTTGAAGGCAGCATGTAGCTAGTTTTATTTGGCATCCTCATACCTGCTAAAAATAACAAAAACATCTAGTTATGGATTTTCTAGTGTCCTGTTTCCAGCGGTTGGGGATTTTGGCTACTGGCTGTCACCAATGGGCCACATGCCATCATATGCAGTCTCATCATACCATCCCCTCCATAAACTTATTATAGGTCAGGTTCTTCTCTTGTGCATCTCACACTGTGTCAAACTAATATTTAGCTACTCATGAAACCCCCATGAGAACAAAATTTGGCCCATTCAACATGCACAGGGGAGCATATTGTTCTCTCATGAAGGATTTGCATTGCACATTTTTTATTAACATAAAATTAATCCATTTTTACCAGATCCCCCTTTAATGTTACTGGAGGAATTTAGGGGGAAAAACAAACAAAAACCTGTTTAATATTCCCTATTCTTTTGACTATCTCAGGACCATCAGTGAAGGAGGGAAAGGGGGAAAAAGATCATAAGGAGAAGATCCTTAGTTCAGCATTGTGGCATCAGAAGTTCTTTGTATTTGTGTAGGTATGTCACTGTCTTTGGAAGAAATTTACTCACAAGTTCCTATATTACAAAAGAATAAGATTCAGAATAAAACTAGCTCTCAGTATATAAATTGTTTCAGTTAAAGACTCCGAAGCACTTTAACTTCTGTTATTTAATCCATTACAGAATCAACACCGTTTCTTTCAGTAGTTAGTTTTTTCCCCTATTATTGGTCTCCTAGTCAATACTGACAAGGCCTGACACTTCTTAGCATCTGTGATCTAATGAGATCAAAGCCTGAGGTATTGCAGCTGCATATTACAAACCCTATAGGAATCCTCTATAAACTTATAAACAATTCTAAACAAATGTATTATTTACCAAGAAAATAGTGCACTGAGTTAGCACATCATATTTGTTGTATAGTTATCAAATACAATGAAATGCCACTTTATTGCCATAAACATACTTGATGACATACAAGCACTGCCACTACCAGCGTAGTATATTTCATTCATCAGGTTCAAACTTCTAGCCAACCTCATGTTATTCCATCAGCCTTTACAGTAGTTCATCCTACAACTAGATGTGCAGTATTCAAGAAGGCAGTGGGAGGCTGTCACTTTCCTTTAAGATCATCTTTTTTTCCTCCATCCTCTACTCTGCTGTCTTTCCCTGCTTACTTAACTCTAAATTCCTTTCTAAACCTGATCGGTTTCACAGCATCAACCCAGGGCCTGCTCCAGGCACCAGCTTGTCAAGCAGGTGCTTGGGGCGGCCAGTCCGGAGAGGGGCGGCAGGTCCAGCGATTCGGCAGCAATTCGGCGGATGGTCCCTCACTCCCGCTCGGAGAGAAGGACCTTCCGCCGAATTGCCGCCGCGGATCACGGCTTTTTTTTTTTTTTTTTTTTTTTGGCAGCTTGGGGCGGCCAAAACCCTGGAGCCGGCCCTGCATCAACCTTACCTCTTTAGGATCCTTAAATAAATGCAGTCTCTCTCTCTCTCTCTCTGTATAATATATAAAGTTTAGGGCTTGCCTACAGTGAAGGTTCTCTTATCAGTGCAAAGTCCTTTGTAAATGTGTTGCACAGGTGTAAGAAGTGACTGCACTGGTAGAGATTGCTGTATAGCCAACACCGAACATTAAGAAGTCATGAGTCAGCCACCCCAAAATTTTGAGAATGGCATAAAAATCATGAGGCTTGCGGGAATTTTAATTTCTAAACCTGTAAGGGTACATTTGAGTTATATTTTCAAGCTTTACTCCACAATCACAAGGTCTAGATAAAATGTACTTCTCTGAAATGAAAGTAAATACTCTTGTATTCACATTTCTCCAAAACAGGGGTGGGCAAACTTTTTGGCCCAAGGGCCACATCTGGGTATGGAAATTGTATGGTGGGCCATGAATGCTCATTACATTGGGGGATTGGGGTGTAGGAGGGGGTGGGGGCTCTGGCGGGGCTGTGGGCTCTGGGGTGCAGGAGGGTTGGACTGAGGGGTTCAGAGGGTGGGAGGGGGATCAGGGCTGGGGCAAGGGGTTGGGGCGCAAGAGGGGGTCGGGGTGCAGGCTCCGGGCAGCGCTTACCTCAAGCAGCTCCCAGAAGCAGCATGTCCCCCGTCTGGCTCCTACGCGGAGGCACAGACAGGCAGCTCTGCGCACTGCCCCATCCGCAGGTGCGGCTCCTGCAGCTCCCATTGGCCCCATTCCATTGGCTGGCCAATGGGGAGCTGCAAGGGAGGTGCTTGGGGTGAGGGCAGCGTGCGGAACCCTTGGCAGCCCCTACACGTAGGAGCCGGAGGGGGGACGTGCCACTGGTTCTGGGAGCCACGCAGAGCAAGCCCCCGACCCCGCTCCCCGGCAGGAGCTTGAGGGCAGAATGAAAACATCTGAAGGGCCAAATGCGGCCCCCGGCCCGTAGTTTGCCCAGCCCTGCTCCAAGAGCTGGGGATTTGAGAAATATACCAATTATTGTAGGAGTTCTGATCGAAATTGCAAGAGTAAATGAAACTAAAGTTGTGCTTACTAACGTGAAAAGGAAGTTTTGGTAGTACATGGTAAGCTTGCACTGGCCCAGCTATACCAGTAGCAGCAAGGGGTAGGAAAAAACAGATATTAGAAATTCATTTTGTAATCTGTTTGTTTGCACTATGACCTTTGGACTCTGTGAAATATAGAACACAATGGTGACCAGCTCATAGACTCTAAGTTCAGAAGGGACCATTGTGATTATCTAATTTGACCTCCTGCACAGAACCTCACCCACCCACTCCCGAACCAGACCCTTAACCTCTGGCTGAGTTACTGAAGTCCTCAAATCATTGTTTAAAGCCTTCAGGTTACAGAAAAGTCACCATTTACGTTAGTTTAAACCTGCAAGTGACCTATGTTCCATGCTGTAGAGGAAGGTGAACCCCCCCCCAGGGTCTCTGCCAATCTGATCCGGTGGAAAATTCCTTCCCAACCCCAAATATGGTGATCAGTGAGACCCTGAGCATGTGGTCAAGACCCACCAGCCAGACACCTGGGAAAGAATTCTCTGTAGAAGCTATGAGCCCTTTCCATCTAGTATCCTGTCTCCAGCGTTTGGGGATTTTGGCTACTGGCTGTCACCAATGGGCCACGTGCCATCATATGCAGTCCCATCATACCATCCCCTCCATAAACTTATCAAGCTCAGTCTTGAAGCCAGTTAGGTTTTTTTGCCCCCACTGCTTCCCTTGGAAGGCTGTTCCAAAACTTCACTCCTCTGATGTTTAGAAACCTTCACCTAATTTTGAGCCAAAACTTGTTGATGGCCAGTTTACATCCATTTGTTCTTGTGTCCAGATTGGCCCTTAACTAAAATAACTCCTCTCCCTCCCTGGTCTTTATTCTTCTGATGTATTTATTGATAGCAATCATATTTCCCCTCAGCCTTCTTTTGGTTAGGCTAAACAAGCCAAGCTCTTTGAGTCTCCTCAGCTATACCACTGACTTAAGTGTTTGTGTGTCTATCGACTTCAGCTTCTTTGTGCCTTCTTAGCAATCAGTAAATTCAGCCCTAGGACTTACATTTATAGCAGCTCTAAGAGTTATATTAGATTTTCTATGATAGCCACTGATCCCCGTGGGTGGTAGACCATTTGTTCCTCCCTCCTAAGGGTATGTCTACAATGCTCGCTCCTTACTGCAGAGTGTAGAATATATACACGACATGCCTCCCTAGCATCGGTATAAATAGTAGTATAAAAAGTGAGGCACTTCTTAGGTAAATAGACTAGAGACCCTGTTTTCATAACTTTGCTATACTGTTCAATCTGAAATATGCCATGATAGGCAACTGCCTCAGGCTCAATTGTTCTTTGAAACTTTCAGCTGAATAGTTCATTCACTTCAAAGAAGATTAGGGAGAAAAAATTGTTTTTTCCATGTTAAAAAAATTCCTACAGTCATTTAATTTGTTCTTATGTCTCCATGCTTTGGAGCAGGGACTGAAAATTTGACAGGGACATCGACCTTGTATAAAAAGGACCTTATGCCTGTCATCAGATGTTCGGCTGTGTGTGTGTGTTCTTGCTGTGGGCTACCCCAGCTCTGCGCAGACAGCTGGCACAGTAGACCTTGAGCGAACCACCCAATGACCACAAGATCCATTCAGATACGAAGGCACCCAACCAGGTTTACTGCTGGTGAAGCATGATTCTAGCTTACTGGATCAATGTCTACAGTTACTCTAGCACATATATGCCCGTGACAATGGACACAGCTCAGTCAGTGGCAGGATTTTCCACTGCCCCCTAGACTGACCAAAGATACTCCCTCTGAGATACATCTTTATACACCAAAAAAAAAAACAACTTACGTATCACTCCTGACGTATCAGGGTGCTACCCTCTAACGTATTAGGATGCGACCCATTGCTATGTACCTGTTGGTTTGAACTAAACATCTCTATCCAACATGCTGTCATCCTGACCTTATCCTTAAGGATGGGTCAGTGTGTTCCTGTTATAGAATAATAGAATCATAGAATATCAGGGTTGGAAGGGACCACAGGAGGTCATCTAGTCCAACCTCCTACTCAAAGCAGGACCAATCCCCAACTAAATCATCCCAGCCAGGGCTTTGTCAAGCCTGACCTTAAAAACCTCTAAGGAAGGAGATTCCACACCTCCCTAGGTAACCCATTCCAGTGCTTCACCACCATCCTAGTGAAAAAGTTTTTCCTAATATCCAACCTAAACCTCCCCAGCTGTAACTTGAGACCATTACTCCTTGTTCTGTCATCTGGTAATACTGAGAACAGTCTAGATCCATCTTCTTTAGAATCCCCTTTCAGGTAGTTGAAAGCAGCTATCAAATCCCCTCTCATTCTTCTCTTCTGCAGACTAAACAATCCCAGTTCCCTCAGCCTCCCCTCAGAAGTCATGTGCTCCAGCCCCCTAATTATTTTTGTTGTCCTCTGCTGGACTCTTTCCAATATTTCCACATCCCTCTTGTAGTGTGGGGCCCAAAACTGGACACAGTACTCCAGATGAGGCCTCACCAATGCTGAATAGAGGGGAATGATTACGTCCCTTGATCTGCTGGCAATGCTCCTACTTCTACGGCACAAAATGCTGTTAGCCTTCTTGGCAACAAGGGCACACTGTTGACTCATATCCAGCTTCTCATCCACTGTAACCCCTAGGTTTCCTTTCTGCATAACTGTTGCCTAGCTACTCAGTCCCTAGCAGTGCATGGGATTCTTCCGTCCTACATGCAGGATTCTGCACTTGTCCTTGTCCTCATCAGATTTCTTTTGGCCCAATCCTCTAATTTGTCTAGGTCCCTCTTTATCCTATCCCTACCTTCCAGCGTATTTACCTGTCCCCCCAGCTTACTGTCATCCACGAACTTGCTGAGGGTGCAATCTATCCCATCATACAGATCATTAATGAAAATGTTGAACAAAACTGACCCCAGAACCGACCCCTGGGGCACTCCACTTGATACTGCTGCCAACTAGACATGGAGCCATTGATCACTACCCGTGGAGCCTGATGATCTAGCCAGCTTTCTCTCCACCTTATATTCCATTCATCCAGCCCATACTTCTTTTACTTGCTGGCAAGAATACTGTGGGAGACCGTATCAAAAGCTTTGCAAAGTCGAGGAATAACACATCCACTGCTTTCCCCTCACCCACAGAGCCAGGGGAATGTGCTGGTATCAAGGTGTTCTGGTTCCACCTTTCTGGAATGTGTTTGAGCATATATTCTTGTGTCTAGCACTACTTAGGAATAGGTGTTCTTTAGTTCAGGCCTCATGCCAGGCCTCTGATACACGGGCTTATGTTTCAGGCCCTCTTCTTACTACAGTGCCATCCCTATGAAAATTCACCTGAGTTTGGCCAGATGCAGTTGGCGGATGCTCAGGAAAGTTTTGTTAGAATCTTGGAAAATTTGTCCAATTTTTGTCTGCACTGAGAGCACTCCAGCCCAGCAGTGCAGAGGTGAGAGACATTCCCTGCAAGTTCTTATTAGGTGCCAACAGCTGTGGTGCCAGGAAGTGAAACTAAGAGCCAGGCTATTCTCTGCTCTCGATCCTTCCATGCTGTTACTCCGGCAGCAAAGAGAGACTGCTTAGAAGTGGGGGTGGGGGAGAGAGAATAGTGGCTGAAGAGTTACACAACTAGCTGAAGTAATAGAAGTTTGCTTTGAATTGAGTGGTCCTAATCCTGGTGATGACCATATGGAAGAGTGAGTACAGTTCCGCGTGTTAAAATTTGGGGTTTTTTAGTTGTTTAAAACATTAATGTTCATGATTTCTTAAGTTTTGAAAAGCCAAATATTCAAATGAATATGGCAAAGGAAATGCCAAGAATTAAGGCCTCTGCATGTTTAATTTTAATTCACACCGTTAGGCATATATGCATGTGATCATGTAATTAAACTCTATCATATTTTTCCCCACAGTCCCCCTGCCTCAGCCAGAGCACAAGATGGACAATGCTGTGAGAGTGATTCAGGGTGGTGTAGTTAGTGAGGCCATGGTCTGTAGCAACCTTGCCACATATGTTGAGGACGTTTAAAGGTGCATTGTGAGTGAAGCAGGGAATTGCAGAAAGAGGAGGGTTTCATGGTTAAAGCAGCTGAATGCTGCCCCATGGGTAATTGGTTTCAATCACTGCCTCTGCCACAGAGCTTGTTATGGGATGCTTTATAAGTTAAGGATGCTTTTTATTTCCCAACCCACGATCACATTTTTTTGGCAAGGCAAATGTCACAGTAACTGCATAATAAGGCCTTTGATAGCATGAGAGTTTTATAGTTCAGACCCATAAACTCATTGTAACAACCCAGCAGGGTTTAAATTGTTCATGTTGCTCTGAGTAGGTTGATTGGTGATTACTGATAAGGATCAATACTGTGTCAGGTATAACTAAAAAATTATTAGTATCTGTATTAGGATGCTTCAAAGGATATTTTCATAGAGTTTAATAAATGGTTCAAGATAATTACATTAAAAACAGCTATAATTTTCTGGTTATGATCAGACTTATTTTCCAAAAATGAAGCCTGTTCTGATAAAGAACATGAATTTATTAATATTTAACTGGTTAAAATAAGATAATGTGTTTTAAGCAGAACAACACTGAAGAGTTTATAGTTTCTTACTAAATGTAATCTATAAACAAATTGTTTTTGTCCATTCCATAGAAGAACCAGGTTTTAGTACTAGGTGAGATCTTTCACTTCATGGGTTAAGTGCAAGTTGCATCATGGAGGCAGTGCTCCCAACCCAGATGGAAAAGATTAAGGGACTAAAACGTGCTATTTTTATAGTAATATGCAGATTGGAAGATCTAGGATGTTGGTACTATGATGATGGATGTTACAGAGAACCCTACGATACATGGACAAGGATCTGTTCCAGCAGCAGGTACTGAACAGTAACTGTGCTACTGCTTTCTTTCTGCTCCAGACTTAGAGCCTTCAAGATGCCTACAAACATACGTGCCCCTCTGTACCTCCTGGTTCTCTGGATGTGGTCCATATTAATCTGGTCTCGTGGGGGCTGAAATACTTTGGCCTCATTTTAGATACTGTTTGTGGGTGCTGTTGGTGGCCTGAAATACAGGAGGTGAGACTAGATAATCTAGAGGTCCATTTTGGCCTTTAAATGATTCAAATTGGATGCAAAGGCACTTCCTGGAAATCCCACAATGTTAGTCACAGCATCCTTAAGGGAATTAATTTGAAAATAATAAAATGAGAATTATATGTGCAATGCCTAAATGCATCAAGTAGTAGAGTTATTCTTTTTTTAATGTAGGAAGATGCTGAAAGACAGACAACTGCAAAACTAATTGAATCAGGAGACCTGTAGCTCTAGAACTGCAAAAGACACATTCCCCTCTTTTGGTTACCCTTAGACTAGTGATTCTGTAACCTATGGCTCACAGTTTGACTCCTTAGGGTTCCTTAAAGGTAGGGTGACCAGATGTCCCATTTTTATAGGGACAGTCCAATTTTTAGGGACTTTTTCTTATATGGGCATCTATTACCCCCTATCCCCTGTCCCATTTTTTTTCACGGTTGCTATCTGGTCACCCTACTTAAAGGTCTTAGTTTATGGGTCTACTCTGCTACCCAATTGATCTCAGTCCATGTGAAGACTGCTGAACTATCTCACTGGATTTATTGGAGCTTCCCTCCTCCTTCTGCCACTAGGGATAGGAACAAGAAGAGAGCCTGAGGTAGTGTCTAGCAGAACAAGTTGGGAGAAGAGACAAGAGAGAAAAGCCTCTCTCCTTCAGGGGCTTGATTTTCAAATGGGAGCATCTTTGGTGAAATACTGGCTTTGCTGACATCAATGACAAAACATTCATACTTTAATGGGGCCAGGATTTCACCCCTAGACTTTTCCGTGCTCCTGAGTACCCCCAGCTTGCTTTGAAGTGAAATAATTAGAACAAGTGACTTGTGACAATATTAGGGTTTGATTCAGAGTAAAACATGGATGTTTTTTCACAAGAAGGGAAGTAATTTAAATACAATTTAAGACAAATCCACCCTGTTAAAGGCCTGAGAAAGGAAAAGAGGTGGAGAGTAGTGTAGTATTATAGTTTTTAATTATACCATCTCATTATAAAGTTTAAATTATTCATTCATATTATATTTAATAATGTATATAAATGTTTTGAGTACTAGGAAATAGTTATTTCTTTTTTAAATATAGATAGTTTTTAAATGGGCAATTTTGATGAGGTTCTCTAGCGAGTGAGTTGCACTAAGACTATCCAGTTTGTTTTGGTCTTTTGAGACACTTGTCCCATGCTTCAGTACACATCTCAGGCACTGTATTGAAGAGACAGATATTGCCAGAGCATCTAATGAAATATTACTGTATTGTAGCAGAGACAAAAATCCCAGCAGGAAAACTAATGTTAGTTCTGATATTTTAACCAAATTCTAACTTGAATAATTTCAGTCCATCGACCTAAATTCCCTCAGGGTATACAGCAGGCAGCTCAGTCTCCATAATAATTCAGTTTATAGCCTGGGTGAGAAAGGTGCCAAACAGAGCCAGTTGTCATGATTTCTGAAGTTATCAGTGTGACATTGTGCAGTCTATATGGTTTTATAAAAACTTGATAAGTCAATATAATGTAACTGAGATAGTTTTAGAGAAAATACGGTAATAAGTGAATGTAACGTAACTGGGATATGCTTCATGCAAAAGGTCTCTTGTAAGGTATCATTACAAAGCTTATAAGCTACTGAGTATGACCATCTGATTTGTATGAATGTACCACTCTTGTATCTAAAACTAGAAATATAAAATGTAACTCTGAGGGCCTATTGTAATTGTGTAAAGTGTGGACCATTAATGATGGTTTGGAATCTTGATGACTCCCATTGTCTGCAGATGGCTGTATTTACCTGTGAGTCTTCCTGTATATGTGTGTGCTGGCAAGTGAGTAATGAAGTCTTGCAGTGACATGTGATCATGTCACCTGAACTGGAATCCATCTTTAACCTGGTGCTTTTCCAGTGAGAGGGGTGGAAACCCAGAGAGACAAAGAGTTCCCGCCTTATGCAAAAGATATATAAAGGGGTGGAAGAGAAGAGAGCGGGAGAGGAGCCATCATGAAGAATCCCCTAGCTACCACCTGAGCTGCAACAAGAGCTGTACCAGGGGAAAGAATTGTGCCCAGGCCTGGAAGATGTCCAGTCTGAGAAAAACTTACTGAAGCATCTCTGAGGGTGAGATTATCTGTATTCAGTTTGATTAGGCATAGATTTGCGCATTTTATTTTATTTTGCTTGGTGACTTACTTTGTTCTGTCTGTTACTACTTTGAACCTACTGTCTGTATTTAATAAAATCACTTTTTATTTAGTAATTTACTCAGAGTATGTATTAATACCTGGGGGAGCAAACAACTGTGCATATCTCTCTATCAGTGTTATAGAGGGCGAACAATTTATGAGTTTGCTCTGCATAAGCTTTATGCAGGGTAAAACGGATTTATCTGGGTTTAGACCCCATTGGGAGTTGGGCATCTGAGTGCTAAAGACAAGCACACTACTGTGAGCTGCTTTCAGGTAAACTTGCAGCTTTGGGACAGGTGATTCAGACCCTGGATCTGTGTCTGGAGCCAGACAGGAGTGTCTGGCTCAGCAAGACAGGGTGCTGGAGTCCTGAGCTGGCAGGGAAAACAGAAGCAGGGGTAGTCTTTGCACATCGGGTGGCAGCTCCCAAGGGGGTTTCTGTGACCCAACCCGTCACAATCAGATAAACCTATTTCATGTAGAGCTAAAGGGATAAATACAATTAAGCCATTTCCAAAAGTAATCACAATGGTATTGAAAACAAAACCTACCTTTAAAGCCTAGCATATGGATGTCTGAAAGTTCAGCCATCCTTAACTTCAAGCCTTCCTTGCACATCTGCTTAAAACCCCCTGATTTGCAAGACCTTACTTAAACACTCTCCACCCAGGATCCAATCATGCCTTCCTGCAGAAATTCTTAAGGCAGGGTGCACAAGGGGAGAAAGTCTCCATGGCTGGGGATGCCCTTGGCACTGGTTACCTCAAATATCTCCAATTATATTAGGGTTTAGGAAAGAATGGTGCACATCCTGTGGCCCCTCTCTGTGGAAACCCTGTGCCTTTAAAGCAAGTCTGTCCCCAGGGCTGTTGTTCTTCAGCAGTATGGTTCACACTATGGGTATATCTACACAGCAGCTGGCATAGCACAGGAAGACAGACATGCACTATCTCTGCTTGAGGTAGCATGTTAAAAACAGCAGTGCTGTTGGCTTTCCTCTGTCTGCATCAGCCTTGAAATATTGGGCATCTGCTCTGTTCCAAAATAGCTTGATGATTCTGGTGACAGTGCTATGCCCATAGATACTGAGCCTAGCATCACCTTTTGGAGAGATACTAACTTCCATACATTCCTGCTATTCCCTCCTGTAATTCTGAGGTTAGCAAGAAGGCCCATCAATCTCATCCTTGTTTAATCCTGATTTAAGAGTAGGAGATTCTAAGCACTTTTGGACTGTTTTCCTGGTTTTAAAAAAATGTTTCTAGGTAGAAGGTTGAGTCACAGGACTCTATGCAACACTGCATATATGTATTACTGGAATGAGCAGTATTTTATTCTCTGCCCAGAAACCAAATTATAAAGGTAAAACAACTTGCTAATTTAGATTCTTTAGAGTGTGGAGGTAAAATTTAAAGACTGGTGCGTGGTTAAGAAAATCTGGAGTATGAATGCACCGTTAGCTCCTGAGGCCACCTGATAGGAAAGGTAAAAAGGAGAGAGTTTATGAATTTACAACCAAAGAGAATATCTCTTTTAACAAAATAAATGAGCATGTCACCCAACTAATCCTATTGGACTGTATCATGCTATTAAGATTTAACCAAACAGCCTCAGAGGTTTGAAGATCATAATCCTGGGAGAATTAGACTTAATCAGTGCATTTTTTCATGGCAATTTTTCTGACTATATAGGTCTAATTGGGATTCTAGTAAAGACATATAAAAATTGTTTAATGGAATACAGCCTTAAAAGGACATTCCAGGATTTGAATTTTAGAAATTTGTGTCAGTTTAATTTAGTGTTCCTCCAGGAAACTTGGCTTTCTAAGTCCTTTTATTTACCAGGCAGAAGACTGGTGGACCCAATCACCAGCTTTGAACAAGCAATCACCCATGCCCAGTTCAATTAGTAGCTCTTCCTTCAGTCCTGTTCTTGTCTGGGATTGTGGGATCCAGAGGGTACAGGGGGAGTCTGCCCTGTCATAGCCTTGTGCTACAGCCAAAGGAGGGTGCACTCCCAGCCCTCTCCTAGTTCTAGGGATTCCTCATAGAGCTGGGGCTCTTCTTTATACCCCCTGGCTAGGAATCAGCCCCAATCACTAAATGCTGTCCAGCTTGGTCAGATGAATCCCATCACCTGCCAGCTGGGCTCCTCTCCAGAACAAAGCCAGATGCTCTTGTTACAGGGCAGACTGTCTTGTTACACAAGCTGTCATGCTGTATGGAATCTGGGGGACACTTTGGGATATTATGAATATCAATATTGTAAAATTGCAATGAGTTGTGCCAGATATGCTGTGTGAGGTATCTGCAAAAATGTTATAATTTACCAAATATGATAATCTTGTTTATATGTTTGTATCACCTTTGTATTGTGAGTTATAGATATATAGGCTATATCTGTATTTCCAAACTTGTGTTGTGTCTCTGGATGACACTCCCAGACAGATTGGCATCAGCACTGATCCTGCTTGATGGCCCATTAAGGGACATTAGCCGCACAATGAACCCATTGAAAGGACCAGGGGCTACACCTTATAATTTAACAAGGCATGCTGAGGTAGGCAGGCTATGCATATGAACAGATGTTTAAGGCTTCCATGCCATGTTCTGGGAAACTTGTGTTTGGAACAAAGGAAATACAAGCTGCATGGCAAAAGACTATAAAAGGCAGCTGCATCTTCTCCATTTTGTCTTAATTCTTGATTCTTAGATCTGGAGGAACTTTGCTACAAACTGAAGCTCTGAACAAAGGACTGAATGACTCATCCAAGTTGTGGATGTATTCCAAAGGGACTTTCAAGACAGCAAATTCACCAACACTGCTAATCTGATACATGGACTTTGTAACTTTGTATGTATGTGACTGCTTTACCATTTAACAACTCTATTCTTGTTCTTTCTTTTTCTTTATAATAAACCTTTAGTTTTAGATGCTAAAGGATTGGCTGGCAACATAGTATTTTGGGTAAGATCCAAACTTATATTGACCTGGTAACATGGCTGACCCTTTGGGGTTCAGAAGAACTTTTTGTATAGTGAGCAGAGTTTTAAAATAACTTCTCACTGTACTGGACCTAGGTGCTGATTGGGACGCAATAAAGGCTGTGTGATTTTTTTTTTCCTTCTTGATAAAGAGTGTGGGGGATCAGAAGCACAGTTTGTTACTGATTGGAGAGTTTAACTTCCGTGTTACCCACCAGTTTTGGGAGTATCTGTTCTTACTTTTGCAGCCTGCCCTGAACTTGGCATTTCCAGTGGGAGGCACCCCTGGTCACACAGGCTTTGAATCCTTTTTAGAAGGGGGTGTTATGCACACAAAGAGGGATAGATCAGCAAGTGGTTTAGCCTTTGTTTCTGCTAAATTAAATATCATAACTAACAAGTTAACACCTGGTCACCCCTATTTTCAGGACAACAGTATTTTCCCCAAAGCACTTATTCTTTTAGCGCTGCATGCTTGGACCACCTCCCTCACCCTATCAGGCTCCTCTTCTATGGGCAGAGCTTGACTCTCTCATTCACCTACTCACAAAAATATTTGCATCAACAGTCTTTGTTCTTTCAGGAGATTAATGACCAACTGGGTTCTGAGGTTAAGGACACTTAATATTTTCCTTCAGCTCAGTTAGTGCCAGGTTTCCATCATTTCCCCCTAGGTATTCTATGGGCAAAGTGAGAATCCTCAGGCTAGAAATTGTAATTTTACATAGATTTTGGCTGGAGATTGAGTGTCAGAGACTTCAGTGATCTGGAGGGTTATTTTAGATTCACACTGACTAGAGGGGGGCAGTGTGATTATAATTACAGTACTGATTTTAAATTGGTCTTTTCCCTCCTCTAACATTTTAGTTGCTTTTAAACTTACCAGCCGTCATTAACCCCTGCAATGAATTTCTGCCCTCCAGTCACTTTGTATCTCACTTCTGCTGCAGAAGTTGTAAATGAGATAAAATAAGCGGAATACATTAGTTAAGTATAAAAACAGAGAAACTCTCAACCGGTGATTTGCCAGTTTTGATTAAACAACTTTTGGATATTAGCAATCCAGCACAAGCTCACAAAGTATTTGTTAAGTATCAGAGGGGTAGCCATGTTATTGAGATTGTTAAAAAATTACAGGGTGGTCTGACCACTAAAAAGGGATATTTTTATCTAAAATATAAAAACCTGTTATGATTTCATAGAATCATAGAATATGAGAGTTGGAAGCAACCTCAGGAGGGCATCTAGTCCAACCTCCTGCTCACAGCAGGACCAATCCCCAACTAAATCATCCCAGCCAGGGCTTTGTCAAGCCTGACCGTAAAAACCTCTAAGGAAGGAGATTCCACCACCTCCCTAGGTAACCCATTCCAGTGCTTCTCCACCCTCCTAGTGAAAAAGTTTTTCCTAATGTCCAACCTAAACCTCCCCCACTGCAACTTGAGACCATTACTCCTTGTTCTGTCATCTGGTATCACTGAGAACAGTCTAGATCCATCTTCTTTGGAACCCCCTTTCAGATAGTTGAAAGCAACTAAAAATCCCCCCTCATTCTTCTCTTCTGCAGACTAAATAATCCCAGTTCCCTCAGCCTCTCCTCAGAAGGCATGTGCTCCAGCCCCCTAGTCATTTTCGTTGCCCTCTGCTGGACTCTTTCCAATATTTCCACATCCTTCTTGTAGTGTGGGGCCCAAAACTGGACACAGTATTCCAGATGAGGCCTCACCAGTGCCGAATACAGGGGAATGATCACATCCCTCGATCTGCTGGCAATGCTTTTACTTATACAGTTCAAAATGCCATTAGCTTTCT
Organism: Malaclemys terrapin pileata; assembly: GCF_027887155.1. NCBI lineage: Eukaryota > Metazoa > Chordata > Testudines > Emydidae > Malaclemys > Malaclemys terrapin. Next base: position 180,947,503 of record NC_071507.1, on the reverse strand, counting down.
TGGCAACAAGGGCACACTGTTGACTCATATCCATCTTTTCATCCACTGTAACCGCTAGTTCCTTTTCTGCTGAACTGCTGCCGAGCCACTCAGTCCCTAGTCTGTAGCAGTGCATTGGATTCTTCCATCCTAAGTGCAGGACTCTGCACTTGTCCTTGTTGAACCTCTTCAGATTTCTTTTGGCCCAATCCTCTAATTTGTCTAGGTCCCTCTGTATCCTATCCCTACCCTCCAGCGTATCTACCACTCCTCCCAGTTTAGTATCATCTGCAAACTTTCTGAGAATGCAATCCACGCCATTTTCCAGATCATTAATGAGGACATTGAACAAAACTGGCCCCAGGACCGACCTTTGGGGCACTCCGCTTGATACCGGCTGCCAACTAGACATGGAGCCATTGATCGCTACCCATTGAGCCCAATGATGTTGCCAGCTTTCTCTCCATCTTATAGTCCATTCATCCAGCCCATACTTCTTTAACTTGCTAGCAAGAATACTGTGGGAGACCGTATCAAAAGCTTTGCTAAAGTCAAGGAATAACATGTCCACTGCTTTCCCCTCATCCACAGAGCCAATTGTCTCATCATAGAAGGCCATTAGGTTAGTCAGGCATGACTTGCCCTTGGTGAATCCATGCTGACTGTTCCTGATCACTTTCCTCTCCTCCAAGTGCTTCAAAATTGATTCCTTGAGGACCTGCTCCATGATTTTTCCAGAGACTGAGGTGAGGCTGACTGGCCTGTAGTTCCCCATATCCTCCTTCTTCCCTTTTTTAAAGATGGGCACTACGTTTGTCTTTTTTCAGTCATCCAGGACCTTCCCCAATCGCCATGAGTTTTCAAAGATAATGGCCAATGGCTCTGCAATCACATCCGCCAACTCCTTTAGCACCCTCAGATGCAGCGCATCCGGCCCCAGGGACTTGTGCTCATCCAGCTTTTCTAAATAGTCCTGAACCACTTCTTTCTCCACAGAGGGCTGGTCACCTCCTCCCCATGTTGTGCTGCCCAGTGCAGCAGTCTGGGAGCTGGCCTTGTGCGTGAAGACAGGCAAAAAAAGCATTGAGTACATTAGCTTTTTCCACATCCTGTGTGCCTCCCCCATTTGCATTGCTTTGGTTATAAAAAACTGCTTCAGTCTATGGCAAGAAGTATTTGAAATAATGGTTCCCTTGATTCTATTAAGAAATTAGTTATCCTTAGAAAGGAATATAAAATATTGCTGAATAAGAAAAAGGGCCTGTGGAAGAAATTTGAATTAATGACCACAGGAAAAAAATAAATCTGTATTTTGGAAATTGCTGGCAATGGGCTATGAAAAAATTAAGGTAAATTTCAGAGCCCTGATTCCCAATATGCTTTTGGAGAGACATTTTTTTGACCCTTATTATCATCCCCTTATCATCAGTCTATCAGTTGTTTGTTATGGTACGTCTCAATGGACCTCAGCTGTTTTACCTTTCAGAATGGCCCTCAGTCACCACCAGGGAGGTCTGCTGGTTCATTAAAATTCTATGCCATAAAAAAGCTTACGGAGAGGATCTTATCCTAGCAGAAGTTTATATAGACAATATTGATTGGCAGTCCTGTGTTAGCAGAGTTCTTTTTAGTGTAAATTAAAGGACTTTTCCCCAGGTTGATCCACTGACACTATTGTTATCCTTTATAAAAAGTGGACAAAAATGATCCTGGGCATTATAGAATAATAGAAGTGTAAGACTGAAAAGGAATCATAGAAGAATCATAGATGATTAGGGTTAAAAGAGACCTCAGGAGATCATCTAGTCCAACCCCCTGCTCAAAGCAGGACCAACCTCAACTAAATCATCCCAGCCAGGGATTGTCAAGCTGGGCCTTAAAAACCTCTAAGGATGGAGAGTCCACCACCTCCCTCGGTAACCCATTCCAGTGCTTCACCACACTCCTAGTGAAATAGTGTTTCCTAATATCCAACCTAGATCTCCCCCACTTCAACTTGAAACCATTGCTCCTTCTTCTGTCATCTGCCACCACTGAGAACAGCCTAGCTCCATCCTCAATGGAACCCCCCTTCAGGTAGTTGAAGGCTGCTATCAAATCCCTCCTCACTCTTCTCTTCTGCAGACTAAATAAGCCCAGTTCCCTCAAGCTTTCCTCATGAGTCATGTGCCCCAGCCCCCTAATCATTTTTGTTGCCCTCCACTGGACTCTCTCCAATTTGTCCACAACCTTTCTGTAGCGGGGGGCCCAAAACTGGATGCAATACTCCAGATGTGGCCTCACTGGTGCCAAATAGAGGAGCATAATCACTTCCCTCAATCTTCTGGCAATGCTCCTATTAATGCAGCCCAATATGCCGTTAGCCTTCTTGGCAAGAAGGGCACACTGCTGACTCATATCTAGCCTCTCGTCCACTGTAATTCCCAGGTTCTTTTCTGCAGAACTGCTGCCTAGCCATTTGGTCCCCAGCCTGTAGTAGTGCATGGGATTCTTCCATCCTAAGTGCAGGATTCTGCACTTGTCCTTGTTAAACCTCATCAGATTTCTTTTTGCCAAATCCTCCAATTTGTCTAGGTCACTCTGGACCCTATCCCTACCCTACAGCATATCTACCTCTCCCCCAAGCTTAGTGTCATCCACGAACTTGCTGAGGGTGCAATCCATCCCACCATCCAGATCATTAATGAATATGTTGAACAAAACCGCCCCCAGGACCGAACCCTGGGGCACTCCGCTTGATACTGGCTGCCAACTAGACATCGAGCTATTGATCACTACCCATTGAGCCCGACTATCTAGCCAGCATTCTATTCACCTTATAGTCCATTCATCCAATCCATACTCCTTTAACTTGCTGGCAATGATACTGTGGGAGACCATATGAAAAGCTTTGCCTAAGTCAAGGTATATCACATCCACCGCTTTCCCCATATCCACAGAGCCAGTTGTCTCACAGATGGCAATCAGGTTGGTCAGGCATGACTTGCCTTTGATCAATCCATTCCTGTTCCTGATCACCTTCCTCTCCTCCAAGTGCTTCAAAATGGATTCCTTGTGGACCTGCTCCATGATTTTTCTGGGAACTAAGGTGAGGCTGACCGGTCTCCAGTTCCCCAGATTCTCCTTTTTTCCCTTTTTTAAAGGTGGTCACTATTTTTGCCTTTTTCCAATCATCGGGACCTCCCCCAATCACCATGAATTTTCAAAGATAATGGCAGAGCCATTGGCCATCACATCAGCCAACTCCCTTAGCACCCTGGAATGCATTTCATCCAGCCCCATGGACTTGTCACTCTTGAGGGTATTCTGTGCCAAAAAATTAAAAATTCTGCATCAAAAATTTTAAAATTCTGCAAACTTTATTTGTCAATAAATAAATGCAGAAGCTCTAGCATGGCAGTGGGGAGCACATGCCACTGGCTGTACAAAGGTGGGAGATCACCCTGCAGCCTCCCCAGCCCCAGGACACAGACTGAGTAGTGAGGCTGCACCTGACCCTGACACAGCACATGGCCTGGGCCTACCCCAGAAACACCCTGTGGCCCTGCCCCCCTGCACCAGGTGCACCAGGTGTGGGACAGGCAGGCTTAACCAAGCAGGATCCAAGTATGGAGGGGCTCAGTATGGGGGATCCAGGTGTGGGGTGAGAGGATTCTGTGTGGGACAATCTGGGTGCAGGCAGCTCAGTGGGTGGTCTAGGTGTGGGGGGATGTAGATGCACAGAAGCAGTCCAGGTGTAGGGGCAATGGGACTCTACAAAGGTTCCAGGTGAAAGTGCTTGGGCCTCAGCAGAGGGGTCTGGATGTGAGGGGTCTCAGCGGGGGGATCTGGATGCTGAGGCTTGGTGGGGGGGCTGGGTGCAGCTTGTTGGGGGTCAGTGGTGTGGGGGTCTGGATTTATTGGCTCTGGGTGGTGCAGGGGATGGGACTCATCAGGGTGGGGGTTTGAGTGCAGGGAGCTCAGTGGGGGGTAGTCTGGGTGCAGGGGTGGGGGTCTGGAGGCAAGGTTCAGTGGGGTGGGGTTCAGGTATGGAGAGCTAGGGTGATTCTGGGTGTATGGGGTAAGGCTTTGTGGGGGTGTCTGGGTATGGGAGGTCCCAATGCATAGGGGTTGGGAGGATCAGGGAGCAGCTCCCCATACAGTGACCCCTTTCCATCCACGCAGCTGAGGAGAGATGGGGGCAGGGAGCAGGAGAGGACGCTGAGCTTCCTGTAGCTGGGGGAGGTTTCTGGGGGTGGATCTGACACTGCCCCAGCTACTCGTTGCAGAAGAAGTGGAAATCCCACCCTCTCCTGCCTCCAGTCCAGCCAGGACTAGCAGCTGATCCTGACTCAGGGTAGGAGCCACTGGCTGGGGAGTCCCCAGCCCTGCGGTGATTTACCACTCCACCGGCTGCTCTGAGTTCCTGAGACCATGTACCTGCACTGCTAGGGAGTGGTGTGTGACTGCTCTTGCAGCTTCCCTCTGCTTCTCTGTCAGAAAGTCATTTTGCTGTGGGGAAGCAAAGAAATCTGCAGGGGACATGAATTCTGTGCATGTTTAGTGGCACAGAATTCCCCCAGGAGTAACTTGTGCATGTGCAGCTTTTCTAAATAGTCCTTAACCTGTTCTTTCACCACTGAGGGCTGCTTGTCTCCTCCCCATACTGTGCTACCCCATGCAGTAGTTTGGGATCTGACCTTGTCTGTGAAGACCGAGGGGAAAAAAAAGCATTGAATACATCAGGTTTTTCTACATCATCTGTCACTAGCTTGCGTCTCCCATTCAGTAAGGGGCCCACACTTTCCCAACCTTTTTCTTGTTGCTAACACACCTATAGAAATCCTTCTTGTTACCCTTCACATGCCTTGAAACTCCAGTTGTGCTTTGGCCTTCCCGATTACAGCCCTGCATGCTCGAGCAATATTTTTATACTCCTCCCTTGTCATCTGTCTGAGTTTCCACTTCTTGTAAGCTTCCTTTTTGTGTTTAAGCTCACGGAAGAGTTCTCTCTTAAACCAAGCTGGTCACCTGCCATATTTACTATTCTATGGTTTGTTTCTGCGCCCCCAATAAAATACAGCCAGCTCCCCTGTACTCTTTTCCCCTCATATTAGCCTCCCAGGGGATCCTGCCCATCAGTTCCCGAAGGGAATCAAAGTCTACTTTTCTGAAGTCCAGGGTCTGTATTCTGCTGCTGTCATTTCTTCCTTTTGTCAGGATCCTGAACTGCACCATCTCATGGTCACTGGTGCCCAGGCTGCCACCCACTTCTACTTCCCCAACCAATTCTTCCCTGTTTGTGAGCATCAGGTCAAGAGGCGCACAGCCCCTAGTTGGTTCCTCCAGCACTTGTACCAGGAAGTTGTACCCTACACTCTCCAAAAACTTCCTGGATTGTCTGTATACTGCTGTATTGCTCTCCCAGCAGATGTCAGGGTGACTGAAGTCCCCCATGAGAACCAGGTCCTGTGATCTGGAAACTTCAGTTAGTTGTCCAAAGAAAGCCTTGCCTACCTCATCCTCCTGGTCTGGTGGTCTATAGCAGATGTTGCTCTTGCCTCTAAACTTAACCCAAAGATTCTCAACAGGCTTTTCTCTAGTTTCATACTGGAGCTCTGAGTCCCCTGCACTCAAGGCAGGGGATTCAGGCATGACTACGTAATAAATTATTAACGAGTTAGCCACTTCGGGGTGTATTTTGAAGGTCTATGACAGATATCTGCTAGGGAAGTTAGACAACTGGGTAGAGAGTTGTAATTTATTTGCCAAGAAACAAGCCAGTTTCAGACATGGCCACTCTATCATTATTAATTCTTTTGTCTTATCCTTCTAAAGGGGGAATTTTATAAAGCCCTTGTTAACTTGAAATCAGCTATTGTCTCTGCTGAAAGAGGCCAGAAAAGGGGATCCCCATCAAAGAGAGAGCCATGGAAGAGACAGATTGTGGCTGTATCATTTCCTTGTCATCTGTGCTTCTGATGGAGGTGAACCAAGTATGTTCCTTGGCCCTTTCCCTGGCCTATCCCTAGAATTGTGGAGTACCCTTCTACTTGTCTGAATAAAGGGAATGCTGAGGTAGCCAACCCCTCCTCACTCTCCATGTGGGAAGGGAGAAGATCTCAATGTAAATATCCCTCACAGATATGGGAAACAAGTTCCACACTTAGATTTCAGGTTTCCCCAGTGATAATCTACATAATAATCTACAGCCACTCCACTGCATAGCACCTAAAGTCATATATAACCCTGCCAAACAGTAAAACTTACCACATGCTATTTCCTATATAGGGGTTGATCATGTATGTTCTATTTAAAAGTCAGTGGGAGTAGGCACATAGGTCCAAAGAAGTGCTCAGCATCTTGCAGGATTGTCAATAAACCATAGAGATGTCATTCACCCTGCAAACCACCACACTAAGACATCTATTCCTATCTGATCTCTCAATTCAAGGAAAATCTATTAAGCCTATTCAATACTTGATGGTAGGTCAAGATTTCCACCCTTCACCTGTATGAAAGGTATGCACCTGTTTCTCGTATACCAAGCACATATATGATCAAAAGAGACCACACTAACTCATAAGGTACTCCAAATACAAGTTATTTTAATAAAATAAGGAAGCCAACATCTATAAATCCCCAACTATCAAAAATAAAGGACTACCCTGTACTTATTCTTTGTCACAGGGACAAAGTGCAGGACAGTCAAGTCAAGACTGCCAACCTTAACTAGGGTCCCTTGCTGCTAGCAATGAATTCCATCTTAAGGGAGTATTTGTCAAGACTATTGTGTGAAATGTAAATGAAAATTTGAATTTAATTATGTCTCTACAAGTGTAACTATTTTATAATGCAACAGCAGCATCTCTTATATGGCCAGACTTTAACTTCTCTTTGGTAACTGAAATATTTATCAGATTAATAGATACAGAGTGTATAATGATTAAGGCTACGATTTAATCACAGGTATTTTTAGTAAAAGTCATAGACAGGTCATGGCCAATAAACAAAAATTCAGGCCCATGACCTGTCCATGACTTACATTTAATCATAGGTATTTTTAATATCAGTGCAAACCATTACTATTATCATGCTTTCCATTTTTCCTTGAAGACCTAAACATGCCAATGTATGACTTGTCTAAAACGAATTCACTCATTCTACTGACTATTTAAAACGTCTGCCCTTTATTTTTGCTAGACTCAGTGCTGGCAGTATCATGGATGTACTGTATTTAAGGTGCTCTTACCTGATGTGTATAAATTAATATAGCGTCTTAGTCCATAGAATACAAAACAAATAAGTCATAAAATCAGCTCAGCAAGATGAATGATTTTGGCACTCCAGATCGACAGTTCTCAACCAGGGGTCCGAGGACCTCTGGGGGACCATGAGCAGATTTCAGGGGGTCCTCCAAGCAGGGATGGCATTAGGTTTATTGGGGCCCAGGGCAGAAAGCCAAAGCCACGCTGCCCTAAGCCCCACCACCCGGGGCGAAAGCTGAAGGCTGAGTAGCTTTGCTTTGCAGGGCCCCAGGCAGTGGCCCTGCTTGCTACCCCCAATGCAGGCCCAGGCTTTTATAGGCAGAAAAACAACTGTTGTGGCACAGGTGGGCCATGGAGTTTTTATAGCATGTTGGGGTGGCCTTAGAAAGAAAAAGGTTGAGAAACCCTGCTCCTGATCATCCCTTCCCCCAGGATTTGTTATACCTTTAAATATCATAACCCCTGAGACAGTATACAAAAAAACAAGACACACTTCATTTAGATCATAAGGAGCCTCCCTTTCACATACTTTCCTCTTGTTTTTGCAGTCGGCCAGACAAAGAGGGTGACAGCCTGGATAATCGAATCATTTGTTACATAGTAAGTATTGTAGAGCCATCTGAATAAAGAATGGGGTTAACCATTTTTCTCAGGTGACAGTACAGTTTACAGGAAAGTAGATAGTGTGTGTGTTGATTTGAAGACTTATTTATTATATTGTGTGCTGTGACCTCAGACTAAGGGTATGTCTTCACCCCCCAGCACTCTCCCATCAGCTCCTGTACTCCAGGGCCACGAAAGGCGCAAGCAGAGTCAACGGGGGAGCAACAGCAGTCGACTCACCGTGGTGAAGACACCACGGTAAGTCGATCTAAGTACGTCGACTTCAGCTATGTTATTCACGTAGCTGAAGTTGCGTAACTTAGATCGATTCCCAACCCCCACCCCCAGTGTAGACCAGGGCGTAGATGTTATATTATTAAAATAATGTTATAGGTTTCCAGATTTTTAAATGTTTAATAAGCTTAAAATATTTAAATGATATCCAGTATTTAGAACTTCAGCTCTATGTCTTTTTTTTAAGAGATAAGTTTTAGTGTCTCAAATTGCAGCCAATCAAGAATAGGAAAGTGTCTCCGTTTGAAAAAAGTGTTGAATTACAATTCAGTTGTAATTCATTGAAGTTCTTTAGTTTGAGATGTCTTGTCTTGTGGAAATCCTGAAGAAGTTGCTTATCATTAGAAGGTTATGTAAAATTATAATCACTGGAATAAAAAAACAGTGACTGAAACTTGGACAATAGAATTTTAAACAGTAATAGTTATCATAGGCTTTAGGCCAATTTATACATGTGTAAACATGGGAAAAAATTGTAAGTCAATGGACTTAACCTGCTTAAAACAGATGCAAGCAAAAACAGAGTCCTGGTGTCTGCTATAAATATACTGAATTTAAAACCTATGTAGACCATAATCTCTGAAGCTCACGGTTTATACATATTCTTGAGACAATGACAGCTTACAAAGTTTGTGAACTGGATATTGAGATTCATGTAATAAACATGAACAAAAGACATCCAAGGATGGTTAAGATTAGAGCAGGTCAAAAAATCCCATTTCCTCCAGTGCAAGATAGAATTTCAGGTGGGTAGGTGAAAGAGATGCACCCCACCCCAGAACAGCCAATAGCCTAGATATTAGAGTATTCATCTAGAATGTGTAAGACCCAGCTTCAAGTCTTTGCTCTGCCTGACTCTCCTACATACCAGCTGAGTGCCCTAACCACCAGGGCATTGACTATTCTGAGCAATTGTGTTTTTCCATGAAATTTTTTTCATGCCAATATGAAGAGGGGGTGGGAACCCTTGATTTTGTGAAATGGAATTCTTGATTTCTGGCCAGCCCTACTTAAGTCAGTCATGAACCTTCTATAATACACATACTTATTGCAAGTGGTAGTATCTAGGACAATGTCCTAGGTTTGGTGTACAGTAGACTTTGGACCTTAAGTTAACCATTTGCTAATGAATGTGAAGTAGCACATAGTTTGTAAAGGCTAGTCTGACACTCCACAAAATGTTCTGCTAGGTCTTTTCTTTGGTTTGTTGTGTCTCACTTGTCCCTCCCTTTCTCACTCAGGATTGCTTAAAGGGATAGAACAGGCCACAAGATTATATTCAGGCTACATGTTTCTGCTGCACTTATGCCAATACCAACCAAGCAATGCCTTTCATAGGAGTAAGGTGTATCTTAAAGGATGGCTATATTACCATAGGAATTGTTACAAGATAAGATGAAGGGTCCACATAAATCTAGTTTCTGGTTATTGAAAGTGGCCTATAGCAGATGCTTCATAAGAAGATACTAGAGTTCTTGTAATAGACTGTGGATAAAATCCTTGGCCCACTGAAATCAATAACAATACTCCTATTGGCTGTAAAGGGGCCAGGCTTTCACTAAAAGAGTCTTCTGTCTTCCAAAGGCAGCATGGAACAGCAATAGGAGTAGTCCATTGTCTAGTGCAGACCTGCCTGAAAACATTTAATATGTCAGAGACTTTTCAAATTTAATTGGTGATTGCTGAATTTGAAAAGTTTCAATCACTGAGCAGAAAATATGATACTGTTGACTTTTTGGGAAATGTAGACATAGATGCATTTAATAATACACAAAGTATGAAACAGGAATCTATAGAATTGAGGTTTGTAGATTTTAAGGCCAAAAGGGACCTTTAGGTCATCTTGTCTGACCTCCTGTATAATAAAGGTCATAGACTTTCATCCAGTTACTCCTGTACTACTAGTGATGGACCCATGACTTTGCCACACACGTTTATGGCTTTATGGTAAGTATGAGTGAGGGTGGGTAAGTGAATGTGTGTGTTGTGCCAGGAGATTTGTATGTGGGAAGTGAATGAGGGGTGTGAACTGCCTCAAGGGGCTTTGCTTGGGATTATTGTGCATGCTGTTGCACAGGTATGGCAGTTGGGCCAAGTAATCCACCATCTATGCAGTCTCCTTTATATAATCAATGAAATTGTTGCATGCAAATTAGCTGCAGAGAAAGGGTGGTGATTGGGTGAGTTACCATGGTGTAGGACTCTGGGCATGGCGTAGATAGATGCCTTAGTGTAGATGTACACTGAGCAGGTGTAATTCATAAAGTCAAAATGGCTGAGAAATTAAACTGGAGAGCAAAAGACTGAAATTTAATGATGATTCAGCCTACTGATATTCTGAACAAAAAGCTCTCAGCCATGCTGGTATCTGCTTCCATTGCTTCACACTGACTATATAGACGCAATAGGTTTCAGCATGATGGAGTGTTTTTTCCTGGAATTGTATTACATAGATTGATCCCAATAACTTGTTTGTCCAAACAGGCATCCCGTCTTGATTTGACAACACTAAAAGATGGTGAATCCATCCACTTCTCTTGGCAGCTTAATCATTGGAACAATCATCCTCAGTGTTAAAGATGTGCCTTATTCCTAAATAGAACTTGTTTTTGGTTTAACTTCCAGCTTGTTGTGCTATTCTCTGCTAGATTAAAGAGTCCTAGTGCCCAGTATTTTCTCAATGTGAAGGCAAAGCAGAATGCTTTTGTAATGGTTACCCAGGATGAGAATTAGTTTAAGTACAACACAGTATATTTAATTCATCCCCCTGCCCCTTCCCGAGCTCAGATTAAGTTGATATGTAGTGCTGGGTTGTTTTTCATCTCAACCCATTATTCTACCCCATGACCCTTTCAAACAGCATATGCCTGGCTTTGGCAAGTGAAAGCTATTCACATATTTCCAACTCCTATAGACACCTGTGCTCTGCATTGCCTTGAAAGCCTATGAAATGTTGAACTCCTGAACTGCCAAATGCAATTTGCAGCCTTGGCTCACGGAAGGTGCATTATTAGTATGCAAACTCATAACTCAGTCTGACAAAACAAACATTTAAAAAAGAACCAAAGTTCACAAAAACCACTTATTTGCTAATGGCCTGAAGTAGTCCTAGTGGCTGAGAGTTTTAGCTGAAGACTTATAGGTTGGGATGCCCAGTGTTTCATGGGATTTATACTGGAAAATGTGCTTCTATAAAACAGATGTTTGCATCCCCTGCTCTTTTCAGGCACTGTCAGATAGAGATGTCAAGAGGTTCCAGAATAAATTGATAGCAATGATTCACCGTTATTTATTTGCAGTAGCTCCAGTGTGCACAGTGCTTTCCAAACAAAGAAAATGCACAATGCCTCCTTTGGTTTACAAGTTAATCATGTTACAGTTTATAACCTGGGTAACTTTTTTTGCAGGGAATAATATATTAATTATCCTCAACTCCTAGCCGATCCATAGACATATGTGGCATGGTAGAAACATTTTCAAAATGTTTTTTCACTAGGTTGCCACCCTCTGAACCCCAGTGTAGTGGGGTAGGCACCCCACTCTTGCCTGGAGGGGTTAAAAGCAGCCCTGGAGAGGGCTGTGGTTGGGGAAAGGCTGATTGAGGAAGCAGCCACAGCTGAGGCCATGCCTCAATCAGGCCACAGCTGGCCCTATAAAAGGGTGGTGAGCCAGGAGCTCAGGAGGACTCTCTCTAGCCTTTTGAGAGAGAAGGACCTGGCTGCCTGGGAGCTGAACAGGGTACCTGAGGTGGAGCAGTGCTGGGGAAGGGCAGAGGGAGCTGGGGAGCTCCAGCCTGGCAAGCCTAGTTAAGGGCCCACAAAGGGTACTAGGGCTGCAGAGGGGCAGCCCAGATATAGGCAGAGGCAGCTGGTCCAGGCCCCCCCCTTGCCGATGATGAGTGGTTTACAGACTGCCGTCCGCCCCAAGGAGCGAGGGCTGGATGATGACTGGCAGTAGCCACTGAGGCAAGGTGGGGATATGGGGTTGGGAGTTCCCCTGGGGAGGGGGAAGACCCAAATTGTGGGTTACTGCTGGGGGCAGTACCCTGACATAGAGGGGCACAGGGGTCTGGGAGGACATGGGGGCCAGCAGCAGGTGGGACACCGGCTTTCAGAGGGTGCTCTGGGCTGGAAAGAGCTAATTCCTGAGACGACCAGCAGGAGGCGCCACGCCAGTGAGTCGTTGCCCCGCCATATCCAGTATGAAAGAAATTTGGCTGGGAGAATCTATAGGAATTCAAAATACATTTGAGCAAATACTTGCTCATCTGCACAAAAAACAGCTAGCTACAGTAGACATCCACTAAGGAAAAATTGAATTGGTGGCTGAACAGAAGGGATGAGCTAGGAGAATACTGACTTGTAGGTACAACAAACCAGGTAAAATTTCAAATCCAGTTTTTAGAAGCAACTTCATCACAAAAGGCCAGATTCTGATACCGTTATAAACACTTTTTACTTACTAACTCCATACTTGACAGAAGTTTTACTAACTTCATAAGACTGAGAGGGTCAAACATAAATGGACAAGGGTGATCCAATGGATATAGTGTACTTGGACTTTCAGAAAGCCTTTGACAAGGTCCCTCAAAGGCTCTTAAGCAAAGTAAGCAGTTGTGGGATAAGAGGGAAAGTCCTCTCATGGACCAGTAGCTGGTTAAAAGACAGGAAACAAAGGGTAGGAATAGATTGCCAGTTTTCAGAATGGAGAGAGGTAAATAGTGCTGTCCCACGGGTATCTGTACTGGGAAGAGTGCAATTCAACCTATTCATAAGTCAGCTGGAAAAAGGGATAAGTAGTGACGTGGCAAAACTTGCAGATACGAAATTACTCAGGATCGTTAAGTCCAAAGCAGACTGTGAGGAGTTACAAAGGAATTTCACAAAACTGTGTAACTAGGCAACAGAATGGCAGATGAAATTTCATGTTGATGAATACAAAGTAATGCACATTGGAAAACATAATCCCAACTATACATAGAAAATTATGGGGTCTAAACAGTTCTTACCACTCAAGAAAGATCTTGGAGTCATTGTGGATAGTTCACTGAACACATCTGCTCAATGTGCAGCAGCGGTCAAAAAAGCTAACAGATTGTTATTAACCACTAGGAGAGGGACAGATACTAAGACAGAAAATATCATAATGCCACTATATAAATCCACGGTACACCTACACTTTGAATAGCGTGTGCAGTTCTGGTCAGCCCATCTCAAAAAAGGATATTAGAATTGGAAAAAAATACAGAAAAGGGCAACCAAAAATGTTAGGAGCCTAGAATAACTTCCGTATGAGGAGAGATTAAAGATACTGGGACTTCTTCAACTTAAAAACAAGACAACTAAGGGAGCAATATGATAGAGGTACATAAAATCATGAATGGTGTGGCAAAAGTAAATAAGGAAGTGTGATTTACCCCTTCACATAACACAAAAACCATAGGTCACCCAATGAAATTAATAGGCAGTGGGTTTAAAACACAAACATAAGGAAGTATTTCTTCACACAACACACAGTCAATTTGTGGAACCTGTTACCAGGGGATGTTGTGAAGATCAAAAGTATAATTGGATTCAAAAAAGAATTAGACAAGTTCATGGAAAATAGGTTTATCAACGTCTATTAGCCCAGATCAGGGATGCAGCCCCATGCTCCTGGTGTCCTTAACCTCTGGCTGCCAGATGCTGGGACTGAACAGGGAATGGATCGCTTGATGATTGCCCTGTTCTGTTCATCCCCTCTGAAGCACCTGGTATTGGAGTATTAGATACTAGGATAGATAGTTCATTGGTCTGATCCAATATGGCCATTCATTCTTAGACTGTTTGGAGAATAAGACTTCTACAGTTTACAGTATCTGCACCCAAATAAACTTTTAGCTAAAAGTAATACATCTCTGGAATGTTGTTTGGAACAACTGGAGCCTAGTGCTGTTCAAAAATTCTGTCAACCCTTGATAGCAAAAAATTGGATTTTTGAGTAAACAATTTTTTCATGGAAAGTGTCTGCTTTCCTTTATTTTTTGTTGCAAAACTAAAAACCCCAAACCTGACAATTTGAGTAGTTTTCAGTAGAATTTTTTTTTTTTTTTGGTTTTCCAATAAAAAGTCAAGATTTTCTGTTAACAATTTTGAAAAAGAAAACATTAATTTTCAGCAACATTTCCACCAAAAAAATTATGACCAGCTCTCCTGAAAGCCAGTGGCCTGATCCTGAACAATTACTTCAATGGGAGTTTTGCATTTGATTTCAATGGGAGCAGGATTCAGGAATGTAAAGTATCCCCTGGGAAATGATCCTATTGCCTCTCTCAAAATAGTATTGCCTAAATTATTGGCTTTAAATACTAAGGGCCATTTTGTCTGAGTAAAAAATCATAATGTATACTACAAAAAAATAATTCAGAGGGAGAATATAATGATTGTAGTTTTTGTTCATATTCAGGAGCAGGTTATTGATAGCAGAAGCCTAAGGCAAGAAAGCTGGAAATAGGAGGTAAAAATCATTCTGTCCTGATTTCCTCCCTGTGGTGTAAACACAGAGAAGGAATTCAGAGAAGCAAATCAGAGTTTTGAATATAAGGGAACACTTATTATTCCCAATCAAAGTAAAAGGTGCATGCAATAAACGATCCTATCTCTATGGCAATGTGAGAGTTGTGTAACTCTTAAGAGTGGTATTATACACAGACCCACGTGATTTAGGGATTGATCCAAAGCCTTCTATGGGTATGGGGACAGGCCCAGAATAAGAATCTCTGGCCTGGGAGGAAGAGGAGAAACCCACTGCATCAGGGCCTGAGATAGGGTTTAATAACCAAAATTTCCCTACTCCCTGTTACCCAAAATTGGGCCAGCTAGTAAGCTTAGGGAGGACTAATGACCCGCCAGAGTTTGGCAGAAAGCAGCATGTTTATTATACTGATAGCTAAGCTCAAAAGAAGCGGGGGGGGGTGTGTGTCACACTCACACTCGCATACTCACGCTCCCAGGACAGGCATAGCACTGGAGATGTCAGAATCCTTCAAGGTAAGTGTCCCACAGCACAGCGATGGACAGTGCGATGGAGGTAAGTCTTCCTGAGGCATGATGAAATGCAACGCAGCGAACCACTGGCCAGGCGGTCTGGGCGAAGGGCCTTTACGGGAGGTACAAGCTTGTCAGTGCACTACTGAGCACATGGCCCCTTCCCCTTTTAAGGACCTGTTCCTCATGGCCTGTGACTAGAGATGCCTTGGCCACATCTGGTTGGTCACACTCCACCTCAGACAGTGTCCATGCAGTGTACATGCATTGGGTGTGTGAGCGCTGCCTAATTAGAGTCCCAGACACCTTGTCTACCTGGGAGCTCTTCTGATCTTTCAGCTCGTCAAGCAGCCCGTTCATCCCACAAGCATTCCGCGCGGGGACACACACACACACACACACACACACTTCACAGGTATTCAAAGAGGGAGAGGAGACGAAAGGGGGTGGGGAGGTGTAACAGACCTTTTGAACATACAGATTATACAGAGCATACAGATCACTGCTGCTCCTACAATACCCCCCTTCCCCCATCAGTCCCTGAACTGATATAATGAGCAACAGAGTCAAAGACCATGTGCTGCTTAATTTGATTTTCTGCTAGTTGTCCTGGGTCAAAGGTCACTTTGTTCACTCTGCAAAGATACCTGATTTAATGTTCTGGTTATAAGAGAATGAATTTACAGTTTGAGTTTTCACCAGAAAGCAGAGATGTGACTGTATATTACTTTTTAATGTTTCAGTGTAAACATAAGACATGGCTGGGCTCCTTCCCCTGCCCCTCAAGGACAGTTAATAGACTTTATCCAAGACTACTTTATGATCTATGTAATCCTGTATCACACTAGAGCCAGTTACAGTAAAACTGCATTCTTGGTTTAACCTGGCTCTGTGTTTGCCAGAATAGTGAGTATGCAAATATTTTCTGTGCAATTCAAAATATATTTTTAATTTTTAAAGAAGTTTATAGATTTAGAGGTGTTGATAGATCCAATAGTGCCTTACCATTGTGTCTGTACACACATACCTGAGTCTAAGGGTATGTCAAAGCTGTTGGATATATTCTATAGATTGGAAATATGAGGGGGCATATACTGTCCTCCACAAATATAGTGTATCAAACCAACAAAATGCATAGAAAGAGGGAGGATTCTTTCCCAAAACCGACAGAGATCTCAGTTGCATCATGTGAAAAGGAAAGAGTATTAGACACCATTTTGTAAGAAATTTCTCATTACAGTGCTCATTGGGCAGCAAAAACATGGCCATTGCTCAGCCACAAGAATGAACTGGTATAGGAAAGGCTAGGCCAGGACTAAAAACAAACCAAATGCCACAAAGTGGCACAAGCCCAGTACATAAGTCTAAGTGCTAGTTATTGAGAGTATAACCCAAAGCCCATGGTAGTGAAAGGGAGTCTCTCCACTGATTTCCATGGACTTTGTACCAAGCCCATACACAGGAATGAAGATTCAGCCATTAGGATAACAAAGACACTCAGTAACACAAGTGGGTTGTGGATTCAAACCCAGGTTCAAATGAAGCATGTATCTTAGATTAGAGGTGGCTGGAAAGTATGACCAAAAATTGAGTTTTGTTGGAAAATGCTAGTTCATTGAGCACAAGATGTCTTAAAAGCCAGCTGGGTTTGACAAAATTTTGTTCAATCACAGGCATGATTCTAGTACCCTGACTGGTCCCCTGCCAACTCACCTGGAAGGCTGTTGGAAGCTTCAAGGTTCTATATCTCTAGAGTAGCCCCACCACACTGACTGGCCCAAGAGTCTGGAAGCCCTGGGATACCCAATTCCAGGATAATCTATATGGGGGACTGACCCAGAGCCACCAAACTTTGCAACCCTGGAAGCTGCTGACTGAAACTTTTTGCATTCTTTTCATGTGAAATTGACAATGTCAGGCCGTGTCTACACTAGCAATTATGATAGCAAAACTTGTTGCTCAGGGGTGTGAAAAAACACCTCCCTGAGTGACATACATTTTGCTGGCATAAGCACTCATGCACACAGTACAATGTTGGTGGGAGTAGCTCTCCTGCCGACATAGGTACCACTGCTCATTGAGCCAGTTTTATTATGTCAATGGGAGAGCACTTCCTTTTGTTTGTTTTAAACTGCTGCCTCTTAATTTCATTTGGTGACCCTTAGTTCTTATGTTATGAGAAGGAGTAAATAACACTTCCTTATTTACTTTCTCCACAACAGTCATGATTTTATAGACCTCTATCATAGTCCCTCTTAGGCGTCATTTTTCCAAGCTGACAAGTCCCAAATGAAATTAATAGGCAGCAGGTTTAAAACAAATAAAAGGAAGTATTTCTTCATACAATGCACAGTCAACCTGTGGAACTCCTTGCCAGAGGATGTTATGAAGGTCAAGACCATAACAGGGTTCAAAAAAGAACTAGATAAATTCATGGAGGATAGGTCCAGCAATGGTTATTAGCCAGGATGTGTAGGAATGGTGTCCCTAGCCTCTGTTATCCAGAGGCTGGGAATGAGCAACAGGGGATGGATAACTTGATGATTACCTGTTCTGTTCATTCCCTCTAGGGCACCTGGCACTGGCCACTGGTAGAAGACAGGATACTGGGCTAGATGGACCTTTGGTCTGACCCGGTAGGGCCATTCTTATGTTCTTATTAATCTCTCCTCGTGAGGAAGCTGTTCCGTACCCCTAATAATTGTTGTTGCCCTTTTATGTACCTTTTCCACTTCCAGTCTATCTTTTTTGAGATGGGGAGACCAAATCTGCATGCACTATGCAATATGTTGACATACTATGGATTTATATAGAGGCAATGCGATATTTTCTGTCTTATTATCTATCCCTTTCCTAATGATTCCCAACATTGTTAGTTTTTTTGACTGCCGCTGCACATTGAGCAGATGTTTTCAGAGAAGTATCCACAACGACTCCAAGATCTCTTCTTGAGTGGTAACTGCTAATTTAGATCCCATCATTTTATATATATATGGTTGGGATTATGTTTTCCAGTGTGCATTACTTTGCAGTTATCAACATTGAATTTCATCTGCCATTTTGTTACCCAGTCACCCAGTTTTGTGAGATCCCCTTGTAACTCTTCAAAGTCTGCTTTGGACTTTTCTTGGGTAGTTTTGTATCATCTGCAAATTTTGCCTCCTCACCGTTTACTCCTTTTCCCCTTAGCATTATGAATATGTTGAACAGCACTGGTCCAAGATGGACCCCCACTATTTACCTACCTATCCATTTATTCCTACCCTTTGTGTCCTATCCTTTAACCAGTTACTGATCTAGGAGAGGCCCTTCCCTCTTATCCCATGGCAGCTTACTTTGCTTAAGAGTCTTTGGTAAGGGACCTTGTCAAAAGCTTTCTGAAAACCTAAGTACACTATGTCCACCGGATCACCCTTCCTCCCTCCCTGCTTGTGTATATGAGCCTAAACCTACTACCACTGAAGACAATGGCAACATTCCTATTGATTTAACTGGGAACAGAATTGGGCCCCTCTTGCTATAAATTTCTAAAATCATCAGTTTAAGAGGTCTGCTTCCCTTACTACCATCCTCCCTAACATGGATTCTCGGAGCTCTATCTCCTTCTCTGTTGGGTCCAAACATAACAAAATTCTCATTTGGTTTCCTTGCTGTTCAAGGCTCCCTCCATCTTCAGAACTGCTTACTTCTTCTTAATCTTTCTTATGAATGATTCACAGTAAGTCCAGGTCCTCATTGAGACTGTAGTATTTGGGGCAGTGCCTTTAAGGACTGAGCTTCCCAGACAGAGTCTGGGCAGGGTGCTGTGAAGCTCTTGTTATGTCCAACCAATTAGAACCAGTTTCCAAAAAAAGTAGAGCTCTTACAAGCCTGTGATGCACAGTGTGATCTCTGACAACCACTTCTGAAACTCTGGTCCTTACTTAGGTGCTTAAATGGATGCTGATCTGTTTTGAAAAAAAAAAAAAAAGCTTGCCCTGATGTAGGTGCGAGGTATTTGAAAACCTGGCCCTCAAGTGGTTTGAAAACTTGGACAGAAGTGATTTGTTCAATGTTATACAGTGAGCCAGTGGCAGGTGGAAGTAAAATCTATGCTGCTTAGCTCTTATTAAGCACCAGGGAATTTATTTTATCTACTCTCATTCATACAGCCTGCTTTCTATAATGGTTCACACTGACATTTTACAAATTAGAGATCCTCATATTTTATTACCTTACCTAACACATCTATCTCCTCCCGAGGAAAAGAAAAATATTTAACCTATGGTTGTAACTACAATATCACTCCATATTAAACTAAACTAAATTAAAAACATTTTGTCATGGGCCTGATCCAAAGCCTGCTGACCTAACTGGGAAGACTCAAAGCCTGGACCCCTTCTGGAGGGGTCTGCTTAGAGCAACTGCCTTGGTAAAGAGGCTGGTGCCACTCAACCTCCACTTACTACATTATCTTGTTGTTTCTACCTGTTTACTGTGGGGGTTGCTTTGAATTTTTAGATGGATCTATCATTTTAAAGTGGAAAATGGGATTCAGGGTGGCTATTCCTGCTTCCCTGTTTTTTGGGGAGGACTGTGTCTGCTTTTCCCAGTAGACATTACCCCTTCCCTAGAAGGGAAAGGCCTAACAAGATTGAGAGGCTGTTATGCGGTCTAAAAAACTAAACTAAAAAACAACAAGCAAACAAATCACACTCTTTCCAGGGTAAGAGGTTTGCTGCAGCCTTGATGTCATGTGGAATGAATGAGGCGTGCATATCTCCCCTTAGAGGGGGGAAAAAGGTGACTGAAAAATCCGAGAATCATCCTGAAAGACATTAAACAGAAATTTTAAAGACCTGCAAGGTGCTGCTGTGTTACTACCATAGATAGAAGAAATAAACTAACGTCCAGAGCAAATACTCTGAAGCAGTGTACTGCTGGGATGAAAACACAACTGATTAAACATGACATAGAAACAGTATGTGGGGGGAAATTAAGCCAAGCAGATAAAATAACTCAATGTGCTTATGAAAGATAACGAGGCCCTAAATAACACAATGGAAAGGTTTGAAAATAAAGCTAGGTCCCACGATGTATTTGTCTTAGGGATGACACCAACCTTTCTGATGAAAACGTTGTTCAAATCGATACATTTCTACTAAGTGTTTGAGCTTTGACAAGGCAGCATATTTTGGCAAAATGTCATTGTGTCAAAATTATTCTGACCAGCTTTAAAGCTGTTGAATGTTTATATTTGTGGCTATGAGGCTTGTGAGAGCCTGCAGGAAAGGCATAATAATGAATATTTACACAAGTAATGCATGGACGTGGCAGCCATGACTGACATGACTATGTAACACTTAAGAATGGTATTATACACAGACCCATGTGATTTAGGGATTGATCCAAAGCCTTCTATGGGCATGGGGACAAACCCAGAATGAGGACAAAAAAGATAATTGCTAATAGAGCCAAATTCTAATGATGCCTTTTGTTGTAGAAAGAGAGAGCCTGAGCCTGTTATAAAAGGCCGAGTGTAATGCCAAAGGCCCTGCTAATATAAAGCAGAGTTACCAAGAGTCAGGCCATGTCAGGCCCTGCACTGTTCCTGCAAGCAAGCATCTGCTTTGTCTCTCTATCTGATACATGAACTTGGCAATAACAGGGCAGAAAACACAAGCACTTCTAGGCACTAAGTATTCAGGGAACTTATACCAGAACATCCCAATACAGGGTTATGGTGTAAACACACTCCGAGAAGATGATACAAGGACACACTGATCCCCCTTAAAGATAAGGTCAGGATGATAGGGTGATGGATAGATGTCTTGATCGAATGAACAGGTACAAGGTAAAGGATGGTACTAACCACATCAGAGGGGCAATACATAACTTGTTTGCATCAGTGTATAAAAGAGGGGCCTCAGAGGGAGTGTCTTTGTCCAGCTGAGTGGGGAATGGAAAGTCCTGCCATTCATTGAGCTGAGTCCATTCTCATGGGCATACATGTGCCGTGTAACTAGACATTGATCCAGGGGGCTAGTACTGTGCTTTGTCGGCAATAAACCTGGCCGAGTGCCTTCGCTATGGAACCGAGTCTGTGGACTTTTTGGGGCAGTTGGATCAGAGTCTGCTGTACAGGCTATCTGACCAGAGCCAGTGCAGTACACAGGGCGAACACACACACACAGCCAACAACTGATGACACCTTTTATTAAAAACTCATTTTAAAAAGTTAATCTCTGAATGAAGTGTTTGCAGCTTTGTGTTTTATAATTTTGGCACCACTCCTTGCTCTGCTGTTTGCTTTTGTTATTAAGATTTTTGATGTTCAGTGAAATGAAACCATGTTAGTACATTCTTTAATCTTTTACTCTATCTATAATCTCTGGCATTATGCATACACTTGTATAACAGGATGTGAGAGATGTGTTGTGTTATGTTTGCATGCTTAATGGAATAACCACTGCATCCCATATAAATGAATGCCTTTAGAACAAACCCCTTTTTTAAAGCATTCCCATGAATATGCATTGTTTGTGCTGCAGTTGGGTTTACTGATATAATTAAAAGTAGTGTTTCTAGATATTTTAAAAACAAACACAGCTACACATCAAGCATGTAGCTGGTCTGTGCAACCATTTGTTCTGATCACAGTTCCCTTTGTGACCACTCACTATATATATGTTACATTCAGTTTTTGGTTTGCCTTAATCTAGGCATTGATCCTGTGCACATGCATATTATCCCCATTGACTTAAATGAGACTCATATGAGTAAAGTTAAGCATGTACTTGTTTATAGGATCAGGATCCTAGACTGTAAACCATAAATTATATTTTGCACTTGATGTACAGCTCCTAGTACAATGGGGCATTAATCTGACTGGGGCCTTTAATCACATTATAAAATATAAATTTTAAACAGTCGCAGCATTGGCCAACATTTGGAAAACAAATGACATTTTTCCATGGAAGTTTTCATTGAAAATTCAGATATTGATGACCTCTCCCTCCCTAGAGGATTATTTTTTTTGGGGGGGGGGGAAGAATGGGGAGAGACAGGGGTACTTATATATTGCATGGCCGATTGAAGTTACTTGATTTTTGAGAAGTGTCATCGGTATTTTGAAAACCTATAAAGTCTTTAAAGATTGACCAACTTTTTTGACCAGATGTGGCTAGAAAGACCCCTTTGCTGTCTGTTAGTATTAATGTCAGATATTTATAAGACCTTAGAATTCATAAACTTTTTTTTTGGGGGGGAGAGATTAAACTACATCCACAGGTGAAAGATTAGAATGAACAGCAGAAGCTAGGCATGATTAAAAAGTCTGGCCATGTTCTAGCAACAACTATAAAGGGCTTGGGGAGGGTTGTATTTTTTGTGGGGGAATGATTGAGATGTAGGTTTTTATTCTTTACCATTTTCTCAAGGTATACTGAATAGAATGTAAAATTAAATGGTGTCCCTCACTGTCATAAGAAACTTTTCTTCCATGATGCCAACAATTAATAATTGAGAATTAAGAATAAATACTAATAAGCCAGACTCTTCTTAATGGGCATTAAAAAATATCCTGAGTCCAGAGAGTGAGCCCTTTCACAGGTGACAGAGGGGCAAGGAGGTGGTCCTAGGTTCGGAGGGCATTACACATAAAAGAGCCTAGATGGAGGAGAAGGATGGACTCAGGTAGGACTGACTAAGATTAACTACCCCCTCCTAGCTAAAACAGTGGAGTGAAGGCTTGTTTGCTTACCACGTTTGACCTCTGAAGGGGCGCTGCTCTCTACATAAATGTGTCACTGAATTCATTGAAAGTCCATTAGGGGAAACAGAGACAGAGATGTACCTGAAGTTCTGGTACACATGAAGAGATGTACTAGGTGCCACCAGATAGTGTACAGGTAGTCACACTAGCCTTGACACAAGGGTGTGTGTCAGGATAAGTACTCACCATAACAGGGGTACACAGGATATGGCATATGACTACGCCCTCCTGAGCTTGCATCTCTAGTCTTTACACAGTAAGACATTCAGAAGATGAAATTAATGAGTAAGAGTTTGTCTCCATGACTACTTGTTCATGGCAAGCTAGGCTGTAATCTACCCCACCCTGTGCATTGGGGTAAGGAGTGTCACTCACCTCTTGTGCACCTCCTAGCAGCTCAGTGTGGTACTGAAGTCCTTTTGGCACCCCCTTCAGGCTGCTGCCAGCCTTGGTGGGTCTTCCATTGGTTGGCCCTCCAGCCAAATCACAAAGTTCAAATGAACCCCTTCCAGGGTCAGGAAAAGTTCAATAAATGAACAGTCCTGTTGCCCTCATTAGGGTCTTCAATTACAGCACTGGGTCCTTTAAATACAGCCCTTTGTTCAGGCTCCTCCCATTCTTGGGGTTTATGCCACTGTCATCAGTAGGACAAACACAGACCTGCCCACTACTCCAGATTCCAATCCACAGACCCTCTAAAGAGCAGCCACACACTGCTAAGTTTCAGTCTATTGTTTCTTCTTCTCTGGGCCTCTTCCTACCTGGATTCACCTTTACCTCAGGGTTAAGCTTCTCAGGTCCTCTCTCCTCCTACAAACCCAGTCAGAAACAAACTCTGGTTCTCCCTTAAGCTCCTTTGGCCATAGAGGAACAGCCTTCCTCACTCCTCTAGTCCCAGTCTGGAACTGACCTACCAAGGCCCTGCAGCTGTTTTTATCTGAGCCTGCTGAGCTCTTATTGGCTGCTTCTGTGAGGCCACTCTAGGCAGGCCTGGAAGATCCAGCTTCACTGCTCTATTCCTTCCCTATCACTGCTTTCTGGGGTGGGGTGTTATAGGACTATGGGACTCCCTGTAGGGAATCGCAACTGATTAACAATTAACCAACTGTCTGTACCCATATATCCCAACTCAAAGGGTTGATTGGATTTTGTATAAGGTTAAAATTTTTCTGGATAACCAAACGAGTAACTTTCCTGCATATTTAGAAGGATATTTTATATGGGAATGCCCCAAATAACAATTCTATTTTCTGCCAATTTTCAGGGAAGAACAATATACAGTAAATTTTGAAACACTATCTCTGCTGCATTCATAGTGAATAAGATCAGAGTCCAGAAACGGCAGAATCATCTGATCTAGAAAATTGGAAAGATGAAAAAAATATCAATAGGTTCATAAGGATACAGAAGTTACACATGTTAATGTTGTTTGACTATTGATGTATTCAGTATATAGGTTTGCCTTTCACATTTGCTGCTTACTTTATGGTAGCATATTTTATGCACATAAGACTCATAGCATTGTTTCAAATGTCAATGTGAGAGGTCCCATTTTGTGGCTTACTACTAGAGGGGAAGCAATTGGTTATGTCTATGTTGTATCATATTAACTTAACTTTATGTTTTCTATAACCACGCTGGACTTTTGCCTGGATTTTTCATTGTTTCACTGAGACTGAAATGTCCACAATATGTTTGAAGAGGAATACACCACGTGGATTTATTACTGCTACACAGATTTTACTGTAGTCTGAGTTGACTCCCACCAACAGTTTGAGTATGGGACTTTTTCTGAGCGGCTCAGTGATATCGTATAATTTATCCACACCAGGAGAAAAAAGTGACTTTGTTTAGAGTTTTTTTCTTCTGTCTCCATATACACAGATAGAGTGAGTGATGCCTAATTCTTTTTTTGTGACATCTAAGATTATCAGAAAAGTGGTAATGCCTAAATCTGTTTAATCTTAGTTATGATTGATGAATGATAGCTTGTACCAGTAACTACCTACATGTTATTTTCCTCAAAGATCTTATATATTCTTAGAAAGTGGATGCTTAGAGTAAACTCATCTGAAACAAAAATCTAACACATTAACAATCCCAGCAGAATTAAACTGATTTTTAATTACTTCTATTAATGGGCAAATACACATGTAAGGTAAAATATTCTAAATTTCTCTCCATCTCTCCGGTTGGAGCTGTTCTGTTTGTATAAATAATTAGCTATTTCATGGAGCAGGGACTTGAACCTTATTCATCTATCATATGTGTGTGGCCTAACCACTGGGCTATAAAGTACATCTCTTGACTGCTCTTTGGCCCAATGAATACTTAATTATTTATACAAGGTGGAACAGATTCAACAAGAGCAACTCACCATAGAATACCTAATAACCTTATGGTTTGAGCACCCTCTTAGGATGTGGGAGAACTGGTTTCTAGTCCCTTCTCCATAACAAGTATTTGAAAATAGGCATCCCCTATCTCAGGTGATGCCCTAACCACTGGACAATAGGCTACAATGGTGCAGGGGGTTCCATTATTTTTTCAAGAAGAAGGCTGACCTGACTTAGGTGTCTAACTACAGGAGAGGTTTTGTGGCTGTGAATCCCAGTTGAAGGGAGGTGCCTCCCTCTAGTTCATCAGTTAGGTGCCTAAATACCTTTGTGAATCTCCTCCTCCTCACCGTTCCTCTGCATTTAACTCCTGATTAGCTTCGGCAGCTCCTCACTTCGCTTGTTGGCTTCTGTGAATCCCTTTGATAGGTGCTTAACTCTCTCCATACGGTGCACAGGAAGCTTGGGTGACTAACTTGAGCTGTGAATTCCCCTGGGCAGGTATTGTAATAATAAATTCCCTTTAGTGAATCTAGGTCTTTTCAAAATTTTATTCACCATCTTCATTTAATGCAGGAATTGCTGTACCAGATCAGAGCAATGGTCTATTCTACACAGTCCTGTATCCTGGCTCTACCCTGGCTAGAACTACATGTTGCACAGAGGAATATACAAGAACCCTTGCAGCTGCTATGGAACAACCTGCCCAGATTGAAAGTTTAATGTGGACCCTAGGAAGTTAGTGGTTGGATTATATGCAGAAGCATGAGGGTATATCCTCCTTACATTTTTTATCCTTATGAAGTATAATTACCCAGATAGATGTCTAATCCTCTTTTGATTCTTGCTTTGAATTCCAGGAACAACTATTACCATGGCCCATGTTCTCCTGTAGTGCATGAAGTGTGGAGGGTAGCAAATTGAGGCAGACATCTGGCAGACCCACAGAGGGGAAAAGCAGAGGCTCCACTGAATTCTCCCATGGCTTATGAAGAGACGGTGAGGAGCAGCCAATGACTTCAGCATGCTCCCCTCAACTCATGCCCACTCTTCATTATTAATATTAGGGTAGCTGTTGTCAGTAGTTGGCTGCATGGGTGTCTTCTCTGTGTCCTGCACTGGCTCTGGCCACATAGCCCATAGAGCAGACTTCGATTGGACTACCCAAGATCACACTCTGTTCAGTGGCGAAGGCACTTGGGCAGGTTTATTGTTAACAAAGCACAGTACTAAAGCCCAGTAGACTCTACAGGGATGCTAACACATGTGCCTGTTACAATGGACTCGGCTCAGTGATTGGTGGGACTTGCCACCCCTTCCTCCCCTCTTGGCTGGACAAAAACATGGTCATCATCTTCAAACATTTCCACATATCCCTTCCTGCATGTTGCATGTGGGGTTAGAACTGTGGAGGGACTTGTTCTTAATGTATAAGAAAGAAAGTATTGCCATACATATGACAGGAGGTGTGTGCACAGGTGTATTTTGATTCAGGGTATCATGTTCATACTGGCATAAAAGTGCCAAGGCTTGCATTACCACTAAAATATGGATAAAAAGGGTAAAAGTGCCCATAGGAAGCCCCATTTTCCTGAGATCTGTTTCATTACCGGAGTCTTCCTTAACACACAGGAACTGGAAATATTTCTATACTTGCTTTCTTGAGCAGGAAACCCCTACCCATTCACTAAAATCTGAACATAGAGCAAATGATTTTCTGCTTTCCAATCAACTCTATATAAATATTAAGCCTCCTCCTCCTCCTTCTTTTCTTTCTCTCTCTCTCTCTCTCTCTCTTTTTAAAGAGAACAACCTTGTGGAAGCATTATTATGTTATTAATGCTTATTTAACCCATGGAAAGTGATTTATCCTGTTTTACCAAGAAACCTTGGTGCTTATACTATTCTTCCTAGGAGATTGACATTTCAAGGATAATATAATATTCTCTCTGAGGGTTAGTTGGTACATGAAATTACTGAAAGAATACATGCTTATTCACTTTAACTAGATATATGCTGGAGGAATTTGCTAGGTGTTGCCAAGTTTATACTCTTCTAACTTAAGGCTAATACTTACATACTAACATAAACGCTGCACCAGTTAATTTTCAATAGACATGTACAGCCTGGTTATACCTGAGTTGCTCCATTGTTTTAAAGGGCATCATTTCTCTCAATGTTTTTTACTTTTAAACAATTCAAATAACTTAGTTTAAACACAGTTATTCTATGATGTGAAGCCTGCAGGCTCTTGTCAATCTTTACTGTTTCAAATTTTAAAAATAACAGAATTTTCTGGAACTAAGAATTTCTGTCCCTTTTGATAAGCTGTATGCTTTTTTTTTTTTTTTTTTAAACAGGCAGTCCTAGAATGAACAGCTGTTTGTGCAGCTTGTTAATCTGCATATTACCCAAGATTTTAACTATGCAAAATAATGAGTAATACTTTAATCCATCTCTTATCTCATATATACTCAAACAAATTATTTCATGATGTTGTTTTCAAAGTATTCCCCCTCTTCCACCTTTGTCAGAATTGATCAATTTGATATTGCAGTGGTATTGATTTTTAATGCAGCCTAAAGTAGCTTTTAAGAACTATTCCATGATGAGATTTGCAATGTGACTTCTTTATTGGCACTTGGTGTTAGTATTTTGGACTAACAAATCTGTATTTAATTCCAGCACATTTACTTTTCTTCAGTAACTGAATTCCTCTCTTCAATTTGGAATTTGTATATATTTCATAGGTATAGGGGCTGACTTTTTAAAAGAGTATCAACATGGCTTCACATTTGTTTGCCCCCTAGTAACTGTGGGCACCCCTTTCCAGGGGAATTTACCTTTGGTGCGAATGATGGCATGCAGAATTCTAATGACTTGACTTGTTAGCTCAAAAAGGGAATCCAAATCAGAGTCCTCAGATACAGGGTGGGCATCCTGTTTACTCACATATATTTACTGTACTTCGCAATAAATCCCTTTATGGTCTATGGTAGTTACATCCTCACTCACAGTACTGTTTGATTTGTCCTTTCATACTATTCATCCTCCAAACCATCCACTATGGATCTAATGAGCAAAATATGGGATATTTCCTTTTAAATATTCTTTAAAATGATACCTGTCCTTTTCATTTACTTAGATGGTTAGCTCTTTGGCACACAGACCATCTTTTTGTTATATGTGTGTACAGTCTTCAGCACAACAGGGGACTGATCCCATGCAGGGCTTCCCTAGGTGCAACCACATTACAAACAATAATACTGCCATATTGGTCATGCATTGGTTCAGGGGTGGAAGAACAGTGAGTCGGGCACTTAAACCCAGATCCACAAAAGAATGTAGGTGCCTAACTCCCGGAATGGGGTGGAGCTTTTGCATCTATTTTTTGGCTAGTTTAGGAAGCTCCTAGCCTATGGTGCTGGCTTTTGTGGATCCCATTCTTAGGTGCCTATCTCTCCCCACACACTGTATAGGCACCAACTGGGGATTATAGCTTTATGGACTAGGCACCTACAAGATAGGTGTAGCAATGCTCAATGTTGAAATGTCTAAGTCCTTTTATGGAGAGGAGCTCTAGTTGCATGATATATATTATATTTTGATGGTTGTAACACACTAAACACTCAAGTATCAGAGGGGTAGCCGTGTTAGTCTGGATCTCTAAAAGCAGCAAATAGTCCTGTGGCACCTTATAGACTAACAGATGTATTGGAGCATGAGCTTTCGTGGGTGAATACTTGCATCCGATGAAGTGGGTATTCACAGACAAAAGCTCATGCTCCAATACGTCTGTTAGTCTATAAGGTGCCACAGGACTCTTTGCTGCTTACACTAAAGACTGTGATGTACCAGACACTACTCATAAATAATAATAAAGCCATATTTTTCTTTAGTTTTCCCCATTCCCCCTTAACTCCTCTTGATGTATGCATTCTGCCCAAGTTGTTTCTATTCTGCTTATTCTTTTTATACCCCACTCTGCAAACTGTGGAGTATGGAAAAGAAAGTAAATTCCATGGAGAGAAAAGGGCCTGGCACACTGCGAGAAATAGAAGGGAAGCTCTCAGATGGCGCCCAGGTGGGAGTACACTGGTGGAATCTCCATAATATGGAACTAGGAGGCATTTCTCAGACTCTAGGGGATTACAGCAAGGTGAAAGGATTCTAAAACATCCCACAAAATCTAGGTCAGTTGAGAAGTATGTTCTCCCCCCCGGAATGGTAGATTACAATAGGTGAGTTTAAGGTACAATTCCACCTTCTCATATGCACACACAACTCCAACTGAATGCAATGGAAGTTATAACTGTGTACCTGAGATTAAAATTTGGCCTGTAGCTATTCAGAAACAAGTTTTCATAACCTATATTACCACATGCATGAACAGAAGCAGACCACATCAGGGCTGAGGTTGCTGTCGAAAGAGGGTGGCAGAGAAGGAGATCCAGCTAGGCCATGCCCAGCCAAAAGGGACACGCCAGCTGATGAATCACTCTTCTAGGCTTCAATATTGGGAGCCAAATTAAAGCCTGGCTAAGAACATATCCCTTCCCCTCTGAGATGATTTATTTTTGAATGTATTTTGTAATTCCCACTTTTTGTAGAAAGTACAAAACATAGAGCCCTTTGTGGGTATGTCGACACTGCAGCTGGAAATGAGCCTTCCAGTGCAGGTAGACAGGTTTGGGCTAGAGGGGCTTGAGCTGCCATGCTAAAAATAGCAGTGTGAGAATTGTGGTTTCAATGGTGGCTCAGGTTCTCATATCCACAGAACCCCCTGAGCTCAGGTGGCTAGTTCAAGTCTCTGTTGGAACTGCAATGTCTACATTGCTATTTGTAGCATGTGAGCTTGAGCTGAGCTAACTTGAGTCTATGTACTCGCACCAAGCTCCAATGTAGGATATACCCTTAAAGTTCCTGTTTCTATAGTCTTCCCCTTTTCTTTCACCATCTGAAAGTGCATGTCTACACTTAGCTCCGGAGCAATCGATCCAGCGGGGTTTGATTGATCGTGTCTAGTGAAAATGCGATAAATCAACTGCCGAGTGTTCTTCTGTCGACTCTGGTACTCCACCGGAGCGAGAAGCATCCGTGGAGTCGACAGGGGAGCATCAGCAGTCGACCTACTGCATTGAAGACACCATGGTAAGTAGCTCTAAGTACGTCAACTTCAGCTACGCTATTTTTGTAGCTGAAGTTGTGTAACTTAGACCAACTTAGCTCACCCGCATCCCCCCAGTATAGGCCAGGCCTTAGTAACCACTTTTTTCATATTGTTTGTCCTTAAACGCCTCTAAGACTTCCTCATCTCTGTTGCAGGGATTACCATCTTTACTGATGCAGTTAGCATGCACAAGTTGATTGACAGTGTAATCCACATTTTTATGTGATTGGGTGGCAGCTGTCTCCCAGGAGTGATGTGTTTAGGACCATGTCTTTTAAACAGAGCTCAATGATAAATCTCCCATTTTCAATAGTGATGTTTACTCTAAGAAATTGACTCTGCTTTTGCTGTACTCAAGGGTAAACTTTTAAACTGGGGTCAAGTTTTACGGAAAGCTATTAGTCACTTTGGGCTCCTCTATGGATGTTATCATAAGAGGATTTTAGGTTTAAGAGGTTTGCTTGATTTGTTATAACTTGTATGTATAAAAGTGAATAGTCAAGCAGCATTTGCATTCCAATTGCTATTATTTAAAAGTAATCCTGGTTTATTCATTCCAGTGGGGCAAACTCAATCAGATCATGAACATTTGACTCCCGTCTAAATGTCCAACAAGGTGACTTGGTGTCATTAGGTACTCATCATATATGAGTTTCACAGGTGGATAAATTATGATCCCCAATGTTATTTGTGCATTAGGAGCCTTGTCCATGTGTACAAACACCTTGGTTATTGTGTATGTATATGGCTGCTTGGGTACACTTATTAAAAACCTATACTATGCTGGTATGTGTATAAAATGACTTAATGGCTTTCCCACAAGGAAGGTCTAATATTTAAATTCTTAACAAAGATAGTTATTTGAATCTCTCTTGATAGTAATCTCTGAACATTTTTGACACTGTGTTCAGACATAATATCCTTTGGGTTCACTTCTCTATTAATTACTAGAGTTTTTAAAGATTTCTACTTTTCTCACCTCCTTTGCAGCTTTATGTATTATTAATTCCCTATTATAAAATGACCACTTTTGTTCTTTTTAGCTGATCATTTGCTTTCTTATAAAAGGCATACGTTTTAGGATCTTATGGCAATTACAAACATGAAAAGCAATGACTATTTTATCAATGTGTGAAGGTTTAACAAGCCAGGTAAATTAAAGCAAAGTGTAAAAGAAACCATCTAGAGGAGTATAGTGATATCAAAGACATTCTTAACCTCTATTTTGTATTCTTAAACTCCATTATGTGTCTCTCTCTTAAATAAGCAGGAATCACATCACCACTGAAAGCTGCAGGTAACTTACCATGGGACTATATAGGACACATGACCAGAGCTGAGAGATTCCTGGACTGAGCATGCCCAGTACAAGGACTGGGGCAAAAAGTTCAGTTAATTGGCACAAAGCCAAACATTTCTAAGATGGCACCTTGGTAAAAGGCCAAGTAGGGTCAGGTCATAGCTCTGAGGTAAATAACAACAGTGAGCATATTCAAGGTTACTAGTATTGAACAAGTCTGAGCATGCCCAAGGTAACGTTGGTAGTGAGCATGTTCAGTAATTCTAAAGATCTGACAGTATAAAAGGCAGTGTGCTGACAGGCAGTTAGACAGCAAGTAACATAATTGGGAGAAGACGGACAGAAATTGGACACCAGCAAGAAGAGCTGCTAAAGCAGAATCAGAAAGTGTGGAAAGAGAGAGAAGACCAGAGCAAATAGAGCTGACTGACCAGATCTGAGCAGCAACTGCAATTAAAGAAGAATATCAAATAATTTATAAAGCAGCAACAGCGATTAAAAGAACAATGCTACAGGATTTAGAAAGGAAGCCTATTAGGTTTTTTTTTAATTATAATTTTAGTGTAGTCTAATGTAGCATATTATTTAATATGTGTATACCTGAAATGTGTGTGTATTTTAATTGTATTTACTTATATAAAACAGCTTTGTGCCAATTAACTGAACTTTTCGCCCCAGTCCTTGTACTGGGCATGCTCAGTCCAGGAATCTCTCAGCTCTGGTCATGTGTCCTATATAGTCCCATGGTAAGTTACCTGCAGCTTTCAGTGGTGATGTGATTCCTGCTTATTTAAGAGAGAGACACATAATGGAGTTTAAGAATACAAAATAGAGGTTAAGAATGTCTTTGATATCACTATACTTTAATTATAATTTTAGTGTAGTCTAATGTAGCATATTATTTAATATGTGTATACCTGAAATGTGTGTGTATTTTAATTGTATTTACTTATATAAAACAGTATAATTTAAGAGTTGCTCTCAGTGATGTGTTACAAACTAACCATTTGTAGCAAAGTGCATGACTTAGAATCCTTTAAACTGTATAAAAACAACGAGGAGTCCGGTGGCACCTTAAAGACTAACAGATTTATTTGGGCATAAGCTTTTGTGGGTAAAAATGCCACTTCTTCAGATGCATGGAGTGAAAATTACAGATACAGGCATAAATATATTGGCACATTAAGAGAAAGGAGTTACCTTACAAGTGGAGTACCAGTGCTGACAAGGCCAATTCAGTCAGGGTGGATGTGGTCCACTCCCAATAATTGATGAGGTGTCAATACCAAGAGAGGGAAAATTGCTTTTGTAGTGAGCCAGCCACTCCCAGTTCCTATTCAAGCCCAAATTAATGGTGTTAAAGCGCTGCAGTTTATCTTTGAAGTCTGTTTTTGAAGTTTTTTTGTTGAAATATGACTACTTTTAAATCTGTTATTGACTGTCCAGGGAGATTGAAGTGTTCTCCTACTGGCTTTATATGTTATCATTCCTGATGTCTGATTTGTGTCCATTTGTTCTTTTACGTAGAGATTGTCTGGTTTGGCCAATGTACTTGGCAGAGGGCCATTGCTGGCACATGATGGCATATATCACATTAGTAGATGTGCAGGTGAATGAGCCCCTGATGGTGTGGCTGATGTGGTTGGGTCCTATGATGGTGTTGCTAGAGTAGATACGGGAACAGAATAGGCAATGTGGTTTGTTACAGGGATTGGTTCCTGGATTAGTGTTTCTGTGGTGTGGTGTATAGTTGCTGGTGAGTATTTGCTTCAGGTTGGGGGGCTGCCTGTAAGTGAGGACTGGCCTGCCTCCCAAGGTCTGTGAGAGCAAGGGATCATTTTCCAGGATAGGTGGTAGACGTTGATGATGTGCTGGAGAGGTTTTAGCTGGGGGTTGTACGTGATGGCCAGTGGTGTTCTGTTGTTTTCCTTGTTGGGCCTGTCCTGTAGTAGGTGACTTTTGGGTACCCGTCTCAATTTGTTTCCTCTCTTCTCCAGGTGGGTATTGTAGTTTTAAGAATGCTTGATAAAGATCTTGTAGGTGTTTGTCTCTGTCTGCGGGATTGGAGTAAATGCGGTTATATTTTAGGGCTTGGCTGTAGACAATGGATCTTGTGATGTGTCCTGGATGGAAGCTTGAGGCATATAGGTAAGTATAGCGGTCAGTAGATTTCTGGTATAGGGTGGTGTTTATGTGACCATCACTTATTTGCATAGTATTGTTCAGGAAGTGGATCTCTTGTGTGGACTGGTCTAGGCTGAGGTTGATGGTGAGGTGGAAATTGTTGAAATCCAGGTGGAATTCTTCAAGGGCCTCCTTCCCATGGGTCCATATGATGAAGATGTTGTCAATGTAGCGCAAGTAGAGGAGGGGCGCTAGGCAATGAGAGCTGTATGTGATTGAGGTCTGAATGCTCTTTAACTTGCAATAAGATTTATGTCTGATTTCTATTTTTAGATTATATTGTAGTATGGATTATTAGCTACTTTAATAAAAAGATACTTTGTTTGGGGAGCTATATTGCCTGTGTCAATCACTTTATCACAAGATTATATCTATATCCTCTAGTGTTTCCTTAACAATCCTGGAAACTCAGACCTCATGAAGAACAGACTAAGGGGGCTATAGGCAGGTTATTATAGGGGCATCCCAAAATTCATTTTTTGGGGTAATGATAGGGTTCACTAACCAAAGGCAAAAGCTTTCCTGCAGCTAGAGCTTAGCTAAAAAATATTGAAACCTAAATAAATAAAATTAGTCAAATTTTTTGTCTTGCACCTAGTGGTAACAAGACAGAGTGGTAGCTTTTTGACCCACTTTGCACTGATATAAATGACTCAACATGACGAAGGTGAATGCTGAATTGAGTCCAATGGAGGCTTCTTTCAGCAAGTCACCTTGCACTTACATCCCTCTGTGGGGCTAGCTCACAGCTCAGCCCAAATCTCAAGAGATTTTTTTGCAAGAGCTCACCATGCTTAGATAGAGTGATGAGCTCTGCTGCATTCCCCCCCATAATGGTGTAGCTTTTTATGTGTAATAATTTTTATATAAACAACTTTTTCACATATACATAAATCAAAATTGAAAAGAGCAATTTACAAACAAATACAACTACATGGTTGAGATGAATTCCTTCCTGATTAGTTTATACCCTGAAGCGCAAGATTTTTTTTTAACTAGTTCTTCTGATAGTGTAGTTGCACAAAGGGACTTGCTGTGGTAGTGTGGGATTTGTTTTAAAGAGCTATGTTTCTGTACTGTTTCTTTGTCTCTCAACTTTTAGATGTAAGAATTCAGCTGTATTTTTGTAGGGTGCAGTGATGTGAAAGGATTCAAGATGGAAAATCTAACAGAATGGGGAATAAACTCTGCTGTAACATTTCATGAAGCTCCAGATGGTGATACAGCAGATTGTCTTGCTAGTTCTTTTTGTCTGACCGTATTTGGGTTACAGCTTAGGAAAATGCTTATTGTCAGTTGTGAGGCAGGTTTTTTAGATGCTGTGCACATCTTCAGTAATGTCTCCTCTCCTTTATTCTTTCTCTGACTGGTTTATTGCTTAAGTGGACTCCTTCTGTCTATTAGTTATACTTTCAAGGAAACTCAACATCACATAGTGTCAAAATATTACCTGGTATTAGAAGTCCTGCAAGTGAACATTTCAGCACAACCAAGAGTTTTTAAATAACTTATTCGTACCCTGGATGCATTGTAGTCAATTAGGAAATCAGCACTGACTTTGATGGGTCCAGGATCAGGCTTTATGAATCCATGTTCTTCTTAAGATAAAAGAGAGATATTGGAACTGTGTAAATTTTAGTGAAGGAGATGGGACAGCTGCTCAGTCAGAGTCACTGGTCTCTTTGTGAGAATGGCAGTTGATATTACTAATTGGACAGCCATTTCACCATGATTTTATCTTATTTCTCAAAGCAGTAATGCACCACCATAGTATCACTTTTCAATTTCTACTTCTATTTCTTTAAGTCAGGTATTCTGCATCCAGCTATTCCCAATACCAGTTATCTCCAATGATGGACCTAAATGATTGTGCAATACTTCTTAACCACTGAAGGCAATGCCCTGAAACATGATCACACTGAGTAATTTCTGCTGCTTCGTAGGCTGATCCATTTGTTTTTGCCTTGCAACAAGTTAAAGGTGCAAGGTAGCACACCACCATTGCTAAGTATACTGCCTAGATCCTGAAAATCCTGTACTTTGACAAATAGCAATAACCTTTGCTGTGGAAAAAAACAACCACACGTTGTGTTTGGATCAGAACCGCCTGAGGCCCCTTTATTACGAGCATGCAAGGGGAGTACCAGCGAACCGGGAGCCCTCCTGAATACAGATTTACTACAGCTTATATAGCAAAAAACCACAATTAGCAACACATACTTTCTCGTTAATAATTTTGCCATAATTGGAATACACCTGCCATAAAAGAAAGACAGTGCCAGCCAACTTTTCCTGTTATTCACAGTTTGCCCTTTGCAGTTACAAGCTTTTCTAACACTACCAGTGTGCAGTTATATTTCATAAGCCTGGTGATTACAAATAGTTCTGCTTTGTATTTTTCCATTACCCTGTCTCCAAATAACCCCTCCCTCCCTTTCTTTTCTGCCCTCCGGCTACCCATACAATTAACTTGACCAAAGTTTAGGCCTGAGCAAATTTTTTTACCAAACCTTCAACTGACCTCTGGCTAAACACTGAAAGTGTAACATTCAGCTCCAGCTTTCCTAGATTACCTTTCACTTATGCTTGATTACCCCAGTTCTGCTTGCCATATCCATTTGGAATAAAGGTGGAGGACTATCTGCACACTAACACTTGAGTTGCAAGATTGTTTAAATTGAGTCTTCTTTCCCCAGCCCGCAGGAAGGCAGAATACAACTCTGAGTTGTCAAGAAACCCTGAGCAGTAGCAACTGGCAGAAACAGGCCTCTTATTTTTAACAGCAGTACATAAAGGTAAAGACGAATGGATGGTTTTCCTTTGCAGGCCATGATCCCTTTCATTTTACAGTGGTAGAACAATGACTGTTATTGACATCATTATGAGTAATGTCCAGAGAATATTTTTCTTGTGAAAGCTCTTCTATTAAGGAGAGATGTGCTTGCTATGGGCTAGACATTCTTCTGTGTAAATGCTGTGAGTTTTAAACAACTTTTGGTGTAATTCAGGCCAACATGTCCAAACTTTCTGCTGTATAAATACATCTTGTACATCCTAATATACACACACTACATAATGATTGATACACAGAGGCACATTCTTGTGCCTTTGTCCGATTTATGATTTATTTAATTTCTTCATTTACAGAAGCTCTGGGTACGCTTCATAAATGCATGTTACCCATAAAAAAAAAAACTAATCTTGACGCAACATAAAGAGGTTTAATGAACCCAACTAACAGGTTCTGATCCTGCAAACATTAACATGCATAAAGTTACGCACATACATGAATGGTCCTATTGACTTCAATGGAACTACTCACATATGTAAAGTTAAGCATGTGTTAATTCAGGATTGGGACCAAAACCACCAACAGAATCCCCCTCCAACCACACCCATCTCCCAGTGGTCCAGGGAGAGAAGATGGGCTGTGCATCATTCCCTGAAGGTTAACACACTCAGTCTTTTGCAAACAGACGCTCCTATCCTGCAGACAAGTACACCATGTTCTCCAGTCCATGTTGCCAGGGAGGGCAAGAAACAGTGGGGAGTTACAGTGGGTCTACATGTATGCATCTGGTTTCTGTAATTCTCAGCTGATCTGAGGATTTCAGGAACAAATCCCTTGCCTGAGAAAGATGAAAACATTGTCAATACATATTCAAGAGTTTTCTCTATCGTGTGTGTGCTTTTGCTATGAGTTAGGTGACATCAAAAGAGAGACCGGGTTATGTGTGAGCATGAGCAAGACAGTAGTGATGCAAATGAACAAGAGGAAGGCCTTCAGAGGTAAGTCTAAAATTCACTCTTGCCTGTTAATGTTACATCCCATTCGTGCTTCAATGCCGAGGTGCAAGATAGGGTTCAGAGTAGAGCTACAGAATGATTCAAAGATTAGAAAACATGTCTCATAGTTATAGACTCAAGGAGCTCAATCTATTTAGCTTAACAAAAGGAAAATTAAGGGTTACTTGATTACAGTCTGTAAGTACATACTTGGGGAACAAATATTTGATAATGGCATCTTCAATCTAGGAGACAAAGGTATAATACAATCCAATGGCTGGAAATTGAAGCCAGACAAATTCATACGGGAAATAAGGCATACATTTTTGAGGGTAATTAACCACTGGCACAATTTGCCAAGGGTCGTGGTGGAGTCTCCATCACTGGCAAATTTTAAATTAAGACTAGATTATTTCTTTAACAGATATGTTCTAGTTATTTTGGGGGGTAGTTCTGTGGCTTGTGCTATAGAGGAGGTCAGGCTAAACTATTACAATGGTCCCTTCTGGCCCTGAATCCATGAATCTATGACAGCAATCTATGGGAGGAGTTTCAACCATAATTTGTAATTTCTTTGATTGTTTTAGTATTGTTGATACCAGTGAGTTCAATTATTGTATTGATAAGGCATCAGATAAGTCAGCTCAATCAGTTTATTAAAACATAGAGAAATCAGCACAAAGAGACAGGTTCTTACATTACCAATCTCTGGAGGACAGGCTTGAAGTTTATAGCTGAAGTCTGTTCTGAATTTCTTACAACAACTACCTATTGTTATACCCTACTTGTTTACTACGGATAGAAAATTCTACAGAATCCTCTTTATTAATTAAAGATCTTTCACACACCTTCTTATCTAGTTTCCAATTATTTTGCAGGTCAGAAAGATTTCTGAAGGCATCTTATACCAGTTATCCCTAAAACAGATAACTAGCACTGCCCATATCTAGCAGGCCTTAACAGAACATATATCTTGTTTTTGCCATTTCCTACAAGTATAAGGAAAAGGGAGCATACACATCCCCTTCCATATAAATGTAAAGCATGCTGGGAATATGGTCCATAGTTAAACAAGTTAGCAAAAATACAAAGCCTTTTCAAAATATATGATATTGGCTAACAATATCTTGTACAAAATTAGTGTTATTTAAAAATGTTTTCTGTATTTATTAGGATGGATTTTTTTTGTTTCAAATACAGAAGTACTTTTCATAATCTGTGTATCTCAAAGCACTTTACAACAGCAGAGTTAATAAACTATAACACACTATATTTTGAATTCCATGCTTTTCATAAAGCAGCTCAACATTAGTACCCTATATATGCTTACTTCATTGCAACTGCACAATTTGCTGGGGGACTTGGAGTTTTATCCATAGTAACTCTCAAATCTCTTTCCTAGTCAGTATGCAAGAAGGCAACTACTCCCATTTAAAACTCCCCTCTCTTCATTGTTTGCTACAGTACATGACTTGTTAGAATCATTAATCTGTATTGAACTGATGTTTCTGCAAATATTCCACCAATAACTTCTCTCTCACCTCTTGCAGTTCTGTTAATTAGGGTTGCCCTTTCATATTATTTTTATTTTAATTTGTAGCCCACTTGCTAATTGTTTTTTTTTTCTACAATGGTTGCATGTACTTCTCCAGTAATTGCTACATCTTCCTTAAATGCTGCTTAAAAATGAAGTACATAATTCAAAATGTGCTTTTTCCCCAATGCCAACCTGGGTGTTAATGTAAATTCAGTTGTGCCATGTTGGCACAGCCCTGCATTGATGGTTTAGTACTGACCCCCCCAGGTAAGTTCAGTATCTTAACCACTCAGAAACTATACTGATGGGCATGGTATAAGAACCTGAACAGAATAGAGCAGAATCATTCTGAGGTCGAGAATTTATTTCATTCCCTTCCTTGTGTATTAATGGATTACCTTTTCCCCATAACATGTCTTTCCCCTGATATTTTTTTATATTCCCCGTAACCCTTTCAGTTGTATTAACTCATTCTCATTTGTGCTGCAGAAGGACCTGATCCGCCATTGCCCTGAATCTTGGGTTGTCATTTACGTGTACAAAGTGAGGGTAAAACACTACCGTTCTGATGTGGTAGCATTTTACACCTCGACTGCATTGGCGTAAGTGATTACAAATGTCCAGGGCAATGGAAAATCACCCTTTTTTTCTTTTACCTGCCAACCTTTAATACACCAAATAGTCCTACATGGTTGTTTTCAGTTTTCTTTTTCTACAGCAGTTTGGTTTTAACTCAAATCTTTGATAAAGACTTTCATGAAGCTGCATTGTCCTCTTGTTTTTGTTTTGTTTTCTGCTTCTTCAAAGGCATTTATTTTTATTTTCAAAGGTGTATTGAATTGTACTTAGATCCCTTTATCTTCAATGGCTGCTTGAATAACAAACATCCTTTTAACCTGGCATCCTGATTACCTACTTGAACCACACAACAGATGAGCCACTGCAATCTACAGTGTAATGGTTACTGCATTGCAGTCAGTGTGGTGGATTTTCAGCTTGGCCTCCAGAAGGTTGTCATCATCAGTGGGGAGAGAATGGTTGCACGCCTGATTTGCAGCAGATCTCAACATGTGTTAATTAAGTCTGTAATATAGCTGCGAGGCAGCCAGATTTGCAGCCATCCTGGACTGCTCTGATGTAGCGGTTCAAAATAGTGTAATTAAAGGAGAGAAACAATGCCTTGTACAAACTTACAAAAGAAGCATGTTGTCACTCCCCTTTATAGCAAACAAGTCAGCCATTAAGACACCAAATTATTTCCTCTTTTCCTTTGATTATGTTGCGAATGACAATCATGAATTTCAAGGGACTGATCCTGCAAACCGTTCCTCATATGAATTACCCTTACAAGCAATTTCATTGAAATCATATTATCT
The DNA here is from genome assembly GCF_027887155.1 of Malaclemys terrapin pileata. NCBI lineage: Eukaryota > Metazoa > Chordata > Testudines > Emydidae > Malaclemys > Malaclemys terrapin. The sequence continues at coordinate 180,906,913 of NC_071507.1, read as the reverse complement.
GTATTAATAACCTATAAACAGAGTAATTGCAGTATATAAGAGGTATATGGTATTATTATAGCTATTGTATTTTGTTTGTTTTTAAGAATGTGTATTACTTGTATTTCACTAGGTTCAGAATAAAGCTGGGAGAACCGATCACTATGTTTGTTTGTGATTTAATGTGAGAACTCTTCTCCATTTGACCACGTTTGCACTCATGTTTCTGAATAGACTTTGTGAAAATGTTTAAGAGATCCTATTAGTGCAAATATTATTATTTGCATAAGAGAACACCATTTATGCGGGGAGTGCTTGACTAGACATTAATACTCCCCCTATGCCCCTTCACACAAGGGAGAAAACAAGTGTTTTTACAAAACAACAAAATATTAAATACAACTGACCAGGGTGAGTAGCAGTGCTGAGAAGGGGATGGCTCAGGGAAAGGGTGTTTGAGATACACATAAGTCACGGAAATGTCCCTTTTATGAAAAGTCTTTGCTTATGCTTCAGCACCCCCTAATATGCATTGTGGCAGATATGAGGGTGGGGTTGGAACATAGCTCAGGAGTAACCAACCTGTGGAATCACCTCTGTGGTGGTTCTGCCCTGTGACTGGATACCTGCTGTCAGTGTGATGTCAAAGGGCTGTAGTATGGGAAAGGAGGCCATCAGTGCTGTCACCGTCATCAAGGAGAAGTGGTAAAAAAAAAAAATAGCAGAACCAATCAAGGGAAAGGGGAAGACAGCTGCAGCAGCAATCATAAAGTAGACAACAGCAGCTGCAAGGCAGTAGTGAACAGTTCTTTCCTCCGGATGCACTGCAGCAGCTGGGGGCATCTGTAGGCAGATGCGGGGGCATCTGTAGGCAGATGCTCTCAATACTCATCTGTAGGCAGCAGCTCTCAATCAGAGGCTGCACATCCTGGAGGGGGAAGAGCAGCATAATCTAAAGGTTCCAGAAGGCACTGTAAGTGTAGCAGTGGTGAATCCAGTGACAAAAGGCAGGGCTGTAGAAGAACCTCGCATAGCTGGAGGAGGGGAAGGAACAACTGAACGAGTAGCAGCCGGAGACTACCCACAACAGGCACCTTTAGATGTCAGGCTCATTTCGCTCCTATATGATCAATTCTATAGAGCCCAGGCCTGGTCCTAAGGATGTTTGCCTGATCCTTATGCCCAGTGTCCTTGGGCTGATGTGTTGGATCCTACCACCCAGTAGGGCTCTACTACTCTTGCAATGCCTCTCAAAAATATTTCCCTTGCCTGTCCCTCAGGGAACCAAACCTCCAGTGATTTGTGCAGCCACTGTGACTCTTTATAAATTTAGGTCCTCTGATCATGAAACAGGAAAAGCTCCAGGCAATGTTAATGACCAGTCACACTACTTGGCTACAGAATTCTGAATACTGAACAGTCAAATGAATGTTCATGGTAAACAGTTTCTGAGCAAGGCAGCATCCTAAATTTGTTTACACAAAGTATTTGTCAGATAATTTGGAATCTTTTCATTATTGGGCACTGTGATCTTTTCATGGACAACTCACACAAAGGCTAAATTTGGCAGATAAATTGTTTGCAATTAATAATTTGATTCACTAGCAATTTCAGTTATAAATGCGCTACATTATATACATGGAAATTGTATGGTTACTTCTGTGCCTATAAATAAAGAGGATCCTCCATCTTCAAGCTACCAGTGCAAATCCAAAGGCAATTATGCTAGGTGGTGCATGGTACTTTAACTCCAAGTATAATTGCTATACTATTTACAGGGCATAAATAACCTTGTAGTTACTGAATTTTTTATTTATGGTCCTCACTCTACCTGGCCACAATTACATTATTAAAGAATAATTACATGAATTACATTACTTCTGCACCATAAAAAAAGATATTGTAGTATAGTCTCTGTTCATTTAAAACACAAAGGCTAGTGCAATATTTTTACAGTGTTAAACAATGCTATTTATTGGTGCAAATGATATTTAACCCTTATCCTTTGTCATCAAAGCATGCATATACAGTGTATTGGATCCTAGGGGTTTCTGTCTCTCCACAAATATATCACCACTGAATGGCTTTACTTACAGAACTTTAAACTTTAGCATTGCCCTAGAACTGAAATTGCTTCAAAATTGTAAAAGAAACATTTCTCAGAGAAGTTTATGATGATTCACCAGTGCCTGATCTTTTGTACAAATTGCTAAATAGCACAAAAATAAAAACCAATTATAGTCTCTATCTACTCGTTGATGTATAGCTTTGAAATAGTACATTTAAAAAACTGAATATAAATCAAGTTCAAAGCTGCCTTTACATACTAACTTTCAACAGAAGAGAAAGGAGTCAGAATAACGTGATTACATCAGTTAGCTCCTCAGAGTCTCTTTAAAAAAAGCAAAAGGTCTTGATATTTTTTGGTAATTTAGAAAAATAAAATGTAGACACTAGTAAATATTATGTGTTACACTAATGCAATAAGGCATTGCTCCTGCAATTTACAACACACACGTGGTTTGCTGTGCCCACACAGAGCCCCTTTGACTTCACTGGGGCTCTGTATGTATACAGCTGTTTGCTCACCTGTTGTGCATTGCAGGATTGGAAACTCGTGATGGAAGGAGGAGATGAAGTCTATATAGATCCTTTTTTTAATAGTTAATTTAGTACTAGTGAAAAGATCCAAATAAGGGATTGAATGACTCAGGGGAATGGAAATGGGATATGGTGTCTTTCACCTCTAGGTTATCACTTTGAATCTCATCCGGGAAGGTAGTGACCAAAAGTTATTACCACCTGAGAGCTTTCCGATGGTTTCTGTGAAATGAGTTAGTGTTAGGCAGACAGGCATCACCATCACAGGTGGCAATCTTGTCTGCAACCTGAGCAAAGCAGTGAAAGAGCAAATAGGTATTTATTGGATGGTGTGGGCATGCCTGAACTCCCCTCAGTCTGACACCTTTCATTAGCACTATTTTTTTAAAGAAAAAGGGGATGGAAAATGGAAGGCACTGGGCAGATACTAATAGAGACTGAAATTGTCTGTTCATCCACTAAACATGTACAGAGGCTCTGAAATTTCTGTGCACCAGGCCAGCAGTGAGTGCCAAATCTGTAATGCTATTCTAGAGGGTGCACTTCTTGAGATGAGAAGTAATTGAGTCTCCATTCTCATTCAGTCCTCCAAATATCTGTAGGATTGGGGTGTAATTACCTTCCCATCCATCCCAGTTGATTTGCTCTGAGATTTTATATACTTACAGTTTCTACTAATGCATTTGCTAGTCCATTCTGCACATTAATGTCACTCTGCATTCAAAAGTATCTCCTGAGCTCCCTTAAGCTATGTCTACACGGGGATCAAAACCAGCAGCTGGTCCAGATCAGCTGACTTGGGGTCACAGAACTCCCGCTCCAGGGATGAAAAATTGCTGTATGGACACTTGGGCTCGGGCTCCAGCACAAGTCAAAGCATCTACAGCCCCAGAGCCAAGCGCCACCAGCCCAGGTCAGCTGATCCGGGCCAGCTACAGGTCTTTTATCCCTGTGCAGACATAGTCTTAATGCCCAGGGTCCTTTTAATTATTAGTTTGTTAATTCTTATCTGGGGAGACTTTTACCCTCTGAATAGTTTTACGACATCTACCTTCTCTATGCCCTTGAAAGTTTGATGTGCCTTCATCATGTCCCCTTTTAATCTTTTCTAATGCCAATAAATCTAATTTTCCTAACCTCACTACATACAATAATTATAACCCCTGAGGCACTCCATTATCCTTTTCACGCTCTTTCTGTACAATTTCCAAATTGCTACTATCCTTTTTGTAACAAGTTGCCCAGATTTATGTACAATACCCCAGGTAAGGTCTCATTAGCTTTCTATGTACAGTGCCAAGACCCAAGATCATTGCCTCTGATATGTGCTCTACCCCCAAATTGCTACTGCAGTACATTCTGGCCTTCTGTTTCTTTTCCTGATTGCTGCCAGATATTGAGCTGATAGTTTTAGTGTTGTAGCTAATCGCTATCACACCAGGCATTTTTTCTTGATCAGTGTATTGCAGCCTTTGAACATTTAGGGGCAGTTTGTATCTGCCCCTTATGTGAGTGGCATGCAGTAAGGGGGAAATGACATAAAGAGCCTTCCACCCTTGCAAGGCCTATCTTAGGTCATGCAGAATAATACCCAATATACTTAGGATCTCCCCACACACAGTCCAGTGGACCTAGCCAGTCTTAACACAATAACACAAATGGTTGTCAGGTATTACACTACAGGTGCTCAACATAAAATAGTCTTCATGGGTGGGGCACTTTTATTGACTACAGGAGCATACCACTCAGTTTAAACCGGCTCAGGCTTCTAGAATTTTTTAGTTCACATGGAGCATGCTCATAGGCTTCACAGGTATTAGCATTGTCACCCCCATACTAATATTGCATCACCTTATTTGATATGTCACTCTTTGTGGTACCATCTGCTGCAGTGCTTGTGGATGCTTATGTGGAAATCGAAGAGGGAGTAAATACAGCTTGAAGGGTCCCCTCTGTAATGGCTACTGAGCTGCTACAGGGTGATACAGCCAATGAAAACATGATTCCTACAAGCCAGCTCAGGTGCCTGTGGACAGCTTTCATGTCCCTGGACAGAGTGTATCCCTTCCTTATGGAGGTCTTGCTTGCTTCCCTCTACACAGTGCCCCTTCACACAGAAGAAGCAATTCATAAGAAGGGAATCTGTATATGGTAGAGGACGGTAGAACCAATATTTTATTTTCTTGCATCATTTTGTAGTTATTCCTCCATTTGGAGAATGGCCACAGACTCAAATACTGTCTCCATTCTGGTTTTCCCTCCTTACATTGGTACTTCCCCATCTCCATTCTCAGATTCTCTCTCCAGGAAAAACATCTGAAATTTACAACATTTCCTCATTTTTCTGACCAAAATCCAGGAAACTGATTCTCCATTGCCTGGCACTGTATGGAGATGGTTTTATTGTTTCAAAGTGGAGATAAAATGCTAACAAATAAGCATGAACCAAAACATAATTCACAGCAGAACATTAGGGGTGACATTTTCAGTAGCAGAGAAGAGCAATGGGGTAAAATTTTCAAAAATGGGACCTAGGCACTTTTCAAAATTTTACTCCATTGTTCTGCTATGATTTTATTTTATTTTATTTTTCATTTTGGGAGACTTTACACTTAGATTCTATCTTGCCTCATCATTTAATCAGTGCAAAATGGATGTGAAATAGTATCATACTGATATTATCCTGGATGTAAACTTCACCATTAATCACTTTGTGCCAGATCTATTTCAGTGACGCTGTGCCAATTTATAGAACATGAGCATCTACTTCTTTCACCATATCCCATGCCACCCCCCGCTCTTTTTTCAAGCCTTTCTCTCTTTGTTTTTTCTCTTAACCCAAATTTCCTGACTTCTACTTTTTCAAAATCTTGGTTGTGAGCCTAAATAATCATGAAGGTGAGGGTCAGCCCACAGTGATATTTTGCCCACTGAATGTACCTCTTGACCCTCAACATTCAACTTCTCTTTTGACACGTCATTTTGTACTTAGTGCAAAACAATTTTTTTAAAAAATCTTGTTCTTATTGATTTTCATACAGAAGTGACACATTTTTCCAGAAATATTGTCTTCCAGTCAGCCAGGGCCGTCCCTGGGGGGGGAGGGCCAAGGGTGGAAGTGATGGATTCGTCTCATCCGGTACCAACCACGCCAGCCAATCGCACCGGCCCGCTGGGTTGCCCAAAGCATGGGGCCCGGAGCGGTCACCCCGATTCACCCTACCCAAGGGACGGCTCTGGTTGCAGCACAACAGATGCATTTCAGTGCTTTGGTACTTTTTGCTGTTTCTTTTCCATAGGTTCATAGAAACATAGAAGATTAGCACTGGAAGAAACCTCAGGAGGTCATCTAATCCAACCCCCTGCTCAAAGCAGGACCAAACCCATAGATTCATAGATTCTAAAGTCAGAAGGGATCATTATGATCATCTAGCCTGACCGCCTATGTAACACAGACCATAAAACTTGGCCAAAATACTTCCTAGAACATATCTTTTAGAAACTCATCCAATCTTGATTTAAAAATGGTCAGTGATGGAGAATCCACCATGTCATGGAGTCACCAGGGCAATTCTCTGGAACTACTCCATATGAAGCCAGCCAGGACTCAGGTGCCTGCCTCTCTCTGAGCATACTGTTGCCAGGGCAAGAAGCTAACACAGCTTTGACCTTCCTGGGTCTGACCTCAGAGCATTCAGCATCCCTTTCCACACCATGCACTTCCCGCAGCACGTCTGCCTGGGCAGGGTTCCTGGGGAAGCCAAAGGGCCTTGAACCCCAACATTAGGATTCTCAGCCAGTATGTAGAACAGAAGGGTTTATTAGTCGACAGGAACACAGTGTAGAACAGAACTTGTTAGCACAGAAATCAGTGACTTTCAGCCAAGTCCATCTTGGGGAGTCCTGGGCCAGATGCCCTGGACTCCCCTTCTTCCAATCCCCCCAGGCAGACTTCCCAGCTTCCAGCGACCCAACCTCAGACACCCCTGTTGCTCCTTCTCCTGGTCTTTGTCTTGCTTCCTGGGCAAAGAGTCACCTGGTCGTCACCTGGTTGCATCCCCCTCCTGGGTCTCAGGTTAGGAAGGGCACTGGCCATAGCATTTGTGCAGGCAGCTGGAGAAGCATCACTTGCCCCAGAGGGTCTCAGCCAAAGTCACACACCCTTATTCCCACCACCTAGGCACTGGTGGTGGGAATAAGGGAAACAGAGGCACACACAATATTCACGCAAACAGTAAGACTCACATAGGCTCAACAGCAAAGAGTCCTGAGGCACCTTATAGACTAACAGATGTATTGAAGCATGAGCTTTTGTGGGTGAATACCCACTTAGTCGGATGCATGTAGTGGAAATTTCCAGAGGCAGGTTTAAATATGCAAGCAAGAGTGAGTCAGGCTAGAGATAACGAGGTTAGTTCAATCAGGGGGGATGAGGCCCTCTTCTAGCAGTTGAGGTGTGAACACCAAGGGAGGAGAAACTGCTTTTGTAGTTGGCTAGCCATTCACAGGCTTTGTTTAATCCTGAGCTGATGGTGTCAAATTTGCAGATGAACTGAAGCTCAGCAGTTTCTCTTTGAAGTCTGGTCCTGAAGTAAGGCTCACATAGGCTCACATACAACAACAAGGGAAAATCCCTACTTCGTCACACACCACAACCCTTGATAAATTGTTCCAGTGATGAATTACTCTCATCTTTACAAATGTACACCTTATTTCCAGTCTGAATTTGAATAGTTTGAACTTACAGCCATTGGATCTTGTTATACCTTTCTCTACTAGATTGAAGATGCCATTATAAAATATTTGTTTCCCATGTAGGTACTTATAGAGTGCAATCAAGTCACCCTTAAATCTCTTTGTTAAGCTAAATAGATTGAGCTCCTTGAGTCTATCACAATAAGGTATGTCTTCTAATCCTTTCATTATTCTTATGGCTCTTCTCTGAACCTTCTCCAATTTATCAACATCCTTCTTGAAATGTGGGCACCATAACTGGAGACAGTATTCCAGCAGTGCCAAATACAGAGATAAAATAACCTCTCTACTCCTACTCGAGATTCCCCTGTTTATGAATCCCAGGATCACATTAGTTCTTTGGGCCACAGTGTCATGCCAGGAGCTCATATTCAGCTGATTATCCAATATGCCTGCCAAACCTTTTTCAGAGTCACTGCTTCCCAGGAGAGATTGAAATTATCAAAGGGCCTAACTCTGCCACCCTGCCCATGTGGAGCTGTTCTCTGTCTTACTATGTGAGCAGTCCAATGTGAGCAGTCCAATGGGTTTCAATAGGAAAGCAGAGAGCATGAAATATCTTGACTCTAGCAAAGTTTTTGATACGGTCTCCCACAGTATTCTTGCCAGCAAGTTAAAAAGATATGGATTGGATGAATGGACTATAAGGTGGATAGAAAGCTGGGTAGATTGTCAGGCTCAGTGATCAATGGCTTGATGTCTAGTTAGCAGCCGGTATCAAGCGGAGTGCCCCAGGGGTCGGTCCTGGGGCCGGTTTTGTTCAACATCTTTATTAATGATCTGCACGATGGGATAGATTGCACCCTCAGCAAGTTCGTGGAGATTCCATGCTGGGGGGAGAGGTAGATACGCTGGAGGGTAGGGATAGGGTCCAGAGTGACCCAGACAAATTGGAGGATTGGGCCACAAGAAATCCGATGAGGTTCAACAAGGCCAAGTGCAGAATCGTGCACTTAGGACGGAAGAATCCCATGCATTGCTACAGGCTGGGGACCCACTGTCTAAGCAGCAGTTCTTCAGAAAAGGACCCGGGGATTACAATGGATGAGAAGCTGGATATGAGTCAGCAGCGTGCCCTTGTTGCCAAGGAGGCTAACGGCATATTGGGCTGCATTAGTAGGAGCATTGCCAGCAGATCAATGGAAGTGATTATTCCCCTTGTGATGGGGCAAGGCCAGATGGCTACAGTAAAGTAGTGAGGAACAGGTATGTTAGCCCCAGGCTAAACAAATCCCTGGTACCATGGTAACCAAATGGCAGTTGCTCCAGGTTAATCAAGACATCTGGGGCCAATTAAGATCCTTCTAGAAGGCAGTGGAGATAGCTAGATTGATTGGGACACCTGAAGCCAATCAAGGACTGGCTGGAACTAGTTAAATACCTCCCAGTTACCTCAGTGAGGTGTGGGTGTCAGGAGCTATAGGAGGGAGCTGTTGGAGGAATGAAGTAGTATGAATCCATATCAGGTGCAAGGAAGGAGGCCCTGAGGTAATGGTGAAGGAGATATTGATTGGGGGGCTGCTGTGGGGAAGTGGCCCAGGGAATTGTACATGTCCTATTTCCAAAGTCAGCTACCATAGCTGCTAATTTTAGGGTCCCTGGGCTGGAGCCTGGAGTAGAGGGCGGGCCTGGGCTCCCCCCTCCCCTCCCTGATTAATCACTGAGACTGGGAGACAACAGAGACTGTGTGAGGGAGGGTTGCTTCTCCTCACCTCCCTTGTTGGCTTATGATGAAAATGGCTCAGTAAGCTGTGACCCTTGCTTCAAGAGAGAGAAGGGCTACGTGGAGGGTCACAGTGAACCTCTGAAGATAGCAAAATCCGCCCGGAAACATGGGACCCATGGAGTCAAGGACAGAACTTTGTCACACCCTCTATTTGGCACTGGTGAGGCCACATCTAGAGTATTACGTCCAGTTTTGGGCACCCTCCACTACAGAAAGGATGTGGACAAATTGGAGAGAGTCCAGCGAGGGCAACAAAAATGATCAGGGGGCTGGGGCACATGAGTTACGAGGAGAGGCTGAGGGAACTAGGCTTGTTTAGTCTGCAGAAGAGAAGAGTGAGGGGAGATTTAATAGCAGCCTTCAACTACCTGAAGGGGGGGTTCCAAAGAGGATGGAGCTAGACTGTTCTCAGTGGTGGCAGTTGCCATGGGAGAGGTCTAGGTTGGATATTAGGAAATACTATTTCACTAGGAGAGTGGTGAAACACTGGAATGGGTTATCTAGGGAGGTAGTGGAATCTCCATCCTTAGAGGTTTTTGAGGCCTGGCTTGACAAAGCCCTGGCTGGGATGATTTAGCTGGTGTTGGTCCTGCTTTGAGCAGGGAGTTGGACTAGATGACCTCCTGCGGTCTTTTCCAACCCTGATCTTCTATGATTCTATGATTAATCAACATAAATAAATGAATCAGAATAGGGCTCTAATGCTGGGGTTTTCCAAGGAGCCTAACAGAATTAGGTGCCCAAATGCCTAAGATGAAGTTCATATGATTATTTCAATTTATGTTTTACCCTATTTCATGTTCAAGTCTTTCCCCCCCTTCCCCACAAGATGAATTGCTTATAATCCATTAAGTAGTAATGTGGCTACTTTGTCATATTTTAGGACAGCCAAGAAATGATCTCACATAGTGAAATTTCATGTTGGTACACTGTTTATAATTTGCTTCTTTCCATAGAGATACACTGGATAACCCAATAAGTATTGGTTTCCAAATTATTGGCCATGGGCTCTTAGTGGTCTAATCTGCATAGTATTTGCTAGTGGTCCACAATGATTTAGCTGGTCACATGGTGCTGGTTCTTTCCCATTTCCAGATGCTAAACTTCATTAAGACAAGTAAAAATCCTACTTATGTGTTTCCTTTTTCCTGGTAAACAATTGCTATAGTTGTGATAAATGGGTTTTGCCACCTCAGATGGGAGGGGAGTTAGCCCACTGATTTGGGAATGGGAAGAGAGGTGGCCTGAGAAGCTCAATCTATATGAAGTAGTCCTGACTATGGAAAAATTGTCACTCCTATACTACACAATCATGGGGGCTGTGTCCTTCAGTCAATGCATTGCAGTTCTTCTATGAAACTTTTGTAAAGTTTTCTTTAACACTGCCACTTGGGTCATTTTAGTCTTTAACATCTTATCACTATTGGGAGAGATGTTGATGTTTTAATACCACATATATTTTCAACAGTGGATATTGTATTTGTGCAGACTGAATCAATACACTAGGGCATTTGAATTATTAAAAGAACCAACCTCTGTAGTCTTCATGCTGTCAAAGTTAAAAAAAAAAAAGAGCCATTACCAATAACCTGAACTCCTAGGTCTGTTTCATGAATACATCTTTCATTTTATATCCGCCAGCACAGAAATGTTCACTGGTGTTTATATTGTGTACTGTGTAAGTGTACAAGATAATTCTTAGGGGAGATTTTTAAAGTTAACTCAAATGGTAATCATAAAAAATAACCTGACATTTAAATGCATAGAGAGTATTGATTATCTTATTTCTGGCTCTCAGATGAGCTGTTGTTTTGCCTACAGATGTTTCCTCTTTGAAACCATATCAAAGAAGTCAAAGATAATGTATGCTAATTTCTGCATTCTTCCCAGCTTCAAATACATTGAAGATGGTGGTATTATCAGTGCATTGAATGAATATATTTTTCTGGACAGGACATAAGAAATTAGAGTGAAAGGAAGACATTTCAGCTGCATATTTGAAAAGGCATATCTAATATATATTTTAAATGACTAGTATTTTGACACAGGTTTAAAAGTTCCTATATTACTTTGAAATTTTTCTGAGCATCCTCCAAGTTGAAAATGTGAATTTGTTTTGATGAGTGCTTATAGAGGTTCCATCATTCTCAGCATATTTTTACTCTGTGATAAAAAATGGGATATTTATTCTTGTTAAAGGAAGTTTTATACAGTAACTGCTCACTTAAAGTTATCCCGGTTACTGTTGTTTTGTTGTTACATGGCTGATCAATTAGGGAACATGCTCTTTTAAAGTTGCGCAATGCTTCCTTATAACATTCAGAGTGGTAGCTGTGTTAGTCTGGATCAGCAAAAAGAACGAGGAGTATTTGTGGTGCCTTAGACTAACAAATTTATTTGGGCATAAGCTTTCATGGGCTAAAACCCACTTCATCGATGCATGCAGTGAAAAATACAGTAGGAAGATATATATACACAGAGAACATGAAAAAATGGGTGTTGCCATACCAGCTATAACGAGACTAATCAATTAAGGTGGGGTATTATCAGGAGGAGGAAAAAAAACTTTTGTAATGATAATCAGGATGGCTCATTTCCAACAGTTGATAAGAAGGTGTGAGTAACAGTAGGGGAAAAATTATCATAGCTTTTAATTTGTATAATGACCCATCCACTCCCAGTCTTTATTCAAGCCTAATTTAATAGTGTCCAGTTTGCAAATTATTTCCAATTCTGCAGTTTCTCATTGGAGTCTGTTTTTGAAATTATTTTGCTGGGGAATTGCAACTTTTAGGTCTCTAATTGAGTGACCAGGGAGGTTAAAGTGTTCGCTGATTGGTTTTTCAATGTTATAATTCTTTACATCTGATTTGTGTCCATTTATTCTTTTGCGTAGAGACTGTCCGGTTTGGCCAATGTACATGGCAGAGGGGCATTGCTGGCACATGATGGTATATATCACATTGGTAGATGTCCAGGTGAACAAGCCTCTGATTGTGTGGCTGACGTGATTAGGTCCTATGATGGTATCCCCTGAATAGATATGTGGACAGGGGAGGACACAACAGGGCTCAGGACAGAGGGAGCTTGCTGGCAGCAGCTGCTGTCTCAACTTGTTGATCTACTTAAAAAGGCAATGTATTTGTGGGGTCAGCGTACTTAAAGGGGCAATGTACGTCTCTCTCACACACACGGTGTGTGTATCTCTCTCTCTCTGCCATGCTGTCTCCTCTCCCTCCATTCATGCTGCGTTGTAGAGTGTGAGGCTACATTAACAACAATGTGTTAACCCTTGAGGGCTCAGCTGAGTGCTAGTTCATCCTTTAGCAGTAAGGCATTCCCTGGGAAATATCCCACCTTCTGACTTCACCACCTCAACCAAGCTTCACAATCATCATTGCTGTGTATAGTATTAAATTGTTTGTTTAAAACTTATACTGTGTATATCTATATCTATATATAAAAATATAGCCTTTTGTCTGGCGGAAAAAAAATTCCCTGGAACCTAACCCGCCCTATTTACATTAATTCTTATGGGGAAATTGGATTCATTTAACATGGTTTCGCTTAAAGTAGCATTTTTCAGGAATAGAACTACAATGTTAAGCGAGAAGCTACTGTATATACCCTCGATTTATATGGTTCTTACTGTAGCTGCATATACTATCGGTGTCAATTCCTGGGCCTTGATCCTACAAACACTTACACAGCTGCTTAACTAAACTGTCACAAATAGTCCCAATGAAGTCAATGGGGCTATTTACAATAGTAATGTAAGCACATGTTTGTGTGTGAGATTGGGGGCCTGGTTTTCATTACATTCAAATGGCAATTGGCACTGACTTGGGAGATATGTAACTATTAACAATTTTTTTGGCTACCTATTTTTTCAGTTTTATACTGAGGTGTACTTAGAATGCAGTGTCCTGCTGGTGGTCTGGACTAAGTATTCTGGTAAAATCTTGATTTTAAACTTCAGCAAACAGATGAATATTTTGGAAGTATAAGAGGTGGGATTTTTTTTTTTATAATGGTGTAAAAGAAACTAAAGCAATACTGTATATATGTATTTGGATCCTAACAGGACATCTTTACATTAAGTATTTTATATGCATATCTATAAACATATCTGTCTGCTTTGCATTATCTGAGCAATGCAAAGCATCCAGAAGATACCAGTGAATCTGACCCCTTGCCTCCATATCCAAGTATCAATCTTTATACTTTAGGAAGATTCCCCTTTATATGTTTTCATCATTAATAATGTAATATTGTGACAAAGATTATGTTTTTCATTAGCTTTTATTTTTATCGGATCAAAAACTGTCTTTAAAATTGGCAGCTAAAGGGTAAATTGCTGAAGGGTAAATTATCTGATTGCTCAAAGAAGCAGCTTTAAATGTTGAGTCACTTAAAATGAAGCAAGTAATTACAACTTTCAAGGCCAAAATCTGTCATTTGTAGCTGTGATCGGTACTACAATAAGCAACCTCTTGCTCAGAAGCACCTTTCATTGACTTTCTAAACTCTCCCTAGTATACAAATGTTCCTTAATTGGATTTTTTTTTCCTCTCAGCATGTCTTTCTGTTTCTGGTCCTTTAAATTTGGCAGAGACACACGATTGCAGTCCTAAAGTAACCATTCTACTCCTAGCAGCTGTTAGCTGCATCTTCCTCTCTGATATGTACCTTTTACATTTTCCCTTCTTTACTGCTGACGAAATGTCACATTGCCACAGTAGTTTATATACAGAGGAATGAAAATGCTTCTGGAATGCAGACACAAGTAAACTACTGTTTAATCTATTTAAGATGCAAATAGCCCACAAAGGGGTGAACCCACCATATTAAAATAAGTGAGGTAATTTTTAAAGAAACCAGTTGGAGGAATCTAAGGACTTGTTTACATGATGAATTTTACCAGCATAATTATGTTCCAGAGCAATGTAAGCAAAACTGGAAATAAGTACTCTAATTTAGGAATAAGAATGTCCACGCAGGGGGTTATAGAGGTATAATTGCTGTAATACTATAATTGCTATAATGCTGGAATAATTTCCCATGTAAACAAGCCCTAATAAAAGTGTCGCCTGACTTGGGGCCCATTCTTGCAAATAGTACCAAGACCAGAAATATATATACTCTGAGCTGCTGCATTTCTCTGCACTGGCTAATTTGCTGTAGAAATGCACAAATGCTTCAGTGAAATAAATTTGTTTTAAATTCAAATCAACAAAAGCCTATGAAACTTGTCAGGAATGGCCATTTTGGATAGGCCTCAGACAAAACCCAAAAGGAGAGAGTTTTAATAGAATATATAAATCTACCTCTTCTCCTTGTGTAACTAGGTCTGAGCACAATTTTTTTTATGATCTTACCCTTTAAGAGTGGAATTACAAGAAGTATGAAACTCAAAATAGACACCACAATTCTATTTCCAAAATATGGAAATAAAACTTGAAGCAAACTGAGTTTTCTCATGTCACAGCCAAATACAGGTGGAAAATTGTGTAATTAAGTTAATAACCAATCACATTATTATTATTATTATTATTATTATTTGTACTGTGGCAGTGCCCAGGAGCCCTAGTCATGGACTTGGACTCCATTGTGCTAGGCACTGTACAAAGAATAAAATGATGATCCCTGTCCCAAAGAATTTATAATCCAAGTGTAGGACAAGAGACAATAGATGGATCAATTCAAACAGATTGAGGAGAACAAAGGAACAACGAAACAACATTGGAGAGCAAGATAAGCAGTTATCTTCTAATCTAACGGTAACTCATGACCTAATCCAGCCACAGCCAAACTTAACCCAAAGCACTAGTGTCACCTGCAGTAAAAGCCCTTGTTAACTGTACAGGAAACATAACAACACCATAGCATGTCAAATTAAAAGAGTCAGATGTGAACCCCTTGCATGTTTGAAGCAGAAGAAGGGTCTTAAGAGGGCTGTGCTGTGATATGTTTTTAAGTAAATGTTTACTCGATAAGTAGCTAAAAATGTGTGATGTGTGCTGTGAATGGTAAATAGTAGAGGCTGAAAGTTAGCCCAGGAAATATTCAGAGATCTGGAAATGTTCAACTAAACTTGGTTTCCATTGACCAGACTACAGGCATATTAGAGATGTATCTTTTTTTCCCTTCCTAACTGGTGTTTCTCATTCATCACAATATGCAGCTGAACAGCTGTATCCCTACTGATATTAGGAAATGGATTAAACCAGAATACCAGAGAATGTAGTCTATTCTATAACATATGGCATCTTAGGACAGCATGTTTGGAAGTAGTTTGGGAAGCCCACTTGGGTCCATTGCCTTCTCCTTTGATTTAGCGGGTGGCTTTCATTATATTAGCCTAATTCCTGTTAAAACCTATACTAGCTACTCCTGTTTTTGTTATTGATTACTGCAATTATTCTGTACGCCATGAACTCTTCTCTGATAAAATCCTTGGGTGTCTAGCAATATTTCAGCTGACATAGGTTTGTATTTAATAACAGCTTAAATAACACCTCTCCTTACTATTCATTCAGGTTGTTACTTAGTATTCCTTCTTCCTCCCTTGGGAAAGTTAAATCCAACCTTAATCTAGCCCTCTATATGGTCTTTGTCTTCACCTCTATTTTATAAACACAAATATAAGAAAATAATATTTTAGAAATGTATCAGCTTTTCGGTCAATAAAATTACACTTGTAATCTTTAACAGGCTCTTTCTCCTTCATTCAGCCTTTTCTTACTCCTAGCATAATACATTTTTAATGTCCTAAATAGGTTAACACAATTTTTTATTCCTTCTTTGCCTTGACTTTTCTTCTCCATCTTCTTCTTTCTTATTATTGTCTTCTATTTCCTTTATTTTCATTCTGTTGCCTAATGTGGACTGTGAATTGCTTGATGTTTTATACTTCTGCTTTTTTATTTGATTATATTTGCATTTATTCATTCATACTGGCTTTGTTTCTTTGAACAGTATAAGTATTATCTGGTGACAGTTATAGGCTGTGGCTATATTTCCAGTTCCCTTCTGTGGCCTCTCACCAGCATTGCCTTACATTCTTTCCTATATTATTCAAAATTTGTGCTTCTGAACTTCAACTTCCTCATTTCCCCCTTTTTGTTTCATTTAATTTTTTTTAATTATCAAAGGTCTCTTATTGAATGATTATTCACTTCTGCATCTCCAATCATATCCTCAAGAACTGACCCTTTTTTATTTCGTTTTCTTTACTTATTTTATAAGGTACTGTTATTCATAATGTTTCTATGTCTACAAATATTAATGCATCACTCAGTGTATTTTGTTTTGTCCTGGAGTATGTTTGGGTAACTAAATCATCTTTTTACGACTACCTTTTTCTTTTCCCAGACTTCTACAGTATATGTTTCTCCCATGACCATGCTTTTCCTTTTGGTTATTTTGGTCTACTGCAAATTCTTAATGTGACAGAATCCTAGGAGTTGGATATATTACACCTGTACTTCTGAATCATCATGTTCCACTTCATTTACAGTTTCTGCAAGTGTTCTTTTCTCATTGATTTACCTTCCTCAAACTCTAAGGATATTACCTCGTTCATTTTTTTTTCCTGAGTGGTCCTTTATGTAGGACAATATATCCCTCAACAGTCACCTGTATTGATTTTCATTTCCCTGTTACATTTCAGTTAAATTCCTTTGTACTATAGGTCTATTCACTGTTAAACTGCTTACAATTTACCATTGTAATGATAAATTCACCAAAGCGCTATTGGTTTTTGAGGAGAGGTCTTATATCCTGATAATTGGATTATATGTTTCCATTCACAGCAAAATCCTTCATGGGTGCAACAAAAACTCCACTAGTTTCCACGCATGGAGTTCCCTCCAAATCGTTTAATTGGGGAGTTTGCTCTTACCCAATTATAGCCTGGGGCAGTGACCTCTATGCAGAGACCCAAAGTATCTGTACTGATTCCTTTTCTACTTCCTTCTCCAGAGACAACATGGCTCTCTCAGGAGCAAAACAGGAGGCTTTACTGTAATAGCTGCACCAATCCTGTTCTCTAGCAGAGAGTGGCAGCATGTTGGCCAAACCAGCAATAGCTGCTACATAGTTGTCTACTTGAAAATCTACAGAGATCCAGAACATGCTTCTATCCCCACTCCCAGCTCTCTATACACATACTCCAACAATGCCCTACTTTGCAGAGGAATTTCTGGATTAGGGCCCTAATTTGCCACATTTTGTTAGCCTCTGCAGCCCATACCAGAAGTGATATATGCTACTGTATGTTTCTTTACTTCTGACAATCTCCCTGTTTGTCCTGGTGTAGTCTTTAGGCATGTCTACAATGCAAACTAAGGTGTGTTTTTAAATTGGGTTACCTATCTCAGGTTAAAACGGCAACGAGACAAGGCAACTCAGCTTTTAATTGGGTTACAGCTCAAATTCAATCTCAGGCTCGCCTATAGGCTGTAACACAAGTGTAAACATGAGTTAAAAGCAAATTTCCCATGTCTTTACTGCTATTTTAATCCAGGTTAGCTAACCCAAGTCAACACCTTTTTTGGCAGTGTAGACATACCCTTTCTTTCACTAATTTATGAGACTGTCACCTTGTGCCTCAAGTGCTTATTTAGAGCTGTTTCTTCTTTTACTTCTGGTGGCTTTGGAAATTTGAATATGTATCTTCTCCCTCATACATCTTTTGTGGAGTTTCTCAAAGGCACTGTCAAATACATTTAAGTATTTTTATAGATGTCCCCTGATATGTAAAAAACCCTAACAAGTGTCCATAATCAAGATTGCCTGAGGAGGCCAATGAAATGTTGGCTCAACCAGCTGGTTGGATTTTCAGTAGCTGCCTGATTGATATTGTTGGAAGACTAAAAGTCACTGTTATTTTACAAGGGTGACAAATAGTATCTGAGTGATTCTGTAAGAATTAATAGTTTCGTTCACTTCGTAGTTTATATCCTTCTGCTGAGGAGAGATGTCTTGCTGTTCACTAGCAAAGAAGATGAAACAACTTTCCTCGAAGACAAAAAAGATCAAAGATATCATCATGTATCTTTTTCCTTTCTACCCACTTCATTTTTCTCTGCAGCAACAGGATGGGGTTTCTTTCCAAAGGAGAACGATAATTGTCAATAATGGACTGCGATTTTGCAGGCTGAACTGTCCCAGACAAAAGGATTTAAATGCAAAAACATTCCTCTTACTGCTGGATTATTATGGATAGCTCACACAGTTCTAATACCTGTAACTTCATTAGCCAAATTATTAGCTCCATGACTTCTCCCATGACATTGAGGGTGACTAATAAGTGACTTATTAATAAAAACAAATCTAGCCTGAAGTCCTTATCCAACAACCATTACTCATTCATGTGGTCACTCTAACTATTCATAAGACTAAGTATTATTCAGTAAGGGTTGCAAACTGGGCCCTTTCAGATTTACTAGAGATACTCACAAGTTACTAACTTTTAATTATTTACCCCAAACAGTAGTGATAGTTGCTGTCTTCAAAGATCTATACAAATATTGAATAAAAATAATTGTTAATATAACCCTCTGAGATATGCAAGTAATAAGTAAGACATTAGCCCCTCATCCTCCATTTTACATGTTGAGAAACTGAGGCAAAGGGGTAAAGAGTGAGACTGCCAGTGTCAGTCAAGATTAGAACTTAGCTACTAGCTCCCAGTCCTCTCAAACAAAAACTGTTTTGTCTTTACATGTACCTTATTAAGAATTACCTAACATGAATACCTTAAAAGATTACTTGGCAAATTATAATTATTTAACTAGTATACCAATATTTATAAACTACATGAACAAACAACCCTCTTAAGTAATTTCTTTTTTCTTCTTGACTACAATTTATTTGGTATTCCAAACATTAGCTGAACTACTGCACAATACACGTTCATCATTTTCTTTTTTTCAAATTTTTATGATGTTGCCCAGAAGATGAGCTAGAATGTGTCATGTCACCTGGACTGTTTCTCTGTAAAGACCTTGATGGGCAAGACATTTTTCATCACCACCCTCTAATTAGCTGGTGCTTTCTCATTCTTGCTTTACATCTGACTGGTGATTTCTCTGACTTTCATGAACTGTGTGGTTATTTAATAGCATGATAATAAGTGTATTGATGGTGAAAAAACTCATGGTAGCAACTTACCAGTGTGTTAAAGGTATTATGAATTTTAATGTATTCATCTGTGATGTGTTGAAATTCAATGATTGCTGTGGTTTGTGAATATACTTGTCAGAGCATTGTGGGCATTTTCTTCAATAAACTCTGTTGAAATCCTGAACTTTATATTTTGTGTATGTTTTAATTCTCTTCTGGGTATACGCCAGTAAATCATAAATCTAGCAGTGTGTATAAAAAGTCCTACTAAATGTGCGGCATGTGCTACCTGAAACAGAAATGAGCCTGCTGTAGCTTTACTGCTCTCTGATGGGGTGAGAGACATAAACAGAGGTGTCTGGATTAAACTTTGAAACGGGATGCCTTCAGCGCCTCACTCGTGACATGGTGTCCTTGTATTTAAAATAAGACAGCCTTATGTGTTCAGCAGACATCTCTTTTTACATCACTCAGCTGAGCAATTTTTGCTCTCATTCACTTTGGTTCTAACCAAAGATTCATTCTGCCAGCTAGGATTGTAGCACTTGTGGCTGCAATCAGATAAAAGGATAGTCAGTTTCCTCTGGAACCTTATGGTTGTGTCCAGCTTTTTGTTCAGATGAATAAAGTCAGACCACTGAAAGCTTCACTGATGATATTGCATGTTGGCTTTATCTGGCCCAGTGTTTGTTTCTCTCAAATTTTATGCATTTTCACACTGAGCAATAGCTCCAAAGCACTGTGGACCAATACAGACCTGATGTGACTGGAGCTCTGTTGATTTAATGGAGTTTCATCTGCCTATACCAGATCTGTATTTGGTCTGTTTTTGGTTTTAGCAGGTCACAATCTCATCCTGCACAACTTGTAGTAATATGAGGTACCAAAATGATCAAATGCCAGCTCCCCCACTGAAAACTGTAAGACATACACAACTTTTTCATTAGAGAAATTGCTGTTTGCTCAATTTCATCTATATCTCTTACAGCATTCAGCAGGGGAGCTAACTAAACAGCAGGTCTCTTCAGCTGAAATGGACTTGCAAACTAGAGCAAATTGAATGTTTGCCTCTGGCAGATAGCTCCTTATTGCTTAGTGCTCTCTGATTTTATGCACAAAGGAATGCAAAGGAAAATAATTTATTGTACCTCTATGCTACATTTACATTTTAGGGGTACATGTTCCTTTAAAACAGTTTCAGCTTCTGCTTTGTTCTTTCGAACAATGAACTATTCAAAGATTTTGTATTTGTCTAAAGGTGATAATGTTTTTGGCATAGGTCAGAGATACTGATGAAGCAAAGTATCTACATTATTTAGTCCCTCTCGTTCATGCTGCATTACAAGAACATGATTACACTAGGAAGACTTTAACAAATGAATTTCTATATCATGTTACGCAGGTTGTTAAGGATCGTGTGTTACTCTGTAGCATGCAAACTGAAGGGACTTGGAATAAGAAATCATATACAATGTCACAGCAAATGTTAATATGCTGCAAACAGGGCCGGCCGGAGCGCGGTCGGAGCCCTGGGAGGAGGGCGGCGAGCCCCAGCCGGGGCTCTGCTCTCCCCGGCGGCCGGGGGGGAGGGCGGCTGGAGTGCGGCCGGAACCCTGGGAGGAGGGCGGAGTGCCCCAGCCGGGGCTCCGCTCTCCCCGGCAGCCAGAGCACCGGGGGGAGGGCGGCGAGCCCTGGCTGGGGCCCCGCTCTCCCCGGTGGCCGGAGCTGGAGCGCCGCACCGTGCCGCCCCCCTCCAGGTGCCGCCCCAAGCACAAGCTTGGTAGGCTGGTGCCTGGAGCCGGCCCTGGCTGCAAACATACATTGCATAATCCATAGCCATATGCCAATAGATTTTTTTTAAAAATGTGCAGATAATTCAGAATCAGAACTCACTCTCTTCACCAACCTGTTTGTACAGTGCCTTGCATCACCTGTTTCGGTGATACCACAATCAAAATAATACCATCTAGCTCTTATATAGCACTTTTCATCTGTAGTTCTAACAGAGCTTTACAATGGAGGTCAGCATCACTTTTCCCATTTCACACATGAGGAAACTGAGACGGGAAGTGATTTAATCATAGAATATCAGGGTTGGAAGGGACCTCTGGAGGTTATCTAGTCCAACCCCCGTGCTCAAAGCAGGACCAATCCCCAGACAGATTTTTGCCCCAGATCCCTAAATGGTCCTCTCAAGGATTGAGCTCACAATGCTGGGTTTAGCAGGCCAATGCTCAAACCACTGGGCTATCCCTCCCCCAATATTTCCCATGTTCCTGTTCAGCTGGCCTCTGGCTGAGCTGGGAATAGACCCTGAGTCTCCTCAATCCTACTCCAGTGCTCTATCTGCTAGGCAATGCTGCAGATTATCATTGATGAACAGCTCACTTATTTATTATCCCGAATAAAAAAGCCTTGCAGTATTGGATTACAGGAGTTAAATAAATTAAAACTTGGAGAATATAAGAATGTATTTTGCATATTAAACACATTTCTCAAATACATCACTAATAAGTATTCACTCTGCAAAATAGTTACACTTTTCACATTCCCATTACTCAATCAGAAATCACAGCAAACTGGGGATGGTTTTTGCTATTCACCCGTGTGGTGTTCCATTCATGAGCCAGATTCTCCTCTTGTTTATACCAGGGTATACCAGGTGTAACCCCATGGAAGTCAATAAAAACAGTTTGAGTGAAGATAATGGCTCACGGCCTCATAGTCATATGTGACAACACAAATCTCTAACTTAATGAGACATGACAAAATAGAAGTAATAGGTTAATTAATAACGCAGACACTTGTAACAGATCACTCACTGAATAGCATTATTTCCCATGTTCCTCTTCAGCTAGAATCGCAGTATACTCATTCATTATGTTACTGGAAATAATGGAAATAAATCCCAGATTTGAAATATGACCCTTACATCAGAGATCATCAGATAGTCATCAGTCATTTTTATTGTATTGCTAATATTCATGTGTCCTACATGTGTAATGGATTAGGTGTAGTAATATATAAATATTAATTTATTTTATGGGATGGTCATAAGAATGTCCATACAGGGTCAGACCAATGGTCCATCTAGCCCAGTATCTAGTCTTCTGACAGTGGCCAGTGCCAGATGCTTCAGAGGGAATGAACAGAGCAGGGCAATTATTGAATGATCCATCCCCTGTCCTCCAGTCCCAGCTTCTCGCTGTCAGAGGTATAGGGACACCCAGAGCATGGACTTGCGTCCCTGATCATCTTGGCTTAATTGCCATTGATGAACTTATCCTCCATTAACTAATATATCTTTCTTTTTTGAACCCAGTTATACTTTTGGCCTTCACAAGACCCCTGGTAAGAAGATTCACTGGTCAACTGTGCATTATGTGAAGAAGTACTTCCTTGTGTTTGTTTTAAATCTCCTGCCTACTAATTCCACTGGGTAACCCCTGGTTTTTGTGTTAGGTGAAGGGATATATAACACTTCCGTATTCACTTTTTACATACCATTCATGATTTTATAGCCCTCTATCATATCCTTCCTTAGTCACCTCTCTTTTAAGCTGAACAGTCCCTACCTTAATCTCCATATGAGGAGATTTCTCTGTTTCCTTCTCTGTACTTTCCCCAAATCTAATATATCTTTTTAGAGATGGGGCAACCAGAACTGCATGCTGTACTCAAGGTGTGGGGATACCATGGATATATACCATGAGAGCTGAGGTGGTGAGCTTTATTTGATCAATTCTAGCCAAGGAAACTTCCATAGGTATGTTTGTCAGGTATACATGTCCAAAAAGAAGGTTCACTTCATGTCACATGCTGCTGTCTTACTGCAGGATTATCACAGGCCTTTGTGCAAATGTGCAGGGAATGCAAGGGCACAAAATGCCTGTCCGCAGCCCTTTCATGCCTCAAACAAGGAGGGCCAGAGGAAGTTGCAGATCTTGTGCAGTGGGGACTCCAAGGTCTGCTCCTTCCATGTGTACCCCTTGTTGCCCCTGTCCCTAAAGAGATGGGAAGGAGACAAGGCCATGGTTGCACCTTATGGGGTCAGTCCATGCACTAGAGAGCTCAAGGAAGGATTGAATAGTTGCTTGTTGCATTTGTCATGTTCAGTCATGGGATAATATTAGTTTGTGGCAACACTTTGGTATATGGCAAGTAACCTTATTTCGCACACTACCACCAATAGTGTTTCCTATCTTCTAAACATGCAAAAGTAATAATATATTCGTATGCTATTAATGTAGCCTGGCTGCCAGTTTTCCTGATTTTTAAGATATGGTGAAACTACTTCATTCCATTTTTTCCAAGCTATCAATAAATTGTAACCAGTGTGATTAGGAGGCTGAATATCTGCTTGTTTATGTGAAACGTGTTGATGATTACAATGAAAAGTGTCACTTTATTGATCATGGCCCATTGTTATTACAAACATTGAACTAACCTATGGGCAGTATTTTAATGCAAATGTTTGGCAAAAGTGAATGAGGGCTCCACAGGGACTGAGGTTTCTAGCCACAGCCGCCCACAACTCAGACTGCAATCAACATATACAATATGATTGTCGGAGATGCAGAGTACCAGCATCTGCTATTGAAATCAATGCTATCTGTTTCTACTCCGCACCTGTCAAAAGCTGGCACAATACATTTAGTAGAGAGGAAAATCTCCAAACAGCCTGAATTTAACAAGCACAATTAGTATCTGTCTATTTTAGGTACTTATCTGGCTCTCAATAGCTTAGTATCTGAGCGCCACAGAATCTTCAGTGTGTTTATCCTTGTAACTTTCCTGTGAGGCATGGAAGTGCTGCTATTCCCTTTTTACAGCTCCCTGCAGCTCCCAGTGGCCCGCCTGATTGCCAATCCCTGACCTAATGTAATACATGGTCTTGTGTTAGTTGCCTGGGGTCCCTATGCAATGCACGGGGAGAGTTAGCCACCTACGAATAGTATCTATAAAAAACAGCATGCTCAGCAGGGAGCCCAAGCCACTTAAACTAGCCAATGGAAGATGCTGATGTGAGGGCTAGGTTCTAAGCCCCACCCTCAAAGAGAGTTAGGCACCTAAGTCCAGATCAGGTGGAGAAACTTATCTCTGCTTTCATGCAAATCACTGAAGAGGATGTGGTGCCCCTCCTCCCTTAATTTTTAACCCAGTGGTTAGAGCACTTACCCAGGATCTGGGGAAGACAGGCTCAATTCCCCACTCAGCTTGATGTGATAATGGAGTGGGTCTTGTGTCTCCCCCTCCCACGTGAGTGCCCCAACTACTGGGCCACAGAGGCATTCTCACTTGCTCTTTGGCCCAATGACTATTTCATTATGTATATACAGCGGATCAGCTGCAATAGCGGGATCGATAGAGACCTGCTCCAGGACTCCATATAGTCCAGTAGTTAGAGCATCCTCCAACTTCCACTCCATTCTCCTCATCAGGCAGAGTGGGGAATTGAACCTGTGATTCTCACATTCTGGGTGAGCTCACTGGACTAAAACTTATGAGGGACATACCACCATTTTCTCCTCTTCTGGCTTTGTTTGAATTGGGGACTGACCTGGTAGGCAGCTTCTGAGTACCTACTGAATTGGGCGTCACAGGTGAGATAGGCAGGGATACACTAGTTTGAGGATGCAGCTGGGCCCAGGTGTGAGCTAGGTGCCCAGGAATACAAACTAAAGCAGCTGTGGGCCTGTACACTGGCAGATTTTTAGGTGCCTTGAGGATTTCACCTGTGGAAATTTAGGTACCTAGAGATGTATACAAGTAGGTGGCAGCTTACTGGGAGTTTTGAGGATCTCAACAGTGCCTAAATGTTGGACTCAGGTGCCTAAGGTAGCAGCTAGGCATCGAAGGGCATTTGTGGATGTAGCCCTAAGTGCCATATTGAAGGTGACACAACAAATCTTTGAGACAGCAGGAAATTGAACCTGAGTTACTCATGTTGGAGGTTCCACCTGAGCCACTGTACCATCTTTCCTCTGCAGTTATTTTCTTTAATGATTATTTTTTATTCATTTTAAACTTAGACTCTGATTATTTTCTCAAGTTTAACGTAATCATTTCAACAATCCTTTGCTCTCATACCTTTAAACCTATATTGTGCTATTCTTCCATACTATTTGTGTGTTCTGGTTTCTTTTATGCTGCTTTTGTGGGCTCACTGTCTTTCAGGTTAACTTTTTATATTATGAATTATTATTTATTATTATTTATTATCAATATTATTTGTTCAAATGCTGTTCCTGTTTCATGGTCTGCTTCTTTTTTGGTGGTTCCTGCTTCTCTGTGGATTAATGAATTGATATGTATTTTCTTTGGAGTATTTTACTACTCCTTGACTTTATTTTTCTGTGTTGCCCTGTGTCCTATTCAAGAATGGAGTAAATAGGATGGACAAGAAGTAGGGTGCATTAACAGAGCTGTGGGGAGAAGTTTGCACAGTGCCTACATGCTGCATGATCACTTAATAAAACCATGCTCTTTTCAGACTGCTTTCTCCACTCTATCTGTGTTGATTCTGTTTGTTTTTCTCTCATTTGTATCCAGCTCTGTTTCATTTTGTACTCTGAGGTCCCATTTACTTCTCTGAATATCGCCTCTCCTTCCCACACCGTCATGCTTTGTCTATATCGTCTGACTGAACTGGAGCAGTGTAGCAATTAATAGGGAGTCAATCAATAGTTCAGTAATTGGCAGGAAAACACTGAGCTCCAATTCATTTTGATTCACTCCCCACAGATACAAGGACAGCTGTCTCCCTTTTAGGCTGCCGTTTTAGATGAAGAAAGGGAGATAGACAATGGAAGCTAAATAAAGCAAACAAACATATAAACAAAAACCCTACAAACAAAACAAAGCAGCTCTTACAGCAGGGAGGAAGTAGGTAGAAGTTAGTTTCAGTAGTAAGAACGGTAACTGCCAGAACAAGATGCACAGGAAGTGAGATCATCAGATCATGAAAGGCACCAGCCTGTCATACATCTTTAAAAAGTAAAATGTTGAAAACCTCTTTAAAAGTTGTACAAACAGTTATGAAGGATATAACAAATTACATCAGTTCTATTCCCTCCCTTTGCCTAGCTGGTTCACTAGCTCTGGTTTTAACATACTATATGGTCATATGAACGTAAGTTGGCTATTTGGGATCTCATGGCTACTATGAGCCAGACTTTCAAAAGACCTTAGGGCCCAATATTTCAGGGGCCGAGCACCCACTCTCAGGGACAGACTGTTAAAAGAGCTCAACAACCAGCATGCTGAGCACTTCTGGAAAATCTGGCCACTTATAGTGCTTAAATTGGAGCTGAGCTCCTCTGAAAATCAAAATCTATAAGATTATGTCACGTGGTTTCCAACACTACACATATAGGTAGAGACACATGTCATATTCCTTTGTGCTGGTACATACTATGTCATGAACGATCCCCATCTGGTATCATTTGTACAATATTAACTGATCTTTATATTCCATATAAATTGAGAAATTTTGGAACTGTAGCTTACTGATGCCTCTTAAAATAGGATCCCCAGTAATATTGAAACACACCATAGCGGCAGTTGAAAGAAAGAATTGTGAAAGCTCATTGTTGGATTATTTTTAGGGAAAAAAGAGCATTCGGCAACAGGTGAACCAATCAGATTGCCTGTTATGGAGCAATGTGAGGTGATTGATTCTATACAGGGCTGACTTATCTAGCTAGCTAGCAGCTACCATTTTTCTTATTGCCCCAACACTTTGGCTATCACCTGTATTCTATGTTTACCACATTTCCCAATTATGACAGGGGAAGTATTGTGCAGGCGGGTAAGGCAATTCCACCAAAACACACTAGGTCAACCAGTTATATTCCTTTCTCAGAAAGAACTTTATATATGAGGCAAAGGACAAAAGTTAACAGAGCATTAGAAATGTAACAAAAGATGTTCCCCAGTTAGCCTTTTTTAGCCCCGACCCACCTTCCCCACCCCAAACTAGATTAAGAACCCAGCCCTGTTCCAGACAGAATTTCTTGCCCTGTTCCCTGGACAGACTGACTTTGTGATGTCTCTGCACCCTGTCACATGTTGTCATCAGGTTACTATTCCCTAAGGGCCAGATTCTGACCCTCGCAATGAGCAACCCCTTACTCCACAAGTAGCACTACTCTGATAGCTATGGAAACTCATCTGAATCTGGCTCTAAGTTACAATATTGTCTAAAAAATCAGTTATTCCCACTCTTAACAATTTTCATTGTTTCAAGAAGAGTATTAAAACTGCTGTGTTCTAGTGACTTTATATTGAAAGATCACAGTAGGACTAAATGGCCTGTATTACAGCAGCTGTACACTATTGAATACATTAAAATACAGGAGGCTGTGATGGGGTGTAGGAGGCCTTTGAGGGCCCCTGTGGGAGGGCACACGTTCCTACCACAGCCTGCCCCAGGACAGCAGCAGCGAAGGTAGGTCCTGCAAGCCTGCCTAGAGAGGATGCATAGAAGCAGCCAATTAGGGCCCAGTATGCTCCAATAAAAGGAGCTGCAGGGTGTGAGCAGGTCAGTTCTTGGATGGGATGAGAGGACTAAGGTGCTTGAGAGAAAACTGGGAGAAAGGGTCTGGTGGTACTTGCATTTAGTGAGGAAGACTTAAATGAGAACTTCAGGCCACGGTGAAGAAAAGGGGGCTATACAGAGGAAAGGTCCAGGGAATAGAATTAGCAAACTGAAGGAAGCAAAATACAGCTGTCATTTGTATGCTCTGTGGCCTGGATCCCCTTCCCTCCTCTCCTACTAATGAAGTGGCCTAAGTCCCAAGAAGGACAAGGCTCTGTTGGAAAGCCCAAGTGAATGTCAGGACTTAAAGGGTCCAGAGATAGGGTGCAAGACTCTGCTGAGGGTAGACAGTGTGTGGAGTTCTTTGCTGCCCTGGAACAGGGTTCATCCATTGTTGACTGCAAGGCTGAGCCACTGAAGACCCTCCGAGTAAGGTCAACAACCTGCAGGGGGTGCCTGGGGCAGGAGAGCTTACAGCATCACATTGAGCCAACAGGAGGCACTCACGAGAGATGAATGTCCCCTCTCAGGTAATCTGAATTCATGCACTCAGGTAATCTGAATTAATGTTTTAACTGAAATAAGACTGTTGTGGATCTAAAAGCATGGCATCCTCTTTAAAATATCTTGCATTCACTGTGGGAAAAGTAATGTACCACCAAGGCATATTATTTATATTATGGCAGTCCCATGTAATCAGATTCATTTTATTACTGATTCATTTATGGTGGCTTATCCCAGTGAAATTGTAGTGGCCACTTACTTTTAAGAATTACCAAAACACAACTACTAGTGCACTTGTTGACAGCAAAGAGAACCAAATGGGGAGATGAAGATAATGTGTTCTGCACGCTAAACAGGAAGTAACTGTAGCCTGAAATTGATCAGAGAAAAAAGTATTTAAAAGATTGTGGAAACATGAACAAATCCTATCAGGGTCTGTTTTTTAACTCATTGGGGAATGAAATTAATTTGAGGGGAATATAAGTTTATTGTAATGATGCTCAAGTTCAAAAATTTCCTGAAACACAGTGGATGTCATTTTCTCCAATTAATACTGACTATTCCTTGAACAGAATTCTATTTGATTAGAAAACTGCATGGCTTTGTGTGCACATTGCTCAAAGCCATGCTCTGATTGTCCAGTTGGGTCTTTGTATTGATGTAATATTAGTTCTTGGACCTCACTGCTGAAATACCAATTTTAAGATCCCTACTCATTTTAAGTGTGGGTGGGCGGAGACCAAGTGCTAGAGGGATAGTAAATGAGTTGGGAGGCAAGGGATAACCAAGGCAGCCTAGGCATGAGGTGAGTGTATACACTACTTAGTACAATATAGTTGCTGACTGGGGTTTCTATCTATTTGTATTGTTGTAGGCCCTAATGAGAGCGAGAGAGAGAGAGAGAGGGAGAGGAGACAGGAGAAACTGACAACTGTGGTTTCAGGCCTTTCTGTGTGGCTATGTCCACCTCCTTTTACTTAGCACATTTCACTGTAAAAACTAAAATAGAAAAATCACTGTGTGTCTCCCCCCACTCCCCTTCCTAGTATAAAGTGATTTCAAAGTGACCATTGGGAGACAAACTACTGCAGAATGGGAAACTGAGCTTCTATAGGACTATAAGATGATGTCCAGGGACTGAAATGAATATAATATTAGTCCAAAGATTTGTTGTAGAAAGCATTGATAGCCCTTTCCCTACCATTTCATCACACTCTGATTCTTGTTCTAGTTCTCTGGATGCTCTGTTAGTGCCTCCTTTGGCTCCTCCTCCTGCTCTCTGTCAGGGTCCCTGAGGGCTCCATCCTTGACCCGGTCCTCTTTTCTCTCTACGCCTCCTCTGGCCACAAATCCTCAGTTATTGCCTAGATGCTGATGACTGAGATTTAACTTCCCACCCTTTTGCTACACCATTTTGTTTAGTCTCACATCTCTTACTGCCTTTCTGACATCTTTTCTTGCACATCTACTGCCTATAAGAGACAAACTGAACTCCTTAGATACTCTCTTGTCTCAATTACTGCAACTTTTCCATCCTCCCAACATTATTATTTGTAACTGTCATGGTTAGGGGACAGACAAGAATGTGACCTGATTGTGCAAAGTGTTGTAATAGACAGACCCTGTTCAGAAGAGCTTATAATCTAAATAGAAAAGACAAAGTATTGGGGTAATGGAAGATACCATACAAGCACAATGAACATTGTTGGTTGGCTTGCATCATGTTAGTGCTGTGAGGTTTTTCTACATTCTGTGGATGGGGTTTTGTTAGGAATGGATTCACTGGATGGAAAGGCTGAGGAAAGGAGAGGGGATATAGAAGGCAGGGCAGTAAGTAGAATAGAGCAGGGGAGAAGAGAGAGGAGAGAGAGAGAATGACAAGTGACGTTAAGGTGAAGAGAGTGAGTGAGAGGGCAGAGTAGCATTGTGGTAAGTAGCACAGGAGAGAGTATGCTCAGGGTGGAAACTGTAGAAAGCAGACTGGGTTTATGAGTAGTCAAAGAGGCCTGCTTCAGACTGCTAGCTGTCTGATTCTGCCAGCTTCAGTTTCTCTGGCTCGTGGGCTGTCTCCACTCAGGATTTGACTTCCCCAAGTCCACAGGGCTATCAGGGGAGGGGCACTGGATGGATCCTAGTTTCCCTGGGTCACCCCTGCATAGTTGTGTTTGAGGGTGCTGGGAGGGAGGGGTAGCTTTGGTGTGGTCCCATCAATCCCCTCCCCACAATTCTCCAGGAGCTGCTGACATGCACTTTGTCACTTTTTAGACTGTGCAAAATGCTGCTGCAAAAATCCACTACCTTGTCCTCTGCTTCACCCACATTCAGTCCCTATTCATATTCTATATCTGGTTTCCTTTTGCAGTTGGTAGCTTGTAGTCTCAGATAGCCTTGGGGATTTAGATTGATCTGGCAAATCAACATCCGCTGGCAGGCAGCATGGTCTTCTGTGTGTTTTTAATAAAGCTGAAGATCTACTTTTTCCCATAAATCTTGTATCTGTGACTTTTCACTTGCAATGCACCAGAGTAAAGTATATATTCTGTCTCTTATACAGATACCTTCTATTCTTATTTGAAAAACACTGCATTTTCTAGATTTATAATCTATATTCCATTTACATTCCCATAATGCTTTGTCTTTTTGATATGTTCCCAGTGCAAATAATGTGGTGAAATGTTTATGCTTGTGACAATCCTTGAGTGGCTGTGATTAAAATTATATTTGACATTTGGCAATTGAATTATCATTGACAAATGATTGAGAATCAGTTTTAAGTGATATTCTGTTCCCAGTGTTATTTGATTTAATAATAATTCATGATATTTCGAAAAAAGCTCATATGCAGAAAATTTCATCTTTGGTATTTTTCCTTTCAAAGTTTTTATTTGCAGTTTGTTTTTGCATGACAGACAATAAGACTCTTAATTGACATGGATGACTCAATAGCAGCTCTTTGAAGTATAAGTAAAAACGTTCTGATCTATACTGCTGCTGGAGGGATCCACTGACCCACATAAGATCAGCAGTGCTGAACATAGGTATTTAAACTCAGGCTCTCTTCATTGTATTGATGATCTCATTGACAATAGTGACTGGCACACAATTGGACCAGAACTTTGACAGTTCCCTTTGCTGCAGAGATGCACATTAAGTGCACCTCCAATCTCTGCAGTGTTGGGTGGTGACTGCCCTGAAGTCTCCCTGCTGATGCTATTTTGTAGCCAATATACAATTTGGGTTTGGCTTGGCTCCTTCACTTGGAACAGCTGTCAATGGTACAGAGTGAAGAAAATAAGCACTGAATCTAGAGGCCATCAAAGTCAGTAGGAGTCTCTCCACTGAGTTTAACAGCCTTTGGATCAGATCCTTCAGTTACTTTCTGCTGATTTATTTTTGGGTAGAGTAGATGGAAACTTTGCTTGCTTTATGCTTAGGGCAAAAAAATGTGTGCTGTTGATTTGCAACAATGCAATTAATACCTTTTGTAATTTTACAAGTGCAAATGTGTTTTTACTTAAGTAACTTCACTATAAAATACTTTTGGGAAGATGAGACTATTTCCATGAACAATGATACCTTTCTAGATAACCAGAGTTTTTAGTAGTTTATAATATTATATGTCCATCACTCCAAATCCTGTCCTTTCCATAGAAAATCATGGATTAAATGTAGTAGGAGAGTTTCCTTCAGTTTTATGAGTGAAATTTCACCTTTCTTTAGAGAGTGAAATGTTTAGAACTGTTTATCTTAGACAGGTCAAACTGTAAATTATTTTGCAGGACTTCGCTCCTATTAATTCATTCATAACTGATTTTTTTTCCAATTAACTGGCAGTTCTGAAACAATTTTTTAACAAATCAGGTCAATATGAAGCTTTACTTTTTTTAGTATTTTCAGCTAATCAAAACGTCAGAAATTTGTCTGGGTCAAACATTTCTCTTCATACATCTTGGAAATGAAGGGCTATGTTTGCTATGGTCTTGGGTGCCACTGGCTTTCACAAAATAAGAAGTGGTGTATATTATAGCAAGTGGAACATCTTTAACAGGAGAGACTAGGGCAGTACTGCCCAGGATAGCCTGGTGATTAGAGGCCCTAACCTCGTATGGAAGAAACCTGGGTTCAAGTCCCTGCTAGAATAGGGATTCAAACCTGGGTCTCTCACATCCCAGGTTTTTGCTGTAACCACTGACCAGTAGAATAGGAGCCACCCCATCACCATTTTGTTAATGCCAGAACCATTTTGACATTTCTGATCCCCTCACCCCCCATTTTGAGCAAAACAATTTGCCAAAATCTACATTAATTTGGTAAATGCTTTGGTCGACCCAAGTCTGCATTTTTTCAGCAATAGCAAATGACAAAGACTTCAGCCAAAAAAACCTCACTGAGTTCTACTAGCCATGGTACACATGCATAATGAAAAAGACTGCTTTATAATATGATATTCAATCAACAAGGGATACAGAAGGTTTACAAGTAAATGTAATTGTCCAGATGGCCTGGGAGATTATCCAAAACATTTGAATAATCAGTGTTTTTTGGATAAACCTAATTTGTTTCCTACCTGTTTTTTAAACCAATAAAGACTTTTTTAATATATACTTTCCCCACCTGCTGCATTCCTTTCTGTTGTAGACTTATTAACTAATCAGAATAACTGACTTCTCTCCCCTTGAACAATGCCAGAGGTTATCCTGTTGCCTTTCCCCTGGTTATCTTGTCTATAAATTGACCGTTTCCTGTTCTAATAGTACCTTCTCACTGTTCTTGCCTTATAAACTTTTATTTTTTTTTCATTTGCTTCAATCTTGCCCTCCTCCAATTTGTGTGTATCAAATGCAATGTCCAAAACTTAGTGTGGGTCTCCATTGAGGCCAAACCAATGTCAAGAATAATTCAATAATTACCTCATTTTTTTTACTCATGATGTTATTACTAATACAGCTCAGTAAAACATTAGTTTTTGAAACAGCCCCACATTGTCAACTTGTTATCTTACTTAGCCAGTATTCTTCCATTCTGTATTTAATTATTCTTTCCAATTTTAATTTCTCTTTACAGAATCTTGTTGCATTGTTATGACCCCCTCCAGTTTAAAAAGGTTGCACTTAATCCTATGTCCCAAAGTATTTGATTCCTCCTAGCTTTGCATTATCCACATCTGGGAAGCTGACGAGTACACTCTTCACTCCATCCTATAAGTAGTTAATGAAAACACTGAATCCTATTCAATCTCAAATAGATTCCTAATGGACTCCATTCAGTCCTCTTTGGTCCAACTTTCCACATACTTGGCCTTTAATATTTACTGAGTTGGAAACTAGTAATCCAGTTATGGAGCCATCCATTTCAGATTTCTCATATCTTTTTGAATGACATATAAAATGGTGTCAAGAGCATTAATGAAGCAGGGTAGCCGGTCTTGATCTTTTACACCACTGTAAAACCAGAGTAACTAATAGTCAATTGAATTATTAGACTTACAATGCTGATTTAGAGAAGAATCTTGCTCAACATACACTATGCCACTGCATTTCCTATATTATCTTTTTTTTTATTTTCAGGGGAAGAAGTTGTTTCAGTATAACTTATTCCTGATGAATTCCGATGCATTTGTGACTTTCTTTTAGCTGTTTACAAATTGACTGGTTCATTCATTGTTCTAACAATTTACCAGGTATTCACTGTAAGCTAAACACATTGGTCTCTAAGGATCTAATACTGCTATCTCTTTGCACATAGAACTCCCATCAAAGTCAACAGGGTCACATGGAACTCTTTGTATTCAATGGAAGTAGGGTGTCTTTGTAGGCTCAAATTTTCAAGTCATCCCTCCTTAAAAAATAGGTATTATATTATGCTTGCTCTTTAACCAGCCCTCTGGGAGCTCACCTGTCCTCTAGAAGGTCTCAAGTATAACTGCCAGTAGTTTCAATTCTACTTTCAGCAAGTTCCACTCAGTAACCCCCTACTGGTTACATTAAAGTCACCTTTAATCTCTCCCTTCCCGATTCTGCCTCGTGATCTTTCTTTCCTTGTTCCCTGTTAGTGCATTAAGCATCCATTTACTATTTTTTTCTTTTTTAGTCAAGACTAAAAAAAGTAGCTATTAACAGACCTGACCTCCACTTTTTGCACTCTCTTGCTTCTTACGTACTTTTCTTCCCCATTCATCCTTTGCTAATAGACAAAGGCACAAAATTAGATACTTTCTGACTTTGACCTGCAGGTTTTCACTGTACTTTTATACTAGTCATCTGTAATTTTCCCTTTATTTTCAGGTCCTTAAAAGGCTCTTGGATGTAACCATAATTTTCTTTTTAATACTTTTCCCCCCACCCTTCCAACTTCTGCAGTGCCTTGAATATTAGACCCCTAGAAACTTCCCTCTATTGTACACACCCTCTACTCAAAATGTTTTCTGTCCATAGTAATTTACTTAGTGATTGGTTCTAAAGCTGACTTTTTGAAATCCATTATCCTTACTTTGTTACCCTCACCCTTTCTATTTAGTACATTGCAACTTATCATTACAAAATCATTTGCCTCTACAATTTTGAGGCTCTCAGTCAATTTTTTCGTGGTGGTCACTATTAATTTTTTTCCTAATGGCTGCTTCCAGTGGATATCGAGACAGTTAAAGGAAAACTCTAATAATTAGGTTTCAGAGTGGTAGCTGTGTTAGTCTGTACAAGCAAAACTAGTCTAATAATTAGAATAACTTAAATAGCTAAATATCAGAGCAGAGCAAATCACTCATAGGAATTCTGCTATTCTCCCTCTGAAAATTGCCTGCAAACAGACCACAAATTTCTCAAATGTGTTATTCAAACCATATTTGTGAATTTATTCAGTAAATTTGCAGCTTTTAAGATCTTTCAGACACTTTGCTGAGAATATTCACAATTGGCAATGGTCTTGGTTGGTGATATACATGATGTGGGATTGTATTTGCTCTTCTATTGGATGAATTATTTAACTAACCAATAAGTAGTTTTAGATTCTACAATATTGATATTAGTCTTCATTTTCATGGGAATGGATTTTTATTCTGATCACCTCAAGTACAGAGACGACCAACACATTTTGTATATGTACGTGTCTCCTAGCCTTTCAACCCTTCTGTTCCTCCTAATATCACCTCCCCTCCACTGAAATCCTCTCTAGCGCTTTACATCCTGTCCCTTTGCTGTCACTTTTCCTGGTACTTCGATTTGCCTTTATAGGGTCCTAGCTCCCAACTATTCTCTCACCATCAGTGATATCATCTAGTTCTCCTAGTGCTCAAACAGGACTTTCCTTCTCTTGAAAATTACATTGTTAGAATATGGCCTTCAACAGCTGTATTAACTAACACAGTACTGACTGGCTTTGCAGTCGGTGAAGACAGAAATATGTTGCATTCAACAGTGTCAACTAGCCATGGGTTAACCTTGGTCCTAGTAGGATTATGGACAGTGGACAAGATATGATGGAATATGGCTTGTCTACAAATAAAGAATAGTCTACACAGGGTTCTTATAGTTAACATGACTCCAAATCCGTTATCTTTTAATGAATGCTGCATCCTAAATCATGACATTTAGCAATATAGTCCTGCTGCTCAATTTTCAATATTCCTTTCAAACTGGAATCCAGATCCAGACTAACATGGCTACCCCTCTGATACCTTTCAAACTGGAAAGTTTTTTAATTTACTGCATTACTTATTATTTGCCAGGTCTCTAAGGGTGTCTGTAATTCCTTCAGATAAACTCTTGGATATGTTTTTAGTACTGATTTGAGGGCAATAACTTCTAAGTTATCAGTTTATTTATAAAAAATATACTGTGAGTAAATAGGTCTCTTTGCTTCAGGCATCTATCACCTTTCACCATAGTATTTGGACACACTCATCTACTACTGAAAGCTTGTTGTCAAATGCTATGTGAAAAATCACAATAGGCAATTAAGGATTTAATTGAGAGAGAAGGTGTCATTCTCTTTCCATGTGTAAGATTGATATTAAATTCTTGTGGTCAGCTAAACCAAATCCAGATGTTAATGGGTGGATACAGATCTCATGTTCTTCTTACTGGACACTAAACAGCCAGAGGATTTATTCAAGCACATAGTGAGCTCTATTACCACCCTGAGAGTCTGTGTGGGTAGGAGAGGAGAAATGTAATAAATCAGGACTGGAAGCATTGAGGCTGTAGAGGCCAGGAACCAATATAATGTTTTCAGGAGTGCATTCACTGACAGCCCTCCTTACACATTCGTAAGAGATCTAGCATGCATTCTTCTAGGGAGCCACCCTCCAGTTATTTGCTGGTGTTTCCAGACCTAAATTTCTAATGAAAATACCCTTTTTAGGACTTAAACATGACTGCTGGTGCTGACAGCCTTTCCCTCCTTGCAATCAGGAATTGTAGTATCATGGGGCTAGATCTGCAAATGAGACTTGGGCATTAAAACTGAGTGTTGCAATGTCTAGTTACTACAGGCCCAGGTTAGCTACCCAGGCATTGTATGAACAGAGTTAGGCATCTAAGAAAGGGTTTAATAGAAACCAGCATGCTGAGCAGGGAACAATCTAAGCTAGCTAGGAGTGAAATGCAGAGGAGAGGGGTGTGGCTTAAGCCCTGCCACTCAAAAGTACATAGGCACCGCCCTCCACATGGGATTCTCAACCGTGACACCTCTCTTGGAGTTAGGACTGACCTAGCTTAGGCACCCTTCTTATGAGGTGAGGGGGGGAAAAAAAGACACATCCCATTATAGCCAATGGCTCGGTGTTTAGCACTCTCTCACACAATGGACAAGACCTATTTTCCAGTCCTACTCTGCCTCATTTGGAGAAGGAACTTGAACGCAGGTCTCCCACTGCCTAGGAGCATGTCCTAATTACGAGGCTACTAGCTATTCTGGGGTGAGTGTCTCTCAATTACCCCTGTTGAAGCTGTTCTAATTTATATAAATGTCTTTCTGGCCCAAAGAATATTTAAAGTAAGATTGATGTAGTCTGGTGTTAAGGGAGCTACCCAGGGACGTAGGAGATCTGTGTTCAAGTGCCTGCTCTAACTTGAGAGGCTGGGGATTCAAATCTGAGTCTCTCACATCCTGGGGAGTGTCCCAACCACTGGTCTCTTAATTATAATGAATCTTACTCCCTTTCTCACCCCTGGTTGTCTTTTGTGAGGGACCTGATCAGTAGATGTGCTTTGAACACACTTACCAGGTCAGGTAGGGAAAACTTAATGTGAGAATCCTGCCAGGATTGAGGAGTGAGCTAAGGTGCCAAGCCATCTGATGACATCAGGCCTTAGGCACTTCACACACACCCATAAGCAGAAATGTAGATGCCTCCAGGGTGACAGTAGCAGCTGAGTGTTTTTTTTTTTTTTTTTTTTTTTTAGTACCTCGGTGGCACTTAAATGTTTGATTTCAGTGGCTACATCCCTTAGGCACCTCCTGCAGGGGAATGGTAGAGTAGGAAACAATTCTATGCCCTTTATCCTTGTCCCCGGATGCTCCTGCACTGCCGTAGCCATCATCTGACCCAGAGAAACCAAGTCAAAAAGATTCAGATTCTGAGCTAAGCGCCTTTAAATAGCGTCCTTTGTTAATAGCATGAAAACAAGTTTTCTTACGCTAATGCATTTTTCTGTTCTCTGCACCTCTGCCAGTCTCCTCTACTATAATTAAACTGTTAATGAGGCCCTATGGCTCCAGTTCAGGAAAACTTAAACACATGCAGAAGTTTAAGCATATACTTAAATCCTGTTGATTTCCATGGGACTTCAGCATATGCTTACATGCTGGCCTGAATCGGGATGCTTCCCTGAACTGATGCCTTGTGATTACAAAATATAACCCATAATGGGGAGTAAACACATTGAACGCATCATATTAATTAAGAAAACTGAAAAGAAATAGCAGTAATTAGGCTCTGAGTAATTCCAACATTAAAGGTGAATTATGTATTAGTTATAAAAATGATAAAAGGCTGTAGAGTGCTGAGAGGATTCTCATTCTCTGTGCATACAGCTTTAAACCTGAGACCCTCTTGAGAGCACTTGTGTGGGAAGGAAGGGATGAAGAGTAATTCAATGAAGAATAGGTGTGACATAAATTAGTTCTGCAGACATGGCTGCAATAAAGTAAAGAAAAAGGGTCAGAATGAGATTCTAATTTAGAAAGTCCCATGTAATTTCTTTCTCTGCACCAAAATAATATTTTATGAACTTAAAGGCCGGTGCTGTATAGTGACCTGATCCTGCAAACTTACTCACGTGAGTAGTCCTGACTTATATGAGTAAGGACTCTATTGACTATAAGTAATTTTATGCTGTATAGACACTGAGGTGAGTTTAAGGTAATTAAAATTTTCTTGATACAGATAGTTTATGGATGGCTTAACTGGCTTATTTTGCTAAAGATCACCATTGGCATCATAATCAAAATTACCCTGAGAATAAAAACACTTTTGCCCTCTCTAAACTATAATCAATTTTCTCAAAAAGCATTTCATACAGGTATGGTTTTGCTTCCATGACTTTTGCCATATAACTAACTGTTTTTTTATGTACCTATTTTCTTTGAAATAAGAAATTAGCGTATGTGATTTAAAGAACACAGAACTGAGAAAAGACAACCAGGAGTCCTTGTGGCACATTAGAGACTAACAAAATTATTTGGGCATAAGCTTTCGTAGGCTAAAATGAAGAAAAATATATGCATCTGATGAAGTGGGTTTTAGCCCACAAAAGCTTCTGCCCAAATAAATGTGTTAGTCTCTAAGGTGCCACAAAGACTCCTCGTTGTTTTTGCTGATACAGTCTAATACGGCTACCACTCTGAAACAGCAGATCCACATTCCCTTCAGGAACTCTTGGAAAGCTTTTCCCCTTTCATTTCTTTACCATGAGTCTTTGAAGCCCCATTCTCTGTTAGTTTTACATAGTCAGAAGGAAGAATTCTGAGTTATTTCATTAATGGTCATATTTTTATGGAATAAATCAAACTATCATGATCTTGGGCAAAAGAGCTAGATTTGTTTAATCTTCCAAGCTAAAACTACCAAATGCTATCAAAATAATATTGAACTTTTATCCTTTCCTCAACTGTATACCAAACAAATGTCCCCATTATAGATCTTCAAAATATAAGCACAGAAACACTAATACAGCAGGCTTATAAAATAAGGAATCGTGGAAAAGATGAGAACCTCTCCAGTCTACACTAAATCACCCAATATTTGTGGATGTCCTATAGTACTGTTTCGTTAAGCCCCTGGATTAGCTGAAGGTCGATCATAACTATCAATAAGAGGGTTATATCTCCTTTGGGAAAAAGTCTCTTTCCTCATGATTTGAATTACCATAGTACCTAGGAGTCCCAGTTATAGACCAGACCCCATTGTGCGTGGTGCTTGGTCCCTGTCCCCAAGGAGTTTAGTCTGACCCTGTTGTCACTAAATGTAGGTTAATACTCTATATATTTGTTTACTGAGATATAGCAAAACCAGAAGTGAAACTTTTTTTAAAACATTTGGCTACCAGTTAGACAGAGTTCAGATTTAGGATAATGATTTCTAACTCTTGAATAATGACTTTTTTTATTTTATCACTAAAAGATAAGATTAAAAATCAAAGTGAAAATGATTATCAGAGTAAGGAACAAAAAAATACATCCCTACAATACACAAATCTGGGCACAGAGGCAAAAAAATAATCCCACTGAAGTTGCATTGGTTTAACAAACCAGAAACACTCATTACTGTAGGGAATGCAATCATGCAGGAACACTGTTTTGAATGTTGCCCCGTCTCCCAGTGCTCACTTGAAAACAAACAGTTTTGTTTTAAATTCTATATTAAATTTAAGATATACCACGTTTCTGAACAAAACAGGCACTCATGTGCAAGGGGATCATTAATCACAGACCAGGCTTCGCACCAAAATTCTGTCTGTCTGTTTACATGTCTCATAGTTGCTGTCTAATCTCTGCATGTCTCTCATGTTTTAAAAAATGAGGCGTAGTTGTGGTGTGCATCTGTTAAAATCATAACAATTGTTTTCATAAGTAGATTTATCTATATTCACTTTGCAACGCAAAAGCTTTTTTTGTTGTTGTGTGCCTACTGAAATTCTTTAACACAGGATTCTTGGGATAAATACAAAATCATCTACTGTGAAAAACTTTTAAACATTTGGCTACCAGTTAGACAGAGTTCAGATTTAGGATAATGATTTCTAACTCTTGAATAATGACTTTTTTTATTTTATCACTAAAAGATAAGATTAAAAATCAAAGTGAAAATGATTATCAGAGTAAGGAACAAAAAAATACATCCCTACAATACACAAATCTGGGCACAGAGGCAAAAAAATAATCCCACTGAAGTTGCATTGGTTTAACAAACCAGAAACACTCATTACTGTAGGGAATGCAATCATGCAGGAACACTGTTTTGAATGTTGCCCCGTCTCCCAGTGCTCACTTGAAAACAAACAGTTTTGTTTTAAATTCTATATTAAATTTAAGATATACCACGTTTCTGAACAAAACAGGCACTCATGTGCAAGGGGATCATTAATCACAGACCAGGCTTCGCACCAAAATTCTGTCTGTCTGTTTACATGTCTCATAGTTGCTGTCTAATCTCTGCATGTCTCTCATGTTTTAAAAAATGAGGCGTAGTTGTGGTGTGCATCTGTTAAAATCATAACAATTGTTTTCATAAGTAGATTTATCTATATTCACTTTGCAACGCAAAAGCTTTTTTTGTTGTTGTGTGCCTACTGAAATTCTTTAACACAGGATTCTTGGGATAAATACAAAATCATCTACTGTGAAAAACTTTTAAAGGGCCATGTTCATCAAGGATATTAATGGGAATCCTTTGTCATTTTTATCTTAGATTTGACACTTTCATATCTTTAAAAATATAAATCAGAAACTACCTTTCTGGCTTTGGTCTATGAAATATGAGAATTTGTGGAGATGCGTTGCCTGTGAGAGAAACCTATATACAATGGCTGTGGATCTGAAAACTCTAGAATAAAATCTTCACAACATATGGTATTACCTACATGAGGAATAGTAGGAGATGTCCTGGAGAACAAATGTAGGCTACTAGGTAAGATATTAAAGTCCGGGGCCTCCATGGTAGCATTCGCTGAAATGTTTCCAGTTCCACATGCAGGGCCAGTTAGAGAGGTAGGACTTCAGAGTCTCAATGGGTGGATGAGATGATAGTGTTAGGAGTGATTTAGATTTGTTAGGACCTGGGGAACCTTTTGGGAAAGGAAGAACCTATACAGGAAAGATGGGCTCCAACTAAACCAAAATGGAACCAGACTGCTGGAATGAAAAATTAAAAAGGTCATATAAAGGTTTATAACTAAGGGCTGGAGGAAAACTGACAGGAGGAGCACATGGTTCAGAAAGACATACCTTGGAGGAGGATCTATTAAAAGGATAATCTATATCCTAGTAAACAGGAGAGGATAAAGTTGATAAAGAATAATAGGAACTGAGGGTAAATAAACAAAAGTCCAGTTAAATTACATCACATGAACAAAGACAACTAAATAGTGACAAATTTTTATTAGACTTCCAACATTTGCATACAAGTACTAACTACTAAGATGGGTCAACTTGAATGCCTGGTATTGCATGAGACTATTGATATAATAAGCACCACAGAAACTTGGAACAATTATAACAGTACATGGTAATACCAGAGTACAAAATATATAGGAATGGCAAAGTAGGTTGTGCTGCAGGAGTAACAGCCACCGTATGTGAAAGCAAGCATAGTATAAAATATCGTAAATCTATGGTACACTTGGATTCATTTAAGAATCTCTGGATAGAAATTCCATTCTTTAATAAGAGGATAGCAGTAGGACTATACTACCAACTAAGGGACCAGGATGGTGTTATTGATGGTAAAATGTTCAGATTATAGAGACTACCAAAAAAAAATGGAGGATTTCAACTATCCTCATATTTCCTGGGTTCTTTGAGCAGCTATTACTGGAACCCACTATGGAAGCGGTAATTCTTGATTCAGTTCTAAACATGGGCATAGTTAGGAGGGGACAGGAGATGTTGCACCCCCAAACTGCAAGCCTCAGGCAGGTGTGGAATTTGCCCCCATGCACGTCCCCATTCATTTGAGTGGAGCTGCCACTTCCCCCAATATAGAAGTCTAAGAACACGTATAAATTCGAACTAATTTCGTAGTGTAGACATACCCTCAGGCTCTTTTCATTCTGGTGAAAGAGGGGACTACAGCTGAACTGCTTGCTAATGGCAACCATAATGTGACTAAATTTAAACATCCTTGTGGGGAAGAAAAATACCAAAAAAAATTGACTACAGTAGCATTTAACAAGCAGGCTGGTCGCCGGAATACTCCAGCTAGGAATAATGGAATAGGACTCCGGTTCTATTTTGTTGGTTTTCGGAACTGGGGCCATGATTAAGAGGGACGGCCGGGGGCATTCGTATTGTGCCGCTAGAGGTGATATACATAAAAATGAGGACTTTTTAAAACAGAAATTAAAAGGAACAGTCACACAGGTGAAATACCTGAAAACTACATGGAAACTATTTAAAAACCATAATAGAGGCTCAAACTAAATGCATATTTCAAAGATGAACAGAGGATTTAAAAAGTTATAATGGCTAAACAGCAGAATAAAAGATGTGGTTAGAAGCAAAATGGCATCCTTTAAAAATTGGAAGTCAAATCCTACTTGGGAAAATAGCAGGGAGTATAAACTCTGGCAAGTCAACTGTAAAAGTTATAATTAAGCAGGCCAAAAAAAGAATTTGAAGAGCAACTAGAAGAAGATGCAAACAGCAAAAAATAATTTAAATACATCAGAAACAGAGAGCCTGCCATACAATGATGGGGGCTATTGGCCGATCTATGTGCTTAAGGAAGACAAGGCTGTTGCGGGAAAGCTAAATGAATTCTTTTTATTGGTCTTCATTGCAAAGGATGTGAGGGAGATTCCCACACCTGAGTCATTCATTTTGTGACAAATCTGAGGAACTGTCCCAGACTGAGGTGTCATTAGAGGAGGTTTTTGAACAAATTGATAACTTAAACCAGGGATCGGCAACCTTTGGCATGCAGCCCGTCAGGAAAATCTACTGGCAGGCCGGGACAGTTTGTTTACCTGCAGCATCTGCAGGTTTGGCCGATCGCAGCTCCCACTGGAATGGTGAACCACGGCCAGTGGGAGCTGCGATTGGCCAAATGTGTGG
Source organism: Malaclemys terrapin pileata (assembly GCF_027887155.1). Classification (NCBI taxonomy): domain Eukaryota; kingdom Metazoa; phylum Chordata; order Testudines; family Emydidae; genus Malaclemys; species Malaclemys terrapin. The sequence goes on along the minus strand of NC_071507.1, from coordinate 180,863,411 downwards.
ATGCTGCAGATAAACAAACTGTCCTGGCCCGCCAGTGGATTTCCCTGATGGGCCATGTGCCAAAGGTTGCTGATCCCTGACTTAAACAGTAATAAGTCACCAGGACAAGATGGTATTCACCAGAGTTCTGAAGGATAGTTAATGTAACACCCTTTTTAAAAAAGCTCTAGAAGCAATCCTGGTGATTACAGGCCAAGAAGCATAACTTAATACCAGGCAACTTGACTGAAACAATAGGAAAGAACAATTATCAGATTCATAGATTATCATGTTAAATTAGGGAACAGTCAACATGGCTTTTTGTAAAGGGAAATCATGGCTCACCACTCTATTAGAATTATTTGAGGGGGATCAACAAATACGGGTGATCCAGAGGGTATAGTGTACTTGAACTTTCAGAAAACCGCAGGCTCTTAAGCAAAGTAAGAAGTCCTGGGATAAGAGGGAAGGTCCTCTGATGGATCAGAAACTGGTTAAAAAATAGGAAACAAAGGGTAGGGATAAATGGTCAATTTTCAGAATGGAAAGTGGTAAATAGTAGGGTTCTCTAAAGATTTGTACAGGGACCAATACTGGAAAAAGGAGGCAGCAAAGTTTGTAGATAAATCCAAAACAGACAGCAAAGAGCTGCAAAGGGATCTCACTAAAGTGGGTGACTGGGCTACAAAATGGCAGATGAAATTCACTGCTGATAAATGCAAAGTAATGTACATTGGAAAATTGTGATTTCTTGGGGGGGCAGGAAAGAAACAGATGTTGATTAGGAAATACTGCCGTGGTGCCTCTTGGGAGTTCTTTAGCCCAGGCTTCCCAGTCAGACTACATCTCCCAGGATGCACTATGCCCTTCCTTCTTGGAGAGGGGAAGTGGTGCATTTTGGGAGGTGAAGTCTAGTTGAGGAGTATGGGCAATAGAAGCAAATGGGGACTTGAGGCAACTGAACTACTACCATGAGGAACTGCAGTGGCATATCTGAATCAAAATCATTTCAATGTTTTTTGTCAAAACCAACATTTTCTCTTGAGTTTTCACATAAATGACTTTTTGTAATGAAAACTGAATTTTCCAATGAAACAGTTCAAACAACTGGTCAAAAATTCTAATACTTATATGACCCACACCACTGAGATGTGAGGTGAGTGTGACATTCCCCAGGGTATAATTTGGACTGCTGAATGGCTGACCCCCCTGAATACTCCAGCCTGGAATGCCTTTTACACTGCTTTCCTGTGGGAACAACCACTCCTGGCCAGTCCATGCAGCCTCTAACCTGCAAAAGCTCTCCCAGCTATACTACATGAGCAGCTAGCCAGAGCATTCATCAATTACATGCAGGGTGACTGTTCAATGATGCTTCCTTTCTCTTTCAAACTTTGTAGTTATCATGAGAAGAGATGACAGGAAACAGGTAATTTTTGTTGTGCTCTCTATTCTTGTACCATTCTCCCTTCTTTGAAGATTCTCTTCAGCTGGGGTTCAGGTGACAGCCAATCTGTTTACTCTGGAACCTCCCAGATGTTCTAGTGTCAATATGTAACATTTTTGCTTACACCCATTTTCTACCAAAGAATGACTGTTTAAGTAGGTGACTGTCCAATTGATTATGCTGCCACCAGGCTGAGGTGCTGACTAGCTTTGGGCTGCTTTTCTAACCTTGGAACATGTTATAGCAATGTTATACAGCAGAATTTTCTAACTTTACATACATTTTACCAGGTCAATAACATTGAGCAGATTGAGATTTTTTAAATGATACATTTTGTACAAAGTGAGGTATCATAGTCTTGTAAAAAGATGGATGTGGTGCACAGTCTATCACAATGAGCAGGATGGATTAGGAATAATGACAGATTGGGTGATTTGACCAAGGCCACAAAGGAAATCTGTAGAAGAACTGAAAATTCAAAACACAATTTCCTGAGTAGAGTTTAGCAAATAATTGACTTTTTCTGTTTGGCCCATGAACCAAAAAAACCAAAGCAATATTATGTTCAGTTCCAAAATTATTTGGAATGTTTTAGTAAACTGGAAAAGTCATACTGCTGAATGAGATATAACCTTTACCCCAGTGGCTGGAGCACTTGTCTGGGATGCAAGATATGCAGGTTTGCTTATAACTCTGTTCAGGGATTTGAAGTCAGCTCTCCTTCCTGCCACTCCCAATGGATGAGTGCCCAAACCACGTGGCTATTCTGCTATCAGTGGAAGCTGTTTCACTTTATATAAATATATAAATATGAACCCAGCCTTGGTTGCTGCTGGCTCCACCTGGCAGAAGGGTTACATTTTGGGGGGTTTGTCCAGGATACTGGATCAGTACCCCTCATAAGCACATCTTGAGTGATTCACTAAGTTAGGAAAACAATTGTGTTTATATTTTGAGGAAATCACTGTTTGTATAATGGCTAATATGTCAGGTTTGTTGGGCCCTGACTCAGCAGCCCTAACTCAGGGCCTGCAGCCTCAGATGATTCCCATCCAGCAAGAACAAGTCTAAGACCAAGAGTAAGGGGAGACCCCCAAGGCCTCCTGAACAGAGACACTATGGCCCCTTAGAGTCCTTTGGATCACGATGGGATGAAAGATGTGAAAGGGCTTTTTGAGACATCAACAACTGCCTAACTCATGCTCCAATTGGGCCATGACGAAAGTGATAATGACTCTATAATATGGAGATTAAGGCACTCGTTGGGTGGTAGATGTGGATTCAAATCTCTCCTCATAATTAGGGAGAAGACCGTAATCCACATCTCCTACTTCCCAGCGAGTGCCTTAACCACCGCACTACAGAGTCATTCTCTTTTTAAATATATAGTTCTTAATATATAGCTTAGAATATGCAAAACTGAAGTGACACTTTTTTCAGTGCTCAGGACTGCATCTATGACATTAAGCTTTTTACTTTTTTTGTCTACTACAAGATGTACATTTCGAGCACTCTAAGCACAAATTATTTTACTGTTACCAAAGCTGACATTCTCTAAGACATCAATGAATAGTTATGACTGTGACATTGCACCCCATAATGCTTTATAAAAATATGCTTATGAGTGTAAATATGACATAACTGTAATATGTTACATGGCATGTCTAGCATAAAACATATCTCTGCAAAGGTTATGATCTACTGGATATATTCATCCTATTTCAATGCATGTATCATTTTTGTATTCAAAGTTATTAATATTGGCTATGTACTTGTTTGCTTTTAAGTAGCCTCAGTGAAGCAGTTAGTCAGCTTCTTGAGAAGACTAGTCTCAGTAAGTGCCCGAACAAGAAACACTTAAGCTAACAATTAACTTTGAGAGATGCCAACCCACATCTGAGCTTTCCTGGGAATGTGGCATCGTCCTGTAAGGAACTGAGTCATGCATGGACATGTGACTTGCCCATGTGACTCCAAAACTCCATCTTGGAGCTGGATTCTGCATAGGAGAGGAGAAGAGGTTTCCACCCACAAGAGAGACTATATAAGCCCCTGGAAAAACTCCTCTATTTTGTCTTCAGCTGGCTCAAGAGAGAGTCTCTCCATCCCAAAGGATACCTGAAAGAAACTGGGACAAAGGACAGTAACTACAGGGGTGTTAGTGATTGCTGGACTCAGACTAGAAGGAGGCTAGTCTGTAAAAGAACCTTATTGGAACATCTCTGAGGGTGAGATTTACCTGTATTTAGTTGTTTTTTATTGTATTAGGCTTAGACTTGCATGTTTTGTTTTATTTTATTTTGCTTGGTAATTCACTTTGTTCTGTCTGTTATTACTTGGAACCACTTAAATGCTATCTTTTGTATTTAATAAAATTACTTTTTACTTATTAATTAACCCAGATCAAGTATTAATACCTGGGGAGGGGGGCAAACAGCTGTGCATATCTCTTTCAGTGTTATAGAGGGCGAACAATTTATGAGTTTACCCTGTATAAGCTTTCTACAAAGTAAAACGGATTTATTTGTGGTTTGGATCTGTGGCGGGGCCACGACTCACTGGCACAGCGCTTCCTGCTGGTTGTCTTGGGAATTAGCTCTTCCAGCCCAGAGTGCGCTCTGCAGGCTAGTGTCTCGCCTGCCGCTGGCCCCCATGTCCCTCCCAGACCCCAGTGCCCTTTACATCAGGGTTCTGCCCCCAGCAGTAACAATCTGGGTCTTCCCACCCAGGGGAACCCCCAACCCTCTATCTCCACCTTGCCTCAGTGGCTACTGCCAGTCACCATCTAGCCCCCCGTTCACTGGGGCAGACTGCAGTCTGTAATGGCCACTCATCACTTGGGGGAGGGATAGCTCAGTGGCTTGAGCATTGGCCTGCTAAACCCAGGGTTGTGAGTTCAATCCTTGAGGGGGCCATTTAGGGATCTGGGGCAAAATCAGTACTTGGTCCTGCTAGTGAAGGCAGGGGGCTGGACTTGATGATCTTTCAAGGTCCCTTCCAGTTCTAGGAGATAGGATATATCATCAGCAAGGGGTTTAGGACCTGCTGCCTCTGCCTACCTTGGGCTACCCTCTGCAACCCCAGTACTTTTTCTGGCTTTTAGCAAGGCCTGCAGCCTGGGGTTTCTCCAGGCCAGAGCTCCCCAGTTCCTCTGGCCTTTCCCCAGCCCTGCTCCAGTTTCGGTACCCTGTTCAGCTCCCAGCAGCCAGGCCCCACCCTCCATTGGGATTGGGTATCTGAGTGCTGTAGACAGGAGCACTTCTTAAGCTGTTTGGGTGACCAGACAGCAAGTGTGAAAAATCGGGATGGGGGGAAGGGGGTAATAGGCACCAATAGAAGAAAATGCCCCAAATATCGGGACTGTCTCTATAAAATAGGGCCATCTGGTCATCCTATTTTCAGTTAAGCCTGCAGCTTGTGGGGAACGTGGTTCAGACTTGGATCTGTGTTTGCAGCAGGCAAGCCTGTCTGGCTCAAACAGAGCAAAGTACTGAATTCTCAAGCTGGCAGGGAAAATGGGCTCAGAGGTAGTCTAGGCACATCAGGTGGCAGTCCCAAGGGGGTTTCTGTGACCCAACCCATCACAATGACCTAACGCCATTTTCAATGCATGGATTTCCATGACAAACATCTCATGTTAAATTGGAAAAAAAAATCTTTAAGCAAAACTGCTTAGTTAGAAAAAAATTATGCTCCTGATAATCCAGTGCAAAGCTTTTTGCATGTATTGTAAACCAAAATTATTGACATTTGGCTCTTCATTTTTCCTATCAACATTCACCTATAATTATTTGAATGGCCATACATAAAATTGTTACTGTTTTCACTACCAACCTGGGTAGGAGTTAACTATGGAGCTGAATTAAAAAGTTTCAGTGTAATTCATTACTAATATCATGTCATTTTTAAATAAAATTTATTTTATATAAAATATAACTGCATAAAGCAAAACAAATACATGTGCAAAGGTGGACATAACATATAAATAACAATTTAGTGTTCATTATTTGCAAAAACAAAAAACCTAAGCCCATAGAGGTCATGCAGGGCATCAGTTATTAAAGTGACTAAACACTTAAGTGAGAACATAATCTGAGTATCAGGGACTAATATACAGGTTTATATTAAACTGCAACATATTCAATAGTTTCATGTGCGACAAGACATCCTCATTTTTTTTCCAAGCATTTCTATTGTTTTTTTTCCCCCATTAATGCAGTAGTAGAAAGCTCACTAAGCCTGAGGGAGGAATTGCAGGTTTCCATTTTCTCAAAATAACTCTTTTGGCCACTAAAATAGTTACTGCAATCCCATTTCTTAATGTTAACTGGTAGTATCAGCTCATCCAGCACTCCAATAAGACACAAGCTTGAAGAAGGAAAGATTGTAACAGAGTTTTTGAGAGAGACCATTGAACATGGTGTTCCAGAACACAAGCATTTTTTTAAAGAAGTAGAGGGTGTGTGAAAGGTTGTCATGTGGCTCTTTGAATCTCCAACATTTTCTGTTTTTGCCAATCTAGCCTATTAAACAAATGTTTTGGAGTCCCATAATACATGTTTAATGTCTTGTGCTGGAAGACTCGCAAGGATAAAGAACTTGAGGTATCTTTCACATTAAGCCAGATATCTTCCCAGGTATCTGTTGTGGTTGTAAGGCTGAGTTTGTTTTCCCATTTTTGATTGAGAGGATAATGCAAAGCATAAAGCCACCTATAAGTAATTCCTACAAAGTGACTTTTGTTTCCTATTTTTAACAAGTCTTCCAGAGGTGAGAGCATTGAAACAGACCAATTGTCCCCTATCCTTGCATGAATCCTTGCATAGCTGCTGAAAGAAGCAACAGTGAGACAGTGGTAGCTGATATTTGTTAGACCAGCCTGTTTTGATTATGTGTATCATCTTTCTTTAATTTTTGTTAAGACAATTTGGATAGAAAAATGATTGTGTGGTATTGGCTTTGATCCTGAGATGTAGGTTATCCCATAATGGCATGAAAAAAGAATTAATAAGATCAGATGCTGTAATTATTTTAATGCATTCCAGGAGGCCCCATGGTGATGCAAAGACTGGGTTTTAACCTGAGGGCGTAGGTAGCCTCTTCAAGTATAAAAAAAGGAGAGAACCAAATGGTGTACCAACATTGTTTTTCAGTCTTAAACCAGGCTGGTGTGTATACAGGGCAACTGGAGGGGAACCAACTTTCAATAGGGTGCACTAAGAATGCCAGATAAAGATAACCTCCGTTGCCCAGGATTTTTAAGTGTCTTGTGTGACAAGGCTTTTATCCCATATAAATTGCATGATGATATCTCATTTATTTGCAGTAAGGACAAGGGAGATATTATGAGAGACAATAGGCTAAGGACATAAATCAATCTTGGGCAGATATTCATTTTCACTATTTCTATTCTCCCCACTAAGGGAGACATTTTTTTATTCTATTGTTCATATTTATAGAAACAGTTTGGGGAAGACTAAAATGAATTCTAACACCTAAATTAATAGGGCTGTCTATTAATCGCAGTTAACTCACGCAATTAACTCAAAAATTAATCATGATTTATCGCACTGTTAAACAATAGAATACCAACTGAAATTTATTAAATATTTTGGATGTTTTTCTACATTTTCAAATATATTGATTTCTATTACTACACTGAATACAAAGTGTACAGTGCTCACTTTATATTTTAATTACAAATATTTGCTCTGTAAAAATGATAAACAAAGTAAATTGTATTTTTTAATTCACCTCATACAAGTACTGTAGTGCAATCTCTTTATCGTGAAAGTGTAACTTACAAATTTAGTTTTTTTGTTACATAAATGCACTCAAACAAAACAATGTAAAATTTTAGAGCCTACAAGTCCACTCAGTCCTACTTCTCGTTCATCCAATCACTAAGACAAACAAATTGGTTTAAATTTATGGGAAATAACTCTGCTTCTTATTTACAGTGTTGCCTGAAAGTGAGAACAGGCATTCACATGGCACTTTTGTAGCTGGCGTTGCAAGGTATTTGTGTGCCAGATATGCTTTTGGCCATGATTCTGAAGGACATGCTTCTATGCTGATGACGCTTGTTAAAAAATTAAATTTGTGACTCAACTCCTTGGAGGAGAATTGTATGTCTCCTGCTCTGAATTTTACCCACATTCTGCCATATATTTCATGCTATAGCAGTCTCAGATGATGACTCAGCACGTTTGTTTTAAGAACACTTTCACAGCAGATTTGACAAAACTCAAAGAAGGTACCAATGTGAGATTTCTAAGAATAGCTACTGAACTCAACCCAAGGCTTAAGAATCTGAAGTGCCTTCCAAAATCTGAGAGGAATGAGGTGTGGAGCATGCTTTCAGATGTCTTAGAAGAGCAACACTTAGATGCGGAAACTACAGAATCCAAACCACCAAAAAAAGAAATCAACCTTCTGCTGGTGGCATCTGACTCAGATGATCAAAATGAACATGCATCAGTCAGGTCTGCTTTGGATTGTTATCAAGCAGAACCTGTCATCAGCCTGGACGCATGTCCTCTGGAATGGAGGTTGAAGCATGAAGGGACATATGAATCTTTAGCGCATCTGGCACTTTCAGGTGACATTGTAAACAAGAAGTGGGCAGCATTATCTCCTGAAAATTGTAACCAAACTTGTTTGTCTGAGCAATTGGCTGAAGTAGGACTCAGTGAACTTGTAGGCTCTAAAGTTTTACATTATTTTTTAATGCCATTTTTTGTACATGGTTCTACATTTGTAAGTTCAACTTTTCTGATTAAGTGATTGTACAACAGTACTTGTATTAGGTGAATTGAAAAATACTATTTATTTTGTTTTTTACAGTGCACTTGGATTGTAAATGTTTCCTAGAATTAACTTGGAGTTGAAACAGCCTTCATGAAGAACACATCTTCTTTCAGAGTCAGACCAAGACAGTATAAACTGAAAAGCTATAACATTATGAAGTAAGATGAATGTGCCTCTGCTATTAGAATTCAATGATGAATGATACTCACACCTACCCACATCTTATTTATTCTATCAGCGTGTATTTTTGCTAAATGAGTTTCTAGCAATAAAGATACTTGGCACTCTTTTTGGCCTGAGGCATCTCAAAGACTTTAATTCTTGGAAGATTAAGTCCCTTCACTTTCCTGTAGTGCACCCTTAAGAAAATTAAAGGCAACATTTTTTAAAAGATATGCTAAGTTATATAGACTTTATTCTAAAGATACATATTTTCCTGACTGTAAAACCACATCTCTTGGGGATACGGTCTGTATTTATACATACATGTTAGTTATGAATGAATTTATGCCTTCAATTGAGCCTCTAAGGGTGTCAGGTATACAAAAAAATCTTTAGTTAAATATCATGTGTCTTCCAAAATATATTTGTAACGGGAAAAAAATAACAGACTTAAAAGAAGTCATTGTGGGCCCAATCAGATCCTTGATGACTTCAGGTCCATCCGCTCCTCCCCTCCCTATATTATCCAATAGTCTAAACTCTAAATGCAGATATTTTTTAAGTCAAATATTACCCTGTAAATAGCATCAGGAATTCCAGAACATGTATAATATATTACCATACATACACATGTAAATTTACAATTGATTTGGTAAATCAAATATAAATAAGTACAGTGGTTTTCAACCTGTGGTTTGCAGACCTCTGGGGATTCGCAGACTAAGTCCACACCTCCATTTGACATTTGTTACGGGTCCGCAAATGAAAAAAGGTTGAAAATCACTGCTCTAGACCCTCAACAATACTCGAGGTGAACATTGTTTCTTCTATATCTCTTTTCTAAGTCTTCCTGTTTTTCTTCCATTTTGTGTTGACACCCCAACTTAAAGTGGAACCAGACCCTGCAAGAACAGATGCAGAACCTGCAGCTATATCTCTGTTGCTGCAATGTTCAACACCCCCTACAATACACCTTTCAAAATCCATGGATCCTACACATGCCTATCCCAATATGTTGTATACCTCATTCAGTATACTAAATGCCACAATAACAACTATGTGGCTGAAACCAAACAATCACTATGTTCTTAAATGAACTCACACAGGAAAATGATATCCTATTGCCTGTGGGTGAACACGTTTCACAAAGTGATCATTTTATATATGACTTCAGTCCTCATTCTCAAAGAAAAACTGCCCAACATTTTCAAAACAGTGTCAGAATCCTCTAGTGGCTGAAAATTTAGATATTATTCATTTTGAGTAGAACTAATGATACTTTTCTCCAAAATGGTGTCAAAATGTTAATGAGCATTCACAGAGCTTCAGGCTATTAATTACAAAACCATCCATGAATGGCACAAAATTAAAGATCAAATTAACTTTCAATTTAATCACCTAAAATGAAATCTAAACATGGAACTGCTAAACAAGAAAAAGTGTAGGGTAAGGCTGCAAATTATATACTGTAGCAAACAAAAAGGAAAATAACAAATTAAATGAATGATAAAGGCTGAAGTTTTACACTTCATTGGAAAGAAAAATTATTTGTAGGGGAGCTTGGGCACCTTGAAATAACAGCTACACAAATAGCACAAGGTTGCTCTCTATGTTGCAGTGATACCTGCCAAGGGTATTATTTTACTGGTGGTAATGTAAGGGAATATAAGCCCTATTTTCTACACATAATGTAAAAGACTACGTACAATACACCTATTAAAACAAATATTTTGTATATATTGCTAGATTCAACTTCAAACTAAGATTAAAAAGGTGAGTAGCAAAGAACAGTAGCATATTTTGTTGAAGTAACTAATACAGCAGAGGAACAGAGAACACTGTGGGTTTGTTTACAAAGCAAAGAAAAACCCACAGCTGGCCTATGCCACCCAACTCAGGCTTGTGGGGCTCAGGCTGCAGGCCTGTTTCATTGTTGTGTAGACTTTCAGGTTTGGCCTGGAGCACAAGCTCTGAGACCCTCCCACCCCGCAGGGTTCCAGAGGCTAGGCTCCAGTACAAGCCTGGAAGCCTACACAACAATGAAACCAACCAAACTCTGTAAGCCTGTTGGCTAGTATTGTCCAGCCCCGGGGTATAGACAAACCATGTGAGGCTGCTGGGGAGGGGGGAACAAACAGGTTACTGAAGGCTAAGGAACTCCAGCTGAGGGAGATATTTGGCTGGTAATGCTAAAACATCCATCAGGTGATTCAACTAGAAGACATGGACTGGAAATATAATAATTGGAGTGGGCCAATTCTCCTAGCCTTGCACCATCATATGAGAAGAGGAAAAATATGATGGACTTGAACTGAAATATAGGATCCAAACTTTTCCCCTCACACCAAATTTACAGAGGGTTTGAATCAAGATCTCAATGTTTCATCACAAAACTCTAGGTCTTTGTTTAACTGGGGTGCAATTTTCAAAAGCATGAAAGTTCCATTTTCAAAAGTGATTAGTCTCTTAAGAGCCCAACTCACTACTGAAAATGAGACTTAGGCTCGTATGTAATTAAAGAGTTGCTGACAACTTTGCTCTTGAGTTAAAGCTACACATATCCATATACATTAAAAGAATATATAAAAATCCAAATAAAAAACAAGTACTCTAGTCTTTTCCCAGCGTATCGGTGGGACTTTGATCAAGAAAGGGATCATGCTTGCCCCATTCTATTGTGCAATTAACACATGAATATTTCTCACCTGAGAAAACATTAGAAAGTTATTTAGCATTGCCAAAGCACCAACATAAAAAAATAAAATTGCAGCAAAAAAGAACACTCCATATACTCTGAGTGCCTGTTGCATAAGCATTTTGGGATGCCATTGTATGCCACCTTTAATCTTGTTTTTCCTAAATATTCATCTTTAAAAAAATATATATTAAACTGTTGCTTAATTAATAAACAATCACCGGAGTTTTTCAAATAAAGATTACTTGTTTTCATTGTTTCCCAAAATAGTATACTCAATACAGTGGTTGCGCAGATATTTACTCAATGGGACTACTCACATATATAAAGCTACGAATCTGTGTTCGTAGGACCAAGGCCATTAGAATCGCAGGACTGGAAGGGACCTCGAGAGGTCATATAATAGGGTACCCAGCACTCATGGCTGGACTAAGTATTATCTAGACCATCCCTGACAGGTGTTTGTCTAACCTGCGCTTAAAAATCTCCAAGGATGCAGATTCTCCAACCTCCTTAGGCAATTTTATTCCAGTGCTTAACTACCCTGACAGTTAGGAAGTTTTTCCTAATGTCCAACCTAAACCTCCCTTGCTGCAATTTAAGCCCATTGCTTCTTGTCTTGTCCTCAGTGGTTAAAAAGAACATTTTTTTTCTCCCTCCTCCTTAGAATAATAGAATCATAGAAGGTTAGGGTTGGAAGAGACCTCAGGAGGTCATCTAGTCCAACTCCCTGCTCAAAGCAGGACCAACACCAACTAAATCATCCCAGCCAGGGCTTTGTCAAGCCTGACCTTAAAAACCTCTAAGGATGGAGATTCCACCACCTCCCTAGATAACCCATTCCAGTGCTTCACCACCATCCTAGTGAAATAGTTTTTCCTAATATCCAACCTAGACCTCCCCCACTGCAACTTTAGACCATTGCTCCTTGTTCAGTCATCTGCCACCACTGAGAACAGCCTAGCTTCATCCTCTTTGAAACCCCCCTTCAGGTAGTTAAAGGCTGCTATCAAATCCCACCTCAATCTTCTCTTTTGCAGACTAAATATCACCAGTTCCCTCAGCCTCTCCTCATAAGTCATGTGCCTTAGCCCCCTAATCATTTTCTTTGCCCTCTGCTGGACTCTCTACAATTTGTCCACATCCTTTCTGTAGTGGGAAATTTAAAACTGGACACAGTACTCCAGATGTGGCTTCACTAGTGCTAAATAGAGGGGAATAATCACTTCCCTCGATCTGCTGGCAATGCTCCTACTAATGCAGTCCAATATGCCATTAGCCTTCTTGCTAACAAGAGCGCACTGTTGACTTATATCCAGCTTCTCATCCACTATAATCCTCAGGTCCTTTTCTGCAGAACTGCCACTTAGTCAGTCGGTCCCCAGCTTGTAACCGTGCATGGGATTCTTCCATCCTAAATGCAGGATTCTGCACTTGTTGAACCTCATCAGATTTCTTTTGGCCCAATCCTCCAATTTGTCTAGGTCACTCTGGATCCTATCCCTACCTTCCAGCGTATCTACCTCACCCCCCAGCTTAGTGTCATCTGTGAACTTGCTGAGGGTGCAATCTAGCTGATCATCCAGATCATTAATGAAGATGTTGAACAAAACCGGCCTCAGGATCAAGCCCTAGGGAACTCTGCTTGATACCGACTGTCAACTAGACATCAAGTCATTGATCACTACCCGTTGAGTCTGACAATCTAGCCAGCTTCCTATCCACCTTATAGTCCATTCATCCAATCCATACTCTTTTAACTTGCTGGCAGGAATTATGTGGGAGACCATATCAAAAGCTTTGCTAAAGTAAAGGTATATCACGTCCACCACTTTTCCCCATATCCACAGAGTGAATTATCTCATTATAGAACACAATCAGGTTGATCAGGCATGACTTGCTCTTGATTAATCCATGATGACTGTTCCTGATCACCTTCCTCTCCCGCAAGTGCTTCAAAATGGATTTCTTGAGGACCTGCTCCATGATTTTTCCAGGGACTGAGGTGAGTTCCCTGGATCTCCTTCTTCCCCTTTTTAAAGATGGGCACTATATTTGCCTTTTCACAATTCTCCAGGACCTCCCCGATTGCAATGAGTTTTCAAAGATAATGGCCAATGGTTCTGCAATCACATCATCCAATTCCCTCAGCACCCTCAAATGCATTAGATTCGACTTGTGCATGTCCAGCTTTTCTAAATAGTCCTTAACCTGTTCTTCACCACTGAGGGCTGCTCACCTCTTCCCCATACTGTGCGGCCCAGTGCAGCAGTCTGGGAGCTGACCTTGTCCGTGAAGACCAAGGCAAAAAAAGCATTGAGTACTCCAATTTTTTTCATATCATCTGTCACTAGGTTGCCTCCCCCATTCAGCAAGGGCCCCATGCTTTCCCTGATCATCTCCTTGTTGCTAACATACCTGTAGAAATCCTCCTTGTTACCCTTCACATCCTTTGCTAGCTGCAACTCCAATTGTGCTTTGGCCTTCCTAATTACAGCCCTGCATGCTCAAGCAATATTTTTATACTCCTCCCTAGTCATCTGTCCAAGTTTCCACTTCTTGTAAGCTTCCTTTTTGTGTTTAAGCTCACAGAAGATTTCTCTGTTAAGCCAAGCTGGTCGCCTGCTATATTTGCTATTTTTTCTGCACATTGGGATGGTTTGTTTCTGTGCCTTCAATTATGCTTCTTTAAAATACAGCCAGCTCTCCTGGACTCCTTTCCCCCTCATCTTAGCCTCTGAGGCGATCCTTCCCATCAGTTCCCTGAGAGAGTCAATGTCTGCTTTTCTGAAGTATAGGGTCCGTATTCTGCTGCTGCTTCTTTCTTCCTTTTGTCAAGATCCTGAACTGGACCATCTCATGGTCACTGCTACCCAGGTTGCCACCCACTTCTACTTCCCCTACCAATTCTTCCCTGTTTGTGAGCTGCAGGTCAAGAGGAGCACGGCCCCCAGCTGGTTCCTCCAGCACTTGCACCAGCAAGTTGTCCCCAACACTCTCCAAAAAACTTCCTGCATTGTCTGTACACTACTGTATTGCTCTCCCAGCAGATGTCATGGTGATTGATGTCCCCCATGAGAGCCAGGGCCTGTGATCTGGAAACTTCTGTTAGTTGTCTGAAGAAAGCCTCATCTACCTCATCCTCCTGGTCTGGTGGTCTATAGCAGACGCCCACCACGACATCACCCTTGTTGCTCTCGCCTCTAAAGTTATCCTAAAGACTCTCAACAGGCTTTTCTCCACTTTCATACTGAAGCTCTGAGCAATCACACTTCTCTCATACATACAGTGCAACTCCTCCATCTTTTCTCCCGTTTGTCCTTCCTGAACAGTTTATACCCATCTATGACAGTGCTCCAGTCATGTGAGTTACCCCACCAAGTCTCTGTTATTCCAATCACATCATAGTTCCTTGACTGTGCCAGGACTTCCAATTCTTCCTGCTTATTTCCCAGGTTTCTTGTGTTCATGTACAGGCACCTAAGATAAGTACCAATTTCCCTACTTTCCCAGTATCAATCCTCCTCCTTGTGTTTCCTCCCAGTATCCCACTTCCCCACTTACCTCAGGTCTTAGGTCACCATCCCCCCGCAAACCTAGTTTAAAGCCCTCCTCACTAGGTTAGCAAATCTGCATGCGAAGATGCTCTTCCCTCTCTTTGTTAGGTGGATCCCATCTCTTCCTAGCAATCCTTCTTCCTGGAACAACCTCCCATGGTCAAAGAATCCAAAGCCCTCTCTCCAACACCACCTGTGCAACCATGCATTTACCTCCACAATTCGACCTCCTTATAACAACCTTTTATGTATTTGAAAACTTATGTCCCTCCCAACTCAGTCTTCTCTTCTCCAGACTAAAACCCATTTTTTTCAGTCTTCCCTCATAGGTAATTTTTTCTAGATCTTTAATCATTTTTGATGCTCTTCTCTGCAGTGGCATAGCCAGGTGGAGGGAACGGGGAGCGATCAGAAAAAAAGGCGCCACCCGCTGCGGCACTTGTACTCACCCAGGTACCTCGGCGGCGGGACCTTCACTCGCTCCACTAGGTTCGGTGGCAATTCGGTGGTGGGTCCTTCAGTGCTGCCGAAGACACCCGGAGCTAGTGAAGGGCCTGCCGCCGAAGACCCAGAGCGCCGCCCCATCAGTAAAAGCACTGCGGGGTGAGTAAAAGCGCCACAGCGGGTGGTGCCTTTATAACTCACTCACTCAAAAAAAAGGTGCCACCCACTGCAGCACTTTTACTCACCCGGCGGCGCTCTGGGTCTTCTGCGGCAGGCCCTTCACTAGCTCCGGGTGTCTTCGGTGGCACTGAAGGACCCACCGCCGAAGACCGTGCCACAGCGGGTGGCGTGTTTTTTTGTGAGTGAGTTAAGAAGGAGCCACGTTTGGGGAATGCACTCGGGGAGCGGCTGCTCCCCCTGCTCCCCACATTGCTACACCTCTGCTTCTCTGAACTTTCTCCTATTTGTCCACATATTTCCTTAAATGTGGCACCCAGAACTGGACACAGTACTTCAGCTGAGGCCTAATCAGCGCAGAGTAGAGTGGAAGAATTACTACTTCTGTTTTGCTTACAACACTCCTGCTAATATACATCCCGGAATGATTTTTTTTATGCAACAGTGTTACACTGACTCATATTTAGCTTATGATCCACTATGACCCTCAGATCCCTTTCTGTAGCACTCCTTCCTAGGCAGTTATTTTCCATTTTGTATATGTGCAACTTATTGTTCCTGCCTAGGTGGAGTGCTTTGCATTTGTTCTTATTGAATTTCATCCGATTTACTTCAGACCATTTCTCCAGTTTGTCCAGGACCGTTTGAATGTTAAGGCTATCCTCAAAAAGCACTTGCTACGCCTCCCAGCTTGGTATAATCCAGTAATTTTATAAGTGTACTCTCTATTCCATTATCTGAATCATTGATGAAGATATTGAACAGAACCAAACCCAGAACAGAACTGATCCCTGTGGGATTCCACTTGACATGCCCTTTCAGCTTGACTGTGAACTGAACCACTGATAATTACTCTCTGGGAACAGTTTTCTAACCAGTTATGCACCCACCTTTATAGTAGCTCCAGCCAGATTGTATTTCCCTATTTTGAGAAGGTCCTGCAAGATAGCATCAAAAGCCTTACTAAAATCAAGATATACCACATCTGCCACTTCCCCACATCCACAAGGCTTGTTACCTGTCAAAGAAAGCTATTAGATTGGTTTGATGCGATTTGTTCTTGACAAACCCATGCTGACAGTTACATATCACTTTATTATCTTCTATGTGATTGAAAATTGATTGCTTAATTATTTGCTTCATTATCTTTCCAGGTACTGAAATTACACTGTCTGGTCTGTAAATCCCCCAGGTTGTCCTTATTTCCTTTTTTATAAAAATTGGCACTATATTTGCCTTTTTTCAGTTCTGTCCCCTTGTACTCCATGTGACCCCAATGAAGTCAATGGAGTTGCACGCATGAACATTCTAGATGTGTTAAAATGACTTTACAGTGTAGAAAATTGATTAATGGATTCTAGGCCCAGAAGGGACCATTGTGATAATCTAATCTGACCTCCCATATAACACAGGCCATAGAACTTCTCCAATAATTCTTGGAGCATGTTTTAGAAATGCATCCAATTTTGATTTAAAAATTGTTAGTAATGGAGAATCCACCATGACTCATGGTAAGTTGTTCCAATGGTTAATTACACTCACTACTAAAAATGTATACCTTATTCCGGGTCTGAATTTGACTAGATTCATCTTCCACCCATTGGATCATATTATGCCTTTTTCTGCTAGGGCTGGTCTTCACTATGGGGAGGTGGACGCTGCTGCAATCAATGCAGCAGGGATCAATTTAGCAGGTCTAGTGAGGACCCACTCAATCGACCACAGAGCCCTCTCCAGTTGACTCCAATACTCCAGCTCCCAGAGAAGATTAAGGTAAATCAATGGGAGAGCATCTCTTGGTGATGCAGCGCAGAGAAGACCTAACCTATGTTGACTCCAGCTACGTTATTCATGTAGATGAAGTAGCGCAACTTAAGTCGACTTACCCTGGTAGTGAAGACAAGCTCCTAGACTGAAGAGCCAATTATTAAATATTCCCCATTTAGGTACTTACAGATAGTAATCAAGTCACCCCTTAACCGTCTCTTTGTTAGACCCAAGGAACTATTTAGGTTATCACTGTAAGGCCTATTTTCTAATCTTTTAATCATTCACATGGCTCTTCTCTGAACCCTCTCTAATTTATCATCATCCTTGAATTGGACACTTTATTCCAGATGTGATTGCACCAGTGCAATATGGAGAGGTAAAATAACCTGTCTACTCCACCTCCATTCAAGATTGTCTTACATATGCATCCAAGGAACTCATTAGCCTATCTGGCCATGGCATTGGACTAGAAGCTCATATTCAGTTGATTACTCACCATGACTCCCAATTTTTTCCCCCAAGTGACTGCTTCTCAGGATAGAGTCCCCCTTTGTGTCAGAGTGGCCTACATTCTTCATTTAGCTATATTGCCATGTAACAATATATTAACAATTATTTTAATATTCTTTACTGTATGTATTCTTTAGTTTTTGCAATTGGATGTATTGACTATTTATGTAGACATATGTAGCTGCCCCTTTTACAGCAGGGTGAGACACCTGAATTAACTGTGTGCCTGAAGGGAGTGGAGCAGTAGGTGCAAGATATATCTGCAGCTCAAGAGTGTGGAGGACCCAGTCTGTATAAGCTGCAATTTGAATTATTTTTTTAAAAGTAAGAGGATTCTTCATTGGAGATGTATGGCATGGGGTGCATGTTATAATAGAATCCAGAGCCATATTTTTCATTCAGTATTTTAAAACTTGTTTACTTTTTAATGTTTAACTTTTTTTTTCCCTGAAAAGTTTCTTCTTTGAAGCTTCACTGGCATTGGTGTGATTTTGTTGGTCACGTATATCTCTTGTCTGAACAACATACCACACAGCAGCCCCATAGAGTCCCCTGCTGACCAAATTATACAATACTGGTGGCACACCTTGGCTCCATTCCCTTCCCTAAGGTGGGTCTCCTCAAATTTCCACTACCTTTCAGAGTAAGATTATGTTGGTAAGGCCTGTGACAAAGTGAGAATCTTCTGAAATACTTTTGTGAATCTGATGTGTGCCTCGATTTTCCTTGTATTTTGCATGGCTGCCCACTGAGGGGAGGTGGAAAGACAAAGTTTGCTGTAAGAGAGATAAATGTGGGTGTTGCCTAGCTGTCTGAGCCTGAATGGGTCATTAAAAGGGACTGGCCAAGGCTGAGCCCATATAACTGGAAAATCCAAGAAGACAATGGAATACTAAATTACCAAGACATTGACACAGAGCAAGAGGAACCCAAAGGGAAATGGATTTCCCCACATCTTACCAGGGAAGCTGAGCAAAGACCCCACCTTAAGAACAAAGGATTGGAGATATGTGAAAATGGGGATAAAGTGTTGGCTTCTAGAGAAAGCTGGTAGCTCTCACTTGGGAACTGACCAAGGAGAAGGAACAGAACCTGAACATGGGGTTCACTACAGCATGACTGGGGCTCTGGGCTAACCAAAATAGACTATGCTTAACCTTCATTTCTCTGTGCTAACCTGAGGACTATAAGATTCACTATGCTAGGTGACTAATAAATGGTTACCTTGTTGTTGAGACATCTGCCTGTGTCTTTGTAAATATTCACTGAGAGCATTGCCCATGTTAAGTATCCTCACACCTGCTTGTCAAGCTGCCTTAAATGGGCTATCTTGACTATCACTACAAAAGTTTTTTTTTCTCCTGCTGACAATAGCTCATCTTAATTAATTAGTCTCTTAGAGTTGGTAGGGGAACTCCCACCTTTTCATGTTCTCTGTATGTATACATATCTCCTCACTATATGTTCCATTTTATGCATCCGATGAAGTGGGCTGTAGTCCATGAAAGCTTATGCTCAAATAAATTTGTTAGTCTCTAAGGTGCCACAGGTACTCCTGTTTTTTAAAAAATATACAATTACTCAACCTCTTAGATTACTCCCAGAATATAATCTCCTTGCAGCAGCTGAGATACAACTGTGGAAGACCCTGAGGCAGGGTCTGCAGGAGGTTGGGTATTTCAGGGGACTCAGCTTGGGGGGTTACTACCTGGCTGGAGGGCCAAGCAACATCTCCAGAACTGACTAATGAGACAGGAAACTGAGGCAGAGAGCCCCAGGTGTGCTCTCTTTGGCCAGGGCAGTCATGTCCTCTTATAATTGGTACAGATCTGCCCCATAGCACTCCCGTCTCACCAAACACAGCACTGACACTTCAGTTCCCTGCCCTGAGATGGTTCTCATCAGACCTCCACACATTAGTCAGTTCTGGAGATATGGCTTGGCTGTCCAGGCAGGTAAAAAACTTAACCTCTTCTAGAGTACCAAAAGTCCAACTAAACATTCCCAATAAAGATTCTTCCACCCTTCGTGGACTTTTCTTCAGCCCACCCTGTGGGCCTTGTTCTCAGCCTTTTTCTGGGCTACCTTTTGAGGCTTCCCCTGCTCAGGAATAGAGCACTCAACCCCTATGCTGGCTCCCCTAAAATACCCAGCTTCCTCCAAACCCTGCTTCAGGGCCTTCCATGTACTTCCTACTCCCTTTAGTTCCAAACTTTAGGGTACATCTACACTACCCGCCAGATCGGTGGGTAGTGATCGATCTATTGGGGATCGATTTATCGTGTCTAGTGTAGACACGATAAAATCGATCCCCAATAGCTCTGTCATCAACTCCGGAACTCCACCACGACGAGAGGCGGAAGCGGGGTCGACAGGGGAGCAGCAGCGGTTGACTCGCCGCCATCCTCACGACCAGGTAAATCGACCTAAGCTATGCAGACTTCAGCTACGCTATTCGCGTAGCTGTAGTTGAGTATCTTAGGTTGATCCCCCCCTTCTCCCTGTAGTGTAGACCTAGCCGTAGACTGATCTCTCTCCTCCCTTTTTATGAGACCCAAGTATCCATTAAGACGTCACCTGAGCCCCTTTGTCCTAACCTCTCAGGCGGGGAAGCACCTAATTCCAAGAAGCCAGCCCAACCTGTGCCATAATTAGACTCAAAGAATCTCAGGCACTAAGTTTAACGATAATATTGTACCTAACAAGGTTTCTTTAGGACAGTGAGCCTTTCTGTGATTGTTTATCACTGATATGACACTTGCTATTTACTCTATTACTTAAGTTTCCATGTATTTATCATAGGGAATACCTAGGACTTTGCAAATACTGAGGTAAAGTTATTTAGTTATCTGAGATGATTGGCCTTTTATTTTAAGGGTGACCACTGTTTTAAAACCTCCTATATTTTTCTTTGTATAAAATAAAACTGAGTTTAAAAAGCCCCTATCATTGATTCTCACATGTAAGCCCCTGTAATTTCAGCTTGGGGAGCTTGCTGACAGATCTTTTTGATAGAATTACTTGTTAGTCCTTTGGTGTCGAGTTAAAAGAACACCTTTCTCTTTAAACAATGTCTTTATTTTTCATGGGAGGGAGAAAAGAAATTGGTGTGCAGACAGGGACATCTGAGACAGTGAAGCCTGCTTGACTGTGTAGCTGAAGGCTGTAGAAATCAAAGTAAAACTACCTCTCCTTTTTTATTACTCTGCAAGCAGTCCCCTACTGTTAAACATCTATCTTCAAGCACCTGTCTTTGAGGGTGCTGCAAAGATTCTCTTGCTGTGAACACTTCCTCACTGACAAGGAGTCCTACACTAGTAAAAATATACCTGTCAGATGAAATATCCTGTTTTCAGTGTGGTCTGCAAATATTCTTATCAGCTTCTTTACTAAAAGTAATTATATATTTGAACAACCCCAAAACAACCCCAAAAATCCTCAAAATGACTCCTGAGATGTATTATGAACAGAACTACTTCTAATGAAATGCTAATTTATGATATAAGAGACAGACTTCAGTTAAGGATGTAAGGCACTATTGTAGCTGCACAGATTGCATGTTACTGGTTATATAATGTATTTTATTTTGCTGTACCTAAGGCACTTAGGTGCTTTTGGAAATGTTAGCATTAAGTCCTATTTTCAGGAGTGACTTAGGCACATAGGAACCTACTTACCTCAGTGAAAGGGCTGGAATTACTCTTCAAAACAGGACCTGGGTGCTTTTCCAAATTATATCTACATTGCCACAGACTTTCCTAGTGACCTTTGGGAAGTCACTTCAGTATCAAGTTCAGCACCCAAAAATGCAGACACTCAGGCTGGGATCCACAATGGAACTTAGATGTTGTAATACTGGGTGTTATGGCATCCAATTTTTAAGCGTCTAGAAAATCACAGGAGGAACATTCTGATCCACAAAGCCAAGATAGGTGCCTAGGCTTCCCATAGGGGGAGAGGCACCTAAGAATGTGATCTACAAAAACCTGCCTGCTCAGTGAAGAGCCACCAAAGCGAGTCCACTGGGAGATGTCAATGACTGGAGTGTCTGCTAAGCACTGCCCCTCTCAGAAATAGGCACTTCCCTGCATCCTGGCCTATCTCTGTTTAGAACTCTATGAATGGGAAACCTTTGCCTGCAGTCAGGTGACTGATTCTTTTTTTAAAAAAGATGACTTCAGTAAAGCAGTTGAAATGGTACCACATATGGATTTCTTGCAGAAATTGATCTCTCCCTTGATATCTCACATTCCAGTCTTCAATTCCTCCCTCTCTGCCACAGGTGGGAGAAGGGAGATTCCTCTTCAAATCCTACCTCACAGGAAAGGTGCTCTAACACTAACAGTAAGTGCTAGGATGTTCCGTGGTAGATATTGACTTAAACAGTCACTGGGCAAGAGTGAGAGAAAGAAAATGACTCTGTAGTCCAGTGGTTGGGACACCCACATGGGAGGTGGGAGACCCCACCTCTAGTTCCCCTGCGCCAATCACTTTCATTATTTATTTATCCACAGTGAAACAGCTTCAACAGCAGAGATTGAAGAAGCCCCACATCAGAATATCCCATAACTCACAGAGGAAAGGATACTTAAAACCAAGTCAACTATGACTATTTCAAAATTACCAATTTTGGGAAATTAAAGGAATTAATTAAAAACATCAATGTTGTGAAAAGCCTACAGACTTAAATATGGAGGAGGCTTGGAATTTCTTCCGATCAGTTTTTGTATAGTTATCTGAAATTTGTATCCCAAGCCAGGGGGAAAATCTTGTACAGTAAGTCTCCAGACCCAGCTGCATGAATAACCACCTCAAAAAGTTTTAGGCGTCAGCAGAGAGGCTATTGGGAATGGGAAAAGGCACTGATCAGCAATGAAAGCTACATTGTGGAGGTTGGAAAATTCAGGACTAAATTACCAAAAGTGGAGCTGAATTAGCTCTTGCCAAGACAATTAAAATTAATAATAGGTTTTTTAGTTATATAAATAAAAAGAATGAGGAAGGATGAGATTGGACTGCTACACAGTGTGAATGGGAAGGAGATTAAAGATAGCGTAGGTATGGCCCAAAAACTAAATTAATATTTTGCCTTTATTTTCAATAAGGATGATAATATGGAATTTGTGCATGAAGGCAGGACAGGTGATGGAAATGAGTGTCTAGAAATGGAAATTACTGCATTTGAGGTGGAATTAAAACTTAGAGTTTAATGCATTCAAATCAAGGACGAGATAATTTCCATCCTAGAATATGAAAGAACTGGCACTCAAGATTACTAGTCAGAGAGGAAGGATTTTTGATAAATCTGTCTATGGCGCGGTAGTACGATCTGACTGGAGAATAGCTAACATACATTTAAGAAAGGGGGGAAGAAGGCATCTGGGCAATTACAGACTTGTTAGTCTGACCTCAGTAATATTCAAGGCTTTAGAACAAAATGTGAAGGAAACAATAATTAAATCCATAGAGGTAAATGGTAAGAGATCATAGAATCATAGCACTGAAAGGGACCTCAAGAGGTTCTCTAATCCAGTCCCCTGCACTCATGATAGGATTAAGTATTATCTAGACCATTCCTGACAGGTGTTTTTCTAACCTGCTCTTTAAAATCTCCAATGATGGAGATTCCACAACCTGCCTAGGCAATTTATTCCAGTGCTTAATCACCCTGACAGTTAGGAAGTTTTTCCTAGTGTCCAACCCAAGGACGTAAGATGTAATGCAATGTGGGTTTACCAAAGGTAAATCATAACAGACTAACCTGATTTCCATCTTTAAGAAAATAACTGATTTTTTTTTGTCGATATTTTTATTAATGACCTTGGCACAAAAAGTAGGAGTGCAATAATGAAATTTGTTGTTACAAAATTAGGAGGCATTATCAATACAGAAGAAGCATCCTTTGTCAGAGTTGTCTACTGTCCAGGAGAACAAGTCTGCCCAGGTGGGCTGGTAACTAATGCCCAGATCCACAAATGCTCTTAGGTGCTGCATTGCTCAGAATCACAATTCCGAAATTTTAGGCACCCAGAAAATACTGGAATAACAATGGGATCCACAAAGCCTGAATTAGGTGCCGAGACTCCCCGTACAATGAATGGTGAGAGATAGATGCCTAAGAATGGGATCCAGAAAAGCCAGCAAGCTAATGGGAGTTGATCACATGAGCCAGGTAGTCTTAACCCTTCCCCTCTCTTGTAAAGAGGCACCTATCTCTGCTTGTGATCCATAGACTGGAACCCTCTCCTCAAGTCAGGTAATGTAGGTACCTAAAATGTTTCTTGCAAGAATGAATTAGGTGCTCGCCCAGCTCCACACAAGTTAGAGGGAGGCCCTGTCTCATAACCTTTATCCCAATAGCTAGAATACTCATCAGGGATGTGGGAGATCATGGTTCAATTCCCCCTCTGCTTGATACAGGATTGGAACAGAGGTTCCCCACCTCTCAGGTTAGTGTCCTAGCAACTGGACAAGGGGATATTCTGAGCTGGGTCCCTCTCTAAAGCTATTCCACTTTAAGTGACTAAATAGTTAAACATTAAGTAGGCCTGAGGTATGAGAATCACTCTAGGGGTTAGAGCACTCACCTGAGAGAGGTGGGAGATGCCTGTTCAAATCCCTTTTCATAAGGCAGAGTGGGAGAATTGAATGGGTGGTCTCCTACAGCTTAAGTGAATGCCTGAATCATTGTGCTAAACTTTAGAAGGGAGGGCTTTCCCCCTATGTGGAGTTAGTCATGCCCATCTACCGGATAGACATTCCTTTTCCTATCTCCACCCAGTTTGAGGACTGTACTGAGGCATAGGCATCTGGATGTCTTTAGTGAGCAAGCAGTGCATGATGTGCCCTGAGGCAGAAACATAGGTACCTAAGGAACTTTTACAGTAAAATGTAGGTGCCAAGGGAGCTTAGGCTGTCCAGCTTTAGCTGGGCTGTGACACTTGCATTTAAAACTTTCAGTGAAACAACCCCAAAAGATGTATCTACTGAATTTCCAGCAGGATTGCATATGATTAGTATTGTTGCTATAAACCTGAGGACTAGAAATGGGAAAAATAAATAAATACAAGAGCTAAAAGTATGAGTGAATAGTCCTCTGACTTTTTACATAAGTTGCCTTTGGCCATAACTCTATCACTTTAAATCTGCTGAGCTGGCTAAAAAACTTCCAAATTTGAAATTTTTGAATAAACAAAGGACAAACTTTTCACAAAAGTTGAAAAAAAATTCCTGAACAGCCCTACTGAAGATGTGAAACTTTAGCCATTGAGATGTGTGAAAACCAGGGCCGGCTCTGGCTTTTTTGCTGCCCCAGGCAAAAAAGCCTCCCCCCGCCCCCCAGCGGGGAGCGCGGCAGGGGAGGGCACCAAGCCCAGCCACGGCCCCACTCTCCCCAGCCGGCCGGAGTGCTGGGGGAGGGCGGCCCCGCTCTTCCCGGCCGGCCGGAGCGCCGGGGGAGGGCGGAGAGCCCAGCCGCGGCCCCACCAGGGCCAGCTCCAGGGTTTTTGCCGCCCCAAGCAGCAAAAAAAAAAAAAAAAAAAAAGCTGTGGTGCACATGCCCAGAAGCAGAAACTTAGGCACTGAGGGAACTTTTACCCTGAAAATTTAGGTATGCACAAGGTTAGTTGGGAGTTTTGTGGATCACCGGGAGCCAAAACTGAGACTTAGGTGCCTAGTTACCTTTTTGGATCCCACCCAGGGGGCCTGTGTGAGATTCTTGTGCAGTGTCAGGGGGGTGAGAGTTCAAAGAGAGTAGAGTGGCCCTTAGTCAGACCGATAAATGCCGGCTCATCCTGCTTCCGGTTCAATCAACGCTCTCCTCCTATCTTTCACCCTCCCCATTCAATAAATGCAACTGCCTTCTGGGGTCCTCTGCTGCATTCTGGCCCCAGAAAGACCTTAGCTGCTGCTCCTCCAGTGACACCCCTGGAACCACACCTGCCTGGGAAAGAGTCCTGCAAGGGAAGGATTAGAGCTGGCCAGGAGGGCAATGGTAATGTTTGGAGGGGGGAGGAAGGCGGGAAAAAGCAAGCTGAGTCCATTCACTAAAGGGAAGGAAGCTGGAGCAAGGAGCAGAAAGAGCTCAGAGCTGGCTTGCTCCCTGCTGTCCCACAGCTCTTCTGTGAGCAATGATGGCTGCTTAGCTTGCTCACTCTATCCTCCTGCCATGCTCCCCTGACCAAAACCTATTGTCTGCTCCTGGTCAGCTCCTCCTTCCCTACAGACTGCTCCTTGGAAGGGATGGGCAGAGTAAGTGGCCCAGAGATACGTGGGTGTTCTCCTCTTTTCCCCCTTCTGCAGTGTCTCCCCCACACTTCGTTAGCTACTCCCTGTCTCAGAACACCACCCGAGTAAGCAGTGTAAAGAGACAGGCAGGCAGAATGAACTCCAGCGCACTACACTCAGGAGCACTGACTTTGGCTTTTTTCATGAACATGCCTGCTTTCTGCATCCAGTTGCACAAATCCAGTCCCTCTTGGGGTAGTGTTTGTGATGGACAATGTTCAAAGTCATGGGAAATTGAACTTAGCACCTGCAGCTATTGAAGCTAAACGTGCTTGAGTTGCTCTCAGAAGGGGGGGGATAATCAGGTGCACATGGGGCTTTTCTGTTGTCCTTACAATTTACCCAATAAAGGGGAAATTCCCCTATCTCTCTTCCCACCTCCCCAATATTAATTGAAAGTCCCTGTCATATCCCCACACACTCACTAGCTCCTGTGTCCCACTGCTTCTATTTGTCTTCCAGGGTCAGCTTTCTGGTCCCCTTCCATCTCCACACTCATGCTTCTCAGAAAGATACTGCTGCTCTGTCAGATGGAAGTCAATCAACAATCAACAGCCCACCCCCCGCATTCCCCCTACTCCACATTTGGAACTATACCTCTTGTTTTAACTCTCCCTTTGAACAAAACACAGGCCATATTGTTAATAGGCACCAGAGACAGCTGCAGCCACATCTCCACAGCAGGAAGAAAAATGCTATAGTGAAAATATGGGAGGGTCCAATGATATTTTGAAGGACCCTCAAAGGGGAACATATTGGTGGGCAGGTATTTCCAGAAGGCAGATGGATAACTTCAAAGCTGTGGGTTTCTCTCATCTGCATACAGTGAATTAATCTGTCATTGGATGAAATGGAATTGGACACCTTATTGTGAGCTAGTGTTTTAGCCCATTAATATACCTAGATTTTTTTGGTCATTTTCAGTCTTGCCTGTTCAGCTGGAGTTTCTCCTCACTTTTTCATTGTCTCTGTAGAATTTTCCATCATAGCAGTCTTCTGCATTTCTTCTAGAGGTCAGGCAGTCCCTCCTGATAAGTAAATTATTTCCTAGTTTCTTTTATAGCCACATGGAGGCTCTTTAATTAATCTCTTAAATTTTCTTGTTTCCCTCCTCATCCCCGCTATGTTTGTCGACCTTGAGCCCTGTATTGATAGGAGTCTCTTGGCTGGTTGTGATTTTGCCACCCCTCTGATTCATGTCCTATGCTATTCAGTTCTGATATGTAGTTCAATTCTTTTCTTCCAGTTTTATATATGGAATGCAGTTACTGTGGGGAATCAGACAAATGGAGAAAGCACAAACAAGGGGTGGAGGCAGAATCATAGGAATGAATTATTACATGGGTGAGGGGAAGCTGTCTTTTAACATCTACCATAAATACAGTTGAAGAATGGGCCCTGGGGAATACACCCCAATTTATTTTGTTGTGGTGGAGGGGAAAGGGA
Organism: Malaclemys terrapin pileata; assembly: GCF_027887155.1. Classification (NCBI taxonomy): domain Eukaryota; kingdom Metazoa; phylum Chordata; order Testudines; family Emydidae; genus Malaclemys; species Malaclemys terrapin. The sequence continues at coordinate 180,836,128 of NC_071507.1, read as the reverse complement.
AGGATTTAACTCCCTACAGAATGGGCATTGGTTTGAGTACAGGAACACTGTGAAAAGGTTAATTCAAACGTAGGTTTAAAAGCTATAAATACTCCTACATTGCGTTTTTCGGGGGAGAGGGGAGGAGAAGGCTATATCTGGCCCATCCCATACCCCATGCTTCTGTTTCATGTATGCATCCCTAGACCTGCAGATAGTTCTCCATAGTATGCAGGGTTGGACAGAGCTGAGTTACATAGACGATCCCCTGTTTCATGCAGGAAAGAGGGATACAGGCACAGAGGAATTTCCTTCACCTATGTCTATTCTGGGAACAATCCTTCCCTCTACCCCCTTAATTATACAGATGACCCTTCAAAGATATTTTTTAAATGACAGAGGCTGTAGTCAAGCTTGCTAGTTGTAAAGATCTCAGCTTCTGAATCCTAAGTTGGTGTTTTAACAAGATAAAGTGCCAAAAGTTCAGACAAAGAAAACGTAGAACTTGACACTGATACCAAACAGACTGCTTTAAAGACATGATTCGGAAAATAAGATGCAAAAATAAACTGCTGACAGAGTTGAACAGGGCAATACTGAAATACTGATTAAACTGAAATGATTGTGATTGTCAGGTTTCCTGGCTTTAACAAGAAGAATTCTCAGACTCTATTACCTTCAATATAATCATTTAATAAGGCTAGTCTTGAGCAAAGTCTGATGAGGAATAAGGAGAAATTTATTTTATAATAAAAAATCACCTCAATGTTCACATACATTTAGCCTGACATCTATAAATCTTACACAAGGCTTTGGATGTCCCTTAGGCTAGGTCTACACTATGGGGAGGGGGGTCAACCTAAGATACGTAACTTCAGTTACGTGAATAGCGTAGCTGAAGTTGCGTATTTTAGGTCGACTTACCTGGCTGTGAGGACGGCGGCGAGTTGACCGCTGCCATGCCGCTGTCGACTCCGTTTCCGCCTCTTGCCACGGTGGATTTCCGGAGTCGACGGCAGAGTCATCGGGGATCGATTTTATCGGGTCTTCACTAGACGCGATAAGTCGATTCCCAATAGATTGATTGCTACCCGCAAGTTTGTACTCCAATACAGGCAAACATTCTACCATTAGGACTATGTTAGATAGGACGAGACAAAGAAAACAAACATGGCTAAGTATGTTGGACTAGATGACCCTTTCCTCTTTTTGTAAAATGTTTGTTTATTGCTACTAACAGTTTAGACACTTAAAAGCATGGCAAAACTACATCAGTTCTAAGAGCTGGTCCACACTGAATCCATTGAGGCAAAGAAAGCTTGCAGTGGTGCATTGCCTTAGGGGGTAATCGTGAGCTTGCCAGCAGCCATGCCACCTTGTATTGTGAGCCTGTAGATTTCACAAGGCTAAAGTTTTTGGACAAATTCAGGGCTAAAATAGGGGAGAAATACCGCCAACTCCTAGCATTCAAAAATCATGAGTCAGCCAAACTCCCCACTGCCACCACCAAAAAACAAAAACAAAAAAACCCTGCCTGACTTTAAATCATTTTATTTTCCTTCTGGTTTTTAGGCCTTTAGCATACACTGGTAACATTTCAAACTTCTCTTCAATAATAAGGGAAAGAAAATTGCTCTTTAACAAACATAAAGCTGAGATTTTCATGCAGTCACTCAACTCCAGGAGCTGGGGCTTTAAAAAAACTCCAAATAGGGATAGATTCGCAATAAAATTGCAGGAAGTGGCAACAGGGAGAAGTTCTAAGGAGTACTGTGATGGGGGGTGGGGTACAGACCCTGACCCAGAGACACAGCCAGGACTTGGTCACCGAAGTCTAAAATTTAGAAAGCACTGAGATCCTCAAAACCTCTGCTAAGCTACACCCTAAAGTTCCTAGGGGGCACTTTGGAGACTTTTATAGCAAAAGTGTAAGTGCCTAAGTTTCTGCCTCTGGGCATGTGCAGAATGCCTCAGTGTAGGCATCCACACACTTGTCTCAAACCTATACCCCTGTGCAATCCTCAAACCATTTGAAGATGGGTGTTCCCCTATCTATCTCATCTGCTGTGTCTGATCCAGTAGGCATTCTCAGAGGATAGCTAACACCACACAAATTGACCGGGGGGGGGTGCTTCTTTCTAACCTTTAGTCCAGTTGTTAGAGAATTCACCTGGGATGTGGGAGGAGGCATTTTAACTTGGGTCTCCCGCCTCTCACGTTAGTGCTCTGACTACTGGACTATGGGTTAAGCTGATGTGGGACTCTCTCTCCTGATAAAGCTGTTTCACTGTATAAATAAATAAGTATGCATTTGGCCAGAGGGAAAGACTCTATCAATTTGCAATAATTAGGCCTACAAATTTACCCTAATTGTGAGTTTTAGTTGGAAAAAAGTGAGTGTAAGTTAATAAAATGTTACAATCTGTAAGAAATGTTGATGGGAATAGGTGCAAGAAAAACAGACAGAGAAATTGGATTAATCTAAACCAAAAAGGCCACGCTGATTTAATTCAAAGACTGTAAAAATTATGGTTGTTAAAAATAAGTGATGTGAAACTGAAAATTAATGAACAAAAATGGTGTCAGACAGGAGGCCCAATTGGTGGTCAAAATAATGAGGGGATGGGCTATACCACCCATCATTCCCTTTTTGGGTTATCAAAGAGGGGTTTTTTGGGTGGGACAGATAGAAAAGAGGGACGAATAGATGGAGACTCCTGGAGCAAGCTTTCTCATCATGGGTATCACCCCCACCATCTCCTGGGACCCCAGACCTTTTTTGCCTGGATCATGAGGGATGTCCTGACCAGCTCGGGGTGGAGAGAGGGATCTGGATGACACTGCCACCCCTACCAGTTCCATCTGAATCCCAAACTCACCTGAGATGAAACAGGAGCAGACTTTAAAAGCAGGAACAACTGCTCCAGCCTATCTCAGCTAAATGTCTTCTCTTGTTTTTGACTTTAACAGCAGCAGCAATAATAACTCCAGCTTATACCAACTAACTTCTTTTACCCAAAAGGACAGTTATTACCATCTTTAATACCATCTAAGGCCTTGTCTACACTACAGGGAAAAGTCAATCTAAGCTACACAATTTGAGTTACAACTCAAGTCGATGTAGCTTAGTTCTACTTAAAGCGGAGTCCACATTACATGATGTCAACAGGAGATGCTCTCCCATCGACTCCCCTTACTCTCCTCCATCCAGTGGAGTACAGGAGTCGACTGGAGAGCGATCTGCGGTTGATTTAGAGGGTCTTAACTAGACCCACTAAATCAACCACCGATGCATCAATCACTGTGCGTTGATCCCCCGGTAAGTGTAGACAAGCCCTAAGAGATTGTCAAACAAAGGAGTTTTCTTTCTAAAACTTTCTTCAACTAAAGGGAAAGGGAACAAAGCCTCACTTAAAGCATTTGAAATGTAAAGTATTAACTGTTTTAAATGGCATATTTGCCATGGTACTAAGCAGAATGAGGTCTCTGTATACCAAACCCCAAATTGTTTAAAACTATTTAATCTTGGACAGTGAAGGCGTTATGTTAACACCATCTAAATTAATACAACAAAACCAGGAGCTAGGGTATGCACCTGAGATATGGGAACCCCAGTTCAAATCCTTTCTCCTCATGAGGTATGGGGGGGTGAAGCAGTGGCATAGCCAGGATGGGACACTTGTGTGGGTCCCGAATTCTGGTGGATGGGCAATGACTGGGGGTGGGGGACAGAAGGGATCAGGGCTGCCTTTCCCCCACTTCAGCCTGCCTTGTGGGTGGGCGATGGACGCTCTGGCCAGGGCCCCCCAGGGCCCCAGGAGTGCACCCAGCTCTGGGAGGAGATGTTGCTCTCCAGCGGCAACGGCTCCGATCTACACCACTCCATGCCAGGCCTGGCTCCCCCAGTGGCAGACCTACCTTTTTGGAGGATTCCTTTGCTGCCGCTGGACCATCCACCCACTGCCAGTGGTGGATTAGCATGCCCAGGGGCCCCAGCCAGTTGGGGGATGTGATGGTGCCCCCCATAAGGCTTTAGGGAAATATGCTTATGAATGTATATATATATATATATGACACAACTGGAATATGTTTTTCGCTACATATGCCATGTAACATATATATGTAAAGGTTATGATCTACTGAATCGATTAATCCTATTTGTATGCATGCATCATTTTTTGTATTCGAAGTTATGAATATTGGCTGCATACATGTTTGATTCTAAGTAGGTTTTAGTGAAGCAGTTGGTCAGCTTCCTGAGAAAACACCATTCTCAGTAAGTGCCCAATCAAGAAGCCCTTAAGCCAACAATGAACTTGGAAATGCCAGTCCACATCTGGGCTTTCCCAGGAATGTGGCTTGGCTGGTAACTAACTCAGTCATGCATGGACATGTGACTTGCCCAGGTGACTCCAAAACTCCATTTTGTAGCTGGACTTTGCAAAGGAGAGAGGAGGGGGTCTCCACCCACAAGAGAAAGTCTATTTAAACCTAGGGGAGATCCCTCCATTTTGTCTTCATCTGAAAGAAACAGGAACAAAGGGCAACAACTACAGGGGGTAAGAGTGATTGCTGGGCCAAGACTAGAAGGAGATTAGTCTGTAAAAGGAAGCTTACTGGAACTGGTGTGGTTTTTATCTGTATTCAGTTTGATTAGACATAGACTTGCGTGTTTTATTTTATTTTGTTTGGTAATTCACTTTGCTCGGTCTGTTACTACTTGGAATCATTTAAATCCTACTTTCTGTACTTAATAAAATCACTTTTTACTTATTAACTAACCCAGACTTTGTATTAATATTGGGGGGGGAGGGGCAACAGCTGTGCATATCTCTCTATCAGTGTTATAGAGGGTGAACAATTTATGAGTTTACCCTGTATAAGCTTTATACAGGGTAAAACGGATTTATTTGGGTTTAGACCCCATTGGGAGTTGGGCATCTGAGTGTTAAAGACAGGAACACTTCTGTGAACTGCTTTCAGTTAAGCCTACAGCTGTTAGGGGACGTGGTTCAGACCCTGGGTCTGGGTTTGCATCAGGCTAACGGGTCTGGCTCAAACCAGGCAGGGCACTGAAGTCCTAAGTTGCTAGGGCAGGAAAGCAGGGGCAGAAGTAGTCTTGGCACATCAGTTGGCAGCCCCAAGGGGGTATCTGTGATTCAACCTGTCACGGGGGGCCCAGAAAAATGGGTGCCCCTGCACCTCTGCCCGCTCCAACCCCCTGCCCAGGGCTCCAGCTGGGGAGCAGGGTCAGGGCCTGGGTGGGCAGAGCGGGGCTAGACCCTGCTCCTCGGCAGGAGCACCGGGTGGAGCTGGGCAAGCGCCTGCGCCCCGACCCTGCTCCCTGGCTGGAGCGCTGGGCAGGTGGGCGGAGCAGGGCAAGCCCCTGACCCTGATTCCCAGCAGGAGTGCCGGGTGAAGCTGCAGCTGGGCAAGTCCCCCCCCCACACCCTGACGCCGTTCCCCAGCTGGAGTGCTGGGCAGGTGGGTGAAGCGGGGCAAGCCTCCAACGCCGGTCCTTGGACAAGCCCCCGCACCTCTACTCTGCTCCCCAAATGAAGTGGCGGGTGGCCAGAGTGAGGCAAGCACTGGGGCCTGAGCAGAGCCGGGGTGGGCCTTGATGCTAAGTGGGCGGGGTGCCGCCCACCCAGGCCCACTCTTGGCTACACTCCTGGGTTGAAGTGGTGTTTCCCATATTACAGGTGAGTTCCCTAAGCACTGGGCTAAACATTCTAAGGGAAGAGGATTCCCTCCGCGACTGTATTGTGTGGAGTTGATTGTGCACAGAAGGGGCTTAGATAGCTCACTCCAGCAAAGGGTTCCTAGCTGTGGATCTCAAGCAAAGGCAGGTGCCTAAGTCTCAAATAGGAGTGGGGCTTCGGACACATCCCTTTCCTCAGTGTTTGCTATTGCCTAGCTTACGCAGCTCCCCACCTAGCATGCTGACTTTTGTGATCACATTCTTAGGGGCCTAGCTCTTCCCATGCATTGTATAGGGAGGCTGAATACCTAACTCAGGTTTGGGGTTCCACTGGTTGGCTAGACAGACACCTACAAGTAAGGTGTTGTAATGCTGTGGATTTGGGCCCCGGTTCCTCAGTTAGAAGCGAAAGAATGAACTCCTTTCCCTTGGGAGAGCTATAGCTGGTTGTTTATTTCTGCAGGGATTCTCAAGAGAGAGTGGAGACTGCTGAGGAAGGAATTACTCCATAGCCCTTATATTAAGGAGTGAGATGCTTTTGGACAACAAGGAGACATATATAAATGCTAAAGGAAGAGAAACAGCCCCACAGCCTTCTCCCAAGTTCAATGACACAGAAACCAGACCTGAAAGTAGAAGAGGGAAGATTCTTTGATTTGTTTGTTCTCTTCTAAGCAATGAGCTGAGGAAAGCCACCTGAATTCCCAGCAGGACTGATCCAGGAGCAGCAGTGGGTGGAGGGACCCTTCTGAGAAGCTTGGCTAAAGTAAGCTGTCCTTTGCTTGACTCAGGCTATCAAAGTTGGGGAGCGAGTCACTGTTTAACTTTTTTGTTTGGTTGGTTTTTTTCCCTTTTCCTGTCTGTTTTTTAAAAGGGCAGTACTCTCTTACCTGAAGATAAAGCCTGCCCTTTTGGGCTCCAGAAGACCTTGTGTTTTCTGCTGTTGACTTTCTTCCCCCTGGTCCACCCACATCTCCTTGTAACAAGTGCCATTATAATGCTTCCTAAATGAGTTGATGTGTTAGCTGCTGCAGAGGAGACTGAAATTTCTATTGCAGTGCACAGACCTTGCAATACAGTCCACTTCATTTGAGCAGTGTTAGTGGTACCTGGATTCTGCAGGAGTTGCTGATTTGAGAATGTGGCCTCTTTCCTTTGAATCCATTCTAAGTCAGTGCCATACAGACTTTTGAAAGGATCTCGGTATTGCTAGTGGTGCTCTTGTTAGGGTAAGACAGAAAAGCAAGTATCAGAGGGGTAGCCGTGTTAGTCTGAATCTGTAAAAAGCATAAGCTTTCGTGGGTAAGAACCTCACTTCTTCAGATGCTACAAGACACCCCAAGAAAGAAACCAACAGAACTCCACTGGCCATCACCTACAGTCCTCAGCTTATGCATCATCAGTGATCTACAACCCATCCTGGACAATGATCCCTCACTTTCACAGACCTTGGGAGGCAGGCCAGTCCTCGCCCACAGACAACCCGCCAACCTTAAGCATATTCTCACCAGCAACCACACACCGCACCATAACAACTCTAACTCAGGAACCAGCCCATGCAACAAACCTCGATGCCAACTCTGCCCACATATCTACACCAGCAACACCATCACAGGACCTAACCAGAGCAGTTACAACATCACCGGCTCATTCACCTGCACGTCCACCAATGTTATATATGCCATCATGTGCCAGCAATGCCCCTCTCCTATGTACATTGGCCAAACTGGACAGTCACTGCACAAGAGGATAAATGGACACAAGTCAGATGTCAGGAATGGCAATATACAAAAATCTGTAGGAGAACACTTCAACCTCCCTGGCCACACAAGAGCAGATGTAAAGGTAGCCATCTTACAGCAAAAAAACTTCAGGACCAGACTCCAAAGAGAAACTGCTGAGCTCCAGTTCATTTGCAAATTTGACACCATCAGATCAGGATTAAACAAAGACTGTGAATGGCTATCCAACTACAGAAGCAGTTTCTCCTCTCTTGGTGTTCACACCTCAACTGTTAGCAGAGCACCTCACCCTCCCTGGTTGAACTAACCTCGTTATCTCCATACTGATTTATACCTGCCTCTGGAAATTTCCATTCCTTGCATCTGAAGAAGTGAGGTTCTTACCCGTGAAAGCTTATGCTCCCAATACTTCTGTTAGTCTTAAAGGTGCCACAGGACCCTCTGTTGCTTTTTACAGGAAAGCAAGGCGCTGAGCACTAAAAATCCAGTAACCTCCTTGTAATTCCTCAGTCAGGTAACTAATTACCCTATCTACTTACATTCCCCTGAAGTTTTAATGTAATCCTTCCCTGTCTATCCTGTGTTATATGTCCTCAAGCAGCTGCTGCCCCAGAAGGGGCTGCATTTTAGCAGTACATGTGTGAGTAACAGGCCGAATGATGGCTCTGAGAACCTCTTAAGCATTCTTAGCTAACTAAAAGTGAGCGGGACATTAGACTCAAGAGAGTCACATTAAGTCTCTGAATAATAATGTATTTTTCCTCCTGGACTTGGGGGGAGGGGTAGAAGAACTGGTGGTGGGGACTTTATAAACAGTGACATTTCCTTCCCTTTTAAACAAGCATTTCCACTATTCCAGAGTGCTTATGCTGGTACTGTCCAGAGCCATACCTCTGTTCCACCCAAACATTCTCCCTCTTTCCCCATAGCCTAGTGTATGTTAGTGACAGCGGAACAGCTATGGCTGATTGTTCAGCAATGTAATTTAAAGGGAACCTTGGACAAAGGAGGCTATAGAAATGTTAATGGTGCTGTTGTTGCTTACAGCAACTAAGAATGAAGAGATCCAGATAGAGAGATTTGAATAACCCTCCAAGAAGCAGTCAACAGAGAGGATTGATTGGGATTGGATTTCAATCATCTTTGGTATTTCTCTGATGAGGAAGATGATGCTGTCCAGATACTGAGAGACACATCCCCTTTTTCATCTCATTCTGACTAGGCTATGTCTTGCTAACAGTAGAGTAACACATACTACGAGCTAGACTTGAGTTTGTACTCCATCATGGAGAAACATAAAAGTAACACTTAAAAACACATCACAACAAATTCTAATTAGACCAAAATCATGCAGAATATTAGAGAATGATTCCCTGAAATTTATACAGACCAATTTTAAATGTGATACAAAGACAATACACCTCTACGCCGATATAATGCTGTCCTCGGGAGCCAAAAAATCTTACCATATTATAGGTGAAACCGCGTTATATAGAACTTGCTTTGATCCGCCGGAGCGTGCAGCTCTGCCCCCTTGGAGTGCTGCTTTATTGCATTATATCCGAATTCGTGTTATATCGGGTCACATTATATTGGGGTAGAGGTGTAGTGCTTTAGACTTATTCTCAAAAAAAATGTATATGGATGGAAAAGGGAAGCCAGACACAACTTCTGAATGTGCTAAACAACCAAATAACAAAACTCCATACATTAGACCAGTGAAGATCTTTATTACTGTGTGACTGCTATTCTCAGTGAGACGGTTCAGGAGCATAGATTTTCCCCAGGAGGAATTGTTCAGCCAAGAGATGCACTTTGCCATTATTCCTGGTTATACCATTTACTAAACCTGATCTTCCTAGGAAAATATCATGTCTCAGGTTATAGGCAATAGAATGATTAACTAAAGGTAAGATCAGCAGTGGACATCTGCAAATTTAGAGTGGTCAGAATGTTTGCTTTAGTACCTATCCAAACCACTAAGATATGCGCAACGTAAAACCAAGAAACCACATGACCTTACTCCTGTATCCCTTGCTCTTCCTGACTCTATCCCTTTCCAGCATTTTGTTGCCTGTGGTCTTTGTATTGCATGCAGAATTATACTGTAATCTATTCAGGGAAGGGAACCTTGTCTTTCTATTTGTTCTGCAAAGCATTCTGCACATTTAAGCGTGTTTTGCCATTGTTGTCTGAAGACAAAATTGGATGTAAATACCCAGGCACGTATTCACTAGTTCTCTTCTAAACTAATATTAGAAATACCAACCACACACACACACACACACAAACCCTGATAGGCTCCCTGCTTCCATTGTTCCAAAATTACCTTTCAATCAGAGCAACAGAGAATGCTGAAGAAAGTGAGTCAGGAGAGAACGTTCTGCAACAGAGCTGCATTTAGGCGATTCAGCAATTTACACACAAGTGGGTTTTTATTTAGATATGGCAGTCTCAATTAGCATCTCATTAGCAATAAGCTGTATAAATAGGCATGTTCTGCAAAAGAGGAAAAAATGTCAATAGTCTGCTGGCAGGCACTCAGTATCCCAGCACCAAGCTTTCAACACATATAGGAGCTCTAATTAGAAGCTTGTCCATGTGCATGCATCACTCATTAACTGCCTCTTTACTGAAAGGGAATAATGAATTGAGCCCTTTAATCTGACATTAATAAATTGCCACCATTTTGTGAGGTATTTGAATGTAAAATGGTGATGTTCATTATCAAAATGATATTTGATGAGTTGGGTTTGTTCTGGCTCATTTAGAGGGAGAATTTTCATACAATTAGGGCTCCATTCCAAAAAGTTAGTTGGTTGTTCATGGTTTTTCCACAAAGTTAAATGAGTGTCTGGATGTGTGAAGAATAAGAAATCAAAATTTAAAATGCAGTGGTGCATACTAGGGTGTAATGCCATATTTCAGTGATACACACAAAAGAAATTAAACGTAGCCTCAGAGGAATGCCCCAAGGAAAAGACTGGAGGAAAAAAAAACATATCTTATTGTTGCATTTCATCGGTGTAACCCTAACTCATCAGAATGGATTTAATTCACTCTACATGGTAAAAGTTTTGGACCTATGCAAAGCATCCTGTCACTTGTTTTGAATCAGTGCCTATTACGCAGGTTTTTAATGAATCTTATCTAATTTTTGTATAAGCGGAAAAGTGATGGAATGTGACTGTGACATTGTGCAGTCTATATGGTTTTATAAAATCATGATAATAAGTGAATATAATGTAACTGGAATAGTTCTATAAAAACATAATAATAAGTGATTATAATGTAACTAGAATATGCTTCATGCAAGACACCCTGGGTCTGTGTTGGAGCAGACGGGAGTGTCTGGCTCAGCAAGACAGGGTGCAGGAGTCCTGAGCTGGCAGGGAAAACAGGAACAGGAGTAGTCTTGGCACATCAGTTGGCAGCTCACAGGAGGGTTTCTGTGATCCACACCGTCACAGTGGCGTACCCATCACAGTGACTCACTCATATTTTATTTATATATAAAATAGAAGTCCCCAGATGAGGAGTGCTAAATGTTATACTTATTGAAAATATGCAATGACAAGGTCAAATGTGCCTGTCAGTCAGAATTTATACAGCCAATAACTAAAGCTCAAATGGATTAAAGGGAAAAGCTTAATACTATGTTAATTGATTATGAACTAGAGCAATGTTTTCAGTACATTACATGCAACAGACTTAATGTCACTCAGATAGGGTGGGTGAAGTATTTTCTCTTATTGGACTAACATCTGTTGGTGATGAAGAGACAGTCTTTTGAGTTTACACAGAGCTCTTCTTCAGGTCTGGGAAATGTACTCAGTGTCACAGCTAAAACAAGGTGGAACAGATTATTTAGCATAATTTCAAGGAATCATTCAAGGTGAAGTGGCCTGTTAACAACTCTGTAGTCAGAATAGGGAAAGGAGAGGGAAAAAAAGGCTGGGGTGGGGTGGTTTAGTGGGCTAAAGATTGTAATACGCTATAAATCCAGTGTCTCAAGTCAGTCAATTTTTAGTATCTAGCAAAGTTATGAATTTGAGCTCCCAGGATCATCTTTTGAAGGTGTTGTACAGGTTCCCTTCGAGGATGAGAACTGAAATCAGATACAGAATGATTATTTTGTGAAAACTGTTCATGCACAGGTGACATGGTGTTTTTGTCTAATCATTTTCTTATGTGAGTTTATTAAAGGGAATAAATGATTGTCTGGTTTCAACCATTTAGTTACTGGCGCTTTAGTGTACTGCATGAAGTACACCACACGTTGTGATAGGCATGTGTAGGCCCATGGATTATGAAAGGTGTGTTGTAGGGGGTGTTGATCATTCTATCAGTGGACATATGATTACAGGTTTTCCAGCTGTTGTTCTGGCAGGGTCTAGTGCCATTTTCGGTTCGTGTGTCCTGGTCCGTGGACAGTTTGTTTCTGATGAGCTTGCAGAGGTTGTTTGAAGTTCAGTGGACGGGGTTCAGGAAAGATTTCTTTTAGGATGTGGTCCCCATTGAGTATGGGTTGTAATTGTTTGTTTGATACCCCGTATGGGTTCCAGTGTGGGGTGGTAGGTGACAAGTAGGGATGTGTGTTCAGAGGGGGTTATTTTCATATTGAAGTAGGTTTTCTTGGGGTATTTTGAGTGGCCCATTCCATGATATGATCTACTTCTCTGGTGGAGTGTTCTTGTTTGTGAAGGCAGTTTTAAGTGTGTTAAGGTATATATCCTGTAATTTCTCCTTGGAACATATTCTGTGGTGTCTATGTGCCTGGCTGTAGAAAACGGATTTCTTGGTGTGTATGGGATGCTTGCTTGATCTGTGAAGGTAAGTGTGGGGATCAATGGGTTTATAGTATGTGGTTGTCTGTAGGTTTCCATTGTTGCCACTGATTGGTGTCCAGGAAGTTGGTGCCTGTGCGGGAGTGTTATAAAGAGATTAATGGATGGGTGCTGAAAATATCAAAGTATCTCAGGTAAATCATTGATTTTGTGGTGCATTTATACAGAATTTTTTTTGAGGTGTCCCATGAAGAGGCTGGCATATTGGGGAGCTATCCTAGTACCCATGCCTCATGTTGTCGAGGAAGGCAAAAAACCCCGAGCGTCTTTGCCTAGCTGACCCAGGAGAAAATTCCTTTCTGACCCCAAATATGGTGATCAGATAGACCCTGAGCATGTGAGCAAGACCTACCAGCCAGACACCTGGGAAAGAATGCTGTATAGTAACTCAGAGCCCTCACCATCTCTAGTCCCATCACCAGCCATTGGAGATATTTGCTTCTAGCAATCACAAATCAGCTACATGTCATTGTGGTAAGTCCCATCATACCATCCCTCCATAAATGTATCAAGCTCAGCCTTGAAGCCAGTTAGGTTTTTTGCCCCCACTGTTTCCCTTGGAAAGCTATTCCAGAATTTCACTCCTCTGATGGTTAGAAACCTTCATCTAATTTCAGGCCTAAACTTGTTGATGGCCAGTTTGTATCTATTTGTCCTTGTGTCAACATTGGCACTTAACTTAAATAACTCCTCTCCCTCCCTTGTATTTATCCTTCTGATGTATTTATAGAGAGCAATCATATCTCCCCTGTGTCTTCTTTTGGTTAGGCTAAACAGGCGAAGCTCTTGTTTCTCATAATTTAAATTTAAGGGTCTATGATCTCTTTATCAGATAATGGCTTTTTTAATACATTGTGGGATATCATGATTCGGACAAGTGTCAATGCTTAACGGCGTTATGACAAAAATACAAAGTACTTTAATTCAGTTACCAGCTCTACTGTTGTCTCTATGATATAGAACTTTCTACAGAAACTGTAACTTTCTGTAAGAGTAACACCCTTTTCCTTTAGGAGTCAGTCTTCTCTGGGCAAGCTGGAACAGAAGTAACACACCATATGGGTTAACTTAAACAAAGTAGGTACTAAAGCTTGTAGTCCAGTGTATAGGGTTGTGGAATAAGAATCAAGAGACCAGACTTCTATTTATGGCTATGCCACTAAAACCCTATGTATGACCTTGGCAAGTCATTTTATCTCTCCTCCCACCCTTCATCTGGCTTTTCTATTTAGATTATAGGCTTGTTGGGGCAGGGACCATCTCTTACTATGTATCTGTACTATGTCCAGCACCATGGAACAGCAATTTCACTTGCAGCCTCTAGGACACTACCTTAATAAAAGTATAGATTTTGGTAAGTGTAGGGCTGCCTTAGTTTATCTAGAGAATCTATTAAGACTATTTGCTTAGAATCCTTTTAAGACAAAGTGCTTAGTAGAAACCAATCTTACATCAAATTGAAATAAGATATAAACTTTCTCTGTTTTAACTAAATCAGTTTACATTCCCTGTGCAGGAACACATTGTCCTTAGGGTTTCTCAGTTGCAAAGATGAAAGTGATAACACTGAGTCACAATAATTCAATATTCTCAATTAAAATCTATTTCAGTTATAATCTGACTGACCTTTAGCATTGCTTTATATCACCAGCTGATTCATGATGCTGGTGACGACCCCTTGTTGCAGAGAAGCACTGGCTGAAGGATACTTTCTGTCCTTCTTTTAGTCTTTCAGATGTGTAGAACTTCTGATAAGAAGTCACAGGTTGCACCTTCTAACCTTGCTGCATTTCTGAAACTTACTCATTTTCTATTTCAAGGTCTAGTGGAGCTGTGGGAAGATACTTCATGGGCATTTGTTTTGATTCAGTTATCAGTACCTATGACAGAGATCAGCAACTTTTGGCACACGTTTTCCCCATCTGGGAAATCCGCTGGTGGGCCAGGACGGTTTATTTACATGCAGCGTCCACAGGTTCGGCCGATCGCAGCTCCCACTGGCTGCGGTTTGCCGTTCTAGGCCAATGTGGGCTACGGAAAGAGGCAGACAGCACATCTCTCCACCCGCACTGCTTCCCGCAGCCCCCGTTGGCCTGGAACGGCAAACTGTGGCCAGTGGGATCTGCGATCAGCCAAACCTGTGGACGCTGCAGGTAAACAAACTGTCCCGGCCCACCAGAGGATTTCCCTGACGGGCCGCATGCCAAAGGTTGCCAATCCCTGACCTATGACATCCTGCTTGGCTTATCTTGCTATGTGCTGGCATCAGTCTCTTCTTCAGCTGATGCCTGATCCAGCCCCCAGTGAAGTCAACAAGAGCCTTATATTGACTGAAATGGAAGCCTACTCAGGTCCTTCATGCATACGGAGATAGTAACAAACCTTTTCAGGGTGAAATTTGTCCCCTTCTGTCCTGACTTCATTTTTTCTCTCTTATTCAGTCTATCATCAAAGACTCTGCACTTTTTAAAAAATGTATCACTCTTAATGTTAATATTAAAATTAGGGCTGTTGATTAAACACAGTTAACTCATGCAATAAACTAAAAAAAAATAATTGTGATTAATCACAGTTTTAAATGCATTGTTAAACAATAGAATACCAATTGAAATTTATTAAATATTTTTAGATTTTCTACATTTTCAAATATATTGATTTCAACTACAACACAGAATACAAAGTGTACAGTACTCACTTTATATTATTTTTATTACAAATATTTGCACTGTAAAAATGATAAACAAAAGAAATAATATTTTTAAATTCACCTCGTACAAGTACTGTAGTGCGATCTCTTTATCGTGAAAGTGCAACTTAAACATGTAACTCAAAAACAAAACAATGTAAAATTTTAGAGCCCACAAGTCCACTCAGTCCTACTTCTTGTTCAGCCAATTGCTAAGTAAACAAGTTTGTTTAAATTTATAGGAGATAATGCTGCCAGCTTCTGATTTACAATGCCACCTGAAAGTGAGAGCAGGCATTCACATGACACTTTTGTAGCCAGCACTGCAAGATATTTACGTGCCAGATATACTAAAAATTCATGCTGCAGCCACCATTCCAGAGGACATGCTTCCATACTGATGACGCTCGTAAAAAAAAAAATGTGTTAATTAAATTTGTGACTGAACTTCTTGGGGGAGAATTTTATGTCTCCTGCTCTGTTTTACCCCCATTTTGCCATATATTTCATGTTATAGCAGTCAGGGCCAGCTCTACTGTTTTTGCCGCCCCGAGCAGCGCACTGAATTGCAGCTGCGGACGGCGGGGGCAGTCCGTGTGCCGTTAGGGCGGCACACACGTTTCCGCGGCGGCGGCAATTCAGCGGCAGCTTCTGTCTTCAGCCGGAAGGCAGGAGCCGCCAAATTGCCGCTGCGGGCAGCTGAACATAGAAGCTGCAGCCGAATTGCCGCCACTGCGGAAACGTGCGTGCCGCCCTAATGGCGCATGGACTCTCCCCGCCGTCCGCAGCGGCAATTCGGCGCACTGCTTGGGGTGGCAAAACCACACAGACTGCCGCTCCTTGCAGATTGCCACCCCAAGCACCTGCTTGGAATGCTGGTGCCTGGAGCCGGCCCTGATAGCAGTCTCAGATGATGACCCAGCACATGTTGTTCATTTTAAGAACACTTTCACTGCAGATTTGACAAAATGCAAAGACGGTACCAATGTGAGATTTCTAAAGATAGCTACAGCACTCGACCCAAGGTTTAAGAATCTGAAGTGCCTTCCAAAATTTGAGAGGTGAGAGCATGCTTTCAGAACTCTTAAAAGAGCACCACTCCGATGCGGAAACTACAGAACCTGAATCACCAAAAAAGAAAATCAACCTTCTACTGGTGACATCTGACTCAGACGATGAAAATGAACATTGGTAGGTCCATTCTACTTTGGATCGTTATAGAGCAGAACCCATCATCAGCATGGCCACATGTCCTCTGGAATGGTGATTGAAGCATAAATGGACATATGAATCTTTAGCACATTTGGCATGTAAATATCTTGCGACAGTAGCTACAACAGTGCCATGTGAATGCTTGTTCTCACTTTCAGGTGACAGTGTAAACAAAAAGTGGGTAGTATTATCTCCTGCAAATGTAAACAAACTTGTTTGTCTGAGCGATTGGCTGAACAAGTAGTAGGACTGAGTGGACTTGTGGGTTCTGAAGTTTTACATTATTTTTGAATGCAGGTTTTTGTACATAATTCTACATTTGTAAGTTAAACTTTCATAATAAAGAGATTGCACATACAGTACTTGTAATGAGGAAATTGAAAAATACTATTTATTTAGTTTTTTACAGTGCAAATATTTGTAATCAAAAATAAATATAAAGTGAGCACTGTCCACTTTTTATTCTGTGTTGAAATTGAAATCAATATATTTGAAAATGTAGAAAACATCCAAAAATATTTAAATAAATGGTATTCTATTGTAGTTTAACAGCATGATTAATCGTGATTAATTTTTTAATCACATAATTAATCGTGATTACTTTTTAAAATATCTTGACAGCCCTAATTTAAATGTATTCTCCCAAAGTGGATTTTGTGAACAATTCTTTAGGATTTTTCTTGAAGTTTTCTATGTGTGAATAAACTATATTAATCTACCACTTAGATAACTCATAAATTAAAACTATGTATTCAAGCACTTTTTCATATGAATGAAAATAGTTATAAAATACAAACACAGAACTGAGTATGTTCTAGCCGGGTGTATTTTTTTACTCAAATCAAAATAGTATCAAATAGTCATAACAAACAATTTTTTTAGTTAGCAGTATAAGGCAATTACAAAAAAGAATGGATATACATTCTATTGATACATAAGAACAAACAATTCTTTGAGCAAAAGCGTAAGTGTGCAATCAAATACTTACAAATATTTCCTAATTTTAAATCTAATTATGTTCTGCATAATATTTTTTCTGTATTTGTTAAAGTTAGACTTGTCTAGATTGTCATGTAATTAATAGTTCTAATTGAGAAAGATGTTTAGTGTGACCTGAAAACTGTTTGTCTATACCAGATTGAAAAAGATGGACAGAAGTAGGATACTGTGGTAGCCATGTTTTAAAAGATGACTACCAATTCACTCCTTACTGTAAATTGTTTTATTTATGAGCAAAGCATTTCCTCTAAGAACAAATGGTTATCCATCCATTTAGATTTAAAATGATACTCTTCTAATGCTGTAGGCACCTTTATAAATTACACAGTGAAATCCTAATAGTATTAAAATCTTTCCAACAGGAACTCAGCCAGCTAGACACCTACAGAGACTCTAATCTACTCCTTCATAGCTGTGGGAAGCAAACCCTCAATCCGCTCCAAAAGCCCTGCTAAAAATATAGATCATGTACCATACATGGCAGTTCACAAAATCAAGGCTATTTTGGATTGAAGGAGGGGAGAAAGTTACAGAGACTCAGAGCTGCCAGAGTAGCCCCCTGCCATCTACTCCCTCTATCTAACAATGAGAAGGATCCATTCTTACTGTAGTTGTGATAGCTTGACCTGGGGTGAGAGATGATCCTTCGGATAGGTCAGTCCCAGGCCAATGGAGCTGTACAGGTCTTAAACAAAACTTTAAACTCCTCCTGGACCAGGAAGCAGACAATGCAGATGCTGGAGCACTAATGACGTGTACTCCCAGTGACACGTCTCACTCAATAAGTAAGCCACTGTGTTCTGCATCAGCTTCAGTTCTAATTGATATTAAGGTGTAGTCCCATGCAGAGCATGTTGCAACACTCTAATATTTGGGGTAACAAAAGCATGGATAAATGGCAAGGACTGCATTTGAAAGGAAAGATTTCAACCTTCTAGCCAGTACAGCTGGTAAAAAGTTAGCTGGGTTACTGCTGTAACATCATCAAACAGCAGCTGGGGCTCTAAAAACCTCGAAATTGTGAACCCTAGTAACTAATGGCAGATGTACTCCCTCAGTCAAAGGAATGGATATTGCCTCCACCATCTCCTCTGGCTGCTTCCTCCAACTCACCATCCTCACCTCAGTCTTGTCTCGGTTGAGCTGCAGTGCGGATGTTCTCATCCCTGCTCCAATCTTGACTAGACACAGGCTGAAATGGTGAATTGCATCATCGAAATCAGATGGAAGAGGCATACGGTTATACTAAAAATACCACACCCCATGAATCCTTACTGCTCCATATACACAATGAACAGGAGCAGTGACAGAATGGTATCCTGTGGCATCCCATGCTTCAAAGTTCTGTGGAAAGAGGAGGAATTGCCCATAACTACCCAATGAGCTCTCTGAGAGAAAAGAAAAATGTCACTAAAGAGAGCACCATCGATCCCTGATAGGGTCCCTGGGAGAGTCAACACCACCAGCAAACAGTATCTAAGGCATCTGAAAGACCTAATACCCTTTCCCTTTATGGCCTCTCCTCATCTTCATCCCATACTAGGAGGAGATCTTTGACTAATGCAACCAAATCAGTGTCTGTGCCAAAGTTAGATCTTCAGTCAGAGAGATCCTGAGAGTACACTCTGGATGCTATGAGAGTTGTCTTGTCACAATCTTCTCTGCAATCTTAATCAAGAAAGTCAGATGTGGTACTGGTCAATAGTTAGCTAGATTGTCATTATCAAGAAATGACTTCTTGACCAAAGCCAACACATGCCAACTCCACTGCTATCACTAGAGTTGCACAGGTGTAAGAGATGGCACAAATAGGTTACGGCTTTACTGGCATTAATAGGACTGGAATTAATAGGACTGGCATTAATAGGGTTGTGTTATTCAGTGTGAAAGCTAGTCAGTTTGTGTATGTATTTGTATTACAATAGTGCTTAGAGGCCAAGACTCCGTTGTGCTAGTGTGGAAACATGTAACAAACAGAGTCCCTGCCCCTGCATAGCCAACAATCTAAGTTAGAATAATTTAAAGGCAATGGTTGAATTCTGCTCTTGGCTACACTAATAAAAATCTGGAGCAAGTAACTAAGTTTAGCTGAACTCATTGGGGAAAATTCTCCTCTCACTTACATCGGTGTAAATCAGGAGTAATTCTGTTGAAGTCAATGGAGTTGCACTAGTGGAAGTGAAAAGAGAATCTGGTCCAATCATTTTTTGACTTAAAAGAAATATCTTTTTTAAAAGAGCAGCGTGGTAAAGTTCAAACAATTTGAAGCATAGTACCTAAGGTATCTTTAATACATTATTACAGTAGTAGCTAGGCAACAACCCTTTTACTCGCTCTTCAGTTAAAATAAATTTAATTTGAGGTTTGATGATTCTTTAGGAAAACTTTCCTGCAAAGCTGTTCTAAAATGTGAAATAAAAGCAACTCAATACAAGGTCACTGTAGTGTCAAATAACTTACCCCACTGTCTATATCTGAAGAGATTATTCTTTGTCAGAAGGTTTCTTCTGTCTGATAGGTCCAGCTCTCAAAAGTATTGTTGTTGAGTCAGGACTAATAGGAGAAGCTTTACATATTAAAGGTGGGATTGGCATGGCTATTCAGATTACTGCAAGGGCAAAACTTTAATTTTCTTAAGCCTCCTCCTTGATCTTCAGTTTAAAAAGTTCACAGAGTGAAGAAAGGAGCCAACTATCATTTCAACAAGCATCTCTTTTGACTTAGGATGAATGGCAATGGTGCTCTTATAATGTAAACTACTATTCATAATTCTGTGGTCCCTTTTATATTAAAAGAGTTAATGGTGCATGTAAACTCAGAATAAGATCCTACATGTTTTAAATGCTGTAGAGACCTAACCACTAACCATAACTCACTTCAGGGGTCCTACTCTGGCAATTACATATATGAGTAAGGGTTTGATGGATTGGATCTGGTTACAAATATGCAGATGGTTGTTGTGACGTTGTGCAGTCTATATGGTTTTATAAAAATATAAGTGAATGTAATGTAACTGGGATATGCTTCGTGCAAAAGGTCTCTTGTAAGGTATCATTACAAAGCTTATAATCTACTGAGTGTGATCATCCTATTTGTAGAAATGTACCACTCTTGTATCTAAAACTAGAAATATAAAATATAACTCTGAGGGCCTATTGTAATTATGTAAAGTGTGGGCCATTAAGGATGGTTTGGAATCTTGATGACTCCCATTGTCTGCAGATGGTCGTATTTACCTGTGAGTCTTCCTGTATATGTGTGTGCTCGCAAGTGAGTAATGGAGTCTTGCAGTGACATGTGATCATGTCACCTGAACTGGAATCCATCTTTAACCTGGTGCTTTTCCAGTGAGGGGGGGTGGAAACCCAGAGGGACAAAGGGTTCCCGCCTTATGCAAAAGATATATAAAGGGGTGGAAGAGAACAAGGGAGAGAGGATCCATCATGAAGAATCCCCAAGCTATCACCTGAGCTGCAACAAGAGCTGTACCAGGGGAAAGAATTGTGCCCAGGCCTGGAAGGTGTCCAGTCTGAGAAAAAACTTACTGAAGCATCTGTCAGGGTGAGATTATCTGTATTCAGTTTGATTAGGCATAGATATGCGCATTTTATTTTATTTTGTTTGGTGACTTACTTTGTTCTGTCTGTTACTACTTGGAACCACTTAAATCCTACTGTCTGTATTTAATAAAATCACTTTTTATTTAGTAATTTACTCAGGGTATGTGTTAATACCTGGGGGAGCAAACAGCTGTGCATATCTCTCTATCAGTGTTATAGAGGGCGAACAATTTATGAGTTTGCCCTGCATAAGCCTTATGCAGGGTAAAATGGATTTATCTGGGTTTAGACCCCATTGGCAGTTGGGCATCTGAGTGCTAAAGACAAGCACACTACTGTGAGCTGTTTTCAGGTAAACTTGCAGCTTTGGGACAAGTGATTCAGACCCTGGGTCTCTGTCTGGAGCCAGACGGGAGTGTCTGGCTCAGCAAGACAGGGTGCTGGAGTCCTGAGCTGGCAGGGAAAACAGAAGCAGAGGTAGTCTTTGCACATCAGGTGGCAGCTCCCAAGGGGGTTTCTGTGATCCAACCCATCACAGTTGTACTACACAATATTGTAGAGTAATGGTGCATGTCAAAGAAAGCATCCATAATTAAACCTTTCCTGAGCCAAATACAACTTTTGCAGTTTGTTTGAAAATTGCTAGGATGTTATTGGAAGTGGATCCCTAAATTGGCAAATAAGTTTTAACAATATCCTAGTTGCTTGCTCTGCTGACCTTATCCACACAAATAAGTTACGGCTTTAATGGCATTAATAGGACTACTCATCTAAAGACTACTTCTGTGACTAAGGATTTACGGGATCTGTCTGTAGTTCTCATGTTTTAATTGATTGTAAATTTTTTTTAAGAAGTAAAAACATTAAAAGAATTTTAAAATCCCCTGTATTTTTCTCTTCTGCAAATCCTCAATGTTGCAATCGAAATCAAACTGGGGGAGATGGTATGCAGAGTATCGAGAAGTTATGTGATTATGCTAACTTCAGTTTCTCCATCACAAAGATTAATGGGTGATAGCATAATAACCTTAAAATCATCTTGCTCAATGTCAAGAGGCTTAAACAATCCCATAAAAAAGGAAGCGCCTATGATTCATGGAAAGAAAATAGACTGCCAATGCAGAAATTTTTATCTCTGCAGACAGTAATTACGAGGAGCACTTTTCCATTGCATGGGTTATTTCAAAGAACCTTCTAAACCCTGAGGTGCAGCAAATAGCCTTTTCATGGCAAAGAAGATGCTGCTTTGTGGCTTATCTACCTGCTGTGCAGATCTTTATAAAAAGATTTTTGTCAATTTTACAGCAGTATGATTACATAAGCAAGTGCCTTTCCGAACATGCTCTTAAAAATAAATGTTCACATATGTGCACAGTTAAAATTCACCCTCCTTTCTGGAATTTCTTTCTTAAACAGATTAATATTACTATGGTATCTGAGCCCCTCAGAATCCCTTACAACACTGCCATGAGATAGGGAAGTATTGTTATTCCCATTTTGCAGAAGGAGGAACTGAAGAATAGAGACACTATGGACCAGATCCTTAAATGTAGTAGGTGTTTTTCTGCCTCTTTAGGCACCTCAGTCCACCATTGAGGCACCAGACATTTTCAAAGATGCCACTTAGCTGCTGCCTAACTCCATAGACCCTTATGTTTCCACTAGTTGGTATTTGCAAACCTTCCTAGGTGCTGATGCTACCCTACAGCTAACAAGCTTCTGAGAGCCCTAGTGAAACCCACACACCTCCTTAGTGTGGTGTTCCGTCCCATCTAGTGGCACCGAGACCACTAGAGAGAGTTAAATAAGACTGCTCTACAGCCTCAACTAACAGCCAGTTGGCTTTTAGCTCATGCGGTAGAGGCTTATGCACTCAGCTCCAGAAGTCCACAGTTCAATCCCACCCACTGATGATTGGGGTCTGTCAGTGTTACACTAGCATAAGTTGAGGCTCTAGAAGCTGGATTCACAAACTATGGGAGAGGAATGCTGTTGTATTAATACAGATGAAACATATGGGACCAAATAGTTAGAAGTGTTACCCTGACCATGAAACTGTCCAACATTTAACAGTTTTAAACAAAGTTTGAGGTTTGGGATTCAGCCTGACTTAGTACCATGGCACAAAAATCATTAAAAATCATTTTATTCCTTTATTAAAGGTACAGAAAAGCAGGAAAAGCAGTTAAAAATTTGAAGTGTAACATATTATATAAAGATTTCATTTTAACACCATCACTTGTTCCTTTCCCTTTCACTAGAGATAGTAATTAAAAGGAAAGTCCCTCTATCTGACAATCTCTTTTTGGGGGAGAAAATGAATTGAGATAGGCTGGAGCTGTTGTTGTTAAAGTCCAGTCCCATTTTCTAGAAAACCAAACAAGATAAACACGTAAAAAGGGAAAGAAAAAAAAAGCACATATAGAAAATGCAGCTTCTGTCTTAGGTGTTGACTTTCACTTGCGATATCATTGGGGAGAAAAAACATAGGCACAACACACAGTCACTCCAGGACCTGGAAAACTTGTATCAGTATCGAGCTGTTTAAGGCATTGCATTTAGCTGCCTTTCTGGCCACAAGTTTACAGCAGTTTTGCAAAATATGCAGCTTTGGCCAGCTAAGCCAGTTTGGGGTCCCAATAGATAGAAGAAAAAATGAAAGTGATAGGAAAGAGAAGAAATGACGTGGGGAAAGGAAAGGATACAGGAGAGAGAGACCAAGTCTCAAATCCCAGGTGGTGGTGAAGATTTAGCTGGAGTCAGTGAAGGAGGCAATGTCATCTGGATCCCTCTTTCTGGCCCAGTTTGGTCAGGACATCTCTCGGGATTAGGAAGGTCTAGGGTCCCAGGGGACAGTGGGGATGGCAGCCATTATAGTGAATCTTGCTCCTTCCCCTTCTCTCAGTGAGCGAGCATAATGGGAGACAGTCTCCCTGCAACATTCTCTTTTTTGAGAACCACAAAAAGGAGTGATGGGAAGAACAGTCCATCCTTTTGTTATTTTGTCCACCAATTAGGCCTAATTTTCAACACACCCATTTGGGTTCATTGATTTCTAGTCTCACACTTCTCTTGCTTGCCAGGCATGATCTTAACAGTCATTGAGTTATAAAAGTTCACCTTTTTGTATTGTGTTTGGACTAATTCAGTTTCTATCTCCTTTTTGGACACTTTCCTGTCAACATTTGTTGTTATAAGTTATTGTGACATTTTAGAAGCTTTCACTTGCTTTTTACAGTTGAACTCACAATTAGGATAAATTTGTAGGCTCAATTATCACAACAATGCCTCTTGCCCCAGAGGGGCCCAATCCTGTAGCATATTCAGCACATGCCTCAGACCTGATACCTGTCAGCCCCCCCGTTCCTCCCAAGAGGGCCATATGCAAGCCACTGATAGGTAGAGTGCTCATACAAAAGACAGCTGGTGGCACAGGGAAACGTAGGGTGAGTGTGAGAGAGGTATTCATCATGAGACACAGAGAGGTTTCAGCTGCTAGGTCGTGGCTCCTTAAGTGGCCTACCTGGTTTAGATGCATAACTCCAGGAGAGAGTTTGTCAGCTGAGGATCCCAAGCGGAGGGAGATGCCTCTCTCTGGCCTATCAACCAGGCGTAGCAGGCCAGCCATGTAGCCTTCTAAACCCCTCTACTGTAGCCACCTCTCTTCCTGAGCATTTCACTCTTGACTGCCTTAGGTGGTTCCCAGCTACCTTCGGTGGCTCCTGGCTCAGTTGGTTTCTGAAAATTCCTCTTTGGGCCCCTAACTCTCCCCATGCATTTTATGTGGCAGCTGGGCACATAGCTGAGGGCTGACAATTCCACTGGGCTGCAGGCTGCCTAAGGGTTAGGAGTTGCAACCCTGAGCAGAGCAATGCCTAAATACCTTTAAGGATCTGGGCCAAAGTGACTTACTTCAGGACACACAGGGCATCTGTGCTTCAGCAAGGACTTGGAACCAAATTCTAAGTGAGGCAAGGTTAAACAGGTGCCTGCCAGCGAGCACACTCACATTGCCAGCAGGATCAATGCGTAGTAACAATATAGGTTGTTACAGGCGAGCACTACCAGCCGATTTTATGGTGACCCTGGGCTTTTCAACACTTTCTTGAAAAGAAGGAAAGGAAAGCAAACAGTTGTAACAATACTTTTGGAATTTGGCAAATGTGGATAGCTGGATATAGTCTGTGAGTAAGGAGCCCTGTACAGCTTCAGTTCTTCTCAGGGAGATACAAAGAGGAGAAGGTTCAAGAAGTGTAATGAGTTGGCTGGCAGACCTTCCTGGCCATGAAGGCTATGAAATAAGTAATTTCTAGGATGACTTAAAGGAAGCTTCACCAAGCCTCAGGGCAGTTTTATGTGGGGGTGAGGAAAGGAGCATGGCTAGTGAGTGTTCAGTGTGCTACTGGGAGAAAAAGCTTTGGCACAGCAAGTCCCTGAGAATTATAGGGCTTCAATAGTTAGTACCACACAACACATTTTTAAGTAACACAAGTGCCTAGTGCCATGTACACTTGAATTGCTTATCTGTATGTATATAAGAAATAGTTATCTTTGTGCAAGGCCCTGCTGAGGGACCCTATACAACACAGTGGTGAAACTAGAAAACCTCTTTGCAACATTTTTGGAAACATACATGTTTTAATGACTAAGACATCAAATGAGGGTGAATCTGTTCAACCTGATAGCTATGCGCTTTTTAATCTCCACTTTGATGATGAGGGGATTTATTATTTACGAGAAATATTTTTTTTAAAAAATAGTGAACAAAAGAATTTTAAAAAATCAAAATATGGCTTCTCTTTCAAGTACCAGAGCCCTGCCCCACCTAGGAAGGAATATGGTCTATTCACATCATTGTGAAAGGAGGCCAAAGGAGAAGGAAACTCTGAGTTGCCATCTCATGGAGCTGTTTGATTGGACTTTGCATTTTGGCAGTAAACCCCCTTTGCACTGAATCCCTGGGATCTGTTATTAAGAGAATACACAGGAGTCCTCCATTGGCAGCAAGTCTCCAGCAGGAGCTACACTGCTCTGTCCACAGCAGCTGATCAGCAGAAACTGCAGCATAGACTCAGAAAGGTAATGAAGCAGCATATGGCATAGCCATTATGTTAGTGGATGATCTTGTGATGGACAAGGCCAAACATCAATCCATATTCTAATGAATTTTGCAGCAGCATTTGTTAGTCAGGCTACAGCTACCCTAGAGAGCTTATAGCAGCACAGCTGCACCGATGCCAACAGGAAAGAGCTCTCCCATTGATTTAATTAGTCCACTCTCAATGAGCAGCTATAGCTGTGTCAGCAGGAGAAGCTCTCCCACTGATATAGCACTGTCCACACTGCGCTTAGTTCTATGTAACTTATGTTGCTCAGGGGGGTGGCTAATTCACAGTCTTGAGCGACGTAAGTTATACTGACACAAGTGGTAATGTAGACATAGCCTCAGTCATAGGTGCTCTTGACTCTCCTAGGAGATGTGTAAGGGGGTGAAAGGAAAGGCTGAGATGGAATTGTTTGAGGGGAACGGTTAAAATGGATAAATTATGAAGACAGAAGGTCATATAGTCTGACCTCCTGTATAACACAGGCCATAGGACTTCCCTTAATTCCTGTTTGAATAGAGCATCTCTTTTAAAACAGGAATTAATTCAGGGAAGTCATATAGCCTGTGATAAGCAGTTGCACCTCTAAGCTTTCTAAAGCTTTTACTCACTGACTCTCACAAGGATCAGTCCTCCCACAAATTCTGCTCATAGTATGTTTTAAACCCAGTAGTGGAGTTTGAGAGACAGTGTAACATTAATACATATGTGACACTCAGCTTCCTTCATGTCAGCTGTCATCAATCTTATGACCAAGTTGCTTCAGTGTTGAGGCAAGTTCACTGGCTGAAAAAATTTATGTAGTTACCTAAAAATAGAAACCTTGATTTGTATGCAACTTGGGCCTCCTTTTGTGCATGAAAAGCTCTCTAAGTTCATAGACAAAGCCCTTATAGTTTTTCAAGGTAACTCTATGTCCTACTACTATATTAATATTTCCTGTTTCTAGTAAAATGAATTTTTGGTTTGCTAACATTGCAATATTTTTTTCCATTTATTGTAATATTCCTAGATATCTATTCTCTATTAGCCAGTTGTTCAATGGGAAAAACAAAAAAGATGTAACATGATTCAGACCTGTCTTATTCCTATTCTCCTGAATTTTTAAAATTTCAATGGTTCTTCAGAAAAGCTGTGACAGTGGAATTCACCCTGAAGGATAGAAAATCCACTGTAAAGGAGGTGGAATTGCAAATCAAATACTTTTAGTAAGGGAACAACTGAAAAGTTCTAATAAAGATTAATAAACTATTTGCAGTTCTTGATCAAGAATACATAATCAGAGTAGATTAAATAAAGGCCACTATTCAACCCAGTAAAACCCTTTCTTGGCATTAAATGAAAGTAACCAAAGCAATTTTGAACAGGAGTACTTGTGGCACCTTAGAGACTAACAAATTTATTAGAGCATAAGCTTTCGTGAGCTACAGCCCACTTCTTCGGATGCATATAGAATGGAACATATATTGAGGAGATATATATACACACATACAGAGAGCATGAACAGGTGGGAGTTGTCTTACCAACTCTGAGAGGCCAATTAAGTAAGAGGAAAAAAAAAACTTTTGAAGTGATCATCAAGATAGCCCAGTACAGACAGTTTGATAAGAAGTGTGAGAACACTTACAAGGGGAGATAGATTCAATGTTTGTAATGGCTCAGCCATTCCCAGTCCTTATTCAATCCTAAGTTGATTGTATCTAGTTTGCATATCAATTTCAGCTCAGCAGTCTCCCGTTGGAGTCTGTTTTTGAAGTTTTTCTGTTGTAAAATAGCCACCCGCAGGTCTGTCATTGAATGACCAGACAGGTTAAAGTGTTCTCCCACTGGTTTTTGAGTATTATGATTCCTGATGTCAGATTTGTGTCCATTAATTCTTTTGCGTAGAGACTGTCCGGTTTGGCCAATGTACATGGCAGAGGGGCATTGCTGGCACATGATGACATATATCACATTGGTAGATGTGCAGGTGAACGAGCCCCTGATGGTATGGCTGATGTGATTAGGTCCTATGATGATGTCACTTGAATAGATACGTGGACAGAGTTGGCATTGGGCTTTGTTACAAGGATAGGTTCCTGGGTCAGTGTTTTTGTTCAGTGATGTGTGGTTGCTGGTGAGTATTTGCTTTAGGTTGGGGGGTTGTCTGTAAGCGAGGACAGGTCTGTCTCCCAAGATCTGTGAGAGCGAGGGATCATCTTTCAGGATAGGTTGTAGATCTTTGATGATGCGCTGGAGAGGTTTTAGTTGGGGGCTGAAGGTGACAGTGAGTGGTGTTCTGTTATTTTCTTTGTTGGGCCTGTCTTGTAGGAGGTGACTTCTGGGTACTTGTCTGGCTCTGTCAATCTGTTTTTTCACTTCAGCAGGTTGGCATTTTAGTTTTAAGAATGCTTGATAGAGATCCTATAGGTGCTTGTCTCTGTCTGAGGGATTGGAGCAAATGCGGTTATATCTTAGAGCTTGGCTGTAGACAATGGATCGTGTGGTGTGTCCTGGATGGAAGCTGGAGGTATGTAGGTAAGTGTAGCGGTCAGTAGGTTTCCAGTGTAGGGTGGTATTTATGTGACCATCACTTATTAGCACAGTAGTGTCCAGGAAATGGACCGCTTGTGTGGATTGATCTAGGCTGAGGTTGATGGTGGGATGGAAATTATTGAAATCACGGTGGAATTCCTCAAGGGCTTCTTTTCCATGGGTCCAGATGATGAAGATGTCATCAATGTAGCGCAAGTAGAGTAGGGACGAGAGCTAAGGAAGCGTTGTTCTAAGTAGCCATAAAAATGTTGGCATACTGTGGGACCATGCGGGTACCCATAGCAGTGCCTCTGACTTGAAGGGATATATTGTCCCCAAATGTGAAATAGTTGTGGCTGAGAACAAAGTCACAAAGTTCAGCCAGCAGGTTAGCTGTGACATTATCGGGGATACTGTTCCTGATAGCTTGTAGTCCATCTTTGTGTCGAATATTGGTGTAGAGGGCTTCTACGTCCATAGTGGCCAGGATGGTGTTTTCTGGAAGATCACCGATGGATTGTAGTTTCCTCAAGAAGTCAGTGGTGTCTTGAAGATAGCTGGGAGTGCTGGTAGCGTAGGACTGTAGCCCACGAAAGCTTATGCTCTAATAAATGTGTTAATCTCTAAGGTGCCACAAGTATTCCTGTTCTTTTTGCGGATACAGACTAACACGGCTGCTACTCTGAAACCTGGCATTATGCAAGGCACTGCATTTAGCCGTATGGAGTGAAAATCCATCAACTTCATGAAAAAACTCGTACAGATACAAACAGACATCATCTTCCTTTCCAAATGCAAGCAGATGGACATCATACCAAAAGGACTAAAGGTAAAAAATCCATTACAATCTACATATCACACAGACTATGCTGAAAGACTGTGTCACACACTCTCAAAGAAACTGCGAAACCACCTGATCAGCATTCTATACAGCAAACAGGGAAAGATTAAGAATGAGCTCTCAAAACTGGATACTCTCATAAAAAACCAACCTTCCATACAAACTTCCTCATGGATAGTTTTACAAAAACTAGACAAGCTATTTACAACACAAACTTTGCCTCTCTACAAAGGAAAAAGGACACTAAACTATCTAAACTGCTACATGCCACAAGGAGCCACAACAGTAGTTCCCTTAACCCACCCAACAATATTGTTAATCTTTCCACCTATACTCTTAGCCCAGCAGAAGAGTCTGGCCTATCTTGGGGCCTCTCCTTTTGTCCCTCCAGATCCACGAACATGATACAGTTCTGTGGTGACCTAGAATCCTACTTTCGACGTCTCTGACTCAAAGAATATTTCCAACATACCTCTGAACAGCATACTAACCCACAGAATCCCCCCTACCAGCACTACAAAAAAAGGATTCTGCGTGGACTCCTCCCGATGGTTGAAACAACAGACTGGACTTCTACATAGATTGCTTCCATCAACGTGCAAAGGCTGAAATTGTGGAAAAGCAACATCACTTGCCTCATAACCTCAGCCATGCTGAACACAATGCCACCTACAGCCTCAGAAACAACTCTGACATCATAATGAAAAAGGCTGACAAAGGAGGTGCTGTCGTCATCATGAATAAATTGGAATATGATCAAGAGGCTGCTAGACAGCTCTCTAACACCACATTCTACAGGCCATTATCCTCTGATGCCACTGAATTCCATAATTTAACAGAGGATATGTATTTTTGCACTGTATAAAAAGCACTCTTCCCTCCCAATCTTTCTGATTTGGTTTGTATTGAATTCACTCATTTTTCACAGGAATAGTCCACTTTCCTTGGAACTCAACTCCAAAAAAAACCCTAGACCTTCATCCAACCCCTCTTTCAGTGTTAGGCTCTCTGTTGTGTTGCTACCTGAGTCTTCTTCGGGGTTGGACTAGATGACCTCATGAGGTCCCTTCCAACCCTGATATTCTATGATTCTTACAGAGCTCCCATACCTCCAGTACTCTTCATTTACAATAATAAAACAAAATGTTTAATTTTCACAGGATTATTTAAGTCTTTCACATTAAATAATGCAAAACCCCATCAGTATTTTTTACAGTGCTGGTATTCCAATGAGACCACCCTTCAAAGGGAATGTATGTACAGGAGATAGTATGGCAGGTGAGTTTTGTGTCATGTACCTGCACTGTACTGCAGTAGGGAAAGAATTAAGTCTAACTAGAAATGGCCATAGTCGTAAATGTACATCTAAACCAATCCCCCCCGGCCAATGCTTAGCTATATAGGTGCATGTGGATTTGGGCTGAAGTGATGTGGAATGTGAGGGCTGAATGGGTTATCTCCATAGCATGCTTCCCATTTCTTTCATATTCCACAGAAGCCCCTGCTCAAGGGAGCTCTGTAGGTTTCCAGCTCTGGATTCCGAAGTGACGGGCATAGGCCAGTAGGGCTCATAGATTTCAGCTATATTCTCCACTGGGAAACCTGTGTGGGTACAGCAAACAGATCTTAGACGTGTAGTGTTCTATACTCCCTTGCCTGAGCCATCCAGTCCCCCTAATAATGCCATGTATTAAATGTTCTAGTAAGCAAAATGCAGATCCATGATTCTGTTCTACAAAGTATATTGTACCAAGCTCTGAACTTAGTTCATAATGACTTTTTTAGTCTCCACATGACACTATAATCCTACATGTGCACTTTTTATGAGAGAAAAGCCAAAGAGGGTGGAAATAATTGTTGTAAGAATGGTCTAGACAGATACTTTATGAAACTTATATTTTATCTGGCTTGGACTGCATCTTTAAAACAACATTGTCACATGCTTCAATCATTCTGAAACGTTATTAAAAATATCTGGGCTTGTGCTTGGTTGTGCCTCTGAGGCCTCATTTAAGATTTGACACTTTATCTGTCCGATGTTACCTTTTCAGGCCATTCTGTTCTCACAGTATTCCAGTGAAGATTTGATTTTTTGTCTGAAATGGATCCTCATTTTGAATATATTCATAATGGAGCAATTTACCAGCCAGAGCATAGGCATAAAATGAGTGAAATTGCCTTAGCTGCCATCTGGACAGGATCTAAGCAGCTTTTCCAGTATTAGTGATCCCGGTAACACCCTGTTGGACTAGCACAATCATAATTCTCAACTGCCCATCATTGGAGAAATCCCTCAAACTGATCTATGTCCCCCACAAACCTTGTATTAGTTCATTTTTATTATTGTAAATTATTTCTCTAAGAAATGCTAAGTCATGAAAACTATAGTTAGAGTCTAATTAGCTACATTCTCTCCTCCTGGTGTCCCATTTTCTCTCCCGCATCCCCCCAACATAAGCAAAGCCCATGAGAAATAGAGGTCTGTGAGATTCATCTTGGGGAATTCCCAAGCATTTGCCCTTCAGAAAAGAGAATTTGCATCTGCACAGAAGATGTAAGGCGCATGGTTATGCAACAGCACAGAATGTCCCAATGTGCTGAGACATTAGCACCCAGGCCTTTGGATCCTTAGCCATCCACCCAGACAAATCCACCAGGCTGCTATTTCCCTTGCCCCCCTTCTTCCAGGGATTGTGTTGCAATTGGCCTCCCTACTACATCTGTACACTACCCACCTTGCCAAAAGTGGCAGAAGCTGTTAGAGAGTCTATGCTACTAGAAAGGGGTAAATGGGGCTTAGATTAGATGACCCTCACAATTGTTTCTAACCCTATGATTCTATGAATCATATAGACAAGAAGCTTGAAACCTGATTCACTTGGAGTTGGGAGTCCATGGAGGAATTCAAAGGGGAAATGATGATTGATGTGGTCAGAGTGACAGACAGTGGTGATCTTATCAGATCTGGTTTGAATGGAATGGCTCAATAAGAAATATTAATTGGAACACATTTAAAATTAGACTCAACAAGACTCCATGTTGACTTTGTCAGAGCGACTGAGGAGTGTGGTGGGGATCTTCGTTGGCTGGGATCCCAGAGTTTGAAACACTAGTTTGTTGAATGTTGCTCAGCCTCTGGGGAGGGACACGTACTCCAGTTCCCATAGTGGAGTCTCATTTCCAACATGCTGAAAAGACACTTTTTTCATGTGCAGATGACAAGCTATGGCAATTAAATGATGCACAAATGCGAACTAAAATACCTCAACCATAACTGCACAGAACAAAGGCATGTACGGGGCTGCGTATGGGAGAATAGAGGCAGTCATCGCTCCATGGGTCAGAATTATTGTAAGCCAGCTAGACCTCTGATCTAGCCAGCAGCATTCCCTCTGCCCACTCTCAGCCTGTAGTTAGCTTTATGTCACTTGAGGAATCAGGGAAACTTAACTTCCTCCCTGACTTCCCCAAACAGAACTCTTTTGTGGGTAAAGCTGCTTTTCCCCAGGAGAAGAGACTTCAGGCAGGGACCATACAAATGGGATATTCTGTGCTTGTCCTCCTCCCATCTGCCTTCCAAAGCCCATGGATTTATTTTGGGGGAGAGATAAAGGGGGTGAAGCTCTTTCTCTTTGGAATCACCTTAACTTGAGAACTTACTAGGATTCGACTTGTCAAAGCAATAACCTGCTTCTTGCTGTACCAGCAAGTGCTGACTCCAGATGCCTCTTCCTGCTGAAGCTTGTATTATGTCGTCAGCTGGATTCATAGATTCATAGACTCTAGGACTGGAAGGGACCTCAAGAGGTCATTGAGTCCAGTCCCCTGCCCTCATGGCAGGACCAAATACTGTCTAGACCATCCCTGATAGACATTTATCTAACCTACTCTTAAATATCTCCAGAGATGGAGATTCCACAACCTCTCTAGGCAATTTATTCCAGTGTTTAACAACCCTGACAGTTAGGAACTTTTTCCTAATGTCCAGCCTAAACCTCCATTGCTGCAGTTTAAGCCCATTGCTTCTTCTTCTATCCTTAAATGATAAGGTGAACAAGTTTTCTCCCTCCTCTTTATGACACCCTTTTAGATACCTGAAAACTGCTATCATATCCCTTCTCAGTCTTCTCTTTTCCAAACTAAACAAACCCAATTCTTTCAGCCTTCCTTCATAGATCATGTTCTCAAGACCTTTAATCATTCTTGTTGCTCTTCTCTGAACCCTCTCCAATTTCTCCACATCTTTCTTGAAATGCGGTGCCCAGAACTGGACACAATACTCCAGCTGAGGCCTAACCAGCACAGAGTAGAGCAGAAGAATGACTTCTCGTGTCTTGCTCACAACACACCTGTTAATACATCACAGAATCATGTTTGCTTTTTTTGCAACAGCATCACACTGTTGACTAATATTTAGCTTGTGGTCCACTATAACCCCTAGATCCCTTTCTGCCATACTCCTTCCTAGACAATCTCTTCCCATTCTGTATGTGTGAAACTGATTTTTCCTTCCTAAGTGGTGCACTTTGCATTTGTCTTTGTTAAACTTCATCCTGTTTACTTCAGATCATTTCTCCAATTTGTCCAGATCATTTTGAATTATGACCCTGTCCTCCAAAGCAGTTGCAATCCCTCCCAGTTTGGTATCATCCGCAAACTTAATAAGCCTACTTTCTATGCCAATATCTAAGTCGTCAATGAAGATGTTGAACAGAGCCTGTCCCAAAACAGACCCCTGCAGAACCCCACTTGTTATGCCTTTCTAGCAGGATTGGGAATCATTAATAACAACTCTCTGAGTATGGTTATCCAGCCAGTTATGCGCCAACCTTATAGTAGCCCCATCTAAATTGTATTTGCCTAGTTTATCAATAAGAATATCATGCGAGACCATATCAAATGCCTTACTAAAGTCTAGGTATACCACATCCACAGCTTCTCCCTTATCCACAAGACTCATTATCCTATCAAAGAAAGCTATCAGATTGGTTTGACATGATTTGTTCTTTACAAATCCATGCTGGCTATTCCCCGTCACCTTACCACCTTCCAAGTGTTTGCAGATGATTTCCTTAATTACTTGCTCCATTATCTTCCCTGGCACAGAAGTTAAACTAACTGGTCTGTAGTTTCCTGGGTTGTTTTTATTTCCCTTTTTATAGATAGGCACTATATTTGCCCTTTTCCAGTCTTCTGGAATCTCTCTCATCTCCCATGATTTTCCAAGATAATAGCTAGAGGCTCAGATAACTCCTCTATTAGCTCCTTGAGTATTCTAGGATGCATTTCATCAGGCCCTGGTGACTTGCAGGCATCTAACTTTTCTAAGTGATTTTTAACTTGTTCTTTTTTTATTTTATCTGCTAAACCTACCCCCTTCCCATTAGCATTCACGATGTTAGGCATTCCTTCAGACTTCTTGGTGAAGACCGAAACAAAGAAGTCATTGAGCATCTCTGCCATTTCCAAGTTTCCTGTTGCTGTTTCTCCCTCTTCACTGAGCAGTGGGCCTATCCTGTCTTTGGTCTTCTTCTTGCTTCTAATGTATTGATAAAAAGTCTTCTTGTTTCCCTTTATTCCTGTAGCTAGTTTAAGCTCATTTTGTGTCTTTGCCTTTCTAATCTTGCCCCTGCATTCCTGTGTTGTTTGCCTATATTCATCCTTTGTAATCTGCCCCAGTTTCCATTTTTTATATTACTCCTTTTTTATTTGGAATTCAAATGTCTCCTCAGAACAATGTGGGGGGAACTATGTGGGTGGAACCATCCTTAGAGATTTTTAAGGCCTGGCTTGACAAAACCTTGGCTGGGATGATTTAGTTGGTGTTGGTCCTGCTTGGAGCAGGGGATTGGACTAGATGACCTCCTGAGGTCTCTTCCAACCCTAATATTCTATGATTCTATGAAGGAAAATTAAATCATAGGAATGTGGTAAAATGAACTAAAAGTTCAGGTAGCTTTTTCTGTCCCCTCTTCCCCCCAACTGATCACAATTGTCTTTTTTATTATTATTCCTGTGATGGGGTGTAAACCCCATGCAGATGAGCAAAGGGGTAGCAGGAGTCTGAAAATTCAATTAGCCCATCATGCTGTACCTGGGAGGTGTCTCAGGCTTTATTTGTTATCAGACCCAGTGGGAGAGGAGTTGGGTCTTCTTCATAAAGGAAGGAAGCGAAAGCTACAAGGGAAGTCCAGGAGGAAGTGGGTTACATTTCCCTCATCCTGGGCAGGAACCAAAGGGAAGCTGTAGGAGAGGAGCTAGTCCTGGGGGTAGGCTATGTGAAAGGGACAAGGCTCCAGGGAAGTAGTCCTGGAGGCTGAAATTCTCCAATGGGAGTTGGGAGGAAACTGTGGGGATTAAAAGCTAAAGCCTGAACTGCTGGAGGTTGCTTAAACTGGGTTTGTTTTGTTTAAGTTTTTCTGTGTCTTGCTGGGGGGACACTGGGTGGGCGTGGAGTGCTTGGGAACCTGCTACTCTGAGAGAAGAGTGATTCTGTAGAGGAGCCCAGGATATGTGTAAGATGTGTATTGAAAGTTGTGCGGGACACTGTATGGGGCACTGATACACCAGAAAAGGTGAGGTTTTAAAGTGATTTGCCCAGAGGGCTAAGTCACAAGGAGAAGCAGACCATAGTGGGGCTGGAGTCGGCAGGCACCAGATGAGGAGAGCTTGCTATGCCACTCTCAACAAAGAGGGGATGCATTGGTCAGTGAGACGCTCTTCTATAATACCCCGTGGCTCTTAATTTTCACAAAATCACTAGCTGATCTGCTATAGCCATACTTAAATGTATTTTGGAAGACACTGTCCTTTTCCGATCATAGTACCTCCTTTTTCTATGGTGGACCCTTCTGAGTGGTTATTTTCACTGTCACAACACTACATAATTTTAATTCTTTTTCACAATGTCTTTAGAAAGAAGACTTACAGAAATAGGACACCAGAAATTGGACACCAGCTAATGAAGAAAAGAGCCATTTTAGCACAGTTTGGGCTATATACTGATATCAAAGATGTAACTGGGATCAGAATTTAGCCTCGGGTCTCCTTCCTCAGCTGTGGTAGAACTTTTGGGTGCTAAATGTATTCTCTCTATCTTACAGGGAAGAAATAAGCTGAATATTAGAGCCAGCATCAAAACTTCTCCAAAGTCCAGGCAGTTTTAATCCAGTGTTCCTATTCAAGCCCATCTATATTATCCAGGCTTATTAGCAAAATAATATAATTTTTGTTAAAAATTAAATGACAAAAAATTAGCCCAGTCTTGATAATGAAACAGCATCTTAAATGATAAAACAAAATATAC
Organism: Malaclemys terrapin pileata; assembly: GCF_027887155.1. Lineage (NCBI taxonomy): Eukaryota > Metazoa > Chordata > Testudines > Emydidae > Malaclemys > Malaclemys terrapin. Next base: position 180,799,636 of record NC_071507.1, on the reverse strand, counting down.
AGTATAACATGTTTCATATAGCTTACAAAATTACTCAGTTATTTACACTTCAAAACAAAATATGTTAAGACTGTTATATCCTGCACTTCCATATCCTGATGTTTTGAGTTTCCCTTGCAACATCTGAGATCAGAACAACCATCCATCCCTATTAAAGCAGTATAGTATTTGTTGGCTGTGATTTATCCTCCCATTTTAAAAGAAAAACATAGAATAAAATCCTTGGCCAGTTACTGACAAAGAAACTGATTGTGATTCCTTCTATGTGTTACATTTAAAGGCAATATACTGAGGAGTAACTTTAAACTGGACTCCTGTAGTTCCATGTTTGTCTTTCAATTACTCCATATCAAATTCTCAAGTTTACAAGTAAAACTATTTTATTTCTCCTAATTGTTATACTGGCAAACTCTGCTTGGGATCTGAAAGTCAAGCTGTATTCCTTTTCTGATCATGTATCATCACTAGTAATCCTGGCCCAACTGATGTTCTACTGCCTGGAACTCTAAGCTCCTCTTTTGCCTTTTCTTCATCTATGATTTCATACTTCCTTTGGATCCCAATATCTCAAAGGGGTAGAAATGGTCAGACTCTTTTGACAAAATGACTTGTGGAACAATTTTCATAGATCCAGGATGGAATTTTTTTTAAAGGAGAGATGGAGGGGAGGAAAACTGACACCACAGTCCATAACCAATAGCTTAATGGTAAGGGCATTTAGCGGAGATATGGGAGAACTAGGTTCCACTCCCTGCTCCAGTTAGGCAGAGCAGGTATTGAACCTGGTACTCCCACCCCTAACTACTGGGTTGGTGTGCTCTCCCTGTTTTTTTGTGAAAAACTTTGCAAGGTCTTTGTTTTGTCCTGATATGGAATTAAACCAATACAGAAAATCTCATTTTTCCCCCCGTAAACCAGAATTCCTACTTTCTGGAGAGCTTTCCTACAGGCAGAATCTCAATGCACTGTGAAACTAATCCTACAATGTGCTGTGTATTCTTAGCTCCCATTGATATCACAGGATGTTGAGGGCACTCAGGGTCGATCCTTGCATGCTTACTCCCATAGAACTACTTAAGCTCCCAAAGTCCTGTCCCAGCAGATACTAGTTTAATGTAAAGCCTATAAAGGATTCTCTGGGGGCAGTATCTTTTGATTGTTTCTAAGCTGTGTTGAGCTACAAGTCCCCTAGGAGAAACAATTAGCCATGAGCTGCTTTGTATTGCATTTTCCCTTTTTCATTTAAATTTGGAATTGAAGCTCCATATGGATAGCCTAAGGCAGCTGAGGGAGATGAAAGTTCACTGGAGAGAGAACAAAAGAGGAAGTGGGAGTGGAAAGGAAATGTTGGAAAATTTGAAATGACAAGGTGGTTTTGATATCTTGCTCCTTGTACAGCAGTGATGTGAAATCCTTGCCCAACGGCCATATGCAACACCAGTGGTGCCAGACTCCTGTATTAGAGAATCCTCATTGTGGAACCCACGGATAGTTTCAGGGCTCCACAGTGAGGATGCTACTACACATCGTATATGCACCCAGTTTACCAACACCGCCTTCCCCCAACACATTTGTTTGTTTTATGTTGAGTATGCAGTAAGCATGTTTCTAACAATGTAGTTAGTGACCATATGCTTAGACTACAAACTGGGCTCCCTACCTAGTAACAGAGTAGGAGATGGGACTCTCATGGTCCAATCAGGAAGGTTTTGCATATTGGAAGCTTGATTCTACTACCTTGCACCTTGTGTAATCACTTTCACCCTGCACAAATATAAATAACAGGTTACCAGATCAGAATGACTACAGAAAGTTCTAGGCAGTGAAGAATCGGGCTCTGGATCTGTAACTGGATAGTGCTTATTGGGCCCAATTCTCCTCTGACATCAGTGTAAACCTGCCCATTGAAGTTAATGGCCTAATTTACACTAGTTTAAGTCCAATTGAGAGCCTTATGGGAAATGTAGACCATCGTAAACTCTCCCGGGTTAGCCCAACTGAAAAGTGTGAGCCATAGAGCAGAGGTACATTTTCAGAATGGTGTGGGGGGCATGTAGCATAAATATCTAGATATAATAGTACCAGGAGTTTAAATTTTAATTTCTTATGCATAACATTGAGCTATAATCCTTAGATTTTTAAACCTCATTGTGTGTGTCTCACTAAACAAGATTAGCTTGGCTTTTTTTGCACTTCAGGGCATATTAAAAATGCAATATTGATCCACAGGCATCAGCTATGTAAATCTGAAGATGAAATGCTAAGATACATCTGATTTTTAAAAGCAGTACCTGGATGTAATTTACATTCAACGGATTCACACAATATTTGAAAGACTGGGATTAACTATAATGATTATTGAAATCATAATATTTCAATGTAATTGATGTTAAGAATTGCTTAGATTGTTTTTTCCCCCAGAAAACAAATTACCTATATATGTTTGGGTATAACATACGCTTCTCATTGGACTTCTTCTGACTGTTTCAGTAGTATAGAAGTCTGATGAAACAATGTAATGTAACATAAAACTAACATGTTAGAGCACCCTCAAAAGCACTGAAGGAAGGATATCCTTGGAATTAAGGCACTGGCTTTAGCAATTGTGGGTTCACGTCCTGGCTCTGCAACAAACTACCTCTATGGCCTCAAATAAATAACTTCTTCTATCTCAGTTCCCCATCTGTAAAATAGGGAATAATGTTATTTCCCTTGTCTTGTCTACTCAGTTTGTAAGATCTTTTGAGGTCAGGACTGCCCTATTATATGTATCCTAACATGATGTTTTCAGTTGTAATACAAATAACTTTTCTGGATCAATTTACTGAATTTTAATGAGTATATATAAAGAACACGCTCCAGTCTTCCTCAGGAAAAGGGCTAAAAGCTGGTCCATGTACAGAGGATAGATAACAGGTGCATATGTAATACACTAAGTTAGTGTGGTTATGTCTCCCACTAGCTGGTGGCTCCACTGACAATAACACCTAGTTATGTACTTGCAGATTGGGATTTTTCCTTACAATTCACAATATTTTTTTAATTATAGAGCCACATTCAGTCAAATCGATCCAGACCTCAGTTAATATAACTTCCTGCAATCTTTGAACTTGACAGAGCTGTGTTATGGACAAGATTGACCAGTTTGGCACAGCTGGTTTGAGATGTTATAGAAAGAGAGCAGCCACTCTGTGTTCCCAGAGTGGCACAGAGGAGCTGGAGCATACTGGTATGAAACTGCAGAATCCAGTATGAAACTGCAGAAAAACCTGAGAGTCTCTGGATTAAGTTTAGAAGTGTGAGCAACAAGGGTGATGTCATGGTGGGAGTCTGCTATAGACCACCAGACCAAGGAGATGAGGTGGACGAGGCTTTCTTCCAGCAACTAACAGAAGTTACTATATCTCAGGCCCTGGTTCTCATGGGAGACTTTAATCACCCTGATATCTGCTGGGAGAGCAATACAGCGGTGCACAGACAATCCGGGAAGTTTTTGGAAAGTGTAGGGACAATTTCCTGCTGCAAGTGCTGGAGGAACCAACTAGGGGCAGAGCTCTTCTTGACCTGCTGCTCACAAATCGGGAAGAATTAGTAGGGGAAGCAAAAGTGGATGGGAACCTGGAAGACAGTGACCATGAGATGGTCGAGTTCAGGATCCTGACACAAGGAAGGAAGGAGAGCAGCAGAATTCGGACCCTGGACTTCAGAAAAGCAGACTTTGATTCCCTCAGGGAACTGATGGGCAGGATCCCCTGGGAGAATAACATGAGAGGCAAAGGATTCCAAGAGAGCTGGTTGTATTTTAAGGAATCCTTATTGAGGTTGCAGAAACAAACCATCCCGATGTGTAGAAAGAATAGTAAATATGGCAGGCGACCAGCTTGGCTTAACAGTGAAATCCTTGCTGATCTTAAACAAAAAAAATAAGCTTACAAGAAGTGGAAGATTGGACAAATGACCAGGGAGGAGTATAAAAATATTCCTCAGGCATGCAGGAGTGAAATCAGGAAGGCCTGAAATGATTTAGTTGGGGATTGTTCCTGCTTTGAGCAGGGGGTTGGACTAGATGACCTCCTGAGGTCCCTTCCAACCTTGATATTCTATGATTATTTGGTCAATCTGGCCCCATGTATATTTAAAACAGGTTCTTCTGTCACTTAGCTGAGAAAATAGAGCCAAACCCTCGGAGTTGTGTGTTTGCTAGAGCCAATACAGAAATATAGGTCATTCTCACTTTCTTGTATTGGTGGGATCAGATGAATTAAGAGAAACAGAACTTGAATCTGAGGAGGTAAAATGCTTTGGTTTAATACTGTGGCTATTATATAGTATGAAACCTACAGTGCTATACAATGGACAGGTCCTTCAGATTATAATTTCAAAAGGATTACTAGTAGAACCAAATAATTGTTTATTAACTATTGGAAAGTACTAACAGCCTCGGCAGATGATCACAGACCAGTAGCATTAGCAAGTGCTTAAGAGAACAACTTAGAAAATCAATAATCTATTGTCTTGCCATATAGCAAGTCTATAGCGTCAGTTGTCTCAAACTGAAATTCTTTTTAAATGTAAAGAATTAGGATGCACACGCCATATGCATTTGAACTGCACACAGTAGCAAAAAGTTCCCTTTCATGTAGCTGGTCCAAAGGAGACTTCTATGCCACTTCAGGAGGTCTCTTTGAACCTATCATTGCTGTCAGAACTGTGTACAACCATGGCTTAGAATGATTTAAACATGATTGTCAAATCAAGTTGTAATATGGTTTGGCCAGGCAAATATAGATTGGGAGTAAACGGGTAAAAATGAGTAATAAAAATTGTACTAAAGATGTTTCTGTTTTTTTTTTTTAAATGGTGTTACTCATCATTCAGGGAATGGAAAAAGAGGATATGATACAGATAAATGGTCTAGAGAAGATAAATCGTCATTGTTCCTATTTACCCTCTCATGCTACGAGAACAAAGGGATGTTCAATAAAATGGGAAGAGAACAAATAAAAGGCATCACTTTACATGAAATCTACAGCTGAGCTGCAGAAAGTGATGCCACAAGATACCATTGAAGACAAGAGTTTAACAGACCTTTAAAACAAACCCAAAAAAGTCTGGAGAGTTATATGGGTAATAAAAAATATCCTGTTATATGAGATAGCGTTAAAAAAATAAAGGTGATAAATTCTAATACTTCAGCATGTACATCAACCATTTTAGAAAGTGCAAAAAACAAAACAAAACACACCTTGGGGAGCCCAACATATGGGAAGGAAAAAATAAAAGAGTCCCGCTCAGATAAGAGCATAATCACTGGTTGGCAACACAAGGGAAGGAGAGAAAAAGAGAAGGTAGCACTCACCTGGGAAACCAGGGGGTGGGAACATGGTACAGGGGCTACTTTCAGGCACCCCAGCACTCCTACCCAGGAAAATGGAAGGTTCAGGGCTCCCCACAGTAGCCTGGACTCCCTGGGCAGTTCTTACCATGGCCCAGCTCTGGCTTTGAGCCTGGCCAGGCAATGGTGCTAGAACAATTTTTATAGTGGGGGGACTGAGAGCCATAGAACCAAACTGTAAACCCTGTATGTAATGGAATCCACTTCAAGCCAGGGTGTATAGCAGCATCCCTAGTTCCAGCACCTATGCGACCAGGTGATGAGGACTTAGGGGAATAGGTGGGGCCACAGAGGGGGTGGGGCTCCTCCATGTGTCCCATTTTTTCCTTTTGGAAAGGTGGTCACTAAAGCCATGTTAACTTTACATTGAACTAAACAAAACACACAACCCACAGCAGCAAGTCTCAGAGTCTGGGTCTTCAGACTCATGGGGCTCACACTATGGTGCTGAAAATAGCCATGTAGCCCTTCTGGCTCTATCTTTGCAGCCCATCTCTCTCCCTGGGCTGCAGAACTCAAGCTCCAGTCTGAACCAGAATGTCTACATGGCTATTTTAGCCCCGTAGTGGGACCCCCACCCACCCAGAGTCTGTAGACATGGACTCTGAGTCTAGCTGCTGTGGGTTGTGTGTTTTGTTTAGTTCAGGCCTGCACAACTTGTAAAGCGCCGAGGGCCATATTACTCCAAAGAAAACAGCTGAGGGCCGAACCCCCCAGGACCCCGCCAAACCCACCCCCGGCACCACCCAGCCCCCCCGAAACACAACACCCCGCCCCGTGGAAACAAACCCTCCTTCCCCACAAGGGGAGGAGGGATAGCTCAGTGGTTTGAGTATTGGCCTGCTAAACCCAGGGTTGTGAGTTCAATCCTTGAGGGGGCCACTTAGGGATCTGGGGCAAAAATCAGTCCTTCATCCTGCCTAGTGAAGGCAGGGGGCTGGACTCAATGACCTTTCAAGGTCCCTTCCAGTTCTAGGAGATAGAATATCTCCATTAATTTAAAAAACAGTGGTATTGAACCTTTGTAATATGTTATAGCAGCCCCTAAGGTAGTATAATTAAGGTAAAAGAAAAATGTCTTTTTGCTAGAAATAGAATAAGATCTTCCCCCCACTTTGTAATCAATTGCCCTGTTGAATGAATGAGGTGTGAATGAGGAAGGCATGGAAGGCAGCACCTACAGACAGCTGCAACCCTTGGAGAAGGGATGGGAGCCAGACAAGATCAGTAGACCAGGTCAGCCATCAAGTCACCGCTTGCCTCCTCAGCCCCGCTTCCCCACCGCCGGCTCACAGCCACTGCCTGCCCGCTTGCCTTCTCAGCCCCCACACTCCCGGCTCGCCTACTCACCCCCCCGCCACTGCCAACTCGCCTCCTCAGTCCCCTTCCCTCACCCGCCGCTTGCCTACTCACCCCCCGCGGGCCACACAATGAGCCCACGCGGGCCGCATGTGGCCCCCGGGCCGCATGTTGTACAGGCCTGGTTTAGTTCAATGTAACGTTAACATGGCTTTAGTCAGAGGAACATGGTGAATAATTGCAGGACAGCAGCAGGAGGGAGATATTGTGATGAAGTTCCATACATCATCTTCTATCAAACTAGATTCCATTCAGGTTGCTTGTTTAAAATATCTCCCAAATTCTCATCTAGATAGTTCCCATGAGTTAATTTCTGGCAGTTCATCTGGAAAATGAACTGAATAAAGTCTGAGGTAGAACTCAGATTAAGGAAAGCGAAAAGGTACTGATTAGCATTGGATAGTTCTGTTGCATACAAAGTAACAACCATTTAATCCTGCTGGAATTTTGTTCTCCTACTGTGGAAAACAGATACACTATATTCCAGCCATGGTATAGAAAGCAGCTGCAGCAAAAGTAATAAATCAGTACACTCTCCCTTCAGATCATCAAATGCTATATTACTGCAAGGAATGGGAATGCATTAACAAGCAGGACTACATTAAAGGCAAACATTGTGCAGTAACTCCAGGGTTCACCCACATTATATTTTTTAATGTTACAAAACAAATAAATTGAAGATACAGTTCCAGTCTTCATAGGAGTGGATAGTGGATCTTCTACAAAAAATAACCTGTATGCTAAAATATCACAGTGATATAGAGTTGTCCGGAAAAGAGGACACTTGTTTATTAAACCAAGCTCCAACACGTGATACAACTCAATATCTTAGGGACAAAATAAAGAGGTTTCCATATAGTATGATGTAATGTCCCCAGACAGTGGTCATGAGCATAGAATCATAGGATTGGAAGGGACCTCGAGCAATCATTTAGTCCAATTCCCTGCACTCATGGCAGGACTAAGTATTATCTAGTCCATCCCTGACAGGTGTTTGTCTAACCTGCTCTTAAAAAAATCTAGTGATGGAGATTCCACAACCTCCCTAGGCAATTTATTCCAGGGCTTAACCACCCTGACAGTTAGGAAGTTTTTCCTAATGTACAAGGTAACCTCCCTGCAATTTAAGCCCATTGCTTCTTGTCCTAGCCTCAAAGGTTAAGAAGAACAAATTTTTCCCTCCTCCTTGTAACAAACTTTTATGTACAGTACTTGAAAACTGTTATCATATCCCCTCTCAGTCTTCTCTTTTCCAAACTAAACAAACCTATTTTTTTCAATCTTCCCTCAGAGGTCATGTTTTCTAGACCTTTAATCATTTTTGTTGCTCTTCTCTGGACTTTCTCCAATTTGTGCACATCTTTCCTGAAATGTGGTGCCTAGAACTGGATGCAATACTCCAGTTGAGGCCTAATCAGCATGGAGTAGTCCGGAAGAATTACTTCTCATGTCTTGCTTACAACATTCCTGCTAATACATTCCAGAAAGATGTTCACTTTTTTTGCTACAGTGTTACTCTGTTGACTCATATTTAGCCTGTGGTCCACTATGAACCCCAGATCCCTTTCCAGTGTATGTGTATAATGAAAGAACTAATTTGTAAGGAAATGGGGACAGATGATAAAAATATAAAACATGGCCCTGCTTCAAGGTGAGTACTAGTAATGGTCAGAGAGGTAGATATATGTATTTGAATAATATTCATATTCAGGGTCGCTAATATTTGGGCTCACATATATCAACCATATACAAATATTCCCCCAAAGCCTCCCCATAACTCCTTCAAAACCCTACTCTTCACTACTTTGAACTCCATTATCAAAACAGAGTCACAGGCTCATCTCCTTAACTAGTCTTCTCAATGGTGCATTGTCCATCACCTCCTAGACTTAAGGAGAAACTACCTTGACCCCTTCCCTTCCAGAATTTCCAGGGAAGAGCCAACTATCCTATCCTTGTCCCCTAGGTCCCTTACCTGTAAATTACGTTTATTTTATTTTAGATTTATGGCACGCCATTTTGCCTATGTGTCTCTTCTTTTCCTGGAGCAGAGGATGATCCAGCATCAATGGGAGATTCTTTTTCCTTTAGGGATTTGTCTAAATGGCAAGTTACTGCTTAGGAAGTAAGACTGTGAATCTACAGCTCACTGGCTTGCCACACTGTGACATTCCATGTGGACACTGCTAAGGGGGCCAAAATCATTTGTGCCAGCAAATGTAAATCTCTCTTTTCCTTACTTAATCTGCCAGTTATTCACTTTTCAACCTTAATAATATTTTACAGTAACTGTTTGTATGTAATATCCTAGATTTGTTTTTAAAGAAGGACAGAGATAAAAACAAATTCTATTATATGCAACGGTAACAATGCATCATTTACCATGAGCAGGGTTTGAACCATAACCCTACTGCACAGATCCCTACCACTTGAGCTACAGGACTAACTACATTAGTTGGTATCAGGAGAAGACTGTTCTCCTAGAGGGGAGGGATGAGTACTGGCACCATGTGCTGGGCCAAAGGTGTGGTTTGGAGAACTCAACCGAGCTTTCTCTCTTCCCCAACTGGAGAGTTGGGGAGTTTCTGGCCCATCAGGTGCCACCAGTAGCAAGAGTGGGTTGTTTGAGAACATGTGCTGGGTTGGGGGGAGGAGGGGAGGGTTATATTAGTAATCCAGATCAGCTTTTTCTCCTCCATCCTAGGGGTTGTGGGAACTCCTATCCCATGTTTTGCCCGAGGGGATGGGCTGTTGGACCATGTGCTGGATCCAGGGAGATTACAGGGGGGCTTGGGTCATGTTTCTCTCTCATCCCACCAGGAATTGGGGGAGCTCCTGTGCCATATGGCATCCCTGGTGAGAGGATAGGATGGTGGGGCCATGTGCTGCATCTCAGAGTGAACTATCAGAGAAAGCCCAACCACACTCTTCCCCCACCCTGCCACAGATTCTTTGGCACCTCCCAGATGTTCTCAACAGTGTTTGCTATTCTTTGGCACTAGCATAGACTCATCTCTTTAGACTGCGTTGGACTGCCTATATTTTCCTGAAGAACAACAAGTGAGAGAAGGGAAATGGTGTTTTTAACACTTTACTACTCAGCTAGTTCTGAATGGAATTTTATTCAACAAAGAAAAGGCACCTCTCTAGCCTGACGGGTTTCTCCGTGTTGAATATCAAAGGCCTGCTGCAAACAATGACTTTTCTGAAAGGAAAAGCTGCAAGAATCCCATATAATGGAAAATGTTAATCAACCTGAATATAATGTCCCTGCTCTCAAGGCTCAAGACTCTCACTTACTTGAGTGAGCACTGGAATGTGCTCTACATTAACAACCAGATGAAATCAACTGTGATGCAGATGGAGAAGCAGGGATGCTGTGCAATTAGTTCAATAAGGAATCCTAAGGACCTTTCTCCAAAATATAATGGTCACAACCAATGTGCAGTTGAGTCATTCGATTCACCCTTGAGGACTGATTTTACTTCTAGTTAACTTGTGTTTTAACTCAGAATAGCAAAATTGATATGAAAATTTACCATTCCAAAAATCTGCTCAGCCACCGTTACAGATACGTTGAGAAAACAAATGATCTATTTTTGTCCACTCAACCATTGACCCATTTAAAAAATGAATTCTCACTCTGGGTGAGTGTTCAGTTAGAATTTTGCAACAATGCTTTAGTCAATTGGACATATTTACCTATTGTGCTTTCTTCTCAACCTCAGGAAATAGTCACAGCTCTAACTCCCTTGAATTATTAAATTACACTAAAAAATGTTTGTTAGGAGTTTCTTTCCAACTTTACTTCCCCCGCCCCCAATTCTAAAAGCATTTCATTAGAGTTATTTGTAGTCAGCATGTGATTTCAAAGAGTTTTCTTTCTTTTCTATTCTTTTTTTAAATTCAACTTTTGAGTTGTCTGTAATATACATATTAGAATACTTTGCACAGTCTAGGGTTGTATAAAAACTCTAAATAGGCAGTTCTATTATCTGTCTTTCTTTGTACTTGAGGTTTTTCTTTTGCTGTCTGAAAACTAATGAACCTAAGGAAAGAATTTTATTGTTTCCACATGCAGATGCTTAATTTAAATTTGATGGATACAGTCCTACTAAACAACAGCGTGCATCAATACCTACAATGCCAACAATTACTTTCACTGTGGCTGTATGAGATTATCTTTCTAGAATTCTAATATTGTGTAACTTTTGCTGCAGTAAACAAGATGATGTTTGAGTAAGTCGTCTCTAATATTAAACATCATCTCTTTATTTAGGTGTTGTGCCTATTCGCCTTATGTATTATTTACTGTAGCTTCACAAACAAAGGCCAAATTCTGATCTTGGATGTGTAAATGAGTGGTTCCCACAAATGTGGACCAGCTGGATCATTTTTGGCTGAAATTAAGTTCTTTCTTAGGGCTAGATTATGCCTTTTAACATACAGCCCTCAGCAAAGGGTGGTGTGGAAAACGCATCATCTCAGGAGTAGCCTTGCAAGGCATTATGTCTCAGGGATACCCTTCTGAAGTTTAATTCCCACCCTTTTCCCCCTTGCATTGGAGAGGTAGGATTTCTTGCTGGCCTACGTTAGCAGCAAAGGACATTGCCCATGCTGGCTCAGCTGTCTGGCCAATATACTATGGGGCAGTGCCAGTTCTCCACCTGTTTCTTTCCCATCTGCTTGGGATAGGGGGATTAAGCAGTTGCACAATGCCCATTTATCCTTGTGTGCCTGGATCCAGGATCTGAGTAGCTCATGTGAGGGTGTAACGGGAGTTCTTATTTCTCTGCTCCCTTGGTGAGCCAGGTAGCCTTCCCCTTTATTTTGGGCCTTCTTTCATATAACTCTGTGTGTTTCTATATCTATCTTTCTATACTGCATTATTAAACATTTAAACTGTGGCCTTATAGATATAACATTACATAGACATGGAAATAAGTCTTACAAGTCATGAATCTTTTGAACAAATATTAATTCCAAGTATGATTAATAAAGTATGATTAACTACACTGTGACTAGACATTATGAAAGTCACACAGGATGGTTTCTGATGCCCTGAACTATTAACAATGTACTATAGAGTTATAATTTAATATGGATTCATTTTAATTGGTGAGTCATGTGGCAGAGTTCTGATAAGTGTCTGGGAGTCTCTTTGGAAATACACAGTGGACATGATTACTGGAGAAAGAAATTAAGACTCATTATTTGAATTTAAAAAATACCCATGTGCTCAAATTCCAGGGAATTATTTTTGTGGGGGAAAAAGCTCAAATACATTATACACACATGTACCACCATCACCCACACCCAAATTATTTGGACATAAATTATTGTATCTGCGCTGAGGTTATTTGAAAATTTTTGATAAAAATATATATCTGGACGTGTCACTAGACACACACAGTTTAAATTTATTGGTGTCTATGAGCTACTATTAGTACCATATGGTGACTGTTTGGTGTCCTCTGCAAAATGAATAGGGTGTTGTCAGAATAGAGTGTTGTTATTTCTCTGCAGACCTCTATCTACAGCCCAAACAAATCACTATGATTGGTGTTAATTGGCACCCATTGGCAGTGAATGGTAATCTCAGGATTAAGAACTTGATGATGCAAAGCACTGTGTGTCCTTCAGAAGTCATTTCTCATCATCCCTCATGAGCCATCTATACCCTTGTAGGATCAACACTGAAAGAGTTATGAAAATTGAACTACTTATTTAGCCCTTGAAGGGATTGCTCAGGATTATAGTTCAGGTGCATTAATAGGTCTGTAGGGGTTCGGCCGGGGCTCGTCCCCTCTCCGGGGCGGCGGAGAACCCGGCCACCTCACTACTTAGGTCAGGTGAGTCGGGGAATTAGCCTCTCTGTGTGGCAAACAGTCAGTAGCTCAGGCCCTCAGGCAGGGGCTGAGCGAACAGTTTAATATACAAGCCCAGGCCCTGGGTCAGGGCGAGGCTGTAGAAAGTCATGGCCCAGGACCTCAGGCAGAGACTGAGCAAACAGTTTTAGAACAGGCCCAGGCCCTTGGTCAGGGCGGGGCAGTAGAGAGTCAGTGGCTCAGGCCCACAGGCAGGGGCTCAGCAGACAAATAAGTTTAGGAGATCCAGGTCCTGGCTCCAAAGGACCTGGGAGAGGGGGAGACTGCCACCCGCACGTTGGGACGCAGGCCCACCCACTCCACTGGGTTCCAGCCCGGGGCCCTAGCAGCAGCAGAAGACCCGCTGCTGCATCAGTGGGGATCCTGACTGCAACACACTGACATTGGCTCTGGGTGTGCTGCAGCCAGACTAGGGTCGGCTGACCCTGGGCTACTTCCTACCTCCCCCTCTAGCAGTACCTGGGTCTGGAATGAGTCTTCCAAGGAATCAAGCACCATGGGCTCTTCTGGGTACCTGGCGGGCAGTAGGCTTGGCAGCTCCTCTGGGTAACTTGCCACAGACAGTTTTACCAGCTTCTCCGGGGTCTGGTCATCGTCTGGCCAGTCCTTGGGTCAGCCGCAAACTGCAGGAGTCTCCCAACCAGGAGCTAGCCCATAGGCATCTGGCTTCTCCAGCAGCCGGGCCTCTAGTGACCTCTGGGGTTGGGCTTTTGTACTTCCTGTCCTGCACTCTGACCTCTGGGGGGCAGGCGCAAGCTCCACTGGCTCCGCCCTCTTTGGTGTCCGGAGGGGCTCGTCCCCCTCCAGGGCGGCCGGGGAACCAGGCCGCCTCACTACAAGGTCTGTTTAAGAAAGCTGCATGTGCTGTTCCTATTCTCCTGCTAAAGAGGGGAATTAAATCTCCATGGCTAGTATTTTTTGTAAGCAATCATTTCAGACACTTTTTGTTTTGTTTTGTTTTTAAGAAAACTGCCATAATTAAAGTAAAGATTTAGGACAACAGGGTCCTGTTCTAGTGCACATTCCAATCACTGGAAAGACTCCCATAGGTTTTAAATCATCATTGGAACAGTCTCTTGGTGAGCACTTAGGGGAGAAAGTTACAGTGAAGAAATGGAACCACCAGTAAATGCTCACCAGAGCGAATTACTCTGGCCCTTTGAACTATTAATGGGGCCAACTCCTATTAAATATACACCAAGGTGAAGTAATTTTATTTCACTGGTAGAAATTTCAGTTTAATCTCTAAATATAAATCAGACAATATATCCAGAGCCTCTGGTGAAAATTCAATCAAAACAAATGACTAATTTCAGAAACATAAGACACAAACATGCTTCTAAGGTAATGTATTTATCTTTTCATAGCTACAATCGTGATTTTTTTCGAGAGATTCAGTCAATTACATTAACAAATTCAGTTTGCTCACAGTCTTTATAAAGCCTGACTATATCGCATCTCTAAGACCTACTCTTGTTCATGCCTCTAGTTGGTGATCCTCCCATGAACAACACATCTACAGTAATTTCACTTGTGAGATTTGACTTGCTTTTTACATTTATCTCCCAAAATTCAAAGCCTGTGAAAAACTGCCTTTGATAATATTGTAGAATTGAGAATTTTTTTTTTTTTTTAAATAACTATTTACCATACGAAAGTTAGGTTTCAGAAGGCCTTTCTCGGAGCTGATTTGCATGTTAGGAAATTTCAGTGACAACAACACCATCTACAGGGAAGTTCACAAGCTCACTAAAATATTTAAATTAAAATTTTCTTTGACGTGTTATTGCTTTCATAAGATCTTAGGGTTTCAAACACTCCCAGATTGGCCGGGAGTCTCCTGGAATCGGCCTCAGTCTCCTGGTTGCTACTGAAAGTAATCCAGGATATTTTAATAGGCCAAAAGTCTGGTCAGCAGTGCAGTGTGGCTAAGGTAGGCTCCCTGCCTACCCTGGCTCTGCGTGGCTCCTGGAAGCAGCCGGTATGTCCAGCTCCTAGGTGCAGGGGCAACCAGGGTGTCTCTGTGCGCTGCCCCCACCCCAACCGCCAACTCCGCAGCTCCCACAGGGACATTCTGCTGCATTCAGGAGCTGCCCAAGGGAAGCACCGCCTGGCCGGAGCCTGCACCCCACACCCCCTCCCATGCCCCAACCTCCAGCCCTGAGCTCCCTCTTGCACCCAAACTCCCTCCCAGATCCTGCACTCCGAACGCCCTCCTGTACCCCAACCCCAGGCTCAGCCCGGAGCCCTCTCCCACACTACAAACTCCTTGGCCTCATCCCCCTGCCCAGAACCTGCAATGCCTCCCACACCCCAACCCCCCTGTCCCAGCCCAGTGAAAGTGAGTGAGGGTGGGGGAGAGCGAGCAACAGAGGGAGGGGGCTGGAGTGTGCGGGGGTGGGGCCTATGAGAAAGGGTGGGGTCTTGGGGAAAGGGTGGGGCAGGGGTAGGGCAAGGTGTTTGGGTTTGTATGGTTAGACAGTTGGCAACCCTATAAGATCTCTATCTCTGTCTTCCAGCCTCCCCTGGGCTAGCACGCTACCTTGGATAGCTATCTGAAAAAGAGGAGCCAGGTTGCCTACTAATATATTATTTGCAGCTTTCTCTACATTTTTAAAGTATCTGAGAGATTTCTGGTTGTGCTATGGTTCTGTAAATTAACTACCACGTTCTAGACTATGACCTTAGCGTATATGAAAATAACATGGTACAATGCTGTCTTTATTCTCCTTTACCTATTAGTTTCCTTTAAAGTTTAAGAATATGAGTGTTCCATCACTATTATTAATTCCAGTGCTGAGAGTATGGTTGGTGCTCGTCTGATACCTTCAGACCAGTCCTTCATGTGTTTTGTACTTAATTTCCACAGGGTAAAACATGAAGACCAGCTCAATGGGGTTGGGAGCATTATAGAACAAAGATCATGGATGGTAGATTCAGGAGGTCCTTAATAGGAGAGCTATAGGAGAGTACAGAAAATCCAGTTTGGAAAGGATTTTAAGATTTCAAAATTTGGTTTTGTTTAGAATCAGAGCAAAACCTAAACATTTTGACTTCTCCATGAAAGAAAGAAAATCCTCTCCCTCACTCTTCAAAAACATTTGGATTGAGCAATATTTTTTTTTCATTTTGATATTTCACTTTTTAATTTATATTACATTATAAGACATGAAATATTTTTAAAAAATTAATTGACACAAAAGTTATTTCAAAATGAAAAATCAAATGTTTCATTATTCAAATTCCCTCCCTGCCCTATTCCTCTGAAATTAACTTTCAGTGAAGTTGACATGACATCGCAAATTGTTTCAATTTTGATGGAGCTCCATAGTCCGACTGAAAATGGTTCCAGCTACGTTTTTTCAACTAGTTCTTCTTAATAGCCCTATCAACACCAAATTAGAAAGCTAGATGGTGTGGAGGAAACTGAGGTCAAGAAGTTCCTAAAAAGTGTAGTGTTTGTGACTTATTGGAAAGAGGAGATATTCATAAATCCTGAATCAGGAAAGCACTTAAGCATATGCTTAAATCTATCCCTATTCAGAACAGCACATAAGACTGAATGGGACTTCAATATATGCTTAACGTTAAGCTTAAGTCCCATTCATGGTTAAGTGCTGTCCTGAATTATTATTTATTTATTTTATGTTTAGATGTGAGTAGTCGTAATAATAATAATAATAATTCATATGTAATAATAAAACACCAAGAGTCCTAGTCACCCAGATACATATTTAATCTTACAACAGCATAATGTACTCAGTAGCATGAAAAACATTGTTCAACATGAGCAAATTAACTCAGTTCTACTCAGCCACCCTGGGAATCAAAAATTATCAAGAAGTCCTTACCATTAGGACTGGGCAACATTTTTTGGAAAAAAAAATCAGTGAAAAATACACCTTTACCAACACTAAAATGTTCTATAAATGTGTGTCAAGATCTCTCAATTGTTTGGTCAGGAAAAAAACCCCAGTGAAATGTGAAGTATTTTGTTTCAACATTTTCAAAACAAAATATTTCAATTTTTAACTTTGAAACAACTTTTTGTTCCAACATTTCTTTTTATTTAAAAAAAATAAATAACATGTTTAAATGGTCAATAGCAAAACAAAATATTTTGTTTGACCCAAAACACATTTTTTTTACTTTTAAATTCACCAAAAAAAAATCTGATTTTTTTCAGTCTGACCTGAAACTATGTTGTTGTTGTTTGTGGGAGTCTTTTTTTCTTTTTTGAATTTCTGTTGTATTAATTTAGATTAAATAAAGGCATCCAACGTTGTTATCATAACCCTGAACTTATCCAACATTAAACAGTTTTAAACAAGGTTTGGGACTTGGTATACAGAGACCTCAACCCACTTAATACCATGGCAAACATATTATTGAACATCTTTAATCCTTTATTAAATAGACAGAAAAGAAAGAAAAAACAGTTAAAGCATTTAAAAAGTTAAATTTTAAATAAGGCTTCCATTTTAACAACACCCCATTCCCTCCAGCTGGAGCGAGTTTTTTAAAAGGACCCCCACTCCCTCTTTGCATCTGACATCTTTTAGATGGTTTTAAAGATAGTAGTAACTGTCTGGGGGCGGGGGGAGAGAAAACAGTTAGTTGAGGTGGGATGGAGGTCTTGCTGTTGTTGTTAAAGTCTGATAGCATTTTCTAAAAGACAAAATAAGACAAACATACACAAGAGGGGGAAAGAAAAGAACAACAACATAGAAAATGAAGCCTCTTTCTCTGGTGTTGACCTCACTGCTGGAAAAACAAATGAACAAAAAAACCCACCAGTCACAGCACACGGTCTTATCAGTCATTTTGAGACCTGGCAAACTTGCACTAGCATCGGACTGTTTAGGGCAAGGGTTGGCAACCTTTCAGAAGTGGTGTGTCAAGTGGTGTGTCAGAAAGAGAAATTAGAGAGATAGGAAAGAGAAGAAATAAGGTAGGGAAGGAAAACAATATACTGGGGAGTAGTGGACAGACAGTCTCACATCCCTGATGGTGGTTGGGATTTAGCCAGAGCCAGTGGAGCTGGCGGTGTCATCTGGGTCCCTCTCTCTGGCCCACTGTGCTCAGAATAGCTTCCAGGATTCTGATGAAGAAGGTCCTGGATTCTGGGATATGATGATTGGGTTTATAAATTATGATGATGATAATGAAGTTCACATCTTTTCCTTCTTGTCTTTCAGTCAGCCACTATTCACTTCCATCTATTCATCATTTTCCCCAAAAGTCTCTTTATTAAGGACCCTAAAAGGGAAGGAAGGGTGGAATAGCCCATCTCCTCATTATTTTGTTCACCAATTAGGCCAAATCTCCATAATACCAATTTTGGTTCAATAATTTCTGGTGCCACATTTTTCTTGTTTACCAGGAGCATGTTCTCAACACAGTTTTGAAAATTATCTCAGCAGGCCTTTTTGTTTATATTGTTTCTTTGGCACCTTTTCCCATCAGCATTTATTGGTATAGATTATTGTGACAGTTTATGAACTTTGACTCACTTTTCACTATTGAGCATACAATAAGGGTAAATTTATAAACCCAATTATTACAACATTGCCAACAAACCAAAAAAAAACCCATTATTCACCCAGCTGTACACTCCATCCCTCTTCAACCCCATCCTTCTACCCTGTAAAAACATAAGAATGGCCATACGAGGTCAGGCCAATGATCCATCTAGCGCAGTATCCTGTCTTCTGACTGTGGCCAATGCCAGATGCTTCAGAGGGAATGAACAGAACAGGGCATTTATCAAGTGATCCATCCTCTGTCATCCAGTCCTAGCTTCTGTCAGTCAGTGGTTTAGAGACACCCAGAGCATGGGGTTGCATCCCTTACCATCTTGGCTAGTAGCCATTGATGGACCTATCCTCCATGAACTTATCCAGTTTTTTTTTTAACCCAGTTCTACTTTTGGCCTTCACAACATCCCCTGCCAATGAGTCCACAGGTTGACTGTTCATTGTGTGAAGAAGTATTGCCTTATGGTTTTTTTTTAAACCTGCTGCCTATTAATTTAAAATTAAGTAGATGGCTTGTGTGGTGTGCCCAAAAGATCACAAATTCAGGCTATTTCAGACCAAGTGGGAGAGCAAATCCAGCATCACAGAGTCTTCACAGCCCCTTCTCATTTTCAACATGCTCATTGAAGTTAATGAAAATACTCCTGTTGACTTTGGTGGGCTTTGATTTATATTATTTGAGCTTCTCAGTGGGAAACATTTGTTCATTTGTTTGTTTTACTTTTTAGTATTGGAAATGAAACCCTGTATTGGCTTGATATTTATATTGCAAGAATATAATCATTTTTTTTGTTTAGACTTTTTACAGGTCATGTTTAAACATATCCACACAAATGAGTTGGTTACAAAAGTGGTTTGTTTCCAGACAGGCAGACTGACTTTAGCCTCTTGCAACCTCTTTATTTAATGTCTGTTAACCTTTCAGGATCAAATCCCATTCACCATCATACTTAATGTTGACACTTTTCACTTATGTTGTGCAGTGTAAATATGTGAAGATCTCAAATCCTTTTGTAAGAAATTCACCAACTAAAAATTTCACAGCAGACCAAATTCAAATAGTAAAATATACGGATTCCCATTTCTTAATATATTTTACAAAATACATTTTGGGGCTATTGTTACTGTGGGCATATGAAATTAATGTTCCAGTTGCTGTGTGTGTTGGAGGGAGATGATGTAATTTTGTGTTGTACAAATCAACTTATTTGTGTATATAGAATGTATTTGGAGATGTCTGTATTCAAAAGCCAGGTAATGCATCAACTTTAAGGTTTAGAAATCAAACACTGAAAAATTAGGAAATTAAAAGTAAAGATTAAAAGCTCCTCCTTAACTCTGCTCCTAGTGAGCGAACTCACTCTTGTCCAGATGGCTAGCACAGGCGGGCTAAAGACCTATTTTGCTGGCAGCAGTTTGAGGATGTCCAAAACTAAACTGAACTAAACTGACAAGAATCCCAGTTATCCCCTTATAGTGTAAAGTGAATTGAAAGTGGCTGTTGGGACACAAATAAGCAGAAAAGGAAGCTAAACTTCTGGAAGAAGGAAACAGATTTTAAATAGTCCAGTGAACATAAACAAATATAAGAAAACATGACTTTAATTATATTCAAAGAGTTGTGCAAGACATTTCCCAACCATTCCACTCTCTGGTTGTCTTCCTAGCTCCCTGGTTCATTCTACTAGCTGGTTGCTTCTTCAGTGACTCCTTTGGTTCTTCCTCCCCTCTTCTGCTCTCAGTTAAGTTCCTGCAGTACTATATCCTTGATCTGGTTCTCTTCTCTCTCTCATCTACTCACAAGGCCTCACCTCCCCCCTATGGCTGATGACAAAAATTTAACTTCACTCTCCATTCTACTCCCCTTTGTTCATGCAAGCATCTCTTTCTGCCTTTTTGACATCTCCTCCTGGATATCCGCTTCCTCTAAGGCAAAAACTGAGCTCCTCATCTTTACTGTGAAACCCTCCCCTCTTCCTTAATATTAATTTATGCTACAGCTGCATCTTTCATCATATATGACCATGCCATTACTACCAAGACGGTCCAGTGTGTGGATGAGATCAGCTCATGGATGAAGAAGCAGCTTCCACAAATAATGCTTTTTACCACCTACAGTTGGCTAGAAGACTCTGAACCATACTGGTGGATGATGATCTGGCCTTAGGATTACATGTCTTTGTCACTTCCCATCTGCACTACAGCAATGTGCTATACCTGGGTGTGAAGCCATCAGCTCTGACGAAACTCCAACTACTACCCCATACTGCAGCTTGTCTCCTCAGCAACCTGGGCTACGTAGAACACTTCAGGTCTGTACTTCACTCTTTATACTGGCTGCCAATAGAATAGAATCATGTTCAGTGTCTTAGTCCTTATCTTCAAGGTATTCTGTAGCGTGGACACAACATATCTAAAAGATCATCCCCTAAGACAGGGGATGAGGTTGACAGCTCTGCTCCTCAGGCACACTGTATCTTTCTAACAGAGTAAAGCCCATTTATACAGGAGCCAGAGCACTCATTGAGGGGCTTGCCAATGACGATGGAATTAACTCCTTTAGGAACTAAGGACCTTCGCAAACCTCACCACCTTCTATTCCAAGTGCAAGATGCATATCTTCATCACACTTTCTCTAACATAAACACAGCAGTATATACATTCAAGGAAGGAAGGAAGGAAGGAAGGAGAAAAAAACCTGAAAAACAAAACCTTACCTGAACACCACACTATACAGCAAACAAAATTTTCTCTCCAGGGACAGGATGAGAGAGAGCATGAAACACATGTGTCAAGGTTCCCTCCCCACTCTGAACTTTAGGGTACAGATGTGGGGATCCGCATGAAAGACCCCCTAAGCTTATTTTTACCAGCTTAGGTTAAAAATATGCTGCCACGACCAAGCATTTTAACCTAATATTTATGGAGAGACACTTGGAACTCTGCCTTTCCCCAAATAACTCCCAAGTCCCTAACCCTCCTTTCCTGGGTAGGCTCCAGGCCAATGGGAGCTGCTGGAAGCAGCGGCCAGTAAGTCCCTTGGCCCCCATTGGCCTGGAGCAGCGAACCATGGCCAGTGGGAGCCGCGATCGGCCGGACCTGCAGACAGGGCAGGTAAACAAACTGGCCCGGCCCGCCAGGGGCTTTCCCTACACAAGCGGCGTCCCAAGTTTGGGAAACACTGGTCTAGATGCATGGACATGTGTCTGATGAAGTGGGTATTCACCCACGAAAGCTTATGCTCCAATACTTCTGTTAGTCTATAAGGTGCCACAGGACTCTTTGTCGCTTTTTACAGATCCAGACTAACATGGCCACCCCTCTGATACTGGTCTAGATAATACTTAGTCCTGCCATGAGTGCAGGGGACTGGACTAGATGACCTCTTGAGGTCCCTCCCAATTCTATGATTCTATTAATTATTATGTTTTTATTATTATCATTACTTGCTAAATACTAAAGGTCAAATCCTGTAAACAAAACTCCAGGTGTCGATGGAAGTTTTAACTAAGTAACGACTGCAAGATTGAGCCCATGTCATCATCATCCTACAATGTGAGCAATTTCTTTCCATCAAACATATAGTTGCACGTTATTTGTGGAATTTTATTAATCAAATCAATAACACTACAAAGCAGCAAACTTATATATTTGACCTGAAAGCAATATTCCATTTCAGGACTTTACACCATGATATTACTGCTTCATTTCCTTGGATTTAATCGTCTACACAGATGATAGTCATCACAATCCCAAATAGAATCAAAATTAGTTTAAAAACTTTTGAGTGGTCAGCTAATAAGCTGTGGAATTTCCTTACCATAAGTTTCTATAAACATTATGCACTGAAGTGGGGAAAAAATGGTTTTCTATTTATTTATTTATTTAATGATTGTATTGACTTGCAGTAGTTGTATGGTAGACTGTCTATAGCCCTTAGATTCTGAGCTCATGAGATTTTTTGTTTGTTTAGTTTAATTCTTTTTAGTTACTTTGGGCCACAAGCTGAAGAACTAACAAAAAGGCCCAATTATCCCTTATCACAGAGTAGCTGGATCCTGTGACAGGTCTGCTAAAGAGAATGACCCTTCCTGATCCACCTGTGGGTAGTTAATTTCATAAGTAGCTAGATCAAGGTGGCTGAGGTAATATCTTTTATTGGACTAACTTGTGTTGGTGAGAGATACGAAGCTTATCTCTCTCCCCAACAGAAGTTGGTCCAATGGAAGATATTGTCACACCCACCTTGACTCTTCAATATCATGGGACTGACATGGCTAAACACTGAAAGTAGCTGGGTGGCAGTCACTCAGGTCAGGATGAAGGCTTTGAAGCTGTGGCCCAGGCTCTGAAGGTCAATTTCCTCCCTAAGCTTCTGAACCCAAGCTGCACCTTCAAAGTGCTGTTTACACAACTACTTTTAGAATGCTAGCATGAGCCCCCCTAGTCAAAGTCTGACAATCCGGGCTCGGAGGCTTGTTGTCCCGGGCTCTATAGACATATTCTAAAAGGCTTATGAGGACTCAGTCAGGGAGGGAGAACACAGGAAGCTCTGAAGGAGAGAGACTCCCCAGGGGAGCTGAGTCGTGTCTCCCTGTAGAGCAGAGGAGAAACTAACAGGCCCAGACAGAAAGTGCTCCCAGGCAAGGGACCGGCGCAGCCCAGAAGAACAAACAGGCCAGGGAGTTCCTGGGTAGCTACTAGGGACTTGATCAGCAAAGTCTGATCCACAGTCGGGGAAGAGTAACACCGAGCAGAACACACAGCAGAGCTGCAAACTCCTGGCAGGGAATTCAGCCTCCATGTGATCTGTAGCTACAAGGGAAAGTCATAAGACTGATTAACACAGAGGTGTTGAGTTTCCATTGGAGTAGCTTAATGAAGATTTTGTTTGTCTCTGTGTTGTCCTTTTCTGTTAAAGAAATGAGACCTTTCAAAGAGGGTCCTCTCCAATACTAGAAAGGCCTGCTTGGACTTGTTTATAACCCAGGTGAGGTGAAACTGAGGCACAGCCTCACCTGTGGTCCCACATCTGACAGCAAAGGGGCATTCTGGGGTAACCTTTGCACCGCTACATCTCTATTTATAGGAAAACCTGTAGATGGGAACTAAGGAGGAGGAAATCTCACTGAGTTTCCTCCTGAATTGTTCTGGTGGAGGCCAAAAGGTTTGTTCACTCTTTAACCATATCAGTCCATGGATCCAGTCCATAAACCTCATAGATACACTGGGATCAAAAGAAGCTAGAGGAATCTACATGGCATCTCTGGGGTCCTGGTGACACCTCCTTGCCATGGTTTCAGAAGAGCTGTACTCTTGGCTTCCACTTAGTCATGGCTCACACTAGCTGCAGCTGTACCTGGGACATTCCATAAAGAGGGGTTCCCCATCATACAGGGGGCTCCAGTAAGGTAACAGCGGGGGAATGATGTCTCCTGGTCTTTCCTCTCATTGTGCACACTCCTAGACTTGCAGGCAGCCGTCCAGAAGATGTGGGGCAAGGCAATTGATCTCCCTGCTCCTCTCCCACACAGGATGTATGAGATAGGACTACCCACGCCACGCACAGATGAAAGGAATACAAATGGGTGCAGAGTGTATACCCAGTCCTTACTCAGACACATTTCCCACCCCCTTCTCATCAATCAAGAGCTTTTGCTTCTGTCTCAGGGAGTGGAAATTTCCTGAGTTTTTATTTGCATTTCCTTTGTAATTCTTCTGTTGGGGTTCCACCCTTAACCCACAACTGTTTTGCAATCTGTTAAAAATAGGGGAGGAAGGAAGACTTGTGGTTGAAGTACTGGATTGGGATTTAGGAAATGAGGGCACATTTCCCAGATCTGCCACAAACTTCTTGTGTGATCGTGGGCAAGTCACCTAATCAGAATTGTTCCTCATCTGTATAATGAGATTATGTTTCACTACATCATAGGGGTCATGAGTGTATAACATTCATGAAACTACTGTGATGGGAACCAAATAAAAATAGAATTTGTGTGACATTGCATTGCATTACAGGCTGGCTCAGAGTTCCTGCTGGCATCGGGACAGCAGAACTCTTGCAGAAACTCACACAACCACAGCTGCGCTAAGGAACTCGATAGCACCAGTTACTTTCCACTGCAAACTTAGGAGGAGTAAGAATCTAGAGGAAACCCACAGCCCCTTTTTACCCCCCACCCTCCGATGGCAAGGGCTGGTGATCCACTGCAAAGAGGCTCGTAGGGCCTTGTCTACATTAGAGAATTTTGCCAGTTATATTGAATTGGTTTATGCACAAATGGGTCCATGACACGACACTAGCCATTCTGAATTGGTTTAATATTTGTCTGATCTCCACTCTAGTGCTCCGCTAAACCAATTGTCAGTTGTCATTCCTTTCTGGGGTGCATCAAGCAATTCCTGGATCTTGGTGCAGTGTATCCTGGTTGATTTCACAACCCATACTCTGTGGGAGAGTAGTGGGAGGGCTAATTGAGCCACTTCAGCATCTCAGTGTCCACACCCTGGCACTCAGACAGTTGAGACTGAACCTGTTAAGCTGTAAGTGGTATCTAAACCTGTGGGATGGTAATCTGCTCCATCCAGTTATGAGGCCATTTAGAAACCATTGGTGGTAAAGGGACTTATGCTGGCACAAACTATTTACAAATGCCCTGGGGGCATTGAATGTTTATTTTCTCTAGTGTAGACCAGGCTTAGGGACCAGGGGGAAGGGTGGAAAGGTAGGAGCATCCTCCATTCAGGACCCTGTCTAGCAGCCACCGGCAAAGGCTCCCCTCTACTTATGGAAATAGAGGAGAGCACAGGAGGAACGATATGGGCTTCAGCCTATGGCTCTGGATTATTAAAGTCATAAGTAATGACACCTTTTGAATGATAAATTTTCAGCGTACAAAGTTCTTAAGATGAGAAAGGCAGCTATGACTCTTTATGTTCTCAAATAGTATAATTTTAGGACTTGCCTTCCAGTACTGATCATTTTCACACCACCACTCCCAGATATATCCTATGAATCACTATAGTTAATCTAATTCAAATTCTGGCTATTTTCCAAGAGAGGGTATAACAGCTCGCTGCAGAAGAAGGACATAAAATATAAATTCACCCGGAGATCCTGTTTTGTGGAGCTCATTATTTGACAATGCTGCTGGATGTATTCACACATTCCAACTGATCTTTATTAATATTAGCAGAGGTGGGGGGGGAGCTCTCATCTGGAATCTGCCAACCTTGGTGCCCCTTCAAAGCAGTTGAAAATAAGCAGTGGAGTTCAGATCTGGATTTCAGTCCTGATCCAAAAATTCCCTAAACTTTAGAGGTGTTCGGGTGTGAGGTTTCTGGTTAG
Source organism: Malaclemys terrapin pileata (assembly GCF_027887155.1). NCBI lineage: Eukaryota > Metazoa > Chordata > Testudines > Emydidae > Malaclemys > Malaclemys terrapin. The sequence continues at coordinate 180,774,109 of NC_071507.1, read as the reverse complement.
GCCCAATTTTAGTTTGGGTCTGAACCATAAAGCAGCCTAGCTATGCTTGAAAGTTTGGACCTGGCTTCATTTGCAGGGACTGGGAAGGGTTTCCAGTTTGTAACAAAGGTCAAAAAGCAGGCAAGTCTAATGTGGTTGTGGGTTTCATTACAAATGCTTCACCCTGCTGTGCTGAGGATGCAAAAGTTGTGATGTTGTTTATGTGATGACATAATAACTTTAACCTATCGCATACAGAGGATGTATATTATTGAAAGAGAACAGATAAAATGAATTGCCTTTTACACTACACAGAACTTTCACAATGCATTCTACCAAAGAAAAACATCTCAATGAGGCAGGAGACAGTGGCTGACTCCTTGCACTCCTGCCTGCCCCAGAGGAGCATTTCATTAAATACATATTTATTTATAGAGATAATGATCAATGGTAATAGTTATTTTACGGATAAAGTGTCCTGTAGTTTATGATTATTAAAGTCAGCTAGTCAGGATAAGGTGCTGAAGGGAACATTATAACAGATTCTATTGATATAATCCCCATGGCCATTGACTCCTCATGGCTTGAGGCTCAGCATATGAGCAAGGGCTCTGCATCCCCTTGTATTTTATTAATATTGTTGTTTGTCTAATAAGAAAGCCATTTACCTGCTGTGTGCAATGAGGCTCGTTGATAGATTTTATCGCTCACTTTCCTATTTGTCCCCTGGTGTTTGGCTTTTGCAGAAAATCTTACTGCAAAGTGTCATCCTTTTTTCCAGGAGAACTGAACAAATGGTGTATAGCATCTTCCCCCATCCCACTTTCTGTCTGAAGAATTGCCATGCAATTTAACAGTGGTCTCAATTAACTTCCAAATACATAGATACTTCCTTGGGGAACTGTCCTTGTTTCTTAGCCACCATGGAACCCAGGCAATTAAAGCTTTTCCCCCCTGTTCCTGTTGAAACACAGGATTTGCCATAGTGGAATAGAATCAAGGTATATGGGAAAATATGCCCTTCACATTAGATGTTATTCTGATCTCTAGCAGGTAGAGATTGGCTTAAGCCCTGAAGCATGAGGTTTTCCCCTTTCAATGGTTTTGTTAAACATATCTTCTCTGTACTTTTCTCTCTTTGCTAAGAAAACTCATACTGCTGTGTTAATTTTTCCTCCCCTACAATTATGCATGAGGATACAGGTTTAGAGCCTCAGTGCTATGCCACAGCTTTTCTTGTTGCCCTGATTGGGATATCAAACTACAGCTTCATGCCAAAACTTGTTGCTCAAGTTAAGAAATTGATGTAATATATCTGAATGAAGAGTCCAGCAATACTGTCCATTGCCGTCTCCAACAATGTACAGAGAGTTAACAGGGCTGTGATCCTGCCCCCTTCTCCCTTGGGGAGGCCAGCACTGCTGCTGCTCTGATGAGCCCCGTTCCTGCAGTCTGAGCACGTAAGGACTGTGGGTCAGATTCACAAAGGGATTTAGGTGCCTAAGTCCCAGCTTTAGACACTATTGCTAAGTTCCACAGCCCCCCTGCTCAGCTGCTGCTGCTGTACCTTGTAGATGCCTACATTCACTTGGCACCTAACTTTGTTGTGTAAAAGTTCCCTAGACACCTATGTTTCTGCCTCTGAGCATGCACACTGAAGCCTCAGGAAGGCAGCCAGATTGCCTAAGACTCAGACCAGTCCAGAAATGTAGGAGAACAGATGCTTCCTCCACCTAGCTTGCCTGTGGGGCCCAATCCAATAGGTATCTTCTGAGCATGCCTAATTCCACACAGAATTGGGGCACAAAGGGTTCCTCTCTTATAACCTTTAGCTCAATAGTTAGGGTACTCATCTGGGATGTTGGAAACCCCAGTTCAATTTCCCCTCTGCCTGATGAGGAGAGATGAAGGGATTTGAATAGGTGTTCCTCACCTCTCAGGTGAGTGCCCTAACCACTGGACTATAGAGTGATTCTGACTCTACCAAAGTTAATATTCAATTATTTAATTAATTTGAAATGGTGACAAGAAAAATTGAGAGATACTTACCTCAGAATACCCCAGAGTCCGCATGAAACTCGCTTGTTTTCAGGTATCATTAAAATTTCAAAACTCAGACTAAGTTCCTTGGAAGCTTTGCAAACCATCTGAGGGAACCTGAGGCCAATTTCATGAGAATCAAAGATGATTTATGATTTCATATCAGCATCATGTGAATTTTGCATGGATCTCAGTGAAACTTGCTGCCGTCACAGTGACATTTGAGGTTGTTAGCACCTGAAACTGTATGGGAGTAAGCATTTACATGGACTGAAACCAAAGAAGACCCAAAGTGGACTGAAAACACTTAAACCTCTTGCTAGGTGAAACTGCTGAGTTTTTCCTAGCTTTAGTTCATAACTATTTCATGTAAACATGACTTTATGGCACTTGTAATAGAATTCTGACATCAATATAGTGATATTCAACTATCCTACCTGTGATTTTAGAAATCATGTCACAGTTTTATTTTAGAATTACTTTAACCCTAAATTCTAGAATGCCCAACAAGGAACTAAGAACTTTTCACAAAGAGTATATAATTTTGGAGTGAATGAGGGGCAAAGTGAGTGGTAAAATATATCTCAACACTGCTGGAGGTACCTGTAATATAACAATATATGGTCAAACTTTGTTAGCTCTGAACTTTAAAACAAACCAAAGATTGTTGTGAGGTTAACAAAGTGATTAGCATAACTTAGCATTGCCTCATTTTCTGTAATTAAATTACATACGTTTTTTACATTTCCAATGCTCAATTATTGGCCAGTATTAGGCCATCTGGCTGATGATCTCAAGGAACAATTCTAAATATTTTATAATAGGAATAATTGCATATAGATGATGTTTTGGTGCTATCCTATGCTTAATTCTACTGGAATTTGTTACCCATTCTTGGAACCAGCCAAGAAATAACCACAGACAAAGGGCGAACTAGAGCAGCACTGAGGGTGATTTATTGGTTCCCTTATTTGCACAATTATACTCACACATACAACTCATTCATGTTGGCAGGCTGCAAGCACGGGTGTTGGTTTTGATTTCGTAGGTGGCTGAGGCTGGCCAGGCGACAGCTGCCCAGAGATTGGCCATGAGGCGACAAGGGTCCCCAAAGTCCCTTCAGATCTGTGGGAGGGCTCTACTGCTTCTGGTCCGGTCCCGAGTTCTTGCTGTCCTGGGTTACATCTCTCTCTGGCTGCTACTGCCATAGGTTTATATACAGTCACATATACACCTTGATTATTGTTACACAGTAATTTTTTGGTTCAAGCCTTGTGATTGGGTTCTTACACTCACACTATCTCACTCATTCCTTACATTAATTGGTTACATATTCATAAGCATGAATACAATTTGTAATATAGAGCAATGCAGCTTTAAGCAAGCATCTAACATCTTTCCGCTGCTTTTGGTTTTGTAACAGCATAACAGGAAACTGTACATACTGCACTCAAAAAAGCAAATGGGAGGGGGGCCGTGTCTGGCTACATTTCCCACCACTTGATCAATGGATCACAATAAGGATCGTCAGACAGCGGCCCCCCAGAACAGCTGGTGGAGCTTGGTGACTTGCGGAACCAATGACCAGGTATAACAACGTAAGTATAAAAATACAATGAAAAGCATACAAAGAATAATTAATAAGATGACAATGGGGTGCATTAAGAAAATAAGAAACTAATAACCACTTTGTCTGTTCTCCAGCCAGCACACTCAAATCTCACTTAAAATTACTACCAGTGTCTCAAAGCAAACAGCTGTGCACAGATCCTGTTCAACTACGCCTCTGTGATGGTTCGGTCATAAAGACCCCCTTGGGACTGCCACCTGATGTGCTGAAATTACCTCTGAGACCGTTTTCCCTGCCAGATTGGGACTCCAGAACCCTGTCTTGTTAAGCCAGACATTCTAGCCTGCTGCAACACAGACCCAGGGTCTGGTCGACACCCCCAAAGCTGCAGACTTAACTAAAAACAGCTTAGCGGGTTACCTGCCTCCAGCACCTAGACACCCAGCTCCCAATGGGATTCAAACCCCAAATAAATCCGTTTTACTCTATATAAAGCCTATACAGGATAAATTCATCAATTGTTCGCTCTCTATAATACTGATAGAGAGATATGCACAGCTGCTCCCCCTCCCCCCAGGTATTAATCACTCACTCTGGGTATATCGATAAACAAAAGTGATTTTATTCCTTCAAGGTTTTAGCAATATTAACTATAATATTTGACAGATAAGATGTTATAAACAATTAAAATGCTTTCTTTTTGCTCCCTTTCATATAATGATAATAAACAAAGAAAATTGGAAAATAGAAGACTAGGACATTTAAGCCAAAAATAACGAGAAACAAACTAAATGACCTAGAAATTCAAGCAACTATACTAGTTTGCACTATATTCACTGCTATCACATTACTCTTCTTCCTTTAGGACCATTCTTATAAATTGAACCACAGAAAATGAGAAATGTGAAATGCGTTTGTTTCTAACAATCAGTTTTCTTGGAGATCATCTTATTGCTAAAATCAAAGTTTCCTTGCCAGTGTTAAGAACAGATACCCTATTTTGCAATGGTAGAAAAACACAGAGACCCCCCCTTCTTGGGGCCTAGCTCAGAGAAGCAGGCATCCTGGTGCACTGAGACAGGTGGACAGACCCAAAAACCCAATTTAACCTGTGAGCAGGGAACAGCAGGGGTGAAGTGTCCCAAAGCCAGAGTCCAGTGGGATTGAGTTCTAAGGGGGAGCCATAACCGGTCCGCCACCAGCCAAAGGTTTTTGACTAGCCGGCAAGGGAGGGTAGCTGGATTGGTGCCATCCCGAATTTGTAAGTGGAGTAAACCCTGTCTTGGCCCCATTGAGGTCCATGAGGGGCTGTGGCTAAAATCCAGTCCAGATTGGGGTCCTGCCAGACCCAAAGGGGAATTGCACCAGTGCTCATTTGCGACACTTGATCCTCCCACCAAATTTGTGTTTGCAAAAATCCATTGACCAGTGGTCATATTAAACCAAGGCATTCTTTTGCGAGGGGATGAGTACAGCCGGAGGTCCCACCTTGCCATGGTCAGTCCCAGAAGGCGTCCTACGAGTGACCAATGGAGGGGAGACTGAAAAGTGATATTTTAGTTCTCCCCCCCTTTCCCCCTTCCTTACCAGAGGCCGTTTATGGGGACCCAGATCCCCCCACCAAATCCTTAAGGAGGGTAACATGTGCCTTTAGATCCCTGTTTTCTTCCTGCAATTCCTGGGATCTAATATGACTATCTTCCAATTTCACTGCTGATATGGCAGCAGAGGCGGCAGGCGCCGAGGCTGTCTGAGCCTGAGGTTTCCACAGATCACGTTCCCTCTGGGCCTCTGTTAAGTCCTGGCAAAATGCCTCCAGTTCCCTGGGGCATGCCGCTTTAGCGGCTTGCCTAGCCCAACATGTTTGCCACAGAAGCCATGCTCCCATGGCAGTCTGCCCCCTTTTATCAGGTTTGTACAACACTAAATATTTCTCATAATTATTCTCCAGGTCCGGGATCGTGTCCCCTCTTGAGATCACCCAGGGACTCCAGGGATTTGTGCCTAAATCCTGCAGTTGGGCCGAGAAAGGGGAGAGTCAGTTTACAGCACCCCACTCCCTTTTTTCCTGCTTCCTCCTTATTTCCTTTACCCTTCCCAAACAATGTCATGGCTCCTGTCATGTCCTCCCCCTGTAATGAGACTACCTGGGCTTGTTGACCAACCCCTTGTGGCACTCGATACTAGGATGGAGGTCTGACACTACCTGGAACTGCTAGCCTACCAGTTTGTGATGGGGGGATCTGAATATCATTTCACACCTGTCTAAATGGTCTCAGAATTATATTTCACCTAATTTTTCAATCCTGTATTCATAATCATAAGTGGTATCCAGTTTTCAAAATCAGCTCATGGATTTGCAGATATCATACAAGTCAGAGCATTTCATCCCTTTGCATGACAATCTCAGTAGATAGTGAATGCTTTTTAAAGAAAGCATCATTCAAAGTATTAAGTAAAAGAAAGTTTTTATGCTGCTCTAAATGTATTTACCTCAGACTTGCCATTTGGATTGAAATCAGTGTAGCCGAGGTACTGCAATGCTTTAAATGGTGCAATTAAACCTCATTATGTGTGACAAATGATACCGTTATTAATGAGTTATTTAAAAGAAAAAGGTTACTTGGCTGAATCCAAATCTAAATTACCCCAGATAGAATAGAAAAAAGCTACATCACTATACGCACTAGGTTCATTTGTGCCTGACACTGCATGGGTGTGTAGGTTCAATTGTGCCTGACACTGCATGGGTGTGTAAAATGGGGCAAAGAGTGCAAGGAGCTTTTCTACCCTGTATGTTTTCACCTCCTTGCAGGGTATATGCACAATCTGGACCTCATGCTCCCCTGAGCACAATGTTCCTATGAGGTCAGCCCCAAGAGTTACGATAGTCTCCCCAAGTGGCCATGCACCCCATCATTTACCAGTGCATCTGGTCCTACTGGGGAGGGGGGAAATCATGCTTGCACTCTGCCAAAGGGTGCCACAGTGACCGCACTTATTTTTCATCCACCCCAGTCTGAGTCAGCCAGAATTCCCCCTGTGGCTCCCCGTGCAACTTCCCATGTATAGATATGCCCTAAGGCATGATCTAGCCTTAAATGTGGTCTCTTCCCGGAGGTTTGTGGAGCTTATCACAGCATTCAGCTTCACTCAAACTGATGATGGAGCTCCTTGTAAGATCAAGACTTTAGTTTGTAAGCAAAGGGGTTGAGTTTTATGGTGTATGACGTTTACAAGGCTCATTTTCACAAAGGTGAGCTGCTCAATAATTTGGGGAAGAAAAGTCATGGCCCATGTGAAAGAGCCACCAGGAATCCGCTCAGTTTAAGTGCTGATGGTGGGCAATAATGTCAACTTAGAAAATAAAAAGGAGGCAGACATATTTGCTCAAAGTATGCCACAGATTCTTCTGCTTTGCCAAGTTCAAGTTTCTCCTGTTGGTGCTATATGCTTTTTACCATGTCAGTAAGTAGAAAAACTTCTCCAGTTATGTTTACTCAGATGCTGAGTGCCAAATTATAGTTGCTCAATTATGGAGTGCACTGAGGGCATGTCCACTCTCTCCTCCTCAGCAGGTAGCATTCATAATTAGCCTGGTTGTTCTGGGAGTGCAGGGTGGAAGAAAGGCTAACGCAGCAGAGTCAAACGGTTGGAGGTTCTGAATATACCTGTTCAAAGACGAAGCAAGCCACATTTCTGAGCTCTCCCACTGCTAGTAGAAGAATTGTACTTTTCAAGGGCATAATACCACCAGGTACTAGTGCTGAGACAGAGCTCATTCTCACCTGACCCAGCAGGCTTCAAGCTCTTCCAAGCTCTAATTGGGCCATTTAAGCACTATATGCTGCATTTTCAGGTTTCCTCCCTCTTTCCATTCATTATAAACAAAGAAGCATGGGCATTTGCAGCTGCATTTCTTTCATTTTTCTCTCTCTGTCTCTCTCACTCTCACACAGAGAAGAAAAAGGAGTGATTCTCACACCCAACCCACAGCACCCGAGATAGGCCCTATATACATCCCTTTTACCCTATTTGAAGTTCCTAATTCTAAACTTGAATGGACTGATCACATGTAACAACTAAAGTGGGATGGAAGACTTTGATAAAGTGTAAACAAAAAAAACCCAAATCCAGATTTCATTGTGAATTTTCTCTTACATGCCTTTCTGCAGTACATATTAGAAGAGAGAATTCTTGTTCTTCTCCTTTGTTAGAGTGGCATGGCTGCAACCAAAGGCAGAATTTGTTCCTCAAAATCATTTTGTTATGTTTAAGAAATGGGTCTGGATAGGGCCCATGAAGGGAATTAGGGGTTGCAATACTGAGCATCGCGACACCTAATGTTTAGGCACCTAGAAAATCACAGGAACAACATTGTGATATGCAAAGCCTGAGTTAGGTGCCCAGGGTCTCTGTGTAATAAATAGGGAGATAGACTCCTTAGTCTGTGATCTACAAAGCCAGCAAACTGGGGGGAGGGTGTGTGTGTGTGTGAAAGCTACCTAAGCTAGCCAATGGGAAATGCCGCCCCGCGTCTGGGCTGAATGGAGGTGCCTAACTCTGCTAATGATCCACAAACTGGGGGACATTACATGTGCAACCCAATCTGACCCAATGCCTGGGGAGGGGAGGAGGACCTCTCTTATTATCTTTAGACTAGTGGACACGATACACACTGAGGATATTGGAGACCCTCAGTTCTAGGCCTCACTCCTGCTGAGGGGGGAAAAAATGGGATGTGAACAGGGCTCTGTCACCTCTCAGGTGAGGGCCCTAGCCACTAGACCAGGGGTAGGCAACCTATGGCATGTGTGCCGAAGGCGGCACACAAGCTGATTTTCAGTGGCACCCACACTGTCCGGGTCCTGGCCACCGGTCTGGGGGGCTCTGCATTTTAATTAAATTTTAAATGAAGCTTCTTAAACATTTTAAAAACCTTATTTACTTTACATACAACAATAGTTTAGTTATATATTAGAGACTTATAGAAAGAGACTTCTAAAAACATTAAAATGTACTACTGGGAGGCGAAACCTTAAATTAGCGTGAATAAATGAAGAATCAACACACCACTTCTGAAAGGCTGCCGACCCCTGCACTAGGCTATGGAATATTTTAATGGGGAGCTCCCTCAATTTCTCCTGTTGAAGTTGTCCCACTTTAAACAATGGCATACAGAAATATTACTTCAGCCAGAGAAAGAGTTAGAATAACTTAGGCACTGTGTGAGTTTAGGTACCTATAGGGTTAGGCGGCAGCTGAGCAGGACATTACAATGATACCTAGAAATGGGACTTAGGGTACGTCTACACTACCCGCCAGATCGGTGGGTGGTGATCGATCTATCGGGGATCAATTTATCACATCTAGTGTAGACGTGATAAAATCGATCCCCGATCACTCTGCCATCGACTCCAGAACTCCACCACGGCGAGAGGTGGAAGCGGAGTCAATGGGGGATTGACAGCAGTTGACTCGCTGCTGTCCTCGTGGCCAGGTAAATCGACCTAAGATATGCTGACTTCAGCTATGCTATTCGCATAGCTGAAATTGCGTATCTTAGGTCAACCCCCGCCCCCAGTGTAGACCTAGCCTTAGACACCTAAATACCTTTGTGGATCCCACCCAACATGAATAAATGTATGCAGTCTAGCATAGTGTCATTGACCTCAAAGACAAATACAATAGTTCAAGGCACCTGACATTATGCCATAGTGTGATGGAGCAGGTAAGAGATTAAATTAGTAAATCCACTTAGGACATTAAAAGGTCCCACATTCCGTGATACTCTGTACCTCAAGGTAGCACCCTGGATCTGCCATATTCACCACTGTCATATAATTACGATACATTTTGTACAAAGTATGCCTTGTGAGGTATCATTTTCAAAGTCTTGATCTTTTGAACATTAATATTCTGTTGTGTTGTACATGCTATTGTTGTATGTGAAGTTATGAAGTATTGCTATGTGTTACTGAAATATGTTGTGAGGTTGGGAGATGCCCACAGCCAAACTTTCAATTGCAAAAAAGGACCAGCCAAACATTCTGATGACTCATTAAAGGGAATTCACTCCCAACGGCCATCCCAGAGACTTCTTAGAGAGAACATGTATGCAATGGAGACCGCTTGACCAATGGGGGCTGCCTAACCCCCACATCATAGCAAGGATCTTTCTTGCAAGCTGGAAGAAACTATAAAAAAGAGACAATGACATCATCACTTGGCCTCTCCCCACCCCCAACTGAACACCTGGAGGTGTTGTGTGGAAGATAAAGACTTTGAACTGGGGAAGGGTGGCCGCAGGCTGGAAAAGGGAGTCCAGCCTGTGTACTGAAGATCTGTAACTTGTGAGTACCATCTGTCAGGATGAGACACTATTGATTCAAATCCTGTTTAGGTTGTAGAATTTAAGAAATAAAAATAAATTGGCAGTCTAAGTAACCAACTTTGATCTCTATGCCTGCTTCTTATAATCATCTGCTACTATCTGCTACTATCTATCTTTCTGTAGTTAATAAACCTGTTGGATATCTTACCTAAAACATTGTGTTTTGGTTGAAGTGCTTGAGAAATCTCAGCTCAGTTGACAAAGGCTGGTGCTCCACTTTCTTTTGAAGAAGTGGTGAACTAGGTAATAAATTTACACCAGACACACTTCTGACCAGTACAAGATGGTACAGTTCTGGGGTGCAAGGCTCGGAATCTGGGGGGAATTGACTGGAATGATTCATGAGTGGCTGGGAGATGATTCATGTAACACAATTGGGTGTGTATCCCTACCTCTGGATGTCTGTGTAACTGCAGTGCCTAGCAGAGGTTTGTAGCTTGACATCAGCATCACAGTGTGAGAGACAACGCAGGTGGGTGGGCTTGGGAGGGCTCAGCGGTCTCACAGTCCAGGTTGCATCTCAGGGACCCTGTCATACATTCCTCCACAGACTGGTCACAACTCACTGCTTGAAGCACTTGAGTGAGGAATTTAGACAATAATTACCACACTCTCTCGCCCGCTCCATCAAAGACAAGTGATCTTTTGAAATGTAATTAGCAAGCAGGACTCCCATCTTTGTTAGGAAAATAATCTCATGTGGGTTGGCATCACCTAAGGGGCCATCCTTATGGCTACTGGCATGCACTTGCCCAACACCCAGACGTACATGCCTATGTCATAAGGGGCGAGTAATTTTTAGGTCACCAGCCAAGCACACGTTCAAACGGCACTTTTGCTGTGTTTGGAGTAGGATTAAAACAGAGGTACAGCCATTGGAAGCTGTGCCTGGGAGAAGCAGCAGAAAGGTTAGCAGTTTGGCTGGAGATTTTAAATACATCTGTGCATTGCTGGATCCTTGAAATGGGTCTACATGCCTGTAACCCAATCTTGTTAGCAATAATAACAGGAACTGTGTGTATACTGTATATAAAAATAGACAAGGAAAGAATATTCTGAGTCTGTGCCCACACACTTCTCTCCCAACAAGGGAATAAACCATTCTAGAAGACCAAATCCTTATTGATCACTCTGAGGTAGAGTAATACTTTCTTATTGTTATCATTTGTACATTGGGATGTATAAATTATGAATTCCTCACATTATCACCGATTCATTTCTCGTCTCTCTTGCAAATGCCTGTGAGCCCTAGCACTTGTTTAGCTTTAAGTTTAGAGTAATGCACTACCACCTAGGGTATTTTAGATGTTAATTACAGATGAGCAAGTGTTCCCAAGGTAAATACTCTATTACTGTTACAAATTATCTTATGCGTGTGTTTTATTTTAGGGTTCATGTTTTAGTTGCTCTGCAGGTAAAGGCATTTCAGAATAATTACCAATGCTATCTGCATGTTGCACTATAATTTTCTTCAAGAGTCTAAAATATTCATTTATAGTGCATGTCTGATCTTCCATAAGGAACTAGTATGGAAGCTTGATAATCAGTCTTGCTGTTGACAGAAAAGTGCTCTAAGCTTTGGATTATTTAGGAAATAAAGAGGCTACATTAACCCCAGAAGAAACTGATTTTATAGCTTGGTTAAAGCCTAAGAAGTATGTAATATGTGAAAGCATACATTAGTGAGAAATTCAGTAACTTTTAATAAAAGTCATATTTATATACATTCTAGTAAATCATAAAATCTCAAGCATATTTATTTGTGGTGAGTGCATAGAGATGAGAGCTGTACAAAATCTCTGATTTTCGTTTAATAAATTTTTTGGAGCAAAATGGAATGAACTGGATGAACCCGAACACATTTAGCTGCTATTTCCTATAAACTCCCTGGTACTATACATTAATTTTCACAGATAGCTGGCTGATAGCTACTCCATTTCTAATGGTTGTGATTTTATTGACTTGCCGGAAAGAAGAAAGAGGCACATCATTTGCATGCTAAAAAATATTGTTTCACAACACAAACTTCTATTTATTTAGTAAGATCATTTGACAAAGTAGGACTGAGAGAGAAGGAGGTATGATGGTCAAACCCAGGGAGGGAAGATGAAAAGGGAGAATAACAAAACAAGGAGAAAGTGAGGAAATTGGGGCACAGGGTTGCCCCCACTAAATCTGGTCTCTACAAACTGACCTCCTACCCCAGGACAAGTGTCCCCCTACCCCTTTTTTTTATTTGCTTTGAAACTGTGGTCACAGTATAAACATTTTTTTTACATTTCAATATAAACACTATCTTCAGCTATTAGAGTATTTTAAGTATCTGCAGCAGCTCAAATACCTTCCTGATTTTCTTCCCTGTGAATTCATCTATCATGCTGTCAGACATTACTGTTTTTGACAGGCCATGTTCTACTGATGGCATCACAAATCCTGAGAGTCTCTCTTGAAGACTTCAAACAGGTCTTGATGAGTTTAAGTCTCAAAAAGCTATATTCAGCTGAAGCTACAGTAATACTCATAGTCAAGAAAAACTACACAGAATATCAAGCACCTAGGTAAATTAACTGCAGCCTATTTTACAATGAAATTCAGATTTCCCAGCAGTGACGGTTTGGTCTGTATCGTTTCAGGATGACTTTGTAGCTCTTTTCATCCATCAGAAAGATCATGTCTTGTGTCTGTCAGAATTTCTTGTGGCTCTTTTCTGAACCCTTTCTCGTATTTCAACATCCCTTTCCAATTATGGATGCCAGAACTGGATCACAATATTCCAGTAATGGTCTCCCCAACACTGTACACAGAGGTAATACTATCATCCTACTTGATGTTCCCCTTTTTATACATCTAAGAGTTGCATTACACCCCTTAGCCACAGCATCACTCTGGGAGCTCATGTTCAATTGTCTGACAGCCACACACCCCTCAGTTCTTTTCAGAGTCAATGCTTTCCAAAATACAGTCCATGATCCTATGAGTGTGACCCATATTTTTAGTTCATAGTCTATAATCTTGTATTTGTCACTATTAAAACATATGTTGTGAGCCCAGCTAATCATGTGCTCCAGATATCTCTGTAGAAATAACCTATTATTATTTACTTCTCCATCAATTTTTGTGTCATCTGCAAACTTTACCAGCAATGATCCTAGATTTTCTTACATACCATTGATTATGTTACGGCTTGGGAAAACAGTCATTGAGGCTGGTGGATGTAGCTGCCACCCTTTATTTAGGATGGCTTTGGGAAACAACTGAGATATTTTATAGCAACTCCCACTTACAACAAAGGGATATGCAAATGTAACCTATGTGCCTAACAAGGGGATATTGCTGTAAGAGATCTAAAGGGGAAAAGTGGGAGAAGGAATGAGTTGTGTTGGCGTCACTGTTGCTAGGCAGATATGCAATTAGCATGCTAGGTCCAGAAGTGTCAGGAATTGGGTGTGGTAGTTTTGGGCATGCTCAATAGGTCCCTTGACTCAGCGACTCCATTGAGGGCAAGTAGTATGGGCAGCTGCTTTACAAAAAGACATGTGATCTGTGTGATTTGGGAGAAGCTGAGCCCTGGAGATACCTAGAGAGAGAGAGGTTTTAGGGCCAGCGTGCTGGCTAAAAGAGGCTTGGACCTTTGAGTAAGGACACTGGCTCTTGGTTTCTTGGTTCCTCTTTGTGTTCAGGGAATCAGGACTTTGTACATTATTTGTAAATAAACAAGACTGCATAAAAAAAAATCTGACTCTCACCAATTTCTCCTACTAAACTGGATTAACCTACAAGGCCCCAAATTTTTGGCTATCCACTCAGCTCAAAGGGGCTAACTCTAAAGATACTGAATAGAATTCCATCAAGAACAGATCCCTGCAGAATCCCACTAGAAACATCACCTTTATATGAAGATACCCCATTTATAATTATTTTTAGATCTATCAGTTAGCCATTTTAAATCTATGTATCACTGTTTTCTCTCTCTAGTTCAGTCTAGAGCTTCTGTCTATAACCTTCTCAGGCATTTTCCTTGCTTAGATTCCTGCTACAGTTTTAAAGTACACATATCCTCACAAGCTTAATTTCATGTATTTGAACTCTTCCCTTCCTCCATAACTTCATGAGCACAGCTCAAAGACCCAGCATTATATAAAGCAAGCCTGTGGGTTTTAATACCTACATGACAGAAATTTATGGTATGGTGCAGAAGAATGAGACAGAAGGCTCAATGCCTACATGTGTTTGAGATGCGATATCTTTGCACAATAAAAAAGAGATATATGAAAGTGCAGACTGAAATTAAAACAAAAGTATGGAGTCAAAGTCTATGATGTGGTGGTGATCGGGGACTTCAACTATCCAGATATATGTTGGGAAAATAACACAGTGGGGCACTGACTATCCAATAAGTTCTTGGACTGCATTGCAGACAACTTTTTATTTCAGAAGGTTGAAAAGCTACTGGAGGGAAGCTGTTCTAGATTTGATTTTAACAAATAGGGAGGAACTCATTGAGAATTTGAAAGTAGAAGGCACCTTGGGTGAAAGTGATCATAGAGTTCACAATTCTAAGGAAGGGTAGAAGGGAGTACAGCAAAATAGAGACAATGGATTTCAGGAAGACAGATTTTGGTAAGCTCAGAGAGCTGATAGGTAAGGTCCCATGGGAATCAAGACTGAGGGGAAAAACAACTGAGGAGAGTTGGCAGTATTTCAAAGGGACACTATGAAGGGCCCAAAAGCAAGCTATTCTGCTGGGTAGGAAAGATAGAAAATGTGGCAAAAGACCAGCTTGGCTTAACCACGAGATCTTGCATGATCTACAAAATAAAAAGGAGTCATATAAAAAATGGAAACTTGGACAAATTACGAAGGATGAATATAGGCAAACAACACAGGAATGCAGGGGCAAGATTAGAAAGGCAAAGGCACAAAATGAGCTCAAACTAGCTACAGGAATAAAGAGAAACAAGAAGACTTTTTATCAATACATTAGAAGCAAGAGGAAGACCAAGGACAGGGTAGGCCCACTGCTCAGTGGGGAGGGAAAAACAGCAACAGGAAACTTGGAAATGGCAGAGATGCTTAATGACTTCTTTGTTTCAGTCTTCACCGAGAAGTCTGAAGGAATGCCTAACATAGTGAATGCTAATGGGAAGGGGGTAGGTTTGGAAGATAAAATAAAAAAAGAACAAGTTAAAAATCACTTAGAAAAGTTAGATGCCTGCAAGTCACCAGGGCCTGATGAAATGCATCCTAGAATACTCAAGGAGCTAATAGAAGAGGTATCTGAGCCTCTAGCTATTATCTTTGGAAAATCATGGGAGACAGGAGAGATTCCAGAAGACTGGAAAAGAGCAAATATAGTGCCCATCTATAAAAAGGAAAATAAAAACAACCCAGGAAACTACAGACCAGTTAGTTTAACTTCTGTGCCAGAGAAAATAATGGAGCGGAAATCATCTGCAAACACTTGGAAGGTGGTAAGGTGATGGGGAATAGCCAGCATGGATTTGTAAAGAACAAATCATGTCAAACCAATCTGATAGCTTTCTTTGATAGGATAACGAGTCTTGTGGATAAGGGAGAAGCGGTGGATGTGGTATACCTAGACTTTAGTAAGGCATTTGATACGGTCTTGCATGATATTCTTATTGATAAACTAGGCAAAAACAACTTAGATGGGGCTACTATAAGGTGGGTGCATAACTGCCTGGATAACCGTACTCAGAGAGTAGTTATTAATGGTTCCCAATCCTGCTGCAAAGGTATAACAAGTGGGGTTCCGCAGGGGTCTGTTTTGGGACCAGCTATGTTCAATATCTTCATTGATGACTTAGATATTGGAATAGAAAGTATGCTTATTAAGTTTGCGGATGATACCAAACTGGGAGGGATTGCAACTGCTTTGGAGGACAGGGTCATAATTCAAAATGATCTGGACAAATTGGAGAAATGGTCTGAGGTAAACAGGATGAAGTTTAACAAAGACAAATGCAAAGTGCCCCACTTAGGAAGGAAAAATCAGTTTCAGACATAGAGAATGGGAAGAGACTGTCTAGGAAGGAGTATGGCAGAAAGTGATCTAGGGGTTATAGTGGACCACCAGCTAAATATGAGTCAACAGTGTGATGCTGTTGCAAAAAAAGCAAATGTGATTCTGGGATGCATTAACAGGTGTGTTGTGAGCAAGACACGATAAGTCATTCTTCCGCTCTACTCTGCACTGGTTAGGCCTCATATTGTGTCCACCGCATTTGGGCACCGCATTTCAAGAAAGATGTGGAGAAATTGGAGAGGGTACAGAGAAGAGCAACAATAATGATTAAATGTCTAGAGAACATGACCTATGAAGGAAGGCTGAAAGAATTGGGTTTGTTTAGTTTGGAAAAGAGAAGACTGAGAGGGGACATGATAGCAGTTTTCAGGTATCTAAAAGGGTGTCATAACGAGGAGGGAGAAAACTTGTTCATCTTAGCCCCTAAGGATAGAAGAAGAAGCAATGGGCTTAAACTGCAGCAAGAGAGGTTTAGGTTGGACATTAGGAAAAAGTTCCTAACTGTCAGGGTGGTTAAACACTGGAATAAACTGCCTAGGGAGGCTGTGGAATCTCCATCTCTGGAGATATTTAAGAGTAGGTTAGGTTAATGTCTATCAGGGATGGTCTAGACAGTATTTGGTCCCTTCCAGACCTAGAATCTATGAATCTATGAATCTATGTGGCTGACAAAATGCAGGAAGTGTGACTTTGCTAGTTTGGACACACGAAGAGGATGAATGAAGAGGACATGGTGAAGTTAGCATGATAGGAGAGAGTGGTAGGAGAGAGACCTCAAGGAAAGCCAAGCAAGTCATGGATGGATTGCATCAAAGAAGATGGTGAGCAGGTGGACCTTAGTACCACCTTGGACAGCCAATTATGGTGGATGCTTTCTTGACTACCCAGGTCCAGATAATGAGATAAGGGGAAGAAGAATTTTGTGTGATTTCTAAGTAGTCAGGTGAAATTTAGCTCTTGCTACAATAGGATGCAACCCAGTTTGGCTTTACTTACCATCAGGGCTCTTTCTGCAAAATTCTCTCAGGCACTAATATTTCTATTGAGTGAAAGACCTGGAGATGAGCAGTGCCAGAAGAGACAGAGGTTCAAGCCTGCCTCCTTTCCATTTAAGGAGTATGTGTTTGAGGTCATCCAAGGGCCTGAGGATAGCTTTGATGGCTCGTATAAAATGCTTCACTTGGGCAAACTGAGAAAAATGGAGCCACAGGAATAAATGCATTTGTCTTATTTCCTGCTATTAGACACACAAGGTGAGTGAGGTAATATCTTTTGTTGGACCAACTTCTGTTGGAAAGAGAGACAAACTTTTAAGACACACAAAGCTCTTCTTCAGGTCTGGGAAAGGTACTCCAAGTATCACAGCTAAATCCAAGGTGGAACACATTGTTTAGCATAAGTAGTTAGGGATCATTCAAGGTAGTGTGGCCCGTTAACACCTCTGGAGTCATAGGCAAAAAGCATGGGGGAGGGGCGGGCATGTTAGCATTTTACAGATTGTTGTAATAAGACATATTCAGAGACTCTGTTCAGTCCACGATTTTTAGTGTCTAGCAGAGTAATGAATTTAAGCTCCCAGGCTCATCTTTTGAAAGTGTTGTGTACGTTTCCTTTGAGGATGAGGACTGGTAGGTCAGACATAAAGTGATCACTTTGTGAAAAGTGTTCACCCACAGGTGACAGGGAGTTTTTGTCTCTTATCATTTCCCTGCTCTTCCATTACAATTGATTATCTGATTAATGGACAAAATGCATGAACTCTTCATTTTATCCAACAGCTGTAACCCACATTTCGATAAATTGGCAAAACCAATGAATACCAGATAACAGAGAGAGGGGTGAAAGCCAGAAAGTGATTCTCTAAATACTTTTTCTTTTTTTTTATTCCACCCAAATTCCTACTATACAAAGTAAAAGTATGGGCTAGCCTCAATTACTTCACCATAGGGGATAAAATGAGAAGAGACCAAGTTACAAACCACTGGGGTTTAATGATATTCAATTTTTGTATTCCTTCCCCTCAGCCTTCCCACTTTTTATCTAGTGCAAGCTGCCAAGAGAGAATAAAAAGGATTAGGAAGCACTGGGCTTTACTTCCATTGGAAAGTAAGCTGTTATTCAACAGGAGGATTATTTTAAACCAGTAAAGGAATATAAATATTTTATTATCTTTGATTAAACTAAATGGCATATATACTAGAGGCTGGTGAATACAGAGAAAATATACTGTAGGCAGGAAATTCATTTTTATAGAGCAAATGCAGCCTACTCATGAAATGATCAGATCTCTCTACACATTCAGGTTTTACTTCAGAGCTTACAACAAGGACTCATAGTTAAAGTTAGTCAGGTTTCTTTGGACAGAGCATACTTGGCTCTACACAGCTGGTGGACTTATTTTAAATTTGAACCAAAATCTGACTTGAATATCAGAAGAGGTAGCATAAGATAATTGCATTGATGAAGATTCAGGGTTGCTAGAATTAACAGGATCTTTCTCAGCAAGCAACCTATACGTGTTACAAATGCTGTCTTGCCCTGGGTCTGGGTTCATGATTATAGTTTGACTTTTCATGCAGCTCTTAAATATAGCTCAAATCCTGTTCTCCAAATGGGTTGGCCCGAGGAAGCTGGGAGCACATTTATAAATAAAAATAATTGTGATCGGTCTCTGCTAAATAGAGCTGGTTGAAAATTGGGGGGTCAGAAAAGGGGAAGAATTCACAACAATTGTCAATATTATTCTCCCTTTTTATTGTAATCCAAAACTGATCATTTGAATCACAATTCAGAAAATTTCATACAGTCCTAGTTAGAAATAGGCTACTCCACCCTGTGGAAAACATCCTGTATAACTACAGCAATAAACAGCACTTGGTTGACCAGAACAAGCAGGCTAATGACTGACAAACACATGGTATACATTTAAAAGGCTCACTGCAACCAGTGACAGATTAGCCACTGGGCCAACGGAGCCTGTGCCCAGAGGCCCTAGCCAATTGGGGGGCCCCAGAAAAATTGATGCCATCGCACCCTGCCTGGCGCTCTTGCTGGGGAGAGGGGTCAGGGCGCTGGGGCTCGCCATGCTCTGCCTCTCTGCCTGGCGCTCTTGCTGGGGAGCAGGGCTGGGGTGCAGGGTCTCGCCTCACATTTCCCGCCCGACACTCCTGCTGGGGAGTGGGGGAAGCTCCCATGCCTTGACCCTGCCCCCCGGCAGGAGCACTGGGGGTGGGGAGCCTGCAGGTGGAAGGGGAGGAGGAGGGGAACCCACTAACTCTGGCCCAGGGCCCCACAAAACTGTAATCCACCTCTGATTGCAATTTTATAAATTATATCTGGGGAAGGGGTACTACATTGCCTGCCCCAGCTCTCATGTATTAGGCTTTTAACTGGTTCTAGTGGAGGTCACAGGGTGTTTACTATGAACCACACAATAAGCAGAGGCAGACCCTTCATGATCTCTCCCATGGGCTCAGTCAGTTTGAAACCTCTCTCCCTCATCCCTCCCATTGAGGGGGTGTGGAGTGACAGAGGCTAACAGCCTTCTAAAAGTATTTTTATTAGGCAGTTGGAACAAAGTATCAGAGAGAAGGGATTTTAAAATAAATAGCCTACATGCATATTTACTGTCATCTAATCTTACACTTCACAACAAGCTAAGTTAAATAGGCTTTTCTATTAAGTTACAACAAAAGGACTGAACCAACTCACATTCTCATAGTGAGGCAAGACCTTCCTTTATCCCTATGGGTCTCTCAGTCTGGTTCTTTCCTTTCACTTGAAGGGCAGTGTCCTTTGAAACCCTGCAAGTGTTCTTTGTCCTCCATGCTGCTTTAAGTGTTCACTCCCACCTCCCACTCTCAGGCAAATCAGTTCTTTAGGTTGTCTAGGAGGCGACGGAAGGTGAATGGCAGTGGTGAACTAAAATTTCATGTCCCTTAGACTCAAAAATGGAAATTGCATGCACACATTGAATGGCAGAATATGGCCCTTGAAATTTTCTTTTATGTTTATTTCTAAAGTATTCTATACATTTGCATTCTTAACATTTTGGAATGAAATCCTGTGCCCATTAAAGTCAGTGGGAGATTGCCATTGAATTCAGAGAGGCTAGGACATTTGTGATGCAGATAATAATTTATCATTCTCCAAATATTAATATTCCATAAAAATAATCTCCTACTTGACTTAAATTTGCCTTTGTAATTTAACAGTCTTGCTGTCAGATGAGCAATCATTGTACTAAAATAAGTTCATAATACTTTGCAGATACAACTGTTAGTTTGTGGTCTGATTTTCAGAGATTCTGAGCACTTACAACTCCAAAGGAAGTCTGGCCTTTGTGCCAGCATGTGCTACAAAAATCCAAACAGCAGTCTCAAAGTGGTGCTAAAATAGTGTGAAAGTGGGGAGAGGAGAAATGGAACCTAACAAAATAACTTAATATTAAAATCCTTGCTGAAAGATTTGCATGTCCTACAGCGAAACTCTTTCCAATGCATTTAGCAAGAGACCTCTCTAATATAGTCCACTTAGTGATACACAAATTTAATGCTTTTACTAGATAAGTGAAAGGTAAACTCAGCAGTTACCCTGATTCAAAGTAGTAGCAATTTTATTAAAATAGTTGCTGAATACTTTAGCCTGCATTATGAAAATTGCTCTTGGATGTATTTTAATTAACCTGTTCGCTGCTTGCCCAGCAGCACTGAAAGTGTGATGAGCTGTCAGTTAATGTTCCATTATTACTAAAAATAATGCATAGAGAACAATAAGTTTTAATTGTGCTTTACATATCAAGAGTGAAATCGTGATTCTTATTGAAGTCAATGAGAATTTTGCCATTGACTTCAGTGGGGTCAGGATTTTACCCCTAGAGTAAAAGCACTGAAGTCAATGGGGCTGCTGATTGTTAAGTACATGCTTAAGTACTTTCCTGTATCAGAGCCAGTTTGCTCAGCACCTTGCAGGATTGAGCTCATATTTCACAATAACAATATTTTGGGGGTTTCTACTGCAATATTAATAAATGGTAACATACAGGTATGGCACAAAAAATGAAACAATGTGAAATTCTACTTATTTGAATAACCTCAGCTATAATCTTCATTTTTTGTTATCTTGTAGTTATTTTAATTAGCACAGTAATTCTGTTAGCATCAAACTTATTGTGCTCACTGGAATATACATTGACTCAGGGAAGTGAAGTCACTGGAGAAGAAGGGCTCTACTATGTTCATCCATACAATGCAATCTTCTATACACAGAGCTAAAATCAATATTGGTGCTAAAGTGTGTCCTGGGACATACATCTGTCTATGTCTAATTTATTTTCAAGCCCTATAACAGTGGCTTGCCTCGTAAAGCATCAGATGCAGCCACCTCCCCAGTTCCCCCTCTCACTGTGTCTGTTTCCCCTCTGGTGAGCAGGGTAGATTAGCCCTATAGCTAAATCCTTTCAGGGAAACAAAAATAGAAGGAAAGTCCAACCCCCCTCCCTCCTAGGCCCAGCACTTACCCAAACAAGCAAACCTTCAGCCCTCTGTGCTCATCCTCCTTGGTCCATGGGTTCACAATCGGTCATATACTCTTTCGTTTCTTAAAGCCTTTTGATCAAGACCTATGAGCAGTTCCTGCTCTCCTCAGGTCTCCTCAAACTCTGTTCCCCCCCCTCCCCCCGGCCAAAATATCATCCCTTCTTCTGGTGCTGTCCTTCTGGGCTTCTTCCTGAAGACTTCCCAAAACCCTCATAAGCCCCTTTTCCAATAGCAAATCCTATTTCCTTTAAGATTCTCACTTTTCTGAGATTGCTTATTATGTCACCCCCACCGGTCATGTTTCCCACCATGTCTGTGTACCCAGCCTATAAGCCCCCTGCATGCTGGGAACTACACGTCCCAGAATGTA
The DNA here is from genome assembly GCF_027887155.1 of Malaclemys terrapin pileata. Classification (NCBI taxonomy): domain Eukaryota; kingdom Metazoa; phylum Chordata; order Testudines; family Emydidae; genus Malaclemys; species Malaclemys terrapin. Next base: position 180,752,173 of record NC_071507.1, on the reverse strand, counting down.
TTCTTTCTCGGCTGAACTTGAAATAGGACCAGTCTAGACCATGAGCAACCTCTTACAGGGCCAGTTCCCTTGTGCACATCATCACAGTATAAGAGTGCCTTTAGCTCTGATTTAAATCAATGTGAAGCCTGAAAAGGCTGAATGTGGCCTAAGAGGTTTTGTAAATTCACATATACAGTGCACTAATATAAGACATCCAACTCCGATGTGACTGGTTTACAAATGTCTACAAACATTTGCCTTTCCAACACTTTTCTATAGGCAAACTGATTAATGATATCCAATTAGAGTCACAAACACTCTTTTATAATTTGGTGTGTGTTCTGTATTATCCTGTTGTTACTTTACACCACATCAAAAACTCACAAATGGAAAGGTAAAATGTTAACACACTCAAGATGTTCAGACATTGAGGTAAGCCTCAACATGAATATGAATATGTAGATGAGCCTTTTTAGGTCAATTTCCCCTTTTCTCCTACCTTCCGCTATGTCTCCTCTTTCTTCCAGCCAGGCAGAGGTTTTTTTTCCCATCCTCTGCAATGTTCATTTACTTAACTTCCATACATTCTCATCCTAACACCCATGTGCAATCATCTCTAGAAAATTTCTCTGCAATGGATCTTGTGACTCACATTCTCTCCTCAAGCAGGTTGTGGCCAGGCCATAGCAACTGAGTCGAGAATCATAGAAGACTAGGGTTGGAAAAGACCTCAGGAAGTCATCTAGTCCAACCCCCTGCCCAAAGCAGGACCCATCCCCAACTAAATCATCCCAGCTAGGGCTTTGTCAAGCCGGGCCTTAAAAACCTCTAAGGATGGAGATTCCACCACCTCCCTAGGCAATCCATTCCAGTGCTTCACCACCCTCCTAGTGAAATAGTGTTTCCTAATATCCAACCTAGACCTCCCCCTAATATCTAACCTAGACCTCCCCCATTGCTCCTGGTTCTGTCATCTGCCACCACTGAAAACAACAGAGCTCCATCCTCATTGGAAACCCTCTTCAGGTAGTTGAAGGCTGCTATCAAATCCCCCCTCACTCTTCTTTTCTGCAGACTAAACAAGCCCAGTTCCCTCAACCTCTCCTCGTAAGTCATGTGCCTCAGCCCCCTGATCATTTTCATTGCCCTCTGCTGGACTCTCTCTAATTTATCCACATCCTTTCTGTAGTGTAGACCAAAGCTGGACACAGTACTCCAGATGTGGCCTCACCAGTGCCGAATAGAAGGGAATAATCACTTCCCTCGATCTGCTGGAAATGCTCCTATTAATGCAGCCCAATATGCCGTTAGCCTTCTTGGCAACAAGGGTACACTACTGACATATCCAGCTTCTCATCTACTGTAATCTCCAGGTCCTTTTCTGCAGAACTGCTGCTTAGCCAGTCAGTCCCCAGCCTGTAGCGGTTCATGGGATTCTTTTGTCCTAAGTGCAGGTCTCTGCATTTGTCCTTGTTGAACCTCAGGTTTCTTTTGGCCCAATCCTCCATTTTGTCTAGGTCACTCTTTGAATGTGGAGAAGCATTGGTGAAAATAGGAACTGATACAGAGCCATGTGCATGGAGCGAGGTAGTTGACCTGCCCAGGGTGAATTTGTCTATTATTGAACATTGCAAATGTTATTCTTGCAAGCAATCTCTATGTTGTGTAGTTCTATGTAAGCCAATAGAGCTGTTTCTATGAATAATCTTTGTCCAACTGGGCCCCATGTCTTCCTTTTCTGCAGGCAAAAAATGTCTGCTAACTTTCTTTTTAATTTGTGTTCATGATGCCATCCCTAAGGGAAGGATTGTTAAACCCTGTAGATGCTGAATATCCTGCAACTCCATTGATTTTTGAGGAATTTCCAGTCTCCTATAGATAAGAAAGAGTTGCCATCAATCCAATTCAGATTTCTAACACTAAAAACATTATATTGTTTTATGCAAAAAGCTCCCAAAACATCTATTTGAGAAAAGCATGCAACCGTAGGATCTAATAAGCTTGTATCAATACACACTACCAAGGGGCTTTGTCTCCATGGTCTAGAGGGAAGCTAGCTTCCCATTGTAAACCTATGCTTGTACACACCCACATACCATCCCCTTAACTGTATCAACCCACTCCATGTTTCACATAGCACATAGAGTATGTCTGGAAAGTAAATAGTATAAGTCATACAAGGTATTTGGGGTTCAAAATTTGAAGTTGTTTATCGGTTTATCTATACTATATCTCTGTGTTCTCTCTCTCTCTCTCTCTCATGGTTTCAACTCAGAAAATGTCACACCAAATTTTCATATTTTTTGCATGTTCATCCAGAGAGAAAAACAAATTGTGCTCTCAATTACAGTCTTGCCATGCATTCCTGCTGAAGGCATTCAGGTTGCAATAGGCAAAACAGAGGAGAATTTTGCACCACAAGTCTATGTCTTAATCTAGTGGTAGCTACTGCTCTTGGAAAACTGAATATCCGTTAATTCTATTAAATTGCCTACCCTGGTGCTACTGCAAAACTTGTCTGTGGGAATTTACTAATTCCTTTCTTTTTTTTATACCCTCTTCAGTGAAATAAAAAACACCCTGAACAACAGCAAAAGCCTGCGGGGAAGTTTCGCTTTGGAACCTCATCTCAAACCAAACTTTGCTGCTTAGTCCCATTTTTACTATAAACATAATGAATGTGGACTCCCTAGATCTGCATGCTGTTGCCTTCAACCTTTTTAAAATTCATTTTACCACAAGTAAAAGCATAATGATGTGCTATAAGCCGGAATCCTTAATGCAACATCTTTTCTCATCCCAAAGTGACAGAGACTGCAGATGTTAACACTTGCTGGTTTTAGCCAGTGATCGAGATTGGCTGGTGCTAGATTATATGTTGCTGGTAAACAACTTTAATTCAGTATATCTCCACTTTCCATTGATCTCTCCTAGAAACTTTCTCTGCCCATTTTATCCTGTTCCTTCCTGTAAAGATATTCTCCTTTCCTCCTTGGATTTGTTAATCTCATTCTTTAGCTCTCTCACACAAACAGAAATGTGGTTCAAAGCAAGAATTAATCTCCAGTCAGCATACAACTGTTTTTTCTGTCTTCACTTTGGTATTCTAATAAACTCAGAAATCATGCTAGTATGTCCCACAGAGCCCAGATAATCCAACAAGATATGCCAGTAGACACTGAAATATAATGTATGTAAATTAGGTTCAACTTGTGGAGGCAGAGTTGGCCAGAACTGTCAGAATAAAACAATTTTGGTGACTTACGTTGAAGTCACTGCAAAATAATTTCTGTAGAGAGATAAAAAGGTGCAGGAAAAATTGAATGAATATAAATTATAGTATGTTTAAGGTGGAGTATATTTAGATCAATGGCTGATATTGTCCAAAGAATATCACTATTTAACCACCAGCAGATAAACATGGTACATTGTATTATGGCTAAAGTACTTCCATAGACAGTGGGGAAAATACAGAGTTAATGACTATTTTGATTAAATAACTAAAATAGCATGTAGATTGCCAGGACTTGCAGAAATAATAAGTATTTGAAGGTAAGTGTGAAATGCTATGAAAATTAATCATTCAAATTTTTATTTTATGCCATTCTGCTGACATATGTGTTTACATTGCAGAAGAATAGCTGTAATACATTTGTTATCAGCATATACTGAGATTATATTGGTTAAAACATAACTGCAGCTAAGGTGGGGAGACCAATCAGAACCCTCCTACCTGCCTACACACCTATAGGAGTTACAGATTATTAACAGTAGTCTTCAGAAATATCTGTGTCATTAGTGTAGCATTACACCTGCAGATGGTCCTGAAATTCTTAGACGTGATGTATAATGTGCACACAAAGTGAAATCAATCAGATTCTGTGTGATAAACTTTAACCAGATTTATATTCTAGAATGAAAAAAAAGATAGTATTAATATGTTTAACATATAATGAACAACACTTCATTTTTCCTTTTTACTACTGATATGTATTTGATTTATTTCTAAATTCCATGGTGTTTATTATACTAATTTCTATCTCTTCACAGTATAGCCAGGTAATCAAGTTGAAACATTTTTGCATTACTTGGTTTTGAAACAACTAATGCGGAGGGTTTTTTTTTTTCAGATGCTACTAAATGTCTCACAAATGTGCAGAAAATCAAATTGCTTGATTGTAATAACTCCTTCTATAAAAGGATTTTTTTTTAATATGGCGATATACCTATCTCCTAGAACTGGAAGGGACCTTGAAAGGTCATTGAGTCCAGACCCCTGCCTTCACTAGCAGGACCAAGTACTGATTTTTGCCCCCAATTCCTAAGTGGCCCCTCAAGGATTGAACTCACAACCACTGATTGTGACTTCATGCAATGGAAGAGCTAATAGATTGTCCCTGTTGAGGTCTTTTTTTTTTTTAGTGTCTTTTAACATATTTTTAGAAGTAAAACTTAGAGCCTAGCTTTTCAAAAGTGACTTTCAGTTTTTGATGCCTAGTGACGAGTTAACTCAGCATATACTGAGATTACATTGATTAAAATGTAACTACAGGTAAGGTGAGCAGACCAATCATAACCCTCCTACCTGCCTACACACCTATAGGAGTTACAGATTATTAACAGTAGTCTTTCTGTGTCATTAGTGTAACATTACACCTGCAGATGGTCCTGGAATTCTTAGACACAATGTATAATGTGCACACAAAGTGAAATCACAGTATATGTTGTGACAAGCTTGATTTTTCAGAGGGCAGATCTAATGAGTCAAGCCCCTTTAATCTAACAAGTTAGACTGGTCCAGTGAATTGCAGTGCTAGCCTCAGACTAGAGAGATCTGTGTTCAGTTCCCTCTCTGCCACAGGCTTCTGTGTCTTGGGGAAGTCATTTAGGCCAGAACTTTTAAAGCTATTTAGGTGCCAAAAGATGTAGCTAGGTCTCTAGTGGGAATTTCAAAACTTGCCTAGGTGCCTAACTTCCAATGATTTCAAAATGGGGATAATATATTTTTTCTACCTGGTAAGGTTTTGTGAAGATAAATATACTAAAGAATGTGAGCTGCTCATGTAAGTATTTAATATAGATGCATTTGAGGCACCTAAAATCACTAGGCAATTTTGAAAATAGGCCTACTTTCCTAACTTAGAGGCCAATTCCTGAAGAATTTACTATTTTTTTTATTCAGTCCTTACTCAAGAAAGGCTGAATAAAAACTAATAGTTTCAGCATTTGACCCCAAGTGATTCCCACAATTTACACTTTTATTTTTATTATTATTTAAAGCATTTATATTTGTTATATATACTTTTATTATTTAAAGCATTTATACTTGCAGCAATGTAAAAAGCATCTTAACCAGGTAGGCAGGTGAAAGTCAAAGATTCAGAATGGTGCATATAGGTAAACCAAGTAAGTTCAGATGCCCAATCATCCTATGATACTGTAAGATAGCCTAAAGGAGCAGAGTTTGAGAGAGGGAAGGGATTTTGGGAAGAGAGAACCAGAAAAGTGATATCCTGTAGTACATGTTGAGGGCAAAATAAAATAATTCATACCGTGTAAGGGAAAGGGCACCTAGGCAATATGTAACCCATCTCCTGTTACAAGTTACATTCCCAGCACAGCAGCCAGCCAGTAGGCTATGCACCAGAGTAAGACAGTGATAGCCAGTGCAGAACACCACCTTGGCTACTATATCCCCAGTTCTTACCACTGCTAAAGATAACCATCTGGTCCATAGGGCATTCAAGGCTCTGCCTGTGAATGGAACCAGAATTTGTGCCAACTGTATAGTATCCTCTACAAGGATGCAACAGAGGGCAACACACAACACCCCCGAACCCAAGTAGTCCCCAGGGACCACAATAAAAACAAAAGGATGCTGTTATGAATTAAGGCACAGCACAGTGAATACCACTCTCAGAACATACCTTACAATAGCAGTAGGATGGCAAGCCAGAAATATACAATAAAATCATAAAGGGTCCTCAAGGGAATCAAAACCACAGAGAATACTTCCCAGAGGCAGCTACAGCATATCCATCAGTTTATACCACCGTCCTGACCAAAGCATGCATGAGATTGCATAGATTCCTACACCATTTTCATACACCCCACTGATTGGAGAACCATTCCCAGAGAGTAGTTATCAATGGTTCACACTCAAGTTGGAAGGGCATATCGAGTGGGGTCCTTCAGGGATTGGTTCTGGATCTGGTTCTGTTCAATATCTTCATAAATGATTTCGAAATAATGGCAGAGAGAGTACTCTAATATAGTTTGTGGCAAGGGGGTTGCAAGTGCCTTGGCGGATAGGATTAAAATTCAAAAGGATAATGGAGAAATGGTCTGAAGTAAATAAGATGAAATTCAAAGTACTCCACCTAGGAAGGTACAATCAATCACACACACACCAAATTGGAAATGACTGCCTACGAAGGTGTAATGCGGAAAGGGAGCTAGGGGTTATAGTGGATCACAAGCTAAATATGAGTCAACAGTGTCACAGTTGCAAAAACGAAAAAAACAAAAACACCATAATTCTGGGATGTATTAGCAGGAGTGCTGTAAGCAAGACATAAGAAGTAATTCTTCCACTCTACTCCACACTGATAAGGCCTCTACTGGAGTATTGTGTCCAGTTCTCGGCACCACATTTCAGGAAAGATTGACAAATTGCAGAAAGTCCAGAGAGGAGCAACAAAAATTATTAAAGATCTAGAAAACATGACCTGTGAGGGAAGATTGAAAAAACTGGGTTTGTTTAGTCTGGAGAAGAGAAGACTGAGAGGGGCCATGATAACAGTTTTCAAGTACATAAAGTGTTAGTACAAGGAGGAGGGTGCAACAATTTTCTCCTTAATCTCTGAGGACAAGACACGAAGCAATGGGGTTAAATTGCTGCAAGGAAGGTTTAGGTTGGACATTAGAAAAAACTTCCTGTCAGGGTAGTGGAAGGTTGTAGAATCTCTGTCACTGGAGGTTTTTAAGAACAGGTTAGTCATATCCCTGTCAGGAATTGTCTGTTTATTACTTTGTCCTACCTTGAGCACAGGGGACTGGACTAGATGACCTATTTAGGTCTCTTCCAGTCCTACTCTTCTGTGATTGTAGACACTTCCTCCTCATGGCTGTGCAGGAAGTATTGAAACCATATATTGAATGGTGGTTGCAATAGCCCAGGGGTCGGCAACCTCTGGCACGCGGTTCACCAGGGTAAGCACCCTGGTGGTCCGGGCCAGTTTGTTTACCTGCCACGTCCAGTGGTTTGGCCGATCGTGGCTCCCACTGGCCGCAGTTCATCGCTCTAGGCCAATGGGGGCTGCGGGAAGCGGCGCGGGCCGAGGGATGTGCTGGCCGCAGCTTCCCACCACCCCCATTGGCCTGGAGTGGTGAACCGCAGCCAGTGGGAGCCATGATCGGCCGAACCTGCAGATGCGGCAGGTAAAAAAACTGGCCCGGCCCACCAGGGTGCTTACCCTGGCAAGCCGCGTGCCAGAGGTTGCCGACCCCTGCAATAGCCTGTCAGATCTGGCATCCATCCATATGTTCAACAGAAGTTCAAACATATATCCGATCTTTCCCTGGCTTTGTCATTCCAAAGGGCATAACAATCAAGATTGCCTTTCACTGCTGTGAGTTCCAGCACAGCACTTTCTAGCTGTGTTTGAAACTACAGGAGATCCTGTCCCTGAAATGTAAGGACTACTTAACATGACAAAGTTGCACCAGAATAGCTTGGTGTGAATTTAAACCAATATAGCTAAACCAGTTGAAAAGGCTGTGTGGATACGTATTTAAGTTTAAGAATGGTTTATTTCAGTTTAGCTTAAGTTGATGAACAAGTTTAACTAAATAAGAATAAGAAGAGTGTCCACAAAGCCTTTTACCTTGACTAAACTATGTCTGGCTTGAAAACTTGTCTCTCTCAACAATAGAAGTTGGTCTAGTAAAAGACATTACCTCATTAACCTTACCTCTCTAATATCCTTGGACCAACACACCTACAACAACATTGCATTTAAAGGCCAGTATAATTTGTGCTGGAGCAACTTCCTTGTATAGACAAGCCCTAAGACAGACTTCAATCACAATGATGAAGTGCCTAATGAAATACAATGTGCCCACAAATTTTCTTGTTGTAATCTTCTTTAATGCTCCTGACTTTATCTTTATTGACCCTCAGCTCAGTTTCTGCAGTCTCTTCCAAATGGGTGATAACCCAATTATGATGTTTTTAAGCAAGCCGTAAAACTTTATAAGCCAGTGAAATTCCAACACAGGCCAGTGAAAAATAACCACACCACTTCAAGCCATGACAGTGAAAAAATGTTATTTGAAAAGTTTAAAATGTAAGGGAAAGGTTAAGTGGTAGCATAAGCACAAACATAGTTAGCAAAGACAATTAAATAAGACAAAAGATTTTTTAATTAAGTGAATAGTTAAAATAAATGTGGAATGTTGGACTATGCAGTAAGTGAATCTGTATGAAAATTTAAAAACACAAGTGAAAACGACTGAACTGAAGTGAACTAAATAATCTAGACAAAATTAATTTCACTTTTCCAAAAATAAAAATGATAGAGCAAGCTAGAGCAGATATGACACAAAAACAGAAAACAAGAATAAATTATAAAGATAATTAAGAATTTTAACAGTTTGCCTTATGATGGAAAAAAGATTAAAGGAATTGCTTTAATTTTAATGAAGGAGCTGTAACAAAATGCTTGAATGATGATGATAACATGAGCTTAGAAAACAGATTTAAGAGCTAGAGAATTAGATTTGGTCTCGAGAATTTTAATCATTACAAGGCAGCATGGAATACAGATAGAATGCTCAATGAATTCTGTGAAGAATTTTGTAGGTCTTAGAACTAGGTGCTTTGGTTAAAAAATAACTCGGAGACAACAATACAGAGCTATTATGCCACCATCTTTCTAAAGAAGCTGAAGATCAGTCAGCTCAATGAATGTAGACTTTAAAATGTTGTCCAGGATTGCAAGTGGAAACTTTGTTATACACAGAGAGATCCAGTAATGGGATGTTCAGTATTAAACCACTCAAAGATACATAAGAAGGAAAAGTATACTTCTAATATAAAATATAGTATTCATAAAAGCGTGCTGAAAATTTGCAGATTGTACAGAAATTATAACATAATGATACCTAAAGCTGGTCAGAATAGTCTGTCAGAATAGTTTTCTGATGGAAAATGCAGTTTCTGCAAAATTCTTCATCCAAATTTTCAATTTTACATTGGGAAAATCTAAATGAAATGTGTTGTTCAATTCAAATTGAAGGTTCAGGTTGGTTCAATTCAAATTGGAATAAATGTTGTTTTGAACTTCCCCAAAATCTTTCATTTTGAATCAGTTCAACAAAACATTAAACTGCATTTCCTTATCATGGTGCACTGCCTTTTGGGAGTTGGATTTCTGGCCAACATTCCATCTTCTGGGCCAGGCTCCCTGGAGGAATAAATGTCTCATAATGCAATATGGGGACCTCCGCCCTTTAACTGAGATGTACAGTACACCCTGGGGGGACATGAGCAGGTTTCAGGGGTCTGCCAAGCAGAGCCAGCATTAGACTTGCTGGGGCCCAGGGCATAAAGTCAAAGCCCCGCCACCCGGGGCTGAAGCCAATGCCTGAGCAACATAGTTTCATGGGAGCCCCTGTGGCATGGGTTTTATATGCAGAAAACCAGTTATTGTGGAAGAGGCAGGACATGGAGTTTTTATAGCATGTTGGGCGGGCCTCAGAAAGAAAAAGGTTGAGAACCCCTGCAGTACCCCATGGAAGTCACATGACTCTGAATGTATTATGTATCAATTATTTAGATAATGGCATATAGAGCACACTTATAAAGTTTGTGGATGATACCAATTTGGGAGGGGTTGCAAGTGCTTTGGAGGATAGGATTAAAATTCAAAATGGTCTGGACAAACTGGAGAGATGGTCTGAAGTAAATAGGATGAAATTCAATAAGGACAAATGCAAAGTACTCCACTTAGGAAGGAACAATCAGTTGCACACATACAAAATGGGAAATGACTGCCCAGGAAGGAGTACTGCAGAAAGGGATCTGCGGGGGCATAGTGGACCATAAGCTAAATATGAGTCAACAGTGTCATGGTTGCAAAAAAAGCGAACATAATTCTGGGATGTATTAGCAGGAATCTTGTAAGCAAGACACGAGAAGTAATCCTTCCGCTCTACTCTGCACTGATTAGGCCTCGACTGGAGTATTGTGTCCAGTTCTGGGCGCCACATTTCTGGAAAGATGTGGACAAATTGGAGAAGTGGACAAAGTCCAGAGAAGAGCAACAAAAAATATTAAAGGTCTAGAAAACATGACCTCTGAGGGAAGATTGAAAAAAAACTGGGTTTGTTTAGTCTGGAAAAGAGAAGACTGAGAGGGGACATAACAGTTTTCAAGTATGTAAAAAAATTTTACAAGGAGGAGGAAGAAAAATGTTTTTTTCTTAACCTCTGATGATAGGACAAGAAGAAATGAGCTTAAATTGCAGCAAGGGATGTTTAGGTTGAACATTAGGAAAAATTTCCTGTCAGGGTGGTTAAGCACTGGAATAAATTGCCAAGGGAGATTGTGGAATCTCCATCATGGGAGATTTTTTAAGAGCAGGTTGGACAAACACCTGTAGGGGAGGGTGTAGATAATACTTAGTCCTGCCATGAGTGCAGGTGACTGGACTAGATGATTCTCAAGGTCCCTTCCAGTCCTATGATTCTATGGGAAATGTTGTCCGGCCTGGCCTATAGGGAAGAATATGAGCAAAAGGCTTCTGAACTATAACTCCTCTAAGGCAAAGTGCCACAAGGAAAAAATGCAGTTTTATGTGGAAATTATGCAAAAAGAATCAATTCAGGTCATTTAAAAAAAAACAAACAAAAACATTTCAGTTGGGGGGCGGGGTTGTCAAATTGTTTAGTTTTATAGAAAATGTATACATCAATCTTTTTGATGTTTCTGAATATCAATTATTTTGAAATTACATTCATTAGAAAATTTTAATTCTTTGTCCCAATTTAGAGTGAAAACAAATATTGAAATGCCAGTTTAGTTTCCTGTGGGAAATTCTATCTGTCATGGACTATCACCTGGACTTGCTTGTTGAGCTGGGTGAAACATCTATTCAAGCTCTGATATAGGAAGGCAGCTTTAGTGTTCACTCCAGGCTGCATAGACTAGTCTACATCCTTCACTTTGTGGGCTGAGTTGACAGGGAAGCACTGGGATTCTTGTAGCAGGTGTTGTATGATGCTTGTGGAATGGGCCAAATGCCAAGGGGCAGCCTATGTACATCCAGTCTTCCCAGGGAGCCATACAATGCCATGCCTCCTCCTCCAAAAGCTTCATATTTTTGTTGCTGGAATCACTGGATGGTTAACATAGTGTTATAAGAACAGGAGTACTTGTGGCACCTTAGAGACTAACAAATTTTTTAGAGCATAAGCTTTCGTGGACTACAGCCCACTTCTTCGGATGCATATAAAGTGGAATATATATTGAGGAGATATATATACACACATACAGAGAGCATGAACAGGTGGGAGTTGTCTTACCAACTCTGAGAGGCCAATTAAGTAAGAGAAAAAAACTTTTGAAGTGATAATCAAGATAGCCCAGTATAGACAGTTTGATAAGAAGTGTGAGAATACTTACAAGGGGAGATAGATTCAATGTTTGTAATGGCTCAGCCATTCCCAGTTCTTATTCAATCCTGAGTTGATTGTATCTAGTTTGCATATCAATTCCAGCTCAGCAGTCTCTCATTGGAGTCTGTTTTTGAAGTTTTTCTGTTGTAAGATAGCCACCTGCAGGTCTGTCATTGAATGGCCAGACAGATTAAAGTGTTCTCCCACTGGTTTTTGAGTATTATGATTCCTGATGTCAGATTTGTGTCCATTAATTCTTTTGCGTAGAGACTGTCCGGTTTGGCCAAAATACATGGCAGAGGGGCATTGCTAGCACATGATGGCATATATCACATTGGTAGATGTGCAGGTGAACGAGCCCCTGATGGTATGGCTGATGTGATTAGGTCCTATGATGATGTCACTTGAATAGATATGTGGACAGAGTTGGCATCGGGCTTTGTTACAAGGATAGGTTCCTGGGTCAGTGGTTTTGTTCAGTGATGTGTGGTTGCTGGTGAGTATTTGCTTTAGGTTGGGGGGTTGTCTGTAAGCGAGGACAGGTCTGTCTCCCAAGATCTGTGAGAGTAAAGGATCATCTTTCAGGATAGGTTGTAGATCTTTGATGATGCGCTGGAGAGGTTTTAGTTGGAGGCTGAAAGTGACAGCTCGTGGTGTTCTGTTATTTTCTTTGTTGGGCCTGTCTTGTAGGAGGTGACTTCTGGGTACTCGTCTGGCTCTGTCAATCTGTTTTTTCACTTCAGCAGGTGGGTATTGTAGTTTTAAGAATGCTTGATAGAGATCTTGTAGGTGCTTGTCTCTATCTGAGGGATTGGAGCAAATGCAGTTATAAGTATGGAATAGTGTTATAAGTTTCTTTAGTTGCATGCAAGCATTCTTCAGTATTTGAAGATACGCTGCATTGCTATTAGTTTTCTTTGGGGGAAGCTCTTGAAAGCGGCAGGAGAGTTTGCTCTTTGCTTCGGTCTCTCTAGTAAGCCAATTATTGGAGCAGATTTTTTCCCACAGAACTGGGCTCTGGTGTTTCTGATTCCTGAGAGAAGGGATTGCCTACATGATGCTTGACCACTCCGGTTCAAAGACTGGTGGACATGAAACAAGTTACACACAGAAAATAACCAGACTCTATATCAATGATTTCTCCTTCAGTGAGAAACTGACCTGTAATGCCCCCAAATCTGCTACTCTTTTGAGGAAGAGTGACATGTTTGGGGATGCAAGTTAAAGGAAATAAATATAAATCCCATCCCACCTTCCCAAATAAAGCCAGTAATTGAGAAGGATGCTAAACATTGCCAGTTACTGGATGATTCTGAAGTCCTGTGTGGATGAGGGGAAATTCTCTAGGGAAAGTACTTCTTTGAGGGAAGCACACTGGGTTGTGCTAATTATCTTATAAGAACTATAGCCTATCTTTGATGTGTGAATGACTTTTACTATGTTTGTGAAGATTACACAATAATTGTAACACGATCTTTATATCTTAAAATATAATAGATTTCCCAGTGCATTTCTGAATAAGTAATTTTTTTTCAGTTAACATGATACAACCAGAGTGGAATCCTTCAAATATGTATTTAATGTGACATTTATTTTGACCTTTCACACTTACACTTTATCTTTCTTTCTAGCTAGTCTGTCATGATGCACCTTTCCTATGTGCACTGAAAATTGTTCTGCTAATTACCAGTTCCAACTAGGGGCATTTTGTTCCTGGAAGTGTCTTGCTGGAGGGTGATGTTAGGTCAATGATTATATTGGAATACATTTTGATTGTGAGATGCAATGAATGAGTGCCATGCCAATTTCCACTGGTAAATTTCTTGTTGCCTGTAAGCCTTTTTTAAAGATTTTAAAAGTCAATAACAATGAGAAATCTTTTCTGAGATGTGGGTTTTTTTCAAGTATTTCACAACCAGTTCAGGTCTTATGCATGTCACATTGTGATTTTCACTCAATCTTATGCTTCTTCTCAAATCTATATTTTTTCTATCCAGAGTTCTTGTGCCATGATAATAAGCAATGGAATAGTGATTTGATTTGTACTTTGTTTTGCTTTATTATCTTTTGCAGAAAAATGCATGTGTTATTTTCAAAGCATTATTGAAAGGACATACCTCTTTAAATGTTATTTTTGCATCAATGGAGAAAAAAATAGTTTCAGAAGATGGATCTATTTTGCAAAATGGACGAAGTGCTTGTTTTCTAAATCTTGTTCTCCTTCATTGGTCTTCAGCCATTTATTTTTCAATCTGACTTTCACTTCCACTTCTTTAGAGTCACTATTACACAGAGTTATGATAGAAACATACTGTGTCTGATTTTTGGTTATGTACTTGACCTTAACATAATGCTTATAAAGAAAGTCTATCCTTTACATCAGTGTAGCTAATTTCCTTGGGTAACTCCAAGGAAAACACTGTACATGCTGCATACGCTGGCCTATTTTGTAATGGTACTTCACAAATATGTTCTTCTAGCCCAATTTAAATGGAAGACTTCTCACCGAAATTATACCTGGATAATTTAGAAAATCTGCAGTTTGAAACATTCCATATATGTTGGTCCACATTTAAAAGTTGAAAGACATCTGTCACTATAGTATCTGCTCATAGCAGAGTAGCAGTACAAAACCCTAAGCCAGACAGCGGTGAGTGTTTCCTTCTAGGCTTGACAACAAAAAAAAAGTTGGTCTTTTGGTTAAAACACTGGGCTGAGGTTCAGCTGATCTGAATTCAGTTTCTTTTTTTTAACCACAGATTTCTTCTGTAATTGTAATACTGACAGACCTCAGTTGTTAGCAAGTGGGATCAAACCTGGGACCTCAATGCATGAATCTCCACGTGGCTGTTGGGTAAGGCTGTAGCAGATTCATCAATCTCTAGCCAGGCTAAGTGCCACTAGAGGGGGACAGAGCACAACACCAAGGCAGCCACGGGTTACATAATCTTGGGAAGACACTAATTCTCTCTGTGCTTCAGTTCCCTGTTGTTTGAAATACAATAATGCTACTTTCATTCTCCCAGCCTTTGTCTGTCTTGTCTATTTAGATTGTCTTGTCATCTCTTCAGGACGGACACGCTCTTACTATGTGTATATACAGCACCTAGCACAACGGGGTCCTGATATTCACTGGGGCCTTGGAGTGCTATTGCAATACTACTGCTCCTACTGAGAGACAAAGCCCTTGAGAATACAGTGAAGGGAAGCATGGTATGATATACCAGTTTTCAGTTCCTGCGGTTGGGATTTATAAAGCTTAATAATGAGGATGAGATGTTTCTGGGACAGAAATAAGACTCCTGGATTTTCAGAAAAACATGAAAATATTAAAAAAAAAAACCCAACAACAATGTTGATACCAAGAAGAAACACACCCATCATGACAAGTGGCCCATCTCAGAGGTGCAATGTGAGGGTACTAAATCATGATCATCTCTTTATAAATCATCCCCTTCCTATCAAAAGTCACAACTATAAAAGTAGGGGTTTTCAGGGGAAGAGGTCCTCCACATCCAACTGCTGGGAAGCCAGTAGTCCTGGGAATGAAATACAGCTCTAATTCCAATTCTGAGACCTACCATCAAAGCTCCCAGGCCACTGGACAGACCTAGGCTCAGGGTCTAGGATGCAAAAGGGACATGAAAACTTTCAACATTGACACTGCAGGCTGGAAAACTGCAACTAGCAACAGGCTACACTGGTGGACTGCTCTGCACCTGGGAGTCAAAGAGGCTGAAGAGAGGTGGTTGAAAGAGAGAGGAAAGTGAAGAGAGCAAAGAGGAATGTGCAGCAGGCCTGAAGTGCAAGTAGTATGTCAGCTTCATCTTCTGCACCATATGCCTGCATTATCTCTGGCATGATCTTTCACTTGAGAACTGGACTTTTTTAGCCACTCGAAATGCTGCAGCACAACACACAATAACTGAACTGCTTTGGACAAGATGGATGGTTACCAGTAATGGAAACTGCCTCAAGCAGTGATCTGTGTAGGAAAGAATCTCGCTCAGAGTTCATTGCAGCACAATTTTAACGTGCTTACTGCTTATACTGTTTAAAGTAATGCTGTATTAGGATTGTTGCACTGTCCGGGGAATTTGACCATTCACATGATTTATCAGACCTTACGAAGTTTTCAAATGGATTTCTCAAGTAGGTAAGAAATACAATTTTTCTCATTACAGTTCTGTTTGAATATGTAAACATTTATACCAGAGGTTCTCAAACTGTGGTCCGCGAGCTCCATTCAGGTGGTCTGCGGATAGTTCCCTCTAAGGTGCATGCCTGGGCGGCTGCACATGAAAAAATGAAGGGCCACCCACCAAATTAGTGGAGCCGCGCAGGTGTGGCTCCACTAATTAAGTGCCTGGATCCTGGAGAAGACACACATGTAAAGTGAGGTGGTGATCTTGGGGGGAATAAGGGGTAGGTGGGAGGGGGCAGTGGGGTCAGAAGAGTGGGGGTGGGGCACAATTTGGGATGTGCAGGGCTGTGGCGGCCAGAGAAAGAGGTGACTTTCCCCAGCTCTAGGGCTGTGGCTGCTGGGGTGAGAAGGCCCTCCTTCCCAGCCTCAGTTCCGTGGCTGCTGTGGCCGGGGAGAGACCCCCTCCTTCCCAGCCCCAGCTCGGGGGCTGCTGCGGTGGGGGAGAGACCCCCTCCTTCCCAGCCCTAGCTTGTGGGCTGCCACGGTGGGGAAGAGAGGGCACATCCATCGCATTAGAAAGGTAAGACTACTGATATTAAAATATGAGTTGTATGCTTTTATTTGTAGAACAAAAAAACTTTCATTATTATTAAGGGTTTTTTTATATAGCGCTTTTATCCAAAGCACTTTACAATAGTTAGCTAACAATACAAACAACATTTGGAAAGATTATTAAGTGGTCTGCCGAGACCCTCAGCAATTTTCACGTGGTCTGCAGAAAAAAAAGTTTGAGAACCACTGACTTATACTATTAACATATGCACGAATTGCATATATTTATTTATACAGTTAGGTATTCATCTAGTAAGACTGTAGCTGATAGACAATGCTACACACACAAGTCATTTAAAAAGCAGGAACAGTGGTGTACTTCAATTCACCAGAAACAAAACCAGATGCAATAAACAATGTGTTGCCCACAGCGTGAATCTTGAACTTCACAGAAGTCTCATGCGGCTGCTGCCAGATGTCTCTGATAGCCTGCATGCTTTATGCCTGGCTATGCTTTAAAAACTCACTGGCAACCTGCAGGTTGTGTGAGCATAGATAGTCGGGCTCTTTACGGACTGAATAGTGCTTATACACCTTGTGTGCTGGCTGTTGTGAATAAAGGACTCAAAATGGGAAATATCTATGCTTCTTTCCTGCTCATGCAAACCCACGCAAAACAGGCCAGAGCCTCCTTTCGTTTGTGTAAATTGCTGTAGCTCTCTTGAAGTGAAAGGAACTATAGTGATTTACACAACCTGCAGGTCAGCCGGGATATCTGTAGCACTAAATCCAAATGTATCTAATATTGTAATTATTCCCTTTACTGTAATGTAAAGATAATATGTTTTATTTTATACCCACATGCCATATCACCTGCACAGATTAGCACCACATCACCGAAGATAGATAAAACATGTAATATCTGGTGAGCATAACATCAATCATATATTCCTATAATCACAGACAGCAATATGCAGTGTTAAAATGCAGTTGCAATTGGTCCAATGTATAATATCATGTTAACAAAGTAGTATGAAACAAAAAAAACCTTGCATCTATTATTTTCTCTTGCACCGTTTTAATATGGTTCAAGGGAAAATGAATAATATATGACTAATATTGTGGAACTTACATCCTTCTGTCCTGTGTGGTCACATGACAAATGTGTATTGTTTGTCAATTAATTTTTTTTTAAAGTTTGTTCATTTTATAGTTTAAGGTACATGAGTCTTTTCTAACATTTAATTTCCATAATTAAGATGTATCTAATGGCTGGAGAATTAAACACTTTAAAAAAAAGACAGTAATATTTCAGTACAATATTCAACAATTCAGCTGCATGTCTCCTGTGTTATATACTGCACACTTAGTCTAGATGATGAAATCACAATTTCAGTCAAACATATTAGAATGTCATGCAAAAAACAAAGTAAATAGAATGTTAAGGTGGTATAGCTAAGCACACAAAAGTGAGGAAATGAGAAAGGTGAAGTTGCATGCCTTTTATCAAGAAGGAGTCACAGTTTCAGATTCACTTGCATCCCCTCTTCCCTGTAGTCCACTCCAGGAGTTCCCAGTCAGGTCTCTGGCATCACCTCTCTTTGGGCAGGGAGGGATCCTTGTGACACTTCCTTCTGCCTAGGGTAGGGGGGCAGGGTTAAGCCTGCATAGCTCCTTGCCTTACACGGTGATATCCCCAGTGACCCAGTGGCACAGCTCCCACTGACTTCACTGGGGCCAGGATTTCACCCAAAGTATGAAATTCAGGATTTATTTTCCTGAAAATGAAAATATAACCCCCCTAATGTCACTCACTATGTACAGAAACTATCTCTGTAGATTAAAGGCAAATGTTCCTTTTCTTCAAATACATGATGAAAATACATTTAAGTGACAAAAAAGCAATTTTCCCAAATCAGTATTGTATAATATTTTAAGCTCTGCATTTAGTACTGTGTGAGTTAAATTGCAGAGAATAATGGTTATATTAAAGTGCAGAGTAATAAAAGTTGGAGTCCTTGTCTCTAACTTCTGACAATGAATTATAAGTCTTTTTAAACATAAGAAGTTTCTGCTTTATGATTCTCACATACACTAGCCGATAAAAGACATGCATCATATCATTCATAGTCTTCAACACTTACCCTAGCTCAATGTTATCTCCAAGATCCTTTCTTCAGTCTTTCCAGTGACTTGACAATGCTAACCATCATCTGTGTAATGCATGTCAGAGTTCTTGGTTACAAAGATATGGTAATGTATGAATCATAGATGGGGACACAGAAACACACTTGAAGGGCTTTACTAGTAAATCAATTAAAAGTCAGTCGTTCAGTTTTCATACTGCACATTTCTTCTTTGCAACACATCTGAAGTGAAATCGTAGAAGTACTTTTTGTGGGAGGTTAAAATCTTTTAAAGTGTTGGTCTATTGAATTGTTGTATATTAAGGATGTATTTGAAGTAAGGCTTTTATTATAATAGATTTAGCAAGTTACAGAACAGCAGGGAAAGAATAGGGTCTGAGTTTGTACAGAATTCTGCAGAAAGTAATAACTACATTAAAGGACAAAAGGGCTCGCTGAGTGCAATCTAAAACAGAACCTATAATCTTATACAAGAAATGTTAGATTCCTTGTAAAAAAAAGTTTGCGCATAGAACAGGGGAAATGGAATTAAATGGAAGTAGACTAGAAAAAGAATTAATTGTAAGTATAGAATTGAATGGGGTTAAATTTTATAAGCTATACATAGGAGAAATGTAGAAAGATTTTGAAAGGAAAGTGAAAAAGTGTACCTACAGAAACTTACATTTGACTCTGCCAGGAAGAAATTACATATAGAAACAGGGTCTTAATGCACCATTATGTGACTTGTGCGCCCAACTGTCCAGAACAATGTACAAATGTTGATTATTTATTTATTTATTTATTTTAACAGCCACACTTGTAGCAGCCTTTGAAAATTTGTCCCTAAAGAATACATTCCAGATTGCAACCTTTCTATTTAAAGGGCAACTTTTTCAAAGGAAGGCACAATGGTACACCTACACAAAATGTATGCATCCTATTTTGTTTGCACAAATCAGCACTTGCATATGGCAATCATGTAACTCAGCATTTTGCAAAGTGTGGAGCAGATCTGTTGGATCATGGGGTATGGCGGTCTAGAGAGGAGGGCGTGTAAGATGTATCCATTAATATGGATAGGCTCTTAGCAACAAATGATAGTGTTGAAGGGGGGTCAGGGGGGAATTTGACATGGAGGCCTAGCTTTCAAAAGTTTGGGAAAACACTAGTATAATTGTGTGTATGGGAAAATACTTAAGAACACAATTATCTTTCCTCATATAAATAGTCCCATTGACTTCAGTGGGAGTGATGTGAAATTATACATACATTTGAGCACCCAGCCATATTTTAAAATTTACAGCAAGCACCACACAATTTATACCACCAGGACCAGCAGTATTTATAATTTGCAGCAGGCCCTACAGAATAGTGACCAGCAAGCAAAACTAAAAAAATGCATTATTTAAATTACACAAGACGGACATTGTCTCAGGACAGCAAGACAGAACACTACTGTCCCTGACTGTGAAAATGAACCTTTAGAACCTCTTCAAAATGCATAGCTCCACGTTGGGCTTTTGTAACAGGCCTGGTCTCTGGCTGTTCAAATGCAGCAGACAGTGACTCCACTTCACCTCTCCACTCTGGCACCAGCCTTCCCCTTTTCCTCCCATATATTAGGCAATACACAACATGCAGATATAACCATTAGGATGTTTTTTCTTGCTGAGATCTAATAGAGTGAGTAAACACTTCCAGTGACCTTTTAGTCTACCAAAAGCACATTCCTCCATCATTCTGCACCTACTAACCTGGTAGTAGTTGAATTTTTCCTTGGCGTTGTCCAGCTGGCCAATTTACGGCTTTATGAGCAAGGGGTAGGTTGGGTCCCCCAGGATCATAATTGGTGTTACCACATCAAGTGGTAATCGACCACTTGGGAAAGAATGTCCCTGCTTTCTGAAGAGTCCTGTGTTCTTAAAGATGCAAGTTTTCCTGCACCTTTCCTGGGCCAACCCACACTGATATCAGTGAAGCATCCATTGTGAGCCACTAGTGCTTACATAACCATGGAAACTAATCTCTTTCTGTTGATGTATTCAGTAGCAAGGTGAGCTGGTGCTAAAATAGGTAGCATACATATCCCTATCATCCCACCTCAGTTTGGGATGATAGGGAGCCCCACTGCTGCAAATCCATCCACTCTTTCTTGAACATTGCCAAGAGTCACAGTCCTGCAGAGCAGGAGCTGATTAACGGCCCTACACACTTACTTGACAGCAGCCACCACCGTGGATTTTCCAACTCCAAAATAATTTCCCACTGACTGGTAGCAACCTGGCAGAGCAAGTTTCCACAGCGTGACTGCTACTCAATTCTCTACCATCAATGCAGCTCTCACTCAGGTGTCCCTGTGCTGCAGAGCTTGGGTAAGCTTGGCACACAGACTCAGAAATGGGGCATGAATGGGGCCACATTCAAAAGTTCTGCAGCCACTGCTCATCATGCAAATCTGCATAACAATGCAATCTCACCAGTCAGAGCTAATTTCTCAGGCCCAGACGTGGCACTCCACCATCTGCAGCTGTTCCGTCACCAGCTACCAGGAATTTTTTTGCTCTATGTCCATCAACAAACTCTCCTCAAAGATGTACTCCTCTTCCTCATTGTAATTCCTGTTGTTGCGGTACTTCCCAAAGGTCTGCAAACACAGGAGAATTGTATGTCATGTATTTGCAATGTTTATGAGAATAGTGCTGAACTCTCTGGGCTCCATGCGTCTGGCAGAGATGGCAGAGATGGAAAAACACTATGCAGTTTTGTGGGATGTGCCATTTTTTAAACAAAAATTATGGGATGTGGAATGTATTATCGGATAGGGAAAGTTGCAGGCTGGAAGCTTGATCCCTCCCCTCCTCAAGCTCTCATAAATCTGTGTATGGATAGTTACGATCCCACAAAACACTATGAAAATGTCTCAAAAGGCATTGTACTGGACAGCAATGCATGGCACCCTGTGATAACTACCCATGGTGCACTGCACTTTACATCAACACAAGCACTCCTGGGGAATATACTCAGCACCCATTGCAAGCAGCCAATATGCACATACCCGAAAAATATAAAAACATCAGTGACATCAGTGATGATGTAATTTGGGTTGACTAAAGTTTGCAGTGTAGACATGGCTGGTGTCACACGGCTCCTCACAAGTATAGTGTTTCTATAAATAAGGAAATGCTCATAAATAAATACACCTGCAAACTGAAATAACTTCTTAGTTCCCATTTAATCTATTCTCTTGACTCTGCAGATTGTTCCCTAGAGTATATTTTCCAGTGATTTGTCTAGTCCAGTTTTAAATTACTCAAACAAGAGGGCTTTTTTGGGTTCCTTGGAAGATTATTCCACATCTTCACAGACTTCAATATTAAGATATTTCTGTCTCGTCATCCTAATTTTTCCATTGTTTAATTTCTAGATATACCACCTGAGGATTGCTCTACACTTAACATTCAGGTTGATGTAGCTAATGCGGTTGGGGTGTAAAAAATCCATCCCACGTCCCTGAGTGACATAGCTATGCTGACCTAATCCCTGGGGCAGATGTGGCTAGGTCAATTGAACAAATCTTGCATTGACCTAGCTATCAACGGTGTGTTCCTACATCTACAGAAATGCTCCTTCTGATGCTGTAGGCTGCATCTACAAGACAGGGTTATACCAGGATAGTTACGGCACCATAGCTGTTTGATATAGTCCCTTTAGCGTACAGATGGTCTGAGTTACCCTAAACAAATCCCTCCCAGTTTGGTGTTCCCAGTCTTCAAACACCTGTAAATTAGTATGCTAGGCAAAGTAAATATGAAAATATTGAAGGACTTTTAAGATACAAACTGTTCTGCCAAGTTTTTTTTTCAACATCCAATTTACTCTGTTTAGTATACTGACACAATATAGTATAAGAATGGCCATACTGGGTTAGACCAACTATCCATATAGCCCAGTATCTGTCTTCTGACAATGGCAGGTGCTACCTGTTTCACAGAGAATGAGCAGAACAGGATAATTATTGAGTAGTCCATCTCCAGTCATCCAGGCCAAGTTTAGCGATACCTGGAGCACATGGTTGCACTCTGACCATCTTGGCTAATAGCCATTGATAGACCTATCTTCCATGAACTTATCTAATTCTTTTTTTAACCCAGTTACATTTTTGGCCTTCAAAACATCCCCTGGCAATGAATTCCACAGGTTGACTGCATGTTGTGTGAAGAAGTACTTCCTTCTGTTTGTTTTAAACCTGCTGCCTATTAATTCATCAGGTGACCCCTGATTTTGTGTTATGTGAGGGGTAAATAACACTTCCTTATTCATATTTTCCATGATTGTATAGACCTCTATCATATCCCCTTAGATATCTCTTTTGTAAGATGACCAGTTCCAGTCTTTGTAATCTCTCCATATGCCAAATCATTTTTGTTGCCCTTCTCTGTGCTTTTTCCAATTCTAATATATCTTTTTAAAGATGAGGTGACCAAAGCTGCATGCACTATTCAAGGTGTGGCACTACCATGGATTTATATAGTTGCATGATATTTTCTGTCTTTTTATCTGTCCCTTTCCTATGGTTCCCAACTTTCTGTAAGTTTTTTGACTGTCACGGTACATTGAATACATGTTTTCAGAGTACTATCCACAATGACTCCAAGATCTTTCTGGAGCAGTAACAGCTAATTGAGACCCCATCATTTTGTATGTATAGTTCGGATTGTTTTTTTTCCAATGTGCATTACAAGGCACATGCCAACATTGAAATTCATCTGCCATTTAGTTGCCGAATCACCCAGTTTAGTGAGATTCTTTGTAACTCATTGTAGTCAGCTTTGGACTTAACTATCTTGAATAATCTTTTGTATAATCTGTAAGCTTTGTGCCTCACTGTTTATGCACTTTTCCATATTATTTTATGAATATGGAAATTGGCACCATGTAATAACCTAAACCAGACAGATTAGATTAGACAGAGGTTCAGCACCCAACACGTGAACTAAGGATTCATCTTAGTTCATATTGAAATAAATAAGGATGTGTTTCAATATGATATAGGCTTGGACAAAAGTGTCAAGCATGGTACTTAAAGTCAGCCATGGAAATCCACATTTAGGTACTTAAATAATTTACCTGATTTTTCAGAGACGATGAGCACTCGCAACTCCCATTGAAGTAAGTATACTTTTTGAAGTGGTACATCTCACAAAAAATAATTTTGTTGATAAAATGATAAGCTCTGAAATGTTTGCACAGCCAGAAGTTAAATATCTATAAGTACCAGAGAAATTGAGGAAACAACCTAGAGAGGTTTCTGTGACAGCTATTCTTTCATACCACCTCCTTTTGCTAACTCTGGCTATAAGCTTTCAGCGGTCATCAAGATGTGTGAAAAACAGAACCTTTTTCATGATCCTTGACAGGCTTTAACGAAGGCCTGCTGATTATAGGCTTTCAAGAACTTCTTTCAGCTCCTGGCATGCTGAGTAAGAGCAGAGCAACTGCCACAAACATATCCAGGTAAAAAGAAAACACACACTTATTTTGTATTAGTCAGGGAAATTAACTACTAAATTTCAGAAATTATTACATAGATTAATATTATTGAAAACTAGCAAAATCCACACTGATCGGCAAGAAACTAATGTTGTTGAACCTCTGGGGGGAAAACTGAACCACTGGTGAAACTGTAAATATTACAGTTTGTGGCTATAGTGTGTAAAGACCTGAACATATTTGTTTCTTCATATGGGCATTTATAAATGTATATAGCCCAGGTTTCCCACCTCTCAGGTGACTGCTCTAACCACTGGGTTTTAGGGTATTTTAGGGTGGGCTCTCTCAATCTCTCATGTTCAAACTGTTCCACTTTGTATAAAATACGTAAATGGTAATTGGACCAGCGAGAGAGTGAGAATGACTCTGTTGCCCAGTGATTGGCACGCTCATCTGGAAGACCCAGGTTCCTGTCCCTGCTCCAATAACTATTTAAGTATGTCATACAAAGTGGCAGTTTGAACAGGAGAGATTGAGAGAGCCCCCAGCCCAAATTATCCTATAGCCCACTGGTTAGGGTATTTACCTGCAATGGAGTTTC
This sequence comes from Malaclemys terrapin pileata, assembly GCF_027887155.1. Lineage (NCBI taxonomy): Eukaryota > Metazoa > Chordata > Testudines > Emydidae > Malaclemys > Malaclemys terrapin. Next base: position 180,727,596 of record NC_071507.1, on the reverse strand, counting down.
AAGTTCCTGGTCCACATCAGGCAGAGTAGGGATTTGAACTCAGGTTTCCCACATCTTGAGTGAATGCTTTATAAAAGGGGCACCTCCTCATCATCATTTTTATGTGAGACAAGACTAAGCAGCTTAGTGCCTAACTCCAGAAGAGGGCTCACAGCTGTGAATCCCAAGTGGTGGGATGCACTTCCTGTTAGGCACTTACGTCTCTTTGAGGGGTGAAGCAAAGGTCAAACCCCTCTTCTCAGCATCTTCTATTGGCTTGCCAGCTTTTTTCAATCTTTTTCTTAGGCACCTACCTCTCCCCATGCTTGTATAAGGGTTCTGGGTGCCTAACTCAGGACTGTGGATTCCAATAGACAGCAGGACACATAAGAGGAGGGCATTGAAACATCGAGTCTGTCCCTTTTATGGACCTGGCCTGAAGTGATTTGCCCAAGGTCACACAATAGGTCAGTAGCAGAACCAGAAATAGAACCAAGGTTTCCTGACTCCCAGTTCAATGCCCAATCCACAAGGCCACACCACCTGTTTTTGCTCAGTTTGCTTCAAATGTTCATCTCCAGTCCTAGATCAAATCTAACAATTTGTATAGCAACAGTGGATTTTAAAAAGAGAGGGAGGGGGAATCAGACTGCTGTCACTCCATAATACAACACATCTATGAAAAGGGGCAGGGAGAATGGGAATTCTGTTATTACACGTTATATGTCAGCAAATCTATTCAAAACTTGGACCTTACAAGCATGTAGGATGAAGAGGGGAAACTCAAGGAACGGGGAATGAAACAAATAAACACATTCTCTTTTTTAAACAAAAAAAAAAAGGTTTAAACTAATGGAACATCCATAAGACCAGAAATAATCTCATTAGATATACAAATGCTTATGCCAAGATGGTTATTTTTCTTTGAGCTTCCGATCATAATCACTGTCCAATACTCTAGCTACATTAACATTTGCTGGAGGACTCATGTAACTTGAGATGATCCCATATCTGTTTCTTGCTGTAGTAGATAATAGGTTCAAGAAGAAGGGATGTTTTAAACACACCATAGCTGATGTGTCATACAATATAGAAGCCCAGATTAAACACCAGAGAGTAAGCTGGGCATTTCTTGGATACTTGCTAGCAAAAGACTAGTTGATTGATTCAGTTCAGTTCACAACCGGGGACAAATTTACAATGGGGTAACTCTATTGAGTTCAAGGAATTTGTATCAGCTTGCAGTCAAGAATTTGACCTCGTGAGTGTAACAGAGAACAAATACACATATACTTTTAAAAGTTTCACTTCCAGCTAGGCTGGGTGAAAGACTGAGAGATTCTAGCAGAAGAAAAGCTGCCACCTGCACCCCACAAATCACTGAGTATCTTAGACTGAACCAAACCTCATGGAAAACACATTGCATAATCATCTTTTATATTAAGGCACTGAGAGCCACTGGGCAGGCAGAAGGCAGGCAGAAGGTAGCTTTATTTTTTAACCCACGCACTTGTAGGCTCCAAAGCACAGGAAGTGTCTAACTCTGTTCAAAGCAAAGTAGATGTAGAAAGACTTTTGAAGCAGTATTGGCATGGTTTGAAGTGAGGTGAATGCCTAGAGATAAAGTGAGACATGACAGAGTATGAAAAATCCACACAAATCAGCACAAGAGTTGTAACTCATCTAACAAATAAAAGCCTCAAAATTTTAGAACTTTAAGGGTATCACTCATTAAGGATCAATTAATGGCATAGCTGCCAAGTTTTATTAAGACTTTTATGTACTATGTTATGCAGATTAATATTTATATATTTTATAATTTATTTGCATATGATCATAAGCTTCAGCTTATAATGAACACACCCTGCTGCAAGCAGTGGATGGGACAGGACATGGAACTGCACTAAACTTGGCAGCTATGGGTGGAACCGATGTGAGGGAGTCTGAAGTGACTGCTAGGCCATTTGAACAGGTAAGTACCAGAAGATATCTGGATTGTGTAGATGGATGGATGGTGGACAGCACTGGGATTTCTGGAGGAAGGAAGATGGATGAGTGAGTGCTGGAGGGTATCTGGAAATCCTGATGTGTTTCTGGGGAGAGGGGATGATGGGTTAGGTGGGTGCTGGACAGCTGCAGGGAAGTTGAGGGCTAGGTGTGGGTGCCTGTGGGAATCTGGCTGCTAGAGGGACATTTGGTGGTGGGAAGAAGCTGGGAACTGAAGGGGTTTTCTGGGAGAACTAAAAAGGCTGCCTGGGGGAGCTTGGGTTGGTGGGTGTCTTGTCTAGGAGGAAGCTGGGAGAACCTGGCATCAGTGCTGGACCCCTACCTGTGTTCTTATGGTTGCTGCTGTTGCTTACCCCCCTTCTCCACTACTCCTTCTCCACTATGATCCAGCGGGGGAGAAGTGAGGGAAATAGAGGCCGTGATTGCAGCCATTCCAGCAGCTCCACGGAATGCCTTGTAACATAGCTGGTTTACAGGAATGCAGACAGAGTTGCCAAATGCATGTGTCTCATGAGATATGTAATGGAGAGTTCTGTGAGTAACTGATTCTTTGGTTCATTAGTAAATCTGAAAAATAATAAGTACAAAAAGTTTCAGGTCAACCCAAAACTATTTTTTTTTTAATTTTTGGCAAATCAAAAATGTCAAAAAATGTTATTTGGAGTCAAACAAAACCTTGTTTTTGTTTCAAGCCTTTTTAAAAATTGTAAAATAAAATTGAAGGATTTTGTGAAAAGAAAAGTAATTCTGAATTTTAAAAAATAAAGATTTCATTTAAAAATGATGAATAAAATGTTGACTTATTACATTTTGGGGTAAAATTTGACATGAACAATTTTGTGAAATTGACAAAAATTCACAAAACATTTTGGTGTAGTAAATTCTGCAATTTTGCCAAAAAAAACTTTCTATAGAAAAAATTCTCCCAGTGCTACTATAATAGTTAATGGCAATTTGAATAGATCAAACTGTTTGTTGCAAAGATTCATTCTTTGGATGCAGCCTTTTACTGTTCAAGAATTGTGTAAACCTGTTGTAATTTTGACAATTGTGAGTTTGTTATACATGATTGCCCTATATGTTGTTTTGTTATGAACCTATTTGGGCCTTGGTGTTTTAGAGAACTGTTCACAGTTTGTGTGCCTTACAATATTTCATATTCAGAATTTGATATTTGGTCTATGTGATTGGTCACTTAGGTCAGGGTAGGATCCCTTTTAGGATATACTTAGGAGTTAAGCAAACTTAAGAAGCTTTAGGAAATGTAACATTTTATCCTGTCCCCATCTCCACAAGAAGGAACATTAAACTTGTCTATGTATCTGGACCCTAAATTGAAAAATTGCTGGGTTCTCTCTTAACAGAGAAAGAGAAACAAGATTTGTTATCTGTTTAGAATCTTTACATTAAATTTCCTCCCACTGCATTCCCACTAAGTAAATGTGTTTATGTATAGCAAGGATGGGTTAACATTTCTGGCACAAATAATTAATGCACGACCACCCTCATTCCCAAATGAACATGCTTATTTGTACACAATATTTGCAGTATTAAAATCTCCTTGCCAAATGGGAATTTTTCCCCACAGGGAATACTTTCATAATAGTTAATGGAAAAAATAAATTAAATGTTGAGTAGTTTCATTTTTTGTGTGTGTGCAAATATTAGGCACATCTATACAGTTCAGTTGAATAATTTCCCAATTTCTCAGACTCCTAGGGCTTTTTAACATGATACAGCATTTGTTCTAGTAAGGAAAAGACTAGAATCAACAGGCTCATACTTGACATGAAAATTTGTTGAGTAAAAATACAAAAAGCATTACATAAAACAGACAGATAGTACAGGAGATAATGAAATAAGAAAAGGGAACATCCTTTTATTTTCAATCCTGCAGATTAGAGATAAAATACCAGGCACATTAAATGCTCAAAGTAATTTCTCACTCTTCTCAACAAACGATTTCTATCATTAAATCTCAGGGGCATGGTCTGAGATTGAATGCATTTAGTATATTAGAAGTACAACCTCCTTCATTCTCCCTCAAGAAAGCTAGGAGTATTTAGAGATAAGACAAGACAAACATTCACCATCTTGACCTAGGATAGCAGAGCCAGCCCCTACCCATTTACTACCATTCCTGATAGGCCCTACAACAGTGACTACCAGAGCCCTCTGATGCCATTTCCCAGCATGCTTGAAGTCTGTGCTGGGGACAGAATGGATCTGAAACAGGCCATAAGGATGCTTCTGCATGGGGCTTGCTGGGCTAACGAGGAGTCAAGGCTGCTCAGCGCCACAGTGGGAGGGGACAGCTTGACTCAGAGGCAATGGGACTAGTTTTTGTTTCAGTTTTGAGCTTTGCGTTTGGGAGCTGAGGGAAGCAGAACAGTTTCCCCACATAGGGAGCTTTTGAATTGCTGTGAGACATAGTGCATGGGTCCGGTACTTCCAGCCCTGTTGAAGATCAGCATCGACAGTGGCAGAGATCTGACCCAGCACTGGCTACAAAGAGCCAGCCAAGACCCCCACAGGACTCCAGATCAGGGAGCCAGGAGAAGTCTTTGCCCCACCCAGGGGAGAAACCGCAGGAAGGGGACTCTATTTTTGTTTAAACCAGCTAAGGTTCACAGCGCTGCAGCACTCATCTCCACGCTCGTTCCCAGTGTACCATCTGTCTGGGAAGGTGCCAGGGAGGGAGCTGGGGGTTGGGAAGAGTGGGGAATGTTTGGAGGTGGGAAATTTGTAATGTTTTAGTGCTTATTAGATAATTTTTAACCTTTCCTTCCCACATCCTATTTTCTTGCTCGCAGTAAAGTCCCCCTTTGATTTATTATTATTGCTGGGTGTGGCGTTTCTTTGCTGGGGTTTGTGTTGATGTACTTTACTGTTTCTTGTGTGTTGGGTTTTATACTCCTTGCCAGCAGTGATTTGCCAAGTGAGAACACCCCTTGTGTCTCAAGCACAGGAAGTAGAGAGGCACCAGGCATCACAAGAAAGAACCCAGGACCCAACCCACATGAGGAGAAGGAAGAAGCCACTCCAAATAGTAAGCACCAGAGAGAAGGCTTGAGTCACAACGTTGGGGGAGGGGCTCTATTTATATAGTCATTCTAGTCTGTTTCTAACTCATACCTTCAAAAATCTGAAGTGAATCTCCTTTCTGCTACAACATTGTACATATTGTGAACATCACAACCTTAACCTCCTACATTATGCAATACTATCCTATTATGCTTGTTATTTTGTCTTGTCTTCCTATATTACACAGTAGAACTTACATTCCAAGATTTAGATCATTTTATGCCACTATAGCACCTGCAATAAATGTTGACAATTGTTAAAATATATGCCTTAAGTAAGATGGCAGCACTTTACTTTAAAAAGACTTTGGAAAAAATCAAAGACACAAAAAAAGTCCATAGAAATGCTTATGGGACACAGAGAATTTACAAAAATCAGGAGGGTATAAACAAGGTTTTATATACACAAAGGCACAACAATTCTGTTTAAGTTAGCTATGTTACAGTACAGTTTATTCAGTGCCTTTCATGCAAAATATTCACTAAAAATATTTAGTTCAAGCCTCTTCCACTGAGGCTTGAACTAAATATTTTTAGTGAATATTTTGCATGAAAGGCACTGAATAAACTGTACTGTAACATAGCTAACTTCAAGAGAATTTACAAACACTGAGGCACATGTTACCTTTATTTGTATACACCACTTGAAACTGGAATAATTATTTAGCTATAGGTAGAAATGAGACACAGCATGGAGGTATTTTGAAAGTGGTGTCAGCTCTATTGCTGACCCTCTTCAATATTTCTTATTTTTATGACATGTTGGTTATGTGAATAAATGAGCCAAAACAAATGAATCTCTGAAACGTCATGGTTCAGCTACAATGGTACCTGCATCTGAACCATCCCAGATTTGTTAGTCTCTAAGGTGCCACAAGTACTCCTGTTCTTCTTTTTGCGGATACAGACTAACACGGCTGTTACTCTGAAACATCCCAGATTTTGAGTTTGGTTTTGCAAAAACACTAGCCTATGACATTTTACAAAACTCAGAACAAAACACAGTATCTTCGCCTATGATCATCTATAACATAATGATTCAATACTCAAGAGGAACTAGTAATGGACTATATTCACAGTGGAGAACAAAGTAAGTACTGAATTTTGTATCAAGATAGTCTTCTCTATTTTTCACTGAAACTTTTAAAATTTAATATACTAGATACAGATACCAGACACTTCAAAAATAGATATGTATGAATTGCGTAGCTGGATTTATGAACTGTATTCCTTTGCGACCTGCTATGCTTACTTTTGAAATCGACTTAACCTTGAGTGTCTGACATACTTTAATATGCTGAGATTTAAGTGTAAAATACATTGTTCTAAGTGATAGTTTATTTACATATAAGTCCAAATGTGATTGTTTTGGTTTACTATTCTATATGCTATCTTTGAACCTCTGAGATGTTCTCTGTTTCCAAGCATTGTATAGGAGAACAGAATACCTTATGGGCTTAATTTTGCCTTGAAAACACAGCCCTGCATTGGAAAACATGATGAGGAATTCTCAACCTAAAAATGCCAAATTTTCCATCTGGCCCAGTACTTCTATAACGTTCATGAAAAGAATACACAGTAGCATGAGAAAGTATGTTACTGAAAGGAAACCCTGCAGAATAAGAGGGAATGTGGAGAATTAGAAAGCTATGTTGAACACTCTTTAGCTGAAATTAACTATATTTTAATATCTTTACTGAATACAAAACACTTGCAGGAACTGGTTCAGATTTTTGTTTTTAAATACCAGGTACACTTTAGTCCACTACATAAGTGTTTGGAAATTACTTATGTTTATATGAAATGAAGCTATTAATACTTTTCTACAGCAGTAACCGCACACAGGGAAGGCCAGGACAAACACAAATCAAGGAATGGAGTTTTCCCAAAGCTGCTGTGTGAAAAGACTATAAACTGATTTCCATACACATGGATGGGTTCTCTTTGCTATAGGAAATCCAAGTGGAGCTATAAGGAATGGAGACGTGTACTGCAGTGAACTTTACGGGGCTTCTAACAGGGTGACAGTCATCCAAGTGCTCCTCATGTCCACAGAAGACTAAGCAGCACCCTGCCTTAGTTTCCCTTCTTGGACTCCACAAGAACTCCACATCGGGGGGAGGGATAGCTCAGTGGTTTGAGCACTGGCCTGCTAAACCCAGGGTTGTGAGTTCAATCCTTGAGGGGGCCACATGGGGATCTGGGGCAAAATCAGTACTTGGTCCTGCTAGTGAAGGCAGGGGGCTGGACTCGATGACCTTTCAAGGTCCCTTCCAGTTCTAGGAGATGGGATATCTCCATTATAAAAAAAATTGCTCTCCCAAAGATAATTAAAACACTCCCCTTCTAGGTCGAGTGTATTTAGTCCTTATATACATTAGCCCTCCAAGCTCCCATTCCAGTTCAGTGTCTCTCTTCCCAGATCTCCTTCCAAGTGCTGGTCACAGTTCAATGTAACTCTCTCACCAATCAGGAGTTTGACTCTCCAGGCCCGAACCCCAGTTCAGTGTCCCACTGCCCTTAGATAGGGAGTCGCCAGCCCTCCTTCCCAGACCTGGGTCACAGTTCCTTCACTCTCTGCATGCCCCCTTGCCTTTCCTTTTTAAGAAGTGTGATTGGGGCACGTGACCCATCAGTCACATCCTGATCCTTTTCCCCATCTGGGACAATGAGTTAAGCTTGTCCGAGGTAGACTAAGACCCATTTCCCCTGAAAGCTATGTCTACACTACACCTGGGATCGTGTCTCCCAGTCCGGGTAGACAGACTCGTGCTAGCGGGGCTCAAGCTAGTGCACTAAAAATAGCAGCATGGATGTTGTGACTCGAGTTGCAGCTTGGGCTCTCAAGCCTAAGGGGCCAGTCATCCTGTGGCAGGACTACACTTTAAAACCCCCCAGACACTGAAGCAGAGATGAATGTGACAGTGATTGATAAGTGGAACTTTTTATTGCAAGCATATTCAACCAATGCTCCATAATCAGCACTGACTGGTTGTGAGTCTCAGGGTGAGGTTTCAAAGTGTTGGTTTTGAACTATGAAGTCCTCAGTGGATTAGGACATAACTACCTGATTGGCTGTCTCTCTTCCTGTGCCATACTGCCACAGAAAAGATCAACAGAGGAGCTAGAGCCCTGCTGGTATAAATGAGAAGACACTGATGCAGGGTGTTCTCTATGCATCTGCCTAGGCAAATACTTTTCTACTTACTATTTGCAGATATGCAGAAGCAGGGCTGTGTATTGTTTCACTCGACATTTACTGCACCCCTCTTATGCAAAAGCACATAAGCTGTGATGCTCAGGAAGAACAAGAAGAAGAATGCAGGCTCTAGCTGTACTGTTCCTAATACTGTATCTAGCTAGTGCTGTACAAAGCCAATGATTTCAGCCAGTAAGTTTATATCTAGCACTGATGTGAAGTAACTGGAACTACCCTATGCAGAAGTCCAATATCTGGCAGTTCTTAACTGTCTTTTGTGCAGTACCTAATTGCTGGATAGCACTGCCACTAGTAGGAAACAGAGCAATGGCATTCAGATTGTGGCGTGTACTGATGACTCAGTATGTGTTAAGAGCTCTTATTGTCAAAGAAGAGCTGCTGTTCACTTAGTGAATAGGTCTGCAGTCCATTATGACTGAAGAGTCAGTTTTTAATTCCCACTGTGGCTGTTCCCTTTACATTCATGTGCACTTGTTCTATACATCAAAGTGGAAGAATCTACGATCAACACCAAGCAATTTCTGGGTAGCAGCTAGTGGAGTGTGAGATGCTGTCAGTTGGCTGTACAGACTCACATGGAGAAGAAGATGGCCATTCCCACCTCTTCCGCTGGCCTTTCATTGACTGCTTTCATACTGGCACATGCAGCTACATAGAGAGATTCAACAACAGCTCCAATTATGGAACAGAAGAGATGTTTTTCTTGCTAAGTTACATGCCCTTGCTTGTAAATAACTGTGCATCTTGTGTATTAGTACTGAACTGGTACCCTGGTCTACAGGGTTATACAAATGATACAGTGGTGGAAGGTTAATCCATAAATATAAGGGAGTAGAAAACATAGGCCTTTTTGTATTTGTATGCAGGAAGAAAGGAATCCTAGGCTCAGATCATACATTGTACATACATATCCCTACTTTTAAAAAGGCACACTTGAGTTTGTGGGGTAAATTGCACCACCTTCCCCCCCCCCCCCCCCCCCCCACAGTGTGTTAATAACCCCTTTAAATAAAAGTTCAAAGGAAGTTTTACTGAATCCGGTTTCCATGCCAGCTGTTGAGTAACATCCCAATGTCTCCAATTCTGTCCAAACCCAAAGCTTCACCTTGAAGCAAAGCCACAGCTATTCCATTGTTAGCTGAGATAATCGAATGTGTTAGATGACTCTTCCTTCTCAGAGTAAATATTTAAACCCTTCTTAATTAAACATCTCCCTTTGACTTTAGTTTGGGAGAAGATACGGTGAATGTCAGTGAGTTCTTATGACGATTACATGGACCAAGACTCAGCAACTGTGAAGATCCCAGTTCTTGCTGCTGGCAATGTTACTAAGAGTAAACACATATCATGAACTATTTCAGATACATCCCAAATTACTTACATTACGTGGGGGGGGGAGAGGGACACAAATAGGGAAAATCTAAATCGGGACTTTCTTTCTCTCGACTCTCACCAGTTTCTTTACCTAATGCTTCCATAATCAGCAGCAATCAATTGTCAGCCCCCTAACAGTAAATCCAACAACTGAAAAGTGATTGTTAGCAAATACTGTGATTTTCCAGGTGTCCTTTGCATCCAACTGGAACATGCTAATAAGTAATATTTATCTTACATTCAAGGAAATAGGAAACAGTGACAAAGAGTAGACAAAGAGAAATGTAGATTATAAACAACAGATGAGGAGATAATCTAATTCACACACAGAAATACATGTTTGTTTGTTTTTAAATGAGACTCAAAGTAGCTATGGGTGGATATGGAATACAAAAATCAGTAGAGAACAGAGAACCTGGAGGTGCCCTGTTCTGCTTTCCACTTCCATGAATGGAATTCTGAGCTTAGAGTAGAACTCAGGAGCTGCTGGTTTCAGGCACCCTGCTCAGCCTGCCCATACTGCTTAATTTTAAACATGTAAGCCCCTAAATACTCTTATAGTTACTTTTAATGAAAAGGAAGATCTCCAGATTTTTTGCTTTGCAATGATACAGTGCAAGTAACATTACAGATATAAAGCAACAGAAAGTCCTGTGGCACCTTTAAGACTAACAGATGTATTGGAGCATAAGCTTTCGTGGGTGAATGCCCTCTTCGTTGGATGCATCCGACGAAGTGGGCATTCACCCACGAAAGCTTATGCTCCAATACATCTGTTAGTCTTAAAGGTGCCACAGGACTCTCTGTTGCTTTTTACAGATCCAGACTAACACAGCTACCCCTCTGATACATTACAGATATAGATATAGATATATTGGGACAATTTTTGCAGTATGTGTGTGTGTATGTGTGTACACATGCATAAACATTGCAAGATTTGGCCTCAATCCTGAATTGCTGCAGTGGTGATGCACTATGTTAGACACCGTGAAGCAGATTGGCATTTTTATTTTAGGGCCAGATTTTGCTACCTTCATGGTACTATACGCACTGTAATATTCTACTCAATGTGAGTAACGGTGGCAGTATGCTGCCCTTAAAATAATCACTAAATTGACCATTAACTTCCCTTTCTATGCAGCCCTGAGCAGAGGACAGAGAAACATTAGTAAATGACTGCAAATGAATGTCGTAAAACTCAACCATCAAGTTTACCATGCTTATTATAATGCTATTTTAAAATAAAAAGTGGCACTAGCAGTGCAATAAGAAGCATTACATTTTCCAGCATTTATTTATATTTGCAGTCATTAGCTATTTAAAATATAAGGGATAAAAGGGAAATAAGAAAGCAGAAAAGAATTATTAGTGCAGCAAAACCTGCTCATCTTTAACAAAAAAGATTAGCCAATAAAAAAATAAAGGAGAATCAGCATGAAATTTGACCACAGTGTGATGGTTGGGTAGATTAGCGATCATGAAGAAAAATTAAAACATAACGAAGTATTATAAGCAAGAACCTTCTGCTGAAAATGTATGAAATTTTACCTGCTCCATCCAAGTGTAAACAGGTCTCAGTGATCTGACCTCCTACATTTTCTTTTATGGCTAATATAAAGCTCTGAAGTGTGCTAGCAATTAGAACTGTGAAGAAAGAGAAAAATAATAAAAATGTGGGAGGACAGGTTCTCTCTCAAGAAAGAATGTTCACAGCTCTGAACACAAAAAGTAATTGCTATCTGAGCAGAGCCGTGTATTTTCAGCTTCACATGAAACAAAGAAACAAAGAAAAAGCATTACACCTTTGATGATCTCCTATTTGTTTCATATTTAGACCTCTTTAAGTACAAGGAAATCCAAATCCATGATAATTTGCATCATCAACTCCTGATTAGTAATTTTCTCTTTGAAGTCTTTCATGGGATTATTTTCATGGTTGTGGGTTTTTTATTAACATGAGACAATGGCAGTTTATATAGTTACACAGTCGAGTCCCCATTCAGCAAAGTAGGCATGTGCTTACCTTTAAAAAAGATGTTTAAGTCCCATTGACATCAATGAGCATATGTTTAAGTGCATTGCTTCAGTTTTTCCCTAACACTGAGGATTAGATCTGGAAGGAGTTGCTGGACATGATCCTCAGATGATGAAAATCAGCTTTTACTTTAATTATGGTGTCCTGCTATACACTAAGAATTTGAACCTTTGCTCAAAGCTCCCATACACTTTAATGGTGCAGATTCAGGGTCAAACTGAAGAGCTGATCCTATATAGTGTATTACTATAGTGTGCAGTTATAATATATCATGAAGTAAAGGTATTTAGCTGATGAGCAGTTTCTTAAGTGCAGAATATTTGTAACACTTCATTTACTGAATTTAAAAGCGATTATCTATAAAATGACAGCAGACTTGAGAACCTACCAAAAACCGAATCTGTGTACATATAAGTATACTACAATAACAAACCTTCCCCCTAAAGTCCAACAAAACTAAATTACACAAAATGTTCTGTAAAGTAGCACAATTAAAGTATATGCATGTACAGACAAGAGTGTTCCAGCATACTTGTAAAAGTGCAATTACAAACGAACAGAAGTCAAAAGAGAATATAATCAAAAGTCAAAACTCTGATATTACTTAATTCTGAGAGAGAAGAAAGTCAATTTCATCCTGATTCTTTAAGTTTCAAATGGCAAAACAAAAAGGATTTGCCCTCATTTTAGCATATGAATGGTAGTTTTGTCCAATACAAATCTGGATCTTAGTAGGATAGCAGATCTCAGTGTCTCTGCCGAGAAGAGAGACCTTGCCCTTTATTTGTCCAATGTGAGTTTCTCTACTTCAGTAGATTTTTGAGTAATTTCCCATACACAAGAACGAGGTTTGACTCTTTGAACTGGCCTCTCATACCATAGGTGAATAGATAAGGATAGTTCTCAGGCAATGGAATGGTTACAAACCGATGAATAAAAATAGAGTTTCACTGTCCCACTATTATCTGTGGAAGATTGGGCAAATGGCCAGGGAGGAGTATAAAAATATTGCTCAGGCATACAGGAGTAAAATCAGGAAGGCCAAATCACACTTAGAGTTGCAGCTAGCAAGAGATGTTAAGAGTAACAAGAAGGGTTTCTTCAGGTATGTTAGCAACAAGAAGAAAGTCAAGGAAAGTGTGGGCCCCTTACTGAATGAGGGAGGCAACCTAGTGACCGAGGATGTGGAAAAAGCTAATGTACTCAATGCTTTTTTTGCCTCTGTCTTCACGAACAAGGTCAGCTCCCAGACTGCTGCACTGGGCAGCACAGTATGGGGAGAAGGTGACCAGCCCTCTGTGGAGAAAGAAGTGGTTTGGGACTATTTAGAAAAACTGGATGTCCACAAGTCCATGGGGCCGGATGCACTGCATCCGAGGGTGCTAAAGGAGTTGGCGGATGAAATTGAAGAGCCATTAGCCATTATTTTTGAAAACTCATGATGATCAGGAGAGGTTCCAGATGACTGGAAAAAGGCTAATGTAGTGCCCATCTTTAAAAAAGGGAAGAAGGAGGATTCGGGGAACTACAGGCCAGTCAGCCTCACCTCAGTCCCTGGAAAATTCATGGAGCAGATCCTCAAGGAATCAATTATGAAACACTTAGAGGAGAGGAAAGTGATCAGGAACAGTCAGCATGGATTCACCAAGGGGAAGTCGTGCCTGACTAACCTAATTGCCTTCTATGATGAGATAACTGGCTCTGTGGATGAGAGGAAAGTAGTGGATGTGTTATTGCTTGACTTTAGCAAAGCTTTTGATACGGTCTCCCACAGTATTCTTGCTGCCAAGTTAAAGAAGTATGGGCTGGATGAATGGACTATAAGGTGGATAGAAAGCTGGCTAGATCGTCGGGCTCAACGGGTAGTGATCAATGGCTCCATGTCTAGTTGGCAGCTGGTTTCGAGCGGAGTGCCCCAGGGGTCGATCCTGGGGCCGGTTTTGTTTAATGTCTTCATTAATGATCTGGAGGATGATGTGGACTGTGCTCTCAGCAAGTTTGCAGATGACACTAAACTGGGAGGCGTGGTAAATACACTAGAGGGTAGGGATTGGATACAGAGGGATCTAGACAAATTAGAGGATTGGGACAAAAAAAACCTGATGAGGTTCAACAAGGACAAGTGCAGAGTCCTGCACTTAGGACGGAAGAATCCCATGCACAGCTACAGACTAGGGACCGAATGGCTAGGTAGCAGTTCTGCAGAAAAGGATCTAGGGGTCACAGTGGATGAGAATCTGGATATGAGTCAACAGTGTGCTCTTGTTGCCAAGAAGGCTAACGGCATTTTGGGCTGTATAAGTAGGGGCATTGCCAGCAGATCGAGGAACGTAATGGTTCCCCTTTATTCGACATTGGTGAGGCCTCATCTGGAGTACTGTGTTCAGTTTTGGGCCCCACACTACAAGAAGGATGTGGAAAAATTGGAAAGAGTCCAGCAGAGGGCAACAAAAATGATTGGGGTCTGGAGCACATGACTTATTCATAGATTCATAGATTCTAGGACTGGAAGGGACCTTGAGAGGTCATCGAGTCCAGTCCCCTGCCCGCATGGCAGGACCAAATACTGTCTAGACCGTCCCTGATAGACATTTATCTAACCTACTCTTAAATATCTCCAGAGATGGAGATTCCACAACCTCCCTAGGCAATTTATTCCAGTGTTTAACCACCCTGACAGTTAGGAACTTTTTCCTAATGTCCAACCTAGACCTCCCTTGCTGCAGTTTAAACCCATTGCTTCTGGTTCTATCCTTAGAGGCTAAGGTGAACAAGTTTTCTCCCTCCTCCTTATGACACCCTTTTAGATACCTGAAAACTGCTATCATGTCCCCTCTCAGTCTTCTCTTTTCCAAACTAAACAAACCCAATTCTTTCAGCCTTCCTTCATAGGTCATGTTCTCTAGACCTTTAATCATTCTTGTTGCTCTTCTCTGGACCCTTTCCAATTTCTCCACATCTTTTTTAAAATGCGGCGCCCAGAACTGGACACAATACTCCAGCTGAGGCCTAACCAGAGCAGAGTAGAGCGGAAGAATGACTTCTCATGTCTTGCTCACCACACACCTGTTAATACATCCTAGGATCATGTTTGCTTTTTTTGCAACAGCATCACACTGTTGACTCATATTTAGCTTGTGGTCCACTATAACCCCTAGATCCCTTTCTGCCGTACTCCTTCCTAGACAGTCTCTTCCCATTCTGTATGTGTGAAACTGATTTTTCCTTCCTAAGTGGAGCACTTTGCATTTGTCTTTGTTAAACTTCATCCTGTTTAATTCAGACCATTTCTCCAATTTGTCCAGATCATTTTGAATTATGACCCTGTCCTCCAAAGCAGTTGCAATCCCTCCCAGTTTGGTATCATCCGCAAACTTATGAGGAGAGGCTGAGGGAACTGGGATTGTTTAGTCTCCAGAAGAGAAGAATGAGGGGGGATTTGATAGCTGCTTTCAACTACCAGAGGGGGGGTTCCAAAGAGGATGGAGCTCGGCTGTTCTTAGTGGTGGCAGATGACAGAACAAGGAGCAATGGTCTCAAGTTGCAGTGCGGGAGGTCTAGGTTGGATATTAGGAAACGCTATTTCACTAGGAGGGTGGTGAAGCACTGGAATGCATTACCAAGGAAGGTGGTGGAATCTCCTTCCTTAGAGGTTTTTAAGCCCTTGACAAAGCCCTGGCTGGGATGATTTAGTTGGGAATTGGTCCTGCTTTGAGCAGGGGGTTGGACTAGATGACCTCCTGAGGTCCCTCCCAACCCTGATATTCCATGATTCTATGATTCTAAAAACTGAAAAAGCAGCAAAGAGTCCTGTGGCACCTTATAGACTAACAGACGTATGCTTTCATGCTCCAATACGTCTGTTAGTCTATAAGGTGCCACACGACTCTTTGCTGCTTTTACAGATCCAGACTAACACGGCTACCCCTCTGATACTTGAAACTGAAATAAACTTGAACAAAGCCCTACAAAGAACACTTTAAGGAGCAATACTGTATTGGCAGGAGGATGGACTGGATGAACTAATAGACCTTTTCCATCTTGACCTTCTTTAGTTCTCTGATAATCTATAACAGCTAAAAATAGAAGTCTTGCAATAAGGGTAAATTCAGGTAACCTATTATCCTTTATGCCAGGCAGGCTTCTTTTGATTTGTTTGGGACCAGGTTAGGCACATGGTAAATATCTTGTAGCAGGGGGTGGAGCAGAGTTGCGCCATCTGGGCAGGAACAACAATACATTCTTCCTTCTCATCCAACTCACTCATTCTTCCGACCATCCTTCATGGTTTGCAGCATACTCCACTCAGCATGGCTGGCTGGCACATTGTGGGTGAGAGGCAACCGAACAGAGGGATGTCTCTACCTCCTCTCCCATTGGCTGTCCCTGAGGGAGCTGGGAAAGAACAGTCCCTGGGATCCCCTGAGAATGGGGCCTCGGTTTCTTCCCTATCCTTATATAGGCTGCTCAAAGGGAGGAAGGGAGCACCTATGTAAGGACCAGGCAGATTTACACAATATATAAATAAATAAGAGTAACCCTTTCTGGAGCTTATGGGCCTCTTCCCACATATTCAGACCTCCCCCCCCCCCCAAAAAAAAATAGAACAAACAAAAATAAACCCAGAAGTCTCCTCTGAAACAGGAAGAAAAATAAAAACTACCCCAACTAGAAATCCCAGCTTTCTGCAAACAAACCCCAGTGCTCAGCTCATCCCTCCTGTCCCAAAAGACTGGGAAAAGAGATGGACTTTGCAGAATGCTCTAAATAGCAGCATATTTGGGAATCCAGAGCTGAAGACCCTTCACACAGAGCACCCTGCCCGCTGCGCCTTTTCTTTTGAACTGGAGCTGCACCAGTTGAGCACCTCCATTGACTGCTGGTGTGGCAATATTGCATCGGAAGAGTCTCAGAAATAGGCAGGTTCCAAGTCATTTAAGACTTTGCAGGTCAAAACTCAGCACTTAGACTGCATCCAGGAACCAATGGGCAGCCAGTGTAGGACACAGCACTCCAGTTTGTTCATGTGGCTTCAGTTTCCAACTTTAATGAGGTGCAGCCCCATGTAAACTGTGTTGCTGTTTAATCTTGGATCACAATAGTAAGGTTTACACCTGAAAAAATCAGTTAAAACCTCCTGGCCTGACAGATGAAAAGGAGCCCTCTTGGTCACCGTGGTTATACGATTATCTAACTGCAGCTGGGGGATCCTACAACACCCTTAGCCTGTGACGTCTCATAACAAATGATGGGCATACACCTTCAATGAAAAGGGCAGATATATTTTATAATGCTTTCAGCCACCTAGCCCTCATCCAGGCCCCAACTCTACCAAATCTCAGGAACATCATTCAAGAGAACTGGCTGGCTGGGATGGGATAGACACAGCGTGATGTCACCAATGCACTGTAAAATCCATAGTCCATTCCTCACCACCCACCTCCCAAATCCCCTGTATGTCCAATGACCAAGTTGGGGTATATGGTGGTGGAGGAAGGGACAAGATGGAACCCTCTGAACTCCCCACTCCTCTGGCACTTAGAATCTTATCAGAGAACCCTCTGGCCTGAAGAACAATTGTATATAAACTATCCTCTGGGATTTCTTCAAGAAAGAGAAATGAAGGCACTGAAATGTGGTTCCCATCTACACACACTAGGGTTCATAGGTGTCAGTGATAGTTCATGATAAAAAGTACAAGAGGCAGTTAAGAGATGTTAAAGTATTAGTATGGACACCTGAACTTTATCCCTCACCAGGAAATGGTCTTCTGTAAATGCTACCACTGCAGTCTCTAAGCTGTTCCCAGGTCTGTGTATCGATTAATCGGTTGGCTAGGTTGAAATAGGTTGGACAAAGAGGAACTACAACAGGCTTCATCAGGAAGTTGCACACAATGCACAGTTCACTTGTGGAACTCATTGCTGGGGATACTGTGAAGGTCAAAAGTATATTTGGGTTTAAAAAAATAGGATAAATTCATGGAGGATCGGTCAATCAGTGGCCATTGTCCAAGATAGTCAGGGATGCAACCCCATGTTCTGGCTATCTCTAAACCTCCAATTGCCAGAAGGTGGTACTGGATGTGAGGAGATGGATCATTCAATAGTTGCCCTGTTCTGTTCATTTCCTCTGAAGCATCTGGTACTGGCCACTGTTAGAAGACAGTATACTGAGCTAGATGGACCATTTATCTGACCCAGTATGGCCGTTCTTAGAAAGTAAAGTTCTAGCCCGGCGGTGCTTCACTTTCCAGTCCTCAGGATGGTTCCTTTGCAGTTTGAGATTCAATTTGGAACTAGCAGAAAGAGTTAGGATCTTTTTTCTTAATTCAAACACCCATCAAATGTGGGAATATTTGGCTCCTGATCCAATTCTGACTATTGTTGTTTCTTAGCTTTGAATTGCACCCAGCAATATTTGCAGCTGGTACAAATCTCATATTTTCTTTATAAAGATGTCACTTCTGTGCCAAAAATTGAGCCAACGTTTAGGCAACACAATAGTTCTATGTTGTATAAAAAGGGGAGACAGACAATAACAAGAGATAGGATTATATATTTATTGAAACCTCTCATATTCTAGAAGAATGGGGGAAACACACAATGGTTTCTCTTTCCTTAAAATTCTTCCTTTTACCTAAAAGTTTTTATACACATTGAGTCCCAGGTATGTCATATGTTGGCTACAAAATATATTCATGGTTTTTTTTTTTAAGATTGCTTTATTGTCCTTCAAGGCAAAATAAAATAAGCAAGAAGATTAAATCTCCTTATCGAGTGTCAGCCGAAGGAAATTAACCAAAGATTGTGATTGTGTCCATGAAATAAAATCTGGTTCCCTTCCACTTTTTTACCCTGCATCCTGTGTTAGCCATCTTCCACTTATTATTTGTATTACAGTAGCCTCTAGAAACCCAAGCTCAATTTGAGGTCCTATCATACTAAGCATTGAAGATAGTCTTAGAAAGAATTAGTCCTTGTCTTGATGATCTTATCATCTAAACAGAGAAGACTGATAAATGTCAGGAGAAAGAATGTATTATTATCCCCAGTTTACAAGGAAATTTTCAACAGTTCCTCTGTGATTGGGAATAATAATTCCTATTGACTTTCAGTGGCATTTATGCTGCTGAATCAGCTTTTAAAATGGTACCCCATATAGGATACTGAAGAACATGCTAGAAGTCCATAACAGAGCAGGAATTGAATTTAGATTGCCTGAGTCCCAAATCAGTGCCTTAAACACAAGACCATCCTCCCCTTATAGTGATGCATTGACAGCACCTGAAAGCAGAAGACTCAGGGCTGGTCTCCACTATGGGGAGATTGATGCTGCTGCCATCGATGCAGCAGGGATCAATTTAGCGGGTCTGGTGAAGACCTGCTAAATCAATGGCAGAGTGCTCTCCAGTCGACCCTGGTACTCCAGCTCTCCAAGAAGAACAAGGAAAATCGACCGGAGAATGTCTCCTGTCAACTCAGCACTGTGAAGACATTGAGGTAAGTCAACCTAAGCTATGTCGACTCCAGCTACGTGAATAACGTAGCGTAACTTAAGTCAACTTACCCCCATAGTGAAGACAAGGCCTGTTGAGGTGATGTTTCCATTTTTGGCTGGCAAGTGTAATTTAGAGCAGCCTTCAGGCTGTACACCATCAGAGTCTCCCCTACACTAGGCTGATCCTCAACTGTCTGGCTATGCCTGCTTTAGGGCCACAATTTGCCAGCAATGAGGTGCAAAGGGATTGCACAGCAGAAAAGAATCAAGGCCATTAATTTGTAGGTCTTCAGATAGCAAATATAAAGAAGCCTCCATTACAGAGATACTAATTTGCCATGTTTCCTTGTCACACACTGCCTGTGACAAAAGTTATGGTATTGGCCCAAATACAGCCCTGCTGTATGTGGACACAGCTTCATTCACTTCACTTACATCAGGGCTGAATTTGGCCTGCTGAATTTTAGCTATTAAACAGAGAATTAGCTCTGTGCTACATGTGGTCGTGCTGCTTGTTGGTCTAACACTTACAAAACACTCTGGTCAGAGATGCCAGATGCAGCTCCAGGTGGCAGTAAACTTGCAGGCTCATTTTCATTAATACCCTTGCCAATAACAGAATGATCTTAAGCAGCATGCATCACACTAAAGCCCTTGGTGAGTTGTACTGTTAGTTCCAGCTTCCAGGAACATAATAATTCTGATTATTGGAAAAAGAACATTTGAGCTGGAGTTAATTCTATTCAGGTTTAGATGCTAAAACTGTAACATGATTTTAGTGCACTGGGGATTGTATGGTACCTTCATAACAGGGCCTAAGTAATTCTTTGAGCAGTTTGTTCAAATAGCATGTGGCGGTGTTGCTGTAAGGAGGAAATTTTGTTAACCCTATAACATGCCTAAACCACTGCCCCCAGCTGGAATAACAATTGTTCTGCTTATTGCTGAAAGCAGCTATAAAGCCTTTGTAGCAGCCTTAGCACAACTAACAGACCAGGAGGGGAGGGGGAAGTGAGTGATCATGAGGCATAAACTTGACCTGTGCCTTCCTGACTTGAATTTTTTCTGAAGCATGTGGTTTGCAAGATAGAAAGTCTGGAAATAGTTAATTACTGCTAGGTGAAATACAGCTGGTTAACTGATGGAAAACTACAGGATGGAAAACTCCACACTTAGCGTCTGCTCAGCAGCTTTTGTTTTGTTTTGTTGTTTCTGTTTTTGTTTTTTATGATGAACAAGTTATGTACTACAATCAAATTGGGTATAAAACGAGGAAGAAATCTGAGCTTGATGGACATTTGGATACATCTTAAGTTCCCCTGCAGACGGCTGACATGCCACTGGCTGTCTACAGTTATTCACTTGAGACTTCCTCAAGACCTTAGGTAAATATGAATCTGGGGGTAATTTGGGGTGTTCTACTAACCTGTTTTGGACATGTGTAAGTGCTGGAGACTAAATAAAGTAGATGCTTTGAGTGAAAGCACTTTTGTTTGCCTGCTTGCATCAATTATCTATCAGCTGGATGGCTGTGTCCTCTTTGACTTATTTCCTGCCACCACCTCACAGAGAGTAAAGTTACCAAGAGCTTTGGGTTCAGCAAAACCCTGGGTAGCACTGGAGCCAATGAGGTGCGGGGAGGGGAGGGGGCAGAGAGGGCAGTTTCCCTGCTTTGCACCCTTCAAGTGTATGTATGACACCTTCTCAAGCATATTTTTCAATTGAAAAATGGCCACCAATGACTCACCACCTACCCTTGTTCCCTTTGGTTACAAAATCTGGCTCCACTACTGTCGCACGTTGTCACTTAAATAACATAGTAAGGAGAGCGGAGTAGATGTATGGTTAGATAGAAGACACTAGTGAATACAGGCTGGGCTTATTTTTACACAAGTCATTTTAATGACTTTAGTCACCCATAGGAGTTCAACGTTGTGCTCTTTTCTGATGGTTTTCTCTTATAATCAAACCACTGCTATTTCATAGTAAGAGATCATAGTTCTGTAATAAACACTACTTCGTCAAATTCCCCCTCCCGCAGTACCTACTTATTCTAGGAAACTAGAGCGGATAGAAACCTTCCAGGTTTTGAATTTTAGACAAAAACATTTTGTTGAAATTTTCAATTTCAGTGAAGAAATGGGAAAAGGTGGGAATGAAGGAAGATATTTCAACATATTTGCCAAATTCTTTACTGTTTTTCAAACAGCTCTACAAAAAACCTTCCTACCACATTCTCCACACTAATAATCCTTTCACATCTTCTCTGTAGTGTTGGACCATGTCTTACTTTGGTTTTACTGTACTTGCTTGTCTCTGATTTTGAAACCTTTCTGTCTAGTGTTATGGGAGAACTGGCCTTGACATAACCCACAGCCATCTTGTGCACTTAGTCACCATAAGCTGGAAGCGAGAACACCACTTAGTGAGAAAGAATTTGGCCTTGCTTAAACAGACAAAAACAGCTGCAAAGTGTTGCAAATACAGGATTCATGAGATTGAGGGAAGTGTGAATAGCTGACCTTGATCTGGGTGCCTGTGTCTATAAGTTTCTTGCAAGAGCTGCTTTGCTAATAAGTAAAATTTATGAATTCTTTGCTGTGGCTGGGGAAATTGTTAGCCTATTAACATTTTGTTTTGTAAAATATACAAAAGAACCTTTGTAAAGAGTGTACTTTGAAGAAGTTTAGATTTTTTACAAACAAGAAGACACTGACATGAATTTCCCAGCAGTTAGGAGGAAGGCAAGCCATCGGAACCCTGTTGCTGTCACTTGATTCCACCTCAGACTTTGGGTAACTATATTTGAAATGCTTCTAGACAATTGCTAGTTTTAAAGTGTGCTTTGTACTCAATACAAACAAGAATTGTTGAGTGAAAGCACTCTTGTGTATACCAATCATTTATTAGATGGAGGTGCTGGGTCCCCCATGGATTTATTTCCTGACACCACCTGAAAAACAGAGATTAGTTATCATAGCTTTGGGTTCAAATAAACCTGGGGAACACCAGCACCTTCCTGGAAAACATAACCTCATATAAAGTCTGGCATTTATTAATAGAAAAGGTTATGCACGAATCTTTAATCCCAAATGGAATTTCCCAAACACTTCAATCCAAACACAGTGGTTTAGATAAAACAATGAAACAAATTTGGATTTTAAGTGACTACAAGTAATTAGGCATATAAATCAGAATTGGTTACAAGGAAATAAAAGGTAAAACACAATTAACACCTAACTTAACAAGCTAAGTGAATAAAAAGCAAAGGTCTCTGTGACCACATGTTCCAGCAGTCTTACTGGCTGAAACTCTTTCAGTCAAGATCTCTCTCCAAGTCCAATGATGCTTCCTTTGTTCTTCGGGTGTTGATGATGCCATGGGAAGAGAGCAAGAGAGATTTGATTTGGGGCATCTGCCGTCTCCTCTTGTAGTCCTTACTCATGCACAAGAAGCATCTCCAGCTGATGTTCAGGAGACAGAAAGTCTGTGTAACCAGGAATCTTAAGTTTCTTCTCTGTCAAATTGTGGCTCTTTTGCCCACCCCTCTCTCCTTTGGAACAGTAGCCATTTAATCAGATGATGGTCCATTTGCTCCGTTTACACCTGGCTGAGGCATTGGCTAGCCTTTTGTCTCTGGGGGACTTGTTTTTGACTCCCCTCCAGAACATGTTGGAACATGTCTTGTTAATATTATACAGTGGAATCTCATATCTTTACATACAATGTTGCCACACATATTCTACCAGGACAATAATCAGCAAATCATGAGTTTTTAAATGATACCATACACAGTATGCTTTGTACAAAATTTTAACATAATCTTGTAAAATGGGTGAACATAGGGGTACAGACTGTTACAGTAGATAATTAGGTGTGTTAAAATGCAATATAAAAATGTATGCAAAAGTTTAGGTATAAACAATAGTTAATATGAAATATAACCTTTAAAGTAAGAAAGGCCAACCTAACTTAATCTGGTATCTTTCTTTTATGGCTGCAAATTTTATGGGAACAATTTTGTAGCTACAATTTAGGTCAGTTTGAAATATTTGATCATTCACAGGCTAAGTAATCTAAATTGCAGATGAAAATAATTGTGGGCAGTAAGTGCAAAATTGTTCCTGAAATTATATGTACTCTCAAAAAAATGAACACTCTTAGATTCAAATTTTCAAAGTCTCGGTGTCTCTCTAATTCCTCTAGAATCTTTTGACTGTTTTAAAGGCATTATACAGAGTAGATTCTCGTGGGGGGAGAGGTGGGGGCGGAGGGGGAGATGTTCTGTTTCCTTACAGCAAATTAAATACCAAACCTTTGATCTGGGTGTAAACTTTCTCATTGAAGACAACCAGACACCTCAGAGTTTTTATGGTTTGAAAAAAGGACTCTGGTTCCCTAAAATTTTCTGTGTTTTCCAGTTGAGATTAATACCCCTTTTATGTTATCTAAAGCTCAGCAAGAGCATGCTAACAGTTCTGAATATTCAATATGGAGGTAGCCCCCACAGACCTAATGGAAAGAGAGTATTCAATAGCATGTGAGAGATGTGTTAAAAGTTCATTTTATAGATGTGCTATGAGACTTTGGTTGGTGGAGCTATCATTCAAATTTACTAGTTAGAGTGAAAAGAAATAGAATTAACTATGATCCACTGATCTAGTACATAGGGAGATGTAACATTTAATATTTATCCCAAGGAATATTTGCCCAGATAATTATCAGTTTTCATTAAGCAAACTAATGAAAAGGGCA
The DNA here is from genome assembly GCF_027887155.1 of Malaclemys terrapin pileata. Classification (NCBI taxonomy): domain Eukaryota; kingdom Metazoa; phylum Chordata; order Testudines; family Emydidae; genus Malaclemys; species Malaclemys terrapin. Next base: position 180,703,643 of record NC_071507.1, on the reverse strand, counting down.
TTTCTGACGATGTTCTTTTCAGTCCTCTAATCCAAGGCTTCTAGAATGTGTTCTAAACTAAAGTAGCACAGTTTCTGCTTGAGGTTTGATTATGTGAGAGTTTGACAGAGATGCATAGCTACTTGTGATTTTAAAAGCTCCATTTAGCAATCATTATATACTATGTGCATCCCTTTGGTTTTATTTGAGATTTCAGGAAAGGGCTACATCATCATGCTTTAATTCTAAAGAGAGCTGGAAAAATGTAAATCTCAATACGGAATGACAGTTTACATCCACTTCATTTCTTCAACTTACTCAACAAACTTGCAGTTCAAAGCTGAAGGAGAACGGAAGACAGCAGGTCAAGTCCGGAGCATTTTGGTTTGTTTGTTTATCTGGGACAGAGCGCAGGAATAACATTTCAATTGAAATCCTGAACTGCGGGAAAACAATGCTGCACTTTTTTTGATTCCTCACTAAAAGGTTTCTGCAGCACCCTCAATATACTTCAGTCCCAGGCTGAAAGAATCAAAGCCTGACCCCTGCAACATTTACCAATTATATGAAAAACAAATGCAATAAAAATTATTGTTGCCTCTTTGGCCTGAGTGATTAGTCAAAATTCCAGGCCTTGCAGGGTTGTTTCCACTGGGATGAGAAACTGGTGATATGAGTTAAGTCAAACTAACTTGATATCTTTTTTGTTTTTATTGGAGTACAAGTTCGGTGGATAAAGGTAACAGAGTTGACTTTTGTAAGGTGTTTGACTTGGTACCACACAACATTAAAAAAATAGAATGATATAAAATTAACATGGCACCCATTAAACAAATTAAAAGCTGGCTAACTGATAAGTCTCAAAATGTAATTGTAAACAGGGAATTCTCATTGAGTGGGTGTGTGTTTCTAGTGAGATCCCACAGGGTTTGATTCTTGGCCCCAAAATAACATTTTTATCAATGACCTGGATGAAAACATAAAATCAGCACTGATAACATTTGTAGATGACACAAAATTGGGGGAGCAGTAAATAACGAAGAGGACAGGCCAGTGATTCAGAGCAATCTGGATCACTTTGTGAGATGGCTCAAGCAAACAATATGTGTTTTAATACGGCTAAATGGAAATATATACGTCTGGGAACCAATAACGTAGGCCATACTTAGAAGATGGAAGACTCTATCCTGGGAAGCAGTGATTGAAAAAGATGTGGGATCATGGTAGATAATCAGCTGAACATGAGCTCCCAATGCACTGCTAAGGCCCGAAGGGCAAATGTGATCCTTGGATACATAAACAGGGGAATTTCGAGTAGAAGTAGAGAGGTTATTCTACTTCTATATTTGGCACTGGAGTTCAGCTCTGGTTTCTACAGTTTTAGAAGGAAAAACTAGTGAGGTTTTAGAGAAGAGCTATAAGAATGATCAAGGATTAGAAAACATGACTTAGAGTGACAGACTCCAGGAGCTCAATCTATTTAGCTTAATAAAAAAAGATAAGGGGTGATTTGATCACAGTCTATAAATACCTACACAGGAAACAAATATTTGATAATAGGCTCCTCAATCTAGCAGAGCAAGACATAACACGATCCAATGGCTGGAAGTTGAAGCTAGACAAATTCAGACTGGAAATAAAGCACAATAAATAAATAAAGCACAATGTATTTTTAAACAGTGAGGGTAATGAGCCATTGGAACAATTTACCAAGGTTTGCAGTGGATTCTCCATCACTGGCACTTTTAAAATCAAATCAAAATAAGAGTTTTTTTCCTAGAAGATCTGTTTTAGGAATTATTCGGAGGAAGTTCTATGGTCTGTGTTACACAGGAGGTCAGACTAGCTGATCACAATGGCCCCTTTAGGTCTTGGCAGCTCTGAATCTATACCCTCTGGTGTAATCTTGTTTATTTACAAAAAAAGTACACCGAGTCTTGTTTCTCTGAACATAGTAGAAACAAACAAGCAACAATTTCCTTGTTCAGAACTCCTCAAGTCCAGCAAGCTCTGTGCCCAAGAAGCCCTGTCTTTTTTGCTTCTTCTTCACCTGGCTTTCCACATCTTCTCCCTTCCCCTCCCCACAGACTACAACTTATATTCTATCCCTCTGTCTTTGCAACCAGGGAACCCCTCAACTGACATGGCTTAGTTCTGATCTGGGATGCAGCCCAGTGCCTTGGGCATTAGACTGCCAGATGCTTTTTACTACATAAAGGGGTTTGATTGCTCCTTCTTTTAAGCTTGAAAGAGTGTGTTTTGAATGCTTATTGCCTTTAATGAGGTGTGTGATTGTCTTTGAATCCAAAACACTCCTGCTGACAGCAAAGGAGCTTTCAGGAAAACAGCATTTTAATAAAATAATTACTCTCCCATATTATTATTTTAGACTAATGATGCCTTTGTCATGATACGATATATTCTTTCAACACAGCCAAATTGTAAAACAAATCAATGTAAATTGTAAAATTGGATCTCTTGAAACAGTTCTGGTTTTAAATGCTGTGAGTTGAAGTTTCCTTGAGGCCTTTAACAACACTTTCATTTCTGAAATGCGTCTGGGCTATTTGTGTGTAGATAGTTCACATAGGTGATAAATGTAATAGGCATGCAAAGCCTTCATTAAAGTCCTTCTGGTTTCCTACTATCTTTTGATTTTTTTTTTCCATATGCAAAGCAGTTCTCTAGAGTCATCTTGCCATTAAAGTTTTCCTTTACTCACATAATTTCCTCCAATCAATCAGAATAATGTTCTTGTTTACTACTATGAAACTGACTTTTTCATTATTAAACCTTGATCATTTTTCTAATAAGTCGTTGTTTTGACTTCCTGATGTTAGATTCTGTTTTCCAATAAATAATCATTTAGTTAATTTCTTTCCTTGGATCATCAGAATTCTGGTTAGAAACAAACACAAACAGACTAGAAAGTACTACATTTGTTTTAAATAACAAAAAATACCTGTAATAAATTGTTTTTGTGGAGGATTCTGCAGTTAGTTAAGCAGAGCTCTGCAGTAGAATGTGCATAAAGGTCCCGCATAAACCTTTGAGACCATTCTGTAGGTATTGAGGGCAGGAGGACGCTAACGTATTAACAGTCATTTAATTCACTAAGAGCTAAATCCTGGTCCCAGTATACATCCTGAGTAACCAACTGGTGCATCGGAGAGGTGGTCAGGAGAAAAAGAATCCTTCTCCAGAGGACACAGAATGCAGACACTGCTCCTGCCATAACCTGTGTGGTAAGTGCACTGGTCCCTCCCCCACCTCAAAATCCTCCCTGTGGAAGGAGTAGTCTCAGAGCTGTGCTCAGAGGGACACACAGAGTGGATCCTTTATGTGGGTTCCCTGAATCCTGCCCTTCATCCCTCTAGAGCTCTTGAATAAGCCATAATTAGGGCCCTCTTACGAAAACCATGTTTATCAACCTCAGACCTGACTTGGTTTCATTTCATGCCCAATTCACCTGTGACTGAAAACCATCAAATACCTAGACATCATCTCCCAGGAAACTTGTAGCAGGAATCAGATATTTGGCATACCTGAATTCACCTAAACGTCAGTCCATGGAGAAGTGTTTACAATGTAGCTAAAATTGTATCGTTATTTCTTATAGCACTAAAAGGAAATTAATTATTTGCCAAATAATCTTGTCTGACTTGAGTTTTGAAGGACCTCCAGCAAAAAGTGATAGTAACCAACCTCAGTGATATAAGGATTCATTTAGCTTAAGACTGTGTGCCAAATGCCTTTATACATTGATCCTTACATAACCAAATCATGCCATGGCGTTAAGACAAATCAGTGGAAGAAGAGCAATAATAAGAGAATATATAATTATTTTTCTTTCTCTAAAAAAAATATTGCCCAACTGATTTTTCTATGTTCTAAGCCTTCAAGGACAACAAATAGCTCCTGAAGAGAAGGCACAACTGGATGTGGAAATATCCAAGTGGACTTCTAGGTAATCGGCTACTTACACATTGGCAAGGTGTTTGGGCAAAACGTCTTCATGGTCTAGTTTCATTTGATTTTATAGACAGTTCTCCTAGTGACTAGAGCTTGGTAAATAATACATTTTTGATTGTCTGGAAATTAAACAACAAACAAAAGTTTAGTTTTGGCTCAAACCAAAGCAAAGTTTTTTTTTGTTTTGTTTTTTTAATGGCAAATCAAAACGTCAAAAAATTGAGTCAGGTTTAAACAAAACATTTCATTTCAACCAGATTCATTTTCTTCCTAATTTGGAGCATTTGGACAAAAGCCAAGTGTTCATTAAAAACACTAGAGGAGGAAGAGGTCCTCCCTTTAGCATAAGTCAAAATGAAATATTTCATTTCAACATTATCAAAACATTTCAATTTTTTTTCCACTTCAGTCCGAACTATCTGGCCACTCCACACAAATTCACAAGAAAAGAAAAAATATCAACCAACACAACCTTGGTACTAGGGTGTTCCTACAGTGGGAAAAACCCTGCCAAGAGGAGAAGGGGATTTCCTGCCTACCTTTTATCTCCATTCTTGGCTTGCGAACAAAAAGTCAGGCTTTCTTCCCAAAATACTTCTTACTGCCTTCCCAACCACCATCTACTTCCTTTCTGCATCTGGCCTTAGCTTTCCTTAAGAATGGGCTGTAAGTCCAGTCCTTGGACCTACTCTTTGGTTGGAAGTTAAAACCTTCAACAGGCTACCAAAATGAGCTCAGTCCCTGCACTTGCAACAAATTTAAGTCTCTTTTTCCTTCTAGAAGAAACATAGTTGAAACAAAACAAACCATACAAGTCACAGTGGAGCTACCCTCCCTCTGTATGTCAATTTGGCAGTCCATCCACACAGAGCAGCCCTATCTGTCGACTTGCACTTGCTTTTGTACATTGTGAGAAAACTACAAAGAATCAGCAAAAAGAACAGGAGTACTTGTGGCACCTTAGAGACTAACAAATTTATTAGAGCATAAGCTTTCGTGGACAACAGCCCACTTCTTCGGATGCATCCGAAGAAGTGGGCTGTAGTCCACGAAAGCTTATGCTCTAATAAATTTGTTAGTCTCTAAGGTGCCACAAGTACCCCTGTTCTTTTTGCGGATACAGACTAACACGGCTGCTACTCTGAAACCTGTCATAAAGAATCAGGAGTTTCCTAATCCTGTACGTTAGCTCTCTCCTCCCCACATAAAACATCAGCCTGGTTTTCTGACTAAGTCACTCTCCTACCTCTCTCAAGTTAGAGCGTGCCCCCTGTCCCAGCCTTGTAGTAAATTAGAGCCTTGTCAATGGTGGTACCCAAAATTAGGGACCAGTTGTGTATTGAGGTCACAGGGAACAGATATAAGATGACATTATTTCTGACTACCACCTGCCTAATCTTAATGAAACAACAGTGCAAACCCCCCAACAAAGTCAGTTGTTTAGGAGAGTGCTGTTTTGCCTTTGGATATTGAATTAACATCTCCGGCTCTGAAGCCATAACTTAGCAGGAAACACACACGCTGTTTCTCTCCTCCCAGATCTGCAAGCCAACTCGTCTCTAATGCAATTAAATACTTTGGGATCTTTTCCCCATCACTATGATATTTGCCATCAACCTGGTGGCAGTCCAGTGGAACAGGTATCCTAATAAAAGTCAATCTTTTATTGTGGGCATTATTCCTTATATAAAAAGGAAAAATGAATAGTATTCTTTGTCAGTTGCCAGTCACTGCTGTAGCACAGCAGTATGTCACAGTGTTTTGGGCTATTGTGTACTATTCTATCACCGATGCTATCTGCAGTTCTTACTAGTTCTGCTGCCATTTTTGGGACAAGAAAAAAAAATTAGACCATGTGTGCATTAGCTGCCTCTATCATGAGAAGAGGATCTGAATCTGTCCATAGGCAAACAGATGCAATACTTGTCCACTGCACTTGAAACTGGCTCCATTGTATTGAAATTGAAGGTGGCAATCTTGGGTAATCTGAGGAGCTCTACATCTTGTTTATGTGAATATTTCCCACAACCCACTGTTAGTTTACCTACAGATATAACTGCATGGCTCATCATATGTTATTCCCTTAATATTTTAGAGTCTAATGGCAAAACACAATCTAGCACTACATTAGGTAATAAAATACTTTGAGATAGAATTGCATGAAAGGTCTCTGGATTTTATGTCTTCTAGTAGCGCATTTGTTTTATAGTATTATTAATAAAATCTTTTCCTGAGTGAATCAAATTTCAAATAAAACTTTGTCTCTTTCAGGATATACTGATTGAGACAGCGATATAGGAAAGAGTCAGGTCAAAATAACAGGTACTAGTAATTAATGTCTAACAAACATATTTTTGCTTTCATTATCATTTTATAATTATAGATGTGCAACATTAATTTTCATTTTATATACTCAGTCAAAAGCAGACTATTTTTCAGTCTGAAAATAAACCAGAAGTATAAATCACTAAAACAAGATTGAGAATAAATTTGTAAAAAATCTAAATAGACTGTTCTGAACAATACAGATGCATAAATATCAGACATTTTTCAGATATTAGGATGGTGAGATCCATATAAGTTTCTAGATAGGTTCAATGTAGTCAGCAGCAACCCTGGTTTTATTTAATTATTTTTTAAAACTTTGATTCACAAATCAAATCATCACTAAATCTAAAATGCTGTGATAGATACATAATTAGTACTTTCTAGTAATTTGAATAAGTTTGCATATCTTATTCACCTGAACAAAGTTTGAGAAGGTTATTTAGGACCTTAATCAGGAAGATGGTAATTCATTAACACAAACAAAATGAGTTTTTACAGCTCAGACTCTGGCTTTGGGCTGCATTCACTACCTCCCCTCCAACATTGTGACAGGATATGCAAACTTACATTCCCTAGGTCCCAGTCTAAGAAGAGATACGCACAAATCACAAAGATGTAACTGTGAGAAGAAGACTGACATCCATTCCCGAGGACATGTATTGTCTACTCTTCTCCCCAACCTGCTGGTAATCCATCAAAATGTGAATTCTGCTGTCTAACATCTTCTGTAGAGCCCCCACCGGATCATGGAGCACTCTGCTAAGGAAGAATGAAAGCTTCACTGGGATCCCACGGAGGAAGGGGGGAGGGAGAGAGCTGTAGAGGGTGGGAATGAAGCTGGTCAGAAAATGTCCCACGAGAATTTCCAACATTTAGAAATTCATTTTGATAGTGCTGAAACATTAAAATATTTGACGTAAAAATAAGTCAAAATTAAATACCCCATTTCCATTTCCAACAATGCTGAAATTTTTCCATTGAAAATGGTGTCAAAAAACACATTCCCACAATACAGTTTGAGAAAACAGATTTTTCCAACAGAAAACGGTTCTATCGAAATTTTTTGACCAGCTGTAGATGGGAAGAGTGCTGAGACACAGGCCATCTGGTGTTTTTGGTTACCAGCTGTTCTTGGGGACTGATCCCTTTTGCTCATTCCATGTGAGGGAACAAAGGAAAAACTATACAATGATCCGAGATTGCTCATTTAGTTTTCCCTCCCTATTGGTTGCTCCCACAGATTTTTTTTTAACAGGGAGAGAGTTGGCCATGGGAGAGGCTGTCTAAAATAATTACTCTGTTTACTCAGTTTGTTTATTCCGGCTGTTTCCACAGTCCTGAGAGATGATAAAAGAAAAAAAGAAAAAAGAATATGTAATGGAAACAACCATGGGACAAGAAAACATGGACAAAGCATACAAATAGTGTTTCCTGTGCCACAAATTCACAACCCTTTAATTATTGGAATTCCCAAAGTGCACAGCTTTATAGAAATAAGTCCTCTGGCACAGGAAGAATACAGCCACTTAGAAGTCCTGTATCATTATCCAATTCACCGCCACAGTCAAGTCTGTCAAAACACAGCTAGGATCCTTAGAGTACATGTTTGTGCTAATGCAGGTTCTCTGACAATGTTTTAGCAGTTTCTTGAATTGCTTTGGGTGAGCCTATATGATTTCAAATCTCTGCTGGGCTGGCAGATCTGTGCAGTAACAGACACAACAGCATGCTGAACCAAACATGCACAGAAGTTGAACCCTCAAGGTCCAAAATGTTGAGCTGAATCCTACCTGGGTGTTACTTCAGGGAATTGTCCCTCCTGACAGCAGGATTGAATTTGATCCTTTTGTGTTTTGCAGGCATTTCCCACTGAGAGTGTTCAAACTCTGACTAGAAAGTTTTCCAAACATACAGAATATTAGGTGTCACCTGGTGGTGCTGTCAGACATAGTCTTCAAAGTTTCCTCCCTCAGCATTCAAGCTGAGCTTCAGTCTTGGGAAAACATGCCATGAACTGTTATTTTTGGTTATACAAGGTCCTTTGAGAGAGAAGCTTGGCAAGCTAGATAAGAGTTTGTCCTCTGCCTTAATCTCTCTAACTACAGAGAATTTGTGAGGCAGAGTTGCTTTCTGGGAACTGGAGTTGGGCTGAGATTCCTGAATGAAGGGATAGCATATATGCTGTTTGTGATTGCCTCTCTGTGCCACCTGATGTGCTGGGGTCCCACTGAACACGCCTGTCCCACCAGCCTGGATTCTCCTTACTCTGTGCTACAGTGACAGGCTCTCAAGCTCCCTTCCAGCACACTCACAGGTAGGGTCACATCCAGCTATAGAATCACACGGAGTCTGCAATCAGCTGTGTGTGAGAGGACTCAGCTCGGAGAATTGCCCAGTACTTTGGTGCACACCGCCTCTGAAGAATAAACCCAAAATTATATTGTTTTGTGCTGTATAGAGATCTATACAGCCTAAGCTCATGAAATTTGCCCCCTCCCTCGATATGGAGGAAGATATGCACAGCTTTTTTCCCCTCCCTTCCCCCATCGTGAATTGCACAAATTTGGTTTTGGAATAAACAAAAAACAAGTTTATTAACTACAAAAGGTAAATTTTAAGTAAGTATAAGGGATAGCAAACAGATCAAAGCAGATTCCTGAGCAAATGAAGCAAAACATGCAAACTAAGTTTAATACGCTAAGGTATACTGGTTACACATAATAATTTTTCACCCTAAATGTAGTTTCAAGCACATTGCAGAGTTTCTTGAAGGTAAATGCACCACTTGCAGCTTAAATCTCCAGGGATTCCTTTTACAGCCTGACCTCTCTCACCAGGGCTCAGTCCCTGCCTCTTCTAGCTTAGTTCCTTTGTTTCTTTGGGTGTTTTCAGCAGTCTTCCTTCTTGGATGGAAGGCAGTGGAGAAGAGCCAAGATTAACTCACTCTCCAGTCTTAAGTAGGATTTGCATCTGGTGGGAATCCTTTGTTTCCCATCCCATGGTAAAATACCAGCATTTTAAGATGGCATCCTGTACCAGGTGACATGATCACATGACCCAGAAGTGTCAAAGTAGCATCCCAGGAAACTTATCAGGAAGGAGGGAGATTAGTATCTTCAAAGTCCTATTGTCCTTCCTAATGGACCATCCAGGCTGTTTGCATACTGTCTGGTGGGTGTTCCCCAGGTGGAAACACGGTTGTAATTATTACATAGTCAATATTTCTTACTTCAGCTACATAAATGACACATGCATACAAATTAGATAATCACATTCAGTAAACCATAACCTTTCCAGTGATACCTCACATGACCCATCTTGCATAAAACAAGTGTAACCCTTCTGCCCATCTAAGTTGGCAGCAACAAGGGCCGGGTTCTGTATCTAGGGGTTCCGTTTCATAACACAATGCAAAACCGGCTTGAGCCCCCACCCAGTGACCTGGGACAATTACATACCACCTCCTGGGCGCCCCCAAGAGGCAATACTTCCCCTCTCGCAAGCACGGAGTCTGAGTGTAACAGAAAATGTTTAATAACATGAGGTAAATGACATCAGCATTAAATCGGAAAAAACACCACAAACAGGATTTATGAGCAAAAAACCCACCCCAGCAAATTGGGCTGTGTCCTTTCCCTTTGGTTCTTGAGACCAGCAACCCAAGAATCACCAAAGTCCCAAAAGTTCAACAACCCCAAAGTCTCTTGGGTCCAGCAACCCAAGGATCACCAAAGTCCCAAAAGTCCAACAACCCCCACAAAGTCTCTGTCCCTGGTCAGTGCAGCCCCAGAGTTCAAGCGGGGGGGGGGGGGGAAGGCACGCAGGGTGTTAAGGGGCACCTTACGTGATCCAAGGCCGACTGGCTGCCTCTCTGTGGGGTTCCGCCGCAGGCTTCTCCATGAGCCGCTCCACTCCACTCCACCAGCTGTCCCGTGAGCCGCTCCCGCCGTCCACGAACTGCTCTGGCAGCTGCTCCGCTCTGCTCACCAACCTGTGAGCCGCTCAGCTCTGCTCCACTTCAGCTGTTCCTTGGGCTGCTCCCACAAGGCTCCGCTCTGCTCGCTGCTTCTCCAGCCACTCTGCCCTGCTCACCGACCTGTGAGTTGCTCAGCTCCACTCCAACCGTTCCCGTGAGGCGGAACCCCACGGAGAGGCAGCCAGTCGGCCTTGGATCACGTAAGGTGCCCCTTGTTGAACTTTTGGGACTTTGGTGATTTTTGGGTTGCTGTTTCAAGAACCAAAGGGAAAGGACACAGCCCAATTTGCTGGGGTGGGTTTTTTGCTTATAAATTCTGTTTGTGGTGGGTTTTTTTATTTAATGCTGATGTTATTTACCTTATGTTATTAAACATTTTCTGTTACACTTAGACTTCGTGCTTGCGAGAGAGGAAGTTTTGCCTCTTAGGGGCGCCCAGGAGGTGGTATGTAATTGTCCCAGGTTACTGGGTGGGGGCTCGAGCCGGTTTTGCATTGTGTTATTGAAACGGAACCCCTAGATACAGAACCCGGCCCTTGTTGCTGCCAACTTAGATGGGCAGAAGGGTTACATTTTGGGGGGCTCGTCCGGCAAAAAAGTTCAAACCCTGGTTAAAGCAAACCACTAAAATGCTGCAGAAGTGGGCCGTACCTAATGCAAAAAAGCGAAAATGTCTAATAAAAAGCCTTAGTGGCCCAGCATTAAATGTAATTCGCACCCTGAAGCTCATTGACCCTGGGGTCAGTGTAAAGGACTGCCTGGAGGCCCTTAATCATACCTTTAAAAGTGTAAAGGGCCCTAAAGACAGTTACTGTAAGTTCCTTAATTCCCGACAGCAAATTGGCAAAAAAATTTCAGCCTATATACAGAGGCTGGAGAGACTGCTTCAAAAAGCTGTCATAAGGGGTGCAGTGACTGCTAAACAAATAAATCAAACCAAACTGGCTCAAATTGTAAAAAAAGCTCAGTATCAAAACCCAATTCTACTCCATCTCCGGCTAAAAAAACAACGGAAACATCCCCCAAGTTATTCCCAGCTAATAAAAAAGGTCAAAAAAAAGAAAAAAAGGCAGGCTGCCAGCGAGTTTTGGAAAGCCCAAACATTGGAGTCAGCCGGCACAACACCACTGCAAACGGCCAGTGTATTAATAGTAAGCACCACAAAGAAACTTGCCCAACAAGTGCAGGTCCTAACAAAACGGATAGCTGAACTGCAAAGCACCATTAACCAAGCTAAAACTTCCAAAAATAAGGAGCCTCTAACTGTGGCAATAAAAAAGTCAGCATTTAAAGCCACCATCCCATCTGGGCAAAGGGGAAAAGAACAATTCTTCTGCTACCAATGTGGTCAGAATGAACACAGTGCTGCCAAGTGCCATAATAAAAAAAAACCCTCCTTAGTGTATAAAAAGCTAAGGATCAGTTAAAAAAGATCCGGTAGCTGCCAGAAAGTCCGGGGACGGGGACCACCCAGGCCTGCAAAATTTAAAAATTCCCCAAAACAGACCGTCCAGCTGAAATCCCCGCAGGACTAATAGGGCCTCGAGCAGAGGTCATGGTAAAAATTAAAGGGAAGGAGTGTAAAGCCGTGCTTAACACTGGATCTCAAGTGACTATTATATTTCAGTCATTCTACCAACAAATGCTTAGGTACCTGCCTATACAGCCACTGACTGGCGTTGGTCTGTGTGGCCTCAGCATGGATAAATACCCCTACCAAGGGTATGTCATAGTGCACCTAAAATTCCCAAAAAAGGTTGCTGGGGTTAAAAAAAAAGGTAGTGCAATTGGTGTTTCAGACCCTCAAAGAGGGCCCATACCATTGGGTATAAATACCTGTCCCCCTCCTCTCTCAATTCACTGGGTTTTATAACCCATGCCCCTTGTCAAGCAAGTGCTACTTAGGTAATGGTGAAGGACTCACTCAGTCCTTCTGTCATACAACAGTTCCACTGGCCTTGATTCACAGAATCAGGGTAACAAAACTTTATTCTTCCTGCCCCAATAACAAAAAAACTAAAAATCCCACACCAGCCAAAGTAACCACTTTGGGTTGCTGTTGTTTCATGCCAGGCGAGTGGGTGTGCCTATGCAAACAAAATCAGCCCCTAAAGTTCTTTTCCACACTCGCCATAATTCAGCACCAAATGTCAGGGTAAAGCTCATCCTGACTCTGCTTACACAAGTAATTCATATTATAACAATATTTTTATGAAGGATATGGGGCGTAATATGACACTCCCTTCCAGGACTGCTGGATGCATGAGCAAATAAAGCAAATTACATTTAGAATATATGCAGAGTCCAAGTCACTGGTTTCCCAGTGGTGGTGAAATCAATCTAGAAGGCCCTGTATATCTGCTACCACTCAGTGCAGGATTCCATCATTCTTTTTTGTTTTGTTTTAAATAATGTCACAAATTCTAAATTCTATTCAGTAAAATGCTTAAGAAAATGACAGCTTAATATGACCTTGGTCTAATCACACATTACATAGTCCTGCACTGACTTGTCTTTAACAGAAAAAAAGGGAGAGGAATTGTCAAGGAGGTACATGGCAGTATTATAAGGAGTAACAGGATGAAGCCAACAATGAAGAATTTAGATCATATTAAAGTACAGCATTCCCTTCCTTCACTAAAGCTTTATAAGGTGCCAGTTAAAATGTTTAAGATAAAAAAAATTCAATACTATTGATTTTATAGGCATTTATTTCATTTGAGACCTGTGCTTCTTTCATGTAGAGAAAAGCTCTTGAAACATGCCTGTTTTCCCTTATACTTGTTATCCTGTAATTTTGTTCTTGAAAAGCATGATGTGATATTTTGGGGAGAGCCATAGTGTTAAGAAAATATGTATGGTCACCTTCAAGAATATCAACCAGGTGATGGATGGTGCTAGTGGTATATCAGATTGCAGATTATGCAGTGGCTGTGGGACAGATGTTGGGAGACCACTATATTGTCTAAACTAGGATAAAAGGTGCATTATTAAAAACATATTCTGTGTTTAACAAATTGAAGCTACATGGCGATAATTGGTGAAAATGCTATTAGTTAGGCAGACGACCAAGAATCTTCCTTCAAATGTATGTTACTTTTTTTAATTTGGAAGCTTTTATTTTGTGGAAAAATTAATTAGAAACACTATTTGGGGAATTAAATAACAGCTTTCATTTGTTTCTATTCTTTGCTTTCAATTATGACTTTTAAACATTTTAAGTGATGCAGAACGAATGTTAATGGTAAATTGCTGAAGTGTGATAATTGATTGATTTATTAATAGAAGAGATGTAATGCTCAGTGGGAGGTTCAATTTAATTTACCATGAGAAACGTAGTAGTGGTCATATTAAAAGCAGGATTCTTCACTTTGGAGTTTGCACATGTTTCCCTTACCAAATATAGCTGTATTTGCACATGTTTCCCTTACCAAATATAGCTGTATTTGCACAACTACCAACCACAACCTAGGGCCTGATTTTTCAGAGTTGCTGAATGCTTGCAGCTACCCTTGAATTCCACTGGAACTGTGATACACAACACTTCTAATTCAGTCTCTTTTAATCTGTTTTTTAGTTCTGCCAGTAGACATGTAAGTGATTAAAGTGCCACGACCTACAGTGTAGAAAGCAAAGAGCAAGGACTGTCTTTGTATTATATGTTTATACAATGGGGCTCTGAACCCCAACTCTGGTCCTTAAGCATTAGCGAAATAACAGTAATCATCAGTAATAAGGAGAGTGCATACCGAAGGCAACAATGGTCATTTTTTATCATGAAGAGAAAGGGGACAGGAGTAACTCCAGTATCAGCCACTTCCAGAGATAGCATGGCAAACTAGCCTAACCAAGTCTGATCCAAAGTATATATGGGAATTCCAAGGAAAGAAACTCCCCTTTCCATGTTCTTTCACTCACTTATTCAGCACAAGTAGATTTAGAAAAGCAGCAAGAAAATGTTGATGTGGGAGTGTGTGAAATAGGCCTAAGGGCAGGGGGAATCTTTGGAATATTGTTGAGGGAATGGATCCTAAAAAGAAACACTTTCTAAAATTCATCAAAGGAGCTTCATGAGTATGCTTCAAATATTTGTCTTAATTAAGCCTAGCATGGACTATATTATTTAGTATATGGTAAAAAAGGAAGGATTTATTATCTAATAGCTTACTATCTGCAATATAATTACCAAATCTCATTTGGGGTTATTAATGATTTCTTTCAAATGGGCACAAAATTGCTGAGGACCAGATCCTGTACGGGGAGATTTTGGCAAACCAGCAAAGTGCCTGAAACCACTATGACTTATTGCTAAAAGCAGCCGTATCAGCAGGCCATAAATTGGCCATGCAGCAGCCTCAGCTTAACCAAGGCAGGAGAGGAGTGGGTTTGGGTGCCACAGAAAGGGCAGCTTGACCCCACATCCTTCCTGATAAGAATTGTATTGAAGTTGCTGATACCTGCATTTTAGAAGAACAGGAAGCTTGTCTATGTGCTCTCAGGAATGTGTCTGTCAGGGCCTCAAGGCTGCAACTCTGAAAAAAAACACACCTGATTAACTGATGACCAAAAGGAAACCTCTTGCTTGACCTTTGAAAAACTGCTTGCTTAACAAGTTTTCTTTAAGTGACGTGTCATTGTATTATTAACGTATAAATTAGGGGGGAAAGTTTGAGCTAGTTGGACTCTTCATGAGGGTTTCTTCAGGGACTCTCCCTCTGGATGAATCTTGTGGTCCCCACCAGCAGATGGAAGATTTGGCCACCAGAAGTGTCATAAACAGATAGTTAAGGGTTAATGCCTCTTTTACCTGTAAAGGGTTAAAAAGTTCACCTAGCCTAGCTGACACGTGACCAGAGGAACCACTGGGAGGACAAGATGGTTCAAAAGGAAGGAAGGAAGTTCCCTTTGTCTGGGTCAGTTTCACTTTTGACTGGAGTGGAAAAGCTCCAGGATTCAGCCTCTTATTAAGTAGTGAGTGTTAGTGAAGGAAATAAATAGGTTTATGTTTATTTCTTTGTAACTTGCCTTGTGCAATTAGAGGAATAATCAAATTGGGTATTTGGGTATTTTTTGTGTAACTAAGTTTTTGTCCCGGGGAACATCCTCTGTGTTTGGAATCTGTTGTCTGTGAGAGTAGCTGGTATGCTAATCTCTCCCAGAGGGTTTTCTTTTACCTTTATTTTCTTTAATTAAAAGCCCTTTTTAATAACCTGATTGATTTTTCCTTGTTTTTAGATCCAAGGGGGTTGGATCTGGATACACCAGGAGTTGGTGGGAGAAAGGAGGGGGATGATTAATTTCTCCTTGTTTTAAGATCCAAGGGGTTTGGATCAGTGTTCACCAGGAAATTGGTGAAGAAGTCTCTCAAGGCTACCCAGGGAAGGGAATTAGTGCTTGGGAATGGTGACAGCCTGTTAATTGAGCTTAGAGCTTCTCATGCAGGTCTCCCACATCTGTACCCTAAAGTTCAGAGTGGGGAAGGAACCTTGACAGGAAGGCTGCTGCTGTGTCACTCGAGAGCCACACTCAGCTTCGGGGTGATTTAGTAACTTGTTGCGGACGTGTGTAAGTGCTTGAGGCTAAGTAAAGTTTAGCTTGTGTTGTCCTGTTTGTGCCAGCCATCTATCGGTCGGATGTCTGTGTCTCCCTTGATTTATTTCCTGACACCACCTGACACAGAGTAAAAGTTACCAAGAGCTTTGGGTTGAAAGAACCCCAGGTAACAATCCCCAGAGGGTGTTATTTGGCATAGATCCATTTAAATAAATGAATCCATGCCGATTTATATCAAATGTGGCTCTAGCTCTAGGATTCTAAAGTTCAGGATGGAAGTTGATAAGTGAAAAGCCCCTTTCATACTATTTTTAATTCCTTCAAAAACAAGTGGGGACGCATGAGCCTACCAAATGTAGCTTATCTTTGAAAATGTATTTCTTATACAGCTTCTGCAGATGCTAAAAAATAAAATTGGCACTTTTAGAAAGCTTAAAGCCATATAATTAATAGTATATATGACATGGATTATGGATCAACTAACTAAAAATAAACCTATTTCCTTGAAATGAGTGAGTAAAAGGTGCAATAAAAAAGTATAATTTCCTTAAACAGAAAGAATTCTCATGTTTTCTATAGCTCACAATAACAATGATTCATAGGCAAAGTAGATCGACACCCTTGATCTAATTCAAAAGAAAAATGCTGACTAAAAAATAAAACTTGACGTATAGAGAATGCCAAAGCGACAACAGCAACAACAAAAGTTCTATGCTGCCTCAGATGAGTTGACTGGGACTGCAGCTACGGTAGCGCCAAATGTCAGCAATAGTAGTAGTACCCTCTTCTCATCACACCAGTTACATCACTTGAACTGATACCGACAAACAGTTAAACTCCTTAAGAAGACAAGATAGTCAAAAACTGCTCAAGAATCAGGTGGTTTTATTGCTAGTATCTTCAATTCATAGCATTGTACACTTTGGAGTAAACCAGGCATTTTGAACCGAAAAGCCAATATTCATGTGTTTATTTTTTATTAAACATCTACCTCTTGATCTATGCATATGCACAATATGTATTAACTAAACACAAATGGGCCAGTGTTAACAATTAAAAGCCACCCTAAATCACCAAACTAGGTTCCTTTGTTCTCCCTATACACCTAATCATTCCTCCCTATTGCCCCACTGATCTCACTCATCAGGTAAAGATTATTAACATTTTATGGGCAGTCACAGATTGGGCTGCTCTATAGCACCCCCTGCAGGGCCAAATGTGATGCTGTAGGCACTCCTTACTTTAGTGCACAATTTGTGGCCACCAGCTTGTAATCAATGAACTGAGGATATCAAAACTCAGAATTTGGCTGTCTGTGCCTTTAAGAAACAAACAAAAAACAAAGACAAGCATTTAGTTGCATCATTTGAGGGCAAGGCCCTGACCTGATCCTGGGCTAGTACTGAGAAACTCCTCCTCTCTGCCCATCTCACCCAGCATTGCCCCTGAGGAGAAGCAAGCAAGCTTTCTTAACTGGCCTGCTGGATCCTGATTGGACAGTGTCTCCTCCCTCCTAAGCCTCTAGAGAGCTGTCTTGTTGGTCCTTGTGATGGGATTCAACTCACCAATCTGGTGCTTCCTGCTGGCTGTCCTTGGAATTAGCTTAGTTCATCAGTGCACCCTCATCTGGTGACATCTCACCACTGTCACTTCTGCTGCAAGACCCATGTCACCCTCGGGACTGTGGCATCCTCTTCAGGACACAGCCCTCTGGCTGTGTCACAGTCTGTTCTCCCCCCTTTGGGGGGAACCACAGTCCACTGTCCGGCCACTTCCTCTGAGTCAAATGGGGGTGGGGGATGACCCAGGCCCACCCACTACTCCAGGTCCTACCCCAGGGACCCTGTAGATGGCAGCCACATGCTGCATCCCCTCCAACCCAACAGTCTACTTCCCTGGGCCACTTCCCCACAGCCCCAGCACCTTCTCCACCCTTGTCTCAGAGCCCCAGCCTGTCAGCAGTCAGCCAGAAGCTCACCCTTGCTCCCCTGATCCTGCCCAAAACTGCCCTCTGCCTGCAAGGCAGCTAGTCCTCCTCCCTCCCCGAGCTCCAGGGAGTGACTGACCTGCTCTGCCCTGCTGCTCTTCTTATATGGGCCTGCCTGGCCCTGATTGGCAGCTCCTTTTAGCCCTCTCTCATTGGCTGTTTCCTGCATGGGCTCCTTAGGGTCCTCTCCAATTGGCTACCTGCTGCGCGGCCTCCCTAGGGTTCTATTAACCCTTTATGGGCTAGTGTGGGGCAGACGCCCCATCACAGTACCCTCTAACACAGGGCAGAGTAGGCTGACAGTCCCCATCACATGGGCTACATTGAAGAGAAAGTGCAACATAGCACTCTGTTCCCTGCAGGCTAAATCTTTTCCCCACACTATGTATACCCTCTGGAAGAAGGCCCAGGAGCCTTACCACATTTTCCTCTTTCTGTGAACTCTGTTATATCTAAGACTTACTAATTTGTCACATCTTCCTGAGTCACTCACATGAATAATCTATTTCAGCAATCATATTTTTTTTTCACTGAATATCCATCATTATGTGCTGCTTTTTCATCAGACTGTTCATTTGGAATCATTATGAACTATATCCAACAGCTACAATTATTTAGAATTAATGCTCCACTCTGGTACTCTCTTTTGATAGAGTAAAATCCTTGTTATTAGGACACCAGCAAACTAGAACAGGCAGATATCCTGATGAAGAGAAGAGTTCATTAAAAATAAAAGTTGGATAAAGCTTAAGAAGAATTTTAAAAATACTGCACCGAATAAAATGATATTAACTGCATTTCAAGACAGATTCCTTGTTGCTATAAGCACGTGCAACTCAATTGACTTCAGTGTAGTTGCACCTATGAGGGCCAGAGGTGAATTTCAACCATTATCTTTATTTCTTCATTTAATCTTTATTTGATAATTTCATTATTAAGAGAGTGGAATGTGGAATTGCTCACCCATTTAACACTTGGCTAACCCCTGTTTAATCAGTTGTCACTGGACAAATTCCATTAGGTTAATCTTTTTGGTTAATACTGTCCCAGTTAAATATCAGTCATTATTTACTATCATTAGGTAATTTTTTTCCCTGGGAGAGGACATAATAAACCAACCATTTGAAAAAAGCACAGTCCAGTCATATGTTTGTACTTAGCACTATTGCATTGCTGCTGTTTTCAAGGACCTTGCAACAATGTTTTAAGAAAATCTACCCATCCACATGAAAAAAGGCTCGAGAGCTTGGCAAATATTGGAAAATGCTTTGTGAACACATTGGCTAAATAGGACTCACAACTCAATCCAACCATGTCCATTCCCCTTATTGTTCTTTTTACGCAAACATACCAGTGACAAGTTTACATTTTTACTCACTCAGATAAGAAACTGTATTTTTGCCCCTCGAAAATACAGCATTTGCCATTGAAAAGTCGACATTTTCTATATTATTATTACTACCGTGAATATGGCTGCTCACTGCTGTGCTACTCAATGGTGCACCACAACTCTAAGGAAAATGCTGAAAGCACTTCAATGCTAGTCTCTATAGGTGTTAGATATGGCAGCGATGAGCACATTGTAAAGGTCCTGGTGCTATTCAGTGGGGTTCATGGCAAGGCATATAAACCCTGCCAGAAATCTGGGAGGGGAGGGTACATGACCCTGCATTCTCCCCACCCCCAAGCATCGCCTCTGAGATGTGGCATGTCCCAATAAACACAGATACTGAAGTGGCTAAAGTTAATGGATATTTTACTACAGCTGGCAGAAAAGGGAAAGGTTGCAGATAACCCAGGGGCAGTGACTTAAGCTTTTACTTTTCAAGGTAAAACAGTATTTCTGAGCTTGCCCCCTGGGAGCAGTCCAATATGGGGTTAGGGATCCTCAGACCTATTGCCTGGAATGCTCTTTCCTCTCCATTTCTCTATTAGAGACAAGTGGGTATCTCACACGTTTCCTGGCCAGTGGTGTGTTACACTGGGGGGCCTCTCTGAATTTGTCCCCCTGCTGCTGCAGCAGCGCCTCCCACGAAGCTCCTACTGAACTGCTCCAACAGTGGTAGCAAATAAACTACAAGGTCCCCCAGTCCCTAGGTGTATATCACATCCCTGTAGAAGGACAGTAAACTCCCATATTGTTTCCAACATCCAATCAGAGCACACTGGCCACTTTCCAGGCTAATCCCCAGTGCCTTCTTCAGGCTCCCATCCCTTTAAAAGCCTTGGCTGGCTTTTGGCTCTGTTTCCCTGAGCATCTCTTTCATGCCATCTGCTCTCATCTTTTGGATGCTCAATCTCTGCAGCTCCCCACAGATTGAGCACAGACCTACTTCCAGCTGGAATGCCTACCCCTCACAGCCAGCTCTGCATGCAGTTCCTCAGCTTCTGCTCCCTTCATCCACTTCCCGCTCTCCACACAGCTCTTCAGCTTGCTTCCCTGAACTGCTTCCTGCTTGCCATGTGGCTCTTCTCACTGCTTTATGTCTTCAGTACTCACCTCCCTACTTCCCAGGCTCCAGCGGTGCCTTCCCAAAGAACAAGGTTATTTCTTCTACACATGCTGGTCCCTATGTGTATTCCACACATTGGTGCACTCCATGTGCTTGAGACCAGACATTTCTAGCAAGTAGTTTCCCCATTTGGTCTGCATCTGCATGGTTGTTTCCTCGTGCTTTGAACTGAGAGCATAAGGGGCGGTGCAGACAGACACCTCTCCAGTTCCTTCTTGCCACCACATGGCCCAAGTCAGAGTCCTCTGTGTCTAAACCTACCTTTGCACCATTTTCATGACTGTAAATATAATTATATATGGTTTCTAGTGTTTCATAGTCTAATTAGTTAGTGTACTTTAGTTTCTCCCCACCTTGGGGACCCTCCCCTTGGGAGAAGGACTATGCCCTGAGTCCTGGGATTTAAGAATTGTGTCTCCTGCCCCTCTCCTTTTTTGTCAGTGATGACTACTAGTGCTGCCTTTACTGCCTTGGGGAGATTCACATCTCTGCCAAGTGCAGCATCTGCTGCTCCTTCCCTTCCCATCCCAAGAAGGATGGGAGCTTCGACTGAGGATGTACCTCATGAAGAAGCCCATGAGACCCCCATGAGATCCAGGCCAAGTGAGCCAAAAAACTAACTTCTCATTGGCCTATTCCAATGTCCAGAGGAGCCACTGCCTCCACATAGAAAGGCTAACCTGGACAGAGACTTGGGAGGTCTTGGACCCATCCTCCATCCAGACATGACTACCCAAGGGACCAATGGTACCCAATGCCTTTCAGTCCCCTCCAACTAGTTGACCCTTCATACTGGTCCTGTTGGGGGTCAGGGAATCTCTATGCTGGACACTCCAGATTCATGCCTAAATCCCACTGGCCCTCTTCTCCTAGCAAATATGAACTGGTTCTGTTGGAGTGTGCAGAGGAAGAAATCAAGCCAGACCACTGGTTCTGAGGGTATGTCATCTTCTTCCCCTAGCGAGGCAATAGCCCCATCCTCACCATCTCCCCTAATGACCACAGGCAATACCAAGAGCTTTTACAGAAGATAGTGACTGAACTCCAGATCCCACTTGAGGAGAGCCATGATATACAACATGAGCTTCTGGATATCTTGGAGCCCACCTGCCTAAGTAAATGAGGCCATCATGAAACCTGCTGAGGTGGCATGGCAAATTCCAGCATCAGACACCCCCACCCCAAAAAGGGCTGAGAGGGAACAGTTTGTTCCAGCTAACAGGGCAGAGTTTCTGTTACCCACTCTGCCTCCAACTCCCTAGTAGTGCAAGCAGTCAGAGAAATCCAGGCTACAATACCCCAAGGTTACCTCTGCAGAAAAGGGCACTAAATGCTTCGAACTTCTGGGGAGGAAGGTATTTTCATCCTCCCATTTAGAATCTCTAATCACCAGGCTGTTAGTAAAGTTCAATTTAATAAATTACTCCAAATTCTTGGAGTTGAAAAACAAACTCCCTCAGGATAATAGGGCACAATTCCAAGTCCTTATTGCTGATGGCAAACTGTTCGCTAAGACCTCATTTCAAGCTACAGTGGACACAGCCTATACCACACCCAGAGCTATTGCTACTGCAATAGTTATGAGCATGAATTGTGGCTTCACTCTTTGGGGTTCTCCAAGGAGGTCCAGAATACCACTGAGGAATTGCCCTTTGACAAATCTAATCTCTCTATCGAAAAGACAGAGCATCACTACACTCATTAAAAAACTCCTGGACAACCTTCCACTCCCCGGGCATTTATACCCCATCCCCAAAGAGGAAACACTAGGTGTATAAGCCAAGACCTCCCCCTTAGCTGTTCTACCACCAGTGCTCTTGTGAAACACTGCACAGATATCAAATGATACAAAGACCAAGATATGCAACTTCTTTCACCTGAACTGCTACCACTCAGCCACATCTACCAATCAGGATTCTTTTTGATGGGATACTTGAGAACCATTTACCTTTATTGATGGCAACCTAAACTGGCCCCAGAACCTTTAGGTTTTTTCATCCACAGCTGGAGGGCAATAACAATGGACAAGTACTGCATATTATTCACTCTAGCTACACCACTGAGTTTCACTCTTCCCCAAAACCCAGCCCCTCTTCAGGAACCACTCTAATGAGGAAATCCTCCATCAGGAAGTGGACTCTCTTCTCCAGTGAGGGGCTATAGAGCAAATGCCACCTAAATATCAATGAAAAGGGTGCTTCTCCTCAAATTTTACAGTCCTCAAGAAAAAAAAAAGAGAATGGAGACCCATTCTCGACCTACATACATTAAACATTGACAAATGTTTGTCAGTCAGCTTACCAGAATTTCCTGTAGGAATCAATGAATGACTTATGACTCTTCATCTTGAGATCAGCAACAACCAGTCTGCTGCTGCCATCAGAGTGTATGCCCCAACACTTGATCCTCTCGAGGATATCAAGGAACAATTCTATACAGATCTTGACAAAGTCTTGACCAACATTCCCAAGGAAGACAAGATCATTCTCCTCAGAGATTTTAATGCTAGAGTCAGGCAGGAGTCAGATCTCTGGAATGCCACTATCAGAAAAGAAGGAGTAGGAAAGGCTAACTCCAATGGTATCCTCCTCCTGGGAAAATGCATAGGCTATGACTTGGTTATCATGAACACCCTCTTTAGACAAAGTGAGAAATATAAGACCACCTGGAGACACACTCGCTCCAAGCATTGGCACCTTCTTGACTATGATATTGTTAGAGCTCGAGATTGGAAGGATGTCCACATCAGAAGGGCCAGCCATGGAACCAATGACTGTTGGACAGACCATCGCTTTGTTAGATCAATCATGAATTTCCAGATCGCCTCAAGGCATCGCAAACAGGCAAAATCAGTATGAAAGAAATTCAACGTCAAGTACCTGGAAGATATAGTGACTTGGGAGAAACTTCAGCAGTATCTCCAAGAGAAGTTTGCTGCTATGGCTACAGCTGATGATAATGAAAATTTCTGGAAGGGATTAAAGACTGCCATTCTCTCGGCATGTGCTGAATCCATTGGCTATGTCACCCACCATCACCAAGATCAGTTTGATGAGAACAATGCTGAGATTCAGGGCCTGCTCAACCGGAAAAGAAAAGCCACATCACACCAGCAGAAGAATATTACACCAGCAGAAGAAAGAGTCATACAAGCAACTCAAGGCTGAAGCCCAAAGGAAAATCCATGACATCAAAAATAAGTGGTGGCAAGAAAAGGCAAAGGAGATTGAGCTTTATGCTGATAAACATGAAATGAGGAGTTTTTTTCAGGCAATAAGGGCCATTTATGGCCCATGCTCCCATGGACCCACACCACTCCGAGTCCAAGATGGATCAACGTATTTTAAGGACAATGAAGCCATCAAAGCCAGATGGAAGGAGCATTTTGAGTTACTCCTGAACTGTGAGTCAACTGTCTCTGATGCCACTATCGAATCTATACCTCAACAACACGAAAGAGAATCTCTTGCTGACCCCCCAACCCTCGAAGAAGTAACATGAGCCATTATGCAAACTAAGAACAACAAAGCAGCAGGGCTAGATGGCATACCAGCTGAAGTCTACAAGTTTAGAGGTGAAGAACTGGTAAGGAAGCTTCACAAACTTTACCTTCATATCTTGTATAATGAGAAGATTCCAGAAGACTTGAGAAATGCTAACATTGTTACAATCTTTAAGAAAGGAGATAAGTCGGAGTGTGGAAACTATCAAGGCATTGTCTTGCTATCTACAGCAGGGAAAATTCTTGTCCATATCCTCTTAAACCAATTACTTCCTCTTGCTGAGGAAATATTGCCAGAATCTAAGTGCGGTTTTAGACCATCCCACATGAAAACCGACATGATCTTTGTTGCCCACCAAATCCAGGAAAAGTCTCGGGAGCAAAATCAGGACCTGTACATGGCTGTCATTGATTTGACAAAGGTCTTTGACACTGTCAATCACAAAGCCCTGTAGAAGGTGCTGGCCAGATTTGGCTGCCCTCCAAAATTTATTAAGGTACTGAGGCTTCTCCATGATCTGATGACTGCCATGGTTCTCTGTAATAGTCTTTAGATGGAACCTTTCATCATCAAAACTGGGGCTAAGCAAGGATGTGTTATTGCTCCAATCCTGTTTTCTATCTATTTAGCAGTCATTTTGGTCCTCGTTAAAGATCACCTCCCCATTGGAGTTAACATTCAATATAGAAAATTTTTGACATCTCTGCTCAAAGTCTAAAGTCTTCAGGGCTTCCATTACTGATCTTCAGTATGCTGATGATTGTGTCATCCTCACACACACTGAGAATGACCTTCAGTCCATAGTGGATTTTCGTGCACAAGCTTACTGAAGCCTAGGAATCTCACTCTATAGTGAGAAGACTAAGGTGGTCTATCAACCTGCTTCAGGCCTTTCACATGACCCACCACAAATCACCATTGAGGGTCAGACTTTGGAGACAGTTGAGCACTTTTGCTATCTTGATATCAACTTTCTCAAAATGCAAAAATCAACAATGAGATCCAGCAGAGGATCCAGTGCACAAGTGCTTCCTTAGTGAAATTGCTCTGACACATTTTCACGGACTGTGACCTATGGCAGGACACCAAGATCCAGGTTGTGATGTTACACCCCATATTCTTCATAGAAATATGGTTATGATATGACTATGGCATAACTAAGATATGTTTTATACAAGATCGCTCATGTGTGAAGTATCACTGAAAAGATTATGACCTACTGAATGTATTTATTCAATTTGCATACATGTATCATTTTTGTATCTGAAGCTAGGAATATTGACCATGTATCTGTATTTCAAATGTGCTACTTTGGGTGACACCCACAATTAGCCCTTCAGGTACAACAATGAAAAATTCAGACAGGGCTGATGGCCCATCAGCAAGGACAATGGACTGTGAAAGCTGGCTCCAGGCTTTTTGCCGCCCCAAACAGAAAAAAAGGGGGCCGCAGTGCCGCCACCTAAGCAAAAATAAAGGCCGGAGTGCCACCCCAAGCACATGCTTGGAACTCTGGTGCCTAGAGCCGGCCCTGTGTGCGGATTCCAGACTCTTGCCTCCCAAAACAAATCCTCTACTCTTAGCTCACCCATGGTCAGAGATCCCATGGGGGAGTCAGAAGAAATGCTACAAAGACACACTGAAACCGTATCTTAAGAAAACTGATGTGGACATCACAAACTGGAAGGAACAAGTCACCAACCAATCCCAATGGCACCATATCCTCCATCAGGCAGTGGCCCGCTTCTAGGAGAAGCGCCTTGCCCTCAAAGCTGAAAAGAGAGGGAGGAGGAAAGAAAAAGAAATAACTTTCTTTCAGCAGGCAGATAGCCTGCCACAAAATGTCTGTATCTACATTGGGAGGATTTGTGGTTCCAGGATTGGACTCCTAAGTCATCTCAGGACCCATATGTAAATCCGTGGTAGAGATCATCCTCGAATTGAGGGATTGCCAATCAATCACACTAAACATTTTTATTCACAAATCAAAATTCCACATGGTTTCATTGGCATTGATAATCTCCTTCCTGAAGACAACAGCCAGGGTCTTCACAAAGGTCCTCTCGGTGGTAGTAGCTTAGTTGAGATGAAACAGTTATACAGTCTTCCTCTACCTGGATGATTGTGCAGACCCAACTGGGAGGTTCAGCTGGCAACCTTATTTTTGTTCCACCTTCTGGCATCCTTGAAAATCTGGGTAAACAGAGAAAAATCTACTCTTACTCCCACAGAAACCATAGACATTATAGAAGAAACCCTAGACTGAACTTCAGTAAAAGGTTCTCTTGATGAACAGATTTCAAACCATAAGCAGCCTGATAAAACAAGTAATCTACAGACCTCAAACCACAGTCAAAGTCTGTCTTTCCCTGCTAGGCGAGATGGCCTCATGTTCTTATGTAATGCCATTCGCCAAGCTTCACCTCCATTGCCTAAAGGCCTGTCTCTGGTCTATTTACTACCTGGCAGATACAACATGAATATCAAGGTAACAATCCCTGCTAAGGTTATGGCTTCCTTTGCATGGTGGATGAACTGGGGGTTGGTGCATGCTGGAGTCCCTTTCATTCTGCCAACATCCAAGGCAACATGGACATGTGTCCAAGGTGACACCTTTCATAGGATGGGGAGCCCACATAGGCAGTCATACTGCACAAGGCACATGAACTCCATAGGAGACCAGAATGCACATTGGTCTCCTAGAAATAAGGGCAACCTGACTGGCCTGCAATGCATTCTTTCCACTTATACATATCCAGACAACCTTCTTCTATATTAACAAACAAGGAGAAGCAAAATCTCCTCCTCTCTGTATAGAGGTGTTCCATTTATGGAATTTGGGTATCCAGAACCACATCACCCTCTCAGCAATGTACCTCTTAGGTGCTCAAAACTCTCTGGGGGACAATCTCAGCTGACTCTTCTTCACAGACCATGAGTGAGAGATACATAAGTCAGTCCCAAATGAAATCCTTACTCAGTGGGGAACACCATCCTGGGACCTGTTTGCCTCCCAGACGAACAAGAAGTTCAGTCTATACTGCTTCAAAACAGCACTTGTCTGGGATTCCAAGGGCAATGCCCTTCTGCTATCCTGTACAGACTACCTGAGGTATGGAGGTACTTACCTGTAACAGGCGGTTTTTTAAGATGTATGGTCCCTATCTGTATCCCACTACCCTCCCTCCTTCCCCTCTGTTTCAGATCCTCTCTTCTTTGTGGTAATAGGAAGAACTGGAGAGACATTGATCCACACTATCCCTTCTGCCCTTGGTTCAAAGCATGAGAGGAACCATTGCGCAGGCACAGAACAACAGATGATACTTTCTAGAAATCTCCATTCTCGGGTAATATGGAGTGCATGCATACCCATGTGTGAATTACAGATAGGGTCCACACATCTCAAAGAGCCTCTACTTACAGGTAAGTAACCTCCATTTCCTGGCTCCAACCTTTTGCAAAGAGTTCCCACCCTTCCTCTCTTGGGTTGGAGAGGGGGCTGGGTATGCTTTTCCACCTTGGAATTTTAGGTTAGTAGGGATGGGTTAGATGGGAATAGTTGGTTTCCAGCTTAGCTGATTCATCACAAACAATGTCAGGCCACAAACAATGTCAGGCCCCTTTGTGCTATGTATTGCACAAACACATAGTAAAAGACAGTCCCTGCCCCAAAAACCATATCACCTAAACCAGGCCTGCACAACTCAAAGTGGCGAGGGCCATATTACTCCAAAGAAAACAGCTGAGGGCCGAACCCCCCCGAAAGCTGCCAACCCTGCCCCAGCGCCACCCAAAACACAACACCGCGCCACCCACCCCACAAAAACACGCCCCCCCAGCGCTGCCGAAACAACCCCCCCGCCCCAGCGCCACCTGCCCCGTGGAAACAAACCCTCCTTCCCCAGCGTCACCCCACCGAAACAGCAGTATTGAACCTCGGTAATTTGTTATAGCGGGCCCCAAAGGTAGTATAATTAAGGTAAAAGAAAAATGTCTTTTTGCTAGAAGTAGAATAAGATCTTCCCCACCCCTCCATTTTGTAATCAATTGCCCTGTTGAATGAATGAGGTGTGAATGAGGAAGGTGTGGAAGGCAGGCACCTCCAGACAGCTGCAACACTTGGAGAGGGCAGGGCCGGCTCTAGGATTTTTGCCGCTCCAAGCAAAAAATTTTTTGGCCGCTCCCACGTTTTTTTTCGTGCCCCTCTGCCCCCGGCCCCGCCGCAACTCCACCCCTTCTGAACCCCTTCCCCAAATCCCCAGCCCTGCCTCCTCCCCCAGTGTGCCGCATTTCCCCCCCACCATTGCTTCCTGGGGGCCCCCCGTGACCTCCGGCCCTAGCTCACCTACGCTCCGCCTGCTCCCCCTGGTGTGCTGCCGCTCCGCTTCAGGCGAGGGAGGGTAGAGAAGTGGAACAGTGGTGCGTTCAGGGGAGCAGGCGGAACGGAGGTGAGCTAGGGTGGGAGGGGGAAGGAAGTAACGGGGGGCAGGAGGGTAGAGGAACCACTCCCTGCTCCAGCTCACCTCCGCTCCACCACCGCCGCCTCCCCCGAGTACCCCGCCGCTCGGCTTGTCCTCCCTCCCAGCCTTGCTGCATGAAACAGCTGTTTCGCATGCGGCAAGCCTGGGAGGGAGGGGGAGAAGCAGAATGGCGGTGGCGCTCTCAGGGGAGCAGGTGGAGCGGAGGCAAGCTGGGGCAGTGGGGGCACTATTTCCCCATGCCCCAGACTCGGCGCCTATGATGGCCGGTGCCAGAATGCCGCCCCTAGAAATGTGCCGCCCCAAGCACCTGCTTGTTTTGCTGGTGCCTGGAGCTGGCCCTGGGAAAGGGGATGGGAGCCAGACCAGAACAGTAGAACAGGTCAGCCACCGATTTGCCGCTCGCCTCCTCAGCGCCCCTCCCCCGGCTTGCTGACTCACTCCCTGCGACTGCCTGCCCATTTGCCTACTCACCCCCCCACGAGCCGCACAGTGAGCCCACCTACTCAACCCACGCGGGCCGCACAGTGAGCCCACGCGGGCCGCATGCGGCCCCCGGGCCGCATGTTGTGCAGGCCTGACCTAAACAGACAAAGAAATGGAGAAAGAAAGTATGCAGAACTGAGGCACAGAGGATTTAAATGACTTGCCAAAGGCCTGACAGGAAATCTGTGGCAGAGCCAGGAATTGGAACTTGTGAGGTTTGGCTCCAGTCTAGTGCCTTAATCACAAAACCATCTTTCCTTGCTGTGCTATCTGAGATACTGTTATTATTTCCTTACATTTTAAGAATGGCTGCCATGCAAGTCATTTTGGAACTCTGCCATCTGGATCTACACCACATTAAAGTTTGTTGTTTCTCTACACACAAACACCTGTTGTTCATATATTTTCTAGTAGCTGATGGGTGAAAGCCATTATTCTAAACTAATTTGACAAACATTTGTTTGTGTACTTCAGTTTATTCTCTGCTCTACAGTAAATGCAACTGCACTTGTTTCTGTACAATAGCTCTGCCTCAAATATTCCATGAGGATATTTGTCAAAAATATCATCTATTGTGTACAAATTAAACATTTGGATAACTGCAGAGAAGCCATTAAATGTCACCTTTAAAATTTTGCTGAGTTTTGACTACTTTTTAAATGGTAATAATCTATAATTATTTACACTGTGATCTATATCAGACGCACTGTACTACCCTGAAGGCTTCAAGTTCAGATGGTTTAAACAGTGTTATCTTTGACTATTATTTTTTTTAGCTTGACCCTCACTGACATTAGTTTAAGTCAATATTAAGACTGTGGGTTCAGGCCTGATACTACAGATACTTAGATACCCTATCTAAGAGCTTATGGGCTACACTCTCGCAAAGTGTGTGCATTCATACACATGTCAAAAAGTCAGTGCAAGAACAATTTACTCTGCCGCCGGTATAAAGATGGAAGAAGATGGACTCCCTTCTTCAGGCCCCTCTGAAAAACTGCAACTAAGCTCAGAGGTGAAAGTAAGCCAATACAGTCTGTAAGGCGTACTGCAAGAGCCGGTACACAGCCAACCGTACCTGGAGGGGGCAGCTTCCCCAGGCCGGCAATTTAAAAGGGTTCTGGGCTCCAAGCAGCAGCTGGAGCCACAGGCCCTTTAAATCACTGCCAGAGCCCTGCAGTAGCGGAGGCGGCTGGAGCCCCGGGCCCTTTAAATCACTGCCAGAGCCCCAGGGCTCGCGGCTGCTTCCGCAGCTACCACTACCATGGGGCTCTGGTGGTGATTTAAGGGGCCTGGGGCTCCCGGACGCTGCTACCGCACCTGGAGCCCCGGACTCTTTAAATCACTGCTGGAGCCCCAGGAAAGCGGTGACAATTTAAAGGGCCTGGGGATTAAAAAGCCCCACCCCTTCTGTCTGAGGCCCTGCCCCCTTGCTCGGGACCTTGGCCCTGCATACCAGTAAGTCCCTAAAGTTACTTTCACAGCTGACTAAGCTACTCTGTAGGGCAGCATTCTCTCACCCATACAAGCATACACACAGTGCAATAGAGACCTGGGGGTACAGTCTGCATACCTATGCAAGTTGGGATGTACAGGAAGCTTCCCAAGCCAAGTCATCATCCCCATATGCACGGAATTTCTTCCTACTCTTGCTACAAACAGTATTATTATGAATACTGGTTAGTATTTCTGTTACACCTAAATACCCTGATCAGGATTGGAGGCCCAGTGGCTTAGGCACTGTGCTAACAGAGGGGACAAGTTCCCACCCAAGACAGCTTACACCTAATTGCTCTTGATTAGGAGTCTAAATGCCATTTTCAAAAGCACCTCTAGGTTCCTAAATGCCTAAATCACTTTTGAAAATGGGACTTAGACAATTGTAATAATTTTCCCTTTAGCTCATGTGTAACTTTAAGCATGTAAATAATCCTACTGACTTCAATACAAGGTGCACAAAAATCAATTATATTTTAAAAACTAAAAAACACTTTTGTTATTTAAATCAGATTTTTTAAATATTTAAATTAAATAACGGTTTGGGGTTTTTTTTAAATAAAACTATTTAAAATGAAATTTGAAATTGACAACCTATGTTAAGGCCTATATATATAACAATCATTTACATTAAATTAAAATAAAAAAACATTGAGTCATGTATATTGTTTGCCAAAGTTTTAAAGAGAGTCAAACCACCGAATTGGTGGAAGTCACTGGCTAAGCACTGGAACCAGAGTTTGCTAAAGTGCTAAACAGCAATAGCCACTTCTGCAGGTGCAGAGAGAATATTTACTTTGTTTCGGTTTATTCACCTAGTTCAGTTCAATGACTAGTTCCTTCGAAGTTAGGAGACCTGAAAAACAGAAAAATCTCATTTGCCTTTTTCAATCTATGAATATAATCTAGGTGTGAGAGGGTGAGATTGACTCTTTTTTAAAATCTTGAAGGACATGGTGACCAAAAGCAATACTTTCCATTTTTTAATACAGATAATACTTCATTTATTTAATAAATCAGTTTGTTTTAAATTTAAAACTTGTTTTGATATACTTTTTGATAAACTCCCCCCGCATGTAGCCAGAACTTCTAAATTAGTTTTATTTAATAAAAAAAATAAAATGCTGTTTTGTGCATGTTTAATTGACAAATCACAAGTAAAAAATTAATCATCTAGTAAATAAGAAATGTATCATTCTCCATTTTCTAATATAATAAAAATGGAGGGGGGGAAATAAGAATCTGAATAAATGCAAGTTAAGTTATATAATCGCTTAAATAAATGTGTGTATACATAGTGTATTCTCCTGGTTAGAAAAAAGAAGCACCAAATTTAACATCAAAGCTATAGTTAGTTGCAAATCAATATGTTTTAATGGTTACACCTATCAAAATCAACCTTTCTTTAGGAAAAAAAGAAATACAAATACAAAACATGATTGAAATCAATGGTTTAAATCCAGGTTTCCTGCTTACTGATTTAAAATCAAGATTGACATCTGTGACTCAGATTGCTTTGATTTAAATCTATCTATCCTACTTTAATAAAGCAACTGAAATGGTTACGTGCTTTACTGTATTACAGCCTAAGAATGTGTGAGGAGCTATGTGCCTGTCTGGTCTCAGCCAGGATACAGGCATCTATTAATGCTTATTTTTCAGCATATTTGTGACCCTTTCTGAGGAGAGGGATTCAGCCATTTCCCCTTAGTCTATCCATAATATGTAGCCCTAACAGCCTGTAAGTTATTTAACTAGGAGGATGCTAAATTCAAAATAGCTTTTCATTTGTTATTATTCTGTCCTGAGACTTAGCTAAGACCGAGCAAAAATAATATTGATTATCAATGAGGCTCCACCATTGCACATGGGCACCATGCCAAAGACGCAACAGATCCCTGTCTTGGTAGAATTTGAAAACGTGTCTGCATGTAGCATTTCACTAGAGCTGGAGCAAAGCCACAAACCAAGGTTCAGTCGTGTTGGGACCTGAGGAATTAGCTTTTCACCCACCTCTAAGTTCAGAAGCTATTATATTCAGAATATAATAGTTAATATTAGCCAAGCTACCCTAGCTATTTACAATGTACTGGTTGTGTGTGCATATGCGTGACTGATGTTGCCCTCCAGTGGATGACATAAGGAGAATAAGGGACTTACACCTACTACAAGGAACACCTGTAGAAATTCTTCTATAGCTCAGATAATAGGAGCTCGTGCTTTAGAGAAAAATGGTTAGAGTTCTAGTCTCAGCTCCCTAACAGATGTGTGAGAAATATATAGCACTCATCCCTGTTGTCCGAAGATGTACATTTAAATTAATAGGAGGTACATTTTCTGATAAAATTCTGTCTGACATCCATACCAAAGGCAAATCAGGCTCTTGCTCTGAAGCAGAAGGCTGATAATGTTCAGAATATGATAGGAACAATCGCTCATGGTAAGGGAACAGTTTTGGGAGACTACCATAACTGGTGCAGACAGATATGCCTAACTAATCTCACAGGCAGTATAGCTGGATGGTGTTGAAGCAAAAACATGCCCAGGTCATCCAAAGAGTTGCTAAGCACACACGCAACCCTCGGAAGTAAGTGCAAGACAATCACAAAAAGTATCAGCAGCAAGCAGTGACCCAGCTCATTCTCTCAGTCCTACACATGGGAGGATGCTTCTTTCTCCAGCTGGCTACGTGAAACTACCCTCCTGGATGGCATCAGCTGTTGACTACCAGGTTAGGGTCTAGACCTCAGCATCAGCGCAAATCAGTAAGGAAGGGTCTATATGCTACATAGAGTTTTACATTTATTGCAACCACAGTCAACTTCACCCACTTCAGTGGATTTAAATGTATCTTTCCTGACAAGTATTTATTTCCCCCCTTCATACTATGCAATTCTGAACAAATGCTGCCTTAAGCTCCTTTTTTTGTCAAAGCCAAAAAAAATTATGTGAGAGACTTCTCATATGGTGTATGCAGCATTATCTTCCTTTACCCAGGAAAGAGAGGTTAGACACTTTATCAGGCAATGTCCTGGTAATAAGAGATGGCATGGAGCCCATATGTAATGCAGGCAAAGGTTATTGTCCAGAAATGCCCTATTACAGAACATGCTGACATTTTATGGAGATTATTAGAAATGCATGAATTGTGAACATGAAATGTCAACTGAGACATTAAGAAAGAGCAACTATGTACTCCTTCTAGAAGTAAAATAAAAACTCTTTCCTCTTATTATTCCCTGATCCAGTAATAGGTCGTATGTAGCTGGTTTGCTTTATTTAGTAGCCACCAATCTGTTCACTAAACAAATGAAACAAACAAACAAACAAAAAACGTTGATGTTTTCCAACCAAACATATTTAAATGCCCTCCAACGTGTAATGATGTATATTTTGAAAACTCTAGCTCATACACAAAGTCATAGATTTTGAATTTTAAACAGACTATATATCAACCCAAAACCATTCTAAGAAAATGACATCTTCATTCAGTTTTGGAATTGCTCCCAAAATAATTGCGGACTAAGATTCAATGTGAAAAATGATGTGCAGATTTATGAGGGGGAAAATAGTAGTTTTTGTGTGTGGCAGTATTAGAATTGTCTACGTAATTATCCTAGCAGATATAATTGATGGTGTATGTATATCTCTAAACAGATTGTCAAATATATTCATATGCACAGTATTTGATATAATGTAAAAGCTTTTCACTAAAAAACATTTTACTTGCCAGAACTATTTTTTACATAGAAAGGCGATATTTAAGGAATCATTAAGCATCTGTATTGTTAAGTACTCAAAAGTTAAGGAATTCCAAATTTAAAGTTGTATGCACATTCAGCCTTAAATCTGCTCCTTGGCATATGTTTTGTGATATCTGGAACAAAATTGTAATGTGATTATGTGCCTGGGGGCCTAAATCCCATTTTCAAAAGGGATTTAGGTACTCCAAAACCTATGACTCATTGAAAGTCTGTGGGGCTTATGCTCATAAGTCACTTTTTAAAACCAGATTTATGTTCCCAATGTTCTTTTGAAATTTTAACCCTTAGTTAATGGGGCTTGAGTGCCTAAACATTTAAGCACTTTTGAAAATGTCACCCTGTCTGTAATTCAGGATAACATATTTCTCAAATTATACAATGTCTGATTTTTCCCTGCAGCTTTGGATATCTATGTGTAATATGTTCTATTACTGTGTGAATGAGGAGGAGAAATCCTATGATTTGGAGAGAAAGGGAGATATATTTAAAATACTCTGATAGGAAAAAAAAAAGTAGAAGCATATTACAATATGTATGATGTATATGTCACTCCCCTCATTCTTCTCTTCTGCAGACTAAACAAAAATAAGGGAAATAGTAGTGTTGGGGACAAAAATAATCTTTATTAGGTCCAGGTACTACAAAAATAGTAGTGTTGAGGAGACACACACACAGGTGTAACTAAAGCTATCACTCGCACTCCAACTATAATTAAAATCATACAGAAGATTCAATTTGTCTATCTTATGGGATGCATTAGTAAACAATACATTAAAAGTGCATGTTGAACATGGGAATAAGACTAGAAAATATGACATATGAGTAATGTGGCTAAGTTAAAACAGAGAGAAAATGTGACTTTGGGAATTTTCTGACATTTGTGAACTTGGTTTCAAAATTTACTGTTGCATTAATTATAGATTAGTTTTGTTTTATTGCATTTAATTTCCCTGGGCTGTTGGGTTGAGTTTGGTTTTAAAAGGGAGATGTTACAATCCAAAGCTATATGGCTTGTCCAGCTCTAAAGATCTTGTGAATTCCTTCCTCTAACTGGCTTATACATTCTTTTGTTTAGAGCTACTTGATTTGCCACACTCACAAGGTACACCACCACTCAGACTGAAGCTGTTAAGTTTTCTAAATTTACAACCTCAGCTAATGAAGCAGGAGTGCAGAGTAAGTCGTGTAACCAAACAATTGTGACATGCATTATCTATGCATGGATGTGCATCACAACCATCTTTAAGTGCACAACAAATAGCTTCATTAATTTTTCTTATTGAACTTGCTCAATCCCTAACTTCCAGTTTTCAGATTTAAAGTGAATGAGGCTCATGGGTTATTTAAGTTTCAAAGGTTCAGCTTTGTGGAGTTGTCCCTGTAGGAGGGAGGTAATGAAAATAAAAAAGGAAGTCAGAGTTTATTTTCACAAAGGGAAACACACATGTGTCACCTTCCTTTACTTCCAAAAGAAATGAAATTTAAATTGTATGGACCAGATTCTCAGCTGTGCCCAGGGCAGCCGCAAAGGAGGCAGCTGCGCCACTCTGGCCCTGAGGCTGGCTGCAACCTCAAGGCTTTTCTAAACTATACCATCTGGTGACAATCCCTGAGTGGGCCATTAACTAACCAGGATAGCTGGAATGTGTTCCGACTACAGCCTCAATATGTCCCCAACACCTGCAGATGGTGGCATAGGAACTGACTCTGCTTGCTTTAAACTGGCTAGTCACTGTCCCATGCAAAAAATCCTCAAGCAAGGCAGCCCTGGTTGCATTCTGCTCCTCCAGTGCACAGGGAGTGGAGCAGGCCAGATAATCTGGTCCTAGCCTCGACACCAAAAAAAATTCACTATGGGCAGAGATGAAGCATGGAAAAGTCCCCACACACAAAAAAGATGAAAATGGTTTGAAATAATTGAGTGTATGAAAATAGGTGGCTAGAATGGTAACTACTGACAACCTCAATCACAGCAGATGAGAATGGCTCTACCATAATTCATGGATTCCAAGGCCTGAATGGACCATTGTGATCATCCAGTCCGACGTCCTCTATAACACAGACCACAGAACTTCCCCTAAATGCTGAACTACAGCATATCTTTTAAAAAAAGCATCCAAACTTGATTTAAAAATTGCCAGTGATGGAGAATTGACCATAGCCTTAGTAAATTAACCATTGGAACAATTAACCTCATTGTTAAAAATCTAGGCCTTATTTTCAGTCTGAATTTGTCTAGCTTCAACTTCCAGCCAGTGGACTGAAGAGCCCATTATAACATATTTGCTCCCCAGGTCCATACTGACAGAGTGTGATCATGTCACCCCATAATCTACCCTTTGTTAAAATCAATAGATTGAGCTCCTTGAATCTATCATTATAAGGTAGGCTTTATAATCTTTTAATCATTCTCGTGGCTCTTTTCTGAAACTGCTCCAGTTTTTCAACATTCTTCTTAAATTGTGGACACCAGACCTGGACACAGTATTCCAGCAGTGGTTGTACTAGTGCCAAATGCAAAGATAAAATAACCTCTCTACTACTGCTCAAGATTCCCCTGTTTATGCATCTCACGATCTCATTAGCTCTTTTGGTCACAGAGTCACACTGGGAACTCGTGTTCAGCTGATTATCCACAAGGACCCACCATTTTTTTTTTCAGAGTCACTGCTTCCCCAGAGAGAGATCCCCATCCTGTAAGTATGGCCTACATTCTTTGTTCCTAGATGTATACATTTACATTTAGCTTTATTCAAATGCATAGTGTTTGCTAAAAGCAAAATTTTTTGTCTACAACAAGCAGTAGCATTTAAGAACACCTATAAATGTGTACAAATAATGTTTTATAAATGTGAAGTACACTGCTTCTTGAGGTGAAATTTGAGTTTATTTTACTCACTCAGTGGGTGCAGCTCTGACATTTGCAAATGATTAAAAAAGCTGAATATGTAAAATATACAGTATTTACCACATTACATATTCAATTACATTTGTGTGTGCTGCTTGTGAGTTTTGATTCAAGAGTGTGGGTTATGTACCTGTGAATTTCCTTCAATGGGCTGACCTGCAAGAAGGTAATGAGCTACAGTTAGGGTTGTTGTGAGCACATTACTTTGCATTTTTGCCATTCTAGGTGGATTTAAGTTCTGGCTCTCATGAAAGAATCTGCTCAGGAGTATACACAAATGATCATAATGAATTTTAGAGCTAGGCTAGTTTAGATTAGATGGTGGTCTAATACATGGATAAGAGA
This sequence comes from Malaclemys terrapin pileata, assembly GCF_027887155.1. NCBI lineage: Eukaryota > Metazoa > Chordata > Testudines > Emydidae > Malaclemys > Malaclemys terrapin. The sequence continues at coordinate 180,666,354 of NC_071507.1, read as the reverse complement.
CGTGGCCATATTTATACTAGATTTCTTAGAGTTTAAAGCCAGAAGATACCATTAGAGCATCTATAGTCTGATCTCCTGTATATCACAGGTCATTACATTTCACCCAGATACTTTATGCTGAGTGCAAGGAGATTAGACAAGCTTCTCTGATCCTCCTCAGAGCAATGACAACCCCTCCCACTCTTCTGCACCCCATCTTTATTTGTGGCCAATCTCTGATGCTTCAGAGGCAGGTCAACAAACAAACAAACTCATAATACATCTGGCCAATTGTGCCTGGTCTGGGAGAGGAATTCCTTCCTGGCCAATACGGTCAAATGGCTGAAGCTCTGCATCATGAGATTTATTATAGTCAGTGTCTTAATTCAGAGCATTACCTTGCTGTCAGTGCTTTTTTATCATGGACTGCTGCAATCCCACCCTAGAGATATTACAGTAGTTAATGAAAATAATGTGAGATGGATTCACATCCTATCAGGCCATTCCCAGAATAATGACAGACAACTGCTCCTTTAACTCCATGTGCCAGAGGGCTGTATTCTCTCTCCCATCACATTTAACATGTATATGAAGCCATTGGGGAGCACTTCCAGATATCACCAATTCAAGACAACACCCATCTGAACATCTCCTTCACATCTAATGCTAACAGACCTGTCTCCCAGTTATACCAGTGTCTCACTAAATCGGGGCACAGGTGATAAAGCAGTTAGCTTAAGCTGAACCCAGGCATCACTGAGTTGATTTGGAGGGAAGAAATGGCACTTTTCTACTTTAATTAAAAAGATAATAGCAGATTTTTCATTAAATTCTGCAGACTTTTAGAGAGGAAGTTCCTAAAATTATAAACTGTAACAAATACCATTTCATTTAATAAACCCATAATGTACTTTCCTGAAAGAATATTTGTCAGATTTAATCATTCAAATATTTCAATTGAATTTTAACTTCATAAATCCAGTGAACTTTCAAGCAAATTCAAGAAAATATATCACTCAACTATCACAAAAACATGCAGTAACACAAATATAATGGCAGCAGTGCATAGCAGGATTGACTTGAGACATCAATGGCACTCAAGCCTGTAGTGTAAAAAAAAGTCCAGTAGGGACATCAAAATCCACAGCAGACATTGAAGTATTAAAGCCTGCTCATATCAAACGTTACATTAGACTTCTAGCATCATTACAGCTGTCAGAGCCATATCTTATTTTGAGAACTCACCTGCATTTCTTGGTGGTTAGGAATGCTAGTGATTGCTCATAAAAAAACCCCCCACAACACTCAAACAGACCAAAAAAAAAAAAACCCAGCTGCATCTGAAAAATAAACTTGACTTTTCTTAGACTGGCCAACTTGCATCCAAATGCATTATGCCTATGTACCAGCATTAATATCACTTTGATAACAGGACTCTTTGTTCTGTTCCACTGAAGAGGCCTCCTTCATTACAACTGCTCCATTGAAGAATAGACAGTTTACTGCTATAGGAACACTCCCCTTAATGTTTTCTATTGAAATGTACTTTAAATGGTTTTAAAGCATCAAGAAATAAAACTAAGATAAGCTACAAGTTAACAAGCCTGGATTGCATTTCTTACTTAGAACGCTTTGGTGCAGCGAGTGAACTCTCTCTACAGCATAGAACACATAATCCAAGCAGCACACATTCCATTACAGGGGAGTCCTCTAGGAAATGCCTATTTTCTTCTTTCAGTTGCTTCCCCCAGTTCTTTGGTCTCCACAGTTCAACAATCGTCTTTCCACCTGCACGGCACAGGATGTAGCTCTGTTCAGAGCCACTGCTCCAAGCAGGAGTCACTTTCTCTGCCCTTTGCCATTCCATGGCGTTTGGGATGAATTTTACATCTGGTCATCTACATGGTACCATAATGTTTATGCAGGAGCCCACAAGGCCAGCTTCTCAGAACCCTCACAAAAAATAATGAAAGAGGCACCTAGTCTGGGGAGAGCCAACCAACTAGTCTAGAACCCTCAGTGGTTTCCCTAGCAATCATGCAGTAGGAAGTGAAACCCTATCATTCTTTGTGACTTTTGGGGTCAGTACTTTCCCTTGTATAGTTCAGATATATCACAGCATGTGAGGCAGTGGTCCCTGCCTATTGCCCTATTGTGAGAGCAGTAGGTCGGCTACTTTACGGGAAACAAGAGCCTTGCATGACACCTCACGCAGGATGAAAATAAAAGATGAGGGGGATAATGAGGCTGTTCCCTTTGGCCCCATGAAATGGCAGGAGAGGGAGAAGAACCACCAGCCTCCCCTACTGAAGGCAGCTGCGGGTACCCAGGGGTTTCTTGAGGAAGAGGAGGAAAGAAGGCCATGGGCTAGTTGGCTCAGAGGAGAATACTGTAGTGAGATACATGTCTCTGAAACTGCTTTCATTCAGGTTTGCAATGCAAAACAAACTCAAAGTCTCCATTTCAGCGGTTTTAGGATTCACTGTAAACACTTCAATGTCTATCCACAACCTTGCTAACCAGCACATGGTACCCAATCATCCTCTGGTGGTTGTCTATATTTTGTTAAACACATTCTATGTTCCAATTAAGTTTTCACTGCAGTGTGTCAACATTTTTATCAGAAAGGTGTTTTTTGTTCAAACTATACAATTATTTTCACAAAATTGTTTTTCATGAAAAAATAAAATTGTGCTGATTCAATTCCAAATGAAAAATTTCAATTAGCTTTGAACTGAAAAGAAAAGTTTTTAATTGGCATTCCCTTCTACTTCTTTCTCTCCCATTTTTCTTTTCCCACTAACTCCTTTTCAGAGAAGAAAGGGGAGAAAAGGAGGAAAAGATAGCTAAAATAAAACCCAAACCAAAAATGCTTTAATTTCAGTTCAAATCAAATCAAAATGTTGACATTTTTCCATGGAAATTGCCACTTTCAACCAGTTCTACTTTACTTAATTGAACCCTTCCCCCCACACTATATTTATTTGTATTGTCCTTCTCAGAGGCTAGATTTTCCAGTAATCTCTTTTGTAGGTCCTTGCTCATTTTGGACCTGATTCTGTGAGGCGTGGTGTAACTTTAATGGGAATTTCCAGAATCATGATGTTTGAGAACCGCATCCTGAAGTGAACTGGGCCATGTTACTTTGTTATGTTATGTTTTATTTATATTTTGTTTGATGTCTAGAGGTTATCAGTCACAGGAAGGTGATAAAATACAGTAATATCTCTTCACATAGATTTTGGTATTAAATTTTATATTTATTACTGATTGGCATATTCAACTTTTACATATGCAGTATGTTTTCTCTAAACAGTATTTTCTATCATCTCTATTTTCCCAGCATTTTGCCAAATCTGATTGCTTTATTACTTCCCACATTTCTTGAAAGTTTGCCATTTCCAAACTGAATGTCTTTCTCCTGCCACTTTTTAGCTTTTACATAAGACTGCTCATTGTTTCTGAAAACCTTCTCTATCTGTGTGTTCACCCTCTACTTTACTTAATACCAGTTCTGAGAATGAGATTCTTTGATGGTGGATGTAGCTATTAAATTAGAAAGCATGGTAGACCAGGTCCACAAATTTAATGCAATCCCTATTTCTTCCAATACATATGTTCTAGAAAATTGAACTCTTATGTGAATGCTGTTCCCATTCCTACACAGGATTTCATCTTGTGGCTAAAATTTAATGCCACTGTATTGGGTATAACGGAATTCTAATTGAAATGAAGATTGTTAAATAACATGTCACTATTTCATTAAACTCCTTTCATTCACACTTTGAAAGAATTGCAAATTATTTCAACAATACTTATCTCACTTCTATCCAAGGGAGTGGATGGATGGACACACCAAAACATTACATAGACCAGTGGTTTTCAACCTTTTAACATTTTTGGAACCCTACAAAATTTCAAACGGAGGTGCAGACTCCTTTGGAAATCTAAGGCCTGGTTTACACTGAGGAAAGTTGATCTAAGTTATGCTAGTTAAGTTACATTAGTAACATAATTTAAGTTGACATCGCTTAGATCAATTTACAGCGGTGTCTACACCATATTATGTTGACGGGAGACACTTCCCCATAAAAGAGCAATAGAGAGGTCCTCCAAGCTGCATAGAGCAGTTACAGGGAGCAGCCAATCAGGGCCCAGCAGGCTCGTATGAAAGGAGCTGCAGAGTCAGACTGAGTTCAGTCTGCTAGCAGGGACCAGGGGAGCAAGAGGTGCTTCTGGCTGGCTGGAGAGGCTGCAAGGGTCAAAGCAGCCAGCTACTGGCAGGGACTGGGAGAGCAAGGAAGGAGCTTCTGGCTGGCTGTTGGGACTCAACTAAGATGGGCTACAGGGAAGTGACCCAGGGAAATGTACAGTGGCAATTAGTAAAGCAGCACGAGGCTGCTATACTCAAAGGGTCCCTGGGTTGAGACTTGGAGCAGTGGGTTGGACTGAGTCCCCCCACCAGCCACTGGGGAAAAGTGACTATTCCCTAAGGAAGGGAATTAGACTCTGGCACCTAAGGCATGTGGGCTCCACTGGGACTGACTCAGCAGGAAGCTGTGGTCAGTGAACTGAGTCCAAGAGGGGTGGCTCAGCAGGAAATCAGGTCACTGAGGACTCAAGTAGAGGCAAGGAGTCACCAGGGAAGAAGCCCTTGTGCACTGCTCAGTTCCATAGTAGGAGCCTAGTCGGACCAAATGAGGGTACCATGATGGTTAAAGACTGAGCCCATGAAGAACTGCAAGACATTGGGGACATTTTGGATTATGAATACCAGATGGGGTTTGTTTGGTTTGCACACTGACAAGCACAGTGACCCACAGGGTGGGGTACTGCGAGTGGAAGAAACTGAGAAAAAACTGCAGTCACACACACACTCAACTGGGGTGCTTGTGAGAGGTGTGTGCACCCCATTACACCTCATTATTCCTAATCGCTTCCTGATTGATTAAATGAAAATTTAGGCTGTTTAATTCCATCATCTTTTAGTCAATACCATGTCATTTGTAACTATAATACAGCCCTTCCTCTGTCTTACTGAACTTGACCACTTATGATGTCATAATTTCACAAGTTCTCTAGTCACTATAGAATTTTCCAACATTAAGAAGAGCAGAATTATTCAGTGCAAAAAGCGAACAAAAAAAGGAAGATTTTTATTTGTAAACACTCACATGCACACATGTTGTAAAGAATCCAAAAAGGGAATGTTCCACCCACCTAACCACTTTTAGCTTTCTAGCTTTTCTCTTTTGGAATCTGCAGGCTAAGACATTAGCACAAGGAAATGTGTGAACATCAACTTTCAGCTGAAGATTATGCTAAGTCTCAAGTTTCGTTATGAACACAGAACAGAATAGATTTCTTTTCCACATCTTGGTACCAACAAAGTTCATAAAATATCTGCAGTCACAAGCCATGACTTCCACTCCAGCTTCTATTTGTTTTGTCTTTAAAAATAAAAGCCACAAAACCATTACTCTGCACAGAGAGCTGCCTGCCTTTGCATTCCTGCTTGTTATTGGTAGATCCCTGTAACTATTAGATGTCTGACGTCCACTTCAGTCAAGGCTTATTGTCAGCCCTAGCTGTGTAAAGTCTAATTTAGACCATGATCCTGCAAACACGTACTCACATGCTTAACTTTAAGCATGTGCATAGGTCCATTGAAGCCAAAAGGACCACACATAAGCATATACTTAACTTAAGCCTAAGTATTTGCAGGATCACGGTTTTAGATTGTAAATTGTGTACCTTTGAAGTGTATGTAAAGCACAATGCAGAGATTTGGCATTATGTAGATAATGTTGCCACCTTATCACACATAAAGGCACAAATATACAAGCAGGCAGTTGCTACATCAAAGATCTAACAATCTAAGGAAATGGGCAACATAGGAAGGATGGGAGACCAGGAAATACATTTGTGTGTGTGTGTGTGTGTGTGTGTGTGTGTGTGTATGAGCTTCAAATTAGTCCTGTGCCTTGATTAACTTGTCCATTTAAACACCTGTTTTCAGATTCCATGGGCATAATTTTCAAGTCTCTTAAGCATTTAGGAATTTAAATCTCATTGAAAGTCAATGTGACTTAGGCATCTCAGTCTCTAAGACACTTTTGAACATTTTACCCAGCATCTTCTAAGGGAAGGAGCTCCATCTGGAAGCCAGGAAATCCCAGTGCTAATCATGATCCTGGCTCTGGCACTGATTCATGGTGTGGCTTTGGGTAAGTCACTCAACCTTCTTCACCCAGTGTCCCCATCAGTAGAAAGAGACAATACTGCCTACCTGTTTCAGAGTGTTGTCATGAAGATTAACTAGTTAATGTTTTAACTGCACTTAGAAAATATCAACTGCTATAATTGATAAATACAGCCATTTGTACATAGCAATGTTATGGGACTGAACTGATATGTTTCTAACACAGAAAATTATTTGGATCAGTGTAAAGGAATTCTGTCTCATCAATGTCAGAGAGGAAAAGGGGACAAAATGGAAAGAAGGTAAGGAAAAGAAAATCAGATTCTGATGCTCTTTTTCTGGCAGTAATGCAATGCCCCAGGCTAAGCCACTGCAGAGTGAGGTCTTGTCTACACGTAAAATGCTGCAGCTATGCAGCTGCACTGCTGTAGCGCTTCAGTGAGACACTACCTATGTTGATGAGCAGGCTTCTCCCATCGATGTACATACTCCACCTCCCCGGGAGGCTGTGGCTATGTCAATGGGAAAAGCTCTCCCATCAGTGTAGCACTGACTACACCAGGAGTTGGGTTGGTACAATTGTTTCGCTCCGGGGTGTGGATTTTTCATGCCTCTGAGTGATGTAGTTATACCAACCTAAGTTGCTAAGGTAGACCAAGCCTGAGTGACTATTTCACATTTCAAGCTACTACACTTTCCATAGACTTGAAAAGCAGATGGAAGTTATGATGCACATTTTCTGACCCTACAGGTACTTTCTGCAAAGAAATCTTTTTATTTTTCCTGCCATAGAGAGGTACCATGAATGTTTACCATGTTCCCTGTAGTTTGCAATAATTTTCTTAGCTTAAAACTGTCATTAGTAAAAAAAAAAAAAAAAAAGTGATGCTAAAGCAAGTAGATTGTAAAGGAGAAAACCAGCTGTGACTTGCCTTATGTTATATTCACAAAGCAGAAATGTCTAGTAGGTATTAGTTTGTAACTTAAATATGAAATTATGAGTGCATCTGTCATACATATAGTATCTTGTCACTCTATCACTATTTTGTAAGGTAGCCTGAGGGTATTGGCTATTGGCTTCTACAGTACAAGTATAAAATATGGGTTGTCATTAATGATGAGGATGATAATTATATTGGAGGTGATTTATTTGTATGCATGGTGATGAAATGTAAACACTTTCTATTAGTGTCTTTCCTTTTACTTATTTGTGTGTGTGACTGGATATGGATTGACAGCTCTGGAATCATAAATCTTTATCTGCGCTACAGCTTTTGCACTTTGCCATACCTGCGATTGCGTACAATCCCTTTCTTTTCTAACTTTTACATCTTGACAAGCATATCAACAAAAGGGAATTCTTCTCTCTTGTGTGAGGAATGTTCATGTAGAAAATTCATTTGGTTCTTATAATTCTAACCTTTGTGATTTTCTAAATTGCTTTGATTTCTTGTAGTTGTACCTTGACAATAGCCTTTCATAGTAATAGAGTCCTGTCACAGCAATTAGGATAGTGAATTATTGCTGAATTGAATCAGAGAGAGCTTGTGTTAGTAATGGGAGGATGGGAGTTGGGCTAGGCAATGTTAAGATGTCTTTTGCCTGAATAGAACATTTTCATATCAAAGTTAAAAGTGAAATGGTAGAACATATTGCACAAACTGGATTTATTCAGTGAAACCCTAGCTACAGTGAAGTTAAAGGGAGTATTGCTATTGACTTTAAAGAGGCCAAGATTTCACCTATTGTATTCTGGTGTGCTATGAAATACATAGGGCAGCCAGGGATGGCCACAGTACAGGAATGGCCCAGCCACACCCTCCTTCTTACAACTGTACTCCCTATTCCAGCCACGGGTGTGGGGGAGGTCATGAGAGCACCTACAGGAGCCTTCTACTCTAAACCAGCTTTTGTACAGCTTTGCAACAATGGAGTGGAGAAAATATCAGGAAATTCCTATGACAGATAATTTCTCCATGTAACAGCAGAACAATAATGTTGATGTAGCAAAATTACACTATGACAAAATTGAAGCTCTCATCAGTATTACTTCTTTGTAATTTATGTTGCACCATTGAACTGAATATTAAGAGCAAGGAGAATGGCACAATTTAGGTGTATCTAAATCAAATAATCATATTCATTACATTTCTATAGTAAAATTAAACTGTTTTTCCTATGCAACCTTTTCCCCTATTCATCAACATTCAATTGAGATGAGTTAAAGTAGCACATTTTGGATCTGGAGTGACAAATTTCCCTAAATTTCAAGAAGATTGGGATCTGGTGTTCCAAGTTGGGTCCACCTATACTGTCTGCTCTAAAGTTCCCATCATTACATCCCCTCTCTTCATGCCTCCATTGCTTTACACCTCTACTTTTAACACATTGCCAATATTCAGTTTTGTTTTTTGCATCCATTCTTACTTCAAGAGTCTTTTATGTTTCTTTCACGTATCATTCTCCCCGCCCCTTTTTTATTTTATATGTTTTCTGATTGCTTTGTCTTTAAAGTAGTTCTGCAGTCAGGAGTCACAGGTGTTGCATCTTCCCATCTTATTCCATTTATGCATCACAAGGGGGGTTTAGTCTTTAATGTACTTCTTGAATTATGTGCCTAAGAAGTGTGAAAGTACATTCTTCAGATTACATCACTTCTGATTTCTTCTGCCTGACCTGTCTCCTAGTTATCAGATTTTATACTCTTTGTTCTGTGCAGTCATCTTTCTGTCATCTCAGTGATGTATGACTTGGGTGTTTTACATTAAAAACACCTTTGTTGCTTTCCATTCTTCTTTCCTCTGCTTTCTGAAATTATTTTCTTCTTCTTCTTCTTCCATGAGGGGTGAAGATGACAGGAGGATGTTTCACTCCTTTATATCATCATTTTGTAATGACCCCCAGAAAATAGCTAGAGCACTGTTTAAATTATCTGGGAATAAAAGAAAATGTCAAACTCCTAGTGCTACGGAATGTTGAAAGAACTTTTGCAAAAAAACACCCCAACTAAAGAACACATTGGAATCTCATATAGCTATGTTACACTATACTCTAAAAAAGCCACACACATACACTTAAAAGAATGGACATTGCAGAAACTTCACAACCATAACTACCTTAATCCTTCCTGTTAAAGAGAACAACAAGAAACACTGAGACAGCCTCATCTGTCTATAATTTCATAAATGCCAAGGACAGAAGGGACCCATTGTGATCAGCTAATCTGACCTTGTGTATAACACAGGCCATAGAAATCCCCAAAATAATTCCAAAAGCAGATATTTTAGAAAAACATCCCGTTTTGATTTTAAAATTGCCAGTGATGGAGAATCTACCACACCATTGGTAAATGTCTCCAATGTCAAAAATGTACATCTTATTTCCAGTCTGAATCTGTCTAGTTTCATCTTCTAATCATTATTTCATGTTATAACTTTCTCTGCTAGACTGAAGAACCCATTATGAAATATTTGTTCTCTGTGTATATCTATGAACACAAATTCAATCTCTTTGATATTACTGAAACCTAATAAGATAATTCCCTAATAAAATCAACAATTATAACATGATTAGGAAGGATCAATTGGGCAAAAGGAGAGAGGGAGTGGCACTCTTTCAAAAATGGCATTATCTGTTTCGAAATAACTGATTTTGAATGTTTATGGGGCAATGTCCTAACACATAAAGCACAAGGTGGTGTATTAGTTGGTGACAGCTATAGATCGCCATGTTAGGGAACAGGAGAAAAAAAAAGATGTGTGATCATGGTGGACTTCAGTTTGAGTGACATATGCTAGAGGTCTCATACTGCCAGTACTAAAACCTTCTTAGAATTGTTAAACATTATAGATGACAAGTTCCTAACTCAAAAAGTGTTGTATTCAACAATGAGGAATTCTTTATTAGACCTCATAAGATAATGAGGAGCTATCACAGAACTAAAAATTAATTATTGCTTAGGTATACATGATCATGATTTTGATCATATTTATAAAGTGCATACAAAATAAAGTCCAGGTCTGTTATTATATATATACACGTGGTTGTTTAAAAATGTCCAATTTCACAAAGCTGAAAGCAATTACAAGTCAAATCAGCTGGGAGAAAGAATTCAATCTGAAAAATGTGAATGAGAACTGGGAATTATTTTAGAACACTTTGCTAGATGCCCTGGAAGACAACATAAAATCATCATCAAAGTTTACAAATGACACACAAACTGGGGGAGTGATAAATAATGAAGAGGACAGGTCACTGATACAGAGTACTCTATATCGCTTGGTAAGCTAGACACAAGCAAATAGTATGCATTTTAATATGGCTAAATGTAAGAATATACTTCTAGGATCAAAGAATGTAGTCCACACTTAAAGGATGGGGGACTCTATCCTGGGAAGCTGTGTCTCTGAAAAAGAATAGGAGGTCATGGTGAATAATCAGCTGAACAGGAGTTCTCAGTGTGATACTGTGGCCAACAAAACTAATGCAATCCTTGGTGCATAAACAGGGGAATCTCAAGTAGGAGTGGAGATGTCAATTTACTCTGTATTTATGGTTAAGGTTAAGATGTGACTTGATTACAACTTGTAAGTACCTACATGGGGAACAAATATTTTATAGTACATCTCTACCTCGATATAATGCTGTCCTCGGGAGCCAAAAAATCTTACCGCATTATAGGTGAAACCGCGTTATATCGAACTTGCTTTGATCCACCGAAGTGCGCAGCCCTGCCCCCCCGGAGCACTGCTTTACCGCATTATATCACTATTCGTGTTATATTGGGTCTCGTTATATCGGAGTAGAGGTGTACAGAGATGCTTATCGCCAGAGTCAAGATAAAGAGAATATCTTACTCTCAATTATACAGAGTAATATTGTCAAAAGTGCCTATGTCATTCAAAAACTCCTCATTCCTTATTGCTTTATTCGTGTTTTTGAGGGTCTATACCAATTCTTATTCAATCTCTTAAAGATTTATGGTTATGGTTATCACTAAGTTTACTCAATTTTAGTTTCTTGCAGGCTTTTTATCACTTTCAGTTTTTCCATTAAGTTTTTCACTAGGTCCCATAATGGTACCCGTATCTTTCCTCAGCATATAAATTGCTGCTGCTGTTATTTCAGAGTTGATTTTTGTGGATATGGTTTCACATCACTTTAAACATGTTCTTCTATACTATTCTTTTCATATTGACTCTTTGCTCTATGTGTACTTGTTACTGCTAGCAAACCCAAAATCATTTGCAAGTCAAACCCCACAACCTGAAGCTCTGCATTCTCTGTTGTCTTTATAAACACAATTCAATTTGCATTTGCCACATGCTTGCAGTTTTTCTACTGTTACTCATCTAAAGCCAGAGCTTGTAAAAGATTCTACTTCTATTGCTCCTTGCAGAAATAACTGCCTTAATCATCTATTTACTTTCCATTTCTTTGTAGTTTCTTTAATTTCTCCTCTTTCAATTGTGCATTTTGTCACATTTCCTTCAAAGCCTGATTTGCCTGGAGCTGGTCCATTTTTAAGTCCTGATTTTGACACCATGTCTTTATTTCTGGTTTACCTAGCAGAGAAAAAGATACTTTGGACTTGTTTTTTAATATATATTCTTTTATCACGTAAACAGGAGGAATAAACAGCCTGTGCTTTCCTGTATTTTTTTGTAGCAGGCCACATGGTAAACTGCCCACATGAACACTAGGTCTTCATCTGGGGTTCTAGTAAAACAGTCCCCCCTTTCCTTCCAAGTAGCCTCTTTGTTAACTAGAGTACCTAATTTAAAGATTTTACCAGAGTGATGCAAAAGTAATGAGATTTTCTTTGCATTTTTATGAAAAATTGCACCATACTGATCTGGATAATTTCACAATCAAGAAACTTACATTTTTTTAAAGTCAGAATTTAATTGAAATGGGAGCCTTCACACCAAAATCATATAAAAGCATAATTTCCACATGCTTATCATCCAACTCGATTATCAGCTAAAAAAAAATTCATAGCAGGAGCATTCACGCTGGCACTGCAATAATATTGGCAAAGGGCTCATGGGTGCCAAATAAAATCTTATAGCCAAAATATGCACTAACTACAACTGCCAGATGTTATGACTCCAGGAGACACACAGAGGGATTAACAACAACTGCCCCAGATACTTGGGATGAACTTGGCCATCAAAAGACCACATGAGCAATACGGCATTTTTTTTAATGTTGTCATCAACACAGTATCTATGACAGATAATAATGACATTGATGTCCTGACTGTAGATGTTGATGGCATTTCCATCATGTCTGTCTACAAAATTACGTTTGTTGTTAGTGGAAAATTCAAAACAAAGATTGAAACTACAATGAAACTCTTCAGCTGGTCCCCCCAAATAGTCAGACTGTTGATTTTTGTGTGTGAAATTTTTGACTTTTTGTCCTGATTCAGGACAAAGGTGACAAGTGTTATTAAGATTTGGTGGGAAATAGTGCTCTAATTGAGGCAAGAGGAGCAGAATCTTTTACAAGCTCTGGCTTTAGATGAAGAATTTATTCAGCAAAAAATTCTGAAATCTAAAAAATGTTCCTGGGATGGAAAAATGATTCCCTGCCCAGCTCTATTTCTGATCCACCTTTTCAGAAGCTGGATTAAAACTGCTGTAATTGGTGCAACTCGTTAACTCCACTTGGAATGTAAAGGAAGTGGCAGTGGTTCTCTAGATAGAAGGAGCTAGGACAAAAGTTGTCCTCGAGGGAACCTAGGTTCAACTAGGGAAACTTAAACTGAGGTTTCTGGTTTTGTTAAATCCCATAACTTTAGCATTTCTGTATCTTGATGAAGAACGGATAAGGACTCCATCATGTCTTAGGTATTTTGCAAATCTGAAATTTATATTGTGGAATGCAAATAGTGTTTTTATCCTTGGAAAATATTCCAATTGTTTGCATAAATCTAAGACAACTAACTTTTTATATTATTCTGATGCAAATAATTTAGTATGTTTGAATAACAATTAGCACTTATCTGGTACTTCAAAACATTGTGCAAATATTCACTAAACCGGTAAAGTTAAAGGTGACACATGGAAGAGGCAAACTGATTCTTTTTCAACATCTTAATGACAATGAAAATAGTCATCTTAATATTTTAAGTAGCTTTATTTTCAAATATATTTCACAGGTTTTCAATAGTAAGAAGTGCTCCTCACTACATGTACTTTCAAACCACTGTGCTAAGTCAAATGGACAGTTTCCTTCAAATCAAATGACTAACATAATAGTCTGTGACTTTAATTTGATCTTAGATGAGGTGCTCTCTAAAAGCTCTAAATCTTGCACAAGACATTTAAAAATGACACGTGTTATTAAGGTTTGGTTGGAAACAATGTTCTAATTGATGTTTGTTCTCATCTCCAGTAATTTAGGCGATAAGGCAGACAGGGATTATGCATTTTGTTTGGGGCTCATCAGCCTTGCTCGCATATGGATTTCTTCACCCTTCAGTCTAATACAGGATAGAAGTGAAATACTAATTGGAAACAAGACTTTTATAGACCATTTTCCAATTTCTAGCATGTAATTTGGGAGATAGAAAGAAATGGCCAGATAGACAGAAATTAACTGTATCTATTCTTAGAGATGAACATTTTATAGCCATTTAAAAATATTAAAATTTGGGGAGAATAATATAGGTTCAGTCCAGTCATCTATTACACTTTAGCATGTGATCAAATGTTTCATTAGGGCTAGATAAATTGCCTATACAACACTTTAAAAGAAGCTATCAAGGATACAGATCATTGAGTTTGATAGGGCAGTAAGGCATCTCGAGGAGTTATAGTAGTCATTGGCAGCTTCTTCTGGCTAGCCAGAGTTAATCAAGTTAATGTAAGGGAAATCTTTACACGGGTGGGATGCATTGACTCTGCATAAGTTTTGCCTTAGAAGGACAGAGAAAGGCCCAAAATAGCACTTCTGTATCAAATGGTTCAGATAGGATATTAGAGGAAAGAACTATACATAACAGTTATTAAAAATGAAACAAACCCTTGCCTCATTTTATCTGGTAACTTGTCCCAGAATGTCCTATAGTAGGTGCATCAAAGAATGGTTCTTTGACAGCTCAAGACCTCAGTAGCAGAATCTTAACAATTCCACTGTGCATGGGAGATGGGAATGGTTGAAGAGGCCATTCAAGAAGTCCACATATCCCGCACAGAACGGAGCCCAGAGGAGCAACTGCTTCACAGTTACATGGGTCAGACTCATCAGTGGAATAATGTTACGGATATATTATCCTGTGATGCCACCCTGTTCAGCTTTCTTTCTTTCTTTCTTTCTTTCTTTCTTTCTTTCTATTTTAAAGAACGTCTTTGTGGTGGTGATGAGGTGACTGGATGGGGAAATGGATCCAAAAATAGCATTGAGTAACATTTGCCAAGAGATCATTCGCTCTTTTTCCTGAATTTGGCAGAAAATAACATGTTCTTCTGTTTTTATTGCTTAAAATACTTTGTGCTTGAAAGAGCACTCACGGCATTTAAAAAGAGCTCTTCACATCTCCTTTACTTATAAAATCTTTAATATTTGTTTCTGCATCTCTGCATGCCTATAGACCAACATGTAAGAGAAATGAGAAAGCAGCACTTGTTCTGTTAATTATTTCTTAACAAAAACATTTGTTACAATGAACAATGTTTTTGCAAGCCATTTCTGTTTAAAGCAAAAGCTTCAGATTGTTGTATCCACCGTAAAGACTTTCAGAGATTACACTGCAAAATTGTTAGGGACACATAGTTTTGCAATTCTGGAATGACCAGTGGTGGTTTCAGAACTTCCAAATGAGGAAACTGACCTTTCATGGAGCTATCTGAGGAACTTGCACCAGGCCTCCAGTGCCAGAACCCTGGATTCAGGAAAGCCCTAGCAGAGTGCAGAAGAGGGTAACTATTGCCTTGTGGAAGCTAGCAACACTAGATAGCTGTCTGTCAGTTGCAAAGTTGGAAATTCTATTGTTGGGGTTGTGGTTGTGCAGGTTTGTGAGGCGATTGACACAGCAACCTCACCTGGGTAGATCACAATCTGAAAAGTTTCATAAATAAGGCCTGGTCTACACTATGACTTTAATTCGGATTTAGCAGCGTTAAATCGAATTAACCTTGCACCCGTCCACACAACGAAGCCATTTATTTTGAAATAAAGAGCTCTTAAAATCGATGTCTGTACTCCACCCCGACGAGCGGAGTAGCGCCAAAATCGATATTGTCATTTCGAATTAGGGTTAGTGTGGCCGCAATTCGATGGTATTGGCCTCCGGGAGCTATCCCACAGTGCACCATTGTGACCGCTCTGGACAGCAATCTGAACTCGGATGCATGAACATTTGAATTGTATTTCCTGTTTGCCCAGCGTGGAGAGAACAGGTGACCACAGAGAGCTCATCAGCACAGGTAACCAGGCAGGCCGATAATCGAAAAAGAGCACCAGCATGGACCGTACGGGAGGTACTGGATCTGATCGCTATATGGGGAGAGGATTCAGTGCTAGCAGAACTTCGTTCGAAAAGACGAAATGCCAAAACTTTTGAAAAAATCTCCAAGGGCATGATGGAGAGAGGCCACAATAGGGACTCAGATCAGTTCTGCGTGAAAGTCAAAGAGCTCAGACAAGCCTATCAAAAAAACAAAGGAGGCAAACAGTCGCTCCGGGTCAGAGCTGCGGACATGCCGCTTCTACGCCGAGCTGCATGCAGTTCTAGGGGGGGCCGCCACCACTATCCCACCTCCGACCGTGGATTCCGAGGTGGGGATAATCTCATCAGCTACACCTGAGGATTCTGCGGATGGGGAAGAGGAGGAGGAGGAGGAGGAGGAGGAGGACGAGCTTGCGGAGAGCACCCAGCACTCCGTTCTCCCCAAAAGCCAGGATCTTTTTCTCAGCCTGACTGAAGTACCCTCCCAACCCTCCCAAGCCAGTATCCAAGACCATGACCCCATGGAAGGGACCTCAGGTGAGTTTACCTTTTAAAATATAAAACTTGTTTTAAAAGCAAGCGTTTTTTAATGATTACTTTGCCCTGAGAACTTGGGATGCATTCGCGGCCAGTACAGCTACTAGAAAAGTCTGTTAACGTGTCTGGGGATGGAGCAGAAATCCTCCAGGGACATCTCCATGACACTCTCCTGGAGGTACTCCAAAAGCCTTGCCACAAGGTTTCTGGGCAGTGCAGCCTTATTCCATCCTCCATGGTAGGACACTAGACCACGCCATGCTTGCAGCAAGTAATCTGGTATCATTGCATGACAAAGCCTGGCAGCGTATGGTCCCGGTGTTTGCTGGCATTCAAGCAACATCCGTTCTTTATCTCGCTGTGTAATCCCCAGGAGAGTGATATCGCTCATGGTAACCTGGTTGAAATACGGGAATTTAATTAAGGGGACAGAGGTGGCCGTTCCTACTGGGCTGTTTGCCTGTGGCTGAAAAGAAATCCTTCCCTGCAGTTAGCCAAGCGCGCGGGAGGGGGGGGGGGGGAATTGGCCCAGAGCTTTTCGCGTTTGGCTAGCAGGGATCTTCCCTGATACCAGCCACACGGTGGAGGGAGGGGTAAGCGATCATCCCAGAGAATTCATGGCGGGGTGGGGGGTGTTAGTTTGGTTCCTGCAGGGATCTTCCCTGATACCAGCCACGCGGTGGGGGGAGGGATAAAGCGATCATCCAGAGAATTGGATGGGGGGGGTTAGTTTGTTTTTCTGCTGCTGAAGGTTAACAGGAAAACCACAGCACTCAACGGGCTTTGCTTGGTATGTGGGAAAGGAGGGCGCAGAAGCTGAAAGGCAATGGCTTACCATGGCCGCATGCAAGCCGAATTCTGTTGCCCGGACCTGCGTCTGTGATCTCTAGCAGCAAAACCACAGGCACTCAATATTAAGAGGCAAAATGCGACCTTGCACAGAAATCACAAGTGCTATGTAATGTGAATAGTGTTGGTCACCATGAAAGAGTATAAGCATTGTTCTGCAAAATGTATCTTTTTAAAAAATTCTCTCCTTTTTTCCCTCCCTCCCTCCAGCAGCTGCAAATTTTTCAAGCCTCCCTCCTCCGTCCCAAACGCTATCTCAGATAAGGCATTGGAAAAAGAAGACGTGAGACGAGATGTTCACAGAAATCATGGAATCCACCCGCAGTGAAAGAGCTCATCTGAATGAGTGGAAGGACACGGTTTCAAAGTATAGGAAAGAAGCCAGTGAACGTGAGGACATGAGGGACCAATGTGAGGACATGAGGGACCAATGTGAGGACAGAAAGGACCAACGTGAGAAGAGGAGAGATGCTCGAGATGAGAGGTGGCAGCAGGAAGATCAGAGGAGGCAGGATGCAACGCTGGGGCTGCTGCGTGAGCAAACAGACATGCTCCGGCGTCTGGTGGAGCTTCAGGAATGGCAGCAGGGTAACAGAGTGCCGCTACAGCCCCTGTATAACCCTCCTCCCCCCTCACCATGTTCCATAGCCTCCTCACCCAGACGTGTAAGAACACGGGGGGGAAGGCTCTGTACACCCTCCCATTCCACCCCAGTCGACAGCCCAAGCAAAAAGCTGTCATTTTTTTAACCTTTTTTTAGTGGCCTTTTCCTTCCCACCGATCCTCCTCCCAAACCCCACCTGGGTTCTCTCCCTCTTTTTATAATCAATTAATAAAGAATAAATGATTTTTAAATGATAGTGACTTTATTTCCTTTGAAAGCAAGCTGGGGGGAGGGGGAGGGTGGATTCCTTACAGAGAATGAGTCAATAAAGGGGGTGGGTTTTCATGAAGGAGAAACAAACAGAAATTTCACACTGTAGCCTGGCCAGTCATGAAACTGGTTTTCAAAGCTTCTATGATACACAGCGCTTCCTGGTGTGCTCTTCTAATTGCCCTGGTGTCTGGCTGTGCGTAATCAGCAGCCAGGCGATTTGCCTCAGCCTCCCACCCCGCCATAAAGGTCTCCCCCTTACTTTCACAGAGATTGTGGAGCACACAGCAAGCAGAAATAACAATGGGGAGATTGGTTTGGCTGAGGTCTGAGCGAGTCAGTAACGATCGCCAGCGTCCAGGCTGCCTGTGTATGGCTTCATGAGCCATGGCATTAAGGGGTAGGCTGGATCCCCAAGAATAACTATTGGCATTTCAACATCCCCAACACCGGGGCCTGCGGTTTGAGAGAATTCTGTGTCCGTGTCCATGTCCATGTCCTCATCACGCTTGTTGCTGCGCTGCCATCACCGCCTCCTCCTTGCCTCATTTTTTTGGTCCTGGCTCAGCATAAACTGCATGAGAATGCACGAGGTGTTTACAATGTTCATGACTTCTGTCTTGAGCTGAGTGGGCTCCATGCTTGCCGTTGTATGGAGTCTGCAGTGTTCACCCAGGAAAAAAGGTGTGGAACGGTTGTCTGCCATTGCTTTCATGGAGGGAGGGGTGAGACTGTACCCAGAACCACCTGCGACAATGTTTTTTTCCCCATCAGGCACTGGAATCTCAACCCAGAATTCCAATGGGCGGGGGAGACTGTGGGAACTATGGGATAGCTATGGGATAACTACTCACAGTGCAAGGCTCCAGAAATCGACGCTAGCCCCGGTATGTGGACGCACACCGCCAAATTAATGAGCTTAGTGTGGCCGCATACATTCGACTTTATTCAATCTGTTTCCAAAATTCGAATTATATAAATTCGGATTAATCCCATGGTGTAGACATACCCTACTAGCTGGATTTGAGAGGATAGGGTTTCTGAATGATTCAGGGGCCACCGATGGAACCCATATCTCAATACTATGCCCACCAAAAGAATGAGTATGTGAGCTAAAAAGGTTACTGTTCCCTCATTTTCCAAGGCTTGGTGGACAACAGAGGCAGATCCATCAATACCAACATGGAACACACTGGAAAGTTTCATGACATAAGGGTCTTGAGGAGATTAGGATTGTACTGGAGGAGGGGGAGAGAGACTTTATCCCCCAGAAATGATATTGTTCTCTACAGTGTGCCTGTGCCAACAGTTACTTTGGGAGACCCCACTTACCACTTGCTAACTTGGCTCATGAAACCATACCCCAACATCAATGTCCCTGGAAAAAGCGATTCAGTTATAAACTCAGTAGCTGCAGAATGATCAGTGTCTGCATGTTTGGTAGGCTGAAAGCTCATTTGCACTACCTACGCACCTTTCTGGATGCCATCATGGCCAGTGCTGTTCACATAAACACTGCCTGCTGCATGTTGCATACCATGTGTGAGGATAAAGGGGAGTGCTTCTGTCCAGAGTGGGCACAGAACAAGTTGGGTTTACAAACTCTGTACAGGAAGCCAGATCCCACCCAAATCCACACTGGTCCGGTTCCCAGCAGGCAAGGGACATCAGAGAGGCCATCTGAACACACATCTTGGAACAGCAGGGAGACAGAGTGATATCTGCCTGTGCCGAGAGACAACTTCACAGCTGCTGGAAAAGCAGAGAAGGGAACACTGGCACATACTTGTGGGGGTTACATAGATTTGAGGGGTTTGTTCTCTTTTAGCCAATGGGCATTAGCTGTTTGTTCCTGTTCCTCTTCTGGATAACACCTTAGGGGCTGGGTTTATGCTGTGGAGGGTGATGGCTGAGCTGTACTGCGATCGTTGTGCAATGCTTTTGTGTTAGTGTTCACACTTGTTTGCAAACATCTCATTGGGAGACTCAGTCCATCTTAGCAACATTTGGTTTGGGGGAAGAAGGGGGTTTGCCCATTCTTTTTTCCCCACTATTCATTGTGATGCTATTTGCACTTAGTGGCTGTTATGGAACACTAAACCCAAGGTTGAAACTGGTCAAGGTTTGAGGGGGGGTGAGGAAGAGGGGCTGCTTAATCACTGAATACCGGCAGTTGCCTGTATTGTTACTTTAATGTGTTTGGTTGTTCTGTATAGAACCAATGCATAAAGACATTTATCTGCCCATTTTCTGTGCTATGAGTTCTGCTGCTTTTAATACTGCCAGTACTTTCTAAGTCCATAACCATAC
Organism: Malaclemys terrapin pileata; assembly: GCF_027887155.1. NCBI lineage: Eukaryota > Metazoa > Chordata > Testudines > Emydidae > Malaclemys > Malaclemys terrapin. The sequence goes on along the minus strand of NC_071507.1, from coordinate 180,646,146 downwards.
ATTTTCTTCATCCCTCCTGTGTATCTGTGGAATTTGGGGTTACGTGGGTACACGGCAGACAGAGAACATTTGCAGTGCGATGGCCCCAGACAGTTACACTATTTCAACTGATATGCTATGAATCATAAGGCCCAATGCTGAACCTGAAAACATCTTACGTTCATCATGCTTAGGAAGGAGAGTCTACACACAAATCAAGGAAACTATAACATTTATTATAGCTGGTATACCAAACGTGAAATTGAAACTCTTAAAAGGAACTGTAAATCAGCAAAACACAAAGGGACTGAATCCGTGAACAGTGGCCAAATGTCTTTGAACTTGTCTCCTTGCTCTTCCCCTCCCGCTGACAAGTGGGGTGAGGGAAAATGTTCTGGGGGACAACTGGGCACTTCTCCTGTACATGGTCTGGGGTGGGGGACAGGCACATAGGGAGCTTCAGGGACTCCTGTGGCCTCATCGTTTCTTTCCTAGATGCTCAGTGGTGTCACTCTTTGAAGGATTTCAGGTGCTGGTGGAGGATGTTGTCCTAGGACTTCTGCCGGCTTTTCATGATCATTCAGGTGTTTTTTGTCCTTCTCCTCAGTAGCACCCTGGACAGCAGCCAGAGGAAGAGGAGGAAGTGGTGGTTGTGTTGCTGGTTGCTGGAGAAGTGCAGTGGCTATTGCAAAATGTGGAACTCATTTGCCCATCAGTTCAATGAACCTCTCCATTAAGACATGCTCCCTTTTCCTATGGTATTTATCCTGCTCAGGAACTGGTTCATCACTGTCTCTTCATGATGAAGAGACCTGTCATCCCATGCTCTGAGGAACTGAAACTGCTCCTGGTTCTTCCTATCCGTGCAAATGGGAAGGTCCTCCAGGATCCTTCTCCAACTGCCTCTGCTATCTGTGGGTTGCTGCTCCTGCTCTCTATGTGGAATGGTTTCCCTCTCAGGAGCCAAACATCCTGCCAATTCAAAGAAAAAGTAACATTTTTTTCTTTGGAAGAAACCAAGAAATACCCCTACATAACATAATTTTGCTGTGGAATGTAACAATATTGATACCTTTCCATTCCAGGAAAACTGTTACCCAGACAATTTTTGAAGTCCCCAAGGAGGCAGCAGAGGCTAATAAAGGTAGGATACATGTACTAATGGCTTTTTTTAATTAAATTTGACAACGGTCTCAAGGTGGTAGGAGGGTCAATTCTTCCCAGGGGCTATTTTACCAGTTTGCAATTTCTTCTTTTAAGGCTGGCCAACATTTGGAGAACACTGTGATTTTTGAGATAGCAGAATGGAAAACAGGGGTGGCTTTCCAGTCCTGAGGAGGACGGCCAGTAATCTATGCCAGAGAAATATTTCTGCTAATGGTCACGGTGATGGGTCCACTGCCCCGCCCCTCTTCCTGGGCCCGCTAGCTGTCCCAATAAAGTGCAGAGAGGCCTCCAGTTATGCAGCACCCATGGCTTTATTTACACACACACAGTTCTCCCACCACCAGTGTTGAGCTATACACAAGGCTTGCAGGGTTAGTTCCCTCTTTTCCTGCAGTCAGCCTGCAGCTAGGAGACTGACCTTTCCTTGGCCCCCTTTTCTGCTGGCTCTCAGCCCTTATGACTGCTGGCTTGTCAGGCCCACAGGTGGAGCCAATCCGCAGGCCAGACATCAGGTCTGTTTCACCAGTCTCAACCTATTTCTCTTTATTGGAGCTGGCTGAGCAGGGGTAATTAGGTGCTTTTGCACCAGCACCCTGCTACAGTCACCCCTTTATATATTGCTGAATGGAGAGGTCTGGCCAGCTATGAAGGTGGACCAAGGAGATTTGCACTGCCATTGACTCTCCAGACCCAGCAGGAATTCCAGCTACATCAGAAGTTTGCTGAAATATCCTTACATGACTGAGAGGCAATTCTACTTGAAATTAACAATATTTTCAGCTAGCATACAGAATTTACCTGGAAAGGAAGAAGCAAACAACAAACACTGCCCACTCTCCATCCCCCTGGCACCACCAGAAAATCTAGCATCTGTGCCTGAAATGAACAGGGGGAAAAAGAGGCATATCACAACATTATTTCATTCCCAGAAGTTTCAGACGAGCACTGCAAGCCCCTTGCCTCTCCTCAGCAAAGGGACACCACACCAGACTGAATCCTTCTCCCACTCCTGTTTCTCCCAGTTCAGTGTGGGGTGAGGCCAGGCACCTTGGACAGTAACAACTTTTGTACTCTTCCAAGGAGAAATGACTGCTGTGCTTCTTTCTCAGACAATTAAAGGGTTCCCTTCACAGACCCAGAACCCTGCACCTCCACCTCAACAACCCCCTGCCTCACAGCTCACATTAGTAAGGGGATGGCAAGATCTGGGGGAAGAAGGACAGACATTATGTAGTCTTCCAAGGAAGAAAACACAGCTGTTAATAACTTTTATAATCAACTTTCAGGGGTAGGCAACATATGGCACCGTGCCGAAGGCGGCACGTGAGCTGAGTTTCTTTGGCATGCTCACTACCCGGGTCCTGGCCACCAGTCTGGGGGGCTCTGCATTTTAATTTAATTTTAAATGAAGCTTCTTAAACATTTTAAAAACCTTATTTACTTTACATACAACAATAGTTTAGTTATATAGTATAGGCATATAGAAAGAGACCTTCTAAAAACATTAAAACGTATTACTGGCACGCAAAACCTTTAATTAGAGTGAATAAATGAAGACTCAGCACACCACTTCTGAAAGGTTGCCAACCACTGATACATGTTTCCTACACCAGTCCCATCCCCAACCAGGACCTTTCTACACCTTCCCCCTTCCTTCCTCCTGTCTGTGCAGCCCCTGGACCATCGCTGTCTGCATGCTGGCCAAGAAATGCACAGACAGGGCACAATGAATGTTCCTTAATAATCTCTTTTATAACTTCTGACAAATGTGTAATAGTGGTTCCTGGGAAATCAACAAAACCTTTGATTTATAGCCACATCTTCCTCGGGGGCCATTTTGAGGTGCAGCAGCATGGAGCTGGGCTTAAAATCAGGAATGTAGCAAGAGGTGATATTTGTGTGGAGGATGGGGGGCCATTGTAACTTACCAGCCTTGGGTTATGGTTACTGCTGCTGCTTGGGGTGGTCCTCAGATTCATCGGGGGACTTGCTCTACATGCAAAATGACATGCTACGCATCCTCCAGGTCTTTTGGGGCACTCTCCAGGGTCCCTGCTGCATCCTCACTCTGGCCCTCATCGGCATCCCATCCGACAGTGAGGCCAGCAGGGTTAAGGAGGGGTCATGAGCCACTCTGTACTGTGAGCACGTGACAGCACCTGGCCCAGCTCCTCCTAGAACATCCATGTCCAAGGATCCCTCCCGGAGTGACTGTTCGAGCCTTTTGACCTCCAGTACAGCTGCCTCAGATGCTTGATGTGGTATAGTCTGCTCGATGCCTGCCTGCTACAGCCTCTGAAATGTCCCAGTAGAGATGAATGTTCCTGCCAGTCCAGAAGCTGTGGAGCCTGGTGTATTCTGATCACCCATTGATCAGCAACTGGATGCGGCAGCAAACTATGAAGCTGCTCGCAGGAGAGGATCCATATTCATCTGTATTGATCAAAAAAGGGCAGTGGAAAATCATTCTGATATGCTCAGTGCAGCTCCCTTCTACCGTGAAATGGGGCCTTTATAGATTGGATAAGGGTCAGGCAGAAAAGGGTACAGTGAACTGTGGAAATGGATGCGAGTGACTATTCAAACTTGAGACCTCGTACGTGCCCGTGCCCCCTGTGCACATTATCTTTGGTGTGGGGCCCTGCCACAGCCCGAGGCATGTACTAACCCACACCCCTCAAGTGTGCTAGTTTATTCACCCTGTACTCACCTTCAGATGCATCCATGGTATTTAGACATGGACACCAGTCGCATTTAAGGCACAATTATGGACACATGCACAGTGCTAGTGTAGACATAGACTAAGAATGCTACTATTAGAGGCAGGCTAGGTTTTCTGGAGTACACAGACATTTAAAAAAGGGATCTTGGAGGAAAACCAGTACTGTTCTCTTCTTGGATAAAAGAGCCTGCACATTTAAAGTCATTTTCAGCAAAAAACCACAAAGACAGCATTAGTAGCAGTGTATTCACATGAACTGGAAATTTAATGGAGCCACTCACTAAATGATCCCTCAGTGCCAATACCAAGTGCTGAATTGTTGCTGCCTGTGGGCGAGATCATATGTCCAGGGAATGGGTGCAGTGTGTGAAATTGATAAATATTTTTCCCCAAGATATTGAGTCTAATAAATAAAGTACTCAAATGTAATTTAAACAAGCTTATTTAGAAGCTACTACCACGTGGGAGTCAAGCAAACACAGGAGATGAGTCATCATGGAGAGGAACATAGGCTGCACTTCTAAAAGGATGGCAAGACTTTCCAGAACTCTAAAAGTCAAAATTGTTGCTGAAGCTCCTGCTTTGCATCTACTCTGCCCACTCCTTTTGCCGTTGTAGTCAGTGACAAAGCCACAATCAGACTGTAGTGATGCTCTGTAAGCGTATCCAAAATGCACAGCACTTGCTGTAAACATCTCCAAAGCCACCTTATTATACGCCTTAAAATCTCTCCTCATAAATTCTTTCCTTTGCCTACATAAAACTTAGGCTGATGGGCTGAGACAACTATCACAATGACCATATAGTCCCATTGTTTCCTTGTACTTGTCCACCTGTCTATACCCATCTGTTGTCTCTCGCCTTAAACTTAGACTGTAAGCTCCTTTGGGGCTGGGACAGTCTTTTAGTTCTGTATTTGTATAGTGGAGCCCTAACTAGAGTACTACAAATAAAAATATTCACTCTTCTGGTGTACTCACTTGGTTTGGTTTGAGCTCCAAAACAAGAGTAACAAACAAAAAAGAGAAAGATATGTAAATATCTACCATACGTTATTGATTCTAATAAACAAAGCCCTTAAAAGTAAACACATTTTAAAAACAAGCAGACCAGAAACCATTACCATGTTGACACAAGTAAATGCAGGGTCACTCACATGTCCACATGCTCACACTTCAGCTTTGGCAACAAACCATAAGAATCTAACTATGGTGTTGGTACAGTCACAAGTAACAGATGGTGTGGACCAAATCCCACCCCAGAGAGAACATCAAGAGATAGAATGTCTGCCTGAGCCCCCTGGCAGGCAGGGCGAGCATATCCACCTTTAAACCCCTTTATGGAGTGTAGCTTACTTTTCTAAAATACAAGGTCTGCATGTTTGCTTGGTCCTACCACAGAGCACACCAGGGTCATACGCTTTTTTTTCTTGATGGAAAAAAATATAAAGAAAATGATATTGATGAAGAACAAGTCAACATCCCTACACAGCCTGATGCCTTCAGTGCACTGAATGTCACTTTCCAGCACTTTTAAGAAGATAATTCAGTGCACCATACATCAATATATGCACCAGACTTACTGTAATTTTGAGATATTCAATTTTATGAACTCCTCAATCCCCAAATAGTTCATAAAATAAGGGTTCTACTGTGTATATATATATATAAATATATATATAAAACCCCCACACACCACCTACCACATCACTAACATGTTTTGTTCAGGAAGTACCGGTAGGTGTCCTATCTGAGGTACAGACTCTGTTTAACTTGTAAACTAGCTATAACAGGCTTACAGTACGAGATGAAAGGTCTACAGGCCAAAACAAATTTCAAAAAGGATGGTCAAAAAAGTAAGCCCTTTGAATTCATATTGAATAGCAGCAGAATCCCAGATAGCTTTATTATTTATCTTGCACTCCATTTAATGTTATTAAATTACTATAGGTATATTTTATGTACATTGCAGTAGCATCTAGAGACCCCTAATCAAGGTGAGAGCCTGAAAGAGGAGATATGTGCTGGTGTAACCCACACGCCTCCTGGGTGTGGTGTTCTGTCCCATCTAGTGGCCAGTAGATCTAGACCACTTAGAGAGAGAGACAAAACGAGTCTGTTCTACAGCCTTAGTTAACAGCCAGTTGGCTTTTAGCTCACATGGTAGAAGCTCATGCACTAAGCTCCAGAGGTCCCACATTCAATCCCGCCCACCCGCCGATGACTGGGGTCTGTCGGTGTTCTACTGGTACAGCATATCTGCATTAAATGTAAATCTAATTAATGTGACTTATTTTACCTTTCTCTTCATGGACTATTGCTGAGGAAGGACTCGTGATGAACACATCTTGGTTAACTTAGCCCTCCATTTTCACAATGTATTTGTGATAACCCACATGCAGACCACATGTTAACACAGCACTCCCCATTTTTGTTCCATATACAGCAAATAGATGCTAGCCTTATTCCTGATTAATTTTATTTACTTCCTATTGATATCTTTGATTTCATTGCTACAATATAAATAAATCCTTCAACAGCACTGCTGCAATAACTGATTGCTGTATTATTTAAGTTCTGATCCAGGGAGGAAAAGCAAATGTAGCTCCCTCTTATTTTAAGCATGAGTTGGATAGATTTACTAATTTCATTTAATTTGCATTTCTAAAAAGCCTTAGTTTTTAATGTAAAATCTCCACTTTCTAAGAGAGACATATTAGCCAAACAGAGCTATGAGGTGCAAAGGTTGAAAAGGGAGGAAGGATAATTTTATGACATCCTTGGCTCAGGTAGGCAGTGGGGAGGCAGGACGGCAGAATCTGAGAAACTGATGGCTTGCTAGAATTTAGGAGTTACACCTGCATGCTGGCCATGTCCAGAGGGAAATGTGATGTGCCCTGGAGTAGGTGGAGAGGTGGGCTTGGGATGAAGAATGGCAGAGCTGAGCAAGAAGAGCCGACTGTACTAACAAGGATTGTAACACTGCGAGAGCACATTATTTTGATTTCCTAGTAGCATAATGGGCTTACATGGTTGGGGGTTGAATTTTATTTTTTTAGTAAACTTCTCCCACGATTTGGCTGCTCCAAAAGTCCCTCCCTCCAGACAACTCATCCCACATCTTACGGTGACTCATCTGCAAATCCCTCTCCTCTATTTAAAAAGTAGTTTAATATTAACATGACATGTTTTCTTCTTTCCTCTCATTCATAGTTAATGTTTGCATGGGAATCTCTTGCATGAAGATATTCAAATACAATGGTAACATCTAAAAATACATGTTTCTGTATGAATTATTTGAAGCAAAGATAATTGCAAGTTGGCAACATCAAGGAACTCTGGAATTTGAATGAAGATTTGATTTGACCTCTTGGACAAGCATAGGGAAGTCAAGTAATTTGCTGTTGTATTGTGCAACATAGAAAATCTGATTGTAGACCCTCAGGGCTCAATTAATTGATACAAGTTTTCCTGATTAGTTTGTTGCTTTCCCTCCTCCCACAATCAACCTGTTTTTATCACAGTTTATAATAGAAAATGTTTGTGCTAATTCTAACAATTGACCTGTCAATAATTTCTAGTTGATACAGAATAGACTAATGTTAACTATAAGAATATATAAGCCAGCCCTTTTAAAAAGCAGACTGCAATGGACAGTTAATATGTAAAAATATAAACATTAGGTCCTTAGTGTGGCGAATGGCTTATTTGGGAAATAAGATGTGGTGGTGGGAGTAGGGTACAATTATTTGTAGATACACTTTTAAAGGGACTGTTTTAAGTTATAAAAGCACAGGAAACACAGGAACCTCAAATGATTTATTGAAGTCAGTGAATACAATCCTGAACAGTTGTGGGAAATACATAGTTGATATTGCATGAGATATTGTCATAACTTATCCATGGGTGTGTGTGTGTCTGTTTAACAAATATTTCAGAAGATTCTTGGGGTACATTACAAGTATGTGCATAGGGAAGAGATTTCTGGTAATAGAAGTCTCTTTAATCTAGCATAAAAAAGGCATAATTCAATGGTGGGAACCTGAAGTAGACAAATTCAAAACAAATTACAGTGAGAGTAACTAAACAATGGCAAAATTTACTTAGGGACATGGTGGATTCTCTCCATCAACTAAATTATTTAAGTCAAGACTGGATATCTTTCTATACACTACAGCTCAAACCAAAGTTATGGGCTTGACACAGAAATTACAGGGTTACTAATTTTGGCCTGTGTTATGCAGTTGGAAAATTCCCACACACAAGCCCTTCTTTTTAGGGGACAAATCTGAGGTGCTATCCCAGATTGAAGTGTCAATAGAGGAGTTTTTGTGGGGAATTGATGAATTAAACACTAATAAAAATCACCAAGACCAATTGGTATTCACCCAGGAGTTCTGAAGGAACTCAAGTATGAAACTGTAGAACTACTAACTGTGGTATGTAACCTATCAGTTTGGCCTCTGTACCAATTGCCCAGAGGATAGCTAATGTTATGCTAATTTATACAAAAGGCTCCAGAAGCGATCCTGCCAATCACAGGCTGATAAGCTTGTATTCAGTGCCAGGCATATTGGTTGGAACTATAGTAAAGAACAGAATTATCAGACACGTGGATAAACATGATTTGTTAGAAAAGAGCAAACATGGCTTTTGTAAAGGGAAATCATGGCTCACCAATCTATCAGAAGGCTTTGAGGAGGTCAACAAGAATGTGGACAAGGGTGATCTAGTCAATATAATGTACTTGGACTTTCACTAAGCCTTTGACAAGGTCCTTCATCAAAGGCTCTTAAGCAAAATAAACAGTCATGGGATAGGTGGGAAGATTCTCTCATGGATCAATAACTGGTTAAAGATAGAAAACAAAAGGTAGGAATAAATGTTCAGTTTTCAGAATGGAGAGAGGTAAATAGCAGGGTCCCCCAAGGATCTCTACTGGGACCTGTGCTGATCAACACATTCATACATTATTTGGAAAAAGGGTGTGAACAGTGAGGAGGCAAAATTTGCAGAGAATACTAAATTATTCAAGATAGTTAAGTCCAAGATGACTGCAATGACTTACAAAGGGATCTCACAAAACTGGGTGACTAGGCAAAAAAATGGCAGATGAAATTCAATGTTGATTAAAGCAAAGTAATGAACACTGGACAACATAATCCCAACTGCAGTACAAAATGATGGGGTTTTAATTTACTGTTGCCACTCATAGAATCATAGAAAATTAGGGTTGGAAGAGACCGCAGGAGGTCATCTAGTCTAATCACCTGCTCAAAGCAGGACCAATTCCCAACTAAATCATCCAAGCCAAGGCTTTATCAAGCCGGGCCTTAAAAACCTCTAAGGATGGAGATTCCACCACCTCCCTAGGTAACCCATTCCAGTGCTTCACCATTCTCCTAGTGAAATAGTGTTTCCTAATATCCTTGGAGTCCTCCTGAATAATTATCTGAAAATATCCACTCACTGTGCAGTGGCAGTCAAAAAGGCAACAGAATGTTAAGAACTATTAGGAAAGGGATTGATGACATGATAGAAAATATCATCATGTCACCATATAAATCCATTGTATGCCCACACATTGAACACTTGCATGTCATTCTGGTCACCCTATCTCAAAAAAAGATATATTAGAAATGGGAAAAGTACAGAGAAGGTCAAAAAATGATTAGGGATATTGAACAGCTTCCATAGAAGGAGAGATTAAAAAGACTGGGACTGTTCATCTTAGAAAAGAGACAACTGTGATTCTGGTAAAGGTTTATACAATCTCGAATGATACAGAGAAAGCGAATGAGGAAATGTAACACAAGAACTAAGGGTTACCCAATTAAGTTAATAGGCAACAGTTTTAAAACAAACATAAGGAAATACTTCTTCACAACATACTATCATCTGGTGGGACTCATTGCCAAAAGATGCTGTGAAGGCCAAAAGTATAACTTGGTTCAAAGAAAGTATTAAAGTTCATGGAGGATAGGTCCATCAATGGCTATTAGCCAAGATGGTCAGAAATGTAACCCCATGCTACAGGCATCCCTAAACCTCCAACTGCCAGAAGCTGAGACTGCATAATGGAGAATGGGTCACTCAAAATTGCGCTGCTTTGTTTATTCCCTTTGAAGCATGTGGACCTGACCACTGTCCGAAGACACAGTGGACCATTGGTCTGACCCAATATGGCCATTCTCATGTCAGAGTGAATCATCATAATGTTCCCATCTATACATACAAAATAAGTAGATCTTGCCCCCCCCCCATCCTAAATCCTAAGATGGTGGTCACCTGTAACCACTATGGCCATAAAAACTACTAATTTATGCGAATACACCTATTTTACTGTTATATTGTCCCTCTTTCCACTTCCATTTACCATTTTATCCACTGGTGGCACATGGTCATAATCCTACATCATAAACTCTTTGAGACAGGGATTGTCCTTTGCTTAGTTGTGACCTAACACAATGGGGCCCTAAGCAGGACCTACTACTGCACTAGAATCATTAATAATAATAAGTCCAGATCAGGAAGGCCTCTCTGCATTTCTAGTTTCAAAGAGCTTGTGGAACTCCCTCTGCTGGTTGGGGGGGGGGCAGAATTAGGAGGGATAATTTCTCTCTTGCAGTTTCATTTCTGACAATGGATTTTATGTGGGTCCTAACTCAAAATTTGGCCCTATTGCTATTTTCTCACTGCACAGTATATCTGATTCATTTAATCAAGTAATTGTTCCTCTCTTTAGGAGAGAGTTTGCCAAGACTCATGTCCAGGGTATAACTCTCTATTGCATTTGGTAGATATACTTTCTCTCTCTCCTTATTTATTTATGGGGGAGGGGGATCAATTAGTGGTATGTGTGTGTGTGTGTGTGTGTGTGTGTGTGTGTGTGTGTGTGTGTGTGTGTGTGTGAGTGCATTCCATGCTTGTTTCAGCAGGGAGGGAATATTCTTCAGCAAAAGTGCTCCCATTTTAACTTGCATTTCCATTAGAAAGTTAATCATAGGAAAGTTAACCATCTGTGCAAAATGAAGAGCGGTTTTGTGAATAAACACACACCTCAAATTTTCAACTATGAATCTCTCTCTCTCCCCTCCCCCATCTTTTGTTAGAAGATATTCTATCAACAAGTAAAAGGCAATAGAACCACTTTTATGTCTTAGAATTACAAACTAGAGACATTTACAGCAGTGCTACAACATAAATTGTGCCCATGGAAGAGACTGTTAATTGGACTGTTCACCACTAGACACATTAACTGGTGCTTGGCAATTCACCAGCTTGGCTTTTCTCTCATACATCATAAATGCTAACCCTTTTCAGTTATATTATTAATGGTCACAGTACAAAATCAATAATCTGTCAATTCTCCATAGATGTGGCAGATTCCAAAGACTCTTCATGTGGTTTTAAGAATGAGCAAAAAATGAAAGCCATTTTGAAAAAAACTAAAACATAACTATATCCTCAGCTGGAGTAAATTGTTTACCTCTACTGAAATCAATGGGACTATGCCAATTGCCACTATCTGAGGATCTGACTGGAAGGTTTTAACTTCTTCTTGAAATTACAGATCCAGATTATTTGCTGGTGTGAATGGACACAGTTTAATAGACTTTGATGGAGTTTTGCTTATTTACACTAGCAAAGAATTTTCTCCATAACATTAAGAAAGTATCTTTGTTATTTATAATAGAGTAGCACCTAGAGATACCAATCAAAGATCAGGGCATCATTGTGCTAGGCACTTTACAGACATGCAGTAAATAGTCTGGGCCTGCAACCACAAGCTCTTAGTTAATATCACAGTGACAGCAATTACTGCTTCTGAAACTGTATCATTATTTCAGGAAGTGCCACTTTTTCTCCCTGAGGTTACACTTCCAGGAATATCATCCAAATTTATTATGCCTGCTACAGTTCAGAAAGGAAGCAGAGGGCAGAAATGGTTCTGAACACTTGATTGTCATGTGATACCTGACATTTTCTGAACCAGTTTGGCATGTATCGATGTTTTCCTTAATAAAATGTAAAGTAGATCAGACTTGATAGACTGGAGACTAAAGTAGGGTTTTTTTTTCTTCCTTTTGAAATTTCTTCCTCTATTGGGAAGATTTACTCATTGTGTGGCTCTTCTGTGTGTGAACAAAGCCTAACATTTAGCCTGTGGCGAGATGGTACACTGAAAGAGAGAAACAAAAATTGTGACTAAGCTAAGTAATAACTTTGAGACCATAGACTGCCAGAAGGTACTAAACTGCTCACACGATTCAGCTGTTGTGCATGCAGTAGAATGTAGAATGATTCCAGCAATGCATTAATCCTAATATGGTAATATTATCCTAATGGGCTCTGGTAAAACAGGCCCTTGTCACTGAACTACAGCTACTACTGTGGTGGGACATAGCAACTGTTTAACAATGCATGATGATACATTACAACAGTTTTGGCCGAAAAGTGAAGAAGAATACTGTATCTAATTGAGAGTACAGCAGGAATTCTGTTGGGCAGAATATATAGTCATGTAAAATGTCCAGGACACTTGCTGCTAACATTCTGGTCCTATGAAAAGTGGCTGTGGGATCTTTAAGAACTACTGCAGTGGTGATCTGCACAGGACATCGGTTTTATGTATTATGCAGAAATACTCTAGCTATTAAAGACATCAGATTATGAAATTTACTGTATTGGTTCATAAAGCCATAATATAATGGATTGCTACAGTCAGACTTTAAAGTTAAGAAAGACTAAAGAATAATTACAACAAGGAGTCTGGTGGCACCTTAAAGACTAACAGATTTATTTGGGCATAAGCTTTCGTGAGTAAAAACCTCACTTCTTTGCATCCGAAGAAGTGAGGTTTTTACTCACTAAAGCTTATGCCCAAATAAATCTGTTAGTCTTTAAGGTGCCACCAGACTCCTTGTTGTTTTTGTAGATACAGACTAACACGGCTACCCCCTGATACTTAAAGAATAATTAGTTTTCCTGGTACATTTTAAGAACTAGAAAGACTAGACTCTTGCAAATGGAATCTTTTAGTGCAGGGACATAATGAATTTGTTTGTTTTATAACTGTATGCAGTGATCTCAGTGCTGAATAACATAACAACTGGGAAGATTTGCCTGGGTAGGTTGTTCAGCAGATATTCCAGAAGACTCTTGTGGGCCCAACTGTGATCTCTCACACCAGTGAGAGGTAATATCTTTTCTTGGATCAACTTCTATAGGTGAGAGAGACAAGCTTTTGATGGAATTACTTGGTTATAAAGTTAGACCAAATCTCTCTGCAGTCAATCTGGAATGAGTTTGACATGGGGGAGGATAAGCACACAGAGAGAAGGAGAGCACACGCATATGAAATGTGGTGTCTTATAAGAATACACCATCTGATTCCCCCTCCCATGGGTGGGCTGTAGAAGAAGGAAATTTCCAGTTCTGTTCAATCTTTTTTCAACTGCTTATATACATTAATGCTAAGAGTCTGGGTAGCAAGCAAGAGGAATTGGACATTCTCACAGATGAGAAGAAATTTGATATAATTAGCATTACTGAGGGGATAGTCACATGCTTGGAATTTTAATATCACTGGTTACAACCTGCTTAGGAAAGACAGAGTTGGTGAAAAAGTTGGACAGGCAACACTGTACAGTAAATATACGATTACCAGTTTTAGAGTTCTTGATCATTCAGAACTTCAGGAGCTTGAATGCAATGTGCTTACTGACAAAACCCATAAGTGAGTATTGGTGGGGATCTGCTACAGATCAACAAATCAAATCCGAGAATAGGATGAGTTGCTCAGGAAGCATCTATCTGTAATGTGTGGAAAGAAAAATTGTGTTATGGGAAATGTCAGTTTTGGAAACATATGCTGGAGGTCTTGTCCAGCCAGTCGTAAAATATTATTAGATTGTCATTACAGATGATAATTTTTTCTAACACAAAATATAATGCGTCCAACATGAGATAACTATTTGGACCTCAATATGGTTTATAAAGATAAATTAATCACTAGACCATAAGTAGGTGATTGCCTAGGGACCAGTGATCATGACCCGATTATGTTTACTATGGACAGAGGACAGTCCAACCAGTAATATTATACTTGGTGCTTCAAAAGGTCTACTGTCCCAGAGCTGGAGGAAAATTATTAGTGAAATTGACCAGGAGCCAAAATTTAGATAGAAAAATATGAATGAAAATTTGGAGTTCTTTAACAATAACTTATTAAATGGCCAAAAAGGCACAACTATACAATGAAGAATGAGGATAACTTAGGGTAAAAAGCTAACCCAATGGATTGGAAAAGTGAAAGCAGCAATTAGATGTAAAAAAAATCTAATACAAAAACATAGCAAGTAGAAATAAATATAAAATTAGAAACTAAGAAATGTAGAAAATTGATAAGGGAAGTTAAAGATGATGACTGGCAGGGCTAATGACATTAAAAAGTAGTTTCTTTAAGACTATCAGGAACAAACGAAATTGTAATGATGGCATAGGCCCATTGCTAGATGAAATATCGATGCAGAAAATACAGAAACTTTCAATAAATATTTCTGTTCTGTATTTGAAAAGAAGCAAGATGACATCACATGAAGATGAACTACTTTACTTATCCATTGATAAGTAAGGAGCATGCTAAACAGCATCTGCTAGTGATAAACATTTTTAAAACACCAGGCCCAGATAGCTTGCCTCTAAGAATCTTAAAAGAGTGGGCTGTTGATTGTTAATAAATCTTGGAATACCAGGGAAATTCCAGAAGACTGAAAGTGTGCTAATGTGGTGCAAATATTCAAAAGAGCAAGTAGGATAATCCAGGTAATTGCAGGCTGGTTATTCGGACATCAATCCTGGGCAAAACAATAGAAAAGCTGATAGAGGATTGAATTGATAAAGAATAGGACTATAACTTGTGCCAGTAAATGCGGTTTTATGGAAAATAGATCTTGTCAAATGAATCTGATTTCATTCTTTGAGGGGATTACAAATTTGGTTCATAAAAGGTAACTGCGGAAATGTACACTTAAATTTTTGTAAAGCATATGACTTTGTACCATATGACATTCTGATTAAAAAGTTAGCTCTATATAATCTCAAAACACATGTTAAATGAATTACGAACTAACTGGCTAACAGAGATCTCAAGTAGCTGTCAGAGGGGAATCATCATTGAATAGGCATGTTTCTATTGGGGTTCCACAGGGATCGATACTAGGCCTCACACTGTTCAATATTATCATTGATCTAAAAGTAAATAAGGATATCACTTGGTGATCAAATTTGTAGATGACACAAAGATTGGTGAAACGGTAAATGATGAGGACAGGGCAGTCGGACAAAATGATTTGGATCACTTGATAAGCTGGGGCCATTCAAACAAAGACAGGTTTCAGAGTAGCAGCCGTGTTAGTCTGTATCCGCAAAAAGAAGAACAGGAGTACTTGTGGCACCTTAGAGACTAACAAAGAGTATTTCAATATAGTCAAATGCAAGGAACAAAGAATGCAGACCATACCTACAGGATGGTGAACTGTATCCCCCAATGCAGTGACTCTGAAAAGACCTTAGGTATCATAGTGGACAAATAACTGCAACAGCTGTTTACTACATTAAAATTAAATTTGGGATTGGTGGGGAAAGTTTTGATTCTAAAATGATGTACTGCTTCTATTTCTTTTTTGTCAAGTCCCCTGAAATTTAGGCAGAGCTGAATCTAATCTTGTTTTTTTTTTATTTTTCCTGCAAGTAAAAAGAAATCTCCTTGACACACAGGTAATGGGAAATCAGGAAAGGACGTTCAGATCCAAGCTTCATTGGTTAAAGTAATATGGATGGACAATTCCTTTAATATCACAGTGCTGCTAACATGGAAGGGGTTTCTTAGATGAGAAACTGGAAGTTAGATGTGGTATTATAGAAATAAGATTGAACTAGTTAGTAGCAAGCTGTGCTGTTATTTTGACTTGTGATGAGCTGTAGTTGTCTTTCACATGGTATCTCACTTGTAAAATTAAATCACATAGGTGGGAGGACCAAGTGTCCTGTTTATGTTTACCTTTGAGTTAATATATGTTTTATAAACAATTTATACTAACTTAGCATTTCTGCCTTCCGTGATCTGTTCTATTTGTGTAAACAACACCTGTGCAAGCTACTATAGGCTGCAATTCAGGACAGTGTCTCTATTCTAGAATCAGGATAGTACTTAAGCATTGCTTAAATCTCATTGGCATCAATGCAAAATGTACGCAAAGTCCTGAATAAGGATGGTCTTCAGGACACAAAGTGCCTTCCTGAATCACAGCCTTGGGGCCAGATTTTAAAAGATTTTTTTTAATTTTGAAAGCTTTTTGAAAATCCCACTAAATGCCTATCTGCATCATTAGGCACCTAAATATCTTTGAAAGTCTGGGCAGTAGTGCTTACCCTTTAATTTTAACTTAAATACTGAAGTCATTTGGTTCTTATAGTCCACATTTATCTGGCAATATCTCACCATTCTGTTCTCATAAAAAAAATTGTATACCACATGGGAATTACCTACTTCCTCTGCTCATTTCTCTACTTTTAAAATTTGCAATTCATTCAGATGTCCCTGGTGTGTATTTTTCATCTATATAAAATTTAAGCTTTTATCTTTCTGACTCTTGCTCATTATTATATATCCAAAATTCTGTTTGACTTTTTGTATTGGCTGTAAACATCATACTGAAGATATTACTGTTCTATTCATAATAATCCCTAGATCCTTTTCCTGATCTGTTTTGCCAAATATATTATCTTTTCAGGGCATATTCTCTTTCAGGTGTTATATCCCTAGCTTTATTACCTTCCCCTTTTCCATGCTAAATCAAATAAGCCACTTATTTGTTCATGCTTCTAGTCTATTTTAGTCTTTTATGAATTTGGTTGCCCTTCTTCTTTGCAGTGACCTTTCCAACCCTTCAAATATTTTGTGTGGCTTTAAATTTAGTTATTATATAATTTAATCCTTTCTCCAGGTACAAATTGCTTCTATTCTGATCCTTGAACTCCATTTGCTTTTATCTATACTGAAGATCTATTGTTTTCTATTTTCAGGACACATCTTCAACCTTTAAAATAGATCAGCATATATAACATTTTAATGGTCTGTTAGATTAGTCTTTTGCATGGTACAGAATAAAAAAAATCCTGTCTTGAAGTCCAAGTAAATTCTCTGCAGTTTCCTCTGCTGATATTATTCCTAAAGGAATACAAACACCACAGTATTTTAAGAATGGCTCATGATACATAGTAAATCGTTCTTGTATTTCCGATTCCATTCATATCCTAAATTAGGGCACTCTCTGCACATTCTATGGCACTCCTGCATATGGATCTAGTTTAGTTTTAATAAAGGTTATTGAAATATTTTTATTATTTAACAAACTAAAAAAGGTGCTTGATGGGGAGAAAAGAGATCCATCTGGGTATGCCCCTGGGATCCACAAGTGGAAGAAATCGCCTGACATAGATTTCATCCCTGTTGTATGGGAAGGGATTCAGCTACTGCAACATCCCCCACTGTTCCGAGGGAGGGCTCCTTGCAGGTCCAGGGAATTCAAGGGGCAGGGTCCTTGGATATGAGCAGAAGAGATTGGGACCAGCAAGATGTGCATAATCCTCTATAAACTCCAGGGAGATTTCAAAGGAAAGATAACAGAACAAGAAGTGATCTTCATTTTCTCCAGATCGCTCTCTACGCTGGAATACATTGCAAAATAAACCACGAGAGTCTCTGTCTGGAAGAGTTTATAGTCTAGTTTATATACATAAATTATAATCTGAAAGTGTCCCTTGAAAGATTTGTGTATTTCTGTTTTCAATCTTATAATTTGAAGCTAGACATTCAGGAACACTGTAATAAATACAATATATCAAAGACTTCAAACATCTTCTGCTACTATGGCCACAATATTGTAGAAGGTCACTACAATGAGATGAATATTGTAATTCAAATTACATTGATGTTCTTCTTTTTACTGCAAGGGAACAGAATATTCTTGACAGATCTCACATGTATGCCTAACAAATATGCAATTTGCTGTTAGTTAGGCTAAACAATAAAATAGGAGAGCAAGAAGAAGGCAACAAAACTACTGCTTTACAAGATAGTTATGAGATTATCCCAATCCTTGATACTGTTCATGCCACAAAGCAATAGCAAAAACACCTCCTGCTTCTCCATTGGCTGCAAGGTTTTGCTCCTTACGCATAAAGTGCCTTATTCAGTAATGTTGCTTATTAACTACACAGGATCAGCTGGCCTAAACCAACATGGTTCCATTTCCTTCAATGGGGTGACATCAGTTTACATCAGCAGAGGACCTGGTCACAGTCTGCATTGTTCTGAGCCACAGAACTGTATTCTTGATGTTTGGTTTTAATAAAGTGTTCCGCATACTTCAACATGAGTCAATTTTAAACATTATGGCCAAGCTTTTTTTTTTGATGCACATGACATATTTACTTAGTAGTGTCAATTCTTTCTGACTACTCCACAATGTCCAATCTTGAATAACAAGTAATTGTGAAACTAAATCATCACAAAATGCAGGTCCTCTTTAATGGAGACAAATGCCAATTGACCAGTACACCCTTGCCATTCTATTCAATAATGTTGACTTGGCCCTTAACTGCTTCTTGAGTAACCACGAAATCAAACAGTCTCCAAGTCACCCATTTATCTTTTGAACAGCATTATATAGAGACTACTACTAGAAATGAGCACAACTGAGCTCCACTATCTGAGAACTGTACCATGAATATTTTGGAGGGAGTTTGGATACTGAAGTCCAAATCTGAACCATTCTATGGGCTTTGTTTTGGAAGTGAATCCAAAATCAAATGGGATTCTCAATTCTCCACTGACTCTTGGCTAGGTTAGGCTGAGCCAGAAGAGAAGGGGTCAGTCACTCCCACTGTGCTGAAATACATTGCCTCAGAGTACTGGTGAATCATGACTTCTGCTACACCTTTTGAAATGACATAGGCCATGTGTTCCATTGCTCTAGACCTAAAGGTAATACACTTTTTGTCCCCTGACTGGATGACTTATATAGAGAGTTGGCAAAATTAAATGGAAATCAATGCCTAATTTTAAGCTTTTTTTTTCAATTTTTATCCATTTAAATTTTCAGTTATGAGAAATAATGACAGTACATCTTGAGATTCTAAAAGTTAAAGCTGTATAACTGTTAAAACATAAATTGTCAACATCATGTCTCAAAATGTACAAAGTCAACAGCCTTAAATCAAACTCTAAGCTGTCAAGCAGCATTTTTCTTACTTTGTCTATCTGTACATTTCTATTACCATTAATGGAAATATTTGTTTCATCTGTGTGTGTATGTGTGGTGTGTGTGTGTATGGGTATGGTGAAACTGACATTTATCAACATTTACTGATAGGAATCTAATCCTTCCAAGTCTGTTTATATAACTAACCCGCAGAATATAAATGTTCAGTATTACTATACACAAATTGAAATCCTTTTCAGGACTAGCCCCAATCATTTGAGCTACAAACTCACTTTTCATGCTGGCAAAGCCTGAACTCGAATATTTCTGGTGATGCAACATGAAAGGGTCAGAAGCATAGCTTAAGCTCTTACTAGATTTAAGCTCTCTCGGGCAACAGCTGCCCTTTGTATTTTTGTGTGTACAGTGCCTTACACAAAAGGGGTCCAAATCTTGACTGCAACATGTAGGCCTTGCAAAAAAGTAATAGTAGTTGTGGGAAACATTTCCTAAGATTTGCTCAATTCTTATATTTACTTTGGCATTTTTATGTATTTATTGTATTTATTTATTGAGGGTAAGTGTAATGGAAGTTTTAATTTTTCTTGCTTTGAAGGTATAGGATTTTAAAAAAAAAAAGACAGGGAAAAGAGCAAGGGAGAAGGGGAATCTGTCCTTGTAGTCTGAACAACATGCTGCTGTTGGGACTCATTTATTCATAGCTTTCGCATTCTAACAGTTGAAAGTCAAATTAATTTAATTTATCCTAATGGATGTTTCAGATACCAGATTGCAGAAGCATTTGTTCAAACTAGTATAATAAATGTTAATGAACTTTAACTGTGTTAACAAAATAATCATTGTGTCCCTGAACTGAGGAAGACATTCTTGAGTTGGATACTCCTAAATGTTGAAAGCAACATAAAATTAATTTGCTAAGTAACTCATTGTGCACATTTTGTTTTGCCTGAGAAGCAGGGCCGGCTCCAGGGTTTTTGCCACCCTAAGCAGCCACCCCGCACACACACACACCCCCCCCCGCCCAAAACAAAAAACAAACAAAAAAGCCGCAATCGCGATCTGCGGCACTTCGGCAGGAGTGAGGGACCCACTGTCGAATTGCCTCCGAAGAGCCGGACGTGCCGCCCCTCTCTGGTGTGGCCGCCCCAAGCACTTGATTGGTAAGCTGGTGCCTGGAGCCGGCCCTGCTGAGAAGAAATATAGAAGGTTTGTGGGCAAAGGGAGCAACTGTTCTGTGATAAACTGAATTAAATTGCATCAATATCAGCCTATTTAAGAATATCCAAAAAACATATTTATTAAATAGGTGCAATTTCTAGGTGTAGCCCATGTCTCAGTGTTTCAATGTGACAGGAAACTTTAAAAAAAAACATTTTAAAATCAGAATTTTTAAAAATAGAATCACTTCTATTGGTAATAGCTTTAAAAAAGCATATTTAAAAAAAATGGTCCACATTGAAGTTGACTTTATCCATTGGACAGTACAAAGAACTACAGGGTTTGTTAACTATTCTTCTTGCTTTCTTTCCCTCTTTCCTTCTTTTTTTAAGCAAATTTTATTTATATTTTCATTAAAACAAATCTTTTTTTTTTTTCACTTTTGGGCCTTCTTTATTCTTGGCTTTATTTCTCAGTTCTTCAATTAAGCTGATTATTTTACATGTTTGTGAAGATGGTGTCTCTCTGTTTTACAAGTAATTTGAGACTCCAGCTGGTAGGAGTCGAAGCAGCCAAAGCAGAGACTGCTGCACTGGGCCGGGGAGCAGGTAAAATGGGGCCCTCCTCAGCACCCTGCTTGACTCAGAACTTTGCAGGGGAGCCACTCCCAACTGTTGGGGCACTAAGACCTAGATGTCATCTCCCCTTTTCCCCCCGCACCATGTGGTCTTGGGGAAAACTGCACAGAGGAGTCAGCCAGAGACACTCTAGGCAGAGGCAGCCAAAGCAGGTACCTCTGGATGTTCAGAGAACTTCCTACAGTGTTCACTGGATTTTGTCTGCTCTGTGCTGATTGACTGTTGGCTCTAACTCTCTACTTCCCTTAGTTTCTCCACTTGAGCTTCACTACAATCCTGCCCATCTTCCCTCTTCCCCTCACCCAATTCCTTTTTCTTTCAATTAAGCTGATCCTCTCTTATGTAACCCCCCTCCCCACAAAATTCTTGGCTAACATGCCATTTACTGCCACTGCATTGTTCACTCCGGTTATGTGTTCTATCCCTTCCCCACCCTGTGCCTGTCCTGTCTGTTTAGATTGTAAGTTCTTTGGGATATGGACTGTCACTGCTCTTTGTATGTACAAAAGCTAGCACAATGGGGCTCCACTCTTGGCTGGCCTAGGCCCCACCATAACAAAAAATGATTAATAATAATATTCTTAGAGAAACATCATTCTAAAATATTCAAGGAGTTGACTGAGGAGATATCTGAGCCACTAGCGATTACATTCAAAAAGTCAAAGAAGACAGGAGCGATTCTAGAGGACTACAAAAGGGCAAATATAGTGCCCATCTATAAAAAGGGGAAAAAGAAAAACCCAGGAAATTACAGACCAGTCATCTTAACTTCAGTATCTGGAAATATAATGCAGCAACTAATTAAGCAATCACTTTGCAAGCACATAGAAGATAAAAAGATCGTAAGTAACATCAGCATGGATTTATCAAGAACAAATCATGTCAGACCAACCTAATAGTTTTTTTGACAGATTAACAAGCCCTGTGGATGAGGAGAAATGGTAGATGTGGTATATCTTGACTTTAGTAAGGCTTTTGATACTGACTTGCATGACCTTCTCATAAACAAACAAAGGAAATATAACCTAGATGGAGCTACTATACGGTGGGTGCATAACTGTTTTGAAAACTGTTCCCACAGAGTAGTTATCAGTGGTTCGCAGTCACATTGGAAGGGCATATCAAGTGACGTCCTGCAAGGATCATTTCTGGATCCAATTATGTTCAATATCTTCATCAATGACTTAGATAATGGCAGAGAGAGTATACTTATAAAGTTTGCAGATGATACCAACCTAGGAGGGCTTGCAAGTGCTTTGGAGGGTAGGATTAAAATGGTCTGAAGTAAATAGGATGAAATTCAATAAGAACAAATGCAAAGTACTCCACTTAGGAAGGAACAATCAGCTCCAAACATACAAAATGGGAAATGACTCCCTAGGAAGGAATACTGCGGAAAGGGATCTGGGGGTCATAGTGGATCACACCGTTGCAAAAAAAGCAAACGTCCTTCTGGCATGTATTAGCAGGAGTGTTATAAGCAAGACATGAGAAGTAGTTTTTCTGCTCTACTGTGCACTGATTAGGCCTCAGTTGGAGTCTTGTGTCCAAAGTTCTGGGCAACACATTTCAGGAAAAAATGTGGCCAAACTGGAGAAAGTCCAGAGAAGAGCAACAAAAATGATTAAAGGTCTAGAAAACATGACCTATGAGGGAAGACTGAAAAAATTGGGTTTTTTTAGTCTGGAGAATAGAAGGACTGAGAGGGGACATGATCACAGTTTTCAAGTGCATAAAATGTTGTTACAAGGAGGAGGGAGAATAATTGTTCTCCTTAATCTCTGAGGATCGGACAAGAAGCAATGAGTTTAAATTGCAGCCAGGGCTGTTTAGATTCGTGTCAAGGCTGAATCCCCACTCTGGCACTTCAAGTGCAGAAGGTGGAGGCCTGCAAGGATTCTAAAAATTAATACTGGCCACTCCAGGCTTGTATTAAACTCCCAAGCTTACAGCTTTGACCTTGGCTTGGTAAATGCTGCCACCACACAAATGCAAAAAACCCCTTTGAACCCAGGAAGGAGCACTTGGGAATTCTTTCCTGTGGGGTACCCTCAAGCCCTCCCTGACCCCGACCTCCAGGGAAGAGCTGAGAAGAAAACAAAGGAAACTAGCTGTTGCCACCAGAATTAAACAACATATACGCAAACCTCTTAGGACACCAAAAATCTAATCCTGTTCTTAAAAAAGGTAAATTTTATTAAAAACAAAAAGCAAGAAATACATCTGGAACTTAGGCTTTTGCTAAGAGCAATTCCAAAAATCAAGCACCCAAAATAGCTTTTGATTGAAAGGAACGTGTGTGTGTGTGTGTGTGTGTGTGTGTGTGTGTGTGTGTGTGTGTGTGTGTGTGTGTGTGTGTGTGTGTGTGTGAGAGAGAGAGAGAGAGAGAGAGAGAGAGAGAGAAGATGTGTGAGATGATGCATGAGAGGAGCTATGAGAATGCGTGTGCTGTACCCGAGAGTTAAGATCAGAGGGAGACCCACTTTTTGAAAAGTTCTACCCTTCTCCCAAGAGCAGTTCAATGGTAGCTTAGAAATGGAGACTCAATAGACTGTTAAAAGGTAGAAATATGTCATGTTTCGGGGTGCAGTCCAGATAAGTGAGGAGTTGTGTCACTGCATGCCCTGTAATCCTGTGTACCTTAAATTGCTCTGCTGCTGTAGCTCCCTTATCTGGGTGCTCACAGCCAGCATACAATCACGCATTGATTGTCTGAGTGATAAGCAGTCCTCAATCAGCAACTCTGACTCCAGCAGCCTGCTTGTTATACTCCAACCACACTTTGTATCCACCAGCTCTTGGTTACACTTGGCAAGATGACCCCAACATCCCCCATTCCCAAATTTTCTGAAAACTGTGTGCCAACAATGTCCAGCCCTCTGCTGGACCATTCAGGAGAATAATAAGGTTTGTTTACTCCACTAAAGAGACAAAATGCCCAGCTGATCACTTTAACTGGAGTTAATGATCACTTCAATTAGCACTGGGGTAGTTTAGATTAAAAGTAAAACAAGTTTATTAACAAAAAAAGACGGGATTTTAAGTGACTTCAAATAAGAAGGATAGAGTCAGAAATGGTTACAAGCAAATTAAAGTGAACAATGCTTTCTGAAGACTAAGACTTAATAAAACTACAGTCTTGGTTCAAGGTAAGAGTCTTACTGCACTACCTACTATCAAGATGGCTAGCCACCCCCTTGGTCAGAATCTCCCACAAGTCCAAAGTGCTCAGTTTCTTTGTCTTCTTAAGTGAAAGATAGCTTGGGGTTCTTTGCCCCTCTCTTCCATAGTCCAGTGAACCTTTGAAATGGATTCTTCTGAATGTTACTCCCTCCCCCCCCCACACACACACACACATACCCAAGCTATGAGGAAGGAGATATGGAGTTTGCTGGTGAGGGAAGTTCCATGCTGGTTTCTTCCCCCACTAGTATTTGCTAAAATGCAAATTGATCTGTTCCTGCAATCTCTTCCCCCTGCCGTGATGCTGAGTTGTTATCTCCTCCCCTTGTCAGCTTGATGGCTTAGTTTATCTATTATGTAAATACATTCCCATTGTTTCTTAATGTACCTTGGAGGCACCTTCAAGGTGGCAGAATCACATTCCTTTGTCTAAGGTGGGGTAACTTCAGTCCTGCCCGGAAGATACATTCTAAAAACATAATTCCCAATATGTTTGTAATTTTGCATTTGTCCTCTACATGCCCCAGGCAATAATATTAATGACTGGTATGTTATAAGCTGTCTATTGATATCTTACCTGACATGATATCTTTTGGACACAGTGTATGACAGTGAGTTGTAGTACACTTGACTGGTCAGGCCAGCTGAAACTCACTACCAGATAACAGTGTGTCTCTTGCTTTTTTCACCAGGATGCTGTTAGAGTCATAAATGGAAATCTGCATCTCAACACCATCTGCCGCTCACTTGGAGTGAGATCAATATCAAGACAGAATACTTAAAGCCACTATCTACCTACGCTGGCATCCACGTGGAATCAGAGTTTAATGCTAGAAGGGAGCACCAGATCATCTAATCTGACCTCCTGCACATGCCACTAAACCCCACCCAGTTACCCATTGAGCCCAATAACCTGAATTAGACTCAAGTATCACAGCCCTCAGGAGACTAAACTATTGTGTGCCACAAGCACAGACAGGAGATACTGGGGTCACCCATGACCAAGGCCTCTGCAGTGACAGGGAGTTGATTTGACAGTGACAGGGAGTTGAAATATAGCCAGATGAACCTAGCAAGTGACCTACATCCCATCCTGCAGAAGAAGACAAAACCCTCCTATGATCCCCCTGACCTGAGAGAAAATTCCTTCCCAACCCCAAAAACGGAGACCAGATTGATCCTGATCATGGGAGCAAGATACGCCATCAAAGCATCTGATAAAAAAGTGTCTGTACCTATTCAGAGTACCAGCCCATCTCACCCAGTGTCCCCTCTCCAGCTGTGGACATTTCTGATGCTTCAGAGGAAGGGGAGAAAGCAAAACAAACAAAAACACACAGCCCAGAATACATCAGAGGCAATATATTACTTCCTGACTCCTTCAGGAGACCAGCTGAAGCTCGAGATTTCAGACCATATGACGTAATGGGGGATTCATTCCAGTCCTGAGCCACCTCCACCACTGCTGAGAGCAAACTGTGGCCACTCACTTTACCATCACCTTGTTTCTAGTACTCATCACCCACATTTGGGTCTTTAGTCATTGTAGAGATATGTTTATGAGAGACTGTGATTTGGAGATGCTCCCTCATAAGGGACTGTGTTGTGAGTGTGGGAATTTGGAAATATGCCCTGGAGGCAGGGTTTGGGAACACTACGTGGCTGTGTGCAGCAGTTCACCAGAGGCATACATGCTGGAACTGGGGGTGCCTCCGCACCCCTTGGCTTGAAGTGCTTTCCATTAGATACAGGGTTTATAGTTTGGTTCAATGGCTCTCAGCACCCCCACTATACAAATTGTTCCAGCACCCCTGACCAGAGGTGCTCTCCACTTTGTTTATTAAAGTTTTATTCCTCTCTCATTCACTGGTTTGTTATTTAATGAACCCCAACATTGTTAAGGTCACCTCTTACATATTTTCTAAATCCTAAATCATGAGCTCTCAGGAACAGTTTTGTACAGGGCCTAATATAATGGGGCCCTAATAGCTGTTTGGGGTACTTAGCTACTACTTTAAGATCAGTAATAATTACACCCTCCTTTGCACACGTTTTTCCTGCGGTGCCTACAAAACAAGAGCAACAGATAAATGGCTAGGTAAGCAACAAGCTGAAATTACTGCTCCTGCTATGCTTATTTTTCTCCATCAACAAAAACAAACAAAAATCAAAATTTCTATGAACAATTTGTAATTGTAGAGTATTCGTTTTTCTGCTACCCCATCCTTCCCACCCCTTCACGTGTTATACTCATTGGTTGAATCCTTTCTTTAATCAATTTTTCCCAAAGTGTGTAGCCTTTACATAGGTGCCTAAATAAAGCTGAGTTCTTTAGAAAAAAAATCTGATCCCAAACATCTTCAGGGCATTGTCAAATTGCAGCAATAGAACGGATGGATGGTCTTGTGGTTAACATACAGGAGAGAGATCCAGGAGATCTAGATTCCATTCTCAGTTCTGCCATAGAATTCCTATTTGACCTTTGGCAACTCATTTAACTTCAAATGTACCTCGGTTTCCCTATCTGTAAATTGAGACTAATTACTGCAGATGTGTTGGATGGCATAGTTCATTCATATTTGAAAGATGATTGGAGATCCTCAGATGGAAGTGGTATGTAAGTGCCGAGTACTATTATAATTATTAACTGAACACATCTGGGAAGATCTACACCACCCTTTTAACTCATCAAGACATAATTTAGAAGGACTATAAACAAATGTATTTGGAGAACTGTTTCAAAGAACCTTAAGAAATGACTTTGCTAAAAAACAACTTAATATTTAATGATAATGGTGTGCTGAACCTCGCAGGCAAGAAAGAAATAATTAAAAAGAATAATTAGAAACAGTGAAACAAGGAGACAGATTAGCATTGAAATAGCCACAGAGAGAGAAAGAAAAGAGCACTTATCCTTAACCCCTGGGGGTGTGGTCTCCTATAGAGTGTATGGTTATAGTAGTGTAGAAAGCTACCTCTGTACAAGTTATAAAAGATCATCTGTTTTCCACTGTGTCTGCAGTTTCACACAAGCTTCCATGGACTGTTTTTATTGAATCAGACCCTAGGGCAGGGATGAAAAAGTTTCAAGAGGTTGTTTTCTCGGATGAGGTCAGTGTCCTGAATACTCATGTTTAATTTAGAAGCAATCAGAACATTTGGCAATATAATATGACTGGAAAAATATTGTTTTAACACCATAAATTATCTGCAAGACATCTTTTCCACTTCCTTCAAAAGCAATACACAGATTGTTACATTTATGAAATATTTCTTATGAATGAAAAAATGTTTCTTCTGCTTGAACTTTCTGTTTGCCAGTGTTACTTTCCTACTTCTATTTGTTTCTGTTTTGTATTAGTAGTAGTAGTATTTATATTGTAGGATCATCTAGGAGCCCAAGCAAATAGACCAGGACTCCATTGTGGTAGGGCATTCTCAGCATTTTCTTCATCATATTTTAAATAAAAAGAGTGGATTTTTTCCTGAGAGATCTACTCTAGGAGAAGAATTCTGGAGAAGTTGTATGGCTTGTGTTATACAGGCGGCCAGACTAGAAGATCACAATGGTCCCATCCGGTCTTGGAATCTGACTCTATGAGTTTGAGGGATGGTGGTGGTGGTGTTTGCTTGTTTTGTCTTAACATTATCTATTTATTTCCCTTCTTTCCTTCGTCTGCCAGATCAGACAGATCTATTGAGCCCTGTATACTGACTCTGACAATGGCTGCTACCAGATACTTTGAAGCAAATCCCATTAGAGACAATTATGAAATAACCTGTCTATAGGGGAAACTTCTTTATAATCCCTCATCAGTGGTTGAGTTATGCCTTGAAGCATGAGAATTTATATCCGACATATATATCCTATAATGTAACTATGTATGTTCTCAATATATAAACATCTCTGATAGGGCTGGTCAAAAGTTTTCCAATGAAACTTGTTTCCAACAGAAAAATTAGGTTTTTGACAAAACAAGATTTTTTCCAGAAGGTACCTCCGCTCTCCCCTGTCTCCCACCTAGGAAAACAAAGGGATTTTGTTTGGTTGGTTGGTTTTTTGTTGTTGTTATTTTGTTTTGGTGGTTAGGAAACTGAAAATCCTAAAATCACCTCTTTTTTGGGGGGGCGGGATTTTGGATTTAAAAATAAAATTAAAAAATGAAATTTCCATGGGAGGGGAAAAAATAAAGTCATCCAAAGCTCATTTCCCAATCAGTATCAGATTATTTTTGTCATCCTACTAAGCACTCAGCCTCAGAGAAAATTTGTAGTGACAAATTCCACAGTTAATTCATTTTGTTTAAGTGCTTTCATTTTGTTGCCTTTAAGGCCTGGTCTACACTGTGTGGGGGAGGGATCTACCTAAAATGCGCAACTTCAGATACGAGAATAGCGTGGCTGAAGTTGATGTATCTTAGGTCAACTTACCTCGTGTCCTCACAGCACGGGGTCGACTGCCGCCGCTCCCCCGTCGACTCTGCTTCCGCTTCTCACTGCAGTGGAATATAGGAGTCGACGGCAGAGCGATCAGGGATCGATTTATTGCGTCTACACTAGATCGATCCCCGATAGATTGATCACTACCTGCCAATCCATTAAATATGCCCTGGTCCTTGTATTATGGAAAAAAGTAAGCACAAGTGCTCAAATAACCAACTCTGTATTGTCTGTTATTCTATATGGCTCTATCACATCCCTTCTTAATTGCTTTGTCTCTAAACTAAACTGGCTTCTTTCTCAATCATTCCTGTTGAAGCCATTCTACTTTGCATTAACATAAATAAATATTAATTGAACTAGACAAAGTGACTGGCTCTACAGTCCAATGGTTAGGGCACTTACCCAAGATGTGTTCAAATCCCTTCTTCCCATCAAACAGAGGGGGGGTTGAACCACATTCCACAATCTGGATGAGTACAGTAATCACTGGGCTAATCTCCTCCTCCTCACTAGAATGGCTTGGGCGCCTGATTCAGGGACAGGATCTCCCTGTGGATTTCAAGCAGAGACTAAGCTCTTCCCTGCAGCCTGGATGTAGGCATTTAACTCTGTCAGAGGGGTGGGGCTTTGCATCCCCCCTCTTGTTGGCATCTCCCATTGACTCATTTAGGTGGCTCCCTACTAGCTTGCTGGCTTTTGTGAATCCCATTCTTAGGCATCTCTCTGCCCTAATGTGTTGGATAGGGTGCCTACGCACCTAATTCAGAGCTTCTGGATTCCAGTGATTTTCAAGGCACTCAGTATTGCAACATCTAAATCCCTTTGTGGATCTGGCCTTTGCACCTCTGAGAGAAATGATCTCTAGATGGGTGACTGAAAACTATTTCAGCTTTTTTTTTTAACACAGGTTGAGCAGAATTCCATGTAAACATACATTCTATTTTTAACCCATTCTTTATAAATCTTAACAAGTCATTTGCTTTTGACCGCTGCTAAACGTTGAGCAGAAATTTTCATTCATCTGTCTAGAATGCTGACTAGATCTTCCCCTCTTCTTCTGTGGTTAACTCTTCCTTTTCACACCTTAACTTCTCATTTTTTCCTCTCCCATTCACCCTCTTCCCTCCCTCCCCCACCTCCAATCTAGCCAAATTAAATACTTGTGGCTCTCTAAATTCGTATACAGTGTTTATCAGTGTAGCATCTAAGAGCAAATGGACTGGTTTCTGATCAGCAACAGAGATGGCCAATCCCACTTCTTTGTCCACAAAACAGGATCATCACAATAAAAACTGTCAAAACTCACCATATTTCTCTCAAATGTGTCTCAATTTTTACATCATCTAGAGAAAAGTGATAGTTTCATCTCCTTGAATATTCAACTTCTATCTTTGCTACTTATTAACTTGTTTATAAATGGACTCTTATAATATATGATAATTTATTAACATTATAAGCTATTTATAAATGGAACTTCAATAGAAAGTATGGGCAAGTAGCTGGTGTAATAAATACTTTTCCAATCAGAAGTGATTTTTTTAAAAGAGATCTATTTTAATGATATTTCCATTTTTTGTTAAGTGTAAGTTTACAGGTTACAGATTTCAGCATTTATTTGTATAGACTAATGGGTAACACAATCCACATCTCCTGAATCTAACTATTTGTCTCAATAATATATCTGGTTTTTGATGCATAAACACTGAATAATACACTAAATTACAGGCAAAGTCACTGGCTGAGTGTTTGATTACAGCACTTTTGATACTAACAGAGGCTGACATTTTTCACATTACTCCTAGAGATGATCAGAGAAAGTTATACATATTCATTATTTAGTTCCCTGAAATGTAGAGCTCCAAGGGACCTTGAGAGGTCATCAAATCCCAAGCCTGTGGCAGGACCAGGTAAACAGAGACCATCCCTGACAGCTGTTTTTTTATCTATTCTTAAAAACCTCCAATGATGGGGATTCCACAAGCTCCCTTAGATCCCTATTCCAAAGCTTAATTACCCTTATAATTAGTTTTTCCTAATATCTAACCTAAATCACCCTTGCTGTTGATTAAGCCCATTACTTCTTGTCCTACCTTCAGAAGACATAGAGAACAATTGACACCATCCTCTTTATAACAGACCTTAATGTATTTGAAGACTGTTATCAGGTCCCCCCTCAATCTTCCTTTCTCAAGACTAAACATGACTAAGGTTTTTTTTCACCTATCCTCATTGGTTAGGTTTACTAAACCTTTTATCACTTTTGTTGCTCCCTTCTGGACTCTTTCCAATTTGTCCACATTCTTCGTAAAGCATGATGCCCAGATATGGACACAGTACTCCAGCTGAGGCCTCATCAATACTGGGTAGAACAAGACAATTATCTCCCAGGTCTTCTTACATAGGAAACTCTTGTTAATACACCCAAGAATAATGTTAGCTGTTTTTGCAGATGCATCACATTGTTGGTTCATATTCAATTTGTGATCTATCATGGTCCCCTATCCTTTTCAGTAATACTACCACCTAGCCAGTTATTACCCATTTTGAAGTAGTGCATTTGATTTTTTCCTTTGTAAGTGAAGTATTTTGCACTTGTCTTTTTCAAATTTAATTTTGTTGAATCTGGATCAATTTGTCAAGGTTGCACTAAAAATCACAGTGTAGCCACAGCAGTACGGGCACAGTGAGTGGCAGCATGGGTTTGCTGGAAGCTGGGAACGGGCAACAGGGGATGGATCACTTGATGATTACCTGTGCTGTTCATTCCCTCTGGGGCACCTGGCGTTGACCACTGTCAGAAGACAGGATACTGGGCTAGATGGACCTTTGGTCTGACCAAATATGGCCATTCTTATGTTCTTATGAGTTAGCTGCCCCCAGAACAAACCCACCTGGACCCCTACAATTCTTAATCAGGGTAACTAACCCATGCCACTGCTTGCTGCTAGCATGGCTGCACTACTATTTGATGACAGCCAGTGCATGTCTGCTTGAGCTGGTAATCATAACCTCAGCTCCAAGTGTAGACATAGCCTAAAGCTGCTTTGAGCAGTGCTAGAGGAAATAAGGTTGAGGATTCCTGCTTTCCCATCCATTCCCAACCATCACAACTCTAGTGAATCATGGTAAAGCTGGGAATGGAGCACAACAGGAGATGCAGATATGTCCACACTACAATCAGAGGTGTGACTGCAGCACAGGTTGGCATTCCCACTCTACCTTTAACCTAGCTTTAACCTAGCTAGCACAGCTAAAAGAGCAATGAAATGGTGGTAGCCTGGGCTTCAGGGCAGGCTATACAAGCATGCTGGGACCCTGGGTACCTAGTCACATTCCTAGCCTACACTGAAGCCTGTTCTGCCACATCTTCACTGCTATTTTTACCTGTGCTAGTTAGATTAAAGCTAACACAGACATGCCAATCTGTGCTGCTATCAGTGCAATTACAGTGCAGACTAACAGAGGAGCCAATGTGGGAGAAAAATGGAGTAAGCAAACATGAACCCCAGTGGAGGAAGCACAAGCAATGAAATAGGAGCCAAACAATAGGGGATGGGACAATAGGAGGAGTGCTGCAGGGGAAACAGGAAACACCCAAATAAAGGAGGACTAAGAAATCCAGAGTATTCTAGGATCCACGGGACACCTGTACATAGGTGCTGGAACTAAGGGTGCTAGGGTGCTGCCACACAGCCTGGCTTCAAGTGGTTTCCATTAGATACAGGGTTTATGGTTTGGTTCAATGGTTCTCAGCACCCCCACTATACAAATTGTTCCAGCACCCCTGCACTTGTAATATTTGCTTAAAGAATCACATGGATTAATTGGAACCCTGCAAGTACCAACTCCAACACAGACAGGCCTGAACTTCCTCCTAAATGCCCCAGATGACATCGAATATAACATACAAGATAAAGACACAGCACCATCTACTGGTGGAGGTGCTGCCCAGTCTCATCATTTCAACTCCCTACCCCCTCCCAGTTGATTATGAATTTAAAGAGTAACTCCCAAGAATCCAGGTCGTCTGCCTTCCATGCAGGGTTCCATATCGGTCTGCCCACTTGAATCATATATTCCATCATGAAGCTATCTGTGATGAAGCAGAGAAACTGACAGTAAGCACAGCAGGGGTTAAGGAAAGCCTTTGGGCCAAGGTAGCCCTGCCCCACTATACCTGCAGTCAATGCCAGCCCTGGAGGGGGGAGAAAAGAACTGCCTGATTCAGTTTGGGATTGACTGACAAAGAGACCAGAGCTAGCTGTTTCCCTACTGAAACCCATTGTTCTGTCCAGTTATACATATTGTTAATGTGAATAAAGTTATGGCATTTTGCTGTAGGGTTGTTATTGAAATATGTTGTAAGTTTGAGAATCTCTACTGCCAGGAGGGTGCTAACCGACCATTAATCAACTCTATGACTCAGTTGCACAAGTCCACACAATGGGGGGTTTACTCGACCACTGTGACTCAGCAAAGCCCACTGGGACATGTCTGGAAGCAACAAGAACGCTGAGAAAACAACAACTTCATCTGAGCAGACTGGTCCAGGCTTCAGGGAGAAGTCTATGTATTAAGAACTGAAACATCCAGTGGGGTGAGAAAGTTGCTGATCTAAATACTGCCTAATGGAATAAGGTTTAAGTTTTAGATTGTGCACTTATCTTTTATAACTATCTCGGACCTTTATTGCCTACCACTTATAATCACTTAAAATCTATCTTTCTGTAGTTAATAAATCTGTTTTATACTCTATCTAAAACAGTGTATTTTGCTTGAACTACTTGGGAAACCTCAGCTGAATTTACAAAATCTGGTGCAAGTCCTGTCCAAAATAAGGGAGGGATGAACTTGGTAAAAAATGTACACTGGTCATGCTTCTGACCAGGGCAAGATAGTACAGCTCTAGAGTATAAGGCTGAGGAGCTGGGGATAATTGGCTAGTGCCTTTCTCTGTGTGATTCATGAGAGACTTTGGGAGCCTTCATGCAATCTAGCTGGGTGTGGGGCTCCACATGCTGTTGTGCTGAGTGATAACAGCACCTGAAGGGGTTTGCTGCCTGTCACTAGCAAAGCATTGTGAGAGACAGCCCAGGCTGGAGAGTTAAGTAGGCACAGCGGTACCCCATTTCCATGTTGTACCCTGGGGTTCCCGTCACAGAGGGCCTGGGCCCCCTACTACTCCCCAGCCTTAAAGACTGAGGCTACTCAACCATGCAGGGGGCTGAGAGCCATGTGCTCTAAAGCTGCCCCGCCCTCCAAGTTACCTTTCACACACTCACTTATGGAATCACAGGGATTTATTGGAACATTGAAAATAACAACTCCAGCACACACAGGCAAGACTGACTGTCCTGCTAACCATCCTCCAGGTCAGATCAACAGCATAACAAAATAAAACACAGCAACATAATGTTAAGATAAAGTTGCAGCACCATCTATTGGTGAAGATGATGTCTACACTAATCATTACACTCTCTCTAATTTCTCAATTTGTTTCTCAGAGCTGCTGTGTCTCTAACTCTCTCTCATTGGTTCCTGCCCTCATTCTAGTTGTAAAGTAGGGGATTAATTTAAACAGAAGAGGAGAGGTTATGCAAAGGAAATGTAATGCTAACATGGGAGTGAATATGCTAATTTCAGTGTCAAGCTTCTGAGCATGCCCAATGTAAGCTAGACATTTCCAGAAAGAAATCTGAGCCTTTTCTGACTGAGAGCTCACACAATTAATGAAAGATTGTGTCTTCTCTCCAGACAAATCTGACTCCTGAGTGGTTACTAAACATTCCACCATGTTTCCAAGCAATGAATTTAAAACCTGATTGTAGCATTGCTTGAGAAAGGAAATACTATGTATGGAGTGAAAATTTATTGAAGAATTAGTCAACTTGCATATTTAAAAAAAAACTAGAATTGTGGTAAAATTTCTGTCATATGCTTTCCTGTGTCAAAGAAATAAATGTGATTTTCTTTTAATGGTAATGGAATGAAATTCCAACTGCATCCTGGAGTCATAATCGCTTTGGGGAATTTGTTCATTAAAACAGGTGCCTGTTCCTCAGAACTACAGTACCTACCTTCATTCTGAGTAGCTATTACGAAGAAGGTTTAAATCCTCATTTCTTTAAGAAGAGGTAGTCTTACATGCAAAACAGGCAGACTTGATCAATGTGGTGAATGATTTCTCTCCACAATATTTAACTGAAGGAGCCTTTATATATGACTTCAATTTATAAATATAAATGAAAGCTGTTTCAGACTCATGGAAGAGAAGCAAAAGGACTGAATGAACCCATTAAATATTGGCTAATCTGTAACAGAGTATGATGGAGAAGCACTGAACTCTTTTTGGATAAGGAATAAGCAATGAAAACTAATCCGTCGACTATTTCTCTTCCAAGTTTCCTGCCTCCCTACATCCAAAGCCTGTGAATTAGACCATGCATGAGTATGGTGTAAAATGTTTTCACAAGGAGATAATCAAGTTCTTGGGATCCACCATCAGGTAACAATACAATTTGGGGTAGTTGTTGACCCTTTTCATATTGCAGTCTGCATGTAGTAGAGCAGCACTGCCAAGTAGAGCAGGGCAATTACCTCCTGGGCCTTACATACAACATCCCTGTTAGTATATCCTAGAATAATGTCAGACTTTTTCACAGCTGCATCACATTGTTGACTCATTCCATTTATGATGCACTATAACCCCAGATCCTCTGCAACAGTACTTCTACCTAGCCAGGCATTCCTCATTTTGTGTTGATTTTTCCTTTATCTTGTCTATAGTAAATTTCATCTTGTTGAATTCAGATAAATTATCCAGTTTCTCAAAGTCATTTTGAATTGTAATCCTGTCCTATAAAACACTTGCAACCTCCCGCAGCTTGGTGTCAACTGCAAATTTTATAAGCACACTCTCCACTCCATTATCCAAGTCATTATTGAAAATTTTGAAATACTTTCTTCGCTCTCTGCAACAAAAAGTTGTCCCCAATACAGTTCAAGGGCTTATTGGAAATTGTGTTTTGCCTTCACCTATCAAAACCCTGTAAATGCGGTGATTAACTAGGTAGTCTCACTGGTCTTGAACTTGACTCTGATATATGAAGGCAAAACCATTGCATTAAATGGGTTAAAATATAACATTCCATACTTTTCCATAACAGTTTTCACACAGCTCTGCCATGTATCATGATCTGGGATGAAAGGATTGCAATCTTCTAAAGGTGAAAATGAATGTGCAAAGTTTTAGTCAAAGATGATATTGTTTATCAGTTATAGAAAAAGCAGCAAGCATAAAACATTGTATTCAACAAGGCAATGAGAGAGCATTCAACTGTGGATATTCATTAATACCCAAATTTATACATAATGCACACTTCAGGCCGTCCCTCTGCTTACCGGAGGATTTTTCTACTTTCCATCTATTTTCAAATCTCATCTGAAAACATCTCTATTCTCCCTTGGCACTACTTCTTAATGTATGTGCCTCTACTTTTATTTCTTCCTGATGTCATGTTTGTTACTGTAAAATTGTTATACTGTAAAAGCACTTTGAAATACAGTTTATATGAAAGAGCCAATGCAAAATAATTGTGTATTGTACTATATATTGTATATATAGGTGATATTCCTAATACATATATACACATACATATTTAATAAAAGTAAACAGCATTATAATCACATTTGGTTTATACAATTAAGGCATGATTTCACATTTATGTTGAATAGCATTTACATATATGACTAGTTCCACTGGAGGTTTGCTGGATTAAAGGACTGCAGAATTTGGCCCAAGTTTAGCTTTTTTCCATCCAGAGTACTGCAAGAACTTATATTATCTTCCATTGCCTTCATTCCAGAGGGAGTAGAACCAAATTACATATCACATAAGTAGCAGTAGTATAGATCCTTAGGGGTAAAATTCTCCTCAGCTGCGTATGATAGTACTCAGCTTTGATATACCACTCCTCAGCCCTTAGTGTGGCTTAAATGATGCAAGGGAAAGAAAATGCTCTCTTTCTGGAACTATGTACTGCTAGACGGCATGAATGTCATTTGGCTCCATTGAATGCAGCCAAATTCTAGCTTTCTTATTATTGTATCCAGATTACCATGTAAACTAAATCTTGGAGAACATCACCTCTATGATGGCATGGCGAGAAATTTTGCCTCGGTTGCCTGAAATGTTTTATAACACTTTAAATTGAAGGTCTGCAGAAAAACCTCGGGAAGGGGTTTAAATCTGTGAAAATTGTAACTTGCTTAATTAGACATGAAAGAAGTGGTGATAGTGTCAGGATCCTTTGGGATGCTCAGAGTAGTGATTAGTTTTAAAAATAAGGACCTAATTAAAGATAAAATAATAATAGTTTAAATGGAAAAGTTCGGTAATGGCGGCCATAGAGAGAAGTAATTCCACAGTCACACAGAGCACAGTCAACCTCTGGAAGTCCTTGACTGAGGCGGTTGGGAAAGCTAAGACTATAACAGGGTTTAAAAGAGAACTAGATAAATTCATGGAGGTTAAGTCCACTAATGGCTATTAGCCAGGATGGGTAAGGAATGGTGTCCCTAGCCTCTGTTTGTCAGAGGGTGGAGATGGATGGCAGGAGAGAGATCACTTGATCATTACCTGTTAGGTTCACTCCCTCTGGGACACCTGGCATGGCCACTGTCGGTAGACAGGATATTGGGCTGGATGGACCTTTGGTCTGACCCGGTATGGCCATTCTTATGTTCTTATATTCACTTCCTGTGGAGAATGACTAAGCAAAACTCCATAGAAATACATTGGAGCCCATAGAAATACATGTGGTTTCCAGAAGTGAAGTACAGGTCATTCATAGATCGGCTAAGAAAACCCCCATAGGAATGCATTGAAGGAATGTATGGGGATGATGCAATTGGGAGGTAGGATTGCACCACTTCCGGGTATGACTCAGCAAAGTCCCATAGAGATACATTATAGCCCCATAGAAGTCTATTGAGTGGGAGGAGCCAGCTGAAAGTTGGAATCTGATTGGCTGAGCTTGGGAGAGCAAATTGCATACAAGAGTGACAGCCAGTAGGCTAAACACTGTAGTGGGATCGAGAACCTGGAAGAGAGAAGAGGAACTAACATTCTAGACTTTGTAAGCAACCTACAAAACACCCTCCGACATTCTTTAGCCCTTGCTAAAGAAAACCTAAAGGATGCTCAGGAAGAGCAAAAGGCCTGGTATGATAAACATTCCAGAGAACGGTCCTTCAAAGTAGGAGAGCAAGTCATGGTCTTAAAGGCGCTCCAGGCCCATAAAATGGAAGCGTCGTGGGAAGGACCATTCACGGTCCAGGAGCGCCTAGGAGCTGTTAACTATCTCATAGCCTCCCCCACCTCCAACATAAAGCCTAAGGTATACCATGTTAATTCTCTTAAGCCCTTTTATTCCAGAGAATTAAACGTTTGCCAGTTTACAGCCCAGAAAACAGATGACACGGAGTGGCCTGAAGGTGTCTACTACGAAGGAAAAAAGGATGGTGGCGTGGAAGAGGTGAACCTCTCCACGACCCTTGGACGTCTGCAGCGACAGCAGATCAAGGAGCTGTGAACAAGCTTTGCACCAATTTTCTCAGCCACTCCAGGATGGACCGAACGGGCATACCACTCCATTGACACAGGTAATGCTCACCCTATTAGAACCCCACCCTACCGGGAGTCACCTCATGCCAAAACTGCTATACAAAGGGAGATCCAGAACATGCTACAGATGGGTATAATCCGCCCCTCTAAGAGTGCATGGGCATCTCCAGTGGTTCTAGTTCCCAAACCAGATGGGGAAATACGCTTTTGCGTGGACTACCGTAAGCTAAATGCTGTAACTCGTCCTGACAACTATCCAATGCCACGCACAGATGAGCTATTGGAGAAATTGGGACATGCCCAATTCATCTCTACTTTAAACTTAACCAAGGGGTACTGGCAAGTACCACTAGATGAACCCGCTAAGGAAAGGTCAGCCTTCATCACCCAGGCAGGGGTGTATGAATTCAATGTACTCCCTTTCGGGTTGCGAAATGCACCCGCCACCTTCCAAAAACTTGTAGATGGTCTCCTAGCGGGATTGGGAGAATCTGCAGTTGCCTACCTCGATGATGTGGCCATTTTTTCTGATTCATGGGCAGAGCACCTGTAGCACCTGGAAAAAGTTTTCGAGCGCATCCAGCAGGCAGGACTAACTGTTAAGGCTAAAAAGTTTCAAATAGGCCAAAACAGAGTGACTTACCTGGGGCACCAGGTGGGTCAAGGAACTATAAATCCCCTACAGGCCAAAGTGGATGCTATCCAAAAGTGGCCGGTTCCAAAGTCTAAGAAACAGGTCCAATCCTTCTTAGGCTTGGCTGGATATTATAGGCAATTTGTACCCCACTACAGCCAAATCGCCGCCCCGCTAACAAACCTAACCAAAAAGAAACAGCCAAATGCAGTTCAGTGAACTGATGAGTGTCAAAAGGCCTTTAACCAGCTTAAGGCAACACTCATGTCTGACCCTGTGCTAAGGGCCCCAGACTTTAACAAACCGTTCCAAGTAACCACAAATGCGTCCGAGCGAGGCGTGGGAGCAGTCTTAATGCAGGAAGGACCGGATCAAGAATTCCATCCTGTCGTATTTCTCAGTAAGAAACTGTCTGAGAGGGAAAGCCATTGGTCAATCAGCAAAAAGGAATGCTATGCCATTGTGTACGCGCTGGAAAAGCTACGCCCATATGTTTGGGGACGGCGTTTCCAACTACAAACAGACCATGCTGCGCTACAGTGGCTTCATACCGCCAAGGGAAATAACAAAAAACTTCTTCGGTGAAGTTTAGCTCTCCAAAATTTTGATTTTAAAATACAACACATTTCGGGAGCTTCTAACAAAGTGGCTGATGCACTCTCCCGAAAAAGTTTCCCAAAGTTAACTGATTAACAATTGTTCTTGGAATAAAACATATTGTTAGTTTTTATATAATCAGTAGTATGTCTAAATGTACATGTGTCTTATTAACTCTGTTTTCTCCTAAAACTCCAGGAAGAAATCACAGCCAGTGTGGAACCGAACATCCAACACTATCTGTGATTTGGGGGGCGTGTCATAACTATAAAGGGAAGGGTAATAGCTGTCCTGTGTACAGTACTATAAAACCCCTCCTGACCAGAGACTCCAAAATCCTTTTCCCTGTAAAGGGTTAAGAAGCTCAGGTAACCTGGCTGGCATCTGACCTAAAGGACAATAAGGGGACAAGATACTTTCAAATCTTGGGGGGGGAAGGCTTTTGTTTGTGTTCTTTGTTTGGGAGTGTGTTCGTTCTCGGGACTGAGAGGGACCAGACATCAATCCAGGTTCTCCACATCTTTCTAAGCAAGTCTCTCCTATTTCAAACTTGTAAGTAAATAGCCAGGCAAGGCGTGTTAGTTTTCCTTTGTTTTCTCAACTTGTAAATGTACCTTTTACTAGAGTGTTTATCTTTGTTTGCTGTACTTTAAACCTGAGACTAGAGGGGAGTCCTCTGAGCTCTTTAAGTTTAATTACCCTGTAAGGTTAATTTCCATACTGATTTTACAGAGATGATTTTTACCTTTTTCTTTAATTAAAAGTCTTCTTTTTAAGAACCTGATTGATTTTTTCTTGTTTTAAGATCCAAGGAGTTTGGATCTTGATTCACCAGGAGTTGGTGGGAGGAAGGAGGGGGGATGGTTAATTTCTCCCTGTTGTAGATCCCAGGGGGGTTGGAACTGATTCACCAGGAGTTGGTGGGAGGAAGGAGGGGGAATGGTTAATTTCTCCTTGTTTTAAGATCCAAGGGGTTTGGATTTGTTTTCACCAGGGATTTGGTGAAGGTTTTTCAAGGTTTCCCAGGAAGGGAATCCATTGAAATGGTGGCAGCCGAACCAGAGCTAAGCTGGTAGTTAAGCTTAGAAGTTTTCATACAGGCCCCTACATTTGTACCCTAAAGTTCAAAGTGGGGATCCAGCCTTGATAGGCTACAAGACACCGGCAAGGAAGAAAACATCTGCGCAGAAGAAGCCACCTGAGAAGCATCAGCGGAACCCTGCAAAGCCAAGAGCTGCCTGAAAAGGAGCTATTGCAGGAGCACTAGCAGCAGCCCACCCAGAGTTCTGAGGTTGTCCCGAGCAATGGCTCTTCTGCTACCCAGCCAGCAGGAGGCCACCGCAGCAGCTACCAAGCGGGCTTCTGTCTCTCTCACCTGAGAAACCGTTTTATCTTAGCAGTAGCAAGCAGGCACTTCATGTCAGCAGCCGCAGGCTCAGCAAGATCGCCCTTCCATTGCACCCCAACACCAGACAGAGCAGAAGGACCTTTGAGATGGTCTCAGAAGGAATTTTAAGAAGCATTTTGTAAGTGAATTTCCTTTTGCTTAATATCCTAGAGCACATGGGTTCCAAGTGTAAATAAAGCTGGATGTCTGTCGTCTGAGTGAGATATCTCCCTACCCATTTATTAACCACCCAGCCAGTGCTTCCTGGATGTTTAGCTTTTAGTATTGAATGTTTAATTGATATATTGTTATATGTTTAATTGCTATATTGGTATAAGGCATAGAGTATTAAGTAAATTATTATATTGTTATTGCATCGCTTTATTTGCCACGCCACTTCACTTTTGTAACTGTAACCTTTATTGTATTTGTTCCTACTGATATCTATCTCTATTCTTTCACTGTAACTACTCATTTCTAAATAAATATTATTTTTGTTTTCAAAGATTTACTGCTTACTTGTCTATTCTTCATCAGAGGGCCGTATCCCTGTCCTTTCAAGAGAAAGCTAGCTAGCTGTGGCTTTTCCTGGCAACTCCTTTAGGGCGGGCCACAACCTTGGTTATCAGTTTAAATAGTTATAAAGGATTATTGAATCAAATCTTCTGGTAACAATAGAGGGAGATGCACTTCCCTGTAGAAGAATTTGGTGCAGAGCCTAAGGGGGACAGGATTTGTTCTTTCTGAAGTAATTACTTAGTGTGGATGTGTGTTATATAAATAAAATCTGTACACACTATAAGTAACGACAACATTTGGGAATTTGAATCTATGTAGTTAGCTTAAAACCATAAAAAAGTCCAAATCATACCCCTTATAAGCTCTCTCACCAGTGCCTTCATAGTGGTAAGGCAGCAGGGATGGACAAGATTCATCCAGAGATGTTGAAATCACTGGACAATGTTGGGGTGTCATGGTTAATGCTCCTCTTCAATGTTGCGTGGAAGTCGGGTGCAGTACCTCTGGACTGTCAAACTGGGTGGTGGTCCCAACCTTTAAGAAAGGAGAATAGAGGGTATGTTCCAACTACAGGAGTATCACACTCTTCAGCAAAGCCTATTCCACAGTGCTGGCAAGGAGGTTACGCCCATAAGTTGAACCTCGGATTCAGGAGAAACAATGCGGATTCCGTCCCAGCCGTGGAACAATGGACCAGCTCTTTGATCTCTCGCAGATTCTTGAGGGGTAGTGGGAGTTTGCTAATCCGGTCTACCTTTGTTTTGTAGACCTGGAGAAGGCATATGACTGCATTCCCCGAGATGTCATGTGGGAAGGGCTGTAGAAGGATGGGGTGCCGGTGCCACTTTTGCGTGCTATCCAGTCCCTCTATTCTCAGAGTGCGAGTTGTGTTTGTATTCTTGGCATTAAGTTGAGTTCATCAAGATGGGTGCTGGACGCTGCCAAGGGTGTGTCTTGTCCCCACTCCTGTTCATGATTTTCATGGACAGGATATCAAGGTGCAGCCGAGCAGTGGAGTATATCTGGTTTGGGGACTCAGAGGTGGCATCTCTGCAGTTTGCAGATAATGTCCTTCTTGCTTCTTCAGACTGCAATCTCCGATGCACTCTCAAATGTTTCGCTGCCGAATGTGAAGCAGCTGGGATGAGAATCAGCACCTCCAAATCAGAGGTCATGGTCCTTTCCCAGAAGAAAGTGGACAGTTCTCTGCAGGTGAAAGGGGAGCAGATGACTTAATGGAAGAGCACAAGTATCTAGGGGTCTTATTCACAAATGATGTCAAGCAGGAGCATGAGATCGACTGGCGGATTGGTGCAGCAGTAGCAGTGATATAGGCGCTGTACTGATCTGTGGTGGTGAAGCAGGACATGAGTTCTTAGATCGACCTGTAAACTGAGAGATTTGTCCATGTCCCCATCCTCAACTATGGTCATGATCTTTGGGTAATGACCAAAAGGATGAAGTCATGAGTACAAGTGGCTTACTCTCTGAGACACAGTGAGGGACTAGACTATACAGAAGAGCCTCAGACTAGAGCCGTCACTCTTCCGAATCAAGAGGAGTCAGCTGAGGTGATTCGGGCACCTGATAAGGATGCCCCTAGGAGGCTACCAGGCACGTCCCACTGGGAGGAGGCCCCAAGGCCAGCTCAGGACATGCGGGAGGGGGATTATATCTCCTGTCTGGCCTGTGAACACTGGGGAATCCCCCAAGAGGAGCTGGAACCTGCTGTGGAGGAAAGGGAGATCTGGTCCTTCCTACTCCCCATGCTGCCACTGCGACCCTAACCAGGAAAAGTGACATAAAGAGAAAAGAAGCTGATACATGACCATATAGTTACCAAATGTGTGGTATTTAAATACAGCTGTTTCAGCACAATCTTGATAAAACCTGAACCAGATGAAGTATACTTAGGTGTGACTGTAAAACCCAGATTTCCCTGCCAAACAGAAGGAGATTTGAACTGATATCCTTTATCTTGTATGGAAAAAAACATGGGAAAGCAACCTAATAATCTCTTTGACACACTAATAAGGAACAGAACCCAGATCCCCTTCCTCCCAGTCCTCTCCTTACAATACACAAACCTATAGGAAATTAAGCCAAATAAGCCATTTGTACAAATTTCTGCAAACTGAAATAATGGAGTTTCACACAGCTCAGATTGTGTTCACTATAAACACTTAAAATGTTGCCTTCTTCTCCCAACCTTCACTGCCTGCTCCCAACCCTCTTTCGAGAATTAAATCATAGTTTAAAAAAAAAAACTTCTTGTTTATAGTGGCACTGTAATAATTGCCTCATTAAGGCAGCAATCATCTTTCCTCAGAGGATTTAATCCCAATAAGCAAGAGTAGAGAGAGTTCAGTGGTGAAATATGTGTGATTGTAGCAAGACTAGCAGAGTAAGGAGGTCACAGGAGTTACTGCAGAGCTGAAAATTTTAGCTGTCAATTAGTTCTCAGATTTTTGTCCCAAATACATGAATACTGCACAAATTAATTAGAAACTACAATTTCCAGAGCTACAGCAGGTTTAATCATTCAGTTCTAAGTGCAAAAAGATACCAACAGTCTGCTTGAGGTGGGTTGGATACAGTCAGGCTCTGCCTACATTCTCAGGGGAATTGGATGTTTCTGCTAAAGGGATAAACCTTGATGTTTACTTGGCCTACCTGAGGTATCAGCTCTTTCCCACAGCTGCAGTCATGAGGGTCATACAAACTGGATCCCTTTCTTTATAAAGG
Source organism: Malaclemys terrapin pileata (assembly GCF_027887155.1). Classification (NCBI taxonomy): domain Eukaryota; kingdom Metazoa; phylum Chordata; order Testudines; family Emydidae; genus Malaclemys; species Malaclemys terrapin. The sequence continues at coordinate 180,602,060 of NC_071507.1, read as the reverse complement.
GGGTGGAGGTGGTTCTGGCAGGGCACTCTCTGAGGGCTCCAGGACTTTGGAACTGGCTTTTCCCTCATTCCAAAACAGCCTGTTTATGGTGACCTTCCAAGGACACTGTGAGAGAATTGTTTCTGACCGGGTGTTTGAAGAGGGCTGAGGGTATGCCTCCCATAACAATAAAGGAGTGGCAGGGAGTTTCTGGCTAGTTGGCCTAGTTCCTGTGGATGATTATTGTAATGATGCTGGGATTGCATTGTATTATTAATTATATGTTATGTTGCTTAGAGTATTGGAGAGGTTATATCTAAATAATTAAATATTCACTTCCATTTTTAAAGGGTGAATAAGTGCATGTATAATTGCAAGTCTTCTAGCATATTTCAATAAATTATAGACTTTTGACCAATTAACTCACCCAAATTATCAATAACCACTGTCCCCAGTGGCAGTATTAGGCATCTGCAATCCATGCAAGCTAATGGTGATCAGCCATATGTACCTGGTGACAAACAGTTGCATGGAGCTGGAATGTGCCCTACCTGTGCAGAGAAATGGCATCCATTCTGTATGATCTTGCATGTACAGTGCATGGGAGATCACACTGTGAATAGGATGCCATTTTGTAGAGCAGAAGGGCATTCTCCACACAGGTAGAGGGCCCTCAGGACTGAGCTTTGCAGTAAGGCCCCACAGGACAAATGTCACCACTGCTAAACCTTTCTAATCCACCTTCCTGCTCAAAACTGATAGGTCTTCTAGTGTGCTTCAAAAGTCAGACCAAACGGGGAAGCAAATTCCAGAGTCATGTGCATCACACTGGAAAAGCTCTGCCACTAGTTTCCACGCTTTTAAACCAGGGGGAAGTTAGTTCAAACACCTCAGTGGATCTCAATTGTGTGCTACCCCACAAGGAAAGAGGCAGTCAGTAAGGCAGCCTAGGGCTAGAATGTGTATGTGAATTTTTGATATATACATTATGGTGGTTAGACTTAGGAGTTAACATCTGATTGAGATGAATGACAGCTATTCACTCCTCACATAAAACTATTCTTTTCACATGCTGCTCTGAAGACAATCACTCAGGACCTCAGCAGTTCACAATCAAGATTTTCCTCACTACAGGAATGACTAAAAATGTAGGGCCTAGTTCATCACATTATTTACATGCCAATGCCATGTCAATTAAGTCTTTTTTTTTAACACTGAAGTTCTGCAGATCTCGATGGCACCACCAGCAAAGTGTTGGTATCAAGATCTGCCATGTATCAGCATAACCAGCCCTTGAAAATTCTAGACAACAGTAGCAGCTATTTGAAAAGGAAACTTCTGGTTTTGCTAAATAATCTAAGCATTCAGGGGAACAAAGAAATATTCACCATGAAACACATAGGGCCTGGTTCTCCCCTGCCCTGGAGCGTGTGCAAAGGGAGTGTAAAACTCTGCTATTGTGATCCAGTAGCATTTTATGCCCACTTTGCACAGGTGTAAGTGTCTAATCAAAGGCAGGGGAGAATAATGGCTATGCTATTTGGAAATAAAAGTATTATATAACGAATGGGCATTTCTGAGCCTCCAGCAGCTAGTGACCTCCATTATGCTGGAAAAATAAAGACATGGTTTATGAAACTGGCAGCTTGGGAGCCCTGCATAAGATACTCTAAGATACTTGCAACCTCCTTTAATGCTTGTTTAATAACTACATGCGCCTTCGCATCCTCTTCTACCCACAAGTGTGAAAGAGAACGGCCTTCCCCGGATAATTCTACCTACCAATTAGCACCTGAGAGTCTGAAGTGTTCACGTGACAGAGATTGGTATGATGACATCAGAATCTCAGTTTTCATTTTTAAAAAGTTTATGGCCCTCACTTGCAAAAAAAACCCTATGCAAGCTTGAATACATGACCTAAGTGTAAATGATGCAGAGATGTCTGTATGAGTCTGCAGACAGCCTCCAGCAAAGGTAGAAGCAGTAGAGCCAGGGAGGAAGCCACCTTGTCCCACATACCCCACCTATGCAGACCAAAGATCCCCACTACTGTCTATTTTTTCTTGAAGCCAGGATTCTTGTGTATGGGGAACCCCATGTTGAGATGTGACTATGGACCCAAACTGTCTTCATCAGCTCCTTAATTAGAGGAGTCCTGGCTAGCGTCTCGCAGCACAGACCAAGAAGCAGCAGGGCTGTTGAAGGTTCATGGGAAAACAGTAGAAGCAGAGTGAGACCATGGCATCCAGATACTATACTACTAGTAGTTATAAAAACTCCAACAGATAATATGTGGGTACAGGCACTACGTAGGGAAGCAGCTTTCCTAAGAGCCATGGTCCTATACACTGAGTACCAAGGGTGAACAAATCCTGCCTGTGCAGGAGAATGAGAAAAAGATTGAGTGTATAGACATCTGTCATTGCCAGTCCTCTTTGAAGGAAAAATATGCCTGGGCCCACATTTTAGAGAAAAAAGGCCAATAATATCCAATTGTAAATCATTATGATTTATTCTGCCAGGTTGTTTCAGCCACGCTGCCTTAAATTGCATGTGGATGCAGATTATGAACCAAGCAGTAGATCAGTGTTATGCATGCCCCTTTTTGCAGTGATTACTTCACTCATGTAATAAAGGGTTCATTTATACCTAGTATCTAGGCGCCTGATTTTAGCACCATATTGGTTCTCTTTCTCTAGTGACTGAAGTGCCTAAGATGATGTTAATATCATATGACCTGGCTGTTACGGTCTTTTATGACTGAATGGCATACTCCCAAACCCTCTAATAAGCAGTAATGCAGTGCATGTGCCCAATGACCTGAGCTGGAACCAAACTATTACTTGCTTCCTTATACTCCTCGAGACTCATACGGGGCTTCAATGAAACATAAGCATTGTTACTTGAAAGTCCTAGCAGATGCTTTGTGATTCATGCATAAGCGTCTGTATGACCAATTTCTTGACTCAGTTTCAGGAAATCAAATGATGGCTGTGATGTAGCATACATTGGCACTACCAGTAAGAGTAGCAAAGTTTCTTGTATGAGTTCTTCTAGATGTTTGTTGTACAGTGTAATTCGTGGCTTAACTTTGACAACTCTAAATACAAGCAACTCATATTTTGTTAAATGTGACTTTAAAAGCTTTTATCTGCCAATGTCTGAGTGCAAATTTGAGTCTTTCTGGCAACAGTTGTTGGCACCTGTAACATAGAAAACAGAGCAAGTAGTGGTGTCCTTTACAATACTTTAGGTTTTAAGGTTGTCATCATGTGTAGCAGAGGAAAAACAGAACCCTGAATTTAGTTCTTAAGCAGTGAGTAAGGGAGAAATTGATTGACACATATTTTAAAATGTATTTATAGAGGTCACCATTAGAAACTCAACTTCAGATACCACGTTTCCAATGCTAACTACCGAGGAAGACTACTGTGTCTTACAGAATGTTCCTGGGGCTCACTATATGCAGATATAGAGTGAAGACATGTACACATAGCAGAGGAGGAGGGTGACTGCCTTTTGTAAGGGCTAGACAATATGGCATGCTGGAGTGGGTGTGAAGAGGCTGCACAGGAATCTCAGAGACCTCAAGAGGAATTCTTATCAACTCAGCAAGAATTCCTGATGGGAACGCCCAGGCACGCACACTGGCCCTTTAAGAGAGTGCAACATAATCCCCCTTACTCCTGTAGTTGCCACCTTCTTTCAAAAAATATTAGTGGTGCTAGGAGGAAGCAGGGACTAAAGGATTCTGTCCAGTCCCTGTGCAGGGGTGCAAGAGTTGGGGGAGATTTTCCTGTTGTCATCCCCTTGGTTCGGTCATGTTGGTGTTGACCGGAACCTAATGCTTGAGGGGGATTTATCTTTGAAGCATTCTGTTTCACCTTTAAATATGGCAGTATGACCAATGCACTAGAAAATATGGTCGCGAACAGCACAATGGGGCCTCTGAAAAGAAAACATCTGGATTTCACAAAAACACAAACACCACTCCCTGTAAAATGGTTACATTATACGTTTGTGGTCAAAAGGCTCAGACACCTTGTCAAGTACATGAAATACTCAGGAGTGCATACGTTCCCTGTGGGGTCCAAGGTGGTAGATTTCCCATTGCAAAATAATCCTTCCTTCCTCTTTAAATGGGATTTTTAAAGTACAATAAAGAAATATTGGGGGAGTTAAAAAAGTTTACTTACAGTGTAAGGCTCATCTAATGGCCTCTGTATTGTAATGGAAATGGCAATACCCAGGGAGAAGGAGAGGCCTTTGGTCTGTCAGCTTTAATGAAGTGCACTCAGTACACAGTTTCGGTGAAGACAGATACCGATAATAAGGTAAGTAGAACTGATGAGTTTAGGACCTATTTGCATAAACCGGTACTTATGTCTTGGAAACGCTCACATTATAGATATAAAACCACACTATTTCACCCTCACAGATTTATTACATTTTGGCAGAGTTATTTATCTACATATATAAAATGTTGTGTGCTGAGTACTTAATGGTGCTTCAGGGATTTCCCAATTTATCAACTCTCCTGTCTGTAACAATGCAACAAGCAACTTTGTGGACACAGTATTATTTATTGCAGAGTTTAGCTGTACATCGTTGTTTTTCTCTTGCTTGTTCTGGATAGGAAAGCATACCAGTTTGACTCACAAACTGGTGCTCTTCCCCAGTCACCCTCTGCAAGGATTCATCTGCAATATCATTTTGCTCCTCTGCATTGATGCTCACAGTGACATCCAGTGGTGTAGTGCATTTCTGCTACAGGATTCACTGAAATATACAGTACACTGTATCATAGAGACAATTCAGGCTTGGAAGTAATTTAATTCATTCCTCCTACATGCCCCAATGCAGCAAAGCATTTAACCATGTGCTTAATTTTAAACATGTGAGTACTTCCATGGGACACATGCTTAAGTAATTTGCTGGTTGGAGTCAAAATCCTCAGCCCATCTGCAGGACTGAGCCTTATAGGATAGATAAGCTCTCAGTTAAGGAACACATTTCTCTCTCCAATGGCTGTGGTTTGCAAGATTATTTGTTGGCTGAATATAACATGATGCACTAGTTTATCACAATCAGCAGCTTCAAGACCTGTGTGCAATTTCCCTACTCACCCCCTGGCTTTGAGACCCTTACTTGGCTTCTTCTTCCCTCTCCCTTTCCCCCTCACCCCCCACCACCAAGCTGAACACAGCCTGGAGGAGGTGCATTTATGGAAGACAAAGAAAGACTTGGCTATGTTTGTGGGATGGGGTTGAGATGTACAATAAAATGTATGGGTTCATGTTCCTTTCTGTCTACTTGCTAAGGAAAGCTGCAGCCTGTGGACATGAGGAGTGGTATGTACCCTAGCTCCGTCAACACTACTGAAGACCCTCTTTGGGGGCACACAATGTCCAAGCTCTATGGAGCTGGGAGGATGCAGAGCAAGGGAGGCACTTATGCCTCTCTGGATTTTCCTCTTCCCAAGCCGCCGGGGAAGCAGCACGAATTAATGCAAGCTGAGGCTGTATTTACCTGCTCTGTTTCTGCCTGCTCACTCCACAATCCCATTGTGCAAGGAGGAAGCAGTCAAGAGAAAGCTTGGAAACATGGTTCTTCTCCAGGGACCAGTCGGAAGCAATGATGGCTGGGAGTGGGGGTCACAGAATGCCCTTTGCTTCCTGCACATCCCTTGAGATCCATTAGAGTCTTTGGGGATCTGTTGATTGAGAAAACAAAATCCCTGGTTCTTCTATGGGAGACAACATAATAACATCCATCTGATGAATGTGTTCGTAGGAAAATATTTGAGTTGAAACTCAGCATTGCCTCTCCTTTACACAGGGCAGAATGGGGCCCATATAATTTTTTGTCTTGCAGCTGTAAGATTCAGAAGGGTCAGGTCCTCAGCAGATATAAATCAGGCATAGCTCAACTGACTTCAAAGGAGGTATTTCACTTTTTACTGCTAAGTATCTTGCCCAAAAAAATCTAGAGTATTTATTTTAAAAAAAGTATCCTCTTTTACACAATTACATATGACAAATGTTTTCCATAATTCAGATTTTAAAATGGCATATTAAAATCTATCTGCTCCCTAAGAGTCTTCCAGATCATGTTATCTATTTGGGTTGTTAATCAAAAGAAATGGATTTTATTAGAAGCAGGTAAAATAGTTTAGATAAAATGAGACAGGACTTAACATTCAGCCAAAATTCAAACAAGTCCTGGAGTTCAAAAAATTGCTTCTTCCTCATTATCTTTCAGTTCCATGTGCCTCAAGCATTGCAAGTTTCTGGATAAAGTCAGAAGCTGAAATATCAAAACGCTGCAAGTCCCATCACACAGCTCCTCAATTTGAGATTCCAGCCCAATTTTGCAAACCCAAGAGGTCAGGATAACTTTCAATAAGGTTTGAACAACAATCTTAATTTTTATATTGGTCTGACCTAAACTCAACCTCCAAACCTGTGAACATTTGCCCTCACTTAGACTGTCTGCTCTGTAGCGCCAATATACAATGGCTGCAGAAAGGCATTGCTTTCTTTTATTTTAACTTGTGCACCATTTGCAAAATAGACAGCTGAGTTCTCTTTCCATACTCTCTGTTGCTGGTGACAATGTATGAAGCAGAAAGAGCAGAGCTTTGATTTTCAGATGCTAGGCTTTAGCTTGTTTGCAGTGCTGGCACTTCAGAGAATCTTGTTTGGATTTGCTAACTGGGCAAATTAGATATGGAAGGATCAATAAAGAGATCATAAACACAAAGCATCCTAATGTCATTTATTCACAGTGGACTTTTCAAACTTGGACCACACTTTTATGTTCACAGCTTGCTAATCACGACTTAAAACATACTGTGCTTTTGATCAGTATTTTCTATTAAAAGGACAAGAACATTCTAAACAGCTAGAAATAGAAGATTAATCTTATGAACTCTTATGCAAACAATCCCTACTCACACAAGTAATCCCACTGAAATCAACAGAGATGCGTATGTGACCAAGATTATTTGTCCAAGTAATGGTTTGCAGGATAAGATCTGTAGTAGATTCTTTTATTCCTGTATTCCTTTCAAAAACAAGATTTCTCCTGATATTGTTGAGTTAAGCTTCATGATGATGTTTATTTCATCTCATTGTTTCCCCCACCCCCCATTTAGAAGAAAAATGAATGCTGATATAATGCAGAGAGATATATAATAAACTGACATATACAATTGGACATTTTAATCTTGGCCTTTGAACATTTGTCTTTTAAATTGAAAAGGTGCTATTTTTATCTCCTTTCGCTCTTGCATAACAACATTGGAATTATGAAAGAAAAAAATGACATTTTAATATACAAAAGGGGCTCAATTCTCTGGCCTGCTCTGCTCCATCTGTGCAGCTGTGGTGGCTCAAAGGGCGCAGAAAACAGCTGCATGTCCCTGGCCAGGCAGTCCCCTGGCATGGGTGTTGAACAGGGGTCACTGGCTCCTACACCATTTTCCCCTGCAGCATCCATGGCAAGGGGCAGTCAGTTTGTGGGGGTGGGGGGTGCGGCTGAACTACACCTATCCCTGACTAGCAGATGGCCCCTTACAGATTATAATCAGGCAGCCCTGGGTTGCTAATTTATATCAGAGGCCAGTGAAGTACTAGTTCCAAGTTCAGGGAACCACATTGTGTTTCTTTTCCCCCTCTCTCCATTCCACCTCCACCACTCAGCAGCTGTTAGCCTGGTACCTGCCCCATGGTTTTTAGGACCTGGTGCAAAAGCTCATCTCTTCAGACAAGACTCTCTCCAAAACAAAGGGGGGCAGGAAGGGTCCCCATTCTCCTTCCTCTCCCCCCACACATCAATTTTGACAGTCCTTTGCTTAAGTCATTCTTCTTTATCATCTATAAAACATTTGTTTTGCCTCTAATGCCCTCACTCACATGAATGATGGATATATAACTATTTATAATCTCAGAAAAATTAGGAGTTATATAGTAGCTTCCCATTTTGCTTTGAAATTACCATGCAAAGCTGCGTTTTGGAAGGTGAGTTCAGTTGTCCAAATTCCTATTCATTTAATTTGAATGTATTCCCTGTCATTTCATTCTCTTCCAATAAACAGAGTTTAAATAACTTTTGCCTTAGTTTTCATGTATTGTATTAGTTCTGCCAATCGATTAATATTTCAAAAACCCTCTTAGAGGAAAAAATGTTGGGCTTTATAGTGTCACAAGTTTGTTACATAGTGCCATCTACTGGGGAAAAGGAAAAAATAATGTTCTCTTTTTTTATTCATATACATTATGTTGGAAATATGAGCCCCCGCCTTCACATTTTTACCACCAGTACCACCATTTGGGACTTCTTGCATGTTTTAAGTTATTCTTGTGCCTAAGTGTGTAGGGTCAGGGCTGTAAGCGGTAAGACTAATCATTCATAAGTGTGAAAATCACGTGTGTGTATGGTGAGGAGAGGTTGGAGATAAATTTATGACTTTAGTGAAAATAAATAAATGACAGATAAAATGAAGAGTTTACATTGTACACTAATCTTCACTTTGAGTGATGAATGAGTTCCCTCAGATTGTGGTTACTGTCTAATATTTTTAGGCAATTGATATAGAAATATGTAAAACTGGACTGTCACAATGTGAAGGAGATGGGCTGACGGATGAGATTGACTGATGGGATTATTACTGGTGTACAGAACTTTTCATTCCAAGGTTCCTTAATCAGCACAGTTTGGTGTTAGTGCTAAATGTTAATACACACGTGTCCCCATACTAACAAAACCAATTACATCTGCCTTCCTCAGCAGAATACAAATACACTGAGTGCATGATTTTTAAAAGGTATTTAGGTACCTAAAGATGCAGGTAGCTGCCCAGTAGGATTTCCAAAAGTGTCTACACACATAACTCCTGCAATCAATGGACACCTACTGGGATTTTTACACACCTAAAGACCTTTAAAAATCTGGAGTATCATCTGCAAAAGTGATCCCTCTCCAGTACACAGTGGTGGAAAGTCTGCACTGGTTTGTGGCTGATAGATACCCTCTTATTTTCGGTGTTGTTGTAGCCATGTCGGTCGCAGCATCTGGGAGACACAAGGTAGGGGAGGTAATGTATTTTATTGGACAAACTTCTGATGGTGGAGTTACAAGCTCTCTTCTACCTTCCACCAACAGAAATTGGTCCAATAAGAGATATTACCTCACCTACCTGTATCTTTGAGGTTCCCTCTAGAAAATTAGTGTAATCATTTCATTATTTGACTGTTAATTTAAAGATGCCTACAGTGACATGATCTGATATTACTGCATGGACTATAAGATGGCATGCTAGCTAAATATGCATTGAAATATTAACGGACTGGATTGTTGTGGGAAAACTGTGGCAGTAACACCCCACATCGACTTTTCAATCTATTGTAAATATGACCAAATATTTTCTTTTACAAGGAGGGATGGGGCTAGTTTTCAGATTGGGATACAAACTCTATGGAGAAATCAAATGATATAAGTAGAGCATGATGAAAAACAATTATAAAAAGTGAAGGCATGAGGGACAGAGAAGTGGAGCAGAAAGGAAAAAAAAAGTGACAGATACCTCACATGGGCCCAGAGGGTGATGGCTTTGCTGTGTGCGGTAAAGATGACAAAAGGTTCAGATTATGTTGAAATGCAACACACAAAGCACGACAGATAACGATCAAACCTACAGCAGCTAAAACATACAGGGTGCACTGAAAAGCAACAGACACAGGTTTTGCCCAACTATGAGAACTGAAATACTTAACTTTCCCATGCCCATTTTTTGTAACGTTTCCTTTCATTGGGCCAGATTGCAGCCCAATCTGCACACTGGTATAGGGAAGTAAGAGGACATACGCTGCTCCCTACTCCACTCCACTGGCTACCCATGCCATGGATCTCTGTGAAAGGGGGAGAGCAGCCTCTACAGGGCTGCTACATGTCCCCCCCCCACCACCACCACTTCCCTGTACATGTGGGTGGGGAGTACCAAGAAAAGGAAGGAATTTTGGCTCTCCCCTACCCTGCAATGTCCTGGACAGTGCAGTTGTGCCAGGGATGTATGTTGCACCAAGTACAGGCCTAGTGCAGATAACGCTGCTGAACAGAAGGAATCTGAGATGCAGAGTATGACTCTGATTCACAACCTGTTCTCTAACCTGCTGCTGGGGCTGCATAACTGTGCACTGCCCCTTGTTCTGCTACATTTTAACCCTTCCTTCTTCATGAAAAAATAAAATTATGTTAAGTGTGGTAGTCCAACTACCTGCGAGGCAGTAGCTATTCCAATGGGAGAAACCCTTCTGTGGACATAACTACAGTATATAACATGACCCGATATAACAAAAATTCAAATATAACTCGGTAAAGCAGTGCTCCGGGGGGGCAGGGCTGCGCACTCTGGCGGATCAAAGCAAGCTCGATATAACGCGGTTTCACCTATAACATGGTAAGATTTTTTGGCTCCCGAGGACAGCGTTATATCGGGGTAGAGGTGTATGTCACTCTGGGGAGTGGGTTTTCCACACCCCTAACCGACATAAGTTTGTAGGGTAGAGCAGGGCTGAGTAGCCTAAACAGTTAACAGTTCCTTTCAATTTAACTTTCAGATCATAGAATCATAGAAGATTAGAGTTGGAAGAGACCTCAGGAGGTCATCTAGTCCAACCCCCTGCTCAAAGCAGGACCAACCCCAGCTAAATCATCCCAGCCAGGGCTTTGTCAAGCCAGACCTTAAAAACCTCTAAGGATGGAGATTCCACCATCTCCCGAGGTAACCTATTCCAGTGCTTCACCACTCTCCTAGTGAAATAGTTTTTCCTAATATCCAACTTAGACCTCCCCCACTAAATAGGTGCTTTTGAAAAATGTATCCTTAATCCCTTTGTGTCTCCGTTTTCTCATCAGTACAGTGGGGATAAGAACTCTTGCCTGCCTTTTTGGAAGAGCTTTTTGAGGGCTGTCCATGAAGAGTGCTAATTTTTTATTATTAAAAGTCATCACATCTCTCCCTCCCATGCTCTTTCAGCCTTGGGCCTCCTCTGTGGAGGCTGTCCAAACTACTTTTAATGTATTCATACTCTGAATGCATTGTGAAAAGGAAGTACATAACTCACTCAAGCCTTTTCTTCTTACGAGTCATGGTTCCTCCTAATCCATCATTGTAATCCAGTGAGGCTAATGTGGTATTTCACTGCAACCCATTATGAACATACCTTACATTTTTGGAATGCCTTTCATCCAGAAGAGCTGGGACCCCAGGGTGCTATACAGACTCGGCGGTATGGTGTGATAATACCAGTATATGGATCACAGCACTCACATTGAAATATAGCCCCCTCTGGGTTGGAATGCAGCACACATTTACCACTGCCAGGAACACAATACGATAAATTAAGATGGAAAGTGAAGGATAGTTTATCCTCTTGTAACCACAGGTGATTGTAGGTAGGCCAGCATGTACTTTCTTGTAATTTATTCAGAAAACAAGGCTAACACAGCTACTCTGGGTAGAAATATTACTTGAATTTTAATGGCCACCAAGAAAGTTTCAGTGATTAATCTCATTAGGGATAGATGAAGGTTATGGCTCTCTATTCCAAGGCCAGTTCTCACCAGCTGCAGCCCCAGCACAACTTAAAGCAGCATGGGGACTGCTCTGCACTTGCCAGGTGGTAACAGTGCTCACAAAACAGTACACACCCACTGAGGATAGCCAGGGTCTCGCACATTCTGGACCCGCACCGTCACTGGGGACTGTTCAGGGAGGGTGGGTGCAGATAGGCATTCTGGTACTGGGCCCTGTGAGGAGAGGCAGCCAGTCTTCACTCCTTTGCAACATCAGAGGCTCATTACTTCCTTGTGTCTGCCCCATCTGTCTATATCCACCTGCTGTCTCAGTCTTATACTTAGAGCGTAAGCTCTTTGGGGCAGGGACTGTATTTCTGTGCCGGTACTGTAAGACATTATTTGTGAAATACTTTATATGAAACATTGTGAGATTTGAATAGTATTTGATCAGCTTTAGAAATAATTTGATCTGGCAGAAAAGAGGTCAAAAGTGTGGAAACAGTAATTTGCCATTTCTTCACTTACATGTTAACAGTCATCACATATGTAAAGGTTGCTATAAAGAAGATACTGTTCAATTGTTCTCCATATCCACTGAGGGTAGGACTAGAAGTAATCAGCTTAATTTGCAGCAAGGGAGATTTAAATTGGATATTAGCAAAACTTTCTTACAATACGTATAGTTAAGTACTGGACAAGTTACCAAGGCAGGTTGTGGAACCTCCATCACTGGAGGTTTTGAGAGGAGGTTAGACAAATGTCTTTCAGGGATGGTCTTGCTATGCCTAATCCTGCCTCAGGGCAGGGGTTGGACTAGATGATCCCTGCTAGACTTTCATTTTGATGTGATACTGCCCTATTGTAATGTATTCCTTTATTCAGTAGCTGGGAACCTGACTGTCTGGTGTTGGCATTATGAACTCTTATAGTGTCCATTTAATACAATGGCAAAAATACTAGAAGTAGGCAATTGGCTAGTTATTTCCCCATCCATGCTATTAATTTTCCTTCTTGCATGTCTGTATACTTCCAGGTTTGGGCCTGGATCAGAGCAGAAATGGTGAAAAAAAATTAGGCTCAAAATTGTTTTCCCTCTATTTCTTACCCAACTAGAAAGCAGGAACTACTGTAAATCTCATAAGAATTGCCATTTTAGATCATACCCAAGTCCAGCTAGTCCTATATCCTGTTGCTGACAGTGGCCAGCACCAGATGCTTCAAAGGACAGTGTAAGAATCCTGCAGTAGACATATATGAGATAATCTGTCCTTCACATTAGATCCCTTCCTGGTCACCAATAGTTAGAGACTGACTAAAGTACTACAGAGGGGAAGAACAAAATCAGATGCAAAACTACAAAATAGGAAACAACTTTGGCTAGGCGGTAGTACTGCTGAGAAGGATCAGGGGACTAGAATGGATCACAAATTGACTATGAGTCAAGAGTGTGATGTAGTTGTGAATGAGGCTAACATCCTTCTAGAGTGTATTAAGAAAAAGTGGCATGTTTAAGAAAAGGGAGGTAATTATCCCACTCTACTCAGTGCTGGTGGGGCCTCGGCTAGAGTATTGTGTCCAATTCTGGGCACCACACTGTAAGAAAGATGTGAAGAAATTGGAAAGAGTCCAGAACAGAGCAACAAAAATGATAAAAGATTTATAAAAACTGACCTATGATGAAAGGTTAAAAACCTGTGCCTTTAGTCTTGAGAAAAGATAGAGTGACCGGACATCCTGCTATTAAGGCCTTTTTTCTTATATATGCAACTATGGCCCCCCTCCCTTGAAAAAAAAAAGTATCTGGATTTTTCACACTTACTATCTGGTCACCCTAAGAAAAAATAACTGAGGTGGACCTGATAATAGTCTTCAAATATGTTGAGGGCTGTTATAAAGTGGACTGTGATCAATTATTCTCCATGTCCACTGAAGGTTGGACAAGAAGTAATTAGCTCAAACTGCAGCAGGGAAGATTTATGTCAGATACCAGGAAAAACTTTCTGATTATAAGGGTAGTTAAGCACAGGACCGGGCTTCAAAGGGAGGTGGAATCCCAATAACTGGAGGTTATTTTAAGAACAGGTTTGACAAAGACCTATTGGGCTGGTCTAGGCATACTTGGTCCTGCCTCAGCTCTGAGAGATGAATTAGAGGACCTCTGGAGGTCCCTTCCAGCCGTACAGGTCTATGATTAAAATGCTCAAGCATGAAGTTTAGTATCCCTTTCAAAAATGTTGGTTTAAACACTTTCACCATGTGTGTGGACCTACATTTTGCCTGAATTACCTTGTTTTCATATTGCTTACTGACATACAAACTACTGGCATTGGACTACTCATTTCCTTTCAGGATTTTCTATATCTCTGTAAGAATAACTTCAAGTCTCTCTTTATTTTTGAACTTAGGCCTTGATTGTTTTCTTTTGAATTATTATTTCTTTATGTTTAAAACATTTTTTCCATAACTCACGACCCCAAATTGTTGAATTTTCTGTTTGAGCTCAGCTGCCTCTCACTCAGTGTACTTTCTATAATCCCAAATGGCTAAAAGATTCTCAGCAGTCTTACGCTTTATTTATCGACATTCACTACGATTTCAATAGATCTCTCACTGGTTACCTTCTATGTATTATTATAATCCTGCTATAATAGCCTCAGCAGAGAAAGGGTTCGTCCAGAACTGTTTGAGCTATTTGCCTTGAAATAAGATAATATTGAACAAACTCACACCCAGAACAACACAAAGTAAAAACACCATTGTTTGATCACAAAAGGATAGGCCAAGTCAAAGGAGGATTTCTGAGGAGTCAAATAAGCAAAGTTTAGAAGTTTATTAGTATATCTGCATAACAAGAAAAGAACTGCCGCTTGGTAGTTGGAGCCTAGGAGAGGAGAGGAAGCAAAGAATACAGGGGAAGAAAAAAAATGGTCTTAGGAGAGGGTTAAAGATTTCACATTGTTTAATTTGTTACTCTTGTGTGTGTTTCTCCTTAATTTCTCTAATTTATGATTCTTTAATAGGTTTCAGTTAGCCTTCTAGGGGCTCAAACACCGTGGTTACAGGCATGATATAATAAGCCAAACAAAAGAATTCAAGACTATACTGTGACAATTGTAAGACTTGGAACTTTTTATACATATGTGTGTATATATTGTCTTTGTTCTCTTAATTATGTTCTGATTTTGTATTAAGTACCTATTGTATCTCAAATCTTGGATGTCAATATCAGTTTTAAAGACAGACAATGAATAAAATAAAACACTAACCAATCCTGAACCAACAATGAATTAGATAAACAATAAGCTCCCCTTGCTCCCAACGTTCCAGTCATCTTTGTCAAACATCCTAGAAGACAGATGTGCCTTCCAATATACCTTACAAGTTCAACCAGCCCATGGAGGGAGTGAAATGCAAATTTATGGCCTGTTCACAGAAGACACTATGCCACCAGTCTCCTGAAGAGGGATGTCAACACGAATGCCTCCACTGAATGCAATTATGGTGATCCCACATAGGGAGCAAGATGGACTTTCAGGTAGGCAAGTCCCAAACTTTTGGTTTTATATTGTAGATCAAAACCAACACTTTAAATTCTACCTGGAAAGTAGCAGACAGCCAGTGCATACTTTGTTAAGCAATGTTTCATGCCAAGAATACACTACACCAGAGCTACAAAGAAGCAGACAGCCAGTGCATACTTTGTTAAGCAATGTTTCATGCCAAGAATACACTACACCAGAGCTACAAAGAAGCAGCAACATGCTGTGTTCACTTGAGTTTTCAAACTCTATAGACCATCTGAAACATGTTCCAATAATCTAATCTGAAGGTGACAACAGCATGGATAAATATAGCAAGCCCCACATTCAAAAGAAAAGTTTGTACCTTTCTCACCAAGCACAAATGAAGGGGAGGGGGGGAAAGAGTAATCTTGGCTGTAGCTGCTACCGCACACCCAAAGCACAGCAGAGGATCTAACATAGCCTTCAAACTGGGATCCTGGAAAACAAACTAGTGTGTGTCTTCCTTCAGCCCCCACCACATATTCTTTCTGATTTCCCATATCGACTGTCATTATCTTATCTAGACAAGTTTCAGAGTAACAGCCGTGTTAGTCTGTATCCGCAAAAAGAAGAACAGGAGTACTTGTGGCACCTTAGAGACTAACAAATTTATTAGAGCATAAGCTTCCGTGGACTACAGCCCACTTCTTCGGATGCATATAGAATGGAACATATAATGAGGAGATATATATACACACATACAGAGAGCATAAACAGGTGGGAGTTGTCTTACCAACTCTGAGAGGCCAATTAATTAAGAGAAAACTTGCCTAGAACCCCGACCAGGGGTATTCTATTTGCTACCCAAGATCCATAAACCTGGATATCCTGGACGCCCCATCATCTCAGGCATTGGCACCCTAACATCAGGCTTGTCTGGTTATGTAGACTCTGTCCTAAGACCCTACGCTACCAGCACTCCCAGCTATCTTCGAGACACCACTGACTTCCTGAGGAAACTACAATCCATCGGTGATCTTCCAGAAAACACCATCCTGGCCACTATGGACGTAGAAGCCCTCTACACCAATATTCCACACAAAGATGGACTACAAGCTATCAGGAACAGTATCCCTGATAATGTCACAGCTAACCTGGTGGCTGAACTTTGTGATTTTGTCCTCACCCACAACTATTTCACATTTGGGGACAATATATACCTTCAAGTCAGCGGCACTGCTATGGGTACCCGCATGGCCCCACAATATGCCAACATTTTTATGGCTGACTTAGAACAACGCTTCCTTAGCTCTCGTCCCCTAATGCCCCTACTCTACTTGCGCTACATTGATGACATCTTCATCATCTGGACCCATGGAAAAGAAGCCCTTGAGGAATTTCACCATGATTTCAATAATTTCCATCCCACCATCAACCTCAGCCTAGATCAATCCACACAAGCGGTCCATTTCCTGGACACTACTGTGCTAATAAGCGATAGTCACATCAATACCACCCTATACCGGAAACCTACTGACCGCTACACTTACCTACATGCCTCCAGCTTCCATCCAGGACACACCACACGATCCATTGTCTACAGCCAAGCTCTAAGATATAACCGCATTTGCTCCAATCCCTCGGATAGAGACAAGCACCTACAAGATCTCTATCAAGCATTCTTAAAACTACAATACCCACCTGCTGAAGTGAAAAAACAGATTGACAGAGCCAGACGAGTACCCAGAAGTCACCTCCTACAAGACAGGCCCAACAAAGAAAATAACAGAACACCACTAGCTGTCACCTTCAGCCCCCAACTAAAACCTCTCCAGCGCATCATCAGAGATCTACAACCTATCCTGAAAGATGATCCTTTACTCTCACAGATCTTGGGAGACAGACCTGTCCTCGCTTACAGACAACCCCCCAACCTAAAGCAAATACTCACCAGCAACCACACATCACTGAACAAAACCACTAACCCAGGAACCTATCCTTGTAACAAACCCTGATGCCAACTCTGTCCACATATCTATTCAAGTGACATCATCATAGGACCTAATCACATCAGCCATACCATCAGGGGCTCGTTCACCTGCACATCTACCAATGTGATATATGCCATCATGTGCCAGCAATGCCCCTCTGCCATGTACATTGGCCAAACCGGACAGTCTCTACGCAAAAGAATTAATGGACACAAATCTGACATCAGGAATCAAAATACTCAAAAACCAGTGGGAGAACACTTTAACCTGTCTGGTCATTCAGTGACAGACCTGCGGGTGGCTATATTACAACAGAAAAACTTCAAAAACAGACTCCAAAGAGAGACTGCAGAGCTAGAATTGATATGCAAACTAGACACAATCAACTCCGGTTTGAATAAGGACTGGGAATGGCTGAGCCATTACAAACATTGACTCTATCTCCCCTTGTAAGTACTCTCTCACTTCTTATCACACTGTCTGTACTCGGCTAGCTTGATTATCACTTCAAAAGTTTTTTTTCTCTTAATTAATTGGCCTCTCAGAGTTGGTAAGACAACTCCCACCTGTTTATGCTCTCTGTATGTGTGTATATATATCTCCTCATTATATGTTCCATTCTATATGCATCCGAAGAAGTGGGCTGTAGTCCACGAAAGCTTATGCTCTAATAAATTTGTTAGTCTCTAAGGTGCCACAAGTACTCCTGTTCATCTTATCTAGACTAAGCCTCAGCTACTTAGTCCTCATTTAAGATCCAATCTCAACAGGCCATGCTTATGATCCTGTGTGCTGTAAATATCAATCTGAAATTAAAATAAAATACATAAATAATAAATTCAAAAGAAAACAATCAAGGCCTAAGTTCACCATAAAGAACATACCTCTTACCACAAATAAAATAACTGTCTAAAAGAGTTTTACTATACCTGCCACAGGAGGCTCTGAGGTGGCTGGACATCTCCCTAATGTTTTCCAAGGCACTAACTTACAAAAATGTCTCAAAGCTGTTAGTAAAAATACCTGTGTGCTATGGTAAATTATACCTCTAAAATTACAACAAAAGAGGTTAACCTAATCTATGATAATTATACTGACCTCCTTTGTAAAGTGCTTTGAGATCTACTGATGTAAACACTAGGTATTATTCATTATTATTAATCTGACCTATTTTCAGTGGTGCTGGAACAATTTTTATAGGAGGTGTGCAGCACCTATACCTACGTTCCGTAGAAATGTTTCTCTTTCCAATTTCTTATATTCTCCATCTCATACAACTCTAGTATCTTCAACACCTGTATTGAGTGTTGTTGAGAACAGAAACAGGTAGAGATTGAGACAACAGAGAGGGAGGATGCAGGATATAAGGTGATGCCAAGGTAAAGCAGTTGATAGAAATATTGCATTTCTGAAGCCTTTAGTTATTCTAAGAAATGAACCTAAAAATCATGATTGTGGTTCCAGTGTATGTCTTCGTCTGACAGGAAATCCAGCTGAACCACTGCCTTGTTCATATAACCAGTATTTAGAGACTACGGGTATGTCTACACTACCCGCGGGATTGGCGGGTAGCGATCGATCTTTTGGGGATCAATTTATCGCGTGTAGTTTAGATGCAATAAATCGATCACCAATCGCTCTCCCATCGACTGCTGAACTCTAGCTCAGTAAGAGGCGGAAGCAAAGTCAACAGGGGAGTGGCAGCCGTCAATCCTGGGCCGCGAGGATGCGAAGTAAGTGATTCTAAGTCGATCTAAGATACGTCAACTTCAGCTAAACTATTCTCGTAGCTGAAGTTGCGTATCTTAGATCAATTCCCTCCCCTCCTCCCCCCAGTGTAGACCAGGCCTACAGTTCAGCAAAAATGCTTACGGGGGGCACATCATATTTTCACACAACAAACTTAGTTAATAAGGAGTTAAGCTTGAAAGTATGTTTCGACAGAATCCAGCGTAGTCTCAAAACAATATTACAGTTTACAAAACTTCTATACCTTTCAAAAAAAAACCAAACATGCGAATGTCTGACAATGAACTGCTAGGGTCCATCCTCTTCCCCTTGCTATATAGTTCTTCATCATCATTAACACTGCTCCCAATTCACACAACCCACCGAATCTTACTTTGTTCCCTAAATATATACATAAAATGTTCAAATAACATAAATAGTTAGAGATTATTGGAAATGGTTTTCATAAATAGGAAATGGGCTTTTATTCTCTCTTAGGCCTGGTCTACACTGCGGGAGGGGAATTGATCTAAGATATGCAACTTCAGCTACGAGAATAGTGTAGCTGAAGTTGACGTATCTTAGATTGACTTAGAATCACTTACTTCACGTCCTTGCAGCCCGGGATTGACGGCTGCAGCTCCCCCGTCAAATTTGCTTCCGCCTCTTGTCGAGCTGGAGTTGAGCAGTCGACGGGAGAGCGATCGGGGATCAACTTATCATGTCTACACTACATGCAATAAATCGATCCCCGATATGTTGATTGCTATCCGGCGGGTAGTGTAGACGTACCATAAGGGCCAGATTGCAAAACCCTCGCTTACCCAAGTTATCAAGATTTAAATAATCAAGTTATGTTTTCAAACAAAATTGTTGGTTTCAAATAATGTCAGAATTTGCTTACTTTATACATGATCATGTCTTTAAGTTCACCTTTAAATATGCTTCAGCATAAGAGTCATTAAATGGAAGTTGAATATCTTGGCCCACAGTATATTACTCCATAATCAAAGCTTAGGATCTGCTACTCCGCCTTAAGTTTTAGGGCTGAGAAACCGCATTCATTCTTCCCTCCCTATTTTGCTTCAGCACTGGCTCCCTTTTTTAGTCCCACTCCCTAACAGTTTTTAGAAACACATCTCTACTCTCATCCCCTGCAGCCCGACAGGTGCTTGTAAACCTCTCTCTGTACATAGAAAGAGACTTCAGCCCCCTGCCTATTCTCACTTTTGCAGTAGCCTAGTCTTTACATTGTAGCTAGTTCCTGGCTCATGTTCTTGTTCTCAGCCAGAGGGTGAAACTAGAACAGGTGGAGTCTGAATAACTAATTGGCACTGTGGGTGGGTGTGTTTCCTGACCCATGTTTGGGACTCGTAGGTGCCACTACAATAAATATAATCAATGATACCAGCTGTAGGAGTTTTTCTTCAGCTCAAGTGGTGGAGACCTTGGTTTCTGGAGTTCATGGGGCAGGGTTCTGCAACAATCTGTCCAGTAATCTGTGTATGTACATGTTACCTGGGATTTTATCTGTTGTTAATAGCATATAGAGTTGTTACAGTGAGGAAGAGCATGAGGAATAGGATATATGTGGTAAGTTGGGTGGTTACTATCTCTATGCGGTAGTCCTGACCCTGGCCAGATCTTCCCCCTTTCCACCTTAGTGCTCCCTACTGGTTCTTCCCCATTAAGAGCCCTAGAAACTAATCATTGTGGAGAGTGGAAAACACTCCTGGAAATGCCAGGGTGTCCAAAGCTGCAATACCGATCTGTGCGTGCAGCATAAAGGAGATCAGGAAAAATGAAAAAAATTCTTGACAGCTTTTAAAATCTTTTTTGGTTTTCCAATTTTGTTATGAAATATTTCACAATATATTTTCCTTATTGTTTTATTTATGATTTTCCATTTTCAACACAACAGTTTTTCAGGGTTTTAATACAAAATTTCTAAATTAAAAAAATATTTTTGACAATGTCTTTTACAGGTAGAAAATGATAAGACTGATACATTTTGGGAAAAAATCATTCAAAAGTTCTACATAAAAAGGGCATTTCTGATTTAAAAAATCTTAACATTTTCAACAAGCTTTAATGTAAATGTGGGTTGGGTGAAATGTCACTGGAACCAGTAACCAAAGGCCTTCATTTAAGATGCAGTGAAGCTCCTTTATGAAACAATAGTAGCTGTCCAAAACAAAGGCACAGGAATTTGAACTATATGGAAAAAGGGCTTGGCTGGGTATTGCTGTACTGGAGGAGGGAGAGTTTATGTGTGAGAGAGAGAGAAGGAGGCGTGTGATGGTGTACACAAACCCACCATTGGAAAGGAAGAGGTTAAGGAGCTGCTCTGGCCTTAGGTGGCCCCGCCCCACCACATCTGCAAAGTCTGCATGGGCTGGAGGGGTACAGTAGTTCAGTGGCAGGCAGGCAGTGGAAGTGAGCTGACCTGTGCTCTGAGCTCCTGGGAAGGAGCATTCCAGGAGCTGTTGCTGCCTGAGGCCTGGTGATATTGGTCTGACCAAGCCTATGAAGAAGGGGCCTGTCACTCTCTGAAGGCTAGGGACGTTATCCTTGTGTTTTAGGTTTTTACTTTACCCTGTGGGAAGAGAGGGGAGGGATAGTGATCCAGGGAAGTAGGTGCAAAGCACCTCAGGATGCAATGTTTAGCTGTCTACCATTGGGCCCTTGATCAGAGCTTGCTAGAGAGGGTGGGCCTAGGTTCCCCTACCAACCCCTAAAGAAGGACAGCTACAGAGGTCTATCCCTGATGTGGGGAACCTAGATGGGAGAAGACTCTGCAAATAAAAGGATGTGGACTTTCAACAAAAGTAGGGGGAGCCCTGATGCTCCTCCTTAACTTTGAAGGCTTCCTTAGTGCTTGTCCCTTTCAGGGTATGTATAAAAAGTCTGACTTGAATAGGTGACCTGGCCAGAGAGCAGAGTCACTGAAGGACAGACCAGCAAAGGATCGAGCAACAGTAAGAAAGGGGGATGCCTGGGAAGAAGATAACCCCAACCCCACTGCCTACCCACTAGACAGTGTGTGTGGTGAGCATTGTCATTCACAAGGAGAAACAGACACAGAGACGACAGCAAGGGAGCACCGGATACAGCCTGAACCAGCACTGAGCATGGCAGAGCACTTTGAAAAGCACTTTGAACTGTAGGCAAAGAAACTCTCTCCTGTTGTTTGAGTCCTGCTATGTTCAAAAAAACAGGACTTTGTACATTCTTTGTAAATAAACAGGATTGTATCAAAGAAATACCTGATTACACCATCAATTTATCCTCCTAATGGAAACAACGTTCACGGCCCTGAACTTTGGCTACCTGCTCACGTCTAAAGGGGAAACAGCACTGTAGGAATGATCTTGTACAGGCTAGTGGGGACAGATTAGATGAATGAAGAGATGTTTTCAATCTCTGTCTTCTCTGATTGTGTGATAAAGTATTAAAAGACAGGCAATCCCAAATGCTCATTGGCCCCATCATAATATAGATAAACATAAATTTCACTTTTAGGAGGAAGTTTAACATAAAAACACTATTTATGCAGGAGGAAACCCTACCAATACAAGAGGTGTTTTTGCACAGACAGCCAACATGACAAATGTGCCAGTTATTATCACAGTGCACAGCAGGGGGAAAGAGTATTATGAAAAATAGGGATCTATAAACATAAGGGAACGGGGGTGGAAAGGAGAACAAATAGGTCCCAGGAGGAATAGCAGTCACACAAATGAATACATAAAGTTCCAGCCTAGGTTTCATTACACAAGACGGTTGAGTGAAGGACTGCATTAAGGCTTGCAAAAGCAGCTGGGATTCTGAGAAGGACTGGTCTGTGGTATTCAGAGCCTCTGAACTCCCTTTTTTTTTTTTTTTTTTATGAGCACCATCTTCAGCAATCCCAGATTTGCTACAATAAATT
This sequence comes from Malaclemys terrapin pileata, assembly GCF_027887155.1. Classification (NCBI taxonomy): domain Eukaryota; kingdom Metazoa; phylum Chordata; order Testudines; family Emydidae; genus Malaclemys; species Malaclemys terrapin. The sequence goes on along the minus strand of NC_071507.1, from coordinate 180,579,348 downwards.
CTGTGTACACAAAGAATAAAGCAGCTAGAAATAACACAAAGAAATCCAGATATATTTTTCACTTTAAGCCCCCTTCCAATATTGAACTAAAATGCAAAGAGCTGACTACAGAACTTCACTTCCTTCTGTCAAAACATTTCTTGCTCATATTATTGTATCTGTGATCTAGTGAATATAAAATAGAATACAGGCATGTCCAATCTAATTAATGGAAAGACTAGAAAGTGAGAGTAGGAAAAAGAGTGTTGGGGGAAATTAAAATGCAGGTGGAAATGGGTAAAAGGGTTGAGATTAAGGCGGCAAAAAATTAGAACCAGATGAGGGCTTAGTGAAAAGACTCGGCAAAAGAGGAAGGCTCAGTGGGATCATGTTGAATAGTGGTATTAAATGATTCCATTTGCCTTAAAAATAGGTCTCTGCTTCCACCTATTGTTAGATATGCACTATCTGCCTTACTCTATGCTAATCTGTATGTGGAGCTGATAACCAGAAAAAGTATGTTTCCTTCTGGAAAAGTCAAGTAAATTGACTTCAATGGGACTATTTCCTTGAGTAAGGATTGTTCAGGGGATCAAGAGTTTGCAGGGCCCTTTGACCTGGAGCTTAGATGTTCTTATTTGGACAGTGTTTCATAGTTTATTTTTTTTTAAATGTTAGAGGAGATGATAAGTGTCTTAGGTATGAGCTTGACAAGTGAAATAACTCCATGGAACCAGAGTTTTAAATCCTTATGGGGTTGACTCAGCCCTTCATATCGTAAGCATCTTTCTGAGGGTCCCTTTAAAATAAAGGCTTTGTTTATTTGGTGGCACTTTTACTAAGAGTATTAGATTGCCACAGTGTCCATAGCCAATATTTTTGGCACATAGCTGAAAAGGATGACCAACCGAGTACCCTACTTACTCATACTACTTCCTATAAACTTTGAAAATCAACTCTAAAAAGTACTCATTATTGGCCTAATTTTGCTCCCCCTGAAGTCAGTGGTTAAGCCCTTATAGACATCAAAGGGAGCAGTGTTAGGCCAATGTTTAGTGCTTTTGAAAAATCCTTCTCTAAATTTTTCATGTAGAAAGATCATATGTGTCTTTAATATGTCTTCTTAAATCCCCCCTGAAATTTCAGGTGGATATGGTATTCATTTATTGTTTAGAGATTTAATTCAGGAAAGCACTTATGCATATGTTTAAGTCCATCTCTATTCAGGAAAGCACGTGTTTAATTTTAAGCACCTACTTAACGCCCATTGAATTCAGTAGAGCTAAAGTATGTGCCAGGGTGGTTTCCTGAATAAAGAGCCTTAAGCTCTTAGGGAGCATTGCAGTATGTCATTAAACAGCTGCCAATTCCAACACCGTCTACATTTCATTGGTGGGTGAAATGATTCTATTGTATCAGGATGAGTTTATTCCAATTTCTTTATAATACCACTACTACTGCTGTGAAACTAGTGATCAAATTCAGCCCAGTCATAATCACCATTGACCTCAATAGCAATCATGGCTTCTGAGCAGCTATGAAAAATCAGCTCCATGACTGATTACAATTAATTCAGTGTACATGTGGAGTTGATGTCGGTGAAATTACTCCAGATTTACATTGGTCTAATAGAGCAAATCTGTACCTATGGAAAGCTCAAGAAGATAACATTAAAGACACAGATGCTAACAAGATTAAAATAAATAGCACAAAGAAAGTTGAAGATATATATTTTAAATGTCTAAATCAATGGTGATATTATGACAATGAAATGAATGTACCTGTCCAAGAATGAGAAAGTATCACAAGATACTACTTATGTATCATGGAACATTATGGGAAAGATTATATAGGTCCTTCCAAATGAGTATCTGTGGAAGATAGTGGGGAGGAGGTGAAGGATAATTCTTGATGTCTTGTTTTCATGAGCGGGAAGAAACTGAGAGTGAGTGTGTGTGCATGTGTGTGTGGGGGGGGGGTTGCGTAAGTACGTTGTTCTGAGCGTTTGTTTTTCTATTTGATTTTGAGTTGGATTCCTAATGATGTATCAAGGCACCTGTAGAGTGAGATCAGTAGGTGTTTTTAACCTAACTGTTTTTTGTTTAAATTGAAATAAATAAATATTGATAAATGTACTCCTGTAATTAAAAATTGAATGATGATCCACGTCACAAGGAGGAGAGTTATGGCTGCATGGTCAACCTTTGTTTTGTCATTTAATAATGTTGACTACTTAATAAGGCAACCCTAAACTCTTTAACATAGATTTTTATTGGCAGAAATTGAATATATACAGTCTTTTTCTTGGCTATATGGAGTTTCTCATATTTATCTTTAATTATCAGCAAGCCTCTTCAGATATCCATGGGATACTGTCTCTGAGTGCTATTTTAGCTTTGTCCTCAGGGAAGACATCTGTCCATGCCCCTTCTCTAGTTTTTCCCATCTTATCAGTAGCTGCTGATTTTCTTTATATGTATTAATTTCTGTATCATATAGCTTGGGTTTCCAATATGTTTATCCTGAGTAGTTGTTCTCACATTTCTTTGTCATTATCTGGCTCTTTTATTCTGTGAATGTTTGTCTTAATAACTATTGACTCCTGTTCATGCAGCTTGCCAGAAACTACCTAGGTAGAACTATTGCCCCTTTGGACCAAGAGCTACTAAGTTTCCATGCTGAAATCTATAATCTTCTTGGGAAGAAACCAGGTCATAGTAAGGATGACCAGAGAGAAGCTGCTAGGATTTAGAAGAAGCAACAGTAATTTGGCCCATGTGCTTGACACTATTTCAGTTATATTTTTAATACAATTTTATTTATCAGGTTATTCATTAAGGGCTAGATTGGGCAAATTGCAAACACTTCTCTGCTGAGAGAAATGCAGATGTTTGCCCATCAGGATGAACGAAGGAAGTAGTCCTTACTCTCCCCTGTGCTCAGGGATTCATTTTGTGGCTGTCCCTTACTTAAGGCATGAAAGGGTACAATGCGTTCCCTGATTATATCCCTTTCTCCGCTCATCTAAAGTGACCCACCAGCTTTTTTGTGGCTCATGCATCCATGTCCAGTAATGTCATCGTTTCTTGAGGTATGTACTTGTCAGGGACAATCTACTCAAGCTTCAGCCTTAAATCAGAAAGAAGAAATCCCTGCTGTGAAGAGATGGGATTTGATCTGATTCACTTGGTTAGGGTAGTAGAAAGAAGATTATGTCCTTTAAAGATAAAAATAGTTTCGCTGTGATTTAACGTTTTGATGGGCAGCAATTCATTTAAGTGCCTTCTGTTGTTCTGTGGGCAATGCTGATGTGACATGACTAAAAACTAGGTGAAAGCTCTCTTAAAAATTTGAAGTAATATACATCAGTTGTATGTTCAGCGCATTGCACTGCACTTAAAATGGATAGGCCTGGCTTGAGGGTGTGTGTGTGTGTAAGAAAGAGAGAGAGAGAGAGAGAGAGAGAGAGAGAGACTGACTGTGTGGGGAGCGGAGTTACATTTTTTAGACCCAGACATGTGGAATTAGTGGCTACCAGATCCTCAAAATGTAGGCAACTAACTCCCATTGAAATCAATGGGAGCTAGGTGTGTAAGTATCTTTGAGGGTCTGGGCTCCAATATGTTTAGTTTCAACTACCTGAAGGGGGGTTCCAAAGAGGATGGAGCTTAGCTGTTCTCAGTGGTGGCAGATGACAGAACAAGAAGTAATAGTCTCAAGTTGCAGTAGGGGAGGTCTAAGTTGTTGGATATAAGGAAACACTGTTTCCCTAGGAGGGTGGTGAAGCACTCGAATGGGTTCCTAGGGAGGTGGTGGAATCTCCATCCTTAGAGGTTTTTAGGGCCTGGCTTGACAAAGCCGTGGCTGGGATGATTTACTTGGTGTTGGTCCTGCCTTGAGCAGGGGGTTGGATTAGATGACCTCCTGAGGTCTCTTCCAACCCTAATATTCTATTATTCATCTAGGGAAGAGAATCAAGATATTTGTAAGAGTAATTTAGATTGTGAAGGAAGGTGAATTAAATATTCACAGTAGCCCAATTTTCTACTCTGAAAATTGACTGTAGAAATGGCATTATGAGGCTTCCTGCTTACTGCTTCTCCAAGACACCTGGTCAAATATGTGCTGTTTAGAAGTAAAATGCTGTTTTCTACTAATTGCTAGCCCTGCCAACTCAAGCTGGGGTTTGAGAACCAGAAACCAAGAAAGATGTCATCCCTTGGCTCGCACCACTTCCCGCAGCCCCCATTGGCCTGGAGTGGTGAACTGCGGCCAGTGGGAGCCGCGATCGGCTGAACCTGCGAACGTGGCAGGTAAACAAACCGACCTGGACCGCCAGGGGCTTTCCCTGAACAAGCGGCGGCCCGACTTGGAGAAGCACTGCTTTACACTACTCACACAATATAAAGTGGCCAAAAGCTGGCAGCAAATCCCCAGCAGAGAATCCTCCTGGACAAGGAGAACACTGGGGATTAGTGTGTCAGCTCCAGATCTGCACTTCTGTTCCCCACTTCCTGATGAAGGAAGTGTGGCAGGAGCCCGCAGGGAGCATGATAGAGATCTGCTGTGCTACATCCATTCTGCACTGGCACAGAGTCCATTAAAAACCCTATGCCCATGACAATTTAGAGCTGCATAGCAGCTGCTGTACATTGCGTCAGGGCTGGATTGGCTCTGAGAATCAAACAGCCTCCCTTGACGTTAGGCCTGCACTCTCGTACAGCACCAAGCATTGCTCTGTCACAACATTGCTCTGCCTGTAAGGCTGAGTAGTGTCTGAAAAGCAGCATGCTTTATTTATGTAAAGAGCTTTCATGTCTCCAGCCTCCCTTGCACTTCCTTTCTAATTGACTGTCTACTTCAATTTAACACATTGCATGGGATGCAGATATAATTTATTGGATTAGACCAGAGTTCTGCCCTCATTTGCAGTTCTGGGGAGGCAGAATCGTAAAGGAAGGCACAATTTGACCCACGGAGTTGTGTAAGCTTTGTCTCCTAGACTGATTCAGCATTTAAACCAGAAAGCATCTGCCTGCTTGCTAGCCATTCCACGAAGAATTTGTACCAAACCAGCTTTTGAGGTTTTGACAATATTTGCTTGATTATCACTAGGTGGCAGCAAAAACCCACTTCAGAATTAAAAATAAATGGGACTGGAGTTATTCTGTTGTGGTAAACATTTTCCAGTCATAGAGAATATAACTGTACTGTTCTGTTTGAATGATGACACACATGCATGCCTATCTGAAGGTAGATTGTCCAGTGTTGTAGTTAGTCAAACTAAAGGCTGGTCCAAATGAGCTCCTGCATTTCCCATCATACATTCAGTTGTGGCGGGCAACATCTTTTCACTCTTAAGGGAACTCCTTTAATTTCAAACAGTTTAAAATGGGCTTCAACCAGGGCTCAAAGGGATGTCATTCCATGATGCTTCATGTCAGGTGCTTCCCATTTCACTAACCTGCTCCTTCCATGACACACTTCATCTCACAGGCCCAGCCACAGATCTGGACCACTCACAAACCTGAATCTCTCAAACACTGTGAGTGCTACAGCTTTGCTATTTCTTATTTGAATAGCAGCAACATTGGGCTAGGAGGTAGCCAGACAGGAATGGAGACTAGAATTGTGCTCCGAAGAGTTTCAAATCTAGCTACAAACAGAGGGTGGGAGTGGGGAGGTATGGGAGAAAGTGTGACTGCACACAGTTTACCATGCATCTGGTAGTTCCACATTTTGTTTCTATTTACTTTTTCTTTAAGGAAACATTTTCAATCATCTACTTAATGAATGCTTGTCTGAGGGGACATGAGCCTTATGTAGGGACTTGGGGGCATTTAAATGTAAGAAGATCCCAATATGGGTGTAGGAGAACATGAAGAGGGCAGTTAGTTGCGGGGCTTCAGCAGAGCAAAGTGGACAAGTGGAGGAACTAGACAAGAGATGAGAAGGAGGGAGGGAGTCAAGTTGTGCAAGGCCTGGAAAGCAATAGCAAGCAGCTTAAATACAGTGCAGAGCCAGGCTCACTATCTGGCTGCCTCATTCAAACAGACTAGGTATGCAGGATCCCAGATGAGGATTGATTAAGCAATCAATTGCAAATCTGACTCATGTGCAGTCAATAGTAGCCAAACAGTTTTCAAGTGTTCTACAAATTGTTTAGTCGGGCAGTCATTTTACCTGTATAGATTGGAATGACAGATTGGCCCTATAAGCTAGTCACTTGCAGTTTTTGAAGGGTTACATCTCTTCCAGGAAGTTGTTCACAAATTATTCTCCAGACATGCATTTTGCTGAATACAATGAATAATTTGCTGAACCTCACTTCCTAAGGGCACTCAGATGTGCATGTATGTAATTGTGCACTCAGATGTGCATGTATCTCTCACTGAGCAGCGTCACCTAACAGAATAGGGAACTATTCCACTGACTGTACAGATTCAATGGCAGGCAGCAAACCTTTTGCAGATGGGCTGCAGAGTCATTGCAAATTAAGACTCCGGTTGCAATTGCCCTGGGCTGCTGTTATCACTTATTTTAGCTGGGCAGGCAGTGATGCCTATAGTTGAGGTTGACAACACTTTCTGTTATAAGACCCTGTATTCATTTGCTTATAATTCTGTCAAATCTTAACCAGTCAGGCTAAAGTTTCCCATGCTGGATGTCTGCCTCAGGCTGAATTTCTGGGGGGAATGTTTTGGCTAAAGCTTAGCCACTTCTCGGAATGTTAGGGGAAAATATGTTATTTTCTCAATGTTAAAAAATAAATTACCTGCCATTTCGCTGAGAAGCTCTAGTGCCCCCCTGCTTTCCAGCAGGGACTTGAAATTTGGGGTGGGGAGGGTTGATCTGGTGCCAGTCATATCCCTTTTGCTATCCCAGTGAAAACCAACTGAAATTTGGCCAATTTAATAGCCTCTGGGGGGGGGGGGGGGAATCTCTGTTTTCATGTGCTCAGTAGATTTGTTGGTTTGGCTACTAAATTTTCTGAGTCCATCTGCAGTAAGCATACTCCAACCTGGGGCTGCATGGGCTGGGCAGGACTGCCCTCTTGCTGCCAGAGGCTGCTGGGCTCAAGAACTGAGAGAGTGGAAAGTATTTCCTATGCCCTCAGTGCTCCTGCTGCTGGAACCGAAGCAGGAAGCTGCTTGACTGGAATGCAGATTTGTGAGGGGAGGGGAGCAGGAGCCAGGATGCAGTGTGTGGACAGGAGATGAGAGGGAGTGGGACAGGAGCTAAAGTGGATGTTGAACAGGAGCAAAGGGGATGGGGGCAAAAGCTAGGATGTGGGAAGGGTAGTAGTGAGAAAAAAAGACAGACTCGGGCCACACAGAGGCAGAAGGAACTACAATCACTAAAGCACATACTCCTCCAGAACCTGGAATTGAGCCCAGGAGTCCTGAGTCTCTACATTCCTCCTCTGTCAGCAAATAGCTGAGAAACTCACTGGCAAAGTGCATATTTCATCCACCTCTAGTGTCTGGTCTATATAGAGGCTAACCACTTACTACTGCTGCCAGTTACTTCCTTAGTTCAAGTGGATTTAAAAATTCCTGTGTGCTGTGGATCTAAAGATCCAAACTCTCTAGCTGACACACATTGGTAGTTAGTATCGTTCCCATGTTATGGAATTTATTTTCTCAGTTTGCACTTTTAAAACTGTTGGAAATTAACATTCTTTTAATATAGCATCTAATGTAAAGTTGCAAAGTCAAAAACTAAAAAAATAGGAAATGTCAGAACTAAGGTTGTCCATGCAAAAGGGACAGCTGTCAGGGGGGTTTGTGAACCGGACCTGGTACATGCCCAGGCTCACGGCTCCATGGAGGAGCCACTAACTAATATTCCCAGCGGGCCACGGAGCTAGAATGGAGTTCAGACTGGCCCACTGTGGTTCCACACCCTCCTCAGGGGGCAGCAGGACCCACAACTTAATATCAAGGTCAGACACAAGGGCAAGGAAATGGATGGTATGAAATACAAGCACGTACAGAGGTTTTCTGGATGCGGTTTGGAAACAGACTGGCTGAATGGCGTTCAGCCAGCTTGGGTTGTGTATTTGGGGAGGCGAGAGGGCTCATGGGGCAGGGCCCAGTGATAAGTTTGGGAGGGCCAGGATTGAGAGGTGGACTGTGAGCACCATCCCACACGACTCACTCAAGGAAAGCAGGAGGCAAAGCTGCCTTCACCCCCTGGAGCACATGATGGGGGACACATAGCATGAACAGCCCCATGCACAGGCTAAGCACCATAGGGTCCACCCAGTGCCTCCAATTGTAGTCCAGGAGGTCTCTGATTCTAGTGGTTCCAGCTAGGACCAGCCTCTGGCACACCAAACGGGACTCCACCAACTGCATGTGTAGATTGGGGTTGGGTAGCAAAGGTTCTGTTATGGATCTGGTTGCTGAAACTAACTTCCATTTCCAGAGAAAGTCCTGGAAGAAGGCCAGCAGCTCAGAGAGGTCTCAGGGGAGACCACTCAGGTAGAGCTGACAGAACTGCTGGTCATATCAGAGTTCGTGGAGGCGGCAGAAGAAGGCATGTATTAGCATGCTCCATTCCAGACTACCTGCAATGTAAAGGAATCTCTGCAGCTCCTGAAGGTGGAAAGCATGGACTTGGATTCAGATGGAGACCAGGTGCTGTCTGCCCTCTCCTGGGGGTGGGGAGGCTCAGGACCCCCCAGAAACCCAGTGCAGCCCCAGCCAGTAGAACTCCAGGATCTTCTTCTGAAGATTGGCCAGGGGCAGGCTCAGGGTGTTAAACTGGTGTCAGAGCATGGATAGGACCAACTGGTGGAACACCAGCACCCTCCCCTGAAGGGAAAGGCAGTGGAGCAGCCCCATCCAGCTCCACAATTGGTCATCCACTTAGGGCTCGAGATTGATCCAATTCTCCAGCAAGGAGGGATTGAGGGCAGAAAGATAGACATCCAGATAGAGCAGAGGACCCACATCCCACTGTATGGCCCAGAGTGCAGGTAGCTGGAAGCCTGCCAGCCACCCATCACCGACCATCAAGCCAGAGCTCTTGACCCAGTTGTCCTGAGTGGAGGAAACTGCCAAATAGATGGCTTGACAAGCTTTGGGTAGTGCCAGATCTTTCAGGTCGTAGGCCACAAGGGGCACATCATCCGCTTCTCTAAGTACACATGTTCCTCCACTCCAGCTATTAGCTGGCTTCGGTGGCCAGATCAATATGAGTCTCCTACAGCAAGATTATGAGCATCCCCCACTCGAAGAAAGAGAGAACCTGGCACCTCCAGAGACACTACAGCCTCTGGTGTTCAGTGAATGAGTTTGATATTACTGGGTGGGCTGAGGATCCTCATAGGTGGGAGTACTGCCCACCCCCATGCAGACACACGGCAACTCATGGTTGATCCCAAAGGCAGCAAGGAATCACAGAAGCTGCAGGCCGACTGGAGGCCACAGCATCCTGTTTCCTGGTTCCTTTGCCTTCCGCCATGAAGGCCCTTGTGACCCGAAGAACAAGATTAAAGTCCCCCCACCATGGAGAGCAAGCTGCACCTCCCCCCCTGGAGCTACATGTTTGCCAGGAACTGGCACAACTCGTCCTCCAGCACATGGCAGGGGAGCTCCATAGCCTCAGCTGAACCTTCAGACTCCCAGTCATCCTCCACGTGGGTCGATCAGTGGTCCCACAGCCTTTGGGCAGAGGCATATGTGCCCTCCTTCAATGGTAGCGAAACGCCAGTGTAGTACCACTTGCACCAAGTTGTCCAGCTCAGCCCCTGATATGGGAGTGAGCAGCAGAGGGAGTTCAGCAGCCTCCAGAGGATCATCCCATCCCTCTCCACACACACACACACACAAGAAAGGGAAGATGACAACCTCAGAGGCGGCAACAGCATGGGAGGCGTAGGGGTCAGGAGTGGGATTAGGGTACCCAGGCACCAAGCTGCTGGAGTGCAGCACTACATCACTAGGGGCAGTGTCTTGGGCGGTAGGTGAGGGAAGGGTTGCCATGCTGGAGTTGGCACCCAGATCAAGGCCCGCTGGCAGAGGGTCATCCTCCCACTACAGGGATCAGACCCAGGGCTTCAGTCTCCTGAAAGACGGCCTGGAAGTCCCCACCTGCCATAAGGAGATAGTCCCCATCAGCAACCAAGAGGTGTTCCACCTCGGTGCCAATGAGGAGGATGAGTGGCAGAGAAACAGGGAGGGTCCCTCTGAGGCATCCTCCCTAAGGATTCAAGGAGGGGACCAGTGTCACCCCTCCTCTTCTCTGCCAAAGTCTCCTCTGCCAGCTCCAGCCACTGGACGTTCTCGGGCAGCACAGAAGAAGGACCAGCAGCAGCTCCTCTATATGTCTTCCAGGAGGCTTCCTCTCTCTCCTTGAAGGGGAGGTGCTGGGTCCACAACTTACACTTGTTGTGTTTTCCCCCCATAACCAGTAGCCAACCCTCAATGGTGGTGTCATTAGAGGACTGACCAGCAGGGGTGGGTGCAGGAGGCAAGGGCAATGTGATTGGGACTTGGAGGAAGGCATAGAGATGGGTCATCAGAGGGAGAGGTGGTATCCTCATGAGATGGGCCTTCTCCCAAGATCCCAGATGTCACAGCAACCCACTCCTCTGCAGACCCTGCCTAACAGAAATCAGCAGTGGGGTCTGTCTGATTCACTTGTCATGATGGGATGCTTCCCTCCAGCACCTGGGCAAAATTTTCAGCTGGTGTTGGAAGAGGAGGAGGGGGAACTGGGAGGGTAGGATTACCAGCAGTGGCAGGGCAAGCATCCTCCTGTGTCTCAAGGGTGCCTAGCCTCCCTCTCTGCCAGGCTGAAGGACAGTCCCTCTGGATATGCCCTGAAGCCTGGCAGAAGAACCACCAAGCCTCCCCTGAGAATAGAGACTTGCCAGAAGAATGAGAGGACGTGGTGGAGGGTGGGGTCCTCAAAAGCCCAGTGGGAGAAGGCTTAGAGGAGAGCAGCTTCTCCAAGTTGGAGAGGGAAAGCAGAGGGGCAAAGTTGAGGAGGAAAGGTAGGACAGAGGTGAAGACCAGCTGTATGCCCAGGTCCTCCAGGACCTTGAGGGGGACAATAAGGCCCCCCACCAGGATGCCTTTCTCCACCATCTCTGGTATAAGCCTCTGATGTCAGAAGGAAGACAGCCATCCCATACATCTGGAGGCTGCCACAATGGCTGAGGGCCCCACCACCCATGCCAACGCCTATATGTAGGTTTCAATATGGGATGAGACAGCCACCAGGAGGCAAAGGATATTGGGTGGGGAAGGGGCTCAGGCACCACCGATATTAGAAAAGGAGGTGGCAGCAGTAGGGGTACTGTTGGGTGGAGGGACCACAGCAGATGGTGATGGACTAGTGGGCAGGGCCATGGCCACCTGGGCATATTCTCTCGGGGCTGAGGTGTGAGCAACCCCTGAACTGGTAGGGGATGGCAGGCGGAGGGGGAGATGCGGAAGCCTTCCGCCGGAAGGAGCCTTCTGTCAGGGGGGCTTTTATCATTTTACCTGCTCTGTCCCTTTCTGCTGGCTCGGGGAACTCCCTGGGTGTTGAAGGAGTTTTGGCAATGGAGTCCCTGCCTGTGCCTGCTGCTGCTACCCCAGAGGAGTAAGGGTGTTAGTTGTAGTTGCCAGGTGGATGAATGGGGGGGGGGGAAAGCTGAGGTGAGGTGACAATGGTGTCCAGGAATCCTCCTCCCTCTGTTCCCCTCCCATGGACAAAGCCACTGGAACGGAAACCTTGTGCATGGTCAAGTTGGGGTCCATAACTGAGGACAGGTGAAGGGAACAGCCGCTGGAGGTGGGGAGTGAATAATAAAGGGTGGGGTAGGGGTAGGGAAGACAGAGGCTAACCATTTCTCCCCACTGAGCTGTGCTCAATGGGACAAGGGCATAAAGAGAAACTCGGGGAACTAATGAAACAAATAAGAAAAAGTGAGTGTCACAACAGACAGTTAGGGGAAAACTGGTTCCTCTGGCTGCACTGTGAGTGAGGGTGCAGTGAAGTGGGGTATCACAAGTGTGGGGAGTACATGGGGCAAGTGTGGCGGGGCAGGGGACAAACAATAGGTGCCAGTGGCCCGGATAAGGGGCAAAAGCAAAGGGTGGGGATTGGGTGGGCTAAGGAAGGCATGTAAATAGACAGCAATGGGGGCACTGGGCTGGGTAGAGGAGGTAGGTAATGACCTGGGGGCAGCAGCAGACTCCCAGGGGAAGGGGACCATGGGAGACAGAGGCAGCGGGCTGCAAGGTTAGAAGGGAACCATAGACGTTGGGGTGAGGGGGAAGCAGCAAACTGCAAAGGAGATGGGAACCATGCAAGGCTGGGCAGCTGGCAAACTGCAAGAGGTTGAGGCTGGTGGGCACACAGTGGGAAAGTGAAGGCGAGGAGCCCCACTAGCCAAACATGAACTGAGAGTGTGAGAGGGAGAGTCCAAGGGGGACATGTGCACCCACTTGCACTTGAGATAAAAGTCTCTGCTGCAACAGTCCCAGTCCGGATGAGTGGAAGCCAGCCAGCAAGCAAATAGTTGTCAGGAGCAATGGGCTGTGGATTGAATGGAGGCAGAGCTCCACACTGCTCACCAGCAGTGACAGCAGCAGTGGCAAGCCCCACCCACAGAGTCATAGGTGGGCAAGGAATGAAGCCAGCTGTTGCAAGAACAGAAAGGATGGTCTCATGGTTTGGGAGCCACCCTGGAGAACTATCCCCCACTCAAAGAAAGTTCGAGAGTTCCTATGTGATTCTGGGAAAGTAACACACAAGATTTGAAAAGGTGGCCATTGTGTGTTCTTCATTTGTGGGGTGCCCAACTTGTGATATCTTGGGTTGGATTTAGAGAAGTGCTGTGCACTCACAACTGCAAGTGAGGTCTATGAGAGATCTACTCTGAACATAGAAAGTGCAATGAAAATGCTAAGTTCTCTGAAGAAATCAGGCCTAGGCCATCTCAAATTGGACAGCCAAGATTAGGGTATCTTTTGACTTTAATCTCTCGATGCCTCTATATCACTCCCTCACCTAAGAATGGTGTTGTGAAGAGAATTTCATTACCATTTATGAAGCACTTATACTATAGTGATGAGTGCCATAGAAAGGCTAATGAGGAAATTAATAATTCTGTATTCACTACACGGTTTAGGGCCACATGTTGTATGATGATAACTATTGAATAACTACCCATTCAGTGAGTATGGCCTATACTGTGCACTGAACGAATAAGGAGTCTTATGGGAAAAATATGTGATCATGTAATTAAAGACTGTGTAATAATGCATATGCACAAAGTGCCATGTTAAGGTTGCATAGGCAACCTTAATTCTGGCACTTCCTAACTATTAAGAGATTGACTTTGCAACTTTAATGTTCTTTTAATGTAGTTTTTTGGATATAATTGCTATGAGGCTGCCTGCTGTTTGGCATCTATCATAGCTTTTATTTGACATTTCTTTTTGACACCAACACTCCATTATATCAGTTTGAAGCTGGGTTTCTGTTGCAATAATTGGAACAAGTAATATTGGCTTAGTGTACACTATGTGGCTACACTGTAAAACAGTTTCTCTACTGGAGGGCAGACTTCATGGATGATAACTATTTCATTGAATGCTGCCACAGTAAGAGCACTGGATAGCCACACTTCAGATATATTGAGAATAACAACCTCATATTAATGTATGGGTAAAGGACAGTGAAATTCAGGAGCCGAAGGGGTGTGTGGGAACTGGTGACATTTCTTGTTAAAACTGTATCACCCAAGTTGAAGGAAAAGATAAATGAAAAGAGATATTCTTTTCTCCTGTGGTCTAGTGACCCTGGAACCTCTTAGTGCTAACTGGCAAACGGCAAAGAGGGGAAGCAAGGGGTCACAGGAATCTCCTGAGTCTTATGTGCATTCTAGTTCACCCACTAACATAATATGAGGTCTCACAAAAAAGCCAGTGTCACCCTGGTCATTAGTATCATTGTGAAATGCATGTACAGATGTTGCATAAGGAGTTATGTATATTACACTGAAAATTATGAAGTCTGTGTCAAGAGACTGGTCATGAACAAAGGTAAAAACCAGGTTTTCTGTCAGACTGGCTGTGTAAACATGTACACTAATTATTGTATAGGACAGAGTGGGTCTCTTATCACCAGTCTGAACTGAATGCAACTAAAGGATTGAGAGAACTTAAAAAAAAAAAAAACTAACAGGAAAAGACAAACAGAGTGGGGACGGAGAAGAGGGAAGCCCCCTATCTGGAAGTACACATCAAATGTTTGTTCTACTATATTTGAGGGACAAAGACAACACCGAGGAAGTACAAGGACAGCAATTTTGCTTAATGAAAAACAGGTCTCAACCAGGCTTGGTTGAAAACACTTGAGAGAACTTTGCGTGAGATTATACTTCCTGGAAGAGGAGGTTAACCTGTTAGTCGAGTTCAGCCTGTAGAAAGCATGTTAGGACTTTTTTATTTGTAACCATCTGTTTGCAATATTCTTACTATCAATTGAATCTCTGTTTTTTTTTATACTAAACGCAGCCTTCTTTTCACTATAAATATATCAAAGCAAAGTAGTGATCCTGAGTTGAATCTTGAATGCTAGTGTGTACTGTTTCTTTAGGAACAGCAGGCCTGGTAATTCTCTGAGCATTCAGTGGATAAGGGGCTGGACACTGCAGGGAACGCTCTGAGGACTCAGGGGTTGGTGCATGCCTATTGCTAACCTGTACAGAGAGAGTGGGGCATGTGAAGGCCTGGAAGGTAGTTCTTGTGCTGCCAGAGGCTGGTGGTTTTAGGGACCCAATCTACAGTAGGCATAGACAGGACTGCTTCACACTCAGAGCAGGTTGTGGTGAGGTGCCTCACAACCCTGGGGACCATCACATCTTTAAATGTAGGGGAGCCTCGATGCTTGTCTGTGCCTCTGTTGTGAGGCAGCTGCCATTTTGTTTCAATTCAGAAGGCTATAGTGTGTTCTCTGTGCATATTATTATGTTTGCTCTTTCTTAGGGATAGATTCTGCCAGGTTTTCATGCAAGTGCACTATGGGGGGAGGTGCTTCCCCACATCCTTTAGGTGGCCTATATAAGGGCCAGACAGAATTATAGCTCTGCACTCCAAGACTGCCCAGCAGGAGCAGGGAAGAGACAGAGCCCTGGTTTAAACTTCCCCGCCCTCCATTTACAAACTGGCTGGCTGTTTGGTAAGAGAAAGCTATGCCTTGCAAAGGGTGCCTTTGTAGGCATGCAGCCACTGCATACCAAGTAGCTTTAGACCCCCTTCTACCTCTATGTCCTTCCTAGAGTGATATAGCTGTGCACTGTTCCATACTATGGTCTATGCCTAAACGATACTATCAAGTCCTTTGTTTTTCCTCAGACTGAAATAAAAGCCTTCAAGGCCTATGTTTCACAAACTGCAATCTATGGACCACGGCACTTGTTGGTCACATGGTCACCTGCTAAATCACATTAACAAGACAGCTAAAAATATATGAATATCTTCCAGATATTTTTTTCACCTAAACAATGACAGCAGCTGTTGCTGAGATATTATCTGATCATGAATGAGCAAAGCAGCAGTCCAGGAGACTGTAAATGGATAGGAGGTGGACAAACCTTTATGTTAAGTAGAAAATGTTTGAAAGCCTCTCATATAGACCGAGAAATTCAAATTTTATTCTCTGCGTTTGGCAAGAGAGTACAGAAGATGGAGTGAATCTCCTTCTATAGTGGAGTTTACCCTGTACATTATCCCTTCCAATGATGACGGCTGTCCCTGATTATCACAGAAATATTTCTGAACATTTTTCCCTTTCTTCCAGAATGTGCCAAGCAGCAGGTGTTCCAACAAATGTATCCAGGGAGCCCCACTCCCCATGCCTGATTCTCTATTATGTATTCTAAAAACTCTCTGCCTCAGCAAGTAACACCTGTTTACACGGTTCTGTTCTATCAATGTAGAGTCAGTATATCGTTCAGGAATAGAGTATACACATTTCCTGGAGCTTCTGTTTCCTAGAATTTTGTTTCCTAAGGATCAGTGCCTTCCTCCTTAGCCATCTTTTACAAAAGTGTTTGAGTGTAGATGGGGAAAATAAACCAAGTCGTTCACCCATCCGTCCATTTCTTGTCTCTGTAAGCTGCCTTCTCTGCCTTCCATTCAAAAGCAGTGAAGCTATTTCACTGTAAGTGGAAAGAGAATCAGGCCCTATGGTGTTTATGGCTTGTGGGGAAGAAGGTAAGGAGGGGGAAAAGGTAACAGAGCTAGCTCAGTGCATCCACTCACAGCCAGGCATGGTATTACAGCATCGCCATCTCAGTTTCCTCCATGAGATAGCTTGTTTGGGACTGTGACAGTTGGTCTCCTCTCATGACACTACCTAGGTGTTTATAATCTTCCCCCTTCTAGGGTAGTAGTAAAGAGTCCTATAGGCCAAAAGCTCCCTGTACCTTTATCAGGCTCAGCCTGAGGTTTACAGTTTGTACTCCTTTCTCAGGGAGGCTTTCCTATTCCCCTTTCCTGGGGATGCTAGGGAACCCAGGTCTTTCCTCTCTGAGTTCCAGCCCGGTCAGCCTGTGATTAAGTAGTTAAGACCCAAATCTTACAGGCCCTTTTTTGCATTCTACCCCAACCTAGCGACAGGCACCTTTCCCAGGACCATGCCCACCAGTTCACACCTTCAGGAAGCCTGACTTAGCAGCTTTCCCCCCAATCTGTTGCTGAGGAGCCATTTCTTGACAGTTCCCAACCTCTCTGGCAGCTACCTTCTCCCTTCAGGAGCAGTCCTGAGTATGTACTCCCTACTGAAGCTCTCCTCTCTCTCAGTCCTTCCTTAATTGCCCTCCAGTCCTTCTTTATAGGAATCACCCAATCTGGTTCTCCCCAGCTGGGTCTAAACTTTAATTACATGTCTCCAATGTGGAGCTTATATCCTTGCTATTTAATCCAACTTTCAAATCTCCTGGGCAGATGAATTACAATTACCTTAAACTCATCACAGAGGGGGAAAATTAGGAAAGAAGGCAGATACAGGCAATGAATGTTTGTAAAAACCCTGTGTTACAAAATTATTAGCAATATGACTGCAAATTCTTCTCTCAAACTGATTACTGAATATTCTGAATTTACACTTAAGTAAATCAATGCCTTCAGTGTAAGTATTCCAGATTTACCCTGGTGAAACTGAGAACAGAATTCAGCCCATTATGTTTATTTGACCCATTATTCTTGAATGCAGCTGTAAAATGTATGCAATGTTGCAAGTTTCTGTATTCCCAAAAACAGCAAAGATGGGCCAGATTCTCAGTTGGTATAATGGGCATAATTCCATTCAGTTCATTGGAGAAAGTGTGGTGGGAAAGTGAATAACATTCCAAGGTTTTAGAGATATATAAACAAGTTAAAAGAATCAATGAGATATGGAACAAAAGCAAATTAATAGTGGGTCTTTTAGTAAATGATCAAGTTGAAAGTTCTAACTTAGGAAAAGCAGACAGTTTAGAAAAAGAGTTCCAAAATGTTAGTAGTCATACAAATCAAAGAGTTTTGTGAACAAAAAAGAATGTTTGCTGTGAGCTCTCAGATTACTGGATAGAATATAAAGATGATATATTGAATGAAATGTTCAGCATACAGGAACTCAAAAATGCTGTAGACAAAAAAATAAAGCCCCATGTAAAGATAGCTTAGGTAAAGCAATACTTAAGCACCTATGATTTAGATTTATGAGTTTATATATCACAAATGAGGTCAGCACTGCCAAATCTATACTGACAGCGCTAGCAACACAGGTAGAGTAGGAACAGCCTTTTGTATCCCTGAATTTTGAATTAAGAGATCTATGAGACTATCCAATGTTGTGGCGATTATAACAACTGAATTGATGAGCATACTGTTGGCACTGACCTGGATAAGGGATGTATGCCCAACTTTGGCTGCTATCCTATCTGGCTTTTTATCATGTATAATAGTGAGTAGAAAGAGAGTCTTGGAAAGCTGGAATAACTTAATCAATTAAATAGTGTTCTTAACTATGGAGATAGTACAATTAATACACTGAATGAATGTAGTACTCGTGTGGATTCCGGTGCAGGTCAGGATACAGGACAATGAAATGTCACATAAATCAGCAAAAAAAAAAAAAAAATCCCTTAAAAATGAAGAGGTCGACATAAAGTAAACTCTGAGTAAACAGGACTTCAAAAGTTTGGTTAAGAGAGAACTTAAAAAGGAATCGCAAGAACTATAGGAAGAAAAAGAGAAAAAAGATTCTTTGAAATATGTCCTAAACTTGAGGATAACGGTATACTTAATAGCTATGATAGAAGGGAAGTAACTGTATTTAGAATGCTACAGGTCACTGTGACCTGAATGGTCATTTATATTTACTAAACAAGCACAAAGATGGGTGACGCGACACATGCAAAGTCCAAGGATCAGTTGAGCATCTGCTGTGGCAATGCAGGGAGAATGACACAGAGAGAAAGATTCTTTATGAAGAACTGAGACATCTCAAGGGGAAAGAATAAAATCTGAACGGATTGGTGGGAGTACCAGGAAAGTGGGGTACCGTTAAAAAAAGTACCAGAGGGGTAGCCGTGTTAGTCTGAATCTGTAAAAAGCAACAGAGGGTCCTGTGGCACCTTTGAGACTAACAGAAGTACTGGGAGCATAAGCTTTCGTGGGTAAGAACCTCACTTCTTCAGATGCAAGTAATGGAAATCTCCAGAGGCAGGTATATATCAGTGTGGAGATAACGAGGTTATACCTGCCTCTGGAGATTTCCATTACTTGCATCTGAAGAAGTGAGGTTCTTACCCACGAAAGCTTATGCTCCCAGTACTTCTGTTAGTCTCAAAGGTGCCACAGGACCCTCTGTTGCTTTCGTTAAAAAAAGCATTACTTTGCCTTTTTAAGGATACAGGACTGGGTGAGAGGATATAGGTATTTGCTTATGCAAAAACTGTGGTAAGTGGCAGTCCTAGCCTTACATGCTGAGGCTGCTGTGACATAAAAAAGAAAAGAAAAGGGCTGCAGGGAGAGAATCAGCAGTCATTCTCTGCGGGGATAAAAGAGGTAAGAAGTGGTGCAGCAATGTAAGAAGGATTTTGAGGGCATAGACCTTATCTGTCAGTGCCAGGATCCTTGGATTGGAACCCGGAACAGAGGGTGGGCCTGGGTTTCCCTACCAGCCACTGAGGAAGGTGGGGTGAAACCCCTTGTGGAGTGTAAGGACCATGGAGCACAGAGACAGGCAGAAGATTTGCTGTAAGGTCAGCAGATTATAGTTTGGTTGGACTCTATTACCCCAGAAGGGTGGACTAAAGCATGACCTGGCCAAAAGGCCAAGTTGTGGGTAGAGAGACCACTGCAGCAGCAGAGTGACTATCGGCAGGGGCACCATACAGTGAGATAGCTGTTACACCAGGCCTGGTCACAAGGAGGAGATCCTGCAATCAGTGAACACCTTTATAGGTACCCATAGCTAAGAAAGGTGTCAGATATGAGGTGTGCACCTAGAGGCCCAAAGCCCAGGATAGTGCATAAACCCTGTTCAGCCCACAGCAAGTTAAGCACATGGGATTCAGTATTTGGCTCCCTCATTCAAATCTCAGTATCAAAAGGGGGCGCTCAGTCAGATCTATGATACAATGTCATGGCCCATCTTCTGGATCAGACTTCCATTTGAGAGTACACACCACTAATTTACTTGAAATTTGGTTAGGAATCAACTTCCATGCATCTGAGCATTTAAAGCTTCATTTCATCCATATTCTGCCATAGCATTTGTCATGCTGCAGAAACTTGTAAGCAGAACTCCCCTAAGCAGGTAATGAATACCAGTGATATATTCCTCACTATCAGTTATTACTTATAGAGACAGAAGCATCTGAGTGCTAGGCACCCCCTCTCGCTTTTATCATTCTTGCTATTTAATCCAGCTTTCAAATCTCTTGTGCAGATGATTTACAATAACCTTAAATTCATATAAGGGAAATGATATCATCGCATAGCAATTTATGTGGGTGGGATATTGTTGGTTTTAGCCTGTCTGGGGAATCAGTAGCAGAGTTCCTATAGTATTGGAACACTAAGGTAAAATCTCTAGTTTTAACATAAGCATTGCCAAATCCTTTGTCCTGATATTCAGACCAATATGTAACTCAATTTTCAAATTACTCATAAACGGTTAAAAGCCTTGAGAGGCTGCTGATCATCTCAGAAGGAATGTTATATAGCTAACTTTTGCCTCTTATAGATTTATGGAACCATGAAAGAATGAATTACAAAATTAATGACAAAATTTTAGGCAGGTTGTATAAATGCCAGCTATCCCAAGATTATTAGACTTAAAATTTCTATTATACTCATTTAATTTACCAAGTGTCAGACTAAGAAACTGAACAAACTAGTTTCTCATCACCTAAAGCCACAAATGGTAAACAAAGGTCAGATCAGCTGAAAGAGGGGTATTTTTCATTCTCTTAAGCAAGAACATATGGGACAGCATGTTAAAAGCTACTGGCTGCTAGTTGGCATGGAAACCAGGGTTTTCGAGACCTATCTAAGCTGTATGTAAACTGAGAGTTTGTTGCTCTTACACCTTCACAAAAAGAATCAATCTAAACCTGGGATGAGAAATTGAAGAGAGCTAGGGGTTGTTTAAGAACAAAACTTGCGTCGGAGCTCATATGCCAGATGGTAAGCAGAAGATGTGTGCATGATTCTCAAAGGGATCCATATGTTGGGTGTACATTGTGTGCATGTTGAAGTATGGCTGCATGCAAATGGGTAGGGTAGTGCATGGCCATGAAGATAGGCATACCCTGACTATTTTCAGAATTGAATGGGGGCACCTAGGGTAATTTAGTCTCACACAAGCTAATGGTGGCTCTGGCAGGTACATGCCAGGAAAAACAGAAGGCTGATGAGTCAGTCACTGCTATTGAAAAGAGGCAACAGCTGAGGATGAGTGTGAGGATAAGGCTATAGTAAAATGAGGCGGATATAATTTTGGAGGGAAAAGGCAATAGGCAGGCTGGAGGAGGTAGGGGAAGCAGAAAAGGAGGGAGGCAGGTGTGACATACCAGGGCACAATCCAGACTAATGAGTAGTTGTGTCACACCTGCCCTGTAGCCTGGTGAGCCATTTACAATGTCTTGCTCCTGTAGCCTCCAGCCTGGATGGCTCACAAACAGCTGCCAGCATGTAAGTCATGCCTAGCTATATCTGTGTGTGTGCTGCAGCCAGCCAGCCACACCTTGGCTCTTACCAGCCTTGATTATATGCAGGGTGATCCCAACACACTCAGTCCCGGATTTTCCCTCAAATATATGTCCTTTACTGCCCAGCCCTCTCCTGGACAGTACAAATAGATTGAGTCTGTTATTTCTTTAAGAGAATAATATGCACACAATGTGCTACCCCAAATGGAATGACCCAGACCCTTCAACTTGAACATACTGGATTAGATAAAACAATAAAACAAGTTGTAGTGAGTCGGTGTGGCTCCCCTCCTGTCCAGAAGAGGGAGCCCACGTGCCGGCACCAGAGTGGGTGGGACCACCACCGCCTGTCCCCGCCCCCCGGAAGTCAAGGGGCGGGACAGGAAGTATAAAGGCCGGCCGCCAGAGCTCAGTTAGAGCCCAGCCACCGCAGGGAGCAGACGTGCGGCCGGGAGCTCCTGCCCAGGAGACCGTTGAAGACCGGGGCTTGGACCCTGGCTGGCCTGAGCTACCCCGGGCCCGCTACGAAGAGGAGCCGCCGGAGCCCGCTCACGCCCGCCACTGGGAGAACCCCTGGGAACCGGACCCCACTAACCCTGAGGGTGAGACTGGACCCGAACCCCTCCGCCCCTGCTGCTACCCAGAGGAGCCGCCTGGGGACCGTTGGCCTGACTTCCCGGCAGAGCTACCGGACCTGCCACCGAGCCCCGGCCCAGAGGAGCCCATGCAGGTGGATTGGCCTGAGCCCGGCGCGACGAGCGAGGTAGGATCTGAGGGGGATCACGGAAGTGGCCCGGGGATAGCCGACCCCGGTCCGGCTGCAACTGAATGTGAGCCTATGTCAGTGTGTTGCGGTCTGGATACCCCACTGACCAGCAGCGGCAGCAACCGCTGTTAGGGTCCCGGGCTGGAACGCAGTGGAGTGGGTGGGCCTGCGTTCCCCCCTGCCACCCCCACTCACGGGTGGCAGGCATCCCCCTCACCCGACACTCGGCTACAGCAAGCCTAGGCGTGCCTTGCGTGGGCTTTGAACTATTTGCTCGCTCAGCCCCTGCAAACGAGGGCCTGAGCTTACCTGTGTTGGCCCGCCCTGATCCAGGGCCTGGCCTCTGAACTATTTGCTCGCTCAGCCCCTCCAAATAAGGGCCTGAGCTTAACTGTGTTGGCCCCGCCCTGATCCAGGGCCTGGCCTCTGAACTATTTGCTCGCTCAGCCCCTGCAAACAAGGGCCTGAGCTTACCTGTGTTGGCCCCGCCCTGATCCAGGGCCTGGCCTCTGAACTATTTGCTCGCTCAGCCCCTGCAAACAAGGGCCTGAGCTTACCTGTGTTGGCCCCGCCCTGATCCAGGGCCTGGCCTCTGAACTATTTGCTCGCTCAGCCCCTGCAAACAAGGGCCTGAGCTTAACTGTGTTGGCCCCGCCCTGATCCAGGGCCTGGCCTCTGAACTATTTGCTCGCTCAGCCCCTGCAAACAAGGGCCTGAGCTTACCTGTGTTGGCCCGCCCTGATCCAGGGCCTGGCCTCTGAACTATTTGCTCGCTCAGCCCCTGCAAACAAGGGCCTGAGCTTACCTGTGTTGGCCCGCCCTGATCCAGGGCCTGGCCTCTGAACTGTTTACTCGCTCAGCCCCTGCCAACAAGGGCCTGAGCTTAACTGTGTTGGCCCCGCCCTGATCCAGGGCCGGGGCTTTGAACTGTTTCCTCGCTCAGCCCCTGCAAACCCGGGCCTGAGCCAACCGTGTTCGCCCCGCCCTGATCCAGGGCCTGGGCTTTGAACTCTTTGCTCGCTCAGCCCCTGCAGTCAAGGGCCTGAGCTTTAACTGTGGCTGCTCCGACTCTGCACTAAAGAGCCGGAGTTCCGGGACTAACTGACTACTTGTTCCCACAGCAGTGAGTCGGTGTGGCTCCCCTCCTGTCCAGAAGGGTCGAGCCCCGGCTAGGACCTACTACATTTGGCGCCCAACGTGGGGCCCGAGCCCCTGCCCCTGTGAGAAGGGGCTAGAGGGGGAGTGGCAGTTGCCCCCCCCGTTCTAAGGAATGGATATGGAGCGGCTGTTTCAGCTGCTCACGGAGAGCCAGGAGCGGCAGCAGACGGCCCAGCTGCAGCAGCAACAGCAACAGCAGGCCGCTCAGCTCGCACAGCAACAACAGCGAGATGCCGCCCAACTCCAGTTGCAGCAGGAGCAGCACACAGCCCAGCTCGAGCAGCAGCAACAGCTGGTGCGGCAGTTGGGAGTCCAGCTGCAGCAGCTGCTGGTCACGCTCCCTCGCCCCGCGGCGGGGCCGGCGGGGGAGGCTGCGGAGATGCCACGGTTAGCTGCCCCCCTTCGCTTGACAAAGATGAGCCCAGACGACGACCCGGAGGCATTCCTGGTCACGTTCGAGCGGGTAGCCCTCGTCGCCGGGTGGCCCAGGGACCAGTGGGCTACCCTCTTAGCCCCCTACCTGACGGGGGCGGCCCAGGTGGCCTATCGTGGATTGGCGGCTGAGGAAGCACGGGACTACGACCTGGTGAAGGCCGCGATATTGGACGCCCTCGACGTCAGTCCCGAGACTTTCCGACAAAGGTTTCGGGGCCAGACTCACCCCACCGGGGCCCGACCGCGGGTGGTGGCCCAAACCCTGAAAGAAGCTTGCCGACGGTGGCTACAGCCCGGCACCCGGACGGCGGAGGAGGTAACCGAGCAGGTGGTGATGGAACAGTTCGTGCACACCCTACCCTCCCGAGGGCGCGCCTGGGTGCTTCGCCACCGGCCGACGACGCTGGCCCAGGCAGTGTCACTAATGGAGGACTTCCTAGCCGCCGAAGATGCAGTAGGGCCCACCTTCCGCCGGCCCGGGCCCGAACCAGTCCGCGGCGAAAAGAAAGGGGAAACCCCGAGCGGACCACGACACCCCGCACCGAGGCCCGACCCCCGCCGCGAGATCCGGACCCGGCACGCAGACCCGGCGCCTCGGACCGGACCAGTGGCCCCGGGCCAGGGGCCCCCAAGGGCTCGGCGAAGCCCCCCCCGGAGCCCAAGCCGAGAAGGCCCCCGGAGCAGACGACCGGAACTCGGACCCTGCTTCAGTTGTGGGAAGATGGGGCACCTCCGGCGAGACTGTCCGGAGATGGACTGCAGCTATGGGCAAGTGTGGGCGGGCCACACTCGAGCCAGGCCGGCCATGAACCCCAAGCTGACCATCCCGGCGGCCGTCGGAGGACGGACGACGCGGGCCTTGATCGACTCAGGGTGTGGTCAGACGTTGGTCCGTAAGGACCTGGTACCGCCGGGTGAGACCCGCCTAGGATCTATTCATCTACAATGTATCCATGGGGATGTCCGACCATACCCCAGCGCCCGGGTCCCCCTAACCATCGCGGGGATCACCCGACACCTGGTGGTTGGGGTAGCTCCCCATCTTGCATATCCTGTGATCCTCGGTCGGGACTGGCCGGCCTTTGAGGAAGTCCTACGGTCCACGCCGGTCCTGGGGGCTGATCGGTTGGGGCCCTCCTCAGAGGACCCCGAGCAGGGTCCGGCGACCGAGATAGACGACACGGACGCAGCGGGACCGCCACCAGAGCCGGCCCCTCAGCCCCGCTTCGATACCGATTTCTGTCGGGACCAGCGAGAGGATCCCACCCTTAGCCGCTTCTACGAGCAGCTCGCGGCAGTAGATGGGAGTGTTGTGGACCCCCAGCGGGCCACCCTGTGGCCCCATTTTGAGCTACGCCGGGACCGGCTCTACCGCCTGGACCGTGACCCCCGCACCCAGGAGCCGCAAACCCAACTGTTAGTGCCCCTGTGTCACCGGCGGGCGGTAATGAAGTTGGCCCACGATGTGCCAGCCGCCGGGCACCTGGGGCGAGAGAAGACCCTCGCTCGAATCCTGGCGCGCTTCTTTTGGCCAGGAATCTCTCAGGAGGTGAAAGAATATTGCGCCTCCTGCCCAGAGTGTCAGAGGGTCGCCCCGCCCGGGATCCCCAAGGCGCCCCTGGTCCCCATGCCAGTGATGGAGACACCCTTTGAACGGGTCGCCATGGACCTCGTGGGCCCCCTCCCGAAGAGTGCCGCGGGGTTTCAATACATCCTGGTCTTGGTGGACTATGCCTCTCGGTTCCCCGAAGCTATCCCCCTACGAAGCATTACCGCCCGGTCTATCGCGGGGGAATTGCTGAAAATCTTCGCCCGAGTAGGACTGCCTAGAGAAATACTGACCGACCAAGGAACGAACTTCACGTCCCAATTGTTGCGACAGGTATGTGCCCTCTTAGGCATCAAACAACTCCGGACGTCCGTGTACCACCCGCAGACGGACGGGTTGGTGGAGCGGTTTAACCGCACTTTGAAAAGCATGTTGCGGAAATTCCCCGCAGAGGACCTCCGCCACTGGGACCAATTCCTTCCACCCTTATTGCTAGCCATCCGAGAAGTCCCGCAGACCTCAACAAAATTCTCCCCTTTCGAGCTGCTGTATGGACGCAGACCGCGGGGCCTCCTAGACCTGATGAGGGAGACCTGGGAACAGTCAGCGTCCCCAGCCCAGGGCCTCCTGAAATATGTCATCCAGTTACAGGAGTACCTTGCCCAGGCCGGAGCCCTGGCCCGCGAAAATTTAAAGACAGCGCAGGAACGGCAGAAACGGACCTACGATCAGGGAGCCCAAGTCCGGGAGTTCCAACCAGGAGACCGTGTCCTACTCCTCCTCCCGTCTAGTGAGTCAAAATTGTTAGCCCGGTGGCAGGGACCTTACGAAGTTGTGCGTAAGGTCGGTCCCGTCACCTACGAGGTGCGGCAACCGGACAAGCGGAAGGAAACCCAGCGGTACCACGTCAACTTGCTGAAACGGTGGCAGGACCGGGAGGGCCTCTTAATCAACCCATGCCCGCCCGAGCCGGAATTGGGACCCCAGGTACCCTCGACGGATGACCCCCCGGCACCCCAATTGGGACAATCGCTCACGGAAGAGCAATGTAAACAGACTAACTGCCTGCTGAAAACCTTCAAGCGAACCTTCACGGCCGTACCGGGCCATACGTCCCTGGTCAAACACTCCATCCAGACCGAGCCGGGAAAGGTGGTTCGAGAAATGACCCGGCCCCTGCCCTATCGGATGCGGGGTGCGGTCGAGGAGGAAGTAAGAGCCATGCTGGCTCTGGGCGTCATCGAACCGTCGCAGAGCGAGTGGCGTAGTCCGGTGGTCCTGGTGCCCAAACCGGACGGTACCCGCCGCTTCTGCATTGACTTTCGGAGGGTAAACGCCATCTCGCGCTTCGACGCCTACCCAATGCCCCGTGTAGACGAGTTACTGGGCCGCCTGGGGGAGGCCCAGTATATCACCACTTTGGATCTTAGCAAAGGCTACTGGCAGATCCCCCTCGAGGAGACCTCAAAAGAGAAGACCGCCTTTGCCACTCCAACGGGGCTGTACCAATTCACACGGATGCCATTCGGTCTCCATGGAGCCCCAGCCACCTTCCAGCGGCTGATGGACAAACTTCTGCAGCCCCATCAGGACTATGCGGCGGCGTACATAGACGACGTGGTCATCTATAGCCGCGGCTGGGAGGATCATCTGCCCCGGGTTGCGGCGGTCCTAAGGTCCCTAAGACAGGCGGGCCTGACCGCCAACCCCAAAAAGTGCCGGATTGCCTGGCAAGAGACCAACTATCTCGGCTATACCGTCGGGGGCGGACGGGTCAAGCCCCTTGTCGGGAAAGTCCAGGCCCTCCTGGACTGTCCCACCCCATCGACCAAACGGCACGTTCGGCAGTTCCTGGGCCTCGTCGGGTATTACAGACGGTTCATCCCCCAGTTCGCGACCATCGCAGCACCCTTAACTGGGCTTCTGACGAAGGACAGCCCCCGGCAGGTACGATGGTCCCCCGAGTGTGAAGCGGCCTTCCGGACACTGCAGAAGTGCCTCTGCCAGGAACCGGTTCTCTATAGCCCAGACTTTAAACGCCCATTCATCCTGCAGACGGACGCCTCTGGCGTAGGATTAGGGGCAGTCCTGTCCCAAGAAGTGGAGGGAAAGGACCACCCCGTAGTATATCTCAGCCGGAAGCTGTTCCCCCGTGAGAGGAATTACGCCGTGGTGGAAAAAGAGGCCCTCGCGGTGAAGTGGGCCTGCGATGCCCTGCGCTTCTACCTCCTCGGGGCCCCGTTCACCCTCGTCACAGACCACGCCCCCCTCCGGTGGCTAATGCGGATGAAAGATAATAATGCCCGCATTATGCGGTGGTACCTCGCTTTACAACCCTACGCATTTACGGTCCAGCATCGAGCTGGTAAGGACCATACGAATGCGGACTTCCTATCCCGCATAGGGGAGATGGGAGGACCTGGCCCCGACAGGCGGGAGCCAGTCTTAAGGGGGGGGGTGTGTAGTGAGTCGGTGTGGCTCCCCTCCTGTCCAGAAGAGGGAGCCCACGTGCCGGCACCAGAGTGGGTGGGACCACCACCGCCTGTCCCCGCCCCCCGGAAGTCAAGGGGCGGGACAGGAAGTATAAAGGCCGGCCGCCAGAGCTCAGTTAGAGCCCAGCCACCGCAGGGAGCAGACGTGCGGCCGGGAGCTCCTGCCCAGGAGACCGTTGAAGACCGGGGCTTGGACCCTGGCTGGCCTGAGCTACCCCGGGCCCGCTACGAAGAGGAGCCGCCGGAGCCCGCTCACGCCCGCCACTGGGAGAACCCCTGGGAACCGGACCCCACTAACCCTGAGGGTGAGACTGGACCCGAACCCCTCCGCCCCTGCTGCTACCCAGAGGAGCCGCCTGGGGACCGTTGGCCTGACTTCCCGGCAGAGCTACCGGACCTGCCACCGAGCCCCGGCCCAGAGGAGCCCATGCAGGTGGATTGGCCTGAGCCCGGCGCGACGAGCGAGGTAGGATCTGAGGGGGATCACGGAAGTGGCCCGGGGATAGCCGACCCCGGTCCGGCTGCAACTGAATGTGAGCCTATGTCAGTGTGTTGCGGTCTGGATACCCCACTGACCAGCAGCGGCAGCAACCGCTGTTAGGGCCCCGGGCTGGAACGCAGTGGAGTGGGTGGGCCTGCGTTCCCCCCTGCCACCCCCACTCACGGGTGGCAGGCATCCCCCTCACCCGACACTCGGCTACAGCAAGCCTAGGCGTGCCTTGCGTGGGCTTTGAACTATTTGCTCGCTCAGCCCCTGCAAACGAGGGCCTGAGCTTACCTGTGTTGGCCCGCCCTGATCCAGGGCCTGGCCTCTGAACTATTTGCTCGCTCAGCCCCTCCAAATAAGGGCCTGAGCTTAACTGTGTTGGCCCCGCCCTGATCCAGGGCCTGGCCTCTGAACTATTTGCTCGCTCAGCCCCTGCAAACAAGGGCCTGAGCTTACCTGTGTTGGCCCCGCCCTGATCCAGGGCCTGGCCTCTGAACTATTTGCTCGCTCAGCCCCTGCAAACAAGGGCCTGAGCTTACCTGTGTTGGCCCCGCCCTGATCCAGGGCCTGGCCTCTGAACTATTTGCTCGCTCAGCCCCTGCAAACAAGGGCCTGAGCTTAACTGTGTTGGCCCCGCCCTGATCCAGGGCCTGGCCTCTGAACTATTTGCTCGCTCAGCCCCTGCAAACAAGGGCCTGAGCTTACCTGTGTTGGCCCGCCCTGATCCAGGGCCTGGCCTCTGAACTATTTGCTCGCTCAGCCCCTGCAAACAAGGGCCTGAGCTTACCTGTGTTGGCCCGCCCTGATCCAGGGCCTGGCCTCTGAACTGTTTACTCGCTCAGCCCCTGCCAACAAGGGCCTGAGCTTAACTGTGTTGGCCCCGCCCTGATCCAGGGCCGGGGCTTTGAACTGTTTCCTCGCTCAGCCCCTGCAAACCCGGGCCTGAGCCAACCGTGTTCGCCCCGCCCTGATCCAGGGCCTGGGCTTTGAACTCTTTGCTCGCTCAGCCCCTGCAGTCAAGGGCCTGAGCTTTAACTGTGGCTGCTCCGACTCTGCACTAAAGAGCCGGAGTTCCGGGACTAACTGACTACTTGTTCCCACAGCAGTGAGTCGGTGTGGCTCCCCTCCTGTCCAGAAGGGTCGAGCCCCGGCTAGGACCTACTACACAAGTGTATTAACTATAACTATAAATATATATATATATATTAACAAATATAGATTCTAAGTGAATACAAGTAATGGGGTATAAAGTCAGAAATGGTTACAAGAAAAATAAAAATAAAATGCCTACTGGTGCCTAACTTAACAAAACTATATTAGATTCAAAGCAGACTTTTCTCACCACACATTTTCCGCAGTCTTACAGACCAAATTCTTTAGGTCAGTACCCCTCCCCAGAGTCCAATGGCTGCTTCCTTTGTCTCTTTGGGTGCAGTATATGCAATGGGCAGGGAGAGAAAGTGGGTGCCTTGGGGTGTTTCTGCCTCCTTTTTATAGTTTCAGTCCCCCTCTTGAAAAACATTTCCAGCCGAGATCCAAGAGACAAAAAGTCTATGTGGAAGGGTATTTTGTGCTGTTTTTTTCACCTGTTTGAACTTCCTTTGTCTTCCCTTCCTGCTTGATGTCTGTTTACTGCTTAATTGAAAATTAAGGCAAGCACACATTCCTGTGTTTAGGACAGATTTGTTTGCCAGTGCTGTGGCGTTTGGAACATGTGCTAATAACAGCATACAGGGGAATCTTATAAATTCACATACAATTTTGCCATACATATTTTATCGGGACCCTATTGACCAGCAAATTATGAGTTTTTAAATGGCACCTCACAAGGCATACTTTGTGCAAACATTATTACAGTGGTGTAGGCTGTGAACACAGGGGTATATTCTGTCACAGGAGGACTAATGGGACACTACAGGAGTCAGGCATGCAGCTGTATGTCTGATGCCTGGTATACTTTTGCATGGGGAACTTTTGCTTGAAGTGTGCTATAACAAATTAATATATACCTCTACCTCGATATAACACTGTCCTCGGGAGCCAAAAAATCTTACCGCATTATAGGTGAAACCGCGTTAGATTGAACTTGCTTTGATCCACCGGAGTGCGCAGCCCCCCTCCGGAGCACTGCTTTACAGCGTTATATCCGAATTTGTGTTATATCGGGTCGCATTATATCGAGGTAGCAGTGTATATTAGTAGTATGTTAGCATATGATCCATTGGTCAATTAACATAATGATCTGTTACAATATGTTAATGGGGAAGGTGGGAAGTATGGCCCAACACTCTACATGTTGAGTCTACACTATTAATGCAAGTGTAACGCAATGCCCTTGGGTGGGTCATCACCTGCGGGGACTGAACCTGGGATCTCTGGATCTAAAAGCATGACTTTCTGTTGCCTAAAGCTCAGATTCCTTAGCTGATTTTTAAATCCCTATCTATGGACTAAGCACTAGAGGGAGACACAGTAACAAGCAGCATTAAAATAGGTCACACACTTCCCATGGCTGGAGAATCTTGTCCCAAGCTTGAAGTACATTGCATTTCTAATATCCACATGGGTCACTACATGTACTCTGACATCCCTGGATACATCATCATCTGCAGGGAGTGAACCTGTGACTGGGATCTAAAAACATGAGCCTTTGCAGCTGAGCTAAAAATCAAAAGTGCTTCCACTAACCCTTTTGAGCATGTGGGAATGAACTTCATGTCAGAGAACCAGAAGGAATGAAGTCTTCAGCTGTATATTGAAACCCCATGTTGCTCAGAATTTGAAAATGCATCACCAAAAGCCATTTCAAAAAATTTGCCAGCATCTAGATATGCACAAAATCATTTTGCACTAACTATGACAAAATGTTCACTAATATGGACAACCACAAAAATAGGCAAATTTTAATTGAGCTGAATATTTAGCACATCTCTGCTTGCAACCCAAACACTTAATTATTTTAGCAATGTGCAAGACTAAATACAAGATAAATATTAAAATCATTAGTTTATTTTCATTTTTGTCCTAGAATTGCTTCAACAAACTTGATAGATACTGATCCAATTAGAGACTGTGTGACATGAATAAATATTAACAGTGTAGCTGTTTGTCCTCATTCCAACGGAACTCAGAAAAAGTCTCAATTGAGTTCATTCTTGGCATAGCTCCTATTGATTCTAGTGGAGTTAGACCAGGGTTAAATTATGCCCTTATGCCCTGATTCAGCAAAGAACTTAAGCACATGCTTAATGTTAAGCATGTAGTTAAATATATTGCTGAATTGAAACCTCAGAGTACCTCAGACCAATCATTGATTGTCATGAACTTTTGAAAGATATCTATCCAGAGATGATAATTAGTGATTTGTGGATATTTGCCTTGAATCTATCATTTGGTAAACTATTTACACCAAAAAAACTCAGTTTGGCAAGCTAGGAGATTGGAAAACATTAGCGCATGTCACACAGTCTGTAATTATTCTGTGTTATCATTTCAATCGAAAATGTTCAACCAGCCCTAACTATTATGTTTTTGTACAGGGCCCCCCATCTCGGATGGGTCCTTTGTGCATTACCATAATAACAAACTGGTGGCGCGTATCATCTTTTTTTCCTTTCATCTTCTATTTTCTTGAGAAAAGCACAGATAAGTGAAGAAAGAAAAGTCTCCTTCTTTAAAACACAATTCCAGAGTAGTGGTCACTCCAAGCTGGGGATCAGTCACAGTAACTGGTGTATGTAATAGTTTGTGTACATATCCTTCACTAAACTCATACTTAAATTTTTGTGAACAAACGGTAATATTCTTTATCTGTACCTAGATCTCATCCAGAATGAGAAAATCAGAGAAGGGGTGATATTCCTTAGAAACAAACTAACTATAGTTTATAAACACATAAGTCATTACATGCTGTTCTTTGCGTTTCCCAAAGAATCACTATCCAAAAGTTCCAATCATATACTGAATGTGAATTAGAAGACTGAGAGAAGCCATAAGATAAGAATGTATAATAAGAACAGGCTGCTCTTATACCCTTTCCAATTTAATTACAATCATCATCATGAAAAAGGATTATACGGTGCTATTTTCTCTTCCCATTACCATCTTTGTCATAAGAATGAGAAATCCAAAGTTTAATGCTTGTCAGTTTTAGTGGAATCCTATGTAGATCTTTAACCTTTCTACATCTCTGTCATTTTATTGGCTGACTCACTTCTTTTGTGTTTAAATCTTAGCAGCCTGCAGTAATGAAGTGGAATAGATAACCAATCCTAAAACAACATATTGAAAAGGCCAAAGTAGTTCAGCATTGCATAATCCACATAATAAATTAGACATCACAAATCAGATTCTCATGAAAAAAGGCTGACAACAAAACATGCTAACATGAATTTATTTCAATAACTATTATAATTTATATGGAGAAAAGTGATCTAGTCTTACAATCTTAATATTTCATGGACCTTCTAAGACACTAGACTGATTATAAAATTCTTAATTTAGAAATGAGAGTTGAAGGGATTTAAATAGTTAATGTTACTATTGCACTTTGAGGTGCACTTTGCATCTGTTCTTGGTCCTTTTAGGTGCTAAGTTTTATGATTACAAGATTATTCTTTTCTATTAGAATGGACAAAAGTGTATTCATGAAGAATAAGCATTAGAAAATAAAGCCAACACTTGCAGATTTGAATGTCTAAGACTAAGTCTCTAGATAGATAGACAGATTAGATAGATAGGCCCTGATTCAGCAAAGCACTTAAGCACATTCTTACATCCATCTCAATTCAGGTAAACACTAACTTTAAACGTGGTCCTAACTCCCACTGATGTCAATGGCATTTATGAATATGTTTTATCATCCTTTGTGAATGAGGTTGCTTTCCTGTATGGGACTGTATGCCCCTACACAACATTGGCCAGATATTGAGATTCTGTCACCTCTAGGAACTCAGCACTTGTGAACATCTGACAACTGCTATTTAAATGCCTAAACATGTATGCAAATGCCTACCTTAGACCTGCAGTTTAGAAAAGTTTAGGTTAAAATTTTCAATTTCCCCTTTAACATACTTTAGTCCCTGATTCTGCAAATTATTTAAGCATGTACATTACTCTGAGCACATGAGTAATAAATGGGACTACTCACATGCTTAATATTATGCATGTTTTTAAATACCTTGCTGAATTAGGGCTTCAGCAAAGTGTTACACCCTGTATATATACACATGTAGTTCATAGCTGGGCAAATAATGCAATCAAAAGAAGTCCATAAATATTTGTTCAGTGTTTAAAATTAAGTTATGTTGGCCATATTCATACTCCTTGCTGTAAAATTAGGAGAGGCAATGTGGCTCTGCCACTGGTTTGCAGTGCGAACTTGTACAAGCCACCTCCACAGTCTGTGTCTCAGTTTCCTCCTCTGTAAAATGGGGATAATGATAGTGATTTCTTTTGTTAAGCACTGAGATCTGTAGATGAAAGCATAGGTAAGAGCTCATTCTTTTTTAAGAGATTAGTTTTGCTGGAAATTGTGTGCCTAAAGAGAATTTCAATTTCTCTTCTGTAAATTAAAGCACTCGTGTAAACTGAAATTTAAATTTATATATGCAAGTAAAACTCTGGAAGTGTAATCAAGGACCAGAAACCCAATCATGTAATTTATATATCTAGTCACAGCTAAGAAACAGTTCAAATTTTGAATATCTGAATCACAATCACATCAAGTTAAAAAATAATTGCAAGAAATTAACTAAAAATATTCAAACCAGCCAAAAAGTCACATTTTGTTTGCAAAAAGCATAAAAAGATGCTAAATTCATTAAATACATTACTCACTGTGAATTATTCACTCATTTCTAACATACAGATTTTTTAAATCTTTAATCATATAAGTCAATCTCTCCAGACAGTTAATCATATCTGTTGTTCTGTGAATTCGCTCCAGTTTACGGACACCTTTCTGACACTCAGAACTGCAAGTAATTACCCACTGTTTATGGGCCTTCAGCAAGTTTTTATCCCATGTTAACTGCTCATATTCAAGCAAATTTTAATTAAGTTTTCAAGTAAGACTTTTATCGTGAAGTATTCTGGCTTATGTTTTACTCTAGGTATCTATCAGCTATGGCATCCCACCTCACTCCCTGGCTTTAATTTAATCAGCAACAAAAGGGAGTGATGAGATTTGTCTGGTACTTTATAGGCTCTATCCTGTTCAGCATTCTGTCCTCAGACTAGCAAAGCACATAAGCACATGCTTAACTTTAAACACATAAGCAGACTTAGTGGCTTCTTTGGGACTACACACATGCTTAAAGTTATGAACATGCTGGATCGGGGTTTGTCTTTCTCTCATTTTTTCAGAATCTTGTCCAATCCTAGCATTTAAAAAGAAAAGTACTTATGAGTCATTTCCAAATTACTAAAGCTACAAAAACAAAGAGCCACAAAACACAGTAGTTAGATTATCAGTAAAATATACATATACTTTTGAAGTTAAATATTAAGGTTGCAAAGTCAAGCTTTCAAGGGTTAGAAAAGGCAACAAATAAGATTGCCAATAAAAAGCTTCATTTGGTTCCCTTGTATTTTTGTATTATTATATGGTCTTTAATCACAAGATTGCATGTTATTTTTTCCACAGTACCCCTGTCTCATTCAGTGAAAGAAAAGCTATCCAATATTTCTTGTCATTATCCTCAATAAATGTGTAGCTGCAGGCCTTATTTAATGTACACCATCCAAACCCTGCACTGAATACAAAGTTATTAATTCCTTCTTAGGCATTTCTGTCTTATTCTCACCATAATATCTGGGAGCTTGACAAACTTTAATGAATTTATCTCTGCAATACTGTGGGGTTGTAGTGGTTCAACCGAGATCAGTGAGAGGTTGTGTCACTGCCTGCCCTGCAACCCTGGGTGCCTTAAATGCTCTGCTGCTGTGGCTCACATCACAGACACCAACAGCCAGCAAACAAACTTGCAGTTCTCTCAGTGTTGGTGTGCTGTACAGACCTGTTTCAGTGCTTTGACCCTAGCAGCCTGCCTACAACACAATAGCCCCACCCTTGTCTCCACTAGGCTTCATTACCACTTGCAGTGTGACCCAACACACACCTCATTCCCAATTTCCCCAAAGCCATCTGTTCTGAAATGCCCAGCCCTCCCCTGAAATACTCAGAGGAATTAATAAGGTTAGTTGATCCTTTAAGCAGACAAAAGCACATCTTATTACTTTAACTGGAGTTAACAATCATGTCAATTCAAACAGCATAGGCTGGTTTTAGATTAAAAGTAAAACAGGCTTATTAACAAAAAGAGACAGATTTTAAGTGAATTCAAGCACAAGGGATAAAGACAAAAGGGTTACAAGCAAATAAAAGTAAAATACATTTTCTAGTGGCTAAAACTTAACTCAACAAGCTACAGCCTTGGTTCAAGGTAGATTTCTTACCAATCTTTTTCTTTCCAGCCATGGCTGACTTTCTCTCAGTCAGGACCTTACATAGAAGTACAAAGTGCTGATTTCCCCTGTCTTCCTAGGGGAAAGATCTTTGCCTAAACAGATTTCTCAGATATATTCAGTGCTCACATATGTATGGTCCCCTTAGTTGAAGGCCCCATTTTTCTCAGCTGGCAAGAGCTTTGACCCCTGGTGTCTGTCCAGTGATGGATGCTAAGATGGCTTCTTTTCTCTCTTTATATCTCTCCAAACTCATTGTTTTGTCCCCAGACTCAGGGTGGCCTCATGCTGTTCTTTCCTTCCTGTGGACTTCCCATCCTCTTGCTGATTCATATGTAAATAAGGCTTTCATTGTTCTTGATCACATCTTGCTTAATTTCATTGAATACAGGTAGATAGCTGCCTTCCCTCTTGTCTGGGAGGAAATCTGTTTCTCCCCATGTTTAAAGAATAATATCAGTGATTATTCAAAATTCCTCATGTAAAGTTAATACATACATTGACAATTATATGAATCATTGGTGTCATTAATTTTCATAAAAGACCTTATTTAATACACTTTTATAATACAGTAACATTGCACAAAACACAGTTGATCCAATTACTTATGAAGTTCAGACCCTCATCTTTCTAGTCCAGTAAACCCATTGGAATATATTCTCAGATAAACATCTTTTTCTCCTGGGAAGAGACCTCATGCTAGTGTTGAGTCATTAGCTTCTCACCTTGTTCACTTGATGGCTTTGTTTACCTTTTATTTAAATGCCCCCTTCATTGTCTGTGCCTGATGACCAGGCTTGTCAGACAAACAAATACACATGTCTTTGTCTAGGGCAGACTGGGCTTATATGTGGCTCGTCAAACAAATTTTGAGAGCATAATTCTAGCACATATCCATAACTCTTTGTACACAACCCATAGGTACATCATGCAGTAATATTAATGATTAATTAAGTATTAGTTTTCCAACAGTGTGTTAAGTATAGTGAGTCTGTCAGGCCTGACAAGAGTTGATGAGACAGTACTGAACCACCAATGAGTCTTGCTGACACAAACACTCCTGTAAAATGAGGGGCATTATCCACATTTTACATCTGAGCAAGGGAGATTCAAACAGTTAAGGCTAACATTATTTGCTAATCTTTAAAAAACTGTAAACTGTGAGGGGTTGGAGCATGCTCACTATAGAGAGATTCTTCAGAAAATTTAACTGCCAGCTAGTAGGTTCTAATTCCATGTGTAAAGAGGGTCTCCATTTTTGTCCTACTTTTTAATGCACATTACTAATGTGGCTGTAGCCTTTGCATTCATATTCATATTTTGTGTCCCATTTTGACATATTCCAGTGTTTTTCATTGTAGTGTAAAATTACTAGGATGGAAAACATCTATATTTATGGGAATAGTTGACATTAAATTAGAATAGCTTACCCATTTCCTTAATATACACCCCAAATTGGATGAAGACTATGCCCCCAGGATGGGAGAGAAAATGTCAAAAAGCTTTGTAGCTGCTATTTATTTTAGTTGAGAAATTAGCATACTTTCAGATTCCAAATGTAGCAATTAATGTAATGAATATGCAGACTTGCATAGCTACAGTTATAATGCACTCCACAGTAAAATAACCAGGAAAGTGACGGTCCCCTATACTGCTAGTGACAGCTTTACTGAAAATGGGAAAGCAGCCCAGGTAACAAAAGGTTTCAATGTAGCAATCAGAAATAATATATATTTTCCTTTAACAAAGATTCCTTGAGTCTGTTTTCATATAACTGTCACTTTAGTCAAATAGATTTCTAAACTGGAAGTTTTTTTCTTTTTGTTTTTTTAGGCTGTTAGGTGAAGAATAAAGATAAATATATTCCTTGAACGTTTTGGGGTTGATTTTTTTGTTTTTTTGTTTTTTATTGTGTTAAACTGTTGTTGCCAAGAGCTGGGGATGAAAATTGTACCTTACGTTTCTCTGGGTCATGTTCCACTATTGACATTTGCATTATGAAATATATAAAGCCAATGGAAGAAGCATTTGTCACCAGGCATACAGGTCTCATCCGACATCCATTAGAGTGAGTGGAAAGGCTCCCATTGACTTTAGTGGCAGTTGGGGCAGGCCCTAAGAGCTCATGTCTGAGATCCGTATATTTTATAATAAGCGTGTTGACACTGGAACAGAACATCTGACAACCAACCCACCAAACAATATCACTGACACTGATATTTACTGCTTGCCTTAGGGATGTTCTGAAGAGGCTGAAGGAGGGTTATTTTCAGGGTGAAAGGGATATCTAGGGGAGGGTTTGAGTGGGCGGAGGAAAGAAACCACTGGAGGAGGCAGAGGGAAACAACTGCTGGAGAAGAGCTTGTAGAAGATGTAGGTTTGAGGGGGTCAGTTGGAGAGGGGAAATGGGTTTGGGGGAAAGCACGACAATAGCTGCTGGTGAGTGAGATTCTGGAGAAGGGAATCTGGGTGAGGCAAGAGGGGAGCTACTGAGAGACAACCTCTGAGGATGAGGTTCTGGGGGAGGAAAGCGGTGAGCTGCTACAAAAGGGTGATGTGGAGAACTAGAGATGGGATTTTGAGTCTGGGAGCTGTTGAGAGGGGGAGCCTTGAGGAGGCAGGAGTGAGTCAGAGGAGATTGGAGTCAGGAGCAAGGGAGGTGATTACTGGGGAGAAGGTGCTGCACACAAGCCTGACTTTAAGCATTGTTGTAGTCCCTTTGACTTCAGTAGGACTACTCAGGTGCTTAAAATTAAGCATGTGCACAAGCCTGCCGGATTGGGGGTCTAAATTACTATTACATAACAACTGAAATACTCCGAAAACTTTTATTGCAAAAGTAGTGCACTAAAAATCAAAAGATACCACAGTGCCATTTGATGATCTACTTCCTTTCTTCTATTCTCTCAAAATTTACAGAAGATAAATTATTTTCTTTTCTCTTCCAATATTAAACTAAAATGGCTAAAACCTGAAGTCACTGTAAGAAGATATTAGAATATAAAGAGACAGCCTCAGGCTTTTATGGTTTGTATTTCATATCATTTTTCCTGAATCTTTGAATAAATATTTCTTGGTACAATAATTTTATATTAGATTACATCCCAAAGGTTGACAGAATTACAGAACTACTCATTTGTGTTACTTCTAAGACAACAAAAATCAGGGTTGAATGGGTTCTAATAAATTTTAGCTGTTCAATTTTAACTGCATTGTAAATATTTTGTAACACTGAAAGTCTGACAGCGAGTTCCAGCTTTCAGATGTCTGACTGTATTTAGACAAAAACATTCCACTAAAATTTCTGTGAAATAAAGCTAATTAGGGTCAAACTATTACTTAATGGGAGCATTACAATAGCACCTAAAGGCTCCAAATGGGACAAGACTCCATTGTGATAGGCACTGCACATACACATAAAAAGAAATAGTCTGTACCCCAAAGAGATAAATAAACAAGATTGGCAATATGTAGGTGGAAAAAAAGATGTATTATTATTATGCCCACTTTTCAGATGGGGAATCAAGGCATGGAAGGCTAGATTCACAAAAGCTCTTGGGCATCTAAAGAGGCGGTTAGGCTCCAAACTCTAATATTTAGGCACCAATTACATTCTTGAAATCACTGTGCAGCTACCCCTAATCCTGTAGATATACAAGTTCTTATGGCTGCCCGGGGGCATGTGCAAAGCCAGGCCATCTTGATTATCACTACAAAACTTTTTTTTCTCCTGCTGATAATAGCTCATCTTAATTAATTAGCCTCTGAGAGTTGGTATGGCAAACTTCCACCTTTTCGTGTTCTCTGTATGTATATATATCTTCTTACTATATGTTCCATTCTATGCATCTGATAAAGTAGGCTGTAGCCCATGAAAGCTTATGCTCAAATAAATTTATTAGTCTCTAAGGTACCACAAGCACACCTGTTCTTTTTAAGTCCTGACACTGTCCCACAGTTAACAAACTGTTCAGAGCCCTAGCACAAGCCAAAGCCCCTGAAGCAGGATTTTCAAATGAGGCATTCTTCACAGGGACCTGACCCCGTAGGTGTTTTCAGATCACAGCTTCAGCCTCTACACAAAAGATGTGTGCGTGCTTGTGAGCCGTCACAGCATACCCAATAGCTCAGAGGTCAGGGCATTCACCTGGGATGTGGGATACCAGGTTTCCTACATCACACATGAGTGTATTGGGTGTAATAGTCTTTTTATTTAGAAGCAAGAGGAAGACCAAAGACAGGGTAGGCCCACTGCTTAGTGAAGAGGGAGAAACAGTAACAGGAAACTTGGAAATGGCAGAGATGCTTAATGACTTCTTTGTTTCGGTCTTCACCGAGAAGTCTGA
Organism: Malaclemys terrapin pileata; assembly: GCF_027887155.1. NCBI lineage: Eukaryota > Metazoa > Chordata > Testudines > Emydidae > Malaclemys > Malaclemys terrapin. The sequence continues at coordinate 180,539,458 of NC_071507.1, read as the reverse complement.
AGGAATGCCTAAGATAGTGAATGCTAATGGGAAGGCGGTAGGTTTAGCGGATAAAATAAAAAAAGAACAAGTTAAACATCACTTAGAAAAGTTAGATGCCTGCAAGTCACCCGGGCCTGATGAAATGCATCCTAGAATACTCAAGGAGCTAATAGAGGAGGTATCTGAGCCTCTAGCTATTATCTTTGGAAAGTCATGGGAGACGGGAGAGATTCCAGAAGACTGGAAAAGGGCAAATATAGTGCCCATCTATAAAAAGGGAAATAAAAACAACCCAGGTAACTACAGACCAGTTAGTTTAACTTCTGTGCCAGGGAAGATAATGGAGCAAGTAATTAAGGAAATCGTCTGCCAACACTTGGAAGGTGGTAAGGTGATAGGGAATAGCCAGCATGGATTTGTGAAGAACAAATCATGTCAAACCAATCTGATAGCTTTCTTTGATAGGATAACGAGCCTTGTGGATAAGGGTGAAGCGGTGGATGTGGTATACCTAGACTTTAGTAAGGCATTTGATACGGTCTCGCATGATATTCTTATCGATAAACTAGGCAAATACAAATTAGATGGGGCTACTATAAGGTGGGTGCATAACTGGCTGGATAATCGTACTCAGAGAGTTGTTATTAATGGTTCCCAATCCTGCTGGAAAGGCATAACGAGTGGGGTACCGCAGGGGTCTGTTTTGGGACCGGCTCTGTTCAATATCTTCATCAACGACTTAGATATTGGCATAGAAAGTACGCTTATTAAGTTTGCGGATGATACCAAACTGGGAGGGATTGCAACTACTTTGGAGGACAGGGTCATAATTCAAAATGATCTGGACAAATTGGAGAAATGGTCTGAGTTAAACAGGATGAAGTTTAACAAAGACAAATGCAAAGTGCTCCACTTAGGAAGGAAAAATCAATTTCACACATACAGAATGGGAAAAGACTGTCTAGGAAGGAGTACGGCAGAAAGGGATCTAGGGGTTATAGTGGACCACAAGCTAAATATGAGTCAACAGTGTGATGCTGTTGCAAAAAAAGCAAACATGATTCTGGGATGCATTAACAGGTGTGTTGTGAGCAAGACACGAGAAGTCATTCTTCCGCTCTACTCTGCTCTGGTTAGGCCTCAGCTGGAGTATTGTGTCCAGTTCTGGGCGCCGCATTTTAAAAAAGATGTGGAGAAACTGGAAAGGGTCCAAAGAAGAGCAACAAGAATGATTAAAGGTCTTGAGAACATGACCTATGAAGGAAGGCTGAAAGAATTGGGTTTGTTTAGTTTGGAAAAGAGAAGACTGAGAGGGGACATGATAGCAGTTTTCAGGTATATAAAAGGGTGTCATAAGGAGGAGGGAGAGAACTTGTTCACCTTAGCCTCTAAGGATAGAACCAGAAACAATGGGTTTAAACTGCAGCAAGGGAGGTCTAGATTGGACATTAGGAAAAAGTTCCTAACTGTCAGGGTGGTTAAACACTGGAACAAATTGCCTAGGGAGGTTGTGGAATCTCCGTCTCTGGAGATATTTAAGAGTAGGTTAGATAAATGTCTATTAGGGATGGTCTAGGCAGTATTTGGTCCTGCCATGCGGGCAGGGGACTGGACTCGATGACCTCTCGAGGTCCCTTCCAGTCCTAGAATCTATGAATCTATGAATCTGTTTCTTCATAAGAAGAGGCTTACCTAGCTTAGGTACCAAACTCCAGGAGAGGGTGACAGCTGAGAATCCCAATCACTGGGAGGTGCCTCCCTCTGACTGACGCGCAAATCAATGGGAGGCAGACCACTAAATTTCTTTGAATATCTGGGTCTAAGCCCTGCCCCTTTCCTCTGCAATTCACTCCTGGCTCCCTACTCAGGTGCCTGGCTTCTGAGGATCCCTTTCTTAGATGCCTAACAGTACAATCTAACTCAGGGCTCAGATTCCCACTGGGCAGCAAGTCTCCTAAAAGCTAGGCACTGTGATGCCTAAGTACATTAATGAACCCAGCTCAGAGAGGTGTAAGTTATTTGTCCAAGCTAATGCAAGAAGTCTGTGGTAGATGTAGGGATTGACCCCGGGTCTCCTAAGTCCAAAGCCAATGCTTTAACCATAAGGCCTTCCTTTCCTTCTCAAATTACTCTTTGAAGGTAATAGTATTATTCATGTGAATAAGATCAGCCACATGTAGACTGCAAGTCTTACCTTTGATATTTGAACCCTTAGGTTAAATCATTTTTTACTCAAAAATATCCCAAACTAGTATTCTGTATGACACAAGCCACTTATTTGTTTGTTGATTTAAAAAAAAATTAAATGAAGTTGAACACAGGTGAGCACTGTAAAGTTATATAGAAAGGAATGAGACAATATTTTTGGATTATGCTGATGGGCTGGTGTAGTTATAGAAAAGAATCCATTGCTACTGAGACTTGACAGGAGACCTTTAGAACTGAAAACAACAGCACTACCACTTCAGTTAGAAAGGAGAATGCAGCAGTCAGCAATAGCGCACCATATCTTATTTTCAGGCTGCTACTGGGAAATCTGTATTTCAGATTTTGTTTTTTTCCAAACAGAATTGCTCAGCTCTCTGGTGCTCAGCACCTCTTAATATCAGGCACGAATATTGCTCATTTAGGATGGACACACTATTGGCAGAAGATCTAGGCAGAAAAATAGAAGCCCTAAAAACTAAACATTCTGTCCCTATATTTGATCTATGTGTTTAAAAAAGCCATGCTGCAGCATGCATCAAAAAATTGTAAATACGTCATTGAATGCTTGGGTTTTCCCCTCCTCAAAGCAGACACTATGACTGACTTCTAAACATCATAGGTAATAAGACTTTAGGTAGCAAAGACATGGTGGATTTATCTGGTATGTACCTTACTGGAGTTGTTTTAATTGCCAGAACTCTCTAAAGCCTTCTGCTGCATTGCAGATGAACGTGACATCTGAGGCATTTGGATTACTGTTAAGGAGTTAATGCCCTCTATTAGATTACTGGAATAGTTCTGTGGTCCATTGGGAACATCTGAGCGAGCCTGGAATGATAAGACAAAAGTGGAGCAATACTTGCAGAATGAAATGAAAGACTAAAGGAGGGAAGAAGGTGTCAAGACTAACAAGTGAGGTTACAGCCTAGACAGTAAATGAAGACTGAGGGCATGCCTACCACAGCCCTAAGTCGACCTATGTTAGGTAGACTTACAGCCACCACAGTAATTACTGCAGTGGCTGATGTCCACATGACCCTCCTTCTGTTGTTGGTGTGTGTCCTCACCAGGAGCGCTTCTACCAACCAAAGAGGGGCAGGATGGAGGGCTGAGAGCCAGGAGATCTCTCAGCCTGCCAGGAGCCCAGCTGTCCCCCATCTCGGCTTCCTGCTCCCAGCTGATAGCAGGAGTCAACCACCTGGGCCTCTCAGCACGGGGAGCAGGGAGCCTCTGGGTAGCAGCCCAGCTGGGAGTGGGGAGCCGGGGCAGCCAGGCTCTAGCTGCTGGAGCCATGACACTGACAAGACAGCCAACAGCCAATGTAAATAACACAGTGTCTACAGATATACTTTGTCGCCCTAACTACACTGACATAAGCGCCTCTCACGGAGGTGGAGTTATGATGTCGGTATTGTAGGGCACTTACATCGGCGGAACAAGGCTGTAGTGTGTACACTGACATAATTAGGTCGATGTAAGGCAGCTACATGTAGACTAACTGTTGACTTAACTGTGTAGTGGAGACCAGACCTTAGTGTGTGAGTGTTCCGATGACTGTAGGAAGTAAAGGAGCTGAATTTTGTAGAGGAAAGGGTTAACCAGAGCTGACTAATATAATTTAAATGGAATTAAGTATTATGGATGCTTCTGAAAGCAGTGAGGAGTGATTGTATAATTAAAAATGTCATCTGTTCCAAACTAATTAATTGAAATAGAAGAAAGGACGTTAGGAAAGAATGTACCTGTAATCATCCATGCATGAAATCAGTGTTGCTGCAGCTGCTTAGAACCAGAGAGATCAGTTCCCAACACCTCCATTATTACTTTCCAGCAGGATGAGCTGCATACAAGATAGCCCAGGGGTCACAATAAACAAAGAATTATAGGTGAAGTTTGTAGCACCACCTATACTTAAAGTTGCCCAACACTTTCCATTCTAAGACCCTGCATACAGTTGCTTATAACTTCGGTCCGGACAGTAAAAAGTTTTCATGACAGGTATCTGCCTCAGGCTTTTTGGGGAAGTTTCAGTTGAACTAGTTCAGCTGTTTCTGAGAAATAGACTAGGGAAAATATGTTCTTTTACCCATGGTAAAAAAAAAGAAAGAAAGAAAAAAAAGAGAGATCTTATAGCCATTTCATTGAGATAGGTTAACATCTCATGCTTTGGACCAGGTACTTGAATTTGGCAGAGGGATGGCCTTTGGATCAGGATGTGCCTTTTGCTATTACAATGAAAATTTGCCCAAATTTGGCCAAGTGTCAGGTTTGTGAATAAAATTAGTGTACAGGACAGAGTATGATATTGGAAAGAATGAGGTTGTTGCATGTTGCAGAAGCAGGAAGTTGTGTAGTGAATGAGGCAGGGAACTTCAGGAAGAATAAAGATGTACCCACATTTTTTTCTTGTTCTTCAAGTGATGTCTCTGATGTGAAAGTTCTCAACCACCACCTTCCATCTTTTGCAGTCACAACAGAGTTGTAAAACTTCTGCTCTCCTTTGTTTCTGATGTAACAGGCTCTCTTTCTTGCTCTTTCTGATTTACCTATGATTTTGCCTGACAGTATGAGTGCTACAACTTAGTTGTTCTGTTATCAGCACGCTATGTGTTCGCAGAAAGAAGCTATTCTTTTGCCTAGGGTCTCAAGTAGTTGTGCTCTTTTTAAATTTATTCTTCTCATCACCTCTTCGTTCATAGTTTTGGTTATCTAGCAAATTTTTAGCATTCTTCTATAACCCCAATCTCGAACACTAGTGTCCTTTTTACATGTCCATCTCTCACATTCTTACATGGGATAACCAAACATAGTACTTTAACAATCTAGTGCAGATGAACAGTTTTAACTTTGAACAGCACAGAAGTCTTTGGAAGTTGGATAAATTTTTTGCAAGCTGTATCCTGGTCTTGATTTTGTCACATCTTTTTCTGACGTTATTAGAATAGTGGAAACTATTTACTTGTTCCACAACTTGGCCATGGAGATACAGGTGTTGCCTATCTTGTGCTTTATTGTGTTTAATTATTATCATTCTTTTATCTTCCTAATGTTGATCATTATTCTGTATTTCTTGCTGGCATTGTTCACATCAATAAGCATGTTCTGAAGATCTTCCCTAATTGAAGCAATACAAACTATGTTTTCAATTAATCTGATGTTGTTTATGTATACACCGTTGGCCTGTATGCCCTAGTTAGCGTCTTCTAAAATTTCCCACATTATACTTTCTAGGTATATGTTAAATAATTGCAGAGCTAGGATACAACCTAGGCATACACCTTTCTTGATGCCACAATACTCAAATTGTTCATAGTTTGTTCAGATTGCTGCTTTCTGTCTCCAGTACAGGCTTTTTATTAATTGTAGATTTTGGAAGTTAATATCGCATTCTTCAGGACTATGTATCATCTGGGGATTGTGTTGGATTTTATCAAATGTTTTCTCATAATCCACAAAATACATATAAAATTTCCCTTTGTAAGTCAAGGCAATGATTGCCTCCCTTCTGCTAATTCTTGTCTCAAGATGTTGACATTTCCATGTACTGACTATGTTGAACAAAACTTTAAGTGTGTGGATTATCAGTCTTATAGTTTGATGTTGCTTACATTTTATACCATTATTAACCTTCAGTAGAGGAATGAAGACTGACCTCTTGAAGTTCCCCAGAAGTTCTCCTTGTGTGAATCTGATAATTTTTTGAAACTTCATTCGGGTTTTGTAACGTTTCCTCACTTTATATTTTTTAGCACTCTTTCTAGTTCCTGTATTGTCATATGCAGTGCTGCTTCTCCTCTTTCAATGATTATATCTAACAATATTTCAGGATTTTCTAAAAGTTCCTTCACATATTCCGTCCATCTTTCCAGAATGCTGTAGCACACTCTGCCATCCTTAGTTTTAATGGAGCTAATTCTTTTTCTTGACTTCTTGATTTGTTTCATGGTTCTTTTTATGGTGTGATGAATCTTTGTGGTTGTGTCTGGTTTCTCACTGCCTGGCTTCCAGTACACCCCCACACTCTTTAGCCACGTCTTTACTTTACTCATCTAAGCTGTGCTTCATGCTCTACACATGCTAGGGGGGCTACAGAGGCACGTACATGGCACACCACTGAAAGAAGGGTTCAGTGTATAAACACCCATAGAATTCATACATTCCATGTTGCAATTTTCATCATTCCAAGGTGTTTCATTTTCAGTTTTCCGATAGCGGATTATGTACAGGATGCCTGGTCACTCACATCACTCTCATGTTTAAGTAAATTGAATGCCACTCTGAAGGACTGATTCTATACCAGCCTCTGCCACAGAGTTCCTATATGATGGTGGAAAAGTCATGTGAACCAAAATTTTCATAGTTGGCCACTAATTTGTGTTCCTAATGTTCTGGGTTCCCAACATGAGATACCCAGGGCCAGATTTGTACAATTGCTGAACACTCATGGCTGCAACTGAAGGTGACGGGTCTATGCCTTGAACATATGAAGTGCTATATAATGCTAACTACTTTGAAAATCAGGCCCTATGTGTTTCAATCTGAGCACTGAAAATCAGTGAATACTTTTGACATTTTTGGCCTTAATCTTTCTGGGCTTTGGTTCCGTAGATATAAAATGGGAATAGAATCACCTAAACGTACTGGGGAGTTATGATGATAAATGAATGTTTGTGAAGCATTCCATTACTATGGTGAGAGGCCCCCCCCACTGCCATGGAAATTCCTAGGAAGAAATTAATCACAGAAATGTAGGTCTGAAAGGGACCTCAAGAGATCATTTAGTCCTTCTCCTTGCACTGAGGCAGGACCAGTTTACCTAGACCTTTCCTGATAGGCGTTTGTCTAACCTATTCATCAAAATCTCCAATGATGGGGATTCCACAACCTCTCTTGGAAGCCTATTCAAAGTTTATCTATCCTTATAGTTAGAAAGCTTTTTTCCTAATACCAAACCTTAATCTCCATTGCTGCAGATTAATTCCATTGTGTCTTGCCCTACTTGTTGTCGGTGGGCAGGATCGAACCTGGGACTTCTGGAGCTAATACATGACCCTCTCCTGCATGAGCTAAAAGTCACATATCTGTTAGCTAAGGCTGTAGCAAACTCATTAATCTCTAAGTGGTCTCAGTGCCATGACATAGAATAGAGCACCACGCCCAGGAGGTGGGTGGGTTACATAATTCCCCTAGCGGAGGAAGCACATCCTGGGCTTCAGAGACTTCCCAGTTGATATCCCAGACAAGGCCCACTTATAATACTGACAAACCCTGGTCATCAGCAGGCAGGATCAAACTTGGGATCTCTGGAGCTAAATGCATGAGCCTCTACTGCATGAGCTAAAAGCCAAATGGCTCTTAGCTAAGGCTGTAGCAGACTCATTAATCTCTAAGTGGAGTTGGTGCCACTAGCACCAGAACACCACACCCAGGAGGTGTGTGGGTTACACTACCATGAGTGGACATGGAGAACGATTGATCACCGTCCTTAACATATTTGAAGACTGTTATCAGGTCCCCACTCAGGCTTCTTTTCTCAAGACTAAACATGTCCAGTTTTTTAAACCTTTCCCCATACGTTAGGTTTTCTAAATCTGTTACCATTTTTGTTGCTCTCTTCTGGACTGTCTCCAATTTATCCAGATCCTTCTTAAAGTGTGGCACCCAGAATGGGATGCAGTACTCCAGGTGAGGCCTCACAAGCACCAAGTAGAGCGGGACAATTACCACCCAGGTCTTACACACAACACTCCTATTAACACACTCCTGTTAATGATAGCCTTTTTCAAAACTGCATCCTGTTGTTGACTCATGTTTAATTTGTGATCCACTATAGCCCACAGATCCTTTTAAGCAGTAATACTGCTTAACCCATTTTGTATTTGTGCATATGTTATTTTCCTTCCAAAGTACTTTGCACTTGACTTTATTGAACTTCAGCTTGCTGAATTCAGACCAATTCTCCAATTTTTCAAGGTCACTTTGAATTCTAATCCTGTCTCCAAAGTGCTTGCAACCATCCCTGGTTGATGTCATCTGCAAATTTTATAAGCATATTCTCCACTCCATTATCCAGGTCATTATTGAAAATATTGACAACTACAGACCCCTGAAGTACCCCACTAGGAACATCTTCTCAGTTTGATAGTGTCCAGTTGATAACCACTCTTTGACAACCTTTCAACTAGTTATGCACCTGTTTCATAGTAATTTTATCTAGACCAAATCTTCCTACTTTGCTTATGAGACTGTCATGCAGGACTGTTAAAGAAACAAGGTGGGTGAGTTAATATCTTTTGTCAGATCAACTTCTGCTGGTGAGTGAGAGAGACAAGCTTTCAAGCTTACACAGAGCTCTTCTTCAGGTCACAGGTGGGACTGTGTCAAATGCCATGCTAAGATCAAGATATGTCACATTTACTGCTTCCTCCCATCTATTAGACCATTAACCCCTTCAAAGAAGGAAATTAGGTTGGTTTGGCATGAGTTGTTCCTGACAAATCCATGTTGGCTATTACTTATTGCCTATTATCCTCTACAAAATTAATAATTTTGTATTCAGTGCAGGGTTTGAATGGTGTATAGTAAATAAGACCTGGGAACACATACCAAATGAGGAGGATAAAAATAAATAATGTATCACTACCCACTCACTGAATGAGGCAGCATCTTATGCAAAAAACAGCATGTTATCATGTAATTAAAGATTGCATCATAATGTATATGCACAAGAATGAAGGTTACATAGTCAATCTTATTCTGGCATTTCCTAGATTTTTAGTATTTGATTTTGAAACCTTAACATTATTTTTAAATAGTGTTTTAAATATAATATGAGATACATAAAACCACTGTCTGCATGCTGCAGAGCTGAGAGTGAAGTAAGACATCTAATAAACAACTGGCCAGTCTAACCACACTAACAGCCAAAGCTTGTTGCCAACAGTCTAAGTGCAATAAAATTCTATGTATAACTCAAATTATAACTTTCACACTGGCCCAGCAGTAAAAAAAAGTCCTATCCTGAGCACTCAGTAGGGCTGGACACATTTTTCATAAGCAATAATTCAACAAATTTGTTTCTATTTCTATTCACCAAATAGTTACCAACAGCATATCATTTTCTTAAGTGGTTTATAACCTAGGATTAATTGATAACTTGTTCATGGATTTTGTTTATGTATTCTATGGTTTGAAAATTATAGCTCAGTTGTGACAATTCACATGTTATTGTTTCTATTATGTCTTGGCTCCCTACACAACATTAAGAACATGGGGAACCCAACACTGGCATGGTTGGATTCCAAATAACTGGGTTCATTAAAATATGCACAAATTTACAATGCCTAACTACACTTCTCCCCGGCAGGGTTCTGATGGCTTCTGCAATAGAAGACAGGGAGGTCCACTAGAGGGCTCCCAAACTATTTAAAGGGATATTAGCCAATTCCTATACACTAAAGTTTCTCTTCTCTGGTCGAATATAACTTATCTGTGATTTATTATTTGTTACTGGTAGCCACCCTATGTGCTAAATTTTGTACAAACATAGGAGGTATGATATTTGCCCCATATAGTTTACATTAATTGAGCTTTTGCTGTGAATGTTTGTGGAATGAAAACTTGAAATTCATATTCTACAGCTATTCAAGGTGAATGTTAATTTTCTGGGAGTATTTTCTGGTCAAGTAAAACTTGGTCAGATCAAGGTTTGTGGAAAGTGAACACAGGTGAAGCTTAAACACTCTAATGAATGTTAACTGAACATTTCATGACGCGTTCCCCCAATTTTAGTTAAAGTTTTTGTACCTTGACACTTCTGGAGTTGATGATAACAGAGGAACCAGTTGTGGTTCAGCTAAGGAAAAAGGTAATCAGAAAAAAAATTACTATTTTATTGTCTCAAAATATTGTCTCAAAGTTGCTGCACTAGGAGGAGAACCACCTCATTTTGCTGCATGCTCAATACACACACTCTGTTGCATTAAGTATCAAGAGGCTTTCAGAAAACTGAATTCCTCATACACCAAAGAGACTAAAACTACTTCAAGTAGGAAGGAAGCAGTGTTGGTGATCTCACTGTAGTATTTCTAGGAAAGATGACTCATGCAGCCTGCCCAAATATAGAATTGCTGCAAGAAAACTAGCCTTTAATTGATGTAGTTTTTTCTACTCTTAGGGAAAAGAGTCTCAAGTTTCTCTTAAAAGAAAAATTGAGATGCCAGCTTTCCTTTTTAAACAGATCAAGTATACTTCATCAAAATATTCTAGTAGTGGAGACAGTGTATAGAATATAGTACCGACATTCCTGGACCCAAACCTGCAAAGCACTTAACTTTGGGCAAATGAGTTGCCCCATTGATGTCAGCATACTAATGTACTGGGAAATAATTTTTTCTGAAATCAATTGAACTATTCCTGTGCTTAAAATTAAGCATATTCTTAAGTGCTTATCTGGTCCAAGGTCTTTGTTGTTGTACTAAATTAATCATTGGTGTAATTCAATTGACTTCTATTGCATTGTTGCATGACCTCACCATCTCCTTCTTGGTGGATGACCACAAGGCTGCAAGGTCCCTGGAATGATGACCCAGGCATGAGCTCAGTAAAAACAGAACACATGTTTAATACGGAAGGAGAAGACAGAGGCAGCTTCCCTCCCGTTGCTGACTCCAACAACACTTTCACTGTCCCAGACAGGAGACATGCCCCTTTTGCTGACTTTCCTCTTAAGGTCACTACTTTAATCAGGGGTGCTCCCTCTTCAGTTCTCTGGGAGGAGCCACACCCTTTGGGGGCTGTCCGTAGATGTGCCACACACAGAGACCCAGCCTACACAGTAACTCTGTTACACTGCTACACCGGAGATAAATTTAGCCAATAGGATTGCTGTGGGTAAATAAAGGGTAGACCTCCGCAAAGCCTTACAAATATTTTCTTATTCATCAATATTTATATTCACCAACTTCAACCACTTTGATGTATATGCAGGCCAGGAAGGATTAACCATTAAAATGCTGCTATGGGGAAAATAACATTTCTGTATATACTGGGCATAAATACTTACCTAGAACAGAGTGGCTTTGATTAGCATGGAAGCAGCCTTTACATCTATGTAACTCCATTGACTTCAATGGCATTACTCTTGATTTATACTCGTGTAAATGGGAGGAGAATCAGGACTGGACATTTTAAAAGCCTGGGAGTGCAGCCAAGGCATCCATCTACACCCTCTTGCCATCTATGCTTAAAAAGTGTCTTTTAACAGGGTATAAACTCAGCTGAAGTTGAATCAGTTTACATGTCACTTATACTTAATTTTAACACTCTTTGGCACCAGGCCATAAAGACTAACCATGCTGTGTTACAAACTGATTAGGTTGCACTGTGTTTATACATGTTTGTAAACATGATGGGTAACCCAACATAGATGGGTCTAAAAGGAAGGTTTTGAACCTATCACTTACTGTACCTTAAATTTTTTTTACAAAACAAGGTCCTTTGATTACATCTTTAGGATTTCTTTTAAAAATATTTTTCCACAAATTAAATTTTGCTATATATTAGTTAAAAACAAGGGCTAGATCCTCATCCGGTGAACACCAGCATAGCTCCATTGATTTCTGTGGTACTATGATGATTTGCACCAGCTGAGGATCTGTCCCCGATTATCCACGGATTCTCCCTCCCTCTCTTTATATAAGCTCAGATGTGTGCAGAAGTCGAAAGCTTTGAAAATGTAAAGCACTATTTAAGCGCTAAGTATTTTATTTTATTACTGTTATTAACCCTGCAGGAGCTCTCTCTCATTAAAATCAGTTGCTATAGGAATATTGACAATAGTAACTTGTCTGGCCAATATGTTCTCTTATTCCTCTTGGAACTAAAATATGCCCTTCAGCCAAAGTTACTATCAGCTGTAAAAATAATATGTACTTTGCAGAAAGGAAGCAATTAAATATATGCATTCTGCAAACACCTGAGCAGCCCAAATGGCATTGCATTCATACTTAAGATGCACTGAAAGGAAGCAGCATTTTGAAAAAATGTGTTTTGTTAGAGTGGCACGGCACTGCAGGAGTTTCTGCCAAGCCTTTAGGATAACAGTGTTATTGGTTTGGCTTGCCAGAACTCAAATAGGGCACATTTAAATGTAAAACAAAATGCCGTATGTTTCTAAAGGCTTGATTTTTTCCAGAAGTTGAGGCATAAGTTCTTTCTGCCTGCATCTCTTCCCCCTGTCTTTAAAGGCTGACCAGCTGTCCCCTACCAATCTTTAGTCTTTGGGGGGTTCTGCCAAAGTAGACATTGCCCCCCAATCCAACAGAAGGATCTTCAGGGAAGAGACAAAGCCTTCCCCTGAGCAGAGTTCCTTGTCGTGCACAACTGAAGAAATCAGGTTGTGACTAAGCAAAATGTTTAGCAATTGCTTTTCCTGCTAGTTCTTGTTGTATTCACAATTTTCCTTTCCTCAAAATGGCTACCATTTCCCATCATTTAGAAAGGAGCCTAAAGCTACCCAATAGGATTTAATCTACTTGTGCCCTCTCTAAAATGGCCACCACTGCACTAGTGGGAGGGTATGACATTCCGGGGTGCAATCCAGACTAGTGAGGGATTGGTTCACCACCTGCACTGCAACCTCGGGGGCTTCAGAATGCTTTGTTGCTGTGGATCCCAGCCTGGGCTCCTCACAAACAGCCAAACAGTATGCAGGACACACCCTGAGTCTCTATGTATGGATACGGTTCTGGTTCAGCAACTCTGATCCCAACAGCCTGTCAAACACCAGTCACACGCTGGCTCCCACCAGCCTTGGTTACTACTTGCAGGGCAACTCCAACGCACTCCCAGTCTTGAATGCTGCCTCTCCCTTCCCTCCCCCCCCCAAAAAAAAAATATGTGTGTTCTTCACTGTCCAGCACTCTCCTGGAGAGTTCTGATGTTTTAGGTCTGTTGTACCTGTAAGAGAACAATATACAACAACTTGTTACCTTAAATGGAGTGACGCACACAGTTCACAACACTGAATTAATTTTGATTAAAGAACAAACAAAATATTTATTTAACAAAAGAAGGTAGGACTTTAAGGCATTAAAGTCAGAAATGGTGACAAGAAATATAAAGATAAAACACTTCCTAGTACTGAGACTTTAGAAACTCAGCTTGGTTCAAGGTAAAATTTTCACCACATGCTTCCAACAGCATTACTGACCCATCAGGAAGTCATGATCCCTCCCAAAGGCAAAGAGCTGGATTCTTTTGCCTTCGTAGGTTCAAGAGAGACATAGGGAGAGATAACTATAAAAGTGTGGTGCAGAAACACACCAAGTTCAATCACCGTATAAAATGTATTTTCTTGAGGGTGACCCCTAGATAAAGTTCTTTCCAACTGAGATCAAGGAGACATGGAGTCTGCTGAGGAAGAGGTATTACGTTGTTTCTTCTCACCTATGTATGCTGAAATGCAGATTTTCTTTGTCTTCTGTCTTTGCTCTCTGGCTGTCTGAGGACTCTGTTTACAGTTTATATGTAAATTGAGGTAAACACACATCCTTTTGTTTAAGCCAGGTTTGCTTGATCAGTTCTATATAATTGGGATATGTGAGTTTGAACATGTGCCTTTAACATCATATGAGGGGATTTCAGAACTTCACACATAATATTGCTACACACGTTTCACCATTTTATTGACCAGTGAATTATTAGTTTTCAAAGATACCTCACAAGGCACATTTTGTACATAGATTATTACAATAGTGTTTAGGGTATTGATATAAGGGTGCATTTGGTCCCAGAGTGTGCTCACAGTATACCTGCAAAATTATTAATTATGACTTCAGGCTTCCCACACAACACATAACACCATTGTCACTTGTGCACCTACCAACACTGAATATTTGCTAATATTGCTATGGTTTTATGTTATACTCTGAGTGAGATTAATTTGTTTGTAGTAGTAGTAATAATAATGACAGCTAGCTCTTATATGGGGCTTTTCATCAGTAGATCTCAAAACACTTTACAAAGGAGGTCTGCATGTTTCTTTATCAGCTGGAGGCAGAATGAAGTTCCAAATTCAGTAGAAATGTGCTGTGTGGGCATTAAGAGGTGTCCCATAAGTTGGTATTTCTACGATTTTCAGAGTTTGCATTGAGGAAATTGTCATACTTAGCCAAGCTTAATCCCTTTTTAGATTATTTTTGTTTAAGTAGTTATATTAATGTTTCCTCTTTTCACCACCATGTTCTTTCAGAATAGAGAGCAAACTATGTGGAGATGACTGAAAATGTAAATAAGTTTTGTGAACAAAGCCTACTTCAGAACAATTCACCAAAAGTTGTATAGACCAATTCGTTCTCATTATGAAAAAATGTGCATAATAGCTAAACATCTGCCTTATAGCTAAACATAAAGTAATGCTCTTCTGACACCTTTCAGACATGGATATCATGGGTCACACTCTTTTAGGAAGATGTAGGTTTTTGCTTTGTACATTCTACTAAACAGAGTTGTAGCCATCTTACACTGAAATGTGGCTGTTTACTTCTCTTTCTTCGACATATGTAAAAATAAATAACTAGAGAGCTTTCTATCAATTTTAAGAGGAGATCAGCACAATAATCTGCAGGGAGAATTCAGCTCCTTGTTTTTGAAAAAGTGAAGCTATGGAAAGTACTCAGAATTCCTAGTTCTCAGGTTATTCTGGCCAGCTTTCTAGCTGCTAGAAAAAGAACCTTTGCTCTAACATGAAAATGTCTAGTATAGATGTCTGAATAGAGGCGGTATCAGAGCGAGGAACACCAAAGTTATAACCTATTGAGGTATTCTTTCTAGAGCATCAATGAAGCAGACAGCCCCTGAGGATTTTAGAAATATACCAGTATAGAAGATTGATCAAAATGATTCTGAAATCAAGAGAATACTGCTAATTGGATTCTTATGGTGCTTACAGTGAGAAATCTTTCAGAAACCTGCTCTTGAAAACTGCATGTGGGAAATTTCAAATGCTATATAAAACTCTTTCACTAGAGCACTAGTAATTAAAATCAGACCACCATTAGTTGTATACTTTGGAAGTGGCTGATTCCCTAGATGCTCAAAGGTCCTTTCTATCCCTACAAAAATCATACCAGGGTTTGGAATATCCTGCCTTCTCTATTTCCAAGCTACAGATTGTAGACATCAGACATGACAGCATCACTAGTCTTCTCTGTGCTGGCAGAGTCTGCTCCTTTGTTGAGGAACACTGTGAAGTGTTCAGTTCGTGTTTAGAATTGTGTGCTTCTTTTAGAGGTTCAGGAAAAAATGAGGAACCCTTGAATGTGAAAGCCCCTCAAGTACAGGGAAATACTGATCACAGGGTAGAGCATGGATGCATATTTTAAATGTTGGATGGCAAGCACAGTGTGCATCCAACACATCTACCCTGCCACAGAGAAGATTGACATGACAGAGTTACATGCACGTATCAATTAGTTGAAATCAGAGTCCTTATTCTTATGCAAATTTTAGACTGTAGAAAAAGAAACAAACCCAGACTAGCATCTGTCATATAACACCCACAAAAGATTCCAGATTTAGTGTCTCAGGGCTGTCTTTGGTTTAGCCATAAATTGTATTTTGACAGGATTTAATAAAATACAAATTATGGATCTAGTGAGTCATGCTCAGCATTTGTATCAAGCAAATTTGAATGGATGCACACTTTAACTGAGCTATAAATAGATTAAACTAAGGTTCTAATCCTCTAAACTTCTGTAGCTCTAGAGATCTTCGAAGGAATACGAATTTGCACTTACAATTCATTCCTCAAGTAATGCTGACCTTGACTATGTAGCACACTTGTTATCAAACGGGATTTAAAAGATGTATACAGCATTATATCAGATGCTGTATTATCAAATATTATATTAGTTCTGGAAGTATACACATAAGCAGCTTTCATTGTGTTAATTCCCCAACAAAGTAATTATGAAAAAAAAAACTGAAGGGCACTGCAATGCCTTTTAGCCGCTCGGTAAGGTATCAAGGACTGGCTCCAGGCAATTGCGATCGGCGGCACTCCGGCGGCAGCTCCACCGTGCCGCTTTCTTCTTCGGCGGGAATTCGTCAGCAGGTGCTTCCCTCCAAGAGGGACCCGCCGCCGAATTGCCGCGGAACAGCCCTCCTTCCCCTTGGCCGTGGAACAGCCCCTTCCCCTTCGCCGCTCCAAGCACCTGCTTGCTGGGCTGGTGCCTGCAGCCAGCCCTGAGGGTATCACTGGTTGGGTATCACTGTGGGTACTCGGTAGGGTATCTCTGTGTTACACCAGACTTTACTAAATGCCAGGTAGCTTTCTCTGTGCACCATGAGATCACAAGGTAGGCACTGTAGGCTTTTCAAGCACCAGGCTCCACTGGGGCCTTCCGTGGGTTACCACATTTTCAGAAACCAATTATTATTTTAGTGGGTCTGCCATAAAATACACAAATACCCTTAGTACAATTACTTTCAACAGTTAAAACAAACACAGCCGAACAGTTCCTAATTCAGCTTGTATGAGCAATGCAGTGCGTGAATAGAAAGGCTATGGAGTTCCATTGTGTTGCCAACTCTTGCAAGTTTATCACAGTCTCACAATATTTGGTGTTCTCTTAAAGGCCACGCTCCTGGAGTCATAGGCTTATGTGAAAATCTCAGCTTTTTTTAAAATTAAATATCTAGTCTTTGTAGTTGTGAAGTGAAGCTGGAAAACATCAAGCCTATAGGCTCAAAAACCAGACTGCAAAAAAACAACAACTTTTTTTTAAAAAATGTGATGACTTTGTAAGCCAATCTAGTGATTGCTGAAGCCTGACTCAAGATTTGGACTACTTGGGGTTGGCAATTCTGGCTTCACATGTTCAGTTACTCTCATGCCTCCTCCAATTTTTAGGTTACTGTCCTGTTTCCTTCTTCTACAGTTACTGCTGGCCTCCAGCTAGTACCAGAATGCTTCTCCACATAGGAGCACCCGCAGGGAAAAACCAGTGGGTGTTCACAGCCAGCTCCGCCCCCCCAGCGCCTCCCACGGGTGGCCCCGCTGATCAGTGCCCCCTCTCCTTCCTAGTGCTTCTCACCTGCTGTGGATCAGCTGTTCCGTGGGAGGAGGAGCAAGGGCATGGCACGCTGCGGGGATGGGGTGGAATGGGTTGTGAAGAGGCAGGGCAGAGGTGGGGGCTTGGGAGAAGGTATGGAGTGGGGGCGGGGCCTGGGGCAGAGCTGGGGGGTTTGAGCACCTCCCCTCTCCTCCCCCCGGCACATTAGAAAGTTGGCACCTCTGCTTTCCCACCCAGCTCACAGATTTTAGTCCCAGCACTCAGGCTGAATGCTAGTTGGCCTTCCCTCTGTTCACAGTTCCTAAGTCGCTGCCTCCAGCCTGCAGCTTCTGCTCTCACAGTGCTTCTGGCTCTCGCCTCAGTCTTGTCCCGCTGACTAGGCTCAGGGTGTTGATGAAGGATGTTGATAAATTGGTGCATTTCAGAGAAGAGCCAGGAGAATGATTAAAAGATTAGACAGTGATAGACTAAAAGAGCTCAATCTATTTAGTTTAGCAAAGAGAAGGTTAAGGGGTGACTTGATTGCAGTCTATAAGTATCCACACAGGATACAAATATTTTATAATGGGGTTTTCAATCTAGCAGACAAAGGTATAATATGATCCAGTTACTGGAAGTTGAAGTTAGACAAATTGAGATTGGAAATCAGGTGTCAATTTTGGGGAAATTCTGTGCCCTGTGTTACACAGGAGGTCAGACAAGATTATCACAATTCTCCCATCTGTCCTTGGGTTATTTGTTTTTTCCTGTGTTCTAGGGTTTATTGAGTTCTGTGGTTGCTTGTGCCAAATGAATTGGTTAAATCACATTGGCCTGTTATAGAGACACATGCATTCCTGCTTAACCTTCTGTGCAGAGCTTGGCACAAGAAAGAGGGGGAGGTGTCAGGGTGCCGGTGCCAAGTCCCTGATTCTCAGACCAGGGCTGGCCTTGAAAATGCTTAGAAATGCTCTTGGGAGTTACAGGTCTTCCTTGTGGCATAGGATTCTTCATGGACTCAATGCCAGTGGAAATTGGTGTAGCATGGTGTGGGTCTATCACACCCTCTTTTGGATCTCCCACCCCCAAAACACCTTCTGTTGACTTGCTAGGTGGGGAAGTGGGTAGAGGTGCACAGCCCACCTATAACACAGATACACTAACAGGGAATTCTCTCCCAGTGGGGGATTCTCTGCTGGGAACTTGGGATTTGTGCACCTGGCCTTGCAATGGCACTCTTTCCTATTGTCAATTGTTTAATTATTGGGGTTTTTTTAATGAAAAAAAATTGTACCTATTTTTTATTGAAAACATCAGATTTTCAGTAGCAGACAATGAATGTTACTCTAATTCCTTCTACCTACAGTATTCAGTCTACTTCTCTGAAAGAGCAAGAAGCTGCAAAAGGCAAACCATATAATGGTCTTATCATCAGTACCACAGAGAAGGATGATACACAGGATTTATTACTCCTTTCCAAAAATAACATGGCTGTGTTGTATGCTATGTTACCATTGCCTGCACATCTCCAGTTTTCAGACTGAATGTTTCCTGCAGGAAATACACACATCTCCCCTGAAATTCAGCTGTTTCCAGTTCTGCCTCCTTGCTTTCCTGAACTTTCAAGAGCCTACAAGTTGTCAAGTCTACTGCTGAGGTTGCCTGTAACCCACTGAATGAAAAATATTATGTGTACTAAACAGTTGAGATGTTTTAAATACAGAGCCACTGATTTTAATTAGAGCTGGTCAAAGAGTGGGAAAAATGTGAAAAATTATAAAATCATTTTGGTTACACATTTTGAAATGCTTAATGAAAAAAATCATTTATCCTTTATAATTGTCTGTCCTCTACAGAAAAAAAAAAACTATGTATTTATTTATTTAGGCCAGCTAAGTCAGGTTTTTTTTTTAATTTACAAATTTTGAAAAAATATCATTTTTAAAAAACTCTGCTTTCATAAACTAATTTAAAACTTGCTATATATATATATATATATATATATATATATATATATATATATATATATGTTTGATATTGTTTATTAGCTCAGATATAATGAAGTGGAAGTTTTCCATACAGACCACTCACCCCCTTTCCTTTGGGATAAATGAGTACTAGCCACAGAACTGTCATCACACAATCACTTGTGCTTGTCTGGCGGACAGCTGTGGTTTGTGGCAATGGGGTTAGTTAGAGGGTGAAATCAAAGTCATGTATCTTCCATCTCTCATGGGATTATCCCTCCCTGTCTTTATATTGCTACCATACTCTTGTTATTTATGGTATTATTATACTCCTTCAGACTAATTTTCCTCCTTCAATATGCTAAATACCGTATACAAGATGAAAGAAAATGAAAAAATGGGGTGACTTGCAGTCAGTCAGAAAAAAGTCCTTAAGAAATATGGAACCACTACTCTTACTTTTGTAATCCACTGTCCAGCTATTAGACTACCTCACCACAGGCAAGAGATGAGACACTTTTGGAGGACCATCAAATACTATTGATCACAGTGGACCAGTTCATAGATATTTACAGAAACATTTTCAAAAGTGGCCACTTATTTTGGGTGTCTCAGTTTCTGGGTGCCTAGCGTGAGACATTTTAAGTTGGGCACAGAAAAATGGAGACATAAAAAAAAAAATAGTGCCCACTTTCAAAAATATTGGTGGCTCTATTAGTGTTACATATTAAACAATTCAAGGCCTAATTCTCTTTTTTTCTTCTTATTTTGATTTTACAGTGTGTAGCTCTATAAATTTCAGTAGCATTCTCCTGATTCACACCAGTTTAAGACACAGACTCAGCAAGTCACTGGAGTACATGCTTAAGTTTATGCACATGCTTATGTCCCATTGAAGTCAGTAAGACTTAAAGTTAAGCATGCGCTTAAGTACTCTGATGAGTTGGGATCATAGTGAGTAGAAAATCAGCTCCTGATTGTTCATTTGTCCCGAATGTCTATTGACACCAGTGTGGTGTGGTAATAGGTTAGATAGACAGGCTTTTTATTTATATATAATCGTGTTCATTAATTATTCATAGAAGTATTATGATGACTGGCTGCCTTACTCATGCTGAAGGGATTTTCTTGTATACTGTTTGTGTTTCTTTTTTTATATAAGCACATAAGAATCATGATACTGAGTCAGACCAATGGTCCCTCCACCCCAGTATCCTGTCTCTGAGCATGGCCAGTGCCAGATGCTTCAGAGGGAATGAACAGAACAGGGCAATTTGTCGACTAAACCATCCCCTGTTATCCAGTCCCAGCTTCTGGCAGTCAGAGGTTTAGAGATACCCACAGCAAGAGGTAGTGTCCCTGACCATCTGGGCTGATAGCCATTGATGGACCTATTCTCCATTAACTTATCTAATTCCTTTTTGAATCCAGTTATACTTTTGGCCTTCACAACATCCCCTGGTAACGAGTTCCACAGGTTGACTGTGCATTATGTGAAGTAGTACTTCCTTATGTTTGTTTTAAACCTCCTGCCTATTAACTTCACTGGGTGATCCTTAGTTCTTATAAAATAAATAAATACCTATCTCATAGAACTGGAAGGGACCCTGAAAGGTCATTGAGTCCAACCCCCTGCCTTTACTAGCAGGACCAAGTACTTATTTTTGCCCCAGATCCCTAAGTGGCCCTCGGAAGGATTGAACTCATAAGCCTGGGTTTAGTGGGACAATGCTCAAACCACTGAGCTATCCCTCCCTCCTTGTAGTATGTAAAGGGGTAAATAATACTTCCATATGTCCTTTCTCCCCACCATTCATGATTTTAGTCATCTATCATATTCCCTAAGAGAGATTTTATACCTACTGGCTGGCTGGGTGTCCATAAAAGGGAGCAACCTCCCACCCCCTTCATTTATCACAGAGCCATTGAACCAAACTAAATTGTGTATATAATGGCAACCACTTCAAGCTAAGGGGTATGGCAGCACCGCTAGTTCCAGCACCTCTGCTGTTCCATGCTCTTAATTATTTTTGATGCCCTTCTTTGTACCTTTTCCAGTTCTAATATATCTTTTTTGAAATGGGGCAACCAGAACTGCAAACAGTATTCAAGGTGTGGGAGTACCATGGATTTATTTAGTGGCATTATAGTATTTTCTATCTTATTACCTACCCCTTTCCTAATGCTTCTGAACATTGTCAGAGAACTTTCCACAATGACTCCAAGATCTCTTTCTTGAGCGGTAACAACTAATTTAGACCGCATTATTTTATATATATAGTTGGGATAATATTTTCCAATGTGTATTATATTGGATTTAATATTGAATTTCATTTGCCATTTTGCTGCCCAGTCACCCAGTTTTGTGAGATTCCTTTGTAACTCTTCACAGTCAGCTTTGGACTTACTCAACATAGTTAAGTTTATATTATCTGAAAATTTTGCCACCTCACCATTTACCCCTTTTTCCAGATCATTTAAACAGCACAGTCCTAGTACAGATCCTTGGGGGAGTCTATTGACCACTTTCCATTGTGAAAACTGACCATTTATTCTTACCCTTTGTTTCCTATCTTTTAACCAGTTATTGATCCATGAGAATACCTTCCCTCTTATCCCATGACTGCTTACTTTGCTTAAGAGACTTTGGTGAGGGACCTTGTCAAAGGCTTTATGAAAGTCCATAAATACTATATCAACTGGATCACCTTTGTCTACATGCTTGTTGACCCCCACAGAAAATTCTAATATATTGGTGTGGCATGATTTCCCTTTACAAAAGCCATGCTGACGGCTTCCCGAACAAATCATGTTCATCTATATGTCTGAGAATTTTGCTCTTTACTATATAGTTTCAACATCTTTGCCTACCTGAATTTGCCTACCTTGCCAGCCTGTAATTGCCAGGATCACCTTTGGAGCATTTTTTAGGCATTATATTAGCAATCCTCCAGTCATATGGCAGAGAGGCTGATTTACATACCAGATTTTAATATTTGAGTTCCTTCAGAACTCTTAGATAAATACCATCTGGTCCTGGTGACTTATTACTGTTTAATTTATCAATTTGTTACAAAACTTACTCTATTGACACCTCAGTCTGGGGCAGATCCTCAGAAATGAATGGCTCACATGTGAGAATCTCCCTCCCACCCTCTACACTGAAGATGGATGCAAAGAATTCATTTAGCTTCTCCGCAATGGCCTTGTCTTCCTTGAGTGCTCATTTAGCACATTGATCATCCAGTGGCCCCGCAAATTGTTTTGCAGATTTTCTGCTTCAGATGTTCTTTAAAAAAATTGTTGTTATTTTTGCAGTATTTGCTAGTTGGTCTTCAAATTCTTTTTTTTTTTTTTTTTTTGGCCTCCTTAATTATACACTTGATTACTTATTACACTTGATTTGCCAGTGATTATGTGCCCTTCTATTTTCCTCAGTAGCAGCCAACTTCCTATTTTTAAAGGATGCCTTTTTGACTCTAACTGCTTCTTTTACTTTGTTGTTTAGCCCTGGTGGCACTTTTTTGTCCTCTTACTGTTTTTTTTTTATTATTATTATTTGGGGTATACATTTAGTTTGAGACTTTATTATGGTGTTTTTAAATAGTTTTCATGCAACTTGCAGGCATTTCACTCATATGACTATTCCTTTAAACCTCACTGTAACTGGTTTCCTCATTTTTGTGTAGTTCCTATTTTTTTAAGATAGCTCCTACTCTGGTGGGTTTCTTTGGTATTTTCCCTCCTACAAGGTTGTTAAAATATAATGACATTATAGTAGCTATTACCAAGCAGTTCAGCTATATTCACCTGTTGGACCAGATCCTGTGCTCCACTTAGGATTCAATCAAGAATTGCCTCTCCCTTTGTGGGTTCCAGGACTGGCTGCTCCAGGAAGCACTCATCAATGGTGTCTAGAAATGTTATCTGGGTGTGTCTCATTGTTTCTTAATTTATAGAGGGCAAAATAGGTTTTTCAGGTCAATATCTTTTGCACATAACCATGGAGTTCTACCCATCTGACAGTTATAATCCCACCAGAGAAGAAGAAAACTGGATTGTCTAGATTGTGAGGGCTGTTTTGAAAACATCAGTTTTAAAATAAATAGATCTGAGTCTACTCTCACACTGGTTTAAAATCAGGAGTAACTCCATTTGAAGGCAGTGAAATTAAACCAGATTTAGTCTGGTATAAATGGGAGGTGAATCTATTTGTATGCTTGTGCAACCTAACACAGGCAAGAGGAAACACACTGCAATACCTATAGTGCTTTGCTCTCAGAAATCTTTGGACCTGATTCTCCTGTCACACCCATTTTACCCTAATGTAACTACATCATTTCACTGGCGTTTCTCCAGATTTACACTAGAATAATTGAGATCAGACTCTGCCCCATCTATGAATGGCTGCTTTATTTTGTTTTGCTTTTATTTCCTGTTAGTTGCTTTTTCTACTGTACCCTTTTCTCAGAGGAGGCTACAAACCGTAAAAAGAACTCCCCTAAATGCTGTTTCCTGAAAGAAAATGTCAATTGCTAGAGCAAGTGGCTCTTTGTGGACTGGAAATGGTCTCTGAGGCTTGGTCTACACTCAGTTTTTGAACAGTATAACTATTTCTGTTAATGGTGTGATTTTTTTTTTACCAATATAGTTATATACCCAGTGTGTATCATGTACATCTTGTACACTGTAGGTTGCAGGTCAGGCTCTTGTGCTAGATATGGACTGGCCTTCAAGCTTCTTTCGCAAAGAGAGACACCAGAGATATGTTTGCTATAAGATCCTTTAAGGTACTCCCAAGGTTGGTTGTTAGGATCTTAGATTAACTGTTAATCACTGTGCCACCTATTGGCTGAACGTATAAAACAGTTTAGCACTTCATCGCATATCCCCCTTCAAGTTTTACATTCCTATAATTTACATAATGTATACTACCATGCTACGTTTACAGTATGGATCAGACTGTCATGTGTCTTTGAATTGCACTGATTTTCTAGTATCAGATGGGTAGCCGTGTTAGTCTGAATCTGTAAAAAGCAACAGAGGGTCCTGTGGCACCTTTAAGACTAACAGAAGTTAGTTAGACTACTCTGTTAGTCTTAAAGGTGCCACAGGACACTCTGTTGCTTTTTACTGATTTTCTAATTACATAAGTGGAATGTGAAACAACTTGGTCATCTGGTTGTCCATTAGTTGCAATGACTTGCTGTGGTTGGTTTGGAATCTTTGAGTCTTCTTGTTCTGTGATGACCATCTGTAGAGTTTGTTCCTCAGAATGGACAATCAACAGAACAAACTGTAGCTGTTGATGGTTTCTGTTGAACTCTTCATGCTGGTCTCAATCACATATGATCTCGGAATTGAATTATTTTTATTTTACAATGGCTGAAAATTGTCCATCCTTTTTCTCCATCCAATTTTATGTGAACACCATTACCAGGTTCTAGTCCCAGCAGTTCTCTGCGTGTCATTTGTTATAAAAGTGTTTGTAAGTTTTTTGCCTTTTTAACCAAATTTGGCTACTCTCATGTCTGGCCACTTTGGAGATAAAACTACTGTTCCAACTTTAGAAGAGAAGTTATGGGTTGTCTTCTATCAGTAGCTGTGCTGGACTATATCCAGTAGCTGCCAGTGGTGGTGATCTGCAGCTCAGAAAACCTAGAAATCTTCCTGCTGTAGGGTTTTCTTGGCCATCTGTACAGCTCTCTGCCTCTCCATTTGAATGTGGGTAATGTAGGCTGCTAGTAATATGATCAAAGTCATATTTCATTCGGAATGACAAATTCTGCTGCAGTGAATTGTGGTCCGTTGTCCAACACTAGTTGTTCTTGAATACAGAAGTGAGCAAAAGTGCACTCAGTTTCTTGATAAGACTGCAACACATTATGTCTTTCAAGTACATTATTTTTATACATCTGGTAAAAATAGTCCACTATGACTAGGTAATGATGTCCTCTGAATTTACATAAATTTGCAGCTAGTCTCTTCCAAAGTCTGTCTGGTACAGGTGTTTGTAATGCTGTATGGTTTGGCATGGTCCCTTAAGTTTATTTGTATTGGATCTCATTTCAAAAATCCAATGTCCTCAAATACTCCACTGAGTTCTTCTACCTTTCTCACTAGGCCCATCATGGCTGCCATGCTGCAGTTGAGAGGGTTGTTGGTCTTTGATGCTTTTATCACATGCATTCTTAATATAAATGTCTTTGTCATGTGTTTTGTGGTAAACTGGCCCAGGCAGTTCAGAATATTTCCAGGGCTATCAGAGCTGTGCCAGGTAACTTCAGCTCAGGTCGTGGTTGAAGGTAATTGTAAGTCCCTACTGAAATCATAGAACATAGAAGATTAGGGTTGGAAGAGACCTCAGGAGGCCATCTAGTCAAACCGTCTGCTCAAAGCAGGACCAACCCCAACTAAATCATCCCAGCCAGGACTTGGTCAAGCCTGATCTTAAAAACCTCTAAGGATGGAGATTCCACCACCTCCCTAGGTAACCCATTCCAGTGCTTCACCACCTTCCTAGTGAAATAGTGTTTCCTAATATCCAACCTAGACTCCCCAACTGCAACTTGAGACCATTGCTACTTGTTTGGTCATCTGCCACCATTGAGAAGAGTCTAACTCCATCCTCTTTGGAACCCCCCTTCAGGCAGTTGAAGGCTGCTATCAAATCCCTCCTCACTCTTCTCTTCTGTAGACTAAGTAAGCCCAGTTCCCTCACCTTCTCTTCATAAGTCATGTGCCCCAGCCCCCTAATCATTTTTGTTGCCCTCCACTGGACTCTCTCCAATTTCTCCACATCCTTTCTGTAGTGGATGACCCAAAACTGGATGCAGTTCTCCAGATGTGGCCTCACCAGTGCCGAATAGAGGGGAATAATCACTTCCCTTGATCTGTTGGCAACACTCCTACTAATACAGCCCAATATGCCGTTAGCCTTCTTGGCAACAAGGGCACACTGTTGACTCATATCCAGCTTCTCATCCACTGTAATCCCCAGGTCCTTTTCTGAAGAACTGCCGCTTAGCCATTCTGTCCCCAGCCTGTAGCAGTCCATGGGATTCTTTGGTCCTAAGTGCAGGACTCTGCACTTGTCCTTTGTTGAACCTCCTCAGATTTCTTTTGGCCCAATCCTCCAATTTTTCTAGGTCACTCTGGACCCTATCCCTGCCCTCCAGTATATCTACCTCTTCCCCCAGTTTAGTGTAATCCATGAACTTGCTGAGTGTGCAATCCATCCCATCATCCAGATCATTAATGAAGATGTTGAACAAAACTGGCCCCAGGACCGACCCCTGAGTCATTCCACTTGATACTGGCTGCCAACTAGATATTGAGCTGTTGATCACCACCAATTGAACCGGACGATCCAGGCAAATTTCTATCCACTTTATAGTCCATTCATCCAATCCATACTTCTTTAACTTGCTGGCAAGAATACTGTGGGAGACCATATCAAAAGCTTTGCTAAAGTCAAGGTATATCATGTCCATCACTTTCCCCATATCCAAAAAGCCAGTTATCAGGTTGGTCAGGCATGATAGACATCTGCTCCTGAGTCAATTTTAAAGTCTTCTTTCCATCAATATTCCTTTTTACTCTCCAGGCAGTCTGTGTTACCATATGTGATGATCCTAGAAACAAGGCTCCTGAATGTCTGTAATACTAGTCAATTCCCTGACTGCCTTGGTACAGCAAACAGATGCAAAATGTCCATATTTTGTGCATTTGTTACATCTTGTGCTTTTGGCGGGACATGTATCATCTCTTGGTAGATTAATTTTTCACATCTTGTGCATTTAGGCTTTCACATCTTGTGCATGAAAGACTTTGGTGTTTGCCTGGAATTTCCGCATAGCTGCAGAGCTTTTATGGTAATAAATTTTAGGACTCGTGAGTCTATTTCGATGAGGCACTGAGGTAGGATTTTAGAGCTTCTAAGCTAATTTCAGGTTTTTCAAGTTTGGCAAATTATTCTACGTTTTTCTGTTTTATTAGCTCAGCCTGCTTTGCTATATGAATAACTATGTGTAGGATTAAGTCTGTTTTTTATTGTTGCTTCTGTGAAAGATTGTTATATGTCAACCCAATCATAGAATCATAGAATATCAGGGTTGGAAGGGACCTCAGGAGGTCATCTAGTCCAACCCCCTCCACAAAGCAGGACCAATCCCCAACTAAATCATACCAACCAGGGCTTTGTCAAGCCTGACCTTAAAAACCTCTAAGGAAGGAGATTCCACCACCTCCCTAGATAACCCATTCCAGTGCTTCACCACCCTCCTAGTGAAAAAGTGTTTCCTAATATCCAACCTAAACCTCTCCCAATGCAACCTGAGATCATTACTCCTTGTTCTGTCATCTGGTACCACTGAGAACAGTCTAAATCCATCCTCTTTGGAACCCTCTTTCAGGTAGTTGAAAGCAGCTATCAAATCCCCCCTCGTCTTCTCTTCTGCAAACTAAACAATCCCATTTCCCTCAGCCTCTCCACATAAGTCATGTGCTCCTGCCCCCTAATCATTTTTGTTGCCCTCTACTGGACTCTTTCCAATTTTTCCACATCCTTCTTGTAGTGTGGGGCCCAAAACTGGACATAGTACTCCAGATGAGGCCTCACCAATGTCGAATAGAGGGGAATGATCACGTCCCTCGATATGCTGGCAATGCCCCTACTTATACAGTCCAAAATGCCGTTAGCCTTCTTGGCAACGAGGGCATACTGTTGACTCATATCCAGCTTCTCGTCCACTGTAACCCCTAGGTCCATTTTTGCAGAACTGCTGCCTAGCTACTCAGTCCCTAGTCTGTAGCAATGCATGGGATTCTTCCGTCCTAAGTGCAGGACTCTGCACTTGTTCTTGTTGAACCTCATCAGGTTTCTTTTGGCCCAATCCTCTAATTGGTCCCTCTGTATCCTACCCCTCTGTATCCTATCCCTACCCTCCAGCGTATCTACCACTCCTCCCAGTTTAGTGTCATCTGCAAACTTGCCTGTCTCTGATAGTTTCATGTTCCAAGGCACAAATCAAGATCAAACTAGTTAGAGACACAAAAGGAAACAAGAAAACATTCTACAAATACATTAGAAGCAAGAGGAAGACCAAGGACAGGGTAGGCCCATTACTCAATGAGTGCGGGGGAAACAATAACAGAAAATGTGGAAATTGCAGAGGTGCTTAATGACATGTTTGTTTTGATTTCCCCAAGAAGGTTGGTGGTGATTGGACATCTAACATAGTGAATTCCAGTAAAAATGAGGTAGGATCATAGACTAAAATAGGAAAAGAACAAGTTAAGAATTACTTAAACAAGTTAGATGTCTTCAAGTCACCAGGGGCTGATGAAATATATCCTAGAATACTCAAGGAGCTGACTGAGGAGATATCTGAGCCATTAGCGATTATCTTTGAAAAGTCATGGAAAATGGGAGAGATTCCAGAAGACTGGAAAAGGGCAAATATAGTGCCAATCTTTAAATAGGGAAATAAGGACAACCCATGGAATTACAGACAAGTCAGCTTAACATCTGTATCCAGAAAGATAATGGAGCAAATAATTAAGCAATCAATTTGCAAACATCTAGAAGATAATAAGGTAATAAGTAACAATCAGCATGGATTTGTCAAGAACGAATCGTGTCACATCAATCTGATAGATTTCTTTGACAGGGTAACAAGCCTTGTGAATAGGGTGGAAGTGGTAGACGTAGTAAATCTTGCATTTAATAAAGATTTTGATACTGTCTCGTATGATCTTCTCATAAACAAACTAGGGAAATGCAACCTAAATGGAGCTACTATAATGTGGGTGCATAAGTGGCCGGAAAACTGTTCCCAGAGAGTAGTTATCAGTGGTTCACAGTCATGCTGGAAGGGCATAACGAATGGGGTCCTGCAGGGATTGGTTCTGGGTCCAGTTCTGGTCAATATCTTCATCAGTGATTTAGATAATGGCATAGAGAGTACACTTATAAAGTTTGTGGATGATACCAAGCTGGGAGGTGTTGCAAGTGCTTTGGAGGCTATGATTATAATTCAAAATGATCTGGACAAACTAGAGAAATGGTCTGAAATAAATAGGATGAAATTCAATAAGGACAAATGCAAAATACTCCACTTAGGAAGGATCAATTGTACACAGACAAAATGGGGAATGACTGCCTAGGAAAGAGTACTGTGAAAATGGATCTGGTGGGCATAATGGACCACAAGCTAAATATGAGTCAATAGTACGACACTGTTGCAAAAAAAGCAAACATCATTCTGGGATGTATTAGCAGGAGTGTTGTAAGCAAGACTCGAGAAGTAATTCTTCCACTTTTTTTCACGCTTGTTAGGCCTCAACTGGAGTATTGTGTCCAATTCTGGGCTCCACATTTCAGGGAAGATGTGGACAAATTGGAGACAGTCCAGTGAAGAGCGACAAAAATGATTAAAGGTCAGAAAACATGACCTATGAGCGAAGATTGAAAAATTGGGTTTGTTTAGTCTGGAGAAGAGAAGTCTGAGTGAGGACATGATAACAGTTTTCAAGTACATAAAAGGTTGTTACAAGGAGGTGAGAGGAAAATTGTTCTTCTTAACCACTGAGGATAGGACAAGAAGTGGTGGGCCTAAATTCCAGCAAGGGAGGTTTAGGTTGGACATCAGGAAAAACTTCCTAACTGTCAGGGTGATTAAGCACTGGAATAAATTGCCCAGGGAGGTTGTGGAATCTCCATCATTGGAGATTTTTAAGAGCAGATTAGACAAACACCTGTCAGGGATGGTCTAGATAACACTTAGTCTTGCCATGAGGGCAGGGACTGGACTAGATGACCTACTGAGGTCCCTTCCAATACTATGATTCTATTATTCTGTTTGGCTCAAAACTGAGATTTTGGGGACTGCAAATGTATAGAAAGCTCTTATAACAGATTCAACATTTTCTCTGGTTCCTGAATTCTATGGTGGAAATATGCTCTTTCATAAAACACATTTCTTGGAGGTATAAAGTATACATCAAGCATAGCCAAGAGTCTTTCAAAGTCATCTTTGTGACTGTCATCAGTAAAGGTAAAGATTTAAAGATATACTCTGCCTGCTTCTTCATAGCAGAAATTAAAGAGCATAGTTGGATGACTCCTATTTCCTTGTTGAGTTCATTTCAAATGTAAAATCTTGCAAAATATTGCTTCCAGCCTGTCCATTGTGAAGGTTTATCAAAGCTGAAGTTCTCTGGGGCACTGAAGAATGACATGTAGAGATCCTGCAACTTTTGTTGCTTTTTTCCCTTCTGTTTCTGTTCTCCTCTGGCACTAGTGCATTTCTGACACCATGCCATACACATCTTGTACCTGGTAGGTTGCAGGACTGGCTACAGAGCTTCCTTCCCGGAGAGATAAACCAGAGCTGTGTTCACTGTAAGATCCCTTAATGCAGGGGTTCTTAACCTTTTTCTTTCTGAGGCCCTTCCAACATGCTATAAAAACTCCACAACCCACCTGTGGCACTACAACTGGTTTTCTGCATATAAAAGCCAGGGCCTCCTTTAGCGAGTAGCAAGCAGGGAAATTGCTTGGGGCCCCACGCCACAGGGGCCCCCGTGAAGCTAAACTGCTCAGGCTTTGGCTTCAGCGCCAGATGGTGGGCTCAAAGCCTAGGACTTCAGCCCCATGTGGGCTTCAGCTTTCTGACCTGGGCCCCAGTGAGTCTAATGCTGGCCCTGCTTGGCGGACCCCCTGAAACCTGCTTGCAGCCCTCCAGGGGACCCCAAATCCCTGGTTGAGAACCGCTGCTGTAATGTACTGCTGGAATGGCTGTTGTGAGTTTGTTATATTTACACATGGTACCACCTAGTGGTTGAACAGTATAATATGGTTTAGCGTTCTGTCATAGTGTGGAACACCAGTATAAAGGTGTTTATTACAAGTATAATTTACTTCTCTACATTTCAGAGAATAAGCTACAATGCTATAAGCACCTTTATTCCAGTATAACATTGCCCACTCTAGCAGGGGGTTGTTCCACTTTAACTGTACCAAAGTGGTACAACTTGTGTGTAGAGAAGACTTGAGTATGAAATTATCTTGCAGAGGGTGGTGGCTCATGAGCCACATAGGGTGCCAAGAGATTCACAAACAAGATAAATATCTCCTTGCTGCCATACAAATAATCATCCTTTCATGCATTAGTTCAGGGAGGACATGCCATGCGTAAAGACCAGAATGGATGAAAACCTGAAGAGTCTTGTGTGAGGAAGGGGTTGTTGGGTTATGGAAGAAGAGACGAGCAGAACAGATGGGTGGTGGGCAACTTCATAAGATACAAGAACAGTTGTGTAGGGAGAAATACCTATTTTAATACAAAACATGTAAATGGAAGCAAACAAAAATTGAATGAGAAAACAATGTTGCAAGGATGAATCAAGACAAACAGATTGCCCATTAGTCATTAGCCAGGAGACCCCCAGAACAACCCTCAGGACATTCTGGGGATGGAAATGCTGACAGGATACAAAATGCATGATCCAGGCTACTGCTAGTGTAAGCTAGGGAATGCACATGCACACAATATACTTAAACATTCAATGATTTCCCAAAGTCTTATTCTGATGTTGTACTATGTTTTGCTTTTTGTTTCTTTCCTTTAATGGATGTTTCATTTCCAAGCATTCTAACAGTGTGCAAATGTACTATGTGCATGCAAAGGCATTGATAAAAGTGTTGAGCAAGAAATCTGTCATCAATTATATTTCAAGCAATTACTTTGATATCATCTTTCCTTTGTTTACAGTAGGCTACCATGAACAAGGATGTCCCTCAGGAAGAAGGATTTGGGGAGGGGAGAGAATGTAGGAAGAAAAGGCTCCGAAAACAATATTTGTCTTGAAGCTTTTTCTAAGAAAAAAGTGAATCATGCACGAAGTTTCACTGCAACAAAGAAATCTTGTTTGCTAGCCAAGAAGGTTTGTTATAGCACTGACAGGAAGCACAGCACAAAAAGATGTGGGATCCAGAGGTTTTAGTTCAGAATTTCCAATTTTAAAAAATAACAGGTATTTCAAAGCAACTTTGCTCAATATATTTTTTGTTCCCAGTGGATTTGTTCTCGCCAAACAGCCAATGGTATAATCATTGGCTCCTTGTTCAGAGGCTTTTTGGTTGTAGCCTTAATTCTTTGATGTGAGGAAAAAAGAACACAGCTCGTAGTCACTCCTTTCCTTTGTGCAACAGTCTCCCAGAAGCATGAAAGTATGATTCATTTCATAACATGGAAAAAAATCAATGCTGCAACTACCTCTAGAAGGCTTAAATGTTCAAGATATTGTCCTTGGATACTGCTAGGCTGATAACATCAACATTGAGATTTACAGCATAAGGGCCTGATTCTGCTACCATTTCTCATACGAGTAGTCCTGTCAAATTAATCCTCCACTCTAGTACACCCATTTTATGATGGTGCAATTCCACTAATTTTATTGGAGTCACTCTATTGAAAAATAGACCACACATGGTGGTCAAAAAGCCCCAGTCATGTAAGGAACGGAACCTAAGGGCTTAATCAGGGTCTTAGGGTTTGATCCTGTGTTCTTTATACACTCAGAGCTCTGCCTGAAGTCAGAACTGTAACTTAGGCTCAAAACATCTTTAGTAGGACTGTGTGAAGCATTCCTAAGAAATCTGAAAACTTAAAATTGTTGTTGAAGTCAATGTGGAATTTTGGGTGCAGAAAAAAATGGAGGATGAGGCCCTTAGGAGTCTTATTCAGACTGCCCTTGATCTACAAATGGAACTCTTCGTGTCTTTTGACAAATGCGAGAGTTCTTCTCCTTAGCATTAAAAAACAAAACCAAACACACTTGCATTGTCTGGATGTGTTTCTTTGCCTTGGTTACAAAATCACCATTTGTGAAAGTCGTATTTCTGATGCTTTACAGTTTTTCCCCTATAAAGAAAGGTCAACTATTACAATACACATGTTCAGGTTCAATGCTATCCTTGGCCTCTAGTTCAGGCACATCTTGATTGCTCAGACTTAGTTACACCCAGCTATCATTTCTTATTTATTTAGCCTCTGGAATTCCTTGTGTGGGGAATAAAGCTGTTCTCCAAGGATGTAGTAATTTTCAGGCTTGTTTTAAATGGGATTTATTTGTCCATGTAACAAAAGGTAATATTTCTGACACAGTCATGTAGGAGCAGAAGCAGGCCATGGGCCCTTGTGTCTGCAGATGGCCCAGTCCGAGATGAGAAGGCTGAAGCACAAGTGGTAGCCAGATGACACAGAAGTACAGAGAGGAGACAAAGTGCTAATGAACTAAAGGAATTCGGAGAGAAGTCCAGCAAGAGAGGGCTGCTGTAATGTCCATAAAGGGGTTTCAAATGGAATGATAGTTTTGAATTGGATCTTGAAATGAAAGAAAAGCCAGCAGAATTGTTTGGGGATTAGCCCGACATGGTCATACTTCTCTACATGTCAGAATGTGGGCGCGAGCTCTGTTAGCTCAGGAAGGGATTCTGAAGTTCAGCAAAGTGAATGACACAGGAATACAAACCCCATTTTGGGACTCATTTTAGGTGAACACACTCTCCCATATCAAATGTTTGGGGAAGGAAAACTTCAGCATTGAAGACTAATACAAAAAAGCAAAAGAAGCATCATATCCCCAATCCTCTGTTAAATCATGCCAGGGCCGCCCAGAGGGGGGGGAAAGTGGGGCAATTTGCCCCAGGCCCTGGGCCCCACAGGGGCCCCCATGAGAGTTTTTCGGGGCCCCTGGAATGGGGTCCTTCACTCGCTCTGGGGGCCCCGGAAAACTCTCGTGGGGCCCGGGCCCCCGGAGCTTCTTCTGCTCCGGGTCTTCGGCGGCAATTCGGCGGCGGGGGGTCCTTCCGCGCCAGGACCCGCCGCTGAAGTGCCCTGAAGACCCGTGGCGGGGGGTCCTTCTGCCCTGGGACCCGCCGCCTTGCCAAGGGGTTTAAGCATCATTTTTAATTTAGTCAGGGGAGAAGGGGAGGGACAGCTATAGACAAACCTTTTTAATTCAACTTTAGTACCTTTTTTGTCTTTCATTGTTGTGTGCCTGTGTGGATACTAGGAAGTCCCATTTTATAAGGAGCCCAGGAATTCAGGCTGGGATTTTCAGAAAAGCCTACATTTCCCACTGAAATTCACGGGGAACTGATCACCTAACCCCGAATACATACATATTTATAAATGATCTGGAAAAAGTGGTAAACAGTGAGGTGGCAAAATTTGCAGATGATACAAAATTACTAAAGATAGTTAAGACCCAGGCAGACTGTAAAGAGCTACAAAAGGATCTCTCAAAACTGGTGACCGGGCAACAAAATGGCAGATGAAATTTAATGTTGATAAATGCAAAGTAATGCACATTGGAAAATATAATCCCAACTATACACATAAAATGATGGGGTCTAAATTAGCTGTTACAAAACAAGAGAGCTTGGAGTCACTGTGGATAGTTCTCTGAAAAAATCCACTCAATGTGCAGCGGCAGTCAAAAAAGAGAATGGAATACTGAGAATAATTAAGAAAGGGATAGATAATAGGACAGAAAATGTTATGTTGCCTCTACATAAATCCATGGTATGCCCACATCTTGAATACTGTGTGCAGATGTGGTCGCCCCATCTCAAAAAAGATATATTGGAATTGGAAAAGGTTCAAAAAAAGGGCAACAAAAATGATTAGGGGTATGGAATGGCTTCCGTATGAGGAGAAATTAATAAGACTGGGACTTTTCAGGTTGGAAAAGAGATGGCTAAGGGGAGACATGATTGAGGTCTATAAAATCATGACTGGTGTAGAGAAAGTAGATAAGGAAGTGTTGTTTACTACTTCTCATAACACAAGAACTAGGAGTCACCAAATGAAATTAATAGGCAGCAAGTTTAAAACAAATAAAAGGAAGTATTTATTCACACAACACACAGTCAACCTGTGGAACTCCTTGCCAGAGGATGTTGTGAAGGCCAAGACAATACCAGGGTTCAAAAAAGAACTAGATACATTCATGGAGGATAGGTCCATCAATGGCTATTAGCCAGGATGGGCAGGAATGGTGTCCCTAGCCTCTGTTTGCCAGAAGCTGGGAATGAGTAACAGGGGATGGATCACTTAATGATTACCTGTTCAGTTCATTCTCTCTGGGACACCTGGCACTGGCCACTGTCAGAAGACAGGATACTGGGCTAGATGGACCCTTGATCTGACCCAGTAGGGCCATTTTTATGTTCTGAAGCTCCTTTGAAAAAAAATCATATTCTCAATATACACCATAACATTAATAGAAGACTTACATCAACTCTAACTATGCCCTTCCCCCCCAACTCCCGGCCCCCACCCTTGAACTGTTTTGCATCTGGATATCTAAATACTTCTAACAGCTGTGTCTTGCAGTCTTTGCTTTCTCCATCTGCTTGTTTGTTTTCCTGGTTTTATTTTTCAGGCTGCTATTTTGTATAAGCAAAATTATCCTTTCATGTCTCCTCTGTCTCTGTTGTTTCTTCTGGATACTGTAAAATGCAGCATCTGTGGCGCTTCTCAATTATACATTTAGAGTCTACTAGGTAAATCTAACAATGTAGGGGGAAGATAAGGAAGCCACAGTAAAATGTTCAATTGATGCTGTAGAATTTAAAAAACACAGAGATTCCCTAGAGATTTTACTGAAATTTTGTGCAGAGTTATTCTGACCATTGGCATACATATTTTTCTGAGATTTACAATAAATCCTAGGGAAATAGGAAGATACAATGCATAACACTGATTTGACAGAATCAAATTAGCTTTTGCATGAGTAACAGTAGCACTAAATGTTGTTAGATAATCTAAATATGCTGATGATAGAGCTCCTTAACTAGATGGGTGACCCCAGTGACATACCAATTCAGATTTGAATTCCAAAGCATTTCTTTGTCTTTGGATCAGGATGTTTACTGAATTAAAGGATGCAAATTGACCTTTGAAAAATTAACTCAAGATGCAGCAACTTATCTGTTATATCCTGGAAACAAAACTAGGCCAAGGTTTCCCTGCTCTATCTCTCAAATAGTGGTGGATTACTCAGCTTTGTTTATTTGAACCCCTAAGTGACTAAGGTAAGAACCAATGCCCCAATTCAGCAAAGCACTTAAACACGTGCTCAACGCTAAGCATGTGCTTTTGTGCTTTGTTGAATGGGGAAGGTCTTAAAAAAAAAAAAAGTGTTTGATTGCTTCAATGCACTGAGGCCTAACAAGTTAGTAAGACTGATGAATGGAAATGACAGATAACTACCATATGTCAGGCCCATAATATATTGGATTCTGAAGGAAAACTACAGATAATAGGACAAAAGATGATCTTAGAATATTAAAGAGTTATATTGCTTGTAGTATCCTGTAGCTTCCAAATTAATTCATATGGCTTTTGCCACTTGTTCTACATGAGTGGAGTCCTTCA
Source organism: Malaclemys terrapin pileata (assembly GCF_027887155.1). Taxonomy (NCBI): domain Eukaryota; kingdom Metazoa; phylum Chordata; order Testudines; family Emydidae; genus Malaclemys; species Malaclemys terrapin. The sequence continues at coordinate 180,502,795 of NC_071507.1, read as the reverse complement.
TAGAACAAATTACAGGACCAGGGTCTAACACTTTCAGGGTCTAACACATCTCAGATGACTTTCATTTGTCAGGTTTATTTTTAATAGTTTTGCAAAGTTAAATAGGTTTTTAAATGTTAACCAGGCGGCATCATGGTGAAGTGAAGTGAGCACAAATTAGGGAACAGGAGTCACTGGATTCTCATTCCACTTCTCTGTAACCTTGGGAAAAACGTATCACCAAATTTTCAAAGTGGCTTCTAACTTTGGGTGCTGATCTTTGACACGGTTTAGACCTGATCCTCCACAGTTCCCACTGACTTTAATGGATGTTTTTGGAGTGTAAAGAATGTAGCACTGAGCCTCTCAGGGCACTGACACTTAGAGCTGGGGGTGTTATTCCCAGCTCAAGTTGACGTACTCACATTGGCTATGATTGAGATGATGGGCTGAGGCCTATGGTCTCAGGTAGGTATGAACTCGGGGAGCCTAATCCATTCCGCCGCCCATACTGCCACAGATATGCTCTATTTTTAACATGCTTGATAGGCATGTATCCTCAATCTGAGAATCACTTCTAGCTCCAAGAGTAGGCATACGGTACCCTTAGGAATACCTAAGCATTCCTAGGTAAATGCTGGCATCTGATTTAAAGAAACACATATCCTGGAAATGGAGACCATAAAAAGCCTTTGAATGAATACCTGAACTTCTGGTTACTTTCCTTAACCAAACTTCCAAACTTTTGAGGCTTGCAGACTGTCAAATGCCTTATGGAAATCCAGAAATAGGTGGCCACTCTTACCCACACAGCTTCATAGTATCAAAGACCATCTGGTTAGTTTGACATTATATCTGAATTTCCTTCATTTACAAATGAAAATTGAGTTACCTACCACTCTGACACTCACCATGCTGGCAAACTAAAAAACAAACAAGGAACCATGAAAAGATTCATTTTAGTCCCCTCTCTCACTTAGCCATTAGACCCAATGCCAATATTTTTTTAAACTATTTATATTGAAGGAGAGAGACAGAGAGAGAGGCTACACTACCAAGGAGTAACCAAAAACATAACAAAGATAATATTTTAGCAGGTTCTTGTGTACTTCATGTGTTCAGATTTTGATGCATCAAACTGCCAGCTATGTGAAATCAAAACATGAAAAAACAGTATTGTAGCAAGGATCAACCTTTAATGAGGCTGTTCATACAAACACCACAGAGCAATTACAAATATATGGCACCAGAAGTGGAACACTATTCCAAACACACTGGTCTCACAACACTTTTGCTCATAGCAGTTTGTATCTTCTCTGCTGGGCAGCCACTCTAAGGTAATATCATCTAGTCTGATCTCCTGTGTATTACAGGCCATAAAATTTCACCTGTGTACTGAGCCCAGTAACTTGTGTTTAGCTAAAGGAGGTGACTAAAGCTGAATACCACAATAGGTCAACTCCTACAGGGTCAGAAGACTTGCTGTAAGCCAGTAGGGCCATGGTCTAATTCAGGGGTCGGCAATGTTTGGCACGCAGCAAGCCAGGGTAAGCACCTTAGCCAGTTCATTTACCTGCTGACGCGGCAGGTTCGGCCGATCGCGGCCCCCACTGGCCGTGGTTCGCCGTCCCGGGCCAATGGGGGCGGCGGGAAGCAGCGCGGGCAAGGGAAGTGCTGGCCGTGGCTTCCTGCCGCCCCCATTGGCCCAGGACGGCGAACTGCGGCCAGTGGGGGCCGCGATCGGCCGAACCTGCCACATCAGCAGGTAAATAAACTGGCCCAGCCCACTAGGGTGCTTACCCTGGCGAGCCGTGTGCCAAACGTTGCCAACCCCTGGTCTAATTCCAGTTAGTAAGGACCAGTCCACACTAAGTATTATTAATTATGTATGGCAATTTGTGCCTATAGGTTCCAATCATGGACAAGGACCCTATTGTGAGAGGCACTGTACAAATAAAGAACAGCGATGGTCCCTGCCCCCCGAACAGCTTACAGTCTAAATAATCCACTCATTGTGCCCTCCCTCCCCTTTCACACTGGAGTTATACCTAGTCCTTTTTAAGTGTAAACTGTTGTGCTTTCTAGCAGGGTCAGGCAGCTAAGAGGGTCTTCCTTGTGAGTATGCTGCACCCACTGTACTTGAGGAACCCAGAGTCAGACTAGGAATACAAATCTTAAAACACAGCTCTCTTTACTGGATACATAACAAGATGGCTCCTACAGACTCTGAGCATACAGACCCTGAGTATGCCTACATCATGCGAGACACCTCTTATCTTGGAGGCCCGCTGATAATTATGCATGACTCATTTTAAAGAGACGCTACCACAATACACTACATAATTTCCATCTGCATAAAACAGACCAAACTACTGAAAATCTGGCCTATTGTAATAGCCATAAATGATGCATAATCTCTCATCAACTGGGGTTAGGTTGGCATGCATGCACCTGCCATCTTCACCTGTCTGAGGCAGCAATAAGGTCCACTACCTTACCATCTTCTTTGATGCAATCATCCATTGCTTCCTCAGCTTCTCGTTCCAGCCACCCTCTCCTGCTGTGCTATCTTCACCAAGTCCCTTTCATTCATCCTGTGTGTGCATCCAAATCAATGAGCAAGGGGTACACTCAATCTCAAATTAAAGGATGAAATATATGTTACATGACAAGGAGGTAACCTTCGCTTCCCTACCTCTGATCCCAACTCAAATAACAGTTCTAGCATGTGTCCTGTTTTATGAACAGAGTTAAATCCCATCCAGGATACTCCCACAGTAATTCTGGCCAACATGACATCTTGCAGTGGAGTGTAGTCCCGAGTCCTGTTGGTTAATAGGATCCTAGGTGAAGGTCTGATTCCAGTTTTATTTTCCACATTCTAATTATTTGTGTGTCATTTTCACAAAATTGTATAAAAGTGTTTTCCAGTTTTTGAGAACTTCCTCAGAAGGAAGTGCCTTTTACATACAACAAAAGGCTTCCAAGGAACAGCTTTGTTTCTGAACCAATGGGGGGAATAAGCCAAAATGCATTCATTTCTCTTCACCCGTAAAACATTTAACATCTCTCTACTCGTACCCTGTAATTTCAGGACTCCTAGGATTTATATTTTTAAAGCATAATTTAAACCCCTTGGCAAGGCTCTGGTAACGTCCCATCAAATTGGTAAAAATGCTTTCTCCTCATGTAAAAGAAGTCTTCCTTAAATTAAAAGTAGTTGATATTAGCTCTTTCCCCCCATAATAATATCTACTATTAAGATGACATCTAAAATATAAGGTGTTCTTGCATTCCGACGGACTGTGAGGGGAGGAAGGGCTTTAAGGGAGCCTATTTTAATGTTAGAAGTTGAAGTTATAATATGCTTTGTGAAAACATCAGTCTGATCATATACAAATGGAACATGTATTTAACAGTGTGTGTGTTTGATACTGTAACAGCTTTCTTGTGCTCAGTTACACCACCTCCTTACTATTGCATAAAATAATAGTGAGTGGGGAAGTTCAATCCTCTCCCCCATCCTATTCAGCAAATGTCTAAAATTGCTGGGAGAAACTGGGAAAGACTTTGGCTTTAACTGACAGCAGAACAAGGATGATACTCAGCTTCACATCAAATGCAAACAGCACGATCCCCCGGGTGTCTTAATTCCTAGGCAACGATATCAGCTGGATGAAGAGAAACAGATCACAGTTAAACCTTGGAAAACTGGAGGTGATGTTGATAGGAAATGGGAAATATTTTGATTAATTGGCAAACACCATAATACGTACTCTAGGCTGCCAATATCTCAACTGTCAATATCTTAGAGCTGAGTGGAGAACAGAAATTCTGTTTAATGGAGAATTTTTTGAAATTTGGTTTCATTCAAATTCAGAATGAAAACTAAAAATTTTGAAATTCTCAGTAAAAAGGAATTCCCATTCTCCACCCAGCTCTACTCAGAGCTATGAATCTGGATCAATCCATCTCATGGGCCCCTGAAGACCTGGAAGATCACGAGAGACCCTGGGAGCTCAGGCTGTGAAGTCTCCCAGGGCTTCTAGGCTCTTGACTTCCTGTCAGCCTACCAGACAGGCTGGCAAGGAGTAGGGTGGATGAGCTGGTAACAAGCCACCTGGCACAAAACCTGCCCAGCAGGAAGTGTTCTGTTGGAAATGTGCTGGTTTTCCAGTGGATTTTGTCGGAATAGACATTGTTCTGAGGATTTCAACAAATTGGCAAATTCTGAGGAAAAATGTTTTGTCTGAAAAATTTTGACCAGCTTTATAATACGGTAAGCAGCCTAAGGGTCCCTATGAACTCTACAACTGTTCTGCAGTGTGTTGTGGTCCTTCTGGATGCATCTCATATTCTCTGGTAGAAATCTCTTTGCCTACAAGGAGTGGAAAGCTACCTCTTGTAGGTCAGAAAGTATAACAAAAATGTGAAAACTGCCAAGAGCTAAGCAGAGTTTGACCTTGCAAAGGACATTAAAACCAACTGTAAAAGATTCTATAGCCTTATGAAGAAAACAAGGAAAGAGGAAGTGGGACTGCTAAACTCTAGGAATGAGGTGGCGATTAAAGCTGATCTAGGCATGGCCTAACACCTAAATGTATAGTTTGCTTCAGTGTTTAATACGGGTAAAGAGGAATTTAGGGGTAGTGGCATGCTAATGGAAATAAGGAGCTGGAAATAGAAATTACCACACTGAGGTGGAAGTCAAACTCAAACAACTTAATGGGACCAAATTGGGGGATGCGGAGAGAGCAAATAGTCTTCATCCAAGAATAACAAAGGAACTGGCACATGAAATTGCAAGCCCAATAGCAAGGAATTTGTAAACTCAGGGGTCATACCCTATGATTGGAGAATTGTTAATAGAGTGCCTATTTTTAAAAAGGAAAAAGAAGTGAACTGGGAAACTACAGGCCTGTTAGTTTGACCTCAATTGTATGCAAGGTTTTAGAACAAATTTTGAGAGACTTGGGTGTATTGGCTGATCACAGGATGACTATGGCCCGCCAATGTGACTCTGATGCAGATGTTAAAAATGCTAATGCAACCCTAGGATGCATTTCCAATAGAGACGGGGAAGTGTTAGTACCATTATACAAAGCACTGGTGAGACCTCATCTGGAATACTGAGGTGTCCTAGTTTCCTATGTTTAAGAAAGATTAATTGAAACTGGAACAGGTGCAGAGAAGGTCTACTAGGATGATTCGAGGAATGGAAAGCCTTCCTTATGAGATGAGACTCAAATGAAGGCTGAGGGGAGATAGGATTGCTTTCTATAAATACATGAGAGAAATAAATACGAGGGAGGGGGAGGTGTTATTTAAATTAAGCACCAATGCTGGCATAAGAACAAATGGATATAAACTGGCTATCAACAAGTTTAGGCTTGAAATTAGATGAAGGTTTCTAACCATCAGAGGAGTGAAGTTCTGGAACAGCTTTCCAAGGGGAGTAGTGGGTGCAAAAAACCTAACTGGCTTCAAAACTGAGCTTGAAAAATTTATGGAGGGACTGGTATAATGACACTGCCTACAATGGTGTGTGGCCCATCTGCGACTTCTAATAGCAAATATCTCCAATGGCCGGAGATGGGTTACTAGTTGGAGAGGGCTCTGAGAATACTTTCGCAGCTGTCTGGCTGGTGGTTCTTGCTGACATGCTCAGCGTCCAATAGATTGCCTTATTTGGGATTTGAAGGAATTTTCCCCCAGGTCAGATTGACAGAGTCCCTGGGTTGTTGTTTTTTTTCACCTTCCTCTGCAGCATGGGTCATGGGTCACTTGCAGGTTTAAACTAGTGCAAATGTTAAATTCTTTAAATCATGATTTGAGGAGTTCAATCACTCAGACAGAGGTTATGAGTCTATGGGGGGGAGGGGGCAATGCTCTGTGGTCTGCAATGTGCAGGAGGTCAGATTAGATGATCAGGATGGTCCATTCTGGCCTTCAAATCTATGAATCTAATCCTTTCTTCAGGTGGCCAGAAGGCTGTATCCCATCCAGACAGACTTTGTCACAGTTACTGTGATCCCCCAGGCTCAGCTGCAGTAATGCTTGGTGCTCTATTGGGAATGGAATCATCAGTCTTCAAGAAGCTCCAACTGGTGCAACATGAGGCTGCAACATGGGTTGACAAGAGCATATCACGCAATGATATGCCTGCACTGGTACTGTATCCAATACCAGATCAAACTGGAGATCCCACCCTCTATTTTTTCAAAGCCCTCAAGTGGATGTGCCAATGATTGGCTCTCTGTGTGATTAGGACCTACCATAACAACAATATACATCTGAAGAGTGCTATCCATGACAAAGGTGAGATTCATGCTGGCAACGGAAGTTTCTCAGTAGCTAAGCCACAGCCATGAAGATGAGATGACCTGTAACCTTACCATCTCCAGGACAAAATGTCCTCACAGTATCTTTCCACAATAAAAATCATCTCCTGGAAGAGGGAGCTAAACTAAGAGATTTTAATAAAGGATATGAGGGGAAAGAGAGAAGGGAGAAAAAAGGAAAACATAGGAATGAAAACCGTTAGGCTATGCTTATGGGAAAGGTGTTAAAAGGCAGTTTAGGCAGCTGTTGTGCTGGGAGCACTGCTTTTCATGCTGATCAGTGTTGTTTTATTGTTTCTTTGTGTTCCCCTTATTGGTTTGTTCTACCCACACACTGACTGTTGTCTTGTACTTAAATTGCAAGCTCCTTGGGCACGGACTGTCTCTTTGTTGTTTGCACAGTGCCTAACCTGATGTGTCCCTAGTCCCCTCAATACATATAAATACATTAAATAATTACATTTTGTCTTTGTTGTTATATTTTTGTAGGTGCTTAGAGATGACTGTGATGAACATGGCATCAGCAACTAAGATAGATAGTTAAGCCTCAATGGAGTGGCTTTAGATGGAAGATTATCAATAACACATTGTGTTAATACCACCAGCATGTTTCTCAGTATCAATGTCTCCAGCGCCATATTAAACCTGTTAACATCAAACTCAGGGTATGTTTATACTGCTGTCACCAGGTGTGATTGCAGCTTGTGAAGACACATGAATTAGTTTAATCTACTACATACATAATCAGCATACATTTCACTATGGGCTGTTCAATTTCACCCAGAACCCTGGGTAATCACTTGCCAAGCTAGCCCATGCTGAAGTATGCTCTGCCACAGCTTCATTGCTCCAGGACCCAAACTAGCTAGCTCAAGCTAGCTTGGGTATGTCTACATGAGCTGCAGTCACAAGGTGTGACTTCAGTGTAGACATACCTAGAGACACATGGGAAAAGTGTGTGGGGGGGTGGCTCAATGCAGCAAATCCCTGGTTACACCAAAGGACCATCAATAGAATAGTAAGAATTGGGGGCTAGTGTCCCCTCTATTCCTCTCCAGTGGTTTCATCCAAATCAATGCTTCACTGTTCCCTAGAGAAACTATGACCTCTGTATTACTGCCAGAATGAATGACACCTTCTGTTTCACTAACATTTGTAACACATGCAACATAGTGTTTTGTTTGTTTGTGAACATGACATCTTATGCAAACATGACCTGACTGGGGATCCACAGCATTGCAGTTACATGACCTTCTGCCTTTTGTATCTTTAAAATAATCTCTTGTGGGTTGTTTCTTTTGGGCCTGTCCAACATAAATATGCTGCAGATAATCATTCTCCTGGTTAGGAGAATATTATGTGTCAATTCAGATCGGTGAATAACTAAAAAGCCCATATTAGGTGGACAGCCAGGCAAGACTCTAAATTGAACCAGCATTGCCCACTTAAATATAACCCCACAAAAGACAATGCTACAGCTATTGGGGTTTAGACTAATTTTCCTGTGTTGCTTCTCATTGCTCTATCTCCAGATCTCACTGACAGTAGAACTTCAGGCTTAACAAGGAGAATGTGTGTAACATGATTACTTATCGGCTTTGTGCATTTGTATTTTAGTCAGTCCCTTGTGTATATATAAACTACCTTTTTGTTCACATGGACAACTTCCTGAGATGCACATCAGGTTCTGAGAGGGAGGAAAATGACACTGTCACTGAAATGAGAGAGCAATTACTGAAATGAGAAAGCAGTGCGGGGCGATGAGAAAATGTTATATGCATGGTCACAGAAGTGATTGGAACAGGAATCCAGGCCTGTCATCAAGTGAGTATGATTCATTTTAGTAGCATGTGGGCAGATTCTATTCCAAAAAAACCTTTTTTCCCCTAACAGTTGGTAGAAAGTTAATTATAAGCAAAAGACACCTGCTGATTAGCCCCCCCTTGTTTATCTTAAGTATTTTTTAAACCTTTCCTTCCCCCCTCCCCCCAATTTAGATATTGTTTTATAAGATGAGGGAAATGGTATGGTAGAGGAAAACATAACGGGTCTCTCTGTCATCATTTAAAACAGCAACCATTTTGTTTATATTGCCTCTTTTCCACCATCTAAACATGTCCCTGTTGCAAAACCCACCATATATTGTGCCAGGCTTAGCTTCAGCGAATCATATGGCTGAATGAAGATGACTCATCACACAAAATGGTTGCCCCTCCAGCAAGGAACACCTGCACGATGCCCAGCAACAGTGCACCATTTAAAAAAACAAAGAAAAAAGCCCTTTTACCATTCAGAAAAAATGAAATTCACAGCTAGCTCTTTACATCTATCGCTTGAGTCGCAGAAACTACCTGCTACCTGCAAAATGCAACACTGCTGTGAATTCTTCCCTTATACAAAGAGAGGCTGCTCATTAGGTGGCCCTGCGAAAGGCACTTGGCCCCTGGAAAATGGGTGCTACATCATTCTAATTTCTCTCACCATGGTGCTGTTAATTAATCGCACAATTAATTGATATTTTGAATACCCCCGCAGCTCCTCTGATGAAAGTAGCTATAGAAGTGCAAAGTATTCTGACCGCTTTTTTCACACTGTAAGCCCTCCAGGGCAAAGGCTGTCTCTTTATCTATGTTTGCCAATGCCCAGCACAATGGGGCCCCAAACATGATTTGGGCCTTTGGATGCTGCTGTCATATAGATGTTAAATAATACATAATTTACTCTAAAGCTTGCCGTTTGTTTTGTGGAGAAATAAGGAGTAATGAATTTGGATTGCATTCTGATTTTAATGTCTCTATTGTTATCCTAATTTGTATAGTGTTATTTGAAACATGTACACTCTTCAACCTAGTCTGAATTAGCAATTTCTCTGAATTGTTGGGCAATGAATGCTAGTTACAGGAGATAGGCTGTATGAGGATCATTGCTTGTGCTGCAAAGCTATCCATTACAGACCCAGCTAGCATTAACACCATGTATCCTGTCTGATGAGAACTCCCCACAGTGGAATTTGCTAATGTTATTACTTCTACATTTGAAAGAGAGTGAAATGGGTCAAGATTCAGGAACTGTAACCAGAGTAATGTGTAGCAGGCTTCCAAACCTTCTTTGCTTCTTGAAGTAGAAAAAAAAACCAGGAAAATAAGATGTAGAATAGAATCATAGAACAATAGTGTTAGAAGGGACCACAAGGATTATCTAGTCTAACCCCCTGCCAAGATGCAGGATTCGTTGTGTCTAAACCATCCAAGAGAGATGGCTATCCAGCCTCCTTTTGAAAACCTCCAGTGAAGGAGCTTCCACAACCTCCGAGGCATCTGTTCCATTGTCCTACTCTTCTTACAGTTAGGAAGTTTTTTCCTGAGATTTAATCTAAATCTGCTATGCTGTAGTTTGAACCTATTGTCTTTTATCCTGCCCTCTGTGACCAAAGAGAACAACTTTTCTCCATCTTTTTTATGACAGCCTTTCAAGTCTCTAAAAACTGCTATCATATCCTGCCTTAATCTTCTCTTTTCCAAACCAAACATACCCATGAATGTACAGAGCTGAGGCTGACTGTAGTGGCTACCAGGCTGAAGCTCCTCCCATTGAAATCAATGGCAAAATACCTAACAGGGGGAGGGATAGCTCGGTGGTTTGAGCATTGGCTTGCTAAACCCGGGGTTGTGAGTTCAATCTTTGAGGGGGGCCACTTAGGGATCTAGGGCAAAATCAGTACTTGGTCCTGCTAGTGAAGGCAGGGGGCTGGACTCCATGACCTTTCAAGGTCCCTTCCAGTTCTAGGAGATGAGATATCTCCATTAATTTATTTATTTTATTTTTTACCTATTGATGTCAATGGGAACAGAAGCATGAGTCATCCAGGTGACTGAGTCTCTTCAAAAATTCACATTGCTAGAGAGTGCTTCTGAACTGGGGATTCAAAGGAAGCATGGTTAGGTACTGAGAGCAAGCTGAGGACCTGGAACTCATCACAGCAGTTTTGCAGATCAACTTGCCCACATAGAAAGATGTACATTTCCATTTAAAAACAGTTAAATGAAGTCTTTGACAAGTGAAGTAAAAGGTACTTTTAGAGTGAAACTGAGGATTTCAATATGTAGTGATACCACTAAGCAAAGACTGCATAACTCTTTTGAAGAGATACCATCCTACTGAAAACAAGTTCAGATTTTCCAGGAATTTTCTTTGGGAACGATATAGTTCAACCTTCCACTGCCCCCAGTTTTGTACCTGCTAGGTGATGCACCAACGTGAACTCCTCCCTCTCCCTCCCTGGCACAGATAGAGTCAAATTCTGCTGTCATTTACACCTGTGCAGCTCTATTAATTTCAACAAAGTTACAAGGATGCAAGCAAGGAGAAAATTTGGTCCAATAGGACAAGATTTTTAAAAGGTACCAGTGATTTTAATTGCTTCTATTTTGACTTCTGATTTTAAGAGAGCAGGTGTTCAGCATTTTCTGAAAATCAGCCCCCTTCTCCGCCCCTCCTCCCCCATGTGACTCATTTTGGTGCGGTCTGTGTAATTGATCTCACCGCTCAGGTTTATTCATTATGGTCTGACTTTTAAACATCCCCTTTGAATTGCTATTTAGTTCTTGGGCACTGGTAAAATAGTTTCAGCATGCTCCAAATCTCATTGCCCAACAAAGCTTTTTTTATCTGCTCTTTGAACTTCTCATGATTCACTAGTTGCTAGGTGCCTGTTACACAAAACACTAGTTACCTCCCTCACAGGGGTGTTGCAAGCATTAATTAGTTAAGGCCTGAGAACAGTAGGTACATATTTACATATATTTTAGGATAATATCATTAAACTCATTTCACTGGCACTCGGCTCTGTATTTAATCACGGAATTTACTCATTGGCACTAAGAACCATCTCTGATTGTAAGGAGGTTACCAGTCACTTATTTTTTCCCCTGTCTACAGACAAAATTCTGCTCCCATTAAAATCAATAGCATTAAATTCTCTAGGTCGCTTTGTATTATTTTTTCTAGACACGTCTGGTGCAACTCTTTCTAGTTGTAAGTTACTAGAGATCTTATCATTTCTTTGCAATTTTCCCTGGTAACAAGCAAAGTTTTCACTCCAAAATCAGCAAGACATGGGGCATCAACACATAAAGGGCTCCCCTCCCAGTGACATGGCTGTTCAGCTTCCTCGGAACCAGGATGTTGGGGACTCCCCTGCCAGCTACTGCCCCTGCAACTGCTGCAAAGTTCTGCAGTTCCACTGTGAAGATGGAGAGTGAAGTGACTACCTTGCTCAGGGTAGAGTTGCCAGGTGTCCAGTTTTTGACCAGAAGATCAAAAAGGGACTCTAGCGGCTGTGGTCAGCACCGCTGACAGGGCCATTAAAAGTTCTGTTGGCGGCGCAGTTGGGCTAAGGCAGGCTCACGGTCGGCGGCACAGCAGAGCTAAGGCCGGCTCCCTGCCTACTCTGGTTCTGCGCTGCTCCCGGAAGCAGCCGGCATGTCCCTGCAGCTCCTAGGCACAGGAGTAATCAGGGAAGCTCCGCGTGCTGCCCCCGCCCCCAGTGCATGTTCTTCAGCTCCCATTGGCTAGGAACCATGGACAATGGGAGTTGCAGGGGCAACTCCTGCATGCACAGACAGCACGCACCAAGCAGAGTGGGCTGGCCGAGCCTCCGCCTAGGGTCTGTAGCCTATGGGACTAACTTGCTTGCTTGTGTATATATATATATATATATATTTTATAGTTTAAGTATTTGGTTTATTGTAATAGGTTTATAAATTTATATTAACGTAAGTCTGGCTGTAATGCAAAAGACCTACAGGCCATATTCTGTATGTTAAGTTAAAGCAAAGTTAGCATATTTATATTAAAACCTTTTACTAAGAAAGAAAAGTTAACCTGTAGCTTGGTATTTAAATAGACGAGTACCCATGCCTATGTCTATGACTTTTTATTTAGACCAATAGACAATGGAAAATGGCATAGGGTTGGTTTTTTTTCACAGACTTAACAAATACACCACAAGAGACTGATGTGTGTACATACCTGTTATTAATACGAACATACATACTAGCCAATGGGGTAAGTGTACCCTAACTTTTCTGTGGGTGAGGAATGAATTTGGGCATAAAAGGAAGGATGTCCGGCATTTGCCCTATAAAAGAGGTAACCTACCTCAATAGAGTATTTTCATCTCTCTTTCTCTGTTCTTACTTTACTTTATTTTCCCAGGACCCCTCCCCCAGAGCCTGGATCCACAACCGGAGTTCTCACACTCTCTGGAACCCCAACCTCCTGCCCCAGCCCAGAGTCCCCTCCTGCACCCTAAACCCCTCATTTCTGGCCCCACCCCAGAGCCTGCACCCGCAGCTGGAGCCTTCACCCCAATTCCCTGCCCAGCCCAGTGAAAGTGAGTGAGGGTAGGGAAAAGCGAGCAACAGAGGGAGGGGGGCTGCAATGAGTGGGGTCGGGGCCTCGGGGAAGGGGAGAGGCCTCGGAGAAGGGGCAGGGCCTCGGGGAAGGAGCATGGGTGTTCGGTCTTGTTCAGTTAGAAAGTTTTCAACCCTAGCTCGGGGGGGGGTGGCTTATTCACACCCCTGAGCGACATGAATTATACTGACATAAGTGGTAGTGTTTACATAGCCTAAGTAAATGCTGCCTCAGATAGGTTGTAGGGTGTACAGACAGGAACTCTATCCTCAGGCTTAACTCCTTCCCTCTTCCTTCCTCTTCTCCTACAGATCCAGATCCCAGTGAAGAGGGTCCTGTGGGTGTGGATAAGGGGAAAGTAATGCAGAAGAGGTAGCACATTTATTCTGTGTCTCCTCTGTAGAGGGGATAATCTGACCTTCACTTGATTTTGTTCAGACCCTGCCTCCTATAGATCACTGAAATATGAGAAATTAAGCTTTATGGTATGGCAAAACAATGTGAGCCCTGATCAGCCAGCTGTGATGTGTGGCTGATAGGTTGTGAGACATTTTAAACACCGGATAGGGTTACTTACATAGTAGCACAGAACATAGCAATGGGGTATTCTTTTAAGACTTACTTCTAACATTATATCTTACAGTTGCTCTGATTCTGATACCCCTGATACTGAGCCCAATCAGCAGTCAACTGAGGATCAGGAATCAAAACTGGATTAAGCGAGCAGAGAGTCAGGCCCTGTGTGTATGTTATTTAAAACTTGACCAGCCTCACATAAACTATAAAAAGAGTGAATTTATTTTGCAACAGGATGTAGAGTAATAGCTTATTTTGGATTTCTGTGATGGAGTCCACTCACCATAGCGGCGCCTCCTGCTGTCCATCACAGGGATTAGTTCAGCCAGCCAGGGCGCCCACTCCAGGTGGTGCCTCTCCCACCATTGATCCTGCCTGCAGACCTGTCTTAATCCTAGTACCCTAGCGTCCTCTTTATGACTCAGCCCTTTGGCCATGTTACCATCCGTGTTTTCCCCTTCTGTAGATAGGTATCTCACTCCAATAATCTAGCCACTTCTCAGGGTAAGTGGGGGGATACCCGGGTCTCAATTCAGGGACACAACAGATAGCAGCCTTTTGTTGTGACTCTTTAACTTCTCCCCACGCTGCTATGTCTCCTTGGACCACTTCCCCACAGCCTCAGCACCTTCTTCGTCCTTGCCTCAGGGCATGCAACTACCCAGTCCCAGCATCTATGAGCCAGGAGGTAGGGAACTAGGACTGGCTGGAAAAAGAGACTGGGCCCCGATTGGCAGCCCTTCCCTGATTGGCTGTGGCTCACACAGACTCTCTAGGCTGCTTGGAGGACTCACCTCCACTGCTCCACTTTGAGGTAGGGCAGGGTTAATCCTGTTCGCCCCTATGTGATGTGGATGCCTCATTACAGTTTCCTTAGATCTCTTCAGTGTTAACATACAATAACCCACTTGTGTGTATGTATGTGAATGTGCAAACCTACCAGAAAAAAAACTGCTTTATAAAATATTAAGAGCCTTTTAGTAGTATTAATGTTCTGGCGATGGAACGTATGTATACTTAATCCCTCCAAATCTCTGGGATAGCAAAGAGGAAAAATGACTGCCACATGCCACACAGAAAATCATAGTGAATGCAGTATATGCATTACATTTGCTTGCATAGTAAATAAATTACTAATAAACTTTTAGGCTAGACGCTCATGTGACGTTTTCTAGGTGGAGGACAAAAGAACCACTACAATCATTCTGATACCAAAGTTAAGAAGCATCACAGTTTGAAAATGCAGTTATTTCTACAAAGAAGATCAAGTTAACTGCAACAATTTGTACAGTGTTTGAGTTTGAATACCCTGGGAAGGCCACCTGTCATTGAATGAACACTGAATCCTAAATGTCCCTCTGCTTTCCACTTAATGTTTAACAGCAACACTACACAATAGTTTAAGACAGAAAGTGGACAAAAAATCTCGATCTGAAACTCTAAAGTGAAATTTAATCACTTGAACTGAGATTTAGCCAGAACGCCAAGGTTCATCACCTCTACTCCAGTAAAAAAAATGATTTTATTATTATTATTAAACACAAGAGGGAAAACAAGTGTATTCCAGGCTTATCAAGGGTCCATGAATGGTAAGAGAAAGCTGTTACTAACAGTGGTACCAATGCTGTGGTTTACAATCCACTAGTTGCTCATGGAGGGTTTCTGATGACAGGAGGCTAAGAAAAGCTTCAGTGTACGGAACATACTATACAATACACTGGCTTCTAACAGTGACACTACACCACCTGATAGGTTTGAAAGGATTTCATCATTTAAAAAGCAGAAGAAGAAATATAGCGACACCAGGCAGCTCATGACCACAGTCTTTAAATATCAGCACCCCAGGAGACGTGAGTTAATTGTAGCAAACACACTCGGTCTCACTGGTGACACACGCCTCAGGAATGTCAGTTTATATCTTTCCTAAGGCCCCAACATCGAGATTTTCAGATTTGCTAATGGACTTCTGGGAATGACTATGAAAACAACTGTTACCCTCTTTAGGAGAACAGAAAGAGAGGGCATGACCTACACTTATTTTGAGACTAAAGAGCTGCAAGTGACTGCACTGGCAGCTTTCAGGTCATACTTGGAGAGGTGCAGCTAGAAGTAACTGATTTGCAGAGTCCCTTTCCCTCTTTGTATACTTGGCTTGAAATTACCATTGGGATGTGATGTACAGCAGGTCACCAGTGGCGGAAGGTCAAAAAAAGGGAGGGAGGGCAGGGTCAAAGATCATATCGAAATTTGGAATTCCACCCTAATGAGTTTGGAGAATTTGCAACAGAAAAAGCTCTCTGCAAAGGAAGCCGTATAGCCACAGAACGTTGTCATCAATTTAGATTTATTTTTGTATTTCCTGCTGGCTGGCTATCAGCATTCTTCATTCATTTTTTCCCATGTTTTCAGTTAAGAGTGAAGTTACCAAGTGAACAACAGTGATTTCCAATCACAAGTTTGCAACTGTTTGTTGCAGTTCCACGGTTTTTAATTTATATTTTAAAAATGTAATTACAGGCAGAGCTGGTAGCAGAAAACAGCAGCAAAGTATCCCTGCTCAATATCTCATTCACTGTAACATAAATATTGTGTGACAGATTCTGATACCCAAAATAACTTTGAGTAGCAGCATACAGTTATCATTATAGATAGAGGTAGCAGTGCTGCCTATAATTAAAGTTGACTAATACCTCCCGTTATAAAGCCCTGTTTTCAGTCACTTATAACTTTACCAAACATTAACCATTCGAGCTAAACTTTTCCCTACTAGGGTCCTGCCTCAAGCAGAATTTTTATGAAAAATCTCAGCCAAAGCTGTTCAATCATTTCCAAAAATGAGGTGAGGGTAAGATACATTGTTTGACCTATGTTAAAAAATTCTGGTGATCTTTTCTTTGAGAAGCTCCTCTAGCTCCCCATTCTTTGGAGCAGGGACTTGGACTAGGACTGACAGCCAGGGAGGGAAACAAACAATGTAGGGAAGGACTGGGATTCAGTGGTTGAGGACACTAAATCAGATGAGGAACTAGTGGGGGATACTGGGACTGGGAGGGCCAGGACACTGTGATTGGGGATCTTTGGGGCCAGGATGATGGAGCTGGGTGGGGGAAGGGAGACAGCTCTGACAAGGAGAACTGGGACTGGCTGGACAAAGAGACTGGGACAAGGAGCCAAATGGGAAAAGGCTGAGATTAGACAAGGAGGCCAGGGCGGGAAACTGGGAAACATGGTGAGACGGGGAATAGGAAATGTGACAGGGGGGTGGGAGAAGAGAAAGATCTTTGAGGAGCCAGGATAGTGGTGCTGGAACAATTTGTATCATGGGAGTGCTGAGAGCCATTGAACCAAACTTTAAATCCTGTATATAATGGAAACTTCAAGCCAGGGGGCATGGCAGCACCCCTAATTCCAGCACCCCTAGTTCCAGCACCTATGAGCCAGGAGGTGGGGAACTAGGACTGGCTGGAAAAAAAGAGACTGGGTACAAGCAGCCAGGCGTTAAATGGGAATGGCTGGGTAAAAAGACTGGGATTGGGAATCTGGAATAGGAGACTTGCTGAGCAAGGAAACTGGAACTGGAATGAGAAGCCTGAGGACTGGCTTGGATAGGCCAGGAGCAAAGAGCAAGGGAGGGGAAGAGACAGGATAGGGACTGATTGGAGGGGAGGGGGCAAAGAGGAAAGTCTTGAGGGGAACTGTTGAAAAAATCTGTGCCCACTAGAGCACACGTCCCTCTAGCTTGCCTGCAATGGAACCCAAGATAACTGAGTCTTACCATACCTCTGCTGTCAGCAAATATCTTTTGCTATCAAGGTGGGTATCTCATCCCCTTCTAGTGCAGGTCCACACAAAAGAAGATGACCTACTACTGCTATCAGTTACTGCCTTAGCTCAAATGGCAGAAGTCTATGTGGTGGATCTAAAAATTTCCAGCCCTATTGATGACCCAGCAGATATTATAGTGATAAGCACCTTAGAAAAATCCATCAGGAAATTAATAATTCTGTTTTCTGAGCAGGCGTTGAATACTGTGCAGTAAATAAAGCACTGGGCCATACATTGAACAATGATGCTGAATCAAGGTTGTACAGGCACAGACAACTTTAATTCTAACTTTCCTAACTTTTGAGTGCTTGCCTTTGCAACCTTAATAACATTCTTTTAACACAGGGATGTGTGTGTAACATTAATATACTTTACAGGTAGCATAACCCTGGTAACAAGCTACAGCCAGACATATTTATTTTCTACTGCTTTGAGTTGGATTCTAGTACAGTATTTTTTTCATAATTCTATTGGTACCAAATTGCCAGTCCTACAGACAAAAGTCATCTTTTTGTTGACATAGGCATAGGCATTAGTACAGGCTTCCTCACACTGCCCTGTGTTCAGCCCTAAAATGTAGATGCTACCTCTAGGGGTGAAGATCTAGTTCCTTCTTCATGGCCGTTGAGTCCTTGGCCCCTTTACTGAGACTGTGAATAAAGTTGCAAGTTATTGTCAGTGGTGATGGTGTTTTTTTCTGATGTGGGTACAGCTTCCTGAGAACTGATCTGAGAGCATTATGTTAACTTTACATAAACTAATGAACAATCATCATATGGTAACAGATTTCTAACTTGTATATAATAAGCTCTTGGGAGCATGAAACTGAAAATAAGAAAAACTTGTCCCTCTGCATGTTTACAATGGTTTGCTATTTAAGAGATGTTCAGAGGGGCTGACTTTTTTATTTTTAATGTGAAAAAGATGAGCATTTCAACAGAAGTATCATTTCTGTATATGCACCTCAAATGGCTGCATGCTCCAATAATAAAGTTAAAGGATTAATTCATAAACAGAGTCCTGTTCTGAGGCTTGGTCTACACTACCCCCCCCCAATTCGAACTAAGGTACGCAACTTCAGCTACGTGAATAACGTAGCTGAAGTCGAAGTACCTTAGTTCGAACTTACCTTGGTCCACATGCGGCAGGCAGGCTCCCCCGTCGACTCCGCGGTACTCCTCTCGCCGAGCTGGAGTACCGCAGTCGACGGCGAGCACTTCCGGGTTCGATTTATCGCGTCCAGACTAGACGCGATAAGTCGAACCCAGAACTTCGATTTCCAGCCGTCGAACTACCTGGTAAGTGTAGCCAAGGCCTGAAAGTCATCATTGTAGTAATACCTCAGGACACTAAAATAGGATGACCAGATGTCCCGATTTTATAGGAAAAGTCCCGATTTTTGTGTGTTTTTCTTATATAGGCTAAAATCCCTCACCCGCGTCCCGATTTTTCACATTTGCTGTCTTGTCACCCTACACTAAAACTAAATAGGAAAAAAAAGGTTTCAGTCTGTACCCTCTTGAGATGCCCAAAGGTCTGTAATTTCTGGTGTTTGTGAGTTTTTTGCTAGTAGTAAAAGTTGCCACATCTGAACAATCTGAAACTGTTTCTTACCAGCAAATTTAGGTCTCATCCTAGCAGGATACAAAATTGCACACTGAATCCCCATGCTTCGCAAATGTGGTGAAACACCTCAGAAACTTTCTTTCTTTCTTTTCAGAAGGACCTGGGGATCATCTGGAAAATATCCCAGCCTTTGATCCTTTATACATCAAGTTTTCAGTCACTCTGGCAGCCTTAAGGGTGGAATTTCTCATTTCCAGGCTTTCCCGTGTTATCAGGACAAGTGGAGGCATGCTCTGTTTACCAGCAGTCAAATTATTAGCAGATGACAGTCAAAAAGTCTCTATTGCAAGTAAGTCCACAATCCATTTAGTTATGGGAGCTCCCAGATGCCATTTTAAATTTCTCAGGAATGCCTAGAAGTCTCAAGTTATATACTGTAGCCTGTTCTCCTGTTCTTCTACTTTCTGTGCATAATATTGCTGGTCTTTCAGTCTACCTGTAAATGTAAATTCACAGCCAACCCCAGAGCTTTCTATTTCAGGACCTCACAGGTTCAATTTACTCTTGACTCTTTGTTTAGGGATCAGTTCTATTTTTATCCCTTTAAGCTTCTTGCAAAGCATGTAACCATTTGTGAATGAACCCCATAAGCTACCATTCTCTTCATTTCTCCTTTTGCAATTTTATGGTTTGATCCTGCAAAATGTACTCACTTGGGATAATCCTTATTCACGTGAATAGTTCTATTGAAGTCAATGAGACTTCTTCCATAAGGTAAGGTCTACTTGGCATGAGCAATGGATTGCAGGACTGGGTTCTTTCCAGATATTGTAGGATATGATTTCTCCATTGCAGCACTATCATGTTTATTGAAAAAAAGCTCCTTTAAATATTGGTGACTTCAACTTTAGCATGTTTGCAAGTTGTGTGCATTTAATTTGAGCCTCTATTATGACATTTTTTAAAAAAGTTTCCCTGCAGCTTTTGCAGACATTTCACTCTTGTGACTATACCTTTTCATTTCTATTTAACTTGCTTCCTCATTTTTGTGTCATTGCCTTTCTGAAGTTAAATGCTACTATGGTGGGCTTCTTTGGTATTTCTTACCCCCAGGAAGGATGTAATATTTAATTATATTATGGTCACTATTATCTCACTTTGGATCAGTTTGTGCTTGGCCCATACATGGGTGTGAAGTGCAGTAAATGATAAGGGTGTAAGAAGCCTTCCCCCGTTTGCACAGCCCAGGTATGGGTCAAAGACAACTGCAGTCCTCACACTCAAAGGAGCACAGAGACTGCTCCTTCTGTGCTTCCATAATAGGTGCATGGTGCTCCAAAAGGGCAGGGAAGAGGTGGTGCCCTCATATCCCTGACCTGAAAAGGGGTATGGTGCATGAGGAGAGCAAGCTGCATGGCCTTCCCCTCAGGAAGGCCCAGTGAGCCCCCCATGGAAGACCAGAACCACTCCGTGCCTAACACAGGGCTGTGCCTTTAGGGACACAATTGAGCCTCTTTTTTCTCATTAGCCATTGATACCAGAAGTCACTCCTACTACAAAACAATAGGCTGCAACGTTTCTTTTATCCCCTCAGGAAGTCACCGTTTTAACATATGCTTTTGTGACAGAGCTGAGATTGTTAGTGTGTGCAGCCAAGCTTGAGGGATGACCTCAGATATTTGCTCTGAAACTAAGAATGCCGGCTCCAGAGGCACTGTTTTTCCTAACTTGCATGACTGACAAGGTACAGTAGGGCATTTGGCATCAAGCCAAACAGGCGTGTGGCTGCTTATTGCAATGGTGGGAGGATGTTGTGTGGGAAGAACCTGGATTGCCTTGAGAGCCTCAAGGAAAGGAGGATTGGAGTCTCTGATTGCACAACTCCTTCCTGTGAAAGGAAGGGTAATCCATGTAAACGTACTGAAAGAGTGAGTTGTGAGTGGCGTCCTTCCTTTCTCTGCATCAGTGAGAAGCTGTGCAAGCGGAAGCTCTATGCCTATGATTTGATTCATGCTGCTGTGCATGGATCAGCTATTGGTAAGGACTAGTAGGTGTTCGGAACTGCAACTGGTCAGAAATTTTTCCATCAGAACAGAGTTTTTAAAAAAAATGGCAATTAATCAAACCTGAAATATCTTGGGTTTGACACATTTTCAGGGAATCAAAGGCAGGGTTCTGATGGGATCTTGCCTGTCAGACAGGTTTCCCTGGGAAACCTCGTAGCTCACTAGGGGGCTGCTAGACATCTTGAGTCTTCCAGGGCCTCTGGCTCTGAGGCAGCCCTGCCATGCAGACTGTCCCCACCCCTGGAAACCAGGTCTTTGAGGGTTTATGGTTCTGGCATAGGCAGCCATGTAAATAAATTTTGGGGGGGGATTTCCGGTCCGCAGGAAATTTCAAAGAATTACGAAGTTTTGCACGCCACTTGCCACATTGGACAAAACTTGAGCTTAAGAGGTAAGTGCAAAGTGCAACAGGACAGCCTGAACAATACAGTTCTTCCTATCTTAACTCTGTTGTGACACTCGCATCAGATACACAGATTCAAATGAACCTAGCTTTCAGACAGGAGACTTCCTGTGTCTGAACTTAGATGGTATATATAGATATAGAACCCTGAATGAGTCTATGATATCTGGCCAATTACCTCAGATTATGATGTCCAGTCTTATCTCTGATATATAAGGGTAAAGGTCCTGAAAGGTGATGGGTTCAGTCACAGAGACACCCTTGAAGCCTTTGATTATGTGGAAATGAACTATCTTTTCTTCACATTTTATATTAAGGACTTTACCAATCTGGAGGTTCTCCAAAAGTCAACAACCTCGAGGCCATGCTGATAAAAGCCCAACTATGCTGGGTTGGACACATCATTAGGATGCCTGAACATCGACTTCCCAGAAAAAATTTCTATGGAGAATTGGTACAAGGACATCGGAATCAAGGCTGCCCCCAGAAAGTGCTACAAAGACAGCATCAAGAACAGCATACACTTTGGTGCAATAAAACCAGATGATCTCAAGAAGGCTGCATCAAATATATCAGCCTGGCAACACACAGCACTCAGAGCTTTACAAGCCTTTGAAGAGGACAGAAATGATTGATTTTTAGCTGCAAGGGAAAAGCACCATACCACTGCTATAGCTACCAAGGCTCTCACCAATGACTTTGTCTGCCCAATTTGCTCACAAGCATGCGCGTCATGCTTTGGACTTCAGAGTCACTCCAGAATCCATGAAAAGAGAGAGCATGAAAATGTCATCATTGAACCGATGGACTAGGCGACATTAAGGACTATGGTCCTACATTTTATACCTGGATAAAATGATGTTCTCCGCTCCCAGATCAGAATTTTTATACACAGAATAGCCTAAGGGTTTTAATATAAAATCCCATCCTCTCCCCAAGATGTGCCTTGCTGCTGAATACTTGGAACAGATCATTCAGTCTGGCAGGGAAATAACTGGTATCAGACTGAGAGACTGACCACTGAGGTATTGTGCTGTACACAGAGAGCACTGGATTAGACCTTTTGCTCCAACATTATGCAAGTGGTTCTGTAAAGTACATAATAGTCTTATAATGGAAAAGCTTACTGACATGAGCTATTGATCCAGCATACTGATACTTTACTACTTTTTAATTAAATACACTGAATTTGAGGCATAGGCAGTGAAACCGTCTAGACACATTTTACCACATTGATTTTGAATGCAAGACATACTCAGTTAAACCCTCTTTATAACATCTATCTGTTCTATTAATATTCATAAATGTTAATTTCTTATTAGACTTACAGCTTTTTAATCACAATTGTGTAATGCAGCATGGTCTTTTTGTTCTATCTTTGTACAGTGCCTAACACAATGGGGTCCTGGACCACATCTGGGGCTCCTAAGTACTACAATAATAAAATAAATAAGTAAATCAATCAATCAATAATGGCCTCTTATCATGGGCTTTGGAAAAGGAAGTTAACACTGGAAGCAAACAGAAACTCAGATACAATGCCAGGAGGTGATGCTGTACAATTTTTCTCACAGCTCTGTTGCTTCATCTAAATTCCTGACATTTTAAATCTGCTGACTTTTGGCTTGAGTTACATATGTTAACAATCTCTCTTGCTATGTGTTATGCCTATAATATGGTGTTGCTTCTGCGAGTCTGTCAAAAACAGACAAGGGTGTGTTCTGGAAGCACACACAGAAACTATCACCCAAAACAACACATCTGATTTTAAATCCTTAATTGCCACCTTGAAGAGATCTTTGGTTTCAGTTAGTTCCCCAGCAAAAATCAGAATGAGATTATTCTCCTGTTAGGCAGGATAGTTTTTTGTTTGTTTGTTTGTTTGTTTGAAAAAAAAAAAAAAAAAACATGTGTAGACTAATCTAGGGCTCAATCCTACAAATTGCTGGACATTCCAGTCCCGATCCAGCAAAACATTTAAGCATGTGCTTAATTTTAAGCATGTGTACAGTCCCATTGAAGTGGGCTAATTCACACGCTTAATACTTTGCTGGATTAATACAGCCAGACGTCTCAGCACCTTTCAGGATTAAGCACTTAATTATTTACTTAACTCAGCTACTAACTAAAATATATCGTAATGAATGAAATCTTTCAGGAATAGTTCAGATGAATGGTTCAGATACAATTCAGATGGATTAAGATGTGACCTTGGCTAACAAACTGGAATGGTGGGAAGCTGTCCCTAGTGGGTCTCCCTTCCCCGGCCCCGCCCCACTGTCTACTTTGGATGAATCATGCAAAATGTACTTGAAACTCCTACTTATCTGAACATGCAAGAATGAAAATATTTGAGAGACAGAGAGAGGCATTTTGAGTAATTTAGGTGGTTTTCTTGTTTGGGAAACTACTCCCTTTGTGTCTATGTGATTAGAAAAGCCAGCTGAATTTGCCTCTGGCTGTGTGAGACAAGCAACAGAAAGCACATTCATTCTCCCACTCGTACCATTTTATGGGACACAAAAAGAAAAAGAATTTCACGAGCTCTTATTTAATAGAGTATAGGCATTTTAATCTTTTACGGTTAAAAAATACATTGATTGTTATTCAGACATAGCTTTTGTTAATGGAAGTTTGCTAGCTTTTCACATTTCTTCCATCCATTTCCAATGTTACTTCTCGCTTCCAGCTGGCAACAAAAATATACTGGGCCAAGAGCTGCTCAGTGCAAAGAGGATGGTATAACTACCCCCAACAGGTGCACAAGCCCCTGACCTGAATCCCTGCCTCTCTTTTGATGGCGATGAGAAAGACTACTCATAAGGGCGACTGGGAGGGATGGGGTATATTTGCATGAGCAAGTGAATAATCTGGGCATTAAAAGAAGCCTGAATACTATATTTCTTTCTTTAAATCTGCCTTGATAGCTTGATGAGAAGTGCATTTTCCAGCTTGTAACCAGACAGAGGGGACATGTAGAGAGACTTTGCCCAGCAAATGTGAACATCAAGCTGATGTCTTTCCAAAGGGCCAACCATGCCAAGATAGCATCAGCCTTTGCAACAGCATTTGGGGGCTCTATTTCTAATCTATCTACAATACCTGTTGAAAGTGCTGGAGTGGAACTGGTGACATAATCAATGACAAAGGTTGAGAATTGCTTTCATGCAGCTCTAAACAGTCTTAATAGCAAAATGATTAATTATATTTACAAGCAACAACTGTCACAGTACCTCCACAGTTTTAACATTAAATTATGCTGGTTCTGTCATTTTATTAATGCTGGGCTCATAGGTCTGAACTGACTTTTGCAGTCTGAAGGTAAACACAAGAGAGAGGTAATTACTATAGACATCTGCATGTGTGTTCCCAAGATGAGAATGAAAGCTTTCGTCAACCTGAAATATATTTATTACTATATGTACTTAGCTCCCATTACATAACAGGAGAGCAAATTTACCGAAAGAGAAGAAAATACAGATCAGCTGCGATACCACTGGTCATTCCCTCATTGGTTTCTTATAGATAACCCTATCTATAATATAGATGTTCAGCCCAAGGAAATTTATCTATATCATTACATTTGTAAACAGATCTGTCTATATTTATGTAGATAGGTCTATAGATAGTTACCAGTATAGCATTATAGATATACATGGACAGATATGAACATCCCAAAGAAACCAACAAGGAATTGAAAAGTAGTAGCTTTATAGACCTCCATTTCCAAGCAAACAGCTGTACAGAACTTGAATATATATTCACAAATGTGATTGTACAGTCAAATCTGATGGAATGTTGCACAAAAAGATCAATAAAAATATGATTTTTCAAAAATATAACAAAAAAATTCAAGACTTTCAAATTTTTAATGGAAACTTTAAAACAGAAAAATATCAGACTATGACTTCTGAAAAAATGATTTTTGTCAATTTCTGTTTTTCAGTTTGTTGTTTTCTACTGTCTCTGTAAAAACTTAGTCATATGGAGCCTTAAGCTGCATTGACTTCAGGCTCCTCACATGCTTAACATTAAGCAAGTGCATCAGTCTTTTGCAGGACAGCAGCAAAGTTATATTTTTCCAAAATCAGTTCATTTCAAAACTGGATTTTTTTTTCTATTTCAAAATAGAATGTTCCATTTTGAGATTTTTCCAGTTTGGAAACAGAAAAACTCCATTTTGAAAAAGAGTTTTGCAAAAAATGTGAAGACAGGGACACTGGACTGTTACAAAACATAATGGAACAGGCTGCTTTAAAATTTACTGAAATATCCATGGATTTTTTTTTTCTGCAGCATTTTTGACCAGCTTTAGCCTAACTTATCTGTGCCTTTTTGGAAATGCTATTAAATCAAGTAAAAATAGTAGGGGAAAATGAACTGTTCATATAAGAAACAAATATAAAGGTTGTACCCATTGTTTACTCACACAGTGGTTAGAAGAATAACCTTGCAAATGGCGATATTGGGAAAGCATTGTGAAAAAAATAAGAAAAAAAGTAATTAGCTGTTAACACAGGTGGCTAGAAAAATCTATCAAGATATTTATGCAGCCCTCATCACTATACTATCTAAGTACCTCATGCTCTATAATGTATATATCCTGGCAACACCCTGTGAGGTAGGGAAGTGCTATTATTTCCAGAGAGCAAAGAGGGATTCACACAAGAAATCTATGGCAGAATAGGGACTAGAACCTGGATCTCCCAAATGAGTTCCCTAGACTTGCCTTGACTTCATTTCCCTTCCCCTCCAAATACCCTTCTAATTGGCAGAGTTAAACTAGCCCAGAGTTAAGAAAGAAATACTGGTAAAAGAGATGTCACCTCAGGTTGCTGTTCTTTCCACACTCTTAGTACAGCTCTCTCAACATATCAGTGGAGGGCTCTACTCTCTCTTCTTGCAGGCAATAACGTGAATCAAGGAAGAGTAGCAGAGACTTCATAGGAGGCCTGATAATTAACTTAACTCGAGCCAGAGTCAAGACCCTTTTGAGGAAGTGAGATGAATCTTATCCAGTTTGAAATGAAGACAGCATCAGCCCAGACACCCCAGGTGGAGAACAGGGGGGCTGAGCCCCAAAGAATAAGCAATTAAATCAGCTGATTGTACACAATATGACTGTGCTATAAAAGTGTATTGAGTAAGGTCTTTTATGAAAGCTGGTGACACTGGTGATTAATATTGTGAAATGTATGTATGAAGACTTCATATGAGGAATTATGGATACTCACTGATATTAAGCTTTAAAGTTTGTGGCCAAACAAAAGGGAGAAATGGGTTTTCTCCCAGACAGGAGGGAAGGCAGCTATCTACCTGTCTCCAATGTAAATTAAGCATTACAGAATCAAAATAACAGAGGATCCATGTACATACAGATCAGCAGGGGGATGAGAAGTCAATGGGAAAGGAAGAACAGCAGGAGGTCATCCTGCCTCTAGGGCCAAAACAATGAGCCAAAGCAAAAAGCTATTTGGATATCAGGAATGAAGGGGAGCAGCACCCCATGAGCACACAAAAAGTGGATCCTCTTGGCCTGAAAACCAAGAGCACCTGGAACTGACAATAGGTGAGAAACCTGCTTAGAGAATGGTTGTAACTTGCTGAAATTGAGTTTGTCATTAAAAAGCATGTTTTGTTTGGTTTTACTTGTAGCAATATCTCTGTCTCTTCTATTCTTACTTATTATCTTCTTAAATATCTGCTCTTTGTGAATAAACTTATTCTTGTTTTATTACAAAACCTTCTCAGAGCTGAAGGGTGAAGTCCTCAGCTAAATTACCAGGCTGGATGTGTGCTCTCTCTCTTTGGAGACAGCAAACTTAACAATTTTCTTAACAATGACAGAGACTGGACACTGCATGGGAGATGGTTCTGAGGAGACCCATGACTGGAAGGACTCTTAGTGTCACCCTGCAAGGAATAACCAGGCTGGTGAAAGCCAGGGTGAAGCCATTGTGCTGTGATCAGGCTACTGTGTTCAGGACTTCGAACCAAGGCTGCACAGCACAGAAGCACCCAGGATTACAGGTGTAGCCTTTTTTATTGGTATTTAGAATTTAGTAATTTAGTACTAAACTACCATGGGTTCAGCTCCTGATGTTACAGTTTGAAGCACAGCGTGAAAATCACCTCTGGTGTTTTTCTCAGATTTGGAGACTCCAGAAACGCACAAAGTCCAAGGATAGTGACCACAATCACAAGTACAAAGTCTCATCTGTACTACAAGTTTTATTGAAGCGATGAGTAAAGTTACAAATACCCATGCATGTATAAATATAACAAAAAACCATGCAATGATTAAGACTGTAGTCATGCTCATATCC
Source organism: Malaclemys terrapin pileata (assembly GCF_027887155.1). Lineage (NCBI taxonomy): Eukaryota > Metazoa > Chordata > Testudines > Emydidae > Malaclemys > Malaclemys terrapin. The sequence goes on along the minus strand of NC_071507.1, from coordinate 180,475,299 downwards.
TCAAAGATATTTTAGGTCCCATGGATCTCTCAGCAGACAGTCATCAATACAGGGATGGTTCCTGCTAGGTCTTCCCACTTTTACCCAACCAGGAAACCTACCATCTTAGCATATGCATGAGAGTTTCAACCCTCTTTTGCTTATCTGTAGTTCCACACACCAGGAATATTGGGGTGACCCGTTTTTCATAGGTTGTTTCTTAGTTCCTTTTATTCTCATTAGCATCTACACACAACATACACTCTGCCTTCAGGATAGGACATTCCATGATGTTACAATCAGGTGTCTACTGATCTTGAGCAATACATTGCCATTTATTGCAATCTAATTTTCTGCAACGTTACCTATTGGCACATCTTTTACTGTAATCTTGTGACTTTACTGGCATAGGATTATTCCTAGGTCACCCACTTGTGTCAAGTGTTCTTAAGCCTATGGCCTAGTCTGGCTAAGTTAAATCTTACAGGCCTCAGCCTGTAGGCCTTGCATTCCAGCCATGCTTCACTTATATACCTAATATACACTCATCACTCTTAAATACCCATCAATCTTATACTTCTATAATCTTACAGTTTAAATCTATTTATCATACATTGATTATATATGAAATTGCATATGAATTGACCGTAACACCACATAACACAATGATAAATGGATGATAAAAAGAACAAATTGACAGGGCAGGATGACAGAATCCCTTACTATCTGGGTGAATGCCCATAGTATCACACTGGTGTTGCTAATCATGAACATTTCCATTAGTGTCACAAGGAGAGGGACTGGACACTGCAAAGACACATCTCTGGGGAACTCAGGAATTGGGATTCAGTGATTGTTACCTGCAAGGCAAGGTTTGGCCTGGCAGAGTCCTAAAGAATTTGCTGTCAAGGTAGACAGGCTGGTGTGTCAGGAAGCTGACACACAGCTGAGCAACAGCAAAACTTTCACGTACTGAGGCAGAGTGAGGTAACACAGTGGCTCACAATTCTGGTACGCCAAGCAGGATGTCACAGAGGGCTAGCAGAGACTCATGGGACAGGAAGGAGTAGCAGATACTCCATAGGAGGTCTGATAATTAAATTAACTTTAGCAGGAGTCAGAAGCCTTTTTGAGGAAGTGAAGTGAATAATCCAGTTTGACCTGAAAGACAGCATCTTGAGTGTGTCCCAGCACTTCCACCTTTACCCCACGATCTTACCAAAATGTTCCACTCGTACAACCAACCCCCCAAATGATAGCAGGGAAGATGCACAACTTCCACCTCAGTATATGCCCTCATTTAGATTTAGACTCAGCCAGGAAGGAGAATTATACTGGGGGTTTCAATTCCCTGAAAAATTTGAAAATACCAGATGCAGTTTCTTGCATTTTTGAAGTTTTTAATATATTTCAGAACAAGAGACCAAATCTTGAAGTCCTGGTTTGGCTTTAGTTAGCTTATTATTTCAAATACTTTGAGTCAATGGGAGTAAAAACCTCACTAACGGTCTGATCATGCACCATGGAGGTCAATGGGTGTTTTGCCCTTCCCTTCAATCGGGGGAGGATTTGGGCCTAAAACCTGGGTGAGAACTTCAGGATTTGGTCCAAAGATTTAGTGCAATAAAATGTACATCTGCCTGGGATGTATCTGGAGTTCTACACTAGAAGAACATAGCAGTGTTATGGTTTCTTAACAAGGCCACTGCAGTCACCTTTCAAAGGCAAAATATCTATACTCCAAACAAGAAATATAGTCTTCCTTTGAAAAAAGAACTGTTCTATTTTTCCAGGGCATGAGGCAACAGATTTTTTCCCCCTCTTGAGGCATCCAACGTCAAGGGAATTTGAACTGAGGTAATATGTCTGAAATACGAGGGGACTTGAAATGAGGTAGTATGGGGACTAGACTAGAAGCTTTGTCTATGCAAAATTATAAACAATGGTCATAATCTGCTCTCATGTTGGTGCAATCCTACTGAAGTAATTGAACCCCAATGTAAGTTACGTTCGGCCATAAACATGGCCTGTTGTATTTGAAATGGAAAAGGGAACAATTGTAAAGTGAGGAATTTAGTTGGAATACACTCCATCTGCATAGAACCTGAGCATCTGGGTTCTGTGTAAATGGACACAGAGCAGTTGGGAAGGTGAAATCCATCTCCGTTACCCAGGACCAAGGTGCAGAGCTGGGCTGGAACAACAGCCACAGCCCCTGCCTGCCAGTTGCATGGGGTACTGGGGCCAAGGGATCTGTATAATATGGCCTCTGATGGATTGGCATGGAGCCATTTGCCATAGAGTGTAGGGGACGTGTCAGCAGCCTCATGGCCACTCAGACAGTAAACCCTCACTCGCAACTTCTATGTCAGCTTTGTACTGGCTTCTGCAACCAGGTGAAGTTCATTCTGCACTGTAGCGTGAGAGATTTTACCACTTGATGACTCACACTTGCTTGGGGGGGGAGAAGGAGCTGCACTCAGTTATGACTCACTATATTGTATAAGGCCTTGGAAAATCAGTTTCCTGCAGACTGTAGCAATACATATTGGATGTATATCAAATATGCTGAAATAATTGGAACACAATTAAAATGTTCTAAAGCAAAAGAAAGAGAGAAAGGTTATTTGTCATGAGTCTTTTCTTTCACTGAGATAACCTATTAGCAGACTTATGCAGTACTTTCCTCTGAATTAGCCAAGACTTTAAAATTTTGACTAGAAATAGAACTGGGTGAACAGTTGGTTTTTTTCTGCATCCAAAGAGAATCTGGCAATTTTTGGCTTCCTGACAGTTTTCTTCAGAGCAACTATTTCTAGCACTTCACCAGAAAAAGGCAAGTTATTCTGAAGCAGGAAGAATGAACATATTTGGGAGTAAAAAATATGCTTTTCCAACTGCAAACATATCTTTCAATCTAACAGAATATGCAAAGGTTGGTGCTCACAGCAATGGTCTCTGAAAAAACACTACACTGTAAAGTATGTGTGCTGGCTGAGAGGGGTTTGATGGTCCAGCGGTTAAGGTGCTAATCCAGGACTCAGGAGACTGGTCTTCAGTTCTCTGCTCTGCCACAGGTTTCCTTTGGGGCCTTAGGCAAAACACTTAATGTTTATGTGCTTCAGTTTCCCATGGAGTTAATCAGGAGCATTTCCATACCTTACGGGGATGTTACAAAGAGAAACGTGCTAAAGACTGAGATGTTCAGGTACTATAGTAATGGAAGTCATAAAGGTATCCCATTACTTATACTGTAGTAGTGCCTAGGGGCACTATTGGGCTATGTGCTGTACAAACACAGAACATAAAGATGGTCCTTGCCCCAAACAGCTTGTAGTCTAATTAAGGCCTCTGCAAACCTAAGGGAGGTGCCTGCCATCTACAGCTATGATTTGTGGGTTTTTTTAAATATAACCAACTAGAGAAATATTGTTTGATTTCTTTCCCCAAAATTTCACTGTTCGGTGGAGCAGGACAGGCAGTATTTACAGCTGGACCAGTAACAAGCACACATACTGATATCTCACGACTCATCAGGGCTAGAATTGGGACTTTCATACGTCAGAATACCATGACATCTCCCCCACTTTTATAATGATATTAGGCTTTTGGTACTAGTGTAGATTGACCTTAACAGCAGAACGAGATTATGTATAGAAAAACTTTGTTACTTTTAGATGTTTCTATAATATTTTAGTTCTAGTTTGTTTCCATCCAAGGCCTTTACATTTCGACGCATGCATGAACCCAACCTGAACGTTAGCGATACATCAGCCTTGTGCTGACCTTCTCCGCCTGAGTGAATTTCACCCCACATACCTAATACTTAGATTTGGCATTTGGCAAATAGTAAATGTGAATCCAAATAGCCATCCTTCCTACTTGCCTGCAAAGAATCACAAACTCTCCCCTGACTGCCTCTGCAGGGCAGTTGCCCTTCATTCCCCTCTTTACCTCTCAAGGAAGAGAGAAGGTGGGGTAGACAGTGGGAATGGGGAGCACATTGCAATGGGGTCTGCCAGCTAGAGAGAGTGAGAGGGTGGCCATTTTACATAGTCAAAATAAAATAAGATTTTTAATGATTTGTGTATGAATACAGCCGTTGGATGTAAATCTGAGATTTGTCCCATTGCTAACTTACATGCTCATTAACAGTGCAATTCAGAGCTCAATGAAGTCAATGAAAAGACTCAGAGGGGTAGCCGTGTTAGTCTGGATCTGTGAAAAGCAACAGAGAGTCCTGGGGCACCTTTAAGACCAACAGATGTATTGGAGCATAAGCTTTCGTGGGTGAATACCCACTTCATCAGACATCTAACGAAGTGGGTATTCACCCACGAAAGCTTATGCTCCAATACATCTGTTAGTCTTAAAGGTGCCACAGGACTCTGTTGCTTTTAATTAAAAGACTGCAAATTATTTTAATGGCCAATGGCTCAGCCCCTAATTTTGGGATACTTAAGTGGAATTCTTGGGGGACATCTGTTTTTGTTTCAATAATGTTAAAAAGCGAAATAAATGTCAGTTAGCATGAAGCCTGCAACACTTCAGGTACATCCATGTGCATCTGAGTGCAGCTCAGTATAACATGCAGGAAGGGCTTGGGCATAGCTTTTTGCACAAGATGAACCTGACTTCTGAATAGCTTGGATGATTGCCATCGAAGTCCAGAACTGTGACAGCAAAACTGAATGGCTGCAGTATTAGTTGGATTCACATGGAGAACAGCCTCAAACAGACAACCATCTTACTCTGCTAGCAACACAAACAGTTTAGCTATTGGATTAAACTCTTTAAAATCAGGGAAGCTGACACATGAATACTGAGTTTTGCAGAGGAAGAAGATGGCAAAGACAACCTCCCTTCCCCGCCCCTGGTCTTTTCCCTATTTTATTAAAGTTAGCTGACAAGTAAGTTGGGTACTATTGTGAAAAACTCTGCAATTATAAAACAAGCCTTTAGGAGGCAGAGCCCAATAAAATATTAAAAGATGCATCCAATAATATTTTAAAGAAGGGAGAGATTCTGTAATTTTCTGCTCTGTGAATTTCAGAGACAACATGAAAATATTGATGGAGGCCCAGAAAAATCAGAGTGCTGATATACGTAGGGGGGAAAGTGCTCATTTCCCTGCATTTGGGACCAAGAAGCCAGACCCAAACTGGGGCTTTATTCTTCTGGGAAAGGATGTGAGTGAAGAAGTGTTGGTCGGATAGCTAGGAAATCTTTGACCCTAGTACAGTTACACACAGTTTATTTTTGGAGATATAAAAATAATGCAAAGACTTTGCAGAAAAAAGAAAAGTGAAAATCTGCAGTGTTGGGTTCTGAAGAACAGGGTAACTAGCAAACATCCTGCTCTTTCCTAATGATTTACTCTATGTCATCAGTGTGGGGGTGTGAGGAAAAAAAAAAGAGGTTAAGCAACAGGTTCATCTAATCTTTTCTCCTGGTGGCAGCATAATTTCAGTGCGCCATCTGTGAGAACAGTTGGGATTCAAAATCCTCATATGTACATGCAGACTTGAGAATGGAGACCTATCTTATTCCTTTCTTCTAGCTTCTGGTTCAACATGTGGAAATTGTTAGTTTTGGCTTCCAGGCCAGATCCACTCACCCCACACGGTGGATGTATTGGAGCACAGAATTGTTTTTCAAGCAATGGGAGAAAAAATGTGGATATTTGTTTTTAGAACAGATGAACAAAGATCTCTCTCTTCTGATGTCAGTGTTCATATCTGTTCTGGTACAGGATGTGTCATTGCTCTCTGTAACAAATTGTTATTGCATATTACAACATTCATTAAACAAAAAGTTAAAAGGAAAACTCCCAGGGTAGGGGATCTGTTTTTCACACAGATACATGGGAGATAGATATGGTTAACTCCTACTACTGTTATTAAGGTCTATATGCGTAAATCATCCCCAAGTGGCAATGAGCACATGAACCTCACAGACTAAATTCTGTACTCAGTTGCGGCCATGTAGCTCTCTGGAGAGTTTGGCTAATATTTTTAAAATGAGGTGCCTAATTTTAGGCACTTAATGTCACAATACTGAAAGTCAGTGAGTTCATGCAGCTCTCATTGACTTCACTGAGACTGTAAGTAAGTGGCCTGATTGTCAGAGGTGCTGAGCACCCACAGTTCCTACTGGAATCATGGATAGTTGTGGTGTTCAGCACCTCTGAAAATCCAGTCATTTATTTAAGTGCCTATGAATGGCTTTAGTACTTAAGTTTGAGCATTTGGGACTGTGGCTTGGAACTGTATGGGTATAAAAGTGTGGGTGTTTGGTTCATAGGTTTTAAAGATGGCACAGCTAATGGGATCATGTTTCTTGCCACAGAATCTGCAGTATGTGTAGTCTAGGGTGTTCAGTACCTGCTAGGTTTCTCTAAAGACTTAATCTCAAGAAGTCATCTCTTAACATTTTCAGAAACTCTGAGGATTCATAGATAAAGTTTTTTTTAAAAAGCATTCACACTATTCTAGGGCTATTGGAGGCAGTGGTGATATCTGATGTAAAAGCTTAAAACACAGAATAAAGAGCACTACTAGTCAGAAGAGGAAATACTTTAATGAAAGAGACAGAGGGGAAAACAGAATTGGGAGGCAATTATAATTTAGGGCTTAATTCTTGTCATGTTGACGTCAATGGCAGAATTCCCAATGACTTTTATGGGGGAAAAAAACAACTTTTTAGCCCAGAAACTGAATAGAATAGAATAATAATGAGCAGGTGAGATTACATTGTATAATTTCAAAACATGAAGGACAAATACAGGAGTCTAAATGACATCAATGTGTGTTCTGCATCATTAATAAGTTATGAGGAAAATATAAATAAAACCCAACATATCTGATGCACCTCTGTGCATTGCAGGATGTGAGCATTAAAAATGGAGAACTTAAAAACAGAAGAGATGAATCTGTGCTCAGGTGCCATGAAGGAGTGGTGGTTCAGCAAATGGAAACGTAAATAGAATGCCAGCCTCATTCTGTTCCACATCAATGCATCCCCATTGGGATTGTAAGCAAGAAAAAGAGGGCAGAATTTGGTTTGTTATATTCAACGCAAAGCAAGACATAACATTAAAACATTGTGGATCAAATTCACACTTGGTGTCAATTTGGTGTGAATCCACTGATGTCAGGTATGAATTTCTTCCCAAATTCTCAAAGTGGGCTCGCAGCTGTGGTGTCTGAGTGCTTTACAAATTGGTGTTGCTGTGTTGGGTTTTTTGGGGAGGGACTGGGGGTTTGGAGGGAGTGGTTGTTAGGTGTCTGTCTATCTCAAGTTTCTCTCCCCCACATGCTCTTTTACAATTTACTGAATTATTTATGGTGGGAAAGAAGTCAAATAAGTGACTCTTGCATTTGGCATGAAAGCAGTGAGATTAGTGGTTACTGATTATGAAAGGAGACACAGTCCCTGAAATAGCTTGAGCCAAACCCTTTGAGGGCTTCGGAGATCAAGATCAGAACCTTAATGTAATTCCATAATAATACAGGCCAGTTGCTAACTTCCTCTGTTTGAAGAATGATACATTCTTTCTGTCCAACTGGCACCTACCATAGAAACCCATGGCCCATTGCAATGGGCTGTAAGTTCCAAATGAGAAACATACATTAAAAAAACCACACAAACATACAGCACCATAGTTGGTGTTAGCTGATGACTTGCCAATAAAAAACAAATCCACCATTTTATGACAACTTGATAATATATTGGTAATATAGGAAGCACCTTCCGGAGCCCTAGCAAAGAGTCACAGAAGCCACTCAGTCACATAAAAGGATATTTGCAGGCAAAGACACACCCAACCCATTGTTTAAAAGGAAGAAAAATGAACTATATTAATTGAAAATCAATTAAATATTAATTAATTAGGATAGGACAGGTAACTTGCTAGTATGCCATAGGCCAGATCCACAGAGGGCATAAATCTCCATAAAGCTCGCTGTTTGAGTCCATGGAGCTATGCCATATTATACCAGCTGAAGATCTGGCCATGATAATATCAATACATTCCTTTTCTGCACATGATTTATACTGCAGCACCTCAGCCAGCTGTTGGGTCTGCCAACTGGGTGATTAAGGGCAACCACCCGCAATGCTATTTACTCAGAAACCTGCCACATGCAATGGGCTGATGACTGTCCCACCTCTCCTTCAAAAACATAGGTAGTGTTTGTACAAGGTAGCTTGCATGTGTTAGAAACATTTCTCTTCAACAAACTGTGCTCCACTCCAGTGATACTAGGCATTTTGTTCCCCTAAAACCACAGCCAATAACACCCTCCCTGTCTGAACACTAAAATGACTCCCCTTTAGTTTTGTATTCCCAATATTATATAGATAAGACATACATTTATGAAAATGTAAATAAGAGGTTCTGTGTTTAATGGTGGTAACTAATCATCTTAAAATTACTGTTTGCTGCAAACTGCTTAGTGAAGAAATGGTGCAACGAGCCAAAGCAGAAGGCCTCTTATATCCTCAGCCACACTAACACATAAAAGCAAAAAGACACTACACACTTTCTCAAACAGGAGTTCAGCTTAAACATTACATGCAGTCCATTTCTCACCTTCCCAACATCTCTGCAGAAAGAAAACTCGCCCCCACCACACAGACATTTCACTCCTCTCTCCCACATATAGCCACCAAATAGTAACTATTCAATAATAACTCATGTTAATGAGAGATGGGCCCAAACCACAATGTTCAGTTCCAACTCAGAACTTTTCTTGAGTCTGAGGTTGACAGGACTAGATCAGATCTGAACAATACCGTGATGTGGCTTGAGTGTTTCATTAGCTGACATTCTTTTGAGTAAGAAGGGTTCTTGACACAGTGTTTCCTAACCTTTTCCATAGCAGGCCCCCTCTGACACCCTCTCCTATCTAACCAGGACCCCACAGCCATTAGTTAGAGGGGTAAGGCAGGGTAGATGTAACCACATGACACCTCTTCATGACCCCCAGGTTCAGAGTCCCTGTCCTTGGGAGACACTGACCTACACTTGGATTGATCTTATTTTACCACCATTTTAATATTAAAATTATTCATTCAGGACTTGATTAAAAGCCCAGTGAAGTTAGTGGGAATCTTTGCTGTGGAACAGGTACCCTAATATTAAGAGTGATTAAAAGAAGCATTTGTGAGAACTGCAGCAACTTGCCCAGCTGAATTTACATTCTGATTGGAAGGCCCCCCTCTACTGTTCACATGTCCAGCAGGGAGTGTGACCTTCATGCATACCTTCGACACTGTGGTGACCAAGGTGAAGGAGTGAAATCCCACAGTCAAGTTAGAAGAAGCGCAGGAGAAACTGACATTTCAATATGCTTGACAAGTGAGGCGGACAAAGAAATGAGATTAGTATGGGATTCTGCAATGGGGGTGTGGGGTGGTTGGGCAGCAAATGAAAAACAACTACGTATAATGTTTACAGCACCCAAAACTATGCAAGATGCTTTAGAGGAAGAGCTTACAATCTATTATTAGATAGGATGAGTGAGGTTAATAAACAGCAGGAAGGAAAAGGGTTACAGCAAGAAGATCACGGTTACTCATTTAAGGCAAGCACATATTTGGCCGGGGCAGTAAAAAGTATTTTTGTTGCGATTTTTTTTTTTTAAATCATCACTGGCTCACTGCTGGTGGGTATCACAGCAGAAGGGAGTCCTAAGTAAAGAAGTGAATGAGGAGAGGGTAGTAGTTTGGAAGACTAGGAATGGGGGGGAGGGAGGGGAGGAAGGGGAGAAGTATCTGGTCATGGGCATTGTTTGGACATAGAACACATCGACTTACCCAGAGCTTGGTGGATGCTTAAGTTTGCAGAGGGATTTTACTGGATGTAGAAATAAAGCAGTTAAAATCTATCAGCATCCACTGAGCATTTGTTCCAAAAGACCAGATTTTCAGAGGCTAAACACGCAACATACACTATTTTAGTTCCCAGGGGTCAACTTCATTTGTCCATTTCTATTTTTTGAATCCTGAATATGAATGGCTGGGAAGCAGTGCACATTACATACAGGGGATGGTATGCTACACAGACTGGGAGTCTGTAAAACAATCACTAATCAAATTTTGTAAATGCAAGACAAAGAGACCTTGAAGCAATAACTTAGTTCAGCCTATGCAACATGCTTAGGGAGAATACACACAACTCATGTTTATGAAAGATTCTTCCTATATCTTTTCTCAGGATCCTTCTTGGGAACTGGAACTTGCAGGGCCAAAATATGCAATTGGTTAGATATTAGTAGATGAATCCTGATTACCACTTATTCTGTTCTTTTCTCTTCTCTATAGGTTCTTATGCTGCACTAATCATCATAGTGTCTGAGCATCTCCAAGCAGTGCATTAAGCTGGAAGTTTAAAAACATCTGTCATATGTTTGTTCTCTCAACCTCTCCCCGGGAGGAGAAATGTGTGCAGTGGAGTGTTTTGTTTTGGAATTTTTCATACACACACATTGCTATAATGTTTATGCTAGAGAAGGCGAGGTTAAAGAAATGAGCCTTGCACTACAAATGGCTGATATACAAGGTATTGCAGCCTGGGCCCTGTTCTCAGATGGGGAACTGCAGAGTCCCGCCCAGGGAAGGGTAAAAGCATGAAGCCTAACACCTGATGGGGTGCACTCAGAGACCAATGGGAGCAAGGGCAACTCACATCAGAGAGGAGGATTGGCAGAATCAGGCCTTACCTTTTCACCTTCCATGGCCCAAATCCAAATCCTATCTAGTGCTGCAAAGTGAAAAGAGTTTTCTGGACTTCTCTTAATCCCCAGTTTGTGACAGCAAAGTGTGCTGTAGGTTGGATGTTTCCGTTTGAGGATAGTCCAGTACAAAACCAACAAGGTGTTGCAGTGAAATGCTTTGGCAGAGTGGCCAGTGGATGTTTGCACATTGGCTGCTTACACTCACACAAGTGCCTGACTCAAATCAAGGCAACCCTTCCTAATATCTCGCGAGCATTATAAATACAACGAAAAAAAAAATCTCAGACACTTGTAGCTGAAAAACAGGGATCAAGAAGATTTCTGGAACAGGAAGTGAACAAAATGTAAACTGTAGTTAGACTACAGAGCATCCCATGTGCTATCTTCCCTTGCTCAGGGCCTAATTCTGTGAACATCACTCATCCTGACTAGCACCTTGTAATACAAATCAGTTGCACTGCTTTCAATTAAACCACCTATCTGGTAAGGAACTACCCATCTTGAGTAAACATGGGTGGAATTTGGCCCTCGATTAAAAGGTAAGGTTACTATTTCCATACTGCAAGTTTTCATACAGATTCTCTCTTTTCCTTAAAACTCTTCAAAGAGTTAAATGGTTGGGACAGACCAAGGAAAGGAAGGCATAATGTGCAAATCTAGACCCTGTTACTAGGTAATCTAGTCTATCCCTCTCTCTAGGCCTAGAACTCTGATCGCTGTGCTTTTGGAGCTGAGCAGTCTCCCTCTTGAACTAAAAAGAGGATTGCTATAGCAAAATGGAGAGACAGATCCCGTATCCCTTCTGTGGAACAACCATTAGAGGGAAACATTACTCACAAAGTTGGTAGATCATAACAGAACTCAATTCTGTTCCCAGTTTAGTTAATGATAATTTTGCCATTGACTTCAACAGGAACACATTCAAGTTTCAGAATTTGACTTCTTTTTAAGTATGTTTTATTTTCACAAAAACAATCTTGAATGTCCAAGCACAAGATTTACTATTAATGCATGCACTGGTTTCACTTAAATACTATATTATTTTTCTGTTTTAATCATCATATCATAAATTGCACTTGCTCTATTGCGAAAATGATTTTAACTGAGACCTTCTGGGAACATAACCACAGTTCCCTAGAAATTTGTCTCAGATAAACAATAAAGATAGCACATTCAGTTTTCTTCAGGTGACATTTCCACTATAATTGTTGCTATTCTGTGCTTTATTGTTCAGTTTCTAACTGCTAACATCTTGTAAACCCAGAATGATTTGGAAGATAAAACACTGAGTGAATTTTAGAAGAGCTAGAACACCAGACACAGGGTTTTAAAAATATCATTGTAACGAGAGAGAAAACAAAGGCACCCAAACATTTACACTTGTGCGGGCAAGTAAGATACCTTTATTTCCCCTGCCTTCCCAAGACATGATCTGAAGCCTAGTCCTCCTGTCCCATCAGATCCCTTAGATTTCAGTGGAAAGTGTGCCTGAGCAAGGACTGCAGTCGTGTCCTTTGGGAAGCAGAGAGGTAAACAGTCCCTTTGTCTTAGCCAGCCGTATGTGGAGACAGACAGTATGCAATAAGTCAGAAAGATTTTACTTATCAGAGCCTTAGACAACCATTTGTCAGTACTTAACAGTATTGCTGGATGACTCATTCCCATTTCTAATACCTATAAATACAGGGCATGTGTAGGAACACACTGTCTACATTGATTTTAATCTGGTCTCTTTTTGTGCTGCCTACAAATAGCTTAAAATGAACCCAATCAGATAAGCAGAGCAGAAAATGATTGCACGGTCACATACGGTAGGCCTTGAAAAGGCCAAAGAGAATACACAGCACAGAAACACTGATGTAGCCAAGAATCACTCATCAAGGGTGATTCCAGTTTCCTCAGTACCTAGCTTGAGTAACTCAGCTAGGCACGGCAAATCTCTGCCACAGAGTGGGTAGAAGTATCTTCTATCTCCAGGCTAAGTAGTTCCCTTGTTTCCATGGGGAGGAAGAACCAGAAGGTCTGCTTAGTGGCAGATCCTTTGATGCACCTGTTCTTCTCCTTACCTCGCTCTCAAAGAACTGAGCTCCATGCCATAGAGGAGTGCATACCCCTACCATGCCCCCCTAAACCTTGTACCAGCAAAAGGTAGAGACAAAACCTGCCTCCCAGGAAGTATCCGTATCTAATATTATAGCTGGACAAGAAATATGAGAGTTTTAGTGGTCAACATTTCCCCTCCCCATCCCAAAACAAGTCAAAATTTTTGAAAATTTTCATGAATCAGTAATACAAAAATCATATTGGTATGGACAAAATATTTCATTTCAATAATTTCAAAACATTTCATTTGGATTGCAACATTTTACAATTATGTAAAATAATTCTGTACATAATTTAACAAAAATTCTAAATTCAGATGTTTTGAACAAATAAAACATTGTTTTGAAAATGTCAAAAAATGGACATTTTGATAATTTCAAAAAAAAATTTCCTCCCAAATTTTTTCAAATCAAGAAATTCATTGGAAATGACCCTCTCTCATTAATGACACGTTTCAGAGTAGCAGCCGTGTTAGTCTGTATCCGCAAAAAGAAGAACAGGATGCATGCATCCGAAGAAGTGGGCTGTAGTCCACGAAAGCTTATGCTCTAATAAATTTGTTAGTCTCTAAGGTACCACAAGTCCTCCTGTTCTTCTCTCTCATTAAGTTTTGGTTTTGATGAACTGACATTTTCCAACTAAAACAGTTTAATCAAAAAATTCCCTACCAGCTCTAATATACAGATGACAACAAGCAGCTCTGCAAAAAAAATGCACCCTCCATCACCATCAGTGCCTAAATGCCTTGAAGAAAAAAAGCAAACGGATGAAGAGTAACTGACTCAAATTTAATTCCAAAGTAGTGGGAGGAGGAGTGAAATATATACAGGAAGCTTCCCAAAATGTTAACTTAACCATCAGCTGAGAACATTCAGACCGATTGTCATGTTAGGCCTTGGCTACACCGGCGCTGTACAGCGCTGCAACTTGCTGTGCTCAGGGGGGTGGAAACGCCCCCCCCCCCCCCCCCCCCGAGCGCAGTGAGTGCAGCGCTGTAAAGCACGAGTGTAATCAGCAAGCTATTCCCCTCGGAGAGGTGGAGTACATACAGCACTGCAAAAGCTCTCTCGCAGCGCTGGTGGCGTGACTACATTCGCGATTCACAGTGCTGCAGCGGCAGCGCTGTGAATTCCCAAGTGTAGCCAAGGCCTTAGTTTACAAAGACAGAGTAGTCTTTATGAATCAGATGTCCAATGCCTAATCCTCTTTTCATTCACACTAGTGTAAATCAAGAGTAACTCCATTAAAGCCAACAGTTACACATGTGTAAAAAACAGTGTAAGCGAGAAAAGATTCAAGACCACAAATTGCAAGAAGGGTGAGAATTGAATATTGCCCTATCTGCCTTATTCTCTTTGATGAAGACCTTGCCATTGTGAACCACATCTTATCACCTCCAGACTACCCAACCGCAGTTCACACTACCTGGAGGAGAAGAATGCAACTTGTAAAGCATGCAGCAGCTTGCACCTAAAAGTCCACCATCAGTGCACTTCTCCGATGCTCCATGTACTCCCTGTTTGCTTCTGACCTGCATTCAAAATCCTGATCCCAGCCAGACCCTATTCAAATCAAGATGCCCACCCTGCATCTTCATTAAAGGTTCCCCCTCTCCCCCCAGGAATAGCTCTATCTTACAGCAGTATTTGATAGGGATGGTGATAGATAAGAAGAGAGAAGGACCCAGAGAAAGGGAAGAGAAGGCAGAGGGAAGAAAATCCTGGAGATAGAAGACAAAATCATCCTCTCCCATGGAATAACCCATTTTACAAGGGAAACATCCCTTAGAGTTTTTCATGGAGATGTTCTAGGAGCAGGGAGGGCGGGGTTGTATGTTCACAGAAAAGCTGCCCCAAAGCCTAGCAGATCCTCCAAAATTCATGTGATGCCAGGGCCATCTGCATAAATCCTCTCTATCCCAGGGGTAGTTTTACACTTGCCAGCACTCCTGGCTCCCTGCCCACATGGGTCCATTGAGGCCACACTGCCATGGACCCCCTCTGACTAGGGTTCCCTGAGAAAGACAGGGGGTATCCTGCAGAAAAGTTACAGCTGGGGGCTATATTCATCTCTTCTTGCAAACTCATCCAAATTGGGGAGGCAGAAGGACGTGTACCTCCCAAAGCCAGCCTCACTGCTGTCCTGGCCTGTCCTCGTGATATTCCTTAGCTCAGCATGGACCCTGCACTTCATGGACAGTCCCCTGCAGGGTCTGGGGAGGTAGACAGTGGTACTAGAGAGAAATGACCACCCTACTTGACCCTGGCCAACTCAGCTTGTGCGCGGAGGGGCTCAGATCTGCCCATGGAAGACCCCCTGCCCAGATCTCAGGAGAAGGAAGGAGAGTGAGTCGGTGTGATCTGGGAGACAGAAGAGAAATCAAATAAGGATCTCCTTAAAGATAAATAAATGGGTATGTAGGACACAGAGATATTGAAAAGAAAATCACCTTAGAGGCAGGTTAGAGAGAATTAGTGAGAAAACTGCTGAAATTTTTTAAAGGAATTTTTGCTAAGACACAATTATTTATTGTGCCTCACTAATGATGCAGCCTAATTTGTTTAACCATTAAATAAAAATAAGCAAAAAGGCAAACGTTTGTGGTTAAATAATCTGTTTCCCTGATGCTAAATTATTGCTAGTGGCAAATATTTTCTCTTTGTTGCAATGAAAGTTTAATTTTAATTAAATGATAAAATGTTGAAACACATTTTTGAAATAGGCTGCTAGAAGCCTTGTTTTCTCAACAATTGTCATCTGGAGTAAGCCTCCAAAAGTTAACAAACAAATTATCTTACAAACGAGAATGATATTAACATTCCAGACTTCAACTGGTACAATTTAAAACCCACATCGTTTATTGAAAATCCATTGCTTACCGCCCCCTAGTCTATTAAAAATAAAAAAATTTCCTCTGATTTGCATTTGTTGTATTTTTTCTTCCTGTGGAGCTAAGATCTTGTTCTCCACCCACACATACTGCAGCTGCTAACTCCTGGTTATTTTAAAAAGATATTTAATAAAAAAACACATACTGAATAGGGAGTTAAGAGTTATTGCAATTAAACATCTGGATCCCCCCCTCCCCCCAAATACACACTTTTTCCTAGGGCTTTGGAAGATATTTTGACTTAAGGAAAAAGCTTTAGCTTTCCACTGAGCAATACTTGATGGAGTCTGAGCATTCATTTTGCATGTTGAAACATGCCCACTCCATTCTCATGAACAATGTGTTGCATGCATCTTTCAAAAGACTGTAAAATGGCAGGATTTATGTATTTATAGTAGCTGTCGAAACTAGACTGAGGCCAAACCTATAATAGGTGTAATGTGGTTTAGCTTGGAACCTCCTTAAAGAGAGGGGATTTCCTCTTTAGTTTTGTGAATATTGCAAAAAACCCTAACTGAAAAATTAGGCGGGGGAGGGGAGTTATAGATCCAGCACTTATCATAGCTGCAATGTGAATAGCTGCTTACCTGCATTGTTATAGGTGGGGAGCTACATTACTCATGGGGATTTGTCATGGACTCCTTCTCTAGCAGTGAAATTCAAAACAGGGCTTATGTGGGACTGAAGTGATGTGCTGGAACTGTGAATGGGGATGAATTTCACCTTAGGCCATTGGTTCACCTCTGGCCCTGAAATGTTAGTGACTGGAAGCTGTAATCATCTGAGGGATGTGTTTGAGTTGGTGTTCTCAGACTAATTGCTAATGGACACATGCTCTTATCTGAAAGGTATTATATCATGGTTCTATTTATTAATTAGTCTTAAATCTAACGATGTTGAATATAAATGTGTGTAGGGGGGAAAATTGCAGTGGATAAAAAAAGGACAATTTAAAATTATGGTCTATGTCTACTTCCCCAGTGCAAAGGGAAGAGATGGAAAGAAGAATCAGGTTAGAGAGAGTGTCTTTGGAAACCTGCATTGCAGCATGATGAGTAAGCTAGCTAAACACTTCAGATACCTGTGTACTGCTAGCCACTTTAAATGAAGCATGAAACAGAAATACAGACAGGCATGAAGAAAGTGGAACAGAATGAAAAGAGCAAAGCATGGGGATACAATTGTGGCATCAAAAATGAACAAACAACAAATGGGTAAAGGAAGAAACAAAGCAAAGGACATTTTGGAGATCATGGATAAGCTGAAGTAGGGTTGGCCATGTTTAAAGCTAAGAGACTATAAATATTTTAACAGAGGGCCAAATCCTGGCCTAATTTACAGCCTGTATAATCCCACGGTACCAGAATCTATATTTTCTTAATCTGGTGTAGATCTACTGACTCCACTGGAATAAATCCTGATCGACATAAGTGTGAGTGAGTCGAGACTCAGCCCGACTGATTTCAATAAGGTCACTTAGAGCAGGAATCTGCAGAATTTGGCACAGAGCGTGGAAGCCTAGGTAATGTTAAAGAGGACACAATGAAGGAGAAAACAGATATGAAATACTGTAATTCTTGTAAAGGAAGATCAGGAGTGTTCTGCAGTTATAGACACAAAAATAGGAATGAGAGTTTGGTTATGCTTACACAACAAAAATAATGCAAAAGAGATAAACTGATAAATATAATCCTACCACAGGAGAGAAACAGGGATGAAGACCAACTGAAATAAAAGAAATATAAAATGGTTTCTTTCCTTGGGGTAATAGATGTGGCTTTATGAGATGCTATACACCTTGCAGTGTGATTTAATTAGATGAATAGCTCTGTATTATTATCCAACCACATAATCACATTAGAATTTGACTTATTTACTTTTAACCACAATCAAGAGCTAATAGAGGGTCAAGCAGTTATCTAACTTTGGTTTTCTAGTTCTCTTTGAAGAGTTTGGAGTCATTTTAAAACAGAGAATGGATTTTTTTATTGTTTGTTCAAAAGATAAAAAGCAAAAACTCCCAAAGCTAATAAAACTGAAATTGAGTTGTAGAGCCATACAATCCTGAGCAAATAAATGAGTAATATAAATTAGTATTTAATGCCAAATATATGTATTTTAACTATTTTCAGCTGCTTTCAGATATATGAGCTGAAACCTAGTTTATATTGCTCTGTGGGATATTTTAATAATGTGCAGTATGAACATTAATTTAAATGATTTGAGTTGTCACCAACCAACAGGAAATGATCTGAAAAGACTTTCATGCTTATGATTTTAACTCTGCATGCTCTTCTTTATCCACATATGACCAATCCTCTTTATTAATCCATCTGCGCTCTTGACCTTAATGATATTATGTTGCAGTGAGTTCTGCAGGCTATTTGGGCAGTGTGTTAAAAAGAAATTCCTCTATTAGTTTTTAATTTGCTTTCAATGTCCTTGAATGTCCCCTTATTCTTGTACTGAGAGAAAAGGTGAAAAGAAATCACCTCATCTGCCTTCTCTGGATCATTAATTGTTTTGTATCTCTCTCTCGTTCCATATTATTTATTTCCTCTCTAATGTAAATCACATTTTCCATCTGTCTTTTACTGATGTTTTTCCATGCCTCTAATCATTCTTGTTGCCTCTTTCTGAACTCCCTATATTTTTGCTATAGCCTTTCTGAGACAGGGTAATCAGGACCGAAGACAATAGTCCAGTGAGGTCATATCATTCACTTATACATTGGCATAATATTTTTGGTATTATTCCATTCCTTATGCATCTTGGTTGCTTTTTTCACCACAGCTGCACATTGAGCATAGGTCTTAATTGATTGCACAGTAATACCCAGATCTTTTTCTTTTTTAATACAGGATGAAGATATACCCTAGTGGGCAGGGTCCTGGACTAGGATACAGGAGACCTGCGTTCAATTCCTGGTGCTGCCCCTGCTTTGCTGTATGACTGTCAGGCAAGTCACTTCAGTTTCCCCATTTATAAAATAGAGATAACAATACTGAACTGCTTTGCGGTTGATGAATGAAAAGCACCGTGTAAGACCTAGGCATTATTATTCCTGGGTTGTTCTATTAAATTTAGAATACAGTAAAGTGTAGAAGTAGTTTGGTTCTGGGCCATTATTGTTATAGGTAATAATTGTAATTAAGCATACAGTAGTGAAAGGTGCAACATAAATGTAACTAATTTTTGACCATGTCCTTGTATTACTAGATCACCAGACTGAAATAGGAAATTATATTACAGATGTTTACTTACGGGTCTTAACTACAACTGATATATATGTGTGTGTGTGTGTGTGTGTGTGTGTGTGTGTGTGTGTGTGTGTGTGTGTATATATACACACACACACACACACACACACACACACAAACACACTCTGGTAAGACAGTGCACATTCTTTAGCTGACTGCAGTTCATCAGTAGAGCACACTTTCTATTTAAGCATAGGGTATTATCAAAGAGTCTAGGAATTTTTGCAGTGCAGGGTGAGGTGCTGAATCTTCATGCACAGTAAAGATAGCAAGTAACTCTTCTATAGGAGTATGGGAAGGACTGAAGTTACAGACGACTCACTGTAAGGGCTTTTTGCCTTTTTTTTTTCCTTCTAGGAAAGCCAATTTGGCAGACAAGAGAAAGTAGGAAAGCTGGAAGCTTTTAGTTCTCCCTGATAGCCTAACGAAATACCTAGTACAGATGCAGGGAGCCAGCTTAAAAGCCTGGTGTCTGATAAGATGAGATACTGAGAACCAAGGAAAAAATGTGGTGCCTGCTGAGTTGAAACGGAAGTAAGGTTAAAAGGAGGTGTCCATAGCTCCAAACAGACTGCACAGGGACTAAGGAAAGAGTGTAAGGTGAAAAAGGAAAATTGCTGTGTTTGCTATAGTTTGAAAAGAAAAACTAGAGCAGCAGATGTGTTCAAAAAGGAAAAGTCTCAGTTCATAATCAATTTCATGCTCTATTCATCTCACAAGGAATATAGGCCAGGATCCAGAAAAGTACTGAAGCACATGCATAATTGTAAGTGGGTAAGTAGTCCCATTAAAGGCAATGGGGGTGCTCATAGGTACTCATTGCCTTCACTTGGACTATACACCTGCTTTAAATTATGCACATGCTTAAATGCTTTCCTGGAGCAAGGCCCACATTCTACACCTCCAGTCCTAGGTTTCCCATTAGGTTATGCAAATAAGTTTCTTGATGAATTATTAAGTCAAAGTTATTACAACTTCTATGATATAAATCATTTCACTGGTATATCTCCTTTCCTGTCTGTTCCATACAATTGTGTAGGCATATTAAAAATAAACAAAGTCAGCAAAACCTGCTAGGATTTAATCACATCATAGAGGTCAAGAGGGACTGCTCATTCTGACATACTTGAAGAACAGGGAGATGTACAAGGCACATGAGAACTTCTTAAACAGAAGAGGGCTAAACAGACTACACCCACCCAACTAAACAGTCTTCATTCCATAATGCTATTACTTGCAATGGCTGCTCTCTGTAATTATTATTAGCACCAGCAGGGAGCCAATAGTGGGAGATGGAGACGGATACATTACCCCCCCAACCCCCAATTTATTTGACATCCTGGAGAAAATGACTATTTCAGAGTCCAGTGAGATACTCTTAGTGGGAGGATAAGAGAAAACAGCAGAAAGAGAAAAGGCAGTTATTCTCTTTTCTATTCTAAGCACTGCAAACCTCCTGTAACTCCAGCAGTATTTTTAAATATATCTACATTTTAAATAAACTGTAAGAAAAAAAATGTTTCTGTTTGCTCTAATACAATATTGTTTGAAATCATGCAGCTGGATCTCTGGCTGTATCATTGTTCAAACTCCCACCCTCCATGCAATCATTTATAGAGACACTTCTTGTAAAAGAGGTAGAGGGACTAAGGGGTAGGGGGGATTGTTTAAGTCTATTTGTGTTTCTCTGCTAAGTTGAAGAGACAACAATGGTCTTTATGTTGAAATCTGTGCAGGAGGGACCATGGACTAAGTAACATGGGTGTTTTTTGTAGGTCAGAGGCTATGTTTTTGCTTATTAAGAATGCTTGGTGTTTTTCATTTATAGCTCTCATGAGGAAAGTAAGTCTAATTATTCCCATTTTACTGACAGGGAAACTGAAGCATAGATTAAATGACTTGCCAAAGCTGAGAATAGAGCCTGGGGTGAAATTCTTTCTCCACTGAAGTCAAATGGACTTCTACCATTGACTTCAATGGGGCCAGGATTTCACCCCAGGTCGCCCCAGTTCTCCCTCCAGTGTATGACACCAATTCCCTTACTTTGCATCTTGCAAATAAAATATACTGAGGAAAACCCGTCAGGTGTAGCCGATAACATGGCAGCAAGAACACAGACATGGTCAAACATATTGCTGAGGACTCGGTGAAATCCTGAGTAGGAATCAGAAAAAAAACATACCTAACTTGTGCAATCACACATTTTTCTAAAAGAAAACATAGCAAAAAGCCTTCCAGACTAAAATACCTATCAGATGGTTGCCTGAACCAGCTACTACAAAATACCCTTATTGTCCAAACTGATCCTTTGTGACAATTATTACTGCAACATATATGAATTGATCTGCTTGCTTGTGATGGGCAAGAAGACTACATTAAGCATCAAAAACTGTTTCATATACTTTGTTTTAAAAGCCCAACTGTGCAAATTGTAAATCATTACACAAAAATAAATAAAGTGTGTTAGCTGTAGAAGACAGTTATTTATTTATAAAGCACCTTCATTTACAGCATTCAAAAAAAAAAAAAAGGACCAAAGCTACTCATAAAGCTGAGTCAGAGACTGTAAAAACATGAGCTTGCCGAGATGGACCCAGAGAGATGGCTGTGACATTTAGTGGCTGCAATACCACTGGAACAGTAACTCCTCCAGAGGAAGTGGTAATGTGCTTACTCAAATTTTCTACCCTCCCTCAGGTTCCTGCATTGACAATCTGAAAGTCTTCAGCAGGCCTAAATCTGGAGACAGTAATGCTTCCCCACTTCCTCACTCAGGAAGCTTTAAATTACAAAGGATGGGTCACTTAAATTACTACTCATTCAGTTCCCAGCTTCAACTATCAGTAAATGGCTGTGATAAAGTATATGGATGCTGCAATAATAATTGTGTTACCTTGACATATCTGCAGCTACTGGATCATACTGCCTCACATACAGTATATTTGGTCAAAGGTTTTAGAAGCACAAATATTTATAAATGCTTGCAAGCAGTAATTTAGGCACTGATGTTATGTTCAGGCATTGATCAAACTGACCACAAAGCTTTCCCCAGAGGAAAAAAATTGCCCATAGTACTCACCCAGGCAAAATGTATTAATGAATAAGCAATAAGAGGTGGAAACAAGTTTGGTAGTACCTACAAGGTGATTCAGAGAGTTCTAATGCTTGTGTAGGTGATTCTAGTTTCTACCTCCTTTTTTAATGAAAGTGAGGCACCTAACAAGAATACTTTCTATTGAATAATGAATATAGATAAGCCCAACCCAAAACCTTGGATCCAACCCCTGAATTCTGGGAATCCCAAAAAGATAACAATCCAAACATGAACCTGGATCACCATCATTATAAACCTTTATATTATGGTAGCATCCAAAGTCCCCAATCAGGGAATGACTTGCTCCCAACTCTAAGAATTAGAAATCACAATGCTTTATCCATCCATCCCTGAATTTTTGAGGTAATTGGAGGAGCGGCAGGTTCACTATTTATATCTGAATTTTGCTGCATGGTTCCATTCCTAATAATAATCTAGTCCTGTTCCAGTTCACATGCATAGAGTGTTATCCTCCCCTTTGCTGGGTCACAGCTTTTAATAGTAATAGTTCCAAGCTCTTATATAACACTAACACTTTTCATCCTTTGAACTCAACAGTGCTTTACAAGGGAAGATAAGTGTCATTTTCCCTGTTTTACAGATGGAGAAACTCAGGTACAAACAGAAAGGAGAATTGACATGCCCAAGGTCAGCCAGCAGGCCAAAGCTGAGGGTCCCACACGTGTTATTATTCTAATGGCAAATTCACTAAATCTTAGTCCAGTGCCTTGTCTCCCTTTTAGATTAATTCTCATTTACTTTAAGAAGTTAAAGCATACAAAGAGGGCTGAGCAAGTATACTATGCATCAGTGAAATTTCAACCAGTGAGTTACTGCCTGCTCAGAAGTTAACCAAGGGTTATATAAATCGCAACCTAATCCTACATACCAATCCCAGAATCTCACACACAGGGCACTAAGTTAATGCCATGGTGATTCCATAGTGATTCCACTATACGTGGGTGCAAGTCCCATACTGGGCCAACTTCCTCCTATGATTGTGGTACAATGTGCACAAGTAGCAGGCAACAACAAAGAAATAAAGCTGATAACTTCAAGGCTAAGCCCAAGGCCAATGCTACTAAGAATTTATTAGCAGGGCAAAGAGGTACTATATTTTCCTAAGTGCCCCATGTTGTAATATGTAGCCTGAATTTATAGACGGAGGTGTAGCAGAAGACACATAGGGTCAAGTTCTTGGATGAGTTCTGGGCCTTTTGTGCAGCTTGCGGGCTGCTCTAACTCACACGAGCCCATGAGGGCTCATATCCCTGTTCACTGTAGCTGGGACTCAGTATGGTCTGGCTGCTCCTTCTCACCACCCCAACAGGCCTCCCAGTGCTGGGGTCACATGGAGGGGTTGGCTCCCCCAGGCCAGAAGAATTTTCATCTGGCCAGATCTAGCGCCTTTCAAAACATGTTGATGTGAACCAGACTAAATAATTATCACCCTGTGCGTTGGAAATGTGGCCAAAAAACATTCAGTCACCATTGCACTGACACATGGTTAGTGCGTTATCCATTTTTGGATTATCACACTGAGCCAACTACTTGGTTATTGCTTTATCACAGCTGGGAAAAAATGAAGGGAAACAGCAAAAACAAAAAAAGTTACCCAAGAAATTGGAAGAAAAATAATTAGAGGAAAATGCAAAAGTGCTGCTGATATATTAGCAGATAGGAGCTGGCTTTTTCCATGTCCCATAAAAACAGTTCATCCATATATACAAATAGTTAACTTGCATGGCTTCTGTAGAACAGGAAGAAGTCAAAGATGAATTGTCTCTTGCTTCATTACCAAATATTCTGGATAAGGCAGGAAGCAAAGTCCTAATCTAATTGTGCAATGGAGTCTAATGCCAATAATTGTATACCCAATATGATAGCTAAATTACTGGGATTTATCTGTTTCATCCAAAAGATTAGATTAGTTATGTTTTCAACTAGGAAACATTTCTTTTAACTTCTATGTTCTTGTTCAGGCATCTCTATCAGCAGTTTTAGAGAGGTTTAGACTAGTTGGTTGGCTAAACTAGTTCTGATTATGATTTTGTTCTTACAAGGGCAGATTTCCTGTGTTCTTCCCCTCTCTTTCCCCTGCTCAGGCAGCGCAAAGGGAGTATAAACCAAGTCTTCAGTGATTATAAATGTCTCCTACACCTCCTCCTCACAGCACCCACACAAGTTTTAATGGGACTACCCCATGCTTACAATTACAACACACACACACACACACCCCAGACAAAGCCAAGCATTCAAAAATCATGAGATTGGCTTAAATCATGAGCTGTAAAGAAGAAATTCATTTGGGGTTCTTTTTATTTGCCTTCTGGAGTTTGAGCCTTTGGGAATCAAGTTTTCTAGATTTTCCCTGCAACCATAAGAGCTAGAAACTAACTTTAAGCAAAATAAATAAAAGTGGAGATTTTCACATCAATACATGACTTCAATAGGAGTTGAAGGTATTCAGTACCTCAGAGGACCTAGATAATAATCAACTTCTAGGGTGAAATCCTGGTCCCATTGAAGTCAGTGAGAGTTTTGCCATTAACATCAATGGGTCCAGAATTTCATGCCTAACTGCTCAGCAGCACTCACATTGTGTTATTTATATTTATCGAATCTGAAAAAAACCCAGCCATTTGCCCATTGCCAGCTCAGACATCTGAAGAGGTGAAAGTGTTTCAAGCGCTTGTCTCTTTTTCTTTTTTTAATGGATAGAATCTTAAAGGGAAACAAAACAAAACAAACAAACAAACAAACAAACAAACAAACACCACAAGAGAAACCCCATGACAGCAGTGCTCAGAGTTCAGCTCCAGCCTGCGCGCAGATCTCTACACTGCAATTGTCAGCACCACTGCCCGAGCCCCATGAGCCCAAGTCAATTGACCTGGGCTCTGAGACTTGGTGCTGTGGGAGAGGGCAGGGAGGTTGTTGCAGTGTCGATGTACCCTAAGTGAAGTGGCCAGATTGTCAAAAGTGCTCAGAAGTTGCAGCTCCCATGGAGAAAGTCTGACCTATAGCAAATAATTAGAATATTCTTCACATTCATCCTATAATTTCAGTTTGTTGGTTTTCTTCTTTAATTCTCTTCATACTAAGTGCCCATCTCGCTGCCAACCACTCTTGGCTTGCTAATACTCATTACTTTACAGTAACACTGCAGTAATTTTAACATTGAGCACGGTATATATGTAAACTTGATGCAAAAGAATAAAATATTCTAGGGAAAACTGCATAAATAAATAAATGTTATATTATATACAGCCCTCAACTGAGTAAAATCCCTCGGGCACAAACAGTACAGTCTATTGTATTCAAGTTAATGTTCTTTTTAGATGGACATTATGGCCCTAAAAACAACACTTTTATTTTACAAAACAAAAGAAAGCATGTGATACTGTGATAGCTACAGTACACTGCCCTTTGGAAAAATAGTTTGGGTTTTTTTTTCCTTCAAAAGCTATTTTTTAAATGGTAATAGCAATTTCCTCAAATGCATGTTTATCACACAAAAGATTTTTAAATGCAATTTTAAATCTCTATCTACATTAGATTATGATGATCAGATTCTTATGCACATGGTTTATATTCAGCATAAGGTTAAGAGTAGCATATATGTATGCAATATGCCAAAGGTACTTTCCCTGAAGGCTATTACAGCTTCCCTTGACTTTTCACCTACCATATAATAGTCTCTAGAGGAAATTGCCTCATGAATCCTGGACTGATAAGAGCTTCTGCTTCTTCAGTGAAAGTCCCTGCTGCTACAATTGACACTTCAGTGCAGAATTTTGTGCCTGGTGCAGTATTGACATTTGAAAGGCTGCACTTCAAGAAAAAGACTGCCTTGCATCTGAAGAAATGAGGTTCTTACCCACGAAAGCTTATGCTCCCAATACTTCTGTTAGTCTTAAAAGGTGCCACAGGACCCTCTGTTGCTTTTTACAGATTCAGACTAACACGGCTACCCCTCTGATACTGTATTTCCAAGAATCACATCATACTGGCCACAGTAATGAGCTATAATGTTACACTGAGGTCCCAATCCTGCAAAAAAATATGTATCTGCTTAACTTTACACACTGGATAGTCCCTTTAATCTGATTGGGTTTACTTACAATCTGTAAAATAAAGCACACGAGTAAATCTTTGCAGCATCAGGGCCTAAAACCCTAACCCAGAAAGCTATTTACTCTTGTGAGGTGGCCCAATATGTATGTAAATCCGTTCTTTTTGTGTAGTCACAGTAATCCCAGATAAAAACATACTTGTGTTGTGGAAGTTATTACTTCCATATCCCACAGTGAGATTGTAGGGCTGGCAATGAGAAAAAAAAATTAAAAGCACACTTTACTTATAAACTAAGCATGTTTACTATGGAGACCAAGAGAAACATGGAAGCCCATAATGCCATTTTTACAGTTTACATCCAAAGCCACTGCTGAACACTTTTCCCTTTCTTCCACTCACGTGCAGTTCTCCCACGTTGGAGACAGGAAGAAGGATGGGTTAATCATCAGTTTGATATCAGAGGGGTAGCCGTGTTAGTCTGGATCTGTAAAAAGCAACAGAGTCCTGTGGCACCTTTAAGACTAACAGATGTATTGGAGCATAAGCTTTCGTGCGTGAATGCCCACTTCGTCGGATGCATCCGACGAAGTGGGCATTCACCCACGAAAGCTTATGCTCCAATACATCTGTTAGTCTTAAAGGTGCATCAGTTTGGGTCACTTCCGGACTTGGGAAAAGATTTCGGAGTTTTATACTCTCATCACTACTAATTCATTAAACAGGACTATCTGCTTGGTAACGTGAAGGACAGAAATATAAAGATAGTCCTTGCCTTGTAGCATTTATGGACAGAGAAGAAAAGATGCACTACAAAATTCAGAGGTGCTTTGGGATTGTAAACTCCTTGGAGACATTCTGTACATAATTATGGCCTCTTTATATCATAGTTAGCATGCATAAACTGATCTGTCACAAAAGAATCATCACCATAAACCCCACTTTCCCTTATCATTAAGATACTATCAACAAAAAAAAAATCACATGATTCTGAAAGCACAAAGACATGATCTAAACAATAATTACTCAACTTCCTGTGCAGGTTCAGAAGAAAAGCAGCTTGGAGACATTCTCCTGAAGGCAGAGAGAAAGGATTGCACTTTCATGGTGTACATAATTCTAGTTTCAGGCTGATTACGTGAATTCTCGGGGGCTTGTTCACCAAGACTCCAGTTAAGAGGGTATCCAAGCAATGGATGCTCAGGACTGTATTGCTGTAAAGCTAAGAATGTGTCCATATGGTCGGTCTCTCTCTCTCTCTCTCTATTATCTCAACATAACATTTATATTGTTTCACAATGGCTTGCAAAGACATCAGACTGGGAAGAAACATTTTGTAAACCTGGTGTAGTAAAGATTTGGGAAGTTTGCCACAGAACAGATTCAATCCAACCTTTCTTTTGTCACTCCTTCTCTCCCTCCCCCACCCCTCCACCACCCTGCCAACCCTCTCTTTTGCTTTCTATCCTGAAGCTCTAATTTGAAACAGAAAACAAATTGCTTGGCAAAGTGTATTTCTTGGATTCATGTTTATAAATTCTAGTCATGGAACTACTCATTTGAGGAATCGGTACATCCTAAGACTGGTTGAAAAAGAAGAAAATGTGGATGAGGCAAGAGTTACTTTTCCCCCTTTTTTCCACCACAAAAAAATGAACTATTTTGACCAGTTCTAATATATTCAGTGTAAATAAATTACAGTTAAGAACCTGAGTTACAGACATAAACTCAGTTAGTGCAAGTTAAATTTCATGGTATCCATCAAAAAATAGCCATGCATCATCTGTTTGTCTGTATGTTACCTGCATGAAGATCATTAATAAATAACATTGAGTTTGTGGTCAGTTGTAGTCAATGGAGTTTATGCCACTTTACACCACCTGAGGATCTGGCCCATAGCCTAATTGCAAACGTAGTGGAAGTGACTTTCTGAATGACATATAGCATGGCTATCATGGTTTATGTAGATTACAAGGCCAATCAATCCCACGTAATATATAATCCAGCTCTCATTTGGAAAGACTGTGAAGTCTTTATTCACATTAGTGAGCGATTATTCATGCACAGTCCCAGTGACTTCTGAATGGCTATTTGCATTGGTGATTAGGAGGGAGGAAATGGTTCACTGAAATCTGTGGTAAAACTCCCACTGATTTCAGAGGGAGCTGCAGCAGGTAGTTTAGGTGGATATCCATTTCTATTCTCTTCTATGTGGGTTTTTATACCATGCTCATCACTGTAATATCCGACTGCTTTCCAATAAGCCATGTGACTACACAACTGCCACATGTTGTATGTTCTCTACCCTCTCCCCAGAAATCAGTATATGCAGTGGAGTGTCTTGTGTTGGTAGGGGTTTTTATCATTAAATAAATATATCTATTACTATGTGTTTATACTACAGAAGGCAAGGTCAAAGAAATATGCCTTGTACTTGGAGTGGAAAGTGGTGTGGTTTGAGATAGTCCTTAGTTCCTGGGGGAGTTCATTCCACAGCCTGGGACCACCCCTGGAGAAGGTTTTGTCTCTGGCATGAACAAGCTTTACTCTTACTGCTGAGAGTTCCATTGCATTGACTTAATAGAGGTTGCAGGGATATAACTCAGAGCAAAATTTGTCTCTGGAGGCCAAAACATTATGGGTGGGATTTTCAAAAGCTCTTAAGTGAGAGGGAGAAAAGGACACCTCATGTATGTTAATATCATTTGTGTTTCTACTTGATGCATTTGCTATGGTCCCTTGGCTGGCTGTCAGATCATTTGGGGCCTGAATCAAAGCCCACCAGAGTCAATGACAGTCTTGGATCAGATTTTTAAGACACTAAGGGTATGTCTACATTGCAAAGAAAAACCACAGCACCAAGTATCAGAGCCCAGCTCAGTTGACATGGACTTGCGTCATGTCAACACTCAAAATAGTAGTGTAGATGTTCCTGCTCAGACTGGATCTTGAGTTCTGAGACCCTCCCCCTTCAAATGTTTACACTTATTTTTAGTCCTGTGTGCCCCAGTTAATTGACCGGGTCTCAGAGACGCAATGCCATGGGCTTTTCACAGAGTTTGCCTACATTGCAAAGCATCAATGTACTGTATATTAAATCCCCCTATCCAGCAAAGAACCTACCGATATACTTAAGCTGAAGCATGCAAAGAGTCACATGACTACTCACATTAAAGCTTAAACACTTCCTTACATGCTTTGCTCACTCAGGGTCTAAGATTCCAATAACATTGCTGCAGGGATGGAGTTGCCTCTACATGCAATGCAATATTGCATATATTTGAAGATTTGACTGTTGCAGAATACAGCACCAGTGCCACAGCAACAGTAGACATAGCGGGCTACTAGTGGGTAACTTTACTTCCTATCTTTTGGTGAAGACTAGGAAAAAAATTAGGTCACACTCAGAGCAACAGAAAGTGTTTATCCATCACTATAGTCACTTGTGTTGTAGCCAGAGGTGACAAATGTGCATGCATTGCTCATCAGCTGCCCTGCATATACCATTCTAAGAAAGAGGCCGGAAGAAGCAAACTGCAGTGAAGCCTTTTTAATAATTCCCAAGGAATTACTGCTTTGAGATGACCATTATTTTTTCATGAATAGGATTATAAATATGTAATGGAACATAAATATTTTTTATTTAGACTAATAAAAAATTTAATCATATAAAAGATTCATATCAACTAAAAATAATTTGGCCTCAAAAGCAACATACTAGCCAACTGTTCGTCCATTAAGGAAAACAGAGTTCAGCAAATACCACAAAAAGTATTGTACAAGTATTTACACAAATATTAAAATGTATTTGTTTTGGATGCATTTACATGAACATGTTTGTTTTACAGGAACATTTGGGTCTTACTTGCACAAATGCTCATGGAAAGCAGATTTTAAGTACAGATATTTGCACTGGCAATTGTATATTTTACAGGGCCACCCAGAGGATTCAGGGGGCCTGGGGCAAAACAATTTTGGGGGCCCTTTCCATTAAAAGGAAAGTTGCAATACTATATAATACTATATTCTCAGGGGGGCCTTGCGGGGCCCGGGGCAAATTGCCCCACTTGCCCCCCACCCTCTGGGCAGCCCTGATATTTTATATGGAATGGGATGCTTCTAGGCACAGTAGAACAGGGCTCCAAAAAACCCTTGCACAAAGGCAGTTAGAGTTATAAGAGGATCCAACTGTACACTAGTCAGTTAGGGGCCCCACATGTACAAGCAATTACTTTCTGGGAATGTGTCTAAAATGTAGACTCTGTACCTCACCAATAAATCTTACAGTAGCCTATTTTTTCTAGGAATTATGCTGCAGGCAAAACCTATGTTGCTTAGAAAAGAAAAGGTCTGAAGTTTTTTTCCAAATCAATTTCTTCTTATTCTCAGGTACCCCACCCTCAGAAATTTGATGCCTCAGTGATTTCTCCCTGCTTTTTTCTTGTTTGCAGAAGTTATCCTCAATGGAAGCAATCCCACAGGACTAAGTGTGACCAACCACAATCAACCAACATGGCTCAGATTTTGAATGCAAGTACTCATAGCAATTTTTTTCATGATGCCTTCTATAGCATGAAAATAAACTGGCAAAAGAATGTATCAAGCAAATACAAATAATAAATAAATGTGTGAAAACTGATCAGCCAACTGATCACAGTCCATGAGCAAACAAAGTTTTGTGAAGTGTGTGACTCATTGTGAGAATTATTTGCTCATTTCTATTTTAATTGTTTCATTGTTTTCAATTTTAATACTGATAAGAGAGTTTGTGAAGCCAGAACAGTTGAATGAAGGTAGCTAAAGGCTCTCTCCCCTACATATCAGGGTCAAGGAAAATGTCTGTTGAGTGTTCTGAGCAGCAGTACTTTTTACCTCTCTTAAAGAGGTGCTGGTTGTTCTCTCTCACACTCACACACAGCTGGCCTATGGGCACTAGCAGGTGCACAGTGGAGATTAAGGATGGCTGGTCAGATACTGCAAGGGGTGTGTCAAGAATATGGCAGGGAAGTGGCCAGAGTGCATTGCATTTCTGTAATCCACAGCTGGTGGACAGTCCCTTACAGACCATTGACAGCTGGTGCATGTCATAGAGACCCTGCTCTCTAAACAGCTCAGAAGGCGAGGCCAGGAATTGGGGAGCTGTAATCTGCTCCCTGATGGCACCCTCGCTCTCTGGAAGAGGGACACAGCAGCATAGCTAGCCCTGAGCATGGATCTTTGCATGCTGTGCAAAAAGATGGTCCAGTGGTTCAGGATCTACCTGAACACTTGTGGTCAATTCCTCTTCTGCCATTGGCCTGTGTGTGACATTAGGTGAGTCACTTAGTCCTTCTGTACCTCAGTTCCTCATGGGTAAAATGAGGATAATAGCTGTGAGAAGTACACCTCTACCCCAATATAACGCTGTCCTTGGGAGCCAAAAAATCTTACCATGTTATAGGTGAAACCGCATTATATTGAACTTGCTTTGATCTACCGGAGTGCATAGCCCTGCTCCCCCCCCCCCCCCCCCCCCGGAGCACTGCTTTACCATGTTATATGCGAATTCGTGTTATATCAGGTCGCATTATATCAGGGTAGAGGTGTACATTTAATATTGTGAGGTTGTGGCCACCCCAACACACCTCCTCCTGGCTGGCTATGGCACTGTGGCAATTTTTGCCTCAGTTTCCCCCACTGTCGTTTGGCCTACTCCAGCCAGAGTAGCATCCTGGCCTTCTGGCCAGACCACTTTATAGAGTCCAGCTCCTTCCAGGGCCTCAGACTTTTATCACAGTACCAAAATATCAAACCTTCAGCTCAGCCAGGCACAGTAGGCCACCTCTTACGGACATCTCAACTGCTATGGTCTCTCCCCCCCATCTCATTCCAGGATTTCCAAAAACCCCACTACCCAGAGCTAGCATATTCCTGCCCTCACTAAGGTGTGCAGGCAGACAGCAGCTTACCAGGGGGTTCTACCTCAGTCAGGCTTCCAGCTCACCCAGAAGAAGCCTCTCTGTTCTCCTTCTCAGCCTTCTTCCAGGCCACTTCCCAGACAGAGAGAATTCTCCATCTCCTCTCCTCAACAGGTTTCACCCAGTTTCCCCCATCTGGGTTTTTTTACTAATTAGTCCCAGCCCATCCTCTAGGTGCAAGCAGGCAAGTTAATTGGCTCTTAGGCCCAGATTAACCCTTTTATTGTGGGGGGAAGGAAGGGGGAAGAGTAACTATCCCATCACACAGATGCTCAGACACAATGGTAATAGAGGTCTGTGTTGGAGTGTACTTCCTGTACTGGCCCTGAGAGGGTAAATTAGGCCCACTTAACTGCCCAGGATGCACCTGAAGGAGGAGAAAGGAGAAGGGATTTATTAACCAGACAGGAGGCTCAGTTGTCAAGGTCAGGTGGGGCCTATATAAGCAGGGAAAGGATGCAGTCACTCCCTGGGAAGAGGGTGGTGGAAGTTAGAGCTAGTATTCTTTAGAAGAGGAAAATATGTATGGTAACCCTGCTGGAGAACTGAGTCATGAAAAGAAGGCTGTAATTCCTGGAGCCACAGGGACCACAGGATGAGAGAGCACCAAGAGAGACACTACCAGAGAAGGGGGCAATGGCTGGCCAAAGCTATTCCTGGGACTGCCACAAGGAGGCACCACCAGTGGTGAGTGGACCCAGTGATAGGGCCATAGGAGTAACTTAGACAGGCAGTATCCATCCTCCTTTGTAATGTTACTTCTCCCAGAAGTCCTACAGGAGATTTGCCTTAGTAAGGTCTGCAACATAATGCCTTAAAATTGCCCTGTCCAGTTGGCAAGCATAGGAAAATAGGAAAAACAACTATGCATGGCTGTTGTATTTTGCATTCCACTGCACCAAAATTATGAAATAATATTAGAAAAATACAGTATTTATTAAAAGTAAGGCATATTCTCCTGACCTTTTTATAACATTTTATTTATTTATATATATATATATATATATATATACACACACACACACACACACACACAAAATGCCTTACTTTTAATAAATACTGTGTGTGTATATGTGTGTCTATATCTATATCGATATATCGATATAGATATAGACACACATTTTCAGTGTTTTACATTTGTGAGTTTAGTCAAAACTGAGGCAACCATAGAATGCTTGAAAGAGTTGCTCCATGTGACAAGTGAATCAAATCCACATATTACTAACCCACCACACTGTATTTTCTTATGCTACCTTCCACAATCCAGGTTGAAAGACATTCTACAGGGAGCCATCCCTGATCAGTACGTTGCAAGAGTTTATACAAAGACATTTTTTACTGTAGACTTACAGCTTTATTGTTCCTGTCGTGTCTGCCAGAAGATCACAGGAATCATTTTCATATTACTAGGTTACACATTTCTAAAATTAAATTTAAAAATGAGTGACACATTTTTATTAAAAAAACACCATGGACAATACCTAACAGTGGTAATAGCTATAACATTTGACTGTTTTGGGGGGAAACAAAAGACTCATTACATTATTTTTTAAACAGCTTTGTCAACTCTCTCTTCTAAAATGTTTTTTTGAAAATAGGATTTAATTAATGAGACATCTAAAATGAAACACACAAAGTAATTACTTGTTGACATTTTAGAAACTTGGATTCTAAAACAGAATATTATTCAAATTGCATATGCTGCATCAGTCTGAATTATATTTACTAAATATTCAGAGACATTAGTTGGACCTAACAGGTTAACTAAATCCAAGAATTTTCTGATGATCTACAGAGCATCAATACCATATGCAAACTCATCAAATTTAATGCAACATCTGTCTGACATATGCTGTTGAATATGGTCTGTAAAGGAAGAGGCACTTTGGAAGCCCAAGTTACAAAATACTATTTAACTATTCTTTTACATCTTGTGTCGACTTTGAGCCAGCCAGATTAAGGGATTCCTTTCAGCTTTATTGGTTGGTTAAGTAGCAAGAGGCTTTTTGTAAATGTGGCATCATCATTATAATGTTACTAGTAAGTTGCTGTTCATGGTTGTGTCTGGATCCTATGTGGTTTGGACTAGAGTATTACAATTGAATTTTTTAAAAAAATTAATGTTTGGTAGATATGAAACTGAGTAGCTGGGAAAGCAATGAATTTCATTGTCGATTCCATAATTCATTGCAAAGCACATCCAATTACAATCTTTTACAACGTGCTCTGTACTAAGGAAACCATCTGATTGGCAAGGATTTCAGCTCAAGGTATGTATCACTAGAACTACACAGATCAGAACCTGAGACCCAATTTGTGCCTGTGAAATGAACAGGATTTTCCACTTCCATCAGTGGAGCCAGGACAAGCAGGTGCTTGGGACGGCCAAGGGAGAGAGGCGGCATGTGCGGCAATTCGGGGGCGGCAGGTCCCTCACTCCCTCTAGGAGCGAAGGACCTGCTGCCGAACTGCCACCGCCGATCACAGCTTTTTTATTTTTTTTCCCCCAATTGCCGCCGCCGCCGTCAATTTGCTTGGGGCGGCAGAACAAGGACAAGTGCAGAGTCCTGCACTAGGACAGAAGAATCGCATGCACTGCTACAGACTAGGGACTGAATGGCTAGGCAGCAGTTCTGCAGAAAAGGACGTAGGGGTTACAGTGGACGAGAAGCTGGATATGAGTCAACAGTGAGCCCTTGTCGCTAAGAAGGCTAACTGCATTTTGGGCTGTATAAGTAAGGACATTGCCAGCAGATCGAGGGGGGTGATCATTCCCCTCTATTCGACATTGGTGTGGCCTCATCTGGAGTACTGTGTCCAGTTTTGGGCCCCACACTACAAGAAGGATGTGGAAAAATTGGAAAGAGTCCAGCGGAGGGTAACGAAAATGATTAGGGGGCTGGAGCACATGACTTATGAGGAGAGGCTGAGGGAACTGGGATTGTTTAGTCTGCAGAAGAGAAGAATGAGGGGGGATTTGATAGCTGCTTTCAACTACCTGAAAGGGGGTTCCAAAGAGGATGGATCTAGACTGTTCTCAGTGGTGACAGATGACATAACAAGGAGTAATGGTCTCAAGTTGCAGTGGGGGAGGTTTAGGTTGGATATTAGGAAAAACTTTTTCTTTAGGAGGGTGGTGAAGCACTGGAATGGGTTACCTAGGGAGGTGATGGAATCTCCTTCCTTAGAGGTTTTCAAGGTCAGGGTTGACAAAGCCCTGGCTGGGATGATTTAGTTGGGAATTGGTCCTGCTCTGAGCAGGGGGTTGGACTAGATGACCTCCCGAGGTCCCTTCCAACCCTGATATTCTAAATGCTAGAGCCAGCCCTGCAGGACAAGACTCCTAGCAGTCACTTTACATTCACTCATACATATGACCATTAAAGGGAAAGTTGGGAAAAGAAAATCTTTAACACTGATCTCTATATTTCTTCTGTTTGGTTAATTTTAGTTGAAGATACTGTATACACTTCTACCCCATATAACGTGACCCAATATAACACGAACTCAGATATAACATGGTAAAGCAGCACTCCAGGGGGGTGGGCTACACACTCGGGTGGATCAAAACAAGTTCGATATAATGCGGTTTCACCTATAACACGGTAAGATTTTTTGGCTCCCGAGGACAGCTTTATATTGGGGTAGAGGTGTACTTAAGAACCTAGTTGGCACATGAAGATTGTAACTGGTGAAGGGAGAAAAAACACATACCTATTCAATACCATTTAGGATAATTGAGGCACCAGTCCAGCAAGTTGCAGAGCATCCTCAACTTACATTGATGATAACGGGACTGGAAGTTACTCAGCGCCACAAGTGAGCAGATCTTTTGCAATCACCATTGGCAAGGGAAAAGCAAATCAATGTAATTTTTTTTCAGACAAATACCACTCCCAACCGTCTATGTCAAAGTCAAACTGCTGGACATGTTAATTTTCTATTGCACAATGATTTGTTGCAAAAGGGGAGTAGACAATCCTAAAAAGCCTTTCTATATATACAGAAAAGGGGTGGGAAGGGAAGTGCACTATATTTTCTTTCAAAAAAAAAAACTTGTCAAGGGAAGTATTTGAAGTTTATGGCTGAAAATGAAAAACAGAACTAGTACAGTGTGAGTCAGCCCTTTATAAAAAAACAGTGGTGCAGTATTTTACATTAAGGGCAATATCCTCAGGTCCATGCTCAGACAGAATTCTCATTCAGGTCAATTGGAATTTGTCTGAGCAAGGTCTAAATGAAAACTGAGGAAACCTAATTGTTCAGAGCAAAGGTGCAGCATTTTGCATCATTACTGTATGTTATTGCAACAGTCCTTTATAACCGAGGATAGCAGCTCAAATCCATTATGGATAGACAAACTCTAGTCTAGCATTCACTTATAATTGTCATAAATGAAAGGAAATTTTTCCAAGGACATGACTAGACAGAAGCTGTGTTTTATCTGTCTGACTCTGCTTTGTTAATAAACACTTTTTACCCTTGAGACATACAGATAGATTTCAAGCTGGGGCTCATTGCCCACAAAAAACGGGCAAAAATTTGTTGCTGGTGATGGTAAATATTAATTTTTTCCACACAGTTTTACCAACAAACCTCTGTCCTGATCTGTAATACCTTTTTCCATCCTATTACCAGATGTCTTCTAAGCAGGGACTGTCACTTGTTCTGAAATGTATTAGACTGTTTGTGTTGTTATATGGCTACATGATTACTGCTGAATATATTGGAATATCTAAACTCTGGTCCTTCTTGACCTAATCTAGATCTCAATATATTAAACCAGTGCTGTCGGTCTCTTCTCACCTTATTTTTATGGATCCCAATTGCTTCATCCTGCAGGAACCTAAATAAATTCCCTCCATGTTTTTCCAAATGCTTCCAAGAAAGCAACAAAATTTGCTCTCTGTGAAGAAAGCAGGAGGTTCAACCAAGAAACTTGCCAGATTCCCCTTTATCTGGCTATATGTCAGTGGATCCATTGGGGGCTGAGGTCAGGAGCCATTCATGTGGAAGATCTATGCTCTCACGGGTTCTCTGACCCCAGCTTCCTGTCGGTATGGTTCCAGTGTGGAATTAACCTGTGGCACCTAGGCCACAGAGCCTCTTCTGAAGGCAGTAGGCTCTGGAATCTTCCTTTAAAGTGAGATCCCATTGTATGGAGAGGTTCCTCCTCAGGTAATATTAATTCCTGAGTAGATTCCCTATGGGGCTGAAAGAAGGACAATGTGTGTCCCAACCATTCCACTGTCCCATTCCTGTGACCCCATGGAGAGCTCTCTGTGGAGTCCAGGGAGGAGGAGATGGGGGCAGCTGAACCCTGCTCTTCCACATGAGTATGAACAGATCCATTTGCTGAGGGTGCCCTCCATAAGCAGGTCTGGGGAAAGTAATCTGGCTCATAATTCTTATGTATTTTACTCCTTTCCATCCCATCTTCTGTTGATTGCAATTGTAACTTCAGTTTTATAATTAAACAGGGGCGAGCTGCTCCCTTCATGGTTATCGCCAGTGTCATCACATATCAGCAGGGAAGGGATAAAAGGAAAAAAAACTGAGCTTACGCATAGCAGCTCAGCCATATGCTCACGTTCTGATTACCAGGTAAACTACTTTTATATATGGATCTCATGGGTCAAAACCATCACTGACATAAACCAGAGCAAATCTCAGTAAAGTTCATGAAGCTGGGCCCACTTGTAGCTGAGGTGAATTTGGCCTGTTGTGTTGAGTCAACCAGTTACATTTATACCATCAGTTTGCTCCTGAGCCTCCACAATCAATGTCGTTTCAAATCTCGTGTCAACAATACAAGTCTCTCTAAGCTAATTTCCTCCTATTTTCAAAAACATTCCTAACCTTTAGTGCTTCCATCACATGGCTTATTACTATTCCATTGTAGGCTCTTTATTTTACTTTGGGGAATGCACCACCCAATTTCTGATTACTTTGTTTTTCCTAACATGTTAGCCACTGCAATGTAGTTAAGCATAAAGGAAATATTAACATGATAAGAAAGGACAGAATAACCCCCTGATAAAATTATCTACTCCAAAATGCTGCATTGCCTCATACCTCTGTGTGCTTAGAGCATGGGACTACAGAGAACTTTTATCTCCATGTGCATAGTTTCAGTTGTGATTTTAGTCATAAACAAAATATGATTGACCTTAAAATATGACTGTCCAGTTATGCCTTAGCTAGATTTGCAGCATTATCTATAATTCCCATACACAGTACACTATGCGGTGTTATACTCAGTCACCACAGCAGACTGTTAAAATTGAGTTTACAGGGGCTGATAGTGATTAAGATACTTTACAAGAGATGCACATTTTTAGAAATGAAGAGTTTTTGTCTCCCAGCTGGTGACCATCTGGTGTTCCTGGCTGATGTTGATGAGTATTAATGTAAGTCATTATTGTATCAGTCTTCCATACACACAGACCACCCACCCCTTATTGGCTCTAAAGCTTGATCCCATAACAGCACCTTTGTTATCCTCTCAGGAGTGTCATTTGTGTGTATTTTTGCCTTCTGCAAAAATATAGTCCCCCAGGGAGAAAAAACAGCAATTTGCAACACTAAAAGATAATAAAAGTTTTCCTATTATTAGATCAAACTTTAATGCATGCCAAGGCGAGTAAAGATTACATATATTTTCATCTGGTGGCTGTTTGATTGCCTTTGTGGAATGGATGGACTCATAGAAATTGACAGACTGGATCAGATCCGAGGTCCAGCTAGACCACTATCCTGCCTCCAACAATGGCCAACATAAGATGCTTCAGAGGAAAATGAACCCTGTAGTAGGCAGATGTGTGGTAATCTGACCCCTCCCTCCCTCCTCTCCCCTCCCCCCCCCCCCCCCCCCACAGTTTCATCCTGTTCTCTAATAGTTAGAGATTGGCTTAAGCCCTGAAGCATAAGGCTTAATCTCCTTTACACAAATTTTGTTATTAATTATCCATAAGTTTCCAATACCTTTTTGAATCTTAAGTTCTTGACCTTGACTTGCTGTGGTAATGAGTTCCACAGTCTAATTGTGCCTTGTGTGGAAAAACTGGTTTATCAGTGTTGAATTTTCTACCTTTCAATTTCATTGAAAGTCTCCTTGTGTTTAATGTTATGACAGGGAGAACAGACATTCCCAATCTTTCTATAGACCACTCACTATTTTGTATACTTTTATCATATCCCCTCCTATTCACTCCTTTTTAAGAGATTGAAAAGGCTGGGATTCTCTCTCTCTCTCTTAATAGTTTTTCCAAGCTATTGATCATTGCTATCACTCTTCTCTGAACCCCCTCTAGTTCTGCAATATCCTGTTTGAGAAGGAGTGACCAGCATTGCACACAATATTCCAGAGGAGACAATGCCACTGATTATATAAAGGTATCATATTCTCCATATAATTCACCATCCAATTTCTCATGCTACCTAATATCGTTTGCTTTTTTGATCACAGCTGCATGTTGAGCCTTCACTGAGCTGGCTACAATGATGGTCCATCTCTTGAGTTGTTCTTAACACAATTCCATTCCCAACTGACAAGGGCCCACACCACAAATGCCACTACCTTTGGCACTAATTGGCATTTTAAGCTCTGAACTATCAATGGCCCACATGGCACAAGCAAACTCGTGCACAGTTGGTGGTAGCAATCTGAGCAGACTGTCCAATGACTAAATTGGCATGGAGACCAAAATACTTTTTCACCCTTAGGTGGTCTCTTCAGATTACAGTTGAGGCACGTCAACAGGGCTGCTAGGAGGGTCATGGCTTGGGCTATACATTGTATACACACTTAAAGGTCATCAGGTTACAGAGGTACAGAAGTGGGGAGAGCTGTTTCTGTGACAGGCATTCCTTTAAGCCTCTTCATGAGGTTGTGCACGCGCACACACACAAACACACACACGAGCGGACCTATAAATTATGCAGTTCAGGGGCTGCATGGAGGGTTAAGGGGCAGAGTGAAAGCAAGTCTTCCTGCAAATCTCCTGTCTCCAGCCCCCAGAGATTAATGGGTCTAGAGGGTGGCATGCCCCAATTTTGTGTGTGTTTGAGTCCTATTATTTAGCCCTGTATGTGCTCACTCTCCCCAGTGCCAGGGACATAAAGGAATTTGGTATAAATATTTATAAATGGCATTCCACACAACCACATTGTCATGCAACAACTGCGCTCTATGCTCAGGTATGTTTTACACAAGAATCTGCTGGAGGATTTTAGAGTCACTCAATTCCTCATATGATGGCTCATTTCTTTGAGTGTGATATGTGTGTGTGCCAATGTATTTTACTGACTTTTAATCAACACTAAATAATATGCAAGCGTTTAAAAGAAACATACCAACTAATAGGAGAAGGTGCCATAGTCTCACTTATTGCTCATGAAATAAAACAGAATGGTTCAGCTGGGAACACATTTTCTAAAATGTATCACTATTAAAGCCAAATATTTTATACATGCAGAACCTACACTTGCATTACTCATGCCTAACTTATACATTCCCACTCATCTTGCCTCTATAACAAGACACTACTGCCATTTTAATATGCAACTTCAGCATCTGCAGACTACAGGATTTAAGCAACACAGTGCAGATTTTAAGTCACTTCTGATCATGGCCTCAGTCCTGCAGCAGGACAAGCTTGTGCTGACCTTGGACCCATGCAGTCCCCTTGATGGCACAAAGCATGGAGAGCAGTGGCAATTAATGAAGCTGTGCATCATGGCAGGGGTCTTAGCAGATCTAAATGCAAGATCAGGGCTTAAATTAGTATAATGGTGCCTATGAACTACACACTATATTTAGGCAAACATTAAAATGTAATGAGGACGCACACAGAACAGAGAGTTCTAACTCTGTGCTCCTTAGGGAAAAATCCTACAGAATTTAGCACAGAATGACATCCCTTCCATGGAATTTTAAATTCAGCCTATACAATTGTATATCAGAGAAACGGTTTTGAAATGAGTTTTGTAAGCTTCGAGTGATTTCTATAGTACACTACTGGTTCATTCCTATTAAATTCTACAGGGCTTTTACATGGCCCACTTCCAAAGATCCTTGCTGAGAGAGTTTGCCTGAATAAGGACCTCAGAATTTTGCCTAGACAAGAAAAGTCTCAGACCTCAGATTACATAAATGATATTCAAAGTAATGATTCCATTATGGTGGATTCTCTCGGAGCCAACCACTTGTTTCACAGACAATGTTGTTAGTGAATGAGATGTGGGATGTGATTTTTTATTGTCCGTGCATATGGAATTCCCCCTTTTGAGTCACAGAATCAACTCTGAAGGTTTTGTGCACGAGGCTATTGTGGTGATCTTACAAACTTCAAAGTAAAGAAAAACAAGCCATGGCAATCCCCTGGCATTGTACACATGTGCAGCATTACTTTCATTTGAATGTGACACTGACACTGGGGGAAGGGGGGAAACATGACTCAGACCTTGCCTTTAGCAAGTGTGTGCAAATAATAAGTTACTTTTAAATAACAGGAATGTCCTCCAAGGGGAATGGCCCTTCGGATACTCGATGCAATAGCAGTGGCTTACCTCTCCAGCACTAAGTGTGGATGCTGCTTCTGTTTTTCTTTCTCCAGTGAGAAACTTTAGTCCTCCAGCCCAACTCAAACGTCTTCCTTTCCCAAGTAAGCAACAATTCCAAACCCTCTACTCTACAATGCAGGGGCTCATACCCATTGGTCTAGGGGCTCACAGGCAGTCCTTTACCAGTGAGCTTCTTACACAGCCCCTTAGTGGAGAATCCTAAGCAGATACTGTTCTCTCCAAGCCGTCTCGAGTTTTTAGTCCTAAACACCCACTCTTCTTCAACATGATTTCCCCTTGTCCAAAATCCCTCCTAGGCCCTTTAGCTGGGGAAACTCATCAGCTGCGTTCCCAGCCCCAAAAGTTCAAAAATCAGAATCAGACTCTACAATATCATGAGATTGGCCCGAACACCTTGAGAT
Source organism: Malaclemys terrapin pileata (assembly GCF_027887155.1). NCBI lineage: Eukaryota > Metazoa > Chordata > Testudines > Emydidae > Malaclemys > Malaclemys terrapin. Next base: position 180,433,217 of record NC_071507.1, on the reverse strand, counting down.
GGTTTTAATATACTACATAATAGTTTTTGGTCTTGTGGGTGACAGGGGTCCCCTCAAATCTTCTCCAGACCCCACTTCAGGTCCTTGTACTGTCTTTCTCTGTCCCCCCAAAAGACACCCAAGGGGTTCTTAGAGCAAAAAGAAAAGTCTTCTCTCCTCTTTCTGCCCTTATCGGAGAGAGAGTCCATAGGAAACTGAAAAGAAGCAAGGGTGACCTAGAACTCAGGCCATCTTCCTGGGTCAACCCTTTGTGCTTAGTCTACATGGAATCCACCTCCAGCCCCTTCTCATAGGGCATGCTCCTCTGAGGCTGGGTCATACAGCTTCAGGAGCAGTGAGGCTTGTTCTTGTCTCCCTCTAGGCAGGCCTGTCTGACACAGGGTAACCTTCTCTCTCTTTACCACCCCTGCCTGTGGCAGGTTTTTCCTTTTAAGCTCCCTATTCTCCAGGGGATACAAGCCTTGCAAGTGCACCTCATTGGTTTCCCTGAGTTTGCTGATGCCTGCCTTCTTGAAATCCATTATCTTTATTCTGCTGTTTTCCTTCCTACTATTCCTTAAAATCATGAACTCATCATTCCATGATCACTTTCACCCAAACTGCCTTCCACTTTCAAATTCTCAACCATTTCCCTCCATATTTGTCAACATCAAATCTAGAACAGCCTATCCACCAATTTGTTTCCCCACCTTCTGAAATAAAAATTTGTCTCCAATGCATGCCAAGAATTTATTGTATAATCTGTTCCCTGCTGTATTACTTTCAGAGTGGATGTCTGGGTCATTGAGTCCCCCATCACCATCAAGTCTTGGATGACATTGTTAGGTTTTTAAAAAAAAAGGCTCATCCACCTTGTCTTCCTTGTTAGGTGGTCTATAATAGACACCTGCCATGACATCCTTTTTGGGGGTTTTTTACCCCTTTTGTCCTTATGCAGAGACTCTCAACAAGTCTGTCTCCTATTTCCATCTCAACCTCAGTCCAAGTGTGTACATATATGATATGCAACACCATATTTGCAGCCAGGCATTCACCTCCAGGATGCATCTGTCTCTGCCTGGGCCCCTACCCTTGACTGGAAGGATTGAAGAGAACACCACCTGCACCACGAGCTCCTTCACCTTTACTCCCAGAGTCCTGTGATCAGGTCTGATCTACTCAGGGTCAGACCTAGGGATGTAAAATGTTAACTGGTAAGCATTAGTCTTACCGGTTAACCCGCCTTAACCCACACTGGCCGGAGTGGGCCCAGCCACGCCTCTTGGTGGGAGCAGTGCTGGCCCCAGCTGGAGCAGCTCCAACCTCAGCCGTGCTGGCTGGCAGGATCAGCCCCAACCGCTTAATTGGTTAACTGTTTAAATGAAATATTTTAAATCATTTAAACAGTTATCTTTTTAAATGGTATTTACATCCCTAGTCAAACCTCACAGTATCATTATTGTCCACACAGATGAGCACCATGGGATAGTAGTCAGAAGGTCAGATAATCCTCTACAATCCCTCTGTAACATCTGACACGGGCCCCTGGTAGGTAGTATACCTCCCAGGATGCCAGGTTAGGCTGTCAGATAGGTGCCTATGCCCCTTCAGAAGGGAGTCATTGACCAGCACTACTCTGTTTCCTCTTGGGAGTGGTGGCTGCCATCATCCTTGGAAGTACAGAGTTTCTCCTCCTCCTCCTCAAACTTTGGGGGAGATCCCTCCTTGCCCGGACAGCATAACAATTCTTCATCACTATGGTCAGTGGGTTGGGAGCTGAGGTGGAGCACTGCCTGCCACCAGAAGTCAATGTCCTCCCTGTGACAGTGCCATACCCTCCTCCCTGGGTGGTTTGACAGCAATCCTCTCTAGGTGGATAACTTCCTCAGACTTGGAGGTCTCCATATGAATACACTCTATGAATTTCTCATGGGCATGGATGCACCTCAACCTAGCCACCTCCAACCTGGTTATCTATGAAAGGGAAATGCAGGCCACAGACCCTGAAAAGCCACACCAGGATCTGGGTAGAGACATTCATGGTCAGGTCCTCTTTCAATGAATCTTCAGCCCCCTATCTTCTGTCCCCTCTCTTCTGTTCCCCTCTCTCCTCCCCATGCACCATTGCACAGCAGAGCTGTAATGGTTCTCTTCTTACAGAGTGTTTTACAGCTGTGGAAAATGGAGATTAATTTTCCCCTCGATGCATTGATAACAGCCCTTAGAATTTTCTCCATTTCTTTTAAAGAAAATCAATAGCTGACTAAGTTACCATTGTGCCCTTTCTGTAGAGTCCTTTACTGAGACCACTTTTATTCCAGGAGTACATACAGAGTGGTAGCAAAAGCACAGATTGGAATTTGTGGGGTTCACTCAAGAGGAAACTCTCAGGCTTTTAAATTCTCAATGCAGGTAAGGAGAAGGCACTGGAAAAGGTGCACTTTTTTTGTTCTCCTAGACTCAGATCAGGCGGGGTTAGAAGTAGAAGAAGGCCCCCTCAGAAAGGGATGTGGGAAAAACAGAGCCAGTCCTCGAAACAGCACAAAAGGTAAAGTGCCATAAGACCCCCCTCCATTGTTACGAATGGGCAGATCACCTCCAACAGAGGTAGTAAAGAAACAGGAGAATGCAGGGTGTATAAGAGCCTTTTCTACAGCGAGAAAATGAGGGAGGCTAATTGACTTGAACTAGGGGAAGGGGAATCGTGGTGAAGGGAGGGGAACTCATCTGGAGTCACAGGAGATTACACACAGTGCGGGAGACACAAGAACTGTTGCCTGCCTTTGGCATTGCTTCAGCATACCTTTTTGAAAACTTATAGGAATGGCTCAGCTGAGACCATCCTATAAAGAGTGCAGTGTTTTTAATAAACATGTAGATACAGTAGTTATAACATGGCTCAGGGCTGTACATTTTTAAATGAGGTGTCTGTATTTATCCTGTATCATTCTTTTGCTAAGTGCAGGCTGCTGCTGACTGCTAAGAATGTTCTGCTTCAGTAAACTTTGATTCTGCTTGCACAGGAGGAAAGCTGTACATTTATTAAGCAAGATTATCATTCAACGCTTCCAGGGTTAAGAATTTATTTGAAAAGTGTTCTATTTGTGTTTAATTATCACATATACTGTGGAAAAATACAAATAAGCCTGGTCTTAGGAGAGGAATGGAGCCAATAATGTTCTGAGGAGTTTGCAACTGTGATTTTCTTTTTTTAATAATTCAGTCTTGGGTATAAATAATTCACATGTTCCATTACAGAAATGATGAATCAAGGTTTTTTTCTATTAGTATTCTATAAACTTTTTTGTTTAAAAAGGCAAAAATATCTTGATCGCCTCAGCATGTGGTATTATCAACATTCACTTTGAAAGAGTGTGTAATAAATATGTATTGAGTTCCTGCTACCAGAAGAAAAAGGGGTATGGGAGAGAAATACCACAGTTGAAAAAGATGAGGAAAAGCCATTAAATGTTGGGGGGAGGAGGGGGGTCAAATTCTCTACTGTTGTAATCTGGCATAGCTCCAAATCCACCTTGTTTTAATGTGTTGGGTTGTATTTTCTATTGTATTCCCAGAATATTTTGGTTGATAGGTGACATAAAGTGTTACTAGTTATTCAATTGCTACTCTAAGAAACATTTAGTTTCTTTAGATCTTGTTTTAATGACATTTTTGTTTTGGTTTGGTTTTTTTGAAGTCTTTCTTATCCCTCCTGGTCCTTTGACAATGACAGCATAGTCAAATCTTATCAAAATGGTGTCTTTCACAGGTTCTCATTTCTCTACTTGAGGCGCAAGTGGTATTCTCGTCCATCCTCCCTGTGCAAGGAAAAGGCTTGGGTAGAGACCGTTGAATCATGGAAGTCAACAAATGGCTACGCAGGTGGTGTCGGAGAGAAGGCTTTGGATTCTTCGACCATGGGATGGTGTTCAAAGAAGGAGGAGTGCTAGGCAGAGACGGGCTCCACCTAACGAAGAGAGGGAAGAGCATCTTCGCAAGCAGGCTGGCTAATCTAGTGAGGAGGGCTTTAAACTAGGTTCACCGGGGGAAGAAGACCAAAGCCCTGAGGTAAGTGGGGAAATGGGATCCTGGGAGGAATCATGAGCAGGAGAGCATAAGAGGGGAGGACTCCTGTCTCATTCTGAGAAAGCGGGACGATCGATGAGTTATCTTAAGTGCCTATACGCAAATGCAAGAAGCCTGGGAAACAAGCAGGAAGAACTGGAAGTCCTGGCACAGTCAGGGAATTATGATGCTATTAGAATAACAGAGACTTGGTGGGATAACTCACATGACTGGAGCACTGTCGTGGATGAATATAAACTGTTCAGGAAGGACAAGCAGAGCAGAAAAGGTGTGGGAGTTGCGTTGTATGTAAGAGAGGAGTATGACTGCTCAGAGCTCCGGTATGAAACTGCAGAAAAACCTGAGAGTCTCTGGATAAAGTTGAGAAGTGTGAGCAACAAGGGTGATGTCGTGGTCGGAGTCTGCTATAGACCACCAGACCACCAGGGGGGATTAGGTGGACGAGGCTTTCTTCTGGCAACTAGCAGAAGTTGCTAGATCGCAGGCCCTGGTTCTCATGGGAGACTTTAATCACCCTGATATCTGCAGGGAGAGCAATACAGCGGTGCACAGACAATCCAGGAAGTTTTTGGAAAGTGTAGGGGACAATATCCTGGTGCAAGTGCTGGAGGAACCAACTAGGGGCAGAGCTTTTCTTGACCTGCTGCTCACAAACAGGGAAGAATTAGTAGGGGAAGCAAAAGTGGACGGGAACCTGGGAGGCAGTGACCATGAGATGGTCGAGTTCAGGATCCTGACACAAGGAAGAAAGGAGAGCAGCAGAATACGGATCCTGGACTTCAGAAAAGCAGACTTTGACTTCCTCGGGGAACAGACGGGTAGGATCCACTGGGAGAATAACATGAAGGGCAAAGGGGTCCAGGAGAGCTGGCTGTATTTTAAAGAATCCTTATTGCGGTTGCAGGAACAAACCATCCAGATGTATAGAAAGAATAGTAAGTATGGCAGGCAACCAGCTTGGCTTAACAGTGAAATCCTTGCTGACCTTAAATGCAAAAAAGAAGCTTTCAAGAAGTGGAAGATTGGACAAATGACCAGGGAGGAGTATAAAAATATTGCTCAGGCATGCAAGAGTGAAATCAGGAAGGCCAAATCGCACTTGGAGTTGCAGCTAGCAAGAGATGTTAAGAGTAACAAGAAGGGTTTCTTCAGGTATGTTAGCAACAAGAAGAAAGTCAAGGAAAGTGTGGGCCCCTTACTGAATGAGGGAGGCAACCTAGTGACAGAGAATGTGGAAAAAGCTAATGTACTCAATGCTTTTTTTGCCTCTGTCTTCACAAACAAGGTCAGCTCCCAGACTGCTGGACTGGGCAGCATAGTATGGGGAGGAGGTGACCAGCCCTGCGTGGAGAAAGAAGTGGTTTGGACTATTTAGAAAAACTGGATGAGCACAAATCCATGGAGCCGGATGCGCTGCATCCGAGGGTGCTAAAGGAGTTGGCAGATGTGATTGCGGAGCCATTGGCCATCATCTTTGAAAACTCATGGTGATAGGGGGAGGTCCTGGATGACTGGAAAAAGGCTAATATAGTGCTCATCTTTAAAAAAAAGGGAAGAAGTAGGATCTGGGGAACTACAGGCCAGTCAGCCTCACCTCAATCCCTGGAAAAATCATGGAGCAGGTCCTCAAGGAATCAATTATGAAACACTTAGAGGAGAGGAAAGTGATCAGGAACAGTCAGCATGGATTCACCAAGGGGAAGTGGTGCCTGACTAACCTAATTGCCTTCTATGATGAGATAACTGGGTCTGTGGATGAGGGGAAAGCAGTGGATGTGTTATTCCTTGACTTTAGCAAAGCTTTTGATACGGTCTCCCACAGTATTCTTGCCGCCAAGTTAAAGAAGTATGGACTGGATGAATGGACTGTAAGATGGATAGAAAGCTGGCTAGATTGTCGGGCTCAATGGGTAGTGATCAACGGCTCCATGTCTAGTTGGCAGCTGGTTTCAAGCGGAGTGCCCCAAGGGTCAGTCCTGGGGCCAGTTTTGTTTAATGTCTTTATTAATGATCTGGAGAATGGTGTGGACTGCACTCTCAGCAAGTTTGCAGATGACACTAAACTGGGAGGCGTGTTAGATACGCTGGAGGGTAGGGATAAGATACAGAGGGACCTAGACAAATTAGAGGATTGGGCCAAAAAAACATGATGAGGTTCAACAAGGACAAGTGCAGAGTCCTGCACTTAGGATGGAAGAATCCTATGCACTGCTACAGACCGAATGGCTAGGTAGCAGTTCTGCAGAAAAGGAACTAGGGGTCACAGTGGATGAGAAGCTGGATATGAGTCAACAGTGCTCTTGTTGTCAAGAAGGCTAATGGCATTTTGGGCTGTATAAGTAGGGGCATTGCCAGCAAATCGAGGGACGTGATTGTTCCCCTTTATTCAACATTGGTGAGACCTCATCTGGAGTACTATGTCCAGTTTTGGGCCCCACACTACAAGAAGGATGTGGAAATATTGGAAAGAGTCCAGCGGAGGGCAACAAAAATGATTAGGGGTCTGGAGCACATGACTTATGAGGAGAGGCTGAGGGAACTGGGATTGTTTAGTCTCCAGAAGAGAAGGATGAGGGGGGATTTGATAGCTGCTTTCAACTACCTGAAGTGGGGTTCCAAAGAGGATGGAGCTTGGCAGTTCTCAGTGGTGGCAGATGACAGAACAGGGAGCAATGGTCTCAAGTTGCAGTGGGGGAGGTCTAGGTTGGATATTAGGAAACACTATTTCACTAGGAGGGTGGTGAAGCACTGGAATGCGTTACCTAGGAAGGTGGTGGAATCTCCTTCCTTGCAGGTTTTTAAGGCCCGGATTGACAAAGCCATGGCTGGGATGATTTAGTTGGGAATTGGTCCTGCTTTGAGCAGGGGGTTGGACTAGATGACTCCCTGAGGTCCCTTCCAACCCTGATATTCTATGATTCTATGAAAGGAAGGTTATCATCAGTGTGTGTGCTTCAGAAAGAGCAACATTGCATGAGAGATGTTAAAATTGGAGCTGTCTCATGTTACTAAACATTTTCTATATAGCCACTTGTCTTCCATCCTGTAACTCCCCTAACCCCACCATTCCTTACTTTTGAGGTCGTAGTACAGCAAGATACTTAAGCACATGCCTAACTTTACCCAGATGAGTAGTACTAAAGGGGACAAGCCTGATAAAAACAGTGGGGAGGCAGGGAGAATAAAACATTAAGCTTTTCTTTTCATAATCTCTCATCCTTTATCCATGAACATGGTGGATTTCTCCCTTCTAAAAGCTTAAGATATACGCTTCACCCATTTCTGCAAATCTGGAATCAAGTTCTGAGAGAATATGTTGTCAGTGGGACCTTGCTGAATTAAAAAAATGTTCCTTAAAGTTTCTACTGTGTTTTGGAATTTAACTTAAGGAGGGGGAAGAAACCAGGTCACTTTGTGGTTTTTACAAAACATCTGGGATTGAAATCCTGGCTTCATGAAAGTGTTATAAAACTCCCAGTGACTTTGGAGGGGCCAGGATTTCAACCACAGAACATCTCAAAATTTGAGGTGTCATCTACCGGATGTTTTGCCAACATTGTCCAATAGCTGCGGATACCTACTTAATACAGAGAACCAAAACTTCAGTTCCTGTAAAGTTATTTTCCTTGCTGGAAAGAGGGAAATAAGCACCTAAACACATGGCCCAGCCCTTTACAAGTATTTTACTTTAGGTTGCTTTTTAGTAGCATCATGGCATTGTACATAAGATGTTACTGAACAATGAGCTTAGAAGGAGACTAACTAGAAAAGAATATTAACCTTGATTTTTAAGTTAGAACAGCTGTGCCATTCTGACATGCCATGTCTCATGGTTTAAAAGAGAGCTTGAGCCCTAAGACTGTTTTCTTTTAGACAATGTGTTCTGCTACAGGAGTACAGTGGCTTGGGGAGGGGGGGAATCAAAAGGCTGAGAAAGGCAAGATAGCACAGGTTACATTCAGCATTCATAGCTATCATGTGTGCAGTATCTCCTGTACATGAGCACTCATTTAAGCTTTCTTTGAATGGTGACTTGTAACTGGAGATGGGCAAAATATGCACAGGTTCAGTTTAAACAGGTTAAATGTGAACATCTTGCATAACTTGGAGTCTACACAATTGGACAGGAAATATGAGAGATGGGTCGTCTATAAAATGTCTAGTACTCCCAACTCCTGATCATGTTGATAACACCCTAAGAATACCCTTTTGTTCTGTATTTTAAATTCGTGCTGCGACTCCTGGCTAGAAACAGAAAGTAAACAGGTGGGTAACAAACGACAAAAACAAAACCTTTATTGCATTTTGATCTTCCAAAAAGTGGTTTGGGGCAATTCTTTTTTTATCTTCAAATTAATATACTAGTCTTTGCAGCCTAGGAAAATCCTATGGTTCAGCAGCTTAAGACCAACCAATGCACGCACACACACACAAAATTTGCTTGCTGGTGCTAGACAAGCGGTTGACCTGCACTTAAAATTCCCTGATTAAGGGTTCAATGCTAAGGTGCTGAATAACTTGCTGAGTAACTTCAATTCCCATCAAATTGAATGGGAGCTAAGACTATTTAGCAACTTATAGGGCTTCATTCTATCTGACTGAGGCATTTAAAGAAAACTGGCCATCTACTTCAATGCTCCCTGCCCAAGGAAACTGGACTACCAGGGAGAAATTGTTTTCTTTGTTGCATTGGATCATAGCATACTGTGCACACTAATACTGCTTTTAAATAGCAACAATTTGCTCACCCAACCCACTGCTCTAGTTAAATTCCTGTTTTGGCAGAACCTGGCCAATAATGCCCCACTCTGAAGTTCTCTGAGCACCAACAAAGCCTGAATTAAGTTTAAATTGAAGTAGTGAAAATATTTTAAAGAAAATAACATACTGAAATCCTGATGGGTAACTTGATGAAATTCAGATCAGTAAACTATAATATAACGGCATAGACTGAAATCCTCTCTGATAACTGGCTGCACCAGTCCGTCCAAAAAATAACCTCTATTATGGTGGGCAAACAAATTCCATTTGTTTCCTGAGCTCTCCAGTCATAGAAGCTATTGTGTGTGGAAAGGGAAGCCCTTCAGCTTGTGCCTATGCAAAGAGATATTTTATACCCAGGGCCGGCATTTCCATTAGGCGACCCTAGGCGGTCGCCTAGGGCGGCAGGATTTTGGGGGGGCGGCATTTTTCTGTCCTTGGCGGAAATTCCGTGGCGGGGGGTCCTTCTGCTCTGGGTCTTTGGCAGAAATTCGGCGGCGGGTCCTTCACTCATTCCAGGACCCACCGCTGAAGTGCCCCGAAGACGCGGAGCGGGAGCACCCCCGCCGCCGAATGCTCAGAGGTGGAGCGCTGCTGCCTAGGGCAGCAAAAACCCTGGCACCACTCCTGTTTATACCTGCTCTTTTCCCAAATGTTAAGTATATGACTCTGTCCAGCCTGCTGTACATGAAGACCATGGGGTAGAAGGGAACTAGAATGAGCACGCTCAGTAAAATATTCACCCACCATCCATCCTAAGGTAAGAACAGCTTCTTTCCAGCTGACTGAGTATCAGTGAAGACTTCTAAAGGGGCTATAGCTCATGTCTTTTTTTTTTTTTTTTTTAATTTGTGTGTTTTGGTGCTTGTTCAATGTCATGTCCCAAGTGACTGGGAGCTCCTTAAACCAAATCAGCTGAGGGTCACTAGAGAGGTATATATGTTTTATTGTGGAGCAGTTGTTCTAAAGTCTTGGTCAGGGATCTGAAAGTATCTATCACCACAACATCACATGCAAGAAGTGAACTTTAGAAATTGCAATCTTCTAGTTGTTTATCTACAAAGGTACAACAACAAGTAATGGTAATGCAGGCTGTCCCGACACTGGCCTCACAATATACATCAACTCTGTTGTGATACACTTTCAATGGTGACTCTAGGCCAGTGGTTCTCAACCTGTGGCTCACCGGCCGCTTGTGGCCCAATCAGCACAGAGCTGCAGCCCATGTCAAATCCTCAGGGCCATACAGGTAGTATTGGATGCAGCCCACATAAAACGCATATGCGGCCCACAATGGTAAATAGGTTGAGAACCACTTCTCTAGGCTGGCATTTTGGGTAGTACTTCAAAGATGTAATGAAATTGCAAAGTATGACTGTATTTTTGTTGTTTTAATATAACATTCTTTGTAAACACTGCTCTGAAAGGATCCTACCTGCAGAGCACTAGGACTGAGAGAAAAGTTCTGTGTCCAACCCCATCCACTTTTTCATCCTTGCTCTGTGACTGCCAAAAAGGTTGCCAACCATGATGGTGATGGCACATCACCATCTTGCAAAGAGAAAGAACCAGTCAAGATTGCTTTTCTGTCTCTTGCTGAATACAGCAGTAATCAAGGGGTGAAAAACCAAGAATGTCTCTAGCAATTGTGGGGGAGATGAGGTTACAATTGACTAGTACAAGAACACTAGCCCAAAGAATTCTGCAGCAATTGCAGTATGGCCTACCCCAAGCATACAAAACTAATGAGCCTAGCCACCGCATTCCCCAAATCATGAGATTTTAAAAAATAATACATTTTGGGTCTGTTATTCATCTTCTGAGTTTTGAGCTTTTCTCCACAACCATAAGGGCTAGAAACTTTTATTTCCCAAATAAAAGCTGAGATTCTCACAATCATCTGACTCCAGGTGCAGAGACTTCAAGAAAACACACAAAATATTGCAAGATTTATGATAAAATGGTGACAGGCTGACAGTACTGTAACAGCAGGATGAGAGAGAGACAGCCAGAACCAGTTAGGCTCTTGTGGCCACTCAGGGGATTGACTACACCACAGGAAGTGCAAGAACAATCTCACTGTAGAGGATGGAGAGGAGAGAGTGGAGTGGGTGCCACAGGGAGAGGCCTGAGGGTCAGATTTAATGGGACATGCTAGACGTATGGCTGGAAGTTAGCTATTTCAGAAAAGTTATTAACCAAGGTGTCTAAAGCCCACAGATTGCAATTCAGTTTGATGGATTCCCTAAATAGTAACAGAGGAATTTACATGAATCTCTAGTTTCTGGGTTTTTCCTACTGTGATTGTGGGTACTGACGAAGTGGGTATTCACCCACGAAAGCTTATGCTCCAATACGTCTGTTAGTCTATAAGGTGCCATGGGACTCTTTGTCGCCTTTTACAAAAAAATAGATGTTGATGCCAGCAGATCTGCCCATACTGCAATATTTTCCTCTAATTTCACATTTTTATTTGAGATTAAAATGTTTATTTTTAAACAGTCAAATTATTCCCAGACCTGCTCACATGCATATCAATTGCTTCCTTATGAGGGTTCCTCAGTCATAGTGCAAACAACCCAGGAAAATACCCCACAGGTCTAAACAGTTCATATGTATAATACAGTACACTATTTAACAAGTGGAATCAGCAACTCTGCTTAAGGTATGTAGGGTTGGTTTATAAGTGCTGGACATAGTAAGAGGGCATGTATGATGCGATGTGTCTGCAGTACAGATTCCTGCTGCAAGAACCACAATGCTGGCTTCTAAATGGTAATGGGGGGAAAATATCACAAGGCTTTTTTCTGATGCCTATCCAAACCTCTCATGTATGAAAAATTAGCTTCTGAGGCAACAGCTGTATCTATGTGGGAGGGCGACTCTGCCAGCAGAAAACTCCATTGCTACCCACCTGGATTCAGTTTCTGGATCTTGGCTTTTTACTGGAAATCTCATGGCTCATGACTGAAAATATTATGACAACAGCCTTTCTCCTGATACTTTAGCACATATTTAGCCTGAAATGGGGAATCAAGTAAATGTACCCAAACATTTCAGAACTTTAAAAAAATTGAATTTGGTTCTAGAAATTTATTTTTCTTTTTTACAAACCTGTTTGCTCATATCTGTTTCTAAACCTTGAAAGTTAGAAGCAGCTCTAAAACAAGATCTTCCCAAATCCTTCCTTGCTCTGTCTTTGTACTTTCAGCTCTCATATATCTGGTAACTTGCAAATGAGTATTGCAGTATGTTGGATAAAACTGAAAGGCAAAGGTTTTAAAAAAAATCTTGACAAAACACACTGAACTGCATTTTTGACATTGCTACTTCAAGGTATACTAGAAGCATCTAACACGACAAATGAGACCTAGGCTTGTGGAATTTTTACGTGACCTTTTCAGATTAAGGCCATAAGAAGAAAATCATGCCATCATTTTCATTTACGCTTAATAGATTATCTGCCTAGCACAGTTGTTGTGGTGCTGAAGTAGATTAATACATTTCATTTTCCTCAAAGCTGGATTAAATCCTGCTTAAATTCTGTGAGAAATGGATTTTTATAATTTAAGGTCAGTTCCTGATGAAATTCGAATATAAAATCTGCTCTGCATGGACAACAAAATACTCTAGTAGAAGGGAATGTTCTCTGAAGGTTAGGGTGCAAATGGCATCATAAAATGAGAGAAATTTAGGACCAAATTGGGGCTTCAATTCTTCAAATATTTAAGCATTTATTATTTATCATTTGTATTGCAGAAGTACCTAGGAGCCCAGTCATGGATCAGCACCCCATTTATTAGGCACTGTGCAAACACAGAACAAAAAGATGGTCTCTGATCTGAAGAGCTTATAATCGAAGTAAAGATTTTAACGATGCTATTCATCTGAGTAAAGTTATACAAGTTTAAGGGTCCGCTTCAAAGCCCATTGAAGTTAATGGTGTTTGCAGAATCAGAGGCTTAGTCCGAGCAGTTCCTGTGATGTGCTTTACATACTCAAAGGCTAACACAAGATTTTAATTAGAAAAACTACCACACACACACACTCTCCCTCTTGCCATCTGCAAGTTTATGTAAGATTCTGTTTGTTCAAGAAAGAGAAAAAGACTTCCAGGCATTTTATTTATTTAGAGTTTAATTTCACAACACTTATGTGTAATTTTTCATGGGTGATGGGATTGCAACATCAGGTATGATGCAGGCAGTCTTCATACAACTGATTTAGGGAACTTTACATATTGCAGTTCTGTTGGTTAAAGATGAACAAACTGTCAGATTTAAGTCCTATTTTGCGGGGGGGAGGGAGGAGCACTATTTCACTGGTGTGTCTGTCCTGGCTGGATTTTTGGGTCATGGTTGTCTCAACCATAACTCTTATAATATTTGATGATAGAGCCAAGATTCAGCAATGATGGGTGTATTACAGAGAGAGAGAGAGCGCCATGAAACAGAACTCGTTGCCCTATGGGATTTTTGGTGTACCCCCCTGAAATATATAATCATGACTTTTCATGGTGGTTTACAAATTTTCATTTCTCCGGTAATGAGTGAAAAAAAATAACACATTTTAAAGACAAATAGGTGGTGACTGTGACGTTGCACCCCATAATGCTTTATAGAAATATGCTTATGAGTGTAAATATGACATAACTGAAATATGTTTTATGCTAGATATGCCATGTAACATATCTTTTCAAAGGTTATGATCTACTAAATATATTCTATTTGTATGCATGTATCATTTTTATATCTGAAGTTATGAGCATTGGCTCTGCTTGTATTTAAAAAGTTTGCTGTAGGAAGCACATAAGGCAGATTTGGTCAACATAATGTGAAGGGGTTATGCAAGTAATTGGGAGCACTTAACTAACAATGGACTTTGGGAGACGCCAATCCACATCTGAGCTTTCCTGGGGACATTCAAACTAACATGTAAACAATGGCATCGGCCTGCAAAAAGCTGAATCATTCATAGACACGTGATTTGCCAAGGTGACTGCAAACTCCATCTTGTTGAGGGGATTTTACACAGGAGAACAGAGGGGTTTCCACCCACAAGAGAGAGACTATATAAGGCCCTGGAAACCCCTCCATTTTGTCTTCAGCTGGCTCAAAAGATAGCCTCTCCACCCCAAAGAGATGCCTGAAAGAAACCGGAACAAAGGACCGTAACTATGGGGGAGTGAGTGATTGCTAGACCCAGACTAGGAAGGAGTCTAGTCTGTTAAAGAAGCTTATTGGAACATCTCTGAGGGTGAAATTTACCTGCATTTAGTTTCCTGCTGTATTAGGCTTAGACTTGCTTGTTTTTTGTTTTATTTTGCTTGGTAATTTATTTTGTTCTGGCTATTATTACTTGGAACCACTTAAATCCTACTTTTTATATTTAATAAAATCACTTTTTACTTATTAATTAACCGAGAGCAAGTAATTAATTCCTGGGGGAGCAAACAGCTGTGCATATCTTTCTATCAGTGTTATAGAGGGTGAACAATTTATGAGTTTACCCTGTTTAAGCTTTATACATAGTAAAACTGATTTATTTGGGGTTTGGATCCCATTGGGAACTGGGAATCTGGGTGCCAGAGACAGGAGCACTTCTTAAGCTGTTTCAGTTAAGCCTGCAGCTTTTGGGGGACATGGTTCAGACCTGGGTCTTTGTTTGTAGCAGGCTAGTGTGTCTGGCTCAACAAAACAGGGTACTGAAGTCCCAAGCTACCAGGGAAAATGGACTCAGAGGTAGTCTCAGCACATGAGGTGGCAGTCCCAAGGGGGTTTCTGTGATCCACCCGTTACATTGACTCATGATACAAACACTTAAACTGATATTCAAACAAAAGCCACACTCATTTTTCAAAATTAATTTTGACATGTTTAAATACCAGCAAGGGAAATTATTTTCAAAATACTGTAGCAACACTTTGCATTACAAAGATAAAAATACTTAAGGGCAAGTGTTAAAACTTTTGCAATGCTGTAGCAACAAATACACATTATATAAAAGGGTTACAGGAGGGCAGGATAACATCATAAAGGGAAAGTATGTGACTCACTTATAAGGGTAAGTGAGTTATCCTAATTTGCAGTCTGCAATGGAAATAAATGGAACATTAACAAAATATTTTACATAAGGCAGAGTCCAAAAGTAAGGGGTTGTGTAAGGCTAACTGTAAAAATAAGCAGATGAATCCTCTATAATAATATTGCAACATTTTTTGGCTTCCATCTATTGGTTGCCATAGGATTTTTACTTAGTGAGCAACCATTGAACACAAGGCAGCACTCTTGCCAGGAGAACTTAGAAAATGGTTAGTAAGAACCCATTTCCCAGCTGCCCAAAAGCAAATAGATTTGCAACTGGGATGTGTATCATGTATGCCTGATTTGAATTTCTCTCTCCTTTTGATAGTATGCAAATTTCGCTCTGAAATAAAGTTACTTGTTATGCAAGGAATCCTAAAAAAAAAAGGCTAAGGGAAAGTAGGTTAAGGTAATGTGTATATTGCCTAAAGAATCATGAGGCACATTCAAAATCTCTGTGATACCAGCTACTTCTGCAAACAGAGAACACCTTGTATGTTCCTCTGGTGAACATTAAAACAAAGCAACAGGAACAACATTAAACCATTTTATTTCTCTGCCAGTTTCTAATTTCTGAATTTCCCTTGCTGGTATTTAAACCTGTACACAGTAAGATACAGCCCTTGCCACAAAAAGCTAACAGTCTAAGTGGACAAGACAGACAAAGGCACAGACTGTTGAAATCACTTGTCTAGAGTCAGAGAGTAAGTTAGTGGTAGAGAACCCAGGTCTCCTCACTACCACTCTAGTGCTTAATCCACTAGGCCACATTGTATTATTGTGTCAACTTCTGCTATGTCTCTTGGGATGATTCAGTTAATGATTTCAGGTTTTGTTTTCTTCTTCCTTTCAAAGAACAATTAACATGATTTAGGCTTTAAACCTCAGCTGTTATAATGGCAACTTGTCTATCAGTGTAGATTTTTCTACAGAATCTATCAGCAGAGCCTGTGAGTGCCTCATATATATTAATGAATTTATTCCCAAGGTAAGGCAGTGTTATCTCCATTAAACTGGCAGTGATTTGATCAACAGGGAGACTAAGTGGCTTCCCCTGGTTCACCCAGAAAGTCTGTTGCAGAATGAGGAACTAGATCCACATCTCCATCCAGTGCCTTTACCACCAGGCCACCTTTCCTCTTACCATGGACCACATTTGGAAGTACATTGGCCCACTGCACAGCTTAGCAAAGTTAATAATTCCTGTTCAGGTGGCATTACAGGTCAAGACTGAGATGCAGTGGCAGCTATGTAAAAGTGCAGATAAAGATTGTGCAATCTGTCAGCCTCTAAACTCTGCCCTTTAAGTCCCTAATTTTCCCAAGCAACAGCGTTGCCCAGAAACTCAGGCAAAACATAGAAATTTAGCATTTCCATGTGGCATCAGGTTGTAATGCAGTTGGAACTCACAAACTGAGCAGGATCCTACCTGGCTGGAACATCTCAGAAGCAAACCTTTAAATTTGGGTGATGTTATGTAGCCTGGGAAATGGGACTCTTTTTTTAACCCTCAAGTCAAAGCAAATTAATTCTCCAGCATGGCAGTAGGGGATTCTTTGCTGCTGTAAGTGCCATCTTTTAGGTGGGACAGAAAATAAAGATCCTGACCACTTGTAGTCAATACATGTCCCATGAAACTTTTTGCAAGAGTAGGGGTATTAACCCTGATGTCCTGTAAACTCCAGTTTAGATTATGGATTGATGAGGCCAGATATGGGGTTGAATTGGGAGTTTTAATAAGGCCATTCAGTTAATATGTAACTGGTTAGGAATTCTGTAACTGGGTATTATTCTGTTTGATCCTATATAATCTAAATGTAATTAAACACTAATAGTATGCTTAGCACTGCAGAAAACAGAGGCAGAGATGTCCCCTGCTCATGGAATTTACAGTCTAAATGACTGACAAAACAGAGCAAACTCATGGTGAAGAAGTTGGCTGTTCATTTTTTAAAACATTTTTTTCTTTGTGGGATTTAGAGAAAAAGTGAGTCTTCTGGAGGGATTTAAACAAGCACTGGATGGATTATCTATCTAAGCACATCTAATGTTTTCATCAGCAGTAGCCAGGATTTTTAAAAGTGGCTAGTGATCTTGGGTGCTTGAGTTTTTGGACAGTCAACTTGCCACCCTAAAGGGGCTTGATTTTCAGGAAGCAATGAATACACTCTCTCAGCAAATCAGGCCTATTTAGTGTGTGTCAGTTTGGACACCCAAAGATTCAGGCACCCAAAATCACCAGTCCCTTTTGAAAACCTTTGGTCATGGTGGATAGGGTGGAAGCCTTGTGGATGGAGGGAAGCAGTAGATGTTGTATATCTTGATTTTAGTAAGGGTTTTGATACTGTCTCACATGAACTCAAACAAACAAAGGAAACACAACCTAGATGGAAATTCTATAAGGTAGGTGCATAACTGGGAAATTCCCATTCCCAGAGAGTAGTTATCAGTTTGTCCACTGTCAAGCTGGAAGGGCATATTGAGTGAGGTCCCACAGGGATCAGTTCCAGGTCTGGTTCTGTTCAATATCTTCATCAATGATTTAGATAACGGCATAGAGATTACACTTATAAAGTTTGTGGACAATATCAAGCTGGGAA
Source organism: Malaclemys terrapin pileata (assembly GCF_027887155.1). Lineage (NCBI taxonomy): Eukaryota > Metazoa > Chordata > Testudines > Emydidae > Malaclemys > Malaclemys terrapin. Next base: position 180,415,708 of record NC_071507.1, on the reverse strand, counting down.
AGGTTGCAAGTGCTTTGAAGGATAGGATTAAAATTCAAAATGATCTTGACAAACTGAAGAAATGGTCGAAGTAAACAGGAAGAAATTCAATAAGGACAAATACCGAGAATTCCTCTTAGGAAGGAACAATCAATTGCACACATACAAAATAGGAAATGACTGCCTAGGAAGGAGTACTGCAGAAAGGGATCAGGGGGTCATAGTGGATCACAAGCTAAATATGAGTCAACAGAGTAACACTGTTGAAGAAAAAAAAAAAAGCCAACATCATTCTGGGATGTATTAGCAGGAGTATTTGTAAGCAAGGCACGAGAAGTAATTCTTCCACTCTACTCCACACTGATTAGGGCTCAATTGGAGTATTGTGTCCAGTTCTGGGTGCCACATTTCAGGAAAGATGTGGACAAATTGGAGAAAGTCCAGAAGAGAGCAACAAAAGATTAAAGAGCTAGAAAACATGACCTCTGAGGGAAGATTGAAAAACTTGGGTTTGTTTATTCTGGAGAAGAGGGAACATGATAACAGTTTGCAAGTACATAAAATGTTGTTACAAGGAGGAGGGAGAAAAATCATTCTTCTTAATGTCTGAGGATAGGACAAGAAGCAATGGGCTTAAATTGCAGCAAAGGAGGTTTAGATTGGACATTAGGAAAAGCTTCCTATCAGGGTGGTTAAGCACTGGAATAAATTGCCTGTCATTGAAGATTTTTAAGAGCAGGTTAGGCAAATACTTGTCTGGGATAGTTTAGATAATACTTAGTGCAGAGGACTGGACTAGATGACCTCGCGAGGTCCCTTCCAGTCCTATGATTCTATGGTGTCCTCTAGATCCTGTTTACATAGTTAAAATTGAGAGGAAGATTGTCCTTGTGATTAAGGCACTAGACAGGGACCCATGAGATATAGGTTCAATTTCAAGCTCTGGTATAGACCTCCTGTGTATCCTTGAGCAAGTCATTTAAACTGACTGTCTCATTTCCCCATCTGTAAAATGGGCATAAGAATACTTCTCCTCTCTGACCTTTAGTCTGTCTTGTCTATTTGGATTGTAACCTCTTTGGGCAGGGACAGACTCCTGTTATGCATATGCACAATGCCTAGCACAAGGAGGCTCTGACACAAGTTTGGACAGATAGGTACTATTACCACTGTAATACAAATAATCATTGATAATGAATTCTGTCCATTAAAACCTAAACATGCTGCCTCCCTTTATTTTAGCTATTTTTGGGCCCTTCTGCCGCTCTGCAAGGACCTGGCTATAACCAGACTGCAAAACTGTCAACACGTCGTGTTATCACTTGATAAAATTTTGTAGCGAAGACAAGGCTAAAATTAGATTTGCATCCAGCCAGTGCTTAAAGTAATCTGAAACACGTGCCAGTTCCCCTGCCTAGCAATTAATTCTGCTTCCAACCCCCAGATTGAGTCCCCACAACAATTCTAATCCCCACATGGGTTCTGCCTGTCCCCCCACCTAGCTTCACTTCTGCTCCTCCTGCATCTCCTGGGGTTCTTCATCCCAGTCTCCAAGGCCTGGGGGCAGCTGTAGTGGGGTCCCCTCTCCCTCTTTCCATGCTGGATGTTGCAGGGAGGGAGAGGAGAGGAGCAGAGGCACCATCCCATTACTCTCAGGTTGGGGGAGCAGAGCCAGACTTTGCTGCTGGGCTTTCTGTCCCCTTCTCCCCTCTCCTTTCCTGAGAGAATGGTGTTGGCTCCTTTGGGGAAGGAGACGCAGATCTGGCTGCTTATCCCCAGGAGGTGAGCAAGTAGGCAAAGCAGCCAGTCAGAGGGGGATTTCCCCCAGGCATCACTTAATGCACATGCCTCTGAGGGACCTAGCTTGCTTTTTAGAAATTTTATTTCAGGGATCTATGACCCAGCACACTTTAAGCACTGCCTCCAGCATAACTGTTGCAATCTCACATGTATTCCAGCAACGAATCCTGTTGCTTTGATCCTGGGTTGTAAAGCACTGTACCCATCTAGCTAGGCATCTAGGATTAAATTGGCTGCAGCCACATGAAAGGTGGTAGGAAGTTGTAAGAGGCAAGCAAACATGATATGTTTGACATTTCTCCCCCCCCCCCACACACACACACACACTTCTTTGAACAATGAGTATCCAACAGCAACTGTATTAGAAACAGGCTGGTAGTGGATGGGCATAGTCAAATTGTTTAGGATGTTTTAACTCCATGCCCCATCTAAAGAAGAGAATGCAAAGATTTTACCCTTGTACTGAGACTGATCCTCCTGAATTAGACTCATGTCAGAATTTAGGTACCTTCCTCTTCATATTTATGCAGTGCCCATCACCATGGCATCTGAGCGCTCTCTGCTGTGACCCAACAGTGTGTGACTCAAGGTAACAGGCTTCACATACAATTAAGGTTGTCTTAAATAAAAGCAAAGTTTATTGGCATAATAGAGAAAATACAGGGAAAGTCATACAATGAAACTGGTTAAACAAATTGATATTAACTAAGCATGCAATCACAAAAGGTGCTGTTAAAGTGGCTTAAGCAAAATTAACAACTTAACAGGCACAATGACCCATCTTCACAGCAGGTAGTCTCTGATCTTTATCCCCAGCAACAAGCATGGTTCAAGTCCCAAAATGTCTGGGTAGATCAATAGGGGATTTTTTAAACTTTTTAAATTTTTTTTGCTGTATAGGAAAAACAGATTATCTTTCACAAAAATATATGGTTTATCCCATAATCTTTGTAAGTAACAGACCATCTCTTCTTTCAGGCACCTCTTTTCAAAACTGCAGTTATTAGCCTAAACGACCCACCATCACCTTTGTTCCCCTCTATGGCCCTTAGGTTTGAACATTTCAGCCCTTGCTTCTATAATGATACCTAGCTCTTATACAGTGCTCTTTATCAGTAGGTCTCAAAACACTTTACAAAAGAGGTAGGTATTACTAATATTAATTTACAGATGGGGAAACTGAGGCACATAGAGGTGACATGACTTGCCCAAGGTCACCCAGCAGACCAGCAGTAAAGCCCAGAATAGAATCCAGGTCGCCTGAATCCCAACACAGTATTCTGTCCACTAGGCCACACTGCTTCCCATCTGAGTCATTTTGGGATGTCCCAGCAATGTTTTGTACCTAGTGGGATACCTCCCTTACCTTTATTTCTGCAAATGTAGCCATTTTGGATGCCAGAGAGAAGGGCTACAGTGGGTCTCAAACCCCTGTATTTTACTTCCGTACACAAACAGCTATGCAAGATCTGCTACACATGCAGCCTTTACTGTGGAAAAGGGAACTGCAGTAGAACTTCTCTTTACATTTAGCCTTCCCCTGTGTTTCCAGATGCTTTACTCACACATATATTTGTGGATCCCAAAATATCACTAATAGTGAAATTTAAACAACAGTAGACAAATTTCACACAGAATGAAATTCACTGGTGTGCATGTGACAAGAGCAAGGCCTTTGCACCACCTGAGTTCCAAGTAAGCCTATTTTTTAGGACTTATGTGGTGACGAGTCCTTGTGCTGGCTCTCTGCATGTGGGTGAATTTTCATCCTATGAAGAAGTCATGGTTGTGTTGATGGCCTGGTCAGCTGGAGGGAACAAAATTGTTTATGAATCTCAGAATTCCAGTTTCATCAGCTGCAGATGGTACCAAGCTATCAGTGGACTTCTCTGAATCATGGGGGCAGGTGATAACAACGTTCTTGTGGTCTGCCCTGTTACGTGCTAAGGCACAACCATCATCATCAAACCAGCATGTGAATGTCGCTCAGCAAAGTCCTGGATTCAACAGCAATGGAAATAGTTACTCTGCAAACAATGACTGCTTCCAGAGTCATCTTACAAGAACTGTAGGCCCAATTCTATCGATTTGTCAACTGAACCTCAAAGGTTTCTCCTGATGTGGAAGTGACTACCTAGCTCACATTACGCAAGACAACAACTAGTTCCTAGTCAATTAAATAGCTATTTCATGGCATTTTTATTCTGCTGTAAAATCCCAGTTGCAATCTATGCTATAGTACTTCAAGGATGTATTCCTTTGATCAAATCACATAATGCGTAAGAAATAACATCTGGCATAGCATGCAAGTGACCTTAGATATGTTGATTTGAGTGGCCTTCAATTACTGAAGCAGTGCAGGTACTTGATGCAACTAGCATTTTGAAGTGTATGGTTACTTTAATAACATGCTGTTTGATACGTTAAACTATACACCAATACAGACTGACTTCTGCAGCTATACTAGACACCAAGAAGTTGGACCCTTTCTCTACATATACATTCCACCTTTCATAATACCCCATTGTAAAAGGATCTACTAAATGATAGGTCTCAGGCACCTTTCATCAGAACAAGTTGAAAAGCCAACATGATTAATGAACAATGTAACCAAACTCTATGGAAAATCTAGATATAATCTGCAGTTACTGTGATTACACATATGAGTGGGTAGTATACAAGAAACACATTGATACAGGTACCTGGATTAGTCAGCTGGGGTCTAGTAAATATTCTTTCTCCTTTTCCCTCCTTAAGACTAGACAGATCTCACACTGGACTTCTAAAATTAATGTTTACAATATGAAACATCAAATTGTACTGTACAAAACCCACTTAGATCCAAGATACTAATTTCTGTTCAACATTCTGATTTCTGAAATATAGGGCCAGTTTCTACCCTGTTTTACACCTGGTCATGAACTTAGAGTGAAATTTTAACCATCAGATCTTATATAAGAAAAATTCAACATAACTAAACTTTGGGAGAAAACAAAAGATTTGAAATGACATGCATCAGTCACGTAAGAACTAGGTAGGGTATGAATCTTGAAATCCTTTTCACATGCAAAATTCCCATTTACTTCAATGGGAGTCACAAGCATGCATAGGCAGCGAGATCAGGTACTTGAAAGGAAATTCTGAACTACCTTATCCAATTTTGCAAAGCATTTAAGAACGTACTTAAGTCCATTCCTATGCGGCAAAGCACTTAAATCTATGTTTATTACTCATAGACTCATAGACTCATAGACTTTAAGGTCAGAAGGGACCATTATGATCATCTGGTCTGACCCCCTGCATGCTGCAGGCCATAAAACCGTCCCTACCCCTTCCCTGGACTCTGCTGTTGAAGTCCCCAATCCTGTTTTTAGTGACTTCAATCGGCAGAGACCCTCCTGCTAGAGATCCCTGCCCCATGCTGCGGAGGAAGGCGAAAAACCTCCAGAGGCTCAGCCAATCTGCCCTGGAGGAAAATTCCTTCCCGACCCCAAATGTGGCGATCAGTAAGACCCCGAGCATATAGGCAAGAGTCTCCAGCCCGACCCCGTTAGCCATTATACTATTTACCCACCATTGCTTGGCTTTCCTTGACTACTATGTTTTACCATTAAACCATTCCCTCCATAAACTTATCTAACTTTATCTTAAAACCAGACAGGTCCGTCGCCCCCCCCGTTTCCCTCGGTAGGCCGTTCCAATATTGAGTTGGGGCCCAGGAGAACAGCTTTTCACAGATATGCCAAGATATTATTTTGAAGTTTCCACAATTAGAGGGCCTGATCCAAAACCTTTGAGGTCTTTCTTTTGATTTTAATAGGCTTTGTATCAGGCCCATAAGGAACAAAAAAGTAAAATGCTTACTCCCCCGGTACACACATATACAAAAGCAAGTCTAACTTGATGTTATCCTCAGCAAATGACATCTTGAAGAGCCCTGAAAAGTACAACTATATAAAGTATGCCACCTTGAAGTCTTTTATAGCATAGCTATGAATAGGTGCAGATGCAAGTGACCTCTTACAGACAAGTTTATCATAGCAGTGTCTTGAAAGAAAAACAGGGAAAGAAATCTAGTCACTTTCCATCCCTGTGTGTGTGTGTTGCCTTCCAAGCCTCATGTAGATTATTTTGCCCCCCCCCCCCCTCGCACTTCAAAATAAATACGCCAAATCAAAAGTGAGTAGCCTTTATACTCTATGTGATGGGTTGGATCACAGAACCCCCCTTGGGAGCTGCCAACTGATGTGCCATGACTACTTCTGCCCCTGCTTTCCAGCCCCCTTAGCTTAGGACCTCAGTGCCCTGCCTGGTTTGAGCCAGACTTGCTAGCCTGCTGCAAACCCAGACCCAGGTCTGAATCACGTCCCCTAACAGCTGTAAGCTTACCTGAAAGCAGCTAACAGAGATGTTCTTGTCTTTAACACTCAGATGTCCAACTCCCAAAGGGGTCTAAACCCAAATAAATCTGTTTTACCCTGTATAAAGCTTATGCAGAGTAAACTCAAATTGTTTGCCTTCTATAACACTGATAGATATGCACAGCTGTTTGCCCACCCAGGTATTAACACATACTCTGAGTTAATTAATAAGTAAAAAGTGATTTTATTAAATACAGAAAGTATGATTTAAGTGGTTCCAAGTAGTAACAAACAGAACAAAGTAAGTCACCATGCAAAATAAAATAAACCACGCAAATCTACGTCTAATCAAACTGAATACAGATAATTTCACCCTTAGAGATGCTTCAGTAAGTTTTTTCCTCAAACTGGACACCTTCCAGGCCTGGGCACAATTCTTTCCCCTGGCACAGCTCTTGTTCCCGCTCAGGTGGTAACTAGGGGATTCTTCATGATGGCTTTCTTCTTTGTTCTGTTCCACCCCTTTATATATCTTTTGCATAAGGCAGGAATCCTTTGTCCCTCTCTGGGTTCCCATTCAGGTGACATGATCACATGTCACTGTAAGACTTCAAGCCTTCATGCCTCCCAGCCTGACTCACAGGAAGGCTTGCCTGCAAACAGAGCCATCCAGTCAATTGTCCTGGTTGATGGGAGCCATCAAGATTCCAAACCACCATAAATGGCCCACAATTTGCATAATTACAATAGGCCCTCAGAGTTATATTTCATATTTCTAGTTTCAGATACAAGAGTGATACATTTATAGAAATAGGATGATCACACTCAGTAGATTATAAACTTTGTAATGATACCTTACAAGAGACCTTTTGCATGAAGCATATTCCAGTTACATTATATTCACTTATTAGCATATATTTATAAAATCATATACAGTGCAACGTCACACCCTGTTTTCATGGTGTAACATTCAGGTGATTGCAGGCTCCAGTTTCTGCCTTTTTTTCCTTCCTGGATTCAATAATTTGAAAAAGACAAAACTGAAATTGCATGACAACCTGTGAAGAGAGACCATGAACAATCAAACATTTATATGTCAAAACTAAATGTACATGTTTTATAGTAACATTTGGAGATACTGTAGGTCCAAACTTATTCCTAGTGTAATTCCACTATCTGCAAAACCCTGTATCTCACACTAAGTATCATGGCTTTCCCATAAGTGACTGCTCTGTTGGGATGCCAAAAAGTGAAGCAATGATCAAAATATCATTTCCCTCTTTGTATGCTTGCTCTGCAGTACATATTTTGCTAACCTAATCAGATGAAGATAAACACCTTGTGATGTATTGTAAGTCTGGTTGAAGTTTTATTTTTGTACTTAGTATGTTGCCAACTCCTACTTGAGAAATGCATTTAATGTTTGCAGTGGTGTAATAGCCATGCTGGTCCCACGATACAAAGGGGAAAAGGCTGGGGAAGTGTTAACCCTTTGGGGTGCAATCCAGACCAGTGAGAGGTTGTCACTTCTTACCTTGAGTGCTTCACAATGCTTTGCTACTGTAGCTCTCTGCCTGGGACACTTACAGTCAGCAACAAGCATACATGTCATACTCTGTGTCTGTGTGCTATGCAGCGAGCCCTGCTTCACCAACTCTGACCCCAGCTGCCTGTCTACAGCTCCATGCTGGCTTCTACCTGCCTGGGTTACAACCTGCAAGGTGACCCCAACACACTCCCAGTCCTGAATTTCCCCAAACTGTGTGCCCTGAAGTATCCAGTTATTTCCATTCAGAGAAATGAAGTTACTCGCCTTGTGCAGTAATGATGGTTCTTCAAGGTGTGTCCCCCTCTGGGGGCTCCACTGTTGGTGTGTCTGCATCCCTGCACTACTGATGGAAGAATTTCGGTAGCAGTGTCCGTTAGGCCAGCACATGCACTGTTTCTCCTCGTGCCCTGCCATGAGGGCAGTCAGCGCGCAAGGCTAACCCTCTTTAGTTCCTTCTCTACCGCAGAGTCATTGACAAGTAGAGGGGAGGAGAGTTGGTTGTGGAGCACTGTAACAGGACAGGGCACTCACCGCCACGGTGCCTCCTGCTCGTCAGTCCGGGAATTAGCTCACCCAGCTCAGGAGCGCCCTCCTCTGGCCTATTTCTTCCCTGCCCTTACCTGCTCCTCTGCAGTCACTTTATCTCCACCAGTTCAGGCCCCACGTCCTCCCGGACCATGGTGCCCCTTACCTCAGGGTGCTGCCCCAGGGCGGTGTCCCCACACTCTGGGTCTCCCCTCCCAGGGGAACCTCAACCCCCTATACCCACCTTGCCTCAGTGGCTACTGCCAGTTGTTATATAGTCACTTCTCTCAGTGGCAAACTGCAGTGTGAAATGGCCCCTAATCACTGGCAAGGGGGTTGGATCTGCTTCCTTTTCTTGCCCTGGCTGCCTCCCGGCAGCCCTAGTGCCTCCTCCAGCCTTCACTCAGGTGGAGCTACAAATAGTTCATCAGCCTAGGCTCTGGTTCAGAGCCAGGCAGTAAACAAAGTCTCTCAGCTCCAACCTGCACTCAGGTGGGGCTGCAACGAAGTCAGTTAACTCAGGCTTTCCTTCAGCTAGCCTGAGGGAGGGGGGAGACTGCCACCCACCGCTTGAGTGGCAGTGGGGATGCAGGCACTCCCACTGCACTGCATCCTGGCCCAGGGCCCTCGGGGTGGCGGAAGCGTCTGCCACCACATCAGCAGGGATCCAAGCCGCAACACGCTGACTCACTCTCTGCCAATGTTGCAGCCAGACAGGGGTCTACTACCCCTGGGACACTTCAACTCTCCCCCTCCAAGGGTACTTGCTGATCCAGTGAGGTAAGGTGATCGGCAGGGTCTCAGTTGACAGCAGAAGCTCTGTTGGGGTTGGACCAGTCATCTGTCTCCTGAGGGGTCGGGTTGCCAGGAGTCCAGGCCAGTGGTCTGCTTCCTGTAGGGCCGGGTCGTCCAGGAGTCCGGGTGGTCTGGGCCAGTCGTCTGCACTCTGTGGGCCTGCTGCCACCTCCCAGTGCGAGTGCTCAGGGGACGCGTCTCTCCCCTCCAGTGGCTGGGCCCCTACTGAGCTTCCGGGTCCTGCCTTTATACTTCCGGCCCTGCCCCTTGACCTCTGAGAGTGGAGCTAGGGGTAGGGCTCTGCCCACAAGGGGGTAGAGCCACCCTCTTCCTCTGTGTCGGGCCAGTCCACCTCACTACAAGAACCCACAGGGAAACCCATCTCGAAGAATCATTGTTACTGCACAAGTTGAGTAACAACTTCTTCTCTGAGTAGTATCCCTATGATTAGGGCCCTACAAATTTCATGGTCATAGGATTTTAAAAACCGTAAATTTCATTATTTCAGCTATTAAAATCTGAAATTTCACGGTGTTGTAATTGTAGGGTTGCTGACCCAAAAAGGAGTTGTGTGTGTGTGTGTGGGGGGGGGTCCCAAAGTTATTGTAGGGGGGGTTGTGGTACTGCTACCCTTACTTCTGCGCTGCTCCTGGTGGTGGTGCTGCCTTCAAAGCTGGGCAGCTGGAGAGTGGTGGCTTCTGGCCAGGATTCCAGCTCTGAAGGCAGAGCCGCCGCCAGCAGCAGTGCAGAAGTAAGGGTGGCATGGTACGGTATTCCCACCCTTACTTCCATTCTGCTGCTGGCAGGTTGCTGCCTTCAGAGCTGGGCACCTGGCCAACAGCTACCATTCTCTAGCCACCCAGCTCTGAAGGCAACGCAGAAGTAAGGGTGGTAATACCACAAACCCCCAGCAACTCTCTTTTGGGTCAGGACCCTCAATTTGAGAAATCCTGTTCTCCCCCCATTAAATCTCTATAGTATATGGTAAAAGCATACAAAAGACCAGATTTCATGGGAGGAGACCAGATATCATGGTCCGTGAAGTATTTTTCATGGTTATGAATTTGGTAGGGGCCTACCTATGGGTGCTTCACTTTAAGTGATTCCCAAGCAGTATCCCTCTCGGAGGGCTGGGACTTTGGAGTTGGGTCAGTTACAGTTGACAGCATTGTGGAGTTAAAGGTGGCATCATAGGTGGAGTCCCCAGTGATGGCATAGTGTTCTGTGAAAGTGTGGACTGACGCCCATGTCACCACTCTACAGATCTCTGGGACAGGGACATTCTTGAAGGTGGCGAAAGATGAGGAGATCGACCTTGTGGAGTGTGTATGAATAGTATCTCGAGGGGTCATATTGCTAACTTGGTAACATTGTCTGATGTAGTTGGAGTTCCACTTGGAGAGCCCTTGGGCTGATATTGCTGAGTCTTTGGATCTTTCCACAATGGAGAGGAAAAGTCTTGGCGACTTCCTGAAATCCTTCGTCCTATCCAGGTAGAAGGCTAGGGGTCTCTTGATAGCTAGAGCGTGCAATATAGCCTCCCTGTTGTCTCGGTGAGGCGTGGGATAGAATATTGGAAGATGAATTGATTGGTTCATGTGAAACGGGGAAGTTACCTTCAGGATGAATTCTGGAAGCATCCTGAGCGTAACCTTGTCCCAAAAGAATGCCGTGTCAGGCGGATGTGCCATCAGAGCTGCTATTTCTCCTAGATGAAGTAATCGCTATCAGGAAGGTTGTTTTCATTGAGAGGTATGTAAGCGAACAGGTGGCCATAGGTTCAAGGGGGGGGGGGGAGGGGGCTAGTCAAATCTTTCAGTACCCGGTTTAGGTCCTACAAGGGGATAGGCAGTCAGGGTTATGGGAAAAGATTTGCTATATCCCTGAGGCCTGGTCTACACTACGTGGTGAGGTCAAATTTAGCCGCATTAGGTCGATGTAAAAATGACTGCGTCCACACAATCAACCCCGTTCCGTCGACCTAAAGGGTTCTTAAAATCAACTTCTGTACTCCTCCCCAGCGAGGGGAGTAGCGCAAAAATTGACCTTGCTGGGTCAAATTTGGGGTAGTGCGGATGCAAATCGATGGTATTGGCCTCCGGGAGCTATCCCAGAGTGCTCCATTGTGACCGCTCTGGACAGCACTTTGAACTCTGATGCACTAGCCAGGTACACAGGAAAAGCCCCAGGAACTTTTGAATTGCATTTCCTGTTTGGTCAGTGTGGCGGCAGCACTGGTGACCATGCAGTCCCCCCAGAAAACGAGCTCCAGCATGGAGCGTACGGGAAACACTGGATCTGATTGCTGTATGGGGAGAAGCATCTGTGCAGGCTGAACTCTGATCAAAAAGAAGAAATTATATTTGCCAAACTCTCACAGGGCATATTGGACAGAGGCTACAACAGGGACACACAGCAGTGCTGCGTGAAAGTTAAGGAGCTCAGGCAAATGGTTGCTCCGTGTCAGAGCCCCATACATGCTGCTTCTATGATGAGCTGCATGGTATTCTAGGTGGGGACCCTACCACAATCCCACCACTGTCTGTGGACACCTGCAAGGGGGGAGTCTCACACAACAGGGAGAAGGATTTTGCAGATGAGGAAGAGGAGGAGGAGAATGCGCAGCAGGCAAGCAGTGAATCCATTCTCCCAGGCAGCCAGGAACTTTTCTTCATGCTGGAGCCAATACCCTCCCAAGGCGGGATCCCCGACCCTGAAGCCAGAGAAGGCACCTCTGGTGAGTGCACATTTGTAACTACAGTACAGGGTTTAAAAGCAATAGTGTTTAATGTTTGATTTGCCCTGAAGAACTGGGATGCATTCGTGGCCAGCACAGCTACTGGAAAGGTCTGTTCACATGTCTGGGGATGGAGTGGGAATCCTCTAGGGACATCTCCATGAAGCTCTCCTGGAGGTACTCTGAAAGCCTTTGCAGAAGGTTTCTGGGGATGGCTGCCTTATTTCATCCTCCACGGTAGGACACTTTACCATATCAAGCCAGTAGCAAGTATTCTGGAATCATTGCAGCACAAAGCATGGCAATGAATGGTCCTGGGTTTTGGTCACATTCAAGCAACATTTGGTCTATATCTTTCTGTGTTAGCCTCAGTAGAGTGATATCATTCATGGTCACCTGATTGAAATAGGGGAATTTTTGTAAGGGAACAATAAAAGGACCCCGTTCATGCTGGGTTGTTTGCGCTTGGCTAAAAGAGATCATCCCAGAGAATAGACACACGGAGGGTGGGAGTGGTGAAGGGATCATCCCGGAGAATAGCAACGCAGCAGAGGGAAGGGAGAAGGGATCATCATAGAGAATAGCCATGCAGTGGGGTAGGGGTAGGTGTGTGCTGCACATCCGCCTGAAAACCACAGCCCCTCCTTTTAAATGTGAAACCCAACACATTGCTTGCTCTGGGAAAGGAGGGTTCTGCAGCTTGAAAACATTCTCACATGTTATGAAGGTGTTAGAAGCCAAACGCGCGTACCCTTTGGCTTACCATGGCTGACTGGAAACCGAATTCTGTTGCCCAGCCGTGTGTGATGTGTCACCATACCGCCAGGCGCTCAATATAAAAGGCAAAATGCGACCTTGTACCTAAAGCACGTGTTGTCTGCTGTGAATTGCTTCATTCCCTGTGAAAGAGTCTCCTTTTTGTTCTCAGAAATGTATCATCTTAAATTTTACTCTCCCTTTTTATCTCCCCCCAGGTGCAAATGTTTATACACTCCCCCTATCATCTCCGTCCCTGAGGTTATCGCAGATTAGAAGGTGAAAAAAATTCACTCGCGATGACATGTTTTCCGAGCTAATGCAGTCCTCCCACACTGATAGGGCACAGCTTAATTCATGGAGGTATTCAGTAGCAGAGGCCAGGAAAGAATTAAGTGAGTGCAAAGAACGGAGGTAGGACACGATGCTGAGGCTAATAGAGGAGCAAACGGATATGATGAAGTATCTGTTGGGGGAGCAAACGGACATGATGAAGCATCTGTTGGAGCTGCAGGAAAGCCAACAAGAGCACAGACCCCTGCTGCATCCACTGTATAGCCGCATGCCCTCCTCCCCAAGTTCCATATCCGCCTCACCCAGACACCCAAGAACGCAGGGGGGGAGGCTCCGGGTACCCAGCTACTACACTCCAGAGGATGGTCCAAGCAACAGAAGGCTGTCATTCAAACAGTTTGATTGTTTATTGTAGCCACACTAAAAATGTGGCCTTGTCCTTCCCTCCTCCCTCACCGCACCCGGGCTACCTTGTCCGTTATCTAATTTTTTTTTTAATTAATAAAGAAAGAATGCATGGTTTCAAAATAATAGTTACTTTATTTCGAAGGAGGGAGGGTGGTTGGCTTACAGGGAATTAAAATCAACAAAGGGGGCAGGTTTGTATCAAGGAGAAACACACACAACTGTCACACCGAAGCTTGGCCAGTCATGAAACTGGCTTTCAAAGCCTCTCTGACACACAGTGCACTTTGTTGTGCTCTTCTAATCGCCCTGGTGTCTGGGTGCTCAAAATCGGAAGCGATTTACCTCAAGCTCCCACCCCGCCATAAACATCTCCCCCTTACTCTCACAGATATTATGGAGCACACTGCAAGCAGCAATAACAATGGGAATGTTGTTTGCGCTGAGATCTGACCTACTTAGCAAACAGCGCCAGCGAGCTTTTAAACGTCCAAAGGCACATTCTACCACCATTCTGCACTTGCTCAGCCTATAGTAGTCTTACTACTGTCCAGGCTTCCTGTGTAAGGATTCATGAGCCATGGGAGCAAGGGGTAGGCGGGTCCCCAAGGATAACTATTGGCATTTCAACATCCCCAACGGTAATTTTCTGGTCTGGGAAGTAAGTCCCTTCTTGCAGCTGCTTGAACAGCCTAAATATGCGCGCATCATGCACCTTTCCCGGCCATCCCACGTTGATGTCGCTGAAACGTCCCTTGTGATCCACCAGTGTGTGCAGCCATTGAAAAGTACCCCTTGCGGTTTATGTACTGGTTGGCAAGGTGGTCCAGTGCCAAGATGGGGATATGCGTTCCATCTATCGCCCCACCACAGTTAGGGAACCCCATTGCAGCAAAGCCATCCAGTATGACCTGCACATTTCCCAGCGTCACTACCCTTGATAACAGAACATCAATGATTGCATTGGCTACTTGGATCACAGCAACCCCCACAGTAGACTTGCCCACTCCAAATTGATTCCCGACTGACTGGTAGCAGTCAGGTGTTGCAAGCTTCCACTGGGCTATCGCCATTCACTTCTCAACTATCAGGGCAGCTCTCATCTTGGTATTTCTGCGCTTCAGGGTGGGGGAAAGCAACTCCCAGAGTTCCAGGAAAGTGGACTTACGCATGCGAAAGTTTCGCAGCCACAGTGAATCATCCCATACCTGCAACACTATGCAGTCCCACCAGTCTGTGCTTGTTTGCCTGGCCCAGAATCAGTGTTCCACTGTATCAACCAGCCCCAGTGCCGCTATGATGTCCCAATTGCCACAGCCCGTGCTTTCAGGAACGTCTGTATCCATGTACTTATCAAATCCTCCTCGTGCTGGCGTCTCTTAGCCTGGTTCTGCATATACTCCAGGATAATGCTCAAGGTGTTTACAATGCTCACAACAGCAGCGGAGATGGTGAGCTGAGCGGGCTCCATGCTTGCTGTGGTATGGCGTCTGCACAGGTAACCCAGGAAAAAAGGCGCGAAACGATTGTCTGCTGTTGCTTTCATGGAGGGAGGGGCGACTGACGACATGTACCCAAAACCACCCGTGACAATGTTTTTGCCCCATCAGGCATTGGGAGCTTACCCAGAATTCCAATGGACGGTGGAGACTGCGGGAACTGTGGCATAGCTACCCACAGTGCACCGCTCTGTAAGTCGATGCTAGCCACAGTAGTGAGGACGCACTCTGCCGACTTAATGCGCTTAGCGTGGACATATGCAATCTACTGTATAAAATTGATTTCTAAAGATCGACTTCTATAAAATTGACCTAATTTTGTAGACATACCTTTTTAGTGGTCGGGTGTGACAGCACCGAGTATCCCTCTACTAGCTTTTGGGAGGCTGTTGTAACCACCAGGTGGACTCAGAGAGCTAACAGATAGACTATGTACTGACCCTAAAAAGATCGGGACTAATATCTCAAGAAGAACCACAGGTGTAGGGGAGATCTGTTGGGAGGTACACCAAAATATAGAACCTGGACCATTTTTGCAGGTAAGTGCTGCATGTCAAGGATTTCCTACTGTGTAGCAATACCTCTTGTATCTCCTTTGAATAGGAGTCTCTAGGTGTCGGAAACATGAAGGAGCCAGGCCTTGAGGTGAAGAACCCCCAGGTTGGGATGTAAGATGTGTCATCTGTTCTGTGAGAGGAGGTATACAGTGGACTGGAGAGAAATTGGCTGGCACATCCCAAGCTGTGACAGGTAAGAGTACCAGGTCTGTCTTGGCCAAGTAGGAGCAATCAGCATGACGTGTGCTACTTCTCTTTTTATTTTCAACAGGACTTTCGACAATAGAGGAAAAGGAGGGAAGGCATGGAGAAGGTCCCCCACGGGATAAGGAGAGCGTCACCTAGAGAGTGCTGTCCAAGCCCTGCTCTGGAGCCATAGTGTGGACATTTCTTGTTTAGGTAAGTAGTGAACAAGTTTGTGGTCAGTGTCCCCAACCACCTGAACAAATCGTGAAGTACTACTGGGTCTAGCTCCCACTCGTGGTCATGTGGGAATTTGTGACTGAGACTGCTATCGACAGTGTGTGCCCAGGAGGTAGGCTGCTGGCAGTATGACATTGTGGAAGATACATCAGTTCCACAGTTTCATCACTTCTGCGCAGAGGGAGGGTGACCAAGCTCCCCCTTGTCGATTTATGTAAAACATGCAGGCTACGTTGTCTGTCGGGACTCTCGTGTGATCCTTTCCATCACTGGGAGGAAGTAGGCACAGGCATTCCTGACTGCCCTTAGCTTGAGTATGTTGATGTGAAGGGATATCTCCATGGGTGACCATTTGCTCTGTGTTGTAAGACCGTTTAGATGTGCCCCCCCAACCCTATAAGTGATGCATTAGTGGTGAGAAGCAACAATGCGAGGGGGTGCAAAAAGGGGGTTCCTTTGTAAACTTTGGCTGGGTCTTTCCACCAGTCTAATGAATTCTTGATCCTGGTGAGTAGCAACATGGGTTTTTCTAGTCTGTCCCTGTTTGGTCTGTAAACTGTGCTGAACCACATCTGGAGGCACCATACATGAAGCCTGGCATGTGGTGGTATGGCTATACCTGTTGCCATGTGCCCCAAGAGTTATAGGTAGTGTCTGGCTGATATTTGTGGGCTGTTCTGAATAGTCTCCGAGAGTGTAGCCAGAAAGGAGGCTGTAGTGAGATAGGAGAGCTCTGGCCCATAGTGAGTCGAGGTCCGCGCCTATGAATTCCAGGTGCTGTAACGGAGTAAGGGTTGATTTCTGGGTGTTGATCTGTAGGCCCAGTTCTGTAAACAAGTGCATTGCAGCTTTAGTCAGCCTCTTGGAGAAACCTCTGATGATGCAACCAACCATCCAGATAAAGCTAAATCATGATCCTTTGGGAGCATGCGGGGCCACCACTGAAAGAACCTTTGAAAATACTCTTGAGGACGATGATAGCCTGAAGGGGAGCTGTAGCGGAGTGATCACCCGCTCCTGCCCAGGAGGGTGGGGTGTAGCGGGGTGATCACCTTCTCCTGCCCGGGGGTGGGGGGGTTAAAAGTAGCCCTAGGAAGAGCTGTGGTTGGAAGAAAGCAGCTACTAGGCCGATTGGGGAAGCAGCTGCAGCTGGGCCACGCCCCAATCAGGCCACAGCTGGCCCTATAAGAGGCCAGTGAGCCAGGAGCTAGCAGAGTCTCCCTCTAGCTGAGGAGGGAGATGGACCTAGCTGCCTGAGTCCTAAAGGGTACTGGAGTGAAGCAGGGCTGGGGAAAGACCAGAGGAGCAGGGGAGCTCCAGGCTGGCAACTCCCCAGGCTGCAGGGCCTGGTCCAAGGCCCATAGAGGTACTGGGAGGTAGAAGAAGGCAGCAGGTCTGAACCCCCTTGCCTGTGATGAGTGGCTTTTACACTGCAGTCTGCCCCAGGGAGTGGGGGCTTGGTGATGACTGGCAGTAGCCCGGACTGAGGCAAGGTGGGGATTAGAGGGTTGGGGGTTCCCAGAGAGGGGAGACCCATAGAGACTGGTGGGGGTATTGCCAGGAGGCAGCCCCAGAGTAAAGGGATACCGGGGTCCGGGAGGGACATGGGGCTAGCGACAAGTGGGACACCGGCCTGCAGAGGGTGCTCCGGAGGCTGAAAGAGCTAATTCCCTGAGACGACAAGCAGGAGGCACCGCAGGGGTGAGTCCCGCACCTTTACAGGAACATCCTGCATTGGTAGTGGTCTTATCCCAGAGCAAATATGAGAAATCATCTGTGAGTCGGTAGGACTGAGATATGAAAATGGGCATCCTGAAGGTCGAGGGTGGAAAACCAGTCTCCCTGTTCCAATTCTGGAATGTTCATTTATAAAGTGACCTTATTTAATTTTTGAGCCTTGACAAACTTGTCCAGTATGTCTTCTGGAGGATCCAAAGCTCTGGATGCTGTGGCTGAAGGGGTGTGTCTCAAGGGTTCTCAGGCAAGGCTTGAAACCCAAGAGGCATGCTGGCGATATGTCACCAAAGGGTCCCAATATGGCCACTGGGGTGTTGTGGCAGAGAGCCTGGTGGTGGTGCCTGGAGGTGGCTATATTAGGATGGCAGTGGGGAGGCATCTGAGGGTATACTTTAGGGCCATGTGGATACTGAGCACTGTATGGAGCCTGAGACTGTGATGCCACCTCCTCTGGTTCACTGTCTGAACCCCCGCTAGAGAGCGGGGGAGCATGTCATGGTGGCGCTGATGATTCCCGTGCTAGCTGGAGGCTCGGTGTGAAGGTCCCGGTACCAAGAAGTAGAGACTCCAGCACGTCCAATATGCAGAGATCCCTCAGTGGCAGAATTCTGACGATACTGACCAGCTCAGTGCTGAAGGCGCTGCCAGGGTGGGTGGGGATCTTGCCCAGGTTGGTTGCTCTGGTGCCGGATGAGGCATCAATGATGGTACTGATGTAGACTCGCGTACCAGGAAGTATCTGTTTAGTGGAATGCTTACTCCTGTACCCCGGTGCCGATGACATAGTGCCTATGCCCATCTGGTCTGTGGGCACATCAACAATACCGTCTGCCAGGGCCATCCCTAGAGAGCGTGGGCCCCGGGGCAGAAGTGGCGGTTTCGTCTTTTCCGGGATTGACACTGGCCAATCACACCGGCCCGTGGGGCCTTCCAAAGCACAGGGCCTGGAGCGGAAGTGACGGATTAGTCTCTCGTGGGACTGACCCCACCGGCCAATAGTATTCACCTGCGGAGCCCCCCAAAGCACAGGGCCTGGAGTGGTCGCCCCCATTTGCCCTACCCAAGGGATGGCTCTGCTGTTGGTTTCTGTGAGCCATGGGTACTGGACTGGAATGGTCTCTGTGCTGACAGTGCCAAAGATACTGGGCAATACTGTGAGGACTTCCCGCTCTGTGAGAGGGGTCAACCGCTTCTTTCTTTGACCCCACTGCCTTTAGATGTAGAGGGCTGTAGGAAATACGCCCATCTGCTAGGTGACTCCTGGCGCAGGATCTGAGAGCCACCTCCATGAAGATACTCTTCTGAGATCTCTGTCCTTATGTGATGGTGGCCAGAGTTGCTGGCAGAGACCACACTTTTGCTGGATGTGGCCTTCCCCAAAGCAGCGAATGTACTGGGAGTGCTTGTCTGCAATCGGGATTGCCGCCTTGCAAGAGAGGCACTTCTTGAAGCCCAGTGAACCTGGCATACCACACTGAGGGAAGAGTCCCCAACGAGGAAGAAAAAAAGTGGAAAAAGAAAATAAAGGGTTTTTTTTTACTATTATTATTTAAGATAAAAAAGGGGTAAAGAACAAACTACGACTACACTATACTAAGAAGCTAACTATAGAAATGCAAATAGAGAACAATGATCCTAATGGACTGTGAATAGCTCTGTCTCTAGCCGGGACAGTTGAGAAATAACTGAAGGGGTTAGCCCACTGTGCTGACTAGAAAGACAGAACATGTGCAGACCTAACAGAAACTGCTACCAAAGTTCTCTGATCAGGAGCGCAGGGACACAAGCATGACTACAGTGGAGCACCTATCAGAGGGACACTACTTGAAGAAGAAAATAAGGTTCATTTGCTCCTTTAAAGAGACAAAACCACAACACAACTTATTAACTTAACTGGGGTAAATACACCCTTCCCACAAACATAGCTCTGATTATATATATAAACATTTATTGATCATAGGATATAGGTTAAGTGATGCCATGTAAAAGAAATAAAATCAGAGGCTGTTACAAGC
Source organism: Malaclemys terrapin pileata (assembly GCF_027887155.1). NCBI lineage: Eukaryota > Metazoa > Chordata > Testudines > Emydidae > Malaclemys > Malaclemys terrapin. The sequence continues at coordinate 180,396,276 of NC_071507.1, read as the reverse complement.
AAATAAAGGAAAAACACACAAAACAGTCTAGCAAGGTACAGGCTTTGTTCATGATGGTTTTTCTCACCCAGTCTTCCAGCAAAATGGCTGATCCTCCACCCTGTCAGGATCTCCTCCAGAAGCAAAAAGTGCTGGTTCCTCGGTTTTCTTAGGTGAAAGAGAGAACTTGGGGTTTTCTGCCCCTTTCTTTTATAAACCAGCAAACCTTTGATTCTTCTGAAGGTTGCCCCTCAAAGTAAAGTTAATTCAAGCTGTGAGGAAGGTAACCTGGAGTCTGGTGGTGAAGGAGAGTGTGGAGCTCTTCTTCCCTTGCTGGTGTTTGCTAAACAGCAAATTGTTCTGTTTCCTGCAATACCTGCCCCCCGCCCCCCATTGCTAGTTTGATGGCCCTATTTACTGTTTATATGTAAATTAAGGTAAACCTACATTCTTTTGTTTAGGATAGACCTGTTTAACAAATCCCTCTGACATGCCTGGTTTAAACACACTTTACTCATAATTACAGCATATATCCATAATTCTTAACACACACAACATACATACATCATACAAGAATATTAATGATCAGTGAGTTTAGTTTTTCAAATGATACCTCACAAGGCGTATTTTGTTAAAAGATTATTATAATAGCATGTAGAGTGTGAATATCAGTGTGTTTAGGGTCACACTTCCCTCCTCATTTCAGGCACCCAGAATTATAGGGCAGGCAGTGACAACCCCTCAGTAGTCCGAACTGCACCCCAGAATGTTGGTAGGGAGATATCTTTTACTGGACCAACTTGTTTGTGGAAGAGAGAAACAATATCATGAGCAGAAATAGATTGTCAATTGACCTACTACTTTCCATACGTTACTATATCAAGATCAATTTTTTCCCCATGCGATAAATGTTGTGCTAAGGAAACACTTGTCAGGAAGTTGTGGTCTGTTGCTCTACCAAGGCCACACTAAGCCAAATTCAGAAGCAAGTCTACGTGAATTTAGAGAAGTATAAGCTGGTGTAACCAACACCTTCTTCCTGCCCACTCTGAATGTCAGGTATACCAATTTCGACTCTTAAGAGTCAAATTTCTGTGCTGTTACACTGGCATAAGTCATTTAATTGGAGTTACTAAGGATTTACTCTGGTATAGCTCATAGCAGAATTTGTCCCTTAGATACACACCCATTTACCAACATAATCAAACTTACACATCCCCTGAATTTGGTCCACCGAGTTTCCAAATCCTGATCCTATGGAAGTCAACAGAAAAACTCTCATTGACTTCAATAGTCAGGATTTTAACCAATGAGTCTATATTGGTTTAATTCAAAAGTCAAGGAACTGGAAGACAAGGATGTAACAGGAAAAGTACCTAACAGGAAGATGTGAAGAAAGATGCAAGTTAACATGGGGAGTGGTCTATTTTAATCTATAATTTATGATTACCTCTTGTAAAATGCTTTTTGTGTTACAGGTAGCATACCACATTGCAGGTGACTTACACTGTGGTTCACAGACTTGCTTCTGAATTTGCCTCATCATATTAGTAATAATCTCTAACATTTGCTTTTGCTGAAAGGACAGGACAGTTAAGTTAGTCAAGTTGTTGGCTATATTGACAGTTATTAAATTAGCGAGTTTCTTCCATAGAAAGCTTAGGAAAAATTTTAAAGAATAAGGAACCAATCATTAGTAATTCTTTTGGTAGTCATTATGCTATTAGTCACAAAGCTCACTCACGCATTTCCAATTTCTATATAATCATTTCAGGGTGAATGGTATTTTTTCTCTTCCCAATAATTTTCCCTTGGCATCACACTGCATACCCTTCCTTTTGCTGCCTGCCAGGAAACTGTGGGATTTTTTTTTTATTATTATTATTATTTTTTAAGAGAATTTTTTTTTTGGAAGCACAAGTGACAGGTTTTACTGTTTTTTCACAAAGACACTATTTATAATTTAAATATGTTTATTCACAAAGTTGGTTCACCTCCATATTTCAATGTGATCAACATACATGATGCAACTGTGCTGAATGAATGACTAAGTTGTTTGTGTCCTCTGGGATGAGAAAGTCACAAGAAAAGTTGTGCCTGCATTAAAAACCACCACAGTAAATACTGCAAGACTGGTAGCTTTTTGTCTCTGAAAACCAGCTGTAGGGTTGTGTCCTGATGAATGATTTCATTTGTGAACGAGGCTTTTCATTCTAGTTTGTTAGACACTTGCCCATATAACGAACCAACACTTCACTGAACAAGGTTGGCAGTCTTTGCTCAGGAGTGTACCAAGTCTGGGATAGCAGTTAGCATCCAAGTCAGGCTTGACCTGTATTAGCAAAGCCATTGGGAAGATACCACGATGCCTGATCCCTAACTAGTAGTACTTTCAGGAACACTAAATGCACTTATAAGATTAAATTGAAAAAAGCCAAAGAAACTATTTGAAAACCAGCCCTTCCAAGGTTAAGCTCTGGGTTCCCGAAAGTTCAGAGCTCAGGCTACAAGGATAAGGCATTCCATCGGCATTGCGTAAAGAATTGACTCCCAGTGCCAAAGGCTTCCTTCACAGCAGCATCAAGCATACTTTATTGTTTAATATAAATCACTGCAAATGAGCAGTCATTAGTCAGCCACATTTTTTTTTTTTCATATAATTACTGGCACTGAAAAAGAAAGCTTACAGGTTGTTGTAAAATTAAATCCGACTATTTCCACCCGAACAGAAGCTGTTTGCATAAGTTTTCGGGGTAGGTTGGTGGGTGTTTATGGGAGTGCTGAGTGGGAGGAAGGAGAAGGGAAGAGACACCCCCGCACACACACGTACTTCCCCAAATCTCCTTTTCTGTGCGGGATCACAATCTGCTTTTTCCTATAAAGCACATTTATTGTAGGAGTTTGATTTGAAAGAGTTTCAAGTCATTTAAACTCTGGCTGCAGACACTCAAATCATTTAAAAGCTAATTTCTTCAAGAGTTTCCACATATTAATGACATTGTAGGATGGCATTACGAAGATCAATTTGTATTTCTCAAACAACAACCACCCAGCATATAAGATGTGTGCCAGAAAATAAACTAGGATGAACCAGCGTGGTACAGAATTAGCCAACATGATATTAATGGCTGTAATATGCACCAAGGAGTGGATTTTCACTGAATGTACCATTATTTTGAAGCATTACTCTAAATGTGAATGCTGGTCTAGCAGTGGCTCTTCACGCTAGCAGACATGCCCAGAACAGAATGCTTTTTTCAGAATCCTGCACTATTTTTTACATAAAAGCTCAGATTCCAACACCCTTACTTGCACACCCTGAATTGCACCTTCCACTGAGATCAACTGAAGCATTTGAGGAGTAAAGTACTAATAAACATGAGTAAGGGTATGAGACTCAAGCGCAAAACAAAGACAGTGCTTTCCTCAGCCATGGCTTTAGCTCCTCTGGTATGGAATTTAGGGGTACCATGACATGTTGGACTTTGGTAATTATCAGTATTTCCTCTGGACTTGAGGAGCAAGATAGCACATTCATCCTGCAAAGAAATTAAATTGTCTCACTGGAGAAGCATAACTCTCATTAATGGAAGCTATTCAGGTGCACCAAGAGGAAACTGTCTTATCCTGACATCCTAACAGGCCTCAAGAAAACTAATTTCATTTACAGAAGTAACACTGACATTTAGGTCTGAAGACTTAAGGGTTCTCTGATAAGTAAAGACAGGCCTCAAATAGCTTAACAGCAGCAGTTTGGAGATGATATAAGCTAAATTATGAGAAATGGGCAAGATTGCTGCAGAAGTGTGGAACATATAAAAAAAATTCTTCACAACATGGTTTAGTTAAATATGCACAATTTTATTTATTGAAGAGATTAGGACAAAAACATTAAACCAAATACATGACAAAGCACCAGAGGCAGTAAAACCCCACCATGCACATCACCAATCTTTCCTCCTACAAGGTACTTATAAAATTAAAATAAAATAAAAAAAAAGTCCTTCTTGACACAGCACCATCTTCAGAGTGTAAAAACATTACTCCCTTTATAGTCTTAGTTACCAAAATAGAACCAAGGCAGGTCAGCTGCAGCTAACTTCATCTTTTGATAAAGGCCCGTGAAACATCTTCGAGAGTGGGACCGTAACTTCCCTGCCGGGCAGGCAAATAGCATCCATACGTCAAATGCCAAGCAGCTGTACGCACATGCCACATACTATAATTGAGCACAAATTCAAGTAACATTTACATACTACAGAGTCCACATGTACCTACCCAAAAAACATGACCACTTCACAAAACGTATACAGGCAGTAATATCAGAACAACTGAGGTACTGGAAACACAAATATTTATGCCAAGAGATTTCAATATCATACAGCAATATAAAAGCAGTAATTAAAAACATTTGCCAGTCTAAATCAAATAAAGCCATCTAGAAAAAAAAAAAGCTAAATAAAAAGTTATTCAGGGACAGAAATACCTGAACAGAAAAGAAATGTGTTAACTACAGCATGTAACATGTCATCCCAAGTCAACCCGTAATTGAAGTACTGGCTTAATACATCACAACTGTGACATTTTCTTCAATAAATAGAGTAAGTCTTGACAATACAAAAGGTGCATATTACTGCGTATGTTTCGGGAGAAGTATCCATATAATAATAATGTTCAGCTTATTAATACCCTTTTATTTCTTATTCAGGGCATAACAAAATAACCCCCCAAAAACAAAGAAATAAAACAGTTGCCTTCGCAAGCGGAATTCAAAAGAAAAATGTTAATGTTTTTCTTCAATAAAGAGCCCCCTATTTACATGTGGGCCAGTCAGTTAAACAAAAGCTTGGTTCTGAATCTAGAACTGATGCAAGGGCTTTCTGCCCTCTACAGTCACATACGTGCAGCATGGCAAACATGGCAGCCAGTATTTCAAACCCTTTTAAAAATAACATAGGTTTTCTTTTCTTCTTTTACTATGATAGCAGTAATGCATCTGGAAGTTTGAGTAATAATAGCTTCCTGCAACAAACCATTTGACACAAAACAGAACAGCTTGTTAAATGACAGTTACTTCCCCTTAAGGGAACAAAGCATTAAAATGTCATTTCCTGACAAGAATATTAAGTAGTATATTTAGAAGAAATATGAGTTGAAAATAGCTATCAAGAGACATGAACTGAACTTTTGTTTATTTTTTTAGCACCCACTTTTCATGTCTATGTGCATCTAATTTTTTCTTAAATGAATCCCGTTAATTATTAGACATCAGATTTTAAAAAAAAATATTAGCCAATTGTACTTTCCCTGAATAATGGCTGAAGTTAAATATTTAACAGTGCGATGCCAAGATGCGTGTTGAGGCAAAAAGTTTCTCTACTTGTTGTGAACTGCAACTATTTTAATGAAACAGAAATAGGAGTGATACAGCTGCACTGGAATTGGCATGTGCAGTCAGTCTCCTTGGCTCCAAAAGGTGAGAAGCTACAATTGCTTCATGCTGCCTTTCCCCCCCCTCCAAATCAATCTAACCTGATAGCAAGGCTCCCTCCCCCCCAAATCTGTCCCCATGCTACATTTGTTATATTAGCTCCTTGTGGAGATTCCTTCTCAAACCAAGGAACTCCAAGTGTCTTTTGCTACCAAGCTAGGCTGATGCAGGATGTGATTTAACACGGTCAGGAAGGACTCCTTCATGTGGCCATCTCTAGGTCATTGTACCTTCTGAACACCAGTCTTGGTGCTCAGTTAAAGAATGGGTCCAAATCTTCTTCCATGTTGACATCAGGCACCAGCTGATCTGATACTTCCTTAGCACCGTATCCCGAATTAGAGACATTAAAATCTGTAGAAAACCAGGGATGGTCCAGAATTTCCTGTGAAGTCAGCCGTTCCGATGGCTCCCGGCGCAGTATGCTACGTATAAGGCATTTTGCCTTGGGGGACAGAGTCTCTGGAATGTTAAATTGCCCACGACGGATCTTGCTGAAGAGAGAACTAGGCTCAATGTCATGGAAAGGATAGCGTCCAACTAACATGGTGTAAAGCATGACACCTAGACTCCAGACATCTGCTGCTTTGCCAGAGTAGCTACCATTTGTGTTCAAGATCTCTGGACTCACATAGGCCGGGCATCCATGCTTATCAGAAAGAGAGTCATCGTTTCCTCGTAAAATATACGCATCTTCTAGACTTTCCAATTTTACTCTAGTCCTGAAGGGCAAGAAAACAGAGGCAACCATTAAACCCACTGATGAATACCAGACTATTGCAGTTACATAATTATGATACTAGTAAGTCAGAAAAATCAATAATCCTAAAAAGATGCATCAGTTTGGAATCCCCATTCTTCGGCTAAGATTTCCTTTATTTATAGTAACATGTGCATTGTCTCTTCCCTCCCACTTAGACATTTGATTTTATTAAGAGAATAAATATAACCCCAATCATACGCGCCTACACTTTCTGGTAACAGTAAGGCATGTCTGAGAAGTCACTCCAGAGGAGCTCTTGCTAAAGGAGTATGGTGGAGTCTTTCATTGCCAAGTTCACTAAGATTGTAACAAACAAACGGGAGTTGGGGGTGTTTTAGTTTGTTCTTGTGGCATTGATTCTTCCCCTTTCATTATGCAAGTTAGGGTGGTTTCTTTGTTTCCAGAGGGAAATTACCCAGTTCATTGAAAGTCAGGAGATAGCTTCTAGCTTATGAAAACTAGAGAATTTTTTTTATTGCAAATTGACTACAGTTTTCAGATGAAGCATTTACAGTCTGTGTCTGGTGAAGTGACATCTGAAAGAGGATAAAGCCCATAATCAAGGAGCAGCTGGTACAGTAATAATCTACTTGCAGGAGAACACAGCCTTTTCCTCACACAGACCACAAAGGTACATACCAGCTAAGGGCTACAGTACAGCTCCCTTATTCACACTGGTGAGCAAGCACTCACATTAGTTCCACTGAAGTCAACTGAAATAATGAAGTCACAATCTCACCTTAAAATATCTTTTCTCTTTAACCCCAACACACAATACAGGAAGAATGAACTATACAAATAAAATGTAAGTCTTCCCAAACATTCCTTTAAATGGCATCACATTAGCTAGGTATGTTAAAATGGTATTTAACAGATTAAAACAAGACTATCCTGCTTAGGGGAATCAAGAGAAATAAGGCAATACAGTTCTTTGTGATGGACAGATTCACAAAAAACGATTTTCAGCATGACCGTAGAAATGGCGTATCTAGATTGGAAGCTCTTCATGTCTGAAGTGTCATGCACTTGTTAGCACAATGCAAGAATAATCTTGGCAGTGGCAAATTCTCTTCTTTTATTTCAAACTAAAGTGAAAAATGACTTCAAGCTTCCTTGTTACATTACTATATTAGTTCAGTCTAACGATACATATCTATATAGCATTTAAAATTGAGATCCCTTTTCACTGACAGAGGGGACACTGACACTAGTTACCCTTTAGTCTATAGATTTTATTCGCCAGTAATGACAGTTATTTTAGAAACAATTTTAGTGTAATGCAAGCACATTGGAATCCTTCTTCTCTGAATGGAAAAGAAGTGTGACATTTATCAGGATTTTCTTTTATGAGACAGAGTGTTCAATGTAAAACATTCACATCAGGGATCATAACCCAACATTGGCTAATATGGTCCTAGTCTCTTTTCATCATTGATCTATGTGCTGTGCCCCGGTAGGCCCCAGGACCAGAACAGGTGCTGTATAAGACAGTATTCCAAAACCATAAATTCACAGATGGGGCTGTGAACAGACTGCAGGCCACAGCCCCTCATATTAAACAAGGTGCTTTCTAAAGTATTAGGACAAAAAACGGGAGTCCTATTTCTTAAATGTTTACTGAGGAGAACTTTGCTTGGGCTTGAGTAGTAAAGGCAAGCGTGACCCACGTTGGCTTTAGAACTGGATCCAGGACAGCTCAGGGCTATATCTGTAGAACCAATCGTGGTATTCTGTTGTAAAGTGCTATATAGCAGACCGCTCTATAAACTCTCCAACCACCCTCAGACCATTTCGACATCTAGAGACATTTACTAGTCGAGGTCAAAGCCCTTTTGGCAACGTGCCTTGAATAAGGAAGTCATAAATACCTAATTCAGAATTCCTGGCTCCCAAATACAGTACATAAAGGCAGCTCATACTATGATTAAATAGGCCAATGTCTTCTCCCTAAGTGCATAGTGATGGGATGTGTGCCACGCATCAGCCTCCTGATTAACTACCCATTGCCGGCTTATAGACACCTCTGGTGGCGATGGACAGCAACCAACCTTTAGAACTCCAAACAATCTACTGCAGTTATACTTCACACAGGAAAAGTTACAAGATCACGGTCAACTTCCTTCTGTGTCAAATTCAGAACCTCTTTATGCACAAAAGGGCTGAAGAGGGAAGCGGACTAAGAATGCTGGGAGGATTTCCTCTGCAATCCTAAATATACACTCTCTCTACACAGGAGAATAGAAAAGGAGGGAAGATGAGAGAGGAGAGAGAAAAGGACAAAGGAGAGGAGAGAAAAGCACAGGGCAAAGTGGGACTGAAACTGAAGGCAGAGACATGAGTGGTGGTCCCAGTACTGCAGCCTGTCACATTTTCCACCAAGATGTAGAGCAGAGTTATTCAGATGTGCACTTCGGTCACTAAACTGCCAAGCAGTAAAGCCATCAGTTCACCTTTGTTAACTAACAGAGTAAAATACACACCCCCACATACACAGAGGCTGGAGAGGAGTATTCTATTTATAAACAACTTGTGGGAGGGAATCCAACACATGCACTCCCTCCTATGTATTTCCCTGTGCTGTTGACACTCAGATGGTATTTATTCCCTTATCATACTTTACATTTCCAATAGAGCTATGGATTAAAAAGGAAAAAGACAGACTAGCGAGTATTTTTGTGTTTGTTTTTTTTTAATTTTAAAACCAAGTTATTTCAATTCCCAAGCATTTATGTTCTTGTGACTGAGTGGTGCCGTACAAAACTGACACCGTGGGACCAGAAAGACTGCTCCTCTCCCTTCAACAATATTTGATTCCTAAGGAATCCAATGAGAGAAGAGGCTTCCTTTTGTTATAAAAGCAAGCAATGCACACACACACACACACACTGGAAATGGAAAATCTTATTATGACCTTGAGCCTTATGCAAGGTGCCCTGCATTACAGGATCAAGCCCTATATGCATGCTATTGCAAGTTTGGTTTAAGCCAGTAAACTGAAGAGCAGCTGGCCATTTTTTGCTTGCTCCACTGTAATCTGTGAGTGAATAAAGCAAACAGCCATGTTTTCATCCTTCTGAACAGAGTGGACTTTAAACACAAACAGACCACCCCCAATCTTTTATATATATTTTACAAACACACACACACACAAACACTCACTCTCTTTTTTTATTTATGGATTAAAGCAAGGAAATGGTGGCCTTGCTAGAGGCAGTGTTTCAGTGAAGGTGATCACTAAACATGCAAGCTAGTATATTTGCATTTCACTTTGTATAAAACTAGTAGCTTGCTTTCTTAAGCTCTTACACATCAGGTGCACTGACTATAAATTAGTACCTACTCACATACCATGAACTGCTTGGACATTTTAGTTAGCTAGGTTGCTTTTGTGAAAGATCCCTAAGACTAGCATAAACTTACAACGATGAAACATTTTCACCTATTGGGGAACAACATTAAGGGTATGGGGAAACCAATCCTGTTGTAAAGCTGTCTACACTCAGACACAGAACATGTGCAGGTATTTCCAACGCTTTAGATGCCAAGACCCATATTCAATGAATTCAGTGGAGAAAAGAGAGAAACCCGACCTCCTTAGTGCTTAAAGCAATGGAGAAAAATAACCTGGCCTTCATTTTCAGAAGTGAGAAGTGATTTTGGATGCCTCCGTTTTGGAGTGTCTAACTTAAAACATTTGATTTTCAGAAGGCATGAGTACTCGCCCTTTTAAGGCACGTCACATTAGCAATTTTGGGCTGTCCAGTCATTCCTGAAAATGTAGGTTTCTGCATAAAGGGTGGGAAAGTCATCCAGTTTCAGAGTAAATAGACAAGCCTAAATTTGATTCTTAGCAGGCAAGAGACACGCTAGAGCAATTATTTTAAAATTAATTCATGATCAGTTTTGAAACTCTTCACATTGTGCTGTTACCAATTTGGAATAAAAGAAAATTAAAAAATTAATTTTGCAGTTAAAATCCTTCCTTTCTCCCAATAAATCCACTAATGACAGAAGTAGGAACAGTGTTTAAACATTACTATAGGAATGGCTGATGCAAAATTAATCCCTAAAGTTCAGATGTACACAACTGGCAAAGCCGGATGAGAGTCACTTTATACATATACTGTAGTGCAACAAAGACTTTTGTGAAGGCCTGCATAATTACAGTACATAATTTCAAGTTTTAATGCAGAGACTGAATAAGCACTTGAAAAAAGAACATTATGCATCTATCAGATCATTGATAAAACACTGCATTAGCCTAATGCATTAAAAAAATACAACCCTGAATCAAGGCTATTTAAAAAGGGGAAGCTATTCTGCCTATGAATGCTTTCCCATTACTGGTGAATGAAACCACAGAAGTGCAATCAGAGGGCAGCAGTGGTACTCAGACGGGAAATGCGTCTTTGTCCCCATAGAAACCGTCAGGGAAACCCATGAAAAACAATACCACTCTGAATTTCTTATCAATATGCCATTCATTACTTGACTGCATTCAGACTGTGCTCTTCAGTAATGTAACAAAACCTGATCAATTAAACCTCTTCTAGAAGATTCTTCAATGTAACCTCCTGAGTTGGCATCAGTTCCTGGCAGACAGCTTTGTTATCATACAGCCTACACTTTTTCACAGTGATTCACATTATTCCTCCCTGCAGAGTTTGGGGATTACTGACAAATTACTACACTGCCTTTTAACACACAGAAGCCAGGGCCACAAAAACTCTGCAATCACATTCTAGCTTCACTCATGTTCTCCAAAAAGCAAACAATTTCCAGAACTACAATCAGTGGAATTATTCAGAGGCCTCAAAGCTCTATAGTTAGGAAGGCCATGCGTGAACTGAAGGGGTGATTAGTACAGCATCTGTTTCTTATATTTCTCCAATACAGTGTATACGGACTTCTTGGCTGCAGCAGCTCAACGTAGCGTGAACATTTTAGGAACATAGGGACTGCAATACTGCACCAGACCAGTGGTCCACCAGTAGCCAATACCAGCTGCTTCCAAGAAAGGGGCAAGAAACTACTCTCCCGTCTAACTTGGTAGGTACATTATCTACTTGCTAGTCAAGCATTGTTGGGAGTGGGTGTTCAGAAATGACAGTAATTTAGCCAGTAGCCCTGTGCTCCAAGAGACCAGAAAGCAATTTCTATTGTCATCTGGTCACATCTCTATAGTTATGCACTAAAGAGCAAACCAATGTCAAATGATAGTTTGTGGGGAGGAGAAAAGATTACCTCTTCCATCCTAAGACTCCTTCCTAGGTTAGACCACACACACACACACACACACACACACACACACACACACACGTCATAGGCAACATCATTCTGGCTGTGGACAGAATGGCATTTCCTTTGGCCCCCACAGACCTGGCTCTCACTGGAGAGAGAGACTGTTGTTGAGCCATACTCTTTCCCCACTCCAGGGACAGCGACTACTCAGGCAGGATCAAGAATTGCTCCTACATAGCCAATAATCAAGTCCAATCAGGGTAATTTAGTAGCAGCTCACTCTAAAAGGTAAAAATTGAGCACGAACTGACTGTGCCATCAGATTTGTGAGAAAACGCTGGCACTGCTCACTATTCTTTGTAGCGAACTGACTATTGTAAATAAGAGAAAAGAACCTCTTCTAAACAAACCAGGCCAGCAGTTTGAAGTGAACGTCTACTTTAGAAAAACACACTATGAAATCCTGACATTTGCTAAAGTGAGCATATAATAATTTAGTTCAAAATTCATCTCTGCTCCAAGGACCATGCTATCTTAACCAGGGCAAAGGGGACAACCCCTTCCTTCCCCCTGACACTACTCAGCAATGGAGTGCAGAAGGGGAAGTGCTGCATTCTCAGTATTAATCCTCCTTTCCCCTATGTCACAGAACCCTTTCGGTAGGGATTAGACTCCACAGTGAAGGCACAGGCTGGCAGCTCTCCAAAGGCAAGGAGCAAGGGGGGAGGTGGCTGAAACAGCGCAGCTTTGGAGGATACTTGTTACCAAAGGAATGGAAAGACTCTCCCACCACCCCACTACCATGCAGTGATGGGAAGGAACTGTGCAGATTCCCTCACCATCCTTAGATGAATGCCTCTGCAAGTGCAGACTTCAACCCAGTTGCTCAGACTCCAGGGTGAGGAGCATGGCTTAGAAATTTAGGGCCAGACCCTTAGCTGGTGTAAAGTGACATACCTCCACTGACTTCATCTGAGCTCACGTCAGCCAAGAATCTGGCCCAGATTGCCCTGCATTCAGGATAGACCCAGGGGAGGGATGATATGGCCCCCACTATCTTGTTTGTACAGCATCTGAACAGAATTCCATGCAATGGTACTGTTTGTAAGTGCATGCTGCAGCAGAAGTACCTTATAATGCATCTGTCTGTGTTCTTATAGATTTAGGACACAAGACCTTCACTAAAGGGAATGTAGTTCCGGTTCTGTACCTTTCTAACTGAAGAGGATCTCAGTTTTTTTCAGTGAGGGATAAGACTTTGTTAAAAGACCACAAGGATTCCATTATTTGATAAGCATCTGGGATAAGGTGGCTATCTTCCTTAGATCACCATTAGAGATCAATGGTTTTAAAGGCTCCACTTACAACTCTGCACCTGTATCCACCATGTTCTCCAGAGCCTTTTACACCAGGAGTGGAGGGAAGGAACAAAGACAGGCATTTGGTTTAGTTAAGATAGCTGTCCACAAGAAACATAAAAACGAACCCCAAGTTTACTGCCTCAGGAGACACACTAAATAAGCAACCCGATCTTCAGTGGCGCTGAGCACCGACAGCTTACATTGTGCAAAAAAGGATCTATGTAAAACAGTCTGAATTTTGAAAAACAACTAGATTTTGGGTGCTCAATTTGAGACACTTTACAAGAGGCTGGTTTTCACAAAATGCTGGGCGCTGCAGGCGGCCTGAAAATCAAGCGCCTTTCAGGTGTCTCAAGTTGGGCAACCGAAAAAACACTAGTCACTTCTGAAAATGTAGGCCATGCATATTGGCCAAATATTTATTTTGGAAAGTGAAACAAATGTCCAGTAATCAACACTTACGGGGGGGTGGAAGGGAGGGGGAATTAGTTACCATCGTCAACAAAAACCCTGCGGAAAGTCAGCAATGTAACTAGAACGTGACTGACTTGAATTCAAAACAAAATGCTGAGCACGGTCAGAATTACACAGTTCATTCAGGAATTTGCTGATGCAATATTATCGCCTCAGCACAAGGTGAGAGAGAGCAGCCCTCTCAGGGAACATGGTGCACGCCACTTGCTGACTTGTCTGAAACACCCAAGAAGAGGAGTGCCAATCACAGGAGAGTGCCCATAAATGATGCTTCATTCAGTCTATGTGCTTCAAGCACAGCAGAGTATGGAGGCACCTAGGCACTAAAGAGTAACAAACCCCTCAGAGAAAGGGGGGAATAGTTATGGAGGTGGGAATGATGAAAGGTGGTCTCAGGAAGTGGGAGGGAGGAAGGGGGAAAAATGCCTTCCAGGTAGGTGGGAGTGGTGCAGGTATTCCACAAGGCATGGTCAACTCCTGTTGGAGGACCCAGTCTTCTCTAATCGCTGTCTGGTCTGTTTGGTGCTATCACACTCTCCCAGAAACCAGTGCTTCAGTACTGGGATTAGAACAGCAAAGAAGACTCCTGGCTTCTATTCACAGCTTCTGCTACTCCCTCGTTTGTGACCTTGGCCAAATCACTTAACCACAATGACCACATTCACCCCTCTATAAAATGCAGAGAATAGTTACCTACCTCACAAGGACATTCTGAAGCTTAAGGTTTGTCGATTGGTTCATGGGCTCTGGCAAAAAGGCACTGTATAAACGTCTGGATCAAAAAGGAGGCTTAGCAATCAAACGACACAGAGAGCAAAGGGATCATGAACCTGGCTGCTGACAGAAGTTACTTAACTGTTCTGTTTTATATTTGAAGTTTGATGAATGAGATTTACTGCCTGGGAAGACAATCCAGCTTTCCCACACACTGTCAAAGGCAAAATAATTAGAAAGAGCCTCAGTTTCTGGATTGAGATTCGCTCTATGCTTAGACCCTCCACAGTTCAAGTTACACTATTTAAGGCTACCTTTTTCCTCTCAGTTTAGGTTAACAGAGGATGATAGAGCGGCCTATAAAAGAAACCTACTTTTGTTTCTGAATCTTTATTTTAAGAAAGCTCTATTTACACAACTTCCATTGCTACAACTGAAAGCTCTTTAAACAGTTTCCCGAACTCCTAGGAAAGCTTGTTTGTTCACTGTGTGTTCTAAGCAAGGTTAAAGGTTGCTAAAATCAGAATGCAACCAGCTGACTGCAACACAATTTGACAGGAGTGTGTGGGGAGGACGCACGGTGGGTGGAGGGGGGGAAGAAACAGCACTGCCCGAAGTAAGAGAAATAGTCACTTAGGGCAGGTCTACCTGCCCTAAGTGACCTTAAAATACTGCAGTACCTTAAAATACTGCAGTGGGACAGCTGTGCTGCTGTAGCGCGTCAGTGAAGATGTTACTATGATAATGGGAGAGCTATTCCAATCAGCATAGTTAATCCACCTCTGGGAGAGGTGGTAGCTATGTTGACAGGAGAAGCCCTCCGGTTAACACAGCGCTGTCTACACCGGGGGCTAGGTAGGTATAACCGCATCACTCGGGGGGGGTGAATTTTTCATGCCCCGAGTGACGTAATTATACCAAATGTACATTTGTAGTGTAGACCTTGCCTTAATAACCAGTAAGTATGCAGCAAATTAAATCTCTGCTCCAATTTTCTGTGGGATCCGTTTTACTGCGCTAGGATGCCAAAGAACAAAACTAAGTTACCTTAAAGCAGAATACACTAGCTCCAAGGAACTGAGCAGTTCCAGAAAAACAAAACAAAACTGCTCAGTGTACCAACTAAATACATATTACACTACCACAGGCTTTCTAAATGAGTGGATTGTGCTGGATGTGTTGCCTTGGCATAGGACGAAGTGTCAAGTTTATTTATTTTGATTAACTCTCACCTGCTTGCAATTTTCCATATTTACTAGAAGAATAAGGAAAAATTACAATATCTGGAATACTAACATTATTTTCATTTTCCCTCTCAACAATGATTAATATGCAAGGTCCTTACGCTTCAAACATTATGACAGCTAATATTTTAATATAATTAAAGTATTTAAAATGCTATAAAGAAATTAGTAATTCCCTGACAGGAGAAGTGTTACCTATGTTAGGAAAGCCAATGCAAAGAGCATGCTACATACACAGACTGATTTGATTCTTAAATCTTCAATGTGGCTCCTCCTGGAACAATTATGTTTTATATAAAACTGATGAATTACTTTAATACATATACAGCAATACTGGGCACACAGCTATTTTTAGCATAGTCCAATAAAGACTCTACCATTCTCTGACATCATTCGGGGGAGGAACAGCTGGGAGAATTGCACATTTTCTCTGCCCATAGGCACAGAGTATGCTGCTAGGTCAGTTTATAGGAGAAAAATACCTCATGACAGGAGCATACATAAAGCCCCACAAACCTATAAAACAACAACCTGCCTGGTGGTTTTTGCACATCTTGTGCTGTTAGTGTGTGTCAACTATTTTCGTGGTATTTTACAGCAGTCAAGTTTTTAAAAATTAAAATGTTAGGACCAGATTTTTAAAAGTGTACGGCACCCAACAGAGCTCCTAATTAGGCGCCAAAACAAACAAACAAACAAAGAGCTCCTCAGCTCCTACATGGAAGCTGAGCTGTTTTGAAAGTCTAGCCCTGAATTTTATATAGCAAAGTCACAGCTATCACTACATAAACAGATGTGCAGCTGTCCTCTAACCCGGCCTTACAAAGTGTTTCCACCCACACAGCAACATCTTAAAGGTCTTTACTTCTTCAGAGATGAGGTATGAATTTAGAAGTCTAACTCTGAAATCCCAACGTTAAGCTCAGTCCATTTCACCCTGACAATTTGTATTTAAAAATACCCTTTAAAAAGGGTAAATTAAATGCAAAAAAATGTATGTTAAATAAAACAGTTAGATTGCATAGTTCAAGTCAGAAAACGCAAAAGTACTATTTATTGTACTCTACCATAACATTACCCTGACTACAGTGCATATCTGTATATTTCATAGAATTCAATTAACAATGCTCAAATACATAGGCTCTCAAAGCTGGATAAATTAACACAGCTGTAAGACCCTAGGGCCGGATTTGCAGAAGTGCTAAGCCCCCCAAACTCCAAATGAAGTTGACAGATGCAATAACCACTGGGGGAAAATAAATCTATCACTCTTCCCATTTTTGGTTTAATTTGAACTGTGCAACAGTAATTTTAGATTGCAAGGTCTTTAAAACTGAATCCTAAGCACAACATGTGCATACTAGAGAGAGTGTGAAACTTAATGCACCATCACATTCTAGCTTTGCTTTAGGATATCACCAGATTGCCATTAATGGAATTAGGGCTCAAACCTATGATGTGCTGAGCACCGTCAACTACCACTGAGGTCAGTGGGAGTTAAGGGCACTCAATACACCTTGCTGGATTGAAACCCTATATCCTTCTAATTTACAGCTGTTATATAGGTTCAGAAAGGGTAAGAAAGGTTCTAAATGTGCATGTTTTTAATATAACTTCAAATGTTAGGACTTGGTTACTTATTCCTAGACATCATTAGACCCAAAGAAGAGAGTAGGCACTAAGAAACCCTGAAATTGATTTTTTTTTAAAATGAATTTGAACTATTTCTGAAGAATACATAGATTTATTGATTTGGTTTGGGAGAGGAGAGGACAGGAGAGGAGAGGAGAGAAGCCCAAGTTATTCAGCAGGCATACAATTTTACACTTTAAAAAAAAAAAAAATTGCTTCCTCCTACTTCCTGGTTCATTACAAATGTCACAGACAGCAGTAATCTGCGACACCCAAAATACCATGCATTCCAAGCAGACTGCTGGTTTCTGTGATGATGTTTCTCAGAATGCAACATCACAAGCAGTACCAGCCTTGTTGAAATGCCTGGTATTTTGGATGTCACCGAATGACGCACTCTACATCTTCTTCAGTGAACTAGTAAGTTGCAAGAAGATTTTACAGAGAGTACATACAGCAGCAGCAGATTGAAAGTGATAATTGATTGCTTTCTGATGGTTTGGAGCATGTGAAGAAAAATAAAAATAGAAGCTAGTTCTTCTATTTCTGCCTTTCACTATCTGTTTCACCTGACTGTGTCTCAATTTGTTCAGATGAGAAATGGTTTGTAAATAGTTTAATGTTTGTAAATCACTCTGACACACCTGGATGAAAATTAATTTTCTTGTTACTGGCTTAAAAATAACAAGTAACAGCCATTTAACCTCTAAGCATATGGTATTTTAAAAATCAGAAGAAACATTCTCTTTTAGTTAATAATTGATTGGGTTTTGACTCTCCAATTAATGTTAACAATAAAGCAGTGCTATTGTAGCACATACCTATACTTTGGCCTTGTGCCTTATGATGTAGTCAAATCTTGGGAAGCATTTAGTGCAGGATTTCCAAAGGGCAAAGTTCCATAGTAAATCTGCTCCCATTGATCAACACCCACTGACTACAATATATAACCACACATGTTGTGAGCATATACTATATTCTCTGTGCTAAATTTTTTTATTAAGAGTAAAAATGACATTGCCAATTTAAAACATTAAGTTTTCTTACCATACTTCTAAACCAAGTCTCTATGTGCTATCATGATATAAATATTTATTAATAATAAAATTAACAGAGAGAATTGCAAAAACCCGATTGTTTCCATTTTGCACTTATCTCAGACTGGGCACAATGTTAATCATTAGTGCTCCTTTCCCTTAAGCTCCCAGTGATGGAGCTTCTAGGTCTTATGTATTGCAGTGGAGGAGAAAATGGGGAAGAGCTATTTGTTTCTAAATAACTGTTTATATGGGAATTAAATACGAAAATATTTGTTTGTCTTAGGTTTTACTAAAAGCCTGTATCTATTTAACTTTGAGTTTTAAGTTGACAGTACCCATAAAACTAAATTAGAAAAAGAGAAAGTTTCTATTCCTCATGGTTGAGAAGAAACTTCCAAATCTGAATTGATGCAGCACTGTCTTCCTCAGCCTGCAGACAACTCAACAGAATCATGGGACTGGGAGGTTAGAGAAACAGAAAACTTAGACGTGACTCTTGTGTGGAGAAAGAGAACTCCCTCTCTCTCCCAGGAACCAGCTAAAGGACTTCAAACTGATCAGAAGTCTATCAGCCATGGCTGATTTGAACAAGGAAGCTCCCAAACAGGGTCAAGACCAGCCTACTGGGAAGAACACCCCCACACACACTGTTTCCAGCAGCTGGGGATGAGGGCTGCACTTCTCAGCAGATTGTTGTCTCTATGCCTTTTTGGTGTGGCCCATCCATCTTTTGGGTCAGCCTGCAGCTAAGTAGGCATAAATCCTCTGCGTGAAAGAAAGAAGGGGGGGGGGGAGGGAAATGCAACCCCAAAACAATACACATCATAAAAAAGGAAAGAAAAGCACAAAGCTCCACCTCTTTCCATTCCCTTTTATTTTAAATTCTTTGATGGTCACCTTCAAGTTTAATATTTCTCCCATGTTCCACACTGCTTCAGCAGGACTCAATGATGTCACTACCGAAATGCAGGATGGAACACAATTAATGGGAACTGGTAGCCACAGAGAAAGGATTCTAACCTTCAAGGGCCTGAAGTCTGCTATATCCAGAACCATCTCCCCACAAAAGCAAGGAGATAGGAAGAAAAAAAAAAAGTCAGTTCTCTAAAACCAGCAGCACTATCACTGCACTCTCCTTGCCACCTCTGGTCCATAAATGGTATTAACAATGCTGAGAGTTCTCCTCAAAGAGTTCATGGTTCTTGTCAGCGTCAGTCCCCCTTTCTGGTGGATCTCCTAAGGTCAAATCCCGTGAGGAGCTCAGGGCCCTGAACTCTAAGTGAAGTCAGTGGGAGCTGTGGCTGCTTAGCAACTTTGAAGATCAGGCCTCATGAATCTGAAAGCTGAGCACTCAAAAGTTGACACACCCAACCACCATAGACCTTTTATGTAAATGCTGGCCACGCAGGAAGTCTGTGCCACAAACAAGAGAAAAACAGACCTCCCAGGGCAGTGCCTTAACCATTAAGCCAATTCTTCCCTCCTCCCCTCTTAGGAATGGGCAGCAACTTTAGTCTCCAAATCCTACAGATCTTGGGGGATCTGCCACAGGCCTCTGCACACTCTTAACCTAGAATTTGTTGGCTGTAGAAGAGCAAGGAGAGAAACTAACCCATACGAACAGCAATCCCAAGTCCAACATGCAAAAGGTTCTTACCTTTCTTCATCCTTAAAGATAAATTTTCGCAGTTTGAGATCCCGCAATACCAGTCCACCATCATGACAGTGTGCAACAGCAGAAGCTATTTGGTAGAACAGTTTGGCTGCCTCTTCTTCTTTTAGCTTCTTGCAGGTACGAACAAAAGAATGCATGTCCCCATAGCCTCTTTCAAAGAACACGTACGCTTTTGTCTCCCCAAGAATTATTTCAGTAATTTGGTTGATACTGTTGTGTCCAGGTAGACAAAAACACGGCGCTAATGACTCTTGGTAGCAACCAATATCAAATACCTAGAAAACAATGACAGTAAAACAAGGGTTAAAGATAGCATAAAAGGTACAAAGCGGTAGTTATATCTGGCACTCAGCACTGTACAGAAATTTGTTGTTGTGTATCTACATTGCTTTTACAACTCTTTTGCCATGTGTGGAATTGTCAGGTGCATTTGTCCATGGCGTTGGGGGAAAAAAACACCAGAGACTATACCTCCTAACATGGAAGGGAATGCTAAGCTAAGTAGAGGTTTTTCTCCAGAAGTAAGTGTGAATGGCTTGAAGACCCAATATGTGATTAAACCCAAATTGTAATATACATTATGGTTTGAGGGCCATAGTTATATATAAAGATGTCAGGCCTCAAAAGTATTCAAATTAACCTTCTGTTTGAAGAAATCCAACTAAGACCTCAGAGACCATGAACAACCTGTGGAGATTTGTGCTTAATTTTTTTTTGTCAAACTAAAGCCAACAAATCTCTTTACCTATTTTACTAACTCCTTAAAGCCTTAACATTTTTTCATGTTCAAAATCAAATTTGTCACCATTAATATTGTTTACTTCCTCTTACTTATGTTCATTGCAGAGAAGAAAAATCAGAGAAGTCAGTTTCACTTTCACATTCTCAGTTTTGCAATGATTGTTTCAAAGGTTAGAAAAGCATTATGGAAATACTGGTTTTAGACTGTATACAAGCTTTCTTTTAAAAAGAAATTAAATCTTCGGGCAAATATAATTGAGTGTCCCTTTAAAAGTTGACTGTCACTTTTACAGTAAGCAGGTTATCAGTGATCTTGTGAATGGGCTATAAAAATGCATAAAGGATGCTGGGAAATCCAAATATAAAATGTTACTATAGTCTAGTGATTATGAATGAATCAGTATTTGAGTCAATTAAATAATCTAAAGCAGTGGAAAGAGTCCATAGAAAATAATGGAATGCTTACACTTTCTTACTGCAGAGCAACAGATGACAAAGAGTGTATTATATTATACTTTTATACTGCCCCAGATGCACTGTAGGGTACAAAGGAAGGGGTGAGTGTTTCCAGCACCAGTGAAACACTATTACTGTCCAACACATTCTGGGGCGTACTGCTACTTTCATAACAGTAATCTGGTCCCACTAGAGATGCAACTGGCTACTCTTTGTATTTAGTTAACAGCATTGAGAGAAGCTGGTATGTCCTTAAACCAAACTCCATTAATATGATTGCTTTTCATATCCTAGCTTGCCTCCTTTGGGGGCAATCACTGTCATTTCCTCTGAAGCTTTAAAAGCTTTTAAGACTAAAGTCTTCTGACATGGTTCAACAGCAATTTACAAAAAGCTTCTAAAACAAACTAAGGTTTTTAATGTTTCAAAGCACAGTTTTGACAAATTCCTTCTTCAGGAGAGACTCCAAGATGGCAGAACACTTGACATAATGGGCCAAAAAAATACTTACCTGTGCTGCTATACTCCATCACAGGCAACAGTCATTCAGACAGGCAGACGCCCAACTAATCCAACTCATTTTATAAGAGGGAAGATTAGCATCAAGGGGTTCTGGTGACATGATAAACCACAAAGGCAGCACTCAGGGTTTGTTGCTAAAACCCCACTGCATAATTCATTCCAGAGGGAAACTCACTGACACTTGGATCTGTGCAGAGGTCTCAAAAACTTAATAATTACCACATTAGAAGTGGTCGGAATTACTAAAAAGTAGCTGCCATAACAATGAAAAAGGACTTTCATAACCTCCCAGTATTTTAACTGTCTTCATTTGAAATACCATTTCCACAATTCTTATGCAACTGTAGTGTCCTTAAAAAAAACACCATCAACCACCTATGTTATACTCCACAGTTCTGAGGGAACATTGATCAAGTAGGTCTCTGATGTAAGACAACAGACCATATGGGTTTTGTTTCTCTAAAGTACTATCATACTGTCACTATCCAGAAGTTTTTTTTATAAAGGGCTTTTTTGTAGTCAACCTATGTAATATCCCTAGACTCAGTTCAACACAAGTTCAATAAACAGCAGTTTGATTTAGTTGTTAGCAAGGGGAAGTGATCAAACACCATTGTTCAAATGCCACTGAACCCAGAAGCAACTAACGGCATTTGTAGCTAGTGGGTGCAACCAAATGGATCTGAACATCATCAGGATGTGTGTGCTATTTCACCCTATGCCCATGCAAGAAACTAGTTAAGCCTGTCTCAGTGGGATACCAGACAGTAAAACTTGTTAGCTTTCTTAACAGGGAGGATATTTGTCAAATAGGAGCCATGCTACTGTAGGGTATTTTGAAGTATGTGTTAATTGAGATAAATTTAGGAATGTGATCACTCCTCAGTTAAACTAGAGATTCAAGGCAAGTTAAATATTTTCAGGATATGGATGACAAGCAGTGGCTCACACTTATGAAGGAAATTGAATGGTGTAAAGTTTAAAAAAACCCAAGCATCTTAAGTGTATGGCTCAATAGGAAAACAAAAACAAATTCACCCTTTGAAGAACTGAAATTTTGCTGCACTTCGCCACAAATATATCCTGAAACGCTGCAATACTTGCAGCTAAGGGAGGAAAAAGCTTGCTAAAAATAGAGCACAGCAATGAAGTTACTACTGGCCATGCAAGTTTTTATATAATTTCATGCAGAGAAGCAGCAGGATACCCTTATTTCATAAGACAATGCAACTGTCCTAATATGTAGCTCTATTCTACTGTAAGGAACGGGGCTTTTATTCTAGAAATTCTATTTCAACTTGTATTTATTTTGGTAACATGATGTATGCATTTGTACAACATGCAATATCATTCAGTTTCCAAGGACAAAAGACTTCTCCCCCCCCTCCCCCCTAAATAATCAAGTGTAAATTACATCTTCATTAAAATCAGGGTTTCTGACTCATAACTGAGGAGTCCATTTATATTACCCTCTGAATCAAAATCTTTTACAAATAGATGCAAGGAGTAAATTAGCACCCCCCTTGCACTATGTGCTACTCATAACTTCTTGTGAATCAAATTTAAAAGTATGCAATAACCAACAATGTTATGATCAATCCTTTGAATAATTATGAGTGTCTGGCTACTGTTCATTACACAGACAACTCAACACCAGAAATTTACAAAAGATTGCTAAATGGCATAATTATATATTTTGGGGACAATACAAGCATTAAAGTGCATGTTGCAGGGTTGCAATTTGCTATACAGTCACACTACTCCTGCTTATGTGAATGAGCATAAGTCTAATGCACCAGAGACAATGAAAAATGTAACCAGTGCAGTTTAGGAACAAAGGGGAACAAAATATTCCCTCAGACTGAAAGGGAAATACATTGCTTGAGAGAGGTGCAGGCATGTGGGTTTCCTTTTCCCATGGGTCACCTTCGGATGTTAAAAGAAAATGGGGGAGGGGGGTGTTGAAAAGCAAGCAGCCTACAAAGAGTGGCTTAGGTATTTTGTCTGCTCTTCTAAAAAACGTAGGTGTACAGCTTTTATTCTTGATGAATTGTGCAACGGGGGAGGATGCTATTTGCAACCAACCTCAATAAGGAGGGCTCAGAGCTCAGCAGGATTAATTCAAGGTGGATTTTTAACCACTTTTCAGACAAAGCGGTCTACAACCTGCAAGGGTTTCAAACTAAAGAAATAAAGTAAGACAACACAGTATCTTCAAATTAGCAGGGGGCTCCATTTTGAAGAGAGTGGGGAAGGATCAGGCTATAGCATGATCAAACTAACATTTAAACATCTTTTAAAGATGGTTTTTCCTAGTACAGTTCATCTTGGGTAGAAGGCAGCTTGGCTCCAGGCCACCGTTATAACGTGGCCATTGTCTAGAGTGAGGGGGAAAGTTATAGGGTGCCAGTTTAATTCTGTTCGTTTGGGGTTTGGTTTTATATTGATTTAACAATCGAGCTGGTCGATATTAGTTGACTATCCGATCAAATATAAATCAATACACGATCTGGTTAAAAAGATAATAATGGAGAAAGGTGTTACCTTGCAAACCAGCTCTTCTCCACTGTGCAGATGCACGGCTCGGAAAACGTGGTCTCCCTCAAGAGGCTCCAACAATAAGTATTTCCCGATGCAAGAAACGCAATGCGACAAGTTAGGAGTCTCTGGTGGGCTCGGAGAGCCTAGGTTAGGACTAAAACTCTGGCTTGGCTCGGTAGATCTTATAGACGAGAGTTCTTCAAAATCCTGGTTTTTATTCCGAGGTCTCCCATATCGCGCTATTGTGATAGGGGTTGACCTTTGTATGTTCATGGGTATTGAAAGAACCAACCAAAGTTATATACCAAACCCCTGGGTTAAGATCAGTCACTTGCCAGTCCAGCTGCAGCTGCCTTTGTGTTGTTATTAAAGGGGGTGGGTTACGTAGATTAATAGTACCAAAAATAATAACCCACAATAATATCAAAGCGATTGTTTTGCAAGCGGGTCAGCTTCAGAGCAGCGTGCTGAGAACCGTGTGATCAGAGAAAGAGGATTTAGTCGCAGGTCCTTTTGTTTCTTGTACGGCAACCGACTCGTTTGACTGTTGGATTTTGTCTTTTTTCAGAGAGCAACAAAGTAACTAATTTGAGAACGTGGAGAGCTGCAACGTTCCGTTTTCGAACGCAGCCTCGCAGGGAGACTGTAATATAAATAGAGCAAAGAGGGGGGAAAAGGAAGGGGGAGGCTGATTCGGTATCAGTCTCTGGTGCCCTGAACGCCTACTAAAATTTTTAATACACTCAACCCCAAAAAGGTTAAGTAACGTGCTGCATAAAGGACTGGATTGTCCTTTCTCTTTCTCTCTTTTTAATACAAGGCAAAAGAAAAAAAAAGTTGCCTACGTTTTAACTGTAGATGGCGTCTGAACCTTTCCTCTGATAGCAAGGGCTATCCAGAAATTCAACAAAAAATAGAGGGAGCATTTAACTTAAAAGAGCGGTCAGCGGCAGCAGCAGAGCCGACAAAAGATACAGTATAGCTATAAAAAAAAAACCCGCACAAATACTTCGGTTTGCCTTGGATTTCTTTTTTTCCCCCGAACAGAATGAACTGCAAAAGCAAAAAACAAATGTGCACAAATATCCACACAATTATGCAACGCAAGATTTTTGTTGTTGTTTTAATCAAAGAAAAAGTGCAATCAAGGACACGATCAAGAGTCTTAGCTATCCATTGCACGAGGTTTTTTTTTCGTGTGTTTTCCCGCAGGGCCTCCAAGCGCTTTAACAGAATTCACGCACAAAAGAAAGCAAAACAAACTGCAGGGAGAAAAATCCTGGCGGTTTCTTTTCTCTAGGGTCGGGGAATGTGCAAGGCGGGGGAGGAGGGGAGAAATTGCAATCACTCTCAAAAAAATATTGCAGGGATCTGATATATTTCCTAGAGGCAGGAGAAGGGGGAAGAAAGGGATGGCCGGGCCGATCCCTTTCAGCAAGACATCATCCCTCCACCATGTATTAATAGTTACTTACGTGGCTGGGATTCTCTCTCTAGCTCGCTCTATGCCTCACTACTCAATGTCAGCAGCTACAGCAGCACAGTTACACCGTGCCCCAGTGCAAAGGCTGACTGCACAATCCCCACCGCCGCACAGCGGACTGGCTCAGAGGAGAAGCCCACCCCACACTGAGCCGCCTCCTCATTGAGCCAAGGCACCATCAATCACAGAGCGAGCCTGCCAACCCTGCCCCCCCCCCCATCTCTTCCCTCCCCACCTCCACTCACTCTCTCACTGAATGAGCCGGTTTCAGGGTAAACAAGGTGAAATATCCTTCCGCAGCACAGGCTGTGAAATAGGAGCGTTGTAGTTGCTGCTGGCAAGTCACTGGAGCTGACTGAGTCAATGCTTGGATCTGTGCATGTCGAGTTTCACTGACCTCTGCTTTCCGTTCGTTTTATTTGCCTGGGATCTGGTATATTCTGGTTGGAAACTGTGTGAACCTTGCGGTTGGGGATGGTTTATTAACCTTTTTAAATAGATTTTGTCCTTCATAAAAATGGAATAAACTCTCCTAAAATAAGAACCCAACATTTTTTTTTCCTTTTGCAAGCATGAATGCTGTGTGTGTTAGACGAGGGCATGGGAGCCCAAGCCTTTTTTTTTTATTCTTTCTTCTCAATGAAGAAATCAGTTTTTCCAAGCAACGTGGGTTTTAACATATTGAAGCAAGCACCAGCAGTTACGTCCCAGTGTAATTAAGTGGGAGGAGTTGCCCTCACTCCAGGACTAGTATAATCACCATTCCAAACCTAAAAGGTGTTGTAGGGGGGAGGGGAAGGTAGCGAAAGCAAACTCATTTGTATTACATAAAGGAACCTATGAATGAGTCATCCTCTAAGCACAAGTGGGGTTCCTTTTCCTTGTTAATACTCCTCTGTTTTTACCACTGATTTTGGATGTATGTAAAGTTTAATGAATAGCTCCCCAGGCCCAATGTTTTCGCCCTCGAGTTTGGCTTCCTGTCAATTCTGGAGCCAGGAAAGGGAGCGGTGTTAAAAGCAGAAGAGTGCAATCCAGGCGTGAATGGCAGCCTCATGCAACAGAAAATGGAAATGTTTTGCCGTGCAGCAGTGAGGCGATGCAATGCAGGGCAATACAAACTGGGCATTCACTGCTCAAGTCCTGATCAGGGTTTTGTTATGACAGATGAGAGGTGGGAGGGGTATTATCTGGGATTCTGGGAGATAGCATCCACTGTTTGGGGCAATGACCTTTGTCTGTGTGACACAGTTCTTAGCAAAAAAAAAAAAAAACCTTGGGGTGTTCTAACAAACATTAAATAACCCCAGTATAAGAGACTTTATCTGCCTTTTGCACACAAGAAATACATTTTAATGAATGCAGCATATAGGCTGTAAATGAATCCACAGGGAGGTGTTGGCATGTGCAGGGGAAGAGACATTTGGAAAACACTTTAGCAAGAGCTCTTTCTAAGCCAGCAGCACCCCTTCCGCTTCAATTATTCCTTCCCATGGTGGTTTGGGTCTTGTGTTATCCCAGAAAAGCTCTGAGCTGCAGCTATCCACTGTTAATGTATCAAAAATGTAGATATAATAAAATAATATTGAAAATTAATATGCCAAACCTTGGGCCAAAATCCTGCACAGGGGAATCAGTGCTGAGGAAACTGCAGGGCTTAACCCCTTGTAAATACCAGTTCCTTTGTTTAGGGGAGCAGGTAAGGGAGAAAAGAGTATAGCCATAATTTGCAACAATTTGTGAAGCTCACCTCTCATTTCTCCTGAAATACAAAGCACAGTTTAGAACCACCACTAGTGTAAGTTTTCTCAATGCCTCCATGTTCCATTGTTAGACCTTAGTCAATTTGTTCTTCTCTTCTGAAGATTTAATGATAACAACTTGTATTATGTCTTTAATATAGTTTGGTGCCCCAGGCACCTTGGGGAGAGGGTCTATTATAAATAAAAAGTTACCTGAAAGCTCATTTACCATTCAGGGAAGGTATTGAATTCACAGCCCAGTGGTGGCATCCTCTATGAACAGAACAGATGCAGAAGTGAGGAGCAGCATTGCAAGTCAAGCCAAGACAGATCAACCTTGACCTAAAGGGGTTGCCTCAAGAGGATAATAGGAACATAAAAATAACCATACTGGATCAGACCTGTGATCCATCTAGTCCAGTATGCTGTGTTTGAGAGTGGCCAGCACCAAAAGCTTCAGAAGAAGGTGTACGAAATCTTCCAGCAGGCAGATGTGGGATGCTCTGCCCCTGAAAAAATCTAGTTTTAGTAATTAGAGATTGTTTTACATCCTGAAGCATGATATTTTACATTCCTTCAAAAACATAGCATTGACATTGATAATTCTGAATAGCTGGGTTGGCCATATAGATGCCTAATCTCTTTAAGTATTTAAAGTTCTTGGCCTCAATGATACCTTGTGGCAATGAGTTCCACAGTCTCATTATGCACTGAATGAAAATATATTTCCTTTAATCAGTTTTGAATTTACCATCCTTCAGATCCACCAAGTGTCCCTAATTCTTATGTAATGAAAGTGAGAGAACTGAACCTACCAACCTACTTCCTCCTGGGCCATTTTTTTAATGTTTTTCCTTTTCTTTTTTTACCATGTCTCCTATTATTGGTCTCTTTTCTAGATAAACAATCAAATCTTTTCAATCTCTATTAACGTGGAAGTTACTCCACTGAGTAACATCAGTGTAAAACTTGGTGGAACTGATAGAAGACTCAGAGTCTTTGTAACCTGCTGGTCTGTCTCCTCAGTCTAGGAAGGATTAAATATCACACTCAAGGTCCATTAATACCCTTTCTTCAGGGCAACATTTATTGGTTGCACCAACAATCTGTAGCAAACCCCAAAATAAGAGTTCAGCATAAATCTCACAACTACCCTTCCCCTGACCCAGGGGCTTCCTTGTCAGAAATCCCCTACTACCAGGAGCTCTTCCCCAATCCTCTTTTAGACTGTCTGTGTCCCATGCCACAGGGACCACCCTGGGTCTAGTAGCTTGCCCCAGGGTCTCCTGCAGGAGCCTCTTATAGCTCTTCACTCTACACTGGCCTAGTTGCTGGCTTTTATAATTACATGATCCCAAGCCGATCAGTCTTAGCTGGGAGGTAGTTGATCTGTCACAGGAGAAGCTGAGCTCAACTTCTTTTAAAGGGCCAACCACTCTGTGACAGTCTTATCCAATGCTGGAGAGCAAGTAAAGCACAACTCAGCTCTCCTGGCTAATTTCTCTACTCTAACCATGGGTTGATAGTCCTGCCTCTCTACAGCTGTGGTGTTTATAGAGTCCAAGGCCAGAAGGGACCATTGTGACCATCTAGTCTGACCTCCCATATAACACAGGCCATAGAACTTCCTCAAAATAATTCCTAGAGCCTATCTTTTAGAAAAATATCCAGTCTTGCATAGGTGCCGACTCCATGGGTGCTCTGGGACTGGAGCACCTACGGGAAAAAAATAATGGGTGCTCAGCACCCACCGGCAGCCTCGCAGATCAGTTTCTCCCTCTTCCCCCCAGTGCCTCCCTCCCCCCGCTAGCGGCCCTGCCGATCAGCCTCTCCCCCTCCCTCCCAGTACCTCCCACCTCCCACAATCAGCTGTTTAGCAGTGTGCAGGAGGCGCTTGGGGGGAGGGGGCGGAACAGGGCAGGAAGAGGCCGGGCAGAGGTGGAGGTTTGGGGGAAGGGGTGAAGCATCCCCGGAGAAATCCCAAAGTTGACACATCTACTTGATTTAAAAATTGTCAGCGGTGGACAATCCAGCATAGCCCTCCATAAATTGTTCCAATGAGTTATCATAGAATAGAATCATAGAATATCAGGGTTGGAAGGGACCTCAGGAAGTCATCTAGTCCAACCCCCTGCTCAAAGCAGGACCAATCCCCAACTAAATCCCCAAATGGCCCCCTCAAGGATTGAACTCACAGCCCTGGGTTTAGCAGGCCAATGCTCAAACCACTCACCCTCACTGACAAAAATTTACATTTTATTTCCCATCTGAATTTGTCTAGCTTCAACTTCCACCCACTGGATCATGTTATACCTCTCTCTGCTAAATTGAAGAACCCATTGTTAAATATTTGTTCCCCGTGTACATACTTATAGACTGTAATCAAGTCACCCATTAACTTTCTCTTGGTTAATCTAAATAGATTGAACTCTTTAAGTATATCACTATATGGCTTGTTTTCTAATCCTTTAATCATTCTTGTGGGTCTTCTCTGAACCCTCTTTATCAACATCCTTCTTGAATTGCAGGCATGAGAACTGGACACAGTATTCTGGCAGCAGTTGCACCAGGGCCAAATACAGCAGTAAAATAACCTCTCTACTCCTTCTTGAGATTCTCATTTATGCATCCCAGGATCACATTAACTCTTTTGGCCACATGAGCCCACATGTTCAGCTGCTTATGCACCATAATTTGTAAATCTTTTTCAGAGTTAGTTTTCCAGGATAGACACACTGCCAACCCTGTCCTGTAAGTATGACCTACATTTTTTGTTACTGCATGTATACATTTACATGTAACTGTATTAAAATACGTTTGCTTGCGCCCATTTTACCATAGATCCAGATTGCTCTGAACCAGTGATCTCTCCTCTTCATTATGTACCACTCCCCCAATTTGTGTGTCATCTACAAACTTTATCAGTGACAATTTTATGTTTTGTATGTTAAATAGCATGGGCCAAGAACAGATCCCTGTGGAACCCCACTGGAAACACACTCGCTTGATGATGATTCCCCATTGACAATTTAATTTTGAGACCTATCAGTTAGCCAGGTTTTGAATACAGTTAGCGTGTTCCATATTAATTTTGTATCGTTCAAAATGTTCTGCTATATTAAGTCATATGCCTTACAGAAGTCTAAGTATATTATATCTGCACTATTATCATCAGCCAAACATGTAATCTTATAAAAAAAGGATATCAAGTTAATTTGATAGGATCTATTTTCTATAAACATATGTTGATTTGCATTGATTACATTGCCTTTCTTTATTTCTTTAAAAATCAAGTTCCGTACCAGCTGCTATGTTATCTTGCCCAGGATTAATGTCAGGGTGACAGGCCTATAATTACCCAGGTCATCCAATTTACCCTTTTTAAAAATTGATATAACATTAGCTTTCTTCCAGTCTTCTGGAACTTCCCCAGTACTCCTACACTTATTGAAAATCAACATTAACAGTTCAGCGAGCTTCTCAGCCAACTCTTTTAAAACTCTTGGATGCTAGTTACCTGGACCTGTTGATTTTAAAATGTCTAGCCTTAGTAGCTGCTGTTTAACATCATCCAAAAATACTACTGGGATTGAAAGAGTGATCTCATCACCATATGTTGAGACTATATAATCTGTTTCTTCCCCAAATACAGAATAGAAATATTTATTGAACGTTTCTGCCTTTTCTGCATTGTTATTGATAATTCTACCATTTCTATCTAATACTATTGTCAGAATTATTTTTATTCCAAATATATTTTAAAAAACCTCCTTATTGTGCTTATCTCTGCTGGCCATAGATTTCTCCTTGTGTCCCTTGGCTTCCCTTATCAATTTTTTACAATTCCTAACTTCTGCTTTATTTATTTATTAGTGAGACACTATGTCTGGTGGTTAAGGCAGGAGACTGGGGACCAAAAACCCTGAGTTATAGTTCTGACTGTACTCTGATTCACTGTGTGTCATTGGACGAGTCACTTAATTTGTCTTGGCTTCAGTCTCCCTGTCCATACAAATTGGGATATCAATATTTAGCCCAGCTTTATAAAGTCCTTGGAGATTCTTGTAAGAAAGGAGCTCTCTTAGTGTTAGGTAATAGTGTGTTATATTTTCTCATCCAATATAAGATGGATATTGTTTTTCAGTGTTGCATTACGCTAGGCCATGATACCTGGAAACAATAATGCCAAATAACTGGTAAATTATATGCTCAGTGAGAAAATATTTAGATGATCATAATCTCCTAATAATTCTGAAGATAATATGCTTTAAAAATATAACTCATGTCCCTCCTTCTACTAAGTAAATTAATTTGTGGATGGTATCTGTTATAGGGTAGATTCCAAGTACCTTTATATCTTTGGGACATTATCCTATGGATCTACTTTGTCTGGAAACTAACCTGCAGAGAGATTACCATCTGCAGTTTCCCTATCTAGATCAGGCCCTGCAGTTCTTTGTTCCACTACTTATACTCTCCATGTGGAGACTTCTTCTTTGGTAGCTGTGTGTGACCCAATAGAACTTTTCCTCCAGGAAGGTGCTAAGTTTTCCCTGAGTAGCAGCTGCCCTCTTTAAAAGTGTGCTATTGCGAGGAATTTCCCTGGAACATGTTTTCCTTTTGGTGCCCTCCCACAACCCAATCACAGAGCCTAGTCCCATCCAGGGGTAAGAGGAAACTTATATTTTCCTACGTTGCCTTGGGGAAGTACACACCTTTCCTTTTCCTTAAGGGAGGAGGACCTTATTCAAGAATTTTCTATCACTGCAGACAGAAAGCACCATGCATGTGGAAACTGCAATTTCTTATAGCATTTTGGATTTTAAAATATTAGGCAAAAAGGTGTGTTGCTGCTTTATCAACAGAAAATCCAAGATTGTTATTTGGGGGAAGGGAGATAGAGGAGTTTCTTGTCCATCTAACTTTTTCAGTTTTCTTAAGCGTGAGAAGTTTATTTTGCATCTGCTTTCGTATTTGCATAAGGGAACTCTCTAAGGACATGATCCAGAAGACCACCGAAGTCAATGGGAACCCCTTTTAATTGACATCAAAGGGTTCTGGGTAAGGTCACAAATCTTATGAATGACCCCAAAAGACAGTTTTGTATAGATTCTCTTTTCCAGGTCAATCTGCTCTTTATCCCTTTTGAATATTCCGCAAGCAAATACAAACCAAAAACAGAAAGGATGGTAACTTTTAAAGTGGCAAAATAAATACCTTCTTTTTTTGCTGACTTATAAGGTCTGCCATTGATCCTATCAGAAACCTCAAGCAATGATTAAGAGCATACAGTGTTCTGCAGGTGGTGTTGAAAACTTGCATATTGAAAAGGGCAGTTCATTCCAGCAAAAGTGAATAAATAAATCTAGGCCAAAATGTGCTAGTAAACACCGCCCACCTGTCCACAAGAGACTAATTTTAATACAGGATCCTCATTGTTTACAGACCATATCAGATTTGATTTTTTTAAAAATAATTTGCAGTATATTCCTAATATGCTAGTTACCCATAAGGATGAAGACTATGAAAAAAAGTTGTTGATCCACAGTTTACAACAGAAACGGGTGGTTCAAAGACATGGAGACAAACAGCAGTTTTAAAACAAGGGGCTTGGTTTTTTATCCTCTGGTGAATGGGTGCGTTTCCTGTCAAATCAGCTACTATGCATGTGTAAACACATGCAGTAGAGCAGTGGTTCTTAATATGGGGTGCATGCACCCCCTGGGGGTATGAGATGCCCTTTCTGTGGGTGCGAGACATGCCCCAATTTTTTAGAAGGTAAATCATCAAAAACATAAATTAAGCACAGGCATGTAAGTACAATTACTTTGTTTCATCAAACCTATGTATTTATTAACATTATACATTTTTTAACAATTACTGTGTTAAATTTTAACTGTGAACTTAAAATAAATATATAATTCTCTCTCTTTCATTCTATAGTTAGGATATATCTAGGTTTAAAGAACTGACCTACTTCAGCGATTTTTGATAAGGGGTGCGAGAACATATTTTTGAGAACCAAAGGGGTGAAGGATGCAGTAAAGAACCGCTGCAGTAAAAAACCACTGCAGTAGAGGATTGGGCAAAGCATGTGACGATATATACTTGCGTTCCATATCTGGAGTGAGAATCAAGCCTCAGGCTCCATTCTTCACTTGAACAATAAAAAGTGTGTTATTGAATAACTCAGTTCAAGATTTACAGCTGACTACAGAGCATAAAAAAGAAACAATATACAAAGTAATTTATGTACTGCAGCCAGTTAAATGAGGTAGAGAGAACCAGGTCCAACATTTCAGCAAATGGCTTTCTTTTTATGTTGCATAGAAATTGTAAAAAAAAAAAAGCTATTTGCTCAAGTGTCAGGAGATTGTCTTCATATATTTATCTAGCATGGATATACGAAGTACATTACTATTCTGTAAGACAAAACAAAACAAAAAACAGACTTACCCCTTCCCCCCCCCCCCCCCCCCGCAAGAATTAGTGATCTTGGTCTCTGGGTCCTAGCCCCAGTGATGTAATAGCAATTTTAGAAGTGGATATTGTTCTACGGTATACTGAAACACTGGAGTTTTGCTCTGCTATGAGCCACTGATGGATCACTGCTTATATGGTAGTTTGGGAACAACACCATCTGTGTTACTAGATCCATGTTGATGAATCTTGGACAGCATCAGCATGGACAGATCAAACTACCTTGTCAAATAACAGAATCATCGTCTCATCTGAGGCGTGGTCAGTGGTCTTTATTAATAAAAATAAAATAAACATACAATAAATCTGTCAACACAATGGACTATTAGCTGCTTGTACTTCTGCTCTCTTCTAGAACTGCCATCAGCATATGGCACCATTCACAGCTGCTAAAAGTGGTTTCACTATGTATATCCATGTCACTGACAGCCCCCTACTAACTGAAACCAGCCTTACATGACAGAACTTTCTCTCAAGAAGGCTTTATTGTTGCTACCAAACTCCTAGTTTGTCTGTGTAAAATTACAAAAGGTTCTCTCTGCTTATTCTATATTAGATGTAATAGTTACACTTATCTTAACATCAGCTTATCAACATCAGCTCACTAATAAGATGGCCATACTTTTTATAGTTATTAGTAATCAGTTACAAGGTAATAGGGAATTAAAAGATATTGTTTTATTACTATCGAAAATGCATAAGTGAACAACACATTTGTGCACAAAATTCGGAAGGGAAATACCTTTTATGCTTGTTCCATTTTTTTTAACATTCAGGACAAATTATGAAACACCACTATTAATTATAAATAACAATTTAATGGATTATATCTAACTCTAAAATATACACAGTAGCTTGAACAGACTCAAATAGCTTCTCAGTCTACCCTTACATCTTCTTCCAGCCTGTTCAAACCAATTATCTCCTTTCAGGGAAGTTTGTTCATTGGTTTTGCACCTTGGTAATAAATTCCCTTATGCTATTTTCCAAACAGATTGTGCAACCAACTGTCCTTCCCTAGGTAGCACAGGTTCTTCTGGCATTAATTCCTTCCTTATGTATCATTGGAGCTTGAGGCTAATTTCCAAAGGACTCAGAGTTAGGTAAACTTCTAAAAAATTCCCTTTTAGAATTTGCATGCTCAATTTCATGGTGACACTGAGGGATCTTTAGGTAGGATTCCCTGACACACAACTAAAACTATACACTCTTATAATGCACAAACAGCACCATGATGAACCATAACAGCTGGATATCTAAAATATATCCATGACCGAAATGTATTGAATGCTAATACAAATATTTTTATTTTCTTTATTTTTAAAATTTAAATTAATTTACTTTTCATTCATAGATTTTTAATGGGCCATTTTGATCATTTAATTGGTCTGACCTCATGTATAACACAGACCATAGGACTTTACTATATTGGTTCCTGTTTGAGCTAGAGTATATCTTCTAGAGAAAAAAATCCAGTCTTGATTTAAAGATTTCCAGCAATAGAAAATTCATCACAATGCTTAATAAATTGTTCCAATGGCTAATTACCTACCCTGTTAAGAATTTGTGCCTTATTTCTAGTCTACAGTTTTCTAGCTTCAGCGTCCAGCCATTGGATCTTGTTATACCTTTGTCTATTAGACAGAAGAACCCTCTATTATCAATTTTATGTTCTTCTGTGTAGGTCACTGATTCACTTATAAAACTATGATCAAGTCACCCCTTAACCTTCTCTTTGTTAAACTAAGTAGATGGAACTCCTTGAGTCTCCACTATACAGCATGTTTTCCAGCACTTTAATCATTCTGTGGCTTTTCTCTGCAATTTATCAGCTTTCTTGTATTGTTGTCTGTGACCCTGAGAACACCCCAACTCCAGAAGACAAGGTATCCCTGCTATCTAGCAGTGAGTCTTAGATGGCTTGATCAGCCCAGTGCAACCCAACTCAACTATTGTCATAATCTGTATCTAAAAGGTGTCATGTAAGATATCATATGCAAACTGGTAACATGCTGGTCATTAATATTATGGTGTGGTGTATGTATGGATGTTAAAGAAAGAATAATAAATATGTGCCGGAAATATGTTCTTCAAAGGTGCTTAAGTCACTCTGTCCTAGACAAAGGAATGTGGTTGCATGTGACTCCAATGTAAATTGAGCAAGGAGAGACAATGAAATTACATTTAAATGCAAATTAGACAAAGCCATCAAGTAAACCAGAACAGGAGTCACTTCTTAACAATCTTGGCAGGCCATGGAAGCTGCAGCTCCAGGAAACCTTTCTACCTTCAGAAGCAAGATCATTGAACTTTGGAAGATACCAGCAAGGACAGACAGCTGTTTTGGCATCCATTACTGGGCAGATATGAGAGGCCATAGCTCTTGTACATGGGAGAAGAGTGGAACCTTTCAACCAAAGGGGTTGAAAGTCTCTGGAAACCAAATATAGGTGAGAAACCTGCTTGAACAAAAGACTCTAGTTTAAGTTAATTTTACTTCTAGAAATGTGTTTTTACTTTTGTTTGTAACCATTTGTAAGAGTGCAGACTCACCCCTGTGGCGCCTCCCACTGGTCTCTCAAGGAATTAGCTCAATTTCCAGCCCAGAGCACCCTCTGCAGGCCAGTGATCTACCACAAGTAGGCCCCATGTCCCCCAGGGACCCAGTGTCCATTTTCTCTGGGGTGCTGCCCCCTGGCAATATCCTAACAATCTCTGTGGGTCTCCCTTCCCCAGGGAGCCCCCACCCACTACCCCCACCTTGCCTCAGTCTGGGCTACTGCCAGTCCTCACCTAGCCCACTCACTGGGGCAAACTGCAGTATAAAAGCCACACATCACAGGCAAGGGGGTTTGACCTGCTGTCTTCTTCTACCAGCCAGTACCTCTATGGGCCTGGGACCAGGCCCTGCAGCCTGGGGAGTTGCCAGGCTGGAGCTCCCCTGGCTCTTCCCTAGCCCTGCTTCACTCCCAGGTACCCTCTTACTCCCCTGCAGCCAAGCCAGTCTCCCTCCACAGCTAGAGAAGAGGCTCTGCCCAACTTCTGGCTGCCCTGGCCTTCTTATAAGGCCCAGCTGCCCTGATTGGGGCATGACCCAGGTGTAGCTCCTTCCCCAATCAGCTTGGACTTTTTCTCCTAGCCCTTAACCCTCTCCCAGGGCTGGCTTCTACCCTGTCAGGGCTGGAGCAGGTAACCACCCCGCTACACCATTTCTATCCCTGTTGCTTCTACTTGTTATCTACTTAAACCTGCGTCCTTATGATAATAAACTTGTTTTACTATAAACCAACTCAGTCCTGTGATTGACGGGAAGGGTGAGTTAGCCCCAGTTAAGTTAATAAGGTGCTGGGTACGGACTCTTTAAAGGGGCAGCAAACTTGACAAGGTTTTGTGGGTTCTGTAGTAAGAGGGACTGGACACGGCAGAAACACATTTCTGGGGAGAACTCAGGGGTGGAAGGGTTGTTGAGATCCCTCTACAAGGAGACACTGGGCGGTGGAAGCCTGGATGAGAGCTCCAGGCTTGCAGCCTGGCTGTTGCTGTCAGGACTGTGAGCCATAGCAGCATAGCATTCTAAGTACCCAGAGTTGCAAAGCAGGTGATGACTGAACCCCTTACTAGCCGGGGTGAAGCCCAATGTGTCACATGATCATCAAGAGTGGACACTATATTCCAGTAGCAGTTGTACTAGTGCCAAATGCAGAGGTACCATAACCTCTCTGTTCCTGCTCAATATTCCCCTGTTTATGCATCTCAAGATCCTATTAGCCCTTTAGCTACAGAATCGCACTCAGCGCTCATGTTCCGCTGACTACCTACCATGACTCCCACATCTTTTTCAGAGTCACTGCTTTCCAGAATAGAGTCCCCAAACTGTAAATAGGGCCTGCATTCTTTGTTTGTAGGTAGACATGCATTTGGCCGTATTAAAACACACGTTTGCTTGCACCAATTTACCAAGCGATCCAGATCACTCTATGTCAGTGACCTATCCCCTTCATTAATTACCATTCCCCCAAACTGTGTCATCTGCAAGCTTTATCAGAAACAATTTTACATTTTCTTCCAGATCATTGATAAAAATGTTAAATAGCAAAAGGCCAAGGCAAAAGGCAATCCCTAAGAACACAAGAACATACGAATGGCCATAACTGGGTCAAACCAATAGTCCATCTAGCCCAGCATGCTGTCTTCTGATGGTGGCCAATACCAGATGATTCAGAAGGAATGAACAGAACAGGGCAATTACCAAGTGATCCATTCCCTGTTGTGCAGTTCCAGCATCTGGCAGGCCGATGTTTAGGGACACAAAGAGCATGGGGTTGCATCCCTGACCATCTTGGCTAATAGCCATTGATAGAGCAAGTAGTAAGATGAGGCCCTGAAACAAACTCTTGTGTCAAAGGCCCAGTCTGAGGCCTGAAGCCTGAACCAAAGTACTTCTAGGCATTGCTAAGCAAAAGCTGGGCTGTGAGCCAGAGGCAGGCCCCACTCACAGAAGTTGGCAAGAAGAGGGCTGCTAGAAGCAAGTGCATCTTAAAGACAGGGTCAAAAGGACAGCGTGATGGATAGAAACAACATCATCAAAGGAGGAGACAGCCCCCAGTGAGTCAAGGGGCTGTACCTCAATACGTCAGTAGGGATGAGGAATCTGTCCTGTAACTGTATAAAAGTAGATCCTGGAGTACACATCTTTGCCCAGCCTAGGGGCAGTGGAAAGTCCTGCCACTGACTGAGCTGTGTCCATTGCCAGGGGTCACATATTTGTAGTATGTCCTGTAGAGTCTATATAGGAAACTATTACTGTGCTTCGTTGACAATAAACCTGGCTCGGGTTCCTTCGTACCTTACTAGAGTCTGTGGTCTTTGGCGGTTCTCTCGGGGTCTGCTGTGTCAGCTATCTGCACAGAGCTGGGGCAGCACACAGAGGGAACACGCACGCAGCCGACTGTTATCATCATTGAACAAGAGCAGAGCACCACACCGGTAGCTACTGACACCAGAGCGGTCCTCCATGAATTTACCTAATTCTTTTTTTAATCCAGTTATAATTTTGGCCTTCACAACATCCCCTACCAATGAGTTGCACAGGTTGACTGTGCATTGTGTGAAGAAGTACTTCCTTTTGTTTGTTTTAAATCTGCTGCCTATTAACTTCATTTGGTGACCCCTGGTTTGTGAAAGGGTAAATAACACCTCTTTATTCATTTTCTCCACACCATTCATGATTTTATAGACCTCTATCATATCTCCCCTCAGTTGTCTCTTTTTCAATATGAAGAGTCCCAATCTTTTTAATCTCTCCTCATATGAAAGCTATTCCATACCCCTAATCATTTTTGTTGCCTTTCTTTTTACCTTTCCCAATTATAATATCTTTTTTGAGATGAAGCAACCAGGACTTCATGCAGTATTCCAGGTATGAGCATATCAGGGATTTTTTATAGTGGCATTATGATATTTACTGTCTTATTATCTATCCCTATCCTAATTGCTCGTAACATTCTGTTATCTTTGTGACTGCCGCTGCACATTGAACAGATGTTTACAGAGAACTGTTCACAAGGAATCAAAGATCTCTTTCTTCAGTGTGATAGCTAATTGAGACCCCATCATTTTGTATGTACAGTTGAGATTATGTTTTCCACTGTGCATTACTTTCCATTTATCAACATTGAATTTCATCTGCCATTTTGTTGCCCAGTCACCCAGTTTTGTGAGATCCCTTCGTAACTCTGCTCCATCTGCCTTGGACCCAACTATTTTAAGTAATTTAGTTTAATCTGCAAACTGTGCCACCTCCTTTTTTTTTTTACTCCTTTTTCCAGATAATTTATGAATACATTGAACAGCACTAGTCCCAGTACAGATCCTTGGGGGACCCCGCTATTTACTTCTCTCCACTGTGAAAAATGACCATTTATTCCTATCTTTTAACCAGGTGCAGATTCATGAGAGGACTTTCCCTCTTATCTCATGACTGCTTACTTTGCTTAAGAGATATTGGTATGAGACCTTGTCAAAGGCTTTCTGAAAGACTAAGTACACTGTATCCACTGAATCCACATATTTGTTGACCCTCTCAAAGACTAATAGATTAGTAAGACATGATTTCCCTTTACAAAAAGCGGTGTTGGCTCTTCCCCAATATCCCTACATAACCCCACTAGAAACACACCTGCTCATTGGACAATTCCCAAATTACAGTTACCCAGTTTTTAGCCATTTAATGTGCACCATGTTGATTTTTTATCATTTAGTTTCTTAATCAAAATGTCATGTGATATATGTAAATAAAGCCTAAGTATAGATCAACATTATTACCTTTGTCCTTGATGTCACTTCTGTCTTGAAGTATCTGTTGGCTGGATATGGTGCTGCCCACATACATTTTCTTGATGTTTTTACCGTCTAACATAATGTTATTGCTTTATGTCTGGGTTTCAAGGATGTTTATTTTGGTGTAACTGATTTTGAGCCCTGATTGGCTTGCTATTTTGCCAAGCTGTTCATCTTTGTTTGTAGCTTTCTGGGGGTTTTGCTCAATAGTGCGACATCATCAGCAAACTCTAGGTCCTCTAGGAATTTGCCATCTACCTATGCTATAACAGTGTTTGTGTTGTTTATATGCTTCTTCATTATCCAGTCTATGGCAATGCCTGACAACAGCAGAGATAGAATGCAGCCCTGTTTCATGCCAGTGTCCACGCTGAACCACTTTGTTGTCTGGTTGTTCACCTTTAAGTACACTTTGCATTGATGTACATAGCCACAGCATGCACTAAACTCAACAATATATGGAAATCAAAGGTACACATTACCAAAACAACTCAAATGTAATCTCAGTGCTAACATACATCTGTTAACAACAGATGTATGTTAGTAACATACAGATGTTACTAAATGTTAGCTAAAAACTAGATGCCTTTGAAAATAAGTGCCTATGAAAGATTCCGAGCATTGGATGGAGAGACTTTATACACAGCAAAGAGATCCAACAAATTACCAACTATCAGCTTGTCTCCACTAGTATCATAATGAAGCGTTACACATATTTGAGGTGTGTACTCTGGATGCCAACAAACAGACACACACATGAAACTGTCAAGTGGAAACCAACTGGTGTGAGGAAAGAGGGCATTGAAGAGAGACCTTAAGAAGGACTCTTTGCAGGTAGGTAGGGCAGAACAGTTGATCTCAACACCACAGAGCAGATTGAAGCAGTAGCTAATGACAGAGAGGAATGGTGGAGATTGGCATAAGAAGGGTGTAATAGTAATAATAATAATTAATTTCCTTTATCCAACAAATTTACAATCTCATAAAAAATATCAAGTTAGTTTTACAAGATCTGTTTTCCATCTGACCTATGTTGATTGGCATTATATTGCCCTCTTTGGATAGTCTACACATCAGCGAGTCTGAGTCCAGATCAACTGACTTGGGCTTAAGGTATAGGGCTAGAAATAACCATGTAGTTGTTCAGGCATGGGCTTGCTGTATTTCAGAGCCCAGGGTCCAGCCCAAGCCCAAATATCTACATGGCTATTTTTAGCCTCATACCACGGGCCCTATGAGCCTGAGTCAGTTGACCCAAGTGCTGAGACTTGCTGCCAAAGTGGGGAGAGTTGCTATGTAGATGTACCCTTTGAGTCCTGTATCAGCAGTTTTGTTATTTTTCCTAGGATTGATGTCAGGCTGACAGGCCTATAATTACCCAGGTTATCCTGTTTACCCTTTTAAAATATTGGCATAACATTAGCTTCCTTCCAGTCCTCTGGAACTTCCCCAGTGTTGCGAGAATTATTGAAAATTAACATTAGCTGTCTGAAAGCACCTTGGCCAGCTCTTAGATACAGGTTACCTGAACCTTCTGATTTAAAAATGTCTAACTTCGGTGCTTGCTGTTTAATATCTTTCTGTCAGTGGTAGAATGTAAAGTATTTAATTATTATATATGATGAATATATCATCTGGTTTTTCCCAAATAAAGAACAGAAATATTTATTGGACACTTCTGCCTTTTCTGGACTATTGATCATTTTACCATTTATGTCTAGTAATTGACCAATACAATTTTTAGTGTTCCTTGTGTACTCAAAATCTCCTTCTTATTATCTTTAACTCTGGTGGCCACTCTGCTCTCCTTGTGTCCTTTTGCTTCCTTTATCAGTTTTCTAAAGTCTTGCTTCTAATTTATATTCATTGCTATCAACTTCCCTTTCCCCCACCCAGTATTTTAAAATTATTTTTATTGCTACTTTCACTTTCCTTCAAAGTTATTATTATTATTATTTAGATCAGAATAGCCTTCTCTCTCAGTTGTGGCTTTCGAGGGATCTAATATAATGTTCTTGAACAATTCCTGATTATCATTCACATGTTTTTGTTTAAATTCTTTCTCCTGGCTGATCTGGCTCATAGTTGTTTTCAGCATTATGAAATTGGCCCTTTTAAAGCACCAAGAATATATATTACTGGTTTGGACTCTATTCTGTTTGCACATAAGAAATGTAATCAAGTTCTGATCATTTGCATCTAAGGAACCAGTAACTTTTAGTTTTGTGGTCAGTTCCTCTTTATCTGTCAAGTACTGGTACTGGTTGGAGAAGAACCCCAGCATATGTTGCTCAGTTTGAAAGTGACAGATGTAGTGAAAGGCTTTCAAAGGGCTAATCTGAAAAGCTACACTACACCCAGAAGCAGTCAGTGTTGACTATCTGAACCACTTCCACCATTGTTTGGGACAAAGCACTTACCTTATATTAATCCCTGTAAGTACCTACCAGCATATGAGGCCATCAGCACTGTATCATGATGAATGGAACTGGATTCAGAGGGCCTATGACAGAGTGCTAGCAGCAGGAACATGATCACTGACATTACACCAGCATGAAGACGGTTGCAGGCCCAGCTGGTGGCACTTTCTGTTGGGGGATTATGAGCACCTGGGTGGCAATTGTTGAACAAATGATGTAACTGGGAGGCTATAAGTAGGAGGAGCAGGAAGCAAGGTGGGAAGGTAAGCAGTGCTGAGGAGGGAGACTATGGAAAGTTGCTGTTACATTCTGTGTGTAGAAGTGTAGAGGAGTAAAAGATACACGTGGTGAAAGGAGAACAGTTTGGGTGTGTTAATGACCATGAGCTGACAGAAATGGCCAGACAATGTGGCATGCTGGATAGCTGACTATAACCCACAGCTCTCTGGGAGACTGCTTTATCCTGGCTTTCCTTTTTTTCTCTTCTATTTCCCCTTCTTATGTTCTCTTCATTTATTCATTGGCAAGTATTTGTTAAAGGGTCTCCAAGAGAAGCCAAAAGAATTAGCAAGAGTGGAAGAGAGAGAGCTAAACATCACTGCAAGGTTTTATAACATTTCAGGAATAGCTCTGGTTTCCTGGTTACTTGCAGTGAACCACAGGTCCTGCCTGCAATGTTACATGCATAGGGAAAGCAGGATTACACTATACTGTATCATCTAAACTGGAACACTGTCTATCTGAAGCACAGTATAGCTGATCTATAATTTACAGTCTCTTATTTTGACAGGCTGGCTCACAGTTTTCAGTGGGCGTGTGAGGAAGTAACAGTGCACAAAACTTACATTACTAATACCATTGCCATATAAAACAAATGTTTGAATAGGAGGTTTAAGATATGATTCAGTTCTCTTGCTAATCAAGATTATTTTATGAATATATTAAAGATAGGACAAACCCTATT
The DNA here is from genome assembly GCF_027887155.1 of Malaclemys terrapin pileata. Classification (NCBI taxonomy): domain Eukaryota; kingdom Metazoa; phylum Chordata; order Testudines; family Emydidae; genus Malaclemys; species Malaclemys terrapin. Next base: position 180,352,974 of record NC_071507.1, on the reverse strand, counting down.
TCCCCACCATGGGCACAAAAGGCTCCAAATGCTGTGGAACCAATGCAATTCCACCGTGGTAGATGCAAGAAACCTGCACAGAGGGCTTTTGGTCCTGTGTGCTGCTAAGTATTGCTTTAAAATGACTCCTTCACTGTTGCAGAGGGGATCAGGTGGGGTTCCCGTATCCTTGTCAAGGTGAAGGGTGGGTGCAGCAGGTGGAGAGGTTAAGGAGTCCTGAGCTGTAGTGCATTACTGGTAGCAAAGAGACTCAGGCACAGTGCCACCATCTGGATGGAAGATTCTTCCCATCCAGCCCTACAGACTTTCCTAATCACATCTACAGCAGTTGTTTCACTCCTGTGGTTATGTGTCTGATCTCTAAATATTGACTTGCCCATAATTTTTTTAATAGCTCCCCCATTAAGTCTTTTTTTTTTTTAGTTATAACAATTTTCTCTTAGACAACTTCAGTAGTTTTATTCAGCTATTGGCATAAGCTGAGGATTGCCAGACAATTAAAATGTGATCTCCAACACAATGTTCAGTGATAGTTTCTGTGTTTCTAGCATTGAACAGCCTGTAAAATTATCAAGATACTGTAGTTTTGACATTTTAAACTCCATCTCTCAGACTGGAGACTTCAAGTCACAATAAACATTTGTTTGGAAGTTAGTCGACAACTAACTACACAAGAGTCTTCCCCCTCCCTCCCCCCCGCCCCATCTTTGTGATCCTGGACAAGTCTGTGGCACTTTTCTCTGACTTGAGAAAATACAAAGCATTTTTAGATTGAAATGTAGTTAATTTTTTTTTTACTTGTATCTATTTTGAAGTTCACATATATCTGATACTGCAGCAGGTGGCTTTTTGCACTTGGAGAAGAGGTTAAAGCTATAAGTTCAGGATCTTAAAATAACTTGTGTATTACAGGAACCCTTTCAATTAACTTTAGAAATGGAGTGGTTTGAGGAAATGAACATAAAACTTTTTGGTCTGTCTCAAACAGACATTACTAAAAGACTTTTGTCACCTAATCCTCCATGCTGATCCCAGCTGACATTTACTTGCTGTGTTGCCTTCTGTTCCTCAGTTTGCCCATCTGTAAGGTGGGGATAAGAATATCACAGAGAAGAGTTGTCAGAATTAATGTTTTCACAGTGCTATGAAGCTGAAAGAATATTGCTTTTTATATATAGATGTGAGAAAATTGCAGGAAAAAATCATTACCATTGAATAAGATGTACATAAATTAAACTAAAGAGCTTGTAGTATCCTGCTGCAAGAATGATGCAACAGTCAGTAAGTGCTTGTCTACATAGTGAGATATTATGGACTATGAGGATGTGATTTCTAAAGCGCACTAGCATGCTGCACAATCCATGTAGATCCTGCTGGTGTTCACTGAAGATTATCTGCTTAGTGGAGAATCTTTAGTGTGCACCAGCAGGTTCTAAATGGAGCAGTTAATGCACAGAAAGTTAGTGCACTTTAGAAATCACACCGTCCCCATAATCTGCATTACCCCACCATGTAGATAAGTCCTAAGAGTCTAGCTGAATGGCCGAGTGTAACTCTGCTCCCTGAAACTTGCCAAAGTGTGATGCTGGCTGACTTCCAGAATTATGGGGCCCCCAAATACGCGTGCTGCCACTTGTGGAGATTTTAACCCCAGCAAATGACAAGTATGATCTAGCAGAGTACAGTCACCACTGTAGGATTACAGCAAGAGATTGATCTTTGCAGTAAATGGGTGCCAGCTACTGTATAGCTCTATATGTTGTGGCCAACACCTTCAACCGAACTTGGAAGCCAATAGATACAAGCATGTACCAAGGGTTGTGTAGCGTACCGGCTCATCCTATTAAAGAGATGAATCGATATATTTTGCAGTAGTTAAAGTTCTTGAGGCCTTTTCAGAAGATAGCCTGTAAGCATGTAGCACTCCCAATCTGCTTTGAAATACTCTACACACTACAAAGAATCCAAACTCTCTCCACTTCCTGGGGTTTGGCTCTATTAAAACAGAAATTAACAGCAATTAAAATAATGTTCAGTTCAGACCTTCTCTCCAGGCTAAGCTACTTCAATGGCTCCTACCTCAGGACTGCTCAGTCCACATCCTAGATCAGGGATCGGCAACCTTTGGAAGGGCGGCCAGCACATCCCTCGGTCCATGCCACTTCCTGCAGCCCATATTGGCCTGGAACGGCGAACCGCGGCCAGTGGGAGCTGCGATCAGCTGAACCTGCGGACACTGCAGGTAAACAAACCATCCCGGCCCACTAGCAGCTTTCCCTGACGGGCCGTGTGCCAAAGGTTGCCAATCCCTGTCCTAGATCATCACTCTAGGGGAGGACAGAATGCTTCTGTCCAATTACTTTTTCCCAAACAGGTGGGGTGTTTCAGGTGTAAGCCACTGATTAGTGTCTGTTACTAGTCCCCATCTGAGCTGATTCACAGAGGATAGGAGTTGTTACAGACCCCAGCTTCAGAGATTTGGTTAAAGCTGGGACAGTTCATACTTTTAAATCTATGGAGTTCCGGTTCAATCCCCAGTGTGTTAATCAAGACGGTGGCCATCACACAGGCAAACACTTCCAGCTTGTTACATAGCCCTACTGATAGCGAATCACAGTAATTTTAGCTTCAGATCACAATGGCTTGGAACAAGATGTACCTCAGAAAGGTACTTCAGCCACTATAGACCACCACCTATCTGAGAACTCATGTTTTGTATCATCTCCCCGGCCAAAGAAAGCTTGTTCAGAAGCTGGTTATACATCAGCAGTAGAAGTGACATTCTACAACAGTGATTTTCAATCTTTTTTCATTTGCAGACCTCTAAAAAATTTTGAATGGAGGTGAGGACCCTTTTGGAAATCTTAGACATAGTCTGTGGATCCTCCAGGGGTCTGCAGAACAAAGGTTGAAAACCACTGTTCTACAGCACAAATTATTGGGCTCACTACAGGTATTAAACTTTGCTCAGTTATGGCCTTTGATATAAAGGAGGTCAGACCAGATGATATTATGGTCCCTTCTGGCCTTAAACTATGAGTCTATGAATTCTCAGTCCAAGTTCATTCAGCTGATATTTTCCTTGTCCATCAGTATCATCGCCACCACAAATCTGAGCCAAATCTACATCAATTTGCTCCTTTGTCAAACACTGAAATAGCCAAAAGACTGCATTATTTGTATGAGTCTCCTTAACCCCTTTGCTAAGCTGAATGACTACACCAGCACCCCAAATTCTGTTGCCTTGCTAATTCAAATGAATAATATTGAACAACATACCGTGGCTGTAACAAATGCGGATCTCCCGGGAAGTCCTTTGCATGAGATAGTTGGTTAGAAACTGGTTTTAATTTTATCAAATATTATGGCTCTTGCCAACACCTTAAGAACATTACATCTTCAATTAAGAGCTCAACCTGTTAAAGAGAAAACTAAAATGAAAGTAAATGATTATAAAGAATAATACCAAAGTGATAGGCAATTGGAGTGGGCCACATCAGCTTTTAGAGATAAACCTTCAAGATTTTTTCTGATTAAACAGTAAGCAACCGCTTAAGTGTCCAGGTAGATGACTTTTATGCAATCAGAACTAAATGTCAACTTAAAAAAAATGCAAACTGAATGACTGTTTGGAAGCAGGAACAGCTATTCCTCCACCTACCCCTCAGCTGCTGTTTTATATAATGAATGAGTCTTCATTTATAAAACATTATTGTCGTTCTTACCAAAATCAGAAAATAAGAGGGCAAAGGTGTTTCAAGATACCTAACTGAACTTAATGTTATGGTCTAGATTCTGATAAGCAGGATTCTGATACTCTTACATTGAATAGTTGGTTATAATTATTATCAATGGAGCTTGTACACTATAATTAAAGTTAACTAATGCTTTTCATTTTAAGACCCTGTTTTCAGTTGCTTATAATATTGCAGAACTCGATCATTTGGGGTCAAGTTTTCCCTACCATATGTCTGCTTCCAGCTGAATTTATTATTTATTATTATGAAAGTTTCAGCTAAAATGGTTCAACCATTTCTGAGAATGAGATTATGAAAAATACATTTGTTTTGCCCATGTTAAAAAAACAAATAAACACTTTTACAACCATATACTTGAGACACACTAGTTCCCGTGTTTGGAACAAGGGCTTGAAATTTGACTGGGGGAAGAGGTATTGTCACGGATGTGCCTTTTTCACGGGAATGGCAAAATTTGGCCTAATTTCCCAAGGTATGAGCCTCTGAAAAATCTCACACATGCTCAACAGAGACTTGTTAGAGTTTGGCAGATAATTTCATGGAAGGTTCTGTCTGCAGTAAACATGTTCCAGCCCAGGGATGCTGGGGATGAGCCTGACTTTCCCTGCAATTATTCCTCCTGGCAACTGGGGCCACTGTGGTGCCAGTTACAGGAACTGAGAGCAAGAAAGATGTCTACTATGCTCTCTTTGGTGGTATTGAGGCCACTCAAATGCAGAGGGGGCTAAGAGCCAGTGTGTGGCATGATGGGGGTGCATAGGAGTAAAGATGAGGTACATAGTTATAGGAGGGGATAAGAGAAGGAACCAGGGGATGGAGTTTGATAAAAGTACAGATGGAAAGGTTGGGGCCATAAAAGTCTGTTACCGCTAGAGTACTCCCCTCTAGAACCTGACACTGAACCTGAGTCCCCCTCTTGACATTCCTCTGCTGTCAGCAAATAGGTGTGATACCCACCAACAAAGTGTCTCTCTCATCACCCTTAAGTGGCTGGCCACATTGAAGATAACTGCCTGCTACTGCTACCAGTTACCTCATTAACTGAAGCAGTAGAGGTCTGTGCTGTGGATCTAAAAGTCCAGCCTCTGCCAATGAGCCAGCTTGGGGTTCAGTATGGATTGCCATGATAGAAAGCACAATTTCTAGTTTTTTTTTTTAACTAGGAATTTACATCCAAAAGAGCTATGTTAAAAACATTAAGGTTGCAAAGTCAAGCACTCAGAAGTTAGGAAATATCAGATGTAAGATTACCTGTGCCATTTTAATTTGCCCCCTGTCCAGGCTGGTTTGACCTTGGGCTGGAGAGCATGGAGCTAAGCCAATCCTGATGACAAGATAAGACCACCTGAAAGGAATTAGGAATTCCAGTATAAAAGCAGCGGGAAGCTTCAGAAAGGGAGTGGATGGTTTAGAGAGGTATTTGTGATTGCCAGAGGCAGGAAGCCTTGTCGTGAGCTAGGGAGGCCCAGTACAGGAGACTAGCCAGAGCTGGAACTGAGGAGGGACTTTGTTTTGAGACTTTGAGTTCTACTTTGGACTAGCTCTGTTGTTGCCTTAATGAAAATTTAATTAAAGGACTTTGGGCTGAGAAGGTGACTGGAAAATTTTGTTCTTAAAGAGGCTCTAGTGAAATGGAAATAGAGGGATAATACTACTGCTCTTACAGGGGGACTGTGAAGACAAGGTCATTAGTGTTTGTGAAGCATTCAAATATATGGATAGAAGCACCAGGAGGAAATGAATAGTATTATACTCAGTTCGGATTGTGTGTGTTATATGATACCTGGGACACATGCTGAATGAGGAAGATTGAAAAGAAATAGTGACTACCCATTCACTGAATGAAGCAGAGGTGCTGTGGAAAAAAATAGCATGTGATCTTGTAATTAAAGACTATATCGGGGTTCTCAACCTTTTTCTTTCTGAGGCTCCCCAAACATGTTATAAAAACTCCACGGTCCACCTGTGCCACAGCAACTGGTTTTCTGCATATAAAAGCCAGGGCCGGTATTAAGGGGTCACAAGCAGGGCAATTGCCCAGGGCCCCATGAACAGGGGGCACCATGAGTCTAAGTTGCTCAGGGCCCCAGGCTTCAGCCCCATGCAGTGGGACTTTGGCTTTCTGCTCTGGGCCCCAGCAAGTCTAACACTGGTCCTGCTTGGTGGACCCCCTGAAACCTGCTCATGGCCCTCCAGGGCCTCTGGACCCCTGGTTGAGAACCACTGGACTATATCATAATGTTGATAAGTGCAAAGTAATACACATTGGAAAACAATCCCAAACAAAATGATAGGCTCTAAATTAGCTATTAGAATAATAGAAAATTAGGGTTGGAAGAGACCTCAGGAGGTAATCTAGTCCAACCCCCTGCTTAAAGCAGGACCAATCCCAACTAAATCATCCCAGCCAGGGCTTTGTCAAGCCGGGCCTTAAGAACCTCTAAGGATGGAGATTCCACCACCTCCCGAGGTAACCCATTCCAGTGCTTCACCACCCTCCTAGTGAAATAGTTTTTCCTAATATTCAACCTAGACCTCCCCCATCGCAATTTGAGACCATTTCTCCTTGTTCTGTCATCTGCCACTCCTGAGAACATCTTAGGGTTAGCTTCAGGTAGTTGAAGGATGATATCAAATGCCCCCTCACTCTTCTCTTCTGCAGACTAAATAAGCCCAGCCTCTCCTCATAAGTCATGTGCCCCAGCCCCATAATCATTTTCGTTGCTCTCTGCTGGACTCTCTCCAGTTTGTCCACATCCTTTCTGTAGTGGGAGGCCCAAGACTGGACACAATACTCCAGATGTGGCCTCACTAGTGGTGAATCAAGAGAAATAATCACTTGCCTCGATCTGCTGGCAATGCTCCTACAAATGCAGCCCAATATGCCACTAGCCTTCTTGTCAACAAGGGCACACTGTTGACTCATATCCAGCTTCTCGTCCACTGTAATCCCCAGGTCCTTTTCTGCAGAATTGCTACCTAGCCATTTGGTCCCTAGTCTGTAGCAGTGCATGGGATTCTTCCGTCCTAAGTGCAGGACTCTGCACTTGTCCTTGTTGAACCTCATCAGGTTTTTTTTGGCCCAATCCTCTAATTTGTCTAGGTCCCTCTGTATCTGATCCCTACCCTCTAGTGTATCTACCACGCCTCCTAGTTTAGTGTCATTTGCAAACTTGCTGAGAGTGCAGTCCATACCATCCTCCAGATCATTAATAAAGATATTAAACAAAACCGGCCCCAGGACCGACCCTTGGGGCACTCCGCTTCAAACCGGCTGCCAACTAGACATGGACCCATTGATCACTACCCGTTGAGCCCGACGATCTCGCCAGCTTTCTATTCACCTTACAGTCCATTCATCCAGCCCATACTCCTTTAACTTGGCGGCAAGAATACTGTGGGAGACCGTATCAAAAGCTTTGCTAAAGTCAAGGAATAACACATCCACTGCTTTCCCCTCATCCACAGAGCCAGTTATCTCATCATAGAAGGCAATTAGGTTAGTCAGGCACGACTTTCCCTTGGTGAATCCATGCTGACTGTTCCTGATCACTTTCCTCTCCTCTAAGTGTTTCATAATTGATTCCTTGAGGACCTGCTCCATGATTTTTCCAGGGACTGAGGTGAGGCTGACTGGCCTGTAGTTCCCCGGAGAACTAGCTGGACTGGCTGCTGGTGGGTGCAGAGCACCCACTAACTTTTTTCTATGTGTACTCCAGCCCTGGAGCACCCATGGATTTCAACAGTTATGACAGGAAGTATAAAAGGCAGGCCCTGCAGCTCAGTTGGGCTGGAGCTGCTGAGGGAGACAGACGTCACCCACCAGCTGCTGGAGCAGGACCCCAACACAGATCTCTGCAGCACTGAGGACCCAGAGGAACTGCCAAAGCTGCCTGCCAACAGGAACGTTGAGGAGCTGCTGAGTCTGCCATTAGCTGTGTGCCCTGGGGAAATGGAAGACAACCCCAAACCACAGTTACACCACGAGGGGAACGTAGCATGTAGAGAGGGATACCAGATAGTAGTTTGATTTTGTCATTGCCTAAACCTCAGCCAGCATGTTTCGGCCAGATCCCTGCTGACCCAGTGGTGGAACACTCTGCCACTGTTAGGGCCCTGGGCTGGGATGTGGTGGAGTAGGGTGGGCCTGGGTTTCCCTACCCCTTGCCAACCCCACCCCTGGGGTGGCAGCCTCCACACCTTAGGCCAAGAGGCATTTGTCTGCCATCTACCAGAGCTAGGATGTCAGACTGTTTGGTGTTCTGCCCTACCTGAGCCCCTAGACTGTTTGGTGCTCCACCCTGCCTGAGGGCCTAAGCCCCAGACTGCTTGTTTACTGACTGCCTTAGCCAGGAGGCTTAGGTGAAAGCCTGCTCTGGACAGTGCCCCATCCAGAGGGCTTGAGCTATAGACAGCTAACCAACTGTTGGTTGTCTGACACACTGTCACCAAGTGGCCTCCCTCTGAGCCGGAATACAAGGGACCACTACAGAGCATCAGGAACAGACCCATTGGTGAGAGATAATGCCTTGATATTCTTTCATGTTTCTAAGACAGGTATGGCATATGCAGAATATGTGACTGTGTGGTTTGGTATAAAGATAAGTATTCTTGGGTTGAGCAGTCCAACTCATTTGTGAGTAATGCTTCCATTCCAAGTTCTTGCTGCTAAAACTTTTATACCATACAATGCTATCATCTATTCCCCAGTAGGAGATGCCACCATCTCAGGAAGAGGTGACAAGAAAAAAAAAAAAAAAAGAAACAAGTAGAAAACAGAAGCTGAAAGTGAGGGAAGGGAGAAAAATGAAATATTTGTAGCAGTTAGACACAAATGGCCCCCTCAAAGTTATAGCTATAATCTCTCCCAAAATTTGAGTCAGCTACTAGAAGAGGATGCTGAGAAATGTTCCAATGCAAGAGTGAACCTAAACCAGAGATTTCCATAGTGGTAAAGTACTTGTTGTTTGATACAAATATTTGGGGAGTATCCTAGACAGTGCTGGACTCTGGAGAATACTCAAAAAATATGGACATTCATGTTGTGGCAGAAACTGGTATATTTAGGGCCCTTCAGTGACCTCTGTGGGGACATCAGGACATCAAGCTTGCTACGAAGTTGCAGATCTATACCAACTCTGTTGTACGGAAGCAAAAGGTGAGCACTGAGGAAGGCTGAAGAACACCAGATTGATGTTTTCATTTCTCGTCGTCTTCATCAGCTGCTCCATATGATGTGGCAGGACAAGATCAGAAATGAGGATATTCAGAGCTGACCCCAGCAACTGCCTCCATCAGCATTACTTTCCTTTTGACTAATTTCTTGGTATGCACATAATATTAGAATGGAAGACCAACAAATTCCAAGGCATGTTTACCAAGCAATGCCACTACATAGCTGGCAATCAAGTGTGCACCAAAAACCTCCATGGTATAATAAAATTGCCAGTGATGGATATAAACTGAATATTCAGGCAGACCACTTTGAAGGAGATTGATCCGGGTGGCGCTTGATCTGCAAGGAGGGCATATCCCTGTGGGATTTGCCATGATGATGAAGAAAATACTTGTTGAGAAGACTGCAGATTTTACCTTAAAATTTCTCAGAATATTTTGGAGAACAAAGTGGAAGGTATTCTGAGAGAGGAGGAAGAGTGCAGCAGATTTTCAAAGTGATATCCTTCAGCTCCCCTCAGACATTGTTTATATTATAAAATCCAGATGTTTTTATGTAGTCATTGCTTCCTGTCTTTTAGATTCACCATCATCTCATCACCCATCTATTAATCTTCATGAGAAAGTTTTTTAAAAAAACAACAAACAAGATAATTGTGAAACAGAAAACATTTTCATACCACTTCCCATGAGAAACTGTGCTCCTGAGGATCAGTATCATCCTTTTACATTGCGCTGACTTGGTCTTGCAGTGTGCTTTGTTTTGTTATCCTTCCATTCTCCATGACTTCGGTGGGATTTCATGTGGACTCGGGGGACTGCCTTTTCCAGAACTCATTGCAGGATCTGGGTCTTACATTGTAAAATATTCAGGTGCTTAATTTTATGCTTGCTTGTTAGAGAGTCTTACACATCTACAATGCCAGAAAAATAATAGACAACAATAATAATAGAAAAGGTGCAATCTAAAAATAAACTATTTATAATGACAGGTTTCAGAGTAGCAGCCATGTTAGTCTGTATCCGCAAAAAAAACAGGAGTACTTGTGGCACCTTAGAGACTAACAAATGTATTTGAGTATAAGTTTTCATGGGCTACAGCCCACTTCATTGGATGCATAGAATGGAACACACAGAAAGAAGATATTTATACATACAGAGAACATGAAAAGGTGGAAGTAGCCATACCAACTGTAAGAAGCCAATTTATATTGTATTATAATTTGACATTTAACAAACAGTTATGTTGGAAGAATAAATAAAATATATTCTATACACTGGAAATAGCACAATATAATCACTGTAATACACTGTAGGGAGTTACTGTGCAATGACAGCTCACCTTGTTGAATGACAATACAGGGCTGTTAGCCTTTTGCCTAGCAAAACACCTAGGTATACAATTAGGATTACACAATAGCATACACCCTGTCTTATTGCTTAATTAGGATTTGGCAAATGTCCTTCTCAGATGTTACTATGGCCCTTAGCCTGCAAACACACTTGCATGTTTAAATTATCCCATGGATGGGAATGGGACTACTTGTGAGAGACAAATTGAGCATGTGAGTAAGCATTTGCAGGATCTGGGCCTGTGTGTGTCTTGGATTCTCTCACAGGCGCTCGGGCTGCCGAAGGAAACATGTTCGGTTAGCTAACATAGCACCTTTGCAGTTTAACAGAATAAAGTTTCTGAAATTCTTAATTATTTAAACAGTGAGATGTGGCAGAGGGTTATGGAATCAATGTTTCTACAAATAAGGGGCACAGTGAGGAATGAAATGAAGTGGATTTCTGCAAGCTCCCTTATGCAATATTCAATGCATGCATTCCCTAGAGTACCTCATTACAATTACAGTAGGTACAAGTGTATCTAAAATTATTGATAAATATTCATACGTATAATAGCTAGATCTTTAAAAAAAATGTTTCTGTATTTTAGGTGGATATAAATATTTATTAAAGGTGCTGGACTGACAGCATTGGAATCCAAAGCCTCTCTTCAGTCATGGCTGGGTTGTACTCTGATTTATCTGGCTACTCAGGAATGGGGAGGGAGTAAGGACTGCTCCCTCTCACCTTGTGTGGCCTGAACAAGGATCATCCGGAATTTCAACTGCTGAGTTCAGGGTCTTCTACTGATCAACTCCCCGTTCAAGGAAAAACTTCACAGGAGGAGAATAAGTGGTGTCATGGCCCAATGCCCCTTTGCAGTTGCTGCATGGTGGGAGCTAAGCTGCATCTCTTAATGGAGGTAAAGACCTTCAAAGACAGTTGTTGTTCTTACCTCTCAAGCAGACTCCTCAAGGCATTGTGCTTTTTTTGGGGTTCCCCTCTGGTTCATACAATACACAAACTAGCCCTCAGTGAACAGGAACAGTACAAGCTTCTCCACCTTCTCTCCCAATACAAAACTTCTGGGCTGGAGAGGGTAGTTTAGTTTCTGTGCCCATTCAATATGCCCAGCACATTACTGACCTAGAAGTAAAACCATCTCTGTACATTATTACCAATTCCAGGAACCATCCAGTCCTCCTTCCTATCCCCGCCCACCACTGCACCACTTACATTGGATTTTGTGACCAAGACAACTGTCAAGCATAAGTATATAATAATTCTTTGTACTTATGTAGCGCCCTTCATCCAAACAGTGGAACATGTTTTACTAAATAAAGATGGATAAAAGTTATAAAGTAACTTGAACAAGGTCCCAGAGCCGGTCAGTGGCAGAGATAGAAATAGAACTGTCATCTGACACCCAGTTCCCTACAAACCCAAATGATGTACTTGGGCCTCATTCATTCCCTCTGCACTAGAGTGGATTTCACACCTAGTGAATAGCCCAACTGGGTCAGTACCACAATATTTCCCCCCAAATATACTTTTGGATTTTTGAAAGCCTATTCTTAAAGCATGTGCATGCCCCTTTTGTGTTGACTTTCTGCAGCTATTCTAGCGAATGAGTTTACAGGCAGGAATGCCTATAGAAACTGTGAATTGACAGCCCAGTCCTGGAATGAGTTTCATCTGCTTTGCATTGTAAAGACATGTATTCTATTCAATTAATTTTATGTGATAATTCCAGATCCTGCTTCCACCACAGGAGTCTGCCCCTGCTTCTTAACCAAGCATAGGCATAAGCTCCCTCTTTGAACAGCTTTACAGAAAGAAGAGAGAAGAAAAGGAAGACAGATGAGTGACTTAGGAAGATAACACACCCTACTATGTGTGTAATTTTAACTGTGTACTGAGGAATGCTTGGTGGGCCATCACAATATCACCTTAGAAACCAGGAACACAAGTTCCAAAGGCATCTTTTACATACTAGCCTAGTTGATATGGTTTATGTAGAGACTGGCCTCAAATTGAATGGATGAGCTCCAACTCAGAGTGCGGGAAGAATTGTGTAAAGAGATTTACTTTAGTCACTCAAATGTTTGTGTGGGAAGAACTTGGACTGCCTAGTAAGCCTCTAGGAAAGGAGTGGTGCAATGTCAGGTTGCACAGTTCCACGTTTAGTACTGCCAGAAAGGAATTTATTCCCTATGGGTGAAATTCACACCTACTCTGCACAAACAGATCCTAAGTAAACAGGCTTTGTGCCTGGAATACTGCAGGAGTTGATGGGATGGAATCCACAAATAGCCCTTGAATTGGAATAGGGGCTGCAACCTCTTTGTGCTCTTATGTGGGGAGTGGGGCACTGTTGGCCACTGGATATGGATTAAGTGTGGATTCAGTAGTCATGTCGCCAGTCTTGCATATTCAGAGCCAGTGCAGAACTCACCCACTGATAGGACTCACTGCCTGAGCATCCCACTCATACCCCTCTCTTGTATGGGTTCTGCTTGGGCTCCACAATGCATAGGGTCTTGCCTGGGCTCTCTATCAATGAAGACTTTTATTCAATGTGCAGGTCACCCAGGCACGTGTGCTTAAATTTGGCTGTACTCCAATAAGTGAGTCTAGGAATATGGTATTGTGGGACTCCATGTTTATTGTGTCTAGATGATTTCCAGATTAAATGTTCTCTATTTACAAATCAAAGGATATGTGCTTTTTCACTTTGCCAGCTCTGCAGACTTGACCTGGGACTTGAAAATCACACTGGCTTCTACTCTTTTTGAATGTCATTATTACTAAATAAAGATCTAGCAAGAAAAAGTGTTACCCACTTGACTAAACCCCATTCATTTGCCATGGCTAGAAGGGGAGGAGATTGACATATGTGAACCACATTTTTTATAGCATCTTCATGAATTTTGATTTTTAAAGAGAAGTTCGTCTTTTAATAATCATCACAGCTATTTTTATCCACCCCTGAATCTCTTTGTCTATAAATGTGCTGCAAACGATGGAGCTAAAATCTGCACTTCACAACAAGCTGAAAAGAACAAGGAATGCAGAATATTAAATTGAGTTTAGGAAATATTCCTGTACACCTCAGGTTTATCCATTAGCAAGTCAGATTAAGACATTCTCTCTTAGATAGGTGGCCAACTGGCAGGATTATCACTTTACAAACCTGATCCAAAACCCATTGAATTCAGTGAAAGTGCTCTAAGTGACCAAACAAAGTTTTTGAGGCTGCAACCCTATCTCATATAACTAAACTTTCTGAAGCGAGTAAAGGTTGTGGGATTATGTTCCATATTAGTACAATTTATAGCTATAATTGAATATTCTCTTTTCAATACGATCTCTCAAAAGATCTATAAAATCTTTACAATAATAATTTATTAAGAAAATATTTTGCCATATAGTTAATAATCAGGTTTAAAGCCCAGTTCTACAAACACATATGCATATGAGTAGCTACTACTGTAAATTACCCTCATGAGCTCCAAAGTACTATTCACTCATGTAAAATTACTTGTGTGCTAAGTATTTGCAGAATCATGGGCTTAAATAGCATCTTTGTCAGAAATTAAAGAGAACACACACATTCAACCTATATACTTATCTCAACCTTAAGAGTATATGCTACGGTAAAGAAAAAAGTTACTCAACACAAAACATTCAAGAGCATGAGGATTGCTCTCTGCTGCTAAAATGCAGAACTAGATTGGTGTGCAGGGATAAATGTAGGTGTTTCTGTTATATTGTAAGCACAGACTCAGCTTGAAAGCATGCTACAGTTTATGCTCTAAAAAAGAGCAATATTTTTAGCTTCAGTATTTACAGCAGCGGGATGTATTACAAACTTTTTGATTAAGCAACATAGACTATAAGAAGAGCTCAGAGTTTAACTGTCTGTAGCACATTTTTAGGCAGTTACTATGCCAACTCAAAAAATGATGTGAAAAATAAGTAACAAAGTTTTACAGAAAATAATTTGAAGTTAAAACAAAACAATTGGGAAAGTTACTTAACTTTTGTCAGACTGCTTTCATGTCATTTGTACTTTATGGCGGTTCGTGGGGAATTGGGGGCTCTGATGTGTTGCTTTGTTTGTGTGTGTGTGTGTGTGTGTGTATGCACAAGTCCTTTACTGCTATCTTTAATATTTAGAGATTTGGGGTCCATTCCTGGTTCTGCTAGCAACCTACAATTTGATGGTGGGCAAGTCACTTCACCTTTCATTTTCCCAGTGCATAGAATGAAGGTAAATATACTTATTATGAGACGTCCTGAGATCTGAAGTAAGAGGTGCTATATAAGAGTTAAGTTTTATTAATATTGTTCACTGCCTTTGTTAATGAAGTATTCACAAGAGGTTATTGTTTCCCTCCTTCTGTTTAAGCACCCCCATGCCAAAAAATACTACAAAACTGCCACTCTTTATAGCTGTTGCCCTATTTCCATACTTTGCTTTCTGTACTCTGTTCTAAATCATTTTAGAACTTAGAATCTACAAGTAAGCTTGGATGTGGGTAGTGCTACTTTAAGGGGATTTAAATAATTACTAGAATATTCCTCTTCAATGCAGCTGTAATAGGAAGTAGTGGATTTGTTTTGATGTTGACCTTCCAGGGCCCAAACCTATGGTGTAGTCTATATAATTCAAGAGAGATTAAGCCCAGATCCACAAAAGTACTTAGGCACTTAAACCTGAGATTTAGGCACCTAAATCTCGAGTTTAAGTGTCTAAATCTCAGTTTTGGCTCCACTGCAATTTATAATACTCTTGTCAAACCCAGTAGGCATCTGAACTCACTCAGCCCCTGAATTTTCAGTGTAAAATGTCTCTAGGGATCTATATTTCTGCCTCTGAGCATGCGCACTGCTGCCTCCATCTAGGTGTCTGGACACCTATCTCTCGCTTAAACCGCAGAGTGATTACGAACTGGGGAAGATGGGCTTTCGGATGCCAAAATTGCATGTGGGGCCCAATCCGCTAGGCATGCTCAGTGGCCATCTACCAGATCGAGTTCCATTCAAAATCCAGTGGAGGAGGTGATTTGAAACAGCAGCATGTCAAAGAACACTAGGGAAGCTTATTGCACAGCAGTAGGGTCCACGCACACAGTGTGTGGCATACTGGAAAATTAAACCCTAGCTTGCCACCCAGTACGTACCCATACAGACAGGCCCTAAAATTAATATTAGCTCATAAATGAATAAATTAACATACTTGTAAATTCTCAGAAAAGAGTAAGTGCTGTAATTGTGGGAGTATATGCTGTATTCTTCGTATGCAACAAAGTGGTTACATCCCTGATATAAATCGAAAAATTTACTCAACCTTTACTATAGACCCCTAACTGGAGCTTTCTTAATTATGCTGGCATTTATATAAATTAATCAAAAATACAAATATTTTAATATTTTTTTTCTATCCATCCTATTTCAGGAATATAGCTTCCTATTAAGATCTATAGGATGGTCCCAACAAAAAAAACAACTATAGAAAAAGCTATGGTACAGCATAGCTTTGTAGTTAAGGTTGCATTACAGATTTCAATTTTTAACAGGATCTTTGAAACTTTATTTAATAAAAATCTAAATGAAATGACAAAAACCAAAACATAGAATGTAAACTTTGAGTGGAATTATAATTTTTTAAAGGTTTTTGGGGAAAGCGTATGTCCTGCTGCAACCTTAACTGTCACTACACATTGTTTGTTAATTTCCTTTCAAATTCTATAGACCTTCCTATATTAGGGTGCTCCCATTGCAATCAATGGGGTTGTTTAAATTTAACTTCAGGGGGAGCAGCAGCAGGCTTTTAGTGAAGAGGGGTCTCTGGTGGATGGATTCAGAGGAAAGGTATGCAGTTGTTGAATTAGTAACATGACACTGAAACACCAGCTGCCTTTCTTTATTCATAGCTTGAGGTGGAGTAGGAGGAAGAGGAGGAGGTGGTAAGTGGAGGACATTGGATTGTGCAATACATGTAGGAATAATGCCAACATAAAGAGGGGAAAAATGTAAGCAGCAGCCTGCACACAGAGTACTTTACACAAGTTGGATGAATGTTCAACTGTGTCCTGCATGGGTCATGTGTAACAGGAACAAGGGTGACATTTCCAGCTGTATGCTAGTGGGACGTAAATGTAGTGTAATCATCCACGCAACATACGTGACAATGATTAACACTTAACTCTTCTATAGTGCTTTCAACCACACAGTTTCAAGTATTTGTTTGGAGCCCTTTATGCATTAATTTACCTATCCCTCTGTACTTAAAATTCAAGGTGCTCAGTTTGCCCTTTGATGAACTGATCCTGCCCCCCACGAGGTGTAGGAAATTTTGGTCATGGCAAACTGCCATGTTTCATATATTCAGTTCTGAATGGTTACTTTTTAAATCTGCCCAGAATATTGGGTCGATTCACTCTTGACACTATTTACACCATTGTAAATCTGCAACTCCATTGATTTCAGTGAAGTTATTCACGATTTATATGTGTATAAATGAGAAGAGAATCAGCCCCGTCTTTAAATATTTGAATGGGGTAAATGCCAAGTAGGGTTGGAAATTATTTAGCCTGGTAATGGGAGGTATAATTAGGCATACGTGGATGAAATTAAGGAAAAATAAAACAGCATGAAAAAAAAATTTCTTAACAGCAACATCTATTATACTGTGGAATAGTCACTTAAGGAGAAATGATGGAAAGCACTGAGGGATGAAGTAGATGACACAATAGGCCTTTTATCTTTAATTCCATGGGTCAGATTAAATCCTTGTGTATTACTCATAGAGGGCAGGGATAGCATGGTAAATCCATAAAAATTGTCCAGAATTCATCATGAGATGGGAATAGAGCCATCATTGACACTCCCTTCAAACCTGCAGAAGTCCTTCTGGGTAATCAAAGATTTGAGGTGGCGGTTTCACTTGGCAGATTGAAATCCGAAGAGGAGTATCCATTTCCTGCATCACTCCCTCCAAAACCATGTGGATTTCCTTGAATAAGATAATAGCAGTATTATGCAGAATCTATAATAAGCTCTTTCCACCATTCCACCAAATGTGAAGGTTGGTACAGGTTCTTTCAGGGAATCAATAGCAGTATGACAGACAGGGGCCCCAATAATTACTGTAGAGGCACAAATCTTCTGTGGGTGTCCTGAGAAGTGTGCAGTTTCTCTCTAGACCTCAGGACATCCACACATTAGGCATGCAACATTTCTGCTGTAGGAGCTGAAATTTGTAGTGGTTCTTATTTTTTCTGCCACAGATTTTTACATATAATTTGTCCTTATTCTATTGCACTTAAAAAAAAAAAATCTGTTGAAAGAAGGTTATTATGGCTGCAAAGTCAAGCACTCCAAAGATAGGAAATGCCAGAAGTAAGTTTGCAACCTTATTCTACTCCTTTGTGCATTATGATACAGTCTTTGATTGCAGGATCATATAGTCCTTGGTGAATAATTCAATATTCAGGGCAGGATTTGGACTGCCTACAGCAGGTAAGGCCTGGGACCACACACAGTGAATAAGGAGAATAAAAAGAAATATAGAACTGTTGCCTCGTTTACTAAGCACCCTTGACTGAATGAGGCAGGGATCCTACAGTATAAAAATGGTATGTGCACAATGTAATTAAAGACTATCCTAGTTCATATGCATGAAGGGGTCAGACAGAGGTTGCATGGTTAAACTAAATCCCCAAATGTTGTTTGTAGTCTGAATTTCATGATTGTTTCACCAGTTTTTGTAGATGGTAAAATCCTTCTCCCCATCCCTACGTATTCCCCTCCAACAACTGAAGTGAGCATCTATTTAATATTAATTAAAATTATTCTCATTATAACTGTCTGCTAGAAACACTCTTGATACATGTCTTTCTCTCAGACAACGTTATAGTGAGGATGAAGTGCTTCTAGGATAGCGTGACTAAGTGCATTGTAGCTAATATGCCATCAGTAGAACAAAGTGCATCTGATCTGGCAGACAATTATTGAGTGTAACTCAGCACAAGTAGTTTTTGTGTTAAAACACTGGCCTGTCATTGATTGTCAAACCATTTCTCTTTCTACCCTTCTAATATACAGAAATCCTGTTTGATATCCTGTCATGATTAGTCTCTCTAGATATCATGGTATGTCACTCAAATGTCACAGAAAAGTTGTATGATATAATTAATCCAGAATTTTTTCTAGAGGCTTTTAAAAGGGCCTAGAAAAGTTAGCAAACTTCCCACCAAAATAGAAGAAAGTGGTTGATTTTTTGTGATAACCATGTCAAGTTTAGATGAATGTCTTCTGTAAAAAAAAGGTATGTCTCAATTCGGGCTCCTAGGTGCTATTATAATTCAAATAATAAATAATAGTAATCGTAAAAGATTTTTATGTGTTAAATTGTGTATTGTTAATTTTAAAAATGACCCCTGTTCCAGCTACAATATCCGGCTTTTAAACTTCGGGCCTGATTCTGCACCATTGTAGTGAATGGGAGCAGGATTAGGTCCCTCAAATTTCCCTCTCAGAGGCAGTGTAGATCCATGTATAAGGCACTGGAGTCAGTGGTCCTGTGTTCTATTCCTGCTTCTACCTTATTGGCCTTCTGGGTGACCTTGAGTAAGTCACTTCATCTGTTTATACTTAATTTCCCCATCTGTAAAATGGAGATAAAATGTTTCTAATTAATCTCTGAATGAAAAGCCTTATGTCCAAGCTGGGTAATATTGTTATTAAAACATGTCTATACCGTTGGGCCTAGTCTTCTTTGGTGTCAAGTTCCTCAGTTCTCACTGAAGTCTATGGGACAAATCCTGCCCCAATTCTCCCTGCAGTGTCAGAGTATTCTTCACTTCCTCTTCTAAATTATTGTGGAATGTGTCCTGAGAACCGTTAAAATAGCTTCTGTTTTCTGTTTTGGAGATGGCTGTTTCTCAGTGTTAGGTGAAATCGTCTACACATATTCCTTGCTTAATTCATGGATATGATGTTCTCTGAGTTCTCTGTATGAAAGGTGCTGTATAAGTGAAAATATTATATCTTATTAAACACAAAGAGGGGAGATAAAGAGAAAAGTTGGACAAATAAAAAATGTGACTGAAAAGGGGAAATGAGGATAAATAGTCTGAGCTACACAACCCAATGAGGGAATCCAAGGATGCCTCACTGTCAGACCAAAAGACATCAAACTTCTTCATCTACTATAGCACATAAGCAAAAAAAGACTCACAGGTCTCCTGCTATTCTGTAACTTTGCTCATACAATGAGAGATATTTTTAATGGAGCTTGTGAATGACATGATAGAAAAGTGGGAACAGTATTTGAAATCCCCTGCAAAGGCACACTACCCTCACACACATTATCTCTTTGAACTGTTACTGAGCAAATCATCTATATTTCATCATTCAGACAGTCAGTATTTCCTTTATGTAATTACAACAGCAGAAAATATATACGGCCTTTGTGAAACCTGAAACCTCTATTGCCTTGGGCCATATTTAATGTGCAATAAATTATTCAGCAACAAGGCACTCTTCATTCTATTTACAGTAAGTTAGAGCTAAGTGTGTGAGGTATATATAACTAACATGAAATAGTATTTACCATTGCTGCCAAAGGCTGAAGTGATTTCTAAAGCCATTTGTCTTATACTCACTGGGCTAGATCCTCAACTGCTGTAAATCAGCATAGCCCCATTGATTTCACCTGGAGAGAAAAGGAAATACAAGGATGACCTTTCA
Source organism: Malaclemys terrapin pileata (assembly GCF_027887155.1). NCBI lineage: Eukaryota > Metazoa > Chordata > Testudines > Emydidae > Malaclemys > Malaclemys terrapin. The sequence goes on along the minus strand of NC_071507.1, from coordinate 180,332,950 downwards.
GATTCTCAGCTGGGTCATTTTTTGTTTGAAGCACTAAATGTTATGGAAAATCAAGATTTAAGTAGTGCTGTAAGATCATCCTTATATTTCCTTTTCTCTCCAGCTGAATCTAGTATTCCTGAATGATGCTATGCTAACAGCATTGCCAAGTGAAGTCTGCTGTTGTTTTAGCTACACATCACTGTCAGTAGCAGTAGTAGCTTCCCTGATCGGCTTCATTCATGTGCCTCAACTTTGCCTATTTGAAACAATCTCAGGGTGATTCAGTTTCCATCCCCAATCAGTGGATTTGCAGCCTTTCTGCTGAGATTTCCAACAAAGGTGCTACTTCCAATTGGGATTTTTACTATGTGGACATTTTTCCAATGGGATCTGGATTTAGATCATCCATTCATTTCACAAACATTTTCAAACAGCCATCAGATGGAAATAACTGCCCTTTCCTCATGACCAAACTGGGCTGGACTTGAAAGAACCTAGAGGTAGATTTATCTATATCCTATACTAATTTTCTGAGACAGCCATCCGCCCACCTCCCGCCACTTGTCTAGTATTTCTCCTTATAAAGGCCTGGACTCAGCCAGCCAGGTCCATAAGCGCGTGTATAACTTTAAGCACGTGATTTAGTGCTTTGCTGAATTGGGAACTAAAGAAATAGTAATTCAGGGTACAATTCTAAAAGTCAAAATTAGGGTTGGGTGATGCAATGCAGTATGGGTAAATTTTAATCAAGGGAAGCAGATGATATCCAAAATCTATATTTTTATTACAGAAACAGAATATCAGATGAAAACAAGACAGCATGTTAGTAACTATTGCAGATATATGAATCTCTAGCTTTGAAAACACAGGATGATTTCCCTTAAGAGCCTGTAGTGGTTTAGCGGTGGTTTCTCCCCCCTCTGACTCAGTGGGAGACCACTCCACCTCGCTACATCAGTGAACGTTGTCCACAGTCAGGGAATTAGCAAAGTCTGGTATGAGGATCCAGGGAGGGCCCTGGTGGTGGGGCTGAGCAGACTCACGGTCTTAAGGGGCTCTGTCTTTCAGGCTGGGTAGGCTATAAGAGGTCTGTGTACTCCAGCTCCAGGCAGGGCCAAGTAGTCTAAGAGCTCAGCCTTCAGGCATGGCAGAGGAGCAAAGATTTAGGGCCCTGGCCCTGGGGCAGGGCAGAGCAGAGCAGAGCAATAAACAGTCTAGGAAGCTCAGCCCCTCAGGAAAGGAAGAGCAGTGAAGAGTCCAGTGTCCTATCTCTGGAGGATGGTGGGCTAACACAGACCTCCAGTGGGGAGGTTGCCACCCCAGGGGTGGAGTAGTAGGGGGACCCAGGCCCACCCAACAACCAGGTCCCTGCCCAGGGGGCTAATAGTAGCAGAGTGTTCTGCTACTGGGTCAGTGGGGAATCCAGCCACAACCCGCTGATTGCATATCAGGCAGCAATACAGCCAAACTGGAGTCGGCTGTCCCTGGGCCACTTCCTTCTCTCCCCTCAGGGTGTACCTGATCTATGGGTGTCCTCAGTTTCCCCAGGATAGGTAGCCAGCAACAGTCCCAGCAACTACTCAGTGACTTGGTCAGCTGGCAGCTCCCGCAGCTCTGGCCAATCCTTAGCTTGGCCAGGCTTCCCTTCAGTCTCCAGGCTCGGGAGTGGGCAGAAGGCATCTGTCTCCTCAGGCAACTGTAGCCCAATGGAGCTGTCCTGCCTCCTAACTTCTGGTAGGAGGGGCGGACATGCCCTAGCCCCACCTACCTGGGCTCAGTGAGTGGTTCCTCCCCTACTGTCTCAGTGGGAGGCCCCTCCATCTCACTACAGAGCCCTCGCTACAGTGAGAAGTTTACCTCTTCCCAGAATTGTTTCCCATTGCTCACTTACCTCTTGTTCATCTTCACTTACCTCTTTGTTCATCTTCTTATTGGCACCTTTCCAAACATTTGCCTCTCATAGCCAGTCTTTAAGTCTTGAAGAGACTAAAAGAGGTGGCTGTTTTGAATTTGATTGCTGTAGGGTTTGTTTTCCTTCCAGCTGGTAAACCATTTTAGCAGCTATTGTGTTTTTCCCAGGTTTTCACTTTCGTTGATACCTGAAGAAGTGGACATCCTCATAAGTGAGCACTGAAATACTAATCCTTGCTGGTATTGTGCTTCCATCACAATTCCCATGGTTTATGAGGTAGTTGGATACTCCTGACACCCTGAAGATTCAAGTTATTGGCAAAACTATCTGGACTTCAATGGGAGCAGGTTTAACAGCCACAATAGTCAATTCCAGCAGGTTTCAATGGACCGTGTAGTAACTCAATGTCACTAGAGCATGAAAGAAGAAAAGGAAAACAGCTGGGAGGGAAAAAGTGCTGCTTTTAATGTGCAGTGGGCTGTCCTCTCTAAAGGCACATTATATCAAGAAACTGACATCTGGCATTTTCCATGTTTGGATCGAAAGGTAAAATGCAGCTTTACATATTTGACGCACCATATTTGCTAGTTATCTAGTTACTCAGCCAGGGGAAAGGAATGGCACACTTAATTGCACTTCTGACAACAGGTCTGTATTTACATGTCTGCTGTTTTGAGCACCATTGCTCCTATTAACACTTACATGGTACTTTACATCTGTCACTCACAAAGTGCTTTACCAAAATTGGTGTCATTATCTCTATTTCTGAGGTGGAACAACTGAGGCACATAGAGAGTAATACCCAGAGCCACAAAAGTGTTTAGGCTGTTAGCGTCCATGAAAATCAATGGAAGTTAGGCGGTAAATACCTTTGTGGATCTGGGTCTACATGACTTGTCCAAACTCATATAGAAAGTCAATGCAGAGGCAATAACAGAGTCCAGGTCAATATTCCTCCCTAAAACTTAGTTGAAAATAACTTCAGACTAAATGTTTTCTTTCTAACTTAGGACTCTAATGATATGTGACTCTGTCAATGCAGTGAAACAGTTCAGTGCATCTATAGGCCTGATTCTGTAGTTCTTTCCCAAGCAAAACTTCCATTGATTTAAATAGAATTATGCTAGCATAAGGCTGTAGGAGCAGGTCCATACAATTAAAAACAAAATGTCTATTTTCTTTTAGGGATATGTGCAGGCTTTGTGGAATCAATACAGCAAGTTGTAAATGGTATATATACAAAGAAAACTCTCTGCCTAACAAGTGCATGGAGGAAATACAGACAGAATGTTTTGAAGTTGCTGCAGGGTTATTTACAACACAAGTTATTTACAACACAAGTTTGGATCAAAAGAATAACTGGCTAGGTGCTAGTACTGCTGTAAAGGATTTGGGGGTTATAGTGGATCACAAATTGAATATGAATCAACAATGTGATGCAATTGCGAAAAAGGTTAATATCATTCTGGTGTGTATTAAGAGGAGTGTTGTATGTAAGGGCATGGCTACACTTGCAGGTGTAGAGCGCTTTGAATTAAACCAGCCTTCGTAGAGCGCAGTAGGGAAAGTGCTGTAGTCTGTCCACACTGATAGCTGACAGCGCACTGGTATGGCCACATTAGCAGCTCTTGCAACGGCGACAGAGAGCAGTGCATTGTGGTAGCTATCCCAGCATGCAAGTGGCTGCAACATGCTTTTCAGATGGGGTGTGTGGGGTGGAGTGTGACAGGGAGTGTGTTGTGTGCATGTGGGGGGAGAGAGAGTGGATTTTTGGGGGGCTGAGAGCATGTCAGCATGCTGTCTTATAAGTTCAGACAGCAGCAGACCTCCCCTCCCCCCACCTCCCTCTCACACACAGCATTCCACAGTAATGGTTGCTTTGTCTCGGAGCAGATAAGCATGCCAGATGTCAAACGGAGCTTTCAAAGGGCATATCTAAAACAATGACAAGAGTGGTCACTTGACTTAAGGGGATTATGGGACGTTTCCAGAGGCTGATCAGAGCACAGTAATGCAACACCGTGTTCACACTGACGCTGGGGCACTCCAGTGGGGGCGCATCAAACATTATTCTACTCGCCGAGGTGGAGTACCAGGAGTGCTCTAGCCGTGGAGTCAGAGCGCTCTACGTGCCTTGCCAGTGTGGATGGGTAGTGAGCTAGTGCGCTCGGGGCTCCTTTAATACGCTGTAACTCGCAATTTGTAGCCAAGCCCTAAGACACAGGAAGTAAATGTCATGCTCTACTTGGCACTGGTGAGGCCTCAGCTAGAGTGCTGTGTCCTCAGCTGGAGTGCTGTGTCTAGTTCTTGGCTCTGGAATAGACTTCCAAGGGAGGCTGTGAAATTCCCACCATTGGAGGGTTTTAAGAATAGGTTAAATAAACACCTGTCAGGGATGGTCTAGGTTTACTTGGTCTTGGCTCAGCACTTGGGGCTGGATTTGATAACTTCTTGACGTCCATTCCAGCCCAATGATCTAGGATTCTGTGTTTTTATTAATATCTATGTTACTTCAATAACGTTTTGGAGGAAGGAAATATTTGTTAATGATTTGACATATCCATGTCAATTAATGTGTGGGAGCTAATAACATCTTCTGAGACAGTCATTAGATCTTCTTCCCCCCCCCCCCCCCCCGTCCCAAAAAAGACAAGAGCTGACATGGCTGATATTTCTAATGTTTTAAACAAGAAAGAAAAACCTTCAAATCCCCTCCCAACTCTCTTTCAAACTCATTCTATAATCCTAAAGAAGGAAGAAAGAATATAAGCACAATTAAAACAAATAAACAAATAATACCAAACCTTTGCAAGTCACCTTTAATTCCAAGTATGAGAACTGATTAGTGTTTGATTATCTTCATGTCGACTGTTATAGGTTTAATTCTGTTAATGTCAGTAAAACACATTAAGATGTTAATAGGCTAAAGTGGATCAGACTTCCACTGGTCTGGCTTAATTATTATGGAGACTGGTCGGGTAGGAAATGACATTGGGAGAGACAATATGTGATATCCTAGAACAGTGTTTCCCAAACTTGGGACGCCGCTTGTGTAGGGAAAGCACCTGGTGGGCCGGGCCGGTTTGTTTACCTGTCGCGTCCACAGTTTCGGCCGATCACGGCTCTGACTGGCCGCGGTTCGCTGCTCCAGGCCAATGGGAGCTGCTGGAAGTGGTGCGGGCCGAGGGATTTGCTGGCCGCCGCTTCCAGCAGTTCCCCTTGGCCTGGAGCAGTGAACTGTGGCCAGTGGGAGCCGCGATCGGCCGGACCTGCGGATATGGCAGGTAAACAAACCTGCCCGGCCCTCCAGGGGCTTTCCCTACACAAGCAGCGTCCCAACTTTGGGAAACACTGTCCTAGAACATATTTCAGGCAATCTAATGCACACTACTTATAGGCCCAGTCCTGCTCCTATCATAGTAGATGGCAACATTTCCCTTGATTTCAATAGGGGCAGGACCTAGCCCGCTTTTAAAACTAGGTAAACTCAGGTTTTGCAGGTGTGAAGCTGAGTTACTGTGAAAAACCTGAATAAAGAGGCAAAACTGTCTCCATGAAAACAGAGGCCCTGTTTGAAAATGCAGGCCTTGTCTACACTGGGGAATTGCCCGCCATCTTTATAGGTATGTCTATTCTGCAATCAAAAGTGTGAGTGCAGCATATGTAGACATACCGAAACTAGCTTTGATCTAGCTAGCTCAAATAACAATAACAGTGAAGATACGGCAGCACAGGCTGGCCACTCAAGTGTGTACCCAGGGTCCTGGGCTTGTACAACCATACTACCACCTGTGCTGCCACAGCTGCGCTGCTATTGATATTTGAGCTAGCTAGATCAAGCTAGCTCCGGTATGTCTATGTATGTTGCAGTCACTTTGATTGTGTAGTCATACCCTATGTACACCAGTGCTATCCCCTGGAATAGACTGGCAAAGCCACTATATGTGATGGTGGAGGTTTCCCCTGTTTGAAACAGAGTAAGCTGCCTCATTGCAAATCAGTTTAGTCTGTCTATGCTAGAGGCTGCATTGGTGAAACTGCACTGGGGGCTGGTTATCGCTGGCTGCAATTGGGACAAATCCCCACTGTAAATGAGGCCTAAACCTCCGTTTGCGTGACTGGCCTAGATGACTTTTAATATTTATTGCTCGCAGAAAATAAAGTAGATCTTGGAAGCTGGCTGAACTCTGTGCACCCAATTCACCTGCTACAGCTTATAGGCTGGATCTTTTCAATAAGACTTTGGCCCTACATGCAGGCATCTGAGTGGACTCTCAAAACAGTGTATCTCTTGCCACCGCCTCACCCCACCCACGTTAGTTAGAAACTAAATAATGCACAGCTGTATGTGTTCACCTGCTACTAAGGCCTTCTTCAATCAGAATTGATTATAAGAAAAAAAAATCTAGTAACTGACATGATTTTATTAAACTCTGTTTGGGCTCCTTCCAAAAGAAAGATCATTAAAGTGAAGCATTCCAAAAGCAGAAGCAGTCACTTGGCTGTTGATAGACCTTGCCACTTTCATTGCTGCTTTTCATGGGTCTCTATGTGTATGTCTACACTGTAATTAAAATCCTGTGCTAGCAGACTTGGGCTTGTGCAAAGGGGCTGCTTAATTGTGGTGTAGACATCTGGGCTCAGGCTGGAGTCCAGGCTCAGGGAGGGTGCGAGACCCCAGGCTCCAGCCTGAGACCTCACTTCTACACTGCAGTAAAACAGCCCCTTCGCCTGAGCCCTGCAAGCCCGAGTCAACTGGCATAGGCCAGTCAAGGGTGTCTAATTGCAGTGTAGACATCCCTGGTAGCTCCAGCTACTTCTCCTGCATGGGTGGATTGATGGGGTCCCTCTCTGTCCTGGTGTAGGGTTTACTGGGGATGGGGACATTTAAGGCTCACTCAGTGTTATCTTTAATTGATGTGTGGCACTTAGAGAATACGGTGGTAGTAAACCAGAAAGAGACAGTGTAACAGGTTGGCCTGTCCTTTGAAGGGCCAAGAGGCCTGGGGCCAGCTAGTCCTGTTCAATTAGTCCTGTTCAATCAGGTACACCTGTATTGGCTGTTGAACTTGTGAGGAAGAAAGTGCTGCAGCTGGGGGCTGGATGGGGGAGGAGGGGGAGGAGGGCAGGCAGTTAGTTTCTGTGTGGGTCAAGAAGCCTGGCTCAAGCTAAGACCTGCTGGAGACCCTTAGTAGGAGGGTAGATCTGGCCTAGATTGTTGAGGTGATTGGGCCCAGAAGTCCATAGTTAGGCAGCAAGGCTGGCTGTTGTTGCCTGTAAGGAAAGGGGGGGCAAAGATTCTTTTGTTCCGGTCCTGGTTTTAGACTTGAACTAAGGGACTCTGCTACCCCAGAAGAGATGAAAACATAAAGGTGACCTGACCAGAGAGCCAAGTCACCGCCACAGACCATGGAAGCTTGGACGAAGAGACTGAGGCAGAGGGACTGCCATGTCAGGCTTCACCATAAGGGGCACTGCAGGATTGTGAGTCTTGAACAGAGAAAGAGACAGAACAATGTAAATTATCTTGCTTTCTTCTATTGTTCTGTATCCCAGGTATTTCACTTTTTCACATCAGTGTTAATTACGAGACATGGTACCAAATGCTTCATTATTGGTATGGGCCGTGTGTAGGCTATATATGCAAATATATCTTTGCAAGGTATGTGAGAACATACCATTCCTTCTGCATAGATTGGTTCAAATGTAGGCAGATTATGCATTGTGTACCACACAGGGAATGCTGATGGTGTGATTCTCATCCATAACAATTAACCTCTCTCTATCCTAATCTTAAATGGATGTGCCATTTTTAATTCAGCGTAAAGGTTGGTAGGCTACAAAAATAACTGTGTACTGCCACCCCTCTTCAATTTTAGCATGAAAGACTACTGTAAATATGCCTAAATGGCCTGGATGAGTTTTGCAGAATGCCAACACATGGTTTGAAACTTTTACATATAAAATGATTGGGGGTGTATAAAACAGAGGATGAATAATCCCTCATTCACTGATGACACATAATGGTAGGAAGGGATAGATTGCACTATAGGTTAAACAAGTACATTCCATTTGGAGAAAACCCAGCAATTAGAAAGCACTTTCCTTCACATTATTGAAAATGTGTGTCTGCCTGCCTTTTAATTACAGCCCATGGAGACACTATGCTGAATCACCCAATTTTTGTATGTTCTAGCATGCTTATTATCTTCATCTTCCTCCATGGAGCCTATATCTTTAACTTGAGAAGAAAAAGAACAAAAGACAAGAGTTGTGGTCTGTGGTTGGTTCATTACATTTTACAGGCAAGCTGTGTATTATAGATCTTCAAAGCATTAGCCTCAGCAAATATTATATTGCATGCCAAAACACACAAAAATGTGCCACTATCAGACTTTTTTTCTTAACCTTAAACGTATATAAGTCATGCGCTTGGAAGTCCTAATCAACTTTAATTCTGTCCCCTTGTGTTTATGCATGAAACTAGGGTCTCTATCACTATATATTTCTTTTCTAATCGAATGCAAAATGAAATGCATATTTACCCAAGATATTCTATTGTGAAATACAAATAGCAGCAGATTCTACTTGTGTTTACACTGATATAAATCCAAAAGAACACTGCTGATGCTAGGTGTGCTGAGAATGATGACAGTTATGGAGCTACTCTGGTGCTACATCCATGACAGCAGAATCTGCCCCATTTGCATCTAAACTGGAGTGAGTGGTGCTCTTCATAAGGAAAAATGTTTGCACTATTCACATTCAATTCATACTTCTGTGTTCTAAATCCAGGCTGTCCCAGTTCAAGACAGTCAGGACCAGAGTCATAACAAGTGAAAGTGTTGCAAACAAAGCACATTTCAGATTCAACTGTTTCAACCTAGGCTGTCACTAACAAAAGGCATTTTTAACTGATGTTGTCCCTAAATTCAGAGCATCTCAATCTGAAATAAAAACAAACCAAAAATAATAGGGTACCATGTTTTTCCTCCATTACCCAAGAATAATCAAGTTAGTCCCAAGAGCTGGCTATGAATTTCTTAGTAGATCATCCTGCTTGGACCCCCTATCTAGCCCAGCATAGACCTCTGCTGCAGGGCTTTGTTTATAGCAGAAACCTCATACTGTTTCCGAATCAGCTGAGTGGGAATTGTTACACCTGTGACTATATTATTTAAACCACAGTTAGCCACATTCTCATGGCAGCTAGTGGAGTCATTCTTCTCCCCCCCCCCCCCCCACTATGCTACATTTTTGAATCATTCTGCTTGTGTTGCCCTTCTTCCCTCCTGCTTCTGAGCATTCTCTTTCTAACCTGTAAATTCTTTGGAGCAGGTATCTTATCTTTATACCTGTCTATATAGTGCACACTGCTGGCCCATACAAATAAATACTATCTTTATCTAAATGTGATGAGGAGAGAACCCGCATTTTTCTCCTCTGATGAAATAAGGGTAGGAGAATCATCTTAGAGTTCTGACAGTACGTAGAACTTTAAAAAAACTTTCCAGGTATTTTCACAAACGCTTAGACTATTTAGAACTTTTAGGAACTGGAGCATATGTTGTTATGAAACTGGGTTAGGGAATACAAAAATAACCATTTCTCATTTTTGCAATACATTCACTTGTTTGAATGCCTGATTAATCCAGGATTAAATAATTCTAACCTTGCTGTTTCTAATTCAGAAACCTTCTATATTCAGCAATGAATGGATGATCAGCCCTCTGAGTTCTCTTTCTGTTCAAGGTCCATTCTCAGTCTCTCCAAAGTCCTGCCTCTCTGTCTCAATTTCCTGAATACATACTTTTCATGGTCACCATCTGAAATCTGATTGAAAGGAGGTAAATGAGCCAGACCCAGTGTTACTAACACAGAAAAACAGGTAGAAAGAGATGAAGCTACCATATACAAGTGTGCTTAGGCCCAGATCCTCAAAAGGATTTAAATGCCCAAACCTCTGATTTAGGAACCTAAGTCCCAATTTTAGGCACTACTATAACCACAAAACCGCCATTCAGCTGCCAACGAACTTTATAGGCACCTAAACTCAATCAGCACTCACATTTTCAGGGTAAAAGTTCCCTAGGCACCAGAGGTTCTGCCTCTGGGCAACTAGCTCACTTCTCACTCTAGGCATCTGAGCAGCTAGCTCACTTCTAAATCCCAGAAGAAAGCCACAAAAGAAGATAGGTGGAGGAGCGCCAGTCTTGCCACAGGCTTGAGCGGGTAGCCAAGTTCAGAGCATGGTGATGGGATGAGGCTTCATTCAAAATGTGACCGGTGGTGGTGGTGGTGCCACCCACCACTTTTAGCCCAGTGGCTAGAGCACTCACCTGGGATTTGGGAGATCAAGGTTCAATTCCTCCTCTGTCTGATGGAGAGAAAGGAGATGAACCAGGGTCTCCCACCCCTCCCAGGTTCTGGTGTGGGGCTCCCTCTGTCTCTCCTGTTGAAACTGTTCCATTCTGGATTAAATAATTAGTCATTAGGCCAGAGACAGTGAGAAAGACTGACTTTATAGCCTGGTAGTTGAGGCTCCCTCTTGGGAGGTGGGAGATCCATGGTCCAGTCCCTCTGCTACAATAACTCTCTAATTAGTTATACACAATGGAATAGCTTCAAGAGTAGAGACTGAGGGAACCCTTCATTGGAATATTCCATAGCCCAGTGGTTAGAGCACTCCTGAAAAGTGGGAGAAACCCGTGCAAATCTTTTCTCCCCCACCCTGGTCTGGTGGAGGAGGGAATTGAACCTGGGTCTACCAAATCCCCTGCAAATGCTCTAACCACTGGGGCTAAAGTTATAAGGCGTGCAGCTCCTCCCCAGGCCATTTTGTGTGGAGTGTGACTACACATGTGCCACATGTTGGTTGTTCTCTCATTCTTCCCCTGGGGGAGAAGCATATGCAGTGGACTATCTTGTTTTGATAGGGTTTGGAGCTTTATTTTTGTAATTTGGCCAATATTCTGTTTCTGTGTTTTTTAATTTCCATGTTGCTCTGTGTCTGTCAGAGAAGGCAGGTGACAGAAATGCACCTTGCACTTGAGTGGAAGGTGTTGAGGTTTGTGATTGTCTGCACAATAGGTATATGTATACAATCCCCTTTCTAGTACTGCTGTCCTCTCTCATTTGGAAGTGACCCAATACACCATTCACATGTATTTTTTTTGAGGATTAAAACAGCATGACCATGTTTGTTGACTCTCTTCAACTCCCTAGCAACCATTGTGACATGAACGATGTTCCTTCTTGGTGCCACATTCCTTGTGACTTTTGCATGCTGTGTTGCACCAGTTTCCAGTAATGTAAAGACATTCCTCTTATGGGAATTAGTGGCAGTTAGAAGCATTACTACTGAGTATGGCACAAACACTTCTCCTGACTTGTGACAATGAGAAATACAGCAAGTCTCATGATTGTGGATAGAGAGGAGAAATTAGTAAGCCACATCACATGAACTAACCTGTTTGGTTCACATTGGATTGTTTTATTGACATTATGCTATATTGACCTTTAAATTTACATACTAACAAGAACAGTTGCATAACTGACAACAGTAAGCCAAACAGGAGGAAAAAATGAAGGGATGGAATCCAAGCTGAGAAAAAGTAAAAATAGAAAACTAAAAGCTTCTGTAAAAAGACTTGTTGCATAATCGGTTCCATTACAATATTAAAAACAAATACTTTTATAAAGGACCTTCCAACTTAATGCATTTACTTATTGTCTCGATCCTTTCAGGATAAATGGTAACTTTATGTAGTAGAAAAATGCTAAATGATCCATGAAAAGGTGTTCATAGGGAAAAACTTACCACCATGTTGGCAAAAAAAGGGTGAGCCTCTTAATAGCTGACCACTCTAGTCACTTTTGTGGTGGTGGTGGTGGTAGTAGTAGTTTAGCTACTAGAAGGTGTACAGATTCCCATCTGTACCAGCATTGTCTGTCCCCTTTAAGGGTAGTGGGTTCTGGTGCAATCTAACCCTATTCCAAGACATGGCTCTTTCCAAGAACAAGTAGGTCTAAGAAGGATCGTAGACCAAGCTAGGAATGAGGACTAGGTGCCTGAATAATGTGACTACCAGCTGAAGATTATAAAGGTGTGCTCTTAGCTCAGTTGGGGGAATCTCGAGTTGGGCGCAATGTGGAGGGAGGCTCTTCTGAGGCTGATTAAGAATGATGGCAGGCTGGGGAAGCTTGACAAGATTCAAGCACAACCTCAAGAAGGAGGGCCAGGGAAACCCTGCACCAAGGACAGAAGGAGTTTGAATCCATGGACTAGGAAGAAACCTGGGTGGGGGTCTCCCCAGAGAGGCACGGTGTGCGACTGGCAGAGCTCCCCTGCTTGTGGGTGAACAGTTGAGCTAGGAAACTGCTGGAGCCTGAAACCAGAGTAAAATGGAAGCCCTGAGGAAGGAATAGTTTGAACCTAGAAGGGCCAAAGGCACTCCATGTTTGTTTTGTAAAATCTTAACACTGCCTATCTTGGGGCTAATTTATTATGTTAAAGCTCCTTACATAACATTACTCATTAATTCTGAGTATCTGTTTCAGTAGTACAAGGGAAATCACCAAACAATCTGTTATACAATTGAGGGACAGTCTCTTTGGCAGCTGATTGGCAAATTGAGCTGGGAGCTGAAGTGGGATGATTGCAGTGGCATGCTCCAGAACCACAACCTGTAACACCATCAAAGCAGCTGGCTATGCAATACTGTGTGGCTGATGGCTTCTCTCAGAGAGTACAATGAGTTTTTGCTACCACCAATTAATCCTTAGTTTTTTTCCTAAAGTATTTTAGACTCTTCTGGGCTTAGTTGTTGTGAGAGCAGGACAGTTTCTAGAATCCTGCACAGGCATCCAGAACTCATTGGGTGAGCCAACTTGAGTTCAGGGGCCAGAACCTTGCATAGAGATAAAGAGTGAAATCCTGACCCCAATTCCAATGGAACCAGAATCTCCTCCAGAGTGATTATTACAGGCTCATGTTGGAGCTAACACGATTCATCTGGGGCTGAGGGAACTGGGATTGTTTAGTCAGCAGAAGAGAAGAATGAGGGGGGGATTTGATAGCTGCTTTCAACTACCTGAAAGGGGGTTCCAAAGAGGATGGATCTAGACTGTTCTCAGTGGTAGCAGATGACAGAACAAGGAGTAATGGTCTCAAGTTGCAGTGGGAGAGGTTTAGGTTGGATATTAGGAAAAACTTTTTCATTAGGAGGGTGATGAAGCACTGGAATGGGTTACTTAGGGAGGTGGTGGAATCACATTCCTTAGAGGTTTTTAAGGTCAGGCTTGACAAAGCCCTGGCTGGAATGATTTAGTTGGGAATTGGTCCTGCTTTGAGCAGGGGTTTGTACTAGATGACCTCCTGAGGTCCCTTCCGACCCTGATATTCTATGAATTACAGGGATATAACAGGGACTGGAGTGTCTCTGGGTCAGAGACAACTAGAAGAAGCAACAGAGAAGATTTTGCAGGGACCCTCTAGGAACAGTCACGCTTAGGAAGAAAGTTCAGGCTCTTTTTCTGTTTGACTTATCTTGAAAGCCAAACCACAGGAAGGAGGCAAATTTGGAATACATGCAGTATGTGTAGACTTGTTCACAGTCCTCTCTCTTTTTGGAATAGTAAGTATGTACTGTTCTTCAGAAACAGTCCTGGTAGACTCCTAGCTTTTCTCCAGAATGACACTATTACTAGGCTACATACTAGAATAGGAAAAAAATCTCCATAGAAGTAGACTTGAAAAACAAAATGTGATGATAAACGTACTAAAAGGAAAAAAAACAGAGGTAGAACTCAGCTACTGACAGAAGTTGTATTTTAATACCACCACCCAGGGCCGGATTAAGGCATAAACTAACTAAGATGCTGTTTAGGGCTATGCTATAAGAGGGGCCCCTAAAAAAGAAAAAACTGACTCCATTTCAAATTTTATCAAAATCTTTTGAAAAATAAAGGAGATATGGGAAAAAGAAGATTCTCTCTAAATATAGACATTTTTGTTCAAATATGACAAAAATCTACATATCTAGCTACACAAATACTCTTACCCTTTGCTAATTGTTCATTATTGACAGGCAGGAGGCCAGGGCTGAGGGAAAAATGATAATTGTACTTGTAAAATTAGTATTTTTATGAGTAAGTCTGCTAACAGTCTCCTAAGGCAACGTTTTGTTGGCCACCTGCTACCGGTAAAATTTTGACTGTGCCTTCATAACTTATTTAAATAAATAAACTCACTGCCGATAAAATTGGGAAAAACGTGAGGTCGGAGACAGCAGTTTCATGGAGCAATCCTGCCAAGCTCATACTCGTATGGGACTCGTCTTAGGAGTGATGTCATGTATAGCACCCCCCTTGGCTGGTAATAGCCAGAAGGCTACTATCTTTTGTTTACAGTACAGCACGCTCAGTCGTATAGTGCTTTTACTCCTGTTTTTCTTCATTTTCTTAAGCATTAGTGTGTTCTTTCTTCTTTTGATCTGTACATATGTACAATTGTGTATTTTAGTGTGCATGCCGCTTTCTGCTTCATGCGCTATGCATGCTTCACATGTTTGAGTTTGCAGGTGATCATCTTAAGGACTTTTGTTGAGTGGGTCTTGAGGAGGATAAATTTGTGTTGGCTTCCCTCCGTCAGTTTCAGGAACCTTCACAGTAAATATCAGAGTGCTGACAAAAGGATAAATCAAGTGTTTTGAGAGAAGTGAAGGAAGATGTACATATATATCAAAATATCCTAAGTACTTGGTGAGCAAGTTATTTCGAATTGTGTGTATATGATTTAAAGGCTATTAAAACCTATAATATTCATTATATTTGCTTGAATATAGGCAAGTTTTTCTCACTTTCTCAATGCCTGTCTAGAGATTACCAGTCTTTTTTCTGGTAAATTATTTTTCTCTTTCACGCATATAGCTTGTTGTCACTGGTGTGTCTGAGGTGTTTACTTGAGATTAGTGATCCTGTGGGAGACCGAGGATAGAGAAGTGAACACGAAGAGTGATGTCAGCTTTTCTTGCAGCATTTTCTAGGCAATCTGCCCTAAGCATTCTGTGCATCAAAAGTGACAAACTCCGTAGCTTATCATTTGAGGACATCATCAATGACTTTGCGCTCCAAAAATCACCAAAGAAAATGTTTTAAATTTCAGTGTTAAAATTAATGTGATGTGCAAACAGACATATTTCAGGTTATACTGCTTCCATTAAGTAAGCTGGTCTGTGTAACTGCTTTTGTGTTGCTGCAGATATAAAGTTTTCATTTCTACTAATCAAGAAATCATAAATGAAAATGTTAATTTGAACTATTTTATAATGCATACCGGCATATTGCAAGACATGTTTTAGTTAGATTATTCTATTTTTACAACTTCGCCTTTTATATTTGCATATATACAAGCTTTTGTGTTTATATATTCAATGTCCTTTCTGTGACTATTATTATTATTTTTTATGGTATGGGGCCTCTTCCACTTGTCATAGTTTAGAGCCTCAGAATGTCATAATCTGGCCTTGCCACCCACATTTTATTTTGGTTGCATATCATTGCTCCATAGTACTTATCTTTGCCATTGCTCTGTTGACTGTTGCTTCATTTAATGTCTTCACTTGCAATTTCCTTTATCTATTGATTTTTTTTTTAATGCATCACTTTCTTCATCCTTCTCCCACCATTGTTTCTTCAATATTCATACTCTGCTTCCTCACCTCCATCCTCCCTTTGTCTCCTTAATTCTCAATGTTCTGTCCCTGAGCTGGCCTCATCAACTTGTCCCCTCTCTGCTGAGCAAGAGCAATAACAGATGTTGGGCCCTTACAGGTTGATTTCTGTTGGAGAAGAAATCCTTGATGTTGGGCATAGGTGTGTGTGTGTGTGTGTGTGTGTGTGTGTGTGTGTATGTATATGTGTGTGTATATATATTTGTTCAACTTGATCAGAGGGGTCACAAATGGCAAGCAGACAATCCCTTTTTCAGGGATCTCAGCCCAAACAATAATGCCCAGTTCCTAAGGAGCAACTCTGCCTCAAGAATTGACTCTACGTAATGGGATTAAGGCAGAGAGCAAACTTCCTCGCTGCTGCTTCCAAAGAAACACTGCAACAGAAAACCAACACCACAGCACATCTTCAAAGTCTAAAACTTGCTTGCATGCTAAGACAGCTTGTAAGGCTATGTGTAACAGTGCCATCTGGTGACTCCTGCCATAAGAAGCTCTTATCTCCATCCCTTACTCCCCCATCCCTGTTTTTCCCCCCATCACTCACACCCTCACATCCATATCCCAACTCCTTTACCCTTTTCCTCCTCACAGCCAACATTTGCCATAGTCTTGACCCATTCTTCATCCCTACCCTTTTTAGCTGCATCTTTCCCCACTGACACTGCTACCCCCACAATAGGCACATGATGCAATATCATCCCCAGAGTCTCCCTCTCTTCTCCAGTTCACTCTGTAGTGCCCACTCCAGAGTGCCCATTCCCCCTGAGACTGGCCAGAGTTTATGATCTCTCCAACTCCTTGTACTCACTAAAATCTTTGTTGCAGATGTAATCTCTTATCTCTTTCTCCATACCACCCATCTTGTGGACCACAGCAGTGGTGTTAGGCTCTTCTTTCCTTCTGATTGCATCTACTCCCTGCTTCTTCTCCCTTCTATTCATTCTTCTCCTTTTGGACTCTACTCCAGTAGGAGCTAATTGCCCCTTTCCCTCCATATTGATATCTATTTACCGAATCTGCTCCTTGCTTTTCAAAATCCCTACTGATTTCTGCCCCTGCCTCTGGCAAGAGTTCCCATTGACTTTTTCATGACCAACTCTTGGGCCTCTATTCCTTTTTGCAGTGTTCAACACATTCTACATTCGGCAATTTCAGGAAGAAAGAATTGCGGTCACAGGAGATATGGGTAGGGGGATTGGGTCCTGGAATGCAGTGACCGTGAAAAGACTATTGTGGTAATAGCAGATAATCAGTTCAAGAGGAGTGCCTATGGTAGTGATATAGCTAGAGGTGAACGTGACCCTTGTATAGGGGACTATACAGTAAAAGTAGGGAGTTGGTATCACATCTGCATATGGCATCAGTGAGACAATTATTGGAATATCATGTTCAGTTTTATTCTAGATGGTCTGCTTTTTAACTGTGTTTTTTGTCCCAGTACCAGGTGGGGAACAATCAGCTGGGGGATGCCTTTTTGAAGATCATCACACTCTTCAAAATGGCGTCCCCCATGCAGGCAAAGTAAAGCAGATGTGAACATGCACAATATCATTCCTGGAAGCCCCACACTCTCCAGTGTTATGGGAGTGTGCTGTCCCAGATCTTGAACCCAGGCCTGGGAGTCCCCACATCCTGGCCTCTACCCAATGTCTACTGAACCCTGGTGGGCTGAGAAGCTAATAGGATTACAGCCTCCGCCAAAGCACTACCCCTGGGAGCTCAGATTGGAGGATCTCTCCACTACACTAATTGGTCCAAAAACACTAGTTAATCCAGAAAGAGGAATAGGAAGTTTGTCTGAGCAACAAGGTGGTTTCCTGATGTGACTGCATTGGACCTTGCTTGTGCCTACCTCCTGCACCCAACCCTGTTCCTGATTCGTGCTCTGCTCCTGACTCATCCCATCTTCACTCCTCTTTCCACCAGACTCCTGCTCCGTGCTTGATCCTTGCCTCTCCTCCTGTCCACCTCCAACCCCAGCCTCCAACTTCTGACCCTGACTCTGGCTTGACCCTTAGTTCTGGCATTTGGCATCTCACCTCAGTGCTGCTCTTCAGCTTCAATTCCTGGTCCCGACTCTGGCTTGATCTCTGACTCTGGTGCTGACCCTTGACTTTATTCCCCAAACTGGATGCCTGCTCTGCCTACTAGGTCTCATTCCTGCTCTAATTACTAGGCCGGATGGTCTCTATCCTGGTCCATAACAGCAAGTTGTGGATTCTCAATCACTCTAAGACTTCAAGTTAAGATTGGATGTCTCTCTACAACATATGCTACAGCTCAAACTGAGATTGTACGCTTGATGCAGAAATTACTGGATGAGGCTTGTTGGCCTGTGCTATGCTGGAGGTCAAACTAGATGAGAAGTCATGGAAGATGGGAGAGATTCCAGAAGACTGGAAAAGGGCAAATATAGTGCCCATCTATAAAAAGAGAAATAAGGATAACCCAGGGAATTACGGACCAGTCAGCTTAACTTCAGTACCCAGAAAGATAATGGAGTAAATAAAGCAATCAATTTACAAACATCCAGAAGATAATAAGGTGATAAGTAAAAGTCAGGATGGATTTGTCAAAAACAAATTGTGTCAAACCAACCTAATAGCTTTCTTTGACAGGGTAAGAAGCCTTGTGAATGGGGGGTGGGGGAGAAGTGGTAGACGTGGTATATCTTGACTTTAGTAAAGCTTTTGATTCTGTCTCGCATGACCTATTCATAAACAAACTAGGGAAATGCAATGTAGATGGAGCGACTCATAGACTCATAGACTTTAAGGTCAGAAGGGACCATTATGATCATCTGGTCTGACCCCCTGCATGCTGCAGGCCACATGACCCTTCCCTGGACTCTGCCATTGAAGTCCCCAATCCTGTGTTTTAGTGACCTCAATCGGCAGAGACCCTCCTGCTAGTGATCCCTGCCCCATGCTGCGGAGGAAGGCGAAAAACCTCCACAGGCTCAGCCAATCTACCCTGGAGGAAAATTCCTTCCCGACCCCAAATATGGCGATCAGTACTACCCCGAGCATGTAGGCAAGAGTCTCTAGCCTGGCCCTTGTTGGCCATTATGCTATTTACGTACCATTGCTTGGTTTTCCTCGGCTACTATGTTTTACCATTAAACCATTCCCTCCATAAACTTATCTAACTTAATCTTAAAACCAGACAGGTCCGTCGCCCCCACCGTTTCCCTCGGAAGGCCGTTCCAATATTTCACCCCTCTGACGGTCAGAAACCTTCGTCTAATTTCAAGCCTGAACTTCCCCACGGCCAGTTTATATCCATTCGTTCTCGTGTCCACATTAGTACTAAGCTGGAATAATTCCTCTCCCTCCCTTGTATTTATCCCTCTGATATATTTAAAGATAGCAATCATATCCCCCCTCAGCCTTCGTTTTGTCAGACTAAACAACCCAAGCTCTTCTAATCTCTTTTCATACGACAGGTTTTCCATTCCTCTGATCATCCTAGTGGCCCTTCTCTGCACCCGTTCCAATTTGAGTTCATCTTTTTTAAACATGGGAGACCAGAACTGCACACAGTACTCTAAATGAGGTCTCACCAGCGCCTTATACAACGAAAGCAGGACCTCCTTATCCCTACTAGATATACCTCGCCTAATACATCCCAAGACCGCATTGGCTTTTTTCACCGCCACGTCACATTGTCGACTCATAGTCATCCTGCGGTCTACAAGGACCCCTAGGTCCTTCTCCTCTTCCGTTACTTCTAACCAATGCGTCCCCATCTTGTAACTAAAATTATTATTAGTCATCCCCAAGTGCATCACCTTACACTTTTCACTATTAAATTTCATCTTATTTCTGATACTCCAATTCACAAGCTCATTCAAGTCTCCCTGCAGAATATCCCTATCCTCCTCCGAATTTGCAACTCCTCCCACTTTCGTATCATCCGCAAACTTTATCAGCCCACTCCTGCAATCGGTTCCGAGGTCAGTTATAAATAGATTAAATAAAATGGGTCCCAAAACTGAACCTTGAGGCACTCCACTAGTAACCTCCCTCCAACCCGACAGTTCACCCTTTAATACGACCCGCTGCATTCTCCCCATTAACCAATTACTTATCCACCTCTGGATTTTTATATCTATCCCCATGTTTTCCAGTTTAACCAATAATTCCTCGTGGGGTACAGTATCAAACGCTTTACTGAAATCCAGGTATATTAGGTCCACCGCATTGCCCTTATCTAATAAGTCCGTTACTTTCTCAAAGAAGGAGATCAGATTCGTTTGGCACGATCTGCCCTTCGTAAAACCATGCTGTAATTTATCGCAATTGCCATTAACCTCTAGGTCCTCCACTAGTTTCTCTTTCAGAATTTTCTCTAACACCTTGCACACTACAGATGTTAAACTAACAGGCCTGTAGTTACCAGGATCACTTTTTTTCCCTTTCTTGAAAATAGGAACCACGTTGGCTATTCTCCAGTCTAATGGGTCCACCCCCGAGTTTACAGATTCATTAAATATTATCGCTAATGGGCCTGCTATTTCCCGCGCCAATTCCTTCAATATTCTCGGATGAAGATCGTCCGGTCCTCCCGACTTAGTCCCATTAAGGCGTTCAAGTTTTGTTTCTACCTCGGATGCGGTAATCCCCCATCCTGTATGCCCCTCTGTAACGGTGCTAGTATCCCTAATACCTTCATTGGCCTCATTAAACACCGATGCAAAATATTCATTGAGATATTGTGCCATGCCTAGATTATCTTTAATCTCCTCTCCGGCTATAGTCTTCAGCGGTCCCACTTCTTCTTTCTTTGCTTTCTTCCTATTTATATGGCTGTAAAACCTTTTACTATTGCTTTTAATTCCCCTCGCTAGGTCCAACTCTACATGGCCTTTGGCCTTTCTCACTCTATCTCTACATTCTCTGACTTCACTTAGGTACATTTCCTTACTGATCCCTCCCCTCTTCCACTCTTTGTACGCTTTCTGTTTTTTCCTAATCGCTCCTTTGAGTCAGTCGCTCATCCAGCTTGGTCTAAATCTTTTGCTTAGTAATCTTTTTCCCTTTTTGGGGATACAGGCCTCTGACAGCTCATGCATCTTTAACTTAAAGTAATCCCAGGCTTCTTCTGCCTTTAGATCCCTTAATACATTTGCCCAATCCACTTCCCTTACCAGTCCCCTTAATTTGTTAAAATTGGCCTTTTTAAAATTATAAACCCTAGTCTTTGACTTAATTCTGTTACTCCTTCCATTTAGTTTAAACCGAATTAGCTCATGATCACTGGAGCCCAAGTTGTCCCCCACTACCACTTCCTCAACGAGGTCCTCACTACTCACCAGAATCAAATCTAAAATGGCCTCCCCCCTCGTCGGTTCAGCTACCACTTGATGAAGGAATTGATCAGCAAGCACATCTAGGAACATCTGAGCCCTATTATTGCTACTAGCGTTTGTTCCCCAATCTATATCCGGGAAGTTAAAGTCCCCCATAATTACACAGTTTCTATTAGTATTTACTTCCCTTAATACAATAAATAGTTCCTTATCCATATGCTGGGTCGATCCCGGCGGTCTATAGCACACCCCAAGCACTATCCCCGGAGAGGCTCTAGTAGTCCTTTTACCCAGTGTGAGTATTGCCCAGACAGACTCCGTGTTATCTATTCCATCCACTATTATTTCTTTACAGCTTATTTCACTATTGACATACAATGCCACCTCCCCACCTTTACCTTTATCCCGGTCTTTCTTAAACAGCGCATACCCCTCCATACCTGTGTTCCAGTCGTGACTGCCATTCCACCACGTTTCTGTTATTCCTACAATATCCGGTTTCAATTCTCGGACCAAGAGCTCCAATTCCTCCATTTTATTACCTAGGCTTCTCGCATTGGTGTACAAACAGCCTAATGTATGTCGTTTAGCCTGTCTCCCATTAGTAGCACTGTATGTTGCGGGCCTCTTTGTGTCCGTCCCCCCTGTCCTTCCTATGTCCAATCCCATCTCCCCAGCTATGTCTCCTCTTATTTCACTCAGCTTTTCAATACTGGAATCTGGCGTGGAGATAAACTGTGCATCTGCCAACCTTCTCCCCAAACTTCCTAGTTTAAAGCTCTTTTGATGAGATGAGCCTGCCTTCCTCCCAGAAGTCTATTTCCTTCCCTACTCAGATGAAGCCCATCTCGCGAGAACAGGTGTCTGTCCCCGAAAGCCTCCCAGTGGCCATACACCCCAAAGCCCTCCTTATAGCACCACTCCCTTAGCCAACTATTTATTCTCACAATCCTATCAGCCCTTTGCTGCCCTTCCCTTGGAACAGGCAGAATCCGACTAAAGATAATCTGAGCCTCTATCTCCTTGAGAGTCTTCCCCAGCCTGGCATAGTCTCCCTTGATTCTCTCTAACGAGAACCTAGCCGTGTCATTCGTTCCTACATGAAGGATTATCAAGGGGTTCTTACCTGATCCTTTTCAACCGCAGGTCCACATCGCGTATCTTTGCCCCCGGTAGACAGCACACCCTTCTGTTCTCCGGGTCCGCCCTGGTCACAGGCCTGTCCAATCTCCTCAGTAAAGAGTCTCCAATTACATACACCTGCCGTCGCCTGGCAACAGTGCGATCTAGTAATCTAGTCTCCGATCCCTCTAGTCCTGACCTGTGTCTGTTCCTATCTTTCCTTAAGCTCCCCCTTGTGCCTTCCTGATTCCTCCCGGGGCCCAGACTTGGTGCTGTCTCCATCAACTCCTCCCCTCTCTCTCTTGGACTAGCTGCTCTTCTCTTCTTCCTCACCCTCCCACCTTCAGTCATCACCTGCTGCCCCTCAACCTCGTTATTCAGACACTCAAACCTATTCCTGAGTTCTATTCCCCCCTCACTGGCCCTTCTTTTCCTTGGCCTGCTTCTCACAGTCACATGCTTCCACTTACCTTGTTCTCCCCCTTCCATTCCCCTCTCGCTGTCATCTACTACTGCCTCCTCCTGCACCCTAGAGCATTCCCCTTCCGCCCCACCTTGCCTATCCTCCATCAGCTGCTCAAACCCCCGTCTAAACTCCACCAGGGTCTCTACCTGCATCTCCAGCCCCTTAATCTTTTCCTCCAGTAACACTATAAGGCGGCACTTCATACACACATACCTTTGTTCCAGGTCTCCTGCTAGGACTATATACATACCACAGCTTCCACATGCAGCCATCTGCATTCTGTCTGCTGCTGCTGCAGTCTCTGCCCACAGCACCTGGGGAAACAGAGCACACACCACACCGCGCCCTCCTGCCTCCCCCTTCTCCTCCAATGAGAACTCCCTCTCAAACTCCCCTGTTAGCCGCCCTGTTTGCTGCCTCCGGTGCCGCTGCTCGCAGCTGTGCCGCTGCCTGGCTGGGCGGACGCTTTTATGGGCCCCCTACTCAGCTAAGCCCCGCCCCCTAATCAGGGCTCGGCGTCCCTCCCAGCACCCTGCCCCTGCAGGCCTCTACAAACACACAAGGACAACAAAGACCGACACAAACACAGATACCTATAAGGTGGGTCAAAACTGGTTGGAAAACCATTGCCAGAGAGTAATCATCAGTGGTTTCACAGTCATGCTGGAAAGGCATAATGAGTGGGGTCCCACAGGGATCAGTTCTGGGTCGGATATCTTCATCAATGATTTAGGTAATGACATACAAAGTACACTTACAAAGTTTGCAGATGATACCAAGCTGGGAGGGGTTGCAAGTGCTTTGGAGGATAGGATTAAAATTCAAAATGATCTGGACAAACTGGAGAAATGGTCTGAAGTAAATAAGATAAAATGCAATAAGGACAAATGCAAAGTACTCCATTTAGGAAGGAACAATCCATTGCACACATACAAAATGGGAAAAGACTGCCTAGGAGGGAGTACTGCTGAAAGGGATTTGTGGGGGACCATAGGAGACCACAAGCTAAACGAGTCAACAGTTGCAAAAAAAAAAAGCAAACCTCATTCTGGGATGTAAGTAAGACATGAGAAGTAATTCTTCCGTTCTACTCCGCTCTGATTAGGCCTCAACTGGAGTATTGTGTCCAGTTCAGGGCACCACATTTCAGGAAGGATGTGGACAAATTGGAGAGAGTCCAGAGAAGAGTGACAAAAATGATTAAAGGTCTAGAAAACTTGACCTCTGACGGAAGATTTGAAAAATACTGGGTTTGTTTGGTCTGAAAAAGAGAAGACCAAGAGGGGACACGATAACAGTTTTCAAGTACATAAAAGGCTCTTACAAGGAGGAGGAAGAAAAATTGTTCTCCTTAACCGCTAAGGATAGGACAAGAAGCAATGGGCTTAAATTGCAGCAAGGGAGGTTTAGGTTGGACATTAGGAAAAACTTCCTAACTGTCAGGGTGGTTAAGTACTAGAATAAATTGCCTAGGGAAGTTGTGGAATGTCCATCATTGGAGATTTTTAAGAGCAGGTTAGACAAACAGGTCTAATTAGTCCTGCCATGAGTGCAGGGGACTGGACTAGATGACCTCTAAAGGTCCTTTCCAGTTCTATGATTCTAGGATCATAATGGAGCATTCTAGCCTTAAAAATCTATGAAAACCTCAGATCATGCCTGGCTTCTTGGTGCTCTGTATTCATCTGTCTTCCTACCTCTGACTACTTTTTTCAGACGTTTCCCCTCTTCCTCTCTGTTTCACAAACCTGTGGAATTAACCTCTTCCACTTTTATATCTTGTCTCTGAGCAATTTAATCTGTTCACGTGGCTTCAGCTATCATTTCTATGCTGACACCCGAGAGCACAGGCTTGGAGAGGTCAATATCTCCCTCTTTCCTCCCCCACTCCCCAATATCTGACTATCTGTCCAACATGACATCCTGGATGGGTCCCCACTGGTAGCTCCACCTTGAGTACAGAACCTAGCTGCTTATTTATTTTTAACTTTCTGGTTCAGATCCTCAGCTGCTGTAAATTGTCATAGCTTTGAAGTCAAAGGAGCTATGGCAGTTTATACCAGCTGAATGAAGATCTCCCCCTCCATTGCTATCATTCTCCACTGCAGCTGACGATACTGCCATCCTTCCATCACTCAAGCTCTCAACTTTGGGCTTATTCGTTCTTGTGGGCAAAAATAAGAGTACAAGGGCCCAAAGGCAAAGGTGGGTTGGAGGGTCAACGCAAATGGGACTAACTGGAATAGGGTGGAAAACACAAACTGGGGGCAAAAAGGAGGTTAAAAACAAAGGGGAAAGAATAAAAAATGACAAACAAGAAAGCACACGTGAAAGACAAAAACATAAAGGGGTCAGAGATAAGAGGGAATCACCAGAGAACTGTTGAAAAGGTTTTTAGATTCTCATTCTCCAAACTTCCATTTCTCAGATTATGGGTTTGAGAGAACAGTTTTTCCTCAAATATTTCAGCTGATCCATCACACTGGGGATAAAATCAGTCACCACAGTTTTGTGCATAACCACCCTCCCTTCCCCCCAGCTGTTTTCCAGGCTTAGTGTAGCATTCTGAGTATGCATTTTCTATGATTGAATCTCTACAAAAGAACTTGATCTCAAAAGCACCGCAGTTTCTGGTGAGCACAGAAGGCATGTGTTTGTGGGGTGGTTTTGTTAGATACTTCACAAAGCACTGGCTTGTCAATAAGATTATAATGTTTTTGTTTTAGTTGTGAGAGGGAAGTCATTTTTGTGATTCATGGAAATGACAGATAAAGCTGAGAGACTGGCCACTTAACTTTTCTTCAGAAAGATTAAATTGTACAGATAGTTCTGAGCACAGGACACTAATTAATTCAGACTCCTTGACACTGGTTAGGCAAACATTCCTTGCTGAAATAGTTCCAAATCAGTACAATAATGGTTGCACAAAACCCATTGTGAAGTATGACCACCCACCCACTCTGCAGAATGATAACAATTTGGTGTGCTTGGCTTTGCTTTGCAATCTGATTAAACTACTCTGTATTGTAAGTGCTTCAAAAGCATAAAAGACAAGAGGAGATTACAAGTATCTAATGTTATACATTACATTTGTATGCATACCAGAGTATAAATATGTGGGACATGTCCCTAGACTATTAATCAAATTCTTTATTAAGCTTTTGAAACAGTATGAATCTATGAATAACACATTCTTTCACAGCATACTGTTCACCCTATTTAAAAATATGGAGCTCTCTGATTAAACATCTACTTTGAATTTTGGGGATAGTCTTCAGCAGAAATTTATTGAAGCATTTGAAAACAATCCTAATAAGCAGGGAGCTATTGAATCTGCCACTTCATGAATAGAGCTGGTGGCAGAGCATCCACATAGCTGTAGCATCTAGCTACAACAATAACTTTCAATCAAGTGTTTCGTATTTGCTTATAAAGCACCCTCTGCTGTCTTTAACCCAGGTACCAGCTCTAGTTAAAGCTGCTTTTTGGAAAGATGGAAAAACCTGTTAAATGTCCATAGAAGAGCCACAAAAATATGCATAGGTAATGCTGTGTGCTCTGCACCCATAAAACACCACTTGGGTGACTAGCATTTGAAAGCATATTACAGAATATTGCAGTTCATACTAGATTTGATCAACTATTATCATATCAATATCTTGTTCCATAGTCAGTATGCAGAACAGCCAAAAGATCAAGTAGGACAGAGTAAAAGTTCAGTAGAAGATGCAAAATCATCTAAGATTGATTGCTCTGATTTTAGGTCAACTCACAACATTATTGGTATGAGTTCCGTACGCTTGACCCTACCAACCTCGTGACATGATGCTACAAGATGCATGCCAGCTCCGGCTGTGAAACATGGATGCTCTATATAGCAGGCTTTGCTTTAAAGCCAGTCAGTGGAAAAACACTGATATCCCAAGATAGAGTCCAGCACCAGGTGACCTGGTCACATGTCCCTGTAGTGTCACAGCAGCCATGACTCGGAGGCTGTCTGCAGCATCCTCAGGAAGGCTCCCAAGTGGGAGATAAGCTTCTTCTAAGGCCTATTATTTTCTCTAATGGCCCTTACCCACCCAGATTTTCAGAATGAAAGCATTTTGTCTAGTGAGCGTTCCCCAGGTGTAAACACATTAATACAATATTCCTGACTTCAGATACAAAAATGATACATGCATACAAATAGGATACTCCTATACAGTAAATCATAATCTTTCCAGTGACATCTCACATGACTTATCTTGCATAAAATACATTATGATTGTCATAATCATATCATAATATCACTGAAGAATATGGGGTGCAGTATCACAAAGGGTCCTCGCATTCAGAAAGCACTTAGTACCTGCTCTATGAGAAGATGTTCCCTGTCAATTTGAGCACCCAAAATCACAAGTCACTTTTGAAAATTTAGGCCAATGTATATTACAGAATGGATTGTCAGAAATGCTCAGTGTTGACCTCACTGTGCTCCCATTGAAGTCACTGGGAAAAATTCCATTTGACTTCAATGTGAGCAAAGCTAGGCTGACGCTGAGCTATTTTGAAAATCCCTACCTACTTCTTCTACACTGCATTAGTTTAATAGGGCCCCAGAAGGGGTCTAATTTAATATATTTCCTCCTGCCACCCCCACGCCCCCAAATGTTGAGGTTTTTTCTCTGTAGCTAAATTGGCAGCATTACAGTAATGAGGAAATGTCTCTCAATATCATTTCAATTTTTTTTCTCAGATTCACAACATGTAGTTTTGTAGGTATAGGGCACCTTGGAACACCCTTTCCTGCTTCTCAGTTAGGCTGAGGATATTTCCCTGCAGGTCAGTTTCTGTATGTCTTGTGCAATCTGAATAATCAAGTGATCTGAAAGGTAAGAATGCTCCATATTTCCTGTGTAGGCAATATTCTATAAATAGAAGAATTGAGTAAGTGGAAGCATGATGGAGAATAATGTTTACAGAATCCCACAACAATGCATCTCTTGTATGCCAATCATAAATAATGAAAAATAGGCAGTTACCAGAGATACACGTATCAGCTTTCATTTGTGGGAGGCTGTCTTACAGCAGATATTTTTCTTTGATACTTCATTTACAGAAGATGTCTGTCTTTGTCTGTGTGTGTGTGTGTGTGTGTGTGTGTGTGTGTGCGCGCGCAAGTGGTTAAAATGTACAGTTCACACTCATCCTAATATCACAAAAAGCTTAGTTTGGAAGTCATAATGCCCTGTTATAACATGGGGAAATAACTCCATTTAAGTGGGAGACAATATTAAATAACCTGGCAGAAGGCAGAGAGTTATAACAGTCTTGCAACAAAGAAGAGAAACATATGATTCAGTTTCAAATAGAAAAGAAATAAGGGTTGGGGCTGTGAAAACCTAGTAGGGTTGTCTATAGAGTATGAATAGACGATTACACTAATAACTAGACTGTACCACTAAGGCACAGGCACAGTTGAGGGTATCAGGAAGTATGTTGTGCTTATCCGAGATGTCCAGCACACAGGAGAAAGACATCCACTATTCCAGTAGCATACAGAAAGCTTCACCCCAACATGACTGGCTGCTTCACTAGTCCTAGGTTCTCTAGATTCCTTCTGTCTTCGTATGAGTAGTCCTTATTCTCATGAATAGCGTCATTGAGGCCACATAAGGACTAGCTTTGTAAGTGTTTACTGATAAGCTCCATAGTTTGTAAAGTTCCTTTTGAATAGAAGTCACTGAGTAACTAAAGTTCAGACCACCAGAGTTTGGGGTCTGAAACATAATTCTGATCTACCTTGCCTTCAGAGTATTCAAGTTCAAATTTCCATGATGTAATTAAAACAGAAAAGTCACAGCTTAGTATAGACCGACTAGGTCCTTCTGAACATGGGACAAAAACAGACTCTGATTCTCTGTTGCTGTACCCTTTGTGCAATCATTTATGCCAGTACACAATAGGTGTATGCTACTACTAAATCAGAATGGCAGTGTTTTACACCTCATATGCACTGGCATAAATTATGATGATTGCACAAGGTTCTGGAGTCTGTAGAAGGTCTTCTCCTCTGAGGACAATTGCTACTGGTACCATCCAACTAAATGCAACATAGTCTTTTATGAACCTTAGTGGATCTGTAAAGCAATATTAAGTTATGGAAAGTATTTAATGGAGAAATAGGATCTTGGTGTTGAAATTGCCCGAATAAAGGGGAGGGAAGTGGCTGAAAGGTATATGTGTCTTCATGAAAACTCGTGGTATAAGATGTACTTGCAATTGTGATTTTGTTTGCCTGTTATTTCCCTGGGAACAGCTGGCTTTGCTGGAGCACCCAACTAAAATAGATCTGAGAGAACTTTTCATTTATGACATTAGTGGGTAAAACAGTTGTATTTTGTATTCCGGTTAATATGCTTGTGGTAGAACAGATTAAATTCCTCAGGATGGTGAATTTATTGGACTATCAGAGAGCCTGGTGAATCCAGTATGAAATAATCAACCCTAACCAGATCTCACCATGGACAGCTTCTGTGCTATAGAGCCAAACCCTGAGATACTTATTCAGCTCATACTCAGGCAAACTCCCACTGCCTTCACTAGAGCTTGCCCAATTAAAGGACATCTGGATTTAGCCCACTGACTTTCATTTTATTTGCTGCATCTACTTAGTTGGAGCTCCTTAAAGGCTTCCCCCCATGCTACTGATCCAGCAAATCACTTAAGCACATGCGTAGCCCAAATCTTTAAAATCTAGTCAATAAGACTACAACTTAAACACATGCTTGAAAGCTTTTCTATATCCGGTTCTAAAAGCAGGCTCCCCAACAAATCTGTCCAGCTCTCCAGATAAAGGTCTGATTGTGCACAAGGAAAGTGGGGGACCTGTGTGCACTAGGAGCCTTCCCCACCCATTGCACTCCTGAGAAGAACTTAGACAATTTTTGGCAAATAGGAATTTTGTGGAAAAATACTTGTTTCTCCACCCCGCATCCTGGAGCTGCCTGTAAGGTGTGTGAGAACATAAGAATGGCCATACTGGGTCAGACCAAAGGTCCATCTAGCTCAGTATCCTGTCTTCTGACAGTGGCCAATGCCAGGTGCCCCAGAGGGAATGGACAGAACAGGTAATCATCAAGTGATCCATCCCCGGTCACCCATTCCCAGCTTCTGGCAGACAGAGGGTAGGCTAGGGACACCATCCCTGCCCATCCTGGCTAATAGCCATTGATGGACCTATCCTCCATGAATTTATCTAGTTATTTTTTGAACCCTGTTATAGTCTTGGCCTTCACAACATCCTCTGGCAAAGGGTTCCACAGGTTGACTGTGCATTGTGTGAAGAAATACTTCCTTTTTGTTTTTTTTAATGCTGCCTATTAATTTCATTTGTTCATTTGGTGACCCCCTAGTTCTTGTGTTATGAGAAGGAGTAAATAACACTTCCCTATTTACTTTCTCCACATGTCATGATTTTATACATCTCTATCATATCTCCCTCCCCCCCCCCGTCATCTCTTTTCCAAGTTGAAAAGTCCATCTTATTAATCTCTCCTCATACGAAAGCTGTTCCATACCCCTAATCACTTTGTTTCCCTTTTCTGTACCTTTTCCAATTCCAATAGATCTTTTTCGAGATGGGACGACCAGATCTGCACTCAGTATTCAAGATGCGGGCTTACCATGGATTTATATAGAAGCAATATGTTATTTTCTGTCTTATTATCTATCCCTTTCTTAATGACTCCCAACATTCTGTTAACTTTTTTTTGGCTGCCGCTGTGCACTGAGTGGACGTTTTCTGAGAACTATCCATAATGACTCCAAGATCTTTCTTGAGGAGTAACAGCTATTTTAGACTCCATCATTCTGCACCACCCTCAAATGCAGACCCATATCATAATGGCATGACCATCTGGCCCAAAACATTATTATTTACAATGTTTGTCGAAGGAATTCCCAATCTGGGCGCATATCCCTCTCTTTCAAAGAAAACAAGGGCCCTAAAAGCTCCTTAGCCACCTTTCGTAAAAATCTCTTTAAACATTTTTCTTAAGGCCAACATTTAGGCACCACTGAGATCCTGAAAACCCCTACTCAGCTACTGCTTAGCCCTGTAGGCACCTAAAATCCCTCAGTGCCTAAATTTTTGCTATAAAATCTCCTGGGTACCTAAGTTTCTGCCTCTGGGTATATGCAGTGCTGCCTCAAGCAGGCACCTAACTCACAACAAGCCCCAGTGCAATCTTCACACCCGGTGAAGATAGGGAGAGGCATGCCCATCTTGCTGTAGGGCCTGATTCAGTGAGCATGCCTAACTCCACACAAAGCAGCCAGAGGGTGGGGCAAAAACAGCATTCCTTCTAACCTTTAGCCCAGTGGTTGGGGTACTTGCTTGGGATGTGGGAGACACTGATTCAATTCCCTCTGTGCATTTTAAGGGATTTGAACAAGGGTTTTCTTTCCTCTCAGGTGGGTGCCCTAACCATTGGATTAGGGCATAGTCTGGTGTGGGTCTCCCTCAAGATCTCCTGTTGAAGTCATTCCACTTTATGAACACAAATATGCACTGGGACAGAGAGTGAGAAAAAGACTTTCTATATCCCTGTGGGTAGGGCACTCCACTGACCAGTGGGAAACCACTGCTCAAATCCCTTTTCCTCAGGCAGAGCGGGGATTTGAAGTGGAGCCTTCCACCCTACTCACTGGGCTATACCTTACTCGCTGGGCTAAAGGTTATAATGGAGGCTGTCATGACTGCCTCCCCTGTACTGCAGCCATTTTGTGTGGAGGTAGGCATGCGCCACTACTGTTCTTACAAGCTGAGGCAACTGAGTCCAGGAGATAGGGTTGCCAACTTGGTAGTTTTTTAAAAACCAGACACTCCAGCAGGAGTGCCGGAATCTCCCCTTCTCCTCACCTCCCCCTCCTTCTCCCCCACAAGTCAGGAGGTGCGGAACCTAGGGCTGGGAGCTGCAGCCACCCAATCCAGGTAGGAGGTGGGCCCCATCTGAGAAGGGGCAGGCGTGGGTGATGACCTAGTGCCTCCCCCTCCTGCAGTAACTGGACTTTGGTTGTCCAGTCAGTAGATCTGACTGGACACTGCCAGGTCCCCTTGTCGACCAGACTTTCCTATCAGGAGAGGGTTCACGACTGTGGATCCCAGGCAGAAATAGGCATCTACTGCCGGCCCAGAATTTAGTGTTTAATTCCCTGAGAGGAGCAGGGCTTGGGACACAGCCCTCTCCTTAACGTGTGCTATTGGCTAGTTTAAGGAACTCCCCACCTAGTTTGATGGCTTTTTGAGGCTCCCAATTTTAGGTGCCTATTTCTTCCCATGCATTGTATAGGGAGCCTAGGTGCCTAATTTAGGGGATGTAGAGTCCAGTGGGTGGCTCAGTGCCTAAAAGTTAGGCACTGCTAGGCATTACAATGCATAAGTTCCTCTGTGAATCTGGGCCTGAGTGATTACACTGGAATCTGTTCCTTTGACTTGGTCAGTCTAGACCAGTAACATGCTGGATTTGATGGATTGCAGTTGTTACAGAAAGGGTGCTCATATATATTGCTATTTCAGAATTTGGTTCATACAAAAAAATTGAGAATGTATTTTTCTTTCATTCTTCATGTTGAACACATTATTGTATTCTGTAGTCAAGTCTGGTCAAGTTTCCCGCAGTTCTATATTTAATTTAACTTTTCAGGCTGGCCCTCTGTGTTCCCATATAAAATAGAGCCCAAAAATATTTTCTTCAGAAGGCTAATTATCTGTCAAGCTCCAGTGCAAAACAGAAAATTCTCAAATGTGTATATATACTGTTATTTCCTTGATTGATTACATAACAGACCAGAGAGAGAGAGTCTATGGTCTTAAAGCTGCCAAAAGATATAATGGTTACACTGAATTTCATTGAACAATCCAAAATATTTGCAGTTCAGCATTGCCAATTAAAAATACTTGCCAATTAAAACATGCTTGTAGCAGGGAAAATGGTTTTTTTTAGCTTTACAATGCCAAAACTACTTGTGCTTTATTTTATCCAAATGTTAGTAAATAACTTAAATAAAAATGATTATCCTCTGTCTAGCTTTTGAATAGCTTTTTAAAAATCTTTAATGATGGAAAGAAATCGAAGTAATCAGTGTTTAATGTTGAAGCAATAAGCTGGAATCCTGGTGGTCTATTCCACTCCCCTTTCTCCACCCCCCACCAATTTGCTATAACCTACAGAGTAAGAGTTTTCCTATAATTTAACTGGCTGCAGGGATGTATTTAAGTCATTTCACTTTATTTGTAATCTCATTGGAGCAACTTTGATCTCATTTACATTGGAGTAAATATATTATGTTGTGGTAACCCCATACGTTTACACCTATGTAACTGTAAAATCTGACCCACCCTCTCAAACTCCATTTTTATAGCTATAGATCGCAGTTTTAATGTCAGCAGGAAAAAAACTAACAGAACAACAAACCACTATCATCAAATAGATCATTTTAGTTGCCATGGGCAACCACTGCCAGAAAGGTATTCAGGCATTGGAACAGCAAGCACTGATAACCCATTTTGAAAGCGCTGACTATGCGTCATTTTGCAAACTTAAATAATTATTATGTGTAGGAGGGTGGTGGCACCAACAGGGTATATACATGTAATGAGTCATTCTTTAAATAGCTTAATTTGTCATCCTCAAAGGTTGGAGGGATCTATCCAGAGGGAAAACCGGTGTCTGAATTCTTAATAAACTAAAAGACTAGCCAGGCAGACAGGGAGGTAAACGAAAGAAGGAAAAAGCTGGATAAAAATAAGCTTCAGGGTGGTAGGTTGAAGAAAGGACACTTGGCAAAAAATATAGCCCTTTCTTAGAAACCTATTATTGGTACCCCATGCCTATTTGGTGGCTGATGAACATAGGATTAATGAACCCCCAAGCACACAATAAGTCTGGAAGGTTTCATTCTGACGGGGGTTGATGCTTGTCATCCTTCCGTTATCTTCCAGAATCAAATTCCGTAGTCATGGGCCAGTTACTGAGAAAGCTCTGCCTTCTGCACATGTGCGTTTCGTTCTTATGGCGGATGGCTTCAATTGAATGTAGGTGCTGGAAAATGAAGGGTGGGGGGAAGGTAAAAATGTGTGTGGGGGGGGGGAGGCTAATTTAATTTTCCAACCATCTCTGTCATGGTAGGTCTCATGATCCTATATGATGAGGTAGTCCCTTGGGTAACTTGGGCTAGTCCCATGGAAAACTTAGACGATGAATCTGACCCAATATTCAACAGGAAACCAATGTAAAATGAGAACAGTGGGGTGATGTGCTCTTGGCAGCTTGTATTACTGAGTAAAGAAGTTATGTTTTGATCCTCCAGTGTCTCTTTCAAGTAGGAGGTCTTGTTGTTGTTGTTGTTGTTTTCTACACCCAGGATTCAGGCCTGGAGGTCACAATTTTATGGACCAAATCTAAGCCCAACAAGATGGGGTGCAGCCACTTGACCAGTTACAGGTAGAAGAAACCTGAAAATTATAAATCAAATAACAAAATAGTTGCATTCAAAGTTGCAAAGCGCTGTGCTTTTACTCTCATAACTGAGATTCATTGATCATGTCTGCAATATGAGTACTTGCACAGCACTGACTCAACTCTCATTCCCAATATACTCAGTGGAAAACTTGGGATGGAATCTAAGAGGCTGTCTTGTTTGAGGCTTCCAAATCCCTGATCTCAAATCTGAAGAGAATATATCCAGGACATTACACAAATCAACTTCCAGATATGCATTGCTAATATCCACAAAGTTCAAATATAGGCAAACCTGTGGACTAGACTACTCCATTCCATAACTTTGTTTGAGAAGGCCACTTAAAACAGATGGGGTCAACTGGAGCTGTGCCATTAAGCTGCATCAGTTTGTACCAACTAAGTATTAGGCCCACTGAATACAGTTCTGCTCCCCCTTTACTAGAAGATCACACTGATGCTAAATCAGTCCTATGTATGCTCACTTAGGTCCCAATCCAGAAAAGTACTTAAGCATGTGTTGTTGAAGTCCCCCTGGACCTTGAGAGCCTGGTTTTCAATGGGATTTCAGCACATGCTTGCATACTATGAATTCAAAGCCTCAGGACAGGCTTTGCTGTATTGAACTTCTGTCCACTTTGTTACTGCTCCTTGTACCCATCCTTAGTGCAGTGACTGGTTGGTTGCTTTTAAAACCAAAAAAAGGATTTAAACTCACTGTATACATGTGACTATGGAACACAAACTCAAAGGACCAATGCAGAGCCAGACGTAAGGCTAAGCAAGCAGTTGTCATTGCAACGTTACAGAACAAATGCCCACACAATCTCTTCATTAACTAGAAGGAAGAAAACAGCTGAGAGTTTCCTGGCATTGCTACTGAACAAGAGAATATTTGTCTGAATATGTGGTTAGTGAAAAGTTACATGTTTGCTAGTGAAAAATTTTGCAAGCCTCTGGGCTGGTGAATTGTGGCAGTAAGCTATTAAGGTAAAATGGTAAATGATTTCCTATACTCTGAGGAAATTTGTGTTCAGTTATATTCGGATCCATATCTGATTAATCCAGTGGTATGTAGAGAACTAGAATAAATCAGAATACTTCAGCGAAAATCTGGTAAAATATAATTAAGGTTGACAGGAGCTAATGACTTCACACTTACAAAAATGTGAAATGTAAAACTTTTCAGCTTTTGTCTGTCTATAAACAGGCTGGGCCTTTCACAGCTATTGAATTTACAATATGAAATTTGCTAGTATTAAATACTTCAGTTCTGCTTTTCACACAATTGCTTTATTATTTACTTTCAAGAAGAAAAAATAATTAAAGTTTTAAAATAGGCCCAATGAAAAGCTACTATTACTACCACTTACATGTTGTGAAGTAATCACTAGCACTGCTGCAGCTAATAGTCCATCAGAATTTCTATTATGCTCTTACTTATACCTCCATCATAAAAAATAATCACTACAAAATGATACTTGGCATGCCTAGGAGTGAGTTTCATTTTTCATCTGTATATATTTTCATCATAATATACAACATTGAGTCTTTTTTTTTTTTTTTAGTTACAGAAATACAAAACCCTTCAAACTTGTTTCATATGCTTGTTGGTGAGATTTAAGACTAGAGTTCTTGGACTTCCCAGGTGCTCAAAACATAGTTAAGTGCAAGTGCAGAGCTAGGCCTTGATCCAGCAATTAGATCTTGCAGATAAATACTTGTGCCCATGAGAAGTCTTACTTCAACAGAGCTCCAACAAAGTACAAGAATCCACCCATCAGAACCCAGTTATAGGATAGGCATCCTAACTTTGAGTGCAAGAGTCATAAAAATTTGATATAATCTTGTGGTCACATAATCAGACTCTATGGATACAGTGTACTTATTTGGAAAAAAGCTCTTCCATTTTAAAAGACCTTACCCCCACCCCCCACACAGAATTTCCATACATATGCAAGAGAATCACTGGAACTAGTAGAAACTTTCTACAGAAGATATTAGGTTTGCCCCAGTGTAACCCCAGAGAGAGAATTACATTTGTACCTTCAAACTTCAAATGTGGCGTTTCCTGAGTTTTGAGTTCTTAGTTATGCAGCCTTAACTTTTCATTAATCTATTTTTTGCATGGATTTTATCAAGAGGATAGTTGAAAAAGAATGGGCTAAATTTTCTTCAGTTACACAGTTGTATAGCTGGTAGAGTGCACTCATGAAATATTTCACACGTTCTGCATTTTTGAGTAATGTATTTAATAAGTAGTATTTTGCAGTGTTATTGCCATTTATCAAACTTTGACACAAGCCAACAATATTAGTTGAATAACTTTTATTTCTGAAATGTATTTCCTGGTGCTTGATTCTGTCAGTGTGCGTGTAGCTGAGCAGAACTTGGCCCAGAATTTTGCTTGGGAGTCACTATGTGTGACATTCCCCTAGTGTTATCTGGACCGGTGATCTGCTAGGTCGCTCCAATCCTTGACTCTGGGACCCAGCCCTACCCTGCTCTGCTGTGAGAACCCCCATTCCTGGGCTGTTCACACACAGCCTGTGCCATGTGAACTGCCCTTTGAATTGTGCAATCAAATGACACTAGCCAATATCTCTGGTCCCAGACACAGCGCTAGGAACCTCTGCCTTGCAGTGTCCAGTTATGCCCACTGGATGTTTCAAGCTTATGAGTTCATCAATTTAACAAAGAAATTGATATGTACCAGGCTTGTTATTCCAAGGGGAGTCTCTGACACACTTCAAATCAAATGCACTGCTTCAGGTAGAATAAACAGAGATGTATTAACTACAAAGATAGATTTTAAGTGATTACATGTCAAAGCATAACAAGTCAGATTTGGTCAAATGAAATAAAAGCAAAACGTATTCTAAGCTGATCTTAACACTTTCAGTGCCCTTACAAACTTAGATGCTTCTTATCACAGGCTGGCTGGTTGCCCTTCAGCCAGGCTCTCTCCTTTGATCAGTGCTTCAGTCACTTGGTGATGTCTGTAGATGGAGGTGGAAGAGAGAGGAAGAGCATGGCAAACCTCTTCCCTTTTATCATGTTCTTTCTTCCTTCTTGGCTTTATCCCCCCTCCCCCTTCGGGGTCAGGTGAGCATTACTTCATTGTAGTCCCTAAGGGAAGGGGGATGGCTCACTCGAGAGTCCAACAGGTCCTTTTGTTGCTGCCTAGGCCAGTGTACTTTGTTTCTGTGAGGCTGGGCTGGGTTTGTCCCATATATGCCCTGATGAGGTGTGAACTGCCCCTCTGCTCTTGGAGAGTTTTTGCCTGGGTTTACTTTAAGCCATGAGGACACCTTTTCAGCCTCAGAACTATAAACATGAAATTACAACCTATAACATTACTATAACAATGCTTAGTACATCATGAGCCTTCCGAAGACACCCGACATGACAAACTTTTCATTAGATACCACCCAATCATATTACAAGGATTAACATGGGGGTGTAGAGAGTTCCCACGAGGTACAGAATATTACACTAGGGTTTCATGCTCCTGATAATGACTTTCTGTTTGACCTTGTGCAAGTCACTTAAATCGTCTGTGCTTCAGTTAACCTACCTTAAATTGGGGGATAATAGGAATGCTTCTAGGTCTGTCTAAACAATGTTTTGAAAGTAATGTGGAACTACAAAATATCACTATAGCCAGTTAGAGGAAGAAGTAGTACTAGAACTAGGAGGCTTGGAATCCCTGGCTGCTAACTTAGTTCTCGCTGCTAGACTTTGGGCCCTGAAGAGCATGAGGCAAAAGATCTGTGTGGTGTTTAAAAACATCCATAAAGATGAACTTGCAGTACTAGAAATCCTGGCCAGTTCTGGTTACCTCTGTAGCTAATTTCCCCCATTATTTAGGTAGGCAAATATGGCAGCACCTTCATGGCTACCTCATATCTTGAGGACTGACTTTTATTTATTTATTTATTTAATATATCAAGGTCCCTTTATGCCACATGGGCGGGTTATATCTACTTTAAGGGCCCTTTACCCTGCCAGAGCAATTTAAAGGGACCCATAGTGTAAGCGGCTTGGCTAGTATGTTGTAGCTAAGCTTGACCAAAATTTGATTGCCTTTCTCCATGCAACTTCTATCATTTTAACCTTTTGTATTAGTGAATTTTTGTGTGTGTGTTTTTTATTATTATTATTATTTATTTTTAATCTAGGTCTTTATATTGTGTTTATCCCTATATAATCGCTGAGGCCCAGAATCTTAAACATTTAAATGCCTAACTCTCATAGGCCCAGATCCTCACAGGTACTTAAATGCCTGAGTGCCTAATTTAGCAAAGGTTTCAGAGGGGTAGCCGTGTTAGTCTGTATCAGCAAAACAATGAGGAACCTTAGAGACTAACAAATTTCATTTGGGCATAAGCTTTCGTGGGTTATAACCCACTTCTGGGTTATAGCCCACGAAAGCTTATGCCCAAATAAATGTTAGGACTGGTCTACACTGGGGTGGGTGTCGATGTAAGATACGCAACTTCAGCTACGGGAATACCGTCGCTGAAGTCGACATATCTTATTCTGACTTACCTCCCGTCCTCACGGCGTGGGATCAACGGCTGCGGCTCCCCCCGTCGACTCTGCTACCGCCGCTCGCTCCGGTGGAGCTCTGGAGTTGACGGGGAGTGTGTTCGGGGATCGATATATCGCATCTTAACGATCGCTACCCTTAGTCTCTAAGGTGCCACAAGGACTCCTCATTCATTTAGCAAAGTAATGAGCCAGATTTTCAACTTCCCTGTTTCAAAGTTGAGCCATCTTTGATTGTTTGACAAGCCATACAATTTGGTATAATGGGGTTGCTTTTGTTTTTGAATTGACAACACACCCACATTTATATATTCATTCCTGTCACCACATTTGCAATGGAGTGACAGCTGGACCTGAAATGATGGGCATGATAATTAAGACATTTCATTATAAATACAGCAGCATTTCAAGTCTCTGTGGAGTCCCAAGTAATGAATGCAATATCACAAAAGCCAATGTTTCATTGTTAATGATTTTGTTATTGTCACTGCATAGGAATGATAGACCCAATTTAGGATCAGAACCTAAATTCAGACAATCCTAAAAGTCTGCTCTAAATAGTTGAGTGAGTTCCTACAGAGCTAGGGCCAGATTTTTACAATTCTCTGGACACCTAGACTTTTTGGTACCCAGGGAGATTTTTAAATCTGCATCCCTAGGTACTTAAATGGCTTTAAAAATCTGTCCCTTAGTGCTTTGTAGTTTTTAATGATCAAACTCTTATGTTATGGAATTCATTTCAGCCTTCTTAGGTCTGTTGCTTTTGGAAGTTTGTTTACTCTACAGACATTGACATTTCATTAGGAGAAATAAGTGACTGAGGGCTAGCTGAACAGCCTATTAATCTCAAGAGGCCAATTATAAGGCCTTTATCTTATGTCATTTAGGTGTTAATCATGCTAATTTACATATCAGGATCTCTTGCTTCTGAGCAATGCAATCTTTCTGACCTGATTTAATCTCCAGTCAGTTGTCTCTGTTTGTCAAAGTAATTTTTATGATTATTTTTAATAAAATGAGCAGAGCTCTTGGGTTCCAATCCTTTTTTGCAGTCTATGTGCACACTTAAGCTGGTCAAAGAATGTATTCACCAAGTTTTGCCATTACTTGTTGAATGGATTATTTGAGGGGAAACTCCCTCCTCCCCCTCTTCACATACCTATTCAACCTATTTTAAGTACAACTAACTTGTCTGGAAGGTTAAAAATTGACTATGCCTTAATGGGGGAAGATCTCTCATTCTAGTTCTAAAGGCACTATTTGTGCCATGCACATGTTTTAGTTTACTTACCTTTTTGTAACCTTTTTATTACTGTAGTTTATTCATATCACAAATGTGGAATCATGAAACTGATTATCAGTGTTTATGCTACAGTATTTAATCGCTGGTCTTTCACAGATTCTTGCACTGCTTGTTTTCTAAATAATTCATTTTACCACTGTGTGTGTTTATCTATCTGTTTGCTGTGGTCTAGATATGTTGGTCCCAGGATATTAGAAAGACAAGATGGGGGAGGTAATATCTTTTAGCGGACCAACTTCTGTCAGTGAATGAGACAAGCTTTTGAGCTATACAGAGCTTTTCTTCTCTCTAGCTCGAAAGATTGTCTTTCACTGATCGAAGTTGGTCTGATAAAAGAGATTACCACCCCCATCTTGACTCTCTCGTCTATCTGGGTCTTTATATAGGTACCATTGCTTTAGTATCTGAGCACCTAAATCCTGTATTTGGGCCTTGAGATGTGGTCAAATGTTTTAAGTCTTGCTTTAAGGAAGAGAATGGGGTTTTCATACACAAAGACTTATACTTTCTGTTTAGATATTTAGTTAAGCTTAAGGAAACACACATAGAGAAAACAAATATACAGTTACTGTATCTAATCTGTTGACAAATAAATAAACCCTGTTCCCAGTGCTGTAAATTCAGCACCTTTCATGATCTCTAAATTCTGGCTCATGGTCTTTCCACTTAATACCTTGATAATACACAGTACTTCTACTGAAAGCCCTGGGTAAATTTTTATATACTGGCTTTAGTATTATAGTGTCAGAAACCTTACAAATGCAGAGAGAAGTTTTTAAAAAGTCAGGTTTATTTTAGGTTAAAATAGGTGTATTTTATTATTTTTGTTACCCAGTAATCCTTTGATTAAAATGACAGCGGGCAAAACATACTTTGGCGAACTCAGTGAACATGTAATAATCAGGGCCCCAGGCCGTAATCAGTAGGCAGATATACAGACTGCCTCTTGGAAAAGAGTGGCATGGTCTGCCATTGAGAGAGGGGACTTGTTTCTCAGTTCTGCTACACCAGTGAAACTCCATTGATTTCAGTGGTGTTGCACCAATTTTACATTGGCTTAATGGAGAGGAGCCCCAGGGAATTTCAGCTTGGAGTAGGGAGCAGCCTCTAGGGATCTAGAGCTGTTGTGGGGTAGCGGCTGTGAGGGGGACTCCCCTTAGACAAATGGGATCCACTTTAAAATAAATAGTACTAAATCAGAAAGTTTTGGTATCCTAGTGACCTTTTAAAATAAGTACTTTGTATTGGCATACCATTGGCTCAGCTCCCTGGCACTCCCACAACTCCTGTTTTTTTTTAAAAACAACAACAAAAACCCTTATTCATTTAACATGATCCAAGAAAGGAGTGGTAGCACATATGACTTTCCCTACAGCGCTTTGAAAAAAAATGTGTTAGAGTTAATTAAAAGCAAAAAAATAAAATCTTCTGAGAAACTATTCGGTATCATTCAAAAAGAATCAACTTTTGTTTGCAATTTTTTTTTTAAGAATTCCTTCCTTGCAGAGGTTTGTTTCAGATTTGTTCAAATTTTTATGCTTGCTTTCAATCCCTTAATGTTCTTTAGATTATAGTGGAAATGCTGAATTAGCTATGAAAAATAGCTTTTGACTTAATTATATTAATTGATGTACCTGTATAATTTTTTTTGATCATTTTGGAATAATTGCATCAAATGGCATTTAATTTGTCACTTGAAATACAATAATTAGCAAAAGTTCATGAAAGAAAGTCATTGAAACTTCAAATGAAGTATTTACAAGGTATAATTATTTTGAATATGAGACTGCCAAATAATGTTTAGAGGAAAAAATAGTACTGCAAATGTTAAACTCATTGGGCCAGATACTTCAATTTGCTATGTAGTGCACAGGGTCAGAGGGCTGCGTTAAAATGAGCAGCTGCTAGTGGGCATGGTATTTTTCTCTTCCCCTTAGCCCTGTAGGGCTGCTCCCATTTGAAATCAACGGAAGACTCTGTGACTTCATTGGGTGCTGGAGTAGTCCCATAGCGCATTTTCAGCTCAGCTGGAAAATGGCTGATAGAAACATGATTGGCTGATGGGATGGCCCCAAGTGAAGGAAGCCTGAATTCTGCAGCAAAGTGCCAGTGTGGTTCATATTGCTCAGAACAACACACGTTCTTGTACCATGAAAACATTCTCCCCACCCACCCAAGCAGGGGGAAGGAATGCTAACCACTGTGGGGGAACCAATGGTAGCACAGCGTACTGGCTGGCGAGGCTGTCAAAACAGTGGGGTAGTTTGGAAGGCACAAACTATACTGCACAACATCTTGTACAAATTCCAAAATGGCTTTTTTTTCAAAGGGAGACGGTTGGAGGAGGGAGCAGGGGAAAGAACATAGAACGGCGCTTCACAGTCCAGGAGTTGGAAGCTCTGCTGGCTTGCAATAAATTGGCAGTAGCCTGTATAAATTCCTTAATTTGGAACTTGTTGGCTAGACACAACTAGGACACTCAGCCCCAAGCACCTTGGGAGAGTCTCAGGCTGGAGTCTTGTATTTTCAACTGTATGTGTCCTGAATGTAGTGGTGGTGTAGCAGTGTTGGGTCCAGGATATTAGAGATACAAGGTGGGTGAGCTAATATCTTTTATTGGACCTACTTCTGTTGGTGAGAGAGACAAG
This sequence comes from Malaclemys terrapin pileata, assembly GCF_027887155.1. Lineage (NCBI taxonomy): Eukaryota > Metazoa > Chordata > Testudines > Emydidae > Malaclemys > Malaclemys terrapin. The sequence goes on along the minus strand of NC_071507.1, from coordinate 180,290,418 downwards.
CTTTTGAGCTTACACAGAACTCTTCTTCAGGTCTCAGTCTGGGAGACTTACTCAGAATGTCACAGCTAAATACTTGTTTAGCATAAGTAGTTAACACATTTCAAGGGACCATTCCAGGTGAAGTGGCCCATTAACACCTGCTCCAGTCATAAGGAGGAAAGGAAGTGGGGAGGAAGTGAAACAGCTTGGGAGTTGGGGTTGGGGTTGTAAATGGGTTGTCGATTGTTGTAATAAGCCATAAATCCAGTGTCTCTATTCAGTACATGATTTTTAGTGTCTACCAGAGTTATGAATTTAAGCTCCCAGGCTTGTCTTTTGAAAGCCTTGTTGTTGTGCAGATTTCCTTTGAGGATAAGGACTGATAGGTCAGCTATAGTGCTCTGTGAAAAGTGTTTACCCACATCTGATGTGGTGGTTTTGTCTTTTTCCTGTATGAGTTCGTTTGTGAACATAGTGATTGTCTGTCTGGTTTCACTCACATAGTTGCTATTAGGGTATTTTGTGCACTGGATGAAGTATACCACATGTTGTTGTGGTAGGCATGTGTAAGACCCATGGATCCTGAAAGGTGTGTGTTGGAGGGAAGTGTGTGTGGGGGAGGGGAGTTGATAACTGTATCAATGGATATATGTCTGAAAAAAGAACAGGAGTACTTGTGGCACCTTAGAGACTAACAAATTTATTAGAGCATAAGCTTTCGTGGACTACAGCATATGCATCCGAAGAAGTGGGCTGTAGTCCACGAAAGCTTATGCTCTAATAAATTTGTTAGTCTCTAAGGTGCCACAAGTACTCCTGTTCTTCTTTTTGCGGATACAGACTAACACGGCTGTTACTCTGAAACCTGTCTATATGTCTGAAGTCAGTGGAAGTGGTACTGAGCCAAAAGTGAATCTGTACTTTGGATAGGAATGCAGACAGACATATAAATGCAGTGATGTGACAGTGTTTCTATAAAAATATTTGGTGGAAAACTAAATATATTAATGACCTGAATCTGAACTAATTTTATATATGCTGTGTTCAGTATATCTTGCATATATAGTGCACAGAATCGAATGAACAGAATTATTTAACCTTCACAGATGTTGCTTAGCCATCATTTTGGGATTTTTTTGTCCATACCAAACTCCCAGTATTAATTTTGGAAGGGGTTAAGAAGGGCAAGCTTTGGGGTGCAGCATGGGGGACTGTAACAGGAAATTTAGGGGGATGTGTTTTGAAAAAGCCTAGTAACTGAGCCTTCATGAAAAGTACTTACATAAAGGCCAGCATTGGTCTGGGAATGCAAAGTGCAGCTCACGTATAGCTAGGGGCCAATGTAACCAGGCAAGCTCAAATTTACATCACTGTGTTGAGCCAACAGCACAGCTGCATCAAATTACTTTCTTAAAAACAGGAAGGAATGGAAGCTTGATTACAAGTACTACAGAGTCTACTAAAATGAAACATCTTTACATAGGGCTGGAGAGATGGTCCCCAACTAACAGCCTAGGAATAAGCAGCTAGAACATGGAACTAATCCAGAGAAATTAGCTTCATTGTGGTATAAAATTTCAAGTATCTGTATTGTCAGTCAGCAGTACAGTATCCAGCCAGGTACTGTGTTTGCACATTATTATTACTAACAAATGCACAATTTCATATTCTTTTATAAGGCACAACACTTTACAGACTAGGAAAATATTTAACTGAAGGTCTAAATTAAACCATTTGTTTTATTAAATAATTTTGATGTAACTGTAGACAATGCAGCTATATGTTGGCCTTGATCCTGTAATCTGTTCTGCAGGGACCAATCTTTGCACATGCACCAAGTCTAAATGAAGTCACTGGGGCTCTGTACAAGTATAAGGGTTAGGCTGTGTGGATCAGATGCAGGTTCAGGGTTTAGTGTTTTCATTTCTAATACAGTAAACCTGTACCAGAAATCTGTTTTACTAGGTACATCCTGTCTCAAGAGTACATCTCAAAACACTTTCCAATATACTGAGCCAAACTCTGCTCTATTATGCCTGTGTAAATCCAAGCTATACACAGAGTAACACCAGTGAAACTGAGAAGTTTGACCAGCTGAATCCTGCTTCCTTATATTACCTACATTAGCAACTGATTATTTTGTTGCAGTCCTTTTTGCGGGGTTGTATAGAGTTTCATTGCACATGTGTAATATCTACTTGAACTAAAACAGCAGACTAAAAATATTCTATCCTAAATATAACGAGGATCTGTCTCAAACTCTGTAAATAGTATTTTGTGCTATTTTTCTGTTGATGAATTCCAGATATTTATTGACCATTTAAAGTCTCTCTCCCACCTCCAGTTTCAGACTACAGCAATGCAATGGAATCCTGTCACATGATAGGAGCCTTCACCTAAAGGATAGTTGTTTGACTCAAATTACCTCTTGTATCTTACCACTATCTAACCATACTGACAGGTTTCAGAGTGGTAGCTGTGTTAGTCTGTATCCTCAAAAACAATGAGGAGTCCTTGTGGCACCTTAGAGACTAACAAATATATTTGGGCATAACCACTTCATCAGATGCGTGGAGTGAAAAATACAGTAGGCAGGTATATATATTACAGCACATGGAAAAGATGGGAGTTAGCACTACAAAATTGTCCGACACATAGATGAACATAATTTGTTGGGGGAAGAGTCAACATGGTTTTTGTAAAGGGAAATAACGCCTCACCAATCTGTTCGAATTCTTTGAGGAGGTCAACAAGCATGTGCACAAGGGAGATCCAGTGGATATAGTGTTCTTAGATTTCCAGAAAGCTTTTGGCAAGGTCCCTCACCAAAGTATCTTAAGCAAAGTAAGCTGTCATGGGATAAGAGGGAAGGTCCTCTTGTGGATCAGTAACTGGTTAAAAGATAGGAAACAAAAGGTAGGAATAAATGTTCCATTTTTAGACTGGAGAGAGGTATAGTGGTGTTCCCCCCACCGGTCTGTACTGGGACAAGTCCTATTCAACATATTCATAAATGATCTGGAAAAAGGGGTAACCAGTCAGGTGGCAAAATTCGCAGGTGATACAAAACTACTCAACATAGTTAAATCCCAGGCAGATGGCAAAGAGCTACAAAAGGATCTCTCAAAACTAGGTGACTGGGCAACAAACTGGCAGATGAAATTCAGCATTGATAAATGCAAAGAAATGCACATTGGAAACACAATCTTAAGTATACATATAAAATGATGTGGTCTAAATTAGCTGTTACCACTCAGAGAGTGAGCTTGGAGTCCTTGTGGATAGTTCTCTGAAAATATCCACTCAATGTGCAGCCGTAGTCAAAAAAGCGAATAGAATGTTGGGAATTATTAGGAAAGGGATAGATAATAAGACAGAAAAGATCATATTGCCTCTATATGAATCCATGGTAGCCCACATCTTGAATACTGCATGCAGATGTGGATGCCCCATCTCAAAAAAAATATATTGGAAAAGGTTCAGAAAAGGGCAACAAAAATGATTAGGGATATAGAGCGGCCGCCATATGAGGCGAGATTAATAAGACTGGGACTTTTCAGCTTGGAAAATAGACAACTGAGGGGGGAATATGATTGAGGTCTATAAAATCATGACTGGTGTGGAGAAAGTAAATAAGGAAGCATTATTTATTCCTTCTCATAACACAAGAACTAGAGGTCACCAAAAGAAATTAATTGACAGCAGGTTTAAAATAAACAAAAGGAAGTATTTCTTCACACAACACACAGTCCACCTGTGAAACTTTGCCAGAAGATGTTGCGAAGACCAAGACTATAACAGTGTTAAAAAAAGATGAACTAGATGAATTAATGGAGGATAGGTCCATCAATGGCTATTAGACAGGACGGGCAGGGATTGTGTCCCTACCCTCTGTTTGCCAGAAGCTGGGAATGAGCGACAGGGGATGGATCACTTTATAATTACCTGTTCTGTTCATTCCCTCTGGGGCACCTGGCATTGGCCACTGTCAGAAGACAGGATACTGGGCTATATGGACCTTTGGTTTGACCCAGCATAGACCTTATCTTTTTATGCTACATTCTTATGGATGGGGGTCATGACTGTCTTAGAGGACTTTCCTTCTGTGGGAACATAAGATGCTGTTACACTGTGACAATTTTTTTTTCTGAAAAAGTAAAGGAGAGCCTAAAATAAGAAACCATACTTAAATAGGTTAATTATGCCCAACTGTAGCTCTAAACTATTAACCACAAAACTAATAGGCCATTTTATACCTTCAGGGTACTCACTGATGTCCACTCATAGACTCATAGACTTTAAGGTCAGAAGGGACCATTATGATCATCTGGTCTGACCCCCTGCATGCTGCAGGCCATAAAACCGTCCCTACCCCTTCCCTGGACTCTGCTGTTGAAGTCCCCAATCCTGTTTTAAGTGACTTCAATCAGCAGAGACCCTCCTGCTAGAGATCCCTGCCCCATGCTGCGGAGGAAGGCGAAAAACCTCCAGAGGCTCAGCCAATCTGCCCTGGAGGAAAATTCCTTCCCGACCCCAAATATGGCAATCAGTAAGACCCCGAGCATATAGGCAAGAGTCTCCAGCCTGACCCCTGTCAGCCATTATACTATTTACCTACCATTGCTTGGTTTTCCTTGACTACTATGCTTTACCATTAAACCATTCCCTCCATAAACTTATCTAACTTAATCTTAAAACCAGACAGGTCCGTCGCCCCCACCGTTTCCCTCGGAAGGCCGTTCCAATATTTCACCCCTCTGACGGTCAGAAACCTTCGTCTAATTTCAAGCCTGAACTTCCCCACGGCCAGTTTATATCCATTCGTTCTCGTGTCCACATTAGTACTAAGCTGGAATAATTCTTCTCCCTCCCTTGTATTAATCCCTCTAATATATTTAAAGATAGCAATCATAACCCCCCTCAGCCTTCGCTTTGTCAGACTAAACAACCCAAGCTCCTCTAGTCTCTTTTCATACGACAGGGTTTCCATTCCTCTGATCATCCTAGTGGCCCTTCTCTGCACCCGTTCCAATTTGAGTTCATCTTTTTTAAACATGGGAGACCAGAACTGCACACAGTACTCCAAATGAGGTCTCACCAGCGCCTTGTACAACGGAAGCAGGACCTCCTTATCCCTACTAGATATACCTCGCCTAATGCATCCCAAGACCGCATTGGCTTTTTTCACCGCCACGTCGCATTGTCGACTCATAGTCATTCTGCGGTCTACAAGGACCCCTAGGTCCTTCTCCTCTTCCGTTACTTCTAACCAATGTGTCCCCATCTTGTAACTAAAATTGTTATTAGTCATCCCCAAATGCATCACCTTACACTTTTCACTATTAAATTTCATCCTATTTCTGATACTCCAATTCACAAGCTCATTCAAGTCTCCCTGCAGGATATCCCTATCCTCCTCCGAATTTACAACGCCTCCCACCTTCGTATCATCCGCAAACTTTATCAGCCCACTCCTGCAATCGGTTCCGAGGTCAGTTATAAATAGATTAAATAAAATGGGTCCCAAAACCGAACCTTGAGGCACTCCACTAGTAACCTCCCTCCAACCTGACAGTTCACCCTTTAATACTACCCGCTGCATTCTCCCCATTAACCAATTCCTTATCCACCTCTGGATTTTCATATCAATCCCCATGTTTTTCAGTTTAACCAATAATTCCTCATGGGGTACAGTATCAAACGCTTTACTGAAATCCAGGTATATTAGGTCCACCGCATTTCCCTTATCTAATAAATCCGTTACTTTCTCAAAGAAGGAGATCAGATTCGTTTGGCACGATCTGCCCTTCGTAAAACCATGTTGTAATTTATCGCAATTGCCACTAACCTCCAGGTCCTCCACTAGTTTCTCTTTCAGAATTTTCTCTAACACCTTGCACACTACAGATGTTAAACTAACAGGCCTGTAGTTACCCGGATCACTTTTTTTCCCTTTCTTGAAAATAGGAACCACATTAGCTATTCTCCAGTCTAACGGGACCACCCCCGAGTTTACAGATTCATTAAATATTATCGCTAATGGGCCTATTTCCCGTGCCAATTCCTTCAATATTCTCGGATGAAGATCGTCCGGTCCTCCCGACTTAGCCCCATTAAGGCATTCAAGTTTTGTTTCTACCTCGGATATGGTAATCCCCCATCCCGAATGCCCCTCTAATGGTCCTAGTATCCCTAATACCTTCATTGGCCTCATTAAACACCGATGCAAAATATTCATTGAGATATTGCGCCATGCCTAGATTGTCTTTAATCTCCTCTCCGGCAATAGTCTTCAGTGGTCCCACCTCTTCTTTCTTTGCTTTATTCCTATTTATGTGGCTGTAAAACCTCTTACTATTGCTTTTAATTCCCCTCGCTAGGTCCAACTCTACACGGCCTTTGGCCTTTCTCACTCTATCTCTACATTCTCTGACTTCACTTAGGTACATTTCCTTACTGATCCCTCCCCTCTTCCACTCTTTGTACGCTTTCTGTTTTTTCCTAATCGCCCCTTTGAGTCGGTCGCTCATCCAGCTCGGTCTAAATCTCTTGCTTAGTAATCTTTTTCCCTTTTTTGGAATGCAGGCCTCCGACAGCTCATGCATCTTTAACTTGAAGTAATCCCAGGCTTCTTCTGCCTTTAGATCCATTAATATGTTTGCCCAATCCACTTCCCTTACCAGTCCCCTTAATTTGTTAAAATTGGCCTTTTTAAAATTATAAACCCTAGTCTTTGAGTTAATTCTGTTACTCCTCCCATGTATTTTAAACCGAATTAGCTCATGATCACTGGAGCCCAAATTGTCCCCTACTACCACTTCCTCAACGAGGTCCTCACTACTTACCAGAATCAAATCTAAAATGGCCTCCCCCCTCGTTGGTTCAACTACCGCTTGATGGAGGAATTGATCAGCAAGCACATCTAGGAACATCTGAGCCCTATTATTGCTACTAGCGTTTTTTCTCCAATCTATATCCGGGAAGTTAAAGTCCCCCATAATTACACAGTTTCTATTAGTAATTACTTCTCTAAACACATTAAATAGTTCCTTATCCATATCCTGGGTCGATCCCGGTGGTCTATAGCACACTCCAAGCACTATCCCCGGAGAGGCTCTAGTAGTCCTATTACCCAGTGTGAGTATTGCCCAGACGGACTCTGTTATCTAATCCATCCACTATTATTTCTTTACAGCTTATTTCACTATTGACATACAATGCCACCCCCCCACCTTTACCTTTGTTCCGGTCTTTCCTAAACAGCGCATACCCCTCCATACCTGTGTTCCAGTCGTGACTGCCATTCCACCACGTTTCTGTTATTCCTACGATATCTGGTTTCAGCTCTTGGACCAAGAGCTCCAATTCCTCCATTTTATTACCTAGGCTTCTGGCATTGGTGTAGAAACACCCCAATGTATGTCGTTTAGCCTGTCTCCCATTAGTAGCAGTATATGTTGCGGGCCTCCTTGCGTCCTTCCCCCCTGTCCTTCCTATGTCCAATCTCATCTCCCCGGCTATTTCTCCTCTCATTTTACTCACCTTTTCCATACTGGAATCTGGCGTGGAGATTAACTGTGCATCTCCCAACCATCTCCCCAAACTTCCTAGTTTAAAGCTCTTTTGATAAGATGAGCCAGCCTCCCTCCCAGAAGTCTATTTCCTTCCCTACTCAGGTGAAGCCCATCCCGCGAGAACAGGTGTCTGTCCCCGAAAGCCTCCCAGTGGCCATACATCCCAAAACCCTCCTTATAGCACCACTCTCTTAGCCAACTATTTATTCTCACTATCCTATCAGCCCTTTGCTGCCCTTCCCTCGGAACGGGCAGAATCCCACTAAAGATAATCTGAGCCTCTATCTCCTTGAGCGTCTTCCCCAGCCTGGCATAATCTCCCTTGATTCTCTCTAACGAGAACCTAGCCGTGTCATTCGTTCCTACATGAAGGATTATCAAGGGGTTCTTACCTGCTCCTTTTAGGATCCTTTTCAACCGCAGGTCCACATCACGTATCTTTGCGCCTGGTAGACAGCACACCCTTCTGTTCTCCGGGTCTGCCCTGGTCACAGGCCTGTCCAATCTCCTCAGTAAAGAGTCTCCAATTACATACACCTGCCTTCGCCTGGCAACAGTGCGATCTAGTAATCTAGTCTCTAATCCCTCTAGTCCTGACCTGTGCCTGTTCCTATATTCCCTTAAGCTCCCCCTTGTGCCTTCCTGATTCCTCCCGGGGCCCAGACTTGGTGCTGTCTCCATCAACTCCTCCCCTCTCTCTCTTAGACTAGCTGCTCTTCTCTTCTTCCTCACTCTCCCACCTTCAGCTGCCACCTGCTGCCCCTCCACCTCGCTATCCAAACACTCAAACCTATTCCTGAGTTCTATTCCCCCCTCACTGGCCCTTCTTTTCCTTGGCCTGCTTCTCACAGTCACATGCTTCCACCTCCCATGTTCTCCCCCTTCCATTCCCCTCTCACCGTCCTCTGCCTCTACCTGCACTGCAGGGCATTCTCCTTCAGCCCCTCCTTGCCTGTCCTCCATCAGCTGCTCAAACCCCCGCCTAAACTCCACCAGGGTATCTACCTGCATCTCTAGCCCCTTAATCTTTTCCTCCAGTAACACTATCAGGCGACACTTCATACACACATACCTGTGTTCCAGCTCCCCTGCTAGGACCATATACATACCACAGCTTCCACATGCAGCCATCTGCATTCTGTCTGCTGCTGCTGCTTGGCTCATGGCTGCTGCAGTCTCTGCCCACAGCACCTGGGGAAACAGAGCACACACCACACCGAGGCCTCCTGCCTCCCCCTTCTCCTCCAATGAGAATTCCCTCTCAAACTCCCCTGTTAGCCGCCCTGTTTGCTGCCTCCATGCCGCTGCTCGCAGCTGTGCCGCTGCCTGGCTGGGCGGCCGCTTTTATGGGCCCCCTAATCAGCCAAGGCACTCTGGAGCCTTCATAATAATACCAACGTTTGTTGTTTTTCTTTCTTTTGTAAAATCTTTTACTTGAGTCTGAGTAGAATGAACCATTCAAAGAAAAACACTGAGCAGAAAAATAAACCAACGTTCCTCCCAGGGCAAAAAAGAAAGTGATGAGTGGGTGGGTTTTTTTCTTTGTTATTGTTAAATGAATGTACATTAGATTTATTTTTTCTTATCTGTATTGTTTCTGATGGATAATGTGTCAAAAAACCCTTTATTAATTCAAAAGATAGATTTTAGGTAATCAGAAGCATCACTATTGTTGACTCTAAGTTCAGCAATTGTTGGCACATGAAGTTTGGCATTTATTTTAATTCACTTTAAGCTCTGCCTATAGGAATGAGAGCATGGATGTCTTTGATGCTGTGACAGAGTTGGTAGCTCACCGCTGTGGCGCCTCCTCCTGGCCACTTCGGGGAATTAGTTTTGTGCCAGTAGAGCGCCCTCTTTGGGTGGCGTTCCGCCTGTCGTCGCGCCTCTGTGGGGTGCACGGACTTGCGTTGCTCCCGACGTCGGCGTCCTCTTCCGGAGCACTGCCCTCCGACAGTGTCCCTCTGTCCAATCACACCCCCTTCCGGGGGGGTGGGGTAGTTACACAACAGCCCCACACCCTCGAGTCCGATCCTCACAGTCCCGGATCTGGTGTGGTTCTGACCGGCCGCTCCCTGCGGCCCGTGGCTGTGCGTGGGGTAGCACAGCAAACAAAGGGGGAAAAAGGAGGGGGGGGGGACTCAGGCCCGCCCACTACTCTGAGTCCCGGTCCAGAGGCCCTCGGGTGACAGTCTCACTGTCTTCCTTCTCCTTCCTCCTCTGACTATCCCTCTGGACCTCTTCCCCCAACAGCCCTTCACTCCGCTAGGCCTCCTCCTCCCAGGCCTGCCGCCTAGCAGGCTATGGAGTAGGGCCTTCTCCCACTCTCTCAGGCTGGCCTGCACTGCGCTGTCCGTGGTGCTGGCCTCCCAGCTCTGGAGACAGACCTTCCCCTCTGAAGGCCTGGGACAGACTGACTGCTCCTGCTCTGGGCAGCCTTTTATATGGCTAAACCGGGCCCTGATTGGCTGGCTACAATCTGCCTTCTGATTGGCCCTCTGTAAGCCCTTCCCTGATTGGCCGCGCGTCTACGCAGGCGCCCAGGCCTGCCGCAGTCCAGTCTCTCTAGGTGTGGGGTAATCGCCCCACCACACACCCTCCCCCTTAAGAACCCTCCCGGGGGGGTATCGTAACCGGCCTAGTGGCCTAGAGCTCGGAAAGCAACCTTTGTCCCGCAGTGGCTCGGCTTACCGGCTCAAAGTCTAGAAACTTAGCCCTTGTCACTGGGCCTTATGGCCTACTGGCCCCAAAGTCCCGGAAATTAGTCTTTGCCAACGGGCAACCCGGCTTATCCACCGTCTCAGCGGGGGGGTCCCACCGAAACACGCTGAGGCTTACCGGGTCCGACGTACCAGTCCGTCTCTTCCCTTAAGCTGCCTCCTATCTGTTCCGCTGCTGGAGTGTCCCACGGGTCTCCTGATTCTCCACGGGTCTCGTGGTCCACCGCCTCGGCTGGTCCCTCCCACAGTGAGGCTCCCTCTCGACCTGGAGAAGTCGCAGTCCTCGGCGGTTCCAGGAGTGTGGGCTGGTCCTCCACCGGGGCTTCCCGCAAGGGTTCTCCTCCCACGGCCGTCTGCCTAGGCTGGGGTGTGTTCCCTCCTCTCGCACTCTCTGTGCATTTGGGACACACCCCGTACAAGCGTGACGGATCCTCTGCCGTCAAGGCTAACCGTTTAGGGCCTTGGCAGTTGGATGGGAGCCTGACAGCCCCCTCACAGACCACCCCCTGCGCTAAGGATCCCCCTCCTTGATCCGATTCTTCGCCCTCCTCCCCTAGCCTGGAGAAGAAATCGGCGTTAGTATGGGCCTTACCCGGTCGGTGGAGCACCTGGAAGTCGTAAGGCTGGAGGGCGAGGTACCACCGCATAATTCTAGCATTCGTGTCTTTCATGCTGTGGATCCATCGCAAAGGGGCGTGATCTGTGATTAATTTAAAACTATTCCCTAGCAGATAGTAACGGAGGGCGTCGATAGCCCACCGTACCGCCAGGGCCTCTTTCTCTATTGTTGAGAAGTGTCTTTCTCGGGGGAACAGCTTCCGACTTAAATACAGTACTGGGTGTTCCTCCCCGTCTACTTCCTGGGAGAGTACTGCACCTAGGCCGACTTCCGAAGCGTCGGTTTGTAGTATAAACTCCTTCGTAAAGTCGGGGTGCCGTAGTACTGGTTCTTGAGTGAGCCGTTCCTTGAGCGTGTTAAAGGCTCGCTCGCATTGCGTAGTCCACTGTACCTGTCGAGGTTGGGAGTTCTTCGTTAGGTCTGACAGGGGGGCGGCTATAGATGCGAAGTCTGGTACAAAACGACGATAGTACCCAGCTAACCCCAAAAACTGACGCACTTGTTTCTTCGTCGTGGGGTTGGGTACATCTCTGAGGGCTTGTACCTTGCTAATCAGGGGTGTTAGTTTCCCCCCTCCTACCGTGTATCCCAGGTAGGTCACTTCTTCTTGGCCTAAGTGACATTTCGTCGGGTTAGCTGTTAGGCCGGCCGCTCTGAGGGCTTGTAGTACTGCTGCCAGGTGGTGTAAATGGCTCTCCCAGTCAAGGCTGTAAATCACGATGTCATCTATGTACGCCGCCGCGTATTGGTCGTGGGGTTGGAGGACCTTATTCATCAAACGTTGAAACGTGGCCGCCGCTCCATGTAACCCGAATGGCATGGTTACAAACTGGAAGAGGCCGAAAGGCGTAGGGAAGGCCGTCTTCGCTCGGGAGTTTGGCGTCAGTGGGATCTGCCAATATCCTTTAGTCAAATCTAAGGTTGACAGGTACTTGGCTCCCCCGAGGCGCTCTAACAGTTCATCCACTCTCTGCATTGGATAGGCATCAAAACGGGAGATAGCGTTGACCTTCCTGAAATCGATGCAAAACCGAGTTGTCCCATCTGGTTTCGGAACTAGGACGATAGGGCTTCGCCACTCGCTCGTCGACTCCTCTACCACTCCCATCTCTAACATAGTCTCTACCTCCCGTCGGACTGTATCGCACATTTTCTTGGGCAACGGCCGGTGGTTATCCGTCACCCTCTTCCCGGGGTCGGTGGCGATATGATGACTCAAAGTCGTCCGGCCCAGGCGGGCTGATAAAACGTCCGGAAACTTCTCTACCACCCTTTGTAGTTGCCCCCTTTGTCTGGGGCTGAGGCCTGACCCCAGCGTGGCTGGTCCGGGGTCGGGAAGGTCCCCTGCTAGGGGTCCAAGTTCCGAATCTGGGGTGGACGGGCCAATGAACATGGCTTCCCGGGTTTTCCAGGCCTTTAGAAGGTTAACGTGATAAATGCGGGTCTCTTTCCGTCGACCAGGTAGTCTGACCTCGTAATCGACTGGTCCCACTCGTCGGATCACTTCATAGGGACCCTGCCATTTGGCCAGGAGCTTCGACTCGGAAGAGGGCAGTAAAAGCAGCACCCGATCGCCTGGGGCGAACTTCCTCCCTCTAGCCCCTTGATTATAGAGGCGCTCCTGACCTGCCTGGCCCGTTCCAGGTTTTCACGGGCGAAGGCCCCTAACGTTTGGAGTCGTTCCCGGAGTTGTAGTACGTATTGTGTGGTCCCACGGACCCGCGTTTCCTGCGTTTCCCACTCCTCTTTCAGGAGGTCCAATATTCCTCTGGGCTGCCTGCCATATAGGAGCTCAAAAGGCGAGAACCCCGTCGAGGCCTGTGGTACCTCTCTTATTGCAAACAGCAGGGCCGGCAACAAGGTGTCCCAATGTGAGGGGTCTTCCTCCACGAACTTCCGCAACATGGCTTTTAGCGTACCATTGAACCGCTCTACCAAGCCATCGGTCTGCGGGTGGTACACCGATGTCCGGAGGGTCCGGATATGGAGGAGGCGACATAGCTCGGCTATTAACTTGGAGGACACATTGGTGCCCTGGTCCATCAATATTTCCCCGGGTATCCCAACCCGGGCGAAAATCTCTACCAGTTCGCCTGCAATGGTCGGTGCCGTCGCTGTCTTTAGGGGAACGGCTTCAGGGTAGCGTGTTGCGTAGTCCACGACTACTAGTATAAAGCGGTTCCCTGTCTTGCTTCGCTCAAGGGGGCCGACGAGTCCATCCCGATCCGCTCAAAGGGTACCCCCACGATTGGCATGGGTACCAGGGGTGCAGGAGCTACCCCTTTCGGTCCGGCTCGCTGGCATTCTGGGCACGAGGCACAAAAGTCTGCCACTTCCCGGTGGATGCCTGGCCAGAAAAACCGGCGGGCCACCCTCTGTAGGGTCTTCTCACGTCCCAGGTGTCCGGCCCAAGGGTTTGCGTGGGCTAAGTGGAGGAGGCCGGCTCGCAGTCTCCGGGGGACCAACAGCTGGCGGAACGTCTCCCGGGTCTGGGGTTCCTGCGCTATTCGGTACAGGCGGTCCTGCCATACCTCAAAGCGGGGGCCCTGCGGAGTCCGTCCCGTCCCGTCCCCCTCAACAGCAGGGTTGGTGGCTTGTTCCCAGGCTCGGCTTAGGGTTGGGTCTTCCCGTTGCTCACGTAAGAAGTCCCCGTCGCGCTCTAACTCTACCCGGGCGTCCTCCACCGAACGGGGTCTGTCTCCCGGACGATTCGCAGGGGTCTCCGCCATCGAGGAGGTCCCCTCGTCGGGGTCATCCCTTAGCCTACTCCCAAGCAGCCCCGTTCCCGGTGCTATAGTCCTGTCTGGTCGGGGCTTGGGTGGCTGATATCTTAGGAGGACCTCTCCGAAGCCGGGCCAATCTCGTCCCAACACCACCGGGTAGGCCAGCCTAGGGGCCACTCCTACTCGGAGACCCTCTTCCCGGCAGCCTACTCCCACCTTGACCCAGGCTGTGGGATACTGGCGGATGTCTCCATGCACACACTGCAGGTAGATCGGGGGCCCCGAAAGATTGAGGTTCGGGACCAGCCCCTCTCGTATGAGAGTCTGACTACACCCCGAATCTACGAGGGCATTGGTGGGGATCCCTTCAACCTGGACCGGGACTATCAATTTTCTTACCCCTTTCTTCCGTGCCCGTTGTCCGGCCATCCAGGCCTGCCCGTAGTTGCAGTCCATAAAAGGGCAATCTCGCCGGAAATGTCCCTCTTGACCGCAGCCCCAGCACCTCTCTCGGGTTTTGGCCGGGCTTGGGCCTCCTCGGGGGGGGCCTGTTCGTTCCGGGGGCTGTTGCTCCCTCTGAGTCGTCATCCGCAATAACTTGGGTCGGGGTTCAGGGTTGGGAGGTCTCAGGTGCCGATGGCTGTTGCCTGCCAGTGGTCCAGAGGCTCCCGCCCCACGAGGGTTCCCCTTCTCTGCGCCGCCCTTGCGACCAAGGCTCTCGGCTGCTCGGGGTGGTGCCTCTGCCCCTTCGGCCGATAAGTAGTCCTCCATTAAGGCCACTGCTGCGGAGAGGGTGGCCGGTCGATGCCGTCGCACCCAGGCCCTCCCTCCTGGGGGTAGGATCTGGGTGAACTGTTCTAAGGCTACCAGCTCCGCCACCTGGGGTCCCGTCAGGCCCTCTGGGTTCAACCACCTCCAGCAGTGGTCTCGGATACGTTGGGCCACAGCGCGGGGTCGGGCCCCCGGAGGATATTGTTCCTTACGGAGACGCTGTCGGTAGGTCTCTGGGCTAATGCCGGTATGGTCTAGGATGGCCGCCTTGACTCGGGCGTACTCGAGTGCTTCCCGGGGGTCGAGGCTCCGATATGCGGCCTGAGCCTGCCCCGTCAAATAAGGGGCTAGTAACGTGGCCCAATGTTCTGAGGGCCACCGGGCAGCAGTCGCCACCCGTTCAAATGTGACCAGATAGGCCTCTGGGTCGTCCTCGGGCCCCATCTTGGTGAGGCGTATCGGTAGTGCCTCTGGGGTATCCCCCAGTCGGGTTCCCATGGGGGCGGCAGGGGTGCCTCCTGCCGGCCGTAATAGTGCGGCCATCTGTTGCACCAAATGTTCCTGCTGCACCCGCTGCTGGGTGGCCAACTCTCGGAGGAGCTGCTGCTGATTCTCTTGGTGCTGAGTCATCAGCAGCTGCTGCTGAGTGGTCATTTGCTGCAGCATTTGCACCTGCTGCTGGTGTTGCTGGGCCGACTGCTCCTGCTGCTTCTCTAGCAGCCATTTTAATAACTTCTCTGCATCCATGTTGGGGTTCAGCGGGTTACTCCCGGTTCAATCCCCACTCTCTGGACCCCTTTGGTAGGTCCGGGTCTGTACCCACAATCTGGGTCGACCGTCTATCTGCGCAAGACGCTGCTCTGGGCAATAGTCCGCAGTCTTAGCGCTGGCCCCTCGTATCAGGGGCAGACCGCTATGCCCGCATTCTCCACCACGTGTGACAGAGTCGGTAGCTCACCGCTGTGGCGCCTCCTCCTGGCCACTTCGGGGAATTAGTTTTGTGCCAGTAGAGCGCCCTCTTTGGGTGGCGTTCCGCCTGTCGTCGCGCCTCTGTGGGGTGCACGGACTTGCGTTGCTCCCGACGTCGGCGTCCTCTTCCGGAGCACTGCCCTCCGACAGTGTCCCTCTGTCCAATCACACCCCCTTCCGGGGAGGTGGGGTAGTTACACAACAGCCCCACACCCTCGAGTCCGATCCTCACAGTCCCGGATCTGGTGTGGTTCTGACCGGCCGCTCCCTGCGGCCCGTGGCTGTGCGTGGGGTAGCACAGCAAACAAAGGGGGAAAAAGGAGGGGGGGGGGACTCAGGCCCGCCCACTACTCTGAGTCCCGGTCCAGAGGCCCTCGGGTGACAGTCTCACTGTCTTCCTTCTCCTTCCTCCTCTGACTATCCCTCTGGACCTCTTCCCCCAACAGCCCTTCACTCCGCTAGGCCTCCTCCTCCCAGGCCTGCCGCCTAGCAGGCTATGGAGTAGGGCCTTCTCCCACTCTCTCAGGCTGGCCTGCACTGCGCTGTCCGTGGTGCTGGCCTCCCAGCTCTGGAGACAGACCTTCCCCTCTGAAGGCCTGGGACAGACTGACTGCTCCTGCTCTGGGCAGCCTTTTATATGGCTAAGCCGGGCCCTGATTGGCTGGCTACAATCTGCCTTCTGATTGGCCCTCTGTAAGCCCTTCCCTGATTGGCCGCGCGTCTACGCAGGCGCCCAGGCCTGCCGCAGCCCAGTCTCTCTAGGTGTGGGGTAATCTCCCCACCACAGATGCATATACTGAAGGCTTATGGTAGAAGGAAATATTAGTGCATCCATTAACTTGTTAACTAGTAGTAACATTAGTGCTTAGGGGAAGTACTGGCTGCGTTGTCTTGGCACATGACTGCCTCTGAGAGGCTAAAATAGCAAACATCAAGTGGCTGTATGTTGAGGGAGGGAAAGGATTTCCACAAACCATAGTGAGTCCCTTGTTCGAAGTCTGAAATTGCATGAGGGATAAGAATTTGGCTGTAAATATATAAGGTAAAGGGGTTAGGCTGTGAATGGTATATTGCTATTCCAAAATTACTAATGGGGAAACCTCAAAAGAATTGGCACTTCAGTACACTTACCAACTGTCTATATGGATATTAAAACTGTATATGTTTGAAAATCTTCTACTTTTGTAGGTTGCTTGTTTGCTCCGAAGTTTTAATAATCTAAGACAGTGATTTTCAACCTGTGGTCTGCGGACTATCAGAGATCCGCATACAATGCCTAAGATTTCCATAGAGGTTCGCACCTCCATTCGAAATTTTTTTAGGGCTCCACAAAGGAAAAAAGGTTAAAAACCACTGATCTAAGACAAGACTGAATGTTTTGCTTCTTTACCACCTAGCATGCGATGGCTCCAAGCTTGACTGGGGCCTAAGAACATTATCTTAATACAAATATAATCCTTCCTAATTATTATTGTTATTTATCTAAACTGCTTGGAGCTTCAAAATAAAGGACATTCAGTCTAGTCTCTATCTTGCCTGGGGTCTGTTCTATTAGCTGTTTCTCATGCTGCTGCTCATAGCTTCCACATACTGGCATAGTATAACTTGTTGCTTTTATGATTTGACAGTAAAGAAATACAAGGCTGGCTGGCTGTCCAGGTACTGCTGGTACTTGAACCTGTAATGTTGTATAATCTCTTCCAATGTCTTTGGGCTGGTCTACACTGGGGGGGGGCGGGGGGAATCGATCCAAGATACGCAACTTCAGCTATGCTATTCGCGTAGCTGAAGTCAAAGTATCTTGGATCGAATTACTTGGGGTCCACACGGCGTGGGATCGACAGCCACGGCTCCCCCGTCGACTGTGTTACCGCTGCTCGCTCTGGTGGTGTTCCGGAGTCGATGGTGAGTGTGTTCGGGAATCGATATATCTCGTCTTAACCCGAAACGGCGGGTAGTGAAGACGTACCCTTTGTATGGATGTTGAATAAAAGGGGAGAGGAATGTGGCTGGAGGCTGAAGCATTCACCCACAGGGTAAGCCCTGGGGGTTCCGTTTGAAAGGAGGGATTGGAGTCAGTGTTCCTGTTCATCCTTGTTATGTTTGTTCCACATCAGTAGAAGTGTTCTAACACTACCTCAAAACAAATCTCTAGTCATACATAGACATAATTGAAGCCATATTGGCATTGCAAATCCTCATAGAAAAGTTCAGAGAAAAAAGATGGCAACTGGGTATGGTCTTTGTGGACTTGGAGAAGGCAGTCATGTACCAAGAGAACTAATTTGGTGGCGTTTATGATGAAGAGATGTTACAGAAGTAGGGTGACCAGATGTCCTGATTTTATAGGGACAGTCCTGATATTTGAGGCTTTGTCTTCTATGGGTGCCTATTACTCCCCATCCTCTGTACTGATTTTTCACACTTGCTCTCTGGTCACCCTAGACAGAAGGATATGCCCATCTCATGGGCAGCAGGTAGAATAGAGAGCTGCCACTGGATCCCTGCTTGCGGGGTTTGGCAAGGAGTGGGGGTTGCTTTATTATGCCCCATGCAGGTTCTGGGGCGGCTGAGGAGGCTTTACGTGCTATTCAGTTTCCTGGGTTCATCATCAATCTCCGTGGACTCCAAATCACATCCTCAGCTGCCCTGGAACCTGCATGGGGCATATCAAAAGCTTCTTCTGGACAAGTTGCTTTTCCCGGGGCAGCTTGGGTTCTGGGGAGGCACAGCGCGGCCAGGCGGCGGGGGGAGGGGTGCTCATGGCTTCGGCCAGCCTAAGGCTCCTCCGGTCGGGGGTTGTGCTCAGGGCTCCAGCTGTGTGTGTGGGGGGGGGCGGGGGTTAAAGGGGCAGAGCCAGGGGATAGCTTCCCTGAAGTGGGGCTCAACCTGCCACCCATGGCCCATCTTATCCAGGATAGGTATAGTGGTGTGATTGCTATAGTGAAAACTAAATGGAGCTGCAGTAGAAAATTTCCAGTAAATGTCAGCCTACAGCAGGGATCAGCGTGGAGCTCCTTTTTGTCTGTGGTTGTCATGGATATGATATGTAAGAATATATGAAGGGATCCACCTTGGAACATGCTGCTAGTTGATGATTTAGTGACGTGTGCAGAAGTTCGTGAGACCCTGCAAGTCAACTTCGAACAGTGGCAGTACAATTTGTAAGTGGGCTGGGCTTAGAGTGAACACTGGTAAGAGCAAGGCTATAAATGAGGGAGGAGGATTCACCACCGAGGATATCACAGGCAGAGAGCTTAGAGTGAAAACTTAAATATCTAGGATCAATGGTTGCTGATGATGGTGCCCTCCTGAGATATGCGTGGCCTAGCACTAAGGCTGTGTGGTGCAAAAGGTGGGACCCCTGATACCAATAAAGTTAAAATGTACAGTGCATAAAACTGTAATTTGACCCATTTTAGGTACAGAACAGTTTAGCTAGCCACAAGAAAGGGAACCCGTAACCTCTCCACCATTGAAATAAAGATGTTGAAATGGTCAAATGATCATGATAGGAAACAAAATGAGGTTGTAAGGAGCCTAATGTGGATTGCTCCAACTGAAGACTATTTTAGGGAGGCTAGGCTAAGTTTCTGGGCATATCCAGAGGAGATCGGAGAGTTTATATTAGTAGGGTGGCTCATGCAAGAACTGTGGACAAAAGACAACCAATGGGGAGACCAGAAGACTTGGTTTATGGACTGGATATCAGCGGATCTCGGAGAGATCCATCTGCATGACAGCCTGGCATAAAATCATGTTCTGGAAGAAGGCTAAAATAGTTGCTGACCCCAAATAGAGACATGGCAAGAAAGGGAGAGACATAATTGTCTATGCAAGACTCTGTCATGGTCTAATTCCCACGGAATAAGAGCACCCCTTGATTTGTGTATTATTGGAGTTTGGTTCCCCACTTATCTGGGGCTCTTTCAAAGAGCCAATTACATTTTTCATCTGAGTTCTCTTCTCTAGCTTATTCTTGGAGATTGGGCTCTAGTCAAATCTGTAGCATTAATTCCCACTTCTTTCCATCTCCTAAATTGGAATCAACATTCTTTGCTAGGCAGAAAATATATAATGGTTTAGCACTTCCCCTAGCTCACACCTGAAAAGCTCTTTGAATCTTTCTATTATGACAACATGTCAGATTCTTGTACTTGCCTTATTCCCAATGGCAATACTAGGCTCTGAGGAATGAGAAAGAGGGGTACACAGACAGAAGTCATTTACTCTTAGCAGTGATTTTTTTAATGAGTTTTCAGTAGTGACATTAACAAAGTGTTCTTTTAAAGATTTTTTTTTTTCCTGGGGACTCCAGTGTCACTGCATACAGCATCAACTAGGTGACAAGCTTTCACAGCAGCAACCTTCACAGGAGTGGGACTGCTAACTGATTTTGGCAGAGCGATAGAATGAGTAGTGAGCAAGGGGACTAACGTGACAGCTTTCTTCTAGGTGTTAATTTTAAAAAATTATTTTCCAATTGTTCATTTTGATGCAATTGGGGGAACAATATTAGAAAGTGAGGGCATGTCTGCTAGTGACACATGCATCCACTGTTTAATACTTTGCCTCTTATTCAAGGATCTTAATAATTAAGCTTTTTCAAGAATAAGCTTCACAACCTCCACTGATGTTATTAAGTATTACAATGGGTAAGACGAAGCATAAGAGAGTTAAGGAACTTCCCCAAGGTCATTAAAAAGTCATTAGCAGAGTCAAGGATAGACCTAGGGGCTCTCTCATCAGTGTAAATCAGTAGTGACTTCATTCAAGCCAGTGGAGTTTCCCTAAAAGAGGTGTGAGAGGAGAATCTGGCTCTGAATTGTGTCTTCGGCCAGTATGTAATCTTTGCTCCCAGTACTAATAAGCTTGTATGTTATACTACTTTTTCCTTGCATTGTCAAGATTGTAAATTAGGCTTTTCCTCCCACACTGATCCATACACACGGAAGCAGAGCTAGGAAAGCTAATGCAGAAGAAAGAAGCTCCAGCTGTTCCATACTGGGCAAATTTGGTCCAGTTGTGTTTGAATTTATTTATGGGAACTACATTAGGAAAACAAATATTCAGAGAACAATTGAAAGTCTGTAAATCTGGTAGCTTTCTGTCCTTGTATTCAGTTTTCATAAGTATCTAAACCCATGATGCATATCAAAGCATAGATTAGAGTGATTAAAATTGCACTACCGCAAACACATAACTGTAAATCTGAATGATACATGATTAGCTCTACCCTAAGCCAGCAGACATGTACAAATAATTGGCCTTTAAAGTTCATTAGTCAGTTTTATTACAAATAGTGCATTTGCATGATGTTAGTAAATTTATGCACCAGCGGGCCTAAGTGATGACAGCATTCCACTGAATAGGCAAAGCAATTACAAAAAGCACATCAGCTATTTGAAATGTCAATGTTAAACACTTGTTTTAATAATTGGTCATAGTGTTTTAATCCTGGGAGTGAAAGCTGCTAT
Organism: Malaclemys terrapin pileata; assembly: GCF_027887155.1. Lineage (NCBI taxonomy): Eukaryota > Metazoa > Chordata > Testudines > Emydidae > Malaclemys > Malaclemys terrapin. Next base: position 180,269,586 of record NC_071507.1, on the reverse strand, counting down.
CCTTTTCCGATACAATGGGAGATACATACAGATAAAGCATCCAAATTTACTGTTACAAACTGAAGTGTGATTGTTTTGGCAACTGAAATACCACCGGTGTTTGCTATGTCTACATTAGTCTGATGTAAAGACAGGTGAATGAACTTTTCCAAATCCACCTACTTCTCTCTTGGGATTGAAAGTTTTGATTTGAGTTTGAGCACTATTAGGTTTGAGATCAGCTTAGCACTCTGATCGCTGGTTGTGAAGTCCACAGTGTCCAGTTGTCATTCCTCTGATTATGGGGACCATTGGGATGGGGTAGACAGATGCTTGGCGGGAGAGTCTGAGGTTATGATGTCAACTGTATTCATCTGTAAATCTCCTTCTCATCAAGGCTGGAAAGTAATATTTTTGCTGGTCCCCCTGTATCTGTTAGAGATAAAGGACCTAGCTAACATGCACTCAACCTGGAGAAGATACTGGTTAAGCTCTTAGAAACTGATAGAGGCTATGAGGAGGGTGGCCCACTATTTGTTACTATTTTTTATTGTATTCACATCTGCTTTTGCACTCCCAGAATATTTTTTAAATAACTTTTAAATTGTCTAAAATGAAAGCCACGTCTGATTTATACATCAGTTATCCACACCTTTCACTTGAGGATAGGGTATGTTGCAACAGACTTCAACACTGAGCTATCCATGATTGTGATGTAAGGTCAATGCCCTAATCAACCATGTGCCTGGAATGATGAGACACTGCCTGCTGAATCCCTCTCCCCCAGAACTTCCTCCTCTCAGTTCCAATAAAAGATAGTCAACACCATATTGCCTCTGTCACTCTTATTAAACTCCACCTCACCCCCACACATTCAATATAATGCATGTGTTTGTACTTCTCAAGGCAGATTCCCCACTCTGGCACTTCGAGTCAGAGCTGGCCTTACCAGGAGGCGAACTGAGGCAGCCGCCTCAGGTGCCAGACTGTATGTGTGTGTGGGGGGGGGGGGAGGCACCACTAGGACCCAGAGTGTAGAAAATTGTGTCTGCTGGTGGTGCATATGTATTCTCTCTGCTCTAGATGCACAGACATGGTGGAGTGCTGTGCTTGAGGAAGGAGGGCACAAGAGACATAGCAAGCAGGCAGGAGAAAAAGTCAGAGGGAATAACAGAAAACAGCAGGAACTGCAGGGAGAGAGAGGAGGAGGAGCCTCTTATGTACCTCTCTAGCACCCCCACAAGCCTGGACTGATTAACACCAGCTTCTCAGGGAGCTTCCAGTTTCCTGCTGCTTCCCTGAACCCACTTGAGGAGAACAGGCAGTCAACTGAAGTAGCGGGAGCCAGTTAGGCCCTTAAGACACTGATATCTTCCCTCACTCAGGCCCTGCTACCAGCCTGCTTATTTGTACCCTTCAATTGAGAGCTGAGAGCCACTATAGCTGGCACAGAACAGAAGTCATGAGTGAAAGAAGAAAACGCCCCTCTGGGGCAGCATTCAGAGAAAGAAAGAGCAAAGGAAGCTTTTCTATCTAACCAGGAAGGAGCTCTCTTGAGATACATAGACACAAATATTCACGGTGAGCCTTCCGGCCCCAGTGAGGATGTGAGTGGTGAGGAGATGCCTGATCTTCCAGTTAGTCAGCGTGCAGGTGACCTGACAGCTACTGCAGCATCCACATCTCCATCTCAAATGTAGATCAGAGAAGAGAGTGGTGGAGGCGCAAGAAACTGCTGCTGCTGAGTTTAGTTCCTTAAGTCTAGATGATCCAGGACTGTGGGCCCACTTGAGCAGTAGCCTGAGGGACTTCCTTGTACTGCATGGGCCACAGCAAGTGAAAAACTTCATGTTCCCCAAAGACAATGGATGGAAACTTCTATTTTCAACATATTACTGGTGTGAAATCCCCAATGGTGACAAAGTGGAGAGGCCATGGCTTATGTACTCAAAAACCCAGAATGCTGCATACTGTTTTTGTTACAAACTCTTCCAGTCTAAGGTTCCAGCCACATCGGGTTCTACAGGAACAAAGGACTGGAAAAATCTGGCTAGAAATCTGGCATGCCATGATAAGGCAGCAAATCACCAGAGAGCATTCCATAGGTGGAAAGAGCTTGAGATGAGACTAAGGTTAAAGGCCACCATAGATGATCAGCATCAAGAGAAGATTGCATCTTCCTAGACCTTTCCTGATTTACTTGCATATCTGGGATTTTAAATGAGTAGTTTCTAGGTATGATACCGATGATTTTCCATACCTGACCCAAAGCTTCTTACAGCATCGCTGCTCCCTGTCTGCTTCTCCCTGAGAACAACAACAGACAGACAAAAAGGTAGTCTTATTTCAATTTTAAAAAGTTCTAGCCTTCCCATTGGCTCTTTTGGCCAGGTGCCCACTCACTTCCTTTTACCTATGCATAGCAGTGACTTTTAACCCTTTACAGATAAAGCAAATTGAGAACAGCTATTAAGAGGGATTTTATAGCTAGCTGGCTGGCTGGGTCCATAAAAGGGAGCAACCCCCCCCTTCCCCCCCCCCCATACACACTGCTGAATGCTTACTGAGCAACATTGTTTCATAGTTAGAGGTCACATTGATCTAGAGGACATGGAAGATTTTCATCAATGTATATATGCACCAGTTAGATTATAGCATTTGTAAGCATTCCCAAAAATAAACCAATGGTGAGTAGGGCTGGGTAAGTAGTGGTTTTTGTTTGTTGGGGGGGGGGGGGGGGGCTTGGTCAATTTTTTTTTAATAAACGTGCTGGAAAAAATGTAATTCCAGGTCAACTGACACTATTTTCCAATTTGGGTTGAATTAAAAAAATCATTTTGGCCAAATAAAAACAAAGGGGAAAAAAGTGAAATGGCATATTTCAACATGTCTGAACATTTCACTTGACCTGAACAATTTTTTTTTTTCATGGGGGAGAGAACCCCAAAATATTCAGTTTCAGGTTAAAAAAAATTGTTTAATATCTCAGTTTGCCCCCAAACCAAAAAATGAATTATTCATTTATTTCTAATGATGTGAGTCACTTGAGATAAACATAGGAAGACTTGGAGGCTCCTTTGAAACCAGATCAGATACTCATAGGATTTCTATTACTTACTAGTCCAGAGTGGAAGAAAATCTTTGCAATATCTTACAAAATCTAATTGTTTAACAAGCTAATATAGCATATCTTGCATTATATAATGTAAAGACAATATATTCTCTCCCCCCCCCTTACCAGAATAGAATCTGTCAGATTGTTAGTGGTAGCTAACATTCACTGCTAAAAATAAATAAATAGAACTTGAAATAGTGAAAAATGAGTGAGCTCATAAGAAGTTCAATCTGCTTCTTCAAAAAAAAAAAAAAAATTCTATGCAAAGTGTAGCTTCTGCTTAGCTGACTCCCTCAATAGGTTTTCTCTAAACTAATTAGACCACAGCAAGTAATAATGGTACAGTAAGCAACTCCCACTCTACTGCACTGAAGAACATTTATCAAACCAAGAGTATAAATCTACATCAATCATTCTGGTATATTTGAAACACTGCCCTTGTAGTTTAAAGGAGCTATCTCTAGGATAGTTTCTAGTCAGTTCAGTCCTTGGACAGTAAAAGTACCAGGGGGAGGGAGAGGTGTATTTTGACACGGGCACATGCCCACTAGATCCTAAAAAGTCCATTTCCCAAAGGCCACCAAACTGGGCAAAACATTTCCTTCCACATGCACTTTCAGAGGTGCCAACTTCTCTCATTCCTGAGGGGTGCTGCCTCAGGTCCTTCCCCTAAACCCCTATCTCTTCCTGCCCCCACTCTTTCCTCTCTTCCCCCAATGCCTCCTACACACTGCTGAACAGCTGATTGAAGTGGGGGGAGGTGCTGGGATGGAGGAGCAGGAGCTGATCAGGGCTGCCAGTGGGTGCTGAGCACCCACTCCTCCCCCCCCCCTCCATTGGTGCTCCAATCCCGGAGCACCCATGGAGTTGGTGCCTATGTGCACTTTAACAAACAAGCTGGAGTTCCCATCCTAAAGAACCTTGCTAAGAGCATTTGCTGTAAGCGCTGCGTCTTTGCCTGGTCAAATGATCCAAACTGAACAGTGGTGGGTTGGTTTTTTTGTTTTACGTTCCAGGAGGTTGCAGAAAGTCAGGTTTCATTGTATGTGTGAATTTTTCAGCAGAGGTCTCCTGCTGATCTACTTAACATGCAAACAAAACAGTGCCTGATAAAATGAGCTCTAAAAGGCAAATGGAAGCACTGTACCTCAAATATAGAAACGACTTAAATTCCCTCTGTTAAGTGACCTAGTACTAAAGAATTCCATTTCAAAAGACTGCACTGTCTTGCTTGCAGTTTGTTTTGGATAAGAAGGTTTGATGAATTGATGTTTAAACCTGTTGATTGTTCAGTTTCGATAACAAACCAGTTATAGAAAATGAATGCAGGCCCTTTTAAAAAGGCAAATGCTTTACTTGGGCATGAGTTATGTAGTGCTGTGTCCAAAGGATGACATTAAATATTACCATCCACTTGTGTTTTCATCACAAGACCAAGCAAACAGATGAATATCTGAACAGATGCAAACATTTTTTAAAAAACTGAAGACTCGTCATTTCAAATAATTTGAAATTATTCTCTGGGTAATCATCTGGAGCAAGCAAAACACTGCAACCTCTTTATTACCTTACAAGGTATTTCAGCAGCACAGCACGTTTTGTGCTACACAAGCATTCATAATAGCAAATTTTGGAATAGTTCGGCTTTTTTAGCCAGGCTTCAGTAAACACCATTTATGTATAAGGTATCTGATTTGGGATGACAAAGAACACAAACTATGTATAACAAATTAATTCAGGGTGATGTTGAAATAGCCATCACTTGCAATTACTCACAAGGGTCTCCTTGTAAAAGTTACCATTGCTGTTTGCTATTACTTCCTTTTTAGTGTAGGCTGCTCTTCTGCCATCCAGTAGGAAGAAGACTGTCTGAAGTGTTTCTAATCTTAACCTTTCAGTGGGGAGAGAGAGTGAGCTGTATTTTTTTTCCTTTTTATCTTTCTGCAAAAGACTAGCTTCCCCCATGGTCAGGTGAAGGCTTTTATCTTACAAATGCACACTGAGCTTCGTGAATTCATTTGTCATGTAGATCAGTTTTCATCAGGCTGGAATTAAATTTCCATAATGTAGTTGATTGTTTTTTAAAGAAATCTTCAAAAATTATTCAGGGAAGACCAAACCAAAACTGCTCTCTGCTGTAGAAGGCAAGAGCTATGGATTTTTATGAATATCAAGACTGAATTGCATTTAGGCCATTTTCCTTATTGTCTCCAAAGCATGAAAGCATTTTGTTATACAGGGCAGCCTGCTTAGAACAGTTCTGTAAAGGCACAAGCACAACACATCTCATAACTACCCACAGACGATCAAGTTTGAGTAAGATGTGTATGCAGGGATAAAAGTACCAGCTCTGAATATAGCTCAAAGTGCACATTAAATCCAGCGACATGTGGAAACCAGTTCGACCACTTGTATGACACATCAGACACCTTTGTACAGGAGACTGACTCTCCACCTCCCCATCTTTGAAATGTGACATTGCAAGGACATTTTTTTTACCTCCCCTTTCCCCCCTGAAATAATGACATCCCACAATACATTTTAATCTTACCTGACACTTTTTGCCTTTATCAGCGCACCAAAATATTTTTTCTGATAACTTTTTTCCCCAAAGTGAACTTCTCCTTTGCTGGGGTTAACCACTTTATTTACTGACATCGGTTCCCAGCTTCATAAAGAGCTTTTACAGTGTCCACAATTACCCACCGAGTGGTGTCAAGTATTGTCAGACCTTAAGCTACTTTACCTTTTGCTGTCAAAGTGAGAAATACTATTTTTGATGATTTCTAGCTGGTCATTTTCTCTATTTCTTCTAAATAAACCCCTGTTGTGTTAAATTTACAATTACCTTAATCGTAATAGTTGGGAAGAGGGTTACTGTAGATACTTGCCTTTTGACTTTGTTACTGTATTTGATTGATGATAGAGAGATCAACTTACATACAAGCAGACTCATTGGTGCAAGTGACAAGGCTGCCAGATTTAAAAAAAAAAAAAAAAACTTGTATTTTAAGAGCTTTTTCTTTTTGGTGTCCTATCAGTTACTCAGTGTTTGGAGATAACCCTTACTTTGGTTTCATAAAGGTTATTTCACCTTAAGAAAACAAATGTTTAGTTGTAGTGTCTATTTAATCATGTGTTCCGTCTATTTTAATTTATCTTACTGGATCATTCAGTTTAAGGGTTCTCAATTTTTCTCCACCTGTGTCCTCAAAGTCATAAGAGCCAATGGTGCAGTGTCATCAGGAACAGTGTGCAGTACTGGTTTTCCTCATATTGCAGAATTAGAGGGGTTCAGAGAAGAATGACAAGAATGAACAAGGATATGGAAAAACTCATAAGAAGATGATAGATTATCTTGGAAAGGAGGTTACCTCATAAACTGAATGATATAGAGAAAGCAGATCTGGAACTACTACTGTTCTTGTGTTATGACACAGGGATAAGGGGACAGTCAATGAAATTAAGATGGCAAATTCAAAACAGATCACAGGAATTTTTCTCTCACACCCACACGAAATGAGGCTGTGGAACGCATTGCCACGGGAAGTCACTGCGGCCAAGAACTTAGCAAGATTCAAAAAGGACTGGACACGTGCATGGATATCAGAGTTATCATAATTCATGATATTTTAGAAGGGATATTTAACTTCATGTTTCAGGGTACTAGAGCCCTGGATGGGACCTAAATTGGAGAAGGAAGGGCAGATTATCCCATATCTGCCTACTGAGGAGTTCTTGCACCTTCCTTTGGAGCATCTGGTGCTGAGCACTATTGGAGACAGGCTACTGGACTATATGGACCACGAATCTGATCCAGTGTGGCAATTCCTATGTTCCTAAAAACAGTCTCTCTGGCTTTTCTTGCTACATCCTAAATCCTGCAGTATTTTGTGCTACTATCACACAATCGTTTGTAGCTGTTTTATTTCTAAGTTTTGTGCTGACTTCTATTACAGCAAATGCACTCCAATTAATATGGGTATTTTATACAGTAAATATAAAATAAATGATTAAACATGTAAGCATGTGTGCTGCTGATTGAGGGAGAGAGCGGGATCAGGCTGGATACTGTTGAGTATAGGTACAGGCTAGAAGAACTCTGGCTGCTGCTGGTGAGTGAGTGGGTGGCAGTGCTGATGAGTGTAAGGAGATTGATGAAAGCGGCTGCAATCCCAGGTTGAGAAATAGTGCTTTGGGTCAGGTTCTGATTATTGACTCTATTGTGATTCCATTCACTTCCATGGGAACTGGACTAGGCCCTAAATCCATTGCAGACCATAGGAATGTTTCCATTGAATTCAAGGGAAGGTAGACTGGCCCTCACAGCAGAATGAGAGACCAAAACAGTTGCAACATTAGGGCCAGATTCTTCTCTCAAAGTAAAGACCAACAGGTGTGTCTGTTTACTTATTTTGAGGCAGCTAGATGCCATAGCTAGGGGTGGCCTTGAAGAGCCTTAAACAGTCACTACAGAAGGTTGCACTACATCCAGAAGTAATGCTGGACTTGTGTCACTTCCAGGTTATTAATAAAATATTTAACTCTGTTGCAACCAGGCACAGTTCTGTACTCATAGCTCCTGCTTGCACCACAGCCCAACGAGTGTTGTAGAAACACAATATTAACAACACAAAACATGAGTTGGGGCGCCCCAAAAGACTTGAGGTTTTTTTAATCTCAGCAATGTTGTGTGTGGGCTGCTTTTTTTCTTTTCTTTTTTAAATCTGTCTTGGTTTTTTTTTGAGTGTTTGAGTTACACTTAGGTCAGTAATGTTGTCAAGCTTTCCCTGCAATCATGAGGGCTAGAACTTCAGCTTGAAAAAACAAATTAAGGTGAGATTTACATGTAATCACAATGACTGAAGGAACTGGGATCCCATGAAAACTACCAAATATGAGAGTTAACAATAGAAAATGGGATGACCTGGGATGCAATCAATAAAGAATTAAAGATGGTAGCATAATTAACACCAATCAATATGTTTTTGTTGAAAATAGGTCTTGTCAAGCAAACTTGATTTTTTTTAATTAGATTACTTGTTTTGTTGATTAAGTACATTGTGTCACAAGTTATCTTTAGACTTCTGTAAGGTATTGGCCTTAGTGTCATGTGACATGCTGATTAAAAAAATTAGAATTATACAAAATCAACATAGCCCATACTTAGGCTTGGAAGGATTAGATTCCCCCCGCCACCCAGTAAATATTGATTTTTACCACACATAGAAACTCACAAAATATTTCCATTGATAATAGAAATTTACAAGTGGAAGTGTATTAGGGTTTGATTTTAAGGCTATTTACCGTACTTCATATATTTTTGCCATGCGATGTTGACAACTTGTATTTGGTTATAAAACTAATCTTTTGAATAGCATTATCTATTATGATTAGATAGTTGTTTGATCCCTCCCATTGCCTGACTCCCCATAATTTTCCACAATTGTGAACATTTAAATTGATAAAAATTGAAAAGAAATGCTTAAATAAACATTTGTTTGAATTAGAAAAAAATGATTTCTGCCAAGCCTACCTACATTAAATGAATTAAATCTGGATAACTGATAGATCTCACAGTAATTGTAAATTGGGAATTATCATCCAATGGGGACATTTTTCTTGGGGTCCCTCAGGGATCTGCTACTGACCCAGTGCAATTTGATATCTACCAATCTGAAAGAAAATTTGAAAGTCATTGCTTGTAAACTTTGCAGATGACGCAAATTGGTGGAGTGGTTACTGATAAGGGCAGGTCAGTTCTACGGAGTGGTCTGGATCACATGGTAAGCGCGTGGTTTCCAATTACTGAATCCTTCTGTAAAAAGCATGCAATTTAATGGAGAAAAGCTTAGATGAAAGACAATATCCATTTCCAGTAGATGTGCATTGTGCAGGCAAAATGAAAACATTCTTTAGAAAACATTCTTCTCTTCTCTTTGCAAGTACCTGCACAGAAGTCAGGAAGTCCTTTTTACATCCACATTTCCTCACAGCAGAACCTTTAGCAACCCCAAACTGCTGGTTGTTTCAATCAAATTTTCTCCACAGTGCAGGATCTATAGTCAGCGGTAGATATATTTACCTTTTCTTTTTGCAGCTTTGAAAGTAGCAATTCACTGCTGTATTTCCACAGCCTTTCCTTCTGCTTTCAAGTTTTCAACAATACCAGCCCCCCAGTTGCTTCCCATCACTTTTTTTTCCAAGTCACTTCACAACTGTTAGAGAGGCTTCTCTATGTTTTTTAAAAACTGGCTAAACTTAGGATTTTTTTCTAATAGATGTTTAAAACAAGCAGCTTTTTTCTTTTTGGCTTCTGTTTCACACCCTCACTTGAGTAGCAATGGCTGGTACATGAATCTATTTGCAAATTAGCATATCAGGAGTAGTTTGAATGTCCTTAATACCAGCATCCACAGTGTGTGAGCAAGCACCACTGATATGTATATTAATTTACATATTCACATTACAGTTCAAGCGCACTGATGTTTGTCTAAAAGCAGGTCACATGCCAAAAACATTCAAACCATTTACAAAGAAGGGGATGTCAAGTGTTATTTCACTGCTCTTAGTGATGTATATGTATCTTGTCTACATTTTAGAGACCAGTAAATAAATTTAAAAAATGAAAGATGAAGTATCTAAGATAATAATTATTTATTAAATTATTAATTATTAAATCCATCCATTTTATATGGCCCTGCTTTATGGGCCATGAGGGAAACCCAACTGGACATCAGCTGCTAGTATGATGGGATGGATAAGAAAGCAAATGTGATCCTTGGAAGTATAAGTGGGAGAATATTAGGGAGGTGGTATTATCACTGTTTGTGGCATTAGCTTGGTCACTTTGGTCATTTTGGAACACTGTGTCCGGGCACTTTAAAGACAACGGTAACAAACTGGAAAAGGTCTAGAAAGAGCTACAAGAATGATTAAGGTCTGGAATACATGCTTTCTAATGACAAACTTAAGGTTAATTTATTTTATCCAAGACTTGATCGATCCACAAGTACTTACATGGAAAGATGATTTATATTAGTATGATGCTCTTTAATGTAAGCATACAAAGGCAAAACAAGATTCAATGACTGGAAGCTGACACTAGACAAATTCTGACTAGGAGGTGCACTTTTTCTCTCCACCCAACCCATCCATCCAATGAGTGTAATTAACCCAATTTACTTAGGGATGTAGATGCTTCAACACTTGAATTCTTTAAATCAAGATTGGATATCTTTAAGAGATGTGACCAGCTCAACCAGAAGTTATGGGCTTGATGTAGAAATCACATAGTGATGGCCCATTCTATGCAGGAAGTTAGACTATCATAATAGTCCTTTCTGGCCTTAATCTATTAATGCAATCATCCCAGTGTATGAATGAGAAGTTTGGCAGAGTTCAATTAGATCCTTATCCAAAGGCCATTTACAGTCTATAGGTACCTACATTTTAAAAAAAAAAATGGGCTCTTCAGTCTAGCAGAGAAAGGTTTAACTTGATCCAGTGGCTGGAATTGGAGCTAGACAAATTCAGACTGGAAATAAGGCACACATTTTTTAACAGTGAGATTAACCATTGGAGCAACTTTCCAAGAGTCATGGTGGATTGTGAGGCCAGGGTAATTTTGCCTCGTGGTCAGAGCAGGAGTCAGGAGCTGGAAATGGAGCTGAGGGTCGGGGCCAGTGTCAGAGGCTGGATGTCAGAACCAAGGGTCAAGCCAGAGTCAGTGCCAAAGGCCAGAACCAGGTTACCTCAAATCAGGAAAGGCAGGAGACACTAGTACAGCTGTCAGCAAATACTTTACGTGGCCAGTGCCCTGTTGCTGCTGGTCTTAAGAGCAGCTCTCCTGATCCTCTCAGCTAACTGGGTGGTTGGGTCAATCAGGAGGCTCAACTGAGGCCCAGTTGCACTCATTAGACTGCTTGGGGGTTGTGCTGGCAGGTAAGCAGGCTCGCTGAGGGCCCTTACTCCTGACATGGCTTCTCCATCACTGATAATTTTTTTAAAATCAAGATTGGATGCTTTTCTAAAAGAGATGCTCTAGGAATTATTTTGGGGAAGTTCTATGGCCTGTGTTATATGGAGGTCAAATCAGATGATCACAACAATGCGTTCTGGCCTTTATATATATGAACGTATGAAAAGTAAATAGATACCCACTGACTTCCACAACCTTTGGATCAGGCCCTTAGAGCAGATGACATGTTTGGGAGAAATACGAATGTCTTCCCTGATTTTGAAAGTGGTCAGATTATGAATCCCCCCCTGCACATTAATGAGCTTCTGTTCATACAAGTGGTCCCAGGAATTTACTTGGATGAGTAATTGATAACCAATGCAAGTAAGGGTTTCTGGCCCTCTGCAAAAAACAATATGGAAGTGGTCATTCTGCTGACAGTGGAAGGAGAGTTTGATCAGTTAGCACTGGAATGCGTTACCTAGGGAGGTGGTGGAATCTCCTTCCTTGGAGGTTTTTAAGGCCCGGCTTGACAAAGCCCTGGCTGGGATGATTTAGTTGGGAATTGGTCCTGCTTTGAGCAGGGGGTTGGACTAGATGACCTCCTGAGGTTCCTTCCAACCCTGATATTCTATGATTCTGTGATCATGTTAGAAAAAGAAAAGCAATAAAACTCCAAATCTCACTGCATATCCCATTGGAAATGTATTCTGAAAAGCAGTCATTTAAATGAATTGCTGCTATTTTCTTCTCTAAAATATTGTGAAATACTTGTCAAAACATTTTTTTGGTTAAAATGTGTTTTTTACTTTTTCATTGTGTATTTTTCTGGGGTTGCTTTATTTATTTGGGGTAGCAGATAAAATGTTTCAATATGATGTAGACAGCATTGTAAAAGATCCAAATATTTTACAGAAAACAAATCAGCTGTTCCAGTCATTGCTGCACTAAGCAAACCACATGGGTGATATATTTATGAGCAGTTATGAGAAGTTATTATTTTGATGGGGTTACAGTGATTTGCTAAGAACATAAGAACGGCCATACTCGGTCAGACCAATGGTCCGTCTGGCCCAGTCTCCTGTCTTCAGACTGTGACCAATGTCAGGGGCCCCAGAGGGAATGAACAGAACAGATAACCCATTCCCTGCTTCTGGCAAACAGAGGCTAGGGACACTTCAGAGCATGGTTTTGCATCCCTGCCCATCCTGGCTAATAGCCATTGATGGACCTATCCTCCATGAATTTATCTAGTGTTGTGTGTGTTTTTGTTTTGTTTGAACCTGTTATAGTCTTGGCCTTCACAACATCCTCTGGCAAATTGTTCCACAGGCTGACTGTCCATTGTGAAGAAATACTTCCCTTTGTTTTTAAACCTGCTGCCTATTAATTTCATTTGGTGACCCCTAGTCCTTGTGTTATGAGAAGAAGTAAATAACACTTCCTTATTTACTTTCTCCACGCCAGTCATGATTTTATAGACCTCTGTCATATCCTCCACTTAGTTGTCTCTTTTCCAAGCTGAAAAGTCCCAGTGTTGTTAATTTCTTCTTATACAGAAGCTAGGATGACCAGATAGCAAGTGTGAAAAATCGGGACAGGAGGTGGGGGGGGGGTAATAAGTGGCTATATTTTTAAAAAAAGCCCCCCAAATCAGGAATTCTGGTCACCCTAACAGAAGCTGTTCCATAGCCCTAATAATTTTTTGTCGCCTTTCTGTACCTTTTCCAATTCCTATCAATCTTTTTTTGAGATTGGGTGGGCGGGGGGGAACCAGATCTGCACTCAGTAAACGATCTGGGCAGACCATAGTGTGACGTTGCACTCCATATGATTCTATGAACATATGCTAATGAGTGTTAATGTAATGTAACTGGAATATGTAAGGTATCTCTTGTAAGGCATCATTACAAAGCTTATAATCTATTGAGTGTGGTTATCCTATTTGTATAAATATATCATTCTTGTATCTGAAACTAGAAATATGAAGCAACTCTGAGGTCCTATTGTAATTATGCAAAGTGTGGTCCATTAATGGTGGTTTGGAATCTTGATGGCCCCCATTAACCAGGACAATTGACTGTAGATGGCTCTGTTTACTTGCAAGCCTTCCTGTGAATCAGGCCAAGAAGAATGAAGGCTTGGGGTTTCACAGGACAGGTGACCATGTCACATGGTACTGGAATCCATCTTAAACCTGGTTTCAGAGTAGCTGCCGTGTTAGTCTGTATCCGCAAAAAGAACAGGAGTACTTGTGGCACCTTAGAGACTAACAAATTTATTAGAGCATAAGCTTTCGTGGGCTACAGCCCACTTCTTCGGATGCATATAAAATGGAACATATATATATATATATATATATATATATATATATATATATATATATATATACACACACACACACACATACAGAGAGCATGAACAGGTGGGAGTTGTCTTACCAACTCTGAGAGGCCAATTAAGTAAGAGGAAAACAAACTTTTGAAGTGATAATCAGGATAGCCCAGTACAGACAGTTTGATAAGAAGTGTGAGAATACTTACAAGGGGAGATAGATTCAATGTTTGTAATGGCTCAGCCATTCCCAGTCCTTATTCAATCCTAAATTGATTGTATCTAGTTTGCATATCAATTCCAGCTCAGCAGTCTCTCGTTGGAGTCTGTTTTTGAAGTTTTTCTGTTGTAAAATAGCCATTTAAACCTGGGGCTTTTCCATTTAGAAGGAGGGGTGGGGACCCAGAGAGACAAAAGATTCCCACCTTGTGCCAAAGCTACGTAAGGGGGTGGAACAGAACAAAGGAGGCTGCAGTAATGAGAAATCCCCTAACTTCTATCTGAGCTGGAACAAGGACTGTACCAGGGGAAAGGATTGGGCCCAGACTAGAAAGCAGTCTAGTCTGTGAAAGAAGCTTATTGGAACATCTCTGAGGGTGAGGTTTCATCTGTAATCAGTTTCTTACTGTATTAGGCTTAGACTTGCGTGTTTTGCTTTATTTTACTTGGTAACTAACTTTGTTCTGTCTGTTATTACTTGGAACCACTTAAATTTTTATACTTCATAAAATCACTTTTTGCTTATTAATTAACCCAGAGCAAGTAATTAATTCCTGGGGGAGCAAACAGCTGTGCATATCTCTCTATCAGTGTTATAGAGGGCGGACAATTTGAGAGTTAACCCTGTGTAATTCATAGATTCATAGATTCTAGGACTGGAAGGGACCTCGAGAGGTCATCGAGTCCAGTCCCCTGCCCGCATGGCAGGACCAAATACTGTCTAGACCAAGCGTTATACAGAGTACAACAGATTTATTTGGGGTTTGGATCCCATTGGGAGCTGGGTGTCTGGGTGTTAGAGATAGGAGCACTTCTTAAACTGTTTTCAGTTAAGTCTGCAGCTTTTGGTGGATGTGGTTCAGACCTGGGTCTGTGTTTGCAGCAGGCTAGCATGTCTGGCTCAACAAGGCAGGGTTCTGGAAGTCCCAAGCTGGCAGGGAAAATGGGCTCAGAGGTAGTCTCAGTGTATCAGGTGGCAGTCCCAAGGTGGTCTGTGACCCTACCTGTCACATACAGATTCATATAGAGGCAATATATTTCTGTCATCTTATCTATCCTTTTCCTAATGATTCTCAACATTGTTAATTTTTTTGACTCATGCAGTATGAACGATCCACAATGACACCAACGTGTTTTTCTTGAGTGGTAACAGCTATTTTGAACCCCATCATTTTATAGGTATCGTTCGGATTATATTTTCCATGTGTATTACTTTGTATTTATCAACATTGAATTTCATTTGCCATTTTGCTGACGAATCACCCAGTTTTGTGAGATCCCTTTGTAGCTCTTTGCAGTCTGCTTTGGTTATCCCTTTTTACAGAATAATTTATGAATATGTTGAACAGTCCTGGTCCCAGTACAGACCCTTGGGGGACACCACTAGTTACTTCTCTCCATTCTGAAAACTGATCATTTATTCCTACCCTTTGTGTCCTATCTTTTAACCAGTTACTGATCCGTGAGAGGACTTTCCCTCTTATCCCATGACCGCTTACTTTGCTTAAGAGCCTTTGGTGAGGAACCTTGTCAATGGCTTTCTGAAAATCTAAGTACACTATATCAACTGGATCCCCTGGTGCACATGCTTGTTGACCTCCCTCAGAGAAATCTGGTAGATTGACGAGGCATGATTTCCCTTTACAAAAACCAAGCTGACTCTTCCCCAACAAATTGTGTTCATCTCTGTCAGATAATTCTGTTCTTTACAGTAGTTTCAACCAACTTGCCTGGTTCTGAATTTAGGCTTATCAGCCTGTAATTGCCAGGATCACCTCTGGAGCCTTTTTAAAAAATTGGTGTCACATTAGCTATCCTCCAATCATTTGGTAGAGAAGCTGATTTAAATGATAGGTTACATAGCATAGCTAGTAGTTCTGCAATTTCACATTTGAGTTCCTTCAGAACTCTTGAGTGAATACCATCTTGTCCCGGTGACTACTGTTTAATTTACCTATTTGTTCCAAAAGTCCTCTAATGACACCTCAATCTGGGACAGTTCCTCAGATTTGTCACCTAAAAAGAATGGCTCAGGTTTGGGAATCTCCCTCATGGCCATGAAGACTGATGCAAAGAATTCATTCACTTATCATATGTAGTGATTTTTACATTGAAAACATAATATACAATGGAGAATTATTAACAAGTGCAGCAAACAGCTAGATTCCAGAGATTTTTTTTTTTCCTGTCAACTTTTCAAATGCTGGCATTTTTCAGATTGCCTGCTAAATCCATGCCTAAGAAAGGGTGGGTGTGTGTGGTCAGTCACCTAAAGGTTAAATATTAAACCACAGAATATGCAGTCTCCTATATTATTCAGTATATTTTCCATTCAGATATGGAGTGATCTCATCCTAAGCAATCACTCAATAGCGGAATTGACTGGAGGTTGATTTTTCCAATTTGGGATAACTTTGACATTTTTTCATTTCACACTGGAGGATAAACAAAACTTCTAGAACATTTTTGCAAAAATGAAAGTGCATCAAAATGGTGGGGCAGGGAAGAAGCGGCACCAAAACCTGAGCTTTATAGTGTGTTTGACACTGGTTCAAGTCCTTGCGCTGTCCAATTTCAAGCAGAGGGGTTTTTTAATCCTTGATCATTCAGATGAGGAACTTGAACCTGGGTTCTACTTTATTCCAAGCTATCACCCTAACTACCAGACTACAGAGTAGATATGTGTAGCTCTAGCTCTTTCCTCCCCCCTTCACTCTTGTGAAAATTTCATTGAAACCTATGTATCTCCAAAATGATTTGGCAAAATTTTATTTTGCTGAAAGTGTTCCAATCAGCTCTAGTCAATACAGTATAATAACGAAGTAAGAAAGATATAGTTGATGGTCTGTGAACCAGGAAGGAATAGCCCCCAAAAAAGTTTAATAGAGCTGGTTAAAAAAATTGAATTTTTTTTTAAATTTAAAATGGTTTTCTAAGCAAAATGAACTTTGGTCAGTTTTTTCTTTTTTTATGATGAAAAATCAAAATTCCTTTTTTTGTTTTGTTTTTTGGGTGCCATGTTAATAGATCTTGTCTCATGGCTTCCTTCCTTCCTTCCTGTTCATGAATGCATAAGATTACTGTGGCAACTACAGGGCAACAAGGATTTTATTCTTTGAGAGAAAAGTTAATCACACTGTCTGCTTTTGCTCTCATTTCATCTCCTGCTTAGATATTACTTTCTCTCCCACTGCTCCCTGGCACATGCTTCTCTGCCTCCTATTCCTTTTTTCCTCCTCCCCTACACATGCTGTGCTGTTGCCAGGATCTCTCCAGCTGTGCATGGTTTCCTTCCTCCCTGGATGTGCTGCATAACAAGGTTCAACTCACTGCTAGGGCAGCAAATCCTCGATACTCTGGGGATTAGCTCTGCCCAATTTGATACCCCTTCCTAGCTCTAGTTTGCATACCCCACAACATCTCTCTCTATCTGCAATTCCCTTTTCATGGCTTAGTCCTCCATCCAGGTCACTGTATGTGTTTTCCCCTTCCAGTAGGGTGGCCAGATGTCCCGATTTTTATAGGGACAGTCCCGATATTCAAGGCTTTGTTTTATATCGGTGCTTATTAACCCCCACTCCCGGTCCTGATTTTTCACACTTGCTGTTTGGTCACCCTACCTGCCAGGGATATCAAAGGATCTCTGGATCAACTGTCCAGATGCTATTCCAGACCATCCTCTAATTCAAGACTATGCCACTTTCCTCAGAGATGGATAGGGGAACCAGGCCTGCTCACTACTCCAGGTTCCAGCACAGGGACTCTCTCTCTGTTCAACTACATTCTGCTTACTCCCAGACCCTGTTGCTATTTTCCTGTGCTCCTTCCTGCTTTTCTTCTCTAGCTCTGTCCCCCAGGTTACCAGTAGAGCACCAACTGCTCCCTATGGCTATTTCACCCCTTTCAAGTTCTTGCCAGAGTCTATATTCCAAACACATCTCCCGACTCCCAACTGCAAGCTCTTTCCCCTACAGCTCCTTTCTGTTCTCAGTTTTCTGGCTTTGTATCAGCCCAGCCTACACTTGGTCACCTTTTGAAGTTCCAGGAAGGTGAGCGGGTGCAAGCCCACCCACAACCGAAGGCCCCTCCCCAGCCTAAAGAAAGAAGCCACTAAGCCCAGGGTTCAACTAAATTTGGAGGACAACAAATGATAAAACAGGAATGGGAGTGAGGGTTTTCAATGAGGGTCTTCGTGGGTTTTCCTAGTCAGCCTAATTCTCCCCCAGGTGCAGCCTATTGGGTTAATTACCCCCTTCCTAGCAATCTTAATCCTTTCAGGGGAGGTGTGGAGTGAACATCCCATCACCTGCTGCCTCGCTACCTGGTCTTCCTGTGCCCCGTGTTCACGTGGATATATTGCCTGGCTGTATTGTTTCATTCTCTCCTGCTTCCCTGAACACTTCGCACTGCAGCTCCAGTCCCCCTGGGGAATCCAGTTGTGAAGTGGCTCCCATTTCCTCTCCTCCCTATTTAGAAACAGCCCCTAGCAAAGGTAGATAAACACGCTCCTCCACTTTCTCATTACCTGTGCTTTCACAATGCTCCAGGCTCTTTAGGCATTCTAGACCTTCATTGTAAAGAAGCAGGAGGAGTTGGCACTTTTGACTGACAAGCTTTTCACAGATTACCTGTAAGCATTCCATAATTTGGAAACTATTTGTTGCAGACAGTGTTGCATAAATAGGTATTTAGAAGTCCACTTTAGCCCTGAAGTTTTCACAATGCAAAACAGACACCATCTGCATCTCTAATCAGCACTGCTGTGGCCTCTTGTCAGAGCAGTAATGTGTGTATATAAGGGATTTATTACCTTTTATTAATTGTGTACACATAACATCCTCACCGTTCCAGTAAACAAGAACTAAGCACTCGCCATTGATCTTTCAGCTGGATGTTCTTGGTATAGTTTAACACATTACCATTGATATTGTTCTGAGCTCTGCAATAGTACAGTGGCTGCTGTCTTATCTTCACCTTTGCCCTTGCATCTATTAGCCTGCCTTGCATAACTCCCATCACTTTTTTTTTAAGGCGGTGTAGAGCCTTTATCTATACTGTTTGTAGCCTTTATCTATACAGCCTTCATGTCTCTTCAGTTTTACTGACAGCAGGAAACCAAGAAAATTCTCCACCCAGTGAAATGGGAAGCAAGATAGTTTCATTCCCATACATTCAGCTTTCATGTTACCTTCCTTGGTCATTCATGAGCCAAATTTAGGAAGGTGGCTAAAGATTAAAGTAATTTAAATACTCTGTGTGATCCAATCTTCCTTTGTTTTTCTCTTCTTCCCTTCACTGTTGCTTTGAATTACAACTGCAAAAAAGATAATAGATTTTCTTCGAGGAATGTCCCTGTGGGTGCTACACTTTAGGTGAATCTGTGCCCTTGTGCTTGTAATCGGAGATTTTTTTTGTAGCAGTGCCTGGTTGGGTCACACATGCCTTGTCCCCGTCTCACACCGTCTCAGGCAGTTACATAGCATTGTGCCACCGACCCTCCCTCAATTTCTCTCTATCGCACTAGGCTTGAGACAGAGCAATTGGCAGCAGCTCTGAGCTTCTTAGTCTAGCTTTAACTTTAGAATACTAGTTAAGTTAATCAATAATTAGTTAATAGTTAATAGTTACTACCATACATCTTTGTGTTTATTTAAAAAAAACATTTTTTTCTTATCTTAGGAATTTAAGTTTCAGTTATTAGGCAACCCCTGAGGCTAGGTCTACACTACGGGGGAGGGGAGGGGGTCGACCTAAGATACGCAACTTCAGCTGAATAGTGTAGCTGAAGTTGCATATTTTAGGTCGACTTACCTGGCTGTGAGGACGGCAGCGAATCGACTGCTGCCACGCCGCCGTCGACTCCGCTTCCGCCTCTTGCCGCGGTGGATTTCTGGAGTCAACGGCAGAGCCATCGGGGATCGATTTTATCGCGTCTTCACTAGACGCGATAAGTCGATCCCCAATAGATCGATTGCTACCCGCCGATCCAGCGGGTAGTGAAGACTTGCCCTTAGATATACTCTGGTTTCTCTTCAGATTGTATAAATTTTTTGCCTTTTAGTTATCTTCCCTCACGAGAGGAAACCCTATTCTAAGGGGCATGCCTGGCTCCCCAGGTTTTAAACGTTGCCTCATTTTCCGGTTCTCAATCCCATTGTCTGATGGGCATTCACAGTGTGTCCGCTGCCTAGGTGAGACCCACATACCACAAAACTGCTCAAACTGTCACAATCTCAAGACTCAGGAACCAGGAAAGCAAGGGACCTACAGCTAAAACTTCTCATGATGGAGAGGTCTCTGCGCCCAGTGTACGATCGGAGATCATGGACCCCTCCTGGGCACCAGTCTCCAACGACTGCATCTGACAGAGGTTCCCCACCGCAAAGAAGCAGGCTCCAAAATGTTCCCCAACCTGCCAGACCCAATCAGTACTGACGGCACAGAGACCATCCACCTCTGAGATAGTGAGACCATCTAGTATCATGTGTAGCCTGTGAGCTGAAGACCCTAAGCGGGCAGGCTCATAAAAAGGCACTAAAGGGAAACCTAACATCCCTGCCTCAGTAAGGCTGGAGCTACTCAAACATGTGGCACCAAGCAACTTGGCAGTGCTACAGTCTATGGTGCCACCTTCTGCCTTCACAGCACAAAGTGCATGATCCTTGGCACAACAACCACAGTAAAGGCATCAGTACCACTGATAACACCCTCTTTAGTACCGATGTTTTCGGTACCACAATAATTTCTCTGCCATAATGATCTTCTGGTCTCCTTGGCACCAGAATCTCTTCTCCTCGGTACCGACCTCACTCCAGGGTGTTCGGTACTGTGCCAACTCACCACACCACCCAGATCAGTTCCTTCTTTATCCAGCAACAAGGATGATGATGATGATGATGATGAAGGGTAAATCTACTCCTCCTATCACCCCTCGCCTATCCACATAGTTGCCAAACCAGGTCCACCAAAGCACCATGACTACCACCTCAGACCTGAAACTCAAGGATGGTGCAGACACCTATGGATGCTTCCACCTATGCCATTTACACCACAGTGGCCTTACTGGGACCCATGAGCAGCATACTGCCAACACTATCCTAAGCCTCCCACTCCACCCTGGGAGAGGTCAGACATTCTCCATCACCCTCTGAACCTCCAGAAGAGGCAACTGATGAATTGGAGGAGACTTCAGATCAGGAAGTCACATCTGCTGCCCATTTTTCATTCTCTTCTCTGGATGAAGCTATCGTTCTCCCACTGCACACGACAGGGGATGACTTTAAACAGTTCCAGGAACTGTTTAAGAGGATTGCAGATTTCCTGGAGATTCTGCTGGAAGAAGTTGGGGAGTCCCAACATAAGTTGCTGGACATCCTCCAGACTTCAACCTTCTCCAAGACTGCCCTCCCAATCAACGAGGCTCTCATGGACCCAACCAAGACTATCAAGTAGATTCCCAGCAACAATTCCACCCACCTGCAAAAGAGCAGATTAAAAATATTACGTCCCTTCCAAGGGGATGAAATTTCTATTTTTACCCCCCACACCAAACTCTCTGATGGTAGAGGCTGTGAGCAAGCAGGGAAGGCAACAGTGCTTAAACTCCACCCTACATGACAGGGACTGGAAGAGACTGGACTTTTTTTGGGAATATAGTTTACTCTTCAGCATCCGTACAGTTCAGGATTGCAAACTATGAAGCCAGAATGGCCAAATACAATCACTCCAATTACTCAAAACTGTCTGACTTTATTGAACACGTACCCGAGGACAAAAAAGGAACAACTTAAAGCATTTATATCTGAGGGTGAACTTTAGCCTGCATAATTTTACAAGCTTCACTGGACTCTGCAGAGACAGCACCATTTTCCATTGCTATGGCCATAGTAATGAAACAAGCTTCCTGGCTCCATCTCTTGGGTTTTCCCAAAGAGGTACAATCAACTGTCAAGGATCTCCTGTTCAAAGGCCCCAAGTTGTTCACAGCCAAAACAGATGATCCCTTCACACTTTGAAGGACTCCAGAGTGACTCTAAGATCCTTGGGCATAATATACGCCTACAAAAAAGGGAAAAAACAAGAGAAGTATTACTCAATGCAAAGATCTATCTATCAACACAACCTCAGAGGCAATATGACCTGCAAAGGCAAAGATCTGCAAAATGAAGGCCACTCCTTTCCCAGCCCTCGATGTCCCAAACAACCTCCCTCAAAATTCTTGTTTTTATAGGGTTTGGTCAAGGACCAGAGACACCTCCCACAATTTTTCTATTGCCAGACCCATCTGACACCATCCATCCATTCGGAGACTGTCTGACTCCATTCCACCCAGCATGGCAGACCATCATGTCAGACAAGATTAGCTATTCCATCCAATGTGCCTCCATTCCTCCCTACTCCCACATCCCTCCCTCCCCGAACCTCTTCAGGGACCCTTCTCACGAACCTCTACTGTGGCAGGAGGTAATCCATCCCATATGCCTAGGTGTAGTAGAACCACTACCAACACAACACACAGGGAAGGGGTTTCTACTACCATTATTTTCTAACCCAGAAAACAACTGGGAGACTCGTTCTCGACTTAAGAAGACTCAACAAAATTCATGAAGACCCAGTGGTTCAGGATTGTCACACTAGCAACAATAATTCCAGCACTAGAAAGAGTGGACTGGTTCTCAGCCCTTGTCCTCCAGGAAGCTTATTTTCACATAACAATACATCCCTCACACAGGAAGTTTCTTGGGTTTGTTCTGGGAACAGATAATTTCCTTTTTGGATTATCCACTGCTCCACGGTTATTCTCAAAGGTCCTTGTGGTGGTGGCAGCCCACCTCCACAGACAAGGAATCATAGGGGAATATTATCTGGATGATTGCTTAATCAAAGCATCAACTTGAGAAGAGGCACTAGAAGCTACCCAAAAGACAGTAGCTCTCTTCACACAGCCAGGTCTAAAATTTAACGAACAAAAATCAACAGTCACATCTGTGCAGAGATTGGAGTTCATTGGGGTCTACCTCAACTCTCTGGAAACAGCCTCTTTGCCTAGACACAGATTTACCACGCTAGTCAATGTAATCACCACAACGCAAGCCAGCCCACAGACATTGGCCAGGACCTGCCTCCAAATGTTAGGCCACATGTCAGTAACAATATTTGTCCTAGTCAAACACCCCTTTCTCATTGCTATTACAGCCGTCCAATGAGTGGGAAAACTGGGAGCACCCATGGCACCTCCCATGCCCATCACAATATGTTTCAAAAACAAAGTTAACCTAAGACCACATCCCAAATTCTTACTTGAAGTGTTTCCTTATTCCATTTGAATCAACCTATCTATCTCCCATCGTTCTTCCCAAAACTTCATGGGAATAAACAAGAAGCAATGCTTCACACTCTGGATGTCCGAAGAGCGCTAGCATTTTACATTGACAGGACAAAGACTTTCAGAAAGTCATCAAAGTTATTTCTTTCCATCATGGAACAATCTATGGGGGATGCCATATCCAAACAGAGGCTGTCTAAATGGATTACATTGACCTTTGCTATCACCATCAACCACTACAAACCCCTCCAGGGACCTACACATACTCCACCAGAGCACTCTCAGCCTTGATAGCCTTCCTCAACAACAGGCTCATTATGTACATCTGTAAATTGGTAACCTGGGCATCAGCCTATACGTTCACACAGCATTATGCCATAGAGCAGCACTCATCATCAGACGCTCTATTTGAGCTTATGGTTTTATCATGAGCAATGACTGCAACTCTGAAGCCCTTCCCTTCTACCAAGAGGCATTGTTCTACTGTGGAGCACCAATAGGGACGCTCCTCGAAGAATAGGAGAAGGTTACTGACTCTTGTGCAGTAATGGAGGTCCTTTGAGATGGTTGTCCCTGTGGGTGTTCCACTACTCTCTCCCTCCTCCCTTCTACTTCAGATTTTTTCCATGCTAGATACTCTGTGGTAGAGAAGGAACCGAGGGACAGTTAGTTGCACAGTGCTATGTAACCGCCTGAGACAATGTGAGACAGGGACGGCGCATGTGCGACCCAACCAGGCACTGCTACTAAAAACCTCTGATTACAAGCACGGGGTGCAGTTTCACCTAAAATGGAGAACCCAAAGGAACAACCATCTTGAAGAAACTCAGTTACTGCACAGGGCGAGCAAACTTCTCTTGTTACATAACACTTTTTACAAGAGATTCTTTTTTCCTTCCAAAGACATAAATTATGCAGTTTTATTTTGCCACAGAAAAACACTTTATTCTTCAGATGCCACATTTGTACTGATAATTTATGATTACATAGGCATCAACTTTACCCTGGACTACAGTGTACCAATGGCATCTAATTACATATTGTATCTTTTACAAGTGTGTGCCTTCTTCCCTGACGTCTTCCATTGGATAACAATCCTGTCAGTCTGTCTCTGTATCCACATGAGCTGAACTGTGTTTCTGACATAAATGGTTTAAAATATTATTCTTTATATTATTATCTGCAATCATGAAGGCTGCATTTCAGCTAAGTACTCTTATTCATGATGTACTTAGATCCCACTGAAGCTAATGGTACTTAGCTGAACAGGGATGGAAATAAGTATGTGTTCAAAGTTAAGCATGTGCTTAAATACTTGGCTGAATCAGCACCTTAACAGACAGGGTCCTAGCGTGAGGAGATTATAACCTAAGTAGACAATGTAAAGGTGGTGAATAGGGGATGGAATGCAGCTGACTTAGCTGTGAAATTCAGCAGCTGTGTTATTAGATCCATGGTTTTTGTTTCACATTTTTAAAGTTTTTCTAATGTCTCTTGTTTAATGTGTCAGTGTAGGGCGGAATAGGGTTTTAGAAATAAGTGTATGTTGAGGAGGGACTTCAAGGAATCTCTTGGGTCATTGGCACTCAGTCAATAGAATCCTGTTCATAAACTTATGAAGCTGGATCTTAAAGCTAGTTAGGTTGTTTGCCACCCGCTACTCCTATCTGAAAGCTGTTCCAGAACCTCACTCCTCTTGACAGTTAGAAACCTTCTCCCAGTTATCCATGACCAGTTTATATCCATGTCTCCTTGGGCCAACAATATCCTTTAGTTTAGCGTTCTTCTCCCTCCTGGGCATTTACTGCCCTGGTGTATTTAGAGAGAGCAATCTTACTTGCTTTCAGACTAAACAAACCAAACTCTTTCAGTCTCCTGTCATAAGATAAGCCCCCATTCCTCTGATTATCCTAATAGCCCTTCTCTGCACCTATTCCAGTTTGACTTCATCCTTCTTGAACATTGGGTGACCAGAATTGTATACATTACTTCAGATTTATAGGAGAAATGGATGGAAGTATAAGTGTCAGCAGATACATTCCAAAATGAGGGGGCTGCATAGAAGACATGACAATTAGAGACGGAGAAAGACAAAAAGGAAACTTTTGAGGAAATATTAATATAACTAAGACCCCGATCCTGCTACTGGAACTGCATAATCTGAGCTGTGGAACCAGTGGTGTTCTATTTCAGATCATGGATCTGCCTACATGGATCCAACTGCAGAAACATGGCCTATGTATGAATAGCATGGCTAAATAATGGCAAAGGCATATATTCTAACTGTTTGCAAGCCTCCGAAAGATGTAATTGCTAATGATGGAAAGGAAATTTGTTTTTATGGTAGTTGTGAAGGACACAACTAGAAATAATGGAATAAAACGGCACCGAGGAAAATTTTATACTGAATCTTGGAAAAAGCTATTTAAGTGTGATATTTTAGAATACACTCATAAGGGAAGAGTTATTGAAACTGTTCCCATCTCCCATCTATTTCAGATGATGGTAGACTGGCCACAACAGTAATGCAAAGCTGAGAAACTTGAAAAAATATATGGATTTTTTTTGGACAATTTTTTCACAAAATATTTCCCTTGTTTTTCAAAATATTATAGAGTTGCTTGCAAATGTTTTGGAATTAGTGTGTGTGTGTGTGTGTGTGTGTGTGTGTGTGTGTGTGTGTTTGAGGGTGGGGTAGAGAATCTCAATATTTTTGTGAAAGCCTCCTTGCTTTTTTTCTGACCGGTTCTAAATCAAGTTCTGCAGTGAGCTCCAATCCTTAATTGATGGATGAGGTGACTTAGAAAGCATTTAGATTATTAGGATATGTCCAGTCTGACTATCTATCACATTTGCCAAAATATCAACAATCATAGGAAACTAGTTAGTTAAATAAAGGCTTTTTCCCCAAGTTTGAACTCTGTAAACAGTGTACTCAATTTTCACTTACATTAGTATGTAAGTCACATCTCCATTATGCATTCATCTGTGCTTACATTAACTCTAGGAAATATAATTTTCACTGTGCTGTGTGGAGGAACAACAAATATAATAATCTTCCATTACCGGTCAGTCAACACACAAGGCTATATTTAATCCTTCCACTGCACTCAAGAAATATATTTCATTGCACTGCTGGTGAAGTTTAGACATGATCCATTTAGACATGGATTGCTGTCACTGGTGACTGATTACTTTTCCTTTCAATTTACTCTATTTAGAAATCTTACATTTCAATTTTCTAACATTGGTGCAAATGAAATCTCAAACTTAACACTGCATCAACGTTGCCTTTTGTATATAGGACTCATGGTCACATTTTCACAATGGCCTGAAAGCAGTCTGTTTGCATTTATGTGCTAAATGCAGCATTGGGGTGCACAACTGCAAGGTGTCAGAGTAGCAGCCGTGTTAGTCTGTATCCGCAAAAAGAACAGGAGTACTTGTGGCACCTTAGAGACTAAGCATTCTGGCCAAGTCTGACAAGGCACTGAAACGTGCTTAACTTTAAGCACATAAATAGTCCCATTGAAGTCTGTGCCTAAAGTTAAGTATATGTTTAAGAGTTTACTGAACTGTGTAAGAATGCTGGGCACAATGCAGGTCTGAGTCCTTTATACACTAATTAGGTAATTAGATATCTAACTTCCCATTTTACATGTTCAAATATGGATTGCATATTGAAAGTTATTTACACATACAAATTGCACTGTTCAATGAACACATCCATTTGAACTGCAAACTGGTATGCATACAGCATTTGCGCATGCAGTTTCAAAAGCAGGATTTGAAAATATAGCACTTATGCTTTTGTAACTAGAACTCTAAGGTCTTTAGATGAAGATCATGGCAACATACAGGTTTGTAGGACATTGTATAGAACATAATATTTTTATTTAGGTTTATATCAGGATAAATGTATTGCAAATCATTTGAAGCTCATGGAAGAATTATGAATTCATTTTTTGCAAAAATATTTCAAAAATTTGAAAAATTTCACCCAGTTTAACATTTAATAAGTTAGATTTAAAAAATATTTGGAACTGAATCACAAGATCAAATACTCATTAAACCTTTGACACTAATAAGATGCATTGTGGGGGGAAAACAACAGACAGATGTTTAGTTGAGGTATCCAAAAGTAAACATACCATTATGGAAATTAAGAAACTGCTTAGCCCCAAAATAATAATCTTGCAAAGCATTGGTAGTGGAAAGTATTATACCCTAAGGAGATGGCTTAACTCCATCAATTCTTCTATGAAGCCAGCTATAGTTCTTACAATTATTATTCAAATCTATCTGTATAAACATATATTTAACTCTTTTATGCTGGTTACGTAAACAGTGAGAGCCAAATTGGAAAAAACTTGCAAATGAGGTTCTAAAAGTTAACTAGAAGAGGGAAAGTTGAACTACTGCTTGCATTTATTCCCTCTTGCCAGGAGCATTTGGGACCTCCTGTGGTGAAACAGTTGGTTAAAGATTAGCTATTCAGGTACTAAAAGGAGAGTTAAAAATATCCTCACTATAGTAACCAATGAAGGGAGAGCATGTTGTCAGCTAATTTAGTTGAAATGTTGCATAACATATGTAAAAACTGAGTGCATAGCCTGTACTTCATTTTCACAGATACCCTGACACACCACTTTAATTAGAGGCTTTCTCTGCTAAACCACTTTCTCTGAACACTTTTTTCTCACCTTCAAGGTATATTAGCTCCCACACACTGTAAATAAATTATGCGCCATTTAAAATGTCTTCGATATAAAAGTGCTATTTGAAAACATATTTTATTCCTTACGTTTGTTGTCGAATGACACTGCTGTTCTGTTTAAAGGAACACATGTTCATCTCCTGCCCTTTTCAGTCAGGGCCACTCAAAGTCTTATACATTTCCATTATATTATCAACAAGCTGTGAAAGATTTCTTTAATCTATGTAGAGAATTTAATATATTTAGCGGCCATGTTGTCCTTTTCCCTCTTGCTGGGTAGAATGGCTTGGCATCCAACAGATTCTACCCTGGAGAATGGGAAGGGGCAAGTACCTGTTCTTCAGCATCTCAATTCCCTTTGTGTGTCACAGTGGTTCTCAACAAGTTACAAAAGAAAATAACTTTGAGCTCTCTCTTCCCATATAGCTATAAAAAAGGGAGGCTGGTTGCATTCTCCCTGGAACTTGACCATATTCTTGCAGGTTGAGAAACAGTGCTCTAACCACTCCATGGATAGTCTAAAGGCAAAGCTCTGCAGTTAGGGACAGGTTGGGCTGAAGGGAGTCAGATCCAATAGCGGTGTTATAGCCCTGAAAATCTACAAGGTTTTTGCAAGGACTTAGTCAGCATTAATTTAGTACTACTTCTTCTCCAGGGAAGCAACTAATGGAGAAGCTTACATTCTCTGGCGAGCTGCAAGGGGATGAATGAGCCAGTGCACAATAAACTGCTGTGTGGTACTTCTATCCATAGTTAATCTAAATAAATTGCAATGTTTCATCCCAGAGGTGAGTGCATTTCAATGGTGGAGAAAGTGATGCCATGATTGTAAAGCCCTTAGGGATCCTTGTGGATCAAATGTGCTAGATAAATGTAATGTGTTTTTTGGTTTGAATATCATTAAAGTTCTTTTACTACATGAGCCATGAAAAAGAACTAGGAGTGACTGACAATAGAAATTGCCTTGGGCATATTTAACCTAATTTTATATTTAAATTTTACTTCTCTTCGCTCTTCTTCCCTACAGTACTACAGGGAGTCCACTAAATTCTGTATAGATGTGTCTACTGGAAAGTTGTTTTCCTTTTTAGAGAAAATGTTCCCAAGTGTGCTCCTTCCTTCTCTCTGCTGATACTTGTCCTACACAAATAACATTTTGTCTTGCTGCTGTACTTTTGATCAGGAGAAAAAAATAATTCTACACCAAAGGATGCTGGTTTCCTTTTTAGGCTTCATGGCAATGGTGCATCTGGTGCACAAGTGCACCCCTTTCTCCCTCCTCTTCCCACAGTTTGCAGGTATCGTCTCTGAGCCTTTATTTTTCAATAACTCTATCTCCACTTGGTTTTTTGCTCTGAATCTTATACAGCCAAAGCAGGTAGTTTCACAATGGTTGATACACTTATGTGTGGCAGGAATGGATTATACCATGATTACCCTAGAGAAATATAGC
This sequence comes from Malaclemys terrapin pileata, assembly GCF_027887155.1. Taxonomy (NCBI): domain Eukaryota; kingdom Metazoa; phylum Chordata; order Testudines; family Emydidae; genus Malaclemys; species Malaclemys terrapin. Next base: position 180,240,484 of record NC_071507.1, on the reverse strand, counting down.
CTAAATGGCGCTACTATAAGGTGGATGCATAACTTGTTGGAAAACTATTCCCAGAGAGTAGTTATCAGTGGTTCACAGTCATGCTGAAAGGCATAACAAGTGGGGTCCCACAGGGATCGGTTCTGGGTCCAGTTCTGTTCAATATCTTCAACAATGATTTAGATATTGACAGAATACATTTATAAAGTTTGCAGGTGATACCAAGCTGGGAGGGGTTGTAGGTGCTTTGGAGGATAGGATTAAATTCAAAATGATCTGGACAAACTGGAGAAATGGCCTGAAGTAAATAGGATGACCTTCAATAAGGACAAATGCAAAGTATTCCACTTAGGAAGGAAGGAATCAGTTGCACGCATACAAAATGGGAAATGACTGCCTAGGAAGGAGTACTGTGAAAGGGATTTGTGGTCATAGTGGATCATAAGCTAAATATAAGTCAACAGAGTAACACTGTCGCAAAGAAAGCAAACTTAATTCTGGAATGTATTAGCAGGACTGTCTGTGCTGAATAGGCCTCGACTGGCATATTGTGTCCAATTCTGGATGCCACATTTCAGACAAAATGTGACCAAATTGGAGAGAGTTCAGAGAAAAGCAAAAAAAGATGAAATGTCTAGAAAATATGACCTACGAGGGAAGACTGAAAAAATGGGGTTTGTCCAGTCTGGAGAAGAGAAGACTGGGGGGAGGGGGGGGGAGGGGAGGGCAATAAGAGTTTTCAAGTACATAAAAGGTTGTTACAAGGAGGAGAGAGAAAAATTGTTCTCCTTAACCTCTGAGGATAGTCTAAGAAGCAATGGACTTAAATTGCAGCAAGGGTGCTTTAGGTTGTACATTAGGAGAAACTTCCAGTCAGGGTAGTATTTCACTGGAATAAATTGCCTAGGGAGATTATGGAATCTCCATCACTGGGGATTTTTAAGAGCAGGTTGGACAAACACCTGTCAGGGATGGTCTAGATAATACTTAGTCTTGCCAGGAGTGCAGGGGACTGGACTAGATGACCTCTCCAGGTCGCTTCCAATCCTATGATTCTGTGTGCTCTGTACATAGCTTTCCCTTTAACAATATATGCCATTTTAGGAATGTTGTACAAGTTATTAAAATGTGATTGGGTCTATTAAACTATACAAACTGACATATCGCCGAGAATCATATTTCCCACAAACACAGGAGTGCATTATGATAAAATGTATATTTAAGGTTTATGAAGAAAACATGAAATTATACTTTATTATTTGAAAAAGCATGTGACTATGTAAAAAACCCTCATAACATACGTGCAGAAGGATAAGTTTGTATGGACAAGACATAATTTTGCTGTTCCCTGACTTTTGAATGCTAGGCTTTGCAAACTTAGGGTTACAGGGATGGCCTATCTTGCACATAAAGCACCCTGCTCTGGCTATTCAAACCTTATGGGGAATGGAGCAGGGGCTGCTTCATCCCTTGTGCATATTGGCAGGAGGGGACAGGGAGTGGATGAAGTCTTGGCTGCACACTCAGGATACCAGCCAGCATAGTTGTGCGATGGGATGTACACTGCACTAGATACAGGTTTGGTATAGGCTATATGAGTCCACCCCACCCTCTCCAGAGCAGGTGGTGCACTGGGTGATCCTGAGACACAATCTGCTTCATAGGTTACTTTGAGGGCATGACAATGAAAGTTGTATGAATCAAGGTGTTTTTTGAGGGTTGTTTGTTTGTTTTTTGTGTTTTGGTATGGGATATGTGAAAGAGCACCTGTGGAAAAAGGTACTGTCTCTTTAAGGGACAGGCTAGAGCCTGCAACCTGGGGATAGTCAGTTATGCCCTGCCTTGCCCTAGGGTTGAGGTGATATAAAACAGAAACAGGAAGCAAAATGAAAGAGAGAGAGAGAGAGAGAGAGAGGAGTAGAAGAAGCCAGGCAGGCTGCAGTGAGTACGGGCAGTTGCTCCCTGAGGCAGCTGGAGACAGGCCTAACCTGATTCACAGACTTGGGTGTGGACTTACATTTGGGAGCTCTGAACCTGAGGCCTGATGAAATGACTGCTATAATGATCCCTGGCCTGAAGCAATGTTTGCTGCAATGCTTCCTGGGCTGAAGCCTTATTACAAGGGGAGACATGATCTGATTAGTGTGTGTTTGTTTGTTGCCGATCTGCTTGGGAAATTAAGGTAGGGCACACCTGTTTCACCACATGGGACTCCAAGGGGGTGCTCAGGTACTGCCTGCACCTCTATTTCATTCTATATGCCTTCTTTTTCCTTGTCTGATACAGTGGAGTGACGGTGGGGTAGGGAATAAAGGCTCACTTCTAAAATCAAAACACTACTACTCAAAAATATACATATGCTCAATTTTCTATCAGACTAAGGGCCAAATTCTGTCACCCTTTCTCGCTTTAGATGGTGCATTTCTCTGCAAGTAGCCCCATTGAAATCAGTGACTTCTTGTGGAGTCAAGTGCAAAGGTAATACTGAACATGAACAAGTGTGCCAGAATCTGGCTCTTAGTGTTTTAAAAATCAATAAAAGGATGATTACTAAAAAATAACATTCTAACATTCTCCCTCTTTCCCAGCTTCTCCTGGGAAATGGTGTTGTATCTTTGCTATTAAATATCACGCTGTCCTTTGCAAATATCAGCTGGATGAATGAATGAGGGGCTATTTACATAGCTTCATATTTGTGGGCTCTGGGTGTTGAACACCACAAAAGCCACTCCCGTGCTCTGCATTTCTTCAGCTGTGAAAGCTATTATCTGGACAGATAGCGAAGGGAAGGGAGTGGGTGGTGGAGGGTTTACTTTAAAATAGGGTAGCAGACACAGTAAAGCACTCTGATTTTTATTTATTTATTTTTGGTAGGAAGTGTCTGTTTTCTCAATTAGTCAAGGCAAGTGTAACATTGTCAACAGCTGCCAAAAATGCACAGAGATTTACAACTGAAAAAGCTATTATCAATTTAGATAGTGGCTTTCACAGCCCTGTGAGCAGAAGCAGCGTAGATACACACAAGAAGCATGTGGTCCCCTTCTCTGCTTGAGAAGTGGTTTGTTGTGAAATCCATCTCCGTTAATGCTGAACTCTTTTATAGTACACTGGTTTAAATCAGTGGTGCCACTTGTCCTGTTCGCCAGATCATTCGGGAATAAATTTTCCAGGCTGGATCCTCAGCTGGTGTAAATTGTAAGGGCTTCAGTGGTGCTATGCTGATTTGCACCAGCTCAGGATCTGGGTCTCCATATTCAAATTATCAGTGAAATGGAAGTTTTGATTTTCTTTTTTCTGTTTCCAGTGTGTATTGACTTGATAGTCCAGTGAATTGACAACTAGTCTATTTGGATGTGCTCTGTCCAAAATATCCCTTTTTGGAGGAGGAACTACTTAGACATCAAGCCACAGATATGGCCTCTGTTCACAGACTCACAGACACCAAGGTCAGAAGGGACCATTATGATCATCTGGTCTGACCCCCTGCATGCTGCAGGCCGCAAGACCCTTCCCTGGACTCTACCGTTGAAGTCCCCAATCCTGTGTTTTAGTGACTTCAATCGGCTGAGACCCTCCTGCTAGTGATCCCTGCCCCATGCTGCGGAGGAAGGCGAAAAACCTCCAGAGGCTCAGCCAATCTACCCTGGAGGAAAATTCCTTCCCGACCCCAAATATGGCGATCAGTAATACCCCGAGCATATAGGCAAGAGTCTCTAGCCTGACCCTTGTTGGCCATTATGCTGTTCATGTACCATTGCTTGGTTTTCCTTGGCTGTAGCTAACATATCTTTGCTCTTTTTCTGGTGAGATTGTGCATGGTGTGGGGGAGTTCATATTTTTATGTTACAATCTCAAGAGGAAATTGAAGGCAAAGGGGCAGAGGTAATCCCCAAAGCACAGAAATTTCAGATTCTGGTAATGACCAAGGTCCCAATCCTGCAACAATGTAAGTATGAGTAATTTACACTCCTTGTACTCCATGGGCTGCTCATGGGTGCAAGGTTACTTGTGTGCAAAGCTTTCTAGTTTGATTTGATTGATTTGCCCTATTAGTTTTATGGGGCTTGATCCTCTTTCCATTCATACCAATTTTACATTGCTGTAATTCCACGAGTTTCAGTGGGGTTGCTTCAGATTTTCTTTGTGTAATGGAGATCAGAATATGGGCTGTGGTGTCAGCTACCTATCTAAAGTTATTTTGCATAATCTCAGGACCTCTGTATTGTTCATCTTAAACTCTGTGGCTATGTTGGTGACATGAAATCCTGAAGGGGTGGATGCATGTGGGCATGTACAAACATATAGCCACTTCTCTCCAGGAATTACATAATCTTATTGCTATAGATTTTTCCTTCCCATCCTGATTCCTCTTTACTGTTTCCCTCGCTTATCACATCACATTTTAAATTAGATAGTAAGAATGTTGGAGCAGTGCATGTGTTTCTATTTGTCTGTAAATCATCTAGTATGGTTGAGTGTGTAAACACAATACATAGGTGGTTATCAGGGCTTATCCAATAATTAAAATATAAATGTTAGATTAGATTGCCCCTATGAGACACCATAATAGTTGCCAACTTCCACAACAATCCTGTAAACTGCTGCCCTCTGCTCTTTAACCTTTCAGCAAGCCTGTATTTGGATGCCCCAGAAATTAAATCAATTTAGCAACATTTGCCCATCTTCCAGGTTGAGGTCTATGGTGCCCTTATTTCAAACTGAAACATTTCTCAAAGTAGCTTCCCCAGGAGAGTGTATTATTTACCCAGGAAAGTATCCACATACTCTTTGTAGATAAGCTACCTCTTTCCTTCTGCTTGAGCAATGTTTTGAAGATCATGAGATCTTCTATTTTCCCTCCTTATTGCCAATTTGGCAGAAGGAATATTGACCTCAATTTTTCATTCATGTCCTAAATCTATATATCTTTTATGTTAGGTTTTTTCCCTCTCGGTCTCTTTACATAGCTGGTAAACTTACCTTTTAAGCCTTGGGAACATACATTTCCAGTATCTGGGGGGAGGGATAGCTCAGTAGTTTGAGCATTGGCCTGCTAAACCCAGGGTTGTGAGTTCACTCCTTGAGGGGGCCATTTAGGGATTTGGAGCAAAAATCTGTCTGGGGATTGGTCCTGCTTTGAGCAGGGGGTTGGACTAGATGATCTCCCTTCCAAACCTGATATTCTATGTTTTTTTTCAGATGCTTCAGAGGAAGGTGTAGAAACCCCTACAATGGACTACCATGCCCAGGCGGGAGGTCTATTCTTAACCTGAAGCAATAACTATTTGGCTTATGTTCTGAAGCATGAAGATTTATGTCCTTTATAAATGTGATATTATTTAAAGTCACTGTGGATATTTTTACTGGTTATAAAAATGTCTAATGCTCATCTGTGAGCATTCAGATTTGGTTAGGGACATGGAATTATCACTCCAATGGCCCTAAACCTACAGAGAAAACTCTGCAAAACCCCCTTGTCTTCAGTGGTGCTCTGGGTAGCAGCAGGAGTCTTCCTGTGGGTTTCCTGTCTGATATGAAAAAGAATCCTCAGTGCAGGATCAAGGCCTCGCTGGGTGCACTGTTCCTATTTTGTATCTCTGATTGCCCGTCGTTGTAACAGGTTTATTTGTATGGAATTAATGCTGATATTATCAGATGCTGAAAAGACACAACACTCTGACTGCGCCAGATTTTTGACACGTGTAGTTGAAAATCCGAATACTCATACAAGTGGTTTTAAGAAGAAAGTTGTTTTGGTCAGACTTGAAACCTCAATGACCGAATAAATATTTTCAGGTTCTGATTTGAAAAACCCGTAGAAAAGTTGTTTGCTTAGTGAAAACTCACAGCAGGTCAGAGTAGATGAGATGGCCACCATTTAAATTTAGTTTGCGGTGTCATTTGGCCCTACTTACGGATCCTGCTCACATAAACTGCAGTGCAGTGGATGGGGGGATCAAGGGAACACGGAGTGGAGAAAAAAAGATAGTTGTTGTTTTAAAGTGTTAAATTGTCCTTTTTTATTTAAATAGCTTCTTATAATATGAGCCAACAGCAACAAAGGTAAATTGTGTTGGGAAACTTCTAAACAGCACATACTGGATGAACGCGACTCGTATTAAGGAACTTCTCTGATTTAAAGAAGATTCTAGGCTCATTCGTTTTTTAAACCTGGATTTTAATTAACTTTTAGAAAGGTGCCAGACTGGCAGGCTTGGCGCATGAAATCCTGCCTATTCCTATAACCAGTACAGCCCAAGCAGCAGCTGTCTCAGCTTTCCTACGCTGTCCTGACTCAGATCCGCACTCTACGGCTTGGATAAAAAAGATCTTGTTCTGGTCCATCTCTGGGGGAGCAGTTGTCTCACTGGAATACAAATGAAGAGGCAGTCTCTAGTGTAGACCAGCCCTTGTGTAAGGACCAGGGCTTTGAACTGATACTGGCAATGGAGTAAGAACCAGCAGGGGATGTGGAGCACCCTTTTGAAGTTTTTGACAGCTTTTCCTGTTAAGGGGATAGGTGGCTTCATTTTGCAGGAGTTGGCGTTTGTGTTATCTCCGCCTCCAGCTCCGGATACATGAGTTGCAGCTATCCACTCCGGAGATGACGATCATATGGCCGATTGTGGCTATGTACTAGTCCAAAAGGGAAGGGGTGTAGTCAAATGCGCACATCCCATTGCCAGCAAAAGGCCCTTACAACTGATACACCATTGTTTGGAATGCCTCGATGGAAGCAGATCAGGAAGCTTATCTAAGTCTATCCCCACCCCTCCTTTGGAGAAGCAGTTGCTTCAAAGAAATCCACCATATTTGCCACTTTTCTTTGCCTTGCTTTTATTTAAAACTATTAATACCAGTTCTGTCCTTTTCAGCCTACAATGCTCTATGTAAAGAAATTTCATCTCAATTCCTCAAGTGCCATCCCTTTCCTTAGCTTAGGGCTAGTGACAGGTGTCCCTTTGTTCTTGGATTTGACACACACCCAAATACCCTTGGAGCTTCAACTAGACAAAAAACTTCCACAGGCAGCAAAATGCCCAAATTAGCATTTTTGCTAATTCCACATAAATGCAAAGTTGCTGGCTCTGTGCCAGGAATCTTTCACACTATCCTACAATAGAAGAACAGGAGAGTTGGGATGAGGTGGGAGGTTTGGATGGGATGGGATGGAACTGTCCCGCCTCATATGGAAAAATAGTCTAAATAGAATTTTAGATTTAGAATTTTGGGAGCAAGCTCAAATTAAAAAGGGGAGGTTGCGGGGGGGGGGGGGGGGGCAGTTTGAATGGTGAAGAACTTTGCATTCCCCGAGACTGTCTTCAAGTGGCAGTTTCCTATCACAAGTTACCTGGTTGTGGTGCACTTAAAGTTCCCAGAATCCTCAGTTTCAATACTGTTACTTTTCTGAATGTCTGCATATCATTCTACACTGTTGCTGCACTTTCTCCATTTCTATTATATGGTTTTATCATCCATCCAATAGACCTATTTGCTTGTTATCCAAAGCTAGCTTACCTGTCCATGCCCCTTATTTAATTAGGCACTATCTAAGTTTCTTTGAGCTAGTTTGTGACTTAGACTATGAATCCCATACAAGGGAGTAAGGAATATGTACTCACCTCACGCTTCTACTTTGTACCTGGAGATTGATCCAGGCACATAGAAGTAAGTGGAGCTACCCATCTTCTGCTTACTAGCTAGGTGCTTTCCAAACAGAGGGAAAACACCTGCAGAAATCAAAACAGAGGGTGAACAGAGGGTGGGTGGGAATGGCTAGAGGAGATAAACCAGGATGGGATGGGTCATAATTTACTACTGGTATAGGCCACAAGTAAATTACTATGCCCCGGGAGCAAGGAAGAATCAGGGGATGAATTGTGTCTGCATACTAATGCCTTCCAGAGCTAATCCCAAGGTGGTGCAGTTTATGCACTTCACATTGCTCAAGACTGTGATGTAAAGTCCCAGTTTAGGTTGTGTTTTTATTCACAACACTTTTGACTGTATAATTAATTTTATAATTATCCTTATATCTGTTACTTAAACCAGATACTTTCCTGAGCAGTACTTGGTCACCATGATCTTGGTGCTCAGATACTAAGGTGATTGTCATAGAAGTAGTTATATAGCTTAGGTAAAAATATTATGATTATTATATTTATTATTTATTTTATTAGTGAGAAAAAATGAAGAAAGGGGAATATACCATCTGTCAATCAATTTAGATTCTTCTATTGTGTCCATCACTACTTCAGTGCTTTGGGAATGTAAAGCACTGTACAATTCTTACTATATGCCTGTGAGGTGTAGGTAGGTAAGTAAATATCTTCATTTTACAGGTTGGGACACAAACACTTAGAAAGTTTTAAAGAGGGGAGAGAGACCCACGCTGTGAAGTGCAAGGAGATGGGATCCACTAGGATCATTTCTAGTTTGAAGTGACTTCTCTGGGGCTATGCAGTGAGTGAGTGGCAAAACCAGGATTAGAGCTCAGGAATTCCTAGCTCTCAATCTTCTGCTTACTCTGCTTCCCTACCTACATTGCCTGAGGGGAGGGTGGAGAAATGAGAAGCATAAGATGATTTACTGCTGTTATGCCATGTACTACGGAGAGAATAGTTTTCTTTTAAATAGATTGTTGCTTGCAATTTTTTAAAAATGTCTGCTAAAATTCTGTTATGATTTAGCTGAATGGATTTTCCCATCACCTCTCTTTTTAAAGAATACCTAATTGGTGGCATAAAAAATATTGGCAGTGTCTTTCTCTTATCAATACATTAACTTTACCACACCTTATAGAAACCCTGTTGCCTATTTTTTGTTGTCTTGTATTTTTCTCCTACATGCCCACACTAAGCTGAAAATCCTCTGTTCTTGTCCTCTTAGACAAGCCCCTTATATAAATATCCTCCACTCCAAAAATATGCCTGTGCATTAGCAAAAATTCCAGGGCAGAACCATGCAGCACTCAGAACCCAAAATGCCCTGGGTAGACTCTCAGCATCTTACATCCAAGAGCTGCACTGGACTTTCTGCCTGTTGGACTTTAGACCTCGATCAAGCAAAGCACTTAAGCACATGACTGCAATGGGACTATTCATGCTTAAAGTATGTGCTTAAATGCTTTTCTGCATTGAGGGCCAACATAGAGGGTTGGCAAGTTATGTCCATTTACATGTATTGCTGCTAAGGAGGACATGATCATTAGAATCATAGAATATCAGGGTTGGAAGGGAGCTCAGGAGGTCATCTAATCCAACCCCCTGCTCAAAGCAGGACCAATTCCTAACTAAATCATCCCAGCCAGGGCTTTGTCAAGCCTGACCTTCAAAACCTCTAAGGAAGGAGATTCCATCACCTCCCTAGGTAACCCATTCCAGTGCTTCACCACCCTCCTAGTGAAAAAGTTTTTTCCTAATATCCAACCTAAACCTCCCCCACTGCAACTTGAGACCATTGCTCCTTGTTCTGTCATCTGCTACCACTGAGAACAGTCTAGATCCATCCTCTTTAGAACCCCCTTTCAGGTAGTTGAAAGTAGCTATCAAATCCCCCCTCATTCTTCTCTTCTGCAGACTAAACAATCCCAGTTCCCTCAGCCTCTCCTCATAAGTCACGTGCTCCAGCCCCCTAATCATTTTTGTTGCCTTCTGCTGGTCTCTTTCCAATTTTTCCACATCCTCTTGTAGTGTGGAGCCCAAAACTGGACATAGTACTCCAGATGAGGCCTCACCAATGTCGAATAGAGGGGAATGATCACGTCCCTCAATCTGCTGGCAATGCCCCTACTTATACAGCCCAAAATGCCATTAGCCTTCTTGGCAACAAGGGCACACTGTCAACTCATATTCAGCTTCTCATCCACTGTAACCCCTATGTCCTTTTCTGCAGAACTGCTGCCTAGCCATTCGGTCCCTAGTGTGTAGCAGTGCATGGGATTCTTCCGTCCTAAGTGCAAGACTCTGCAATTGTCCTTGTTGAACTTCATCAGGTTTCTTTTGGCCCAATCCTCTAATTTGTCTAGGTCCCTCTGTATCTTATCCCTACCCTCCAGCGTATCTACCACTCCTCCCAGTTTAGTGTCCTCTGCAAACTTGCCAAGAGTGCAGTCCATGCCATCCTCCAGATCATTAATGAAGATATTGAACAAAACTGTCCCCAGGACCAACCCTTGGGGCACTCCACTTGATACCGGCTGCCAACTAGACATGGAGCCATTGATCACTATCTGTTGAGCCCGATGATCTAGCCAGCTTTCTATCCACCTTATAGTCCATTCATCCAGCCCATTCTTCTTTAACTTGCCAGCAAGAATACTGTGGGAGACCATATCAAAAGCTTTGCTAACGTCAAGGAATAACACATCCAGTTTTCCCCTCATCCACCGAGCCAATTATCTCCTCATAGAAGGCAATTAGGTTAGTCGGGCATGACTTGCCCTTGGTGAATCCATGCTGACTATTCCTGATCACTTTCCTCTAAGTGCTTCAGAATTGATTCCTTGAGGACCTGCTCCATGATTTTTCCAGGGACTGAGGTGAGGCTGACTGGCCTGTAGTTCCCTGGATCCTCCTCCTTCCCTTTTTTAGAGATGGGCACTACATTCAGCCTTTTTCCAGTCATCCGGGACCTCCCCTGATCGCCATGAATTTTCAAAGATAATGGCCAATGGCTCTGCAATCACATCTGCCAACTCCTTTAGCACCCTCGGATGCAGCACATCCGGTCCCATGGATTTGTGCTCATCCAGTTTTTCTAAATAGTCCCAAACCACTTCTTTTTCCACAGAGGGCTGGTCACCTCCTCCCCATACTGTGCTGCCCAATGCAGTAGTCTGGGAGCTGATCTTGTTCATGAAGACAGAGGCAAAAAAAGGATTGAGTGCATTAGCTTTTTCTACATCCTCTGTCACTCTGATAGCTATTGGTAAAGGAGCAAATGAGGTTGAAAGACATGCTAAGATCCATGGTCTGCATTTCTTAATCAGAAAGCCAAACGAGTAAGAAGAACTATAGTCCCCATTAAACAGCATTCATTGCTGTTAGAATCTTTGGGTTTAAATCAGTATCTTGTGAACCTGCTGATTTAATGGATTTTCCAGTTTCATGTGTGCTCATGACTAAGGACTATGTCAAGTGACAGAAGAGAAAATTTACCCTTTTATTACATCTGTTGCAACACCATTCTAGTCAGGGTGCTTAAAGTTGGCTGGAATGTCACCTTGGGTTTTTTTGATTGTCTGAACTTTGTGTCTTCCTATGTGCTGGGAAAACCAAATTGAGCATTATTGCAATTGAAAAATAATAATAGCACATGAATGTTTATGATGGTTATTTCAGTTGAGATTTGTTCAAAATAAAAAAGATTTAGAGGTTGTTTTTTTTTGTACCACAAAGACAACAGTGAAGTCTGTGGCTTTGTTGGTTTCATAAAAATATTACTTCCTTGGAAGAAATCCTTGCTAAGCCAATCACTTATCCCTTCCTCTCTTTTTATGCAAAGAACTGCACCTGAGACCCCCACACATGTAGAATTGTATACAAGAAAAATATTCAGTGTACCTCAACCATGAATTGGCTCATGTAGGACATGTTGTAGTAGTAGCAGTCCAATAATCCAAAATGTAATAGGATGTTTAATGGAGTGCATGGTATTTGTCTCCTTATAAACATGAAATGATATTTGATGCATATTTTAAGATCAGAACAATGTAATTCATTGCATAATTATGATTTCACAGAAGGTTTGGCATAGGTTTTCTTTTATAATGTGTATCAATGGCTGTCAAGCCCACCCAAATTGCACAACTGGAGGTGATGACCATTACCACTTTATCAGATCTGACCACTTAAACCAAAGTTTGATTGAGCAAACATAAAGCTCTGAAAATGTGGAATAGTGTGTATTTGTAACATAATCACTAACATTATACCACTGCCGTTTTTACAAGCAGTTTAGTTTTCCTCTGTTAGCCAGAGTGTATTTTTACCTTTCCTCTAGCATAAGTCACTTCTACTGTAAAAACCTGTATTGCAGAAAAGAGAGTAAAGGTAAATATCCTCCTCTTTGCTGTGGATGACTAACCCTAACAAATGTTAGTAGGAGTTCTCCATGTGAATAGGGAGAAGAATTTATGATATCCTATAATTAACTTTTAACATAACTGGTTTAAACATCTGTCAAGGCGATTCTGATTTTATTTTTTAAATCACAAGATCTGGATTAATGGGTAACTTCTCACCCCATCTCCTGCCATATCTAGTCCCTACGGATAATGTGACTATTCCTAGAAATTCTGAGAACAAACAAGCTTTCTGTGAAGATATGCACATTGTATGTAGGGTGTTAATCATCATAGGATAGACCTGATTCAAATCTATAGTACCACAAGGAAAGCCACAGAAGGTGCAGTGGGTTGAGTTTGGAGAAGCACCCAGAAGTTTGGCTGTTAATCCAAATTCTATCCCTGATCCTGCAATGAGCTCTAAACAAGCAGATCTTTGATGCAGAGCCCCATTCAAATCCCTGGTATTCTATTGTGGGCACTGCAGTCTGTACAGCTGGAGCAATTTGTATGATTGGGATTTTTAACTGCTCTATGGGCCTGATCCAAATAGAGCTGTATGACTAATGGATTTTTTAATTCCCTGGCAATTTTGAAAAATCAAAAAAAATCGTTTCAGGTCAACATTTTCCAAAAATTTTACTGAATCAAAAAGTTGACAATTTCATTTTTGGGTTGAATGACAAATGGGCTTTTTAGATAATATCCAAATGTTTCACTGATTTTTAACCATTTTTAAAACATTTTACTTTTAAAAAGATAACAAATTTTGAAACAAAGTTGTTTCAAACCAAAAAAAAATCAAAACATTTTGTTTCAAAAATGTCAAAACAAAGTTTTTTTTTTTTAAAAAATCAAAAGAATTCTGCAAGGTTTGTTTAACCAAAACATTTTGGCGAAACAGACACGAATTCAATAAACATTTTGGTGTCACTTAATTTGCATTTTTCACTGGAAAAGTTTTTTGGCCAAAACTTTTCACCTGGTTCTAGGGCCAAGAGCTATTGGAATCACTGGGATTCTTTCTATTGACCCCCCCCCAATGGGGTGTTAGATCAGGGTCTGTTTGAGCTTTTGGGGGCTACAAAATTAAAATACAACTCTCACAAGAATTTCCAGGACATCCTGTTTCCAGGTGGGCTGGAAATATCATAAGAGACTATTCTCATGGTATTTCATTACTTCTGGTTCCACTGCAGAAAACAGACCAAGCATAAAGGCTAGTGCGGAGGGTGAGGCGATATATATTTCATATGTGAAAGCAGGTTCAGTTTTGGTTAAGTTCAAGTAATTGGCAGAATTTCAAGTGAGTCCTTACTATATGCGGGCTGGTTTATTCATCTCTACTTATTATGCCCTTATACAATTCCAGATTTCCTGTGGCAGTCCTTTCACAAACACAGCTCTGATTAAACTCAATGGGAGTTCTGCTTGAGGAATTAAGAGGCATGAAAACCACATTCTGTAATTCCATGATTTTCACATTTAGAAGATGACAAACTCCCTACACAGCACTTTCTCAGCCTTATATGCATCTCAAGAATGTGGATGCCAAAGGAAAGAGGCAGAGAATGTCCAAAAATGAGTTGATGGTTGTACTGAGTGCTTATGCCGTTTCATAATGAAAGATTATTGAACATTTCCCCAAAAAGCAGCTGTGCAAACTACTCTTACTATGGGAGGAGAAAGCATGCACACTAATCCTTGAACCAGTGCTCCAAGTCCATAGATTCCCATGTGTACATTTGATCTCTCAAAGGAAATACCTGTTAGAGTTGCAAGAGTCCTATAAACTAAACACTTACAAATTCTCTGTACAATTTCCCACCAAAACATCAAGCCAATTCACAATTCATTTTTAATACATAAAATCATAGTTCACTAACCTGAGGAACAAATTTGTCCCTGTTGTCATTTCACTGACCTTAGTTCATCTACACCAGGGATAAATGTATGCCTAAAACAAAACCACAAAATCCATTCACTCAAGACCCTTTTCTTTTGTATGTAAAGGTTCTTTTTCATCCATGAAAGCAGCAAGGAGACCTGTGGCACCTTATAGACTAACAGACGTATAGGAGCATGAGCTTTCATGGGTGAATACCCACTTCTTCGGATGCATGGCGAAGAAGTGGGTATTCACCCACGAAAGCTCATGCTCCTATATGTCTGTTAGTCTATAAGGTGCCACCGGACTCCTTGCTGCTTTTACAGATCCAAACTAACACGGCTACCCCTTTGATACTTTTCATCCATGGTGCCTTCTTGTAATGCTGCAGATAATATCCTGCCACTCTTTAAACACCATGGCCTGGCCTTGGGTAAGTAGGTAGGCACATACATCTTGAAGGCAGGGAAAGGAGAAAATTCACCAGAAGTTTCCAAGGGTTGTTAAATACCAAAATAACATGAGCCAGAGTCTAATGCAAATCAGTATCACTGTAGCTCCATTTACATTGGAGCTACAATGATTGACACTAGCTGAGTCTCTTCACTGACCTTAGTTCATCTACACCAGGGATAAATGTATGCCTAAAACAAAACCACAAAATCCATTCACTCAAGACCCTTTTCTTTTGTATGTAAAGGTTCTCTTTCATCCATGAAAGCAGCAAGGAGACCTGTGGCACCTTATAGACTAACAGACGTATAGGAGCATGAGCTTTCATGGGTGAATACCCACTTCTTCGGATGCATGGCGAAGAAGCCATCTTGAAGGCAGGGAAAGGAGAAAATTCACCAGAAGTTTCCAAGGGTTGTTAAATACCAAAATAACATGAGCCAGAGTCTAATGCAAATCAGTATCACTGTAGCTCCATTTACATTGGAGCTACAATGATTGACACTAGCTGAGTCTCTGACCCCGTTGCTTTATTTCCTGTTGGTCAAAGCTGCATAATAGGGATTGTGAATAAGGGCCTAATTCAGCACCCTGACTCATAAGCAGTCCCATTGAAGCCAAATGGACTGCAGACCTGATGCTAGATATGTGTGAAGAATATAATTCATTGTCATTAGGAGTGTCAACATGTTTGTACTCTTCCAATTAACTAATGAAATTTCATTGTATAAAATATTCATAGGTTTCAAGGCCAAAGGGGAATATTATGATTATCTAGTCTGTCCTACTGTATAACACAGGCCGCAGAACTTCCCTAAAACAATTCCTAGGAAATTATCTTTTATGGGGGAAAAATCCAGTCTTGATTTAATATGAAGCTATTAAGAGAACGTTACTAAAGGCAAAATTCTCCCCTCACATCTGCATAGTGGCTCTTGACTCCCGGTGTTCTGCTTTCCCTACACACATGGAACTCCCACCAAGGTAAATGGTAATTCTAGTCCATGTAGGGAGCACAAAATACTGGAATTGAGATCCACCAGGTGGATTGGAGAGCAGATTTTTAGCATAGCGAGTCTGATCTAGCTCATATTTAAAAATCAACTCCCACTGAAGTCAATAGGACACTTTCCATTGAACTGTGCCCTAAGTATATACTGAGTGAATAACTGACTTTTATTTTTAATTTTTTAAGTTTGGAGGCCAAACTGAAATACAAAATTCCTTTTAGTTTTAACCTAATGTGAATTTGTTTTAGTTTTTTCTCATTGAGACAAAAATTAATTTGGGTGAAAGAAAATGTTTTGATCCAATGAATTCTAGATCACTTTCATGTCATTTTCTGATGGTTTTTCCCCCTCACCCATTTTTTTGGTTAAAAAATTAGCTAAATTTTTAAAGAAAATGCCATTTAGAAATAATCAAAATCAAATGTTTCAAAACAAAGTTGGAAGAAAAAAACTTGGCAATGGACAAAGCTCTTCATTTTTAAAATGGGCAATACAATTTTGTTTTCACTTTTTTTTTTTTTTTTTTAAGTTATGTTGGCGGGTGGGCTGAAATGGTTCATCTAAAATTAACCAGAATTCACAAATAGTTTGTTCCATGAAACATTCTTTTTTTGTGAATTTATTATTTGCCAAAAAAATTTCACCGAAGTCTAGTACCTATATGTACCTCCAAAGCTCTCCCCCAGTTGTCAGAGCTAAGAATCCAGGTTCTAACAGAGCTAGAAGAGAATTCTGAGTTTGCTGTAAAAAATCTCATGGCTTGCTCACCTTTTTGTTCAGAATTCAATGACTACATGTGGGTAGTATTTTAAGCACAAACTGGGTTGATCCAGACCACACATGCACCTGCAGAAACAAACATTTCATCTCTTTAGAGCTGATGAGAAGAATGCACCAACCTTGCTCGGCCTAGGTGAAATTGGATATACCGCCACCCTCACAGTCAATAAATTACATTGGCTAGAAATGGGGAAAATGTCCACAATTCCTGCTTGCTAAGCCCGGAGAATATAAATTCAGTGTGCACACAAACATACTCAAGCTACTAACTTAATTTCTAGAGCTTGGACATCAGTACTTTTATTATAAATCGATGAGCACATCGGCAAATAAGCCTGCCAAACATAAAATATGGACATGCTAACTTCTGACCAGTATGTTACTTAATGTTCCAGAATTGCTGTATGTTAAAAATCAGGGTTGGGCATTAGTTCTTTGAATGTTGCCTCTCATATTTAAATTCAACTGTAAAAGTACTGTGACTAGCATCAGTATAAGTTGAGCTGTTGCTATCCTGAATAATTTATCCTAGAAACTATTATGAAGCTATAATAATTACTGGGGAATATTATGATTTACAATTAGCTCCCACAATTTACAATTAGGCTTAACTCAAATGTAGACCAAGTGCAATATCAAATAACACTTAAATCAAGTGCTGTGCTTATGTGATTTTTGTGTTGTTATTGTCAGAGAGCTATAATTTTGGCATCATTAGGATGAAAGCAACAAACGTTTTGACATTAAAAAGTTACATTACACAGTGATCAGTTATTCCCTATCAGACTGGCTCAGATGGAGAGTGCAGAATGTTTTCACTACTAATCTAGCCAACACTCTTCCCAGTGCTGTCATTCTAATTGCTCTTCTACCCCAGAAAGAAAACGTGCTGCAGAAGGAGGACACAGCAAAACTTGTAGAAGAACTGAAATAGCCTTGTCAAGTCTGTAGCTTTTTTAATAATGGTAGTTGGGTCTTTTCTCCCCATTTATTCTTAGTCAAACTACCAATAAAATATAAAGGTTTAAATAAATTAATCTGTTACTAGGCAACTCTCGCTTCTAGAAGTATGTTTCTCATTAAGAATGTTGGCACTTCTTGATTTCCAGGGTAGAAATGTGTCCCAGAATTCTGTTCAACTTGCACATTCACAGGATACTTTGTCAGTCAACTGCACATTTACAGTGTTTTCTGTTTGTTGTAAGTATCATCATAAAGGGTTAGGACTCTCTTGTCTTGAAATGTCATGTTGTCCTATAGCTCTGTGTTATGAGTTGACTGTCCCCTATTCCCTTACGTCCACAGATTTCTTACCCCCATTCTCCCATTAAGTGTTTTTTTCTTGATTGTGTCTCTGCTCCCATCAGTAACTACAAGAAAAGAAAAGTGGGCTTATTGGACTGGGCCTCCTTTGCTTACAGCACCTCCTTCAGGTGGGTGGAAGTAGGAAGTGCAGCAGCATCTCTGCTTCCTACTGCCCTTCAATCTGAAGAAGGGATTGGGAGAGCTGATGGGCAGGAGCCTGAGAGCATCCAGCTGGAGACTGGAGGAGGAAGCTGGAGAAGGGTGCATGCATACAGGAGCAGGAGTAGAACCAGGAGAGGAACAGCTGCTCTCCAGCTGCATTAAAGGTCTGGCACACACTGCAGTAAGACTCCAGCTATTTGTTTCCATGGTGGGAGAGCTGCTATTGGCTGAATAGAAATGGCTGAATTTGAGATGCAATTTTCAGCCTATAGTTTGCTCGAATACTTTCACTCTATGGTGAGTGTCACGGAGTCCCCGGGCGATGCTCTGCAACTGCTCCCTACAAAGCCAGTCAGGACTCTGGTGAAGTCTCCTTTCTGTGAGCAGACTGTCTTCAGGGCAAGAAACTCACACGGCTTCACCTTCCTGGGTCTGACCTTGGAGCATTCAGCATCCTCTGTCCCTCCGTGCGCTTCCCACAGCAAGTCCCCCCAGGTGGCGTCCTGGGGAAGCCAGAGGGTCCTGCACCCCCACTTCGCAGTCAGATGTGACTCTTAGCCAGCCAGTAAAACAGAGGTTTATTAGATGACAGGAACATGGTCTAAAACAGAGCTTGTAGGTACAGAGACCAGGACCCCTCAGCCGGGTCCATTTTGGGGGGCAGTGAGCCAGACACCCATGTCTGCACTTCACTCCTCGTCCCCAGCTAGCTCCAAACTGAAACTCTCCAGTCCCTCCTCTCTGGCCTTTGTCTCTTTCCTGGGCCAGGAGGTCACCTGATCTTTGTTCTCCAACACCTTCAGTTGGCATCTTTGCAAAGGAGGGGCCCAGGCCATTAGTTGCCAGGAGACAGAGTGCCGGCCATTCTCTGTGCAGACAGTATCACAGGGGCCATCTTGGGCTCTGCAACAATTATACACCCTGATCCCCACACCTAGATACCTAAGAAATGCATAGGGGAAACTGAGGCATCCACACAGTATTCAGAGAAAACATTAAGAACATACCCACTTCGTCACAGTGAGTGGTCGCTGGTGTTGGTTTGTTTCTGGTTCCTGACAGGATGACTGAAGCTGTTAAGCAAGAGAAAAGCAAATGAAAAATAGAGCTGAATGAAAGTGGTGGGTTTTTTTTTTTTTTGTTTTTTGTTTTTTGTTACAAACTCCAACTTTTTTTCAAAATCTGAGATGTAATTGAAATTCAAGCAATCCTAATGACAAGTAACACACCTCCACTAAGAACTGGTGAAAGTTTGAAGCTCTCTCAGGTTTTCATGATAACTTTGCGGTTGTCAGAATAATGCAAAGCAAATCATTTGTGGCTCAGATTTGATTTGGTGGCATGTACAGGATCATAGTATTCATTATTCAAAAATTCTCAATTAGCTCTCTGTATAATATAAATGTGTAGCTAGATCTACCTTACTGCCTCTGCAGATGGTGCCTCCAGATTGGAATTGAGGCACATTAGTAAAGCTGGGTGGAGAAGCTTTCAGGGCTGCTGCTTGTGTTGTACCTGAGGTCTAGTCTAACCTACAAACTTAGGTCATAGAATCATAGATTACGGTTGGAAGAGAACTCAGGAGGTCATTTAGTCCAACCCCCTGCTCAAAGCAGGACCAACCCCAACTAAATCATCCCAGCCAGGACTTTGTCAAGCTGGGCCTTAAAAACCTCTAAGGATTGAGATTCCACCACCTCCCTAGGTAACCCATTCCCTTGCTTCACCCCCTCCTAGTGAAATAGTGTTTCCTAATATCCACCTAGACCTCCCCCACTGCAACTTCAGACCATATTGCTCCTTGGTCTGTCATCTGCCACCACTGAGAACAGCCTAGCTCCATCTTCTTTGGAACCCCCCCTTCAGGTAGTTGAAGGCTGCTATCAAATCCCCTCTCACTCTTCTTTTCTGCAGACTGACTAAGTCTAGTTCCCGCCACCTCTCCTCATAAGTCATGTGCTCCTGCCCCCTAATAATTTTTGTTGTCCTCTGCTGGACTCTCTCCAATTTGTCCACATCCTTTCTGTAATGGGGGGGGGGGAAGTTGGAGGGAGGTGGTGGCAAACCTGGACACAATACTTCAGATGTGGCCTCACCAGTGCTGAATAGAGGGAAATAATCACTTCCCTCGATCTGCTGGCAATGCTCCTACTAATGCAGCCCAATATGCCGTTAGCCTTCTTGGCAACAAGGGCACATTGTTGCCTCATATCCAGCTTCTCGTCCACTGTAATCCCCAGGTCCTTTTCTGCACAACTGCCGCTTAGCCAGTCGGTCCCCAGCCTATAGCAGTGCATGGGATTCTTCCGTCCTAAGTGCAGGACTCTGCACTTGTCCTTGTTGAACCTCATCAGATTTCTTTTGGCCCAATCCTCCAATTTGTCTAAGTCACTCTGGATCCTATCCCTAACCTCCAGCATATCTACCTCTTCCCCCAAGCTTAAGCCGTGTTAAGTTGATCTAATAATGCATGTGTCTACGCTACTGAGTCCCTTCTGCCAACCTAAGTGGCCTGTAAAGTTGACTTCTGTACTCCACCTCCAAGAGAGGTGTAGCACTTGATTCGACATCCACAGGTCAACATGGGGATAGTGTAAACCCTGCATTGTGTAATTTGAAGGCATTGGCTTCCAGGAGGTGTACTACAGTGCTCCACTGTCACTGTTCTGGAGAGCATTTTCAACTCCACTGCATGTCAGCCAGGTACACAGGAAACAGCCGTGCCCCGGGAACTTTTGAATTTTCATTTTCTGATTGATCAGTATGGAGAGCTCACTAGCACAGCTGATCATGGAGACTCAAGGCTGCAAATGCACTCCAGCATGGAGTACACAGGAGGTGGTGGATCTTGTTGCTGTGTGGGGAAAAGAGTCTGTGAAGGCACAGCTCCAATCCAGCAGAAAAAATGCTGACATCTATGCCAAGATCGCATGAGGGTGAGGTATAGGGGAGAAGAGCTACACCAGGGATACGCAGCAGTGCCGCGTGAAAATAAAGGAGCTTCAGCAAGTGTACCAGAAGACAGTGAGGTGAACACTCTCTCTTTCTGGTTCTGCCCACAGACACGCCACTTTTATGAGGAGCTGCATGCGATTGTCAGCAGTGACCCCACCACTACCCCAAAATGCTCCATGGATACGTCCCAGTAACCCAGGGCGACACTGAGCAACAACAAGAAGGACACTGTTGATGAGGAAGAGGAGGAGAATGTGAGGAAGGCAAGCGGCAGATCCATTCTCCCCAACAGCCAACGACTATTTTTAACGCTGGAACCCATCCCTTCACAGGACCAGATGGTGGCAGAGCATGATGCCCTGGAAGGCACCTCTGGTGAGTACACATTTCCAGTCAATTTGTAGTAATACATGCTATTATTTTTTATGTTGAATCTGAACAAATATTAGGTGTAGTGGGTATTGGTGGCAACTCCAGCTATGCAGCGGGTGCTCTCTGAAAAAGACTATTCATGTGCACGGGGATGGCCTGTGAATCCTCCATGGAAATCTCTAGGAAGCTTTCATGGAGGTACTCCGCAATCAGTTTCTGGGAAGGGCTGCCTTATTTTACCCACCATGGTAGGACACTTTCCCGCACCACTCCAGTATTAACTCTGCTGGCATCATTGCAGCACACAGCATTGTAGAATAGGACCAGGTCTATACCAGTTGCTTGCAGCATCTGCTCCCTTGCTGCCTCTGTTATCCTCAGGAGACTGATATCACATAGGGCCACCTAGGGGAAACGGGGGAAATTTTCAATGCAAGCCCTTGAACCGCAAACCATTCAACAAGTAATCCTCCTGGGATGACCAGATGTCCTGATTTTATAGGGACAGTCCCGATTTTGGGGTCTTTTTCTTATATAGGCTCCTATTACCCTCCACCCCCTGTCCCAATTTTTCACATTTGCTGTCTGGTCACCCTAAATCCACCCCCCATTTGGTGAAATATAGGTCACATAACCACGCTTTCCCAAACATGTTTTGGTTGCAAGGGATCACCGTGTATTGCAAGCAGCATTGTGGGGGGGAAAAAGTGGTGTGGCTTCCTGTTTGTCTTCCTCCCCCCCGCCCCCAACCTGCTGCCGCTTTTGTAAAAACAAACTATTTGGGGGGCTTTACGCTGGTGCCTGTCCTTAAGCACCATCCAGGTTGCTAGAGGAAAGGGGGCTTTTCTCAAGTTCCAACCTGTGATTCCAAGGATGTTTTCACAAAAGCAGCAGCACAAGACCTCTCGCCCATGCCTTGTGGCCTTACTCTCACCATGGCTGGAGCAGCAAACAGACTCTTACAACAGCCAGTAGTTGTGATTATGTTGTGGCTGGCAGGGAAGTGTATTGAGGGGTGTTTGTTTTAGATACAAGGTTTTCTTTTAATTAAAGAAAAAAAATGTATGTGCTGTCAATGTTACCCTTGTGCTTTGCATTCGTTGCAGCTGAAACCTTATTTGTTGGCACATCCTCCACACCGGGACAGAGACTTTCCCAAATTAGAAGGTGAAAAAATAAGACTTGAGGACATGTTCAATGAGTTAATGTGCGCCTCTGAGAGTGACAAGATGGAGCTCAGAGCATGGAGGATTTCACTGTCCAAGAACCTGGCCATGGACAGGGAGGAAAGGAGATCATGCAGGGAACAAGAGTGTGCCACATGGGAAGAGATGCTGCAGATTATGAAGGAGCAATCGGACATGTTGGGACATCTGGTTCAGGTTCAAGAAAGGCAGCTGGGTGGTAGATTCCCTCTACAGCCTGTGCTGAACCTGCTGCCATCATCACCCATCCTCCTCCACCAAACGTCTAATGAGGCAGGGGATGGGGGGGGGGGGAAGTTTGGTATCCCTTGCACTCAACACCAGGGGAGGGTACAAGGACCAGAAGGTGCCCATTCCCACCCCTTTGATTGTCACTACAGTGCATCTGTAAGCAAGCTTTCCTTGTTTCTCCTCTCTCCTCCCCCCGCGTTATCAGCCCTTTTGCCCCAGGTTATCTTACTTTTATTTGCTGTCTCTGTGTTTTTGTGTGCATAATAAAACGTAATGGACTGAGGAGAAAAGGCTCTATTCAATCCACACACAGTGGTTGGTGGGAGTGGAGTTTACAAGGGAGAAAATACAATGGAGGGGACAGTTTGGTAAGGAACAACACAGGTAAGTGTCACATTAATCTGACTCATTGCTGAAACTGGCTTTCAAAGCCTCACAGAGAGGCAGAGCCTCTTGATGTGCTCTTCTTATTGCCCTAGTGTCTGGCTGCTCAAAATTGGCTGCCAGGCAATCTGCTTCAACCCCCCACCACAGCAGAAACTTCTCCCTTTGTTTCATAGATATTATGGAGCACACAGCAGGCAGCAATAACAATGGGGATATTGCTTTCACTAAGATCTAACCTAGTAAGCAAACAGCGCCAGCGACCTTTTAAAAGTACAAAGACACATTCCACCACCATTCTGCACTTGCTCAGTCTATGGTTGAATCGGTCCTTGTTGCTGTTCAGGCTGCCAGCATATGGCTTCATAAGCCATGGGAGCAAGGGGTAGGCTGGGTCTCCCAGGATCACGACTGGCATATCAACATCATCAATGGTTATTTGCAGTCTGGAAAGAAAGTCCCTGCTTACAGCTTTCTGAACAGACCTGTGTCCCTAATGATGCGCACATCATGCACCATTCATGACCATCCCACGTTGGTATCGGTGAAACGGCCCTTGTGATCCACCAGCGCTTACAACACCATTGAGAAGTACCCCTTTGGGTTTATGTACTCTTTGGCAAGGCGATCTGGTGCCAACGTAGGGATATGCATTCTGTTTATTGCCCCACCGCAGTTAGAGAACCCCGTCGTGGCAAAACCCTCCACTGTGTCCTGCATGATGCCCAGAAACACTACCCTTCTTAGCAGAAGTCTGTTAATGCCCCTGACCACTTGGATCACAACAGATCCCACAGTAGATTTACCCACTCCAAATTGATGCCCTATTGACCAGTAGCAGTCTGGTGTTGCAAGCTTCCACAGAACTATCGCCACTCACTTCTCCACTGTCAGAGCAGCTCTCATTTTAGTAGTGCTGTGCTTCGGGGCTGGGGAAAGCTCTTCACACAGTTCTTGGAAAGTGACCTTATGTATTTGAAAGTTCTGCAGCCACTGCTCGTCGTCCCATAGCCGCATAATGATGCGGTCCCACCAGTCAGTGCTTGTTTTCCAGGCCTAGAAATTGTGGTCAACTCTGTCAAGGTGATGTGTAACTGTTGCCAGCAACTGTTAATTGCTCCACTCTGTCTTCCAGCAGGGCTGCTTGCTTCCAGCAGAGCATCTCATTGTTCTGTGCAGCGGCTCTTGTATCGGCTGTGTAAATACTGCAGGATTAGATACAAAGTATTTCTAATATTCACAACAACAGTGTACAGTTGAACGGGGTCCATGCTTATCGTGCTATGGCGTGCGTGTGGGTAACCCAGACTTGCAAAATAGGCTTGGTTTGTTTGCTGTTGATTTCAGGGAGGGAGGGAGGTAAGTGCATCATGGGAGGCTAATGCCATGTTCCTATAACCACCTGTGCCAATGTTTTGGTCCCATAAAGCATTGCAAGCCCAACCCAAAATTCCAATCTGCTACGTGCACTGTGGAATAGCTACCCACAGTGCTCCATGGGTCGATGCAAGCCCTGCTAGTGAGGATGCAGTCCACCGACACAATGAGCGTAGTGTGGACACACAAAATCAACTCGCTTAAATCGGAGGCTTGATGTTGACTTACATAAAGTCAACTTAACTTTCTAGTGTCGACATGGCCTGAGTTGTGAACAAACAGAGGATTTCAGGAGTTTCATCAGGGAGTTAAGTTCTAGCCTAACATCTCCCATGTCAGTGACCTGGATGTGGGCACTTGTACCTAGTGATCAGAGCAGAAGTCAGTAGCCAGGAATTGGAGCCCAAAGTCAGATGCCACAGCCAATGGTCAGAGGCAACGTTAGAGTTCAGGAATTGGAACCGAGGCTCAGAACGAGGTTATCACATGTTAGGCAATGCAGGGGTCAAGGCAGGAGCTGGCATGGAACAAGGCACACACTACATGGCAATTGCTGAATTTTAAGGTAGGTTGATTTGGAAGAAGATCCAAAACAGAGAAAAGGTCACTACTGACACAATCAGCGACTCTATGGACTCCATGCTTACAAAAGTGAATTTGTTCCACTATCTCCTATTCTAGTCCATTTTCTATGGCACTTGATCCTCATTCATTCCATGGCAGTAGTGCTGAATGGGGGGGGAAATAATTCCTGTTCCAACTATAGAAAGTAATTTGTTGATTTATTTAGATATCAAAAACCCCAGCTTTGCCCTTTCAGTGGTGGCAATAATACACTGAGCTTCCTCCACATGGATTAGTTGAGGATATTTTAATAGTATCTGGAGGTATTTATGGGTAATAGTTTTTATGGTCCTGTTAGTGAAGCTGTTTGTAGCCTTGATACCAAGTTATGTGAGTAACCATTTCTACTTTTAATTATATGATCTCTTGCAAATGATTGATCAAACAAAGCAAGCACACAATAATTTTCTGAATTATACAAACAGTCCTCCATCTGAGAACAGTGGGCCTCATTCTCCACTTCATTACACAAACTGATGCTGGTATGACTTCAATGACTTCAACAGTAAAACTGGTACAAAACAGTGGAGAACCAGGTCCTGTAAGTCCTGGCCCTGGTAGGGATTTCTTAAAAAACAAAATAGAAATTTTTATGTTTTTGTATTATTTTATCTGCAAACAGAAGCATTACAATTCCCGACTTGATTTTTTTCTAAGTTTGATTCAGAGAAGTGGATTCATACTTTGATAATTTCACAGACATTCATGAAATCTTATGTTCAATTATGATTTCATAAGATTGTAGTTTCTAGTATGAAAATCATACCAATGTATATTTGCAATCTTTTTGTATTGCTCATTAAAACAGTAAGAGGAAAACTCAAAAGGTTTAACTTCTTATCCATGTTATATTGTTTAGATGCAATATATGATTTTGGAACTTACTAGAAGTAAAGCAGTAATGGCAACCACATTCAGTTATGATATCCCTAAAGTTAGAGTGAAGTGCTGCAGTGGATCAGGCACAATTTCTAAACAATTGAAAATATATATTCAGGGATTATATTAGGTTCCAAAATTGGATGAGACATGAGTCTAGAGTATTTGGCTTAGAAAATTTATAACACATGGGTTTTATTAACATATACCTTACTCTAACTGTGGCTGCGCAAACAAAAGTGGTTCCACATGGTTGATAAAAGGCATGATCAAGAAAGGAGAAGAAAAATGTTTCAATTTGCCTCACTGCCTCCGGAAATCTGCAGATTGACAACTGAATTATTTTGCTTCTACTGAAGTGTATGTAATCACTGAAGTCTGACTGTATCTCCATTCAAATGGGCGGGGGAATGGCAGATGTATTAAACTAAACAAAACCCAGTCATAAATGCATCTAATGTCTATACATGCAAACTTGAAAGCTTTTCCTCCTTGTGCCACTTGCAATCAATATTCTTCCTGTAGCACTTCATGAATAAGGATTTGGAGGGTAAGTTGAGAAGTATGGTTAGGTATCATCTTTATTTAGAGGAACAAGCTCCAAACACTACCAACATTATTCTAATTAATGTGAGACAGGTTAAATAAATATAATATTATGCAGTCACATCTTACCTATATAATTTCTATAATCAGAAATGACTCCCAAGGCATCCACTAGTTTATTCACCTGGAACATTATTTCACCCACCATTGAAATACATCCACTTCTGGAATGTAAAGTGACACCTCTTTAACAGCACAAAGCAACACTATGCAAAACTTTAGGATGGTGGTCTATTTCTATGTTGAGTGGAATTATGCTTACACACATAATATATCTGTAATATTCTTAGCATTCTGGAAGCTGAGCAGCACTTAAGCATACTGTAGTATGTGTGAGACAATATAGCCAATGCTGATATCAGTTACTGTATGAACATTACACAGTCACTATTATGTGACAAAATGTTCCTAAATATAGATTTTATAAAGAGGGAGGCACTCGGAGTTTAGAAAACAGCTAGTATAAGTGTTCCTGGGAATTAGTGCCCCATAAGTCTAACTTCTAACCCTAGTAAAATAATAAAACAAAAATTGAGAGAGAAAATTACTAATGAAAGGCCAGATACGAATATGCTAACTCACCTTGAATAGTCCATTACTCCCTGAAATCAATGAGAGTGACTGTAGAGTAAAATACTACTCAGCATGAGTAAAGTTTTCAGAATCTGGCACTTAGGGGAACAGCAGAATCATGGGCAATATGCAGGTTGGCCTTTCTAAGAATAAATCAAGCCAGACCCCATGTATTTCTTTTTCATGGACTAAAAGGGGGCCTCTGTAATACACCTCTTCAAAGAACATTTCTTCCCACATCCTACCCATTTTGCATCATCCCCACAAAAGCAGCAGCTCTGCTATTCCTCCTACCTCCTCACAAGAGGCCTCTGATCTTCACCTTTCTTCTCCCAATCTACAGGTATCTCTCATACTCCTCTCTTTATTCCCTATCCTTCATTCATGGGTAGGTGCCTCATTCCTCTCCTCCAGTGGTAGCTGATTCAGTCCCCAACTGAATGGTGAGTGGACCAATATTTTCCTCCCCAACATACCAAGATCTTCAGGGATCTGGGGCATGCAGGCAAAGAGGTAGCTGGGGGACCTTCATTGCTTCCTACTGTAACCCTTCTGCCCATCTAAGTTGGCAGCAACAAGGGCCGGGTTCTGTATCTAGGGGTTCCGCTTCAATAACACAGTGCAAAACCGGCTCGAGCCCCCACCCAGTGACCTGGGACAATTACATACCACCCCCTGGGTGCCTCTAAGAGGCAATACTTCCCCTCTCGCAAGCACGGAGTCTGAGTGTAACAGAAAATGTTTAATAACATGAGGTAAACGACATCAGCATTAAATTGGAAAAACACCACAACTAGAGTTCATAGACCAAACCATGAGCGAAGACCCACCCCAGCAAATTGGGCCGTGTCCTCTCCCGTTGGTTCTTGGAACCAGCGACCCAAGAATCACCAAAGTCCCAAAAGTCCGACAACCCCCCAAAGTCTCTGTCCCTGATCAGTGCAGCCCCAGAGTTCAAAAGGGGGGTGTGTGTGAGCAGGGTGTTAAGGGGCACCTTACGTGATCCGAGGCCAACCGGCTGCTTCTCCGTGGGGTTCCACCCAGCCTTCACCACGAACTGCTCCACTCCACCCGCAGTCCCACTCCTGCCGTCCCACGAACTGCTCTGGCAGCTGCTCCGCTCCGCTCACCGACCTGTGAGCCGTGCCGCTCCGCGCCGCTCCGCTCACCGACCTGTGAGCCGTGCCGCTCCGCGCCGCTCCGCTCACCGACCTGTGAGCCGTGCCGCACCGCGCTGCTCCGCTCCGCTCACCGACCTGTGAGCCGCTCCGCTCCACTCCAGCCGTCCCTTGGGCCGCTCCCACAAGGCTCTGTTCTGTTAGCTGCTCCTCCAGCCGCTCCACTCACCGACCTGTGAGTCGCTCAGCGCCACTCCAACTGTCCCACAAGGCTCCACTCTGCTAGCTGCTCTGCCAGCCGCTTAGCATTATAGCTTCAGGCTCCCCCACTAGTTAACACCGCCTCAGTGATCTCAGCTCTTTTGTGATTTCAGCTCATAGTAGGGGAGCCGCAGTGCTAGTGCACCACTGGCCCAAAGTGAATTCAGTTCAGCAGTCTGTAACTAGACTTCTAATGGAATCAAAAGTTAGCTCTGATATTCAACAATGGAGAGAGGAGGTAGTGCAATTGGTGTTTCAACCCCTCAGAGAGGGCCCATACCATCAGGTACAAATACCTGTCCCCATCCTCTCTCAATTCACTGGGTTTTGTAACCCATGCCCCTTGACAAGCACATGCTACTTAGGTAATGGTGAATGACTCACTCAGTCCTTCTGTCATACACAGTTCCACTGGCCTTGATTCACAGAATCAGGGTAACAAAACTTTATTCTTCCTGCCCCAATAACAGAGAAACTGGGGATCCCACACCAGCCAAAGTAACCACTTTGAGTTGCTGTTGTTTCATGCCAGGCGAGTGGGTGTGCCTATGCAAACAAGATCAGCCCCTGGAGTTCTTTTCCACACTCGCCATAATTCACCACCAGATGTCAGGGTAGAGCTCATCCTGACTCTGCTTACACTACTATTTCTTCCCCTGTAGTCCAATCCTGCACCCAGGCTTCTTTCCCATAAGTCAAGCACAGAGAAAGGGGTGGGAAGTGCTGAGAACCTCACTCTCATTCTGCTATTCCCTGGTGGTAACAGTGGTATCTCACTATTGCACCTCCCTGAATCTAAAGCCTCCAGTACCATGGGCTGTCAGAAATCAGGGCCTGCAGCAAAGCCAATCTCCAGGTAACCTAATGAACACAGCTGGTCTGCAGTAGGGTACCTGATTGATTGATTGATTGGAAGGGTCATCAGACAGGCTCTTAAGCCCATGTAGTAGTAGCAGTTCAGTGGTTAGGGATCAGTATATTTAGAAAGGAAGGTCTTAGATTAACATAGATGGACAGAACTTAAGTTTTGAGTACAATACTGTTGAGATTCCTCTATAGATTTGTATAAAGGTGGTGCTATTCTGCAATGTTTTCAAACCATGTAAAAAACTAGACAATCTAGAACTGGAAGAGTTAGAGTTAAGGGTGTTAAAGGCCCAAATAGTATTTGTAGAGACCTTATAGCCATAATGAATTATGAGGAAGCAGAAAAACTAATTATAATGGCAAATGCCTGGAACAGTTCATTGATGTGCACAACCTGGTATTGCTCAATACTGGAGCACCTGCTAGGTTTAATTTGGTGTGTGTAACCTTTTCATGTTTAGAATTGGGAGTTGCAACAAGCAATATAGCAAATTAAATGCAGCTGGGAAATCTATAAAGAATATAGAATATGGAATAGGAAGTGATCACTTCCCTATGCTAATTACATAGCAAAGCCAAGGTAAGGTTGCAAATACTGAAGGCATTCCTACCTGAAGCTTAGAAAATCAAACTGGGAACTCTTTAAGAGTAAGCATGCTGAATATCTAAGTACCAATTGTATATGTGATAATCTAGAGGAATTTTGTGATAATATAATAAAGGGAGCTGTAACTGCAGCCAACCTAGCTATATGTAAGTCATCAAATTGCCACAAACTCAGAAATCAAGTTCCCTGGTAGAATGAGATTGTAAAGCAGCAATTGAAAGAAAGAAAGAGAAGGCATACACACAAGCACAAAGTATAATAAATAGCAAGGATTTAATGACTTATAAAGATGTAAAGCTGTGGCACAAAGACTTATTAAAAAGGCAAAGAAAGAGAATGGGAGAAAGTACTGTGGGAAAATGAATAAAGATTTCAAAGTTTGAGATCTATATAAACCAGTTAAAACAATGAATGGAATATGGAATAAACACACATGTATACCTGGTCTTATAGTAAATGATAAAGTTGAAAGTCCTAACTTAGGAAATGTAGACATTTTAGCAGAAGAGTTCCAAAAAGTTAGTAGTGATACAAATCAAAGTAAAGAGTTTTTTGTGAACAAAAAAACAAAAAAGAATGGTTTGCTGTAGAAAATTGTGAGCTCTTACATGGCTGGGTAGAATATAAAAATCAAGTACTGAATGAAAATTTTATCATACAGGAACTCAAAAAGGTAAAAATAGAGCCCCAACTAAAGATAAAATATGTAATGCAATCTTAAGAACCTACTGGAAGGGACTGTAAAAGTTTTATTGAAATTATATAATGTATGCGAAAAGGAATACTACCGGCAGAACAGAAGCAAATGGTTGTTATACTGATAGGAAAATCTGGCCAATTACACAGAAAACCTGACGCATATAGACCTATTTCCCTCACATCATGTGGGAGTAAAATTATGGAAGGAATGATAAATGAAAGATCAGTAGCCTACTTGGAAAAATGAAATTATAAACTGTTTACAAAGTGGTTTATGGAAAGGAAGATGCACAGTTGATCATATTGTAAGATTAAAAACAGAAATACAAAAAAACCATGAGGAAGAGTGAGTTTATGATAAGTCGACTTTTTGGACATTGAAAAAACATATGCCATGCTCTGAAGAGAAGGCTTGCTGTATAAAATAGCCCAGCTGGAATAAGAGGAAGAATGTTCTGGTACATAAGAAGTCTCTTAAGTCTCTTATAGAAGTTTTAATAGAACCAGTCTTAATAGAACCAGACAAGTCAGGGCCAGGGTGTCTTTGTCGAATATTTATAAACTTACTAATGGCATTCCACAGGGAAGCATTATCAGCCCAACCCTGTTTAACATTATGATTAATGATCTCCTGGAGAGTATACGGGCAGGAATAGGTATTACTGTATTTGCAGATGACTGTGCTATATGGGCCAAACATAGAAGGCTTCTGATAGCTGTGGAAAGAACCAATGAGGCACACAGGGGAATTTCAAAATGGGGAGACACTTCAGGATTTAAGTTCTCATTTGCTAAAGCAAAGGGAATGATCTTCACAAAAAGGAAGCTTGGGGAAGAATGGAACCTATATCTCTATCCAGAAAAAATGCAGGTAGTTCAAAATTTTACATTCTTAGAAGTTACGTTTGATAACAAACTAATCTGGAAGGGTCCTATAGACAATATTAAGACAAAATGTAAAGAAAGGATGAATCTGCTTAAAAATATTGGTGGAAACAATTGAGGTGCAGATAAGAACATGTCATTGAAGCTGTATTGGGCATTAATAATACCAGTTATATATTACGGATGCCACACCTTTAACTCAGCTTCTAAATCAACACAAAAAAGTTAGAGCCGATTCAACCCCAAGCTCTGTGAATAGCATGTAGTACGAGTATTATGTGCTGCAGGTAGCAACCAGAGAAATGCCTATAAACTTAAGGATGAAATTGTTAGATTTAACCTTTAGGCTAAGGTTAACGGAACTAGTGAAGACAAGATAACTAAATGAATATACAAGTGCTGTTGGGAATTAAGTAGACAAAAGTAACCGGGGGGCCACAAACTCCCACATGCTAACAAGGTCAAAAGGTGAGTAACAGTCTTGTGTGAAAAGAAAGATCTGGAAGAAGTTATAATCTTTAGTCATGAGAAATCAAGCTATAGGTGGACTCTACTGAAAAACAAAGGGAAGTGCAGAATTGTCAAATATGGATAACTAAGATTTATGAATTTATACATGGCAAACGGGGTCAGCAGTTACAAATCTATACTGATTGGTCTCTAGAGATGACAACACAGGTAGAGTGAGAATGGCCTTTTGTATCCCTGAATTTGGAATTAAGAGATCTATGAGGCTATCCAATTTTGTAACCATTATGACAGCCAAATTGATGTTGGGCATACATCCCTTATACAGGTCAGCATTAACTATGTCTGCTATCCTACCTGACTCAGGTATACTGAAAGTTTACTCAATGAAATACTGTTTAATAAGCTTAATTAACTTAATCAGTGAAATACTGTTCTTAACCATAGAGAGAGTACAATTAGGTATACATATAGTAATAATGTGTATTCTGGTTTATGCAAGGATACCAGGCAATTAAATGGCAGATAAAGCAGGGAAAAATGCCTTAAAATTAGGAGGTTGATATAAAGATCCCTCTGAGTACACAGGATTTCAAAAGTTTGGTTAAGGAGAACTTAAGAAGAAATGACAAGAACTATGGACCAAAGAGACAAAGGTTCTATTAAATATGTCCTAAATTTGTGTATAATAGTATACTTAATAGCTATGATGAAGAAGTGAAGTAACTCTATTTACAGGGCTAACAGGTCACTGTCACCCGAATGGTATATTTACTGAACAAGCGCAAAGATGGGTTGTGCAATACATACGAAGTCCAAGAAACAGTTGAGCATCTGCTGTGGCAATGCAGGGAGAATTACACAGAAAGAAGGATTTTTATGAAGAACTGAAAGGTGAAAGCATATAGCCTGAAAAAACTGATGAGAGTACTGGGCAAGTAGGGTAGCATTAAAAAGCGCTACTTTGCTTTTTTAAGGCTACAGGACTGAGTGAGAAGATACAGATTTTTGCTTATGAAACAACTGTGGTAGGTGGCAGTCAGAGCCTCACATGCTGAGGCTGCTGTGCCATAAAATGTCAGGAAAAGAAAGAAAGAGAAAAAAATTAGTGGTTTTTCAAAGGATTCACGATGTCTGTGATAGGCCTTGCATCTGCTTGTTCCCAGCCAGGCGTCGGGTCTTCATATGAAGACATCAAGAGATGGAGAATCCACCACTTACCTCAGTAGTTTGTTCCAATGGTTAATTTCCCACATTGCTAAAAATGTGTGCCTAACTTCCAGTATAAATTTGTCTGGCTTTAGCTTCCAACCATTGGTTCTTGTTAGGCCTTTCTTCACCAGATTGACGAGCCCTTTAGTACCCTGTATTTTTCCCCATGAATGTACTTATTCACTGTAATCAAGTCACCTCATAATCTTTTTGATAAAGTAAACACATTGATCCCTTTAACTCTCTCACTATAAGGCATTTTCCCCAGCATTTGAATCATTTTCATGATTCTTTTCAGGGGCTGAGGATGACTGGAGCACTTGGATAGGACACTTTGATTGGGCTGCAAGGGTGAATCAGTGGTCTGAGGGAGAAGTGATTTTTTTTTTTTTTTTGATGCTGCTGGTGAAAGGAAAGGTATACCTGTCCTCCCCAGCTACAGGCAGATTACATAGCCCAGAAAGAGGCACTGGAGTAGCAGTGAAGACTGGGCACGGGCAGCATTTGCAGGCTGGAAATGCCAGGCCAGGGACATACTCAGAGACTATAGCAATCAGCAGTGAAATCCTTGCTGATATGGGACAAAGCAGAATAGGATGGCCTAGCACAAGACCACTTCATTGCTTGTACAGTCCAAAGGAACATCCAGATACAACTGCATAGGGAAAAAGCATGAAGCTGTCATGGTAGCAAGTGAAATGGAGCAGATTGGTGAGTTGGAAAAGAGTGAGGAAGCAACATCAAAGATCTGGGGCTCCAGAGGTCAAGGGCCCAGCAGTGAAGTGGAAGGGATCAAGAAGACAATTAAAAGCCTGCAGATAGCAGTGAAAATATTGATCAAGGAAGTTAAAAAGCTTCCAATGGAGGAATAGCAGGTGGCACCACAAAAACAGAAGTTGCCAAAATCAAAACAAGCAGTATTTCAATGAAGAGGAGCAAGCCAACACCCCAGATAGAGGCCAGTCAGGCACTGGAATGAATCAGTGGATGCTGCAGAAGAGCAAGACTGCTGGATATGTGGAAGGTCTAGGGATTTTAAACAGGGTGGCCCACTGATTAAAATTGATATTGTATAGTCAGGGACAGGGAATAATGCCACAAGCTGCCCATCTGCAAATTCATGGCTACTGAGGATTTATATGTCATTGTAGGAAGTGGTATCTGTCTGTCTGAGAAGGTAGGGGAGTCTCATGTGAGATCCTAATCAATTCTGGGGCACAAGTTTCTGTGTTATCTGAAAGCCTCTGAAGCGAAACTTCTAAGGGAGAAATCTCAGAAATTCACTCCTTACTTTGCAGTGGTCAGGGTGGGCAATGGCCAAAGACTGGATGTAATGGGCAGCTGGCAAAGCACTATAGAAACTGACACCTTTAATTTCGTAATAGATTTTGTTGTGGCCTGGGTCACGGATCAAGAAGCATTGGTTTGAATTGACTTGCTGATGAAGTATGGTGGATAAAACGTGCACAATAATTGGAAAATTAATTTATGTAGTTTGCCAGAACTATGACAGTGGTGTATGTACGGTGATTGTGGAAAAGAAGGTAATAATTCCCTGAAGGGTAATGGTGTTGGTTGGTAATTCCAAGCCAGATAGTAGGTATAGCAGATAATGATAGACTAAATAGGGTGTCAGAAGATGGAGGAAAGTGAACAAGACAGAGATCCTGTCTTACAGCAAATCAAATGCAGCCTCTTAGCTATCTAGCCAAATAGCCAGGGTTCAAACAATAGCTCAAGGAAGCCCATGCTCGCCTTTGTGTTGCAAGTACTGCATCTGACCAGATGGGAGATCTCTAAGAAGCTCACAGCCAGATATCAGCCAGGCTTTACTGGCCATGATGGAGCGTGTCTGTGGAGCAATGATGCTTAATCTGTACTGACTAGGCTGCCAGGAAATTGATAGGTCCCATCTCAGAGCATCCCTAGTTATACCAAGCAATGTTGTCTTTCAAAGGTTAGTTAGCTATCATGATATGGAGATGCCAGATCACTATGAAGATTGTGGTTGCATAACTTGTTCTGCTGATTATTCTGTTCTGTAGATGTGGGGACTTTTCCAAAGGGGGAGCAGTGTAACTGAATTACTGTGCTGGCTGGGTCTGTGTATCCACAGACAGCACCAAAAGGATGTGGTTTATCCCAGAGGAGAAGGACCATGAACTTGGGAAGTAACCCTGAATAGGGGGGTGGGGGTGGAAGAGGGGGCAGTGAAAGGGCTTGGAGAAGCAGCACTAGCAGCAGACGTGAAGCTGTTTCTGCCCCCCCTGGCAGTAATAAGCACGTGTTCTGTTGTTACAGAGCTCATTCCTGTGTCATCATTCTAGGAACTCTGCATACTTGTGTTGACCCATAGGGTCACATAATAGAATACTAGTATTTAATCTCAGCACTGCTATATACAGAAGTAAAATCACCTCCCTACTGCTACTGATTACTCTCCTGTTTATACATGCAAGGATTACATTCTCCCTTTTTTTCCCACATTATCTTTCTGGGAACTCGTGTTCTGTTGCTTCTCCACTATGATGTCTAAATCAGAGTAATTTTTTTCCAGGATACAGTCCCCCATTCTGCAGGGATGGCCTGCATTCTTCATTCCTAGCTGTATAACTTTGCATTTGCCTGTATTAAAACACATTTTGTTTGAATAAGCCCGTCTTAGCATGTGATTCAGATGACTCTGACTGCTTCCTGTGCCCCTAAATCATGATAGAATCTCAAACAACACATCACACGGACAGTATTCATGTTCAGTAAGCTCTTTCATGTACCCTTGAAAGCAGGCAACTTAGATCAAGAATACAACTTTTGCCAGAGTTGGCCTTAATAAACTAAACTAAAAGCCCAAACTAGGAAAAGCATGTATCAATGCTCAAAACATCCCAAACCACAGTCATCCTGCCTAGAAATCAATCAACACAGCAAAGACAACATTGGATATGGTTTTCAACCAACTTTTTTTCCAGCTTTCTAGAAGTAAAACACATATTGGAACCAACTGTTTAAACCATGAGTGATTATTGTGGGCAGTGTGACATGGGAAAGCTTTGCTCATTAGTGATCTATCTGAACTCATTTGTGGCTTGGACATCCTCTGAACTCCTGAGGATATTTCTCCGATCACACTGCCCCACTGTCATTTTTTTTCGTGCTTGACTGGGAAGCTACAGCTATGTTAAGTAGCTACTCTTGTAAAATAGGTTTAGCTAGCAATGGTTAAATACATTTTACTGGGCCATGTTAAAACCATTTTCAATTCCATGTTTCTGATTGGTCCTTACTGATGAAGAAAGACATGTCTGAACTCATATTAGCAAAGTATATTCTTTCTAGTGTTTTAAATAAACTCTAAAGAGATTTGAGCTCCTCCTCAGTCTCCACCCTTCTCCCTTACCACACGTCCTTCTTTAAAAATTGATTCAGCTCACACACACGTGTTTTCAGCATGCAAGCTGGTTGGACAGCCCTGTTTCCTTCAATCACCCTGTCAAACAATCAGTCCCTCCAATTTACCAGTCACAGCTAAGCTCAGTGCACTTCCCCCGTTACTATAAAAGGCCATGTTGGTTTTTAAGCAGATGTTTAATGGACCAGTCTGGACCAGTCCACACAAGAGATCCACTTCCTGGACACTACAGTGCAAATAAGTGATGGTCATATAAACACCACCCTATACCGGAAACCTACTGACCACTATACGTACCTACATGCCTCCAGCTTCCATCCAAGACACATCACACGATCCATTGTCTACAGCCAAGCCCTAAGATACAACCGAATTTGCTCCAACCCCTCACACAGAGACAAACACCTACAAGATCTTTATCAAGCATTCGTAAAACTACAATACCCACCTGGGGAAGGGAGGAAACAGATTGACAGAGCAAGACGGGTACCCAGAAATCACCTACTACAGGACAGGCCCAACAAGGACAACAACAGAACACCACTGGCCATCGCATACAGCCCCCAGCTAAAACCTCTCCAGCGCATTATCCACGATCTACAACCTATCCTGGAAAATGATCCCTCACTCTCACAGACCTTGGGAGGCAGGCCAGTCCTCGCTTACAGACAACCCCCCCAACCTGAAGCAAATACTCACCAGCAACTACACACCACACCACAGAAACACCAACCCAGGAACCAATCCCTGTAGCAAACCTCGTTGCCTACTCTGTCTCCATATCTACTCTGGCGACACCATCAGAGGACCCAACCACATCAGCCACACTATCAAGGGCTCATTCACCTGCACATCCACTAATGTTATATATGCCATCATGTGCCAGCAATGCCCCCTGCCATGTATATTGGCCAAACCGGATAGTCCCTCCACAAAAGAATAAATGGACACAAATCGGACATCAGGAATGGTAACATACATAAGCCAGTAAGTGAACACTTCAATCTCCCTGGTCATTCTATTACAGATTTAAAAGTCACTATCATTGAACAAAAAAAACTTCAGAAACAGACTTCAAAGAGAAACAGCAGAACTAAAATTCATTTGCAAATTCAACACCATTAATCTGGGCTTGAATAGGGACTGGGAGTGGCTGGCTCATTACAGAAGCAGCTTTTCCTCTCCTGGAATTGACACCTCCTCATCTATTATTGGGAGTGGACTACATCCACCTTGATTGAATTGGCCCTGTCAACACTGGTTCTCCACTTGCGAAGTAACTCCCTGCTCTCCATGTGTCAGTATATAATGCCTGCATCTGTAACTTTCACTCTATGCATCCGAAGAAGTGAGGTTTTTACCCACAAAAGCTTATGCCCAAATAAATCTGTTAATCTTTAAGGTGCCACCAGACTCCTTGTTGTTTTTTGTAGATACAGACTAACACGGCTACCCCCTGATACTTGGTTCAACAGAGAGTTCTGCTTAAAAGATGATGGAATTATGTGATTCCATAATTCGCATGCAATGAGTACCCCAGAGCCAAGAAGGCAAAAGAAATCATTTCTAGTTAAAACTGTAAAGTATTTTCTCTTAAAATAGCAAAGCAAAGCAATTGATGAATGGTATGGACAATGGTCTTCCATTTGAGAATGGTAGGCCTGATTCTCAGTTCCTCCCTTCTTGCACTTGGAGCAAGAATGGAGGTATGGGACAAAAGTGGCTTTAAGACATTTTTTCACTCCGCATATTTGAGGGCTTACAGTGACCTTCCTGACCCCCAATTCAAATAACCCTCAGGAGTTATAATAACCTTAAGCCACCTATGTGACAGCTGGGGAAACCCTCTGCACATGAGACTTTAAGGCCCTTTGATTTTGCCAGATGGAGTAAGAAGTCATTAGTGTAGCTGTGAATTGGGCCCACTAACTCATGGCATTAAAAGATGAGTTACTGAGCACCCTTCTAGGAAAAAATCCATCCATTTCTGTTATTTCTCATTGATATATTCCTTTATAACACAGAAACATGGGCTATTTGCCATGCATTTTTTCTAAATGTGACTCAAATGTGAATTAATATTTCATGTTGTGATAAATCCATGCATATCTATGAAATATCATTCCCATATGATTTAATTTTACTGCTGTCCCCCAATTCAAACCTCAAATGTGCAGTAATAACAAACAACAAATAACAAACCGCTTTCTGAAATGTTTCTGATGCTTGTTAAAGCAGTGGGTGGTAAATTCAAAATTGTTAAATTATTCACCAGGTGAGGTTCTTTTAGATGAAATAAGAGGTTTTCAGACATTTTAAAAAGAAAAGAAGAAGAAATGGCATCTATATTCTGTTCCTCAACTTTTCCAAAGTTAGAGTGACAAACTTATGGAATCTAAGGGCTTGGCTACATTTGCAAGTTAGAGCGCATTAAATCAGCCCTGGGCACTCTAACTCCTGAGGTGTCCACACTGACAAGGCACTTAGAGCGCCTGGACTCTGCAGCTGGAGAGCTCCTGGTAATCCACCTCCACGAGAAGCATAAAGCTTGATGCGCCTCGGGTGTCTTTTAAGCAGATGTGCCCCGGGGACGACATATTGCATTACTGCGCTGTGATTGGCCTCTGGAAACGTCCCATAATCCCCTGAAGTCAAGTGACCACTCTTGTCCTTGTTTTGAACTCGGCTGCAGGTATCCAGATATCCCCTTTCAAAGCTCCGTTTCTGACAGCCGGCATGCTTATCTGCTCTGGGACAAAGCAACCATTACTGTGGAATGCTGCTGCTGTGAGTATGTGTGAGAGAGAGGCGGGGTGGGAGGGGGGTCTGCTGCTGTCTGAACTTACAAGACAGCATGCTGACACATACTCTGCCCCCCAAACCACAGTCTCTCCCCCAAATACACACAACATACTCCCTTTCACACTCCACCCCCCACATTTGAAAAGCACGCTGCAGCTACTTGCACACTGGCAAAGCTACCACAATGCACTGCTCTTTGTGGCTTTGCAAGAGCTGCTAATGTGGCTATGCCAGTGCGCTTGCAGCTGACAATGTAAACACACAGCAGCGTTTTCCCTGCTGCGGTCACCGAAGGCTAGTTTAACTCTCAGGGCTCTACAGCTGCAAGTGTAGCCAAGCCTTAATTTTTGTCTTGTCACTATGTAAATGATCCAAATCTAGAGAAGTCTAAAAAAATTAGAGAGAAGAAAAATTAAAAAAATGGTTGGGAAGGAAAAATTGGGGGCCCTTAAGGTCATTTTTGGTTACATTCAATGGGAAAAAAAGAGTGAATGGGGTAAAACCAAAAATTAAAAAATTTGGAATTTAGCTATTTTGAAAAACATTTGTTTTTTTTAAAAATTGAACACCATTTACTTTTGAACATTTCAGAGAAAAATTACATAAATAATGGAGATATCCTATCTCCTAGAACTGGAAGGGACCTTGAAAGGTCATTGAGTCCAGCCCCTGCCTTCACTAGCAGGACCAAGTACTGATTTTGCCCTAGATCCCTAAGTGGCCCCCTCAAAGATTGAACTTACAACCCTGGGTTTAGCAGGCCAATGCTCAAACCACTGAGCTATCCCTCCCCCCATTCAAAAAACATCATAGACTTTAGGATCAAGAGGGACCATTGTGATCATCTAGTCTGACCTCCTGCACATCACAGGGCACAGAACGTCACCCACCCACTTCTGTCACTGAAGTCCTCAAATCATGGTTTAAAGACTTCAAGTTTCAGAGAATTCCCCATTTACACTAGTTAAGAGGAAGGCAGAAAACTCCCAGGGTCTCTGCCAATCTGACATGGTGGGAAAATTCCTTCTTGACCCCAAATATGGCTATCAGTTAGACCATGAGCATGTGGGCAAGACCCACCAGGCAGATACCTGGGAAAGAATTCTCTGTAGTGTCTCTGAGCCCTCCCTATCTAGTGTCCTGTCACTGGCTGTTGGGGATTTTTGCTACTAGCAGTCACCAATGAGCCACAAGTCATGGTAGGCAGTCCCATAATACTACCCCCTCCATAAACTTATCAAGCTTAGTCTTGAAGGTAGTTAGTTTTTTTGCCACCATTGCTTTCCTTGGAAAGCTGTTCCAGAACTTCACTCTTCTGATGATTAGAAATCTTTGCCTAATTTCAAGCCCAAACTTGTTAATGGCCAGTTTATATCCATTTGTTCTTGTGTCAACATTGGCACTTAACTTAAATAACTCCTCTCCCTCCCTGGTATTTATCCCTCTGATGTATTTATTGATAGCAGTCATATCTCCCCTCAGCCTTCTTTTGGTTAGGCTAAACAAGCCAAGCTCTTTGGGTGTCCTCTCATAAGACAGATTTTTCCATTCCTCTGATCATTCTAGCTCTTCCCTGCACCTGTTCCAGTTTGAATTCATCTTTCTTAAACATGGGAGACCACAACTGCACACAGTATTCCTGATGAGGTCTCAACAGTGCCTTGTATAATGGTGCTAACTGGGGCTGTCGATTAATCGCAGTTAACTCTCGCAATTAAATAAAAAAAATTAATCACAACTAATTGCAGTTTTAGTTGCACTGTTAAACAATAGAATACCAATTCAATTTATTAAATATTTTGGATGTTATTCTACATTTTCATATATATTGATTTCAATTACAACACCGAATACAAAGTATATATTATTTTTGTTTACAAATATTTGCACTATAAAAAGATAAACAAAAAAATAGTATTTTTCAATTCACCTCATACAAGTACTGTAGTGCAATCTCTTCACTGTAAAAGTGCAACTTATAAATGTAGATTTTTGTTTGTTTCATAACTGCACTCAGAAACAAAACAATGTAAATCTTGTCCACTCATCCTACTTCTTGTTCAGCCAATCACTAAGACAAACAAGTTTGTTTACATTTACAGGAGATAATGCTGCCCTCTTATTTACAATGTCACCAGAAAGTGAGAACAGGCATTTGCATGGCACTTTTGTAGCCGGCATTGCAAGGTATTTACATGCCAGATATGCTAAGCATTTGTATATCCCTTCATGCTTTGGCCACCATTCCAGCGGACATGCTTCCATGCTGATGATGCTCGTTAAAAATATATTCCTTTAATTAAATTCGTGATTGAACTTGTTTGGGAAGAATTGTATGTCCCTTGCTCTGTTTTACCCGCATTCTGCCATATATTTAATGTTATAGCAGTCTCAGAAGATGACCCAGCATATGTTCATTTTAAGAACACTTTCACTGCAGATTTGACAAAATGCAAGAGGATACCAACATGAGATTTCTAAAGATAGCTACGGCACTTGACCCAAGGTTTAAGAATCCGAAGTGTCTTTCAAAATGTGAGAAGGATGAGTTGTAGAGCATGATTTCAGAAGTCTTAAAAGAGCAACACTCTGATGGGGCCGAGGGATAGTTCAGTGGTTTGAGCATTGGCCTATTAAAACCAGCGTTGTGAGTTCAATCCTTGAGGGGGCCACTTAGGGATATGGGGCAAAAATCTGTTGGATGATTTAACTGGGGATTGGTCCTGCTTTGAGCAGGGGGTTGGACTAGATGATTTCCTGAGGTCCCTTCCAAACCTGTTATTCTATGATGTGGAAACTACAGAACCCAAAAAAGAAAATCAACCTTCTGCTGGTGGCAACTTACTCAGATGCTGAAAATGAACATGCATTGGTCTGCATTGCTTTGGATTGTTATCAAGCAGAACCGGTCATCAGCATGGACGCATTTCTTCTAGAATGGTGGTTGAAGCATGAAGGGACACACATCTGGCATGTAAATATCTTGTAATGCCAGCTACAACCTGTTCTCACCTTCAGGTTACATTGTAAACAAGAAGTGGACATTATTATCTTCTGCAAATGTAAACAAACTTGTTTGTCTGAGCAATTGGCTGAATAAGAAGTAGGACTGAGTGCACTTGCAGGCTCTAAAATTTTACATTGTTTTATTTTTGAATGTAGTTATTTTTTGGTACATAATTCTACATTTGTAAGTTCAACTTTCATGATAAAGAGATTGCACTTCAGTACTTGTATTAGGTGAATTGAAAAATACAATTTCTTTTGTTTTTTTACAGTGCAAATACTTGTAATCAAAAATAAATATAAAGTGAGCACTATACACTTTGTATTGTGTTGTAATTGAAATCAATATTTGAAAATGTAGAAAACATCCAAAATATTTAAATAAATTGTATTCTATTATTGTTTAACAGTGTGATTAATCGCGATTAATTTTTTTAATCACTTGACAGCCCTAGAACTAATACTTCCCTGTCTCTACTGGAAATACCTCACCTGATACATCCTAGGATCACATTAGCTTTTTTCACGGCCCCATCACGTTGATGGCTCATAGTCATCCTGTGATCAACCAATATACCCAGATCTTTCTCCTCCTCTGTTGCTTCCAACTAATACGTCCCCAATTTATAGCAAAAATTCTTGTTGTTAATCCCTAAGTGCACACCCTTTCACTTTGCACTCTTAAATTTCAGCCCATTTCTATTACTCCAGTTTTCAATGGCAGCCAGATCTTCTTATATAAAACTCTGATCCTCCTCTGTATTGGCAATACCTCCCAAATTTGTGCCATCCACAAATTTTATTAGCACACTCCCACTTTTTGTGTCAAGGTCAGTAATAAAAATGTTAAATAAGATTGGTCTCAAGACCGATCCCTGAGGAACTCCACTAGTAACTTCCCTCCAGCCTGACAGTTCACGTTTCAGTATGACCCACTGTAGTCTCCCTTTTAACCAGTTCCTTATCCACCTTTCAATTCTCATATTAATCCTCATCTTCTCCAATTTAAGTAATTTCCCATGTGAAACTATATCAAATGCCTTACTGAAATCCCGATAGATTAGATCTACTGCAACAACAATAAGGAGTCTGGTGACACCTTAAAGACTAACAGATTTATTTGGGCATAAACTTTCATGGGTAA
The DNA here is from genome assembly GCF_027887155.1 of Malaclemys terrapin pileata. NCBI lineage: Eukaryota > Metazoa > Chordata > Testudines > Emydidae > Malaclemys > Malaclemys terrapin. Next base: position 180,197,156 of record NC_071507.1, on the reverse strand, counting down.
AAAACCCACTTCTTCAGATGCATGTAATGAAAATTATAGATGCAGGCATTACATACTGACACATGAAGAGAAGGGAGTTACCAACACTGGAGAACCAGTGTTGACAGGGCCAATTTGATCAGGATGGATGTAGTCCACTCCCAATAATTGATGAGGAGGTGTCAATTCCAGGAGAGGCAAAGCTGCTTTGGTAGTGAGCCAGCCACTCCCAGTCCCTATTCAAGCCCAAATTAATGGTGGTGAATTGCAAATCTACTGCATTTCCTTTGTCTAAAAAATCAGTTATCTTCTCAAAGAAGGAGATGAGGTTGGTGTGGTATTGGTGTAAATAACTTTTGTAAAACCATGTTGTATTTTATCCCAATTACTATTCACCTCTATGCCCTTAACTACTTTCTCTTTCAAAATGTCTACCTCTATATCCTTGTTGCCATTAGCCACCCTGCCACTACCCCTAAACTATTTATTAGCTTTATTAGTGTAATTAAAAACTGAGGCAAAGTATTTGCTTAGGTTTTGGACCAGGCCTAGATAATCTTTAAACTCCACTCCATCCTCCATGCTTAGTGGTCTCACTTCTTCTTTCTTTGTTTTCTTATTTATATGGCTATAGAACCTTTTACGATTGGTTTTAATTCCCTTTGCAATGTCCAACTCTGCTTTGCCTTTGGCAGTTCTCACTTTATCCCTACACTTGTTGACCTCCAAGATATAGCTTTCCTTGCTGATTCTTCCCATCTTCCATTCCTTGTAAGCTTTCTGCTTTCTCTTCCTCACCTGTTTGAGATGCTTGCTCATCCAGCTTGATCTGCAACCCTTCCCTATGGATTTTTTCCCCTTGCTTGGGATGCAGGTTTTACGTACTTTAAGTCAAAGTTGCAGAAGCTAATTCCAGCCCTCCTCCAGGCTCAGATAATTGAGTTCTTCAGTCCAGTGCACTTCCCTAACTAATTCCCTTAATTTTTTAAAGTTAGCTCTTTTGATCTATTTTTGTTTATATTTCCATTTAGTTTAAACTGAATTAGCTCATGATCACTCAAACAAAGGTTGTCCTCTACAATCAGTTCTTCTGTGATGCCAGCACTAGTCACCAATACCAAATTGAAAATGGCATCACCTCTTGTTGGTTCAGCAACTATTTGGTGAAGAAATTTGTCAGCTATCACATCCAGGAAAATCTGGTCCCTGCTGGAGAAGATTCTGAAAGAGAAACTAGTCGAGGACCTTGAAGTTAATGGCAAATGCGATAAATTACAGCATGGTTTTATGAAGGGCAGATCGTGCCAAACGAATCTGATCTCCTTCTTTGAGAAAGTAACGGACTTATTAGATAAGGGAAATGCGGTGGACCTAATATACCTGGATTTCAGTAAAGCGTTTGATACAGTACCCCATGAGGAACTATTGGTTAAAATGAAAAACATGGGGATCGATATGAAAATCCAGAGGTGGATAGGGAATTGGTTAATGGGGAGAATGCAGCGGGTCATATTAAAGGGTGAATTGTCGGGTTGGAGGGAGGTTACTAGTGGAGTGCCTCAAGGTTCGGTTTTGGGACCCATCTTATTTAATCTATTTATAACTGACCTCGGGACCGATTGCAAGAGTGGGCTGATAAAGTTTGCGGATGATACGAAGGTGGGAGGAGTTGCAAACTCGGAGGAGGATAGGGATACTCTGCAGGGAGACTTGAATGAGCTTGTGAATTGGAGTATCAGAAATAGGATGAAATTTAATAGTAAAAAGTGTAAGGTGATGCACTTGGGGACGAATAATAACAATTTTAGTTACAAGATGGGGACGCATTGGTTAGAAGTAACGGAAGAGGAGAAGGACCTAGGGGTCCTTGTGGACCGCAGGATGACTATGAGTCGGCAATGTGACGTGGCGGTGAAAAAAGCCAATGCGGTCTTGGGATGTATTAGGCGAGGTATATCTAGTAGAGATAGGGAGGTCCTGCTTCCGTTGTATAAGGCGCTGGTGAGACCTCATTTGGAGTACTGTGTGCAGTTCTGGTCTCCAATGTTTAAAAAAGATGAACTCAAACTGGAACGGGTGCAGAGAAGGGCGACTAAGATGATCAGAGGAATGGAAAACCTGTCGTATGAAAAGAGATTAGAGGAGCTTGGGTTGTTTAGTCTGACAAAGCGAAGGCTGAGGGGGGATATGATTGCTATCTTTAAATATATCAGAGGGGTTAATACAAGGGAGGGAGAGGAATTATTCCAGTTTAGTACTAATGTGGACACGAGAACGAATGGATACAAACTGGCCGGGGGGAAGTTTAGGCTTGAAATTAGACGAAGGTTTCTGACCATCAGAGGGGTGAAATATTGGAACGGCCTTCCCAGGGAAACGGTGGGGGCGACGGACCTGTCTGGTTTTAAGATTAAGTTAGATAAGTTTATGGAGGGAATGGTTTAATGATAAAACATAGTAGCCAAGGAAAACCAAGCAATGGTACATGAACAGCATAATGGCCAACAAGGGTCAGGCTAGAGACTCTTGCCTATATGCTCGGGGTATTACTGATCGCCATATTTGGGGTCGGGAAGAAATTTTCCTCCAGGGTAGATTGGCTGAGCCTCTGGAGGTTTTTCGCCTTCCTCCGCAGCATGGGGCAGGGATCACTAGAAGGAGGGTCTCAGCCGATTGAAGTCACTAAAACACAGGATTGGGGACTTCAACGGTAGAGTCCAGGGAAGGGTCTTGCGGCCTGCAGCATGCAGGGGGTCAGACCAGATGATCATAATGGTCCCTTCTGACCTTAATGTCTATGAGTCTATGAGTCTATTATTGTCCTCCAATCTATATCTGGGAAGTTAAATTCTTGCATAATCACACAAATCCCAGTAGTATTTATTTCATTAAAAACATTAAAGAGGTCTCTATCCATACCCAAATCAGATCCTGGTGGTCTGTAACACACTCCAAGCACTACCTCTACTAGCTTTCTTCCCCAAAGTGATTTTGCCCCAAACAGACTGTCTTATCCATTCCATCACTTCTAATTTATTTACAGTCAACCTTATTAATACACAATTCTACTCCACCACCTTTACCTTAATTTCTGTATTTCCTGAACAGCACATATCCTTCAATGCCTGTACTCCAGTCATGACTACTGTTCCACCATGTTTCTGTTATCGCTATAATATCCGGTTTCACTTCCTGCACCAGTAGTTTTAGTTCCTCCATTTTGTTAAAGGCTCCTTGGATTGGCATACAAACACCTTAACTGTTGCTGCTTGGTTTGGCCCACATTCCTCATCCAATTGGTTACAGTCATTCTACTGCCAGAGTCACCTGTCTGACTGGTATCAGCACTATTCTTCCTCTTAATAGCCATTCTCCTACCCACTGCTGTTCCTTTTTCTATTGCTGTATCGTTTCTTACTTGATTTTCATCCCTCTCAATATTAAAATCAGGTATGGAGATTACATGAGCATCTCCCAACGGTCTACTCTGAGTTTCTAGTATAAAGCTCTTTTAGTGAGTTGTGCTAGCATCCATCCCAGAAATCTATCTCCCTCCCTACTCAAGTGGAATCCATCCCACGAGAACTGTCCATGAATGCCTCCGTTCCAGTGAAACTCTAGCTATATCATTTGTTCCTATGTGAAGAACAATCAGTGGATTCTTTCCGGCTCCCATTAAGATCCGCTTCAGCCTGAGGTCCACATCCCATATCTTAGTTCACGGCAGACAGCACACCCTTCTGTTCGCCAGATCAGCTCTGGTGACAGGCTTGTCTGTGCTTCTTAGTAGGGAGTCCCCATCATGTAGACCTGCCTTTTGCTGGCGATGGTGTGATTCTCTGGCCTTCCTCCTATTCTTTCCAGCTCCAAGTCCTCTGGTCTTTTTTTTTTTATTCTTTCTTGCAAACTTCTTCAAGTCATCTTGTATCCTCCTGAGGCTCTGAACTCTGGGTATCTCCATTGGCTCTTCCCCTATTCTTACAGGACTAGCCACTCTTCTCATCTTCCTGGCCCACCCTCCTTCAGTCACAGCCTGCTGTGCCACTTCTTCATTTTCCAGCTCAGAAAATGTGTTCCTAATCTCTCTTTCTCCTTCACTAGTTGGTCTTTTCCTCTGCCTGGTTCTCATAGTCACATGCTTCCACTGACCCCTTTCCTCACCCAGCAATCTCCACTCAGTGTTTTTCAGTCCAGCTTGCATCTGCAAGTCTTTACTTTTCCCTTCAGCTTCCTCTTGCCGTTGCTCCATCATCCACTTGAATCCTCTTTGAAACTCAACCATAGTTTCTACCTGCATTTCCAAGCCTCGGATCTTCTCTTCCATCAGCTCTATCAGGTGGCACTTCATCCAAATGAAGTTCTTTTCAGGTACCCACTCTAGGATCATGTACATCCCAATCCGATCACCTTGATTGTCTCGTCCATTGCTTGAGTCACTATCATTGCTGCCTCTGTATCTGTCATAACCTTCCCACCTAAACTCCTGTCAAAGAGAAGGAAAAACTAAACAAAAAATAATAAGAAAAGAACCAAAAACCCAAACAAAACACCAAAAACAAAACCAGAACACCACATACTCCTTCCCCCAACTCCCATTTCAAACTCCCCTGTTTACAGCTCTGTTTGTTGGCTCCTGTGCCACTGCACTGGTATCACTGCACCGGTGTCGCTGAATGACTGTTTCATCATTTTTGATGAAACACCAATTTTCAGAAGGGAAATGTTTTGGGTAAAATTTTTTCACCAGATCTTCTTTGATCCATTTTTTTTTCTTGTGCAGGGACACAGGATAGGCCTGAGGTAAGTCTGAAGGACTGCATGATTGGGAGAGGAAAATAAAAATGAATAGAAGTTCGATTTTGTTTTTCCCTTGAGGATTGCTACTTTGCAACAGACCCCGTCTCATCTTTCTCAGATGGAAGACTATGTACTCAGTGTACTGACTACTTTACTGGAAGAGGGGAGTGAATAGCTACATGGCCATCATATTAAGAAAGCATCTTCAGTAGTTGAGCTTAGTTGGCACTAGAGAAAGCATATTTAATAAGTTAGTTGGACCAAACTTTGTTAACGATTGCTGGAGCTATTTGACCTCTTTTTAGGATACCTGAAAGTGATCCAGTTGCAAGCTAACACAAGAAACAGCTACCAGTTTTTCACTCAGCACAGATATAAACTCTTTTCTTACCTCTAAGAAGCAACAGGAAAACTGCAGGTGATACTCATGCTCCAAATTTTAAAATTCTCTCACATGTTTTTTTTCCAATAATTCTTATTGGTCTTGCTTCCATAGCTCATAAGGCTCTTCCCCAGGTGCTCCCCCGGGTTGCTTGCAATGGTAGGGGGCAGGGCTAAACAACCGTGGGGCTCACTTCCAGTTTGTCTTAAGTTCCTAAAAGCTCATGCTTCAGGGTGTCAGCTGGCCACCTGCACTGGTCAGAAAGGGACTTCCCCCAACCCCATTTTTTTGGGGGGGGGAAACAGGATCATCTCCACCCCTTAACTATCTGGAATGGCCATGGCTGAAGATGGGACATGAGATGAGGAGGGACAGGGCTCTGACATGGCACTGAGCATTCTGTCTCTCAAGTGCTTGGCTGGCTGGTTCTTGCTTGCATGTACATGGTCTAACTGATCACCATATGTGGAGTTGGGAAGCAATTTTACTCCATGTCAGATCTTCGGTTGTTGTTTTTTTGGTTTCTTTGTTTTGTTTTTGCATTCCTCTGCAGTGTCTGGGTGCAGGACATTTGCTGAGATTATCTGGATATGTTTCACTTATTCATTTCCCTGCCATTGTGGTAGCATCAGGCACTAATGCACCTCAGTCTCTCCTATTCTATGCCAATGGCATATTACTCTGGGAGAATTCTGTGCCACTGCACACATGCAGAATTCCTGTCCCCCACAGATCTGTTGGAAGAGGGTTGGAAGAGACCTCAGGAGGTAATCTAGTCCACCCCCATGCTCAATGCAGGACCAATACCAACTAAATCATCCCAGCCAGGGATTTGTCAAGCTGGGTCTTAAAAACCTCTAAGTAAGGAAATTTAACCACCTCCCTAGGTAACCTATTCCAGTGCTTCACCACTCTCCTAGTGAAATAGTGTTTCTTAATATCCAACCTAGAGCTCCCCCACTGCAACTTGAGTTTATTGCTCCTTGTTCTGTCATCTGCCAATATTGAGAACAACTGAGCTCCATCCTCTTTGGAACCCCCCACAATTCCCTCAGCCTCTCCTCGTAAGTCATGTACCCCAACCCCCTGATCATTTTCGTTGCCCTCTGCTGGACTCTCTCCAATTTGTCCACATCCTTTCTGTAGTGAGAGGCCCAAAACTGGATACAATACTCCAGATGTGGCCTCACCAGTGCCGAATAGAGGGGAAAATCACTTCTCTCAATCTGCTGGCAATACTCCTACTAATGCACCCCAATATGCCATTAACCTTCTTGGCAACAAGAGCACACTGCTGGCTCATATTCAGCTTCTCATCCACTGTAATCCCCAGGTCCTTTTATTCAGAACTGCTGCTTAGCCAGTCGGTCCACAGCCTGTAGCAGTGCATGGATTCTTCGGTCCTAAGTGCAGGACTCTGCACTTGTCCTTGTTGAAACTAATCAGATTTCTTTTGGACCAACCCTCCAATTTGTCTAGGTCACTCTGGACTCTATCCCTACCCTCCAGCGTATCTACCTCTCCCCCCAGCTTAGTGTCATCTGGGAACTTGCTGAGGGTGCAATCTATCCCATCATCCAGATCATTAATAAAGATGACTGAGTGAGGGTGCAGGGACGCATGGGAATGGGGCAAGGGTGGCTGATGAGTGGGAGTGCAGAGACACATGGGGACAGGGGCAGATCTGCATAAGTGAATGGGAGAGGCTAGGAGTCAGCCAAGGTCTGCATGGGGTGGGCTCCCCAACTCCCAAACAATCCCCCTCAAAAATCTGTTTCATACTTCTCCCTCCCACACCCAACAAGCCTCTAGGTTTACTTCCAGGTTCCTTCCCAGCAATTACTTCCCTCTCCCTCAACTTCTCCATTATCCCTGACTCCCCCAAGTCTTTGCACTGTTTCTGAGGGGTGCGGGAAATATGTTTCTGTATTGCAGTTTAAATTAATTATTACTCAAAGTTCTGTATTAATATGCCTAGTAAGGTATCTATTTGTCAAAAAATGTTTCATGAATATTTTTTGTTGTCTGTATTGTTACAGACATACTTGCTGACAGGTATTTTGAAATAAATTACCAAAATACTTGAAACTGGAGTGATTAGATTGTGTTATTATGACAAATAAAGTATGCAGAATTTTAAAAAATTGTGATTGTGTACAGAATTCCCCAAGTAATAGCACATAATCTAGTTTCCTGATGGCTGTAATACTTTGGTCTACTTTCAGTTGTTGGCTTTAGTGTGTGGGTGCTGGGTGGCTTTGGTGGTTTACAGGAGGTCAGATTAGATGATCTGATGATCCCTTCTGGCCTGAAACTCTATTATTCTATACTTAACTCATTCAAAGTACAGTTGTTCCATATCTTTAATATTAGACATTCTCAGCTTTTTTTCAATGAGTTTAAATTCCTTGCTAAAACTGTGTGGTGGCCACTCCCTTTCTCAGCATAGTAACACAACATCAGCTTTCACTGTGTTCATATTTCATGTCTTTCAACACATTTTAGAAAACCAATGCTCTTAATGACTTCTTAAGCTGCGTTAATGTTTCACATAGTAGGAGATATATTGGTAAAGATAAATTCCTCCTGGAGTGAATAATGTACAACTGTTTCAAACACTAACAGCAACACCCTCTCTTTCCCCCTTTGCATTGCTGACCTTGGCTAGGATTGTCCACAATGCAGTCACTTTTCAGGAACTTGCAACAGGTGGAATGAAAACTGTCTGATTCAACCAGGGTGTTGAGGTAACTTATTAATATGTAACTCTAGAATATGAATATTTACTGTAAATAACCTATTCAGCTGCATAAGTGGTTGTAATTTATATTTGCATTATATTTTTTTTAAGTTTGCTTCTTTTCTTTTCAAGGGAAAATACTGGGTCTGTAATACGAGACTCTAAGCACCAGCAGCAATCAATAGAAGTTATTGTTAATAGCAACCCTATAAAACTACTGTTTGTTTATCTGAGTTCAGAGTCAAACAGACTGGCACAGTTGTCAGATGTGGTGTCCATTTTGGATGTGTGTGTGTGATTTAGCAGATACAGATACTCACATCTACCAAAATTGTATCCACAAAACTGGAGGCTAGATTGAGGCTTTTTGATCTCTAGCGCTGATGGAGGGAGGGGCAGAACCAACTAGAAACTTTTTAAAATATCTATTTTTTTCAGGGCTTATGTATCCGGAACCTCTAGCTCAAACAACCCCAGATCTGGTTCACTAACCCTACTCTGCACCCACTTGAGGCACACCAAATTTTAAAGGTTTCAGACTAGACATGTCAATTTTAGAGGGCTTAGAAATGTTGACCTTTAAACAAATGTCACTATGCAACCTTTACTATGGTGGAGTTCCCATGCCACAATAATTTCCTATTTTAAAGCCTAAATTCAAGCAAAATATCTATAGCTATAAAAATATGAGACATGAGTGCTGATAGACAAACCAATGTTATTTAATTGATTAAGTCATGCTAAACTTTATACAATTCATTTCAGTTGGGTGGTTTTATTCACCCATGTATCCTGTTATCTTGTATTCACATTTCTGGTTTCACTGGGCTCTCAGACAAAGTATTTTTACAAAGAATTTCTGTGGCTTGATGTTCCACTGTCCTATTTTACATTTACTTAAAAAAAGTCATAAATTCAATTCTGATATAGTTTCTTTTGGACTCACCTTACAAATTCATTGTTCAGTTTTTGGTCCAATACACAAAGGCATTGTGTGTGTGTGTGTGTGTGTGTGTGTGTGTGTGGAGAAGTCTTTCCTTGGCTTTGTAATCGGCACATGTATTGGTAGTTTGTGCTTCTTCTAAATTTGGCCTTAATTAATAAATGAGAATTACCAAATACCTTCCTAGTTAGAATTAAAAAGATAAATACAAATGACCTCTAGAAGAACGTGATATCTGGTGGTTAGTACATTACTTGCTGAAATGTCATGGGCATAGAGGTTGATGAAACCGAAAAAGAAATATTTGAATAAAACTTTCCACCAATGATGTCAGCCCCCCCCCCACTGGTGGGTTAAGGATATTAAAGTCACTTTGTTGAAGGTTCTGTTTTATTTTGATTTGTGTTTTAATATGAGGCCAAAAAAAATAAAAATAAATTCCCAGTGTGATGCTAGAGTTAAGAGGCAAACACCACCTTTGATATATAAATAGGGGAATGTAGAGTAGGAAGGTGATGTGACAGACATTGCAATCCCCTGCAATATCTTTGGGGGCTATATTTTACTAACTTTATGTATTACTATGGGCCAGGGATTGTATGCAGTTCCAGAGGGGAGGGGTACCATAACTACTTCAGGAATCAACAACTGTGTGTGTGTGTGTGGGGGGGTCTGATTAAGGTCAATCACTTACCATGTAAACAGCCCCAGAGAGGTACCACCCCCTGGGGAGGCTTCCGTATATTGGTTCAAATTGGGTTTCACAGAGACCAACAGACAAAGAAAAATGCTTTTGGCATAAAAAGGCTGCATTTAACCTGGCTCGGGGCCTCCTTTCTGATCTACCAAAGGGACAAGGCCCTCTGTCCAAATGTGGCCCCAACCTTTGCAGAAGGGTTGGAAAGACTTTGGCCTACTAGTGCCCTAGAAGACTGATAGTGACTCCTGGTATGTTAGTGTGTGTTTACTGGTTTTTATTATGTTTTCTCTGTAATGCTTTTACCTTAAGAATAAATCTGCTTGCTTAGAAAGAGTTGTATGATAGCCAGTAACTGCTGGCAAAACACTGTTCATAGCCCTCCGGGAGAGAGCAAAGCACAGGCACTGGGCTATAGGCAGACTGGCTTGCTGGGATATCATAGTCTAAGGAGGGAGTTGTGTAGCCTTAAAATACCCCAGCCAGAAGGGAGTAAGACAAGAGCTAATATGGGTATGTCTTCTCAAGTTGGAAATTACACCTCCAGCTTGAAGTGTAGACATACGCAAAGCACTTTGTGTACAGTCATTTTCACTGTTTCCTTTGCATAATCAGTTTCCATTGTTGTTTGACTCATTTTTTGCATGACGGGGAGAGAAAAACAATAATGAGATAGGTTTCAGAGTAGCAGCCGTGTTAGTCTGTATCCGCAAAAAGAAGAACAGGAGTACTTGTGGCACCTTAGAGACTAACAAATTTATTAGAGCATAAGCATTCGTGGACTACAGCCCACTTCTTCGGATGCATATAGAATGGAACATATATTGAGGAGATATATATACACACATACAGAGAGCATAAACAGGTGGGAGTTGTCTTACCAATTTTTAATAATGAGATAGTAAGATATTGTAAAACCTCAAAACTACAAAGGTTTTTTTAATTAATTAACTAGATTTCAAGTTGATGGTGCTCCTGTAAAGCGTCTGAAGCTCCCATATGAGCTACAATCAATAGTGATCTCAACATATGGGTTATTGTGGTATAGGAAATGTTCCCATTCTGGCATTCTCTCTTATTAGCAGGACATTTAGAAGAGGCCCATGCTATTTTCTACCAGGAACTTAAAAAAAAAATCTCCTTAGTACTCCCAATCACAAAGCAAACGGGCCAATGTCTGATAGAAACACTTCAATCAGATTATTCTAATCTAGAAATACTTACAGATGTTTTATTGCAAGCTACATTACAAACTATGGTAATAGCTATTCTAGGGCACTTTTCAAAAGCTTGTATTGCTGAACAACATCCAAGGAAAATAAATAACATTTTCTGCTGTAAATTTCTCTGGCTTGGTATGCAATAATGAGGAATGTACAAGACTTGAACTGATTTAAAATAAAGAATTGAGGGATGAAATATTCAGAATAAATTGCTGTATTGTTGTGCTTCACTATTAATCTTTTATCTGGTGGTATATTTCAGTTTGTGCTTCTAAATATGGAAAAGGGAACTCCAGCAACAGCAGTCCTCTTCCACCATGCAGCATAATGTAGATACAGACCCAACCACAAGCTTTAATCATTGCCATCTTTCTTTTAAGAGCACACCAATGGTATATATCAAGAGTCCAAGTAAAGCTTTTTAGGTACAAATGCAATACACCTAATAGGAGCAGGGACACTGCTCCATATCATACAGAGAAATCAGCCTAGATTTTTCACAAGTGACTAGCAACATGATATTTGGGTGACTCAACTGTGGAGCATGCAGCTTAAAACACCTTAATAGGACTTGATCTTCAGAAAGTGTTGAGTACCTCTTAAAATCAGGCAATTTTGAGGTATCGCGAATTGGGTGCCCAGAAATTATAATCACTAGCCATTTCTAAAAATTTAGGCCCTAATTTTTAATCCAGAAATTGCTATCAGGTATAGATTTGTGGGGAAAGTCATCTCAGTGAAATAGATCTTGAATGATGTTCCACTTTTGGTTTCTGGGTCACAGGTTGATGTTCCTGCTCTTATGGATTATTAAACTTCCAGGGATGTCCTAGTGTCACAGTTAGCAATACAGGCCCCAGAAGGAGGGTGGTGGGACTCCTACCTCAAGGAGGAGGAACCTGCCCCAAAGGAGAGTTTTTGAAACCCTGAGGGTAGGAGCTTTCCCTTTGCCCCTCCCCTGGTTCTTGTCACGCAGACAGAAAGCAGAAGACTAGAAGTCTGAAGCTCAGGCAAAGCAATGTTTATTGGGGTTGGTTTCAAGCAAGCATATCCATAGCTCAGACACGGCAGAGCCTTTACCCAGGTCCCCGTTCCACCTCCTCTTTCTTAGCAGGCATAATTATACCCCTACTACACGCCTTTGATCCAACCATGGTCATATTACGTTTTGGAGAGTTGTGAATCTGGGGGCTTTGGTAACACCTCTTTTGTGTCCCATGGGAGGGGTAAGGCTGTGCTTCAGTCAGGGACAGGCATTTCTTTGGCCTTTTAGTGTTTTTTAGACCTCCCCCCCCCCCCGCATCCTTCTCACCCCTCCCATCTGGTAGCTTGACCTTATCTTGGGAGAGGAGTTGAGGCAGGACTCTCCTTCAAGTGTATGCTCGTATATTACACTTTCACTCTGCCTAGCAACACTTTAGCTCTATCTCTTATCTCTTTCTTCCCTCCTGCCCCCATCTGCTTGTGGGCAGATGTAACACACAGTGTCTTTGTTCTTTGTTCATACATATTAGTAAAGATATAAGAGTATCAAAAATCAAACCCCAAATTCTATCTCATGCTAATAAACAGGCCTATATACTAACATCTGAAACAAGGGGGGGAAAAGGACTGGACCTGAGGTTCTAAAGATATACTGACATATGGTGACTTAATAAATTAGAACCCTCACAGGGCAAATCTCAGTTTAAAGCAGTGACATTTTGCAAGACCCAGACAAGGGGGATTTGAGGGCAGAGCACCTGCAGGGCCACACCAGCTCAAAGGAGCAACCTGAGGGACAGTTGCCTGTCATAGGTCCCCATTACCAGAGTGTCTTACTGCCTCATAATCTTTATGCTCACACCTGCCCTATGCAGTAGTGAAATTCTATTATCCCCCTTTTACAGATGGGGAACTGAGGCATGAAGACTGACTTGACTAACATTACCCAGGAAGTCTGTGGCAGGACAGAGAGTTGAACCTGTATCTCCAGAGTTCCACTTTAGGGCCCTGATCATAGAGCATCCTTTCTCTCTACAGCTCTTATATGTTTTCCACATAGCTTCCCTCTAGGGATTTTGAGGGCTGCTGTAGTCAGAGGGAAGCATTAATTGCTGGTGCTGCATTGACAGGAGTTGTAGAGGGATGGGCAGAAGTAAAAGGCCTTCTGCAGACCTCAGAGATTCACTGTGTTTGGGAGAGAGACCTCCTTAGCCTTTTCCATGGGTGCAAACGCAGCTCTCCCAGTGGAACTATGCAGAGGGGTTGCTGAGTGTGGGGATGACAGGTTTACGAGAGGGGATAATCTGGGCCACTGAAGTTAGAGCACACTTTGAACTAGCAGGTCTATTTCATTCCCTCTGGGACTAATATATACACCTCTACCCCAATATAATGCTGTCCTCGGGAGCCAAAAAATCTTACCGCGTTATAGGTGAAACCGTGTTATATCGAACTTCCTTTGATCTGCCGGAGTGCGCAGCCCCTCCCCCGCCCCCGGAGCACTGCTTTACCGCGTTATATTCAAATTCGTGTTATATCGGGCCGTGTTATATCGGGGTAGAGGTGTAGTTTGTATTTGGTTTTAATTAAACTAACGGTGGGGGGAGGGGGAGAGGGAAATCCCTTCCTCTGAAATCACTGATGGATTGTGAAGGTCAACATTGTGATAGTGTTCTAATTTCTTTCTTTATTAATATAATGTTTACTATGCCCACAGCTAAGTAGAGTCTCGTAGATTAATTATAATTACACCAAATGTGAATCCTTACAGTCCAAACTTAAAAAAAAACTAGCAGTGGTCGTCTCTCTGTAAAAGAGAATATCCTGCAAATGGACAAGTGTATTTCTAAACAACTACAGTAGAATATGTAGGAAATCCCAATATTTGTAAAGAAAAATATGAGACTCTTTGGAATGGCTCCATTTTCACTATGAAAGTCTTTTATTTGATATTTCCAAATATAAGGGTCTACAAAAGCTTCATACAGTACAATATGTCTTTTATTTACAGCAGATAGAATCTCTGCTATTACATCAATAATATAATGTATCATGCTGACATTTATCAGTCATTTAATCTAGGTAAATTTATTAGTAGTAGTATTATATAACTCCACTGAAAAAAAATCTGTCCTATTGTATGTTTCTTGTGGTGTTTCAAGTATGGCAGTGGTTTATTAATTGCAAGTACACACAATTTCTTTGCTGATTGCAAAGATTTTTTACCATAAGCCATTTTATCCCACACCATTCTCAGAAGAGGATTTTACTTTACAGGAACACATCCTAGGAATATATTTTTTGCTTAGCTTGTACTAGTACAATGTGTGGCACAGGTTTGCATGGTACATCAGAAATGCATTTTCTGTGGTAGGATAACTCACATTCCTCAGGTGTTTCTACCTGCAGTTTCAAAATGTAATCGCAAACACAAGGGAGTGTTTTGAAACCACAAAGAGGAGAAGAAAGAAGATTGCTTAATAGGGATGTGCTAATCACATAGTAAATTTGATAACACAAAATTGATCAAGTCCAATGAAACAATGTTCCCTGCAAATCAATTAGGGACTAGTCAGCTGATAGGTACTCATGAGAGCACTCGCTCAAATGAGGTTAGCAGCAAGAGGGAGATTTCCACATCTCAGGCTTGGTCTACACTACCCCCCCCAATTCGAACTAAGGTACGCAACTTCAGCTACGTGAATAACGTAGCTGAAGTCGAAGTACCTTAGTTCGAACTTACCTTGGTCCACACGCGGCAGGCAGGCTCCCCCGTCGACTCCGCGGTACTCCTCTCGCCGAGCTGGAGTACCGCAGTCGACGGCGAGCACTTCCGGGTTCGACTTATCGCGTCCAGACTAGATGCGATAAGTCGAACCCAGAACTTCGATTTCCAGCCGTCGAACTACCTGGTAAGTGTAGCCAAGGCCTCAGTTCTGATCTTGAAATCCCTCACTCACATAAAAGTCCTTATTCATATAAACAGACCCATTGAAATCACATGAGTAAGGGCTGCAGAATCAAGCCATTCATCAGAGCATCCAATCCAGTATCCATTGGCTGATATAGGGTCTCAGTCATATGATGTATGATTTGCCTGTTTTGAAGTTATTCTCCTGACATTTTGAATGCTTTCTTAAGGAAAAATATCAGCTCTCCTTTCTTCCCTCCTGCATTTTTGCTACTCCTATGTGGGCTGAATGTCTGCTCCCCACCTGTTGGTACACAGCTGACCATCTTATTCTCATGTGTCCATGTCACCACTCCGTGCTGCCTGCATCTGTCATTAGTCCCATGATTATCTTACAAAGGCTATCATCATCATCATCATCATGTTCCTATTACACCTCTGGCGTTTAGGGCACTGACAAAGCTCCTCCACTCCTGTCTGTTTCTGGCAAGTCTTTCAATGGTTCCCCAGCTGTGCCCCAGGTTTTTCAGCTCGGCTTCCACAGCTCTTCGCTATGTTGTTTTCAGGTGGCCTCATTTTCACTTGCCTTCAGGTGTCCATCTTATTGCTACTCTGGTGATGGAATGAGTTTCCATCCGAAGCACATGATCAATCCATCTCCAACTGTTTCCTGGCAATGATGATGCTCAGATCCTCTTGCCTGCACTGTGTCAATAGATCTTGGTTTGAGATTGTTCTGGGCCAAAAATACAGAGGATTTTTCTGAGGCAGGTTGTATGGAATGAAGACAGTTTGGACATATCATACTTTCTCATTCACCAGCATTCTGCATTATAAAGTAGTGTTGAAAGTACGCAGCTCTGATAAATCTTGAGTTTGGTTTTGGTGTTGTATTTTGATGATTTCCAGCCTGTATTTAGGCCTGTATTTAAGCTCCTGAAGGTGTTCCTGACTTTATTGATTTTGTTCCAGATGTCTTGGTTTGTTCCACCATCCTGACTGATGGTGCTGTCCAAGTATGTGAATGGTTCTATATTGGTGAGAACATAATCCTTTATCCGTACTGGTGATGGTGAGGCAATATTAAAGGTCATGATATCTGTGTTATTGTGGTTGATTTTCAGTCCAATATGCTGGTTGAATGCATTGAGTAGAGTTGTTTTTTTCTTGTATATGGTTTTGGGTATGTGATAGGCTTACAAAGGCTAGGGACACCTAAAATAAAATTTATAAAAATGTTCTCCTCTCTGCTTGCTCTTGCGGTAATGCTCCCTTTGCTCTGCTGCCATTCATAGGATCCAATCAGAACAAGTTAAGAAATACTTAGGCAAGTTGGATGTCTTCAAGTCAGTAGGGCCTGGTGAAATACATCCTTGAATATTCAAGGAAATGACCGAGGAGATATCTGAGCCATTTGCAATTATCTTTAAAAAGCTCATGGGTGACTGGAGACATTCCAGAGGACTAGAAAAGGGCAAATATAGTTCCAATCTATAAAAAGGGGAATAAGGATAGCATAGAAATTACAGAACACTCATCTTAACTTCCGTACCCGGAAAGATAATGGAGCAAATAATAAAGCAATTAATTTGCAAACACCTAGAAGATAAAAAGATAAGTAACAGTCAACATAGATTTGTCAAGAGCAAATTGTATCAAACCAACCTAATAGCTTTCTTTGACAGGGTAACGAGTCTTGTAGAGAAGAAACCGTAAATGTGGTATATCTTGACTTTAATAAGACTTTTGATATTGTCTCGCATGACCTCATAAACAAACTAGGAAAATATAGCCTAGTTGGAGCTACCATAAAGTGGGCGCATAACTGGTTGGAAAACCATTCCTAGAGAGTAGTTATCAGTGGTCCACAATCAAAATGGAAGGACATGTCAAGTGAGGTCCCACAGGGACTGGTCCTGGTTTTGGTTCTGTTCAATATCTTCATAAATGATTTAGATAATGGCATAGAGAGTACACCTATAAAGTTTGCGGATGATACCAAGCTGGGAGAAGTTCCAAGTACTGTGGAGGATAGGATTAAAATTCAAAATGATCTAGACAAACTGGAGAAATGGTCTGAACTAAATAGGATGAAATTCAATAAGGACAAATGTAAAGTATTCAACTTAGGAAGGAACAATCAGTTACACACATACAAAATGGGAAATGACTGCCTAGGAATGAACACTGAGGAAAGGGATCTTGGGGGTTACTGTGGATCACAAGCTAAATATAATAACACGGTTGCAAAAAAAGCGAAGAGTATTCTGGGCTGTATCGGCAGGAGTGTTGTAAGCAAGACACAAGAAATAATTCTTCCACTCTACTCCGTGCTGATAAGGCCTCAACTGGAGTATTGTGTGTAGTTCTGGGTGCCACATTTCAGAAAAGACATGGGCAAATTGGAGAAAGTCCAGAGAAGAGCAACAACAATGATTAAAGGTCTAGAATACAAGACTTATGAGGCAAGGTTGAAAAAGTTAGGTTTGTGTGACAATACTAAGGATATGATCTGGACTGATGGACAGCTATGTCCCCTCAATTCTCCAACTTGGGGTGCTACTTATAATGCTTCACTGTGAGAGCTACCATTCCTGGTCTGCTCGCACACGGCCTTCAGCATGTAACTCACTCCAGGTATATTGTATGAGTGCTATAGCCAGCCATTCATGAATTGCATTTCAGAGCGACACCAGCAAACTCGCATTCACAGACTTTTCCCCAGAAATGTGCTGCTTGTACTTCCCAACACCCTCCTGGCCAATACAAGCTCATATAAAGTCATTTCATTAATAGAAAATTATATGCACAAATCTTGTTATTTCAAATGGAGTTTCCCAAATACAAGAAGCAATGGGTTTAAATCGCAGCAAGGGAGGTTTAATTTGGACATTAGGAAAAACTTCCTAATTGTTAGGGTAGTTTAAGCACTGGAACAAATTGCCTAGGGAGGTTGCAGAATCTCTGTCACTGGAGGTTTTTAAGAACAAGTTAGACAAACACTTGTCAGGAATGGTCTAGTTATTACTTAGTCCTGCCTTGAGTGCAGGGGTCTGAACTAGATGACCTATTGAGGTCCTTTCCTGTCCTAGGCTTCTATGATTCTATGATCACATGATCCAGGTACCAAGAGAAATTCCTTAACCATGTTGAATTTGTTAATTGCTCTGGCCAGCAATTTCCTCTCCCTCCTCCAGATGGCATTCTGAGGTCATGGGGATCTATACAGGGGAGGGGCCAGGCCAATGGAACACACATGGTCTACCTTCCTTCTTCCCCAGCAGAGTTTTATCATGAGAGGTGTGTGATGGGGTGCCTGCTCCACACTAGGCTCTAAGGAATTAACAGAGCCCTAGGTAGGCTGCGCAGGAGGCAGCCAATCAGAGGAGGACTGAGGGGAGCAGCCAATCAGGGCCTGGCAGGCCCCTATAAGAAGACCTGCAGGGCAGAGCAGCTTCAGTCACTCCCTGGAGCTGAAGGAGGGAGAAAAACTGGCTGCCTGGTAGGCTGAAGGTAGCTAACAGTCTGAACAGAGCAGTGCTGCAGACGGAGACCTGGGGAGCTAAAGGCAGCTCCTGGCAGGCCCCAGGGATCTGCAGGCTGAGGCCATGAGGCAAGGGCAAAGAGGGTGCTGGGGCCGCATGGAAGTGACCCAGGGAAATCTACGGAGGAGTCAGAGAGGGTGCAACAAGCAGTGGCCTTCTACAGGGTTCCCCACTTCCTCCCTCTCCCCCCCCCCCACTGGGGAAGAGGATGCCATGGTCCTGGGATTGACGTGGGTTCAGGAACAGAAGAGATGATGGATGGAGGACCACCAGAGCAGGGCGCACAGGCTACCAGAGCTAATTCCTGTATAGGCCACAAGGAGGCGTCTGGAGTGATTAGGGCCCCCCCATTACATGGTGATATATTCCATTTCGCTGGCGGGGAACCAGCCTTTCATGAGAGGCACAGAATTTTCCTTGGTTTCAAATCCTCTCTCTTCCCCCAGCCCCCCATAGACAGTATAAAGTACAAATACCCTTCATCCTGGAGAGACGTGTTCGTATCTTGGATCTCAAAAGGAAGAATGTAAACAGAAATTATAAGCAAAAATTATAAAGGGAGACAAGGTCTTTTGTTATAATCAGTAAAGAACAAATGTGATATTAATACTTTGAATCTTGTAGGTACTGAATGTACTCCTAGAATGCTTCATTTGACAGCTAAACACATTATACAATGTCCCTCATAGTTTCCTATCTTAAATAACTAACAGCTTGGTTTTGATTTTATCTGCTTTTACTAAGACAGTTATATGAGCATTCTGACCTTCAGTTAACTGCCTGTTTCCTTAAGCAGGGTATATAGAGCATTAGAGCTCTGTTCAGTGAGCCACATTTAGTTATATACAGTGTGATTATTGATCTGTGCAAAAGATAGCATTGTTTTATTTTCCACATTACAGTATCTTTATGGTCCATCTACGTCATTAAACCCTATTTGTTATGACACGGCAGTCCCTGACACATTTCCACCTGGCCAGTGTAGATGCAGTGCCTGACAAAGTCCTGAATTGCCAGTGCATATGGGACCACCCAGCTTTTAAAAATGCTATTGGTTTATGCTACAGCTCTTCAAAGTCCCAAGCTTTAGCTTGGTTTAAAACACTTGTCCCAGATTCTGAGCAGGCTACAAAGGTTTGGCTATTGCAAATGTTTAATTCTTGTTTGGGAGAACAATGAGTAAGGACACACAAAGGTTACCCTCCTTTACTCTATTTTTATGTACCTAAGAGATAATTCTGCCCCCTACTTCATGTGTTCAGAAGATCCTACACAGTGGAACTAATGCAACTCTGCTGTGTGAAAGCGGAATTTTGTGATGCTGTGTAGGGAGAGGCGGAGATTTCCTAAATACTATCTCATACAGGGTCATTTGGGTACTAGGCAGGTGCAAATTGGGGGAGTGAATTCAAACCTCCCAACTTTTCCACATCCATGGAATGGGGTTTTAGGCCACAGAGCCAACAATGCTCTTTAGGCTGGAGTAGCAACAGCAGAGTTACTCTGCTTTTCCACTGTGCCGTAGGGAGAGAATACTTTGCCTCCAAGGAGTTCCCCAGACTGCATACCAATTACCCATGGGGAATAGAATTTGGCCCACTATTACAATGAAATATCTGTATGAGGATGGGACAACACTTTATAGTGAAAAGTGCAATAAAAGCTGCAACCTGAAGTGTCTTCATCAATATTTTTTCAAGCAATGGAGCTCATAATTCATTTTTTAACTGACTCCTTCACCCCTCTCAGTTCTGCTTCACTGATTTCCTAAGGTTATTTCCCCTATGTTTTGGGTTGCTGACATGATGCTTTATGATAGCTCTGTGAGAATGAGCAAGACAACAAAAGCTATGCAAACAACTATTCATTTATTCTGTTATTATGACATAAAGATGGTGAGATCACTGATAAAGATGGTAAGACCATTTCTTATTGAATGATATATTTGCTTTCATGAGTTCCAGGTTCTTTATTTTAAACTATAATCTTTTAAACACATACTTTCTTAGCCTGGGCTATTCCCCAGTCTTCCGGTGATGCAGATAGCCTTATATAGTAACTCCAACAGCCATTAACCATGTCTGTCTGCATCATTTCAACAGACCAATTAAAAAAAAAAGACAAGTGTTTGCCCTATTTGAGAAGTGCTGAGTCTCTACATTGATACCAACACTGGAGTATGATTTTGCTTCCATTTAAAATCAATGGCAAAACTCTCATTGACTTCAATGAAAGCATAATTGGGCCCACAGCCCTGATGCACCTTTTGGTTATATGGTTGTGAGGTCAGTTTCTCCTTTAAAAGTTTTATTGATTGATTATTTGAATTGTGGTAGCACACAGAGGTTACAGTCATGGGTCCCATTGTGCTGGAAACAGACCAAAAAGGTACTCCCAGCCCTGAAGAGCTTGCAATCTAAGTAGAAGACAAGAGACAATAGGTGACTACAATAGACAAAGAAGAATTAACAGTAATAAAAAGACACTAAGAAGTGTTTATCCACAAGCGTTTTGTGTTTTGCTTATAATTAGATAGTATGGTGGCTGCTTATTATATGAAACATTTATTTTTTTCTATCTCCCTGCAAACCCATTTCTTTGACCTTTATAGATCAAAATATGTCTGGCATGTATTTTCTGGTTCTCTGTAATAATATTTGAATATACAATATTTGATAGGCTGTATTGTGCTGAGAGTTGGGATTTCCTCCCAACTTGAAATGCTAATGCCGAATTCACTTGTGACTACTAACAGAAACTCTAGGCTCTCTAGCACCAAAGGTTTGATTAGAGCCAGCAATAAGCAAAAAGCTTATTTTAGTCATTCTCTCTTTCAAATAAAAGGACATTGTCAGTTCAAGTGTAATTAAACAGTACCTTTCAAAACTTGCTTGTCTTAGTATGTCACCTTAATTACTGTACAGTGCGTATCGTGCTCTGTTACATCCGCATTACACCTCCTTACAATGGAACACAGTGCTAATATAAAACACGACAATGTGTTAGCAGAAGGATAGCAAGAGGCCTCAAAGTATATTTTGATCACCTTTGGATTGATTTCTCTAGTTATTTATTATTTTATCTTTGGGTAACAAGAAGGGTGGTTGAGTTATTTGGTGATAAGAATCTTCCCCACCCTCCACTCAATGCACATAATTGTGTTCTCTTTTTAGCTGTGCCTGGCTCCACCTAAAGGAGACATAAAGGAAGAAAAGTTAAACAAATAGAAGAAGGGAGAGGGAATAAAATTAAGAAACAAACATGAAGGAAAGGACATGTAGGCTCATCAACTCAATGTGCCATAGTGTTTCTCTTCTAAACTAAGGTCTTTTCTAAACACAAACTCTGTACCATCTTACACCAGTACAGCAGTACAATACTGCTAGTGTGGACATAGTTATACTGATATAAAGTAGGTCCGCCGCTTGTTTGGGGAAAGACCCTGGCGGGCTGGGCCAGTTTGTTTACCTGCCGTGTCCACAGGTTTGGCCGATCACGGCTCCCACTGGTCGCGGTTCACCGCTCCAGGCCAATGGGGGCTGTGGAAAGGGCGGCCAGCAAGTCCCTTGGCCCTCGCCACTTCCCGCAGCCCTCATTGGCCTGGAGCGGCAAACCGCGGCCAGTGGGAGCTGTGATCGGCCGAACCTGCGGACACGGCAGGAAAACAAACCGGCCCAGCCCGCCAGGGCTTTCCCCAAACAAGCGGTGGACCAGTTTTGAGAACGACTGATATAAAGTGCTTATGTCAACATAGTTTATTCCCCTTCCCTTTCATATAAAAAGGGGAATGAGCTAAGCACTTTAATATTGGTATGATTGCATCCACACTACCGGTCACAGCGGTATAGCTATTACAGTAAAAAAAAAAAAAAAAAAAATCACACCTCTCACCAAAATAGTTGTAGCAGTACAAAATCTGTGTGTAGACCAGGCCTTAAATCATGGAGTGCAGAATTTTCAAAAATGCCCAGCACTCACCTAACTCTGCTCACACTGAGTGAACGGGTACAGTGTTAGGCCAACATTAAACACACTTCAATATCTCATTCATACAGATGTTTCTTTCTGTGGTGTAAGTAGAAGAGAGCAAAGATTTTTCATAGGTCTGGCTCCTTGCTGTAGTTTCAGTTCGGCAAAGTGACTGCACACAAGTTCCCAGGAATTCATTCTAATAGAGGAGAATGAATTATCACACACATAATGTGATTAATGTGTATATGAAAATAAGCTTTGCCATAAGTGAAGAAATATAAGAGTAAGCTTCTCATGGCCATTTGTGAATATAATCACTATATCCATCTTATTCCAGAAATCCATGTAATTTCACATTCAAATAAAAGCCATTATGTGCGTGTATCAAATTTAACAAAGGTAGCATGAAAATCACTTTGTCATCTCTCTGATGAACCAGTGCTACAATATATTATACATGTCAAAATCAATATAAGTGCTAAATATTGCACATATTGTAATTATATGTACCAACATTTTTCTTATTTAAATGGAAGAAATCATATTTCTTAAAATACATTTGGCTGTTATAAAAATGTGTACATATAAAACAAGGCTAACTATCATAGTGAAGCTTAAAGATCCCCGCTGAGACTGGGGCCCCTTTGTGCAAGGTGGTGTACTGTCCCACATAAGAGACATAATCCCTGCCCTGAAATACTTGCAGTCTAAATACACAAGAGAGACAAAGGGTTGTTGAAAGAAAGTATTATCCGTATTTTTCTGAAAAGGAATTGAGACTCTAAGTGACTTGCTCAAGGTCTCTCAGAAAGAAGAACAGGAGTACTTGTGGCACCTTAGAGACTAACAAATTTATTAGAGCATAAGCTTTCGTGGACTACAGCCCACTTCTTCGGATGCATATAGAATGGAACATATATTGAGGAGATATATATACACACATACAGAGAGCATAAACAGGTGGGAGTTGTCTTACCAACTCTGAGAGGCCAATTAATTAAGAGAAAAAAAACTTTTGAAGTGATAATCAAGCTAGCCCAGTACAGACAGTTTGATAATAAGTGTGAGAATACTTACAAGGGGAGATAGAGTCAATGTTTGTAATGGCTCAGCCATTCCCAGTCCTTATTCAAACCGGAGTTGATTGTGTCTAGTTTGCATATCAATTCTAGCTCAGCAGTCTCTCTTTGGAGTCTGTTTTTGAAGTTTTTCTGTTGTAATATAGCCACCCGCAGGTCTGTCACTGAATGACCAGACAGGTTAAAGTGTTCTCCCACTGGTTTTTGAGTATTTTGATTCCTGATGTCAGATTTGTGTCCATTAATTCTTTTGCGTAGAGACTGTCCGGTTTGGCCAATGTACATGGCAGAGGGGCATTGCTGGCACATGATGGCATATATCACATTGGTAGATGTGCAGGTGAACAAGCCCCTGATGGTATGGCTGATGTGATTAGGTCCTATGATGATGTCACTTGAATAGATATGTGGACAGAGTTGGCTCTCAGGAAGCCTATGGCACAGCCAGAACTGAATGCTGTCCTGACTCCTAGCCCAGTGCATTAAACACCAGATCATCCTTCCTACCTCACTACCCAAGTAATGGAGGTAGCATAAAACTTTTAGGCTTATCATGAAGAGTAGATGTAAGAATAAATTCCTAAAAAAAGAAGAAGTTATACTGCAAAGCAAGGACTCCATTTGTAAGGGTCATGATGAAGTAAAGATGCACAAATAATGGATGCAAAACTAAGTTCCTGAAATACTTTAAGGAAGGAATAGAACAAGGAGATGTATACAGAGAGGGTCAGAAGTGAATAATTCTGAAAAAAAAATTGGGGGTTAACTTGAAAATGAAATATTTCAAAGTTTTCAGCAAATTGAATAGTCAAAAATCATTTTGTTTCATCCAACCTAAAATGAAATGGTTTGCTTTGATTTCAGGCAGGGTTTTGTTGTTGTTGTTGTTGTTGTTGTTGTGTTTGTTTTTTACATTTTTGCATTCTTAACAAATAAAATTTAAGGCAATTTCTAAACCAAGTTGTTTTGGCTTGAAAAATCAAAATCTTTCATTTCAAAAATATCAAAATGAAATATATCAACTTTTCAGATTTTTTTTGGTTTTGATTCAATTCAGTGAACCCAACATGAATTCATGAAACGTTTTGGTATCAACAAAACATTTTTTCCCATTAAAGAAGGTTCCGCCAAAATCTGATTTTGCCCAGCTCTAATATTGATATGTTCATTAGCTTTAGTGGGAACAGGATTGGGCCTCCTGTACCTCAAATGAATTTTTTATTCCAACTTTATACAGTTGAGAACACAATGTACACATAAAGCCTGTCCCAAAACCAATGAATCTTTCCATTGACTTCTATAGACACTGGATCCTTAACAACTCTGATATAAATAAGAATGAACCGGATCCCAAAAGCTACTGTAATAGTGTATAAAAAGCCTCTTTATAATTTCCTCAGCCATCTCTGGCCAGCAAGGCTTTAAGTTAGGTTATTATTTTTAGCCACCGATCTCACTGTGGTTATCTGTAGTGGTATTTTTCCCCCCATTATTTCCAGTTCTGTTTTTGTTCCTCGTGTTTAAAATGCTGTACCATATATTGAATTGGTGTCTCTGCTTATACTTTTTTTAAGGTTGCAACAAGCTGTACATTAATGCATTTTGTATTTGTACAAAATAAATGCACCATGTAAGTGTAATCCATATCTTATTTCTACCTTTTTTGCTTATCTTTAATTCCTAACCTAGAATTTTCTAGTATGAATTTGTAAGAAGAATATTTCCAAGTTAACGAAGAAGAATCTAAGTTCAGAGTCACTGGGATTGCCAAAATGTTCAAATTAGGTCTCTAAAGTTACATAGTGAAATCCTCATTTTTGTGCTTTACTAAGGATCTGATTCAAGGCTCATTGAAGTCAATGAAAAGACTCTTATTGACTGAAATGGGCTTTAGATCAAACCTTAAGTAGCCTGACTTTTCAGAGATGCTGATTACTCACAGCACTTATGGGCCAGTATATGGGGGAAAAAGTCAATGGTGTAGGTATTGAACTACCTCAGTTCACTTGGCAGACTTCCCCCACCTTGGTGCAGGATATGGTTGGATATTATCTTTTCCATGTTAAAGATATCTTCCCATGACTATGTTATAAAATAAGCATTTTCTGAACTACTGGGTTCTGATTCTCAGGTCCAATAGAACAGCTATGTAAAGGTTCCACTGCATAAAACTCCCCTAAGGCTAGTAGATGGCAAGTGGATTATCTCCCTCTTACCCTCACCCTCCCACGCTACACTAGGGTATCCTGGGATGGTAAGAGCTACTGCAGTGGCTCCTATACTATCCCTCATTTTTAATCCCCACCTCAGCATAGGCAGCATGGCCCAGGGTAAAGTGGCATGTTCAGGATATCCCTATGTACCAGTTAGCCCTGACTGACAGAATACCCCTTTGGGGCCACTGGCTACTGGTGTAGTTTAGATCATCCATAAAGTTGCTCAAATCTGTCTAGAGTATTGGGTCAGCAAAAAATCAGCTCCAGAATTGGGGTAAGAGGCACAAAAGAATCATTTGTACACCCCTTCTACTTTATCCAGGCTGTTTGCATAGCTTTTGATGTCATTTTAACAGCTGTTTAGCACGATGATGCTTTTGGTGACTGGATATATTTTGAGGTCTTTCAAGGTCACATATGTTTTTCTTTGAATTAAGTCAATGATTTTTCATACTTGCAATCCAATAAGTCATCTAATTACAGGGACTATTGGCACAGATACTGTATGCCACACATTATAACCAGAATAATTGCATTTCATACATGGTCAGATATGCCAGAAGGTTCTTTTTATAAATTGTCCATAGTGTATGGAGCAGGGGGAATCATTTGCACTGGAAAAGATTTCTGCTGGGTTATCTAATCTATCCCTGTGCATCAAAGCAGGGTTTGGAAACCAACACGTTGTTTGGGCACATGGAATCTGATCCAAAATATTTCACATGCTGAGAAAACCCCAGGCTAGTAAAAGTATAATTCAGCTCTACAATGTGATGCCTATAAAAGGAGCCATGTTAGAAAGAGTTAGCAATTTTAAATAGCCAAATTAAACAAGATATACTGAAGACTTATTGTTCCCTTCTCTGAAGTTTCATAAACTGACCCGCCCATGGAAGCTCTGAATTCTTTTAGTGCAGCTTTAATGCTTAATGTTTCAATGCTTAATTGTGTCATGTCAATAGCCCATTCCTCCTGTCAAGTTCAAACTTGTATAGACAGAAAACATAGCATTATTCTTACCGCATGGACTGGAATCACTATTATCACTCCCACTACTCAAGTTTCTACACTTGCCTTTGTTTTAAATTGCAACACAAGAGCAAGTGCCACCGCAGAACCGGTACTATTAAAAGTGACATATCTGCTGTTGCTGATTGACTAATGCTGTAGCATTACTTCCACTAATATCATGTTTCAGAGGTGATATTTTTCTGAAGTTATGTAATAGCATAATAGCTCCTTTAGGAAATGTCATGTCTTCAGATAAGATGGGCTTGTACAGGATTTTCTTGGCAGTTACTAGGATCAGATGTTTTGTTATCCATTTGTCTTTGAAGGCTGTGAAATAACAATAACATTACTTAGCACATCTCAGCTATGGATCTCGAAGCATTTAAAGGTGGGCAAATAAGCATTATTATCCCCATTTTTACAGATAGGAAAGCTTAGGTACAGTGAGATTAAGTGACTGTGCCACAAGAAACTTTTACTGTCAACTGGCAAGGGAGTGCAACAGGTTTACAGAGATGTTGTGAGTTTGATGTATACATTCTAATTCACCAAAGAGTGTCTTTTGAGGTCTCAAATGACAGCTGGTGTCAAACTGGTCATCAGTATCACTGTGAAACACATGCACAGATGTTGCATAAGGAGTTATGCATATAAACTGAAATATAAGGTTTGTGTCTAGGGACTGGTCATCAGCAAATATGAAAAACGGATTTCTGTCAGACAAGAAATGTTTGTCTAGCTGGCTGTTTACATGTAAATAAAGTATTGTATAGTTTGCAATGGGTCTAATATGACCAATCTGAACTGAATGTTAATGGAGCATTGTAAAAATGTGAAAGGGAGAAAAGTGACAGGAAGAGGCAAACAGCAGGAGTAGGAGAGGGGGGACTGTATCTTGAGTACCCATCAAAGTTTGCTATACTATATTTGGTGGACAAAATAGATACTCTGTCATCCTTCACCTAGGAAATAAACAGAAAGTGCATTTTCTTCCTGAAAGAGGGATCTCAACCAGACTTGGAGAGCACTTTGGGTGAGATAAGCTTCTTTAGATAGGAGGTTAACCTATTAGTTAAGTTTAGTCTCTAGAAAGTGTTATGATTTTGTTTTTATATGTAACCATTTGTTTCCAATATTCTCACTCACTATCACTTGAATCTCTGTTCTTTAATAATAAACTTATTCTTGTTTTCACTCTAAATATATCTCAGTGCTGTGGTGTTAAAGTGGAGATCCTGAGTTGACTCTTACAAGTTGGTGTGTACTGTTCCTTTGGGGATGGCAGACCTGGTGATTCTGTGAGTGTCCAGTGCATAAGTGGCTAGACACTATGGAAATTTCTCTGAGGACTTGTGAGTTAGTGTGTAACTATTGCTAACCTGTACAGAGAGTGAGGGCTGCTGGGATCTGGAAGGCAGCGTTTGTGTTGCCAGAGGCTGATGGTTTCAAAGAACTGATCCACAGCAGGAACAGACAAGACTCCCTCATGCTAAGGGCAGGTGGTGATGAGGGTGCTTCACACCCCTGGGTACCTTGGGGAGCATCACAATTATTTGTAGAAGGTCACACAGCCAAGAATAGAGCTCAGCTCTTATGACACAGTCCATTCTCCTACCCACTCTTCCATGTAAATGCACTCATTTCCAGAAGTCAAATCAGGTGCTACGCTCCAAAATGAGTTGTCAGCAGAAGGCCCAAACTCTGAACTGTCTCCCTTTTTAATATAATTTTCTAAAGTTTATGAAATGCCAAGAAGCTCCATTGTCATGAACTATACATGTCTAATATTTCCTGGTATTTTCAGCTTTGTTTGCTGTGTGGTTATGCTTATTCATAATTTCCATCCTACATTTATCTTTTATGTTCACTACAACCTCAGCTATTTTCAATCTAAGGTTATCTACTAGAAGCACTAAAAGCAGAAAACTAATCATCAGAAGTAATTTCAGAAGTTCTTTATCTTTTTTCATTGATATTTCTTTATTCTTTCCCCATTTTCACATTCTATGTCTAATTTAGATTGTAATCCAGTTGGGGCAGAGATAATGTGTATTTTAATCTCATGGTGTTGTATATGAATGTTCAATAATAATAATAATTGCATTGTACCAGAAATAGCTGATCTAGACACTCTGAGGGTATGAGGATCTATGTCCTTCTTTCATTTTTGTTTGGCTCTGATCTTAGTCTATCAAAAAAATTGAGAGTCCTATATTTCTGGTTCTTGTATCGAGTCATATTAAACTCCATGAAAACTAGTTAAATAAAAAAAAATAAATAAATCCAATAGCAAAGCCATGGGATGACATGCTAATGAGAATAGTGCTGGAGTTCTATCCTGGAGCACTTCCATGGTATTACAATGGGTGTCACCCATACAGAAGCACAATCAGACCCATAGACAACAAGGTTCCCATACTTCAAAATTGCATCTGGATGTTGGCAAATGGCAAGACCTTCCCCTATCACTGTGGGACAGGATCCATCTGTTAGAAGCGAACATCCTACCATTCCTGCTCTAGCACTTTTAAGTCCTGCCAGTACTCCTACCACTTTTATCAAAAAGCCTTAGATCATATGAATAAAAACTTCCTCTGGAAAGGCAAAAATTTCCAAATGACTAAAATGTAACTAAGCAAAGAGATAAAGAGAATTTGGCACTTTCTAGCTGGAAAACACCACCCAAAGAATTAAATAAAAACAAAACCCTCCAGCCCCATTCTTCCTTTTCATTCCACCCTTCCCCAAATGACACGAACACAACACTTGTAAATCATCACCCTTCATGTGTTTATATCCCTGTCCCTTACCCTTTTCTGCCTTATTTGTTTAGACAATAAGCTTGGTGGGTTAGGGAATGTTTCTTATTCTGCTCATGCCTAGCATAACAGGACCCGATTCCGCAGTTGGTATCTAGGCACTAGCGTAATATAAATAATAAATGGCAACATCATCTTATATAGCCTCAACATCTTATATATAATCTCATACATATCTAACATACCATCTTTATATGATTCTCCCAGTCTGTTTCAGTACACTGTCCAGCTGTCGACAATAAACAAACAAGGTGTTGAGAAAGGGAAAGAGAATAATGCTAAAAATAGTATATTATTGATGGTATGCCCTCATCTGGAATAGTGTTTGTGCTTGGTCATCCTATCCCCAAAAGCATATGACATAAATGCACAGTGTCCAGAGAGAGACAACCATATAGTTAAAGGAATGAAAAACCTCCTATATGAGGAGAGGTTCAAAGAGGTGACATGACTGAGATATATTAAATAATGAATGGTAAATCAGTTTTCCCTTTCCTATAATACAAAATTAATATCTATGAAAAACATCGGGACACGCTGTAGTATCAAAATCAACAGATTTAATACTTGTGTAAGGAAAAGGCTTCTTATACAACAAACAATTAACCTGTGGAACTCACTGCCACAAGGTATTATTCAGACAAATATGTAGAGCCAGATTATGATAGGTCCTTGTGTAGGTATGCTCTTAATCTCTTGGTCTGTATACACTGTAAACTCCTTAGGTCATGGACTCTCTCTTGCTAACTGTATATACAGTACCTAGCACAATGGGGCCCTGTTCTCAGTTCAGGTTTCTAGGTGCTACTGTAATCCTTACCTTAGACCACTGACACATCAGATAGAATAGTTCCTCCATTTATTATGGTCACTTGCTAGCTGTGGTACTTCTTCTCAAGTGATGCCAGTGTATTAAAGACCCTCTATTACTGTCTTCTGCTAGTTCTTCCTTGACCTTCCTGACTTTTCCTTTCCTCCCTTGGATACTCAGTTCAATGCTTGCCTAGAATGCCTCCCATGTTCTCTACAGTGTGTATGTTCCAACCACCTGCGTCTTCTTTCTTTAATATTTCCTAATTCCCTGCTTTGTCAGATCCCTTACTCTCACATTTGTTTTGTCTTTCCATGAAAAGTGTAATATCTTCCTCAGCCATCTGTAATGGGCAGCCTCAATCTCTTTTTGTTAACCCCTTCTCCCCCACAAAAAACCCCCCCAAAACCCGACCAACCACAAAAAACAAAGAGGTACTTTAATATAAATAGTAAATGGATCAAATTTTATCCCGACAGCCTGTGCAACCTCACTGAACTCAGTGGGAGCTATCTGTTCTCAGCACGTCTGAAAATCAGGCCATTTATTTAGGTCCCCAAATTTAAGCACCCAACTTTGAAACTTTTTGCTTTAACCTCTGTGTCTCAATTTGCCTAATCTGCAAAATGTGGCAGCCATATCATATAGTGGATGCACACACCCTTGTACAACAGCTAAAATGTGCTGTACAAATAAGAATCTGTCTAAAAGAGCTTGCTGCCTAAAGGCACAGCCAGTGCAGTAGTATACCTATGGAAATACATTACAGAACAGGTGGGGTTTGAGTTTTTTGTGCAATATTACCACATGAAAGAAAATCACATGTGTCTGTTAACCCTGCAGCTAACTGAACACTTCCGGAAAACAAGATTAAATATTATGGTTATGTTTGGCTTTTTCATTCATTTGAAATGTTCTGTTCTTTGTTCTGCATTAAGAATCAATATGGCATAGTCTGAACTGATTATACACACGACCATAACAATGCATACATAGAAATCCTATATAAATACTGATTTTATTTCTAAATTGTTTTGGTGCATAAACACTGGGTTAAAGCAAGAGAAAATATCAGAATGGGCCAGACTCCCAGATTAGCATCCAATTAGACCTACCTTAAAATTTGTTCTAAACTTTTCTATGTCCCTTTTAATTGAGGAGATCTTCTTTACCTCAGGTCTCCATAAAGATAACATGACCCATTTCAGTAGGACTGTCCTACTGGGAAATAAAAGAAGTCTTGAATTGCTTTGAGTTATCAGAACATTTTATAATACAAAAGCATACTTTTCATGATTATACATCTTTGTCAGGAACAACCAGTGGAGCAATTGAATTTTGCGTGGCTTGCATATCTGCTTTAAAGGCTGCTGTGACAGCAAGCCCTGGCAGAAGTAAACATGAATCTTTGCATGTGGTTTCTATAAATCCTACATTTTCCACTTTACAGTCCAGAAAAAAATGATTGAACAGATGGCAAACAGGCCACTAGATTTATGCAATTTTCTGCTAAAACCTAGGATTTGCACTCTCACAAGCAACTTATATACAAGGACTGAAAAGGCTGCATGCTCATGTTTTTGGCAAAGCACTGCATTTATATAACCTAGGCATACAAATACTAGTTATAAATAAGCTGACTGTAGAGGTGGGAAAAGCAAATTTCTTTCTGTGTCAATGAATAATCATTTCTCAAGTGAGCTTCAAATATATATATATTGTTCTCTGCTTTGTAAAGGGATTAAAAGATTGTTCCATATATATATATATATATATATATATATATATATATATATATATATATATATATGTATATATATGGAACAATCTTTTAATCCCTTTACAAAGCAGAGAACAAAAGCCCTGCCTGCATTTAAATAATATGAATAAAATATGTTAAAAATAGAAAGTCTAAGCATTGGGATGCAGAAAAGCATGAATAAAGCCATAATAAAGAATGCATTTTTTATTTTAAGAATTCTTCTTGAGAGTGGCTGTAATCAGTGGCTCAATGTATAATTTATTAATAATGGTTCATGTGATGCTCTTTCAGCAGGTTTTCAACTTTCCACTTGGGGCACCATGGAAACTGAAAGCAAAGTCATGTGTTTTATTATTGCTCTACTATTCTGACAAGATACACCAAAACTAGGACTTCAGTCTCCAGTGAAAACTAACAGCTTTTGGTTAGAACCTAGGGCAGTATGAGCAGGTGCTGCATAGGCCCCCAGGATTGTGCTGTTCCTATCTATTTGTCTATTTACGGTATTGTTCTGCCATATTCCTAAGGAATCTGTCACATTGGTATCTAAGGACTTGATTTAAAGCCCACTGACGTCAATGAGAGTTTTTTCCATTGACTTCAATGGGCTTCAGATGCAACCCTAAGGGCTTACGATTATTGCAGTGTATCATGTCTTCTCTCTGTCTCCTATGCCCTGATTTTGCAAGCTCTTACTCCTGGATGGGCTACTGTGCCTGACCACTGCTCTGTTGGAGTCAATGGGCCTCCCCATGGTGCCTGCTTGTGTGGAGCTGTTTGCAGGACAAGAGCCTTAGACTGTAAAATCCTCCAGCAAGGCAGTCTTTATCCGTGTTTCATGTTGTGCTGAGCACATTGATAGTGGTTCTTAGGGCTAAGCAATAATTTTTAATAATCTCAAGGTTGACTTCAGGGCAAAAATCCTCTGATTCATCTTTTGCTCTAAATCTGGAGACTTCACTAGTGTTTCTTCATCAGTTCTTTTTTGAATGAACATCTTCCCTCCCTTATCCACAGTGATGCTTCCTTTGATTTTTTTTCTACAGTGCCTTCCTTGCTTATTTCAGATTCCCACAGCAAATTCAGAAACCTTCAGCTACCCCAGGCTCCATTTTGATGTTGTCACAGCCCTCCACCTTGAAATGCCCCATAGCCTCGGATATATCCCAGCTATGTGGAACCTCCCCCAGAGCTCTTTCAGCACTCTTGTGTTCTTCCGAAATCTCTTGACCCTTATGACTGATCTCCATTCCATTCGCTGATTCACTTTTGTCACCTTATCATATTTTCCACACTCTCCTGAGAATCATCAAGGTAGATGTACAGGTAGAATCCTGTACAGAATTATATTCAGATTGCAGATAAATTAAACAAAAGACTTAGCCCTCCCCCTTTCCATCCAGAAGCTGCACAACATATCTGCTCCCAATTCTCTTTGAAGGTGCTTCGCTCTCATTCATAGATTCTACTTTTCTGATCGGTGGCAGAAAGGCAAAATGATTAAACCTAGACATAGGGGAGCAGATCATAGAATCACAGAAGATTAGGGTTGGGAGAGACCTCAGGAGGTTATCTAGACCAACCCCCTGCTCAAAGCAGTGCCAACCCCAACTAAATTATCCCAGCCAGGGCTTTGTCAAGCTGGGCCTTAAAAACCTCTAAGGATGGAGATTCCACCACCTCCCTAGGTAACCCATTCCAGTGCTTCACCACCATCCTAGTGAAATAATGTTTCCTAATATCCAACCTAGATCTCCCCCACTGCAACTTGAGACCATTGCTCCTTCTTCTGTCATGTGCCACCACTGAGAACAGCCGAGCTCCATCCTCGATGGAACCCCCCTTCAGGTAGTTGAAGGCTGCTCTCAAATCCTCCCTCACTCTTCTCTTCTGCAGCCTAAGTAAGCCCAGTTCTTGCAGCCTCTCCTCGTAAGTCATGCGCCCCAGCCCCACAGTTGCCAACGTTCATGCAGTAAATAAGCACCCTGACTTTCACAATAACCCAAAAATCAAGCTAATCCCATTTCAAAACAAGGCCAAAACAAGCCAATCCCTAAGAACCCCAACACTCTATGTGACTAGATCCCCTCGGCGTGCAGTCTGGGATTGTGATGGGCTTGCTGTACACCCCTGACTCTCTCGCCCCTGCTTGCCCACCCTTGACCCTGCTTGCCAGGAGCCAATCAAAAAAAAAAAAAGCAATAAGCTACAACAAGCTACAAGCCAAACAAACAACAAGCCAAAACCTAGCCAACAAGCAACTCGCAAGCCAATAAAGCCAAAAACGAGGCCAATGTCTGTGTATTTTTTCGCGGGTTTGGCATGTCTGCACAGCCCCCTAATCATTTTCATTGCCCTCTGCTGGACTCTCTCCAATTTGTCCACATCCTTTCTATAGTGGGGGTTCAAAACTGGACACAATACTCCAGATGTGGCCTCACCAGTGCCAAATAGAGGGGAATAATCACTTCCCTTGATCTGCTGGCAATGCTCCTACTAATGCAGCCAATATGACGTTAGCCTTCTGGGCAACAAGGGCACACTGTTGACTCATATCCAGCTTCTCGTCCACTTTAATCCCCAGGTCCTTTTCTGCAGAACTGCCACTTAGCCAGTCAGTCCCCAGCCTGTAGCAGTGCATGGGATTCTTCCATCCTAAGTGCAGGACTCTGAATTTGTCCTTGTTGAACCTCATCAGATTTCTTTTTGCCCAATCCTCCAATTTGTCTAGGTCACTCTGGACCCTATCCCTACCCTCCAGCGTATCTACCTCTCCCACCAGCTTAGTGTCATCCGCAAACTTGCTGATAATTAGTGAAGATGTTGAACAAAACTGGCTCCAAGACCGACCCTTGGGGCACTCTGCTTGATACCGGCTGCCAACTAGACATAGAGCCATTGATTACTACCCATTGAGCCTGATGATCTAGCCAGCTTTCTGTCCACCTTACAGTCCACTTATCCAAACCATACTTTTTTAACTTGGCAAGAATACTGTGGGAGACCATATCAAAAGCTTTGCTAAAGTCAAGATATATCATGTCCACTGCTTTTCCCATATCCACAGAGCCAATCAGTTGGTCAGGCATGACTTGCCCTTGGTGAATCCATGTTGACTGTTCCTGATCACCTTCCTCTCCTCCAAGTGCTTCAAAAAGGATTCCTTGAGGACCGGCTCCATGATTTTTCCAGAGACTGAGATGAGGCTGAGCAGTCTATTCTTCCCCAGATTCTCCTTCTTCCCTTTTTTAAAGATGGGCACTATATTTGCCTTTTTCCAATTGTCCGGGACCTCCCCCCGATCGCCACGAGACTTCAAAGATAATGGCCAATGGCTCTGCAATCTCATCAGCCAACTCCCTCAGCACCCTCAGATGCAGTAGATCCAGACCCATGGACTTGTGCATGTCCAGCTTTTCTAAATAGTCCTTAGCCTGTTCGTTCACCACTGAGGGCTGCTCACCTGCTCCCCATACTGTGCTGCCCAGTGCAGCAGTCTGGGAGCTGACCTTATCTGTGAAAACCGAGGCAAAAAAAGCATTGAGTACTTCAGCTTTTCCCACATCATCTATCACTAGGTTGCCTCCCTCATCCAGTAAGGGTCCCACACTTTCCCTGACAACCTTCTTGTTGCTAACATGAGGATCCCTCAGTCCTTATTTTGGCCATTCTCACATTGACTTCAGGCTAGAATAACAACTGTACAAGGACAGCTGGATTTGGAGCAGAGAGATTGTCCTCTTCCTCTGAAGTTCTCAGGATATTTTTTTCACACTGATGACTGAGATGCAGAATAGAATACATTGGGAACATTCACCTACCAAATTTCTTGTTCGTGTTCACTATCTTTAATGAGATTTTACTGTGCTACAGTAATGCAAATAGAGCTTAATATTCAAAATAATGTAACAGGAAAGGAGGCAGCATGATCCAGATATTATAGCACCAGATTGAGAGCCAGTAAAGCAGAGTTATATTCCCATCTCTGTCACTGACTACCCTGTGTGACCTTCAGCAAGTCACTTAACCTCTTTGTCCCTCAATTCCACATCAGTAACACAAAGATAATCAGATATCCTTGTAACATGCATTTGAGATCTCTGGATAATAAGAGCTCTGTAAGTGGTAAGTACTGGCATTAATAAAATGAAGTGTAAATAAATCACCTTGGCGATACAGTACAAAGTCTCTTACATTAATGAACAATCATGATGAATCATAATTCACAGATTTGTTTAGTTAAAAAGGAGGTGACTGTTTCCAGGCTCCGATAAACAATTCAAGTGAGTCACTATTTGAACATCGTATACCTTTCCTGTTTACAAGCAGTAGCAAGAGTGGTCAGGCTATAATTGAGAAAATCCCAGAATACAAGCTTTTCAGTTCACCGAAGCTAACTTCCTCATGTTACTCTCTTTTTTAGACTGTGGCTGTTTGTGGGTTTTTTATTCTAAGCTCCTGGGGACAGGAATTTTGTTTTTGTTCAGTGTGTTATGCATGTTTTAGATTGCCATGCATAAATAAGGCATTGCAATGTATCAATTAACAAAAATTAACTTAATGAGCCAGAGGCTTAGTTAGTGTAAACTGCTATATATCTATTAGCTGCACGAGGACAGATGGTCCAGTAGTTAGACTGCTGTATTAGAACTTAGAAGTTCTAGGTTCAAATCCTTCTCTGCTGCAGCTGGGGGTTTATAGTTCTTCTTACCTCACCGTGTATTGTGAGGTAAATACATTAAAGACTGTGAGTTTTCAGATACCATGGTTATGCAGGCCATAGAAGTACCTGAGATAGAATATATATCTAGAGAGGACAGAAATACATCTCCGCCAATTTATGCAAGCAGGGGGTCTGGCCCAGTGTATGTAACATAGCCAACAGCTTCTTAATGTAATTCTCACTACCATACAGCAAGAGTCAGCATTTCAACAAAGAAAATTGTAATCTGTCAATAACTTGGTACCCGGAGTTGAAGATCATGGAACAGCTTAGTAGCACAAGCAATGTTGTGCCTGGTGTCTTCTGACGTAACCAGGGAGGCTGCATATAAGTGAAATAGCTTAGGTTTGATTAGGATCCAAGCATTTCTACACAAGACAAAAATAAGAGGATTTGGTCATTATAGCATAATAGTCTTGTGTGGATTACTCCAGTCCAGATCCTTTCCCAAGTACAATATGTTGTTCTACAGTACAGCCAAAGATTTTCTGTCAGGAGTTTTGTAAGCTCATTTAACTGTTTTCGCAATCAGAAGCACAAATGGCTTTTATAAATTGCCAAAGATATTTTTCATTATGATTTAGCTTTTGTATATAATGCCATGTCTGCATGACTCCTGACACTTTGAGTAAGGATGCAGTCTGTGCCCCAAAGGACTTACAATCTAAACTGATCTTACAAGGCAGGATGTCATGGGAATTTATAACAGGCAAAAGGAGAGAGAGGGAAGAGTATACAGAATAAGTTATGGGGCTGCCTATATGATACAACATGTTCTAGATTTCAGCTTGTCTTCAAAGTTACAAGTGTTTTTAAATTGTTTAAAGAACATTACTTTGTGGGCATGTGGGAAAAGGTAGGCTCTGAGAGGAGGGACGTTGCAAGGAGCAGAACATCATGAAGGAGGCCTAGGCATCAAGGAATGGAAGTGCTAGTGAGAAAAAGGAACTAAGGGTGCATGAAGAGAGACAGGTTGGGTGAAGTATCAGGTGAAAATACCAAGGAGGTAGAGAGGCTTAATTCAGAAAAATGGGGTGAAACTGAACAAAAGAAAATGTAGGCTGAAGAACAGGGAACCTTTCCTAACAGTGAACTCTGTTAGAGTTGGAATAACCTCCCAAAGAAGGTAATAGAAACCCCATTACTTAAGTCATTTTGTAACAGAATGAAAACGTGTAGGGAACAATCTTGCACCAACAATTATGATTTAGCTTTTGTATATAATGCCATGTCTGCATGACTCCTGACACCTTGAGTAAGGATGCAGTCTGTGCCCCAAAGGAGGATGAGAGAAAGAATGAACCATGGATGTTAGTCACATTTCTTAATGCGCTACTGGAAGGCACATGGGTACTACAATGATGGGAGCGGCAGAAGAACATGTGTAGAATAGAATGTGAACAAGGCTACCATATCTCTTATGAGTAGTAGACTCTTGGTACAACGAAGTGCTGACTTTGTTCAGGTAACCACCATTTATGATACCCTTGAGTCAGAACATGGGTATCCTATAGGAATGGGTCTTGGGCATGGGTGTCCCATGTCCTTTGGATTTACTGTCCCACTCACTCCTCTTCTGCAATCAATCAGTCTAGTTTACAAACACAAGCATGCACCTACATTAAAGCTGATCTCTGCCTCCTGGTATTAGGACTCCTCTGTTACTGTGCTCCCTAGTGATTGGTGCTGACATGAAAATGGCTAAGCTTAATAAAATGTGCCCACTTTCACCAGAGAGGCTTATGGTGCCCTACAGTGCTTCTTGGGGAGACTAGCTGGAGTTTCCACTGTAGAGTCTGATGAGGAAATATGCTGAATGACCCCATTTCTGACTGGCCTGCGCATGTCTCCATCTTGGCTCCCTGGTAGCAGGAAGGTTCACTACTTTTTACTATTACAACTTCTCCCCGACCAACTGTACCGCTGGAGGGTTTATGCCCACAGAAGCTAGTGTAAATCAAGGGTGAATCTAGCCCCGTGTCTTTCCTTGAGCCGATCTGTGGTATTGTGCATTCTTGTTGCACAACAGAGAACCCATGCTATATTTCTGCTACTTTGGTAAGTGGAAGTCTAACACATTTTCTTGTTACTTGTACTATCACAGTTGCTAGCTTTAGGGTTTTTGTTGCTCTCTGGGTAAACTATGAAATGTACCCTCATCATAGCCCACAGCTATTTGCACAATAAACAGCCACTAAGCACTTTGCAGCCTCAGGCAACTGGTGTTCTGCTGTGATGGTAGAACTGGCCCTGGCTGCTGTTTCCTGTAGCCGATGTTGCCACGTGGATTCATAGTTCAGTAGTATGTCAGTTTCTTGAGTTGCATAGTATTATATTCCAGGATAAGACAGACTTGAGCAAGAAGGAGAAGAAAGGATCAGCCAATCCTTAGTATTTCACCATCCCTACATAATCCTCCAGCCAGGCTTTGGTATTTTTGAACATTGTCAAATGTGATTTTAATTTTCCCTTGCTAACCACCTGTCAGGACAGACTTCATTTTTCTCCATCAAACATTTCATTCACAGCATCAACTGCTACAGCTGGTTCATGCTGCAATTATGGGCAGCATTGTATGGCAGCATGAGTGTGATCAATGTCAGACTCTGCAGCATAATTTGCCACACACTGTGTAAATCTGCCTGGGCTATTCCAGAGGTCAGCACTAAATCCTGGAGTTTAGGCTCATGGCTTAATATAAATATATGTTTCAGCACAAAAGTTCTCCCTGATGTTCAAATGCAGTTGAGATCGAGTAAAGTGGTAACAGACCCATATGGATCATCTAATCCAGTTCCCCATTGGTGTTCAGAAGCCCAAATGACAACAGGCCCTTGTTGTGCTGGGCATTGTATGCATACAAGCTAAGAGACAGTCCGTGCCCTGAAGAGTTCATTATCTAAGTAGACAAGACAAAGGTTGGGAGAAAGGAAGTGCCATCCTTGTTTACACATAGAGAACTGAGGTACAGAGAGACTATGGAGGTTTTTAAGGCCCGGCTTGACAAAGCCCTGGCTGGGATGATTTAGCTGGGAATTGGTCCTGCTTTGAGCAGGGGGTTGGACTAGATGACCTCTTGAGGTCCCTTCCAACTCTGATATTCTATGATTCTATGATTCTATGTGACTGCCCCAAAGACATACAGAATGTCTGATAGAGGGGATTCAATTCCTGCCTCTAGGTGCCTTAACCACAAACCCATCCTCCGCTCCATTTGATTATCTCATTCATATTTGTTCGAGCAAGATTTATACATGATTGGAATATACAATTACCTGTGATAAATGTGAGCTGCAGAAGAAATTGTCAATATCTTACCGCATTGAACTAGATATGTTGAATTATTCCAATAGCTAAGCTAAGAGGAGCTTTCAGCAAATTATGATTTTAAATGCCTGTTACTACTTGCTCATTGGCTAATACCAGGCAAAGAATTTTGTGTTTGTCACTGATCCTCTGGGACATCTGGAGATGTGAAAGACAGGAAAAAATGCCCAGAGGGAGTGGTGGGAACCCTGGATAAAAATTTGCTATTTCACCTGAGTATCAAACCATGATAGGTACAGCAAGAGATGGATCCAAATGAAAACCTGGAAACCAAACTTTGGGAGTATTTGAAATAATTTTTGCAAATACCCCAGGCTTTATTGCTGACCCAAAGCTTGCACTGGCAAGGTGCAGAGACTGATATAAGCTAGCTCTCTTTTGAGGAAAGGGAGCAGATCCCAGATCCTGAACTTTAAAGTTGTTCTTTCTAAATCCCAATCCAGATCTGTATTCAGTATATGTTTCCTACCTTCTATAATTTACAGACCTAAATCCCCAGATTACCCATGAACAGTGGTGCACACTTTAGTGTATACCAACTGAAATCGCTATGGAGAATGCTACAGAATGAGGCAGGAGCAGTGTAACCATCTATCTAAGTCATATTCTGAATAAATGGCGGTATGCAGTGTTGATTGCAGGTAACACAATCTTCCACTCCTGGCTCGTGAGTGGCAGATCTGTCTTTCCACCATTCCCAATGTAGTCTTCACCTTCAAAACTGCTGTATGTCATGAAGTTGGTGCACAGCTTTTTCCACAAGATGGGGTTGAAATGGAGCTATGTAGTCATTCTTCCACCAACCCATCCCCCCCACATTCCTGAGCTCCCAGTCATCTCTTTCCAGTGCTTTGGATGTTGCAGTTAATTTTATCTAGTAACACTTTGCAGGATCAGAGACTTTGGCTCAAACACTTAAGCATGTGCTTAATCTTAAGCTAGTGAGTAGTCCCATTGAGATCAGGGTTAAGCACTAACACTAACTAAGCACTCTTTGCAAAATCAGAGCTTAAATAAATAACCCAATACAAAACACACCCATAACACTTTAGCATTAGATATGTAACAAGCAATCAAACATTACCAATTATTTTCCCATTATACCATTCTTTGGAATTATGCAAATTAGCAAGAATAAGTTCTAGTTCTCTATTCTCAACAATAGGTGGCACTAGCATTTGATATTTTCTTTACATTTACAACAGCTAGATTTAAAGTCTGCCTGAGTCCTAAACTAGTTAATTTACTCAGCTTCTGTTCTATTTCTCTCTCCCCCTCCCCCCCGCTTTACATTGTGGCTGATCATTATGCAGTGTTAGTGTGGACTATATGTGTTTTGTTCCCAGAGAATTTCACAGACATTGTGCAAGATGTTTTACTAGATATAATACTAAATATTCATGCTACTTTTGTCCTTTTAAAATTGTTTTTGTCATTTTGACATTTACACTTCAGTAGTAAATACTTTATTAGAAGGTATGTGGGGGATTGTTTGCAAAATATCAGTGAGTGGATCACAATTTTTTAAAAATTGTCTATTTGTTTGTTTACAAAGTTAATGTGCTTTGACTTGCTATTTGAGTTGTGTTGCCTGGCTGTGACAAGTCATAAGTCACATGATATTGCATCATTTTCCTGATTGGATGAGTGTAATTCATAATCAGGCTTCTATTGTAAATGCTTGTATAACCTTATTTAATATTAAATACACTGCATATTTTCAAGTATATGAACTTAATATTTGTTTA
This sequence comes from Malaclemys terrapin pileata, assembly GCF_027887155.1. Lineage (NCBI taxonomy): Eukaryota > Metazoa > Chordata > Testudines > Emydidae > Malaclemys > Malaclemys terrapin. Next base: position 180,155,487 of record NC_071507.1, on the reverse strand, counting down.
TTGGGCGCATGATAGTAAAACCCTATCTTGTAAAAATTAACTGAAAGCAAATGCAAACATGGCTGAAGCATATTAAATTAAAAATTCCAGTGAATATTCATTGATTTTTTATTTCCAGTTTTCATCCTACCTTACTAGTTACAAGCCCAACACTAGCAACAAACCATTTCTACGACTGCAACAGACTCCTGTGATCTTCAATTCTCTGATTACCATTTGTCTGGTGCACTATTAAGAAAGGCCAAAATGTCTACTATGTTCTGACTGAAAGGGAAACTACATTGGTTTGAATATTTTGCCAGCCTGCTATTACAATCATTGTTACAAGAATGTGGTTTCAGGATTTTAATGGTTTATTGTATGAATCATGATAGTGAGCTCCACAGCTTTGACTGTTTCAGGGTACTAAAATTTGATTCACTGGCTAATGTCAATTCAGCCTAGTTTACAGCACATATGAGTAAGCCAATAAAATTTAGAATAATTCAATGTTAAAGCCTACATGCATAAATCTCTTAAAAGTGTATATTCAATAGGCCTCAGCTGGAGTATTGTGTCCAGTTCTGGGCGCCGCATTTTAAAAAAGATGTGGAGAAATTGGAAAGGGTCCAGAGAAGAGCAACAAGAATGATTAAAGGTCTTGAGAACATGACCTATGAAGGAAGGCTGAAAGAACTGGGTTTGTTTAGTTTGGAAAAGAGAAGACTGAGAGGGGACATGATAGCAGTTTTCAGGTATCTAAAAGGGTGTCATAAGGAGGAGGGAGAGAACTTGTTCACCTTAGCCTCTAAGGATAGAACCAGAAACAATGGGTTTAAACTGCAGCAAGGGAGGTCTAGGTTGGACATTAGGAAAAAGTTCCTAACTGTCAGGGTGGTTAAACACTGGAACAAATTGCCTAGGGAGGTTGTGGAATCTCCGTCTCTGGAGATATTTAAGAGTAGGTTAGATAAATGTCTATTAGGGATGGTCTAGGCAGTATTTGGTCCTGCCATGCGGGCAGGGGACTGGACTCGATGACCTCTCGAGGTCCCTTCCAGTCCTATAATCTATGAAAAAAAAAATGTAGTTTGGGGAAACAGTCAAAGAGCAGCTCATTCTGAAAACAGAACCTATATTATGCAATACTGCTAAGATTAATGAAAGTTTGGGTTACCTGTCATTCAGGTCCAATTATGCAGAAGTTAGAACTGCCTCAGGCTAGTATAACTTGTCAACTTTTTGGGTTGTTCTTAATTGATAAAACCAAACATTTTTCCTTTTGCTTTATGAAGCAGATCCTGCACTCCTTCTCAGTTCACTTTCCTGAACTGCAATTTCACAACTTCCTTAAAGTGCACAGATTTACTCTTATACTTGAACTCCATGTTCATATTTTTGGGGAAAAAAACCATCTAAAATAATTTGTATATGCATTTTCTATGACACTTGGGACTGTTAAAGGCAAATGCTATATGCCATCCATATCCCCATGGCCAAGTCTGGTACAATGGCCTGATCCAAAATTCATGGAAGTGAATGGAAGGACTCCCCTTGAAATGAATGGGCTTTGGATCCAGCCCTAAATCCTGTGTAACTACATTGTCTTCAATGGTGTTACTTGAATTTTCACTGGGGTGCCAGAGAGTTGAAGATCCAAACATTTTAGGACATTCAGTGGACTCAAATTAGCCTTTATCCCCAAATGAGATGCAAGTTCCAAATTGAGTATTAAAATGCATGAACTTTACTTTACATGTATTTTTACTGTCTTTATTCACCTCTGTTTTAAACATGGAACATTTTAGTGTTTCCCATTTTTCTATAACTAAATAATTCCAAATCATACACCTAAGGCTGAAACTTGTTTAACTTTGGATTTTAGGTTTCTTCCATGTATTGCAAAATCACCCAGTGTGATGCAATTTTGTTTTCAACAGCAGACTTTGCAAAATAAGTATTGGGTAACTAACCAGAATGTATCTTTATCCTTGCATGTACTTAGCAACCTTGTAGGTCTAATTGACAAAAAGAATTTGTCCTTTTAGAGCAGTTTAGCAAGACACCAAACACTTGGGGGGTGAGGCTGGGGGGAGGAAATGAAGCTTGCTTATATTTGGCACTCAATGGAGGATTAGCATGGACAGAATCTAGTAAGCCTATTGTATGACTGCTGACTAGCCTGTTTAATATTCGGGATAGTAACATACACAACATTTGAAACCTTTCATTTTTTAAGACTAGCTTATTGGCTGGTCCTGTGCAGATATTCAAGGGGTTTGGGGTGAGGGTGCTAGAAACCTTCTCTTCATGCCTCTGCACAAAGCATTGAAGTGGCCACAAGATGCACAGCTGTGCAAGTGCAAGGTATGCTTCTTTGAGCTTGCTTTCAGCCAGAACACATGACATAGTAGCTTATAAAATAAAGAAAAATAATTAATAAAAATGGTGAGAGAAATGGAGGAAAATGCCAGTCACATCACCTTACTCACTACTGGAAGGTGCTTAGAAACTGTGGTGATGAGGGTGATATAAGAATCTAAATTAGTTCAAGACTCTTAATTCCAGGCTAGTGCCGAGAGTGGTACTAGGTTTTCCAAAGGGAGGCACTAGGTGTGCATGCTGCAAGCTCTGAAGTGCTACTTTGTGCCCCCAGATGTCAGCAGGAACTGTAGAGGCGTTGTGAAAGGGTTGCACAGCAGATACAGCTTCTCCTGGAGACTCCAAGTCAGGAATTCCTCGCTGGAGCTCTTAGGCAATGCAGACCGGTACAGCACTTACACTCCCCTACTCCCTGTCTCTGCTGGCCAATGATGGAGGGGGTGCTGAAGCCATGGATCTTCCTTCCCCATTGGCTCCTTTTCAGGCAATTTAGGAGTAAGAGGGAACAGAGAATAGACTACTCTCTAACGTCTGGTCAGTCCTTGCAGAGTGGCACAAGGGAGCGAGGGAAGCAAATTGAGCCCTCTCCTGCTCTGTGTATCCAGTGAATGGCTGGCCAGAATATGGCCATGCGTCCTTGGAAGCTAATAATTCTGGTCCACACTTCCTCAGAGGTCCTAGAGCTCTTGGCCAGACTTTTAAAGACATTTAGGTGCCTAAAGGTGCAGCGAGGCCCCTAGTCAGATTTTCAAAAGTGCCTAGGCACCCAACTCCAACTGAAATCAGGTTAATACCTAAATTGTAAAGATTAATACCTTTCAAAATCTGACCCCTTGTGACATAGTGCCTCCTGGTGCCCCCACTGAATAGTATCTGAAGAGCCATAATTTGGCCTATACTTTTTAGGGAGTGGCAGGCAATGACATGCCAAAATGTAGAGCAAAACTAAAACTGCATGTAAAGGTGGCTCAGCCATTTCTCAGCAACACTATGTTCACCGTGACACTGTTTGCCTCCACTGATCTCAGGTGAAGAACATTCTTATGTCTTATAACTATGGCCTAAGGTGTATTTCCTGTAGTAGCCTTTGCAAGTATAATTCCAACAAATGCACAGAAGTTGGGGAAAGGGGAGCGAGTTTACATCCAATAAGGGTAGTTTCTGAGAGAGATAATTTTTGTTCTGGTTTTGATCTACAGTAAGTTAATTAAGTCATTATGTGATCAGATTGTGTAATTAAAGCATTTCAGTCTGGGTCACCACAACCCCAACCATTATTTCCAGTGGAACATCTTATGAAAGATGCACAATCTACTCGTGACACCTCTGTAATTATCCTCTCCTTTCATACTTCTGATAAGTGCCCTTAGTTTGATAATTTCTAAATTAAACTATTACATTAACAGCTTATGTGGGTGTTGATTTTTGTCATCTCACAAAAGGCTGAAAGATATTGACCTTCTGAAAATCATTCAAGGGACAGTATAATAAACACAGCTGCTCTGGCTTTTATTAATGGTACATTAAGGGACATGAGGATGCCCAGGACCTTAGATGATGAGACCTATTATTACAACTATCCTATATCTGAAAAAGTGCAACATGGAGTATTTTGATTCTATGCCCCAAGTCCATCTTTATGTTCATCATAACATAAAGTGAAATAAAATATATTCATCCCAAATATCCTAAAAATTTAAGTCAGCTTTGTAGATTATCTATAACAAATATAGTTTGGGCAGCTGCCCAAAATATTTAATCCATACTGATGTTTTATTATCCATGCAGTCTTATTGTTAAAGATAGAAAGCCAACTGTAGTCACAGGTCAACATATACACTATAAGATTGTATGGCACAATCTTTTATTATCTTACCCTCTTCCAACAAATGCGGTGTTGGATATCAGTTTGCTAAACTCTGTTAGGGTGTTACCATTACTTTAAGAAATATAACAAGAATAAGTGACCTGAAGAATTGTGGGCTCTCTGCCAGTTTTTAGAATCACTGAATTGTGGGACTGGAAGGGACCATGAGAGGTCATTTGGTCCAGTCCTTTCCACTCATTGCAGGACTAAGTACTATCTAGACCATCCATGACCAGGGCCGGCTCCAGGCACCAGCCCATCAAGCTTGTGCTTGGGGGGCACCTGGAGGCGGGTGGCGCAGTGTGGTGCTCTGGCTCCGGCTGCCGGGGAGAGCGGAGCCCCGGCCGGGCACTCTGCCCTCCCCCCGGCGCTCTGGCCGCCCTCCCCCCCGCGCCCTCCCCTGCCGCACGGGGGGGGGGGGGGGGAAGGGGCGGCCAGAGACTTTTTTGCCTGGGGTGGCAAAAAACCCAGAGCCAGCCCTGTCCATGACAGATGTTTGCCTAACAGGCTCTTAAAAATCTCCAATGATGAAGATTCCATAACCTCCCTAGGCCATTTATTTCAGTGCTTAACCACTCTGACAGTTAGGAAGTTTTTCCTAATGTCCAACCGAAACCACCCATGCTGCAATATAAGCCCATTGCTTCTTGTTCTATCCTCAGAGTTAAGGAGAACAATTTTTCTCCCTCCTCCTTGTAACAATCTTTTATGTACTTGAAAACTGTTATGTCCCCTCTGTCTTCTCTTCTCCAAATTAAACAAACCCAGTTTTTTTTCCAATCTTCCCTTATAGGTCATGTTTTCTAGACCATTAATCATTTTTGTTGCTCTTCTGTGGACTTTCTCCAATTTGTCCACATCTTTCCTGAAATGTGGTGCCCAGAATTGAACACAATACTCCAGTTGAGACCTAATCAGCACGGAGTAGAGCAGAAGAATTACTTTTTGTGTCTTGCTTACAATACTCCTGATAATATATCCCAGAATGATATTTGCTTTTTTTGCAACAGTGTTAAACTATTGATTCATATTTAGCTTGTGGTCGACTATGACCTCCAGATCCCTTTCTGCAGTACTCCTTCCTAGGCAATCATTTCCCATTTTGTATGTGTGCAACTGATTTTTCCTTCCTAAGTGGAGTACTTTGCATTTGTCCTTATTGAATTTTATCCTATTTACTTCAGATCATTTCTCTAGTTTGTCAAGATCATTTTGAATTTTAATCTTATCCTACAAAGTACTTGCAAACACTCCCAGCTTGGTATCATCCACAAACTATCTGAGTGTACTCTGTATGCCATTATCTAAATCACTGATGAAGGTACTGAACAGAACTGTGGAACCCCGCTCAATATGCCCTTCCAGCTTGACTGTGAACCACTGATAACTACTCTCTGGGAATGGTTGTCAACCAGTTATGCACTCACCTTATAGTAGCTCCATCTAGGTTATATTTCCCTAGTATATTGATGAGAAGATCATGCAAGACAGTATCAAAACTCTTATTAAAGTCAAGGTATGCCATATCTACTGCTTCCCCACTATCCACAAGGCTTGTTACCCTGACAAAGAAAGCTATCAGGTTGGTTTGACATGATTTGTTCTTGACAAATCCATGTTGACTGTTACTTATCACCTTATTATTTTCTATGTGTTTGCAAATTGATTGCTTAATTATTTGCTCCATTATCTTTTCAGAAGTTAAGCTGACTGGTCTGTAATTTTCCAGGTTGTCCGTATTTCCCTTTTTATAGATGGGCACTATATTTGCCCCTTTCCACTCCTCTGTATTCTTTCCTGTCTTCCATGACTTTTCTAAGATAATCATTAATGGCTCAGATATCTCCTCAGTCAGCTGCTTGAGTATTCTTGGAGGTATTTCATTAGGCTCTGGTAACTTGAAGACATGTAACTTGTCTAAGTAATTTTTAACTTGTTCCTTCCCTATTTTAGCCTCATTTTCACTGGTATTCTGTATGTTCTACCAGCAGAATGGAATACTCCCAGGGACCCTGTCAGGTCAAGTTTGCCTAGAGATAATCAAAGTGTTAATCACAAGTAATATCCATGACAAGTGTTATCCATTCTTTCAATTCTAAAATTGTTCACACACCAATCCCGATTTGTTACAGCTGTATTGAGCCCAATAACTTGTGTTTGATTAAAGTGTATCTTCCAACAAGGCATATAAGTCTTGATTTGAAAACTTCAAGAGATGGAGAATCTATCACTTCTCTTGGTTGTTTCTTCCAATGTTTAGTCACCCTCACTGTTAAAAATTTGTGCCTTATATGTAATTTGAGTCTGGCTTTAACTTGCAGACATTGGTTCTTGTGATGTCATATGGGACTGACTTTTAAGCTGGCCTACATGCCTTGTGGTTTACCTACATGCAACACTGCTATTCACATCACCTCTGAATTCACAGTCCATTTTAAACCAAGTATCAGCCTCAGATAGGGTGACCAGACAGCAAATGTGAAAAATCGGGATGGGGGTGGGGGGTAATGGGAACCTATATAAGAAAAAGACCCAAAAATTGGGACTGTCCCTATAAAGTCGGGACATCTGGTCACCCTAGCCTCAGGTGAATGTGATCTTTCCAGTACTCCAGGATCTTTTTTTTTTTTTATATGTATGGCCTGTAAATATGGACCTGGAATTTGGCATGCACAGACACTTGTAGACCCAAGTAAAATTTCAACATCTAAGTACCTGATTTGTGTTTATAGCCACAAATTAAGCTGTTCCCTATCAACAGTCTGTTGTTTGCAGACACAGGTGAACTGCTTGCAAAACTCTATGTACAAAAGAGAAAGCCCAACTAAAACTCCCTTTTGAAATATCAGTTTTATATCTATATATCTGTGTTTTATGAGCTATGACTCATGTTAACCTCAGTCTAGCACAGGTTGGCTTTCTTTAAAACAAAACTATTGATCTGTTGTACTGATACATTTTTAAGGTTTGAAAAAAAAAAAACCAGCCACATTTCAAAATAAATATTTGAGAGCTTAACTGCCTTTGAGTCTCATGATAAGCTATCTCAAAGAATGAAGCTTGAGTTTCCATTACATCCATTGTTCTGAGATTCACCTTTTAACACACAAGGCATTTCAGCATTCCTGGAAAGACTTTGCATTTATTTGTGCTCCTTTCAGTAGAGTTTCATAGATTCATAGATTCATAGATTATAGGACTGGAAGGGACCTCGAGAGGTCATCGAGTCCAGTCCCCTGCCCGCATGGCAGGACCAAATACTGCCTAGACCATCCCTAATAGACATTTATCTAACCTACTCTTAAATATCTCCAGAGACGGAGATTCCACAACCTCCCTAGGCAATTTGTTCCAGTGTTTAACCACCCTGACAGTTAGGAACTTTTTCCTAATGTCCAATCTAGACCTCCCTTGCTGCAGTTTAAACCCATTGTTTCTGGTTCTATCCTTAGAGGCTAAGGTGAACAAGTTCTCTCCCTCCTCCTTATGACACCCTTTTAGATACCTGAAAACTGCTATCATGTCCCCTCTCAGTCTTCTCTTTTCCAAACTAAACAAACCCAATTCTTTCAGCCTTCCTTCATAGGTCATGTTCTCAAGACCTTTAATCATTCTTGTTGCTCTTCTTTGGACCCTTTCCAGTTTCTCCACATCTTTTTTAAAATGCGGCGCCCAGAACTGGACACAATACTCCAGCTGAGGCCTAACCAGAGCAGAGTAGAGCGGAAGAATGACTTCTCGTGTCTTGCTCACAACACACCTGTTAATGCATCCCAGAATCATGTTTGCTTTTTTTGCAACAGCATCACACTGTTGACTCATATTTAGCTTGTGGTCCACTATAACCCCTAGATCCCTTTCTGCCGTACTCCTTCCTAGACAGTCTTTTCCCATTCTGTATGTGTGAAATTGATTTTTCCTTCCTAAGTGGAGCACTTTGCATTTGTCTTTGTTAAACTTCATCCTGTTTAACTCAGACCATTTCTCCAATTTGTCCAGATCATTTTGAATTATGACCCTGTCCTCCAAAGTAGTTGCAATCCCTCCCAGTTTGGTATCATCCGCAAACTTAATAAGCGTACTTTCTATGCCAATATCTAAGTCGTTGATGAAGATATTGAACAGAGCCGGTCCCAAAACAGACCCCTGCGGTACCCCACTCGTTACACCTTTCCAGCAGGATTGGGAACCATTAATAACAACTCTCTGAGTACGATTATCCAGCCAGTTATGCACCCACCTTATAGTAGCCCCATCTAATTTGTATTTGCCTAGTTTATCGATAAGAATATCATGCGAGACCGTATCAAATGCCTTACTAAAGTCTAGGTATACCACATCCACCGCTTCACCCTTATCCACAAGGCTCGTTATCCTATCAAAGAAAGCTATCAGATTGGTTTGACATGATTTGTTCTTCACAAATCCATGCTGGCTATTCCCTATCACCTTACCACCTTCCAAGTGTTGGCAGACGATTTCCTTAATTACTTGCTCCATTATCTTCCCTGGCACAGAAGTTAAACTAACTGGTCTGTAGTTACGTGGGTTGTTTTTATTTCCCTTTTTATAGATGGGCACTATATTTGCCCTTTTCCAGTCTTCTGGAATCTCTCCCGTCTCCCATGACTTTCCAAAGATAATAGCTAGAGGCTCAGATACCTCCTCTATTAGCTCCTTGAGTATTCTAGGATGCATTTCATCAGGCCCGGGTGACTTGCAGGCATCTAACTTTTGTAAGTGATGTTTAACTTGTTCTTTTTTTATTTTATCCGCTAAACCTACCCCCTTCCCATTAGCATTCACTATGTTAGGCATTCCTTCAGACTTCTCGGTGAAGACCGAAACAAAGAAGTCATTAAGCATCTCTGCCATTTCCAAGTTTCCTGTTACTGTTTCTCCCTCTTCACTAAGCAGTGGGCCTACCCTGTCTTTGGTCTTCCTCTTGCTTCTAATGTATTGATAAAAAGTCTTCTTGTTTCCTTTTATTCCCGTAGCTAGTTTGAGCTCATTTTGTGCCTTTGCCTTTCTAATCTTGCCCCTGCATTCCTGTGTTGTTTGCCTATATTCATCCTTTGTAATCTGTCCTAGTTTCCATTTTTTATATGACTCCTTTTTATTTTTTAGATCGTGCAAGATCTCGTGGTTAAGCCAAGGTGGTCTTTTGCCACATTTTCTATCTTTCCTAACCAGCGGAATAGCTTGCTTTTGGGCCCTTAATAGTGTCCCTTTGAAAAACTGCCAACTCTCCTCAGATACCTGGAAGGTGCATGGGGAGGGGCACTCCTTACTGTACCTGTTCCACAGGCAGAGCCAGTGCTGGCCCCGATACCGCCATCTTCACATGAAGGTGGGTAGGGCTTGCGCAACCCTCTGGAGCTACTAGGCCTGTTAGCCATCTATTCACCTGCTGCTTCCCAGCACTTGGAGCCAAATTATGTCCAGCTGCCAGGATGCATTGGATGAGAATGGAAGGCAATCCTCATGCTTCCTGCTTATAAAGTGCACTCGTGCAGGGAGAAGCATAATATCGAGGAGACTTTTAATGGAAAGATGTAGTGAGATCAATATTAGGTCATATTTACTTAACACAGGTTTCATCTTACTATAAAGTCATTAGTATTTGGCTCTTGATAACGGTGGGCTGAGCGGATTTTATTGCTCACTACCTTTGGCAGGTGCTTTCTATAACATTATTTCAGATCATTTCATCCACATTTTCTTGAATGCCTTTGCTAATGCATTTTTAAGTTGAGATTTTTAAGTCATGTTCATGCGCCTAGCACAGTGGACTACCTGGAGACAGTGTGAGCTGTGCTCTTGGCAACCAGGATGGCTGACAGCATGCAAACAGCAACAGACAGTTCCTCACTCCCCAGCATGTGGTGGGACATTGGGATTGCATTAGTCTATACTTGCCGCATTCCAGTACATTAAAATAACCACTCATTGCTTGTTTCTCAACTGGGAAGAAGGTGGGCAATATTAGAGCCTTAGTCCATCAAATCCCTTGAGCTGTACGGCTATCTGGTAAATCATTCCATATGCATCCATTTGTATCTGTTTCTCTTTTGTAGCACTCAAGGGGACATAACTGCAATATTTGGCATATGATGAAAAATAGGAAAATACAATTCAGCCAAAATATTTTAATACAAGAAAATGCATTAAAAACATTCTATATTAAAAAAACAGTTTTGTTTAAGAGGTTTCTTAAACTATTCACTATTTTTTCCCCAGGAGGAAATGGGTTCTTTTACCATAAGGCTAAGATCTGGGGCTGCCTTCTACCTTGTCCCACTATAACTCTCGTACCAAGTCTAATAGACACCAGAGATCTCAGAAATGCTACTATTTTGGGGCAAGAGGAAGAGAGTATTGTGTGTAGATTGTAAAGGTCCTCAGTGATCTGCGTGTGGCCAGTTCCTCCGTAACTCAGCTAATCTAGTCTCCTTCCTCTTGTCTGTTCTGTAGATGATTAGTAAATATTTTAGTGCCTCAGAGTAGGCTGTTCTACACCTCTTATCTTTAGTGCTTATTCTAAATGAATTGAATCAAAAGGACAGGAAATTCTAACTCCCAGTACCAAAGTGCTCCAAAATCCTCTGCAGTTCTTGTGCCATAGATAGCATCCAAAGTGACACGTCATCCTCAGAGAGAGTGACTCACACTAGGGCTTAAGATTTTTTTTTTTTAAATCTTATCTCTTAACTGTATCAAACTGAACAAGTTGGAGGCACAACCCCAAATGGCATATTAATTGCCAAATTAATTACTTCATAGACCAAAAGCAGAGATGAAAAATGCTCACATCAATTTCTGCTCTTAGTGACTTTCATTGCTTTGGAAAAAGTCTTGCATCCTACATTAGAGGCTTCAGGCAGATTTCATAATACATGGCCAGACTGTCTCTACCCTTATGATTTAAAATATTTATTTTGTGATAGTGTAGTGAGTCTATTATTACTTTCCTCCCTATCATCTCATTTCTGCTATATAAATGCTGGGCTATCCGTTGTAACTTTTTGTCTTGGCTCCAGTATCTTTATCTTGTTTTGGAAAGTTTTTATTAAGGCAAAGTTACAGTACTACATCTTACGTCACATATTACTTATTCAGGATCAGATTACTATTCAAAGAACCTGGCTAAAGATTCTGGCTTGCTGGCTAGGGAGCTCTCCTCTTTTGAGCATGCATAAGCTCTGGCAGGATCAGGGCCTTACTATTTGTAAGATGATGGAATAACTCCTCAATAAAGAACACAGTTGCAGTTCAGAAGGTCTCTTCTTCAAGGGATAATGTTTACAGCAAGAAAGCAAAATAAATGACTATGCACTAAGCAGAATAGGAAACAAACCATTCCCTCTGTTTGGGATCCAGTCCACTCCTACAGCCCTGGGTCTGGAATCCAAACTATTCAAAGGCATCTTTCCTCTTTGCCCCCCAAACAGCCAAATTAGAGGCAGCTAGTAATGAGGTAGCCTATGCCGCAACCAATTAACTCCCCTCTCCTTCCTTCAGTGTAAAATAAATAAATAAGACCTTTGCAGTAGATGCCTTTCTTTCCCCCCTTCACTCCAGCAGCACAATGAAGAGGGGAGGAGACTCTAGTCCCTTTTAACCCATCCAGTGCAAGCTGCTGGCTTTTAGCCACTCTGAGAGTTCCTCCCTCTAATGAGATATAGAGCAGTGCTGAGATCAGAGAATGCTCAGTGTTCTTTGTGGGTATGGAAGAGTCGGTCATCCCAAAGAGTGTGAGTACAGGTGCAGCCCCAGTGGAGCTGCACCAGAAGCATTAGTGAGAGAAGTTTGAGGGAAAGGAAGCAAAGAGCTGGTTGCCCTATGATTTTAAGGAAACAGCAAGTAGGAGCCTGTTAGTGGGGTCAAAAGTGGGAGTCTGGAAAGAGGCCTGTGACCTCACAATGGAGTTAGAAGTGGGGGTGTGTGTGAAAGGAGAAGCCTATGACTCAGTGAGTGGGGAAGAGGTGGGATACAGAGTGGAGGTGGAGCCTGTTTGCCCATTTTAGGTTGAGCAGCTTTTTTTTTTTTTTTTAAATATGGAAATATCCTATCTCCTAGAACTGGAAGAGACCTTGAAAGGTCATGGAGTCCAGCCCCCTGCCTTCACTAGCAGGACCAAGTACTGAGTTTGCCCCAATCTCTAAGTGGCCCCCTCAAAGATTGAACTCATAACCCTCGGTTTAGCAGGCCAATGCTCAAACCACTGAGCTATCCCTCCCCCCATTGTACTGTGGGAGTACAGTAAAGGAAGGCAACAGAACTGATTTACTGAGGGAGAAAGAAGAGCCCTGGATTGGTTGGATGATTTAATTTGGGAGATCAGAAATAATTGTGTGTGTGTGTGTGTATATATATATATATATATATATATATATATATATATATATATATATATATATATATATATGAAGGAGGGGTCAGAGATAATTTTTTGGGAGGAGGAGGAGGGAGTAGGGGTATCTAATCACCAAGACCACCACTAATTTTGAATACCTGCTGCTACTGAGCTAAATTATAGCACCCCTTCCCCCCCATCAGCACCTAGGTAAGGGGAAGGAAAAAGCTGAAGTTTAACCCCTTGATCTCCAGGGACCAGCTAGTGCCTCTGCACCCTGGCATTCTTGTTTGTTTGTTTGTTTGTTTGTTTTAAAATCCTTTTCCTACACTCCCATTTTGTCTTCTGTTCAAGCTCACACTTTCCCCCCATAGATTCAAAGCACATCTCAATATGTGTTCTTTCTACAAACGCTGCTTTAGAGGTTCCCTGCTGTGTGAAAGACACTTCCAAAAGCAGCACTTCTTACAGCAGTGACTGACAGGTGACACCGCTCCGACAGGTGCAGCGCTGCACAGTGGGATGGTGAGTTGTCAATTGCTAGTGACAGACACAAAGAGAGAGAAGACCAAACCCCCAGAATATTACAAAGATACCTATATGCAGTACTGTGTGTTGGGAGTGTGCAGGTTCAGCTTAGGGTGATTCTTTGCCTCTTCCCCTGGAATTTTGGAAGTTATATCTACCAGTTATACATTCTGGGTCAGACTTTCCTCCCCCACCAGGGGAACTCTGTTGTCTTCAGTGGAGTATTTGCACCTGATGCCGGTGTAAGTAAGAAGAGCGTATACTGTACATAGAGATACTACTTTCATGTAAACCTAAAGTTTTTCATGTAGTTAATGAGGTGCAAAGCAAATTAAGGAACCCCAAAATAGACTGTTACACCTGTGTTGTGCAGAAAAACAAAAAAAAATTGACAAAATGATCTATCTCCCTAAAGAGAAAAGCATTGTGTATTACTGTGACTGATTTAGCAAATGACCCAACATTTTCCACAATATAACTCTGACAAATCTGAAAATATTTAGATGCTAAAGAGTTAACAGAATTTCTTTGCTCTCCTAATCAGATATCCGCCTTCCTTTCTGACGCACCTGGCCAGTACTAGTAGCTGATGATAAAGCTGCCACTGAAAACAAGTAGTTCTCTTCATGTGTGTTCAGTCATTCCACAGCTATGAATATTGTCTTGTAAAGGAAAAGCGTTTCAATAGTATTGGTTGATTTTGATAATCATCTTACATTACAGGAATTTGAAGAGTGATAACATCCAGAGAGGAGAGAAGGAATTGTTTTGAGTAGATTAGGGAAGTATAATTAGAATGGTTGAAGTGAACAAAGTAACATTTTAGGATGGACTCCAGAAAAAAACTTTCCTAACAGTGAGGTCGATTAGAATATGAAATAGCTGTGTTTTGAGGAAAGTGTTGTAAGTCACATTGCTGACGTTACTGAAAAATTAGACTGGACAAAGTACTCAAGTATGTTCTGTAGAAAACAATCATCTGGCATGGAGATGGAGTAAATGACTTAATAAGATGTCTTTTTCCTTCTCTAATTTCTGAGATTCCTATGATTGATTAACAATTTTCTGCTTGCTGGGATTATATTCACTGTTAAAATTCTCAGGCATAAAATTACTTGGAGTCTGAATCTAATGTAATTACAAGGGGTGTACAAAAGCTACAACAGTGTTGCCTCAGAGAATGGCTTTGAAATGTTAAGATTGATTGTTAGGGCTCAGTTCCACAAATAGCTGCTGGTAAGCACTTCCTGCAATGTGCTTAAAACCTTTATTGTAAGAGACTCAATGGATGCTGAGGGCACTAAGCTGGGAAAATTCTGCATCTAGGATCCCAGGTGCTTTATAACTTGCACCCTAAGGCCCTAATCCTGCAAACATCTACATGCAGTGTAACTTTGCTCACTTGATTAGTTCCATTGACTTCAGTGGGATTACTCTTATGTAAAGTTATGTCCCTTTTTGTCATAAAAATGTCAGGACCATTTACAACGTTAGCTAATCTTCACAAAACTTCTGTGATGTAGGTATGCATTTTACAGACTGGTAAACTGAGGTACGGTGACTTGCCCAAAGGCAAACAGTGAGTCAGAGTTGGGGACAGAACGCAGGTCTCCTAACTCAAACTTTCCCCATCAATAAGAAAACATTTGAAGTGTTCTTTACCAAATGTTCAATAGTGGGGTTGGGTACTTTTACCAAAAAGATATAAAAACGAAAAGCTTCAAAAAGGACCCCACCCCACAAGGGCCTGCTTCTGCAGACGTATATGTATGTGGTTTAATTTTACTGATGGGAATAATCTTAGTGACTTCAATGGGATGGCTCAAGCAAGAGAAGTTGTGTGTACTTAAGGGTTGAGGCTTAAATATTAATATGAATCTAAAATGAATGCATCCCCATGCTGCATGTATGACACAATCCACTAGCTCTCTCAAAGGTGATTTGGCAGAAAGGGTATGTCTGCAGTGAGAGCTGGGGGCGTGATTCTCATCTCGAGCGAGGACACATACTTGCATTAGTTAGCGTAGTCGCAACAGCATGGGGTGATGGGATGGACAGGCTAGCCGCCCAAGTGCATACCCCTCTGAGGCTCTAGGCATGTACTGGGGGTGACTAGCCCCTCCTGCCACTGCAGCTATACTCTCTTTTTAACTCACTAGCTGGATCAGAGCTAGTAGGGGCCTGTCTCCTCAGGCTGGGAATCACCCTCCGCCCCCAGCTCCACATGTAGACATACCCTTACAGATACTCTCGGCCTCTGCCATCCCTTGCCTTTTTTTCTTAATTCTCTAGTAAGACTTTACTGTTGCTCAAGTTCAAAAACATAGTCCTGCAGCATTTATTTCAATGGTGCAACTAATGTTGACTTCTGCCCATGTAGGTTCTTTTATGGCTCCATCACCCAGGGCCGGCTCCAGGGTTTTGGCCGCCCCAAGCAGCCAAAAAAAAAAAAAAAAAAAAGGCCGCGATCATGATCTGCGGCAGGAATTCGGTGGGAGGTCCTTCGCTCCGAGTGGGAGTGAGGGACTGTCCACCGAATTGCTGCCAAATACCTGGACCTGCCGCCCCTCTCCGGAGCGATGGCCCCAAGCACCTGCTTCCCAGACTGGTGCCTGGAGCCGGCCCTGCCATCACCATAGTATTTGACGTCTGTGTGAGCAGGACCGAGCCTCAGGTCTAGTATCTAATATCTTTTCGGGTATGTCTATAGAGCAAAGAAAAATCTGCTGCTGGCCTGTGCCAGCCAACGTGGGCTCACAAAGCTGTTTCATTGCTGAGTAGTCTTCTGGCCTCAGGCTGGAACCGGAGATCTGGAACCTTCCCAGCCCACAGGGTCTTAAAGCCTGCGCACCCGCCCGAGCCCAGACGTCCACACCTCAGTGAAACAGCCCCACAGCCCAAGCCCCATGACCCCAAGTTGGCTGGCATGGGCCAGCTGCAGGGTTTTCTTTGCTGTGTAGACATATCCTTACTTTCAGCCTTGCACAGAGTAAGGCCTCACCCTGAAAAGCCAGGTCTTTGCTTCCCCAGCTGAGGCTGAGCTCAATTTGCTCCAGCACTGCCGCATATTTGCTATCATAACTACAGGGTGTGATGGTGGAAGGAGCGATGCTCAACGGTGACGCTGGTTGTTTCCCTTATCCCTAAAGACCAGCATGAATCATTTCAGCTGGAGCTGGGAGTGTACTGATTACAAAAAAGTGCCATTTATCTACCTTCTTTGTGCCTCCAAATATCTCTTTGTGCTGGCAATCAAACAAATGGCTTGTCCTTGTTAGGGAATGAAACTGCCTATGCACACTGGGCTATGTACTGCCCTTGGTGAGCAACTCCCATTGACATCAGTGACAGTTGCACCATAGAGTAAAGACATAACGTGATGCTTTTGTCAGGATTCGCAAGCACAGTCCTTACCTTTTGGAAACTGGAACAAAACTGGTCTTTTGTTCAGTCGCCCTCTGACCTGTGAAGCTGCAAATCAGAAAAGACAGCTGTCATCTTTTCAGATATCCTTTTGAAAACCGAATGTGCAATAATAAACATTTAAAAAAATCACTAGCATTTTCTGCAACATCAAAATACTTTTGATCAACAAGAAAAATGGAAAGAGGAAAGAACCCCACGTCTGAGTGGGACAGCTCCCAGTGCTGCTGGATTTTATGACAGGATAATTTTAACCCTCAGAAGGAGGGAGAAAGAGAAGATTAGGGCTTTTTCTCCACCATTCTTCCAGCCAAAACGCTTTCTTACTTTAATTATTCAAAATGTGTTTTAGATAAGTAGGGTCTCCATCAGAATATCTGGCCATGTCTACACTAGAAATTTTTTGCTGATATAGTAATGTTGGTTAGGGAGGTGGATTTTGATGACATTTCTAAACTTTCAGAAGCCCTAATGTAGATGCAGTTATACCAGCATAGAAGTGCTTTTGCCACTAGCTTATTTTACTTGGGGAACCGGTCTAATCTATACTAGCAAAAGGACTTGCTATACTGGAATAGCTTTAGTGTCAAAGCTTTCCTAGGCCTTTTCTACACGACAAATGCTATTCCTGGGGGCATTCTGCACCAAAGCATTAAAAAGTCTACGCACAATATTTTAAAATTCTGCAAATTGTATTTGTCAAAATAACATTACGTAATCACGCCAGTTTTACTTATTTCGGTAATTTATTTCAAAATACGTTTTTGCAGGTACGTCTGTAACAATACAGACACACGCAAAAATTCCCCCAGGAGTAGAGAGTTAAAGAAACCCCTATGATAACCCAGTGCCTGTTTCTCTGCTCCTTCCCCCCCTTCCCCCCAGAGCCCAGGTGTGGGGCCAGACACCTACAACCCCTCCCCCCCATAATGCCCTCCTAGTCAATACACCCAAACCCCCTCCTCCCCAGAGCCCAGTCGTGGGCCCCCCCAGCCCAGATACCTGCCCCCCATCTCCCTCACAGCCCAGACACCAGCCCCCCTCCCACCAGGGATCCAGAGGGAGAATCAGCCTGATGCTTAGTTCCAGGCTTACAAGGAGTTTCATGCACACCACCCTCTCCTTCCCTCAGGGCGTGCTGGGAACTGCAGCTACCAGGAAACCTCTACTCCCTCTTCCTCCAGGCTCCCCTCCCCCCCACTCAGGGTCTTCTATGTGCAAGCTGGGCTCTGACGGATCCAGCGTCCCCTAGTGGTGCCCAGCAGTACTGCAGCCCACTTCTGTGGGGGAAAGGAAATTCTGCCCACACAACGTTAATTTCTGCAACATTCTGCATTGCGCAGTGGCGCAGCATTCCCACAGGAGTAAAATGCTTTGCCAGGATAGCTCTCCCAGTGTAGTGTAGACTCAGAATACACCAACAGAAGGAGTATTTTTGTTGGCAAAGTAACACCACCTCCCTGAATGACAGTTGCTATGCCGACAGTAGCACTCTCGGGTGTGGACTTTTTTCAGACTCCGGACTGACATAATTATGCTGACAAAACTTTGCAGCATAGACCTATCCCCAGTGCAGACGTAGCCTCTGAACTAGCATTACAGAAAGGTGGGTGGAACTGCAAGTACACGCATAAAATTGTAGTTGAGTTCAGTTCTCATGTCAAACAATTAGATAAGTAGCTCCCACAGGAGTAAGCAGCTCAGGGCCAGCTGGGGGGGGTTGGGTAAGGAAGTGACACACTTTAGTATCATTTCCATAAGTCCTGCTTCCTGAAATAATGTCACAGCTACAGTTGTCTGGAAACTGAAAAGTTCCTGGGCAGCTTATGGTATTAATGCACTACCCATGTTGGGGAGTGGGCAGTGGTTAAAGATTAAAACAAGAAAGGGAGCTCTTACCTTGCCAATCAAGGGAGAGGGAGGAGCTGTGTGTGAGTGCTACTTACTCAAGCCAGGAAAGGAGGGGGAGTCACATAGTGTCTACTAACATGAAATTTGGTTACCTGCCTAAGTGGGGTAGGCCCCCATGAACATGATAACTTTGACCACGCATTTCTGTACTGGCTCTCAGTTTACTCCTGAGTGTAGATAAAAGTGT
Organism: Malaclemys terrapin pileata; assembly: GCF_027887155.1. NCBI lineage: Eukaryota > Metazoa > Chordata > Testudines > Emydidae > Malaclemys > Malaclemys terrapin. The sequence goes on along the minus strand of NC_071507.1, from coordinate 180,136,854 downwards.
TGGTTATCATTTAAAAGTCAAGAATGGCTTTATCTCTGGCAACCTCCAACGCCTCTTTTTCCATGGTTGTGTTCCACAGGAAAGCACTGCTGTCCCCCAGGCTGAATGCCAATGGAGAGGCCGTAGTGCTCTCCCTGCAGAACAGCTGAGTCCCAGTTGTTTGTTATGCTGTAGCTTTATTAAAGTGCTTTTATTTAATTTAAGTGCATTGCCAGAGGGTGTTTACTACACCTGGGTAAAAAACTTTATTATTGTTTTTTTTAAATGCAGATTCAGTGACACTGAAATAATTCAAAATTCATGTCAGTTTTGCCAAGTTGATCTGAGTAGGAAAAATAACCTAAAGGAAAAAAAAAATCAAAACATTGCATTTTGACATTTTCAAAATGAAATGTTCTGATTTTTCCAGTTTGAGATGATTTTTTATTTCAAAATTTCCTGTTTTTCCTAAATAAAATTAATCAAAAATGGTTAAAATCAAAATGTTTAGATTTTGCCAAAATGAAACATTTTGACCCAAAACAAACAGTATTTTGCCTTTCGCATTCACCACACATTTCGAGATTTTTTTGTTTTGTTTTGGTGAGGTCTGAAGCAATTTTTTTCTTGGTGTTTTTTGGTTGTTGTTGTTTTGTTTTTTTTGAATTGCCAGTGAACTGAAAAATCTGTTGTTCACACAACTGTAGTGTGTAGTCTATCAGTCTGTGTGTGTGGCAGAGGCAGGCCTGAACTTTATTTGTACGAATTCTTTGAGTTGTGCCAGTTGTGGGCAATTGTTGCTCTGAATTTCTGTTATGAACTCAGATACAGCAATGAAGGGCACAATATGAATTAGAAAAATAGCATTTATATAGTTCTTGACTTTTTAAAGTACAAATTACTGTGTTATTATTATTACACCCATAAACTGACCTGATGTCTTAGATAATTTGCAATCTCTTCTAGTTATTCGCTATACTAAAGATAGGAAAGCATAGGGGATACCATAAACACTGAGTTAACATTATCTAGGACAAAACTGGGACCATTTGACAAGTGTACATGGCACTATCTACCTGGGTTGGTTATATGGAAATACCTGACATACCCAGACTTTGGTAAAAAAGGCTTTACTTACTTCGCAGGGTTTTCTAGATTTGTACATACTCAAGATAATGGAAATCAGCCATGAAAATAGGTGAGTTGCATTTATCAAACATAACCTAGCATTTATATAAACTGAATGGGGACTATTCATTCTGGGTTTATCTCCACTGAGGCCAAGAGAAGTTCATCAAGGATGAATGTCACCCATTTTGTGTAAATGTAATGTGCTTGTAAAACAAATGTTTCCTTCAATGTTTCTGTAAGTATCAGTAACTGATGGCATTCCAATTACAGAGCTCTGCAATAGCAGAGTAGGCTTGCTTAATCACTTCTTTTTAAAGAAAAGCCAAGAGCTTTCATTTCCATTTGCTTGGTGTTTCTTTTGTCAACAGGGGGCTAATGAACAACAAGTTTCTTCAAGGTCAGATTGGGAAATCAGGTTTATATATATATAAAAAATGGGACCTCATGCCTGAGCACCGATACAGCAAACATTGCCACCCAGGGTTTTCACTTATTTTTCTCCTAACAATCTGATTAAATAATAATAATGACACTCTGATACACATCATGGGTTAGCAAGCTAATGTCTGCTCGTCTATCCTGAAGCATTAGTGACTGTTTTATCCATCCACAGGTTACTTTAAAGGTACAAAAAATCCCTGTGCAACAAATGATAAACTCCTATCGAACAGCAAGATCTACTTTTGGGTGTTTAACAAAAGCCTTGTGTAATAGAAAAAGATTGCATCACCATATATTATTTCCTTTCTATTTTTCTGCTGGTCGGGCTCAATAATTGGCATCACTCTACTCTTTAAATTTTTCATTATACTTCCCACTGACTTCAGGGATAGTTCTTGGTTTAAAATAAAATTTTAAAAATTGCCAAGCTAGACAATAGCTAGTAATATGTCAGTTACTGATGGCTCCTGCAGATACTTCTGCTGTTCAGCCACTGAGAATTTTAAGAGCTTTTTGAAATTTCTTACTAGGCTCAAATTGCACTGCTGTGAAGATCTGAGCATTTATCACTCCAGACCTGTAGTAACACATCTGATTAGTACATCATGTTGTGTTTAGCAATAAATTTAGGGTTCTCATTACATTTCTCAGCACACTGAGAAAAAACTTCTCACAAAGCTATGGCCATTATTAGAAATATTATTGAATTCGGCATGGTTACCCCACACTGCATCAGCAAATAGAGGCTTGGTGTAAAATGTTGTTACATAGCAAGCTTAAACCAAGGGATGATCCTAACCATAGCCTAGGTGGTTTGGGAGACTATGGCCCTTGAATACAGGTCTACAGTGCTCTCAGAAGCTAGGCAGTCCTGATCTGCCACCGAGTGACCTACTACCTGATGTCAGAAGAGCAGCTGAACTCTGACAGAGGATGCCAGTCCAGGGAATCTGATTGGTAGAATGTTGGCAGTCCTGATTGGTCCCCAGCTTCTATTAAACCCAAGCCCAGGAACTTGAGGTTAACCATACAACTGGGTTCTCCCTACTTAGGACTGCTGCTTCTGCAATACCTGCTCCTACTACCTGCCACTGACCTCCTGGTAACCTGACCCTGCCTGCCTCCTGACACCGGACTCTCCGTTTGCCCTCGGGCCTGTCTCGGACTCAGACCTCCTGGTATCTGATACGGCCTGACCCCTTCTCTGACCCCTAAGTCAGACTACCCAGGTCCTGGTCATGACCGGGACTGACTCCACACCACACCTGGGTTAGAGCCAGAGTCCTCACTTACCTGGTTTTAATTCCTGAATGAAAATAAAGTATTTCTTTTCCTCAACTTCATACTGAAGGTGTATCTGTCTTTTCAACTCCTGCCATAGGCTCTTGGGACCCTACTGTCAGGGTACTTACACAGGCTGATGGTTAATGGCCATGTGTGTGCACCTCTATGAATGGAGAAGGCAGCTGAGATACAGCTGTCTGGAAAAGGGAATTCCACTTCTAGCAATGTGCACAACAGTTTAAAATGCACATTTTAAAGTTGTGCTAAAAGCATTTATTTTTATTTTACTGACATGTTCATAGAGGGTAGGTCCATCAGTGGCCACTAGCCAAGATAGTCAGGGATTCAACCCTATGTTGTGGATGTCCCTAAGCCTCTGACTGCCAAAGCTGGGACTGGATGGAAAGGGATGGATCACTTGATAATTGCTCTGTCCTGTTCATTCTCTCTGAAGCATCTGGCATTGGCCACTGTCAGAAGACAGGATACTGGGCTAGGTGGACCCTTCGTCTGACCCAGTATGGCCATTCTTATGTTCTTATTATGGCTTGATTTTTTTTTTAAACTACATCCATCACAATGTCTCCGGGAGCAAGTACCCAAATAATTACATAGCAGTACAAAATTAGTTGAATGATCTCACGCTACATCTAAGCCCTATATTTAAGCTCTAAGTAGGGCCCTACCAAATTCATGTTCCATCTTTGGTCAATTTCATGGTCATAGGATTTAAAAAAAATCATACATTACATGATTTCAGAAATTTAAAGCTGAAATTTCATGGTATTGTAATTGTAGGGGATCCCCAAAATGAATTGGGGGGTCGCAAGGTTATTGTTGGGGGGTTTCACTATTGCTACCCTTACTTCTGCGCTGCTGCTGGCGGCAGCACTGCTTTCATACCTGGGCTGCTGGAGAGTGGCAGCTGCTGGCCAGGAGTCAATCTCTGAAGGCAGTGCCACCACCAGCAGCAGCGCAGAAGTAAGGGTGGCATGGTATGGTATTTCCACCCTTACTTCTATGCTGCTGCTGGTGGGGCACTACCTTCAGAGCTGAGTGTCCAGCCAACAACCACCACTCTCCGGCCACACACCTCTGAATTCAGCGCAGAAATAAGGTTGGCAATACCATCACCCTCCCCCCCCAAAAAAAATAACCTGATCCCCCCCCACAGCCCTCTTTTGGGATCAGGACTCCCAGTTTGAAAAACACTGGTGTCCCCCAGTGAAATCTGTATAGTATAGGGTAAAAACACACAAAAGACCAGATTTCACGGTCCATGGTATGTTTTTCATGGCCATGAATTTGGTAGGGCCCTAGCTATAAGCAAAGATATTCCTTCAGAGGCGAAGCCCAGGGCCCCAATCCAAAACCTATGCAAGTCAAGGGAAAGGCTCCCATTGACCTAATGGGCTCTGAATCAGGCTGCAAATAAATAGTGTGGCCAAATTCACTTCTGGTAACTAGATTGAGGTTAATGGTATTACACCAAAGATGTATCTGGCCCATGGACTTTATCAGGTGCCACTAGACCAGTGCAAGAAGTGAATTCTTACTTAAGTCATGGTTTTTCCTGGAAAGGGTTCTGACCCCAGCCCAAACCTAAGCACATCAGCTGCTCTATTGTTACAGTGGTGTATGAGGGAAGAGGTTGGTAGAAAACTAGAGGCATGTTTACACTACAAAATTAAGTCAATTTAATAGAAGTCGATTATTTAGAAATCAATTTGATACAGTTGATTGTGTGTGTCCCCACTAAGCGCATTAAGTCGTCAGTGTGCGTCCACAGTACCGAGGCTAACATCGACTTTCGGAGCGTTGCACTGTGGTAGCTATCCCACAGTTCCCGCAGTCTCTGCTGCCCATTGGAATTCTGGGTTGAGCTACCAATGCCTGATGGGGCAAAAACATTGTCGTGGGTGGTTCTGGGTACATGTCGTCAGGCCTCCATCTCTCCATGAAAGCAACAGTAAAAAAGCGTTTCTCGCCTTTTTTCCTGGGTTATCCATGCAGACGACATACCACGGCAAGCATGGAGCCCGCTCAGCTCATTGTCACCATATGTCTCCTGGGTGCTGCTGGCAGACGTGGTACTGCAGTGCTACACAGCAGAATTCCCTTGCCTTGCGGATGGCAGACGGTTCAATACGACTCCTAGCCATCATCATTGTCCCATGGGTGCTCCTGGCCGACCTCGGTTAGGTTGGTTGGGGGCGCCTGGGCAGACATGGGTGCTCCTGGCTGGCCTCGGTGAGGTCGGTGGCGCCTGGACAAAAATGGGAATGACTCCAGGTCATTCTCTTCTTTAAGTTTCATCTAATGGAGATTCAGTCCTGCCTGGAATATCATGCCAGCTGGAGGCTTCTGCCTCAGGCTGCTTTCCCAGTCAGCAGCACCGCACGGTCACGCCTACCCCAGCCTACCCCTTGCTCCCATGGCTCATGAAGCCTGGATAGTAGTAAGGAGCAATTCAACTATAGGCTGAGCAAGTGCATAATGGTGGTAGAATGTGCCTTTGGAGGTTTAAAAGCTCGCTGGTGCAGTTTACTGACTCGGTTAGACCTCAGTGAAACCAATATTCACATCGTTATTACTGCTTGCTGTGTGCTCCACAATATCTGTGAGAGTAAGGGGGAGGAGTTTATGGCGGGGTGGGAGGTTGAGGCAAATCGCCTGGCCGCTGATTATGCGCAGCCAGACACCAGGGCGGTTAGAAGAGCACAGCAGGGCGCGCTATGCATCAGAGAAGCTTTGAAAACCAGTTTCATGACTGGCCAGGCTACAGTGTGAAAGTTCTGTTTGTTTCTCCTTGATGAAAACCTGCCCCCTTGGTTCACTCTACTTCCCTTGTAAGCCAACCACCCTCCCCTCCCCGCTTTGATCTCCACTTGCAGAGGCAATAAAGTCATTGTTGTTTCAAATTCATGCATTCTTTATTAATTCGTCAAACAAATGGGGGGATAACTGCCAAGGTAGCCTGGGAGGGGTGAGGGAGAAGGGAAGCACAGGGGTGGGATAGTTGTAGGGGCACCCCCTAGAATGGCATGCAGCTTATCATAGAAGCGGCATGTCTGGGCTCTGACCCAGAGCGGCGGTTTGCCTCTCTGGTTCTTTGGTAGGCTTGCCTGGGCTCCTTAAGTTTCATGCAGCACTGCTGCGGGTCCCTGTTATAACCTCTATCCTTCATGGCCTTGGAGATTTTTTTTCAAATATTCTGGCATTTCGTCTTTTGGAACGGAGTTCTGATAGTATGGATTTGTCTCCCCATACAGTGATCAGATCCAGTACCTCCCGTTCGGTCCATGCTGGAGCTCTTTTGCGATTCTGGGACTCCATGGTCACCTGTGCTGATGAGCTCTGCATGGTCACCTGTGCTGATCCGCTCGCTACGCTGGCCAAACAGGAAATGAAATTCAAAAGTTCGTGGGGCTTATCCTGTCTACCTGGCCAGTGCATCTGAGTTGAGAGTGCTGTCCAGAGCGGTCACAATGGAGCACTCTGGGATAGCTCCTGGAGACCAATACCGTCAAATTGCGTCCACACTACCCCAAATTTGACCCAGCAGAGTCGATTTCAGTGCTAATCCCCTCATCGGGGAGGAGTACAGAAATCGATTTTAAGAGCCCTTTAAGTCAACAAAAATGGCTTCGTCGTGTGGACGGGTGCAGGATTAAATTGATCTAATGCTGCTAAATTCAACCTAAACTCGTAGTGTAGACCATGGCTAAGACACAGCTCATGTAGAGTTTTAAACAACATTCTCAATACCATGATTTTCACCTGGAAATGTACAAGAAACCATAATTTCCTCCCCCTTTTTCTCTATTGTAAAGCTAAAAATATAGATAACTTATGGTATTAAAAATTGTTACTTGCACTGTCTAGTATATTAAGATGAAGGTGAGAACAATTGAATGTAATTTACCTGCTTTAGATTTGAGAGTACATGATTCTACGTGTAGGAAAGCATAAGTGCCCAAGAATGGAAACCAAATTCTGCATTTTGGAATATCTCTGTAACCAGCTGACCATGAAATGCTTTTCATTTGAATGTATAGAGTATGTCTGCACATAACTCCAGCTTTGTATTTATATCTGCAGACATATGCGGCTAGATTTCCATCTTCTGTTCAGACAAATTGCTTGAGCTGCCATTGCCAGAGCAAGCAGAGTTTTCTTTTTCTTGAACGCACCAAGTGTATAGGACACGATTTAACCATTGTGTGGTTAACTGCACCTCTGCCCCCTCTGTGTTCTGCTCAAGGGCACCCCTTAAGGTTTCAAGCCTCCAGCTGTCACCTCTCTATATTTGGGGACTCATGTCCCTCTCCCTCCAGACTGGGGCGTTAGGCTGGCAGTCACCCCTGTAATTCACTGACTATCCCTTCAGGTTTGATCTTAGTCCAGAATCTGGGGTTTCCTCTGTCTCGGGATGATGACAGGGTTACCAGGGAGCAGCCAGCTTTCACAAAACTTTCGTTTATTTTAGGACAAAAGTATTACAGAGAAAACATAATAAAACAATAAACAGTCTATATCCATGGTAAATTCACTGGCTGTCACCCATCTTTCCCAAGGAGACCCTATATCTTCCACGAAGAGATCCTAACAAGTTCCAGTCCTTCAAAGCCTCCCAGCAAGGTTTTACCCTTTTGGTTACAAACTCATGTGAAAAGAACGAGGAGTACTTGTGGCACCTTAGAGTACTCCTCATTCTTTTTGCTGATACAGATTAACACGGCTACCACGCTGAAACTCGTGTGAGTTATGGATCAAAACGAGAGTCACTCAGCCACTTGAGGATTACCCTTTACACCACAAGGTCTTTGTCTCCTGGATTCTGGTCTGAACCAGTTCAGTTCCCCTGGTCTCTGTAGTTGTTTATCTGTCCTGGAATCACAATAATTACCACCCCCCATCCCGATTAATTTTAGTTCTTGGGGAAACTCGTAATCCTTCCCCTTGAAGCTAGAATACAATCTTTAGCTCACAAAGATACATATAATATTCCTAGATACGAACGTTAATGGCTAATCCTTGGACACATAGTATTTGGCCCATCTTAATAGAATAGTCTCTTCAAGTTTCCATACTTCCAAACTCTTGCATTTGTCACACATGACACACTTATACATGAGAAATGGATATGTGCAGTAAAAACAAACAATAAAAGGGGACGCAGGAGCGTGATGTGTTGCTTATATGCAGAAAATCAGTTAGAACAAGGGTTCAGGAGGCCCCTTCTTCCCAGAGAGATCCCTGCGTAAATCGCCTTCTTTTTCACCCAAACTCCTCTCTATTGCTTGCTTCTCAATATGTTTCATTGAGCATGCTGCTAGAAAGGGTTGTGTAGAACATAGCCCACAATCTGAGAACCACTAACGGCTGGACTGTGAGGTGTTTACTCATGTTGGAGAGAAACATTCATTTAAATAGGACTACTCACATGACTAAGGGCTTCACGGTTTGGTCCAAAGTTAGCAGACGGACCTCTTTGATGTTGGGAGAAAGAATGTATAGACATAATCCTGATCAGGAATTTATCAAGTATACAGGTTAGTTGGAAAACAGGGGATTTAGATGAGCTCATTGATGATAATCTCATTTTTATCACTACACAGAGCTCCAGAAAGGTGTGCCATATCTTGTTGAAATCTCATGTTCATCTGCTGATTTGACAGCACGCCTTTTTTGGTGGAGCAAATCTATACATATTTGTAAGCCAAGACTTATGAGTGGGAATTTTGCCTGATTTCCACAATTTAGTAATGTCTCTTTTGGCTGACAATAAAGCTATGTGAATAAATTGTTGCAAATATTTGTCTGGCAGCGTTTCATTTATATTCTGCTCTACAAAAATGTTTGAGGATAAATTAACAGCCTTGTCAATTATACTGTGTTCAGTGTGTTTCCTACAGATCTCCAAAAGTTTTCAAGAAAGGGCATGTACACATCATGTTTATCAGCATGCCACCTGACATCTTGCCTGCCAGCTGTTACATCTTGGCAGGACTGAGCAGAAACTGGCACTTTTTATTGACAGGTGGCAGACACAATGTAGCACCTAATAATAGAGTATGGTGGTAATACATATAGAGATTTCCTGGTTTGTTGAAATAAATCTTGTCCTTCATTGTGCAACTAAGATCTAGTTCAGTCTTCTGTGCTTCAACCATTTTCTTGAATAGGTGGGCTAATATTAATTGATGAGGTTTTATGATAGGTGTCAAGGACAGTGTTGCTTGGTTTTACCTAATGGAACCTTGAAAGAAGCTGGCTAGTGCATGTCAAAGATGGATGTAATGAAAGTGAGACATGTAAGGCTAAATTGCCATTAGCCCTTGCTCAGTTGCGCAGGAGAATAAGGGCAGATGAGACCCTCCTCATACCTTCTTCAGTGGAGTAAGGTGTTTTCAAATTGCACCTGGAGAACAGGCGCTGCCCACTCCAAACAAGTGGGTGGTGAATATAGCTGAGGGAATAACTGATTTTTTCAGTTTGCTGTGATTTTTTTCCCAAAAAATCAAGACCAAAAAAAAATCAGGTTGACTTAACCTGAATGTGAACATAGCAAAAAAATTTCAGTGAACTGGAAAAAACAACACCCTGTTTCAGGTTGAAAGAAATGTGTTTTGTTTGATTTGAAATAGATTTTTTTCCCATTCATTTTTGAAAGACCCAGGTATACAAAGTGCCCACTGAAGAAGGAATCTTCAATTCCCCTCTTTACCTGATATGGAGAAGGGATTTGAACTTGGGTCTCCTACACTGCAGGAGTATATCTTAGCCTTTGGGATATTCTGGAGGGTGGGGCGGGGGTTGCTTAGCAGAACAGCTTTAACAGCAAAGGTTATGTAGTAATTGGAGGAGGGACTTGAACTTGAGTCTCACATAACCTAGGAAAGTACCCTAACCACCAGGCCGTAGATGCATTTTTGTGCTATTTTGTTGACCCAATGACTAGTCATTGTCATTCATAATGAAAATTAATAGTCATTCATAATGACAATAAGTAGTCATTGGGCCAAGAAAGCAGAGTGAGAATCACTCTACAGCCTGGGCATCAGGGTACTCATCAGGCTGTGGGAGAGCTGACTTCAGCTCCCTTCTCTGCCTCAGTAAGAAGGGGAATTGAATGTGGGTCTCCACCACCCAGGTGAGTGCCCTCAACCAGTTGTCTAAAATTTATAAGGAAGACTCCTGCTCCTCCTGCCTTTTTGTAAGTGGCACGTAAGTCCGGGGGGAGAGGGGGACAGAAGAGGGGATGGTTGAAACTATTCAGTGAATGTGTGTCAAATTTGTGAATAGTTTTGGGTTGACTAAAACTGCATTTTTCAGCAAATAAACTATTTGTCCAAAAAATGTCACCTAGCTGTAGTGGTGAGTGGACAGAGAGTTGGGGAGCTGAAGGAACATTAGCTCCCTTCCTTGCTCGCCAGAGTAGTGAGGCAGGTGCATGAGAAATAGCAGAGTGAGCTGCAATGTGAAAAGGGGTGAGGTAACTTACTTCCTTTTCTTCCTCCCAAGTAAGAAAGTAGCAAGGGAGAAATTGGTTTGCTGTGAGGTAGAATCCCTTCCTGGAGCTCCTTTTGGGGTGAGGCAGCTAAGTTGCTCAGTCTAGGCCCCGAGCATTAACCATTCTGTTTGTCACTGTTCAACAGATATTAAATTGCCCATTGGAATGTAAGATATAAGCGTATGTACTGACAGCTGTAGGATAGGACAGTGACTGGATCTCTCCTTTATTACATGGTGTAGAGTAGCTGCTCGATCTTTCCTTATTGCAGGGAGGGGATATAGCGCGGTGGCTCTCAACCCTTCCAGACTACTGTACCCCTTTCAGGAGTCTGATTTGTCTTGCATTCCCCAAAGTTTCACCTCACTTAAGAACTATTTGCTTATAAATCAGACATAAAAATACAAAAAAGTGTCACAGCACACTATTGCTGAAAAAAATGCTTCCTTTTTCATTTTTACCATATAATTATAAAAATTAATAAACTGGAATATAAATATTGTACTTACTTTCCAGTGTATAGTATATAGAGCAGTAGAGACAAGTCATTGCCTCTATGAAATTTTAGTTTGTACTGATTTCACCAGTGCTTTTTATGTGGCCAGTTCTGAAACTAGGCAAATATCTAGATGAGTTGATGTACTCCCTGGAAGACCTCTGTGTAGCTCCAGGGATACACATATCCCTGGTTGAGAACCACTGATGTAGTGGGATTTGCTTTGATGATCTTACCCCTTTCCCAATATTTGGAAATAAGTCTTCTAGATGTGTACTAAAGAAGATGGGCTGATCTTTCAGTTGTGCTGGAATTTCATATGGGGATTTCAACACCAGGATTATTCCTGTCTGTTTTCTACTTTATATGAGATGCAAATGTGGCTAAGAGGTTGAAATTATGGTAAAAGAAACTGAAATTATCCAGCCAGGAAATGCTTCTAAAAATCAGGGGCACCATAACTAAAGTAACCAAAAGAAAAATAATTCTAACAAATATTAGTACCTACTAATATTTAATTAAGTCTCATGTTTTCATTGTATTAGATGCTGATGGTAATGAGCTATATTGATATCAGAAGACACCATCATTCAAAATTAATTCAATGTCTCATAGTTGTGGCAGGTGAGACCAAAAATTACGAAATAATTGGTACAATTACTAATTGTAGAAAATGGTTCAACTGCTTAGTTAAAATGCGGTTCTCTTCTGACAAAATGGCACATTCTTAACATATGATCCTTGCCTGTATGCTGAGTCACGTTTACTTACACTGCATTATCTCCAACTCTGGAGAAGAAATATGTTCCTAGTCTCAAACTGATGTGTATATATACACATTGTTGGTGTGACTAAAAGTTTAAAAAAAAAATAATTGAAAACTGTTAGGCCAAATCCTCAACTCCTCTCTTGATTTTTCAATTAGTCCCTTCTTAGGCAAACTCCTGTTTATTTCACCAAGGGATCACTGGAGTAATAACTAAACGAGGATTTGGGGATTTGGATTATTATTATTTGTTAAGTACAGAGGTCCATATTCTCAAAGGTATAGTAATACTCATTTATAGAATTGCACAGATTTATTGGCGCACTGCAAGTAACAACTCCAGTATACACAGGCAGGTCTTGACTTCCTCCTAATCACCCCAGATCAGATATAACATACAAGACAATAACATAATATGAAGATAAGATACTGTTGGTGAAGGTTCAGTCTGCACTAATCATTAAAATTTTACCCACACTAGTGGAATATGAATTTGAACAGAAACTCTAGGAATCCAGATAGTATGCTATCCATGCAGCTTTCCATGTTGATCTGCCCCCAGGAGCAGGGCCGGCTTTAGCAGGTGCGGGGCCCCACGCCGGGATGCAAATTGTCTTGCCCCCCCCTGCCCCAACTCCGCCCTGGCCCCGCCCTGACTCTGCCCCCTCCCTGCCCCATTGGATCCCTCCATAAATTCCCGCCCTGACCTCGCCCCCAGCCCTCCCCCCCCCCACTGTCCCATTGGATCCCTCCCCAAATCCCCGCCCTGGCCCCGCGTCTTCCCCAAGCACGCCGCATTCCTCCTCCTCACCCCTCCCTCCCAGGCTTGCGCTGATCAGCTGTATGGCGGCGTGAGCGCTGGAGGGAGGGGGGAGAAGCAGGACACGGCTTTTTTTTTTCCGCTCCGCCGGCAGCCCCAGACGTTGCGGGGCCCTCTTACGGGCGGGGTCCCATTCCAGGGAATCAGCCGAATTGGCTTAAAGCCGGCCCTGCCCAGGAGTCCTATATTCAGCTATCACTCAGAGCTGAATGTTGCTTATCAGCAAGTGTAGGGTTCATGTTCTCTAGGTCAGGCCTATCTGCTGTGGGCAGTCTGTCAGTAGAAGCCTGTAGTCTATTGAGTTCTGAGGACACCACGACACTTCTTCCTACATAACCAATCCTCCACCTCTCCTTTCTTTCAATGAATCTGTACACTAGCTCTCAATGCACTATGAAAGGCGAGCTCTTGCTTTTTTGTATCAGCAAAGATAAGTTGATTAATTTCTGTAAGGTCCCTCCAAAAAAATTGAGTAAGTTTGGAATTTCCCCCAGGCTGTTTTACAGTTGTGTAGCCACACCTTTTCTCCTTCCTGGATGGGCACATAATTCGCCCTTTCCCTGACATCTTGTGTCTGGAATGCTCATATCCAGTTCATCTGTTCCTCCACCTTCTGGAATGCTGCCCTCAGATCGCTAATATAAGACTCCCCAGTGTCACCCAACTGTGCAGGTGCATGTGGCCTTGCCAGTTCTTGTTGCTTGGACACCCAGTCACAGGATGCATGGCTTTGTGGAGTCCAAAAATAATCTCATAAGGAGAGTAATGGATAGTTGAAGGCCAGGAGGTGTTATATACAAAGATGACAAAAGGAATCTTAATATCCCAGTCTGGTTGAGATAAGCATGGACTCAATGGTGCAGTTTACTCTCTCCCTTCCCCCATTACTTGCAGGGCAGAGAACACTGGTCCTCACCTTGATTATCTGGAGTTGTTGGCAACCCTTGTGCAATAATCATGATTCAAATTCCTTCCCTTGATCACTGCAGATGCAGCATAGGAGCTGAACTGCAACACTACATGTTTCATCAATGCATCCACAATTGTCCCAGTCCATTTAGCCATCAGTGGTTCCACCCTTGCATGCTTTGAGAAGATATCTGAATACCAGCAAATACGGATTTCCAGATGGTGTTTCTGGCAGAGGGCCTTTCAGGTCAAGCTGCAAGAACTCCCAGAGTTGGGAACTTCCCCAAATGGAGTTCAGCTTCTCCTTGCTAGCACTATCTTTCTTCACAGGTAAGACAAGAAAGTACCCAGTCTTCAACATCTGCAGCTATGCCGAGCCAAACTGTTGGATACCCAGTTCAGAGTCTTTTCATATGCCAGGTGGTTTGCTGATTCATTATTATGAAGACACTCCAGTACTGTTTTGTGTAATTCCAGGCAAGACAATCCTGTTACCTTCAAACACCACCAAGTTGGTAGCCGTATCAATGGATAATCATTCCTGAACTGCATTGAAACTCCCAGTCTGGGTCTCTTTTGGTAGATCTATTGTTGCTCTGAACATAAGTCAGGGTCATTACACTATTTTTGCCAGATGAACTCATAAAATCAGGCTTAGTGTATTCTCACTACCCTCATCCATCTGACAGTATCTGCAACTACACTTTGCTTTCCATGTGTATGGTGAACTGAGAATGTATACTCAGACATTTTGTGAATCCCATCTCAACAAGTATCCTTCTGTGTTAGGCTTTGCAAAGAGCCACTGCAGGCACTGTGGTCTGTGTACACTGTGAATTCCAAACCTAGTAATTAGGGACACTAGACCTGGAGGGCCTTGAAATTACCAGACACACCAGTGCTGTAGATGAATACTCAGTTACCCTCTCATTTAATTGGTGACCTCCATATGCCATTGGTCTGCACCTGCTGAGCTCATCAATTTGTTCAAGTGCAACTCCAACAGCAACCTTTGAGGCATCATAGGTGACCACAAATGGATAGGATGGACCCAGCAATTTAAGCACAGCATGGTTTAGAAGTCCTTCCTTCAGTAACTCAAACACTTTTTGGTGTTGCTCTTTTCAGACAGAGTCATTCTTAGTTAGCTGGTATAATGCTGCTACCCGCTTTGCAAAATTTTTTACAAGTCTCTTGTGAAATCTACAGACACCTACAAACAGCTGTATCTCCACCAGGTTTGTAGGAACCTTCTAGTCCTTTCTAACATTTAGTTTCTGGGCTTGAGGCTCCAATCTATCCTCACTGACTATATAACCTAGGAAGATGATACAACACCTCACAAACTAACATTACTTTCCTCAAAGTTTAAGCCCTGACTCCTTGAAAAGCTTTAGAATCCTTTCCGCTCCGGTCAGATGTTCCTTCCATGTTTTGTGGAAACAAATGAAGTTCTCTACGTATGTGAGGATGTCTCAAGACTTGTGTTAGATCATTTACTACCTTTTGAAACATCCCAGGCGCATTCATGAAAAGGCATTCTGCAGAATTGAAACAGTCCGTAGGGTGTCACAAAGGCTGTTTTCTCAATCCTCAGGTGCCACTTTAATCTTCTGGTATCCAGACACCAAATTAAAACTACTAAAATATTTTGCTCTTGATATTTTATCCAGCATGTCTGCTACTTCAGGAAGTTAGTAGTTATCTTGAACTCTCTGTGAATTAAGTCTCCTACAATCAATGCGTATCCTCAAGGTGATGTAGCTTGCTCTCTCAGATCATTGCCCAACATGCACTTTAGATTCTCTTTCACTCCAACCTGACATGTCAGGGGAATCCTGGGGGGTGCGGGTGGCTCCCTCACAGAAATACTCCCGGACATAAGCACAATCTGATGTTGCACCCAATCATATCTCCCAAGTTCTTCATTATTCCCTGAGAACACTCTAGCAAAGTGTAAAAGCAACTGTTCTAATTGCTTCTATTCATTGA
The DNA here is from genome assembly GCF_027887155.1 of Malaclemys terrapin pileata. Classification (NCBI taxonomy): domain Eukaryota; kingdom Metazoa; phylum Chordata; order Testudines; family Emydidae; genus Malaclemys; species Malaclemys terrapin. Next base: position 180,121,520 of record NC_071507.1, on the reverse strand, counting down.
CTTCTGTGGCTATTTCTGTCAAGTCAACCCATTGCTCTTTTATTGATTGGGCTGTTTCATAGCTCTTGATCTCTGCCCCATGAGAGGTTTTGAGACACCAGCTACAAGGGACACATTCCCCATAGTCTGGCTTTTCATTGACTGCACTTCCTGGTCAGTCACATTAATAACTCTTGCCCAGAACTCCTCCTTTGGTACAGCTTGAAACAGAGTTCTAGTAAACCAGTATCCTGACTGAATATTCACACACTCCTACAGGTTCACTGCAGTAGTCCTTTATCCTTAGGGATGTTGTTACTTGTTGACCTGGCTCCACCACCTCTTTATTTCAAGCCACTACCAGAAGCAGTTCCTATCTGTCACTTTGTAGGCATCATTAAAGCACCTCTGTGCCCCATAAGTTGGTTCTCAGGGTCCACACTTCCTTCTATCCATATTCAGCTGGGGTATCTGAATAATGTCCAGGGACAAGTGTGTTCTGTTAACAACCTAGGAGTTCTTGTGATACCCTTGGATGAAATCCACTCCCAATACAACAACACTAGAAATATCGGTCACCACAATAAAAGTCTATTTAGTATGCAGAGACTCCAAGTTCAGTGAGAGCTGGAGATTTCTCTGTTGTCTGTAGTGGCTGATGGTTAACAGTCACCTGTTTAAGTCCTGCACTACAAATTTTCTTCGTCTTTAGGACTGGTGGATGTCTATCAGTCAGACTAATTTCAGATCCTGAGTCTAACAACACTGTGATTTTTCCAGCCATTGAGGTCTCCAGACACATGGTAACAGATATCTGGACAGCTCTTAGCTGCCGATGGCAATTTATAGTTTCTCTTTCTGTGGATTCCCTTGGCTTTGGCATTTCCATCTACAATGGCCTTTGCTTCCGCATTGCCTGCAAATGTCATCTGGCCCAGGATGCACACTGGAAACAGTCTCTCTCATCTAACCCCTGGGATGCCTGTGGATAGATTGCACCTTGGCCTCCTCCAATTTTTAGCAACTTCCTTACCAATCTTTTCTCAAAGAGCTGCATCTGGTATAAAGAAGTAATCTGAGAATGAACAGCTGGTACCTTTAAGGAAATCCCAATTTCTGCTTCCACATTTTAAATTCTACATATAATCTGCTTCATAGGTATATCCCATATGCCATCCTCCTTCACCAGCTGGTTATGAAGTTCTCCTGCTAAACCATTTATAACTTGACTTTTCACACAGGATTCTCTCATAGTTTGCCACTGAGCATAAACCCCTCTCTGGATTGCCAGCTCCAGATTAAACACGAAAGGTTTCACTTGAGACATCTCAAGGCCAGGATGGCTCAAGGAAAGCCCCATTGAATTGTCTATGCAATACACACAAATAACTACACAGGGGTTCCCCTTCCTGCCTGCTTTCCCTTCCTTCCAGTCTTTCAAAAGGGCCAATCTCCTCTCATCGTGGTCATATAAATGTTTGTGTAACTCTGGCTCCCTTGGCTTGATTTCCTAGCATCCCTATATCAGCTTTACTTTTGGCATCTGATTTGTGGTTCCTGACCTCCAGTTTGTCTCCTGCCTCTGACCCCTGGTGTCCTGATCCAATGGACTCTTGACTGTGGACTCTGGCTCAGACTGCTAGGTCTGGCAGCCCCCATACTCAGCCATGACAGGAAGATGTGTTGCTGTCACCACTGCATTGCTTTGATAATCTCAGCCACAATCTTTATTGTTGCGGATGGTGCGGGGGTGGGGAGAAAAACCTTTCAGAATTTAGGGAGGCTTTTGCTGGGCTAGCAGTTAGGGAAAACCATCTTTTTTATTTAACTGACCAAATTTGATATTGTATTGCTAAACCACAATGTTATGCCACTTTTACAGTCTGTGAGAGTAGTGCAGCTGCCATACCCCCACTTCTTCCACAAACCTTTGTGTGTGTAAAAAGCAGCATATACTTTATTTACAGTGTGTTAGTCCCTCCACCAATATATATCAATGTATCCACATCTTTTTCCAGCTTTCCAGCCCCTTCTCGGGGGAGGGGGAGAGGAGGGATAAGGTGTATATACTCACAGGATCCCCCTGCCCCAGCATTTCCTTCCTGTGCTCTTTTTAAACCACTTGCCTGTTTAATAGGCTAATTAGCTCATTAATGTCCTGACCCCAGTATGGTCTAGTAATCAGGCATTCCCCTAATCAATTAAATCTTCTGGAGTGAGCCTAATAGGTATTAATAGTGACCAGAGTGCTGACTCAAGCTTCATCTCTCACCACAGTCACTGTCTATTCATGCTTCACCAGAATATTACAGAGTATAACAGCACTACAAGGCAGTTGGAAGAATGATTTAATATTTGCACTCTTTATTTTTGTGCGAATTGGTATAATGCTATGCACTACTACTGGTGTTGCACAAAGATTATTGCTAAATAGAGGGCTCAATCATTCAGTCCAAATGCCCAGCAATTCCAAAGGTGCACTGTTCCTTTAAGGTTCTTCAAAGACAGATCTTTTGCGAATAGTAGTTCCCAGAGGGTCATGTGGCTGCCAGCTGGAAGCAAGGTCTGGTGGAGGAAAGCAGTGAGGTAAAAAAGTTGCAAGTAGCTCAGAACAGTGTGAGACCCAGGGAGATTCCAAAGCTGGCTGAGGGAAAAGGCCTGTAACTGGCTCCTGAAAAGGGATTGTGATCAAGCATAGAAAGAGCCAGAGAGACCAGGATGAAGTAAGACCTGGTGCAGCATTGGAAGGAGCAGGAGCAGCAGCATCTTGTTGATGTGAGCAGTGGTTCCTTGTGGAGAGGAATCAGGGAAGGAATTTGGGAGGGGCTCAACAGAAGTTTGCTAGGAAGAGGCTGTGAAAAAAGTAAATAAGCACTGGAAGAAGTGGTCCTGGAAGAAGTGGAGCAGGGCCATTTGGAGTTTAAGTGCATAGGATAGGGTCCATGGGTGAGATCCCAGAGTAGTGGGAGGGCCAAGAATCCTCTACAGTGCCAAGAATCCTCTACAATGCCAGTTGTGGCAGTGAAAAAAAAAAAAATCCCAGCCACCAAGAGGGAACTTGGAAAGGAAAGCTCGGGAGATGACAAAGTGGTGTTACATTTTAGAGAAGGTGGACATGCCCCAAGGAAGGATTGTGACCCAGTGAAGAGTTTTGAAATCAGTCTGCCAGTCTCAAGTGTCTACAGCCAAGTTTTAAAGACCAAACAAACAAAAAACATTAAGGGAGTTTAGTAAGAGCTCTTCAGTGTGCTGTGTGTTAGGAGACAAAAAATTTTCAGCCTGTCAAGAATTCCATGTTAGCTAATCATTAGTTGCATTACTTCAATGTCTGAAGGCCCAGCTGAGACCAGGGCTCCATTGAGATCAGAACCCCACACAGTAAGTGACAGTCTCGGTCCCAAAGAGCTTACAATCAAAATAGACAACAACCCCCCAGATCTAAAGAACTCCATCAGAATAGCAAATGACAGCATGCTTATCCAATGGAATAACTAAAAACCTGTGATCCAAACAACTCCGGACTTGGAGTGTGTTTGAAGTTTCGTGGCTTGGGCCAAACTCCAGCTAAAAGCACTGAAAGATTAGGCCTGTTCTCTTTCTAGCTATCTCTGATGTTATATTTTCCAGATTTACCCTTTCAGGAGCGTTGTGTACACCAGTATAACTTCTTTAAAAAAAAAAAATCACTCCTCAACATCATCCATACTCTTAATAAAACTCACCACTTTACCGCATTCCATCTTGTAGTCCCCTTCTCAGTGCTCCTAAATCTACTGAATTATTGTAAATATATTTACTTACATAGGAATAGAAAATGGGGAAAGATTGAGGCCCACCAATATGTTTCCCCTATAATTGCAGGAAATTAAGTATGTGGAATACACCCACCTCATCGTAACACATGATCCCTGCTCAAAGCTTGAACGGAAGGCAAAACCCCATAAGGCCCATGCCAAAAGGCCCTGAGGGAAAATTCCTACTCTGCTTGAATAACTCCAGAAAGCAGAATAGTAAAATCGTATGTAAATATATACCAGATGCACCAGTGGACCTAGAGATTACTGTATGACATTAAAAAGTTATTTCACCCTCAAAATAAGAAGCTTATTGAGACAGGCAGGGATACACATGCATCTTATTGTCAGAGCCCATGATTATAATGAGGATAAACTCCCAATTTCACAGCCATCTCTATTAAACTTATTACATATCATTTTCAAATGTGCATTGTTTATAAATTCAAAAATGTGGGAAATATATCTAGATAAACCAAAGCACAGGAACTGTAGTGTGTTACCTTTGCTCTTGAGCCAGACAGTATCTCATCAGGTCTACCTTACAGCCCAGCATACTAAAACCTACCTGCTGCACCTCTGAACATATGAATTTGAGTTGCACTTAGAGCAGAATTTGGCTCACTGTTTCAAGTTACAGCAGTTTAAATCTGGTATAATTTCCAAGCAGCATGTGACCCAGTATTTTCTGCCCTGAGTCGAATTGGCATGCATTAAAGGAAATCTATAAATGGACTAAAATCATTACAGGTGTTCCCTCCTTCTTTACCAAAATGGAAGACTTTGTGGAAGGAGTCGTTATCTCGTGATACATCAGCCTTTGATTTAAGAAGGTTGAGTTTAAATTTTGGCTGAGATCCAAAAGTGAAAATGAGTTTGGTGATTTGATACATCCACGTTAACAAATCACCACTGTGAGGTTCAATTCAACATCAATGGTTTTATGGTCTCTCTTCAACAGTGGCTCAGGTGCACTGGCAAACCACGGTGGAAAAAGAACACCTGGCTTTGCTGCAGGAACATATTTCCTGGGTATACTTTAATGTCATAATCAGCAAAGAGATTAAAGCTCTGACAATCCAGTATCGGATAATTTTTCACCCAGTATTTGGAACACATATTTCAAACTGAATTCCCAGTATACCAGTTGCCATGTTTCAATGTGGCGCAGACAGGAATCAAAAGATTCAGGATTGGCAAATTTCATGTCTTTGGAGGAGATATTTAAGAGCGGAGGAACACTCTTAGATTGCTACTGGGGGTATTTTAGTTGTGGTCCATTTAAAAGTTCATAAAAACAACATTAGGCACTAGTGGGAATTATTTTGCTGATAGATTTATAGAACTGCCACTGATGGATCTCAATGACTGATCTGTCTAGATTTGGAGAATAATGGTAACAAAAATGATTTTTCGTTTGTTCATGTTGTTTTAACACAGCAAAAATGTATTATCTATAGCAATATCATAACATGACTGCTCTTCTAAAACCATCTGGCACTTATTAATGGCAACCATTTTAAGAGGTAGCATCCATATGGGAGGCATACTTGATAGCAAAGAATATTTCAGTCTATTTGTATTTCTCATTGATTTACATATCATTTGCTAGTCATAGATATTGTGTTATATTTCCCTGTCAAATGTTTTATCATGGTTTCCATAACAGCAGTCAGCATCTGTAGAGCATGGAAGTGCTAGGTGTTGGGTTTGTCTGTACTCAACAATACACTGAGGGTCAGATTGTCCCACCTTTGTTCATGCTACCTAGTACCTCCTTCTACCAGTCACCCCATTGAAACCAATGGGGCTGCTCATAGTGTAAAGCACTACTCATCAATAATGCAGATGGCAGGATTTGGCCTGAGTGAACAAAGCCAAACCTAGTGATATGTCCAGTGCATATGTGAAAGTGATTGGGACTTAATTTAGGAGCCATTTCAGCAAGGTACTTGGGCACATGCTTAATCTGAAATACAAACTCTTTGGGTATGTCTACATTACAGTTAAAAACCTGCAGCTGGCCCGGACCAACTGACTCAGGCTTGCAGGGCATGAGCTTGCAGTGCTGTTTATGTGTGGTGTAGATGTTTGGGCACAGTGCTAGGCCTGTGAGTTGGGAGAGACCCACAGTTCAGGTTGCAGCCCGAGCCTGAATGTTTACACCACAATTAAACAGCCCCGTAGCCTGAGCCACACAAATCTGAATCAGCTGGCATGGGCCAGCTGTGCATGTCTATTGCAGTGTAGACACATCTTTTGAAGCCAGTGGATAACTCCTATTGGTGCTGGCTCATGCCCATGAGCAGTCAAATTGACATCAATAGGACTGTCTGCTCACAGGCTTAAAGTGAGTTACCTTGCTGCATCACAGCCCTTCACCCTGAAACGGCACCATTTAAAGTCAATAGGAGCTTTTCCATTGACTTCAGTGAGTGTAGGATTAAGCCCTTAGTTCCCCAGCTGGCTCTTATTAATGGCAATATGCCCATTGAATGCAACTGGAACAGCATTTTTTTCAAATGTTGGCTCTATTTGCTGTATATTAAATAGTGGGGAAAGTATTATTTTTAAGAAAACCGTTACAAAGTAAAACTCTGGATATCCAAACATTTATCTACTTAACAATGAATAACCATATTATGTACAGCATTTCTTCCCAAAGGTCCATAAATAGTCTTTGTATGGATCCCTTCTCCCATTCCTAAAAAGAGTAGTCACCTCTAGAGTGGGATGTGGCAGATGTTTAGCCATACCTAGCAACAAAGCACCGGAAGCGAAGAAGAATGGTATGCAGTTGACACTACTGGGGGAATTGAGGTAGGCAGAAAGAAAATATCAAATTCTAACATAGGCATCTGTGATGGCCACCATCTTTACTGGCACATGGGGTTTGAACTGTTGACCTCCAGTGCTAAAAGCATGAGCTGCTGTGGACTGAGCAGCTAAGTCTCCCTTAATGGTGTCTGTAAAAGACTTTTCTTTCAAGAATTAGGCACTGAGTGGGGACCTGTAACACACAATGACCAATGGGTTACCCACTTATCTTACAGTTACTTAGAATCTGTGAAGATGTTTGTGTACTATGGGGCGTATTCTTTATTCCGTCCAGCTTTTGATGCACACAGCATATGGGATGGGGCTGTCAGGGAGCTGATATGGTTTCCTGATTTTGTGTTCCAGCTGCACGGTGGCTAGAGCACTCTGGGTCCTTCTTTATGATCCCTAAGGGATCATATACCAGCTGGAGATTGACAGAGTCCTTTGCACTCCAGATACTCCTACTTCCTTTCCCTGTGTGCCCCAAAACACCCTATGTAATTGGAGCGGGGGATGGAATTCCACTCCCTTGCTTGAAGGATAGAATGTGTCCCTGTAAATTGGAACTGTCATAGCTAAATAGTAAGAAAACTGAACTGTTACAATAGAGAGCCTCTGTGAACAGCAGTATTTTTAGCTACTCTCTTTAGCAGTGGAGAAATTATGATCTGCAGAGGTATTACTTAATCAGGTTTGATTATAGCCACCACACAATTTAGTCTTTTATATACTGCCACTTAGTCTAGACTATTGGCTCACACAATATTAATGCAATTCAGATTAAAGGAATATTGTTGGAAAATTCTCAAAGCAACCCTTGTTTATGCTCAGCTCCTACTAGAACTGAAATTAAAATGCATAGTCTCCATCTGCTGAATAGTGACTTCAATATAAAGCATTTAAAACGTTCTAAGAAGTCTCAGATCGACATTCTGCAATGCCAGGTTACAGAGAAGCAGAGTCTGAAGTTATACATGAGTTACTTTCTTGAACCAAGAGACTACTACAAAACAATTTCTCTGAACACTCATTCAAAATATTTAATGGATTCCGTTCGTCTGTGTTCATACCCATTTTTGTATTCCCTTTCAAAGGAACTGAAACAGCAGATGTTAACAAAATATAAGAGAATATTCATGGAACATAGATTTTGGATTAAAACAAAGTTTTCATGCCAGAAATCTGATTCTATAAGAGTAGAGCTCCCCCAACCTCTGAGTTGCAATTTACTCCTGTTAGAAGCATTGGGTATCATTGATTATGTAGGGTGTAGCTACAATACAAAGTGTCCACTGAACCTGGAAATCTTACAGGGTCTGATCTAAAGTCCATTGAAGTCAAAGGGATCCTTTTCATTGATGTCAATGGGCTCTGGATCAGACTCGTTGCTCCTTTAGGTAATGCTGAGTGATAGTGGGGAGAAGGATGAGAGAGAAAAGGAAACATGGTGTTAGTGGTGAATGTTTAGAGCCACTATTTAGGGTGGCCACTAGGGGGCATCTAGCAAGGAGGTAAGTATTTCTGTAAACAGGAAATAAAGGCAGTCTTGCTTTCAACCCAACCATCGCATTCTGGATCTCTGTAATCTCAAGGACACCACAAAAAGCACAATATTTCTGGAGGGAACCAAGAGAGGTAGAACTCGAAGAATTGTCTTCAGACCTTCCCTCTCATTGGGCTGGCCCTCTAGCCAGCACACTTTCCCCTGGAAGGACAGAAGAGAAAGCAGAGCCTGAGACCAATTGCATAGTACAAACTGCCTTCTGTTCCTTGGATGTGATCCACTTTTCCAGCCATCGAATATTTGCCTGGCCTGCTGAGAGAGACACTAAGCACTGTTTCAGTATTGCTTTCAGAAAAAAATAATGCACTAAGCCATTAAAAAAACAATAACATGAAACTGGCTTATCCATGAGATTTTAAATAATAATAAGTTACGGGTTCTTTTTATTTGCCTTCTAATGTCATAACCATTTGGGTTCATGTTTCAAGTTTTTTAGGTCCAGCTGCACAAAAGGAGTTAAGCACCAAAGTCCCAGTTTTGGCTCCACTCTGATGCCCAAAGCTGTAGGCTCCTGAACTCAATTGGCACCTAAGTTTTCAGAGTAAGAGTGCTCTCATTATCTATGTTTCTGCTTCTGGGCATGTGCACTGCTGCCGCACTCTAGGCATCCAGACAATGTCTACATAGCAACTAGACACCCGTGGCTGGCCCGTGCAAGGTGACTTGGGCTCGGGCTGCGAGGCTGTTTCATTGCTGTGTAGACTTCTAGTCTTGGGATAGATCCTGGGCTCTAGGACCTGCAAGGTGGAATGGTCCTAGAGCTCAGGCTCTGCGCTTACACAGCAATGAAACAATCCCAAAGCCCAAGCCCTGTGAGCCTGAGTCAGCTGGCATGGGCCAGCCACAGGTTTTTCTTTGCTGGGTAGGTATCTAGGGGTATGCCTATCTTCTGCCTAAGCCAAAGAGTAATTCACAAACCAAGGGGGCCTGGTTTGGTAGGTGTGCTCAGAGGCCACCTACTGGATCTCCTTCAAAATCTAGTCAGAGGAGAAGATGGTGGTGCCCACCTTATAACTTTTAGCCTCATGGGCTTTTGGAAGCTCAGGTTTAGTCCCCCCCCCCCCCCCCGGAGGCGGCAGTGGTGGTGCCTATCCTCAGATTAGAGCATTTGCTTTGGATGTGGGAGACTGAGGTTCAGTTTCCCTCCCCTCTACCAGAGGGGGAGAAAGGATTTGAACAGGGATCTCCCACCTCTCAGCAGTGGTTAGAGCACTCTCAACTTTGGGATATTCTGAGGTGGGGCTCCCTCAATCTCTCCCATTGAAGCTGTTCCACTGTGAATAATGGAGTGATTAGAAAAGGGGGACTGGACCTTCCAGGTGGGTGCCTTAACCACCGGACTACAGAGTCATTCTCTTTCTCTCCCCCTCTCTGGCCACGTGACTGAAGTGTTTGGCAACACTGCTGTTTTAATGCATGTCCGGGGAGCTGAAAGGGACCAATTGCTCTCGTCTAAGCAATCCACAAGGAGGGTGAGTTAACTTGATCATGATCTACAAATACCAATGAGGGGGTAGGGGGAAAAGGAGATTCTGATAGCAGACAGCTCTTTAAGCTTGCAGGAGAAAAAGCATAATGAGATCTAATGGTTAAAAGCTGAAGCTAGACAAATTCAGACTAGGAATAGGATGCAAATTTTTAACAGGGAGAATAATTAACCATTGGAATAATTTACCTAGGGATTGGATGTATTCTCCATCATTTGAGGTCTTTAAGTCAAAACTGGACAACTTCTTAAAAAGATAGGCTACCTACAGCTCAAACTGAAGTGATGGGTTTGAATCAGAAATTATTGGGTGAGGCTCCTTGGGTTGTGTTAGCCAGGAGGTCAGACTAGCTCAGGGATTGGCAACCCAGCTCACCAGGGAAAGCCCCTGGCGGGCTGGGCCGGTTTGTTTACCTGCTGCATCTGCAGGTTCGGCCCATCGCGGCTCCCACTGACCACGGTTCACCGCTCCAGGCCAATGGGGGCTGTGAGAAGCGGCGGCCAGCACATCCCTCGGCCTGCGCCGCTTCCTGCAGCCCCCATTGGCAATGGAAGCAAACCCTGCTACATACCATAACCAATATTTCTATATTTTTCTAAAGTTTTGTTGTTGTTTCTCATATTCTTAAACCAATTTTATGTTTGCACAATATGAGACTTGTGAAATCCATTCATTAGAACTGGCTCCAGTTTTTCAACTTTTGATAGTTTTATGTCAGAGTTTCTCTGGGGGATAAAAGGGAAAAAATTAAAGTAACATTTGTAACTTTTCTCCCCCTGCTTTTTCTTCCCACTCTGTTGATTACTCACATGCTCTTGGGAGCTTTTCTAATTTCCACTGCTGTATGTTACATAACATTGTAGAAGAAAAAAAGAACATACAGAAATTAGAAGTAGAATGTTTTACAGAAGGATTATTCAAGAGAGCCATCCTGGGCCCAGTGGAGAATTTTCATTCTGTGCCAGTAGTTCAGTCATTATTGGTTTTATGTTTTCCAAGAACTTTTGTATTTTTCAAAAGTCCAAAGTGTGTGTGTGTGTGTGTGTATATAAGTCTCCACCTATGGTAGCAAGAGATATATAGTCCCCACCTATAGTAGCAAGAGAGCAAGCTCTAGTATATATATATATATATTAAGTCAGCATTTACTATACTAAATTTCTTACATTCTCTTCTTTGATATTTTAGTACAGAAAATATGCTGCATAAATTTGTACATACATTTTTTATTTATTACTAGATTTTGTTAAAATAGTCCTTTTTTCTTTGTTATTGCAGATCTCAGATGTTTTCCATATTTTTTTTTCCAAACAATTACTATTTTCACGTCTACTGCTAATAATAATGGGCCAGATCTTAGCTGGCATGAATGAGCAAAGCTCCTACTTATGTTGGAGAGCAAGGGGGGGGTTACTCCTGTGAGTAAATGCTCACCAACAGTCTAGCTGCACACATGTAGGGATGGAATATCACTGCCAGCAGAGACTTAGCTACACTAAAATAATATGACGGGTACAACTTAATTGATAGTGGCTATAATGTTGGTCAGGTGCAAATATTTTTACCACTATGTTGTCTAATCTTATGTCACAGTGGCATAAATGCCAGTGTTCGGTCTATACTACAGCTTGCTCTCTTGCTACCATAGGTGGGGAATTATGGGTCTAGAATCCCTGTGTAGATGTACCTTACGTAATGTGCACCAGTTTTGGTCTGGAAGCAGAAGTGGTCCATCCCCAAGGATGCACACAGAGTAGATCTTCCTGCTGTTTGCAGAGCCAGCTGGCTGAGCATGCACCATCCATTGTCTGCGGTCTGTAGGGCCCACTAAGCACAGTCAGGTGCTTGCATCTGGCTCAGTCTATGTTCCAAACTTTTCCTCTAGCTGCCCTCATCCCTGCAGGTCCTTCTGTTGCTTCTGTCTGGATCCCCCTGCTGCCACTTTTGCTCTTCCTTTAATCCTTGCTGGGTCGTGGGGGAAACAAAACTCAGCCAAGAAATCCTAGGACCATCTGAACTCCGGAGAGGGAGGCTGCAGAAAGAGGGTAGTAGGGACACTTGAGTGTGCCGACAGGAAGGAGGAGACAATGGATGGATAAAGCAGGAGATTGGTTTGTTTGCCTCACTTCAGGGTTTGGTGTCCAACATTGTAGGCTTGTATTGATTATCCCCATTTTCCATGTGGGGAGACTGATAATCAATGCTAAGTTTCATTGCTTCCTTGCACTCTCCTATCTGTCTGGGTCCATCTGTTGTCTCTTGTCTTATTCTTAGCTTGTAAGCTCCTCGCAGCAGGGACTATCTTCTTTTCTGTATTTGTAGAGCACCTAGCACAATGGGATCCTGGTCCCTTACTGGGGCTTGCGGGCACAGTGGTATGTAAATAATAAAGTGACTTGTCAATGGAGTTGCACCAGTGTAAGGCAGAGCAGAATCCGATCTCAAGTCTCTGGACTCAGTCTCCTGCTCTACTCACTAGAGCCTCCCCAAGCTACTGTATCTCTTTATCTCTAGCTAATTTTGTAAAATATCATTTCTTTAGCAGTTGAAAAGAGACACAAATGGTAGGATAGGGCAGTGTGAGGGCTCTTGGGGTACCCAGGACTGTAAGTCACTCTGTTGCCTCTTGCCTCCAGCTAGAGGGTTTTCCTTGTGGTAGTGAGTGTCCGCTCCCAAACACTGCCAGCCCTTCAGTTGCTCAAGCACTCTTCTCTGGATTTATGTCAGCCCTTCCTTCGCCTTGCACTTTAACAATAGGTGCACTCTAATCCCTGAGTTCCTTTGAATTATTGCTCTGTGATTTCCAGACCCTGACACTGGCTACTCATAGAAATTCCAGGTGCCAAAAGTTAATGAATGCCCCCCCTCCATGAGGGGTTTTCCTTAGGCTATGTCTACACTGCACAGCTTTTAGCAACATGGCTGTGTTGCTACAGCCATGCCGCTAAAAGTCATGCAGGGTAGCTGCTGTTTGTCAGCTCTCCTGACAACAAAAAACTTCCATCCCCAATGAGCAGCATTTGCATTGTTGGCAGGAAAGCGCTGTTCACACTGGCACTTGTTGTGACAAAACTTTTGTCTTTTGCAGGGGAGGTGGGGAGAAGAGGGTTAGCACCTCTGAAAGACAAAAGTTTTGTCAGTTAATTGCCAGTTGTGGCAAGGTGGCTGATGTTAGTATGGTGGGTCCTGGGCTTTTCTTGGTGGGGCTTAAGGCATTACCCCTTGCCCCTGCTCTTGGGGCACCAAGGTCCCCACTAGTGGCCCAGGAAGGTGGTAGAGAAGGGAAGCAGGGGAGGGGTTTGGGTTTGCTCCTCACTCTGAGCCCCTCTCAACCCTTGCAGGTTCTTACCCTCTTCCCCCCTTGGTACCTTTCGTCCTTAGACATTGGGGGAGGGAGTCTCCCTTACTTCAGTTCTCTGGTCTTTCAACTCTCAGAGCACCCCTCCAAGCTCTCCTCCCCAAGTGCCTGAAGCAGGGGTGGGTTTATTAGGTTCCTGACAGGGCCTTAATTGACTTCAATTAACCTGTAGCAACCATTCCTAGTCTACAGGGAATCATGCCCTAATTAGCCTAGGGCTTATATATTCCCCTTGACCACTCTCCTACTGCTTCCTGGCCCTTCTGTATCACACAGTGTGGACATAGCCTTAGTGCATGAACCCCAAGTGACTTTCTCTACACTCTGTTATACTGAAAACAGTCTTTTGTTTCTATTCACAGGTAGGGCAAACCCAGGCCTTTATGTAGAGTTTCTTTTCTACCTCTAAGTGGTTTCCATTCTTTGTCTCTGTCTCTGATGGTTTTCAAGTGACTGTGGCAAGGGTAGACAATAGAATCTTGCATTACCTCCCCTGCTGACGAGGAAGGGGTGACAACTCCCTCTTGCTCAAGTAGATAATCATCAAGACACATTGTTTCCTGGTGACAAATTTCTGCTCTGTCCATAAAGCGGCCTTTCAATATAAATGCATTATCCCTTTAATGTTATCCGTACACACATCTCCCAATGATTGAGTCTTGACAAGTTATGAGTTTTCTGTAGATACCTTAAATGTTTCTCTTTATGGATAAGTATCTTGTAAGAGATGTTTGGTGTCATGAGTTGGTCAGGTCTTAGGTGAGAGCTATTTGTAAATAATGGGACTCTGTGCCAAGGGGTGTATGTGTCACAGGCAGTGAAACCTTCTTTATTACGTGTGAGCTCTGTTATCTGTTCGGGTCTGTAAATAGATGAGACAATGCTTATCAATAGAAACTGAAGTTTAAAAAAACACTGTAAAGTTGTTAATGCTGAATTAAGAATGAATGGCAAACTAAATGCATTATTTGATATTGAACTGAATAGGAAAGTATATGGTTACATAATGGGAAATGGAAAATGACTTTTTACTTGGAACAGTCTCTAAAGCTGCCACTTACAATTGTGATATTGGAATAAAGCACATCAATCTACATTTAGTGCCTGACTTTTTAAAAAACAGATCCCAGTGGGTACAATTTATTTCAAGCATAATTACTAATCTTTTGACTGAAGTGTGCAAAACAGACAGCTGGAGACCTAAAAGCTAGAATATGAACCTTCAATTTAGTGCTCAGAATTGACTGTGGATTCAAAATTGTTCACTTGCAAGGGCTACTTGCCCTCTGACACCAGTTGTTAGCAGAAGCCACCTACTACAGGACAGGCCCAACTAAGAAAATAACAGAACGCCACTAGCCGCCACCTTCAGCCCCCCAACTGAAACCTCTCCAGCGCATCATCAAAGATCTACAACCTATCCTGAAAGATGATCCCTCACTCTCACAGATCTTGGGAGACAGACCAGTCCTCGCTTACAGACAGCCTCCCAACCTTAAGCAAATACTCACCAGCAACCGCACACCATACAACAAAAACACTAACCCAGGAACCTATCCTTGCAACAAAACCCGATGCCAGCTCTGTCCACATATCTATTCAAGTGACACCATCATAGGACCTAACCACATCAGCGGCTCATTCACCTGCACATCTACCAATGTGATATATGCCATCATGTGCCAGCAATGCCCCTCTGCCATGTACATTGGCCAAACTGGACAGTCTGTACGCAAAAGAATAAATGGACACAAATCTGACATCAGGAATCATAACATTCAAAAACCAGTGGGAGAACACTTTAACCTCTCTAATCACTCAGTGACAGACTTGAAGGTGTCAGTTTTGCAACAAAAAAACTTCAAAAACAGACTCCAAAGAGAGACTGCTGAACTCGAATTAATATGCAAATTAGACACAATTAACTTAGGTCTAAACAGAGACTGGGAATGGTTGGGTCATTAGACTAATTGAATTTTTTTTCCCCCATGTTAAGTTCTCCTCACACCTTCTATGAGTCATCTCAATTATCACTTCAAAGTTTTTTCTTCTGCTGCTACTGATAGCTCATCTCAATTGATTGGCCTCTTACAATTGGTATGTGTACTTCCACCTTTTCATGTTCTCTGTATGTATAAATATCTTCTGTCTGTGTGTTTCACTCTATGCATCTGAAGAAGTGAGCTGTAGCCCACGAAAGCTTATGCTGAAATAAATTTGTTAGTCTCTAAGGTGCCACAACTACTCCTGTTCTTTTTGCAGTTGTTAGCATGTTTGTTAAAAGCTGTGGCTGACTTGGGCCATATCTACACTACCACTTATGTCAGCAAAATTTATGTCACTCAGGGGTGTGAATATTCTACCTCCCTTAGCGACATAAGTTATGCCGGCACAAGCGGTAGTGTGCACAGCACTATGTTGGCAGGAAGCTTCTCCTGACGACATAGCTACCACTGCTCATTGGGGGTGGTCTAATGATACCGACAGGAGAACTCTCTCCCGTTGACACAGGGCTACACAAGAGATCTCACAGCAGTGCAGCTGCACCGGTACAGCTGTGCCACTGTAAGCTCTCTCATGTAGACATAGCCTTAGGCTGTGCCTACATTGGCAGAGTTTTTTCGCCAAAAGTTTGGTCGACAATCAAAAGGTGTTTAAAGGAAACCATTGTTGCATGTTCACGCTGTCGCTCTCTGGTGGCATAGCGCATCCACACGTGGGGCAGTCAGATCGACAATGAGAGCAATGCACTGTGTGTATCTATCCCACCGTTAAGCTCTGCACCTTCTCCTGCTAGGTGTTGTGGGAAGGTGGAGCAGATTGCAGTGAATCATGGTTCTGGGCTCAGTGTCCCATGATGCATTGCTTTCTGTCCCAGCATTCCATGTGCTTCCGTCTTCAGTTCATGGCATTTTTCAACGTCCTTTGTTTTCTGCTCACTCTGCCATCTCAATGGATCCCGCACTACACTCCAGTGCTCTGCTAGCTGTTACTACCACATCGTGAATTGCAGTGGAATTATTCTTGAAGTTACGAAGACAACGGCAGTCACTGTTGCCTGACGTGCTGTCCAAAATGGATAGCAGCAACATTAGATTGCTTTTGGTATTCATGGAACAATGGAACATCACTTTTGGACTCGGGAAACTAGCACTGAGTGGTGGGATCACATTGTTATGCAGGTCTGGGATGATGAGCAGTGGCTGCAGAACTTTTGGATGTGGACAGCCATCTTCCTGGAACTGTGCGCTGAGCTCTCCCCAGGCCTGCAGAGCAAGGACACCCAAATGAGAACTGCCCTCTTGGTGGAGAAGTGTGTCGCGATTTCCAGACTGCTCCCAATTGGTTGCAAATCAGTTTGGAGTTTGGAAGCTGACCATTGGGGCTGCATTAATGCAAGTGTGCAAGGCCATTAATCGCATCCTGCTGTGAAAGACTGACTTTTGGCAACGTGTATGAAACTGTGGATGGCTTTGCAGAAATGGGTTTCCCTAACTGCGGAGGGGTGACAGAGAGCGCGCATATTCCAATTTTGGCATTGGACCACCTTGCGATGGAGTACATCAATGGTTTTACAGGCACTTGTGCATCACTGTGGGCGTTTCACTGGCACAAACATGGAGTGGTCCCAAAAGGTGCATGACACATGTATCTTTAGGAACATCGACCTGTATAGAAAGCTGCAAGCTGGGACTTTCTTTCCAGAGTAGAAGATCACCATTGTGCCATGGCTCATAAAGCCGTACATGGGAAACCTAGATAGCAGTAAGGACCAGTTGAACAATAGGCTGAGTAGGTGCAGGACGACCATAGAATGTGCATTTGGCAGATTAAAGGTGCACTGGCGATGCCATTATGGCATTTTAGACCTCAATGAGGAAAATATTCCTATGATCATAGCCGCGTGTTGCACATTGCATAATATTTGTGAAAGGAAAGGAAAAGTTTGCTGAGGAGTGGTCTGCTGAGGCAGAATGCTTGGCTGCTGATTTCGAGCAGCCAGATACCAGGGCTATTAGAGGGGTACAACGTGGGACAATTAGAATCAGAGAGGCCTTGAGAAAACATTTTGAAGATGAAAACCAATATTTGTTGCTATGCTTGGGACTGCAGTGCTTAATGAAGTTGAATTTTGGTAGGCTAAGAAGCAGTTGTGATTGTTCAGACCTAGGATTCAATGTAAGCAACTGATTAAAGTGCTTGTTTACTTGCTGCTTCCATCTGCTATCATAACTTGCATAGAAACAAATAGAGTGCTCATCGTTCAAATAACTTTGCTTTTATTGCTAAAAAACCACAACACCACAAACATGCACAATCTTGGGGGGAGAGGAGGTACCAGGGGAGGGCTGACTTTCAGAGCTGAGCTTTAAGTCCAGCTTTCATTTGAAAAGGTGTCTGCAGGGATGGAGTGAAGGAGAAAGCGTGAAGTCTCAGAAATCGGAAAGGAATGCGTAGGTGGAGTTTGGGGAGGATATGGGAAAGAGTTCTGAATGTGCTGAAGGGGAGAGCGGGCATGTATCTGCTCAGTCTGGAGGATGTGGAAAAATTGGAAAGAGTCCAGCGGAGGGCAACAAAAATGATTAGGGAGCTGGAGCACATGACTTATGAGGAGAGGCTGAGGGAACTGGGATTATTTAGTCTGCAGAAGAGAAGAGTGAGGAGGGATTTGATAGCTGCTTTCAACTACCTGAAAGGGGGTTCCAGAGAGGATGGATCTAGACTGTTCTCTGTGGTACCTGATGACAGAACAAGGAGTAATGCTCTCAAGTTGCAGTTGGGGAGGTTTAGGTTGGATATTAGGAAAAACTTTTTCACTAGAAGGGTGGTGAAGCACTGGAATGGGTTACCTAGGGAGGTGGTGGAATCTCCATCCTTAGAGGTTCTTAAGGCCTGGCTTGACAAAGCCCTGGCTGGGATGATTTAGTTGGGAATTGGTCTTGCTTTGAGCAGGGGGTTGGACTAGATGACCTCCTGAGGTCCCTTCCATCCCTGATATTCTATGATTCTATGATTATGAGGGACTGCAGCATGTTGGTTTGCTGCTCAAAAACTTTTATGAGCCTCTCCATTGCATCCCTAGTGTACGCCTCATTTTCTTTTCTTTCCTGCTTGTTGCTTTCTCTCCACTGCCTGAGTTCTGTATTTTCTGCATCTGAGTACTGCAGCACCTCCTAATAGATCTTCCTTGATCCGTCTTGTGCGTTTCTTATCCAGCGGAGATGCTCTGCTGATGTGTGGGGGGTGCTTTCAAAGACATATCTGCAGTAACATAAGTAACAATAAACAAAAGCATTATTGTTAAATACACATACAGCATTGAAACACTACATTAAAATACACTGCTGGTAACATACCTATCACTTTCTCTCTGACCTTTCACAAGCACAGATGCCAGCGAACACCCCAAGCATGGTGAGTGTACCCAGGGGCGGGGGACATTGTGCATGGGAGAAAAGCAATGTGAAAGGGTCACAGGGCACTTATCGGGGGGCAATACTCTAAACTTTCTCACCATTTTCCACACATTGTGGCAGATTTCTCACTGCTGAGGGTAAGCAGGGAAGCAAAGGTGCATCTACTATGTGCTTGCAGCTTCTGCCCCGGTCCCTATTCTGCTTGCCTGTGTGCTGCGTTAGTCCCTGCCCAAGTGTCAGGGTTCCCTCCCTACTCTGAAGTCTGGGGTACAGATGTGGGGACCCGCATGAAAGACCCCCTAAGCTTATTTCTACCAGGTTAGGTTAAAAACTTCCCCAAGTCACAAATTCCCTTCATTGTCCTTGGATGGTATTGCTGCTACCGCAAATTGAACTACACAAAAATTCAGGAAAGGGCCACTTGGAGTCCCTATTCCCCCATAATATCCCACAAACCCCTTCACTCCCTTTCCTGGGGAGGCTTGAGAATAAAATACCAACCAATTGGTTAACAAAGTGAGCACAGACCAAACCCTTTGGTTTTTAGGACACTAAAAATCAAGCGGGTTCTTAAAAGAAGAACTTTATTCTAAAGAAAAAAGTAAAAGAATCACACCTGCAAAATCAGGATGGAAGGTAACTTTACAGGGTAATAAAAACATTTAAAACACAGAGGACTCCCCTCTGGACTCAGCTTCAGAGTTACCAAAACAGAAATAAAACTACCTCTTAGCATAGGAAAGATTCACGAGCTAAAACAAAAGATAATCTAACGCATTTCCTTGCTCTTACTTACAATTTTTGTAATCTTAGATGAATTATTTCAGGTATGTTTTCAGGAGATGTTTAACCTGCCTGGTCTCTTTCTCTGTTGGGAGAGGGAACAACAAAGAGAGCACAAACAAAACCTCCCCCTCCCCCCGATTTGAAAGTATCTTCTTTCCTCATTGGCCCTTCTGGTCAGGCACCAACTAAGTTATTTGAGCTTCTTAACCCCTTACAGGTAAAGTGATTTAGTACAGCTTCCCAGGAGGGATTTTATGTTACCCTTATCTCTATGTTTATGATACCAAGTGATTGCAGAATGGTGTGGGAAAGTATCCCTCAGTGCGGGAAGGAACAAAGCAGCTCTGCCAAGGAACCTTTGGCAGAGGATTGCCAAGTACCTCCAGGAAAGTTTCCTAGAGGTCTCTGTAGAGGATTCATGTGAAATCTTGGTGTGCATCAACCCCTGTTCCACTGTACTGCCTAGCTGCATTGGGAAATGCCCAGCACACAGAAACAAAGCCAGCCTTGTACATTTCTCTGCCCTCAACCCACCTCCACATTTCACAAAGCAAAACCACTCACCGGGGTCTCCTTTCCTGCTTCTTACTTGCCAGAGAGCAACTGCCGAGACTGGATAGACACCTCCAGAGTGGAGAACAGCCTCTGACTGCACACAGCTCCGGGCGACCCTGCCATGGGTCCACATCATCTTCTGTCTCCACCTCTTTATCCATGACTTCCTCCTCTGGGTTAGGTCCAGTTTCCATTGTCTCCAGCCCCATCAAAGTATCCATGGTGCTCTTGGCGGTGGAGCTAGGGTCGCCACCCAGGATAGCATCCAATCCCTTGTAAGAACAGCAGGCATGGGGTGCAGCACCGGAGTGACAGTTTTCTTCTCTCACCTTCTGGTACATATGCCTCAGCTCCTTCACCTTTGTTCTGTAGTGCGTCCCAAACATAGCCCTTTTTGCGCAAACTGCTGAAATCTGGCTATAGGTATCAAAATTCCTACGGCTGGAGCACAGCTGGGCCTGGACAGCCTCCTCTTCCCATATGCTGATCAGATCCAGTGGTTCTGCATTGCTCCAAGCGGGAGAGAGTTTGCTGCATGGAGCCGCCATGGTCACCTGGGAAGATGTGATGTGAGCACTCCACGCTGAGCAAACAGGAAACGGAATTTCAAAATTCCCGGGGCTTTAAAGTGGGAGGGGCAGAAGTTTGTTTACCTGGCTGCAGGGCAGCGGAGTTGGAACTGTCAACCAGAGTGGTCAGGTTGGGCATTATAGGACCCCTTCTAAAGGCCAATTACAGCAATAAAACAAGTGCAGTATCTACACTAGCATTACGGTAATAAAACGTTTGCATTAAAAGCCTTATGACTCTCGTCAAGGTGGTTTTATTATGTCATTGAAACTGAGGTGTTCCATCGGCAAAAGTGGCTTTACAGTGTGTACACCTCCACTGTTTTGTTGCCAAAAGTTGCTTTTTTTGGCAGTATAGACAAGGCCTTAGTCACTTCAGTGAGTGTGTTTTCCTTCTGCTGTGTCCATGGCCACAGCAATTGAAAATATATCATTATTATTGATAACTCTTTGATTTTAACTGTTTTCCTTAAAAAAAAAAAACTGCCAATGTTTTGTTGTTGTTTTGTTTTCCTTTAGTGAGATTAAAACCAAGTGCTGTTAAGAGTTGTGTAATGCAAATTCAGCAGCTGCAGAAATGTGGTAATCAAGTTTGCCACTGCTGAACAGGTAGTAAATTTTGAATGTACATATATCTTTCCATACACATACACCCCTAAAT
Organism: Malaclemys terrapin pileata; assembly: GCF_027887155.1. Classification (NCBI taxonomy): domain Eukaryota; kingdom Metazoa; phylum Chordata; order Testudines; family Emydidae; genus Malaclemys; species Malaclemys terrapin. The sequence continues at coordinate 180,100,530 of NC_071507.1, read as the reverse complement.
CTAGTTATCTGTTTATATTATATGTATTCACAATTGTATAATTATTTACTGTTCCATTGGAGAAGGGAAAGTGACAACTATATTTACAGTGGAAGTAATTAATCGGAGAGGAAGGTTTTTCTGTGTCTGTAACTGACCCATCCTATTCCCATGGAAGTCTTAGGACCCTGTATGACCATAAATCTAGTTTCAAGAGCTAACTGCACTTGTGAGTGAATGGGGGAGAAGAGTTACACAAAGGGGTCAGCATTGGAAACAACAATCCATTAATTTTTTTTTATAGAAAAAACATTGCAGGCAGAAATGGAAAAAAATAACTAATTGGAATTGCAAAGATAAATAAATGTATTTACTGTTTACAAGCATAGGGCCTGATCATGCCATAGAGATTCCTGGGTGGATCTTTCCCTGCACCTGGTGGAAGCGGGGAGTTGGCTACATCTGTACATAAAGCCATAGCCTCCCGCACAAAATCCACAGGGTTTGGGGTGAGAATTGTACCCTGTTGTGCCTGGGTTTTTTATCTTTAGCTCCTTGCCCTGGGTTTACCACAGGAAGGGATGGTCTGCCCCATAGTACTGGAGGGATGCTAGATGAGGAGATGATAATGCATGAATTATTATACGATATAGTGAAATGGCAGTAATGAGGATGGTGCATATGGTGAGAGTGTGTTACACATACATAATGTAGTGAGATGCTTACGCTGAGTGTGATTCAATCTGCTATCGAGGGCCTGCACCAATTAAGCCCCTGCCTTAAAGGTAGCACTGGACAAGCATAAGGTAGTGGTATGTTAAAACACAGAAAGCATGGTGCACACACAGCATAGTGGAATACTAGTGTGTATACTGTAGCGTTGTAGGAAACTAGCAGAGAGTATACGACATATGTAACATAGTGGGATTCTAATATTTGCAAGTCAATCAAGTGATTATTCTCTCTAGCAGGTATTTCAACAAGCTGTTACTATTTTTTCTTTTTAAACTGCAGCTAATTTGCACTCACAAAAGAGAGAAATTTTTCTGGCCTTTGAAAACATCAAAGAAAGGAAAGTGGCTGGTTTACGGGACTGATGTTGAGAAAGTGGTGAAAGGAGCTGCCACTCATTGGTTCAAATCCAAGCCCTGGTCATAACGAAAAGCTGTGAGCATTCAGGAATACTTTTGTGGCCTTTGTGAAATGACTTCATAGCACCAGTCCAGGCCAGTTCCTGGCTGATTAGGTGTAGGCATCCCAAACACCAGAGTCCCAGCTGGCATCCTAGCTGGCTTTCTGAGCAGAGAGGTCAATGACTTAATAATCCTCTTGTTCCACATGTGATCTCTCCATGGATATGGATTACAAACAAACGAATAGAAGGGAGGGTGAAAGCTGGGTGTATCTTCTCCCCTTCTGGCTGGCTAAAGTAGCGAAAGCCTCTGCAGAAATATTGCCTAGTCATTTTTCAGTTGGTTTGCCGTTTGTTTTGTGATACTTTGATGGATAAAAAGGAGCAAGTCTTGGAGCTTTATTTCCATTCCTTGGCTATGGAAACTTATATCGTGGCCACTCCTATATGAGCAAAGTATTGGGATGTTTCAACTTTGGCTACTTGTGTACCAGATAATTTGGATGGCTAATTGTCAGACTTTGGGGGGCTTGTGAAAGGCACACATAGAAACAGCCAGGAGCCAATCTGTACATTTGGTCACTTAAGTCATACATAAGTTTGGCAGAATTCAATGTTTATAATTTCGATGAATAGAGTCAATGTTTAAGCATTTTTATCTGTTTAAATGTTCACAGTTGTGCATATGTGTGGGTGCTAAGTTTTTTTTTTTATTTTTAATTTTTAAGTTGTGGAAAATTATGGGGCAGTGGTCAGACAATATTTTTTAATGACAGTAGAAGTTGAGATTCAAAAAATTAAAGCTTTATAGCTGTTAAAACACAAATTATCAACATCACATGTCAAAATACACAAACCTGCTTAAATGAAACTCTAATAAGCTTTCAAACAGCACATTTCTTTCATTGCCTAGCTGAATATTTTTATTATTGTTGGAAATATTTTTTATCAATTTGTGTGTTTACAGTGAAATCCTGTTTACCAGCACTTATTGATTAAAAATCTAATTATTCCAAGCCTAGTCATATGGTATTGTTTCTGCTCCCTGATTGGATGACTGGAACTCTTTAAACCATAGGTTTCAAAGTAGCAGCCGTGTTAGTCTGCATCCGCAAAAAGAACAGGAGTACTTGTGGCACCTTAGAGACTAACAAATTTATTTGAGCATAAGCTTTTGTGGGCTACAGCCAACTTCATCGGATGCATAGAATGGAACATATAGTGAGGAGATATATATACATACAGAGAACATGAAAAGGTGGGAGTTGTTTTGAGATGATGTCCATCTGTTTGCATTTGGAAAGGAAGATGATGTCTGTCTGTATCTGTATGATATATCTCCTCTAAGGTGCCACAAGTACTCCTGTTCTTTAAACTACAGAATAATAAACCAGGGTTAGTGTGTCTCCAATATAAATTTATGGGCCAATAATGATTAATGCTAAGTCATGAATTTCAATTCTCTGAATAAATATAAATGAGATTCCATAAATATAGCTAATCAGACTCATGGCTCTGATTCACTGATACATTCACAAATCAGTGATACTCAGGAAAAGGAGTAGGAAACTGATTAAGCAACAGAGACTGTCAACATGACACTGATGTGACAGCTTGAGAAGCTGATGTCAGAAACAGGTTGTTTTATAACTGTCATTTTTTCCTGTGAAAAGCTCAAGAGCATATATGATTGCACCCTCTGTCTGGCCTGGTAAGTGCTGGTAAAATTACGCAGGGCTGACAAAGAGTGGCTAGTAACAGGTGCAGCTGAACCCATTTTAAACGCAATTATAGAACTGGACAAACCTGTATTCAGCACCATTACAACAGCCATGGGTAAGAGGTGCTTAGAGCATGTTTGCAAAAGATGCTGAACCCTATTTGTCCAAGCCTACAATTGCAGTTAAACTGTACTCAGCATTGCTCCAGCAGCACTTGTGCTCACCCATTGCCAGCAACAGAGAAAATCTCTCTCTCTGACACACACACAAAATAGATTGATGATTTATATTATCATAGCAGTTAAGAGCTCTACTCATGGACCAGGACCCCGATGTGCTGGGTGCTGTCTGAACAAGAAGATGGTCCCTGTCTCCAAAGATTTTATATTCTGAGTAGGAGACAAGAGAAAACTGGACCGATGTGGGAGTACAGGGAAACAATTATTAAACAATATATAACTTGTTATACTCCATGGGTAATAAGGTTGTATTCCTTCACAGAGTTTTATCACCTCCTTTGAGAACCTTAAGACCTTTGATTCCCATTATTAACTGTAGGGGATGCCTACACTGTAAGTGGATGTAAGATTGTAGCATGGGCAGGCTTATTCATGCTAGCTACCATGGGTAATAATACCAGTGCAGATATGGGCTTCAGTATGGGCCAGCAACCAGAGTACAAACCCACAGAGGAACCAGGGTATGTACTCTGACTGCTAGCCCTATGCGGAAGCCCATGCCACCACATCTATGCTACTGTTGTTACCCAAGGCAACTTTAATCTAGCTACGATGGGTATGCCTACCTGTGCTATGATCACACCTTCACTGGCAGTGTAGCCAGACCCTTAGTGAGAGTTGTAGGTGCCCAGCATCTGGTTTGTAATTGTTGGGTGGGGTTTTCAACAAATTCTAAAAGAGTGAAGCATCTAACTCAAATTAAAATTCAATAGGAGTTGTGCCCCTAACTTCCTTAAACACCGATGACTGGGATTGTCAATTTCTTGCACTCTTTCACTGTCTCTTCTCCTGGTTTCTTTGACATCTGTTAACTGTCACTTCCAAGCCCTCTCACTGTTAACAAAAGTGTGTGTGCACGCGCACACACACGCATGTGCACCTTTCCACAGCAGAAATAGTTGAGGCAGAAAATTTACAAAGCACAGTCCGAACCCAGAGAGATTGAAATGAGAGGCACTTTTTACTCCAATACCTGAAATACAAGGAAGTGTGAGACAGCTACTCCCTCAATCATCAGGTGTCATAACAGCCTTCTCAAAAATCAATGAGGAGAAACTGTGCCTACCCTGGGGAAGAATGAACTGTGCTATGTAGCAACCTGAAAGGACACTGGTGACAAATAGACTTAGGGATATCCATGGTATTTGAATTTTGTTTGTATCCTGGGAGGATCACATTTATGTATGACAGATACCTGACAACCTGTCTTTTTTACACTGTGGCATCCCTTGTATAGCTTGTCATGCCAACAAAGTCATATTGAATTAAGTGAAACTAAATATGAATAAAAACATATTTGTCACTGCACTTAAGCTGACAGCTGTAGCAATTTTCACAGAGCAGACACACACACAGCTTGATGACAAAGAGGGATGCTTGTGTGGATTTCTAATTGCAGAGTTCTGTTGCAGAGGCCACCGATAATGGGCCTCTGATGTAAGAGGGATTAGGAGACAATCAAAACCAGGTGGTTTGTTTGGATTTAATAAGCTTGCATCATTAGCGACATCTAACAGAGTTAAGGAATAAGCTTTTCAGACTTTCTAGAGGAAGCAGAAAATATTATTATAAGCTTCAGTGTAGGATAGAAATAACTTGGTCACCCAAAATGTGTAAATGCATTACGGATATTGTAGGGGGGAAATCATTAAAAGCCAGTAACAGCAGAGGGGTAGGGGAGGAGTATTTTCACTTTCACCACCTTTTATTGATCATAATGATGGCTGCTGTCAGAAATGGCACAGACATAATAGAAGTAAGCTATTCTGATTTTCATGTACAGTGTAAGATTGGGTTTTTGAATTCTTACTGAAAACTCTGACCTATAACTGAGGCTGGCAAGAAGCATAATAAGCTCCACATCTATTCTTCAGTTCCACCATGCACCATCTTCAAGTCTCTGATCTTAACTATGGTAAAGGGCAAAACTGTGGAAACTTTGCCTCTTTGAATTGGTCAATAAATATCTTTCTCATATTCCACTTATGTTCATTTGTATATGATGAGCTGAAACTCTTTGTGTTCTTGGGTTGGTAACTGGCCCACTTACTTTAAAATACATTAATTCTGGGGGGATTCTGCACGGGCGCAGAATCCCTCCAGGAGTAATACATGCATCACTTGGTCTCTGTGTCCCCAGAAACTCACCTACCTCTATATCCATCACCACATCTCCACTACCCACCTTTTTATCTTCATCTGTAAACTAATCAAATGTGTAGTTGAGACAATAGCTGTAAAACTTACTCTTCTCCAGCTCCATTCTGAAACCTCTCCCTTCTGACTGCGCTAAAGTTTCTAATGAGTTTTTCCTGGTCAAGTCCTACAGTCTCAACTCCGCCCTCATTCTCTTTGATCTTTCTACTGTTTTGTACGCTGATGATTAGCTTCTCCTTCTAAAACAACAAGGAGTCTGGTGGCACCTTAAAGACTAACAGATTTATTTGGGCATAAGCTTTCATGGGTAAAAACCTCACTTCTTCAACTAGTGTTGACAGGGCCAATTCAATCAGGGTGGATGTAGTCCACTCCCAATAATAGATGAGGAGGTGTCAATTCCAGGAGAGGAAAATTAAATTAAATTAATGGAGATATCCTATCTCCTAGGACTGGAAGGGACCTTGAAAGGTCATCGAGTCCAGCCCCCTGCCTTCACTAGCAGGACCAAGTACTGATTTTGCCCCAGATTCCTAAGTGGCCCCCTGAAGGATTGAACTCACAACCCTGGGTTTAGCAGGCTAATGCTCAAACCACTGAGTTCTGTAATGAGCCAGACCCTCCCAGTCCCTATTCAAGCCCAGATTAATGGTGTTAAATTTGCAAATGAATTTTAGTTCTGCTGTTTCTCTTTGAAGTCTGTTTCTGAAGTTTTTTTGTTCAATGATAGTGACTTTTAAATCTGTAATAGAATGACCAGGGAGATTGAAGTGTTCACTTACTGGCTTATGTATGTTACCATTCCTGATGTCCGATTTGTGTCCATTTATTCTTTTGTGGAGGGACTGTCCGGTTTGGCCAATGTACATGGCAGAGGGGCACGGCTGGCACATGATGGCATATATAACATTAGTGGATGTGCAGGTGAATGAGCCCTTGATGGTTTGGCTGATGTGGTTGGGTCCTCTGATGGTGTCGCCAGAGTAGATACGGGGACAGAGTATGTAACGCGGTTTGCTACAGGGATTGGTTCCTGGGTTGGTGTTTCTGTGGTGTGGTGTGTAGTTGCTGGTGAGTATTTGCTTCAGGTTTGGGGGCTGTCTGTAAGTGAGGACTGGCCTGCCTCCCAAGGTCTGTGAGAGTGAGGGATCATTTTCCAGGATAGGTTGTAGATTGTGGATAATGCGCTGGAGAGGTTTTAGCTGGGGGCTGTATGTGATGGCCAGTGGTGTTCTGTTATTGTCCTTGTTGGGCCTGTCCTGTAGTAGGTGATTTCTGGGTACCCGTCTTGCTCTGTCAATCTGTTTCCCTACTTCCCCAGGTGGGTATTGTGGTTTTATGAATGCTTGATAAAGATCTTGTAGGTGTTTGTCTCTGTGTGAGGGGTTGGAGCAAATTCGGTTGTATCTTAGGGCTTGGCTGTAGACAATGGATCGTGTGAGGTGTCTTGGATGGAAACTGGAGGCATGTAGGTACGTATAGCGGTCAGTAGGTTTCCGGTGTAGGGTGGTGTTTATGTGACCATCACTTATTTGTACTGTAATGTCCAGGAAGTGGATCTCTTGTGTGGACTGGTCCAGGCCGAGGTTGATGGTGGGGTGGAAATTGTTGAAGTCCAGGTGGAATTCTTCAAGGGCCTCCTTTCCGTGGGCCCATGTGATGAAGATGTCATCAATGTAGCGCAAGTAGAGGAGGGGCACTAGGGGACGAGAGCTGAGGAAGCGTTGTTCTAAGTCAGCCATAAAAATGTTGGCATACTGTGGGGCCATGTGGGTACCCGTAGCAGTGCCACTGACTTGAAGGTATAAGTTGTCCCCAAATCTGAAGTGGTTGTGGGTAAGGACAAAGTCACAATGCTCAGCCACCAGGCGTGCTGTGGCCTCATCAGGGATACTGTTCCTGACAGCTTGTAGTCCATCCTCATGTGGAATATTGGTGTAAAGTGCTTCTACATCCTGAAAACGCCACCCTGGCCACCATGGAAGAACACCAATGCATTGTAGTTTCCTCAGGAAGTCGGTGGTGTCTCGACAATAGCTGGGAGTACTGGTAGCGTAGGGTCTGAGGAGAGAATCCAAATAGCCAGATAATCCTGCTGTAAGCGTGCCAATGCCTGAGATGATGGGGCGTCCAGGGTTTCCAGGTTTATGGATCTTGGGTAGCAGATAGAATACCTCTGGTCGGGGTTCGGGGTGTGTGTCCATGTAGATTTGTTCCTGTACTGTAGCTGGGAATTTCTTGAGTAGATGGTATAGTTTCTTTTGGTATTCCTTAGTGGGATCAGAGGATAGTGGCCTGTAGAATGTGGTCTTGGAGAGTTGCCTGGCAGCCTCCTGTTCATAATCCGACCTGTTCATTATGACTACAGCACCTCCTTTGTCAACCCCTTTGATGATAATGTCAGAGTTGTTTCTGAGGCTGTGGATGGCATTGCGTTCTGTATGGCTGAGGTTATGGGACAAGTGATGTTGTTCACAATTTCAGCCTGTGCATGTCTGTGGAAGCACTCTATGTAGAGGTCCAGTCTGTCATTTCGACCGTCAGGAGGAGTCCACGCAGAGTTCTTCTTCTTGTAGTGTTGGTAGGAGGATTCCTGTGGGTCAGTGCACTGTTCAGTGGTGCATTGAAAATATTCCTTGAGTCGGAAACGACGAAAGTAGGCTTCCAGATCACCGCAGAACGGTATCGTGTTCATGGGGATGGTGGGACAGAAAGAGAGTCCCCGAGATAGGACAGACTCTTCTGCTGGGCTAAGTGTGTGGTTGGAAAGATTGACAATGTTGTTAGATGAGTTGAGGGTACCACTGTTGTAGCCCCCTGTGGCAGGTAGGAGTTTAGATAGCTTATTGTCCTTTTTCCTCTGTAGAGAAGTGAAGTGTGCATTGTAAATGGCTTGTCTCATTTTTGTAAAGTCCAGCCACGTGGAAGTTTGTGTGGAAGGTTGGTATTGTATGAGAGTCTCCAGTTCTGAGAGCTCATTCTTGATCTTCTCCTGTCCTCTCCTTCTAGTAATCCTGTCCTCCCATGGCTTTTACAATGCTGTACTTTTCTGGTTCTCCTCCTAATTCACTGATTTGTGTTCAGTGAGTCCATTCCATTTTCTTTTGACACCTCCTGGGAATATTATCCACTTGCATGGTTTCACTACCATATTTATGCTGATGACTCACAAACCTACATTTCCACTCCTGCTTGTCTTCCTTCATCCAACTGTGCCTCTTTGCCTGTGACTCTGATATCTCCCCTGGATGTCTTGCTTGAACTTAAAATGAAACACAGCCAAAACTGAACTCCTCACTGGAATTGCTTGGAAAATTGACTTTTTAAGTGAAAATTTGAAAACTGAAAATTTGTCTGAAAACCAAAAACTTCCCATTAAGAAATGCTTCTGGGGCATCTTTAGCTTCTATTGAGAGCTGAGCAAATAATTGATTTGTTTTCCAGTTCAGTCACTGAATCAAGACTGATAAAATTTGTTTTGCTCAAACCAACTTTTTCTTTTAAAATTTTGTTTTATTACATGTAATCAAAAATTCTATTTTCCATTAACCACCTCCCACCCCACTCCCAAAAAACTCAAGTTTCAATGGAAAATTTTAGAACAGCATTTCTGCTGATCTTCCCACCATTCCCTCCCTGATATTGCCACTTTACCTGTCACTGAGGCCTGAATCCCAGGGATCATATTGGACTCTACCCTCTCTTTTACTCTGCACTTCCCAGATGTAGCCAATATTACAATATAAATATGTTCTGCTCCCAGGTCTTTTCTAAGATTCATCTTTTTTTCCTGTCCAGACTGTTAATATTTTCATCCTCTCCCATCTTGGTTACTGTAATCTTTCTTTCTCTAGCCTTCCTATGACACCTCTCGGGTCCATGTATAATACAGCTACTAAGATCATTTTCCTTTACCACCCTCTTGACTAGTTTTACCACATCAAGTTCAAGTTTCTTGTGCCTATTTTCAAGGACCTTCATGTCTCTGTCTCTCCTTACTTGTGAGCTCTTGTCTCTATGTTCCCCCCTGCCTCCTCCACTTTGCTAACAGTGCTACCCTTTATGCATGGCATGTCCTCTGTCACAGGTCCACTCACCACCTCGCTGCTTTGGGAATTAGCTCTTTCCAGGTCCAACACCCCCTTCTGCCACTCGTCGTGTTTTCCCCCTTCCAGGGTTTCAAAGTCTTTCCATGCCAACTGCCTCTGGGAGTCTTCTCATTCACTGCCAAAACTGTGCCACTTCTCCAGTGGTTGGTAGAGGAACTGAGATCCATCCTCTACTCCAGGTTCTAGCTCAGGGACCTCTAATCAGCAGCCAAGGTCTGCACCATTTTAAACCTTGCTACCATCTTAAACCTGAGCCTTTTTCTTTCTCCTAGGTTTCCCTCCTCTCTCTCATGTCCAGAGTGTGGCTGCAGGCTCCCTCACTGCAGCCCCCTTCTGCTGCCAGCTTCCTGGCTTTACACTAGTCCTGCCCGTTCCCTTTCAGCTGGGTTCCTTCATCATTCAGGAGATTACTTACCCACTTAATTCCCCCCATCTGTGGCTAATCTGGTTAATTGGCCTCTCAGCCTCATTAACCCCTTCTAGTCTAGTATGGGGTGAACACCCCGATCATACCCTCCTTAAAATGATCTGTAAAACCACTACGATCTCCTCCTCCAAATCTTTCCTGAAGACACCGATCTTCTTCAATGCCTATAAATGATGGCTTGAGGGGTGGATGGAGATTGATGCTTATTTTGTCTATTTACAATGGTAAAAAATTCTATTAGCTACAAACATTCCTATAAACCAATATTCTGCTAATAGACCCACAGAATAAAGTGCCATTGGGACAGAATCTGACCCATAAGGAGTAGATATTACTCTAAATCCACAAGAGGAATGAATCTATTGAGCAAGTAGGTGCCTTTTATTACATAGTCCATTTTAATAGTAGAACCTCATTTTAATAACCTTTTATGACTGCAGTAGGTGATCTCCAGCACAAGAATATATAATGATTGGTACTGAACTGACAGTTGAAATTAACACATATTTCACAAAAGGATTTTATCTTTTCATGAAAAAAAATTATATTCCAGGCCTGCATCCACATGGGGCAGCAATTGAATTATGAAAAGAAAATGTGCTCATTTCAGCCATCATTATGTTTTTCTATTTCATGCTCATTTGTGTGTATTTTCTCTTGAAACTGAGGGGTTTTTTTTTAATTCATTATGAAAATAGTTTTTTCACTGATGTGAGGCTAGGATAATTTAAATCAGATGCAAACTGACTTGGATTAAAAAAAATCCTTTCAAATTAATGAATCAGTACTACAGCACATGCATGCAACTATATTTTCATTTAATCTTATAGCTACTAAAAGATATTGTAGAATAGATGCATGAAACTCAAATGAACAAGATGCATTTTTAAAACCAAAATTAAGGAGGCAATATCTGACATAAAAGCATTTGAAAATCATTTCCAGTTTCTAGTTAGCCATTCAAAGGGGTTTCTGGAATTGCGACAATTAGTCCCGTTAGTCCCCTCACCAGGCACAGCAGAGACTCACACAAATGATACAAATACACCTTGCCTCCTTCAGTTGTTTAATCTGATTGGTACTAAAAGCCTATTCACGTCACTTCTAACCATTTAAATTCAAGTTAGCTGATCAAAAATGTGGGGGGAAAGGGTTTAAATTGCATTATTAACAATAGGTTAAGCCTTGGACTGCTGATTAAATCAATTTCTCTGAGATAAAAATCATAATAGGCACTGGCTGTATTTATCTGACAGGAAACATGTCATTGGTAATGTTTTGTGCTGTTTTTAATGAGTCTGATTGTCATCTTCCAGCAGGGAGAGTACAAAGGATCCTGCAGGACTGGATGAATGGAATCACTTATCGATCAAGTTGTCAGGCCTCTCAGGCACTTGGTAACAGCAGCATTAGTACATAAAATCAATGTGACAATGTATTTATATGGAGCCTCCCTGGATTAGTCAGATGATTTGAAATTTTAATAGAACCAGTTACATGCTAGATACCATTTCCAAGATTGTCAAGTTCTGGCTTAACAGGTTTAGAGCCCTGCAAAGATACAAAAACTGGGATCTGCAGCCAATACACATCCATATCCATGATCATTAACTTCTATCCGACCCACGCTCTGCACTCCACCTTTATATGTATCTGCACCCTAACCAGCACCCTATCTCACTGTATCTCTCAGGAGGAGTGTCCGTTTGCATCCATGTGTACTCTACAAGAAAACTATATATGGATTAATAAATACACACACTATTATTTACTATTTTGTTTTATTTTAAACATCAATCTTATTATACAACAGGCATCAGAACAAATAGCCCTTTATATAAAAATAATCAAATAAATGTCTCAAGTCAATAATGCTCAAAATCACAAACTGAACTATAAAATAAAAAAGTCAGCTGCCTATTTAGCTTGTGACTTATAACAACCCTGAACTGCAGGACTTGGTCTTAGATGTCTTCCTCAGGACAGCTGATTTGCTTTGAAATATTACTGTATAAAAACATTAAATCATCCACAGTTTCTGGCTTAAGTGAAGTACAATTCTCATTAATTGTGTAACCAGAGACTGAGGAAGCGCTCTGGGAGGGTGCACAGGATGCAGGGATGGAATGCACAAACTGTTGTGCTTGTGTTGTCTCCACCACTCCAGCAGTTGCACATCTGCATTTTTTGTCAGGTTCAGGGTGATATACTTTGACATTTCATCGTCACTTCCATACTTGCTATACAAATCCTCAGACTCTGTTGTGACCATTTTGTCTCCTTTGGTGATGGTGTCTGTGTAGCAGCTAATGAAAGAAGCATAAGATTCATTGAGGAATATTCTTGGTCTCTTGATAAACTTCCTGTCTCTCACCTTCAGTGAAAACTTTCATCTCTTTCATTCATGGGTGTTGGAAAACTGCTACTCTGTGCATAGGCTTGATTTCAAACTTTTCAATGAGACGTTGCAAGGATTTGAATTGAGTTGACTTAGATCAGGAATTCTCAAACTGTGGGTCATGACCCCTCAGGGGGTCATGAGGTTATTATGTGGGGGGGTCACCAGTTGTCAGCCTCCACCCCCAAACTCCACTTCACCTCCAGCATTTATAATAGTGTTAAATATTAAAAAAGTGTTTTTAATTTATAAGGGGGGATCACACTCAGAGTCTTGCTGTGTGAAAGAGGTCACCAATACAAAAGTTTGAGAACCACTGACTTAGATTATCCTCCATTATAGAAGGATGGAGATGCTTTTTCAGTCTTCCATACCGTATGGGCACCAAGTGGAGACTGGACTGCGATGATTGCTGTAGCTCATCTAACGCTTCCTTGAAGCGCTGCAGGAACTCTATTAAGATGCTGAAGGTGTTGTGGTCAATGCTATCAATGAGCTGAGTATCCCCCTTTTCTGTCAAAATATCATATATTCTGTTCCACTGCTCCTTGATTGTCTTAAACATGAGTAGTTTGCTGTTCTATCATGTTTCTACATCTCCTTTCAGAGACTTTTACCGTCTGCTTTGACGTCCAGGTCTCCTGAAGTAAGTAACAAGATCTTGGCATGCGTGGATCAGTTTGGTCACTGCTTCCTCTTTCTGGTTTCCAGTTTGGTAGTGTGGTTGAGTATGGTATTTATAATGTGCACTGAGCAGCTTATTCACACATAAGACTTGAGGGCTGCAACCATGTTCCCTCCTCGGTCCGTAACAAAAACTATCGGGTTGGTAATGCCGTGTATATCAACCCTTCTGAGTGCTTGAATAACAGCAGATCGAATGTTCTCTGCAGTTTTTGGTTTCCAGCTGTCAAACTGAGTCACACAAAGCACCCGCTCCACCATTTGGAACTGTTGTGGCTATATGTAATGAACAGTTACTCCCAAATAGGCAACCTTTCTATAATCCTAGGTACACTGATCAAGGGTAACCCCTCTATCCACTGTGCCAAGAATGTTTTTCAGCTCCATGGAGATTTGTTTTCTTTTTACTTCTGCCACAAGCTCAGCAGGCCGGGCTAATGTTGTGAAATGTGGTATTAGGACACGTGCATCAATTTGACCATATTTGGCACCCATGTTAATCAAATATTGAGAATATGCAAGAAATCCCTTACCACTGACTACCTCAAAAGGTCTTATGTCTGTTGCTACAAACTGCAATAATTCCTGATTCATAGTTGTCTTCATGTCTCGTGTGATATTGACATATGTCTTGGTGAATATCTTCAGCAAACTATATCCCGATTCTGATCTACATTTATGTTTAAGTAAGTTTGAAGTACCAGTTTTATGGCTAGAAAAAGCACAGACTTTTTTTCATGCGACACATGCAACATATTCATCCACAGTAAGAAATCTGAATGTATTCCAAATTGGTGATTTGCCTTTCTCATTTCCTTTCAAACTGAATGCACCACCACTTAATTTCTTTTGAATTTATTTCTCCACTGGCTTTTCATATACAGAGTTTGGAATCTTTTCTGGACACAGTCGGCACGAAAGCGCAGAGAGGTGACGCAGTGATAATTTCAATTGTCACTGATGAACTGGCAATGGGATATAAAAGCAAAGTGAACTTTCACAGGTATTAGCTGAATCTGAATAATTATATCTGCATTCAAACTGTGATCCGCAAAGATGGCAAACAATATTACCGCATCTGTGGATGAAGATATCCATGGATATAAAGTGGATAAATGCGCGGCCTTACTTTTTCAGGGCTTACTTTTAATGATGATCATGTTATTGGGTAGAACACTCTCTAAATACACACATTTTGTCTGACGAAAATACAAACTAGGCTTACCCTTATTGAACTCCCAGCCAGGTTCACTTTAGCCAATAGATGCATTCTGCCTATGTAAATTTCTCCTCTGTTTTCAATCATTATTTTTATTCGTTTCCTGTTCATGCAGTGTTTCTGTGTGCTATTTGTGTCCCACCCTAGAGACAGTTGCATTTCAGTAATGGGTGAAGTGATCTTTGTCTGTAGACCCAGATTATTTGCTGTGGCTCCATAATATATGGAGGGGAAAGAGCTTTCTCTTCCCCAGTATGCTCCCTCATGTGCCCTTTGTGGCCCAAACCACCCCAATGGGGGAGGGAGAAGGAGACAGAGCCCGAGCCCATACCCATAGACAGTGGGCAGCAAAACTAGCTAGACACACAGTGTGGAGTATGCTGCGCCCTCTGAAGGAGTGTAGCAGCAGGAGCTTTCCCCTGCTTCCCAGCAAACCTGCCGAGGAAGCGTTTCTCCCAGAGTTTCCACAGAACAGTAAAAGCATCGTTGATCCCATAGTCTATCGAAGTATTGGGAATGAAAGATGCTCCTAAAGCTAAGGGATCAAGGAAATAAGGCATAAATTTTTAACAGCCAGGGTAATTAACCTTTGGAACAATTTACGTAGGGTCATGGTAGATTCTCCATCACTGGCAACTTTTAAATCAAGATTGGGTGTTTTTTTAAATATATGCTCTAGTTCAAAAGGAATTATATCGGAAGTTCTATGGCCTGTGTTATGCAGGAGGTCAGACTAGATGATCACTATGGTCCCTTCTGGCCTTGGAATCCATGAAGCTATATGTTTTGTTCAGAGCCTCTAGTGACATTTTTATGGTGTTGTAGGCAAGTGAAGTTAGTGAGGGTTTGCTTGTTTTTTTGTGATACAACATATTTCCCATTTCTGTTTTTTTCTTTAGTATTTTTTTCTTCTTTTCCCCCACCTTTATTCCACTAAAACATCCCATCCATGTTTATTTCTCCTCCATTGCCTCATTGCCCACACCCTGCTCTTCCTTCACTCCACCCCTTAGCCCTACTGATCCTCTTTTTCCCTGCATGTTATGCCCCACCCCCACCCGTTTGCCTCACATGTGACCCTCTAACTTACAAAGGATCAAAACCAGACATGCCAAACCTGCGAAAAAAATGCAGAAATTGGGCTTGGTTTTGGCTTAGTTGGCTTGTGAGTTGCTTGTTGGCTAGTTTTTGGCTTGCAGCTTATTGCTTGTTGTAGCTTGTTGCTTCTTTTTTTGATCGTCTCCCGGTGAGCCAGGGCAAGGGGCAAGCAGGAGCAATGCAGGGAGAGAGTCAGGGGTGCACAGCAGGCCCACCATAGTCCCAGACTGCACACCGGGGAATCTAGTCACAAAGAGTTGGGCTTCTTAGGGATTGGTTTGTTTTGGCCTTGTTTGGAAATGGGATTAGCTTGATTTTTGGCTTTATTGTAAAAGTCGGGGTGCTTATTTACCACGTGAAAGCTGGCAACTGTGGTCAAAACAGTTTGTTTCAACACTAGTCCCAGGAAGTAAATCACAGTTTTAGAGAAAAGATTTTTTTTTTTTCATTTTAGTGGCTAGAATTTCAGTCAGGGCATGAAATGAATTGATGAGACTGAGGCATAACCCCTTTCATTTATCTTCATCATACTTTGTCAGTGCACCAAGTGTTTTGTTCCTTCACTCAATGAGCTTCTTCCAGTGTAATCCATGGGGAGTATGATTCATTCACAGCATCCTTTAATAATAAACAGGGAGGTAAAGCTATGCCAACAGTAGAATCCATATCACGTTTAAAAGCATTTTACGTATCAAGGCATTGGGGTTTCATATGGTAATTTAAAGGAAAAATGAGGAACTCATACCTAGCTTTCTATTTGGGCAAGTACTAGCTGGGGATATCAGGGGGAGAAGGGTTCTCCCAGGCCACAGAGTAGTTGCAGAGCTACTCCACACGGGTCTGCCTGTGGTAGACCTTGCTGCCCCAGCATGCTCCTGATGTGGGAGGAACAGGAGGAACTGCGGATCATCCAAATGTCAAATCCTGAAGCGTCAGCCCTGTGTGTTGCTGTGTGTGGAGTCCTTCATATCCATCACTAGCTCTTCTGCAAGGGGATCTCCCTGGCCATGGAGTTAGGACTGGAGTTGTCTCTTAGAGCAGACTTTTGCCCACTTTCAAGCATTTTATAGGGAACTTTGGGTTCAGTGAAGTGTTGCCTGTGTAAGGATTGCAGATACCATGGCAACTGCTGTACATTGCAATTGATATTTAGATTAAGATGAAGCTAGATTGCTAGATGGGGCTTATAATAAGTGACATAACAATTGCTGGATTTATTTTTGTGAAGTGAATACCAGGAGCTCATAGACTCATAGACTTTAAGGTCAGAAGGGACCATTATGATCATCTAGTCTGACCTCCTGCACAACGCAGGCCACAGAATCTCACCCACCCAATCCTGTAACAAACCCCTAACCTATGCCTGAGTTATTGAAGTCCTCAAATCGTGGTTTAAAGACCTCAAGGTGCAGAGAATCCTCCAGCAAGTGACCCGTGCCCCACGCTGCAGAGGAAGGCGAAAAATCTCCAGGGCCTCTGCCAATCTGCCCTGGAGGAAAATTGCTTCCTGACCCCAAATATGGAGATCAATTAAACCCTGAGCATGTGGGCAAGACTCACCAGCCAGCACCCAGGAAAGAATTCTCTGTAGTAACTCAGATCCCATCCCATCTAACATCCCATCACAGACCATTGGGCATATCTAGCTACTAATAATCAAAGATCAATTAATTGCCCAAATTAGGCTATCCCATCATACCATCCCCTCCATAAACTTATCAAGCTTAGTCTTGAGGCCAGATATGTCTTTTGTCCCCACTACTCCCCTTGGAAGGCTGTTCCAGAACTTCACTCCTCTAATGGTTAAAAACCTTCATCTAATTTCAAGTCTAAACTTCCTAATGTCCAGTTTATATCCATTTGTTCTTGTGTCCACATTGGTACTAAGCTTAAATAATTCCTCTCTCTCCCTGATATTTATCCCTCTGATATATTTATAAAGAGCAATCATATCTCTCCTCAGCCTTCTTTTGGTTAGCCAAGCTCTTAAGGTCTCATTTCATAAGACAGGTTTTCCATTCCTCGAATCATCCTAGTAGGCCTTCTCTGTACCTGTTCCAGTTTGAATTCATCCTTCTTAAACATGGGAGACCAGAACTGCACACAATATTCCAGATGAGGTTTCACCAGTGCCTTGTATAACGGTACTAACACCTCCTTATCTTTACTGGAAATACCTCGCCTGATGCATCCCAAGACCGCGTTAGCTTTTTTAACGGCCATATCACATTGGCGGCTCATAGTCATCCTGTGATCAACCAATATGCCAAGGTCCTTCTCCTCCTCTGTTACTTTCAATGGATGTGTCCCCAATTTATAACCAAAATTCTTGTTATTAATCCCTAAATGCATGACCTTGCACTTTTCACTATTAAATTTGATCCTATTACTATTACTCCAGCTTACAAGGTCATCCAGATTTTCCTGTATGATATCCTGGTCCTTCTCTATATTAGCAATACCTCCCAGCTTTGTGTCATCCACAGACTTTATTAGCACATTCCCACTTTTTGTGCCGAGGTCAGTAATAAAAAGATTAAATAAGATTGGTCCCAAAACAGATCCCTGAGGAACTCCACTATTAACCTTCTTCCAGCCTGACAATTCACCTTTCAGTACAACCCGTTGTAGTCTCCCCTTTAACCAGTTCCTTATCCACCTTTCAATTTTCATATTGATACCCATCTTTTCCAATGTAGCTAATAATTCCCCATGTGGAACCATATCAAATGCCTTACTGAAATCAAAGTAAATTAGATCCACTGCGTTTCCTTTGTCTAAAAAATCTGTTACATTCTCAAAGAAAGAGATCAGGTTGGTTTGGCACGATCTACCTTTTGTAAAACCATGTTGTATTTTGTCCCAATTACCATTGACCTCAATATCCTTAACTACTTTCTCCTTCAATTTTTTTCCCAAGACCTTGCATACTGCAGATGTCAAACTAACAGGCCTATAGTTACTTGGATCACCTTTTTTCCCCTTTCTTAAAAATAGGAACTATGTTAGCAATTCTCCAGTCGTATGGTACAACCCTTGAGTTTACTGATTCATTAAAAATTATTGCTAATGGGCTTGCAATTTCATGTGCCAGTTCCTTTAATATTCTTGGATGAAGATTATCTGGGCTCCTAAACTATTCTTGGGCTCTAAGGCTGTTATAACTAGTTGGGATCCCATGTAGCAATCCCCACACAAGCTAAACTCTCACTGATGCTGGTGAGAGTTTTTGTTTCTTTGAGGACAGTAGGATTTTAAATTATGATGGCTGGTGGTGAAAGTGATGGCTAACTACAAAAGTACTGCGTAGATTGAGATGAAATGTGTGCCGTCGAATGTCGGCACAAAAAAGAATACCTGTCATCAGCACCTTTGTGTTTAAAATGCCATGATCAGCAGTGTACATTCTGGCGCAATGTTCAGGAGTACCTGCCTGTACCTCTGTATGGTCTGCGCAGCAGACTTGAGTTCAGGAGACCTAGTTCCATTCCCTGGTCAGCCATTGAGTCATTGCATGACCTTGTGTTTTATCTTTGTATCCTAGTTTCCCAATCTGTAAAGTGGGGGTAATAAGGCATATCCATCTTTTATAAAGTGTTTTGAGCTCTATGGATGAAAGGTACTATTATTCAGTTCCCTCATTCTGGAGTGCACAACTACATAGGCTTCATTCATGGTCGTCAGATTCTTCGGAACTTCTTTAAGGTGAATTGAAACTATTGTAATCGTGGCACTGAAAAGATGACAGTATTCCCGTTATAGTGACTGGGATCAGAACTGGCTATTTGGGTCATATAGTTTGCAAAACTACTTGCATCATTTCCACTAAAATCTTTTACTTAACAAGTCATTGAGTATCTGCAGTGATTGCACCACTGCCACTTCCCAGAGTGATCTATTCAACATCCCAGCTGCTACACTTAAGAACCTTTTCATATTAAGCCAAACTTTTCCGTCCTCTCATTCAGGGGTTTTGTCTTTGTCCTACCATGAGCTAAGACAGTAAATACCACTAATTCTTGCATTTTATTCAACTGAAGTTTTCTTTTGTTTTTAAAGACAATGATTTGTCTGCTGCATCTTCTCTGTTCTTGACTCTATGGGTCAGAATCTCAGCTGGTGTAAACTGGCATAGCTAGCAGCAATGGAGCTATACCATTTAATATGATTAATTTGTATTGTGGTAATGTCTAGGAGCCCCAGTCATAGAGCAAAATCTCACTGTGCTGGGCACTGTACAAATGCAGAACTAAAAGACAGTACCTGCCCCAAAGAGTTTTCAATCATAGTAATTTACACTATCTCAATGCTGTAACTCGGCTCCCTCAATCTCTTCACATACATTTTTTGTACTCTCTCTTCACATAGATTTTTGTATTCTTGTTCCTCTATTATTTTGTTTCCATTGATCAGATATTTTTCAATAGGCTTTTAAACTGTGGGGAACAGAAATGCACTTGATCTTTCAGGTGTTGTCATACCAGGGCAATGTAGGGTGAACCACTGCAGCCCCAGTTTTACATGTGATCATCTTATAAGGCTGTTGTCATAATGGGCATCATGCTGTAAACTCGTATTTAGTTTGCTATCCACAATCACTCATGGATGTTTCTCTCTCCTGCTGCTTTTCAGATAGCTATTTCTTCTCAGTAGGTCGCTGTAAATCATACTCCGCAGCTATCTTGCCCATGTTCCCAATGATCCCGACCTCTTGTTCCAACGGTATCGCTAACCATTCAACATCTTTAAAAACCAGAATAATTATTTTAAAAAAACTAAATGCAGTTTCTCCATAAACAAACTTTCCTTGCCAGATACACGTATCACCACCTTCTCCCCTAAAAGAGCATCAAGGAACCATAGCACAGTTTTGGGAATGCTGTGCTGCTATTCAGCACCATATTTGTCATGCCTTTGGCATCATACAGCTATAAGGCTGTGTTCTCCAAGTTACATTTTAATGACTTTTTGTGCATTCTGATTATTTCTGTAAGAGTCTATTGGTTAGATACAGAATCAGAAATGACTACTGTAGAGAATATGAACTATCATTTGAATTTTAAAATGACATTTAATTATCAAGACAATTCCAGACTAAATGAAAAAATTTAGTTGAGCAGACATTTTCATACAGATTACGAACTTCTCTGTGTTTTAAACTGTATGAATTGTGACATGATCCAGGGAACTTCGAAACCACACCAATTACTTTGCATCTGGCATTGTACGCCATCTGCATAATGAGAGCGCAGAGGTTGAAACTCATTTCAGTGCATAGTCACGTGAGTGCTTTCTATTGTTCGCTAGACAGATGGAAAGCTAGCAAATGTCCCAGAATTCAAACATGATTTGCTTTGGATCTTGTCTTGGTTTTGTTCTGCTTTGTTATTTTGGCAAATTCTGACATCAGAAAATCTGTAGTCTTTCTAAAGAGCAACTTAAAGTATAGATGAGCATACTCTGCTTTCAGTACCCAGTGTGGTTGTACCAGTGGAACTGAAAGGAGAAAGTAGTCCACAGTTTCTGAAAGGGCACGTTACTATCAGGAGCCTCACTGCATGCAGTGGTTTGGAAAGAGTCTGTGACCAACTAAGGGAAGTTTTCTGAGCGTCACACCAACAACACACCTTTCAAAGTGCTGTGTCTCTTTGTGCCATAGTGGAACCTCACTAAAGTGTAATAATAGGGAAGCCCTGATGTGGATATTTCAGGTTTGAATACAAGCAACAGTAAGTGGCTGGTATGGTGAAGTCATCATCGCACAAATTGCTAATAACACCAATGGCTTCATTACAAACTCCAAAGAAGCATATTATGCCTCAGATGTCACATGAGGAATTAAACATCATGAAAGTCATGTACATGACAGTGTATTTCAGAAGGAGAAAAAGAGTGAGTAAGAGTGCATGCTGTTTAAAAAACTCAGAGAACTTGGGTGGTGTCTTAAATAAGCAATTCACTGCAACCTTGATTTTCCACTTCCCCATACTTTGTGCCATCACTTACACCTATGCAAAGCAGCCAGACCCATTTGGTAACATTTTATGCCCATCTTAAACAAGTATAAATGGCTACGTTTGGTGCAAGGCAGGGGACAATTGGGTCTTGTAGCTTTTGAATCAGAACCTCATCTTCTCTGAAGCCTGTTGCGTGTCCTTCCCCAACGAGCCAATGCAACATGAGCAAAATAAGAGGAGAATATGCTGCAATTGCCTATCCAATAGAGGAAGGAAAGGACTAGCCATCAGAGGAGGGTTTTTTATGTCTTCTTCCGGCTGCTGTGGATCTCATTGGGGCACAAATGCCTGCATATGCTCACTCCTCCTCTGGGCCTTCCTAGAATATTTGTAATCAGAAGCTTTTGCTGTTTAAAATATTTATTAACTAATATTTATTATGCAAGAGCTGCCTCCTGATACCTGTCCTTGTCAGCTGCTTAGAGGAAACCATAAACATATCCTCCTCCGACATCAACTTCATCAGATAGAGGTTTGGTCCTCCAGTGAGGAAGTGAAGGACTGCTTCAGTGGGGAAACCAAATTTAAAAGTTGTTAATAATACCTAGCTTTTATCAGTAGAGCTCAAAGCACGTGACAAAGGAGGTCAGTATCATTATCCCCATGGTGAAACTGAGGCAGAGAAGCAAGTGACTCTCACAAGGTCACCCCATAGGTCAGTTTCAAAGCAGGAATAGAATCCAGGTCTCTTGAGTCCCAGGCTAGTGTGCTAACCACTAGGCCCCTCTGCCACTATTTTTAGCAATACCTTGGATTTTGTACTGAGCCTTTAAAATTTTACAGCTACTGCAACTGACACATGCTTTAATGTGCAAGTGTCAGGAAAGGAGAGGGTATGGAAGAAGAGTACTTCTTTATGGAAGGAATTTCCAGTAGAATTTAATAAAACCGCAACATAATGAGAATTTTATTGCAGCATACTCTAACATTCTAGAATTTTCTGATCTTGTCTTTTAGATTCTGTCTGATCATGTCATGTCCCTTAGGCCCCAGTCCTACAAAGACTTGTGGATGTGCTTAACTTATGCATGGAGAGTAGTTCCATTGAAATGGATAGGGCTACTTACAGTGCATAAAGTTAAGCACTTTGTCTTTGCAGGATTGGGGCTCAACACCATAAATCCTTTGGGGCACAGATGATCCTTTACTAAAAGTATGGACAATGCCTAGGCACAATTGGGTCCTGATATTGAAGAGCCCTCTAGGTGTTACTGCAATAGAAATGTCATATATAAACTATAAATATTGTTATTGTCATCCTTATCTTAATGAATCATTTTATTTCTCTTCTATTCTTCTAGTAGTTTTAGATAGAGAACTCAGGCTGGGCCTTCAACAGCAGTTATTCCATTGGGGCCTGACGCTGCTCAGAGAAGAGAATGAAAAGTAAATGAAAACAAACCATATGTTTAGCCCAATTCTATGTCCCATCTAATAGCCCAGCACATAAATCTGTCAATTGAAGGATTGATGCAGAGTAAATGGTCTAGTGTCTCAATGGGTATGTGTTTCTTTCATCTCCTTGTCCCCCTTACATGTATTCTTCTGGCCATATCCTACCTACCTAACAGGTAACATTCAGACCTCCCTTGGTGTCTCCTATGAAGACTTTTTTCTTGTCAACTCTGTAGCCTGTACCTCGGCCAACCATCATTCTTAGCTTCACCTCTGGTCTCTCATAAGTTTCCCAACTCTCCCCCTCATTCCCCTTGACTAAGTACTTAGCCTTTCCAAGTAAATTTCTCTGCTCTCCTCCCACCCTGTTGTCTCACTTTCCAGACCTGTTTTTGCCAACAATCTAGGGCCTGGTCTACACTAGGAGGTTATGTCGAATTTAGCAGCGTTAAATCGAATTAACCCTGCACCCGTCCACACAATGAAGCTATTTAGTTTGACATAGAGGTCTCTTAACTTCGATTTCTGTACTCCTCCCCAATGAGGGGAGTAGCGCTAAATTTGACATGGCCATGTCGAATTAGGGTAGGTGTGGATGGAAATCGACACTAATAACTCCAGGAGGTATCCCACAGTGCACCACTCTGTTGACGCTCTGGATAGCAGTCCGAGCTCGGATGCTCTGACCAGCCACACAGGAAAAGCCCCGGGAAAATTTGAATTCCTTTTCCTGTCTGGCCAGTTTGAATCTCATTTCCTGTTTGGACATCGTGGCGAGCTCAGCAGCACTGGCAACGATGCAGAGTTCTCCAGCAGAGGTGATCATGCAATCTCAGAATAGAAAGAGGGCCCCGGCATGGACTGATCTGAAAGTCTTGGATCTGATCGCTGTGTGGGGCGATGAGTCCATGCTTTCGGAGCTGCGATCGAAAAGATGGAATGCAAAGATCTACGAGAAGATCTCAAAAGCCATGACAGAGAGAGGATACAGCCGGGATGCAACGCAGTGCCGCGTGAAAATCAAGGAGCTGAGACAAGCGTACCAGAAGACCAAAAAGTCAAATGGACGCTCCGGATCCCAGCCCTAGACATGCCGTTTCTACGAGGCACTGCATTCAATTCTAGGTGTGGCCGCCACCATTACCCCACCTCTGACCGTGGACTCTGAGGATGGGATATTGTCGATGGCCGCTTCCTCGGAGATGTTAGCGGACGGGGAAGATGAGGAAGGTGAGGAGGAGGATGAGGCAGTTGACAGCGCCTACAACGCTGATTTCCCAGACAGCCAGGATCTCTTCATCACCCTCACAGAGATCCCCTACCAACTGTCCCCAGGCATTAACCCATCTATCAATTTTGAGAATGAGACACTTGAAAATTTTACCCCTGGCACTTAGAATCTCTCTGTCTTCCTCCATCTGTCTGTTTTATGTGGCACCTATCACTTTTGTACCTAAATACAAAATTAGGAGCATAAAGGCTGTGACTGTACACAGATTTATACATCATTCCTATTATTTTTGGAAGATATTAAAAAACAGATCAGGATAGACAGCTATCTTACCCTAGTTTTGATCATTATCTTATCAAATCCTGTTATGAAAGGGTATGAGGCCACTGAAGTGACAATTCCACAACTCTGTAATACAGTGCACTAGTCTGCAGTTGGGCTTTAGATCCGTACTTATTCTAATGACTCGGAGTCTCTGGAGGTTTAGCTAAATAATTTCTGGTAAATTTTCATTTAGCATTTATTAAACCAAAGGCATTAAATTGAGTTTTTGAAAAACTGTAGTGAGGCATCTGATCTAATTTCTGCAACGTCCATTCTATTAGTTATATGTACTCATTACAATAGGAATTAACCCACTTGGTTTGACTCATAAGAGTGTCCTGTTACAAGATAAAATTACATAACTAGTATCTAAAATTGGATACATAGAGGGGGTTTTTAATAGTCTGGTCTTAAACTATGATGACAACTAGGCTATAAATGCAGTCTAATGACCTGATCCAACTCTCACTGTCAATGGAAAATATACCATTGCTTTCAAATGTGAGTTGGATTAGGCCTTAAAGGAAGTTTTTGGAGATTTAAAAAAATGTCCTTTGTGCAAATGATTATTTTTAAATCAATAAATGCAAAGCCCCACATAGCCAAGATCATGTACTATAGATCAATATACTGTAATGTACAGGGGTATTATTTTTCTGACTGCATCAGGATGCATAATTGTCTTTTGCCAATTTCACAAAATATGCAGGAGTACCAGTTAAATGGCAGAATTTCTGATGTGATAACAGGCACCAGAAGTGACTTGTCATGATTACAGGCATTACTATCTCTTCAGAGAGAGACCCAATTTTACTCTGCTTCATGCAAAGAGAAGGCAGAAGTACTTTTTCCCTGCGGCTTCCTAGACTCTTCTGTGCCTTAGCTTAGCAAACTTTCCAGTCAGTGTGTTTTTAGATTATAGTCAATATGGCAGATCAATTGGAAAAGTCAGGGGTGGGAAATGGAGTAGATGGTGTTTTTCAGCCTATTGGTATTTGGCCTCCGTCTCTCTTTTCCCTTCTATGCCCGTCTTGCTCTGAGTTGTCATTCACAGTGATTTGCTCTAACTCTGGTCTGAACTTGGTGGTCTTTGGAACATGTCCCAGGGACAAATGACCATGTAGGTCTGAGATCACTAGAGGACTGTGTGTAAAATCTGGTGAACATTCTTCACTTGAAATGGTATCCGCTGCTGTAGTTCAAGATGGAATCAGCTTCCTCGTTGATCTTGGCAGTTGGCTTGTGGAATTAGTTAGGCATCCTGTAGCTGTTTTGATGCTGTCTAAATTAACCACAACACCAGAAATACCTCAGGATTTGCATTGAGTTGTTTTGCCTTCAAGTATCTGGGAACCATGCAGCATGGAGGCTGGACTCATGGCTCATTCCACCAGGGAGGAAGGAGAGGGGACAAACGCAACTGCTCCACAATCCCCATAAAACTGTGTGGAGTGGGGCGCTGCAAGGAAATCTTCCTGGAGTCTTCCTTCCTCACTGCCCCTTCCCGTGAGAGAGGGCAACCAGGCACCAAAGCTTTGCATTTTATCTCCGGGGCTGGAGAAGAGGAAGAGATAGATGACAAAAGACAGGAGTGCTTTCACACTGTTAAGGGGTTAGCATTTCTAAGGAGGCTTTAACAATAGCAGGGCATATTCTGCTTCCACTCACCGGGGTGCAGATCCCACTGAAATAGATGGGAGTTGCAGCTGTGTTAGTGGGGTGCAAAATGGGGGTCAGTAACTGACAGTGCTGCCTTTTATGTTGTTAATCACCAAAGGGCCATAAAGATCAACAGGGCAATTTCTGCTCTCCCTGTACACTTATCAAATAGCAACTGACTCCACAAAGAGCCTTGTGGAAGTGGATGGAACTACGCGCAAAGAGTAAATGTATCAGACTCTAGCCCAGCGGTTCTCAAACTGGGGGGTCGTGACCCCTAAGAGGGCCACAAGGTTATTATGTGGGGAGTTTTGAGCTGTCAGCCTCCACTCCCAAACCCCGCTTTGCCTCCAACATTTATAATGGTGTTAAATATGAAAAAATGTGATTTCAATTTATAAGGGGGTTCACACCCAGAGGCTTGCTGTGTGAAAGGGGTCACTGATACAAAACTTTAAGAGCCACTGCTCTAACCCCTAATGAACGACTTGAGAACTACCACCATCAAAAGAGCGATGTGCTTCTTAGCCCAGAGATGGGATTCACAGTAAAAGGTATATCCAGGGAAACAAGGCAGTACAAATAACCAACCTCCAGTGTAACCACATGAGATAAGCACAGCTGATTCTGAAGCTGCCAGCTAAAATGCCTGTTGCTTTTTACAAGAGGCCAGATGATTCTGGCAGCTACTGGAGAAAACATTCCCCACAGCTTAGCATCTGGATCCTCTAACTGCCTGCCTAAGTGAAAGGAGAACAACAGTATGAGGAGGAAAAGGGATGTTATCATTTGATTTATTATTTGTATTACTGTAGCCTAGGAACCTACTCATGGACCAGACACCCCGTGTGCTAGGTGCTGTACAAACACAGAACAATAGAACAGGAGTGGTGCTATTTAGTATTGGCTGGGCTCATGGCAAGCTAGTGTGATGTGGGGTGAAATGTGAACTGTAACCTTAAAGCACAACCAGGAAGATGATGAGGGCATTGTGGGGGAAATTATTTTCCTGGAAGGGGCAGAATGATGCTAATAAGATTTGTACCATAATATGAAGGTCTATATATTGTTGGTTCTCACCTAAAGGATAAATATTAATTCCTTTGGAATTCTGATAACTTGGATCAGGATGAGTAATTGGTGCAGTATTATTAACATCCGTTGTCAGGGCCACAGCCTTAAGACTAAATAACGAGTAAGAACCTCAGGATTCGGCCCTCAGCTGACAGAGGCTCAGACTGCAGCCCCAACTACAAATGAGCCAGAAAGCAACCATACCCGGCATGATCTCCTGCCCAGGCACAGAGCCAAGTACCATACTTTGAATGGCAAAATACCTAGCACCAGCCTTGTGTGCACATAATTACCATAACTGTCAATCAGGTAATTGCATGCTTGTGTGTCTAAGTGACCACTTGAACCTACCTAATATGTATGTGTAATCATAACTATGGGCAAATAGCCATGCAATAGCTCATGCCCGAAGAATGACAGCAACCCTGTGCAGAGATCCAGCACCAGGCTTATGCATCATGATAATCCCACTTAAGATGATCAGTGGTGCCCAAATCTTGTACTCACTCTCTGCACAGAATCTTTCTTTGTCCCACCTTTTGCCCTCCATGCACAGACTGGATATAGCTGGTGTATCTTTATTCAGCCCTCGTGGGATATCACCATGAAAGGGTCAGGAGGGACATGAGAGCAGGGCCCTGTATCCTTCTGTTCTGGCCCCTTGAGTTTGCCAGGGACACTGATGGAAACAGAATGCATCATCTTATAGGGGGAGTTAGCATTCATACTTTCCCTGGGCCATGGAGCAGCCCACTACCCCAAAGACAGGCCTGAGTGTTAATCACACAGTCCAGCTCTTGGTATTTGTAAAGTGCTTTGAGATCCATGAATGAATGTTGCAAAATGAGAGTAAAATATCAGTAAAGTATTAAAGTGTTACTATGAATTATACTGAAAATTTATAGTGTCAGTTTTTGGGACCCATTTCTTGCTTCCTGCCTGCCTACCAGTTGCTTCAGAACAACTGCCACAATATGTATTAAAAGTGAAATGTTGCTGTGTGAGCTTTAATGCTAAGCTTCATCTGTCACGAGGAACACATTTGTACTGTGTAAACTGCTTTGTCAGTATAGAAGTCTTGCCAGGCTATAATCTCTTCCTATCCCATGTACCCTACTGATATGAACATGTTGTCATACAAGCATTTTAAAACAGGTATCTGGTGACAACCCTAACTCTTCAGCCTTAAGGTCTGTTAGATATTTTGACTGTATGCTGCCATCATCAGTCTGAGGAAGAGGGAGTTGATGTACAATCAAGTTTTCAAAAGTGACTGGTGATTTTGGGGCACTGATTTTGACACCTTAAAGGGATGTGCTCTTGGCTAGCCGACAGTACACTCGACTGAGACTAAGGAGACTTGGGTTCTATTCCCACCTTGGCCAATGGCCTACTGAGTGACCTTAGGCAATTCTCTGTGTCTCAGTTTCCCCATCTGTAACATGGGAATAATGATGCTCACCTCCTTTGTAAAACAGTTTGTGATCTACTGAAGAAAAGTGCTACACAATAGCCCGGTCTGATTATTTTATTATTATTGATAAAGGGATGTGATTTTCAGAGAGTGATGAGCACCTGTCCCCTGAAAATTGGACCCCTTTAAGGTGGCTGAAGTTGGACATGCAAAAATTGAGGAACCCCAAATCACTCGTCACGTCTGAAAATCTTAACTCAATATGCCTGTTGATATACAGGCAGGGTCCAATAATCAAAAAGATCAAAGCAACCCTTCTCTTGGATGGGGGAAGGATGTGAGTTAATGTTTCCAGTTGCTACTGTGTAATAATGGCTTCTGATTACTACACTCTTCACATATATGACATGCAGAATCACCTGTTACAGTGCATAGCATTGGCTAGGAAAATAATGTGTCACCATTGTCACTGTGTCTGTCTTGATGTGGTAGTACTGAAATACTTGACATTTGCAGCTCTGAGTAAGTGTCTCAAAATGTTCACTATGCTGTGACTATTCAGGGATGGCTGTTCCTTTAGAAATGAGAGTATAGCCTAGTGAGTCAGTAGGGGCTGTCATGCTCACTCTCAAGGTACACAGAGCTCAACCAAAGAGCTATGGTACTGTAAGACGGGTTATCCACTTGAGGTGGTGAAGAGGTGGCTGGGGGTAGGGTGTTGTAGGTCATGACCCTGTCACTGTCCATCATAAAACAGTTTTAAACAAGGTTCAGAATTTGGTATACAGAGACCTCAGCATACTTAATACCATGGCAAACATGATTGAATATCTTTTTAGCTCTTTAATAAAGATATAAAGAAGAAGGAAAAACAGTTAAGCATTTGAAATGTAAAGTATTAAGTCAGGGTTTTATTTTAACTACATCCTCTGTTCCTTTTCCCTTTAGCTGGAGAGAGTCTTCAGAAGCGGGGGGAGGGGGGAACCTTGACGGTCTCGTAGATGGTATTAAAGTCAGTAAAAACTGTCCTTTTGGGGGAAAGAGAAGATAATTTGTAAGAGATGGGCTGAAGCTGTCCTTGTTGCTGCTGTTAAAGTCTGATCTCTTTTTCTAGAAGGCAAAATAAGACACATGCAAAAGGGAAAAGAAAAGGACAGCAAAGATCGAAAATGCAGCTTCTGTCTCTGGTTTTGACTCTCACTTGCAACCTCACTGGAGAAACACAGGCACAGCACGTAGTGGTATTAGCCACTCCAAGACCTGGCAAACTTATACCATCAAGCTGTTTAGGGCACTGCATTTAGCTACCTTTCTGGTCACAGGTTCACAGCCGTGATACAAAGTATTCAGTCTTGGCTAAGCTAGACTCTCTATAGACATGAGGCAAAAGGAAAAATAAGAAAGAGAAGAAAAAAAGAATGGGAAAGGACACTTTGGTGGGGAGAAGGGGGCAGGGGTGGAGGGTGGGAAACAAAGTCTCACATCCCAGGTGGTGCTGAGGATTTAGCCAGTGGAGATGGTGGTGTCATGTGGGTCCCTCACTCTGGCCCACTCTGGTCAGGACATCTTTCAGGATTAAAACAAAGAAGGTCCAGGGTCCCAGAAGATAGTGGGAGTGTCAGTCATGATAGTGAAGCACTCTCCTTCCCCTTCTTTCAGTCAGTCAGCATCTCTGTAGCCAGCTTTTCTCCCTATAGTCTCTTTCTGAGGATCCCAAAGGGAAGTGGTGATGGACTAGCCCACTCCCTCATTGTTTTCTCCGCCAGTTAGCCCTAATTTCCAACACAACTGGTCCATTGATTTCCAGTCACACATTTTTTTTTCTTGTTTACCAGGCATGATCTTAACACAATCCTTGAATTATATCAGTAGGCCCCCTTCTTTAGACTAATTCAGTCTGTGTCCTTTTTGCACCTTTTCCCATCAATATTTATTGTTATTTGTTATTGTGGAAAATGTTTTGAACTCACTTCTTACCACTGAGTTCACAATTAGGGTAAATTTTTAGGCCGAAATATCACAACAGGGTCACAATCACCCTGCCCTCAAATGGGAGGGAGGTTCCAGGGGGGTCCTGGCATGGAAAAGAGGCTGTTCTGCAGAAGAGGCTGAGAACCACTCTTCTAAGACAACCAATGGCAGCTGAGACATAATTGCACGGGGATGGGCCTCTAAGCAAAATTCAAAGTGTCTCCCACCCCCAAAAAATGTAGAAGTGCCCTTACCCCCATTATCCATCCTCACCCACTCCCCTCCCTCCCTGAAGGCTATTTCTGTCCCCCACTTCCTTCCCTGGTGGCTCCCGACCAGCTCTCTGTGGTGGCTTCCTCATTCCTCAATTTCTCACCCTCCCTTGTTGTTAGTTTCCCATCTCTTCACCCTCCCTTGGTGGATCCCCATCTCCTTTCCTTGTCTGGTGGATGTCCTCTTTCCTCACTTTTCCTCTCCTGGTTTATTACCCACTCGCCTCATCCTCTCTTATTTCCTGGTGGATGCAGTCCAGTGGAGGTTTTCTGATGATAGGCATGGAGCAGAAGAGGAAGCATTCATATGTTGTCTGGCTTGCAAAGAGGTTGCCGCCACATGTGCACTTCCCTGAGAAAAGATGGCTTCTTCACTACTGGGGCTGTTCCACTGGCTGGCTGTAGTAGGGGCCACTGCATTAAGAAGGGAAGGAAGGTTAGTAGTAGAGCTGGTTAGAAAGTTTTTGTTCAAAAATGCCGATACGTTAAAAATCAAAATGTCACAGAGGAATGTATCGATTTCAATGCAATTCCTATGGGCACCTGCCTGGCTTCCTGCCAGCTCACTGCCTGGCTCCTCAGCAGTGCACCTGGTGGGCTGATGGGGGAACAAAGAGCACAGAAGCCCTGGCAGCCCTGGCAGCCCTGGCTCCAAAGCTTGTGACTCCTTAGCACCTGGGATGCACGAAGTTTCCATGATTCACTTCTCCAGGCCAGCCCACGAGGCAAGCCCCAGCTCCCAGGCTCCTCAACCGCTTGTCTGCAGCTCTCAGGGACCCCCGACTCCCTAGGAAGCCAGGTGCTAGCCTGGCCAGTTCCTCAGGGAGCCGGGCAGCTGTTCCATTAAAAATTCCTAGACTTCTTCTGATCTCTACAGAACAGGAAAATTCCCAAATCTCAGAACTTTTCATGGAATGGAGAAATCCTGTTCCTGGTCAGCTTTAATCAACAGAGTATGAAGAAGCCATCAGCAACTTTCCTTTCTTCAGCATCACATCAGCCTCTCTGCAGGCGTTCTGACTGAGGTATAGAACCTTTCCCCATTCTCGTTGTTCCTCTGCCCTCTCCTTAAGCATTTCTTCCTGTTTCATCTCATCTGCTCTCTCTCTGCTGCTCGGAATAGCCAATAAATCAAAGGAGAGGCAGCTTTAGAACTTCTCTCTTCTTCTTTTATTGAATTGCTCATCTTGCAGTGACAGCAACTGCAGGGTGCCCCAGATTCATGATGTGTGTGCATTATCCCCATAAAATGCATTAAGTCACAAAATGTACTTAGAATTTGTGAAAAGGGAATAAAATAAGGAAATTGTACTGCTATGTTGGTTCACTTGCAAAAAATGGGGTCAATTCCTTTTCCAGAGCAAACAGGTGCAAACATTTTGTTCATAACAGTCATCTCCATCTTAGACCAGGAACATAACATGTTATTTTAAGGACTTTAGGCTATTTATATCTGTTTATTTTATTAGCAGTATAAACAATATTTCTCAGCAGGATTTAGTCAATGGTTTGGATTCCTAGCTTGGATATATAATTTGAGCTCAATTTATATTAATAATTCTAATTTATTTATGTATAGGGCCCTACCAAATTCACGGCCATGAAAAATGCATCATGAACCATGAAATCTGGTCTCCTCCCGTGAAATCTCATCTTTTGTGTTCTTTTACCCTATACTATACAAATTTCACAGGGGAGATCAGCATTTCTCAAATTTGGGGTCCTGACCCCAAGGGGAGTTGCAGGGAGGTCACAAGGTTATTTTAGGGGGGGGTCGCAGTATTGCCATCCTTACTTCTGAGCAGTCTTCAGAGCTGGGCTCCTGGCCAGCAGCTACCACTCTCCAGCTGCTCTGAAGGCAGCACCGCCATCATCATCAGCAGTGCAGAAATAAGGGTAGCAGTACTGCAAACCCTCCTACAATAACCATGCCCCCCCCAACTCCTTTATGGTTCAGGACCCCTAAAGTTACAACACCATGACATTTCAGAATTAAATAGCTGAAATCATGACATTTACAACTTTTAAAATCCCATGAAGGTTGAAGAGGAGAAGGCATGTACCCTCAAGGCTGGGAGGACCACAGCCACCACTCCCAGGAGGAAACGTAGGGTAGTGGTGGTTGGAGACTCTCTTCTGAGGGGGATGGAGGCACCCATCTGTCGCCCTGACATGGCATCCCAGGACGTATGCTGCCTGCCAGGGGCTCGTATCTGAGACATTATGGAGGGATTGTTGAGGATCATCTGGCCCTCTGACTACTACCCCATGCTACTCATCCATCTGGGCTCTAATGATACTGCGAGGTATGAACCTCAGCAGATCAGAAGTGACTACAGGGCTCTGGGAGTAAGGGTGAGGGAGTTGAGAGTGCAGGTGGTGTTCTCTTCAGTCCTTCCGAGGCCCCTACCCTTGACTGGCAGAGACAGATGCATCCTGGAGGCGAATGCCTGGCTGTGAGGATGGTGTCGCCGGGAGGGCTTCGGCTTCCTTGACAATGGGATGCTGTTCCAGGAAGAAGGACTGCTAAGCAGAGATGGGGTTCACCTATCGAGGAAGGGGAAGAGCATATTTGGCTACAGACTGGCTAACCTCGTGAGGAGGACTTTAAACTAGGTTCGATGGGGGCAGGTGACCAAAGCCCACAGGTAAGTCAAAAACACAGAGACCTGGGAGAAGGATCAGAATCTGGGGCGAGCATGGGCTGTTATAGCAGAAATAAGGGAGAGACAAGACAGAACTGGGGGGGGGGGGTGTCAAATCAGTATCTTAGATGTCTGTGTACTAATGCGAGAAGTCTGGGGAATAAGCAGGAAGAACTCGAAATGCTAGTAAATAAACACAACTATGACATAGTTGGCATCACAGAGACTTGGTGAGATAATACGCATGACTGGAATATTTGTATAGAACGATACAGCTTGCTGAGAAAGGACAGGCAGGGGAAAAAAGGGAGGAGGTGTTGCCTTATATATTAAAAATTACACACTTGGACTGAAGTTGAGATGGAAATAGGAGACAGATTTGTTGAAAGTCTCTGGGTAAGGATAAAAGGGGTAAAAAACCAAGGTTGATGTCATGGTAGGGGTCTACTACACACCACCAAACAAGGAAGACAAGGTGGATGAGGCTTTTTTTAAACAACTAACAAAATCATCCAAACCACAGGACTTGGTGGTGACTTCAACTACCCAAACATCTGTTGGGAAAATAACACAGCAGGGCACAGATCATCCAACAAGTTCTTGGAATGTATTGGAGAATTTTTTTTTATTTTAGAAGATGGAGAAAGCTACTGGGGGGGAGGCTTTTCTAGATTTAATTTTGACAAATAGGGAGGAACTGGTTGAGAATTTGAAAGTGGAAGGCAACTTGGGTGAAAGTGATCATGAAATGGTAGAGTTCATGATTATAAGGAATGGTAGGAGGGAGAACAGCACAATAAAGACAGTGGATTTCAAGAAGGCAAACTTTAGCAAACTCGGGGAGTTGGTAGGTAAAATCCCATGGGAAGCAAGTCTAAGGGGAAAAACAATTAAAGACAGTTGGCAGTTTTTCAAAGAGACATTATTAAGGGCACAAGAGCAAACTATCCCACTGCATAGGAAAGATACATAAAAAGTTGTTACAGGGAGGAGGGAGAAAAATTGTTCTTCTTAACCTCTGAGGATACGACAAGAAGCAATGGGCTTAAATTGTAGCAAGGGCAATTTAGGTTGAACATTAGGAAAAACTTCCTGTCAGAGTGGTTAAGCACTGGAATAAATTGCCTAGGGAGGTTGTGGAATCTCCATCATTGGGGATCAAAGAAATTTTCTTGAAGAATTTCTGTTTGCAGTAGCTCATCATGTGCCACACACTTCCTCCTACAATGAACACATCATAAAATACTGGTAGAAAATGTTAAAACATTCAGGCTAAAATTGCCACATGATAAGACACTAATCATAAATTCTAATGCATCTTCAATAGTCCACAGACTATTCAAGCACTTTGCCTCCATGGTACCCACCCGTGACAAAATAAAATGAGACCAGATGCCCTGCCAAATGCATACGTTTTAATAGTAAATAAATGAGTACCCGATATTTCTCTTACAGCCAACAGGGGAACTAACTTCCAGCTGCTTTAGTTTCTGCTAACAGCTGAATAAATACATTCCTATTTTAATAATACTTTCAGCAAGAAAATAATTACTCAGTAGCTCAAGTCCCAGATATATTCTGCCTGCTGTTGTTTATCTGAAGACAGGTGGTGAAGGAAGGCTGGGGTATGACCCAGGTACTTTCTAATAACTTTGTAAAATCTTACATATGGGGAATCTAAGCCAAAGGAGGAGGGGAGGTATGGTAATGAAAAAATGTTCTGAAGTCATAACTGGGATTTTTTCCCCTCTGATAATAATCACTGTGCTATACTTACTTCATAGGGCTGAACTGGAGACAAAGGATGAGACTCACCATGTTATGCTTATAGAAAATTAAGATTTAAAACAAAAAACAAACAAAAAAATCCCCCCAAGAGCTCTGAGGCGGGTGGTGTTTCATCTCCCCTCTAAGGCTTTGACACCCATGCACTCTAGGTAGGTCCCTACCAAATTCATGGCCATAAAAAATGCGTCACAGACCATGAAATCTGGTCTTTTGTGTGTCTTTACCTTATACTATACAGATTTCATGGGTGAGACCAGCATTTATCAAATTGGGGGTACTGACCCAAAACGGAGTTTCAGGGGGTCACAAAGTTATTTTAGAGGGCTGGTGGTATTGCCACCCTTACTTCTATGCTGCCTTCAGAGCTGAACGGACAGAGAGTGGCAGTTGTTGGCTGGATGCCCAGCTCTGAAGGCAGTGCCCCCCCCACAGCAGCAGTGCAGATATAAGAGTAGCACTACTGCAACCCGCCCTACAATAGCCTTGCGACCCCCCCCCACAATTCCTTTTTGGGTCAGGACCCCTACAATTACAACACCGTGAAATTTCAGATTTAAATAGCCGAAATCATGAAAATTACGACTTTTAAAATCCCATGACTGTGAAATTGACCAAAATGGACCATGAATTTGGTAGGGCCCTAATTATAGGTCAGATCCTCAGCTGAAATAAATTGCTCCATGGAGTTGAATCTAGCCCTGTGTCTTTAGCAGTGTTCCAAAGTGTACCACTGTGTCTACCCCTTCTTAACTAACCCTACAACTAGCCCTAAAACACTATCATCCCATCTCTAAACTTCCCTTTCTCAGCAAAGTACAGTAACTCCTCACTTAACGTTGTAGTTATGTTCCTGAAAAATGCAACTTTAAGTGAAACGATGTTAAACGAATCCAATTTTCCCATAAGATTTAATGTAAATGCAGGGGGTTAGGTTCCAAGGAAATGTTTGGGGGGCAGACAAAAGGCATTATATACTGTACAGTACTGTAGTGGGGAGGTGCCCCTGGCTTACCCCTGCGGCTCAGGACTGGGGGTGCAGGGTCTGGGAGGGAGTTAGGGTGTGGGAGGGCACTCAGGATGGGGGCAGGCAGGAGGTGCAGAGCACTTACCTGGGGCAGCTTCTGTTTGGTGCAGGGGGTGTGCAGGTGGCTCTGCGCAGCGCGGCACCGCCCCCATGGCCGCAATTCTGGGAGGCGCGATTCTGGGAACTCCCCTCCCCCCCCCCGCTCCCGGCAGGCAGGCAGGACCACCCGGAACACAGGGGCTTTAGGGGCTGCAGGGTCCTGGGCTAAGGGGGACCCGGGGCCCTGGCCTGCAGCTCTAAAGCCCCTTTTGGAATGCGGCCGTGCGAGCACGGGGGAAGCGCTGGGAGGGAAGGAGGGAGGAAGGGAGTGGGAGGAGGTGGAGAAGAGGAAATTGTACAATGCTCCTTTGTAAAGTGAGCCAAACAACGTTATAAGGGAGCATTGCAGATCTTTAAATGAGTATGTTCCCTAATGGAGCAGCAACATAACTTTGAAACAACGTTAAGCAGGAGGACGTTAAGTGAAGAGTTACTGTAGTAGGGAAAACAGTCCCTGTTCCCTCCAGCCATATCTCATGCAAAAAAATCCAGTCTGGTTACATTCTACACATCACATGGAAACTGCCTGTCCTCTGTGTATCTAACAGTAGAGCCATGCGCAATTTAAAACACTGCTAAGAATTATTATATAATCTTTCTAGGTATTTACAATGTACTCATCAGCTGGATGGTTGAGAGATAGTATCTCCACAGTCCTATATTTTCAAGCCATTCAGAAACTGCAGCCCACTTATTAAGCTGTGTTTTATGCAAGGAGCACATCACCTGTCCTTTTTGACTTGCACTGGCTACCAGTTCATTTCCAGGCAAAGTTTAAAGTGGAGGCGTTGATCCATAAAGCCACAGAAAATTGAGAAACCACTTCTCTCCCCACCTCATGATGCTGCATTTGTGACTTTTCTGATGTGGTTAGCTACAGCTAAATGGGAGAGAGCTGACAGCAGGGTGTTCTTAGTGAGGGGTTGTTGGCTGTTGAACTCACGTCCGCCATTGGCCTGCTAAATGCTAGATCTGATGACTTACGGCAAGGCCTTCTCTGTCCCACCAGGCCTTTTCACAGGGAGCAGAAGGATCAGAGGCAGAAAGTTATAGGATATTCTGTTCCATTTTATATTTTAGAGATCTGGGTTACTGATTTTGTAATGTGCCTAGAGTGTGCGACAGCCACAACTGAAAAACCCAAGGAAATAAATGTCACTGGTCTCTGGTGAGTCACATTTTCCTTCCATGTCACACTTTTCTGTACAGACCCAAGACTCTCTTGGCGCTTGAACACGTGTGGGAGAGTGTGACTGATGGAAAATGCAGATGCCCATCCATTATTGTACCAGGTCATACCTCAGGGGATTCCGTGTGGAGGAAGGGACTTCTACCAGGCAGCAGAACTCCAGCTACTTTGCCTCTCCTTATAGAAGAGTTCTGCTGTCTCCAGCCTCTTCACTGATTGCACCTTGCAGTCACTTGGAGCAGGCACCCTCCTCTGGCTCCCCGCTTAGTGTGGGTGAAGTGCATCCAACACATTCCCTCCCTCTGTGCTAATGACTTCCTTTACCTTCTCTCCCCAGTCAGCTGGTATGTCTCAAACCTCCCACCTACAAGGCTACAAACCACATGGAGTGGGGATAAAGGAGAGCGGGAGCCAAAACACACACACATATCCAGGAATGGAGGTAGCTACACAACACCTTTGGAAAATAGTGTGTAGGATAAAATCATGGGCAGTGCTGATAATGTTAAGAAGTAGCAGTGTAGTTTTAGTTTCTTGTTGTATGCACATAAATCTATGCATAGTGACCATAAATATCTGAGATGTGCGTTTAAACGTGGTCATCAAATAGGTCTCCAGATTGGTTTGGCCTGGTGCTGTGGACAGTGGAAAAACTGCCTAAGAATAGTTTTCAAACCTGTGCCCAGGTGTAGGTACCAACCTAGCTATATTACTGTGTGTCATGGACTCACAGGACTCCTGATATTTCCCGGCTCTGTATGGTCCCTGGGAGGAACCCTTCAGTGTGACAGCCCTTCTCGGGGGTCCACTCTCTCTCGGGGGTTAAGCCGTAGGCCCCTCCACCTCCTGGAACTGCACCTCTCTGAGCCTTCAGCATGCCTGTCTCTCGCCGTGGGCCCCCTCAGGGAGTCCACTTGCTCTGGACCCCCGCGGCCTCTACCCTCAGAGGGAATAATGTAACTCAGCGTAAAACAGAAGGGTGTATTGAGCATCTGAACCCAGCACAGGAAACTCTCTGGGCCCTCTGGTCTAGCCTCCCTCATTACAGTACATCCAGGTCTCTCCTGCATCCAGGTGGGCTCTGGCTGCTCTCTCTCCCCAGTGCAGCAGCCCCCTCCTTCCAGCCAAGGCATCCTATATCACCGGCCCCAACAGCTCCTCCCCCGTCCTTTGTCCTCTGTCCCAGGTAAACAGGTCACTGGGGCCCTCTCTCTTCTGTCCTTTGTTCCCCTCTGTCTGGAACCAGTCGGTTAGGTCAGCGGGGTCTTCTCTCCTCAACCTTTTGTCCTCCCACTGGCCAGAACCAGTTGTCTGCCAAGCTGGGGTGGGCCTCTTAGTCACCAAGTCACCGTTTGTTAGGGTACCCCATCTCCAGGCTGTTGTCCGGGGGTCCTGGCTGCTAGATGAGGTCACACCTGGTCCTCTGCAACAACAAACCCTCTCTCACCACCTTGTTAAACAGGCAGCACACAGGGAAACAGAGGTGCACACACACTATTCATGTAAATCACTGCACAAATCCCCAACTTCATCACATCATGACAGTACATTTTGGCCCAGTCCACAATGGCAGGCCAAGCCTTGCAGGAATTTCCTTTCGCTACAAGCAGAATTTAAACTACATTTAAACATTATTTTCAAACTTGATTCTAGCTAGGGCATAAGGGCCAGAACCTGCTCCAATGAAATCAATGGCAAAATCCCCATTGACTATACCAGGGGTAGGGTCAGTCCTTAAAACACACAGTTCTGTATCTTGGAAACAGTTACATGGAAGCGGGTAGTAAAGTTCTTGTGTTTACTGTGCTGCAGATGGATGAGTTCTAAATATGCTCTTTCACTCCTATCATGTCATAGTGTATAAAACGGGAATGATAAATGCAAATGAATAAAGAAACTGATTCCTACAATTTCTAGGACCAGATCAGAGAGGGGGCTTCAGGAAATAAGCATCTCTGAGGATTTAGTCCTTAATAAACTTTCTGTTTCTTAATAATTCTTCCTTTTGGAATATCAGACTGTAGAGTGGTGATATGAATTTGTAAACATTTCCCAGAAATTCTTCCAATTCTGTAAGATGTGATCTTTTCCCCTTCCACCTATCTGTCTATATCTAAGGTACAGCAAATACCATAATAGACACAACTGACATTTTCTGCAAGGTTTGCTTTCAAATAAGTAGCATATTCAAAGGGGGTAATGTCTCAGCCATATATTGCATAGCTGACAATTAACTATTTAGCACTGCCTGGTTATGTAAATTCACAAATGCTGAAAGGAACTTTCTTGAACCCTTTGAAATCTACATGTATCATATCACCTTCCTTTGCTTGTTCTCATCCATGCAAATGCATTTTTTTGCACAGCAGGCTAATGAATAGCATCAGTTTCCCCCTAAATAGCTTGGTTATCCTGAACATGACAGCTCACCTGCCATAGTGTGAATGCAAAGCAAACAGGGTCAGGATGGAAATTATGAATCATCGGTTCCATCGTTTACAAGCCGGCCCTAGTCAAAAATCGAATGCATTTAGCACTGAGTCAGAGTGGAGCTTCCTGACTCAATGTGTGTGTGCAGTAAAAGGAAATCCTATTTAAAGGTAAACCTTTCTAAAAAGCAGATTAGTCTCAGCAAGATTTCCTGTGACATACAGGTGGAAGTATTGCTTTCTTTTTTCTTTTCTTTCTCTCTTTTTTTTTTTAGTTATTTATGGAAGGATGGGGGTGGCTTACAGTCAGAGATAAAAGGTGATGTGAGGTTTGACAACTGTATTGTTCAACATGTTTCATGGTGGTTTTTCACATACAGGTTGGTGAATGGAAACTGTTTTAGCACAACAAAAGGGGATGTCATTTTTTAAATGCCTCTTCACATTCAGGGAACAAAATGTTATGCACATTTCTTCATGGCTTACTAAAATAAATTCAGCAGGGGAAAATTAAGGAACTTTTTACAAAACAATCTTCCTCCAGTGGTGCTTGTGTAGAAAGGTGTCTGTAGAAGATTACAGAGGGGAAAAGTATATTTTAAAAAAACTAATCAAAATAATAACAAACCCAAGACTTGCAACTTAGCAGATGCAAATTAATTAGTAATAGTTTTGTTTGTTTGTTTTGACCTCTCTCTCTGTCTTTCTCAATTTTGATATGCAAAATAGTATAGATGAGGCAAAAGGTGAAAGGACTGACAGTACATTTGTGCTAACAGATTTGGTTCGGATCCAGCATGCAATGAACTAACTCAATAGGAGGTTTGCCATTCTAATAGTGTTTCTTATATCTGTAGTGCTGACAACACAAACTATGGCCAGGATCCTGCAAACACTTTAAACATGTCAGCAACTTTACTTGTGTGTGTTTGCAGGATCTGGGCCATGATTTGTTTGTTGTAAAGTGACAGGCATATGTATAACTCTGTGCTCTGGACTCAGCAAAGTACTTAGAGGATGTAAGTCTTAAGTACATACTTAAAGTTAAGCAAGTACTTAAATAATTTCCTGAATTGGGGCCTATATAAATAAATGCTCCTACTATTCTTGGTATGTTTCTAATCTTATATTATTATAGATAATAACAGATAAGATATTTAGATAACAATATACTTTTCACAAGTGCCTAAGTGACTGAGAAGCCTAAATCCCATTGACATTCAGTGAAACCTAGGTTTTTTCAAAATGGAATGTGGGCTCCTAAATCACGTAGGCCCTTGTGAAAATTGTATCTATAATCTGTAAGATTAATACCCTCTTCCTTTTGATCCTTCCTCAAGACCCACTTAATCCATGACACCGACAAGAAAACAAATAACACTGGGTCATCAAATGGTTATAGGTAACTGACATTTTATTTCAAGACTTAAAAAAACAATCAAGGAATTTTAGAACCACTGAGTTCTACAATAAGAGCCCAGCCATGATTGGGCTCACAGTACAAACTCATAACACAATAATAATTCCTTTATCCTGGGTTGGCCAATTCAAGTTTCTCATTGACTTCAAATGGGGTTGTATTAGGATCCTAGAGCAGTTCAATGTAATAGCAAGAGGAATCTGATAATGGGATGGAGTGATATCAGAATGACAGCTTGGGAACAGATGCTTTTGTTTGTTGTTGAAGGTATGAGAGGTCTTGGCAAGATGAACTGGTGGTGATCAGTGTGTGCAAGAATGTGAGGGTGAAGCCACAGCTAATTTGGGGAGCAGAGTGCTATCATCTCTACCCTCTCTCTGACTGTGGGTCTATAGGTGGTAAGAGCAATCTGTTTAATGTCATCTTGTGTGTGTTCATTTTCGTAGAAATGACCCTAAACCAAACCCCCGGGGGGTCTGAACCCCACCAAAGTATTTGGGATCTGCACCTAAATTTTGCAAGTCAGGACTATCTCTAGATATTTTGGGATCCATGTTGGTACATTAGTATAGGGAAAACAGCACAGCAGTGTGCAGGGCCGGTTCTAACTATTTTGCTGCCCCAGGCAAAAAAGAAGAGCGCCGCCCTGCCGTAA
This sequence comes from Malaclemys terrapin pileata, assembly GCF_027887155.1. Classification (NCBI taxonomy): domain Eukaryota; kingdom Metazoa; phylum Chordata; order Testudines; family Emydidae; genus Malaclemys; species Malaclemys terrapin. The sequence goes on along the minus strand of NC_071507.1, from coordinate 180,058,761 downwards.
CAACCCCCCCCGCCCGAGCGCCGTGCCGCCCAACCCCCCACCCCCCCCCCCGAGTGCCGCGCCGCCCAAACCCCCAGCGTCGCGCCGGGCCGCCCAAACCCCCGCCCCCCTGAGCGCCGCGCCGCCCAAACCCCCGCCCCCCTCCAAGCGCCGCCCCGGGCCAGGCCGCCCGAGTGCCACCCCCCTGGAGCGCCAGACCAGGCCGCCCAAACCCCTGGAGCGCCGGGCCGGGCCGCGCCGGCCACACCCCCACCCGAGTGCCACACCACTGAAACAACCCCTGCGCTGCCCGGCCGAAACAAACAAACAAAAAAACCCCTCGAGCGCCGCCCCACCGAACAAAAAAAACCAAAAAAACAAAAAAAACCCCACCGCGAGCGCCCCCCGCTACTCCAACATTGGCACGTGCTTGGTCGGCTGGTGCCTGGAGCCGGCCCTGGCAGTGTGGAAAAGTCATTACCCATCACCACTCTGTGGGAACATCCTGAAGGCAGGGCCGGCTCCAGGCACCAGCCCACCAAGCTTGTGCTTGGGGAGGCACCTGGAGGGGGGCGGCGCGGTGCTCCGGCTGCCGGGGACAGCGGAGCCCCGACTGGGACTCGCTGCCCTCCCCCCGGCGCACTGGCCGCCGGGGACAGCGGAGCCCCAACCGGGACTCGCCACCCTCCCCCCGGCGCTCTGGCCACCGCGGAGCCCCGACCGGGACTCGCCGCCCTCCCCCCGGCGCTCTGGCCGCCGCGGAGCCCCGACCGGGACTCGCCGCCCTCCCCCCGGCGCTCTGGCCGCCGGGGAGAGCGGAGCCCCGGCCGGGGCTCGCCGCCCTCCCCACGGCGCACTGGCTGCTGGGGAGAGCGAAGCCCCGGCCAGGGCTTGCTGCCCTCCCCCCGGGACTCCGGCCGCCCTCCCCTGCCGCGCTGGGGAGCGGGGGGGTGGCCGGAGGCTTTTTTGCCTGGGGCAGCAAAAAAGCCAGAGCCGGCCCTGCCTGAAGGAAAGGATTAGAGCCATTTAAGTGCTTTTTTCCATTGATTTCTGCCTATGTCTGAATACTGATAGTACGGTGCCACAGTCAGTAATCTCAAATGCTGGAGATATATCCTGGAATATGAGCATGGCCAGGAGAAGGTCATTCATCAGCACCACCAGCATTACCTACTCTGAAACCAAACTGCAAAATGTTCAGGATATTGGATAGAGACTGATATATTTTGAAGGCAGCGCTGAACTAGTTTCTTGATGACCTTGTTGAAGCATGGGAAGTTGGGCATCATATGGTAATTTGTGAGGTTTGCTGAGTCAAGAGCAGGCTTCTTGAAAACAGACTAGACTGTGCCTGATCATTCATCACACACAATAACATCAAACTCAGATACATTCTGGAAGATCACTAAATTTTACTAATGCAGATACCATGCCAGACTCCAGGCCACAGCTAATGTTCAGATAGGATACGGTCTCTGCACACGGTGAAAAACTGCTCTGGGCGATTGTCAGCCTCTGACTAATATTCAGGTTATACACTGGGGATCCCATCTCACTTTTCTCCCTCAGGGCAGCAATAAATAGACTGACTAGCCCTAAAACCAGGTGCATTTCAGTGTAAACACTTTAATGTCTAAACTCAGAAGCTGTACTACTTTAACTATACTAGTATATTAAAAATGATACCACCTCCTAGTGTGGATGCAGTTCTACTGCAATTAATATGGGAAGGAGGATAAGCTATAATGGTATAAAGCACCTTTATACAAGTATAACAGCATCCACATTAGGGGTTGGAACCCATATTACTTTATTGGTTAAAAATCACACACCTAAACAACATAGTTCTACTGGCACAAATCTGTGTGCAGACCAGAGCTTAGTAAGAGTTTAATTTGGAGACAGAAAAAACAGTCTATTTAATCCTTTACTTAAAGTTCTACAAAACTATAGTGATTATGTGGTCAATACAGATAATAAATTTCGAGTGGCAAAGACAAAGGAAAAATACCTTTTTTGGATGAGCCTAACCTTTGGGTTGAAAGTTTCAGAGCAATGCCAGGGATTCAGCCATTAAAATGTTTAGGTATATCCCTTGCACTGCTTTGAAAATCTCTACCTTTGGGATTATGCTAAGTGTTGGGGGAGAGTGGGGGAAGATTGTTAAGGTTTGTTTTTTCTTTTTAAAAAATGAGCTAACAAGTTTATCCATACCCTTGATGACTTTTTTTGTGTTTACTTGGCCTTGGCTGGGCTGTGTTTATTCACTTCCTTGAAATTTCTGGCAAACAGGGGTTAAGTATTTTTATACATAAACACCCAGAAGGGATGGGATGGGTGAGTTTACATGCCCAGTGGAAAAACTTCAACTGAAGTAAATAAGTGAGTTTGCACTAAGGTGGCTGTGAAGATAAACTATACAAGGAGGGGAGCTTGGAATGGAATAGGCACAGCTGTTCCAAAATTCCATTAGAATGTTCAAAGCTGTTGTTTCTAGGCGCCTCCCTGCTGTTAAAGAAGCGGACACAAGGTATGTCAGAAAACTCTTATTATTTTGTTTAGACATTAGAGGTAAAGTAAGTGGGGTGTTGAATTAGGAGCCTATAGAACGTTTGAAACTATGCCTTGAGATGTCTTCAGGAACTGCTTTATTAGCTGTGCCTTATTAGCAACATTTGAATAATAATAACTAGCTCTTATGTAGTACCTTTGTTTACAAATACCTGTACTGAAATCAATGGAGCTATTCTATGGAGTAACGTACTATTCAGTGTCAGTGAGGGATGTCAAAATCTGGCTCTTTAAATGTACACAAAACCTGCTGACTTTGAGTAGAGGTAGCTAAACAAAAGCAAAACTGTCAACATGTCAAGAAACCGCAGCTAAGACACAACTGAATCTAACCCTGCTGCCAAGAAGCAGCTTCCTTTCTCTCCCCTTTGGTCTCTGTCTCTTGTTTTCAGTTCACTGTCTGAACTTTTGTCTTCCCACCTGTGAAACTCCTTAGCTTAAAGTCAGTATCTGTGTATGATCTGGAAATCAGAGATCTCAGTACTAAGCACTGGTTAATTTAGGTGGGCCTGGACACAAACATTTGTTTTGTACAGCAGCTCTGCAACACAAAGGAGTCTTAGGAACTCTTGCATCTGAAGAAGTGAGGTTCTTACCCACGAAAGCTTATGCTCCCAATACTTCTGTTAGTCTTAAAGGTGCCACAGGACCCTCTGTTGCTTTTTAGGAACTTTTGACACAGGGAAATTTACTAGCATAACTATGCCAGTATAATTATAGCTCAGTAGTTATACTGGTTTATAATTCCCACATGGATTCTCTTATTCTGTAATGAGTGCCCACACAGGGAGTTATACTGGTATAACTAGAACGGTATAACTATACAGGTACAATTATGCTCGTAAATTTCCCTGTGTAGACAAATCCTAAAACCATCTTGACTATACTCAGTGCTGAGGGAAGACTTTCCTAGCCCACATGCAGAGGGAAGATAGTGCTTATCCTATGCTAGAGACAGCACTGAAAAGTTCTCTCATAACCAGGCAGGCAGCATTCTGTGATGATACTTGTCCAAATCTGCCAACATGTCCACCAAAGTTTAAGTGACACAGACACTTGTGATTTAGAGTGGCATACATAAGCTTAGCCATACTCATACTGTGTCTCATGTGTTTCCAAACAACGACCTACAAGCAGCAGCAGCATATCAGAGGTCTCAAACTCACTGCAAACAAGCAAACTCCTAGCTTGTGCTGCATGATACAGCCCTGCAGTGGTCAGGATGCTCAGTGTGCAAAACAGAGAAGGTGACATAGAGTTTTGCATAATGTGGGAGGGTGTGATGTTTTATAAAATAACAATGAGTGTCTCAAAACTTAATGGAAGCTGGTCACTCAAATCCTATTAAAGGAACATTTCAGCAAGTTTTTTTACAATAGTTTATTTCACTATGTTTTCTTAAAATTTCATTATTTAAAGATAGGTTTAAGAACAAAATGTGTGGCCACTAGTGACCTTTGAATAAAAACAGGCTAGTGGCTATAATGCTTGTGTGTGTGCGCTAACAAACTACTTACACATATGTATTCACTTCTCACTTGTGATCAGGGCTAGTACCAACTTCTCTATAGCCAGAATTATAATGGTACATTGAGGGATCATTCACATACTTCCCTTAAGTGCTCCTGTCCTTTCCCACTCAGAGATCATCCACTGACTTCATCATTATAACACATTTACAATGTGAGTTTTCCAGTGAAGTGGGCTTGCTATCTCAGAACATTCAGTTCTTCATTTTAGGACATAGTCACTACTGCATGTAAGCTTCATGGCTATCCAATATGTTCTTACAGTCTAGGTTGCCAGCAGGAAATTTGAGTTGCAGAAGAACAAACAGTGCTCCCCAATGTAAGTAATGGGTGATGACATGAAATATCTTGTACATAACCTCATGCTAACCTAAAATGATAAAACAAATGGTTAAAACGAACAGTTTCCTAAAAGGAATAAGTCTATAAATTTGCTAAACTGTCAACCCAAGAGATTACATAAATCACAAAGGAGCAATGCTCTAATTCTGATTTAGTCCACAATTATTTTTAATGGAATCAGAGTCACAGTCATTTTTAGGATGGCCAGTCCTATGTCATAAACTCTAAGACCAGAAGGGACCACTGCAATCTTCTAGTCTGACCTTCTGTAAAATAGAGGCCACAGAATTTCCCTGAATAATCCCTGTTTGAAGTACAGTATGTCTCTTAGAAAAACATCCAATCTTGATTTAAAAATTGTCAGAGCTGGAGAATCCACAACAACCCTTGGTAGATTATTGCAGTGATTAATTACTTTCACCATTAAAAATGTACACCGTATTTCCAGTCTGAATTTGTCTAGCTTCCATTCAAACCATTGGATGTTCTTTTGCCTTTGTCTGTTGGATCAAAGAGCGCCTTACTATCAGAAATGGTCCCTGATGTAGGTATTTGTAGATTGTGATTGTAGTGGGGTGAACACCCGCTCCAGCCCTGAGGGGGTTGGAAAAGCCCTGCAGAGGGCTGGGGCTGTGGAAAGGGGCAAAACCAAGGCTGATTGGGGAAGTGGCTGCAGCTGGGGCCACGCCCCAAACTGAACCACTCAGCCTTATAAGAAGGCCAGGGTAGGCAGAGCTGAGCAGTCTCCCTCTGACAGGAGGAGGCTGAGGCCTGGCTGCAGGGAAACTCACCCGGGAACCTAGAGTGAGGCAGGGCTGGGGAAAGGCCTTGAGGGCTGGGAAGCCCTAGGCCAACAACTCCCCAGGCTGCAGGGCCTGATGCTAGGCCCACATAGGTATTGGTGTTGCCGAGGGGCAACCTGAGGGTGGGTAAAGGCAGCCAGTCCAAACCCCTTGTTGCCTGTGATGATTGGCTGATAGACTGCAGTCTGCCCCAGGGCGTGGGGGCTAGATGGTGACTGGCAGTAGCCACGACTGAGGCAACATTGGGAGAGGAGGTGGGAGTTCCCCTGGGTGGGGAGACCCAGAGAGAGAGTGGGGTACTGCCAGGGGGGCAGCACCCAAGCCAAGGGCACTGGGGTCCGGGAGGGACACCGGTGCCAATGACAGGTGGGACATCTGGCCTGCCGAGGGTGCTCCGGATGCTGGGTGAGCTAATTCCCTAGACAACCAGCAGGAGGTGCCGCAGGGGTGAGTCTACGCCTGATTACAGTGATCAAGTCCCCACTTAACCTTCTCTTTAAGCTAAACAGACTGAGCTTCTTGAGCCTATCATTATAAGGCACGTTTTCCAGTCCCTTAATCATTCTCGGAGCTATTCTCTGAACCCTCGTCAATTTTTCAACTTCCTTCTTGAATTGTGTGTAATTTTAGCGCCTTCTTGGCCAAGATGGAGTCTGCTCTGCAGGCAGCTTTGGCCAAGAGATGGCACGTGCAGGAATGCAGCAGGAGAAATCCCTTCCACCCCAGGGGCACTTGTTCCAACCCCCCCAGAGTGAACACACCCACCCACAGGAAAAGTACAATGGATATAACAAAGTGAGATATTTATTTACAGAGGGATTAGAGGAGAAATACAACAAGGGGAAATATAGGGGGAGCAGTAGAACAGGGCTGCATCCAAACCAAGGCCCCACAGGCCCAGTGGTAGCACAGTCTGAAAGGGCAGACATGAACAATGTGTCTGCACACAGATTTCAGGAGTCCTGAGCAAAGTTCCAGTCCAATGGTGAGTCTTGGGTGCTCCTGGTTGTCTTCGGCGCCAGTGAACTTTCCCCCAACAAACCCCTCCGGTGCCCTCTTCTGCTGCTATCTGCAAAGCCACACAGAGCGACCACCTCCCCACTTAACTAGCTACAGCCTCCCTCCTTGTTCCCAATGCAGAGTCCCAAGCCCCAGTACTCACAGCCCCATGCAGCTGTGGGCAGCCGTGATACTGGGTCCAGATCCGGCCTGTCCTTCTGGGGCGATTCCTCCCTGGCACAGTGCTCCTCCTGGTTCCTGTCCTGAGGTGTCCCCGATCGGCCCTGTCCGTCCCAGGCTTCAGGCAGGTTCTCTCTGCTCCCTTTGGGAGGGTCTGCTGGCTGCTCTCCCTCTCAGCTCCAGCGCCACCCTCTGGAGTTTCCCTCCTGTGGCACCCCAGGGATCTGTAGGTCATTGGGTTCCCCTAAACGATCATATGTCAGCACACACCTGGGCATCCCTTCCCTAGAGGAACGTCTAGGCTGGCTGTTGAGTATTGGCTGAGGTGACACCACTGAACATGGAGGCAAGATGATGGGTCCTTGAGGCACGAATTCGAGGGCATCTGGGTTTAAGGTGGCTGTTTGTGGTACTGGGTTCTCTGCCTGCACTGAACCTTCCTCATCATGTTCTTGGGGGGTCTCCACAGCTTGGGACAGTGGGGTCTCGGGAGTGCTCAGTATCGGTTCTTCCCCTTCACCATCTCTTTGTGTGACAACAAGAGGATCCATTAGGGTTGGGGCATTCCAAACTGGATGTTCGCCAAACCCCATTTCATCCTCACTCTCCGAGGAGCTGGGTGTTTGCAGAGGACAGGTATATTTCCGTCATTGGGACCATGTTCGACTCGCAGGGCTAGGAGTCTCAGAATCTGTGGAAACATCCTTATGGGGAAACAATACTTGTCCTATAGGTAACTGATGATTCCGGTGGAGAGTTTTGGTGGGGCCGTGACTGCCCTCAGGACGTATGTGATACACTGGTAGATCCCCAAATTTCTTCTCTATAATGTATGGGTGTGACTCCCAATGATCTGCAATTTTGTGTTTTCCCTGTAGTCCGAGATTTCGGGCCAAAACTCGGTCACCAACCTGAATCTCCTGTTGCCTCATTTGCTGATCATATCGGGTTTTATTCTTTTGACTCTGGTGACCAGCTGCTTGCTTCACTATCTGATATGCCTCCTTCAGTTGATCTCTTAAGCGAGTCACATACCCCAAGTATGTTTCTGGGAGTGCCCCATCTGAGACACTCCAAAACAGAGATCAACCGGCAACCGGGCCTCTCGACCGAACATTAACATGTATGGTGTGAACCCAGTTGCATTGTGTCAAGTGCAGTTATACGCATGTACCAAATGATCCACGTGCTGGCTCCGGTATTTTTTCTGCTGAGGCTCCAGAGTTCCCAGCATGTTCAGTAGTGTGCGGTTGAATCGTTCTGGTAGTGGATCCCCTTGGGGATGATAAAGGGTGGTGCATGATTTCTTGATCCCCATAATCTTACAAAGTTCTTTTATTAACTGACTTTCAAAATCCCATCCCTGATCTGAGTGTAGTCTGGCAGGCAACCCATAGTGGACGAAGAACTTTTCCCACAGGATCTTGGCAACCGTTGAAGCTTTTTGATCTTTGGTGGGATAAGCCTGGGCATAACAAGTAAAATGGTCAGTGACCACCAAGATTATTTGCAGTACCCCAGCGGCCAGGCTCTAATGACAGAAAGTCCATAAAAACAAGCTCCATGGGTGCAGAACTCGTGATGCTGACAAGAGGAGCCGCCTGCTTAGGCAGAGTCTTTCATTGGATACATCTGGTGCAGGTGCGAATATGGTGGGCGATGTCAGGCCCCATCCGGGGCCAATAGAAACTTGCCTTAACTACGGCCTCCAATCGCTCGACTCCCAGATGCCCCATTCGATCTAACACGCCTCGCCGGTACTTCTGTGGTAGCACCGATTGCTTATGGTGAGGCCTCTGGGGATGCTTCTGCCCTCGGTAAAGTCGTCCATCCCAAACCAATAGGCAAGCCCATTCTTTCAGCAAAAGGGCCTCCTCTGGGTGATTCGGTCGAATAGCCCTGGGATCCTTTCCCCTTTCCAATGCATAAAGGATGTCCTTCATCCATGGATCAGCTCACTGGGCATGCTCCACCTCTCGATCCTTTAGTATGGGCAGCTGAAGGTCCTGTATTCTAGTAAAACTTGAGTAGACTGTGGGTATGGCTTCTGGTGATGCACCCAGACAGTCAACTGCTCGTTCTCCATTGGCTGTGGATTTTTCCTCCACAATGGATACCCGTTGGCATAAAGCTTTCAATTCAGGGGTCCCCACATTCATTTGATTATTGGGTGATAAATCCTTAGAGTGAGGCTGCCAAGACAAGGCCGGGTCGATACTGCAGAGTGAAATCATAGGCAGAGAGTGCCGCTAACCACTGGTGCCCTGCTACGGATAATTTTGCTGTTGTCTTGATGTATGTCAAAGGGTTATTATTGGTTTTTACAGTGAACTTGGCCCCATAGAGGTAGTCATGGAACCTCTCTGTGATGGCCCATTTCAATGCCAGGAACTCCACTTGATGAGCAGGGTAGTTTCTCTCAGGCGGTGTGAGACCTCGACTTGCAAATGCTACCGGTCAGAGTTTGCCCTCAAGCTCTTGATAAAGGACAGTGCCTAAACCAGTGTAGCTTGCATCGACATGAAGTTCATATGCTGGGTGGGATCAGCGTACACCAAAACAGGTGCTTGCGTGAGCTGTTGAATGATTTTACAGCAAGCTTCTTCACACTCAGCAGTCCACCGCTTTCCAAAAGGTGCACCCACATGAAAGTATTGATGCCGAGGTGAGTTCCCCTTCTTCTTATTTGTGGGGGGTATCCCTTGGTGAGCTCTGTGAGTGCATGTACAATGTGCGAAAAATTCTTGATAAACTTGCGGTAATAGCCACAGAATCCCAGAAATGACTGTAATTCCTTAAGAGTTGTGGGCCTCAGCCAGGTGGTTACCGCCCTTACCTTCTGTGGGTCTGTAGCTATACCATCTGCAGACACTATGTGTCCCACATACTGCACAGATGTCTGGCAGAAGATGCACTTGTCTAAGGATAACTTTAGGCCAGCCTGTTCCAAACAATCCAGGACTTTGCACAGCCAATCTTGTGTTCTTCTAAAGTGCGCCGAACACTATAATGTCATCCAGGTACACCAGACACACCAACAGGTGCATGTTCCCTACCACACGCTCCATGAGTCACTGAAACGTGGCTGGAGCTCCAGATACTCCCTAAGGCATGCGATTTAAATTGGTAAAACCCTAAAGGGCAGATGAATGCTGTCTTCTCCCGGTGTCATGGGCACTCGATAGTATCCACTGCGGAGGTCAAGGACAGAGAACCAGCAGCTACCATTCAGGCTATCCAAGGCATCATCCACCTGGGGCATTATGTATTGGTCAGGGATTGTCCGCCAGTTCAGAGTGCGATAATCGACGCACATGCGCACCTTTCCACTTTTCTTTCGTACTACAACGATCGGAGATGCATAGGGGCTCCTGGATTCCTCAATGATACCTGCTTGAACCAGTTCCTGTAGGTGCTGCCTCACATCTTCAATATCAGCCGAGGCTAATCGTCTTGACCTCTCTCGAAAAGGCCGACCATCCTGCATTTGGATATGGTGCTCCACATCATGTGCACACCCAACATCCCATTCATGCATAGAGAAAACAGCCTTCCTGTTGACTAACTTCTCACACAGGCAGTCCTTCCACTTAGCAGGAATGGGGGAATCCCCAAACTGGAAACTATCCCTCCTAAAAGATGTAGCCTTGGTCTTCTCTTGGGATGGGAGGGCCCCCCTCGCTCGCTGGTATGCAGCGTTACATAAAGCGTGCATTGGCAGCTCCTGCAGATAGTTGTTCCCTGCCATCTCACGGCATTTCCACGCCAATCTCTGGAACAGGTTTGCATTTGTCCTTCGGATTAAAGGTGCATACTCCCTTCCTTTTGGATCTGGGCAGACCAGTGCCAAAGTTTCTATTTCCTGGAAACTGAACATTTAACAGGATATATCCCCGATAGGGGCAGGAGTCACAGCCAATTCCCCAGACTGTCAGGCCAGACAGGGGACGCAAGGGTAAATGCTGCAGGTGTTCTTGGTAGTAAGATTCATAAAGTATGGTGACCTGTGATCCACTGTCCAGCAATGCCTTACACAATCATCCTTCTATACGAACGGGTACTATAGCCTGGGGGCCTATCAGCCCATCTGGGTAACCCCTGTTTGTGTTTTTTTCTGGGGAGCGTTGGAATTTCAGGGTCTTGGGTTGCTCCTTCCCCAAGCCCTGTTGATGTTTCCCTGAAGCTTCCTAATGGTCTGCTGCAATCTCTGAGATACCCTTGCATGATCTGTCTTGTTTTGGCAGTCCAAGGCATAGTGACCATCTCTTCCACAGTTAGCCAATGAGAAGGTTTCTGTTGTATCACCCCTCCTGCTACTCTCCCCTCTTGAGGATGGCACAGTATGTCCCTGAGCCTTCATCATGGCCACTTCTCAGGTCAAATCTCTCAGTGCTGCTGCCACTGACGGGGCCTCTTCCATCTCTCCAAGCACTGTGGTGGTGTGACTCCCTACCATCTTTGGCTGCACCACTGCATCCACTTGCAACAATCGCTCCTCCTCTTCACGTATCTCTCGAATGAGCTTGTGGAATGGGGTGGGGGGGGCTTTGGGCCCGCTCCCTCACCTGCAGTCACCACAACATCAACCCATCTTGTCGGGTGCCCCGAAGGATTTGCTACAACCTAGCAGAATGCCCTCCTTCTGCACTATCTGCTGTAGCAAATCCTCTAATCTGATGAAATCCGACAATCGTTCGTGGGGCTCCTGATAGGTATGGTGGAAACGATAATACAGGTCTTCACTGCGATCAGTAGTACCGTAAACACTCTCAATAGCAGTTAAATAGTCTTGCACTGTGGCAGCTGGTTGGGAGTCTTTCAGGGCTTAGATAATTTGCATGGCTGGTCCCCTCAGACTCTCAAGCACACGTTTCTGCTTCTCAGCATCAGAGCATACCCACTCTTGGACAAGTGGCACTGTAAAATCTCTCCAGGTCTCGTAATCATCCTCCCCTGAAGGTACAGGTGACACCCTCGAGAATGAACGTAACCGCTTGTATGGTGCACTTTCATATACCGGCTTCAATGCATCTTTGAGAGCGTTTCCGAACTCTTTGGCCCATCCCACCAGGCTGGGTGCTGCAGGTGTTGGAGCCCCTCCTAATGCCAAAATTAATTCTTCTCTTGTCTGCTTCTCATCCACCATCAGAGCATGCAATTTCTGCACTAAAGAATCCACCTCAAGTGACACGGACACACTAGGAGGGGACTGCTCTGCCCCCAGAATTGTCCAGGGGATACCTTCTACTTGCACCTCTTTGGGCACTTTATCAAGATCTGCTTCCTTGGAGTGAGTACATAGTGCTACCATGCCCGTCACTTTGCGGTTGTAAATACGGGTGTGGACCTTTACCCTCCCCAGTATTTCAGCTGTATCTAGGCTCTCCTCAATTTCATTTGGTTCCATCTCTTCTGGGAATCCCACCACCAGCACAGCTTTGGTTACTGGGATTTGTGCCCCTTGGCACAGATCTTCTAATAATCCTCTTTTTTTTTTTTTTTTTTTTTTTAAACTGAGATGAAAGTCTCTTTCTTCTGTGAAGAAGAGCCCAGGGTGCGCAATGTAGGTGTGTGCGTGTGTGTACTGCAAATTCCCCACAAAGCCACACAGAGCGACCACCTCCCCACTTAACTAGCTACAGCCTCCCTCCTTGTTCCCAGTGCAGAGTCACAAGTCCCAGTACTCGCAGCTCCATGCAGTTCTGGGCAGCAGTGATACTGGACCCAGCTCCGGCCTGTCCTTCTGGGGCGATTCCTCCCTGGCACAGTGCTCCTCTCCTGGCTCCTGTCTTGGGGTGTCCTCCCGATCGGCCCTGTCCTTCCCAGTCTTCAGGCAGGTTCTCTCTGCTCCCTTTGGAAGGGCCTGCTGGCTGCTCTCCCTCTCCCTCTCAGCTCCTTTTTTCTTACTCTCGCCCTCCCTCCTAGGAAAAAGATTTAAAGGGGCCATGCTCTCTAAACCCCAAAGGGGTTACATGTGGATGCCAGAACTGGACATAGTATTTAAGTAGCAGTGGCACCAGTGCCAAATACAGAGGTACCGTAATTCTCTCCTCTTTCTCGAGGTTCCCATTTATGCATCCCAGGATCACATTAGCTCTTTTTGATTACAGCATTGCATTGGGAGCTCACGTTCTGTTGCATGGGCGGTGCGTATAAGAGGATCGGGGAGGCTAAGACTCCCCAAAACCAAAAAGGCTGGTCGTGCTGGATGCAGTGCGGGTCACTTCCCTTTGGAGGCCCGCTGGCCCACCACCTCTTGAGCACCAGAATCTCCCTGGAAGTGTGTGTGTGTGTGTGAGAGTAAATCAGCATTTGGACTGTGGCCTGCACACTGCCCTGGGGTCCTGCCCTACCTCTGCCCTGTCCTTGCTCCTCCTCTTCCCGCCCCCACTCCGTCTCTTCCTCCCGATACCCCCACAACCTGCTGCTCACTCCTCTCTGCCCCCCATCGCTCACCCTTAAGGGAGGAAGAAAGTGAGGGGCCCTGGACCCCCTGTTCCAGTGGCCCTTAGCTGAGTTGCTTTGGCATAAGCACAGCAAGAGTTCCACTCACTCAACTAAGGGCCACTTTTTTCCTGTCTTAAGGGCGAGCAACGGGAGGGGAGGGGAGGGGATGAAAAGGAGTGAGGGGTGGGCAGGGGGGTCTTGGGGGAAGAGGTGGGCCAAGGGTGGGGCCTCGGGGGGGGGGGGGAAGAGGCAGGGCAGGGCCTCATGGGGGATGGGGCCACGGTCTGGGTGCTTCTAGGGGAGTTTTTCACACTCACGTAGCCTCTGCAAATGAAAGACTCATGAGCCACCTAAGTTCAGCTGATTATCCACCATAACTCCCAAATCTTTTTCAGAGTCACTGCTTCCCAGAATAGAGCCCCCCATTTTGTAAATATGACCTACATTTTTGTTCCTAGTTGCATATATTTACATTTGGCTGTATTAAAGCACATGTTGTTTGCTTGCACCCAGCTTACCAAACGATTCAAAATGTTCTGCATCAGTGACCTGTCCTCTCCATTATTTACCACTCCCCCAATTTTTTGTGTCATTTGCGAACTTTATCAGATTTTGTTTTCTTCCAAGTAATTGATAAAAATATTAAATAACAAAGGTCCAATAACTGGTTCCTGCAGGACCCTACTAGAAACACAGCCATTTGGTAATTTCCCATCTACATTTATATTTTAAGACCTCAGCTTTTAATCCACTTAATGTGTTTACATACATCATTTCTATCATTTTGTTTTTTTAATCAAGATGTCGTGTGATACCAAGTCAAATGCCTTACAGAAGTTGAAGTATATTGCATCAACTCTATTACCTTGATCAACCACACTTCTAATCTCATAAAAATATATCAAATTAGTTTGACAGGATCCCTCTTCCATAAGCCCATGTTGAATGGCATTAATTACATTACCCTCCTTTAATTATTTATTAATAGAGTCCCATATTAGCCACTCCATTTCCTTGCTTGGGTCAATATCAGATTGATAGGCCTATAATTATCCCATTTATTCTTTTATATTTTAAATATTGGCACAACATTAGCTTTCTTCCAGTCGTCTGTAACTTCCCCAGTGCTCCAAGAGTTATTGAAAATCAACATTAACAGTCCAGTGAGCTACTCTTTTAAAAACACTTGCCTTTGTTTTCCAAAGAATGTCCATAATCTTTGGAGCTACCATCTACATATTTCTACTGGTCACATACTACTTGCTCTTCTTGATGATCTGATCTTGCCAACATTTTGCTGTCTATCAGATACCACTACCAATTTTTCTTTTAAATCCTTTCATGATTTAATGATGCTCAGTCTTCTAAACAGAAAATATCAGGCTAGTTTTCTGTTTTTTATTTAAAAAGAGAATTCACAACTATCTTGGGTTGTGTGATCCTTGCCAACCTGCACATTTCTTGGAAAATAAGATTACAAAGAGCCATCATTTGGCTGAAGAATAGCTGCATAGGAAGAAAAAAATCACCACTATTTGAATTTATAGCACTCCTTTCAGTCAAAGTGCTGAGAATCACCTTTCAAAGTGGGGAATGTGTCCTCAACTCTTACTGAATTGCCCAAAGACCCCAAAGTGCTTTACATACTAAATATATATGAATCACATCACCCAAAACTGAAGGTGCCTCTGTTTTACATTCCAAAGATGTCTGCTCCAGCAGCAGTGTCTTCTAATGTGCTAAAGCATTGGTTTTAAAGAGACATTATTAATGGCACAAGAGCAAACTATCCCAATGGGATACCAATCCTACAGGAAAGATAGGAGGTATGGTAAAAGACCACATTGGTTTAACAAAGAGATCTTCAATGACCTGAAACTAAAAATAGAGGCATACAAAAAGTGGAATCTAGGTCAAATTATGAAGGATGAATATTAAAAATAAACCACACATAAGCATGTAGGGACAAAGTTCAAAAGACCAAGGCACAAAATGAGATTAAACTAACAAGGGACATAAAGGGTAAGAAAACATTTTACAAATACATTAGAAGCAAGAGAAATACCAAGGACAGGATAGGCCCATTACTCAATGAGGAATGAAAACAATAACAGAAAATGCAACGAAGGCCAAAGTTTTCACCAAAAAAACGGAATCAGTGTTTGGATGAGTGGCATAGTGAACATCAGTGCAAATGGGGTAGGATCTGAGGCTAACGTAGGAAAAGAACAAGTTAAGAATTACTTAGGCAAGTTAGATGTCTTCAAGTCGGCAGGTCCTGACGAAATATGTCTGGATTACTTAAGGAACTGGCTAAAGAGATCTCTGAGCCATTAGTGGTTATCTTTGAGAACTTGTAGCGGATAGGAGAGATCCCAGAGGACTGGAAAAGGGCAAATATAGTACCTATCTATAAAAAGGGGAATAAGGACAACCCAGGTAATTATAGACCAGTCATCCTAACTTCGGTACCCAGAAAGATAATGGAGCAAATAATCAAGTAATCAATTTGTAAGCCCCTAGAAGAAAAATAAGGTGATAAGAAACAGTCAACATGGATTTGTCAAGAACAAATCATGTCAAACAACCTAGTATCCTTCTTTGACAGGGTAACAAACCTTGTGGATAGGTGGCAGCAGTAGATATATCTCAACTTTAGTTAGGCTTTTAATACAGTTTACATGACTTTCTCATAAACAAACTAGAGGAATGTTGCCTAGATTAACCTGCTGTAAGGTTAAAGGGTGCACAGCTGAGTGGAAAAGCATACTCAGAGTAGTTATCAATGGTTCACAATCAAGCTGGAAGGGCATATTGAGTGGGGTCCCGCAGGGATCTCTCCTTGGTCTGGTTCTATCCATCTATAATGGATAATGGCATAGAGAATATATTTATAAAGTTTGCATATGATGCTAAGCTAAGAGGGGTTGCAAGTACTTTTGAGGATAGGATTAAAATTCAAAATCATCTGGACAAATTTGAGAAATGATCTGAAGTAAATAGGATGAAATTCAGTAAGGACAAAGGCTAAGTCAGGGTTCGTCAGCCTTTGGCACGCAGCCCATCAGGGAAAGCCATTGGCGGGCCAGGACGGTTTGTTTAACTGTAGCATCCGCTGCGGGAAGCGGTGGCCAGCACATCCATTGGCTCGCGCCGCTTCCTGTAGCCCCCATTGGCCGGGGATGGCGAACCACGGCCAGTGGGAGCTGCGATCGGCTGAACCTGAGGACGCTGCAGGTAAACAAACTGTCCCGGCCCACCAGTGGCTTTCCCTGATGGGCCGTGTGCCAAAGGTTGCTGATCCCTGGGCTAAGTACTCCACTTAAGAAGGAACAATCAGTTGCACACATACAGAATGGGAAATGACTGCCCTAGGAAGGAATACTTCAGAAAATTATGTGGGGGATATGGTGAATCACAAACCAAATATGCATCAATTGTGAAATACTGTTGCAAAAAAGTTATATCATTATGGGATGTATTATCAGGTGTGTTGTAAGCAAGACACGAAAAGTAATTCTTCCTCTCTATTCAGCACGGATATAGCTTCAACTGGAGTATTGTGTCCAATTCTGGGTACCACACCTTGGGAAAGATGTGGCCAAATTGGAGAAGGTCCAAAGGTAGGGGCTAGAAAACATGACCTATGAGAAAATATTGAAAAATTTGGCTTTGTTTAGTCTGGAGAAGAGAAGGCGGGAGGGATGGGGATGACATGATAGTCTTCAAATACATAAAAGGTTCTTATAAAGAGGAGGATGAGAAATTGTACTCCTTAACCACTGAAGACAGGAAAAAGAAGTAATGGGCTTAAATTTCAGCAAGAGAGATTAATGTGAAACCTTAGGAGAAACTTCCTAACTGCTAGGGTGGTTAAGCACTGCAGCAAATTACCTAGGCAGTTTGTAGAATCTGTCATTGGAGGTTTTAAAAAACAGGTTAGAGGAACACCTGTCAGGGATGATCTAGATAATACCTAGTCCTTCCTCAGTGCAGGGAACTGGACTAGATGACTCACTGACATCCCTTCTAGTCCTACATAGAATCATAGAATCATAGAATATCAGAGTTGGAAGGGACCTCAAGAGGTCATCTAGTCCAACCCCCTGCTCAAAGCAGGACCAATTCCCAGCTACATTCTATGATTCAGAGGGGAGTGCTACCTATACCTCCAACTGCAGTCAGGGTTCTCTCACTGTATTGACTAAATTAAATTTGCTTAACTTGTAAGAACTAACCAAGGGGTAATGATTGCAGATTAACCATTTGGCTTTTTATTAATCTAAAACCCATTACCGAAATATTTCATAGATAGTGCCCTTCTATGTATTTCTAATACACTGTGTTACCACCCCGGAACTACTGGGGGTGTTCAGTGGCTCCCATGCAGAAGTCCTCATTTATCTGTCGAGAACAAAGACAAAGAGAAATATAGTGTTGCTGAGGAGCAGGAAATTTGGCAAGACGCTGCAAATATCTGGCTGCATCATCACATTGGAGAAACTGAAATCAGAAACTGACCCTCTGGATATGTTTTAACTTCTTTCCAAGATATTAACAGACAGTAGTTAGGTCCAGATTCCAGTTATGCTTCTTCAGGCGTTTGAGCCAGTCTGAAAACACACCCGTCATCTCTTTATCTGATATATCTACATCAAAGGCCAAGAAACTGTGTGCAGTTTCTTTCTCTTTACACCACTGCCAAATCCATTCCAACATATAATACCCCCAGGTGTGAACAAAACTCTCCTTGGAAGTGGTCTTAGCTGAGATAGTATACTTGATATCTCCAGTATTTCAAAACACTAGATCAGTGTTTCTCTGACTTTTCTGGCTAGACCCTCCCTTCTACCCCACCTCACATGTGTCATGCCCCTGTGTATTTGATGCACAACTCATCATTTGTCCAGTCAGTTTTCTTCCTCTCCTGACCTTTTTCTTTTCTCAATTCCTTTCCCGCTCCCCCTCTCAACTTCTTTTTTCCTTCTTTACCTTATACTCTTTCCCCCTTGGTGATCATTCCTTCTAGGGCTTTTGTATCCATATGTTAAGAATCCAGGTGCTAGTGATCTGAGTATTGTCATCTTCCATCCTGTGCTGATAAAGTTTTGATTCTTTGGTACTTTGGGGGAAAAGAATCGGAATCTGCTTTTTCGGCTAGTGCAGAAAATGTTGGACTACAGTGTGTATTCCCCATAATGATCCAATTTTCAGTTCCGTTTCAGTTTTGGGAGCAACCAAATGAACCATGATTCCCTGAACTGATACAGGAATGCTGGAGGGAATTCCAAGAATGGCCGCCATGGCATTTACACTGTATAAATCCAGACAATGTCCGTGTCCAACACATTCTTGTTGAATGCTGGAGTTGGCCACGTTTTATTTTTACTGCTAAATTACCAAGACAAATCTTATTTTATGGCACAGTCACTCAATCTGTATATATCTCACATTTTCCTGCCTTTCAAAAACTGTTTCATCTCCAGAAATAGCCACATCAATGATTAATTCTGCTTTCAAGTTTTCTTAAATAAGCCCATGTCATGCTGGGCTTTCTCTACCTGTACAGCTGTTGAGTCATACAGAATTTATATATCGTTATTCTGAAGTATTTCTTGGTGTTATATCTCCATACTTCATCACATTCTAGTTTACACTTCAACAATCCCCGGTGCAGATGATTTTCACCTGCTTGATAATGTAACTTGTCAATGAACCTGCAAAGATTGATCATCGAGTTGTAACATGTTGAATTATTTCTGGTTTCCTATTGCACAGACAGCCTGCTGGCAGGACTCTTACAGACAGGGGAATGTCATGGGCAGAAATGAGTCATATTGCTAGCTGGGTTGCCTATCCTTTTTTTCTAAAGTTCCAATCTCTCCAAAACTATTATAATACTAAGAAAATAATTTTGTGTGAAGGTTTTTCTTTTCTTAATTTCCCCCGTGACCCAATACATTGGGTTGGGACAGATACATCCAATTGTATACTGCAGTCATAACTGATGTAAGCTATCCCAACAAAGTATGTTGGCCTGGAAATTCAATAAAAATGCAGTTCTCAAAATATTAACTTAATAATTAAAACTGGATTCTTCCATCCAAAACAGCACAAGTGGCTGTGGCTGATCAGCTAAAATACAAGCCACATTCCAATAAATCTGGGTTCCGTAGAACTACCCTCCAGCTAATTGCATGAGCCAACTTTTCTTCTATTCCCAAAAGTGCAGGTCTAATATCTAACACTCAAATTTCTGATCTGAAAATGACTGCTTGGCTTTGTGTTGAGTTCTCTCTCCTCAGTGTTCTGCATGAAGGAAGGGGGGAAGAATTAAGAACAATGAATAGAATGAAATGTGAATGATAGAGGAAGAAATGTTTATTATATATTATTGGGCCTGATTCCTCACTCCACTATGGTCCCTTTGTACCACTCTGCCGTCGGCTTAATCAACCAACTGGTAATTCCCCCTAAGTGGGACCCTCAGATGATGTACAGTCACCAAAGCATCTCCCTACTGCATTATTGAAGTCCCATGCTTGGTGTGGTTAGGGCATGGTTTCCCCACTATTTTCTCCTGCTCCTGGTACAGGTAATAAGCGTATGGAATAAGTTACTAACTAAGCAACAATGGAATGAAGGAAGGGGTATAAATGGAGTTCAAGAGATCCCTCCTTCTTCAAAGCAATGAAGTTATTGAGCGAGTGTAAGATGAGGAGAGTGGGGTTAAGCTAATGTTAAAATTAGAAAAATAAGATGAAATATGTTGGATTGTTTAAGGCTCTTTTCCAGTTCCTCAAACTTTGTATAATCTTCATGAATTATTTCATATTACTGAGCAGGCCATGCTCCTTTTTTCCTTTTTAATTAAATTTTAATTTAAAGTGCTGCTAATGACATCTCAAAAGCCATCAAACTGAATGGGTTTTTTCAACCATTTAAAGATGCATATCTCCAAATTGTTAATACTTGGCCATTAGAGTGAAACAAACTGTCTTGCATCTTTTTTTTCCCCCACTCTATCTCTTTTATGAGGTACATTACAGAAGGGAGACAGAACAATGAACTGAAGTGTGGAGATTTTAAGTTTTCCTTCTTTAAAATAGTCTTTTAGTGCCCCAAAAAAACAAACCAGATTGATGGCCCAGGAGATGAAAGTCCTCCATTTATTTACAAGTGCACCAGGTCTTTGCAAGTGGGCACTACATGAGTGCACTGGACTGGGATGTTAGAGACATGGGTTCTAGTCTGTCTCTGCTATTGGTCTGGTGGGTGACCTTGGACAAGTTGCTTCACCTCTCTGTGCCTCAGTTTCTTTGTCTATAAAATGAGGATAACAATACTGGCCTCCTTTGTAAAGTGATTTGGGATCTATTGATTAAAAAAGTGCTACATAAGTGTTAGGTATTATTATCCCATACCAGAATGCCTCAGCCCAGGGCTGAAGGCTCCGCTGTCCTAGGCAAGAAGATAACTGTCTATCCATGCTCATTAGCTGGTTGGAAATTGTCCATCAAAACCTCTTTTTAATGGAAAATGGCTCTTTTGTTAAAATGGAGATTTCCACCAAAATCTCCATTTTCAATTACGTTTTTGCAGAAAAACTGACCTCTTTTGTTTACATTTTCAGCAACATCAACTATTTCACTTGAAAACCTAAAACCTTTTGTTTTTCAACAACCCCCCCAAAACATTTTCATCTTTTGGGGGGGGGGACACCAATCAGTTTGAATGGAAATTGAGGCCCTGATTCAGGAAAGCATTTAAGCACATGCTTAACTTAAATCCCATTCAAGTCAATGGGACTTGAGCCCAAGCATGTGCCCAAGTGCTCTTCTGAACTAGAAACTAGCCATATGTCTAGGAGTTTTCCTAAATCAGGGCTGCCCAGAGGATTCAGGGGGCCCGGGGCAAAGCAATTTCGGGGGCCCCTTCCATAAAAAAAAATTGCAATACTATAGAATACTATATTCTCGTGGGGGGCCCCGTGGGGCCCGGGGCAAATTGCTCCACTTGCCCCCCCCCATCCTCCGGGTGGCCCTGTCCTAAATTATGGCCTCAATCCTCCTCTGAGTCTATTAACAAGGAAGAAAGTGCAAGTGAGTTTTGTAACTGGGATAATAGTTCTAGTGATGTAGACACTAGAAACTGAACTGAGACCACTGAACACTTTCAAATGTGCCAAACACCCAATAGACAGTTATTATTGGCATGTGGTAAATTTGTTATTATTACTGTTCAGGAGGCAGCCATTTTGGGATTTTATTTTATTTAGCAGTTGAGTTAAGTAACAATCATTACTGTTCAGAAAATGGGGAGATAATTTTGTGACACTTCTGTTGAAATACTCTTAGTTATTTGAAAATTTTGACCGGCTCAAGTATTTTAATAGTCATCACTAGGGAAAGCTCTCATATATATATATTTTTAAATTCTATACTCCACTTATTACAATGACAGAGGTCAGAGGCTCCATACGTTGCTACTAATCTAATGCATTCAGTCTCTCCTAAATTTATACTCTTAAGTATAATAATATTAAAAAGTACTCTAGAGATGCAGAGAAACAATGGAAAGGCAAATCCCAAAGCAAACAACTTTGCATGTCTTGCATTCCATAAGTAGCCTGCATTCAGAGTATATGGAGAATTACTGTATGCCCAATAAGCAACTATATTATAATAATGCTGTTAAATGAAAAATCATTTATCACAGCACGCCCAGCACATGAGTTGAAGCCATTCCTCTCTCTCACTCACCCCCTCAGCTCTGAGTCACAGTGAGATTCTGTACCCTTTTCCACAAATTGGATTGTTTTGGCTGGAACTAGATGGACACATATGTTACCACCTGCTGCACATTCTTTAGTTCTCAACTTTTACAACAGCTTGGTTTTGATCTTTGAACAGTTTGTTCAGTGGAGAAAGTGGAAGCAGGAGGATAGTATGCTCCTCATATTGCTCTTGATACTGTGCAATAAATACGATTCTGGTTTTTCCTCAGGCTGGTGAAATAGTTGCTGTTCCTAGTTGATACCGGAGTATGTAGGTGGTAACAGAGGCTATAGGGTTACTCTTCTACAGTTCTACAAATCCCACTCATGTTCCTGAACATGTTTGTTGAGCCAGTGTTGGAAAGAAACTCCACATACTGGATGTTGACTCTTTGAGTCAAATTTTACATTCGTCTCCAAATATGCAGATGCAGAATTTTTGTCAAAACTGGAATTTGCATGCCTGTGTGTGTGTTCAAATGGGGTTTTGTACATGCAAACAAAGGCATTCATTTTACAAGTGCAAATTTAGAAAGAGCAGCTAAATATTTGGCCTCTTTCTCTTGCGAGAGAGTTCACTTCTAGTGACAGTAGATGAAGCAGCAACAGGATGCACTCTTTTCTCCTTCTTTAATGTATTTCTTTTGCCACTCTTCACTCTCTGCCTTTTTATACACACACAACAGTCCAACCACGAGGTCAACCAGACAAAAAGAATCCTGGTCAAACTGAGAATATGACAGAGTTCCACTGGTTCCTCTGTGAAAGTTCACTCAGCTTGCTGGCCTAATTTCTCACATGCACAGTTGTAGTTAGAGCTGGCTTCATAGTCAAAAAAGCCGGAGCCACAAAAACCTTCATGAATAAAAAACACTCAATTTAGTTTGTTATGGTTTGTGTGATTGTATTATTTATTAGCTAATATGAGGGGGCAAGGAGTCCGGGAGAGCTGGCTGTATTTTAAAGAAGCCTTATTGAGGGCACAGGAACAAACCATCCCAACGTGCAGAAAGAATAGCAAATAAGGCAGGTGACCAGCTTGGCTTAACAGTGAAATCTTCGGGGAGCTTAAACTCAAAAAGGAAGCTTACAAGAAGTGGAAATTTGGACAGATGACTAGGGAGGAGTATAAAAATATTGCTAGAGCGTGAAGGGGTGTAATCAGGAAGGCCAAGGCACAATTGGAGTTGCAGCTAGCAAGGGATATAAAGGGTAACAAGAAGGGTTTCTACAGGTACGTTAGCAACAAGAAGAAGATCAGGGAAAATGTGGGATCCTTACTGAATGGGGGAGGCAACATGGTGACAGATGATGTTGAAAAAGCTGAAGTAGTCCATGCTTTTTTTTTTTTTTTTGCCTCGGTCTTCACAAACAAGGTCAGCTCCCAGACTGCTGTACTGGGCAATACAGTATGGGGAGGAGGTGAGCAGTCCTCATTGGTGAAAGAACAGATTAAGGACTATTTAGGAAAGCTGGACGTGCACAAGTCCATGGGTCTAGATCTAATACATCCAAGGGTGCTGAGGGAGTTGGCTGATGTGATTGCAGAGCCATTGGCCATTATCTTTGAAAATTCATGGTGATTGGGGGGAGATCCCGGACGATTGGAAAAAGACAAATATAGTGCCCATATTTTAAAAAGGGAAGAAAGAGAATCCTGGGAACTATAGATGTGATATATCTTGACTTTAGCAAAGCTTTTGATACGGTCTAACATAGTATTTTTGCCAGCAAGTTAAGAAAGTATGGATTGGATGAATGGACTATAAGTCGGATAAAAAGCTGGCTAGATTGTCAGGCTTAATGGATAGTGATCAATGGCTCAATGTCTAGTTGGCAGCTGGTATCAAGTGGAGTGCCCCAGGGGTCAGTCCTGGGACCGGTTTTGTTCAACATCTTCATTAATGATCTGGATGATGGGATTAATTGCACCCTCAGCAAGTTCGTAAATGACACTAAGCTCAGGGGATAGGTAAATACAATGGAGGGTAGGGATAGGGTCCAGAGTGACCTAGACAAATTGGAAGATTGGGCCAAAAGAAATCTGATAAGGTTCAACAAGGACAAGTGCAGAGTTCTGCACTTAGGAAGGAAGAATCCTATGCACTGCTACAGGCTGGGGACTGACTGGCTAAGCAACAGTTCTGCAGAAAAGGACCTGGGGATTACAGTGGATGAGAAGCTGGATATGAGTCAGCAATTTGTCCTCTTTACCAAGAAGGCCAACGGCATATTGGGTTGTATTAGTAGGAGCATATCAAGGGAAGTGATTATTCCCCTCTATTCGTCGCTGGTGAGGCCACACCTGGAGTATTGCATCCAGCTTTGTTCCCCCCATTACAGAAGGGATGTGGACAAATTGGAGAGAGTCCAGCGGAGGGCAATGAAAATGATTAGGGGGCTGGGGCACATGACTTACGAGGAGAAGCTGAGGGAACTGGGGTTATTTAGTCTGCAGAAGAGAAGAGTGAGGGTGGATCTGATACCAGCCTTCAACTATCTGAAGGGGGATTCCAAAAAGGATTGGAGCTCAGCTGTTCTCAGTGGTGACAGATGACAGAACAAGAAGCAATTGTCTCAAGTTGCAGTGAGGGGGAGGTCTAGGTTGGATATTAGGAAACACTATTTCACGAGGATGGTGGTGAAGCACGGGAATGGGTTACCTAGGGAGGTGGTGGAATCTCCATCCTTAGAAATTCTTAAGGCCTGGCTTGACAAAGCCCTGGCTGGGATGATTTACTTGGGGTTGGTCCTGCTTTAAGCAGGGGGTTGGACAAGATTACCTCCTGAGGTCTCTTCCAACCCTAATTTTCAATTATTCTAATAGCTAATTTGGAGCTTTAGACCTGGTTAAGTAGCCACTCTTTGACAAAAGAATAGCTGGATGTTCCCATCCACCTAGACTTTCTGTCTCCTGAAGCTTGGCTGGAGATGACTCACAAAGAAGGGAAAGAGCTATAAGAAAGGAGTGGAGATGTCCCAAGTCATCTCTCCCCTTCTCTCTACCCACAACATCAACAACACCTGAAGAACAAAGGTAGCAACACTGGACCGGAGGAGAGTTTCTGATTGAAAGGAGTTCATCCAGTAAGACTGATGAGACATGAGAGAAATCTTTGCTTTGAATTCACTTAGTTTTGTCAAGTTAGGTATTAGCTGTGTTTTACTTTTATTTTCTTGTAACCAATTCTGACTTTTATGCCTTATTACTTGTAATCACTAAAAATCCATCTTTCTGTGTTTAATAAACTTGTTTTACTATTTTATCTAAATCAGCGTGTTTGGATTGACATGTTTGGGAAACTCCATTTGGGATAATAGGACTTGTGCATATCATTTCTTTTAATAAAAGACAGACTTTATATGAGCTTGTATTGTCCAGGAGAGGACTAGGTAGTACAAGACATACATTTCTTGGGGAAAGTAATTTCTTGGGGAACTTCTTTGGGGGGAGGGATAGCTCAGTGGTTTGAGCGTTGGCCTGTTAAATCCAGGGTTGTGAGTTCAATCCTTGAAGGGGCCATTTAGGGAACTAGGGTAAAAATCTGCCTGGGGATTAGTCCTGCTTTGAGCAGGGGGTTGGACTAGATGACCTGCTGAGGTCCCTCCCAACCCTGCTAGTCTATGATTCTGTGAAAGTCTGGGACTGGGAATTTGCTAATGTTGCTCTGCAGTGTAATCCATGAGTGGCTGGCCATAGCACTCATAACTGGGACAGATTTACATGCTCATGACTGGGTGTAAGCAGACCAGGAGTAGGAGTTTTCATAGCAAAGCAGGTTGGAGAACTGAGGGGACACAGCTGTTCATCAGTCCAGACTGTGCCCTGGTCAATGTCACAACTGGAACTTGTGGCAAAATAAAAAGGTGACCCAAAAAAATTCCTCTTTTAATTTCAAGTTGTTGACCTTTCAAAAAATGTCAAAAGTCAAAAACTGTTGGGTGGAGAGTATAATGAAAATGTCACCAATTTTCCCCACCATTTTTGAAAAATGTTGAATTTTGAAATTCCATCAACATTTTGAAATTCAAAAATTTGTGTTCCACTCCATTATTGACTCAAGCAAATTCTCTTTAGTAGATGAGAACAGAGCTTATAGCTACATTACTAGTAGATATCCTCTCGTGATTTTAAAAATATCATTATTATTTTTACTACTACTGCATATAGAATAAAAATCAGTGCTTCTGAAAGACTGCCACACTTTGCGGCATATTTGCAAGGTCTGCTTACTGCAAAGCTGCAACATTTGAAGTCATCCAGTTTGTTCCTTATGTTGGACCTCTCACTCAGAACTGTCTTACTGCTGTAGTCGGAGCAACAGAGAGATTGTGCTTGTCCTTTTATTCTATTGGGGGGGGGAGGGAAGATGGGCTTGATTTTCCGCTGGCTTGGTGTTTGCTAGCCATTTACAGCTGTACAAAGGGAGTATAAAATTAAACCATTCTGAACTGGAAACATTTGGCACCTATTCTGCAGAGGAGGATGTGTCTATACAAAGTTTAAGTCCATAGAGAATCAGGCCGGATGTTTTCAAAATACATTGTGAGGTTGCCTCTTCTATACGTTTCGGGGGCGGGGAGGGAGGAGAGAATTGGTGTGAAAGTGAATTCAGCCAGGCGGTAAGTTTTTACTAATCTATTTGTCCCTCTACCACCTTCCCCCATTGGGATGTTTGTGTTCGGAGTGGTCTTGTTTTCCTCTGTCACTAAAAAGTTGAAACTTTTTTTACCTTAATAAAAGCCTTAACATTAAAACTATATGGGACAAAATGGCTGAGTAGGCAGTAAACTGCTCCAGACATGAAGAGCCTGTTTCTGGTTTGATACAGTTATGTAATTGTTGCAGCCATTAGTAAATTGCCCAGTCTTAAAGTGTTAATCACTTTAAAGACTGGTCAGTTCCCATATGTTGGCTATGGGTCTTTACAAGGAGACATGCTAGGTAGAGGAATGGTTTCTAGCCTTGGAACATGGGGCCAAGTAGGGACTCTTGCCTAGTGCATGTTCAAGCAGACTTAGTGTCCCCTCTGTTAGCAAAACCCGCTTATCCCCTCTCTGTCTTCCTCTCCCCACTGCTCATTCTTGGTTGCTGTCTCATTGGGAACCATTGAGAAAGGCAGGGGGAGGTAGCATGTCTGGCAAGAGCAGGTCTTCGGGAAGAGGCTGTTGCAGAGTCTAGAACAGTTCCATGCTTAGATGTTGAGCGAACACTTGGGAAGAACAGGGTGGGGAACATGAGGCTCCCCACCTACTGGGATTTCAGGCCTAGGGAAGGCTGAGGAGAAGGCAGGGGTCTTGTTGGGAGTGGGGGAGAGCCCAGAAGTGAGGTGGGGTCATTTCAGGCAAGTGGAAAGAGAGTGAACTTGGATCCCATTTCTCATCTTAGAATCCTAAAGACCAGGATCCTTAGGTTTCTAAAGGTTTAATGAACCCAAAGTGAGTGTGAGTGTGGAAGAGCAAGCTGTAAGGAATGGAACAAGTACAAGGCGAGTTTAGTAGAAAAATGGAAAATATTTGGCATAATGCTAAAATTACTGGTCTGGCACATTGGTGTGGCAGAGTTGACTAACTTAGAGGATATACTTTCATTTTAATTAACAGGCCAGCTAAATTTAAGGAAATCAGAAGGATTAAGATAAATGTACTGAAATACTGGTCTTCTGTTCTTTTCTATACATGGAGGATGAACATGTGTGCTGTATTTTGGATTAGAAGTTTGAAAAAAATAAACATCTATAAAACTATTCTAGCAGCTGTTTGCAGCATATGGAAATATATCATCCTATCACCCATTCTTTAAATTATAAAGTACAAATATTTCCACTAGTTAACTCAGTTACAGAATACCAATAATAGATTCAAGGTTTAGTGATTAATCTCTTGGATTAAGTTATTTCCAAATCACTATATTTATTAGACTGATGGGCCCATCAAAGACTAGATGGTGAATGAGTGTTCTCTATACTCAGTCTGTGTAATATTTTCAAAAGCATTCAGTATTGGCCTAACTCTGCTCCCAGTGAAGTCTACAGGAATTTTCCATTGACTTCAATAAAAGCAGATTTAGGCCAGCACTGAGCACTTTTGAAAAATCCCACTCTTTATTATAAAGCATCTAGCACATCTCTTTATCTGTCTATATTGATGGTGGTCAGTGTGAGAAGCATTAATTTCACACCTACAGTGCAAATGCAAATATCCATTGTGGTGCCGGTACAGGCAATACTCTTCTTTTAAACCAAGATATGAACATGTGATGGGGTGTCCATCCCACACAGGTGAACATAGGATTAATGGGAGTCAGAACTCAATTAGCCCACCTCTGGTTGCCCCTGGAGGGTGGGACACGGCTAGTTCATGAGGAAACCTAGCTGTAGAAGCATTGATCGTTATTATAACCAGAGGAAGTCTGAAGCAGATGGGGGCTGCAGGGAGAGAGGGCAAATCTCTGCAGCCACTCTCCTGATAGCAGGGATTCAAAAAAAACTGTAAGGAACCGAAGGCTCTTGCTAGGTGAGGAGAGAACCCAGGAAAAACTTGATAGGAAGAAGTCCAGGGAGGTGGTAGCAAGAAGGAAGAGGAGAGAACCTTGTCTGCCTGTCCTAGAATCCCTGGACTTTCGGAACCCTGTGTAGATGGCAGGCCTAAGTTCCCCTACCAGCCAATGGTAAGGTGGCATGAAGCCTCTAAGAAGGCGAGATGGACTACTGGAAACCCTGAGAAAAGTCTGTATGAATCACTTGGCCCAGAATTGAGGGAAGCAGACCAGACGAAGGGTTGTTGTTGTTGTTTTGCAGGACTTCCTGTTATCCTGAAAGGTGGGGGCTGGCCAGAGGGCCTAGCCATGAGAAGAGGTGGACTACCATGGGACTGGAGCAATTATTGGCAGGGGGCACCAGAGAGGAGAGAGCCTTCTATGCCACACCCAGCTGCGAGGGGGCGCTCTAGCAGTGAGTCCACTCTTTTACAAAGCATTAACACAGCCTTAACATATAAAGTTTGCTATGTTACCAGTTTTTAGTAGTGTGGAATTTTATATTTATGTGGGAAATTTAATCCCAACATGGTGCAACCTGTTCTTTAAAGTTGTTGTATGTTAGGACTGACCCACACACCCACCTCTATATGCTGTACTGATCCCTGCCACCACAGGGCTATTTTTGTTACTTTCTCTCCTAGTAGACCTAATGTGTAAAAGCCAGAAGATCCCATAATAGTTGTCCTGGTGCTGGTTCATGGTTGATGTGCCTGTAAAGGCAAAGGCTGACTGACCATAGCAGATGCATTGTCACATAAGCAATAGTAATTCCTTTGCTAATCGTAGCCACCTTAGCTCTAGACATTTCCCTATTGCTATCCATTTTGTTCCAGATCTGCAGGTTTACAAACAAACAAACAAAATCCCCCACAATATAGGACTGAATTTAAAAGCCTGTCCTGGCTTCTGAGAAATATTCTATAAATTTACCATGATAAGGGTAAAACCAAAACAGCACCATTAGATTTACAATAAAAGCATCTCTTCGTAGTGAAATATGAAAAGTTTTTTTTCCCTGTTCAGATCTCACTAAAGTATAATTTAGTATACTCTGTTAGGAGGTCATTGCATAATATAGACTCTGTTGGAAATTCCACTTTTCACTGAGCTATAAGTTTTAAGAAGCTATGACATTTGTTGCCATGCTGAATTCTTGAAGCAGTATTACCTGGGCTGCGTTCTACCAAGACTGAAACACTGCCAGCTAATATAATTTCAAACTTGCTAGCCTGCCTCATGATGGGGCATTTCAATTGTATTTAATTAGATTGAGTCAACACAATTGAAAAACACACCCTTTCTGCTCATCAAGACAGAACCTTGGTGTGACAGCCACATGGAGTATATGTGAATTTAATAAAGGGTGAAATTATACTCAAAGGTTAATAGGGAAAAACAGCTTATAAAGCAATTGACAACCAACAGTGCATACAAAAAATAGGAAACTCAAAATATTCTTAGCTAGTTGTTACCTCACCTACTCTATTCAAAAAGAAAAAAAACTTCTTATATATACTATCATATTCTGGATCCATCGCTCAGAAACCTATTATGAGCTGTAGTGTTTTGGATCTTTATTGGAGATTAGAGTAAACCTGTTTATGATGATGGAATCTCATGTTGATGTAGACATATGAGAATTCAGCAAACTATTGGTAAACATATATATGTGAGGTCAAACCAAGGCAAGACCTGGCGCAAACACGGTTACGTGTCGATCAGATAGACATGACTATTGCCGGCAGTTGTCTCCTTGCTTTTTCTGTTAGCATTTTTCATCTAAGGTGTTAGTGCACCTTGCTTCAAAGCAGTTAATGGCAATATGACAAATATGCTACCACCTTGCTGTCTCATGGACTGTTGCTTCCCAGGTGCTGGGGTTAACCTGACATGCTTTCAAATTTGACTTTATATAGTTTGTACAGATCATAAAAATGGGTGATTTGCTTTAGCTGACTGTACAATATGGCCTTGGTAATTCTTGAGTCAGCCATACAAACAAGATGCCCAGACCAATGCAACTGAACTTCTATGAGCATGTTTGAATGCCAGGCATCTGGCAATAATTAGGGATTTCAATATTGGGAATCTTGTCCTATCATTTAACCCCGCAAAGAGACCAAAGACAGCACATATAGAACTGATCAAGTTTCCTAATGTGGCAGCCATATGTTGTCCTTGTCTAACAACCATATAGAAGCATTGTAAGCATGGCTGTCCAATAGATATTTAGCTTTGTGCTTATTTTTGACACCTTATAGTCCCACAGGCAGTGTGACAGCATTCCAAATGCAGAATTGGCCTTGGCTATGCAATGGGTAATCTCATAATCAGTTGTGGCATTCTGTGACAGCACACTCCCTAGATAGCAAAATTTCTCCATGGACTTCAGACTATTGTTGATATTAATAACTGAATAGACATGCACATCCCATGGTGTGGGTTGATAGCAGTACAGGTTTATAATAGGAAGGGGAGAAGCATGGAGAAGAATATTCCCAGAAAGAATATTCCCAGAAGGGAAGAAACAAAATGTAGCTAAAAGAAGAACAGGAGTACTTGTGGCACCTTAGAGACTAACAAATTTATTAGAGCATAAGCTTTCGTGGACTACAGCCCACTTACTCTGAAAAATGTAGCTAAAAATTAAGTGTACTAACCCATCTTGTATACTTATATACTATGATATTTGTGTATCTTAAATATCTCTATCTTTATTACTTATTTGATAAACACAGAAAATACAATGTTATAAATAAATGAATCAAGTTTCCAAACTTGTTTTTTGACATCATATAAGCCTAATAGCTCTTTAATAGTCTTTAATAAAAATACTGATCTTTAAGCCAATGCTTAGTAGCCTAAGTACCTAGTAATTATAAATATACAATGATTTCAAGAAAAGTTTGTACAAAAGAAGCACAGAACAGTCTCCAGTATTCACACGCCTTTCCAAAATGGATGTATCAAATAACTGCATATGAAGGTCAATCTTTTGTAACTATGAGTCCCATGGATTTTAGCAGTGACATTGTTACTAGCTTTAGTGGTAGCAGTGTGACAAAGGGTATGTCTACACAGCAAAGAAAAACCCACGGCTGGCTCATGCCAGCCGACTTACGCTTGGGTTGTAGGGCTGTTTCATTGCTGTGTGGCCTAGGGTGACCAGACAGCACATGTGAAAAATCGGGACGGGGTGGAGGGTAATAGGAGCCTATATAAGAAAAAGACCCCAAAATCGGGACTGTCCCTATAAAATCGGGACATCTGGTCACCCTAGTGTGGACTTCTGGGCTCAGCCTAGCTTGGCTTTTCCATTTCACTGTATGCAGCAAGACTGTACATTGTAATGAACTGTGAGGAAATCTTAGGTAGGCTGTATCTTTGTGTGATGCTGTATTTGGCTGCTCTAATCATCCTTAGTCTTTTGCTTTAGGACAAGACCCACCCCTCAAAATTAGCAAAGAATATCAATTTTTAAAAATGGAGACTGTTCTGGGAAACTTAAATTACAAATCCCAAGAGCTCTGAAATGAAGAATAAGGAAATGGCTCTCTCCCTTTGGGCATGACCTTTCACTTTGAATGGATTCCACAGAATACAAAGAAGAATCATCTTTTATTTAAACAGGAAGCAACTGGAGGCAGTTTGGGACTCCTGGGAATATTTAAACACACACTGAGAAAGAAATTGAAAGCATGAGGATTTCAAGGACAGAACATCAGTGATCTTTGCCTTTAACGTGATACCTAGCCTTCTGACACAGTGAGCAAAAAATAGCATTTATCCTTTCATCAACTCATAGCAGTAGTAATGAAGCTGTCTGTGGAAAAAGCTGAAAAATAGAGACAGTGCAACTCTTCTGGCTTTCTGAAAGGACTGTACACTGGTGGTGGATTCCATTAAAAGTTGCATTAGGGTAATTTAATTCCTTTAGACCAGTTCCATTCACAACTCCTTCTTTCTTCCATCCTAGAGTTTGTTGAATCAATAGCCATTAGAGTGAATCAGACTCAACTGCGAGTATATGCATTTGCAAAACTGACTCACTGCAGTCAGTGCAGACGTCTACTTAAGGAAAAATAGAGAATCAGGTTTTTATTCTAAGCAGAGCTGGGCAAGATGTTCATAGCAAAACCAGAACCTGAAAGTACAACCTTCAGGTATACACTGCACACCATCCAAAAGAGACCAATCCTGTGAACCAAAGACTTGATGCTGCTCCTGTTGAAAACAATGAGAGTTTTGCACTAGCTTCCATGAGAGTAGGCGCAGGCCCCGCAAATGCTTTGTTTCACAGAAATCTAAATCTATTAATTTGATCGGGCGTTCCAGATTACAGGAGATGGAAGGCAGCTTTTAATTTCTTTCTGCTTACTGTTTTTTTCTACCCATGCTACTTTGGGGCCCTGTGTTACATTCGTAGCTTAATCTCTCTCACTGCTGCTTCTATTTTAATCGCTAAAGAACCCTTCACTCCAACCCGCCCTGATCACCACCTCTGCAGGCATAGTGGGACAGCTGGGTCTGAGTGCCATTCAGGTGAGCAAGGAATGTGTGGGAAAGGATGGAGCCTTGGCTGAGCCTGCAACTGATACAGAAGTGCGCAAAGGGTAATCTGCAAGTGGTCAGGGTCAGTAGTAGATTACTTGCCCTGAGAAGCAGGGAAGGAATAGTGACTCTAGGAGGTACAGGTATGTACTATCCCTTACACAGGGCTCCACCTAAGGGCACAGCTAGCCTAAGAAATCAATTAGCTAAATTACACTGCCTAAAATTACACCTGGTTAAATTTAAATGTTATGTTAAATGTTTATTCCCCAGTTTTCATGACTAGGAAACAAGCCTTTGTACAAGAACTGAGCAAAAATCTTGGACAGCATTAATACATTTGAATATGCTTACTAGCATGTATACACTTGAGAAGGAAATCTTTAGACTGGATACCCACATAGACAGTCACTAAAAGTGAACTTCAAATTTTATATTTAATAGAGCTGGTTGAG
Source organism: Malaclemys terrapin pileata (assembly GCF_027887155.1). Taxonomy (NCBI): domain Eukaryota; kingdom Metazoa; phylum Chordata; order Testudines; family Emydidae; genus Malaclemys; species Malaclemys terrapin. The sequence continues at coordinate 180,025,588 of NC_071507.1, read as the reverse complement.
ATTTTTCAAATTAAAAAAAAAAAGATGAGAAAACTGAAACTTTCATAAATTTCTCTTGGTTTTTTTTGTTTGTTTGTTTGTTTTTTTCTTTTTGACCAGATCTAATATTTAATGGTAATTAAAAAAAAGTTATTAATTTAAGCAGGAAACAGAAACAATATCATGTGACTTATGCATCGTAACTAACCAATATGGCATTATTTTGAAGTTGGAATATTAAATATTGACAGTATATTCTTCATGCGATAGTCATAGAGGAAAAATATTGCACAGACATTTACAAATCTCCTGAAGTAATGAATCTGAGAATTTTGCAATCTGTTCATAAACTTTTCAGGGACAGAAAATGCAATGAAATTTTGAATTACAATGTTATGAGCAAGGATCCTAGAAATCCGTTTACCACAGAAAAACGTGGAAAAATGCAGAATGTGTTTTTCCAGAGAATCTTTAGTTTTTATATTTTGTGAAAAAATAAAAACATATATTAACTATTAACTAAATTTTACTGAAAGTACCAGTGTCACTTATTCACAACCTCCCCCGCTTGTGGTTGATTTTTGAATGCACTTTAAATTTACATAGCTAACCATACTCTAATAATCTGCTTTTGGTGTATTTTGGTTCATGTTTCAATGTATCTCAAATTTCACTTCACCCTCCAGATATGAGTAATTAAAGTTATAAAAAAAATGCTGAACACTTTAAAAATCACCCTTAAAGACCTGAGTTTCACATGGACAAATTTCACGTTGATGGTAATGTGCTGTTCAGTACTGTATGCGGCAAGGCTGTAGATTACATTATAAGGCAGACAATTGTAGAACACATGGAAAGCGCTAAACAAACTGAATGAAAAGAAACGAAAACAAGAGGCTGAAACAGCAGGGCCACTGACAACTGTCAAGAAACAATGCACTGTGACTGGATCATTCAAGCATTTCACAACTGTAAATATATCAATACAACATTGTGTTCAGCTGATACTTATATATATTGTAGCTAGGGAAACTACATTTCAGCATTCATTTTATGTTTTTTATTGGAGAATTTTGTTTTTTTATCATGAAAAACTAGGATTCCTGGTTAGGAGTTATAACTTGCTGAATAGTGTGTTAATGAGATAATTGATTAATGATTTTAATGATAGTTTTGCTTGCATTATTTTAGGGAGGGATTGTAGACATATATGAATTTCACAAAATGTTGTAAATAAAATATTCACAAATACTTTTTCTGCTCTTTGCTTAGTGCTAGTTATAAATTATTAACCTACCTCTAATGTTTACATTTTGGTTTTAAATCTTCATGATGGAGGGTAGGATTCAGCATTTTGTGATAAGTAGCATTTTTTTCCAACTAAAAGCTCCTCAAACAACAGTAAAAGCTGGATCTGATGCAGAATGCATGGATAGAAAGTATGAAAGCTTGAGTTTAATATAGCTCAAGGCTGGAGAAACAGCCGATAAAATAGAAATAAAAATTGATGGGAGACAATGTTATTTTAAATGAGGTTACCAATGACAATGAGAAATGACATGGAAAAAACTCATATTAGGAAATGCCAGGTTAGTAAGTGTTCCTGGAAACACTATGACAATTTGTTTTTCCCTGCAATTTTGTCTTATGTATGTGAAGAGAGAGACCTGCCTAGAAGCATGAGGTGTCATGTTCCTTGAAGCTTGTGGGAAATGCAACAGAATGTGACCTAATGTGTTTTAGACTTAGCCCAGAAATCAGAGTTAATGTTTACGTTTCAGGAATTGTGGGTCCACTTACCCCTGCTGCTGGACGGATGGTTGAATGAGAGGATACTTCCCTGATCATTTGCCCCACCCCCTTTATATACTAGGACCAGCTCACAGATATGCAGATTCCCTCTAGCGTCACAGGAGGCCCCAGCTCTCTGCACATGGGCCTACTGTCTTGATGCCTTCTCTGGGACTCTGGCAGGCCCCAGCCCTCTCCTCCCAGGTATAGCATGGCTCCAGTGGATCCCATTAACAGGACTTCCAGTGGCTACTCAAGGGCTCTCTCCCTTTAAGAATCTCCCCAGTGCTGAAGTGGGGCTGTAGAAAGCAAATAAAGTATGTACTACCCTTAACTCTGCATGACCAGTGTGGGAGGATGATGTGTTTTTTGCCCTTACCCTGGCCTGCTATTTTTGAAAATATAGGTGAATGTTTTTCTTAGTTGACTTATTTAGTTCATATCCCAAAAACACACCAGTGTCCCAAAAGCACGGAATTCAGAAGCAACAAATGGGAGGGTGTAAGGAGCCATACCATATAGATTCTCCTTTTTGTATACATTGGATACATCAAGGTTCTGATTCTGCAAGAACCTGAGTGGCCCCACTGGCTTCTCGAATGCTTAAAGTTAGATCGAACTAATAGAACTTAATGCTTATGTGCTTAAAGTTAAGCATGTACGTAATTCTCTGTAGAATTGGGGTCCAAGATAGATGAAGAAAGGTTCAAAAAGATAGGGCCATGCAAAAAATATTGTGCAACCAGTGAAAAATGTTTTTGATGATTTTGTGATTGTTTTATTCTATTTTCGTATGAATTTTCCCAAACAAATTGTTTTCCCTGCAAATGAGAGAAGAATTTGGTGGGCTTCCAGGTGGAATTTTGCCTATTTTTGCCATGTATATGTGGGTGCAGGGGAAGGGGTACTTTAACAGAATTTGGCAAAATATTGCACTTGTCCAAAGTTGCAGGTTCTGGTGACAATACACATGCAAATTTGTTTTCACATGAAAACACTTGCAAATGCTGGCAACTGGTTGTTTTGCACAGTTCCAGTTTTCCAAGATTACATCAGGCCTGATTCTTTACTCATTGCACTACTTTTACACTGACATATTTCCAGTGATTTCATTGGCGTTACTTTCTGTTTACATCCTTGTACTGTAAGTGGGAGGAGAATTGGGCTCATCTTGTATAAAAGTCTTCTATTTGGTAACAATAAGTGCCATTCATTCAAATCAAAATACTAATATGAATTGTATTTTAAATACAATCAAATTAAAAACCAGTTATTGGGCCAAGTTTATCCTGTTGCAACTCTACTGACTCAAATGGAGTTTACCACTGTGACTTTGACCTACTAAGACCTGATTGTCTTCTCAGCTTCAGTAATATAAAACAGAAGTAATTCCAGACGTTAATAGTTACTGTTATAAAACTGGTGTAAGTGACAAGAGACTCAGATGTATTGGGCCAGAACCTCAGCTGGTGTAAATCATTGAAGTCAATTGATTTTTGATTTCGACCGGCTGAAAATCTAACCTACGATGTTTAACTTTTATACTGCACTGAAATCTATTGGAAAGGAATTGAAACACTAACAAAGAACGGGTTGTACTATCTGCAGGCAGAACAAGCACAGGGGGCCTCTTTCTATGTCTTCTCCCACTCATACATAAGCTCTGCTACTGTTCCAATCATCTGTCCTTTCAACTAAATGACAAACCACTCTATTCTGCAATCAGCAGGCAGCCTACACATGTGCTGGCTTATTTGCTTTACATAGACCCAACATGCCCACCTCCACAATTACAGAAGCCTGTTTCAGTGATTAAAAATTGTGAAAGAACTGCGGTGCACATGGCTCAAGTTCCACAGCATCAATATTTTAATGATTGGTGTCAATTCACCATTAAGTGGAGATTTTATTTCTCTTTCCTATGACATACATTTGATTCCAGGATTACCTTAGGAAAAAGGTTAATAAACTACAGTAATCATAAAAGTTGTGCCTCCCCCTTCCATCCTAGATGCTTTTGATAATCCCACTAGGCCCTACCTGCGTTTTGGGGCTCCTAAAAAACTGCCTCACCTGCCTAAAACTTGTACATATAGGTATACATAGATCTTAATATGCATCACTGAGTTCAGTTCCTCTTCTAAGAATTTAAGAGTGGAACTATTCCCATAGCTCCACAGTAAGCTAATTGGTCTTCATACTCAGGAAAACACTGATTCACAGAGTGATATAGTTTTCATATGCTTTTGGTAGGTAAACTTCATAAACAACCCCATGTATCCCAGCCTCAGGGAGATGAGTCATAAGTGCCTGGAGGAGTGAAATGATTACAGAGAAGAGCATATTTTAGCTGAAGAAGGAAATAGCTTTCATTATCATTAGATTGGCAGAATACTTGACAGTAATAGCTATATCAAAGACTTTTCCTGTTCCACATGTCAGAAAACCAATGGGACCCTTCCTCTAGTGAAGTCTTTACATCAATGGAAAAGAAGATAGTCCTTCAATTGATGGATGCTGTAATGTTGATAGAAAATAATAGATGGATAAACAGAGAATAGTCAACAAAAGGAGACCCACTAAGTATATTCATTTTAGAGGGGAAATTTATTTTTAACATGCTGCTTGGAGCACAAACACAAATGAACTTAATTAAAGGTAAATGAAGCAATATCTTGAGAAGATTATAGATACAGTAGAGATATGCTTTACTGCAAAATAATTTATTATCTTAAAATAGAAACTCAAGGGCAATAATATTTTTAAACTACACTGCTTGTAAGCTATTGAAATAAATACATGGGGGCTGCATAGTACTCATAACTACTGTTACACTACTACCTTTGTAGGTAGTCTCCACCAGGAGGTTGAAGACTGAATAGCCATAAAAGACTGATCTCGCCTCACTTTAGAGATAATGAGCCAGATTCTGTGCTCTAATGTGGCTCCCTTGTACTAGTCAGCCAGCACAAAAGAACTAGAATGTGGCCTGACCAATTCGGAATGCCCCCGTTGAGGGTTTCCTTGAGTATTAACATGAGGCTCAAATCTGGTATTCTACTGCTTCTTCCAAGAAGACAATTCCTCCCTTAGATATTTCACAGCTTCAAAGCTCAGGGGGACTATGGAGTCTCCCACATCCTGTGTGGAATAAGAATATATGCAGAATGGGATTTTGAAAAGTGTTGAGCATTGGGTCTAACTGTATTCCCTCATTGAAGTCAAAGGTAAAACTCATTAGCATCAATGGGAGAAGAGTTAGGCCAACACTGAGCAGGTTTGAAAATTCCACTGTACAGTAAATGAGTAGTATAGTTGACATAGTGCTTGAAGAGGAGATCATATGTTGGCTCATGTAAACTAAAAGGAAAGTGGCTCCTCTCATTCTGCAGTCCAAACTCATCTGCAAAAAATGACATAATAAATATGCATATGAAATGGATATCCTTTTTATATGGGAGCAATCCTGGATGTACAAAATAGCCCTAAATCAGGAACAGACAGGCTGGGGCCACCCTCACTCACACTGAGTAGAGCTTCACTCCTCAAATATTTCTATTTATTTCAGTTAGATTAGTTGAGGGCTAAGGCCTTGCTCAACATGACTAAGGTTGGCTCAGTCTGCCTCTAAAAAAGAATAACCTTGCTCTACTTTTGATTGCTTTAAACAAGAGTAAACTAAAATATTGTATTTTCCAATACATGTTTATATTCATACTGCTCTATAGAGGAAAGCATTTTGATATGCCAACATTTTCCTTGCATGTCATACAAAAGTATATTTCACAATATGTTTAATTTTCTTAACAGTTTAGCTTAATAAATCTGAAATTTCAAGCTAGGGCCATTTACAGTCACTGCACAACCCAGTGCATCATATGTCCCACATGAGTGGAAGGTTTTCAAGCTTTTGATTTGCTGGGTAGCTACTAGTGAAATGAATCCATAGCTACTGATAACATTTACTGCAGCAGAAAGAATATGAGTCAAGTGGCTTTTAGTTTGAGTAGAAATATGTTTTCTCTATCGCTCTCCACCTTCCATTGAGTGTCTGAAAGCCAACAAGGTTTAGTTGTTCTGTGAATATCCAGTCTTATTAAGCACAGCTACATATGTAATATTTATTGAATGCTGTCAACATGATTGGAGTTTTAGAAAACACGGATTGTAAATTCTCTGAGCAGCTGAGTTAATATTTTATCAATAACCATACATGAAGTATATGATGAGTTGTCAATAGTGCAAACAAAGATGCATGAAAAATGTCACTGTATGCTGTGGCTTGCCGTATGGTTCTAATGTGACTATAACTATGAGGTAATAATATTCTGAGTGTTGCCTACTGGATGTTCAGTCACTCACTCTGAGCGTCACAATAGTGACCTTAACCAGGTTAGGGGAAAAAAATCCCTTATTACGCATGGTTTAATTTGATGGGGAATCTAGGGTTAGCACCTGGAAAATTCCAGACATTGGGCCTTTCTTCCTTTTGTGGGTTTTGCACAGAAATAACCAATTTTAAAATCACAGACATAACAGGTGGTTTATTTACAGTGAAATGGACAGCCAAAGATGAGGGAGGGAGAATTATTTTTCAGGAAGAAGGATAGTCTTGTGCTCAGTTTTCATTTCCACCTTTGTCACAGGCTTCCTGTGGACAAGACACATCCTCTTGTCTCAGTGTGCCTATCTTTAAAATGGGGTTAAATAATTCTTATTTACCCTGAATGCAATGTTCTTGCTGGGGACCATGAAAGTGTCCAGCCAAGTTACCACAGAACTGGTCCCTCTCATTCTGCACAGGAATTTAAACACACTGGTCTGATTCAGCTCTTCTCAGGATAGGCCCAGTTCAGTCCCCTTTGTTTTGTCTGGATGACCCAGATCTGGTAACTCTCCTCTCAGGATAGCTCATGTCTCATCCAGCCTCTGCTTCCTGGAGAATCTGTCTGGCCTAGTGCTATTCAGGGCTGCTCCAGTCAGGTCTGGCTTTAATTCTAGAAGCAATGACAGAATGGTCCCAAATCCCCATCCTTGAAAGACAGATTGAGTCTGGTCTAGCCTTTCTCTCCTGGGCAGCCCCCTTGTAATCTCACTGCTCACAGAACAGCTGCAATTCTTTGCTCAGGTTGCTACTACAATGGCGATTTGCTGATGCATTAGGCAAGAGGAGCAAGTATTTGTTTGCCGAACAGCAGAATCTCACCAGCCACCTCCCATTTTCTTGCATTGTTGTATTCTTTAGTAAACATTCCAGAGTCAGGCTTGTTGGAGAGAAGATGTAGCCAATTTAAGTGTCCTTCTAAAGTTATTGATGGGATTTTTCATTTTTAATAAATATATAGACATGGTCACAAACTGTTTTTGACCAGTATAACTATATTGGTTAGAGGTGGGTTTTTTTTAACTGATATAGTTATACTGATACACTCCAAACCATATTATGGACATAGTTACACTGGTATAAAGACACCTTATACCAATATAGCTTATTCTCCTTCTCATATGGGAATAAGTTATACTGGATAAACATTTTTAGAGGGGTTGTAGTGACTTAACTATACCAATATTTGAATGCAGTGCAAACCCAATTTCTTTTCTCAGCTTTTTGCCTATAAGAGGTGGGAAGAAGGGGAACAAACCTTATCACTGACAGAGAGATTTATTTGCATACATGTGCTTTATTGTATTGTGGGCATGCATCCTGAGCCATGCGGAAGAACACATTTTACAAATTTAAAAATAAATGGCAATTCCCCACCACCACACACAAACTTGTGCTCTCTATCTTCCAAAAACCTGTACATTCCAGACAAGGCCTCATTATGAAAACCCAGTGCCTTACAGATGTTGCAGTTCTCTTGCTGTACTTTGGATTATTATTTTTTTTTAACATTCATGCTACCACTTGCTGTCTTCACCTGGGAGTCTTCTCTGGGTGAACTTGAAAGCTAGTGGATTATGAAGGTGCAACCATGCATTTATTTTCATCCACCAGGAAGCAGCAAATTGCAGACTTCAGAGTGTCTGTTATTTTAATAATGTTAGTTATTTGTTATATAACAGCGTTTAAAAGAGAACTGGATAAATTCATGGTGGTTAAGTCCATTAATGGCTATTAGCCAGGATGGGTAAGGAATGGTGTCCCTAGACTCTGTTTGTCAGAGGGCGGAGATGGATGATAGGAGAGAGATCACTTGATCATTGCCTATTAGGTCCACTCCCTCTAGGGCACCTGGCATTGGCCACTGTCGGTAGACAGGATACTGAGCTAGATGGACCTTTGGTCTGACTTGGTACGGCCGTTCTTATGTTCTTATTTTCTTATGTCTAGAAATCTTTGACAAAAAATATGTTTTCCATTGGAGCAATCTGATTTTTCTTACTCTTTACATGTTCATATGTTTTATTTAAATCTTTGATCTACCAATATTTTACAGCATTCACTATGCACTAGAGCGCCTGCTATAATTTAAGTTGTGAAGCAATTACCATTTATAACTGTTTTCACTCACTCATAACTTTGAAGTAATTTTATTTTGGAATTAAAATTTCCTTGTCTGATTGCTAACAAATTATGATTTTTTTGAAGTTTGAGAATAAAAGAGTAGCTAGTTTTGAGTAAAGGCACTTATCCCTATTTTAACCACATTCTATGACCATGCTTTAATGAAAATGAGAGTTTTGAAAAATGAAGGGTTTTTTGCGTATAGCGTAGATATCCTCAGTGAAGAGTGCATGCTTGCCTATGTTACATGTATAAACACAATTGGGTTTCATTTAACAAAATTATGAGTATTTGAAAATGTGCAGTATTGAGCATACAGAGAAAGGAACTTCATTTGGGGCTTGTCCATTGAAATCAGTAAGAATCTTTCCATTGACTTCAATGGGCTTGGGAATAGGTCCAGTGTTATACAGAGTTTCCTTCGGGAGAGATGCATGGGTGAGCAGCTCAGGAAGTGGGTGGTTTTAGAAACAGGTTACAAGGCAGAAGATGAGCAGAGTTTCGGGTTCAGATACAGATCTCATAAATTAAACATTGATTCCATTCTGCTTCACACTAAACTCATTGATTTTGCATAGTTTCGAAAATACACACCAAAAATTCTCCCTTCAGTGGCTTCCAAATGTTAGTGAAGCTTTCAGGAAGTTTCTTTTGAGTATGTAAAGCCAGATTCTAATCTCAACTACACAAGAATAAATCAGAAGTTACTCATCTAAAGTCAGCGATGCTAGTCCCTATGTATCAGAGGTGTAAATGAGATTAGAAAAGGTCCTCGTGATTGCAATTAAATGCTAAATCAGAATTAAGTTCGGTGGTTCCATGCAAAGTTGAGAATATTTCCAACATTCACATTCTACATTCACTTTTGTCAGCATAGACACTCTGTCCAGGGCCGGCTCCAGGGTTTAGGCTGCCCCAAGCAGCCAAAAAAAAAAAAAAAAAGCCGGGATCGCGATCACGATCTGCGGCGGCAATTCGGCGGGAGGTCCTTCGCACCAAGCGGGAGTGAGGGACCGTCCGCCGAATAGCTGGACGTGCTGCCCCCCTCCGGAGTGGCCGCCCCGAGCACCTGCTTGCCAGGCTGGTGCCTGGAGCCAGCCCTGACTCTGTCCCTGACCTAACTCTACTGGAGCCATTAGAGTTAGACCGAGGTGAAACTGGCCCTTTACATTTTAGCCCTATATACTATTTTGGCTGTTTTAAGGTACCTCTCCACCTTGGTGTTCTTCATCTCATGTCAAGTGTAATCTTGCCTCTTAATTTCCTTTCAGAGTAACAGCCGTGTTAGTCTGTATCCGCAAAAAGAAGAACAGGAGTACTTGTGGCACCTTAGAGACTAACAAATTTATTAGAGCATAAGCTTTCGTGGACTACAGCCCACTTCTTCGGATTCTTATTTATTTTTGAACTCTAACTGTATTATTGTCAGCAACTCTTAAGAATGTTGGGGTACAATTAGTAGGAAAGCTACTATAAGAAATATATTTTATTGTATTGTTCTGAACTGATTTTCCTCTTGGTTTTACCCAGATTAAATTTACAATGCCTTTCCATTGGGTGAAAGTGGGACAATCTTCTAGAGTAAATAAATGTGTCTTCAACCATTCGCTGCACATATATCAATGGATTAAACGTGAGAATCATAGAAAAATAAAACCTATTTCTTTCATAATGGTCTGCCTACTGATTCAGCACTCTCTTTTCCTCTGCTATAACCGAAATGGATACCTACTGCTCTTATAATTGCAGCACTACAATAGCAACTCTCCAACATTGATCATCAAGCTATGCCCAGTCATTAATCCCTGGTCTGAAACATTTCAGTAAATGTAAATTCCTGTCAAAATATGGCTTTTGATGAGCCCTTTATTTTCTTCAAGGGGAAAGGAGAATTATTTTTATAGACTGTATTCCCAGGAAGTGTACCCAGAATACAATCAGACTGTACAAGATGAGTCAGAATTCCACTTGATGTACTCACTGAATCTCTGCCGTGAACAGAAAAGCAGGCAAAAGCAAGAATGCCCAAATATTTCAGTTTGTTTCCAAATGCAAATGGCAACACTTTTATGGAATCGCTGAGGTGGCATAGTATTTTGGGTGAAGATATGCAAATGCAGAGTCTAATCCTGCTAATGCTATTGCATATGGCATAGTATTTATTAGAATAAGCATCCCCATTGAACTCCTATTAGTGTTACTAACAGTAAGCTGTCCTCTTTGTTTCAAAGTTTTATCTATCTGATACTACTCCAAAAAGTGGCTTATGAATAGTTAAGGGGTTTACCCAGGCAAGGTATGCAATCATTTACACCTATATGATCCTATTAGAGTATGGTAAATTCAATCTCTGTCCTTCAGTTGGACAGAAGCACATACTGAAAGTTAAGCACGTTTGTGTGTTCCCCTGTTCAGGGCCTGAGCTAAGGAAATCTTTTTTCCTGTACTACAAATTTCAGACCTACAGTTTTGAAAACTAAATGGTGGGGTGGGGAGGCGGGTGGGTTCTGATTTATGTCTACAAGAGCATGAATTCTACCCAGACTCAGTGATTAGTATTTTCAGTTATATGGCCAGACACTAAGCCCCCAACTACTCGGTAGGGTACACATCTGCAAATTTGGTCTCAAGACACTGCTTAGCTTGACAGCTCCAAACAGCTTTCACAAATTAAAATGTGGTTAGGTATGAATAGACTGAATTCCTGACATAGCTTAGGAGTGACTTGCATGCCAGAGTATTCTTTTTTCCTAGAGGAAGGTGTTTTTTTCTTTGACAAGCTTGTTTAGCATATAGTGGAATTCAAAGAGCAAGTAATGAAACATTTTTGCTGTAATGGCAACTATTGAGAAGATTGATGCAGGTGGGGTTTGCTAGTTTCTTTGGGTCTCCACTTCCAAAAGAGAAATTTTTTTAAAGTTGGGGTTCCCTGGCTTGACATAATTGTCCAGCTAGCAAAGATAAATGAACAAAATTCCTGTAGCAGTATTTTTTATCTCACCATATTTTTATGCTTATTGGAATCATGTTGCTTTGAAAACCATTATTTTGTTCTTCATGTCATGGTTTATTGGGGATTTACCCATGGATATGCCATTTTCACATTTATTTTTCAAGCCAAGGGAACTGGAAGTTGGGGGACATCTTGTATTTGCTACAAGTCTGAGTCCCAGCATAATAAGCAGAGTGGTGCAGAGTGGCAGTCCCTGAGGTGTTCTGCCTGTCCAAAATAAGATTACTTCCAAGTTATGAGTGTTCAGTACTGAGTTAGGCCGGATAATTCCAGGGACTCTGAAGGAGAAAAGGCACAGCAGCAACTTCTACAGCAATTGGAAAGGTGTGTTATAGCTTCAGTCTGAGCACCTCACTAAGGGCTTGGCTATACAAACAGCTAGGCTGCTGCTGCGCGGCTGGTGAAGACACTCTATGCCGATGGGAGAGAGCTCTCCCGTCGGCATAATAAAACCACCTCTGTGAGAGGCAGTAACTCTGTTGGTGGGAGAAGCTCTCCTGCCAACATAGCGCTGTCCACACCAACGCTTATGTTGGTGTAATTTACGTCTCTCAGGGGAGTGGTTTATTAACACCCCTGGCGCAACCTAAGTTATGCTGACATAAGCTGTAGTGTAGACATATCTTAACACTAATTAAATTAGCTTTGTAACACCCCCTTGAGATAGGGAATTAGTCTCATCCTCATTTTACAGATGGGGAACTGAGACACAGAAAAGATTAAGGGCCAGATTTGAATACCCTCACGCCAGTGGTGTAGCTCCTCACCTCATGGAAAGACAAGCTGACTTCAATAGGACCACTGTCAGAATAAGGGATTATGCTACATGAGTAAGAGTATTAGAATCTGGCCCTAAATAATGTGACCAAGGTCAGTCAGGAAGTCTGTGGTACAGACAGGAATTGAACCTACAGCTATTGAGATGCAGGCTCCTGCTTCAAATCAAGACCATCCTTCTTCCTGCTAATATTGGTTCTGGTTCAACAAAGCAGATAAGTGCATGCTTTAACTTTAAGTGCTATGCTGAACGGGGTCCAATTGCAGTCAATGGGACTGCTGATGTGCTTAACGTTAAGTGTGTACTTAGGTGCTTTGCTAAGTTGGGTGAATGTCCCTTATACAGCAACAGAGGGTCCTGTGGCACCTTTAAGACTAACAGAAGTGTTGGGAGCATAAGCTTTCGTGGGTAAGAACCTCACTTCTCTGTTGCTTTTTACAGATTCAGACTAACACGGCTACCCCTCTGATACTTGGTCCCTTATACAGACGTGTGGTGAAGTGAGGGACACGATGCCTTTGTACCTTCTACCCATCATGTATCCAGGCAGGTTCCTGAAGTTGATACATATTTGATTTCATATCCCAGTAGCCCATTTAGTCCAATTTTTAAAAGTTACATCACTTGAGAACAGAATTTTAATTGTATTGTGCATTTACTGCACAAAGTCTAGGGTAAATTGGTTGATCTCATTTTAATCTATTTGTCCTTAATCACATTAAATGTCACTCATAAGCACAGAGAATAAATAAGGCCCAATTTTCTGTGGCAAAAGGCTGTGGCTTTACTAGAGGGCCAGATTAACAACAAAGTCAATTAAAATATGATTATATTTAATTACTTAGCTATCTACAGTGCCACAAATTTATACCTAAACTAAGATTACCACCCCACATGGCTTTTCCTGAGTCTACTAAATGGTGAGCTGTAGTCTTAATTCCACAGGCATCCTCCATCCACCAAAAGAATCTCTGCTTCATTTAAACTACACTCTCCATCAACAGTGAATATGGGGCCAAACTATAAACCACCTTCTGAGCACCCAGTCAAAGAAACTCTCCTTTGTATCACCCTTGGGGGTCTCCGCCCACTCTAAAACTGCATAACTTCAGAGAGCACATCTTAATAATCACTGTATCTTACATACAGCTGTTACAATTAAAAAGAGCTGAATGTGTCTAAATTTAAGTATTATAGAAGGAACTATCCTGCTCTACTTAATGGCATCCAAAGTCCCAACAAAAAGACAAACCCAAACACAGAGTGCTTGGGCAAGATAATTAGTCAGTAGGCACTTCTCTAAACCTGCCTGCTTATCTTCTTATCCGCAACTATGGGTCATAATTTTGCCTTCATGCAACTTCAGTGAGATTGCACAAGTTTAACACAGAGCAGAATTTGACCCTGTATAACAAATAGCCAGATGCCCCAAATGCCCTCTGATCCATGAACAATGGTAGAGTCCCCTCTAATTACAAGAGCTCACAAGGAACATTGTAAGCAATTTCATATTTTTAGTGTCCTTTTTCCAGGCATCCACCTACCTAATTATCAGTTTCTGACAATAGCATGAATAGAGACCTCTCTCCCACTACATCTGATTATAAAATTATTCGAAGCAATCATGAAGTGTCATTATGCCCACCTATATTGTATATGGTGGGCCAAAGTAAGCTACAGGGTAACTCTATAGAAATCAACAGAACTATGGAAGGCAAGAATTTAGCCGAGCATGCTTTCATGCCTGGAAAATCCACATGAATTTTCCACTTTAGTGCTGTAAGGATGACTCATCTATCTTTGTTTTAGCAACAATACTGAAACAAAGACTAGAGGTATATGCCAAGGGAGGGAGGGAGGGAAGATTTTGAGAAAACATGAATCATGTTGAATTGTTGAAGAGCTCAATCTAATCTGAAAAAGTATTTCAATAATCTACAAATGAATGTGCCTTCGAGACGAGAAAAGCCATACTTTTTATATTAAATCAGTCCATTCATTTAACAGTTGGATGTGTTGATAGCTGAATTACCATCTGCCATATAACCAGATGTTTTCTATCCATGTTTTAATGAATCTTATTTTTCTAATCAACATTGCACAGAGCAAAAATCTGCTTTTATGAAAAGCTGCATTCTCCTTACCCTGCACTACTTTGGCCTGTCAAAATTATAGATTAGTTTATCAAATTACCTTATTTATGTGACTTTGCTTCCTTTTATAATATGTATTACACTCTGGTTTATTCCAGAATTCTTTTGCATCCCCTTAGCACTGATGTAGTGACACTGCAGGCTTTCCTCGAGCAGGGCTATGGCAATCCGTCTATAATTTGAATAAGAGTTTGCTAATATTGAAATAATTACCTCCTGCTATTACCCGTGGGCTCTAACATAATTACCAGTTTCTGGCATTATATTTGATTCACTAATTACCTTCAGAAATGTTGGTTGGATGTCCACTCTCTGAAAGAATTACACTGGAATTATCCAGGAAAGATCTCACTAAAGCTGTGAGGAAAAAAATATAATGTGATGTGGTGTTTATCAACAATAATGAAGTACAGCCTTTATAATCCTCATGTAACTAATTCACAAATGTTGTAAGTCACAAAAATTGGCAAAGATTGAATAGCAAAGAGAAGTCTCAGACTACTACATTCTCAATTGGAGCTGTGTGGGAATTTTTCAACAACCTTTTTTTGCTGGAAAATGCTGATTTGTTGAAACAAACATTTTGCAGGATGAATTATCAGAAAACAAAGTCTAAATGGATAATGTGAAAATAAATGAACAAAATCTATTTTGTGATATATAATCTTTGACATTTTTATTTTCATTCACATACTCAGTAATTTGAAAAAGTCAGGGTCAATAAAAGTTGAATCCCCTCTCTGTCACTCCGAGTGCAGAATGTGGGGGCTCGCAAGGATTCTAAAAATTAATACTTGCCACTCCAGGCAAGTATTACATTCCCAAGGTTACAGCTTTTCTCTGACCTTGGCTTGGTAAACGCTGCCACCACACAAATGCAAAAAAAAAACCCTTTAAACCCAGGAAGGAGCACTTGGGAATTCCTTCCTGTGGGGTGCCCTCAAGCCCTTTCACACACCCCCCCCCGGGCAAGAGCTGAGAAAGAAAACAAAGGAAATTAGCTGTGGCTACCAGCAAATCAAACAACATGCACAAACCTCTTAGGACACCACAAATCCAATCCTGTTCTTAAAAAAGGTAAATTTTATTAAAAACAAAAAGGAAAAAATTACATCTGGAACTTAGGCTTTTTGCTAGATCTTAAAAGAAGTAATTACAAAAATCAAGCATCCAAAATAGCCTTCTTGGGGGTTCAGCTTAAAGGTTATAAGCAACAAAAGCATCTGGGGTTAGCCCAGAGGAGATCCACAAGCCAAAATAAGAAATAAACCTGATAGCATCTAACTAAAAATTCCCTATCCAAATTATTTCTTCTAGGTATGGAAGATACTTTTTCTTACCTGGGTCAAACCTTACACAGCATTTCTGCTTAGAGCATTGCTGTTCCTTGTCCCTGCAGCCCAGAGAACAACAGACAAAGGGTAAGTTTCTTTCCCAAATTCAAAAGTTCTAGCTTTCCCATTGGCTCTTTTGGTCAGGTGCCCACTCCTTTTCTTTTACCTATGGGCTTGTTAGCCCTTTACAGGTAAAGCAAGCAGAGAACAGACACCAAGAGGGATTTTACAGCTAACTGGCTGGTTCGGTGTTCATAAACAGGGTCTCCCAGCCATTAATGTGAGTTGGAAAGTTGTTTGGGGGCAGAGGGAAAGACGATCAATATGACATTTCAACACTATGAGATTTGGAATAGGTGGGATGAGAGTGGGCAGTTTGCACTATGCATGCTTCTCAGTTATGGGGCTAGCCGCACCTCCACCCCATTTCTGGTGTCTCTGAGTGGACTCCCTCAGATGCTAGGCCTCTTGCCCTTATCTGTCTTGAGATGTAATCTTGCAATTCTCCCATCCTTTGATTGGACCTAGGGTCACTAAATTGTGTTTATCAGCCACTTATTACCCTGCAGGCTTTTCTCAGTTTGGGTGACCTGCTTGATCCTCCCCTCAGGAATGTGTGACCAGTGACATTGACCACAGCCTTCTTAAACAAAGCATTTTTATTTCACAGTTGGAACAAAGCATAAGAGGGAAAGGATTTTAAAACAACCAATAACCTGCATGTTAGTTTAGTTTAATTTAATCTTATGCTTTAGTACAAGCTAAGTTAGATATGCTGGAACAGAATGGAATCCATTCACATTCTCTTGGACTGCTAAGATCCTTTTGTGATCCACCCTTAAACTAGCTGATAGCATGCCCCAATGTTTTTTTCTCTAGCCCCATAGCTCCCTTCTCTTTGAGAGTTTTCATAAGGAGAAGGACTTCCCACAGGGAGTCATTGCCATGTTGCTCAATCATGTTCTTTATTTCTGGGTTGAGGCGTAAAGGTTCCTTGGGCTGATTTCTCTGGGTTGGCTGGAGCATCCGATGGGATTTATCATAGCCGATGTCCCTGTGATGACGACTCCATTGGTTAGACCAACTCAGTCTTAATGGGTTACAATTATTGATCAATAGCTGTATCTTCCTTATAGGTGAGGGTGAGGAACATATCTGCATATGGGGAGCCCCCTCAGCCCCTTTTGTTGGTTTAACCCACAATCTTTGAAATAAAGGGCATAAATCACATATTGGATACAGATCAAAACAGGCAATTGATACAGATACTTATTGTCACACACGCTATGGAGGTCAGCTTTTCACTTCTCATGGTCAGTATTTCTTGTGATGGTTGGCAGGTTTGTTTGGTGCTGGATTAGACCACTTGAGTGAAATGCTGGCCCTACTGAAGTCAATAGAAATTGTGCAATTTACATGTATGGGATCGGGATGTGATGGGACATAGACCCTCACACTAGTCCTGGAGAGGTTAATATAGACAAGAGATGCCAGTTAGCCATAGGCTGCACCTGGAGGGAAGCTAGGATGCAATGAGCGACCCTTGATCCAGAAGTTCAGGTCTTTATTTTCCATGCCCTTACTACTCCTTCTCTGGATTGCTTCCTATAGTCCAAATACAGGCTCTCTTCTCTTCTCACTCCCATAGTATTAGGGAGTGTGAGCCTCACCTCTGCTCTGTCCCAGGCTGGGCGAGCGGTGGGGAGGCTGCCATGAGATCCCCTCTCCCCTGAGGAGCAGCTACAAGAGCTCTTCACCAGCCAAGTGCTGTGGCACAGGGAGGAGGAGCAGAGGTATTGTCCTGTCTGTGTTTCTCACATGAAGGGAGCTGATCTGAGCTGCTAGGCTCTTTGCTTCCTCTCCTGTGAGCATGGCAAGTTCAGGGAAGAGGCTTCTGTAAGCGAATGAGCTCTCCCCTGACATCTAGTGATTAACTGGTGGAAAAGACTTCAGGCACAGGCCATGTTTGCATAGTCTGCCTAGGTGCGCACCAGATGGAGCTGCTTTGCCAAAATGATCCATTTTGGCTGGTTTGGGTTACAAATCACCAAGAATTTACCAATGTGTCACTGGCCCTTCTGATCCTGAAGCGTGTTATGACCAGAGCAGACATCACCATGGCAATCCCTGTGACCTTCATATTCCTGCTATCCCCTTCCTCACTGGAATGTCAGTTTCCATCCCCATCTTATTCCCCCTCTACCTCCCTTTCGCTTTCAGATCAGAGTCCATCTTTGCTGATCAGGACAAATCTAACCTTGCCACACTTCTGCAAGGTGAAAACCATGCCTGAGCAGCCTGATTCTAGTAAAAGCTTCTCAGAGTCCTAGAGTGGTAACTAGGTTTTGTGCCTTGTAGAAGGAAAATCAGAGCAACTTAGCCAGATGTTTTCCTCAGGCAGGAGTGTAAAGTCAGGGTCTAGGAGTGAATGAGTATGTCATGTACTATGCCTGTGGTCTTCACGGCATCATTGCTCAGTGGGTTGCATATTCTTATAATCATACTCTGTGAGAATAATAATAATTAATGGATATATCCCATCTCCTAGAACTGGAAGGGACCTTGAAAGGTCATTGAGTCCAGCCCCCTACCTTCACTAGCAGGACAAAGTACTGATTTTGCCCCAGATCCCCAAGTGGCCCCCTCAAGGATTGAACTCACAACCCTGGGTTTAGCAGGCCAATGCTCAAACCACTGAGCTATCCCTCCCCCGAAAATTGTGTAAAGTTGAGGAGCCTGTATATATTTTTAAAATGTGGAAGAGACTCTGAAATATAAAATTAAACAGCATATCCTCATACTCTGCTTCTAGCAGATAAGAATGTACTATACTTAAACTAGAGGTGAACACTACTTACATTACCCAGAAATCATGAAATAATCTAACCTAGCAATGCCTGCTTATTCAGCAACCCAAAAACAAGTTATAGGCAGTACCAGCTTCTGCCAGCAAAATACAATTTCTGGCACTGTGTTCCTCAGGCTTGACCTTAGGGAATGATGTCAAAAATTGTAATTTCCTTGTTCGTGTTAGTAAGGATGTCAAAATACCAGACCTACATGGGGCCACTGAGCACAGTTACGTTGAGAAGCAGCGTTATATTGACATGGGATTCCAAAACATACGGGATAGAGTGCTGTGAAAATTCTGTTGTAGAGAAGCAAATACTCAGATAAAAAGTTATTGAATTTGCTGGTATCCATCTTTCACCTGAGCAGTTAGCCAGTTTTCAGGGTCTAGTGGGTTGTTTTCATTAGGAGGAGAAATTGATGATGGAGTCAGGTATTTCTTTGATGCATTCCTTTTTATTTGCAAAGAAGGGACTAAGTTCTGTTTCCCTGAACATATTAGGATTTAAATAGGAGGAAATTTCTTTGCTCACAGTTCCAAGCTGCTTTTTTTTGTTGTTTTCAGCCAGCACTTTATCAAAACCTCTGTCCTATCCCAGGGTCATATCTATCAGGTTTTCTCTGGCTGTGCCTTATTCTTACCCAAGCCGAAATTCCCTGCTCATTACAGGCCTGGCTTGAAGGGCTCACACTTTAGCCAAATGATTTTAATGATAATAGGCTAACATTTATATGGCACCTTTTATCCAGAAGAATCCCAGAGTGCTTTGCAAACATAGGGCTAGATGTTGCCTGGCCCAGCTGCAGGTGTACTGGGAGGACAGAGTGCAAATAATATTCAGTAAGTAACATTGTAGGCCAGACAAGAAGGAAGAGGGACCCCCATTGGATCATCAACAAAACTTCCTGCAGTATCATGCATAGATAGTCCTTAGGTGAGAACTATTCTAAGCCATCTTAAAACTAGAGACCCATCCAAACTCTGGCTCTGCATGACTCTGCTTAGCTTATGAGTGCAGATAGAACCATACCCATGTCCATGGTCACTTTAAGGCACCACTGTGGCAGCCATAAATCTGAAGTATTGCAACTTTTTATTCTAATAAAAAATTATTTGGGAATAGATTGCTTTGCCAGTGGAAACATCTGCACTTAAGAAATCCTTTCATCTTGCACATATGTTCTAACACTTTCATCCTATCCACATTTTCTTCTCAAGTGGTAATTTATTATTTCCTAACTACTTTGTTTCTCCCTAGGGTGTATTCTTCCATAGTTGAGCGGGCAGTTCCACATTTAACAGGATATTTCACAATTTGGATAATGTGAGTGGCTTGTGTTATGCAGGAGGTCAGACTAGATGATCATAACAGCCCCTTCTGGCTTTAAAATCTGTGAATGACCATTACTGCTTTCTGGGTATCACTCAGTCTCCCACAAACAGTTCCCTTTCTGTTCTGTGAAATGGCTTTTCTAGAGCTGGGGCAAAACCATTATGGTTCAACTCACATGGGTCACATTAATTTTATGCTTCAGGAACCAGTTATAGGAACTGGCAACTGACCTATCCCATTGTAAATGTTGGGTCTAAAGGAACCATGTACTATCTGGGATCCACCATAATCCCCACAGCATGGTTCAAATGGGTGTCTATGTGTTCCCTAGCTACTGTACAAAACTACCGGCTATGGAGCCCCTGTAACCTTATTCTCAGCATGGTTGCATTGGAAGTTTCTCTTCTCTTGCTGCCCTAATGAGAGGGTGGTGGAAGGAGAATGTCCTAAAATGTCCAGAGACATTTTGGATTGGGAGGCAGCAGCTCTTACTTTGTGGCCTTACTCTGGATGGAAGTGAACATACATGAGAACACCTAAAGATGCAACCTCAGGGGGAAGCAGGACATCGGAGGGTCACTGGGTTCTGAAAACAAAATAAGTTTGAGGTTCCTGCCACCTGGTCAGATAAAAGAGTAGTTAAGTGAGCAGGGGATAACTGAAGAGTGTGGTGGAAGGAGGGGGAGAGCTTTACAAATAGCCCAACCAGGTTCGCTATGAAATCATGAACCTGGGCTGCTGCTCAAGCAACAATAGAATCCTGAATCCACTTTGATTTCAGGAAGGTTAGAGTTTTGTGAAAGTTTCAACTAGAATCTCTATTACTCTCCCATCAATATACGGTATATGTGTGACTCTCATATACCTGTGAATCAAGTGAAAATTAGACTCTCATTTTCTTTACTATGAATACCTTTAGTTCCTTAAAATAAACTGATGTGAATGTTCATCATTCACTTTTCTTGTTTTAGGTTTTGCTATATTTTGCTATTTGTGATGGTCCAAATCAAAGTTACTTGCCAAGGATCCCATCATAGTTAACAGAGTGATCATACTGGAAATGGCTTGCCACTGAAGTATATGGAGATTGCCTCTAGATAACATTGACTAGATTAACTTTGAAACACTGTATTGATTTTGGTGGAATCCCAATTCTAATTTCATCAGAAGAAAAATAAAAGCTCTATTTAAATATATTGAGCCAGCTGCTCAGCTGGTGTAAACTGGGATAGCCCCATTGACTTCACTGACGCTATCCTGATTTTCACCAGCTGAGAATCTGACTGGCTAACTTATCAGAATATTAAAGTGTGTATTGTATCTTTCAGAAATTTAATTGCAAATATGTAGTAAAACATATTACCTTTATTTTAAAGAAGAGCTAATTCTTTAAAGAAGAGTAGTAATAATGATCACGCCTTCATCTGTCCCTTTTAAATAACTAATCAGGTGAAAGCTTTGTTACTTTCTTCTAGCTCTTTAAGAATAGAGGCCAAATACTGTTTTCCAATGGAGCAAGAACATTAGGAATTAACAGTAGTTTATCTAGTCCTATAGCCTATTATCTGGAGATCACAGGAAAAAAGTGTAACCTCTTTCCCTCCATAATGCACCTAATTTCACAGTACTGGCTTTTTTATGCCCTGTGATGTCATTTCAACAAGTACCAGTTTTAAGGGCCAGTGTTTCAGGTAAAATGCTACGAAAGGTCATGATCCTATCATATATTAGGATTTTGTACTACCCCTCTCATTGGTATTTGATCACTTTTCACTTAAAATAGACTGGCAATAATGAAGTCCCTAGTGGACTTTATTGAGTCTCTGGATCTTCTCCCAGCTCTGTCTAAGGTACCTTGGTTGTTGCTGCAGATTTTATTTAAGGGAGATGGGGTAGCCAATACTAGGAAAGTTGCTCTGGAAATGAAATGTCTAGTCAATAGCAAATTCTCAATTAATTCAGTGGCTCTGGATTTGGCCCAAAGATATTGGTACAAACCATCTTGTACATAATGCAAGCTCCAAACATGCATTTGTTTTTAGCATCCGTTCACACTGCTTTTTGTTGTTGCTCTCCCATTCCTCTTTCCTATGTACACTATCTACTTAAATTGAAAGTTCTTTGTAGTTTAGATCCTCTCTTGATATCTACCTGCAAAGTACCTAAAACAGTAATGCCCGAACTTTTCCTGTCATGCCCTCTCTTACCAGTAATGAAATCTGTCCATACTACCCCACCCCATTACTGCACAGTTGGCTCAGCAGAGGAGCTTGGGCGGAAGGTGGAGCTGGGGGCAGAACTGGGGATGGGGGAGGAGCTGGGACTAGAGGCGGAGCTGGCCTGGGGTGGAGAGGGAATGAGGGCAGAGCTGGGCTGGGGGCAAAGCAAGGGGCAGAGTGGGGCTGAATCAGGGGTCGGAGCTGGTCTGGGGGCAGAACGGGGATGGGTGATACTCCTTCCCTGCCCCCATGGGGGCTGGCCCAGGCCCCGCCGCACATCTCCCTGCCCCCGAACGTTCCTCCACACACCCCTAAGGGAGGAGCCCCACAGTTGCGTGACCACTGGCCTAGAACATCTCAGGTGTTACACATAATCATCATCATAATATATTGTATCATACTATAGTATGGGGCTATGTAAAATACCTGCCCTATGAACAGAGTGATGTCTGAGGTCTCCAAAGTTCATTGAATTGGCAGGCAATCTCCAAAGGACACATTGTTTTGGTTTTTCCATTATTTCCTAGCGCCTAGCATAAATGTGAAATTTATGCATATTACTCTGCTCCACTAGTCTAGTATTGCCTGAAAAGAGAAGCCTGCTGATTTGGGTTAATTTATTATGGCTGCTTTATGACACAAAGTGAGCTCTTTGCCACTAACCATTGCAAATAAAAACTAATATGCTTTTTAGTGTGCTCCATGGCCCTGAACTATAGGTGAGAAGTCTGAATTAATTTACTTAATCATCTACAAGTAATAAAGAAAGACAAGCACTTAATTTGATTTTAAAATTACATTTGTGCAAGGAAAACATGTGTTTTCCCCCTATAATCATGGCCATTTTAAGGATTGTAAAATGAAAGCTCTTTTTGAAAGGATCTGATTCTTACATAATATCCAGGAAACTCCATTTTTTAAACTCAGCGGAAACTATCCAGAAAAAAAAACAATGAATCACTATTTTATTATATTATTAAGAACAATTCTTGCCAGTTTGTTGATTCATTAAAGAAATTGGAAACACATTGGAATTTTAGATGA
Organism: Malaclemys terrapin pileata; assembly: GCF_027887155.1. Taxonomy (NCBI): domain Eukaryota; kingdom Metazoa; phylum Chordata; order Testudines; family Emydidae; genus Malaclemys; species Malaclemys terrapin. The sequence goes on along the minus strand of NC_071507.1, from coordinate 180,002,585 downwards.
ACCATTATCAATTGACTATTAGTCTTTTGGGTACTGTTTGAAAAATTATTCCCTCAAATTATTATTTCTTAACAACTAAATTGTAAACCAATTCTATTTAAATATCATTCTGACTTCAAGAGACATTGGTGTAATTGATCATTTTGGCTCACTGTTACAGTCCCTGGTTTTCCTCTCAATTTCTACATCAAAGTAGTAGCAAAAGCTGAGGAAACACATTTATTTCTACTTTCATAAACCTCTAAACCTCCATCCAGCCAAAGAATGAGGTTGCCCCTGATTCCAAGGACGGCTATAAACTGTGTAATTATATCCTCTTATTATTATGTTCCCTCCTATGATTGCCTCTTCACAGACTATGCCTAGCCTGATTGCTTTGTACTACAAACAAGCTCATGGTAATGAAGGAGGCAAACTGAGTCAGCCTGGTAACCTAATGATAATAAGAACTGGTTCCAGTCACCAGTTAGAACCTCATTCTCTTCATCCTTGTAGCAGGTGAACTGTAGAAGCAACACACACCGCTACTAGAAAAAAGGATTGTTCTGCCTCGTCCCAGAGTGACCTCTAGTGGTAACTATGGGTATGTCTACACTGCAATCAGAAGGTGTGATCTAGAAGCAGGAGCATGGGCTAGCCTCCTGAGTGCAACTCCACCCAAGACCCTGGCTGGCCCATGCCACAGTCCACACTACCAGGGCTACACAAGCAAGGTCAAAGCTAGCTCAGGTATGTCTACACATCCTGCAATCACACCTCCCGACTGCAGTGTAGACATACCATAAGAAGCAGCATAAGTAGGCTCTAAAGGGTATCTCGTAACTTTGGCGAGAAAAATGGTTGTCGATAGACATCTATGAGACTGGGAAACAGTCTAGTGGAAGGGAACTCTGCACTCTGTAATATGTCAAATAGCCTTTTGTCTCCAAGATAAAGAAACGTAGAGAACGGATCCAATGTAAAACTGGACACTGAAGTTAGAAAAACTCAAACTGAAATTAAGACACAGGGTTGGTTTTTTGTTTTTGGTTTTTTTAAGGGATGGTAATAAACCATTGGCACGGATTAGAAAGGGCTAAGGTAATTTCTCCAGTATGTGAGCCTTTAAATCAAAACTGGATGACTTTCTAAAACATGCTCTACCTCACCCACAAATCATTTGGCTCAATGCAGGAATCGCTGGGTGAAATTCTGTCTTGTGTTGTGCAGGAGGTCAGACTAAATGATCATGATGGTCCCTATGAATGAAAATGACAGATCTAGCCACTGGATTAGCTTTGCTATATAGTAGGGGTACTCGGCGCAGAGCCAAACCAGCAGCTCCTACAGCACAGAGGTCTGGCTGGGGCATTCTGTTAACCTAACAACCCCCTGCTGATGTAATGGCTTCCTTAGGACTGCTGGAAGGTGATACAGGACAGAGCAGCCTCCAGGGAGTTATTTTCATTTAACTACTTTTCTTCACTTGCGTCTAATTAAATATGACTTTTTTATTTTTTGCTTAATCAGTTTGGAACAATAAGTGAAGAGAAATTATCTGTCAATATAATACTAATGGTAAAATAAAGGAGTTACATTCTATTTGGAATACAAACTTATCCTCAGTAGGAAATGGTCCCATATGGCTCCATCCCAGGAAGCAACTATGTCCACTAAGTAAGACCTATTACTGGCTAAAGATGAAAGAATATCTTCCATGTAAATTAGACACCAGACTGACCTCATCAATGTAAAAGTAACTTCCTGACCCTCGAATACAATGCCCTACCCACTTTCATATCTGACAGAAGAACCTGTAAGCCACACCCCCTCTGGTGGTGGCTAGGCAACTTAGAGATTGATGAGTCTACTGCAGCCTTGGCCAACAGGGTCTTTTAGATAAGGCAGTAGAGGATCATAAATGGAGGTTCCAGATTCAATCCCTGCAGCTGGGAACCCACCCAGGGTGTTGGCATTACATACCCAGTGTATCCTAATATCCCACTGACTTCTATTTAAAATGGCAGCACAGAAGGATGCAGCAAGGGGACTGCAGAAGGAGGATAAAGACCAGAGAAAGTGTTCAGTAGCTTCTTCAAAAATATACAATAATTTAATTAAAATTATACTTTATTGACGATAGATGAGATTCTGCCTTCAGAAAGGCACACTCAGTTTCCATTGACTTCAGTGGATGTTGCATGCATGTTTCTATGGTAAGAAGTTAGCCTTGTATGTCTTTCTTCATAAGTGAAAGTGTAACAAGTGTATCTCATACACTAAAATGAGTTTTTGCTAAAGCGAGTAGAGTTCTGAATGAAAGAGGATAAAAATCTTAAGCTTGACATTATTATTCTGGAAATTCAGAACTCTATAGTTCAGCCCTGAATAGATACAAACATTAGTGCTTTTCCTCTAACTTGGTTAGAGTTATTGCTGTGAGCCTCAGTGCCTTGCTACAGATGTAAAAGCTATCTGACAATCTGGGAAAGTTATTCTTTACCTTTTGTTTCACTAATGTTCAATCACTTGGCATTTGCTAGCAGAATAAATATGCTGCCTCTAGAATATATTCCCATTGGCCGTATATAACCCAGGTTAGCTATTCCCTAAAAGAACACAAGTATTGCTGCACTATTCCTTTCCTATACTATAAAATACAGTAAAATAATGACAAAAACATTTGCAACTGCATAACAGATAGTAAATAGCTAGAGGAGATCTCCAGAGGTGTAAGGTCACAAATTGAAGCTGCCTAGGGAAAGCTCTGCTGTTTACAGTCTGCAAAAACTTGACCAAAGAATTTGGAAAGTCTAGTATGAATTCAAAGAGAAGGAATGTCTTTCACTCTGAAAGGACACTACTAAAGGTGTTTTGTTAATGGTTTCCATTAGAAGGGCGATCACTCAAAGCCATCTGCAAGTTTGGGTAAGATATCATTTGTGGTCTATTGTGCCTTCCAAAAATTGTCCATCTTATTTTGGAAGAGTTATTAGAATCCACTAAGGAGAATCCAGATCTTAGGTTCATAGTAACATCACATCAAGATCATGTTCAGTCACAGTGGTCATCCTCAAATAGTTAACATTTGCCAACGATTCATTCAGTAGGATCTGAGGTACCATATTTTCCTCCTTATTTATAATAGGAAAGAACTGTGTGGTCTTTTTGTGATAGCTGTTGACAAACGCTGCAATGTGAGTTTTACCATTTGTAACACTGATAGAGAAGTTTCAGTCCTCCCTGCTGTTTTGCAAGTGTCATAATTGCAATGTATCTTTGAACCCAGCTATGTAGCTCAAAGGCTCACATGTTGATTCTGCAAGATACATGGTCAAGTTCACTATCGGGTCAGAGGACAGGATCAATCCCTAAGAATTAACTCCATTTAAAAAAAATGATCAGCTCCCCCCCTGCAAGAGAGACATCAATATGTTCTCAGCTGAGAAGTGGGTCTGATTGCGATAGCTTAGCTGGGAATGACTTGAAAAGGAAAAGGAGCAGAAGAATGTTTCTGCCATGCTTCATTTCAGACTTAGGATAACTTTTTTCTTTCCTAGGTAAATGCAGACAATGGACTCCACATTTACACTCATTTAATGCCAGTGCAACACCACCAATTTCACCAATGGTGCAATTCCACTGAATGAGGCCCACTGTATTTCATATAAAATGTGAATAAATAACATAAAGGTATATAGTTAAGGTTGAGATGATTCCACCTCCTTTCTGTGACCTTGCAAATGCATAAAAAATAGTCCATTTTTTAATTGTGTGTTTGGTCCAATTTTATATTGTAAGTACCTCAAAGAAGGAACCGCGGACTAGATTCTACTGCATAAATCTGGAGTAAATTACTATGTAAATTATGCAGGAGTAAGTGAGAGCGGAATCTAATGTAGGGTTCCTTCTTTGAGGTGCTAACAATGTACACCAATGGAGTTACTACAGATTATGACACAGTTTAAATAGATTATGGTTCTTGGTCTGTTTGCTCATGAATACCCCCCTCCTGTGCTGCTGACCCCACATGAATCAGTAGCTGGGTCCAAAGGGTCCAAAGCCTTTTACAATATTTCCATTCATTTCTATGGGCTTTGGATCCAAAGGTTATAAATTGCAATTCCCTTGCAGGTAAATCTAATCTTTGGAGCAATATAAGCTTATTATATTCCTATTCGAAAGACATAGGCCTAGGTCCACAGCTAGTGTAAATCTGCATACCTTGGATTGGAACCATGCCAATTTACCCCAGCTGGGGAGACAGCCCATGATATCTGAAGGATAAATATAAACATCACAGCGGACACTGAATGCTTTCTGTACTCCTGAATCAATATGAATAAGCCCAGGAAACACTAAAAGGAAAAAACTACCATGCATCTGGGGATTATTTTTGCCAGGAGTGCACTTTCCCACCCATCGTGCTGCTTATTACTTTATAAAGATAAATGTAACATTTCTTCTTGGGGAAAGAAAAAAGAAACACATTTGTCTTGTCGAAGCCAGTGCTGCCTAACAACCAAATTTGTTTTCCAATTAAAATCACTAGAGCAAAAGCGAGACTGCAAAGGCGGCACTTCTCCATTCCACACTGTGCATATGAATATGTGATAAGACACTTCTATTGTCTAGTTCAGCTGAAAGGAAATAGGCAGAGAAATTTACCTATTGTTTCATGGTACTTAACCCGTGTGAGGTTTTATATCACATGTGCTGCAATAGTTAGGCACAAGAGGCCAGGAGGGATAACTGAGATCATTAGTTTGACTTCAAGCCTTCTAACTGTGCACATAACTAGTCTATGTAACCACATGTTCCTGTCTGTGACATGACACATTATCCTTTTCCACCCTGCTCTATTCCTTCTGACTATATTACATCCATAGGTGTCTTGTCTTAAATTAGATTGTAAATTCTTCAGGTCAGTGCACAATGGGGTGATTGGGCCTTCTGGGCACTTCTGTAACACAGACTAATTATCAGGACCGGCTCCAGGCACCAGCGCAGCAAGCAGGTGCTTGGGGCGGCCCACGGAAAGGGGCGGCACATCCGGCTCTTCAGCAGCAATTCGGCAGCGGGTCCCTCAGTCCCTCACGGAGGGAAGGACCTGCCGCTGAAGAATGAAGTGGCGGCGGTAGAGCTGCCGCCGATCGCAGGTGCTTTTCCCCCCCCTACCCCCATCTCTTGGGGCAGCAAAAACGCTGGAGCCGGCCCTGCTAATGATAACAACAATAAGGAGTAAATTTAGGTTGGAGTGGTGGACTGGCAACCTTAACTGAATTTCCAGTCTGCTAGACTACTATGATTATTACAAGATTTTTTCCCTTTAACTGTCAGGCCCCCTAATCTATGAACAACGTGAATTGCACTATTAGGTTCCCTCGTTGTTGATGCATGGGGCATGGGCAATGTGCAGGTTTAAACTAGTGTAAATGGTGGATTCTCTGTCATTTGTAGTCTTTAAATCAGTAACTCAGCCACAAGTTAGGGGTTTGTTACAGGGGTGGATGGGTGAGGTTTTGTGACCTGCAATGTGCGGAGGTCAGACTAAGGTGATCATGATGGTCCCTTCTGGCCTTAAAGTTTGAGTCTGTCATTTCTAATGGGTCTTGGGATGGGATAGAGAGGCTCCATGCCAACAATGAGGGTATTACGGAGGTTGACCCTACTGGCAATGAAAGGGTTAGGGAAAACCTGTGGACCCAATTGGTCCTACCCTGCTATACCCACAGCCAATGTCAGACATGGGGAGAGCAGACAAAAGGAGAGGGCCTAGTCCAGTCCAGGGATAACCAGGAAAAAGGACAGAGCTCTGCTTCTCTTGGTGGGAGAGAAGCTGGTTGCAGGTCTGAGATGGCACTCGCTTGCCAGCCACACCAGCCCTCCTGGAAGGAATCCTGGGAAGGGATCAAGGGATGCACAGAGTGTTTTGGAAACAAGCCCTGAATAGAAGGATGGTGCCCCGCTGAAGTTTTGTGGGATGACCCTGTTCTTTGCACTTAGTTTTTGTTCCTGATTATCTTTAAAACCATAAATACCCTGAAAGGGGATAACTGGACAGTATTTTGGCCGGAGGTCCAAAACACCATTATACTGGACCTCAATGAGACAGACATATCAGTGGAGACCTGCCGCTGGATGAGTAGTGCCCAGAAGGGCCATAAAGGGATGACACCCTGACAACAGGTCTCCTGAGGCCCTTGTGATGTCAACCATTTATTAGTATTTTTCTTAATTCTTACAATAGTTATGTGAATAACTCATGGGACTGCACACACTGAATAATGAGACTAAAAAGAAATATTGACTAGCTACCCATTCAGTGAGCACTGTCCATCCTGAACACTGATTAGGGCAGGAGTCCTATGGAAAAAATAGTATATGATCATATCATTAAAGACTATATCATAATGCAATTCACGAATAGGCAGAATTAAGGTAGTACAACTTTAATTCAGACATTTCCTAATTTTTGAATGCTTCACTTTGCAACCTTAGCATTCTTAATTTTTAACTTTTTTAAGAACAAACATTTCCTTATGTGGAACTGTACTGACCCCCACCCCCTCCTGGGCTATAAGCAGTGTTGGAATCTTTAGATCTACAGCACAGTCCTCTGCCTCTAGAGCAAATGGAGTAAAAGGTAACAGTAGAAGGCTGCTATAAGCCTCTGCCACTAGAGTGGAATGGAGACGCACAGTTTGCCAGTGGGTTTCACAGCTACTTGCTAGACATCAATGGAATGTTGAGACTCAGGAACAGTGTGTTCAGTTCCAGGTTCTGGAAGAGAGTGTCTCTCTAGTGAGTATAGATCTGCTGTCCCCTCACTTGCTGCTATTAGCCCCTGTCTCCTGCCCCCAGATCCAGCCCAGGTTCCTATCCGCTCTCAGGGTCCTCGCCAATCCTGCTTCCTGCGCCTCTTCTTCCTTCCTTCCCCCCTCACTGTCTTCTGTCCCCTTCTGCTCCCGTTCTCCTACCCTGGCTCTTACTTCTACTCCCTCTCCTCTGTGCTCCTCCCCTGTCACCCCACCCGCCATCTCTTCACTTTCCCTTCACTCCTCTGTATTTGAGTCAGGGTGCTTCCACCTCCCCTCGATGCAGCCAGAGCACCATGAGGGAGAGTACTGAGAGCATAGGAGAGACTATCTCCCTATATGCAATTCCAGCACCCAATGCCACAGCGGCCCTCGGCAGAGAAAGCCCTTTCATTGCCTGCAAGCCCTGGATGGTGCTTGTGCAGTCTAGTTAGCACATGGATGTTTTTTAGGAGATACAGCATGCTCAGTACAGATGGAATCTTCAGAGAAGTAAGCTGTCAAAACTCTAACAAGTCCCAACTGAGCATGTGTGAACTGAGATTTTTCAGAGACATAGCACTTGGCTAAATTTGGGCGATCTTTACGTGGATGACAAAAGGCACATTCCTGAAACCAGGGTGACCTCTCCTGTTAGATTTCAAGTCCCTGTTCCAAGTGTGGAGGCACTAGAGCTTCTCATTGAAATAGTTGTAAAAAAATCACAGAAATATAGGACTGGAAGTCTAGTCCTCTGCACTGAGGCAGGACTAAGTATTATCTAGCGCATCCCTTACAGGTGTTTGTTTAATCAGTTCTTTAAAACCTTCAACGATGGAGATTCCAGAACCTCCGTAGGTAACTTATTCCATTGCTTAACTACCCTTACAATTAGGAAGATTTTCACATCTAACCTCTATCTCCCTTGCTGCAATCAAAGCCCATTACTACTTGTCTTGTACTCAGTGACTAAGGAGAACAATTCATCACCCTCTTTTTTATTACAACATTTTACATACTTGGAGATGGTTGTTATGGTACCCCTTCCTCTCCAGACTAAACGATCCCAATATTTTCAATCTTTCCTCACAGGACATGTTTTCTAGACCCTTAATTATTTTTGTTGCTCTCCTCTGGACTTTCTCCAGGTTGTCCACATCTTGCTTGAAGTGTTGTGCCCAGAAATGAACACAACACACTAGTTGAGGCCTTAACAGCATGGGGTAGAGTGGAAGAATTATTACTTTTGTCTTGCTTACAACCCTCCTGCTAATACATCCTAGAATAATGTTCACTTTTTTTTCTGCCACAGCTTTACATTGTTTACTCATATTTAGTTGTAATTCACTATAAGCCCTAGATCCTTTTCTGCAGTATTTCTTACTAAGCAGTCATTTCCCAGTTTTCATTTGTGCAACTGATTATTCCTTCCTAAGTGGAGTACTTTGTCCTTACTGAATTTCATCCTGTTTATTTCAGACCATTTCTCCAGTTTGTCAAGATCACTTTGAATTCTAATCCTGACCTCCAAAGTGCTTGCAACCCCTCTCAGCCTGATATTGTCTACAAACTTTACAAATGTACTCTCAGTGACATTATCCAAATCTCTTATGAAGATATTGAATAGAAAATTCTTTAACATGAGCAAAACAACAACATATTTTCCCTTATCTCATTCTCAAAAATGGTGGAACTTTTTAAATGCTGAATTTTTTTTGAATGTTTCAACTAACACAAACACCCAGAATGAAAATTTCAGCCCAAACAGCTAGTTTGCCAAATATATAAGCAAATGAAACCAGCATTTTATAAAGGAAAGTGTCAGGCATCCTTAAGTAGAGACAATGCTATTTGTGCCACCTATAATCAGGGCTGGTAGGGCCTAGTCCAGTCAATGGAAAATGGTCATTATCTTGAATGGAATAAATACAGATTCCATGCTGTAGCAAAGGTCTAATAAAAAAGACATAAAACAACATCTCTATTAAAATAACTAGGACAAAATATAAGAACAAAATGACTGCTCTGACTTTGCTAATAGGTCTGGGGAAATGGTGTATCTTTATAAACATGATCCAAAGACTCTATCACAAGTTCAAAGAAATCATTAATATGCTCCAGAATGACATTCAGACAAAAAAGTGATCTATGTCATCATACTTGTCAAGAAAATAGTGCACTACATATGGAACTGAGGATTGAGAAAGGTGGTTTGACACATCAAAGTTCATAAATAGTAGAACAAATTTCTCTCTGAAATGTGTGAGCATATTATGTCCTCCACTTGTGAGGTCAATTTTCCTGAATTCAGTTTAATTAAAGAATGTCAACTATCTTCACTGTGCACCACATATTGTGGGATGATTCTCCCTCTGTGCTGGAGTGAGGCAAAGACATATACTCTCCTTTGCTGTAGAAACTGATGGAGTATTGTGGCAGTTTGAATTGAACTAGAACTACAATACTAGATAGACCAGTATTCTGACTAGCAATGATAGAATAACTGATTTTTCAGTTTGGTGACCAAATCAAAAACTCCCCCCAAAAATATTCATTTCGGGTTGAACTGAAACTGAATTTTGTGGGGTTTTCTTGCCAAAATGGACAACTGGGTGGAAAAAAATATTCCATTTTGTTATGTTTTCAGGTGTATTTTACCCTTTATTCTTTTAACAAATCTAGCAAAATTTCTAAACAAAGCTTGTTTTTTTGTTTCATTTTTTTATTTGCCTGAAATTATTTGCTGAATTTGACTCAAATTCATGAATAGTTTCAGTTGCCTGAAAACTACATTTTTGGCAAATAAGCCATTTGACTGAAACATGTCACCTAGTTCTAATTTTTTGCAGTCTTGGGACAAGATCCTTAGATGGTGTAAACTAGCATATCACTATTGAAATCAGTAGTTATGCTGATTTATGCCAGGTAAGGATCTGAACCCTGGTCACATATACTAATATTGCTGGGCTCATTGTGAAAACCCAGCAGGCCAGAAAATGGGTAGCGGGGAAAGATGTTACAAAAGTTTTCACTTCCATGTTGTCGAAATTTCTTTTTTACCTACATTTTCTGACCAACTCTAGGGGAAATGCAAGCTGGGAAATTTTACATGACCATTTAAACTTTGCATTGATGCTGAAACATCAGTAATGAAGGATGAATGTAGAATGAAAGTGCAGGCAAATATTGATGGCAACAGTTCATGGTGCATGCGTGTATCCCTATCCATTAGTCCAAGAGCCATACAGCAATCGCAGCTATAGTGAGATCAACATGAATGTGAATGGTGTTTGTATATTATATCTGATCTGTAATGATTGGACTAAGGATGGCGAATGAATTGGAACTTAAAAAAAAAATATTAACAAAAAGCATCGACAAAAACTTGTGCTGAACCTGCAATGACCTAGAAGTGTGAGTTAGCTAATTGAGGGCTTGATTTTTATTTACACTAAGGCCCCTTTACACCACTCTAGAAGTTCAAAGAGGCCTAAGTCTAATGAGAATCAGGACCTTAAAGCTTTCTTAAATCAATATAATGTATCATCCAGCTATACATTTACTGTGTGTCTTTGTTAGTATAATCCTTGCCTATTTTACCCCATTCCTTCCTTTGATACCCATTCCCCCTCTCACTCACTGTGTATTGTATACATTTCATTGGTAAGCTTTTGGTGTCAAAGATTAACCCATGGGTTATGTGGGGGTTTTTTTGCTCTGTGGAGCATCTGTCAAGAAGGCTCAATTCTTCATCTGACAAAGTAAGCCACGTCGCTCTATAAATATTTGAAAACAGACATGCAGTTTTCTGGGCTTCATTGTTTTAAATTATTACAGCAGTTACTAAAGATTCTTTCTTGACAAATATTACAAAACAGATCTTTGGGGTTTTATGTAATATTTTTGTTACCTAAATCATCTTGCCACTTAATCTAATTAGGTTGTGGAACATTATTTTTGATTGACTATTCCCAGTAGACCAATCTTCCCTCATGATCAATATTTTAAGCTTTTTCTAAATTTAAAACCTGTGATATCCAACCACAGAGGCAATATTTTGCTAATGCATATTCATAGGTGACCAAAGGACATTTTATTTGTTTGTTTTGCTCATATGAATTAACATTATTCTTGGCAACTCCTATCTTAGCAAATGCCCTTAAAACTGCTATGAAAAAAAATGTTAATTCCCTGTGAAACTTTTCATGGTTAATTCCATTTTGAAAAAAAAAAATCTTATGCACAAAAGCTAGCTTTACTTGATGCCAAAAGAAAAGAGATTTGTACTTACTATTATTTTACTGGCATGATTTTGTGATTCAAATTGAGCAGCTTTACTATTCAATTACTTTTATGCTAATATAAATAGGAGGATTAGCATAGCCATGTTATAGCTTCAGCAATTGGGAATCACTGTAAAACTTCAGCCAACTTCCACAGCTGCAGTTAAAGGGTACCCTGTGTTCCAAAATCTGAAATCCAAGTGAGGGTGATAGGCATGTTGCTTTGGGAATATTGAGATAAGGTCATTAGGATGCCACACCAGAACCACTGTCGTGAATAGACTGTAACAGGAAGAAAATAGAATATATATATATTGTGGTACCAGATCCTGACAGGATGTCCATGCCTATGTAAGGGTGAATTAATGGGCCAGGTAGAAGAAAGCACATGCAATAGGACTCAACAGCATCCCTGTGTGTATCATAGAGCAATAGGTGCCCGCACTGCTGTGGAATAGAGGCATGATGGGGTGCAAATCAGTGTGGGGTTGGGCTTTTGTTGGAGGGGAGCAGCAGGTTGTGTCCCCCTACTCCCATCCTACATTGCAGCAGTACATGGTGGACTGCCTCAACAGATCTGAAGGTCCTCAGGAACATATTAAAACACCATGGATGAAATCCTGGCGTCACTGATTTCAACAGGGCCTGAATTTCACCTCATGTTTTGTCACTGCCATGCTTCTGGGTATTTAACCCAACACAAATCGCTTTAACGTGGGTTTTGCTCTATTTCTCAGGTTTTGGTCTACAGAGAGTAAAATAGATCAGGAGCTATTCTGCATACTAATTTGACCTTAAACCAGAGAATGATGATCCAAATATTAATGCTACAATTTCATCCACCAAAGCCTCTGTTCCATGCACCAGAATTATCAGTTCCATGATTCAGTTGCTATGAACTAAACTCAGTGACATTAGTTTATTCATTGTTGGCCTCCTTTTTTTGAGAGAGAGAGAGACTATTTTTATGTAAGAAACCAATAAAAGCTTTTTGGCTTATTTTTTTTTTCCTTGAGCACTCTCCAATTTTATCTAAAGCCATGGGAAATAGGCAAGAAAGATAGATTGTGGGTAGATTGCTCTGGCCAGGTGCCACAAAAGTCTTGCTTTGCTTGATAAGATTCAACATCATTTAAATTTTTAAGGGGGAAAAGAGAAGAAACAACACAACAATATAAAAAATACAGAAGGAGATGAGCTCTTGAGTTCCAAACAAATAAAATTGCAAACCGCTACTCCAATGCCAATCTGGAGGAGTAGCAGCAATACTGTATCGCAGCGTATTATTGCTTTTCAGTGACTGTCATCTGTATAGTCGTTTTGGAAGATATAAAGTCTAAAAAATGCAAAGTACATGAAAGTATTTTATTTTACTGTATCCCATAACCAAATTGTATGCCTCATTTACAAGCATTCACTAGAAACATTGTGACATTCAGCACTTACTGTAAAAGAAGTGTGTCATGGGTCCATGGGGCAAGCTTGCCTCCAATCCTCACTCCCTAGGCTGCCACTTTTGCAAGGGGGAGCTCCACAGTTCCATTACTGTAAAGAGACTGGGTTCCCTGGCTTCAGCACCCCTGTTTCTCCTCTATTCTCCAGTGAGTCCAAATATGCTTAGACCCTGTTAGGAGACGTATCCCTTTTTGGGAGCTCTACAACCAACCGATGTTTGCAGTGATACGGGACAATTGTTTCAAAACAAATCAGCATTTATTAGACAACTAAAATACAGTGCATGGGTTTTTTGCTGAGAAGAGGAAAGCAAAGCTTACATGCATCTTACATTACGAAAGCTTATGCTCTAATAAATTTGTTAGTCTCTAAGGTGCCACAAGTACTCCTGTTCTTCTTCTTACATGCATGTGCCTGCTGTCAGCACACCCTAGCTCACTTGCCCAAGCATCCAGGATTCAATTCTCCACTGGGTGGCAGAATTCTTATATCACTAGTCTGTTCACATGGTAGTTTTTTGTCTCCAGATTCAGCCATGCTCTTTTCACATATCCTTGGCCAGTAGCCATTAAGTTAATGGTCTGGTTGTTTGTCTTCCATTGTAACTCCAAGGCAGATCCATTCTTACACTGATAGTTCTTGACAGACCATTCATAACAACCAACATGCTTATTGCTTACTTGACTTTTACCCAGTCTCCTGTCCCAGGATAGAAATAACCAGTGGGTAACAATGCAAAACGAGTGTGGAAACTGACTCAGACATACTTTCTATAAAAATAATGTTGAAACAGTTGAACTATTTTGTTTAGACTTTTCGTTTCCAAATGGCATTTTGAATTCAAATTTGGCCAAACTTTTTTTTAAAGGGGGAAACCACCCTATAATGACTGAACTGAAAAGAAAAACTAAAAAAAAATTGTTTACAGTTGACTGAACCATTTCAGTTGACAATAAACAAATTGAAAAAACAAAATACTTCATTTTGAATTGAACCAAAATGTTTTGGTTCATTCAAAACTAGATTTTTTAGTGTCTTTTGATTTGAGGAAAAGTTTTGAAATTCATTTTGATTCAAATCAAACCATTTTTTTTCTTCTTCTTCTGATTTTTTGGTCCCCAAATCAAAAAAAAAAATCTATTATTCACTCAGCTGTAATGTCCTCTACCATGGAACTGTCTCTTGTATTTTATGTTTGGCAATCTCATTGTATTTTGAACATGCAGGGTGATGCTTTTTGTGTGGATTGCTGTGCATAATCTCAAATGTATACAAAAGACTATGCTAATTAATGCTGAATCTGCCACAACTTCACTGTATCTATTGTTGCTTTCATAGTGTGCATTTATGTACATTTTCTATGGATTCTGACAAGCAGTGGTCCCTTCAGTATGTGTGTTATATGATATAGTTTCAGGTTTAGGGTATTTTGCTAACTGGATGCTTTACACATCATGTTTCACCCACCTTCCTCCTCCATGTTCACATACATGCACAACAGCTCTTTTATTGGCAGGTCAAGAAGAAGGAGCACAGCACTGGAACTGTAGAAGTCTCTAGAACAAAATTAAAGGGCTGTCAGTGCAGTACATGGAGTTTATATTAAATATCAAAACTCCTGCAAAGTATGTACTTGTTACAGTCTGTAACCTGGTTGCTGATATTGCTATTTTGAAAGGTAGATATGCCCAACTATCCTCAAGATTCCTACAATATAAATTCTCCTTCCCTTAACTTTGTATGAAATTGTTGACTTGCTTAAAATACTCAGAATAGTAGGTTGTTGTGTTTTTCATTACATTACCAAATGATTCTTGCTGAATCGTGGAAGCAACTAGTAGCCTGCAGATTCATCTCAACTGTATTTAATTACATTTTAATATATCTAAGTGACCTTGCAATATAAATTATCTAATTGTATAGGATTACCTTTTTACATATAGTGTAACAGCTTTGGTGGAATGTGAAAGGCACAATCATTTTCTATCAGTCTATCTTGGTTAGCCTACAGACAGTGGAAAATTTTTCTATGTAGAAACAACCTTGCAAATTTACTGAAATGGCAAAGGTAAATGAAGCACTGGCTGGTTAGACAATGGCAAAAACAATAGCTGGAGAAAGCATTAGATCATAGCATCACAGACATCAGAGATGGAAATTATGGGCCAGATTCACTCGTATTTTCTGCCCGCTTTGCACTGCTCCATTGATGCAAAGAAACCATTAAGTTGGGTATCTGACCGCTTTGATTCCTGCAGTGGCACAAAAATACAGATTGAACCGGTGAACCTGACCCATTGTTTTTTATTTTGCCAATCAATGTCTAGCTAGCATGTGTTCAGCACCAGTAACATCTCACTGCAAGTCTTTTGTAACAATCATGACACCCGGGCTGTAGCTGATTCAGGTTTACCACTAATGATAACTGTTGGTACCCCTCCTAAACCAGCAGTAGCTGTGCATCTCATTGACATTAGTGAATTATTGCCATCCATCTTGAGAAGCAGCCATTAAAGGGGACACTCACTCACTTGATATGTTGGATTAATGGAAGAGAGGGATATTTTAGTTCAGAACTAGGGGCCTGTTCCGAAGCTTATGAAAGTCAATAGTCAATATTGATGGCAAGGGGCTTTCTATGAGGCCCTAGATGTTCAGAAGATTAGGTTCAGCACTCTGCTTCCGGATCTGGAGAACAGCAAAAGGAAACAAGAGGATGTAGTGCCGACTACAGTGCTGCTGCACTTGTAGCTGTTTTCATTGCTGCCTTTGGATCCAATACTGTCGCACCGATCACAGTAACATGCCTGCTTGTTTCCTTTTGCCCTGTAACCTGGAAATTATATTCACATTTTTTCTGGGATTGATGCTAGTAGAAGGCAGAGTGGGTGCTATATGTCTTACCTGTAGCCTAGCTTGTCGTTATCTTTTCTTTGAGTGGTGTCATCACAAGACTTGCATGGACATTTCTTGTTCTGTCCTTCCATCCACTACAGATTCTTCTTCTTCTTCAAAACATATGAAAACCCTTCAAAAATGGACAATAACTGCCTGATTCTGAGGTGCATAAATAAGGAAATACTGACTCAAGCAACACACCACACTAACCAAGGGTAAACCAGAATTTTTTTCAAATTTTAAATATATGTACAATGGAAATAGAGAAGTTATAACTGTGTAACTCCAACTGGTTCTGCTACATTTCAAGGACAGAACTTTAAGGAAAAAGCAATTGGTACCTGCAAGATTGTTGTATTTACAAAACTATCAAAACAAGGAAGCCAACACGTTATGGTCATTCTAAAGAACATTTGAAATGCCAAATTGAAATTAGACTAGCTACGCTTATAGATAATAAGGCCAGAAGGGTTGTTGTGGTCATCTAGTCTGATCTCCTGTATAATACAGGCCACAGAACTTCCCTGAATTAATTCCTGTTTGAATTAGATCATATCTTTTAGAAAAGCATCAAATCTTGATTAAAAATTTTCCAATAATAGAGAATCCATGACAACTCAAGGTAAATTGTTCCAATGGTTAACTATCCTCATTTTTAAAAATGTGCACATAATTTCCAGTCTGAACTTCCATTCCAGACATTGGATCTCGTTATACCTTTGTATGGGGCCAGACCCACATCTCTTTCTGATGCCTTGCACCACCCTGGCACAACGTATCTCTAAAGCTGCTTCATCAGCCATCTGATGATTCCCTTTACCTAAGAGAATCCCTGAGTGGCACAGAACCTCCTGAAAACAACAAGGAGTCCGGTGGCACCTTAAAGACTAACAGATTTATTTGGGCATAAGCTTTTGTGGGTAAAAATCCACTTCTTCAGATGCATGGAGTGAAAATTACAGATGCAGGCCTTATTATACTGACACATGAAGAAAAGGGACTTATCTTACAAGTGGAGAACCAGTGTTCTGTACTTACCTACATGCCTCCAGCTTCCATCCAGGATACATCACACGATCCATTGTCTACAGCCAAGCCCTAAGATACAACCAAATTTGCTCCAATCCCTCACACAGAGACAAACACCTACAAGATCTTTATCAAGCATTCTTATAACTACAATACGCACCTGGGGAAGTGAGGAAACAGATTGGGTACTCAGGGACGGGTACCCAAAAGTCACCTTCTACAGGACAGGCCTAACAAGGAAAATAACAGAACACCACTGACCATCACATACAGCCCCCAGCTAAAACCTCTCCAGCACATCATCAACGATCTACAACCTATCCTGGAAAACGATCCCTCACTCTCACAGACCTTGGGTGGCAGGCCAGTCCTTGCTTACAGACAGCCCCCCCAACCTGAAACAAATACTCACCAGCAACTACACACCACACCACAGAAACATTAACCCAGGAACCAATCTCTGTAACAAACCTTGTTGCCTACTCTGTCCCCATATCTACTCTAGTGACACCATCAGAGGACCCAACTACATCATCCACACCATCAGGGGCTCATTCACCTGTACATCTACTAATGTGATATATGCCATTATGTGCCAGCAATGCCCCTTTGCCATGTACATTGGCCAAACCGGACAGTCTCTACAAAAAAGAATAAATGGACACAAATTGGACATCAGGAATAGTAATGTACAAAAGCCAGTAGGCGAACACTTTAATCTTCCTGGACATTCTATAACAGATTTAAAAATAGCCATACTTGAACAAAAAAACTTCAGAAACAGACTTCAAAGAGAAACAGCAGAACTAAAATTCATTTGAAAATTTAACACCATTAATTTGGTCTTGAATAGGGACTGGGAGTGGCTGGCTCATTACAAAAGCAACTTTCCCTCTCCTGGTATTGACACCTCCTCATCTATGAACAACATCCTCTCTGATTGAATTGGCCCTGTCAACACTGGTTCTCCACTTGTAAGGTAACTCCCTTCTCTTCATGTGTCAGTATAATAATGCCTGCATCTGTAATTTTCACTCCATGCATCTGAAGAAGTGGGGTTTTTAACCACGAAAGCTTATGCCCAAATAAATCTATTAGTCTTTAAGGTGCCACTGGACTCCTTATTGTTTTTGTGGATACAGACTAATACGGCTACCCTCTGATACTAGGACCTCCTGAGTGGCTCCTATAATACTTTCTCATCGGGCATTGTACAAAGGGTGTGGTTAAGGAAAGGGGGGCATGCCTAGGGGTATCTACACTTTGATTATCTCCAGCTACTTCAATAGTCCCTTGGGGCTCTAAGTGGAACTTAAACATCTAGACTGACCGCTGGAAGGCTCTAGGATCTGTAGGATGCAAAGGCAACTTTAATGTCTCCTTTGAACTCACTGAGCTCCATCACAGCTCAAGATTTGGGCAATCATCCTTCATACTATGAAATACATGGAAAAGCAATTTTTATTTTTAAAGGATTGCCCCATCACACTAAGGACAAATGAAGATGCAGTGAAGGTGGGAGATAAATGGGAGGTTAGTGGAGACAGAAGCAAGGTGAAGGAGCTGAGTCCCTGTGAGATGAATGGTAATTTTCCCTTTAGATCCCAAGGCTCCATAGGCTGCATGCATAGCTTTCTCAGCTAATCTCCTCTACAACCCCAATAGCCTCTCCATTGCTGGGAAACTTTGAAAGAAACCACACAAGGTCTGTCTCAGATATTTTCATGGCGTCTTTCTGCAGGATGGTCTATGAGGTATTCCAGTAAGGTCCATTGCATTTAAATGTGCCTCTTTCATTTTACCACTATGGGATGTCTGACAATTTTGTGGGATTTGTGTCTCAGTCAGGCTGATTATTCTCCATCGTGTATTGGCCAGACTCGATGGGCCAGTGCAGAAGGGGTTGGTCCAAAGCCCTGCCTCCCATCTACCTTATTGTCTGCCTCCTGAACTCTAGAGAGCAAAGAGCCCAGACAGTGCTATTGTGGAAAATGCTTGTGCAGCCGTGTAAGGTAGAAGTCTCTTGCAGTCCCTCTGCCTTTTCATGGTGAAGCACGGGACTCTCTCAATCTGGTTCCCAGCACGAATGTATGCATCTGGTATATTCATGTAATTATACCATGTACATACAGCTTCCATGGGATTCCTACCACAAACGTAAAATTTGGCTTAACATATTATCAAAATCAGGGGATTACAATGCAAAGAAAATTATTGTTTACCATATCAGTCTATTGTATCTGTAAGCAAAGAGCATTTTGCCCATTGTCTAATGCCAACAGTAGGACCAGGATATGTAAGAGAGCACAGAACATAATGATCAGCTCACTGGTCACGTAAGGTTTGTGCACAAATAAGCATTGAAAGCAGCACCTACAGAAATACTAATCTATTTATGTTCTGGTTTCTGAGTCCATGTGTTATACCTTTGTTCATTTCAAGGTAAAATGCCAAAATCAATTATTCTTTCAGCAAAAAATACCAGAGCTGTGAAAACTTCTGTTGATTAATTCCAGAAATTACCTGATAACTGGAAGCATTTGCTTACAGAAACCTGTAATTTTGCTGATGGGCTCTCACGAGGCATTGAGAGCCAAGAGGGTTCAGTTGAGGTGACACAGTAAATGCAGAAACATGCCGCATTGAAGTTGCATAGAATTTCAACTCACATATTTAGCTTCAAGGATAATAACTGTGAACTCCAAGGCCGGCTTTCCTTAGAGGGAACTAATGAGTTTTTGCAGTGCCTCAGAACATCCTGTACCTGCTGCTGAGCCCTGAGTTAAACTAAGCAGGAAGGAAAGTAACTGTCACCTTTCCTGTAGTCTTCCAGTTACAAAGTGATATGCTATTTTATGAGAAGTCATGTTAGAACTAGAGAGTTCTTCAGAGTTTTATGATTATGAGACACTGGACCAGAGTCTCATTTTACACAGATGTAAAATGGAGTTATTTCAGATTTAAGGTGAATTTGGCCCTCTTCCTCTGTTGTTTTTCTTCCCTCTGCCCCCACCCCGCCCCCCACTAGTCAATTTCAAATGCATAATGTTTATTACTAGAGCTGGGGGGGGGGGAATTTAGCTGGCACAATTTTCCGTCAAAAAATGCATTTCTCAGGAACATGACGATTTTGATGAAATTTTAGACGGGGAAGAAGTCAAAACATTTAAATTAATTTTGTTTTGACTATGAATATAGAGAGAGTCTATATTATATATAATTTTATATAATATACACATTGAAATGAATCAACATTATTGAAACAAAACATTTGGATGGTTCTGAAGCAGATTATTTTTGTTCCATGGGAAATTCTGGTTTATGACCCGTTCTTTTAACTGTGACTCTCACAGATTCTACTAGGGCTACAGTGGGGTTTTGAAAATGTACAGTGATTCAAGGTGTACATCTGATATTAAAACACGGACTGTATCATGACCTGGTTGGTAGCCATCACATTCTTATACTTACATTGCAGGGGGGAGAAATCATATACAGATAAAATCCATTGACAGTGCTGCAGTACTTTTGCAGGCAAGGCTTTCATTTACTTTATTGGGTGTTTAGCCTTCACAGAGTGCGAATCTGTGGCATTTATCCACTGGCCCAGGAACGTGACAGTATGGATGTACCATTCAATGGGAAGCTTGGGGATTCTGCTTCGGAGCAGTGCCTACTTTAGAGAACGGAAGGATTGGTAACTGAAATGATGGGATTATACAATGATGCAGTGTATCCACATTAGCCATGGTGTTTCAGTTGTACAGATCCTTGAAGTGGTGGCTTGCAAGGAGTTTTAAAAAGCTTTCTGTAGGAAGGCCCAGTAGAATTTGGAGGGGAAAGGTCAAATTGCATAATTCACTGGGAAACACCCACATATCTCTGGGAACTGGCACCACTTCAAAGTCCTGTTCTCAAAACACAGACCAGGATGACAGTTCAGCCCTTGCTTGATGGAACTTTTGAAAAGTAGTTGAAAGGCATGTGAGGAGGCTGTGGCAAAGCAACGGAGGGTGTTCTGGCAGGATATAGAGACAGCAAGATAAGTTCATGGTGGTATTGCTCCAGAAGTAACACACCTTCCATCCCTTAGGTAGCCAGATCCACGTAGTGCTCGAGGATGATATCTACCAAGTGGAGTGCCACATTTCGGTCTAGACAAGGGATCGGCAACCTTTGGCATGCGGCTCGCCAGGGTAAGCACCCTGGTGGGCCGAACCAGTTTGTTTATCTGCCGCGTCCACAGGTTCAGCCGATCGTGGCTCCCACTGGCCGCGGTTCACTGCTCCAGGCCAATGGGGGCTGCGGGAAGCGGCACGAGCAGAGGGATGTGCTGGCCAATGGGGGTTGCCAATCCCTGGTTTAGCCCATAATCACGGACTGGTGGCCCTAAGTTGTTGTCAAGACCTGAGGTGAGTAGCAATGGCTGCATAACTTTAAAATGAGAAAGGAGGCTTTCTTGTACCTCTGTGATGAGCTAGGCCAGACTAATGGGATGATGACATGGAATGGAGAGAGGTGATTACCTGGTGGAAGCTGGCTATTCTTGGTACATTCTGGCCAGTCAGGCACCAGTTTGGGAAGTCCATGGTGGGAGCCATTGTCATGGAAGTGTGCATGGCTATACATCATCTATTGCAGCAGCAGGTAATCAAGGAGTCATATGTGCCAGAGGTTTTAAACAACAGGATTATGTGAATTGTGTAGAAGCTATTGATGGACACGCCCCTTCCACAAACAACCCCAAGAGCACATTAAACATAGGAGTACAACTCAATGACCATACAAGCCTTAGTGGCTTCTTAGGGTACCTACATAAACATGTACCTAGTGTGTCCAGGCAAAGCATGTGATGCCAGAATTCTAAAAAATTCTAGACTTTTCAAGAGCAGACAGAGGGGACCTCTATTTACACTAAACAATGAGTACATTAACAGTTTCTCCATCATCACTGCATGCCCGTTTTACCATAGCTCACTGAATCATACCTAGATTATACAAACCCAGAGAAATAGCGATTTGGCTACATGTTCACTCTGGGTCTGAAATATGGATGTTTAACCACTGCAGCAGCTGAGCAAGATACTACTTTTAGTTTTTCTTCAAGAGCTGAAGAAAACTGTTTGATCATGGGCTTTCAGTCAACCCAGGGGGAAAAATAACAATGATCCTAATGTTTCTTAGCTTTGAATTAATATGAAATGAAGATTACTGGTACCTTCATTTTGAAACAGCCAACTCTTAAAGATTATATAAAAGATGTGGAACAGATTATTATGTTAAATGTGGGTTAGAATAAGGCCTGGTCTACACTAGGAAGTTATGTTGAATTTAGCAGCGTTAAATCGAATTAACCCTGCACCCGTCCACACAACGAAGCTATTTATTTCGACATAGAGGTCTCTTTAAATCGATTTCTGTACTCCTCCCCGACGAGGGGAGTAGCGCTAAATTCGACATGGCCATGTCGAATTAGGGTAGGTGTGGATGGAATTCGACGCTAATAGCTCCGGGAGGTATCCCACAGTGCACCACTCTGTTGACGCTCTGGACAGCAGTCCAAGCTTGGATGCTCTGACCAGCCGCACAGGAAAAGCCCCGGGAAAATTTGAATTCCTTTTCCTGTCTGGCCAGTTTGAATCTCATTTCCTGTTTGGACATCGTGGTGAGCTCAGCAGCACTGGCAACGATGCAGAGCTCTCCAGCAGAGAGCAATCGCAGAATAGAAAGAGGGCCCCAGCATGGACTGATTTAAAAGTCTTGGATCTGATCGCTGTGTGGGGCAATGAGTCCATGCTTTCGGAGCTACGATTGAAAAAACGGAATGTGAAGATCTACGAGAAGTTCTCAAAAGCCATGATGGAGAGAGGATACAGCTGGGATGCAACGCAGTGCCGCGTGAAAATCAAGGAGCTGAGACAAGGGGGAGGGCGGAGAAGACCAAAGAGTCAAACGGACGCTCGGGATCCCAGCCCCAGACATGCCGTTTCTACGAGGCACTGCATTCCATTCTAGGTGCGGCCGCCACCACTACCCCACCACTGTCCGTGGACTCTGACGATGGGGTGTTGTCGACGGCCGCTTCCTCGGAGATGTTCGCGGACGGGGAAGATGAGGAAGGAGATGAGGAGGACGAGGCAGTCGACAGCGCTTTCAACACTGATTTCCCCGACAGCCAGGATCTCTTCATCACCCTCACGGAGATCCCCTACCAACCCTCCCAAGGCGGTAACCCGGACTGTGAATCAGGGGAAACATCAGTAGGTAAGTGTTTTAAACATTTATTTTGAACAGAATAGGAATGGTATCTTAACAATGGGTTTTTCATGATTAGTTTGCCCTAGGCGTTTTAATTTCTAGTCCTTGCCAGTGCAGCTACTGGAAAATTCTGTCAATATGTCCGGGGATAGAGCAGAAATCCTCCTGGGACATCTCCACGAAGGTCTCCTGGAGGTATTGTGAAAGCCTTTGCATCAGGTTCCTGGGGAGAGCAGCCTTATTGCGTCCTCCATGGTAGGAAACTTTTCCGCCCCAGGCTAGTAGCAAGTACTCCGGGATCATTGCCTCGCAAAGCATGACGGCATACGGCCCTGGTGCTTGCTGGCATTCACGCAGCATGCGGTCTTTCTCTGTCTCTGAAATCCTCATCAGAGTGATATCACATATGGTGACCTGCTTTGAATTAGGGGAATGTTAGTATTGGGACTGATTGCCTGTTCCTTTACATAACTGTAACCGGCGGTTTACAGCCATGCAGTGGAGGCGGGACAGGGGCAGCGTGCAGGGATCTTTCCCCGGGGACAGCCACGAGGGGGGTGGGATAGGGGCAGAGTTCATGCTGGCCGGATTGCCGGCAGCAGGAACTGGCCAACTCTAGGAGTATTGCTTGGAACGTGAAAGGAGGGCACTGCTATAAATTAAGCTTTAAGCAGCCAAAAGTCTACGGCTTACCATGTCCGCCTGCTAGCCAAATTCCATTGTCCAGCCCCACTTGTGTAATCTGTACAGCAAGACCCCAGGCACTCAATGGGAAGGCCAAAAATTCGACCTTGTACTGAGTGCACATGTGATAGGTGCTGTGCCTGGTCTTGTTCACAGAGAAAGACTATATTCATTGTTCGCAAAACTGTATCTTTCTGAGGAATTCACTCCCTTTTCCCCATCCCACAGCTGCGAGTGTCTCCAGAGCTACCCGGCATCCCCCTCCCAGAGGCTGGCGCAGATCAGGCGGCAAAAGAAAAGGACACGGGACGAGATGTTCTCAGAACTTATGGGCTGCTCCTGAGCCAAAGCGGCACAGCAGACCCAGTGGAGGGAGAACATGTCGCAATACCAGCAATCACACAGCAAACGGGAGGACAGGTGGCGGCAGGAAGACCAGCAGGCGACTCAAACGCTGCTTGGACTAACGAGGGAGCAAACGGACACGTTCCGGCGCCTTGTAGATGTTCTGCAGGACCGGAGGCAGGAGGACAGAGCCCCACTGCATTCTCTCTCTAACCGCCCTCCCCCGCCACAAAGTCCCATGCCCCCCTCACCCAAAGTCCCAAGAAGGAGGGGCGGTAGGGGCCATGAAAACAGTCACTCCACCCCTGCAGACTGCTCAAGTACCAGAAGGCTCTCATTCCCAAAGATTTGGTAAGTCCTTTCCTTCACTCCAAAAGCACCTCACCCAAGCCCCCGTCCCAGTTTCATCCCCTAACTGTGTAGTTGTTAATAAAAAATACGTTTCTGTTAATTACTGTTTCCGTCATGTTCTTTTAGAGGATAGTGTGTTTGAAGGGGGGGAAGGGGGTTGTTAATTGGAGAGGACAGTCACCTTTACCAGGGTACAGACATGGGGGCAGGTTCAGCAGAAGGTCACACACACATTGCAGTCACTAGGCACCCTGGTCAGTCTGGGAGGTGGTTTTCCTGTTCTGTGTGTGGGGGCTATGTGAGTTTGTGGTGGGGGAGGGCGGTTACAGATCTTATGCAGCGGTCCTTAGCCTGGATGACAGAACCACGCAGTAGGGGATCTGTAACCGCCCTCCCCCGCCACAAAGTCACATGGCCCCCACACACAGAGTCCCGAAAAGGAGGGGTGTTAATGAACAAAGTTTCATTTATTTTATTGTTAAAGGTGTGTTGGAAGGGGGTTGGTAACTGGAGAGGATAGTCAACATTAACTGGGTAAAGAAACGGGGACAGGTTCAGCTTTTGTTTAAAACAAACTTAATAGTCACAGGTTACCCTGCTCACTCTGGAACTTAGCTTTCAAAGCTTCCCGGATGCACAGCGCATCCTGCTGTGCTCTTCTAATCGCCTGGCTGTCTGGCTGGGCATAATCAGCAGCCAGGTGATTTGCCTCAACCTCCCACCCCGCCATAAACATCTCCCCCTGGCACTCACAGAAATTGTGGAGCACACAGCAAGCTGCAATAACAATGGGGATATTGGTTTCGCTGTGATCAGAGCGAGTCAGTAAGCTTTTCCATCTCCCCTTCAGACGTCCAAAAGCACGCTCCACCACCATTCTGCACTTGCTCAGCCGGTAGTTGAAGAGTTCTTTTTCACTGTCCAGGGCGCCTGTATAGGGCTTCATGAGCCAGGACATTAGCAGGTAGGCTGGATCCCCGAGGATCACTATAGGCATCTCCACATCCCCAACAGTTATTTTGTGGTCTGGGAAGTAAATACCTTCCTGCAGCCGTCTAAACAGACCAGAGTTCCTGAAAACGTGAGCATCATGAACCTTGCCCAGCCATCCGACGTTGATGTTGGTAAAACGTCCCCTATGGTCCACCAGTGCTTGCAGCACCATTGAAAAGTAGCCCTTTCGGTTAATGTACTGGCTGGCCTGGTGGGCTGGTCCCAGGATAGGGATGTGAGTTCCATCTATAGCCCCACCGCAGTTTGGGAATCCCATCGCAGCGAAGCCATCTATGATCACCTGGACGTTTCCAAGGGTCACTACCTTTGACAGCAGTAGCTCAACGATTGCATTGGCTACTTGCATTACAGCAACCCCCATGGTAGATTTGCCCACTCCAAAGTGATTCACGACTGACTGGTAGCTGTCTGGCGTTGCAAGCTTCCAGAGGGCTATGGCCACTCGCTTCTGGACAGTCAGGGCTGCTCGCATCCGGGTGTCCTTGTGCTTCAGGGCAGGGGACAGCAACTCACAAAGTTCCAGGAAAGTTCCCTTACGCATCCGAAAGTTTCGCAGCCACTGTGATTCATCCCAGACCTGCAGCACTATGTGGTCCCACCAGTCCATGCTTGTTTCCCGGGCCCAGAATCGCCGTTCCACAGCATCAACATGACCCATTGCCACCATGATGTCCACGGCGCGGGGTCCCGTGCTTTGTGAGAAGTCTGTGCCCCTCTCAGACATAATGTCCTCACCGCGCTGCCGTAGCCTCCTCGCCCGATTTCTCAGCATCTGCCTCTGAAAAAGGTGGATGATGAGGTGCGAGGTGTTGACAACGGCCATAACTGCAGCGATGATCGCAGCGGGCTCCATGCTCGCGGTGCTGTGGCATCCGCGCTGTCAATCACCTGAAAAAAGCGCAAACTGATTGCCCGCCGGCGCTTTCACGGAGGGAGGACGGGAGTGAGAGTTGAATGACGACAGTTACCCAAAAGCACCCTCGACACATTTTTGGCCCCAGCAGGCATTGGGGGCTCGACCCAGAATTCCAATGGGCAACGGGGACTGTGGGAACTGTGGGATAGCTGCCCACAGTGCACCGCTTCCAATGTCGACCCTTGCCCCGTTAGTGTGGACTCAAAGTCGAATTACTGTCCTTAGTGTGGATACACACATTCGACTTTGTAATATCGGTTCCACAAATTCACTTTAAGTAAAATCGAACTACTCTTGTAGTGTAGACATACCCTAATAAACAGAAAATTACACAGATTGAAGAAGTATTTGTTGCCTATCTATGTTTTATAAGCTTTTAAATAAGTAAACATAAAAGAAGGCATGTCATGAAGGTATAATCATTTTCATAAACTTGTTCACAGATCTATGACTTTTTTAAAAACTTGGCCTATAAAATAGCAACATGCACTTCTCAATTATAAAATTATAATATACGCTAGCCCAAATTCCTAAAAGGCCTTTTCACGCAGACTTCCACGTAACAACATTATCTGGAAAGTGTATGGTCACACACTTAAAGCATTAAGAGTACATTCCTCTTCCTACATGGAGTAAATTTATGTGATAACCTCCTGTGTTTTCTTGGGGATAACCAGTGATTTCTCCTATCACCATTCTTCACACTAAATTATCATTTTTCAGTAGCCCTTTTGATTTATTACTTAAATCTCCCCGTTTAAAATATTTCTAATCTTTCTAATGTACTGAGAATAAGGTATTAGTTCAAAAGTGAGAAATCAGAGACTCGGTACCAGAATTGTAACTGAGGCATGCTGTGCAGCTCTGAATAGTTTGTTATTCAAAATTTTCCCATATAATTACATCCAGTTATGTTAAAAATGAATATACAAAGGATTGAATGCCCTCTCCAGTCCAGTCTCTATTCAAGCAAATAGGGGCCTTCCAGGCCAGGCTGACTTAGTGATGTCTCTCACACTGGGGCCTTTCTATGCTATCTCTCTGCCCAATCATTTCTGCTCTCCCATAAGTCCCAAAATATCTACCCCCAGCTGTAATTTCTGGCCCTACACATAGTTCTGCACACAGTTCCTGCTGCCCAAGAGTGTCCAGTCACTTCCTGGTCAGGGTCCTTCCTCCTACCTGGTCAAGAGAAAGGGTTACAGTGGGAAGGGGCTGGTGAGAAATGAAGTCCCCTACTTAGCAGGTTGATCACATGGTATTGTAACATCAGGGATATCCAAAGGAATGAGGCCAGAGCACATTGTGTGGAAATCTAGCAATTTTTTAATTAGAACTGAGCAAAATTCAGAATTTCCATCCCATGGACAATTCTGATATTTCAACCTGTCTTTTCATCCTGAAATAGGATGAAAAGTTGAAATTTCCAAATTTTCTGTCAAAAAGAAATTCCAAAAAAATATTTATTTGGAAATGTCAAAATGTTTTGTTTTGAAACTTCCAGTTGAATTAAAATCACAGCATAGACGCTGCTTAGCATTTTAACTCTCTTTTCTAGAATTCCTGCAAAAGGGCAGCACAATGGCTATGAAAAAATGAAGATTACCCCCTTGGTCTGTAGTCCTTTAAGATGGCTTTTGCATAGTCACGCTGCAACATTTCTGAAATCAAAATGCTTTAGGTCATTTCAACATTAAACTATATTTACTTTTGATAATATATTGCCTTATTGGAGTTACACTGTGGGATCCCGATGCACTCTCAAGCCCTCATGGGTCAGGCTTCCACAATGCACCCAACAGTCTTTGTGTGACTTGCATGATGCATTGTGTAGTTTGGTCAGAGTGAAATCAGAACATTGCTACATCGGTGCTTCCATCCTAAAAAGAAGTTCTGGAATGTATATGCACTACTTCTGGTAAGTGATAGCTCTGGAACGACTGGAATGCTATTACAGATCCCTAAAAATATGCCAGAACGGCATTCCAGAGTGTCCCTGTGCCTCGTAGAAGATGTCCGCTGGAGAGCCTGGTTCATTGGAGAATAGGGACCAGAACTACAAACCCATAAGGCAATGCGTTAGGAGGAGCATTTCCAGCAGATCGAGGGAAGTGATTATTCCTCTTTATTTGGCACTGGAGAGGCCACATCTGGAGTATTGCATCCTGTTTTGGGCCCCCCACTACAGAAAGGATGTGGAAAAATTGAAGAAAGTCCAGTGGAGGGCAACAAAAATTATTAGGGGGCTGGGGCACATAACTTACGAGGAGAAGCTGAGGGAACTGGGATTGTTTAGTCTGCAGAAGAGAAGAGTGAGGAGGGATTTGATATCAGCCTTCAACTACCTGAAGGGGGGTTCCAAAGAGGATGGAGCTAGACTGTTCTGAGTGGTGGCAGATGACAGAACAAGAAGCAATGGTCTCAAGTTGCAGTGGGGGAGGTCTAGGTTGGCTATTAGGAAAAACTATTTCACTTAGAAGGGTGGTGAAGCACTGGAATGGGTTATCTAGGGAGGTGGTGGAATCTCCATCTTAGAAGTTTTTAAGGCCTGGCTTGACAAAGCCCTGGCTGGGGGTATTTAGTTGGGGTTGGTCCTGCTTTGAGCAGCGGGTTGGACTAGATGACCTTGTGAGGTCTCTTCCAACCCTAATCTTCTATGAGTCTATGATTCTAATGTGCCACAAAATGAGAATGAAGTAGAATGTTCAGGTCTGTTCAAAAATGAAATATTCTGATTTGGGTCAAACAAATGGATTGCTCAGACAAATGACATATTTCATGTCAATTTTCCTAAGAGAAAATTGAATGTTTTGGGGGAAAAAAATCAAAACTTTCCCATGGAAAATTTCAATTTTGTGGAAATTGCATTTTCCATCAGAAAATTATCCCAATGGAAACACTACTTTTAATGCAGTCGGAACCCTAACAGCACCTCTTTCCCTTACAGCTGGCAAAAAGCAGCACTACCCACCAAAAGAAGACTATTTGTTTCAATCCTATTCCCTCAGCCTACCTTAAAGCACACCCACCTGCGACCCTGCTAAAGGGGGAAGAGTAGCCCATTACAATGTGCTAGAAACCACATCAACACACAAACACTGTAATAGGGTGGTCTTCCCTTTTAAGGGCCTGGGGTAAGCCTTGTTTGACTTTAGATCCAGTAGGG
Source organism: Malaclemys terrapin pileata (assembly GCF_027887155.1). Lineage (NCBI taxonomy): Eukaryota > Metazoa > Chordata > Testudines > Emydidae > Malaclemys > Malaclemys terrapin. The sequence goes on along the minus strand of NC_071507.1, from coordinate 179,973,410 downwards.
GAAGCAGGGTCGGGTGTAAACTGTAAAGGGCTGAGAAAGGCTCTACAGAGAGAGGTTGGTGCCTGTGATTGGCCTTGGAGCAGACAGAGGGGTGCAGAGTGAAAAGCCTCTGGGTCCCTAGAGCCTGTGCTGGTCAGGGAAATAGCCGTTTTGTGTTGCTTTGTAAGTGTTTTATGTTAATTAACCAGCCATGCCCTGAGGAAAGGACCTGAAGAAGATCAGAGCTTGGGGTTTAATCTTCCCTGGGCTGGGGAAAAACGCCAGCAAGATAACATCCAGCAGCAGTTATTACAGTTCCAACTAGGGTGACCAGACAGCAAGTGTGAAAAATCAGGACGGGGGTGGGGGTAATAGGAGCCTATATAAGAAAAAGACCCCAAAATCAGGACTGTCCCTATAAAATCGGGACATCTGGTCACCCTAATTCCAACACAGCTGTTTTTCTTAGACCTGCAGTAACTATATGCTTTACTCACATTTCATCTTTTCCATTTCTTGTTCATTTATCAAATGACAGTTTTTTTAACCTGAATCTGTATTTGTATGTCCTAAAAACTGCATCTAAAAAAAGACATTTTTGAGAATCTTCCTACAACACCTGTGCAGAGACAGCTGGTAATGAAATACTCATATGGGCATCACTCAAATACCTAGAGGTGATCTGAAAGGGGGGGAGGGAGATGGAGAATTTGTAATCCTAGTAAGGACAGTCCATAATAGGTGACATGGTTAAAGATAGCAGAATCTGGATCTAGAATGAATTGGGCCCTAAATGGTGGAAGAATCTGTCTGTAAAACAGTAGGTGTTTTAACTCTTGTTTTTTTCCCCATAGAAATTCCATTTGTTTTTCTTTCATCAAAGGTGAAAATGTGAAGAGCTGCAAATGTACAGGTATTGAATAGGAATGCTGTTCATTAAAATTCAGGTAGCAAAAATGGATCTACCTACAATTTCTTTCATGCCTATGGAAGATAGAACTAATTCTAGGACAAAATTTATATCTATCAAAAAATTCCCTTCACTTATCCATTTGACTATACACTATAATCTCTCAGAGGAATAAAGACACATTCAATGTCATTCTAAAATATCCTTTGCCTAGAGACATCTGTTCCAGTTACAGCATAACAAAGCCCAGTAAATTTGATTTTTTTCTCCCTATCAAGCTGATCAAAATAAAGTTTGTAAGTGACTGCAGGTGACACAATACATATCAATAATGAATGTCCACAGGCACCAAAAGATATTAAATTAGGATGAGGAAAAGCAAGAAAATAGAAACACTTTGCTAAAGTAATTTATCTCCTACTGCTACTTTCATTCTTTTTATAGCGAATACAGTTGTGATTCTGATGCCTATGTATGAAACTGATACCATCTATGACTCAAAGGCTCTAATGAATGACTCACCAGTACTGAGAATAGCTATCAAAGGGTCACTCTGGGACTGGAAGGTTCCTTTCAGGAAACAGAAGGAATAGAAATTTATATCAGTTCCTGCCTTTTGGTATAATACTTTCAACTGCTAAATGAAATTTGTAAGTGTTAGTTTTACATGGAAATAAATTATTAAAATAAAGATCATCACCAATGAGTAAGAAACATGTTATTAATTTCTGAATGGTAGCTTTAGAAAAAAAAGTGTATGATTTTGCCTCTGAAAGTCCTTGCATTTCAATCCTGCTTTGACAATACTGTTGAATATTAATACAAAAAAATGACCATCTACATTAAACCTGTAAGGAGATATATAATGGATTGTATCACTTGCATTGCATGCATTGCTCAACAATATATTGGCTTTAAAAGCAAAAAACAAAAAACCTACCTTCCTACTACTGCACAATTATTTATAACAATTGTGCAGGTCAAAATGTCTGTTTATAGTTATTTTAATTTTAAAAACCACATGGGGACAAATGGTTGTCAGAGATTATAGACTTGGAAGTCAATGTGAAAAACAAGTAGACCTGTTTTATTAGTAAGATGGTGATATTGAAGGAAGAAACGACAAATGTATTTTCTCCAAATAGGTCCAGAAGCAGAGGAAACATGCTAAGTATGTGCCAAGGTTTGGTGTAAGTGTGATGGCTGGAGTACTGGGGGAGAATCAGCAGTGGAGAATTAACCCTGGAATTCCTGGAGATGAGAAGGGGGGGGGGGGTCAAGGAGAGAAACTAGGAATGTTAGATTGGGTGGATACCACAGAACGGGGCAGATGGGTGGGCTGGGAACAGGATGAGCATGTGTAATACAAAAGGAACTGACTTGATGATTAAAAAGAGAGAACATGGCTAGTGAGAGCTCTGAGAAGGTGCAGCTCTTAGTAAAGACAAGGCCTAAGGCACAATCCATATGGTGGGTGGGAGAGTGGTCCAAAGCTGAAGGTCAGAGGTAGAGATTAGAGGGAGGAAATAGGAGTCACAGGGTGTCATAGTCACCTTTGTGAAAGTTGACCTCAACAGGGAGGAGACTGGGAGATGTTCTGCAAGGAGATAATCTCTGGCGTAGTAGATCTTTTCTAGCTCTAACATATGTGATCTTATTACTATTACAGCCTTATTACTATTACAGCACATAAATGGATGAATAAAGTAACACTGTAATATAGTACAGCAAAGCTCCAGCTTCAATCATCAAACAATAAAAGTTTTCTCTCACTCATCATTTCCCACTATTGAAATCGCTGATCCTTCTAAGTAAGCAGGACAGTGTGTGTAGAAGTCTGAAAACACAAAGAAAGTGCAATGGAATTTTAGTATAAAAAGTGGACATTCTACCAAAGGCACAGGTTCCTGACTCAAGAAATGTTTATCTTCTGCTTTAGGACAATAAAGAATAATGAAGGAGGGGCATGACATGTTGGAAATAATTTCATGCTTCTGTCAGTATAGTCTGTATTATTATTGCTCTCTATATAAATCAACTTGATGAACTACTGTAAAGTGGCCCAGTGTTTTGAGAATGAAGCAACTAGTCCAGGAATCATTTTTAAATCTACACTTATGGAAATAATGTTTGTCTGCTGCACATAGTTGTCAAGAGTTTACTGTAGCTAGTGATTCTCTTGGGGCTGACATCACCTACTGTTTTGGCCTGCGAGTCCCTGAGATGGGAGATGGGGAATTTATAGACTGTGAGTATGAAGTCTGAACACACAAAACCCAGCGCATTTCCTAGCCCACCATTTAAAAATGAAATTGGCAACATTCCCTGTTGATTTTTTTCTTACTTCAGCTTTCAACGTACATAAGGGATTCAGAAATGTGCTGCAAAAGGTCAGGACTAAGAAAGGAAAGCTTTGTGAGTGAGGCAGAAGCCTGGGAGTTCAGAGATCTGGGCCTCGATTCAGCAAAACACTTAATTATGTGCTTATGTACCATTGACTTAAATGGAACTGAAGTATGTACTTAAATGTTTTGGGGCCCTTGGTTTTAACACAGACTGTCTCTCTGATTTTGGCCAACAGACCTAACCTTGCGATGCCTCTGTTCCCCTAGCAGTAAAGTTATGATAAAAATGTTCATCTATATCACAGGGTGGTTCTGAAACTACATTCACTAATGTTTGTAAAGCTCTCTGACACTGTAGATACAATACAAGTGCAGAGTGTTATTAATCATCCAAAAGAAAATTTTTACTCATATTGTACTTTGGTTATTTTTGTTAGTAATCTGGCAGTAGTGAAACATTGTCCGGTTCATCTGTGCTGCTGGGACCAAATCTTGCTTGAAGTTTTCTCTGAGTAAGGAGAGAATAAAAATTGAGTAAAGGATTTCAGGATTTGATGCCTTAATAATTAACAAGTATTGGAAGGGAAAAAAACAAAAATAAAAGTGTCATTCTTCTTTTTAAAATGAGGTATCAGTGCTTTAGGCTTGTTCATCTCCTTTCAAATGGAAATATGAGCTCTTGTAATACATTTCAATTAATATATGAAAATTTAGCATTTTTCACATTGTTATTGCTGTTACTATTTCAGAATTATTTTTATACACCTCCCTCATACTGTCCTTTTTCTGACAACACCATAATTATTTTAAACATAGCCTGTCCTCTGCATATTTTATAGCAGGAATAATGAGAATGATGATTAGCATTATTGGTCCTATACATGGACAATTGATCTGGTGACGAAAAGAACAGCATAAGGAGCAGCACAAGAGGCCTTATTTCACAGGGATTAGATCAGTCCTTGCACTTTCCACAGTGGTTTTCATTAACCTATTGATAACCAACCTATTAGTTTCACATTTGAAGCAGCTATGCTGGAGGAACGAATATGACTTACTGAGTTGTTAGCATGATGGATTGCTCAAAAAGAGCCCAGTTAGTTGTGAGCAAAGGTAGGTAGCCATCTCATGATTGTTTGTTTGGTGCCCTGTGTGGTAGATCCGTTTAGTAGTTTCAATCCAGCACCCAATGGACAGGGGTCCACACCCTCCAAAAAACCCTGCATTTGGCACTAGCACTGGAATGCTTGTTGCTAGTCTCAATAGAGAAGTCAAGGATTGATTGAGCATGATGGAGGTGTGACTCCCAGTTTGGATAGCCAGATGCACATTAGCTTAGCTCAAACTAGCACGCTAAAATAGCAATTGCAGACAGCATCGCACCGGCATCTACTCTGCCCAAGTCCAAGCCCACCCAACACTTGAATCTGAGCTTGGGTGGCTCGCCTGAGCACTGCCCATGCTACAGTGTCCATGCTTCTGTTTTTAGCGTGCAACATAGAGCTGAGCTACTGCAAGTCTGGCTACCCACCCTAAAAGGGCCTAGTTCCTCACCCACTTACACGTGTGCAACTCCCAGCACACCACATATTGGGACACATTGGCAGAGCAGTGAGAAGAAACCTGTGCTGCTGTTCATGCTTTACTAGGTATGCAGATACATATAGGACTTAAGACCACTCAACTGGCTATCTTCCACAACCAATACTTTTCCAAACACAGTTATTTTTAAATAGCTGTTGTTTTAAACACAGTAAGGAAAATACTGTGGTAATGGATAAAGTATCTTACACCAATATGGTATTTGAGGGCAGACCAATGTAACTTGTACACTGAAGAGTTGGAAGATATGTGCATAACTAGGAAAACAAGCAACTGGGGAATATACAGTAAAACAGATCTCCTCCACTCTATTGTCAGCTTCCTGTTTTTCCTTTTGCAGCCTCTTCCATCTACTCGTATAAATTACACTTGTGTTATGTACCCACTGAATTCCATATAATCCATGTTACCCTCTTATACCATTTACTCCTCGTTCCCAGACTCACTATAATTCACAACCCAACATCTCTAATGCAAATGAATTTGGCTCCTATCCATGTGATTGTCCCAACTCCCCTCTCCCAAGTGCTGAAGGGAAATCTTAAAAAAAACAAAAAACCTTAGATTGCCTTGTAATACTATTTGCTGCTGTATTAGAACTATATGACTCAGATTTGTAATGTGCCAACTCACTAAAATTAATAAGAAAGCCCTTTATACACTTAAATTGCCATTTGACTGCAGTTATCAGAGGTAATTATAGGTTTTATGAAGCCATAATAGAAGTATTTTCTTTTGAAAAAAATGTAATTAAAAGCCAACCAGGCCACTGCTAATACTTTCTGTTAAAAGCTACAATCATGTGGAAACTCCTAAGTAGCAAGAAAGAGATATGCATGAGAGGCCACTCAGAGCAGAGAGAAACCAGTATGTGAAGGAAGGGAGAAAGAAACAGAAAGATGATGGACCTAGGGCTGCTGGAGAGGGAGCTGAAAAGAAAGGGACTGGGTTAGGAAGGAGACACATGCTGAAAGAAAAATGACCGGAACAATAGGTGGCATCTGAAGGAGAAGAGACTAGCTAGTGTAGGTGAATGGTCTTTGTCCTAGGTACATAAATATAATATTAATTCTTATACAGCAATATCCACCACTTACAGAGCTCCTTTCCCATGACAACACAAACTGTTCTTTGAATAAGGTGCTCTTTTAACAGGATAATATTCAAATGTTGTGCTGTGCAAGGATAAAGCATATATTCAGAGTGAATAGTAATATTTATCCTGAGTTTCTTGAATGGTACTATGAGACAGCTCGCCTTCTGTTTCATAATGACATTCATGTTAACAAATCTGCTGAACTTCTCTGCTGGCATGTTTTACTTTCCCAGGACAGGAACACTGAAGGTTACATGTTGGCTCAGCGTCAAGTTTCATGACAGACTTTCAGTCAAGACCCAAGATGACCCTGGCTTTACAGGAAGCAAACTAATAGGCTTTAGTGATCTTCACCTACATGCACTGAATGTGAGGCAAACCAGACAGGCCTAAAAATGAGCATCCATTACTTTATCCATCTGTCTATTGGATATATAGGGGACCAGTCCTGTCAAAGCAAGGAGGGAAGAGAACTATGCTCTTCAAAGTGGAAAGGTACCATTGAAAACTACACACTGGAGGCCAGTTCCATGGACTAAAATAAGGAGAATGGTGTTGATCAGGGAGCTAACAGTCTTCCAGCATTCCCCCTTGCACACTTTTCTAGTGTCATCCAACAAGTATGGTCACGAAAAACCAGAAATCTTAGGGCACTGGCAATGGAAGGCTCTTTACTTTTATGTAATTATTTCAGATCCAATCCATGTTCTTAGTGATTTAAAAAGCTGTTAACTCTGATGGCTGTTTGGTGACCTCTACTGAATGAGTTACTCTTCTCAAGTGACTTCCTGGTGCTATCCACAGCATAAAAAATAACAAAATTGGCACTCGCTGGCTGCCTCCTTGGCAGTCTCAGTACGGAAGCCAGGGAACTGAATGAGAACAAACTGAATTACCCTCTCACCACTTGTGGTCAGGGTTGTATGAAGGAATTTTGCATTGTTCATGTTATGCCTCTTGAGTAAATAAATGGAGAAGGTCATTCCTCAAGGCTATCACCCAGGGTTAGGTGTGGAAGATATCTTTACCCCCGGACCTCTTTGTCATTCTCCCTGGATAAACTCCATTTTGAACCTGTCTGCCAGGGAGATATTGTTAGGCCACATGGTCAGTTGGAGTAGGACTTGGGAGCCCTTGGTTTGATTACCGGCTGTACTGTAGGCTTCCTGTGTGACACTGGGCAAGTCACTTAGTCTCTCTGGCCCAGATCTTGAAAGGGAAGATGGAAGTTAGGAGCTTAAATACCTTTGAGACTGTGTCTCAGTTCCCTGTCTGTAAAATGGGGGTAACAGTACTTCCCAATCTCACAGGGGTGTTGTGAGGAAAATACATTAAAGAAGCACTCAGATACTAGGAAGATGGCAGCTTTGTAAGTTCTATAGATAGAATTAGGCTGCTTATCTGTGGAGTCCAGATATATTTCTAAACTCTTGTGGGCTTTGCATTATGTATATTGCTACACCCGGGATTGGACTCAGTATGGCCCAGGCAATTATACTAAAGACTGGTGTCATGTACCAGGCAATCTGGAGCATAGGATATGATGGCTTTAATGAAGCATTTTGGATCTACTCGTTGAAATTGTAATATTTATGATACTAGCATTGACAGAAACTTGGATCATTGTTAGGGATTTTTAGGAAGTAATAGCTTACAGATTGTGTTGTTATATCCTTTGGTACAGATTTGCCTGAAGGCACAAAGAAGGAGGTCCTCAGAGAAGCAACCTGATATATAAGACTTTGCATGCAGGGAGTGGGCATTAGTAACCACTGTTTTAAAGCAGAAGCCAAAATACCCCAGGTGGTTTTGTGGGCTAGCCATTTACTAATTTGGCACTTCTTCCATTTGCTGGGCCATTGGTACAAAGAATGGTGTCATGTGAGATCTGTCTTTCACAAAGCATGGGTGCAAATTCCATAACCTGTGTTATGCAGGAGGTCGGGCTAGATGATCATAATGGTCCATTCTGGTCTTAAAATCTGAGCCTATTTAGAAATGTGGCAGACAAATTAGATAAGAATATTTGGATCTGAATCTGTACTTTGCACTACATCTCAGGTAATTACATCTTATTTTTATTCATTTTTTATGGAACGGTCATCCTGGGTTCTGCAAGAGGGATGGAAGACAGGATCTTGATTCTGTAAGTATTTGTGTCCTAACCGACACACATTATAATATTCTACTAATTCTACAATGTGTCAATTCTATATTTCATAATTTTTTCTTTCCTCTACTTTTCTTTCCCTGCCAGGCTGAGAATGAGCACGTACCCTGATTGAGCTATGCAGCAGCCTGACTATGCATGATTTATCCTAATATAGCTAGGTAGAGTGCATTGCCCTTATAGAATTTACCATTTTATCTCTACAGAAAAAATTAAATTGGTTGAGTTTGAGTGACCTTCATCTCTTTTGTATGTTCGACTGGTATTAGCTGATAAGGGTGTTCTGGCAATCTACCTTGGTATTGAGTGATGTTTCCAATGCAAAAATCATTCATTTATGCATCAAAGCCTAGTGGTTTAGCTCTCCAGATTCCTAATCCGAATACACACACAAAAATACATTGGTATATTGTGCTTCACCTTCCTGGAATCCTCTGTCCAGTGTTACGATTGATGATGTACCTGTCAAAATTTAAATGGCTGCTGACTGAACATCTGAGCTGAAATAGTTGTTCCAACTATCCTAATTAGTTCTACAGTTGTTGCATGAATGGTTTCACTATCTTCTGTAGGTCAACCTTGTTTGTTGTATGAGGCTGGTCTTTTCCGTATATCTGATCTCATAATTACGTGAATGCTGTCTTGAAAGAAAACCCTAATAAATGAAATGTTTGCCTTCAAAGGTTTATTTTATAATATATATAATAAACTCCTTAGGTAATGTTGAAGCTACTGTAGGTTGGTCTAGAGGAGACCTGGGTTCTATCCCCATCTCTGCCACTGGCCTGTGAGGTGACCTTGGGCAAGTCACTTCTATGTCTATGCCTGAATTTCCCCATCTGTAAAATGGGGATAATGATTCTGTCCTCCTTTGGAAAGGGTTTTCAAATCCATGAAATTATTATTATAAGGCTAATTCTTACCCCCTCTTCTTCTTCCCATCCACCAGCTTCCCTGAAAAGAAAACATTCCCTCTGAAATTAAATGCTAAATCATATTCCAAGATAGAGAGAGATTCTAGGAAGTTGTGTATGGCAGACATAGCACAAATCCCTGATTAGAGACACAGACTCATACACAAGGTTGACTCTCTCTTGTAAGAAAGAAAGAAAGAAAGAAAGAAAGAAGCCATTATATACCAATAGATTTAACATACGCAACTTTTAAAGAACTATAACTGTGAAATCACTTAAACAGATTCAACATTCCACCCAATACATTCAAATATATCACATCTATCCTCCTCCAGGAAATGAAATGGTCTCAATACCTTCAGAACTACGTATGGGATAACCACCAAAAGTCCAGTTACAAGTAAGTCTTTCAGGGGGCTTGCGTTTTCTTTTGGGATAGCATCTGCCACCATTTTCAACACTCTCCTGAGGAAGTGGCATGTCTTCAACAATGTCTGACTCAAAATATTCTCTCAGAGGATGCTGGTTGTTCAGCACTGCTGCTTTCCAGTATAAAATTATTGCTTGTTGCTTCAAGTAGGGGTGCCGATGTCAGAACAGTTGGCAATTCCCTGAATTTTGCTTCTTTTGTCAGTCACAGCATCACCCCCAAATTTTGCAATTGGTCAAAGTGGTGGTGCCACTTGTACTGTATAGGACAAAGGACCTTCTTTGTGCACTAACAATTGCCAGAAGCCATGTACTTGGTCTCTGATAACCATGCACCGACACTGGCCCACTTGTAGCTGACAAGGTACACTGATCCCTCTTACCACGATTTCTGACATGTAAACATAGATCTGGCTTTAATAAGTCCAAGCATGACCTGAGATTTTGCCCATAAAAAGCATTGCAGGTGTTTGGTTCATTGTGGAATGTACTGCATTTCTATATGCTAGCAAGAAGCATGCCAGCGTCTGCTGTAATGGCCCCTTCTCATCTTTCATGGATCACATGATTTATTTAAAAGTTTGTTCAAACCTTTCAACTAAGCCATTTCTGCAGTGTGGTATGGGATGAGGTGATATGTCTAATACTATTTTTCTTCTTGAACCACCAAAACACTCCTGAACTGAGTACCACTACACTCGCAACGTGTCCTGGCAGTCCAGTTCTCTCAAACAAACTTTGAAGTTTGACTTCTGACTATGCAGCTGTAGCGATTTTCATGCAAAAAACTTCTGGCCATTTGGAATGGGCATTGACCACCACTAGATACATCATTCCCAAAAATGGTCCTTCAAAAATCAATATGCAGACATTGCAAGGGAGCTCAGGGCCATTCCTAAGGATGTAATGGTGCTGGTTTAGGCATGCTCTGTGCCTATTGGCATCCTAAATATTCCTTAGCAAGCTGCTCCATTTGTTGGTCAATGCCTGGTCACCATATAAAACTTCTGGCAAGTGCCTTCATTTTTTACTACCCCTAGGTAACCTACACGGAGCCAGGGCCAACGAGGTGGGGAAGCCGGTACAAATTACCAGGGCCCAGCGGTCCGGAAGAGGGCCCGGGGCCCGACTATGTTACATATGTTTTTGTCTTTCTCGGTAGTATCATTATTTGTCAATTGTTTTTGACATCCATTGTAAAATCGGTGAATTTAAAAGAAAATAATAATGATATACAAAATTCTGTCAGTTATCAGCCAATATAGACTCTAATCAACCAAAGAACTACTAATTACTTATTAAGAACAGAATATAATTATATTTTAATCTAATTCTATCAAAATATATATTTCATGTTCAATGCACGCACAATTCTGAATAACGGCTTGCGAACTTGTGCCGTGAACCGAGCATTTCCGAGTAATTTTTTTTGCACATCAATACAAATCCCATGTAAAGATTTTTAGCCGGTCCGCCCTTGCTGGGGGTCCCGAAAAAAAATTTTCACCGGGGCCCAAACCTGCTCTCGGCGGCCCTGCATGGAGCTCCTCTAAGATCATGTGCAATTTGTTAGGTATAACAATAGGAATTCCGCACAACACATCCCTGATATATGGTAAGATCACTTTTGAGTGCATAAAAGGGTGCCATATTAGGGCTATCAGAATATTTCCAGCCCTTCAGAGTAGCTTCATAAACATAAACTAGTGTCAGATTCCTCTGGTTTTTTTGCTTGAATTAAGCTACAAGTCACTGGAGCACACTCAATCTGAAAGAAGTTGGCAAATTCAGTAGATTCTTTCTTACAGGTTGCCCTTCAACTACCAGAGGCAGGAGGGAGGGCCCATCTACATTTGCGTGCATTTCTGTACTTTTGAATTTGATATCATGGATGTAAACAGATGAGAAGTGAGCCCACTTGCATATGTGCACAGAAACTCCCTTCCTCGGAGACAGGATTGCTACTAGCGGCTGGTAGTCCATGACAAGGGTGAATTTCATCCCATATAGATAATGGTTGAATCTCTCCACACTCCATTCCAGACTTAAAGCCTCCTTGTCTATTTGTGCATAGCTACATTCTGATGTTGTGAAAGATCTGGAGGCAAATGCTACTTGCTGTCATCAGAGCCAGCTCCAAGTATTTTGCTGCCCCAAGCAAAAAAAAAAATTTCCTGTGCCCCCCTCCCGGTCCCACCCCAACTCCACCCCTTCCCCACCCCATTCCAATCCCTTCCCCAAATCCCTGCCCCCGCCTCCTCCCCCGAGCGTGCCGCATTTCCCCTCCTACCCTTCCCTCCCAGGCTTGCTTGGGGGGGGAGGGGGAGAAGCAGAGCGGCAGTGTGCTTGGGGGAGGAGACGGAGGTGAGCTGGAGGGGGAGCGGTTCCTCTGCCCCCCCCCCCGGGTTACTTCCTACGGCCCTCCCTGCGCCCCCTACCACCGCAGCTTACATCTGCTCTGCCTGCTCCCCTGAGCACGCCGCCGCCGCTCCACTTCTCCCCCCTCCCTCCCAGGCTTGCCGCAAAACAGCTGATTCACGCGGCAAGCCTGGGAGGGAGGGAGGGGGGAGAAGCGGAGCGGCGGCGCGCTTGGGGGAGCAGGCGGCAGTGGAGTGGAGGTGAGCTGGGGGGGGAGCGGTTCCTCTGCCCCCCCCCCCCCAGGGTTACTTCCTGCGGCCCTCCCCGTGCCCACCACCACCACAGCTCACCTCCGCTCAGGGCCAGCTCCCAGCTTTTTGTGCCCCAAGCAGAAAAAAAAAAAAAAAAAGCAAAGAAAAAAGGAGCCGGAGTGCCACCCCTTGGAAAGTGCTGCCCCAAGCACATGCTTGGAGCGCTGGTGCCTAGTGCCGGCCCTGGCTGTGATCTGGCATAATGTGTGATATAACTGTCACAATTCCGTGTGAGGAAGCATCACATGCTAACTTGATAGGCAAGAATAGATTAAAGTTCATAAGCACGCTGTCTGAGGTGACCAATTGTTTGGTCACAGGTTCCAGGAAAGCTTTTTGACATTCACATGACCAGTCTGTAGAAAACAGTTCAGCAGAAACAATACAGTTGGTAGTTTTGATACAAATCAGCTACAGTAGTTAATAAATCCTAGAAATGATCTAAATTGTGACACACAGTTTGGCAATGCAGGTAGCAGGACTTCTTTAATCTTCTGCTGAGATTTATGCAGGCCTTTTGCATCAATAGCATGCCCACAATAACCTATTGAGTGCTTAAAAAATTAGCATTTTATGCAATTGGTTCATAACCCATATTCATCTAGACATTTTAATATCCTTTTCAGGGTTTCCAGATATTCTTCATCACTTCCACTGGTCTCAATAACACCATCCAAATAACACTGTGTTCTCGGAATACCTTGCAAAACTTGGCCCATTATCATGTAGCAGGAGTTCAAGAAAAACCAAACACTAGCCTGTTGTACTGGTACACATCCTTTTGTGTCTTGAATGTGAGGAATGCCTTTGACTGTTCCTCAACTTCTATCTAGAGGTAGGCCTGTGACAAAGCAATTATGTTGAATCATCATCACCCTGGCAGAGTAGCAAAAATATCTTCAATTTGAGGCAGGGGATATGTTTCAACTTGCACTACAGGGTTTATGGTGACCTTAAGAGCTCCACACACCTGTACTGCCTCACTTTCTTTGGTTTATTTTTTTTTTTTTTTAACAGTTGGAATGATAGATGTTCCCTATTCACTCCAGGCTACTTTTGAAACTATGCCCTCTCCTTCCAGGCATTCCAATTCAGCATCTACCTTTGAGCAAACACTGTAAGGAACAGGTTGAACTTTGTGAAGTTTGTGCTGTGCTTTCTCGGCTACGATTATTTTAACATTCATGTGTTTTGGACTTCCGATGCACTCCTTGAATACCCTTCACAGCTGACTTAGTATCCCTCCCAACTGTTTTAGTGGGGTCTGATGAAAGTAATTGCAGCATCTTTATAGATTTCCAATCCAGAGAAACCTTATGTAACCATTCATAGCCCCACAGGGCCAGTCTCCCTTATAATGACATATAAGTCTAATAAACATTGCTTATTGTATAGTCCATATTCACTTGCATTAATCCAACTAGCACTATCTTTTCTCCCATATAAGTTTTTAGTTACATTGGTGTCTCCCTCAATTTGGTACTTTTAGAAGTTTTCTCATATTCCAAATGTGAGATAACGGGCAGTGTGGAGCCCATGTCCAATTCCATTTGGAGCATTTTTCCCATGACCTGGGATATCAACCAGATTGATGACTTGTCATTTTTTCCTCACACTATATATATTTATATATCCAGGCTGGCTAGGGTTGGCAACTTTATGACTGCAGAAAACTGAACACCCTTACCCCGCCCCCTGCCTCACCCCTTCTCTGAGGCCCTGCCCCTAGCCCCGCCCCTTCTCTGAGGCCCCTTCCCCACTCACTCCATCTCCCCTCCCTCCATTGCTCACTCTCCTCCACCCTCAGGCATTTTCACCAGGCTGGGGCAGGGGGTTGGGATGGAGGAGGGGGTGACGGCTCTGGCTAGGGTTGCAGGCCCTGGGATGGAGTCGGGGATGGGGAGTTTGGGGTGTAGAAGTGGGCTCTGGGATGGGGCCAAGGGATTTGGAGTGCAGCAGGAGGTGCAAGCTCTGGGAGGGAGTTTGGGTGTGGGAGAGGGCTCAGGGCTGGGGCCGGGGGTTTGTGCACAAGACCAGGTGTGGGCTCTGGGAGGGAGTTTGGGTACAAGAGGGTGCTGGGGCAGGGCTTAGAAGTGCGGGGTGTGAGCTCCAGGCAGCTCTTACCTCAGGCGGCTTACAGAAGCAGCCAACATGTCCCTGTGACCCCTAGGCATAGGGGCAGCCAGGCAGCTCTGTGCACTGCCCCCAGCCACAGGCGCCACCCTCGCAGCTCCCATTGGCCACGGTTCCTGGCCAATGGGAGCTGTGAAGCCAGCACTCGGGGCGGGGGCAGCGCGCAGCGCCTCCATGATCACCCCTGCAGGGACAGGCTGGCCGCTTCTGGGAGCCATGTGGAGCCAGGGCAGCAGGGAACCTGCCTTAGCCCCGCTGTGCTGCTGACTGGATTTTTAATGGCCTGGTCAGCAATGCTGACCGGAGCCGTCCGGGTCCCTTTTTGACCGGGTGCTCCAGTTGAAAACTGGATGCCTGGCTATCAACCCTAAGGCTGGCTAATCCACTGTTGCAGTCTGTGTCACTACTTCCTTTGTCTACAGAGTGTACATTGATACTCCTTTTTCTATATCCTGATTTGGTCTCTTCCTTATTTTTTAGTGTGTCAAACCACTCGGATATGCCCTTTTTTTATTACAGCTTCTGCAATATGCGTCTTTTCATCGGCAATCACAAGGAGCAGGAAACCTTTTTCCATACGAATAACATGTCTGTTTGTTGAGTGGGCTGACTCTTGTCTTGGGTTACAGATAGTTTGTGTTCTTACTTCTATTTTAGCTCCAGTATGCAATTCTATTGCATCCCTTGCCGCAGTTTCCATTACTACTCCAAGTTCTGCTGCACAAGTAAAGAAAATTTTTTCCTCACTTAAGAGCCTTTTCTGTGTGCTTTCATTAAACAGTCCACACACACACACATGTCTCTCTTAGGGCCTTGTTAAGCCCATCCTTAAAAACAGAGTGTTCTGACAATCTTTTTAACCCTGTTGCAAGAAGGAAATAGATTCATCTTCAAGTTGATTCTGCTTATGAAACCTGGACCTTTCTGCTATAATCTGGGGCTTGGGTGCACTCTCTGTTGAAAGGTTTTGCTTCCTGGCATCTCTGGGATGATCAGAATGAGCACTAAACTATGTTTTTCCTCCCATCCCACTCAGTAATGTTGCTACAAGTTTTTCTGAGGGAATCTCATTTACTTCAATGTGCTGCTCCAGTCTTTCTATATATGTGGGCCAGTCCTCCATGGCCCTGTCACTGGACTTCATTTTTCCAGTAGAGCCTGCCATTTCACCTCACTGCTGTTTGTTCAGTAGCTTGGAGTGCTCACAGTTGTAACAGACTCCCCTTGTCTACCCTAGTCCTACTTCTTCTGACCAAGCTGGATTCTGATGAAAGCTAGAAGAGAACTGTTGGTGAGAACAGACCAAAGATGGGGACTCCTGATGAGAAGCAGGCTTGAGCAGTGGACCTTGGGCAAAAGGAGAAGATCCAGCTTGGTCAGGAGCCGAGCCTGAAAGCAAGAGGGTTGGTGCAGGAAAGAGGATCCCCTGGGCAGAGGTCAGACTCCTAGGCAAGGAGGCCTGGGGAGTGAAATCTCACAGGGAGCCCTTTTGCGGGAGACCTGATTTGTATGTGTTGGTAAAAGCATTATGAGACTGGCTGCTCTCAGGAAGAGAGGCCTGGAGCGTGGGGCCCAGGGTCACAGGCAAAAAGGAACTGGAAATAAAGTTCTGCTATTGACTCTTGGGTGGGTTATTTGGAGGTGATGTCCCTGGAGATGGGAATGGGAAATCTCACTGCAGATTTTTATGTTTTACTGTAGGAATTGGAGAATGGTATTTACTACAAGGCTTTGGGGAATCTGCTGCACTGGCATTTATGAATAAATTATGCCCAGAGATGCACTTTGTATCAGCCACTGAAATACTATGTTCCTTTCACGGGCAGACAAAAAGGGAAACTGAAGCTGGGTGCACCTGTCATGATGCTGCCTGACACTGGAGGGTGCTTGATGCATGGCTGCCCTGCCATAAACATGCTCAAACTTTGTTTTGGAGTGGGGTGTCTTCTGCATAGAGGTCAGATGTAGACCGTGTGATTATATGAGAAACCTGGCCTCTTTTAGTTTATGCTGAACTGGATGCCCATATGGAGAAAACCAAACTAGCTCAGGGCTGGCTGAGTCACCAAACCAGGACTCAGTTATACAAGCGAAGTCAGAGGCTCCACCCAGAACTAAATCAGGAAGCTGGAATTAGCCTCAGGTTATGCTGCTTCAGCTAACATAGCCTGAAGCCCAAAACTCATATGGTGCAGGAGAATCTGTCAGGAAAACAGTTGCAGTGGTGAAAAGTCTCAGCATTATTCTGCACAGTGGGACCTACTTAGAGACCTCTGCATAGCCTGCAGCTTGCCCCCACAGCCAGGGTTAAATGTTGTGAGGGACTTTGTGCTGCCTCTCTGCACTAGGATCAGTTTCACCCTTAATACATCCATCCCAGGCTAGTGTAACACATTTTAAACTCAGAGTCTAGTCTGTGGATTCTCTATTACCTCAGATAACATGAACACCTGTAATGCAGAGCAGAGACACACTCAGGGGTCTGTATAAATCAGGGTTCAACTAAAATGTCTGCCCCTACGCCCCCAACTACCTCAGGCAGCAGGAACAGAGAATGTTGAGAAATTACAACCTCTGGGAACACAGTGAGGGTGGGGGTATCCAAAAAGTTCAACCACCATGAAAACTTTAGTTATCAGCGTATATGGTCATAGCGCTCCCTTTATCTCTGGATAAAGTCAGAAGCTATGAGTGGTGGTATGTTGTTCCTGTGAGCAAAGACTCATGACCAAAGTGGCAAACAATACATTTTGAATACTCAAGCACCATGTGAAAGTGATTAGAAGTGACTTTTCCGCAATTATTATTGTCGTAACTCCACAGAAAAGAAAAGGAGGTGTTGACAAAGCTATCTCAGGCATGATGCACAAAAGCTAGCACAGGTGGAGATCTGCTAGGAGGAAGCATTCACAGCATCTGCAAACTCCCCAAAGACTGTAGAATAAATGAAGTTGGTGAGAAATAGAAATTACGTGAGAACTGAGGGGGGCAGAGTTGTAGATGACTTATCAGACAGATGCCTGGCATCATTATAGTAGAAAAAAAAATTCAGCACAGACACAGCATAAGGCCAAGTGGGCCTCAAATTTAGGCCTGCAGAGCTGCCAAGCAGCAAACACTTCATGCTACCACCCAGCAGCAGCTGTAACCAGCTCGTGCTCCACTAACTACAGCCTGCTATGGACACAGACCCTGGGAAGTCCCGCATCAAGGGGTCTGAAAGCAGCCTCATGGTTCCTGATTGGCTCCTCGCCCTGTATAAACCCAAGAGGCATTCCAGGAAGTACCCAGGCAACAATGTAGATCTCCTGTTGCTGCCATGATCATTCATGCTCTTGAACTCCTGGCTTTTACCTCAGCTTTATTTGGACCTCACCTCCCGAACCAGACCCTGAAGGGAAATGCGGTGGACCTAATATACCTGGATTTCAGTAAAGCGTTTGATACTGTACCCCATGAGGAATTATTGGTTAAACTGGAAAAGATGGGGATCGATATGAAAATCCAGAGGTGGATAAGGAATTGGTTAATGGGAAGAATGCAGCGGGTCGTATTGAAGGGTGAACTGTCAGGTTGGAGGGAGGTTACCAGTGGAGTTCCTCAAGATTCGGTTTTGGGACCCATTTTATTTAATCTATTTATAACTGACCTCGGAACCGATTGCAGGAGTGGACTGATAAAGTTTGCGGATGATACGAAGGTGGGAGGCGTTGCCAATTCGGAGGAGGATAGGGATATTCTGAAGGGAGACTTGAAAGAGCTTGAGAACTGGAGTATCAGAAATAGGATGAAATTTAATAGTGAAAAGTGTAAGGTGATGCATTTAGGGATGACTAACAACAATTTTAGTTACAAGCTGGGGATGCATTGGTTAGAAGTAACGGAAGAGGAGAAAGACCTAGGGGTTCTTGTAGACCGGAGGATGACTATGAGTCGACAATGTGACGTGGCAGTGAAAAAAGCCAATGCGGTCTTGGGATGCATTAGGCGAGGTATATCTAGTAGGGATAAGAAGGTGCTGCTTCCATTGTATAAGGCGCTGGTGAGACCTCATTTGGAGTACTGTGTGCAGTTCTGGTCTCCCATGTTTAAAAAAGATGAACTCAAACTGGAACGGGTGCAGAGAAGGGCCACTAGGATGATCCGAGGAATGGAAAACCTGCCGTATGAAAAGAGACTAGAGGAGCTCGGGTTGTTTAGTCTGACAAAACGAAGGCTGAGGGGGGATATGATTGCTCTCTTTAAATATATCAGAGGGATAAATACAAGGGAGGGAGAGGAATTATTCCAGCTTAGTACTAATGTGGACACGAGAACGAATGGATATAAACTGGCCGTGGGGAAGTTTAGGCTTGAAATTAGACGAAGATTTCTGACCGTAAGAGGGGTGAAATATTGGAACGGCCTACCGAGGGAAACGGTGGGGGCGAGGGACCTGTCTGGTTTTAAGATTAAGTTAGATAAGTTTATGGAGGGAATGGTTTAATGGTAAAGCATATTAGCTGAGGAATACCGAGCAAAGGCAGGTAAATAGTATAATGGCTAACAAGGGTCAGGCTGGAGACTCTTGCCTACATGCTCGGGGTCTTACTGATCGCCATATTTGGGGTCGGGAAGGAATTTTCCTCCAGGGTAGATTGGCTGAGGCCCTGGAGGTTTTTCGCCTTCCTCCGCAGCATGGGGCAGGGATCGCTAGCAGGAGGGTTCTCTGCCAATTGAAGTCACTAAAAGACAGGATTTGAAGACTTCATCAGCAGAGTCAAGGGAAGGGTAGGGAGGGTTTTGTGGCCTGCAGTATGCAGGGGGTCAGACCCGATGATCATAATGGTCCCTTCTGACCTTAAAGTCTATGAGTCTATGAGTCTATGAACCTGACTCTGATCCCTGGTATCAACCCCAGCCTGGGACTTGGCTACATACTCCTCTGTTGCTCAGTCTCAGGTCTGACCCTGCTATGACCCTTGGTCCTGACTGCCCTTGTCAGTATCCTGTCAGACAGTTACTAAATATCAGTTGTACCATTTTAAGTGAGAAAAGATGGTTCAGTTGTTAGGCCACTTGGGAGACCTGCATTCAACTCCCTTCCTATGTGATTTTGGTCTGGTCACTTGGAGTAGGAACCATGAAGGGACTTAGGCATTCCAATGCTGAGCATCACAGCTCCTAACTTTTAGGGGCCTAGAAAATTAGAGGAACAACACTGATGTCCACAAAACTGAGTTAGGTACCCAGGCTCTCTATACAATGAATGGGGAGAAATGGGCATTTAAGAATACAATCCAGAAAAGCCAGCGTGCTAGGCAGGGAAATGCCTAAGTTAGCTAACGGGAGATACAGATGAGAGGGTGTGTGCTAAGCCCTGCTCCTCTCTTAGAGATAGGCACTTCCCTGCAGCCCAGACATAGACACCTGTCTCTGTTTAGTGATCCACAAATGGGAACCCATCTCCTAGAGTCAGGCAGCTTAAGCACCTAAGCAGTTTCTTATGGGAATGAGTTGGGTACCTGCCTTGCTCCGCACAAAACAGACAGAGCAGGAGGCAGTCTAATGACTGTGCCTCTGTGGATAAATGCTTAAATAGTCATGGGAAAGGGGAAGAAAGAGAGTGAGGCTGACTCTCTAATCCAGTGGTTAGAGCACCCACCTGGGAGGTTGTGACAGAATTAACCTGAGGCTGATTCACCACTCTGTACACTTTGTAAATGTCCCTGCATGGGACAAATTGGGGGAGATAAATGATTAGGACTGGATGATTAACCAGTTAAGGAGGAGATTCATCTCATCAACTAGGGACTATTAAATAGGAGACAGGAAGGGTGAGAGGAAGGCTGGAAGGAAGGGTAAAGAAACTCAGGATCTCAGCTAGGTAAGAGCTCTTTCCCCTTGTGCCAAGGGGTATGTTGAGGCTTGGGGAAAAGCTTTATGGTGACGGGATGGGATGCAGCACAAGACAGTGTAAATAAAGTACACTGTGGTGAACTTACATAAGAGTAGGAGTACTTGTGGCACCTTAGAGACTAACAAATGTATTTAGTCTCTAAGGTGCCACAAGTACTCCTGTTCTTTTTGTGGATACAGACTAACATGGCTGCTATTCTGAAACCTTACATAAGAGTGTGTGAGGACTCCTTGCAAAGAGAAATCCAGTATGAGGGACCATGCCCTGTGACAGAGATGGGAGACTCTAGCCCTAATCCCCTTGTTCCAATTACTCTCTTGTTATTTACCCACAGTGGAGCAGTTCCAACAGGAGAGACTGAGGGAGCCTCACATCAGAATATCCCATAGTTCAGTGGTTAGATCACTGCTCCTGAGAGGCATTCAAATTCTTCCTCTCCCTCCCATCCACTTTCTCTTCTCCCCCTGGGGCAGAGAGGGGACAATTGAACCTGTGTACCCCACATCCCAGGAAAGTATTCTAACCACTGTGCTAAAAGGTGACCACCACCATCTCCAGCCAGAATTTGAGCAGGATCTGGTCTAGTAGGGTTCTTAGCGTGCCTACCAGATTGGGCCCTACACGCGGCTTAGGTGGACAAACTCCCATCTTCTCTGGTTTGTGAATGGCTCTAGGATTTAGGCGAGATAGGTACTCAGAAACCTAGAGTGAGGCACCAGCGCACATGCTCAGAGGCAGAAACATAGGTGCTTAGGGAATTGTCGTAATGGAGCCACTTGTGGGACTTAGGAACCTACACCCAAGATCTCTGTGCCTAGGTCTGCGGTTTAGACATCTAAGTACCTTTTGTAGATTCCATCCTTAACCTTTCTGTCTCCCCCAGCCCCTCATGAAAGGGAATAATAGTGCTTCCTTACCTCACAGGGTGTTGTGAGTATAAACGCATTAAAGATTGTGAAGTGCTCAGATGCGACAGCAATGGAAGCTGTGTGAGTACCATAAGTAGATTTTAAAAATTGAGATCTCAATGTATCTTTCTTTGTTTAAAACAACAACAACACTGGAAATTCTGAACATACTTTCAATGCATAAGGAACAGTATTTCTATAATAACTAGAGCTCAGGAGACCTGAGGCCAGATCCTCAGCTGGCGTAAATCATTTAGCATGATTGATTTCAACAGACCGATGATTATCCTCTCTTCTTCCCCTCCACCCCAGTTGGGGATCTAGTCTCTGATTTTTATTCCCAGCTCTGCCCCTAGCTTCTTGACCCTGAGGACCTTCTGCTTTCCCCCATCTATAAAATGAGAATAAAGTTTGCCCTTCTTTGCAAAGTGCTTTGAGCTCTATAGATGGAATGCTCTTATTCATAGTCTCTATCATTTAATTATTGTCTATTAAATTGCATGTAATTACTGTAGCCAAAATCACAGTTTTCTGGGAGTAACATGAAACAACTTAAATCATTGTTCTGACTGACTTGGGCGTCAAACCAAGTACTATGCTAACAGACATCTAGTGCTGTCTATAGCTGGTAGAGTGGCAGACTTCTATTCATTGTGAACATAGTCCCCACTGGGATCAATTTAGTTCTTCATTCACACCACACAAAAGAATGTGTCAATATCACTAGCGATGACGTCAGTGCAGTCAGCTGCAGAGAGCCCTGAAGAGTGCAAGCACTCTAAATTAGAATAGCCACCAATAACATGCTTCCCCAATTAAATCATTTTAATCCAAAACTAGGGGGTCACATTTATTAAAGCTATGCTAAAATCTGTGTAAAAAGGGCTTAAGACTATTCAGACTTTGGAATAAGCTAGGGAATCTGAGCATAGGGAAACCTCTAGCACAGAACAGTTATTTTGAATAAATATTCAAATCATATGATATACGTCAGTAATAATGCATGATTCATTATCTATGGCACATTTTTTTGGCGGGGGGACAAGTGCTATAAGGAAATGGCACAAACTCAGCTCTCTATTACCCTTGGGCAACACAAGGGAAGTCAGTGTGGTTGCCTGGTGTAACTTGAGGGCCAGATTTGCCCTATTTTTAAAAAACTGGCATTTGGTATACATGTCTCCTGAGCATTCCGTATCACCTGCTCAATTGTGTCCTTGAGATTCTTGTTTAAGTGACAAGCTGTCAATCTTCTTAATACAGAAGAAAGGAAGCAATTACTACTGTAGTAGAGAAAGGGTCAGAACTAACAACATTTCATCAGTTATTTAGATAAGCTCTTTGTAGCAAGTACTGCATCTTTGTGTCTTGTATAGCACCAAACAGTAACTAGTTTAAATAATTTGACTGAATTTGGTGTTCATTAAGGTGCCTCTCCAGCAATGCTCTTAAAATGTGTTTAACTTTAAGCACATGGGTAGTCCCACTGACTTCACTGACACTACCCACTTGCTTTAAGTTAAGTAAGTGCTTTGCTGGACTAGAGCCTAGAGCCAGATTCAGTGCCCACTTTAATCAATGGGAGCCCTTCAATTGACTCCACTGGATCATTCGCTAACAGTGCTGGATTGACAGCGTTAGAGAGTGAAGTCCTCTATTTAGCTGTAACAAAGTTAAATCATAGACAGCAGCAAAAGCTTCACCACCTGAAGGGACCAATTTTAAAGAGCAAGACAAAGTCTCCATGTTCACTCAAGTCTGTGCTTCAATGCTGAAACTTCCAGCAAAGGTGCCAACTTGTGCCCAGTGAGAGGGATAGCAATCTAGAAAATGTACCTAAATCCATGGTGGTCTGAATGTGATCAAACAGATAAGTGATTTATTTTATTTTTTTAAGAAAAACAGCCAAAGCCTACTGAAGTCTTTTTATTGACTCCATTGGGTTTTGAATCAGGCCTATATTGTCTAAAGGCCTGATCTTATGCACACTGAAGTCAATGGGAAAACTCCCATTGCCTTCAAGGGCAGCTGGAACAAGCCACCATAAATGCAAATTAATCTGTATGCTTAGTCTTAAAATGCAATGTGAAAAAAATAAGTAAATTTAGGTTATTTTTAATTATTTTCCTCCAGTAAAGTCTAGCAGTTAGTAAGCCACTGGCTTCTACACTCTTCTCAGTGGCACTGAGAATGGTCACTTCCTGCCTTTGGGCTTTCTCCTGAGAAGTGTCTAACACCTGCTGAGTATCTGCCACTCTCAGTGAAGTCAGATACTCAGCACCTCTCAGAGTGGGGACTGAAATCAACAGGAAATGAGGAGGCTCGGCCCCAAACAGGAGCTCTCACAGGCTTGCTGCCAGTTTCCCAATGGCTATATTTGAAAATATCCTTTCAAGTGTACATAGAGAGGAAGGATGATCCAGAGGTTAGAGCACTGGTCTGTTCGTGGGAGATGTGGCTTCAGTTCCCTGCTCAGACTGACTTCCTGTGTGTGACCTTGGGCAATTCACTTAGGGGCTTCAGTTAATAGCACTGCCCTACTTCATGGGCATGTTGAGGATAAATACACTGAAGATTGTGAGGTGCTTGGTACTATAATGATGCGGGGCCATATAAGTACCTTAAACAGATAACCGATTTGAGCATGCTGTAATCTGAGAAAAGCGAGCTTTGCTTTAGTGTAACTGGGAAACCGCAGCAAATGCTTTTTGTTCTGGAATGTAACATTTGTTACCAGGGTCAGCTGCTATCTTATGTTTTGGTGTGGTTGATGCTGATAATGACACTGGACTCCAAATTTCATTGGTGCAGAGAGATTTTTGCACTGGCTGCATCATCTAGAACTTATCTTGTTGGTTAAAGCAAATGAATTCCCTAGAGGCTTGGATTCAGTTTGACGGTTCCTCAGTGCTCAGAGTAAATTTGTTCTTTTATCAAACTTCTCTACTCTACTGGAGCCAAAGGTGTATGTATTAAGTGATTTGTTTGTGATGCCCTATCTATTGCAGAGGCAGGTTGCCACATTGTGTAGGAGCAAGGGCCTTTGTGGATGACTATGGAGTCGGTACAGATACTGTGGGTTGTAGTTACCCAAATACTATAATCTGTGCTAGAAATTACTACCATTATAGGTGGTACAAAAAGGTAAGGTGTCACTTAAGAGTTTGTCAGGATCTGGCATGGAATGATTTTTAATGGTGTTTACCAGGGTGTAGGTATATAGCACTGTTAGAACTGGTCACATTCTCAGTCAGACAGGGACTAGTAGCAGCCGGACAATAATAAGGGGTATTGTTCGTGCATGGTAGAGACGTTCTCTGTGACTAGAGAGAGGTTTATAGAGATGAGGAATTTTAATGGAAAAATAGGCTGATGCTATCCAGCATTTCTAAAGAATCAAGGGCTATAATTCTGACAGTTCCCTACAAAACAAATAAGGGAGAGTGAGAGAGAATGGAGCTGGCAGTCAAATCAGTGATAACTAATAACCAAAACCGAGAGGAAGTCAGAATTCAACCACAGTCATTCAAAACTGCAGCCCTTTGTGAGATAAATGGACCCTGTTGGAGAGAATCTCCTTTGAGTTCCTAACATCCCTCTAGGCAACGATGAATCCATTCTTCTTAGCTAGTGATTCTGCAATTCTGCCAGCAGCTCATTTTAATAACACCTGGATCTCTACTTCTGAGAATCCCAGAACAGCAGCTACTGCCTTGCAGCTTCCTCACTGTCTACCCTCCTAATGCTCTCAGGAGACTCCGGTTTTTACAGTTGAGGTCCCTTGAAGCTTCAGAAAGAATTAAACTGACATTGCATTTTCAGGTAAAGCAATAGCTGCAGCCCCAGCACAATTTTTCTCCTAAATCTTAGACCCATCGGTTCTTCAGTAAATCAATCTTAAAGCAGAAGAAAGTGAAATGGCTGAAAATCTTCCTGTCGCCAATATTGTTTAAAAATGTACAAATAATATAAAAAATGCCCTAACAACACTTAAGTGCTATACTTTCTATGAAGTGCTGTTATCCCCCCCATCCTGTTTCAAAAATGCTATGACTAGACATCTCCTGCAGCTTTTGTTCACACAGGAGTGATCCAAATGACTTCTGGGGCCAAAGTTTTCACCCTCAGTTAGTTGATACCGTTAAGTTAATTTAGACATGTAAGAACACAAATTACCAGAGCCATCAGGCACTTAGTAAATAATCATGAGTGCTAAAAGAGTGACTCTGTTAAGGCATGGCTGACGACAGGTCCCTATTTTGCACTTGGGACCAGAAGGGATCCTCTACAGGCAAAACAAACACACACAAAAAGCTTCAAAAGCACAATAATAATACTTTACACCTCTATAGCTCCTTTCATATGAGGTTCTCAAAAGCATCATTTGTATTAAAATAGAGCCTTGAGGTCCCCAAAACAGATCAAGGCCACACCGTGCTAGACACCATACACAAAAGAGTAAAAGATGGTCCCCAGAGCTTGAAGCCTACAGGAAGATGCAACAAGGTGGTTTTAAACAGTGGTAGCAGGGAGAAGGGAAAGATGGATCTAATAACACTAGTGAGCTTACACCGTGGTATAGACCGGCTAAACACAATGACTTCTGATTCAGATGAAAAGGTTTTTTAGCCTCCACATACTTCCATGTTTTAAATCACTACCTATTTATTTATTTTATCAACCTTAATTAAGCCTCATTACCCCTATGAGAGAGGAAACTAAATACAAAAGGTTATAGGCCAGGTCCTCAGCTGGTGTAAATGACATAGCTCTGAAGTCACTGGAGTTGCATCAATTTATACCAGCTATGGATCTGCATATCTGTCTTCGGGGCTATAATGTGTATACAGTCAAGCTTGCAGTTTTACCACAAGTTGCAGCAAAATATGAACAAAGCCCCAGGGCCTGTGTGGCACATTAGACCTAAATTATGTGCTAGGAACCTGGAATTATGCAGCAGGAACCCTGGGACTATACCCTCCCCACTGCCCAGTGCAGCACAGTCAGTGTAGTATCCCTTTATCATTTATTTTTATATTAAGTTCACTTTATTTCCCATTGTCCCTAAACTTTCAGTGAGCTGTAATCTTTTGTACTGACAGTGAATGCTTGCATCATAGAAGCTGTCATGGGGAGGAGGAGTTTTTGACAGCTGAATCATGGAAACTTTCAGAAGGTGTGGGATGTGGGAGGTGATTTTGGCACCCAGGCAAATGAGTCTTTTGCTTCTGGGAAGGAAACGCATTTGCACCTTCCCCTTCCTCTCTCCCCCCGTCTCTCTTTTGGGGCCCTATCCAATGGCCATTGAAATCAATGGGAATCTTTTCACTGAATTCAGTGTACATTGGATCTAGTTCTTGGACAGGGACAGTGGTGATGTTAAAAAATTTGGGGAAAATGGGGCTTGAATTTCTTAATCCCTAACGGAGGTATCCTTCAGTTACAGCTGCCTCCCTCCCATATACCAATACTGGCCACTTCATATAACAATAGAGAACAGTAGCTTGACACTTCTGCTAAAATGAGAATTATGACTGTTAACAATGCTGCCCTTTCAATTGTCATCATTAGGCTTAGGAGTTAATGCTCCACTGAGATGAATTCACACTTCTGTCAGAGCTACAGGTATGGGCTGCGTGCGGGCTCATGCATATATTACTACATTGGTTACATTCTCCTCACATTTTGAAGGTTTCTTTGTAACTATGATGTCAAGACACTTAATATTTTTAAAATGAGAGCTTAGATTCTGGACTACAGTTCCAGAGAAATGCAGTATTGCTGATGTAAGCGGGGTTGGAATGAGCTGAATGGGTTACACTGCTTATAACTGAACCAGTGCAAGCAACAGGCTAGCTAGCAAATGTTGCTATAGGTAGGATAAGCTATTACTTTGTCATGGAGAAGCCAGAGCTAAGGTCAGAAGGGTATTGGGGGAACAAAAGGAAGAGGAACTAGCCAGCTAGCAAGAATTTATCAATCCTAGACCATCGCCACAAAAAGGATTAATCCTAGATTGTAACTGGTCTCCTCCGGCAGAAAGAACAGACCAGACAATGAGCGCAGAGGACTGAACAGGCTAGATCTGGAACAAATGAACCAAAAGTCCAGATGGATCAAGAAAAGATCACTGCGAGCTACTAAAATAATACAAGTTCTGTTAGACAAAATCACCAACCCTGGGGACAATACATTTATGCTGGCCTACTGATTGGCTGAAATTCTCTCATCATTCACAAATGCAGGAAAGACCAATTGCATACTTTACAAGCAATTGACATTCATATGTATGTTTGTGTATACATAGAAGAAGAAAGGAAGAGATGGATTTGCATAGTTTGTGCACTGCATTCACCCACCAATATGTAAGTATTTTGCTCTAGAACATAGCAAATAACAAATATCTGAGGCCAAATCCTCATTGAAGTAAATTGGCATAGTTCCTTTGTCTTCAACAGAGCTACCCAGGTTAGCACCAGCTGAGCAGTTACAGCACAGCTGCAGATTAAAACAAAAAAAATCATCAGTGCTTGAGAAAGTATTGAAGTAACAGTTGACAAGAGCAGCATAAGATGGCAGTGGACGCAGCTACTGTTTGTGCTGCCTGGAAAGATTACCTGAGTTTGAATTTCATATGCAACCTCATTCCTTAGGAATGGGCAACTGCAGTGCTCCTTTGGAACAAAGACAGGATTCATCTATAATGAATATAAACAGGATGTACTGAGTTTACTGGACAAAGACAAAACTCTAGTTTGAATCAAACAGTCGTAATAGGGACTAGCAATTACACTTTAGAAGGAGAGCCTTGCAGTGTTTAATGGCAACACATACCAACTGATTGTGGAACAGCATTGATAGACACTAAAGAGATTTTACACCAAAAATGTTCCAGCTAACCTATAAATATAACAAACTGATATTCCAAAGTCTGTTTCCTTCTAATCAAGAACTATTATTCTTTACTTTCACATAAATTCATAATCATTACCTGAAAACTTGGTAAATGCAGAGTTCAGATTTCCAAGCCCATCCTCATGTTCTCTCGGAACATGGAAGATAGCAAAGCTCTAAACCTTTGAAAACCAGGAAAAACAAAACTTAAGTAACTATACGTTACAGTTCAGGGCAACTGTTCCTATATGACCTTACCCCTCTATGATTCAGCAAGGATACCCACTCTACTCTTCCGGCACCCCCACTGTTGCCTTTGTTGGGTGGAGATACTCATCTCTCTCCCTTCTGACTGGGGTATTTCCAATTGCACAGTCCCTTGACTATACTGTGAAATCCTCAGCAAAAGTCAGGCTGCTTAAGCAGTCTTCTTTTGCCTTCTCTTCAGAGACAGTACATAGTGTAATTGCCACAGGTAGAAGTTACCATACAGTCCTTTCTAACCAAGCACATGTTATTTCTAAGGTAAAAGCAATACAGAGAAAATCCATTTAAAAACAATAAAAGACTGTACAGGCAGGTTGTTAGGCTTACTAGAGATCACCCCAACTGCAACATGGGCTCTGGCAGAGGTAGTCCTTCAACTGCCACCTAGGTTTTCCTATGGTCTCAAGTTCATCATGCCCTTTGCTCCAAACAAGAACACTCATGAGTAAGAGTTGCTCATTTATGCAGTTTGGCTCTTGGAAGAGACCATGAATAAGTAATCAGCCAGACAATGGGTCTCTCTGCTCAAAGTACACCTTTAAAAGGATGGATTCAAGGTGGGTCATTTGCATTCTTCTCACCCCCAAGTATATCCTAGGAAATTCAGTTCACATGTATTATCCCCAGAAATCCTTTGTAGTTTCTAATATCTCCCAGAGACTGTATTAGTCATGTCTCCTAGAGAAGTTCCACAATAACCCATAAACAATTGCATTTTGTACAATGGACCTCAAAGGTATTAAACTTAATTCAGTCCACATCCTCACAAAACCTTAACTCTGTCCCTCTGGAGCTGGCAATAGGCACTGGAAGCAAACCAAACTTGACCTGTATCTAAATTCATCCGCTAATCATGGCCTGATTTTCAGTGAGGTTCTGTTCCTGCAAATGCTTACAGAGATGCTTAATTGTACATGAGTGTTCTGATTGAAGTTGACTACTCACATATGTAATGTTAAGCACATGTATAAGCATTTGTAGAATCAGGGCCTAAGTTTAGAAGCATTCTCTTGCAGTCACCTACACAAATGCTCATCTAATTTGTATACACATTACCAGATGTGTACACTCAGGTCCCTGAGGTACACAAGGATTAGTTCTGTTTAATAATAACATTGACCAATTTGGTGGGGGACCGTTGAGAGATGTGGTGTACAAACATATAGAAAATGATAGTCCCTGCCTCAAAGAGTTAGCCAGAGAGGTATATACAAAAATGGATTTGAGTCTATAGTGAATATGCAAAATAGGTGTAGAGTATTTTACTGAAGACCCAGGCCTATAAGAGACAGGAGATTTTGTTGTGCTAAAAAGTGTCAAGCTTACTGATACCTTTAAAAAAAAAATTAGGTAAAAGTGTCATCATTATTTCTAACAAATATGAGCTTTATAATATGAAGAGTTCTTCTTTTTCACAGAAATTACTTTGGTGTGATGGCACCAACTGCCATTGTGGACACATCTAAAATAAGAAGGGGGACTCTCATGTTGAGAGGAACAGATGAATAGTATTGAGAGACTGCTATCAGGAGTTAAGAATGAGCATAATTTCCTGAGACAGCAGCTGCAAGTAGTAATGTCAACTAATCCAACAAACATTTCCTATTTAAAAGGAAAACTCTGCAACTAGACACATGCGCTTGCATGCTTAAGAGATTTAGACAAGTTACTTGAGCTGTTCATTTATATACTTAGTTACACATGCTGTTCTATTTGGATCTCTACCTTGAAAATATTCTGAGAAACAAGGTGGGTCAGAAAATATCTTTTATTGGACCAACTTGTATTGGTGAAAGAGACAAACAGAAGTTGGTCCAATAAAAGATACTGCCTCACCCACGTTATCGCTCTAATATTGTGGGACCAACATGATTACAACACCACTCTGAAAATAACCTGTAAGTATATGAGAAAAATTAGGATGCAAATTAAAATATTCCTTTCACAGTGCAGAAATAAGGATTAATGTTCAATTACAGATCAGATAAATTCAACATTAATCCTTATTTCTGTGCTGTGAATTTTCTGTCAGTCACAGAAATTGGAACAAAGAACATGTATTAACATTCTCAGCATCTTGCAGAACTGAACTCTAGTCATGTCTTACACACACTGTTCTATTTCCTGTTTTTTTCATATTATTTCAAAACAAAAATTTGGAAATCATTGAGACTAATATAGGTTGCTTGGAAGTAGGGTGGATTGAAGAATGGGTATTTTAGTTCATTGTCAACTTTAAAAAGTTTAAAAATTGTGCTCAGATCAAAAACAATGTTTTAGTGAAACAAAACATTGAAAAACAAATGTGGCTCAAACAAAAGTTCTATTTTGATTAAACTGAAATATTTTGTTTAAATTTCAACCATTTTATGCATTTTTCTAAACAAGAGGAAATTTTGAAATGCAATCATTTCAAACAAAAAAATCAAATCATTTCAAAAATCTTTTGAAAGAAAATGTCAAAACATTTTAATTTTTCAGAATTCTTGTGGTTTGTTTTTGAAACTAACAGTTTAGGGAAATGGACACAAATGTGCATAATATTTCAGTGTTTGCTGAATTGGCTTTTTTTTTTTTTTCACCTGCTGTACTTGAATTGGCTTTTCTGTATGAGTGTGTTTGACTTAGTTTCCCTTTAACCTCACCTCTAATTCAAATAGGGCAAATTCAAATGACACTTTCTAGGGCTCAATAAATGAGCACATCCAACAAATGTG
Source organism: Malaclemys terrapin pileata (assembly GCF_027887155.1). Classification (NCBI taxonomy): domain Eukaryota; kingdom Metazoa; phylum Chordata; order Testudines; family Emydidae; genus Malaclemys; species Malaclemys terrapin. The sequence goes on along the minus strand of NC_071507.1, from coordinate 179,942,478 downwards.
TGATCTGTATCATTTATCTGCTGTAGGTAAGTTAACATTATGAGTAAACACGTGCTTGACTGTAACATGCCAGCTAATGGTTTACAGACGAAACATTTTTTAATATGGAATAGTAACAGACACTGTTATTTATGAGAATTATATGAATAGTGCAATCAGAGTAATACAATTTTGGTGCAAAATTACAGTACCTTTATATCTGCTACAACATACTCCTGAAGTTTAAAAAGTAAACAAGCTGCACCTCTGTGTGATGAGAAATCCCCCATCTGGTTGCTTGGAGCTTTGTATCTAAGCTCATTTGTTTTTCTGTTTAAGCACCAATGCTACATACAGATAATCATAGGAATAAATACTTGTATCAAAGTTGTCTCTGACTCCAGTGGCACTACTCAAGTATGTAAAGTTACATGTTCAACTGTTTGCAGGATTGGGGTCTTATACAAATGAGATACACATGCAGCGGTCAGTCTAAGAGTCAGCAGTCACTAAGTAGGATTGGAATTTCTTACATAAATTCTGGTTTTTGACTTCTGATTGCCTCACAATTAATGTATTTATCTCACAACAGATTCCCCATATACCAATGTGGAACTGAGGCATAGAAAGGCTAAGTAACTTGCTCACGGTCCCACAGGAAGCCTGTCAAAGCAGGGAGCTGACTGGGTTGCCGAAGTCCGAGGCTAGTGCTGTAACTAATGGACCACCTTCCTCTTAACTTAAGTATGTGAGTGAGTATTCACATGCTTAAAGTTAAGTATGTGTTTACATGCTTTGCTGGATCAGGTCAGAGGGCTGAGCATCTCTCACTTCTGTGAGAAACCGAGACAAATTCTGATCTCAGTTTAACAGGAAGAACATAAAGATAGAGTATCTAATTAGGCACAACAAATGATTATATTAATAGGATATAGATGATAGTTGAGATGAGCAGCACCTTATTCCACAAAAAGTCAATGGAGATTCTTATGGAACAAGGCATTATTCAAAGTGAGTAAAGGAACACTAATCTTGACCTGTGCTAGCATATGATGCACATTCATCTAGCCTTCCCCTAAATCTGAGTATCTTCCTGAGTAAATCAGTGGGAAGGTAAGTGTTGTCTAGGATAATATGAATTAAACAATGATACAAAGGCTTGCAAAGAATACCTGACTGTTCACTCAGAAGTACTATACATTGCCTCATGATTTTAATGGAATTAAGCTCAGCTGTACAGTACATGTATTGGTTCTTATAATCTCCATTCAATACACAAGAATACTACAGAAGACTCTACCCTTGTAGTCCAGTAGGAACTTTGTTGTTATGCTGAATATAGAATCTATTTTGGTATAGTTTATATAAAAGTCAAAAATTCATCTGACTCCTCTTTTCAGCGGGCAAAGGGACTGCACGAGTGCCACCTGATCCCCAGATAAGAGGCATTATTCAGGAGACCTGTCCTTGACAACATTCACTTCCAGCCAAAGCAAAGTGTTTCAAGCACATACTCTGACTTACAGTCCAGAGTAACTCATGGCTTTATAATCAAAACCTCTTCATTGGTCCCAGGTATTTCTCTTGAAGAAGCAGGTGCATTATTTATACAAGTGGGTTGACTGTCTGGCTGGCGTGGCTTGAGACTTCTGCTCATGCAACTGAGAAGTGAGATCAAATGAGAGCTATGAGAAATGTTTTGGTTGTGTTTTTTGTTTTGTTTTTAAGGGGGGGAGGGGAGGGAAAGGTCAGGCTTTGTCGTGGTGTATGTACAAAAAGCTAATGTTGAGAGAAATCCACTCCTGACCCAGGATAGAGGCAAAGCCTTGCTGAGTTTCCTCCCTATCAAAAACAAATAAATAAAGGAACAGATGACCAGGTGGCTAAATTTAATCCCTAACCCCAGCCTTTGTAATCTTTCTCTTCCTTGAGTTCTCCAACTATCCTATTCTATTTTATTGCCAAGGAGACTAGGTTACAGGCTGCCACTAGTTTATTTTACTACATTATTCTGATGAAGTACAAAGGTAGAAGGGCACTTTCTGACTGGTTCAGAAAAAACACATGTAGTGAGGCAATGGACCTTATGGCTCTTTTTAGCAAAGTCCACTCCATTGCATACTGTTCTTCCAAGAGTAAAATATATAACGAAGTTTAAAAAAATGGACTGGTTGTCTGGATCCTCAACTGGTGTCAGTCAGGCCAACTTAATTGGAGTCAGAGCTATTCTGGTGTACATAGCTGAAGTTCTGACTCAGTGATTGTATCTGACCACAGATCAGAGGCACCAACTTCTTGTGTTCCCAACAGGTGCTCGACTCCCCCGTGCTCTGCCCCAGGCCCTGCCCCCATTCCACCTCTTTCTCCAAATCTCTGTCCCACCCTGCCCCCGCCTCTTCCTGGGTATCTTTTAAAAAAGAGGGAGCAAGGGAATCTTGTTAAAATATTTAAATTGTTTTCCAGTATCATAGAATACCAGGGTTGGAAGGGACCTCAGGAGGTCATCTAGTCCAACCCCCTGCTCAAAGCAGGACTAATCCCCAGACAAATTTTTGTCCCAGATCCCTAAATGGCCCCCTCAAAGATTGAGCTCTCAACCCTGGGTTTAGTAGGCCAATGCTCAAACCACTGAGCTATCCCTCCCCCCAATTGGTTGGTCTGATAGACAGTGGGATCAGCACCCCAGATTGTTACTTTTTTGTAGATATCACAAGAAAAGCGAATTCTAAGGAGGACAGTGAGGTAGCTTTGTGAATGGTTTTTATCCTAACCCAACATTAATTATTCAGGTAATAACAAAAGGGATGTCTACACTGCAATAAAAAACCTGTGGCATTGAGTCTCAAAGCATGGGTCAGCTGACTCAGGGTTGTGAGGCTAGGGCTGGAGACCCAACCCCCTCCTGGGATTACAGACTTCTGCTAGATCACAGAGCCCAGGATCCACCCCAACCGAAAATCTCATTACTGCAATGTTATAATCCCACAGCCCAAACCAGATGACCTAGGCCAGCTGCACTCATGTCACAGGTCTTTTATTGTACCCCAAGAGGAAGCATGGCCTAGCAGAGCAATGGCCTGGGACTCAGACCTGAGTTATCTTCCCGGTTTAGCTAATGGCCTACTGGGTACCTTGGGCAAGTCGCTTAATCACCCTGCCTCAGTTTCCCCATAGGTAAAATAAGGCTAATGAGACTTTGTAAAATATTTGAAATCTATTGATGAAAACCACTATCTAAGAGCTAGATATTGTTACTATTATTAATGTCTATGTATAAGTGTAGATTACTTTGCCGCAATATGTGCGTGATAGATATATAAAAAAAATGGAAGCGTCTCATGTTAGCAAGACAGAAGATATTAAGATATTGCATAAACAAAAAGGAAAAGATTACAGAAATATTAATATATGCATTTATATAACACCTTCCATGCCAGAATCCCAAAGAAATGTACAAATACCAATTACCTTACACTAGAGGGAATTGATAAAGAAATTATTTTATAGATGAATAAGGCAAAACAGGAAAAAAATAATCTAATTTGCCCAATATCATAGAATCACTGGCAGAGACAAGAAGGGAATCTAGGAGTCTTGGCTCTTCATCCTAGTTTCAAAATTAATTCACTTCAGTGCTTTTGAATAAGTTAAAACTTTTCTTTGTCACAGTTTGTCCATTTATAAAATAGAAGACCTAAAGACCATACAGTACATCTCAATGTAGATAAAAGTGACAATTTATCCCTAAATGTTTGCTTATTACTCACATCTATCCAATGTCTATGAAGGAACTGTTCTCAATATGTCATCTCTTGGCATGGAAAATTGACTCTCGACAGGGTTCGATTCTCATTCTTAAGAATCGGTTTTAAAAACTGAGCCTGCTTCTCAGCTAAAGTCAATGTAGTTACAACAATGTAAGTCAGAAGAGTCAGGGCCTGTGAGCAGTCTGCAGCAGAAGTGTAGTGGTGACGGTTGAAGAAATGTGATTGGGAGGGGTGTTTTGTTTTTTAACTGCAAAAAACTGACAAATTCTAGTTTTTGATGGAAACCCAAAATGTTTCCAACACACACAGAAGTGTTGTCAAAAAGCCATTTTCCATCAAAAAAAATTTTTCACAATTAAAAAATTTTTTTTCACCAGTTCTAGATGATTTTGATGATGTGCTGTTTGCCTAACAATGTCCTGCTTCTCAGCTCAGGAAGTGGGTGTCCACAGGTTGCTACAAAACCTAAATCTTCTGCCTTGACAGCACACTTACCAGCCTATTTGATTTCCCCTTTCTGATAGGTATATGTTTCATGTCAATCAATCCGGTGATACAGTAGAGCAGGCAGCATGATTGTGTTACCTTTATAACATAATTTACTAGCTGATTAAGAGCTTTGAAGGAAAACAGTGCCCTCTAACTACAAGAAGGGAAACATTTAAAAATTGAGAAAAGAGGAGGAAAGCTTTTAAAGATCTTTTTCTTCCTCCCTGTGTAAACAATGTTAATGAATAGCTCAAAGCAACAATCCAGGTCACTCTGATGGTTATGTATTTCCCAGTGGGAAACCTCTGATCAAGGATTTCCCATTCAGATTGGACTAGACGCAATGGGCTTAAATTGCAGCAAGGGCAGTGTAGGTTGAACAGTAGGAAAAACTTCCTAACTCTGTCAGGGTAGTTAAGCACTGGAATAAATTGCCCAGGGAACTTGTAGAATAATAATAGTTGACCCTTCAGCTGTGGCCCTACTTATTAATTATCCCCTATTTATGTCCCAATTAACCCATCTTGGTGGAGATTTGAGTGACAGCATATGGAGTCAACAGGTGACTCAGAATCCCGGTCACAACCCAGAATGTGTGTTGTGGGCTGCTTTTTTTTTTTTTTTTTTTTTTTTTGAACAGTATTTCATTGTTGAGTCATATTGTGATTCACTATAACCCCCAGATCCTCTTCTGCAGTCAATTCCCATTTTGTATTTGTTCCATTGATTATTTCTTCCTAAGTTCAGTACTTTTCATTGGTCATTGTTGAATTTTATCCTATTTGTTTCAGACTATTTTCCAATTTGTCAAGACCATTTTCAATTCTAATCCTGTGCTGCAAAGTGCTTGCAACCCCTCCCAGCTTGGTATAACTGCAAACTGTATAAATGTACTTTCTATGCCATTATCCAAATAATTTATGATATGTAACAGAACCAGAACAGATTCCTGCATGACCTTTCTCGATATTCCCTTCCAGTTTGACTGTGAACCACTGATAACTATTCTCTGAATATGGTTTTCCAACCAGGTGCGCACCCACCTTATAGTAGGTTCATCTAGGCTGTATATACCTAGTTTGTTTATGAGAAGGTTATGTGAGACAGTATCAAAAGTGTTACTAAAATCAAGATATACCACGTCTACTTCTGTCCCCCATCCACAAGATTGTTACCCTGTCAAATAGCGACATTAGGTTGGTTTGACATGATTTGTTTTTGACAAATCCATGTTGACCATTAGTTATCACCTTCTTATCTTCTAGGTGCTTACAAAGTGATTTTGGTTTTGCTTTCAGCAAAAGCATTGTGCTTTGAGGAGATTTCCAGTTCTTAATTGTCTGTTTTGAGTGAATTCTGTACTTTCTCCAACTCTCCTATATATAGTGTGTGGTGCATGTAGCTACAAAACTATGAGGTCTTAGTTTTCCAGTTACTGTACACTTACATTTGATGACTGTGTTTGCAGATGCAGCGGCCTGTTTGATCTTAGAGTGGCAACAGCCTGTAACAAAAGAGACAGACAGACATGGTGCTCTTCTTGGAAACAGTGTATTCTTCTAGCTTGTATCCCTTCCTCTTGCTCTTTTCCTTACTCAAAAATTAATAATTGAGATGGTCAAACAGACAAGGGATTTAGCCAATACAAACAATCCGCATTCATTTCAATGGGAGTTGCGTGGCTAACCTTCCGAGGCATCTTTGAAAATGTCACTATAATCTTTCAGACAGAATATATATGGTAGCTTTTTGTGTATAGATAAACATAAATCTGTGTAGGATCAGTCCAGATCCAATCAAACCACAGAAGCACAGGGCTAGTGCTGCCAGAATGTACCAAGCTGTGCAGAAAACAGGTTTTCCATCCTACAAAAAAATCCAAGATTTCTTTTGCCTCATTGGTATGCATATGAGAACATAACAGCCATACTGGGTCAGATTAAAGGTCCATCTAGCCCTGTATCCTGTCTTCCAAGAGTGGCCAATGTCAGGTGCTTCAGAGGAAATTAACTGAACAGATAATCAGCAAGTGATCCATCCCCTGTCACCCATTCCCAGCTTCTGGCAATCAGAGGCTAGGGACACCATCCCTGCCCATTCTCGCTAATAGCCATTGTTGGACCTATCCTCCATGAACTTTTCTAGTATTTTTATCCCTGTTATGGTCTTCACCTTCACAATATCCTCTGGCAAGGAGCTCCACAGGTTTACTGTGCATTATATGAAGAGTGTTTGAAATTTTTTGTGTATAACTAGAGTGAGAGGGACCCACCCCAGAATAGCCAGTAGGATTATGCACCATGTAAATCCAAACAGTCTTAAAAGGGACAGTAGTGGTGCATGGTGCATAGGCTTTGTGTAGACACTCTGAATAAAGCCAGGATGGTCATATTTTCTCATAAGGGTGTAACATGAATATTCAGTCTTTGCTCTTTACATTATATTAAGAATGAGGAGAACACATAGCCAGAGTTGGATTCCAAATGACCATATTTACTAACTATATACCACTATAAAAGGTTTAGCTATGTATATACACTGTTAGGATTAGGGTTGACCAGGAAACATGAATTCAATTTTGAGAAAGTGAGGGCCTGAAATCCACCCTCAAACAGTCAAATACTCAACGTACTCATCTGGCACAGGGGAGACCCGGGTTCAAGGTCCTGTTTTGCCTGATTCAGAGCAGTGACTTCAACCTGGGTCTTCCGAAGGTCAGATGACTGTCCTAACCTCTGAAGTGGGGGCATCTCTCTAGTGAGAAAATACTTCTCAATGAAAGCTTAGTCAAAACTGGTAAGCTTCTGGTTTCAAAGAATCAGCATTTTCTGACCCCAAAAAAAGAGTTTTGTGTTGAAAAATTCCTGACCAGCTCTTGACAGGGTCTGGTTGCTTCTTCAATAATAGACGGGGGGGGGCCTACGAGAGAGCTCCCAACAATTTCAAGGGATACTACCTAACTTCTGTACAGTACAGTAAGTGTTCACCAAAGTGTACTCATGCAGCCTACTGAAATACAGAACCAAACAGATAAATGAAACACCAGGGTCCCAGTCTTGTGAGAGGCTGCCTGAAATGCATGGAGGCCCCTCCGTTTTCTCTGAACTCTTGGGAACCACACAGTGCCTTGCAGTACCGGGCCATCAGACTGCGTCAGGCAACAATGAATCATGCGAACAAAGACTTAGAAAATAGAGTACATGAAAGTACAGCAGCAAACTGAATACAGAACAGTATCTTGTTCGGGCTAAATGGAATAAATAAAACAATATATTTACCCATAATATTTGTTTTGATGCTAAAAATGGATTTGGCTACAGAGCATGTATTTTTTTTTCTTTCACTGTAAAGTATAAAATGAAACCATATGTTCCACAGGTTTTAGATTCTCATTTTCTTTCTGACAACCATGTTCCCAAATTTCAGACAGCAGGGTTCAAAAAACTGATGCCACAGATTCATGTTCCACATAATTGATTCAGTGCACCTCAGCCACAAGTGCAATTGCAACTAGAACATCCATTCATTTTCTTGAGCTGTCTCAGTAATTGCTCACTATTGTGACAACTCTGTCAATCTTGTTTTAGCGCATTATTTGTTATTACAGTACTGTATGTATTGTTAATTTATTATAGTAAATCTCAAACCAGAAATTACAGTAAAATCAAACTTTTCCTGCAATAACATGTGAGCTGTGGCACCTGCTGAATTACAGAATCAGAATGTATAATATCCATAGTCCAATGAGGGGAAAGACAGAGGCCTGGAATTCACTTCAGCAATAGAAAGAAACCAAAACATTAGTTGACAGGCTATTTCAGCCAGATTTATGGCTCCCCTGTGTTACTGGAGAAGCACAAAGTACTGGCATACAAGGGTAAATCTGGGAGAATTCCCCTAGCACAAAAGCAGTGCAAGATCAACTTAAGCCATTCTAGTAAGGATACCTGCCTCTTACATAGCGCTTCTCATTATAGATCTCATTGTGCTTTACAAAGGCGGTCAGTATCATTATCCCCATGTTACAGATGAGAAAACTGAGGCACAGGAAGGTGAACCGATTTGATCACCAACAATAAAGCTAGAACTAGATCCCGGTTTCAATCCCATGCTCTAGACTAGTGTTTCTCAATGACCAGTCTGTGGACCAGTGCCAGTTCCTGAGATCTCCCTGACACAGTTTAGGAAGGCAGCAAGCCAGTCCTTGGAATCAAAAAGGTTGAGAAACACTGCTCTAGACCATGTTGCCTTCCTTGCAAATGCTGGTATATGGCTATGGTAGGGGTGGGGCTGGGGCCAGGAGTAGAATAACTGAGGTTGGGAAGGGGTGTGCCCTAACTCAGAATATTACAGAGATTCTGGGCTGCTGCACAACTAACAGGCAATCCTGCAGAGGTTGCCATAAAGTAAAACACTATCAAGGGCTACTCTAAATTATACCAAGGGATGTTTTGCCTCTGAAGTAACCCAGAATCTGGGACAGGAGTTGCAAAATGTCATGGGGCCACCTTTCCTTGCCCTGCCCTGTCCCTGGACTGCCCCTTCTGTGCTGCAGCTATCAGGAGGCACAGCACAAGAGTTGAGCCTTGCACTGCATTGCTTAGTTATTTGATGGCTTTCATACTAGTTTTTACAAAGATGCTGTTTGCAAATATGCCACAGCAGTAAAGCTGGATACCAGGAGCCATGTTCTAGCCAACACATTTTCAGTGCAAAAGACCATCATGAGGAAGACAATTGACCATAGGCTCTGAGGTGAGGTTTCTTCACCATGTTTAAAATGGTGAAAATCTCTTTCCCTCTCCCCCGCCAACCCCTTTCTCTCGCATATCACAGTGACAAATATTGATGTAAATTGTAGGAATATCAATAAATCGTCTATCAACCTGCAGCTGAAATGCAGCCAGACAAAAATTGTTTTTTGAATCTACTAGGCACTAGCCATAATGATGCAGGGAGGAAGATGCGGGGGATAAAGGTGTTGAAAATGCAGAGAGGGAAATGGGAATCAGATACCCATGTATGATCCTGAATTGCCAGTTTTTATTTTTTCCCTAAAATTTCTCAGGAATTTATCAGTGTTTATTTCAAAAATTAAACAAAACGTGTGAAAAATCAGTGCAAAAAGTAACTTCACTTTTTTAGTCAATGTCAGGGTTAATATTGGGTGATGAGAAGACAGACAAAAAGCAACAAACAGAGAAAATAAGAGTTTATTGTTTGTGAAACCATTGTCTCTAATCCCCATTACAAAAATAAAGCTTCTTTTTAAAAATCAAAAGCAGTTTACTGCTGGTGCCTTGTACACTTATGCTTGACATAAGGGGTGTCAGTGTGAATTCCAAAAGTCTGTAGTAGCAAAGACTCAGCAATTTTTTTCAAAGTTCTTTTCTAAGGCTCGTTCTCCTGCAGTCTTAGATCTGTCTCAACCCAGCTACTCACGGGCTCTCAGGGGAATGGGATGGGCGGGTGCATGATGGGGAGAGAAGGTGCCTGATACAATGGCAGGGGGCATGAGGTTGGAGAGAGAGAGGGCCAGGAGGAAGTGGATGGTAGGAAGGAGGTGCCTGGCCCTCAAAAGGGGAGGAGAAGGGGGTGCCTGGATGGGGGGCACATAAATGCTCTAGAACTACACTGAATGGTGGGGTCAGTAGGGGACCAGTACACATGGTGTATGGCCTTGCCCTCCCTGTGGCCTGTCACTGCAGCGGTTTGTGATCTCAGCAGGTTCCCATCCCATCTCACTCTCCCTCTGCACAGCTGCAGCAGCCACCAGGAGGCAGTTATGCTTCCCTGTTCAGGGGAGGTGTGCCATCCACTGGAGAGTCTGCAAGGGGGGAAGCTGGGTCTGGGGAGTTTGAGCATGTACAAAATCCAGGTAGACATCAGAAAATTCTGAATACTGGATTTTTCAATACCCAGGTATTTTTCAGAGGTTTTGGGGAAAAGCCAAAAATGAAAGGCCCTATATGTAAGTTCCAATGGTGCCTCTGGGGAGATGTTTTCTACGAAGATTTAATCAAAGGCCTCGGCATCATTTTGGGCATTGCTACAGCCAGCAATCCACATTTGTTTTTAATACGATCTGATCTTAATTCACTTTTAAACACTCATGTATCCCAGGCCACAGATGCCTGATGAGAGCAAGTGTAATCACTAAAAAAGTAACTACAATGCAACCTGCTTTGTGGACTTATAATAAAACTGCCTTTTATGGCCAAATCCAGGGACAGTTTGATGAGGAAGGAGTTGTTCTCTCACCACTAAGCTTGGAAGATCCCTGAGAAGAGGAGGAGAAGCTATTTCCCAAGGGGACAAAGAAGAGGATCAGCAGGCCCTGCTCCCCTAGCTCACCTCTTCCCATTCATACTCCTGCTCACTGTCCTATGAGCTGTGCATTGAATGGGGAGCATACAATGTACACCAATTTGGGGCAGGAGGACCACATTGGCTATCTACCAATACTGCAGACTGAGACTGAACATAGGACTTGCCATGCTGGTTCAGACCCATGGTGTACCTAGTACAATATCCTGCTGATAATGATGACCAGCACCACGTGTTCCAGGTTAACACCCTCCAATAGATAGCAGTGGGAAAATCTGCCCCCCCATCCCCGGGATTGGCTTAAACACTGAAGTATGAAGTTTCTCTCCCTTACAAAACTTTTTTTAACATTAACAACTCTGACTATTCTTGTTAGCTGTGTAAAAGCCCAATCTCTCTTTGACTTTTGCTAAATGCTTGTCCTCAATGACACCCTGTGGCAATGTGTTGCAGTGTCTGATTACAAGGTGTCTGAAAAAACCATTTCCTTCTCTCACTTTTGAATGAGCTCCCCTTCAATTTTGCTGACTTTATCCCTTGCTCTTGTGTTCTGAGACAGGGAGAACAGAAGTTCCTGATCTACCTTTTCTAGACCATTCATTTTTTTATGTACTTTTACTTTGTCCTCACTTATTCATTTCCTTTTTATGGGAATCAAGCACAATCTTTTCAATCTCTCTCACTCGTGTGAATGTTTGTCCATGTCCATACTTATTCTTGTTGCCCTTTCCTGAACTCTTTCTGCTTTAGCAATATCCTTTTTGAGATAAGGCGACCAATACTGTACACAGTATTCTAGATGAGACAGTACTATTGATGTATATAATCGTATTATACTATTTTCTTTATTATTCTCCACCTCGTTCCTTATGTATCCCACCATTTTGTTTGCTTTTTTGACCACAGCTGCACGTTAGCAGGACCCATTCATTGAGCTGTCCACAATGACATCCAGGTCCTTTTCCTGAGATACTATTAATTTAGAACCCTGAGAGATGCATGAGTGTTTTTCCCCTCCAATTTTCATTACTTTGCCTTCAAATTTTATCTGCCATTGTGTTGCCTATTCACCTAACTTAATTAGGTCCCTCTGAACTTTCTCACAGTCTTCTCTGGACTTGACTAACCTAAATAATTTTGAATCACCTGTAAATTGTGCTGTCCCACTGCTCAATTTGTTTTTTCAAGTTATTAATACATATATTAAACAACACCAGTCCTAGTATGAAACACCGTAATGCCCTCTGGTAACTTTTTGCCATGATGAAAATAGACCATTTATTCCAACTCTATGTTTTCTGTCACTTAGCCAGTTTTTAATCCATGACAGTACTTTCCCTCTGGCCCCCAAAGTGTGTGCATTTGTGTGCCAGATTTGTGTAACTACAGTCATTCCATGCACTCATCAGTTTACACATCCAAATGGTCACTTGCATATGCAATCAACAGCTGTGTGCAAAATCCGAATTGCACATCCAACTTACGAACATAATTGTGTAGACATGTTTCTGAAAATCTGGCTTTGTATTCCCAGTTGAATGAGAAATTATACAAATTCCAACAAAGCAAGTCACCCTTGTAACAAATGGACAATTAATTTATTGCTCAACATTCTATAATTTAAATATTGTCTTGATGGTAAATAGGTGTAATAGGATCAATACTTTGTAATGTATATACCAACACACGTAGCCTTATACAGCAATAGATTTCTATACTTCTAGCCAGGCTTCTGAAAAACAAGATATTAAATCATCAGAAACAAGTCAGAAATTAATCCAAATTAACTGACATAGTGGCAGTGGAAAGCAAAATATCATTATGCATGTGGCTAAAGATGCACCCCATAATGACTAAATGTACCAAAATTTTCATAAATTGATTTGAGCCATTTGCAATATAATTCAAAAACAAGACAGGAAATGTTATATCATTACTGTGACTCATGTAAAGGTCATTGGAACCCTCATTTCAAAATGCACCATATTTTAAGCAGCAAGACAAGCAAACAGGACATAGAAGATAATGGACAGTCCATGATGATAGTACAGATATAGCTGAATGGTTTTCATCTGGAATTCATTGATCTCTGAGAGCATTAGAGGACTTAAAGTCCAGCCTCTTTACTCCTCAGTTGGGTGAGTCATCCTCATTAAATTCAAAGGATCCTTGAACATCTGTGCAACTGGAAATTGAAGTTTAACACTCAAATGAACAGTGACTGGATGCAGCCTTCTGTGTCTGATACAGAACCTTGTGTGTGAGAATTGTTTGAAAGCTGCAGTTCAATACAGAAATCAGACTTTATGAGTGTCGACGTAGCTGGCAGGTTTAAAATTTAATTTCCAACAGATGATTAAAATGCAGCTTTAAATATTTTTTATAGAACAGTGATAATTATCCTAGAATTAACATTTCTAATTTAATTCAGCAAGGATTAAGCTTTTCCTTTCTCAAGGAGGCAGTCAATAAAATATAGCCCATATAAGACAATTTACATTAACTGTCCAGTTATTAACTGGGAGAGAAATTTAGTGCTAATAAATAGTGATCACCAAGAACATATGTTTATTAAACAGACACTTCCCAGAACATACTTGAATCAATCAGCAATTCTATTTTAATCACTTATTTCAGGAGTTTATTACTTGTTTGAACAATTCATTCCAGGCCATAATTAGGTAGAAAATATATTGCTGTGTAGCAAGTGTTAATAGACACTGAGTAACATTTTCAGAAATACATATGGGCCAGACTGATAGAGGTAGATGCCTACTGGGATTCTTTATGTTTTAAATCAATAGGAATTAGGCACCAAGTCTATGCTGCAGCTGGGGTGAGCCTCTAAGCATGTGTAGACAGACGACACCAGCAGTTTGGATATTGAGGCTTGGGCAGCAGCTCAGGCTCTCAAGCCCACCCCACTCCCCTGAGTTTGGGTGGCTAGCCCCAGTCTCCCCCTCCACACTACTATTTTTAGCATGATAGCTTGAGTGAAGCTAGCAGGAGTCTGTTGCCCCAGGCTAGAGGCTCACTCCCAGCTGCACTGTAGACATAGAATATCAGGGTTGGAAGGTCATCTAGTCCAACCCCCTGCTCAAAGCAGGACCAATCCCTAGACAGATTTTTGCCCCAGTTCCCTAAATGGCCCCCTCAAGGATTGAACTCATAACCCTGGATTTAGTAGGCCAATGCTAAAACCACTGAGCTATCCCTCCCCCCATAATGCTACATGCTTTTGGAAATCCCACAAGGCACCTATCTACAGCTTTAGTTGCCTAAGTACCTTGAAAAATCTGGCCCTAACGAGCCTACAGCCTATTGACTTTCAATGAGACTTCGGCTCCTAAGCACCTGAGTCATTTTTGAAAATGAGACTTCGGCTCCTAAATCAGCTAGTTACTGCTGAAAATTGTATCCGTTGACTTTTTAATATTGACAATTAATTCATTTATCCAAACAAGACAAAACAGAAACAAGAAAAATATTGGAAATATTCCTGTTTGTTATGTAACAAACCCATCTAAATTAAAAAAATGCATGTCGTTTGGTATGTTAGGAGTCATTTTTCTCCCTGCCCCATTCTTATATATTAGAGTCTCTTCTGACTAACAAAACTTGTCAGACTTTTTTTAACAGAGAGATTTTTTCATCAAAAATAGTTTAAGTACCGGTAATTTAAATATTTTTTTCCACAAAAGCTGCCCCGTTAAACAAAGATTTTAACACAATGGGAGGGAGCACCGACCTATAATGTTAATTACTTTCACCCAGCTCTTCCAAGGCACTTAAGTGCCTAAACCCTGGATTTAGGTGTTACTGCAACCTCCAGATCTTCCACTCAGCAGCTGCCTAACCCCATAGGCATCTGAATTCACACAGCACCTAAATTTCTTCTGTAAAAGTTAATTTGGTGCCTAAGTTACTGCCTCTTAGACATGTGAAATGATGCCTCAAGTGGGCAGTTAGGCACTTATTTCACATCTACGCCCCAGCTTAATCCTCAAACCAGGTGAAGGTAGGCAGGGGGACACCTATCTCACCTACAGGTCCTGAGCTGGTTGGCATGCTCAGAGCATGCCTAATGCCACACAAGCCAGTGGGCAACAAAGTCGCTATTGAGCCCTTACATTTGTACTATGTTGAAGTACAGTACCATAGTAGATACTTAGAAGTATAAATATACAGCTGAACAAAAAATTTCTGTCAGAAAATGCTAATTTGACAAAATCAAAATATTTCACAGGAATTTACTAATTTCATCAACCACTTTAATGGGAAATCATCAACACACTTCAAGAAAGTCAAAACTTTGTAGTTGATAAAGTCAAAACATTTTGTTTCAGTATGTTGGCTTACATTCTCTAGTATACTGAAGGATTAAAGTCAATGTTTTTATTTTATATTATAATTTAGTATATTAAAGTCAAAAACATTTTTTGCTTTTTCCCAAAATGAAATATTTCAGAATAAATAATTTCACAGGAAATTCTAAGATTTTGACATGTTGTTTCAAATCAGAATGAAATCAAGTTTCAAAAACTCAGAATGTCCCACAGGACAGAAATTCCATTTTCACAACAACTCAAATACATACATGGGTTAGGTTTTAAGCCTAAACTAAATAAACATCCCTTATAAAAATATCCAATTAAGAAGTAACTTAGTCTCTGTTGCAATTGCTTTCTCCTGTTTTTAATATAAGGTCCCTGTTTTATTATTAATTTCTAAACCATCCCTCTTCAAACATCAGAGTGCTGTACAAAATTAAAGCAATAATTAAATCAAAACTTCATCTCCTGGTTTCAAACAAAAATTCATTCCCACAAACAACAACAACCTTTATAACCTTGTTTATCCACATAGAACAAAGGAGTAGAAAGATTCAGCTAAGCAGGGTTTGATAAACTTTTCAATTGAAATTATAAAACAACACTTTCCCTAGGAATAGCTTCCCTTATAATTTTCTATTAATATTACCTGCTGCAGAGTTACGTTCATATCAATTTTTTTCTCCCAACATGCCTTTCTGGGCTGGTCCTTTAAACTTGGTGGTGCCAAGTTGCTGCAGCTTTATAGTGGCCATTTTGTATCTGCTAGCTATGTCTTATGCTCTTCTAGCTGGTAAGTAATTTTTACATTTTCATCTGTTGTTCTTTTCTTGGTTCCTCGTTCAGCAAAGCACTACATTAAAGGAGTAATCCCATCCCTATTCAACAGACTGTTTAATCACATGATTAAGTGCTTTGCTGATTAGTGGTCTTATTGCTGAGAAGATGGCACATTCCCCATGCATCCTAGGAGGTGTTGCCCCATTTCATGAGATGAGGGCCATTGATTAGGAAAGGCATAAGTAAGTGATGTATTGTTAACCCAAAAAGAAAGAGCTGGTGAAAGTGGAAAGCAAAATAGATATAGACTGATCTGAATAGAAATGCCTTTCAGCAGGGCTTGATAACAGACCCAGTGGGACTTTGTCATAGTCTGTATCCCTATGCTGATCCTTTTTACAAAACTATAAGGGATGTTGTACAAAGTATATCTTGTGAGAGAGATCCTATGAAAACTCATACTTTTCTGAACATTATTATCCTGGCAAAATATGTATAGCAACATTGTATGTAAAGTTATAAGATTGTACTGTATGAGGTTACTAAGACATATTCTAAATCTGGGGAAACAGGCACAAACGACTTCCTCAGAGACAACAGACAAACAGGTCTCCTGAACCTCAGCTGGAGATGATTTTCAAAGAAACAGAGAGCTATGAGAAAGGAGAACAGAGGCCCAAAAATCTATTTCTCTTCATCTCTAATCACGGCAGCAACAACATCTGAAGGACAAAGAAATTAACACTGAACTAGGGAAGAGGTCCTGGCTAAAAGGATTCCAGTCAGTAAAACTGCTAAACATGTGGTGAGAGAAACCTTTGTTTTGAATTGACTTCGCTTGTTAAATTGGATATTAGTTTGTTTTACCTTTTACTTCATTGTAACCAATTCTGACTTTTATACCTCATCACTTGTAATCACTTAAAATCTATCTTTCTGTAGTTAAAAAACTTTTCATTGGTTTATCCAAACCAGTGTGTGTTTGGATTGAAGTGTTTGGGGAACTCCATTTGAGATAACGAGGCTTGTGCATATCATTTTGGGCCTTATAAGTAGGAGCATTGCCAGCAGATCGAGGGACGTGATCATTCCCCTCTATTCAGCATTGGTGAAGCCTCATCTGGAGTACTGTGTCTAATTTTGGGCCCCACCCTACAAGAAGGATGTGAAAAAATTGGAAAGAGTCCAGTGGAGGGCAATGAAAATGATTAGGGGGCTGGAGCACATGACTTATGAGGAGAGGCTGAGGGAACTTTGATTATTTAGTCTGCAGTATAGAAGAATGGGGGGGGATTTGATAGCTGCTTTCAACTACCTGAAAGGGGGTTCCAAAGAGGATGGATCTAGACTGTTCTCAGTGGTACCAGATGACAGAACAAGGAACAATGGTTTCAAGTTGCAGTGGGGGAGGTCTAGGCTGGATATTAGGAAAAACTATTTTACTTAGGAGGGTGGTGAAGCACTGGAATGGGTTACCTAGGGAGGTGGTGGAATCTCCATCCTTAGAGGTTTTTAAAGTCAGGCTTGACAAAGCCCTGGCTGGGATGATTTAGTTGGGGACTGGTCCTGCTTTTAGCAGGGGGTTGAACTAGATGACCTCCTGAGGTCCCTTCCAACCCTGATATTCTATGATTCTATGATTTTCTATTAATGAAATGACAAACTTTATATGAGTTTGTATTGTCCAGGGGGGGTGCTGGGCAGTACCAGACACATATATCTGGGGGAAAGTCTGTGACTGGGAGTCTGCTGGTGTTACCATGCAATATAATTCATGAGTGGATGGCTATAGCACTCATACACTATCACTGGTAGTGATTTACGTACTGGAGGCTGTGTGTGAACAGAACAGGAGTGGTTGCTCTCACAGAAAACCAGCGTAAAAGACACCCCAGGTTGGAAAATTGAGGGAACACAGCTGTCCATCAGCCCAAATTGTATCCTGGGGAATGTCAGACTTTGATGGCCTGATAGTTAGCAACATGATAACTAAGAGGATTTGACTGGATGTGCATAGCACTGCAAGAATGCTTGTGGGCGAGCCAGGTGGGTCCTGTTAAAACCTTGAATCCCTTGCCTTGCCAGCAACCAGTGCTAATGGTATTTGTCCAATTTCTGAACCTTTTCTGTTAAATTTTTTTAAATGGTTACAGGTAGCCCAAAATAATAACGTACTTGTAAATGTTGGGTCAGATGCTTACATCTGGCCCTTCTGTATCCTATGTAGCTTTGGTATGGAGGAATGAGGGAATTGTGGGTAGGGTTGTTGGGTTTTTTTGTTTTGTGTTGTTTTTTTAAATAACATATTATACCTATTTGATATTAACCTGCCTGACTGCAAAGAGTTAAATGAAAGGATGGTGTTAAAGGAACCAAGCAGGAAAGGTAAAAACAATGGCAATGATTAGGCTCTTTGAGGAAGCATTTGCTGGGCCATCAATAAACTACCTGTGTGACTCCATCCAGGCTATAATAGTTTACTCTTTTCAAGGCAGAAGTTTGGGATCAAAAGGGATCTAAAATCTCCAAGACTCTAGAAAAGGAAGAAGATGCTGCCCAGGGTGTGTCAGTGCAAACTGACTGACAGAGCCAGATGCTGTGGGGAGGACAGGCTGGGTCTCCCAACTCTGAAATGGGAAGAAGCTGGACTTCCCTGAGCTCTGAATAGAGTGGTTAAGCTTAGACAGGGAAGTATGCCTTGTGCCTCTGCAGATTGACTAAATCTTTCTTTGTTTTGAGGCTGCTGGAAGTTGTTTTGAAGGCAAACTTATGATGTCCCCTGCTCCAAAAGGAAAACCAAGTTGGACCTCTTTTGTTCGCACAGTTGGCAACCAAGAGACTGTACCCAAGATCCAGTCTGCATGGCTCCCTGGTTCCACCTAGAGTGAGGTGCAAGAAGCTATTGCCCTGTAGCTGTGACATTGGGAAGGAGTAAAAGGTGCCCTAGACAACAGTGTTCTCTGGCCAATAGGATCTGATCCTAGGGAGGGTTCACAGCATCCCTGCCACTTCAACCTACCAGATCAGGCCCTACAGGTGAGACAGGGGAACTCCAGATTGTGAATAACACTGGGGCTTAGGTATGATCTAGAACACTGGGCAGTTCAGCAGCATCAGACATAGGCGGTTTTGTGCATGGCTACTAGCAGAAACTTAGGTGCCTAATGAATTTGAGGGCCGGCAGGGTTAAGCAGCAGTTTTAAGGCTCTCAGTGGAGCCTAAATGTTGGATTTAGGCACCTAAGTCCCGTTGTGGATGTAGCCCTAACTTCTTTGGGATGGGCCTCCTACCTTGTTAGTAGATCAAAGAGGGAGTGGAGGAGAAGAATGGAAAGTGATGTTACAGTTGCAGCTCCTGCATCTGCTTTATAGGAGTGAATTATAATTATTTTTTTTCTGGAAGTGATGGAAGGCATAAATTATTCTGACTCCATACTACTGATTGACATGATTATGTGAAATGAGAGAAAGAGAAGATCTGTTGGGTCAACTTGTCCATTCCCCATGATACATTGTAACGTCTCCAAAGGAAATGTTATAATGTGTTGTGACAGACCTGGCTGTTAATATCTCCATTAATAATTTTTGTGATGTTTTTAATTCTCTTTGCTTGGTTTTTCTCACTCATCTGATAATGGATGTCTTGAACTTCTGCAGTACAACCAGTACATGAAATAGGGGTTGTGTGAACTGTAAGGAAAGTGTTGATGGCTAAAAATTATGTAATACATTAAAATACATAAAATACAACAACAAAACAGCTAAAAGTTAAGGTGCTTGCTCTGACCTTCTCTGGTACAACATGGAATAAATCCTGCCTCTCGCTCCCTGGCCATGGAGGGCTCCAAAGAAGTGGAATGTATGCAGCTGTGTGAATGTGCTGGATTTGGAGAGCTGTACAGTGGGGATATGCAACTCTCCTGTATGGCTAAGGATCACTGGATCCTACTAGAGAGATCTTCTAGTCCCCTACCAGCTGAGTGAAGTAGGCAATCCGCTTCAGAGTTTTGAAGCAGTCTCCAGGGAGCAACCATGCAGTTGCGTTGCAGCCTGAAGGAAAGGATCCTTCTCTATGTATCTGCCCAGCACTCAGCCTGCTTACATAGGCTAGCCACTGGTTTTATAATTTGTCCACATTGGTGTAATTGCAGTAATGCAGCATGCACCACTCAATAAGGCACTGGGCTGGGACTCAGGAGACTTGGGTTGTGTTCCTGGATCTGCCACTATCCTGCTGGGTGACCTGGAGCAAGTCAATTCCTTTTTCTGCCAAGGTTTCCCTTCCCGCCTTGTCTATCTTTTCTATTTATATCATAAACTCTTCAGGGCAGGACTGTTTCTTGCTATGTGCTTGTACAGTGTCTAGTGCAATGATCTCAGTGGAGTCTCCTGTGTATTATTGTTATACAAATAAATAATAATAATTAATTGCTTTCAGTGATAAAGTTTCAGGCCTGTATTTCATGGCAGTAGCCTACACAGAAAAACTTTCAGGCCAATGGCCAAGATGGCTGACTCAACAAAGGAGGAGTGTTCTGCCAAGTAAAGCAGCACTGATGGTATTAGTGTTGTTATTCTGGGACATGTGTTGTTCATCACTGGTTCGTTCTTTGTTCTCTTTGTTTAAAAAAATAAACTAGTAATATTTTTGGTTGCAAATCAAGAACTGTTTGTCTAGGATTATATGGAAAACTTGGTTGATTTCTACTCCAAAATCGATGAATGACAGTTTTCCAAACTAACTTTTGTTTTGCTTTCTCACTGAGAGATGAAAGTCAAATAACCACAATTTAACTGATCAGAGAATAATGTTGGTTTGCTGTGGACTGTTAGCTATTCAATAGCATTTTATATTGTTCCTGTTTTTCTATATATGTTTTATTAATATTTATGAAATAATTACTAGGTGCAGCTAAATTCATTAATAACTTATTTTGGAACACTTTATAAGATACATTAGTAATGAATTGTTAACAAGAAATGCCACAAAAAGCTGTTACAAAGATTATTGTAATGTACAGAGCTTTAAAAGTAAGCAGGAGCCTGATTAATACATGAATTTAAGTGACTATGTAGCATTCCATAAAGTGTAGTAAACTTATTTAAAAAAAATGACTCCACTGTATAAATGAATACCATAAAGAGACTCTCTGAAAATGGAACATGAGGTCAGCAGTGATGGATGGCTTCTGTTTTCCATACCCAGAGCAACCATTTAGTTTTTGGTCTAAATTAGTTTTAGTTCAAGTTAAGAGAACAAAACATACGTTTGCAGGAGAGAGCATAGTGTGTGTCTCATACAGGAAATGAACACACAATGGCAGCTTCTACAGCAGACTTCTAGAAATTTAAAACAAAATCATAATTTACATAGCTACAAATACCACATAAAACGTGGAATATCTTACTTGGGGGTCAATGTGTGGACTTTCTTACATCAAAGTTTCCTAAAGAAAGAGGCCCATGGTTTAGATTGTTAATGTTATTTTTTTAGTGGCTCCTTTGTAAGATCTTTTTCTTATTAAGGATACTGTCAAACACTTCAGGCACATCTGGTTAGGTGCATTATGGAGCAGTGTTTGCCTTTTCCTTGAAGCATCCTTTGAAGATCCTGGCCATTGAAAGATGTAGTATACAGGACTTGATAGCATGATGTCGTGATCTTATATGACAAATTGTATCCTATGTTGTGCTGAGAAATGAGGGGTGGGGGGGTGGAAGACAAATATTTCTCAGAGCTACAGGAATCTATATTCTGTGGTCTTGTCCTGCCTTGAGAGCAGCAACTAACAACAATCCCTTTTTTCCAATGCTCCATTAAAAACAGAGCCAAATTCTGGTTTTGTGTTATTTGGCTATAAGTATGGACACATATTAATGTTGCAAAACAGCGTTATTAACTGAGCTCTTATCCAGATGACTCCTGCTAGCCACAAAGGGCTGTGGAAGCCTTTTAATATGCATGAATTTGGGCAATTCCAACCCCTGTTTTGGTGATTATATCCAAATGATAATGCATAAAGCCATGAGCGTCCTGTATCAGACAAATGCACAGATGGACATCTTGCAAGGAGAAAGCAAATTTTGCTAGGCATGTTAATGCACATTCACGTCAAGCAGATTTAAAATGGCTCTCACAAGGAGCAACTATCTTTACTTTCAGACGTCTAATCTGATATTTACTATATAACCAAATGCTCAACTGATCAGTATACAGTGGGTTGGTGTTGGGGGAAGAGAGGATGTGTCAGGAAGGCTGTAAATATTGATTGCTATCTATGAGGTGCTCCAATACGAGATGCCATGTAAGAACTTAGTGACCGATGTTGCAGTAGATGAGCTGGTTTGTTGTGATATTAAAGCAACGTACAAAGTAGCACAGAACCTATAGAATATTCATCCCTTCTTTACCAGTGTTCTCCTTTTCATTCTCTACCTGGAATTTACATTATGCTGCGGCTAGTACAGTGCAATGCCAATGAATTTCAGAGTTTCCAACATACACAAATCAGTGCATTTTCAATGAGAGCAAAATGATCTTTCTTATTTACTTGTATACAGATAAACAATCTTACATACTGAACAGTGCCGGGACATTTTAACTAAGTGGCAAAGCTTTGTATGTGAAAATCGCCCCTTGCAATGGACCATTTTGCTGAGAGTTCAAATGGGACTTCAGTGGTGCACGGGCCTTGGACTGGACCATTGGACAAGTGCCGAGTGTTACTTCATAGGTAACTCAAAACCAAGGGCTTCCCCCCTTCCCCCTTTCCACCAACTTTTTGCATGTGGAAAGACAGTAACAAGTTCCAAATGATGTATGGACTAAACAATAAACTCTCACTCACTGATATACAAGGAACGCTTTCCAGTTATTTCTGTGCCAGGCTATCTGTAGTAATATTTAGTTCAGACAAAGCCAAAAATCAAACGAACCACCAAGTAAAAATTCAGCCAAAACCAGAGACACATAAATTATTTATTAAAAGGATTTTTTTTTCTGTTTTTATTAGTTTTTTCATTTCCTCTCTCCCTTTTCCACATACTTTTGCCTCTAGGCAGCCAGCAAGCTAGAAATTTGGAAATAAAAGCTTTTTCTCACACATAAAGCAAACTTCCCTGACAAAAATGTTTTCCAAAACAAGAAAGTGGATTATTTCTAACCTCTCCCCCATCCCCTTTTTAGTATCCACTTTTAAAGTGTTTTCTAGGCACAGTCTTCTCTTTTTTTCTCATTTCCATTGACGAGGAATTATCTGTGTTGCAAACTGAATTATCTGCCTGCCAAACCGCTAGCCACTGAAAATTCACATGGTTTCTGAACAGAGCAGGTTGGAAATTTTTCAACTACACTCTCTTCCATTGAAACACAAATGTTATGTGGAAACGTATTGGGTTTTGATGAAAAATTAATGAGGAAGGTTTTTTCAGGTCTTGGGTGGAATTTCTGAGACTGACCAGAATTAGGGTACTCAGCTGATCTGAATCAGGCACAGAAAAGACATGAACTTCGGCCTCCCACATCCCAAACAACTGCCCCAACCACTGAGCTATAGAGTCAGTTTCTCCTTTTTTCTGGACTAATGACTAGTTATTTAAACAAATGGAACAGCTGCAACAGGAAAGACTGAGAGAGGCTTACCCAATAAGTTAGGGCACTTTCCAGACAGGGAGAGAGGTGCATTTCAAGTCCTTGCTCCAGAGCAGGGATTCAACTGTAAGTCTTCCATAGCCTAGTGGAATGTCCTAGCCACTGGATACAAGAAGAGCAACACCACAATGTCCTTGTGACTCTAGCCCAGGGATGAGCAAATTATGGTCCATGGACCACGTCTGGCCCGTCAGACATTTTAATACGGCCCTTGAGCTCCCACCGGGGAGCGGGGTTGGGGGATTGCCCTTCTCCACATGGCTCCCAGAAGCAGCGGCATGTCCCCCCTCTGGCTACTACATATAGAGGCAGCCAGGGGGCTCCACACGCTGTCCCTGCCCCAAGAGTCACCCCTGCAGCTCCTATTGGCCGGGAACCATAGCCAATGGGAGCTACAGGAGTGCCGCCTTCAGACAGGGCAGCGCGCAGAGCCGCCTGGCTGGCGTCATGCCTCCACATAGGTGCCAGAAGGGGGACACATGCCACTGCTTCTGGGAGATGCTTCAGTTAAGAGCCGCCCGGACCCTGCACCTCTGACCTCCTGTGCCCCAACCCCCTGCCCCAGTCCTGATCTCCCTCCTCCCCTCCAAACTTCTCCGTCCCAGCCTGGAGCCCCCTCACGCACCTTGAACTCCTCATTTCTGGCCCCACCCCAGAGCCTGCACCCCAAGTCGGAGCCCTCAGCCCCTCCGGCCCCCCAGCTCCCAATTTCATGAGCATTCATGGCCCGCCACACAATTTCCATACCCAGATGTGGCCCTCGGACCCAAAGGTTCACCTACCCCTGCTCTAGCCCTTCATTTCCTTTGCTTTAAAGGTTAAAACCCCCAAAATCAAAACATTTTGTTTGACCTGAAACAAAATTCTTCCAACTTAGGTGAGTAAATACATGCCTGAACCTTAGGGTATGAACCCTACATAGCTCTCTATCCACACAAGCTGTCTCCCTATTTTTGCAGTGTAGTGTCCTATTGCTTCCCCACTGCTGGAGCTTTTCCCTGCCACAGGGAGCAGCCACGGCCTTTCTCTAACAGTGAGGAAGGGCCCCTCTGCCAGAGCCTTTTACTGCTGCATGTAGCTGCACCCTGCAGTGTTGGATGCGTCCAGCTTTTCACTGCGGACGGTAGCTATGTCTACCCTACACGCCAGTGTAGACAAGGCCTATATACACCCAGCTAGATGGACAAGCACTTTTTAAAAAATGTATGATTAAAAATAAACTCATAGGATACTAGAAGTCCCTACTATTGCTCCAACATGTTGTTGTATCATGTGTTGAAACAGCTTCCAGCTTTAGCAGTGTAACTTGGGATGGGAGGCTCAAGAAGGAAGGAGAAATATACTGACAGCAAGTTTTACAGAGAAAGGCCATACTGGACATTTTCTTGACAGGGCCGCCCGGGGAAGGGGGGGGGGGGAAACAAGTGGGGCAATTTGCCCCGGGCCCCGCAGGGGCCCCCGCGATAATATAGTATTCTATAATATTGCAACTTTTTTTTATGGAAGAGGCCCCCAAAATTGCTTTGCCCCAAGCCCCCTGAATCCTCTGGGTGGCCCTGTTTCTTGACAGCAGCTTGCTTGTGAGTTCAGTGTGGTTGAGTTAATGTTAAATATAGTACATTCAACTGCCACAATTGAAACTGTAGTGTATTATTGTTTTCCTGTGAGGTTGATGTGCCATGTGCTAGATTCACTTGCCATGAGAAATGCAGGCCCTTTTGCCTACAGGAGTACAATAATTGATGTAATATTAGTCTCATAATTCTTGCTGACCTAACTGTCCAACAATATATTAAGTACCCGGTTGATTTATGATGCATTTGTTCCCACTATGGACAAAAGAGTACCTTTAGCATACAGAATCTCTTGTATTTGCTCCTGAAATTGAGCACACGGACACATCTATAGCGACATTTCTCCCAGTAATATCTTCAGGTGAGAGGAGAGGATGTCAGAATAGAGGGCCCAATTTTTCTACAGAGAAAATGGACATCCTGGTGGGATGGTGGCCAGCATTACGAAAGGGAGGAGCATGCGGATTAGGTACAGGCATCATGAATACAGTCTTAAAGGAGCTAGCACAGTCTTTTTGCAGCATAGGAATGTGTTTAGCAGGAAACACTGTTCACAGCACTATGCTAGATACTAACATTGTCAGTGACCCCCACACATGCTACATACCCACTACTCAGCCACCAGGCAATTCTCCAGGCTAACCCAGCTGAGACTGTCCAAAGTGCCTGAGTACTGTACCACTGTGTCAGCAGGGTGCTTTGTATCACTGACTATCTGCACACTGACTGCGTAAAACATCCTCTTATTCCAATTGGCTGTGGATAGTGCCTTAAAGACAGTGTAGCCTGTGGTACCCAGGACATATGGGACAGGGCCATGGCCTTTTGGCTATACGTAAACTGATCAATCCTCCCAGCTCTGGCACTCAGAAACTGATCTATGCAGGTGGAAGAGAAGACTGGCTTTAATGCCTTCAGTGTGGGAGTTTTTTTCTCTGGCATCAAACTCCTCTGCTAGAAGGAACCATTGCACAATGGTGACTTTAACTCCCACTGATATTGGACAGCTTCTACATTTGTGACTCTAGATAATCTTATAACTCCTCATGGGGGGCTTGGAATAGTTTGTCACTCCTGTGCCTTGCTCACCCCACAGGTAGTCATCTGACACACAAATCTTGGTGTGCAGATATGGTTGAGCTCTTCTCTGCCCATAGGGCATTTCACCCCCTTCCCATTCCTCCTCCTCTTTGAGCTAGAGGTTGGCTGAACTGTGATATGGGTAGCAAGCAGCGCAAACTGCTGTCAAGTGCTTGCCTGGTTGTCTCTGAGTGTTGTATATAAGACGGCTGGTGTAACAAGGGAATGTAGTGCAGGTGGTGTAGGCTACTCCCCTGCCGATGACACTTAGGATATTTCTTGTATGGATTTTTGGGGCTGCAGTTTCCATTGATGCCTCGGATCCTTCCATTAAAAATTCTGTGGTGGGTGCCTTTTCTTGAACAAGTTTCCAAGCCACGTTTTGCACCAGGTGACTTTAAACAGCTGCACTGCACTTTACTTGCAGCTCCCCATGCATCTTCTGTGTGCATCTTCTAAAAAAGCCTCAGCAACCACAAACACTAATTTGCCCCGTTGTTGCAGATGCAATAGCCAAATTCTAGTGCCACAAACCTTTTGATATTTGTGTTGGGTTTGACAAAGCAGTAGACGTATAAGCATTCGCAGCCAACCAACCACTTCCAATACCTCTTGAATTAGGTCCAGTTGTCAGAAAAAGTCAGGGAAATGAATAAATTACTGACACATTTTTCTGGTTTTCTTTTTTGCTGGCATAGTGTGTAAGAAAATAGGTGGGATTTAGGAGTTTGCTAATTTACAATGTTTAATACGTCAATAAGGATTACTGGAAGTCTCCCTCACAGTTTACAAGCCCTGGTACCTTTGAGAGGAAGGTAATTGTTACCGGTTACTTGTTTTTATTTGTTACAGAACAGAAGCCTGGCAGTAGTTAGATAGGCAGACAGTTGCCCTTCCGGAGGGACAAGGAATGAAAAAGATGTATGAGATCGCACTGTCTATATCAAGGAAGACAGTGTCAGAACTTCCTTAAAGATAGGCAAACATTAAAAGGAACAAAAGCACAGTGGTGCTAGTTCTCCAAGAACTGTGGATATTTTGCTTTAAATTGTATAGTGAAGAATGCCACAGCTGCAGGTAAAGGTACATTTTGTTGGTCGGTAGAGGCACATTTTGTTGATCTGAGTACAAAAATGGGGAGCCCTGGGTTCCTGGTTGTAACATTGACCCCTAAGACTTCTGGCAAATCACTGAGAGTCTGATTTTTTCAGAAGACCACTGTGACGTTGTGCAGTCTATATGGTTTTATAAAAACTTGATAATAAGTCAATATAATGTAACTGAGATAGTTTTAGAGAAAATACGGTAATAAGTGAATGTAAGTAACTGGGATATGCCTCATGCAAAAGGTCTCTTGTAAAGTATCATTACAAAGCTTATAATCTACTGAGTATGATCATCTGATTTGTATAAATGTACCACTCTTGTATCTAAAACTAGAAATATAAAATGTAACTCTGAGGGCCTATTGTAATTGTGTAAAGTGTGGACCATTAATGATGGTTTGGAATCTTGATGACTCCCATTGTCTGCAGATGGCTGTATTTACCTGTGAGTCTTCCTGTATATGTGTGTGCTGGCAAGTGAGTAATGAAGTCTTGCAGTGACATGTGATCATGTCACCTGAACTGGAATCCATCTTTAACCTGGTGCTTTTCCAGTGGGGGGGGGGTGGAAACCCAGAGAGACAAAGAGTTCCCGCCTTATGCAAAAGATATATAAAGGGGGGGAAGAGAACAGAGAGAGAGAGAAGCCATCATGAAGAATCCCCTAGCTACCACCTGAGCTGCAACAAGAGCTGTACCAGGGGAAAGAATTGTGCCCAGGCCTGGAAGGTGTCCAGTCTGAGAAAAACTTACTGAAGCATCTCTGAGGGTGAGATTATCTGTATTCAGTTTGATTAGGCATAGATTTGCGCATTTTATTTTATTTTGCTTGTGACTTACTTTGTTCTGTCTGTTACTACTTTGAACCACTTAAATCCTACTGTCTGTATTTAATAAAATCGCTTTCTATTTAGTAATTCACTCAGAGTATGTATTAATACCTGGGGGAGCAAACAACTGTGCATATCTCTCTATCAGTGTTATAGAGGGCGAACAATTTATGAGTTTGCCCTGCATAAACTTTATGCAGGGTAAAACGGATTTATCTGGGTTTAGATCCCATTGGGAGTTGGGCATCTGAGTGCTAAAGACAAGCACACTACTGCGAGCTGTTTTCAGGTAAACTTGCAGCTTTGGGACAAGTGATTCAGACCCTGGGTCTGTGTCTGGAGCCAGACGGGAGTGTCTGGCTCAGCAAGACAGGGTGCTGGAGTCCTGAGCTGGCAGGGAAAGCAGAAGCAGGGGTAGTCTTTGCACATCAGGTGGCAGCTCCCAAGGGGGTTTCTGTGATCCAACCCGTCACAACCACAATAAGCAAAACTCCTTTGTAAGTCACTGGGAGCTGTGGGCACTCAGCACCTTTGAAAATCAGGCCCTTAGTGAGGCCACTGATTTTGGGCACCTCCATTTTGGGGGAGGGACAGCTCAGTGGTTTGAGCATTGGCCTGCTAAACCCAGGGTTGTGAGTTCAATCCTTGAGAGGGCCACTTAGGGATCTGGGGCAAAATGAGTGCTTGGTCCTGCTAGTGAAGGCAGGGGGCTGGACTCGATGACCTTTCAAGGTCCCTTCCAGCTCTAGGAGATA
Source organism: Malaclemys terrapin pileata (assembly GCF_027887155.1). Taxonomy (NCBI): domain Eukaryota; kingdom Metazoa; phylum Chordata; order Testudines; family Emydidae; genus Malaclemys; species Malaclemys terrapin. The sequence continues at coordinate 179,913,810 of NC_071507.1, read as the reverse complement.
GGATATCTCCAATAATTAAATTAAATTTTTATGTGCCCACCTCTTCAGAGGTGCCGAGCAGCTGCTTTTGGTGCGGTGGTTTCTCAGTGGCACACACTGGCCTAGTGTGCATGATATTGACTTGTGTTAGTGGCTTGTCCCAGTTACTGTACACCCTACTAGTATTGGCTAGCTAAAGAAGTTCTCCTGTAGCTCAAGTACTATTGGCTTCAGAGCCAATGTTAGACCTTTTACCATCATATGCAGATATCCCCATCCTCTGAACTGTCTTGGCTGCATGGCGAGAGGGAACAGGCCATCTGTGGGCCACTCACACAGGTTCAGTCAGGCCACAACTGCTGCTGCACCTCCCTGCATGGTGTAGGGATGGCATGGCCAGGCTGCAGCTGCATCAGCATAGCTGTTCCCAGTCCCCCACGCTACTGCTTGTGTGTGTATATGGGGGGAGGGGTTCCTTGTAAGGGGCAGATCCTACCATCTCTGGAAGCTATCCCAGATGGCAAGAGGGGAAGCTGGACAGAAACAACAGGGACTTAGAAGCCCATTTGCATTGCTATTGCTACTGCTCCCAGGGAGACATGGGGCAGCTGGGCAAAGCAACCTTGAAAATTCAGTGCTTTTAGTGACTGTCTGGGTGGCCTTCATGTAATGGCCATCCAGAAAGATTTTTGTGCCGTTTTGTGCTGAACTGAAGTGTTCAGTCTCCTGAGATTCAGTGCGTGGGTGTGTACAGTTATGATTCATTACACTTAGCACTTCTGAAAAAAATCAGACTCTACCAATCCCAATTTCAGCACTCAAAATCAGAAGCTGTTTGAAAAATTGCCCCTTAAAGCTCTGCTTCATTTTTTCCACATGTGAAAGTGTAGACTTACACTGGTGGTGTGAAACTTTGAAGATTTAAACTAAGATATTGGTGATACAATAAGCATATGGATTATCTCTTTCAGAGTATCAGAATATTACTCTGCTCATAAGATATGCTCAGAAATAAGGAAATGGCTTATATAGTATTCCTCAAAATTAACCATGTAATTTAAATATATGTATTTCTCTAATGACTCATAAGCTTTATTTTGTAGGTATTATTGTGAGGATTAGTTATCTCACAGAAAGTAGGAAATTTGCAATGTTTCACTCATAGAACCCACAATTACTCAGTTGTACATTGAGGGCAGGTTTCAGGAGATTGTTTCAACTGAAACACAATTTGCCTTCTTGGAATTAGCAATTGCAGTTAGGTGAAAAGGACAAGTTAAAGATGATTAGTAAGAATAAAAGCAGGTAGTGGGGAAGGGAAGTGCAACAAACCTGAGACAGCAAGTTTAACCAACTCCCAAATCTCATTCAAATCCAGCCTGTGCTGAATATTAACATCTGAGCACTATTTTTGTAGCCTATTTAGAATGAATTTGGTCACCTTGGTCTAGTTCCTAGTGACAGAATTCACCATGATAGTTGGCACTAATGGTCATCTCTGGCAGCCTCAAATCAACATGGAAAATAAACTATTGTCTCATCCAGCGTGGGCTACCACTCCAGGTCAGAACTGAGGCACATTGCATTGTGGGGAATCTCACACTGCTGCTGCCTCAGATGTACCTATTCCGTGACTAACCAGAGGATTTTAGTCTCAAGGGCCACATTACCTTAGTGCAAAATCAGATTCTCACATCTGCCTACTGTGGGTTCTAACACCTTCCTCTGAAAGATCTGGCCACTGCAGGAGACAGGATACTGGCCTCAGTGGACCTTAGGTCTTATCCAGTATGACAACTATGTTCCTAAATTTACACATTTTTCAGTTTAAAGTTTACAGTCCTCAAGAGCTTTACTTTGTTTTGCCTATTTTTCTGTCATCTCTGTGAATGTGGCTTTGTCTCTGTGTTTTGTGTATGAACAAATAAACTGCACACACAATTTTTCATTACAGAGAATAGTTCTAAAAATATTGTGGAAAATGTGACTTTGTAGAGACCATGTTGTTGGCACCTTATAAAATTAACCCAGCTACAATGCCAGCTGCTGATTTGCTTTGTTCCTTGATTTACAGTTACTCGTGATTTGCTTTGTTCCTTGATTTACAGTTACTCATAGGCTCACTGATGGGTGGGAACATATTTACTGTTTCTATTCAGAGTGTTTCTTGTGCTGTGTGGTTTAACCCAACAGGTGGTGGTCAGGAAAAGCAGAAAAGTGTGCTGACTCACCAAGTCATGATTCCGTTTTCTTTTTAAGTCTGGGGTAGCTCTGAGTTATCTTGAAAGTGAGAAATTGACAGCATAAGCTAGAGCTCGTGACAGCATAGACTGATGCTGCTCATGGTTCCCCATCCAGCTCTGATCCTTTATTTCCAACACCCCTGACTTCTAATCCTCAGCCTCTGCTAAACTGAAAAAGTCATTGTGCCAGATTGTGCAGTGACTCAGTGGTGTGGACCAGGGTCCACCAGCACTAGGAACACTAGATTCATCGTACTTAAGTTATATTCTTACCACAGTCTCCAAAAACAATTAAGCTCATGTGTTATCCAACCATCAAAGGATAGGTGGTAGGATCAAGACACTGGCCTGCATTGAGATTGGTGCATAGCCCCAGCCAAGCTCCAGGAGGCAATGGACTTCAAGGCACTCAGGCAATTAATGCACAATTTTCCTCACTACACAAGAGAACCATGCCTGCTGAACCACCTCTTAAGAGTCTACAGTGCATACCTTCTTTCCCTGGCCAGTGTGGAGGCTAGTGGGGACTTAGCCTGGCCTCCTTCCTTTGGGGTGGATAGTACTACAGGGAGTACTAGAAGAGAGCATTCACATGCTCAGAGGAGCACAGATAACTGGTAACTTCTAGCAGGAGCACTTTCCGCATTCCACTTTTTCTCAAGGAGGGTGCTTTCTATTTAAAGAGCCAATGTGTCCCAATGTATTTAGAGCAACACTGTACAGAATGTTGGCTGGACACTAAATGATATAATCCAGCCCTTAAATGAATTAATTTATTCATACTTGTAAAGCATTTATCTGGGTGCTTTTAAAAAATACTAAAGCACAACTCATCAGATCAAAAAGGCCAATACTTTCCAATCCTCTACGACAAACTACTGCCCTTTATCCATACCTACCCTTTAAATCATATGAGATTTGCTGCATTTTTGAAGGTCATCAATTCAAGCACTGACAGACCAAGGGGGTAGGGGGTGGGGGGATTTTTAATCAACCTATGGAGATTTATTGTACAGTATTGCAGCTTTAGGGCTCAAGCAATTGAGTAGAAACATATGTCACTTCTGCACTGCAAAAGACTGTGCTATGCCACTAAATCAAACCTATTTTTTTCAAGATTTTGCCCCAAGTTAAAACTGTTGGAAACATTCCATTTCAGCTGTTTATCCATTTGAAAATGCATCTTCCAGCTGGGCTACAATCTCTTGAATGGACTTGAGCAGAGTTAGTGCAATGCTTCTCTAACGTCTATAGAGCAACTGTCTTGTGGTCAGAGCAGTTATATTTCCATCAGTGGTCAGGCTCCTCTTTTGTCCTTGAGGGAGGGGCGTTCTTTCACTTCTGCATTTAGTCATGTTAGTGCGACAATAATAAAAACATAGAGATGGACACCCAGATAAGAGTATTTTCTGGTTTTATGTTGTTGTCTTGTCCTTGCTTCTTTAATTTCTTTTCCTCTAGCTCTGTTGCACAGTAAAAACTTATGCATGGTCTCTGAGCATTCTCTGCTTAACAGCATCTGAGGATATACACAGCATAATGTATTTATCATTCAGGCTACATTTTTAACAACTCAACACTTAGCATTTATAAAGCAGGGGACATGGCTCTTTCAAAGAAAATTTAAAACTGGACATCTTTCTTCTGATGCAAATGCAGTTTATAGTCTTCTGTCTGGCTTCTAGTCCTGGTTTTGTCACAGACTTGTTGTGTGATCTCTGTGATTCAATTCCCAATCTGCAAAGTGGGCATAATAATATTCACTAGGATTGCTGATCAGGAATTTTATTATAAAACTTTTTTTTTGTTGGAAAAATGTTTTGTCAAAACAAACTGCAGGAAAGGGTCGATGAACTTTCCATTTTGATCATTAAAAAGTTTCAAAATTGTCAAGATCCTGTTTTGACACTTTTGGGGGGGGGGAAGCTCCATTTTTCACATTGAAACAACTTTGTTTCTAAGCTTGTTAATTTCATTCAAAAATGTTTTAATTTTTTTAAAGGTTGAAATCTAAACAAAGCACTGATCTTTTTTTTTTTTTTTTTTTTTCCACAAAAAAAAATGTTGACTCTTCATCCCAATTCAGGATGGGAAACATCTGACATCTCAAAAATTCTTTCAGGATGGGAAAACAATTTCCTATCCAGCTCTACCTATTAGAGCTGACTAATTTTTTTTTTAATTTAGAACTCTTTTCCCAACAAAAAAAAATTGCCTTTTTTGAAAACAGAACATTTGCAAAAAGCTTTGGATTTTTTTAGAAATGTTGTTTCTCCATAGAAACCTTAAATTTTGAGTTTTTTCTTCCTTTGTTCTTTTTTCCTTTATTAATTTGTGCCACTGAATGCAGAACTTTTAGGGTTTCACTTTTTCATTTTATTTCTTAACTTTTCAAAAGTTAGGGTCGCAAAAGGAAATGAAACTCTAGAACTCTGCCATTCTGTGACTTTTATGAAATAAGCAAACTTTAGTTTGGATCACAAAAGGGGGGGGAAGTGTGGGGTGAAAATCACTAATTTTATTACACCCAGTAACAAAGAAAGTTGCATGAAAAATTTAAAAATGAGAAATTGTTTTATTGTGAACTTTGGAAAATGGCAACAATTGTGACATTGAAATTTTTCACAAAATTCTTTTTCTTACATTTCAACCCTCTCTAATATTTACCAACCTCAGAGGAGTGCTGCAAGGATTTAATTATCAATGTTTATAAAGCGCCTTGGGAGTTTGGGGTGGGACACACTTCAGAAGAGCATATCCATGAGCATCTCCTCACTTAGTTGCTCACTTTTTGTAGTGTGGAAGCTGTACTTACCTTCTTGTGGAATAGGCTATGGGTCCCTGTTGGAAGCATGGTGGGTCCTGGGATCTATGGGAGGCCAGGGTTGTCAGCACTGGAGGGCCCTATGTCTCAACACTGGCTCTGAGCCCCAGGATACCACCCCTAACTCCACTGGCAGTGCAGCTCAAAGGGAGTGGCATTATCAGTTATTTCCCCTGACTCCAGCTGACCCTAGGGGTGGAGTGCCTCAGAATACATAATAGAGCTGGTCATGAAATCATCCCCCTGTGAAAAGTGCTCATTTGAAATTATTTGAAGTTTTAGGTGGAAATTTCCAAACTAAATTAAAATTTTCATTTTTGTCTTGACTCTCACTTAACATTTTAATTTTGTTGGAAAATGCAACTCGGAGTGAAATGAATGTTTTTCATTTCACTCCATCATTTTGAGTGGGAAAATTTTGCGATCAATTTTTTTTCCCTGACAAACTTTAATATGTAAAGCAGACCCTCTGAATGGTGAGACTGGGGACTGTGTGAAATCCTGGCCCCATTCAAGTCAATTATAAAATTCCTTTTGACTTGAATGGGACCAGAATTTCACCCCATATGCCTCTTTGTCAAGCTCCCTCCCAACTCCTCCTTATAATTCCTCCAGGCTCCATCCCCCTAAAGCCCAAGTGTCGTGAAGTGCCTTCTGTAAGGTCCAGAAAAGGAAGAGAGATTAAAGTGAATGGGCCTAATCACATGCTTAAAGTTAAGCACTGGGCTAGTTTGTACTTGGTCAGGGCCACCATGCTCAGCACCTTACACAATCAAGCCCTTCAAGAGAATATTCATGTTTCTAAAAAGTTGGTTAGGATTTGTAAGCAAAATAAAGTGTGTTTTAAAAAAACCACAACACACTGACAAGCTCTTAACTGCAGATCTAACTGTTAATATGTAACTTGTATGACAGTTATGATAATTTGATGGGATAGGATGTGACAGGGGACATGTGACAGTATGTAACTTGTAACTTGTAACTGTTAACATGTAACTTGTATGACAGTTATGATACTCTGTTGAACTAAAGAGTTGCCCATTGGAACATCGTAAAGAAATAAAGTAAAACACACTTTCATTTTAAAATCTATAAGAAACAAAATGCCTGCTGATGGCTTATATGGTATGCTTGTTAAAGACATCAAACCCTATTACAAAATAAAAGATAGCAATGGAGTTCTTTTAGGGTGGAGACATATTGCTGAAGGAAATATTGCACAGGGCACAGACTTTAATGCCTGCCAACCCTTTCGAATGTAACATTGTAAGGAAAGGTCCAGAGAGGCCCGGGCCACTCCCAGCTTTGGAGGCCCCTAACCATAATAAAAATCAAAAATGACAACACATGAAAACAAAATAAGGCACCAAAAAAAGAGAGACATAATATGAATATTTTTTTATGAAACATCCTTTTCTAGCCTTTTTCTGTGCAAATGCACTAATTATTGAGGAAAAATCTAGCTTTCATGCAATGTCACAGTTGATATTAAGCATGGTGAGCCCATTCAAATGCTCTTGTCCCATAGCTGAATGGTGATAGTTCTTTACCTGCTTCAACACATTGAAGGTGCGTTCACCTGAAGCCACTGATGCAGGCAAAATGACAAAAATACGCAATATTTATCAATATTTTTAACACTTTAATATGACAAAATCTATATCAGTTAACAAAAAAATTATGTCTTTTACCAAATCACATCTCTTATTTGCTTAAATTTGCAGCTCTAAACTGAGAGAGTGTGTCACATTTTGGTCCGATAGGGATGCACATAAAAACAATCTGTGAAAATTATCAAATGCCAAAAAATTAACAAGCATCTAAATTTGAGGCCCCCATTGAGCTTGAGGCCCACGCCAAATGGCCCTCCTGATCCCCCCTCTGATTGGCCATGGGAAAGTGATGCTCTTCCAATTTGAAACCTTGAATCAAACCCTTACAAAGGATCCTGCAAGAGTTGCTCTCTAACTTCATGTCTTGATATGATTATCATGGGACAAGACAACAATATTGCAGAAGGGCTGATTCCTGTCTACGAAAATGAAAGAAAGTCATTCACTCTCTATTGAAATTAAGGACTTGTTTTTTTAAAAAGAAACTCAGCTCCAAAATAGATAGCCAGATTTTCAAAAGAGCTCACAATGTTTGGTGCTGAATTCTTTTGGGAATCTGACTGGGTCACAATGGACTGCTGCCTGTTTTTGAAAATCTGGCCCATATGTAAGTGTTTAAAAATGGTAATTGAATTCTGTTGAAAATCTGTCCCCAGTTGTGGGTGCTTAGCCTTGAAAATTGATAGTCTAAGAAAGACAGAGGAAGGATTCAGAAATGCTTTAAGACCATCCTGATCTCTCTACCAAAGTGATCTAGATCTGGTTGTGTAAGATTGAGACAGGCATCCCCATCTGTAGACAGCCAGAATCCAGAATGCTGTGTTGTGGGCAGTGGTCTCTTATAGGACATTGTCTCTTAAAATTTAATCCCTTAGGAATACAGCACTGCATTGCTGAGGTTGCTAAATAACACATAACTGTCACCAAACTGAACAGTCATTTTAGGAAACAATGACACAGTGGTATTTTGGAGATATTCAGGAGCAGGGGTGATAAAGTACAGCTCATCGCCATTAATTACTTGAAACATGAAAGATCAGAGAGGATTATCTCAAAGGTTTGATCTGCAACATGAAATGAAATTACTGCAGCCAAAATGTCAGAGTCCAAGGACTGTCAGCATTTTAGCCTTGCCTCTCCCTACAGCTGTGGAGATAAGACTGTTCTATCCTATTCTTAGACTGTGAGCTCCTTTGGGCAGTGATCTCATCACTATATGTTTGGCAAGTGCTTGCTGAATTCTGTAATCTTAATAAAAGTAATAATACAGAAAGAAGGGGTGTGCATGCTACAGTTGTGTTCCTTCGGTAGCATGTATTTTCTAAAAGCATCAAACCAAAATAGACTGTCATGCCAATTGCTGCTGTGTATGAGTCTGACTGCACTTATATCTGTGGTTAACCTGCACAGCTGCCATCTGGATTCCTCCTGCAACCTGCCCACTTGATGGAAATAATGGCTTCCAGCTAACTTTGAGCTGGTGTGTCACATTTCAGCACATCATCTTGTGCCAAGGACAAGGAGGGCCCATATTGCATGTAAACACTGAAAACTACAGGAGAGTTACTCATACACGGGGTGTAAACTGTTACCTAAGGGGGATTTTAATCTTATGTCATCATGAATACTCTGCATCGTAGTGCATAGGTGTAAAATTTCTAGAACTGGGTTCATCCTTTATCCCTTACACTTTTGCATCTTTATTTGTTTCTAACATATTTTGAGGACTTTGAACTGTAGGTTTGATTTGGTAAGTTATTTATTTTGTGTACCTTTAAATTTCACCCAGGTAATTTCACCATGGTAATGTCCCCCTGTATGTCACTGGGGCATTGTCCCTTCAAGACAAGATCCTCAACTAGTACGGTGGGGCTAATTGAACTTGACTTTGTTTGAGCAAAGCTCTCTGTTCAGACAAGCTAACCCATAGTGTTGACTTCCTACATCAGAGCCCAGGGTGCACACTGGGCTACCATTCTCTGGACCATGTATGGCCTAAATTTCTAGAGCTTTGCATGCATAATACCAAAGTGTATGTTCATACTGAGGTTTTGTACAAACATTTGTGAGTACAAATTCCTGACTTGTAGCACCAGGTGTGTGAGTGCAAATCAGACGTGTACAAAAACATGCATGTGTTTTTAGCAATTTAGGTCAGAAGGTTCATGGAAAATCCTGACACTAATTGTGGATATTGCAAATCCACAGAATGGCATCACAACCCTAAGGCCTGGTCTACACTGAAGGGGTGGGGGGAACGATCTAAGTTACGCAACTTCAGCTATGTGAATAACGTAGTTGAAGTCAACGTACTTAGATCGACTTACCATGGTGTCTTCACTGCGGTGAGTCGACTGCTGCCACTTCCCCGTCGACTCCGCCTGCGCCTCTTGCGGTGGTGGAGTACAGGAGTCGACGGGAGAGCACTTGGGGATCGATTTATTGCGTCTAGACTAGACATGATAAATCGACCCCCGTTAGATCGATCGCTGCCCGCCGATCTGGCCGGTAGTGTAGACATACCCTTAGATACCTTTACTTAATTTTTTTAACATATGAATGAACATGTGCATATGTTCTGTGTCCTGTATTTTAAACATTGAAGGGCTCCAAAAAATAAACTAGCTGACGTGAAACCTAGGCTTTGGGCTTGATGAAAGGATTCACTGACACTATGGTTTGTGTGTCCAATTTGCAGGAGCAGAGGTGAGAACTTTTCGTATGGTTACTGGAACTGAGTAGAGTGATCCTTTTTCGTACACTAAGATCAGGCAGCTTGGCGCTATGTGGTCTGACCTCTTCCTAAACATATTGGTGCAAATGTCTATTCACCCTCCCGTTTAGCTGTCCTGCAGTGATTTTAGTGATGGCCAATGCAGTGGCTAATTCACCATTCCAGCCCTACTCTTGCTTCAGGACATCCTTCGTCTTAAGGCTTGTCTCTGGAAAACCTCTTTACCTTTTCTTTTTGAATATTGAGAGCCAGATTAAATGTCCATGTCAGAAGGCAGAGGATGTATGCTCTCTTCTCTCTCTACTGCTGCAGCGTAGCCTCCTTATAGGGCCTGCTACCTTCCTGATTCTCTCTTTGTGGGGTGGGGAGTGTATTCTCTCTGCATTCTGCATGTTGAACTCGTGATGGCCCTGGAAGTTAGGTAAGCAGACTTCTGGCAAGTGTATTGTTACCCCTTCTTCAGATACCAGTGTCTCATTCTGACACCGGAGTCACCCCTCTGCCAAGTAATAGTGGATGTCTAGGGCCTTGCTAATCAGCTTTCCAGGGGAGGAGAAATGAGTGACAGAGTCTTAGTATTCCAAGAGTAACTTGTTTTATTTACACACACATACACTGTTATGTGCATAGCCTACAAACAGAAAAATTAAAACAGAGACACAGCTTGACTCATCTTACTCTAGACTGTCTGCAAACTGACTGCTGCTAGGCCCAGATCACACATTTGCCTACAAGCAGGACCAGAGAAACCCCACAGAATTTAAAGTGATAGCATATATTTTTAGCACAGTTTTCAATACACCACATTGTGACATTGCACCCCATAAGGCTTTATGGAAATATGCTTATAAATGTATATATGACAAAACTGGAATATGTTTTATGCTACATATGCCATGTAACATATCTCTGTAAAGGTTATGATCAACTGAATCTATTCCTGCTATTTGTATGCATGTATCATTTTTGTGTTCAAAATTGTATACTTGCTTGATTTCTAAGTAGCCTTAGTAAAGCATTTGGTCAGCTCCTTGAGAAAGGAATGTGCAAGTTAAGTGCCCAATCAAGAAACACATAACGGACAATGGATCTTGGAAGGCTCCAATCCACATAAGAAGTCTACTTGAGGACGTTCAAGGCAGCATGTGAACCATGACTGCTATCTGTAAATTCTGAGTCATGCATGGACATGTGACTTGCCCATGTGACTCCAAAACTCCATTTTGGAGCTGGACTTTGCATAGGAGAGAGGAGGGGGTCTCCACCCACAAGAGAAGGTCTATAAAATCCCCTGGGAGACCCCTCCATTTTGTCTTCAGCTGGCTCAAGAGATAGCCTCTCCACCCCCAAGGATACCGGAGAGAAATTGGAACAAAGGACAGTAACTACAGGGGGTGTGAATGATTGCTGGACCCAAACTAGACGGAGACTAGTCTGTAAAACGAAGCTTACTGGAACACCTCTGAGGGTGAGGTTTTATCTGTATTCAGTTTTATTACTGTATTAGGTATAAACTTGCATGTTTTATTTTATTTTGTTTGGTAATTCCCTTTGTTCTGTGTGTTACTACTTGGAACCACTTAAATCCTACTTTCTGTATTTAATAAAATCACTTTTACTTATTAATTAACCCAGAGTATGGGACTGTGTCAGAGGTGAAAGTAAGTTGGTATGCCCCAGTACAATGTACCAGCAAGAGCCAGTGCGCCACAACGGCACGGATCGGCTTCCTCTAGCAGCAATTTAAAGGGCCTGGGGATCCCAAAAGTGGCTGGAGCCCCGTGCCCTTTAAATTGCCGCCAGAGCCCTGCTGCTGGAGCCCTGGGGAAGTGCCACAGCTACTGCTCCAGGCCCTTTAAATCGTCCTTGGAGCCCTGGGGTAGCGGCAGCAAGGCTCCGGCGGCTATTTAAAGGATCTGGGGCTGTGGCAGCCACTACCACCCCGGCCCTTAAAATAGCCATCAGAGCCCCGCCGCCACCTCCCCAGGGCTCCGGCAGCAGGGCTCCAGGCATGATTTAAAGGGTCCAGGGTTCCAGTATCTGCTACCGCCCTGGGCCCTTTAAATCGTCCCCGGAGCCTGCCAGAGCCCTGGGGTCAGGGGCAGCTCTAGGCACTAGCAAAGCAAGCACATGGTTGGGGCAGCCCATTTGCAGGGGCGGCAGGGATCCAGCATGGGAGCTGAGAACCAACAGGGGGCCCTGGGAGCTGTAGTTCCTTGGTTAGCTCCCTGCCTATAGAGCCAGCCCTGGAGCAGGGAAAGAACTACATTTCCCAGCATTCCCTTGGCCACTACCAACAGGAAAGAGGGGGAGGAAGTGAGGTAGCTGAGACCTCATGCTATAGCCTGCTGTGAATGGAGAGCTGCACTGTGAGTAGGGATACCATATTTTAACATTCAAAAAATAGGACACTCCACGGGGAGGGAGGGTAGCCCCACCCTGCCCCCATCTACTCCCTCCGACTGCGCCCCACAGAAACCCCAACCCATCCAATCCCTCCTGCTCCCTGTCCCCTGATCACCCCCTCCCGGGACCCCTGCCCCTAACCGCTCCTTGGGACCCCATCTAAGCCTCCCTTCTCCTTGTCCCCAACTGCCCCCTCCTGAGACCCCCCCAACTTCCGCCCTAGGACCCCACCCCCTACCTGTCCCCTGACAAACCCGCAGGACTCCCATGCCTATCCAACCGCTGCTTGTCCCCTGACTGCCCCCCAGAACCTCTGCCCCATCCAACCCCCCCAGCCCCCTTACCGTGCCACTCAGACCAACGTGTCTGGCTCCGCGCAGCGCCGGACACACTGCTGCATACATGCTGCCGTGCTCCCCCGCAGAGCCACAGCCCCCTTCCCCCACCCCCGAGCACCTGCCTTCCAGATTTGAAAATTCCTCAAAATTCAGGAGTGCTCAAGCTCAGTTTGGGCAGCTGTTACTTCATTTCTCCCAGATCAAATATACTGATCCACTGTAACTTGCTGTAGAAAAAGTAGGATAAAATTGAGCAAGAAATGCTTCCCAGTGGTTATTAGGACTGGAATTGCTATTTTCAACAGCCATTGCTTTTTTTGTTTGTTTGTTTGAAAGGAAGACCGTGATATTGCATTGGCAAATTCCCCATAGAAAGAAAGAGTGGAACAAAAGAATAATAAAGGCACCTCAGCTTTTCCTCGTGTATGTAGGACAGTCTTATAATATGCATCCAGATATCGTCCAATCACACAATCTGAAAATTGTTCCACTTTACTGCAGTTCTGTAACCATATGGGAACCAATCCTGTCTGTGTTCTGTGCACATCTAAAATTCCTGCTGAATGACCTGCCGTGGGAGCCAGTTACCAGTGACCCAGGGCTGCAGCGGAAGGAGGGTGCAGGTGGGGGTGGGGAGAGAGCCCAGGGCTGGGGCGGCAGGAGGTGTGTGTGGGGGGCAATGGTGGGGAGGAATGAGGGAGCCCAGAGCTGGGGCGGGCGGGGAGAGCCCAGGGCTGGGGCAACAGGGGTGCGGCGAGGAGCCCAGGGCTGGGATGGGAGGGCAGCCAAACATTTTTTTGCTTGGGGCGGCAAAAAACCTAGAGCTGGCCCTGCCTGGGGTAGCAGCAGCGGGGCTCAGGCGGCGATTTAAAGGGCCAGGGGCTTGGCCGCCACTACTGCCCCGGGCCCTTTAATTTGCTGCCAGAGCCCCACTGCCGCTACCCCAGGGCTCCGGCAGCAGGGCTCCGGGGACGATTTAAAGGGCCCAGAGCAGTAGCAGCAGCCAGAGCCCCAGGCCCTTTAAATCACCACCCGAGCCCCGCTGCTGGAGCCCTGGGATAGCGGCGACGGGGCTCTGGCGGTGATTTAAAGGGCCAGGGGCTCCCGGCTGCCACTACTGCAGTGGAGCTGCGGGCCCTTTAAAGCTCCACCAGAGGCCGGGGCCCCCTCCAATGGTGATTTAAAGTGCCTGGGGCTCTGCTGCAGTAGCAGCAGCTGGAGCCCTGGGTCCTTTAAATCACCCCCGGGGTTCCCAGCCACCTCTGCAGCTGGTAGCTCCAGGGGTGATTTAAAGGGCCCGGGGCTCCCAGCTGCTGCTACCACAGCCCCAGCCCTGGGCCCTTTAAATCCTGATTTAAAGTGCCTGGGAATTTAAAGGCCACACCTCTTCTGGTTGAGGCCCCACTCCCTCCTAAGGACTCCGCAGTACCGGTTAGTCCTTTAAGTTACTTTCATCTCTGGACTGTGTGTACTTAGTGTGACAGTGTGCAATTTCCTGGACAAACCATATTGAATTAAGTTTAAGTATCTTTGGAGTCTATTGTATTGGAAATGCAAAGTTTAATAATTTTGAGGGATTGTACATAATGTCTGTAGGGGGAGAGACATGACTAACGTAAACCTTGGGAAGTGTTATGTGCTTGAAAGGACTATTTGAAATGACATACAGCCTCTGGATATGCAGGAAGTCAGTCTTTTGAAGTTTCACCCTGAGGAGGGGACCTTGGTCTGCCGATCACCTGATAAATGAGGACAAGATCAGAGACCAAAACAGTATAAAGCAGTGACTGAAAGGTTCATGGGTAAACTTGTAACCAGAGAAAAAACCCTTGGTGGGGCTTGGAGGACTGTTCACCTGCCAGAGCCCTTGATGGAGCTGGGTTGATCTCTGGTAAACTTCTTATCACGTGTGTAGGTTATTTTACTGTTTTTAATATGTTTTCTCTGTAATGTGTTCACTTCACGAACATATGTGCTTGCTTAGGCAAAGTTGTGTGATACCTCAAAACTGTGAACAGTCACATTTTTTATAGCATCTGAGAAGAAAAACAAAGCAGGCATGCTCAGGCACTTTGACTTGCTGAGCGACTCTCAGTATAGGCAGGGAACTGCACAGCCTGGAAAAACCCCAGTCAGGAGGAGATGAGATATGAGAACTGAGGAGCCAGAAGGCTGATGGCCTTGATAGACCATAGAGGGGGAATACAGGTCCAATTACACTGAACTGTAACACTTAGAAATACACAATTCAGGTAAATTAGGTGGCAATTTTCCCATATGATTTTAGATTAAATTTCTTTGTTATATGACCAGTCCTATGTCCACTGATTGCACAAAATCCTAAATGTCCAATGTAGAATAAACCCCTGAGGGTTTAGAGCATTTTCCCCCCAAACATACACAGGACAAGTGTGTTAGTCTTTTTTACCTTCTTAATTATTATAGGAGTATAAATGCAATCCCTGCCTCTGTGCATTACACATTCCCCTCTGATCACTGGCAAAATGACTAGGAAAAGGTGCACAATCTACTCACCATTTACCATGAGGATGATAGAGGGAGAAAAACAATATTTTACTTTCCCATTTAAAAATTACTTTCCTGGGGCCAATAGAATTTCACATGCTCCCTCCATGATGAAGAGCACTGGTTAGGGGAAGAGATTGGAAACCATGGCTCCTGTGTTTTATTTCTTTATTCTTCATGATTTCAGGGAGGCATTTAGTATCACAAGTTTACCATTAGTAAGCTTAATATTCTAATAATACTTTCTCTCACAGGATGTGATGAAGCTTAAATAACTAATATTTGTAAAGCAATTTGAGTTTTTTCAAATTAAAAAAGCACTATGTAAAGACAAATTTCCATCATTATTAAGTGCAAAGTACTTTTAGTATAAAGCCGTATGAGTTCAGGTCATCCCTGTTAAGGGCAATCTACATTGATTTTTTCCCTAATCAGTAACTTAAAGTTCTGAATGTTTAAGATCAGTAATGCTGGTGGTTTTTAGACCAATCTCTGAGTCACTGAAAAAAAGTATTAAGTGAAAGCAGTCCAACACCCAGTTTCAAATGTGCTTAACTAACCAAAAGGGTCTGATTCTGTTGCAGTGTTAAGTATTTAACTCTTGCAGATCATCACCTGCCTATGGAACATTCTTAGATATAAATATTCCCACAGAACATGGAAATATTTTTTTATTAAAAGACATTGCACCCATTTTGCTTAGAAAAGTGACAGAAAAGTTCAGACGTTGAGACAAGCGTTCCTCAGTAGCAATAAACTGAAATGCCTTTGTAATTACATTTTTTGTAATGGTCAACGAGGTGGATGGCTCAATGAACTAATGATGGAATTATGGCGTGTTTGTCCGTTAGGTCATCGGGACAACTGTGAGTCAGTTCAATATTGCATAAAAGCTCTTACCATCTGAGGCTATCCCATGGTCTATGTAAAATGGGCTTAGTGCAGTTTCATATTCCAAAAACTACCAACACAACAACTAGAACTAACTGATACTGTTGGTTAGGAATGCCAGCAGAAAGGCCAAGGAGGAGAACATCAAGTCAGACACCTTCTAGGAGTAGGCCTCCCATATTCAGTATTTTGGTATGGTGAACCTGTCTTGACAATACCCATGCTATACTGCTCCAGTGGATAAACACAGCTATATTTTTCCATTGCTGTAAATTCAATAGTTCTATGAGCATTGCATCCACTTTAAAATACTACCATGCATTTGACGCCACCTACTGTTTTTGTTTTGTGGGCATACCCTCTAGTCAGCAGCTCCAAACCTAAGACAAGGATTTCAATTGGATAGTCTTACAGAGGCATCAGGCTTCACCTGGGTATAAGCAAAAACTGATAAAAAGAACTGCACTAAAACTAATATAGGATTTCTTCCAATATTTGATTATCTATACATTGTTTCTAACAGCCCCATCTGCTGACTCCCAATAATATTATACAGATATATCCTGAATAAACTGGGCATGCAAAATAATGATCACTATTGTACCTGCAAATTGGGTAATGTAGAGATCTTTGACCACATTTGATTTACTTTTATTTTCAGTTTATTTCCAGTGAGCAATTATGGTAACTATGAGCATGATTTAGGCATGCAATTCTGCACACACTTTCACACACACATCTAGTACTGTAAAATCAGACTTTCTGTGATCAACACAAATTGGGTGTGCTCAAACTGCTCTTTTGAAATGTTTCCGTTACATTTTGACACCTGAATATTTTAAATATCTGTCTGTTTCTATGTTTGGAAGTTTGTGTAATATGCATACTTTCTTTATGAGATGTGATATCCTGTTTAGATATTTTCAAGTATATACCTGACAAAGAAGTAATCTTACTGCCTTATGGACATATATCAATATGAATTGATCTAATTATTACTAAAAACTGCCAGAATGAGAAGACTAAAAGGTGAATGGTACAGAATGGAAGAAGAGACCAATAGAAAGTCTCAATAACTACTCCAGCTATTGAAAACAATATTTACTTTATCTGCGTTAACACTGTGAAGAATATCTAACTAAGCAGTATAAAAACAAATTTAGGGATGCCTGGAAAAGATTTCTAGAAGTTATCTGAATTTTAAATAGTTCGCTGGCTGTTTTAATACCAAATCTTTATCCCCTACAATACCTGTCTGAGATACGTGGATTAGGTCCCACATACCCTTTTCTGTGCCAGACTGGAGGGCATGCAGTGGAGTGCTGGGACACAACAGGTGCTGAGCCTGTATTTTTGCTGGTCCAACCCTAGTTTCTGGATTGCCCTGGCTTCTGATTTGAGAAAATCTTCTGACTTAACTCCCACCCCTCAAACCACAGCTTAAAAAATTGTTCTATTTGCCAAAATATCTGGCACTGCATCATTTAAAAATATATTTTATTAGCAATTTAATTGTTTTGTATAAGGTGTCTAGGATGCTTGACAGAAAAAGGTATCATGCACATATTTTTTGTTATTATACAGTGTAACACAATCAATCAGAATCTGATACTATCTCTGGGTATCAGATGTATTAGAAATGTTCAAGCCAGCACATTTTTAATCACTAATATCCCACCTAACATGTGGAATACATAAAAGATGCTGATTCGAGGCATTTTACTTGCACTGTTTCAAAGCTAGAATTTGAGATCCATCTCCTCAAGTGCTTTGCTGTTAAGAAAACAGGATCACAAATAACATTGGACTTGCCAAAACAGGCAAGCTATTTTCTGCTGCTTTCCATCTCCAGCTTGAGATGGTGATTTAAGATCTAAGTTGAAAAATACTTTGCAAATGTAGGAAGCCAAAGCATTGCCTCTAATTACAGTAGTAAAGTAGAAGGAACTACTTATTTTTGTTTGTTTCTCTTTACTGAGCCAGTTCCGACATCCTATGTTGTGTGGTGACTTTTTTTTTAAATATACATAGTGATGAGCTGAAAATCCCCACTGGGTGTGCTGCTCTTTCCACCATGTAAATGAGAAGTGAAAATAGATTCATGTTTGTGAATGGAGACTGCACAGACAATATAATGAGTTGCAGTGGTAAATAATCATGACTGGCATCCCAGTTAGACAGGAAAAGGAACAATGCCTGGACCAGCCACGCAGTATGCTTGGGATTGGAGAATACTATTTAAATCAAACGGTGACTCTTCTTAGGGTGAAATTCACCCTGGTGCAGATGGACTGCACAAGGCTAAGTACAGCACTGATGCCCTGAGATGAGACTGCACACAGGAGCTGGCTATTAAACATGCTATCCTCTGTTCATAATGGAGGGGTCTCAATATTGGTCCTGTGTAGAAGGCAATGAAAGGTTGGTGTGGACCAGAGGGAAAGGCCATGGGATGTGCAATTACACAGATGGCCCAGAAGCCTGTACAAGTAGCATGGTGGCTAGTAGTGGGAGCTGTGCCTTGGTGGGCAGGGCTACACATAGTACTGAGCCCTGTTCTTGGTTTGACAGCTGGATTTCACCAAGTAACTCAGGCATTCTGCAGATGATGCGAAATGATGTGGTTAATAGTATTTATTAGTTGTGTCATTGTGGTGCCAAGGGGCCAAGGAGCTGTAATGTGCTAGCTACTGTATATTAACAGAGTAAGTGACAGAGCCTGCCTGGCAGAGCTTGCTATCTGAGAGGGAGATGTTAAGTCACAAAGAGCAGGTGGGCACCCTCTCCTCATTAGAAGTCCATGGGGGATGTGCGCCTAGCTCTCAGTTGTGTCTTTGGAAATCTCCCCCTCAGTAGGCAAGACAGACAAAGATGAGAGAGAGGAAATATTGTCCCTATCTAACAGATGGAGAACTGAGGTTCAGAGAGATGATGGTCCCCATCCCCAAAGACCGAAAGTTAGGGGCCTAAATACCTTTGAGGATCCAGACCCAAGTGGTGTTCCAAAAGTGTCAAAGCTGGGGATTTTACCTTCCTGACAGGTTAATGGTTTAAATCCAGACCCTGCATGCTTTGTGGCCCCAAAACTAGCAGGAGTTGAGTGCGCAGTGAAAGCAGGATTGAGCTTTTAAGCAGAGAGAATGTGGTTCAGTTCCTTTCATCTCTGCAATATACTAACTCATGTTAACTATGGTTCAATATAAATATATTTCACATATGGAAAAACTAGAGGCTAGATTAAAAACAGTTCAGCCACATAAAAAGCTCAGTTAACTGCCCAGTTACAAAAAGGCGAGCCATGTATGTCAAGTTACAATGCAATCTGATCTAACTAAGGTTCTCCTCCTGCAAAGAGCTCTGCAGAGGCAGCCCAGCATTTATTGCAATGGGGCTGTGCATAAGTAAAGGGGTTCATCAGTGCAGAAGGAGAAAAAGTCTGTTCGTACCAAAAGATACGTCTTGTAAAATTTGTACTTAATTCACTGTGTATTTTATTTCTTCAGTTAAAAAGAGTTTCCCCACAACCATATAGGTAGGTGTTTTCCATGTCACCTGTTGAAATGATTTTGTGATATTAAAATAATAATTAGTCTGTGTATGTAAGCACAGATGGTGAAATATTTTAATGCCCGGTATTGGCAGAGCAATATCCGAGGGCAGTCCTATGCACACAGCAGCAGTTGTGCTCTTCTAACTTGGCTTGAATCATTGTGACTTTCAGTATTAATACCAATTAAATTAATGAAATGCCTTCATAAATTTTAAATACTGTGCTAATAACGAATAAATATAATTGAGTAACTATAAAGTAGACTGGGTTAAATTACTCATCAGTGTCCAATATCATGATGTGTCTAATGATTAGACCTTGGTCCATTTATAAATAAACATAATTATTTGCATTCATTACTATCAAACCCAGTAATATAGCTAATTAATACAAACTGTAGTTAACATATTTTCAGTTTACATTGATAAGCCATTCCTTAACTTCCAATTACCACAGTGTCCTCAAAGTGTTTTATTCCTAATTCCATGATAAACTGTTAGCAATAAACTCTGCCAAAGTTTCCTTGCAAAATATTTTGTTTTATTTGTATAGTATGTGTTTATTGGTCTCTAATGTCACCCATATCACTCTGGCCAGAGATTACATTCTATGGATTTTAACAGGGGTTGGGTCATTTTAATGTTACTCTGAAATTTTGATAGCGCTCTTTGTTTTCTGGTAGAGAGATGCCATTCTAGTGAGTCTGTTTGAGCTGCTGGAATCACTGGATTTGATTCTAATGAAGCCAGTTTTCACCTAGTCTAATTCTATTGACTTCATTCTTCAGCACCCCAGGCTTTCAGAGTCTGCTGCTCCAAGTCAGTCCACCAGGCGGACTGCCCTGGAGCCAATGCTCCGTTTTCTTTCACAGACAGCTTCAAAAATGTTATTTTTCATTCCAAATCAGAACAAAACCACATTTCCAAATATCAAAATCCTCCAGGGAACACAATTACCTTTCTTCACCCAGGTCTAATTGTCACTGCCAAACTCTGCTGGTTTTTACCAGAAGCAAATTACATCCCTACCTACTCTAGGCAAATACTTACTATCCAGATCTGCAGTCTGCACGGGGAAGCAAAAGGATAAGTGAGGGGAGGTACCATTGTATGAACATCTAGCACCAGCTAAATCCAGCCTTAACAGAGATCAGGCCCATATAGGTGTATTCTTCATTGCCTGGCACCTTCCAGAGTTATTTATGCGTGTGCAAAGTAGGTGTGAAAAATATGCTACCATTGTAACTTTCTTATGTTTTATACCACTTTGCACAGGTGTAAATACTGACACAGCATGGAAGGCAGCATGGAATTGAAATATATGCACTGTATAAATACGGCAGCTTGCACGCACTGCTAATTTCCCCATGATTTCTTCACTCTAGCTTCTTATAAGTAAAATATAATGGCTAGCAACATTTGTTAATTTCCTCTGAACATGGTCTGAGTGTGCTGAATTGCAATGCGGGGGCTGGAAAAGCTTTTAGTTTCGTTGCTTTTAGTTTGACTTTCAGTGAGATGCAGGAGCGCTCAAACACAAGAGGAGAATGGAAATTTCCTTTCACTGGTTGGAATAAATAGGTTTATATTAAAAAGAAAGAGGCACTATGTTTGGCTGATGTGGACAGAGTCATCATGTGTTTGCATGTTAGATTAAAGAAACCGTTCATGAATCATACATTCTTACACAAATGTTATCCCTGCAATGCTACCAGAGTTGGTTTCTGGTCACATTACCAAGTACTGGCCATTAAATCGAGACCTGCCCAAGAACCAGTCTAGTTATGCAGCCAACTTTTCAAAAAAATATGTTTACAAATTATCAAAGCTTGATAAGTTGTAATGATTATTCCACTTGTTCTCTTTCTCTGCAGCATGTCCTCTTGAGCACCCTTCACGGCTGTGTCAGTTTGTCCTGTTGTCCTCTGACAACCTGGGTTGAGTGCCTCTGTGTGACCTTGGCAAGTCAGTTAGGGTACATCAGCACAGCCATGGCTGGCCCGGGTCCATTGACTTTGGCTCCCAGGACTTGGGTCATGGAGCTAAAAATCATTGTGTAGACGTTCAGGCTCAGGCTGGAGTCTGAGCTCTGGGACCTTCCATCTTTGCAGGGTCCCAGAGCTCAGGATCCAGCCTGGTCCTGAATGTCTACACAGCGATTTTTTTTTCAACCCCGTGAGCCCAAATCAGCTGATCAAGGCTAGCCACGTGTTTTTTATCCCTGTGTAGACATACCCTTAGGGTCAGATTTTGCCACCATTATTCATGCTTAGCAGTACCTTAGTTTGAAACTTTTCCTATTGAAATCAATGGGATGACTCAGAGTTACTGTTTATGTTCACAGCATAAACACAGAGAAGTTAGCTTTAAAAAAATATTCTTGCTGGAAGGTTGCAATGTAGCACTTGTTTATTTCTTAGCATTCAGAACGATAACACACAAGGACCCCAAAACAGAGAGACAAAGCAGACTGCTCCCTAAAACAGGGCACAACTCACTCCATCATACAGCTGTCTGTCTGCAAACTAACAGCTGCTGGGCCCAGCTCACATGTTTCCCTACAGAGCACCCTAGCCTGCAAGCAGGACCAGGGGGAAAACCCTGAAATTTAACATGACCGCCTACAATTTTAACACAATTTTAGTACATCTCAGTTACTACTCAAGGTGAGTAAGGATGGCAAAATCTGTCCTCTTCCCCCTCTTTTGGAAGTGCTAGACTGTGATCTCTTACTCACGATGGTGAGCAATTACTCCAATGAGTAGTTGCACTGATGCTAAATAAATACCTGAGCTGCCACTTCCTGCAAAAGGGCTGTTGCAGGAGATCTTTGTAGTCTCTGAATCTGATTCTGCAACCCTCGCTCTCACAAGTACCATACTATACAAGGAATCTCTTTATAATCCGTGGGACTATGGGGCAGCAAGGTACTATGCAGTGTGAGTAAGGTGGCAATTTTGGGCCCTGAGTGCTTCAAGCAGTTGAGTATCATGTTGCCTCACCACCTCCAAAGCAGTTCTTCACAAAGGGCTTGATTGTGCCTTGTGGGTATAGCAATATGTTGGGAGGATGCATGTCCTTGTTGGCGAGAGGTGAGCAGTGAAGGCATTCAGCCACAGATAGCCTCCTGAAGCTCTCTGGTATGCTGAGGTGGCATGCCCACTGCAACTCTGCCGCCTACTAACTCCCAAAGTGGGGCCTCTTTAGCTTTGCTGGTCAGTATGTGTCTCCTTGTGTCCCAAGCACAGTAAGGGACTGGTTAGTGGGGGCTTGGGGGTAGTTGCTGTGCTCTCAGCACAGAAACTGCAATTCTGCCTCACCCATATATGGGCTGTGCAAGGTGTGTGTGGGTGCAGGCTTCTTCCTCCCACTGCCTTCTCTCTGCTCTACTCTCTACCTAAGAAACAGGCAGAATTTCACTCAAATATAATATTTTTAAATGAGGCAATTCCCAAACATAGTAGCACCTGGCTGGACACTCTGACTTTTGATGAGTGACAGCCCAAGCATGTGTTCTTAAGAGATTTGATGCAGAGATAAGAGCTAAAAGTGCTGCACAGCAACTGAGGATAATTTTGTGGGTTAGAGGAGGAACGCAGAAAGTGGTAACTTTCTGTGCACACTTTGCTTCTACGAGTTTTGTTTGTCTTTGCATGAAATATTAAATAAGAGTCATAGTCAACAGATTTCAGAGTAGTAGCCGTGTTAGTCTGTATCAGCAAAAAGAACGAGGAGTACTTGTGGCACCTTAGAGACTAACAAATGTATTTGGGCATAAGCTTTCATGGGCTAAACCCACTTCATCAGATGCATGCAGGGGAAAATACAGTAGGAAGATTATATATATATGGCAACCCCCATTTTTTCAGGTTCTGTGTGTGTGTGTGTGTGTGTGTGTGTGTATATAGAGAGAGAACATGAAAAAATGGGGGTTGCCATACCAACTCTAACGAGACTACTCAATTAAAGTGGGCTATTATCAGCAGGAGAAAAAAAACTTTTGTAGTGATAATCAGGATGGCCCATTTCAAACAGTTGACAAGAAGGTGTGAGTAACAGTAGGGGAAAAATAGCATTAGTTTGTGTAATGACCCATCCACTCCCAGTCTTTATTCAAACCTAATTTAATGGTGTCCAGTTTGCAAATTAATTCTAGTTTTGCAGTTTCTCGTTGGACTCTGTTTTTGAAGTTTTGTTGTTGAAGAATTGCAACTTTTAGGTCTGTAATTGAGTGTCCAGGGAGGTAGAAGTGTTCTCCGACTGGTTTTTGAATGCTATAATTCTTGACGTCTGATTTGTGTCCATTTATTCTTTTGCGTAGAGACTGTCCAGTTTGGCCAATGTACATGGCAGAGGGGCATTGCTGGCACATGATGGCATATATCACATTGGTAGATGTGCAGATGAACGAGCCCCTGATGATGTGGCTGATGTGATTAGGTCCTATGATGGTGTCCCTTGAATAGATATGTGGACAGAGTTGGCAACGGGCTTTTTTGCAAGGATAGGTTCCTGGGTTAGTGTTTTTGTTGTGTGGTTGCTGGTGAGTATTTCCTTCAGGTTGGGGGGCTGTCTGTAAGCGAGGATTGGCTTGTCTCCCAAGATCTGTGAGAGTGAGGGATCGTCCTTCAGGGTAGGTTGACGATGCACTGGAGAGGCTTTAGTTGGGGGCTGAAGGTGACGGCTAGTGGCTTTCTGTTACTTTCTTTGTTGGGCCTGTCCTGTAGTAGGTGACTTCTGAATACTCTTCTGGCACTGTCAATCTGTTTCTTCACTTGAGCAGGTGGGTACTGTAGTTTTAAGAACTCTTGATAGAGATCTTGTAGGTTTTTGTCTCTGTCTGAGGGATTGGAGAAAATGCAGTAGTATTGTAGCGCTTGGCTGTAGACAGTGGATTGTGTGATATGGTCTGGATGAAAGCTGGAGGCATCTAGGTAGTTATAGTGGTCAGTAGGTTTCCAGTTTAGGGTGGTGTTTATGTGACTATTGCTTATTAGCAGTATAGTGTCCAGGAAGTAGATCTCTTGTGTGGACTGGTCCAGGCTGATGTTGATGTTGAAATCATGGCTGAAATTGTGGAAAAGCAGCATCACTTGCCCCATAACCTCAGCCATGCAGAACACAACGCCATCCACAGCCTCAGGAACAACTCTGACATCATAATCAAAAAGACTGACAAAGGAGGTCCTGTCGTCATTATGAATAGGTCGGAATATGAACAAGAGACTGCTAGGCAGCTCTCTAGCACCATATTCTAGAGGCCATTACCCTCTGCTCCCACTGAAGGTTACCAAAAAAACTACACCATCTGCTCAAGAAACTCCCTGAAAAAGCACAGGAACAAATCTGCACAGACACACCCCTGGAACCTCGACCAGGGGTATTCTATCTGCTACCCGAGATCCATAAACCTGGTAATCCTGGATGCCCCATCATCTCAGGCATTGGCACCCTGACAGCAGGATTGTCTGGCTATGTAGACTCTCTCCTCAGGCCTTACACTACCAGTACTCCTAGCTATACTCGAGACACCACTGACTTCCTCAGGAAACTACAATCCATCGGTGATCTTCCAGAAAATACCATCCTGGCCACTATGGACGTAGAAGCCCTCTACAGCAACATTCCACACAAAGATGGACTACAAGCCATCAGGAACAGTATCCCCAATAATGTCACAGCAAACCTGGTGGCTGAACTTTGTGACTTTGTCCTCACCCACAACTATTTCACATTTGGGGACAATATATACCTTCAAGTCAGAGGCACTGCTATGGGTACCCGCATGGCCCCACAGTATGCCAACATTTTTATGACTGACTTAGAACAACGCTTCCTCAGCTCTTGTCCCCTAACGCCCCTACTCTACTTGCGCTACATTGATGACATCTTCATCATCTGGACCCATGGAAAAGAAGCCCTTGAGGAATTCCACCATGATTTCAACAATTTCTCTCTCTCTCTCTCTCTCTCTCTCTCTCTCTCTCTCTCTATCTCTATCTATATCTATATCTCTATCTATATCTATATATATATATCTTCCTACTGTATTTTCCACTGCATGTATCTGATGAAGTGGGTTTTAGCCCACGAAAGCTTATGCCCAAATAAATTTGTTAGTCTCTAAGGTGCCACAAGTACGGCTCGTTCTTTTTATAGTCAACAGGCTCACCCTTGGGTTCTTAAAGTTAATCATGTAAGTCCATGACCGGACACCAGGATGGGCTGCCTACTTTTCACAGGGGCAACTGTTGCTTTCAGTAGGAGTGGAATCCTTGAAAATGGGACTAAATCATATGAATTTAGGTGACTGACTTTCACCAACCAAGATTAGAGATTTCAGCTTAGCCGTATATAAAATAAAATAGATTAGGAAAGAGTTTCCCCAAATCTGTATTTACCTCCCCCAAGAGATTAAACCACTTTACAATTCCAGCCATTCCTTGACCACGCAAACATTGGAACAGTCTTTTACCCTCCTTCACAAGAATGAGGCTGGTTAAGGTCGCTGAGATCGTTTTTGAAATCCTCGGATGGGAGGTGCTATTGAGTGAAAATACTGAGGGCTCAATGTTGGCATTAAGACAGAGGCCTGCACTCACCACAGTCTAGAACTGCTCTGCCTAAGCTAGAGTTCAGGGAGGCACCAGATCTTAAAGAGGCTCCCTGTGAATGCTTGGGT
Source organism: Malaclemys terrapin pileata (assembly GCF_027887155.1). Taxonomy (NCBI): domain Eukaryota; kingdom Metazoa; phylum Chordata; order Testudines; family Emydidae; genus Malaclemys; species Malaclemys terrapin. Next base: position 179,888,025 of record NC_071507.1, on the reverse strand, counting down.
AAAAATTTTTCAAGAGGCACTTCCTGCCACACTCTGTCTGCTTAACGCAGGCTAGTTTTAACAGTGGCTAAAGCCCAGTCAAGACAGTGTCCAGCCCCTGTGTATGGGAGAAACTCCTTAAGATCTGTCCCAACCTTGGACAACTGCACAGGGCACGTGTTTTATGCACCTTGTCTCATTACACAATTTCCATGCAAAAGTGACATGGAAATCAAAATGTAAAATGGTAACCATGCCATTTGTGCATGCTGGTTTTACAAATTTCCTAAGTTTAGTTAGCTTTCTCCCCCCTGCACCTTTGCAGAGTACATTTTGGCAGTTAAATGGCTGGTTCAGGCACGTTCTTTGGGCTTAGGCCCTTTTGATTGTTGAAATATGTTATTCCAAAAATCATAAACATCTGTGTAAAGGGCCTGTGAGGCATAAAAATTGCATAAATAATAGAATACCCAACCTTTGGTCTCTCAGCTTCTGCCATCTACAGAACTGAAATCTAACCATTATGCTCATACTTCTCTATATTTTACCTTTGAAATGCAGTAGCCTTACCACACTTTCAGCTTCTTCAGTTTTCTGTTACCTTTATGCTAAAGTTGTTCCAGTAAGTTCAGCCATATGTATTGATAACTGAATGCAATTAATTCCCATAAGCCAGAGATGAACATTGAACAAAACACTTTTTATTTTATTTGCAAAGTCTTAGTCATTGGTGAGTAATCAATAGCAATATATGGGAGCTTTTTCACTTACCCCCATACTGATTCACAAATTTCACTAAGCTGAAAACAACTGAGGCAAATCATCTGGGTGGAAGAATTTAATCAGAAAAATGTGAATGATTATTTGGAATTGTTTAAAAACACTTTATTAGATGCCTAATAATTACAATCCCACAACTGAGGAAGGTTGTATTGATTTTTTTAAAAAATGTGACGTTAACTATGATAGCAAATGGAAGAAAGGGGAAGTTGATAGTAATGAATATAAATCAGAAGTTAGGAATTGTAGAAAATTGTTAAAGGAAGCAAAGGGACACAAGGTGAAATCTATGGCCAGCAGAGTGAAGGACAATAATAGGGAGTTGTTTAAGTATATTAGAAACAAAAGGAATCCTAACAATGGCATTGGTGCATCACTAGATGGAAATGGTAGAATTATCAATAATAATGCAGAAAAGACAAAAGTGTTCAATAAATATTTCTGTTCTATAGTTGGGGGGGGACGGGAAGATGAGGTAGACATATAATAACACACTTACAATTTCACTAATATCTCTAAGCAGCAGCTGTTAATGTTACACATTTTTAAATCAGCAGGTCCAGATAACTTGTATCCAAAAGTTTTAAAAGAGCTGTCTGAGGAGCTCACTGGACCATTAAAGATGGTTTTCAGTAAGTCTCGGAACACTGGGTAAGTAAAAGAAGAAAGCTAATGTTCTGCCAATATTTAAAGGGGATGAACAAGATGATCTGGGTAATGATAAGCCTGTCAGTCTGACAACAGTCCAAGGGAAGATAATGTACTGTCTGATATGGGATTAGATCAGAGGTCCCCAAAATGTGGGGCGTGCCCCCTTAGGGGGGTGCAGAGAACCATTGGGGGAGCTGGAATGTAAAGTGGTTTAATCTCTTGAGGGAGGTAAATAAATGCATACAGATTTGGGGAAACTCTTCCCTAATCCCTGGCCACGTCCCCGCCCCTTCCAGAGCTGCTGTCCAACTCCCAGCTCTGGGAGGTGGGAGGGGGGCGGAGGGGACTGTGAACAGGAGTAAGGGGGCATGAGGTAACAAGTTTGGGGACCACTGGATTAGATTAATAAATCAAATGAGGGTAATATAATAAATGACAATCAACATGGGTTTATGGAGAACAGATCCTGTCAAACTAATTTGATATCTTTTATGAGATTATAAATGTGGTTGATAAAGTTAATATTGTTTCTGTAATAAACTTCTGTAACACATTTGACTTGGTACCACATGACATTTTGATTAAAAAACTAAAATGATATAGAATTAATGTAAAACATGTTAAATGGATTCAAATCTTGCTAACTGATAGGTCTCAAAACGTAACTGTAAACAGAGAGTCATTATCAAACAGAGTGTTTTTTAGTGAAGTCCCACAAGAATCAGTTCTTGGCCTTTATGATATGTTACATTTTTATCAATTACTGAAGGGAAACATAAACTCATCACTGATAAAGTCTGCACCTTCTCACTATCAGGCCCCTTTAAGGCATCTGAAATTGTGGCTCAGAATCACTGGTCAGATTTGAAAAGTTTAGGCCATAAACTATTTAATCTAGTGTGAATAAAAAAGTAGTGTAACTTGATTTCCCTTGCTTTATATTGTTTGCCTCAACAACGAGGTAATTATCTTTTATTTCTATATGTTGCCCTAAGTTTATGCTAAATGACTGGTGTTGGACACAAAGAGGCTTACACGTTTTGATGAATAATACTGGAAAATCCAGACTCTTCCCAACACCGCAGACCAGTTTAAAGATCCAAACCAAACCAAGCTGATTCAAGTTCCAGGAGATAGAAAATAGTAATCTTGAATGCACAAGCCTTGAACATAAATACACATGGGACTAGTCCAAAATTCAGAGCCAAACCTAAACCTTTTGTGGTTGATAAACATTGTTTCCATAAATTAACTCACTGTAAGCATGGAAATTCAAAAGGCAGATGAAAACATAAGGAAAAATAGCAAAATTAGTTACACAGAGACATATTCCTGTAAAATTTTACTTGCTAATACTCAGAACAGGGGAAGCCAAAGGCAATGAGGGGATCAAAAAGTACAGTGGAATGGTTTTTTAGAAGGTTCCTGACATTTCATATAATGCTTTGGATCTTTTTTCTTTTGTTATCTCTGGATGGTTTTATGAGAAGGCATTTGGAATGCAATTGAAATATTCTCTTCTAAGGTTCTAGATCAATATGCATCTTGTGGCATAAAAATAAACTCCAGACGTCTTAGGTACAAGGACTGTTTAGGTGGATGGTAACACTTCTTGCTTATTTTCGGGCCCCAGCTTCCAGCGTTAAAGGCTGAACTGAGATTTTCAAAGACCACCTGTGGAATTTGGACACCCAATTCCTGTTATCACTCAGAGTGAGTCGTGTACCAGAGGAATTGGGTGTTCAGATCCCCTAGTTGGCATTGAAAATCTCAGCCTAACTCTCTCTGATTGTTGTGACTTAGAAATGCCCCTTGAGAAGGATTGTGTGTCAATCCCGAGTTTAGCATATTTAGAATTAGGCCATTGGAGGTGATGGTGATTTGCTTTTGGTACTAACAGACAAAGTAAGCATCGTGTTGCTGCAAAAGCAAAACCATAAACTGAATTCTTTTGAGCCGGATCAGGCCTGTTGTCACATTTTTTCATGTGCTGAATGTTCAATCATTCATTGCCAAGGCTTGTATTTTGTGCACACTTGCAATTTGTTTCCAGAACATTGAGTAAAACACCCACTGCAACTACTTGCTTAGTAGTGGTAACTAATATATAGATATAAATACAGTCACTCACTCACTCCTAACCAAAATACTTACAACAGTAAAACTTTAAAGTGTAGAGCAGGCCTGTGGAATGCACCTCCAATAAGCAACCACCTGCCTTATGCAACAACTTTAAAGTATCCCAGTTGTTTCTAGGACCGTTTTATTCAATATTTAGTTACAGACCAACTTCTACAAACTGAAGGATATTTGCTTCACTTAGGTGGTCCCTTGGATGGTCATGTAAGTACAGGCATCATTATTTTTTTGTCCCTGAAACATTTTAGTGGTGTATATTTTTAGCTTTTATATGCTTTTCATATATGCTGTTGTCACTTCGGGAGTTGAGGAGCTGGTTTGAAAAGCAGCTTGTTAGAGAGTAGAATGCAAAAGAAAAGCACATGCTACAGACAGACAAGATCTATGAGCTGTAACTCCCCATCATTCCTGCCCATCTCTTTTGCTCCAAAGATGCAGGTTCATGAAGTGCTCATGTTGAAGGAGGCAAATGGCCTTGCATCACATAAGAACATAAGAACGGCCATACTGGGTCAGGCCAATGGCCCATCTAGCCCAGCATCCTGTCTTCTGACAGTGGCCAGTGCCAGATAAATCAGAAATGAACAAACAGGGCAATTTATTGAGTGATCCATCCCCAATCATCCAGTCCCAGCTTCTGGCAGTCAGAGGTTTTGGGACACACAGACCATGGGGTTGCATCCCTGAGCATCTTGGCTAATAGCCATTGATGGACCTGTCCTCCATGAATTTACCTAATTCTTTTTTGAACCCAGTTATCCTTTGGCTTTCACAACATCCTCTGGCAACAAGTTCCACAGGTTGACTGTGTGTTGTTTGAAGAAGTACTTCTTTTGTTGATTTTAAATGTGTTGCCTATTAATTTCATTGGGTGACCCCGGTTTGTGGGTTATGTGAAGGGGTATATACAACTTATTCACTTTCTCCATACCATTAATGATCTTATAGACCGCTATCATATTTCTCCCTCCCTCCCCCATTTTCTCTTTTCTAAGATGAACAGACTGTGTCATTTTAATCTCTCCTAATATGGAAGCTGTTTCATATTCTAATCACTTTTGTTGCCTTTCTCTGTACTTTTTCCAATTCTAGTAAATCCTTTTTAAGATGGGGTGACCAGAACTACACACAGTATTCAAGGTGTGGGAGTACCATGGATGCACTATGATATTTTCTGTCTTATTATCTATCCATTTCCTAATAGTTCCTAACATTCTGTTAGTTTTTTTGACTGTCGCTGCCATTTGAGCAGATGTTTCCAGGGAACTATCCACAATGACTCCAGGATCTCTTTCTGGAGCAGTAACAGCTAATTTAGATCCCACCATTTTGTATGTATAGTTGGAATTATGTTTTCCAAAGTGCATTACTTTGCATTTATCAACATTGACTTTCATCTGCTATTTTGGTGCCCAGTCACCCAGTTCTGTGAGAGCCCTTTGTAACTCTTTGCAGTCTGCTTTGGACCTATCTTGAGTAACTTTGTATTGTCTGCAAATTTGGCCATCTCACTGTTTACCCCCTTTTTCAGATCATTTATGACTATGTCCTACTACAGATCATTGTAGGTGGTGGAGTCTCCTTCCTTGGAGGTTTTTAAGGCCCGGCTTGACAAAGCCCTGGCTGGGATGATTTAGCTGGGAATTGGTCCTGCTTTGAGCAGGGGGTTGGACTAGATGACCTCTTGAGGTCCCTTCCAACTCTGATATTCTATGATTCTATGATTGGGGGACTGCTATTGACCACTTTCCATTGTGAAAACTGACCATTTATTCTTACCCTTTGTTTCCTATCTTTTAACCAGTTACTGATCCAGGAGAGGACCTTCCCTCTTATGCCATGACTGCCTATTTTGCTTAAGAGCCTTTGGTGAGAGACCTTATGAAAGGCTTTCTGAAAGTCCAAATACACTATATCCACTGGATCATCCTGGACCACATGTTTGTTGACCCCCTCAGAGAATTCTAATAGACTGATGAGACATGATTTCCCTTTACAAAAGCTTCCCCAACATATATTCATCTGTGTGTCTGATCATTCTGTTCTTTACTATAGTTTCAACCAATTAGCCCAATACTGCAGTTAGTTTACTGGCCTATAATTGCCAGGATCAACTCTGGAGCCTTTAAATCAGCCATCCACCACTCATCTGGTACAGAGGCTGATTTAAGCAATAGGTTACATACCATAGTTAGTAGTTCTGCAATTTCATATTTGAATTCCTTCAGAACTCTTAGGTGAATACCATCTGGTCCTTATGACTTATTACTGTTCAATTTATCAATTTGTTCCAGAACCTCCTCTACTGACATATCAATATGGGACAGTTTCTCAGATTTGTCACCTAAAAAGAATTGCTCATGTGTGAGAATTTCCTTCACATCCTCAGCAGTGAAGACTGATGCAAAGAATTCATTTAGTTTCTCTGCAACGGCCTTGTCTTTCTTGAGTGCTCCTTTAGGACCTCAGTCATCCAGTGGCCTCACTTATTGTTTGGTAGGCTTCCTGTTTCTGAAGTACTTAAAAAAATAGCTGTTGGTTTTTGTCTTTTGCTAATTGCTCTTCAAATTCTATTTTGGTCCGCCTAATTATACTTTTACACTTGACTTCCCAGAGTTTGTTTCTTTCCATTTTCCTTGGAATTTGACTTTTAATTTTTAAAAGATGTCTTTTTGTCTGTAACCACCTCTTTTACTCTGTTTAGCCATGGTGGCATTTTTGGTTATCTTACAAAAACAAAAACAAAAAAAAGTTGTTGTTTTTTAATTTGGGGTATTCTTTGAGCCTCTAATATGAAGGGTTTTTTTTTAAAGTTTCCATGCAGCTTGCAAGCATTTCATTCTTGTGACAGTTCCTTTTAATTTCCATTTAGCCTCCTCATTTTTGTGTAGTTCCCCTTTTTGAAGTTAAATGCTATTCTGGTAGGTGCAAAAAGAAGAACAGGAGTACTTGTGGCACCTTAGAGACTAACAAATTTATTAGAGCATAAGCTTTCGTGGACTACAGCCCACTTCTTCGGAAGAAGTGGGCTGTAGTCCACGAAAGCTTATGCTCTAATAAATTTGTTAGTCTCTAAGGTGCCACAAGTACTCCTGTTCTTCTTTAGAAGTGGGCTGTAGTCCACGAAAGCTTATGCTCTAATAAATTTGTTAGTCTCTAAGGTGCCACAAGTACTCCTGTTCTTCTTTTTGCGGATACAGACTAACATGGCTGCTACTCTGAAACCTATCATTCTGGTATGTGTGTTTGGTATTTTCCCTTGTACAAAGATGTTAAATTTTAATTACACTATGGCCACTAATAAAATCATAGAATAATAGGGTTAGAAGGGACCACAAGGGTCATCTAGTCTAACCCCCTGCCAAGATGCAGGATTTGTTGTGTCTAAAATATCCAGGACAGATGGCTATCCAGCCTCCTTTTGAAAACCTCCAATGAAGTCCCAAGTCAGTCTGTTCCATTGTCCTACGGTTCTTACAGTTAGGAATTTTTTCCTGAGATTTAATTTAAATCTGCTATGCTGTAGTTTGAACGCATTGCCTCTCGTCCTGCCCTCAGTGGCAAGAAAGAACAACTTTTCTTCATCTCTTTTATGGTAGCCTTTCAAGTATTTGAAAACTGCTATCATATCCCCTATTAATCGCCTCTTTTCCAAACTAAACCTACCCAGTTCCTTCAGCCTTTGCTCACATGGCTGTATTACATCCTTTTGATCATCTTTGTCACTTGCCTCTGGATCCTTTCCAGTTTCTCTACATCCTTTCTATGCATTAGTGACCTAAATTGGACACAGTACTCTAGCTGACGCCTAACCAACACCAAGTAGAATGATACTGTCACCTCCCGTGACTTGCATGCTATGTCTCTGTTGATGCAACCTAAAGTTTAATTTGCTTTTTTTTTCAACAGCATCGCATTGCTGATGCATGTTGAGGTTGTGATCCACTGCAACTCCCAGATTCTTCTCAGCAGTGCTGATGCCAAGCCAGTTATCCCCCATTCTGTATTTGTGCATTTGGTTTTTCTTCCTTAAGTGTAGCACCTTACATTTGTCTTTGTTGAATTTCATTTTGTTGCCTGTAGCCCAATTCTCCAATTTATCAAGTCCCTCTGAATTTTAGCTCTATCCTTCAAAGTGTTAGCAACACCCCCCCTCCCAGCTTTGTGTCATCTGCAAACTTGATTAGTATGCTCTCTATACCTACATATAGATCATTAATAAAGAATTTAAACAACATCGGAACTCAGAACAAATCTCTGTGGAACCCCACTTGAGACCTCCCTCCATCCGACATCATTCCATTAATAGTTTGCGGTAGTTTAACCAATTATATATCTACTTAACAGTAATTCTGTTGAGCCCGTACTTCTCCAGCTTACATATCAAAATGTCATGTGGGCCAGTGTCAAAAGCCTTACTGAACTCCAGATATATTATGTCCACTGCATTCCCCATCCACCAAACCAGTTAACCTGTGAAAGAAGGAAATCAAGCTGGTTTGGCATGATTTGTTCTTGGTAAATCCATGCTGGCTGCCAGTGATTACCCCTGCATACTCCAGGTATTTGCAAATTGAATGTTTTACACATTGCTCTAATAGCTTCCCAGGTATCGAGGTCAGGATGACTGGTCTACAGTTCCCCAGCTCTCCTTTTCCCCTTTTTTAAAGATGGGCACTATGTTAGCCCTTCTGCAGTTTTCTGGGACCCCTCCTGTCATTCATGAGTTAGTAAATATTATTGCCAGTGGCGCCAAGATTTCTTCAGCTAATTCCTTCTTTACTTTGGGTGAATAGCATCAGGCCCCACTAATTTTGAATTCATTCAAATTGGTCAGAAGATCTCAGATGTGTTCTTTACTTATCCCAATCTTCATTTACTTTCCCTTTATTGTCTATGGTAACTTTGTTAGTCATCCGTCACATGTTATTTTTTGTGAGGAGACTGAAGCAAAGTAGGCATTGAGCAGCTTTGCCTTCCTATCATCTTCCTTTACCAGCTCACCTTCGGACCAACACCATCCTTCATCTTTATTTTTTGTCTGGCATATTTGTAGATCTCCTTCTTGTTCTCGCTAACATTTCTTGTCAGCTGTAACTCATTCTTTGCCTTGGCTTTCCTGATTTTGTTCCTACACGCTTGTGCTGTTCCCATGTGTACTTCCTTAGTGACGTGCCCCTCCTTCCATTTCCTGTATGTATCCTTTTTGGTTTTTAGATTGCTAAAGAGCTCCTTGTGCAGCCACATTTGCCTCCTGTGGCTCTTCTTAACTTTCCCCTGTGTCAGAGTAGCTTGATGTTGAGGCTCTAGTATTACATATTTTAGGAACTGCCAGCCCTCCTCTACTCCTTTTCTTCCTATTTGGTCTTTCTGTGGGACCTGGCCTACTATTTCTCTGAGTCAGTTGAAATCTACCTTTCTCAAGACCAGTGTCCTTGTTTTGCTGTTCTCATGTCTTTTTTTTCCCCATAGGATCTTGAATTCTATCAGATCATGATCACTTCCTCCCAAATCACTGATCACCTTCGCGTTCCCAACTAATTCAACCCTGTTGTCACAACCAGATCCAAAATGGATAACCCCCTACGCTATTTCCTCAACTTTCTGAATGAGAGAGTTGTCCCCTATACACACTAGGAATTTGCAGGACATATTATATTTTGCTGTAATAATCTTCCAACAGATATGAGGGAAGCTAAAATCCCCCATTAATATTAGCTCATGTGTTAGCTAATCTTGTTACCTGCTTGTAGAATGACTCATCCACTTTCTCTTCCTGCGTTGGTGATCTATAATAGACCCCTACCATACCAGACCAGCTATATTCACCTCCTGGGTTAGATCCTATGTGCCACTTAAGATTAAATCAATAATTGCCTCTCCCCTTGTGGGTTCCAGGACTAGCTGTTCCAAGCAGCAGTCATCTGAAAATCTGACAGGATGAGAGATGGTGAGCTATGTGGCCGGCACAAAGGAGAGTTCAGGTAAGGCTAGAGAAAAATTGAGAGGTGCTGCTTTGCTATTAAGGGCCTGGATATAAATGTACATGAAACCTAATCTACATGAAAACCTGAAAATCTTTTAAAGAAAGCATTAGGTTAGGCTTCTCATGTGCTCCAAGCTAGCACCTCTGCCTCCCCTCCTCACAGGCAGATCTGAAGCTTGAGGAAACTTGTTAGTGTTTTTTCGTAAAGCTCCAACTCCTGGTGTCATGTGATAGTTTTTGACTTTTTAATGAAAGCTGAGATTCTCTCAAAAACAAACAATGTCTAACCCTCACTGAGGCAGAGAAGAGCCTGAAAATGTGACATGGGTGCGCCCAAAGGACTCAGAAACCAGAGGCAAATAAAAACCCAATTTTTAAAAAAATCCCATTATTTTTTAAGCCAATCTCAAGATTTTTTTTTTGTGGGAGCCTGAATCGTGATTTTTGAATGCTTGGAGTTGATAATACTAGAACCTTTGCAACATAGGCAGCATATGCCTTTTCCAGCTCCCCACTATTTGAGTTCACTCTCCTAAACATTAGCCAGCCAGTTTGTCACAGTGGCAACTATTGAGATTGTTTCCCCTACCCTTTCTCCAAACCTACCAGCCTTTGATGTAGGGGAGTCTTTCCTCAGTGTCACAGCCTCTCAGCATAGCAGCTGGAACTTCCCTTCTTCTTAGATCCTCATTAGGTGTTTCCAAGGGTAAAATTTTCAAAAACACCTTGGTCTAATTTTCAAAAGTGACTGAAGCATTTAGAAGCCTCAGGCTGGTCTAAACTACAGGCTGGTGCTTGCACAGCTATGTCCAATCAGGGGTCTGATCTCTGACTAACATAGCTTTACTGAGCCTTACACACACACACTCTATCTGTCTATCTCTATCTATATCTATAATCTATATCTATAGAGATATATATCTTGCAGTAGCAATAGTTTTAGAGCACCCTAGATAGTTACCCAAAGTCTGAGATGGTTTTGAGTGATCAACAGCCAGACTTCTGGGGGCCCTCCTTCCATCCAGCTGCTGTGGGGAAGATGTCAGTGTCTGCTTGAAGAAAAGCTCCCTCAAACTGCTTCAAAGTGTATTTTTTTTATTTAATTTTTATAGCTAACAAACAAAACACATAACTCATAGTGACTCCTAGTGGGTCACCACAGTAATCCCTAGTGGGTCAACAATTTTTCTAGCTTTAGCAAATTGCTCGTTATTCCTTATTAACAAAGCATTTTTGTATTTTTAACCATAACAACAAAACTTGTATGTCAGGGGCACTGAGAACAAAGGTCTGCTATTTACACAAGCCCTTTTATTTTTATGATCCATTAACTTTGTCCCATTTTTTTTATTTTGATTAGCAAAATAGGCAGCAGATTTAAAACAAACAAAAGGAAGTATTTTTTCACACAACACACAGTCAACCTGTGGAACTCCTTGCCAGAGGATGTTGTGAAAGCCACAACTATAACAGGGTTCAAAAAAGAACTAGATAAATTCATGGAGGATAGGTCCATCTATGGCTATTAGCCAGAATGGGCAGAGATGGTGTCCCTAGCCTTTGTCTGCCAAAAGCTGGGAATGAGCAACGGGATGGATCACTTGATGATTTTCTGTTCATTCCCTCTGGGGCACCTGACATTGGTCACTGTCGGAAGACAGGATACTGGGCTAGATGGACCTTTAGTCTGACCCAGTATGTCCATTCTTATGTTTGCGGATTATACCAAACTGGGAGGGATTGCAACTGCTTTGGAGGACAGGGTCATAATTCAAAATGATCTGGACAAATTGGAGAAATGGTCTGAGTTAAACAGGATGAAGTTTAACAAAGACAAATGCAAAGTGCTCCACTTAGGAAGAAACAATCAGTTTCACACATACAGAATGGGAAGAGACTGTCTAGGAAGGAGTACGGCAGAAAGGGATCTGGGGTTATAGTGGACCACAAGCTAAATATGAGTCAACAGTGTGATGCTGTTGCAAAAAAAGCAAACATGATTCTGGGATGTATTAACAGGTGTGTTGTGAGCAAGACACGAGAAGTCATTCTTCCGCTCTACTCTGCTCTGGTTAGGCCTCAGCTCGAGTATTGTGTCCAGTTCTGGGCACCGCATTTCAAGAAAGATGTGGAGAAATTGGAAAGGGTCCAGAGAAGAGCAACAAGAATGATTAAAGGTCTTGAGAACATGACCTTTGAAGGAAGGCTGAAGGAATTGGGTTTGTTTAGTTTGGAAAAGAGAAGACTGAGAGGGGACATGATAGCAGTTTTCAGATATCTAAAAGGGTGTCATAAGGAGGAGGGAGAAAACTTGTTCACCCTAGCCTCTAAGGATAGAACAAGAAGCAATGGTCTTAAAACTGCAGCAAGGGAGGTCTAGGTTGGACATTAGGAAAAAGTTCCTAACTGTCAGGGTGGTTAAACACTGGAATAAATTGCCTAGGGAGGTTGTGGAATCTCCATCTCTGGAGATATTTAAGTGTAGGTTAGATAAATGTCTATCAGGGATGGTCTAGACAGTATTTGGTCCTGCCATGCGGGCAGTGGACTGGACTCGATGACCTCTCGAGGTCCCTTCCAGTCCTAGAATCTATGAATCTATGAATCATGCAGCTGTTTGGCCTTGTTATGAGAATCCTACCAATTATGCCTAACTATGTGGTATTTGGTTTTTAGCTAATGGTGGCTGGACACACAAAATGGCTGCAGTTATGTCAAGTTCAATTCTCTCATTATAAGTCTACCAGTGTTTCTATACCATTAACAAGCTTCTAGTGTAGTCTCATTGAAAGATAATAGAACATAAGCTTCTAAATGCCTAAAGTACTTTTGAAAATAAGATTTAGACTCCTTAGGTGCTTTTGAAAATTTTACTATTAGACCCATCAATAAGTGGGTATAGGGTGTTAAAAACCAATCTCCATGTAAAAGCTCTTGGGGGGGAAAAAAGAATGAGGATTTAAAGATTTAAGGCCTTTTAAACTTGGTCAAGTTGTCTGGGCAGAGACAGCAACCCTATAAAGAACCGCTTTAATCAAAAAATGGCATTTCAATCCCACGGGAATGTTCAATATTTCTAATTTTGTTTTAATCCCAAATCAGGATCAAAATATCAAAACTTTTTCACAAAATGAGTAGTTCTAAAAAAAAATTGAAAATGTTGACATTTTTAGTTTTGGGTTATTTGAATGTTAACCTCTGTTCACCTCAGCCACTGTGGCGCTCAGAACTCCAGAGAAGCTGTAGTTTGGAACACTCATGTCTCCATTCTTCCCTACGGGTTAGTCTCCCTGGACAGGTTACATCTTACATGATGCACCATGGCAGTTTAGCCAGAGGGAAGACTGTGGTGTATCATGGGAGATCTTGTTCAGCTGGGCAAACCCAGCCTATAGGAGAAGAATGGGGGTATGAGGCAACCAAACTTCAACTCCCATGGGGTACCTAAGTTGCCCGGGTGGACACATGAATGTTGAACCAACGTGAAACTAAATGTGTCCTTTTGATTTTTTTTTCCCAACAGAAAATCAAAAAATAATGGCAAAATTGATATTTTCCAGTGGAAAATATCAATTTTGCAGAAACCACATTTTCTATCAAAAACTATTTTGACAGAAAATTTCCTAGTAGTTTCAGTGCATTACTGCAGCTGGTTCTGCCACAGGGCAGAGTAAATACAGCCTTTCTTCTCTACAATCTATTCTTATTGCAGTGCAGATGAAAGCTTTCTTTTCAATTTCTCCAGTTTTCTGCTGCATTTTCTTCAAAGCTTAACTTTCCTGAAGGCTATAATTGAATCTTCTTTTTTTTTTTTAATCTTTGTCAGCCACCATGCAAATATTGTTGCAGGTTTCCTGGTAAAAGAGTGAAGGCATTATCTAAGAACATTTTTATCGTGGACACTTCACGAGCAGCACACATAAAAATGTGCTCATTGCATGTACCTCTATAAACATATTATGTGTTTCCAGCCCCATTTTAACTTCAATGGAACTAACATTGTGCATATGCTTAAGTATATGCCTATGTGTTTTGCTGAATAGTAATGGGCTTCAGCATATGCTTAAAATTAAGCATGCACTTGAGTATTTTGTTGAATCAGGGCTCTAGGGTCTTATTGAACAGTTCCTTTCCCCCCTGCAACCTCCCAGTTAACTTTAATAGCTAATCTGACATTCCTATTATAAATCACTGAAATTCTAAACAGAAGGAGCAATTTTCTCTTTTCTTAAAGACAAAATTGAGCTTATTGCCATGAAACAGAAACATGAGTACCCACCAAATGTCAGACTCTGCACTATTGAAGTCAATAAGAGCTTTTCCATTGACTTAGATGGGCATCGGATCAAACCCCCAAAAGATCGGAACTCAAAGCTGAACAGCAAAGGATGGTAATGTGTTTGGAATCACATGGATCAATGGGTGAAAGAAAAACAATGGAAGAAAGAATGAGATCGAAGACTTATGAAAGTCTAAAAAGAACCTACTGTGGCAATAGACAGGTCATACTATCAGAAAAATAGAAAGGATGGGGGAGAGAGCATTATTAGGTCAGAACTGAGATCAGCATTTATGTCCAGAAGGAGTCCACAGCAAACAACATAGGAAGACAAATGGCAATTATTTTTCCAAAATCTATGTCATTGATCCTGAACAGGGATGTTTAACAGAATGCCCTGTACTGGTTTCTTTTAGAATATATTGGAATGGAAAACAGATAAGCTATGAAAAAGAGAGGTTACTCCTTAACTTCATACCAAAAACTGATTTAGCTGTCTGATAAAATCTGAAAGTGCTCAGACTGAAAGATATGTTTTCTTACCATTACCCCATTGTAGATTCAAAAAGACAATATTTAGTGACTCAGATCTTCCTGATTCCTTTTAATGAATGCATTACAAAGAGAGCAACAGAAAACAAAAGCCATTCTTGTTTGTTTTTAGCAGGGAGGCAGCGTAGATTGTTCTTTGGTTTGATGGCGTGTGGGACACTGACAGAGCAGTGAGATTGTCTTTGTACAGAATCTCAACAGGAGCACACTCAGTTTTGGGTAGCTTGTAGTAATGCAGAATAAAGGTATAGATACAAATAAATATACAAATATGTAACTATGCAAAAACACAATATTTGTGTAAAGCAAAGGAGAAAGCATTACTTTCACTGAGGTAATAGGACAAACTAAGGATTAACTATCCCTGCAGTACAGCTGGAACAATCTTGCTATTTATCTCACTAGATATTTACCATACCTGAGGTGTTTGCTACACTTAGGTGGGGAATACTGCAAATTTCATGGTAAAGTTAAGTGCTGAACATCACATATATGCCAAAATTTTGATAGGTTGTGCTGCAGGAAAATGGAAATAAAATAAAATGAGTAAATTGAATATTAGTTTGTCTAATTAAAATCTGGCAATAAAAAGTGTGAAAATTACAATACTTTTCTGAGAAAAGAGGAAGAAGTGTGTGTGTGTGTGTGTGTGTGTATATATATATATTCATATTCTGCCATGCAAAGTGGAAGTATTGGATTCTCTTCCATCACTAGAGTTACATGAAATTGTTGTGTATGTTTATAATAAATTGGGGGTTCTTGTGTCTCCCTCATAGGTAGAGGCCATTCTAGCCTTCATTTCAATGGTGGCCAGAAACCTCAACCACTGTCAGGGCCCCATTGTGCTAGGTACTGTAAAAACACATAGTGAGGCCTGAAGAGTTTGCAGTCTGAAAAATCATCCAGCTACACAAATGGGAAACAGAGCAATGAAGTGACTGGCCCAATGTCACCCAACACATCAGTATCAGAGACAAGAACAGAGTTTACATCTTCAGAGTCCCAGTCTAGGGCCTTATCCACTAGACCAAGCTGAACCTTCGCATTAACCAGTTAATTACCTCAGTTGTTGGCCATATCTAAGAGCAAGAGGGTAGCTTAGTTTTTGACTCCATTCAGTCCTTGTCTCCCATGATGAAACTTACAGTAAAGCTACTGACTGGTGTGTGTTAGTGGATTTTGTGATGTAGACACCTTTCCCCAGAGGACTGCATCATAACTACCAACTCATTTTGCACAGACTATTAAACATCCATCACATGGAAATGACTTGTGGTCATTACTGAGTGGATCAGATTTAAACCAATGATCTATGTTTGGAGCAAAGGCATATTCAGGCCTGAAAAAGTTTGTTCTGATAATGGTTAACAGCTCAGCATAAGTAGAACTGGAATGTGTAACTGCAGAGTAATCATGTTTGGTGTAATGCATGTGTAAAAAAGATGCAGCGTGATCATGTTTGTGAGGTAATGAGAAGATGGAAGCAGCTACAGAGTTAGAAAAGACAGGTTTGAGTTAACACAAAACTTGCACTGACGGGGCTGTCCAATGGCTAGGGAAATGAAATAGCAAAAGTTATACGTAGCCAGCCTAACAAAGGGAAGCTGAAGCTAGTCCTGGAGGTGTGAGGTGTTACCCCGATTAGCTTCCCACCTGCAGGTAAGTGATCATTGCTTGCTAGTGTTTTGCCTTAATAAAGAGTTGTGACTCCAATCTGCTGAGTGGTGAATCTCAATCCAACAACCTAGAGTTGAAGAGTTATGATAGTATTAAATTGTTTTCTACCATAAAGTAAGCAGTGTTATCTCAAAATGTAGTTGGAAGAGTCAGTGTATGGAAGTGCAGCTTTATAACCATTATTTGTTGCACCCTTAATACCACTCAAAGCAAAATCAGCCAGTTTACTATTTACTAAATACTATTCAATTAAGATATTAGCCAGTCATGATTTATACAAAGTTCAGCTTTGATTTTGTCTTCCTTTGTTTCACCTGCTGCACAGTGGTTGCAGCATTACCAAATGCTGAAAAGTTTGTTGGTGATAAAATCTATAGACAGGAGAAAAACCTGCAAATGAATCAAGGGCAAAAAAATGACCCTGGTATATAGTTTTTAATAGAAATCATAGAAATGCAGGACTGGAAGGGACTTCGATAGGTCATCTAGCCCAGTTCCCTGTACTGAAGAATACAATCATGCCTACTGCTTGATCTTGGAAATGGTCCATAATGAGGATCCTACACTTTTCCTCTGGTTGAGTTCTGCATGGATTGATGTCCATGAATTGATGTACACATGAGTAATTGAATGCTCTGCATAGTTACTGTTAACATTGTTGTCTGTCTGTATGATATCCAACTCTAAATGGAATTAGAAGCTGATTTGAATCCATTTATAAATTCCTTAAGAAATCATTGACATATGTGTACCTGTCCCATAGTTAAAAATAAGGATACCCAAGCCTCACATACCACTTTGGCCAGGACAAAAGGCAGTTGTTCTATAAGGAAAAATTGCCTTTCTGTCCTTCATATTTTGTATCTTTTCAAATCTGATTCACATTCAGGACAGAATAGGCATTTTCCCCATTATTCGCTTCCTAGAATATTTAGGGAATGTAAATTTGAAATAATTTTATTATGACCTGAATATAAAGCACAGCTGTACTTGGCACCTCATTGTTCTGCTACTGAAAATATCCTTTTGGTATTTGTTCAAGACATTTTTCATTCCAGCTGCAGTTTTCACACTGTTTCCAGTAAGAATTTTAAAAACATAGAACAGGATTAACCTACTTTTAGGCCTCTTCTGCAGCATATTATGTGACTATATAACAAAAGGACAATGGCTTCTTTCACAGAACTTCAGTACTAGTGACTTCACGTGCCTTACAAACCAGAAACTGGACAGTAATACTTATCTCATATTGCCTGGGGTCATCGGTGCTTGTATATACAGATAATGCATATGGGAGAAGATCTTCTTCTATGCCCTGAGTGCAGTACATAGGAATGGAGAACAACGTTATCAGCATAAACAGAAGAAAGAACCCATGATTTCAATGAGCTACTCAATTATTTAGAAAAAACACCATGGAAGATACATGGCTGAAAAACAACACATCTGACATAATTCCATCAGTGATTTAGGAAGTGAACTCGCACACACACACACACACAAGATTTGAAGAAGATTTTAATTACTTACTCCTCACTTTTTACATCCTACATCCTGGACATATTATTGACCTGCTCCCAGGTCCTTCATTTTGAGTGCAATAACGTGAAGCTGAAAGTGAAAAGGTGTGAATTTGCTTCTTGAAAATATCAGAATGTTTTGCCTGTGTATCCACTGCAAACCTCACCATCTTTCACTCCATGCTTCTTTTACCTTACCTTCTCCAACAGAAACACAGTATTCATATATTATGTGTATATAATATATAAAAAACCCAAACATGCCTCCACCAATGGAAAACATACATAGCATTGCATGCACAATTTCCCACCCAGGGAGAGGATGACATTGAACAAACCACATGGGAGTCACATCACTTACTGCAGTAGTGGAAGGATCTCAGATATGACAGTGATGAGACTGGTGTAAGGCCCTGTATAGAATCAAACAGTATTATCAATTCAATATGTGCAAGCATGTGAATACAATGAAAACATCTTAAACAAAAGTAATAAACGCTGTCTTACTCCCACCACCATCAGTGGAAAATATTACTCCTTTCTTTGCATTTCTATAAGTAGTAGTTAAACAGAAAATATTCTTGAAACTGAACATTCAGTGTCACAGTCTTAGTTGTAAATGTTTTTCAGATGCCGAAACCTCATTGAGACTTGTATTTCAGTATGAGTCATATTTCATCACAGTATGTACATTTTGTTGTTAATTTCCATTGAGGGATTGTCTTATAGAACACGTCAGTGGAAACCTTGTTGTTTCCAAAAGAATATTGTATCATCTTAATGCAGTTTAGATCCAGTGCCTGCAGCTGACTTCTGTTTAAGACTTGTTTCATTTAAGTTTATAACATTCTTAAAGACTTAATTCTTATTCATAAGTGCTTGCATCTAAGTCATTAGTCTTATTATTGATGTGATGTAGCACAAGTTATCCTACTAAAAGTTGTTCTCAGCTCAATGGTTAAGCAAAACATCAATCTGGCCCCAGGGCTCAAAGCTAAGCTTTCAGTTCATTACATTTTAAAGATTGCAAATAGTCAGAAGGGCTGGAATATGTAACTTGTTATATACAGTAAACGCATATAATAGTTATATAACTTAATGTTCATATCAGATGTTGAAACATAATAGGAAAATCAGACACAGGTTCATAAAAATGTCTCAGAGGAGCAGTTTCAAGTATATTTTGACTAAACACACAAAAAGTGATGCATTTTTGAATGTAATCAATTTTCTCACCATTTCCAAATGAAATGCATATTTTTTCAGCTGTTCAACTTTTGTAATAGTGCTGGCATAAATACTTTGGCATATTCTCAGATTCTTGTGAGTTTAAATTGGTTTTATACATGGGGAGTTAACTTTAAATACATTTATTGAAATTGCATCAGAGTTCCCATTTACCTGGGTTTCTAACACTACAGAATAGCATTATAAACAGGACCACGTTTTTGTCATAGAAATTTCTAGGGAAATTTATAGGTTCATCATAGTAAAAAGGCAAAAGTTATGGTAACATAGTGAAAATAAAATCAAGAGTCACTGTTATTACTTTCAGAGTAGTAGCCGTGTTAGTCTGTATCAGCAAAAACAACGAAGAGTCTTTGTGGCACCTTAGAGACTAACAAATTTATTTGGGCAGAAGCTTTTGTGGGCTAGAACCCACTTCATCAGATGCATGAAGTGAAAAATACAGGAGCAGGTATACATTTATTTGGACATAAATTAAATTAATAAATTAAATTAATTTCTCCAATACTAATTTCTCCCTACTGCTACTCACACCTTCTTGTCAATGGTCTGTAATGGGCCACTCTCTTACCACTTCAAAAGTTATTTTTCCTCCCTTGGTATCCTGCTGTTAATCAATTTATCTCATTAGACTGACCTCACACTTTGTAAAGCAACCCCCAGCCTCTGATGTATTTATACCTGCTCCTGTATTTTTCACTTCATGCATCTGATTAAGTGGGTTCTAGCCCATGAAAGCTTCTGCCCAAATAAATGTGTTAGTCTCTAAGGTGCCACAAGGACTCCTCATTGTTTTTGTTATTACTTTGTGCCTTTGTTTTTAATGTTTAGGGAAAATAACAAGAGAAGTGCACGTGCCCTGTTAACAGTGAACAGAGTTGCCCAATCACAGTAAACCATAATTACTACAAATAACCGAGACTGGATATCTTTCTAAACGATATGCTATAGCTCAAACTGAAGTAATGAATTTGCTGCAGAAGTTACTGTGGGACTGTGTTACCAGATGGCCAGATTAGAGGATCATAGCGGTCCCTTCTGCACTTAAAATCCCAGCCTGGCATTCTACATTCTAAAACAATAAGGTTGTATTTCTTTCATGACACAAAGCACTTCACAATTATTTGGTGAATCCAAATTCTCAAGTAACCGTTTCTCTAGTGTCACAGCAGTATAGTTTTTGATCAAGTGTTCTCTAAATGTGCGATCTTGCTCCCATTACCTTAAATGGGAGTTTTGCCATTTAATTCAGTGAACAACCAGGCCTTAATATCCTCCATTGGAGGTCAAGGCCCAAACTCTGTATTGAGAGCTGCCAGTATTGAGGAGCTGCTTCCTGGACAGTCTTATTTACTTCAATAGGATTCATCATAGGAGAAGGTTTCTGTAGTCAGAACATTACAATATTCTCCCTCTTGTAGCTCTCAGGACTCCTCATGTTTTTTCCACCTTTTCACCATTATATCTGCCATACACAGTGAGAAATCCCCTAATGTCAAAATGTTGTTTTGTATATCATGGAATCCTTGACTCCCATGGCAGCCATGACAAAAGTACAGCATAGCTTACAAAATGTGGTGTCAGCAGCACTGTGGGGCCATTGAACATAACTTCATGGAAAAACCACTCTTCTCCCAGCCCAGCTCCTACTTTCATCAAAGTCAATGGCAAAGCTCCCAGTTTCAGTGGGAGATAGATCAGACCCTTAGTCCTTGAAGTGGTTTCCCACATACCTAAGGCTGAAGGGGCAGTTTTGCCTTTCCCCCATCAAATCATATAGACTGACCCTGTTCCCATTGAAATCAATAGGAGCTTTGCTATTGGCTTAAATGGGAACAGTATGGGGGGCCTGATTTTTGAAAGAATAATACATTGGTGCTTAATGTGTCATGCAGACCTCCTCAGTTGAAAATGCCTTTAATACTTCCAAGTTTCCATCTACCTTTCCTGGATAGACATGAACATCTAATTCTGTAATTTTGGGTTCAGCTAACATTTAACACATAGTCATATTCCTTTTTGTCTTTTTTTTTTTAAAGAAATATTTAACATGTTCCACAATGTTAAGGGATGCCAAGAAATCCTTCCAGCAAGTAAGGTTTCATGAATCTAGCTAGCTAGGAAGAATAAATAATGACCTTTTCCCTATGCCAGCAAATATAAAACTTCCATATTTCCACAGGCACAATCTTAATGGCCGTCTAAGATGTCTGATATAGTTATGATTTAAGCAGTGTTTATGGGAGTTGACCAAGGAATTTACTTGATATCACAGAGCAATACAAAACACATGAGTAAATTACGCATACAGATAGCCACATACAATTCACTGACGGTGAAATGGGGCATACTTGGACTACAAAAGCATACTTTTTGCACATGTGCATTCTGTGCATACACATGCATGTGATTTCTAGTTGATTCATGGTTTATAATATCCCCTGGAAACTTGAATCTAAACCATGTCTCTTGTTTCCTTCCCAGCGTTTCCTTCCCTCTACTGCATATGCACAGGGTTGATATTTACTCTAATGCTGCTTGCAAATGCTGAGATTGATATTTTTATATACACAAGGCAGAAGAGCATTACAGCATATTTAAAGGATAATCACCCATATAAAGAATGATTCATTTTACAAAGCATTACTAAAGAGAGTCAGTTAATTTCTGTGTCTGCCAACACTGACAATATTAGTTCCTCATAGCTATTTCTCCATATAACTATATAACTTTTTAATTTACCAAATCTTTGATGTTCAGGTTTCCAGATACAGTCAAAGAGGAACACTCAGAACAACAATAATATTTCCATTTTCACACATTTTACACTATAAAAACATGTCTGTCAAAACAGGGTAAAGAGAATTTCCATTCAAATTCTGTAGTGCTAAATTCTTAAATTAAACACAAGATGGTCACAATTTTCATTTTAGGTACCCTACTTGAGAATCCATTGACCTATTTTTCAAATGTGTTTAGCTCCTTCAGTTCTAAGTAAAATCAGTGGAAGCTGGTATACACTACAGACCACATCTACACTACAGACTTCTGCCCTGCAATGGTGTGAAGAGGTGTGAACCCTGACTGAAAATGCTATGCCAGCAGAAGTTCCTAGTATGGTTTTACTAAACTGGTCTAGCTGTGTCCACTCTAGAAGTGCTTTGCCAGTACGGTGGCATTAAAACACTCCTAGTGTAGACATGGTCTTATGTTGAAGTTGTTATTACAATAGCTCTGTGATGGGTTGTTCGTCCCACACCCGAAAGGAAAGGTTTAAAAGCAAGCTAGGGAGTCTGCCCAGGGAGCAGCCAATCGGGGCCCAGCTGGTTCACATAAAAGCAGCTGCAGCGCCAGACACAGTCGGTTGCTGTGGGAGCCTAGGAGTGAAGATTGTGTTCCTAGTGAGCTGCAGGAAGGGTTGCACCTTGGACAGAACAGTTGCCAACAGGGACCAGGGAAGTGAGAGGAAGCTCCTGGCTGACTGCTGGGACATGCTGGCTGGAGGCCCTGAGAAGAGGGTGAAGTAGGTGCTAGGGCCGCAGGGAAGTGGCTTAGGGAATGAAGCAGCACTGGCGGAGAAGTTAAGGAGAGGCAGCACAAGGCTGCTATTTACATGGTCCCGGGACCCGGAGTTGTGGGTGGATGTGGTCCCCCCCACCACTCACCACTGGGGAAGTGGCTGGGTTATAGAACTGGGAGATACTTAACATGAGGAGGAAAGGAGTCCAGGAGAGCTGGCTGTATTTTAAAGAATCCTTATTGAGGGCACAGGAACAAACCATCCTGATGTGTAGAAAGAATAGTAAATATGGCCGACGACCAGCTTGGCATAACAGTGAAATACTTGCTGATCTTAAACACAAAAAAAAGAAGCTACAAGATGTGGAAGATTGGACAAATGACCAGGGAGGAGTATAAAAATACTGCTCAGCCATGCAGGAGTGAAATCAGGAAGGCCAAATCACACTTGGAGTTGTAGCTAGCAAGGGATGTTAAGAGTAACAAGAAGGGTTTCTACACGTATGTTAGCAACAAGAAGAAGGTCAAGGAAAGTGTGGGATCCTTGCTGAATGGGGGAGCCGACCTAGTGACAGAGGATGTGGAAAAAGCTAATGTACTCAATGCTTTTTTTTCCTCTGTCTTCATGAACAAGGTCAGCTCCCAGACTACTGCACTGGGCAGCACAGTATGGGGAGGAGGTGACCAGCCCTCTGTGGAGAAAGAAGTGGTTCAGGACTATTTAGAAAAACTGGATGAGCACATGTCCATGGGTCCGGATGCGCTGCATCCGAGGGTGCTAAAGGAGTTGGCGGATGTGATTGCGGAGACATTGGCCATTATCTTTGAAAACTCATGGCAATTGGGGGAGCTCCCGGATGACTGGAAAAAGGCTAATGTAGTGCCCATCTTTAAAAAAGGGAAGGAGAAGGATCCAGGGAACAACAGGCCAGTCAGCCTCACCTCAGTCCCTGGAAAAATCATGGAGCAGGTCCTCAAGGAATCAATTTTGAAGCACTTAGAGGAGAGGAAAGTGATTAGGAACAGTCAGCATGGATTCACCAAGGGCAAGTCATGCCTGACTAACCCAATTGCCTTCTATGATGAGATAACTGGCTCCGTAGATGAAGGGAAATCATTGGACGTGTTATTCCTTGACGTTTGCAAAGCTTTTGATACGGTCTCCCACAGTATTCTTGCCAGCAAGTTAAAGAAGTATGGGCTGGATGAATGGACTATTAGGTGGATTGAAAGCTGGCTAGATCATCGGGCTCAACAGGTAGTGATCAATGGCTCCATGTCTAGTTGGCAGCCGGTATCAAGTGGATTGCCCCAACGGTCGGTCCTAGGGCCGGTTTTGTTCAATATCTTCATTAATGATTGGAGGATGGCATGGACTGCACCCTCAGCAAGTTTGCAGATAACACTAAACTGGGAGGAGTGGTAGATAAGCTGGAGGGTAGGATAGCATACAGAGGGACCTAGACAAATTAGAGAATTGGGCCAAAAGAAATCTGATGAGGTTCAACAAGGACAAGTGCAGAGTCCTGCACTTAGGACTGAAGAATCCCATGCACTGCCACAAACTAGGGACTGAGCGGCTAGGCAGCAGTTCTGCAGAAAAGGACCTAGGGGTTACAGTGGATGTGAAGCTGGATATGAGTCAACAGTGTGCCCTTGTTGCCAAGAAGGCTAACAGCATTTTGGGTTGCATTAGTAGGAGCATTGCCAGCAGATCAAGGGAAGTGATTATTCCCCTCTATTTGGCATTGGTGAGGCCACATCTGGAGTATTGCATCTAGTTCTGGGCCCCACACTACAAGAGGGATGTGGAAAAATTGGAAAGAGTCCAGTGGAGGACAACAAAAATGATTAGGGGGCTGGAGCACATGACTTATGAGGAGAGGCTGAGGGAATTGGGATTATTTAGTCTGCAGAAGAGAAGAATGAGGGGGGATTTGATAGCTGCTTTCAACCACCTGAAAGGGGTTTCAAAGAGGATGGATCTAGACTGCTCTCAGTGGTAGCAGATGACAGAACAAGGAGTAATGGTCTCAAGTTGCAGTGGGGGAGGTTTATGTTCGATATTAGGAAAAACTTTTTCACTAGGAGGGTGGTGAAGCACTGGAATGGGTTACCTAGGGCGGTGGTGAAATCTCCTTCCTTAGAGGTTTGACAAAGCCCTGGCTGGGATGATTTAGTTGGGGATTGGTCCAGCTTTGAGCAGGGGGTTGGACTAGATGACCTCCTGAGGTCCCTTCCAATCCTGATATTCTATGATTCCCCCTCCCTCAGAAGGGGGAAATGCAGATGTCGGCATGTCCAGAGGGCTGAGTCATGAAAAGGATGCTGCAGTTTGTGGGCTGAGATGGGTCTGCAGGCAGAGAAGGCAGCAAGAGAGGCACCATCAGGACAGAGCACGCTGGCCGAGAGATCCAATCCCTGAGACAGGCAGCAAGAGGCACCACTCTGGTAAGTGTATGCCATTGCAAGCTCCTCAAGGCTCCATTGTGGTAGGTGCTGTACAAACTTAGACTGATAGACAAAATGCCACAAATAGATTTAAGAAAAAACAGGAAGTGAGGAAAGTGCGAAGGAAGGATGGAGGTTACAATAATAAGAATATGTGGACACATAGACTAACTAGAAAGTAATATGATGATTTCAGATTCAGTTAAATGGTGTATTATTTTTAAACCTCTGCCTATTAATTTTTTTTCCTTCTTGAATAGTTGTCCCACACTGATTCAGCTATGTTAGAAAGACATTCTCTTCTCACAGGGATGAAGTCTCAGTCTTGACCACACATCTGAAAAGGGAAGTGTTTCTTGCTGGTGACTGTTTACAAGTAAAAGTTCCTGATCATCATATCTACTTTTATCAATAGATAACTCCCTACAGACTGTGATGAGGAGCCAGATTTTTATCTATGTTTTTACATTAACAGTTGCCTTGCACAGTAATGGGTGGTAATCATGCAAAACCAACAAATGGTGCAAACAGCTTGAGTTGTCTAATATCAGCTGAGTGGATGGTGGGAATTGCTTGGTGATCTAAGTATCAAGTTTCAAATACTTAGACTCCCTGGAATAACTTGTCTGATTTCTAGCAGGATTAACTCACCCTATCATATTTCCAAGGTTCTATTTGAATTCCATGGAACTTACTGTGGGAGTGGCTGGGATCTTTTAGCCAAATCATTAAACCCCTAGGTTTCATTTACATGGGATGAATTTTAGATACCGTGGCAACTTTCATAAGATTATTAGTTTGGGTCATGGTCCTTGGCCAAAACTGTACTTCTGGCCACTGTTTGTGTGGCATGTCAGGTACTGGTGCCAAAGGTATGCATTTTGATGGTGCTATATTATTGGAGTTTGACAAGTTCTTTGTGGTCTCTTGTGGCGAAGAGCTAATGGGTTTGATGCAGAGTCCATTGAAGTCAGTAGGAAATCTCCCATTGACTTCAAATTGGCTTTGCATCAGGTATTGTATTGAATATAATATATTAAATGCATGGGCAGAGAGCAGGCAGTCAGTAGGTGATTATCATCTTTACATAAGCATCATGTCTGGCTTGTGAGGGTGGGAGTTCTAGCTGGGAACGTTCAAACCCAGTCTGAACTCAGGTTATGTCATCAATAATGTAGCTCTTGGCTTGTGTCATTTCAAATAATAGATGTTTTTGTAACTTTGTCAAGCTATGTTTTGGATATGTAGAAGGCAGCCTAGTTATGTCTCAAGTTTGCTCTCCAAATAATATATTTCACTCTAAAACAATGTTGAGGGCCAAATTTTCAGAGTTGCTTCAACTTAGCCTCTAAAATTCCAGCTGCGAGTTTTGCACAAAACAATTAGCTAGTTATCTAAATATACCAACCCCAAAGAGCTCATAACTTAATTCATACGTGCCACAGCAAGGGATGACAATGAACCAAGATGGGGGAAAGGAAGGGAAAACATCAGTAACAGATCTTGTTAGTTCCTTTTTATTTTAAATATTTCAGTGTTTTAGGTCAGTGTTAGAAGGGCTGAGAGATGTGACTCCTGAGGAGAAATTTGAAGGAGCAGGATGAGGTTGCATGGTATGTAGGAAACATGTTGGCAGAAGGAGAAAAGCCCTAGAATCAGAGTCAAGGTCTGATGAGCTCCAGGGGTTAAAGTAAGGGGGAGCACAGCTAAAAGCAGAAGGAGACTTCCCCACCCTCTCCCTGGCTTGGAGGAGCAACGTTCCCCCTAAAGCTCCCCTTACTCCATAGTGGGTGTGTTCAGCTCCCCTTCCTGCTCCAATCTGCTTTAACCACTTGGTAAGCTGCCATAGCTTATGGGAGCAAGCATGAGCAAGGGTCATATTTCCTGTGGTTGTATTCTCTATAGTACATTGATTTGTATTATTTATACTGTGGTAATGCCTAGGAGCCCAAGTCATGAACCAGGCCCCCATTGTGCTCTGTACTGTAATGCATAAGAAAAAGATGGTCTGTGCCTCAAAAAGCTTAGAATCCAAGTACAATCTAGCTGCTTGTGTGGTTAAAGCCAGGAAGTAATAACCGTAGTACCATGATTAATAATTTTAAAAAGTGAGGTTAAAATATTTTTATAGAGAATAATAAATATTATGGAGGCGTATGTGTTTATCTTTGATTATTTTTTTAGATGTCTCATTAGAAAGTACTTATGGTTCATGGAATTTTCTAACCCAATTATTTATCAATTATATAGTATGTATATGTACTAATTTTATAATATTTTATACCAAATGAATCTATGTGTGTGTGTGTGGTGTAATATTCACGAAATAATTTGTATTCTCTCTACCAGCAAGTAATGGTTGGTTCCAGCATAAAATAATGTGTAGCTAGCTATCTAATAACATTCTTGTGCTTTAATGGCAATGATCATTAATGGCTTAAGTATTCATAGCAAAAGAGAACATCTTTATATCAGATACTTTGCATTGATTCTGATAGAGTTTTCAGCTTTATCAGAATAAATGAATTGGACAAACCTATGATGCAGGCTCACATTTTAATTGAATAAGTAAAGGATGTGAATACTTCAAAGGAAGTAGTAAACAACATAGCTTACATTTATGAAACCACAAGGCTATCACTTAATTAAAATAATTCTTTAAACCTTCAGAGCCAAATTCTCTATTGATGTAACTCCACTAACTTCCATGGAGTTGCACTTGCAGAGAATTTGGCCCTCATTTAGTGACAGATTCTCACGAGACAGAAAAAATTCTGACTTTGAAACAGGAAGCAAATGTTAGTTCCCATTTTTAAACAACTATTTGTTCTGCAACCTCTATTAACTTCTCTCACACGCATAGGAAATGCCAAATGTGCCGCTCATATGTGCATGTGGCTCCCATTGACTTAAATGGGAAGGAATATTTAGATGATGTTTGGGGTGACCATTTTCTCATCCAGTCACTGATTAAATGGTTATGCAGCTGATCTCCATTTTGAAGCCAGTATCAAAAATATTCGAAACCTTGCCCTGCCACAAAGCTTTTATACACAGCCATTCTTAGGGCCAAATTCCTCCCCTGACGGAGAAGAAGAATTAGATTTTCAAGATTACCTTTTATCATCAAGATATCCCAGAGCAGTTTTCCAATAACAAACACTAATTTCCATTCACATAAGTTTTGGGAATTGTACTGGTCTATTCACTTCATAGTTTCAATACCTTCCTTCATTTTGGATTCCTTCAATAGCAAAAACAAGTGCACCCAAGAGTTTTGTTGGAGCAATCAAAATGTGCATGGAGCTCTCCTCCCCAAAGAATGGAGGACTCCTCCCAATGGGTGCTGGACAGGATTCACTGAGACTTGTACCAAGGTTCAACCCAATGAGGAAAAGAGGATTTATATCCTCCAGCATTTGAGAGTATTAAATCCTTAGTTATCGTCTCTTCTTCAGTCGCCCAACTGTCTGATTATTCCCCATCCCTCAGTTACTGCCCCCTTCATTTATCAGAGGGTTCCATGATGCTTAGTAGGAGCTGCAGGGAATGTTGGTAATTTATTAGGGGATGGAGGTGGAAAACTAGATCTGTGCAGATTTTTATGTTTTTGGTGCTGATAATTTTGTTAGGTATTCAGATAAGACAGCAATGAGCGCTGTACAAATGCTTAGGTGAAACTGAGAGATAATGAAACAAATATGATGGCTATTAGGTTGCTTAATACACTCTGGACGGCTTTCAGATACGATAGTGATGAATGTGATACAAGAATATGGGTAGAATAGAATTCCTACACCAGTTTAACATTTTTCGGACCTTCCCATGTATAACCAAAGAAGTGCTGGGTCTTCATCCGGCTTCTAATGCTGTCAGTGGGATTCTTGCAATTGACGTCAGGTGGAAAAGGAATTAGGCTCTTCATTATATTATGAAACCCTATCTCCATGAGGGTTGTGAGTGTATAATATATACAAAATGGGGATACACTTTTATACAAAATAAGTTATTAATAGAAATCACTGGGCCAGCCTAAATCTGTGGGAGAGTAAATGAAAATCTGCAGAGATGTTTTTTTCATTTCCTGGAGGGGAGACATACTCCACCTCTTATAAAAGTTATTAATTGTCTGCAGATTGGCTAGACATCATGTCAATTAAAGTAATAATCCTGCCAGCTACAAAACTTGAAGCCACTAATAGTTTTAAGTAGTTGTAATTAGGCTTCAAAGTTAATAGCCTATTGTGATGAATAAGGAAGTTCAAACATAGCTTGGTGCCATGTTGTCATTCAGACTGAAAATGCATTAAGACAGCAGGGCATCAGTTTGCCCTATGAAGGATTTTGGCTATGTCTTCTCTAGAAACACTACAGCAGCACATCTCCAGTCGTTGTAGTTTATCTACCTCTCCAAGAGGTGGCAGCTAGTTTGACGTGCCCCTAGCACTGTCTATGCTGGGGCTTAGGACAAGTTAACTATGTTTCTCAGAAGTATGGATTTTTCACACCCCTGAGTGACATAACTGGGTTGATCTAACTTTTTAATGTAGACCTGTCCAAAAAGTTGGGAAAAGAAACCAAAAATCCTGCATCATAGTCCTATAACCTGGGAAACCAAGATTCCTAAAGCCCCAAAATGGTGGTTATTGTCAACACTGTAAACTATTCTTATAATAAAATATGATGATTAATAACTCTAGTGCTGTACATCCATCACAGATGAACTGTATCAAGCAATTTATAGGTCTCAGAGCTCACACTCTAAAGTCACAGTGGCTATTAAATAGCCTCATGTTACAAAGCAAGTTTCAGTCCCATAAAAGGGTAAAACAGGATGAAAGATATTTCCACAGATCTTCATTTAATCTTCCACAGTCCCAGTGATTTCTGATTAATAACCCATTTAGTGAGGCAGTGAACTGATGAAAAGAAACAAAGAATTGTGTTAAAGTGAAAGGACTAGCCAAACTTAACTGAGATAATTTTCCTCTTCTAAAAGCAATGTATTTAATTTATTTAATTTAGGCTTAAGGCTGACAATTACATAGTTTTATATTGAGAATTCTCAGTTACAAGAGGTAATAGACAAAATTATTAGCTTTTCATTAAAAGTTAGCAATCTTTCTGGAAATCCTCCTGGGACAGATTAATAAAATCCAGCCTTTCTCTTTTTGCACCAGCAGATTGTGAGCAAAAATATTTCTCATTTGATGTAATTCAGATGTCTAAATACTTAAATATGCTCACGAAGCAGGAGTTTAGATGTATAAATGACATTGGTTGCTCTGGTGAAAAAATTTGGGTGTGAAATTATCCCACAAGTATATTTGTCCACAAATTTATAGGCTTTGAAAGGGAGGTAGAGCTTGGAGACTCATTCATCTATAGCCCACACAAGAGCTTATCCAGTACTGAAATTAGCCACACAAATATAACCGGCTCTGTTTTAGGGGATATCTTCTCGCATTTAGCTGCAGCGCTGAACATGTGCTGTGGCACAATCATGTGGTCCCAAGAGGAACTCAGAGAACGTGCTGTTTTCAACTCCATATGCATGCACCATCTTTAATATGGATCAGAGTGCTCTCCTCTGTGGACAGTCAGTTCCATGAGCCAGCGCAGAAGTTAGAGATGGGATGCCCCCCAAGACCACACAATGGCAGAGTAATCCATCCATTCTCCAAGCATAGGGGCTGCAATTATCCCTGGCCCTTTTGGGGAATATGCATGGTGGGGGAGAAAGTCTCTGTTCTCCCTTCTCCCCTCCCTTCCCTATGTCCTTTCCCACACCGACACACACAGACAGCTACACAAGGCCAGAAACGATCTTTGTTCTATATTTCTAATAAAAACATTCAGCATGAAGATGTTTATATATTTTAAATGCTGTATTCCTAAAATTGCATGCATTATGATCTTTAATAAGAGAAAATTACAGTAAATCATAACTAGTGATTTGCCTCTTTGAAATACAGTGCAAATCATAATCATCATAGAATCATAGGACTGGAAAGGTCTTCGAGAGGTCATCTACTCCAGTCCCCTGCACTCATAGCAGGACTAAGTATTATCTAGACCATCCCTGACAGGTGTTTGTCTAACCTGCTCTTAAAAATTTCCAGTGATGGAGATTCCACAACCTCCCTAGGGAATTTATTCCAGCGATTAACCATCCTGACAGTTAGGAAGTTTTTCCTGATGTCCAACCTAAACCTCCCTTGCTGCAATTTAAGCCCATTGCTTCTTGTCCTATCCTCAGCGGTTAACAAGAATATTTTTTCTCCCTCCTCCTTGTCATAACCTTTATATACTTGAAAACTGTTATCATGTCCCCGCTCAGTCTTCTCTTTTACAGACTAAATAAACCCATTTTTTTCAATCTTCCCTCATAGGTCATGTTTTCTAGACCTTTAATCGTTTTTGTTGCTCTTCTCTGGACTTTCTCCAATTTGTCCCCATCTTTCCTGAAATGAGCTCCCAGAATTGAACACAGTACTCCAGTTGAGGCCTAATTAATGTGGAGTAGAGCAGAAGAATTACTTCTCCTGTCCTGCTTACAACACTCCTGCTAATACATCCCAGAATGATGTTTGCTTTTTTTGCAACAGTGTTACACTGTTGACTCATATTTAGCTTGTAGTCCACTATGACCCCCCGGATCTCTTTCTGCTTAGCTAGTCCTCACAGCATCACAGTGAGGTACACATACTGTATCAGAATCATTTTAAAGACTGCAAAATAGAAACAGAGATCAAGCAACTTGTCCAAGGCCATGCAACAAAGCAGCAGCAGATCCGGAATATAGTTATTTGTAGAGATGAGAAAAAACTGGTGCTTCAAATCTGAAGCCCTTCTAATATTTGAGGAATGTCTGACAAATTTCCAGATCTGAACCTACTTCTGCAGTTGTTTGTTAATCAATTCTAAATCCCGAAGAACCCTCTTCTCCCATTCAGATATGACCAAAATCCCACAGGAATGTCCACCCTGCCAAAGATGTTGCCTCATTAACTATGCCCTGCTATGCCCTCCTGCTTGCATATATTATGGTGGGGGATGATCAGCTTCCTTACAAACCTGCTGCCAGACTGATGGGGCTGGTGGTCTGGGGGGAAAGATGACGAGCACCCCTTTGGGCTTCAGTTCTCAAGAAGGTAAAGAGCTTGATTTCATTATTTCATCTGTATGTTCAATAATCTTTCATGTTTTTTGTGCTTTGCTTTGGAATTGCAAAAACAGTTTCCTTTTCTCTTGTTTTTCCTTCTAGCATTTGGAGACAGAAGGTGTCCTGGTCAGAGTACAGATTGAGGACATCTCTCCAGTGTCCCTCTCCCTCTTCCCCTACATCATGCTTTGGGGACTCCAGAAGATGTACCACTCCATAAAGGGGATGGAAGCAGTACCAAACTTGTCTCAAGTGGAAATTCTTCTTCATACATCTTGCACCCTTATTCTACTGCATTCTTCTCTATCATGTTGAAATGAATCATAGAATCATAGAATCATAGAATATCAGAGTTGGAAGGGACCTCAAGAGGTCATCTAGTCCAACCCCCTGCTCAAAGCAGGACCAATTCCCAGCTAAATCATCCCAGCCAGGGCTTTGTCAAGCCGGGCCTTAAAAACCTCCAAGGAAGGAGACTCCACCACCTCCCTAGGTAACGCATTCCAGTGTTTCACCACCCTCCTAGTGAAATAGTTTTTCCTGATATCCAACCTGGACCTCCCCCACTGCAACTTGAGACCATTGCTCCTTGTTCTGTCGTCTGCCACCACTGAGAACAGCCGAGCTCCATCCTCTTTGGAACCCCCCCTTCAGGTAGTTGAAGGCTGCTATCAAATCCCCCCTCATTCTTCTCTTCTGGAGACTAAACAATCCCAGTTCCCTCAGCCTCTCCTCATAAGTCATGTGCTCCAGACCCCTAATCATTTTTGTTGCCCTCCGCTGGACTCTTTCCAATTTTTCCACATCCTTCTTGTAGTGTGGGGCCCAAAACTGGACACAGTATTCCAGATGAGGCCTCACCAATGTCGAATAAAGAGGAACGATCACGTCCCTCGATCTGCTGGCAATGCCCCTACTTATACAGCCCAAAATGCCGTTAGCCTTCTTGGCAACAAGAGCACACTGTTGACTCATATCCAGCCTCTCGTCCACTGTGACCCCTAGGTCCTTTTCTGCAGAACTGCTACCTAGCCCTTCGGTCCCTAGTCTGTAGCAGTGCATGGGATTCTTCCGTCCTAAGTGCAGGACTCTGCACTTGTCCTTGTTGAACCTCATCAGGTTTTTTTCGGCCCAATCTTCTAATTTGTCTAGGTCCCTCTGTATCCGATCCCTACCCTCTAGTGTATCTACCACGCCTCCTAGTTTAGTGTCATCTGCAAACTTGCTGAGAGTGCAGTCCACACCATCCTCCAGATCATTAATAAAGATATTAAACAAAACCGGCCCCAGGACCGACCCTTGGGGCACTCCGCTTGAAACCAGCTGCCAACTAGACATGGAGCCATTGATCACTACCCGTTGAGCCCGATGATCTAGCCAGCTTTCTATCCACCTTACAGTCCATTCATCCAGCCCATACTTCTTTAACTTGGCGGCAAGAATACTGTGGGAGACCGTATCAAAAGCTTTGCTAAAGTCAAGGAATAACACATCCACTGCTTTCCCCTCATCCACAGAGCCAGTTATCTCATCATAGAAGGCAATTAGGTTAGTCAGGCACGACTTCCCCTTCGTGAATCCATGCTGACTGTTCCTGATCACTTTCCTCTCCTCTAAATGTTTCATAATTGATTCCTTGAGGATCTGCTCCATGATTTTTCCAGGGACTGAGGTGAGGCTGACTGGTCTGTAGTTCCCCGGATCCTCCTTCTTCCCTTTTTTAAAGATGGGCACTACATTAGCCTTTTTCCAGTCATCTGGGACCTCCCCCGATCACCATGAGTTTTCAAAAATAATGGCTAATGGCTCTGCAATCTCACCCGCCAACTCCTTTAGCACCCTCGGATGCAGCGCATCCGGCCCCATGGACTTGTGCACGTCCAGTTTTTCTAAATAGTCCCGAACCACTTCTTTCTCCACAGAGGGTTGGTCACCTTCTCCCCATGCTGTACTGCCCAGTGCAGCAGTCTGGGAGCTGACCTTGTTCGTGAAGACAGAGGCAAAAAAATCATTGAGTACATTAGCTTTTCCACATCCTCGGTCACTAGATTGCCTCCCTCATTCAGTAAGGGGCCCACACTTTCCTTGATTTTCTTCTTGTTGCTAACATACCTGAAGAAACCCTTCTTGTTACTCTTAATGAAACCTTTCCTCACCATTCCTGATGCTATCCTGTTGTGTTCACATCATTGTACCCTATATGTGACATTATTCTCAGCATAACTGTTTAAATCCCATACTCTGCAGTCTCTTGGAGGGAAATACTACATATGCAATAAATAGCTTCCAGTGTAAGTTTTTCTTTGTTGCATTAAAAGGAATGGAAGACATTTTGCCAGTGAGATTTTGTAGTCATCATTCCTTAATTATTCAAAATGCTAAGCAAGTCCCATGACCCTATTTGAAAATCTTTTTTTCTTTGTCCACTAAATTCACACATGTGCACTAGTGAACTCCCTTCGGGTCAGATCATGCAACTATAATATGCAATATCCACATGAAGAAATAAGGATCTGACTATGCATAAAGAAATGAATAAAAATATGGCCTTTAATTCAGTATATGTCTAATCTGACATATCATCACCTGGTATTTTAAAAATAACTTGTGTGCTAACCACCTCCATGGAGATGATTTTATTACTGTTGAGTGGATTTTAGAACATCAGGTAGTTTATGAAATAAATTAATTCCTCGACTTTTCTACCTCTGGGATAATTTAGTTTATCATGTTCAAAGGTTGCAATGAAATTAATTCAGAGACGACCTCTGCAGTTTTTTCTGAGGGAAGAATGTAAATAACAGAATGATGAAAACAAATTCCAGTAGAGAATCAGTTCACTTGCAAATGATGCAGTGTTCCACTCAGTTAGTGATCAGTTAAAATGCATTCTGTTAAAAATGGAAAATTAAAAATTTTAGAAACGTAGTACTTGCCTGGTCTTAATTTTGCAAGGTGCTGTACTTAAGACAATGGGAATGTAGGGCACTCAAACAGCTTTCAGAATCAGGCCTTAACGGTTTGTTGCATTATAATACAGATTGAACAGGGAATGTTTAGTGCTTTAAAGTAAAGAGAGTATGGCTAGTGTAGTTGGTTTTCCCTGAAGTCCCTGACATGCCTAGGAGCAAGTGCAAGTTAAAAATTGAACTCCGTTTACCTGCATTTAAATTTATTCCTGACATTTAAACTTGCTTTTTAAAAGTGTTTTTAATTTGTGAAAAAACCTAATCTGCTGGAGTTCTCTCTGATCCTTTAGTGCCAGAACAACTTACACATTAATTGCAGTTAGGTGGTGGTCACCTTGCATGACATCGCAGTCCACACAGCCTAGTTCCTAGAATATTTCTTTTAACGATGGGTGACATACACATTTGTGGTGTTTCACACTGTGACTGTAATCTGGAAGAAATCTAAATTGTGATCTTGCAAACTGATTATAAAAATGTCACCTATTCTATGTTCTTGATTAATTCCTTCTGATTATATACGTATGTAACTATATCTGCTATACTGGTTATATGTGTGTATATGACTATATATGTTATACTAAAACATTCCTTGTATTTCAGTGACCTTAGTGCTTTTGAAAAGTGCCTGATTGACATGCAAAGATGGCAAGAGGGCCAAATAGAGCAGATTGTGATTTTTTGCAATGTGGGTAGTAGTCTACTATACAGTGAATTGAGACCACCAAATCCTTTAACACAGGTCATTGAACTATCATCAGATGTTGCAAACTTCTGACTATATGAGCTGGCAGCCATCTTATAAGAGGTATGACCTCCAGGCTTCTATCTTTTGACCCTGAGCAATCTCACGCTGCCATCAGCTAGAACTTTGAAAGGGTGCTAGGAGACATGCATAGACCTAAGGACCAACACCCTATTATAGTCGGTATGACTCAGTGCCTGGGATGGACCACACTGAGAATGCCACACTCAGGCCAGACTGCAAGCATTAGGGCAGACAATCCCCCAAAACTGGTGGTTTGCTCTATAATTAGATTCACCAAGCCAGTAACAAAATTGCTTCTGCAGTACCACAGTGGTTAACCAGAGGTCAAACACAGTCCCCTGTAAGTTTCCAGCCCCTGAGTCCAATCCAGACAAACAGGTCTGATATACTGATGGGTTATTGAAAACCTAATTCACCATATGTGAGGTTCTTACTAATCCCAAAGGACAGACTCTTACTCCAAGTCAATATGTATTTCAGACGTTACTCAAATATCTCACTGTCAGCCAATCCTTAGTAAACTAAAGATTTATTAATAAAAGAAAATCAGAGTTATAAATTGTTATTCGATTATATACATACAAATGATTGTAATGTCCTTACATCAGGTTTGTAGCAGTGAGGGACTAGATTGCTGGCTTGCAAAAGCCTCTCTGGTAACTTCCAATTGGAAGGTCTTTAGTCCATAGTTCAAGATGCTCCTTTTAGTTGTAAATTCACAGTCCAGAGAATTAGATCAGGAAAGAGGCAAAATCAAGTTGTCAAAATGAAGGGGTCTTTTATATCCTTTGCCATGTTCATGGAAATTTACTGTCCCAAACAAAGCCTACGGCCCCAGTGTATGGAAAGTTACTGGCCAAGATGGAGTCCAGGGTCACATGAGCATATCGCATGCCCTTACATGCTTTGCTGAATCACAAGGGGTGGCCATTGGCTCCTTGCTGTCTAAAGCATCTGCAGGAAAGACCTGCTGGGGATGAGATTCTTCAATGTGAGAGCTGTGTGTCCTTAATGGGCCATCCATACATTGCTGTCTAGTCCTGATGTAAATCGGTCTGGGTGGTTTCACCCAGGACTACACCACATGTTTAAGGTGTGAGCACATAGCCAATATTCGTAATTTCAGATACAAATATGATACATGCATATAAACAGGATAATCAGACTTAGCAAATCATAACTTTTCCATGGATACCTTACATGGCATACTTTGTACAAGACTTGTGGTAATTGTGTAATAGTGGTAACAACAGTGATATAAATGGTCACCTTTCTTATACACAGCATCACAATCGGAATAAGCAGTTTACTCAGCTTCTGCAGCTTCAGACTCCAGCAGGCCTACGCAGCCTGGGTGGGCTCTCTTGAGATAAGCTGGGCTGGGATTTGGCTCTGAGAGCCTGGAAGTGAGAGAGGAAAAATAACTGACTTTGTTAAAAGAACCAAACAGAACTGCAGGCATGGGAGTAAACATACCTCCTGTACCCAGCATCTCCAGGATACCTGGCAAAATGCAGAATAAACGAAAAACAAAGCAGAGGCATTTACACCATCAAACTATATCCTTATTCGCTGATTGACTCTGAGACCAACAGGGCGTTCAGGGATTTTGTAATATTGTACAAATGAAGGGCCAGATCCTGTAGCTGGAGCCACATGGACAGATCCTCATGCAGGGGTCCTGAACATTGTACTGTAGCTGTGTCTAATGTAATTACACACACCCACACAGGACTGTGAGGGAATGGATTTGAGTCATTCAGTTAAAGCTAAATATCTGTGTAGCCTTTGTACCAATCTCCTAACCCACCCAACCTCCCAAACAGACTTATCTTTAAGCATGCTCTAGTAATGCAAGTTCTAATGCCATGTGATGTCTAATGTCATGTTGAGAGAGAACAAGCAAGAATGTATTAATACATATACAATACACTTGCTTTACAAAGCAAATTAATGGAACATGGTGTATCCAGCTTCATGAGGATAGAGAGCATTAAAATGCATTTCTAATATGTTTACTGGTTGTGAGACTGAATAGAAACAGCATATGCAGATTGAGTCTAAGCATGCAGTGTAATTCTAATGTATATGAGCTGCGCAAATAGGGAATTAAAGTTTGTTATCAGCTCTGATACATGATCTTTGTTTTCCTAACTATGAGTCATCTGTCTCGCTGGCTGATCATACATTTTTGAGTGAATCTGTATAATACTTTCTCATTCTCCGTCATCTCATTTCTAAGAGAATAAATCTCAAAAGCGCCTTTCACACTAATGAGGTGAGTTATCGCTTTTTGTGGAGAAATATTTGTCTGCTTAATGACCTGAAAACTGGCACTTTAGGGAGCTGTTCACACCACTGCTTTATTGAGCTCCCGAGCCTTCTGCCATTTGCCTGGTAAACTTCATCTTCATGGCAACCGAGAATGTGCCCATCGGGCTCACAGTGAGCGAAGTGAAACGAGTGAGTGCAGTGACACTATATGAAATGTGGCCACGAAAAACAAATACACAATGAGTCACCCGTTCGCAGGAGCGAATGGAGTATTTCTGTGTGGTTTCCAGCAAACTGTGCTTAAAATATTATGATCCCCATATCCTGTTCCTTCTCGCTTACATTTTTTCATCACGTGGCTTTATGAAGACAGGATGTCTGGCGGGAGTAAGCTGAAGGGGCTCTATGGTGTATTTACTGCTGGAAAAAATATTAAGGGTCGCATGAAAGATCAATGGACAAATTGCCTGTTCCCTGTGGAATAATGCTAAATCAGCTATAGGGAGAGAACTTGCACAAATCTCAGCTCCAGGAAATAATTTGCCAACTCTTTGAAACTCTAGATTAGAGAAGCCAGTGGGGCAAGAAAAGTTACATGTGACCAAGCTGGCAAGCACAAAATTCAAATGCTAGTTGCCACTCTCTTTTCCACATCTAATGGGCACTAAAAAGAAACATTCCCTGGGAGAAGTTTGTCCCATAACTACCTACAACAGGGTTTCTTGCACCTTCCTTTGAAGCATCATGTGTTGGCCACTATCAGGAACACAACATTTAATTGGATCAGCCATCAGTCTGATCCAGTCCAGAAG
This sequence comes from Malaclemys terrapin pileata, assembly GCF_027887155.1. Classification (NCBI taxonomy): domain Eukaryota; kingdom Metazoa; phylum Chordata; order Testudines; family Emydidae; genus Malaclemys; species Malaclemys terrapin. Next base: position 179,849,252 of record NC_071507.1, on the reverse strand, counting down.
TTCCTATGATCCACATTCTCTCATCTGGTTGCCACTTGAGTTTACAGTACAGTATTTTAAATGTTTGCAGCATTGTTGTAGCCATGGTAGTATCTCTAATATCCTGAGACTATCTTTTATTGGACTAACTTCTGTTGGTGAAAGAAGAGCTCTGTGTAGCTCAAAAGCCTGTCTCTTTCACCAACAGAAGTTAGTCCAGTAAAAGATATTACCTCAGCCGCCTTCTCTCTCTAGAGGGTTTTTTAAAAATAGAATTTAGTGTTTGTAAAAGAAAGGCTAACAACTTTAGAGGGAGAAATCCTCTATTTAACCCCAGAACATGTACAGAAGAGCCAGTGGTCACCTTGGTTTTCTATCCACCCCCCTGCATTGCTCCTTCTATGTGTCCCAGGTCTGACTTGGAAGGAACACCTTTAATAAGTGGGCAGATTAATCTGCATACTCCTTCGGTTCCTGGTCTCTGTACTGAGACAGTCAGTTATGACGAGTTGTACACTAGGTTGGCCATTTAATTACTATCCCCTGCCCATTGGAACAAGTGCACAGCATCAATAAAATATTCTAATTTGCTTGTATAATAGGACCCAAAATACACTGAGCAACAGGACCCTTGCATTTTGATAGATGGTGATTTTTGGTCTAGAGTTTAGAAAAATGTTTCAAATGAGACCCACCGAACATTAATTTGCACCTGGGTGTCTTTGGGCTACATTGCAACAAGCCCTTTTGTGGATAAACCAGGGTTGGGGGCATCCAAGGAGACTTCCTGATTCTGTGGGCCACTCAAGGCCCTGTCACTGTTGCAGTCCCTCAGCTTGAGGGAGTACAGGACTGCTCTTTTCAAACTCCCTGGGACACATGGCACACCAAAGCAGATAGGAGGTATGGTCGCAGCCTCCCCACACCCATCCCAGCCTACAGAGCAGCCAGCTACATTTGTGAGCAAGCAGCACCAGCCAGATGGATGGTGCAACTGGTACAACCAAACTATATACACAGGGCCACTCAGAGTGAGCTCCCTGTCTGAGGAAAAATCCCTCCCCAGGATTCCCAGAGGGCTCTGTGGCTGAATGACAGTTCTTAGATCCTAAGGCCAGAAAGGACCATTATGATCATCTAGTTTGACATCCTGTATAACAGGGCACAGAACTTCCCCAAAATAATTCATAGAGCAGATCTTTTAGAAAAACATACCATCTTGATTTTAAAATTGTCACTGATGGAGAATCCACCACAACCTTTGGTAAATTGTTCCGAGGGTTAACTATTCTCACCATGTAAAACATTACACCTTATTTCCAGTCTGAATTTGTCTAGCTTCAACTTCCAGCCTGGACCATGTTATACCTTTCTCTTCCAGACTGAAGAGCCCATTATTAAATATTTGCTCCCCACGTAGACACTTATACACTGTAATCAAGTCACCCTTCTCTTTGTTAAACTAAATATATTGAGCTCCTTGAGTCTAGCACTATAAGGCACGTTTTCTAATCCTTAAGCATTCTCATGGCTCTTCCCTGAAACCCTTCCAATTTATCAACATCCTTCTTGAATTGTGTACACCAGAACTAGAACAGTATTACAGCAGCAGTCACACCAGCCCAAATACAGAGATAAAATAAACACTCTGCTTCTAATCGAGATTCCCCTGTTTATGCATCCCAGGATCGCATTAGCCCTTTTGGCTACAGCTTTGCACTATTCAACTGATTATCCACAGCTTTGCAGGATAGATTCCCCTGTTGTATAAGCGTGGCCTCCATTCTTTGTTCCTAAATGTATACATTTACATTTAGCTAATTAAAATGCATATTGTTTGCTTGTGCCTAGTATATCAAGCAATCTAGATCTCTCTGTGTCTGTGATCTGTTCTCTTCATTATTTACCAATTTTTGTGTCATCTTCAAACTTTATCAGTGATGAGTTTTTCTTCCAGGTCATTAATAAAAATGTTAAATAGCATCGGGCCAAGAACCAATCCCTATGGGAACAGATCCACTTGATGATGATTCTCCATTGTTTACAGTTACATTTTGAGACCTATCAGGTGGCCAGATTTTAATCTGTTTAATGTGTGCCCTGTTAATTCTATATCTTGCTATTTTTTTAAAATTGAAATGTCGTATGGTACCAAGTCAAACTCCTTACAAAAGTGTAAGTATATTACATCAATACTATTGCCTTCATCAACCAAACTTGTAATCTTGTAAAAAAAAAACAAATAAAATACAGTTTAATAAGATACATTTTCCATAAACCAGTCACGATGGGCATTAATTCTATTCCCCTCCTTTCATTCTTTATTAATTGAGTTCCATGTTAGCTGCTCCATTTGCCTTCCCAGGAATTATGTCAGACTGACAGGCTTATAATTACCTCAGGCATCCCATTTACCCTTTTTAAATATTGGCAGAACATTAGCTTTCTTCCAGTCTTCTGGAACTTCCCCAGTATTCTAAGTCTTACTGAAAATCAGCATTAATGGTGCAGCAAGCTTTTCACCCAGCTCTTTTAAAACTCTTGGATGCAAGTCATCTGGACCTGCTGATAAAAAAATGGATCATTTTCGTAGCTGTTGTTTAACACCCTCCTGAGATTCTAATGGAATGGAAAGAGTGTTATCATCACATAATATGACTACATTATCTGTTTTCCTCTCATATATAGAACAGAAATATTTGTTGAACACTTCTGCTTTTTCTGCATTATTATTGATAACTCCACCATGTCCATATAGTGATGGACCAATACCACTGTAAGGAGCTTTTTTATTCCTAATTACACTTTTAAGAAAACCTCCTTCTTCTTGTCCTTAACTTTGCTGCCATAGATTTCTCCTTGTGCATCTGTTCACCTTCCATATCAATCTTCTAAAATTTCTAGCTTCTTCTTTATATTCATTATCATCATCTTCCCCTTTCTTCCATTTCTTATATATCATTTTTATTATTTTTATAGCTGCCTTCACTTCCCCTCCAAACCAGGTCAGTTTTTTCTTAACTGCCTCTCAAGCTGCATCTGGGATACAGCTCAGAACTTGAGCCGTTTAGTGTATAGGAATTGAGTAGTACCCCTTCAAATAGTTTGTGAGCCCTCTAGTGTTCCTCGCTGTCTTCAGTGTTTCAGAAGCGACCAGAACCCTGAGAGCTAGGCCTTGAATACTATATATCATTAGTGAACATGGTTATTTGCAGAGCTGGCTGGAAACTGGAATTCCCATCCTGTGGGAAATACCAAAATTTAAAAAAATGTTCTAAACCAGAATGGCAAATGAAATTTCCAGCTGTAATTTCAAAACATTTGGGGGACTCCCCAAACTGCCTGGAACCTTAGCAGCCCAGCAGGCAGGAGTCTAGTAACTGGGGTCCTCAGGGTTGCCAGGAGTCTGGAAGGCCCAGCTCTAAGGCTATCCATGTGCCAGCCTAGAGATGCTGGAAGCCTTGGGATCCTGGCTGCAAGGAGCTGGGATGCTTCACTTTTGACAAAACAGTACTTACTATCAGAAAAATATTTCTTCAAAAAAATTCCGATCACAAGAAAGTGAATGCTGGGCAATGAAGAGGTGGAGATTTTAGATGGTTGCTGTTGCTTGGGTTCTTTGGAAACACCTAGTTTGCCTAAAACACACTTGGGTGAGAGGCTTGGGCTTATCTTGACCCGAGTAACTAAAAATTAATTGAAGGCACATGGATGTCAAACCGTTAACAAAAGCCCTCTCTATATACTGCATGGATTCAAACTGCTCTTGGACCAGTGAGACTTACCCTGGTAGCTCATAAGCCTTGTATTACACCAAGGGTCGGCAACGTTTGGCAGGCAGCACACCACGGTAAGCACCCTGGCGGGCCGGGCCAGTTTATTTACCTGCTGACGCGGCAGGTTCGGCCGATCGCGGCCCCCACTCGCCATGGTTCGCCGTCCTGAGCCAATGGGGGCGGCGAGAAGTGGCGCGGGCGAGGGATGTGCTGGCCGCGGCTTCCCGCTGCCCCCATTGGCCCGGGACAGCAAACTGTGGCCAGTGGGGGCCGCGATCGGCCGAACCTGCCACGGCAGCAGGTAAATAAACTGGCCCGGCCCGCCAGGGTGCTTACCCTGGCGAGCCGCGTGCCAAACGTTGCCAACCCCTGGATTACACTGATGTAGTGCATCTACACTGGGAATTTGGTGCAAAATTCCCAGTATAGAAAGGGCCTTTGTTAAAAATTCAGTTCCCCTGCTCCTTCACTTAAGGGTTAAGAAAGCTTGCACTACATATTTGAGAACTCCAACAACTTTTTGGTGAACAATAGATTTGACATTCCTGATACTTCTAACATTAAAAAAAAAAGAGAAAAGAAAACAGGGATAAATCAAACTTTTAAAAAATATCCCTTTTTTTCTCTTCTTTAAGCATCATAAAGGAAAAAGCACAACAGGGATGTTTAATGACATTTTTGCCTGAGAGCTTTCGTAGTTCTTTTTAAATATTAAAGAATTGTTCAAGCCACTGTTACACCTTCAAAAAAAGATGAGCTTTCATAAAGTTGTACCTGAAATCAAAAGATAGACAGGATTCAATAGTCAGAATGAGTGATGTGTTCTTTGAAAAATGTGCATGGCCCCAGTGAATGTTTTATAAAACAGTGATACAGACTTTATAAAGATTAAATTGGCTATGCACACTTTATTAAATATGTGGAAACAGCTGTTAACAATTAAAGTCCTTATTATTCAAACCCCTATTACAGAGCATAGTGCTTACTACCATAAGAAATCTAATCCAGTGATATATAACTTCCATACAGAAATAGACCATAGTACTACTTAAATGTCTTTCTTCTTGTAATATAGTATTTCCCTACATGACAAACAAAAATTAAACCTCAGGACCTGAATCTCCTCACTTACTCCTGTGTCAGTCAGGAGTAGCTCCTCCAAAGTCAATGGAGTTGGTCTGGTGCAAATTGATATAATCTAGAAAGAGAATCTTTCCCCTCCTCCCCAGAACACATTTTAATTTTTGTAACCATAATATCTGAAAAATAAAACAAGTACCTGCCAAGCTGCTACCAGTAAAAGTGTTATTCTTTCAGGGAAAGGCAGAAATTCTACTTACCGCAGATATCCTTTCCACGGGAAGAAGGAATCATGTATCAGCAATATTATGCTTAACCATGGGAACAGACAGCAATAGCCTGGGTCAAAAAGTTGGCTTTCCTTGATTCTGCACACACCTTTTCCTTTACCATTATTAAAGTTTACAGAAATGGAATATTCTGTTACGTCCATAGAACAAGATATACATCAGAGGAAATGGTTTTGCAAGCCCACTTCCAAGTGTAAATGGTTCTCTTATTTCCAAAGAGTTCAGGCCAACAAAATTAAAAATCTTCAAACAGCACTCACATTGGTCATTCCTTATGATGCATTTCCATGCTCCTAAGTCTTCCTTCCTCTTAAATGCTTTATGTTCTAACATCAAATAGTCACTACGGATCAACTTTTTCCACCAGATCCTTGGTACAAATCTCAGGTAAGTGACTTGGGACTAGAACACTTTGGGCCTGCTTAAAGTTAGATCTGTATTTCAGTATGTTCCTGAATCAGGGCAGTAAGTGAGGAGTAGTTACTCCAACTAACATTTTATGTTGGATCCACCTTGGGGTGGGGGGAGAGAAGAAATCCCCAAAAGAACATGATTTGGCTGTAAATAGGCATCTTTATAACAAGACACCACTGAATCAGATTCTTCTGTCTTGATACTGGCCTATGGAAAGGCTAGTTCACCTGAAAAGGTTATTTCGGCCTTCAGATGGAATGAGTGGGCTATAGCAACCTTAATAATAAAAGTTCCATATATACATTTGCTAAAGGTTACAATGCTGGTTGAAACATTTTGAAAATTCTAAAATATTGATGAAAAATGGAAACAACTTATTAGCAATTTCCTGTTACAAGGGACCATTGTGATAATATAGTCCAAACCACTGCATAACACATGCCATAGAATTTCACCCAGTAATTCCTGCCTCAAGAGCATAACTTCTGGTTCAGCTACAATATATCTTTTTGGAAGACATCCAACCTCAATTTAAAGACTTGAGTGATGGCGAATCCACCATAACTCTAGCTTGTTCCCATGGTTCATTATCCATTGTATTAAAAATTTGCATCTCGTTTCCAGTCTTCATCTTACAGCAGTTGGATCTTGTTATACCGTTGTATGCTAGATTAAAGAGCCCTGTGCTATCAGCTATCTTCTCCCCACATAGGGACTTATAAATCATGATGAAATCACCTCTTAACCTTCTCTTTGATAAGCTGAATAGATTGAGCTTCTTTAGTCTCCCACTGTAAGGACTGATTTTCCAGACCTGAAATCATTCCTTTGGCTCTTTTATGAATCCCTACCAGTTTTTCAACATCTTTTTTAAAGTGTGAACACCAGAACTGGACCAGTAATGGTTTAAATCCAAGGATCGCATTAGGCCTTTTTGCCACAGCACTGCATTGGGAACTCACACTCAGTTGGTTTCTCACACTAGCCCCTGATTCCTTTTTCAGAATTACAGCTTTCCAGGATACCGCCCAGCACTCTATGTCACCTACATTCTTTGTTCCTAAATGTATGACCATGCTTGTGACTGACTGTAGTTAACACAAACTTCATAGGCAAAAATATTGCAGGGATTTAGAATCACCTTTGAAGATACTTAGTTTCATTTGTAAATCATGGTAGAATTAAACAGTTATAATTCTAATCCCATATGAACTGTCCCATTTAAAGGGTCTAATTTTCCTCACATCATGAGTCTATAATTTAAAAAGATATGCACAACTCAACATAAATAAACGCGAATGTATGACATTTCATGTGGCCATTGTCAGCTGATATTTCATATTTTTGGGACTAATAAAATGTTTATCATTTTCTATAACTTTTAACACCATGTACGAGAGAACACAGCAAAATAAAAACCTTTATCCAAAATTCTACCTGGGAGGTGATGTTTTCTAAGACCACGTGTGCAAGTGAAAGATCTGTCACACCTGCTTTTCAGATATGCCATGCCACAAAATGGTCATGATGTGCAACACCAGAAAAGAGGGGTTGTGACATATATTTCATTTCACTGGTACGCAGGCAGTATGCCACAACATGCTGCTTCCTTTTGAAATCTAGTGAGATAGTACACATGACATAGGGAAAGGTCCAGTACACAGTAGGTGTTAATATACCCTCTGGACTTTTTCTGGTACATCATGAAAAGTAATCTGGAAATGGTATTTTGAATGATCTCTTCTGACTCTAGTCTTCCAAAGTACTTAGAAATGTTCTTGAGCTGATGATCCATATTATATGTAAATCCAGACAATAAAGAAAATGTCTGGTTTACATTTGGCAAGTGGAACATGGCACAAGAATATGTGCTTAGATCGGAGGCTAGCTGTTGATTTAGTACTGTCCATGTACTGTGTAGATATGGAATCTAAGCTTTTCCAGTGAGAACCATATTACAGGGATGATTTCAGCCTGATTTCCAATGCTCTGCTTATACACAGCGATCGACAGTCAAAGACAGACAGAGATATTCAGTGTTTTCCCCACCAGTAGAATGTAGGCTCCTGTAATTACGTTAACTAGATTTTGTCTCAATTTCTTTATATTAATTTCCTTTTATTTATGAAAGTATGTTTTATGATGGTGAAATTGATACCTCTTTCCTTGCTCCAGTAAGCTTATGTCCTGTATAAACCAGTCTGATGTTTCTTTGAAAGCTAAAAGGAAATCACAGCTCGTTTCTTGGAAAAGCAACACAAATCTTTATTAGGGCAGTAATGAGCATTAATACATTGTAACTAAAATGGTCTGTTACCTCTTCTTGTTGGAATCAGGATGATAGATGGAGACCATTTCCTCATTCTGATTGCCATTGCAATTCTAATGAGTTTGGTGAATAAATACATGATTGAACTGATCATGGAGAAAAAAAACAAGAGCATACGGCAGTGATTTGATCACATAACTACTTTCCCTTCCCCCACCTCCCAAGAGACAAAGCTATTTAACTTTAATGGATAATGATGTGGATGTTACACAATGACAGGAATGTTCCTATGTCTTTCTGTTTGTTGACTGGTTATTTTTAATTTTGAGAAGACTGTTCTAGATGATGGCCCTAAAAAGAAAAACCTGCATTTCGATTTCTTTGTTCACTAACATCCTTCCTTGCTTGATGCCCTCCCCCTTTCACTTCAAAGCATGTTTGTAGCTGCACTTTTCCAGGTTTGCAGTAGCTGTCACAAAACCAGATGCTGCATCCTAAAGGATTTAAAAGTCTGTGAAATGGAAAAATATGCTTTCATAAAAAGGTTTACAATGACTCCGAGAATGGTATGCAAATTGTTTCTCTATAAAAATGTTTCATAGAACTAATAAGGGAAAATATAGTGAAAGATTTAAACTGTAAATGAATATATATATTTATGTCTGTATGTAGCTATCTATTCCCAGGCACACAAAAAATGCATTAAGATGGAATTAAGGTCACTTAACGGTAAAGAACATTACTGGAATTTTGTAATTACCCCCAAACTAACTATTATAAACCCAGAAAATTCACAATTAATGTTACACTTAAAAATAAATCCAAACATTAAGGTATGGAAATGCACAGTGTAGGCATTGAAATGACCTTAACTCTGACCTGTAGTAATATCATGCAATAACTATATGTTAAAGGCATTCTAATGTTTGTGGTCCCTGATTAAATTAAAAAAAATTTTAATACAGATTAAGGCTTTTTTATATTTCTTCCCTGATAATATCGTAGAAATGTAGGGCTGAAAGGGACCTCAAGAAAGTCCTCAAGTCCAGCCCCCTGCACTAAGGAAGGACCATCCCTACGAGGTGTTTGTCCATCCTGTTCTTAAAAACCTCCAATAATGGCGATTCCACAACCCCCTTGGAAGCCTATTCCAGAGTTTAACTACCTTTATAGTTAAAAAGGTTTTCATAATATCAAATCTAAATCTCCCTTGCTGCAGAATAAGACCAGTACTTCTTGTCTTATTTTCATACCTATCATATCTTCAGTAGAAATGGAAAACAGTTGATCACAGCCCTCTTTATAAAAGCCCTTAATATATTTGAAGATTATTATCAGGTCCTCCCCACTCAGTCTTCTTTTCCCAAGACTAAACATGTCCATTATTTTACCCTTTCCTCTTCAGCCAGATTTTCTAAACCTTTTATCATTTTTGTTGAGCTTCAATTTGTCCACATCTTTCCTAAAGTGGTGGCATCCAGAATTGAACACAGTGCTCCAGCTGAGGCCTCCAGTGCCAAGTAGAGCGGGACAGTTAACTCTGGTGTCTTACATATAATGCTCCTGTTAATATGCCCCAGAATATTAGCCTTTTTCGCAACTGCATCACATTGTTGAGACATTTATGATCCTGATAGCCCCCAGTTCCTTTTCAGCAGTACTACCACCTAGCAAGTTATTCCCCGTTTTGTATTTGATTTTTTCTTCCAAAGTGAAGTACTTTGCACTTCTCTTTATTGAGTTTCATCTTGTTGAATTCAGACCAGTTCTCCAATTTTTCAAGGTAGTTTTGAACTCTAATCCCATCCTCCAAAATGCTTGCAGCACCTTGCAGCTTGGTGTCATCTGAAAATTTTATAAGCATACTCTCCAATCCATTATCCAAGTCATTAATGAGTAGTACTGAACATAGGACTGACCCGTGCGGGACTCTACTAGATATACCCTCCCTGTTTGATAGCGAACCATTGAATAAATGCTTTGCAAACAGTCCTTCAACCAGTTGTGCACCACCTTATAGCAATTTAATCTAGGCCATATTTCCCTAGTTTGCATATGAAAATGTTATGTGGGACTGTTTCAAAAACCTGTGTCACTTCATACCTTAACATAATTGAGGCCTGTACTGTACACAATAAGTTAGGCAACCTAGCTTTAAAGGCAGGGGAGAGCGGGGAAAACTTCTTTTTTTTTCTTTTTCTTCTTCTTTCTTTCTTTCTTTCTTTCTTTCTTTCTTTCCATTTCTAAATGTTTTTTAAAATAGCTTCTCCAAAATATGACTTGAACAAAATACATAATGATTCAGTCTAATTTTGTTTATTGGCACTTATTTGGGAAGAGCTGAATAACTTGTGTTTTCCAACACATACATACATATCTGTGTGACCAAATATAATATTAGACATGTCTAAAATCAGCCCTTTCCATGGCTGAGACTCCAAGCCTTCCAGCCCCGCACGCCGCAGAAGGCCATAGATACTGGCTCAAAAGCAGCATGTCACATTCAAGGGAAAGAAGAAGGCTTTGTAAGGACACAATACAAAAAAAGTAGTATAGCAGGGAGTTAAGAACTCCTCACTTCCCACATTCTGTTACCCTCCTATCCTGGAACTTCCTTCTCTGCTCTAATGATGTGTCGTACCATGGCCTGATGTTTGTGATGTTGTCTAGTACTTGGTCCAAGTGATAATAAAGCCCACTATTATCTCATAACTGAAGAACTTCTCCTTTAGGGTAAATGATGGGGGCCTGTGGTTTTGGTCTTAAAGGACCACTCTTCCATCCGCACTGATGACCATCGAACAATGCCTGTGTGTATCTGTGGCCCTGTTTTGTTTTTTTGTTTTTTTACAAGTGCACTCATGTATAGCACAAAGATGGGAAACGGTGACAGCCTCTGGGGCATTTTTATTCTCATTTAAATGTTCATGTTTGAAATATTATTTTAATCAAGTGTCTCTTTATTTTGCCACTATGTATTTCATATACCGTTTTGTCCGATATGTAACATTTAACATATAAAAATGCAATTTTTGGTAAATATAAGTTTGTCTTGTAAAATTACATCTATACAAAAAGCCACAGTAAAGGTTAGCTATTTAACTGATAAAGGTCAGAGAGATGCAATTAGTGCTAACGTACCCTCACCACACACACACAAATGGTTCATAAACCCACACATGGGACCTCTGATCTGGGGAGGAGAGCAACCTGGCACTAATTGTATCTCTAGGCTACACAGTCTTTGGTTAATGCAAAGGAAATGTACAGATGTTGGTTTGGCCCATGGAAAGCTCCTATATTTTTCTCCTGATTTAATAAAAGCATTGATAATTAACAAAGTGATTAGAGCTCTTATAATGTGGATTTTTTTTTATTAATTTTAAACAAAAATGGATTCCATAGATCACAGCAGAATCTCCATGCAAGTTAAATAGGGAGATGGTCAAATGCAATTTTCTGTGTTGCCTCTGCAGCAAAATAAAATAGCTATATTTTGGCTATAAATTTCTCCATAAATATGGCACCTAGTAACATGAATTTTATATAATATTAAAGTAGAAGAAACCCATAAAGAATCATACAGTACAGTGCAATTTTCCTTTATATATTGTCTTGCATATAAACTGTCTCCAAACTGTTTAGAGACTTAAATCGTGACATTTAATTTTATAATTTATATTGTAATTAAATTTTACAATTTATATTATAAATTTATGACCTTAACCAGCCCATGAACCTAGGACTCTATACAGACCAGGTCTGAATGGGTCATGCAATCACCTTTAGACACAAGAGATCTAATAGCAGATGGAGGCTGAACCGTGTCTGTGTGCCTGTGACGGGACCGAGCGGCCCCTCACTGGTACCACAGGGGTTAACCCTTCCTTCCTGGCCAGTGGGCCACCCTGCCCTGACGTTTGGGGTGAGTTATCTGGACTCCGGCCGCTAGGCTGCACTATCCCACTTGCGAGGGGGATTATATGGACTCTGGCCACTGAGGCGCACTGCTCTGACGCTGGGAGTGAGTTATATGGACTCTGGCCGCTAGGGACCACTAACCTGACTAAGGGGTGATTGCGTGTAGGGAGGCCATCAGGCCACATTGGGCCGCCCACAGAAAGGCGAGCACACAAACTTGGGTGTGGTGAGGTTCCGACACCCCATCCCCCACTCCCCACCCCAAAGGGGTGGTAAGGTGCCAGGCCCACCACAGTGCCCAAGGAAGCTCCCTGTCCTTTATGCCCTCCCATTCAGGGACCAGCCTCAGCTCCCATTCTTATATTCTGACACTCTCCTGCATACAAGCATTGCTTCCAGAAAGGAGGAGGCAGGGCACTACAGCCCTTGGATGGGATCAGTGGCAGCATTAGGCCAAAAATATAACTGGGATGCTGCAGCTCATCTTAGTGCTACATGTTCTCATTAAGGGCCTCTTAGAGCTGAGTTGTGGAAACAGGCTTCTCAAGGAAATCCTGTGCCTGCTGCTTTGGAGCCTCTATAATAACATGCACATAGATTCTTTACTTGGGAGCACTTTTGAAAGTGTCCCAGTACTTCGCTGGGGATGAAGTCCTCTTGCTGCTGTGGAACGTCCTAGGAGAATGTGTCTGGGGCAAAGGACATATCTGCTCCTCACTTAGGAAAGCTATTCCATTGACCATGCAGTTGTGACGGGCATAGATTTGGATGAAGGTAAATTTGTTTTGCTCAGATTGTGTATTCACATTTTTTCCAAGATGGGCAATGTTTCAGGTAGATCCTTCACTGGATGGGAGGCATACAAGGAAAACCCATGGATATAAGAAGTGATGTAGGAGATGCTCTTTGCTGGGCAGCAGTATCAAACCAATATTCCAACACTATATAAAGGATCTGTTCTGCTGGAGAGAAGATGCAAAATCAAGTTCCTCATCCTGGAGACTCCACTTCTATCTTATCTATCAACTTGCTTCCGCTAAAGTCAAAGGCAAAATTCCCATTGAATTCAATGCGAACTGGATCAAGCCCCATTTGCATTCATTAAGGACCCATTGTGACACTATTCTCAGGAATATGCATATTCACCCTGGTGTTCTGGCCTCATTCTCTTTGGATAACTACTGTCAATTTTACTACATTTGTATGGTCGTTTCAACTAGAGAAAGTATTCACTTCCTGTCTTAAATCATCATATGATGATGATGGATACTCCTAAACAGCTGCTGCTTTCTATCCCAAATGTCATGGGCAGATTAGAGCAGGAACCTGGGATACAAGCCACATGGTCAGAGGGGGCTCAAACTCTGAGTCAGAGGCTGAGCAGCAGACAGCTGTGGAGAACACAGATAATTCCGCTGAGCTTGCCATCTGCTGTGGTGGGCTGAGTTGACTTTTGGGAGGAAGTCTGTGGGGAGATAGTCTACCAAGGGGGCCTGAAATTTTGGATTATCGCAGAAGAAATGTTGGTTAGTCCCATGTTGCTTTAACCTATCCCTTCCAAAGGTGGCTGCATTTCAGTGATGTGATATCTAAAATCTCTCTCTTACTCCGTCAGGCTAGAGCACTATGGTCAGGTTGAGATGACAATACGACCATTGAAAAATAGCCACCTTGAGTAAAGAAGAATTAATTATCAAACTCCTCTGAAATCCTGATCCCTCAAGAGGCAAGGAACTGTATAAATGTACAACGATGTTACATATTATAATTAAAAACTGTGTCCCCCCTTTGCCTCCATATTTGCCTGTCACCTATAAGGAGAGAGAATAAAATGTTGCAGACACTTTGCTGATGCACAAGCAATAATTTAACATTTTTTACATTTCATATTCATGTTTCTATTGAGTGAGGCTCGCTATTACTGTCACATATAGATTCATTTTAAATAGTATAGTTAAAAGATATTTCACTGACCGTGCACAACTCACATCTCATAAACTGTTTGATTTAAATTCATTCCTGGCTGCAGCAGCTGCTGCTGCTCCTCATCTCTGCTGGTGCCATGCTATCCTTCATTGGTTTTATGAAAGTGGATCTTACCTCCCATTCCCTATAATCGTGGTATAAATAAGGGGGAATGAAGGAACGGTGAAGTGTGGAGGAGACATGGGATGACAAAAGGTGGATAGACAGGTTTTATAACAATATAGTGACTTATCCCTACATACTGATTGGAAACACTGTGAGCATGGTCAATGGAATAGCTTTCCTAGGTGAGGAGCAGCTATGTCCTTTGCCCCAGACACATTCTCCTAAGACGTTCCACAGCAGCAAGAGGACTTCATCCCCAGCGAAGTACTGAGACACTTTCAAAAGTGCTCCCAAGTGCTGGTACAAATAGGTGCAACTGAGGAACTGGCCCAGCATCTCTGGTTAATTTCAATTATTCCTAGACAAAATGCATGATGAAGGACATTGTAATAAACTAGTTAGTTATTGGCTGATCCCTGCTTTTGCAAAACTGCTGCTGAAGTCAACATGAGTTTTTCCTGCGTAAGGAGAACAAGATAGGCCCCCCAGCTTGGATGGCTAATGTTTTTTTTTAGTAATGGAGTTGTTTTTATACAGACAAGTTTGCCCCATTCACGGCCATATCTCAGAGACGTCAGATTCATAGCCAGTCAGTGAAGTGATGTTTTCACTAGGGTAATCCTACACTCACCTCAGATGACTGAGAAACAGTATACAAAAACCATGCCCAGACCTTGCTAAGATTAATGCAGGTGGGTGATCAGTGGGACTGCCCACAGTGCATAAAGCTAAGCCCTTAAAAACCAAGGGCCAGATCCTTAATTGGTGTAAATCAGCATCGCTCCATTGACTTCAATAGGACTACTCACATGCTTAAAATTATGCATATGCTTAGATGTGTTGCTTGGTTGGGTCAGGGTGCTCAGCACCTTTCAGGGTGGAACCCAAAATGAGAGTGTGCCATGATTAAATGGATGCTATGTTCCTATCTACTGCCCAGGATTATAATCGCAGCTGTAACTTCCAATTATAGGGGGAAATCTCTACTGTAATTAATTTAAGAATGAGTCTTCTATAAACTACACTTCAGTTGGGCTGTATTTTTGAATAATTAAGCTTTAAAGAGAAAGTCTAATGAGACTAATGGCTATCAAATTACTAGATTTTGAAAATCATTGGTTTTCTCATTTGCACTCATACATGGCTGCTAAACTTCATTGATCTCATTTGCATATAGCGATTACATTTCCTTTGACTTCCAGAATGTTTCTTTCCTGAGCTTCTCATCAAACTTTCAATATTCATTTTCGAAAAGGGAAATGATCCTTTAACCACGCTCGCTTGCATAGGAACTGAGATCTAACTAAGCATTCTTTTGATTATTCTTTTTGTTTTAATACAGCCCATAACAGGGTATGTCGGCATTTATACTGTGCTTATCATCAGGGCATCTGAATGCTTTGAAAAAAAAAATCCCAACAAAACTCCAATGCCAGTTTATTTCCTGTCTTTAGTGCTTTACCTCCTCTTTGAGTATCTAGTAAGAGATACTTTCCTCTATCTTCTGAGCTTAACGGATTTCTTTTTCCTCTTATTTACTTGCTTCTTTCTCTCCCATAACTTTCCCCTCTCCCATTCCTCCTCTCCCTGAATGAATGGGAATGCTGAGCAGTTCAATCACTGGGAAAAGGTGAGAATACCAGATGAGTTTTGTTTCTCCTGGGTAAAAAATAGAAGCAAAAGGTATATTTAATTCTTTCCAGGAAAGTCTTTCCCTAGCTGCTTATACAGAAATATAGAATAGCTTCAAATAATAATTATAAGTGAACTTAGTGTTAGTGAAATGTGCTGGCTTGACACAGGCTATCTTCCTCCATTCATTCAGCCATTCCTTTATATGGCCCTCATCACAGTAGTATCCTAGCACCACTGTTTATCCACAGAAAAGAGACAACAGAATCACCAAGCTTCCCCATATTGTCCCACCAGTATATCTTAACCCTGACTTCCTCTTGGTCTGTTCTAGAGAGAGATTTCTGGGGTGGTGGTGGTAGTTTTTGTTTTTAAATATGTGATTTAGGTGGGGTTAGGTCAAATGAGAGGGGTTTGCATTTCACTCTGAAGGCACTGAAGTTTGTGGTCACTGTGGTCTCTTCTGGAATTGAGTTCCACAGTGGAGAGCCAGGGGCAGCGAAAGTTTTGTTGCTGATGCACAAGAGTTTCACTTTTAAGATTGACAATTCTATTGTTCCAGTGGAACATAGCTGTCATGAGAGGTTACAATGAGCAAATCAAGTGAGATTTCCAGGTAATTTGGGTCAATCCTATGGAGGACTTTGAAAATGAGGATGGAGGCCCAGATCCTCAAAGGCATTTAGGCATCTAATTCCCATTGATATCAATGGAAATTAGACACCTAAATACTTTTCAGGATCTGAGCCTGAAACCTTAAAATTGACCTATGTTCAACAGAGAGCCAGTGAAAAGAACAGAGCCCTGGGACACTGTGCGCTCACAGGCATGTGCTGCTGAGTAAGCAGACTACTGTATTCTGAACCAATGAGCGGTTTTTTTCAAGGCCAGTGGTTTCATTCCTATGGGCAGTGCATTATATTAGTCAAGGCTGGAGGACAAAGACACATAGATCACCATCACCAAGTCTAAACCTGACTTCTGGCAAGCAGTAGGCAGCCTTAGCGCCTTGAGTATTCAGAATCAGTGATGTGTATTTCGTTTCCATATCCATTCGATGCTGGGCCCCTGTGCTAGTGTGCCAACATGATTATTGTCAGTGGTGGCAGTAGGCATAAGCAGACTAAGCAATTGCTTTAGGGCCACAAGTGCATTAGTAAAGGTTATTGGTATATTTTATTTGGGTTTTGGAAATAATGAAACTAGTATTTTCACGAGGTGGGAGAGGGGTCAGGGGCCCCAAAATATTCCTGTGTTGGGCCACCAATGGGCTAGCACGGCCTTTTTGCTTGATTTGATGGACGGACTGTTATCTCTTTCAGGTGTAGTGATTATATTTGTACTGGATGAAGTCCTATGCCCTTTGACATTAATGCAAGTTTTGCCATTGACTTCAGTGGGGCCAGTGTCTTGTGGACCTAAATTCAGGTACATTGATAGATACAGATTTAATGCTGTCTTATTAGCAGAGTCCCAGCAATCTGCTTCAGCACCAGACTAAAAGCCAGTAGTGCTGGATTTCTTAAAAGGACATATAATAATATGCAGTGAAGTAATTCTTAAATGACCACCCAAAGGGACTTGGATGCTGGGCTATGAGGTATTCTGATGTGGGTTTCTCTTTTTGAAGACATAAGTTAGAAACAAGTACTGAGGATCTCTGTTGTGAAAGGATTTCTACACCAGCACAAAGACCTTGGCGATCTTTTCCCAATGTGTCAAATCACAGAGGCCTGCTTACCGTTCAGGGCTGTTTCATTTGTTTTACTAATTTCCAAATCTTAGTTATTTTTCTCTAAGTAATCATGCTAGTCTTGCCTAAAAATACTTCAGGGGACACACGTGGAAATGTGGTCTCCATCTTTGCCTGTATGGTTTTTTAGTACTAGCAGTTGTGTATGCACAATAATGGAATTTGCACATGCAAATCCCATTTGTGCAAACTGACTTCAGACAGTATTTGCATGTGTAAATCCTCTCATTTTATGTGCAACATGCATTAATGCTCAGAAACTGTATGTGCAAGTGAATTGTTCACAGAAATGGACTCTGTAAGTCTTGTTAATATCCATAAATTTCTGTAGCTCTCCAAGAAGGCGAATTTTGGCTTCTGGTGAGCATCATATTGATTTGAATGTCTGTTTATGTCCTCCCAGAAACAAAAAGACAGAGTTCAGTTCTATAACTAAGCATTAAGGCCCTAATTCAATGAGGTACTTAAGCATGTGTATAATTTTAAGCACATGATTAGCCCCATTGACATAAAGTTACACATAAGCTTAAGTACATTGCTGAATCAGAGCCTTAATCACCATTATTTTTTCCACAAATCCAGTTCTTATTATTGCACGTATTCTGCTTTGGATCCTTTCCGTGGTCCAATAAACTCTAAACCAGTCTTCATCTGAATCAATGGTACTGTGGGTTTTTTTTAAGAGACATTGGCCTGTTTTCTCATTTATGGTACATCTCACATACTCACCCCTAAGATTTCTATATTTATCCTACATTAGTTTAGAAAAGGCAGAAGGAGGTTTGTATATTTCACAATTTAGAAAGTATAAAAAAATATTCCTTCTTGAGACAAATAATCTAGGATTATCCCTTAATATTCCACACTGATGGTCAAAGGGGAGGAAATTATTCATTGCAAAAACCTTCACCAATCTCCTCGTTTGACCCGTAACAAAGAGAGTATCACATATTTAAATAAATGCACATTGGAGGGTTTTTGAATGTGCAAATAATTGTTATTTGAATGTGCAGTGTGGTTCAATTGTTGTACATTGAAATAAGGCACAAAGGGACTCAGGTGCTTGCAGTGGAGGGAATGCTGGCCAGGGTTGTGATGAAGGGACAGGAGAACAAGGACTGTCAACTCAACTGTAATGCTAAACAAAAAATAGCTATAGAAGATAGGTTATTTATTGCACATGCACAGAGTGCTGTTCTAAAACATGGATAACTTTGTTTCTAAACAAAAATGGTTCAAATGTGGTAAATGCATTGGCCCTGATGGAGGATCACGTCAGTGGCAAGTATGGAATATCCACAAGCAAAAAAAGGAACATGAAACAGGAGAAAAACACTGCTTTGTCATACCTGAATCCTAATCAGTATTGCATGATTAAAATCTATCTTTGTAATAAAGTGCATTGGTATCCTGAAGCCAAACACTCCCAAATTTTGGGGACCAGGCAATTGTGATCCAAAACCTTCTGATTCTCAAACCAGTTCAAAATTTTGAAGTTTTATCCCTTTTCTTTATTTAAAAATAATAAATAAAAATAAAAATAAACTTTGAACAATTTTCTGTTTTAAAGAAGATTGGTTCTTTTTTTCTGAAAGATCAAATGTTTGGATAGCTAAACTCCTCTGGTGTGGTAAGGAAAATGTTAAAGTCCTGAGTATGTTGCTCAGAAGCTGGTTGCAAAACAATGTAGAGCTAAGTGGAGCAGCAAGTGCCATGCAGAAACTGCAGACAGTATGTACTTTAACCTATAAACTCTAAATAGACTTCACTGATTTGGGTGAAGTCTTTACTAAAAAAGTTACTTGAAAGCATGTGATGGAGCAAGGCTTTTTAATGAATAGCTCTCTGAATGGCTAATTGATAATCATGGGCATACTAATTTATAAATAGACAATGATTTTAGGCTAGAGAAAATTACAAATGTGCACTGTATCATTATGAAATGCACATGGCATTTTTTTAGTTCATTTATGTGGCTGTGTACTCTACAGTAATAATAGTACTTAACACTTATATGTCATTTATTTCCATCTTCAAAGTGCTATAGAAACATTAAGGAATGTGGGCCTGATCCAAAATCCACTGGAGTCAATGGAAGGACTCCCATTGACTTCACTGAGCTTTGGATCAAGCCTTAAATTGCGACTTTAAGGCACAGGCTGTGCAAAAAGCAGGTGCGATGGTGCACTGCTCCTGTAGGATTTCACAAAGACACTGTGCCTGAGGGAGGCAGCGTTGAGGATGGAAACACACATAACAGTTAAATGCAGTATTTCATAAGGTGCAGCATAGAGTTCCCTACCCATTCTGCATTGGTCCAGCTCTGCCATCCAGTGCACAGACGAAGGGCCTGGGGGTTTCCAGAAATGCCAGTGACATTATGGGCCCTGGGCCTGATTGGCTGTTGTCCTGCACCTTGTGTAATCATTTAGCCCAATGCAAAGAGAATGTGAAATGCTACCATTCTGAGTAGGTAGCATTCCATACCAACTTTGTATTGCTGTGACTAGACAAGGTGCAAGGCAGCAGAAAATTAGTACACACACACACACACCAATCCTTATGCGTATGGAGCACAGTGGCAAGGACTGTGCTGGTCCCCTGTGTAGATGTGCAAAGCATGTGGGAAGGCTCCCTGAACCCTGGTGCAGAGTTTGGCCCTGACTAATTAACTGATTGCTAATGACTTCTCTACAGCACAATCAAACAATCTTCTCTAGAAGATCAAAGGTACCCGGGGCTCCATGTATGTTTTTCCAAAAATAAAATACTAACCAAAATAAGCTGTTTAGTCTACTATAAGCTAAGGCAACTTCACTACAGTGATATGGACGCCATGCCTGGTTTTGATCTCTATGTTTCGAATACAGTGAGTTTTTCATTTGCAAACTCGTCATGGCTCATGTCCCACATTTGCCGAAACTCATCATAATTAGTACTTGGCTTCTCTGCACACACTGATGAAAGGTACTTTCCTTGCAGAATTCTCTTCTCTGGCTTTTATTTGAGTGCCTACTGTGTCTTGCTTGGAATTCAAAAGATGTCACAAGAAATTTCTTCCTCTCTCTGTCAACAAAGCCAGAGGATTTAACTCAGCATTAGTGTTTCCTGTGAACACTTTGTCTACCGGATTAGAAGTCTACTAATGGCACTGGAAGCAACACTATTTTGCTCCTGTGGATCTTAATGCAGGCCACATTGTCCCCTCCTCTGCAGGAGCTGTGCTACCAGGGCAGACTCACAGCCAGAGAAGCAGCATAGCAAGCAACCCTCCATTCAGGATGATGGATTTAGGAGATTCCATAGATTTAGGAGATTCTTTCCCCATTAATCAGCTGGGCCTATAAAGCTGGGCATTCTTGCCCCCTGTTATTGGGCAGGTTGCTTTGCCGCTCTGCACCTCAGTTTCCTCCTCTGTACAATACCCCCTTTGCAAAAAAAAAAAAAATGTGAGGTCTATAGATGAAAAGTGCTATGTAAGAGCTAGTTGTTATTAGCTCATTATTACAATCAGCTAGCATGGGTTGTCATGATTTTATGTAAGAGGCTTCCCTTAATCTAAAAAACATGGATATTGTTCTAGATTGAATTAGTTTTATTAAAAAAAAGTCTGGGTTTAAATGACAGGAAGTGAAGGATTTGCAAACTTGAACTAATTTTGCAAACTCAAAGAACATTTAGAGAGGCTCGTAAGAGCCACGCATTTTCTATTTTAAATAGTTTCTAGCCCTCATGGGTGCAGAGACTATTACCAGAGTGTACTTCTAATGACTCAAAAAGGAGAAGGCAAACAAAAGGAATCTCAAATTTATTTAGTATCAGAGGGGTAGCCGTGTTAGTCTGAATCTGTAAAAAGCAACAGAGGGTCCTGTGGCACCTTTGAGACTAACAGAAGTACTGGGAGCATAAGCTTTCGTGGGTAAGAACCTCACTTCTTCAGATGCAAGTAATGGAAATCTCCAGAGGCAGGTATATATCAGTGTGGAGATAACGAGGTTAGTTCAATCAGGGAGGGTGAGCTATACATAGAATGCTTCCGCCGACGTGCACAGGCAGAAATTGTGGAAAAACAACATCGCTTGCCTCATAACCTAAGTCGTGCAGAACGCAATGCCATCCACAGCCTCAGAAACCACCCTGACATTATCATCAAAGAGGCTGATAAAGGAGGTGCTGTTGTCATCATGAACAGGTCTGACTACCAGAAGGAGGCTGCCAGACAATACCCAATTCTACAGGCCGCTTTCCTCAGATCCCACTGAGGAATACACTAAGAAACTACACCATCTACTCAGGACACTCCCTACACTAACACAGGAACAAATCAACATACCCTTAGAGCCCCGACCGGGGTTATTCTATCTACTACCTAAGATCCACAAACCTGGAAATCCTGGACGCCCCATCATCTCGGGCATTGGCACTCTCACTGAAGGACTGTCTGGATATGTGGACTCCCTACTCAGACCCTACGCCACCAGCACTCCCAGCTATCTCCGTGACACCACAGATTTCCTGAGGAAACTACAATGCATTGGTGACCTCCCAGAAAACACCATCCTACCCACCATGGATGTAGAGGCTCTCTACACAAACATCCCACATACACATGGAATACAAGCTGTCAGGAACAGTATCCCTGATGATGACACAGCATAACTTATTGCTGAGCTCTGTGACTTTATCCTCACGCACAATTATTTCAAATTTGGTGACAATATATACCTCCAGACCAGTGGCACCGCTATGGGCACCCGCATGGCCCCACAATATGCCAACATTTTTATGGCTGACCTGGAACAACGCTTCCTCAGCTCCCGTCCACTCATGTCCCTTCTCTACCTACGCTATATTGATGACATCTTCATCATCTGGACCCATGGGAAGGAGGCCCTGGAAGAATTCCACCATGCTTTCAACAGCTTCCACCCCACCATCAACCTCAGCCTGGACCAATCTACACGGGAGGTCCACTTCCTGGACACCACCGTACAAATAAGCGATGGCCACACTAACACCACCCTATACCGAAAACCCACCGACCGCTACGCCTACCTTCATGCCTCCAGCTTCCACCCCGGTCACACCACACGATCCATCGTCTACAGCCAAGCACTGAGGTACAATCGCATCTGCTCCAACCCCTCAGACAGAGACCAACACCTACAAGATCTTCACCAAGCATTCTCAAAACTACGATACCCACACAAGGAAATAAAGAAACAAATCAACAGAGCCAGACGTGTACCCAGAAGCCTCCTGCTACAAGACAGGCCCAGAAGAGAAACCAACAGAACTCCACTGGCCATCACCTACAGTCCTCAGCTTAAACCTCTCCAACGCATCATCAGTGATCTACAACCCATCCTGGACAATGATCCCTCACTTTCACAGACCTTGGGAGGCAGGCCAGTCCTCGCCCACAGACAACCTGCCAACCTTAAGCATATTCTCACCAGCAACCACGCACCGCACCATAACAACTCTAACTCAGGAACCAACCCATGCAACAAACCTCAATGCCAACTCTGCCCACATATCTACACCAGCAACACCATCACTGGACCTAACCAGATCAGCTACAACATCACCGGCTCATTCACCTGCACGTCCACCAATGTTATATATGCCATCATATGCCAGCAATGCCCCTCTGCTATGTACATTGGCCAAACTGGACAGTCACTACGCAAGAGGATAAATGGACACAAGTCAGATATCAGGAATGGCAATATACAAAAACCTGTAGGAGAACACTTCAACCTCCCTGGCCACACAATAGCAGATGTAAAGGTTGCCATCTTACAGCAAAAAAACTTCAGGACCAGACTCCAAAGAGAAACTGCTGAGCTCCAGTTCATTTGCAAATTTGACACCATCAGATCAGGATTAAACAAAGACTGTGAATGGCTAGCCAACTACAGAAACAGTTTCTCCTCCCTTGGTGTTCACACCTCAACTGCTAGCAGAGCACCTCACCCTCCCTGATTGAACTAACCTCGTTATCTCCACACTGATATATACCTGCCTCTGGAGATTTCCATTACTTGCATCTGAAGAAGTGAGGTTCTTACCCACGAAAGCTTATGCTCCCAGTACTCAAATTTATTTATTTAATTTAAAAATCTTATTATGTTTAAGACAATCTCATGAGTTTGGGGGTGGAGGGGGCCTGGTTCGTGATTCGGGGTTGGGAATACTGAAGGTGTAATAGAAAACTAGGGAAAATGGGGAATGGAAGTGGCAGAATTGACATCATTGGATTTATTCTGGATTTACACTAGTGTTGGTGCGAGTTTGTCCTATTCTGTCTCCCATAGGTCCACCTCCTCAGTAATGTTTGCTAAGAATATCTTAAAAAGAACACAGCTTTGTTTCAAAAATATGTTTTTAAGGGCCTGGATGGTTCAGAAGATTGTTCACCTCCAGGTCACTGTTTTTTAATTTATCTATGTCAAAACTGGTCACGGTTTGCTGACTAGGGTGACCAGATGTCCCGATTTTATCGGGACTGTCCCGATATTTGCTTGTTTGTCCCCCGTCCCGACCGATGTTAGGTTGAGACACTGGACAAACAAGCAAATGCTCCGGAGCCTGAAAGTGCTCGCGTCCCCCCCCCCGACTCCGCCCCTTCCTTCCCCCATTGGCTACCTCCCCAAATCCCCGCCCCTTCCCCCGGCTCGCCATTCCTTCTTCCTCCACAAGTGCTGGAGGGAGGCCCTGGAGACGCAGGGGGAGCGCGGGGCCGGGGTGAGTGAGAGTCTGGCCTGGCCCCGAGCAGGCAGGACTCAGTCGGGCGGTACTGGAGGGAGAGTAGGGGGATGGCCCGCGGGGCCAGGCGGCGGCTGTTCTCCTCCCCTGGGCAGCGGGACTCGGGAGCAGCCGCTTCTGCAGTTCCCACTGCCACGGGGGGAGGAAGCGGCCGATGGCCAAGCTCGGCGGCTGCAGCTCTGGCGCCCGGGCCCAAACCCCCGAAGCCCGGGCCTGCTGCGGGGACCCAGCAGCGCGCACGCTGTGCCCAGCCCCTGGCCAGTCGCGTCTGGGCTGCTGCCCAGCTGGTGCAATCCCGCGGCAGCCCCGGGGCGGAGGCATCGGCAGCCCAGCCCCGTTCGTTCCCCTGCGGAGGGGGCTGGGGCCTGCTGCCCCACGCCGGGGCCGCCGCGGGATTGCACCAGCTGCGCAGCAGTCCAGACTTGACTGGCCAGGGGCTGGGCACGCGCAGCATGCGCGCTGCTGGGTCCCCGCAGCAGGCCCAGGCTCAGGGGGTTTGGGCCCGGGCACCAGAGCCGCAGCCGCAGCCGCCGAGTTTGGCCATCGGCCGCTTCCTCCCCCCGCGGCAGTGGGAGCTGCAGCAGCGGCTGCTTCCGAGTCCCGCTGCCCAGGGGGGGAGAACAGCTGCCACCTGGCCCCGCGGGCCACCCCCCTCCTCTCCCTCCAGTACCGCCCGACTGAGTTCTGCCTGCTCGGGGCCAGGGCGGACTCTCACTCACCCCGGCCCCGCGCTCCCCCTGTGTCTCCGGGGCCTCCCTCCAGCACTTGTGGAGGAGGGGTTTTTTTATTTTTTTTTTTGCCCCACCCCGCGTCCCGATATTTGACCTGGGTGATCTGGTCACCCTATTGCTGACTGGATCTGTGTGAGAGGAGTTAGTGGCCTCAGTTCAATTCCTACTTGCTTTCTCCTGTCCAGGTTCTGCAGAGGAGCTTCCCCCAGTGGTCTTCCATTCTCCACCCCAGTGAATCCTGTGAGGTTGTCTTGGAATCTTCCAAATCCCACAATCCTTGACTAAAGATGGTTAACATTTTCTTACATTCAATTTACTGACAATTTTTAATTGAAATTTCAAATTCAGACCTAAAAAAGGGGTGGGCTGAGAGGAATCACTTTTTTCCCCACAAAATTTTAGCAAAATAATCATCCTGTCTTCTGACCAGCTATAGAACTGGTCAGAATTCTGATAAAAAATTGTCAAACTATTGACATTTTGATGGAAAAAGCCATAAGGAATTTTTCACAAAAAAATTGCTAAAACAATTCCCATTTTTCCACCATCTGCACTTGTGAAACTCATCACGCCACTTACATCACCTCTGATCACCTTCAGGTGCTTACCAGAGCCCCCATTCCACGCTTCATCCCTGAACAGCATAGGCTTCTCAGCTCTTTAGTTGGCCATTGCTCCCTGAAGAAGCTAAAATGGTGTTATGAGCTAACAAGGGGATCTAGAGGTGGCCTTGATGAACCTCCTAAGTCTTGGAGCAAAAGTGATGGGTCTCCAATGAAGCTTGTGGAGGGCTAGGGGAGCCCCTCTGATGAGTGTCTTAAGGCTTAGTGGTTGGTAACAGCTCCTTGAAAGGCTCACAAATGTTGTGTATGGGATTCCTAAGCTTTATTGCAAGTTCTCCTTTCCCACAGAGTTTAGTAGGTCCACAGAAAGGAAGCCCCTTTATCTCCCTTCATTCCTGTTTCTCTTTTTGGGCCTTGCCTCTACAGATCTCTGAAAGATCCCTTCCTTTGGGCCTGAGGGGGCTGTAGGTTGAAGATATGTGGCTGGTGGGGCAGAGATCAGAGAGGACATTTCCTGTGTTTCTGTCATTTTCTACAGGAGAGGAGAACATCGAGAAAGTTTTATTAAGTTATTTTAATTCTGTTTATGCGAGGAAAAGGGCTAGAGATTTTTTACAAATGGAAGTTTACATTCACAGCAGTCCTTTGATATCCTATACTAAGCTCGCTGGAGCAACTTATCAAGGGTGACCTACAAAATTAATAACTTAGATAGTGTGCCGTGGGGGTTAGATCCATTAAGGGGACTCGGACTCAGCATTGCAATGCCTAACTTTTGGGTGCCCTGCTGTCCAGTGGAATTCAGAGCCATGAGTTGGGCACGCAGGCTCTGTATCTAAAGCATAGGGAGGTTTAGGTGCCTAAGAATGGTTTTCACAGAAGCCAGCGAGCTGATTGGGAGCCCATTAAAGTAGTCAATGGGAAATGTCAAGGTGAGGGGTGTGGCCTAAACCTCAGATCTCAGAAGGAGTTAGGTGCCTCAATCCAGGTTGGAGGGCGTGAAAGAGAACAGGACAAATACTGTATGTTCTGCATAACTACAGCTCACTGCTCTGCTGACTCACCACTTAAACACTGTACAAGTCAGGTGACATTACCACAGTGATAAATCTGATCCATATCAACAGGGTAAGAATGCTGAGCCAGTCTTCTGTAGCATATTGAAGGAATATTGAGGAAATTATTGCCAGATGTGAACATTTTTTGAGTGGTGCCTCCTGACAAAATACATATTTTCCATTCTTTATAGCGCTGTTTATCTAGACTAGAATTATGATACACTTTTTTCAAATGTTTCATTTTTCCAGGATTCATGTGGAACAAATTAAAATTAAGTTTCCATAACAAATGACTTAGCAGCAGAGCTGTGAGATCTCCTTCTCTCTTTCCCTCTATCAAGCTTCACATCCAGTAAAGTTGTTAATGGCTGTGTTTGTGGCTTTTGCACACAGCTGTGTATTGGGCGTAATATAGGGTCATCTCTCCACAGCAGGAAAGCTAGGAGATGAGACATTGTGCCTTGGATCGGTTTAGTGTCTCCTGAATCATGCTAGCTGTGCTACTTCTCCAATAGTGCAGACTATGCTCCTCTGAAAGGCTGATGTGCTTTGAGCAAGAAACTAAAGGATGGGGAAGACTAACTGCACTCTAAGTATTTATGTGGCCCTATTCACCGTAGCATCTGAGCGTCTTTGCCATGGTGTTTGAGTACCGGGGCTGGAGACAATCTGGCCCTACCTTGGGAAATCTCTGAGTAGAGAAAGTAAAGACGTAGACATAGTAGACCCATATGTGTTTCCTCTGGGGCACTGTCTTCGCTGGCATATGTTGCACCAAAATAAACACTATTTTTATGATTCCGGGGCAACAAGAGAGAGCGGAATTGACTTGCTCCCTTTTCAGATTCTCTATAAAAATGTGGGCAGAGCTTTTCAAAAAGGAACTGTGGAGAGACAAAAATCTCTTATTTACGATTAGTCCTTTCAAGAACACGATCAAATGTCTCAAGTAGCTTTAGCTTGCACCTTCTCCACTCTGTGTATGGGATTTCATCATGTACTGGTGCTTCTGTGGAGGTCTCGGTCCTCAGGGACTCTGAGTATCTGCAGGAAGAACTGGTGACAAATGTAGTGTATGGCTTGTATGAATGTCATACTGATGATATGCATGTAATGGAACCTGTTTGTATCAGGGTATGTTTGTTGTATAGGTGTATACATTGAATATGGGGCACTGTGTGCTTGATAGAATTGCCCCCAAATGAGTCAGATGTCTGATATGGGTACAATGCCTATTCATTTTACTCTGCAGCAGACTTTTGTAAGTGGGTGTCATAATACAATGCATTTCCAACAGCATTTGCCTCAATGTGAAGAACACCACTCCAGAGCAGTCAGGTGTGCATTTATTTTCATACACCCCTGATTTACCTCCACTGTTATTACCTGTCCTGGGATTCTGTACAGTAGTCTCATTATCCACTCTCTTCCACACTAATAATACACTTCTGAGAAGCACAATGGAGCTGGATATCAATAGAGAATTCCCTCAATAGACATTCCCTTTCTGACTACAGTCATAGACTTTGCTCAGTGAGCTACCAAGATTTCCCAAGTATCAGCTGTAATGTTATCATTCTTAGCTAAATTCTCCAGGCAGTCTTAAAATTAGAAAGACTGTTCCCTTGCCAGCATTTAACCTCCATGTATTTGGCTGTAGAAGACTTTCCTTAGCAGAAACATGAAAGCTATTCAAATAATGTGTCCAGTGTGGTGCTGTTGAATTTCCTGAAGCAGCAGCAGTATCTGGTAGTTTTATTTGATAATGAACTTGAACAAAGGAATCTTAAGGACATATTTGACCCTGGAATTAGCCAACCACATTGGGAACTGCAACTGCTAGCGCCAGGACTGATTTTGGCCCATAATCTCACCAGACTTCAATCCATAGATTTACCTGAATGTTCCTGAGACAATTTGTATAGAGACTCAAGGACATAATGCAATAAACAAATGTGTCTGCTAAACATGAATGACAGGCCATATCTCTTGTGATTAAGAATGAGACAAAAGCAACATGTATTTAATACAGAAAGGCAAAACCAAAGAGTTCAGATCCAGATACAAACCCCAGATTCCCCAGAGTTTGAGTGTTTTGCTTCTTGCCATTATAGATGATGGCCTGATTACGCTGTTTCTTGAAGTTTGCTCAGTTTTACTAAATTTTGACCCATAATACCACATTGGAATAAATCGCTTACATTGCTTTATTTGTTGTAAATTTTGTAGTTTTTAGTGAAAAATGAATAAATATGACATAAATGTGATGCAATTAAAAAGGATCTTTCTTTTTTAGATATTCTGTTCCCCATTATAACCAATAATATAATAAGGAAACATCCAGTCCAGAGCAGAAGTGAATTAGGATGAACTTTCTGTCAAACTTCAGCATGCATTTTGCTGGCTAAATATTTTTTACTTTTGTAGGCACAAACTATTTAGTACATACCATGGAAATGTCATCACTCTACTGTTTACAGTCTTTCTAACTTGAATGGCTAATAAGTTTAGCCCATTCATGTTGCAGGACAAATTAAGCCTGTCAGAGTGACACTCACTTCTATATAAAGGAAATTCTAAACATTTAAGGGGAAATTTAGCTGTCAAAGTCAGTTAGCATATTGAGGTAAGAGGAATCCCATGTTTCTTTGAAACCTTTCAGAGACTGCTATACCTGGTAGATGTAGACCTGTGTACTATGACCGTTGCTTGGAAATGTATATAAAAAAATACAAATTAGCCACTACAAATCAACATAAAGCATAAAGGGAAACACACTTATTTGCTCATAACTAGCATTCTTTCTCTCAGCTGTTTGGCTGGCTGATTCTTGCTCACATGTTCAGCTTCTAGCCAATGGCCATAGGTGGGGTTGGATAGGAATTTCCCCCCAGGTCAGATTGGCAGTGGTCTTGGGGGTTTTTGCCTTTGTAGCATGGAGTGTAGGTCACTTGCTGGGATTATCTGGATATGTCTCAATCAATTCCCTGCCATTCAGGGGTCTTGGGAACTGGTGCATCTTGGTGCCTCTTATTCTGCGCCTGTGACACGTCATACTTGAGTCTCCTGTGGGCTGTAATATTTTGGTCTAATTTTGATTGTTGTTCCCTTTAAGCAAACACCAGCTCTTTCTTATCAGCAGTTATGCATGTACTGGTTTGGTGCACCCATACAAGCAAGGGACCTTTCCTCATAGCGCGCACGCACACACACACCGTATTGTTTGGTTCTATTTATCAGTGTCTTCAGAACCACTAATAACGTTGCCTCCTTGGCTATCTCTTGCATACCCATTGTAAATATTTATGATACATTAACAATGAAATGCTTTTACTGTTGGTTCCTAAATTATTTCACAATCATAACTCTCTAATATTTATTGCTGCATTCACTCCTTGGCCCTTACACAAGCAAAACTGTTAAGTCAATGGGTGTTTTACTTGAGTAAGTTCTTATCAATAAATTAATAATAAAACAATACTTAGCACTTATGTAGCATCTTTCCTCTGAAGATATTAAAGGGCTTTGTAAATATTATTTCTAGAGATGGTCAGAAAATAGGTTTTTTTCATTGAGGAAAATTTCAAAAATATTGTATTGAAAACTGCCAAAAAATAAACAATTTTAACTTTGTTCTCCAACCAAAAAGTACTGAAAATATTTGAGAAAAGCAGGCGCTGTCCATGAAAATGTTTGTTTAGTTGAAAACCCAATTTTCCATTGTAAAAAAGTATTGACTGAAATTTTTTGACCAGCCCTAATGAATTCCCTCCTTTACAGATGAGGAAACTAGAACTCAGATAGGTCAAGTGACTTACCTGAGATCACAGACCAAGCTAGAGGCAGAACGGGGATTAGAACCATGGGTCCGGCCTGCTTTTTATTTATTCTAGCCATTAGACAGCACTGACAATCGAGAACCACAGTATTTTAAATGGAGCACAGCTGGTAGTATTGTTGTTTCCCCGTCTCAGTGACACTTTGATGAAAGCAGAAAGTTCTCAATGCAAAATTTCCATCACTTTAAGATAAGGAGAACAAAATATATTGCTTTAATGGTTAATTAGAATTTATGTGGATAATGAGAACTTCCAGTTACATGATTATGGATTAAAGAAAAAGTTTAGTGGGGATAGAAACCCTAAAGTTTCAGGGCATAACTCAGCCTCCAATTTAGGGGACCTTAGGAAGAAACTTACCCTTTGACCGGCTTATTCCATAATTACCCACTACAGAATTTTTTTAACCTTCCCCTGGAGCATCTTGAACTGGTCACGATCAGACACAGGCCTAGATGAACTAGTTTGATTGCATATGTCTAATTCCCACAAGGGAATTTTCAATGAAAATATATATTTACTGCCCATTCTTAGGGCTAGTTTTCTTTACACTACCTTTTGCTTCTAACTGAGAATGCTAATGCAGCATCATGAAACATCACTCAAAGTGGCATCAATAACAGGGCCTGAATAAAGGGAGTTTGAAGTTACTCAGCTGGAACAGGGGATTTCCTACTGAGTCCATCTCAGAGGAGTTGGAGAAGGGGAGAAGCAAATCAGCAGAACTGTTGCAGGCCAGGCCAGTTGCCATGCCAACAAATTGTTCTGATGTTGGAACATATCATTTCAGAAGTGTGGTTACTATAATAGCACAATGGCTATATTCACTTAAGTCTTGGTGCTTAAAAATGACTATATATTTCTCTCCTCAGACAAGAATCATGACATCATGCATGAAACATCAGGAAATAAGTGAGAAAAATAACAATGCAAAGGAAACACCAATATTGTCTCCAAAACAGACAATAGAAACCTTACATGTTTGTCAAGGTGCCTGCAATGAATTTGATATTGATGCAAATTGAGTGCCATACGCTTTGGCTATCGTGAGTCGGAAGGTAGGACAGGGCTGATGTGACATGACTTTAATATGCCTGCAATGTCATCCTGGATCTCTGCTTGCTATTAATGCACAGTTAGCTGCACAGATGTAGAATGTTTCAGAAAAGCAGAATCGCCACTGCTACTTAAACTGCTTCATTCCTGATGATATTAGATAGAGCTTTGTTTAAAATACGATGACTTTGCATTTTAACAGAAGTGACTGTCAATATGTAAGTTGGTCATAGTCAGAGATTTTCATCCTATAATGTTACTCTTTTTCAGCTTTTTATTCTTCAGTGTTAGGCATGTAACTTTCTAAATTCCTTGTAACAACTTAGCTAGGGAGGAGGTGGATTTTCCATTGGTTAAAGGGTTTAAATCAATACTGGATATCTTTGTAAAAGACATGCTCTAGCATAACCAGACATTGTGAGCTTGAGGCAGGAATTACTGAGTGAAATTCTATGACATGTGTTATGCAGGGGGTCAGGCTATATGACCATAATGGTCCCTTCTGGCCTTAAAAGTTATGAATCTCTATAAAAATATTTATATTAAGATTCACTCTTGTCACCTGACCAAGTTCTGCATGCATGATTAGGCCAAAAGAAGCCAATTACCTGAACTTCAAAGAGTCAATCTAAATTTCACACCTCAGGATAAAGTAATTTACTATGTGGACGTGTTCATTATATTTATTTATTCCATGGAATGAGACATAGGTTTCAATAGCTACCACAACATCAAAAACAATGTGGAAGATTCTGATTTCAGTTTCATCAGTGTACATACAGAGTAATTCCAGTGCTGGCAATGAAGCTATTTGGGATTTACATGTGTGTAAATGAGATCAGGATCTAGCCCAATATGCTGCATGAAGTAGTACTCATAATACCTAATAGGCCTCCTAGTGTTCTAACATAACGGTGGAGAATAATTCAACCTACTGCAGGAATTACTGGGGGAAATCCTATGGCTTGGGTCATTCAGGAGATCAGACTAGATCATAGTGGTCCCTTATGGCTTTAAAATCTATTCATCTATTAAGTGAAGACAAATGTTACAATTAATCAACTACTTTTACTGTACTGTAACCCAAAGCATTAGTTATGAAAAACTGGACTTGCAAGACATGTTTCTTTATGTTGTTTTTTATTATTGTTGTTCAACATGACTGTGCTCTGGAATAACTCCCACCTGTTCATGCTCTCTGTATGTGTGTATATTTATCTCCTCAATATATGTTCCATTCTATATGCATCCGAAGAAGTGGGTTGTAGCCCACAAAAGTTATGCTCTAATAATTTGTTAGTCTCTAAGGTGTCACAAGTACTCCTGTTCTTTTTACAGCAGCATCAGTCACTTGGCTTAATTTAGTATTGATTGTTATATGTCAGCCAAATCCTGAAATCCTTACTGACATTTTTATCAGGCCTAACTCAGGTAAAACTCTAAATGAGTTAGGCCTGCGTAGGCAGCAAATAAAGACTGCAGGACTTGACCCAGTATACGTGTGGTGATCATTAGGGTATGTGGTCTGTTGAGGTATGTGGGAACTAAAATATGTGGGTGGAAGTGGTATAGTGGTGTGAAACCTAAGGACTCCGTGAGGGCCTATTGGATTGCTAGGAGCCACCCAGAATGTTGGTTCAAAAGTCAGCTGCAGGAAGAGGCCCTCAGAGGAGGGAGTGTAGAGACTTGCCAGCTGGAAGTGTTTTGGTCTGGACTGGTTGAAATTGCCAAGATAGCTCACTCCAAAGTCCAGAGACTGGACCATCAAAGATGAGAGTTCCTGGCTCCTGTGAGATCAGACTGGGAGAACATCAGACTCTGGGGCTCATGAAAAGGAAACCTGAATGGGGGTATAAAATAAGATTTCCAGGGATTGAAGAGGACAGTTGACATTGACAGATGACCCATACTGGAGTTCATTCATAGGTTTAAATTGTAAATAACGAGTTGCACGTTGGTTAATTCAGTCCAGAATGTAGCTGTGGTGATTGGGGATTTCTGCAGCAGCCTTCAAAGAACACCTACCATACCTATCAGGGGACCCCTGCTCCTGGAGATGGGTCCTTGTAACAAGGAAGCAGAGGGACAGATGCCCTGAGGTAAAATTTCCAAATGAGAAGTTTGGTGGTGGCCACAGATATCCAAGGAAGGAAACCCAGGGTTGTGGAAAACCCTGGGTCGTCACAGTTTGTAATCGGAAAGCAAGTTATATCTGTAGTGGAGAAACATATGGTATGCTTGTCACTTATAGCCTGCAATAGCAACAGCGTGAATAATAACGGCTGACGTACAGTATCTGCATGGATAGATTTGGAAGTCTTAAAATGGAAAAGTGATTGTGTAATTCTTTTGTAGAGTATGACATTATTATAATTGTGCAAATGTAAACAGGATACATGTCATATGTTTTTATTTAGGTCTTGGGCACATTATATTTGTTGGAGTGTAGCTGTGAGCCCTGTGCAATGTGTGTTTTAGGCACTGAGATGCATGTATTGAAGCTGAAGCCTACAAAATAGAGACACTTAGAACCTATGGTAAAAAGATTACATATGCTAACAATCCCACGTATTGCAAAGTCAAACATAATGGTAAAGCCATCCTAAAAACATCTATATTAACAGTTGTAGATGATGTAGAGGTTGAACTTTTTTCTTGAATGAATAATAGTAATTGTTAAATCTATTTGAGGTATTGAGTAATTTACAAGTAGTTAAAAATACAAACAAAGTGGCAATTTTGAAATTTATACATTCTTTGATTCCACAATATGCTTTTCATTATTGCACAGTGCCTTGAAGAATGGAACCAATAAAGCTAATGTTTAGTCATGTGTAGATTGTTTACTGTACTTGATACAATGATTTGGATAAAGACCTTTGCACTGAAAAAGATTAATCTGTTTAAACAAAGACAACTCAGATCTGATCTTCCAGATGAGGTGTTAAGAGGGAACACATTTCTCCGCCCCCCCACCAGTTAGTTTATAGTCAGAAATGTACCAGCACATACCTTTTAAAGTAATCATGATGAAGTCCCACACTAAAAGCTGTTCTGAGAGAAACCTGAATATTGGCTAATAAAGCCGGTTGACTATTACAAAAAATATTGTGCATATTTTCATGAAGTAGCAACATTAGTTTATTGATGGGGTTATATTATTCTTTAGACATAGACGGCTGCCAAAGCCCTTAAGGAAACATTCTGTACTGACTTTAGCATACTATTTGCCTAACCAGCCAACAGCTAATCCAATCTGGCTGTCATGAAAAGTCACTATATTCCTTGGCCTCCTCATAGTATATAGTCATTGTCATCATCATTCCTATCTCATTGCCCATCACCCTATTCATTTGGTGACATTTTAAATCTTTCCCATACATGTCTCCATTAACAGTATGGATTACCAAGGGCAACCAACTAGAGTCCACCCCTAGAAGGGTCAAAATAATAAAGGGAATAAGATGCACTAAAATTACCGAGGGTGATCAGAATTAATGCTTGAGAAGAAATAAAACTGTGAGCGGATGCAAACCAATAGATTGGGACTTCCCTGAGGGATGATGGAAATGCTTTAGAATAATGGCCCAATTATTTAATTCTGAATTCAGTGAAAATCCTATAAAAGTACTTAAAACATCCCCATTAACACCAAATGAGCTCATCATGATTAATGTTATTAAAACAATTGCCAAAGAGTTTAGTAATGATTAAGTCTTTTATCTCAGGTAATAAATTCATAACATCCTAGAAATATTTCTAATAAAGCAGAAAAATAAAACTTTGGTTTATTTTTACTCTTCCTAATCTCTTTTCGTCCCTTTCCTTCTCCTCCCCACCAAATCAGCCCAAGTCATGTGTATATGATTTTACCCCCTAATCTTAAGGGATGCACAAGAAATTACACAACAAATTTAGGTCCCTAAATTTAAGGCACCTAAAGCCATATTTAGCCATTTAAAGAAAATTAAGGTGCTAGATCCCAAAACCAAAATCCCCAAGTCATTTACAGGCTTCCCATTGACTTCAATGGGCATTGGATCTGGCCATAAATCCAGATTTAAGTACCAAGTTTTAGGGCACCAGTATTTGAAAATGTCGGCAAAAAAACCCAGTGCTGCTATAGCGTCTTCCTCTCACGGGTTTCAAAAAGAGCATGGGACTTTGAGAATTGCCCAAGATATGGACCAGATTGTGGCTGACCATGTATGGGTGTGTAAGTGGATGAAGACAGCCTAAGGGACAGCCACAGTGTGTCTGGGGAGCAGAGTAATTCCAGGCTAGCCATTGTCGCCATCCCCAAAATGGGGTGCAGAGGGAATTGGGATAGGTTATGGGCAGGGCCATGACCCCGCCCTTCCTCCTCCCCAGTCAGCAGAGCTTATTGGACATTAGGACGGGACACATACTGCAGCCATAAGAATTGCTGTGTGGAGCGGGACACATACTGCAGCCTACACTCCAACAGAGCACCAAGGGGAATTTGCGCTGTCAGCCTAATACCTCTACACATATACTCTCTCTCTCCCAGCATATGGGTGTGCCTTAAAGGTACAACCTCACACTAAATGTGTACTAAAAGCAAGTACAGCACTGCAAATGTAGACTCCGGAGACAATTTACTTTCCTCAGAAGGGACTCACTTTTTCTTCTCCCCAGCCTATCAGCCTCAGAACTTAAGGAAGAAAATGAATTTCAAGGGCTCAGCCTTTCCCCATTGCAGGACTCAAGTAAACTCCAGGCATATTGGCTTCCTCTGATCTATCTCTCTGGTATCTCTAAGGTGCCTAACACTACGGTATTCAAATGCCTTTTTCTGAAATGCTTTATTCTGAAAAGAAAATGTGACTGATACTTTATGTACACGGGGATTTTATTTGCATGAGACCTTAAAAACCAACATCCCATCTGCTGTGTAAGGACATTAAAAGTCCTGCATTTCCTACAAGAAGGGGTTGTTTTTGTCCCAAATTCGCCATTGTTGTGCTCTAAGTAGGTTGGTTGTTGCCCTGGTTGCATTTCAGTGGTGCTATGCAAACTCTGGTTAAAAGTTTTATTTTCCTTTAGGTTTGATAGGTATTACGTACATGTAAAATTGCTCTGAGATAACACCTGCAGTTCTTACTCACTTTTACTATGCCCTATTACCTGTCATAGAAGTAACTGGGAGATTTGTCTGAATAAGGACTGAGTGAAAACAGTCAAGACTTCATGATTTGCTCCTTATTATCATTCTGTATCTGCATGCTTTACTGATATTGGGGGTGATATGCTCTGCCTTGTGCACAATGCCAAAACGATCATTGTGTAAAGAAACAAAACATGCTATGGTATAAATGATTGTAACCTGCTTTTAGTGCATCTTCAAGCTGAAGGTGTAATTTCTAGCCTGTGTAACATACACGCATTAGCTTTGATCAAGCAGGATGGGCGAGCCACTCCAAATAAGTACCTAGGGTCCTGCGAGGAAGTGGAGATGTAATTTCCAGCTCAAAATGTAGATTCAGCCTTCTTGTTTATTCTGTCTGCACAAGGCCAAATTGGGGCTAGCTCTTATGCAGCTGCAGGAGGACAGGTGCAAGCAGCATCACCCTCAAGCAGCAAGCATCAAAGTTGCATTCCTTACCCTCACCTAAGCGCAGGGATCTTTCCCTGTGAGTGCCTTTAGGTATATGAACCATAGTTGTTTGCAGTGTAGTTCTAGCTGTGTTGGCCTCAGGATATGAGAGAGACAAGGTAGGTGAGGTGGTATTTTTTATTGGACCAATTTCTGTTGGCAGAAGGGATGAGCTTTTGAGATTCACAGAGCTCTTCTTCAGGTATGAGCAAGGTAACCTGAGTGTCTGAGCTAAACACAAGTTGGGACAGACTGTTAAACATAAACCAAGAGGTTCACATATGCTGTTGGAGACCATTTAAAATGAATTGGGCAGTTGAGGGTTAGACCACATAAGTGGTCTACAGCATACTTGAACCCCTTAATGCTTAACAGTCCCAGTATTGGCCACTGTGGGAGACAGGATACTGGGCTAGATGGACCATTCATCTGACCCAATACCCTTTTATGCTTAACAATCTAACCCTCAATTGCCCACTTCATTTTACAGGATGCGTGAACCCCTTATGCTTAATCTGTCCTAACGTGTTTAGCTCTGCCAGACATGAAGAAGAGCTCTGTGAAGCTTGAAAGCTTGTCCCTTCTGCCAACAGAAGTTGGGCCAATAAAAGATACTATCTGACCTACCTTGTCTCTTTTGGGCTCTGCGGCACCCAAAAACGATGAGGAGAAGGAAGAGTCATTGCTTGCGCACTCTGCACCAGCCAGCAGAGCTGATCTGCTGAAGAGCAGAGCACACGCTGCACCCTCCGATGTAGTGGCGTAGTGAGGAAGGTGCCCTGTGATAAGGAGCCTCCTAGGAGATTTTGTGCCTCAGAAGTACATCTTCAGCTCTGCCATTGG
Source organism: Malaclemys terrapin pileata (assembly GCF_027887155.1). Taxonomy (NCBI): domain Eukaryota; kingdom Metazoa; phylum Chordata; order Testudines; family Emydidae; genus Malaclemys; species Malaclemys terrapin. The sequence goes on along the minus strand of NC_071507.1, from coordinate 179,811,569 downwards.
GGTAGCACAACTCCACACTGCACCTAGAGCCTGAACTAAAGCCTGCTGTAGTCAATGGGTGTCTTTGGATCAGGACACCAATATAGAGCAGCGTATAATGATGCTCACAGAGTTTTCACTTGACATGAAGCTTTGATGTTAGTGCTTGTTGATCTCAGCAGAGTTTGGGGTCAGATGTGCATTTGCCATTAGTTGTGCTCCTTGACATAGCCACCTGGAGTGTACTGGAGCAGACAGGAAAGAAGAATGTATTTGATTTGGTTTTCGAGTGGGTGCAGACTTGGTTCTTGATGAATTTATAGCAGTAACAAATTAAATGTAATTTAAGAAAAATCAAACAATTTCTTTCTTTGAATCAAGTATTTTTAAAAGTCACAATAGACTTGTACGTAACCAGTGGCTTTCCACTTTCTGACATTTCTCGTAGAACATGAAAGATATCTTGAAATTGTGTGTGTGTAAGTGTGAAAGTTCTTCAAATTTCGGATTTTCCCCCTCATCCCACATTTTGCAAAATGTAGCCATTATTTGATGGCAGTTTGCATTTCAGTCGTCTTTGCGGTAACTTTCAAAACATTTCCATTTCCAAACACCTTGAAATTTCAGCAGTGAAAGGTGATTATTCCCCTCTCCTCCCCCAAGTTTGGACTCAGGAGCAATGAATGCTAAGTGCTTTCTCATGGCTTCGTTCAAGAGAAATCCAGGTGTATTGTATTTGGCCTACATCTATGCTACAAAAGAACATAATGGATGTGACTAGCTGTTTTCCTCCCATTTCTTTTTGAACTGCTCTCCCCAATACACACTCTCTCTCTCAGCTAGGGCCCAGCATGTTGACCCCGGGGTCTTCAGAGTCTTGTTCACTGTCTGTATGCAAATGTGTGGGCCTGCCCATTCCGAGTTCATTGCAGGATTGGGACTAAAATCCAACAGTACAAGTTCATACCCCTCCCCCATTTATATTGCCTTCAGACACGAGGAAACTGATGTTCTATATGTCGGAGCAAAAATGTTCAGCATCTGACAAGTGACATTAATGCCTAGGAATTGAGCAGCCCAATACTGTAGCCCTTACACCAGCAAAATTCTCAGTGAGAAAATACTGCAGGATTTGACTGTGCCTGTTTCTTCCCAACGAAAAGTAATAGTTCTTTGTTCTGTGTATTAGGACAAAAAGGGAGAACAGTTCTATTCATTTGCACAAACTTCATGAACATTTAGTAAGCTGCAAGGGGGGTGATTATAAACCAGTAATAGGAAATAGCAACTAAGCTGCAAAGATGACATCATCGTTTATTAGAATTCTTTAAACACCTTAGACATATATCCAAACTCAATGGAGAATTTTCAGTACTAAGTGCCAGTGAAAATCAGCTTTTCAGTTAGGATAAAATCAAATAACCACCTGACTTAACATAGGTCTGTTTTACTTGTCTTTATAGACACAGGGTCTAAATAAAGCCTCTCTCATAATTAGCTACGCTGAAACAACCTTGGGTGTCACATGGTGATGCATATGCTTTAGTGGATATGCATCCGGAGAGAAAGCTAACCAGAACCACAGGATATTTCAGACCTCTGGGGGAGGGAAGTGAGCAACGCTGCTGTGGAAAGTAGCTGGAAACAATCCAGTTTCTCCAGGCCAGTCAGTCATGAATATCCTGCCTTGGCCACAGAGGGCCTGTGGAGGAAGCAGGCTCACAACAATTGGGAAAGGTTTGTAACCACAGGAGTCAAATGAATGAAGCCAAGAGTCTGCCAAGTGATGCAATTCATGGAAAAAAAAAATCTGCAGCTTCTACACAGGAGCATTCATCATTCACTGTGACCTTCCTGGAATGTGCTGACAGACACAAAGCGTTTTGTATGACATTCTGCCAGTGAACTGGAATGACTGCTGTTTGCAGTATTGTTTTCTAGCAGCAGGGCACCATCTTCTGGAGAGTGCATAGAATGGCTCAGCAGTTTCTTGCATGGCTTTGGACAGTCTGATGGTGTTTTTGAGAATGATGTGCCATCCCTTTGAAAATGCTTTAGAGAAAGGTTTTCAAGGCTCAAATTAAAAGCAGTCGCTGTTTCAATTCAACACAAATGCCAAGTATTTTGAGTGTCAGAAAGGGATGTTAAAATGGAGGGTGGCTGCAATGAAGCTGGAAGAGAAGCTACCATAGAGAGGGTAATGCAGAGATTCCATGGTGATAAGCATAGTATAATGTCATGGGCAGATGAATGGCAAGAGAGGAAACACATTATAAAATGAGCAAGGTACATTCCGGCATCATTTGTAGTGCTGCAATTAAAAACCCATGGCTGGCTCTTGCCAACTGACTCAGGGCTAATGGGGCTCAGGCTAAGGGGCTGTTTAATTGCAGGGCAGACAGTCAGGCTTAGGCTGTGGGTCCAACTCTAGGACCCTGCACAGTGGGAAGGTTCCAAAACTTGGGCTTCCTTCAGCCCAAGCCCGAAACAGCCCTTAGCCCCAGCCCCATGAGCCTCAGTGAGCCGGCACGGGCCAACCGTGGGGGTCTAATTGCAGGTAGACATACCTTAAGTCAACACAAGGCTGACTTCTGTAACATACGGTAGAGTTGGCTTTATTCTCCCCTCTGCAGCGCTGCTCTTCCAAACTCTGGGGTGCCCCTAAAAATAATAATCCTCATATAGCTTTTTACATATCACCCTTGTGAGGTTGTGGGATATGCATTGTTCTGCTAACTGGAAAACAGGGGTTATGAGATTTATCCAGAGTTACACAGCAAGGCATCACAGGATTAGAACCTAGGTTTCAAGACTGCGAGGTCCATGAATAATTCACTAGGAGGAAATAGCAGATTTGTCACCCTCTTCATAAAAGAAAGACAGAAGCAGCAAGAGGTTAACTTAATGAACAACTCATCCTTATGCCCTCACTCCATAATGATAGTTCTTGTCACCTGGAACAGATTTTTCAGGGCTATTTTACCAAAGCCATTTCATAATGGGCAGTTCAGAAAAAGTGTGTGGCTACAGCTTTAACGATAGAGCAGTGAACAGCACGGCTGCAATATTTGTACCTTTGTGTTCACTGAACCAGGCTAAAGCCCAGTCCAATGGAAAATATTTCTGTGGAAAAGCGTTTGGGTTTTTCACTCTGACTTTTATAAAACTAAAGTCTGCTTCATTTCTCACAGTACAGCTGTAACCTTAGGTCTCCTGTCCCTGCCTCTCATTGTGGTCACTGGGTTTTTCCCATGCTGACAGCAGCCTGCTTATTGGCAGTACCTTCTGGGAATATTCACCCTGGAGCCTCAAATCTTAGAGCAAGTGACCCCAACTCTGTCACTCACCAGAGTGTCTGGGACTGGGCCACAGGAACTGACCCAATAATCACCCAAATCCAAAAGTAGCCTAAAGAGAGCAAGTAGTGTTTATTGGAAAATGGCAAGATAATTCAAGCAAACCAGTGGGTAAGCACCAAAAGGCCATCTCTAGTCTAAGATATGGAGAACAGCCTTGCTAGATAGAGGAAAATTTGCAGTTACAATCATTTAAGCTAGAGAATAAAATCCTTCTTTCCTGATGGCTCTGCAGTAGCTAATTTTTCTGAGACAATCAGAACTAGTACCCCAGTTATCAAAGATAAGAATTAACCTCCTGGTACATATTTAATGAAATATTGGGCCAGATCCTCAGCTGGTGTAAAACAGTTTAATTCCATTGATGGCAATTTGTGCCAATTCATGTCAATTGAGGATCTGACTCAGTATGTGTTGTGTCAAGGTTAATGCAATTGAATGCCCGTCTAGTAGAGTAATTATTAGCTGTAGCAGTAGTTCAGTGCCCTAGATATGTATGAAATAAAGATTATCTGGCATTTCTATAGTCCCTTTTGTTCTGATGTAGCCCAAAGTGCTTTGCAAATACAACAACTATGACCAGAGTCATTTTACCCACCACTGAAATACAGGGCTACATCCTCAGCTGGTGTAAATTAGAATAATTTCAATTCAGTAGAGCTATAGTGACTTATGCTGAGGATCCGGCCCAGAAACCTGCAATACACACCTCAAGGTCCAGTTTATGGATTTATCAGGAAAGCAGGAGTATCACACCATAGTAATTAAATACAAACATTATTGCTGCCTTAGCAATAAAATCAAAGCTATTTGCTTCCAATACAATTGGCAATTTTTTTGGTTCTGTTATTAAAGGGATATGGAAAAGAGGGTGTTTAATGGCTTTTAAGAAATAAATAGCATCTTAAACACGTTAATGTATCTTGATAACTACCAAATTTTCAAAAGTTTTGGGGAGCCAAACTTGAGGCCTGATTTCATGAGGGTAGGCACTCAGCATTTCTGCACATCAGGCCTTATAAGAACGGCCATACTTGGTCAGACCAAAGGTCCATCCAGCCCAGTATCCTGTCAACCAACAGTGGCCAATGCCAGGTGCCCCAGAGGGAGTGATCCTAACATAGGGTTACCATACGTCCGGTTTTTCCCAGACATGTCTGGCTTTTTGGTAATCAAACCCCCGTCGGGGGGAATTGCCAAAAAGCCGAACATGTCTGGGAAAATGCCAGCCGGGCACTTCCCCTCCTGCGGCGGCTCTGCTCCTCCCCTGACTCTTCGGCTCTGTTTAAGAGCCAAGCACTACGGGCTTCGGGCAGCCCCCATGCCTCCGGACCCTGCGCCGCTGGAGCCCGGGAGGGGAAGTGCGCTGGGGAAGCGCCGGCCGGGGGCGCAGGGTCTGGAGGCTGCCTGGCAAACCGTGAAGCCAGTAGCGCTGGGGCAGCCCTTTTCGCGTGGCTGGGAGTGGGAGGGAGGAGGGGGCGGAGTTAGGGTGGGGAAGGGACGGAGTTGGGGCGGGGCTGGGGTGGGAAATGGGTGGGGCCAGGGCCCCATGGAGGGTCCTCTTTTTTTATTTGTTAAATATGGTAACCCTATCCTAATAGGTAATGATCAAGTGATCTCTCTCCTGCCATCCATCTCCACCCTCTGACAAACAAAGGCTAGAGGAACCATTCCTTACCCATCCTGGCTAGTAGACATTAATGGACTTAACCTCTATGAATTTATCTAGTTCTCTTTTAAACCCTGTTATAGTCCTAGCCTTCACAAGCTCCTCAGGCAAGGAGTTCCACAGGTTGACTGTGTGCTGTGTGAAGAAGAACTTCCTTTTATTTGTTTTAAACCTGCTGCCCATTAATTTCATTTGGTGGCCCCTAATTCTTATATAATGGGAACAAGTAAATAACTTTTCCTTATTCACTTTCTCCACACCACTCATGATTTTATATAAAACTCTATCATATCCCCCTCTTAGTCTCCTCTTTCCCAAGCTGAAAAGTCCTAACCTCTTTAATCTCTCCTCATATGGGACCCGTTCCAAAACCCTAATCATTTCAGTTGTCCTTTTCTGAACTTTTTCTAATGGCAGTATATCTTTTTTGAGATGAGGAGACCACATCTGTACGCAGTATTCAAGATGTAGGCATACCATGGATTTATATAAGGGCAATAAGATATTCTCCATCTTATTCTCTATCCCTTTTTTAATGATTCCTAACATCCCGTTTGCTTTTTTGAACGCCGCTGCACGCTGAGTGGACGTCTTCAGAGAACTATCCACAATGACTCTAAGAACTCTTTCCTGATTAGTTGTAGCTAAATTAGCCCCCATCATATTGTATGTATGGTTGGGATTATTTTTTTCAATGTGCATTACTTTACATTTATCCACATTAAATTTCATTTGCCATTTTGTTGCCCAATCACTTAGGCGTGGTCTACACTGGCGGGGGGGAGGAGCGATCGCTCTAAGTTACGCAACTTCAGTTACGTGAATAATGTAGCTGAAGTTGACGTATTTAGATCGACTTACCATGGTGTCTTCACCGCTGTGAGTCGACTGCTGCTGCTCCCCCGTCAACTCTGCCTGTGCCCCTTGCCGAGCTGGAGTACAGGAGTCGACAGGAGAGCGCTCAGGGATCGATCGCTGCCCACCGATCCGGCCGGTAGTGAAGACATACCCTTAGTTTTGTGAGATCTTTTTGAAGTTCTTCACAGTGTGCTTTGGTCTTAACTATCTTGAGCAGTTTAGTATCATCAGCAAATTTTGCCACCTCACTGTTTACCCCTTTCTCCAGATCATTTATGAATAAGTTGAACAGGATTGGTCCTAGGACTGACCCTTGGGGAACACCACTAGCTACCCCTCTCCATTCTGAAAATGTACCATTTATTCCTACTCTTTGTTCCCTGTCTTTTAACCAGTTCTCAATCCATGAAAGGATCTTCCCTCTTATCCCATGACAACTTAATTTATGTAAGAGCCTTTGGTGAGGGACCTTGTCAAAGGTTTTCTGGAAATCTACGTACACTATGTTTACTGGATCCCCCTTGTCCACATGTTTGTTGATCCCTTCAAAGAACTCTAATAGATTAGTAAGACATGATTTCCCTTTACAGAAACCATGTTGACTTTTGCCCAACAAGTTATGTTCTTCTATGTGTCTGACAATTTTATTCTTTACGATTATTTCAAGTAATTTGCCCGGTACTGACATTAGACTTACCAGTCTGTAATTGCCTGGATCACCTCTAAATATTGGTGTTACATTAGCTATTTTCCAGCCATTGGTACAGAAGCTGATTTCAAGGACAGGTTACAAACCATAGTTAATAGTTCTGCAATTTCACATTAGAGTTCTTTCAGAACTCTTGGGTGAATGCCATCTGGTCCCGGTGACTTGTTACTGTTAAGTTTATCAATTAATTTCAAAACCTCCTCTAGTGACACTTCAATCTGTGACAATTCCTCAGATTTGTCACCTACAAAAGCCGGCTCAGGTTTGGGAATCTCCCTAACATCCTCAGCCGTGAAGACTGAAGCAAAGAATTCATTTAGTTTCTCCGCAATGACTTTATCGTCTTTAAGTGCTCCTTTTGTATCTCGATCGTCCAGGGGCCCCACTGCTTGTTTAGCAGGCTTCTTGCTTCTGATGTACTTAAAAACATTTTATTACCTTTGGAGTTTTTGGCTAGCTGGTCTTCAAATGCGGCGGCCAGTACGTCCCTCAGCCCACGCCGCTTCCAGCAGCTCTCATTGGCCTGGAGCAGCGAACCGCGGCCACTGGGAGCCGCGATCGGCTGAACCTGTGGATGCAGCAGGTAAACAAACTGCCCGGCCCACCAGGGGCTTTCCTTGCACAAGGGGCGGAACAAGTTTGGGAACCACTGGTGTAGACAGCTCATCACAGCAAAAGAGTCTATTGGACTGGCTATTACATGATCCTACATGTATTTTGGTAATGTTATGAGCTGATTTGCTCTACAAAATATATGTATACTCAGCATGCAGCGTGTGTATTCCCATTTCATTCCCTTACAGTTCTAGGAGTAGAGCATGGATATTTCATAGGGGAAAGGAGATTATTTTAGGTTGAGTCAAGTGAGTAACCATGAAAAGAGTTAATTAATATTCCAGGCAGTAGCTTCTTTTTTTTTTTTAATCAAAAAAGACTTGAAAGATGGTTTTTGTTTTCCTGCTTGCTTTTTATATTAGAAATTCAAGACCTGTCTAGCATAAAAGATTCTTAGAATGTCTTCACTGCTTTTAAAAAAAAAAAGTGTTTTTTTATCTCAGGATAACTGGCATGCTGGCTAGATCACTGTAAAATCCTAATGAAGACGAGGCACCATAATTTTACCACAAGATCAACCATAGGCAGGAGTACAGTGTTGACCTGACCTACCTACCTCTCAATAAAAAGACAGAGCCTTGTCTCCACTAAGATTTCACAGTGGGATAGGTAATAGGCATTAGTTATCTACCTGTAAACAAACACAAAAAAGCCCACCTTTTGGCCAGTGGAAACGTAACCTATGATAGTTGGAGCACTAGTGCAATAGTGACATGACAACAGTCAAGTGTGTGAAGCTCAGCTATTAAGAGGGGAAGGGATATTTCAACAGAAGGATGTTTACACTACAAAATTAAGTCGACTTAAATTAATTTGACGTACAGCCACCACAGTAACTAAAGCAGTGTTTCATGTCCACACTAAGCTCCTTCTGTTGACAGTGTGTGTCCTCACCAGGAGCACTTCTACCAACTTAACTGTGGGGCACTGATAGCTGTAGCCCCCCACCCCTCCCTGGGGCTGACACCTTGCCCGCGGGGGGCTCCAGCTGTGAGCTCCATGTGGGGTTGATAGCTCAGGCTGTCCATCCTGGGGGGGGCTTCCAGCTTTGAGACCCACACAGGGTTGACAGGTAACAGGCAATGTAAGTAATGCAGTGTTTACACAGACACTGTGTCACCTTCATTACATCGACCTAAGCACTACACCTCTCTCAGAGGTGAGTTATTGTCATTGTAATGGGACGCTTACATAGTTAGGTCAATGTAAGCTGCCTCATGTCAACCTAACTCTGTTGTGTAGACCAGGCCAGACTGTGCTTAAAATGCTTTGGTTTTGTTTCTTGTTGTTAACACTTATTTAATACCAATGAGTAATATTTTGATGGAAGCTTTTGCTCAAGATTTAATATCCTCACCCTTTAAATGAAGGAGTTAAAAGTGCACAATAAAAATATTTGAGACCTCCCAAGGTCCTGCAATGAAACAGGGAGGGACAGATTTTACATTCCTGATATTTCTAAGGCCTGGTCCACAGCCTTTTTGTTGTACGAGTATAACTATGTCATGCAGGGGTGTGATTTTTTTTTAACAGATACAGTGTTACTGGTACAACTACTAGTATGGATATCGTTATATCAGTGTAACTCATTCCCTTTCCTATATACAAATAAGCTACTCTGGAATAAACACACTTATGCTGGCATAACTGCATGCACACTATTGGGGAGCATACACCTTTAACTATCCTGGGACAAGTTTTGTGTTAGACAAGCCCTAAGATAAAAAACAAGCCAGGAGTACAAACAATCTTTCAGGCCTTCTTCCTCCATAACATAGAAGCGGAAAAAGCAGCTAGGCCAGTTTTTATAATAGCCATTGTAAATTATATGTAAAGGTTGTAACCAACTTTCATTTCAAAGCCTTATTTTTACCACCTTTATAACTCTGAATTGAAAAAATGTTGGATCCTAAAAATGGGTAGATTTACTCTGAAGGCAAAGGAGACAGTTTCTGGAAAGTTTTGAGAAAATTGGTCAAACTTTTGAGTTGCAAGTAATGAAACAATTTCATCTTTTGTCTGAAGTTCTCCATCTCGGTCTTGCTCAAAAATGGCTTGTTACTATCCCTTCCGACTATCTATTCTACTGTCTATGTGTGGAGATAACAGGTTGTGACTAAGTAATGTTATTAATGATTATGTTGACAGTTTGGGGCTTGAACCTGCTCCTATTGCAATCCTGATCTCAGCCATGTCAGTGGAGTGTTTTGCAGTTCAGTGGGGCAAGGTTTGGGTTCTTGTGAGAACATATTGTGAGAACATATTGCCCTCTACTGGCTGGCTGCAGCTTAAAAAGAACATGAGGATGCTTTGAAAACTGACCAGTAACAAAGACCTTCCGTTAGCTCTAATGGTAGAGGCATATGTTTTTGGAACTGTAGGAGTAGCTGTCTACACCTAGGTCTACGGGTGTGCAGTTTATTGTGATGGTGATGGCTTATATTGGTATTCAAAAAGAAAAGAAAACCAAACTCTTCATGCTTTCAGCTGTATAGGGTTAAATCTTATTGACAAACAGCACATGTGCTGAACAACTAAGCAGGTACTTTTTGTATATAAACTCCCATGCTGGACTTAAACCAATGTCTAACTATTATGGGTTAGAGGAGGAGACATCCCAGATTATCCAAAAATTGCCTATGGTAGGGTTCCTTGCAGCTTCCTCTGGAGTATCTGATAGTGGCCACTGTGGGAAACAGGATATTGGACTAGATAGACCTCAGGCCTGAACCAATCAGGCAAGTCATATGTTCATAAAATATTTTAAAAATAGCTCATTTGTGAAATACTTATGAAGGGCCTTAATTCTACAAACATGCATAACTGTATTCATATGCACAGCCCCATTGACTATAATGGAATTAAATGCATGAGTAAAGTTATGCAAATAGTTAAGCATTTGCAGGATCAACACAGAGGGTCTAACGTTTCTTTGTGTTTTGTGTCTGCCCAATAAAATCATATCACACTTCAAATTTGAAAGATAGGTGGATTCGGACATTGGCGCTCACAGGAAGCAGTTTTCAAGGACTGAAATAATAAAATGTTTGAAAAATTGCCATGATTTGAAAACCAGACACAATTCTCCATCATTGAAGTTGACGAAAAAAAAGAAGAAAAGAAAAGAAAAAGTAGGCAGAAAATATACACAGCCGCTAACAACTGAAGAACTGCCTGCGACACAGAGGAAGGCCAAAGCTCCAATACAGAAACAAGGTCAAGCAAGGCCTCAAGAAATTCAGCGTTCCCACTGACAACTGGGAAAACCCTGCCCACAATTGTTCAGTTTGGAGAACCGGGTTAAGATTGGTGCAGTCACCATGGAGAGCCTTCAGAAAGCCCAGGCTGAGGCTGAAGGTGAGCCAGGAAGCAGAGTATGCTTCAACTTCCATCTGGCAAGTGGATCTGTAGCCACTGTTGGAAGGTTTACCGCTCACACATCAGGTTCTTTCCCCATACCATTGCTAAGCACCACTGACAAACCGACTTTGTCGCATCTCCTTTCATCTGTCAGGATGTTGGACGGCCACCACAACACCAACAAATCCTTCCAACACCTCAAAGCAAAGATACCAGGGAGTGTCTTGTCTGTAGACAGTGCATGTTAACTGACAGGTTCTTTCCACCTCCATTTCCAACCTATTAAGAAAGCATGGATGTTTGCTTACAGCCATTTTTAGTTTGGCTAGCTGTATTAATTTCATTCAGTAAACTGGCTGCCCCTTCATCCCATTTATATTCAATTTGTAAAAATGCATTTTAATTTACCTACACAAATGGGGAATAATGGAACATCTTAAAAAATAAAATAAAGTGCCTAAAACCTACACTTGGCAAATTCCCCAGTAAAATAAAAACTCATTAAAAAATATTATTTAGGGATTCTAAGGATATGTCTACACTATGCAGCCTTTAGCAACACAGCTGTGACGCAACAGCCGCACCGCTAAAAAGAGCGCAGTGTAGCCACTGTTTGTCGGCAGGAGAGAGCTCTCCTGTCAACAAAACCTTCCACCCACAAGGAGCAGCATTAGCATTGTCGGCAGGAGTGCTGTTCACACCAGCTCTTGTCCTTGACAAAACCTTTGTCTTTCGGGGTGTGTGTGTGTGTGTGTGTGTGTGTGTGTGTGTGTGTGTGTGTTAACACCTCTGAAGGACATAAGTTATGTCTTTCATTTGCCAGTGTAGACAAATCCTATGGCACAGTTCCTCAAAGGTATTTAGGTGCCTTGATTTCAGTGGGAGGTAGCCGCCTACATACCTTTGAGGACCTGGGGCTGAATGACAACAATTTACTTCTCTCTCCCATCACTTAAAATGAATGCTATTCTTTTCATCAGTAAGTCAAGATATAAAATATAAACACAGAAAATATTTCTGAAAAAGAAACAGAAAAATAATTGTCCTAATGCTGCAAACACACATGCGCTTTATTTTGCGCATATACTTAATCCCACTGGAGTAAAAAAACATTTCTTCACTAGTGCAGAGTTTTTCACAAATGTAATTGTTTGCATGATCAAGTGTCTATGTATGTAATGATGTATTTCAATCAGCTGCAAATACAAGTCCACATACAGGATAATTTCACCACTGAATCATCAACGATTTTTAAATTTTCTGATTATATTGCATTTATGACATTATTCTCAAGAACCAGGAACTGTAAGTCCTTTACTTGAGAAGGCTATTAACTAATGATCTTTCCCACTGAACTGTATCCCTCAAAAGGAAATATTTGGGAATATGTTAAAAATAGTATCCATGGGTCCAAATTAAGGCTGTGCTTTATGGTGAAATGTTATATTCTTCATACTTGATAAGAATAAGGGCCAAAATTTTCCAACTCAGGTGCCTAAAGTTAGGCATCTTATGTCATATTCAGATACCTAAATAAAAAATGCCTGATCATCACCAGTACTGAGTACTCAGATCTCCCACTAGTCCATGGGAGCTGGTAGGTGCTTAGCACCTCTTAAAATCAGCATCTTTTTATTTAGGTGCCAAAAATGGATGTAAGCAGGGCCGGCGCTTCCACTAGGCGACCCTAGGTGGTCGCCTAAGGCGGCAGAATGTGGGATCCGACATTTCACCACCCTCTGCGGAATTTTGGCGGCGGGGGGTCCTTCCGCTCCGGGTCATTGGCAGAAATTCGGCGGCAGGTCCTTCACTCACTCCGAGACCCGCCGCCGAAGTGCCCCGAAGACCCAGAGCGGAAGGACCCCCGCCACCCAGAACGCAGCTTCAGAGGAGGAGCTGCCGCCGATTACTGAGGAGGAGCGCTGCCGCCTAAGGCGGCAAAAACCCTGGCGCTGCTCCTGGATGTAAGTACCCAAACTTAACAACCCAAGAGTGAAAATGATCATCAGATTGTTTGTTTAATATATGGGCATTTTTTAAAAATGACAGTGGCATTATATATTTATTTCCATGCTTCTAAATGCTAAGGATTGGTAAGTTCACCGATGTCACTTAATGATCTTTGCTGGCTTTTGGTAAATGAAGATTTTTGTTTTAGGAATTCATATAAGCTGCAAATCCCAAACCAAACCAAACTCCTAGAAAGATAAAATACCAACAATTATGGTTTAAACTAAACCAAACCCCCAGCCATTTGGGCTATTTCTAACAGACAGAACAGAGTTTGAAAGAAATTCAGTTAAGGTTTTCTTCTGGTTCCTTGAGGTTATGTTTGCCAATTTTTCCCCTCTCCTTATTTGTGTGGCCTGGTAAGTGCATTGCGTGCCCAGTGTTTTATCCACAGTGCATCCAGAATAAGCATCTATGGCCTAGGCTGTTGGTGGAGTTAAATTAAACCCTGGTCTACACACTCATTTTATACCAGTATAACTATTTCAGCTAGGGATGTGATGTTTTACTGATATACTTATACCAGTACAACACAAAATGTGGACACAGTTATACCAGAGTAGCTTATTCCCTTCCCATAGAGGAATAAGCTATATCAGTATGTAAGCACTAAGAGGTTATACCATTTTAACTATACTCAAATAGTTAGAGTCTTTAAATATCTCCCTGTTGCACTGACCATAGAAAATAAATATCAGGGCACCCTAATCTTTGCCCCTGCAAGTTAAACAGTTGACGGTTCATGGTGTTTCTCTAATTCAATCTGTTAGTTGTTTTTCTTTTAAAAAGGCTTCCTATTGCAAAGCAAGTGCACCCAGCGGGATACATGCTTCCACCCACAGCCCCTGACATCTCAGACCTATAGCTGAACACTAGGTTGGCAGGGCCAGTAGGTATTGAACAGTAAGCACAGGTGTGCCAGGCTCTATACTTATTTCTTTTCCCCCCCACAAGACATCACTAAAAATGAAAATGACAGGCTCTGCTCCCTGCATCACACTGGTGGTCTGTGTCTTGCTTGCTGCTCTGCTCCTGTGTTGCAACACAGGAAATTTGCCTTTGCTAACACCTGGTGTTGTTTCAAACAGCCAGCTGGCCTTAACCTCAGTCTCCTATAATTGATGGCCTGCTTGTGTAACCCTGTGACTACCTCTCTCTCTTTAGACACTGTCTCTCTGTAAATACCATTCCACATAGAAACATCCTATCTTCCTGTTTTGCATATCAATCAATGGAGTGATCCTTATAGAGGCCAGAGACAGCCTATGTAAACTGGTAGACAGAGGCTATAAGCAACAAGAGTTAAATCTACACATGCTTAAATGACATACTGCTTGCTCTATTGTAGTACTTGGAACCAGGTCATAAGAATAGCAAGGGATGTAACCAGTTAGCAAACACCTTTTGTGCTTAATGGCTGGCTGACCGTGTATTAAATATTACACAATGGCTCAAGTTCAAATCTCCCAAAACACTTGAACTTATTCAGCAATGCAGAAACTTGGCTTATTTTATAGGCTATCTTGCTGACCAAGATTGTTTCCTGTGCTCCCCCAGCTGTCTGTTTGTCTAACCACCTGTATCTCTTGTCTATACTCACAGTGTAAGCTCTTTGTAAGAGGAACCATCTTTTGGTCTCTCTGTACAGCTCCTAGCACAATGAGGATCCAGTCCACAGCTAGGGTTCCCAGGCACTGCCGTAATACAAATCATAATAGATTATCTTTATGTTCTACCTTTTATGCTTGAAGTCCAGTGAAGCTGTCTTTTTGTTTGATATATTAGGACTTTGGCCTGGTCTACACTAAAGCTGTAAATTGACCTAAGTTAAACTACTTCAGTTATGTAAATTATGTAACTGAAGTCCACTTAAGTTGACTTACAGCTGTGTCTACACCATGCTGTGTCAGTGGGAGATGCTTGCCCACTGACTTACCTTATGCTTCTCTGGGAGCTGAAGTACAGAAGTCAACAGGAGAGCGCTCTGCCATCGACTTAGTGGGTCTTTGCCCAACCTGCTAAATCGACACCGCTGCATTGATCGCAGCAATACTGATTTAACTGTAAGTATAGACATTCCCTTTGTCCCTGTGCTCCTCATTCTGATGTATCTTTGTTCTGGGGTTAGGAAGGGTTGTCTATGGGCAAGGGCACTGAGCTGGGTCTCAGAAGACCTGTTTTAATTTACAGCTGTGCCCAGGTTTCCTGCATGAACGTGGCAAGTCACTTAGTCTACCTTGTGCCTCAGTTCCTTATCCTTATTGTGGGAGCAATATAAATATCGGAGATAAATAGATAGGTATCTATATTGCTCTCCTCACTGTAGTATCTGAACACCTCACAAACACTGAGGATTTTATCCTCACAACACCCCAGAAGGTGTTATTCTCCTGAGGCAATGATAAACAGTACTAGCGCTCCATTTTGCAGATGGGGAACTTAGACACAAGAGAGATTGAGTGACTTGACCAGGCTCTTACAGGAAGTGTCTGGCGGAGCAGGGACTTGGATCCAGGCCTCCCCGCTTTTAGGCTACTGCCCTGACCGCTGGACCATTCTCCTTCTTTTACAGATGTTTCCTGATCTGGGATTTGTTTCCTCTCAGTCTGTTGCTGAACCAGTCTTGTGGTCCATGAAACAGAAACACATTCACTGAAAGTGTGGATCCTCTCAGAAGAGTGAATGTAAAATAGCATCCTGGGGTCTATGTTTGTTTCTTCTCAACAATTTCCAGATTCAGCTGGCTCAGTTTCTGATTACAAAGATTTTTTTTCTAGCTGATGGCCCTGCAACCTCATCCTGGAATTTGAAAGTCAAGCTGGTGAGTGCAATGATAATGATTCTGTGGGTCAGATACTGCCCTCAGTTACACCTCTGCAACCCTATTGGCTTTATTTGCTCTTAAGTTCTGCTTTTTAAATGTTGTGCTCTCCAGTCTCACATCTTTGTCTGTAACCTCCCTGCGCTTAGACCTGTTAGACCTAGCTGACCTTTTATGGAACTATTAAAATGATCCTTACTTCCACACAGTACCTTAATACTGCCAGTTACTGGGAAAGACAGCATATCCCCCTGAGTAAGCAGGATGCCCTGCTAAAGGCTGGGAGGCTTTAGCCCTTGGAGCTTTGATCAGTCCAGCTGTTTGAAGTCTCCGAGTATTTAATTGCTCCCTGTTAGTGAGATGTTTTCCTTCCAGGTTCAGCCCTATGTGTGGCCAGCAATGGAACTGTGGTGGTGACCTGTAATGGATGTGTCATGTTCTCTTTCCTACTTGAACCCAGAAGGGATTTTATATGTAAGAAGTGCAAGTTGGTGGCTGTGCTGGAGGAAAAGATTCTCGGATTGGAGGGGCAAGTTGAGATGCTACGGAGAATCAGGAGAAATGATCAGGTCCTAGACAGCCAGGTTTGGAAAAACACAAGTACTCCAGATTCAAGGAAGAATGGAACTGGCCACCAAAGAATCAGAGAGAGAGGAAGTCAGAGCGGAGGCCTGGTGGCTCGTAACCACCAGAGGCAAGAGGTAACAGTGCATGCTATATGGCTGGAGACAGATAAGGATGGGCAGGCTGTGGCCACCAGAGAGAATATGAGTAGGAGGAATTCCACACAGCTAGAAGTTTCAAATTGATACCAAGTCCTCAGCGTGGGAACTATGGAAGATGCCTCTGAAGATGCAGCAAGTCCAAGGGAATGGAAATATATACGGGACACACATGGATGGCAACTTGGCCTAACCTATTAGAAAATCAGGCTTGCCTGCAAAGAGGTCTCCAACCATCCAAGGAAGAGAGATGATCGTTATTGGAGATTCAATACTCAGAAGAATTGAAAGAACATTCTGCAAGGGACAGGTGGATGACAGGATGCTGTGCTGCCTTCCCACAGCCAAGACATGAGATGTTACTCTAAGATTGGATAGGCTTCTGAAGTCTATGGGCAAGGATCCATTGGTGGTGGTTCATATTGGCACTAATGACATTATGTTGTAGGATCTCACAGCTAGTAGATGACCTCAGCGAACTCAGATGTGTGCTGACGAAGAATGTCTAAGTGATCTTCTCTGAGATTCTTCCTGTCCCACAAGCAGATGAAGACAGAAAGCAGAAGATTCTAGAAGTGAATCACTGGATAGGTAATTGGTGTAGGGTTTTATTTTTATAGAATATTGGTCTATCTTCTGTGGTGACAGGGGGTTGTATAGTTTGGATGGCCTCTATCTCAGTAAAAGAGGGGCCAGTTTCCTCCAGGACAGGGTGAGTAGAGTAGTCAGGAAGGGTTAAACTAATAGCAAAAGGGAAGAGTAAAAAGAAGGAAGATACGAACACTCAGCACAAAAGCAAGATATTAAGAACAACATTAATCAAGGAACCAAAGGACATGAAGAGAAGAAATTCTTGAACTGCCTTTACACCAATGTTAGGAGCCTGGGTAACAAAAAGGAAGAATTGTATTTGCTCCTTTATGGGCATAAATTCTATCTAGCCGGTATTACTTGAACCAAGTGAGATGATTCACATTATTAGAATGTTAAAATCAATGGTTATAACCTATTTAGGAAGGGTCAAGTGGGCAAAAGGGGATGGGGAAAATTGCAAATGTGTCAAAATGTGTCAAAAATGGTATTACCTGTTCTGAGTCACTGATAATGTGGATGAAAATGATCTTATGGATCAATGTCCTCATAGATGGGTTACTTGTTGGTGCCTGCTGTAGACTATCACAAATCACACTAGGGATAAGGATGACTAGCTCCTTATGCACCTATATATAATGTGTAGGAAAAAAAGCTGTGTGATCATGGGGGAACTTCAGTCTGAGTGACATATGTTGAAGGTCTCATGCTGCCAGTACTAAAACATCCTTGGAATGTCTAAACATTATAGATGGCAATTTCCTAACTCAAAAAGTGTTGCAGCCAACATGGGGGAATTCTTTATTAGATCTTGTTCTAACAGATAAAGAGGAACTGATCACAGAACTAAAAATTAATGGTAACTTAGCTACAAGTAATCATGACTAAGGCTACAATTTGGTCATGGAGGTCGCAGCAGTCACAAAATCAGTGACTTCCGCAGACCTCCATGACTTCGGCCTGCAGCAGCTGGGAGCTGCAGGGTACCCCAACCTCCCATGGTGGCCATGGGGGGATCCCTGCCGCCTGCAGTGGCAGGGGTCCCCCACAGCTCCCCAGCGGCTGCGGGTGCAAGGGTCCCCAGAGCTCCCCAGTCCCCGCAGGTGACAGGGGATCCCCGGCAGCTCCTCAGCCACCGCCACCACTGGTGGGAGAGGAATCCCGCACAGCTCCCCAGTCCCTGCAGGCGGCAGGGGATATCCAGCAGCTCCCCAGCTGCCATGGGGGATCTACCGCAGCTCCCCAGTCCCAGAGATGTGGGGGACCCCCTCAGCTCCCCTGCCTCGGGGCAGGAATCTCCCTACACAGTCTCCAGGCAGTGGGGGATCCCTCATACCTCCCCAGCGCCACAGGTGGGGGTCCCTCCCAGCTCCCAGCCATGGGGTAGGGGCCGCAGCTCCCAGCCACAGTAGGGCAGGGTGCTCGACCCTCTTCCCTCCCGGTTTTGTCATGGACATTTTTAGTAAAAGTCAGGGACAGGTCATGGGCAATTAACAAAAATTCACAGAAGCCATGACCTGTCCCTGACTTTTACTAAAAATGTCCATGACAAAATCGTACCCTTAATCATGACTTGATCACATTTATAATGTGCAAGCAAAAAAAAGTCCAGACCGGTAAGATAGATAGATAGATAGATAGATAGATATAGTTGGTACTTTAACAGGGAAAGTGGAAGTAGGTTAGGAATTGTAGAAAATTGTAGAAAATTGATAGGGGAAACTTAGGGACACAAGGAGAAATCTATGGCCAGCAGCATTAAGGACAATCAGGAATTTTTATAATATATTAGGAACAAAAAGAATCCTGACAATGATGTTGATTCATTAGTAGATTGAAAAGGCAGAAGTGTTCAATAAATATTTCTGCTCTATATTGGGGAAAAAACAGATAATATGGTCTCATCATATTGTGATGAGAACGCTCTTTCCATTCTGCTAATATCTCTGGAGGATGTTAAACAGAAGCTATAAAACTTGGACATTTTTAAATCAGCAGGTTCAGATAACGTGCATCCAAGATTTTTAAAAGCACTGGCTCAGGAGCATGCTGGAACATTAATATGGAGTCTTGGAGCACTGGGGAAGTTCCAGGAAATTGGAAGAGAGCTAATGTACCAATTGTTAAAAAGGGTAAACAAGGATGTACCAAGTAATTATAGGCCTGTCAATGTGAGATTGACCCTGGCCTAGCTAATGGAGCAGCTGATACAGGACTCAAGGAGGGAAATGTAATTAATGGAACTCAACATTTATAGAAAATAGGTCCTGTCAAACTGTTTCTTTTTGATGAGATAATGCATTTGATTGACAAAGGTTATAATGTTTATGTAATATATTTAGACTTCTGTAAAGCATTTGACCATGATATTTCAACTGAAAAACAAGAATGATATAACATTAAGATGGTACGCATTAAATAGATTAAAAACTGGCTAACTGATAGGGCTCAAAATGTAACTATACATGGGGAATTTATCATCAATGGGGTTTGTTTCCAGTGGGGTCCCGCAGGATTGGTTCTTGGCTCTCCGCTATTTAATATTTTTATTAAATGATCTGGAAGAAAATATAAAATCAGCACAAAGTTTGCAGGTGACACAAAAATTGGGGGAGTGGTAAATAATGAAGAGGACAGGTCATTGATTCAGAGCAATTTGGATCATTTGATAAGCTGGGCCCAGGCAAACAATATGCGTTTTAATACTGCTACATACATTTAGGAATAAAGAATGTAGGCCATATTTACAGGATTGGAGACTAGGGTGGGAAGCAGTGACTCAAGGATTTTGAGGTTCATGGTTGATAATCAACTGAAAATGAGCTTGCAGTGTGATGCTGTGGCCAAAGCAGGATCCAATCCTTGGATGCATAAACAGGGGAATCAAGTAGGAGTAGAGAGGTTACTTTACCTCTGCATTTGGCACTGGTGCTGTTGGAATACTGTGTGAGATTCTGGTGCCCACAGTTCAAGAAGGTTGTTGATAAATTGGAGAGGGTTCAGAGAAGAGCCATGAGAATTATTAAAGGACTAGAAAATATGCCTTATAGTGCTAGACTCAAGGAGCTCAAATCTATTTAGTTTAACAAAAAGAAGGTTTACGGGTGACTTGATTACAGTCTATAAGTACCTACATGGGGAACAAATATTTAATAATAGACTCTTCAATCTGGAAGAAAAAGGTATAACACAATTCAATGTCTGGAAGTTGAAGCTATATAAATTCAGACTGGAAAAAAGGTACAACTTTTTTATGTTGAGCGTAATTAGCCATTGGAACAATTGACCCAGGGTTGTGGTGGATTTTCCATTAGTGACCATTTTTAAGTCAAGATTGGATACTTTTCTAACAGATCTGCTCTAGAAATTATTTTGGGGAAGTTCTATGGCCTGTGTTATGCAGAAGATCAGACTGGATGATCACAATGGCCTCTTCTGGGCTAGGAATCTATGAATCCCATGTTAATGGTACCGATTTTAATAGGATTCTCTCCCTCCTCTGCCATACCTCTTCCAAAAGACAAAAACAAAAGCAGAAGTAATCCTCCCAGTTCCTCACCTGATGCATTAAAATTCAAAAACTATCTAAGAAGATTAAAAATCATGCAATTACAGGATCAGTCACTGAATTAAGGCTCCTTTAGGATAGTTCAATATTTAGGATGAAAATGTAATTGTCAGTTAGTTGTGTGAAGCTGAGTGGTAACCTTGACTTAGCTGCTCTGCTGTAACTGACATCAAAGTAAGGCCCTTGGTGTTTATTTTTGGAATACTTATTAGTTATAAATCAAAAGACAAAATAGCTATTGAGACAAAAATCAATGAAACTGTATTTTTTGTGTTAAAAGTGATGTTCTAAACCAAACCTATTTGTTAAACAAATCAGTTTGAAAACATGACCTAGTTTCAGTTTGCATGTTTCTTTTAACTGTCTCGAAAAAGGCTGTTTATATAATTTTGTAAAGAAATGTGAACTGTTCTATTCCATTTACATTTCTTTGTTCCAAAATGTATTCTCCTTGTTAAGATTCCAGTCGACAAGGAAAAGCAGACATCGCGGTTACTTTGCAATTGTGAAACTTTAACCCACAAAACCCATTCAGAAAACACAAAATGAGTCACAGGAAGGGGCCACTTGCTTGCAAAACTCATTAAAAGGCAAAATGGATTTCCTGTATCAATAAATAGAGTGCTGGCAGTACACTGAACACCTGACATAGCTATAGGCTTGGAAACTATATGAAAGTGTAGCCATTAGAAAACTGAGAACTGTTAGCAACTCTCCAGGCCCCAGTTCAGCAAACATTTAGGCATGTTCTTAGGTTCTGATGAAGTCCATGGGACTTAAGTATATCGTTAAATTCTTTGCTGAATTAGAGTCACAATGCCTATCCAAGCCTTTTTTGAAAACAGATTCCTGTGGTATTATGGAGCTGTATACCCTATTTCAGAGTGATGAGCTGCTATATGGTTTTCTAATTCAATGGACAAATTAGGAGGGTATTGTACTTAATTAAGATTTAAATTGTAATGGCACCTGCAACTTTCCTCGGCTGGTTGCAATACCCCCTCTTAGACACTCGAAAAACAGATTTGTTCTTGATCAGTTTTATCCTCTCCTACTTGGCAAACCAGACGTAAAGGGCCTGTTCACCCCTCTCTCATGCAACGGTCTCAAAGCAAAGCCTGGCACGATTTCAGGCCGAATACTTTCAGGCCAAAGCCTGAGCCAAGTGCCTGACTCGAGTAGCCGGGCTCAGGACTGAACCAATGTGCAGTGATGAGAAGGGAACATTCTACCTCTCAGGCTCCAGAGCAATTATACAGGCACTTAGGGCTGGTCTACACTGGGGGGGAAGGGAGGAATTGATCTAAGATACGCAACTTCAGCTACGAGAATAGCATAGCTGAAGTCGACGTATCTTAGATTGATTTACCTCACGTCCTCACGGCGTGGGATCGATGGCCGCGGCTCCCCCGTCAACTCCGCTTCCGCCTCTCGCTCTGGTGGAGTTCCAGAGTTGATGGGGAGCGTGTTTGGGGATCGATTTATCGCGTCTAGATGAGACACAATAAATCAATCCCTGATAGATCGATTACTACCCGCCGATCTGGCGGGTAGTGAAGACGTACCCTTAAATTGTAACACAATGTGCCTCTCCCTGCTCCTGCACCCATTGTGCTCATGCTAGATTGAACGGCTAAAGTAGCCTTTGCAGGCCCCTCAGTAGCCCCCTCCCAAGCAGGACAAGAGGATCTTGCAGCACCATTCTCTATGTGATTCCACAGCGGGAGCCACAACAAAGCTTGGAGGGTCAGGGGAAGGAAAGGGGCAATATCCTGGGTGATCACCTACACTCAGCCCTTCCCTTGCACAGTTGAAATGCATTATGGCCAAGGAAAGCCTGGCTTTTCCTCCAAAACCACAAGGGCTGTAGTCTGCTGTATTAGATGTCAGCATCACTCATGTGCATTTACAAAGCCATATCTTTACTGTGGCTACACACGGAGAAGGCCTTTTAAAATGGTGCCCAGCTTGGGTGTACACAAGAGGGTGAGCTGAAGGCCTCATATTTCCAAGTACTTATATTTGGTCCTGAATACTGAACAAAGTAGTTTCTTGTATTTGGTTTTACATCTCCCAAGGTATTTGGTGCCATTTGCAAAGCACATTAAACACTCCAACTGTCTAGACCTTTATATTTAAAGGGAAATGGTTCTTCTTCCATTGCAGCACCAGGAGGCAGTTTTAAGTGTGTAGCTCCTCTGAAAGTTTGTTACCTCAAACTTTTTATGCACCCTTTGTTCACAGGATATCCCAGGAGCAATAAATAGATCCTTACAAAGGCGAAGGTGTCATTTCTGTGATTATTAATTTAAAAAGCACACTTGTTTCAAACCCATCTCCAGAGCTTTAGCGTAAACTTTTACACAGGTGAGAGCTTCACAGACAATAGAGAGGCCTGGTGCTGTCGTGAGTGTGGGCTGCCTAGACATGGCTCTTTTCACAATTTTGAACTGAACTTCAGCTGCTGTAGAACTTTCTTAAATCCAAACATTTTTATTTTTTAATCATCAACCAATGCGAGCCTGGCAGCACTGAGAACTGATTGTCATTATTTGTTCAGTAAATCCAGCAGAGGAAGCACAATGCATATTTAGTGTTTTCATAAAAAGCAGCAATTATTTTTCTTGTCTATTTCTCAGCAATGGAATGGAAAACAAAACAAACCTTACTGTGCAGTCCTGGTCCCATCACAGCCAATGACAGCACTCCTATTGCCTTCACTGGGACATGACCAGACCCTTATGTATCCAGGGTCTCATTCGAACCTGAAGGATGTGAACTGGAAACCCAGACCCAGATTTTGAGGTCAGGCTGAGCTGTGCTCAGGCCAGGACTTGAGGAGAGGGGGGAATGGATGGGGCCAAAGGAGCAAAAAGCTGGCGTTAGGCCTTTGCAGCTCTCGAATTTTGGGCCAAGCCGTGTAGGCCTTTTTGGTCCCTGCAGTAAGTTAGCATCAGGGTTGCTCTAATTTCTGCCTGGCTGCTCCAGGCACTAAAGTGCTTTTTGACAGCCAGGAATAGTGGGAGAACAGAGGCACTCTGGCCAGGCCACCTTCAATGGCATCTTCCATAAGCTTTGGCTCACGGGGCTCTCTGTGATGCCACAGGGTGAATACTACAAATGCTGGACGTAACACTGGGTAACCCTGATAAAAGACAAGCCATTACTAATGGACACAATTATCCTAACACAATATTCTTTCGAGTTGGCCAGAAGATACAAGGCCAAAGCTGACTATTTTTAAGATGTCGCAGAATTGAAATGGCAGAAAATTATTGTTCAGCTCTTTGCATTTATTACAATATATCTTTAATGTCTTTGCATTCAGCACATCAAAATGAGGTGTTACAATGATTTCCATCAGTTTCACTAGACAGAGCAAATCCTATATATAAATAGAAACAGAAATGATGAGCCAAACCAAAAAATAAAATAAAAAATTCCCACAATCCCAAAAGTTGTCAATAAATTTTAGCTTCAATATAGCTGATGAGATGCATATATTATCCTCCCCCTCCTACGACCACCCATGTTGAGTGGGATAATCATCAGATTCATGAAAATAAACAATAGTCACCACTGCATAGTCTAGTTTATAATATGTCTATTGTAGCAATAGAGCACATTGTGGTTTGGGTGTCTGTATTTGCACTATGTTAGCAAAAAATATTCTTTCTGTAACAGAAACCACCATTAAACTGAAAGCAGGCAACATTTTTCTTTCACGGAAAGAGTAAGAATTCCTTTAACCATTCTACTTTGTTCTTTATGAATGAATAATCCAATTTAAAGATGTATGCATACAACTGCCTGACCATCAAAGCAAAATATAGTGTACTTAAAAAAATATTTTAAAATGAAGCAAAATCTTTTGTTGCTAACAGAACAAGCTTTTGATTTTCCAAACTGTTCTCCCCATGAGCCAACTTAATAAATATTAGCTAAGAGTGAAATATACCTTTGTGTGTTTATACAGCTACAGTCAAACTTTGACAGAGCACAGTGTCCCATAGTGTAGTAGGGTCTTCAAACTGAAATGGTTTAAATCAGCTACTCATCTACACTGCCATTTTGTTTCCAATACTAAAAGGTGATTAAAACTGGATTCACTACTGATTGGCACATCAGCAAATAAACGCTATGGACCTGCCTTTCAGATGTGTTTCGCTCTGGCTCAGATCAATGGGAGCTCCAGTTGCTCAGCTCTGAAAGTCAGGCCTTAAGTACTGCAGGACGGTAACTGAACTGAGTGCATCTTATCTAGAGGCTGGGAATTTTTTATATTATAAATGCACTACAACAGGCCATTAGCAAAATAAATACGGACAGGCTACGGCTAATATGTTCATCCAGTAATTCAACAGTTAATGACAGGAGGTAATAAATAATATCTACAACGAATATTTCATAGTTTCATATAGCTTAAGGCCAGCAGGGGTCATTAGATCATCCACCCTGACTTCCTGTATATCACAGGCCATTAAATTTTACACCCCTGTATTGAACCTAATAACTTGTATTTGGCTAAAACATATCTTTCAGAAAGGTATCCAGCTTTGATTTCAAGATATCAAGAGATGAAGAAGCACACCCCACTGTTAAGAAATTGTGCCTTATTTCCAATTTGAATTTGTCTGGCTTCAGTTTCCTGCTCTTGGTTCCTGTTTTCCTTTCTCTGCTAGATTAAAGACCCCTTTAATATCCAGCATTTTCTCCTCCTGATGGTATACCTCTACCCCGATATAACGCGACCCGATATAACACGAATTCAGATACAAATTCGGATATAACGCGGTAACGCAGCGCTCCGGGGGGGGCAGGGCTGCGCACTCCGGCGGATCAAAGCAAGTTCAATATTACGTGGTTTCACCTATAACGCGGTAAGATTTTTTGGCTCCCGAGGACAGCGTTATATCGGGGTAGAGGTGTACTCATATGCTGCAATTAAATCACCTCTCAATCTTCTTTTTGCTAAACTAAACAGACTAAGCTCTAAGTCTCTCACTCTCAGGCATTTTCTCCAGACCCCGAATCATTTTTGTAACTCTTTTCTGAACCCTCTCCAATTTTTCAACATCTTTTTAAAATTTGGTCATCAAAACCTATATGAGATATTGTAGCATTGGTCTCATTGAGGCTTTATACAGAGATAAAATCATATCACTACTCCTAATCCCTGGCCTATTCAGCCAAGAGTCACATAATATAAATTAAAGTGTGGTTGTACTTAGAGACGTGATTCTCTTAAATTGGCACCCTGAGGCCCACATTGATGGTGTCTCAGGAACTCAATACCAAATTTGTTCAGTTTAAAAACAAATATCTTTTTTATTGTGTTTTAAACTGCCAGCCCTGCACACTTGACCTAAGAACTGAAAGTCAAAATGTGTGTTTCCTCCTTGTGCACTCATTCTGACTTAACTACAGCATACATGTACCTGACATGCACCTGTAATATTCTTCTCCTGGGTCAGAGATCCAGTGATGCTGCACAAGAAGGAAAGACTTTGGGCACTTGTGTAAATGATTACTCAAGATGCAGGGCAATGTGAATTGGCCCCTTGACTTTAACATCCAAAATGAGTGAGTATGCAGGGCCAGCAGTTAGAAAATCCATATTTTGGGGCACCAATCTATTTCCAACTGCCAGTGGCAAAACTTCCATTGAGTTAAATCAGGAACAGGGTCTATCCTTTCCTTTTAACTGAGCAAATTTGATATGGGAGAAACTGAAATACACTAAACATAGAATCCCATGATGCCATTTTCAGAAAAAAATTATGCTTTGGACATACCCCCCCAACCAAATATTTTTAAAAATAAAAAAGATAATCAGTTTACTATTTATCTCCAAGCACAAATTTTTTGATCATTTGGTGTATGGCAGTTGAAGTTACAATTTAAAGCAAAGTACTGCAGTACATTATTTGAAAAATGTTCTCAAATGATCTGCAATATTGACTCCAATGCACACAGTTAAGATTTAAGGCATTGAAAAGTAAGTAGCATAACAGAGCAGTACCTACAACCAGTGTCTGTGCAAATGAGAAAAGAAGTTTTCAGGTATAGAACTGAAAGTGAAAAGGAAGATTTCATTAATGCCAAAGATGGCCAGATGTACTGCAAAGCACACACAACTGAAAAAATGCTGCAAGGTGAAATCATGAGATGCATCCTTAACCAGCAGCAAGTTCACATTTTAGCCATAGAAAATGCTTCACAAAATACTTTTCAGTTCTGACAAATCCCTTGAAGCTGTCAGCTCCAGCAAAGTGTAACTCTGTGCAATCAATGGGTAAAATCTTGACCTTACTGATGACAACAGGAGTTTTGCCATTTACTTCAACGGGGCCAGGATTTCACCCAATGAGTCGAATTCTTCCACTTGTAGACTTACACTGTACCTTAATCCAAATGGACTGCTTTTGGAGTAAGGTACTGCTCAAGGTGAGTAGGGATGACAGAATCAGATACAATATTTTTATTTCCCTTACTTTCTATTTACAGTGTGCATTATTTATTTCCCAGAAAAAAAAAACAATTTAAACCAGCTAAAGTTTTGGCCCAATAACTCTTATGCAATCCTATGCTTATTTGGGAGGGGATTACTGTCTGTTCTTTTAAATGAGGGATTTTTGATTTTACAGAGGTCGCAATTTGACATACAAACTGGTGTCAGGGTGTTGAAACCCTGCCCTTCCCATCCTGCTAAATGGAAGGGGGTTCTGGCTAGATGGGAAGATGGTTCATGGCACATATGGTGAGGAAAAGGTTGAGAACCACTGGTGGGTTTTTTTAACTAAACCTTATAGTATTTTTAACTTAAAACCAGTATCATTGCACTTGTAATTGATCTTTTTAAAAAAAGACTGTTGCACATTTTGAGCACGTTGGCTGAGAAGTTGGAAGCACCACTCCCATTTTTAGTCACTGGAAATGTGACTTTAAGCATGGAAACACAGCTCCAAATTTGCTTTTAACAAATGAATACAATGCTCACCATAGCACAGATTCCAGCTGATCTATTCAAGGCAAAAACCAAGCTGTGTCTTTTAAATATAAGATAACCAGTCCTTAGAACAAGAGGCTGTAGATGCATTTAAGATGAGGACGGATGAATATCCTGGTTTTCGAAAGGTGGTAGTGGTTCCCTCCAGTATGTGAACTGACTGTAGGTATCAGAACAAGGGAAGTCTGAAGAATGGCTTCTTTTCAGCAAAGGAAACAGGTGATCAACCACCTCACAGAGTCTGACGTAACTGGGGGGGAAAAATACTGTTTAAATCATCTCAGATTCTTTATTTATTTTGATTTAAAAATAAAGATGCCCAGCCAAGGCTCTAGGCACCCTATTGCACATTACCAATACAATTTAAAGCTCATCTGCATGAAATGATCAGTCCAAGCAGCCGGCTTCCACCCCTTCTTCGGCATTCATTTTGAGCAGTGATGTTCAAAGGGTTATGTGTTGGAAAGCAGAGTTTACCACCGTTCATTTTGGAAATGGTTAGGCGGTGAAGCCCACATAGAAGAATTATTTATTAAAAAAACAACCATTAAGGCCCAGATTTTCAAAAGTGACTAGTAATTTGGGGTTTCTTCTTTTCTGGGTCCCCAACTTGAGACATCCTAAAGAGGCTTCATTTTTTCAAAAGAGCGGAGTACTCACTCTCTGACAGTCTGGCACCTTTCAGGTGTCTCAAGTGGAGAAACCCAGGACTGCAGGCACCCAAAATCATTAGTCACTGTTGAAAATTTGAACTAAAATGTTTATGAGGTTTCAGTACCTCAACCTATATTCTTTCCACCTGGCTGTCCACTGCATCGTCCTGACATTGATCGTACCATCACGTTGTAACAATCCCTCTACTGTTCCAGGACTGCTCACAAGCAGTGACTGTAGCATGATAACTATACACACTATTTATTTTATTTCCCCCTCTACCTGTGACTCTATAAAATGATTTTTTTAAATGTTTTTGTTACCTGCTGCAAACCATTCTGTGTAGATGGATTCTGTACATGCTGCAAACCATTCTCTCAGGTATATAGGAGTACTAACCCTCACTCACACTAGTGAGCAGTTACTGAGTCAATGGGAATGCTCTTGTGAATAACTGTCCACCAGTACGAATACAAGGTTCACATTCTGGCTCATAGACGCTAAGAGAATTAAAGGGACAAACAAATTTAAATCTACATTTGTCTGATTTTTTCCTATCCACTATTGTTACCAGTTTACCCTTAGGGTCCTATAACTGAAAGAGAAAAATAGTTATTTATATTTTTTCAGGGCCTGATTGTAGAACCCTGCTCATGTGAGTAGTTCTGTTGACTGTAATGGGACGTGTAGTGCATGCAAGTGCTTCCAAAATCAAGCTTTCAGATTGTTAAAATCTGGAAAATTCCCATTAACTTCCATTGGACAGGGATTTGTGTATAGCCACTTTTAGCAGTGCCCACTATATAGTTAGTTTCAACTTTTGTTTTCCTAAGTCTTTCACATAGAAACCCTGAAAGTTTAAAGAAGGAATTATGTAAAGATCACGAAAAATGGAGCAGGGAAACTACATTTAACTTATTTTTTAAACTGACTGCATTAGAAGTGGACAGCATCCCTGTAAGTGAATAAAATAAACCTTTTTTTTAAATTGCTGGCTCAGTACGTATCTTTCTTGTTAGTTCAAATAATGGCAAGTGGAGACTTGGTATCAAAGTAATCAAATGTTATATCAATCCATATATTTCCATTTTAAACAGTTAGAGGAAACCTTTGCTAAAACAGAGCCAAATAAATCCTTGGTGTAACTCTCGTCATCAACTGGGTGATGAATTTGGCCCATGAAGTATTCAGGACAAATTATTACTTACGATGAGATGTTGGTTTTTGCATGTTCTTGTATAAGTTCTCCTTTGGGATTAACTGTGAATATTCTGTTTAAAGAGACTCCCACTTGCTTGTAGGAATAAACATCCTGGCAAAGAAAGAAAAAAATTAACTTTAAAAAAATTAAACCATACTTCTGCCTTTGCACAATACATTTTATTCTTTATAGAATGTATAGAATATAGATATAGAATATATAGCACAGAAGTATATATATAGAATACTGAAGTGCAAAGTATTGGCACAGAATATACACGTGTTATCCTGCATCTGAAGCTCTCATAGCGCGTTACTAGCATTAACTAAGCCTAACAAAATCCATAGGAACTAAGAGCTTGTCTACATGGTGCATTAGTGTGCACCAGAGAAGTTTAAATTCTTGTCCACACCAGCATGTCACACATTTAGTGGCCCATGTGGACCCTGCTGGCATGTACTAAAAGTTCCCTAGTGCATATTAACATAGTGCTGTTTGTAACATGGGTTCCGTTAATGTGCACTAGGGAACTTTTAGTGTATGGCAGCAAGATTCAGATGGGCCAGTTAGCATGCTACACACTAGTGCAGATTAGAATTTACTCCCCACTGGTGCGCACTAACGCACTGTGTAGACAAGCCCCAAGTTATCATACCATTAGAGGAGATTAAACAGACAGAGGGGTACAATTTTCAAAAGTGGCTAAGTAACTTTGGAGTCTAAGTCCTGCTGCGCACCATAACAACCACGCACCGCACCATAACAACTCTAACTCAGGAACCAACCCGTGCAACAAACCTCGATGCCAACTCTGCCCACATATCTACACCAGCAACACCATCACAGGACCTAACCAGATCAGGTACAACATCACCGGCTCATTCACCTGCACGTCCACCAATGTTATATATGCCATCATATGCCAGCAATGCCCCTCTGCTATGTACATTGGCCAAACTGGACAGTCACTACGCAAGAGGATAAATGGACACAAGTCAGATATCAGGAATGGCAATATACAAAAACCTGTAGGAGAACACTTCAACCTCCCTGGCCACACAATAGCAGATGTAAAGGTAGCCATCTTACAGCAAAAAAAACTTCAGGACCAGACTCCAAAGAGAAACTGCTGAGCTCCAGTTTATTTACAAATTTGACACCATCAGATCAGGATTAAACAAATACTGTGAATGGCTTTCCAACTACAGAAGCAGTTTCTCCTCCCTTGGTGTTCACACCTCAACTGCTAGCAGAGCACCTCACCCTCCCTGATTGAACTAACCTCGTTATCTCCATACTGATTTATACCTGCCTCTGGAGATTTCCATTACTTGCATCTGAAGAAGTGAGGTTCTTACCCATGAAAGCTTATGCTCCCAATACTTCTGTTAGTCTTAAAGGTGCCACAGGACCCTCTGTTGCTTTTTACAGATTCAGACTAACACGGCTACCCCTCTGATACTTGACATCCTAAAGTGTGAAATCGATGAGGGAGAGACTGACTTTACATTATTCGTTTTTACAGGGCCTAATAAAATGTGGCCTTAATTCCTATTTGAAGTCTTGAGGCATTATCACAAAAGAAATACTGAATAACAACAACAGCACTTTTGCACTTCATAGTCAAAAATAATCACAACTATTACTTACGGCTGGTCTGTTTCCAAAGGCAGCATAAAAGGGTTCTGTGTTCGGATGAAACAAATGTTTGATGTCTGTCAGACACTGAACTTTAAATTTTTCTGGCTTCTTTTCTATCACTTCCCTAAAATAAAAAAGGAGGTATTTCATAAGTACATCCACTGTTTTATGTAATACATTTCATCTAATCAGATTCTAGCATTGAAAACCTCCATGCAACTTCATTTAGAAGCCAGGGCTCCTATTAAATGTAAATGTTTGCACAGATAAAGTTCAAAGTAAAAACAAGCCTCCTAAAGGGAGCTTTTATTAAAAACTGTGTGGTAAAGATGTAGCTACTAAACAAGGGTAATGAATTATAGACAGCAGTTTCTAAATAAAGATGTATGGTAAATGTAATGTAATGATATAAACTGCCTTACTGAAAACTGCAGAATGGGTCAATAGATTATAATGGCCTTCCCTTTGTATAGCTTCTGTATGCTCTCTCTGGGATTTAAATTTCACCATGCACCAGAACCAAAGGACTACCTTCAATTAAGCTGCTTCTACTGATGAGGTCATCAGTCATTGACAATTAAAGGTAAGTAAAGACAAAGGCATCTTCTAATTCTCTTTAGTGCTTCATTACAGAATAATGAATAGAGGAGCCAGTTCATCTCTGGGCTGCAGCCCTTTCACAACTGCCTCTCTTGCCAAAATGGGACCAAACAGGTGACAGAGTTGTCCCCAAGGGAATTCCCATGACAGGGAGAGAATCCTGCACAGTGCAGAGTTGGTGTAGCTGGCCCTGCACCATTCCCCAGCCCAGGAGCACACATATGGAATGCTGTCAGGGAAACTCTGAGAATAATTTAAAGTGGTCACATAAGAGGTGAATTTTGTATTGGGTACAAGCTACTACCTAATGATACCTGTGAAAGGCTGAGAACAAGCTGCTTGGACTTAACAACACAGGTCCTTGAGGTAGCACTGTTCCTCGTTCGTTGACCCAGTGCAAATATCCTCTGGTCATGTCTGCCATTCCTATAGCACGTGCCGAGCAATACAGAAATTTGTACCCGTTTCTATTACACAAACAAACCAGGAAGAAATTACTTTAATAATAAAGTGGACATTTTCACAATTGTGATATTTTATTAGGACATAAGCCATGACTATTAGAGATTCAGATCTTTAACCTCTTTACCCCACAAGAACTCACAAATTATTACTAAGGAGTAAAAACATTACAAGCCAGACAGCAAAAATCTGCATAGCTCCAAAAAATTCACTGATTTATACCAGTAGAGTAGAATCTATATCAGAGATTTGTATGGCCCCCATGTAAAATCTGGCTGTGTGTATTTGCATCACATCCCTCATCATTTACTGAAATGAGTCCTCTTAAGAAGGGATATTATGCATCCAGCAACAATGTTGGATCAACCTTACTTTAAATGTAACCCACCTGTGGGGCTTTGTGATAGCAAAGGGTTGGTTTTGTATGCCTGAACTCCTTCAAACATGTCTGAGTTTGGAGATAATTTCAAGTTTGGTAGTGAAATAGAGGTTTTATCAGAAGTCACAGGATATTCACAGACTACTATTTTCGAGATATCATTTTAGCAGGTTCTAGTGATCGTAGGGCCAGATTCTGATACCCTTAGTCTGGTTTAATAGCACGTTACTCCACAAGCCCAGTAATAGGACTGTCCATGAAGTAAAGTACTATTAAATGTGAGTAAGGGCATTAAATTTCACCCTTTGACATTTATATAGGGCCAGTCTGTGATATCTAGATGCTGTATAATTAATTTAGTAATTTAACAGGAAAACCCAAATTTATGGCCATTAAAGCCGTAATAGCTGCCTCCAGTGGTAGATTTAACAATGCTAATTTCTAAAATTAAAAAAAACATTTCGCTTCAAAAACAATTATTTTCGAATACAAGTAAGAGTTTATTCATGGAACAAAACACCTTTTGCTATGTGAGCTTTCAGATTGTATTGATCTTCCTCTGTGTGGCTCGAAAGCTTCTCTCTCTCACCAAGATTGTCCAATGAAAGGTATTGCCTCACCCGCACTCTCTCTCTAAGTGACCTTGTATAGTCATTTATACCTATTTAAAGGAAGAGTCAGGCCCAGTGTCTCTGTTGTATTTTAGATTACATCGTCCATAATTTAGAATACATCACCCATGGAAAACAAAACTAATAAAGTTGAACACAACCCCTGCCCACAGAACAAATCAAATCAATCAGATGGACAATTGTGCCTTGAATCTGAGGATCTTCACACATTTAAGGGTCATCTGAACATGTATATAATAATAATTATGAATAATGAAGAAACATAGCAATGCACATAACAAAAATGCCGCCACTAGTAAATGGGAAACAATCAAGTCAAACTTATTTTTTACAAAAACAAGGGTAAGTCAACATGTGTGTGAATGTTAGCATATGATGAAATATCTCCTTCCATCCAATCCTACATCAAAGCATCCTTCTTGTTGTCCAGCACAAATTTAAGCTCTATGTGACATTCCTAATCTTTCCCCACCAAGTCCTTATCCCCATTCCCTGTCTTCTTTATCACCATGGACAAAGGCCACTATCCTCTCAGTCCCTAAGGCTTGGTGTCATCTTTCATTCTCCCTTGATGCACACATCCAGGCTGTCTAAATCTTGTCACTTCTTACAGGAGAACATCTCAAAGTTCCAGCCTTTTGTCTTTGAAGGCTGCCAAGTTCTTGTCAAGGCCCTTATCTTGCATTTTGACTACCATAATCTTCTCTCTGACACCGATACCATCAACCTTCCCTCCCCTATCAGCTCTTTGCATCCCTCTACAAGTTCTCCCTTCATCACTGCATGAAGCACAAGCTTCTTGTCCTCACTTTTAAAGTCCTTCACCATTTAGCCTGATCCTACTTATCCTGTCCAATTTCCTGTTGTGAGTGTAATTTACCCATTTCTTATATTCACCATTCTTGTAAACAGTTGCTAGGACACCTGGAGCTGTGAACAGGCATCTGGTTTTGCATTTAAATTGAGCGAAATTAACACAAAGAGATTTGCTGAATACTTACTGGCTCACTTTATGGTACAACTTTGCAATCCCTTGGTGCGTCCAATCCTTGCCAAGAGTGGGCAAAATATGGCCTAAAGTATCCGACCTGAATAAAGATGGGGAAAAACAGAGAAAATGCACTGCAAGAAATAACTTCCAAAGAACAGGCAGAAGCAACTTTAAATGTTTTTCTAAGGAAAGGGTGGCTCTGATACATGCCCTCCTAAGCATTCATTTGGCTAGCAGAGTGGGCTGATAGTCTTTTGGCTAATGCACTAGCCTGAGATTCAAGAGATCAGGGTTTCAGTTCAAGATATGGCACAGATCTTCTGTGTGACCTTGGCTAATAGCTTAATCCCTCTGGCCCAGACCGTCAAAGGCATCTAGCGCCCATTGATTTCACTGGGAATTAGGCACCTACATTCCCTTGAGGATCTGTGCCTCTGGGCCTAAGTTCACCATCTATAAAATGGGGGAAATAGCTTTACAGGTTCCAGTGGCATTCCCCATTGTAAGTGTAATTAATTTAGTATTACTGTTTATGCTATGTAGCATACAGAAGCCCCAACCAAGACAGAGGGCTCCACTGTGAAAGGGATTGCACAGATACAATCAGACAGTCCCTGTCTTGACAAGCTCACAATCCAAAGAGAAAAGACGGAGTGTACCATGGCGATGGGATGGGAAACAGGGGCACAAAACAGTGAAGTGACATAGTTAATACTCAATCAGCTCAGTGGCAGATATAGACCCCAGATCCCCTGACTCCTATTCTGGTGTCCTGTCCACTACATCACACTGCCTTGTCCCACTGGATTAGCTCTGGAATTTGTCATATCGCTAAAACCAGAATGAACATCACTCCAGCGTGCCTCACAGATGTGACGCGACAATGAACTCATTAATGTGTGAGAGGTGCACAGATACTACTGTGATAAGCACCACAGAAAAGCCTGTAAGTAACAAACAGATCAACAGTATGGCACATACCAGCCTTTAACAATCCAGTCAATGTAATAGCAGCCTCCTACATTTCTTGCTTCATTGCAAAAGCAGGTTAAACATGAAAATTCAAAGCCTGAACACGATGGTCTCTTCCCCCAACCCTACGTCAATAACGATTTTTTGAGCCTGAAGGAGATATTACCGCGTAGGTAAAATCTTGCCCCATTTGTCAGCTTACCTTGTGATAGTTCCATCGATGTCAGAAATAATAACCTTGTCATCCCAATTCCATAAGTAGATGGTGCCTTCACAGCGGCACGTGCCTTGATATTGTGTCGTAACACTAAAGATCACATCATTAGGGCCATTCTTGAGCTTTAGACTTTTCTGTGAAACGTTATTAGCAAGATCAAACTGTGCAGGTGAAATGGGCAGAATAGTATAAACACAAATGGGAGGATGATAATTTCCTTAGGCATGTGTTAATCCCCTTCCTGTCATGGGACTATCTACTGAATAATGGAAGCAGAGTTTGGCTGCAAGGGCCATGCTGTGCCCTTGATTCATAAGCTGAATTAAAAGCTATAAGGAGTTCTGCTTTGCAATCAGTGGCACGGTATGGCCTGAAGTGTTCATGGCAGCAAAAAACAGATTTGGCTTCAAGCCCCTCCAAAACTACTGCGTCTGAAAAATAAGCCCCGCTGGCTTTGAATATCCCTGCTCTCAGTTTGTTACAGAATACGACCAATAAACCATATCTGTTTCTTAAGGCAAATTCTAGACCTGTTGCCAACTACAGGGAACAGTCTCTCATTTAGCCACCTGGGAGTGGTGGGCTGCCTAATGTTGTATTCCACAAGTGTGTTTACTTCTGAAAATTAATTAGCTGCGTGTGTGGATGTGAGAAAATGCATTTTCCTAAATAGCCAAATTTTCCAAATCAAATATTAATGCCCTGGGCTTGAACAGCAACAGCTTTATTTATCAGCATTAATCACAACACCTCTGTGCAGAGGAACTGAAATTAATATGGTCCTGGTCACACTAAATTCATAAACAGCTCTTTTAGAAGCTGCTATCTTGTGTGTGCGCGCGCATGTGTGAGGGGGAGAGAGAGAAGAGAAATATACACACACGTGTGTGTATGCAAGTGCACATACACACACACACACACACAGAGAGCGCCTGGCCCCTTTAAGCCAGGTAAAAGATCTGGAGCAGCATAAAGGAGCCTTAAACACTTCCTTTCCAGCTGGTGGAGGACTCTTCTTGAGCACGACAGCCATAAGGCTGTCCTCTGAGGACTCCCTTCAAACCTTGGCGTAGGGGGTATGCTGGGGACAGGAGTGGAGTCAGATGGACGTATCGGGGAAAGGATCATAGCACACATCACTGTGGTGATTCCTGGCAGCACTGCAGGCCATCAAGCAGTTCAGGGAGGCTGCCCTAACTTAGACAGTCCCCCAGCACTGTCTAAATTATTCCCAGGGCCTCTCCAGCCCCAAAGGCCGCCCAGATAGGGATGGTACAAAGTCCCTCAAAACCACTCACATCCACACCTGGGCTGCCAGTTCTGTGCCACGCCTCCTAGAGGCACAGTACAGAATTTCATCCATGACACATAACATACACAGACTCCTGACAGATGCAATGGGAACTGTTGGGTGCTAAGCACTTTCAAAAACCAGGTCCCTTACTTAGGTGTTTTAATGCAGACTTCAGAGTTTAACTGTAGGCTGCCATTTTGGAAGACCTCAGTCTCCTGATTTGTCAATACAACACCTTTTCCATTAAGCATGAGATTTCCTTCAAACATTAAGACATTTTTTTAAATTTCATAAGGCCTAGTAGTCAGCACAAATACTAAAAGTTCATTAACCTTGTGCTAGCCTGAATAACTGCAATGTGCTAGAAATGATATTTCAGAAGGAATATGTAAAAATAACTCACAAGCTGGTCAGACGTGAGTCGAAGGGTCTTTTTGTAACTGATTCCTGACAATAATGAGAGATGACTTGAGTTTGTTTGTAATGACCCAATGTTTGGTTTTGCAGCTCTCGGGTCTTCATCACTTGAAGAAGATTCATCCTTTAGTCTGGAACATCACATACAGAGAAAATGATGCTATCGTTTCTCAGTAAATGCATTTGGGTATCCATTAAAAATACATTAGCACTGACTCACTGAATAAGTCAATTGATTCTCTGCTTCTAAGTACTGTCTCTTGGGAGGTTATTTACAACATGACTTTAGAAATATATCAATGAAGTGCTGAATTCTCATTCACGCATGTCTTCCATTATTCATATTTGGGTTCTTCAAGTCATTCACTTGTCTATATGCTAGTATTGTCACTTTAAGTTAACAGACTTAAATTACAGTCCATGTTGATTCATTTAAAACTCAAACAATGTATAAAATCTGTTAGCTAATGTGAGCAACTACAAAGGAGTTTCATTCTAAGGAAATAAAAGAGGAAAGAAAATAATGTATTTAATCTATGAAGAGTTCAGCAATTAGAGAATAAACCCAGAACATGACTAATGCAACTTTCTAATGGAAAATAACCTGCACCATACAGTCTTTGTGAAAGCAGCAATTTTTGTCAATGGGATTATATTTTTACTGACAACTTTGGCAGGATTGCCCTACTCAAAATGTTAAAATGAAATGCCACCAACTTTTTGTTCCTGTGCAGGATATTAGTTTAAGTATACATCATTATAAAACTATTTTTCCTACCACAATCGTTTTTAAAAACCTGTCAAGGAAAATTTTTCACAGAAGAAAGAATTTTCATGGTAAACAGAACTGTCATATTAGGTGGTAGCTTCAAATAGTCTTAACATACTGCCAGTGTGATCTTTAATATATCACTGTTCACATTCTTTTCCATCACAGCTGGGTTCTGCATGTTGTTGGGAAGTCTTGACCCTGGTGTCATAAATACTGCCTGTTGTGATTGGCAGCATTTAAAGCTATAGCCTGCCTGACTCTGTGGTTGCTATATCTGGCCTAAAAACTGCTTGCTACTCAACATTCTATTAACCATAGAATGGTTTTCAGCAACAAATCCTTCCTGATCGGTTTCTGAAGTCAGTTAAAACTCAAACATGAAACAGTAATTAAGGAGTGAAGTCTGATTGACATTCCAATACTGTTTTAAGGCTGGGTCTTTAAACAAACAAGTAAGGGACAACAGAACCAAACATCACTGATGAGGAATGTGTCCTCTCAGATCCACTCATGGATCTTGTGGATTTGGGATAATGTATGTTATTGAGGCAGCAGTTTATGTGCCACACATTTAACCTGCCAGTATCTGGTCTCCAAAACAAAAGGTGGCTCCCAGGGCTTAATTTGTAATGAAAGAGGTGCTGGGGCTCAAGCAATTTTTTTACATTCATAACTGCTGCAGCAAAGGTGCCGGGGCTGTGAACTGCCACGCCTAGAGGTGCCGGGGCTCTGCCCTGGCAAGCCCTGGCACAAATTAAGCACTGGTGGCTCCTCATTCCAGCTAGTTCTCCTGGATTGCAATGTCAGCCTCCAAAAAGCCTCAAGTTAATTTAGCATGTGTAAGCTAGAACTGAATCTGAGTCTTACTGCCCTCTCTCCAGCTCTGGCAGATCTGAGTGAGGACAGCACGGAAGTGGGCACTGCTGTGTTCATGGTAAGCCACTCGGTTGCACCTCCATGGGATTTGGGCTGTTCAAAAAGGAGACCAGGCAGGAGACAGCTACTCTCTGCTACTTCATCCCCATGGGACTTCAGCAGGTAACTTAATGCTGGCCCAGCAGAATCCTCCCTAAGTGGAGATTCTGGGACCAGCAAGGGATACTACAAGAGCTGCCTAAATTAGGAGGATCTGCTGACTTTGAAACCCCTTCTTCTGCTTCTCCCTGGAAAGTGTAATAGAGAGCTGTGGAGTTTCCTGTCCCCTTCATGGGAGAGATGGTATAAGAATCCCTCTGAAAGGAACGACTTATGCTCCTGAGCCTCCTCAGGTATATAGAAGCAAACAGGGAGATGTCAGACTGTGCACGTTTTCATAAATTAAGGGATATTACAAGGATCTGGGACATTTTGACTTCAGTGAGGTGCAAAAAGCTTTGGAAGATCATCTGCCCGATTATTACTTATTTGTAGGTGCTTCTAAACTTCCTGCATCTGGCTAGGATTGAAAACAGAAGGGCTAACAAATAAGGGGGGAGAGAGAGAGAGAAAAAGAAAGAAAGAAAGAAAGAAAGAAAGAAAGAAAGAAAGAAAGAAAGAAAGAAAGAAAGAAAGAAAGAAAGAAAGAAAGAAAGAAAGAAAGAGTCATGGAGATGCCAGAACAAGAAAGTCCAGTTCTACAGACTTAATAAGTTTGGAAAAGGCTCATCAAAGTACTGTAGCCCCACAACCTTGCCCTGGATAGAATCCCCCAAAACTTCATCTCCTTAGGCATTATGGAGGTAAAGTGGATTTTACCATGGGTGAATTTCACCAATATTAAGGGATCAAATATAGAGATAGGATAGCATAACAGATTACAAATCTCAACCAGATTTCGTTACTTCCCCTCTCTGCCATTCAAAGACTTGATGTATCCTGCTTTCATTTTTAAATGGTCCAGAGTTACTTTGGCTACAGCCCTCTTTTTGCACACCTGTCTGCAATGCTCATTTGTGATGACTCCTCTTCTGTAGTAAGCACATTCCCACTTAAATCTTGCGTTGGCTTGGTTTCCTAAAACACAGATATGAGAAGTTGTGAATTCCATAGTAGACAGAGAGAGGAAATATTTAAAGAAAATAATCTTATTGGCCCAATCCTGCTTGCTTCACTCATGCAGGTATTCCTATTGCTTTCACCAAGACTATAAATGTGAGAAAGGCAAGCAGGACTTGGTTCTGTGCATGTATATGATAAAAAAAAAATCAAGGGTTTACTGTAGGAAAATTTTTACACAGAGCACTAGAATACTCGCAAGTATAAACCACAGTAGAAACTGAAATTTGGTTTTCTTTGGCAGATACAGAGAGAGAGCTGATTTCAAATGACAACAATTGGTGGAAATTGTGGGACTAATCCTGTAGACACTCACTGCATAGAAACTCCATTAACCATTAATAAAACCTACTAATCAAGCCTACCTTGGGGAGACTTAGCTCTGACAGTTTCATCTCAAATAATGAAAGTTACATGAGGCTATCATGAAACAAATGGACAGCATTAACTAAAGCCTTTTCTATCTAATTGTAGCTGTCGCAGCTCAGTTTACAAGGGAACACTTCCAAGAAGGCAGTCATTCTTAGAATTCAATAAGTTGCAGAAAAATATGGCAAGAAAAACGAATTATATGAAGCCCATAACTAAAGTTCACAAGAATGACTATTCTATGTAAACTTAGAAAACTCTCAAGTATCAGATATTTCAACTTGTTAAAAATTAAATGAAGATAGATTTTTATTAGCAGTTTTAGAGATTAAATATGGCTAACGGGTTAGTATAACAGTGGTTATTATAGCACTTACACAGTGCTTAAATGTCCATAAACAGCTCTGAAGATGTAATTAAAGCACCCAATCCCCAGAGATTGTTGGAAAATGGGTTGGCGGGGCGGTTAACAAAAAGTGATGAAACACATTTCTTTCATTTTTTTCATCCAAATTTAGCATTTGTTATAATTTTCCAACCAGCTCTAGTAATAAATATCATTATCCTTCAAATCTGGAAGCAGAACTGTAGAAAGGGTGAGCAACTTGCCCAATGACATACATTAAGTTAGTCACATAGCCAGGATAAGAACTCAGCAGTTCTTGGTTCCCATGTCCCTGACTAATCTATTAGATTATGCTGCCAAAGGTAGATGCAGTGAATACAAATGTGGAAGTGAAATAGACAAATGTTTAGCTAAGGGCCTTATCCACTGAAGTCAATAGGAGTCTTTCCATTGACTTATGGGCTTTGGATCAGGCCCTAAATGCCTTTCTTGTGTGTGTCCTAAATCAAACTGGGTATTGTACTGTCTGTAGAAGCACAACCTCTGGAGGATGCATGTGTAAGATACATGAGATTCAAACCTCAAAACTAACTCCATCTGCTTTTTAAACTTACCTCTTTGATAGTGCTATTCCTCCCTCGCCATGAAAACCACCATCTTCCACCTTTCTTGGGCATCTTATCCCTCATAATTGATTCCACAGTGGCCTGTGATAAATGGATGGTAACATAAATAATGGAACAAAAGAAAGGGACAACCTGACACATGCAAACAAAGGAAAATGATGAACACAATTTCAACCAAGGATAAACAGAAGAAAAGGAAACATACTGTCTGTGGGCCATAAATTTTATAAAAGCAAAACCTAATGGCATCCAGAACTGCACTGAAGTAACTGAAGCATGAATACTTGAGGAGTTTTTAAAGGAAAAAGAAAAGGAGATCAAACCAAAAAAGAAAAAGAAAGCATAAAATGGCATTAGTATAATGTCTAGCATGGGTAAATAATAGTCGGATTTGAGGTTGTTTAGTGAAAATTGTAAGTTACAAAACATAAAAAAACAGGTGACCAGTTTTTTGGAAGAGGTCTCAGGTACAAAGGCTACAAACTAAAAGGCAAGATGGTGGGTTACTCTCGCTAAAAGAAAACTAACATTTGTATTTATCATTAATTTGTGGGGAGAAGTGGTGTTACTATTTTTTATATTAATTTAGTGATGACATGTGTTGGATTGACAAGGACTAGACTCTGAAGTTATTTATCCAGAGATACGGTGTGGAGAGCAACAGTGCATACTTCCTTTCAATAACTCAACACCCAACATGTCTGATCCATGACATGGAGTGATCATTTCCAAGGGCGAAAGGATTTAGTTTTCACATCCATGAGCCCTTGGCCTCTCTACTAAAACTACAAGGGTGTCAGCGGTGTTTTGCAACCTGTCTATAGGACTATTCAGGGAGAAGGACATTTTAATGGAAATATAAGATGGCCTCTCCTAATGTAAGGAGCTTTCCATTGTAAGCCTGATTTTGCCTCTCCTCTCCAAAGATCAGTGTAAAATTGTGTAGGTGATAAGGGATCTTGTAAGACAAACCACAATCAAATCTAAGTTCTATTAATGGTTAGGAAGATGAGAAGCAGAGTTCAGCTACAGTGTCCATCTCTCTCTCCAACTATATTAGGTTTTTCAAAGGCTCCCCTTTACTGTTGCATTTAAAATGCATAAGAACGTAAGAATGGCCATACTGGGTAGACCAAAGTTCCATCTAGCCGAGCATCCTTTCTTCCAACAGTGGTAAAGTGCCCCAAAGGGAATGAACAGAACAGGTAATCATCAAGTGATCCATCCCCTGTCGCCCATTCCCAGCCTCTGGCAAAGAGAGGTTGGGGACACCATCCCTGCCCATCCTGGCTAATAGCCATTGATGGACCTATCCTCCATGAATTTATCTAGTTCTTTTTTGAACCCTGCTATAGTCTTGGCCTCCACAACATCCTCTGGCAAGGAGTTCCACAGGTTGACTGTGTGTTGCATGAAAAAATACTTCCTTTTGTTTGTTTTAAACCTGCTGCCTATTAATTTCATTTGGTGACCCCTAGTTCTTGTGTTACGAGAAGTAAATAACACTTCCTTATTTACTTTCTCCATACCAGTCATGACTTTATATACCTCTATCATATCCCCCCTTAGTCGTCTCTTTTCCAAGCTGAAATGACCCAGTCTTTTTAATCGCTCCTCATATGGAAGCCATTCCATAGCCCTAATCATTTTTGTTGCCCTTTTCTGAACTTTTTCCAATTCCAATATATCTTTTTTGAGATGGGGCGACCACCTCTGCACTCAGTATTCAAGAAAGATAGTGAGATAAATGTCAGAAAGGTAAAACTGAGCAAATACGCTTTGGGGCGTCTTTAAAAGAAATGCAAAAAAGCAGAGGAACAGCTTGAGTCAAAATCTGAATTGTTGAGAGTAATGGCTCCAATTCAGCAAGATACTTACATACTGAGAAGCTTAAAGTTAGGCATGTGCTTAAGTACTTTGCTGAACGGGGGTCAATATCAACTATTCCTTTGCAAAAGCTCCAAGTTCACATTCACTTCATACAATCTCTTCTGACAAAATATAAAATCCTTTAACACTTCAGTGACTTAGTTCTGTTGTTGGAACAAGTCAAAGCTCTACCAATATGTATGAAAATAAGTAAGATCAGTTGGAAGATCAGTAATAGAAAGCAGGATGGTAATATTTTCAGGGTTATAGTTCACTCAAGTAAATCTTTCCAATCTAATGTATTGCTCAGTATCTGTTGCCTCATTTGATTAGCCTGGTTCATTCTAGAAAGTTTCCAACATTTGGAATGTAAATACTGGTTTTAAAAAACAAACGTAGTGAATTTAGTGCTCAAGAATTATATTTTTATTGATAACCCAGGAAAATAAGGGTGAAATTAACTTCAGTGGGGTCAGGATTTCATCCTGAATCTTCTAATGTATCTACCAAAACATAGATCTTAGCAAAATGTTTTCAATGAAAAAACACACTCCTGGTTTTGTGTTTCATTACAAACTCATACAGTTTACATGGAGTGTGGGCAGATGTACGGTGTTATGTTAGAACCAGGCATATTTGCAGATTCAGGTGATTCTCATGGAAAGGCGAGAGTAACATAGTGGTACCCAGTAAGTATCAGTTTGAGGCTTTGCATGAGTTTAGATTCCAAACTCAAAGTGACATTAAGGGGATTTGAACTCACATGGGTCAAAACCAAAGACATCATTTGTGTGCAAAGCAAAATTGCAAATCTAAGTATAGATCTTTTCCCCCAACAGTGTCCTCTCAATGAACCCTAAACTGTGGCAAGCACTTTTAAAAGTTACAAATCTCCCTGCTTGAATGCATGCTACTTTTCTGACACTTTAAAGCAAGGGCTACAACTTCTGCAATAGTTGTCCATTAACCGCAAACCTCTAGTCACTATTTCTACTGAAACTGTATACTCTCTGCAGACATAATAGAAGATACAGACACCAAATATTCAATTACAGCCCACAGTTATCTGTAAATATAACCTATGGTTACAAGCCAGTGAATATTAATCAAAGGAGAAAGGGAGGATAAATCATCAAGAAGGGTCATCCTCTTTTGGACTTTATAATCCTCTAGATATTTTTTGAATTTTTATAAGCTAGCAAATAAATACAGTGTAGACCAAATTTAGGGCTTATCTACACAGGGAAGTTAGAGCTTAGCAAGGCAGAGTGCGAATTTATAGCTCACTAGCCAGTCCGCACTAACTCCCTGTGTGGACACTCTTACTGCACATTAGAAGTGCCTTTGTACACTTCAGCTTAATACACTAATTCCCCATGGGACTTAATGCGAAGTAGCTAGGATGCTGTACATTCACAACCTAATTTGCTGCGCACTAACTTCCCATGGAGACACACCCTTAGTCCAGCTTAATTTGGGGTTGAATTTGGCCTTATGTTTTCAGCACAAGCTATGTGACTGGTTATGTGTGAACGGCTCCTACTGATGTGCAGACTCTCTGTAAAATACAGTCACTTTCTCTGCCTTCCTTAATTTCAATTAATGAAATGAAAAACGCCACAGCTCATGCTTTCCCAGCTTTCATGTTCAATCTCACCTTTGGCAAAGGTTTCTGGAATGCTTGCATTGCCAGTAGAAGTGGAGCAGCTGTTGTCCAGTTGTAGTACCTGAGAAATCAAAACAGTTTGTGTATGGTTACATTTTGTAATACCATCGATCCCAATTCACAGCCTAACAGTAATTGCACTGTCAGTTAAAGCAATGGAGTTTATTTAAACTAAAGAACAAAGCCATGAAGTTCCGATCTGGATCTGCAAATCCATGTCCTACCTTAGAGTACTTTGGTTGTATCTATTTATTAAGGCAAAGTTCTAGTAAAACATTAACAACAGACTTTACTGAGTCAGGGGGAGGGATAGCTCAGTGGTTTGAGCATTGGCTTGCTAAACCCAGGGTTGTGAGCTCAATCCTTGAGGGGGCCACTTGGGGATCTGGAGCAAAATCAGTACTTGGTCCTGCTAG
This sequence comes from Malaclemys terrapin pileata, assembly GCF_027887155.1. Lineage (NCBI taxonomy): Eukaryota > Metazoa > Chordata > Testudines > Emydidae > Malaclemys > Malaclemys terrapin. The sequence continues at coordinate 179,766,744 of NC_071507.1, read as the reverse complement.
TGAAGGCAGGGGGCTGGACTCAATGACCTTTCAAGGTCCCTTCCAGTTCTAGGAGATGGGATATCTCCATTAATTATTATTATTATTTAATATTCAAAGAACCTCGTTAAAGACTCTGGCTTGCTGGCTGGGGAACCCTCCTCCTCTGAATTGCTATAAAGGGTGACCAAATTCCCAAATACCTATCCTCGTCTTGGCACTTCCCTTGTGTACGTACTGGTGTAAAAGCTTTTCCAGTACAAGGACAGTCCATATTTACTATACCACAATTCCACAGGAGGAGAAGTCATACAGGCGATCATGAAAGAAAAGCTAAGCCCCAAACAGAAATTGTATTTCTCCATCCATTCCTCATATCTGTACCATAGCTCAGGGACCTACATTTTCTACGAGCCACCTGTATTGTGCCTTCAAGGCGCTGTACAAATGTTCAGGTTTGGGTTCTGTGTGGTGCTGACTTTCTTCTGTGGTGTGCTGAGGGCCTGCAACTCCCATGGCAGTTAGGAAGCTAAATCCACAGTGATGCCACCCAACTGCCCATGAGAGTGAGGTCCGCACAGCACCACACTTGAGGTCTCCAGCACCTTTCCTAATCCGACCTTCCCAAATTAGTCCTCTCCTCACTACACCCTTGTGAGGTAGGTAAGTGGTATTATCCCCATTTTACAGATCAGGAAACCAGGGCAAGAAATTAAGCAACTTGTCCAAAAATCACACAATGAGTCAGCAGAGAGGGGAGGTAATAACATATTCAGTGGATGTAGGTTCTTTCTCTGCATATAGAATGGCCATAGGCCAATCATGATTTCCCCATAAATATTAATCATTCAATGGTACTGAATGAATGTCTTAGCAAGGTTTATAGTCTATTTTATTTTTAATCTAGATACTGAGTGTGAACACTGTCTACATTCAATACTAGCTCTTTGAAATCCAAATTAGTTACTTAATTAGCTGTAACTGGCTTTGAATCTCTCAGGGTGAATCTACAGTAGAAAAATGAGTACCCATTTGTTCAGCAATGGTGCAGCTGGTGTACTAAAAAGACGCAAATGCTTTTCCCACATTGTCCAGACTTTTGCCTGCTGAAATGTACTTACTTATTTCCAATCTTAACCACAAGGTTGGGGTCGTCAATGATAGCAGGATTGTCCACAAACTGCTGATATGTTACTGCTTGTTCTAAGAACTGATCTGTTGGAAATATTTAAAACATACTCACATAAGTACAGCACTTGCAATGGGACAGCCTGCCTACCCCCCGCCCCCATAACTAGCATTAAAACATCCTGAAGAGCTAAGTTTCAGGCTCAGGATGACAGGGGTAGCAGAGACTAGCAGTACTATGGACACAAGGCTTAGAGCCCCAATCTTGCAAGGTACTGGGTATTTCCTCTGAGCTGCTGACTGCCCTTAACTCCTCACAGGAGGTGCTCAATGAAAGCGACAGTGATCAGCACATTGCAGGATCAGGCCTTTCACTCCTGAGTAAGGATGTGCCTCTTCGGTGACCTTCTCTGGCTAATTAGGGAAGAGGTGTTGATGGACTCGATGAAGAGCTACAGCCCCAACCAGAAACATGATCAATACTTGCAGGGCCTGGAGGAAAATGAAAATGCATCCTTCTGGACAACCTCCCCCTTCCCTTCCTCGCCTTCAAGAATCACAATTATTTGGATTAACAACAAAATAATAAATAGAACTACTTTATCATAAACTACCCTCTGTATGGAATATTTTAACTTCTAGTTTCCAAACAGTGCTCAGACCAGTGTCAATCTTAGATATTTCAATGGCTCCCATGACTCATATCTGAGCACCTAAAGGTCTTTGATGTATTTATCCTCACAACACTCCTGAGAGGTAGGAAAGAGCTGTTATCTCCATTTTACAGATGGGGAACCAAAGTGCAGAGAGACTAATGATTTGTCCAAGATCACACAGGAAGTCTGTGCCAAAGCTGAAAATGGAACCTACGCCTTCCGAGTCCCGGGCTGGCACCCTAACCATTGGGCCATCCTACCTGTCCATGGTAGTGACAGCTGTGAATTTACCAATTATACACTGCAGTAAAAGGCATAATAAATGGCAAATGCACCCCTTTACTACTGTTGCATGAAGAGTACCTGTAAATACAGTAATTTCCAAAATATATTACAGTAAATTAAAATCAGTAATATAGTATTAATAACCCTAGAACTTCTGACATAATTTTTATCCAAATGAGATGAGCTACATACTCCCTCAGCCTTAAATTCCTACCTCTAGCCACAAGAGGGCACTGTTTCCTCTTTAACAGGAGTTGAGAGTTGACTAACAACATGTAATCATAAGGCACAGGATCATTCTGTACCTTTTGTTATCTCTTTGTTGTCACTAAGACCTCCACAGAGTGAAATGGCAATTGAAGGCAAGTCTCTTATTCCATCTGAGACGCCTTCAACACCACTGTCAACACCTGAACTTCCACCAGAGTGAGGGGACTGATTGGCCGACCGTGGTCCATTTTCATTTGCATTCTTTCCATGTGCAATATTATCACCGCTATAGGGGGGAAAAAAAAAAACAGTCTTTCAGTCCTCATTGTTTTCTGATCTGTATCATTCCCAAATTCTCTTCCTTCACAAGCCCAAACCCACATTATGCACACATTAGGGTGACCAGATATCCCGATTTTATAGGGACAGTCCTAATATTTAGGGCTTTTTCTTATATAGGTGCTGATTACCCCCCACCCCCGTCCTGATTTTTCACACTTGCTATCTGGTCACCCTAGCACACACTAAGGTAAACAGCATGTTAAACTGTGATTCTCTGGCATAACAAGAAATCATTTCTCTATGGCAGGGAATTCAAATTAGTGGCCTTTCTCAGGCCTCATCTATACACAAAAGTTGTACTGTTTTAACCACACCAGTATAAAGAGGTACAGCCCCCACTACCGTGGACACAGTCACACTGGTATAATATTGCTTCTACCAACATAGCTATGGGAAAGGGAATAAGCTATTCCAGTATAATGTATCTATAGAACTGCATCCACACTACAGGCTGTACTGATAGAACTGTTTTGGTAAAAAATAATCACCCTTAAATACTTATATTGGATCAAAATCTGTGTGTAGATCAGTCATTATTTACTAGAACACACAGGGACAAAATTCTGTCTCTGTTACAATGACTTCCAGAGTTATAACAGGGCATTTGAGAGAAGAATTTGCAGCACAATCTCTCTCTTTTACCAATCTACCACGATTTTGTTTCAATGTTAATATTCCATCCTTAACGACAATGTTTAAGAAAGCCGAAAAAGATACTATTCAAATTATTCTCACTTTAGTTGTTGCTGAATGGCTTTCTGTCAACAAAACCATTATAGTATGATCTGGGAAGAGGATCATACAAATGTTAAAAGAAACTCTAATGGAAATTAAACCAAAATGATAATGATGTATTTGGGGAGAAAACACATTTTCATAAATAAAGGCATCGTAAGTGTCATCCAAAAATAATTTTCTATCATTTGTATTTCTAGATGGTCAATCGCTATAGTACAGTTAGAGTAAAATAATAATATTAATAATACTAAACTTTAAGTGATTTCAGGTAACAAACAAGGTGAAAAGCATATTGCATATATATATATATATATATATATATCCCGTAGCGTATCTTTTATGCTAAGAGCCATATACTACCCTTGATCCAGGAGTATAATTCCCATAACGTTAACGGAAATTGCACAGCAGACTGAGATTAGTATATAATGCTTAGCATTTTCTATCACATTTCTTATGAACAAGTATAGATCTGTTAAAGTTTCAAGAACATCTTTTCTCTGCATAATTGTAGGTATCCTTCCCAACATCCTTTTTTGACCTAGACTCTCATTTAGCTGAATGTTACTTACAGCCGGTATTCCTATAATCTTGGCACAATGAGACCTGCTAAGAATCTGATGGGAGAAGATGGAGATTTAACTAATATATTCTAATCCAAATAAATGGTTATACTTTTTGGGGAAATAAAGCGCAGCAACTTCTGGATCCATGTCAGTGAGGTCATCTAAATAGACACCATCAGCACCAAGATGCCGGCTTCGTTTATCTGTCAAACACAGAGTAAATAAATAATGAATTGGTGTCTTCCAAATACACAACAAGAATTTAAAAAACCTTATATCTTAAGGAGCTATAAACCACATAAAGCATGTGCACACAATTCATAGTTAAAAGAAAAAACAATTGTCTACAATGACACAAAGCTGCAAGGCCAAAAGTTTCACAACTGGCCACTGATTTTCGATGCCTTGGTGAGACACCAAAAGGCTGATTTTCAGAGGTGCTGAGCACTCACAATTCCAACTGAAGTCAATGCCGGCTACGCATGATGTCTCATTTGGATACCTAACCTGGATACCTCTTTTGGATACCTAACAAGTGAGGGACCAAAAAAAACTTTACAATGGTTTGGTTTTGCTGGGAGAGTAGTTATTTAAGTTAAGGCCAGTGTTGACACAAGGACAAATGGATGCAAACTGGACAGCAACAAGATTAGGCTTGAAATTAGATGAAGGTTTCTAACCATCAGAGGAGTGAAGTTCTGGAGCAACCTTCCAAGGGGGGCAGTGGGAGTAAAACAAATCTAACTGGCTTCAAGACTGAGCTTAATAAGTTTATGGAGGAGATGGAATGATGAGGTTACCTACAATGGCCTGTGTCTCATCTGCAATTGCTAGTAGCAAATATCACCAACTGCTGGAGATGGGACACTAGATGAGGAGGACTCTGAGTTAGTATAGAGACTTTTTTCCCAGGTTTCTGGATGGTGGGTCTAGCTGACATGCTCAGGGTCTAACTGATCGCCATATTTGGGGAGGGAAGGAATTTTCCCCCCGGTCCAGATTGGCAGAGACCCTAGAGGACTCCTTGGACCTTCCTCTGCAGCATGAGACACAAGTCACTTGCTGGTTTAAACTAGTGTAAATGGTAGATTCTCTACAATTTGAAGTCTTTAAATCATGATTTGAGGACTTCAGTAACTCAGCCAGAGGGTATGAGTCTATTACAGGAGTGGGTGGGGTTTTGTGATCTGCAATGTGCAGGAGGCCAGACTAGATGATCATGATGGTCCCTTCTGGTCTTAAATTCTATCAGCCTATCTTAGGGTAGGTCTACACTTACCCGGTAGTTCGGCGGCAAGCAAATCGAACTTCTGGGTTTGACTTATCGCGTCTTGTCTGGACGAGATAAGTCAAACCCAGAAGTGCTCGCCGTCGACTGCGATACTCCAGCTCGGCGAGAGGAGTACGCAAAGTCGACGGGGGAGCCTGCCTGCCGCGTCTGGACCGAGGTAAGTTCGAACTAAGGTACTTTGAACTTCAGCTATGTTATTCACGTAGCTGAAGTTGCGTACCTTAGATCGAATTGGGGGGTTAGTGTAGACCTGCCCTTAGGCACTTTTATGGCCCCCATCACCATGTTATCTGAGCACTTCCTACTCTCTAATATATTTATCCTCACAACATCCCTGTCCATTTAGAAGTGCTATTGTCCCCATTTTTCAGATGGGAAACCGAGGTACAGAGATGCTAAGTGACTTGTCCCTGGTGACAAAGGGCAGGAACTTGAACACAGGTCTCCCAAGTCCTAGCTCAGTGCCATGACCACTGGACCATCTTTGCTCTCTTGTTGTAGCCACTTCTAGAAGAGTGACTGCATGGAGGGTGAAATCCTGAGGGTCTTACCGAGAGCTGTGAGCTTCAGTTTGCATCCTTTACTCAAAACACACAACTCACTCGCTGAATTTCTGACAAGTAATCAAAGGAAGGGAAGTGAAGGCGCACAAATTATTGCATACTAGATGGAACACCTCTATCACTCTGACCTTCACAGACGTGGAACCCCTGGGGAACTGGCTGAGAAATGTGTCTGTAATAATGTCTGCTCATGTAAAGACTCCAGCACCCTGGAGAATTTGGGGTCTATCAAAATATATATTGTGAATGCGTAAACTTCACGTGGAGATTATATCTCTTATCAGAAAACAATCTAGCATCATCTTTAGAAATTAGAGAGAAATAAAATGGGCACAGTTATATTCCAATTGAAGAAGATTATGTGTGTGCTGAACACAACAAAAATTGCTTGTGTGTGATTAGACCATTCTGCTTTGTGGCATGCATGATGTTTAAGCAAAGGCCATGTTGCAACTTTGCTTTGAGGTGGAGGCATTCCAAGAGCTAGCAGTGGCGTGGCACAGCTGTAGAGCAGACTATTGGTACAGCTGAAAGGGAAATCTGTAGCATGCTCGGATCACCAAATTCTGCAACCCCTGGGTTTGTGAAATAGGGAAGAATTTAGTACAAGTTTTGCAACCCTGCTTATCTGCACTGATCTGCTAAATACAGTAACCAGGGGAGAAAATTATTTCTCTCCCTGTCATTACAGCCCTCTTTTAAAAAACCCACTCCACACACACATGCTCAGCTGTTGTTTATGTTAAAAGGCATATTGCTCTCCTTTCAGTCTCTCCAGAAATGCTCTGAAGTTATAGATTAGTTCATCTGGCTAAAAAGAGCCTAATCACTGTGGCATCTAGGTGCAAAATCACGTGTGTAGAATTGCAGGAGAAACTGCTTTACCTTTCTTTCTAGAAGGGGAATCTATTTTGCTTGCTTGCTGGACTAAGCAAGCGGTAGCTTGTTTGATTTCTTCATTTGCAGGCAGTGATGGTGCAGCTGCTCCTACAGCCTCTATCTCTGGTTCATTTATCTCAGCTGGCACTGGCTGGGGGTCATTTACATCAGAAGCCGCAACAGCTGCCTGTCCAATGGCAGGTAAAGTAGTCAAGCTGCTTATCTCCTCTGCAGACTCACTTTGAATTACCCGAAAATGAGTGCTTTCTGAAGGATTTATATTCACCATGCTGGATTCCTTTGCCTTGAGTAGAGAAATGGACTAGGAGAAAAAATAAACAGATCAGGATAATGAAAGCCCCTGAGAAAAAGAGAGACACAAAATAGTCAGAGTTTAGCCTGGTCTATTCACACAAAGCTCTACTTTGCACTGCCCTGTTTGGTTTTGATTTCAATGGGAGGTAAAGGCATTCCACATCTCCTAGGAAGCAAAATAGGACCCGTAACACTTATCGTTGCCATGCCCACTGAAAGCTGATTCTCAAGAAAACCAGCTACTGCTGGAAACCTCAGTTAGCTGAATCACTGGTTCTTAACAGCCCAATTAAATAGATGCTCTGTCTGCATAACTCTTGTTGATTTCAAAAGGGGAGCTGCACTCTGAATGGCTACAACACTGGGACTTTAGTGAACAAACACTTCCAATAAAAATGGTGGTTCCTAGTGAAAGGTATACAAAGAGTGATTCTCAGAAGCCATGCTAAAAACAACTCCTATTAGCCTGCCCAGGAGCTAAGCCCCCCTGTAGAGCTGCTGCTTAGTAGAGCAGCTGCCAATAGACCACCAGGATCTTAGTTTGAGTCTTGATTATGATAACGTTCAAGGCATACGCACCGCAAGGCTGTCATGTCATAGAGTCAGCCTATTGGTTAAACCAGGGGTTTCAAACGCAAATGACCACATGGGCCACATGAGGACTAGTACATTGGCCTGAGGGCCGCATTACTGACACTCCCCTCCACTGCCCTCGACCCCGCCCCACTCCACCCCTTCCACGAGGCCCCGCCCAATTCCAACCCCTTCCCCGAAATCCCCACCCCAACTCTGCCCCCTTCCTGTTCCCAGGGGGTGCAGGAGAGGTTCGGAGGACGGACTCCAGCCCAATGCGCACCAGGGGCAGGGCAGGCTCCCTGCCTGCCTGCCCACACGCCGCTCCAGGAAATGGCCGGAACTTGGGGGAGGAGGGGCCCCGGGGTCTATGTGTTGCTCTTGCTTCAGGCACCGCCCCCAGCAGCTCCCATTGGCCAGGAATGGGGAACTGCGGCCAATGGGAGCTGCTGAGGACACTGCCTGAAGCAAGAGCAACACACAGACCCCTGTGCCCCTTTTCCCCACGTTCCAGCCACTTCCTGGAGCGGCGTGGGGGCACGGCCTGCCCCCGGGGCACGCTGGGCTGGAGCCGCTCTAGGTAAATGGGGGGGCGGGGAGGGGGACCACAAGTAGGGTTACCATATTTTGAGTGTCCAAAAAGAGGACACTCCACGGGGCCCCGGCCCCACCCCCAGCCCCGCCCATGCCCCCCGTCCCAACTCCACCCCTTCCCCAAAGTCCCCGCCCCCTCCCCTGCTTCCCGCGAACATTTGATTCGCGGGAAGCCTGAAGCAGGCAGCAGGTAAGCTGGAGTGGGGTGGGGTGGGGTGGGGGGAGGAGGCGCGTCCCAGTCTGGCCCCCCCAACCGAGCGGCTCCCTCCGGCGGCCAGCCCCGGCGTCTCCAGCTTGTCTCGGCTCCTGGGTTGCCGGCCCCGGGCCAGCCCCCGGCCCCGCACCCCCGTCCCCCGTCCCAGCACTGCCGGCCCCGGCCCAGCACCCCCGGCCCCGCACCGCCGGGCCCGGCCCCGCACCCCGGGCCAGCCGCCGGCCGAGCACCCCCGGGTCAGCACCGCCGGCCCCGGCCCGGCCCCTGGCCCAGCGGCACCAGCCCCTCCCTATTCTCCCAGACATGTTCGGCTTTTTGGGATTTCCCCCCGGACGGGGATTTGAGGCCCAAAAAGCCTGACATGTCCGGGAAAATCCGGACGTACGGTAACCCTACCACAAGGAGCTTGCGGGCTGCAGAAAACAACCCTGGGCCGCGTGTTTGAGACCCCTGGGTTAGACTATGCAGCAGCTAAACGTGCACCATACGCTGCCATACCCTGAGTGCCAAACGCTGCATTTACTTCAGCACTCACTCACTATTATGCAGCTCTAATACTTTACATAAAATGAATAGTTGTGATCCATATGCTTACAAAGCCATAGTAAAGGTGCCTCTTAGTTGGATATATGGGTAAAATTTTCAAAAAACCCTTAAATGACTTTGGAACCTAAGTCTCATTGACTTTCAATGGGACATAGGCTCCTAAGTCACTGAGGCACTTTTGAAAATTTTACTCTGCATCATCTGTCCATAGGGCAGTGGGACACAGTATTTTTGTACCTGGTTGTTTCAGTCACTGCTGTCTCTTGCTAACTATAATCAAAGTTACAACTGGGGCTAAGAATTTAAAAATCAACTGGTGACTTTGGGTGCCCGTCTGCAGACACCTTGAAAGGGCCTGACTGTCAGAAGGTGAGTGCCCAGAGCTTTCTGAAAATCAGCTCCCTTTAACATTCTTCAAGATGGGCACCCAAAATAACTACTCACTTCATGAAATCTTGGCCAGGAAAGTTCTCTATTTCAGTCAGTAACAAATATGAACAACACTAAATACCTTTAATTCTGTAGACAAAGTGTTTACATGCAAAGCCTTCCTCGTTCAGCAGAAATGTTTGCCTACATCAATATTTCCTATCTAGGCCAAGTCCCTAACTTGCCATTTCTTCCCCTGCAGTACTTTAAAGATCCAACCCTTCTACTCTGTCCCAACAGCTAAACTCTTATCCCAATCTTCATCATCTCCCATGTCAATCAGTGCAACCTCATCCTCTTGGACAGTCATTCCAAAAATCCACAATGCCCTCTCCAGCCCTTTCCAACTGCAGCCTCTAAAGTGATCTTCCTAACCCATCCATCAAACCGCATCATCATCCCCCTTTGAATTCCTTCATTGGCTCCCCCTTCTCTATCTCATTAGATATTAATTTCTTGTCCTCATCTTTCAAGACTCAACATAATTCAGTTCTTAATCCTGACTTCGATTTGCCTGTATGAAGTAAAAGCCTAAAATCAAACAGGTATATCAGCTATGTGAAATACTGCACCCACATGTACATGTGCCCTATTAACAATACACAGTAGATACTGGAAGGAATGAAACAGGAGTGATGTTTGATACCTTTGCAGCTTGAGGTAGTTCTCCCCACGCCCAGTGCATTTGTGGGTTATTCTTCTGCATCCCCCTGTCCAAAGATTTACTGACTAATTCTGAATCACTCTTAGGAGTGGGAGGGCGTGAACCGGACGGACTGGAAAACAAAACAAAATGGTACTTATTAAACAGCTAAGTAAAAGCAAAGCATAGGCCAAGCTGCATTACGCAGCATTTTGTTGTCTATTATCTGTATTACAAGCGTCGCCACAATACGCTAGGCACCTTCCAAGCAGTCACGACCCAAAGAGTTCAGAAATCTAAGGAGCTCAGCAGCAAATCAAAGATGTGGAAACATGATAAACCATTTTCAAAGTAACTATCTGAGACTGGCTCTCTTGTGCACCCATTAATAAGCTGTCAGGTTTTGGTAGGCATCGGGGTCTTGAGGAGGAATTTGAAGGTGGCGGGGATACAGACTAGTTCAGGGAGGGCATCCAATGCATAAAAACACATGGAAGAAAGAGTGATAATTAGTAAATTACTAGTCTGTGGCATCACCAGTCATCTTCGTTTAATGCAATAAAATCAGTAGTCAATAGTACAAATGGTCAAATCAGCCACTAATGAGTGATGGTTCATAGACTGTAAAGCCAGAAGGGATGACTCTGATCATCTACTCTGACCTCCTGCATAGCACAAGACTCTCAAATTTCATCCCAAATTCCTGCATCAAGCCTATAACTTCTGGCTGAGCTAGAGCATATATTTTAAATACAAATCCAATCTTGAGTTAAAGAATCTACTATATCCCTGGAAAAGCTGTTCCCACAGTTAATTACCCTCACTATTAAAAATGTGCTTTTTAATTCTAATCTGAATTTGTCATGACTAAGTCATTTCTTAACCTTTTCTTAGATTAATTAAATAGATTGAGCTTTGTTAGTCTGTCTGTTCTCAGATAACAATTACTTTGCACTAGCAAAATGGCAGATCTTAAAACTTGACAATTTTCCCTCTGATAAATAGACACAGTTACCTAATTATCTGTATTTTGCCCTTGTAGTTTCCTGTGCTTGCTATAGGAAATACCTTAAACATGGCAAATGCTCAGCTCCTCCAGCTACAAGTAATTAGTTATTTAAGAAAATCAGCACATTTGCAAGGGTCCTTGCTGTAGAAAACTTTTTCCTATTGATTTCCAAGCTCTTTACAATCATTAATCAATGCTCATCACAATCTCATCATTTTACAGATGGGGAGATTATGATTTTTAAAGATATTTACATGCCTAAAGATGCAAACAGGCATCTAGTGGGATTTTCATGGGAGTTATGCATCTATGCACTTTTGAAAATTCCACTAGGGCCCACATCCACAAAGGTATTTAGGCTCCTAGCTTCCATTGATCAAGGCCCAGGTGTGTATCTGCATCTTTAGGCACCTAACTACCTTTGAAAATCTGTCCCTAAGTGACTTACCCAAGGGAACACAGTATATCAGTAGGTGAGTTAGGACTTGAACCCAGCAATCCTACTAATCCACCCTTATTCCCCCCCCCCCCCCCAAAAAAAAAAACAAGAACGCATATTGTATCTACTAGGCATTTCACACGAGCACAATGAAGTGCATATATATTCAGTATTTCATTTTGTAAATGTCTGGCTTTGCTTAAATGCAATTTAGATATAAGAAAACTTAAAATTTTAGATGGCAAAAGATGTCCACATTCCAAAATTCTTTTCTATAGAGCTTCCCTTGTAGATTAACACACAAACACTAATATGACTTTAAAAAGTGCACAAGAATTATAATTAGAATGTTTGGAATGTCTGGGCCTCTTAAATTAAGTGCTGTAATATCAAATCAGAAATGTAAACATGCACCAGAAATATTGCATTATTTGCACACAAAAATAGATGTTAAAGCATTCCTACTACTTAGATTGGTTGGAACATTATGCAGAGGTTAGTTTCCCATGCCATCTACAAATCGCAAGCTGGGGTTGGTGTTCTTAGCATTCTGAGGTGAGCTGTCACTCCCTTAGAGTGAAAGCCTCGGACCTCTTTCTGTCCACAGAAGTCCCAAATCTACCATGATTCCATTGCACAAGGGCACTGGGAAGCAAAAAGCTACATAGCACAGCTCTGCAACACACTGTGCCTTTAGAACCATAAAAAAAAAGAAAAGACTTTATGAGACTCCAAGACTGAGAAAGAACGTAAGCATATAATGCAAATGCACTGTCTCTTTGCAGCATACTACCACTGCTCTGCTTGGAAAGGATTTCCTCTTCCATGGACGTGCATAGTCTTTTTTGGGCCATGAGGTTACTCAATTGAAGAGAGAACTCCTCCCCACATGGATAGGGATTGAGCCTGGCAGAATTATATGAAAAATCACCAGGAATTTAAATACCCTGATCTGTGATGTGGAAATCCTCCTACCTCAGCACTTCCCCTGGGCTTACAATGACAAACTCAAGGACTTTTTTCTTTACACACCATGTTCCCTTTATAATGTCAAACCGCTCCTACCACTGACCAAGACCTCTCTGAAGTGACCCCTGGTTTATTAATGAAGACACTAACTATGTTTATGAGCTCATATGTGTATACTTCTGCCTTCACACCTCATGTTGTATATTTTTGCCATGTTGTGGCTACTTAAGACAGTGTTCACTGCACATAGCTGCTGTCACAATCAATTTTGATAAAAGACTAACAAAGCTCATGATCACATTGCATATTGTCTTCAAAGATTTTTGTTTTGTTTTTTACTGAATTGGGACAAATTAAGTGCCAGAGCAATGACAGAGTTTTGAATGCTTCAATCAGGGATGAGCTGGACATATTCAAGACAAAGACCATGTAAGACTGGTAATCTAGTGATTGTGTCCTGCCATGTAGGAGACCTTCTAGGTTCGTTTCCCACTTCTAATTTCTTGCTCTCTCTCTTGAAAGGGGTTGGGAATATTCTTCAGGTAATGTACTAAACTCCTGAGGAAGGCAAGTCTTGCATCGGTCAGTAGCCTCAAGAACATTAATGGCTCCCAAAGGAATCCTGGCCATGTTTTAAAAAATAGTGATCATGACATGAACGTCAAGGCTAGGAGGTATACGTCAGAAGGGAAATAAATAAATGGAAGGGTGAGATCTCAGTGGGAGAGGTGGGGAGATTAGAGAATGATGTTGAAGACTATGGGGGGATAAATTATAATCCCACAAAACAGACTGAATTTAGCCAGAAAAAACTATTACAGAATCTACGCCTGAAAGAGCACAGTATTTTTTACAAAGGGAACTATATAGCATGATCTGAACTTCATTAAAGCAGTAAATATTTGGATAAGACTGAGAGTTGTCAAAATAGTCCACTTACCATCACAGCACGGTGATGTGCTCCAACAGGTCAGGCAGTATAGCAAAAGTGGGAAATTCCTCTGGCATACAATAAACACTAGTGAAATTATTATTATCTTTGACATTTGTTATGTGCACTGCAGAAGTGCCGTGAAGGCAGGACCCCATCATGCTAGGTGCTGTGCTAACAGATATCATAATAGAGTCTCAGGCTGAAGCACTTACAATCTAAGCTTTAGATAAGAGACAGGGGGATACGACAAACAGATGGAGAGACCACAAGGGAACAGTGTGACGGCTGTGTACAGGGGAATAAGCAGCATTCACAGCACACTAGCTGCCTGATCAAATGCTAAAAGGAACTGATGTTCTCTTTATCACTCTGTTTCTCGCTGACATAGAAAAGATGCATTTGAGCACAGGAGGGAGGTGTTTTTGATTATTTAAAGTGGTGTTGTGCTTGGAAAAATGACATGGTAAAACGGCATTGAGAGCTTCCATCTTTTTCACCACCAACCCGGCAAAGACTGCCTGAGATCTGAGATCCAAATAAGTTCTTTCCTTCTCTCAAATCAACATCTGTAATAAAGGTTCCATAGGCTGAATTAGGTCCTGTTATCACTGTGCAACCCCACTGTTTTCCAATTACGCCCTTGGTGAGACTTGTGAAATTCCATTGTCTTCAATTAGTTATTACAGGTTAAACCATGACTGAACCATATCCAGCATTCTGTTGATGTTATACAATAAGGAATGGAAACCTTACTTTAATCACTGTCATGTCAGCATCCTTTCGTCTGCAAGAGACGGTGGGAATTGCCGTCTATGACATAGATGGTTTGCAATGTCTCATGTGACTGAATCATCCAATCCAAGATTTGCATGATCTTTGGCAGTTATTGCAAATGTATTGGGAGCTGCTGGCTTCTTATGGGCTCTTTTCTCTTCAAGCTGTAGGAACCAGCTTCTGTCACGGAGTTTGATACCCTGATGGAAACGATGGTGCCACTTGTTATGATCACTTGCCAAGATTTCCCATTGGTCAGGATCAATTCCAAATTCCTTTATATCTCGCTTGCATGTGTCTTTATAGTGAAGCTTGGGACGTCCTGTTGTCCTTGTTCGCTCTGATAACTCCCCGTATAGCATGCCCTTGGGTATGCGTCCGTCTTCCAACCTACTCAGATGGCCCAGCCAGCGCAGTCATCTTTGCTTGTGCAGGGCTGTCACACTTGGTAAATTTGTCCTTTGAAGAACCTCTGTGTTGGTGACTTTATCCTGCCATTTGGTGTTGAGTATGTGGCGTAAACAGCATAGATGGAAACTGTTTAATCTTTTCTCCTGATGAGCATAAGTTGTCCATGTTTCCCCACCATACATGAGAGTGCTTAGGGTGCAGGCTTGATACACTAGCATTTTGGTCTTGATGGTAAGCTTTGAGTTGTTCCATGCTCTTTTAATTAGTCTGCTAAAGGTGATGGCAGTCTTTCCAATGCGAACATTTAGTTCTTCATCCAGTGAGAGGTTGGTGGTCACTGTAGAACCTAAATAGCTGGACTTTTGGACTACTTATAGCTGGTTTGCATTTAAGGTAATTGAAGGCTCTTGTGGAGCATTCTGTCCTAATACAACAGTTTTCTTAATGCTGATGTGAGAGTAAATGCCTGACAAGCACTTGAAAGGTGGTCCATGAGTTCCTGTAGTAGATCTTCATCATGGGCTATGTGGGCAGCAGCATCAGCGAATAGAAGTCCCCTGATTAGCACCTTTTTGACTTTGGTCTTTGAGTTAAGTCATGATAGATTGAAGAGTTTCCCATCCGATCTTCTGTGGAGATACACTCCATCTTTCATGTACTTAAACACGCAGTTCAAAAGTACTGAGAAGAAGATTCCAAAGAGTGTAGGGGCAAGAACACATCTTTGCTTCACTCTGCTTTTCATCTCAAAGCTGTCCAAAGTGGATCCATCAAACTGGCCAGTTGCTATCATGTTGTTGTGGAATGAACATATAAGACATAGCAGGGTTGGTGGGCATCCTATCTTTTCTAGTATTACAAACAGACCTGCTCTGCTGACTGTGTCGAATGCTTTGGTTAGGTCCACAAAGGCCATATACAGTGGTCAGTTTTGCTCTATGCACTTTTCTTGGAGTTGACTCAGAGAAAATATCAAGTCTATAGTTGATCTTCCAGCCCAGAATCCGCACCGTGATTCAGGGTAGACACGATTCACCAGCTGTTGTAGGCACACTAAGATGACTTTTGTGAAGTCAGAGGTATACACACAAGAAAGAAACATCACCAACGAATCACTGGACCAAATACCAACTCTACAGGTCATGCCAGAGCTAGATGTGGAGCCCACTGTAGAAGAACTAAGCAAGGCCATTGATTTGCTATCAAGTGGCAAGGCTCCTGGGAAAGATGGCATCTCAGCGGAAACCTTCAAGTGTGGGAAAGACAGCCTACTACCATATCTTCATCAGCTGTTATTTAAATGCTGATGAGGAATGGTGGTACAGAGAGGATAAGTGACTTGCCCATAGTTACATAAGAAGGACGTAGCACAGTAGGGACTTCAATCTAGGTCTCCTAAGTCCTATGCTATTGCCCTACGCACTGGACCGTCCTTCCTCTCTATAGATGCTCTCTCTCCTACATTCCGAGTACAGAAAAGCTTCTATCCCCCACCCAAAGAATGAAGATAGGAGGACAAGAGAAAAAGACTCCCTCACCCAGGCCACCCCCTCTCTTGTCTGACTAAGCATCATCTTGTGAGGGGTTTTAGATTTTTCATTTAAAAAATACTGTGTTACCATAGAGGGAAAGCAAACTCTGCAGGAAGGCCCCGTTTTCTGTGAAATGAAAATGACTTTTTTTTTTAATTAAACTACAGAAAGCCCAAAAGGAAACGTCTGTATTAACTTCAATAGAACTACAGCAATTAACACCAGCCGAGGAGCTGGATCATTTGTCCTTGGATGTTTTCTTGGTCTTTTTTCCATTTTTCTAATCCTTTTTCTCATTATACTGATGTTATATTACCCATCATAGTGCAATTCAGGGCTTCTCTGTGCAACTTACCTACATTCAAAGTCCAGGTAGGAGGTAAGTAAAGGAAATTCTGCTATCTTGCATTTTCCTCCCAAGTGTCTAGGTTAGTAATAAGCAGCTTTGTAAGTTAGGCAAAATTCGCATACTGTTAATGCGTTAAAGGATTAATCACACATCCCAAGAGAGGGAGAATAACTCCTCTACCTGTCTGTAGCAGGGAAGTGAGAGGATTGATGAGGACAAGAACTAGATAGGCCTCCATCTGCTGGAACAGTGAGATGAGAGGATGGCCCTGTGCAATCTATAGGTTTACTGGATAGCACGATACATTGGAAGAGAGAAAAACTGGATGTCATTATTCAAAATAGGTGCTCATTAACACAAGCTCTTCAGGCACTCAAAGGTCATTTGAAAACAGGACTGTACATCTCAAGTTTTCAAAATCTAAGCATTGCAATAAAGAAGCACAAAGGTAGCATACAGTTCAAACTAGCTACCAAGTCACCAAGAAATAGACTTCATTGGAACCCCACTGCGACATGCGGAAAGAGGACTTGTCTGACGTCAATTGAACAGCTTTGAGGCTGTTCCTCAGGAGGAAGAAATGCAATCCAAATTGACACACTGATTCTAATGTATGCACACCCACACTGTGTGTACACAAAGAGTATTAAACAAGAAATGCATAAGGAATATAAGTATATAGTATGCTGTATGTATATGTGTTTATTATCTATAATGAACATTCCATGTTATAGTCACCTTTGTAACTAAAGAAATAGGTTTTTGAAATAGACAAAGGAAGCTTATTTTCTTGAATCATAAAGAATCTTGGTTTTTTACATATTAGGGCGCAATCTTGCAAGTTCTTGGTAGGTAAAAAAAAAGTAAAAAAAAATAGACTCATGACTAAATTCATAAAGTCTTTCTGTGTAGCATGGATTCAAGTTCCATCAGTGTTACTATACATGTGAGTAATTGCTTCAGGATTAGATCATTGTTTCTGGACAAATTAATTTTTGGTTTAGGGCAGCACGATTCCCAACTTCAAAGATCAGCACTGGGCATGTGACCACATTAAGGCAACAAATATTATAGGGTTCAAACACAGCATAGTCCACATTTGAAGTGAGAGTAGAGTTGCCCTAACGCTGTTGCATACTGTCAGAACTCAAATGTAGAGACAAGGTGGGTGAGGCAATCTCTTTTATTGGACCAACTTCTATTGGTGACAGAGACAAGCTTTCAAGTCCCACCGAGCTCTTCTTCAGGTCTGGGAAAGGTTCTCCCAGCATCATAGATAAATGAAAATGTGACATTGGGAGTACCTTTCCCAGACCTGAAGAAGAGCTGTGTATTGCTCAAAAGCTTGTCTCTCTCACTAACAGAAGTTGGTTCAATAAAATATATTATCTCACCCACCTTGTCTCTCTAATATCCTGGGACTGACATGGTTACAACAATACTGCATATTCAACTGTAGAAGGTATTCATCTAGTATAGTGACAATGCTTCACTCAACAAGACTTGAGAAGGCAGCAAGTAGGACTAAGTGAGGAAGGAGAGATTGTTTAAAAAAAACTATATATTATACTTCTATATACTGTACCTCTGAAGGGGTGACCACTCTCCATCTGAACGGGTGTATGGTGCAGACTGCGAAAGCATACTGATTGCAGAAGCATTTATTTCAGATACTTCTTCACTAAACTCATCCGTAACAGATATCCTGAGCATAAAAAAAAATGGAAGTTAAAATAATGCTTGAATATTAAATTTCCTCATATCTCAGCTAATAGACAGAATAATGCAGACATGTTCTAGTACAGGAATTGGCAATCTTTGACACGCGGCTTGCCAGGGTAAGCACCCTGGTGGGCCGGGCCAGTTTGTTTACCTGCCGCGTCCGCAGGTTCGGCCGATCACTGTTTCCATTGGCCACGGTTCGCCGCTCCAGGCCAATGGGGACTGGGGGAAGCGGCGCGGGCCGAGGATAGTGCTGGACGACGCTTCCCGCCACCCCGATTGGCCTGGAGCGGCAAACCGTGGCCAGTGGGAGCCACGATCGGCTGAACCTGCAGACGCGGCAGGTAAACAAACCGGCTGCATGCCAAAGGTTGCCAATCCCTGTTCTAGTAAGAAGACACCCAGATGTTGGTATAAATTCAAATTGTGGGAGAAAACCATAATCTGACTCACACCCTATAGTTCCACAGATATCATTCTCCTGGTCACTTTGCTGTCAGTTTCCTAGGTTAAAACTCATTCTCAGGGCCAGATGCTCCTCAGCCACGTGTGCTGCTGGAGGGAAGCTGAAATCTGAAGAAGTGGATGGGGGCAATGGAAGGGGGAAGCAATGAC
This sequence comes from Malaclemys terrapin pileata, assembly GCF_027887155.1. Classification (NCBI taxonomy): domain Eukaryota; kingdom Metazoa; phylum Chordata; order Testudines; family Emydidae; genus Malaclemys; species Malaclemys terrapin. Next base: position 179,748,039 of record NC_071507.1, on the reverse strand, counting down.
TCTGCTACATGCTACTCTCACCCTCTGAATCCTCAACATCCCTTCTGTACACAGACTGTGGAGATGGAGCTTTTCTGGTTCAGAGTAGATGTATGGGGGGTGGGACGTGCGTACAGTAGGAGGTGATAAATCCGAAGCAGTAATCACTGTACATCACAAGCTTCCCTCCTATTCTGCCAGATTTCAAAGCAGAAATGCATCCATGAGCTACTGTTGCTCTGAAACACAGGTAGGGAGAGGAAAACAAGGGAGAGCCAACTGCAGAGCTGAACAAAGGGGACCAAGAGAGGACCCACAGAGCAGTTGGCTCTCCATGCTTGTAACTTCAGGATCTATGGGGTTTGCACAATGATAGCTCCAGTAATTAGTGGATCTGGATATTGTAGATTAATCATCAGAATGTTTTATCCACTGTATGGACACAAGATACAGTATAGGTCAAATTCTCTGCTGGTGTATATCAGTGTAGGTCCACTGAAATCAATGGAGGAATGCTAATTTACACTAGCTAAGGCTCTGATCCTGGGTATCTATTAGATTCCTGTACCTATACATTACCAGGGAGTAATAGCCAAACTAAAAAGGGGTTTTCTCCATGTTGGTTTCAGACCAAAAGTCTCTCGGATTTCATAACTAGTTTTCAGGGTTTGGTTATTAATTTAGAAGGACATTTTTACACACACACCCAGAAAAACACTGAGTCCCCTCTCTGCGTAATACATGCAAGAAACATTTAATCCTTTCAATCTGGCATTAGATCTGCATTATAAATGATGATACCTCATATTGTCCACGGGCTCATTCTCTTCCTCTGAACTAATCTGTATAGAAAACATTTCTTCATCTTCTGATGTGTCTCCATTGACTTCTCTTTTTAAACTGTCAAGTTTATGGGTAGATTTCCTCCTCCTCTTCCTTCTTTTCTTCACAGAGACACAAATCGAGGAGCTTTCTATAGCAGACTGGGAAGCAAGCCCGGGGATTGATACCTGTGAGGATCCAGTGGAGTCCAAGTTCCTCACCCTGTCCATCAAGTTCCTCTTCAGCTGTGATTCCATCAGAGCAGCTCCCTCTGATAGAATGGGGGAGGTAGCAAGGTGGTAAGGAATTACCTCCTGAAGACAAAGAAATCAAAACCAGGGGGTATATTAGGTCTAGCATCTGAGCAGAATGGTCTCTGTCCATTAACCCAACTGACTATCAAAACAACTCAGGCCCAGAGTGCCCCTTCCCCATGTGTGCTCCCTAGGCTCCAAGCTGGGGGGAAACGGATTCAGGGTGGCAGCTCCTAGAGGAAGCAAGGGAGGATACCTGCACTAAGGGGTTCTTCTGTATAGCTAATACTGGCCCATGTCTCTAGCCAGTTGATGCTAGATATAGGCCAGAATCAGAAGAACCAAACAACATAGAATTTTGGGGTAAGTCTGATCCATCTTAATAGCTCAGCACCCTCTGTCTCTCTAATGGGCCTGAACCAGAATCCTAGATCCAAACCTCCGCAGACTCTGCTCTGGATCCATACCCAAAGCTTGTGGCTCAGGCTCATCTCAAATGTTAACACATCAGAATGTAGACACTGGGCTAGACTGTGCCAGGCCCCAGCATGGATGCAAGGAGAGGCCTGAGAACCTCCACACACTGTCCCACCCAGAGGCACGACTGTCCCTACACTCCCTGAACACAGAGACTGCTTCTCCCGGGTGCCCCAACAAGCTGTAGTCTCCCTGCAGGGCCAAAGGAGGACAGGAAGGGAGGAGGCAGAGCCACACCCACCCAACAAAAGGCTCACGGAACTACCCAGGTACACAGCGGAGCATATGCTGCACCCTGGAAGGCACATTCACTTCCACATTCAGTTAGGGTTCTGCCTTGTAACACAATTGTTCCTTTCGCTTTTCACACAAGGCAACTCGAACATATATTAGATGATTGCTTAGGCTCCAGTTGAATGGGAGCTTTGCAGGCACTGGGCACATCCCAGGGCAGAATTCAATGCTTATTATGTGATGGAACCACTATTTCTTAAGTGAAGATTCATAACTTATGTCCTGGTCATGCCCCCATGATCTGCATGCAGATCACACTGCTCTCAGGAAACAGTAGGGGGCTAGTAACCTCTGCATCAGTGACAGGTATGACTTGTATCACACAGTGTCAAGATTTCAGGGAGACCAGAACTTTCCCAAAGATTCTGTTTATGTGGTAATATACACTAAATAATATACACCCCCCCATCTAAAATACATGTGGAAAGTTTCCTAGCAATCTTGTTTATCTGGAAATGATTGCTACCATCTAACATCTTTACATGTAAAGACGTGGGGAGAAAGATTGTTCATGGATGCAACTCATAACTGAAGTAAATGGGACTAAACTGGTACATCGGGGTTTAAAAATGTGTCTCATGCTGGAGAATCAAAACAATTGTCGCATACACCTAAAGCAAATACCCTTAAAAGGTTTCCCCTTCTCTACCTTGTGGGAAGTGTCATCAACATTAGTGAGGCTCTCATTTAAAGTGCATAGCAGTTAATCACAGAGTCTTACAACAGGAGTTCTAGTTTAAGTAGAATCCAGTGTGAGTAATGGGTGCAGAATCAGACCTTTTTAATGAGTAACATGAACACTTTAAGACCACATGTTTAAAAGGACACAAGTGTGCATTAGGCAATGTATCTGCGGATATTTGGAGTGTGCTAAAGTGTGCATATTTTTGTGCCTGTGCGCACATGCACATACACACATGCACATTTGGGCCTTACTTATTACTTTGACAATGGGCTTTGCCAAGCTGTCAAACCTGAAATGCTAATTTAATCCAGTACCAAACTCCTCTATGAGAAAAAATGCACAGCAACTATCTGAATGACCCAGTTAAACATATACTGGATCGAGGTATATTTTTAAACAAAAGCCCTAAATTCAAAATCGCTGCCACAGTGTATGCGCCAGAATGTTGACAAATTAAAATCATCTTTAGACGTTACCTGATCATTGTCCATTTCCTGTACAAAAAATGCCTCTCCATTGTCTCCTAGTTTCATGTGCAAATCTACAGGTTCTCCATTAATTTCTATGTCAACCTTGGGAGGAAAAAAACAATAAAAATAAAGCAATCTTAGGAACAGAGGAACTGCCATTTCAGTTCCATCTATTGCTCTATCCTGTCCCTGACATTGGTCAGATGCTTCAGAGGAAGGTGAAAGAAACCTATAGTAGATAATTATGGGGAAAGCTGCCTATTGGGGCAGTACCTTGCTAACCTCTATTAGTTAATGACAGGTTTCAGAGTGGTAGCCATGTTAGTCTGTATCAGCAGAAACAACGAGGAGTCCTCGTTGTTTCTGTTAATTAATGGTTGGCTTGCACCCTCAATCATGACTGTTTTTATCCCATATAAAAAAATTCTGTGTTTTATCTAATATAACTGTAGATATTTGTAATGGGTCAGTTACCCTGCTCCTATGAAAGGCGAGGCTAATTGGGAAGGCAGCCACAGCTGGGGCTACGCCCCAATTAGACCACAGCTGGCCCTATAAAGGGCTGTGAGCCAGGGACTGAGTCAGTCTCTCTCCAGCTTTGAAGGGAGAAGGACCTAGCTGTCTGGGAACTCACGGAATGGGACATGAAACAACAGGACAGGACAGGGCTGGGGAAAGGCCAGAGGAGCTGTTGGCCTGGTTAAAGGCCAAAACAGGTACTGGGGGCTGCAGAGGGGCAGCCTGGGGATAGGCAAAGGCAGCAGGTCCTACCCCCTTGCCAATGATGAGTGGTGTTTACAGACTGCAGTTTGCCCCAGTGAGAGGGGGCTAGATGACGACTGGCAGTAGCCACTGAGGCAAGGTGGGTTTAGAGGCTTGGGGATTCCCCTGGGAGGGGAGACCCAGAGTGGGGGGTACTGCAGGGCAGAACCCTGAGATAAAAGGCACCGGGATCCGGGAGGGACACTGGGCCCTAAGGCAGGCGAGACACTGGCCTGCAGAGGGCACTATGGGCTGGACAAGAGCTAATTCCCAGGATGACCATCAGGCGGCTCTGGTGAGTCTTTGCTTCCCTACAATGTTGCATTAGCCACATAAATTTCTAATCTATTTTAAATCCTACTAAGCTCTTGACCTCGGTGATAAACGTGATACTTTTTGACCAAAAGTATCACATTTTCACTCAATGTACAATTTGTCTGAATTTCCTTTTATCAGTTGTAAATGTATTGCCTTTCGAGTTCATTAAATGCCCCTGTCTTGGCACTATGATAAAGGAGACATAGGAAAACCTGATTTGCCATCTTCACACCATTCATTGTTGTTTAATCATTGTCATAGCCCCAATCTTTTCAATCTCTCCTCCATGCCGGAAGCATCTCTATGCCTCTAATCATTTCAGTCACCCATTCTAATTGTTATATCATTTTTGAGATTAGGGTGACCATAACTGAACACAGTATTTCAGGCCAGGGCATCCAACTGATTTATATAATGACATTATCCAGTATTTTCTACCCACTCTTTATACCCACTTTTCCTTTTTGACTCAAAGTAGTGAGCAACAGTTTTCACTCAGCTATCAACAATGACACTCAGGTCAGTTTCCTGAGCGATTACACACATTTTAGGTTCTAAATTAACTGTAAGTAGTACAAATTACACTGGTCTACAATTTTTGAGAAGTCGTCTGCTTCAGAGATAAAATGTGCTATTTATTATGTATTTTGATGTGCTGAATTCAAATATGACACTTAACACAACTGATTGGCTACTGTTTCTAAGATATTCAAGTTTTTACATTTTATGTCTATGTATATTGTGTAGATAGTAGAGTTTTAATCATAAATTGTAAACCTTGGTCTTTTCATGTGTTTATGGTTGCTTTACATGATAATATTCACCTGTCCTGTTTATGTAACACTTTAAAAATCAGCAAAAGGGTTATATAAATAAAATTTATTATGAAACAAAAGGCAAAAAGCTATTATGTACATAGTTTAGTCCTATTCAGTGTCTACTCGGCGCTTCTTGGCTTGTCTCTTGTATTCATTAAAAGGAGCATCTCTTGTCACTGTCCAGCAATAGTCTGCAAGCATTGATGGACTCCATTTGCCCTGATAGCGTTTCTCCATTGTTGCAATGTCCTGGTGAAATCGCTCGCCGTGCTCGTCGCTCACTGCTCCGCAATTCGGTGGAAAAAAATCTAGATGAGAGTGTAAAAAATGTATCTTTAGTGACATGTTGCAACCAAGGCTTTTGTATGCCTTGAGGAGGTTTTCCCACCAACAACCTGTAGTTGTCTGCCTTCTTCTTTCCGAGAAAATTTATTGCCACTAACTGGAAGGCTTTCCATGCTGTCTTTTCCTTGCCACGCAGTGCATGGTCAAATGCATCATCTCGAAGAAGTTCACGAATCTGAGGACCAACAAAGACACCTTCCTTTATCTTAGCTTCACTTAACCTTGGAAATTTTCCACAGAGGTACTTGAAAGCTGCTTGTGTTTTGTCAATGGCCTTGACAAAGTTCTTCATCAGACCCAGCTTGATGTGTAAGGGTGGTAACAAAATCTTCCTTGATTCAACAAGTGGTGGATGCTGAACACTTTTCCTCCCAGGCTCCAATGACTGTCGGAGTGGCCAATCTTTCTTGATGTAGTGGGAATCTCTTGCACAACTATCCCATTCGCAGAGAAAACAGCAGTACTTTGTGTATCCAGTCTGCAGACCAAGCAAGAGAGCAACAACCTTCAAATCACCACAAAGCTGCTACTGATGTTGGGCATAGTTTATGCACCTCAAAAGTTGTTTCATGTTGTCATAGGTTTCCTTCATATGGACTGCATGACCAACTGGAATTGATGGCAAAACATTGCCATTATGCAGTAAAACAGCTTTAAGACTCATCTTCGATGAATCAATGAACAGTCTCCACTCATCTGGATCGTGAACGATGTTGAGGGCTACCATCAATGTTGTTGCAGGCTATAAGATCACCTTCCATGAAGAAGAATGGGACAAGATCCTTTTGACGGTCATGGAACATGAAAACCCTAACATCACCTGCCAGGAGATTCCACTACTGTAGTCTGGAGCCCAACAGCTCTGCCTTACTCTTGGGTAGTTCCAAATCCCTGACAAGGTCATTCAGTTCACCTTGAGTTATGAGGTGTGGTTCAGAGGAGGAGGATGGGAGAAAATGTGGGTCCTGTGACATTGATGGTTCAGGACCAGAAGTTTCATCCTCCCCCTCTTCCTCATCTGACTCAAGTGAGAATGATTCTGGTGCATCAGGAACCGGCAGTCCTTCTCAGTGGGGTACTGGGCGTATAGCTGATGAAATGTTTGGATAATGCACAGTCCACTTTTTCTTCTTTGACACACCTTTCCCAACTGGAGGCACCATGCAGAAATAACAATTGCTGGTATGATCTGTTGGCTCTCTCCAAATCATTGGCACTGCAAAAGGCATAGATTTCCTTTTCCTGTTCAACCACTGGCGAAGATTTGTTGCACAAGTGTTGCAGCATATGTGCGGGGCCCACCTCTTGTCCTGATCTCCAATTTTACAGCCAAAATAAAGGTGATAGGCTTTCTTAACCATAGTGGTTATACTGTGCTTTTGTGATGCAAAAGTCACTTCACCACAAACATAGCAGAAGTTATCTGCACTGTTCACACAAGTACGAGGCATCTCTGCTCACTTTGGCTAAACAGAAATGTGTCCCTTTGCAAAATCAAACACTGACAAATAAGAGAGCACGACACTGTATGATTTCTAGAGCTGATATAGGGCAATTTGTTCAGCAGAGTGATGTAAGCTTCGTTATGATTGCATCATCCATGACTTCTAGGAATAACATGATGCAATTCGTATCATGTATGACGCAATACCAGCTTCAGATTGCATCATTCATTGTTTTGCCTAAAAAGCAAGTACTGTCCAAACCCAGTCAGATTTATTCATAGATCCAGTCAAAGATGTATTTTAGTCATTTCTGGTTTAAATTGAGATCCCTTCCCTTATAACTCACTTATCCTCCGCCATTCCCAAGTCAAGGGTCGTATATACTGACCCAATAGCATATCTTGAAAACTAGAGCCAATCAACAATTTTAAGCATCATTTTTGTTCTCTGTGACCCAGAATTAGTAAAGTTTGTCTACATTTATTTCAGAAGCATTTTGGCTGTACAGCAGTGTTATGCATTTGTCACCAGTAGCTTTCATTTGACATGAGTCTGCCAGTTCTCCTAGCTTTGTTAGGTTCCTCTAAAGTCCCTCACAGCCTTCTCTAGCTTAGCAAAATTATGTGTGTTATTCAATCTGCAAATTTTACCACCTCACCATTCACACCTCTTTTCCAGGTCATTAATAAACATGATGAACAACAAGGTCCTAGTGTAAAACCATGAGAACTTAATGTTAACCTAGGTCTTTACTGTCAACCTTTTGCCATATTGAAAAGGAATTTTGCAACAATTATGGAAAGTATTTCATCATGAGCATGTATCTATCATTATTCAACAGAAACCACTGCAAAACTTTAAAGTTTAGCTATAATGAGAGGAATCTTGAGGTACTTTAATTAAAATATTTGTCAATATGCCAACCCAATCCTATAAATATTATCAAGTTAAATAACATGAGCCATAGTTGTATCTTGTGAAATTCCAAGTAAAAGTCTAAATGTAGACATGGAAACTGTATTTTCAGTCAATACATTTGCCTAACTGTAGTTTGGTTTGTAGTTATTATGATCAACTGTCTACACATTATGCATTAAAAGCATTATCAACCATTTTAACTGAACCTTTAAAATACAATTTAGGCTCTTTATAAAGACCCTCTAATGAAAGCTTTGATTGCTACGTTGTTAACATACTCTGTATCTACATGCAATGAGTTCACACACTGAGAAAACAAAAGAAAAGTAACAAGACTTCTGTTTTCTTACCACTTTCTCTCTAGAACGCAGAACCCCCATTTTCCCAAAGCGCACATGGAAAGGGGAACATTGAAGATTTCCATCTGGCTGACGTACAACAATTATATCAATACATCCAGATAGCGTGGCAGGATTTAATCCCTTGTAGAGCTCCTTTACAGTAACAAATACTTGGCCTGCTAACTGCCCAACGTAATTCATGGTTTGTGCCTGGAAAGAAGCATACAGAAGATACATGTAGTCAAAAAAATCTGATATTGTCAAGACTTCTGAACAATCCAGAAACTGTTAGATTCCAGCAATGGATTTTTTTCATGTTAGAAAAGAAATGATTTCACACAGAATGGGAATACCCAGTCTAATTTATTTATAGTGGCTGTACTTTTGAACAGACACTAGAAGGCAAAATGAAGTGCAGCGCTCAACTCAGAGTGATAACTACTTCCAAAACTCCAGAGAGCAGTTGGATTCTAAACCACAGTCAGACCTTGAGACTCTGCAACTCCCAAATAATGCTCCAACTGTATCTAAATCGACAAGCTTTTTTGTTTCATATCCCTCCTCCACTACATCACTTTCTTTTGTTTTCAATATTGAGTATGCCTGGCCTGTGTAGTTGGATTGGGCAAGTGCATTGCCCCTCCACTGGTCCAATTCTCCCACCACGTTTCAGTCAACAGCAAATCTCCCACTCCAGTTCAAAAGGAGAAAGAGAAACTTCATAAGACTTTTCCTGCCAAAAAAATTCATGATCACATACTAATTGGATATTTTTCTAAAAGATCTGCTCTGGCAATTATTTTGGGGACATTCTTTGCCCTGCATTATACAGGAGATCAGACTAGATGATCACAAGGTCCCTTCTGACTTTGAAATATGAATTAAATGTTATATCATAATGAAAGGGGGCCCCAGCCTGTTATGCACCCACTTTAAGGTATTTTCATCTACACAGTATTTCCCTAGTTTGCTTATGAGAGCATCATGTGGGACTGTGTCAAAAGCCTTACATCTAACTTATCTAAATATTCATTAACCTGTTTTTTCCCTATTCTGGCCCAAGAATCTCCCCCCTTGTTGTTAATATTAATTGTCTTAAGCATCTGGTCACAATTAACCTTTCTAGCCATGACTGAAGCAAAAAGGGCATTTAACATCTCAGCCTTCTCTGCATCATCTGTTATTTGCTCTCTTTCCCCATTAAATAATAGACCTACACTTTCCTTCCTCTTCCATCTAATATATTTATAGAACCTCTTTTTATTGTCCTTTATTGCCCTTGCTAGGTAAAACATATTTTGTGCCTTCGCCTTTCTAATTGCGTCCCTGCATGCTTGTGCTATTTTTTATACTCATCCTTAGCAATCTGTCAGTGTCTCCACTTTTTGTATGATTCCTTTTTGATTGTCAGGTCATCAGAGAGCTCCTCACACAGCATGTGCAAATTGAGATTTTTCAAAGGATTATAACTTGGTCAAATGTGGGTGGATTTCACAGGGACAGCAAAAGGCAAATCCCTAACAAAAAGGTCACCACCCTGCCAAATTTCAAGTCTCTGTTCCAAAGAACAGGCGTACTACAGCTTTTCAAAGGAGAGGTTGTCAGTGTTTTTTAACATGGCCAAAACAGTGTATTTTTCACTAACTTCATTCTTGGAAATGGCTGAAGTGGTTCATCTGAAATTTTCCATAAGACTTCACCCAGAGGCTGATTTCAAGCATGGAAAAGCTTGTCTCAAAAGGTTAAAGTCTGGCAAAGTTATAAGCAACTGAAAACAGGATCTTATAATGGGAAGTTTGGGGAACTTGAGCAATAATGTAATATAATTAATATATGGATGTTTGTAATTAAGTAATTGGTTCATGGTGTGAAAATTTTCAGAGAGGAGCACAAATCCACATGGTGTGCCAATGGATGCTGGAATGACCAATGGAGCTTTGAGTTAGCTGAAAGAGGTATACAATCATATTCATGGAGCTCACTAATCTTCATGAATATGAAATGTCTCCTGTTCATTATTTATTCTGCTAAATTCAGGGAACATATTGTATTTAGAAAATATGTTCCCGATTAACTAATTTTAATAAGAAATATTCACTAACTGGTGCATAGGAGTAAAATCTTCTATCAAGAAAGGGGGTCAAACCACTCTCCCTCTATGGGCTCTTTAATTACACATGCATCTGGCTGAATGCACATTTAAGAGGCAGCAGTATCCTAGTGCAGCTAGAGCTCTGGGCACAGACTGCTGCTTTCGAAATATTACCGTTGTTTCTACTTGGCAATTTTTTTTTAAACTAAGATCTAGTAAGAAACAGATTTTATTTTCAGCTCAAACAAATTTAAAGATTGTTACACTTGGGCCCAGCACATAGTGTCCCTGATTCGCCCCAGTCTATGCCTGATACTGCCATAGGACCTGGCAGAGTCCTGCAACAACAGACTGTCTGTCTAGTAGGTGAGTGGTTGCAAAGAAGCCACAAACTCTCCTCACGTGAGAGGGAACTTGAGAGGCCAGCATAGTCCCAATGATGCCAGCCAGGGAAGAGGATCGGGGATGTGCTGATTCAGTGCATCCCCTCAGCAGCTTACTCCAGTGGGACTCCCAAGCAGCCATGAGAGGATTTTAAAGTTACTCTCACCCAGCAGAAATCACAGCAATACTGCCTATCCTCAGAATGAAGCCCTCTGAGAGTGCAGAGAGTCAAGGTGCAGTTTGCACCGCTCTGCTACAGCTCAGATGACTTTAACATCTCAATAATGCCTTTGCCTCTGGTGCTTTGTTCATTTGTTTAATGTCCAACATTCACTGACCATAAAGAAATCCTATTCCATCTTTATGTGTATTTTCATACATCCTCATTCATTCCAAAATGAAGTCCAGGCAAACTGGATCTGATAGAGCTGATGAAAACTATGGAAAAATTTTGGGATTGCTTCAAACTTCTAAAAAATGCTTTAGTGGTTGTACTTTCAGGGCATGAAAGGGGCACAAGGCTATTTACAGCATGAAGTAATTCAGAATTCTGACTGAGATTCCCAACCACATTTAATTTTTAAAGAGCAATACAACCAAAGCTTAAATTGTTCAGTGCCTACAGAGGTCTGAGAGTTTATATTCTGGGTCCAGGGTCAGTTCCAGAGAATGTCAGCATTCCAGGAAACATTCCTCAATTCCCAAGGAGGCTGCACATGGGCTTGGCAACGTGTTTTACTCCAGTTGCTCCAAGAAGTCTTTTATTCACTATCCAGGCTGCAGTTCCAAGAATAAACAACTTCAGCTCAGGGGCTACAACCTTTAGTGTTCCTTACACTGAATTTAGTGGCCCTCTGACCTCCACAAGAACACAATGTACAAAGACATAATATTTCTCTGTTTGGTAGTGGATGCCATACCATATGAAAATATTGTTGCTACAGGGAAAATATAAAGCTATTCCGCTCCAAGCTCATTAAAAAAAAAATCAAAGAGAAATTATGCTGACTATCTACACTGCTTCTGTTAGAATTTCCCAATTGCTATTGTTTTGTTCTTTGTACTGAATTAGAATGTACAGGCAGATCTGTACCTTGGGACAACAACATGTAGCTACAATGAAAATAAAAGCACTTAGCCAACTTTTCCCACTACCTGATATTTTCAGCCTGAAGACACATGAGCCTAATTCTGAGAGCTGCTGAGCATCCTCATCTCACTTTGACTGTAAAACACATTCAGCATTTTGCATTGCAAAACTGGGCTCGCAGTGAAGACACTTTTTCTGGTAGATGAATAGGTCAAAAACAAATGATTAGCTGTCATATTAAATATTTTACTAACCTACACCAGGCTGATCTATGTAAGCTACCACCACCTACTCATTTAAATCTCTTCTAAAAGTTCACTTCTCCCACAATAACTAAGTTTACTGTCTTGCACCTTTATTCTCTGTTTATATATAAAATATACCTATAAAATAAAAAAATCTTTAAAAGGCACCACCATAACGTCCACATACTTTTAACTGAGTTAGCTTTTTTAATCATGTTCCTGTACCCTTCCTGTCATCCCAATTCCCCACCTTACTGTTCTTCACCCTCACTCATTAGGTCACATCAAAATTTAGATTGTAAAGTCTTTTGAGCAGGACTTCTGTTCCTTTTGTAAGGGGGCCTAGCACACCTTTGGGTGCTATCAAATAATGGATGGGATTTTCAAAAGCACATAAATCACTTAGGAATATAAGTCCCATTAACTTTCAATAGGACTTGTGCTCCTAAGTCACTTGGTGCTTTCTGAAAATCCCATGCAATAACAACTTTGGTAACATTGTGCCACTCCCCAGGGCTACCCAGGGTTCTGAGGCTCTTACCACCACCTGCACTTAGCGCAAAGTAGTTTTGTCTATGCTGGCTGTGGATCAGCTCCCTGAAACCAATAACCTCTGGCAGCACAAGCACTACCTTCCAGGCCTCCACAGACCTCACTCTCTCTGTACAGGTAGTGATAGGCACACACCAAGCCCTGTGGGCGTTCCCTGTAGTGTCCAGCCCCTTATCTACTGAACACTCAGAATTACCAGGCCTGCTTGTAAGAGTCAACTCAGGACCAGTCATTTACTTAACACCAAAGCACTTAGCTATATTTATAGTGAACACAAGGATAAGTTTATTATCGAAAAACAGAGATTCAAGTAATAGTGAATAAGAATATTAGAAACAAATGGTTACATATAATAACAAAATCATAACATGCTTTCTAGAGACTAAACTTAGCTAACAGGTTAACCTCCTCTCTAAAGAAGCTTATCTCACCCAAAGTTCTTTTCACTGTTTTCAGCTAACTCTAGTTGAGACCACTTTTTCATGAAGCAAGTCTGCTGTCCATTTACTTCCTACTTAAGGGATGCCCAGGCATCTCCCTTGTACCCCCAAATATACTCAAGCAAACCTTTTATATGCACCTCAAGATAAGGTTCTCTTCCCCTGCTGTGGCCAAAACCTGAGGACAGATCCTCAGCTGGTTCATCATAGTTCCATTGAAGTCCTGGAGCTGTGACAATTCCAGCTAAGGATCTAAGGTCTCCGTTGCAAGGATGTAAAACCAGGAAGAGTAACTGTTACATCCTAAAACCACATTATAGCCCCTCCAGACTCCATGAGTTAGTCATTATTCACACTAATGTAAATGGATGGAGAGTTTTGCCCACAATGTATCATTTTAAAACTTGTAAAATGAGTTCTAATTGCCGGTATCCTATTATTTTTTTTTCTGGAGTCTAAGAGTTCAATGCTGTTTGCATTATTAAACACTAGCTCTTTTTACAGTACTTTATGGCATTCTTCTAAGGCTTATTCTTTGCCAAGAAAAAAGCCTTATAAGATTGTACATTTTGAAAGACTTATGCTAAAAGCATGCTGAAGGGAAGAATATACTTCAGATGAAAATTCTTTGGATGGCTATTTACAAAATTGAGATTAATGCTACATGTCTGAACATGAACCACAATAACTACTGATTTATTAGATTGAAGTATCTCATGAAAAGTCATTGCTGTAATTTTCAAAAATTGGATGTACCACTCTTTGTCATTGAAATACAAAACCTAAAACCTATGTCCAAGATTTTCAGAAGAAACTAGTGATTTTGGGGTGATCAACTCATGGCACTTCGAAAAAGCTAACACTTTCTAACTATCGGGCTGTCTTTCAGGCATCTCAAGTAGAGGATCCAAAAACGAAGGCACCCAAAATCACAAGTCACTTTTGAAAATCTTGTCCTTTATATTTGTTGAGCACTAGAGATAGGTCCAACCCAGGTACCCAGTGGTGAACACCCACTCTTGAGCTGTTGAGCAGATTCAATATCCAGACTCACAGTTCATTCCTTGGGCTTAGCTCTAAGATAAAACCAAACCAGAAGCCTAGATCCAACCTTTCCTGAAGAAAGAAAGGATGGCCCAATAGTTAGGGCACCAGCGTAGGACTTGGGAGATATGGATTTAAGACCCTGATCTGCCACAGGCTTCCTACATGACTGCTGCCAAGTCATTTAGTCTGTGTCTCAGTTTCCCCATCTGTAAAATGGGGGTGATAGCACTTCCTCTTTCATAGGGGTGTTATGAGAATAAATACAGTGCATTGAAGATTGTGAAAATGTTCATATATTATGGTGATAGGACCATAACTGTTAAGCATACAATCTTAGAAATGCCCCAAGGTTCTTTCATAAGGAAAGAGAGGGATGAGAGCTTGATGAAGAAGTGGATGGTCACATGTATTTGAAGCTCCTCCCAAGTGTGTTAATTTTTAAACTCTTGATCATCATGAGGCATATTGTTCCCTCTGCCCATAGTGGTGGAGGGGACACAAAGGCAGTGTGGATCTGGATAGGGCTGTCCAATATGCTGGGCCACCTTCACACCCCCATTCCCCCTTTCTCTGACACAGGGTCTCTGTGATTGCTCCACAGGAGTCAGGGTCCACAGTGCACAGCTAGATACAGATCTGCTCTCCACAGCACTGTCTCCCGCCAATAAACTGGGTCTTCAGCAGAGCAATCATGTTGATAGTGTCAGTATTAACTGACCTGCTTTCACCCTCTGTGATGTGAAAAACTCCTACAGGGCTATTCCTGGGTGAGGAGGGCAGCAAATGACAGAGAAACCAGTGGCAAAAAAGCTGTGGAGAGTTGGGGTAGGTTGAATACCAGTGCAGATACACAGGTTTCCCTAAGCAAACAGCTTTGGCTTCCATAGATGACAAGTGATATGCTCATTTGGGGGCGGGGACTGAAGTAAACTTCCTGGTATCACCATAAGGAAGAAGAGGAAAAATCCTGCTGCCACCCACCCAAGTGAAGAATAAGGAGGAAACTCCACCTGTTTGAAGTCATGGATCACTCACTCACCTATTCAGAAATAGTCTATGTAGGCCATGATGATATGACCTTATAAGCTCCAAGTATGGTATGCCTGGCATTTAAAAATTCATATCTCATTGCCAGCATGACAGATAAAAAGTTTGCTTTAGACTATTCTGTAAATCAGATTAAGCAAGAAAAGCAACAAGAAAGCCTGGGATATGGCTTAATTATATCATATTTTAATCACATACCTAGTAGCCAAAGCCAAAACCAAAGGCCTCCCCAGCATGGTCCAGGGGCAGCAGCCTAGGAGAAAAATCAGGCCCACCAGCTTCCTAGTTGCTGAAACATGCCCCTACCACACCCACACATTTCTGTTGTGTTTGTCTACCAGGTGCCTAGTAGCCTGCCCTCTGTTAATGTATTAGGCCCTACCATTATTTTTAAAATATCAGAAATATTCTGCAGTTCAACCCTAGTAAATAAAGTTCCCAGTTCACTTCTGTATTTCCATGTTTGAACCCACACACCTTCTGAGTGTGGTGTTCTGACCCATCTAGTGGCACTGAGACCACTTAGCGAGAGACAAAAAGATTATTGAGTCTGCTCTACAGGCTTAGCAAACAACCTATTGGCCTTTAGTTCATGGAGTAGAGGCTCATACACTAATCTCCAGAGGTCCCAGGGTCAAGCCTACCTGCCAACAACCAGGGTCTGTTGGTGTTACACAAACACATATCAAACAAGAATGTTTTTGTTCAAATACTTGTTTTTCTTTATCTTACACAAACTGTGGGTCAAGACCCAAAAGTGGGTTGCAGCCCCATTTTAATGGGGTTGCCAAGGCTGGTGTTGGCCAAGGACCACAGCAAGTCTGAAGCCCAAGCCCCACCACCCAGGGCTAAGGTTACAGGCCACCAGCCCAGGGCAGAAGCCCTTGGGCTTCAGCTTTGGCCCCGCCACCCTGGAGGGCTCAGTCTCCGGTCCCTCCTCCTGGGGTCATGTAGTAATTTTTGTTGTCAGAAAAGAGTCACGATGCAATGAAGTTTGAGAACGGCTGCAATAAATCCTTGTAAAAAATGCCGTTTAGCTTGTATGGAGTTACCATCACTTTCAACATCTGTCATTCCAAAAGCCCAAGAAGTCCTTCAGTTTGAAAATGTTGATATTATATAAAAATGCAATACTGTGTTTAGATGTTTATAAAAGCACTTTAAACCAAAAACGCGAGCTCAATCAGACTGGAGAGCGGAAGTTTGCTAGTGATAAATCCTCATGTGCAAAGGCAGGAAGGATAGTCAGTGGTTAGCATGTTAGCCTGGGAGTCGAGCGACCCAGGTTCAACTGCCTCCTTTACCACAGTGGCCTTAGGCACTTTAGTCTCTCTGTGGCTCAGTTTCCTATCTGTAAAATGAGGATCAATGTGGATATTTCCCTTTCTCATCGGGCTGTTGTGAGGATAAATACAGTAAAGATTCTGAGGTGCTCAATACTTTACCGATGGGGTCAAAATAAATGAAACCGATAGACAGCAAAGTACAAATTGGTAAATGAGATGTAGAAACTTTTAAAATAATTGGAGAAAATACAGCAGGCTATATTCTGGTGCTGCCGCAGGCTATTCCACTGAAGTCAAGGAGTTTTAAGTAGGTAAGTCAATGCAGAATGTGGTCCAGTGATTCAAGGCATATTCAACTCTGAGCTGAGACCTCTCTGTGGCCTAGTGTCCCTTTCTTTCAATTAAGTTGTATGGTTTATAATAATACAAAGCGAGATTTGTCTCTTAGTCTTTGATTGTATATTTTCTGGATTTCAAGAGTTTCAAATCAAACCCTTATTATATTTTGAGCTCTTCTGATCATCATTTTGTGTGTGTGCATATACACACACATACCTACATGGCATACACATATGATGTATGAAAAAGAGCCTACGATCAAATCCTGTTCATCTTCCTGATAACCCAATGTCACACTGAAGTGAATGGGGTACTCACATGAGTCAAGAAAGCAGACATTGGCATGTAGTCCACATCCTGGGCTAATAACATGAAGATTTCAGTTTAAAACAAAGCTATTAGAGATCTAAGAGCATCAGAAATCCATTAGTGTTCCATTGCTCTTATTTTTCGCAACCTTACCCTTGAGACTGTCAAATAATTTTTTTTATTTGATTTTCATTTTTAAATTCACTCCAGGAATTTATGCCAGTTTTAAAGCAAGCAGAAATTTCCATCTGACTTTACAATTGAAATGTTGACAATGACAAATCCTTATGTATAGCTACTTAAAAGTTGCTGATACATATTTTCTGCCATGGTAGTGAAAACAAGCAAACAAACAACAACAAAAAACAGAACAAACTGGAGGTTAAGGGGTTTGTTGGTAGGCCAATGAGTTTACATAGGAAAGAGAAAATCGACTCCAAAGCATAATAGTTAAGATTTATCACATACCGGTGGTGAAAACATCATCTTGGTTATCCAAGTATTATTAGACAGGCTACTACATAGTAGTGAAGCACACTCTTGTCTTGTAGTAAAAATATAATTCGCACAAAATATAGCATTTCTTCAAAACACAACACAAATTCTTCTCACTGAAGCACAGTCTAAATATGAGGGTGAATATAATGACGTTCATCTAAAACCTTATATTAAAGTACATAATGAAAGTTTAAATCCCTCTTCTTAAAAGACAAAGAGGGTCTATCGCTCAAAACAACTGCTAGTTGTTACAGAAAGAAAACAATACAAAACAAAAATAAAGTTCAGTTTTACACATAAAATTCCACTACCCTCTACCCAGCTTTCACTGTAACCTTAAATCTATGCCTGGCCTGGTTATCCCCCTTTCCTCTTCCCCTCTCAGATAAAGCTGGAATGTAGTCTAGTGACACTAATGTAGCATGTTTCTTCAGTAGATCTCAAAGGCAGGTAAATACATATGGTAAAAGTGAAGCACAGGGGGTGAAGTGACTTGCCCAAAGTCACACAGTTAGTCAGTAGCAGAGTTGGGAACAGACTCCACATCTCCTAACTCCTAGCTTCCTGCTCAGTTCACAGCTACCTATAGGGGAGTAGGGTACACTTTGCGGAGAATAAACAACTAAAGAGAGAAACCCAGCTCTCTCCTTTCCTCTCATTTTTGACTGAGACAAGCAGGGAAAGACGATTTCTCATCCTAGCCTTTTGGGGATCTGGTGGGGCACTTTCTAAAACCTAGCATTGATGGTTCCAGCAAGCCAATTTAAAATTAAATACCCAGATGACCCTGAAAACAAAATTTAGCCAGAGGAAAGTAAGCTATATCATTTATTCACCAAAATTATTATTTTCACTTAAATTGTTACTAAAACCAGACCCGGAATTAAGAGAAAAGGCTGGTGCTCCAGGCAGTTCAGACCTTCCAAGGCACAGATCTGAATCCAAGCAGGTGAGAGAAGGGGCCCCCAAGGTCATGGCACCACATGCCAGAGGAGTATGAAAAGCCTGCCTGGTGATGCCAGCTTAAAGCTCAGGATTACAATCAGATACCCCAAAGCAATTAAAAACCCAGCTCTTTCTTTCACATTGGCCCCCCTCCAAATCCTCCTTTTGTTTTATAAATTCCCCAATTCCTCCTTTTATCAATCGATTCTCTGCCCCTTCACCCCCCCAACAGAAAGCATCAACAGCTCCCAGGACCACAGGAAGGCAAAAACGCATCACACATAAACACCACCACCACACACCTCATTCTCTTCTAGGGCAAAGAAAGAGGTAGGGAAGAATATCAAGCAGAAGCACTGTGCAAGCGCCAAAGCTTGTCTCTTTCACCGACAGAAGTTAGTCCAATAACTGATATTATCCAACCCACCTTATCGCTCTAAGAGGAAGCTCAGTTACTCACTGCCTTGTCCTGGAACTGGCCTTTGTGTGCAAACAGCTTGCTGCAGAGATGTCATTTGACCTCACTGGCTGTCTGGTGCCCGCCCTAGAGGAGGGACCCACAGGATACAGACATGGGTAGGTGGGGGGACAAAAGGGGAATCGGGAGAGCCTCAGAACAGCAGCCTTGAGCCTACACTGCAACAGACCTATCAAGTGTCAGTCGCTTGGGGCCTGATCCTGTAAGGTTCTGAATCTCCCCGACACCCATTGCTGTATGCAGTGTAGCTGTAGCCCTCTGGGTCCCAGGATATTAAAGAGACAAGACACAGAGCTCTGTGTGGCTCGAAAGCTTGTCTCTCTGACTGACAGAAGTTGGTCCAATAAAAGATATTCCCTCACTCACCTGGTCTCCCAAACAACCACTGACATCAGCAGGAATTAAAGCAGCCCAGCATCTCATAGGAGGGACTCAGCATCCCACCGGATAAGGCATTGGGGGGCTGATCCGAAGCTCCCTAAAGTCAGTGACTCTTCTCATTGACTTAATGGGTTTTGGATCAGGCACTAGGTAAGGAAACTCTGCCTCCTTGGGGTTTTAATGTTCACTCATTTTTTGTAAATCTCATAATTCAGTGCAGACAGATCTTGGTGTGTGGGGTGCATTTCAAAGCTGCCTGCCCTGCTGGAAAAGTCCTACAGAATTTAATGGGATGAAGTCAATAGGGTTCATTAGAAATTAAACAGATGTCTACAGGCATTACTCTGAAATCCCATCAGTGGGATTGTATCAGGGAGGTCTTTGGCCAAACATTTTATAATAAAAGTTACATTCTATGCCAACACGTGGGGGGTGGGGGAGGCAAATGCAGGACCTAATTTTATACATTAGCCAGACATAAAAAAATTAAGAGCTCAGGAGAGAAAAAGCCCAAATTACAATTCACCCTCATCTGACAGTCCTGGGGGGACCAGCAAAAAAAAAAAAAAAAAAAAAGCTGCCAGCAAGCAAAAAGGCCAGGGCATTAATTAAAGGGGGCGGGGGGGGGTCAAGCTCTGTATCAGAAACCTGGGGGATACTTTAAAGGGGTTTCTGAAAGGAGAAATGTTCGCCTTCTGCAAATGCACTTCCTCGTCATATGGCGACCCTGCCAAAATGACCGGATTGTAGGGTGACCAGATGTCCCGATTTTATAGGGACAGTCCCGATTTTTGGGTCTTTTTCTTATATAGGGTCCTATTACCCCCCACCCCCGTCCCGATTTTTCACACTTGCTGTCTGGTCACTTTAGGATTAAGGGCCCAATCCTGCTAGGTTTACACCCACAGGACTAGCCCGGGGATTCACAAGAGACAGGGTGGGAGATAATATCTTTGACTGGACCAACGTCTGTTAGCGAGAGAGACACGATTTGGAGTCACACCGCGCTCTTCTGGGAATCAGGCACTTCTGTGCACGGAGGGGAATGCAGGGTCCAGCCTGTAAGTGGGCTACACTGGGCGCTTTCTCCACCAAGAACTAGCAAGGAGCTTCCTTTTGGGGGGAAGCAGCGTCACGTAGCACGTCACTCGCGCTTGTCTCACACACCCATGGCTCGCCGAGGCCGCTGTCTGGAGTCCCCCTAGCGGGGCCCTCACCTCCCAGACTTGCCTCCGCCTCTTGTATTGTGACTCAGCGCTAGGAGGCGGAGAGCTGAGGTGATCCCGCCGGCCAATCAGGAGGCTGCCTGGGCTCAGCCCAACACAGCTGGGTGGGAGGTGAAAAATCAGCCTGAACTCGCCAGCGCCTGGAGTAGGGGGTTGGCTTGGCATGTTGTTTGAATGAGTGTTTTTGCGTTGGGAATGTGTCATGTAAACGGTCTGTTCCCGAGCAGATATGAGAATGGGGAGGAGGGGTGTTATATAACCATGGAGGGCAGAGCTCAAACCCGAAGTTGCAGCAAGTGGCGTGATTTAGCCATAGAGTAAAAGTATTTTGCACAGTTTCTGACTGCTTCAATGGGGTAGAGGGAGGGGGGGGGTCCTTTGGAGATTCATGCTCTGTGATACACTGATCTCTCTCACCTGAGTAGCACTCAGTAATAAAACCATGGCCAGGTCCTTTCCCAGGATGATCTCAGCTAGCCACGTGCATCTATCCTAGCTATTATGGCACTTTTTTCCACTGAGTCGCCACGTCCCTTCAGTGCGAGAGCTGCTCACAACCCACGGGTGTGCTCCTTCATCACCTCTGCTAAGTGCATCTTCGGAGCGCTCTGATACGAAGATGCAAATCATACAAGGAGTGGGCCAGTGCTCAGAGGGCGGCACAGCAGAAACACAAGCTGCTAGGCTGCCGGGGGAGCCAAACAGGATTAGGCAGAGGCGGAGTGAAGAGTCATAAAGGAGATTGCATGTATGAGAGCAGAGGAAAGGAAAAGGGAGATGGGGACAGAGAGAGGAAAAGGAACTAGGAAATGGCAGTCAGCAGAGGAATACGGGATAGAATTTGCAGCGTTCTTCTCTGTGTAGCAAATACAGACTGTTCGCATCACCAAGGACCTCAGAAATGTAACTTCCAAAGATATCTTTTTGAGGGGAAGGAGTCTTGTGGTTAAAGCACAGGAGAGAGTGTCAGCAATCTGTGTTCTATTCCTGCAACTGCCCCAGACTTCTCTGTGACTTTCAACAAGGCACCTACACTTCTCTGTGTCTCCATTTTCCCATCTGTGGACTGGGGATATTACTAACAGTTGCTTCAGAGAAGTGTGGTGAGGCTTAATTCATTAGCGTTTACAAAGTGCTCCAAGATCCTTGGAGAGAAAGCAAGATAACTTCAGAATGTTATTTACAAGCTTACCGTAATGGGACTGAAGAGGGGAAAGAATTTTGAACAGGAAGATCTCAGAAGTCTTAGAAGGCCTCTAGGAATGAGGTTCTCAAACTTTTACAAAGTGTAGATGACCTCATGGATCTCCCATTTATGATCATACAAGAGACTTTCTTTCCCATTCATGATCAAATAACATCTCTGTGGCAATGACAGCAGTTGCTTACATGGAGAAGTAATATCAGGAAAAAGATTAATTTATTGTAGGCTTTTTGTAATACAGTTTATCAGCTGGTAATGAGGAAGAGAATCAGCATCACCACCTGACCTGCCAGCTCTATGTGGACCACTACAAAGGCCTTGGACCACCAGTGAACTACATCATTGATGTTCTAGGGGGAAAGGTATGGCATCCTAACGTGCATAAATCTTCCTGTGACACCACCAGGAGGGAATGGGTTCCAAGAGTGCAGGCCAGCTGAGCTAGTCATCCTTAAAGGTAATCATTAGTATTCACATTGTCTGAGTAGACACACTATGGGAGGATTGTAATGTGGTTGAGAAGCTGTGGGAGTATATACAAAAACAGTCCAAGTGTCAAATCAGGTCATTTTTCATCATTTTCTTTTTAATTAGCCCACAGTTTTGATAGCTAGGAATAGTAATAATAATTAATAATATCTAGTTCTTATATAGGGCTTTTCAACAATAGATTCCAAAGCACTTTACAAAGGATGTCAGTATTCTTATGCCCATTTTATAGACAGAGAAAACTGAGGTTCAGAGAGATGAAGTGACTTGCCCAAAGTCATTTAGCAGGCTACTGGCAGAACTGAGAAGAGAACCCAGTCTTGAGTTCCACTCCAGTGTTCTATCCACTGGGCAACACTCCTTTCAATTCCACCCCACCCGATCAGATGATTTATCATCTTTATTTGTAATAGATTATAAAGTAGAAGGTTTTAGACTAATAGTGATTCACTCTCATTAACCCACTATTGTAATATATAACAGAGAGAAAGTGTGAGAAAGCCTTGTATGCTGAATTACTTATACATTCAAAGTAGGGGGTTGCTAACCATGGTAAACATATTTAAATGAGGTTTTAGGGAGAATCCCAAATACTTAAGGTCTGTTATGGTGAGCTGGCTGTGATAGTATGCAAAGGAGAAATTAAAGGGGAAGTGGAGCAATGAGGAAGAGAGAGTGTCCAGAAAGTAAGGAGAAGATACACTATAACAGTCCATACAGAGACAATGAGCAGAGTAAACAATGGTGCATAGCAAAAGAGAAGAAGGAGAAAAGAAAACAGAAAAACAGTGTTGGGGAAGACGTTAAACTGAAGAGATGGGTTAGAAGCACCGTAGCACACGATACACATACGGACATTTTGTAAAGGAGAGACAACTTTAGGTTTGAGGAAGAAGAGGGCCACATTACCTTTGGTATTCTAGGGCCAGATAAAGCTACTATTTAATATGTGCAGCTCCCTCTGCAAGCACAAAATCCAGGCATGTGCAAAGTTCACTTTCAAATAACTACTCAATATCATTTCAATTTTTTCTTAGTTTTTCAGTTATGTTGGGAAAGCACATGCCTGATCTCTCCCTTAGGCCCTTCTCCAAAAGGTTTCATATTCTAATCCCTCCATCAGACTCATCATCTCTGGCAGCACATCTTTCTCTTTCCACTAATCCCTTCCTCACCTTTGTTAACCCCGAAGGAGTTGTGATGCTAGTGCTCATACAGTTCACCACCAAAGCTTAATTGCTGGATGTCACTGGACCCTGTGCCGCCTTCCAGACTCCCTCAAACTCTTTGTTTATTTCCAGCTCCTGCACTTCCCAAATTAAAACTATGTCATTGGTTATATCTTTGATAAAAAACAAAATGAATCACAGTTCACACAAAGGAACAGCTAACAAGCTTATTCATTCAATGTAACATTCAAGGAAAAAGCCCTAACAATATCCTACTGTTCTCTGAAGTTAAGTCTTAGTCCTTTTGGTTTTCTTTCCTACGCTTATCCAATGCTTTACCAATAGACAGTAGTCATCCCAGGCCTTGAGACATACCAGTAGATAATTCCAGCACTGACATAGAGGTGATTAGATTTTGGTCTGCACTCTGCTGTATCAGCATCTAGAATCTAATCCAGGGGTCTCAAACTCAATTTACCTTAGGGCCAGTGCCAGTCCTCAAATCCTCCCAGCGAGCCAATGTCACTCATGCCCCCCAGAACCTGCCCCCCAAAAACTCCGCCCCCCCAAAAACCTCCACCCCCCCACCTGCCTAAGGCTCTGGGACAGAGTTTGGGTTGGGGAGGAGGTCTGGGGTAGGAGATTGGGGTGCAGGCTCTGGGAGGGAGTTTGGGTGCAGAAGGGGTGAGAGGTTGGGCTCTGGCAGGGAGTTTGAGTGGGGGAGGGGGTCTGGGGTGCAGGCTCTGGGATGGAGTTTGGGGGCAGGAGGGGGTGCACAGGGAGAGGGTGCAGGCTCTGGGAGGAAGTTTGGGGGTGGGGACCGGGTGCAGGCTCTGGGAGGGAGTTTGGGGGCTGGGGGAGAGTGGGAGGGGGTGCAGGCTCTGGGAGGGAGTTTGGAGGCTGGGGGGAGGGGGTCAGCTCCACTGTGCTGCTGGGGTCCCTGAGGGGGGAGCACCCGGGAGTGGCAGGTGGGGCCAAGTGAGAGACCTGGCCCCCAAACTGCTGGAGTCCCACTGGCCACATTGGGGAGGCTCACGGGCCGCAGATGGCCTGCGGGCCGGGAGTTTAAGACCCTTGATCTAATCCATTATTGGCCTGTCCTTTGAGTGAATGGACATCATGTAACTCCTCTATGCCTTGGGGTCCATGATTGCTGCTAGTCTTCCAATCCTATAGCTTCCACAGGGATAGTTCAGCAAAACTTCTGTCCTTCCATGATTTCAATTCACTGCTCCTTTCTCCTTCTCTGCTATCTTTTGCTACACACCATTGTTTACTCTCCTCATTGTCTCTGTATGACCTCTTATCCTCTATCACTTCCTTACTCTCTGTGCTCTCTCTCTTCCTTGTTGATCTATTTCCCTTTAATTTCTGGAATTCTAGCTTTGGGAATTATAGAGTTATGTGCTCAAATATTTAACATGTCTAGCCATATGCTGCTTGGCCTGGGATAACCTGACTGTGACTTTCATTTTTTTAAACACAGGCCAACCATTATACCATTATGATGATGTGCTCTGTAGTATTTGCACTTCCTAGTCTTTAGAGAAAATATAGTTTTGATGCAAATATAATACTGCAGATATAGCCAAGTGCTTGCAAAGCAGCTCTAAATTTACATTAACAGCAGTACAGCATCCTGGTTCTTCAACCTACTATTTTCTGTTCTTTTTGACAGTCCCTTGTCCTGGTTGTTCTGGACTTTTCAGGCTACCCCCATGGGACAAATTCTCCAGTAACTTAGGGTCAGATTCTGATGCCCTTTCTCATAATACCTTATTGGACAAGTAGTACCATTTGTTTCAATAAGATTGCATGAGTAGTAAGCTATTTTGCTACCTGTTTGAGTGAGACTATACGAACGTGGCCCTTAGACCACAGACAATCCACTGCCAGACTGTAAATCAGCACATAGTTGGCACTGTAACGCTGCTGTTTCCCAAGATTTATTGTTGAAGGTGAAAAGAATGGTAGTGACATTGGTTTGTGTCCCAGGATTTGAATCTGAATCCCCACCACACACAACATTAAAAGGGGGTTCACATTAAAGATACTGAGGTTGGCCCATCTCTTGTTCCGACAGTAAAACTGTTACAATTTTTAAGGGCACAAGCAAGGTTAAGAACACTCAGTCACAGATTCCTACATGGCAATAATCATATTCATTTACAGGGAGATGTCAAAAGTTTGGATCCAAACCTGGGTCACTAGACTTTCCTGGAAGGTGAGCAAAATGCCAACTCAAACTAAAAGACTCTTTAATTTATAATTGATAATTCCCAGCATTCTTCCCCTCTAAGCCAGAGCTCGTCTTTCAGTTCACAAGTTTCTAGCTATGCATGTATTTCCAGATGTTACACTTTTAATATGCATACTGTACATGCATTAATATTTTCATTCACTACACAGGGATGCTTGGCCTTCAGTGAATTTACAATGAATTCATAGCCAAAGATGGAACTAGAATCTGGGGCTAATCTTCTCTCTCACTTAGACCAGTATATAAATCCAAAGTAGCTAAGCTGATGTCAACGTATATGGTTGCTCTAGTTTTACACTGATGTAAGCATGCGAGAAGAATTGGGCCCTGGACTGCAGATTTTCTAGATAAATGCTGCGTCAATTGAAGAAAAGAACAGTTCGTCTAACTCAGACAGGTTCAAGAGCAGTTGTCTATCAGATTCTGTCCCTCATTTGATTTAGGTCACAGCAGCACCTGTCGCTGCAGTATGTGAATCTTGGCATTTAATCTTCTTCTCAAATGTCTTATTTATTCGAGGACTCCATAGAAACATGTTTCAGTAAAAGCTATTTAATTTTGCAGACTTCTAAAATGTTTTCCTCTCTTTTCTTTAGTGCCTTATTATCAATTTTAGTCCCCTATCCTTACAAAACCATTGCTTCCTGGACCCAGTCCTATTCCCCTTGATTCCAATTTCAGCTGGCTGGAGCCCTGAATAGTAAATAACTTGCTTTTAGAAAAATATATAAAAAACATTAGCCCTACCCTATCTTAATACAGCATTATGTTTTTACCTTATTCCCTAGGAAACCATCTGGTCTTCTGTGTTGTGTCTAAATTGTCAAATACTAAAGCAGCTGATACCAGCCTAAACCAACACTCAAATCTGCTTTGTCTTTGTCTGAGATCCAGGCACTCCATGAATTTTAGCTTTCTGACTTTGTTTTCCATATAGAAACAAATCTTACATTATACATTACAGTCTCATAGCCTGCTTCATCGCAGATGCATTAGACCAGGCTCTTCTGTCACCCTCTCTTCTCTTCCTTCTTTCCCTCACTTCTTTGGTCCCCCGTATCGTCCCTATGTCTTATAAAAAGCTCATTGTTGAGAGGTGTGATTGTGACATCATCCTCAGGGGGACCATATCATCATCAGAAATATTGCAAGTCAGAGTGAAAGGTGGGGAGAAGAAGAGTCAAGATAAAAAGGGAACAAGAGAAGAACAGTTTATCAAATGATCAAATTAAAAATAGTAGTTATTTTCCCAGGAGCTGTTAAAATTGGAGTTAGCCAAAGGACCAGAGCAAGATAATGTGTACACAACAGAATGCTCCACTACAGTGATACTAAACTTACCTCATTTCACTCCTTTGTGGCTCATATTTCAGAACAATATGTGCTTTAGCACAGTCAAATGTAAAGTCATACATCTAGGAACAGAGATTGTAGCCCATATATAGAGAATGGGGGACACTATCCTGGGAAGCAGTGACTCTGAAAAGATTTGGGAGTCGTGGTGGATAATCAGCTGAACATGAACTCCCAGTGTGACGTTGTGACCAAAAGGACTAATGCAAACCATGGATGCATAAAGTGGGGAATCTCAAGTAGAGAGTATTTGTATTTGGTACTGGTGCTACTGGCATATTATGTCCAGTTCTGATGTCCACAATTCAAGAAATATGCTGAAAAATTGCAGATGGTTGGGAGAAGAGTCATGGGAGTGGTAAAGGATTAGAAAACATGCTTTATAGTGATAGACTCAAGGAGTTCGATCTATGTGGCTTAACAAAGAGAATGTTACGGGATGAGTTGATCACAGTTTAAAATTACCTATATAGAAAACAAATATTTGATAATGGGTTTTTCAATCTAGCAGATAAATGTGTAACAAAAGATACAGTGACTGCAAGTTGAAGCTAAACAAATTCAGATTGGAAATAGGGTATAAATTTTAACAATGCAGGTAATTAATCATTGGAATAATTTAGCCAGAGTTGTGGTGGATTCTGTATCATTAGTAATTTTTTAATTAAGATTGGATGTATTTCTAAAAAATATGCTGTAGTTCAAAGAGCAATTATTTCGTGGAAGTTCTGTGGCTTGTGTTACACAGGAGGTCAGGCTAGACAATCACTATGGTCCCTTCTGGCATTAGAATCTAGGATAACCAGATTTGATTTTGCACTGTATGATGAAGGATTTTCTCTCCTTTCCTTGCCCTTGCAAAATAGTTCCACCAAAATTAACTATAAGGAAGCTAATGGGCCACTTGAGAAGTTACCTGCTCAGAAAATTACATGACTTGAATCTACAGGTTCTCAGAGGAAAGATTCTGAATCTCTCTTCCCCCACACCTCCATCTCTGCCACTCAGCTTAGACTGTCATGCAAACCTCATTGAATCATTTATCCCTAGCATCCTGAAAGAGGTTTCACCCCAAGACATCTCTTTAAAAACACTGTGCTCCAGCATATTTGATTGCTGGAACAATTTTTTAAATTTTTAAATTTTTACTTCTTTGGTCCACAAATGACCAAAGGGAATATTTAAATTAGAGATGAAAGGCTATAAATCAACACTGATGTAATTCAATTTGCATCAGTGGAGTTGCACCACAGATGAACTGTGTCTCAGCACTGTAAGTAATAATGCCCAAGTTACACAAGTGGAAGCTGAATGCTTACAAACGCTTTCTGAGTCTTGATAAAAGTCAAGTATCAAGGGGTAGCCGTGTTAGTCTGTATCTACAAAAACAACAAGGAGTCTGGTGGCACCTTAAAGACTAACAGATTTATTTGGGCATAAGCTTTCGTGAGTAAAAACCTCACTTCTTCGGATGCATAGAGTGAAAGTTACAGATGCAGGCATTATATACTGACACATGGAGAGCAGGGAGTTACTTCGCAAGTCAATGTATTGCATTGCTCTGCATTGTTCTCTTCAACCATAGCCCAAATATTCCTGAGCTCGTAAGTCCAGTAGCGTGCCTGCTCAGAGAAAACACCTATTGACATCTACAGAGGTTTTAAGGAATGCAAGATCAGATCCATTGGGTACATAGCTAGCAATGTCATCTCAATCCTCTTTTAGGAAACAATGCGGCATCTTCCACAAATGCTGTCCTGGCCAAACAAAGTAAAGGAAGATTCTCTCACAGGTGTTAACCCCACATATGAGAAGTGAAGCATATGCCTGAGTATAGTATGTTTTGAAAGCACAGCATAGCAAATCAAAAGTAAAACAAAATTAATACTGTTCATTAAACCAGCTACAAGGAAATGGTACAAACCTTTCTTTGGGGGCCTTCAGGGTTAGACAAAGAGCCACTATACTCCGAGGAATATAGTATTTGCTTTACTCTTCCCATGTCTCCTCCCGACTCTTGAATAGTGGGTTTAATCCTGGAGGGCAAGTAACATTTGAGAACTGACTCCCTTGAGAACATTGCTTCTTTTATCTCTCTCATGCCCTCAATTTCACTGGGCAGTTCTGCTGCTGACACTGAATTAATCTACCCAGCAGCTTCTAATATTTTGTTTAGCTGACTGACAAATAGTTTCTGGCACCTGTGCATGGTTTGTTCACTGTTTTAAATCATCATTATGTAAAACAATACCCCTTTTCAACACTTTTTAGTAGTAGGCAAGAGTTTAACAGCAGTAGCCATTTAAGATAACATATAGGTCTTTTGTATATTCAACCTTTTCTTCTATTGTAATAGGCTGTGTATTGTTAAGGATCTAGTAGTGCTCCCACTGAAGTCAATGGTAAAACTCCAATGGGACTTTCAAATGACTTCCCTGAGTTTTACAATCTAAGACTCCCAGCCTTTTGTGCCTTTTGCTCTAACACTAGCATTCCTTAGCTTCTTAATGCAGTCGAGTACACTGACATGCATGCTAAGTGTATCTGAGAGTGACTTAGCTCTGTCCATTGCTTGCCCATGTCTGGGCGAAGCAGGCTTTCTTCTTCTATAACAGACATCTAATGAGCTTGTCAGGTATATTGCACGGGTGCTACCAGTGTAGACAGGACACAGGTGCTTTTATCATCCTGCTGTCTAAGGGGCTAGGAAAGGGCAGCAGGATTATTGGGCCTCTTGAAGATTCCTAGGGTTTGTGAAGAGACCTGATGGAGAAGGGAGGACAAACCCTTGTCCAGGGAAGAATTCTGAGATGTGACTTTCATGCAGTTTTCCTCATCCTCAGCCCTCTTTTACGACCTTTATTGTGAGAGTGGGTGGCAGTCTGGCCCTCTGTCATTTGTGCGTGATTTCACATTTCCCTCACTCAAAAACATCTGAAGAAATTTTGCTCAATCAAAAATAAATAAATAGCCATGCACACCCCTCAGGGCATGAGACTAAACATGAGAGATTTCAACTCCAAAGAAAAGTCTGCTTCATCCTTGCCCCAGCACAGGGGAAAAGATTAGGTAGCTTGACGCTTCCCTCTTCAGTGGATGTGGGGGTCAATGCACCCATTGGTGTAGACTAGGGCAATTCTCACCTTTGCTTCAGTGGGGGTTTGCAGAGGCACAGAATGTCTAGGTTGCAGATCTGTTCTGGCCACAGCCTCTCCTAGCCCGAATCTGCCCACTCCCTCCTATAGTCTGGCATCATTCCCATACTCATCCCCTAAGCCCAGGGATGATAAGGAGGTGAGTTGTCATAACTGGCTTCTGCAGCTGGGTATAGATTAGAAGTTGATCTAGTCCAATATCTTGTCATTGACAGTGTCAGATCCAGATGTTTCAGACGCTGTTGCAAGAAACCTGCATTAGGGATACCGTAGAACCCCTATTTTACAAACTAATTGGGGTTTGAGGAGTTCATAAAAATCAAAAATTTCATAATGCTGAACATCTCAAAAGTATAGCAGGTCCGGTGCATAAGTTGCCAGATGGTGAACGTCATTGCTTTCTTTTTGTCCTTCAAACCATTGCCAAGCGATTTCCAATGCATTGAAGGTATCAGCATGTGTAGGTATGTTGACTTCTTCTTTATCAATATCACTTTCATTTTGTGATTTTTTTTTTTTTTTCCCAATTGGGAAAAATGGTTCGTATAACTGGTCATTCGTAAGACATGTGTCCGTAAAATCAAGATTCCTCTGAAATTTGCCTCAGTGAAATCCGTCAGCAGTGTGTTCTACAGCAGTGGTTCTCAAAGCCAGTCCGCTGCTTGTTCAGGGAAAGCCCCTGGTGGGCCAGGCTGGTTTGTTTACTGGACGCATCCACAGGTTTGGCCGATCGCAGCTCCCACTGGCTGCAGTTCGCCACTCCAGGCCAATGGGGGCTGTGGGAAGCGGCGCAGGCCGAGGGACGTGCTGGCCGCTGCTTCCCACAGCCTCCATTGGGCTGGAGCGGTGAACCACAGCCAGTGGGAGCCGCAATCGGCCGAACCTGCGGATGTGGCAGGTAAACAAACTGGCCCGGCCTGTCAGGGGCTTTCCCTGAACAAGCGGCGGACCGGCTTTGAGAACCACTGTTCTACAGGCTATTTATCCATTGTGTGACAATGTATTAGCATGAAAAAGGATCCTAGGCCTAGATATCTGGTCTTCTCTTTTTGGTCCTGCCTGAGATCAAAGCTAGCTTCATCTTACTGTTCCTGAGGTCATATGTTTTAGAAAACCTTTGATTATTAAATAAGATAATTATCAGGATTATGCTGAACTCCTAGAAACAAGTCTACACATGGTTCAGACACAGAATTAGGTCATCCAAATCTCAGACATAGAACAATAGGTGGAGTCAACAGCTCTTCGCCAAGTCTGAGGACTCAACTAAAATAAGAACACAACTAAAGACCTTTTTCTAATTTGTTTTCATCCAGACATGTTCCATCTCCTGCTTTAGCTTGGAGACTTGCTTAGTTTCTAATAGTCACTGGTGACTTCAGGTAATATCTGCAGCACAAAGTTCCCTGAATTTATCCATGCAGTTCAGCAACTGGAGAAAAGTTGATTGGATAGAATGTAATACTGGGACACAGTCTACCAACTCTATCTAGTCTAAAAAGCAGAGGTGGGGCAAGCCAGACTTGGCTTTGTTCTTGCAGAAACCCCATTGTCATGTTTTGATTTTTGGAAATCCAATTGTTGATGCTAGACCCACGGCTTGTAGGAATATAGAGAATTTTATCCTTTTCTAGTTTTTCTTGCTCACGTGTACTAGACTTGAGCAAAAAAATCAGAATTTTCATCACACTGGAAATTCCAGTATTTCAGCATTTGAATTGGGACAAAGTTTTTTTCACAGAACAAAACTTTCAGAAAAATTTTAATTTGGAAATATTTGATGCACTGTGCCTCTCGGTCAGTTAGGCAGACTGTGTTGCACCATGGGAAATGTAATCTGGCCAGGGAGCCTGGCCCACAGGAAAGAAAGGGCCATCATATATTCAAACAACTCCTATGAGGCAATGTGCCACCATAGAGGAATGCATTTTAATGTTGAATGGTGAACTGACTCAAAACATTTCACTTAGAATCCAAACTGAAATATTTCAATTTAGGTCAAACTGACCCAAAACAAAATATCCTATATCAGTTTTCCCAGGGGAAATTTAAAAAAAAATCTGCAACATACATTTTTTCACATGGAAAATTTCAATTTTGCAGAAACTGCATTTTCCATCAAAAAAATAATTCTGATGGAAAATTCCCAACCAGCTCTATTTGTGATCATAATACTGATACAATACCTCCTCTTTATAATACTTGCCCAACTCCTAGGAATGTGATCAAAATAAGATTAAAAACACATAAGCCCCATCGTTCACCTTTCGACTGTGCCTGTGAGAGCAAAGAGCCAACCACACTCACCACAGACAAAGACATAACTGCACCCAGAACCCTAAGATCAATATTACAAACAACAATAACAGCAGGCAGTAAACCAGCATCAGCATTCTAAACATGTACACAGGCAGAGTGATTGGGGAAGCTCAGTTGCTTTGATATGGATAAGCTTTAGACAGTTACCTCACTAGGCCCTGCAGCCCTTCATCCACACAAAATGCCCTTCATCTCCAGCCTGCTCCATAACAGATCCTCCTTCCCTCCTCAGCAAGCTCCTGTCCCCTCTAGTTCATTGGCATAAACAGCAAATCTGTGCCTTCATCTGGAAACTTTTAGGGACATATCAGCTCTTGCCAAGAGGGCCTCTTGATCTTTTTTCTGTCTCACAACAAATAATTTCCCACCCACCCAGCTATCTCTCAGGCCCCCAACTTCCTAGAGCCCTATGTAGAGTCTCCAAGGTCAGCATGGGAGAAGAGAAACCTCTCTTAGAGGTCCCCATCTCCTCAGGTGAGAGGGAAGAAGAGAGGCCTTCACAGCTAGGGACACATCCTGAGGGAGACAGGAATTATAAATAAATAAATTAAATTAAATTAATGGAGATATCCTATCTCCTAGAACTGGAAGGGACCTTGAAAGGTCATCGAGTCCAGCCCCCTGCCTTCACTAGCAGGACCAAGTACTGATTTTGCCCCAGATCCCTAATTGGCCCCCTCAAGGATTGAACTCACAACCCTGGGTTTAGCAGGCCAATGCTCAAACCACTGAGCT
Source organism: Malaclemys terrapin pileata (assembly GCF_027887155.1). Lineage (NCBI taxonomy): Eukaryota > Metazoa > Chordata > Testudines > Emydidae > Malaclemys > Malaclemys terrapin. The sequence goes on along the minus strand of NC_071507.1, from coordinate 179,715,068 downwards.
ATCCCTCCCCCCAAAGAAAGAAAAGAGCTCCCAGCTCAGAGACCTTGTCTCCTAGTTATGATGGGAGAAGAGAGAGGGAGAGGACTCAGGCTCTCAATCCCACAATGTATTAATTTAGAAGACCTATAAGTGGCAGCTCATTGGTCTTTAAACCCCCTCATCACCCAACATCTTCTGGAGAAGATAGTCCACAGTAAAGGGGCAATGTGCAGTCACTTTGTTCCAGGGAGAGGACTACAGAGGGCTAGTCTCGGGGGGAACATGTCCCCATTTTAGTATCCAGGAACCCCTAGGAATTTTGGGACAGAGCAGTCCCTAGCATCCAAGAACTGCAATTCTGCTTGCTGTGCAATAAGGAAAAATGCTGTGCAATGAGGAAAAAGCTCTTTGCACCCTTCCCCACAAGGATTGGGCGTAATTGGCTGTGGATCTATTTATTTCAGTGCATAATTAAAAAGTAATTGCAAGCACTTGCATGTAGACACAAAAATAAAGAATATGTATGTCAACATTCTTAGTGAGGAAGTGATTGCATGCAGGAAATAACAGAAAAAATCAACCACTGATGCCAATGAGCTTGAGGGTGTTTATTCTGATGTGCAAGCATTTTTCTCAGAAAGTACCCTGGAATCATTTACTTCAGCGGAACTATGCCAGGTAAGACTTCGGCTCTCTCTATGCCACAAACCTTCTGTTTAATCCTGACAAGTACATTTTACATGATTCATTTGCACTATGAACTAACTGGAAGCTTATCAGAGACTTGTTTCCATTCCTCCTGCTCTTCCCTTGGTTCACAGGTAAATCTACCAGCTAGGAACAACTCTTTTCCCTTAAGCACCTTGATTTTAGTTATAGATGAAAGAGAAGCTTGTTTTAATATTACTTGCTTAGCACTGCCAGTGTGATCAGCACTGTACATCACATATAAATAAAGATAGTCTCTATCCTGAAGAGCTAACAATCTAAAAACGTTTGAGGCAGATTCTTAGTGCATTCAAATCAGCACAGTTCCACTGACACCAGTGGAGTTCTGCTGATTTACATCAGCTGAGGATCTGGCCCATTATTTTGAATATTTTGTACAGGTTACTTAAAAAATGCATGTGTTTCTGTATTTAACACCACACAGGTAAAACAATAGAAAAACAGAGGCAAAAGTATCTAGCTCTAGAGCACCGGAATAACACAAAGGCCTTCTCAGAAAACATAGAAAGAAAATACATTTAATAGAATAAATAAACAAAATCCTATCTACGGGTAGCTCAGAGTCATGTCAGCATACATGACTGCCTCTGAGTTACACTTTTTGGATACCCAGGTTTTCCCCATCACACTCACATTCTGCAATATGGACATAACAAAACAAAGCTTCCAAGGTACTCAGCATGGTGATAGGGGATGCCAGTCCCCTACAACCATAGATGACAGCCCAGCTCCTTCTCAGAGTTTCCATCCACACAGGAGAATATTTCAGTGAAATCATGTAATCAAATGTCTGCACAGGGGCCTGGGCCAAATTGCAATTTGACTAATTTAATTCTGTTTACCTTAACTCCCCTTGTGAATCCAATTGTATATTGTGTTTTTCCCTTCCTCTTCCAAGACATTGGGTAGGGTTGTGGTGTGCAGATGACATGTCTCATTCCAGAAGCAGGTGCACTTTAGCATACAAAGTGATTTTTATGTGTCAAATATTTTGAGATCCTCTGCAGATTAAGCCCATTACTTCCTGTCCTATCTACAGTGGACATGGAGAACAACTAATCACTGTCCTTTTTATAACAGCCATCTGCATATTTGAAGACTGTTATCAGGTATGTCCGCCTGCAGTCTTCTTTTCTCAAGACTAAACATGCCCAGTTTTTTTAACCTTTTATCATTTTTGTTGCTCTCCTCTGGACTCATTCCAATTTGTCCAGATCTTTAAGTGTGGTGCCCAGAACCGAACATAGTAGTCCAGTTGAGGCCTCACTAGTGCCAAGTAGAGCCAAACAATTCCCTCCCGTGTCTTACTGACTCCAGAATGATATTAGCCTTTTTTGCAACAGCATCATATTGTTGACTCATCTTCAATTTGTGATCCACTATAACCCCCAGATCCTTTTCTGCGGTACTACAACCTAGCCTGTTGTTCCCCATTTTGTAGTTGCATTTGATTTTTCCTTCCTAAGTAAAGAACTTGGGATTTGTCTTTATTGAATTTCATCTTGTTGAATTCAGACCAATTCTCCAATTTATCAGGGTCATTTTTAATTCTAATCCTGTCCTGCAAAGTGCTTGCAACCCCTCCCAGCTACATGTCATCTGCAAATTTTATGCTCTGCACTCCATTATCCAAGTCAATAATGAAAATATTGAATAGTACTGGACCCAGGACTGACCCTTGTGTGACCCCCACTAGATATTCTCTCCCAGTTTGACAGCAAACCATTGATAACTACACTTGGATTACAGTGTTTCAGTGTACATAATAGCAGGAATAAATTCTCCACACTTATAGAACAAACAAATATGAGTGCATATCACAAGTGCAGGTGAGATTGTGTTGGTAAGTTCAGAATCTCATCTGGATGCAGATCCAAATTTTTCCAGAAACTTCACTTTTGGGGTGAAGAGGTTAGATCTGGAGCATTGATTCAAACTTTCTTTAGTTACCAGTAAACTGATTTCCAGAAGCTATAGTATCATCTGAGCTTTTCTCTAGCGTCTGAGCTCTTTCCCTGACTGTTGTTCTGCAGGAGGTATGGATTTCCAGGTCATTGCATACCTAGCTCAGGGGTCGGCAACGTTCAGCACGCGGCTCGCCAGGGTAAGCACCCTGGTGGGCCGAGCCAGTTTTATTTACCTGCTGACACGGCAGGTTCAGCCGATCGCGGCCCCCAGTGGCCGCGGTTCGCCGTCCCGGGTCAATGGAGGCGGCGAGAAGCGGCGCAGGTGAGCCGCGTCAGCAAGTAAATAAAACTGGCCCGGCCCGCCAGGGTGCTTACCCTGGCGAGCCGCGTGCCGAACATTGCCGACCCCTGACCTAGCTCATCCACTGATCTGAAGGTCCAAATCTAACCCGTTCCAGCTATGGTCCACCTTCAACTCTCTTTCTGTCTATTCCAGTCATCCACCTGTCCACAGCACCTTCATTCCATTGTTAATCCCAGATTAAACATATAGGGCTAAATCGTCAACTGCTGTAAATTGGCATCACCCCATTGAAATCCTGACCCCAATCTGTCCTGTCTAAACAAAAAGGCTGCTGGGCTGTACAAGCCATCTGGCCTGTACAGAAGGTGCATCGTGAGACAAAGATGAGTCAGCCACAACAACTGAGAGCAGAGTTGTTTCCTAGTAGGTCTGGGTCATGGACTTCCCATATCAGATTTCAGACAGTCCTGCCTCTAAACTTCCTTCCCCTCCACCACAGTGAGAGTATTTCCCAGCAGCATTCTATTTTTCTTAAGAAATATATTCTAAAGACACTGACAGAATTCTTCCGTTGTTGCCTCGATCTTCCTCTTTTAATGCATTGCTCCTTGTAATGGCAATGCAATGGCAGCCCTAACCACGCCTGTGAAATGGAACTCTCCCCACATCATCCCTGTTCAATGGTTTTCGTGTTGATTCTATTCTCCTCTCTCAGGGCAAGTTCTTCAAGTTTCCCTGCTACTGCCATTTTCCTCTACCCTGCTAGTGACAACCACATTAGGGGGTCACCCGTTTCTGCACAGCCTCACCAACCAGCAGGGAGGTGTTGGTATTTCATGCAGACAGGTATGTTGGGATATGGGGTGTTGGGATAATGGAAACTGGGGCAGGGGCTGAATGTGGCCCTGTGCATCCTACTGCAGACTGAGCCACACAATAAAATAAATAGTGGTAACAACTGAAATCACACTCACATTCAGGTTACAAGTCCAGACATTTCGTATCCAGCCAGGATCCCTCATCAGTGGAATCTAAAAGCAAATAAACAAAGAGAAATGGTGAGAAATAAAACTTAGCAATTAAAATGGGTTGGCACATCCATGCATCAACAAACTCCCTTTGGAGTCTCTCTGCTGTAATACACGTCTCCTCCTGCTTCTTTCATGCGGTGTAAGACACCTATCTTGCCATCATGTCCATTATAACCTTTTAGCTACATTGAAAACAAGTTTCAAAAACTTCTGCTTTTTTCCCTAGCTCTAGAAGTCCATTTTCTCAACCAGTGTGCAAAGGCACTGTGCCACCCAAGTCAGAGTGCACTGGACCTCTGGCCTGATCAGACTCTCTACTCTTCTGTAGGGTGCACTGGCCTGTGCAAAGGGTAGAGGCTGGGCTGTGAACCCACATGCTTTGCTTTTCCATCTTGTTTGAGGCCAATAGGGGACAGATTCGTTCCTCCAGCCCATATTCACAACCCGGGTGGAATATAGGGGCCACTAATGCACCCCAGGGGGGCAAGGAAGAATTCCCCCAAAGCAGGCACAGCGTAGGACTGCCATAAGTATTCCAGTCCCCTTGGGGCAGTCCAGAAACCAGAGGGTGCAAAGGTGATATAAAGCCATCTCTGCCCCTCATCCCCCAGGATTGCACCTCCAGGAGGCACAGCACAGAATCGAACCCTAGGACTGTGTCTAGCCCCAGCACAGGAATACAAGAGGGTGAGAGAGGTTCCTGGCACCCTAGCTCACCCTCTTCCCTCCCCCCCCCCATCATCTAGGTATCCATCCATGGCATTTAGCTCTACATGTCCTAAAGATCAAATGCAAAAATTTTGTTAATGTTTATTCAGATGGTGTTGGATTGCTGCTTATTCCACAGTTCATAGCTTTCTCCCTGTCTTGCTCCACTGTTCATTGTCTCGGTAGGTTGGCACACGTATTTAAAAAAAAAAAAAAAAAAAAAACAAGGAAAGAAAGAACTCACGTTTAGTCCTTTAGGCTCTGATCATTGTAAAAATTAGTGTGGTTCAACAAACTTAGCCCCTGATCATACAAGGATTGATGTACTCACTTAACTTTATGGACTGTGGGTGAAATCCTGACCCCATTGGTGGCAGTGGCAAAACTATGATGACACTTCTCATACTGTGTAAAGTTAAGCAGCTATGTTAGCATTTGCAGACTAGGAGTCCTAGGGTTGCAAACAGCATCTGTAGCTTGGTCTCCTTCCGCGGGAGTATTATTTTTATATTAGTGTAGAAAATAATAATTTCATGTATAAAGCACACTACAGCAGTAAAACATGATCAAATGAATTAATACATAGTCAAAATATTTAAAAGCCTCCCACTTTGAAAGAGATTAATAGAGATGAGGGAATACACTAAAAAAAGAAGGGAAAAGGGAATGGAAGGAAAAGCACTAATCATATGGGACCCATAAATATGGTGTTAACTAAAGATGAGCAAATCCTTTAAAAGATTTCCCATCAATATTAATTCAAAATCAAATATAGCCGAGTTTTCAGCCTTTGTGTGTTCTGCAAACATTCAAATTCCCAAGCTTCTGAGGCATGAATGCTTACAAAAAATTAATGTTACCCTTGAATTAACATTATTTCGTTATACAACACCCAAAATGTGCTAGGAACCTTCCAGCGCAAATAAAAAGGCATGACGTGATTCCTGTCCAAAAGAACCTAATTTAGACATGCCTAAGCAAGTAAAAATGAACAACAATAGGGGGAATCAGAGACAGAACAACAAGAGTCACAGTAAAAGTTCACCTAATTCTGGGTAGGTGCCATTCTTAAAGATTCCATTAAACATGTATGTGTATTACAAACATAGATAGATACATATATTTTTGGGTAACAGCCTGTGGGTGATAGGCAGCAGGGAGAGTGAAGGAGAAGCTGTTGGCAAGGAGGTAGCCCATTTGCCGCTTCTGAGGACACTGAGCCACAGGGAAAGGGTTTGGGCTGTGGATAAGACCCCAACCAGGAGAGTAGGAGCCTGACACTTTTCCCTCCCCAACTCTCTGCTGTGGGAGGTAGGGGCTGTAACAATGCCCCAGACTGAAGGGGAGGTAGGAAGTGGCCTAGGGACAGCTGATCAGGTGCACCAGAAAGAGGCATCTGACACACTACATGCCTCTCCCCCTTGGGCCCTGAGCTGGGACTTGGTGGAGTGGTAGAGTCTGGGTCCCTCTACTTTCCCCTCTCCCTCTATTTGGGGAACAATGGACTGCAGTTTGACTGCTGGCCCCACTGACCATCAGGCAAGCCCATCCCAGGACTTTGGGGGTGGAAAGACTGTTGAGCCATGGCCTGCCCACTAGACCTGCTGACCTCCAAGTGAACCCTGCTCCACACAGAAAGTGAGTTTTAGGAGGGATCTGAGTGATGAGAAGGTGGTGGCTTGGCAAATAGCTCTTTGGTGTGTATAATAATACCTTGCACTTCCAGAGGAACCGTCTATTTAAGGATTACAACATGATGTTCACACATCAATGTACTAAACCCCAGAACACTCGTGTGAGGTCAGTAAGTATTATTGACCTCATTTTCCAGGTGAGGAAACTGAAGCACAGAGAGATTAAATAATTTACCCAAGGCTACATAGAAAGTCTGTGTCAGCACTTTCGGGAGGGATGGCTCAGTGGTTTGAGCATTGGCCTGCTAAACCCAGGGTTGTGAGCTCAATCCTTGAGGGGGCCACTTGGGGGATCTGTGGCAAAATCAGTATTTGGTCCTGCTAGTGAAGGCAGGGGGCTGGACTCGATGACCTTTCAAGGTCCCTTCCAGTTCTAGGAGATGGGATATCTCCATTTGAGGAAAAAAAAAAAAAAAAAACTAGAAGCAGATCTCTCAACAACCAGTCCCTGCACCTTAACTATAAAGCCTGCCTTCTCCTCCTGATGCTGGGAAAACATAATACAAGATTAAAGCTGATGCTGTGAAAACAGTATACAAGATGATAGGAAGGAGAAGGTTTTTTTAAACAGCATGTAAAGATTAAAAGACCCAGCACAGCATCTAATACAAAAGTCAGTGAATAAAAAACAAACAAACAAACATGCATCATAGACAATAGAAGATGAAGTTATAAATCCCATTCTTGATTTGGCTGATGATGCTTTTGAATGAATGGAGAATACTAATGTAAGTAGTTTTAGTGAACTTCATAATTGCACCCTATGAGACGGGGAGTTTAGTCTTGGTCTATTGGAGCCTTGTCCCTCTTTGAGAGGCATTGGCAGAGAGGCCATTCCCTGTGTCCTTCTACTGCCTTTTCTGGACAAAGTTTCTGCCATCTCTCTTGATTTTCTTTCCCTCCCCTTTGCTACAGTTCTTTTTTCCTTCTCAAGCTTTTTCTTCTCTGGGTTTTTTAAAATGACCTCAGAGTGTTACTCCCTTTTCCCCCTGGTTTCGTAACTCTCCCTGCCCTATTTTCTCACTCTGCAGAAGGTTACATGCTGTGCGAGGTGGTGGATCAGTTTGTGCCTCCGTAGGGCTAGGCTACATAGGTTCATGCCGCTGAATTGAGTTCTGCAAAAGCTGAGAAGTTTTGGGGTGGCAGATTGCCATCTACACATGTAGCCCAGTCCAGAGAAGTTGCTTGTATGACTGAGTACATTAGGGGCTCGGGTGGGACTAAGGAGGGAAGGCAGGTGGCTTGCATGGGGCTGTCTGCTTCATGACCCAGAACCCTAGGAATATGTATACAAGGGATGGAACCTGAGTCATGCATATTTATCCACCCTCTTTCTCTGCTCTGAACCTACTGGACTAGTCTGGGGCCTAAATAGCTTAAAAACACAGTTCAGTTGAGTACAATTATTTTTAAAATAAGAAAATGTCTGTACTTATTAATGGATTAGCTCTTTTTACCAGCAGTAATGGGGGAAAATTTTCTAAATAAGTTAGACAAGCAATGAAGTAAACACATTTCAGAACCCCTGTAGCAGGAATTGTCACTGGCAAACATTATTGTTCATTAGTAGAAGCCAACAGTATGTTGCAATCAAGTGAGGTAATCATACAATAGGACCAACTGCCTTGCAATTCAAATCCTATGAAAAACACGAAGCAGGCACAGTCCTGAAAACGTTCTGTGTATACAGATGTATCAATCACGTGGCAGTCTGGGATCCCTGCCTGTAGTTTAAGGGCACAGTTCAATAGCAGATGACACTCCATTTAAAAGTCCATGCAAATAATGTAACTTTCAGATCTGAAAATCATGTAACTTAATGTTGTGGTTGAATATTACTTGATATCTAGGACCAAAGATTTAATCAAACAGAAAATGCTTGGCTAATATCCCAACCAGCCTACATTTCAAAAGTGACTAATACTAAAGCAAAGATTTTTTTATTATTATTATTCAGCACTGCCACTAGTGGGGAAATTTTGCATCGTGCAAGTGGCATCTTGTTGGCACCCCTCTTTGTCAAGATATAAACCCACCCCCTAGCTTTCAATAGGCTGAGAAAACTAAAAATAGATAGAAGTGAGAATGATTTTAAAGAAGATATGATGCATCAGATTCTGTCTTCAGCTACACCAGAGTAAATCCATGGTAATTCTCTTGATTTCAGACAAGGAAGAGTGATCTTGTGCTTAAGGCAGCAAAATGGGACACGAGATCAGGGTTCTGTTTCCAGCTCCTTCTCTGAATTCCTCTGTGACCTGGGGCTTGTCATGATCTCTCTGTCTTTCAGTTCCCGACCTGTGAAATGGCAATATCTCTCCCCTATCAATTGGTATGTTGTGAGGATAAATCGATTAATGGACATGAGAGAAATCTGTAAATAAATTATGTGGCCTACTAGAGGTGTGACAAAGCAGAATTTGTCCTGGTGGCCCTCATCCTGCCATCCACTACAATGTGCAAGTGAATGGCTTTAACACCTAGCCCTATGTAAAGAATATTGCAGTAATCCAACCTCAAGGTGACCAAGGCAAAGATAACTGTAGCCCAGTCCTCGTTCTACAGAAAAGGTGGCAGATAGGCAGATTTGGCGGTGTGGGGCAGGAGCCCTTGACCACTGTTCTTCCATGGGGATCCATCAACATTCCCTCTAGTCATTGTTTTCAAAGCAGATTTACATCAGAAGAGTGTTATAGGAGGGGAAAAATAAGCATAGGAAGAATGCCATATGTAACATAGGTGATGTCCAGCTAATGCCATATAGCGTGCGGGAAACTACCAATATTTAATACATCCCTACATATTTTTATAGCAATAAAAGCAGATACCTACTTCTTTGAAATGTGTCCATCTACTAGTAGTTCCCTGCCCTTGGGCCAGATTTTAATTCATTTTTTCAACCTTCCTCCTCTTTCATAACCCTGCATTACTCACTCATATAGAAAATTATCATATGGCTCGCTAAAACGTCTGTGAATGACACATCTATTTGTGTGTGATAGTCAGCATTTCCTCATCCTCCCAAAATCATTTTGGTTATACAGTGATTTTGAAGATGCACCTAAATTGGCAGGCTTAACACCTTTGCTACTACATCCATCTGCTTGTTTCTTGGCTGCCATTTTAAACAGTGGTGTCAATTGAATGCTACTACATACCAGGTATATAGGGCAGTGCAGGAAATGAGTGAGCCAGATGTACTGTACAAGTACCAGGTACTACAGCATTTAAAATCTTTATAAACCTTTTACCCAGGGCTCACTGGTCTGTCAATAACTTTAAAAACAATTTTACAACTTTCCAGCCCTCAGGGATCCTTCCCTCCCACTCCCCCCCCAACATGCACACACTGATACGCCTCCATTCACACACACATGCATGCCCACGTGCACACACACACGAAATGCAGCTATCCCTTCCTGGAAACTTTGGGGAGTACAGAGAAGAAAGAGCTGCAGAGCCACTGGCAAGAGTGAGGATTAGCCAGTGGAGGGCAGGAAGAACTCCCACAGCAGAGCTGTTCTGGGGAAGGGAGACAAAGCGACCTTGCTGAGGTGGAGTAGGGTGAAAATGACAAATAACTACATGAAACAGATCATCTCAGAAAAGGTTATTTTCTTCAAGTCAGCTGGTGCAAATAAGTGAACAGGGCTGTTTCTAAACACAGTCATCTTCATACCCTTTATATACAGGTTCTGGACTAGACCCTCCACAGGTGTAAGTTGGTGTAACACGATTGAAGTCAACAGAACCACACCAATTTACACCAGCGGAGGATCTGGCCTTATGTAGCCAATCTGGAGAATACATTTATTTTCCCTGTGCTATTTTATAAACAGAGTGTGGACCAGATTCATCCCTGCTGTAATTCTCTTGGCATCAGTGCAGTTACACCAGGGGGTGAATTTGAGCCTGTGCCTTTATGACACTGTAGAAGGAAAAACAAGACATATTGAGAAGTATCAGGTGACTTAGGCACATACATTCTGGTCAAACAGGCCAAACAGCTGACCTAAACCTTGATCATGTTTACAGGCTTGAGAGGTTTGTGACATCCCCAGGCACCATAGCACCCTGATGTAACAAAAGAATTCATCACTGTAATGCTGATAGTTAGTTGTACTGTTCTTGAAATAACACAGTGCACGGTTTGTTTACATATTCAGTCTCGAGTAAATTTTATCATCGGCAAACCATCATGCCTTATGGAAGCTTGCTGGGGCATGTAAAATAAGAAGGGGCATTTCTCTACATCCATCTGTTTTTCATGTAAATCTGGGCACGGGTTTTAGCGCTTGCTGAGTCTGTGCATGGGGTCAGGAGCAAAACAGCAGGAGGCTTTGTTTCACACAAGGGGAAACCTGAACAAGCCTTTCATTTTGTGAATGGAGCCCTTTGTCATTTTGTCGATTGCACCTGTTTCCATAGTGCTGTATAAACATTCTGGAGGCACGTATGAGGTAATGGGCCAGATTTGAGATAGGAATAATGGGGGTGGGACAAGCTGCTGGAACACTTTGTCTGTTTGCTGGTAGAATTTTGCTGGTAGAACACAACAGTTTTCCTATTTGTTTCCTAGTCACTTTGGTCTGTTAGTGATGTTCCTTCTGGCCTGTCAGTAGAGTCAGGGGCGGCTCCAGGCACCAGCACAGCAAGCGCGTGCCTGGGGCGGCAATCCACGGGGGGCGACGTGCCGGTCGCCGTGAGGGCAGCAGTCAGGCAGCCTTCGGCAACGTGCCTGCAGGAGGTGCGCCGGTCCCGCGGCTTCGGCGGCAATTCAGCGGCAGATACGCCAAAGGCACAGGACCGGGAGATCACCCGCAGAAATGCCGCCGAATCTGCATGACCAACGGACCTCCTGCAGGCGTGTCGCCGAAGGCCACCTGACTGCCATGCTTGGGGTGGCAAAAAACCTAGAGCCGCCCCTGAGTAGAGCACCTGTTTAGCTGGCCCCGGATATGACAGTTCATATGGTATTTTAGTAACCACAGTTTTCTATGCCTCCCCACCTCCCAACCAGGGAATGGATCCAGTAGATTTTAGGTTGTAGCCATCCCGGCCATGCCCCTTCCCTAGGGTGACCAGACATCCTGATATTTCAGTATCTGGTCCGCGTCCCGACCGATCTTCTGTCGAGACACATTTTGTCCTGATATCCACCGGCAGCACTGTGGGTTTTTTTTTGCTCAGCCAGTGGGCACCGCTCCTCCATGTGTCCTGATATTTTCTTCCCCTCATCTGGTCACCCTACCCTTCCCTCCTGGCCCATCTATAGACCCTTCTCAGTGTCCCCATGTATCCCACAACCTCTTCTTGTTTCTCCCAAGAATACAACAAATCCCTACTTGGTGTCCTATTGCAGTTTATCATCTTCATGTTTCCAACAAGCCATTATAGGGTATGTATTTCTCAACTGACCATAGTTTGTTCCATCCAGTAGAGGACAGTGGTTCACATAAGCTATCCAGCCACACTGCAATTCTCGATCCACACAAAACTGCATGAGGGATTTTGAGACCACAGAATGTAGTTACCCAAATTAGAATGGTTTCAGAGTGGTAGCCGTGTTAGTCTGTACCAGCAAAAGGAACGAGGAGTACTTGTGGCACCTTAGAGACTAACAAATTTATTTGGGCATAAGCTTTCATGGGATAAAAGCGACTTCATCAGATGCATGCAGTGGAAAATACAGTAGGAAGATACATATACACAGAGAACATGAAAAAATGGGTGTTGCCATACCAACTCTAACGAGACTAATCAATTAAGGTGGGCTATTATCAGCAGGAGAAAAAAAACTTTTGTAGTGATAATCAGGATGGCCCATTTCAAACAGTTGACAAGAAGGTGTGAGTAACAGCAGGGGAAAAATTAGCATGTAATGACCCATCCACTCCCAGTCTTTATTCAAGCTTAATTTAATGGTGTCAAGTTTGCAAATTAATTCCAGTTCTCCAGTTTCTCACTGGAGTCTGTTTTTGAAGGTTTTTTTGTTGAAGAATTGAAGAATTTAGGTCTGTAATTGAGTGACCAGGGAGGTTGAAGTATTCTCCGACTGGTTTTTGAATGTTATAATTCTTGATGTCTGATTTGTGTCCATTTATTCTTTTGCATAGAGACTGTTCAGTTTGGCCAATGTACATGGCAGAGGGGCAGTGCTGGCACATATCACATTGGTAGATGTGCAGGTGAATGAGCCTCTGATGGTGTGGCTGATGTGATTAATTCCTATGATGGTATCCCTTGAATAGATATGTGGACAGAGTTGGCAACGGGCTTTGTTGCAAGGATAGGTTCCTGGGTTAGTGTTTTTGTTGTGTGGTGTGTGGTTGTTGGCCAGGCAAGAAGCTACAAGCTATTAGTAGTTCCCTGCCTTTAGTGCAGATTTTAATTTGTTTTGCCAACCTCTTGTCATGAAGAGCTTTCTCAAGCATCTATTGGGTGATGCAGGCTTCAAACCGCAAGGCTAAATTTTTGTTAATGTCTTTTTTCATTTTGAATTAGCCTGTTTGTTTCATTAGCTTTTGATTTCTGAGCTATTTAACTGTATTGAAGGTCGGAAGTTTTACAATCAGGCTTTTTTTAATCAGAGAAATTTAAAATATTAGCCATTTTGAACAATTTAAGAGTCATATTTAAGCAACTGCGGCTAAAAATTGTTTGATCAACTGTCTTCAAACTTTCCAATGGCCACCCCACCGCCCAGAAATGTTTAATATACCTTGAAAGTAATCACCAAAATACCTATTCCATTCAAAGTTATCAAGGTAATGAATATAGGGATTTTATTGGAACTCTGGGAGCAAACTTAACTATGGAGTTGTTACTGAGTGGTCCTTATTCAGGGTAATTTTTATTGCTCTATAACTCAAAATCGGCTTGAACAATTTTCTTCAGACTTTGCTGAAAAAAATCAGTTGAGGTGCCATTCTGAGATAAATCCATTGCAACAGAACAGGCAGAATAACTGAATAAACCAAACAAACATGCAAATTTGGACTTAGAATCCTCCTCCCATAGTTTCAAAAACATAGTGTAGAGCTAAGAAAAAACATCTGTCACAATGGTGAAGTTTAGGACTCTGATGTTCTCACTATGCTGCAACTAGACACCAGAAGGCAAACTGCTTATAAGTACACTATAGCTGCCGTAAATAGATAACAATAATTGTTAATTACTTTGCTTAATTACATGCTATTTTCTTCCAATATAGTGTGTGCAGAAGTGTTTAGAACTTGTAAAAAGCAACAGAGGGTCCTGTGGCACCTTTAAGACTAACAGAAGTACTGGGAGCATAAGCTTTCGTGGGTAAGAACCTCACTTCTTCAGATGCAAGTAATGGAAATCTCCAGAGGCAGGTATAAATCACTGTGGAGATAACGAGGTTAGTTCAATCAGGGAGGGTGAGGTGCTCTGCTAGCAGTTGAGGTGTGAATACCAAGGGAGGAGAAACTGCTTCTGTAGTTGGATAGCCATTCACAGTCTTTGTTTAATCCTGATCTGATGGTGTCAAATTTGCAAATAAACTGGAGCTCAGCAGTTTCTCTTTGGAGTCTGGTCCTGAAGTTTTTTTGCTGTAAGATAGCTACCTTTACATCTGCTCTTCTGTGGCCAGGGAGGTTGAAGTGTTCTCCTACAGGTTTTTGTATATTGCCATTCCTGATATCTGACTTGTGTCCGTTTATCCTCTTGCGTAGTGACTGTCCAGTTTGGCCAATGTACTGTCTGGATATGTGGGCTCCCTACTCAGACCCTATGCCACCAGCACTCCCAGCTATCTCCGTGACACCACAGATTTCCTGAGAAAACTACAATGCATTGGTGACCTCCCAGAAAACACCATCCTAGCCACCATGGATGTAGAGGCTCTCTACACAAACATCCCACATACAGATGGAATACAAGCCGTCAGGAACAGTATCCCTGATGATGACACAGCACAACTTATTGCTGAGCTCTGTGACTTTATCCTCAAAAAAAAACATTGGCCAAACTGCAGGACAGAGTATAGGGGTGTGAGTAGCAGTGTGCACCAAAATGCTTGTCTGTAACTCCCAGGTGTGGACACTAAACGTGAACTAAAAGATTCCTAGTTCCTGTTAGTATAGTTCTATTTGAAGAGGACTGTGGTACCACAAACTAAGAAGCTTTTAATTGACTCCCTCATTATCCACATGGGGGAGTTACAGAACAGTGCTTTGGTGTACAGTACTATTTACACCTCCTGTAGTCTGAACTGTCAGGTAGTGTAGACAAGCCCTTAGAGTTTTACCTGTTGTTCAAGTGTCTAGTCTAGTCTACTGTAAATGATTGGCCTTCTATAATTTCTCTTGTCAGGCTATTCCACAATTTAATAAAATCACAACTTCAGAACACTTTCCACCCCAATATTTTCCTTCAGTAACCTGAGTCCCCTGCATCATGGGTCATTGGTCAGTACACATCACTTACACTGGTATTCATCTTTGAGATCAATCGGCATCTAGTGTTGTGTCCACTCTTGTCTTTTGGGGAAATAGCTCACCATTGCTTTATCAGGAGTACAGCTCCAATGGTGGTCACGACAGCAGGAGATTTTGAGAACAGCAGCATTGGCAAATTGGTATTTCTACCACCTTGTTACCTACAGCTGCTCAACGTGGGCTTAGTAGTAACAAAAAGCAAAACAAAACACAATGCTGAGTGGTACCTTGTCTACACTAGTGCTCCTGTTGCTGATTGAGCTGCAACAAAGGTGGTGAAACAGTGCCAGATTTTAAATTGGTGTAGTTAAGGCCAAATTGTGTCACATGAGATATCTGGCTGAGGAATGTCTTTGGGCCTTTCATTCCCTAGGCTTGGCTGTACCATGGAAATGAAAGGTCTGGACTCCTGAACTATAAAACACCGGTATTGTAGCTACCGGTGAAGTGGCTTTGATGACAAGACCAGAGACCTGCCTTCTTTGCCAGAGGATACTGCCACAGCTTGTACTGTGGGTGGGGGAAGAAGGGGGAGGTTTGCATGCATACTAAAGTCACAAAGGCCTTCTGGACTCCTTCTGAATCAGCTTTCGTTGAGGGATTTGCAATTTAAGGGAACACCCATTCTCAGAGGAATACAGGAGTAAATAGCTCAGTGAAAAAACAAACACCTCCTAATACTCTATGCAAATATGATCTATTTTAAAACTAGCTTGGAGGAACAAGAGGCTTAAAAAAGGGAGCTTCCTCAGTGACAGCAAAAATACTTGCTTAACCCAAGCTGTAGCATATTTTTTCTCATTTTGCTCTTTCCTCATGTAATGCCTGCAATAATCCTCCTTATGTGAAGAAATTCCTCCAGAAGGCAAACACAGAGATCGAGTTGCTCATACTTTATTTCGAGCAGAAAAAAGAGGACCATACTTTTGCACCCCTTATTATGATGATGCAAAGATTTCATGATGTTGGCAAAAAGTGCTATCAATTCAGTGGAAATGGACAGAATGTTTCAACTGTGCTGAAATTTGTTATTGTTGAAACAAGTCTGACCGTTCACAATGTCACTAGTACTCATAATACGAAGTATCCAATGTATTCTTGTAAAGAATTTAACATAAAGAGCTTGATTCTCTGCTTCTGCCAGTCTACAGTCCCAATTCAGCGAGGTGCCCAACTTTAACTACATTGGTAGTCCTATTAACTTCAACAGGGTGTTCATGTGCTTAAAGTCAGGCACATGTTTAAGCACCTTGCTGAAGCAGAGCTTTAAGCAGGAGTAACTCCATTACAGGCAATGGAATGACACTGGAGTAAAAGTGATGTAAGTGAGCAGAGCATTAGGGCTGGAGATTGGCTTCAGTGCTTTGGCCAATGAAGGCACCACCGAAGACTATGCTGCACTAGAGATGTGTAGAAACACTGACTGTGGAATGCCTGACGAGGACCTCCGCAGTGGTCTCCCAGGGTTCAAGAGGGCAGAATACTCAATCCTCACAACAGCCTCAGAGCACCAGTAGTCCCCATTGCCACTGTATCCACCCATCCAAGCCCTGTGGGGGCATGAGATGTCAGCCTCAGTCTTTGATAAACCAGCTCAGCTTTTCCCTCCCCCAGTCCTCCCTTCACAGTTGTGTTCAGGGTCCCTTAGCCCCTAGAGGTGGGGTGTCCTTCCATGAAGACGCCCTACATCCCTCACTCAGGTCAGGCTCTTCCAGGCCTGTGGAGGTGCGGCAGGATTAAATGAATCAGAATGGGGATTTACACACTATTACATGAATACCGGTGACACCCATAACACTGCCTGAGCAACCTGTGACAGACATACTTCTGGCCCAGTTTGTGACGTGTCTTCTGTAATATCCCACTACTTCCTTTCCCTGAAGTTATGTCCCTTTGCATTTCCCTGCTCTGCATGTCTCCTCCTTGCCCCTAGCCCAAAGTGCACTCCCAAGGTGTGGCAGTGTTGCCCATATGACACCGAGCCGGCCCCCTCTGAATAACGCTACAGCATGGGGAGGTGTGAAGGTGACAAATGGAGCAAACACAACATGAAAGTCAGTGCAGATAGTCAAAATGCAGTTGGTTTTATCCTTCTAATTATTAGAGTTCATTACCAGCGTGCTGCTTACAGAAGAAAAAACAACCAGTGAGGCTTATGTTCTATTTTGTTATTTAATTATTTGTATTACCATAGCTCCTACAAGCCCCAGTCAGCGGCCAGGACCCCGGTGGGATAGGCACAGTATAAACACAGAACAAAAAGACTGTCCCTAGATCTCCCTTTTGTGTAAGTGTATAGTTCCCACTGTCCAAGGAAGCTGGACAGACACCCAAATGGCTGCTGCTGGTCAAGCGATTCACTGGCCACACCAAGTCAGCAGTTTTACTAGCCAACTCCAGGGATCCCTGGTGTGATAAGAATCGGGCAGTCATTCAGGTACGCAGCCTGACCCCTGAGATACGAAGAGCACTGAAGTTGAAAAGTTCACTTGATCCCGTGTGTTCATTCCTGGAATGTACTGTCCCCTTGCAGTGAGTCACTGAAGCCGTCAGATGACATGTGATCACTAGCATTGGGTGAGTTCTGGTTACACTCAGGCTGATTCAAATGAGAAAATCAGTCCACCTTCAAAAACAGAAAACAAACCACCCACATTACTGAGCAAGTCATGTCTGGGTTTCTCAATAGTTATAAACTGACATCATTAGTTCAAAGAGAGAAATGGCCCCACTGATGCGTAAGAACGTTGCAATAGGATTCCTAATGAGTTCACTTCATTTAGTGCCCGGGCAGGTGGCACCACTTTAATAGCACATGATGCTGCTTCAGAAGGTTAAAATAGATACCCTGGTGTTGACAAAAAATGTGGGGATGGGGAAAGGGGTCATCATTAAACTGATTGGGCCAGAACAAGAGGTGCCTTGGAATAGTTCAGCACATCTTTAGTGGAAAAAAAGATGTGGCTTTCCATCACCTTTCTGCCCCCCAGTTCCTACAACTATCAGGAGATGGTTCAGTCCAGGGCAACTTTAGAGCATCCTCAGGAATCTTCTAAATTATGCATGCGTCAAGCGTCTGACGAAGTGGGTATTCACCCACGAAAGCTTATGCTCCAATACATCTGTTAGTCTTAAAGGTGCCACAGGACCCTCTGTCACTTTCTAAATTACACTGGCTTGTAATGGCCCCTGAGGGGCCGTTATGCTGGCAGGGTTCACCGGAGCACAGCAAGTGTGCTCCAGCCACCTTCATCCTCCATCTGCCTGCAGCACCTCCCTTACACCTGGGAGGCTTGGGCGGGGTTAGCAAAGAGACAGTTAAGCCAGCTTTGTGTCACTCATGGATTCCTCCATGCCAGGAGATGCCCCAGCTGCCCATTTAGGACTGGCATGAAAAGATGATCAGGCCAAGGATCAGGCCCATTACTAAAGCTGATAAACATTACAAATGATTTACAGGAAATCAGATATGCACAGTACAACTGAATAGAGCATAGCAAAGGGGATGATAAAAAGCTATTTTGCAAGGGCAGGGGTAGATATGTGAGAGCGAGAACTCCCTTCTGCTTCCTCAGCAAACGGGAGCGCAAAAGCCGTGGCTCTAGGCACATGCTCCTGTCTTAGGTCTTGTCTACACTACAAAGTTTTGTCAGCAAAAGCTGCCTTTTGCCGACAAAACAGGGGAGGTGTACACACTAGAAAGCTACTTTTGGTGGCAAAATGCTGATATTTTACCAACAAAATAAAGCCACCTCAACAAGAGGCATCAAGTTGAAGTGACAAAGCATCAGTTTAGAAACACTGCTGTTTGTTTTGTCAACAGAACTGGCTTCCGTCAGTATCCCACAATGTCTGCTGTGACCGCTCTGCTCACTGTTTTGATCTCTGCTACCCTGCAAGCATGCACCCCTCCCCTAGGGTGACCAGATGAGAGGAAGGAAATATCAGGACACATGGGGTGGGGGGTCCACCGGCGGAGAAAAAAAAAAGCTGCTAGCAGAGTGAAATATCAGAGAAATTGTGTCCCGACCAAACACCTAAATATCGGGACGTTTCCGATTTTATCGGGACGTCTGGTCACCCTCCCCTCCCCTTTCAAAGCCCAGGGAAGTATCTGACAGCTGAGCATGCTGTTCCGTTTGGAGAACAAAGAGCAAATCATTGGAATGCTCCTGTTCTGCCGGGCACTAGGAACACAGGGGCAGGCAGACTGCTGCTGCAAGGAGCAGAGTGTGTGAGTGGTGGGGGGGAAACGACACTGCTATGCTGCTTTGACATTCCTCAGCATGGAGAGCTCAGAGCTGCTCCAGCATGCAGCTCCCTGCAGCTGAGGAGGCTGTGGGAGAACTCAGAGGGAATCACAGAACCATAGGCAGGAGGCAGAGTAGGCTGCTTCTGGAGAGACTGCTGTGCCAAGCAGAGCCGGGGACTGACATGGGGGGATGTCCCCCTTCCCTTGCCTCAGGATAGCAGCCTGCTGTCTTCCCTGCACCAGACACACCACTCTCCTCTCCCTCACACACTTGAGTTTAAAAAAAAAAGCGGCTGACAATCTACTAGGATGCCCCTAGAATGATGGGATTGAGAAACCTGCATCATGCGATGCTGTACCTGCCCCATGAGGCACTGCAAACCCTCACCAAAGCACCCTGAGCCAGTTGCATAGTGGGATAGCGACCACAGTGCACTGTGTCGATGCAAGAGCTGCTAGTGTGGATGCGCTCTGCTGACTCAAAGAGCTAGTGTGGACATGCAACAGCGTTTTTTATTAAAGCACTTTAGGGCTAGTCTACAATACCCGCCCGGATCGGCGGGTAGAAATCGATCTCTCAGGGATCGATTTATCGCGTCTCATCTAGACGGATAAATCGATCCCCGAATTGACGTGCTTACTCCCACCTCGTCAGGAGGAATAAGCGCCGTCGACGGGCAAGCCGCAGCAGTCGATTTGCCGCCGTCCTCACAGCGGGGTAAGTCGAAGAGGATACGCCGAATTCAGCTACGCTATTTGCGTAGCTGAATGTGCGTATCTTAAATCGCCCCCCCCCTTTAGTGTAGACCTAGCCTTAATTAAAGTGGCATAACTTTTGCTAACAAAACTTTGTAGTGTAGACAAGGCCTTACTCTAAATCCCACAGAAACCCCTGTAGTAACAAGTGTAATATCCGAATGACAGAGCAGACTAGATATTGGACTCTGTGGGTAGGGAAGGGGTGCAAGGGATGGCTGTACTGACTGTATCAACTTCCACAACCCTGCAGGGATATATGGATAACTGATTTCAGTTAGAACTGGCTTCACCAGCTTAACTCATTCCAGTTCCCCAACTGCATTGTGAAAAAGCCATTTAGGGCCTTATCCAATTCACATTGGTTTGAATAGGAGTTGGATCAGACCCCTTACAGGGGATCACCGGGACTAACAACAGCAGGGGAGAATGGCTTTTCCAGACCCAAGCTGCCATGTGAGCCAGGCGTCAGGGCCTGTCTCTGACCTTTGGCAGATCACTGCTAAAGTTTGCAAATGACACAAAAATTGAGGGAGTGGTAAATAGTGAAGAGGACAGGTCACTGACACAGAGCAATCTGGATCTCTTGGTAAACTGGGTGAAGCAAACGCTATGCATTTTAATATGGTGAACTGTAAATGTATACATCTGGGAACACAGCGTGTAGGCCATACTTATAGGACGGGGAAAGCAATGACTCAGAAAAGGATTTGAGGGCCATGGTGGATAATCAGCTGAACATGAGCTCCCAGTGCAACACTTTGGCCAAAAAAGGTAATGCCGTCCTGGGATGCATAAACGGGGAAGCTTGAGCAGTAGTAGAGAGGTTATTTATCTCTGTATTTGGCACTGGTACAACCATTACTGGAATACTGTGTCCCGTTCTGATGTTCACAATTCAACAGTGATGTTGATAAATTGGAGAGGATTCAGAGAAGAGCCATGAGAATGATTAAAGGGTTAGAAAACCTGTCTTATAATGATAGACTCAAGGAGCTCAATCTATATAGTTTAACAGGGAGAAGATTAACAAGGGACTTGATTGCAGTCTATAAGTACCTACATGGGGAACATATATTTGATAATGGGCTCCTCAATTTAGCAGGGAAAGGTATGATGTGATCCAATGGCTGGAACTTGAAGCTAGACAAATTCAGACTGGGAATAAGGCATAATTTTTAGCAGTGAGGGTAATTAACCATTGGAATAATTTATCAAGGATCATGATGGATTCGCTATCACTAAGAATTTTAAAAGATCTCTTCTAGGAATTTTGGTGGGTGGTGGGGGAGTCCTATGGCCTGTGTTACACAGGAGGTCAGACCAGATCACCACAATGGTCCCTACTGGCCTTGAAATCTATGAATCTTGAGATCCACAGGTTCCCGGGCCACAGCAGTGTTCCAGTTCTGACAAAAGCCAGGCTAAAGGAACATGTCACCTACCAACTCTTTTCCGCTTTGTTTCAAGTTGCCCAGCCAACCTCAGCATGTCATAGCCAGCATTAAACATGATCCTTTGGAGAACAGAGGTGATGTGTAGGGACAGTAAGTGACATTACTAACACAGTGTGCCCATAGTCAAAAGTACTCCTGGGGGAATTCTGCACCACTGCACACTCGCAGAATTCATGTCCCCTTTCCAAGGGGGGAGCAAAGGGAAGCTGCAAGAGCAGTCACACAGCCCTCCCCAGTGGTGCGGGTGTGTAGTTTTGGGCACCCGGAGCAGCTGGCAGAGAGGTAAATCACTGGCGGGGGGCTGGGGATGCCCTGGCCGATGCCAGGTCAGACCCACCCATCCCCATCTGCCCAACCCCTGTGCATCTGCCCCAAGCACACCTCTTTGTACCCAGAACTCCCAACCGAGCTCTGTGCACCCAGATCCCCACACCGAGCCACTGAAAATAAATACAAATTGGGAAACACATCAAAACTTGATTCACCAGATTCTTAATGGGCCAGTTTCACACTACCGCAGGGCTTCATGACGGCTAAGATGCATGATATGGTGCGTGGCTGGTGCACCACCACAGAACAGAAACAAATAATCGAATAGCAGGTTGTGACCTTTCCTAGCAACCTAAACATTCTAGCTCACGAATCTGGCCATCACATACAGTCCCCAGCTAAAACCTCTCCAACGTATCATCAGTGATCTACAACCCATCGTGGACAACGATCCCTCACTTTCACAGGCCTTGGGTGGCAGGCCAGTCCTCGCCCATAGACAACCCGCCAATCTGATGCATGTTCTCACCAGTAACTACACACCGCACCATAGTAACTCTAACTCAGGAACCAATCCATGCAACAAACCTCAATGCCAACTCTGCCCACATATCTACACCAGCGACACCATCACAGGACCTAACCAGATCAGCCACACCATCACCGGTTCATTCACCTGCACGTCCACCAATGTAATATACGCCATCATATGCCAGCAATGCCCCTCTGCTATGTACATCGGCCAAACTGGAAAGTCACTACGTAAAAGGATAAATGGACACAAATCAGATATTAGGAATGGCAATATACAAAAACCTGTAGGAGAACACTTCAACCTCTCTGGACACACAATAGCAGATTTAAAGGTAGCCATCCTGCAACAAAAAAACTTCAGGACCAGATTCCAAAGAGAAACTGCTGAGCTCCAGTTCATTTGCAAATTTGACACCATCAGATCAGGATTAAACAAAAACTGTGAATGGCTAGCCAACTACAAAAGCAGTTTCTCTTCCCTTGGTGTTCACACCTCAACTGCTAGAAGAGGGCCTCCCTGATTGAACTAACCTCGTTATCTCTAGCCTGACTCACTCTTGTTTGCATATTTATACCTGCCTCTGGAAATTTCCACAACATGCATGCAAAGAAGTGGGTATTCACCCACGAAAGCTCATGCTCCAATACGTCTGTTAGTCTATAAGAGCCACAGGACTCTTTGCTGCTTTTACAGGAAAATATAAAAACACTCTTTGACATTATTTGCCTCTCCACGCAGACAAGCAGCTCCAAACCTTTTCATTTGTAAATTTATCTCAGCCACCAGCACTGCTATGAAATTATTTCCTGAATAGGCTGTATACGTCCACCTTTCCCTGTCTATACCAGGCTACACTTTCCATGCGAATGTACACATTCACCCCTCTGCAGAGGACTAGCACAAGGCCAATGCACCAGTTAAGTGCTTCTCAATCATATTTTGAGGGCTTAATTTGGAGTAAAATGTTTCACGGATCTTATATGGTCCCTTAATGACATGTTCTCTGATCTGTCACCCCACCTACCCTCAAATCCATTCACTGGCTTCTCCTTTTATGCCTCAGATTCAAGGTCCCCATCATCACTTTTTAAGCCTCTATTCTACACTGTCCCTGCCTGCATTTTCTCCTATACTTTCTCTCATACTCTGCCCTCTGTCCGAAGCTTCCATCTTTAACGCTGCCTTTCTCCCAGAAACACAGTTAGGCTCCTATTCAGCAAAGCACGAGCTCACCTTTAAACATGTGAGTTGTCCCATTGACTCCAGTGGGATTACCAACATTCTCAGAGTTAAACACTTGCTTAAGTACTTTGCTAAACTGGATCCTCAGTCCACAAATCTTTCCAGGCTCAGTGTGCCTGTAAAAACGTTCCTTTCTCCTAAAGCTGCCCCCCCAACATAAAACACTGAGTATCTAAAATTGACTGTTCTGTTCCCCTTCTCTGTTAACCTATCACCCATTGGGCAAGTGGTGTCAGCCAGAAATTAGAAACCTGATCTAGTCTTGTTCCTGCAGTCATTAAATATTGGTACAGTATGTCTGCCAAACTTCTATTAATAAATCACCTCTCTCTCTCTCTCTGCCACTGGGCTATTCTATGATAAAAGTCCAGCCCTTCCCGTCCCCTCCACCCCCCACTTCCCTCTTCTTTGTACTTCACAGATTCTCAGGGACTGCTTTCAACACTCTGCTAGCTCCTAATCTTTTGAAATGTGTCGATCATACCCACTCTCTAAACCAGCACACATCAGAGGAGGAGGAATGTTGAAATCAATGGTATTACTCACATGAGCAAGGGTTACAGGATCACGCTCCTTTGAAATGTAATGCTGTGGGCAGAATATGTACAAACAAGCAAAAAATATCATAAGATTTGGTATCAACAGGAATTGACCTATGTACACACAACAACAGAAAGAAGATGACTGTGTATATTACAGGAAAAATACATCAACAGTAAATTGTTAACCAAATAATTCCTAAGCTAAGTCAGCTATTATAAGAAGACTTACCAACATCTCTCAGAAATTTAGAACCCTCTGGAAATTTCTTCTAGGTTTCTTTCAGACTCTATGTGCGAGAATGTGCAGTGCTCTCCTTTTAAATCTTCCAATACTCTCAAGAAGGGACTTCAAAAACAGAGTAATCAAGTTGTCCCTTTTCACTCCTGTCACCATTTACCAAGTCTTAGCACCAATAACCTTCTCAGTGAGTCCCCAGCTCCACACTGAACTTGAGAGCAGTTAGACTCACAAATGAGTAAAGCATGTAGCACGCGCGCACACACACACACACACCCCCTCATCCTCACCCTCCCTCTGTAGAAATGCTTTGTGGACATCTCTTCAGGTTCTATTCTACCAGCTGGAGTGCTCCGACATCACAAATCTAACACAGGAGTGCTGGATGAAAGCATAGCGGGCAGTGAATTTGAAAATAAGATAATTTCTCTTTTACTCTTCCTGCTGCTTTATCCTAATGTTATTTTTTATACTTTTCCATAAGGGATGGGCGTTATTTTGCACTATACAGTATATTTAGTCATCATCATCCCTAGTGCTTATATAGCTCTTTGCATCAGTAGGTCTCAAAGCACTTTACAAAGGAGGGCAGCATTATTATCCCCATTTTACAGATGGGGAAACTGAGGCAAGAGAGGTGGCTGACCTGACCAAGCTCAACCAATGGTTGAACCAGAATAGAACCCAGGTCTCCTGAAACCCAGTCCAGCGTGATGCCCACTAGGCCACACTGCTATAGTTTACATGTCTGTGGTACCTGAAAAGCATCTCTCTAATATACACACAAATGAAAAGCTTTAAAAGAAGGGCTTTGTAAGTGCTCTGCCATTTTTTGTCCAAACAAAAATGTTCAGTGAATAACAAGTAGAACTGACTTTCCAGGAAAGATCCAGTCAGACATCCTCAAGACAGGACAACTTGAAAGGAGAAGTTGGCAGAGCAAGAGAGAGTTAAAAGTTTACCCTGAAATGAGAGCCCCTCACTATCTAGCTAGCTATCTAAGCTGCTTACGTGGCTCCCATGCTCGCTGTTGCATCCGAGCATCTCACAATTTTTAATGTGCTTATCTGCACAACACACCTGTGAGGTAGAGAAGTGCTATTATCCCGTTTTACATATGAGGAACTGCTGTACAGAGAGACTAAGGGCCAGACTTTCAAAGGCCCGTAGGTGGGATTCACAACGGTATTTTGGCACCTAATTCCCATTGAAATCAAGGATAGTGTCCATTTTTTCTTTTGCATAGAGACTGTCTGGCCCATGATGGCATATATCACATTGGTAGATGTACAGGTGAACGAGCCCCCGATGGTGTGGCTGATGTGGTTAGGTCCTATGATGGTGTCCCTTGAATAGATATGCGGACAGAGTTGGCAACAGGATTTGTTGCAGGGATTTGTTCCTGGGTTAGTGTTTTGTTGTTGCTGGTGAGTATTTGCTTCAGGTTGGGGGGCTGTCTGTAAGAGAGGACTGACCTGTCTCCCAAGTTCTGTGAGAGCGAAGGTTTGTCCTTCAGGATAGGTTGTAGATCACAAATCAGACACAAATCAGACATCAAGAATCGTAACATTTAAAAACCAGTAGGAGAACACTTCAATCTCCCTGGACACTCAATAGGAGACTTAAAAGTGGCAATTCTTTAAGAAAAAAACTTCAAAAACAGACTCCAATGAGAAACTGCAGAACTGGAATTAATTTGCAAACTGGACACCATCAAATTAGGCCGAAATAAAGACTGGGAGTGGCTGGTTCACTACAAAATGTAATTTTTCCTCTGCTGATACTCACACCTTCTTGTCAGCTGTTGGAAATGGGCCACCTTGATTACATTGGCCTTGTTAGCACTACAAAAGTAATTTCCCTCCCTTGGTATTCACCCTTTCTTGTCAACTGTTGAGAATAGGCCACTTCCACTTTAATTGAATTGGCTCATTAGCACTGACCCCCATCCCGCCACACACACACTTGGTAAGGCTACTCCCATCTTTTCATGTGCTATAATATACATACATTCTGCGTACTGTATTTTTCACTCCATGCATCTGATGAAGTGGGTTTTAGCCCACAAAAGCTTATGCCCAAATAAATTTGTTAGTCTCTAAGGTGTCACAAGGACTCCTCGTTGTTTTTGCTGATATAGACTAACATGGCTACCACTCTGAAAAATGTTAAGGATAGTTTAGTTGCCCAACCTGCTTAGATGATTTGAAAATCCCACTAGGCTCCTAGCTACATATTTAATTGTCTAAGGACCTTCAAAAATCTGGCTCTAAGTGACTAGAGGTTCCTGCAGAGAAGTTTCCCAAATAATAAGACGATAGTAGTAATAAATAATAAGGTATTGATAAAATTAAATATACAGTTTTATTACTGTTTTGACAAAAAATTCACAATTGGAGCTTGAATTTGTGTGTACAAATTCACCTTGAGAAGCCTGCCTCTGATTCTTGACAGCATAACTTCTCAGAAATTATTATTTAACAGCATATTTCACAACCTGTATTAGCTTGCTACTTGCTACTTACATAGCTTCATCAGTGCAAGGTTTTACTACACAGAGTTAGCAAACTAGGCCTCAGTCCTACAAAGAGAACAGTGTAGAGGGAACCTGGCATCTGTGCAGAGTCCCACTGATTTCAGTGCGGCTCTGTGTCAGGTCAAGGGTCTGCCCCCATAATTCACCTAACAGGGTCAGAGCTCAACTGTGGAAGTTCTACATCTATTATATACAGACACTGATATTTAGACTTTGTAAGATTGTTTTGTACCCTCAGTGTTTTCACTATGAATGAAACATTCATATCCCAAAACGTAACTGAGATTTTACTCTGCCTGTCTTCCAACATAGTGGTTTTCAACTTGTAGTCCACAAACCCCTGGGGGTCTGCAGACTTTGTCTAAGATTTCCAAAGGAGTCTGCACCTCCATTCAAATTTTTTAGGAGTCCGCAAATGAAAAAAGGTTGAAAACCACTGTACTAACAAAAAAGAAGAGAAATTGACATCAGCCAGAAATAATACATGTAGCCACTGGAGGTCACTTTTGTTTCAGCTATCTCGAGCTTTAGAGCGCTTGGTTTATCAAAAGAGTATTAAAAAGTCAGAAGGGTGCATATGGAATTTTATCTGACAATGTTCATTTAATTCCAGGCCATTTTGTGACCCACAAATTTGGTTTCTTGTGAATCATTTTTATAAAAAGGCTATTTTCATCAAAACCATTCCAGATTTCAGAGGTTTGCAACATAAATTTATTTTTGCCCGAAAGCCATTTTGAAATTTAAAAAATGAATAAATCATATTTTAAATTCAAACATATGAACAGTTTAGATCAGTGGTTTTCAATCTTTTTTCATTTGCGGACTCCCCCTAAAAATGTCAAATGGAGGTGTGAACTCTTTCGAAAGTTTGCAGACCCCTAGAGGGGTCCATAGACCACAGTTTGAAAGCCACTGTTCTATGGTAACAACAACAACCTTTTGCAGATCCCTTACACATAGTCTGCGGACCCCAAGGGGTCTGCGGACCACAGGTTGAAAACCACTGGTTTAGAGTGAAAATGAATCTATGTGCTTTTCATGAAACTGGATCATTATTGAAAATCATTAACAAAATATTAAAATCTCATGCTTGGTTTGTGCATTAAACACTGTGCGCACATCTACCATTTAACTCAAAGGCTACACGTGCCAGACTGATGCTGCCAATGAGGAAGAGAGGAGAAAAAGTAAAACAGTAACACAGTATACACCAAAAAAAGGGGTCAGAGCCTGCAAAATCATACCCCTACCAGTAGTCATTATTCATGTGATGAGTCTAATTGACTTCAAGGAGATTACTCATATGAGTAAAGTTCTGCTGGACCAGTCTCTACCATTTGGTTTGTTCGCTCTCCTTTGACTTTTGTTTATTCAGGACCTCATGAATAAACAATATCTCCATGGCAAAGCAGGGAGGGGAAGATGATTGCAGCACAGATAGACCTGAGCTGGCTAATGATGAAGCCAGCAGCACGGGCTGTATAAGCTCTCCTGGGACCCTGAGTAATTATCCAGGTGACTAGCCCCACTGAAGTCCATGTCGCCCGAATTCACTGCTATCAGTATATGAGCTAGCTAGATTAAAGCTAACTCATATGTATCTACACGTGCTTCAATGACACCCCTCCGATAGCAGTATACACAGCCGCTTTTGATTAGACCAGCACACATACTACTAGATTCCGCTGCATTCACGATATGCACAGGGCAGCAAACGTTCAGTTCCTACATCAATAACTCGCAGCTGTGATTCTACAAACTCAGCACTGCGCTTTAGCCAAATAAAAGAGAGAGAGATTGCAGCTGAATACCTTGATAGGCGTTCTTCAAGTCAGGTGTGGAAGTCAAACTAGGAGACCCAACCGTGCAGAACTCCATATGCTGAACTAGAATAGGGAATGGTTGAAGTGCATGAAGCACTGGGCTCAAAGCTTTCAAATAAAGGTTAATTTTAACTATACCATCTTGTATGAAATGTTGATACCAACCAAAACCTGTAATAGTAAGATAACATTAGAGGCATTTTTCCAGTAATCCTACTGAGTTAAGGTGTTGGCGATTATTTTATTTAGCAACTTGCTCCTGTTTCTTTACACACACAAAACTCCTATTGATTTCAATGAGCCATATTGGGAATCCGAGATCAGCCCAAGAGTTTGTTAGTGAGGAATGGGAAACAAAAAGAAAACAAAACACCTGGCAGGGATGGTTTAGATAATACTTAGTCCTGCCTTAGTGCAGGGACTAGCCCTGATGACTATCAAGGTCCTTTCCAGCCCTACATTTCAGATTCTCTGATTCTAAAATAGAAGGGAGGGAAATCATCTGGAATCTCTGTTCTGGTTTTTATTTTACTTTTTAAATATTTTACAGTCCTTTAAATGTCCGGGGAATAAAGAGATTTATTTACGTCAGTTTTCCTTCCCATCTAAGGGCTAGAGCTCAACAGGATGGGATTAACTAGATTGATTCTTGTATGGTGTTTTACTAAATAAGCCACTAATTACATGAAGTAGTATTAAATAATAAGCGGTGCTACAAGTCGCTGTTGCTGTTCCATCACACTGACAAGGAGTTCATGGTGTGTGTCCAGGAAATAACTTTATTTTCCCACTAATGTTAAAATCCAGATGTAACCTTTCTGCCAGGCGGAGCCAGCAGCAACAGGGCTGAGTTCAATACCTTTCCATCAATACAACACAGAAGCGGCTCGAGCCCCCACCCAGTAACCTGGGAAAATTACACACCATCCCTGGGTGCCTCTGAGAGGCAATACTGCCCCACTCACAAGCACAAAGTCTGAGTGTAGAAAAGAAACTTTTAATAAAAGGAGGAAAGTAACTCAGCATTAATTTGGGAAAACACAGCAAACAGGGTTCATAACATAAACCATGAGCAAAAGACCCACCCTCAAGTAAGTTGTGCAGTGTCCTTTTCCCTCAGGTTCTTAAGTTCAGCAATCCAAAAGTCTCTTTCACGTGCCAGTCCCTTCTCTGCACTCCACTCACAGTTGCTGTCCTTGGTCAGTGCAGACCCAGAATTCAGAGGTGCATCTGCAGAGTTCACCTCCCACCCTGGGTGGGGGTAAGGAGGAACCTTACTTGCTCCACGGCTCAGGCACTCACCTGCTGGCCACTCTCTGCGCCTCTCCATCAGCCACCTTGCTGGCCACTCACTGAACCTCTTCAGCCACTCAGTTGCCAGCTGACTGTCAGTCACTTTTTGCTGCCACCTGCCTCTCTGCTGTGACTTCTGCACATCAGTCTTGGTGATTTCCAGGCTGGGTAGAAACACTGCCCCATCTCAATTGATTTCAGCTCTGATTGATCATTTAAAATAACAAAAGAGGCTGCTAATGAAGCCTATTTAGCTATTTCTTTGAACATTGGGGAGGAACAGATTAAACCAGATCAGGAGAACCCTTAGGGAGGGTTTGCAATCCTCCTGGCTGAGACACCTGTCCCCACCCCTCTTACCTTCACAGGGCTCTGGCATTCGAGCCCCTGGCTTAACGAGGTCCTTTCAGGTAAAGGTGACCCCTCCCTTACTTGGGACAGGTTAAGCACAGTCCTGCTTCCCTGTATTCCTACAATAATTACAACATTTTGGTAAAAACATTTCACTACTCCTGCATTCAGTACTAAAGTGATTTGTAACCCATCACCAGACAAAGTTGGTTACTTTGAGTAAAAAAAAACAAAAAAAAACCCAACAACGCTTTATTTGCTGGATATCTAAGCAGAGCAGGAGCAAACTGTATTTACATAAACTCACCCAAAGTCTCTCCCTCTCTCAGCTAGCTGTTAGGGAAGAATTCATTCCCTGCTTATAGAGATAAAAAGTAAAGTTTCACTGATATGTTTGAGAAAAGTGCCAAGGGAAAATTGATAAGGGTAGCCGATATGACTCTCAGAAGGAGAGTGTCCAATCTCTGCTACTTCCTTTGTCTTTTCTTCATTTTCTAGGTGTCTTGCATGTAGACTGTAAGCTCTTTGAGGCAGAGAACAGATCTAGTTGTATCTCTGTAAAATTCAAAGCCAGTGGAAACCATTGCATTGACTACAATGTGGAACAGACCCTAAAGCAGCATGCAAAATTTTGGTGCTCTATAAATACTGATTAAAACCTCAGCCTGCCAGGCCTTCCTGAAAACAGGTGTCTATATAAACATCTAAATAAATGCATCTATAGAAGACTTCCTTGCCTTCCTCACAGAGACCTGAGAATGTGTTTGTAAAATGCTTGTGTGGTATACTCCATTATTGCTAGTGATCAAATCTACCTTCAGTGCCCAGCCACAGTGACTATAACCTCCTGCTACTCAGTGACCACTGGGAGAGTTCTCCTTTAGCTCCAGGGGGAAAGGCCTGTGGTTTTAGTACTGAACATTCTTGCACCACTGCCGGCCAAGGTGGCTGTGTAGATAAAGCTGCCGTTTGTTAAGCAGCGATGATTCAAAGTGCTGTAACTGCTAAGTGGTATTATTGCAGGGCACACAGACACCAGAACTGGGTTCTTTAGTAAAGTATTATGAAAGTATTAGAGACTGACACAACTCTGACACCCCTTCTGCCCCAACACCTTCATAGCCCAAAAAAGAAAAAATGAATAAAATGTAAAAACTAAACCAATCCCACTTCCCCACCCCCAAACAGATCTTTTACCCATCAAAGGGAGAAGAGCCAGAGACTCTGGGACATCCACTAGGGACTATGCTGTTGATTTGATGTTCAGGGTGCTCAGATACTACAATGATGGGCAACAGGATAAAACCCTGAGGCCAGATCTACACTACAGACTTATATTGGTACAATTATGTCACTCATGGGTGTGAAAAATCCACCCCCCTGAGCAACACAGTGAGACCACTCGAACCCCTGGTGTAGACAGCACTATGTCAGCGGGAGAGCTTCTCCCATCGACACAGCTACCACCTCTCATGCAGGTGATTAACTATGCTGACGGGAGAGGCTCTCCCATCAGGATCTTCACTTAAGCACTGAAGTGGCACCGCTGCAGCTGGACTGAGGCACCATTTTAAGTGTAGACCTGCCCTAAGACAGCCAGCCAGAGAATTACATTAAGGTTTGTATTGCGTAGGAAATGGAAATGAATAGCTTCAATTTTCAAAAATATGCAAACTGTTACATTAAATGAAAGAGAAAATGTTCTATGTGCATTTCTTTCACACCTGCACCCATAAGCATTATATGGCTGATCTGCACAAAAGTTCTGCAGATTGGTTGTTGCTACCAAAATCCCTTTGATGAATCTAGGCCTTTAACACTTCATATTTTGAGCAGAACTCTCAAATGTGACAACTGTTCATGTCCTTGGTGTTTCAGAAACTGGCCAGGAGGTTCATGTTGCACTGAAGGCACTCATGACATTCAGTGCCTTGCAAAAGACACCTTCTTTACCTCCAAGATGCTTGCAGATTACAGTGATTTATTTGTAAGAGGAAACCTGGTACATTTCCATCCCCTCTCAGCTCTCTCTTTTCCTGTTCAAGTGTTTGATCACTTCTCAGCCAAGCAATTCATTTTTCCACAGCTTGCATTTTCATTTGCAATATATTTTATAAAGTTTCCTATACCTCAGCCCTAGAAAGTCACAGGGACAACACAGAGATCTACAGAGCCTGAATTCAGTGCCTAGGCTCCTATCCAATAAATGGGGAGAAATAGGTGCCTTTAACTATGACCACAAAGATAGCATGCCAGGCAGGGAGCCACCTAATCTAGCCAGTGGGAGATGCTGACCAGGCAAGTACATATTAATGTATTTAGGTCACAGGTTAAAACCAAACCAAATCAGTAATGATCAAAAACGGTTATCATGTGATGG
The DNA here is from genome assembly GCF_027887155.1 of Malaclemys terrapin pileata. Taxonomy (NCBI): domain Eukaryota; kingdom Metazoa; phylum Chordata; order Testudines; family Emydidae; genus Malaclemys; species Malaclemys terrapin. The sequence continues at coordinate 179,682,576 of NC_071507.1, read as the reverse complement.
CTGGAGTGAGAGAGGTATGGTATCCTTCCAGTTTGCAAGTGTGGACATGTGCCCACATCATGGAAAACACCGCCAGTTGGAACTAAGAGCTTGTCTACATGGGGAAGTAGCCCAAAATAGCTATTGCTGCATAGTTATTCCACACTAGCTCCTCATATGGACACTGTTAATGCAGAATAAGAATGTCTGGGGTACTCTACATTCACACCCTAGCTTAAGTCCCAATAGCTTCCCCATGTAGATAAGTCCCAACACTAAGTCCCCTTGGGGCCAATTTCAACAGGTGCTCAGATGCCATGGGAAAGGGCCTATCATAAAAATCATAAATAGAATAGACAAGAGGCTAGCTATTGACTGGGTGTAGAGATTAACTAACCTAGACACCTTATACTGCCCTTGCCCATGTTCTGTCCATACTGTGGATAGATAGAGGAGTTCAGGCCCTACTGCCATCAGTCTGGCATCATTCACATGGGAGTTTCCACCCAATTAAGAAGAAAGGATTTTTTGTGTGGATGGGTTTCATTTCTGAAATTCAGATTTTGACTCAGCTGTGTCCAAACTGTGCGTTCCCTCTTCGCTCAGACCCCACAGAGCAGCAGCAGGGTTACCCTCACACACTAGTCCTGCAGAGCTAAGGATGCAAAGGTGATACAGACAGACATTCTACTACTTTTCTCTACCCTGCCAACTCCCTGGCTGGTTGGTCCTGGGGTAAGCTGCTGGCTGCAGAAGCTCTGGTAGCACAGCTCCAGCAAATCCTTATTGTTGGGAGTTGAGGGGGGTGGGAAGGATGTCAGCAGACACCATTAGGGGCCTCGCAATGATTTATTCCCCTTCCCGTAGGAGGAAGGGAATGATTGAACCTATACCAGTTTTTTCCCATCTCTCTACACTAGTGCATTTTGCAGTTCACCATATCATCATCTGCTGCATTATAAACCCAAATCCAAAGGCCTGCTAATGGCCATGTAAACACAGCTGTTGGATTTACCTGGAATTTTATAAAAAAGATGTAAGATATGCCAGAACCATAGACTAAATAATTGTGTTGTAATTTAGGTTTCTAGTTCTATTCCACTGAGTCTGAATTTGAGCAGTTTGTAAGTCCTTGATTCATCAGGGGGCCCATATAATACATTAGCATAAAGGCAAACATCATTTAGCATTTTCTCCTGAAACAATGTTTCTTGTAACTGCTAGAAAATAATCAAAGAGGGCAAAGAGACAGAACTAGTTATGCAAGTTTCTAATCCATAGTCCATCCTTCCTACTTATCCTATAATGAACAACAATGGTGGTTTGTTAAGCTCTTAACTAGATTTCTATTATAAGACTGAGTGATGGTTCTATTTAAATTCCTATACTGCGCTCAGAGACAAGTTACATGCGCTCCTTCCAGTGATGCATTACGTGACATAATTTGTCTCTGTTTTATGAGATTATTTCTCCAGTCCTCTCCCCAAAAAGGAAAATTATGTTTGACCCCCTCTACATTCCCCTTTGCATGACATTTTATGTGTGTGGTCTCTGCAGTGAATCAGAGGAAGCATTTTTGAGGGTATTTCTAAAAGTGAGAGAATTTTCACTTTGGGGAGATTATTTTGATAACATACCATCTTTAAAAATAAAAAATAGCTTGGCCTAGACACACCAAATGTGCATTATTATTCTATCCTCTGTTAGAATTAGCATCTTTCAATATTTGGGGGAAGGTTTGATTGTGGAGTTATTTACTGTGGACTCAAATACATGAGTTCTCTTATGGATGCTAAGGTCTATAATCTTCTGCATCTCCTAAGAGATTTCTACAGTTGAACTAGTCACCATACTCCTACTGAGTGTAAGCACTTCAATAAGTTTGTGGAGGCAAAACTGCCACACTCTTTAAAGTTCTCAGCAGAACTTCAGGTTTAAGAACTTAAGAAGTCAACAGTAGTTCCTTTGAATGAACTATAGTGCATCTGTTGCGAGCAAAAGTTCAAAATATGCCCATTACACAGTTGTCAATTCAGTGCAGAATAAATAGTTCCATGTAGCAATATTTGTGATATTTTTCCTTAACAATTAAAAAAATACTAGGGACATTCCAAGACAATAACTTTGTCTTAATCATAGAACATCAGGGTTGGAAGGGATCTCAGGAGGTCATCTAGTCCAACCCCCTGCTCAAAACAGGACCAATCCCCAGACAGCTTTTTGTCCCAGATCCCTAAATGGCCCCCTCAAGGATTGAACTCACAACCCTGGGTTTAGCAGATCAATGCTCAAAGCACTGAGCTATCCCTCCCACCCATTATGAGTGTAAATACATACCATTTAAGAAATCAGCCTTGGTAGAACATTGGCATTATGCATTAAAATTAAAAGCCAGGACATTTTTACATGTAAAGATTAACAAAATTAACCCTTCTTTAAAATCCGGAAATTCAGAGTTACATTTCTACAAAAAAGTTAAAACTGACTTTAGAGCATTGATCATCTTCTAAGTATACAACCAGCAATGCTTTATTCAGCCAACAGGTTCTCAAAGTGAACTGTAAATGCACAGCATTGCTTGCCCTGAAGTCTCCAATGTGTGGATCTGCAGCATGATTAAGTAACACATCCTCCTCCCCATTTCAAATATATTTGTAAATGTCTGTTGGTGGAAATAGAAATGAAAATCAAATCATCAGTTAAACACTTACACTGCTGGAGAAAAGTGGAGTAGATACAAGTCCTACCAGTTCTATTCTGTCTGATATATGAGGTTTTATACCATAGTTAGTAAAACTCTTCTACTGCTTGAAAATGTTGTGTATGTAGGTTTAGATTATAAGGCCTTACCCAAGACCAAGAAGATTCTGCAGGGGTTCCTCTGTGTCCTGCGTCTCCGGACGACATCTTGAGATGATCATTTTCCTCCATTCCCAGGGAATTCTTTACCCAGGAGTGCTAAAACTGGGTTTTGCTTTGGTCATAAACAAAAATGCTGCCTTCAAGTAATAGTTGTTGACAACAAAGATCCAGAGAAAATAATTTCACTGTGCTCATGTTTGCTTGCTAATTTTACCTGCTCAAGTTCTTGGAACCGAAGCCAGAGCAAGAAACATGAGCCCAATAAGCTAGTGCACACTTTCCTTTCAACTGACTCCTCAAGTATTCCAATTGAGTCACAAGCTTCAGTGGAAGGAAGGCGGCATTACAGACACAAAACACCTTCCAGATGGATGGTTTCTTTCTTATTTTGAAAGGGTTTTTTCTGGGCAGGCAATTTGCTGAGCTCCTCTAACTGTGAACAAAACTCTATGCAATTTGCATTCTGCAGGCATTTTAATGCATTAGATATGTCTTTAAAATTGGCCCCTAGTGTCATAACCCAATCGTATCCTCCTACACAACCCCGGAACTCCGCAGCTTAAATGTGGTTACATGGGTGTAACTGAAGATAGATTTTGGCCCTTAATACCTGCCTGTCTATTTGATTTTGTAGTGTGGAATGCTACAATTAGATTCACAAGTGTGTTTTTGTCAGAGCTAAGTTTAAAGAGAAATACAACTTCTTAAACCACTGGTTTTGCGTATGCCCAGCTGGGGAGTGTGCAGTTTCACAAACACTTAATGTAGTCCTCCTTTTGAATCCAGATAGCCTTTCCCCTTAAAGCTTCAAACTCTGCTACTTCCAGTCCAGCAGCTGAACGCTTTTGCAAATCCTACCAGTCAGAAATTTGACAGCAAATTAAAGATCTCTCCTGGTTTCATGCCAATACTTTCAGTGTAATTTATAAAATATCTTCTAACCACAGTATGGAATCACTGAACCAGGCACTAAGCTTCTATTGTAGAAGCACCAAACCAATCAGGAGTAGAAAAATGTTAAACTCAATTTTCACACTATAGAAGTAGTAATAAGTACGATATAAGTACTTCAAGTACAGCAGCTTTTCCTAGCTTTGGTGATTCATAATATCAGACCCTAAAATCACATTGTTCAGATTACACTCTTGCATTTCTATTATATTCTGTATTTACAGCAGGCCTAAAAGGATTTTCTCCAAAGAAAGTTTTTTCCTGTTTGCTCTTTACCTGAGAAATATCAGGAATGTCACTTCAGGTTTTGCTGGTGCTCTCTGATTGTGAGTTTTCTGAGCTTTCTTAATAGAAGATGCAGTGGTGTTTCTAATCTCTAGCAAACACAACTTTTCTCTCAAGAGTTTCAGATGTCTGAAATAAATAGCTGTTAAAAACAAAGTCTGAATAAAAATAATTTACACTCTTAATTATGTTTCACTTGTTTGATGCCTCTGATGTTTTAAAATTACTAGTTCTCTAAATAAAGCCTCATTTTCTGCTCCCTTGTATCTTTGGTTATCATTTGCATTTGTGAAGAAGGGATACAGTATACTTCCATTCTGATTTGATACCAGTTTGTACCCACTGTTCAGAGCTGGAAAAGAGCAGGGCCCTTTTTTTCAGGAAAAGCAGCGTAGCCAAGGCCTGGATTCCTAATATTAAAAACTAATGCAGGGGGAGGAGCTATATTCTGTTCTTCTTTATACATGAAAGAATTTATAAAGATTACAAATCCATTTTTTTTCCTTCATAGATATCTTTAAGAGTGTGACCTAGATCAAATGATTATTAGACTCCGCCTATCTAACTTAAGACAAAATTCTCCAAGGTTTCGGGGAGATATTACTTATGTATGGGTGACTAGAGTCCAAAGCTAACCTACTCCCATTGAAATAAAAGGCAGTTCCTCCATTTACGTCAATGGGAACAGGATTGGTCTCTTGGCCCTTTAAGTTTATTCGACACAGTGACAGCTGGAATTCCTTGCCTCACAGGCTCAGCGGCTGTCTGTTCAGTGAGGCACGCTAAGATGATTTTCGGGTATGTCATGAGGGCTGCTTTTAAATCTGCCAGTCTGACCCCTTCTGGTTTGTGCTTTATTAATGTCACTGTGTAGTGTTGAAATAAAATTGTGATTGAATGAACTGAGCCCAGGATCAATACATCTGTTACTTCATGTTAAGGCTTCCAAATCTTTCCATTCAGTTGTTTAACTTCACTTGCTATTTATAGCAAGCTATTACAAGATACTCCTAGAGTCAGTTATAAACAAACTATCGGCACCACCAGGGAAATGCTAAATGCAATGACAGCCTCAGCTCCCTGGATGGAGGGGGCATGAAACTTCTCAACTTCTCCATAGCAAGCACTTCTCTGAAGGTTATAGCCCTAGGGTGAGGTAGTTCCTTTCACTAACCAAATACTCTCTGAGACTGTTGCTTGGGCTTTGCTCAAGAGTGCGTCCAAAGGAGTGGCTTCCACCTCCAAAGACTTCTAGTAAGATCCAACCCTTGAGGAGGACAAACAAGATGTCCCAACCTGAGTCCCTCTGCTGCAGTCCTCCCCACTTTGCCCATCAGCCTGGAAGAGCAGTAGAGGGCAGATACCCACCTCTCCTCCAATGCCCTACACCTTGATCTTCCTGCTGGGACAGTCCGTTGTCCATCCACAGGTGCTGAAGAGCCTCCTGCAGGGCACCATGCATTATCACCTGGTCAGCTGTCCAATATCCTCCTGCTGAGGGTCAGCAACCCCAGACTGCTCTACAACTCTGTGTCCACTACCCTGGGTTTTCAGAGACCTGGTCTGCCATTTTCTCCAGGACATCTGTTCCTATAACCACCATGCTGAACACTGCCAGCCTGAACTATGAGAGATACTGGCCATCTGCTGTCCCATTTGGACCAGAAATATCATGTCTAGAAAGAGGACCAAGGCTGTTCTGGCTCTCCTCTCTGGGCTTAGCTCTCCCTCTATGGCTTTCATAATGGGAGAGAGACACAAATGGTAGAGTCTGTGCCCTCCTCGCTAGTGTGGACTGCTCTGGTACCCAACACCATCCTGAAAAGCTTCATCCAGGCCTGGGACTCATTATTTGCATTGTGGTAGTACCTAGAGTCCCCAGCTGAAACTAGGGCATCATTGTGCTCTCTGTGCACACAGTCCCTACCACAATCTAAATCGATAAGACAAAGGGTGGAAGAGAAAATGGGGTGAAGTGACTTGCTTAAAGTGATAAACACATCAGTGGTAGAGTCAGGAATAAAACCTAGGTCATCAGACCACACTGCCTCACAGGCCATATGTGCAGTGATCCCTCCCTCACTCCATTAAAGGGATGGCAGGGTGCTCAACATACACCTCGTGCCTGCCTGTACAAGACAGCATTATTACAGTCTACACTAGCTTTAGCTCCATGTTCCAAAGGACAGTCTGAAGCATCAGGATCTACCCTCTAACTGTTAACCTTTATGTATAAATCTGTTGTTTCTATGGCATTGGCTGTGTTGGCAAGATTGCGTAGCTAGTTATGTGTAAATAGATATGTTGCATATTCGCCTGAAGTGTTCCTTTAAATAATAAATCAGGAGCAGTGGCACAGGAGCCAGCAAACAGAGCTGAAAACAGGGGAGCTTGAGGGACACCTATGTGTGTGGTGTTCTGGTGTTTGTTTGTTTTTGTTTTTCCTTGCTAGTGTAGGTGGGAAGGCTATGACAGATAACAAGGCAGCAGTGGTAGTGACCCAAGGAATGGAAGGGACAATGAAGATGACTGGATGGGGAACCTGAAAAGAACTTCACTTGGATGAAGTGCCACCTGATAGAGCAGATGGAAAAGAAGATCTGAGGTTTGGAGATGCAGGTAGAAACTATGGCTGAATTTCAAAGGGGATTTGAGCTAATCATGGAGGGAAGGGAAGAGGAAGCTGAAGGGGAAAGTCAAGACACGCAGATGGAAGCTGGACTGAAGAACTCGGCGGGGAATCTGCTGGGTGAGGAAAGTGGCCAGTAGACACATCTGACTATGAGAACCAGGCAGAGGAAAAGACTGGCTAGTGAAGGAGAAAGAGCTCAGGAACAGGTTTGCTGAAAATGAAGGAGGGGCAGAGTAGGCAGTAACTGAGTGCAGGGCACGAGAGAAGAGCAGCTAGTCCTTAAGAAGAGAGGAAGAGTCAGTGGAGGTACCCAGAGTTCAGAGCCCCAGGAGGATACAGGGTGACTCTCAGGACATTGTAAAGGAGAACAGAAGAATAGAGGACTTGCAGCCAGAAAGAACAGGAGGAAGGCCAGAGAATCACACCAACACCAGGAGAAGAGGTAGGTCTGTGTGATTGGTGACTCCCTACTAAGAAGCACATACAGGCCTGTCACCAGAGCTGATCTGGCAAACAGAAGGGTCTGGGAGCTAAGATACGGGATATGGACCTGAGTCTGAAGAGGATCCTAACGAGACAGGAAATAATCCACTGATTGTCCTTCATGTCGGAACAAATGATACAACTAGATTCTCACTGGAACATATCAAGGGAGACTATGCCAGGCTGGGGAAGACGCTTAAGGAAATGAAGACTCAGATGATCTTTAGTGGGTTCTACCTGTCCCTACAGGGGGAGAATGAAGGAGAGACAAGATTATGATGACCAACAGATGGCTCAGGCTGCAGTGCTATAAGGAAGACTTTGGGATGTTGGACCACTGGGAGGCATTCATGGACAGAGGACAATTCTCGTGGGATGGCCTCCACCTGAGTAGGGAGGAAAACTGCCTTCTGGGATGGAGGTTGGCACAACTGATTAAAAGAGCCTTAAACTAGGAACTCAGCAGAGATAGTTGGGAGGTGCTCATGTAACCACCACCCCTGATTCTAACACTGAGTGGGAGAAAAATCAAGAAAGAGGATATAGGAATTGAGAAAGAAGCAGCAGTGGGTAGGAGAATGGCTAATGTGGAGCAGGGATTTGAATTTGGGTCTCCTGCCCAGGAGATTGCCCTAACCACTAGGGTAGTCTCAGTTCCTCAAACTGAAGCTGTTCCACTGGGTTTAAATACTATGCATTGGGCTACAGGGTGAATGAGTCTACAGCCAACCCATGACAGCACTAGCCCAGTGTTCCAGACCCATTGCTCAGTGACTAAGCATGCTAGTTTTTGTACATCCCATTCTCAGGTGTCTAACTCACCCCAAGCATCGCTCAGAAAGCCTGGGGCCTAACTCAGAGCTCTGGATTCCATTGGGCAGCAGAGCACCTAAAGCTAAGCATAGACACACCGAGTATTGAAGCACCTAATATTCCCTGGGGATCTCACCCATAGTGATCAGATAAAGGAACACCATAAACTTCCTCTTCATGACAGAGGCCAAACAATCCTGTCCTTCTTGGGCTCCTGCCCCTCTTTTCAGGGTCTCGCCTCTTTCTTTCTTTCTGCAGGGGCTCTCAATAGCCATTTCCTCCTAATGCGGAGAAGTATTAGCTGATGCCACCCAAGGGTCCAACTGAGGTGTAGGGGAACCTGACCCCACCACCACCACCCCATCCAGGCCACAAAGCGGAGCAGTCGTCAGCTCCATTAGTCCACTCCACTGTTTGCCAAGGTGCTTCTGCATATCCTCTTTTGCAGGCCCCTTTTCCAGGTTTCTGCTGGACTCTTCCAAGTTTTTCCCAGTTTCTGGGCACATGTCCTTTAGTAGCTTCTTCCCCAAAGCCACTACATTGGCCTGCTCACCCTGCACTTTACCCTTGCTGAAAGAAGACCGATGCTTTATATCCCAGTGGGCAGTCACAAGGCTGTGTCAGTTATGTGCTCCACCTGGGGACAATGACACCCAAACTCCCTGGCCTTAAAGGGACAGCAACTCATAGCAGAAAGATAGTGCTTGTAAGCTTAGGTATTGCACCAAGTAGAAAGCACTCAGCACAAAATTTCCACAGGCTGCACCTAGTTCTTTTATCTCAGTGTCTCTGAATGGACTCACCAGCTCCCTCCTATGATGGGGTGCTCTATTCACCACAGTTATAGCACCTCCTCTTGGCCATTCTGGGGAAGAGCTCACCAGAGCTACACACCTTTAAGACTAACAGATGTATTGGAGCATAAGCTTTCGTGGGTGAATACCCACTTTGTTGGATTGGTTCACAATTCTAGTCAAATGAGGTGTTTTACTTTGGCACATAAATAGAGTTCAAACAAGTAACACTGAACTATAGCTTCTTGGCACCAATCAATTAAGCATCCCATTCAGGAAATGCTTTTTTTAAACTGCTCCCAATTAGCTTGTTCTATACTTGGAACACTTCTCAACCTGAAAGCTTTTAAGATGCAGATGATTTTCTTTTGTTGCTGAAATTCTAAAATGTTGTAATTATTTAATTACAGAAGGATTCCGTCCAATCCCTTTTGACACAAAGAACTTTTAAACCAAGTAATCAATTAAAATATTTTGCAGTTCTCTAATGCCTTCTAACTACACATCTCAAAGCACATTACAAACATTAAAAAATTAAGCTTCAAGACCTCCCTGTGATAAGTTATGTATTAATACATCTATTTTATGAATGCAGAAACTGAGGCACAGGGAGGTTAAATGATCTACTCAAAATCAGGAATAGAACACAGATCTTGTGAATCCCAGCCCCAGTCTAAGCATTAGACTAATCTTCATGAAATAAATATAATTGGTTAGCTTTATTTGGAGGCTGTACTGTACTTTTCTGTCTCACAGATATTTGTTGAAATGTCTGCACTCAGGGTCATACCAAAAGGTTTGACTATTGCTACTGTAACCCACAGAGGGGGATCTGTGACAAACACTCACCAGTAGGTTAAACTAATTCTTGTTTGTTAAGAAAGAAAGAAAGAAAGAAAGAAAGAAAGAAAGAAAGAAAGAAAGAAAGAAAGAAAGAACAGATAACCAAGAAATCATTCCGGGATTTGCCAAACACTATTGCATTTCTTTACCACCTCTGTTTTAAAGACTCTGCCCAGTATATTCATGGCAGGAAAAGCCAAACAAATGGTCGACTATACAAGGAAAACTGAATATATAATGCAAGCCCTTATGAAAACACAGAGCTGAAAAAAATTTCATTCCAATGTAGCTAGTACTTAATGGCTTCTTTTCAGATTATGCATGGTCTCACTGCATATTTAATATCATCATTTGGAGAAAATGCAGGTTTGAAAGACTTGTGAAGTAGATTTTATGACTAAAAACCCAAGATACAGAGACTGCATTTACAGAAAGTTGATTTTGATTCATATTTTTGAACTGTTTTCAAAGCTTGTTTTATGTTTGTATGTCATGAGTTCCCTGCATCCATAGTCCTGGATCTATCCCAAAAGTCCTGAACTGTTGAAAGCTTGTAGTAGGTGCTAAACAGCACAACATTTCCTCTTGATGCATGCAGGGTAATCCTAAATTGTATTAGCTTCCTTTTGCCAATGCAATTTTCCCCTGTGAGTTTGAGCATTTGACAGTGGTCATACATCACCCAGACACCTATCCATGCATTACATATTTTATTTATAAAGGATGAGTAAGACTTGAATATTACAACCCTTTAAAAAGTTTAAATTAACTAATCAAATGGAGGGACCTGCACAGGAGATACTATTTACACAGAATAAAACAAAACTAAAAAGAAAGTTCTTACTCCAAAAGAAGCACAATGAAATATACAAGCATATCACTTTCTACCAAAACAGTTGTGTAAACATTAACCTAAATCTCTCCCAATCACTTAATTTATTTTTATTCCCTGAAAATAAATCTAAGTCAGCTCTTTGGCACAGATTATTAGTGTCTTAGTTACAATACCTCAAATGTGTTATAGCCACTTAATGCTGCTCCACCAGCACAAAATGGTCCTATAGTTGGCATAGCCAGTCAAGAGAGGATTAACATATTATAAGGGGTTTTCTGGTGACTTTTCTGCCACCTTTCATGCCTACACCTGGTACAGAGTGTCTAGGCCAAGCCAAGTATCAGAGCCACTGTCTCCATAAGGATAAACATGAAGTTCTGGGATAAATATAACCAGGTGTTTTCAGCATGCACTCTACATTTTAACAGTCCAGGGTGCAAAATACTATACTGCATAATGCATTTTCTAAACATCCTCCTAGATTTCTACATATACTCAGCAAAGATGCCACCTGACTGTCCAGCTCTTTTGAAGTGCCTTAGCAAAAAAGCATTCTGGAAGGGTATTCTGAAATTGGACTTCAGTGCTATATGCATCTCCTGTCTGAATTGCCTGGTGGCCAGGTTTGAAGTCTTAAGCCAGTGCAACAAATTCATCTGTAACTGGAAGCACCAGTTCATTTAGCCTAAAATTATTTATCTCAAAGTTTGGTTGCTGTTAATCTTCCCCTTAATCTCTTTGGGACTTTGTCCCAGATACTGACGTGTTCTGGAATAAATGTTCACATCTCCTTCTTTCGCATCTCTTGTTCACATCTCTCTACTTTCAAAGTGCTCTTTCCTGACTAACCAAACACAGGCACCTTAATTACACATCCCCTTCCAAAATCCTGTATAATAAAATTATTCAGTGTGACACTCACACCATAGTTATGGTTGCAACCAGTTCCCATTACATAAAAAATATATTTTACACCTCTAGGTATAAAAGCCTCTCTGTATCAATCAGTAGCAATGGCTTACCAAAACGTAAAATTTCCTGTAAAATCTGAAATTTGGTCTGATGTCTTGTGCTGACTTCTAGATAAATAAGACTTAAAAGAACAAAGTCTACTTCTAAATGTACATTCCCTAGTTCTCTAAATTTAAATTCCCTAATTGTACAAAACTGTTTCTAAACAGCTTAATTTTGAAACATTTTGTGTGCTCTCTGTTTTGACAGAAGAAATGTGATTTCTCTTCTTATCCAGAAATGTTTCCACCCTGGGAAGTAATAAGTCGGTACCTCTTTCCCAGGTATCAGGAATTACTTCTACTGGGTAATTAAATTAGAAGAGTCACTTCCAATGCTTGGCAATATAAACATACATTAGTTGATTAAATATAATTTTAATAAAAATATTTCAAAACTGCTCAGCTGATGGCTATTCAGGGAACATGTGCTGGAATATTCCAGAGCACAGAGCCTCAAATGCTAAATGCCTTTTTTTTTTTTGACCAGTGAGAACTCAGCCTCTTGTACTACCCCTTCTCATTAGCCAGTTCAGGAAGCCTGCTCATTTTCTATCAAATATGTCGTCCAGTCAGAAAGAAAAGTGGTCTGTCCTCTTTGGCGTTGGCAGTTTGGAATTCATCCCTCAGTCGGAACTGCCATTCATCTTCTAGTTCTAGCCGGACAACAGTCTGGCGAAGAGAATTGCGGTCTTGGCAAATAACACACAAGGTAGCACCTACATGAATGGTTAAAACAAACAAGTATGAGTGTTTTGTTTTATTCTCTAAATCATCAACCTGGTCCTGCAAGCTCTCAATTGTCTTCAGTGGGAGTTCTATGCCTGGAAGAGAGAGGAAGGATGGTTCAGTGCTCAGGGTGCTAGTCTAGGACTTGGGAAACCCAGGGTCAATTCCTTGATCTGTCAGAGACTTCCTGTGTGACCTCAGGCAACTTACTTGGCCTTTCAGTTCCCCATCTTTAAAATGGTGATAACAATACTTCTGTACCTCACAGGAATGTTGTGAGGATAAATACATTAAAGATTGTAAAGTGCTTAGACGTTATGATAATGAGATCCATCTAGTACTTCAGATAGATCACGATCAAGCCTTAGGGCTGGTCTTCACTGCACCCCCCCCATAGTGAAGACAAGCCTTTACATTTGTGACAGTTCTATGGGCCATATTTTGATACCCTTATTCACACTAAGAAGTACCTTACTGATTGCACTGGGACTACAGGGTCCTAATTTAGCAAAGCACCTCAAATTTAAAAGAGATTGAGTAGTTCTGGATACTTAAGCATGTGCTTAAATGTTATGTTGAGTAGGAATGGACTTAAGAATGTACTTAAAGTTAAAACTAAGCACAAGCTTAAGTTCTTTGCTGAACTAGACCTATATCAATTGTGCCATTTGAGGCCAATATCCTAAATAAGCAATCATGGACAATCAGGGTCCAGACACCCTAGGGGGAAAAGGTCTAAACCCCAAAGAATAAGAAACTGAATCAACGGATTCTATACAATATTATTGTACTATAGCAGTATATTGAGTAAAATCTCAAACGAAAGCTAGTGAAACGCCGGTCGTGATCTATGTGCGGATGGTGTGTAAACAGTTATGTATGTATGCTGGAAATACATTCTAGAATATATTTTGGGGCAGACATAATAAAAGGAACGTCCTAGACAAAGGAACATTGTTTTGTGTGTGTCTCCAGTGTCAATTGAGCAAGGTGAGGCCAGAGACAATGAAAGTTACATTTACACACAAGCCAACAGAGGGAAGGGATGTCAGCAGGAAAGGACAAACAGCAGGGGAGAAGAACTTTATGGGGATACTCTTCAGAATGATACATTTCAAAAGTTTACTGGACTATAAAATGAAGGAGAGTGAACCCCTTAGTTATCTATCACTTAAGGGAAAAGGGGGACAGAACCCTCTGTGAACATTGGATCTTCCTGACAGAAGGGCTGGAGATGGAAACTTAACTAACCTTCACTCCTAAAGGGTCCATCTCCAGACCTGTTCCTCCAGGTCAAGATTAAGGCCTTGTCCACGCTGCAGAATTCAGTCTTCAATAGCCAACCACCATTGCAGTGGCGAAACCACTATACTCCGTCACTTGTATCAGTCTAGCATACCCCTGCTTGAAACTGGGTTAAGTTGTACTGTACTGATCCAAATGGTAGTTTATAACAGCTTTGCCTGTCTACAGATCTGCAACAATGCAGCCGTGCCAGTGGCTGGCCACTGATGGCTGCAACTGGGACAAATCCCCAGAGTAGATAAGGCCTACAACACAGTGGCAGCGTAGCATGGGAGACGCTGGCAATACAACTGCTTGTTTGTAGATAGAGGACATCAGTCTCCAGTGCCGTCAGTCTGGAACCTTGAAGACTAATTTGATTCATTTGCTTATTATTTGTTATTAATATTAAACAACCCATCCTTTTTCCCCAAGATCTACTGAGTAGAATCTTATGGGTAAGATTTTGAAAATTAGAGGGGCACAACTGCAAGCATACAGTGATGCAAGCCTATTGCATACACACAAATACCCAATCTGCAAACATGCACTGAGTATTTATGAATATACATTAGGCAACTCAATGGTATGTACGCACCAGTGCCTGCCTAATTTCAAAAATCTATAGAACTGATAATACTTGTATGAGGATGTAGGTATTAATCTGCTGTAGTGCTGGATTGGTGTGATCCCAAATGGGGAGAGATGGACCTGGTTGACGTACAAAGGCAAAACATTATTTAGTTTCTGCCCAACGTTGGATTTGGCAACCCCAAACCAGACAGACACTGCAATTTGTAACAATCATTCTGCAGCTCACCTTTCAGGAAGTGAAACTTTTTCAAAAAGCTAGCTACAACGAAGGAGTCACAGAGGTAAAGCAGGAGTCCACTAAACATCAAACCAGAGCAACTGATGTTCAAAGAGTGAGGTCGGGAACTCATGTAGCAAACTGCAATCTGATTGGAGGAAAGAGGGATCAGAAATTAATTTTCCTCAGACTTCAAAGTAGTGTTGCTTCTTAGGGCTTTGCACAGAGGTGTGAATGTCTGCACCAGTTTAAAGTTTAGCAATCCTTCCTAATTATAGGAATGGTCTTTGTGATCAACCATTTGTGAGCATCCCTACTGCTCCCAAATAAAAATCCCTCCTCTGAAAAAAAAGTGTTGTATAAACAGCTAGATAGACATGGCAGGATTTACATGCCTCAACAACTGTCTCTCCCCTTAAAAATAAATCTGAGACATGCCTTGCATGTTTTACACACACACACACACACACACACAGAGCTGTATGGTCCAATACAGCAAACACTTATTGAAGTTCATAATTTTACTCAAGTGTCAATGGAACCACTTATGTGAGTAAAGTTATGAATGTCCATAAGTGTATTCGGGATTGGGTCCCACGGTTTTCTCTAGAGACTGGAAGCCTTTCGCTTTCCAAAACTCTCTGCTCACTCAGACTTCTCAGGCCGGTTAAGAACCTTGTATCAGAGGGGTAGCTGTGTTAGTCTGAATCTGTAAAAAGCAACAGAGGGTCCTGTGGCACCTTTGAGACTAACAGAAGTACTGGGAGCATAAGCTTTCGTGGGTAAGAACCTCACTTCTTCAGATGCAAGTCACTTCTTGCATCTGAAGAAGTGAGGTTCTTACCCACGAAAGCTTATGCTCCCAGTACTTCTGTTAGTCTCAAAGGTGCCACAGGACCCTCTGTTGCTTTTTAAGAACCTTGGAGATTCACTGAGATGTTTAAAGATTTGTCGCTCTCCCCCAATAAAGAAATTTTCCATATAGGACTTTGTGTCCAGAGTACTTCAGCTTATCAGAAGTCAGCCAGAAAGGAACTTTAAGGACTTAGAGCATTTGGGGGTAGAGCAAGTTGTGAAGTCTGTTACACAGCTGACTCGGGGAGGAAGACAAATTGGCAGGTCTACCAAGTTTGAACTTCATGTCGTTTTCCAGTTGGATGGGAAGGCAAAAACAAACAAATCAAAACACTACCAAAAAAACTTGCTAGCATCATTCATACTTGATTTGCATTTGAGTCCAAATACGTATTTTGGTTTTAGAGAGGGGCATGGTTCGAGCACAGGACTGGGAGCCAGGAACTCCTCAGTTCTAATCTGAGCTCTTGTGTGGAGCATTCACGTCTTGGCTTCGACTGGTCAATGTTTGTAAAATGCTTTGTAGGAGGAAAGTTATAAATATAAATAGCCAAGTTATTATATGAAGGTGAGGAAACACTCACGGAAAAAAAAATTCGGAGGCACTGGTAATTGAGACCTGAATAGAAAGCACAGGCTAAATTACTATAACTATTCCTTACTACAACTGTAGGATTGTGCTCTGTGTACTTTATTTTTAGTGTGCATAGTCATTCATAGCTTCTAACCATTCATTTTCTTTTTTGTAACTTACAAATTGATTTTTTAAATATCACAACAATCTATATTATACAGTTCAGAAGCCATGTAAAAATCCCAAAGGAATAGATCACAGAACGAGTACAACACTTGGATTAAATATGGGTTGGCCTAAACTGCAGAGTACTTGAAGATCATTTTGTTCAGTACCTGTGGTCCTAAGTTAAGGTAACAGTCCACAGATAGCACTGGATGGCTATAATTCTTCAGTGAAAGAGGAAAGAAGCGATGGCTGTGGTACTGGAGATATTTTTCAAGCAGCAGCTGAGCAGGTGCTGCTAAGAAGGTGTGCTTGCTGTCAGGAGCACAGATATACTGAGCAGGTGCGGTTGAGACTGGAGTTTCAGAAACCTACGTGGAAAAACATTGTGATATTGATCAATCCTGATCAGCCAAACCCCAATCATCTGAATTTGGGGTTGTACAAAATGCATCTCTGTCCCAAAAATCCAAAATGCATATAGCCACCAAAAATAGGTTATCCAAAACTCCTATTACCCAAAGGTTTCAGTTATCCATGGAAAACTGGAGTTTAATTATAGTTAAATAGCATTTTGGATTCTGCTTTGACTCAAAAAGTTCTTCCTGAACATGAAATGGTGTAAGGAGGAGTTATTAAGTAATACTTTACAACAGTTCTACATCAAATTCACAGTGAAAGTCTTTCTTGTTTGAAAAAAAAATTATGTGGTTTAAGACATTACACAGGAAGATGACACAGGAAGCGGTCAGGGTGCATTTATGCTGTGGGAATTATGGGTTCCAAGAGTTTCAGGTTAAAAAAAAAAAATCTAATGGCACACGTGTCCCATCTCTGGCAATAGAATGTACACCAACAAACCTCACTCTCTACATTAAAGGTTAATGACTGCACAAACAAATAACTAACAATGAAAGATAATTATCAACTTTTACCTTAGACTTAATATGAAAGGACCTGTGTCCTCCTACTGCAATTTGCTTCTTCATGACACTGAAGCGATTGAACCGACAGATCAGAAGACCGGCACTGTGGGCACGCAGGTTGAAATCAACATCATCGCACATAAATCTAGCAGGAGCGGAAACCACAGCTATTAATAAACGCTGCTTGTTATTGAACATTAGCAGACATATAGGCTCTCAGATACTACAGTGAGGCAGATTGTACAAATAGAAAGGAGTATGATCCCACCATAAATAAGGTCAATATAAAGGTTTCCACTGACTTCAAAGGACATGGATTAGGCCCTAGATGAGACACCTGGAAGTACAGGTCTCTGACCATATATTTCTCCTCTGTAACAAGGAGCATGTAACTGTTGAAATTTTCAACATTCCTCTGTAGAAATGCTATCAGTCTACATCAGTGAGATCAAGCATTTAAAAGCCACAGAATCACTTCTTCATCCAACAGCGTTGCAAAGAGCCACAATTAAGCACTATGGGCCAAATTCATCCATTTCTTAAGATTTCATTGGGTTGGATTTGGCCCATTTCAAATTAGAGATGGAACCAAATGGAAACTATCAATCCTGATCTGAATTCAGAGCAGATTTAGCAGGTCAAGCTTCTAAAATGGGCCACACCCATGTACCCTCATCTTTGGGTAATATTGATTCTATTCCCGATTATAAATATACATGTTCTACAAGAGAACTGGAATGACTTTTAGAAGTATGAGGATCTGATCCAGGATTTGGATCTGCGCTTTTGGTTTCACACATCTCTTCTCAGAAGTCAGAAAATCCCTATGTAACAAGCATTTTGTAAAATAGAGTTACTACATTCACCAAAACAGCAAAATAAAGATTACAGGAGGACTGGTTCTATTTAGGGCTCAGTGAGTAATCTGCCATTTAAAGCTATCAGTTTTTTAAATTATGGCTCTGTTGATAGATACTCTATTGAGTGATACTCACATGTGTCTTTGCTATCTCTGGCTGACTGTGTCTCTTTTTGATTCAAAATGCCATGTTTTCTGACCACCAATTCATCCTTGGAATGTCACACAATATTGCCCAAGCCTTAACAGAGAGCTGCATGCAGAACTATGGTGAGTCACCAGTGATTAAACACCCACAGGTTAAGTATTGCTAGTGTAAACTCGCATAAAACCTTATTCTTGACATTTTTGCATCACTCCATGCATTAATATTACTTTGCTTTATTGCATTGTTGGGTCCGGTACTATTCAACATTTTAATTAGCGACTTAGATAATGGAGAGCAGATGACACCAAGCTGAGGGAGGTTGAAAGCACTTTGAAAGACATGATTAGAATTCAGAACAACCCTGACAAATTAGATTGGTCTGAAATCAACAAGGTAAATTTCAATAAAGACAAACATGAAAGTACTAACACTTAGGAAGGAAAAATCAAATGCATAACTACAAAATGGGGAAAAACTGGCTAGGCAGTAATACTGCTGAAAAGGATCTGAAGGATCATAAATTGAATATGAACCAACAATGTGATGCAGTTGCTAATATCATTCTGGGGTGTATTAACAGGAGTGTCTTATGGAAGACAATGGAGGTAATTATCCCACTCTACTCAGCACTGGTAAGGCCTCAGTTGGAGTACTGTCCAGTTCTGGGCCCTACACTTAAAGAAAGATGTGGATAAACTGGAGAAAGTCCAGAGGAAAGCAACAAATGATAAAAGGTTTAGAGAAGCTGACCTGTGTGGAAAGGTTAAAAAAAACTAGGCATGTTTAGTCTTGAGAAACAAAGACTGAGGGGAAACCTGATAACAGTCTTCAAATATCTTAAGGGCTGTTATAAAGAGGACGGTGATCAATTATTCTCCATGTCCACTGAAGGTAGGACAAGAAGTAATGGGCTTAATCAGCAGCAAGGGAGATTTAGGTTAGATATTAGGAAAAATGTTCTAACTATAAGAGTAGTTAAGCTCTGAAATAGGCTTCCAAGGGCAGTTGTGGAATTCCCATCACTGGAGGTTTTTAAGAACCCCTATCAGGGATGGTCTAGGTTTACTTGGTCCTGTCTCACTGGGGGGTGGGGGTGGGGCTGGGCCAGATGACTTTTTGAGGTCCCTTCCAGCTCTACATTTATTCAATTCTATGATTATTGTTTTCTTAGATTAGCACTCAGCTTTCCATTCAAAAACGGCCTCAAATGGTAATACTCTGTGTGAAAATGACTATGCCCCCACAGGCTAAACAGCCTGAGAACACCGCTGTATACAGGAGATACATGTGGCTATGGTTCTAGTGCTCTTGAAAAGTGCCAGTGACAGACTTGAAGATTTAAGTCACCTGTTTATCCATAGAATAGTTAAAGCAGAGATGCTTCCCCACAAATATGCCTCAATCTAGATTTGGAAAGATCACTTCTAGAGGTGACAGTCTCTTATCCTATTCAGCCCTGTGCCCCTCTGACAATTACTGGCAAATGTGGTGGTGGTTTTGTGATGTGAACACTTGTCCCCCAGGAACTGAGTTCACTATTTCACATGGGTTAATGAACAGCTGCCAAGTGGTATCTGTAGTAAATGAAGCTTTAAGAACCACAGTGACTATGCTTGGCACCTTTAAGGTCTGGAACCTTATGTGTGGCCCAGTTAAAAAAATGGGTAGCAGAAGGTGGGTTGGAGATTGATCCCAAGAATGGAGTGGGCTGGATGCAGCTTCTCCCTAAAGGCCCCCCATCAATGTTAGAGGGATTTGTTTTTGTTGTTTTCTTTCTTATTATTGTTCTCAACCAATTAAAGTTATTGTATTTAGTTAAAGAGTATGCCTAGCTTAGGTGGAGAGAGATAACAGTCTTTTTAGCCACTTCTTACCTGGGCTGGATTGGAACCAGCAACTTAGATGTAAAATTATCTCTATTCTATTAGCAGTCTCCTGAGAAATCCAACTCGAGCGAGTGAGAGCTTAGCCAGAGTGAAGGCTGCATGATTTGGTCCTTGCTCTACATTGGAGGCGCCTATGGATTCACTCACCTGTTCTGGTTATATTGGACATTCTGAGTCAGATCCACATTCAGCAGGATGAAGTCATGTACATGGCAACAGGAGAATGGTTCCCTGATCTCACCACTATTTGTTTTACTAGACCATTTCCTCATCCCAATCAAGGCGTAGTGAGTGACATTAGGGGTTGCTTCAACGTGTTGCAGAATTTGCTTCAAGGAAACGTTCCTTTCAGTCCATGTATATTCACTACAATAGGTTGGAAAAAAATGTTTCAAATTCAAAGTGTACAAAAAATAATCCAGTTCATCTGAGCAGTATCTTACAATAGTTATAAATCTGAGCATAGTAAACAGGCAGCAGTGATGCTAGACCTACTGCCTCATCTACCTAAAGCTCATTTAGCTTGGGCTATAGGTTTGAAACTCAGCCTGGATTTCTCAATATGTTCATTAAGGTTTGTAAATGTTTTAAGTTAACCTAACTCTTGCTCCAAGTGATCCTGGGAAGATATGTTTACCATCAGCCCATTACAAAACCACATGGAACTTTTCAGCTTTGACTGAACTTTGCTTTTGTTTTGGGATTTGACATAAAATCAAACATACAAATTGAAACAGAAAAAAAGATTTCTCCAAATCCCTGAATTTAGCACAGCTCTGGTAATAAGTAAAACTGGCCCAATCAAGTACTGTTTTAAAAAGCTAAGAGACTTGTTTTATCATTTGCAAACTGAAATAAAGTAGAAGTCACATAGGCTGGGACTATCAAAGGAGCCAAAGAGAGGTACTGTAGGTGGCCAACTCACCCTGAATTTCCATTAACTCCCTTAGTTCCTTCAAAAATCTTACCCAGAATGCCACCTATGTGCCTCAACTGCTGAGTGAACTTGATGGGGGTAGCAGCAAATGGGACAGACCTGGCAGCAAGACACACTAGGTACATCTTCCCCCGTGGTAGTTGGGTGAAGGATGCTGTGTGGTCTACATCCCCCAGCTCCAGCACCATGTGGAGTCTCTTTTGGCTCTGTTCCACCCTACCCACGAACGGGAATCCAGCCAGCAGATGCTGTGG
Organism: Malaclemys terrapin pileata; assembly: GCF_027887155.1. NCBI lineage: Eukaryota > Metazoa > Chordata > Testudines > Emydidae > Malaclemys > Malaclemys terrapin. Next base: position 179,661,661 of record NC_071507.1, on the reverse strand, counting down.
ATCTAGCCCAGAGGTGGGCAAACTACAGCCCACGGGCCACATCTGGCCCACAGGACCCTCCTGCCCGGCCCCTGAGCTCCTGGCCTGGGAGGCCCCTCCCCTGCTGTTCCCTCTCCCCTGCAGCCTAAGCTCGCTCCATCGCTGGCACAATACTCTGGGTGGCAGGGCTGCGTGCTCCTGGGGCAGCACAGTTGCAGAGCCGGGGTCTGACCCAGTGCTCTGTGCTGCGCTGTGGCATGGCTGGCTCCAGCCAGGCGGCGCAGCTGCCTGTCCTGGTGCTCTGGGTGGTGCGGCTGTAGCGCTGCCAGTCACTGGTGCTCCAGGCAACGCGGTAAGGGGGCAGGGAGGGTTGGATAGAGGGCAGGGGAGTTCGGGGTAGTGGTCAGGAGGCGGGGGTGTGGATAGGGGTCAGGGCGGTCAGAGGGCGGGGAACAGGGGGGGTTGAATGGGGCAAGTCCCGGGCCGGGGCCATCATGGAACAGGGAGCGGGGGAGGGTGGATGGGGCAAGAAGCAGGGGGGGTCGGATAGGGGGTGGGGCCGGGCCACACCTGGCTGTTTGGAGAGGCACAGCCTCCCCTAATCGGCCCGCCATACAATTTTGGAAACTGGATGCGGCCCTCAGGCCAAAACGTTTGCCCGCCCCTGATCTAGCTGTTCAGCCATTGGGGGTCAGAGAGGATTTTCTCTCCCATAGGGCCAATTGGCAGAGGACAAGGGAGTTTTTCACCTTCTCAGCATCTTTGAGACACAGTAGGTTAAGTAGTAGGGCTGTCAAGCTATTAAAAAAATTAATAGCATGATTAATCGCACTATTAAACAAAAATAGAATACAATTTATTTAAATATTTTTGGATGTTTTCTACATTTTAAAATATATTGATTTCAATTACAACATAGAATACAAAGTGTAAGTGCTCACTTTATATTTATTTTTGATTACAAATATTTGCAGTGTAAAAAACTAAAAGAAATAGTATTTTTCAATTCACCTAATGCAAGTACTGTATTGCAATCTCTTTATCATGAAAGTTGAACTTACAAATGTAGAATTATGTACAAAAAAACTGTATTCAGAAATAAAACAATGTAAAATTTTAGATGCTGCAGTCCACTCAGTTGTACTTCTTGTTCAATCAATCGCTCAGGCAAACAAGTTTGTTTACATTTGCAGGAGATAATGCTTCCACTTCTTGTTTACAATGTCACCTAAAAGTGAGAGCAGGCGTTCTCATGGCACTGTTCTAGCTGGTGTTGCAAGATATTTATATGCCAGATGCGCTAAAAATTCATATGTCCCTTCATGCTTCAACCACCATTCCAGGGGACATGCGTCCATGCTGATGATGAGTTTGGCTCTATAACAATCCAAAGTAGTGTGGACCGATGCATTTCATTTTCATCATCTGAGTCAGATGCCACCAGCAGAAGGTTGATTTTTTTTTTTTGGTGGTTCAGGTTCTGTAGTTTCCATAATGGAGTGTTGCTCTTTTAAGACTTCTGAAAGCATGCTCCTCACCTCGTCCCTCTTAGATTTTGGAAGGCACTTCAGATTCTTAAACCTTGGGTCGAGTGCTGTAGCTATCTTTAGAAATCTCACATTGGAACCTTCTTTGCCTTTTGTCAAATCTGCAGTGAAAGTGTTCTTAAAATGAGCATGTGCTGAGTCATCATCCAAGACTGCTATAACATGAAATATATGGCAGAATGCAGGTAAAACAGAGCAGAGGACATACAATTCTCCCCCAATGAGTTCAGTCATAAATTTAATTAACGCATTATTTTTTTAACAAGTATCATCAGCATGGAAGCATGTCCTCTGGAATTGTGGCCAAAGCATGAAGGGGCATACAAATGTTTAGCATATCTGGCACCTAAATATCTTGCAATTCTGGCTACAAAAGTGCCATGCAAATGCCTGTTCTCACTTTCTGGTGACATTGTAAATAAGAAGAGGGCAGCATTATCTCCTGTAAACAAACTTGTTTGTCTGAGCGATTGGCTGAACAAGACGTAGGACTGAGTGGACTTATAGGCGCTGAAGTTTTACATTGTTTTGTTTTTGAGTGCAGTTATGTAACAAAAAAAAATCTACATTTGTAAGCTGCACTTTCACAACAAAGAGATTGCACTACCGTACTTGTATGAGGTGAATTGAAAAATACTATTTCATTTTTACAGTGCAAATATTTATAATAAAATATATACACTTTGATTTCAATTACAACACAGAATACAATATATACAAACATGTAGAAAATATCCAAAATATTTAATACATTTCAATTGGTATTCTATTGTTTAACAATGTGATTAAAACTGCAATTAATTGTGATTATTTTTTTGAGTTAATCACGTGAGTTAACTGCGATTAATCAACAGCCCTATTAAGTAGGAATGTGCTTAGTCCCTAACTGAGGTAATTGGTTGCACTGTTAATTTGTCTCAACTTGTGGCCAGTTTCCAGTGTGATTAAAAAGATACAGTGCACGGTTCCCAGAGGTAAAAGACCTTGGATTTTCCTGATGGGCCGTGGGCTCATGGGGTAGAGGGAGATCTTGTAACCCTTGTGGGCTAAGGCCTGACATCCCCACCCTTCTGCATACTCTGTCTCCCTCATGGGTGGGGGAGGGGGTAGGACTCAGAGAGAGCTGAGTCCTGGGAGGGGGTAGTTGAGGAGAGCCTAGCCTCAGTGATGGGTTTTATGGTAGGAGCCCTGTAACCCCTGCACTGGAACCACTTAATGCCTGGTATAGGTGAGCGTGGCTGATGGGCAGGTAGTGCCCCTCCCCTGTGGTAAAGCTAAATAAAAGTTCTGGCCTGCCGCTTAAAATCCATCCATGTGTGTCTGTACTCATTGCACCGCTGTATCCGGATTAACTGTACATGTGACGGCCACCCCTCTTGGCCAACACAGCTGGGACTGAACCACACAACTCCAGAACCAAAACCATGAGTCACTCCAGCCTGAACTGAAGTGCCAAGCGGTATGGCTGAAGCTGTAGACTGGGCACAGATGGGAACTAACCTACATGCAGACAAATATATCAAGAAATATTTCTCTGTCACCAGGCAAATATTATACCCTACTTGTTACACAGAGTAAAAGCCTTGCTGTTTCCATGATGTCATTTCAACAAGTTGTGCTTAGAGTTTAAAGCGATCAGCTGAAAAAAATCATGTTCCTTCATTATGGTGTTTTACCTTTTTCTGTCTCCTGAACAATCGATTTCTACCGCATTCCACATAACACAGGAATCATCCGAAATGACAATGAAAGGCCAGATATCCTGGGGTTTAATCCCCAGTTCTTCTTGCCGATTTCGTTCTAGTTCCAGATTGTGATAAGACAGCTCTTTTATTAGAAAGTGTGCAGCACCTGAAACCCAAAACAGCATAAACAAGAGGAAAATTCTGAGATGGGAGGTGGCGGTGGCAGGGGCAGGAGTTGTTTGTTGATAAGTGCCAACCTTTCAAATGTTCATGGAGCACAGTGTGGCTTGCTCACTCTGAAGGTTAATAATAATATAATATAAGGAGATACACCTATCTCATAGAACTGGAAGGGACCCCAAAAGGTCATGGAGTCCAGCCCCCTGCCTTCACTAACAGGACCAAGTACTGATTTTTTGCTCCAGATCCCTAAGTGGCCCCTGCAAGAATTGAATGCACAACCCTGGGCTTAGCAGGCCAACGCTCAAACCACTGAGCTATCCCTCCTCACAGTACAAGGATGGTGATTAAAGGACTCCAGAGCCAATCTGTCGCCATCCCCTACCAAATGCAACTGAGTTGACAGGTGTGGGTGTTGTGTCAGGCTGCTAAGGCCACATGAGACACCACTGAGGAAACTAATAAGATGAGTTTGATTTTTGTGGTGGGAATTTATGTGATGCCTTTAAACTGTGAGGGACAGATTTACCTCCACTGATACCTCCTGGCACCAGCCACTGCACATGGGGATGGACCCACCTAAGTGATGAAAACCATAATTCCCTCTGTCTGTCCACCTTGGGGGTCCCACCAGAGCAGACTCTGGGTGCTCTATAGAAACCCTTCTGGCAGACGCTACCTAAGAAATGCACCAGATCAGTGCATTATTAGGCACCATAGCCACTCCCCATCCCTGGCCAGCACCAAACTCATTTAGGGCTATGCTAGTCAGCTATGAGCCCTGCTCAAGTTCCACTGCCTTGAGATGCTGCAGTCCCTCCCACTGACAAATGTCCTGTGGCCAAGAATCCTCTGCTGCATGTTGCACCTGGGAGAAAATGCCCCAGAGTCACATGCCTTCTTCACTAATGTTAGCATTATAAGGTTAAGTAGGAATGACTTATCAGGTGTTAATTGATTTTGCATTTACTTGGGGTACAATACAGTTAACCACCTATCACAGTAAAGAAGGAGGGTGTGATTTCTGAAGCACAGTATATATGGTGAGATATACTGTGTTGCAAGAGATCACTTATTACAAACCTCTCGGTGAGGGCGTCTGTACAATAACACACATGTGTTTTACCTTTTTTTTCTCCTCCTAATACCTACCTACTCCAGCACTGTTGAAAATACTTGGCAGCACTAGCATGATGTGGTTCGGCCAGTATTTTTTATATATGGCCATTTCATACTCCTTGACAACTAGAACATGCAAATGGCTGGCACCATCCATTGCATGATACAGGTTGAAAAGTCCATGTTCATGACGCCCAGTTGTGGGAGTAAAAGTGGGGCTTTTTATGTAATCCTGACTCTGTAAAGTAAATACAAAAATGAAGGATGAGTCTCTGTATTATGCTGAATATTATTTAAACAAAAAAGGCCAGATCCTCAGGTGGTGAAAGTCAGTGTACAATGGAGCTATGCTGATTTACACCAGATGAGAAACTGGCCTAATATCTAAATAAAAGAGAAATTAGGAATTTTTATAAGAGTTGGAAGAGAACAACTTCTATCAAGTGACAAAGAAAAGGGTCTTGATCGCCTGATTAGCTGGTAAGAGAGGGATAGATACATATAGCCCCAGATGGGATTGCTAATTCTTGATCTACCAGGGATATAGGATCCTCAGTGGCTTGACAGGCCCTGAGGAAGGAAAAAGAAAGTAAAGAATAGAAGAATAGAAAGCAACCAGACATTAAGAGAAGTGAAAGAACAACGAGAAAAAGACTAAGATGATAAAACTTTACACAGCTATAGTGACCCACATCCAATGATCTCGGTAGCACTTTGCAAACATGCATTAAGTCTTACAGCAGCACACCCTATGAAGAAGGTAAGTATTATACAATTTTTACAGATGAAAAAAACACAGAGAAATTAATTGATTTGCCGAAGGTCTCACGGCAGATCAGAGGCAGGGATGGGAATAGAATCTGTGGAGACTTGACACCTAGTTCCAATGAAGTAACCAAAGTAAATTGAGGGTGCTTCCGGTGGCACACAGTAAATTGGGATAATTTTGTATTCTCATCAGCTGAAAAACACAACTCTCTCTCAGATAAAAGGTGTTGCGTAACTTCAAGTTTGATTGCAGTCTGGCAGATGTATATTAAAAAATATGCTCCTACCTATCTAGGCATAAGCTGCCAAAAGTGAAGGATGGAGTATGGATCAATAACTTTTTTGTGGACAGCTTACCTTCTGCACCATGAAATCTCGGCTGCTACTACTATTCCACAAATTGCTCCAGTAGTCTAAAGAGAGTATACTTCATTGAATCAGGCAGAGATTGTTCCGGGCTTGCATGGGTCATTGTACAGGCTCATATCAGAGACAAGACAGACTGCTCAGATTGATAACCTCTGCAGCTGTCTTCCCTGAAGCTACCATGAGGTTCTGCACGGTCACCACAGAGATTCTTTCAAAACTCTCCTTTATGGTATCTGGTGGAACCACTTACGCAGGCCAGGACAGGCAAGCCAGTGATAAATTGCTTCCTCTTATTTAGTCACAGGCTAAACAAAAACATGTACATTTGATTCTCAAAGCTGAGACCATTCCTCTCTTCAGTGTGTTTATCCAGAACCCTGAGAACTCCTGAGTCACTGCACAACAATCTCCAATTGTCATAGTCCCGACTCACAAACAGTGTGTGCCCAGGACCAGCCTTGATTATGAGTAAGGCTATGATTATGTCACAGAGGTTGCAGAAGTCACTGAAACAGTGACTTCCAGCGACCTCTGTGACACTGGGGACCCCCGCAGCTGACCAGCCACTGCCAGCAGCGGGGGACCCTGCAGCAACCCAGCCTCCATGGAGGGCGGGGAACCCTCCCACAGCTGCCCAGCGGGAACCCCCGCAACTGACTGTTCGCCGCCGGTGGCAGCAACCCCTGAGCTGCCCAGCGGCTACCACAGGGGTCCCTCCTGTAGTGGCTCAGCTGCTGTGAGCAGCCAGGCCGCTCCCCGCAGCTCCCAGCCACCGGGGATGGCAGCAGAGGGACCCCAGAGCTGCTCAGTGGCTGCGGGCAGGGGGGGGCCTCCTGCAGTTCCCAGGCATGGGCAGCGGTGGCAGAGGTACCCCGAAGCTGTTCAGTGGCCAGGGGCAGAGGGGCCACCCGCAGCTCCCAGCCCTGCAGGGCAGTGGGGGGACCTGTCCAGCTCTAGCCCCACACAGTGGCAGCCACTGGGAAATGGGGTCCCTGCAGCTCCCATCCGCTGCAGGGGGGACAGGGTGCTGGATCCTCCTCCCTCCCTATTTAGTCAGAGCTGTTTTTAGTAAAAGTCAGGGACAGGTCACAGCTTCCATGATTTTTTGTTTATTGCTCGTGACCAGTCCATGATTTTTTTTCTAAAAAATATCCATGACAAAATTGTAGCCTTAATTATGAGCAAAGCAAGTATTTGATTGGGACCTTGCATTCCAAGCAATTTCTGCAGCTTGTCTTCCTCTCCATCAAGGGCACCCAAGGAGAAGGAAACAACTCACTGCCAGACCATTCTCACCATCTCCCGGCAGCAGAACCAGTAGTGACGCTAAAGTATGATCGGACCCTACAAATCTTTAGATCAGCCCTGTCTATGCCCCATATGTGAGTATAAATATAGTTATCCATCTACCTTATCTGTGACAAGCGGTAACCTCATACTTTCCAGCTGTCTTCCTGGTTGACTAAAGACAAAATGGTGCTCCTTTGACTTGGGGATGATAAAATGCAGCTGGATCTCCTCTCCGAGCATAGAATAGGAAAAGGCAAAAGCATGCAGGGTGGACTCATAAAGCTGAGGGGGGGAGAAAAGGACAAATTTAATTATTAGATTCTAACTTTTCTTCTCAAGAGAGCACAGAACAGTCCATGGACATCACTAAGTCAGCGCCAAACCAGAAGGAAACCACACATGGCACAGGAATACTTTTTACCTCAGAACTCATATTAATACTAATCAGTGACATTTGGCTCAAGCACAACATATTCACTAAACAATTTACCCAGCTTCCTGGCCAGAAGCCATCAATTTGCTCTTTGTTTCATCGATGGTAGCAAGGCTTGTGGGCCAACCTCATTTCTCAGTAACGCCATGTGCTATACAATAGCTGCAGTACTTGCATTGCTGATGCCTTTTTCTTCACATTCTAATGAGCAGCGAACTGGAGGGTTTGTTTGAATAATCAGAGTCCACATGATGTGTATAAAATGCTCTCTGCAGCAATCAACTTACTATCTTCAGCAACTGCTCTGCCCCAGAGCAAATGTTAATAAACCCTAGGGGAAGGTTTACTGGGAAATCAATGATCATTTATAGCGGTTAGTGTAGAATGTTGACTATAGCACTTCATAGGTCAGTGGGAATGATCCAAGGAACAGTCGTGCAAAGTCCACAGAGTGAAACTGTTGACCTCCATGACCTTTACTGACCCTACCAGCCATGAATCTGGGTACTCAAAGAATACCAGAAGATATTCACAATGTGCTTTGTCATGCACTGCTGCCACTATCAAAAATTAATCATCACTAAGATAAAACATTTTGTCTAAACAAAGATCCCAAAACTGCAATCCAATCCACTCACACAGACCCTTGTGCCTGGGCAGGACTCCAGTGACTTCACTGGGGCTCAGTGCAAGTGCAAAGATCCAACTGCAGTATCAGGGCCAAAATGTATACATCAGTTCTCTATGGAAATGCTTATAGATCAAATATGCAGCTTGGGTACCAGTACTGATACTATAAAGTATGCACAAAGTAATTTACAGATCTGCTACAGATTTACTATTCTAAATAAAAATTAGGCATGACTTACCTGATACCTGGGATTGAAGCCCATATATTGATGGCACTGTTCACAGTGGTGGTATGTATTGTATGCTGCATACTTAGATAATCTCATTCGAGTTGTCTGACGGCGCATATACATGTCCTCCTGTTTTCTGCCCATTGATCTGTCTGTAAATAAAAAATATTGGACTGTATTCATTTTAAGTATATTCTAGGGCCCATTATATCCCACCTGTGATGAATAAACTGTTTATGTAATCATCACAAGCCTGCATCGATAGTGGGAACACCAAACAAAATAGATATTCAGCCTGAGCTTTGGTTTTATTATGTGTGTATCGAAGGGGAAAGAAAATAACTGTAGATTTAAGTGCTTTGTCATGATGGGTTCGGTGCTCATTTATAATAACGCAGAGGTGCAGGTAAAGCAAAATTATTATTATGATGATTACTATTCATTGAGTGCTGACTTGTGCTGGGCACAGAACAAACAGAGAGGAAGACACCGTCTCTGCTTTCACAGAGTGCAGTTTAAAATGCTCTCTGCGTTATTATAAATGAGCACTGAACCATCATGATAAAGCACTTAAATCTACAGTTATTTTCTCTCCCCTTCGATACACTGGGGGGAGGGGGAGGGTTAGTAATGGTATATCAGGTGGAAGGACAGTATCGTGGTTAATGCAATGGACTGGTAACTTGGGTTCTGTTTCTGGGAATGTCACACACTTATTGTGAGACACTGGGCAAGTCACCTTCAAATGCTCTAGTTTTTAGATGCCCAAACTGTGCTGGGCACCCGCAGCTCCAGCTGAAAATCAGGCCCCATGTGCCTCAAAATAGAGGCAACTAAAATCAAAGGCTATTTTTGCAAATGTTGGTGCTGATCTCTCTGGGCCAAATTTACACAGGTATTTAGACATGTACAGATGCATATAGGTACCTTGTGAGATGTACAAAAGTAAATCGGAGTCCAGTGCCTAGCCCACTTAGGCACTTTTGTAAATCGAACTTGGTGCCTATCTGCATCTTCAGAAATAAAATTATCTTTGAAAATCTGGCCCAGGGAGGGAGTTGCTATCATGTAATTGATGTCAGAGCCAAATGAGGAGAGTGTCTAGTGACATTGTGATGTGGACTTTCATCTAGTTGGTCCTGAACTGAGACACCAACTCGTTTCACACAGCCCACCAAATAGCCATCAAATGGATCACTACTTCAGTGGACCACATTCAAACTGGTGACCTACAGTTCAATCCTAACTTTAGCCAAGGTAGAACATGGTTTTGGGCCCACTCTCCTAGCAGCTAAACAACCGGAAAAAAAAAAAAGCCAGCCAATCAGGAGTGGAGGGAAAAACCAGCTGAGTGCCACAGCAGTTTGGAACCCCAGAAGTTGGTGCCTGGGCGGCCGCCCGGCTTCCCCACTCCTAGAACCAGCCCTGCACACATGCGGAGTCTTATTGAAACATAATGGGACAACTCAAGCAAGTAAATTTACTCAGATACATAATTGTTTGTAAGATCAGGGCCTTACTAGTGAAAGGCTACATAGCTTCCATGCCACAAAATACTCACATTGCTGATCCTTATGTGTTGTTCCTTATCTGACAAACTTTTAATCCTTTTTCAATTTAACCCTCATGTTAAAACTATAAACAATATACCTCTGTACATTGTAATTACATATCGACGAAATCCTGGCCCCATTGGAATCCTGGCCACATTGCCATTTGCTTCAATAGGGCCAGGATTCCATCCATGCTGTCTATAGTGCAAGTAAATAAATAAATACATGCATCTCTCTCTGTTATATTTTAAATTCTGACCGTCACTGTTCATATTTTGAAGCCTTGTACAAATCAGACTTGCATCTTCATATTTCGGATCATGAATAGTGTAGTCAAAAGGTATCTTCTTAAATGTCTCCAAATCAGGCCACATGTCTCCTGGCTGGTGATAACATTGATCTGATTCTTCTTGGAGTTCTATAATAATAGTAAAAAAAAACAAACCCAAACATGCAGTTTACAATAAATGGAATGATGTCTACAGTTTTACAGAATGCTTTTTTAAAGAGATGTGTGAAATCAATTGAAAGGTTCAAATGATTGCATAGAAAGATACCCCAACCTAAAGCAAGTCTATGCTATGCATATAGTTTAGGAGGTTATTAATTATTATGATTGTACTATTATTTCTTTTACTATTTTAAGGCAACAACATCTGTGAAGCTGTTTTCTGCAGAAAAACTAGTGATCATCTGATCAATTACTCAACATTCCTCACCCCTCAATGCAATTCTGCCATAACAGAGTAAAAGCACCAGTCAGAAGCCATCTGGAATCACATATGCACTGATAATAAAAGCACCACAGCAAGGATTTTGCTGGTAAAATGGACCAGCCAGCAGGAGTCTCTCCACTGACTTGGATACACTTTGGAGATAGAGTTTTCAGTTAAGGGAATTTGGTTTGTTCTCTCCCCCACTAGTAAGGAGTCCAAGATGTTTGGGGGCAGACCCTAAGCTGTTGCAGTGTCATAGTTCCACAGAAGTGACTGGAGCTATAATCATTTACACCAGCTGAGGAACTGCTGCTTGGAAACTAGAAGTAAATAGGAAACTCAAGCAGAGCTATTCACACAGGATGAAATTCCTCCCCATGCAGAGGGCCAGCCAGCATACAATGTATGATCCTCTTAGATTCTCCGTAAGCACTCAAAACAAGAATTTAAATAGCAACAGAGGGTCCTGTGGCACCTTTCAGACTAACAGGTGCCACAGGACCCTCTGTTGCTTTTTACAGATTCAGACTAACACAGCTACCCCTCCGATACAAGAATTTAAATGAGACTTACATGAGGCAAAAGCTTTGTACTGCTTCTCTGCACAGGGGAGAATTTTACCCCCAATAGTAAAAAAAATATCAAATAAATCACTGTAGTGATTGATCAAAGTAAATAGCAGAGCCTCGGAGATGTCTAGAATTACATCTGGAGAAAGAGCGGAATGAGGGATATGCTGAAAAAACTGAGAATAGAATCAACTACTGGAAAGCAGGAATGTGTGTATGGTCTTTTCTCATTCATACGATCTCTTGTTTACCTAAAATGTATAATACAGTGACAGTATTGCTAATGGTTATAAATCTGTCAATGTTTCCAAGTAACCCCCTTTTTTGCATTTGACCAAAAAATAATCATTCCAGGCTTAAAGTCAGTATATTGTTTCTCAGCATGAGATGAACTATTTTTAACATACAAAATGCTGCTGCCAACTTTCTAAGAAAAACAGAGATGTGCTGAGAGGAGGAGTGAGCTCTAAATGGAGAGAAATTAGCTAATCACAGGATTCCAAATTAGAAATTAAAATCCTTAACTCCTTAATTTAAGAACTCTAAATGGATTGCAGTAATGTAAATGAACTACAGTGTAAAGGTGAAAAGCACATGATAAAGTAGTCAACAACTGGTCCAATTAACAATGTGACAAAAAATCCCCAGAAGCGAATGTCTCTTCATCAACAACTTACTAATATTGATTTCTTCCTCATCATAAACATCCACTTCCGTCAGTCTAATGAGCATTCTGGACAAGATACTGAGGAACTGAAGATAGGCTCCCGTTTTTCCTATCTGTAACAAATATATAAATCAGAAACTAAACAGTTGTTTATCATGAATGCCATTCTGTCATTATTTGGAAACTTGGAATTGTAATGATTATTGTAATCTAATTTAAAAGTAGGTCAAAGTCCAACTCTTAAATTCTGTTGCATATACATTCCTATTCCTGTATATTCACAAGTTTATATGGGATGATTAATGACTCATCTTGCACAGTAATGAGACTGTTATGCAGGAAATTAACATTCAAAATATACCTTATATGATACCCTTGGGATATAGGCATACAAATAAAAAAAACTCACCACAAGCAACTTCTCTCCCCTGAACTATACTCCCTACAATGGGCAGGAAAACACATTTTTAATAATCCAGACAAGTACATTACATGAAAATCTGCCAGGGAAAAGCACAATATAACTAAAGCTTTACCTCAACCCTTCCAAGCCTGTGCATTCATTGATTGACATATTGAGGCAATTGTCTATACTGAAGAATGTGTTGAAACAGGTCCATAGGACGGAATGCATCATACCCAAATAGTTTCTCTTTTCAGTCAGATATGATATGCAAAAATTTTATTTCCCCACAAAGCTTATGTGATCCGTTTTTTAAATTACATCAAACATCTAATGCTTTTCTTTTTTTAACCCAAACCAGAGAAGATACAGTCCTTCTCTCCACTATGCAGACATGCATTGCTGTGGTTTTGTACAATTTACTTTTGCATCTGATTTTACAAAGGGATGGGCCAATTACTCTCAGGCAGCAGATAGTTTAACCCAGGGGTAGGCAACCTATGGCACGTGTGCCAAAGGCGGCACACGAGCTGATTTTCAGTGGCACTCAAGCTGCCGGGGTCCTGGCCACCGGTCCGGGGGGCTCTGAATTTTAATTTAATTTTAAATGAAACTTCTTAAACATTTTAAAAACCTTATTTACTTTACATACAACAATAGTTTAGTTACATATTATAGACTTATAGAAAGAGACCTAAAAATGTTAAAATGTATTACTGGCACGCGAAACCTTAAATTAGAGTGAATAAATGAAGGTTGCCGACCCCTGGTTTAACCAATGAATTGTCCTATCATCTTGCGTGTGAAGTTTACTGGACACAATGTTAAATAAATAGATAGATAGATAAATAAATAAATGAGCAAGCACCTAAACACAGCACTTGACAAACACTGGGCCCTTAACGTTAATGTGGCTTAGGAAGAAATGTCCATCTTGCAGGGATAAGAGCAGCTTTCATAAATCCTATTTGCACTTTGCCTTCTTTCTGTGTAATTCAACATTAAAAATTACACTGAAGACAACTTGATAATCATAAACAACAGTTGCCTCTTCAGTGCTCGGGCTTACAAATTAATTATAATCCTGATCTTGCTTCTATTGAAACTGTACAGTTTATTTCAATAGGAGAGCATGAGGCCTGATAATAAACTGACAGCAGTGCGGATCCTGATTTCCTGATGTATCCAAGAATCCAGTTGCCATGAAATAACTATACTGGAGATTTGAGGAACGTAAGAAATATAGGGTTGAGTCTAATGAGAGTTGTATTATTTTAAACAGTTATGGAATAAATGTTCATTTCACTTTACATTTGAAAGAAGGAGGCTTTGAAGCTAAAACAAGACAAAAATAACATTTGTTCTCTTTAAAAATGACAAACAGCAAACTGGAACCTGCACTTCCTACTAAATCAGATTTCTCTCAGAACAGTTGTTAACCTTGGAACTGATCCAAAGCCCATTGATTTCAATGGGAATTTTTTTATTGACTTCAGTGGGTTTTAGATTAGGACCCTAGAGCTGAAAATAATAGCTATATTATAGTGACTCCCTGGGTCCATTTATTTGTGAATCAACTAAACAAAAATTTCATATCTTGGAAATGATCCCTCATCTAATATTTCATGCAAATGTGTAATTGATTGTGTTTAGTTCCAGGAGAGTATAGTACCTACATCGTCTCTCAGATTTGGGATTACTTCTATGTATCTTTATCAGAGCTTTCATTTCATCTGAAGTGACACTTGGATTTCCATTGAGATCATCAGTATTCTGTCAAAATTGGGTGAATTTGACAGATTCTCAGTTTGAGAATAATTTTATAGACAGTTTGACAGTAATAAGGTGACTCTGTAGCTCAGACATATGCCCCTCATAGCTGAAATAGGCAGGATATCATTACCAAGTTCATTTTGATTGAACACAACTCCCTTAATAGGACAACAGCTTTCCATTCTTCAGTCAACTGTCAGCTCCAGAAAGCAAAATTTTAGAGCTAATGGATTTGCAACATGACCTTCTCAGTAAATGGAGCTGCCCGCAACACTTGTTACTGATAACGTTAGTTTTTACATCTAGCCTCCCTATCAATCTAAGTAAATAAGATACCAAATAGGGTAACTTTGCCTAAAAGAAAGCAGAGGTATTTTATGACTATCAATAACCTCCAAAATGTGGCAGTGCCCAGTGCCTTCTTAGATGAGATGTTTTGAGTTCCATACAATCTTTTATCCACCTTGATGTAGAACACTTACTCTGTTTCTTTTTCTGTCTACACAAAGTAGAAAGAGTGCAGTCTGATGCAGACAGAACAGACAAGGCCTTGGAAGAAAAAGGCTCAAGAAGGGAAGGAGCAAAACTCTCAAGCTTTTAGATCATTTATAAAAACTGAGATGTGTGGCACCAGCAACCATTCACTAGTCTGATTTCTGCTTGACATTTGCCATGATTTGGGACATGAAAAACTGGGGATACATTTACATTCCAACCTTTTAATCAGAATGCCATGTGACAGTATTTACTACTTATGATGACAACATTTAGGAATGAATCTGAGTTGAGGTTTTCCTTGCAAGATGGTCAATGGTGGGAAGGCCCAATTTTTGTGTACTAAAGAGACACATGTATAAAGTACAATACCTGCTTAAGGGGAGAGGCAGTCCTGAGATCTTAGCCAGGACTGTCTGGATATGTGAACTTCCTACTCAGACCCTACGCCACCAGCACTCCCAGCTATCTCCGTGACACCACTGATTTCCTGAGAAAACTACAATGCATTGGTGACCTCCCAGAAAACACCATCCTAGCCACCATGGATGTAGAGGCTCTCTACACAAACATCCCACACACAGATGGAATACAAGCTGTCAGGAACAGTATCCCTGATGATGACACAGCACAACTTGTTGCTGAGCTCTGTCTTTATCCTCACGCACAATTATTTCAAATTTGGTGACAATATATACCTCCAGACCAGTGGCACCGCTATGGGCACCCGCATGGCCCCACAATATGCCAACATTTTTATGGCTGACCTGGAACAACGCTTCCTCAGCTCTCGTCCACTCACACCCCTTCTCTACCTACGCTACATTGATGACATCTTCATCATCTGGACCCATGGGAAGGAGACCCTGGAAGAATTCCACCATGATTTCAACAGCTTCCACCCCACCATCAACCTCAGCCTGGACCAATCTACACGGGAGGTCCACTTCCTAGACACCACAGTACAAAGAAGCGATGGCCACGTTAACACCACCCTATACCGAAAACCCACCGACCGGTACGCCTACCTTCATGCCTCCAGCTTCCACCCCGGACACACCACACAATCCATCGTCTACAGCCAAGCGCTGAGGTACAACCGCATCTGCTCCAACCCCTCAGACACAGACCAACACCTACAAGATCTTCACCAAGCATTCTCAAAACTACAATACCCACACAAGGAAATAAAGAAACAAATCAACAGAGCCAGACGTGTACCCAGAAACCTCCTGCTACAAGACAGGCCCAAAAAAGAAACCAACAGAACTCCACTGGCCATCACCTACAGTCCTCAGCTTAAACCTCTCCAACGCATCATCAGTGATCTACAACCCATCCTGGACAATGATCTCTCACTTTCACAGACCTTGGGAGGCAGGCCAGTCCTCGCCCACAGACAACCCGCCAACCTTAAGCATATTCTCACCAGCAACCACACACCGCACTATAACAACTCTAACTCAGGAACCAACCCATGCAACAAACCTCGATGCCAACTCTGCCCACATATCTACACCAGCAACACCATCACAGGACCTAACCAGATCAGCTGCAACATCACCGGCTCATTCACCTGCATGTCCACCAATGTTATATATGCCATCATGTGCCAGCAATGCCCCCCTGCTATGTACATTGGCCAAACTGGACAGTCACTACGCAAGAGGATAAATGGACACAAGTCAGATATCAGGAATGGCAATATACAAAAACCTGTAGGAGAACACTTCAACCTCCCTGGCCACACAATAGCAGACGTAAAGGTAGCCATCTTACAGCAAAAAAACTTCAGGACCAGACTCCAAAGAGAAACTGCTGAGCTCCAGTTCATTTGCAAATTTGACACCATCAGATCAGGATTAAACAAAGACTGTGAATGGCTAGCCAACTACAGAAGCAGTTTCTCCTCCCTTGGTGTTCACACCTCAACTGCTAGCAGAGCACCTCACCCTCCCTGATTGAACTAACCTCGTTATCTCCATACTAATTTATACCTGCCTCTGGAAATTTCCATTACTTGCATCTGAAGAAGTGAGGTTCTTACCCACGAAAGCTTATGCTCGCAATACTTCTGTTAGACTTAAAGGTGCCACAGGACCCTCTGTTGCTTTTTTACAGATTCAGACTAACACGGCTACCCCTCTGATTCTTTCCATGGATATCTATGGTAAACTGAAAGCAGGTGGTCCTTCTGTCCAGCAATCAGAGGGTGAGATTCCAGTCAGCAAAATGGTTTAAGTGCTACCATTTTGATTTGTAGAAGAGACATTCAAAGTGCTATTATAACATGTACCATAATGGGTTCCCCTTTTTCCACTGGTTTCAGACACTGCACAGCAGGATGATTGACAGGAATGGCTCTCAGATACCAACTCCTGTGGTACAAGCCATCTGATTGACCACTTTCTTATCATCTCTACTACTAAGAATGTGCTTCCAAATCTTCAAAATTTAAAAAAATATGGCAAATGGAAAAACACTGCTATAATTTTTTCTAATCCAGTTTCCAGGTGAGAGAGTTCTGAACAGACCACAGCAGTGGTTCTCAAATTGTGGTCTGTGAAACACTTGTGGTTCACAGAAAACATGCTGATGGTCCACAGATGGTGCCGGCTCTTCTTTTTTCCACCTGCTACATTGCACTAAAAGACAGCTAACAATAGATACATTAAATACTTACCTAATATTATTTTTTCACATAAGCAACTAGCTCTAGAAATCTGAGATGTTATCTGTGAGTGGTAGGGTAGGTGGTGTAAGCAGTCATGGATGGAAGGTTGCCCTGAAGACAATCTTTCTTTTAGGCTGTGGTTCACACAACAAACGCGTTTGAGAACCCTGTATCACAGAGTCGTTCACAGGACTTAGACTGCTTCCACACTTATAGAAAGTTCTGTTTTCAGGGTACAAAAACACAACAAAGAAACCCAGCAATAGCACCAAACCTCTTGCATGTAATTTGGGAACATAAAAGAAACTTTTATTTCTTCAAAAAAAAAAAAAAACAACACTCCAAATTTCAGTGAATTTGGTGGTCATGGATGGTACTATATTTGAGCACCCTGGATGATGAATTTATATCCACAGACCTGGTAAACTTTTTCACAGTAGTGCATATTTATCCATACTGCCCAACCAGTGTCTTAATATTTTTCTAGAGAGATCACCCCAGGGATGAAGCAGCAATACTATCTCCATGCCTTTTCACTCTTTGCCCTCTGCTAAGACTCCCAACAAGAAAGATAATTGTTTCAGTGGGTTTCTTAATGTGGACACCTGTCTACTGAAAAATGGACTGAGTCTACCAACTCCTTTCATGTGAAAGGAACTCTTGACAATGGACATGAAGATAAAAAAAATTCTAGGGCAAGTTGACTTCTTTCCCTCATTAATTTCCAAAACCATTCCCAGGGGATCTGAAAGGCAGTCAGAGTAGATCATTTCCAATTTACACAAAGCCTTTATGCTATGAACCTACAAATAAATCTTGAGACAATCCAACCCAGATTGTTATCCAAGAATGCATTCAAGTGTAATCAAAAGACTATAAATAGCTTGTTGAAAACGCTTTGGGGCAAAGATAAAATTGAATAAAGACAATCTAGATGTGCAGGTCACCAACCATAGACCTTGGGAAGAATCCATACTAAGGTATGACTGTGGGATGCCATAGAAGCATGCAGCCTTCAGGACCACATGCCAGAGGGTCTTCTTACCTCAGAGCTAAAAACAATGGTGCAAAAGGATGTATTAATGAAACAAAACTTGAGTGTATTTCTTTGAGTGCCATAGGCTGAGAATCTAAGGTGGGCGTTGGGTGGGAAACAAGACTTCTTAGAAACCAGAAGGAAGTACCAGGAATAGTACTCTGGAGACAAGTTAAAGTAATGGTCCAGTGGCTCCATAGAATGGGGGGAGTGTTCCAGATTTAGTAGGTTTGGAACTTGAAGCATCTTCTCTTCTTCCTTTTATCCTTAGATTTGTCTTTCTGGATATAAGGCAGAAACTGTAAGAAATGCAGAGGCACCCTGCATTCACTAAGGATTTGGGCTCACCAGATAGGGTGAGAGAATTTCTCCCCATATTTCATTCAAAGGAAGCAAAATAAAAGGCTGCTGAGAAAAATAAGTATTGGGGTTAGCTAATGGCAAGTCTGTTTTGCCCCTTTTATTCCTGTGTATGTATTCAGACCACTGGTTGATGTCTTTACATGCAGTTTTTATCATTAGTTTATTATTGGTATTGTGGTATTACCCGAAGGCCTCAGTGGAGATCAAAGCCCCATGGTGCTAGGGGCTATACATATCTTGACTGGAAGGTAGCCATATAGAAAACATGTTAGCCAGCCTTGGAGGTGTTATGTATATGAGGGGAAGGAGGAGAATTCCTGAATGCTAAACATTTCAGCAGTGATACTTATAGTTTTGGTTCACTAGAGTGCTTGATTTTTCTTAAATTGACTTCTTATGTTGCACGGTACGATAACAACAACAACTTTCTAGTGCCTGAAAGGATTGTGTCCACCAATTCAGAGATCTTTCTCCAGCTTAATATTCTGGCTGAATTGTTATTTATACGCTTAGAATGGCATTTCTAATAGCTGATCTCTATCAGCTATTATGAACTCTGGCTTTCTGTGGTTTTAGTCAGTGGGTTAATGTTACCAAAACTGGAAATCTAAATCTTTGCCTTAGTTTGGATTTGTCTTTAAAAAGCTCAGACAAGATATTATGGTGTCAAAATCTTCTGCTGATTCCTCTTAATGCAGTAGGTAGCATAACTCCACATATAGTGCAATGGTTATGAAACAAGCCCATGAGCAGAACACACTTCTGGAAAGAAAACTGTTTATTTCCAAAGTGAGACAGGAGCTCACATTTGCTATATGTTTTCTTTCACCTTTCCATTAGAATAGACGCGATACTACCATACATTAAGCCAAAAGCAACCAACATACTTTCTTAACTGTTTTGGAGGTTTTTAGAATATATTCTCTTTAGTATGTTTGGGGTTTAGACATTAAATGGAGCTAAGCAGCCATGTTCCCCAATATACCCCTAAAAATGAAACATTTAATAAAATGAAACATTTAATTCCTGATTTCCTCCATAAAACATTCAGTATGAAACAGGTGTGTAATCAGGAAGAACTGGTGAGTATGCAATAAATAAATGCATGGAGAATATTTTTAGGACCTGATCCAACTCTCATTAAAGTCAATGGGAAATTGTACGTCAGAACCATTGTTCTGGAGACAGAGAAGAGATGGAGTTGTAGAACAGACAATGTTCTTCTGAGGTGAAATTCACCTCTGTGCAGAGGGCCAACCTTAGTCCTATGTACCACTTAATCCCTCAAAATCAGGCTTGCACTCATGCCCCAAGAAGCAGACGAATAAATAAGCAGACTATATTTTCTGCATATATTTGGCCAATGACACATATCATATATGTGTTAAGGGCCAAGTTCTGTCCTCAGATGAACACAGGACTCCCACTGACTTTGTTGGGAGCCACAAGCATACATCTGTGGGCAGAAATCAGTTATCTTATGGCCAAATTAATGGCATAGTAATACAAACTACTACATATGGTTTATTTTGTACCCTTATTGTAGCGTTGGGAACCATAACTTTGAACTTCTTGATTTTTAGGCATGCAAAATTCCAACCAAAATGACATCAATGTATGTTTTTCTTGGATGTGGGAACATACTAGCTATCTGTTGCACAGTATAGCAGTTTTTACCTTGTCTGTGTTTACCACATATTCATCTCTTTTGAACACTTATTATCTTAATTCACAGCAAACATTGAGAGTTTTGATCATGGAGATGGAGAGCAGTGAAGAGATGTTCTTCAGTGATCCATCTGGTACCCTCTATACATTTATAGCAGCACTTGCAAGTGCCTACATACTTCAAATACATAGAGCCAATTCATACTCTTACTTACCCCAGCATGACACCATCTATTTCAATGTATTGCACCTATTAAACTGGGAGCAGAATGTGGTCTTTTCTGTACTGAGACCTCTGCAATACACAGGTACAGAAGAGTGAGTGGCAGATTGAACTTTGGCTTTCTGTGGTTTTAGTCAGTGGGTGAATGTTACAAAAACTGGACATCTAAGTCTTTGCCTTAGTTTGGATTTATTTCTAATTTCTGAGGGCTCTATGCAATATTCTCTCTGTGGCTATGGTGTTTCCCCCATGCCTGGCATGTTGCATAAAACTTCAGTGGAACATTAGAACTTTTAGTATATAGTATATGCATTGAATTGTAGAGACACTATGCTCATAGCTGCATTCTAAATATTCTTAGGGCACTTAAGAGGGAAAAGGCTCCCTGAAGTCTTTACCTACATCCAAGTGTCCTTACAAAGTCATTTGAAAACTCTTGGGCCAGAAGTTCTGCTGTTTTTGTTGAAGTGGATCAGTCCCTCTTGTATTTGCAACAACTTCTATTTCTCTCCAAACCATGAAGAAAATGGCTGACTGCCAATTTCACACCCTAATCAGCTTGACCATAAGAAACTGACCCTGGGTGGCTATTCAAACTTTATTTAAAATTTAACTCCTATTAGTCTGTAACAAGCTGCAAGGGACAGCACGGTGTGTAAAATATATTTTCAAAGAAAAAAAAGAGCATCATTTCCTTAAAACACAACACTAATTGTATAAAGATTGACAACAAAAAAAAGATATCACTACAACTTAATTGTCCTTGCCTCAAGTTAACAGTGAAGCGAGGAAGATTATTTAACTAAGGTGGATACAGTAATAAAAACATATAAGCAAGGTTATTTTTCACCAGTGAAAAAAATCAGTTAGCTATGAATAATAATCTCATTAACCTAGCACTTAATAAGATGAAGACAAAATTAATCAAAATAAAACAATGATAATAATACCCTCTTCTTATTACACACCTGAGGTGGCCCACTCAGCAGCAGCCTCCTTGGGTGAAAGGTGTCCATTCTGCCCTCATTTCTATTATTGTAGTCCATATGGATTGGTTTGGGAACTGTCCACTGGCGATAGTATAGAGACTGCTCCGTGCAGGTCATCATTTTACTCATGACAGGGCGGAAAGAACTTGCCCACATCACAGAATGATAAGGCAAGAGGGAAGATGACTTGGGAAGTCCGCTGCTGTCAGTAGAAGTAATAATGTCATATACCAGCTTAGGCAGGAAAACAATGGGGGGCTGTTTTGATGCTTTAGTCATGGAGCACTGAGACGTCTGCAGGATGAAGGAGTTGTGAGTAGGAACAGAAGAAGAGGAAGAAGAGGAGAAAGGTGATGACGATGAGTTGATGGAAATTTGGGCACTTTTTATGTTCTGTTTTGAATCCAGCTGTTCAGCTGCAGAAGGCAAGTGCTTGCTGATCACCGTTTGCGCCCCCTTTTCTACTTTCTGCCTTTGCCTTTCGCAGTTGTTTGCGTTCTCTTCAGTAGTGCTGCTTAGGACTTGGTGGGGTGATTTTGCTATGTCCCCCGGTGCTGCTAAAGGAGGAGATGATTCAATGCAGAATGCTGCACCTAAAAGCAAAATCTGTATTTCAACGTGGGGTAATGTGATTCTTCAGCAACTACGTTGAACCACAACATTTCTATTACACTTTTCATTGTCAAACCACAGTAAACAATATATAATGCAGACACCAAAAGCTGTGAGTCCAGACCTGCTCCTGTTGGGCCAAATTGTGTTCACCTAACTCACACAGGTAGTCTTATTGAAACTAACGGAAGTATTTGGGAGTATAAGCCCATGCAAATTTGGAATACTAAAATCCATGGCAAAGCTCCCATTGATTTCAGCACTGAGCCTTATGTTTGATAAATTTTCCATTTCTTCGAGAAATGTAAAAAAATATAACTTTAAAAAATGTAATAGTCACAGGTTATTTTCCCTCCAACTATAACAGTTTTTAACATAGGCATGATTTTGATCCTAAATGTTCTACCGGAATCCCATTAACATTACACTTATCAGCCTCCTGGAAGGTGAGGGCCTGATCCTGAGAGTTGCTGAGCATCCCCAACTCTCAAAGATTTCAAAAACGAGATGCAAATGATCAGCAGTTCTCAGATTAGCTTTTCAAAATAGTCCATTTGCCGAGGCACTGATCTCCATAGCACTTATTGGAGTCTCCCCGCAAGCAATAAAAAATAAAAGAAAAAAGTGATTGTCAGCACTGATATAAACAAACACAATCTCATAAAGTCAAGTAGATTTCAACCATCTAATCAGGGCATGCACCAATTTCCAAGAAAACAGCTATACAATTCACACTCCAAAACCAGAGTTCCCATAAACCCATTGCCTAGATGCCCATGACCTCATGCAGGAACTCCACAGATTATGCCTACCAAAGATAGACACAATCTCCATGAGACATGGATCAACGAAGTTGGGGAGTGTTCACACTAAAATTCACAGATCATGCTCCCTTACACCAGACCCTACTCCACAACACTCTCTGTCACGACTAGCTATGGGGGACCTTCTAAGTGTGAACTCCATAGTTTCTGGGAGATCCAAAAGTGATGTACAATAGTTACGTGCTGTGGTTCCTTTCTTGACTTTCAATTTTTCCACAAACATATATGAGGGATGCCCACCTGCTTTGTCCCCATGAAACAGGAAGAGACATCCCAATTGGGTACTCCAAAGCAGTCAATAGCAGAATAAAAACAATGGTAAAAATGTCACCAACAATGTGAATACATTTTGGACTTAGTACTACTGTGACAACATGCCAAAGACCTGTATCCATGTGCAAGAACTGTCCAAAGAGATTTTCTTTAACAAACAGATTCAGGCCAACAAAGCCAAAAGTGGCATCTTAGGGCAGTGGAGAAGGGATCAGCAGCCTGACTTTGAAGCACAGTATACATTTCAAAAATTTAAAAATGTGGTGCTTTTCCGCTTGTAATGGCAACTGTGCCTTATGGCAAAATAATTCACAGTCAGAATACTCATATAGCTGTGGTGAGAACAATAATTATTTGGAAATAACTTGAAACATTTAATTTTACAGCTAATGCAACATAACATGTTTTGTGACATTACAAGAAATTGTAATCTTCCACATAACTATTTATGTATTTTTACTGAAGTATGATCCAATGCATATGGCACATTTTTGTTCTGATCCATTAGTCTCCACCCATCAAAAAAAACATACAAATTAAAATGTTTTAGTACCTCCTGACATTGCTTCAAACTTTTACTCCTGGGGGAATTCTGCACCACTGCACACCTGCCAAATTCACATCCCCCCACAGCTTTTTCTCTCTCCACAGAATGCTGTAAAACATTCTGCCAGCGAGCCACTGCAATTACCCCTTTTGCCCACCAGGGGCTGTTGTGGCATCAAAACAGAGGGCAGACAGCTCATGGCCAGAGCAGCCAGCCACAGAGCCCTTGCGAACAGAGGCTGCTTTTCTCACGCGATATACCTGGGGTTCAGAAGAGCTATTGGGAGGGACAGATTAGGGTAGAGGCACAGGAGCTAGTGGGATGACAGCATTGAGCCCGAGACTGAATGGGAGTGGGCTGCCGCTGTAGGGACACATGGGGACTGGGGGAAGAAGGGTGCAGGGAAAGGCAGGGACAGGGCAGATGTGCCCGAATGAACAGGAACGGCTAGGGGTCAGCCAGGGTCTGCATGGAAGAGCTCCCCAACAACCCCTTGTCCCCCCTTTCTTCCTCCTCCCCCCCCCGCCCGCAAAAAACCCTGTTCCATACTTCTCCCACCCACACCTAACAACACTCCAGGTTCACTCCCAGACTGCCAGAAATTAATTCCCCCTCCCTCAGCTCCTCCATTACCCCTGACTCCCCCAAGCCTTTGCACTGCTTCTAAGGGGTGTAGGAAATACATTTCTGTACAGTAGTTTAAATTAATTATTACTCAAAGTTCTGTATTAATATGCCTACTAAGGAATCTGTTTGTCAAAAAAAACATTTGCTGAATCTTTTTTGTCGTCTGTATTGTTACAGACACACTTGCTGACAGGTATTTTGAAATAAATTACCAAAATAATTGAAATTGGCATGATTATTTTGACAAATAAAATATGCAGAATTTTGCAGAATTTTAAAGTATTGTGTGCAGAATTTTAAATATTTTTGGCGCAAATTTTTTATTTTATTTTTTTGGTGCAGAATTCCCCAGAAGTAAAACTTTAATGGTCTGTTCTTAAACCAATTTTCAGATCGAGAAGAAAGACTATATATTCAATGTATAGGGCAAAGTATTGACAAAATACACTCATTTCTAAAAGGAACACTCTACACTGAAAAATTTGTGAGCACACATTCTAGTGCCCAAAAAAAGTTCATGAACATTTTTTCAGGCAAAATTTAGGAAGGTCCTTTGAACACACAGAGGCAGGTCCTTAGCTAGTGTGAGTTGTTATGAGTCCACTGATTTCAAATGGAGCTCTGACAATTTTCACCAGCTGAGGATCTGCATCTTGGTACCTGTCATAAAAATATTAAAGAACATTTCTGTAGATACAATACTGGTGTATAATACTATGACCCCACTCGCAGATCTGTACAACGGTCTATGCATTCATGGACCAAGCATGAGGCAATCTCGTTATTTTTTAATCTCAGAAGTAAGACGCTTGAAAGCTCCGATTTTTTAAAAATGTAATTGTTAGCAAGGTCATTCAAACAGGTTTTGCCAAAAAAACTAATGATTTGTGTCTTTTATTCTTCATTTGCCAAGCTAAATGAATTGCTGCTTTTACATCCTAAATACCACTTGAGAAAGATTATCGTAACGTCTTACTTGAAGTTTTTGAAGAGAGAGATGAAGATGCAGAGTCATGGGAGCGTGATCTCTCTCTTTTGACAGGACTTCTCTTTTCTGAAGTGGAGCCTGTTTCATGAGAAGAGGGAGGACGGAGGAGAATTACAATTCTAAAGACCCATTCTCTGCTATGGCCAAAGTGCATAAAGTGAAGGGATGCTGGGCAAAAGTGGCTTAAAGCTCATCTAGGTGCCCTGATTCACGTCCTGTTCTGAGTGTGGCCATTCTTCCTAGGCTATGGTGGAGCAGCCTAAGGGCTGTTCTAACTTTGGCTGAGCTACAACAGCCTCTGAGAGCCAAAAATGCAATGAAGAGCTGGCATAGTGCAGAGGTATCTCGGCCGCATTCCCTCGTTGCTAGTCATGCCTCCTCTTCTTTGCTATCCCAGCAGCATGGAGGATGAGTGACACAGTAGCCCCTATGTTGGTACTACCAGGTGACCACCCTTAAAATGGGATTTTAAACCAACTTCACAACCAGACTGTACCTTTCTCTTTGATAACAATATCATTTCATCCCCCTCTCAAAATACATCTTTCTGTTAATTTTCGCCCCTATTCTGCCTCCCTTATTTGTGTTGAATAACACCGTATTCAGTTGAGCAGTCCCTTGAATGTGACCTTGAGCAATCACTTATCCTCTCTGTGCTTCAGTTCCCCCATCTGTAAAATGGGTAAAAAAAATGACTTTTCAAGGGTTCTAAGGTTCAACTAATTAATGTTAATAAAATTCTTTGCATTCCTCAGTTGTAAGACACAATATATAGGAAGTACAAATAACATTATTTGATAAGTTTAATTCCAAAAGTGCATAAACCATCACTGTAAATTCAAATAATGTCTCCCAATCTTTTGCAGCTCCCCATGTTACTGATTGCTGTATACTTATGTATTTACTGTTCCCTTCCTTTTGACAGTTTGCTTTGCACTCTTAAAGGCTAATGTCCATCTCACTTAGCTGAAATTTATGGTATTAGTATTTAATACACAATTGCTGTTTGAATACCTTTTAAGAGAACTGGCACTACACAGGTTCATTTACCTTCTGTCACTATTTCTTCATCTTCATTATCAGTACTGCTCAGTTTCTCTGGGTCACTCTCCAACACATCATTCACGACCACCTTCTCCATGTGGATTTCTGAGCTAACAAAGTATGCTGCCAAGCCAAGCTCTTGCTCCAAGGCTGTCCTTACTAAGCAAGAGGAATTTATTAAACGTAGGTCACAATATCTCAATGATCTGGAAAGAAATCAAAAGATACTATGAAAACTCACGGTATTCCACACCTTTGATTGTGTTTGCAAAAGAAATAATGAGGAATTTTGTCATTGCCTACTTAACTGATGTGTGAGATAGTGACCCATTCATATCACTTTGTTCTGTCTTTCAGTAAATTCACCACTATATTGTGTCATTGTTATTACTTTAAGCAGTATAATCTAAAGCATTAGGCATAAATTTTGGAGACAGATTCTTCAGAGTTCTAATCCTGGCTCTGACACTTACTTTCTCTCTACTCTAGGGATGTCACTTAACCTCTTTGGACTAATTCATTAGCAGGCACAACACTGATGTTGATGGGAACTGCACCTGCCTACACCAACGGTTAGTGGAATCTTTTTGTGTCTTGGTTTCCTCATCTATAAAACAGGAATAATTGGGAATGTTATGAAAATGAAAGACTGCACCCCACAGCTCAGCCTCACAACCATTACCACCAACCTACTACACCACAAATGTTCCACTTTTTTGAAATAGAAACTACCAAAAATCATCCTGTCATTCAAATTTCACCAGCCTTTGCACCCACAAAGGATTATGGGACACAGCAGGTTGCAGAATGATTTTTCAGCCATTTGAAGGGTGCAGAGAAAAAGGAAGTTGTGAGCCACTGGGAATGAACAAATGTCATGGAAATATTTGTCAGTATTTTCTTCCTACCTTGGCAAGGCTTCCCCTTGGGGGTCCATTCCACTAAATATTAATATGCAAGGCAGACCTTCTAATTCCAAATAGGTCTGTGGCCTCCACTCCGCATCTTCAATTTTCTGCCATATCTGTCACAGAATATAAAAACATTGGTGGGTATATTTATATGGCATAATTAAGAATGAAGAAACAAATGATTTATTGTCTATTGTATGGACCTAATTCTGCAGAAGTTCCACAAGAGAAATCATTGCAGGATCAGGCCCTAAACTGAAAGGTCCTCAGTTGCAAAATGGTCTTATCTTCTTTCAGAAGTTTTATATCAATAATAAACTGCCCCATAATATGACTATATATCAGAACTCTAATGAATTGTTACCATAAGTGGCTAAATATAGATCCAAATGCTCCTCCAGGAAACATGAGAAACCATTGTGAAGATGTATAGCTTGATCTTCAAAGACAGAAAGCAGAGTTACTCACTATAAAGGTTTTTCTTTGTTGGTCCAGTCTTCTAACCACAGCTGTCACTTACCCTTTGATAATCAGGCCCATTGGATGATACCTTTATTCACACTGAGTAGTACCTAGTCAATGAGATTTCTTGATGAGTAAGGTACTACTCCGTGGGACCAAGGGTATCACTATCTGGTCCTTATTTATTCATTAAGCACCAACAGTATATGCAGTGTTGCACAAGACACTTAAGACAACATGGCATGTGATTCTGAATTCACTTATATCAGCTTTAAAGCATAGAGTTATTCCTGATTTATATCAGAATGAGTTCAAAATCAAGCCCTTGTCTTCAGCTCTGTTGAGCTAAGTAGATAAACAACATGAATCAGACTCAGAATGTAAGAACAGTCCTAGCTTAGAGAATACAAATATTTTTGTTTTAATATGTGGTGACAGCATTTGTACTAAGTGGGGTAGTGTCTGTGGACTTCAACATGTGTGATGCTTGAGGTCAGACTATGTGATCATAGTGGTCCTTTCTAGCCTCGAAATCTATGAATCTATTATTTCCAGCATTTTCATATTAAAATCACATAAGGTCCAGAAAACATTAGGCACCATGCTTGGAAAACCTGGGCCATTCAGAGACCTGTGGGTAACTGTACTGATTCAAAGCCTTTACGCCTGGTAGACTGTGCAATACAATTCCAAACTGGTCACTGAGGTTTGCTCACAAGGGGAAACCACCTCTCTGCTCTGGTAAAGGTTTTTTCCAAACCAAAAGTAGCTTTCATTTTCACCTGGTCTTTTACCACCATGTTGATTCATTGATGCCACAGTCTAGTGCAATGAAGGTGATTGGGGCTAAAGCTGTTGGTGGTTGGGAATTCTAATCACGTTTGTAAAGGCCCTCCTGAGCAGCCATCAGAAGCTGCCTATAGGAATGACAGATGGATGTGTCTGATAGAGAGGAGTCAGGCTCCTCAGGGAATTTTAATTTTGCTGGGAAATAGCCATCTCCATCACTAACATCCAAATCTCATGCCAATAAAACCTTTATATCACCACCCACCCACTGAAAGCACTGCTCCTCAGAGATTCTTTTCAGGCAATGTCATTCTGCAAGTTACCTTTAGTTGCTCCACAAAGTGCTTCCCTATGGTGATTCCAGAGTTAGGATTTCCCAAGATGATTTCAAAATTATCTGCAAGGGATAGTCTTTCCCTTACGTGATAAAGTCGTTCATACGCCACAGCAGCCAATGGAATGCAAGGAATTCTTAACACCACCATGAAGCCATGACCACTAGGGCATTGCCTTGAAGAGTTTATAAGATTTTGGGTGATTTCCAGAGTTTCAACTGAGGTGTAATTCTTCATCTGTGACAGGCCACTTACTGCCATCATAGCTGCAGAGTAATGCTGTACAAGGACAAATGTCCTTATCACTGCACTGTGTAATCTGGGAAATCTGAAATAAATTGTGAAGCATTAAAATCCTAGAATTAAAGTGAGTATGCTGCCCTTGTAAAAATTATTTAAACTCAAAATTTAATCCAGATGAAAAATCATGCCCAATACACTGTAGAACCTCATTGACCCACAGGTAATTTGCAAATCCTGTAATTCCAAGACCAATGGTGCAATCTCTCCACTTCTCAGTATAGATGCAATAGCTAAGTGGGGTAGTGAAGTTATATTATCTCCTGTTATTATTAAGACTTCATCACATTTGCAAAACATACTACTGGATATTTGCTAGAGTACTATGCAGTAATATTAATCAAAACTAAAATGCACTTGTCATATAAATGAACAAAGTACTCCTCAGAGTGCATTATCCTTGCTTTTTACTCATGAAAGATCTGATTCAACTACTACTAAAATCAATAGAAAGAGCTGGATTTATCCCTAATACAAACAGATTCCCCCAGTCATTAGTACAATTTTGCAAAGTTCTGCTTGCTCGATCTTTTATTACGTCCACACCTTAACACCTCCAAGGAGTCCTACTGGAGTTTTGTGCATGCAAAAAATATACCTACATTACAATTACTATGCATTTGGAGTAACTACGTTTTTAATCTGAATCTCTCCACATGGTGCAAATCAGCTCACTGACATCATTTTTTCAACTCTGATGATGTTCTACAGGATTCTCCCTAACTGAGTCTTTCATGGATTTAACTCCATGAGCCAAAGTGAAATCTCACCTGCTCTTTGTGGTCCCACTAAAACAGTCAAAAAGTATTGGCTGGGGGTTAGTTCATTTCTAACATTTCACTTTGAACACAAGATTGGTTTGTAATATTATTTCTGTAGTGCCTATAGGCACCAACCAAGACCAGGGGCTCACTGTGCTAGAAGGCGTGCACGTAGCAAGAGAATGCTCCTGCCCTGAATAGCTTCCAGTCCAAATAAAGATAACTGAGAAAGGGTTGGAGCAGAAAAGGAGACAAAGAGAGATAACATGATTTGCCCTAGGTTGGTGGCAAAACCAGGAATAGAAAGAACCCAGGTCTCCTGACTTGCAGCCCAGTATCCCACCCACTAGACCACGCTACCTCTCAAATTTCATAATGCTTTAAACCAAAGAATGTACTGTACCTTCTTCCTAAAGCCATGACCATAGCTTCAAAAGAGCTGTCATATCGAAGTAACGGAAGGCTGTGTCCAGAAAGGGTGGATTCAATGAATTCTGACAACCCAAAATATTTCTTGTTTTCATGGTATAGATCTATTCCCTAAAGTAAATAAGACAACAGCAATTTAAGGATAAAACTTATTGATGAATTATAAATACCATCACCCATATATAGACATTCTTTATATCTCGTACACACACACACACGTATATATAAAATAATCCACATACATATACACACACATTCATACTCACAATAGGTCATTCTCAGAAGGTTTAAATTGGTGTCATTCCAATTACTTCAATGAAGCTTACTTACAATTAACACTAGCTGAGGATCTGGGTAGATTTATATATATTTTTATCTTGTGCACAGTAGAAAGACTACACAGTTTTGAACTACTTGACACATCATCTTTCCACACATCAGAAAATGTATGTGCCAAAAAAATAAAAGTCTGGAGAAAAATATTGAAAAAATGTCGGAAAAACAGCTAGGGAACTTTTCTGATAGTAAGTATAATGCGCTCTCACTGGTCCACCTTGCACACATGAACCACATTCTGGTTATTTCCATGTAGAGCATATGAATTAAGCCTAAGATAGAGGTATCAAAAGCATGGATAACCATGGTGAGATGTGTGAGAGGAAATGCAATGATCTCTTGGTAAGGTGAAGATTTAATAAAAACTTTTCAGAGCCTCCTTCTTTCTCAGAATTCAAAAGCAATGAAGATTAAAACCTATGATTGCAAACCATTTTGTAAGAAGCAGGCAGATGCCTTCAGTGGAGGGATCAGTCATGGTCTTTGCAGCTTCCTCCGAGCAGTCAGGATCACACACTCCCAATATTATAATTCACTTATTATTGTTAACAAATATTTGCATAAAGTTTATGGATGCTTAATACAGCTGGCAGTTACATCAGCTCTGTCCTTAATAGACTGGGGATCAGAGTGACATTGTAGGACTTCTTTCCACCCAATAAGGTGTTGAAGCTCTCCAGAGAAAAAGGCATGGCCCAGAGACCTGGATTATGACATTAGTGCTCATGGAGAGGGAACAAAATGCTCCTCAGGATCTGGTCTAGAAATAAACACCTTCATTTCTTTTAGGCATGGGCAAGTGAGGTATGAAAATGTGACATACCTTAGTAGTGTGAGTAGCTCACCAAAAAAAAGGGGGGGAGAAAATTTGGATCACTACAAAAAGCACAGGCCCCCCCATTCTCAGTAGCTAATGATCCAACATCACATACATTTACAGATACCAGATGTCCTGAATGGTTTTATTGAAACTGGAGGCTTCCACAAATTTCAGTGGATTCCTAGGACATCTGGTCGCCTCAGGGTCATCTGTCTATCATAGCTGTGCCATGTTGCAATGCAGCATAGCAATGCCACACATGCCAGTTCAGGTGGCTAACCCTGTTCCCTCCTGCCAGCCACCTCTCATTGGGAGCAGATAGAAATATGTTTCCCCTGAGAGGAGGAAAGAAAAAGGGGCAGACAGTAGGGGAAGGATATCAAGGGCTCTTCTTTAAGCAGCTCCTGAACCAGTGCTTCTCTTCAGGCTGCTCCTTCCACGAGCCATCAAAAACTGTAGTGGAGGGTAAGGAGACTGGGAGGGTGAGAAACAGTGAGGTGAGGACTGGAAGGGGACAAACAGTCTGAAAGATAAAAGGCATGGGGGATAGACTGAAAAGGGACTGATAGATACTGTGGAAAGGGAGGGGAGAAATGGAAGAAAGGTGAGTGGCAGAAGGGGAACAAACAAAAAAGGGGAGGAGATGGAAGAATAAGAGAGACGCATCTATAGACTGAATGAGGAAGAGGAGAGATAGGAGTGACACAGACATCATTATTTATCATTTCGCTTACAAGAACATGTGGTCTCCAGTGTTTTTCAGAACATGTAAATGTAAAATAGTTATTGAATGAACCTAAAATCCTGAAAACATCCATCTTACATTGCTGTACGATGAAGGCCAGTGGATTTCATTGTATGGGCTGATGTGAGTATGCTGTGTCTGCAGAGCATAGGGGAAGGAAGTCACATGGAGTGTCAAAATGTTTGGAGCCTCTTTCACCTCTCTGCAGTTCAACAATCTATCAACGAGTCCCACAGATGGTTCCGCTTGAGGATAAAGGCTGTGAACAGCGCTGCAAAAAGAAACCCCAAACTCTGCTAAGTGATTTGTATAAATGTACACTTGTGACAAATTCATGCGTGTCAACATCTCAAACCTGGACACGAAAGCACAATGAACCACCCACAAGGAATTTGGGACTGGATTCTTTGGCCTTACTCTGCTCTCGTTGCAGCACTCCAGTGGCACAAAGGAAGGGGAAAGCAAGCCGCATATCTCCTCAACTGGGAACTCCCTGGCACGGTGGATTACACCGCAGGCTAGGGGCTGTGATAGCAGACTTCCCTCAGCCCCCAGCGTACTGCACAAGGAGATTGAGGAGGGGCTGGCACCACAGCAATTGCCAACAGCCATGTGGTTCTCTGGGGACTGTAGTCAGGTGCCGTCCTCTTTATAACAGCCCTTAATGTGTTTAAAGACCTTGAAGACCTATCAGGTCCCACCTAGTCTCCTTTTCTCAAGACTAAACATGTCCAGTTTTTTTAACCTTTCTTCAGAAGCCAGGTTTTCTAAACTTTTAATTATTTTTGTTGCTCTCCTCTCACCAGTTTGTCCACATCTTTCTCAAGTGTGGCACCCAAAACTGGACACGATGCCCCATCTGAGGCCTCACCAGTAGAATAGTTACCTCTTACGTCTTACATACGACACTCCTGTTATATGCCCAAGAGTGGTATTAGCCTTTTTTGCA
The DNA here is from genome assembly GCF_027887155.1 of Malaclemys terrapin pileata. Lineage (NCBI taxonomy): Eukaryota > Metazoa > Chordata > Testudines > Emydidae > Malaclemys > Malaclemys terrapin. The sequence goes on along the minus strand of NC_071507.1, from coordinate 179,628,550 downwards.
ACTGTGTCACACTGTTGACTCATATTCAATTTGTGATCCACTATAACAGGGGTAGGCAATTTATGGCATTCGTGCCGAAGGCGGCACGCGAGCTGATTTTCAGTGGCACTCACACAGCCCAGGTCCTGGAAACTGATCCAGGGGGCTCTGCATTTTAATTTAATTTTAAATGAAGCTTCTTAAACATTTTTAAAACCTTATTTACTTTACATACAACAATAGTTTAGTTATATATTATAGGCTTATAGAAAGAGACCTTCTAAAAATGTTAAAATGTATTATTGGCACGCGAAACCTTAAATTAGAGTGAATAAATGAAGACTCAGCACACCACTTCAGAAAGGTTGCCGACCCCTGCACTATCACCTCAGTTCCTTTTCAGCAGTACTACTGCCTACCCAGTTATTCCCAATTTGATTTTTCCTTCTTAAGTGAAGTACTTTGTACTTGCTTTTATTAAATTTCATTCTGTTGATTTCAGACCAATTTTCCAATTTGTCAAGATAATTTTGAATTCTAAACCTGTCCTGAAAAGTGCTTGCAACCCCTCCCAGCTTGGTGTCATCTGAAAATTTTGTAAGCATACTGTCCACTCCATTATCCACGTCATTCATCAAAATATTGACTAGTACTGGACTCAGGACAGACCTCTGGGGAACCCCACTATATATGTCCTCCCAATTTGACAGCAAACCATTGATAACTATTTTTTGAGTATAGTTTTTCAACTAGTTGCACATCAACCTTACAGTAATTTCATCTAGACCCATTTCCCTAGTTTACTAAAAGAATGTCATGTGGGATTGTGTCAAAAGCCTTACTAAAATCAAGATATATCAAGTCTACAGCTTCCCCACATCCACTAAGCCAGTAAACCTGTCAACAAATACATGGAAGGTGTCGATAAAGCAGAACAAATGTGACAACCATATAATACCACCAGCAAGACCCTTTAGTGATACATTTGTTCTTGACAAATCCATATTGGCTTTTACTTATGACCCTATTATCCTCTAGGTGTATACAAATTGATGGTTTAATAATTTGCTCCAATATCTTTCCAGGTGTCAAAGTTAGGCTGACTGGTCTATAATTCCCAGGGCCATCTTTGTTCTCCCTTTTAAAGGTAAGTGCTATGTCTTCCTTCCTCTAGTCCTCTGGGATCTCACCCATTCTCCAATAAATTATAATTGGTAAATTAAGCTGGTAGAGAAACTGAATTTCACTTTTGTGAAAAATGTCAATGTTTTGGAAAAATGTTCATCCTGAATCAGGACAAACTCTCAAAACCTTGGCATTCCTTACAGAAGTGAAATGCCATCTTTTTTATTTTAGAAACACTGACACATTCCTGCAGTGAGAGCGTTTTGGTGTTTCTGAAATGCAATATGTCCTCTGATTCTGAAGTCCCCCGCCCGGCATGTTGCTGAAGAGCTGGAGCCCGGGTTCCCCAAGGAGCTGGGGATGTGGATGGGTGACCTGGCAGAAACCACAGGACAGTCTGATTTTGACAAAATTGGCATTTTTCAACTGAAAAAAACATACCATCAAAAAAAGTTTCCAACTTGCTCCATAATAAGCAGCTAGCACATCATACCAACTGCCCAGCCACTGTGGAGTTTCTGCAGGCACTGCAGCAGAAGGGCATTTGAAAGAGAGATGTGAAGGTGGATATTGTGGTGACTTTGCACATATTTACACAGAGCTCCTCCAATACATGAGAGACAGCCTGAAAGAATGCATGAAGGTACTTGTGGGAAAATGTAACTGATGGACAATGAAGGCTGGCATTGATGGCTCGATAAAGCATAAGAGATCATAGGCAGGGTGCAGATAGATCACCAAGGGCCTTAAAAGGAAGCATTTAATGTTTGATGCATAGAAAGGGGAAGCCAGTGGAGGGATGCATACAAGGGGGTGTCATAGATGAAGCAATGATCCAAGAATACGAACAATAACAACAATAATTAATAATAATATCTCTAAAAATGGCCTAAGAATGAAGCTGTTCTTACCTCACCAGATCCCAGTGTGCATGATCATGGATAAGTACAAACAGTGTATGTGGATTCTGCATAGAGTTTTGCAAAAAGACTTTAAATTTAGTCTGGGCCTCTGCATCCAGCTTCACAACATATTGTTCCATCCTCTGCTTTGTAAGCTGCTCCTTTTCTAAGCCAAGTTCTAATAAAACACCTAAAGAAATGGGGCAGGGGTCAGATGCAGCTAACAATTTCCTGTACATATATAAAATAAATCTAGCTAATAATGAGCACCTGAATGCCAGAGGTGAAACAGTGTCTGCTGATATGTCACTTCGGAGGGAGGAACACAAATCAGAAAATCAACTTTCTCAAAGGAACCCAAATCAAGATTTTGAGTGCTGGAGTCAGCAATTGAGCAAACATGAGACAGCAATTTCTGAGCCACTGCTAGCTGGAATGGACGAATCTGATGCCGTTCAACATTATAACCTGGAAAGAGGCAAAAATCTGTTCAGCTGAATGACTGAAGCCTAGTCTTATACAAACTCTCCCTAAAGTCTGGAAATCTTTAAAGTAGCTTGCTTATTGAGTTCGGACTCTGCTTTCATGAAAGCTAAAGGGGCATCCAAAAAACCTTTGTGAAATTGGATATTTGCATAATTGTGGACCACCATCTTTTAATCCTATGACTCTCAAACTCCTCAGGGCTGAAGCTCAGCTGCTGCACAGTTAAGGTCCAACCTTAAGGTTCAGAGACTAGGAGATCCACAGGAAGGAAGTGGAACTTCCATCCATGCAAACCTGGAGGACCGAAACAAGAGGAGTTTCTATTAACCTGAGTTTGGGACTCTGCAAAGGGATAAAAGCTCTGCCCACATGGATCCAACTGCAGGATCAGGGCCTTAGTTTGTCTTGAAGGAGAGACACCCTGCTCTGCTACATCTTCAGACACCTTCATTACTTACTTGTGCACACAGCTGCTCCAGTTATATCCAATGCTGTTGGCTTATTCACTGAAGTAGAAAGAGATGAAGACCTCTGGCCTTGATTTTCTTGATAAAACTTGTCCAGCAGAACCTCAATGTCACCATCTACCACATTGAAAGGACAGTGGATATTAGTATCCATGGTACACAATTAAACTCTTCTGTGAATGGCTCCCATAGTCATAACAAAACCAAATCAACACCCAGGGCAAAGAAACTACGGGCCAGTTTTTCCTCTCACTTCTACCAGTGTAAATCAGGACTAACCTCATTGAAGTCAATGGAATTACACCAATAGAAAATGGATGTAAGAGACAGGAGAACCAGGCCCTATGTTAACGGAACCTAGGTCAATTATATTCCTGTGTCATCCCACAGGAAGGGGATAGGCAGGTCCCAGCCATAGTGTAAGGGATACATTTAAAAATAAAAGAATGTCATTAGATAAGATTCCCTGCAAAGCACAAGACTTAATACAATGTTAAATTAAAAAATCAACAGACAATCCCTAGCTCTTTTATACAGTGTTTTTCATCTGAAGATATGAATGTGCTTAATAAAGGATGTCAGTATCTTTAAACCCACTTTACAGATGGGGAAACTGAGGCAGGGAGTGGTGAAGTGACTTGCCCAAGGTTATCCAGCAGTAAAGAGGGGAATAGAACCCAGGTCTTAAAAGTCCCAGTCCAGCGCTTTAGCCATAGCCATAGCTCACCCTTCCTCCCCATTTAGGTAGTGTGGCCAAATGGATAGAGAGCCATAGTAGACAAAAAATGGAATACTCAGAATCAAAGGAGCACAACAGAAGTAAAGTTGTACACTTAATCTTAACTCTGCCACCTTATGTCTTAAAATATGCTCTCTTTTTATATCATTGTAATTTATTTGTTAAATAAAATATAAAGCAAACCTGAATTGCTTATAAAACCTTACTTTTAGTTCCGTCACTACAGACTTAGTTTGATTTCTAAATCCCAGTGAGCGATGTTTACAAAACAAGTTCTGCAGCCCATGTAAGCCTGCAATATGGGCTTCTCTAGCTATTCATATGGCAGAAAACAGACATATTTTACTGAATTCTGCCACTGTATATCATGGAATATGCATCCACATAAGGATCCTCCTTACAACCTGTTACAACCTCCTTACAACCTGTTGAAAGATATACAGGACACAGCGTTAGCACTGAGTACTCAGTTTGCTCAGCACTTGTGCAGAGACACTTTAGTACACCCGGAGTGAGCTGAGCATGGTCAGGCTCTAGATTCTTAACTGCAGTCTAGTGAGTGAACATGATGTGCCTGGAAGCTATTCTGAGGATTTTCAGTTACTCTTACTGCCCAAGGAAAAGAAGCACCTGAGTGCTTGTGAGAGTCATCGTTAACAGAAAATGGGGGCAGAGGTAGCCAGCGACATAGACATGTGTCTAACAGTTCTAAGAAAACAGAATCACTCTCAAATGGCTAGTTGGTGGCTTGTAGACTAGAGCTAGATGAAAATTTTTTGGCAAATGGTAAATTTGCTAAAAAAAAAAAAAAAAAGCATTTATTGGGGCACTTAAACTATTCACAAATTCAGGTCAAATTTGGCAAATAGTTTTGGCCAAAAAAACCCACAAACTTTTTTTTGAAAAAATCAAAACAGTTCATTCTGACCATTTAAAAACATTTTGAAATTTAGCTATATTTATTTTTTAAAAAGAAAAAGGAGAAAAACCACCAAAAATGAAACAAAAGGAAAAACCCAAACCATTCCATTTATTTTTTCTTTTTTTCATTTCATTTCGAGTGTTTTTCAATCCAAAATTATATTTTACTCGTTTGTCTAGTTTTTGGTTTTTGTTTCAGTGAGAAAACCCAAAATAATTAATTTCAAACCATTTTTTTTTGGTTAGGCACCCAAACCAAAAAATCCCTCATTCACTCAGCTCTGCTCATGACGTACTTTGTGCACACTGTTCTTGCTGGCTCCCCTGCCTGCAGCACCAGCTCCCCTCCATTTATTTCACCTTATTGGATTGCAAGTGGAAAGGAGCCATGATCAGCATCCCTACTGGTGACTCGATACTATTCTCTCTCATTTAGAGGGCTCAGGATTGAGTGCATGCTGAGATGTGGAAGGGGAGTATTCAAATTCTCCTCTTAATCTGAACATGTTCATTAGTATCAATGGAAATTATGTGCATGCATCAAACGCATTCACCCTTCAATGTGCCTGTCCTGCGCAGTCAGAAATAGAACACAACTATACATTCATGCATTTTTATTAAAATATAGGTATTTATAAATTGACACACTCCAGGAGAATTTCTTAAGGAGAGACCAAATGTACTTTCCCAGATCTTCCTTGTCTCGTTTGTACGTATTCTGATTATATACCCTGCTCCTGAAAAGTGATGAGCTCCTGCAATTGCCACTGACTTACAAGGATCAGGCTCTTAAAACTGTGTCTATTTATGGCATGTTACGTACCTGGACAAAGGGTGCTAAAAAAAGAGCCCAATGTTTCCACTTTCCCAGTAACTAGTTGATAGTTAACTTCTTTCTGATACTCTGCTGGGGTAAGCATGCTCTCAGACAGTACTCGTGCCTGGTACTTCCCTAAAAGACAAAAAATAAGCTCTTTTTAATTTGAATTTCAATTTTGAATTCAGTTCAAATTAAAATAAAAATTCTCTACTTAATTGATAAAATAACTAGAACAATACCTATCGAAAGGCATAGTCCCCCAAAACAAAAGTAACAGAAATCAGCATCTTTCTCTCCCACCTCCCCAAACAAACAGTCTTATGCTCCCCCTCTATTTGTCTTTTGTCTCAGAAAGTATGTTTGCAAAGCAATATATGGAAATGACTGTACAAAAACAGTCTTGGATTTGTCATTCATCCGAGCCATACTGCTTTCAAAATGAACCCTTAGATCTTAGTTCCAATAATTCTTCACAATATTATCAGCATAGCCTATATAGGACTTCAGCTGTCTTCGGGAGAACACAAAGGAAAAGTTAGCAAGTAGCATGGCTAAGGGCACCCATACACAAGCAAGGGTGTGCAAGGGCATACAAGCAAGTTAACCCAACTAACTTTTCAGAACAGAAAATGATGGAGTTTTCCAGGTTTGTCCCAAGATTTTTCCCTAGGGATCTCACCTGTTACCGCAATGCAGGAATCTAATGCTCTGTTTCTGCAAGCACATATGATCACCACATAGTTCGTCTTCACTAGCTTTCCTTCAATGAGCAGTTTAAACATTTCTGAAAGTCCCTCTGCCAGAGAGTAACTGCACTCGATGATATGGACGCTGTCATTGCAAGAGCTGGCTGCCAGCCCTGCTAGCCAGGGAAGCTGGGCCGATGTCATTGGTGCAATCTGGCTGGGAATTGGAGGGAAAGCCTGTGGAATGGCCTGCTGATACTGACGTATTTCAGAGAGGTGCGACTCCCGCCACGAGCGCATGAATATTTGTTCCAAATCCTCAATCAAAGGGACCTGGTCTGGAGCTAAAGAAACATCAGCATTAGAGGCCCATTATAAATCACTGGCAAATGATGTCGAACTTAAAATCAAGCCCCTCCCCTCTGAAAAATACAGCAAATTAAAATCCTTTGAGGACTGATTTTGCTCTGGTTTTACACACACAACTACATTGTCTTCACTGGTGTTACAGTTGGTTTACAGCACAATCAGGCCCTTTGCCCATATAAAAGATTTAGGGCCAGATTCCAGTCCACATTGCAGCCCCTTTGTGTCACCATGTAAAGCTTCCCTAACTGGGAGCAGAACATTCCCTCAGCACTGGGGAATCCCTAATTGGCTAAGACTCTACACCACACTCTTCCAACATCCCACTGGTGAACGGGGTGTGTCAGGGCCTGGCTTGGCGGGGAAGGGAGGGCATGGCTAGTGTCTGAGAGATGTTACGCTCAGTGTAAGTTAAAGCAACCCTCAGCATAGTTTAAAGCCAGGCCTCAGCAGGCCTAGCAGTCAACGGGAGCAAATCTGCCATATAACCACTTTTGTTCCATCCTTGGTTCCTACACAGAGCAGAGGTCTGCTGGACCCAAATGTCAGGGTCCTTTATCATTTCAACAATGACTTTTTGGACCACTGCTGGAATGCAAAATGGATATTCATTGATTTTAAAGCCAGAAAGGATAATTATGAGCAACTAGTCTGCCATTCTATATATGGACTATAAGGTGGATAGAAAGCTGGCTAGATCATCGGGCTCAACAGGTAGTGATCAATGGCTCCATGTCTAGTTGGCAGCCGGTATCAAGCGGAGTGCCCCAAGGGTCGGTCCTGGGGCCGGGTTTGTTTAATATCTTTATTAATGATCTGGAGGATGGCGTGGATTGCACCCTCAGCAAGTTTGCAGATGACACTAAACTGGGAGGAGTGGTAGATATGCTGGAGGGTAGGGATAAGATACAAAGGGACCCAGACAAATTGGAGGATTGGGCCAAAAGAAACCTGATGAGGTTCAACAATGACAAATGCAGAGTCCTGCACTTAGGACGGAAGAATCCCATACACTGCTACAGACTAGGGACCAAGTGGCTAGGCAGCAGCTCTGCAGAAAGGGACCTGGGAGTTACAGTGGACGAGAAGCTGGATATGAGTCAACAGTGTGTCCTTGTTGCCAAGAAGTCTAACGGCATTTTGGGCTGTATAAGTAAGAGCATTGCCAGCAGATCAAGGGACATGATCATTCCCCTCTATTCGGCATTGGTGAGGCCTCATCTGGAGTAGTGTGTCCAGTTTTGGGCCCGCACTACAAGAAGGATGTGGAAAAATTGGAAAGAGTCCAACGGAGGGCAACAAAAATGATTAGGGGTCTGGAGCACATGACTTATGAGGAGAGGCTGAGGGAACTGGGATTATTTAGTCTGCGGAAGAGAAGAATGAGGGGAGATTTGATAGCTGCTTTCAACTACCTGAAAGGGGGTTCCAAAGAGGATGGATCTAGACTGTTCTCAGTGGTACCAGATGACGGAACACGGAGTAATGGTCTCAAGTTGCAGTGGGGGTGGTTTAGGTTGGATATTAAGAAAAACTTTTTCACTAGGAGGGTGGTGAAGCACTGGAATGGGTTCCCTAGGGAGGTGGTGAAATCTCCTTCCTGAGAGGTTTTTAAGGTCAGGCTTGACAAAGCCCTGGCTGGGATGATTTAGTTGGGGATTAGTCCTGCTTTGAGCAGAGGGTTTCACTAGATGACCTTCTGAGATCCCTTCCAACCCTGATATTCTATGATTCTGTGATAACACAGGTGACAGAATTCCACACAGTGATTCCATCCAGCCCAACAGATTGTCATTGAACTAGAGTACCTCTTTCCCAAAGATATCCAATCCTGATTTAAGAGTCCATAAACATTTTTGGCAGTCCTGATTTCAACGGGAGATAGAACTTATTAAGGACTTAACCCCGGGGGAACCGCAGATGCTCAGCATGTCTCAGTATTTGGCCCTATATTTTTTTAAGACCCAGCAATCAGCTCTTTCACTACAGCAGGAGCTCCTTTAGTTAATCTACAAAGCACCTAGTCTAAGAAATCTTAGTCTTTACTCACCAATGGCAAAATGTAATAATTCTAGTCCAAGATTCTACAGAGGTGCAAAAAACTCACCTAGTTGAACAAGGTAATAGACGGTTAGCAAAAGCTGCATTTCCTCTGAAATAGGCTGTATTGTAGAGGCACCGTACTGTTCATAAGCCCTAGATATGGACTGTGAATTTCTGTAACAGGTGTACAAAAGAGGGCTGACTATAATGTCATTAAGATTCCCACAAAGATAAGGGAAGTTCCCATGACCTGTAATATAAACAATATTTGCACTTGTCAGATAAACTTAATTTAATAATTCACTATGCCGCCATCAAACAGGTCACTAACACTTTAAATGGTAACAGCTCGAATAATATTTCAGCGCTCAGGGGAGTCAGCGAGAGAGATTAAAAGTAGTAGGTGAAGCCATGTGTAACACCCTGGCTTCATGTGTTGTGTCCCCATAATGACTAGTTCTATTCTAGATAGCTGCTATACTGTGATCCGCACCACAGAAGCCAAGTGCCTTGCAGGAGCACATTAAGCAATGTAAATAACATCGGCCACGTGTGCCGTGGTTCATTCTCTCATCCTCTTCCAAGGGGAACAACTGTGTGTGGAGTGGTTTGTTTTGGTCAGGTTTTCTGTTTGGTTGGATTTTGCTGGGGGAGGGGTTGTTGGGGTTTTTTGTACATGCTGTTTTGTGTTTAGTTAGAGAAGGCCAGTCAAAGTGCACCTTGCACTTGGAGTGGACAGTGGTGAGGTTTGTGAAGGTCCTTAGTTCCTGTGGGAGTTCATTCCACAGTCTCAGACCAGCCTCCAACAAAGCTCTATCACCTGCACAGATGAACTTTACCCTAGCTCCCCTATACCAGATGAGCAGAGAAGTTGACCATGGTCTTCATCCCAGAACTTTAGGTGATCTTCTAGATATGCTGGGCACAAGCCACTGAGTACCTTAAATATAAGGACTGAAACATTCCACATAGAGAATAAGAAATTAAGGGTATTACCAGCTAATGGAGGTAGCTCAAGTGGTAGAAGCCTGTATTTTAGAGGCTGAAAGTCCTAGGTTCAATCCCTACTCAGAGGAGCAAAGTTGTTACAAAGTGAAGTCCCATATATAGAACAGAACTGTTGATTTCAGATGCTCAGAAGGAGCTTCCCCTGAGAGAAGAAGAGTATTGCACATTGACTTAGGGCTTGTCTACAAAGTGCATTGGTGTGCAACACACTAGTGTGCACTTACTGTGTGGACCCTTGCGCACACTCAGTGTTCCTTAGTGTGTGCTGACATAGTCCCATTTCAAACAGTACTGCATCAATGCACACTAGGGAACTTTCAGTGTGTGCCAGCAGGGTCCACATGGAGTTAGTGTGTGACACACTGGTGTGCACTAGATTTTACATCCCAACTGGTGTGTACTAACTCTAAAGCTGTGTCTACACAGCAATTAAACATCTGCAGCTGGCCCATGTCAGTTGGCTCTAGCTACAGGACTGTTTAACTGCAATGTAAACATTCAAGCTCCTGCTGGAGCCCAAACTCTGGGACCCCACGAGGGGGTAAGAGCCCAGGTTCCAGCCCAAGCCTGAACATCTACACAGCAATTTTTAGTCCCAGAGCCCAAGTCAGCTGACCTGGGCCAGCCATGACCATGCCATGAGTCTTTTATTCCAGTATCAGAGGGGTAGCCGTGTTAGTCTGAATCTGTAGAAAGCAACAGAGGGTCCTGTGGCACCTTTAAGACTAACAGAAGTATTGGAGCATAAGCTTTCGTGGGTGAATGCAACCATGCATCAGCAACCACGCACCGCACCATAACAACTCTAACTCAGGAACCAACCCATGCAACAAACGTCGATGCCAACTCTGCCCACATATCTACACCAGCAACACCATCACAGGACCTAACCAGATCAGCTACAACATCACCGGCTCATTCACCTGCACGTCCACCAATGTTATATATGCCATCATGTGCCAGCAATGCCCTTTTGCTATGTACATTGGCCAAACTGGACAGTCACTATGCAAGAGGATAAATGGACACAAGTCAGATATCAGGAATGGCAATATACAAAAACCTGTAGGAGAACACTTCAACCTCCCTGGCCACACAATAGCAGACGTAAAGGTAGCCATCTTACAGCAAAAAAACTTCAGGACCAGATTCCAAAGAGAAACTGCTGAGCTCCAGTTCATTTGCAAATTTGACACCATCAGATCAGGATTAAACAAAGACTGTGAATGGCGATCCAACTACAGAAGCAGTTTCTCCTCCCTTGGTGTTCACACCTCAACTGCTAGCAGAGCACCTCACCCTCCCTGATTGAAATAACCTCGTTATCTCCATACTGATTTATACCTGCCTCTGGAAATTTCCATTACTTACGTCTGATGAAGTGGGCATTCACCCACAAAAGCTTATGCTCCAATACTTCTGTTAGTCTTAAAGGTGCCACTGGACCCTCTGTTGCTTTTATTCCAGTGTAGATGTACCCTAGGTGTATCATGGCTGCTCCCCAAAGAAGATAATACCCTAAAGAAGATAATACCTTACTACTTAGCCAGCATTTTACATGAATAGACTGTGCGAGCTTTACATCTGTCCCTCACAATGCAACAAAGCTGTAATGCTTTCTAATACTCCCCCATCCCAACCCAAACAAAGACTACAGGTGTTCCTAAAGTACCTGATAAACTGTGATGTAGATAATGTCTACTTTAGTCTAGACTGAGATGTAATCACGGAGTACCCATCACAAATTTAAATCTACAAAGGCCAATTCACTAATTTATGGCCTTACACTCCTGAATTGTTGACCAATCTTGTTCCTATTGCATTACATGGGAATTAAGCATTTGATTTGCATGGGAGCAGAATTACAACCTTAAGCTCTTTGGAGCTTTGCTTTTTGTTTTAGGTTTTTGCGGGGGTGGGTTGATTCGTTGGGTTTTGGGGTTATTTCTTATAATTATCAAGTTAATTAGCTATTGTTTGCACATGTAAAATGCCATATAAGTTTGCTCTCAGAACACATTAAATTGCCTTTAAGCCTGCGTCCAGTGTGTTTAAAGTTTCTTCCCTAAATTATAAAAGCAGGCCAATAACTTTGCATGTTTCTTACACACACGGATAGTTTTTTTTACCTTTAAATATAACTGGTTTTGCTTTACATATTTTCAGCAAGTTATCAGGAACAGAAACTGGTTCTCCAGAGGCCACCATTGGAGAAGAGACTGGTCCCACCAGAGTAGAATGTGTCAAACATGATAGTCCTCCCACATCTAAGAATTAATTCATAATGTTAATACGATCAAATAATAATCATATTGATGCAAATAAATTCAGAATGTTGTTTTTCTTGATGAAGAGTATTAAAACACCAACCAGCATGTGCATTCAAGATCAATCTTCCATTCTTTTTACAATTACAAAACAAATGACTCATGAAATGCTAATAAAGCCTGTATTTATGATGTTGGCTTCCTTCGAGTAATAATTACATTTCCAAGCCCTTGAGTATCACACATGTCTAAACATTGCAAAATGAGCATAAAAAACAACATGCTGGCATGAGTTCAATAATATGGACAGGTATGGCTTTATCAACAGCAAACATGTATGATCTGCATTTTTCCACTATAGTAACATATTCAGGTGTTCTGATTCCAAGGGAATGTTCTTGCTATAAATACCTAGAGAGGGAAATTAAAAATCACCAAAATGTATCGTTTTTTTCAATATCCCATTTTTGACAGCAGTCATACTCCAAACAACAGAAGATAAAAAGACTATTTTAAGGAAAGCTAGTAGAATACAAGACTGATTTCAAAGCAGTTAGATGCTGAGGCACTTTTCAAAATCATCTGAGGCACCTAGATGGATCTTTAGGCTCCTAAATACCTTGTGAAATCTCACCCTTCACTCATTATCTTTTAGACAAAACAATTCAACTAACTTACCATTTTTATTTCTATTTGGAGTCTGCAGGTTGGGCTGCAAGTTCCAAGTTTCAGTCGATGACGGCGACTCTGGAGACCATCCTTTGTGGCGCTTTTTAGGAGGCCCTGAATTTGTTAAAGTGCCTGGGTAATATTAATACATCAGAAAATTATTAATATGCAAAATGGAGGAATATTTTTAATTTGTTAAATCACATGCATGACAGTCCGACATGATTTTTGATAGACCAGCCCTGTATACACATTAATTATTATACTAGTTTGCATCAAACATGCACACAGACTCACTAGTCTGTATATGACCATTTTTTACTGTACTACGTTACACCTTAATAATTTCAACTCTCCAGGGCAGGGACGTGTGATTCATGGTCGCACAGTTCATCTATTTTACAGCACTGTGAGTTTTGGGAAAACGATACTAGTATAGCATTGATTAATATCAGAGGGGTAGCCGTGTTAGTCTGAATCTGTAAAAAGCAACAGAGGGTCCTGTGGCACCTTTAAGACTAACAGAAGTATTGGGAGCATAAGCTTTCATGGGTAAGAACCTCACTTCTTCAGATGCAAGATTAATATGTTCTTACCCTGAAAGCCAAGAACGTAAATGTTTTATTCCTTGTATGTCCAGATACGAGACTCAAAATGAGCAGATTTAGCCATTAGGAGACATTGGATAAAATTTGCCAAAGTGCGTTCAGGGACTAAGGAGCTTTTGAAAACATTACCCACCATCATTATTTTTGCCACCCCATACTGGTTATCAGTTCTATTCCTCTGATATTCAAGGCTGGCAGCTGGAGAGACTCAGCAGCTGGCTCCGGGGGCACCTTCGTTTGTACTACCAAACACCAGGCTGAGCCACATTTCTGCTGAAGTTACTGGTCTTTGATTTCTTGTGTTTTCCTGTGGACTTCTGCAAATTTCCAGGATGGTGAACTTGCACTGTTACCAATGGGCATTGCTGACCAGTGGATGTTAAGGGTTTTCTAGGTTTTGCTCAGAATCTTGCAAGACTCAGCTCTTAGTCTCGCCCTACCTTAATATACAAAGGTACCAGCACATCTATTCGCACTGTCAAGGCTATCTTGACAACAGAATGGTTATTCCCATGTATACTTCAAAACCTGAGTTTGAGTTTTATAGATTAAAAAAAAAGGTTATGACATTTTCTTTGTAAAAGATACCATACAAAAATAAACTACAATGTATATGCGGAACTAGCATGCCTTCAGATCTGGAATAAAGTTATTCACTTGAAGATTCATCATAGAGCTAGTATCTACTAAAAAGATGCCTTTTGTCCTTTATATTTTCCCCACGTGAGGGCAATATATGGCCATTTGTTCTACTTTCAATTGCTTATCTTTCCAGCATAATACACAGCAGAAGGCACAATTTCAAGAAGAGCAAATTAATATAATGTGCTTATTTTTTGCAAATCCCCAAATCCTGCCAGGTCTCACATGGGTTATGTAATTAACTGACATCTGATGGTTTTCTTTGTGAAATGAACAGGAGTACTTGTGGCACCTTAGAGACTAACAAGTACTCCTGTTCTTTTTGCAGATACAGACTAACACGGCTGCTACTCTGAAGTTTGTGAAATGAGACAGTGAGATCAGTCCATTTTCTAATAAGCAAGTGCCCATCCACTTAGAGAGGCAAAGTGGTGAAGGACTGAGTGGGCATAGAAACTGAACTGGGATGAGGCACGCTGGCAGTGCAATTCAGTGAAGATAACCTAAAATTAACCTCAAATCTGATTTTGGCTATGATACAGCTATTAAGAGTTTTCCTGCCCAAACAGCAGCTCCATGGTGTTTGCGCAGAAAAGTTTGGCAATCACAGATCAGACAGAACTATGCTGGACAACCATTTAAAAACAATATTGTTCCTGGTGCAGTCCAAAGAATAATGTGAACGGTGTCTTAAAATCTGGAGCTAGATGTCTAAGTGGAATGATCTTTCCCAATGTGGACTGCATCCTTTGATAAGTAGCTTCGGACTGGTCAGAATAAAGCTTTTCTGGATCATTGAATTGATGTATAAAACCTGTTCTGGAGTGACTATAAGAAACTGACACAGATAAATCCTTCCAAGAGTCTGGACGCTGAGTAAAGCCTGCTTTCTTTTCAAACTAAAATAAGAGTAAAATGAAGTAAAAATAATAAACAGGGCCGGCTCCAGGCACCAGCTTAACAAACAGGTGCTTGGGGCGGCCAAGAGAGAGAGGCGGCACCTGCGGCAATTCAGGGGCGGCAGGTCCCTCACTCCCTCTAGGAGCAAAGGACCTGCCGCCGAACTGCCGCTGCCGATCGCGGCTTTTCTTTTCTTTTTTTTTTCCAATTGCCACCGCCGATCGTGAGCGTGGCTTTTTTTTTTTTTTTTTTTGCGCGCTTGGGGCGGCAGAAATGCTGGAGCCGGCCCTGATAATAATTACTGTTCTGACTTCTACAGAAGCCATATCAGAAAATACATAGAACACACCTTGAGAGTTAATAAAGAACAAGAGATTTTATTAACACAATGACTCTTAGGGGAATATTCTGATCCAGAAACAGAGGAATTTATGCCAAATAGGATACTTCAATTTCCCCTCAGGTAACCAAATCAGAATATACTATTTAGATCGTTTAAACACAAAGTTCAAAGGTACCTAAGACTGATGGTCTTGTCAGAGCTGGCAGGTTATTTTTCACCAGCTGTTGTTTGGGAGAATCTTTGCCATTGTAAACAGTTGAACCTAACGCTGCTGTCGATGGGAGATGATCAGATATTGTGCCTGCCACAAAAAAAGAAGTTATTTTAAATAAATGATTAGAGAGGCAGTTCCTCAGATGGTGTAATGAACTGATCAATTGGTCGCTGATTTCAATGGCGCTATGACAATTTACATCAGCTGAGGATCCCCTCATAGTGTTTACAGCACTGAACACAGTGGGCCCAGTTTGGATCTCATATCAGTTTTACAATAGTGTAACTCCACTGACTTCACTGGAGTTACTTGGGGTTTATAGGTGGATAAGGCCCCAATCCTGCAATCAGATCCACACATTCAGCCCATCAGCATGAAGACACCTGCTTGCATGGGAAGCTCACTGCAGGAATGGGCCTTAAAAGAATCACGCATTGTATCAATACAAATAAACTCAAGCAAAATTTTGAGTTTACATTTTTTCCAAACATCTTTTTATTTATCAGGAGTTGACAGTGTCATATTAATAAATAGGTAGATTTGACTAACCCTAACTCTGTTTATAATTACTTTTACTTTTTCTACATTCATCTTTTGAAAATATACACACATCAGTGATGTCCTAGGGGGATTAATGCTTTGTTCTCAATAGACACCAGGTTTCCAAATCTTAACTGTTTAATATATTTGGAGTTCAGGCTCCTCTCTGATAGAGAGAATAAAAACGTCAATGGAGTTACTGCAGTTCTTAAAATACAAATGCCCATCACACTCACAAGACACTGGACAGCTGATTTCATTAGGAGGAAATCCAGAGAGATCATTTCACCTTTCATCAGTAAACACCTACCAATTCACCCCAGGACATGGAAAAGCAAACCTTCAGAAAGTAAATATTTTTAACCATAGAAGATATAGTTATTTTTTTTTAAATATGAAAAACTTGACCTTAATATGTCTGAAATATAAAAAATAAACCAATGCCTTTGCTAGCAAAAGAAAAAAACAGAAGCTTTTAACCGAACTTCCATGTAACCTCTGAAATAAAGAGGATTCCCACTCATATCATAAAATAGATCAGAGGAACAAACTGAAATAAACAAACTGATTTCCAAAGCATTTGTGGCTAGATAAGCAACAGCTGCAAAATGGTAAAGTCCACTTTCACCACCTTACAACAGATGGATCTCAAAGATTTGGCTTGTCTTAGCTATGAAGAAGCTCACTGACTCCAGAAGAGAAACATTTTCTGACCATTAAGCTATTTGTCAACTCTTCATCAATAACTTTGAAAAACCACTTGTAATGAAAAAGCTGTCAAAGAACCATTAACTTTCTTTTTTCAGAGCTATGACATTATTTTACCAGTTACTTGATTTAGTTAACCCAGACATTCACATTTTGTGCTATGTGTTTCCATTTATATACACACACACACACACACACACACACAAAATAATATTTAGTAACCCAAAGGGTTTCTCTTCTCCAAGTTACCTGTTTGTTGAGTCCCAGCCGGAGCATTTGGGTTTGGTGCTGGAACAAGCTCACTTGCGGTGGTTAGCGGGGGACCAGAACTCTCTGGAGGTTGGAACAAAGTGCTTGAACAAGGACCAGATGAAGCCTGTCGGCCTCTGAACTCTAAGAAAACAAGACCCTTCCACTGAGAAGCAATACAAAAGCTTTATCTTTGCAAATTTAAATTGTGAATTTAGAACATGAACTAATTTGATTCAGTTGCTATGATATTTGGAAAGTGGGCACTAACGGATTGTCAAACATGCCATCTTTTTATTAGACAATTGCTTTCTACAGCTGCTCTTTAGTAAAGCTTTAAAGACTCCTTCTTTTATCTGTCTATCTCAGGCTTTTCTCAGAGGCCAATCTCTGTGCTATCTAAGCTCTGCAGACGAGAACCAGAGCTCCAACAAGACAGCTTCATTATCTCACCTGCCCCTTTCCAGCAGATTACAGATCCTTTGGTAAGAGCTCCTTGTGCATTCCTGACCAGATAATACTTTAAGTGTTTCTGTTTCTTGGGCTGAGTGGTCAGTTTAAGATTGATGTGATTTGAAAATTCAGTAAAGTAGCAGAAGCCCTTCTTGCCACAGCCAACACAATTGCCAGAGAAACCTGATAAAATAAACAATACAAAAGATCTGGTAAGACAGGTGACAGTAATATGTAGACACATCACTTCCCTTGGGATGGTGAGCATTTGTTGTAAATAATTCATCTGATACAAACATTTTCTTACTAAAAAAATTATGTCAAACCCACCAAATTGCACTTGGCCATCAGGTTTCCTAAATTAAGCTTCACAGTTAGTAAATACATACCTTGTTTTCATTGTCTATGGTTATATTTTTCATTTCAGACCACTTTCAAAAAATTCCAGATACCTTCATACCCAGGTCATAGAAATGGAAACAGGCTTTTTAGGCTTGGTCTACACTACACAGCTTTTAGCGACACGGCTGTGTCACTAAAAGTCAGGCAGTGTGAAATGCTGTTTGTCACCACTTTTGCGGACAAAATACTTCCATCCCCCTAAGAGCGGGGTTTGTGTTGTCAACAGGAGAGCACTCCCACCGACAACGAGCCTTTACACTGCCACTTCCCATGGCAAAACTTTTGTCTTTCACAGGGGCTTTTTTAAGCACCTGTGATGACAAAAGTTTTGTCATTCAATTGACAGTGTAGACAAAGCCTTAGACTATTAAGGCCCTGACTAGAAAATACTTAAGCATGTGTTTAAATCTATCCATATGCAAGACAGCACTAAGCAAGTGCTTAACTTTAAGCGTGTACTTAAGCACGTTTTTAAAGTGCTTTCCTTATTAGGGTTGCTCTCCTGAGTTGGGGCCTTCAGAAAGAAGTATAGCAAATCCCTCGTGGGTTGCTGACTTAAGACAGCCTTCCCAAATTCAGGGGCTAGTCTGCATGAGCAATCTGCAATATCACAGGATTTGTTTTAAAAACTATTATTTATCTGTATGATACCAAGGGCTAAATGGAGCATGAAGGAGACATGCTCCCTGCTTGCGCCAAAGAGTTCACGGCCTGCTGGGATAGCTGCTCCACACATGGAACTCCCAGGGACTTTGTGCCATTCACTTAAATGGGAATTCCTCACACTGAGAGACTGTAGGATTGAGCCCCAAGGAGCAGGTGTTGTGCTCTATTTGTTATTTAAATATATAACAGCACTCCTGTGGGGGCAGATTGACACTGATAGGTTAATTTGTACTGTGGTCTGGGATAGCCTTCTTTTTCTTGCTATTTTGTAATGTATTTACATAGGAATTGTCATAATGGATCAGACCAGCACTCCACATAGGCTAGTACCCTGTGCAAGAAATGGGCGGTTATGGAATAACCGGTTCCTATGGCCATTTCTTTCTACTCCCTCATCAGTTAATATATGGCTTAAGCCCTGAAGAATCAAAGTTTTCCTTTCCTCTCCTTTAATCCTGTCTAATGCACATGTGGATGTGTCATCATCCGCATAAAGATCTAATCCATTTTTGAATCCTAGGACCTTTGCCAGGAAAATCATGGGAAAACTCTCATATGAAGATTGAGAAGAAACTCTCATATGAAGACTGAAAAGATTGAGATTGGCCATTTATCACATCCTTTCCTGTTGGTCTCCTTTCTAAAGTAAACAAAGAATAAGGAATGGTCTAGAGAAGGTAGATCATGAGCTTCTGTTTCCTGTCTAATATTACAAGGAAAAGGGGACATTCAGTGAAATTGAAAGATGGCAAATTAAAAAAAGTACAAGGAAATTTTTTTTCATTAAATGGGTGATTAAACTGTGGACCTCATTAATACAGGTTGCCACTGAGGCTAAGAATTTAGCAAGATTCAAAAAAGTGACTGGACATTTATATAGATGATAAGAATATTCAGAATGGTCATAGTTAATGCTAACACATTTTGGAAAGGATATTAAACCTCATACTTCAAGGCTTAAGCCCAAACCTAACTATCAGGGTTAGGAAGACACCAAATGTAGGGAGCAGCTTATGCCACATCTTTCTAATATGAGGTTGAGTGCATCTTCCTCTCAAACATCTGGTACTGGCCACTGTTGGAGACAGGATATTGAACTACATGGAGCCCAGGTCTGATTCAATATTGAAATTTTCATGGTCCAGTATATTGCTGCAATGAGTTCCACAGATTAATTACGCATATGTTAAAACTATTTTCTTTTATCAGTTTTAAATTAGTTACTCTTCAATTTCACTGAATGTCCTTGTTTTCTGGGTTATAAGAGAGTAAATAAGAATGGTTTTTCTTTCCACCATTTATTATTTTGAATCCTTCTATCATTTCCATCTTATTCACCACTCCTCTAAATAGAAGAGTCACAATCTTGCTAAATTCTCTCTATACTAAAGTTTTTTGATGCCTATAATCATTTTCTTAGCCCACTTCTGAACTCCTTCGGTTTCTGATTTATTTATGTTGAGGTAGGTGCCCATATCTGAACCCATTATTCCAGATGAGGATGTACCATCAATTTATATAGCAGCATTATAATATTTTCAGTATTATTTTCTATCCCAGTCTTTATACATCTCCACATTTTTTATTTTATTTTATTTTATTTTTGCTTTTTGGCCACTGCTGCCCACTGAGCAGGGGCCTTCAGAGCTATCCACAAGTCAGCCCATATCTTTCTTATTCACCCATCCTGTCTGTTAAGAGGTTCAGGGAGGAGTTTAAGACACAATCCCTCCCCCAGCCCCCTGTGGAGTGGCACGGCACTGCACCAACTCTACTTAACAAGGCTACAATTTTGCCTGATCCTGAACCCACTGGAGTCAATAGCAAAACTCTCCTTGGCTTCAGTGGATGCAAGACGAGGCTTCCTATTCAATAGGTGATAATAGGGAAGCTTATGTTAATATTTTAAGTCACATCTTTCACACAAATTAAGTTTTCAAATTAACTGACAATATTTTTGTTTTATTGAGATAAGGTAAACTAAAAGCACAGCCACTGAAATATAATGCTCTATAAACACTTGTTCAGGAGAATACCAGGAGAAGTATTGTTCGCTCTGCTTACAAATCTGATTACTCTCATTAGCCTCGTAACAGCTCAGCAGAATGTATTAAAGGCCAAAATTCATCCTCTGCTGGTCTGGTATCTAAGAGTACTAGATCTTTTTGCTGGGTATATGTTGGAGCTAAAGTGTATTGAAATATGACTGTTACATCTCAGGTTCTGGTATATAGGTTAGTAAAGGTCACTATGACTTATAACACTAGGACAAACTAGCACTCTGCATAAGCCTCCACATTAAACCAGGTATCACAAAACCATCTGTCTAACATCACACAAACATCAACAGTAACAGGAGAAAACCTTCAGTTACTTCAGTAATTAAAGGCAACAGTAAAAGGAACCAAAAATAAAACCAGCCTGATTACAGCTGTACAGTGTTATGTGTGTTCTAACCAGATTCAGAGTTCACAAAAACTGGAGAATGAAATCCCCTGTTCATCCACAGAACCCGTGGCCAGCAGCAATGAACTTTTCCCTACACTGATACCTACCCAGATTTTTTTTAAGCCTGACCATAGAAGGGACCATTTCCTATTGCAAGACAGTGTTGTCTGTGCCTGTTCTAGCCTTTATCTATTTGCTGAGACCGACTGCCAGGCTGCCAAAACTGGTGACAGAAACAGCTGTCCAGTAAGAAGCAGGTCATGGAGCACAAAATCTTTTCATGTGCACCACAGAGCAGTCACTTGGATCAGTTACCATGATACAGTGCCTGCTCTGTGGTAAACTTGAAAAGAGTTCATGCTCCATGACCAACTTCCTATTAAGCTTCCTAAATCACTCACTTAGATCAGTGATCACAACCTGATCACAGACCCAAACTAGCAGAGACTGCACTGAAAGGTTCCATAGCCCCTTACGGGCCCCCTGAGCAATCTCATTTAGCCATGTGAGATCAATTAGGAAACCTAATCTTCACTTAGGGCTCGTCTACACATAAAATGCTACAGCAGCACTGCTGTAGTGCTTCAGTGTAGAGACTACCTATGCCTGCAGGAGCGATTCTCCCATCAGCATAAGTAACTCACCTTCTCAAGAGGCAGTAGCTAGGTCAATGGAAGAATTCCTTTGTCAGCCTAGCGCTGTCTACACCACAGGCTAGGTTGGTATAACTAGGTTGGTATAACTAGGTCTCTCAGGAGTGTGGATTTCTCACAGGGATTTATTGGAACACTGCAAGTACCAACTCCAGCCACAAGCAGGCAGGACTGAACTTCCTGCTAACCCATAGGTCAGATCAACAACATAACAATGTACAACACAACACCTTAACACTATAATAAAGATATAGCCCCATATACTGGATGAGTTGCTGTCTACAATAACCATTACAACTTCCCCCCCCCCTAGTTAAATAAGAGTTTAAAAACAGTAACTCCTAGGAACCCAGGTAGTCTGCCATCCATGCAGGTTTCTGTGTTGGTCTGCCCACTAGAGGCCTATATTCAGTCACAGACATCTCATTCATAGTTGGATGTAGATTACCAGTAACTGCAGGGTTCATGTCCTCTATCTGTTGTACACAGACTGTCTGCTGAAGACAGCATGTGCTGAGGTCCCAAGAACATCACAGCAATTCCTCCTCACAATTGGCCTCCCATTATGAGCCACAGGAACCTGCTAGGGGTACCTCCAAATCCTGTTCTGCATCCTTCTGGGATAATTGTTGGGTATCCTCAGTATTTGCCTTCCCCTTTCTTTCAATGAATGTGTGCACCAGTTTTTGATGTACTACAGAATGGCAAGGTCTTACTTTCTGTATTAGTAAGGATAAGCTGTTTAGTTTCTTAATCACTGTGTAACATCCCCTCCAAAAAGGAGTACTTTGGGGATTTTTTCCAGACTGTTTTTTCCAGCTGCATAGCTACATCTTTTCTCCTTCCTGGATGGGCACAATTTTCTTTTTTTCTGGCATCTTGTATCTGACATGCTCGCTTCCAACTTATCTGTTCCTCCATCTTCTGGAATGCTGTCCTCAGGTCACTGATATACAGCTCCGCCACATCACCCACCTGAGTAAGAGCAGGGGGTCTTGCCAGTTCCTGAAGCCTGAACATCAAGTCACAGAGAAGCATGAGTGTGCAGAGTCCAAAAATAACCTCGTAGGAGAGTAATGGATAGGCAAGTGCACGCTTGTGTTCTATGCAAAGATGACAAAAGGTGACTTAGTATCCCAGTCTCGTTGGTCTTCGCTGACAAACTGCCAGTGGTGCACTCTCTTCACACTCCCATTACTTGCAGGGTAGGCAACTCCAGTCCTCACCTTGGTCATCTGGAGTTGTCAGAAAACCTCCTGTAACAACCATGATTCAAATTCCTTCTCCTGATCACTGCAGCTGCAGTTTGGTGGGCCAAACTGCAACACTACATGTTTCATCAATTCATCTGTAACTGTCTCAGTCCTTTTATCCTTCAGTGGTCATGCTACAGCATACTTTGAGAAGGTGTCAGACACTATCAGCAAATATAGATTTCCAGCTGGTGTTTCTGACAGAGAGCCTTTCCAAATCAGTCTGTATGAACACCTAGAACTTGCTGGGTTGGCGTGCTCCTAATTCTGTCTCTTCTTGCCAGCGCTTTCCTTTCCTGACAGGTAAGACGGGAAAGTACCCAGTCCTTAACATCTGCAGCCATGCCCAGCCAAAATATCTGTCAGATAAACAGCTGTGTCTTTTCATACCCCAGATGATCTAGTATCGTTCTCTGTAAGCTTGCTAGCAAAACAATCCTGTTACCATGAAACATTAACAAGTTGGTAGCTGGATCCCCGGATTCCTGAACTGTGTAGATTTCCCCAGTCTCCTTCAGTAGATAAAATGGTTACTTACTTACAGTAACTTTTATTCTTTGAGATGCATTGTGCACATATACATTCAACTGCATATACATTCCACTGCAGGCGTAACGTGCGCCCAATACACTTGAGTCAGAGACTTTTGCTAGTGGTACCATAGGCAGCACATGCGCCCCAGCTCTCCTGGTGTGCTGAGCCAGGACCATAAAAGGGCGTGTCTGCCACCTCCCTCTCCATTCCTTCATGCTACTTGTGAAATTATCGTCCGGAGTAGCAGAGAAGATGGAGCAGTCATTGAATATATATGTGCACAACAGATCTCAAAAAACAAAAGTTACTCTAGGTAAGTAGACCATTTTTCTTCTTGAAGTGATTGTGAACATATATATTCCATTGCAGGTGACTCCGTAGCTGCTCACTTACCGATGGAGGGACTTTGGATTATCTGAATAGAGACTGCAATTCCTACTTGCCCAATCTGCCATTGTCCCAAGAGTTCTGAGTGATGGCATAAATGTCTGCAAAAGATATGTACAGACATAAATGTCTCTTAGGCCCAATGACTCACACAGGGCTCCAGCACATTTATGTGCAGAGACACCTCCTAGGGTGACTACAGATCTTGCACACAACGTCAACCAAGGTGGACCCCCCAGTCTTTGGTAGACACATCTGTAACCAGAGTCAAAGCTGGCTCAGGAGATAGAAAAGGCAGCTCTTTCCACACATTGTGAGGGTCCAGCCACCAGTCCAGGGTTTCAAGCACTCATGCAGCTACATAAACAAGCATGTCCAGAGGATGCTTACTCAGAAGATCAACCAAATGAAGCAAGGCCCATAGACAATGAAGGTCAAGTCTGGCATGCAGAGTTAAAATATGCGTACAAGGCCATGTGGCCCAGTGGTTGTAGACAGGAATGCACTGCTGTAATGGTATTGGATTTTAGGCCTTCAGAGAAAGTGGACTGAAACCTGACCACCAGAAGACAGGCCATCACAGTTATGGCACTGAGGTCTGCTCCTATGAATGTTATACACTCTATCAACTGCAACTTTGATTTGTCTAAATTCAGCTTCAGGCTCAGATGAGAGAACAGCTGTCTGATAATGAGAATGCTGCTGTTGACTTGGATGCTTGAGCTCCACCTAATAGCCAAATGTGTAGGTAAGGGAAAATTTGGACACCTACGTGGCACAGGTGGGCCACTACTACCAGCCTGCATTTTGTGAATATCTTTGAGGCCAATGACAGACCAAAAGGGGTGCACCATGTACTGGTAGTGGATGTCTCTTGCTATAAAGCAAAGGTACTTTCTGCAGCTAGGATATATTGCCATGTGGAAGTATCCGTCCTACAAATCGGGGGCAGTATACCAATATCCTGTTGTCTGCAGTGGCTGATGATTAATGGTCATCAGTTTAACTCCTGCAGTACAAAATCTTTTTCCCTTTCAGGGCTGGGTGTTCACCACAGATCAGACTTATTTCAGCTCCTAGTCCATAGCCACAGCATTGTGGTTTTCCAGCTGCTGCTATTAGTTGTGATACTCACTTATAGAATCACAGGAATTTATTGGAATGTTACAAGTAACAACTCCTGCACACAGGCAGGGCAAGGCTTCCTTCTAAACCCCTCAGATCACAAACCACCAGATAGTAACATACAAGACAACAACTTAAAGCTAAGGTAAGGCTATAACACCACCTAATGTTGTTGACACTAATCATTTCAGTATGCGTGAGAGAGCTGATAAGTGTCTCAGATGCATCTAATATTGACCACTCGCTTTGAAAAGGACTCAGAGACTGCACATTTTACAACTTCTTTTATTTGAAAAGCCTTCTAAAAATCAAAACGGTCTCCTTTCTCTACCACCCACCAGCTTCTCAGCACTCTCCTGAGATCCCCCTGCTGCAAGTTCTCTCCAACACAGCTATCCATATCATGTCCCCCTATTGTTACTCTACTTTCATTGACAGTCAGCTTTGTCCACTTATTTTTTCTTAGCATATTTCAACTACTATATCTTGAGAACTACAACACAGCATGGACTTTATGTCAACTATTAAGAGCACCTAAGAAATCCTTTATCAGTCAAATATGGATTAGAAGAGGGTCCTAGTGGAGATGAGAACATTCGACTAACTGGGAGCCCTTATCTGACTGAGAAGAGATCCTAAGAGGATCTCATTTTGTTTTCAAGTGTTGATATTGTGCTCAGATCATGGTGAAATAAAGATGCCACACAGCACTTATATTATCAGCATTTGGCTAACTCAAGGGTTTAAAAAGCATCATTCTGACCTTATTCATAACCCAATATATGGCAGGATGAGAACTCAAAATTTCACTACTCCCTTCCTCTTCACATGCCTCATTTACATGCCAATGTCTGGAAGCAGCAATTGATAGGAAAGACAGGTAGTTTCATAAATAAACTAAATCAAATAGGCTTCCATACATTATAGAAAGGGCAAAGGTCAGGGGATTCAGGGCAGCTGTCCTAATTTATCTATGTCATAAGGCTGATTTCACAAGAGAACAAGAGATCAATTCATAGAATATAGGGGATAAAAGCCTTTCACCTCCAGGTCACCAGTTCAAATCCACCTACATCAATAGTACTGAAGGTTGTTACCATCTGAAAAGTCTTCAGCATCTATATGAAATGGGTTTGGATGAATCTGTCCACAACCTAGCAGACAAGTATACCCAGTTGTCAGTTAGTTAAAGTAGAGAGGCAGAGGACTGACATAGCATGAAGACTGACCTGTCATCTTACTGTACAATTACTGACTCTCTGGGTCAGGATTGAGGCTCATTAGTAGGACAGTTTGGAAAAGTTTGTTTGCACTGACCCTGGATATGCTGCCCCTGGTTAAATAGAGCAGTGGTTCCCAAACCTTTTAATAAGGTGACCCACCAACTGCATTTTGTCTTTTTTTCTACAACCCACCATTACATGTATGCACACTCTACCCCAGCACTGTGAACCTAATCCCGGCCCAGTGTGGAGGGGCTTTCAGTTCAATTTCATCTGAAGTCTGAAGCCATGTCTGTTTTTATAAGACCAGGCAAGAGTGCTCAGTCCTGCTTGTTATTATAATGAGCTTGGGATACACCCTGTGCATTTCATCCAACAATAGTAGTAACAATACAGTACTTCACAATGGAACCCTTCATCTACAACCAGGTTTACAAACAATATGCAAATTAATCTTTTTTGCTATATTATTCTGTCCCCAGCCAGTGACTAAAATAAATGCACTTCTTACTCCTAGCAATGGAAGTGGGGATGATCTGTGCAGCTGTTTTCTGTCTCTGGGAGGAAGATGGTAGGAGACACTAGCGGCATTGTTTGTCCTCACAGTCCCACTTCAAAGCACGAAAAGTGGGGGAAATAAACAGATAAACCTTTGGGGGGGGGGATGTATTAGCTGCATCTGTTGGGGAAACAATGACCCCAGTCACAATACTGCCTTTTCCATCTGTTTCTAGCAGATCTCCAGGCACGAGGAAAAGGCTTCTTAATGGCAAAATACTGAGTTCCTTGCAGGGTTGTGAGGCAAGAAATCTAATTCTGATTAATAAAGATAAGCTGTTGCAATGGAGCTTCTCAGGGTACGAATTAAGGCTCCTGTGTTATTACACACAAATGGTTGTGCTTGAAGCAGACACCCACACGTTTCCAAGAAGGGGGCCTTTCCAGTGGAATATTATGTGTAATATGAATGGCACATGAATCACAGGAACAGCTATCTAGGAGAGTAATACAACCTTTTACCATAATCAATAAACCAACCCTATACATGCCCCAGAGGCATGTCAACAGCCTGTCATGGAGACAAGACTAGGAGTCAAAAGATAACGTCAGGAAACTATGAGACGCTCCTCAGGTGTATTTTCCTTCTGAGCCTACAAATGCCCCACAGGCATATCCACAAACTGATATGGAGCCTGCTCAAGAATAGCCTGGAAACCACGAAGACATTTCTTGGGTGTGTTTTCCTTCTGAATAAATTACTTTTGGATAACCTACAAAGGTGAACAATACCCTCCCCCTTTACATAAACACCACTGACCCAGGAAAGAAAATGAGGTGTCTCATGGGTTACAAACATTGCACTTCATCCTGTAAGGTGCTCAGCACCTCCTGGAAAGCGCCAGATGCCTTCAGCTCCAATAGACTCTCAGTAAGTACTCAGCATTTTGGAAAATGGAGCCTGTTACCTCTACAGTCACTAAATATTTTGGGGCACCATTTTCATTTTTGTTTACAAATACACATACCCACAGCTTTGCAAAGGAAAATGGTCTCAAACCCAGACTTTCAGGAATAATTAATCTGTTCCCTTCTTTCAGAGCCATCAAATAAAAAGAGGGGGTTGATCACGTGATGATTACCTGTTCTGTTCATTCCCTCTGAAGCACCTGGCTTTGCCCACTGTCAGAAGACAGGATACTGGACTAGACGGACCATTGGTCTGACCCAGTATGGCTGTTCTTATGTTCCTATGTTCTTATGTTCCTTTCTATAAAGTCCTTTGCAGTTATCAGCTTGAATTTAGTGCAAGACAAAGTGGTTACCATGTTAGTCCAGCAAACAATAAATTGAAGACAAACTCAGTTGTCACAAACAATACCTTTTATTTGTAAATAAAACTGTTTGGCTTGTAAGACTGTGTGCCTGATTCTAATTTCACTTACCCTGGTATAATTCCATTGACTGCAACAGAGTTAATCCTGGTTTACACCAACATACATGGGTATGTTTACACAGCAGCTGCAAGCAAGCCTAGATATACTCTTGCTAGCAGAACCCGAGCTAGCATGCTAAAAATAGCAGTGTGGACATTGCAGTTTGGGCTGGAGCGTGGGCTCTCAAGTCCACCTGATCCCCTACTCTTGAGAGCCCAAACTGCAGCCCAAGACAAGCTCGAGTCCTGATAGACAGGCTGTCTACCCAGACTGGGAGGCTTGCTCCCAGCTGCAATGAAGACATAGCTAGTGAGAACAGAACCAATCAATCTTTATTTACCTAAACATGGTTAGTGTACTGTTGTACCACCACCATGCTACCTTGATGACAATAAACTGCACCCTATTCTTTATCAGATTATAGGACTCAGGAGTGTTCCTTTGTTTGCAATTTCTGTGGCCTGAATCAGGATGTTAAATATGTAGCTTTTTTTTGGTAGAAGTTTATTCCAGACTTTCCGGGGTAATTCTACAGCTTTGCTAAAATGTTTCACAAAAGCAAAGTGTTTGCTTCATTGGTTTTCATGTGTGATAAAATTATCAAAAATTTTAAGCATATAAATAGCTTACAGGCAACTAATATAGCATCGAATGAGCAAACTGAGGACACAAGTAGCACAAAAAATAGTGAGTTATTATCAAATGCTCCTTATTGTCCTTTTCTGTTCTTGTTTAGCATGCAATTAACAAATATACTACTTCCTCTGTGCTTACAGCCTAGGGAATTTAAGTTGTTAATAGTGCTAGCAGTGAATGAATTAAGTGGTACAACATTCCTGTCTGTATCTTTAAAATGACAACACTTGGCTGATTTACAACCCCCTTAATTCCTTTACAATCACTGGTCAATTTTATTGTGGCCAATCCAAGTCAGGAAGATCCCATGCCGAAAGACATTACTGTACATGGAGTTACATTATGCACCTTCACACTATGCTGTTATCCCAAATGCCTTTCAATCTTATTCAAATTGAGATAGCAACTGTGTTCACATCAGAACCTTTGGCGTCGGTAAAAGTGAAATTGCGAGGATCAATTCTTGATCAACAAAAAGGTTAACAAACCCAGTGATAACTTTCTTTCTTTTGTTCTTTTAATAATTAAAGCTCAGTGTTGGACAGAAGAGGCACAACAATTTTTGATAAAATGCTACATGTCAAACTTGAAAAGCGTGACCAAAAAAACCCATAATTTTCTTGTAGATTTAAATATCACTGCACCTAATTGCACAAACTACTTCAGTTTTTATCGTGTTCATAATTAGCTCATTCATCCATATGATTTCAGATGTTAGAGGCTTTTCAATACTACTCTCAACAGTAATACTGGGCCTGAGCCAAAAGAAAGACTCTCATTGACTTAAATGGCTTTGAATCAGGCCCATAACTTATCAGAAGGGCTGTGACCACTACCAACCAGATACCAGAACCTAATTACAGTTCAGGGGCCAAACACCTAAATTGATTAATATCAAAATTCCTGTGTTTTCCCCACTATCCTTGTCATTAAATATTTTCTATTTTAAGACCAAAGACAGACACACAATATTGTCTACATATGTGTCGAATCAAAACTTTGACTGGTAACTCTTATTTTTATGTATACATACATACTTCAGTAGCATCCAAAGTCCCCAGCTGGGAGCAGCAGAGCCCTGTTGTGCTAGGGACCGTCCAAATACATTGGAAGACTTGATTCCTGCCCAAAAGGGATCACAATCTAAAAAGGGTTATGAATTTCTGTGGCCCAAACGACCAACAGCAACTGCACTGCAGAATCTTACGATTCATTCCAGGTATCTGCCACAATGGTTCACTAAGAGTAACTGCATCGGAGAAGGGGAGTGGTACATATCGGTGTTTAGAAAGGTAACAGACAGACAGCAGTGCAGAAATAGCTCAGTTACTGAAGGTGTAGTTCAGGCAACCGTAATTCAAACTGACCTGACAATGACTTTAACCTTCAGCTGGAGGCATAGCATTCTCTCAGGATAAAAGGAGATGCAGCATTTGTATTGGAGTGGCTCACACTGTACTCTTTCCAGTGCAAACACAGCCAGCCCTAAAAGGTTATCTTGCTGTGAGCAATCAGGGAGGACTATTGTCTACAAGTGATGGAAATAAGATCTACCGTATTCACTTTGCAACAAGAGTAGATATGACTGTAGTCCAAAACAGCATCCACTTAGTGTGAGCAAGGGCACTTACCTAACAGGGCATTACGCCCATTGTCATCTGGCAAGAATCTTTTATCTACGGCACAAACTAAAAGATGATCAGGCAGATTTGGCGATTTAGCACCAACAAGTAAAAAACCCGAAGGCACCTCAATTTGATCATTGGAAATGGATACCAGCCTCAAGTCTTTACCAGCCTGGCAGAAACCTAGAAAAAACAAATGCAACACGTTTCTGAGTCAAAGGTCATTTTGCTTAATTCTTCACAATTTCCTTATTGAACAAACTCCAACTTTTCTTTTTATTTAAAAAAAGTGTTAACCTAATGTCAAGTTTAACTTCAGTGTCAATATTTTTCCGGCTACTTGGCGAGCTGTAAACGAAGGCTAGAAATACAATTAATAAATAAAAATTTGGAAATGTAAAAATAAAGTTTTCTGCAGCAACAGAAACACATCTATGTTGCACAACATATACATTTTATGGAACTGTATATATTTAACAATATAAACAAGATTATATTAAGCTGTATGTTTAACAAGAGACAATAGCACTTGGTGTTTGGGCAGTTTTACAGTTTTGATACAGTCTTTTCCCTCTTCTTTGTGTGGGTCTTTCTCCCAGACACAGGAGAGGGCAGAAAATTTTTGTTTTAAATAGGAAAATATGGTGATAAAACCACAAAAGTTGGCAGAGCACTCAGCAGCAGGTGTAATATCTGAAACTACTTTAAACTGGATAGATTTCAAGTTGCTGGCTAGTCCCCTCCTTCATCCTGACATAGAAGTGCTCCTTTGAACGATTCAACAAAGACACACGTATGATCAACCAAGTTCCTAGTTTTGTCTAAGAGGTAACAAATTGTGATAGCCCCACAATTTCTATATACCTAATTTTGATGAGCCACTTGGAAGGTGCTTGTTATGATGTTTGGACTCAATCCTGCACTCTTTACTGGGACCCCAGTTCCCACTGATAACAATGGGAGCTTTGCCTGAATAGACCGTTGGATCAGTTGCCAAACTTTGAGTCTTGTGAATTTCTTACCATCAGTAGTGCAGCAGCCTTCAGGAGGAGGCTTCATCTGATAAGAGAGAGGAGGGCTACTTGATTCTGAACTTTCTTCTTCCTCCTCCTCCTCTTCTTCCTCATTATCCACTCTGCTGCCTGCTACAAAAGTACCACAGGAAAAAATTACAGTTAGACAATAGATAGCTGTGGCGATAGCTGATCCTGGGAATGAGCAGTGTCCCAGTTACAGCAAGCGCTATAGAAAAGTAAGATTCCCTTGTCTTTGCAACTGCGGTGTTGCCAAGTCTCACAATGTTTGGTGTTTTTCTTAAAGCTCCAGGTCCTGGAACCCTGTGATTATGTGAGAATTTCAACTTTCATTTAAAAGGAAAAAAAGGTTCGGCGATTGTGATTGTGGAGAAAAGCTTTGAAATGTGACCTGAGTGCACTTAAATCTCAGAAAACGGAAGGCAAATAAAAACAAACCCCCAAATTTTTATTTTTAAAATCTTATGATTTTGAAGTCAGACTCATGATTTTGGGGGGGCTGACTCATGACATTTGAACCCAGGGAGTTGCCAATAATAGAACTCTGTCCTCATAAAAGCCCCCTTGACCTTTGTTTTCAATATTTACTATGTCTAATCACTTTGAGATGCTCTCACAAAGCAAAAGATCAAATGCAGATTATCAATAATTAAGTGCTGACTATATACTTGATGCTGTACCCGAAACAGAACAAAAACTAGTCCCCTGCCCCAAATATCTTAAATTGATGGACAATACAAAACCCACTGGGATGGGGAAGGTGTGTCTGTTCCAAAGCTCAAAGTCAATGGGAGTCATTCCACTGGTTTCAGTGGACTTTTGGATGAGGCCCTGGAAATCCCATGGGCGGGGTCAGCCACAGAGGGGTTTTCTCTGTGACCCTCCTCCCCCACTTTGTCCCCTCCTTAATTGAGGGTTCCAGGGTTAGCATTTGTGAGTTTTGCAGAATAAGTGAGTTTTAATGAGGGATCTGAAAGAAGAGAGGTTGGGTGTTGGAAGCTTGACCCTGAAAGGTGCCAAGCACTCTGGCCTCAAGACAGCAAAGTATTTAAGTATATGCTTACCTTTACTCACATGAGTAGCAAGATTGAGCCCCTGGTGAACAGGGATAAAGGCAGAGTGGTACGCACAGGGAATAACATGGGAGAAGGCACAAAGACAAGAGGTAAAGAGGGGACAAAGGGAGAAGTGAAGCAGCCTTTGTCACTGGAATGCAGAGACGGGAGTAACAAAACGCGGGAGCAGAGATTTAGGCAGGGGAGAGCTGTGCAGGCTTTCAGATTAAGAATGAAAGGAATCTAAAAGCAAACGTGCAGCTATACGACATGAGTGACAGCTCCATTTTGCACTAACAGGCTTAGTTCAGGGGTTTGGTCTTTATTTTCAAGCATATTGCAAATCATTGTTATGAGTCAAAATCGGATTTTAAATCTGAGTGTAAAAAAACTGCTTCCCACGTTAAGCCCCATGTTTATGTGGATGAGCTCTTAGGGTATGTCTACACTACAAAGAAAAACCCACAGCAATGTATCTCAGAGCCCAGCTCAATTGACTTGGGCTTCTGGGGCTTGGGCTGCAGGGCCAAAAAGAGCAGTGTAAGCATTTGGGCTCAGGCTGAAGCCCTGGCTCTGAGACCCGTCCCATGTGCCAGGTCTCAGAGCCAGGACTCCAACCTGAGCCCAAATGTCTACACTGCTATGTTTAGCCCCGCAGCCCAAACCCCAGAAGCCAGAGTCAGTTCATCTGAGACTAGGAGCCGTGGATCTTTTGTTGCAGTGTAGACATCCCCCGCACAGAGCACAGGAGACTTTAACGGTCTACCCTCACACACAGCTGTCAGAATTATAAAAAACTGTACATTTTGAGTATCTGCAGTCTATACAATATAATTCCATTTTTAAAAAAAAATAGTCTACAGAAGGTGAAAGTTGCACAATGAAGCACTTGTAAGTTAGGAAACAACAATGTTACAAATGGACTCAATGTTAGCTCTACCCCTTGTGTGTTACTGGGCCAGATCTTTGGCTGATATAAATTAGCATAGCTCCATTAAGTCAACAGAGCTATACTGATTGACACCAGCTGAATTACATGATCAGATAATATTTCACAGCTAGTGCAATGTATCAGGCCGTTATTGCTACCACCTTTATAGAATTATTTCTACAGCGTCATTGCATTTTTCAGTCTTTTCTGCTTACATTATTTTCAGTCGTGATCCAGTGCATCTTTATTGATTGAAATTTTACATGATAGGTTCTCCTCTTGCTAAGTATTCTTTTAAACACTAATTTAAGCCCCAATCCTGCAAACACTTAAACATGTGTGTAATTTTACTCAATGGGACTATACTCACATGAGTAATGTAATGTATGTGTGCAAGTCATTGGGATCAAGGCCTAAATCAATAGCCATAACACTTATTTTCAGCCAGCAACAAAGACTTCCTTAAGTGCAAATCAGGGGATGAGACAGTTAACTGCAAAGATAATTTAGCAGCAAACCTAGATCTAGACTGTGATACCCTTATTAATGTTGAATAGCACCTTACTCCACAAACAGTCCCACTGAAGTTGAGTGGGGTACTAGTCAATGTGAGCAAGGGCATCATACTCCTGACCCCTCTTGGATGGTCTGTATATGCCAATTAATTTTATTATTACTATGTTACTGCACTTAAGTCCCAGTCCTACTCCCATTGAAATCAACTGCCACTGATGTCGATGTGCAGGATTCAGAAGCTAACCTGTCATATGATCAGTGGTGCAAGTGGAATCAATTTTTTACTGGTTCGCAACCCTCCCCCCCCCACGGGGAGGGGCACATGACCTCCTCACATGACTCCTCCCAGCCCAGGGCTCCCACACTCTCCCTATCTCCTCCCCATGATCCACCCTCCTTACCTGAGGAGACAGCCCATAGTTCTTTATGGAGTTTTAGTTGTTTTTAAAGAAGAAATTATTAAAAATACATTTTGTAATGTGGGACCACTTGACTAGACACTGCTGAAAAGCCTTAACCCACCCACCTTACAGGGGTTGTCTGCTGGGGCCCTTCTCCTGCACACCTTAAGTAAGCTGCAGGCACAAGACCTTCTCCTGTGCACCTTAGGAACTATGTGGATTTTGCCTTATGAGACACACAGTGCCCTAGACATCTCCAATAAGAGGCAGCAAAAGCTCTCATGCCAGTTGAGCCACCTCAAGGTGAGGCCACATGTCCCCACGTCCATAGACAGAAGGCATTAATGAGAAAGGAAGAGTTCACATTATAAGATCGTCCCCATCAATCTCAAAATGGAAAAAAAAATACAGGGCTAGATCATCTGCTGGTGGAAAATGGTACAACTCCACTGCCTTCAGGGCCCACACAGATTTACACCTGCAGAGAATCTGGCCCCCAATCTTTTAAGATGCAACAGAGAAGCATGTCCATACTGTAACAGACACAGACTAGCTACAGCTCAAAAATGCCCCCAATAGTCAGGGCAGAGACTACAAGAAATCTAAACTAGCACCAGCCAAACACCCTCCACATCTACTACAGCCATCAAACCATCCTAGGAAGTGCCTATATGCCACTCTACTAAACATCTGGAGGAGGGTGCTCCAAACTCCAAAACCCATGAAAAGAAGAAGACTTTAAAAGCTAGTCATTAGAAAGGCAAGATTAAAGGTGAGAGGTCACATCAGACTCTCTAGGCTTTTAGTTAATCCAGCAAGCTGGAAGCAGGATCATTTAAAGAGAATCAGTATTTAAAGAATATTTTCAGGCAGTTTCAAAAGCTGAATGAGCCAATACAGGAGAAGAGAGAGAATGCATCACTACATGGGCAAAGATAAAAAAGAGTAACAAACAGCGTTGATGGTCGCATGGAGCTTTTAGTTTATTTAATATGTAGTCCTCAAAATGATTATGGATATGATGATTAATGGACGCAAACAGATCTATATAAAACAGTAACCGCAGCAAACAAGACAATAGTTGTCTAGAGATGTCTAAACAAAGTTTTAGGATACAGAAAAAAATGTTTTAAAAGCAATTGTTTTGCTGAATAGTATAGTATTATAATAGTAACAAGGGGTTATCCCTTGCTCTATCTTGTGTTATCAAAATAATATGCAAAAACTGGAGTTAAAAATGTTGTAATTTAGACATAGTGACATTTGAAAAAATAGCTTAAAAATCTACAGGCTGAAAAGAGACCTTAATTTCAGCTGGTTTACTTTGTGCATATTTGGCATAGACTTTTAAGTTCAGAAGGGACCATTATGATCATTCAGTTTGATTTCCCACATAACACAGGCTATCATCTGTTTCACATTTATAGGATTTAAATTGTAATATATAATCATAAATTGTAATAACACTAGTTTAGTTTTACTGTGTAGACATTTTGCTCTATTATTTGTGAAGGTCTTTCGCACAGCAACAGGGGAGAGAAAAACATTTATTTTAAATAGGAAAATGATTATATGAACCACAAAAATCGGTAGGTGGGAATTAGGGGTAGGGGTAGAACCTGAAACTACTTTCAACTCATTTATTTTTAAATTAACAATATTTCAAGTTCACAGTGTCCCTTTCAAATTAACAATTTTAAAATTAGAACAACAACAGCAGGAACAAAAAACCTGACTGATGTCATAGTGGTTGGTTTTGCTGCCAAGTGGTATGGTGAACAGGGCAAACTAACACCAAAAAAATGCAG
Source organism: Malaclemys terrapin pileata (assembly GCF_027887155.1). NCBI lineage: Eukaryota > Metazoa > Chordata > Testudines > Emydidae > Malaclemys > Malaclemys terrapin. Next base: position 179,592,784 of record NC_071507.1, on the reverse strand, counting down.
TGTGAGCTGCAAGATCACTTCAGAAAAGCACTCTCTTCAAATATGGCAAGAAGCTATCGCAACTTGTGATGCCATTAGTGCCTCACAGGATACCAGAGTCATTCTGCTTAGAGACAATTCTGCATCTGTATTTTTGTCATTTTGTGCCTATACGACTTAGCTGGTAGTGCAGAGAATGTTAAATCAGAACTCCTGGGCTCTATTCCTTGCTCTGCCACTCACTGTATTACCTTGGGTGAATCACTTAATCCATGGTTCCCTCCATGCTTGTATAATGCCGACAGATCCCGGTCGTCAGCAGGCAGGATCGAACCTCGGACCTCTGAAGCTTAGTGTATGAGCCTCTATTGCAGTGGTCCCCAAACTTTTCTTTCACGCCCCCCCCCCATTACCATGAATAGAATGTGTCTGTGCTCCCCTCCACAGGCCGGGAGCAGAGCCACAGCTGGGGCCAGGAGTCGAGCCGTGGCTGGGAGTGGGTCCCGGGGACCAAGACCGGGGGCCGATGGCTGGAAGCAGGGACACGGCTGGGCCAGGGGGCCGAGCTGGGGCCACAGCTGCAGCCAGGGGCTGGGGCCAGGCTGGAACGGAGCTGGGGGCAGAGTGAGGCTGGGTGGTGCTCCCTCCCCACCCCTGAGTGGGGACTGGCCCAGACCCCGCCATGTCCCCCCCGGACATTCCTCCATGCCCCCCTGCGGGGGTGTGCCCCATAGTTTGGGAGCCACTGCTCTACTGCATGAGCTAAAAGTCACATGGCACTTAACCAAGTGACTCATCAATCTCTAGATGGTCTAGGTGCCACAAGAGGGGGACAGAGCCCCACACCAAGTAGGCATGGGTTACACTTTGAAAACACTGGCTTGAGGCGGGAAATGCTAGGACCACAAATAAAATGCACTACAACAGACCCACTGTGTCAAGGAGTCAGGGAATAGGGAGGATACAGATAGTTGGGGGGCCAAGAGCTGGTGTCGTGGCACAGTGCCTCCACAAGGATGGCCCATAGCTTCAAGGTTATTGCCCTCCACCCCTCAGATCTTAGCGCTTCATGGTTCCTAGAGGAGGAAACTCCTGTTTGTTCGGGGGGGGGGAGGGCTGGAGTTGGATGTAAGATGTGAGATTGCAACCTCAACCATCTTATGCAACAACCCAGGAAAAGCTCTATTAGGCAACCCATAAAGAGTTTCCACCCTCTGATAGTTGCATGAAAGGGAATGCTTTAGGCAAAGATTTGTGAGGTTTAATTAATTGAGGCCTGATTCTCTTCACATTGACTGCAAAAAAAACCCCAAAACGGATCAGGCTAGGAAGGTCTGTAAAGCCCTTTGAGACCCTTAAATGAAAGGAGCTACAGAAGTGTGAAAACTGCACCTTTGTCCCTGAACTATGCATCTGCTCTTGCAGCATCTTTCCCAGCTGATGTCATAATCCACTTTGTGACATCAGAGTTAGTTGCCATGGAAACATTTATGAAATTCCCAAGAGAGGATAAGCACTTCATGTGGGGAATAAGCAGCAGGAGCAGATGGACACTCAGAGATTATGTTTTCATGCAAATGTCCTTAGCTAGCAGTAAAGAATGGAGGGAGAAAATTAAACGTGTATGAGATATAAGCAGATCTGTTTCTAAATAGAATGTTTTTTCAATATTTTCAGTGAGATATTGGCAAGTGTTTAATCTTTTCAAAATGATTTCATTTGTTTTCAGTGGCTGGATTGATTTTGTTTAGAATGCTTATTTTATTACAGACTATATTATACCTTACACATTTTGCATTCCATATGTGCCTACATCATCTTCTGCAGGCTACAAAAGAACACACACACACACACACACAGAGGAAACAAATGCAACATTACTCCAGTAGTTAGTTGAAAGAGAGAGGAAATATGTGCACCAGCAGGATAATGTTGCCGGCACATTGTCAGACCCACTGAGAACAACACAATTTAGCACCTAAGTAGACTTGATGTTATGTATTAGCACTGGTTTTTCTAATTAATTTGGTTGTCAGATCTACACATTTCATCTAAACTATTCCACCTCCAGACAGAAAAATGAATGAGTAAAAGAAACAGACAAGGTAGGTGAAGTAATATTTTTTATTGGACCACAGACCTCTGTGTAGCTTGAAAGCTTCTCTCTTTCCCCATGAGAACTAGATCCAATAAAGGATATTAACTTACCCCCTTTGTTTCTCTAATATCCTGGGACCATCACAGGGACAACAACATTGCAAACAGAAGTAGAAGAGACACCAACAAAACAGCTCAGCAAATATATAAATAAATCAGAGAAATCCAAGACACTAAACATCAGTCCAGAGGCCATGAGCAGGATTTACCAGAGAACACTAGATAACAGCTTAAGCCAATACCTTGAAAAATGGAGATCAAGTTAAAAACACTGTCACGCCAAAATTAATCATAAAATCTTCCTAGCGTACTTAATAGGAAGGCTGCAAATATTTTTGCTTCTTTCATTCATAATCAAAATTATTTTTAGCATCTCTCATTTGTAAATCTGTTGTATTTTTGCAACTGTCTAACGGTTGAATTTTCTATTCTATAAAGCAAACTACCAGATAAAGCTCTGCTCCTCCAAAGATTTCTGCTGTGTTTAGTGGGTGAACTCACAGTGCTTCCAGTTATGTATATCCATAAGTGTTTGCAAATTAGAGCCATACTTTGTAAAAACAAAGAGCATTCCATAATTATTCTCTTCAAATAGTTTTTTTTTCAAATTTGCATTAGATTTGGGGGGAGGAGGAGGTTGCACAGAACATAAAGCACCCAAACAACTTCAAATACTTCTGCATCTCTCTATATTTAATTTGAAACTTTCATGCTGATCACAGGATGAACAAGGAATGGATTCATAGTTCTATTTGAACAGAAATATAAATGCCAAGATTTCCTACCTTCTAGTGATGAAAGTTGCTGCTCGGCTTCCAAATATAACTGAGAAAAGATTGGTCTGGGGACTAAGTTGTTTGAGCGGAGAGAGGCCTCAATAGAATTATGCAATACTTCTTCGAATCTGGTTGTCTTGAGCTGCCCGGCGTAAGAATTTCCCATCTTCTTATTCAAAAAAAGAAGAAATAAACCACGTTTCAATTTTAGTTCACAGAGCTAGGAGATCACATTGTGTGGAAGCCAAACCACAACATTTCTAATGAAAGAGGAGCACTGCATTGTCTACACTGAAAGGCGGAAAAAAAAGAAAACTGACAGCAGCAGCCACTAAACAGACCCTGCTGGTAAATTACAGGAAGTTATCTAAGTAACAGCATTCTGTAATTCAACAGAAAGGCAGCAAGGTCTGACACCTTTTTGAAGATGTTGCTAGAAATCTGATTCTAGTAATTCCCTAATTTAACAAACTACGGCAATTCAGGAGATGCATTTGCAATAGTCAGTAATCTTATCTGTCAAACAATCTTTGTGTTTTCCATATCTTAAACAGAATATACTTTAAAGGGTCTTGTGGATAACAGTTATGTATATGTGTATTGACAAATCAATGGCCCATCATAACACATGCCTAAAATTCATGGTTAGAGCAGTTTAACTATTCTTTTAGAAGTGTTCTCTCCAAGCAAAATAGTGTTGCCTATAACTAAAATCCATTTTAAACGGATGGCTGAAAGTATCGCTGGCATCTTTCCCCCACTAATTGGAGATTTATGAATACATTGAGACAATATATTTCCTTCTAAATAAGCACAAGTGTTTTTAGAACAAGAGTCAGATAAATTATCAATTTGATTCAGTATTTCATTGCATTTATTATTAGTAAAACCACATGATTTGTTCATTTTGGAGTTTACTGAACCATAATAGTCTAATCCAGTAGAATATTCTAGTAGTTTACTTTCCACATACTCACTTACTGCCTGCTTTCCACTGTGAACACAATGAATTGGTCTAACGCAAAGCCATGTCAGCTTTTTGTTTTTTTCTACTACAAAGTAGCTCTTGCCCTGGGCCCCACGAACTTTCCCTCCTCAAGTAACTGTGAACTGAAAGCATGAAATGCTTCCTGTTTGTGACAGTAATTCCTAACCACTGAACAGCCCTGTCCCCACACTGGATACTGCTTGGGAAATAAGCCTGTGGGGAAGTAGCCTCAAGGAATCACTCAATCAAGAGAAAAATTACTTTGAACAAGCTAAGCCACCTACCACGCTCTACACAAAAATGTGTCTTTAGTGAGCTGCTGTCTGTGTGTGACAGTACACGGCACAGTCTGATATTATATACTTTATTGCATATTTATATTGCCCACCCCAGTAAAACTATATACAACAATTAGGCAAGCACAAAGAACCAATAAGGAAAGTGTGCAACACGTAACATAAGCATGTGGTACACAAAAAACAAACAGTGCCGACATCTCTCTCACACACACATCCCTTAAGTACACTCACTGACATTATCAGATGAAAACAGAACTAAAGAGAGGAGACTGCAATTTGTTGTGAGGCTTCACAAAGACACAACGGTATCAAGTAAGCTGCAGAGCTTCCTGACTATGTTCAGGACTTAAATAAGGGTCGGGCACATCCCCCTTCCTCTGCTAAAAGCAGAAGGCCAACTCCCAGCTTGAGTAAGCAGTGCTCTCCCCAGGCCAACCCCCCTCCCCCACATCCCCAGACCTCCCTTTCCTTCTGGACTGGTGCAATGAGAGTACTCTCGCCTGTTGCAGGCTACTTTAACCTCGGGCTACACCAAACACAACTGCAGACAATGAGGAAACACTGCCATTGCCAATGTTGTCCTGATGTTATCTCAAACCACAGGGATACAAAAGGAAACCAAGGTGGATTCATAAAATGAATTACATTAAACATTTTCTACTTAAAGGTATAAGACAGCTGCCATTAATGAAGCTACCAAAAGATTAATGCTAATTCCAGTCCATCCCCCAAGCCTCATAGTTGTAGGTATAGTTACCAGGGCCGGCTCCAGGCACCAGCCCACCAAGCTTGTGCTTGGGGCGGCACCTGGAGGGGGGCGGCGCAGTGCTCCGGCCCCCCGGGAGAGCGGGGCCACGGCCGGGCTCACTGCCCTTCCCCCGGCGCTCTGGCCACCCTCCCCCCGGCCGTCGGGGGGAGAGCGGCGAGCCCTGGCTGGGGCTCTCCCCCCGGCTGGGGCTCACCGCCCTCTCGCCACCCTGCCACCTGCGCTCTGGCCGCCGGGGGGAGAGCGGAGCCCAGGCCGGGGCTCGCCGCCCTCCTCCCAGGGCTCCGGCCGCCCTCCCCCCCCGGCGCTCTCCCCCCGGCCGCCAGGGGGAGAGCGGAGCCCCCGCCGGGACTCGCTGCCCTCCCCCCCCCTCCCGCGGGGGAGGGGGGAGGGCGGCCGGCGGCTTTTTTGCCTGGGGTGGCAAAAAAGCCAGAGCCGGCCCTGATAGTTACATACATCTACATAACACATTTTAAAAAAATAACATGGAAATAATGAAACACCTGCTAACAACAATGTTATCACTTTGTTCACATGCTGAACCCCCCTCCCACATCCAGAACCAAGATATTCTCTGACTAAATTATAAACATTTCTGGGTAAGGCCTCTTTTCACGGTGAAAGGGCAGGCACCATTTGAGTTCTATATGACTGGTTGTAGCAAACTCTCAAGCCTGCATAACAAATGCTTTCTTCTGGAAAAAGATGTGGTCAGCCTACTTGCTCCCAACATTTAGCCACCATCAGGAAGTTAAATGCCATTCAGCAATCATCCATTTTATAAACATTTTTTCTATAGAGGTTGTTAGTTAATAAACGAGACCATTAGCCTTAACTTGCAAGATCCGTCAGACCTGATCATGTCCACTTAGGAAAATGTTATTGGTGACTCTATACCCATGTTTTGTTTGTTTTTAAGGACACACTGTCACCTAAATTTTATGTTTTTACAGCATCATATGCTTCAATGGTATTTGCATCTAATTCTTATAGGTGGGAACACATTCTATAGGAAATTTGCAAGGTTCTTCCAGTTTATAAACTCTGCCCCACTCAAAAAAACACATGTTACTCTATTATCTTTTCTTTCTTTAGAATAGAAATATGTGTATTGTTAAGTGGAATGTAAAAATATGTCTTCAGCACTTTCATAGCAAGTCAGCCAATGGAAAGAGCAGAAATTCCATCTCCAGATCTGTGAATACTTCAGAAACCACCATCACAGACACAAGTAAATTAAATGATCAGGGAAAATGAAGCCATTTTAAACTGTTGGGTTAATGGGTCTAATTCTCCTCTCATTTATACTTGTGTAAATCAGCTCTAACTCCAAAAAAGTCAATGAGTTACATCAAAATAAAACTGATATAAGTGAGAAAACCATCAAGCATTACTTTTCTCCATTAACAGTGATTTTTAGCTTGAGTATTTCTGAAAGAATCTTCAGCCACTCACATTCCACCTAAGCCCAAAACACTTCTATATACCAGTCAGTGACCATTTCATTCCTAAGGAAGGACCTTGTCCTTTGTTAATATCTCACATTCCAAACAGGGGCGGCTCCAGGCACCAGCACACCAAGCGTGTGCCTGGGGCGGCAAGCCGCGGGGGCGGCCTGCCGGTCGCTGTGGGGGCGGCAGGGAGCTTTCGGTGGCGCGCCTGCAGGAGGTCCACCAGTCCTGCGACTTTGGCAGCAATTCGGCGGCGGGTATGCCGAAACCGCAGGACCAGCGGACCTCCCGCAGGCATGCCGCTGAATCCGCGTTACCAGCCGGACCTCCCACAGGCACGCCGCCGAAAGCCACCTGACTGCCGTGCTTGGGGCGGCAAAATACATAGAGCTGCCCCTGATTCTAAATATGAAAATTAGGACACATGTGGTCTTAACTGGCTAGTCTGAAATTTTATAACAGTCAACAAGTTTCAAATGCAAAAAATGGAAAGCCCCTAGGAAAGGGCCATTTAAAAAAGTAAGCTCTTTCTAACATTGCATTGGTTAATAATTAGTTGTAAAAATATTCTATTGGTTATGGCCAGAATGAGGGGATTTTCAAATGTATATAAGAAATAATAATACTTCACATTCGTAATCTAAGTGATAAGATGTTCTGGTGATGGGGGCCATATGAACCCATTAGATAGTGATCCTTATTCTCCTTTGTAAATCTAACTCCATTTTACAGATGGTGAAAGTGAGAACTCAGAGAGGTGAAGTGACATGCTCAACGTGACACAGCAGGACACAGCAGGACAGTGACAGGATTAGAACTAGGCATCACCCTAGGTAACTCGGAGGGGGTTGTAAGACCACGAGAGTCAATGAAGCCACCCCGCACTAGGCCAAAGTGAACCAAAGCCCCTCCATGTTAAACTTTACTAACCTCACAGGCCAGCAGCTGGCAAGCGGTAGTGATAAGGGGAACCTACATGCTACTAGCTGAAGGACAAGATTACTTGCAGAAAGGAACAGTGCGAACAAGCTGCACAGCCAAGGTTGTTTAATGTAACTGCTGCAGAGGGAGGAAGGGGGAGGAAGGGGCGGAGGTAGGGAAGGAAAAAAAAAGAATAAAAAGGAAAAAACTGCTTGTATCAGTGCGCTTGATTTGAGACATGCTGGTCTCCTAGTGCCTATTCAGAACTCTTGAATAAACTTTGTCTGCTTCTCCACCCTGGTGTGTTCATTGGCGCGAAGCACACCGGGCAACAAACCCCGCTGTTACCCCCCTCGGGCCCTCTGTGCCGGCAACACTACTACTAAGTCTCTGAATATCTGCCTACTCAAATGCAGTTTAAAATCAGAGCCTTGATCTAGGGGTGCCAGGTGTCCGATTTTCGACCGGAATGCCCAGTAGAAAAGGGACCCTGGCAGCTCCCGGTCGGCACCACTGACCAAGCCGTTAAAAGTCCGGTCGGCGGCACAGCAGAGCTAAGGCAGGCTCCCTGCCTGCCGTGACTCCGTGCGGTTCCCAGAAACGCGGCATGTCCCCACTCCGCTCCTATGCATAGGGGCAGCCAGGGGGCGCCACACGCTGCCCCCGCCCCAAGCGCTGGCTCTGCAGCTCCCATTGGCCAGGAATTACAGCCAATGGGAACTGCAGAGGCTGCGCCTGTGGACAGGGCGGTAGGTGGAGCCTCCTGGCCGCATCTCCGCGTAGGCAGAATGAGCCCTTCATTGATTCTCCCAGCTGCTTGAGAGAGGGCTTTTAATGCCAGTATAACCAAGCTATGGAAGGGTTGTTTCTTACTAGCTGTAAGATGACTGACATCCCTTCCAACCAACAAGACCAGCCATTTCTTTTAAACTTGGGAGGCTGAGCCCCACCCACCCAGAATGTGGTACCTGAGTTGTCAAATGCTGACCCCTGGCTCCAGGCAGTGATCACAGTGAGCCCCGTTTTCCTGGTCCACTGGACTTGGCATGTACAGCCCAGATTTATGTCTCTCTCTCTCTCTCTCTCTCAGCTACAAGTGGGTGTCACAGGCAGAAGTTTTAAATGCCTGTGAAATTCCAAGCAACAATCGGAGACAGTGACCAGATCAATTGAGAAGGCTAGTGCAGCAGCAGAATAGCCCAATATCCTGGCTACTGATAGAGAGTTTCTCTTTGATTTATCACATTGTCACTCACCCTGGAGAGGCTACAGAGGAAAAATACCTTCCACTGCTGCTTAAATCCATGATAAACAGGAGACTAAGATCACACTGAGACACATCAGCATCAAAGCAATAGATGTTGCCTCCAACAAAGCAATTTAGGGCAATATAATGGGATCTTTCAGACAATGCTGCCTTGCACATGAAAAGATAACTGGCACTGTAAACAAGAAAAGAGCCATCCTAAAAATGGAAAGTGGTAGCAAGAAGTCTATGTGAATCCAGAGAGATCAGCATTCAACCTCCAACCACGGAATAATCAAAATTCCTACAGCAAGGGGTGTTTGTGCAATATAGAAGGAGAAGGATGGCCACTTTGACTAAGGATTACTATTCTAGTGTATCAGGGAAGAGACTCAAGGTCAAGTTCAATTTTTCCCTACCCAGACCTTGACAAAGAAAGCCACTTGCATTACTCTGCAGTGGTCCTTTCCCCAGGGTTACAAAGTCAGTTACTTCTCAGCCAGGAAGCCATCTCGGGCATCAGTCATGGTAGAATAGGGGAAAGACTATAGCAAAAGGAGATCCAGTCAAAGAAAGAGGATTCAGCTAGAACTCCCACGTTTAATAAGATCAACCAAAGTGCAAACCTCATACAGAAAATTGGCTGCAAGTTTGTATAGCATCCAGTATTATGGGGCTCCAATTCAACCATATTATACTACCACAATGTAAATATTTACATTATTTCTAGTACTTCTATTTGGAGATCTTGGAATAGGGACTTTAGAAAAGAGGGTGCAGTGCCAGGCCTGGGCCAAGGAATGTATATTTAGTAGAATTGATATAGTACAGTAAATGTAGCTATTATTGAGAAGGAGACAACAGTCAATATAAATTAGAAATTATGAACTACACAAAACTGATAAGGAAAACTAAAGACATCTGGGAAAAATTATGGGTAGCAGGGCTAAGGATAATAAGGAGGAGGATTTCTTCTGGTCTTGGCACCTTTAGGGTGTGCATTTTAGAATATAGAATAGAATCATAGAATATCAGAGTTAGAAGGGACCTCAGGAGGTCATCTAGTCCAACCCCCTGCTCAAAGCAGGACCAATCCCCAGACAGATTTTTTGCCCCAGATCCCTAAATGGCCCCCTCAAGGATTGAATTCACAACCCTGGGTTTAGCAGGTCAATACTCGAACCACTGAGCTATATCCCTCCCCTCTGAAACGCCAATGTCTAGCTTACTTTTTTTTTATTTAATAAGATGAGAGTTTCAGGTATTCATATAAATTGAGGAGCTGGAGTTTTTAAAAGACACCTAAGCTTGTGAGAGTTGGAAATGCTAAGACACGGACAGACATAGCTTGGCTTGTGTGGAAAGGGAGATGTGCGGCTCCCATGGTACCATCCCCCTTTTCTTGGAGCCTGAAGAGAAGGCTTTGTAGGAGGAGGATTATTGGGCAGAGAAGGTAACCAGGACAGTTGAGACTAATGCTCTCTGCGCATTGTCTCTCCTGGCAACTCACCAACAGGGAATCCGCAGAAAGGTGATTGCATCTGTGGGCAGTGTGCAGTCTTATTCTCACTGGAAAAGGGGAGAGGAAGGCGAGCCCCCAGAACCATTAGCCCAATGGTTATGGCACTCCCTGAGGAAGTGGGAGACTGAAGTTCAATTCCCCCCTCTGTCTGATGAGAAGGGATTTGAACTTGGGTTTCTATTTAGAAAAACTGGACGTGCACAAGTCCATGGGGCCGGATGCGCTGCATCCGAGGGTGCTAAAGGAGTTGGCGGGTGAGATTGCAGAGCCATTAGCCATTATTTTTGAAAACTCATGGCGATCGGGGGAGGTCCCAGATGACTGGAAAAAGGCTAATGTAGTGCCCATCTTTAAAAAAGGGAAGAAGGAGGATCCGGGGAACTACAGGCCAGTCAGCCTCACCTCAGTCCCTGGAAAAATCATGGAGCAGGTCCTCAAGGAATCAATTATGAAACATTTAGAGGAGAGGAAAGTGATCAGGAACAGTCAGCATGGATTCACGAAGGGGAAGTCGTGCCTGACTAACCTAATTGCCTTCTATGATGAGATAACTGGCTCTGTGGATGAGGGGAAAGCAGTGGATGTGTTATTCCTTGACTTTAGCAAAGCTTTTGATACGGTCTCCCACAGTATTCTTGCCGCCAAGTTAAAGAAGTATGGGCTGGATGAATGGACTGTAAGGTGGATAGAAAGCTGGCTAGATCATCGGGCTCAACGGGTAGTGATCAATGGCTCCATGTCTAGTTGGCAGCCGGTTTCAAGCGGAGTGCCCCAAGGGTCGGTCCTGGGGCCGGTTTTGTTTAATATCTTTATTAATGATCTGGAGGATGGTGTGGACTGCACTCTCAGCAAGTTTGCAGATGACACTAAACTAGGAGGCGTGGTAGATACACTAGAGGGTAGGGATTGGATACAGAGGGACCTAGACAAATTAGAAGATTGGGCCGAAAAAAACCTGATGAGGTTCAACAAGGACAAGTGCAGAGTCCTGCACTTAGGACGGAAGAATCCCATGCACTGCTACAGACTAGGGACCGAATGGCTAGGTAGCAGTTCTGCAGAAAAGGACCTAGGGGTCACAGTGGACGAGAAGCTGGATATGAGTCAACAGTGTGCTCTTGTTGCCAAGAAGGCTAACGGCATTTTGGGCTGTATAAGTAGGGGCATTGCCAGCAGATCGAGGGACGTGATCGTTCCCCTTTATTCGACATTGGTGAGGCCTCATCTGGAATACTGTGTCCAGTTTTGGGCCCCACACTACAAGAAGGATGTGGAAAAATTGGAAAGAGTCCAGCGGAGGGCAACAAAAATGATTAGGGGTCTGGAGCACATGACTTATGAGGAGAGGCTGAGGGAACTGGGATTGTTTAGTCTCCAGAAGAGAAGAATGAGGGGGGATTTGATAGCAGCCTTCAACTACCTGAAGGGGGGTTCCAAAGAGGATGGAGCTCGGCTGTTCTCAGTGGTGGCAGACGACAGAACAAGGAGCAATGGTCTCAAGTTGCAGTGGGGGAGGTCCAGGTTGGATATCAGGAAAAACTATTTCACTAGGAGGGTGGTGAAACACTGGAATGCGTTACCTAGGGAGGTGGTGGAGTCTCCTTCCTTGGAGGTTTTTAAGGCCCGGCTTGACAAAGCCCTGGCTGGGATGATTTAGCTGGGAATTGGTCCTGCTTTGAGCAGGGGGTTGGACTAGATGACCTCTTGAGGTCCCTTCCAACTCTGATATTCTATGATCTCTCAGGTGAGTGCCTGAGATAGTCTGATGTGGAAATCTCTCCTGCTGAAGCTGCTCCACTGTGTGTAAATAATTAAATATGCATTTGAAAAGAGAGAGAATGACTCTGTAGTCCAGTGGTCAGGGCACTCACCTAAAAATGGGAAACCCATGTTCAAATCCCTTCTCCTCATCAGGCAGAGAGGGGAATTATACCAGGGCCTCACACATCCCAGATGAGTTCCCTACTACTGGGCTAAAGGTTATAAGGAGGCTGTTATCATCTCCCCCTCCCTGTGTGTGTGTGTCTGAGCAAGCCTATAGGATAGGGTCCCACATGTGTGGGGAATGCTTAGTTTCACCTGGTACGATAATCCCCATTGAGGCTTTTCCATGAAAGAGGTGCCAGCTGTCAGACATAGGTAGCTGAACTCATGCCCAGAGGCAGAAACTTCAAGTTGCCTAGGTACCAAATGTTGTAAATTTAGGGGCTGAAGAACTTTAGGTGTCACCTCAGCAGGGGTTTTGAGGATTTGGGATTTCGTAGCCTAAAGTGGGAGTTAGGTGCCTAAGTCCTTTGATGAATAAGGGGTCTACTGACTGCAGAAAGTGGGGTTATGGAAAAAAGGCCAGTGGAGTCTGTATCTATTTAAGTAGATGTCTATTAAGTGTTCCCCAAGAAATATGTGAGGAAAAGGGGAAAATATATGGCTACTAAATGGAAAATAAAAGAAACAGTCAGGAGAGAAATGGTATTTTGGTATTTAAGAATAATACAAATGAGAGAAAAAAATTAAAATCTGCCAAGAGTAATTGACACTGTCCTTTTAAAACATACTTATGCACTCAAGAAGTTAATCCCAATAAGTTTATTAAATTAGAGAGAGGGACAGTGTCTAGAAATGTTTTTTAATTTCACACCCTTTCTATTCTGGAAATCAAATATGAACATCTACAGGACCCATTAGTTACGACACTACATCTGATAGGGATTGGTTTGCTTATGCAAAATAACTGAGTTAGCTCAACTGTGGCTAGCCATCCACATCACTAAAAAAAATACTACAAATGGCACTAATTGGTTCCCATTTGACTCTCAATAACACCAAAGTGGGCACTTTCACTCCCAGAGGCCGTCCTTTAAATCAGGACTGAAACACAATGTCAGGCCAGTGTGAGGAAGCTGTATGTCCACTTCCTTTGCTGTACCTGTCCCATCGATAAATGATAGGAGCTGTTCTCTGGGCATGCCCATGAGCACCTTTCATGAGCAGAGTTACACATAAGTGAAGAAAAAGGAGTTGAAAAGAACAGAACTAGGCTTTGGTTGTTAAGCAAAATTCTGGTGGGAGCGGCATAGGCATGTTGATTTAACAAACCTCACATTAAAGATTGTGTGCTAATAAAATTATATTCAAATGACTATAAATACTACAGCCATGTACAAAACCACATCAGTTCTCTTCAGAGAAAAGGAAACTGTCACTGGCGTACCACAGAATTGTCATTCACTGTAGTGCTCTATGGTGTGGTTTTTGTATAGGGCTATGCACATCTACAATAGAACTGGCTAGAACATTTCCGCCAAAGTGAAATTTTGGCAAAATATGCTGATTCTTTGAAGTTGTATCAATTTCTGTGAAACTTTTGTCAGGAATGTTTTTACAGAGAGAGAAGCCAGGTGGTCAGGGTACTGGCCTAGGATGTGGGAGACTCAGCATGATTTGCAATTATTTGGGACAAAAACCTCTACTCTGAATCAGACAGAGCAGGGACTTGAACCTGACTCTCCCACAACCTAGGCCAATGCGCAACCCAGCCTCATCCTTTTCACAAAACCATTCAAAATGTTTTCTTTTCATTCCATTGCATAATGAAAACAAATTTTAAAACTGTGAAGGTTGTCACCAGACGGAGTTGTCATACCCTGGTCAGCTCTAATCTATACAAAGTGTTAATTGTAGTCACTTACCTATTAGGCTCCAAAAGGCTAATGGAATCTCACCATGAAAAGATCTCCTTTTTCACTTAGGAGTCAGGTTATGGCAATTCGCTAGGCCCCACCTCAGCATTACAATTTTAAAAGCAACATTAAAGCTTTAACATCAAACACAGTTATCCTAGCTAGAACTCCGACAGCACCCTTTTCTGTAATCATATCTTAGAATTCGTACCTCTTCAATGGAATTAGATCAGAAATTGCTTCCTAATGGTACCAATTTGGAAAGTATCTCATCACTGAACATAGAGGTTGAGGATTAAGGCTGATGACAGGACACAGAAAATAATCCTACCCCTTTGTCCAGCCAAAAACAGTTTTGCTTCTGTTTCCATAAAAAGATATATGCTGTAAGAGTACTGGTCTGATCTCTGAGCTGCCACTTTCTTTGCTGTACTTTTTATTTTTATCTCATTTGTTATTTTGGTCCTGAAAACTAGTTCAACATGAAGACTGGATTTCTTCTGCACTGAAAGTGATCCAATAATGATTTCCTCTGCTGACTCATGTTTCCAGGCAACAGAATCTCGGAGTAAGAATTCAGAATGCAAGTTGCCAAACTTTCAAGTATACCATGCAGAAGAGCTCAAAAAGGGGAAGGGGACCACCCGGCTTTCTAGCAATTTTGGATTAAAAATAAAACTATTTCAAATCCAGTCTTTGAAATTAGTGTCCTTGCCCAGAGTGAGAAAAACAAGGAGGTTTTTTTTTCTTTAACATTGGCACCCTTCACAAAGATTAATATACATACTGTTGCAATAAATATATAACTGTCCCTGCTAGGGTTTTGCTAATGAAAAATGTATCTGCTCATTGTTGCCTAATTTCCCTCTGTGGCTTTGAAAATCACCCCAAAACATCCATACCAAAGTGGAAAACCTGCTAGGAAAGCAATGCTGCCACTCTCAAACAGACAAGGTATCAAACAATTCACAAGAGACCAAGGGCTCATTTTTTGCCATACAACCAATTTTCTTTTTCATTTTTGGCCACTGAAATAGGAAACATTTCAGCCCCAAAATCAAAAGCCTTTGGGCTTTGGCTGAAAATTTTCAGCCAGAAAAAAAAAATCAGTTTCTTTGAAGGGGCTAATTTTTCACTGTAACCCCCAAAATTCCTGCAGGAAGTTTTGACAAAAATGAAAAATGTATCATCTAAATTTTCTACAGGAATGAACCACCATTTCCTGACCAGATCTACAGATAACCAATACAAAAAGTATCAGAGGGGTAGCCATGTTAGTCTGGATCTGTAAAAGCAGCAGAGTCCTGTGGCACCTTATAGACTAACAGACATATTGGACCATGAGCTTTCGTGGGTGAATACCCACTTGGTCCAGAGTATTCACCCACGAAAGCTCATGCTCCAATACATCTGTTAGTCTATGAGGTGCCACAGGACTCTGCTGCCAATACAAAAAGCTCAACTAGATATTGCATAAATCCACCAAGCAATAAATCAATTAAAGGATATGATCATTTATTAGTTTTGGTGGTCCGGCCTGAGGCATTATTGTCAGTTCAGTGCAGAGAAATTTGCAATGCTACAACTTGTGGTGTTCTACTTCTATGGAGAAACAGAGAATTCCAATTTACAATTTACAATTTACAAATTTCCTTTCATTAATTAAGCATGAATAACAGTTCCCCCTTTAAGACTTAGTTTTGGCCCTTTTTAAAGCTTACTTTATAAAGTAAAAAACAAACTGCTTTGAGCCTGAAGTTTCTCATGCTAGACCCAAGCCAGAGCTGAATTTATTTGAAAAATTTGAAGCCAGAAATACAAATCATTTTGAGTTATGATGTTCTGAAATTTTGATATTTATTCAGTTTTGGAAAAAAAGGGTCGGTTTTTTACCTCTTCTAGTTTGTAATAAATCTTGCCATATAAAGTTCAAATGGGTCTTAATTACACATCTTTATTGAGATCTCATATATTAAACTACTTTCCCAAAGTTTACTTTCCAAATATAAGAGTTATTCAAAAATGCACACTGGGAACTCTGTCGGGGTGTGGGGGGGTTATAATTAATTTTAGATGTCTGGGAAAAGTTGTAAATTCTGTTGAATTTGTGGAATTCCTAATCTCCAGAAGGACCATGCTCATAACCTCTCTAAATCCCACATTTTACATATCACAGAAGGGGGGAAGCTCATAAACTAAGTCTGAATTATGTGAGTCTTGACAGTGGGTCTCACAGCAGTTACAAGACTCTTTAATTAAGGTGTTGCATAATTTTAGGGGAGGTATAGAATGGAGGAAGAAGATCTAGGACAGTAAAAAGATTTTAGGGGATCCTTAACTGAACATTTATTGATGTTTGGGTATTTAGTTTCTGTTTGTTTCTTAACTATAACCTTCTGACAACATTGTTAGTTTTCATTGGAAACCTATTCTCAGCCTTAACTCTGGTTTAAGGGGGTTTTTGTTTGTTTTTCGTCTAGGAATGTATAGCCAACCATACATTTCATTCTTTAATCCCTTGCTAGCCCAGCAGCAGGTCTAGGACCCACTTCTTGAAAAGCATATGTAGAGCTGGGTGACAGTCCAGCATTACGATAATACTGCAGACTAAGCCTAATATATGATGTGGCAATAAATACATTTAGGCAATAGGATTGCATCCTGTAGATGCTTTGACATTCCTCCCTGCAGGAAACAAAGTATTCTAATGCAGATTTGATTTTCCTGCGGGATCTCATAAACTTTGCAGGTGTTACTCTGGAGAGAAAAAAAATCACTAATCAGCAGTTTCGACTGTAGTTCAATTGACATGCTTTACTCCTCTCCCAGCCTAGATCCCCAACCCTATTGCCAGTCAAGCAGCTCTGCTCTGACCCTAGTTCGACTTTTAAGTGTTGCTTTGATCAGCTTCTGGCTTTTGATTAAAGCAGCTCTTTCAGACACCACTTTCAAACTCCCTTAAAAAGAATTACATGTATAAAACACATTGAGTTTGTTGAGCAGCAGGAAGGAGCAAACCAGGGCTAGGAGCGGATGGCTGAAGTAGCAGGTAGGAGCTGAGTGGAAAATGTTCCCATGATAATACTGGCCCAGATCATACCCTCTCCCAGCTCCATGCACATAGTGGACCCTATGTGCATAGATCGTCTTGCTCCTGGTTAACAGAGGGGCTCAGCTGCCTCTAGGTTCTACCCCAAACACACCTATTCTGGGCTTCACAGAGATATTTCAAAGGTGTGAGGAGGCACTGGTGACCGGGCAGGCCACAGAGAAGTGGGCAAACTTCTCCCCCATCCAACCCCATGGAGATTCTTAGGAAAATGTAACACAGCCTGGGATATATTATCTTTCCTGCAGAGTGCTGCCTACACACCCCAGTACCACGTTCCACAGAACCATTCTGATAGGGACTGGATTGTGAGAGTCCTTCCAAGGTCCAAAACCAGTGTGCAGGCAGAGGATCTCTGTGTGGTTGTCCCTCAGCTTCCACGGGTCCTACAGGATCCACCAGATTTGGGGGCAGTAGTTCATTCCAGAGAGGAGGTCAAATTCTGTTCCCCCAGTAGAATACTAGAAAACTCCATGTGGACAGACTCAGAGATTTCCTCTATCTGACCCACACTTTTATACAGTCCTACATGGAAAAGACTAAATACATGTTAAAAGTTCGAGCAGAAGGGAGTCTAAAATATCTTAGATCCTGTTTGTGATGAAGCTGCTGAAGAGTTATAACAAATAGTAATCTCTCTAGATACTATTTCATTGTGAGATAAAATCCACCACCATCCAGTCACCGATTCATTTATGAAATAATTTCTATTTATAATTTACTTTAAAACTATACTGCATCAGAAAAAAACCATGTAATCACAGTGTTTAGAACAATGCATCTTTGGTTAAAGGGACACCACTAAGATAAAATCTCAGCCTTTTCACAAATAAATTGAAAGTAGTTTTAGTCATTTGCCCAAGTTCCCTGTTTTAAACCCAGCTTTTATAGATTTAAAATAATCATTTTCTACTTTATTTAAATGTCTCCCTTGTTTCTGGGAAAGAGCCACTCACCCAACAGGAGAACTGACCGACAACACAAAGGATACACATAGTGCAGACAAATGCATAAAGTATAAAAAAAAACCTGAGACACTGGCAATTTTTAAACTCTTTCATTACAACAGTTTAAAATGCTATTTGTAACATAAAATGAGGCAGAAGTGTGAATAATAATATTAATAGCGGTAAAATTTATATTTTGATGGAATCCCTTTAGCATCACAAAATTCTCATTTTGAAAATATTACTGATACAGATAAAAATAAATAAGTTTGCACAAAGCAAAATGCACTGTACCTTAAAGAAAGTTATGCTTCCTGATTACACCCAGTGAGTTAATCCCAAAATTTCACATTTTGATTGCAATCCCAGAGGATTTACACCCTGTGATAACGGCTAGTAACTTTCTTCATGGAGTTTTCTTTCCTTTGATTTAGGAGAATCTGCTGCTTTGGAGTATAGGTTAGGAGCACTTAAGGCTTCTGAGTCAGTGCAGTGCGCAACTAAACATTCAGTCAGGTCGTCATGACATGAACATTCTTCTGTCCCAGTAGAACACAGGAAGGTTTCAAAGCTATCTGCTCTGTAGCTACGACAAAAACAAAATAATCAGACTCTCATACAACCTATCAAGCTGTTCTATAATTTGTGTGCCCTCTGTGCTAGATGACAAATGGTATGACTTTATGTCTTATTAACACTGAAGTGTTTTGCTAGGTCATGTTGCTCCCAGCCAGGTACATATCAATCTGTCGGCCTAAAGCAATATTAACATCAACAGATTTTTTTTTAAAGAAACAGGAACGCCCTTTTGCATTATGCAGATAGAAAAACACTTGAAGAGAACAAAAGACTTCTGTTTGTACAAGACTCTATTATATTAACAGAAGGAAAGATTAACAGGAGAATGAAAGTTAAATATGTTGCTACATTGTCTGTGTGTCTTCTAAATAAAATGGGTAGGAAATTAAACATTTCATAGGTATATGGAAAACCTTTTATGTTCAGCATATTGCTGGATGCACAAAGCAGCAACTACAGTATTACATTTAAAGGGACCACTGTATTACATGTAAAGGGATCACTTGTCAGGGTGCTAATCATATTTCTAAAATATTGACTTACATTATTTGTAATATATCACCTGAGATTACCAAAACTGAAACTGTTTTTAAAAAAAATCTAATTTTATTTCCCCAATGGCTCCAGTTTAATGAAGTACTTAAGCATATGTTTAATTTTATTCATGTTTAAGTCCCATTAAAAACAGTGACCCTAACTGAAGTCAATAGGACTTAGGACATGCTTACATGAATTATGACTCTGCAAACTTTAGTTTTTGCATTTCTGCTACACTGAACAATGACAACAGATTAGATGTCCTTTTTCTTTATAGTCCTTTTCTATTCAGCTTCACATTCAAGTTCTCAGACACAAACACACTACTGCAATATTTGGAATGTAAAGACCACAAGTGAATCTTTAGGAGGTACATACATATGTTTGTGTGGAAAAAATAAAGAGATTTCCACTGGAGTTTTTAAAAAATGGAACATCTTTTCTGTTGTACTTAATATTTGTAAAATACTGTTATGAGCTAGTGGAAACCTTGTTAAGAGTTGAGTCAAAACCTTGATATTGATGGAGATTAACTGTAAGAATAAGTTAATCACAAGCTCTCACCTAAAACAAAAGGATTATGTGCACCTCCCCAGGAGCTTTGGACTGTATGGGTATTGTTTTGGGTAGGGGGATGTGGGAGTGGGTGAAGGCAGAAGACAAAACCACAGACAAACTGCTTGAAAAAGCAAAGCAGAAGCTTGTAAGCATGGTGTGAGCCTGAGGCCTGGTCTACACTATGAGTTTAATTCTAATTTAGCAGTGTTAAATCGAATTAACCCTGCACTCATCCACACAACGAAGCCATTTATATAAAGGGCTCTTAAAATCGATTTCTGTACTCCTCCCTGATGAGCGGAGTAGCGCCAAAATAGATATTGTCATTTTGAATTAGGGCTAGTGTGGCTGCAATTTGATGGTATTGGCCTCCGGGAGCTATCCCACAGTGCACCACTGTGACCGCTCTGGACAGCAATCTGAACTCTGATGCACTGGCCAGGTAGACAGGAAAAGCCCCGCGAACATTTGAATTTCATTTCCTGTTTGCCCAGCACAGGAGAGCACAGGTGACCACAGAGAGCTCATCAGCACAGGTAACCATGCAGGCCGATAATCGAAAAAGA
The DNA here is from genome assembly GCF_027887155.1 of Malaclemys terrapin pileata. NCBI lineage: Eukaryota > Metazoa > Chordata > Testudines > Emydidae > Malaclemys > Malaclemys terrapin. The sequence goes on along the minus strand of NC_071507.1, from coordinate 179,572,703 downwards.
GCACCAGCATGGACCGTACGGGAGATACTGGATCTGATCGCTATATGGGGAGAGGATTCAGTGCTAGCAGAACTTCGTTCGAAAAGACGAAATGCCAAAACTTTTGAAAAAATCTCCAAGGGCATGATGGAGAGAGGCCACAATAGGGACTCAGAGCAGTGCCGTGTGAAAGTCAAGGAGCTCAGACAAGCCTATCCGAAAACAAAGGAGGCAAACAGTCGCTCCGGGTCAGAGCCGCAGACATGCCGCTTCTACGCTGAGCTGCATGCAATTCTAGCTGCATGCACCACTACCACACCTCTGACCGTGGATTCCGAGGCAGCGGTAATCTCATCAGCCACACCTGAGGATTCTGCAGACAGGGAAGAGGAGGAGGAGGACGAGCTTGCGGAGAGCACACAGCACTCCATTCTCCCCAACAGCCAGGATCTTTTTCTCAGCCTGACTGAAGTACCCTCCCAAGCCTCCCAAGCCAGTACCCAAGACCATGACCCCATGGAAGGGACCTCAGGTGAGTTTACCTTTTAAAATATAAAACATAGTTTAAAAGCAAGCATTTTTTAATGATTAATTTGCCCTGAGGACTTGGGATGCATTCGCGGCCAGTACAGCTACTGGAAAAGTCTGTTAACGTGTCTGGGGATGGAGCGGAAATCCTCCAGGGACATCTCCATGAAGCTCTTCTGGAGGTACTCCAAAAGCCTTTGCAGAAGGTTTCTGGGCAGTGCAGCCTTATTCTGTCCTCCATGGTAGGACACTTGACCACGCCATGCTAGTAGCAAGTAATCTGGTATCATTGCATGACAAAGTCTGGCAGCGTATGGTCCTGGTGTTTGCTGGCATTCAAGCAACATCCGTTCTTTATCTCGCTGTGTAATCCTCAGGAGAGTGATATCGCTCATGGTAACCTGGTTGAAATACGGGAATTTAATTAAGGTGACAGAGGTGGCCCTTCCTACTGGGCTGTTTGCTTGTGGCTGAAAAGAAATCCTTCCCTGTAGTAAGCCAAGCACGGGGGGAGGGGAGGAGTTTGGCACTAAGCTTTTCACGTGTGGCTAGCAGGGATCTTCCCTGATACCAGCCACGCGGTGGGGGGAGGGATAAAGCGATCATCCCAGAGAATTGGATGCGGGGGGGTTAGTTTGTTTTCTGCTGCTGAAGGTTAACAGGAAAACTGCAGCACTCAACGGGCTTTGCTTGGTATGTGGGAAAGTAGGACACAGAAGCCGAAAGACAATGACTTACCATGGCTGCATGCAAGCCGAATTCTGTTGCCCGGACCTGTGTCTGTGATCTCTAGCAGCAAAGCCACAGGCACTCAATATTAAGAGGCAAAATGCGACCTTGCACAGAAATCACATGTGCTATGTAATGTGAATAGTGTTGTTCACCGTGAAAGAGTATAAGCATTGTTCTGTAAAATGTATCTTTTTAAAAAATTCTCTCCTTTTTTCCCCTCCCTCCAGCAGCTGCAAATTTTTCAAGCCTCCCTCCTCCGTCCCAAAGGCTATCTCAGATAAGGCGTCGGAAAAAGAGGACGCGAGACGAGATGTTTGTGGAAATCATGGAATCCACCTGCAATGAAAGAGCTCATCTGAATGAGTGGAAGGACACGGTTTCAAAATGTAGGAAAGATGCCAGTGAACATAAGGACAGGAGGGACCAACATGAGGACATGAGGGACCAACGTGAGTACAGAAGGGACCAACGTGAGGAGCGGAGAGACGCTCGAGATGAGAGGTGGCGGCAGGCAGATCAGAGGAGGCAGGATGCAACACTGGGGTGCTGCGTGAGCAAACAGACATGATCCGGCGTCTGGTGGAGCTTCAGGAACAGCAGCAGGATCACAGACTGGTGCTACAGCCCCTGTATAACCCCCCTTCCCCCTCACCATGTTCCATAGCCTCCTCACCCAGATGTGTAAGAACGCGGGTGGGGAGGCTCCGTGCACCCTCCCACTTCACCCCAGTGGACATCCCAAGCAAAAGGCTGTCATTATTTTAACCTTTTTTTAGTGGCCTTTTCCTTCCCTCTGATCCTCCTCCCAAACCCCACCCAGGCTACCTTCTCAGTTCTCTCCCTCTTTTTATAATCAATTAATAAAGAATACATGATTTTTAAACAATAGTGACTTTATTTCCTTTGAAAGCAAGCTGTGATCGAAGGGGGAGGGTGGGTTGCCTACAGAGAATGAGTCAATAAAGGGGGCAGATTTTCATCAAGAAACAAACAGAACTTTCACACGGTAGCCTGGCCAGTCATGAAACTGGTTTTCAAAGCTTCTCTGATGTGCCGCGCTTCCTGGTGTGCTCTTCTAATCGCCCTGGTGTCTGGCTGCACGTAATCAGCAGCCAGACGATTTGCCTCAGCCTCCCACCCCACCATAAATGTCTCCCCCTTACTCTCACAGAGATTGTGGAGCACACAGCAAGCAGCAATTAGAATGGGGATATTGGTTTGACTGAGGTCTGAGCGAGTCAGTAAAGTGCGCCAGCGACCTTTTAAATGGCCAAATACACATTCCACCACTATTCTGCACTTGCTCAGCCTGTAGTTGAACAGCTCCTGACTCCTGTCCAGGCTGCCTGTGTATGGCTTCATGAGCCATGGCGTTAAGGGGTAGGCTGGGTCCCTAAGGATAACTATAGGCATTTCAACATCCCCAACGGTTATTTTCTGGTCCGGGAAGTAAGTCTCTTGCTGCAGCTGTTTAAACAGAGTAGTGTTCCTGAAGACGCGAGTGTCATGAACCCTTCCCGGCCAGCCCACGTTGATGTTGGTGAAACGTCCCCTGTGATCCACCAGTGCTTGCAGCACCATTGAAAAGTAACCCTTGCGGTTTATGTACTGGGTACCTTGGTGCTCCGGTGCCAAGATAGGGATATGGGTTCTATCTATCGCCCCACCACAGTTAGGGAATCCCATTGCAGCAAAGCCATCCACTATGACCTGCACATTTCCCAGAGTCACTACCTTTCGTAGCAGCAGCTCAATGATTGCTTTGGCTACTTGCATGACAGCAGCCCCCATAGTAGATTTGCCCACTCCAAATTCATTCCCGACTGATCGGTAGCTGTCTGGCATTGCAAGCTTCTACAGGGCTATTGCCACTCGCTTCTCAACTGTGAGGGCTGCTCTCATCCTGGTATTCTGGCGCTTCAGGGCAGGGGAAAGCAAGTCACAAAGTTCCATGAAAGTGCCCTTACGCATGCGAAGGTTTTGCAGCCACTGGAATCGTCCCACACCTGCAACACTATGCGGTCCCACCAGTCTGTGCTTGTTTCCCGGGCCCAGAATCGGCGTTCCATGAATAGAACCTGCCCCATCAACAACATCATCTCCAAAGCACCGGGTCCCGCGGTTTGAGAAAATTCTGTGTCCATGTCCATGTCCTCATCACTCTCGTCACCGCGCTGCCATCACCGCCTCCTCCTTGCCTCATTTTTCTGGTCCTGGTTCAGCATAAACTTCACGATAATGCGCGAGGTGTTTACAATGTTCATGACTGCTGTCTTGAGCTGAGTGGGCTCCATGCTTGCCATGGTATGGCGTCTGCTGTGTTCACCCAGGAAAAAAGGTGCGAAACGTGTTGTCTGCCGTTCCTTTCATGGAGGGAGGGGTGAGGCTGTACCCAGAACCATCTGCAACAATGTTTTTTGCCCCATCAGGCACTGGGATCTCAACCCGGAATTCCAATGGGCGGGGCAGACTGCGGGAACTATGTGATAGCTATGGGATAACTACCCACAGTGCAACGCTCCGGAAATCGATGCTAGCCCTGGTACATGGACGCACACCGCCGAATTAATGTGCTTAGTGTAGCCGCATACATTCGACTTTATACAATGTTTCCAAAATTCGAATTCTGTAAATTCGGATTAATCCCGTAGTGTAGACATACCCTGAGAGAAACCTAGAGAGGTTCTGGGTTGGAGGTGCTAGGTGAAAAGGAGCTTGGGCCTGTAAGCTAAGAGACTACTCCTTTTGCCATTGGTTCCCCCTGTATTCAGAGAAGCAGGATTTGGTACATTCCTTGTAAACTCCATCATCAATTTCTATTCCCACCAGAAACATCCCCAGGGCCCCAAGCTTTGACTAGCTGCTTAGGTCCAAAAGGGATTACAATATACATGCAAAACCTACATTTTAGGCCCAATCACCTGCACTGTGCTAAAGTGTAAGAATATAAAAGTGAAACTGAAAAGATAAAGGTAAGCTGATGATACTGCACAGCCTATCTTGGTTGTCCAAGTTGACAGAAATCCAAAAAAGTAAACAAACAGCATAAGTACCAAAAAGAAAATGCAGTTTGAAATATTCACTTCTAATAATCTAAACTGCTAACAGTAACACAAGTGAGGAATTCTGTACTTTAAAATGGTGGGGCCAGATTGGTGTTGTTGCATGGGGCACAATCCATGAGATAATTGCCCTCCTTGCACTGACCCCCATCAGACTTCTTCCAAAAGAGGTGTAGCAGAGGGTACTTGTCCTTTCTACACTGGGCATCTCCAGAAGGCATAGTGCCTTGCCCCAGAGTTTCTGCTGGGGCAGTGCAACCCCATACTACTCTGATGCAGATCAGTGCCTAAAAGGCACAATAACGCCCTTAACTTTTACGCTGATAACGTCTCTTGAAATTGTTACACACAGGTACTTAGATGTCCAAGTACACCTCTACCCCAATATAACGCTATCCTCGGGAGCCAAAAAATCTTACTGCGTTATAGGTGAAACCACGTTATATCGAACTTGCTTTGATCCACCAGAGCGCGCAGCTTTCTCCCCCACCCCCCGCTGGAGCGTTGCTTTACCGCGTTATATCCAAATTCATGTTATATTGGGTCACGTTATATCGGGGTAGAGGTGTATTCAATTTCACCTACAAATCAGGTATTTAGGTAGATTAAATTACTGTTACACACAGTTATTGTTATACAAAGTTACTAAGTTGTTATACACTGAATATTTGGACATCTAAGTAACTATTTCACCTACAAATCAGATATTTAGATATCTAACTTACAGTAGAACCTCAATTTTTATGAACACCAACCTTATGAGTGACCAATTATGCAAACCATTTTTCCCCAACAGGATGATTAGGGAGAAAGGGAGGAGCAAAAAAAAAAAATCACATAATGAGATGATGTCAGTATTCCCTCACAATCCAGTGCCTTCAATGCATTAGAAGTTGCTCTGCAGTGGTTTGAAGGACAAAAAGAAAGTGATGCAGTGCACCAGACTCATTTATGCTTTGAACCTACTCTAATTTTGAGACGTTCATTTTTATGAACCTTTTGATTTTATGGACTCCTCAATCCTCAATTAGTTCATAAAATAGAGGTTCTACCATATATAAAATGTGCTTGAAATTGTTTTGGGGCATAAAACTGAAGGCTTTGTTAAAGTTAAGCAAAAAATCAAGATCTTAAGGCCAAATTCTGGCTATGTTTATGGCCATGAAACCTCAGTTAAGTCAATAGGTTAAATGGATATAATCAAGGACAGAATATGACCTCTCTACTATGCCTGCAGAAGTTCAGCTTGTTCCTAAGTTTCCTCTGTTTTAGTTATGTCACCTCTTCTGGGATTCTTCTCTTTCATACAGCCAGAACCTCAAGTAGCAAGAGGAGGGATAAATGCCATAGCTTCTAGTCCAAACAGGTTTAGGTTATCATAACACAGCTTGCTATTGGAACTGCCTCTTTTTAACAGTTGAAGTTTCTTAAGCACCTCAGCACTGTTTTTCTCTTTAATGTTTACTGTGTTTCAATCACATTTTGACTATGCACAAGGCAAGTCCCTGCACCAGCAAGTCCTTGGATATGAACATCATATTCATGAAGACAAATATATAGTGATTTTACTAGCCATTTCTGACGTGAAAACTTCCTGATACCAGTAGAAGTACAATCAGATCAACCCATTGTTTGTTATCTGTATGTCCTGACCTGGGGCTCCTTCCTCTGAAGTGCTGAACATCAGAGCCAGATTCATTTAAGCACATGCTTAAGTGCTTTGCTGAATAGAGATGGACTTAAGCACACATTTAAAGTAAAGCATGTGCTCAAGTGTTTTATTGTATCAGGGCCTTAATGCAAACAGTACCATAAAGACTTTATGCTGCATTTTTACCATTTATGTGTTACGCAAAAAAAAATGGTACTTGATAATGGACTCCATTTACACCTTCAGAAGAGCTTTTTGCAAGTTAATAATATCTGATGTGTTTTCTGTCCCTTAGAAGCCAAGTTCTAATCAAAAGCCCCACCTTTATTTTTTGAACTTTCAAAACCACCCCATAATGTCCAGCGAGATTCTCCATTTAAGCTTTATAACACGGCTCTCCTATTTGTAACATTACTCCTATAATTCAACAACACAACCAAAGATACCATCCAAGTAAGAGATAATACTCTCCTGTTATAATATAGCTATTACCTTCCAGCTACTTATAATTATTGGTACTTATTGCCAAGATAATTTATTATACAGGGGTGCTGTGAAAATAACTATGTTAAAGATCATGTCATGCTTCAGACACTATGATAATGGAGGGCATAGAAAATAAGGGACTGAATCTATCAAATCTAAATCTCTAATTAGGTTATGGATGAACACTAATTTTGTGTGGGAGGAGGGTTGCCTAACAGAGTACAGGACCAGGAGTCTGGAGTTCTAGTCCCAGCTGGGCCACTGAATTGCTGCGTGACCTTGGGATAGTTATTCAACTTCTTTGATCAGTAGTTTCTGCAAAATGGGAATAAAAACACTTAGTGACCTCATAGGAATGTTGTGAATCACTATTTGTAAAGCGATTGGAGACCCATCCTATGCAAGTATATTATAAAACCACATAGTACATTCTCACAGTAATAGTATATTACGTTTCTGTATTTAAGCCACCTGGCAGTGTTAGTTGCACTACAATCTTTGTGGGTCAGGACAGATGCATGATGCAAGTACTCTGTTTCTCCAGACTAATGAAAAGTAAGAAGAACTTTATTAAAATATTGTGAAATCTCTTGCCATAGATATTTGTAACAAAAAACAAAAATATAACGTTTTATAAAGCAATTTGGCACTCCAGTGCCACATGAAAAAGGATACCAGAAAGAAAATATGGGCTGTTACATACTTACAGGGCCGGCTCTAACTTTTTTGCCACCCCAAGCAAAAAAAAAAAGAGTGCCACCCTCCATAGCACCGCCATAACACACCCCCTCAGCACCGCGCCACCACCACCCCCCACGCGGAGCGCTGCACCGCCGAACCCCCCCAGCGCCGCGCCGCCAACCCCCCCAGTCCCCCGTGAAGCACCGTGCTACCGAACATTCCAGCCCCCCACGGAGCGCCGTCGAACCCCCCCCCTGCCGAACTCCCCCAGCCCCCCGCGGAGCGCCGCGCCACTGCACATGCCAGCCCCCTGCGGAGCGCCGCCAACCCCCCCCAGGCTCCCGCAGAGCATCTCCGAACCCCCCCACAACCCCCTGCGGAGCGCTGCACCACCAAACCCCTCCAGCCCCCAGCGGAGCGCCGCTCTGCCAAACACGCTAGCCCCCCCGCGGAGCGCTGCTGAACCCCCCGCCAAGCCCTCCACCCCCTCGCGGAACGCCGCTGAACACCCCCACCCCCCCATGGAGCGCCGTGCCGCCAAACCCTCCTGCCACCACACATACCTCCCGCCGAGCACCGCCGCCCCCCCGCCGAACCCCCCAGCGCCCCGCGGAGCGCCACTGAACACCCCCCCCCACCGCAGAGCATCGCGCCGCTGAACCCTCCCACTGCCACACACACCTCCTGCCAAGCGCCGCTAAACACCCCCCTAGAGCACCGCTGCCGAATCCCCCTCCAGCCGCCAAAACAAAAACAACCCACCCCACCCCCAGTGCCGCCCGACTGAACCCCCCCAAAAAAACAAAAAATCCTGCGCCCCCCGCCACCCCAAGATTGACCGCCCCTTACCAGGCGCCTCCCCAAGCACGTGCTAGGTCGGCTGGTGCCTGGAGCCGGCCCTGCATACTTACTAAAAACCAGTGAAGCCAATAAACTGGTATCTGTTGCAAAACTCTTTAAACACCCACTGCATAGGACTCCAACATTGAAAAAATTATAATAAACAGGGTCATTCTGACCTAAAAGCAACCAAAAGACTTATAATTATTGTACCAGACTATGATGAATCATACTTAAGCAAACCGCCCATTCCTTTTCAATAGAATGCATTATTAATCAGACACATTGTTTTATAACTGGTTCAACTATGCCAAGGGGAAAAATAAGCTCACTTTTCTCAGTTCAGTATTGGGACACTTGAGATAGTAACAATCATTTTTTCACTACCTATATTACATGTGTGTAGCGACTTTTGTTAATACTCTAAATTAGCAGTTCTCAAACTGTGGGCCGGGCCCCTAAAGTGGGTCGCGACACTGTTTTAATGGGGTCGCCAGGGCTGGTGTTTGACTTGCTGGGGCCTGGGGCTGAAGCTGTAGCCCTTGGGGCTTCAGCTTTGGGCCCCCGGCCCGGAGCCTGGGCAGGCTCAGGCTTCGATCCCCACTCCTGGGGTCATGTGGCAATTTTTCTCAGAAGGTGGTCATGGCGCAATGAAGTTTGAGAATCCCTGCTCTAAATAATTAAACAAAAACAAAATCAAAGTTTTTTCAGGCATACTATGCACAGGCAAATAAATACAGAAATCAAATGTAATGTAAATACCCAAATAGCACATTAAAAAAAAGGCCTGCAGAATTATCAATATTCTTATAGAAGTTAATGGTTCTGACTTTGTCCCACCAAGTTTTCTGGAAAGTTAATTTCCTTTGTCTCTCTTCTGTGTTATTCCCTGCAAAAATGGGAACCTCCAGTTTATTTAAGTAATATCTATTTAAGCAAAAACCAACTGTTAGGCAGTCAGCTAGACTCAACTTTAACTATGAATGTTAGGAACCATTAGGAAAGGGAGAGATAATAAGACAATAAATATAATGCCACTATATAAATCCAGTGTATGCCCACACCTGGAATACTGCTTGCCCTATCTCAAAATATATATATATTAGAATTGGGAAAAAAGAACAGAGAAGGGCAACAGAAATGATTAAGAGTATGGAACAGCTTCCATATGAAGAGAGATTAAAAAGACTGGGACTTTTCAGTTTAGAGAAGACACGACTAAGGCTATGATAGAGGTCTATAAAATCATGAATGGTATGGAAAAAACAAATAATGGAAATGTTTTTTACCCCTTCACATAACACACAAACCAGGGCTCATCCAATGAAATTAATAGGCAGCAAGTTTAGAACAAACAAAAGGAAGTACTTCTTCACATATCATCCGGCCAGCCTGTGGAACTCATTGCCAGGAGATATTATGAAGGCCAAAAGTATAACTGGTTCAAAAAAGAATTAGATAAGTTTGTGGAGGATAGCTCCATCAATGGCTATTAGCTGCAATGATCAGAGATGCAACCCATGCTCTGGGTGTCCCTAAGCCTCTGACTGCCAGAAACTGGGACTGGATGACAGCGGACGGATCACTTGATAAATTGCCCTGTTCTGTTCATTCCCTCTGAAGCATTTGGCATCAGCCATTGTCAGACGACAAGATACTGGGCTAGATAGAGCATTGGTCTGACACAGTATGGCCATTCTTATGTTCTTACTAACTATAGTGTTGCTAACATCCCACTATTATCTATTAGAAGTACTTTCAAGGTCCCTGTTACTGTAATAACTGAGCACTTCACAATCTTTAATGTATTTATCCTCACAACACCCCTATAAGTGAGGAAATATCTCTCCAGTCCTACTGATGGGAAACTGAGGCTTCTTTTTCATGCACTAAGAAGCTCAACTAATGAGTGGAGGCATAAGTGTCACAGAGTCTAATCCAAATTGATTTAGGGTATTAAACCAACTTTCCTCTTTTTAACAGATAGGAGTTTCTTTCACACCTGAACATAGTTTTTATCTCTTTCTTTTATCTTGTTTAAATCACATTTTTTTCCAATTCATTTTCTGATATTTGGTCCATTATATTCAAAATTTTCAGTGCTTAACTTTTTAAAAGTGACTAGTGTTTTTGGGTACTGAAACTGAGACACCCCATCAGACCTCTTTAATGTGTCTCAAGTTGGGTGCCAAAAATTTAAACACCTTCCATCCTAATCTGAGGTACTTACGTTGCCCACTTACCACAATATCTGAGCATCTCACAGTCTTTAATGTGTTTATCCTCACAACACCTTTGTGAGGTAGGGAAGAGCTGTTACTCCCATTTTACAGATGGGGAATGTTGGCACAAAGAGGCTAAGTGATTTGCCCAGTGTCACACAGGAAGTCTGTGGCAAAGTAGAGAATGAAACACAGATCTTCCAACTCCCAGGCTAACACACTAACCATTGGACCATCCTTCCTCTGTGAAAATTTTATGTTAAATATTTATTTTAAATGCCTATTTAATTGAAATGACTGTAGTTTTGTTGAAAAAATACTAACTTTCCCATGATCTATTTGAAAACAACAAATAAAAAAAAATCTGACAGAAAATCTTTATCCAGCTCTATCCACAAACTGCAGTAGCTGGGCAACACCATTACACTTCCAGTAGACACAGGGTGAAATCTTGGCCCCATTTAAATATATTGCCAACATGCCCAATGGATTTCACCCACAGTTCTAAATTACAGTGAGCTCCAAATACCGATGAATCCATTAAGGAGAATTAAACGTATATTTATTAAATGAGGCTGTGTTCACAAAATAACAATGTTTCAGCCAAAAGGCTTTCACAAGATATATTCCACAAGCAACAAAGTTGATTGAAATCAGCTTCCTGTTCTCCTGCCATTTATCATTTCCTAATTAATTTGCAATACGCATAGTTACTAATGGTCAGATCCAAAACCTACTGAAGTCAGTGGGAGCCTTCCCCTTGATCTCAATGGGCTTTGGGTCAAACCGCTTGATGATGCCAACCTTTTTATGATTTACTTCATTTTTTGGCTGGCATTCATACCTATTTTCATTAATTAAAATAACATTTACATAATACTTTTCAGTTAAAGTATAATACATGCATAATAAAATTTTAAGACGAAAATCTCCTCTACAATCCTTTTCATAGTTGCTACATAATGGGCACTCATTCTTTTAGTCTGCCAAACTCTTAGTTATCAGTTGGAGTTCCCCATGCTGATGCAAGTATAGGCCTTGATCTTGCAAATGCTTAGATATGTGAGTAATCCCATGTGTAAGTGTTTACAGTACTGGGACCATATAATCAAAAAAAAAAAAACCCAAAAGATTTGTCAGAATAAAAATGAACAGACCAATATGAAGGAAGTCATGGTTTACAGTTATGAGCACAGGGCAGGGTTCTAGATAAACAAGTGAAGCAGGTAGATAGAACAACAGTGGACCCTTGAAAATATCAGTGCCATTGTGCATCACTCAAAGGATTAAATGACAAATCCTCCTGTAAGTGCAAGGAAGGCCCTGAAAGCAGCAGAACTGACACTGCTTCACTGGCATGTGGAGGGCTAAGGGGGAGGGGAGGGACACAGGATTCAGGAAGCCCACACAAGAATAATTTTGTTTTTAAAAGTTAGCCCATTTTAAAAACTGTACAATTTGTAAATTCAAACCAAACATGGCAGATTTCAGTGCTCCAGGTGAATGCTTTGGAAAGCTGGAAGGGCATGAACACAAAGGAGTAAAACGGAAACTGAATTGCAACCAGATTTAGGGCCAGATTTTGCGCACGCGTGCACATACACACACAGAATAGTATCTTACTCCTTAAATAACCACATTGAAATCAACAAGGCCATTCCTGAAGTAAGGACTATTCAGTGAGAGTAAAGGGCTCACAGCCTGGTGATCCTTAATGGAGAGACTTTTAAAGTCTCTCTTTTATTTTTTTTAATTATTAAGGGGAAAAAGGACGAAGGGAGATATGTCCTTTCTTTCTTCTCTTTGATATGTAAAGTCCTACAAGGTATGTGGGGGAGGAAGGTTCCTCCTTGCTGTCTTCAATAGAAATGTAGGTCTCATCCAGCCTGTTTTTCCTGGAAGACTATGGACGACTGCAGCACTAATGGGATTATGACATCAGAGATCTCATGCAATGGAAGTTGATTAAGTGAAAGAGGGAGTCGGTTTTTTATTCATATTGTTTTAAACAGTTTGCTTTTGTTCACTTCCATTTCACTCAAAATGCTCAATTTTTTTGAACGATTCCCCCGCCTACTCCCTTTCACGTATGGGCTGAAAAAGCTCAGAATCCACATCTGAGACTTCCAACCAGTCTTCCAGAAAAAAACAAGGAACATCAGACCTAACATTGTTCTTATTTTAGAACTATCAGGAAACAGGAAAAAACAAACTTTAAAAGTTATGCCCTCTTTGTATAGCAAAGAAATCAACGATGCACAAATCCAATTTGTTTGCTTTTTATTTTCTTCTTCTGATCTCAAAGCATTTTTGTGAACACAGGGAGCAGTACAGCGTCACCATTCATTCTCGGCCGTGGCTTGTTTCTCCATTAAAACCAGCCTGATCAAGTCCCCATATACAATGCGCCACCATTTAGTCGGTGATTGGCCTCTAGGTCTGACTGACCTTGGTTGTGCATGGATTATTTTTTCTTTTTCATCCTATCATCTGTTTGTCTTCTGCAGTGTTCCCATCATCATAATCTTTTCTATCACAGTCAATCCTGTATGCTGATTTCACATCCTTCTCTCTTTCTAACTTCATTTGTCTTAAAATCATACCACTTTTTATCTACCAACTTGAGAAGAACTCTCGTCTCTACTGCCTCCAGCCTTCTGATGTCTGTATTTTATTTTAGCTCAACTTTAACTCTAGAAGCTGGCACTGGAGCCCACTAAATACTGATTTATGATGCTATCGGGAAGCTATTTCCCTAAGAGAATTAGTACATCTTAAAGTACATGATAATAAAATTAGCTAGGGTAATGCCTATTTTATTGCACTGTAGCTCTACTGAGTCTCTGTTTTCACAGTTAAAACAATTTGTTCAGGGGGTTATTTATAAATCTACACCTTGCCTAAAATAAAAAGAAGAAGGAAAAAATAAACTTCCTTGGGGCTGAAATTCACCATGCTCAAGAGAATTTCTTGTATCACCCTTTCAAAGAATCTACCTGCAGTCAAAGCTCTATCATGCAGGTATCCAAGTCTGAATTCCATTAATGATCTTTCACTCATACAAACCCAATCTAACTTCCGTTGACTTCAACAGGGGTTGGATCAGGCTCTAAACCAGCAGGAGGCAGATTAGAAAGGATGCTCAAAACTCCTGTAGGGAAGGAGTCTTTGTGCAATGACTGGGTTTGGGGAGGAAGCCTTACTCTGAATTGTTACACTTCCGGTCTGCCCCTGGGTTATGCTGTCTCCACAAATTCCCCTATAGGAAAAAGAATGTGAATACTTCTTTTGAAGGGCCTGTGCTGCGTCCTGTAAGACAGGGGTTCTCAAGAGGTAGGGTGAGGGTTTTCAAAGCAGAATATGTGGTGCGTCAGGAAACTGCCAGGTCAAAGTTTCAAATCCCAGCTGCCTCGGTTCTGAATCATCATTCATTAAAGAGCTCCATTGTATGAGAAAAGCTACAGAAAGAAGCCAAAGGGCGGGGGGTGGGGAAAAAGTTTAAGGGAATGAAATGCCAACTCTCTTCCATCAAAAATCTCCAGAAAAAAACGTGCTCCTGCTGTTTGACAAAGAAAGAAATAACTGGTAGCTTGACATTATTTTGTCCTTTAGAAAATTAAAAGCAAAAGTGCCTGCTCCTTTAAATGTTGTTTTTGTCTACTTTTTACAACTGCATTACAAATGGCCAAAGCATTCTAGAATGTGTTTAACCATCAATGCACTATCTATGGCCATTACACACACCAGTGTATTATGTGAACTCAGATGTCCTTTACAGTGTTTTAGGGGAATATTTTCTCGCAGACCCCGATCCTGCAACTGGATCCACACGGGTAGGTCCAAGCTGCCACATGGGGTCTCTCTCACAGGGATCCTCTGCTCAGAGAATTCATTGTGTGATTAGGATCTAAATATATTTTAGTTTCCCATTTTTTCCTACTGTTTTATTGTTGACTTTTCATCCCCTTAAAATATGCTTTTTTAACTCATTGGGTGCCATGTTACTAAATTTTGATTCAATGTTTTGTTCTGACATTTGTGTACAATTAAAATGGTTCTGTCTGATCAGCTGGTCAGGGGTCTAATGCAAGAGCACTGAGAAGCCACTTAAGGCTTGATTTACTACGGTTATGTCTACTCTACAAGCACTACAGTGGCACAACTGCAGCTACAGCTGCATCAGTGTAGTGTAGATGCTTCTGAAATCGATGGAAGGGATTTTCCATTCATCGATATAAGAAGCATCTACACTACACTGGTGCAGCTGTAGCGCTGCAGCTGTGCCACTGTAGTGCTTGTAGGGTAGACATTACCTTAGACCAGGGGTTGGCAACCTTTCAAGAAGTGATGTGCCGAGTCTTCATTTATTCACTCTAATTTAAGGTTTCATAGATTCATAGATTCATAGATTCTAGGACTGGAAGGGACCTTGAGAGGTCATCGAGTCCAGTCCCCTGCCCGCATGGCAGGACCAAATACAGTCTAGATCAATTTCGCGTGCCAGTAATACATTTTAACATTTTTAGAAGGTCTCTTTCTCTAAGTCTATAATATATAACTAAACTATTGTTGTATGTAAAATAAATAAGGTTTTTTCAATGTTTAAGAAGCTTCATTTAAAATTAAATTAAAATGCAGAGTCCCCTGGACCGGTGGCCAGGACCCGGGCAGTGTGGGTGCCACTGAAAATCAGCTTATGTGCCACCTTCGGCACACATGCCATAGGTTGCCTACCCCTGCCTTAGACCCATGTTGATTCATCCTCAGAAACTGAGGGCTCTGTAAACCTCCCAGTTTCTCTCAGCTTGGATCCCAATTACCTGGTTTTGGACTCTCCCTCTTTCCTCTGTTCCTACTCTCTTTACAGTTCCTGCATTGTCATACAGCCATCAAGTTTAAGGACAAAAAGGGACCACCAGATTGTCTAGTGTCAACTCCTGCACATCACAAGCCACTAAACCCCATCCAATTAATATAGGCATTGAACCCATTCTTATGCTTTCAATGGGAGTTGTAAACACTCAGCACAACAGCACCTCTCAGAATCAGGCCCTAAAGTAAGCAATGGGATTTCTCTTTTTAGCTGATTTCCTTCAAGAACAAGGAAGACCAAATATTTATTTGCAAAGGGTAATATGATCACTTACTCCACCCTTACACATTGGTTCAGATGCAGTGGAGAGAGGTAACTGAAGGGAGCCAGTTGTGGCCTGGTTCAGGGATGCCTGGATCTGGAGTAAGTTAAGGCAGGAGGAGCCTGGTTTAATGCTGTTAGCTCTGGCGAAGGATCATTCCTACCTAAGTCAACTCCCCACCCTGCCCTTTCAACGGGGTAGGGTAAGAGCAGATGGCATAGGAAACAACTATGCCAGCAGAGATTCTCACAGTGTTGTCAACTCTCATGATTTTATCATGGGTTTCATTATATTTGTTGTTTTTCATAAAGTCCCAACTCCTGGAGTCAGGTGATTGTGGGAGTGTCTCAGCTTTCATTTAAAAAGAAAGTTTCTTGCCCTTGTCATTGTGCAGAAAAGTTTGAAAACATGAACACTAAAAGGGTAAAAAACATGACAAAAAGACCTCGAATTTATTATTTTTTAAACCTAATAATTGTTGAACCTATCACAATTTT
This sequence comes from Malaclemys terrapin pileata, assembly GCF_027887155.1. Lineage (NCBI taxonomy): Eukaryota > Metazoa > Chordata > Testudines > Emydidae > Malaclemys > Malaclemys terrapin. The sequence continues at coordinate 179,556,890 of NC_071507.1, read as the reverse complement.
AGGAGGCCTGACTCATGATTGTTGAAAGATGGGGGTGACAATATTGTTCCTTTTACATGTGGGGGGTGTCTCTACTGGAAATATTTGGTGGGTTTAAGGCCATTTTGCTATTTACACAGCTTACAAATGGCATAAAATGGTCTTACTAGACTGGAGAATCTGACTCTGTGTGTATTCATTACACACTGAAATGTACACACAAGGCATTTAGTTGGAAGAACAATGGACATTGGTAAACTTTAGATTCTTTTTCTCACTTTCTCCTCCTGAGGTTGCAACAATTAACACAGCCACTTTGACCCACATGTCTACTCTAAAAATCAAAATGACTCAGATACAAAATAAAAATATAACATGATGAACAGTTTTCTTACTTGATAAGTACAGTGAAAATAGCATGTAAGTAAAAATTCAACAGAGCAAAAACACTTCCAACTAGGTGAAAACATTTTCATGTCATTTTCCTCTATGCAGTTTGAATCCTCAAAATTTCACTTTTCACAAAGTTTGGGAGCCAAAATGTGGAGGCACAGTTTTTGCAAAGTGGTATGTGAAGTCTATTTTTAGCTCGATATTTTGCACATCCAAAATTTGGTACTATAATGCCATGGCAGCCATATCCATCAATACGGACTTTTGAAGAGAAAACAGAAAAGTAATATACTATAAAATATACTATGAAATGACATAATCACAATTTTACCCCTTCATCTTCAATTTCACCAAAAAATTGATTTTAAATACAAAATTGGTAGGATAGGTCTGGGATCAACGTAAAATTATTATGAAGAGTTAAAAGTGAATTGGAAAAGAAGTTCCTGAATTATGACCTTCTAAAAAATAAGTGTTAATATTTTTTCCAATTGCATTCCAGGAAAACAGCTGGCAAGAAATAAAATATCATTTACGCTCACTATTATGACATTTTTCCTCATTTGACATTCTCTCTTATAGCATCATAGAAGTGTAGGACTGGAAGGGACCTCAATAGGTTATCGCATCTAATCCCCTGCACTGAGACGGGACTAAGTATTATCTAACCATCCCTGGCAGGTGTTTGTCTACCCTGTTCTTAAAATCCTCCAATGACACAGATGCCAGAAACTCCCCAGTTTGTTTCAGTGCTTAAGTACCATTACAGTTAGGAAAAAGCAACAGAGGGTCCTGTGGCACCTTTGAGACTAACAGAAATACTGGGAGCATAAGCTTTCGTGGGTAAGAACCTCACTTCTTCAGATGCAAGAAGTTTTTCCTAATGTCAAACCTAATTTTCCCTTACTGCAATTTAAGCCCATTATTTCTTGTCCTGTCCTCAGTGGATAAGGAGAACGATTTAGCACACTCCTCTTTATAACAAACTTTTACATACTAGAAGACTGTTATGTCCACCCTCAGTAGTCTCTTCTCCAGACTAAACAAACCCATTTTTTAGTTGAAGTTAGACAAATTCACACTGGAAATAACACGTACATTTTTAACAATGAGTGCAATTAACCATTGGAACAATTTCCCAAGGTTCATGATGGATTCTCTATCACTGACAAGTTTTAGATCGAGAAGGGATGTTTTTCTAAACAATCTGCTCTAGGAATTATTTAAGAAAAGTTCTCTGGCCTGCATTATACAGGCAGTCAGACTACATGATCGTAACGTTCCCTTCTGGCCTTGGAATCTATTTGAAGAGCGGCTTATTTCAATTTAGCTTAATCCTTAAAAAAGGTACATCTAAATCAAAATATGTCACATTAGACTATGGCTTCTATGAGCTACAGTAATACCAATGATTAATAGTAACAACCTGATCCAAAATAAAAATATCTACACCTGCATTTGGACCACTTTGACTCAATTGGTTTGAAAAACACACATTTAGTTAGGCTGGTGCAAGTTTTCATGTAGACAAGGCCCCAGTGGATACCACAGATTCCCAAGAGGGAAGCCAATCAAGGGTGCATATGACTTTAAACCAGAATGATGGGTAGCTGAAGTGGGAGAAGCAAGTCTGGGGCTGAGGGAATAATGGCTTTTGTTGAGGGCTATTGTTTTCATGGTGTAGCAGTAGATTTGTCATAGTGGGGCTGGTTTAACCACAAGTAGGAGCACTGTGGAAAGCAGCCTCACCATAACAAAATGTATGCTTTGAAGGACTGCTATGTTTGGCAATGCAAACATGCAAAAGATCAGGAAATGAAAAGGCTAATGCCCCACAGCAATATTCAATCAGCTACATTAAACAAAAGTTTTAGAGTATTTTGGATTATTGTTTATGCTGTTACATACCGGAAAAAAATAGAAACTACTGTGGAACTTAATGATCGGTCATTCAGACATTATTGTGAGAAGGGACAGAGTAGACTGAGCAGAAGACAGTCCAGTGCAAGATCCAGATCAAGCAAAACAACTCCAGCAAAGCCCAAATGGTTAGTCTTGACCTATTTTTAAACTACTTCTGAAAGTATACACGGGCTTCTGCTTCTTTGGTTGAGCTACTCAAGTGACTGAAAAGCTGCAGGATCAGGCTCCTATATTATTAAGGAAAATGACAGACTCACAAAGTGTGTAACTTCAAATTGCCTCTAAGTGAATTTTTATTCCTTAATGAAGTTTTTACTAAAAATAGCAAGCATTAGCCTCTGCAAACTAAGTACATGTACCATGTGAAATTTTGAAATCATGCACACAAAAAAAGTCCAGACAGCTATTTTTAAAAGCAGAATAGGCATCTTCTGATGCTCAGATAACTGAAACAATCTGAACAGCTTTAAAAAAAAATAACCACATTTGGGCATATACCAACCATAAGAAATTCAGCCCAAAAAGAAAAAAGAAAATGATAAATGTATTGCATTAATGGTGGTCTTACAATGGTAGGGCTCTCTCAGATCTAACATGCCATCGTTAAAAATGCATTATGGGCAATGGAGTTATGATATTTTTACACCAGATGAAGATGTGACACAATATCTCATTATTTACAAAGTGATTTTTATTACATTATTACATTCAGTGGCTTAGTTCTTTCTGTTATATTTTTGTACTAAGCCAGGCAAGTTTTCATGCTATTACATTTTTAATACTCAGCAGTATGTCCTCCTTACAGGAAAACTGTCTCTTAGGAACAAGAAGGAAGATTTTTAAGACGAGCATAGTTCTTGCAATCAGATGAAAGAATGGAACAGCATTCTGAACAGACAGCGTGTACAGTACAGTATGCTGCAGCTGGATACCACAGCTGCACATCTTGTATGATTCCCATGTTAGGAACAGTAATAACGAGAGGAATCAGCTTTTTAACAGGAGCAAAATCCTTTTCTGAAAAGGGGTGACTAGCCCACATCTGCCAACATTTATTTATCATGCAAATGTGCATGCTATACCTGAAGTATCCCCAATCTAATACACAAGTCACTTATTCAGTATCACTAAAAGATTTATAAAGGATTATCCTAGGTTTTTGCTACACGTTATCTTGCACAGAACCTTTCGGGGGAAATTTTCCAACTCTATGGTGTAATGTTAAAAGCAGAACTGTGTGTCCAGAGGTTTAAGCACACGATTGGGAAGAGGGAAATATGGAATTCTAATTCCAGCTCTGAAAGTGATTTACCTTCTGTAACTACATCTGTCGTCCTTAGCATCTCGCAATGTAAAATATAGGTAGTGATACTTATTTACCTAGGCTGTTGCAAACTCCATTGAAGTCACACACAAATGGTTTTGGCAAAGTGCTTGAAAAGGCTTTGGACATGAAACCTGCTATACAAATATGAAATACTACTACTGATGGCCTTTAAGAAACAACTCCTAATTAAAGCTTCATTTTGGAAGGACACGGATAAAATGCCTTAAGTGTTCCCAAGGTGTGTGGATTACATGCATCATATAGCTACACCACAGTACATGATTATTCTCTAGAAAAAGTTCTGCTATGTAGCAACGTCCATTTAAGAGTACAGTAGTGAGGCATAATCACTAGAGCTGGTCTCTGTCTATATCCTATCTAGGACCACATTATCTTTGGCCACAACAAAGTCTGAGGTAAACCCTGGCATCACAAAGTACCCAGCTTACTTCCTTTCAAGGAGAGCAGTGACTGAAACCGAGGGCCAGAGTCTCTCCTGTGCCAAGACCCACTCAGTGCAGGACAAAGAGGGCAGCTGCCAAGGAGCTGGTTACAGCTCCTTGATTCTTAAGCTGCCCCAGCCTTGGATGCTATCTACGTGTGACAGCTGGCTATGGTCCTAACTTAAGGAACCATAGATCAGCTGAGAATTGTCGTGGGGGAGCAGATCACAGCTGACCCCATCACATCTACTATGGCAGGAGGAGGGGGAAGGTTAGGCTAGGAACTGGCTGTGCTAGTTTTACCCCACTTGTGAATTTCATCTCCTTTGGGGGATTTTTTAACTAGCTAGATGAAACTCAGGCAACACAAAAGGTACAAAGAACAGGAGTACTTGTGGCACCTTAGAGATTAACAAATTTATTAGAGCATAAGCTTTCGTGGGCTACTGCCCACTTCTTCGGATGCATATAGAGTGGAACATATATTGAGAAGATATATATACACACATACAGAGAGCCCTACCAGCACTCCAAAAAAAAGGATTCTGCGTGGACTCCTCCGGACGGTCGAAACAACAGACTGGATTTCTACATAGATTGCTTCCATCAATGTGCAAAGGCTGAAATTGTGGAAAAGCAACATCACTTGCCCCATAACCTCAGCCATGCTGAACACAATTCCATCTACAGCCTCAGAAACAATCCTGACATCATAATCAAAAAGGCTGACAAAGGAGGTGCTGTCGTCATCATGAATAAATTGGAATATGACCAAGAGGCTGCTAGACAGCTCTCTAACACCACATTCTACAGGCCATTATCTTCTGATCCCACTGAGGATTACCTAAAGAAACTACACCATCTGCTAAAAAAACTCCCTGACAAAGCACAGGAACAAATCTGTACAGACACATGCCTAGAACCCCGACCAGGGGTATTCTATTTGCTACCCAAGATCCATAAACCTGGAAATCCTGGATGCCCCATCATCTCAGGCATTGGCACCCTAACATCAGGCTTGTCTGGTTATGTGGACTCTCTCCTCAGACCCTACACTACCAGCACTCCCAGCTATCTTCGAGACACCACTGACTTCCTGAGGAAACTACAGTCCATCGGTGATCTTCCAGAAAACACCATCCTGGCCACTATGGACACAGAAGCCCTCTACACCAATATTCCACACAAAGATGGACTACAAGCTATCAGGAACAGTATCCCCGATAATGTCACAGCTAACCTGGTGACTGAACTTTGTCCTCACCCACAACTATTTCACATTTGGGGACAATATATACCTTCAAGTCAGCGGCACTGCTATGGGTACCCGCATGGCCCCACCGTATGCCAACATTTTTATGGCTGACTTAGAACAACGCTTCCTTAGCTCTCGTCCCCTAACGCCCCTACTCTACTTGCGCTACATTGATGACATCTTCATCATCTGGACTCATGGAAAAGAAGCCCTTGAGGAATTCCACCATGATTTCAAAAATTTCCATCCCACCATCAACCTCAGCCTAGATCAATCCACACAAGCGGTCCATTTCCTGGACACTACTGTGCTGATAAGCGATGGTCACATAAATACCACCCTATACCGGAAACCTACTGACCGCTACACTTACCTACATGCCTCCAGCTTCCATCCAGGACACACCACACGATCCATTGTCTACAGCCAAGCTCTAAGATATAACCGCATTTGCTCCAATCCCTCAGATAGAAACAAGCACCTACAAGATCTCTATCAAGCATTCTTAAAACTACAATACCCACCTGCTGAAGTGAAAAAACAGATTGACAGAGCCAGAAGAGTACCCAGCAGTCACCTCCTACAAGATAGGCCCAAAAAAGAAAATAACAGAACACCACTAGCTGTCACCTTCAGCCCCCAACTAAAACCTCTCCAGCGCATCATCAGAGATCTACAACCTATCCTGAAAGATGATCCTTTACTCTCACAGATCGTGGGAGACAGACCTGTCCTCACTTACAGACAACCCCCCCCCCCAACCTAAAGCAAATACTCACCAGCAAGCACACATCACTGAACAAAAACACTGACCCAGGAACCTATCCTTGTAACAAAGCCCGATGCCAACTCTGTCCACATATCTATTCAAGTGACATCATCATAGGACCTAATCACATCAGCCATACCATCAGGGGCTCATTCACCTGCACATCTACCAACGTGATATATGCCATCATGTGCCAGCAATGCCCCTCTGCCATGTACATCGGCCAAACCGGACAGTCTCTACGCAAAAGAATTAATGGACACAAATCTGACATCAGGACTCTGTTGCTTTCATCAGGAATCATAATACTCAAAAACCAGTGGGAGAACACTTTAACCTGTCTGGCCATTCAATGACAGACCTGAGGGTGGCTATCTTACAACAGAAAAACTTCAAAAACAGACTCCAACGAGAGACTGCTGAGCTGGAATTGATATGCAAACTAGATACAATCAACTCAGGATTGAATAAGGACTGGGAATGGCTGAGCCATTACAAACATTGAATCTATCTCCCCTTGTAAGTATTCTCACACTTCTTATCAAACTGTCTGTACTGGGCTAGCTTGATTATCACTTCAAAAAAAATGTTTTCTCTTACTTAATTGGCCCCTCAGAGTTGGTAAGACAACTCCCACCTGTTCATGCTCTCTGTATGTGTGTATATATATCTCCTCAATATATGTTCCACTCTATATGCATCTGAAGAAGTGGGCAGTAGCCCACGAAAGCTTATGCTCTAATAAATTTGTTAGTCCCTAAGGTGCCACAAGTACTCCTGTTCTTTTTGCGGATACAGACTAACACGGCTCTACTCTGAAACCTGACAAAAGGTACAGAAATGGAATGAGGATCCAGACCACTGTGTTCAGACAGCACCCACTATAAAAAGCAACAGAGAGTCCTGTGGCACCTTTAAGACTAACAGAAGTATTGGGAGCATAAGCTTTCGTGGATAAGAACCTCACTTCTTCAAATGCAAGATGCACTTGCATCTGAAGAAGTGAGGTTCTTACCCACGAAAGCTTATGCTCCCAATACTTCTGTTAGTCTTAAAGGTGCCACAGGACCCTCTGTTGCTTTTTACAGATTCAGACTAACACTGCTACCCCTCTGATACTTGAGCCCACTGTAGTTAGTGAAAGGACATCTTCATTCTATGTTTTCAGCCCTCTTCCAGAGCCATCACTTCAATGTGGCAACAAGTGAAGAAACAACAAGATTGGAATATATTTAGGAGCAGTGGTGCTATGACTGACCCTTCCATATGCTAAAAGAGACTGGGGCAAAATGTCACAACAGCAAGAAGCAGATAGAAAGGGAAATCAATTTATAGTTGCTGCCTTTCAGTAACACTGAGGAGGAAAAGTAATGCTTTGAACTAGTGAACTAGAGTGTGCAGAAAATAGTACACAGATAGAGAGATCTATCTAGTGAAGGATCAGATTAAGGCATAGGAACAAAAAGGCCCTGCCTAGGATCCCAGACCCTGGAGTCATGTGAGTACATAGAGAAGAAATCTCTGGCTGTTGTGGTTGCAAAGAAAGAGCCTGAAAATGTGGCCTGCACTTAACCAATACAGAGACATCTGCCTGAGCCTGCAGATAGAGCTGCTGTTTTAGCCTGAGAAGGGTGAGCTGCCCTATCCAATTTAGATGGATGTTAACTCCAAGATCCAATGTTCTATAAGGCCCTGCCAATGACACCTCAGCAGAGGAGTCTTTGTGGCAGTAGCAGATGCGCACAGTGCATCCATCCCACCTACTCAAACATACCCTGGCTGCTGGAGTTAGCACTGTGGGGCCCCCTACTGATACCCCATCTCTCTAGCCTGAAGAGGAAACCTCTGCTGCTATTCCTAATGAGAGAAGATGACCCCATTCTGCTGCCCCTGCTTCTTTAGGTGGGATGGAAGCCCCTGTGACTGTTACTGCAAATGCGGGGTGGGAGAGCAGGGGCCTGGCTTCCAATTAAAGTCTCCCTCACTGTTTGCAAACATACAGTAGAAATCCCTTTGGCCACTACCTAAGGTAGGGTGGAACAGGGCAGATGCCAATCCAATTAAAGCTACTGGAAGAATTTTGCAAAGGTAGAATGTAATATCCCAATTGAAGTTTAGCAAAAACACAAGAGCTAACACCCTTAACTTTTGCCCAGAAAAGTGCCATAGGATTGTCACACTGTCGTGAGTGATGAGGAAACGGAAGATGGTAAATAATAAAATTGTAATACCTTGTTCTTAAATAGCAATTTTCATCAGTAGATCTCAAAGTACTTTACAAAGCTGGTCAGTATCATTATCCACATTTTTACAGATAGTGAAACTGCAGCACAGGGAGTTGTAGTGACTAGCCCAAGGTCACCCAGCAGGCCTGTGGCAGAACTGGCAATAGAACCCACATCTCCTGAGTCAACAAGTCTTGTTTCCTGTCTTGGGGAGCAACACACAGTGTTTGTGTGACTTTCATTGGAATATACAGCTACAGCATATAGACTCAGAAATGTAGGGCTGGAACAGACGTACGAGGTCATCTAGTCCACACACACACCCTGTGCTGAGGTAGGACCAAGTAAACCTAGACTGTCCCTGATAGTGTTTGTCTAACCTGTTCTTAAAAACCTTCAGTGACGGGGGCTCCACAACATCCCTTGGAAGCCTATTCCAGTTCTTAATTATCCTTTTCTAATATCTAAGGGCATGTCTACACTGGAAGAGTTACAGCACCAGCAGTTACAGCGCCGCTCAGAGAGCGCTGAAGGGAAACCGCTGTTGTGTGTTCACACTGTCAGCTGCCTGCGCAATACCGTGTTCACACTTGTGGCACTTGCAGCGGTATTTGGAGCAGTGCACTCTCGGCAGCTACCCCACAGAGTACCTCTTTCTCTTTCGTGGGCGCAGCACGGGAGGGGTGGTTTGCCTCCTGCATCTTGTGGTAGGCGTTCCGCAGCTTCTTCACTGTGACCCTGCACTGCAATGTGTCATGATCATGGCCCCTTTCTGTCATGCACCGTGAAATCTGTCCGTAGGTATCATAATTCCTATGGCTGGAGTGCAGCTGGGACTGGACAGCCTCCAAATGCTGATGAGGTCCAGCAGCTTGGCATTGCTCCAAGCGAGGGATCACCTGGTGCGTGGAGCAGACATGGCCACCTGGAAAAATGCGCTGAGGCCACTGCATGCGTCACTGAGCAAACAGGAAGGAAACTTTCAATATTCCAAAGGAATTTATGGGGTGGGTGGGGCTGATGGTTGGTCACCTGAGGGCATGGCAGTAGAGTTGAAACCGATGACCAGAGAAGTGCCATAGGATTGAGGTGAGAACAGGCATTGTGGGACACCTCCCGGAAGCCAGTCACAGCACTGTAATCGACCCCAGTGTCTACACTGGCACCACAGCACTGTAGCCCCGGCACAGAAAGCTGTACGCCTCTCGTTGGGGTGGTGTTTTTAAAGTGCTACAACTGCCCAGTTTCAGCGCACTAAGTGGCTTGGCAGTGTGTACACCTCAGGAATTACAGTGCAGAAAGATGCTTTACTGCGCAGAAGCTTGCCAGTGTAGACAGGGACTAACCTAAATCTCCCCTGCTGCAGTTTGAGCCCATTATTTTTTGTCCTACCTTCAAGGGAGATGGAGAACACTTTATCACCATCCTCTTTATAACAGCTCTTTACATATTTTAAGACTGTGGCCGGTTTCCCCCCCACCCCCAGTCTTCATTTCTTAATACTAAACAGTTTTTAAACCTTTACTCGGATATCAGATTTTCTAAGCGTTTTATCATTTTTGTTGCTCTTCTCCGGACTCTCTAATTTGTCCACATCTTTCTTAAAGTGTGATGCCCAGAACTGGACATGGTATTCCAACGACACCTCACCAGTGCTGAGTAGAATGGAACATTCACCTCCCATGTCTGACATATAACACTGCTGTTAATACATGCCAGAATAACATTAGCCTTTTCTGCAACTGCATCACATTGTTGATTCATTCTATTTGTGATCCACTATAACTCCCAGATCATTTTCAGCAGTACTACCAGTTATTCCCCATTTAGCAGTTGTGCACTTTATTATTCCTTCCTAAATGTAGTACTATGCACTTGTCTTTGTTGAATTTCATCTTGCTGAATTCAAATTCTCCAAATTTGTCCACATAAATGAGATTGAACAAAAACGGGAGACGATATAATAGCACATGATATTGAGTTACAAAGAGAATTGAGTCACAAAGATAAATGGGTTAGGGCTCTCAAGATACACAGTCAGAAAAAGGTCACCACGAGGACTAAACCATCCTAGAGAATTTAGAAGAATCATATCCCTGTAATATAATTTGATACATTGGTTTAAAATTCCTATAGAAAGCTTATTCTCTATTAAATTATACAGAATTTCCTTCTAAGGGATATGTTTTTAACCTTCACAAATTCTTTTTATAAACTTTAATCATAATTCTGTTTGGATCTATTTAAGGGGTCATCATCAGATTAGGAGATCTCAAAGGCACACAATAATGTTGCTATGTGGTATTAAACAGCTGCTATGCTTCACTTCAGCAGTAGCTATATCTCAGTGGTAGGTGAAATGATTCATGTGTGTATATATATATATATATATATATAATACACACACTTGTGTGGTGGAGCTATTGATCAAATATATCACTGGATAATATGATATTTGTTTATATAGGGACCAATGTTTCAATGATTAATATTCAATGCTCTAGGTGCAAGGTCAGACAAATGACCCTAAGAAATTGTCTCCATTTATTGAAACAAGGAAAAAGAAAAACTATTTACTAATAAATAGCCAATTTAACAGGTAACATTGCCTTAGTACCGTAGTATCAAATCCATTTTACAAAAAGGGCCAAATTCCTTTTTAATGATGACCTGTGGGCCCCAATATAAACCTAGGAGCCACTCTCAATGCACTGCAAAACTCCCTCTAGTGATAAAAAGTTTGAATAGAGATCAAGGGTGAAATATGGCCTTTATGCAGCTCCTGAACTTTTAGTCATTCCTATTTATTATTTGTTCAGTACTTTATTGATGCATTCAGCTTCCTGAAATGGGAAACTGGTCCCTTTGAGTATATCCGCACTGCATTTGGGAGGTGTGACTCCCAGCGTGAGTAGACAGACGCATGCTACTCAGCTGGAGCTAGCTTGCTAAAAATAGCCGTGTAGATGTTGCTGCAATGGGGTAGCGGCTTGGGCTAGCCAAGCAAGTCCAAGGCTGCCTGACCCCCTAGGTCCGAGTTCAGGAGGCCAGCCTGAGCCTCCACCCATGCAACAATGTCCACACTACTATTATTAGTGTGCTAGCTCGACATGAGCTAGCGCTAATCTGTCTCCCTGAGCTAGGAATCAAACCTCCCAGCTGCAGTGTACACAGGCCCTATAGGTCCACCACAAGTTTTGCCCTCTGTGGCTCCATTCACCATCCTCCTTTCTCTTTGTGTGTCTCGTCCTTCTACATTTCCTTTCCAACCGCAATTCTCCTCATGAACTTCACTCCCCACTTCTTCCTCATTCCATCTGCTGAAATGAGCAGCAGTGAAATGGTTAATGGTGATATTTAGTCATCATTAGGCTTCAGCACTAGTACCACAAAGAGATTAATGGGGTGGGGGGAGAGTTTTGTTTCCAGGCTAGCTGCAGACTTAGAAATACAGCATTGCATTGATTATACATTCACTTCATTTATGAGCAGCTATGAAGACTAGAAACTTAGTTTTATTTTTAAATGAAAACAGAGATTCTGAATATGTAGGGCCCTACAAAATTCATAGCCATGAAAAATGCATCACAGACTGTGAAATCTGGTGTCCCACTTTGAAATCTGGTCTTTTGTATATTTTGCAGGGGGGTTACAAGATTATTTTAGGGGGGGGTTGTGGTATTGCCACCCTTACTTCTGTGCTGCCTTCATAGCTGGGTGGCTGGAGTGCGGCAGCTGTTGGCCGGGCACCTGGCTCTGAAGGCAGCACCCCACCAGCAGCAGCACAGAAGATTAGAAATAGCATACCATGCGCTGCTGCCTTCAGAACCGGGTGGCCGGAGAGTGCCAGCTGCTGACTGAGGGCCCAGCTCTGCAGGCAGCAGCGCAGAAATAAGGGTGGGAATACCATACCATGTCATCCTTACTTCTGCCCTGCTGCTGATGGCGGCTCTGCCTTCAGAGCTGGGCTCCTGGCCAGCGGTCACTATTTTCCAGCTTAGGGTTGCCAACTCTCCCGGTTTTGCTCGGAGTCTCCTGGAATCAGGCCCTATCTCCTGGAGGTTACTGAAGCCAAACCAGGAGATTATAGGTGCTAAAAGTCTGGCGGTGCAGCGTGGCTAAGGCAGGCTCCCTGCCTACCCTGGCCCTGCATCACTCCCGGAAGCAGCTAGCATGTCCCTCCTGGAAGCAGCCTGCACGTCCCTATGGCCCCTGGGGGGCAGCCAGGGGGTCTCCGCATGGTGCCCCCACCCCAAGCACCCACTCCACAGCTCCCATTGGCTAGGAACTGCAGCCAATGGGAGCTGCAGGGGTGGCACTTGTGGGCACCGGCAGTGCGGAGCTCCCTTTCCCCCTCCCCTGCAGGGATGTGCCAGCTGCTTCTGGGAGTAGTGCAGGGCCAGGCCAGGCAGGAATCCTGCCTTAGCCCCTCTGCGCCACTGACCGGGAGCCACCAGAGGTAAGCGCCTCTTGGCCGGAGCCTGCACCCCTTCCTGCACCCCAGCCACCTACCCCAGCTCAGAGCCCCCTCCTGCACTTAGGGTGAGCAGACAGCAAATGTGAAAAATCAGGATGGGGGTGGGTGAGTAATAGGAGCCTATATAAGAAAAAGACCCCAAAATAGGGTCTTTCCCTATAAAATTGGGATATCTGGTCACCCTACTTGCACCCAAACTCCATCCTAGAGCCTGCACCTCCACCCTACCGCAGCCCTGAGCCCCCTCCTGCACCAAAACTCTGTCCCAGAGCCCTTACCCCTTCCCACACCCCAATCCCCTGCTCCAGCCCTGAGTCCCCTCCAGCATCCAAACTCCCTCCCAGAACTTGCACCCTGCACACCCTCCTGCACCCCAACCCCCCTGCCCCAGGCTCAGTCCACACCCCAACCCCCTTCCCCAGCCCGATGAAAGTGAATGAGGGTGGGGGAGAGTGAGCAAGAGAGGGATGGAAAGGGGAGGAAGTGAGTAGGGTGGGGCCTCAGGGAAGGGGCAGGACAGGTGCAGGTCAAGGGTGTTTGGGTTTGTGTGATTAGAAAGTTGGCAACCCTACTCCAGCTAGCCAGCTCTGAAGGCAGTGCTGCTGCCTGCAGCAGCACAGAAGTAAGGGTAGCAGTACCACACCCCCACTACTATAACTTTGCGACCCTCCCCCCCCACACACACAACTCCTTTTTTGAGTCAGGATCCCTAAAATTACAACACTGTGAAATTTCAGATTTAAATAGCTGAAATCATGAATTTTACTATTTTTAAAATCCTATGACTGTGAAATTGACCAAAATGGATCATGAATTCAGTAGGGCCCTATGAATATGTAAGCTAAATAAATACATCAGCAGGCTGAACCTCTGACACATCTGCCTTAGTTAAATCACCAATGTTTGTTCAACCCAAGCTGTTAATTGTACAAGGCAATTCAGCCTTGAGAGTCAGTGCACATCTAAATTCTAAACAAGATAAGAGCCCCTATAATCACAAAAATGCCTTGATAAGCTTCTCTTACTATAATTCTTTCAAACCTGCTCTCAGGATTTTTTCCTAGATTATTAAACAGGTTATTTGAAGATCACTTTGCTTTAATTTACATTGATCTCTCAAGCACCTGGCCATTTAAGTGATAACAAACCTCAATGGAAAAAAACTAATTTAAAGTTAAGTACCCCTTGTGTCACAGAGCTGGAGAGCTTATGCAGTTCTGCTGTAGGATTTTCAGTTGACATCAGGTTGCAACCCCACCTAGCTGTAGATGTATGTAGTACAGCATCTTTTGCTTTTCACCCTCTCTTTGGAGATTATCCTATTTTCTATGAGCTCCTCCATGCTGAAGGAAAGGTCCCTTGTGCCTTCTGGCAGATTTGGCTGGAATTTAAGATCTTTAGCTTGGACATCAGGTTTTCCTCATCAAAGGTTTTTTCTTAGACTGTTGGGAAAAAACAAATCTTTTGAAAATGAGAGAAGGTATAATTTTAGCTGGTATTTTCAAATCCAAGCTCAATTTCTTCTAGCCACACCATCTAATGCAGCCATTTTCTACAGATGGTATAGTTCAGCAGTGGACTTTGTTCATCAGTACACACTGAGAATTAATATGCATTTGTGTAGCAATGAAGTGAAGTGAAGAGTCATGGGGAGTCAAATATGATAGCCTGATAAGCGTGTAAGAGGAGAGCACGCTAACGTAGCTATACTTTTAATACCATTTTGCAGACAGTTGATGCCACACTTGATCCATTCTGTAATCAGTTTGAAGGCATTTTTATAGCATTCCTTGAAGAACGTGAGCCATTTCTATCTAGATACCTACATGGCCACATCGTTGTGGTATCTGAGCCACATCCTCAAAATACTCCTGTGTGGGAGAAAATAATTATCCCTATTTTATAGATGGGGAATGGAGGTATAGGGAAATATGCAGGATCTGCTCAAGGTCACGTAGGAAAAGTCTGTGTGGCAGAGCTCAGTACTGAACCCAGATCCAGTCCAGTTCCTTAGCCATAACACCACCTTTCTCCCATAAGGCTCATAATGTAGCTGATCTTAGAAAACAAAGATAGTCTCAGAAAGCAATTTTGCAAAGCAACCTCTCTATATGTACTAGTATTAGTAACATTCAGTCTGAAGTCCTGTTAAAGCAAATGCGAGGGGATAATATCCAAATTTTAAAAAATTATAATATTTCTGTGTACACAGTATGTAATAAAAAATATGGTTTGTGGAATAGTATGTGTCAGTACTAAGGAGTTCATATGTCCCTGAAAATGAAGAATATCACAGTTGTCAGGGTCTATCATGGCCTGATTTACAAAAATATATTGTTTTATCAGATTCATTAAGCTCTATTTTAATGCTGCTGATATTCAAAGTGAGGAGTATGACCTCAATTCGGCACAGTACTTAAGCACATCAAGTCAATGGGCCTACTCATATACTTAAAATTAGGCACATACTTAAGTACCTTGCTAAACTGGGGCTGGTAACGTAAGGCATTTTCCCTTAGTTTAATATCATTATCATCATCTCAAAACATCTACAAATCTGAGCCCAGGGACATGAGTCTCTGTAGATAGGATGTATTATTGCAGACAGGATGGTCAACAAAGTATCTATTAGGAGTAAGTGTCAATAATGAAAACTTAGCCCATACATGAATAAAAACAATACATCTATGGATTAGAGCATCACACTAGTCACACATTATGCTCTCCTGTTTCAGGCAACCTCTTGTCTCTATACGCAACACGTTACTGTGGTGTTAATGTTGATACTTGGCCATCTACAGAAAACCTTATCGTGCAACTTTTCATGTGCTGCACAATAAAGGACAATGCAATTTCCTATCCTCTGCATTAACTGGAAAAAATAATTCCAAAAGGACCTTTAGATCAATAATGAGGGATAAACACAATTACCCAATTGACAAATAGCTTAAATAATGACAGGAAACACCTATCCGTGGGCTAGATTGTGGCTCAGCCTGAGTGCCAGCTCAAGAGTGTATGGGGGCATAAGGCTGAGGGAAACAGGCTCTGCAGAGCCCCTATATTCATAACCCACCTCACATGAATGGATGGGAAGGGTGGAAATAGGGAGAGCACTGACTCTGCTCCTCTGACTCATCCTGGGGAACATATATTGCAATGGGGATAGACCTGTCAGAGCCAGCAGTAAAAACTGAGGTTCTTGACTCCCAGGGCCCTATTTATTAGACCATTCTGCCTCTCAAGGTTGACATTAGAACAGTTATCATGGGAGGGCCTCCGCACAGAGTGAGGCTCTCCTTCCACACCAGTAACTTAAGCTAAACAAAACATGATGCCCACCTTTTAAAGGAAGAATGTTTGGCAGAAGTTTTAGAGAAGATGGCTCTAGCAGAACAACAGCATCTTTGTTTAGTTTAGGTGTTTGATTTTTTTTTTCCAAGTAAGATTGGAAGATAGTAACAGGTGATGGGGCTGCAGGGAAAGGACTAAGCCTAAAATCCTAGGGTATAAAATTCTGAAGAAGTGTCCGGCTGAGATAATCAAAGGTAGAGGCACTGCCAAGACCAGGCTTCTGTAAGCCAGGCTCCCATGTTTGCCATAGGGAAAGTCTGGATTTTTTCCCTGTTTATTGATTTTCTCCCCCACCCCCACACAAAATGTGTATTCATGACATACATATTCAGTGTTCTACTGAGGAACTAACAAAAGAGCAATCCATAGATCAGACATGATATTTGTATCACCTCTGATAAAAATCTGAATCCTGCCTATTTAACCATCAGCTAACCCAAGGTAAAGGCCCAAGTCCTACAAACACTTATAAACATGTTTAATTTTAAGCACACGATTAATGCCACTCCATTCAATAGGACTATTCTCTTGTGTAAATCTAAACATATTCATGTTTGCAGGACATAGATCCAACTGAGAACTAAGTACTACAACAGGAGAAAATGAGCAGAAGATAAAGTAGAATACTAAATAATGTGCAACTCCATTTTCCCTAACTTTTTCTGAAACTATCCTGTACAATATATTTTTATAGAGAGAGATATAGACAGACACCTACTGGTATTCATGATCTTGGCACCTTTCCTCCCAAATCACACATTCTGGCAAAGTGGTGAACAAGTAGTTACTTTGGAATGTTACTGTAGCACTAAAGAAAAAACACAAACATTCTAGCTTCCCTTTGATCACTCATGCATGTTAGCATCTCTTAGGCTCTTCACTCTCGCTTTACTAGCCTAGGATATAAATGATTAATGGTGAATCGTGTATCAATCCAAAACATTATTTTCAATTTACACTTCAATCCAAGTGAGTAATGTTACCCCATCACACTGCTACTGAGGATTTTGTTATATAAAACTGAATTTAAGTTTAATTTTTTAACCTACAATAGTGATATTAGGCTCATGTATTGTTTTAGTGCAAGTTCACTCATATCTACATTTCAAAGCTTTCTCTTCACAATTCCAAAATTACCTTGGGGCTGAAACTTGTTATAAAAGTTCTTACATCAAGAAAAAACATACACGTAAAATTGTTTTATTTCAGATCTTCAAAAACGTGTTACCCTTAAATTTCTTAGCTTTACTCAGACAAAATGCAGCTTTGTCAGCCATCCATTTCATGGAGGATTAACACCTGCATTTTTTTGTTAAGCAGTTTAAATTAAACATAGTTTAGCTTTACTTTTATAAGTTTAAATTATTTCTTGGCTTAGATAAATAAGTATTGCACACTGAGTTCAAATTAGGTTTACTGTATATTTGCATTAGTCTTCTCTGAATGCTTTTGAGATTACAACAACACGGCTATTCTTTGGTAGGTGGCCAAATTTATCTTCAAAAGTTCTCAATCTTACTCTAAGGCTATGATGATAACAGTGTAAAAATGACAAGTACAACTTTAAAAGTGCCTAAACGACATAGGCATTTTAAAAAATTTATCTGACAACTCTATCAGCTCTATTACAGCATGTCCATAAGCAATAGTGCTCTTCTGTAAATGATCCCTAAATTACTTTAAACATAAATTAGCCTAAGCTATATTTTTGTAACTTTGCAATTCCCATTTTGTATTTTGCACCCATTTAAAAATACACTTGCAGCTTGACAAGTTATTACAGTCATTATTCAATACTAGCTGTTAATTGTTTGTCACAAAAATGTAGGCAGTATCCTTTGGTAATAACTGTCTACCTGTGATGTGCAATAATTTTAAACCTTCCTAGGGACAGATCCACAACCACAAATTCTATCATTTTAGGCCATGATCTTGCAAAGGCTTAGCATATGCGTAACTTTGACTATTGAATTTAATGGAACTATTGACTGTGCATAAAGATATGCATGGGCCAGATCCAACATCCATTGAAGTCAATGGAAGGATTCCCATTGAGTTCACTGGGGATGGATCAGGGCCATGAACATTAGACTTTGCAGGATTGGGTCTTTAAATAGTACTGCTCAGGAAAGAAATACAGAAGACTTAGGGAGTAAACAAAATATAGCAAAGTCCAATGTACACATACAGACCAAACAGATCAGAAAAGGATCAGAACAGTCAGCTTTTATCTTTTTTCATGTTTTCAGGGCAAAGCTTTCAAAAAGCATATTACATCTGACCATTTAAACAATATTGTTTATTCACCGAAAATGTTTACTTTAAAAAACAACATTTTAGCACAAAGGAAAGTTAACAATGGCTACTCTTTAATCAGCGTGAATAGGAAATAGCTGGAATATGTCTGGCACAGTTTGCTTTTGTACTGCCATTAGTTTCCATGGGAAGCATGGTCCCCTGGAAAACAATGACAAAGTTCCTTTAAACATTCAAGGGAATGGCTCAAGCCTGAAATGCATCAAATACCAGCTCCTTCTGCCTTTTTTTTTTTTTTTTTTTTTTAAGATCTAGGTACCTCCCATACATAAGGCTTTTCGGGAGCATTAAAAGGAAGGTCCTATTCCCATGTTTTATTTTTCAAGAAACAGTTCTTTCAAATACTCCACAACAGGCAAAAATGAAATTCTTTAAAGAATAAGGTCTTCCCACTATTTTTGCAAAAATGTTATCAACAAACATGAAAGCTGCTTCTTGAATGTATGGTATATAATGTATAGGTTTGACCAATTTACATTTCTAGAAACTAACAGATTCTTTTACTGGCTAATGCAAATGTTATTGATCTGCTCTCTTGCTGAATTAATAGCACTAGTATGGGCCAACTCACTTTCTTAGCTTTCTCAGTGTTTTCCTGAAAAGAGGCCCATTACATGGCAGGGGGCAAAGGACAGGGCTAGATAACACTGTTTAGACATTTCTTTGATGTCCAAAGGCATCATCTCCAACAACTGACCAATGAAAACAAAAGAGCACTCTCAGGCTGCTGGAAATCCCAGCCATTCTTCTCACCACCTTTTGATTTCCCAGGCTTCTATACTCTGACCTCTGCACTCTGACACAAAGATCTCATTTGAAGGATGGTCAGCCATGTCAAAAATTCTCTCCAAATTCAGCCAATCAGCTAGGGATTTCTTTCGCTTTCCATAATACCTTTGTGTTCTAATGTACCAGCTGGAATGAATCTAATTTATAAAAAAAAAAAGGGGGGGGGGGACAAAGGGGAGAACTTGTTTTAAGAAACCATTCTCAAAAATCCAGCTTTATTCTTGAAGCCACCATTCTAAATTAATTTATGCAAGAGTAATTATTTCCTTCTCGCAGACACAGTCACTAAAGCCTTCCTTCAGTTCATAATTCTTTCGCATTCTATTTTATTTTCCGCAGTAATTAATAATGAGTCAGTCAAATTAGCATATGTCACTTGTTATACTTGTAATAGTCCTGGGACTGTAAGGCACCTTTTAAGTTACCCTTCAGACTGTAAATACTTGTGGGGGAAAACAAATGGAAAAAATAATGAAGTCCACAAAAGAACAACAAATTAAGGTCTTATTTTTGCAAACGCTTACACATATGAGTAGTCCTAACAAAGTCAAGTAGGGGACTTATCCAGCTCCCACTGAAGTCAGTAGAGCCTTTCTATTGACTTCAGTGAACGTTGGATCAGGCCATAAGAGGGTAAAATTTGGGGGTGGGAGGGAGAGAGGTCTGGTCTTACACTGTTTTTTGTAAATTCTTCAGGTAACTACCTATATTTGGGTTTATGAAGTGAATTTTGCAAGTTATAGGACATTAGCTTAATAATAGAAGGTGAAATCCTGGCCCCACTGAAATCAGTGGCAAAACTCACATTGACTTCAATGGGGCCAGGATTTATCATAGAATCCTAGAAGACTAGGGTTGGAAGAGACCTCAGGAGGTCATCTAATCCAACCCCTGCTCACAGCAGGACCAACCCCAACTAAATCATCCCAGCAAGGGCTTTGTCAAGCCAGGCCTTAAAAACCTCTAAGGATGGAGATTCCACCACCTCCCGAGGTAACCCATTCCAGTGCTTCACCACCCTCCTAGTAAAATAGATTTTCCTAATATCTAACCTAGACCTCCCCCACTGCAACTTGAGACCATTGCTCCTTGTTCTGTCATCTACCACCACTGAGAACAGCCTGGCTCCATCCTCTTTGGAACCCCCCTTCAAGTAGTTGAAGGCTCCTATCAAATCCCCCCTCACTCTTCTCTTCTGCAGACTAAACAAGCCCAGTTCCCTCAGCCTCTCCTCGTAAGTCATGTGCTGCGGCCCTCTAATAATTTTTGTTGCCTTCCGCTGGACTCTCTCCAATTTTTCCACATCCTTTCTGTACTGGGGCGGGGGGGGGGGGGGGCAAAACTGGATGCAATACTCCAGATGTGGCCTCACCAGTGCCGAATAGAGGGGAATAATCACTTCCCTCGATCTGCTGGCAATGCTCCTACTAATGCAGCCAATATGCAGTTAGCCTTCTTGGCAACGAGGGCACAGTGTTGATCATATCCAACTTCTTGTCCACTGTAATCTCCAGGTCCTTTTCTGCCACTTAGCCAGTTGATCCCCAGCCTGTAGCAGTGCAGGGGATTCTTCCATCCTAAATGCAGGACTCTGCACTTGTCCTTGTTGAACCTCATCAGATTTCTTTTGGCCCAATCCTCCAATTTGTCTAGGTCACTCTGGACCCTATCCCTACCCTCCAGAGTATCTACCTCTCCCTCCAGCTTAGTGTCATCCACAAACTTGCTAAGGGTGAAATCCATCCCATCATCCAGATCATTAATGAAGATGTTGAACAAAACCAGCCCCAGGACCGACCCCTGGGGCACTCTGCTTGATACCAGCTGCCAACTAGACATTGAGCCATTGATCACTACCCATTGAGGTATGCACCACCTTGCAGGAAGGGCTCAGAATCTTGTAAGATTGAGCCCAAAGTAGGACCAAATGTCAGGCATGTAAGTTAAGTTCCATTTACAGAGATGAATTCGCTATTCAGTACTTTTTGAAGTTAAATGCTACTGTGGTGGGTTTCTTTGGTATGTTTCACCCCTACGAGGATGTTAAATTTAATTACATTATGGTAGCTATTACTTAGTGGTTACCTCTTGGACCAGATGCGGTGTGCCATTTAGGATTAACTCAAGAATTGCCTCTTCCCTTGTGGGTTCCAGGACTCGCTGCTCCAAGAAGCAGTCATTAATGTTGTCTAGAAATGTTCTCTCTGCCTCCTGTCTTGAGGTGACATGTACCCAGTCATTATGGGGATCATTGAAATTGCCCATTACTATTGGGTTTTCTGTTTTTGAAGCCTTTTTAATCTTCCTGAACATTTCACAATCACCATCATCATCCTGATCAGGCGGTCGGTAGTGTATTCCTACTGCTAACCTCTTATTACTTAAGCATGGAATTTCTATCCATAGAGATTCTATAGTTTAGATCCATTCATTTATTATATTTGACTCTGCTTTCTTCCATGTATAGTGCCACGCCCCCACCAGCATGTGTCATTCCTATATTTTTTGTACCCTCATGTTACCGTGTCCCATTGATTATCATTGTTCCACCAAGTTTCTGTAATGCTTATTATATCAATATCATCATTTAGTATCAGGGATACAAATTTATCCATCTTCTAGAATTTCATAGAATCATAGAAGATTAGGGTTGGAAGAGACCTCAGGAGGTCATCTAGTCCAACCTCCTGCTCAAAGCAGGACCAACCCCAACTAAATCATCCCAGCCATGGCTTTGTCAAGCCGGGCCTTAAAAAACCTGTAAGGATGGAGATTCCACCATCTTCCTAAGTAACCCATTCCAGTGCTTCACCACCCTCCTAGTGAAATAGTTTTTTCTAATATCCAATCTAGACCTCCCCCACTGCAACTTGAGACCATTGCTCATTGTTCTGTCATCTGCCACCACTCAGAACAGCTGAGCTCCATCCTCTTTGGACCCCCCTTCAGGTAATTGAAGGCTGCTATCAAATCCCCCCTCAGTCTTCTCTTCTGCAGACTAAATAAGTCCCATTCCCTCAGACTCTACTCATAAATCAAGTGCCCAAGCCCCCTAATCATTTTCATTGCCCTCTGCTGGACTCTCTCCAATTTTTCCACATCCTTTCTGTAGTGGGGGGCCCAAAACTGGATGCAATACTCCAGATGTGGCCTCACCAGTGCCGATTAGAGGGAAATAATCACTTCCCTCCATCTGCTAGCAATGCTCCTACTAATGCAGCCCAATATGCCATTAGCCTTCTAAGCAACAAGGGCACACTGTTGACTCATATTCAGCTTCTTGTTCACTGTAATCCCCAGGTCCTTTTCTGCAAAACTGCTGCCTAGCCAGTCGGTCCCCAGCCTGTATCAGTGCATGGGATTCTTTTGTCCTAAGTGCAGGACTCTGCATTTGTCATTGTTGAACCTCATCAGATTTCTTTTGGCCCAATCCTCCAATTTGTCTAGGTCACTTTGAACCCTATCCCTACCCTCCAGCACATCTACCTCTCTCCCCAGCTTCACGGATGACACTAACTTGCTGAGGGTGCAATCATCCCATCATGCAGATCATTAATGAAGATGAACAACAAAACCGGCCCTAGGGGCGACCCCTGGGGCACTCCGCTTGATACAGGCTGTCAACTAGACATTGAGCAGTTGATCACTACCCATTGAGCCTGACGATCTAGACAGCTTTCTATCCACCTTATCGTCCATTCATCCAATCCATACTTTTTTAACTTGCTGGCAAAAATACTGTGGGAGACCATATCAAAAACTTTGCTAAAGTCAAGGTATATCACGTCCACAGCTTCCCCCATATCCACAGAGCCAGTTATCTCATCATAGAAGGCAATCAGATTGGTCAGGCATGACTTGCCCTTGGTTAATACATGTTGACTGTTCCTGATCACCTTCCTCTCCTCCAAGTGCAGGCCAAAAAAGAATTTGAAGCACAACTAGTAAAAGACACTAAAACTAAACAGCAAAAGTTTGGCAGGCTTCCTGCTTCTGAAAAACAACTGGTGGGGCCATTGGATGATCCAGGTGCTAAAGGACCACTGAATGAAGACAAGGCTGTTGTGGAGAAGCTAAATGAATTCTTTGCATTGGTCTTCACTGCAGAAGATGTGAAGGAGATTCCTCTAAGCCACATTTTTTAGGTGACAGATCTGAAGAACTGTCCCAGATTGAGGTGTCAATAGAGGAGGTTTTGGAACAAATTAAATAGTAATAAGACCAGGTGGTAGTCACCCAAGAGTTCTGAAATTCTGAAATTGCAGAACTACTAACTGTGGAATGTAACCTATTGTTTAAATCAGCCTCTGTATCAGATGACTGGAGGACAACTAATGTAACATCAATTTTTTTAGAAGGCTCCAGAGACAATCCTGGCAATTACTGAAGCCTAACTTCAGTACCAAGCAAACTGGTTGAACCTATAGTACAGAACAGATTTATCAGACACATAGTTGTGACAGGGGGACTCACTTTTGGTCAGTGCCTCCTGTAGGCTGGGTATGACGTTGCAACCTTTTCCCCTGCTCCTGGCACCTCCTATAGGTTGTTGGCCTCACTAGATGGGTCTTCAGCCCTCCAGCCAAATCACACAATCAAAAATGGATGAACTCTTTCCAGAGTAACAAAGTTTAATAAATGGTTGGTCCCCTCAAGAGTCTTCATCCCCGACTCCGGGCCTGTTTAAATTCCAGCCCCTTTCTCAGGCTTTTAGAAAAAAGTCTTGTCCCCTTTTTGGGATTCAAGCTACTACCTCACTGGCTACTGTGAGGAAACAGGCCCACCCAATACTCCAGGTGCCAACCCAGGGATCCTGTAAACAGCAGCACTGTACTGCTTCCCTTAATAGTTGCTGCTGCATTCCCTGGGCTGCTTCCCTCTTGGTCCCATCACCTTCATCCATTACCTTAGGGTTACAAGCCTTGGGTTCTCTTAGGATGACCAGATGTCCTGATTTTATAGGGACAGTCCTGATATGTGGGGCTTTTTTTTTTATCACCCCCATCCCGATTTCTCACATTTGCTATCTGGTCACCCTAGGTTCTCTCCATTTGTTCCCTGATTGAGCAGGGTCTCTCCCAGGCCTCCTCGTCTGGAGAGTTTTAAAGTCTTCCAGACAGGAACTGACCTGCTCAGGCTCTGTAGCAACTTTTAACTGAGCCTGCTGGGCTCTGATTGGCTGCTTCCCTGCAGTCTCTCTCGGCAGACTTGGAGGACCCACCTCCACTGCTCCTTCCCAGGGCAGGGTGTGGTAGCACCATGGAGCATCCAGCAGGTGGCCTCAAAATGCATGGTACACCCCATCACATAGACTAATACAATATATTGAGGAAGCGTCAATATGGTTTTTTTAAAGGGAAATCATGCCTCACCAATCCATTAGAATTCTTTGAGGCGATCAACAAAAACGAGGACAAGGATGATCCAGTCGATATAGTGTACTTGGACTTTCACAAAACCTTTGACAAGATCTCTCACCAAAAGCTCATAAGCAAAGTAAGCTGTCATGGGATAAGAGGGAAGGTCCTCTCACAGACTGGTAACTGGTTAAAAGATAGGAAACAAAGGGTAGGAATAAGTTGTCAGTTTTCAGAATGGAGAGAAGTAAATGGTGGTGTCCCCCAAGGATCTGTACTGGGAGCAGTGAAGTTCAATATATTCATATATGATCTGGGAAAAGGGGTAAACAGTGAGGTGGCAAAGTTTACAGAGGATACAAGATTATTCAAGATAGTTAAGTCCAAAACTGACGGTGAAATGTTACCAAGGGATTTTATAAAACTGGATAACAAAATAGCAGATGATAGTCCATGTTGATAAATGCAAAGTAATGCACGTTGGAAAACATAATCCCAATTATACATACCAAAAAAGTTGGTTGCGCCCCCCCTATGAGGGGCACAGAGGAACGTTGGAGGGGTGGCAATGCAAGATGCCAGGCAGCAGGGGGTCAGCCCCAGCCACAGGCGGCCTGGGGTTCAGCCCCAGCGGATCTCAGGGGGTCAGCCCTGAGCGGTATGGTGGTTGGGGATGTGTCAACCCCAGCCCCAGCCATGGGCAGCGCAGACCTCAGGGAGTGTCAGCCCCAACCAGAGGTGGCACAGGGCTTGGATGCTCAGCCCTAACCCCAGCTGTGGGCGGCACAGAGCTTGGGGGAGAGTCATCCCCAGCCGTGGGTAGCAGGGGGCAGGAGGCTCGGGGGTAGAATCAGCCTCAGCCCTGAGCGGCACAGAGCTCAGGGGGGTCAGCCCCAGCCATGAGTGGCATGGGGCATGGAGCTCGGGAGGGTCAGCTCCAGCCCCGGGCAATGGGGAGGGGTGGCTTTGGTGAGCCCTGCGAGTGGGGGGCAGCTCGGGCTCAGGCAAGCTCCAGCTGTCCCATTTTTACTTTAGGAAATATGGTCACCCTGTGTATTGCTCCCTGTTAGAATCAAGTCTAAAATGGCTGTCCCCTTGGTTACTTCCTCCACCTTCTGAAACAAAAAGTTGTGTCCAATTTCAAGAACTTTTTGAACATTCTGTGTTTGGCCGTATTACTTTTCCAACAAATGTCTCAGTAGTTGAAGTCCCCCCTTACTATTAGGTCCATCATTGGCTGTGTTAAATCACACCACTGAAGCTTTTGGCAACAATGTGATGGCTGGATGTGTTCCTTGGTACACAGGCTTCTTAATTTGATCTTCAATTCTAATAATATGTTCATAATAAGAAAGCCACCAAAACTGATCCACAACTGATGGAGAGGGTTGCTGGGTTCAGCTACAAGTATCTCAATTTCTGATTGTATCTTGACACTTAATACGAAGCAGCTGATGAAGACGCTGAGAATCAAAAACATCAATGAGCCACCACTCTTTCGCCTTTTCTAGTGCCCATGTTTCACTGCCATAAAACAGAGTCAGTATAATATCAGTTCTATAGATCTGCAGCTTCATAGCTAGCTTGGTGTCATGCTTCCCCACAGAAGCTGCTGAAGGACCTGCAACATGGAAGTAATTGCAGCTATACAAGCATCCACATCTTTCAAACATCCTTCAGCACTGTCTGTGAAACTGCCCAAATATTTACAGTTGCCACCAGTGTGATGTCCCTTCCAGACAGATTGACACTGAGCTGGTTGTAATCTAGGGCTGGAGGCAGCTCAGTGGTAATGGCCAGGGACACAGATTTATCCAGACCAATGTGAGCTGCATCTTGCCTGACTAGATCATACGTATTAAGAGCTACATTTCAATTCTGACCCACTCATGGCTCTTATGGTGGATTTGGAAACCTTTCTTCCAGATACCAGCTGTGTGTGTGCTGCCATGTCTCGTGGCTATTGTTAAAGTAGAGGACAGATGTGTCCATCCTTGTGCAGCACCTTCAGTCCTGCACTTCAAATTATTAAAGGTGGCTTTATAAAAAAAAAATCCCATGCCCAGACATCAAAACTCAGCCCTCCCCCCTTACTTCCAAAGTGCTTGATGTTTCCATTCCCTGCCCCCCACCTATGCAGCACTAAGCACGATTGCCAGGTGGCTAAGAAATAACATTAAAACAAACACAGTTTTACTGTGGTGAAAGAAAAAGCAAGAAGATACCAGTCAAAAAGGTCCCACTTAAAGTCATTAGCAGTCCATGGGAAGTGACTGAGCTATACCCAAAGATGGCATGGAAGGTCATAACCAGGGAGCTGGACTGTTGGATCTGTCATGAGATAGGGATCGGCTGGGTTTAGGGTGACCAGATAGTAAGTGTGAAAAATCGGGACGGGGGTGGGGTGTAATTGGCTCCTATATAAGAAAAAGCCCCAAATATCGGGACTTTCCCTATAAAATCAGGATATCTCGTCACCCTAGCTGTGTTTGAAGCTTCTTCTTGCCCTCTAGTACACCACCTGAAGGTGTTATTGAGGTTTCTTAAGGGAATTGTCCAAACAGGATGCCTTGAGCTGATATGGTGTCTCGGTGGATTACACACATCTTTAAATCAGTAGATGGGGCATGTCTTGCTCTTTAAGGAGCAGATCCTGCAAGGTAACTTGTAGCCTGGTGTCAGGAGAGGCAATGTTGGACAGAACTGGCAGCCAGGCCTGATTGCTCGGTCTCATTGTACCTGTTATACACATGATTTCAATCAAGTGAGTGTCTACTAGTCCTGTGTGAGAAGAGCTGAATCACACAAGGGAGCAGTATTCTGCTGCACAATAAATCTAGGCAAGCCCAGAGTTTCTTAGTGTCTGCGCATTAGCTCCCCAGGTATAACCAGCTAATTTGCTGATCCGGTTGCTTCTTGTTTTTTTCAGTAAAGTCTTGGTAATGTGTCCCTTGAAAGTCAAAGTATAGTCGAGTGTAACATGTAGGCACACAGGCTTTGGGTTGTGGCTCAGCCTATGCCCATTCAGAAAGATACTGCGCTGTTTGTTGGCCTTTGTGTTGAACAGGTATAATTATTTGGAAATTGTGGTTTTGGTACTAGGTTTAAGTCTTGCATCTTTTGTGTTGGCATTCAGGAGTTCTTCTAGGAGACTGAAATCCTGGTCATGTACTGCCAGATAGATGCCATCTGCATAGATGAAGTGCCTGGCAGTGGTGTTGGGAAGATCATTTGTGAAGAGGTTGAAAAGCGTTGGTGCTAGAACTAAGCCTTGAGGTAAACCATTGTTTTGAGACATAGGGGAGCTGGTTTTACATCCAAGTGAAACTTGGAACCAGCAGCCTCTCAACAGTTCCATAGCCACTACTACCCACTTCGGTAGGACCAATGACAATTTGTACAGCATGCCTGTATGCAAGATTGCGTCATACGCAGCAATAAAATACTGTACCTGATCTGGAACCCATTCTCAATGCAGGTAGTGAGTGCCAGCACTTGATCATAGGTGCTGCGGTTTGGTCTGAAACTTGCTTGATCCACATCTGGGGTTCTCAAACTGGGGGTCAGGACCCCGCAGGGGGTCGCGAGGTTATTACATGGGGAGTCGCGAGCTGCCGGCTTCTACCCCAAACCCTGCTTTGCCTCCAGCTTTTATAATGGTGTTAAATATATAAAAAAGTGTTTTTAATGTAAAGGGGGGGTCGCACTCAGAGGCTTGCTATGTGACGGGTCACCAGTACAAAACTTTGAGAACCACTGATCTACACTCACGATATCATCAACGGTGAAGGGAATTCTTTGAGAGATAAGCATTTCAAGTAATTTGTACATGCAGCTTAGCAAAAAGATAGGGTGGTAGCTTGTTCAAAGTCGATAGTCTCTCTCAGAGTTTGGCAAGGCTATTACTTTTGATCTACACCAGATCTTCGCTATTTTATTCTCCTTGCTGACTCTAGCTAGCCATTGTCTGCTAGTTTATCCCAGGTTCTTCAGGAATTTGGGAGAGATTAGCAAACCCATAGGTTTTACCTGTTTTCAATGTTTTAATTGCCCTTTTTATTTCAACTGTGGTGAAAGGCTGGAGATCCTCTTAAGTTTCAAGCATGCACTCTTTGTATCGACACATCATTTTATTCTTCTCTTCACCTCTCCTTCAAACTCTTTGTCCTTATCTGCCTTTGTGAAATTTATCCGGTGGGTAGCAATGCTATTTGGAGAAACTGGGTGATGGTACTGTGCCAAAAGTGGCTGAGCAGCACCAAGTTTTCTGATTAGTGCCAGGCTTTTTGGCTGGATCTTAATGTCTTTAGTTCTGTGGTAGCATGATGTATTTAGTTCCGCGATCGCCTGCTCCCATCTTGCTCTTCTGTTCAAGTTGTCGTAAAATATGCATAGCAATGTACTTCCTTCAAATTGCTTAAGGAGTTCTGCACATTCCTCATCAGGACAGGAAACGCAGATCTTATAACAACATCTTGGAACTGATTTCATGGCACCTTTGTGGATGGCTTTTGGGACCTGCATATAAACTTGGAGATACTGTGTAGGATGCAAATAAAACAGGGGTCTTTGAATTGTGTAAAAATGGGCCGATTTGTTTTCTTATCGTTCCAGTGAGGATTTTTATTGATACTCACAATAGCTATGGTTACTCCAACTTTGGTAAAGATCAGACAATGTTGACTATTAAGGAAGTTTTCCAATACATGGTTTATAGCTTGAAGTGGATGATTGCCCGTGCTGATGGTCTATGTGAAGTCAGGGGAGAAATCTTGCTTCCATCTGGCAGAATGAAAAGTACCCCTTTGTTTTGGATCATGGATGAGGTAAATATCATAGAGCAAGGCCCATTTCTAAAGGTCAGCTCTGGCTCTCTGTATTCACTGGTGGTGTGGTAAGCTATTAAAATCTCCAACGACGATGGCAGGTTGTGGGAGCTTAGGAAGAATATTTGGGAAAGGCCAGGGTTGGTTGGGGGTTTGTACACATTTGCCACACTGGAATGACTGACTCAGGCCTGGTCTACACTACAAACTTAGGTCAACGGAAGCTGCATTAAGTCAAAGTAATAATGTATGTGTCTACAATCCCGAGTCCCTTCCGCTGACCTAAGTCGCCTGTAAAGTCGACTTCTGTATTCCACCTCTGTGAGAGGCGTAGTGCTTGATTAGACATTCATGGGTTGACATGGGGATAGTATAGACACTGTGTTGTGTAATTCGAATGAATTGGCCTCCAGGAGGTGTCCCACAGTGCTCGGCTGTGACCGCTCTGGAGAGCACTTTCAACTCCACTGCATGTGAGCCAGGTACACAGGAAACAGCCAGTCCCCTGTTAAAGCCCTGGGAACTTTTGAATTTTCATTTCCTGTTTGATCAGTGTGGACTGCTCGCCAGCACAGCTGATCAAGGCCGCAAACGCACTCCAGCATGGAGTACACAAGAGGTGGTGGATCTTATTGCTGTATGGGGAGAAGAGTCTGTTCAAGCACAGCTTCAATCCAGCAGAAGAAATGCTGACATCTATGCCAAGATCACGCCAGGAATGGGGGAGAAAGGCTGCACCAGAGAAACGCAGCAGTGCCGTGTGAAAATAAAGGAGCTTCGGCAAGTGTACCAGAAGACAAGGGAGGTGAACAGTCATTCTGGTTCTGCCCCAGACACATGCTGCTTTTACAAGCTGCATGCAATTCTCAGTGGCAACCCCACCACTACCCCAAAACACAGCATGGATACCACCCAGGAGTCCCAGATGACCTTGGGCAACAGCAAGGATGACACTGTTAACAAGGAGGATGCGAATGGGAGGCGGGCAATCAGAGGATCCATTCTCCCCAGCAGCCAAGAACTGATTTTAACCCTCGAGCCAATCCCTTCACAGGACCAGTTTGCGACAGAGCGTGATGCCGGGGAAGGCACCTCTGGTGAGTACACATTTCCAGTTAAACTGTAGGGGTTACATGTTATTTTTTATGTTTAATCTGAACAAAAAATGTGTAGTGGGTGTCAGTGGCTACTCCATCTACGCAGAGGGTGCTCCCCCTCAGGGATGGCCCAGGAATCCTCCATGGAGATCTCTAGGAAGCTTTCATGGAGACACTCTGCAATCCTTTGCAGAAGGTTTCGGGGAAGGGCTGCCTTATTTCTTCTACCACAGTAGGACACTTTCCCAGGCCACTCCTCTATTAACTGTACTGGTATCATTGCAGCACACAGCATTGCAACATAAGGACCAGGTCTGTACCCAGACGCTTGCAGCATCTGCTCCCTTGCCACCTCTGTTACCCTCAAGCAGGGCCGGCTCCAGGGTTTTGGCTGCCCCAAGCAGCCAAAAAAAAAAAAAAAGCCGCGATCGCGATTGCAATCTGCGGCGGCAATTCGGCGGGAGGTCCTTTGCTCCCAGTGGGAGTGAGGGACCGTCCGCCGAATTGCCGCCGAATACCTGGACGTGCCGCACCTCTCCAGAGCGGCCGCCCCAAGCACCTGCTTGCCAGGCTGGTGCCTGAAGCCAGCCCTCTGCCCTCAAGAGAATGATATCGCATAGGGTCACCTAGGGGAAACAGGGGAAGTTTTCAGTGCTAGCCCTTAAACCGCAAACAATTCAACAAGTAATCTGCCCCCCTTTGGTGAAATTGGTGTCACACAGCCACACTTTCCCTAATGTGCCGCTGCTGTGGTTAGAAGCAGCATTGAAAAAAGGGGAGGTGGCTTCCTGTTTGTCTCCCTTCCCCGCAACTTGGTGCCGCCTTTGTAAAGAACAAACTATTTGGGGGCTTTACACTACACTTTGTCATCAAGCACCATCCAGGTTGCTAGGGGAAAGAGGGCATTTCTCTAGTGCCAAACTGTGCTCCCAAGTCTGTCTTCACAAAAGCAGCAGCACAAGACCTCTTGCCCATGCCTCGTGGCCGTACTCACCATGGCTGGAGCAGCAAACCGACTCTTGCAATAGCCAGCAGTAGTGATTATGTTGTGGCTTGCAGTGAAGTGTATTAAGGGTTTTTGTTTTTTTATAAAAAAATCAACCTTACACCAGAAACAATGTATTCATTGTCAATGTACCCTTGTGCTTTGCATTCCTTGCAGCTGAAACTTGTCCGTCTGCGCATCCTCCACACGGGGACAGAGACTTTCACAGATTAGAAGGCAGAAAAAGAAGACTCGGGAGGACATGTTCAATGAGTTAATGTAGGTCTCTGAGACTGAAAAGATGGAGCTCAGAGCATGGAGGATTTCACTGTCCAAGAACCTGGCATGCAGGAAACAAGAGCATGCCACACAGGATGAAATGCTACAGATTACGAAGGAGCAATCAGACATGTTGAGGAATCTGGTTGAGTTTCAAGAAAGGCAGCTGGGTGAATTTGCTGCCATCATCGCCCAGTTCTCAATCCTCCTTCCCCAAATGTCCTATGAGGCGGAGTATGGGGGAGTTCGGTATCCCTTGCACTCAACACCAAGGGAGATTAGAAAGAACAGAAAATGCCCATTCCCAGAACTTTGATTGTTACTGCAGTGCATCTGTAAGCAAGCTTTCCTTGTTTTTCCCCTCACACTGCTATCTTATTTTTCTTTGCTGTCTGTGTGTGTTTGTGTGCATAATAAAATGAAATGTACTGAGTAGAAAAGGCTCTTTAATCATTCCACACACGGTGGTTGGTGGGGGTGGAGTTTACAGGAGAGGAAATGTAATGGAGAGGACAGTTTGGTAAGGAACAACACAGATAAGTCTCACATTACTCTGTCTCATTGCTGAAACTGGTTTTCAAAGCCTCACGAGACACAGAGCCCCTCAGTGTGCTCTTCTTATTGTCCTGGTATCTGGTTGCTCAAAATTGGCTGCCAAGTGATCTGCCTCAACACCCCACCCTGGCAGAAATTTTTCTCCCTTTGTTTCACAGATACTATGGAGCACACAGCAGGCAGCAATAACAATGGGGATATTGCTTTCACTGAGGTCTAACCTAGTAAGCAAACACTGCCAGTGACCTTTTAAATGTCCAAAGGCACATTCCACCACCATTCTGCACTTGCTCAGTCTATGGCTGAACAACAAGGAGTCTGGTGGCACCTTAAAGACTAACAGATTTATTTTGGGCATAAGCTTTGGTGCGTAAAAACCTCACTTCTTCAGATGCACGAAAGCTTATGCCCAAATAAATCTGTTAAGGGTCCACCAGACTCCTTGTTGTTTTTGTAGATACAGACTAACACGGCTACCCCCTGATACTGGTCCTTACTGCTGTCCAGTCTGCTGGTGTATGGCTTCATGAGCCATGGGAGCAAGGAGTAGGCTGGATCTCCCAGGATCACGACTGGCATATCAACATCATCAATGGTTATTTTACGGTCTGGAAAGAAAGTCCCTGCTTGCAGATTATTGAACAGACCTGTGTTCCTAAAGATGCACACACCAGCCATGATTTTATAGCCCTCTATCATATCATCTCTTAGTCATCTCTTTTCCAAGCTGAAATGTGCAAATCTTTTTAATCGCTCCTAATACGGAAGCTGTTCCATATTCTTAATCATTTTTGTTGGCCTTCTCTGTACCTTTTCCAATTCTAATAAATCCTTTTTGAGATGGGGTCACCAGAACTGCATGCAATATTGAAGGTATGCGTGTACCATGGATTTATATAATGGCATTATGATATTTTCTGTCTTATTATCTATCCCTTTCCTAGTGCTTCCTAACATTCTATTCACTTATATGACTGCCGCTGCACACTGACTGGATCTTTTCAGAGAGCTATCCATAGTGACTCCAACGTCTTTTTCTTGAGTGGTAAGAGCTAATTTAGTCCCCATCATTTTGTATTTATAATTGGGATTATGTTTTCCAATGGGCATTACTTTGCATTTATCAACATTAAATTTCATCTGTCATTTTGCTCGCAGATGAAGAAAACAGCTACAATCCCACATACACATTTTGGTGATTGTCTGCACAAAAGTGTGGACAGCCTGTACTTTGGCTATTTCAGCACTGTTTTAGTTTACAAATTTGCACTGTCTCATGTCAAATCAAAGTTTATTATTTGCAGCTGCACTCATTAAGGTCCAGCTCTCCGTAATACCATCCTTTCCTAATAAAATCAATTCAAGGTATATGCATTAAGGTGTCTCCACCTCTGCCTTCCATCAATCAGTGAAGCTGTCTCCCTTATTCTCACAAATATTGTGCAAAACACAGCTAACAGCCATAACATGAGGCAGATATCCTTCAAAAGTCTCCAGACTTGTAATGAGACACCTCTACCTTCCCTTCAATTTTCCAAATGCACACTCCTTCTGCAGCTATTCAGGGTACACTTAAATAGCTCTTTTCCCTTATCCAACTGCCTTGTAACAAAGCCTCATAAGCCAGGAAATCCACAGATAGGACGGATCTCCCAGAATAGCAGTTGAAACCACCATTAATGTTCATAGTGGTTTTGGGAGTAAAAGTTCCATTTTTCATTGCAGAAAACAGATGTGAGTTTCTAAAGATTCTGGCTACACAGACCTTTCCTGATCACCCCACATTAATAAACTTGCCATGGTGATCAACCAGGCCTTGTATAACCATGGAGAAATACCCATTTTTGTTGATGTACACCACGCCCTGGGAGGTGGGGATAAATAATAGGCACATGGGTCCCATCAATGGCCCCTGTACAATTTGGGAACCCCAAGTGTTCAAAGCCATCAATAACCTTCTGCTCATTGTCAAGTTTTATGACCCAGAGTATTAGTACCCCCTCAATAGCAGCACACACCTCCATAACAACCCTGGCAATTGTTTTACAAACTGGTTAGCTACTGACTGGCAGCAGTCAAGGGTGGACAACTTCCAGAGGGTGATGGCCACACACTTCTCCATATTGAGTGAGACTCTCATGTTAGTGGTCTAGTGCTACAGCTCCAGGTGAGCTCTCTGCAGATTTCCAGAAAGTGTCCTTCCACATCCCGAAGTTCTGAAGACAATGCTGGTCATCCCAGGTCTGCATCATTATCCTGTCCTACCAGTTGGAGCTGTTTGGCTGCATCAAGAAGTGGCATACCACTGAGTCAAGCTGGTCCAGGAAACAGTCATGCAGAAATAATTGGTTTCATTCTCCTACACCAGAATCTGTGTGGTGTCACGATAGTGAACTTCCATCTCCTCCATAGTTACCTGCCTGCTTGATTCCAATACCTCTGGAGCACCCTATTCATCTTAATAATGGCCAGGATCCTGGTGATCAGTAGTTCTTCCTCTATGCTTCCTGACAGCTGTTAGACATTTGTTTGAAACTCAAACAGTTTGAAAATGATTCTGGACAGCAAAAGTCAGACAAATTATGGGATATTGTGGAAGGAATCATGGGAGCTTGACCCCAAATCACAGAATTCCAGTTGGTATCCCACAATGCATGATAACCCATAATGCATTGAGCCTAATGGCAGAACACTGCATCTTGGGATACCTGCCCAGAATGCTGTGTGTTTATTTTGAAAAAGCAAAGTGCTGTGTGGATGCTATGATTCAGAAGGTAAGTAGCTTAAGCTGTTTTAGACAAAGCAGTGAGGATGCACTCTTTTGGTTTAGTTATACCTATATAATTTAGTAAAAATAGAAAAAAAAACTATGTTGGGGGGCGGGGGAAACTTTCCTGCAGACAAGGTCTCAGTTTACCAATCAGGCTGATTGCAAAAGCAGGGCACTGGACTCAGTAACTGAGGAGGTCCCTTCCAGTCTTATGTTCCAATATGCAAAATGCAGACTGTACTTAACACAGTTCTTCAGAGGGGTTTCCTGGGACTTACTTCACTAATGTATATAAAGTGCTTTAAAAGTTATTTTACTAATGAAAGGAAAATATTTTCATTTCACTAGTGATCTCCAGTTGGTTGTTTCATTTTTAATTTAGGATAATGTATATTTATAAAGTGATTTATGTTGCCCTTTAGATGCTGACATAGATGTGACTTGTGTGTGTTCATGCATGTACATTTTGTTTCAAAGTTGTTAATGCTTCCACTCCGCTAATACTAGTGAACTAACACTAGTGCACTTTGCTAAATATAAAGACTATTCTATTTTTTTAACTGTGAAAATATATCTGAAGCAAAGAAGGTGGTTTAATAACAAAGGAGGAGTTTAGTATTGTCATGGTGGGGGAGGACAGCAGCTCCTCAGCTGGTGTAAACTGTCATAGCTCCAGTGACTTCAAATGGAGATATCACAATTTACACAAGCTGAGGATCTATGTTTGCAATTGTGATATAATGAAGATTATAACTCCCTCCCAATTCCCCCTCCAAACAAACAAATGAAACTAAACAGGAAACAAGATTTTTACCCAGAGTAGCTTTCTAACCCTTCTCCATCCTTAATTTTAGCTTAATTCCTATGGCCACAGATGGGAGAAGAATCAGGATAGAGGTTGAATATTAAAACTGACATGGAAGCCTACAACTGTCTTGGGATAAGGAACAAATAGGCAGTGGGCAGTCAGGGTAATCAATTCATCTTAAATTTAAGGAAACCACTCATAAGTCATATTTAGAGATTACCTGAATTAATTCATTAAAGATAAACTATGCCAAAATTCCTTGTACTGATTTATCACAGATGAACTTTCACTTAAGAAGGAAAGACTAGATTTTGATTTTCCCATCAGAGTTGTTTTTGTAACTTTCTCTATTTACTGGCTGGCATGGTCATGTGGACTTACAGCTACTGATTAGAATGGAAAGTATCTGAAACAGTTCAATGGCTATATAAGCCTTAGCAGCAATGTATGAGAGCGAGAATAAAAAATAACCAGATTAAAAGGGAAAATGAAACATAAAAGACCAGTTCTACAACCTTTATTCAAGAAGGGCCAGATTCTGAAACCCATACTCACACTAAGTAACACTATACTCCACAAAACACACCGATGACTGGAGTGGGAATATTCATTGAGTAAGATACTACTCAAAATTAATTGGATCCATAATGGTTGTAGGATCAGGATCATAAAGCATACAAAATGGAAATTTATAAATAATATTAAGATGAAATTTTACTTCAACAAATTACAAAATATTAGTTAGGAAGTTTTTTTTCCGTTTTAGCTTGATGTATCTAGACTTCTTGTAAATGAAGTTACTTATATGGGCCCAGATTGTGGTTTTAGACATATGCTTATCTGTAAGTCAATTGAAGTCCAGCACCCAGATTAAACACATGCATAAAGCTTTGTAGGATTGAGACCAAACAGCCCAATGCAGCAATCCTAATTGATGCGAGTAACCTTTACTCACACAAGCAAACATATTTAACTCAAAGAGATTGCAGACAAGAGCGAGGTTTGTAGAATGAAGTCCTTGGTTTGTGGAAATTCTGTTTGAGATAATTTTGCTTGGAGATTCTATAAATGACATACTGAGACAAATTACTGTACTTACAACTGTCAAATTTCTAATAGTTTTTAAAAATTTGGGCAAGAACTACTTAACCAACATTAGATTCAGATCAAACATAGAACCTGTTCATAAACAAAACTAAATAGCTAACATCTGGAGGAAGCGCACTAACATATAGTCAGCCATATTAATCAATCACAGCCAGTTCTCCCCCCCAGTAATCTAGCAGCAAAAATATCATCCAACTATCAAAATCTTAGGGCCTGATCCTGCAAAAACTTACACATGGGAGTAACTTTACCCATGCAACAATCCCATTGAACTCAATAAGGCCAGTTGTGTGATCAGTTACTGATGTGCTTGTTTGCAGGAACAGTATCTTAGGTATCATTTTAAAGAAAGAGCACGATAAAGACCAAAGCAGCCAGCCCACCAAACCTCATAATCTGATTCCAGCTACAATCATGGTGGTCACAATGGGCCTGATTACCCCTTTGCTCAGGAGGTGACTCATATGGAAGAAAATTTCCTCTCATTGAGTTCCACCGTGGTTGTTCACTGTGGGGGCTGGTTTGCCCCCCTAGAATAGGCTGTGGGAGCAGTGGAAGGCCACGTCAACATATAGGTGCTACGCCTCATGCTTCAAAAACAGTGACCCTGGTCCCTGTCTTCAAAGGAGCTGCACTCTTGGCTGCAGCTACACTGAGGTTCCCTCTTAAAGGTTCCCTCTTTGTAAGCTACATTGGATACAGGAGGCATAACGTGTATCCTGTTTCATTCACGAATGAAGCTGACTGCAGGTTAAGTTGAATAAGACAAACTTTATTAAACTCTGTGCACTGCTCTGTCCATGTGGCTGAGTTACTTCCAACCTAACACCCTGCATTCCCTGCTTTTCTGGTGTCCCATCAAATAACAATCCCTCCAGGGAATATAGGCCCTCTGACTCCAGTTCCACTGATCACGATACAACTTCCCAATTTTACAAGCATTTTAATATAAACATTAAAAACAAATAATTGACAACCAGATGTCCACTCTATGTCCCTTCAGCCAGAGGTGCTTGCACATAGTCAAGTTGGAGGCTTGTCTTTACCACTGACATAGCCTGTTATTTAACCTGTCTTTGAGATAGTTTGGTCTCCTCAACAGGCAACCACATTGGTAGTAACCACTCTCTGTCTCCCCATCACTTGAATCTAGCAAACTGTCTCTCTGTGAAATCTCCTCCCTTCCTGTGGGGTTGGCCTCCGGATGGTTCTGTCTCTCCATTCTGTGAGGATCTCTGTAGGCTCTTGATGAGTGTTGAGTCTACTGGCTCATAAGTTTCTCTTGTTCCAAATTAGGGAGACTCTCAAGTCCCCAAAATTGGACATAGCAGCCAGTGTGCATAAGCGGTAACACAAGGGTATCTCCCTCCCCTTCAGACTGGTATCTAGTAAAAATTGCTCCACCATTTTGTTCTGCTTTGGGGAGCAACAGGTCCTAGGATCGCTGTGGGGCTTGAGGCAGCGGTGAGCTTTAGAGTGGTGCAGACCTCTCTGCTTTGTTCCCCAATAAGATAAAAGAATAGTTTTAACTTTCCTGCAGTTGTCATCCTCCTGCATGGCCAGGTGTGTGTATAGCACACACTCCTCCTTCCACCAGGTCCATTGTTGGACTAGGTTTGTGTCTGCAAAATCTGGGGCTTCAGACCAAATCCATGGCTTCACACTGCCAGCTGCTGCACTTCAGAGAACTCACAACTCATGTACTGCCACCACTTTTCATTCACAATGAGTGAAGCTGAATTCCTATGAAGCTGAGCAAGTGAAACTTTATTAAACCCCTTGGACTGCTCTGTCCACATGCCTGAGTCGGTTCCAACCTAACTGCACTTATTCTCCCAGTGTTCCATCCATAACACTCCCTCCTGGAAACATGGTCCCTCTGAATTTATTTTCACTGACCATGACACATCCTTCCTGGGCCTGTCACCTTCTCGCTCAGTCTCTCACCATTCAATCTCCATGGAACAGCAGGAGTTCTGCATACAGATCTGGGTACACAATTCCCTCCAAGGAGAATACCATGTTCTGCTTTTACACAGCAAATAATGATGATAAAAAATGGGAATATGGCAGAACAAGGGATACAACAGTGAAAGGCGATGCAATAGCAATATATGCCTTTGTTGTTGGTGGGGGTAGTTATTTTGTAAAACGCAATGACCAGAACTGAGTCTGGGGAGAGTTTAGCATGTTTGAACTTGCAGAATTTTCACTGCATTGTCCCCTTGAAAGGGAGCAGTGAGTAGCTTTGCAGAGGTGTCAGGAGCACTGACCCCAGCTCATGTTATATCTGTCTGTCTACAAATGTCTTTACAAGAACACTCATCTCTGTGATATCTAACCACTTATGTCCTGAACCAAAGCCCACTGACATCAACAGAAAGATATCAGTGGGCTTTGAATCTGGCATTTAATGAAAATGTCTTTCTCAGAGCAGTTTATTAGCCACATCACGGTTTTTAATCACAATAAACAACAGTTCTATTGTCTCTACAAGTGAAAACAAAAACAACACTAATACAAAGGCAACTTAATTTAAGTCACACTTATGTATGAAAATGTTTTAGTTTCTGTTATTATAAGTAATACCTAAAATTATTAGGATTAAGATACTTAAGTAACATGTAAGATTAAATCTATTTTTATCCAGACTGTTTACTTGTGCATATGACAGCACTTTGTGTATGGTCAGTTTAACCTTTATTTTGTGCAGATGTATCATACAGCAACAGGGGAGGAGAGACAGTTAAAAATAATATAGGAAAATGATCACCAAATCACAAAAATTATACTTTTAACTTATTTTTAAATAGACTAGATTGCCAGTTGACAGAGTCAGCTCTCTACACCCATTGAAGTGGATGGCAATATTCCTTGAATCAGGCACTATATCAATAAATCATAAATGATGGTGTGCTCAGCAATGTGTATAATAGAAACTAGACTGTAAATTAACTGCTTGTTTAAAGACACTGAATCTGCACATGATGTATGTCATGGCAGAATCTGGCCTATTATTCTTATTGACAAATATACTTTAGGAGCGTGGAGGTTCTGCAGGCATGGGGAAAGGAGGAAGCTGATACTTCCTTTTTCTCCCACAAAAGCCAGAATCCACACGTTTCGCTCCCCTCTCTTTATGAAAACAGAGAGAGCATTGGCCCAGAACCAGGATCTTCTTATTAAGGGGCTTTAAAAATCAACAGGGGTAGCTTAAAAAAAAAAAACAACAACAACCTACCACTTTATAGGTAGCCATTTTTAAAAGTGAATTTTAATAAAGATGAACTCCTTACGGAAAGCATTCAAATTACTCTTTGGTACTTTTAAACGTTTCTTTGATGACAATTCTCCCTTAGTACTCATTGTTTTATGAACACACATTCAAATATTGTCTACAAATATAATTTTTTCTTCATTTACGCATACTGTACAATTACACAAAGCATCTAATATTGCCATAGATTGCTTTTACAACTGTTAGTACAGTTTTAAGATGATAAAGTATTGCCACCATATAAAGTTCTGCCAGTATCCATGTTTTATATTTTAAAATATTACATATTCTGTAAGACACTCCATGTCCAAATGCCAGTTCCCCTTTATTATTTTTTGAAAAAACATGCCATTGGTAATGTTACTACTTAAATACTACTTAAATAGATTGCTGACTGTCTTTATTCAGCACATGAACACAAACATGGAAACAATAAGACAGTATTTGCTTATGGCAGAAGAACAGTGTTTCCACAAAGCAAAAATTAAAAAAGACAAGTTTGTTAGAACTTTTCTGGATGTTATTAGATAGGAACTGCAGTCATTGCAAAATCTGACTTTTGGCTAACAAAGATTTGAGTTTCTTTTGCAAAGGATTGCATCTCCCAAAAGCTTTTTATGAATACTGATAGTGTTGATTATTCACAGGAAACAGCACAACTGAAAAACAAGCAAATGCTTTATTTTGTATTAAGGTGACAAACGAGTGACAGATCACTTACCATTCACTGTTCAGACTTGTGTTCACTAGAACATTAAAACAATAGAAATTAAAGAATTTGTTTCCCACCCAAAAATAAATATGCTCACTATCGCTACTATATTTATGGATTTTTCAGTATTTCTTATATAAGAAAGCATCATCTTTGGGAGTTCATCACTCAGTGATAAGTTTGCCCTGGACTAAAATGGGATATCAAAATCCCAGTAGTGTTTTTTCTATCCAAGATTTCAAATAGTTATATTTAAATTGTATGCATACACAAACACGCACACAGCAAACAACAACAAAAATTAATTAAATGTAGTTTACTAGTTTTTGGAAGTGTTTTGGCACTAATAATTGAACACTTTTTTTAATGCCACTTTATATGCCATTAGCCCCTATTACGGAATATATTCTGATTTTTAAAAGAAACCCAACAGCACCAAAAAAGTTTTTAAAAATAGCTAGTTCATAAGAGGAGGTGACCTTTCCCATAATTTTAACACTATTCATATAATACTGAGTCAATATTATTTATTGTTATGAAACACTAATATCTCAAAGATTATGAACTATCATGTCAAAAAATTAAATTCCTTAATGAGACAAATACACAATAGATTAAGTTAAAAGAAAAAAAATCTTCAGAAGTGTATGTACTCTTTACACAATACATGGAATATAGGTATTTGTAACTGAACAACAACAAAACAAATGAACCTATATGGTAACAGTGTGTCCGGCTGAAATCCACAAAGCAAGGAAGTTCAGAGAAATGAGTGATGTTCCATCCTTAATGCATTCTATTCTGCTTATGTATTTATGGACTCTCCCATCAGAGGTTGATTTCACACCACAGACCTGATCCAAAACACACCAAGTCAATGGAACGACGTCCACTGACTGCCAGGAGCTTTGGATCAGGTTCACCTGAGCTGCAACAACAATAAAATCATCTTTGTGGAGCACTGTTCACACAAAGCCAGTTTGCACAGCTCACTGCAGTCTAACTAATGTCACATTAAGTCCAAGTAAAAACAGAGTTTCAGCTTCAAATAGAATTCACATGCGGGTTGTGGGTTTAAGACATGTCCTTAATGTTATCTTAGCATTTTTAATGCATGTATCACAGTTATACCCTTCAAAAGTCAGGACACACTATTTCTAAAAAAATACAAGCTGTAGTTAACTGGCAATCAACTTAAAAGCGACTTTGTATATGGCAATTTTTATTTTGTTAGAAAAGCAGTTCACCTTTTTTAAACCTCCAAAAATGATTTAATAAAGGGCTTGGACACCAGAAAAGAGGCAGAATGTTGTTCACAAAACAAGAGAGGGCTTTAAACAAAAACAAAAAAAAAAAGGTTTATTTAAAAAAAAAAAATAAAAAAAAGAGCTGATCTTATTCTCCAAGTGAAATCAATGGCAAAACTCCCACTGACTTCAATAAAGCAGGATCAAGCCCAAAGTCAACCACATATATATCGTTTTAAAGGGATAGTAAAACTTTGAGTCCTGAAATAACAATTAATACAGTCATAAAAGCTGGTGAAAGAAAAGCCCCATTGTTGTGAATTATGTGTCTTGTCTCTTCTCCTGGTCTCTGTGTTCACAGACTACAGGAAAGATCTGACAGTGAAACAAAGCAACATCAAGTCTGAAACTTACACTTACACAGTTATCAATGGATTTACATTGCTGTAAGCAAAATCAGAATCAGTCCCACCCTCCCGAGGTTTTGCAAGACAAGGGAAAGTGATGACTCCATCATCCTATATTCGCATCTAAGTCAACCTACTACAGTTATGCCACCTAATCCTGGTCCATTAACTTTAATTGCCACATTTCTTCCATTTAGGGTGACCAGACAGCAAATGTGAAAAATCAGGACAGGGAATGGGGAGTAAAAGGAGTCCATATAAGAAAAAGCCCCAAAATCAGGACTGTCCCTATAAAATCGGGGCATCTGCTCACCCTACTCCCATTCCTGGGTTACAGAATGAGACCACTTGTTGGTTTCAACCTTTCCCTAAAACCTTGGAGTGGGGAGGGGGCAGAGGAATTATCAAGGGGGTACAAAGATTCCAGGCTCACTACTTTTTGATTCTGATTTCAGTGTTTCATTATGAAAATGGAAATAAAATCCCTAAATAACCTTATTCATAAGACACAAAACAATGTTGGACTCTCTTATCAC
Organism: Malaclemys terrapin pileata; assembly: GCF_027887155.1. NCBI lineage: Eukaryota > Metazoa > Chordata > Testudines > Emydidae > Malaclemys > Malaclemys terrapin. Next base: position 179,513,677 of record NC_071507.1, on the reverse strand, counting down.
TCTGCCTCAGGAACTTAGCCTTACACCCAGAAAAAAAAAATAAACAAACAACAAGCAAGGCAGAGCATAAGGGAAACGGGAACAAGCTCTCCCATATGTAGGTGCTCTCCTTTCCAATCCCTTCATCCAAGCCCCTGTCTACAAAGAAGCTGACAATAGCTCAGGTTCCTGCTTTACAAATTTGTCCCTTGTATTTCAGGTGCCCTAGCATTTGCCCTAATAGTGCAACTGTCCCCACCATCTCTCCTCCTCCTCCTGTTTGTGGGACTGGAACACAAGCGCCTCAATCCTGGATATTCCCAGCTGATGCTAATTTATGACCTGAATCCCTCTCCCCCCTTACTCTGTTGCTGCTGCCCACATTTCCTCACTCCTCTTGTTAGGGAGCTACCAGCTACTCTCCCCTGCACCCTTATTCCTAGATGCTGTTAATCTCTCCCCTATGCTGCTACTGCTGCTTTCCCTTCTGTTGAGCAGACTGTACAGATTTGCAAGTTGAAGGGGACCTTACCTCTGAGACCTTCTTTGTTGCTCTGCCTGTTGTGTGACCACGTTGGGAGCAGGGGATAATGGATATTAGGGAAGTCTGAGCCTCCTCTTGCTGTTAGCAACGTACTCTGGAGAGAAAGCTAGAGATGCTGCTCTCTCCCCCTCTCCCCTCCCAGTCCCAGCCTCCTCCTGCCGCTGCCCCCTCCCTCCCATCCACAAACTCAAGCTCTATATGCACTCCAATTCAACAAGGCATCTCTCACCATCAGCTACCTTAGGGCTCAAGATCACAAGCCAGCCCCCTTCCCTCACCAGTGCCTTGCCTCACCCCTGCTTCCCACTGCACATGGTATCTTCCCAACTAGTCCTGCCTTATTTAGATTTAGGATCTGGGCAATTTCAGCAACTGCAGAAGGCAAGAGTTATGAGGGGGAGAAGGTGTGCAAGAGAGAACAGAGACTTGAGAAAATCGTCTGAAGAACTGGCAGCCTTTGTTCTGACGTGTGTGTGTGTGTGTGTGTGTGTGTGTGTGTGTGAGTGTGTGAGAGAGAGAGAGAGAGAGAGAGAGATCTATCCCATTCACATGAGGCAAAACTTGTCACTTGGAAATTATTTTCAAACTTCTGTACAAATGGTATCTATTTAGAGTGAGAACCCTGGATGTTTAGTTTCACACAAAACCAATTTGCATATTATTTATGCTGTATGTTTACCTCTGCCATTTTTGAAAAAAGTTACTAACCTTTTTCCTTGCAAAGATAGACTTGAAAATCTAAACTAATATAAACTGATGATGCAAACCACTCCCTAAGGTTAAAAACTTGTTACTGATTTTTTCCCCCCTAAAGATCACAAGTTATTCACAGGCCTCTTACTGACACTCAGCAGTATCTTTAAGGTCCAGAAAACACAGTAATAATTCCTTTAATTTCTTGTCCCTACTTTGACTATGTGCTCTCTCAGACTGCTAAGTATCAGAAAAAAGAAGAACATGAGTACTTGTGGCACCTTAGAGACTAACAAATTTATTAGAGCATAAGCATAAGCTTTATAGCTATATGCATCCGAAGAAGTGGGCTGTAGTCCATGAAAGCTTATGCTCTAATAAATTTGTTAGTCTCTAAGGTGCCACAAGTACTCCTGTTCTTCTTTTTGCAGATACAGACTAACACGGCTGCTACTCTGAAAACTAAGTATCAGAGGGATAGCTGTATTAGTCTGAATCTGTAGAAAGCAACAGAGGGTCCTGTGGCACCTTTAAGACTAACAGAAGTATTGGGAGCATAAGCTTTCATGGGTAAGAACCTCACTTCTTCTCAGACTGTTGTCATTCTTCCCAGTTTCAATGTGTGGCAGCTACTTCAGGTGACCAGTGTGAGGTTTACAAAAAAAAAAAAAACTGGATAAAAACGGGTTATTTCCTTCACTGCTCTGCCCCAGTCAGACATGAAGAAGATGTAGTTATGTTTTATCAGAATACTGAAGATCTCATGTTTCCTGAATAACACTCTCATGCCCTCATATACCTGTTGAGCAGAAGAGATCTCTATGGTGTACTGAAGAAGACAGCCCCTGGGGCAGAGAAAATTGTTCACAGCAATCTTCTGGATCCTCTCAGAAAGCTACGCCAGAGTTGCTCTAGGGAGAGTCCATCCACCCCTGCCGTAGCAACATCCACCTCTGTGAGCAAGTCAGTAAAGTCTATCAAATAGATCAGAAATTTGCTGACAGATTTAAAAAATAATAATCAACATGAACTCTTTATCTTCATTCAGTGCTGGCAGATCATCAACTAATACAAACAGTGTACTTTTTACTCTATATTGAGGCCTATAACCTGATTGACTGAAGTCATGGAAATCAGAGAGTTGAAGAAATGGCCAGAATTGCCCTGTCATAGTTGTCTCAATGATTTCCCCCCAAAATGGGAGATTGGATACCTATTAACTAATCTGATAGCCTCAAGGATTGGTTACTTGAGCCGTGGCCTTGCAGTAGCTTCTGTACAAGCCTCTGGTATCCTGTACTCCTGAAGGAAACATCACTATTAGGACTGGCACACAAATAAAAAAAATAATGATTAATCGCAGTGTTAAACAATAATAGAATACCGTTTATTTAAATATTTTTGGATGTTTTCTACATTTTCAAATATATTGATTTCAATTATAACACAGAATACAAAGTGTACAGTGCTCACTTTATATTTATTTTTATTACAAATATTTGCCTTGTAAAACAAATAGTATTTTTCAATTCACCTAATACAAGTACTGTAGTGCAATCTCTTTACCATGAAAGTTGAATGTAGAATTCAAAAAATAACTGCATTCAAAAACAAAAAGTCCACTCAGTCCTATTTCTTGTTCATCCAATCGCTCAGACAAACAAATTTGTTTACATTTGCAGGAGATAAAGCTGCTTGCTTCTTGTTTACAATGTCACCTGAAAGTGAAAACAGGAGTTCATGGCACTGTTGTAGCTGGCATTGCAAGATATTTACATGCCAGATGCGCTGAAGATTCATATGTCCTTTCATGTGTCACCCACCATTTCAGAGAACATGGATCTATGCTGATCACAGGTTCTGCTTGATAACAATCCAAAGCAGTACGGACCCACACATGTTCATTTTCATTGTCTGAGTGAGATGCCACCAGCAGAGGGTTGATTTTCTCTTTTGCTGGCTTGGATTCAGTAGTTTCCACATCGGAGTGTTGCTCTTTTAAGACTTCTGAAAGCATGCTCCACACCTCATCCCTCTCAGATTTTAGAAGGCACTTCAGATTCTTAAACCTTGGGTCAAGTGCTGAAGCTATCTTTAGAAATCTCACATTGGTACCTTCTTTGTATTTTGTCAAATCTGCAGCGAAAGTGTTCTTAAAACGAACATGTGCTGAGTCATCATCCGAGACTACTATAACATGAAATATATGGCAGAATGTGGGTAAAATAGAGCCGGAGACATACAATTCTCCCCCAAGGAGTTCAGTCACAAATTTAATTAATGCATTATTTTTTTAACGATCGTCATCAGCATGGAAGCATGCCCTCTGGAACGGTGGCCAAAACATGAAGGGGCATATGAATGTTTAGCATATCTGACATGTTAATACCTTGCAATGCCAGCTACAAAAGTGCCATGCGAACGCCTGTTCTCACTTTCAGGTGACATTGTAAATAAGAAGTGGGCAGTATTATCTCCCATAAATGTGAACAAACTTGTTTGTCTGAGCTGAATGAGAAGTAGGATTGAGTGGATTTCTGGCTCTAAAATTTTGCATTGTTTTGTTTTTGAGTGCAATTATGTAACAAAATAATCCTAATTTGTAAATTGCACATTCATGATAAAGAGATTGCACTACAGTACTTGTATGAGGTGAATTGAAAAATACTGTTTCTTTTGTTAATCATTTTTACAGTGCAAATATTTGTAATAAAAATAATGATATAAAGTGAGCAGTGTGCACCTTGTATTCTGTGTTGTAATTGAAATCAATATATTTGAAAATGTAGAAAAACATCCAAAAATATTTAACAAATTTCAATTGGTATTCTATTGTTTAACAATGTGATTAAAACTGTGATTAATTTTTTTAATCACTGTGGCAGGGCGACGACTCACCGGCACAGCGCTTCCTGCTGGTCGTCCAGTGAATTAGCTCATCCAGCACTGAGCGCCCTCTTCAGACCAGTGTCTTGCCTGCCACTGGCCCCGTGTCCCTCCCATACCCTGGTGCCCCTCTATGTCAGGGTTCTGCTCTAGCAGCCACCCACATTCTGGATCTTCCCTCCCAGGGGATCCCCCAACCCTTGATCCCCACCTTGCCTCAGTGGCTACGGCCAGTCACTATCTAGTCCCTGCTCACTGGGGCGGACTGCAGTCTATAAACCACTCATCATCGGCCGGGGGGTTAGGACCTGCTGTCTTTGCCTATCTCTGGGCTGCCCATCTGCAGCCCTTGTACCTTTTGGGCCCTTTTTAGAAAGGCCTGCAGCCTGGGGGTTTTCTTGGCTGGAGCTCCCCTGCTCCCTCTGCCCTTCCCCAGCACTGCTCCACTTCAGGTACCCTTCTCTGCTCCCAGGCAGCCAGGTCCTTCTCTCTCATGAAGCTAGAGAGAGAGAAAGTCTCCTTTCTGGCCTATCGCCCTCTTATAAGGGCCAGCTGGGCTCTGATTGCACTGGCTACAGCTGTGGCTACTTTCCTAATCAGCCTGGCTTCTCCCCCTGCAGCCCTCTCCCAGGGCTGTAGAATGCCCTTCATGGCAGGAGGGGGGTGACTACACACCCTCCTCCTTAAGAATGCTCATGGGGGGGGGGGGAAGAACTCCCAATTGCCCCAGCTTCCCTCACAGCTGGGTCCACAGGGAATCCCTCTCTTGCCGCAGGCTCTCCACTACTTGGAGCCACCTGCCTCCCTCCACCATTGTCTGGGTCCCCACTGTAGCCCTCCTGGCTGCCGTGTGGGTTCCCTGTTTTGTCTGGGGCCACTCTGCCCCTGACAATCCCCTTTCAAGGGCCTCAGTCCTCCCCACCCCCTCCTTCTCTGGGGGCACGGTCATCAGACATGGCTCCCCTTGTGGCACAGGAAGCACGTCCACCGCCTTCCTTTAGCCACCTCAGGGTTAGCCTGGGCTCTGAGAGTTCCATAGGGGCACCCTCTCTTCCTGTGCCTTGGCTCCCCACAGGCCCAACAAATTTGGGGCCCCCTGTTAACTTCACAGGGGGTGCTCTCCAAGTTCCTGCTTTTTCCGGGTGAGGCCTCTGTGCTCCATCCCGGTAGGGACACCTCCTTTTATAGTGTCCCAGTCACCCACAGGTGAAACAGTTTTTAGGCCTCGGCACCAGCTTCCAGTCCTTGGTGCCTGGCCCCCATTGAGGTCCATGTGCCCTCTCCCGCAGCAGCTGAAGCAGCCCCGCTTGCTACTCCGCAAGCCAGGCCACACAGGCTGTACAGTAGTAGTTCATCCCAATGGTCTCTATCTTCTGTCTCCACACTCAGATTCGGGCAATAGTCCCACAGTCCTTGCCTTTGCCCCTTGTATCAGGGGCGGCCCGCCTATGTCCACATTCTCCACCACCTGTGGCAGGGCGATGACTCACCGGCGCAGCACCTCCTGCTGGTTGTCCTGGGAATTAGCTCTTCCAGCGCTGAGCGCCCTCTTCAGGCCGGTGTCTCGCCTGCCGCTGGCCCCGTGTCCCTCCCGGACCCTGGTGCCCCTCTATGTCAGGGTTCTGCCCATGGCAGTAACCCACATTCTGGGTCTCCCCTCCCAGGGAACCCCCCCAACCCTCTATCCCCATCTTGCCTCAGTGGCTACTGCCAGTCACTATCTAGCCCCTGCTCACTGGGGCGGACTGCAGTCTGTAAACCACTCATCATCGGCCGGGGGGTTAGGACCTGCTGTCTTTGCCTATCTCTGGGCTGCCCCTCTGCAGCCCCATTATCTTTTTGGCCCTTTTTAGCAAGGCCTGCAGCCTGGGGTTTTTCTTGGCTGGAGCTCCCTTGCTCCCTTTGCCCTTCTCCAGCACTGCTCCACTTCAGGTACCCTTCTCTGCTCCCAGGCAGCCAGGTCCTTCTCTCTCATGAAGCTAGAGAGAGAGAGAGAGTCTCCTTTCTGGCCCACCGCCCTCTTATAAGGGCGAACTGGGCCCTGATTGCACTGGCTACAGCTGTGGCTGCTTTCCTAATCAGCCTGGCTTCTCCCCCTGAAGCCCTCTCTCAGGGCTGTTTAATGCCCTTCATGGCAGGAGCAGGGTGACCACCCTGCTACAATCGTGATTAATTTTTTTGAGTTAATCGCGTGAGTTAACTGCAATTAATCAACAGCCCTAATTAGTATCAAACAGAAATGTATCACTGCTTCCCTGCTAGCCTTCACTAGCCAGAAGGGACAAGAGTCCATCTCACAGATTGTAGCACAAAGTTGCCCAGCACCTCCATAAGCTCAATGAGTGATTCTGACAGAAATCAGAGAGGATTCAGCTTTTATCTCTTCAAGAGGCTGTGTTTCCATGACAATAATTAATAAATAATAATACTACTACCTAGCTCTTATAAAATCTCATAGCATTTTATAAAGGAGGTCAGAACCATTATCCCCATTTTACACATAGGGAAACTGTGGCACAGGGAGATGAAGTGACTTTTCCAAGCTCACCCAGCATACGAGTGGTATAAATAAGAATTGAACCCTTGTCTCCTGGGTCCAACTCTAGTGTCCTATTAGGCCACACTGACTCCCTTGTAGACATTTTAGTCCAAATCCTAACAACGTTGTGTGTAAAGTAATGTGAAAATACTTCACAAATAGACAAACTCCATAAGTGAGTTGAGGCAGCTAGATTTCACGAAGCTGCCAAACACTTTAAACAACTCTGCTGCATGAAACTTTAAATAAATAAATAAATGGTGATATCCTATCTCCTAGAACTGGAAGGGACCTTGAAAGATCATTGAGTCCAGCCCCCTGCCTTCACTAGCAGGACCAAGTACTGATTTTGCCCCAGATCCCTAAGTGGCCCCCTCAAGGATTGAACTCACAACCCTGGGTTTAGCAGGCCAATGCCCAAACCACTGAGCTATCCCTCCCCACAATTTTGAAGATACAATGGTAGAGACAGAGAACACTTTCTTCCATTTCTGCACAGCCATAGCACACAAACTTTAAATATCTGTATGTCACAATCATTCGGATTCAGCAGAAGACTTCTGACACTAGCTCTCTAACCATCTCCCCTTTTTCTTCATTGGTTGTAGGTCATTTGTAAACCATATTGACTTGGAAGGATATAGCAAGTAGATAGGACATTTAAGGGGGCACCAAATCAAAAGTAGAGGACAAAAGATCATTAAAAAGTCCTATCAAACCATCAACAGATTTGTCAGTGGGATGAATAATACTTTACCTCAAAGCTGTCTGAAAGCCTGTTGGATCTGTCAACTTCCAGTGTTAGATCAAGACGGGTTCCGACCCATATCAGAATAAGTACATCCCAAACCCAAACTGACAATGACAATGGTCAGCCTATGATGAAGGGGTAATTTCCATCCCCAACTCAAGCAGTAGAACTAAAGTGTGCCAGGCTTAGGAGTGGAGCTTGCAGCCACCTAAGGCAGCCCCCTGGTTGTCATGGCAGCCATGAAATTCTGAGCCAACCCAAATGAATCATCATCTGTATGAACAATTAGCCTTGACAGCTCCAGCACCAGCAATGAACCTGAGCAACGCAGCTAAGACATCAGCGTTAGAATAGGATAACTTTTCAAGTCTAAAGCCTCCCTACTTTACAGTCCTACCCTGCCCTATCCCAGAGATAGGGTAGCTTTTTCTAAAAGTTCATGTGTAGTTTCTTGTGTGCTTCAAATGTTGGAGTAATAAGGAAATCTTGCCTTTAAAAAAAATCTATTCTTATATGAATCAGTATTTTCCATTTTTGATAGTGAACAATCAGCCCAAATGCCTTTCATCTGTTTTGCAGTTTTATGGGATTGCCTTTAATTTCCTAAGCCTCTTAATAAACCAGTTAGAGAACTGTATATCGTTCATATTACAAACATGGGTTGAAGTAGTATAAATTTATATAATCAACAGCACTGCAGGAAGAAGTGGGTGAGGCTTTTTTTAAACAACTAACAAAATCATCCAAACCACAGGAACTTGGTGATGGGGGACTCAACTACCCAGACATCTTTTGGGAAAATAACACAGCAGGGCACAGATTATCCAACGCGTTCTTGGAATGTATTGAAGACGATTTTTTATTTCAGAAGGTGGAGAAAACTACTAGGGGAGAGGCTGTTCCACATTTGATTTTGACAAATAGGGAGGAACTGGTTGAGAATTTGAAAGCAGAAGGCAGCTTAGGTGAAAGTGATCATGAAGTGGTAGAGTTAATGATTCAAAGGAACGGTAGGAGGGAAAATAGCACAATAAGAAGGCAGACTTCAGCAAACTCGGGGAGTTGGTAGGTAAGATACCCTGGGAAGCAAGTCTAAGGGGAAAAACTATTCAAGAGAGTTAGCGGTTTTTCAGAGATACATTATTAAGGGCACAAGAGCAAACTATCCCAGTGTGTAGGAAAGATCGGAAATATGGCAGGAGATCACTCTGGCTTAACCAGGAAATCTTCAATGATCTGAAACACAAAAAGAGTCCTACAAAAAGTGGAAACTAAGTCATATTACAAAGGATGAATATAAACAAATAAAATAAGTAGGTTTTAATTAGAAAGGCTGAGGTACAAAATGAGATTAAACTAGCTAGAACAGGGGTGGGCAAACCTTTTTGGCCCTAGGGCCACATCTGGGTGGGAAAATTACATAGAGGGCCACGAATGTAGGGCTGGGGCAGAGGGGGCTGAAGTGTAGGAGGGAGTGCAGGGTATGGGAGGGGATGCGATGTGCAGGAAGGGGCTCAGGGAAGGGAGTTGGGGTGCAGGAGGGGGTGTGGAGTGTGGGAGGGGATGGGTGCAGGAAGGAGTGCGGGAAGGGGCTCGGGCAAGAGTTGGGGTGCAAGGTGCGGCAGGGGGTAGGGTGCAGGAGGGGTGCGGCAGGGGGCTCAGGACAGGGGGAGCAGGATGCCAAAGGGGTTCGGGCTCCGGCCTGGCACCGCTTACCTGGAGCGGCTCTCGGATGGCAGCGGCGCACAGCGAGGCTAAGACAGGCTCCCTTCCTGCCCTGACCCCCCGCCACTCCCGGAAGCGGTTGGCACCATGTCCCTGTGGCCCCTGGGGGAAGAGGGACAGAGGGCTCCGTACGCTGCCCTCGCCTCTGGGTACCTCCCCCGAAGCTCCCATTGGCCACAGATCCCCGTTCCCGGCCAATGGGCGCTGCGGGGGCGTTGCTTGCAGGCAAGGACAGAGCATGAAGCCCTCTGCCCCTCCTCCCCTTCCAGGGGCCGCAGGGACATGGTGCCGGCCACTTTCGGGAGCAGAGCAGGGCCCACAGCATGGGGGTGGCAATTCTGCGGGCCGGATCCAAAGCCCTGATGGGCCAGATCCGGCCCACAGGCCATAGTTTGCTCACCCCTGAGCTAGAGACATAAAAGGTAACAAGAAAAAATATATACAAATATGTTAGGAACAAGAGGTTAACCTGTTACTCATTGAGGGGGGAAAAACAATAACAGAAAATGTGGAAATAGTAGAAGTGCTAGATGTATTTTTCTTTTCAGTTTTTACCAAAAAGGTTAGTAGTGACTGAACATCTAACATAGTGAATGCCAGTAAAAATGAGGTAGGATCAGAGGCTAAAATAGGGAAAGAACAAGTTAAAAATTACTTAGACAAATTATATATCTTCAAGTCACCAGGTTCTGATGAAATGCATCCTAGAATACTCAAAGAACTGACTGAGGAGATACCTGAGCCATTAGCGATTATCTCTGAAAAGTCATGGAAGACTGGAGAGATTCCAGAGGACTAGAAAGGGGGAAATATAGTGTCAATCTATAAAAAGGGAAATAAGGACAATCAGGGGAATTCCAATTTTTCCACATCCTTCTTGTAGAGTGGGGCCCAAAACTGGACACAGTACTCCAGATGAGGCCTCACCAATGCCGAATAGAGGGGAATGATCACATCCCTCAATGGGCTGGCAATGTCTCAACTTATACAGCCCAAAATGCCATTAGCCTTCTTGGCAACAAGGGCACATTGTTGATTCATATCCAGCTTCTTGTCCACTGTAACCCCTAGGTCCTTTTCTGCGGAACTGCTGCCTAGCCACTCGGTCCCTAGTCTGTAACAGTGCATGGGATTCTTCCGTCCTAAGTGCAGGACTCTGCACTAGTCCTTGTTGAACCTCATCAGATTTCTTTTGGCCCAATCCTCTAATATGTCTGGGTCCCTCTGTATCCTATCCCTACCCTCCAGCATATTTACCACTCCTCCCAGTTTAGTGTCATCTGCAAACTTGCTGAGGGTGCAGTCCACACCATCCTCCAGATCATTAATGAGAAAATGATGAGAAAGCAAGGATCAGATTATTTAAATATGTGCTGAAAATGAAACATCTGAAGTCTGTATTCCAAAATGAGTAAACAACTATTTTGAATGTTCCTTTAGGGGGGCTGCCAGTGGACAGGCTCTTGCTGATATCAGCGGACACTGGATCAGGCTTTAGGTGAGCAGAAGTTAAGTAACCGTTGGTATCCTAAATATTAATAGAAGTCACTGGACACTGAAGTCTCAGGGAATACACAGTCTATGAAACCTAACCACTACTTATTATTACTACATGTACCATACAAGAAACAGCCCATTTAAAACATGTGACTGTCCCAGCCATCAGAGGAAAGAAATGAGTATCTTGAATAGAAATTACGTTTCTGTGAATGAAATGCTAGTATTCACAAAAACTTTGTCCAGTTTATTATGTCTAGATACTGCATGATCTTTTTGAACATTCCCTGCTATGGTGCAAATTACTACATTTGACCGTATAGACAGCTATAGCTCTCCTGGTGACAGTATTGGGGGAACCCGTTGTTAGAGACTTTAACAGCTGACATTAATAGCCTTATCAGGGATGAATCTGTTGCAGACTCTAAGCACCCAACTGGTGGTACCATGTCAGCCTCAAGATTTCTCAGTATTTAAAAGACTTTCCTCTCCTTCCAGGAACCTCAGGATATAATGAGAGAAAGAACCTAGGTCAGGTCAGAGACGATCAATGCTGATCACATATAAAGTTTCAGCACAGTAAGAGAGACTTGCCAACTTCTAGAGATCAAAAATTATAAGTTGGACCCCCTCACGATATCAAAAATCATGAGTCAGATACCAAAAAAATCATGACATTTTAAAATAATCAAAACATGGTTTTTAATCAGTCTCGACTTTTTAACTCCCCTCTACTCCTCTGTCAATGTCTGTGTGATAATTTCAGGTTGAAAAGTCAACCTTTAATGCACACAAAATGCATGCCTCTCTTTGGCTGCTCAGGTGGAGACTCCATTTACCTCTCCTCACCCCCTAAGACACGGGAACTGCCATTCATTTCCTATTTCTGTTCCCCTTCCCTCCCACCATCTTTCTTCCCTTAAGATTCTCCCCTTGCCTGGACCTATCAGCACCACCTCCCTGATTCCTCCCCCCTTCTGATGCCCCTAAGGGCTTCCCCCCCTTCCCTGGACTCAGCAGCACCACCTCCACAACTCCCACTCTGGCTTCATTTTGTGTTCTGCCTGGATCCCCAGTGGAGAAGATCCAAGGCAGCTGGAGGAGGAAAGCATTGCTGCTAGGTTTGGGTCCCTTGAAACAACAGCAGCTTTACCCCAGATCCTCCCTCCACTGCCTCAGGACCCTCTCTGCTGGACCATATATTGAAGGCAGGGCTCAGAGGCAGAGCAGGTCTATATCCTTAGCCCCAAGGCTCTCACACAGAGCTCCGCCAACTTTGAAAATTGCCATATCAGAGGAACTTCTCCTGCAGATGCCAAATCCCATGACGTGCCATCAATTTGCAAGAGTTAGCAACACTACCTTCCCCTGGCTGCTCAGGGGGGGCTCACCTTACCCATCACTATTCCCAGGCTGAGGGAGCTGCCATTCTATCCCCTCCATCCCACCCCAAAGAGCCCCATCACTGTCCTCTGCACCTCACTCAGCCTCCCTCCCACACCCGATCCCCCTACAACACCATAATCTGCCTCCTGCTCCCCCTCACTTTCCCTATCCACTTTTCACAGGGTCCCTGCTGCTGCTCCTCACTGTCCCATCTAGCCCTCTGAATCATAGAATGGCAGCCACTTTGCCTGTGGGCCTGGCTTCAATCTCACTGAAAACAGTGGGAGGTGGCAGCAAACTTTATTAAGGGCAGCTTCACTTCCACATGCAACTAGACCAGTGGTTCTGAAACTGTGGGTCGGGACCCCAGGTGGGTCACAACTTCATTTTAATAGGGTTGTCAGGGCTGGCATTAGACTTGCTGAGGCCCAGGGCCAAAGCCAAAGCCCGTGCCCCACCGCCTGGAGCCTGATTTTGGAATTAAATATATAGAGCCAAATCCTGCACTCCTCACTTAAGCAATATTCCCAGTGACATCAACAGGAGATTTGTCTGAGTAAAGGCTGCATAAGGGCTGCAGGATTTGGTGCATTTATTTTATCAAAAAAAGTAATACTTGGACTTGCTAATATTGTACTAAATAATATAACAATTTTTTACTGCTTGAAAAAGAAACTGGTGAGCAACTGTATTAAAAGTATCATTCAAATCTACAGATAATTTACCAGAATTTGCTCCTATTAGAGAGCCCTCTTAGTACTATGACTTGTCCTAAAACTCAGCAGATAATTTAATAATAACAACATCAAGGGCATAGAAAGTGCATAGTTTCTTGAACAGTGTGACTGTGCAGTATCAAATTTCTCCAGTGATTATGTGGCCTTCAGCAGAGCATCACATGCATACAGGACACAAATTCATTACTTTGTTATATGTGAAAAAGTTGCACAATGGTGTTACATTTCTAAATTACATAATGTTGTTGGGCCAAAACTGAGGTGCTGAAAACCTTGAATGGGAGTTGAGGGAGGCTCAGAACCTCACAGGACGAGGCACATACAATTGGAAAAGTATATTTTTAAACTCCTATAAGATATTTTGTAGCTGTCTTCTATACTTTCATTGACTCAGATTCTGCTTTCATGTCCTTGCAGGCAGAACTTTGCACTGACCCAAGCCCCACTCAATTCAGTGTCCATCTGCAAGGATCCAGTTGCAGGATCAAGGCCATAAAATAGAAGACAGTATTAGCTACAAAATATGTTTTATATTTGTACAATTCTGAGCATAACGGGCTTTGATCTTGATTGAGACCTCATGGAACTACAGGAATGCAAGTAAGATAAATAAATAAATAATAGCATTTAAAGGAAGACCATCAAGTGATTTAAGACCAACATTTAGGTTTAGACATCTAGGCTAATAAATGCTAGTAAGAATCTAAAACAGTAGAACACATCAACGTAACTGCTTTTAATATAGTTCTTTTAAAATGTTAATAAGGCCATTTTAAATGTAAACATTCTCCTGTAGTGCATGCAACCTAAGCACTGCAACATTGTACTACCACATTAGAACCAATAGTGAAAACAACATGATACAAACCAGGTTAATTTCATTGTCCAAACTAAGAGAAGCATGGAATCTAATCCAACAGTACACATAGAACATAGTAAAATGTATGATTTGTTTTGATAATCTAAAAGCACACTAGTTATACACATGAGGGGGTTTGGGTACAATATATTATTTTAATTTTGACATGTTTCCTTTAAAGAACGTTGGATGAAATAACTGCTTTAAAATACATTTAATCTAACAGATCATACTTTTGAAATGGAATGACTGCCCCCTGGTGGAGAGTCAAGAAATCAAAGTATATAAGCAAACCACCCGCCTTAGGACAAATGGCTGGTAATGCCAGTGTTTTGGGGTATTTTTAGAAGCTGTAGAAATGAGAGGTGAAAACATTATCGTGTATTTGCATATATAACACCACATAACTATAAATAGAGTAGATTTATATTTGCCATTAACAAGTAGTAAAATCTAAAGAGGCGACTTTACTTACCATTTTAAATTAAATGCGATTAAGCACTAGAATCAGATCTGTGAAATGCCATAGCAGCACTTTCTCTGACATTCTCATCAGTTTCTTCAAAACCTAAGCTTTCATTAAAAAAAGTTTCTTGCCCTTACGTGTTTGCACAGATAGATATCTGAATATGAATCAATGCAGGCCTTTTGTTTGCTCATTCAGACATTTCAGTCATCACTTGATTGGCTACCCGTGCAAAATAACTCTAAGCCTCTCTGTTTAAAGATAGCTGCACAGTATGAACCCACAGGCAGAAGGATCCAATGGACACTATAAGTTGACCCTTGTGATTACATATCACAGAGATAATTTTACACATTTGAATGCTAATGCAACATTTTCTGCATAGGTTGAGACAGCTAGTACATGTGCCAATCCTCACATAATGAATATTCAACAGCCCACTTCTCAAGGAGAACCTCTCTTCTGGCCTTCAAACAACCCACCAACCTCATCATCAAAAGCAAGCTCCCCACAGATGAGGAATCACTAACACAAGTGGCACCAGACCCTGCCAGAACAATAGATGCAAAACCTGCAGACATATCTCCACTGATGAACACCCCCCATAATGCATCTTTCAAGATCCATTGGTCTTACACATGCCTATCACAATTCGTGGTGTACCTCATCCAGTGCATTAAATGCTCCAACAACTGCTACATGGGTGAAACCAATCACTCCACTCTCGAATGAACTCACACAGGAAAATGATAAAAAACAAAAACACCACATCACTTGTCGGTGAACACTTCTCACAAAACAATCACTCTATATCTGATCTATCAGTCCTCATCCTCAAAGGAAACCTACACAACACTTTCAAAAGACTAGCCTGGGAGCTTAAATTCATAACTTTGCTAGATACTAAAAAACATAGACTTAATAAAGACAGTGGATTGATGGCTTATTACAAAAATCTGTAACCCATTAATACCCCCTTTTTGTCCTATGACTACAGGGGTGTTAATGGGCCACTTCATCTTGCATGGTCCCACAGAACATATGCTAACTACCTACGCTAAACTAACTGTTTAATCTTGTATTTAGCTGCAACACTCTCAGTACCTTTCCCAGACCTGAAGAAGAGCTCTGTGTAGCTCAAAAGCTCTCTCTCACAACAAAAGTTGGTTCAATAAAAGATATTACCACCTTGTCTCTCTGCCTCTCAAGGAGAAATCTATGGGCAGTAGAGTTACGGAAAATAAGAAAAAGGTTTTTTTAAGTATATTCAGAACACAAAGAATCCTAAAAATTGCATTGGTCTATTACTAGGTGGAGATGGTAGAATTGTCAGTAATAATTCAGAAAAGGAAGAAATGTTCAATAAATATTTCTATTCTTATTTGCAAGAAGGTTAGATGATGTAGTTGTTTGATCATCACTACATGATATACTTTCTACTCCAATAGTAATTCAAGGAGGATGTTAAACTGCAGATACTACAGACATACATTTTTAAATCAGCATGTCCAAATAACTTGCATTTAAGAGTTTTGAAAGAGTTGGCAGAGGAACTCTCTAGTCTGTTGTTTTTGATAAGTCTTGAAACACTGGGGAAGTTCCAAAAGACTGGAAGAAAGCAAATGTTGTACCAATATTTAAAAAGGGTAAATGGGGCAATGGGTCCATCAGCCTGCCATGGATCACAGGCAAAATAATAGAATGGCAGATATGGGACTTGATTAATTAAAGGAAGGTAATGTAATTAATGCCAATAAACATGGGTTTATGGAAAATAGATCCTGTCAAACTACCCTGATATCTTTTTCTGATGGGATTACAAATTTGGTTGATAAAGGTACAAAAGTAGATGTAATATTATCACAGGCTCCTCTGAGTCAAAGGAGCATCTTATTAAGTAAATTCACCTTAATTTTTCAGCAATAAATTAACATTTAGCTCAAGATGGCCACCTGGGCTTTAAATTCCCTAACATTCCTTTGCTAGTTTATCCAAAAAGTATATCAGAGTTAGGCCCCTGACCAGGCCAGAATGCTTGGATTAAGATGGGGAAATCATACCTCCCCTGTCCCGGCTTTGCCCAAACATGATCCTGGAAAAAGCAGAAAGCCCTTGTTATCTTGCCTGCTTCAGCCTGATTGGCTTCTGCTTGCTTCCAGCCCTTCTAGCTGCTGGAAGATCAATTCTTCTTGGCTCTACCAGCAGCTGATCCTGGGTGACCTTTCTAGGTAGCTCTTGGAAGACTAAACTCACTGGCTTTTTTCCCAAAAGGATACCTTCTTCAGGTAGGATGTGCCAAGACAGCAGGGAGCAGCAAATGCCTAGTACACCTCATCACAAATATATTTTGATTTCTGTAAGGCATTTGACATGGTATCACATGACATTTTGTTTAAGAAACTGGAATGATATAAAATCAACATGGCACACATTGAATGGATTAAAAACTTGCTAACTGGTAAGTCTCAAAATGTAACTTTTAAGAGGGAATCATCACTGAGCAGTGGTGTTTCTAAAGGGGGCCTCAAGGGAGTCAGTACTTGGTCCTATGTAATTTAATGCCTTTATCAATGACCTGGAAGAAAACATAAAATCATTGTTGATAAAGTTTGCAGATGACCCAAAGACCGGGAGAGTGGCAAATAATAAAGAGAGGGCAGGTCACTGATACAGGGCAATCTGGATCACTTAGTAAACCAGGCACAAGCAAATAAAATGTGTTTTAATACTTCCAAATGTAAAGTCATACATCTAGGAACAATGAATGTAGGCCACGCTTACAGGATAGGAGACTCTATCCTGGTGATTCTGAAAAAGACTTGGGGGTTCCTGGTGGATAAACATGAGCTCTCAGTGTGATGCTGTGGCCCAAAGGGCTAATGCTATGCTTGGATGTATAAACTGGGGAATCTTAAATAGGGGTAGGAGGTTATATTACCTCTGTATTTGGTTCTTCAGCTTGGAACATTCAGCTTCTTTGGTTCTTGGACTCTTCAGCTTGGAAAAGAGGAGACTAAGGGGGAATATGATAGAGGTATATAAAATCATGAGTGATGTGGAGAAAGTGGATAAGGAAAAGTTATTTACTTATTCCCATAATACAAGAACTAGGGGTCACCAAATGAAATTAATAGGCAGCAGGTTTAAAACAAATACAAGGAAGTTCTTCTTCATGCAGCGCACAGTCAACTTGTGGAACTCCTTACCTGAGGAGGTTGTGAAGGCTAGGACTATAACAGCGTTTAAAAGAGAACTGGATACATTCATGGTGGTTAAGTCCATTAATGGCTATTAGCCAGGATGGGTAAGGAATGGTGTTCCTAGCCTCTGTTTATCAGAGGATGGAGATGGATGGCAGGAGAGACATCACTTGATCATTGCCTGTTAGGTCCACTCCCTCTGGGGCACCTGGCATTGGCCACTGTCAGTAGACAGGATACTGGGCTAGATGGACCTTTGGTCTGACCCAGTACGGCCGTTCTTATGTTCTTGTGCAACCGTTACTAGTGCAATCTTCTGTCTAGTTCTGGTGTCCACAAATCAAGAAGGATGTTGAAAAATTCCAGCGGTTCAGAGAATAGTCATGAGCACGATTAAAGAATTGGAAAACATGCCTTATAACGGACTCAAGGAGCTCAATCTGTTTAGCTTAACAAAGAGAAGGTTAAGGGGTGACATGTAAGTATCTACATGGGGAACCGAAATTTGATAAGACAGCTCATCAGTCTAGGAGACAAAGATATAACAGGATCCAATGGCTGGTAATTGAAGCTATACAAATTCAGAGTAGAAATAAGGCATACATTGTAAACAGTGAGGGTAATTAACCACAATTAACCATTAGAACAACTTTCAAAGGGTTGTTGTCGGTTCTCCATCATTGGAAATTTTAAAATCAAGATTGGATATTTTTCTAAAAGACATCATCTGGACCCATGGGAAGGAGACCCTGGAAGAATTCCACCATGATTTCAACAGCTTCCACCCCACCATCAACCTCAGCCTGGACCAATCTACACGGGAGGTCCACTTCCTAGACACCACCGTACAAATAAGCGATGGCCACATTACCACCACCCTATACCGATAACCCACCGACCGCTGTGCCTACCATCATGCCTCCAGCTTCCACCCCGGACACACCACACGATCCATCGTCTACAACCAAGCACTGAGGTACAATCGCATCTGCTCCAACCCCTCAGACAGAGACCAACACCTACAAGATCTTCACCAAGCATTCTCAAAACTACGATACCCACACAAGGAAATAAAGAAACAAATCAATAGAGCCAGACGTGTACCCAGAAGCCTCCTGCTACAAGACAGGCCCAGAAGAGAAACCAACAGAACTCCACTGGCCATCACCTACAGTCCTCAGCTTAAACCTCTCCAACGCATCATCAGTGATCTACAACCCATCCTGGACAATGATCCCTCACTTTCACAGACCTTGGGAGGCAGGCCAGTCCTCGCCCACAGACAACCTGCCAACCTTAAGCATATTCTCACCAGCAACCACGCACCGCACCATAACAACTCTAACTCAGGAACCAAGCCATGCAACAAACCTCGATGCCAACTCTGCCCACATATCTACACCAGCAACACCATCACAGGACCTAACCAGATCAGCTACAACATCACCGGCTCATTCACCTGCACGTCCACCAATGTTATATATGCCATCATATGCCAGCAATGCCCCTCTGCTATGTACATTGGCCAAACTGGACAGTCACTACGCAAGAGGATAAATGGACACAAGTCAGATATCAGGAATGGCAATATACAAAAACCTGTAGGAGAACACTTCAACCTCCCTGGCCACACAATAGCAGACGTAAAGGTAGCCATCTTACAGCAAAAAATCTTCAGGACCAGACTCCAAAGAGAAACTGCTGAGCTCCAGTTCATTTGCAAATTTGACACCATCAGATCAGGATTAAACAAAGACTGTGAATGGCTATCCAACTACAGAAGCAGTTTCTCCTCCCTTGGTGTTCACACCTCAACTGTTAGCAGAGCACCTCACCCTCCCTGATTGAACTAACCTCGTTATCTCCACACTGATTTATACCTGCCTCTGGAGATTTCCATTACTTGCATCTGAAGAAGTGAGGTTCTTACCCACGAAAGCTTATGCTCCCAATACTTCTGTTAGTCTCAAAGGTGCCACGGGACCCTCTGTTGCTTTTTACAGATTCAGACTAACACGGCTACCCCTCTGATTCTAAAAGACATGCTCTAGTTTGGACAACAACCTAGTTCAGACAACAAAGTTGTTCTCTTTTGCCACGAAGGGCAGGAAAAGAGGCAATGGGTTCAAACTACAGCATAACAGATTTAGATTAAACCTCAGGAAAAACTTCCTAACTGTAAGAAGAGTAGGACAATGGAACAGATGCCTCCGGAGGTTGTGGAGGTTTTCAAAAGTAATCTGGATAGCCATCTGTCTTGGATGGTTTAGACACAACAAATCCTGAATCTTGGCAGGAGGTTAGACTAGATGACCCCTGCGGTCCCTTCTAACCCTACAAGTCTATGATTAACCCAGGGTGGTCCTATGGCCTGTGTCATGCAGGAGGTTAGACTAGATGATCACAATGTTCCCTTCTGACTTAATAACCTAGGAAATTACGAATGTCTGCTTGCCAGTCAATCTAATGGTGTCCCCTCAGTATCTCAGCTCTATAAAAAAACATGCAAAGCCCTTCTATTGGGCATTCAGCTATAATGCCCAATATTTAGTGTGCCCCCAGCCATCTACCCCATTTCGAGAGGGTCAGTCCCATTCTGTCAGGAGTGTGCAAGTATGTTTATGAAGGTATTTAAAGGAGGAGAGGATGGAGGTTTTGGTGTTACAGAAAAAAGTATATTTTGGTGTTCCCTAGTTAGGTTGTGGCAGACAGGGAGATAACTGAAGAACACTAGGGAATAAGGGTATCACCACAGAGCTCAATGTGCATGAAGCAGCTCATGCACTACACGTGTGATGCTGTATAGAAGGAATGATAACCAGCTGTACACTAATGTATCATCACTAATGTATCACTACTGTTACAATTGCTAATGTATCATCATTATGGCACAATTGCACTAAGTCTGATACAAAGTATGTCATATAAGTATCAATAGAAAAGTTAAAATTAAGGTTAAGATTTTGTCATGGTTATTTTTAGTAAAGTCACAGATAGGTCCAGTCAATAAACAAAAATTCACGGGAGCCTGTGACCTGCCTGTGACTTCCACTAAAAATAACTGGGGGTTCAGGGCTAGGTACGGGAAGGAATGACAGCTGGGATCCCACGAGGGGGACTGACAGGTCGATCCCCTACACCCCCCGGGTAAGCACAGCTCCCACTCTGGAACTGGCTGCAGCTGCAGGGCAAGGGGCATGCAGTCCTGGCTCCAACCCCCGGCCACAGCCAGGGGGGTGGGCGGTCAGTCCTTGGAAGCTGAGGAGCAGGGGTGCAGGGTCCCAGTCCCCTCCACAAGCCGTGGGGCAAGGGCGCACGGTCCCAGCTCCAGCACCCACCACAAGTTGCGGGGCAAGGGCGCATGGTCTTGGTTCCAGCCCCAGCTGTGGGACAGGGGAGCATAGCCCTGGCTCCAGCTCCAACTGTAGGGCAGCGGTGCACAGTCCCGCCTCCAGCCTTGGCTTCAGCCACTGACAGCTGAAGCCAAAGAAGTAACGGAGGTCTGGTAAAGCCACAGAATCCATGACTGCCGTGACCTCTGTGACGAACCTGTAGCCTTAGTTAAGATTTGCTAAGTATGATAATCCTGTTTACATGCATTATCATCTTTGTATCTGAAGTTATGAAAATTGACCATGTACTGTATTTGTATCTCAAACACGTGTTGTGTTCCGGGGTGATACCCACCAGACAAATTTACATCAGGATTAGACAGCCATGAGTTGATGGGCCATTGAAGACACTAAACACATCCAATGAGCTTTTCCTGGAGATGTTTCACAAAGCACTGAGGCCCGTTGACTCATCATGGCATGTCCGGACACATGAAGAGGATGTATGACCTAAGACTCCATCTTTTGCCAGCAATTTCCCATGCACCTGGGCTGAAGGTATAAGGGGAGACTGTGATATCACTTCTTTGTCTTCATCATCTGCTTCACATCTGCAGACTGCATTTCTAACAAGGAAGCTTTGAACAAAGGGACTGAACAACCCGCCCCCACAAACCAGTCTGGGCAATCCACAGAGAGACTTTTTACAAGCTAGCAGGTTTACATCACTATGATCCTGACCTGCAATCTCTGAAAATCAACTGTAATATATATGATATTTTAACCATTCAAGAACATTTTTCTTTTTATATTATTAAATCTTTAATCTTTAGTTACTAAAGGATTAGTTCCAAGTGTGATTTTTGGGTAAAATCTGAATTATATATTGACCTGGTGAAGTGGCTGGTCCTTTGGGATTGGAAGAACTTTACATATGATGAATCTAGTTTTCAGTAACCTCTCATTATAAAGTTCAGTTGTCTGGGTGGTGAGCCCGGGGCTGGAATGCCTAAAGAAACTGCATTTATGACTTCTTGTTAATCTGTAGGGTAATACAGATGTTCATTTTTGTTACTAGTTTGGTAAAATCTAATGATGGAATAACCACCAGTCTGGGGTGTGTTTCCCGTTTCTTAGCAGTCTGTCCTGAATTTGGTATTCTCAGCTGTGACTCACTTAGACATGTTGACACACTGCACCACACAGTAATGAATATAGGTAGCAAATGTCACACTAATATTTCAAGCTATCCTTGATGGGCTAGTGCCCCCAGGATTTGCAGCTGCACCATTGTCTGAAGCAGCCCTGTGGAGCACAGACAAGTATCTACAATATCAGCATCCTCAAATGACCAACTTAAATTTGCACCTCTGCTGTACATGACAATCAGTCCTTGAAAGAGCTGCCACATAGTGAACTTTTGTATGATACTGCTGTAAATTGATTAGGGCATAAAAACAGCCTACCTCAGTTCCATGTACCTTGAGATGTGCCACCATCTTAATCTAAACTCTGAAGAGTATAACACTAAGCAATAGGTTGCTATGCAGAAAATGCCACCATCTGCCAGGAGATCTGGTATAGCAAGTAGTGGTGCCAAAGATTCCTGTGAGGGAATGTCTAACTTTCCTACAGAGATACAGAACACAACTAAGAATGAATAAAACATATCAATCTAACGTTATTCGACCTGAATGGCAAGGCACATCAAATATGAGGAATGGCCTTCATGACCGACAACAGAACTTGATCCTTCATGCTATACTCTGTTATAGTTTGGAAAAGAGAAGACTGAGAGGGGACATGATACCAGTTTTCAAGTGGGAGAAAACTTGTTCATCTTAGCCTCTAAGGACAGAACAAGAAGCAATGGGCTTAAACTGCAGCAAGGGAAGTTTAGATTGGACATTAGGAAAATGTTCCTGTCAGGGTGGTTAATCACTGGAATAAATTCCCTAGGGAGGTTGTGGAATATTTAAGAGTAGGTTAGATAAATGTCTATCAGGGATGGTCTAGACAGTATTTGGTCCTGTTATGAGGGCAGGAGACTGGACTCGATGACCTCTCGAGGTCCCTTCCAGTCCTAGAATCTATGAGCCGGTATGGGCCAGTATGGTGTACCAGTAAGAAGCCATACTGGCCTTTACGCAGCCCACATTAAAGCGCTGCCACAGCAGCGCTTTAACATCTCTGCCCCTTTTGCCTCCCCTGTCGGCGGCCCTACTGATAAGGTCCGTACTGGCAGGGCCACCGACGGGGAAGGGGCAGCAACGTTAAAGCTCTGCCGTGGCAGTGCTTTAATGTTGCTGCCCCTTTCCCATCGGCAGCCCTGCCAGTACAGACCTACCGGCAGGGCCGTTGACAGGGGAGGCAAAAGGTTCAGGGACGTTAAAGCGCTGCGGCAGCAAAGGACCCTGCTTAAAGCGCTGCTGCGGCAGCACTTTTACATCATTGCCCCCACCCCGCCCCCCCCGACCGCCGATGGGGGCAGGCAAAAGGAACAGCTGCCCCGGGCCAGCTATTTAAAAGGGCCCAGGGCTCCACTGTGGCAGCAGTAGCCGGAGCTCCAGGACCTTTAAACCGCCGCTGGAGCCCCAGGCAGCGCGGGCCAGAGAGCGTGGATGGGCTTGCTGGGTGATGCTGACTCCCCAGCCCCGCCCCTTCTGCCCAAGGCCCTGCCCTTCCAGGGAGGCTGGAGCCGGCCCCCGTACTGGTAAGTCTAAAGAGTTACTTTCACCCCTGGTTATAGCCCATTGCAGTGCAAAAAACCAACCACAACATAGGATTAAATCGACTTGTGTACAGTAGCAGCACAAAGAAAGAAACATGAATTTTATCCACAACGCATACAGGACCCCATACAGGGAAGAAACTTCAGAGGTGTTTTATACAGAGAAAGCCAACCACAAATTACCTATTAATGGCCTTATTTTAGAGCTTGCAGAGACAATCAATAGAAATAGCCAGTATGAACAGAATGATTTTAACTGATGAATGAGCATTTTAGTTGTACATCATTTAAAAGGTAGTGAGCATATTTTGACTTTACATATAGAATGCAGGAAGTGACTCGGAGCTTTTCCTTTTGAGAGCCCTGCTAAGGCAAAGAGATGTACAAACAGGCTAGTGCCCATGGCGGTAGTCAGAGGAATGGGATGGGAGAAAGGAGCTGTGAGAGAGGGGAAATGATTTGAAGGAGGGGCAGGAGCTATTGGGAGGGCAGGGGGAGAAAGGTACAGGGTTGGTTCAGGCAGGCTGTACAAGCTGCTGTTGTTGGAAGGCCTCCCACTCACACCTCAGGAACAGGGAGAGAGACTCTTCAATAATGACAAATACAAAGTACTCCACTTAGGAAGGAATACTCAACTGCACAAATACAAAATGGGAAATGACTGCCTAGGAAGGAGTATTGCAGAAAAGGATAGTAGATCATAAACTAAATATGGGCCAACAATGTAACACTGTTGCAAAAAAAAATGCAAATATCATTCTGGGATGTATTAGCATGAATGTTGTAAGCAAGACAT
The DNA here is from genome assembly GCF_027887155.1 of Malaclemys terrapin pileata. NCBI lineage: Eukaryota > Metazoa > Chordata > Testudines > Emydidae > Malaclemys > Malaclemys terrapin. The sequence continues at coordinate 179,489,556 of NC_071507.1, read as the reverse complement.
AAGGAGTAATTCTTCCACTCTATTCAGCACTGATAAGGCCCCAACTGGAGTATTCTGTCCAGTTCAGGACACCACACTTCAAGAAAAATGTGGGCAATTGGAGAAAGTCCAGAGGAGAACAACAAAAATTATTTAAGTTCTAGAAAACATGACCTACAAGGTAAGATTGAAGGAAAAAAAATAGGGTTTGTTTAGTCTGGGGAAGAGAAGACTGAGAGAGACATAATCTTCAAGTGCATAAAAGTTTGTCATAAATAGAAGGGTGATCAATTGCTCTCCTTATCCACTGAGGACAGGTCAAGTAATAGGCTTAAATTACAGCAGGGAGATTTAGGGTAGAGATTAGGAAAAACTTCCTAGCTGTAAGGGTAGTTAAGCACTGGAAAAAATTACCTGGGGAGGTTGTGGAATCTCCCTCATTTCAGGTTTTTAAGAACAAGTTAGACAAATACCTGTCAGGGATGGTCTAGATCAGGGTGCCCAACCTACAGCCTGCAAGCCATGAACAGCCAACCAGAGCATTTCATAAGGCTCACGGCCTGCTTCAACACAATATACTAACAGCCAATTCATTAGCATTTTGTCACCATGTTTACATAATTTTAGTTTACACAAGGGTGTAAATAGACAATACTGTACATATAAACAACCTATTTAAATACATACAAAACAAGCTGAACTTAAAATATAAATCAATACATGTGACTTTAAATCTTAATAAACTATGTAGAATCTGTTTGGCTCACACAAGGTTGGGCTTACGTTTATGCGACCCTCCTATGTAATAAGGTTGGGCACCACTGGTCTAGATAACACTTAGTCCTGCCTCAGTGCAGGGGACTGGACTAGCTGAGCTACCGAGATCCCTTCCAGTCCTACGTTTGTAGGATTCCAGGATTCCGAGCGTGCTGAGCTCCTTACCACACATACTGGAAACCACCTGCAGACTCTTGACACCTGTCCCTCCCCAGGTATCTCTCTGCTGAATCATAAGGGGAGGGGATGGAGTATCTGGGGGGAGGTGATGGTGCCCTCGCACGGAAGGGCTTTGTTTGCTCTCCCACACAGAGGGGCAATGGCGGCGCCTGGGAAGGGGCTTTCTCCAGACCTACAGCCATGGAGGGACCCAAGGGTTTAGTGAGATGGGAGCGGGTGGGGCACAGCACAGCTCCTGGGGCCTCGAGAGCCTGTCTCCGGTTTCAATTGCTTCTACCACGGGAGTCGGGCTGCAGGGCGCCCCCAACGGGCTGGGGCCAGCAGGGCTTAGCCCAGCGGGATTTGGGTTACGGGTGTTTTCCTCCATTGCCTCCTCTCACCCTTCAAAAGAGAAAATAGCCTGAGACTCACTAGGGCGTCGGCCCAGCCCCGCGCCCGGCCGCGCAGGAGCAGGGAGAGGGACGGGTAACGTCCCCCGGCCTGAGGCGAGCGCCGCCCCCGCAGGGCTGGCGAGACGGTTGTGACGTCACAAAAAGCGCCCTCAGAATTCACCGGCCCGCTACTCACGAGCGCCGCAAGGAAGGGGCGGGGTTTGTGCAGCCAGGGGGCGGGGCGGCCTGTGTCACCCGTTCGCGGAGGCTGGTGGGTAAGGGAGGCCGGCCGCGGGAGCCAGGCTGAGGGGCGGAGAATGGGGGCTGTGGCGGGCGGCAGCGGCTTGCTGCGAGAGGCGGCCGCGCCATGGACTGAGTGACACGGGGAGCCTCACGCCGCCACCGCCGGGAGTCGCTTTTCCCGCCCAGCGGCCGCCGGCGGGGGGAGCGGATCGCAACGCAGCCGGGCCCTGCCCGCTCCTCCCAGAGGTGTGACGGGGGGCGGCGCTTGCCCGGACATGGACTCGCAGCTCCAGGTGGGCGGCGGCCTGTAAGCAGCGTCCCAGGCCGCGAGAGGCTTGACGCCGACCGCTGGGCGGGGAGGCGAGGGGCCGAGTTAATATGGCCACCCCCGCCAAGGGGAAGAGCCTGCGGCCGCTGTACCCGGACACGCTACGGGTGAGTGAGGGCGGGAAGCGGCTGGTGGCTGCGCGGCGCCCTGGCCCCGTCGCTCTCCTGCTCCCCGACCTTCTGCGAGCACAGAGAGCGCGGGGGACACCTGAGATGGGGGCGATGTCCGGTTTTCTCCACGCGCCGTAAACGACCCCCCCCCCCCCCCACACACACACCCGGGCCCCTGGAAAAGGAAGGATGCGGCGGCGTTAAAAATCAGAGTCGCCAAAAAAAGCTGCTTTTCTTAGGTGTGCGGCTTAGATGATGTTAAGGGGTAGGGCGGCTGGTTGCTCTGCGCGGCGCTGGCTCTCCGGGCGCTGCTGCAGATAAACCGCTTCTTTCTCCTCGGGGTTGTTCGCAGGTTCTGCTGCGCTGATGATGTAGTGGGTTACCCGGGAGGATGATTGAAAAACACGATCTGTTCATTCGGGGAAATAAAAAAGCTGCATCTGTTTCAACTGCCGTGGATTTTTTTTAAACTTATTTTTATAAATCCTAAAACTTGGGCTAAATTTGACTTGATAGCTTTTTTTTCTGCATTTTTCATGGGTTGGTAGCTGGAAACTTTAGGTGTTTCACTGGGGAAACTTTGATAAACGCCCTTGTTTTGTGGCATTACTTCAAGAGAACTTGCAGGAAAAAGAGGGAGGTCTTGCAGGACCATTGTTAAAATTCCATTGCTCAGAAAACATCCAGGGTTAATACAAATTCCGCGACTAACATAGTCTGCCAGCCTAAGGGCTTGTCAGGACTGAGATCCCCACTTTGAACTTTAGGGTACAAATGTAGGGGCCTGCATAAAAACTTCTAAGCTTAATTACCAGCTTAGCTCTGGTTCGGCTGCCACCATTTTCAATGGATTCCCTCCCTGGGAAGCCTTGAAAAACCCTCACCAAATCCCTGGTGAAAACAAATCCAAAACCCCTTGGATCTTAAAACAAGGAGAAATTAACCATTCCCCTCCTTCCTCCCACCAACTCCTGGTGAATCAGTTCCAACCCGCCCCTGGGATCTACAACAGGGAGAAATTAACCATCCCCCCTCCTTCCTCCCACCAACTCCTGGTGAATCAAGATCCAAAACCCCTTTGGATCTAAAACAAGGAAAAATCAATCAGGTTCTTAAAAAGAAGGTTTTTAATTAAAGAAAAAGGTAAAAATCATCTCTGTAAAATCAGTATGGAAATAACCTTACAGGGTAATCAAACTTAAAGAGCTCAGAGGACTCCCCTCTAGTCTCAGGTTCAAAGTACAGCAAACAAAGATAAACACTCTAGTAAAAGGTACATTTACAAGTTGAGAAAAACAAAGGAAAACTAACACGCCTTGCCTGGCTATTTACTTACAAGTTTGAAATAGGAGAGGCTTGTTTAGAAAGATGTGGAGAACCTGGATTGATGTCTGGTCCCTCTCAGTCCCCGAGAATGAACACACTCCCAAACAAAGAACACAAACAAAAGCCTTCCCCCCCCAAGATTTGAAAGTATCTTGTCCCCTTATTGGTCCTTTAGGTCAGATGCCAGCCAGGTTACCTGAGCTTCTTAACCCTTTACAGGGAAAAGGATTTTGGAGTCTCTGGCCAGGAGGGATTTATAGTACTGTACACAGGACAGCTATTACCCTTCCCTTTATAGTTATGACACGCCCCCCAAATCACAGATAGTGTTGGATGTTCGGTTCCACACTGGCTGTGATTTCTTCCTGGAGTTCTAGGAGAAAACAGAGTTAATAAGACACATGTACCTTTAGACATACTACTGATTATATAAAAACTAACAATATGTTTCATTCCAAAAACAATTGTTAACCAGTTAACTCTGGGAAACTTTCCCGGGAGAGTGCATCAGCCACTTTGTTAGAAGCTCCCGAAATGTGTTGTATTTCAAAATCAAAATCTTGGAGAGCTAAACTCCACCGAAGAAGTTTTTTGTTATTTCCCTTGGCGGTATGAAGCCACTGTAGCGCAGCATGGTCTGTTTGTAGTTGGAAACGCCGTCCCCAAACATATGGGCGTAGCTTTTCCAGCGCGTACACAATGGCATAGCATTCCTTTTCGCTGATTGACCAATGGCTTTCCCTCTCAGACAGTTTCTTACTGAGAAATACGACAGGATGGAATTCTTGATCCGGTCCTTCCTGCATTAAAACTGCTCCCACGCCTCGCTCGGACGCATCTGTGGTTACTTGGAACGGTTTGTCAAAGTCTGGGGCCCTTAGCACAGGGTCAGACATGAGTGTTGCCTTAAGCTGGTTAAAGGCCTTTTGACACTCATCAGTCCACTGAACTGCATTTGGCTGTTTCTTTCTGGTTAGGTCTGTCAGCGGGGCGGCGATTTGGCTGTAGTGGGGTACAAATCGCCTATAATATCCAGCCAAGCCTAAGAAGGATTGGACCTGTTTCTTAGACTTTGGAACCGGCCACTTTTGGATAGCATCCACTTTGGCCTGTATGGGATTTATAGTTCCTTGACCCACCTGGTGCCCCAGGTAAGTCACTCTGTTTTGGCCTATTTGACACTTTTTAGCCTTAACAGTTAGCCCTGCCTGCTGGATGCGCTCGAAAACTTTTTCCAGGTGCTCCATGTGCTCTGCCCATGAATCAGAAAAAATGGCCACATCGTCGAGGTAGGCAACTGCAGATTCTCCCAATCCTGCTAGGAGACCATCTACAAGTCTTTGGAAGGTGGCGGGTGCATTTCGCAACCCGAAAGGGAGTACATTGAATTCATACATCCCTGCCTGGGTGACGAAGGCTGACCTTTCCTTAGCGGGTTCATCTAGTGGTACTTGCCAGTACCCCTTGGTTAAGTCCAAAGTAGAGATGAATTGGGCATGTCCCAATTTCTCCAATAGCTCATCTGTGCGTGGCATTGGATAGTTGTCAGGACGAGTTACAGCATTTAGCTTACGGTAGTCCACGCAAAAGCGTATTTCCCCATCTGGTTTGGGAACTAGAACCACTGGAGATGCCCATGCACTCTTAGAGGGGCGGATTATACCCATCTGTAGCATGTCCTGGATCTCCCTTTGTATAGCAGCTTTGGCATGAGGTGACTCCCGGTAGGGTGGGGTTCTAATAGGGTGAGCATTACCTGTGTCAATGGAGTGGTATGCCCGTTCGGTCCATCCTGGAGTGGCTGAGAAAATTGGTGCAAAGCTTGTGCACAGCTCCTTGATCTGCTGTCGCTGCAGACGTCCAAGGGTCATGGAGAGGTTCACCTCTTCCACGCCACCATCCTTTTTTCCTTCGTAGTAGACACCTTCAGGCCACTCCGCGTCATCTGTTTCCTGGGCAGTAAACTGGCAAACGTTTAATTCTCTGGAATAAAAGGGCTTAAGAGAATTAACATGGTATACCTTAGGCTTTATGTTGGAGGTGGGGAAGGCTATGAGATAGTTAACAGCTCCTAGGCGCTCCTGGACCGTGAATGGTCCTTCCCACGACGCTTCCATTTTATGGGCCTGGATTGCCTTTAAGACCATGACTTGGTCTCCTACTTTGAAGGACCGTTCTCTGGAATGTTTATCATACCAGGCCTTTTGCTCTTCCTGAGCATCCTTTAGGTTTTCTTTAGCAAGGGCCAAAGAATGTCGGAGGGTGTTTTGTAGGTTGCTTACAAAGTCTAGAATGTTAGTTCCTGGAGAAGGCGTAAACCCCTCCCATTGCTGCTTCACCAACTGTAATGGCCCCTTAACCTCACGGCCATACACAAGTTCAAATGGTGAAAACCCTAAACTGGGATGTGGTACAGCCCTGTAGGCAAAAAGCAACTGCTGCAACACGAGGTCCCAATCATTGGAGTGTTCATTTACAAATTTACGTATCATGGCCCCCAAAGTTCCATTAAACCTCTCCACCAGGCCATTGGTTTCATGGTGGTAAGGGGTGGCAACCAAGTGATTCACCCCATGAGCTTCCCACAGGTTTTCCATGGTTCCTGCCAGGAAGTTAGTTCCCGAATCTGTAAGGATGTCGGAGGGCCAACCTACCCTGGCAAAAATGTCTGTTAATGCCTGGCACACACTTTTAGCCCTGGTGTTGCTTAAGGGTACTGCTTCCGGCCATCGGGTAGCAAAATCCATGAAAGTCAGTACGTACTGCTTTCCTCTGGGTGTCTTCTTTGGGAAAGACCCAGAATATCCACAGCTACGCGCTGAAATGGGACCTCAATTATGGGTAGTGGCTGGAGAGGGGCTTTAACCTGGTCTTGGGGTTTTCCCACTCGTTGGCACACCTCACAAGACCGGACATAATTAGCAACGTCCTTGCCCATTCCCTCCCAGTGGAAGGACTTCCCCAACCGGTCTTTGGTTCTGTTCACCCCAGAATGGCCACTGGGATGATCATGGGCTAAGCTCAAGAGCTTTACCCGATACTTAGTGGGAACTACCAACTGCCTTTGAGGATGCCAGTCTTCCTGGTGCCCACCAGAAAGAGTCTCCTTGTATAAAAGTCCTTGTTCTACAACAAACCGGGATCGGTTAGAAGAGCTGAGAGGCGGTGGGGTGCTCCGCGCCGCCGCCCAAGCTTTCTGAAGGCTGTCATCTGCTTCCTGCTCGGCCTGGAACTGTTCCCTTGATGCTGGAGACATCAGTTCCTCCTTGGACTGTGGACTGGGGCTTGGTCCCTCTGGAAGCGATGCAGGTGCTGGGGCTGTTTCCATTGACTGTGAACCGCTGTCCGCTGGTGCACTATGTGATAACTCAGGCTCTGGCTGAGCCTCTTGGGTAGGGTTATCTGCTGCTTCTGCCAGTTCAGGCTCGCTGGTGCCCTCTGGCATTGGAGTTGTAGACGGGTTTGCAAGCGCTGGACTCAGGGCTGGCAATGGTTCTGGTGCTGGTTGCGTTGCCAGTTCCGGTTCTGGGACTGGCTTTGGCTGGGTCTCTGGGATTGGATCCACTACGGCTGTTGCAGTCGTTGGCAGAGGATCCAGTTCCACCACCTTTGTCTGGGTCTCCGGTAACACAGACGGGGCCCTGGTGGACGGCTCAGGAACAGGGATGGGGGTGAAAGCTTGCTTAGCCTGGCTGCGGGTGACTATTCCCACCCTCTTGGCTACCTTCACATGGTTGGCCAAATCTTCCCCCAGCAGCATGGGAATGGGATAATTGTCATAGACTGCAAAAGTCCACATTCCTGACCAGCCCTTGTACTGGACATGCAACGTGGCTGTAGGCAAGGTTACAGATTGTGACACGAAGGGTTGAATTGTCACTGTAGCCTCTGGGTTGATGAGTTTGGGGTCCACTAGGGATTGGTGGATAGTTGACACTTGAGCCCCAGTGTCCCTCCAAGCGGTAACCTTCCTTCCGCCCACTCTCAAGGTTTCCCTTCGCTCCGAGGGTATGAGAGAGGCATCTGGGTTTGGGGATCTTTGGTGTGATTGGGGTGTAATGAACTGTAATCGGTTGGGGTTCTTGGGGCAGTGAGCCTTTATATGTCCCAGTCCATTACATTTAAAACATCGCCCTGCTAAGGTATCACTGGGACGAGGTTGGTTGGTGGAGACTGGTGTGGTGGGGTGAGAAGGCGTCTGGGGTTTCCCTTGGGATGTGGGTGGGGCCTTGGGTTGTCCCCGGTGGTAAGGTTTTGTTTCGGCTTGCCCCTTCTGATATTCGCTCCAACTGCTACTAGTTTTTTTCTTTTCTGCCACCTCCACCCATTGGGCTCCAATCTCCCCCGCCTCAGTTACAGTTTTGGGCTTCCTATCTAGGATGTACCTTTCTATTTTCTCAGGAACACCCTCTAAAAACTGCTCCATTTTTACTAGGGAAAGCAGATCTTCCAGAGATTTAACATTTGCTCCTGATACCCAGGCATCACAATTTTTGTCAATGTGGTAGGCATGACGGGTAAATGACACATCCGGTTTCCACTTTAGGGCTCTGAACCGCCGACGGGCATGCTCGGGTGTTAGCCCCATTCTGAGTCTGGCCTTGTTTTTAAAAAGTTCATAACTGTTCATGTGTTCCTTAGGCATTTCAGCCGCCACCTCTGCTAAGGGTCCACTGAGCTGCGGCCTCAGCTCTACCATGTACTGGTCTGCAGTGATGCTGTATCCAAGGCAGGCCCTTTCAAAATTTTCTAAGAAGGCCTCAGTATCATCGCCTGCCTTGTAGATGGGGAATTTTCTGGGATGGGAAGTGGTACCTGGAGGGGGGTTGTTAGCATTGGCTGGTGCATCCTGCTTAGCCTTTGCTACTTCCAGTTCATGCTTCCTTTCTTTTTCTCTCTCCTCCATTTCTTTTTCTTTCAGCTCCATCTCTTTTTTCTTTCATCTTTATCTCTTTTTCTTTCAGCTCCATCTCTCTCTTGTGGGCCTCCTCTTTGGCTTTTTCTTCTCTTTCTCTCTGCTCTGTCTTGAGTTTTGTTAATTGAAGCAGTCTCTGATGTTTTCTTTCATTTTCTTCTGCTTCTAGTTTGGCCAGTTCTATTTTGTTAGCTACTTCTTTGGTAGTCATTTTCCTGTTTTCTTGTGCTGGGTAACCCCCTTTGCAGTTGACAAACTGGGAAGCTCTCAGCTCTGGCTGCTGCAGAGTTAACAGTAACTTTCTAACTAGCTACTCCCGAGGATGTAAAAAGAAAAAAAAAAAATTCAGCTTGTAAATACCTTTTACCAGTCATTTGCTAATTGAACCCTTCTCTTAACAAAGGACCTGTAAAAAAAACTTAACACCTCTGCCTTCAGGCAAGGAGAGATAAGATATGCATCTATCTACTTCCAGCTCGGCTTTCCAAGCAGCTAGAAGGAAAAAAAAATCTCACTGGCTTTTGGGTTTAAAATGATCCCACCGCTGCCACCATGTCAGGACTGAGATCCCCACTTTGAACTTTAGGGTACAAATGTAGGGGCCTGCATAAAAACTTCTAAGCTTAATTACCAGCTTAGCTCTGGTTCGGCTGCCACCATTTTCAATGGATTCCCTCCCTGGGAAGCCTTGAAAAACCCTCACCAAATCCCTGGTGAAAACAAATCCAAAACCCCTTGGATCTTAAAACAAGGAGAAATTAACCATTCCCCTCCTTCCTCCCACCAACTCCTGGTGAATCAGTTCCAACCCGCCCCTGGGATCTACAACAGGGAGAAATTAACCATCCCCCCTCCTTCCTCCCACCAACTCCTGGTGAATCAAGATCCAAAACCCCTTTGGATCTAAAACAAGGAAAAATCAATCAGGTTCTTAAAAAGAAGGTTTTTAATTAAAGAAAAAGGTAAAAATCATCTCTGTAAAATCAGTATGGAAATAACCTTACAGGGTAATCAAACTTAAAGAGCTCAGAGGACTCCCCTCTAGTCTCAGGTTCAAAGTACAGCAAACAAAGATAAACACTCTAGTAAAAGGTACATTTACAAGTTGAGAAAAACAAAGGAAAACTAACACGCCTTGCCTGGCTATTTACTTACAAGTTTGAAATAGGAGAGGCTTGTTTAGAAAGATGTGGAGAACCTGGATTGATGTCTGGTCCCTCTCAGTCCCCGAGAATGAACACACTCCCAAACAAAGAACACAAACAAAAGCCTTCCCCCCCCAAGATTTGAAAGTATCTTGTCCCCTTATTGGTCCTTTAGGTCAGATGCCAGCCAGGTTACCTGAGCTTCTTAACCCTTTACAGGGAAAAGGATTTTGGAGTCTCTGGCCAGGAGGGATTTATAGTACTGTACACAGGACAGCTATTACCCTTCCCTTTATAGTTATGACAGGGCTGGTCCGCACTGGGGTGGGGGATCGATCTAGGAAACGCAACTTCAGCTATGAGAATAGCATAGCTGAAGTTGACGTTTCCTAGCTCAAACTAAGTTTACTTACTGCGGGTCCACGCGGCGCAGGCAAGCTCCCCCGTCGACAGCGCTTCCTCCTCTCTGCGAGCAGGAGTTCCGCAGTCGACGGGGAAGCGCTTCTGGCTTCGATTTATCGTGTCCAGATGAGAGGCGATAAATCGATCCCAGAAGATCGATCTCTACCCGCCAAATCGGTAGTGTGGACCTAGCCTAAGAGTTGAAGTCAAACTATTTGCATTGTAATTATATCAACCTGTGTTCTAAATTATATAATCTATGTAATGGGCCATCAAGAAGTGAAGGGAAAGATGATCAAGGCATCCATTAATGCTTTCTATGCAATGCCTATGTGAGGAGCAAACCCCTGGCCCAGCTAAGCAGGAACATTCTCTCCCCCACCTGAGTGCCTCATAGCAACTACCTGGGTGGATCACCTGTCCTTTATCACTCCTGAAATCTGCAGTTGTCATAGGAGTTGAGTTTTGGGGGGTGTCTACACTACTGACCCCTTCCACAAGCCTTTATGTTAATCCTATGTGGCTCAAGTGCCTGTGTCTGCTATTGGTTGGGAAAGGTTTGAGCCAGAGCACAGTGAAAACCAGCCCAGTTGTCAGTTTCACCCTACAGAGTTTTCAATCCCAGGAGTGAAATCTAACCAGATGGTTAAATTTTCCCTTGGTTACACTTCCGCAAAGCTAGGAATAGTAGAAAAAACACTGAAGCTCTCTGAAGACTTAAGACAACTTATTTAACAAAAACTTCCATTCTACAGAAGGGAAGCTAACCTTCACTCAGGAAAGCTTCCTGTTTGCCATATGTATATTTCATGGGTTATACTAACCTTTTTTGTGCTTTGTTTTGTTTTTTTTAGCCACCAACAATCAACCTTAATATGGAAGATGAGGTACAGTTTGTGACAATGAGAAGTAAGTTCCTGAACTTCAAATTTAGAGATGTTTCTTTTTCTCAAAGTTTATGCGGTTCGAGGAGGAGTTTGAATAAACTCCTGCTCTCTTCACAAACTTACTTCATGTATTTACCCAAAGAATGCCAGGCACTGTACACATACTTGCCTCCTTTTTTTGTTTATAATCTGTATAAAACAGAGGGAGGGATGGCATGGAGCAAAATCAGCAGTTGAGCAAGCAGTAATAATCAGCCCATCACTGACCATTTTGTTTTTCACTTTCCATCTCCTTATAGTGATGGGGTATAAATAGGGCCCTACCAAATTCCTGGTCCATTTTGGTCAATTTCATGGTCATAGGATTTTTAAAATTGTAAATTTCATGATTTTAGCTATTTAAATCTGAAATTACATGGTGTTGTAATTGTAGGGGTCCTGACCCAAAAAGGAGTTATGGGGGGATCACAAGGTTATTGTGTGTGTGTGGGGGGGGGGGGGGTTTGCAGTACTGCTACCCTTCTGTGCAGCTGTTGGTGGTGGCACTGCCTTCAGAGCTGGGCAGCTGGAGAGTGGTGGCTGCTGGCTGGGAGCCCAGCTCTGAGGGTAGAGCTGCCGCCAGCAGCAGTGCAGAAGTAAGGATGGCATGGTATGGTATTGCCACCTTTACTTTTGCGCTGCAGCCTGCAGTGCTGGATCCTCTGTCAGCAGCCGCCACTCTCCGGCTGCCCAGCTCTGAAGGCAGCAGCACATAAGTAAGGGTGGCATGGTATGGTATTGCCAGTCTTACTTCTGTGATGCTGCTGGCAGGGCGCTGCCTTCACAGCTGGGTGCCAACAGCCACCACTTTCCGGTTACCCAGCTCTGAAGGCAGTGCAAAAATAAGGGTGGCAATACTGTGACACCCCCCCCTTAAAATAACCTGGTGACACCTCCCCCTCCCGCAACTCCCTTTTGGGTCAGGACTCCCAATTTGAGAAACGCTGGCCTCCCCCGTGAAATCTATATAGTATAGGGTAAAAGCACACAAAAGATCAGTTCAGATTTCACAGTCCATGATGCGTTTTTCATGGCTGTGAATTTTGTAGGGCCATAGGTATAGAAAGGTATGGTTAATTGGCCTTACAGAAGACATGCTGGAATGGAGCAGGGAAATTGGGCTACAGGCATATAAGGCCTGATAGGAAAGGGATGATCAAATATGAAATGCAGTAGAACCCCGTTTATACATTCTAATTCAGACTGAGCTGCCAGATCAGATCATCAAAATTCCAGATAAACCAAAGAATGGGAAAATGCAATGCTGCAGCGCCATCTAGCCAGCCACAGTGGAGATCGCCTGTTTCTGGCCCTGGAGTTCTGGTTCAGTAAATGGGGAGAGCCAGTTAAAGGAGGGTGGGATAAACGGGTTCTAATGTAGTTACAATATGAAACTATGATGAATGCTTTATTTTGAAAACTTTGTTACATGTACTGCTTACTCTTTGTAGCAGATATTCCATTAACATATACATGGCTTTAAATCTTGCATGTTTCAAAACAGTATTCAGAATTTATCCAGATAAACATAAGATTGAGTGAATTTTGAGCCTGTTTAGAGCAGAGGTTCTCAAACTGGGGGTTGGGACCCCTCAAGGGGTCGTGAGGTTATTACATGGGGAGTCGCGGGCTGTCACCCTCCACCCCAAACCCCGCTTTGCCTCCAGCGTTTATAATGGTGTTAAATATATTAAAAAGTGTTTTTAGTGTATAAGGGGGGGTCGCACTCAGAGGCTTGCTGTGTGAAAGGGGTCACCAGTACAAAAGTCTGAGAACCCCTGGTTTAGAGGCAGCTTTCCACTAGTTATTAATATGAAATGATGCAAACTCCCAATTAATAAATCATCTAGCAAATTTAAGAACACGAGAACGGCCATGCTGGCCCAGTATCGTGTATTCTGACAGTGGCAAATGCCAAGTGCTTCAAAGGGAATGAACAGAACAGGCAAGCTTGGAGTGACCCACTCTCTGCCATCCACTCCCTGCTTTTGGCAGTCGGAGGCTAGGGACACCCACAACTAATAGCAGGGGTGGGCAAACTACAGCCCAGGGGCCGCATCCAGCCCTTCAGGCGTTTTAATCCGGCTGTCAAGATCCTGCCGGGAAGCGGGGTCTGGAGCTTGCTCTGCTCTGGCGCTCCAGCTGGGGAGCGGGGTCTGGGGCTTGCCCTACTCGGCGTGTGCCGTGGCTCCACGCAGCTCCCGAAAGCAGCGGCATGTCCCCCCTCTGGCTCCTATGCATGGGGCAGATGGGGCTCTGCACGCTGCCCCTGCCCCAAGTGCCGCCCTCACAGCTCCCATTGGCTGGGAACCATGGCCAATGGGAGCTGCAAGGGTGGCTCCTGCGGACGGGGCAGGGCACAGAGCCACCTGGTCATGCCACTGTGTAGGAGCTAGAGGGGGGACATGCTGCTGCTTCCGGGAGCTGCTTGAGGTAAGTGCCACTGGAGCCTGCACTTCTAACCTCTCATCCCCAGCCCTACCAAAGAGCCCACATCCCCAGAAGGAGCCCTCACCCCTACCCCCAATTTCGTGAGCATTCGTGGCCTACCATACAATTTCCATACCCAGATGTGGCCCTCGGGCCAAAAAGTTTGCCTACCCCTGACTAATAGCCATTGATGGATCTATTCTCTATGAATACATCTAATTCTTTTTTTAACCCCATTATAGTTTTGTTCTTCACATCATCCCCTGGCAATAAGTTCTACAGTAATATTTCCTTTTGTTTGTTTTAAATCTTGTTATCAGATTTGCCCTTTACTTTGGGATATGCTCATTTATTAGGGTTACTGTTCTGGGGAGGGGGTTTCTGTAATTCTATCAATGTACTGCTCAGGTCAAGTGTGTTTTCATATGGAGCTCTACTTCTCCCTTCTGCAATTCCCCTTCTACTGGCGCTATCCTGCAGGACCTGTGTTCCCTAAGCTGGGTTCCTCCAGAGAGAGAGAGAGAGACACACACACACACTCTTTCTCTCTCCCCTCTCCCCCCCCTTTATATGCCCCTGGGCTCAATAGGCTGGGCCAAGCAGCACTTTCAGGCTGTCACCCTTATATGCCACAATTACCGCACCGGAGTAGAGTAATGGTATGTCTATATTATGGGATTAATCCGAATTTACAGAATTCGAATTTTCGAAACAGATTGTATAAAGTCGAATGTATGCGGCCACACTAAGCACATTAATTCGGTGGTACATCCATGTACCGGGGCTAGCGTCGATTTCCGGAGTGTTGCACTGTGGGTAGTTATCCCATAGCTATCCCATATTTCTTGCAGTCTCCCCCGCCCATTGGAATTCTGGGTTGAGATCCCAGTGCCTGATGGGGGAAAAAACATTGTCGCAGGTTGTTTGGGGTACAGCCTCACCCCTCCCTCCATGAAAGCAACGGCAGACAACTGTTTCACGCCTTTTTTCCTGGGTGAACACAGCAGATGCCATACCACGGCAAGCATGGAGCCCGCTCAGCTCAAGACAGCAGTCATGAACATTGTAAAAACCTCGCGCATTATCATGCAGTTTACGCTGAACCAGGACCAGAAAAACGAGGCAAGGAGGAGGCGGTGACGGCAGCGCTGTGATGAGGACATAGACACAGAATTCTCTCAAACCGCGGGTCCCGGTGCTTTGGAGATCATGTTGTTAATGGGGCAAGTTCTATCTGTGGAACGCCGATTCTGGGCCCGGGAAACAAGCACAGACTGGTGGGACCGCATAGTGTTGCAGGTGTGGGACGATTCCCAGTGGCTGCAAAACTTTCGCATGCGTAAGGGCACTTTCATGGAACTTTGTGACTTGCTTTCCCCTGCCCTGAAGCACCAGAATACCAGGATGAGAGCAGCCCTCACAGTTGAGAAGCGAGTGACAATAGCCCTGTGGAAGCTTGCAACGCCGGACAGCTACCGGTTAGTCAGGAATCAATTTGGAGTGGGCAAATCTAATGTGGGGGCTGCTGTCATGCAAGTAGCCAAAGCAATCATTGAACTGCTGCTACGAAAGGTAGTGACTCTGGGAAATGTGCAGGCCATAGTGGATGGCTTTGCTGCAATGGGATTCCCTAACTGTGGTGGGGCGATAGATGGAACCCATATCCCTATCTTGGCACCGGAGCACCAGGGTACCCAGTACATAAACCACAAGGGTTACTTTTCAATGGTGCTGCAAGCACTGGTGGATCACAGGGGACGTTTCACCAACATCAACGTGGGCTGGCCGGGAAGGGTTCATGATGCTTGCGTCTTCAGGAACACTACTCTGTTTAAACGGCTGCAGCAAGGGAGTTACTTCCCGGACCAGAAAATAACCGTCGGGGATGTTGAAATGCCTATAGTTATCCTTGAGGACCCAGCCTACCCGTTAATGCCATGACTCATGAAGCCATACACAGGCAGCCTGGACAGGAGTCAGGAGCTGTTCAACTGCAGGCTGAGCAAGTGCAGAATGGTGGTGGAATGTGCATTTGGCCATTTAAAAGGTCGCTGGCACGCTTTACTGACTCGCTCAGACCTCAGCCAAACCAATATCCCCATTGTTATTGCTGCTTGCTGTGTGCTCCACAATCTGTGAGAGTAAGGGGGAGACGTTTATGGCGGGGCGGGAGGCTGAGGCAAATTGCCTGGCTGCTGATTACGCGCAGCCAGACACCAGGGCGATTAGAAGAGCACATCAGGAAGCGCGGCGCATCAGAGCAGCTTTGAAAACCACTTTCATGACTGGCCAGGCTACCGTGTGAAAGTTGTTTGTTTCTCGATGAAAACCCGCCCCCTTTATTGACTCATTCTCTGTAGGCAACCCACCCTCCCCCTTCGATCACAGCTTGCTTTCAAAGGAAATAAAGTCACTATTGTTTAAAAATCATGTATTCTTTATTAATTGATTATAAAAAGAGGGAGAGAACTGAGAAGGTAGCCTGGGTGGGGTTTGGGAGGAGGATCAGAGGGAAAGAAAAGGCCACTAAAAAAAGGTTAAAATAATGACAGCCTTTTGCTCGGGCTGTCCACTGGGGTGGAATGGGAGGGTGCACGGAGCTTCTCCCCCCCCCCCCCCACGTTCTTACACGTCTGGGTGAGGAGGCTATGGAACATGGTGATGGGGGAGGGTGGTTATACAGGGGCTGCAGCAGCAGTCTGTGATCCTGCTGCTGTTCCTGAAGCTCCACCAGACGCTGGAGCATGTCTGTTTGCTCACGCAGCAGCCCCAGCGTTGCATCCTGCCTCCTCTGATCTTCCTGCCGCCACCTCTCATCTCAAGTGTCCCTCACGTTGGTCCCTCATGTCCTCATGTTCACTGGCATCTTTTCTATACTTTGAAACCATGCCCTTCCACTCATTTAGATGAGCTCTTTCATTGCGGGTGGATTCCATGATTTCCGCGAACATCTCGTCTCGCGTCCTCTTTTTCCGACGCCTTATTTGAGATAGCCTTCGGGACGGAGGAGGGAGGCTTGAAAAATTTGCAGCTGCTGGAGGGAGGGAAAAAAGGAGAGAATTTTTTAAAAAGATTCATTTTACAGAACAATGCTTATACTCTTTCACGGTGAACAACACTATTCACATTACATAGCACATGTGATTTCTGTGCAAGGTCGCATTTTGCCTCTTAATATTGAGTGCCTATGGCTTTGCTGCTAGAGATCACAGACGCAGGTCCGGGCAACAGAATTTGGCTTGCATGCGGCCATGGTAAGCCATTGTCTTTCGGCTTCTGCGCCCTCCTTTCCCACATACCAAGTAAAGCTTTTTGAGTGCTGCGGTTTTCCTGTTAACCTTCAGCAGCAGAAAACAACCCCCCACAATCCAGTTCTCTGGAATGATCGCTTTATCCCTCTCCCCACCGCGTGGCTGGTATCAGGGAAGATCCCTGCTAGCCACAAGTGAAAAGCTCGGCGCCAATTGTGTCCCGCCGCGCCCCCTTCCCCCCCCCCCCCCCCCCCCGGGCGCTTGGCTTACTACAGGGAAGGATTTCTTTTCAGCCACCTCGGTCCCCTTAATTAAATTCCCGTATTTCAACCAGATTACCATGAGCGCTATCACTCTCCTGAGGATTACACAGCGAGATAAAGAACGCATGTTGCTTGAATGCCAGCAAACACCAGGACCATACGCTGCCAGGCTTTGTCATGCAATGATACCAGATTATTTGCTACTAGCATGACGTGGTCAAGTGTCCTACCATGGAGGACGGAATAAGGCTGCACTGCCCAGAAACCTTCTGCAAAGGCTTTTGGAGTACCTCCAGGAGAGCTTCATGGAGATGTCCCTGGAGGATTTCTGCTCCATCCCCAGACACGTTAACAGACTTTTCCAGTAGCTGTACTGGCCGCAAATGCATTCCAAGTCCTCAGGACAAATTAATCATTAAAAAACTTTTTTAAACCATGTTTTATATTTTAAAAGGTAAGCTCGCCTGAGGTCCCTTCCATGAGGTCTTGGTCTTGGGTACTGGCTTGGGAGGGTACTTCAGTGAGGGTGAGAAAAAGATCCTGGCTGTTGGGGAGAACGGAGTGCTGTGTGCTCTCTGCAAGCTGCTCCGCCTCCTCCTCCCTGTCTGCAGAATCCTCAGGTGTGGCTGATGAGATTACCGCCACCTCGGAATCCACGGTCAGAGGAGGGGTAGTGGTGCATGCAGCTAGAATTGCATGCAGCTCAGCGTAGAAGCGGCATGTCTGCAGCTCTGACCCGGAGCGACCTTTGTTTTCTGATAGGCTTGTCTGAGCTCCTTGACTTTCACACGGCACTGCTCTGAGTCCCTATTGTGGCCTCTCTCCATCATGCCCTTGGAGATTTTTTCAAAAGTTTTGGCATTTCATCTTTTCAAACGAAGTTCTGCTAGCACAGAATCCTCTCCCCATATAGCGATCAGATCCAGTACCTCCCGTACGGTTCATGCTGGTGCTCTTTTTCTATTATCGGCCTGCTTGGTTACCTGTGCTGATGAGCTCTGTGTGGTCACCTGTGCTCTCCTGTGCTGGGCAAACAGGAAATGAAATTCAAATGTTTGCGGGGCTTTTCCTGTCTACCTGGCCAGTGCATCCGAGTTCAGATTGCTGTCCAGAGCGGTCACAGTGGTGCACTGTGGGATAGCTCCCGGAGACCAATACCATCGAATTGCGGCCACACTAACCCTAATTTGAAATGACAATATCGATTTCGGTGCTACTCCGCTCGTCGGAGAGGAGTACAGAAATCAATTTTAAGAGCCCTTTATTCCGAAAGAAATGGCTTCATTGTGTGGACGGGTGCAGGGTTAATTTGATTTAACGCTGCTAAATTCGAATTAAACTCATAGTGTAGACCAGGCCTAAGCCTGAGCAGGCTGGGTCGAACAGCATTTCCAGGCTGCCACCCTTCTATGCCCCTGTACTCAGTGGACTGGGTCAAGCAGCACTTTCAAGCTGCCGCCCTTATATGTTACAGGTTCAGCACATCCCTACCCCCACTTTCACATCACAATTGTACTGGTAGTAACCTACTTGATGAGCAAACCCCACAGTATTTTTGGGTGCTACAAGGATCTTTAGCTTAGATAAAAGAAGCATTGCTGCAGAGTAAATGGGGAAGCTAGAAACAGAAAAGAGTAAAGTTCAGAGAGAGAAGCAACCAGCTTAACCATAAAAGTTATTTATTGAATAATAGTGATAACTACACAAGGAGAGCCTAAACTAACATAACAGTTACATTGTTAAAGGTTAATACCTGAGGTAGAAAAGAAAACCGAGAGAGAGGGATCTCACCGCTCCCTGAAGCTTGAATTGGTCGGGGTACCCAGGTGATGGTAGCTCAGGGTCTTGAGTGCTGGAGACTGGCAGAGCCCCCAGCATGATCAGTCAGGAGAAGATGAAATCCCCGTGGAACTGATGCAGAGTTTTGATCCATGCATCAGAACACTTACTTAAACATAGGGGTTTTTGTAGAGAAACAACAATGGTTCAAGGGAGAACACTAGATTTGTTTATGGGTAAACTGATGACTTGAGGGTTTTCTTTAGGCTAGACAATAGGAGCTGATCTCTCTTGGCTATGGATGGTGTTTTCTTCCAGGGAGCTCACAATGCAATTAGGCTGTTTCAGTATTTAGGATATCAGTCAAGGATTAATTACTAGAATTGGTCTGATAATTGCTGAGCTGGGTGTGTGCAGGCGTAGGTTCATTAACATCTGGAGCAGAGATCCCCCCCATGATGCAGTGCTTCCCTGCTTTTCTGGTCCCAGAGTTCAGTGCGGTTCTCTGTTCTCCATTCTGTATGCTAATGGAGATACCTCTCCCATCTTTCATGCAGATGAGTCTAGGGGAGTTGCCTTTGTTCTTGTCACCCTTGTCAGAAGGGGTCTAGGTGTGTCTCCCAATGCCCTTTATTGCTCTCTGCAAGTCTTTTCTCTGATCAGTTTTGGTTCAAGCAGAGGCTGGTAGGGGAAGGGGGGTGTCTTTCATGAGTCAGGCTGGATACTGTGCCCTGGTTCCCCAAGAACACAGCTGACTGGTATCAATCTGCTCCCTATTAATTTCGTTGGATGACCCTTGGTTCTTGTGTTATGTGAAGGAATAAATAACACTTCCTTATTCACCTTCTCCACACATTCATGATTTTATAGATCTCCATCATGTCCCCCCTAAGTCATTTCTTTTCCAGGCTGAAAAGTCCCAGTCTTATTAATATCTCTTTGTATGGAAGCTGTTCCATATCCCTAATAATTTTTGTTGCTCTTCTATGTACCTTTTCCAACTCTAATATCTTTTTGAGATGGGGCAACCAGAACTACATGAAGTATTCCAGGTGTGGGCATGCCATGGTTTTATATAGTGGCATTATGATATTTTCTGTCTTGCTATCTATTCCTTTCCTACTGGTTCCTGACATTCTGTTAACTTTTTTGACTGCTGCTGGACATTGAGTGGATGTTTTCAGAGAACTATCCACAATGACTCCAAGATCTTTCTTGAGTGGTAATAGCTAATTTAGACCGCATTATTTTGTATGTATAGTTGAGATTGTTTTCCAATGTGCATTACTTCGCATTTATCAACACTGAATTTCATCTTGTTGCCCAGTCACCCAGTTTTGTGAGATCTCTTTGTCACTCTTTGCACTCTGCTTTGGACTTAACTATCTTAAGTACTTTTGTATCATCTGTCAAATTTGCCACCTCACTGTTTACTTCTTTTTCCAGATCATTTATGAATATGTTGAACAGCATTGGTCCCAGTACAGATCCCTGGTGCACCCCACTACCTGTCTTCATTGTGAAAACTGATCATTTATTCCTACCCTTTGTTTCCTATCTTTTAACCAGTTACTGATCCATGAGAGGACCTTCCCTTTTATCCCATGACTGCTTAATTTGCTTAAGAACCTTTAGTGGGGGACTTTGTCAAAGGCTTTGTGAAAATCCAAGTACACTATATCCACTGGATCACCCTTGTCCACGTGTTTGTTGACCTCCCCTCAAAGAATTCTAATAGATTGGTGAGACGTGATTTCCCTTTGCAAAAGCCATGTTGACTCTTCCCCCAACAAATCATGTTCATCCATGTGCCTCACAATTTTGTTCTTTACTATAGTTTCAACCAATTTGCCTGGTACCAAAGTTGCCTATAATTGCAAGGATTGACTCTGGAGCCTTTTCTAAAAATTGGTGTCACATTAGCTATCCTCCAGTCATGTGGTGCAGAAGCTGATTAAAGTGATAGGTTACACACCACAGTTAGTAGTTCTGCAGTTTCATATTTGAGTTCCTTCAAAACTCTTGTGTGAATACCATCTGGACCTGGAGGCTTATTACCATTTAATTTATCAATTTGTTCCAGAACCTCCTCTGTTGACACATCAGCCTGGGACAGTACCTCAGATTTGTCATCTAAAAAGGTGTGGGAATCTCCCTCACATCCTCTGCAGTGAAGACTGATGCAAGTAATTCATTTAGTTTCTCCACAATGGTCTTATCTTCCTTGAGTGCTCTCTTACCTTGATCGTCCTGTGGCCTCACTGATTCTTTGGTAGGCTTCCTGCTTCTAGTGTACTTACAGTTTTTTTGGCTGTTTAGTTTAATTTGATGTGGTGATTGGATCTCTGCCGTTCTGATATTCAAGGTATACAACCTTACAGGAATGGAATAAATAATATATTATAAAGATGTCATGCAAACTAAGGACAGATGTCTCATTAATACTGGAAAATTTCAATTAAAAAATCTTAAGATTTATTAAGTCAAACCTGAAGTAGGCACAGTCTTAACAGAATCAGGGACAGAAATTGGTAGTTTAGTAGTACAAATTAAGGAATATATGGGACAAATTCTGCTATGAGTTACATGCCATGCAACACAATTGAAGTTAGTGGGCTGTGGAGAATTTGGCCCATAGGTGTTTTTTTGTTTTAAATCAAATTTCAGATGCTCTTGGGCTGTAAAACCTGGACTGGAGTGCACCCTATAGTGGTACAATATTTGAAACATCTGATCTATAGAGAGAACCAGTAAGAGAGCCTCTTAGGCCTGTGGCGCACCTTCAGTGTTTTACAGATAGACTGAGGTAGGTCTTGATTCCATATACTCTCAAAGGACTCTTAGACCCATAGGGTATGTCTACACTACGGGATTACGCCGAATTTACAAAATTCAGTTTTTGGCAACCGATTGTATAAAGTCGAGTGCATGCGGCCACACTAAGCACATTAATTCGGCGGTGTGCATCCATGTACCGAGGCTAGTGTCAACTTCCGGAGTGCTGCACTGTGGGTAGCTTTCCAATAGCTATCCCATAATTCCCGCAGTCTCCCTCGCCCATTGGAATTCTGGGTTGAGATCCCAATGCCTGATGAGGCCAAAAATTTGTCGTGGGTGGTTATGAGTAAATGTCGTCCGTCAGTCCTCCACCTGTGAAAGCAATGCAGACAATCGTTTTGCGCCCTTTTCCCTGGATTGCCCGGGCAGACGCCATAGCACGGCAACCATGGAGCCCATTCAGCCTTTTTTCACTGTCACCGTATGTCTACTGGATGCTGCTTACAAACATGGTACTGCAGAGCTACACAGCAGCATCCCCTTACCGTTGCAAGTTGGCAAAGACGGTTACCAGCCATCTGTACCGTCTGCTGCTGTCATGGGTGTTCTTGGCCGGCCTCGGTGAGGTCGGTCGGAGGCGCCTGCACAAAAATGGGAATGACTCCCCTGGTCATTCTCTTCTTTAAGTTTTGTCTAATGGAGAATCAGTCCTGCCTAGAATATCAGGCAAGCCTACTAAAGAACCAGAGAGGGAAACGGCCACTCCGGGTCAGAGCCCCAGACATCCCGCAGAAATGATGAGCTGCATTCCATTCTAGGGAGTGCCCCTACAACAACTCCACCTGTTGCTTCCCTCCTCCTCCTCCACCCCTCCTGGGCTACCTTGGCAGTTATCCCCCCATTTGTGTGATGAAGTAATAAAGAATGCATGAATTTGAAACAACACTGACTTTATTGCCTCTGCAAGCAGAGATCAAAGGGGGGTGAGGGAGGGCAGTTGGCTTATAGCAAAGTCAAGTGAATCACCATTCTGCACTTGCTCAGCCTATAGCTGAAAATGGGAATCTGTGATAAGCACTAGAATAGAAGCACAGGCAGGACTGAATCTCCATTTGTGTGTAGACCTTTGATTGACATTGGTAAAATACAAAATGTCCCAGGATATGTATGTTGGGGGACAGTTCTAAACGGCAGCTTTATTTTTTTATTTGAAGCAAAATGTAGAGATCTGAGTATCTGATTGAGCCCTGGGAGCAAGGGGTAGGCGTGACCGCGCGGTGCTGCCGACTGGGAGAGCAGCCTGAGGCAGAAGCCTCCAGCTGGCATGATATTCCAGGCAGGACGGAATCTCCATTACACAAAACTTAAAGAAGAGAATGACCTGGAGTCACTCCCTTTTTTGTTCAGGTGCCCACGACCAACCTTACCAAGGCCAGCCAGGAGCACCCACGGGACGACGATGACGGTTACCAGTCATGCTGCACTGTCTGTTGTCCGCAAGGCAAGGGGATGCTGCTGTGTAGTGCTGTGGTCACAGTTATACAAGCAAAGCTGTGCTACATATTGGTAAAGTGCAATTTTGCTGGTATGGCTGCATCTACACTACAGACTTCTGCTGGCATAAGTGTGACCCCTGACCAATATAACTGTGCTGACAGTCATCTGCAGTGTAGCCATAACCTTAGTTTAAACAACCTTTCTCTCAGTCAGAAGCCAAACATTTCCAAATTAATTCCACTTCCCCTTTAAAAAAAAAAAAAAAAATCACCTGGAAGACACAGCATAAAAAACCTTTCTCCCAATGGGATAACTTCCCCCTACAAGTTATTAGCACCTTTTCTTAGTTGTTATGCAAAGGAGGGAAAAAAGAAAACTTTCTGTTGATTAAATAGTTTTCTGTGGTCAATGTCTGAATTAATCTCTTCTTTCTGAAAGATCAAAAGGCAGCTGGAGTTCTTAAAAAAAGATTTTGTACCGGATGTTTTGATTAAATGAAATGGAGGTGCAAATTGGCCAGTGATTGAATTTAAGTTAATTGTAGTAATTGATAGTCATATAATTACAGCTGTTTGAAAACTGGGTGGTCTAGTTTACTTTTTCCTTTGTGAACTTGTTAAATGGCTCCTATGTGCAGACATAATAAGCAACTTTTAATTTTGTTATATTTAAGTGAGGGACCAGATGGCATAGGTAGGTGCCATTCAGACAGTCTTTTATCTCTTGATTACAAGCTTGTAATTGGCAACAGAACTATTTTAAACAAAAGATATCATCATGGCTGTTTCGTAACCTACCAGTTTGTAAAATTACTTTTATACAGATGTTCATATCACAGTTGATATCCTTGTTGGAAATCTAATGTCAAGAATTTAACAGGCATGGAGAGACCTTTTAGCTTTCTAGATAAAACTTCTGCAAATTAATTAAGGCATATTGGATGGACAGCTTTCTTTACGGCTTGTACTGATATAGAACAAAACTTCAACCTCCTGTGCTAATAAAACACTTTTCATAAGCATTGTATATTGGAAAATTATGACAATGCTTTGAACAGAGCTGCAAGGATTAATACTAAATGATACGATATCAAACCTTTACAGAAACCCTGAAAGTCACAAAGCCTCGTTTTGATGCATCCCTTGTTTACTTGACCCGAAAATTCATGGATCTTGTCAAAACTGCTCCAGATGGTGTTCTTGATTTGAATGAAGTAGCAACAACTCTGGGGGTACGAAAACGAAGAGTATATGACATCACCAATGTATTGGATGGAATCCACCTAATTCAGAAAAGATCTAAGAATCTTATCCAGTGGGTGTGAGTTGGCTTTGAAATTTCTAACTTACATTTGCAAAAATGCTTTGTATAATGTAGTTTGACCTAACTTTGACCTAATTGTGAACATGTGTTTTAGCTTCATTAGTGTTTTGCAGTAACTTTCATAAATGAGATGGTACAGCCTCTTAAATTGCACTGTATAATTAATACAGTCTGTAATTATAGGATGCTTTTAACTTTCTAATATCAGGAAATGAAGCAATTGTGAAGATTTTGGTTTTTTTAACTGACTACAAGAAACTAAAAATAATAGTTTGACCAAAAAGCTTTCAACATTTTAGCTACGCTTTTTTGAAAGTGAGAAAATGTTTAAGTATTTTGTATTACACTTTATTTATAAATATAAGCTTTAAATAATGTTCTTGATAACTTTCATATTCTTTTAGAGGATCTGATCTTGATCAGATTGCTGGAAAGGCATCAGAGCAACAAAAGCTTAGAGATGAACTTTCTGACTTATCAGCAATGGAAGAAGCTCTGGATGAATTAATTAAAGACTGTGCTCACCAGTTGTTTGAATTAACGGATGACACAGAAAACACAAAATATCCTTTTAACTCCTGCACCAGTTACTTTGGCTACTGGCACCAAGCAGTTAGTGATGGAAATTTAGAATGGCGAGTAAGAGGTGGAATTCACTGCCTTCTTCCTCATGCTTTAGTACAGGGCAAGTAATACTTGGAATTACTGGTCCCAAAGAAACTTACATTTGCAGATATATGTCTATATAGCCTAAACTGCAGAGGCTAAAAGTTGAAGGAGCAGTCTTAAAGGAACACTGTCACTGTAGTAATTATGAATATTTGCATTTAGTAGTCCTATCTCATAGGCAAGCTTTGACAAATGAAAAGTAGTTTTGTAATTGAGACACGAGTTGAACACTAAACATGAAAATTGGGAATATCACCTAAGATTCTCATTCTATGCTTGCCTCTAGGCAGAAGGCTAACTAGAAAAAAGTCTGGTGCTTAAATAAATTCATTTTCAGACAATAACCAGTGAAACTAGTCCATTCCTTGAAAGATATCAGAAAATAATTATATCACAAGTTAACAGCCATACCTTTTTCTTAAAACAGTTAACAGATTTCCTTATAGAATCCTTGACTTATGTGTACACTAGCTTATGTGACATATCAAGATATTCATAGCATTAAGGCTTTTCAAGAACAGATTGTTATGGCAATCAAAGCTCCAGAAGAAACAAAACTAGAAATACCAGCTCCTAAAGAAGTAAGTATTGCTTTTCTTCCCTCTAAAGCAACTGCATTTTTAGAATTAGAGCTTGCAAGAAGAGCAGTTGATTTTTCACTTACAGAAATTAATATTGGTATTATCTAATATTGGCATTCTTATCTGATACATTTCATAAAACAAAGCTACCTGCTATAATGTTTGGTATAAAAGTGTGTGAGGACAGTCTTTTTGCTTTTAAGAGAGTGACTCTTATTGCCTAGACTAGGAAAATACTGTATCATAGATTACCACTTCACTTTTGCTGGGGATGAGGGAGCATTTGTAACTGATGCCCAAGCTACCTCATTCGGTATTTGAGTTTGAGGGGGAATTGAATAAAGAAGCTTATACAGTACTTTACAGGGTTTAGTACAAACTCCTAAGTATAAATAGATTGTAAAATCTAGGCAAGTGAGATCATTCTAGAATTTTGTCAGGAGAATATTATTATACTTGCTAGTGAAAAGTACCTGACATCTCGCTCTGGTCGTTTACTGTCCTGTTATATAGGAAGTCAGACTAGATGATCATAATGGTTCCTTCTGGCCTAAAAAAATGACTTAGTTTATTTTTGTTACAAACTGCAAAAATATTGTGACGTTGGGCATGTATGTGTTTGCTGAGGTACACGTGCTGATTTCATCTGAAAATTCTTTATTCCAAGTTCTGAATAGAACAGATTATGTGCAA
Organism: Malaclemys terrapin pileata; assembly: GCF_027887155.1. NCBI lineage: Eukaryota > Metazoa > Chordata > Testudines > Emydidae > Malaclemys > Malaclemys terrapin. The sequence goes on along the minus strand of NC_071507.1, from coordinate 179,463,590 downwards.
GATGCATCTGTTTTTAAAGGTGAAAAGGGGTAAAAAAGGAGCATTTGAAGCCAGAGTAGGAGAAAGTTTTCTATGCAAGTTATACTCTGCTTCTTTAATTTTCTATGTTAAAAAAAATTAAGATTGCAAAATCAAGCATTGTTAAGAAATCTCACCTTTAAGGTTCCTTATATAGCCTGAATTTGGTCCCATTGTGCATAGGCATTATGATCTTTAATTGTATGATCACATACTATTTTTCTCCACAGTGTATCTACCTCAGTCAGTGCAAAGAATAGATGGTATTCACTTAAACCTTGCTCTGGAAACAGAATTATTAATTTGTGTGGGCTTTTCTAAGATGCTCATTGCTAAATTGCCTGAATGCTTCACAAATTAATTTATTTTAACAACACACCTTGAGATGAGGTATGATTAACATCCCCCATTTTACAGATGGAGAACTTAGGCACAGAGATTAAGTTTACAAGCATACACTACTACCCAATTTGAGATTCCTAGACCTGATTTAGCTTAACACTATATTGATCTTTATATGTTCAAAGCACAGCTCCTGTTGGCTTCGGTTGCAGCTGTGAGCGTGCAGCACTTAAGCAAATCAAATCCCAGGGTGTCAAGTCAGGCAATCAAAAAAGAGGAACACACATAGGGTTACCATATTTCAGCAAGCAAAAAAGAGGATGGGAGGAGCCCCGTCCTGCCCTGGCCCTGCCCCATCCTGCCCTAGCCCCACCTCTGCCCCTCCCCCCCTCAGAACCCCAAACCCTCCCCCAGCTCCTTGTCCCCTGACTACCCCCTACCTGTACCCTGACTGCCCCAACCCTTATCCACTCCCCCACCCCCAGACAGACCCCTGGGACTCCCACTCCCCATCCAACCATTCTCCACCCCCTGACAGTCCCCCCCCCCCCCCAAACCTCCCAACCCTCTCCCCCGCTCCTTGTCCCCTGACTGCCTCCTCCTGGGACCCCTGCACCTAACTGCCCTCCAGAACCCCACCCCCTACCTAAGCCTCCCTGTTCCTTGTCCCCTAACTGCCCCCCAAATGCCCCCCAGGACCCTACCCCCTACCTGTATCCTGACTGTCCAAAACCTTATCCACACCCCCAGAAAGCCCCCCCCGAACTCCCGACCCCCCCCCCCGTCTCTTGACTGCCCCCTCCAGAACCTCCCTGCCCCTTCTCCGACCCCCTGGCCCCCTTGTTGTTGGCCTTTCTTCGCCAAAATCTCTGTGAACTTGCTCAGGAACTGCCTGAGCCGTTCGTCCGGGCACGTTGGGCAGCAGGGAGGGAGGGAGGGAGTGAGCTCTGCTGCAGGGGGGAGGAGGGGCTCTCTCTCTCTGGCTGTTGGAGCCCCATGTAAGTGGCACCATCTGGCCGGCTGCCCTGTTAGCCGCGCGCGCTCTGCATGCGGGGGGGGGGAAGTCCGGACATTTACAAATTCCCCCCCCGGACGCTATTTTTAGCTCAAAAAGCCGGACATGTCCGGGGGAATCTGGACGAATGGTAACCCTAAACACACAATTAGTGATGATCTCTGACAAGCTTGGTCTCACTAACTTGCTTAGCATCGGGGAGCTACAGCTTCTCAAAGAACGTATTGCTTTGGCTATATTAAAAATGTCTGGCAGTGTGTTTTTCCCTACTTTCATTCTTGGAAACAGCTGTAAACTCCCTTGGCTGAAATTTTCCAAAATGATTCCTCCTGAGGTAGATGCCTAACATGGAAATTTTCAGCCTAAATGGTTGGTTAGGCACAGTTTTATAAGCAACTGAAAACAGGGGCTTATAATGGAAAGTTTCAGGCAACCTTACTAAGAGGTGCTACCAGCCCTGACTGTAATTGTTTAGAAAGCTAGAACAACATACTGTAAAATTTTCATGCATATTTGATTTTTTTTTTCTATTACAATGCACTTGTCTCTTTGGGGAAAAAATAGTTCTGGAACTTGTTTTCCTATAATGTTTACGCCTAAATCGTTTTTTTGATTAATGTCTTGGGGTGATTTGGTGTCCTTTGCCTTTGATTCTTGAAAGCCCATTACATTGCTGATATTATCTACTGGGGTGTTGATATAGCATTGTATGGAATTTGTTCTGCCTTACTGATTGTGCTAGCAGTAAAATTTGTGCCAACACTGACACTTTTGAGCTATTCAATTGTCACATTGACCCTAAACTCATCACTTTTGCTACCTCTGTTTTTAACAGTGTAATAAAATTCAGTCATTTATCAACATGGCCTGTTGAAAATGACCAACTTAAAAAAAAGTAGTTCTTCACATTGGATAGACCCTCATCAAAACAAAACCCTTTTAGTGCACAGAATTGTTCAGTTGCTTAATTATATTATTTAATCGATGTCATTCAATATGGCAGCTTCATAGGTAACCCTATCAATTTACCAAGAACTAAAGAACCTTTACATGGCTTAATTAAAGTCTATTAAAGTTTAAAATGTCCCTCCTGTATCTGGACCTGTTCTTGTATGTTAATTTGTGTTAAAATATATGCAAAATGCTTGAAGTAAAAATTAGTTTGGCTTAATCTATAAATTTCTTCTGATTTTGAATATATTACATCTGTTGTACAGGATTGTATAGAAGTACGTATAAAGAGCACAAAGGGACCCATTGATGTATATTTATGTGAAGTGGAGCAAGATAACCCAGGTGCCAAAACTTTTGAAGATATGGATACACTGACATCAGAAACTAAATCCTCAGTACCTCTCGATGAAGGTATGTGAGAAATTTAAATGGAAGAAAGGCATTTATCAACATAAGACAAACTACTGTGAAATATGTATTGTATCATTCTGATAAATTGAGCTGGTTAAACACTTCTAATCCCCCTGAAACTTGTGTAATTTTTAAAGTGGGATAAATTCTCAGCATACGAAAAATATTTCAGAACCAACTTTAGCCCTCGTTATTAGAGCTGTGCAAAATCTTTTGGATGAATAGTTTATTTGTTGAAAAATGTGTTTTTGTTGACCTGAAACTGTTTTCAAATTTGACACACATTAATTGAATAGTTTAGTCCAAAAAACTTTTGGGCTAGATTTGCAAGGGAACGTAGGTCTCATTCAGAAAACAGCTGGCGGTGGGTTCCTCCTTATAACTTTTAGCCCAATGCTTAGGGCATTCACCAGGGATGTGGAAGGCCTGGGTTCAGTTATCTCCATTGCTTGATACGGGGCAAGGATTTGGATTGAGTCTTCTACCTCACAGGATCATGCCCTAACCACCAAGCTACAGTGTATTCTGGGGCAAGTCTCTCTTCTGCTGTTGAAGCTGTTCCACTTTGTATAACATACTTGAGTCGGAGAGAGAGTGAACATAGCCTGGTGGTGTGAGTCCCCTAACTAATGGGTTAAAAGTTATAAGGAAGGCTCCTCCTCTTCTTGATATTTAGTGAATCTGGCCCTTTAATATTGCTGGAAACAAAGCATTTCAGGTCAGATGTGTTTTGTTCATCCCAGAATGGACTTCTTGATTCGCTGAAACTTTTTAGAATCTTTGGATTCATTTTGACTCAAACTAGTTTTTTTTTTTTAATTTAATTTAATTTTATTTATTTATTACGGAACACTGGGTGAACTGAAAAAATCAGTTATTTGCTCTGCTCTACTTGTTACATATACATATTTTGATTTGTGTAACACTAATGTATAATATAATTTGGTGCCCTGCTGTTCTGTGATTAGATGTAACATGCCCTGCTACAGAATCTTACACAGTTGACAAAACAGGAAAACTTGACCACTAACTCAATAGCTCATTCAAGTGAGAGCAGATGTGTCTGTCTTCATCAGTAGAGATGCAAGATAACCAGTCATATATGCAGGTTATTGCTGTCTGGAAGCAAACAAAGCAGGATATGTAGTTTGATATGGTATGGGGAGTAGTTAAGGTGACTTATTTTCAGCAATGCTATTTGAAAAGCAGTAGTTGCCTTTCCCCGGTGTACACTTAAATTTTTGTTTTTGTGCCACTTGTGGAATAGCAACATGGTGATGTGATTAGTCCGTTTCTGACCGTCTTTGTGTTGACATAATCCTAATGCAATAGTTTTTCCTTATAAAGCATCTCCTGTGTTTTGTGGAGCTAATTCTAAAGGGATGAGTTGTTAACCCTTTTCAAAAGTCAGTGTATAGATTTGTAGCTTACAGTATGTAGTTATAGAAAGTTAATTGTTTTCCATAGGGAGTGAAAATATTTTTAAACGTAAAGGAGCCCAGGATTTCTGTAACTAGTGTGGGTATAAAACTGTGGATGACCTGTTCTTGTTTACTTGCCACAGCAATGCTCAATAAAATCACTAACTTCCCTCAAAATTCTCATATCTTGTACCTTTCTAAATACATTAGTCTTGGATTTCTTCTTAGAATGCCAAGGAAAAGAGGAATTGTGGAGTATTTCTATTACAAGATAACTTAAATTAGAATGGCTGATTATTAATTTTTTTTAAATGTGAGATAGTCAGAATTCTAAAGTACACTTCTGATTTCAACCATGGCAATACTTAGCAATGTGTCCTATTAGAACAAAAAGACTAGCAGTAAGGATTTCTAGGTTTAATTCCCTCCTCTGCTGCTCATTCAATGTGTTGGTGGGCAAATCATGTAATCTCTACCTTCATTTATCCATCTTGCAAAATGAGTATAATAACTGGTGTGATGAGACTAAATATTTTGAAATCTTTGAATGAGACATATTAATAAATTCTTTCCTGTATCAAGCATTTCTTAGTAAAGTTTGGGAAACCTCTATTAGCAGTTTAAGTTGTAAAGAACAGCATGAATTCATTATTTTACTTACATAAGCAGGCATGCTTCATGTTAGTAGTTCTTGTGTAACTACTGCTTGTCTGTATAAACTGTTCAAATGTAGGATCAGCTTTAAAAAATAACACTACTTGTATCTGCCTAGTTTTTCCCCCCACTTCCTTGGTTTTTTGTGCCTGTCAAGATTTACATGCTCTTTCATGTCATGTGACCACATCTTTTTTTTATTTCCCTGGTTTAAGTACCACTGTCCTAGTGCCTCCCCACCCTTTGTTTTTCAGTATCAAAGGAGTGATCTTAATGGTGAGAGGCAATAGAACCATTTTATAGTGTCATTTGGTACCCTGGAAGTCTTACACCTGAATTTTTAAAGGGCATATGTGTAAAGTTTCTAGATTAGTGTATAGCACAATAAGATCACATGTAGATGCAGTACTTTTGTTTTTATTCTACCATACCTTAGCTTTCATAAATATGAATGATTATCTTTTTTTCACTTCCCTTCTAGAGTGAGATCTTCTAAATCAACTTTAAGGGTGAAGAACCATTAGAATGCCGAGTCCTGAGCAGATTATCATGAATATCTGCGCTGCAGAATTCCCTAAGAGAGCCACTTGGAACTATGAATATGCTAAACTAGTAATACTCTCAAATGTTTTTCAAACTTAAAATGGGAATAATTCAGTTGTTGAGTGCTTTCACACAATTATCTTCAATTGCTTCAGTCTAAAAGAAGGCAATTCAAGAAGCCTTTTTTAGGAGCTTTGTTTCTACACTTGTGCGTAATCTGCAAGTGTTTGGGGAAAATGGCCTTGTTTTTTACTGTTTTTATTAAATAATTTGAATGATAAAAAATATGGACAAGAAATTACTTCAAAAAATGAAGATTCTTTAAAGCTATATCTGGAACAAAACACCCAAACATGGTCCTGCAAGAATGTAGATAATAAAGAAATGCACTTTTATTTCTGAAGCTGCACTGTCACTAAACAGGATTGTTAAATATAATATTAGAATCAAGAACTGGAGTATTGGAAGGCTTTTCTTACCCATAAGGAATATAAGACAAGTAAACATCATGAAAAATTGAAGCTATGCCTTGCACTGTGTGGATGCTGTTTGCATCCAACTCGGCATGTAATTCTAGTGTGAACGATGAAGTTAAAGGCATGGCTTTTGTGTATATATCTGTATCCTGTTTAGATAGTCACTGATGGAGATTGACAAAATGAATTGCACTTCTGCCTTTGTACAGCAAAAACTGAAATAAACTTGTAAATATAAAAAGTGGTCAGTCTAACAGTGTTTAGTTCAGCTTCATCTTGGCTTTCTCTTTAAACAGTAGAAATTCATTAGGTGACATTTATGAACAGTATGAATCTGTTGTGTAAAAATGACTCGTAAATTGACAAGCATAATCTATTGAAACTGGGTCTGTTGATTAATCGCAGTTAACTCGTGATAAACTCTCAAATTAGTTATGATTAAAAAAAATCACAATTAATCGTTTTAATCGCATTGTTAAACAATAGAATACCAATTGAAATTTATTAAATATTTTGGATGTTTTCTACATCTTCATATATATTGTATTCTATATTGTAATTGAAATCAAAGTATATTATTTTTTATTACAAATATTTGCACTGTAAAAATGATAAACAGAAATAGTATTTTTCACTTCACCTCATACGAGTACTGTAATGCAATCTTTGTTGCGAAAGTGCAACTTACAAATGTAGATTTTTTTTTTTTTGTACATAACTGCACTCAAAAACAAAACAATGTAAAACTTTAGAGGCTACACTCTGTCCCTACTTGTTCAGCCAATTGCTAAGACAAACAAGTTTGTTTACATTTACAGGAGATAATGGTGCCCTCTTCTTATTTACAATGCCATCAGAAAGTGAGAACAAGTGTTCGCATGGCCCTTTTGTAGCCAGCATTGCAAAGTATTTACGTGCCAAATATTCGTATGCCCCTTCATGCTTTAGCCACCATTCCAGAGGACGTTTCCATGCTGATGACACTCGTTAAAAAAATAATGCATTAATTAAATTTGTGACTGAACTCCTTGGGGGAGAATTGTATGTCCCCTGCTCTGTTTTTCCCATTTCTGCCATATATTTCATGTTATAGTAGTTTCGGATGATGACTCAGCACATGTTCGTTTTAAGATCACTTTCACTGCAGATTTGACAAAATCTGAGATTTCTAAAGATAGATACAGCACTCGATCCAAGGTTTAAGAATCTGAAGTGCCTTCCAAAATCTGAGAGGGATGAGGTGTGGAGCATGCTTTCAGAAGTCTTAAAAGAGCAACACTCCGATGCAGAAACTACAGAACCCGAACCAGCAAAAAAGAAAATCAACCTTCTGCTGGTGACATCTGACTCAGATCATGAAAATGAACATGCATCGGTCCGCACTGCTTTGGATTGTTATCGAGCAGAACCCATCATCAGCATGGACGCATATCCTCTTTAATGGTGGCTGAAGCATGAAGGGACATATGAATCTTTAGTGCATCTGGCAAGTAAATATCTTGCGATGCCAGCTACAATAGTGCTATGAGAAGACCTGTTCTCACTTTCAGGTGACATTGTAAACAAGAAGCGGGCAGCATTATCTGCTGCAAATGTAAACAAACCTGTTTTTTTTTTGAGTGATTGGCTGAACAAGAAGTAGGACTGAGTAGACTTGCAGGCTGTAAAATTTTACATTGTTTTATTTTTGAATGCAGTTTTCTTTGTACATAATTCTACACTTGTAAGTTCAACTTTCATGATAAAGAGATCGCACTAAAGTACTTGCATTATGTGAACTGAAAAATACTATTTCTTTTGTTTTTCACAGTGCAAATACTTGTAATCAAAAATAAATATAAAGTGAGTACTGTACACTTTGTATTCTGTGTTGCACTTGAAATCAATATATTTGAAAATGTAGAAAACATCCAAAATATTTAAATAAATGGTATTCTATTAACAACCGTGCGATTAATAGTGTGATTAATTTTTTTTTAATGGCTTGACAGCCCTAATTGAAACATTTTATTGTACAGGCACACTAACGACGTACCATCTAATACTGGAAGTTATTGAGGCATCTTGACAGTGCTACATACCCAGTAATTGATGTGTAAATCCATCATTAATGGTTGCTGCATATGTCTTGAACTTAACTGTAACGTAGTGCTTCAAAATAGTAGAGCTGCCTTTTCATAATTTTTACCATGCAAAAAGTTGCCTAATTTGGAACTGTTCTTTCAGCTGTAGCTGCAGTTTCCCTTTTTTCCCTAAAATGTTTAACAAGGTACAAAGTGTTTTACACTACTGTCCCTCTGGAATTAGTTTTCCAAATGAGTTAGTTCATCTGGGCTATCAACATAAGTGTGGGACTCTCTGTTGTTTTGCTATAGTATAGATTCTGCTTGCATATCAAGATTTTTCTTTAAAATTATGCATGGGCAAATTAAACTTCCAACTATGATACACTTAGGCTAGGTCTATACTACCCGCCTGAATCGGCGGGTAGAAATTGACCTCTCGGGGATCGATTTATCCCGTCCCGTCGGGACGCGACAATCGATCCCCGAATCGGCGCTCTTACTCCACCAGCGGAGGTGGTAGTAAGTGCCGCCGACAGAAAGCCGCAGAAGTTGATTTTGCCGCCGTCCTCACAACGGGGTAAGTCGGCTGCGATACGTCGAATTCAGCTACGCTATTCACATAGCTGAATTTGCGTATCTTAAATCTACTCCCCCCTGTAGTGTAGATGTACCCTTAGTGTAATCAGTTTCTCAATTCAGAGGAAGGTCAAAAATAGAACTATACCTCTATCCCGATATAACACGAATTCGGATATAACGCGGTAAAGCAGTGCTCCGGGGGGGTGGGGCTGCGCACTCCAGTGGATCAAAGCAAGTTCGATATAACACGGTTTCACCTATAACATGGTAAGATTTTTTTGGCTCCCCAGGACAGCGTTATATCGAGGTAGAGGTGTACCACTATGTTCTAACTGCTGAAATACTTTCATGTAGTTCAAGCCAATGCTAATTGAAGACTTCAGATAATCAGAAATTTTAAATACTGATGTTTTATACAGCTATTGTTTAAAACCAGTCAGCATTCATTTTGTTAAACAGTAGAGAGTAGCCGACTAAATAGCTTCAATGCAACTAAATGAAGACCCCAAATTAACCCAACTATATATAGTTCGCCTACTGGACAAAGTATTAAGCAGACCAGTACTTGTTTCAAGCAGCACTCAGATGTTTTGTATGTGATCTAACAACTTCCAGATCTAGGGAGATGCCTTAGTGAATTCCAAATGGGACTTCAGCATTATTGGGATCTCATTATCTTTCCTACTTTGTCTTCCTTTAGAACAGTGAACTATACCATGGGCTTCAATAGAAGCATTACTTAGGATTCATCTAAGGTTTAGAAAAAAAATTAAGGTACACTTGCTGGCTTGGTTATAATATGGATTGGGAAGAAGCTTGTAAAGGGTCCGGAGCAAGCAAGTACTAAATGAGGCAAGAAATCCTAAAGCATCTGTGAGTAGAAAGATCATTATGTCAGTTTGGAGGAAGACATGCGTTCTAGAGAAGTTGATCAGTAGACCTTAGATTAAATTGTTTGAGATGCAAGACCTCAGTGATGATGACTGGCAAAACATCTCTCCCTCTAGGTGGCAGACTTGTTTGCTTTTGGACGGAATAAGCAGTAATTTAATTAGCCTTTTCTAGGATCATTTCAACAGTTTGAACAATAGACTGTTTACTGTGAAATAAACACTTAAGATTTTATTAGCAGAAGAGTGAGGTAACCTACATTTTGTGCATTAGGATAGGGTCTTGAACTGGAGCTGTGCAGTCATGTAACTTGGAATAATGAGCTGTAGCATTTATTAAAGGGACACCATTTAAAATACACTTGTCAATATTTTTACCTGTTACAAGTAACATTGAAGATCACTATTAAAGGGAGGTTTAGGAAGTTTTTTTTCTTTTTGTCATGCATTTAACAGCATTTTGTAGATAGTTTCCTTTTTTCACCTTTTAATGTGGGTTTTTCACACAGCAACAGATAGAAGAAAAACATTTAAACATAAGAAAATGTGGTAAAATGACAAAATTGTGAGGGAAGCCTGGGGCCAGATGTAAATATTAAAATACTCTTAATTTGTTTTTACAATGGATTAGACTTGTCCCTGTATACTGACTTTAATAATGCATATTAAATTTTTAAAAATAATGTGCACTCTACCCTCTATTGGTGGTTAAACAGTACCTTTTTGTTACTTGAATCTTTGTAACATTATCTAGTTGTGCTAATGGAAGACCTTAACCTATTGCAGATGATCATGGAGGTAATTAGCTAGCTGAATAAGTTTAGACTTGACAGTGCAGGAATAGATGTTGAATTATGCTCATCTTGAGTATTAGAAACTCTCATAAAAGGTAAATGTGATGGGATACCTTAATAGAGGAGATAAGACTTTACTCCCGTGAGTATGTATAATACAGTGCATCTATTTGATTTTTGTGTGTGTGTAAAGTGGTTATTGAAATTACTTTAGTCTTTTTATATAAAAATAAACCATTTTGCAACATGCGTGCTTGCATAATGTTCCTCTCTCAACTGTCTCCAGGTACTCTGCTTCCAATACATTAGGAACAGGTATGAGGTTTTTTTTTTACTCTTGCCTAAATTAGAATGATTGAGCATCTCTAATTGAATTAGTCAGTGATAGCCATAACCAGAATGCATTAATATAAAATGTCCTGCTTCTGACTCCATACTTAGAGCAAGCCACATAATTGGCCAATTCAGACCTTATTTGAATCATAGAATATCAGGATTGGAAGGGACCTCAAGAGGTCATCTAGTCCAACCCCCTGCTCAAAGCAGGACCAATTCCCAACTAAATCATCCCAGCCAGGGCTTTGTCAAGCCGGGCCTTAAAAACCTCCAAGGAAGGAGACTCCACCACCTCCCTAGGTAACGCATTCCAGTGCTTCACCACCCTCCTAGTGAAATAGTGTTTCCTAATATCCAACCTGGACCTCCCCCAGTGCAACTTGAGACCATTGCTCCTTGTTCTGTCATCTGCCACCACTGAGAACAGCCGAGCTCCATCCTCTTTGGAACCCCCCTTCAGGTAGTTGAAGGCTGCTATCAAATCCCCCCTCATTCTTCTCTTCTGGAGACTAAACAATCCCAGTTCCCTCAGCCTCTCCTCATAAATCATGTGCTCCAGACCTCTAATCATTTTTGTTGCTCTCCACTGGACTCTCCAATTTTTCCACATCCTTCTTGTAGTGTGGGGCCCAAAACTGGACACAGTATTCCAGATGAGGCCTCACCAATGTCGAATAAAGGGGGATGATCACGTCCCTCGATCTGCTGGCAATGCCCCTACTTATACAGCCCAAAATGCCGTTAGCCTTCTTGGCAACAAGAGCACACTGTTGACTCATATCCAGCTTCTCGTCCACTGTGACCCCTAGGTCCTTTTCTGCAGAACTGCTACCTAGCCATTCGGTCCCTAGTCTGTAGCAGTGCATGGGATTCTTCCGTCCTAAGTGCAGGACTCTGCACTTGTCCTTGTTGAACCTCATCAGGTTTTTTTTGGCCCAATCCTCTAATTTGTCTAGGTCCCTCTGTATCCGATCCCTACCCTCTAGTGTATCTACCACACCTCCTAGTTTAGTGTCATCTGAAAACTTGCTGAAAGTGCAGTCCACACCATCCTCCAGATCATTAATAAAGATATTAAACAAAACCGGCCCCAGGACCGACCCTTGGGGCACTCCGCTTGAAAACGGCTGCCAACTAGACATGGACCCATTGATCACTACCCGTTGAGCCCGACAATCTAGCCAGCTTTCTATCCACCTTACAGTCCATTCATCCAGCCCATACTTCTTTAACTTGGCGGCAAGAACACTGTGGGAGACGGTATCAAAAGCTTTGCTAAAGTCAAGGAATAACACATCCACTACTTTCCCCTCATCCACAGAACCAGTTATCTCATCATTGAAGGCAATTAGGTTAGTCAGGCATGACTTTCCCTTGGTGAATCCATGCTGACTGTTCCTGATCACTTTCCTCTAAGTGTTTCATAATTGATTCCTTGAGGACCTGCTCCATGATTTTTCCTGGGACTGAGGTGAGGCTGACTGGCCTGTAGTTCCCCGGATCCTCCTTCCCTTTTTTAAAGATGAGCACTACATTAGCCTTTTTCCAGTCATCTGGGTCCTCCCCCAATCGCCATTAGTTTTCAAAAATAATGGCTAATGGCTCTGCAGTCTCATCTGCCAACTCCTTTAGCACCCTTGGATGCAGCGCATCCGGCCCCATGGACTTGTGCACGTCCAGTTTTTCTAAATAGTCCCGAACCACTTCTTTCTCCACAGAGGGCTGGTCACCTTCTCCCCATATTGTGCTGCCCAGTGCAGCAGTCTGGGAGCTGACCTTGTTCGTGAAGACAGAGGCAAAAAAAGCATTGAGTACATTAGCTTTTTCCACATCCTCGGTCACTAGGTTGCCTCCCTCATTCAGTAAGGGGCCCACACTTTCCTTGACTTTCTTCTTGTTGCTAACATATCTGAAGAAACCCTTCTTGTTACTCTTAACATCTCTTGCTAGCTGCAACTCCAAGTGTGATTTGGCCTTCCTGATTTCACTCCTGCATGCCTGAACAATATTTTTATACTCCTCCCTGGTCATTTGTCCAATCTTTCACTTCTTGTAAGCTTCTTTTTTGCGTTTAAGATCAGCAAGGATTTCACTGTTTAGCCAAGCTGGTTGCCTGCCATATTTACTATTCTTTCTACACATCGGGATGGTTTGTTCCTGCAACCGCAATAAGGATTCTTTAAAATACAGCCAGCTCTCCTGGACCCCTTTGTCCTTCATGTTATTCTCCCAGGGGATCCTGCCCATCTGTTCCCTGAGGGAGTCAAGGTCTGCTTTTCTGAAGTCCAGGGTCCGTATTCTGCTGCTCTCCTTTCTTCCTTGTGTCAGGATCCTGAACTCGGCCATCTCATGGTCACTGCCTCCCAGGTTCCCATCCACTTCTGCTTCCCCTACTAATTCTTCCTGGTTTGTGAGCAGCAGGTCAAGAAAAGCTTTGCCCCTAGTTGCACCAGGAAATTGTCCCCTACACTTTCCAAAAACTTCCGGGATTGTCTGTGCACCGCTGTATTGCTCTCCCAGCAGATATCATGGTGATTAAAGTCTCCCATGAGAACCAAGGCCTGCGATCTAGCAACTTCTGCTAGTTGCCAGAAGAAACCCTCGTCCAGCTCATCCCCCTGGTCTGATGGTCTATAGCAGACTCCAACCACGACATCACCCTTGTTGCTCACACTTCTCAACTTTATCCAGAGACTCAAGTTTTTCTGCAGTTTCATACCGGAGCTCTGAGCAGTCATACTCCTCTCTTACATACAACGCAACTCCCCCACCTTTTCTGCCCTGCCTGTCCTTCCTGAACAGTTTATATCCATCCATGACAGTATTCCAGTCATGTGAGTTATCCCACCAAGTCTCTGTTATTCCAATCACATCATAGTTCCCTGACTGTGCCAGGACTTCCAGTTCTCCCTGCTTGTTTCCCAGGCTTCTTGCATTTGTGTATAGGCACTTAAGATAACTCATCGATCGTCCCTCTTTCTCAGTATGAGACAGGAGTCCTCCCCTCTTGAGCTCTCCTGCTTGTGCTTCCTCCCAGGATCCCATTTCCCCACTTACCTCAGGGCTTTGGTCTCCTTCCCCCGGTGAACCTAGTTTAAAGCCCTCCTCACTAGGTTAGCCAGCCTGCTGGCGAAGATGCTCTTCCCTCTCTTCGTTAGGTATTGCCCGTCTCTGCCTAGCACTCCTCCTTCTTGGAACACCACCCCATGGTCGAAGAATCTAAAGCCTTCTCTCCGACACCACCTGCGTAGCCATTCATTGACTTCCACGATTCGACGGTCTCTACCCAGGCCTTTTCCTTGCACAGGGAGGATGGACAAGAACACCACTCAAACTCCTTTATCCTTCTTCCCAGAGCCACGTAGTCTGCAGTGATCCACTCAAGGTCATTCTTGGCAGTATCATTGGTGCCCACGTGGAGAAGCAGGAAGGGGTAGCAATCCGAGGGCTTGATGAGTCTCGGCAGTCTCTCCGTCACATCGTGTATCCTAGCTCCTGGCAAGCAGCAGACCTCTCGGTTTTCCCGGTCAGGGCGGCAGATAGATGACTCAGTCCCCCTGAGGAGGGAGTCCCCGACCACCACCACCCTCCTCCTCCTCTTGGGAGTGGTGGTCGTGGAACCCCCATCCCTAGGACAGTGTATCTTTTGCCTTCCAATCAGTGGAGTCTCCTTCTGCTCCCTTCCCTCAGATGGGTCATCTAGTCCACTCTCCACATTAGTACCTGTAGAGAGAACATGGAAACAATTGCTCACCCGTATCTCCATTGCTGGTGCATGGATGCTCCTCTTTCACCTTCTGGAGGTCACATGCTGCCAAACCTCTTCACAATCCTTCTGTTCCTGCTGCGCCTGCTCTGAATCTTCAGAACATTGTGGCCGTAGAAGCATCTCCTGACGTCTGTCCAGGAAATCTTCATTTTCCCTTATGCAAAGTCGATACTCGTTTCTCCAGCCCTCGAACCTTCTCTTCCAATATGGAGACCAGCTTGCACTTTGTACAGACAACTTGCACTTTGTACAGACGTATAATGAGAGAGAAGATAACTACTGCAGAGTTTTGAATGTGAATAAAAGCGTTGAAACCAATAGGACTTGGTAGGGAGAGAGAGTTTTGGAAGGTCCCTTTAAGGATACAAGCTCTACATTTTGAATAAGCTGTGTTTGCAAGGAGTTTATCCCACTTACAAGAAGGGTTGAGGTCAACTGGTATAAATCATGGCTTAGTTAGTCTACACTTGCAGTTTACAGTGGTGTAGTTATGCTGGGTGCCAGTTGCCAAATGTTGAATTATGGCTAATCCTGAGTATGAACAAGGTCTCAGTTTCTTAGTATCCTGAGTCAGTTTAAACTGTTTACATCTGAAATGAAGGTGCCCAGATCTGACACTGTTAAAAAGGTATGTACTGTTACCCAAGTCATGATCTGCTATTCTTTTTGGTCTCACATCTGATGTCTCTGCAAATTTTATATATATATATATATATATATATATATATATATATATATATATATATATATATATATATATATATATATATATATATTTTTAAATATGTTGAGGCCTAAATGACACAATATGGTATAGATACTGTATTTCTCTGTATAGTTTCTATGTTGTGTACATATTTTTCTAAACTTCACTAAAGTTTTTTCTAAGAAATCCTCCCTTCAACTGTGTATACTATCAAAATATGGAATAGGAGGTCCTTTTACTTGTAAGGCGTTGAAGTGAGGTAATTGTATTTGTCACTTTAATTTAGATGAGAAAAATAGCTACATCTTTTGAAAATAAAATTGAAATGGCATAGTTCAATACTTTTTTTTTAAAGAACCATTTATGTAAATGAGAAGAAATGTGGGTTTTTAAATATTTAAGTGGGTTGGATCTCTTAGTTATACTTGAATACTGGAGAGTGAGTGGACAGATACTGAAAAGTGGGATATAGAAGCATTGAAATGTATTGCTTAAACTCAAAATTTGTTTTTTTTTTATTTATTAAATTTCAATGTAGTACACATTATATAAAGTAATACATAATACACTTCCCTGTAGCAGTGTTGGGTCCTCTGAAGGCGATTTTAAGTGGGGAGAGAGCACTATGCCTGACTCCCTGAAGTGAATCTGCTGGTAAAAGAAGTCCCAACAATGTGCTCCCTGAAGGCAATGCCATGGTGGATGACATACTAGTGCATTGCTACCCAAGAAAAGACTGCCTTAGAATGGCAAGTCTGCCTTAGAGTGGTGCCAGGGTCCCCAGGAAAAGAATTCTGTTCAAGGCACCTGAAATGCTCCCAAGAGAGTTGATTGACCCTATACCAGCCCTTATTGTCTCCACTGATAGTTACCATTTGGCAAGTGCATGGCATCCTGTAACAAATTAACCAGGGATCTAAGTCCAGTGCAACAAACACAAAAATCACCATTAAAATCAGTATCTTTGTTCGCAATCACATTTGAAAAGCCAATAAATGGAGGAACATGAAAACTCATCTACTTTCCCTGGAAATAATTTCTGAACTTCTTTCAGGTCAGGTAGTGGCAGATATGCCATATGTAGTGCCAGAAAGATTACTTGGCTGCCTCTGCAATGCCTGCTGTCTGGACAAAAAGTGAGTTCAATCTCCCCTGTTGTCAGTCTTTTACTAGCACTATATTAGAACATAAATAATAGGTACAGCACAAAGAAAGAACTTGCACACAAGACAGATCAGTGGTACAAAGAAAAGAGTAACCTGCCTCTAGCAGTGGCTGATACCTTATGTCCTGAAGCATAAGACCTCACTGGCCACATTAACTTGCAAAGCTGTAGATATTATTAATGGGAACTTATATATTGAGAGAAATATGTGTTAACTACAGTACTTATGCTAAACAATTTGTTCCACCTTGTTTTTAATAGACACTCTGAGTTAGTTTCAGCTTTTTAACGTGGTTGAAAGTTGGAATTTCTGTTCCAGGAGAAATTCTAAAATTCTGAACAAAAAATGTATCATTTCAGAATGAAAAGTCTACATTTTGACATTTCCTATGGAAGGGAAAATCTGAATAATTTCATTTCAAAATAATCAAAACATTTCATTTCCAAAATTTTAAAATGCAGTTGAGTCTGGGAACCCAAGCTCCAAGGCTCATAGCCAAGATGTGGCTAGCAGACTGATGGTGAACCAAGAGCTCTAACCCTGGAGCAGTTTGTATTGTGGGATTGCCCCAGGGACAATAAATCCTGAAAGCATCCCTATGATAGAGCTGCCTAGAAGCTTGGGATCCCCAACAGCTGGCGATCCAGCGAGCTGGCAAGAAATCAGGCAGAAAACCATCAGAACCTTGCCTAAGTTTAGTGGCAGTTCATAGAAATCAATACGTTTCTGTGAAACATTTAGCTTAAGATGAATTCTCCTTTTCTGACAAAAAACTATTCAGCCAGAAAATTCTTGACAGTCATAGGAACAGTGTACGGGAAGTGTAAGTATGCTGAAAGAAGAAAGAGGCAAAACAAAGAAAGCACTAAAACTAGAGAACGTGAGAAAGAAAATCAGACGCAGAAATCCAAATGTAACCCTTCTGCCCCTCTGAGTTGGCAGCAACAAGGGCCGGGTTCAGTATCTATGGGTTCCGTTTCAATAACGCAATCCAAACTGGCTCGAGCCCCCACCCAGTGACCTGGGACAATTACATATCACCCCCCAGGCGCCGTTAGGAGGCAATACTTCCCCTCTCGCAAGCACGGAGTCTGAGTGTAGCAAAAGCCTTTTAATAAAGGAGGGAAACAATGCGGCATTATGTTGGGGAAACACCACAAACAGGATTCATAACACAAACCATGAGCATTATGTTGGGGAAACACTACAAACAGGATTCATAACACAAACCATGAGCAAAAGACCCACCTCCAAGTAAGTTTGGCAGTGTCCTTTTCCTCTCAGGGTCTTAAGTCCAATCACCCCAAAATCCAACAACCCAAAAGTCTCTGTCCCTAGTCAGTGCTGCACTAGAGTTCAAAAGTTTATCTGCAGAGTTTTACACCCCCCCCAGCCCAGGGGGATATGGAGGAGGGGCACATGGGGTGTTAAGGGGCACCTTACGTGGTCCGAGGCCGACTGCCCCGCCTCTCCGTGGGGTTCTGCTGCAGCCTTCACCACAAATGGCTCCGCTCTACCAGCTGCGCCGCGCCGCTCCGCTCCTCCAGCCACCATCGCAAACTGCTCTGCTCCGCTCACTCACTCGCTGTTCCGTGGGCTGCTCCAATTGTCCCACAAACTGCTCGGCTCTGCCAGCCGCTCCACTCCACCAGCCGTCCCATGAACCACTCCAGCTGCCCCCGCAAACTGGTCCACTCTGCCGGTTGTTTAGCAATATATCTTTAGGCTCCCCCACTAGTTAACACAGCACTCAGTGATCTCAGCTCAGCAATTTTAGCTCTTTTAGTGATTTCAGCTCTGTGATTTCAGCTTGTAGTAGGGGAGCCCCAGTACTGGTGCACCATTGGCCCAAAGTGAATTCAGCTCAGCAATCTCTAGCTAGACTCCTAATGGAAGCAAAATTAGCTCTGCTATTCAACAGTGGAGAGAGGGAATAGTGCAATTGGTGTTCCAGGCCCTCAAAGGAGGCCCATACCATCAGGTACACATACCTGTCCCCAACCTCTCTCAATTCACTAGGTTTTGGAACCCATGTATCTTGTCTAGCGAATGCTACTTAGGTGATGGTGAGACCCTCTGTCATAAACAGATTCATTGTCCTTGATTCACATAATCAGGGTAACAACACTTCATTCCTTCTGCCCCAATAATAGAGAAACTGGGGATCACACAGCAGCCAAAGTGACCATTTTGGGTTGCCCTGGGCTCATGCTAGGTGGGGTGGGTGTGCCTATGCAAACAAGATCAGCCCTTGAAGTTCTTTTCCACACTCGCCACAATTCACCACCAGATGTCAGGGTAGAGCTCATCCTGACTTTACACACATAAAAAGAAAAACAGGATCTTGGTTATTCCCTCTCTCTCTCTCTCTGTCCACTGTTTGAATTGCAGTCTGACTGGTTTGTTTAAATATAAATGACATCATTCCCCGCAGTGAGTAAATTCTTATCTCTAAAGCCATGGAGACACTCAAACTTTTCAGGAACTCTGACTTAAAGCTATCCCTAACCCCACTCTCCAGGATGTGCCTTCCTCCTGAGAGGTGCAGCACAGAATCTGGCACACCAGCACCAGAAGCGGATTTACCATGAAACAAACCATGCAGTGGCATGGGGCCCCCAATGATGGGAGGGGGCCCAAAATGCAGGACAAATATTTGACAACCTGCCCGAGTCCAGGTCGGCGGCGCAGCAGGGCTCAGGCAGGCAGGCTTCCTACATGGCTTCCGGTGGCCCCACGCCACTCCCAGAAGCAGCCGGCTGCCTGCATGTCTCTGTGCGCCCCTGGTGGTGGTGGGGAGGTGGAACCGCATACTGTCCCTGCCCCGGGCAGCGCACGGTGACCTGCTGTCCCCCGCTCCCAAAGGGGTGCACAGAGACGTGCCAGCAGCCAGCCACTTCTGGGAATGGCATGGGGCCACTGGAAGCCATGCAGGAAGCCTGCCTGCCTGAGCCCTGCTGCACTGCCTGGGGAGTGGGGTTAGGCATAGCTTTAAGTCAGGTGGCTCACTGGCTGCTCTGCCTCCCTCCCTCTGCACCGCTTTGCTCCCGAAAACAGCCAGCATGTCCCAGCGGCCCCTGGGTGCGTGTGTGTGTCTCTGCATGCTGACCCTGCCCTGAGCACCAACACTGCAGCTCCCATTGACCAGGAACTGTGGCCAATGGGAGCTGCGGGGGTGGCGCCTGTGGGCAGTGGCAGCGCATGGAGATCCCCTGACCCTCCCACCTAGGAGCCGCTGCCGGAGGGGTGTGTGTGCTGGTTGCTTTGGGAGCCTTGCTGCCCGAGGTAAGCGCCAGCTCCCTTCCCCCCTAACCCTAGCCCAAAGCCTGCACCCCACACCCAAACTTCCTCCCAGAGATTTCACCTCTCACCACACCCCAACCCCTGCCCCAGTCAAGAGCCCGCCCCCCGCACTCCTGCCTGCACCCCAACCCCCTGCCCTAATCAAGGAACCTCACTTTATTTTCATTTACTTCCCATTACTTACAATATAGGAGGAGGATGAAGAAAAAAAAATGAAAAACGGGGCAGATAAGAGAGAATGTTCTTTTTTTGGGGTGGGTCCTGAGGGGCTCCCCAAAAATGAAGCAGTGCACAGGGCCCCACTAACTCTAAATCTGCCACTGACCAGCACCATGGATCCTTTTCAAGTAACCCAGATTATACTCAGTGCCCCCAAGAAGCCAGCAGTGGCAATGTTGAGGGGCAGCTGGGGATATTTTATATATCTAATTAAATCAAATGCACAGAGAGAACAAGCCTTGCATTATCAAGAAATGTCCAGTCATCACCTAGACCATTTTGTGTGTTTTACTTCCTTTCATCTATCCTTTGGCATTTGTCTTTATAGATTGTAAACTTTTGCATAGCAGGGACTGAACATAAGAACGGCCGTACTGGGTCAGACCAAAGGTCCATCTAGCCCAGTATCCTGTCTACCGACACTGGGCAATGCCAGGTGCCCCAGAGGGAGTGAACCTAACAGGTAATGATCAAGTGACCTCTCTCCTGCCATCCATTTCCACCCTCTGACAAACAGAGTCTAGGGACACCATTCCTTACCCATCGAGGCTAACAGCCATTAAGGACTTTACCTCCATTAATTTATCCAGTTCTCTTTTAAACGCTGTTATAGTCCTAGACTGTACCCTCTTATATGTATGTATACATCATATAGCACATTGTGGGTGCTACTAGAAACAGTAAGAAGAAATAATAATAAATCATACTTATCTGAGAAAAGAACCTGTTCCAGATCTAGGAGGTCAATGTCCTCTTTTATCTATATGGTTTGAAGTATAAAGCTAATTTATTTTGTTTAACATGTGGTTGATTGTTTTGGTTTGTATTTAATTATATATTTGATTTGGGTGGTTTAATATTTTTATATCTGGCCTGTATTAGTGATTGATATGGTAGTGGCACTCTTACTGAGGGTTGCTTTGGAAATGTATGGGTTTTGAAAACTATGTTGTATTTAATGCACCTTGTTGCAAAGCAACAGATGCTGTATAAATTAATGAAATGATACAGCATCAAGAAATTGTTTCTTCAGATCCTACCCAGCTATACCATTCAACCAACTAACATTGGAATAGGAAAATGACCGATTACTATGACTTTGGCTGATTTTTTAACTTAATCATTTTAACATACTGAGCTAGAGGAAGTGATAAATAAGAAGACTTAGCATTTATAAAGTGCTTTTCATCTGTAGATCTCAAAATTAATAAGTATAAGGAAACAGGCACAGATATGCAACTTGTCAAGGTGGGTATGTCTACATAGCAAGCAGCAGACTGTGGCAGCAAGTCTCACAGCCTGGGTCTACAGACTTGGGCTCACACTACGGGGCTAAAAATATCTGTGTAGACATTTGGGTTTGGGTCCTGAAGCCTAGTGAGGGGGTTGGGCTTCAAAAACCAACCTGAATCTGAACAGCTACACAGTTATTTTTAGTGCCATAATGTGCACCCTGCAAGCCGGAGTCTATAGACCCACGCTCTGAGACTCACTGTTGTGGGCTGCAGCTTGCTGTGTAGACATACCCTGTGAATGCTCAGAATAGAGTCCAGGCTCTTGACTCTCAGTCTGGGGCATGATTCAAAGGCCACTGAAATCAATAGAAATATTCCCATTGAGTTTAATGGGCTCTGGATCAGGCTTCTGATGCTCTATACTACTAACTATTACAGACTTGTTCCCTACAATACATTTTTTAGTCTTTGGTTCAATTAATTTAAAATCCCTTCTAAAAATACATTTCTGATGTGATGCCTACAGGAAATCAGCCAACCAATTATGACTAGGCTGTGTAGTAGTTGGGAATAGCAGATGTATTTATTAAAAAATCTTTCAGATGATTTAGAACTATCAAGCTATTGAACAGCTAACCTAACTTCTTGTTAACCCACTATCCCTCCAACTCCTTCAGTCCTACTTGTTACATCTACTCGTTGTGTCTTGTCTCAAATTTGAGCTAAATTCTATATCTTCTCATGTGTTTCTGAACAGTACCCAGAACAATGGGTCTGGAGCCTAACTGCGGAGTGGGCATTACTCTAATATATTATTAAATAATAAATAATATAATAATAATACGTTTCAATCAATATTTTTTCACGTATTTTCTCAAAGAACTCTTACAATATTATAAAAGTGTTACAATTACATACAGGCTTGAACCATTAAATTTGGATTTTGGTCTTTCACAAAGTTCAGAGGTTTTTATGTGTGTGAGATTCAGGGTTTGGATCAGATTACTATAGAATCTAGCTGTGAAATTCAGATCTGAACTTCCTCATAATCTGGGACTGTTTGGCTCCAGGGCTCTGACTTAGAATATTGTATAGGATGATCTTATTCAAAACCATGCAAGTGACTCACAGATCTACTTGTCCGTTCTGGACCTGTCTCCTTCTGTCTAAATTAAAATATTAGCTTGTTGTTCTGACATCATTTCATGGATACCCAGCTGTCAACCAAGCTCAGCATAACTAAAACCAGACTCTTGATCTTTCCCCACTAAGTTCTTCGACCTTTCTCAGTCACTGTGACCACTGACACCCATGACAGTAATATCAGCTTAGTCTTTATTTTGTCCCTTCCTCTAGATCTAATGCATCCAGGCTGTGTCTAAATCTTACCACTTCTTCCTACACATCATCTGTAACACCCAGTATTTCCTTTCTATCCACATAGCTAAAATTCTTTGCCAGGCCCTCATTATCTTGCTTCCTGACTATAACCTCTTCTTTTCTCATCTAATGCCATCTTAAATTCATACAAAATGCTGCTGCAAAAATCATCTTTCTGACTTGCCACATCACCCCCCTCTTTGTACCCGTCCATTGCTTCTCCTTATAGTACATCAAACACAAGCTACTGGTCTTCAATTTTAAGGCTCTTCACCAACTATTCCATCCCTTACTTTAATCTCTTATCTAACACACTATGGAAACAACAACCCCTGCCTTTGCTATGTCCAGGATGCCAGCCTGGAGTGCCCATCTGTCAAATTTCCTTCGTGCTTTCTCCCACACTCACTCTTGTACACGCGGGGAAGCTCCCTGTAAAAATCTGCAAGGCCACAACCACTTTTAAAACCACCTATGCCATGATTAGGCACCTGGTTTGCTGTGACCACCGCTTATATGATTGATCACCATCATCTTACTGTTATCTTGTGCTCCCTTCTCTATTTGTTTTCTCTCACCTTATACATAGATTGTAAGTTCTCAGGGCATGGGCTGTCATGTTATGTGTATGCAGTGCCTACCTAGTGCAATGGGGACAATCTTCGATTGGTAGCCTCAAGATAACACAATACAAATAAATAATAGGCCAGCTGTCCCAAACTTCCCCCCAGTTTGTGGTTGTTCAGTTCCCAGCACATTCTGGCTCAACCTACTTTATTCTCTTTAGATTTTTATACTATGCTCATCATTGTAGTATCTAAGAACCTTCCAATACTGCATTAAGCAACATGATTATACATCTGTTCTCTTATCCTTCCCTTGTGGAAGAAGTGTATGGAGAGGAGTCTCTTGTTTTGATAAGGGGTTTTTTTGTGTTTTAGTTACATATACCTGTTGCTAGGAGTTTATAATAGAGAAGGCAAGGTAAAAGAAATGTGCCTTGCACATGGAAATGGAAAGTTGTGAGGTTTGTGATAGTTCTTAGTTCCTAAGGAAGTTCATTCCACAATCTCAGATTAACTCTGGAGAAGGTTCTGTCTCTCACATAGAAGAGATTTACTCTTAGGCTATGGCTACACTACAGCTTAAGTCGAGATAAATTATATCGCTCAGGGGTGTGAATTAGCCACCCCACTGAGTGACATAACTTACGCTGATTTAAGCACTGGTGTGGACAGCACTATGTTGGCAGGACAGCTTTTCCCGCCGACATAGCTACTGCCACCTGCGGGGATTGGAGTAATTAAGCTGATGTCGGTTTAGAGCGGCTGCAGAGAGAGCTTATAGCAGTGCAGCTGCATTAGTTAAACTGCGCCTCTGTAAGCTCTCTAGGGTAGCCATAGCCTTATTGTTGACAGTTCCACTGTGCCAGATGAACAAAGTTATCAACTCTGGTCTTCATCCCGGAGTAGGGGCGTGTAGGATGAAGACCAAAGTTGATAACTCTGGGGGGCAAGCAGGTGCATCTCCCCTCAGTAATCACTGGGGGCACAGAACTTCTCCGGCCCCTGCATAGGCGCCGACTTCCCCTCTTTCCCCTGGGTGCTCGACCCCCTCTGCCAGCCCCAGCCCCACTCCCACTCCACCCCTTCCATGAGGTCCCACCCCCATTCCAACCCCTTCCCAAAGTCCCCGCCCCAACTCTGCCCCCTCCCTGCCCCTATTCCAACTCCTTCCCCAAATCCCTGCCCCAGCCCCGCCTCCTCCCCTGAGCGCACCATGTTCCTGCTCCTCCCCCCACAGTGTGCTAACACTGCCAAACAGCTGTTTGGCAGCGGCAGCTGGGTGGGAAGCGCTGGGAGACAGGCAAAGGAGTGGGGACGCAGCGCGCTCAGGGGAGGGGGAGGAGGGGCAGGTGTGAGGGGAGTTTGGCTGCCAGGGCTGGGGGGAAGGGAAAGGGAGACAGCGAGTTTCTGTGCCCCCCAAAAGTGTTCATATTTAAATTCCTGCTCATGCCCCTCTCCCAGAGCTTTAACAGTCATTTAGGTATTGTGGGCCCAGGCCACACAGCACTTTGAAGATCAGGACTGAAACCTTAAAGTTGATTGAAATTTAGATGGGAAGCCAGTACAGAGAGAGGACAGGTCTGATGCACTCACAATAGCCTGTGTTACTGAGGATATGTGCTGCTGCCTTTTGTACTAGTTGGAGTTTCTTGTCCATATGAATAGTTCTACACTGGGGATGAACTTCCATATGAGGAGAGATTAAAGATTGAAACTGATCATTTTAGAAAAGAGATGACTATGGGGGGGATATGAGAGAGGTCTATAAAATCATGACTGGTATGAACAAATTCACATGGAAGTGTTATTTATCACTTCACATAACACAAGAACTAAGGGTCACTTGATGAAATTAATAGACAACAGGTTTAAAACAAACAAAAGGAAGTACTTCTTCACACAACACATGGTCAGCCTGTGGAACTTGCTACGATGGGATACTGTGAAGGCCAAAAGTATGAGTTAAAAAAAGAATTAGATAAGTTCACAGAAGATAGGTCCATCAGTGGTTACTAGTCAAGATGGTCAGGGATGCAACTGCATGCTGAGTGTCGCTAGCCTGTTTGCTAGGAACTGGAAGTGGGTGACAGAGGATGGATCATTTGATGATTGCCTGTTCTGTTTATTCCTTCTGAAGCATTTGATACTGGCCACTGTAGGACAACAGGATACTGGGCTAGATGGACCATTTGTTTGACCCACAACACCTGCTCTTAGGTTCTTAACATCCATGCAGTTTGGGAGCCGTCAGCTCCAGGTCAACCCCTGGCAGGGATGGCACCAGGTGCACAATGGGTTCTTGAGCTGCACCTTGGGTTGCGGGGAGGGGGGTGAGGATTGGTTTGGAGTCACCATCCAATTATTATACAACATGTCTAGGGCTTTATAGGACCAGTTGGTACATACATATATACACACCACTGATGATAGGAAGCTTGTGCCCCCCTCACCGACCCCTCCACGTGCTGGGTTCGCCGCCTTCCTTCTTCACACGCTGACTCAGGAGGAGGCGATGACGACAGGGCGGGTCACCCTGCTATTTTGGCCGGGCTGAGGGCAGCCGGAGGCGGCCGGGAAAGCTGCTCAGTGCCCGCTTTTAGGGGTGACACAGCGCTGTCCCCGGGCGGGCCGCCGCTCGGCGCCACTCCCCGCCCCGCCAGCTGAGCTGAGGGGTATAGTTAGGCAATGAGAGAGCGCGGAGCTATGTGTCCTCTGCGCGGGGCGCCGTGTCCGGCCGCTCGGAGCGGAGGCTTGTGGGTAAGGGAGGCCGGCTGCTGGGTGTCAGGCTGAGGGGCGGGAGCCGGAGAATGGGGGCGGCGGGAGGCAGCGGCAGGGACAGTGACTCGCTGCGGGCGGCGGCCGCCCCATGGACTGAGTGACACGGCGAGAGAGGGGCAGCAGCGAGCCTCACGCCGCCGCCGGGAGTCGCTTCTCCCGCCCAGCCGCCGCCGGAGGAGGGGAGCCGGCCTCGAGCGCCGCCCGCCGCTTTCCCTCCGCCGCGGCGGGTGTTTGGCTGGTGCAATGGCCGGGCCGGTGCCGGGGACCCGGCCGTGACTCGGTGCCCGCCCAGAGCCGTCCTGAGCGGGGGGGGAGTCGGGGCCGCCGCGGGAATCTCTCTCCCCCCGCCCCGGCTCCGCGCTGTTCATGCCTTTGCAGCTGAGAGGTGCCCAGGGGCGGAGCAGCCTCAGCAGCGCCCAGTCGGGGAGCGTCCCCTCTGCTCCCCGCCCTGCTCCTGAGACAGGGCCCAGGCCCGGCCGGGAGCCCCCAGCTTCTCCGCAGCGCTAGGCCCCGGAGCGGAGACCGGGGCCGGCTACAGAGTGATCTCCTCCTGCCCGGCAGCTCGCCGCTCGCACAGCCCCGCGGGGAGGGGGAGGATGAGCCAGCTTCAGACAGCGAAGATGTCCGCTCCCCCCCCGCCTGCGCCCCTGGAGCCCGGGGAGGGGGTGACCACGAGCCGCCAGAGGAAGCTGGAGTCCATGATCCGAGACCCTCGGTCCCCAGTCAATGTGGAAAGTTTGCTGGTGAGTTAGACCCACCCCAGGCACAATAGGGGCCGCGGGAGCCTCCCCCTCCCGGGGACGGATCGATCGATGGACGGACTGGCTGGGCGGGATGATAAACAGCGCTCCCCTGGGCTTGTTCGGAGGGCAACGGTTCACTCAAACGTGGATGGGTTTTTGGTAGATGTCCCCTCTCAGCGGGGTGTATACTCACAGCCCCCTTGGCTGAGGGGTTGTGTGTGTGTTGGGGGGAAGAATGGGGAGAGAGAGAGTACTTCCCGATGGGTGGGTTGGGGGGAGCTCTCACTTGATGTCTTTGAAAGGGATGGTGAGTGTTCTCCCTTGGAATGAATTTGGGAGGGTGTTGGTGCGATCCCTCCTTGGGATAATGAGAGAAGGCCATGATGGTGAAAATGTGCTCTTGATGGCTGGCTGGCGTTGGGCAGGAGCGGGATGGTAGAGAACTATTCTCTACCCCCCCCCCCAGTGAACTTTGTGTATGTGTGTTGGGTGTGGGGGGCTATGGAGTGCTTCCTGCTTGACTGACTGAGGGTTGGCTGAGAAGGCTCCTTTCTTGGATGATGAGGGAAATGCCTTTGGATGGGGGCAGAGAGCTCCTTTCCATTAGCTTTATTTGCACTTAATTTACTCAATCTGGTATTAAGCATGGACTCTAAGTTTATTTTGAGAATTGGAAGCAAATACATTTCCCCCCTATGTAGTGTCCAGGTGTGTGCTTCCTCCTCCTCAGGACCCCCAAACTAAACCACACTCAATTACTCTGAAGTTAAAAATGAGACTTGCGGCCCGGAGCATGATGTAGAAACAGTGCAGGAAAAGTACACGCCTAGGAAAGAAATGTATCTTGGGGATATAACAGGGACACTTATTTCCCGTTAGGGTGAATAAATTTCTCTCTGCCTTTTGTAATATAGCATTTTTTCCTTATTTGAGTATGAAGTGCTGTTTCCTTTCCAGGGAAACCCATGCCTCCAAGAAGGATTGGAAAGGGAGTGTGATCTCCCCATTTGAAACATGTAAGCCCTAGAAAGATGGTGAGGGGGAGTCTCAGTGCTTTTACCGGGCATCAGATCTTCTCTGTCAGAATAAAAAGCAACAGAGGGTCCTGTGGCACCTTTAAGACTAACAGAAGTATTGGGAGCAAAACCTCAAGGTTCTTACCCATGAAAGCTTATGCTCCCAATACTTCTGTTAGTCTTAAAGGTGCCACAGGACCCTCTATTGCTTTTTACAGATTCAGACTAACACGACTACCCCTCTGATATCTGTCAGAATAGTGTTCTGAGGCGGAGAAGTCCTAGTGCCTGCAGCCTGAGTGAAAGGTTAGGATTTTTTTTTCTTTCTATGTTCCAAGAGTTGTTCATTGCAGGCACTTATTCTGAGAGGCCATTGGACTCGTTTGCAAAAATGACTCAATCATGTTTGGCTAAAGTACAGGAACTGAGTGAACTGTGTGTGTGTGTGTCTGTGCTGGGGAGTAGGGAGGGGGAGGATGTAGGGATCTCCTGTAATGTGTATTAAGTTCTTTTCATGCCTCTAGTTGTGCTATTCCTGTCATGGATACTCAGAGCCGGTGTACTGTCATCCATGATACTTGGTGGAGAGGGTGGGAAATAGTGCTACTGATTTCGCTGGGCTCTGATAGGGTTTAACCTAGGCCAAAGCAAAGAGAGCTGCCTCCGGGCTTCACTCCCAGCATTTTCATGTTGGTATTTCATTCGGAAAACTTTGACCTATGGCCAGAAAGAGTAGTTTAAAATAGTACAGCAGATCTGAAAAACTCATCAGGTTAATACTTAATGCTGGCTGATTTTTTTTTTTTTTCACACTTTATTTTCAGCTTTTAAACTCATTATTTTTTGTCCTTGGACTTGGGAGGATAGATTTTGTAAAAGTGCAGTTCTTGATGTGATCTTGAATAAAAATTGCATGATGCAAAATTAAGACCAGTGTCTGCTTGACAATAGTTTAGCATAGTTTATGCATTTTGTAAACTTACACCGGTATAATGTAGTTAGATCAGCTTATGCAATAAATGAGACATCACCAGAACAAGGTAAGAGGTTTATTGAATAGACTATTAGGACTTGTTTTTTATAGTAAAGGGCATAATTTTGTCACATGCACGCCCTCTTTCTAGAATAGATGCAACTTAAATATTGTTTGGAATGAATAAGAATAGATGAAATGGTATAATGCATATACACAAAATAGTAAAATTTGATCGTCTGTTTCATACATCTGAAATAATCAGTTATTAAATAATTTTGTTGTTGTTGTATGTGAAAGCTGTAGTAATTTTCCTACAGATATTTCCACTCTTAGAGCTTGATAGTGTAGCTTTGTGAAGTTTGGTCTGGTGTTCCATGCTTGTTTTCTCCTATCTTGAATATGATGTACTGCATATGGAAACCTCACATTTAAGTGGAGAGGAAGGTTTCTTTATAAACAGCTGAGTTAGGGCGATTTGTGCTGAAAGTAGAAATGTACTTAAAGGGAAATACAGTGCCAGATATTGGGGATGGGGAAACAGTCTTTAAAAGATTAGTTACATTACAAAAAAGAATGTTACATTATTTTTAGGTTGATGAAAGGTAACTGATCATTGTCTGAATAGGAAGAGTTTAAAACATAAACTATATAATGAAATCTGAAGTGGAATCTGTTTCCTAATACAGTACATCTAATAAGTCATAAAACAGCTGCTGATCTGCATTTTGTGTGAGTATTTTATTTTCAGTAAGCTGTAGAGAGGGAAAAATAATAGTTTTAATCTTTAGCACATGGTGCAAATTTGAAAGAATTGAAAAGATGAGGTAAGAATTATCTTTCTCTGGATATCAGTTCCACTGCTTAGCACAGGCTATACTATACTATTCAGTAATTTCTAAATGAAGAGATTTTTGCTTGGTGCAGTCTGGAACATGGCTAAATATTGATTAGTAGAGTCTAAGGAGCCCAGTACATAGATGCATAGAGTTTTTAAGGCCATCTAGTCTGGCCTCCTGTACATAAGAGACCATTACATTTCAACCAGCTACTTTTATTGAGCTCAGTATCTTGTTTGATGGTACCATATCTTCCACAAAGACATTCAGTTTTGATTTGAAGATATCAAGAGAAGGAGAATTCACCACTTCCCTTGATAGTTTATAGATTCATAGATTATAGGACTGGAAGGGACCTCGAGAGGTCATCGAGTCCAGTCCCCTGCCCGCATGGCAGGACCAAATACTGTCTAGACCATCCCTGATAGACATTTATCTAACCTACTCTTAAATATCTCCAGAGACGGAGATTCCACAACCTCCCTAGGCAATTTGTTCCAGTGTTTAACCACCCTGACAGTTAGGAACTTTTTCCTAATGTCCAACCTAGACCTCCCTTGCTGCAGTTTAAACCCATTGTTTCTGGTTCTATCCTTAGAGGCTAAGGTGAACAAGTTCTCTCCCTCCTCCTTATGACACCCTTTTAGATACCTGAAAACTGCTATCATGTCCCCTCTCAGTCTTCTCTTTTCCAAACTAAACAAACCCAATTCTTTCAGCCTTTGTTCTAATGGTTATTCACCCTCACTGTTTTTGTTTGTTAAATGTGCCTTATTTCTAATTTGTCTGGCCACTGGTTCTTATTATGCCTTTCTCTGCAATACCGAAGAGTCCTATAGTACCCCATATTTTTTTTCCTGTGAAGATACTTACATACTGCAATCAAGTCACCTTTGTCTTCTTTATGATAAACTGAATACATTGTGCTCTTTAAGTCTCACGTTTAAGGCATTTTTTCCAGCCATCAAATTATTGTTGTGCCTCTTGTCTGCACCCACTCCAATTTTTCAAGGTCCTTTTTAAAATATGCACACCAGAAATGTACGCAGTATTCTAGTATTGGTCTCAGTGATGCCATAGACAAGCATAAAAACCCCAAGGAGTTCGGTGGCACCTTAAAGGCTAATGGATTTATTTGGGCATAAGCTTTCGTGGGTAAAAAAGCCTGAATCTGAAGAAGTGGGTTTTTGACCCACGAAAGTTTATGCTGAAATAAATCTGTTAGTCTTTATGCTGCCACTGGATTCCTCGTTGTTTTTGTGAATACAGACGAACACGGCTACCCCTCTGATAATAGACAGACATAAATTGCTTCCCTACTCCTACTTACTACTCCACTTGTATATCTAAAGATTGCATTAGTTCTTTTTGCCACAGCATCACTCTTCAGTGGGAGCTCATGTTGAGTTGCTTGTCCACTGTGACCCCTAATTCTTTTTCAGAATCACTGTTTTCCAGGACATAGTCATCTGTTCTGTAGGTATGGCCTGCATTTTTTCCCTGTAGATGTATGACCTAATGTTTGGGTGTATTAAAACATGTTTTGTTTGAATGGGCCCAGCTTACTAAGCGATGCAAATTGCTCTGTAGGTCTCATTATTATTTACCGTTCTGTCAGTCTGTCATTCACAAATGTATTGGAAGTGATTTTATATTTACTTCCAGATCATTGATAAAAATGTTGAACAGTGTCAGGTGTAGTACTGATCCCTTTAGAACCTTACTAGAAATACCCCTATTCAGTGATGATTCCCCATTGATACCTGCTTTTTTACATCTGTCAAATAGTTCTTAGTCCGTTTAACTCATGCTTCGTTATACACCAGTATTATACACTTCATTTATTTAACAGTTGTATCACTCAATGGTTTTTCTTTGTTAGGATTTAAGTGTATTGATAAGCGTTTGCCAATACTTAACATGTTCTAAAAGTCTAGTACAGACAAGGCAGTGTAGGCCGAAGGGTTGAAGCTAGGTTCCTCCCCTGATTCAACTCTATCAGTTTAGTACACATGACATTCTAATATTTTAGTGTAGACTTTATTAGCTAACACCTAAACAATACAGTGTAGACTTTAACAGATGCTAAAGACAAATCCAATGTAAATGAGAAGCTAAGAGAACAGTAATAGTAGTAATTGAGTGTTAAATATCTTGGTATATTCATGTCTTCAAAATTTAAAGAGTTAAAAACAAATTGCCTATTTAATTAAAATTCACTTACTTTCTTAAAATGAAGTTGATTTATAAACATATATTTAAATTTGTTTAAATATATTGAATAGGGGGATGGGAGACAACACCAAAACAAATATTTTCTGGTAAATCCTAGGACCTATATCAAGCATAGATGTGACA
This sequence comes from Malaclemys terrapin pileata, assembly GCF_027887155.1. Classification (NCBI taxonomy): domain Eukaryota; kingdom Metazoa; phylum Chordata; order Testudines; family Emydidae; genus Malaclemys; species Malaclemys terrapin. The sequence goes on along the minus strand of NC_071507.1, from coordinate 179,432,040 downwards.
TATATTTTCTGAGAGTAGGTAAGGGAAAAGAATGCCAGCTATGTCTATATTCATTACTGTCATCAATTAAATAAATACCAACCGTATTCCAGCTGTGTTAATTCAGGCCCCAATTCCAAAAGCTGATCTGCATTAGCAGATCACTGAGCAGAGCCGCATTGATTTAGGGCCTTCATGTTGTCATAAGAGTCTGTCACATGGATCAGTTTGCAGGAGAGGGTCTTTAATAAGTAAAACTTTAGAATCAATTCCCATTTTCTCTTCTAATAGAAAAGCTGTTTGTTTGGCATGAATTTACCGCTGCATCACTCTTCAGTGTAGCTGCATAATTTTGAATGAGTAATATTAGTCCATCATTTGTTAGTTTGCACAGTCAAACTCCGGGAAGAGCTCAGTCAACATGTCACTAGTTCTGATCTGGAGAGTTAGGGCAATAAACTAGTGGGAAGACCAAATGATCCTTTGTCTGTGGAGAGGCCGTTTGTTTCATGCAGTTCTTGGTAAGACAGTGAATAGAACTTGCAAGAATTAGGCCAAGTCTACACTACCATTTAAAGAAGAACAGGAGTACTTGTGGCACCTTAGAGACTAACAAATTTATTAGAGCATAAGCTTTCGTGGATGCATATGCATTCGAAGAAGTGGGCTGTAGTCCACGAAAGCTTATGCTCTAATAAATTTGTTAGTCTCTAAGGTGCCACAAGTACTCCTGTTCTTCTTTTTGCGGATACAGACTAACACGGCTGTTACTCTGAAACTACCATTTACTTCAGTATAACTTCTGTGTCTCAGGTGTGTGAATAAGCCCACCCTCCCTGAGTGGCGTAAATTACACCACCCTAAGCGCCAGTGTGGACAGTGCTATGTCCCCAGGAGAAACTCTCTACTGCCTCTTGTGGAGGTGGATTATTACCTAGAGCATCTTCACCAGATGCGCTACAGCAGTGCAGCTGCGCCAATGTAGCACTTCTAGTGTAGACTAGCCCTTAATCAACATCAGGGTTCCTAAATAATTCTGGTTTATTGATCCAAAATCCCTCCCCGCTTGCTTTTTTTTTTTTTAATCTTTATAATTCCAGAAGTTTGATTAAGGAGCAAAAACAGCTTTAGTTAAGGACAAGAGTACTGTGTTTATTCTGGCAACCTTTATAAGGAATAAACCTTTTTAATTGGTCTATAACGGTGTAAACAAAACACTGAAGTTAGTGCTTAATTCCTAAGTCATATGTACTGTGTGTCAGGCCTTCCCTACACTAGGGAAATGTTAAAAAAAATTCCCACCATTGTTTGGAGTCCTAGTGTAGATGGGATGTCAGCTGCTTGCCCTGTTCCAAGCACTATATTCATTAGATCTGCCATGAGCAAGGTTATGTGACACAGTGCTTAAAATGGTGGCAGTGGCCACTAATCAATCTATACCCTGTTGCAATTTTACTAACAACATTGTTGCTATTTTGGGAAATTTTGGACAGAATTCTCTAGTGTAGGCAGGGTCTTATTCAATTCCAGGTGTTTGTTGGAAGCAGCTCTAACACTGTTTTTCTACGTTCATGTGCTGTTGTAACAGTTACTGAAATAGTTTACTTATTCAAAATATTTTTGCATAAAATGACATGTAACTAAAATGAAAATCATTCTGATTTTGACTTGTCTATTGCTATTACTATATTGTACTCCGTGTCTCTTTCACACAGAAAACATAATTTAGCATATTATTTATATAGTAGGTGATTTATGTCTATTTAATTGGTGACTGACAGTTTAGTGCTGTTTTGATGCTGTAATGATCTCTGGTTAACAGAACAGGAAAACAGAGAATTGCAATATCTTCAAGTTACTGCACATTAATATAAACAGCTTGGACAGTCTTGGGAGCCTGGGGGGTGGAGGGTTTAATACCAGTTCCCACTATATTTAAGTTGTCTAATGCTTTCAGTATGAAAAACTTTTGCAACGTTTATTTGAGATTCTCTACCGTTTCCTCTTTTTTTTTTTTGGAAATAATCCTTTGAAATTTGGCACGGAGAAACCCCTGAGCCAACCTCCTTTCCCCCCCCCCCCCCCCAATGAAATTTGTTCAGGGTTTGGCTGAGAGAGAAACTTCTGAAAATTGCCATTTCTCTTCTGTTGCTTGTAGTGTTGCCAGAATAATAACTGAATGTGAACATTCTAATATAAGCCTGGACCCCTACTGCAACAGCATTAGACACTGCACTGGGATGGGAATCCTGGGAGTGGACATCCTCTCTGGAAGGGGGAGGATAGCTGAGCCAGGCTCCTCCCAACCCCTCCCCCCAAAATATAGCATATAGCCTTAGTGGTCTTTCTTTTCCCTCAACGCCCCCTTCCCCGCCCTCCCCAGTCTCTGTGGGCACCACATGGGGAAGGAGCTCTTGCTACTGCTTTGGCAGGGGGGAAAGAGAGCTGGATTCCCACCGCCCTCCTATGATGATGAGGTTGTTATAGTTGTACATGATATATATAGTTTTACCTTTTTCCTAACTTTTCAACTTAAATAATAATGTTTTAATTTGAGCTTTTTAAAAGTCTTAATTTCTGAGAAATAATGTGTGATTGTGTAATACAACCCCATCATAGCAGTTCTATCCAGGGGAGCAGAATTAATGTTGCACACACAGTCTAAACTTTTGAATTCTTTAGTGTGAAACTTCAGTGTTCACTTAATGCAATTTTTTTAGTGGAATATATCTTCAGTTTGTAAAGAAAGTGCTTTGGGATGGAGTCATTCACATTGACAGTAAAAAGTGATAGCTAAGAAAAATGAAGAGACTCTCAGGTAATCAAATGTTATTTAAAGCTGCTGGCTTAGTGAAAATAAGGAGAAGATTTTAATGAACATTGTATACATGCAGCCCGTTAATTCATAGAAGCATTTTGGGGTCCTGATCTTGCAATGGATTCACCCATGTGGATCAGGGCCTTAACTTAAATATCTTAATAAGCGCCAAGTCAGTTTGGCTTGGTAACTTATTTAGGCACATATAAATTTGGATTGTAGGTTACTGACTCTCCCTTTTCTCCTTCTGTGACTGAAGACAACTCCTTGAATTACTCATGTATCAAGGTGATGCTGACAGCTTGTTCTTGTAGTATAGTCATCAATGTTTACTTTTTTGTTGTTCTTTAGTTAATAGTTTCTTGTGGAACCTCAGATCATTATGAAAAATTTTTTTTTGAGCGACACCCATATTAGTGTGAAACAGACCAGGGGGTGAACTAGAAATAGAATGCCATATTTTTGCGTGGTAGAACTTTACTGTCTAGCAAAGTGAAAATATGCAAACCCCAATAATATTTTCCTAGAAAGCCACTGTTACCATGCCACTCCTTAGCAACGGTTCAATGTGCTATTGTGAGGAGACTTCAGGACTGAATTTACTAATGTTATGAATTAGCCTAAAAAACTAAAACCACAAAGCCTTTGTATTCTGCGTTCCCTGAACTTGCTGCAAAACCCACCCATTGATACAGAATTTTCTTCCAGAACTCAAGCTTACTCTTTTTAAAACAAATTGTTTCTAGCTGTTATGTTTGCAAAGAAAATTTAAACTGAGTTATGCAATACTGTCTGCCTGAGTGTTTTGGTAGCCTGAAACAATAGCTTTGAGAGGTGTGAATCGCTTAGTCCATCTTAATGATGTGTTATCTCTGAAACCCAAAGAAGACAATTTAAATATCAGCATTAACTATTTCACTGCTGTTCATTTTAGCAGAAATATCCACTTACTGTACTAAATCCCACATGTGCTTTTCATGTTTTTTGGGGTGGCAGGAGCTCCAGTTATTTCCTACTTAGCTGCCAAAGTGTCTAGCCAACAGTGCAGTTATGTATTATCAATACTAAAAACCTGTAACATGACAAAGTGAAAATATGGACACTGGAAAATAAACTGACGTTCTATAAATGTATTTTCATTTTCTTATTCAATAAACTAATATTTTTTAAAATGTACATTAAAACTGAAAACTTTGCCACCTCACTGTTCACACTTTTTTCCAGATTGTTTATGAATATGTTGAATAGCACTGGTCTCAGTACAGATCCTTGGGGGACCCCCTATTTACCTCTCTCCACTGTGAAAACTGACCATTTATTTTTATCCTTTGTTTCTTATCTTTTAACCACTTACTGATCTGTGAGAGGACCTTTCCTCTTATCCCATGACTGCTTAGCTTGCTTAAGTACAGTGTAGTTGTAGCCTTGTTGGTCCCAGAATATTAGAGAGCAAAGGTGGGTGAGGTAATGTTTTATTGGACCAACTTCTTTTGGTGAGAGAGACAAACTTTTAAGCTTCTTCAGGTCTGGGAAAGGAACTCCCAGTGTCACGGCAAAATGTAAGGTGAAACACATTGTTTAGCAGGAGTAGTTAGAACATATTATGAGGGACCTTTCCAGGTAGAGTGGCCTGTTATACCTCTGCAGTCGTAGGACAAAAAGAGGGAGTTTAGTGGATTACAGATTGTTGTAATAAGCCATAAATCCAGAGTCTCTGTTCAGTCCATGATTTTTGGTATCTAGCAGAGTAATGAATTTAAGCTCCCAGGCTGGTCTTTTTAAAGTGTTGTGCATGTTTCCTTTGAGGTTGAGGACTAATAGGTCAGATATAGAGAGATCACTTTGTGATAGGGTGTTTTTGTCTTTTATCATCTTCCTGTGTGAGTTCATTCGAGAACGTAGTGATTGTCTGGTTTCACCCACATAGTTGTTATTGGGGCATTTAGTGTACTGGATCAGATATACCACATTTGTAATAGGCATGTTTGGATCCATGGATGTTAAAAGGTATGTTATGGAGGGCGTTGATCATTGTAGCAGTGGAGATATGTCTGCAGGTTTTGCATGTGGTCTACTGGCAGGGTCTGGTGCCGCTTTGAGTTGGTATGGCCTGGTCTATGGGGAGCTTGCTTCTGATGATGAGCTTGGAGAGATTGGGGGGTTTGAAAGTTAGAAGGGGTTCAGGAAAGATTTCTTTCAGGATGGGGTCCCCATCAAATATGGGTTGTAGTTGTTTGATGATATCCCATATGGGTTCCACTGTGGGATGGTAGGTGATAACTAAGGGTGTTAGAGGGGGTTTTATTTTTGTATTGAACCAGGTTCTCTCAGGGTATTTGGGTGGTCTGTTCCATAATGTTATCTACTCTTCTTGCGGAGTGTTCTTGCTTGGTGAAGATGGTTTTAAGCATGTTAAGGTGTATATCCCAGACTTTCTCCTTGAAGCATATTCTGTGGTATCTGAGTGCCAGGCTGTAGATAACAGCTTTCTTGGTGTGTTTGGGGTTGTCAATGGATCTTTGAAGGTAAGTGGTGTGATCTGGGTGTTTCTTGTATATGTCTGTCTGTCTCTAAGGTTCCATTGTTGAAGCTGATTGTGGTGAGCAGGAAGTTGATGCTAGTGTGGGAGTGTTCCAGAGAGAGTTCAGTGGAGGGGTGGTGGTGGTTGTGGAAATCTACGAGGGAGTTTAAGCTGTCTGTACAGAGGATGAAAATATCGTCAATGTATCTCAGGTATATCATTGGTTTTGTGGTACATTTGTCCAGACATTCTTCTTCAAGTCAGCCTGTGAAGAGATTGGCATATTGGGGAGCCATAGAAGGATAGAATCATATGACTGGAAGGGACCCCGAGAGGTCATCTAGTCCAGTCCCCTGCACTCATGGAAGGACTAAGTATTATTTAGACCATCTGTGACAAGTGTTTGTCTAACTTGCGCTTAAAAATCTCCAATGATGCAGATTCCACAACCTCCCTAGGCAATTTATTCCAGTGTTTAACCACCGAGACATTTAGGAAGTTTTTCCTAATGTCCAGCCTAAACTGCCTTTGCTGCAATTTAAGCCCATTGCTTTTTGTCCTGTCCTCAGAGGTTAAGGAGGTTTTCTCCCTCTTCCTTGTAACAACCTTTTATGTACTTGAAAACTGTTTCAGGTCCCTTCTGTCTTCTCTTCTCCAGACTAAACAAACCCAATTTTTAAAATTTTCTCTCATAGGTCATGTTTTCTAGACCATTATCATTTTTGTGTGTGTGTGCTCTTTTCTGGACTTTCTCCAATTTATCCACATCTTTCCTGAAATGTGGTGCCCAGAGCTGAACACAATACTCCAGTTGAGGCCTAATCAGTCCGGAGTAGACCAGTAGAATTACTTCTTGTATCTTGGTTATGGTACTCTTGTTCATACATCGGAGAATGATAGTTTTGTTTGTTCTGTTTTTTGCAACAGTGTTACCAGTTGACTTCTATTTAGCTTGTGATCCACTATGATCCCCCAAATCTCTTTCTGCAGTACCACTTCCTACGCAGTGATTTCCCATTTTGTATGTATGCAACTGATTGATCCTTCCTAAGTGGAGTACGTTGCATTTGTCCTTATTGCATTTCATCCTCTTTACTTCAGACAATTTTTCCAGTTTGTCCAGGTCACTCTGAATTTTAATCAAAATCATTGATGAAGATATTGAACATAACAAGACCCAGAACTGATCCCTCCGGGATCCCACTCGTTACGTCCTTCCACATGACTGTGAACCACTGATAACTACTCTGGGAACGGTTTTCCAACCAGTTATGCACCCACCTTATGCATCTACAAGGCTTGTTACCCTGTCAAAGAAAGCTATTGGGTTGATTTGACATGATTTGTTCGGGACAAATCCATGCTGACTGTTACTTATCACCTTATTATCTCCTAGATGTTTGCAAATTGATTGTTTAATTATTTGCTCCATTATCTTTCCGGGTACAGAAGTTAAGCTGACTGGTCTGTAATTCCCCAGGTTATCCTTATTTCCCTTTTTATAGATTGGCACTATATTTACCCTTTTCCAGTCTTCTGGACTTTCTCCCCTCTTCCATGGCTTTTAAAAAAAATCATTAATAGCTCAGATATCTCTTCAGTCAGCTCCTTGAGTATTCTAGGGTGCTTTTCATCAGGCCTGGTGACTTGAAGACATCTAATTTGTCTAAGTAATTTTTAACTTGTTCTTTTCCTATTTTAGCCTCTGATCCTCATTTTCACTGGCATTCACTATGTTAGACGTCCAAACACCACCAACCTTCTTGGTGAAAACCGAAACAAAAAAGTCATTAAGCACCTCTTCCATTTTCACATTTTCTGTTATTTCCACACTCACCTCCGACCCCTCCACTGAGTAATTATCCTACCCTGTCCTTGGTCTTCTTCTTGCTTCTAATGTATTTGTAGAATGTTTTCTTGTTACCCATTATGTCTCTAGCTAGTTTAATCTCGTTTTGTGCCTTGGCTTTTCTAATTTTATCCCTACATACTTAGGTTATTTGTTTATATTCATTCTTTGTTTGACTTAGTTTCCACTTTTTTTGTAGGACTCTCTTTTGTGCTTCAGATAATTGAAGATCTCCTGGTTAAGCCTGTGTGATCTCTTGCCATACTTCCTATCTTTGGCATGAAGTGGGATAGTTTGCTCTTGTGTCCTTAATAATGTCTCTTTGAAAAACTGCCAACTGTTTTGAACTGTTTTTCCCCTTGGTCATGCTTCCCATGGAATCTTATCTACCAGTTACTGAAGTCTGCCCTCTTGAAATCATTATCTTTATTATGCTGTTTTCCCCTCCTACCATTCCTTCCAATCATGAACTTTATCATATCATGATCTTTCACCTAAACTGCCTTCCACTTTCCTATTCTCAACCATTTCCTCCCTATTTCCTCCTAATACCCATGCCTGTTCCCATGTTTGGACAAAGTGTATGTTGTTGAATGTAAAATTGTTATGGGTGAAGATGAAATGGATGAGTTTGGCAATATTTTTGGGGTATCTGAGGGTTATCCATTGCCTCAAAGATATTTATGGAAGGGAAGTCATTTGTGTCCTAGAGGAAGCTGCCTCTTTGTGTGGTGAGTGGTTTGAGGATGGTTTCTATGAGTCTCAGTATTCCTTCACTAACAATGCCATGGCCAGATATGATATGTCTGCCTGGGTTTTCTTGTTTATGTATCTTATGAAGAATGTAGAAGGTCCTTGGATGAGTTCACGGGGGGGATGAGTTTGTAGACTTTCTCTTGGAGTGGTTTGGGGAAGGATATGATGGTATCCTTAAGATACTGGGTAAATTGTGATGTGGGGCTTCTTTGAATTCTTTGTAGTAGGTGGTGTCAGAGAATTGTTGGCTTGTCTCGTTAACATTAAACTACTCTCTCGAATGAACTCACACAGGAAATTGATAAAAGATAAAACCAGGGCTTTGGAGCAGAGCCCGGAGCAGTGGAGCTGCAGATTTTTGCCTGGAGCTGGAGCAGAGCTGGAGCACAGCTCCAAAGCCCTGGATAAAACATCCTATCACAAAGTGATTATTCTATATCTGACCTATCAATCCTCATTCTCAAAGGAAACCTGCACAGTACTTTAAAAAAACAAGCCTGGGAGTTAAATTCCTTATTCTGCTAGATACCAAAATCATGGACTGAACAGAGATATTGGATTTTATGGTTTATTACAATAATCTTTAACCCATTAACCCCTCTTTTTGTCCTATGACTTCAGAGGTGTTAATGGGCCACTGTACCTTGAATGGTCCCTTAAAATATGCTAAACAATGTGTTCCACCTTGCATTTTGCTCTGACACTGGGAGTTCCTTTCCCAGATTTGAAGATGAATTCTGTGTGCTTTGAAAGTTTCTCTCTCTCTCTCACCAACAGAAGTTGGTCAAATAAAAGATATTACCTCACCCTCTTTAGCTCTCTAATTTGCTTAATAGCCTTTGGTGGGGGACTTGTTAAAGGCTTTCTGAAAGTCCAGGTATGCTATATCCACTTGATCACCCTTCTCCATGTTTGTTGGAGGCCCTCACCCCAAAGAATTCTAATAGATTGGTGAGGCATAATTTCCCTTTAAAAAAGCCATGTTGACTCTTCCCCAACATATCATATTCATCTGTGTGGCTGATAATTCTATTCTTTAGTATAGTTTCAACCAATTTGCCTGTTTAGAAGTTAGACTTACTGGCTTGTAATTGCCAGAATTACCTCTGGAGCCTTTTTAAAAAAATGGTGCCTCATTAGCTATCCTCCAGTCGTCTGGTACAGTGACTGACTTGATACGTTACATACCACAGTTAGCAGTTTTGCAGTTTCATATTTGAGTTCCTTCAGATCTCTTGGGTGAATACCATCTGGTCCTGGTGACTTATTACTGTTTAATTCATCAATTTGTTCCAAAAGCTCCTCTATTGACACTTCACTGTGGGACAGTTTGTCAGATTTGTAACCTGAAAAGAATGGCTTAAGTGTGGGAATCTCCCTCATATCCTCAGCCGTGAAGACTGATGCAAAGAATTCATTGAGCTTCTTTGCAATGACCTCATCTTCTTGGAGGGCTTCTTTAGCATCTCAGTGATCCAGTGGCTGCACTGATTGTTTGGCAGGCTTCCTGCTTCTGATGCACTTACAAAAATAAACATAAATTTTTAAAAATCATTTGCTAATTACTCTTCCAGTGCTTTTTTGGCCTGCATAATAATATTTTTACACTTGACTTGCCAGAATTTATGCTCCTCTCTATTTTCCTCTGTTAGATTTGACTTCCAATTTTTAAAAGATGCCTTTTTGCCTCTAACCGCCTCCTTTACTCTGGTGTTTAGCCATGGTGGCATTTTTTGGGTCCTATTACTGTTTTTTTGTTTTTGTTTTTATTTAGGGTATACATTTAATTTGAGCGTCTATCATGGTGTTTTAAAATAGTTTCCATGCAGTTTGCAGGCATTTCACTCAAGCAACTGTTCCTTTTAATTTCCATTTAAGTAGTCTCCTCACTTTTGTGCAGTTCCCCCTTTTTGAAGTTAAATGCCACTGTGGTGGGTTTCTTTGGTATGTTTGCCTCCTGCAAGGATGTTAAATTTAATTACATTATGATAGCTATTACCGAGCTGTTCATCTATATTCACCTCTTGGACCTCAGCCTGTGCGCCACTTAGAATTACATCAAGATTTACCTCTTCTGTTGTGGGTTCCAGGACTAGTTGCTCCAAAAAATCAGTCATTAATGATGTCTAGAAATTATCTCTGCATGCTGTTCTGAGGTGAAATGTTCCCAGTCAATACGGGGATAGTTGAAATCCCTCATTATTATTGAGTTTTCTGTTTTTGTAGCCTTTTTAATCTTCCTGAGGATTTCACAATCACCATTACCATCACCATCTTAATCAGGTGGTCAGTAGTATATTCCCATTGCTGTACTTTTATTATTCGAGGATGGAATTTCTGTCCATAGAGATTGTCTGGTACAGTTTGATTCATTTAAGATTTTTGCTATAATTGACGATATGATTTCTATCATGTATAGTGCCACTCCCCCACCAGTGCAACCTACTCTGTCATTCCTGTATATTTTGTACTCTGGTGTTACTGTGTCCCATTGATTATCATCGGTCCATCAAGTTTCTGTGATGTCTATTATATCAGTATCCTTATTTAATACTAGGCAGTCAGGTTCACTCATATTGCTATTTAAACTCCTACATTGAAAGAGGAATGAAAGAAATAAAAACTAGGTAGGAGAGAATGAAATATACTAGTTCTAAGAACTTGAAGACATGATGACCAGAAACAATCAGTTCAATACTATAAATCCAGATAATACTTCTTTTGTTGAATAAATCAGATAATTTTAAATGCAAGACATGTTTTGAAATGTTCTGGATACATAAGAAATTTTTTTTTATTTAATTAAAGAACAATTTTAAAATACTGTTTTTGTGCATTTTGAATTGAATTTCAGTTTCCATCACATGTAAAAAATGTATCTAGTAAATAAGGTATGCATCATTTACCATTTTTTGTACCAAAAATGTAGAAATTAAAAATCTGAATAAATGTATGTTAAGCTATATAATGATTTAAATAAATGTATATAAATAGTATATCACCCTGGTTAGTAAAAAGAAGAACCAAAGATAGTATAAAATAGACGTTTAGTTGCAAATTAACATGTTTTAATGGTAACCAACCAATGAGAATCAAGCTTTCTTTAGGAAAATAACTAAAAAGAACAAATGCAAAATAATATTAAAATAGATTATTTAAATTAAAGTTTCCTGCTTGCTGATTTAAGTTATGATTCAAATAAGTAATTTAAATCACTCCAACCTCCTCATTTATGAAATCAAATAATCCACAATGAGTCTTCCAATCACAAGTGCCAATTAGTGAGTTCCCACTATACTTAAAAAACAAAACAAAACAAAAAAAACCCCACCCAAATGTGAGCATCCTACCAATTAAGTAATGTACAAATAAAGTTTATATTTCTGACTGTCAACATGTTGCACAGAACGGATGCTGACTTTTAAGATTACATTATATGCAAACTATTGGACTTTTTCCAAGATAAAGTACTGTGCTGGGGTCCAGGATTGGAGAAGCAGAAAGCCTTATTTGTGCATTCTACCCAAGGATGTGACACCTAATTTTTTTCTATCTTGCTGCCAAGCCTGATTCCTCAGGCAAAAATATCCAGAAATAAAGTTCGTGTGCATTATTGCTCTCTCTCCACCCCTGTTTTCTTGGATTAAGGGAAATCTGTTGTCCTTGGAGCGTTTTAATACAAAACAGAGAATTTTCTGTAGTACAGAATCAAATGAGGATTATTTTTACTATTGTATTTTTTTTCTTAGAGATGAACAATACTGGGGAGATTCTGTCCTAATGTTATTTGTTTCATAGAAGAGGAAAATGCATTAGCAATTTTGATACTGTGGGGATTGTTTTACTGGACCTGGTACAATGACATTGGAAGTAATTTTACGTGCCAGGAAACCGGTTCCACTTTGGTTTTGATGGAGCCCATCCTTTCTGTATAGGCTCCCCCTTTCCCAAAAGTTTCCCCAGTTCCTAATAAATGTAAGTGTGACTCTCATATTATCTGATCCCTCTTTCCTCCTGCCACACACACAAAATTGCCCCATTTCATTGGTTGCCAGAAATAATTACGTTGGTTAAATATGAAGTTGGTTTCTTTGTCCTTATCTCAAGGACAAATTGCTGATTTGATTTTGCATTTAAAACTCTGACTCACCGCAAGCTAAGGCTATATCTGCACTACAACTTATGTTGACATAACTTATGTTGTTCAGGAGTGTGAATAAAGCACCCTTCTGAGCAACGTAAGTTAACACTGTCCACACCTGCACTTATGTCGGCAGGAGAGCTTCTCCTGCTGACATAGCTACTGTAGCTCACGGGGGCTGGAGTAGATAAACCAATGGGAGAGCTCTCTCCCAGTGGCTTAGAGTGGCTGCATTGGAGCTGCACCATTTTAAGGTTTCTAGTATAGCCATAGCCTCAAAAACAAAACCGAGAACTGGCCTGTTATATTAATTACTTTGGAAACATCACTGAATGACAGGAAAAGAAGATGAATTACGTACCTGTCCGATTTCTTTGCTAAATTCCTCCTCAATTCTACTTCCTGGGATGATGAAGTACACTTGACTAGTTATGTATACATTCTGAATGAAAGGTAGTATGGTACCTATTGCTGTTTGGTATTTACAAGCAACCTATGGTGGCTAGACAGTGCTGCTGAATATGCAGCTGTAGGGAGCCCCAGCTCAGGAGGGCATCACTTCACCAGGAAGAACCTGAAATACTAGGATACTGCTCATACTCCATTGCTCTGTAATGGGACATGTGAGCTCCTTTGAGTTAATTGAAAACTCTGTAGCAGTACTTGAGCCTTCTGGGGAAACAGAGTACAAACAGAGTGTCCTCCTGTTTTAAAGGAAACCCAGTTATCTCCATTCACTGATGCCTTAACTCTTTCCAGAAATACTCCAGTTTTGGTCACACACATCTGGCACAGCAGGGAAGTTTTGAGGTGGGTGAAGCAAAGATAGTTGCATACTGAATCTTTGAGTCTTAGAATTGGGTGAGGGGGATAGTAGCAGTGATGATTTCATAGGGGCTCCAGATATGCTTTATTTGGCCTGTTGCTCAGCCTGTATGGAGACTGAGGGGGGGGGGGGGAAACCCAGAAACTGGGATAAACTGAAGGATGATCCATGGGAGACTAAGCCGTGCTCTTTCAGGAGACATATCTGCTTTCTTATATCCCTAAATAACCAGTTGGATGCACATGGACTAACCACCGTGTATTCGATGCAATGAGTTAGCTCTTTAAACATAGGAGCTCTAGTACTCAACCACACACTTGAACAAAATTGATTCCTGTGCCCTTTTGGGAACTGATCTGCTTGCCTGTGGACAGGCAAATAAGTCTTTGCCTACTAGGGAGCAGCTATGGCCAAAATAAAAAGAGGTTTAGAAGTGATTGTATTTTCCCCTGGGAATGCTAATATTTTGCACTTAAAGGGACACAGCTTGACATCTAAACCTTTTTCTTTGTCAATTAAAGTAGTTTCAGATTCTACATGTGTCTCTCCATTCCTGCCTTTTATTTTTTGCTTTTACAATCACATTTTTTTCCATTTAAAGATACATATTCCTTATATTACAGTTTCCCTGTGGAAAAACCCACAAAATCAACAGACAAAATTGATTATGAAGGGAGAAACACAAAGTAATCAAAATGAAAAAAAAATGTTTTCTTTATTTGCCTTTAGTTATGATAACCTTAGGAATTACTTATAACAATAAGTAAAGTAACTTTTAGACAGAAGTATGATTTTTTTTTAAACTTGACGGTGTCCCATTAAAGGCATGCATACATGTCCCTTTATGAATAATCTAATAACTAAGATGAGTTTTTGTTGGCAGTTGCTTCAGTCCAGTACTCAAACCTTCAAAACTGTTTCTGTTCTATAATGGAAGAAAAGTCACATCAGCCCAGCTCACAGCCTGCAGTGCTAGAACGCCTTGTTGTATCTTTATCTCAAGAAAGATGATCGAAGCTACATTAAACTATAGCAGTCAACTATCTTTTTTGATGAGATTACAAGTTTGTTTAATAAAGTTAATTGTGTTAATGTAATATAGTTAGATGTCTATAAGGCATTTGACTTGTTACTGCATGAAGTTTTGATTAAAAAACCTAGAACAATATACAATTAACATGTCATATTAAATGGATTAAAAGTTGGTTGACTGATAGGTCTCAATGTGTAATTGTAAACAGGGAATCATCACTGAGTGCGTCTGTTTCTAAGGGGATCCCATAGGGACTGGTTCTTGGACATACACTGTTTAACATTTTTATCAATGAACTTTATGTAAACATAAAATTGTTGCTGATAAAGTTTGCAGATGGCCCAAAAATTGTGGGAGTGATAAATAATGAAAAGGACAGGTCACTGATACAGAGTGATCTGGATCACTTGGTAAACTGAGTGCAAGCAAACAATATGCATTTTAATACAGCTAAATGTATACGATGTAGGAACAAAGAATGTAGGCCATACTTATAGGATCGGGGACTTTATCCTGGGAAGCTGTGACTTTGAAAAAAGATTTGAAGGTTGTGGTGGATAATCAGCTGAACATGAGCTTCCTGTGTGATGCTGTGGCCAAAAGGGTTAATGTGATTGTTGAATGCATAAACAGGGGAATCTGTAGGAGGAGAAAAATTATTTTACCTCTGTATTTGGCACTGGTGGGACTGGTGCTGGAATACTGTGTCCAGTTCTGGTGTCCACAATTCAAGGATGTTGATAAATTGGAGAAGGTTCTGAGATGAGCCATGAAAATGATTAAAGGATTAAAGAAAACGCCTTATAGTGATAGACTCAAAGTACATATCTACACTGCAATAACAGACCTGTGGCATGGCTGCGGCTGGCCTGGGTCAGCTGACTTTAGCTCAAGTTGTGGGGCTAAAAATTGCAGAGCAGATGTTTGGGTTTGGGCTGGAGCCTGGGCTCTGAAACCCCATGAGGGGATGGGTCCTCAGATCCCAGGCTCCAATTGGAGCCCAAATGTCTACACTACAATTTTTAGCCCCACAACCTGAGCCCGAGTCAATTGATCTGGTCTCTGAGACTCAGTGCCATGTTTTTGTTTTAATTGCATTGTGGACATTCCCAAGGAGCTCAATCTGTTTAGCTTAATAAAGAGGTTTAAGGGGTGATGATCACAGTCTGTAGATACATACATGGGGTAAAAATATTTGATAATGGGCTCTTCAATCTAGTAGACAAAGTTGTAAAATGATCCAGTGGCTGGAAGTTCAAGCTAGACAAATTCAGTCTGGAAATAAGTGAATTTTCAACAGTGAGGATAATTAACCATTGGAACACCTTACCTAGGGTTGTGGTGGATTCTCCATCGCTGGGAATTTTAAAATCAAGATTGGATGTTTTTCTAAAATATATGTTCTAGGAATTATTTTGGTGAAGTTCTATGGCCTGTGTTATGCAATAGATCAGTGGTTCTCAACCTATTTATCATTGTGGGCCCACAATGTGTTACCTAGGTCACAGGTTGAGAACCACAGTGTGCCCCCCCCCATTGCCCCTCACAGACCACTATGCCCAGTACCTCCCATCCAAAGACCCCTCCACAGAGTGGGACCAGGAGCAGAACCCTGGGCGGGGGGCCGGCAGCCCCGACCCTGGATCTGATTGTGCAGCCGGGTGGCAGCCTGGACCTTGACCCCCTGGGGCTGGCTGGCAGCCCTGGAATCCAACCACACAGGGCTGGCCAGCAGCCCCAGACCCTGTGGAATTGGCCAGTAGCCCAGACCCCATTTGGGCTGGGCATGCTGAACTCCGTGGCCCGGCAGCTTTTAACACATAGCTGGGCTGCAACTATGTGCTAATTGGGTTGCATGAAGCCCATGGGCCGTGGTTCAGAACCACTGGACTAGATAATCAGAATGGTCCCTTGTGGCCTTGGAATTCTATGAAAAACCTGTATAACTTCTTATGAAGTTCCTGAAAATCTTTTCATATGAGCCGTACAAAGGACCTTCTGAATTTCCTGCTATCTCTCTGGAACAGTTTATCCCAGATCCTAGACACGAATGAAAATACTAGCATGAGATTTAAGAGCATCCTTAGAGTGGAGGAGTATATAAAACCCTCTTTTTTTGCAGAGATGACTACTAGAACTAGAAAGGGCTGATTAATTGCAGACAGAAGCTTACTTGTGTCAAATGACTCTGGGACAGTGGAGCAGAAGTGAATACTGAAACAGTATGAACTAGTTGAAGCAGAGAGCAATTGGATTAATCCTAAAACATGTCCAGTACCTTAAAAGGAAATAATACATGCTCGCAAGGACAGAAAATGTGCTCTGTCATATACAAAAAAAGTGTGCATGAGATCTCCAAGCGTACATAAGGAAGCAATATAGATTCTATCAAAGGCATAGAACCCAGATGATGAACGGAACTGTCAATCTGATTGGGCGTATAGTAATGCACGCACATCTTTGAAAACAGACAAGGTATATGAATGCAGAAGAATATAGACCAAAAGCTCTACTGTATGTATATGCAAGTTTTTATTTTTGTAATGGACCAGATTGGCTACTTTGTGGCTTAATGCCTTACAAATTTAGGAGAGAAACAACAGTTAGGTTCATGACTTAAAAAAAATAATATATTGAAGCCCTTCTTATTATTCTTGATAAATAGTCATTGCCAACTTCTACTGAATCTCCTTTGGAGGCTAGTATATTTTGGTAAAGATGAGTGTTTCATTTTTGGTATAAATGCCAATTTATTAAAAATACATACAATGTTTACAAAACGTACTTGCCTCTCAAAAAAGTATTATAGAAGTTGCAAAAGTTTAATAAATTATTACAGGGACGCCAGAAAGTTTTCAAGATTTTTTTTTTTTTTTAAAGTTTTAGTATTTCAGAGGAGTTCTGAAAAAGCCCTTACAAAATTTGTGTGCACGAAACTGAGGTTGAAAATCCTCAGAATTGTTAAAAAATATTCGTTAAATCACTCTAAATGTTTTTCCTGTTCTGGTTTTTAAACTACTACTGTTACAGGTAGCACCTAAATTTTAGGGATATTAAAGATGCCTATATACTAAGGCTGTCAAATGATTTAAAAAATTGTGATTAATCATGAGATTAAAAATAATAATTGTGATTAATCACAGTTTTAATTGCACTGATAATAATAGAATGCCATTTATTTAAATATTTTTGGATGTTTTCTACATTTTCAAATAAATTGATTTCAATTACAACACAGAATACAAAGTGTGCTATGCTCACTTTATATTATTATTTTTGATTACAGATATTTGTACTGTAAAAAAGATAAAAGAAACAATAGTTTTCAATTCACCTCATACAAGTACTGTAGTGCAATCTCTTTATCATGAAAGTACAACTTACAAATGTAACTACACTCAAAACCAAAACAATGTAAAACTTTAAAGCCTGCAAATCCACTCAGTCCTACTTCTTGTTCAACCAATCGCTAAGACAATTAGTGTGTTTACATTTATGGGAGATAATGCTGCTTGCTTCTTATTTACAATGTCAATGAAAGTGAGAACAGGTGTTCTCATGGCACTTTTGTAGCCAGCATGTTAAACATTCATATGCTCCTTCATGCTTTGGCCAGCATTCCAGATGACGTTCTTCCATGCTGATGACGGGTTCTGCTTGATACCAGTCTGAAGCAGTGCACACTGACGCACGTTCATTTTCATCATCTGAGTCCGATGCCACCAACAGAAGGTTGATTTTCTTTTTTGGTGGTTTGGGTTTTGTAGTTTCTGCATTGGAGTGTTGTTCTTTGAAGACTTCTGACAGCATGTTCCACGCTTTGTCCCTCTCAGATTTTGGAAGGCACTTCGGATTCTTAAACCTTGGGTTGAGTGATGTAGCTATATTTAGAAATATCACATTAGTACCTTTTTTGCCTTTTGTCTAATTTATAGTGAAAGTGCTCTTAAATCAAACAACATGTCCTGGGACATCATGCAAGTAAAACCACAGAGCGGGAGACGTACAATTCTCCCCCGAGGAGTTCAGTCACAAATATAATTAACACATTATTTTTTTAATAAGCGTAATCAGCATGGAAGCGTGTCCTTTGGAATGGTAGCTAAAGCATGAAGGGACATATGAATATTTAGTATAGCTGGCATGTAAATACCTTGCAACGCTGGCTACAAAAGTGCCATGTGAAAGCTTGTTCTCACTTTCATTGATAATGCTACCTGCTTCTTATTTATAATATCTCCCAAAAAACCCTACTGCTGCCCAAGACCTCAGTCAACTTTTGCAGATTTACATCATCCATCCTTCTTACTATTTGTCTTTCTTTGTGGGATGGGAAATAATGGAGTCGATTCAGGTAAAGAGACTATTTGAAATGGAAAAGGGATGCTTGTGCACATTTAAAGAACATGATCGTAATTGTAGAAACATTGGCATTCTAATTTGAAATGCTACCCCACTGTATGATATGCTGTGTCTAATCTTAGATCCAGTCTACCTTAAGGAAATTCACACTGGTGTTACCTTGATACAGTTAGACCAGTGTAGACCTCTAATGTAGGCACATCGCACTAGCACAAAATGGGGCTAATTCCATTGCAGCTTGCTTTGGTATTTTACTGCATGAGGATGCACCAGTATTGGCTCCACTTCATGCCAGTACAGGAGCATCTACAGCAATGCTGTTATAGTGAGTACTGATTTAGAATTCAAAGACGCAAATGAGAACGCCTATTTCTAGGCCCTTAAAGGGAAAGATGGATGCACATACCGAAAAACCTCAAGTCTGATATAACTATTTCCAATGTTTTATTGAAAATTCACTTTTAGATACGGTGTTTGGATTACTTTTTTATGGATGGTAAAAGAATAGTCCATTTTGAGTGGATAGAATATTTAAATTATTAAAGGAACATTTTGGTTACCTCAGTGATATCTTTTGTCTTTTTAAGCAGCGGTGGTGGGAAATGTAATGAAGCATTTACTAAAGCTAAAGTGGAACTGGTACGCTCAATTCCTCACTTTAATAATCTTTCCAAAGTATGTCAAATATGCTGTATAGAGGGAATTAGAGAGCTTTTTCAGTTTTACCACAATCTGTTTTACATTAATTTATTTCCTATTTGTAGCTTGACATTAAGCAATTCTGAGCACTGTTTTAATAAAAAAAAAACACACAGATAAAAACACAAAGACAAAATATTTTTGAAGTATCAGAGTTCATGAGATGACAAAGCTTCGCTGTCTATAGATACAGGATCTTGTGGTCAGACATACCAAAGGAAATAGTCATTCTTAGAAATATGTATACTAAGAAAATTCAAGGAGTTCAACAAATTCTCTTTAATAAATGTTACTTTTTAAAAACAAACATCAATGTAAAAATGGGAACAAATATACAATATTCTACTTTCTGTGTGTTCCCTAAACTTTCATTCTGTATCCACTTTAGAATATGAGCTTGAAAAACATTAAAAAGGAAGCGGTTCATTCTGTCATACGTGAGCTTCCTATTGCGTCTCTGTGGGTTCTACTATATTTCTCATCACAAATTCCTGTTTAAGTATCCTTATTAAGCCCCAGTCCTACAGACACTTGCAAATACGCTTAACTTTAACCATGAAAGTAGTCCTATCTACTTCATTGGGACTACTCATATATTTAAAGTCAGGCACATGCTTGTGTGTTTATTTGCAGGATTGGGAATTTAGACAGCAGTTGGTGGCAAAATTGATTATATGCAAAGATGTGACCTTTTGGTATATGTCATCTTCTTGATTTGTGTGATACTTCTAATAGCTATTCATTTTATAATAGATATTTTATACCGTTTCTGTTTTTTGTTATCTTCCTTACCACTTTTTAGAGCATGAAGGAGTAATTTAAGCAACAGTTGAGAAGCAACAACTGAGACCTATTATCCAATAAAAGTGTATGCTTTAATTGTTTTCCTGAAGTTTGGGTCTTAAAGTTTAGACATTTTGTTTTCATGTAATTGTGTAAGAGTGAGTTGTCTTGGATCCCTCCTCTTCCTGATCACTATTTTGAAATAAACAGTTTTTTCTTCTCTAGATCTTGGGACTACATTCATGCTGTTTCACTGGATTTCCTCACCTTGTTTCTCAGTTCTTTGGTTGCAGTTGAGATTAGTATAGTATAGGGATGTAAATATCGGTTAAAACAGTTAACTGGTTAAACGATTAAAATGATATTGTTTAAATGGTTAACCGTTAACCACGGTTCCTTCGACTGTCCTAGGGCTGGGGTTCCTCTGGCACGCTGGTGCGGGGCTGCAGGGGCTGGGGTACGGCTGGGGCTGCTCCGGCCCACCCAGCCGGGCACGCCCCGGGCTGGGGTCCCTCTGGCCAGCCCGGCCAGGGTTAATGGTTAAGGTCCAGTTAATGGTAAACCTAATGCTTACTAATTAACCTTTTACATCCCTATATAGTACATCTATGTCATGCTATGTGAGGGAAAAATAAAGGTGGAACAGATGTCCTGGACCCAGGGTGTAAGTGGTGGGCAATCTGCAGCCCATCAGGGTAATCCTCTGGTAGGCCACGAGACAGTTTGTTTATATTGACCATCTGCAGGCATGACCGCCCGCAGCTCCCATTGGCCGGGAACGGCGAACCGTGGCCACGGGTTGCTGCGGGCGGCCGTGCCTGCGGATGGTCATGGTAAATAAAGTATCAGAGGGGTAGCCGTGTTAGTCTGTATCCACAAAAACAATGAGGAGTCCGGTGGCACTTTAAAGACTAACAGATTTATTTGGGCATAAGCTTTCGTAGGTAAAAAACTCCCTTCTTCAGATGCATGGAGTGAAAATTATAGATACAGGCATAAATATATATTGGCACAGGAAGAGAAGGGAGTTACCTTACAAGTGGAGAACCAGTGTTGAAGGCCAATTCAGTCAGGGTGGATGTGGTCCACTCTCAATAATTGAGGAGGAGGTGTCAATATCAAGAGAGGGAAAATTGCTTTTGTAGTGAGCCAGTCAGTCCCTATTCAAGCCCAAATTGATGGTGTTAAGTTTGCAAATGAATTGTAGCTCTGTAGTTTCTCTTTGAAGTCTGTTTTTGAAGTTTTTTTTGTTGAAGAATGGCTACTTTTAAATCTATTATTGAGTGTCCAGGGAGACTGAAGTGTTCTCTTACTGGTGTTTGTTACCATTCCTGAGGTCTGATTTGTGTCCATTTATCCTTTTATGTAAAGACTGTCCGGTTTGGCTAATGTACATGGCAGAGGGGCATTGCGGCACATGATGGCATATATCACATTAGTAGATGTGCAGGTGAATGAGCAGTAGTAGATGTGCAGGTGTGGTTGGGTCCTATGATGGTGGTGTTAGAGTAGATATGGGGACAGAGAAGGCAACGGGGTTTGTTACAGGGATCGGTTCCCGGGTTAGTGTTTCTGAGGTGTGGTGTGTAGTTGCTGGTGAGTATTTGCTTCAGGTTGGGGGGCTGTCTGTAATCGAGGATTGGCCTCCCTCCCAAGGCCTGTGAGACTGGGGGTCGTTTTCCAGGATAGGTTGTAGATCATTTATGATGCACTGGAGAAGTTTGAGCTGGGGGTTGTATGTGATGGCCAGTGGTGTTCTGTTGTTTTCTTTGTTGGGCCTGTCCTGTAGTAGGTGACTTCTGGGTATCTGTCCCCCTCTGTCAATCTGTTTCCTCACTTCCCCAGGTGGGTATTGTAGTTTTAAGAATGCTTGATAGAGATCTTGTAGATGTTTGTCTCTGTCTGAGGGATTGGGGCAATTGCGGTTGTATCTTAGAGGTTGGCTGTAGACAATGGATCGTGTGATGTGTCCTGGATGGAAGCTGAAGGCATGTAGGTAAGTATAGTGGTCAGTAGGTTTCCGGTATAGGATGGTGTTTATGTGACCATCACTGTAGTGTCCAGGAAGTGGATCTCTTGTGTGGACTGGTCCAGGCTGAGGTTGATGGTGGGGTGGAAATTGTTGAAATCCAGGTGGAATTCTTCAAGGGCCTCCTTCCTGTGGGTCCATATGATGAAGGTGTCATCAATGTAGCGTAAGTAGAGGAGGGGTGCTAGGGGACAAGAGCTGAGGAAGCATTGTTTTAAGTCAACCATAAAAATGTTGGCATACTGTGGGGCCATGCGGGTACCCATAGCAGTTCCGTTGACTTGAAGGTAAAAGTTGTCCCCAAATCTGAAATGGTTGTGGGTGAGGACAAAGTCACAAAGCTCAGCCACCAGGTGTGCTTTGGCCTCATCAGGGATACTGTTCCTGACAGCTTGTAGTCCATCCTCGTGTGGAATATTGTTGTAAGGAGCTTCTACATCTATGGGGCCAGGATGTTGTTTTCAGGAAGATCACCAATGCATTGTAGTTTCCTCAGGAAGTCGGTGGTTTCTTGAAGATAGCTAGGAGTGCTGGTAGCGTAGGGTCTGAGGAGAGAGTCCAAATAGCCACATAATCCTGCTGTAAGAGTGCCAATGCCTGAGATGGTGGGGCGTCCAGGGTTTCCAGGTTTATGGATCTTGGGTAGTAGATAGAATACCCCTGGTTGGGGCTCTAGACGTGTGTCTGTGTGGATTTGTTCCCGTGCTGTAGCTGGTTGTTTCCTGAGCAGATGGTGTAGTTTCTTTTGGTACTCCTCAGTGGGATCGGAGGATAGTGGCCTAGAATGTGGTGTTGGAGAGTTGTCTGGCAGCCTCTTGTTCATAATCTAACCTGTTCACGATGACTACAGCACCTCCTTTGTCAGCCCTTTTGATTATAATGTCAGAGTTGTTTCTGAGGCTGTGGATGGCGTTGTGTTCTGTACAGCTGAGGTTATGGGGCAAGTGATGCTGTTTGTTCACAATTTCAGCCTGTGCATGCCTGCAGAAGCACTCTATGTAGAAGTCCAGTTTGTCATTTCGATCGTCAGGAGGAGTCCATGCAGAATTCTTATTCTTTTAGTGTTGGTAGGAGGGTTCCTGTAGGTCAGTTCTCTGTTCAGTGGTGTGTTGAAAATATTCCTTGAGTCGGAGACAGCAAAAGTAGGCTTCCAGATCACCGCAGAACTGTATCATGTGCTTGGGGGTGGTGGGGCAGAAAGAGAGTCCCCGAGATAGGACAGACTCTTCTGCTGGGCCAAGTATGTGGTTGGATAGATTATCAATGTGGTTGGTGAGTTAAGTGTACCACTGTTGTAGCCCCCTGTGGCATGGAGGAGTTTAGATAGTTTACTGTCCTTTTTCCTCTTTAGGGAAGTAAAGCGTATGTTGTAAATAGCTTGTCTTGTTTTTGTAATCCAGCCACGTGGAAGTTTGTGTGGAAGGTTGGTTTTGTATGTCCGTCTCCAGTTTTGAGAGCTCATTCTTGATCTTCTCCTGTTTGCTGTACA
This sequence comes from Malaclemys terrapin pileata, assembly GCF_027887155.1. NCBI lineage: Eukaryota > Metazoa > Chordata > Testudines > Emydidae > Malaclemys > Malaclemys terrapin. Next base: position 179,408,755 of record NC_071507.1, on the reverse strand, counting down.
GGATGCTGATGAGGTGTTTCATCAGTTTTTTTGAGTGTGTGGGGCACAATGTCGCACCATAGTCAGTGTATTATGTCGATTGCAATGGATTTTTTGCCTTCAGTCTATTTGGTATGATGTCCATCTGTTTGCACTTAGAGAGGAAGATGAAGTCTGTCTGTCTCTGTGCGAGTTTTTTCATGAAGTTGATGGATTTCCACTTCATACAGCTAAATTCAGTGCTTGCATGGTATCAAGTATTAGAGGGGTAGCCATGTTAGTCTGTATCCACAAAAACAATGAGGAGTCCAGTGGCACTTTAAAGGCTAACAGATTTATTTGGGCATAAGCTTCTGTGGGTAAAAAAAACCACTTCTTCAGATGCATGGAGTGAAAATTACAGATACAGGCATAAATATATATTGGCACATGAAGAGAACGGAGTTACCTTACAACTAGAGAACCAGTGTTGAAAGCCAACGGTAAACAAACTGTCTTGCGGCGTGCCAGTGGATTACCCTGGTGGGCCGTGTGCAGGCCGCAGGTTGCTCACCACTGGTATAACAGAAGCTGTTTTTCTGGTATTTCGTTCAGGTATTGCACTTTGGTGCTGTGATCCATCTAACCATGTGTCTATCTAGCCAGCATCTCTTCTGTCACAAATTATCATGTTGATACATTTGGAGAATGGAGAGAGGATATTCTGACCGTGCACAAGAATGTTGGCTGGAAGGATGGAAACAGAAACAGGCAAATTGCTTTAATCTCTTCTACCTGATTCAGTATATTTTTCATGAGATTGGGAGAGTTAAGGAATGACAAGAAGGAGGAAGACTAGAAGAGATGTAGACAATGGCAGATTGAGGAGAATAGGAAGGATCAGATTAGGGTACCATAAGGACCTAAAAGAAAAATCATGTATAGAAAGTGGATTGTTCTGTTTATTCATGAAATACATTACAGTGCACTGTACTTAAAACAGACTCGGTTTATAGTGGTCAAAAGCAGAATTTCCTAATCAAACATTTAAATTTAGAACACTTTGCTTTGGATGTAATGGACTGTGGAACGTGCAAATATAGGAATCTGTTTTGAGAAGCTGTAGAGTTTTTAATTTAAGATTTAAAATTATTCCTAAAACAAGCAAATTTTTTGTAAATGTTGTCATGCAATAACATTTGTTTTTATATGCCTTGCACTGAAAATGTAAATTCTCCAGTCCTACTAATAGGATTCCTTCCCCCTTTATTTTCAGCAGAAAACATTGTCTTCTGTTATTTTGATTGAAGAATAAATATAAAGTCGCAAATAAAATCAACTATACAATCTAACTGTCAATCAGTTATTCTACACTAGACACGTTTTATGCTTTCTAGAATACAGCGACTGTAATGGACAAGCAGAAACAGCACCAGATAACCAGCACGTACTGTATACATTCTTACAGACTCAATATGTGAAGTTTGAATTAGAATGTAATTGGAATATTACAGTGGTGCTAATAGTGTGATAACTCTAGGATTAAAAAAATCAATTTGTTAGAACTCGACATATGTGCAGGATAGTATAATTCATTTAAAAATATAATCCCTTTACAAAAAAAGTAATAAGTGTTCACTGGAGACAAGTGCTCTTTTCTTCCACAGAATCAGAACAGAGCAGGCAAAGATAATTGAAGCTTCCACGTCTGTATGCATCAACCCACTTCTTGGGAGACCACTTGCAGCAGTCAGAGGGATAGGTCAGTCTCCATGCCATGCCATTTAATTGCTAATCTTTCTTCTGAGTTTGCTGGTATAAAAGTTGTGGGCTTTTAAAAAAAAATGGATATTTTTACAATGGAAACTGAATTTTGATCAGAAACTTGCTTTATGTATGTGGCTGTTGAAGAGGCATTGGTAGTAACAACTTCTGGTAACTACTGACATCAGCTAGAATCTAACTGGTGATTTAGATTAGGAAGTCTTTTACCTCTATTATGATGCATCCGAAGAAGTGAGGTTTTTACTCACGAAAGCTTATGCCCAAATAAATCTGTTAGTCTTTAAGGTGCCACCAGACTCCTTGTTGTTTTTGTAGATACAGACTAACACGGCTACTCCCTGATACTTTACCTCTATTAGTAATCTCTTGACTAATACAGTCCCTTTGATTTAATCCTTGATTTTTAGTACTTTACTTCCAAAAAAAAGTAATTCATATTTGTATTTAATAAGGCTTAATGAGAGTAATGTATATGTATTCCTGACATAATACCCCTTTTCTCCTTCAGTCAGTAATTTTGAGCAAGATTTGGCACACACTCTTAATTGGTTGAGAGATATTCCACCTGATGCATTTTATTTAATCAAACACTGAAAGCAAAATACTTTAATTAGCTTGGTGTACATTTTGCCAGCTTCAACCTGTGCTGCTTTACTTTGGTTAACCTAGTTCTTGAAGAGCAATCTAAACCTAAAGTTTGTCAATTTTGAAGTTAAAACCAATTTTTAATCTCCTAATTTTCCCCCCTTTTACTAAACTTCAATCTAAATGGGTGTCATTTCAAGAGACTGGCTAGCAGAGATGGAACTCTGGACGAGTTGCCCTCTTGTAACCTATTGCAACAAACTCCTGTTGACATTCTGTAAGTGTTCTGGAAAACTTGAACACAAAATAAATAAAGAACGTGAAATCAAGATTCTCAAGACCTGTAGGACTAACCTCATAATTTTGGTGTCCCAGGATGACTGGCCCCTTAAGAAGAGATGGGCCTCAGTCCACCTATGACATAGCTAACTCACCTCTCCAAGTGGGGAGAATGAAAGTCATGTGACTGAGTCAGGTGACCCAGTCAGGGAAGGTGCTGCAATTTGGCAGATGCTTTGCAAACACTGCAGAGAATCAGGGCACTTCAGGAGCCTTCTTAGTCAGCCAGAGGGAAGATACCAGCAGGGAAAGAAGTCTGTGGAGAAGACCGAGAAGGCCAAACTCCATTCTAAGAAGTGCAGGGAGAACAGGATGACAGACCCTTAGGGAAGAGAGGCTGTGCCCAATTTGGGACTGGGATGAAAGGAACTAAATGTAGACCTCATGGATAAGTTGCTGCATCCAGTGGAGACAGGGCAGAAGAGACTTTATTTTTGAGTTGATTTCGTGTTAATAAACCGGACCTCCAAGAAGGGATGTTATTGGACGCAAGTGACTGTGAAGTTAATGAGGAGCCTGAATGAAGGGGAAACCAAGGCAGGCCTTTGCAGAGCCATGTTTGGCCAGCGGGGGGCACAGAAGAGTAGATGCACCCTTTTATATTGGGAAATGAATTCTGTTCTGTTCTATGTAAATTCGTATACTGTCCTCATCATTGTGTTGTCTGGGTGCCTTTCAGAGTAGTGCATTAAGCAATGTGACTACTAGCTATCATGTGCTTGTTATCTCATCCTGTTTCCAATGGGAGAAGGGTGTGCAGTGGAGTGTCTTGTTCGGGGATTTTTCTTTCATAATATGTTGCCATAACTTTGTTGGAGAAGGCAAGGTCAAAGAAATGCACCTTGCATTCGGCGTGAAAGATAGTGAGGTTTGTGATGGTCCTTAGTTCATGTGGGAGTTCATTCCAGAGTCTTGGACTGTCCCTGAGAAAGCTCCATCTCCTGAATAGACGAGTTGTATCCTTTAATGTAGACAATTCTGTTGTGCCAGAGGAGCGAAGTTGTCAAACCCTGTCTTCATCCTGGAGCTTTAGTCCATCTCCTAGATTTCCTGGACTCAGACCATTTTGTACCTTGAAGTAAGAACTGAGGCCTTCAACTTGGTTTGATATTCAATCTATAACAAGCCATTGTAGGGAATGGAGGACAAGTATGACATATTTGCAGTAGTAATTAGTATTCCTGAGGAGATGTGCTGTAATGTTCCGTACCAGTTGGAGTTTCCTAAGAGCTGAAGGCTCTTCCAAGTACATTTCACTGCTATAGACAAGTTAAGAGCTGACAAAGATGTGAATAACTGAGGCCAGGTCATCATTTGCCAGGATGGGAGGGAGAGAGGGAAGGAAGGAAGAGGACAAAATATGCTGCTGTTTTGACTTTTGTAGGGCTTTTTTGTACTGCCTCTATTTTTTTTTTTTTTTTTTTTAATTGAAGGGAAGGGTTGCCAGAGCCTGGGAGAAACGTTTTATGCTACTTCATTTAAATCCAAATAAAATTCTCTCATGAGGAGGGAAAAAATTTGACTTTTCACAAAAGGACAAGGTTAAATGTCTTCTCTTTTTGAAGGATGAGACCGTCATCATTTTTTATTTAAGCTACAGGGTGGATTGATTTAAATCAGCAGGAAACCTTATTTAAATAAATTTTAATCTTGTTTTGCATTTGTACTTAGTTGTCTTTCAAAAGAGAGACTCATTCTCATTGGTTGGCATAACCATTTAAACATGTTGATTTGCAACTAAATATAGCCTTTACGATAAATTTGGTACTACTTGTTAACGACGAGGATAACACACTACACACATTTAAATAGTTAAATAGTTTAACATATATTTATTCAGCTTCTAAAAGAGAGGAATTATTAACTATAGTTAATGAATTGAACTAATTGTTTCTGGCCATCATATTCTTCAAGTTTCTACAACTAGCAGATCTCATCCTCTCCCACCTCACCTTTTTTCATAGATCAGAAGACTTTTCTGCTGTTTCTCCTCCCACTCAGTTTCTCAACTTTGGATGAACTAGTTGTGTCTGGTTGTCCCCCCCGCACCCACTCAGGGTGCCAGCTGATGTACTGGGGTCCCACTTAGCCTGCCTGTTCCACCAGCCTGGGCTCCCTCACCCTGTCCTGCTGTGCCAGGTCCTCAAGCCTCCTCTAGCGCACACATGGGTAGGGACACACCCAGCTGCAGAAAGACACAGACACTGAAATCAGTATTGCATAGAAAGGCTTTCAGCTAAGGAATTGCCCAGCACTCAAGTGCACTCCCCCGCTGTAGAGTAAACCCAAAATTGTATTGTCTTGCTCTGCACCAGAACTGTAGAGTGTGAGCTAATTGAAATTTGTCCTCTCCCTTCACTGTGGAGAGATGCACAGCTTCTCCCCCCCCCCCCCAGGTATGAATTACACAAACTGGATTTAAAACAAAAACAAGTTTATTAAGTACAAGAGGTAGATTTTAAGTGATTATAAGGGATAGCCAACAGATCAAAGCAGATTACCTTAGAAAATAAACAAAACTGCAAACTGAGATTAACACACTAGATAGGTAGGATATAAATTAGTAAATTCTCACCCTGAGTGATAAACAGGCTGGCAGACACTTAAGGAAGGCACAAGTTGCCTTGGTTTTACAAGGTTTTCATACATATGCTGGGACCATCACTTCCCACAGTTCAGTCCTTGCCCCTCAGGTGTTTCCAGGTGTGTTGTTGCAGGGAGAGTGAGGTCCCCCTTTTATATTTTCTTCTCACTTGCTGGAAAGCTCTTTTTGCTGTGATCTGGGTCAAACACTTCCCAGTGTGTAGTGTTATCTCTGAGAGGTTTCTATTGTACACAGTTCGTGGGGTAATCCTTGTGTACATTTCCTCAATATGCCATTAGCATTGTTTTCTTTTCACTAATGTACCTAAAAGGCTGCTTGTGGTTGCTTTCAATCTCGCAACATGTTTCAGTAACACACCGATATATACAAACTTCATAATTTCACATACGACGATAACACAGTCCAATGAGATATTAATGTCTAGCAGATCAAGTCTTTTAGACTGATACCTCACAAGGCATACTTTGTACAAAACATATCCTAATAACACGACTGTGTTGAATATTGGGGTGTCAGGGTGTCACACTAGTCCAAATGAAGAAAATATTCTCTCCCCACCTGCACAAGAGACATCTGCTGTCAAAAGTTGTTCCAGGAGCTTAATCAGGGACTTCCCCTATTTCAATGGTTTGACTTTCTTTTAAAACTTCAGCAGCAAAAACATATCCTGCTTGAATGATTCACCCTTTAACCCTGCAATTTATTATGGTTGGCACGGTTGATGTCTGATTTTGACGTCTATGACATAACAATATCCTTCTTTTCAGCAGTCAGATGTCTACCCTGGTGGTTTGTTTTGAGAAGATTGACAAGTAAATGAGGTGGACTAAGTGCTTGATCCATCCACTTCTTCACTGCCAGCAGTTTAACTTTGTTGTTGGATACTTCTCCAGTGTGTCTTGAGGTTCTTTTCAAATTTCAACAGCATCAGCAATAGAGCAGCTTCTTCTTCTTCTTCGGCAGTTTGTACAAAGCTATATAAATAATTCACAGTATTTTCAGCATGTCATCTGTTTCTCCTCAGTCCAATGTCGACTGCTTTGGCTATGATAATTGCATTTATTTTGTCATGATTTTCTACAAAAACTGTCATCAGGATAGGCGAGTCTTGAATAAATAGCTCAAAACAATCAGCCACTGAATTCAGTTGTACATGTTGGGGGAGAACTAGTTTTGATCATCCTTTCTTAATTGAAACTAAAGAAAAGTGGTTGTTACTGAAGTACAGTAACTCCTTACTTAAAGTCGTCCCGGTTAATGTTGTTTCATTGTTAGTTGCTGATCAATTAGGGAACATGCTCATTTAAAGTTGTGCAATGCTCCCTTATAACATCGGCTGCCTGCTTTGTCAACAGGTCCCTCCCCCCATCACCATGTGCTGCTCCTGCACTCTGCCTTGGAGCTGCTCCCGGGAGCCCCCTGCTTGCTGTGCAGGGTGGGGTGGGGTGCGGGGGGCTAATGTCAGGGTGTCCTCCTCCCCCCTGCTCCTGTACCCCACTTACCCCATTTCCATGGTGGGGAGGGGGGATAACAGAACAGGGCTCAGGATGGAGGGAGCTTCCTGGGAGCAGTTGCTGTCTCAACTTGCTGATCTACTCAACAACGCAGTTTACTTAGAGTGGGGTCAGCGTACTTAAAGGGGCAATGCGCATATCTCTCTCTCTCTCTCACACAGGGTGTGTGTCTCTGTCTCTGTCTGCCATGCTGTCTCCCCTCCCTCCATTCGTGCTGCCTTGTAGAGTGTGAGGCTACATTAACAACAATGGGTTAACCCTTGAGGGTTCAGCCAAAAGCTAGTTCATCATTTAGCAGTAAGGCATTCCCTAGGAAATATCCCACCCTCTTCCAACCTCTGACTTCACCACCTCAGCCAAACCTCACAATCATCATCGCTGTGTACAGTATTAAATTGTTTGTTTAAAACTTATACTCTGTGTGTGTGTGTGTGTGTGTGTGTGTGTGTGTGTGTGTGTGTGTGTGTGTAATATAGAGAGAGTCTTTTGTCTGGTGGAAAAAAAATTCCCTGGAACCTAACCCCCATTTACATTAAGTCTTATGGGGAAATTGGATTCGCTTAACATCGTTTCGCTTAAAGTTGCATTTTTCATTAACATAACTACAGTGTTAAGCAAGGAGTTACTGTATTTTACAATTTCAGCAACATTTTCTTTTATTCCTGGAGTGCCTAAGTCTGTGGCCAAAAGATATATCAATGGAGCACTGTGTACCCATGTTACAAGTTTCAGGTATACTTCATTATCCTCATCCTGAATTCTTCTCATCTTAATCTCAGCATGTTGTTGGGTTTTTTTTATTTAAATGATTTTAATCGATTATAATAATTTTTTAAGCCTTATGATAGGTTGTCATAATTTGAAATTTAATTTTAAAGATCTTCATAGACTTTAAGACCAGAAGGGACCATCATGATAATCTAGTCCAGTGGTTCCCAAACTGGGGTTTGTGAACTACTGGGGCTTCCCAAAATGTTACAGGGGGTTCTCGGGGAAAATATTCCCTAATATTGGACAAAGCTGTCCCTAGGAACCCTGGGCAGCACGGGGCCAGCAGTCCGGAGTCCCTGGACTTCCAAAAGCTAAGCAGATCAAAGCCAGCATATCTATCGCACTGAGGAGATTTAAACTTCAAGACTCCTTATAAGAAATGGAAAGGGAGGTGGATTATTTTTTTGCTGTTTTTAAAATGAAGTAGGCAGCTAGTATTGTTTTTAAAATTATTATGAAGAACAAGTTTAAGCTTTGGTGTGATGTGCGTTATTTGGCTGGACTGCTCAAGACCTGAATGCTTGTGTAGGAGGAACTCTTTGAGTTGGCTTCTTAAATACCTTCATGCTGTTTCACATCTGATACTCCTTGATGAAACATAAGAGCCTTGTCTTATAACAGGCTTATTCAAAGTGATACAAGCTACAAAAGTCAGATCTTGGAAGAGTGTTGCCGTTTTCATAATGTAATAAAAATACTGTAATAATTAATAATAGTGTGTAATAAACATGTCATAAAAACAAATTTTATATTTCCAAGATCACTGCTTTTATAATTTATACTCAGGTAAAGGAGAAAATCCCTGGAAACATTCATTTTTAGGAGGGGGTTCACGAGACTTGACATTTTAGTGAAAGGGGTTCACAGGTTGTTAAAATTTGGGACCGCTGACCTAGTCTGACCTCGTGCACATTGCAGACCACAGAACCTCACAACTAATTTCACATTTGAGGACAATGTATACCTTCGGGTCAGCAGCATTGCTATGGGTACCCGCATGGCCCCACAGTATGCCAACATTTTTATGGCTGACTTAGAACAACGCCTCCTCAGCTCTCGTCCCGTGACGCTCCTACTCTACTTGCACTACATTGATGACATCTTTATCATCTGGACTCATGGAAAAGAAGCCCTTGAGGAATTCCACCATGCTTTCAACAATTTCCATCCCACCATCAACCTCAGCCTGGACCAGTCCACACAAGAGATCCACTTCCTGGACACTAGAGTGCTAATAAGTGATGGTCACATAAACACCACCCTATACCGGAAACCTGCTGATCGCTATGCTTACCTAGATGCCTCCAGCTTTCATCCAGGACACATCACATGATCCACTGTCTACAGCCAAGCTCTATGATACAACCGCATTTGCTCCAATCCCTCAGACAGAGACAAACACCTACAAGATCTCTATCAAGCGTTCTTACAACTACAACACCCACCTGCTAAAGTGAAGAAACAGTTTGCCAGAAGTCACCTACTACAGGACAGGCCCAACAAAGAAAGTAATAGAACACCACTAGCCGTCACCTTCAACCCCCAACTAAAACCTCTCCAATGCATCTACAAGGATCTACAATCTATCCTGAAGGACGATCCATCACTCTCACAGATCTTGGGAGACAAGCCAATTCTCGGTTACAGACAGCCCCCCAACCTGAAGCAAATACTCACCAGCAACCACACAACAAAAACAGTAACCCAAGAACCTATCCCTGCCAACCCGTTGCCAACTCTGTCCACATATCTGTTCAAGGGACATCATCATAGGACCTAATCACATCAGTCACACCATAGGGGGATCGTTCACCTGTACATCTACCAATGTGATATATGCCATCATGTGCCAGCAGTGCTCCTCTGCCATGTACATTAGCCAAACCGGACAGTCTCTATGCAAAAGAATAAATGGACACAAATCGGACATCAAGAATTATAACATTAAAAGACCAGTCGGAGAACACTTCAGCCTCCCTGGTGACTCAATTACAGATCTAAAAGTCACACTACTCCAACAAAAAATCTTCAAAAACACTCCAATGAGAATTAATTTGCAAACTGGACACCATAAAATTAGGCTTGAATATACACTGGGAGTGGATGGGTCATTACACAAAGTAAAACTATTTCCCCATACTAATTCCACCCTCCCCCCAACTGTTACTCGCACCTTCTTGTCAACTGTTGGAAATGGGCCATCCTGATTATCACTACAGAAGTTTTTTTTTCCCCTCCTGCTGCTAATAGCCCACCTTAATTGATTAGTCTCATTATAGCTGGTATGGCAACACCCATTTTTTCATGTTCTCTGTGTGTATATATATCTTCCTACTGTATTTTCCACTGCATGCATCTGATGAAGTGGGTTTTAGCCCACGAAAGCTTATGCCCAAATAAATGGGTTAGTCTCTAAGATGCCACAAGTACGCCTCATTCTTTTTCCTCTGGCTGAGTTACTGTAGTTCTCAAATCATGATTTAAAGACTTAAAGTTACAGAGAATCCACCATTTACTCTAGTTTAAACCTGCAAGTGACCCGTGCTGCAGAGGAGAGCAACCCTGCCCTCTCCCTCCCCCCCCAAAACCAGGTCTCTGCTAATCTGACCTGGAAGAAAATGCTTTCCTAATCCCAAATATGGCCATCAGTTGGACCCTGGGCATGTCAGCAAGACCTACTAGTCAGACACCTGGGAAAGAATTCTCAGTAGTAACTCAGTGTCCTCCCTGTCTAGTGTCTCATCTTCGGCTGTTGGGGATATTTGCTACTAGCAGTCACAGATGTATTACATGCCATTGTAGGCAGTCTCATCATATCATCTCCATAAATTTACCAGTTTCAGTCTTGAAACCAGTTTTTTGTACCTACTGTCTAAACTTGTTGATGACCAGTTGATATCCATTTGTTCTTAAACAGGTTTATTTTTAAAAAGAAACCATATTTAATTTAAATTGGGAAATCGTTTTTTAAAAAAATTGAATTTTATCCCCCCCGTCTAGCCGAAATATGTGCAGTATGTGCTATGAATTGTTTGTATTGGCACTCCAAATATTTTTTGGGCCTGGCTAGGGATGGGGGATGTATTTGAGTGTGAAGCTCTCAATAAAAGAGAATGCAGTAACAAAGGAGTAATGTCACTGATGTCATCTTTAAATAAGCTTTTGTTAAAAGAAAATAACTGAGTACCTTGAGTATGGAGCTGATGCTTTCGAATAAAAACTACAGAGGTGAAACAAAGTTGCACAGATAAAGCTTGTTCAATATAAAATTCCAGCCCCTCCTGGCTCTCTCCTCTTCTCTCCCCCCCTTTTCAAAAAAATAATTCAAATAACCCTAAAACAACATATGAACTGAATTCCAAAACCATGGAAATAACAGTGATGCACAATGAGCTGCATGTAACATAAGGCTGCTCAGTCACCTTCTCGTAAGAGTCAGTGTTCCAAAATCTCATCTCTCAGTTCAGCTCACCAAATATCCATTGTTTCCATAAGAAGAACAGAGTAAAAGAGCTTTTAACCAACAGGCATCTAGCAAAGTTAATACAACCCATCTCAAGGATATTTTATCAACCCCACACCAGGCAAATGGGAGTTCACCAGTCACTTTGGGCCCGAGAGACCCCTGCCCCCTCATTACTGCTGCGCCTGCTCCAGGTGCAGGGAGCAAATAAAAGGAAGTGGGGTCAGCTCAGTCTGGGCTGGCTGAGGAGGAGGATGTATGTGTGCTGCTAGCTCTTGCTGAAGAACCGTCAGCCCTTCAGACTCCTGAGGTGGGTATCCCTGATTACACTATGGAGAACCCACTGGCTGTGGGGACACCAGGTCGCTGCCCGGAGAACACCGGTCCGAAGTGAACTTAAGGGTTGGAAGTGACCCAGGGAATGTATTGGGAGCCAATACTTGAATCCCAAACAAGGAGGTTGCTGGCTTCACAGGTCCCTGGGTCGGAATCTGGTGGAGTAGTGTGGCCCCAGATTCCCCTACCTTCCACCCTATGCTGGAGACCCTACCTATAGACTGTTTGTTTGCTCTGCTCTGCCTAGGGGGCTGGAGTCCCTGATTGTCTGGCTCAGCTGAGTGTCTCGAGGACTGTGTGACAGGGACAGCTACTGAAACCAGAAATGTCTTTAAAGCTTACTGAAAATGAGATTAGCGTCAGAAGCTTGATATTTTCAAATCAAAATAAGGTAGCAATATCATTCAAAGCAATGGATTTTTAAAATCTGTCACATTGTGAGAATTAACGAAGTTGCTTTAGAGTTTGGCTCTCCAGTTTATCATGCACTTTGTCAAAACTGTTAGTCCTATTATCAAGGCATTAAACAGACTTAACTATTAAAAAAATAAAAACCTTCAGAGACACCTAACCTGTAAATAAGATGCTTATTTTAAGGATGATTCTCCCTCTCACCCCCTCAAGCCCCTCTGACCACATTTTGACAGTAAAGTTGTGATATTTTGTTGATTGGAGAAAGTGAAAAATAGCTAGAATGGGTGTTGGCTCAGTTGGCTAAATAAGGTCAGTGATCTTTTAAAAAAAAGATTGGGGAAATGTTAACCAGTGGGATATCTGATGTGGATCAGGCATAGTGTATGGTCTTAACATGATAGCCCTGACCCATGGATAATTAAAAATGTAATTTGATGCTCTCCATAGAATGAAGTTAACATGTCAACTTAATATAATGTAGCTAAAATTTTGTAGAGGAGTACTGTTCTGATTTGGCATTGCAGTCATGTATTTCATTTAGCATTGCAGTCGAATACTTGATGTTAATATTGTCCATTTAAACTTTTTTTTAAGCTACTGAGATGGTTTGAAATGACAACAAGTTCACAGGAATACAATAGGGTCTTTTGATTGATATCTAAGAGTTTAATTTGAAATGGAATGAAATTCTGACTTTTCCATTCAGCGAAAAATGTCAATTTCGTTTTAACCTGAACCAATAACTTTTTTTTGGAACTACCAGGGAGCTGAAAAATCAGTTCTTCTCAAAGCCCAAAATCAAGGCTGTGCTTGATATTAGAAGAGTAGGGATTCTGCATCTGTGATTTTTTTATTGATGTGGTAAAGGCAACTTTCTATGCAAGTCCTCTTTTGAATGGAGGAAAAGTTGGAATATTTTGGAAAGTATTGTAGGAGAGAGCTGAGGGGAGACTTTTAAGGTTTTCTTCCCTCTGTTGAAAGATTAGGGAACACAAACAGGAGAAATTGACTTACACGATGATTCAGGAAGTACATATGCACATAACTGTAAGCATACATATAGTTTCATGGAAGTCAGTGGAACTACTCATACTTAAAATCAGATACCTTCCTAATCAGAGCCTTACTAGTTGTGCAGGAGGAAAATAGGAAAACTAACTACGGACAAAGTACTGTATGTCGAAATTGAAAAATATAGCAAGAAATAAATTTCCCTGTTTCTTTTCAGTTAAAGTAATCTTAGGTGTTGAGGACTGTGGGCAGTTTCATGAGTGTGTGCACGCGTGTGTGTCAGTGTCGAAGGGAGACAAGGTTAAAATTAATTATGTCCCTTAATTCAGTGATTGATCTGATATGTAACCATTTTCTTTAGGGGTATTGTGCCCTCCCTCACAATACTCCCTTATATGGCCCATTCAAACCGTATCAAATAGTTCCCGGCCTGGAGAGTTTGCAAACAAAGATTTCCAAGGAACTTGCAGGTACTTCAGGAAATGTTCACCTCTTTAGCCAGGGTGTGATTTGATGGGTCTTGGAACAGTGGGGACACCTCTCCCCTCCAAAGCAGGGAGAGGGAAATATATCAAGTGGGAGTGGCTGAAACAGTGTTATGCACACTCCCCCAGGTTTCCCCCTTCCCCTGCCAATGGCCTGCTGTCTCTCTGTCTGTGTGTGTGTGTGTGTGTGTGAGATAGAGGGTGAAGGAGCTGCTTCTTTCTTTTCTCTTCCCTCCCTCCCATGCTGTATGTGTGGGTGCTGTCTCTCATGTTATCCAGATACAGTACTGGCATCTATCCTGCCCACTTTGGCTGCCATGGAACAGCAGGTGTCAGGATGGTTGGCTGTCACCTGCAAGGGGGCGGTGTTTCTGTTGGCTACTAGTGAGTAACTGTTTCGGTTTCTGTTCCAAATTCTGTCCTTTCCCACCCGTACGTTGTATGCTGGATCTCTTATGATGTCGGGCTAGGCTAATTGCCAAATTTGGTTTGGGGTCTGGAAGAGATTTCTGGCATATGAGAAAAATGGCAAACTACTGGGGTGGGGGAGGATTCACCTTCCACCTGGCATCCCAGAGGCCTGTTTTGGGGGGGTTAAATTGCATGTCTCAAGGTGGTGGATTTCAGTGTAGTTGGTGGGTTAAAAAGGTGAGGTCCCTGCACATCCTGCTTGGGCATGAGCCCTGAGTATGATATGGCATGGGGAGGAGTACACCTCTCTGTCTTGTGCAGTATGGAGTTCCCCATATTTCATCTCTCCTGTGTGGAGGAGTGGAATGGGTTGGGTCTCTGGCTTCCAGCCAGGGTCCCTGGGCAGGCCTGAGACTGTAGTGAGGGTATTGCCTCATGCCTGCCCTCAGGTTTGAAGAACCTGGGCCAGTGGTGAAATCCACACTGGAGCAGCCCTGCCAGGCAGTCTGAGTAGTGGTTCCTCGTTGGTTAATAATTTTAATGACATTGTGGACTCTCCATTTACCAAACTATGGCGTATGTTTCTCATTCTTTCTGTATCTGGATCAATGGTAATGACTGTGTATGAGTCCTATAAACTATTCAGTTCGGGCTAATGTTGTTAGCAGGATTGCTTTATAGCTCAGATTCTGATATACAGATATCTTTGCTTTGCCTTTCTAAGTCCCAGTTTACTGAGGAAAAAGTTTTAAAGAAAAAAGTTAATTTTCTTTTCCATCTTGACATAGACACACAAAATAACAAACATAACACGCATTCCTTTTGAAATTCTTAGTCATGCTATTTTTCATCTCAATTCAGATAATGTAAAATCTGGCTTTTACTCCTTTAGAAAGACTTTCTCAAATCTGTTTTTCAGTGAGTATATTTGATGAGGCTTTATAAAAATTATTAGTCTGGGAGGAGTCTTTAGAGGTATTCATTCATATTATCAGTCTGCCTCAGGTCAAATTGCATTCTACTATATTTAATGATTGGCTATTGAAAGCACATTCAAAAATGAAAGTAGATTTTACAGTCATCTGAAAAGTCAAAGAAGTTTTCTCAGTCTAGTTGGCGTCACCGAAAGAGGCCCCTAGAACCCAGCCAGTCTCTCCTTCATCTAGATTTAGGTAGGTAAACGTCTCGCCCTAATAAATGAAGTCTGTTGCAGATAAAAGGTTTTCCTCTTGTGTGCTGAAGATGAGTCTTTGGTGGCTTGCAGTGGGTGGGCTGAAACTGGGGCCTGGCTACAGTAACCCAGAAAAAACAGAGAAATATCAAGTTGAGATAATTATTGCAGATGGCTTCTGATTAAGGAGAGACTGGTCGCCTTTATTTTCTAGTTATGTCTAGACCTGCACGGATACAAAAATTTGTATCTGCATCCGATTTGCGATCCGCAAAAATTGTCCGTGGATATCCATGGATTTGTAAAGCTCTACTAACAGCTCCACAGGTCACTGTGCACCAGTGATGCAGGGCTGCGTCAAGCCCCCAACCACCTCCCCACTTTTCTCCAGAGACCTCCTGCCCCGCCGCCCGTTCCATTCCCATGTATCTCCTTCCACGCTCTGGGTAGGGAGGCTACAATCTTGCGCCCTTGTATGCAGCACTGCTCTCCCAATGCGGGGCTTGGACACCCCTGAGCAGCTGTGGCAGCTCTACCACACACACATCTGGCCGGGACAGACAGCAGCAACAACCACTTTTTTTACAGCACCCATTGGTGCTGTCCACTAGTTTAAAGTACAACCACAGCTCTTTCAAAATGTCACTTGGCTTACTCCCTTATGGGAGTTGTAGTTTACCTTCTCCATCCGAGCAAACTGGGGGACTGCAACTCCCAGAATGCCCAGTGGGCTATTGCCACATATCACAGCCCGCTGATGTGTGATTCAAAGAGCCAAGCTGGAGCCTGAGGGCTAGGTGACAGCCGCTCCATTCAGGTGAGTGTGTGTGCTCCAGAGCCCTGCACGGATACAAAACTTGTATCTGCATCCGAGCTGCGAAAATGGTCGGCGGATATCCACAGATTTGCGGGGGTCTAGTCATATCCCCACTGTGGACTGTTCCTCTCCCCCTTCAGTTACTACATCAGGATCTCATTTGGCATCCAAATATATCTAGTTTAAAAGTCATTGTTTAGAGGCTCAGCAACTAAAACTGTCATTTTGTGGCTATTCATCGGAACCTGCTCAAGTTCTTCTAAAATTTGGGAAAGTTTCTGTTATGTTCCTAACATTTGTGCCTCCAGTGCTTTAATAACAAAAGTATCAAGAGCTGTAGTTTTTGTGTGTCCTCAATTGCAGATGACGTAATTTCCATATCTTAATTTTTATAAATGAAGTATTGAGCTGCCATAGCAATAGATGTAATAATAATGAATAAGAAATTTAGACATTTTCTGTTTTATGGTCACTAATGGATCTAGGCTACATAGGAACTTTCTTTTTCTTCCTGACCGAGCTGACAAATTTCAACCAAGGCTGGTGAATGTTTTGGATTGTTTCTGATACTTTTACTTCTGTTGACTTTCTTAGATACTCCCATCTGATTAATTGCTCTGAATTGTGGTGTGAAAGGTCTGCTGGCGTGAAGCCTCTTCCTCATCCATCTTGTGACCTGCTCTCTACATATTGCCTGAAACCCATAGCTAGTAGAGAGTTGAATGCTTGATAAATGATAGATTAATTCTCTTGCCTCCTTTTAGTTAGGGGGGAGGGATAGCTCAGTGGTTTGAGCATTGGCCTGCTAAACCCAGGGTTGTGAGTTCAATCCTTGAGGGGGCCACTTAGGGATCTGGGGCAAAATCAGTACTTGGTCCTGCTAGCAAAGGCAGGGGGCTGGACTCGATGACCTTTCAAGGTCCCTTCCAGTTCTAGGAGATAGGATATCTCCATTAATTTTAGTTTATGGAAATTAATCACTGTTGACCTTTGCATGCTGTGCAGCCATTACTGAAATGAAGTATACGAAATGTTGCAACCTCAATATTGAGGTTGCACTAGAAGTCCTCCAAGCACAAAGGAATGGAGCAGCTAAGTTTCCACGTGGACTTTAAACATTTTGGTAATCTCCTTTTTATAACGGAGTACAATGGACAGCATGGCCTTCATATAAGCTAGTGGGATACTCCTTGTTTGACCTCTGAGCAATCCTGGGAATTGTACTTCGGTACAACCCCATTGTCTTTCACCTTCCTCCCAACCCCATAGTATCAGCTTTGGCCCACCTCCCTATCCAATGAAGGGGATGGGTCTGTAAGTGAAACAAAAGTTCATATCATACTCTGAACTGGCTGTATAACACAGTTTATGATGTATCAACCATTTGAAGGGTCTTTTTGAATCCATGTGGTTGACCATTCTTGACCTGTAGTTTGCTATTTGGACAGTGCTGTGACAGAATGAATCTTCCTGAGACAGTTGGATGATTGCATTAGGTTGACTACTAGTTTGATTAATACACTTGCAGTTAGTTGCAAGGTGTTATAATGCATGCAGAGTTGATCAGAAAGTGATTTTATTTTAGAATAATGTAATTTAACAACAGCCATAGGACATATCTTCACATCTAAAGGTCTTGGGAATGCCAGAGTTTAATATATATATATATATATATATAGTGATACTCCAGCATCTCACTGTTTAAAGAAATTAATTTTTGATTTTATAATTTGTGTGTTCTGGACAACTGCAATATTTCCGTTGTGTGTATTGGAGTCTATTTTGCATAATATCTGCAGAATAATTGATAAGTTAAAGCAGTTCCTGTCTCTCACTAGGTGGATGATGCAGATAATCTGCTGAAAATAAGAAGACTATGTTTATGTAACTCTTTTCAGTTTAAGTATGATCAGGAAATGAAAAACTGTGAAGAAATTCGCTTTCTTAACTAGTCATGTATTCAGCACAGTAGACTATTGTAGCAATAGTTCTTAGGGGTGGACAGATTCTCTTTTCTCCTCCACCCATTGCCACATAGCAAGTGAAAGATTGAGAAAATTTCATGTTGACTGTGCTTGTATTTGTTTGGTAAAATCTTGCTTGTTTGGTTTTGTTTGTTTGTTTGTTTTTTTAAATAATTATGTATACCAAAGGCCCCTGAATGGTTATGGCAGCTAAGGTTGGGTGGATATCGAGGTAGGTTTGGGATAGGTGGGGGGTGCTGTTTGCTGGATTTTCAGCTTTGGAACTTGAGCCCACTGATATAACATAGTTCTACTTTTTTGACTTTTGGAGCACACTGCAAGGCACATTTGCTTTTCTTACTTGAGAGAGACTAGTAGGACTCTGGTGCTAGGTCATAAGGATTGGAAATAGATATTTAGTTGCTGAGTTATGATTTATGCCCCATGAGTAGTTGTTTGTATAACTATTTTTAAAATGTCAAGGAATGCCTGGAGCAAAGGATAGACTGTTTTATACTGAATGAATATATAAACTGAAAAAATAAATAATTTCAAAAAATTAATTCACATTTCTAAACTAACATGATCAGACTCCACTCCAAATAAGCAAACCCTCAGTCATTGTCCTAAAATAATTTGGCATGACTTCAACAGTAGTTTCTGTTGGTTTGAAAACTTAAAGT
This sequence comes from Malaclemys terrapin pileata, assembly GCF_027887155.1. Taxonomy (NCBI): domain Eukaryota; kingdom Metazoa; phylum Chordata; order Testudines; family Emydidae; genus Malaclemys; species Malaclemys terrapin. Next base: position 179,390,443 of record NC_071507.1, on the reverse strand, counting down.
GAGGCTGATTCCTTTTTCATAAGTATTAACATATAAGGACTTAAAGTTTCTTCCACTCCCCTTTGCTGCAATCTGCCACAATGCTTGGGCTTTAAGGTAACTTTAAAACAGGGTAGAAATCATAGACATGTAGGGTTGGAAGGGACCTCAAGAGTTCATCAAGTCTAGCCCTTTGTGATGAGGCAGGACCAAATAAACCTAGATCATCCTGGATAGGTGTTTGTCTAACCTGTTCTTAAACAGCTCTGATGATGGGGTTCCACAGCCTCCCTTGGAAATCTATTCCAGAGGTTACTACCCTTGTTGTTAGAAAGTTTTTCCAAATATCTAACCTAAATCTCCTGTGCTGCTGATTAAGCCAATTACTTCTTTGTCCTATTTTCAGTGGTCATGGAGAACAATTGATCACTCTATTCCAGCGGTTCTCAAATTTTAGCAACCTGAGGACCCCCCCTTTTGATTAAAAAATTTTCACGGACCCCTAATTTTCTCCAGGGGTGCTCAAGCCCAGGCCCTGCCCCCACTCCACCCCTTCCCCAAGGCCCCACTCCACCCCTGCCCCTTTTCTTCCCTGCCTCTTTCCGCCCCTCCCCCAAGCGCACCCCATCCCCGCTCCTCCCAGCGCCTCCTGCATGCTGCTGAACAGCTGTTCCGTGGCATGCAGGAGGCACTGGGAGGGAGTGGGAGGAGTTGATCAACGAGGCCGGTGGTCCCAGACATGACTGGCAGACCCCAGTTTGAGAACTGCTGCTCTATTCCTTATAACAGCCTATGACATATTTGAAGACTGTTATCAGATTCCCCCTCAGTCGTCTTTTCTCAAAACTAAGCATGCCCAGTTCTTTTAACCTTTCCTCATAGGTCAGGTTTTCTAAACCCTTTAATCATTTTTTGTTGCTCTCCTCTTGACTCTCCAGTTAGTCCACATTTTTCCTAAAGTGTGGTGCCCAGAATTGGATATGGTACTCCAGCTGAGACCTTACCAGTGCCACATAGAGTGGGAAAGTTACCTCCCATGTTTTAAATATGACATTAGCCAGGATATTCGCCTTTTTCGCAACTCCATCACATTGTTGACTCAAATTCTGTTTGTGATCCACTATAACTTCCAGATCCTTTTCAGAAGTATTATCACCTAGGCAGTTAGTCTCCATTTTGTAGTTATACGTTCGCTTTTTCCTTCCTAAGTGTGAACTTGTCTTTATTTAATCTCATCTTGTTGATTTCAGAGCAATTCTCTAATTTGTCACCGTCATTTTGAATTCTAATCCTGTCTTCCAAAGTGCTGGCAATTTGTCCCAGGTTGGTGTCATCTGCACATTTTATAAGCATACTCTTCACTCTGTTCTCCAAGTCATTAATGAAAATGTTGAATATTGACAGAGCCAGTGGGACCCTATGAGATACTTCTTTCCAGCTTGACAATGAACTATTGATTAAAAAAAATGATAAAAAAAAACACTACTCTGAGTGTTGATCTTTCAACCAGTTATGCACCCAACTTATAGTAATTTCATGTACATCACATTTTTCCTAATTTGCTTACGAGAATGTCATGTGGAACTGTGTCAAAAGCCTTACCAAATGTTGATTAACAAGTTAGTTTAAATTGCTAAATCCTCTCATGAAATTGTTCAGATTGCAGTTAAGGGTCAGATGACAAGATTTATTGGTTAGATGCACAAAATACAAGATCAAAATGATAGTTTCTTCTATTTCTCCTGATCTCTCAGTCCAAATCTATCTCCGTGTTAACAATATTCATAGACTGTAAACTATTTGGGGAAAGGACCATCTTTTTGTTCTGTCTTTGTACAGCACGAGGGTCCTAGTCTTTGGCTACGGTTCCTAGGTACTATAGTAATACGAATTATAGTTTCTCTCAAATCATCTCTGGGGTGGCCTTTGGCATTCCCCTACGTGATCCTAGTCTTTCCTTTTGTCTGTTCATCTTTCATTTCCTCTTCTTGCCTGGATTTTGTTGGTCACTTACTATAAATCCCGGTCTTAGGTGGCACTTCGCTGTGGAACTTAACTCTCCAAAATGCTTTACTCTGCCTACAGCTAATGTTTGACTCACATAGATCTTTGAAATTGAAATTCAGAGTTATCTATGTTACAGCCATTTAGTTTTGTATACATGGTTAGTAGTAATTCCTCTCAGCCAATCAAATCCCTTCGTTTACTCTTTTGCAGCAGGGTTTTGTTGGGGTTTATTTTTCCCACCCCCTTGGTTAAAGAGGCAATGATAATAGGGTTCCCATATGTCCATATTTTCCCAGGCGTGTCCGGCTTTTTGGTTCTCAAATCGCCATCCGGGAGGAATTTCCAAAAAGCCAAACATGTCCAGGATAATAGGGAGGCATGGTAAGCCTAGAGATACCTGCAGGAGCTGCGTGTCTGAGATGCTCGCCTGGCCCTGGCTAAACGTGTAACCCGCTTCCCCTCGCTGTGCGAGGGGCGCTGTGGCTTTGACGGGCTCCAGCCAGCTAGGAAGTGATGTCATTTCTCTTCCGGCCCCACCCCAGTCGGGGGTGTGGTGCTGTGGGAGTGGGAGCCATGCAGGCCGCCGCCTGGCCCTGGGCACGGGCCCTGTTGCTGTGTTGTTCCCCTGGCCCTGGGGCCCCTGCTGCTGCTGCTGCCCGGTGGGTCCACAGCTGCTCTGCTGGCCTAGGCTGAGTCCTGCTGCTCAGCTTGGGCTGCTCCATGCACTGCTGCCCCGAGCCGCTCTCCCCGTGAGTACCCGCCACCCTGCCCACAGTCAGCCCATGTCTCCAGCCCCTGCCACACCCTGTGCCCGCAGCCAGCCAGTCCCTGCCCTGTCTCCAGCCAGCCCCACATCCCCAGCCTGCAGCCAACCCCGCCGCACCAGCCGCACACCCCCTGCCCGCAGCCAACCCCTGCCTTTAACACCTTTTTTTAAAGACCTTTTATTATTCAAATCAAACCCAGATTATCACACATTCTCTCAAGAAGCAGAAGAAATGACAATAGTTACCGTAATATGATTGTACTGTAGTTTATAAATTAATTTCTATTGCAAGGAAGGCAGAATAAAAGATTAGATTGACTCTGGTCAGTGAAGTTTAAATATATATAATTCCTTACTATTCTTAATCAGTTCACAATTTTTGATTATTTTTACTAAAAAAAACCTTGATTTGATTAGAATTTTTAATTTTACAGATTTAAGAAACACTCGTGTTTGAGCATGCATGAAAAATAGATGTATACTTTCGAAGAAATTTGAATTGTATTTTCAGATAGTGAGTCAGCTAAAGCAAGGATTAATGTTTCTATGACTCCTGTTTTGAGTATCGAGTGAAAATAATTTCCACTGAGAGTTATGGCTTTCTAAATGAAGAGATGTGGTCATAAATATAGAATTGCATTAGTATGTAGGACAGGGTGATATCAGAAGCTAGAAAAAGATTTTACAAAATATGAATTATTGTATACAGTAGGGCATGACTCCTTTATATTTATTGGCTATATAGAACGTTAGCTTTTTATCTTTAAATGGTGGGCTCTGTGGTAGTTTTCTAAATTTTAGTTGTGACTTTCAAGGTGATTTCCTCATCACTTCCTCAGTCACAGATTTGTCACGGGAGGGAAGTGAGTGCTGCTTTCTGCAGCAACCTTCCCCTGCTGAGTCTACTGCTTGTGGTTAGCAATAAAGGAGCTGGGATTTTCTTCTGGGACAATAAAGAAGTGATGAAATTTATGTCTACTCCCCCCAAAAGTACAAATAGGGGAAAATATTTTTAAATCAGGTTTGATTCAGAAATCGTAGTGGTACCTCTCTGTCTTTTTGTTTTTTGTTGAAAAAAGTTACGTGGTTTTAACATGGAAGTGCAACCCTTATAGCCGAAGAGTGAGAGAGAGAGAGAGAAAAAGTGTGTGTGTGTGTGTATGTGTGTAGAAAATTCCCCCTCTCCCCCCCCCCTTTTTTTTTTTTTTTTTTGCAGTTCACTTTCAACATGGGAAGGTGGGGGAGGAGGAGAGGCTTCTGGAATGTGGTCTGAGTATAAGGCTATTTCACCATGTTTTTTATGGTGAAGCAAGAAGTATGGTATCAGCCCACTACTTCCGCTTTCATAAATGTTAGCAACACAGTCCAAGTTGTTTAAGTGGTGAGAGACCCATCTTATTTAGAAACTGAGTTTATTAGTAAACTTCTAAAGCAGTGCTAGTTAGTTCTAAGGTGATAAAGTTGTGTAACTAACCTTAAAAATAATAATAACGTGATTGTATTGTGCATAGTTTACCTTTTTAAAAGTAAAAACAAGTATTTAAATTTTGTATCCAAATTTTTCTCTTTTAACAATATGTTAAACAGATTATTCAGTTTTCAACCTGAGCAGTAAAAGGCTGGAAATTTTATTTTGATGTTGAGCCTTCATTAAATGCTCCAGTTATCCTACTATTGTTTTAAATGTCAGTGCTTAAAAACACACAGGGAATACTTTGGTGCATACACAAGTACACCCAAATGTTTAATTTGTTCCAAGAACTCAGACTCCAGCACTGCTGAAAAATAATTAGGATGAAGAGCATTCTGGGTATTGATCATGCAAATGACACATCAAGTATTCCACTTTTGCTTCAGAATTACTATATACAGTATTATCACAATAAATAGCTTTTTAAACAAGAGTATGGTTTAGCCAGCTGTAAAATTGGTGATTACTCATGGCTTTTCAGAGAATGCAGTGATAGCCACTTTTGTGCTCCCCATCCAGTGATTTCAATCATCTCAAGAACATTGAGTTACCTGAAATGGACTACTTTCACAAAATATCCAAAGAGAAGTATATGCTGTATTCAGTGCAGGGTTTGGATTGTTTGCAGTGAATGAGGCAGGGCACCACACACAATTTAGATAAAAAATAATGTGGTGTAGTTACTACCATTCTTCGTTCAGTGCTGGTCCCAGTGTGTAGTCTAATGTATGCATGCGTTCCATGTTCCTGAGACTAGAAAATTTTTGCTAGTAGTGTCCATTGATCTGTGCCTGCTCTCTTCCTCGCCTTGTGCCCCAGACCAAGGGCATAAGAGGCAGTGCAGATCGATCACCTCTCCAGTTATTTTCTATCGTCACGTGGTCTGAGACCCTCCAGTGTCCACAGAGCTGATCCTCTGACTTCAACCTGTAAATATAGTTGTGACGTTACCCAGGGTACAGTCTGGGCTGTTGGACAGCTGTGTCCCCTCAGTTCTCCAACCTGAGTGCCTTTCACACTGCTTCACTGTGAGAACAACCACTCCTGGCCTGCTCTCACACAGCCTCAAGCATATGAGTGCTCTTAGCTAGCCACTCCTGAATTATATTGCAGAGTGACACCAGCAAATTCCCAGTCCCAGAAATGTGCGTCTTGCAGTGCCCCGCTCTTTCCTTCTGGACAATACAAGCTCATAGAAAGTCTGTCATTTTATTAATAGAAAATGATATAGATTCATAGATTCTAGGACTGGAAGGGACCTCAAGAGGTCATCGAGTCCAGTCCCCTGCCCGCATGGCAGGACCAAATACCGTCTAGACCATCCCTGATAGACATTTATCTAACCTACTCTTAAATATCTCCAGAGATGGAGATTCCACAACCTCCCTAGGCAATTTATTCCAGTGTTTAACCACCCTGACAGTTAGGCACTTTTTCCTAATGTCCAACCTAGACCTCCTTTGCTGCAGTTTAAACACAGATCTTTACACAGATCTTATTATCCCAAATGAAGGTTACCAAACACACATACAGACTGGTTTAGATAAAACAATAAAACAAGTTTAACAACTACGGAAAGATAGATTTTAAGTGATTATAAGTAATGAATAAGGTTACAAGTCCATCATGGATTTTGTGACTTTGACTTCTTTGGCTTCAGCCTGCCACAGTGGCAGGACTGGAGCAGGTGTCAGCAGCCTGGGGATGCCGTACCAGTGTCCCCCACTGCCAGAGTGGTCAGTCCCTGCTTGCAAGGACAATGGCCTGGGGCTGGAGCAGCGGCCGCTGTCGCTGGGTCAGTGGCCCAGGGCCGGTGGTCAGTCCCTGGCCGGGCTTCCACTGTTAGTCATGTCCCCCCTGCCCCTAAGGTATTTTTCATAAAAGTCACGGAAAGGTTGGAGGCGTCCATGATTTTTTTGTTTATTGCCTGCGACCTGTCCGTGACTTTTACTAACAATACCCATGAAAAAAACTTAACTTTTTAGTAATGAGGCATAAAAGTCAGAATTGGTTACAAAGAAATAAAAGGTAAAACAGAAGCTAATACTTAATTTAGCAAGCTAAGTGAATTTAAAGCAAAAAGGTTTCCACATGCTTACAGGAATCTGGCTGGTTCTCTTCAGCCAGGACCCCTCCCACAGTTCAATGATGCTTCCTTTGTCTTTCAGATGTTGGTGCTGTGAGTAGAAATGAGGGGAGAAAAGTGATTTGGGGCCTCTGTTCCTCATTTTTATATCTCTTCCTCCTCTGAAAATCATCTCCAGCCGAGGTTCAGGTGACAGCGAGTCTGTTTACATGGGAACTACCAGCTCTTCCATTGCCAAGACGTACATTTCTTGCTCTCATCTTTCTTTCTGCCAAAGAATGGCCGCTTAAGTAACTGCTAGTCAATTTGATTTTGTTGACACCTGGCTGAGGTGTCAGTATACCTTTTGTCTCTGAGGAACTGGTTTGTGTCTGCTTTTTCTAAACTTGGAGCATATCTCAGTAAAGTCAAACAGTAGAATCTTATAAGTTTACATACAACATTACCACACATTTTACCAGGACAATAATGTTCAGCAGATTGTGAGTTTTCAAATGATACCTCACAAGGCAAACTTTGTATAAGATTTATGATAGTTTGAAAAGTGGTGAACATAAGGGTACAGACTGTCACACTTGTAAATATAAAATTTTGATATGTGTTTAGATATCATTTAGTTAGTACTCTGGGGATAACCCCTTTCATGTCCCCCCCTCCCCGCCCCCTCCCATGGGACTCAGATTATGCCCAGGACACTGGGCTTCAAGAACTCTTTCTCCTGCCAGTGAGTGACGACTCAGAGGTCCCTATCCTGCTTGAAGAAGCTCATGTCTCTGATCAGTGCAGTATGTACAGTTCCTTCCCCAGCCAAACCAGCGAACTCGGGAATTGAAACTTTGGAAACATCTTATGGAGAGTGTTATGAGGCCCCAGTATTATCCAGGCTGGGCAGACCCTCCTGTATATTGGACAGAGGTGTCAAAGAATACACCATCCAGCACAGCTACCTCTGATACAGGGGCAAGAAAAGGTAGAGCTAAGGACTTCTCTTCCCATGAGGATAGAAAACCCTTTCAAAAGCCTAAAGAGAAATCCACCTCTAAGAGGACAGATCTTCCCTAACACCTAAGTTGTGTGACCATTCGTGCCTGGTTCCAGGAAGCTCAAGAGCCCATAGAGATCACAATACCAACCCACAGGCTCTGAAGAATAAAAGTACCTTCACATTGGCGCCATTGGTACCGAGCAAAGAGCGACATGAGGCAAGGCTGGGACAACTATCGGTACTGACAGAAGACACCAGAAAACACCATGCACTGCTGGTATCGACATGAGTACATAAGAGCATTTTAAGAGCTTTTCTACACCAGCTCTGAAGTGCACAGGAAGGAAACTCTTCATTCTAATGAGGACTGAAAGAAACACCACTCTGGAGGATATCTTCATCCTTCTGGACCCAGAATCCCCCCCCCCCGCCCCCTTCTATTGGATCCAGTCCTTACAAGGGAGATCCTAACAATGTTGGACCATGAATACTATGAGAGAGATCGATCCCCTATTCCATGTACTTGTTAGAGCATTGAGGGCACTACCATTGGAACTGGAGTGCACATTTTCCTCTTCAGAGGAATCTGATATGGAGGAGGGACTGGTGTCACCTCTGCTGAGAGATGATAGAGGATCCAGAATCTCCTGGGCCCTGTCACGACCTCATAAAGATGGTCCCCAGGGATCACTTATATTATGTGCATTACTGGGGACTGTGGGACCCCTCCATGCGATATCAAGAACTGGTACATTTTCATGGGGAATTGCACCATCCCTCCCCACCCCAGAGAACAGCTAGAGCTTCCTCAGCAGCCCATGAAAGAGGAGGAAGAAGAGCCAGATCCAGGGGTACTGCCCCAACACGAGTATCATCATCATCTGATTATCACCTGATTGCTCTAGCCTCGCCATCCCTACCAGATGACCATAAACAGTTTCAAGATTTGTGGAGGAAAGTTGTGTGTGAGCTCCAGATTTCTTTGCAGGAAATTCAGGAACCCCCTGGATATTTTACAGAGTGCAGGACCTAGTGGAGTGATGCTCTTCGTTAACAAGACTGTCCTGGAATCATATGGCATACTCCAGGAACATGTGCACATACTTCCAAGAGCACAGAAAAGAGAATCATTGTCCCAGACGAGGGGGCAGAATTTTTATTTATGCATCCTGGCCCAAACTCTGATGGCTCAGGTGGCCACTGAAAGGGCAAAAGCACCTGAGGTCCACTCCCTCAGATAAAGAGGCCAAACATTCATGTCCAACAGCCTGAAATTCTGAATAGCCAATACGAGGCCTTGTTGTCTAAGTATGATTTTTTGTCAACTATTCAAAGATTTCAGAATTCAGAGAGGAGCTCTCCCTCCAGAGGATAGAACACAATTTCAGACCCTTATTGAGGAGGGTAGATTGGTGGCTAGAACATCTCTACAGGCTGCAGTTGATGTAGCTAACACAGTCTCTAGGTCAATGGCTATTGGTTGTGTGTTGAAATAGCTGACTTACAAATGTATAACTTTAGCGTAAATATAATATTACTTGTGTTTTACATGTCCAGGGCACTTACTACCTAAGGGACAAGAGACCAGGATGCACATAAACCTCCTTAGAGTCCAGATCTGTCCAAAAGGCCTGGAAGTAATTCTTACTGCTCATACAATCCTAACCTATTCAGGTGATGTCCGATAACATGACAACCGTGTTCTACATCAGCAAGCAAAAGGGAATGAGATGTACACCCCTGTACATAGCACCAGTCAGTCTGTGAAACTGGTGTTTTCATCACCAGATCACCTTGTCAGCAGTACCCATCTTGGGATTGCACAATACATCAGTGGACAGTCTTAAGACACCTCATGATCAACCACAAATGGGAGCTGCATGATTCTGTGTTAAAGAATATACACAGGCAATTTGCATTCCCCTCTTGAGATCTGTTTGCGTCACAAGAAAACAGGAAATCCAAGATATACTGCTTCAGAGAAGCACAAGGTTAGGACTCCAAAGGGGATGCCCTCCTAATCTTGTGGGAGGGACCCTTAATATTGTATGCCTTTCCGCCCCCGTGTCTTTCTTACCTTCAGTTCTCAGGAAGATCTAGCAGAATGGGGCGATGATCATCCTCATTGCTCCCAGGTGGCCCAGACAGTTTTGATTTTACAATCTTCTTCCGCTGGCAACCCATCCATCCATCAATCTCTGGTCTTTCTCAGACCTCTCGACACAGGAAAAGGGCAAGATCAGACATCCCAATTCGGACTCCCTCCACCTCTCAGCTTGGTATTTGAATGGGGATCAAATCTAAAGTGGACATAGTCAATAGTAGTTCAGGCCATCCTTAACAATAGTAGGAAGGAATCCACCACAAAATGTTTTCTGGCTAAGTGGAAGAGATTTTCTATTTGAGCTCAACATCTCCAGATGCCCCTAGAAGAATCAAACATTACCACTATATTCTAGACTATCTGCTCACTTTGAAGACTGCAGATCTTTCCTATGGCTCTCTACAAGTGCGCATTGAGGTGATTAGCACCTGCTACCCTTCAATTGACAATTATTCAACCACTCAATTGTCACCCATCCAGTGACTGTATGTTTCCTAAAGGGTGTAGTTAGAATCTTCCCTCCAGTAACTAAACCTGCTCTGACACAGCATCTTAACTTGGTGCTGTCAGCGTTAGCCAAGTCACCATTGAACTGTTAGTGATCTTCTTGCTGTTCCATTTATCTGTGAAGGTCGCCTTTCTAGTGGCTGTCACTTTGGCTAGAAGTTTTGGATAACTAGGAGCCCTTATGGGTGATCCATCCTACACAGTTTTCCCATAAGGATAAGGTTTTGTGGAGAAAATCAAAAATTCACCCCCAAAATAATCTCAGCCTTTCACCTAAACAAGACAATATACCTACCTGTCTTTTTTTCTGAAGCCATGTACCATTAATGAGGAGAGGAGACTCCATTCCTTGGATGTTCAAGTGTTGGCATTCTACGTACAAAGAACAGTCATTTAGGAAATCACCTAGACTGTACATTTCATAGGCAGAACAGATGAAGGGACAAGCAGTCTCTGCTCAGAGACTTTGGATTTCAGGTTGTATCCTCCTCTGTTGTTAGTAAGCTGATACCCTCCTGTGCAAGGTATGAAGGACCATTCTACCGGAGCCAAGGTAGCTTCGGTAGCCTCGATTTATGAAATCTGTGAAACTACAATATTGAGCTCTGTGTACATTCACAAAACATTGCACATGGGTCCAAGCCTCTGCAACTGATGCATCTTTTGGATCGGTGGTCCTTCATTCATCTGTACTGCATGGGTCCTCGCACCCTCCTCTTCAATTATTACTGCTTGTCAGTCACCCACAGTGGAGTACACATAGAGATGAAGAAGAGAGAGACATTATTTACCTGGTATGGTAACTGGAGTTCTTCAAGATGTGTGGTCCCTATCTGTCTTCCCCTCTGGTTTGGATTCTTCACTCATCATTCATGGTAGAGAAGGAACTGGAGAGGCAGTCTGTCTGTACCACCCTTTATACCAGGAGAAGAAGAGCACAGGTGTGGACCAATGGACACTGCTTGCAAAAATTTTCCATTCTCAGGTACATGGAGTGAATGCATATTTATCCACAGTGGAATACATATAGGGACAACACATCTTGAATAGCTTCAGTTACTATACAAGTAAGTAACCTCTTTTTTCAGTGGATATCATCCATCAGAGCACAGGTTGGGGATTCCTGTGGGGAAAAATAGTCTGCAATCATGTAATTAAAGACTATCAGAATACATATGCACAAGGGGGCCAAAATAAGATTTCATAGGCAACTTTAATTCTGGCATTTCCTAAATTTTGAACATGCAATCTTAATGTTCTTTTAATGGAGTTTCTGTGTGTGTAAAATTATAAAGGTTGGAGTCATTGCAGTTGGCTTAAAAATGCAGCATTACTTACAAGGCCTTTATTCCTATTCATTTCTGCCTCATCAGAGATTATTCTTACAGTATTTTATTGAGCTGTGTATCATTTTAAGAAAAAAATCAATGGGATGATAAGTTGATCTGGTCACAACAGTAGTTCACCAAATATTTGTTTACCTAACACTTAAAAATGCGGAATAATTGTGGCAGGATCCCCCAAAATTAACTGTCATTTGCTAGACATGCTCTTCATAAAGGAGCAATACAAATCTATCTCCAACTAGGTTCAAATGTAGATTTGCAGTTTTATTTCCATAATAACAATGTAGATCCAAATACCCCCAGTATTTTAAAATAAGGTACCTAAAGATCATGTAAGTTGACATAGTAAAATATTACAATCTTCGTCTGGTCTTTTATATCAGAGGACAGCAACATACAGTAATTTATAGCAACCTAAAGTGGGATCAGATGCTAAAAATTAATTCCCTCAAGGATTTTTCTATGGGGTTTATCACTATAGTATCTGAATATTTCATGAACATTAATGAAATTATTTCACAACACCCCTCAGAGGTGAAAAGGTGGTATTTCCCCCATTTTACAGATGAGAAACTGAGGCCCGGAGTTAAGGCCAAAACGGTAAGAAGTGTTAGTTAATTTTGGATGCCCAGCTTGGGATCTCTAAGGCTTAATTTTGTCAAAGTACTTAGCATTATGTAGCATTTCAGATGTTGAAAGCATAACTCCCATTGACTTCAGTTACAGTTGGGAGTGCTCAGCACATCTTCAAATCAGGCCCTGGTGTGGTATCTAGAAATGAGGAACACACATAGAATGGCCCATAAAAAGTTTGGTTTAAGTGACTTCCCCAGTATCGCATAGGAACTCTTTGGCAGAGGCAGGGATGGAATCCAGATAACCATGAGACTGCCTCATTCACTGTATCTTTCAGTTTCTGCAATAAATAAAGTAGGGGTGCAACAGACAACAGCCTCATTTTGCTATACAACTCAGATTCATTTCAGGAGCACTATCCATCCTGTGCAATGAATGAGGCTGGAGTGCTGTGGAAGGAATAGTTTCTGATCATGTATTAAAGACTGCATGACAAAACATTATGCACAGGGAGCCTTAATTGCATGAGTAATCTTAATTCTGGCATTTCTAAATGTTGAGTGCCTGACTTTGAAACCTTAATGTTCTTATAAACTATTTTTTAATGTATTTCCCTAACCTTTGAAAAAACACACATTCTGTCATGTAAAGTGATATTGACTCTCACGTGGATTATAAGTAGCGTTGGAACTCTTAAATCCACAGCTCTGACCTCTGCAACTAGAGCTAACAGAGTAAATTATGGCAGTAGTAGGCTGTTATCCTTTACATCAGTCCCTCTTGTGTGTTGAGAGAGGGAGAGACTATGCAAATAGATTTCATAGTTAGCAGAAAAATGTTGAGACTTGGTAACCATAAATTCAAGTCCATATTCTGGAAGGAAGCATGTTCTGATGGCTAGCATTTCTTCTGCCCATGTCCCTTAGCAGTACATCTCATTCAACCTGTCCCTTTTTGCTTCTGTCTCCTCTCTCCCCTCTTTCCCCCCCCCCCCCTGTGTCCCTGGTTCCCCTCTGCATCTGAGTCAGGCTGCTTCCTTCTCCTCCTCGACACTTTGTGGGCACCAACAAAAGGAGCATCAAGAGCATAGAAAAGGCAGTCCCCCCAATGCCACAGTGTGTCCAAGTTCGGAGGGAAGACTTGTGCCCAGTTTGACACAGGGGTGCAAGACTCATTTGTTTTGTTTGTGTTTTGGACTTGGGGTCTATCTGGAAAGAGTGGAGTTTTCTTTTATGATTTAGCAAGAGGGGTGAAGTCACTGTAGCAACCAAACCAGGTTGGAATGTTGGGAGATTCAACCTGTGTGAGGAGAATTGAGGCAGCAGCTATCCAGAAGCCAGACTGGATAGGTAACACTGTTTCAAATGTGTTTAGCATGAACAAATACACTTTTTATTGCTAGGTTACATAATTCTCTGAAGTTTGATTGGAAAGGGGTATGTGTGTGTGTAGGTGCATTTTGAAGTTCTAGTCTGTTTTTTTTAAAGCAGCCTTAATTGGCACTCCTCTTCTTGCCCTTCTTTGGGAGTTCCTTCAGTGTTTCATAGGAAACTTTCCACCAATGCTCATTAGTGCCTTCTGTATAATTTGCTATTGACACTGCTGTGGTTATGTTGGGTGTATAAATTCTGCTGGGATCTAAATCTCTCCTGGGGCAGATTTGAGAATGTGTGTCTACTTTACTTCCAGCAACTTCATAATCTTGAGCAAAATATGCATCTGACAAGATAGGAAATTCTCCACTCCCATGATCAATTATGGAATTAATTCTGAATGGGAGCAACCCAGCAATTATAAAAAGACATAATTCCCCCCACACACCTCCCCCCCCCCCCCGCCTCCCAAAAGACAAAAACAAAAAAAAACCCTAGAAGTTTTATGCTGTAGCCAGGTCAAAGGCAGACTGTTAATCTCCTCCAACCTGGGGCTCTTTAGTGAACAAATAGGTGACCCACTCCTATAAGATCAACCACAAATAGAAGAATTGAAACCTCCCTCTGAAGAAGCGATCTTCTGTGACCCTCTGCACTCTGTGGTTTCTTCTACTTTGGCATGGACCGGCTTCTAATTGGAGGACCCTTCAGGGAACCTTAAAGACCTTAAATCTACCCTATGTTTAACTTCCATTGCCTGCAGTTTTTGTTTTCAATGTCTCATTCATGCCCTGTTCTTCGTGGCTAAATGTATGGGAACATCAGTATTTTCAAGACAACTTTGACTGATGTTTTGGGCAATGTGTCTAATGGACTCGTCCAAAGGCAAAGGGGAAAGTTTTGGTTAGCCACTGGATAAAGCAATAATCAAAGCAAGGGGTAAAGAAAAGCTGCTGGCTTTATCTAGTTGTCTGAGTTAAGCCTACAGAAATTAACAGAGGGAAAGCAGCCCTTTTGTTGATTCTACTCCTCTACTAGATTTAAGAATAAAGAGAGAGCAATTCCTCTCAGCGTGTTTGGAACAGTTTACAGCTGAGAATAAGCTAGGGTTACCATACGTCCGGATTTTCCCGGACATGTCCGGCTTTTTGGGCTCCAAATCCCCGTCCGGGGGGAAAGCCCAAAAAGCCGGACATGTCCGGGAAAATCGGGACATGCCGGCCGGCGGTGCGGGTGCTCGGGGATCGGGCCGGGGGCTCGGGCCGGGCCCGCGGTGCGGTGCCTGGCCGGGGGCTCCGGGGCCGGGGGCTCCGGCGGGGCCGGGTCGGGTCGGCCGGGCCGGGGCCTCCGGCGGGGCCGGGTCGGGTCGGCGGGGCCGGGTCGGGTCGGCCGGGCCGGGGCCTCCGGCGGGGCCGGGTCGGGTCGGCCGGGCCGGGGCCTCCGGCGGGGCCGGGTCGGGTCGGCCGGGCCGGGGCCTCCGGCGGGGCCGGGTCGGGTCGGCCGGGCCGGGGCCTCCGGCGGGGGCGGGGCCGTTCGGGTCGGCCGGGCCGGGGCCTCCGGCGGGGCCGGTCGGGTCGGGGCCTCCGGCGGGGCCGGTCGGGTCGGCAGGGCCGGGGGCTCCGGCGGGGGGATCGGGGGCGCCAGCCGGGCCGGGGACTCGGGGGCCGGGCCGGCGGTGCCAGGCCGGGCCGGGGGTGGTGGGCCGGGGCCGGCACCCCAGGGCCGGGGACAGCCTGGACCGCGCCTCCTCCCCCCACACTCCCCCTTACCTGCTTCAGGCTTCCCGCGACTCAAATGTTCGCGGGAAGCAGGGGAGGGGGCGGAGACTTTGGGGAGGGGGCGGAGTTGGGGCGGGGCTGGGGGCGGGGCCGGGCCCCCGTGGAGTGTCCTCCTTTGGGAGGCACAAAATATGGTAACCCTAAATAAGCAGCCTTTTGGATCTTTTATTAGGTAGAAAACTGGCCCCTAACAGTGCTTTCCTCATTGAAGGCAACTTAATGTCCAAGATGAATAGCTGATCCTGTCTCTGAAGGAGTGGGAGTTTAACAGCAGAGCTTTTCAGGCAGTGTTCCAGTAATGGGAGATTCCACAGTTTGATTTGTTTCAAACAACAACAGGAAGTTGGATCTTTTTTGCTCCAGAAAGCGAGCCCTTTTTTAGTGGGATTGTTATATGGTGTGATGTGTTCTCTTCCCTTTTTAACTCCAGTAGACACGAAGATGAAGGTCAGGACCAGTGTCCTCTTAATTGCCTTGCCTGAAGCTATTGACTGTTGGAAATGCTAATTTGAATTCCTTGGAGGTTCTCTCTTCGCGGAGTCCTTCTGGTTTTTACTTAGGAAGCAGGGATCAGTATTGTCTGTCCCCAAAAATGTGCCCTCCATTGGAACTGGAGCAGGAGTAGTATTCTGCAGAAGGTCTCCTCTGTTCCTTAGTCCTAGGGTGTTACATTGCAGCACGTGTCAGAAGGATTCAAATGCTGGAGTGTTTCTGTTACACTTACAACTGGAGCAGTCCTGGTGCGGAGTTTGGCATATAAAATATGTCTGTCAGACTTCTCTAGTAAGAGAAAATATCTTTTTAAAATGCCTGAATATGTATTTATAGGAATATGTATTGTTAAAAACATATATTCACATGCATGTACTTGAATAACATATGCTTTTTCTGCTTGGGAGAGAAAATTAGCAGTAAATTTAACTGCAGTACTAAGGTTCCTAGGGAAGTTTGGTACTTTCTTGAACACATGTTGAACCAAGGGATGTAATGTAGTCCCAGTTAATTTTCCTTAGATTTCTAATGTAGTAGATGCTCAGTATAAAATGAGAATCGTTGTGAATGCACTTTTATCTTTTCACTTGTAACTTTCTTACAATCTGACACTTGACATTTGCAAGGTATATGTGGTTTCTATTTTAAATAGAAAATTTGAAATATTAAGTGTGATTTATGTTTATGAACAGTGTAATTACTTTTGATACCAGTTACCCCAAAAAGTGAGACATTCATTTAAATAGAATTGTTAAAACATACTTTGTAAACCAAGTTCCTTTCTAAAATCTTGTAAACAAAATCTTATACATGTTTCTATCAATAAATGTGTCATAATTATTGTAAAGTTCTGAGGATTAAAGGAATTTTCTGCTTCTTAACTGATAATGCTTCCATGTTAGTGCAGAAATAAAATGTGTTTTTTATTTCCTGCTGCTGCTAATCTGTTCATTTTCTAATTTAAAACAGGTAGTGGCATATACTTTTGTTTAAACTACACTCTTTTGCTTCTTGTAAAATGTATTGGTGGGTATTTATTCATAGTACTCTAAGCTAATTGTTTAGACCATAATGGTTTACTTAAGTTTACAGTTTATCTGGGAAGCGTTCCAGTTAAAACTCTAGACTTGTTCTACCAATATTAGTAGAGACTAAAATTGCATTGTAGTCTGTGATCTGAAACTTTCTGTATTCACTTGCTATATTCTGGACCATTGTCAGAAAGCTTTACTAAACTGGTGGATCAGTTAAAATTAAGATTTTTGATCAATATCTTCTGATTTGTCAGCATTAGAAAGGAATACTTTGTACAACTTGAAACCTGAACATTAGTTTCTCTTTTTTCAACTCTACTTCTAGTTTTCATTTTTATTTATTTATTTTATTTTATTTTATTTTATTTTATTTTGGTCTGCTTAGTAAAATCAGTTTGGTTGTTTGGGAAGCCTTCAACTAAGTTAATACAGCCAGTTACCTATGTGGGAAAGTAATAATCAGCTTTCCTGTGTCCATCTGCTGAAGCCTGTTGTATGATACGCTATTGGAAACCTTGGAGAAACCAAATTAACAGGAAAGAAATTACCCTTAATACTGTTTACATATGTATTTAACATTTTTAATTTCAGACTCTGTGCATCTTTATGCTTGTCTACTCTTTTGAGAGCAATGCCAAATCAAAAATTAAAACCAACTAAGGAATTTATAAATATATAGTGACATTTGGCTCAGGACAGGTTATATTAGATGACTGAATCTTCTGTGATTGCACTGTCACAGCAAAAGTAGACCTAAAATTTGTTATATATTGCTGGAGTCTGAGGACAAAAATGGCAGCAGATGAGCTGTGGGAGGAGACAAATGGTGACATTTAATAGAAATGGAAATAATATTTAATAGAAGTATTTCTAGCAAAGTACATATATAATTTTTTAGTCTTTATTGCTAACTAACACTGTAATATTGGAAATATGAATTATCTATAAAGCCCGTGTTCAACAAGTAAGTTATGAATCTACTGTTGCTTCTCTTTCTTCTCGCCCCTCTCCTCCAGTTTGTTTACTTTGTTCATGTTGAATTTCATTTTAAACTAAGTTGTAAGCTCTTTAGGGCAGAAGCTGTATCTCTTTATGTGTACACTGCCTAAGAGGATGCTAATCCCTGAGTCGTGACCGTATGTGCTACTGTACTATAAATGGTAATCAGGATGTTTCCCCCCAATAGTCAAATAAATAAATAAATAAAAATCCCTGAAAAAATGTTTTAAATATTGTCCCGTTGCAATATCTGCGAGAAGAACCAAATTTCACTGAAACCTATTACACCTCTACCCCAATATAACACAAATTCGGATATAACGCGGTAAAGCAGCGGGGAGCCCCAGGCCCTTTAAAGCACCGCCTGAACCCCGCTGCTTTACCGCGTTATATCCGAATTCATGTGGAGCCCCGGGCCCTTTAAATTGCCGCACGAGCCCCGTTGCTGGAGCTCTGGTGGTGATTTAAAAGGCCCGGGGCTCCTCGCAGTGGCTAGAGCACCGGGCCCTTTATAAATCACCGCTGGGGAAGCCGGTCCAGTCCGGCACAGCGTACCAGCTCTTGCCAGTATGCCGTACCGGACCGTAACCGATATGACATGGTCTCACCTATAAGGCAGTCAGTTTTTTTTGGCTCCCGAGGACCGCGTTATATCGGGGTAGAGGTGTATCTACGTTACATGGTTTAAATGTCTAAATATGTATTTACTTGTAGATGATGACTACGTTCAGATATATTTAAATACATTTATTTTTAGTCACAAGTCTAAACTACCATACAGTTAAAACTCAAATAATGTAATCTGCAAACAACTATTAACATTTCAAATAGTCTTCCAGAACAATAAAACCTCCCAACAGTACATGTTGCCGGGATTAGAGCCCCCTCCATCATTTCCTTCACGTACCGCTACTTACTGTTTTGCTTCAGGAACATCCTAGTACAGAGGTGGGCAAACTTTTTGGCTCGAGGGCCACATCTGAGAATGGATATTGTATGGTGGGCCATGAATGCTCCCAAAATTGGGGGCTGGGGTATGGGAGGGGGTGAGGGCTCCGGCTGGGGTGCGGGCTCTGGGGTGCAGGAGGAGGCTCCGGGCTGGGATCGAGGGGTTTGGGGCGTGGGACGAGGATCAGGGCTGGGATAGGGGTTTGGGGCCCGGGAAGGGTCAGGGGTGCAGGCTCCGGGTGGCACTTACCTCAAGTAGGTCCCAGAAGCAGCGGCACATGCCCCTCTTGCTCCTATGCAGAGGCGCGGCGCGTTGCCTCGTCTGCAGGGGCTGCCCCTGCAGCTCCCATTGGCTGCGGTTGCCAGCCAATGGGAGCTGCAGGAGCCACGCGGCGGAGCAAGCCCCTGACCCTGCTCCCCAGCAGGAGCTTGAGGGCCTGATTAAAATGTCTGAAGGGCCAGATGTGGGCCCCAGAGCCCACCCCTGTCCTAGAAGAACAAATGAGACTTCCAAAGTGTCCTGATAGTAATTTAAAATCAGGTTTTGGTGAGCCAAGTTGTGAAATTAATTCTAGAGCTCAGGATTCCACATAAATACCCGACCACCTTTCCTGTCCTGTTGCTGCTATATGGCTGTTAGCCTGATTTCTAATAGTAGCTGCCACAACATGGAGAGACGTAATCACTCCAGCAGGTCCAAAACCATTGAAAAGTATGTTAGGTATGTTATGGTCTCGTGTATAAATCCATACCAGGGAATATTATAAGGTTTTAATCAGTTAAAAAGCCATTGGATTATTAGTTCAAGTATACATACATTTTAAAAGTGCATATTCTATTTTTAGGAGTTTATAGTTTCAGTAGTTGTGCTTCTAAATCACCTAGATGATTTTGTTTTCTAGATTAGTTATGAATTGAAAACACTAAAAATGTAATTGATATTGTACATGGTGGCACTATGAAAAGATGTTTTGGCGTCTGCCAACTCTTGTTCTGGTTTAATCAGGTAATGTATCATATGGATTTTTTTTCCTTGGGGCAGCGTAGCACTTAACAGACAAAATTCTTTGTTTATAAAGGGAGATTCATTATGGTAAAATTAACACAAAAGTCTAATTCTTGGTTTAAAATTGTCTTCCACAAATCAAGGCAAAAATATATAAAATGTCATTTCTTACTAACACTTTCTTTACAGTTCTAGTTTTTTCTCAACCTTTTCTGGTTCCTGGTATCATTTTCTGTCATGTCCACAATTCAAGTTAGGGATTAGGGGGTATGGAATCTGTTCTTGTTTACCCCATTTTTTATGGAGTTTAAATTCAACCAGTTTAAATTGAAGCCAATCTACATTCACTTGCTAATATGTATTTAATCGGTCTCTGCCAAGTTTGATGTTTGCCCAAATAGTGTTGTGGTTTGCTTTTTTGGAGGGACATTATTGCTCATAGTTTGGCGGGGCCTAAATCTGAGTAGGCCAGGCCATTCAACTGAACAGGGTTGATGTAGGCATAAACCCCAAACAGGCTCAACCAGCCATTATAACTTTAGAATTAAGTGCCAATACAGGTGGGGCCAGATTCTGTGCTGATTTCAATGGGATTACTTGAAATATATATTAGCAGAGAATTTCACTGGCGGTTTTGTGGCTTCTGTTTTCTCCCCAGTTGTCTTTGTCAGAGTGAACAATGCATATGTTTAGGTCTTTCTTTTGTTTCCAAGGCTTTCCCTTAGTTATTTTTTCCTCCATTTATTTAGGTCTTCAAACTGTACAAGATGCCTGCTTAGAAGGCAAAATTGAGGGCTGCTTTCAAAGTGGATTCCTAGGGGCTAACTGTTCTGGGAAATCCTCTCTTCTGATGCAGGAGAATGCTGAAAAAACCTTTTTAATTTAGATTTGTCTGCTGGAGAAATGCAATATAAAGAGTGTTTAAGCGAATTTACATAAGTAGATCTTTTTTGATAGGACTGGGTTTGCCTTTGCTTTTGCCAACAATGTATGTGTTTCGTTCCTGCTATTTTTAGTTCTGATGGCTTTAAACCTTTTGTAATAACAGAAAGAGGAAGTGAACAGTGAAATCACTTTAATAACATATTTCCTGGTAGGAATGACTTATCTATGAGGCCTAGACAGAGGATGTCATTTCCTGGATTACTTATCTTCAGTTTGGATGGTCTGTTTTACTGTATAATCTTTTGACCCATGCATGTTCATCAATGTTCATAAATGTAATACAAATTTACTGCTCTTAGGTGAAATATGCCTTTCAGCAACAGTTTAGAACTTAAAACATCTGTTGGTCAAGTATTAAAATATAGAGAGGTCTTTCATACAAGAAAACATGTATTTGAAATGCCTCATATTTAATGTTTTCGTGAACCTTAATATTTGCTTTCTTTGAAAGAACTTTTACAAGATTCTTTCTACCACTTCTCCCAGGAATAAAGCAAAAACACAGAAATATTGGTCTTTGGGTTTGTTTTTAGCTTCTACTTTTATTAAAAAAAAAAAAAAAAAAAAACTTTTTATAAATATCACCTAAAACAAACACGCAACTTCAAGGATAAACTTTAGACTTGGAAATGCTGCTTGTTTTCACCAGCCCTGATTTTGTTGTTGCACTTTGTGAATGATAGACATCAGAAATTAGTAAGATTTCTAGTGATCTGGGATGGACCTAAGTGGCATAATTTTCATCTCAATTTCTATGACTGTTCATTGGCCGCTACATGTAAAAGCTGTTTAAATTTTTATGGACAGAATTTGGGGAAAGCTGGGAGAAGAAAGAGCTAATCGTACATTTGGCATAATTAAAGTGATACAATTTTACAATCTTCATAAAATATAGGAATTGGTGGGTTGAAGAGAAGACTCCTTGACATAAGTGTAAAGGTTTGGCCACTCATGAGCGCCTCTTGCATGCCTGTTTTTTTTTTTTTTGTTTTTTTGTTTTTTTGTTTTTTGATGCCCTCTGCTGGCAGTTTCTCTTTTTAGCTGGGTTTTCAGTGACTCAGCCCCTAAAGCCAAGTCACACGGAGTCTGTTTGTGAAACAAATGGAAAGCAAACCTCTTCCAGGGTAGCACAGTCCAGCAAAAGGTTGGCCCCTCCCCGAAGTCCTGAGTCCTGTCTCTGGGCCTGTTTAAACACTTGCCCCCTTCTCAATTGCCAACCAAAACTTGTTGCCTCCTTGGCCACTCTGCCTGTTGGGGGACCCAGGCCCGCCCATTACTCTGGGTCCCAACCCAGGGACCCTACAACTAGCAGCCACCTGGTGCTTCCTTCACTATTATCTATTGCTGCATTGCCTGGGTTGCTTCCCACTCTGTCCCATCGGCTTCTTGTGTCCTCTGCCTGTTCTTCGTTTAAGCAGCGTCTCCCAGGCCTCCTTGCCTAGAGAGTCGGTAATAATCTCTGCCCTCTTCTCTCAGGATTCTTTCTCACAGGCTCCTTTACTTGGTGAGCTTATAACAAGTTTCTCACCCTTGTTGGGGCTCTTTCTCCCAGGCCTCTGTGCCTGGAGAGCTTCAGAGTCTACCTCTGCTAAGGCAGGGTTTCTCTGTAGTCTCTGTACCTGACTAAGTGGGTATTCACCCACGAAAGCTTATGCTCCAATACATCTGTTAGTCTTAAAGGTGCCACAGAACTCTCTGTTGCTCTGTACCTGTGGAATCTCCCAGCCTTCCACTCCTCCAGGTCCCAGCCAGCTACTGCTCTGTCCAGCTGCTGCAGTTTCCTCAGTCACTCAGGAACAGGGTCTTTCCTTGAGCCTTCTAGGCTCTGATTGGCTGCCTCCCGTGCAATCTCTTTAGGTCGTGCCGAGGACCCCACTCTACTGCCTTTTTTCTGGGGCGGAGTGTTGTAGGAGCACAAGGCCATCTGGAGGACCTGAAAGGGCCTGGTACACCCTATCACCGTAAGACATTTTAACAATGTCACGGTGTGATGTTGATAACTTACATTTAACTGTTACAACTGTGTGGACCTTCTGGTACAGTGTCACTAAAATGTATAATTTGATGCCTTTTTTCCCCCCTGGACCTATAAATAGGATATAAATTGAACATGCTAATCCATTCATTTAAAAAAAAAACCCAAAAATATAATGCAAAAAGACCTTGCAGTTCGTAAATAGCCGGAAGTAATTTTCAATTCTCTTCCAGCTTGTACAGATTCTGGAGTAGTAGTTTAAAAAAAAAAAAAAAATTACAGTGACTATGACAGACTGACAATATCCTGGATAAACCTTATGGAATTAAGAGAAACTTCTTAAGCTAAACCTTATTGAATTAGGGTTAATATCTTTGGGGCCCATTGTATTAAAAATGTAATTGTATATGTGGTGTTATGGAATTATATGTACCTTCTCTAGATGGAGGGGGTTGCTAATATACTTTCTCTGTTATCAGCCCTTTGAAGCCAACCCCCAGAGGGGTATGCATATGCTAGTGCAAACTTGATTCTCCAGGAACCAACAGACAAAGGATTTTTGGATATATAGCCTGGTTTTAAAGTGGCTCAGGCCTTCTTCCTGATCCAGCAAATAGACAGGACCTCTGGTCCCCGGAGGGCCCCAATCCTTAGGGTAGGATGGAAAGACTGGGGCTACTGAAGCCCCATAAGACTGTATGCTTGTTCTGAGCTGGAGCTGTGATGAACTTGTGATCACAAAGGAAAATCCTTGGGTGAGGATTTGGAGGACTGCGCCTGTCAGAGCCCATGGTAGAGTTGGGGTGTTCTCTGGTAAGCTTATTAGCATGAGTGTAGGTTCTTTTATTGTTTTTGGTATGTTTTCTCTGTCATGCTTTTACCTTTTTAAGGATAAAATAGGCTTGTATAAAAAGTGCTTTGTGGGTAACTTATAATTGTAGCAATTCAGCCTTTTAATTGTCTCTTAAGAGAAAGCAAGTAGATATGCTTGAGCAACCCAGCCTGTCTCTGCTGGGAATAACACAGTGAAGCCAGGGAACAGTGTAGCCTACAAATACCCCAGGCAAATGGGAGTGAGATGCCAATCTCCACGCAGGAGAGGCAATGACTGGGGAGTTGGAAACGTGCGAGTGGGTGCCTTTGGTGGACCACTGAAGGGAAATACAAGTGCAGTTACTGTGAACTGGGACAGTGACAGTAAATGGAGAGCAAGTAGGAGATATGGATCCATACAGGGAGCAGTGGAGTTAGGAGGACCGTTAGTGTTTGGGAAAAGAGCCTGTTTTACTGTTGAGTCTATGCAGGTACATATAGTAACTAACATCCCTGATCTGTATCTAAGATCAGGCTCAATTATGGATCTGTAGTCAATTGAGGGCTTCTGAGGAATGACAAAATCAGATGATGGTTGAGTTTTACAGCATCATCAGAACCTCCTTATGGAATTGTAGCCCTATTGTTTGTATTGTTGGTAGTCCTTAGTAGCCAATCACTGTGGTACACAATTGCAATTGGGGCCCCATTGTGCTGGATTCTATAAAACGGTAGTGACAGTCCCCCATCTGCACTTAGATCATCAGTTCCACTTCTTAACTTCACCTGTATTCTTTTCACATTACGCATTCTGAACAGCCTTAAATCTGACTGTTTATTGGTTATGTTTTTGTTTTGCTGAGTAGTTTAAGGTGGTTTGTTTTATAAACTACATTGCACATGGTTAATGTTGATTCAGATAAGATTGGCATCTCACTCCCATTTGACTGGGGTATTTGTAGGCTACACTGTTCCCTGGCTTCACTGTGTTATTCCCAGCAGAGACAGGCTGGGTTGCTCAAGCATACCTACTAACAGCACGATTAATTGTACGATTAATTTTTTTAATCAATGTTTAATCACTTGACAGCCCTAATAATCACATTTTCTGGACCAAAAATCTGGCCTAACTCATGAATTTATGCTAGTGAGGAGGAATGTGTGTTCTTTTGTATATGTATCTCTGTTGTAGCACAAATCTTTCATTATGCTTATCTTGAGGACCATATTGGTCCTACCTTTTGGCTCTTTCCCACCTGATAAATATTTCCCCTCAGCTCTCCTGCCTGCTTCTGTGGATGGGGGATTTGGATGACCTCTGATTCTTCTAAATACATGAAACTTCCGTTAACAGTTTCTTTGTTTCTTCATGATTGGACAATTTATGTATTTTTGGAGACAGCCTTTTGAACTTTGGTTTCTAAGAGGAGGAATCCAGTTAATATGGTTTCTTTGGAGGAGAAATATTGCATTTTTCCTTCTCTGAAGATATCATTGGACTAGATTCTCACTCACCTGTCCTACTTCCCATCAGTGTTGATAAGGGAAAGAAATATTTTCAATAACTAAACTTTTTTTAATAGTCTCTTTCTGTTCTATAAATATTCTTTGGACTTCTATTATACTTAGATTTTGGGGAACTCTTTGCTTCCCATTCATAAAAGTTACTGAAACCAGTTATTCTGTACAGAGGCATTGGCAATTTATTTCAGAATGAGGATTGTCTTACTGTGCCTCAAAGAATGAAAATGTTTTAAGATGTAGGGAAGTTCTGGCTTGTCTTGTCCTAGGGAGTCTGGATTCAAGATCAGAAATCTAGTGAAATGATCTCTTTAGTGAGGGAGAATTCTAAAACACATGCTGCTGCCCTTGTGCCTGTGCAGTCCTTTTGTGTTCATTAAGATAACTATATTTGTATAATGGAATTGTAGTCTGTGCTTGAGTAATATAGAACCATACTAATTACAATAGTTTTAAGACAGAGGTTAATTTTGAAATTCTAGAAGCATGTTTACAATTAAGTTATTTTTATTTCTTTACAGGATGGCCTGAATTCTTTGGTCCTTGATCTGGATTTTCCAGCACTGAGGAAAAACAAGAACATAGATAATTTCTTAAATAGATGTAAGTTGCACTTAAACATGTTTGATGTCTTGATTGCACTATAACAGTCTTGGAAGCTGAATGCGCAGAAATACTATACATTACTTACGTGCACTTTGCTAATCACCACAAAACAGAGCTTGCACTCTAAAAACAGCATTCCCTTCTCAGTAGATACTTGAGATCGCATTGCTGTTGTGAGGTTTCATTACTAAAATGTAATTACTATGTCACAGGGTCTGCACAGGTTTCTGCCTCTCGCCCTGTGCTGAGGCTGGTAAAATAAGAGTTCTCACGCCGTCTTCTCGTGTTTCACCCTGGTGCTTTATTTTACAGTGCCACTGTGCAATCCCCTTTATCCCCCAACAGTTATCCCCTTTCTAACCCATTCCAGGGTCTCTTGGCCCTTGAGGCTCCCTTCCTGTGGTGAGGAGATAGAGCTGAAGCCTCCTGTCCTCTCCCAGGCTAGCCTCCCAACTGAGTTTTGTTCAGAGCTTTTATAGCCCTCCCAGCCTTCAGCCCAGCTGTTGCTGCTTAGCTCAGTCTATTGCAGTGAGCCAGCCCTCATTAGGGCCTGCAGCTGGGCTCCCTGCTGGCTGTTTTGAGCCTCTGCCCCGGCCTCTCTGCCTGAAAGTAGGGCCTAGCCAGCATTTTAGCAGGGCATTCAAGGGGTTTCAACCCTGCCCCACCACATACTCTTACAAATGTATTGCAAAGTATTTATTAATATACTGATCAATACTAAAGTATTATCAATAATTAAAACAATACTAGTCAAATGAGTATTTTTATGATGCATTATCTTTACTTTATTTTATCTTTTGCTTAAGTACCAATTTCAAAATTCAGTAATTCACAAGTCTTACAGTTGTTAGTGAGGTTCTATTATAATCTGCAAAAAAAAAAGTATGTAATTACTCAAAATGGCATACACTGTCTTGTACATTTTTAATAAAACTATACTTTTAATTCAGAAAAGTCCTTCTAACACATCTTAAATGGATTTTAAAGTATGGCCGTTTAGTTGCAATATTTGTTTTAGGTGCATCTTTGCCATGTAAATAACAAATTTAATATGACTCTTTGTTAAGCCACTTCAAAACATAGCTGTTGTCTATGCAAGGAAAATTTTCCTAAAAATTCAGTCTTGTTTTAAAACCAATTGGAGCTACAGTATAGACAAAGCTGTGCTAGCTGATGCGGTTTTTATAACTAGCTTAGTTAAAACTGCTTTCTAAACTAGAACTCAAGCTTGTTGGGGGAGGGGGAATTTGCAATTACTCAGGGGATATCCACTCCTTTCAAATGTTAGTGTCCTGTAAAAGCATGCATAAGCCAGGGAGTAAAAGCAGGAACCATAACTCCAGTCTGGGGAGCAAAAATTCCTTTGGTTATCTGTCCCTTAAGGGTAGTATGGCCTAATGGTCTGCCTACCCCATTATGTGGCATGTCCCTTTAAGAGATTGAAAGATCTGATTATATATACAAGGATCTGGGAGACACTTGGAGAAAGGAAGCAGTCCTGGGGGTAAGAAGCTTTCAGGAGGAAATCATATTACTGTTTCTTTAAGGACTTATGGCTGGGAGCTTTGCAGAGAGGGTGGGGCAAGGCTCCCCTCTCACACAACCAATTGAGAATGACCTGGGAGAAAGGGACTAGCATAAAGGTGGCCTCCTCTCTCATGGCAGAACAAATGCCAGGAGATACTAGCAGTGAAAGGCTGGCTTGCGGAGCAACATGAATGCTAATTAAGGAAAAGGGACTAGCTGGGGTAGAAGCTGGTAAAGGCCCCCCAGTTGCCTAATATACAACTCAGCTCCAGAGAGGAGACCTGAGAGCTCCTAGAAAAATCTGACTAACAGAACCCAGCTCCATGGAGGAGAGCTGGGGAGACTCCTGGGTAGGGAGAAAGTAATACAGCCCCATTCTAAAAAGAGATGGGGATTCCTGCTTAAGGAAGGACTGGAAAGGGGCAACCCCGAGAAAGAACCACGAAGGGTTCCTGGACCAGAGAACAGTCTCTGTTGTGAAAGAAACATATTCAGTAGTATGTCTAACCACTTGATGGCTATTGAACCTCACAGGTACATCCTAGCAGATTGTACCTGCTATGCTGCTGAATGTACTAGATATTTTAACATTTCACCCTTATCAAAAGAATGTTAGTGGATAGTAGCAGCACAGCAGGTGGCAGAGAAGTGAAAGTTTGAAAGGTTTAAGGTTGTCGTGTTGGGTCTTTAACTGCTAAAATGTTTCTGGAGGCTTGAAAAGTGTATGTTTTTAAGGCATTAGGTAAAATACAACTGAAATCAGAATAGTACTAGTTTTCACAGTTAAGAGGAGATGATAATTCAACTGTTTACGAAGAAATACAAAAAGACTGCAATTATGGCTTTTAATTCTGATCAAATGGTTTAAAGACAATGTAGAAGTTAGTTGACAATTTTAACATTTGTGTTCAAATGGCTTGTCTTTATGTCTGGATGACAAATATTACCAGAGCTATTCGCACACTGCTACAGATCTGTCTTTATGACCTCATTCTTTAAACTTGTTTTAGATGAGAAAATTGTGGAAAAAATTCGAGCTTTACAAATGAAAGCTGAAGACTATGATGTTGTTAAGGTGATTGGAAGAGGTGCTTTTGGAGAAGTACAGTTGGTAAGAATGTCTACTCATCATCTGATTACTACTTGTCAGCTAGATTTATTGCACCAGCTAGATACTCTTAGTGCCACACTTTTAATGGAAAGTATGCACATTTTCAAACATGGATATAGTTTTTTTAATTCTCTGCTTGTTGTAATTTAGTATCAATTTCCTTGTTAAATATAAACTTTGTGGCATAAAGAAATCCAAGGGAATTAAATGTTCGCAATATATCCTTAACACTCTTTCCTGGGCTGAAGCTTAGTAGTGTATTGAAGATTATAAAATGAGACCTCTAAAATAGTTAACCATAATTGTGCATTGCAAGGGAAAGAATTGAAAAGCTGTTTCCCTTACCTAGGGCAGCTTCAGAGTATTTAGCTTGCACAAATGGTCACTATAGTGTAATAATATCAGGAAACCTCCTTTGTTGGTAAACTGTCAATAGCGCAACAAGAAGGCTTTCCCCACCGTTCTCTCTTGCTCTTGGTACGTGGGACAACAGTTTTATAATGCATTCAATTAATATTATTTACATACAAGGTTTTTATTCCAAATTGCTGCTATTAATTTTTAGAGGGTCCTGTGGCACCTTAGAGACTAACAGAAGTACTGGGAGCATAAGCTTTCGTGGGTAAGAACCTCACTTCTTCAGATGCAAGTAATGGAAATCTCCAGAGGCAGGTATATATCAGTGTGGAGATAACGAGGTTAGTTCAATCAGGGAGGGTGAAGTGCTCTGCTAGCAGTTGAGGTGTGAAC
The DNA here is from genome assembly GCF_027887155.1 of Malaclemys terrapin pileata. Lineage (NCBI taxonomy): Eukaryota > Metazoa > Chordata > Testudines > Emydidae > Malaclemys > Malaclemys terrapin. The sequence continues at coordinate 179,361,738 of NC_071507.1, read as the reverse complement.
ACCAAGAGAGGAGAAACTGCTTCTGTAGTTGGATAGCCATTCACAGTCTTTGTTTAATCCTGATCTGATGGTGTCAAATTTGCAAATGAACTGGAGCTCAGCAGTTTCTCTTTGGAGTCTGGTCCTGAAGTTTTTTTGCTGTAAGATGGCTACCTTTACATCTGCTATTGTGTGGCCAGGGAGGTTGAAATGTTCTCCTACAGGTTTTTGTATATTGCCATTCCTGATATCTGACTTGTGTCCATTTATCCTCTTGCGTAGTGACTGTCCAGTTTGGCCAATGTACATAGCAGAGGGGCATTGCTGGCACATAATGGTATATATAACATTGCTGGACATGCAGGTGAATGAGCCGGTGATGTTGCAGCTGATCTGGTTAGGTCCTGTGATGGTGTTGCTGGTGTAGATATGTGGGCAGAGTTGGCATCGAGGTTTGTTGCATGGGTTGGTTCCTGAGTTAGAGTTGTTATGGTGCGGTGCATGGTTGCTGGTGAGAATATGCTTAAGGTTGGCAGGTTGTCTGTGGGCGAGGACTGGCCTGCCTCCCAAGGTCTGTGAAAGTGAGGGATCATTGTCCAGGATGGGTTGTAGATCACTGATGATGCGTTGGACTGTAGGTGAGGACTGTAGGTGATGGCCAGTGGAGTTCTGTTGGTTTCTCTTCTGGGCCTGGTGCACCAAGCATTCTCAAAACTACGATACCCACACAAGGAAATAAAGAAACAAATCAACAGAGCCAGACGTGTACCCAGAAGCCTCCTGCTACAAGACAGAAACTGCTGAGCTCCAGTTCATTTGCAAATTTGACACCATCAGATCAGGATTAAACAAAGACTGTGAATGGCTATCCAACTACAGAAACAGTTTCTCCTCCCTTGGTGTTCACACCTCAACTGCTAGCAGAACACCTCACCCTCCCTGATTGAAATAACCTCGTTATCTCCACACTGAGATATACCTGCCTCTGGAGATTTCCATTACTTGCATCTGAAGAAGTGAGGTTCTTACCCACGAAAGCTTATGCTCCCAGTACTTCTGTTAGTCTCTAAGGTGCCACAGGACCCTCTGTTGCTTTTTACAGATTCAGACTAACATGGCTACCCCTCTGATATTAATTTTTGTTTCCAATTTAAAAATCCACATAGTTTGTTTTCAAGGTATATTACCCAATGTAAATACCTATTTAGGAATTTACATAAAGATGAGATTACAGAACACTTCATCTGCTGATTTGGGTCGTCGATAGTTTCCTTTACAATTGATTTTGATGTGGCCAAGGCTGCCACGTGCTGTTGTAGGATAAATCAACAATTTTAAAATTAAAAGTTGTGTGTGTGTGTGTGTGTGTGTGTGTGTGTGTGTGTGTGTGTGTGTGTGTAATATATATAAAATACCTACTTTAAATTTTATACATATGTTTTCACAGACTTCTTATTTTAAAAATTTGTTGTAAATATAATAGATGTAGGACCAGCTGGGATCTGTGTTGGAAAGTGCCTATAAATTTCAGAGCTTTGTGATAGTTGTTTTTTTCTATGAAGAAGAGGGGGAAAAAAGAATGTTTGCTCTTTGCCAAGAAGCATTGCTGTAAGTAGTTACAAAATAACACTTCAAGAAAGGATGTAGAAATACTTAGAGAAGCTACAATGAAATTAGACACTTACAGTCCATTTATAAAACTGCTAGCAGTTCCCAAGGCTGGTGAAATAATAAAAACAGAGCCAAGAAAATTATCCAGAGTATTTTAACAAATAGAATGTTGAAGAAAAAACAAGGCACACACATAAGGTTCGTGACAACTTTTGTTATTTGTATTTCTGGTTTCCCCTGCAGAAAGCTGGGTTAATTTTCAAAGAGAAATATTGTAGATTTGATATGTCTTGACCAGTAAATACACATTTGGCTTGGTTTAAAATAAATAGAAAAAGTTTTCATCCCCTATCTCTATACTTAGTAATACATGTATTGCTGTCTTAATTAGATACTGGATTCCTCATTAAAATTACTGTAACTAAAAAAAATTGTGTCGCAGTTTAAATAGAATAAAGTTTTTTGGATAGTGTCTTACATGCAAAATATGCCTAAAATGCTTTCCAAAGTGAAATAATAGTTTGGAAGATAAATGGGAGAGAGAAAATAGCAACTGTAACAACATTTGCATGACTCATGGGTAAGGCTAAGATTTTGTCACGGATATTTTTAGTAAAAGTCATGGACAGGTCACGGGCAAAACAGAAAAATTCACGGAGCCAGTGACCTGTCTCTAACTTTTACTAAAAATATCCATGACAAAATGGGGATCTGCGGATCCCCACACTACTTCAAGCAGGGCAACTGCAGGGACTAGGAGCTGCCTGTAGCAGCTGGGGGCTGCGGGGTACCCCGTCGCCTGCAGCTCCGGGCATCCCCCACTGCCCGCAGGGGCTGGGAGCTCACCCACCGGGGCCAGGAGCTTGGGTTCCTCTGCAGCAGCCCAGAACTGTCTGCCACCTCTGGTGGCCGGGTGCTCGAGGGTTCCCCTGCTGCCATCTGCTGGGAACTTGGGGTTCCTCTGCCGCGACGCCCCCAACGGCAGGGAGATGGGGGTTCCTGGCTGCCAGGAGCTGAGGTGTACCCTCACTGCCTGTGCAGCAGGGGTACCCCACAGCTTCCTGCTCCAGTGGGTGGCGAGGGGATCCTGCAGCTCCTGACCACTGAAGCTGAAGTAATGGAGGCTGCTGGAAGTCACGAATTCCGTGACTTCCACAATCTCCGTGACTAAATTGCAGCCTTACTCATGGGTAACTTGCAAGTTTGGATGTGATTCATGTGAGCCAGTGTGAAAAAGCAGTGATTTCTTGGCAAGGTCATCCCTATGTGACAATGTGAGAGTGCAGCTCTTACACACTCTACCTCTAGGTGAGCTCTGCTTGGCTTCAGCAGAGTTAACGAAGAGCCCACAAAATATAAGCATTGCAGGAATGACTGTCTATCATCAGGTCTTTAAAGATGCACCCTGGTATTGAATAATCTGTCTGCTCTCAGTGGTAGAAGAAGAGAAACTACATCTTAAGGCCCACTTGACAGAAGAGGACCTGCTGCAAATAATTTTATAAGGAGGAAACTCTCCCGGTATGCCTCCATTCAGTCTGCCTTCCACTACCGATTCCCATATCAAGTGTTATTTTGCAATACTTCCAATAGAGATTTTTTTTGTTTTGCTTGACCATAGAAACGGGAAGTGCTTAGGAGAGATGCTATAGGTATGTACTTGGTTCATGGACTAACAGAGAAAACCAGAGTGCAAATGGGCTAGTGTGTACAGTCCTTCCTCCATCAGACAGGAGGAAGAAGGAAAAGAATGTTGTAATGTGTGTTAACATTCATAATATGTTCAGATAAAAATGCATGTGTTTTTGAGCTGCCATTGGTTTCAGCAAACGCCCCAGAAGAAGGCCTAAAATAATTGTTGGGGGTGGAGGGAGGGAATTTTGACACACTCAGATTTACATAGATCTTTTTATACATTTCATTCCAACTTAAAATAGATTCATAGATTCATAGATTATAGGACTGGAAGGGACCTCGAGAGATCATCGAGTCCAGTCCCCTGCCCACATGGCAGGACCAAATACTGTCTAGACCATCCCTGATAGACATTTATCTAACCTACTCTTAAATATCTCCAGAGACGGAGATTCCACAACCTCCCTAGGCAATTTGTTCCAGTGTTTAACCACCCTGACAGTTAGGAACTTTTTCCTAATATCCAACCTAGACCTTCCTTGCTGCAGTTTAAACCCATTGTTTCTGGTTCTATCCTTAGAGGCTAAGGTGAACAAGTTCTCTCCCTCCTCCTTATGACACCCTTTTAGATACCTGAAAACTGCTATCATGTCCCCTCTCAGTCTTCTCTTTTCCAAACTAAACAAACCCAATTCTTTCAGCCTTCCTTCATAGGTCATGTTCTCAAGACCTTTAATCATTCTTGTTGCTCTTCTTTGGACCCTTTCCAATTTCTCCACATCTTTTTTAAAATGCGGCGCCCAGAACTAGACACAATACTCCAGCTGAGGCCTAACCAGAGCAGAGTAGAGCGGAAGAATGACTTCTCGTGTCTTGCTCACAACACACCTGTTAATACATCCCAGAATCGTGTTTGCTTTTTTTGCAACAGCATCACACTGTTGACTCATATTTAGCTTGTGGTCCACTATAACCCCTAGATCCCTTTCTGCCGTACTCCTTCCTAAACAGTCTTTTCCCATTCTGTATGTGTGAAATTGATTTTTCCTTCCTAAGTGGAGCACTTTGCATTTGTCTTTGTTAAACTTCATCCTGTTTAACTCAGACCATTTCTCCAATTTGTCCAGATCATTTTGAATTATGACCCGGTCCTCCAAAGTAGTTGCAATCCCTCCCAGTTTGGTATCATCCGCAAACTTAATAAGCGTACTTTCTATGGCAATATCTAAGTCGTTGATGAAGATATTGAACAGAGCCGGTCCCAAAACAGACCCCTGCGGTACCCCACTCGTTACGCCTTTCCAGCAGGATTGGGAACCATTAATAACAACTCTCTGAGTACGGTTATCCAGCCAGTTATGCACCCACCTTATAGTAGCCCCATCTAAATTGTATTTGCCTAGTTTATCGATAAGAATATCATGTGAGACCGTATCAAATGCCTTACTAAAGTCTAGGTATACCACATCCACCGCTTCACCCTTATCCACAAGGCTCGTTATCCTATCAAAGAAAGCTATCAGATTGGTTTGACATGATTTGTTCTTTACAAATCCATGCTGGCTGTTCCCTATCACCTTACCACCTTCCAAGTGTTTGCAGATGATTTCCTTAATTACTTGCTCCATTATCTTCCCTGGCACAGAAGTTAAACTAACTGGTCTGTAGTTTCCTGGGTTGTTTTTATTTCCCTTTTTATAGATGGGCACTATATTTGCCCTTTTCCAGTCTTCTGGAATCTCTCCCGTCTCCCATGACTTTCCAAAGATAATAGCTAGAGGCTCAGATACCTCCTCTATTAGCTCCTTGAGTATTCTAGGATGCATTTCATCAGGCCCTGGTGACTTGCAGGCATCTAACTTTTCTAAGTGATTTTTAACTTGTTCTTTTTTTATTTTATCCACTAAACCTACCCCCTTCCCATTCGTATTCACTATGTTAGGCATTCCTTCAGACTTCTCGGTGAAGACCGAAACAAAGAAGTCATTAAGCATCTCTGCCATTTCCAAGTTTCCTGTTACTGTTTCTCCCTCTTCACTAAGCAGTGGGCCTACCCTGTCTTTGGTCTTCCTCTTGCTTCTAATGTATTGATAAAAAGTCTTCTTTGTTTCCTTTTATTCCCGTAGCTAGTTTGAGCTCATTTTGTGCCTTTGCCTTTCTAATCTTGCCCCTGCATTCCTGTGTTGTTTGCCTATATTCATCCTTTGTAATCTGTCCTAGTTTCCATTTTTTATATGACTCCTTTTTATTTTTTAGATCGTGCAAGATCTCGTGGTTAAGCCAAGGTGGTCTTTTGCCACATTTTCTATCTTTCCTAACCAGCGGAATAGCTTGCTTTTGGGCCCTTAGTAGTGTCCCTTTGAAAAACTGCCAACTCTCCTCAGTTGTTTTTCCCCTCAGTCTTGATTCCCATGGGACCTTACCTATCAGCTCTCTGAGCTTCCCAAAATCTGCCTTCCTGAAATCCATTGTCTCTATTTTGCTGTTCTCCCTTCTACCCTTCCTTAGAACTGCAAACTCTATGATTTCATGATCACTTTCACCCAGGCTGCCTTCTACTTTCACATTCTCAACGAGTTCCTCCCTATTTGTTAAAATCAAGTCTAGAACAGCTTCCCCCCTAGTAGCTTTTTCAACCTTCTGAAATAAAAAGTTGTCTCCAAAGCAGTCCAAGAATTTGTTGGATAGTCTGTGCCCCGCTGTGTTATTTTCCCAACATATATCCGGATAGTTGAAGTCCCCCATCACCACCAAATCTTGGGCTTTGGATGATTTTGTTAGTTGCTTGAAAAAAGCCTCATCCACCTCTTCCACCTGGTTAGGTGGCCTGTAGTAGACTCCTAGCATGACATCTCCCTTGTTTTTTGCCCCTTTTAGCCTAACCCAGAGACTCTCAACACTTCCGTCTCCTATGTCCATCTCTATCTCAGTCCAATTGTGTACATTTTTAATATATAAGGCAACACCTCCTCCCTTTTTCCCCTGTCTATCCTTTCTGAGCAAGCTGTACCCATCCACACCAACATTCCAATCATGTGTATTATCCCACCAAGTTTCAGTGATGCCAACAATGTCATAGTTGTATTTATTTATTAGCACTTCCAGTTCTTCCTGCTTATTGCCCATACTTCTCGCATTTGTATATAGGCATCTAAGATACTGGTTTGATCTTGCCTCCCAGTTTTGTCCTGACTCTCCTTTCTCTCTGCCAATATAGCCCACACTCCCTCTCGTTTCCGACCCATCTCCCCGGTCTCCATGTTCCCCACTTACCTTACATCCCAAGTCATTATTTTTAAATGATAAAATGTAGACTTTGGATTTGCTCTACTATAAGGGTGTTTATAAGCTGCAAAAAAGTCTATGAATTCTGTATATTGAATTTTTTAAAAATCACTCAATTTTGTAGTTATTAGCCTTGTATAATCTATAAAAACCATAATGTTGTGTGCTCCTATTGCTGAATCTAGAATAGCAATGAACTGAAAAATACTATTCATGGCTCTGTGCTAACATTAGTCATGATGAGGGCATACATAGACATTTTGACTTCAGAAGGTTCACTACAAGTTGAAATTGTTGAGCTCTAAGCCCCATCACTTTCTGCTGCATTCAGAATATTATCATAAGTCTTTTCAAACTGTCATGGATGATGATTTACAATAATTAAAATTTATAATTCAGTTTACAACCAAGATAGGAATTTGCTTTGGCAGGCTCTAAAAACAGAGGGCACCATAATAACATAAGAATGGCCACATTGGGTCAGACCAGTGGTTCATCTAGTCTAGTATCTTGTCTTGTGACAGTGCCCTATGCCAGATGCTTCAGAGGGAGTGAACAGAGCTGGGCACTTTATCCAGCGATCCGTTCCGTCAACCAGGCCAGCTTTTAAAGTCAGAGGTTTAGGGACACCCAGAACATGGGGTTGCATCCCTGAGCATCTTTGCTAATAGCCATTGATGGATCTGTCCTCCATGAATTTACCTAATTCTTTTTTGAACTCACTTATACTTTTGGCCTTCACAACATCCCCTGGCAATGAGTTTCACAAGTTTACTGTGAGCTGTGGGAAGAATTACGTTTGTTTGTGTGTTTGTTTGTTTTAAACTTGTTGCCTATTAATTTCATTGGGTGACTTCTGATTTTTGTATTATGTGAAAGGGTAAACAACACTTCTTTATTCACAGTCTCCACATCATTCATGATTTTGTAGACCTCTATCTCATTCCCCCTCTGCCATCTCTTTTCCAAGATGAACAATGAGAGTGTTTTTAATTTCTCCACCATGAGTAAAATAAGATTGAAGATCTGAATCAAATCAACAAAACCAAAACATTTACGTTTTCTCCGAACAGTGCATACCATTCTGCATCATAAATATTTCTGTACTAAAGCAAGCCAAAAAGATGGCACATTAACATGTCTAGCAGAAGGGTCATCCTGCAGTGGAAGCCATCTCCCCCAAAATGTGCAGCTCCTATATGAAAGCTCCCCAAAAAAGGAGAGCTAATGCAGATTAGTTTCCCCAATTTCCATGTTCTGCCTACTCAGCTGGGGACAACACATTTTGTGGCATTTAGTCTTGTGCATAGATTAACAAATACCCTTCTGTACTCAGATATCAGTCCTGCAGAGGGAGACCAATTGGTTCTGGGCTCAGTCTCTGACCTTGTTGGAAAAACAATTTTCTGATACTCCAAAAGTAATAAAACTCCACTCTTGGATCCTAGCTTTGGGTGTAGAGAGACCAATATAGCTGATGAGCAAGCTAAGAATGTAGAAGTCACATGATGGGAGGGTGAATAGGATGCATCCTATCTTCAACTGCCAATTCCTTTTATTACGCATTGAGTGAGGAGCAGTGACTATATTGTATGTTTAGATTATGGCCAATAGTTTATGCAAAGGGAGGGTAGTGTGTATTCAGTATGTGGTTTTGCATATTGTTTTCTCTTGGGGGAAAATCTTATTGATTGAAATTCAAATATAGGTGGTTTCCTGTGTTTCTTCTCTTGTGCCTTATCACAGAGTACTGGATTACGGTCCAGTGATATTGCTGACTGGCGTAATCCTTTACCATAAGAGCTCCCTGCTTACACAATAGGGAAAGGCCTACCCCTAGTTGCAGAGTATGTTGGGTCCATTTAGCATACCTTCGGGTAGTCAGTGTCTCTGGATAGCAGATCCAGATCCAGATCGCATAATTTCACTGTTAAATCTATGCAGTCTTATGGAGTTCCTGAAGACCACACTGGTCAAGATGTGTGTAAATGGGCTACTACTTAATTGTTGTCATTAAACATGTAGCGCATTGTCTATGGCATCTGCTCTGCCTGCAGGCAGGGTGCATGCTTCAATGCTAGCCTAGATAAAAGGAGCAGATGTGTCTTGTCTTTTGCCTCCTCCTTTAGGAGACTAACTCAGGCTCCATCTCTGTAGCAGCTTTAACTAAGTTTACCTCTTTATTGCATCAGCAGCATATCTTGTGATATTTTAAGTAGGGTGACCAGATGTCCCGATTTTATACGGACAGTCCCAATTTTTGGGTCTTTTTCTTATATAGGCTCCTATTACCCCTCACCCCTGTTCCGATTTTTCACATTTGCTGTCTGGTCATCCTGATTTTAGGTTACTTTCAAAACCTTTCTGCTTTTAAATTTCTCTCTCCATGACAAGCCTTGGCACCATTATCAGTACTAGATTTGATGCATGGAGAAAGCTGACTATTTACAACAGCCGCATCATTTCCTCAATATGCAGATTACCTTTTGATATAGTGATTGGGAGGGTCTTCAGTGCACCTCTTATGTGGTGGCAGAATGTGTCTTAGAGAGGCTTGTCTTTTAAGACATCATTAATTTGTTTTACATTTCATTAACGAAGCAGGGACCAGGCTATAGAGTAACTGTGATGCTTTAAGAAAGCATACATGAATCAAACTAGCTTTAGTGCATGGTGGCAACATGAAGGAAATTTGACAGATTTTCCCCCTATATTTTGATATAAGTTTCCTTTCAACTTTGGCATCTCATTTCAGTGCAGTTGGATGCCGTTTACAGCATCAGGACAATTTCACAGGTGCCTAGACAAATGTTAACACCTCAGTGAACATACATATATACATACACGCTCACACATACACACTGCTTTGAGTAAATGGCTTGATAATTCTTCATCTTAGATGCCTCTAAATTAGTTGCTTCACTGATGGCCATATTGATACTACAAGAAAGATCTCTCCTAGGTCCTTTCACACACATGGCCTGCTCAGGACACAGCAAATCTATGGATGTGTCATTGCCACAGTTATTCATTGTCTTGAGCTACTTCTGTTTCTCAGTGCTGACCGAGATAGTGAATATATTCTTCAGTTTTCTCAGGAAATGTTTTTAGCCACCTGATAATTTGACACCCCCAGCTCAGTCAGTGAGACAGATTCTTGTCTCCATTCCCATTGCTTTGCACTCCACATGTGCTACGTAGGATTTGGTTTCTGCCTGTAACTGGCCAGTAGAGAATTTCTCTAGTGGCAGTAAACTTTCCTTTGGCATAAAGTCAGCTGTGCATGCCACAACAACCCCAGAACTGCTACTCTGATTCCCCAGTAGTGAGTGATCGCTTAGGGATCATAAACTGGTGGCATGACTTAAGGCTGACCCTAGGCAGCTTTATCCCAATTCCTCTGATGAGTAGGTTTTTCTCTGAGGGCCTCTGTGCCAGTATTTCTTCTGCAATTGAGCAAAAGGATTTATGGAAGCTCTGGTTTATGTAATATAGCTTTCAGTGCATTCAACAGTTCTATGCACAATGTTGATATTTGGAATGGGAAAATAATTAGTTCTCCAAGTAATCTTATGTGAGGACATTTCCTTAATGCCTTAAATTGTATATACTTTAGAGGTATTGCCACATATGGCTAATTTTTTTAAATCTACAGTTCCTATAAGCTAACCATCTGGAAAGTTGTTGCCTAGTAACAGGCTGTGTAAGAGGCTGATCCCTAAAATGTGCATACCTGTCTAGGCAGCGCAAAGCTCAAGTATTCAAGAACGTAGTATACACATACCTAATGATGTTTCTAGACATGTTTTGGCTGCTTTCCAGAGTGTCTTGTGCCATGATTATTTTTCTGCTCGTACAACTAGTGCTTATTGTCTCAAGGAACTGTAATGCCTGCAGCTCCTCAGAATGAGGTGGTTGTTTGAGGTTTCCATGGTTACAGACAAGGCAAGAGGCTGTGCACATTTTAAAGACTTTACTATGAGATCAATAGGAGCATAAGACATATGTTGTTATGCAAATCGATACATCCTTAAAATAAACAGTGTTTAGTTGCATAACTTAATTGGTCACTAGCTGATCAATAGTTTTCTAGTTGATTTTACTAAATAGTCTGTCCTGGAATACACCAATCAAATTTCTAACCTTCTGATTCTGATTTTACAAATTTAGGTTATTTACTATGTAAAAGAAAGCTGAATCCCTTTTGTAAAACCAAAAAGGGAGATGCATTCATATATCTAAGATGGAATAAATTTATATTCTGTATGATTCAGATATCTGTTTTAGTCCTCAAAAGAAGCTTTAGGAGAATTCAAACATCTGTCCTTTGAATATTTGTTTCATCTTAATACTATATTGTGTCATAATTTCTGAAGCCATCCCTTTAAGGACACTAAAAGACTTTAGTGAGTCCTTAAAGTGCCAGTTAGTCTCTTTTATGTCACAGAGATTGTCAAATATCTCCACAGGGTTGTATGTCCAAACTCTGCCTACTGTAGAGTTTTCCAGACTACTCCAGATTTTGTATATGCATCCGTAGAAGTAGGCTGTAGCCCATGAAAGCTTATGCTCTAATAAATTTGTTAGTCTCTAAGGTGCCACAAGTACTCCTGTTCTTTTCCAGATTTTTTGATATAAGTTCTCAATTAGCCTGTAATACAAGTTTTAGACCATTTATTCAGTTTGAGCCTAAATGGATTGAGGAACTGATTAGGAACACAAATAGAAATAAATGGTCAATTGAAGGAGACTAAAGTGGATTGCCCAAAGGATTTGTAGTGAGACATGTTGTTTTAATACTTTAATGAACTGGAAAAGAGGGCGAAAATTGAGATGGTAAAATTTCAAATGACACAATTTAGGCTACTCAAGACTACTAATGTTATGAGGAACTTCCAAAGATCCTAACAAAGTTAGACAATTGGGCAAGACTGGCAGGTGAAATTAAATGTAGACAAATGTAAAGTAGCACGCTGGAAGGAACAAGTGGAGTTACTCGTAAATATTGGGTTCTAAATTAGTTGCAATAACTCAGGAAAATGTTTAGGGTATAACTGTGAATAGTTCGATGAAAGCATTTCCTCAGTATTGGTTTAAAAAAAAAAGGCAAACAAATGCTAGCTTGCTTTAGGAATAGGATAGAGAATAACACTGTAATGTTACCATACTATTATTGATAAGATGAGATGCTTGAATGCAGTTCTTGCTGATCCATTTCAAAAATAATATAACAGAATTAGAAGAGGTCTAGAGAAGGGCAAGTAAAATGATTATAGACATGGAAATATTGGGACAGTTTAGATAAGTTGTGACATAAGGGTATATAAAATAATGAAATCTATAAAGAAGGTCAGTTGGGTGTTCTTATTTACCTTTTATTGTAGAAGAATAACAAGATGATGTCTTATAAAGTTAAAAATCAACACATTTTAAAATGAAAGGCAATATTTTTTGAACAATGTATAATTAATCTTTAAAGTCACTGCCCCAGGTACTATTGAAACAAAAAGCTCAATAATATTAAAAAAAGAGACATTTATGAATATGAAAATCTGCAATTAAACTTGTTAGAATAAAAATGTATAAGGGATTGCAACCATTATGCTTTAATATATAAAAATATGTTTTTCCTCTACCCCTGTTCCACATGCCCTGATGGCTTTCACATATTGGTTTATTTTGTTGTTTTCAGTGTGGGGCATGTGTGTTCTAAATGGGTGGATGAAAACGATTTGTCAATGATTGCTAGATTTCAGTGTCACCATTTACATGTGTGAATTTGCAGTAAAAATATATTTCAGTAATTACATCTTATTTTTAGTCTGTTCTAGATATGGATACCTTTTCAAAAAGCATTGTGAAGTTTGATCTGAGCAGTGCTAATTCCAGGATGTGGCTGTCACTAGTATAGATGATGGTTATATCTCTGTCATCTGTCCGTCATTTTCATGCCCTTTTCCTGCTAGCAGGCATTCTTGCTAGAGTAGATACTGTTCCGGTTCTAAGACTAATTTCAGGAACCTCTCTCCAAGTGCTTTGTTGCAGTAATAGTCTCAATCAGTTGACATAGGAATCCATCTGACTAGATGCCGGCTTCCTGGGGTTGTCTGTCTTAAACCAGTGAGTCTTTTGGGAGGGAGGAACATTTCAGCTAACTTCCATCTTGTCTCCATTCTTAAGAGCTCTAGACTATTTGGATGTTCTGTACTCAAGGAGCAGTTTCAAAAGAAATCTCTTCCAGTGCCAACCTCCCAGTTGAATCTCAAGCTTGGTGCATGTCTCATTAAAGGTAGTGTCTTGAGTAAGGTCAGGTCACTGCTGTGCCAACCCATTGTTTATAAAGGTGTCAGCATATCAGTGAAGAACAAATTACTCTTGCCTGTTAGTTTCTTTCGTATGGTGACTCCAGTATAGACACCATCTAAATTACCCTATTTGATTAACAGACTCTGGCAGAATGGCTAGAAGTAAGTATAAGGTTTTTTCCTCTGGCTTTGGAAGTTCTCAACTAGTTACAGATTTCCTGACTGCCTAGAAATTGCAGACATAGAAATCTGGATTAGTTACCACCTGATGCAGGGGACTTGCTATGTCACAGAAAACAATTAGCAGGTAAGAAATTAGCTTTACTTTGTTTTTTTAAAGGTCTGTTTAAAACCACAATTTCCCCCTCATTTTTAACCAACAGGTTCGCCATAAAACGTCACAGAAGGTTTATGCAATGAAGCTTCTTAGTAAATTTGAAATGATAAAAAGATCGGATTCAGCCTTTTTCTGGGAAGAAAGAGATATCATGGCCTTTGCCAACAGTCCCTGGGTGGTTCAAGTAAGGAGTGTTTTTCTATTGTTTTTAAATTTAAGTTAAATCTATTTAATTTTGGGGTCAGTTTTGAATATGCATATACATTCAAATAATGGGTCAGATTCTGATCTCAATTTAGAAGTCACATCAGTGTAACTGAGTTGAGAATCGGGATCACTGGATTTTTTTTTTTTAAGTTTATATTTGTCCATATTGATAGGCTAACTTTTAGCTTGATCACTTCAGCTGCAGTATAAAATTAAATGGAATTTTCAAACAGCCTCAAATGTGTACTCTACTTGAAATTGTAATATTTTTTGTATAAAGGGAAAATTGTGAGTCGGATTGCAGTTGCAAAAAATATGTGAGCGAACTGAATTTTTTCTACTAATCTATTCTGCCAGATTAATTTTATTAGTGTTTGTAATGTGGCTCAATCATGAGGTCACAAACATTGCATTGTGTCATTACGGAATATATTAGGGAGAAGGAAAGTGGATTTAAGTACAAAGTATCTATTTATGCACCCATGTACCTCAATAATCTGTAACAATGAAAACCTAAATGCAGGAAAAAATTCTTGGTACTTTTAATTTAAGAATTAAATAGTTCTAACTTGAAACATTTTCAAGTGTGTAGATGTGATTCTCTGTATGTAAAAGGTAAATACAGCCATCTCATTTTAATACTGGCCACTGACCAATTACATAGTAATGGCATGACCTTACTTGGGCTGTTTTCAAATGGATGGGATCTTGAGGTGAAAGTCCTAGAGTGCATTCAGTGAAACCCTCTAAAATAATTCGTAAAGAAATAAACTTACTTTCAATATACCAGTAACCTAAAATATTAACTGTACTAATAATTAAATATAGCTTGGTATATATTACAGTTAATCACTTCATGCATCTCCACTTCACAGCACATTAACCTGCATTTATCATTTCTACTTTTGCTTAGCGATGTTAGAGGAGTAATGTATTCCAAATAATAATAATGTAAATATTTAGGAGCTATAACATAATACAGAAATGAAATTTCAAAGCAATTTTAGAGACACCAGCCTCTGTTTAGCTATTTCCAGTACTCTGAATTGTACTTGTATCTCTGAGGGAGCTGACATTTCAATGATGCCTCATTAGACTGGGTTTCATGCTGAGAAACAGAATGAGATGCACTCAATAAATGGAATAAATAAGAAATTAGTAGTTTTTTTAAGATTGTGAGATAAGGCAGTTTTAAAGTTTAGCAGATGTTAGATTCCTGTTAAATTAAGCAAAGTCTTTATTAGAAACTTTAAAAAAAATTGAACTTGCCTTACAACAGTCTTGAAAATCTCTGATTATCTAAGAACAGTTTAATGAAACCATAATAGAAAGATGGTTGCTTTTCAAATATCCCTCAAGTAATTTTCCTTCTTTTCTTCTGTAGCTCTTTTGTGCCTTTCAAGATGACCGATACTTGTATATGGTAATGGAATACATGCCGGGTGGAGATCTTGTAAATCTTATGAGCAATTATGATGTGCCTGAAAAATGGGCCAAATTTTACACAGCTGAAGTTGTCCTTGCTTTGGATGCAATTCACTCCATGGGCTTGATACACAGAGATGTGAAGCCTGACAATATGCTTTTGGATAAACATGGGCATCTGAAGTTGGCAGATTTTGGCACCTGTATGAAAATGGATGAAGTAAGTATGCAAATTAAATATTTTATCTACCACAAAGATAGAGAATGTTCAGGTTTTATTTTATTGTAAATTACTCAGGGATATAAGGAATAAAGGAATGTTCAGCTAATTGTGCTTCTTGATTGGCAGAATATTCCTTGTTATCTAATTTTAAGTAGAGGGAAGGACCTTCTGTGTTTTGTAACATTGGCCCATAATAAACTATTCTGGGATGGCGACAAAGGAAAGAGACCTACTTTTTGTTATTTCTGGGAGCATGTATGTTTATGAATTTCTGTGTGTTCATTCTTTAGCCAATGTTTGAACAGCTCATGAGACAACTCCTAATTTCAACATTAGTAATCTTGGAGCAGTTTATAAACTGACACTTTGGTATAAATGAAATTGTTACTGAAGAGGCAACAATTTACATAGTCCCATATATTCATTACATATATAATTGCTCCGACAGCACCCCCTAGTGGTTTTCAACTTAAAAATTTAGATTAAAGTAAAGTGACTAATGAAGTGTGATGCACTGATTGGGACTACTTATTGCTAGTATTCAAAATATTCTATTTTTTCATTGCCCACATGTTAAAATGTACTGCCTAATGGACCACATTCTTTAATGTGATAGTTTCAAGATAAACTCATATGACTATAAAAAAGCCTTATTTGGACTACTAATAACATTTTAAAGCAGACTTTTAAAATCTTCTGTATTTTTCAGTTTACACTTTGTTCTTGTTAAGTGAAGAGTAAAAAGTAAACAGTGAAATTACTCTGTAACTACACATATTTCCCCCCCCCCCCGTTGTGTTTTACTCTACAAAGGTACCGTAAGTTGTCATGAACTTTGTGTTATGTTCATTACCCTTCATTTTAAAATGTTTCTCTAATATTTTAATATTGGTGTTCCTTTGTTTTATCAGCTTTGACTTAACAGGAGTTTATTTTGGCCTGAAGGATACTACCTTACTGCTTTCTTCTGCTATGTTGTGCTAGAATTTGCATCTAGTACTTATACAAAATAGGTTCTTCTTCCTTTGCAACTTATTTAACTTCTTTTCTCCAGTATTTTTTTTTTTTTTTGGTAATATATTTTAGAGTAATACCCTTTTATAGTAACTGCAAAATGTACTCTGAAATACAGGTGTCTTTTTTCCTCATATGGTATTTTATAAGCTTATTGAGAAATGTAAAAGTCTTCATTTCTAGTATCATTTAGTTACTTCATTTTGTTAATGCCACAGTGATTCTATTCCACAGGTAGATGGGTTGTTTATCTTAATTTGATTATTTGGGAGACAAGATGGCGGAGGTAACATCTTTTAATGGACCAACTTCAGCAGTTGGTCCACTAAAAGATATTACCTCACCCACCTTCTCTCTCTAATATCCTGGGACCGCCATGGCTTACATACACTTACTTTGATTATGTAAGGCTGCTGACTGGCAGAGTTAATTTATTTTTATATTAGTTATATATGTTGCCAGGTTGTTACTGTAAGTCTAAATATTTTCAGGGTGCTTTTGAATAAGTGTCCTTTTAAATGTTATATCCAAATAAATAAATAAATATAATGGAACCGTGTAGCAGTAAATGTCCGATAGGGTTGTCCAATCTGTACTGATATTATTAGGCTACATATTAGGTGGCTTATGCCTTCGGGCTTTGCATCTTTCATTGTACAAATTCTATAAGGCTTTCCAGGTTCCCATTCTCTGAACAGATTCTCTGATCCTTTCCCTGTATAGATATTCAGAACCCTGACTGACACTTTGCTTGCAGTAAGCCAAATTTGTTTAGTTGTTTGAGACTAAACTTAATGTGATAATGGGCCTCGTTTTACTTTTAATTGAAATAAGGTAAAAATAGTATTTGATCTGCTTAGTATGAACCCTTAACTTGTTTTTCTTCAAGTGCTTGCTCATACCCATACCATGTTAGGTGCGTGCGCACAGCATGGACTATTGCTGGAGATTTTTCCCTCAGAGATATCCGTCAGGTTGACTCTAGCACCCTCTGTGTAGTGGTATACGGGGCGCCACTGGCCTCACACGCACTCAGTTCCTTCTTACCGCCCCTGGTGGTTACTGGAATAACTCCTCTTGCTTCAGCCACTGGTCTCTGGACCTTCAGTACCAGATGGTGGAAGTGAGGAGTACCACTCCCCTTGGTCACCTTGGGAGGACTCATCGTCTGAGTCTTAGGTGGAGCCCTACACCCAGCGCAAGTGCCACCACTGGTACCTGCCCTATGTGCTTCTGGACCTCAGTGCAGGTCTCCCCACCAATACCTGGCCAGGTGGACAATGGCCTATGCAATGGCCATTCAGAAGTCCATGGGGGTTTCCCTCCGTACCATGTCCATCTTCTCACCTGTCATACTCAGTTGCTTCTGAGGGGCGGGATCCCGCTTCACTCCTCTCGGCACTGGACACCAACTCCCAGTACTGATGCACAAGACGTGGGCCACATGGAGGTAATTAAAACTGAAGATGAGAAAACAGCCCTGACCTTCCAGTAGAGGCCTCTTCTTCTTCCTCCTCCTCCTCCCCAGATGAGGACATCTCGGGACCGAGTGGCTCAGTGCTGCAAGGTGACTTTAGAGCCCATCAGGAGTTTCTGAAGCGGGTAGCAGCTAACCTTGGGATAGAGATTGAGGAGCTCTAGGAATTCTCTCTCAGCCTCATTGACTTTCTAGATGCAGCAGCACCATTTAAGGCGGCCCTACCCATTAACAAGGTGGTAATGGGTCTGGTCAGAGCCCTGTGGCAGACCCCATCTTTTCTTCCTCCCACTTTGGAGAGGTATGGCTTCAACAGCCAGCCCACTTCTCGGCTCCACCACTGAGACAGGACCTGTACAAAAGAAAGAGCAGAGGTTACAAGCGCCATCAGTTGCTCCCATCCACCTCAACCTCACTGCCAGGATTGCATAGCTACTCTGGTGGACCCAAGCAGGCTTTTAAAAGGTGTGCCCAAGGGCTCTATACCAGTTTCCGCCTCGGATCCTTGCTCCTCCTGTGTTTCTGGACTGATCCCACTTCAGTTCGGCGTGGTCCCACATCACATCAGGCCACTGGGTTCTAAGTACAGTGGTGTATGGTTATACCCTGCAGTTTTCATCCACTCCTCTCTCCCACCCCTCATCCCTGTCCCTCTTCAGTGACCCTTCTCACAAGCAACTCCTGCTCCAGGAGCTGCAGATCCTCTTACCGGTGGGGGCTGTGGAAAGAGGTACCTCAAAAATTGAGAGGGAAAAAGTTTTACTCACGATATTTCCTAATCCCAAAGGCCCAGGGGGGCTTTTCCCCCATCCTGGACCTGCATCGTCTCAACAATTATCTCAAGAAACTAAGGTTCCGCATGGTCTCCCTGGCCTCAATCATTCCCTCCCTGGATCCAGGGGCCCTCAACTTGAAGGACACTTATTTTCACATTTCTATCTTCCATGGCCACAGAAGATTTGTCAGATTTATTATAAACCAGACTCCTTACCAATTCACCATTTTCCCTTTTGGCCAGTCCTCAGCCTCCTGGGTTTTTACGAAAGGCATGGCGTTGGTAGCTACCTTTCTTAGAAGGCGAGGCGTTCAAGTCTACCCATATCTCAATAACTGGCTGATCAAGGGTCATTCAGAGGCTGAAGTAAAGAAAAGCATCAGCCTGGTCCAAGCCACCTTCCAAGCACTGGGCCTGTTGTCAACAGAAATAGACTCATTCCAGTACAGAGAATAGAGTTGAGTCGAGCACTGCCACGATAAACTCAGGCCCGAGCCTTCCTTCCAAGGATGTGATTCCAGACTTTGTCGGACCTGATATCCAAGGTCATGGCTTAACTGATCACAATAGCTTGGGTTTTCCTCAAGCTACTGGGACACATGGCCGCGTACACTTACAGGCTATGGCACGCAAGGCTGTGCCTCAGGCCTCTGCAGATGTGGTTAGCTTCAGTGTACTCTCTGAACAGTCACTACTTGGACTCTGTGTTTGCTGTCGAGCCCCAGTCCTTGCCTCCCTTGACTTGTGGAAGGACCCCCGGATGGTAATGGCGGATGTTCCCTTTGTCACCCTCCAGCCATCAGTGTCCCTAGTTTCAGACGCTTCAGACCTAGGTTGGGGAGCCCACCTTGATTAACGCAGGGCCTGTGGTCCCAGTAAGAACTCTCCTTGCACATAAATGTCTGGAAGCTCAGAGCTGTCTGCTTGGCTTGCCAAGTGTTCCTTCCCCAGATCGCAGGCAAGGTAGTGCAGGTACTGACAGCACCATAGCCATGTTCTCCATCAGTAAGCAGGAAGGAGCATGCTCCTCTGCCTTGTGTCAGGAGGACATCTGTCTATGGGACTTCTGCATGAAGGACTCCATCCACCTCAAGGCTTCTCATCTTCTGGAAGCCCAGAATGCCCTGGCAGACTACCTCAGCAGATATTTCTCCTCTCACCATGAGTGGTCCCTTCACCCAGGGGTCATCTGGTTCATCTTTCAAAAGTGGGAAATCTCTCTAGGTTGACCAGTTTGCAGCCAAGCAGAACTGGAAATGCCATCAGTTTTGCTCACTGCATTGGGCACAGTCTGGGCTCCCATGCCTTCCTCCTTCCATGGACAGAGCTCTTATTCTACGCATTTCTACCAGTTCCTCTGATTCACAAGGTGCTTCTGAAAATCAAGCGAGACATGGTGAGAGTTATTCTTATAGCCCTGGCATGGCCGCACGAACACTGATTTGGCACACTGCTAGACTTATCAGATAATGTTTTCACCCCTCAGCTCATAGATTAGTACCCCCGCTACTGCTCCCACTCTGTCTGGACCTGATCTCACAAGATCAGCCATGTGCTCCACCTGAACTTCGGGTCCCTTCACTTGACTGCATGGAAGTTATATGGCTGAACCCGATGGAACAAGCCTGTTCAGAACAAGTTCGACAGGTCCTTCTGCGTAGTAGGAAGTCGTCCACTAGGGATACCTACCTCACGAAATGGAAGCATTTCTCAATATGGTCATCCCAAATGGGGCCTCTCTCCGACTCGGTCTTCCCTTCAATGTGTTCTGGATTACTTTCTCCATCTAAAACAACAAGGTCTAGCCTTCACATCTGTCAAGGTGCATCAAGCAGCAATTTCAACTTTCTACCCGCTGGTGGGCGGTAAGTCATTTTTTTCTCACGAGATGACTGTTCTTTTTCTTAAGGAATTGGAGAGACTTTACCCTCAGGATTGCAAATTTATCCCTCTCCCCCCCCCCCCCCCCATGGGATTTAAACCTGATCCTATCAAAACTCACGGGCCCTCCCTTTGAGCCTCTAGCATTGTGCTTTCTGTTGCTTCTCTCCTGGAAGGTCACCTTCCTGGTAGTGTTTACCTCAGCCAGATGGGTCTCTTGAAATCAGGGCCCTGACATTAAAACCACCGTACACCTTGTTCTTCAAGAACAAGGTCCAGGTGCACTCCCATTCAGCCTTCCTGCCCAAGTTTTGCTGTTCCATAGCAACCAGGCCATTTTACTGCCAGTCTTCTTCGCGAAGCCTCACAAGAATTCAGAAGATCAGTGGCTTCACTCATTGGATGTTAGGCATCTCCTCGCCTTCTACCTTGAGAGGACTAAACTGTTCCACAGATTTACACAATTCTTTTGTGGCAATCACAGAGAGGATGAAAGGCCTACCAGTTTCAGCCCAGAAAATATCATCCTGGATAACCTCCTGTATTTGCGATTGCTGAAAGCAATCCAATCCATCTGCAGGGCTGCAACCTGGTCATCAATGCATACCTTCTCATCCCACAACGCCATCACCCAACAGTCTCGTGAGGACGTGAGGTTCAGGAGAGCAGAGTTGCAGTCCTCTTCTGCATGAACTCCGAGCCCACTGCCTTGGGTACTGCTCGTGAGCCACCAAACGTGGAACGGACGTGAACAGGCACTCAAAGAAGAGAAAATGGTTACTGACCTTCCGTAACTATTGTTCTTTGAGATGTATTGCTCATATTCATTGCATCATCCATCCTCCTACCCGTCTGTCAGAGTTAACTGGCAAGAAGAAACTGAGAAGGTGTGGAGTTGGCGGCGCCCCTTATACTGGCTCATAAGCGTGGGGCACCAGAAGGCGCTGGAGCTGACCCGATGGATACCACTGAGGGAAAAATTTCCAGCAATGGTGCACGCAGCGTGCACACACCTCATGTGGAACGGACGTAAGCATCACATCTTGAAGAGCAACAGTTACAGAAGGTCAGTAACCATTTTTTATGCCACGTTTATTTTTTAAAGAGCTCCTGGTTTTGTCTGCAGCCTTTGCTTTTGGGTACTGTTGTGGGGCTTGGGATAGAAGACAGGTAGAAAAATGTCTTCATTACTATGGAATTGTGACACTACCTTAGGGAGAAAGGCCATGTGAGGTCTGAGTTGCACCTTGTCCTTGTGGAAGAACATGTAGGATAGATCAGAGGTAAGGGCCTTTAACTCAGATACTCTCCTGGCTGATGTGATGGTGACCAGGAAGACTACCTTCCATGACAAGTAGAGAAGGGAGCAAGTCACCAGCGGTTCAAATTGGGGATCCCATTAATCTGGAGAGGATCAAGTTAATGTCCCGTGCTGGAAGAGACTGTCTAACCCGAGGATATATCCATTCCAGTCCCTTAAGGAAACATTCTACCATAGCGTTAGCGAATATGGAGCATCCAGACGTGCCTGGATGGAAGGCCAAGATAGCAGTAGTGTACCTTGCTGGATGACGCTGCCAGGCTTTGTTGGTTGAAGTGCAGAAGGTACTCCAGGATGAGTGGTATAGACGTCTGGAGTGGAGGCTCATTCCACAAGGGCACAGGCGTCCTCAGCCGTGTTCCTGGCCCAAGTCCCGATACAGGAAATCTGTAGGGCAGCTACTTGGTCCTCAGTACATACGTTCATCTCTCACTGTGCCATCACACGGCACACTAGAGATGATGCAGCTTTTGGCAGAGCGGTGCTCCAATCAGCACTATCCAGCATTATCCAATTCCTTAACGCCAACTCCACCTCCGGGGTAGAGCTTGGAAGTCACCTGACTGGATTCGACATGAACAAGCACTCGAAGAATAAAATAACTCGAGGGGGGCGGGGAGCTTGGCAGGCCTCAGCAAATCTGGAGTCACTGGAATAAACCTAGTTGAAGCTTGAATTTAGGGAAGTTGAACTCGTATCACTTTGAACCAGTGTGCTAGCAGACCTGACATTGACTCTACTTTTATTGATCAGCTAAGAGCAAGAAGTATGGATAGTCAGGGCCTTTATGTTGCCAAATTAATGAGGTACTAGCAAGTGTTTTTTAGGGATAAAACCTGTGCTTGGCTTTAAAAATTGTATTTTCTTGTAGAGCTTAGCCTTCCCATTCTTCCAAAATAGCTTTTCCTTTAATTTATATTGGTCTCAAACATTAAAATAAAAACAAAACAAGACCAAAAAACTCAGCCCCCAACTGGACTTAGTGCCTAACCAAAAAAAAGTTGTGTCTGTATTGGTCTGCTCTTCTAGGGCCTAATCCAAAGCACATTGAAGTCATTTGAGTCATTGACTTCAGTGGGCCTGATCCCATAGTATGCATGCTCAGCTTTGTTAATACTGGTGGAACCTAGGCTAAGTCACATTTCCTTTTTAATTTTTTTTTTCAATCTTGAAAGATATGCTTTAAAAAAGAAATAATAGGAGTTACCAGGAATAGTCATTTTGTCAGAAAGCACTTCTGGAATAGGAACTTTTGAAGGCCTTAAATGTTTCCCAAACTACTTACTTTGGGACATGTTTTTCTCAAAATAACATAAATGAGTTAATTTTAATTTTGGTGAAGCACTCGGTTTATTGTATTGTTTCAATTAAATGGATTATTACTTGCAATTTTTTGCAATTACGTAGACTGGTATGGTGCGCTGTGATACAGCTGTTGGAACACCTGACTACATATCGCCTGAAGTCTTGAAGTCACAAGGAGGTGATGGCTGCTATGGACGGGAGTGCGATTGGTGGTCTGTAGGAGTTTTTCTCTTTGAGATGCTTGTTGGTGAGTAATAATTTAATTCATTAATTCACTCTCTCTCTCTCGGAAACTTCTATTCAAGAGCTTTTATGATTCAATTATCCTTATATAGCAACAAGTAAGACATATGGGTGCATCAAGACAGTTCAGCCTGTGATTGCTTCTGCTTTTGGCTAATTCTGGTACTCTCCAATCAGGATTTTCCATTGTAAAGCACTGGACCATTAGGGCATGTAATGTATTTGAATATTAGAGCCATTATAGAGGATCCTAGCCATCCAAGGTTGTAAACCAACCTTGTAGTCTAATATCAGAGCACTGGTGAGGAGTTTGGAACTGAGCATGGTTACTCACTATCCATACCAGCATGTTCTGGGAACACTGCAGGAACAGATGTTTTTAAGGTTCTGGGGGCAGGAAAGCTCCTCCCAAGTCTGCAGTCATTGAAACATTAGTTCCTCTGAGGATGAAGAGAAATTGACTTATCAAGGCTAATTAGTAAGTTGCATCCCGGGAACAATTTAATCAATGTACTTTAATAGTTAAGGTGTTAAGTCTGTCCTGTAGTGCCATGACAGAATGTCATTTTCATTTCTATTTTGTGGTTGGGACCTCTTTTTTTTCTCCTCCAGTACATTATCAAATGAAATGTGGGGAACACCAGTATTTTGAGGGTCTGAGTTTTTATCGTTGAGGGGCTCACTAGCTCAGTTTTTTCTATAATCTGGGGTTTCATTTGGGAGAATTAATGATACTTCATGGTTTGTATATATTTTCCTCTCCTATGGCCCATCTTGTTTGTGATGCTTCTAATTACCACGTTTCTCCATCTCTGTTAATTTTTTCCCCCTTTTATTCCTCAACCTCATTTTCTTCTCTTCTGCATGCTTTTCTCTTCTTTGCTTCTTTCCTGTTTGTCTCAGCGTGTCTCTTGGAACCATAGAAATATAGGGTTGAAAGGGACCTCAAAATTCTCCCTGCCTAGAGGCAGGACCAAGTTTACCTAGACCATCCATGACAGGCATTTGTCTAACCTGTTATTAAAATCCTCTAATGACTGAGTTTCAACAACATCTCTTGGTAACCTATTTTAGTACTTAACCACCCTGATAGTGAGAGAGTTTTTCCTAATATGTAACCTAAATCTCCCTTGCTGCAGATTAATCTGATTACTTCTTGTCCTACCTTCAGTGGACGTGGAGAACAGTTGATCACCATCCTTTATATAACAGCCCATAACGTATTTGAAGACTGTTATCAGATTCCTCAGTCTTATTTTCTGAAGAAGAAAACATGCCCGTTTTTTTTTTTACCCTTTCCTCATAAGTCAGGTTTTATAAACCTTTTATCATTTTTGCTGCTCTCCTCTGGACACTCTCGAATTTGTCCAAATCCTTCTTTGTGTGGCACCCAAAACTGGACACAGTAGTCAGTCTGAGGCATCATCTGTGCTGAGTAGAGCAGGACAGTTACCTCCCATGTCTTCCGTATGATACTCCTGTTAATGCATCCCAGAATGACATTAGCCTTCTTTTTACAGCTGCATCACATTGTTGACTTGTATTCAATTTGTGATCCACTATAACCCTGAGATCTTTTTCTGCAGTACAACTGCCTAGCCAATTATTTCCTATTTTGTATTTGTGCATTTGATTATTCCTTTCTAAGTGTAGTACTTTGAATTGTCTTTATTGAATTTCATCTTGTTGGTTTCAGGCCAATTATCCAATTTATCCAGATTGTTTGGAGGATAGGATTAGAATTCAAAAGTGCTTGCAACCCCTCCTAGCATGGTGTCTTCTGCAGATTTTATAAGCATCCTCTTCACTCCTTTCTCCAATTCATTAATGAAACTATTGAATAGTACTAGACCAGGAAACACCTGGAGGACCCCACTAGATAAGTCCTCCCAGTGTGACGGGAAACCACTGATATCTTGGTCTTTCAACCAGTTGTGCACCCACCTTTCAACAATTTGATCTAGACCACATTTTCCTAGTTTGCTTAAAAGACTCTAATTTGGGATGGTGTCAAAAGCTTTACTAAAATCCCCTCCGTCCACTAGCCCTATCAAAGAAGGAAACTAGGTTGGGTTGGTGTGATTTGTTCTTGACAAATCCATGTTGGCTAATACTTATCACTTTATTATCCTCTAGGTGCTTATAAATTGTTTAATAATTTGCTCCAGTATCTTTCCAGGTATCATAGTTAGTCTGACTGGTCTATTATTACCTGGGTCCTCTTTGTTCTCCTTTTTGAAGATAGGTACTATGTTTGCCCTTCTCCAGTCCTCTGGGACCTCACCCTTCTGTCCGAGACCAATACAGGTTTGAATGAGGATTCGAGTGGAAGAGGAAAATTGAGAAAGAGGCAGATTGTAATTCAGAACAGGTGGCTGTTTATTAATGGGGGATAAATCACAACTTGGGCTGGGGAGGAGCACCTTTACCAACTAACAGTACAAATTCAATTGAAATAGGAACAAGTAACCAACCAAAAATATCACCAGAGCAGTAATATAAAACAGTCTATGTACACTTAACAGCAAAGAGTCAGATAATTTACAACCAACTATTCACTGACAAACCAGAACAAACATACAAAACTGAGTAAACTGTAACAATTCGTCCTCTATACGCTACACATGAGATTGGGTATCAAGTAATAAAGAAAAAAGGCCTAACAAACAGAATATCTACAAAAATTAATATGTACATACCACACTCCAGGCGCAGCTGACCAGCAGTACAGACACCAGGGACATGATGATATGTAACCCGAGATGACACGACACGAGCCGGCTAAATCCGGAGGAGATCCTGGCTGAAAGGGTGATCAGGCCTTCCAGCTAACACGCGGACACTCCTGCTGATTTAGGCCAGTGACATAGTTTTGTTCGAAGACCCTTGCACGTGCTAGCATCTAATTGGTTCCCCGCTCCTACACCAACCAGGCTCCGAGCTGGTGCCCTCTATGCACACAGACACTGCACCCGGCACGCTAAGCTTATGCACACGGCATGCTGGAATT
Source organism: Malaclemys terrapin pileata (assembly GCF_027887155.1). NCBI lineage: Eukaryota > Metazoa > Chordata > Testudines > Emydidae > Malaclemys > Malaclemys terrapin. Next base: position 179,335,705 of record NC_071507.1, on the reverse strand, counting down.
GTAGCACACGGTACCAATGTGACCCACAATTGACCAGGCGGAAGGTTCGAGAATGGTCACACGGCCCCAATGTGTTGCACACGACACCAAGGTGATGCACATGACACCGATGTGACCTTCTGACCGACAATTGGCCATCCAGACACCATGACAGAGCATAGGGCTGCGACACCTTCCTCTATGGTTATGTCTCCACTGCAATTGAAAACCTGCAGCTGGCCCGTGCCAGCTGACTCTGGCTTGCGGGGCTGTTTAATTTCGGTGTAGACATCTGGGTTTGGGCTGGAACCCAGAGTCTAGGGCCTTGCGAGGTTGGAGGATCCCAGAGCTCAGGCTGTAGCTCAAGCCAGAACGTCTACACCACAATTAAACAGACCCACAGTCCAAGTCCCGGGAGCCCGAGTCAACTGAGGAGGGCCAGCTGCAAGTGTCTAATTGCAGTGTAGACCTACCCTATGAGCGCTCTAAGACAATCACTGATGGTTCCGGGATTGCTTCAGCTATTACTTTAAGACTTAAGCATCTTAGTGTGAATTTTATTAAAGTCTGCCCACCTGAATATATCTGACTTATCTAAATATTCTTTAACTTTTCATTTCCCTATGGTTTGTGCCCCTCCCCCCTTGTTAATATTAATTGTATTAAGCATCTGGATACAATTCTCTTTCTTACAGAGAACATAGGTACTATGTTTGCCCTTCTCCAGTCCTCTGGGACCTCACCCTTCTGTCCGAGACCAATACAGGTTTGAATGAGGATTCGAGTGGAAGAGGAAAATTGAGAAAGAGGCAGATTGTGAGCCCCCTCCCACACGCCAAACCCCTCTGCCCCACTCCCACCACATGAATTTTGTTATGTGCACCAATATGAAGGTGACATGTCACACATCACCTCCATATTGGTGCACATAACAAAATTCATTCTGCACATGGGTGAGAAAAATTAGAGGGAACACTGCGGCAGACTCGCTTCAGTTTGTCAAACAATCCTTCTTTCTGTTGCCTTCCATTCCTTCTGCTAATATAACTCTGGACACTTTTTTTTTTTTTTTTTAACACAATCCTTTGCAGCTCTTGCAATCAGGAACAGCTGTTGAATCTCCTGGCCTTGTTGATTTTCTTATTTCAAATTTTAGCTGAAAATACCTGTTCTCTCTTGGCTTCACTTCTCAATAGTTCATCAATTTTAATATATATTAAAAATAAGGCTGTAGAGCATTTTGGGATACAGTTTATATGAAAGGTGCTACACCAGGGGTAGGCAACCGATGGCACGCGTGCCGAAGGCGGCACGCGAATTGATTTTCAGTGGCACTCACGCTGCCCGGGTCCTGGTCCAGGGGGCTCTGCATTTTAATTTAATTTTAAATGAAGCTTCTTAAACATTTTAAAAATCTTATTTACTTTACATACAACAATAGTTTATTTATATATTATAGACTTATAGAAAGAGACCTTCTAAAAATGTTAAAATGTATTACTGGCACGCGAAACCTTAAATTAGAGTGAATAAATGCAGACTCAGCACACCACTTCTGAAAGGTTGCCGACCCCTGTGCTACACCAAATGAAATTGTACTACATTTTATTGTACATTAGATGCAAAGCTGAAGTACTAGTTGGAAAGCAGAGAACTGGGCTGCCAAGAGAGGGTTTGCCTTAGTTGAGGGGATACTAGGGTGGTGATGAATGGCCTTGATAGGAGCCTTTTATGATGGTGCTGAAGAGAAAAGTGGAGAGCGACCCTTTTAGGGTGAAGAAGGAGGGAACATTGGTAGACCATGGAATTTGTGCATCTGATAGATGATTTCTGTAGGAACCAAACTAGGACTAGTTGGGAGGTCACAGCAGAGTCTGAGAGTTTAATTGACACTAATGTACATACTAACTTGTTCTCTTTCTTGAAGCCTACTTGTGTTGGTTCTTCTCTTTTATATCCTCCTCAAGAGCAAAATGACTTCTGTGTATTAATTTGTAGAGACTAATAAACTTTCCACATGATGAAAATGTTCTAATTGCTGATAACCAGAATGCTTTTTTTTTTCCTGCTGAATGTTTTTCTCCTGATGGACAAAATAGGTAACTTGGTCACTAAATATATTCTTCAGGTTTCTTTTTCATTAAAGTGTGTTTCAACTCTGAAAGAGAATTATGTAAAAATGGCCGCTTGTTGGTCAATGGATCTGTTCTTTTTGCATATTCCGAGTGTTAGCTGATCACTTTCGTGACAAATACATTTTGATTGCTGTTTGTTCTTCTTAGAAGTGCAGAACTGATCCCACTAAGAGTTAATTGTGAATTCGATTCCATAACATGTATCAACCGAAGTGGTTAATGGTTCCAATCAATTACTTGTATCCAAGCCCCTTGAAATTAGTGGATTTACAAAGGTGTCACTGAGGGCATAATTGAAAGACACTGTATGAGTATGATAGATCTGTTTTCATGTGTGGAAACTTCAGTAATGATGGTGGAAATATCCTAGCTTGATTCCCCTGGGTATAGGCTTAGTTTGTAGTGCGGGTATTTACAATGAAAACTTTTTTCACCCTAAACAGAGTACATGTGGTTTAAAAAAAAAAAAAAAAAGATACAGTGAACATAGATCAACCAATCCCATTTTTATAGAGCCATTTTTCAGAATAAGCCTGAACTTTATAATTTATAGGTCTGCTTTCCTCTTTCTCTGTTTATCTTAAAATACTTAAATTTTAAATTTAAAATCTTAACATTTATGCATGTTTTATTTTAGGGGACACTCCATTTTATGCAGACTCCTTGGTAGGGACATATAGTAAAATCATGGATCACAAGAATTCATTAAGTTTCCCAGATGATGTGGAAATCTCTAAGCATGCAAAGAACCTCATCTGTGACTTTTTAACTGACAGGTAGGTGTGCCTACTACATTTGTACAATCTCTCTTATAGTGGGTGCAAACACACTTACGGTATCCTAGAACAATGGATTCCTTCTCCTTAATTGTGCTATCTAAATCATTCTCATTTTGTGAGAAATTAACATTATCTCCTGCTTTCTAGTGGCTGGCTGCTTTGCAAGCTCTGTGTTATGTTTAACTAAAACTAGTGTTTTTATGAGTACTTCTGGCAATAACTACATTGTCTACACTCTTCCTAAGAATTCAAAATTGCCGCAAAGAAAATATTTCCTAGTGCCTTGCAAACAAGATCCAAAATACAATAACAATGTTTGAAATACATTGTGAGTTCCTTGAAGCAGGGACCAACTTGTCTTGCATTCATTAAGTGCCGAGCATGTCATCAACGCTCAGTAAATAATAATGAAAAAAATACATTATCACAAATAGAGAATTTTATGCAGAGAGTTATTCCAGTTTTCTTAGAAGATATTCATATGCTTTTTTTGAGGTAAGAATTTACAAGTATAGCTAATTCCCCAGAAAGGGGAATGATTCTGGATGTAAACTGCTAGATGAGATCGCTTCTTGTGTAGTAGAACTCCTCATTGGTATTAAGCTGATGTAGCTTGTTCTTGCCCCCCAGCCACCTCCACCTCCCTCTCACCTGTGCTTTGTTATGCTCATCCTCCAATGCCATGCACTAGGACAGTCTAGGAGATGCTGTAACGGGCACAAGAGCTACACAGTACAGAATCGGAAGGATAACTAATTCCCTGGTGCCCTCATACTCCCTAGTGCTGAACAGAGTTTGGCCACAGTGGAGAATCCAGCCCAGTAACTGACTGTGTAGAATGATTGATTTAAAAAAAAAAAAAAAAACTAAAAAAACTTAAATAAAGAAATATGTATCTGGTGGTATGTACTAGTTCTGTATTTCAAAAAGGGACTATGTGGTCTGTTGAGCAAGACTGCATGCAACTAAAGAAATACCATTCATGAAAGAGCTGCTTTAGTAGGGATTTGTCTTGTTCAAGACCTAGGATGACTGAAAGGTGGAGAGGAGATATATTAGAAGAGTTTAATAATATAAAAGTGTCCAGGAGTACTTCCCCCACGTGTGTACATCTTCCTGTTTATATTAAATGTGTGCTTGGGGGATTTATTTAAACCAGATGCCCTCTTTCTGTATACATCACTACTGAAGCACTTGAAGTAGCAAGAAGGAATGAACATCTATCATGTGACCTATCTGTTCAAGTCCATAAGTTGTTTTTATGTTCTGGGAGCTATCTTAAAAGATAGTCTTATATAAAGAATAAGTTTGTTGTCCCTTCTAAAACTTGCCACATGGTGACTTTATTATAAAAGTAAGCAAAAGGCATGTAAGGGTTATTTTTTAGGGGAGGAGGATAGAAGTTTTGAAATATTTATTTCACTGGGATTTTGAATAACCCTTCTGTGTACTAAGCCAGACTTCCCTTCATTTGCGTCCTAAGGTTTGTCATGTGGTTTGGCAGACTTTCTAAGTTTGCAGTTAATTTTTTTTTATTTAAAACTTGTGCCTGTGTGCTCCCTTTCTACACAAAATCTAGATGGAAAAATGTTTTACTCCACACGTGGCAGATTCAGAATTCTAGCCATTTTACTACGTGCAGAGAGAGTGCCTGCTAAGAAACTGGGAGCATTTTTAATATGAGAAACGACAGATGAGTTGATTTTAATCAAAGTTACTCTGAATTACATTGACTGCCCATATCTCTTTGAACCTTAATTTTGTTAAAGTCTCTGTGCACTTAAGTGCAAGTCACAAGTTACTTAACATAAATGGAGTACTGATTTTTCTAATGTGAAATTGGGTTAATTGCTATGTTTAGGGAGGTGCGACTTGGGAGAAATGGGGTAGAAGAAATTAAACAGCACCCTTTCTTTAAGAGCGATCAATGGAACTGGGATAACATTCGAGAGAGTAAGTGAACTGTAATTTATATTTTTAACGTGTTCAATATTTGCATAAACAGCTACTATTGATTAACAGTGTGGAATAAAAATGTAAAACACTTAAAATATTACTGTACAAAACTGTTATGTGAAGTAATTTTTTGTGTCTCAAGGGGTCTTGTGACTCAAGCTGTTTTTCTTACTATTGTTCTTGTTTATCGTAAAAGATATGTCAATATGGGTTCATAAATACCCCATTTTCTCTTTTTGCCATCCTGTAAATATATAGAGAGAGCATTTGTTTGAACAACAGAGTTTGATGATTTTTTATTATTTTAACAAATGACTACATAGTCAGTTGTACTTTCCCAACTTGCTTACCTCCTGAAGTTGTATAAGTTTGTATGAGTACAGTCTAACCTACCACTTAGAATAGTTTAAGTTCATAGAACTTGATTGCCCCTGGCAAAAATGTAGCTGTTTTAGTTTACCATTTGGTCAAAACTTCTGTAATCAGACGCATTTATTGAAGCTTTTTAATATAATTAAGCTAAAATTGGGATTAAATATCTAACCTAAATCTGGATGATTTAGAAAGTGTATGTTTTGTGCAGTAAAAACTGCCTGCCTCAGCAAACTGATTTTTTTTATTATTTTCTTTGTATTGCATGGTAACAGATCATTTCAAAACATTTACTTTGTCAGATGTGGGTGTAGAAAGAAAATTATTTTATTAATCTAGAGATATTAATGGATCTCCTATGTGATAAATAATATAAATTAATTGATGAAATTAGTGTATGCCATATTTACCTTTCATTATATAGTGTGTTGATATATCCATAACAGGATGTTGAATCTTACCATGAAGCTGACCATTTTTTCCTTTGTAGCTGCTGCTCCTGTTGTACCTGAGCTTAGCAGTGACATAGACAGCAGTAATTTTGATGACGTTGAGGATGACAAAGGAGATGTGGAAACCTTTCCAATCCCCAAAGCCTTTGTGGGAAACCAGCTGCCTTTTATAGGATTTACCTACTATCGAGAGAATCTGTATGTGATGTATTTTAATGTGCATCTTGTCAAATATAGTTGAAAATAATTTTATTACATTCCTCTCCTTTTGCTTTAAAAAACACATCTAATTTTACACTTGATATAGTTCTGTCCCTTGTTGAATATTTGAAATGTGGAATTTAAGTTGGATTTATCAAAATATGCCAATTTTTGGATGTTTCTAATTTTTATGTAGTAACTTATAAAATTGCTGTTGTGCTCTAGCATATACACTGGATTTTTGGATTAGCTAATTTTAGAAAAAAGTGTACAACTAGGGCATACATTGTGTTAGGGCTGTTTCTTTTCATTACTATTTATGTTGAATTTGCATTATTAGTGATGTGTATTGTATCTAAATAATTACAGAACTATTGTAAGTATTCATTTAAACATTAGAAACTTGTATTGAACTGAAAAAGTCGGAACATTCACTTCGGCCAAGAGAACATTCAAATGAAAACTCATACTGAATAAAAATGGCTTCATTCAGAGAATAGCCTAGCAGAGATTAAGACTTTAGAGAATTGATTAAAATGAGTTGATTGGCATGGTTGCTAGAGTTGAAGAAAACTTGAATAAGGATTGGGTTTTTTCCGACAGGTTGCTAAGTGACTCTCCTCAGTCTTGTAGAGAAAATGAATCCATGCAATCCAGGAAAAATGAGGTAAGTACTTTTTTAAAATAAACATTTAATGTATGTTTAAATTATTTTGCTATGTCTGTTAATACTTGCACAGTGGATTTAAACAATATCCAGTTATGAATAGCTAGTTTGTATTACTTAATGTTAGAATATTTCTGTATAATTACTGACCGAGATTTCATCTGTAAACATGAAAATGTCAAACTACTACATGAAATTGTGCAGTATAAATTTTAGATGAGAGGATTGTTTATATAGTATTAGTTTCATTTAGAAATAAAAAAAAGTTGTATTAACATTTGTATACATTTCTGGAACCATTGAAAATGTATGTCCTGTAGTAGAGAATATTATTAGTTCTAATAAAACAAATATTTGTAAATTCTTTAACATTTTGTAATTAAAACATGATTAGATTCCACGATAACCTTCAAAGTATAAAATATTCTAAGTCTGAAATTTTATTAAGCATGGTGAGATCATTTAAAAAAAAAAGATTTGTAGGAAATGTTTCCTGTACTTTTTTCTTTTTAATGCTCACAATTAAAAAAATGTTTTCTTCTTTTTATAGGACAGCAAAGAGGTAGGTGCATTATTTTGAATCATGAAAGAAATTAAGATAGTTACATTATTTTTTGTCAGCATTAAATAATATCTTAAAGGTTTATCCCAGTAAACTGTTAACAATAGATTAATTTGTTTATGAATAAAAGAACTTGTAAATTGCTTTTAAGAAGAGAGCCTACAGTTAGTTATAAGTGAAATGAGATTAATATTCATTCAGATTTATACTATAGTTACCTTTAATTCCTATTTGGCAACCAGAATTTATTTTGCAAATAAATGTGTAAGGCTCTGTTCACCACAAAAGATTTTGCTCCAGGGAACATTGTAGATTTTTGGCTCCACATCTAAGTGATTCATCGCTAATTTGTCCAGGGCATGAAAAATAAATTTTCACACAGTACTGGTGAAGGAATGGTTATAAGCGTAAAACTGACCCTCAGTAGGGGAGGGAGTGTTTGAAGCAGGAAGGTTTATTCAATGTTTGTGGATTGCCAACTGAGTTCATGCACTAAGATGGCAGAAAGTCTGATAGGATTTTTGTGTGTATCAAAATAAATAAATACCTTAACCACTATTGATCTTAGCCCTCCCTTAGTAAATCAAGGGGATTGTGCCATTAATTAAAAATTGTGAGGGTTTGCTAATTTTTAAACCTTTAAAAACAGCTGTGGAAAAAGCTCATGCAAACATGAAAATAAATACATCCTGTGCTTCTGTACTTCCTTTCCATCATACTGTGCAGCTTAGGAGTTTCTAGTGTTCTTTAAAAGGAAGCTATTGCCATTTAAAACTGCATGCAGTATCTGCTGAATTCTTCCAGTGGTTTTAGAACCAAGCATAGAATCATAGAAGATTAGGATTGGAAGTGATTTCAGGAGGTCATCTAGTCCAAACCCATGCTCAAAGCAGGACCAACACCAACTAAATCATCCCAGCCAGAGCTTTGTCAAGCCAGGCCTTAAAAACCTCTAAGGATGGAGATTCCACCACCTCCCTAGGTAACCCATTCCAGTGCTTCACCACCCTCCTAGTGAAACAGTGTTTCCTAATATCCAACCTAGACCACCCCCACTGCAACTTGAGACCATTGCTCCTTGTTCGTCTTCTGCCAACAATGAGAACAGCCAAGTTCCATCCTCTTTGGAACCCCACTTCAGGTAGTTGAAGGCTGCTATCAAATCCCCCTTCACTCTTCTCTTCTGCAGACTAAACAAGCCCACTTCCCTCAGCCTCTCCTCGTAAGTATGTGCCTCAGCCCCCTGATCACTTTTGTTGCCCTCCGCTGGACTCTCCAATTTGTCCACATCTTTTCTGTAGTGGGGTCCCAGAACTGGACACAATACTCCAGATATGGCCTCACCAGTGCCGAATAGAGGGGAATAATCACTTCCCTCAATCTGCTGGCAATGCTACTAATGCCATTAGCCTTCTTGGCAACAAGGGCACACTGCTGACCCATATCCAGCTTCTCATCCACTGTAATCCCCAGGTCCTTTTCTGCAGAACTGCGGGTTAGCCAGTCGGTCCCCAGCCTGTAGCGGTGCATGGGATTCTTCCATCCTAAGTGCAGGACTCTAAACTTGTCCTTGTTGAACCTCATCAGATTTCTTTTGGCCCAATCCTCCAATTTGTCTAGGTCACTCTGTACCCTATCCCTGCCCTCCAGCATATCTACCTCTCCCACCAGCTTAGTGTCATCTGCAAACTTGCTAAGGGTGCAATCCATCCCATTGTCCAGATCATTAATAAGATGTTGAACAAAACTGGCCCCAGGACCGACCCTATGTGACATAGTACCTTCAATTGTACGTTTCAATAGCAAATATTTTATTTTCTATATTTCTGACTTGTAAAATACAAAGGATTGATAAAATGCTGTATTTGTGTTGCCAACTTTTGTAATTTTTATCACGAATCTCACAATATTTCATGTTTTTCTTAATGCCCCAGCTCCTAGAGTCATGTAATTGTTACCATTTCAAATTTTGGTTTTTAAAAAATGTTTTTGCCCCTCATGGTTGCAGAAAAAAGTTTGAAAACATGAACCCTATAGACTCAAAAGCCCAGAAGGCAATTAAAAACTCCCAAATTTATGATTTTTAACCCAGTCTCATGAATTTTTGTATATTAAGTTACGGTTTTAGAATGTTGGGAATTGGCAATACGACGTTTTCCAAAATGTAACGGGGACAAGTTAGGTTCTGTGCAAGTGTTAGACTAAGAAATTCTAACCTTCTTTCATGATGTGTTCTACCTGAGCATGCTTAGAGGCATTCTTAAAATGTCATGCATTTTGGGCATATGCCTGATATAGGGTTGTTTTTTGGAGATACTAATCCAAAGAATCTGCTCTCAAGGGTTGGGGTTAGAGAGAATAAAGGAGAGGGCCAGAAACAACATTCTATTCCTGTGGAGCTTTTGTGGCTCACCATATGCAGCACATAATACTGTGATGGTTAGATTTATTTTACTATTGTATGCAACAAGTTTTGTTTCTATGGATATCTTCATGAAGAATCTTCATGAGCGTTAATATCTTGCAGAGATGTAACTTTAATTCCCAATAATCCAGTGGTGGTGACTGTCTGAGAAATAATTTTCTGTTCCCATCAAATTGAAAGATTATATTGATTTTCATTGCTCATCTGTCTTGGTTATTTAAGTGAACTACACGCATTTTTACGTGATAGTATTTTATATGTGGACGAACTTTTTCTGACAGTTTGCACAGTTTCAGAAAAAACTGAGCAAGTTAGAAGAACAACTCAGTAATGAAATACAAGCCAAAGATGAACTAGAACAGAAGTGCAGGTAAGAGATAGCGGTTTATATTTGGTATATTTATTCCAAACCCTTTTTAATTTTCCATTTTAAAAACTTAAGTATGCTTTTAATTGTATTTTAAGGGACCCCAGCTCCACTAATGAGATCCCATTTTAAACAGCCAATTTGTTAGCCCCATATGATTACCACTACCTTTAGAACATAACAGTGGCCGTACTGGATCAGACCAATGGTCCATCTAGCCCAGTAGCCTGTCTTCCGACAGTGGTCAGTAACAGATGCATCAGATGGAATGAGAAAAACAGGGCAATTATTGAGTGATCCATCCCATGTAGTCCAGTCCCAGCTTCTGGCAGTCGGAGGTTTAGGGATACCCGGAGCATGGAGTTGCATCCCTGACCACCTTTTTGTTTTGTCTTTAGAGAAGACCACCTCTACTGGAGAAATTATTTTTTTCTCAGTGCTTGTGTGGTTGCTTAAAGCAGAATTCACTATAGAAAATTCACAAGACACATCCGCATTATTCTGTTTTTCATTATAACCAATGTTTGCCTTTGTTCTAATATTTGTTTTCATATTTCTCAGGTCTGTTAATGCTCGTTTAGAGAAGACCGTGAAAGAACTAGATGAAGAGGTAAATCAGTTTATTTTCTATTGCACTTATAGCTTAAGTGTTGTTATTGTGTTAGGTATGTTTACTTTTCTCAGGATACACCAACTTTTAAGTAATAGTGGAACTATGGCACAAGAACATGAGTTTATGTTCTACCAGTGTATCCTAGCATAAATGTGCTGCCACTATTGCAATATCTTGGCAAGAGGAGGGTAGAGTGATTCTTACATTATTTAATTGATTCCAGAATCATGTTTACTATATCCTGTGCCTTAGTTAATAATTTGTAGACACACAGCATTTAAATAAAATGTGTGTGAATTGAATTCCAGTTAAAGATGCAGGGTTGATAGTGTTGAAGGCTGAAATACTCCCTCCATAGAGCAGATAACAGGTAGTGGCAGTTCAAGCATCCCTCTACTGCCCCATCCTTGTGCCTCAATCCTTATGTTCAGGGACCACCTCTGGAGGGAATGACTATAGCTTAGTTGTCATGCCCATTTAATCATTGGTTTTGCTGCTGAGTCTGCCAGTTTTGCTGATGCTGCTTGTTCATTGCATACTTGTTCACTGGAAACGAGACATAAGCCCCCACAATCATTTAACATAGACCATCAATATAGCCTTCATATGGTAACAGCTTTCGGACACTGCCAGTCTGGAGTGGATTTGCACCAGCCTTACATCCATTGCTGATCTCCTGACTACCCAGATTCTTTAGAAATAGAATTTTATGACTGTACAGTTATTTGCCAATTGTGTATTGTTCTGCAGTTATATACAAACACAGCTGTTAAGTGTTATGGTGTGTGTATACAGCAAGCAGATGGAATACATTTTTGTGTATTTGTAAGTTAATTGGAATCCATGAGCTATCCTTTATATCTTTAAAGTAATACCATGGTTCTGTGTATTTTATTTGAACTTAACTATAATTATCTCCAGGTAACATCAAGGAAGAATGTAGAATCTGCATTAAGGCAATTAGAAAGAGAGAAGGCTCTTCTTCAGCACAAGAATGCAGAATACCAGCGGAAAGCAGAACATGAAGCAGATAAAAAACGCAATTTGGAAAATGATGGTATGTGGAGCAGAACCTTAAACGTGGTACACAGGGATTTTAACATAAGATAACAGAACTGTTGTTTTGTTGGTAAGATCTGTTTAAAGATTGTGAATCAGTGTGTGATGGAGATAACATATGAATATTTTATTGTAGTTAACAGTTTGAAAGACCAGCTTGAAGATTTAAAAAGGAGAAATCAGAACTCTCAGATATCAAATGAGAAAATCAATCAGCTTCAAAGACAGGCAAGTTGTATTTCTGTGTGTGTGTGTTAATTTAAAGTCATTGTTATAATAGGCTATTGAAGTTCAGGCTTCCTACTTAGCAGAAGAAAATTGCAAGTAGTTACAGAAGTTATTCTTTACATTAGTAAACCAACGTTTCATATTAATGTTTGAAACATTTCCATATTTTTCTTTTTCCTTCAGTCCATAAATTGTTGATTAATTTATAATGTAGATGGTCATTTTGCATTTTAATTGTCTAAAATCTGCATTTATTAATCAATAGCTGGATGAAGCCAATGCTTTACTACGCACAGAGTCTGATACTGCAGCCAGGTTAAGGAAGAACCAGACCGAAAGTACAAAGCAAATCCAGCAGTTGGAAGCTAATAATCGAGAATTACAAGATAAAAACTGCATGCTGGAGAATGCTAAACTCAAACTTGAGAAGGACTTCATCAATCTTCAGTCAGCCCTAGAATCTGAAAGAAGAGATCGAAGTCATGGGTCAGAGATTATCAGCGATCTACAAGGTATTACAGTAAATATGTCTACATTGATTCATGTTTCTGAAATACAAAAGTGTATAGTGTAATTATTTGATCTAATTGTAACTAATTTTAATACATTGTCCAAGTCAATTGTATCTTTCCTAAATAAAATGTCACCAGTAGATGTAAAATGTTGCTAATACCTCTGAATCACCTGTTAAATGTGAATGTATTTGTTCTAACTTTTGTAGCTAACTTTTTTATTTTTATTGCTAATTTTTTTTCTGACTGGTTGATATTTTGGACATTTTTAGGTCGAATATCTAGCCTAGAAGAAGAAGTAAAAAATGGAAAGAGTACATTAGCCAAAGCAGAAGTGGAGAAGAGACAATTACAAGAGAGGCTCACAGATTTGGAAAAGGTAACTGCACATTTTAACGTAGAATTGGTTTGCAGTATAAAAGGTAGAATATAAAATGATGGTATTAATGGAAACTAAACTTGAGTCAGATTAAAGCTCCACGGTACTTAATTGAATTAGTAACTTTTTTCCCTAAATTTTCTCTTTAAATAATTTTCAGCCTGTGTAGGAAATCAATAAATGTATTTTTAAGATAGAGGAATATCTTAGACCAGTGGTTTTCAATCTTTTTTCATTTGTGGACCCCTACAAATTTTTGAATGGAGGTGTGGACCCCTTTGGAAATCTTAGATGTAGTCTGTGGACCCCAATGTATTAGAGGAATTTATTCTTGGTGTTTTACACAGATTGCTTAGAAAGCTCCCTGTGCAACATGTTGAAAGATTGCCCAGAGCAGATTAGATGTTATAGGGATGCTCTATTGTATAGGCTGTATTGTGCACAAGGTTGTTTTAGTCCCCATTGAAAAATCAGAACTTGCTGAAGCGTAGAGCTTTTTTACTTGCTGCATTATAGAATGCGATTTGCACTATGTTTATTTGCTTTAATAGTTGCTGCCTTTTCTCTATTTGTATGTTTTGTGTTTTTCTCACTTAGATTATAAAGTCTGCTAGTCAGGAACCATGTTATTTTCTTTCTCTGTAAAGTGCCATGTAAAGCTACAGTTCTGTACAAATTTATTTTACTATATTAAATTGTAAAGAAAACAAACTGTTATTCATAGCATTTAATCAAATCTATGAAAAATTTTCTATTGGTATTAAGTTTTATAAAACCTTGCTTTCACAAATTCTAAATTTTGAACCATATTTAACTTGACATGGTACTCCCTTTTTAGGCCTCAATCCAATAATTTTCTACACACAGGAGTACCATTGCAGCCATGCAGTGCCTCTTTGTGCCCACACTAAATCAATTGCAGGACTGATGTCTTAAATTGTAAGCTCCTTGGAACATGGACTATGTCTTCTTCTGTCAGTGTATTGCCTTTTAGTCATGCTCCATAGTACTACTATTCGTAACTATTTTAGCCTTAGTTTGCAGTCAAGAATAATTGTTTTGTCAAGTAAGTCAATTTCCTTTTTCCTGTAACTTCAACAGGAGAAGAGCAACATGGAAATAGACATGACATATAAACTCAAGGTTATGCAGCAGAACTTGGAACAAGAAGAAGCTGAACATAAAGCCACAAAAGCACGATTAGCAGACAAAAATAAAATCTATGAATCTATTGAGGAAGCCAAGTCTGAAGCCATGAAAGGTATGCATACAATCTTAATTTTAAAATTATGTAATATATACATACTCCCCCTCAGTGTTTTTGAACATTCTGAGCACGAGGCCATATAAGGGAGTGCTGGGGGTCCTCTACCACCTCAGTTCCTTTCAACTGCTATGCTAAATGGAATTTAACTGCTCTGATCCATTCAGATCCAGGGTTTTTTCTCCATTGATAGTACCTTTGATAGTTTTTGTGGTGGTTGTTTTTAATGTGTAGTGTAATTTAAGTATAGTAATAAGTGTAGATGCTTTTGTAGAGTTGGTAGGTTTGGTTCCGTGTTATGGCAGAACCAAAGAAAAAGAAATGGGATTTAAGAGACATGCTTGGTGCTCATCTGTCTTCCCAGTGTCAGGCAACCATATTAGGTGCCTGAAGTCCTTGGGGGAAGGTCATTCTCCTTCTGTGTGTTTCATTTGCTGGAATTTCATGCCCAGCGCGTTCAAAGAGGGGCAGAATAGACTCAGGTACTTCCTTTAAGGAAGTTCTAGCTGCTAAACCCTCTGGTTCTTGGGTAGTCATCAGATGTGAAGCCTAAGAGACTAGGTTTGGTGCCTGTGGCTTTCTCCAGTAAACAAGCTGCTGAAAGGTTCCAGGATGTCAGGCTCTTCATCAATTCTAACTCCGCATCCTTCTGTTAAAGTTTTCAAGACTTCGAAGCAGTGTTGGTGGGAAAATGGCTGTCTGCTTTCTAAGGATCCTAGACCCACATCCTTGGCTCCGGCTCTATTGGTTCCAAGAAAGAAGGTGAAGAAGAAGATGGTCACTATTAGCAGTGCCAGATCTTGTACATTAGACTTATTGGATCAGAGACTTATTGGACTCTGATGTGGCCTCTGTGGTTCCGACTCTGAAATCCAAGTTGGTTCTGGGTTCAACTTTGAAGACCAGAGCTGCAGAGTTGAGTATTTATCTGGATATGGTACTTCCCAGGTCTGTGGGACAGGCTTCAAAGAGTCTCTGATCTGAAAAGGACTTCTATAGTGGTGACTGATGTGCACCTTCCCTTGTCTTAGCATTCCTTGTATCTGAGCAAGGCAGATGGCAATGAGGAAGAGACATGCATCATCCATTCTGCAGTCTGTATCTTCTTCACTTGAAAAAAGAGAAGAGCAAAAGAAAGTATTTCTCAGTATGCATCTCTGCTTCCTCTCCTAAGTCTACTACAGGATCCCCTGGCAGATCTTTCTCACCTTTTATCTCTCTCCAATTTCCGGTTCCATTGTTCTCTCAGAAGTGTTCCTTAGTGATCCAAAATCAGATCCTCATTTAGAGGAGTATAAAGGAAGAATTAAGAAACCTGATTCATCCCAAAAGCAACAGAGAGTCCTGTGGCACCTTTAAGACTAACTAAAGGTGCCACAGCACTCTCTGTTGCTTTTTACAGATTCGGCTACCCCTCTGATACTGATTCATCCCAGTTCACGCCTCTTCGGCCTGTGTTCCCTGTCTCCTTTTCTCCTCCTCCTATGGGCAGTCCTTGTCTCCATTCTGTACCACTGCAGAATTTTTTGAATCATCCGCCTTATGGATGGAGAAGTGATTTTTCTTCTGATAAGGATCCAGTGGCTCAGCAGTCCTTCGATCTGACAGCTCTGGATGAAGAGGAGGATGAAGAGATATAGTGCCTGTTATTGAACAAGAGCAAATGGACGTCGATCTTGATTTGTCACCTGAGGTAGATGTAACTTTTGCAGTTTCATGACCTGGCGCATTGCGTGGAATCCACACTGAACCTACCTTCCGTGACTGTGGAGGAAACCTTCCATCCAGTATTCAACATACTTGGGATTACCTCCAGGAATAAGTTATTGCTGTCAATTCTGGATAGTCTTTTACAGCTTGCTAAGATTGTTTGGTCAGCTCCTGCTTCCTGTCAGCCTGTTTCCAAAAAAAGATGGCAAACTGTATTGGATCCCTCATTAGGGATTTTCTTGTTTTCGTAGATCCTGTGTCTAATTTGCTGGTTGTGGCTGCTGCCAAAAACAGACTTTGGTCAGGCCAAGTCCTCTCCTGTCTTGCTGACAGAGGGGAAAAGATTGATACCTTTCGGGGAGAGGTGTTTTTTTCCCTCTTCCCTTGTTGTTAAGGTGGTTCATTGCCATATGATGTTGGCCTATTATCAGTTCCATCTATGGGAGAAGGTGACTCTGTATGCTCAAGATTTGCCAGATGATAAAAGAAGGCTGGCAAATGCTATTTTGACTGAGGGACAAAATGTGGCAAAGCATGGTCTCAGGGTGGTGTTTGATGTTTTAGATTCTTCCGCCAGAGTATTGGCATCTGGCTTTTGTCCCTTTTGCATTCAAATTGATAATTTTTTTTCAAATTGATCGTTTTCCTCCTCCATGCTGCCTGAGTACCAGCAGGGGAATAACTGAGGGCACAGGCACTGACTTTTCCTTTTCCCCAGGGGTGCTCTATCCCGCTCCACACTGCGGCCCTGCCCCCACTCTGTCCCTTCCCCCATGCCCCGCCTTCACTCTGCCTTTTCCTGCTCCTGCTCTTCCCTCTCCCCTGAGTCCCTGTCCTCGCTCGGCCCCCTCCCCAAGGCCCCCGTCCACTGGCCGCTCTCCACCCTTCCCCAAACCCCTCCCTGAGCTGCCAAACAGCTGTTTGATGGTGGCACTGGCCTCCATCAGCTGTTTGGCAGCAGCACCACCTCCCTCCCAGCTGATGAGCGGGGGTGGCAAATAGCTGTGGCTGGTGAGTGCTGAGCACCCACTATTTTTTTCAGTGCCTATGACTGAGAGCTCAGGAGAGACAGGCTCTCTGATCTCAGTTCCAGTGTCCAGCCCCAACCTGGACCAGAGTAGCTGGGAAAAGCCATTCCGGGGAAGTCTGGCATCTCCTTTGTAGTCCTGAGCTGGAGCACGCTCAGTTGCTCTGTGGGGATGGAGCATATGCAGGCTGATTTACATTAGGAGCTGTGAGATGCTCAAGCACACTCATTCAGGATGGACTTTTTGGAGATTTTAGCTGCCAAAATTGAAGTCTCTACTGAGTATATATGAGCTGTGATTTTTCAAAGGCTTATTATGTGGCCAAATTTGGGTATATTTTCACAGGAATGGCACGTAGAATAGGATGGCAGAAGTTCAAATTGTTCAGCAAGCTGATGCACCAGCTGAACCACCTGGTATTAGTGAATCACCATTGTGCTTACTGCTCATGTTAAAAAAAAGTCTAGTGAGCGTTTTTTTGTTTTGTTTTTTTTAACAGCTCTAGTACCTCCATGCTTTTGAGCAGTGATTTGAAATTGGCAGGGGCACTGCCTGTGTGGCCCAGACCTGAAGAAGAGCTGTATATAAGCGCAAAAGCTTGTCTCACCAACAGAAGTTGGTCCTGTAAAAGATATTAAGTCACTCAGCTTTGTGTATCTCATAATTTTATCATCAGTTTCAGTCATGCCATCTAGTACCTTTCATCCCACAGGAATCCAAAGTATGTTAAATTGTATGCACAGCTAGGCACCTAAATTAGTGTCCTTATTTTCAGTAGGGCTGAGCACCCATAACTCTCACTGACTTCACATTTAAATTCTTTTATTTCACAGAAATGGAAAAGAAGTTGTTGGAGGAGAGATCTTCAAAGCAAAAAGTAGAAAACGGCTTGTTAGAAATTGAAAAGCGGTGTTCTATGTTGGACTGTGATCTCAAACAGTCGCAACAGAAAATAAATGAGCTGCTTAAACAAAAGGATAAACTAAATGAAGATGTAAGTAGCAATTATATAAGTAATCTGAATTGGAACCTTTTGGATATTGTAAAATTTGCTCCAGTTTTAAAAGTATTAAAGTTTCCTGATTATGGGCAGTATCTGTAAATCTTTACAAATGAAAATAATAGTAAGTATATGCCCACACTCACTTCTGTAGGTTGCAGGAAGGCTTCCTTAGAGTGTAAAGTTTCATTTTTTGACGTTTTTCAATATTGTGACAAACTGAGAAAAAATTGTTATGTGGAATGTAAAATTCTCGAATTTTAGGGTTAAAAACTTGCTTATTCTACTTAAAGATAATTTTAGCTACAGAATAATTTTTACATCCAAAAAAGACATGTTTGTGCTGTACAGTAGTTCATAGTTAATACAATAAAAACAAGAGAGAATCAGGGAAAGTGTAGATATTGTTTTGAGAATTCCTTACTGTATGAGTCTGTAAAATTCCTCTGATGTAACAAAAAATATATATATTTATTTTTCAGGTTAAAAACTTGACATTAAAAATAGAACAGGAAACACAAAAGCGCTGCCTCACGCAGAATGACCTGAAGATGCAAACACAACAAGTCAACACATTGAAAATGTCAGAGAAACAGCTAAAACAAGAGAATAACCATCTCCTGGAAATCAAACTGAGCTTGGAAAAGCAAAATAATGAACTCCGCAAGTAAGTAGAGCTGCATCACAGATTTACTTAATTCTTTAATTTTAAAAATTCAATTGCATTTTTATCTATCTTATGCAAAATTTGAGAGCCATGTGTATATAAAATCCTGACTATACAAAATCAACCATATCCTAGACACTCCAGATGGTTGTTTGCTGTTGTTTATGCTGTAGTAGTATCTAATGGTCCTGGTAGAGATTGGGGCCTTATTGTAATAGGCTCTGTATAAACACATACTAAGAGATGGTTGCTTCCCCAAATTGCTTACAAAAAAGAAAAAAAATTCCTGACCACATGAGTTACACCTGTAGATTCAATAGAAAGCTACTCTGAAATGCTGTTTTCCAAAAAATAGATTGTGTGAAGACATAAAGGAACATGTTAGGATTTGAGATAAATGAAAAGCTGATTAGAATTAGCTTTCCCTGAGAGTCTACATTGGAATCAGACTAAAATGATTGCACACTTCTAAATTTGCATCTAAAAATGAGATGATAGTCTTAGCACTTAGTAACTTCATCTTCAGTGTGACTTACAAACACTAATCAGTTACCACTAATTAAAATAAATATTTTATGATGATACTAAAAAAACAAATTGGGAAGGGGAGTTTGTTTCATATGAGATCTGTAATTATCAATTTATGTTTTCTAGAACAAGAATGGTCTTGTGGCTGAAAAGGCAAGACTAATATAGGTGTTAGAAAGATCTCATTTTTGTTCCATCTGTAAAATGATAGTTTATGTGGAGGCTCTTTTGGTCTAATTCACTACCATTGGTAAAGCACTCTTGAGGTCTCTGATGGAAGAAGTGAAAAGTATTACTATTATAATTCATATGTGCTGACTAGTGATTGAATGAATTGCTTTAATAATGGGTGTGTTTAAAAAAATCTGCACTATGAAGAACACTAAATTAAGGTTCAAGGTCCATCTTGCGACTCTGACTGCCTGAGGTTCTGGAGCTCGGATTGTCACTTTATTGATGTCCTATATGGAGATGAGCGAAAAGGCCAATGACTATTCGCTTTAGTAATGTCTCTTATTGGCTAGCCCGTGTAACAGTATTGTCAGTTTAAAAGGGTGTTCACTAACCTTTCCAGATCAGAAGAGAGCACAGTATTCATAGCTGTCCAGGCAGAATAGGGGAACAAGAGAGACCTTGGAGGACTGGGGATCCCTCAGGATTTGGTATAGACGACCGTACTTTGATCAGGGGATGCTAAGATATAAAAGAGTTTTATAGATGTGTGTGCATGCACACAGCCTTCTGTGCTTATGTAGTTGTTTGGAATATCTTCACAAATTTTGCTTACAAGCACTGTTTTTTGACTTTACAGAGAACGTCAGGATGCAGATGGACAAATGAAAGAGCTTCAAGACCAGCTTGAAGCTGAACAATATTTCTCAGTATGTATTTTAGTTTTTGTTTTACCAATCCAGTCTTTAAGGAGCAGAAACAGTACCATCTAAGTTAGATGAACAGTTGCATCTCAGATAGTGACTTGCAAATACTTTTTAATGAACAGTCTGCAAACATTCATGTAGTCTGAAATTTGTTCACATAAACTACCCTGCACATACTTGTGGAAAAGTAGGATCTGTCACAACAGTGCATAAACAGAAAGAAAAAGATTCAATTTGTCGTGTAATTAAATGACTTATTTGCCAGCTTAAAATAAGAAAAATCTTTATAAAAAGATGTATTTCTGTGGGAGATCAACTTTGTACATGAACAAATAAATAATTCTTGATGGTTAGTTATGTTTCCATTTGGAAAGACTGCTTTTTCAAAACCTCTCTAAAAACAAATTTCTAAAGTATTTTTAATGAGTTATGTTGCAATACAAAAAAAAAAACACTTTGAAAAAGCATGAACGTGGTGTATGTGGATTTATAAATTGTACATGCATACATACTTTCGAACTTCTAATCATTGTGTGAGGACAGCACACCACATTTATGGAGAAATGTATTGGTGGCTGGGGGGATTTCGATGGGTTCTCTTTTCCCCACTAGCTGGGTTTCAGGAGAGTGAGGATGATGGAGGTTCTTTGAGAGGGTGCATTCATTGAAGGTGAAATAAACAGTTTTGGGAAGTATTGCTGCCTTAAGCCAGGTCTAGGAGAGACAAGACGCTGCTGTGCTTGGCCTCTTGCTGTATTAAAGGATTTTTGATTTAACATGGTCTTGTCTCATTTATTCAGATACCTCATAAGCTAGAATATGCAAGTCCTTTTTCTTTCCTTTCCTTTGTTTAAAATTCTAGACTTTGTACAAGACCCAAGTTCGTGAGCTTAAAGAGGAATGTGAAGAAAAGACCAAACTTTGTAAAGAAATGCAGCAAAAGATACAGGAGTTACAAGATGAGAGGTGAGGATTTGCCACTTATTTGTATATGTACAGAAAATCAGCATATTTACTTCAGTTGGAAAAGGTTTTCATTTAGTCTTTGAACTAATTATTTTTCAATAATTTGCAGAGACTCCTTGGCTGCACAACTTGAGATAACTTTGACAAAAGCTGATTCAGAGCAACTTGCTCGCTCCATTGCTGAAGAACAGTACTCTGATTTGGAAAAAGAGAAGATCATGAAAGAATTGGAGATTAAAGAGATGATGGCTAGGCATAAGCAAGAACTTACTGAGAAAGATGCTACCATAGGATCGGTGAGTTATCTGCGTTATAACTCCTGTCATATATTTTTGTGCTTGCTAAAAGTTCTTTAATCATTATAACAAAGATACATTTGGAGGCTTATAGAAATACACAGCTTGAAAGATTTTTAGATTTTTGTTAAAGTAGACTAGAGGAAAGCAGTATGAGATCATGAATTTCTTTTTTTAAAAGCCATTACATGGTTAATATTGTTTAATTGAAATTTAGAAATCATTACAAATACCGAGAAACATTTTCCGTTTACATATTTTTCATATCTGGATGAAAAAATAGTTATTTCCATACTTTGGACCTATGGAAACAAAACTGAGAATGTATGTATAAGCAGTTGTATATAAAAATCTGTGTATGATGATACAGTTTATGTTGCTATAATCAAGGTTATGTCATGTTTTCCATTCTAAATCATATTTTTTCAGATGTGTGTAGTTTGGCCATAACAATTCCTAGTTGTTCTGAAACATGACATCCTAGGAGATGGTTCCTTTGGCTAGAAGGGGTTTGTGGCTGGAGGGATTCTGCAGCGGTTGGCTCCAGGGCTGCCTGAGCAGCTCGGGCAGCCTCTTGGCCAGCCACACTGGCCGCTGCTTGGGCACTCTCGGCTCACCGTGTCCCCACCCCCCACAGCAACAGTAGTTTGGGTGTGGGAGGGGCTCAGGGCTGTGGCAGGGGGTTGGGGTGTGGGGTGGTGCTTACCTCTGCAGGGCTCCCTGGAACTGGTCGGCATGTCCCTGCAGGTCCTAGGCGGAGGGGTCAGGGGGTGCTGCGCGCTGCCCCTGCCTGCAGGCACTGCCCATGCAGCTCTCATTGGAGCTGCTCAGGGAGCCTGCCAGCCCCACCAACCCTCCCCCACAGCACCCATGGCACTCCCGGGCTGTTTCCCCTTCCTCTCCCCCCTCCCCCCCGCCCCCAGAGTACCTACAGCCCCCTGGCCCAAGTTTTTTTTAGGGGTATAAGTCATGGACAGGTCACAGGCCTTGAATTTTTGTTTACTGTCTGTGACCTGTCCATGACTTTTACTAAAAATACCAGTGACTAAAACATAGGCTTAGCTATAAACAGCCTAGGAAGAATTCAGATCTATTAGCTAGTTCCAGAGAGAAGATCCAGGCCTGCCAATTCTATATCCCCTAATCCTAATGTGCTAAACACATAGATATAGGTCACTCTCTGCCCTTCGGGCCCTCTAGAAAGCAAGAAGCAGCTGGAACTGCCAGCACTCTCAGTTAAGAACTTGCTTTCTTGCAGTGTCTCATTAATTCTTAGTCACATCCCAAAATGTGGAGCTATACCCACTTCATTTCTGTTAATCAGTAGGCATGTGGTCTGCTGTTTATTCCATCATTAACTGGCATCACTACCTCTTTTCCTTCCTTGAAATGTTTCTTCATTTTTCAACCTCTGGGCTTCCACACACATTTTCTGGATCTTCACTTCCACTGTGTTCCTCACATGGGTCTCTCCTTTCCCCTCACCTGCCCTTCATATTACCCAAACCTTCTGTACTTCAGTTCCATCACCTCTCTCCAGCTCTCACAGATCATTATCTAAAATCTACCTCCTCCTCCACATTTCTGAAATCTGAATTAACCCTGATTATTCATAACCATATGCTCTTCTGTCCCTACCAGTCTTAAACTTAACCCTCTCCTTCAATTGTCTATGGAATGCCTGCTCTGTCTTGCAAGAAATTCACGTCAGTGTATGATTATCTTCAGCTCTGTGCTCTTGCTTTTCTGACTCAGCTTATATTCCTGCCCTCTCTTTCGGCAGACTCTTCTTTAGTTCCTTTTCATTCTAAATATTTGCGGCAGTGAGCTCCTTTCCCCCTCTTCAATCCCAAGTTTCTCAACTCCATATAGCACTTAAACCTGCACATTCTCTGCTTTGAAGTCTCTCGCCTCCAGATGGCTGTAATTTTTCATGTATTCTGCCAAGTCCTGAGCTTGTTAGTGTCTTGATTTTGATGGCAGACTCTTCCTGTTCCTTTTTTACATATCTCACAATCTTTACAACATTTTTCATTTAGCTCCCCTCTCTCTCCTCCACACCCCTGCTCCCTCACATACCTTTGCTTGGTCACTCTCTCCTCTGTGCCTCCCATTTCTCTTCCTGCTTCAAATCCTCTATTCTTTTACCATCGTCTCATTCTGATGTACTTTCCTTCTTTTAAGTAATCAGGTAAATCTGTTGCATTACTTTTTGTTGTGTGGTAACATATACTTATTTTTTTTTTAAGCTGGAGGAAGCCAATAGGACACTAACTAGTGATGTGGCTAATCTTGCTAATGAGAAAGAAGAACTGAATAATAAACTGAAAGAAGTCCAAGAACGTGAGTTTTCACTGCACAACTTGAATTTAATTTGAAAATGCTTTCATTCTCAAAAAGTGTGCCACTTAATGCTCTAATTAGCCATTACAGATTTCTTATTACCTTGTTGCAGAAATTGCAAGGCTAAAAGAGGAAGAAACAAATATAACAATTATTAAAACTCAGTTTGAGAAGCAGTTGTTGAATGAGAGAACACTGAAAACTCAGGTAAGTATAAAAGAATGAGTAGATGATCATGATAATTGGAATAATATACTGTTCATGCAGCAGATAGCATTTTTAAATGGAATAATTGCTTTCTGTTATAAACCAGCTGTATGCACTCATTGAAGCCTGGACACAATTTTTATATCTTCAGAGCTTTTTGCTAAACCAGATTACTTTAGGAAAACTTGCACATCTTGGGTGCAGACCTGTAATGTAGATGCATGGTGCTTGAATAAAACAGTTTGTCCAAGTGTGATTTAGCCCAGTATAAGTCCCTAATCCCGATAAATCCTTTATTTTGATTCAGAGAAGCTAGTTTTGACATGTTTTTTTGTTTATGACATAGTTTGATTAAATTACATTGTTAGCAACTCTGAATTACCTTCCTCTGTGTTTTTCATCTTTCCCTGAAGCATCTGGTAATAAACTCTTCTAAAGTTTGGATACTAGACTTCGTGTCAGATTTTGTGCTCCTGCATTGTGCTCGAGGCATCCTAGAGGCATATTACACATTCCAATTCAGAGTTGTATTTGGCTTCTAACTAACTAGGCTATCTAAAGAAAGTATGTAAAAGAACAAAAGTACTTTGTTCCAGAGTGAAATGTCATTATCGTTTTTACAATACTTGATTCATCCACAGAATTAAATTGGTATTTTATTTAGATGGAAATGCACAAATATTTTTGAATTCATTGGTAAAGTATTTTAATAGAGGCTAATCATGGGTTGGAGAGATGACATTATTTGTACCTGTTGTTTACCTATGGGGGCTTTATTGTATGTTCTGTGTTTTTGTTTTGTTTTAAGGCGGTAAACAAGTTGGCTGAGATCATGAATCGGAAGGATCCAGTCAAACGTGGAGCTGACACTGATGTGCGGAGGAAAGAAAAGGAGAATAGGAAACTGCATATGGAACTGAAATCTGAACGTGAAAAGTTAACCCAGATGATGATTAAATATCAGAAGGAGATCAATGAAATGCAGGCAGTAAGAAGTGAATTTGCAGCAATAAATAGCAATAAAATGTTCTTAAATTTGTTCAAGCAATTGAAACAGAGTTTAAAATTATTCCAAGATGTCATATTTATTATGCATACATTTTCCATATCTTAGGGATGACACAGCTAAAGAAATTAGTTATGTATTTCAAGATTGGTTATAAAGTCTTCATTTCACCAAGAAAATACTATAAAAATAAGAAATAATAGAGTACAACAGTAATACTAAAAGGCAAACCTTTTCAAATCATTTTCACAGCAAATAGCCGAGGAGAGCCAGATACGAATCGAACTGCAGATGACACTTGACAGCAAGGATAGCGACATTGAACAACTTCGCTCACAGCTCCAGTCAATACATATTGGCCTAGACTGCAGCAGCATAGGCAGTGGACCTGGGGATGCTGAGGCAGATGATGGATTCCCTGGTATGATTTTTTTTATTATTAATATTCCTATCTTTATCAGTTTCATAGTGTTTTATCATGGAAATCAAAGCATTAAACAACATTCTTATGCTTCCGTGACTTCCTTGCTTTTTCTGTACTTCCTTGTACCTTTTCAGTAATCTGATAGCACTTAATATCCATGCACTGACACTATCTTTATTTTGACTATACTTAGTTCTTTCTTCTTAAGTTGTTTTTAAAAAGTTCATTTCAATTGTTTAAGAATTAAAAATTACATTTTGTTTCTCATTTGAACTAACAATTGTTTTTTTCTCTTAATTGATATGTTCATTTTGTAAATACTGTATTAAATGATAAAATGTAAAAACTAATATTCTGTTTTTAGTGATTCTGTTTTAACTTTTCTGTCCTTTTTCCTCCTTTGTGCTGGGTGTTTAGTCCATATCACTCAATCCCACACTATGGAGTCCATGTCTCTTACCTACCAGCATTCTTCTACCTCTGTCAGTATTGCCACTAAACCTTCCAGTTCTCACATGCTTCTCGACTCTGATTCTGACTCAGAGGAAGAACCATTGTCTTGTGTACACATCCCTTCAGAACCTGATAGCACAGGTGACATCCCTGAAACCATTTGGTGCACTTACGTTTTGTTTTAACTTTGTCCTTTTGGCCTTTTTTATAACTAACACCATTAATATACTATTGACAAAAGCACTGGAAGTACAAGTTGTAATCCAGAACACACTAAAGAGAATGTTGCATGAACAAAGAATTGGCCTGTTTTTTTTCTAAATGTTCATTGTTTGCAACCAAATCAGACCTATAGTTTAAAAACAATCATTTTGTAGAAATATTTTGTAAGGTGATTTTATTGCCCTATGTTCAAAGTAGTCTCTATCTAGGGTCTGTGCCTAACTTTATGCACCTCAAAGTTTTTGAGTATCCAAAACCTTGTCTATTTGTTCCAGTTGAGCAGTTAATTACTCCAGTTAAATAATTGAATATCTAGCCATTCACTTTGTGAGTACAGATACTGCTTGCCTGTGCAAATCCAATTTTGGCCTGCCCAAATTCTTTGCATAAAGTTGGATGTCACATGACTAAGACACAAAAAACTTGGAGGCTGTTTTTGAAAAATTGGTCCCTAATACATAAGATTTGCGTGTTCATTATGGATCCTTGTCAGCATAAAAGGCAGTAGCAAGTTATCAAAATTTACTTTTCCAGCAGCAAGAAGAAAATAATTATTTGCAGCTTTGGTGAAAGATAGCTCTTTTTATAAACATATATTATGTATTTTGAACTAATTGTATGTGAATATACACATACTCTATGGATCAGCCCTCCTAGTACTAAAGTGAGGGGTTTTTTTACCATAGTGACATCTAATATTTGACTAAAGATTTATTTGATTATGGAGCTGTTTATTTGATTAACTTTCAACATAAGGATAAATATTAGTTTGGAATATTGTCAGCACACTTATGTAAGGACAAAAGTAGATTCTTTATGTTCTGGTGCTCCTTATAAAAGAAACACAAACTAGATTTTGGTCTCTTTCTAGCTGCTGTTATAATCACTATACTTTTATCCTGGGACCCTTGTCAGATCAGTAGGGTTTTCAGAGTTCAGGCCAAATTAGGGTGTCTTTAAGAAATGTTTAATTACATACTGACTTCGGTAAATCACATCTGTTGCCTTTCTGATAAGAAGGCACGGCTGGGACATTGCCCTGTTAAAATAAAACATGGTTCATGTCCATTGAGCATACAGGCAAATCTCAGCTGCCAGCAGGGGGATTTTCTAGGAAATATGTTCTCTTCTGTCTTGTCCCTGCTCCCAGACTAAGGATGCAGTTTAAGAGGAGAGAGACTAGATTCTCATATTTCTGCTACTGGGAAACATGCTCTAGGGATACACAACAACAGAAGCAGGTGAATGCTTATGCAGCTCCACTGACAGAGCTTTTTTAAACTCCTTGAGCAGTTCTTGATGGGACCCAGCCAAACCCAGCTTCTCCTCCCAATTCCTTTCCCTGGAGGTGGCTGAATATTTTTCAGCAGCAGCTTTTCTTCTATCCCTGTATGTGGAAACAGTTATGGAGGGAGAGCATTTAGCCATTATTGGGGTGGAGCCAGTTTTAGCAGCAAATCCAATGAAGAGTATTTAAACTATGCAGCTGCACTGACAGTGGGTAAGGGACAACTGCCTGTCACTTTTTCTGTTCTCTTAGTAGAGAATAACCCCCAGAAGCAGTAAAATGGGAGATTCACCTTCTATCTTGTTACTGGTGAGAAAGCTGTAGTGATTTACACAGGATCAGAGGAAAAAGTGTACAGCAAGGAGTTCTAATTATAATGCCAAAACTCTTGTGATTTAGCTATTGCTGTTACTCAGGAAAATAGTTAATTTTATTTATAACCCACCACAACTCCCACAGTAAATCAATAAATTTCCTCAAATATTAAATTTAACTTAATGGAGATATCCTATCTCCTAGAACTGGACGGGACCTTGAAAGGTCATTTCAGAGTAACAGCCGTGTTAGTCTGTATCCGCAAAAAGAAGAACAGGAGTACTTGTGGCACCTTAGAGACTAACAAATTTATTAGAGCATAAGCTTTCGTGGACTACAGCCCACTTCTTCGGATGCATATAGAATGGAACATATATTGAGGAGATATATATACACACATACAGAGAGCATAAACAGGTGGGAGTTGTCTTACCAACTCTGAGAGGCCAATTAATTAAGAGAAAAAAAACTTTTGAAGTGATAATCAAGATAGCCCAGTACAGACAGTTTGATAAGAAGTGTGAGAGTACTTACAAGGGGAGATAGTCAATGTTTGTAATGGCTCAGCCATTCCCAGTCCTTATTCAACCCGGAGTTGATTGTGTCTAGTTTGCATATCAATTCTAGCTCTGCAGTCTCTCTTTGGAGTCTGTTTTTGAAGTTTTTCTGTTGTAATATAGCCACCCGCAGGTCTGTCACTGAATGACCAGACAGGTTAAAGTGTTCTCCCACTGGTTTTTGAGTATTTTGATTCCTGATGTCAGATTTGTGTCCATTAATTCTTTTGCGTAGAGACTGTCCGGTTTGGCCAATGTACATGGCAGAGGGGCATTGCTGGCACATGATGGCATATATCACATTGGTAGATGTGCAGGTGAACGAGCTCCTGATGGTATGGCTGATGTGATTAGGTCCTATGATGATGTCACTTGAATAGATATGTGGACAGAGTTGGCATCGGGGTTTGTTACAAGGATAGGTTCCTGGGTTAGTGATTTTGTTCAGTGATGTGTGGTTGCTGGTGAGTATTTGCTTTAGGTTGGGGGGTTGTCTGTAAGCGAGGACAGGTCTGTCTCCCAAGATCTGTGAGAGTAAAGGATCATCTTTCAGGATAGGTTGTAGATCTCTGATGATGCGCTGGAGAGGTTTTAGTTGGGGGCTGAAGGTGACAGCTAGTGGTGTTCTGTTATTTTCTTTGTTGGGCCTGTCTTGTAGGAGGTGACTTCTGGGCACTCGTCTGGCTCTGTCAATCTGTTTTTTCACTTCAGTAGGTGGGTATTGTAGTTTTAAGAATGCTTGATAGAGATCTTGTAGGTGCTTGTCTCTATCCGAGGGATTGGAGCAAATGCGGTTATATCTTAGAGCTTGGCTGTAGACAATGGATCGTGTGGTGTGTCCTGGATGGAAGCTGGAGGCATGTAGGTAAGTGTAGCGGTCAGTAGGTTTCCGGTATAGGGTGGTATTGATGTGACCATCGCTTATTAGCACAGTAGTGTCCAGGAAATGGACTGCTTGTGTGGATTGATCTAGGCTGAGGTTGATGGTGGGATGGAAATTATTGAAATCATGGTGAAATTCCTCAAGGGCTTCTTTTCCATGGGTCCAGATGATGAAGATGTCATCAATGTAGCGCAAGTAGAGTAGGGGCGTTAGGGGACGAGAGCTAAGGAAGCGTTGTTCTAAGTCAGCCATAAAAATGTTGGCATATTGTGGGGCCATGCGGGTACCCATAGCAGTGCCGCTGACTTGAAGGTATATATTGTCCCCAAATGTGAAATAGTTGTGGGTGAGGACAAAATCACAAAGTTCAGCCACCAGGTTAGCTGTGACATTATCAGGGATACTGTTCCTGATAGCTTGTAGTCCATCTTTGTGTGGAATATTGGTGTAGAGGGCTTCTACGTCCATAGTGGCCAGGATGGTGTTTTCTGGAAGATCACCGATGGATTGTAGTCTCTACGCAAAAGAATTAATGGACACAAATCTGACATCAGGAATCAAAATACTCAAAAACCAGTGGGAGAACACTTTAACCTGTCTGGTCATTCAGTGACAGACCTGCGGGTGGCTATATTACAACAGAAAAACTTCAAAAACAGACTCCAAAGAGAGACTGCAGAGCTAGAATTGATATGCAAACTAGACACAATCAACTCCGGGTTGAATAAGGACTGGGAATGGCTGAGCCATTACAAACATTGACTCTATCTCCCCTTGTAAGTACTCTCACACTTCTTATCAAACTGTCTGTACTGGGCTATCTTGATTATCACTTCAAAAGTTTTTTTTCTCTTAATTAATTGGCCTCTCAGAGTTGGTAAGACAACTCCCACCTGTTTATGCTCTCTGTATGTGTGTATATATATCTCCTCAATATATGTTCCATTCTATATGCATCCGAAGAAGTGGGCTGTAGTCCACGAAAGCTTATGCTCTAATAAATTTGTTAGTCTCTAAGGTGCCACAAGTACTCCTGTTCTTCTTTTTGAAAGGTCATTGAGTCGAGTCCAGCCCCCTGCCTTCACTAGCAGGCCCAAGTACTGATTTTGCCCCAGATCCCTAAGTGGCCCCCTCAAGGATTGAACTCACAACCCTGGGTTTAGCAGGCCAATGCTCAAACCACTGAGCTATCCCTCCCCCTATTTGTATAATAAAAGTATATATGTAGTATGTATTAAATACAAACTTTAATATACGAGCTTTAAAATATGTGTTTGCTTATGTGTATTCATATTTAGAAGGTTTTTATTCCCTCTAAAACTGAATGCTGTGTATTCTGTACTAATGTCTTCACACAAGCAATTTTAGTGGCTGGAGGCTGATAGTTAAATAATTATAGGCATTTAAAATCATAAATGTCTTTGTCTTATTTTTACTAAAGAGAACATCTGTGTGATAGCATAATTTTATAGTGAGACGTTGGCTATTTTTTCTTAGTCTGAATTACTAGTTTTTGAGTGGCATTATTTGCTAGTATTGGCTGTGCAATACAGCTTTTTGTCCTTGAAAAATCTGCTGTGATAAATGTTGCAAGGCATTTTGCTTATCAGGTTATGGTATTTGTATGTCTGCCTTATTCTTTCTAATAAAAGGCTATTTCATATGCATGGTGGTCTCAGATGAATGTGTGTTGTTTAAATACTTACTTTAATATTTATTTGCAGAATCGAGATTAGAGGGTTGGTTATCACTACCTGTCCGAAATAACACTAAGAAATTTGGGTGGGTGAAAAAGGTGAGAAATTTAAATCGTTGACCTCTATTTAACAGATTTGCTGGATTTTATATTAGTTGCATCTTTTTAAAGACGTGTGACTTCTTTCCTACATATATGTTCTTTAATCAGTCTTGAAGATAGTACGTACACAGATCACTATTGATAAGTCTGAGTCTGTTAGGTCAGGGCACAGATGGAAGTAGACATTTTTTACGCACCTGCGGCTTACTGTTTGGTTATCTAGCAGTGAGGAGTCTGAACAGGATCCTAAGTCTATGAACTGACATATCCAAGGGCAGATGCCCTTGATAAGGGAGGAAGAGGTGAGTTCAGGTGTTTCCCTCTTCCTACCGGCATCACCTCCATTTTGCCTTGGTTCAACTTTAGTCAACTGCTCATCATCTAAGTGCTGATCCCAACAACACACTAGGATAGGTAGGAGATAAAGAACTGGATGTCTTCCCTGAACTGATGGTGTTTCAGCCTGTGGTGTATCTCAAGCTTCCTTGATGTCTTTTTTTTTTTAAACACAGAACAGGTATAGCATAGGTGATGGTGGTGTCAGCTCTCTCTACCTACTCTACCAACCTGCCTATTCTGGACAACTTTTTGGGTGGGAGGTTTTCTCTTATCTACTCAGTCTTTGGCTCCTTTATTGAGACTACCAACAAATGTGCTAACTGTGGTGATTTTTGTGAAGGGGACACCTGTTCACTGTGTACAGGACCAATCTGAGTCAAAATTAAGCTAGCAACATAGAAAACAAAGGTTTTGTATCCTGTTAGCAGTTCCGTTGGGGTCCATTCCTTTCATCTTTTTAAAATAGGTGTTTAAAAATAAAGAGGTCGTTTGTTACCAAATTATCACAATTTTATGTCATTGTGCTGTAAAGTATGACTGACTTTGTGCTCAAATTGTAGACCCAAACTACCATGCTATTATTGACTATTTAATAATGAAATTATGAAATAATGTTATGAAAGTATTTGACTTGACAGAAATAAATACTTGAGATAAAGCCTGTATTTTAAGAACTATGTTAATACCTGTGTATCTTTTTTAACAGTATGTAATTGTAAGCAGTAAGAAGATTCTGTTCTATGATAGCGAACAAGATAAAGAACATTCTAACCCCTACATGGTGTTAGATATTGAGTAAGTATTATTACAGGAGATTGTGGTATACATGACTTTGTTAACTTTCAGGTGAACATTAGCAGATGGCTTGAAAAGAAAACAACTTTAGAAAATATTTTTGAGAGCTAATAGTGACACTGTTGTCATATGTTATTCAAACTACACTGACTGACCTCAAACTGTATGTCTGACTACCTTCTTGGCTGACACACTGGGATCTAGAGACCTCCAGAACTAAGAGCTTGAGGAGCTATAGCTTGAACTAAAGAGCCAAAACTTTATAGCTGGGGGCTGTAATAACTCATATCCCCTGCAGATTGGCACAGAGTGGGGAAACTGTATCACACACTCGGCTGTGGGTTGCAAGTGCAGTACATAAACATAAGAATGGCCATACTGGGTCAGATCAATGTTCCATCTAGCCCAACAATGGCCAATGCCAGATGCTTCATAAGGAATGAAGAGAACAGGCAATCATTGATTGATCCATCCCCTGTTATCCATTCCCAGTTTCTGGCAAACAGAAGTAAGCAACACTCAGAGCATATGGTTGCATCCTTGATCATCTTGGCTAATAGCCATTGATGGACCGATCTGCCATGAACTTACCTGTTTCTTTTTTGAACCCCATTATAGTTTTGGCCTTCACCGCCTCCCCTGGCAATGAGTTCCACAGATTGACTGTCTATTATGTGAAGAAATACTCCTTTTGTTTGTTTTAAACCTGCTGCCTATTAATTTCATTGCATGACCCCTGGTTCTTGTGTTATGTGAAGGAGTAAATAACGCTTCCTTATTCACTTTCTCCATGCCAGTCAAGATTTTATTAGACCTCTATCATATCACCTCTTTTCCAAGCTGAAAAGTCCCAGTCTTTTTAATCTCTCCTCATATGGAAGTTGTTCCATACCCCTAATAATTTTTGTTGTCCTTCTCTCTTCCTTTTCCCATTCTAATATATCTTTTTTGAGATGGGTGACCAGAATTGCGCGGTATTCTAGGTGTGGGTGTACCGTCAATATATACAAAGGCAATATGACATTATTATCTAATCCTTTCTTAGTGGTTCCTAACATTCTGCTTAACAAGTGCAGAATGCAGCTATTCAGATTTAATTTGGCTCTTGTCGCTATGTGGTTTAAGGGTTGGAGATTGATATGCAGAGTTGGGAATAGGAGTTGAATAAAGTGGATTTAGAATTTTGTTTGCTGGCAATCTTTACATCACATTGATGTACCTTATTAGCTAAGATACAATACAATTCTGTAATTAATTGTATAAAATCAGTACATATAATAATTAGATATAACTCTAATATCAAATTTATTTTTTGCTTTATTTTATTTCTTTGAAATCTATTTCTACAGCAAATTGTTCCATGTCCGGCCAGTCACACAGACAGATGTATACAGAGCAGATTCAAAAGAGATTCCTAGGATATTCCAGGTATGTAGTTATAAATTAGTGTTTTTAGAAAAATAAACTGGTAAAATTCCTTATGCAAATAAATGCAAGATGCTTCAAAAATATTTTTTTTATTAAAGAAGACACAAGTACAAATGAGAAAAGTAGATCATATAAATTGTCAGAAAATCTATTCTAACCTACTCTAATTTGTATTCCTGAATTTTTGCTAACTAAATAATTGCCCTTTTCCTACACCCATTGTGTATGAATCTTGTGGTTATTTTGCTTTAACTCTAGATTCTGTATGCCAATGAAGGAGAAAGCAAGAAGGAACCAGAATTTCCTGTGGAGCCTATGGGGGAGAAATCAAATTACATTTGCCACAAGGGACATGAATTTATACCAACTCTGTATCATTTTCCAACCAACTGTGAGGCTTGTATGAAGCCACTGTGGCACATGTTTAAACCCCCTCCTGCTCTAGAGTGCCGCCGCTGCCATATCAAATGTCACAAAGATCACATGGATAAAAAGGAAGAGATTATAGCACCTTGCAAAGGTAAGAAGTGAATAATTGAATAAGTGCATGGTTGCCAATTAACTACAGGGAATAATTCAGATACAGGTTTGTCATAATGATGTGATCTCAGATGAGCTCAAGGTAAAAGATAGCAACTGCTGGAGTGACAGATCCTTGGGTGCATATCAGGATTCTGTTAGGGAAGAGCAGCTCACTGGAGTACAGTGACATTCAGCCAGCACAGGGACATGTATGCCACATACTTTCAGTGCTGTCAACATCATAGGGAAGGGCTACCCAAAAAGGCTACTTACACAGTGGATTGTGTTGCATTTCGGTATGGGACAGAGATGTCAGTGTATGTGGCAATACAGATTATGACACTCAGAAAAGTTGCTTCCTCTGGGCTGAGTTCCACAGTTCTCTATGCTCAATGTCTCTTATGGGCATATGAGATGGCAGTAACTGCATATGTTTGTTTCCCTGTATACCTGCTTCCTTAGTAACATGGAGAATAATCATCCCCTTATCCTCCAAATGGAAGAAATAAGAAGGGGGTGCAGACTGTGGATAGATTGGAAAGGCTCCTTTGGCAGGAATGTTAAAGGTGCTGTGGTATAATCTATACCCAAAGTAGCATTGTGATCATGGCAGCCCAAGTGGCAGCTTTATACTGTATAGCACCACTTGACTTCTACTCTCTGCAATTTATGAGAACCCAAGGATCTGGCCATTAGTTTTTAAGGTGAGCTCATGTAAAAAAAATTAATAATGAGATTTTGTTTTTAAATTTCTCTTACAGTATATTATGATATTTCAACTGCAAAGAATCTACTACTGTTAGCTAATTCTACAGAGGATCAACAGAAATGGGTGAGCCGATTGGTGAAAAAAATTCCAAAAAAGCCTCCAGCACCTGACCCCTTTGCTCGATCTTCTCCTAGAACTTCCATGAAGGTACAGCCAAATCAGTCTATGAGACGGCCAAGCCGACAGCTTCCTCCAAACAAACCAAGGTAACACAAAAATTGCTATTAAAGAATGATAATTTTAAACAGTTTCCCACTGTGATACATTGTATTATATAAGTGTTACGGGAAATTCACAAAGATATCTTTTGTTTGTTTGTTTCCTTTTGTATTTATACTATGGCTAATGAAATGTGAGACTATCCTGTCATCTTTTGTGAATTCCAGTATACAAAATATTAAGAAGGCTGTGTGAGGAAGCATGTTTCATTTCCTTATTTAAATGAGCCTATCTCTGAATTAAATCTACTGTACGTGTTATATAATAGGCAGAACTGGTAGCACTCATGTAAGGTTGCTTGATGCTTCACATTATAAGATCCTGTTTTCAGTTGCTTATAACTTTGTGAAACTTTAACCATTTGGGCTGAAATTTCCTATGCCAAGTGTCTTGGGACCATTGAAGCAAAAATAGTTCATCTGTTTCAGAGAGTGAGATTAGGGGAAAATATGTTGTTTTGCTCACGTTAAAAAAGTTCTTACAGGTATTTCATTAAGAGTTAATAGTGCCTCCATGCTGTGGAGCAGGGAATTTAAATCTGTCAATGTTGGTTGCCTTTGTGTCAGGAATGTGCTTTTTGCTGTCCTGGGGGGACCCAAATTTGGCAAATTTACAAGCCTTTGAAAATTTAGTTCGCACATGCTCAGTAGAGACTTGTTAGAGTTTGGCATCTAAATTTTCTGAAGATTTTGTGTGCACTGAACATGCTGCATCTCAGGGCTGCAGACGCTGAGTAAGATTTTCCCTGCAGGTGCTCCTATAGGCCATTGTGGTTCTTCTGTGTTCTCATTGCTTCTGTGGAGGCACCCAGAAACTAGGCAGTGTAGAGGAGGAGCAGTCTGACTTGAATGCAGAGGGGACAAGAGCCAGACCTCAGGGGGAGAGGTGGGACAGTAGAAGGAGTAGATTGGGGCAAAGAACTATGTGGGAAGGAGAGGCTGGGGGATAGCTGGGGCTGGAAACGAACTGGCAGACTGGTGGGGAAGACTGGGACTGGCTAGAGAAGGAGACTGGGAGCCAGAATGGAAACAGAGGTAGGGACAGGGATGCCAGTGCACAGTAGGAGGGGAGACTGGGACTGGTTGGACAATGAGACAGTGACAGTGAGCCACGGGAGGTGAGATGGGACTGGGAGTCATGGCGGGGAGGGGGAGACTGGGACTTTGACATGGAGTCTGGAGGGTGAGTTTAGGACTGGCTGGGTAAGGAGACAGGAACTGGCTTGAGCAATCCAGAGCTGTAAAGACTGGGACTGGCTAGGTAAGGAGATTGGGGCAATGGGGAATGGAATCAGAGATTCCAGAATCTCGCCATTCCTGTGCTGTCTACAAATATCTGTGAAAACCTACTGACAAAAATCTCTCTCCGCCCTCTACTCTAGTTCTAGAGGATGACAACATACTACTCTTATCAAGCGACAAAGAGTCCTGTGGCACCTTATAGACTAACAGACGTATTGGAGCATTAGCTTTCGTGGGTGAATACCCACTTCGTCAGACGAAAGCTAATGCTCCAATACGTCTGTTAGTCTATAAGGTGCCACAGGACTCTTTGTCGCTTTTTACAGATCCAGACTAACACGGCTACCCCTCTGATACTCTTATCAGTTACTCTGTTAGGTCAAGTGACAGAGATCTGTGCAGTGGATCTAAAGGTTCCAACCCTGCTAATTACCCTTGTAGGTGTCAATGTGATTCCACCAGATGGAATTTGTGTTTTTTCAGTTTGCTTTTTGAAAAATCTAGGAGAGTAGACACATTGCAACTTTTAAAGTAAGTGTGTCTATGTCAGCACTTCTTCAAACCATACCTCAAAGTTTCAGGTTGGGGAGCCAGAAAATGAGGAACACACAATAAATGATCATCTGTGAAAAGTTTGGTATAAGTGACTTGCCCGCCATCACATAGGAACTTTGTGGCAGAGGCAAGTATAGAATCCATTTTTCCCATGGCAGCCTTCAGCTGCCTTCACCAAGAAACCATCCTTTCTCTTCTTGGAGTGGTCTGCCTCATTCACCACACACATTCCAACTTCTGCAAAAAATGAAGTAAGGATCTGACAGACAACAACCTTATTCATTACACAACACTGATTCATTGTCTGTGCACTGAATAAGGCAGGAGTTCTGTGGGGAAAAAAGCATGTATTTGTGTAATTCAAGTCCCTATAATAATGCCTATTCACAAGAGGGCTGAATTAAGGCAACCTTAATTCTGGAATTGCCTAACTTTTGAGTGCTTGACTTTGCAACCTTAACAATGTTCTGTGCGTGTGTGCGCGCGCACAAGTAATGTGTATATATTGTTACAAGAGTCCTTTGAACATGTAAAGTTCAAGTGCCGGGTATTCCTGTTAAAGCTCACCCAGTGTTTAAGTAAACAAGCTTCTTCTACCTTCTCTATTGTCCATCTACATGTGAGGAAAAATTGGCATCAGGGACTATTCCTGTCCTCAGAACCCTCAGAGTCAATCTTACATAACTTCATACAGGACACAGAAGATATTAATCTTTAGCTTACTTTTCATCCTGTGTTTCCAGGCACGAGTACTATTATTTACCCACTCACCCCCAACCACCCTAAAGTTTTGCCACAGTTTGGGGGCAGTGAATCTTTAGGATTCAAGGGTGGTAGTTGGTCCATTTCCCACCCACTGTCAGCCCGTCCATTGGACAGTTGCATGGATAAATTTCTATATCCCTTACCCTTTATATCACTCGGTGCAGAATAAATGGAGTTGTCAAGCTGTTTCCCACCACAGTTCCCTCTCCCCCAGATATAGCACTGCAAGAGCCAGTCTCCTGCATCTTCAGTGCCCTCAGAAAGGAGTCCCACTTAAAGGGATGGTCTCTTCATCTCTAGTATCTAATTGCTGAAAAACTTGGAGTCTTGACACTTCAGAAATGTTCCTTCTAGAGAACAAGAGAACATACTCCTCAATAGGGACTGTACTTTTTTATTGTCCCTCTCCAGAACACAAGGGCTGATGTAAATATAAAAGATTCTTCTGACTCAAAGAGCACAGAACTCAGCCAAGCTCGCAGAGTTCTTTGTGGGAACAAAGAAAAGTTTCTGATAAAGAGCAGCAGGACTCCCCATCCTTTTTTTAATCAATTGATAGCCATCATAGATAACAAAGAGCTGTTTTCAATAAATGTGCTTTTCAGAATAAAAGACCCTGCTAAGCAGCATAGTGATGGTAGAACACAGATGCCAGGAAGTCACTAACGTCTTATAGAACGTCTTAAAAAGTAGCCTATTTACTTAAACACTGGGTGAGCTTTAACATGAATACCCGGCACTTATAGCACTTAGCTATAAGGCTGAAATATCTGATGGAGAAGACCATGTGACCCCAATCAGATCTGGGCCATGGAGACACACACCATGCCTCCTCCCTCCCTCCCAAGTACATTGGCCTCAGTCAACAAGAAGTGTTCCTCTGAGCATAAGCTCAGGAGTCAAAGCTAAGACTTCCAAGCCTAAGGAGAAGGCTTCTCATGAGAGCAAGGGGCGTCTCACAAGCATAGAAACAAATCTTTTTCCAAAGCTTCCCTGAAGACAAGAGATCCCTCTCTGTCTGCATTCTTCAAAGTTGGGAAAGTCTTTGTGCATGGGTTCTGAAGATTTAGACCCAAGTAAACCTCCTCAGCAGGAGGAAGTGGTGCAAAGGAGCACAGATACGTCAGTTCTGGTATTGGTTCCAATGTGTAAACTGAAAGGCAGACATCCCTTCGACATCCAGATCAGACCCTGTACCAGTATAGTCATGGCCGTGGCGGGATCCAACTTCCAATGTGACAGGAAGCATCAGATCCAACAGGTCCACCAACTCCCACCAAACCCTAGGGTGGTTGGAGACCTATGTCTTTCCAAAGGACATTTTTGCTGTCCCCTATCATCACCCTCCCCCCTTGTGTCCCTCTTTATTCAGAGACATAGTTACTCCAGAGAAGGATACAAATCTGCTCTTCTCTGCCACCCACAAGCCTGAGTACCCAATCACCGGTACCGTTGGTTACACTGGTAGTTCAGGATCAGACTTTTTCATCCGTTGAGTCGGAAGTTCCAGAAGGACCCTAATCTTATCATTTAGAAACTGGCCCTCAGAATGGGGTTCCATTCTCCAACCAGATATGATTTTCCAAGACCCAGGTGCCACCTTGTGCCATGGGGTCTTCCTCAGCCACTTGATTCCTTATGCTGGGGTCATTGGGGCCCTTGTGATGCCTACTTTATGCTTCTGGGATCAGTAAGTAAGGCTCACGTGAGCCTTACTTACCATCTCCTGGCCAACACCAATTGGCCCCATCAGCGTATGAGGAAGATGAAGTTGAACTGGATCTGACATTTCTGATGATTTGGGAGCAATGTCATGATCTTCCCCAAATGAAGCAGTTACCCCATCTTTACCATCTCTGCCAGATGACCACAAGCAATATCAGGAGTTCCTACAAGGGGTGGTGTCTGAGCTCCAGATACAGCTTGAAGAGATTCAAGAGCCCTAACATAGATTTCTGGACATCTTGCAACACTCAAGTCCCTGTTGAGAGGCCTTCACGATAAATGGGGCCATCGTGAATACAGCTAGAACAGTGTGGCACACTCCCGCTTCTTGAGCTCCCAATGCAAAGAGAGCTGAGATATGCTACTTCATTCCATGTAAGGGGGAAGAGTTTCTATTCTCTTGCACATGGCCCAACTCTCTGGTGGGTACAAGCAGCTACCGAAAGATCCAATGCAACATTCCAAAACTATATCCTTGGACAAGGGTGTTAAACAGCTCAGCCTCCTAAGGAGAAAAGTCTTCTCTTCCCCATCTCTCCAATTTGGAATGTCAAGTTATCAGGCCCTTCTAACTAAATACAACTTCATTAATCATGCTTGTTGTTGGATTTTAAGGACAAGCTCTCTCAGGAAGATAGACCTCAGTTCCAGTCCATAATTGATGAAGGCAAGCTAGTGGCCAAAACCTCTCTCCAGACTGCAGTAGATCCTGCGCAGGTTATGGCCATTGCCATGAGGAGGAATTCTGGGTTACAATCCTCAGGTTTTCCTGGAGAGGTGCAGAATACAATTCAAGATTTGTCCTTTGATACAGTTAAATTACTCTGTGAAAAGGGGATGCTTCTCTTCACTCTTTCAAGGACTCAAAGACAATGCTTTGTTTTCTGAGTATCTATACCCCTGCCTTTAAGAGAAAGCATCATAAGCAGGAGTACAGAGCAAGACTACCTCTTTAACCATTTTACCACCAGTGCTTCCAGGAACCACCACTCAAACAACAGAGGGTACAAAGGCCTAAGTACACAGCTCCTGCAACATCCATTGCCATACTTCACGCTAACCTGCGGACGAAGAATTTCTTGTGACGGGACTGTCAAGATCCATTGCCCCTCAGGTTTTTTTGGAGACCCACAACTGGAGAGCTTTAACAACAGACAAACGAGCGCTGGAAATCATTCACTGTGGCTATTTGATTGAGCTTCTGTCAACCCCAACCCATAAAACCCTTTTATGGGTCCTTTTCAGGGACAAATCTCGTGAGCAAATTCTGTGTCAAGAAGTGGACTCATTTCTCCACTGGGGAGCCATAGAAAGAGTTCCACCTCAACATCGAGGGAAAGCATTCTATTCCCCTTACTTCTTAGTCCCCAAAAAGAAAGGGGGATGGAGATTGATTCTCAACCTATGGTGACTAAATGTATTTATATGAAAATTAAAATTTTGCATGGTCATATTGGTATCAGTAATTCCCTCTCTGGACAAGGCCACGTGGTTCGTGGCTCTAGACTTGAAAGATGTATACTTTCATATAGACATTCACCCAGCTCACAGAAGGTTTCTCCTTGGTCATAACCATTAACAATTCAGAATCCTTCTATTGAGACTAGCTATGGCACCCAGGATCCTTATGAAGGTCTTTTGAGTGGTGGGAGCTTGGATGAGAAGAAATGGTCTTCCCATAGCTTGATGACCAGCTTCTTACAGACAGATAATACAAGGAAATCCAGTTAGCAACCCAATTCCTCTACCATCTGCTATTTTCTCGGGTAATTTATGTCAACCACAAAAAGGTTTTATGGACCCCCAGTAGGTCCATAAACAAGTCCAGAACAAGTGTATACATTTTTGATGTACACAGCAACACCTCTTCCCTTTTCCCCCCGCTTCTTCTTCCTGAATAAGATATAACTCTCCATACCACCAAATCTCAGTGATAACAGTTAAGTCTTAATATAGCTTATGTACTAATTCTTCCAGTTCTTCCTGTTTATTCCCCATACTCCTTGCATTTGTGTATCCCTTATTGCTTCTTGAAACTATTGTAATTGTCCATTTTCCCTCTCCTATCCCCCTAGCATCTAGCCCTCTATGAAGGTCATTTTTTTTAATATACTGACCTGTGGGCTTTTTTCATCTGCCCCCTTTGAACCTATTTTAAAGCCTTCCTCATAGGTTGGCAAGTCAGTGTCCAAAGATGCTCCTCTTCTTGGTCAGGTGGACTACATCTCTTACCAATAGTCCTCCTTCCTGAATGGCATCCCATTGTTGAGGAAGCCAACGTCCTCCGATCAATACCATCTTTGCAGCCATTCTTTCATCTCCAGGATGCATGAGTATGTCCTTGCCTAGGCCCTTAAGATTCAGTCTTTCATATTCCCATAACTAATCTCCACTGGAAATTCCTGAGATTTGCTGTTAGAGACCATTTTTAATTCTCATCTCTTCCCATCAGATTTTCATTTCTCTTCCCCTAAGTTTTTTTTCAAAGGTCTTGATAGTGGATTCTGTTATCTTAAGACAGAAGAAAATGTACTTGAAAATTTATCTAGATGAATGAATAGCTTACTTCTCTTAGTCTTCGGGTTATAATCAGGAGACGAGGGCTCTAACTTTATCTAGACAACTGATTTTTTTTAGTCTGTCAGAGGAGAGGATCAGCAAGTTGATTGATGTCTGCTCAAACTTCATCAAGAGAAATTGTTCAGTTGTGAGGGGTAATGTTCTCCATGATGCACAATACCACGGGCCAGTTGCCACTGCCAATCAGTGATCATAGTTGTGATGGGTTTGGTCACAGATATCCCCGTGGGATTGTCACCTGGTGTACTGAAATTACCTCTGAGCCTGTTTTCCCTGCCAGTTTGGAACTTCCAGAACCCTGCCTTTTGAGCCAGACATGCTAGCCTTCTGCAACACAGACCCAGGGTCTGGGCCACACCCCTAAAGCTGCAGGCTTTAGGTGAAAACAGCTCTGCAGGTTACCTGACTCCAGCACCCAGACACATAGCTCCCAATGGGATCCAAACCCCAAGTAAATCCATTTTACTCTGTATAAAGCTTATACATGGTAAACTCATAAATTGTCTGCCCTTCTATAACACTGATGGAG
Organism: Malaclemys terrapin pileata; assembly: GCF_027887155.1. NCBI lineage: Eukaryota > Metazoa > Chordata > Testudines > Emydidae > Malaclemys > Malaclemys terrapin. Next base: position 179,293,719 of record NC_071507.1, on the reverse strand, counting down.
AGATATGCACAGCTGTTTTCTCCCCCAGGCATTAATCACTTATTCTGGGTTTACTAATAAACAAAAGTGATTTTATTAAGTATAAAAAGTAGGATTTAAGAGGTTCCAAGTAATAACAGACAGAACAAAGTAAGTTACCAAGCAAAATAAAGCAAAAACACGCAAGTCTAAGCCTAATACATTAAGAAACTGATTACAGGTAATATCTCCCCCTCAGAGATGTTCCAATAAGCTTCTTTCACAGACTAGACTCCTTCCTAAACTGGGCCCAATCCTTTCCTCTGGTACAGTCCTTGTTAGTTCCAGCAGCCATCTCAGGTGGTAACCAGGGGTTTTCTTAAGACTGGCCTCCCTTTGTCCTGTTCCACCCCCTTTTATAGCTTTGGCACAAGGTGGGAATCTTTTATTAAACTGATATTGACTATGTGGAAGTGAACATCAAGCTTTATTAACGTGAGAAGTAAATATTGACACAGGTGAAACTTAAAACAATATATAACTTGAGGGGCAATAAATCTTGATGTTCACCCCAGGAAGACTTCCTTACATTCTAGCATACTTTCAGAATATCTAGAAAGCTTTCTATCATAGTCATGAAATAAATTCCATGGTATTTAAATTTACATTCTAAATGGTAGACAAAGTTAGAAATTAAAAAAAAAAAAAAATCACCCTGAAGCAATCAGGAAGCAGAAGTTTGTAATCTGATTGAATCATGAATCCTGCCAGTGCTGTCTTCTGACTGTTCAGGAGCAAAGCAGGATGCACTGATGTGCACATTAATTGCAGTCTAGTTAATATTCTTTTGCAGGTTCTTGCTCACGTCAATTCCAAGTAGGTGTGTGTGCACTGCATGCACAATCATCGGAAAGTTTTCCCCTAGCGGTACCCGTCGGGTTGGCTGTGGAGCCCCCTGGAGTGGCGCCCTTATGGCGGTGAATATAGGTCTCTGCCGACCCGCCACCTCTTCAGTTCCTTCTTACCACCAGTGACAGTCGTTGGAGCTACTTCGTTCTCTTGCCTTGGGCAAGCTCTTCTCCTAGCGAACAGTTGTTCTTTTATTGTATATAGTTCTACTTAGTGTAAATTCAAACATCAATTTTCAGTTTTCTTACTCCCCTCTGGGGACTGGGGCATGCCTCGGTCTCAAGGCTTCAAACCCTGCCGGTCTTGCCAGAAGCCTATGCTCAGGGGAGATCCTCATGACTCATGCTTAAAGTGCTTGAGGGAAGCCCACCAGACTGACAAGTGCAAGATCTGCAGGAGCATCTGTCCAAAGACTAAGAAGGAGAGAGGCTTTAGACTTAAGCTCCTCCTTATGGAGTCGGCTCTCTGTCCCAGCCAGCTCCAACCACATTGGGATCCAAGCCCAGCGTTTCAGTATAGAGCACACCGGCCTCAGTAAGCGAGGCTGTGGTGCCAGTGAAGAACTCTGGGTCCAGAGACCCGCAGCACCAACTCCGGCACCAAAGACAAGTTTGCCGACTTCTCAGCACTGATCTCACTCACAAGTGCCGCATAAGAAGCGGAGAAGAGCCGAAAAGGAGCGCTCGCTGACAGTCCGAGCAGTGGAACACGAGGGTGCCTGCGGAGTGCGTCCCACATCGGGACACTCATTTCCTGCTCAGGGACAGCCAGTACCATTGATTCCAGCTGCCCAGGGGGAACTGTTGAGTCCAATCCCATTGGACTCCCCAGGATGGGAGAGCCAAATTGGGGAGTTGGACATGCCGTCCACTCCTGACACATTTGAGACTGCCAGGGACCTCAGAGAGAGCACTCCCCGGAGCTGGCAGAGCTGACAGCACCGGCAGCTCCAGCATGGTGCAGGGGGGCTGGACTATGCAAGGGCAAACTAGCCATACTACAACACCAGTTGTCCTCGCCTTGGCACCGATCACCAGGACCATCCCTCACGACACTGCTGTGGAGACCGAGATCAGACTCATCCTCGGAGTTGGAGCTGGAGTCAGACATTTCCAGATGCAGCCAGCACCGGTCTCGTCACTCCAGGCATAACAAGACACAGCAACTTCCAATGATGCCCTGGCCACCATAGTGGCAGGCACCTGCTCAGTGGCCATTTTGAACCCCACGGGCGTATCATCAAGCTCAGGGGCCAAGGCCCAGGTCCCTTTCAATGGCATCGGACAGATGGGGACCTCCATCTGCCTCCATGGTGAGGGAACCTCCAAGGGGTTCCGAGCCCAGCATCTGGGCTGGCACTGGACCCAGCACCGAATTCGCATCCGGCACCGCATCTGCCACTGCACAGGAAGCTCCTGCACGGGAGGACCTCCGTGAGTTGGAAGGTCAGGAGGACCCTGTGCCTATGAGGGCTTCTTCATCCTCCTCCCCAGACAAGGCAGTAGCAAGCTCATCTGCCTCCTTACCGGCTTTGGACAATAGAGCCCACCAGGAGCTGCTCAGAAGAGTAGCCCAAAATCTGGGCCTGCAAATGGAGGTGTCAGAAGAAATGGACCCTATGGTGGATATTCTGATGCCAGAAGGTCCTTCCAACATGGCCTTGCCGTTGATCAAGACCATCCACAATACTACCAAGTCCCTCTGGCACACTCCTGCTTCTATTTTTCCCGCAGCTAAAGGGGTGGAAAGGAAGTACTTTGTACCCTTTAAGGGGTTCGAATACCTTTTCACCCACCCTCAGCTGGGCATGCTGGTCGGGCATGCGGCCAATGCCAAAGAAAGGCAGGGTCACCAGGGCCCCAGTCCAAAGTCTAAAGAGGCAAAGAAGCTGGACCTCTTTGGCTGTAAGGTCTGTTCTACTGGGGGGCTCCAGCTTCGAATCGCCAGTCAGCAGGCAGTTAGTTTCTACCGTTTTAACTCTTGGAATTCCCTGTCCAACTTTTAAGGAGCTACTTCCATCTGACTCCCGCTCCGACTTTCGGGCAGTCCTGAAGGAAAGCAAGACCATTGCAAGGACTTCCTTGCAGGCTGCATTAGACTCAGCGGACTCAGCCACCTGTACAATGTCCACGGCCATTGTCATGTGGTACAGCTTGTGGCTACAAGTCTCGGGCCTCTCCCAGGAGGTCCAACAGACTATCCAGGACCTGCCCTTCGATGGTGCGGGTCTCTTCGCTGAGCAGACAGACTCTAGGCTCCATAGTTTCAAGGACTCTAGAGCAACCTTAAAGTCCTTGGGGGCTTCATACGCCGGCCCCGCAAAGAAAGCATTTCAAGCCTCAGCCCCCCCCCTTGCTTCTACCCCTCTCAGCTGAGGCAAGACTATAACAGGAGACGGGGTAGGAATAATAGGAGAAGGCCTCTTCAGTCACCCTCTAGCCAGGGCCATGGCTTGGAGAGACAGTCGCCGGCTCCTAAGAAAAAATTCTGAAGGTGCGCCCAGGGACATCGCACCAGTCCATATCCCGGATCCTTCCCCTCCTTTTGTAAACCGTCTATCCCATTTCTACCATGCTTGGGTCCAAATAACATCAGATGAGCATGGTAGTATTGGGATATTCTCTCCAATTCTGTATCCTCCCACCCACCTTCCCCGTCCCTCTTCTGGACCCTTCTCACAAGCAAACTCTAGTGCAGGGGGTGCAAACACGCCTACAACTCGTGGCAGCAGAAGAGGTACCTATGGAGTTCGGGGGCATGGGATTCTATTCCCATTACTTCCTAATCCCCAAGGCCAAGGGTTGGCTCCGGCCTATTCTCAACCTGTGAAACCTCAACAGATTAATGAAGAAGCTGAAGTTTCGCATGGTCTCCTTGGCTTCCATCATTCCCTCTCTGGATCCAGGGGACTGGTAACCATTCTTGACTTGAAGGACACATACTTCCATGTATCCATAATCCTGTCCCACAGACGTTTCCTTCTATTTGTGGTCAACAATACAGCAGCTCTTCATCGCTATTGCCGAAAGAATGAAGGGTCTCCCTGTTTCCTCTCAGAGAATCTCTTCTTTTATCATGGTCTGCATCAGAACGTGCTATGACCTAGCAAAGATTCCGGCCCCAGCATTGACAGCACGCTCCACAAGAGCACAGGCTTCATCTGCAGCATTCCTGGTGCAGGTCTCCATTCAGGACATCTGCAGGGCAGAGATGTGGTTGTCTGTTCACACTTTTATGTTGCACTACACCATCACTCAGCAGGCTAGAGTGATGCTGCATTTGGTAGAGCCATGCTACAATCGACAGCTTGGTGAACTTTGACCCCTCCTCTGGGGTACTACTTGGGAGTCACCTACTTGTAATTGACGTGAGCAATCATTCGAAAAAGAAAAAGCAGTTATCTACCTTTCGTAACTGTTGTTCTTCGAGATGTGTTGCTCACGTCCATTCCAAGACCCACCCGCCTCTCCTCTGTCAGAGTATCTGGCAAGAAAGAACTGAAGAGGCAGCGGGTCAGCAAGGACCTATATTCACTGGCATAAGGGCACCACTCCAGCTGGCTCCACAGTCAACCCGACTGGTACCGCTAGGATCATGCATGCGAAGCGCACGCACCTACTTGGAATTGACATGAGCAATACCTCTCGAAGAACAACAGTTACGAAAGATAGGTAACCATTTTTTTTTCCAGGCTGTATTACTGACCTCTGAAGAAACAAACCATAGACTCTGACTTGTCAACATCAATTTTCAGTTAAGGTTTTCACGTTGTGTGTAACAGTCTACTTTCATTGTCATGATTTTTTTTAACAAAATGTTCATGTAACATAGTACATGTAATAATATTTACTTCTACATTTTATTACTAATTTTTTTTAGCTCTGGCCCTGTCCTTCGAATCATTCTTCACTGATTTTTTTTCTATACTGTATATTTTGCCATAGCAACAGTAAGTAATAGGTATCTGTGTCTCATCCTGTGAGCATGCTGACCATACTAACCATGAGAACTCACTTAAAATCTGTAAATGACAGTATTTTGAAAGTTATATATTTATATATATCAATCAATCATATTTGGTAATCTAGTTTTTGAAAAAAAAACAAATTAATATAAGTATATGTATTCTCTGAATGACAACAGGCACATATGTTAAATATGTTTGTCATTTTTGGATTTTATACATTGCTTGTGTATTGCTGTTTTAAATCTGTCTCCTTCATAACCCTATACTCTGTTTCTGTATCCTAATACAGATGTGTTTTTTTTTTTTAAAAAGTTAAGTCCGGTACTGTTTTCACCTAAGGTAACTGCATAATTGATCAAATTAATCCCTGATGCAACTCTGACTTCAGCAGAGCTGCACCAGGGATGAATTTGGCCAGGATATCGTAATTAAATATACTGTGGGAAATCTGAAGTATTTCAGAGTAACGACAAAAAAATGTACCGGTATTCTGCGTATCTTTTTTTCTTTTACACATTTTATTCCTGCAACTGCACTGTCCAGATTATGGCTTTTTGTTAATGTATTTAGTATTGAATTATGTTGTAAAATCATAGGAGTTATAGATGGAAAAGGCCTGAGAGATCATCACATCCATCTTACTATTGCGAGCTTCTTTGTCAAATCAATTAAGATTTTTTTTTCGGTGTGTTTATCAAATAGTCAACACATTTTTTGTGAATTAGCGTGAATGCTATGGCCAGTTTGTGTTTGACTTGCGTTTCTGTAAAGGTTCTTACTGCAGGGGTTTGCAATATGGTATGTCTATTTTTCTTTTGTATACTTCATTAAGAATGAGGATTCTTCCCTCATAAGACTTGAATGTCTTGATAGTTTCTTTAAGTTTCTCACAGCTGTTCTTTTTAATAATTTAAAAGAAGGCAAACCAGTTTCCACATACTCTATGTGTAGTTTCTGCTTATCAGTTTCATTGAGGCACTGAATCATGGCAAGGAAGATTAACCTTAGCTTCCCCACATGAATGACAACTTACTTTCTTTTTTTGATATCTAATATCTGCTACAAGTATATCAGGAATGACAGCACTTACAGCTCATAAAATAAATAAATATCAAAACATCAGTGATTCATCATTTTTTGAAAGTTAAAGAAATTAAAAACAAAACTCAAAACGCATCATATTTAATACATGTAAACTAATTATAATAAATACATGCTTTATTTTAAACACTATGCCAGAGGGGGTTCATTTATGCACTTATTTAGGTCAGTACTTTTCCTCCATCCTTGCTTTGTCATTTTTAAAGGCCTGATATAATATCCATTGAAGTCAATGGAAAGACCCCTATTGACTTTACTGGGCTTTCGATGAAGTCCTAAATGCTGGATGGTAAAATCTACATTAATTTGTTTGAAATCCAGACAGACCAACCCCTTTAGTGCTTTAGTATTAATTAAACTTGACTTGCATAAAATATCAGTTCTTTAGTGGCACACATATTGTTTCATGGAAGGTTTGGCAGGTGAGCATAAAATTGCAGCTCAGTCAAGAACTGCAACATCAAGACAAGATGGCAGCAGTTAGCCCTTATGAAGCTTTAGAGTTGTTGGTTTTTTTTTAAACAAGTTTATGAGATGTTACAAAAATAAGGGTTCCTGACTTTAATCTGAAAGAGTTATATGAATTAATTAAATGGAATCTACATTACATTTAGTGATTTACATGTCAAATTTCCAGTGTATAAAATATACTGATCTACATGAGCACTAAATTGATCTAGTTTATTAAAATAGATTTATATACACACACACAGTCTCTCTCTCTCTCTCTCTCACACACACACACACACACACACACACACACACACACACACACACACACACACACACACACACACACACACACACACACACACACACACACACACACACACACACACACCATGGCCATGGACTATGTATAAAGAAATGAAAACTCTTGTCTAAAGATTAATCCTCATTTATAACCCACTTTCTGTTATGCCACATGTCATGAAATGTTAAAAAAAAGTCTGTGTATACAAGGCAGTATTGTAATAGATAGTGATAATTTTAATAACATTGGACTTCGGAATATTTTAATAAAGAGTAGTCCATTTTAAACATCAAAACCTCCTATTGCAGATTGCTTGATTTGGCATTTAAAGACTGGGATTGGTCATTTGATGATGTTGATGATATTGATGGTGATGACGATGTTTTTGATTTCTGAAGATGTAAAAGGGTAAATCAAAGTAGTGAGGAATGCATTGTTTGCCTTTTGAATAGAGCATGCTAGTTGGGTTTTGTTTTTCAAAGTAGAAAAAGTATGAGTGATCTCATTTTTAATATTATGCATTCAAAAATGAGATTTCATTGAGATGGAAAAAAATCAATTTTCAGAGGAGTCACTTTAACTAAAAATGTGTATTTGCGTTTTACATACGTGAGTTTAATTAGAGTTTTCTGTTCAGAATTCATGTCTATCTGCCCCAGTTGAGTGGAAAAAGAGATAACTGCTACCATCAGAGAATATACTTATAGGAGTGGTAGTACTGCTAACCTCTATAAACAAACCATTTTTGAGATGTAGAAATAAAATTGTCACATTTTAATCTTTATTTGACACACTGAAGATATGTCAGTTTGCAGTAAAAATGCCTTTTTAAAGTGTAAAGTGACTTGTCTATGGCTAGCAGACTTGAAACAAGAGCTTTGCATTGTGCATTTTCTACTAGTGCTATGAAATACAGATTTATGACTTGGCTTTGCTCTGTAGTGTTGTGCTTTTTGGGTTTCTAACAACGCACTTGAAAAAATTCTAAGTAAAATTGCATTGCTAATGCAGTGAGCTGAATTCCTTGAATGCTATTGTAAATATAAACCAGTTCTATTTATAATTAAGTAAAACTAGCTTAACTGAAAATGATCTAATTAGTTTGCAAACCTCCCCCCGGCCCCACACATCCCTCTGCCCTGTTTCCTGCCCCCATTGCTTCTTAACCATGGGGGGAGGGGTCACTGTATGCGGAGCTGCTCTCCCATCCACCCAACCCCCATGTGTCTGGACTCCCCCTCCCCCTCCCACCCATACCCAGGCCCCCTTCTGAACCTCACATCCTCCCCCACACACACACACCTGGACTCCCCCACCAAGTCCTATCCCCCCGCATCCAGACCCATCCCTGAACCCAGACCACTCCCTGCTGAGCCTTACACACTTGAAACTCCACCCAAATGAGCCCCACTCTTATGCACCTGGACCATCCCGATGAGCCATCCAGACCCCCACCCCCAAGCTCCACTCCCTCAACACCTGGAGCCCCTGATGAGCCCTCTATACCCAGACCCCCCGGCTGAGCCCCAGCTACCTTCACTTGGTCCCCTCCTGCATGGTCCCATTGTCCCTGCACTCAGAGCCCCTCTCCCCAATGAGCCCGTGTATTCAGATTGTACCTGGACCCCACCATTGAGCCACCCTCACCCAGATTGCCCCACATAGAATCCTCTCAACCCCAGACTTGGATCCCCCCACACTAAGCCCCTCCACACTTGGATCCTGCTGGTCTGAGCCTATCTGCCCACACCTAGTGTGCCAGGCGTGGTGGGGCAGGGCTCCAAGGTGTTTCTGGAGCAGGTCCGGCCCATGTGCTGTGTCATGGCCAGGTGCAGTCTCACTGCTGAGTATGTGTCCTGGCGGGGGAGGGGAGCTGCAGGGCAACCTCCCACTTCCATGCAGCCAGTAGCCTGTGCTCTCTGCTACCGTGCTGGAGCATCCACAATTCTTTATTGACAAATAACATTTGCAGAATTTTAAAATATTTTGCACAGAATTTGTATTTTTTGGCGCAGAATTCCCTCAGGAGAATGCTTAACTAACTGAATTATTAGTATCAGTAAAATGTAATTGTCTTAATCTCAGAATAAGTTTGAAATTGTGATGCATAGGATACAGGGTTTTTAAATCACATAATGCTATTTAGTGCAAATAAGTAGCATTTGTTGCAAGTGTGCAGAAGTGCATATTTAAAATAAAAATTAGGAGCAAATTTCTCTTTTCAGCAGAGGGACGTGCATTGCATTTACTGACCAAACCTTTCTTCTTTTTCAGCTAACTGCCTTCTGTGAATGCAGTCACTATTCAAGGTGATAATATTCTTCCCATTAAAACAAGACTGAAACATGATATCCCCAAATTTATTAAAATATATATATTTTCCTGAAAGACTGTGCTATATATATCAGAGGTTTACAATTTTTTGCTGCAATATAAATTACTAATCTCTGAGGGCTTTTTTATAATCCCTTGGGGTAACTGATCAAATGAGGACTGTTGGTAATAGTATAAGGATACTTTAGGTAACCTTTTAGAGTCTTGTTCCAAAAAAGTTTATCTTGGCAAGACACACACACTACATTTCACAAAAGAATTGAGAAGAGTGAAAATTAAAACTGAAGAAATTCATCTTTCAACTTTGATAGAGAGATGCCACCAGCATGTTTGCCAGAAAAGTAGGCGGGAAAGATCCACCACAGTGGTATAGACTGCATCTTTAAGAAGTGACCATTATACTGTGTATATATATTGTACTGTAATACTGCAAAAGGGTTTTAAAAACTTTCCACTTTATTTTTTTATGCATATTAATCAGATACCATTACTTACTGCAATTGCAACTATGCACTTGTGTAAAGCCATAATGTTGAAGTTAATATCATTCATACATGTTTATCAAAAGCTGCATGTCATTGTTGAGCAGCTAGTATAATGAGACGTTTGAAGTACATACTCATTTCAATTATTTCATAATGGGCAGTCCTATTTTACCTATCTGAATGCCTTAATTTAATTTTTTCAAGGTCTATGCCCATTCTCTGTATTTAAGGAAAAAAGAATGTTTACCAGCTCTTAGGATACAAATTTGCTTTGTGGCAGAAAAAATAGTGCACTATTTTTACACACAATTATATCAATGTCAGCCTATTTTGAATGTATATTGATTGGTTTTGGGGTGGGAGGGAGTATTGGTTACAGAAACAATAACTGATAGTATTGAAACTAATATAACTTTCATGTGTACATGTAACTTTTCATCCAGTCCTTTTTACAAACCTCAATATTAGTCATTGACTTTATATTACCCTTATTAAGTGCTATGAAATTTCATTTTGCCTTGTTTTGCGTACTCTCCTAGATGTGTTTTTATTTCTGGGGAAAAAAAGTCTGTGACTATTTTTACATTTTCACAGTACAATATCCAAGGACTGTCACAATCTTTAAAGAAAACTAAACAGACTGTAGATGTATTTTAAATTTTTGAATCCAGTTCTCTAGCACATAGCTGTAGGCATAGAAAAATATTTCAGTAGTGTGTTTTGAGAACTTATAGCTGGGAATAAAGGGCCTCAGAGGCACTTAATCTGATTTTTTTTTTTTTTTTTTACTTGGACTTGTACAAAAATATAATTTATGTGGGCTCGTTCATGCTGTGTTCATAATTATCCCAGAAAATGCATGTTTTATACAACTACAGGATGCTATGTTAAACATATTGACAGTAAAAAAAAAAAATGTAGCCTCCTACTTGGTCTCTTTTTTTATATATATATATTTATATATTGTGTGGTAGTGTGATAATTAAAAATATGATCTAACATTTCAAGGAAGGAAGACATTTCACTTGATCTTTTCTTTGGGAACAGTGTTGAGATGTTCAAAGGATAGGACCATGACTTGTATAACACTATCCTGAAGAGTGGATTTAGGACCACAGGAGTATTGAAAATGAATATAGTTACATTGTATTAGTGGTAATAAAATGTAACTTACCCAGTCTGCACTCAGTTTTATATTTATGCATTCTCAACCTAAAATGTTTGTGCATTCTTAAACTTAAAACTAAAATGTGTATATCATTTTAGTTAAAGTATTAGCCCAATGCACAGTAAAAGCTGTGTATCCTTTCCCTGCTTGTTGTGATTTACTGAAATAAAGCATATTTTAGGTAATGCATATTTGAAAACAAAACAAAATTTTAAAAATGTATACAATAAAACTGTTTCCATTCACTGAAAGCATAAATATTTTATATAAAAGATTTTGTTACATTGTGGGAAGTTCTATCCTATTCTGAATTGGAGAATATATATATATATATATAAAAAAATAAACTATCTGAGTAAGGTAAAATAGTTCCTGATGTTGACAAAGCTGGTAATTAATTGAAATATTTATATATAAAAGACAGCAATTGTTATGATCGTGTAAAAATGAAATCTGTCATTTAAGGGGAAAGTGTAAAAAAATCTAACTAAGGCCAGAAGGAGGTCCCTGGCAGCACAGCTCCCATGACAATATGGTAAGCAAGGCCCAGGAGCTGCTTGGGGCCAGAGCCACTGCAGTGTCTCCACATGGATGGCCCTAACCTCCCAAGAATCCCTATGGATCTGCCAAGTTTGGGGTAGCTTTTCTGTGGAAGGAACAACACCACACTCCAAGCATCATGTTACAGGGAATCTCCACAAAGAAATCATCCTGGGGATTTCCTCATAAGAAGTTCCTTCCTGTGGCTTTTTATAGGGGAGGGGATAATATGGCCTCTGAGAGCTAGCATTTTTATAACCAAGTTTAACCTTAAAAATCATTTGTGAAATATCCATCCTCCAAAGAGAGAATATACTGTGATTATCAGCCTCATCTTTGAGATGTGTATGTGTGTGTGTGTGTGTTGGTATGTACAGTACACAATAGTTGCTTGTTACATAGACAGTAAATTGTACTTAGTTTTGCCCTTGCAAGTAACTAATGTTACTGTGGAACTCCCTAATTATTCCCTGTACTAAGGAATAACACTAATTATCAGGGATCCTAGAAATCTGTTTGCCACGGAAAAACATGGCATTTGCATTTTTACAGAGACTCTTTAGTTTTTACATTTTGTGAAAAAACAAAAACAGAGTGAACTCCATTTATCTAAGCCTTCATTATCCAGCTCTCTGAATTAAAGGAACTGCCAGGGGCTGACAACATCGGGCGGCTGGTGGTTTGGTTAATACAGACAGTTGGGTAGTGGAGGTTTGGATAAACAGGGTTCTACTGTATATCAATAAAACATTGTGTTCAACTGCTACCCAGATGTATTGTGGCTAGGGAAACTAAAGTTCAGCGTTTTATTTTAATGGCAAAAAAAATAAGTAGATTGGGGGGGTGGTTATTGGAGACTTTTGTTTTTTTATCATGGAAAACTAGGATGCCTGCTAAAAATGTAATCTGGAATGAAAAATTATAAAGATTTTAATTACAATCACTGTAGACATACCTGCATATCAGCTTCCTTTTCCTTTGGAAGCTTGCTTTGTACAAAACGTTACCTTAACCTATGGATCTGATTACATTCTGTTCACAATCACACTTCCCCATAGCCCATGTTGGGTCTGTTTTATTCAGAATTGGGAAAGCTCATCCTTTAGTCAGTTTCGGAAATACTTGCCAAGACCATGTTGTTTGTTCTACTAATTCTGACCGTCATTGCAAACTTGACTTTTCTTTTAAAAGCATTTCTCTATAAACAAGATTAAGTGATTAAGACACAACATACAGCAGGTGCTTATTAATTTAATAAAGGCTACCGCCATTGGCATAATGTAAAGGAGAGCTATGGAGGGTTATATTTGTTCACAATATTGGATTGGAAAGTTTGTTTTGCCATTGTTTAAATTCTTTCTGGTGAACTCCTACATCAGGCTCTCAAGAACATCGCTGGGAATAAAAGAACCTGGATAGTCTCTGAAATTAAAGCCCAGTCGCACTGAGGGTATGTCTGTACTGTAATCACAGGGTCTGACTGCAGCTCCAGCCGACATACCCGCGCTAATGTTAATCTAGCTAGTTCAGGTCCCAGAAGAGCGAAGTCACGGCAGTCTGTGCAGGGTGCGCAAACCCATTTATAACCCTGGTAATTTCTCGTAGGGCTAGCCCAAACTGAAGCTTGTACTGCCATGGCTTCGCTGCTCCAGGACCTGGGTTAGTTAGATTACAGCTAGCTCGGGTATGTTGGCTCAAGCGGCAATCATGCCTAGTAACTGTAGTCTAGATGTACCCTCAGATTCCCTGTGTGAGCTCCAGTTGCTGGCTATTGTTCTTCCTGATTGAGCAGAGGCAAGTAATTGGCAGGTTTTCTGGAAATGTTTCTTTGGCCTTGGGTAAATACTGGCGGCCAACAATCTACAAATTACAGGGACTCCGAATTGTCACAATTCAGGGCAATGGCATGTGTATATCCCCTAAATGGTCAAGCAAGCGCACCCACTTTCAGGCTCCTAACACCCCAGTCATTGCCTCTCTTGGGTGGAGACCTGTGTCTCTCTCTCTTCTGACTGGGGTATTTCCAGGCTGCACCATTCCTGGCTTTCACGGTGTTAATCCCAGCAGACTGCCCATGTGCACCTGCTTGCTTTCTCTTGAGAGACTGATGATAGAGAGTGTCAGCAATTATAAACTACCACACAATAACTTTTATTTGATTCTTTAAGGTAAAAGCACTACGGAGTAAACAGTAAAAGAACATGACATGCTACTAATCTTACCAGAGATCAGCTCCACCCTAACATGGGCTCTTGCCGGAGCAGTCCTTCCAAACCTCACCTAAGGGGTTTCTTTTGTGATCACAAGTTCATCACAGCTTCAGCTCAGAACAAGCACACTCATAAGTTTTGTTCACCCTTTATACTGTTCAGGGGACTTTTTGATCTGGAGTTTCCAGGACCAGGTAATTAATTTTCATCCTCAGGGCACAGTTTTAAAAAGTGGGATTCAAAGTGGGTCATTTGCATTCCCTTACGCTCAGGTATTTCCTAGGAAATCTGCTTCACGTGTATTATTTCAAAAAGCCCTTGGAAATTCCTAATACCTGCCAGAGATTGAATTAGTCAGTGTCCTACTGAAGTTAAATACATATAATTCTACAATAACACATACGCAATTGCATTTTTAATACAATGAACTCCAAAAGTATTAAAGCTCATTACATAAATTCAATTCAGTACGGTTTATTCAGGATATTGCAGGAATGTCAGCTTGTCACACTGATTATCTTGGCGAACTCTCGATACCACCAATTTATGGAGGTGCTTCATATATTCGGAGCCACCTCTTTGCATTCTAAAGTCCAGTGTCCCTGGGGACAAAAGTGGGGGAATTATTAACACTGTCACCTGCTAAGGTTTGTCTACATAGTACAGCAAAGTGCTGAAGAGGAGTGTGATAGGTAGAGTGCTCTAACTCCCCGCCGTGTAAATACTGCTGTTGTGCTCTACCAGATACCTCGTTCACATTAGCATAACCGGGTCTACACTGGGTAATTAGGGCAACACATTTGCATACTCTACAAAAAAAACCACCCCTCAGGCGTACTCTGCCACAACATGTAGATAAGCCCTTAGAGATTAAAGCTGCAAATTCCAGTTTACCTGCTTAGATTTACAGGAATCTGTTGTTACATGTAGCACTCAAGAAGCTGGGAGGAGATGGAACAGCACGTAACAAAGAAAATAATTAAAATGGCAGTCACCATCATAGCAAGGATAACGGTGGGGCTGGGAGACTACCTCGCTTCCACTGACCTCCATATCTTCATGGTCCTTCACAAGAAGTAAGTGACATTCAGTCTAGTGGCTCCAAATCTTCAATACATTTTTTTTCTTTAGCTCCATATGCATTGGCAGGAAGGATGACTGGATAATAATGTTCCTTCTGAAGAAGGGGATAGCAATCATGCCTTGTCAAGAGGACTATTAAATGGAGGTTCCTCTCAACTTGCAGTTGCATCTAGCTCTGGAACTTTTTCAAATCTTGGATTGATTGTGATGTATCAAAGAACCTAGGAGTTTATCTTAACAGTGGATAAGTAAGTTTTATCAGGTGAAATTCCTCAAATGTGAATCTGTAATATCCTGCAGAAAGCCTGTTCTGTCCTGCGGGAATGCTTTTTTCTATCTTCTTTAGAGCTCATCTCCCTGTTTTGAAAAGAGTCTCAGTTCTCAGCAATCACTATTGCCACAGTGGTCAGGGAAGGAGAAGACATCTTGGGATATTGTGTGGCTCAAGGAGACTAGTCTGTAGCTCCCTTACAGATATTTTAAAACTTGGCTCCCACAGTCAAATACAGGTTTGTTTGTTTATTTTAACTGACTCAGGACATTAGAGTTTGGATGGTTTTGTGACCGTATTCATCTACGTAGTTTGTTTAATTATATAATCCAATCTAAATTGGGTTTTTAAGACTATAATGTGAAAATATGAATTCTTTGGCATGTTTGGACACGGCCTAAGATTTTTGTGAGCAGAATGGGCCTGTTTTGAACTGCACAGTTGCTCAATGTTTCTGAATCTCTGATAGTGCCAGATGTGAGTCATTTTCCAAGTTTAAACCATTTTGGTGATTAGTTTTCACAGAAATCATTGCTGAAAACCCAGACTTGCCCAGGTAACTAGAAGCGTATGAAAGCAGCACTTTCATACTTCATCAGGGAATTCTTCATACACTTCTTTAACAGAAACAGAATTCCTGGTTTGGTTTGCAGACTTGGCTTTCAGCATGTGATGACTTCACAAGTCTAAGAGATTTTCTTGAGCTGAGATATTTATTTGGAACAGAGTCAGTTATTCCCAAGAATGGGTTTTGAATCTAATTGGTAGCTGGAGATTCATGTTCAACTGTAGGGAATACAATCCAGATAAATGTGTTAATATTTGGTCATTAATAACATGTTGATCAATGTGGCATCTCCAAAGACAAAGTTTCATGAACCCCACCCCATTTTTCTCTTTCATATTTAGTATATTTGTATTCCAGGGGTGGGCAAACTTTTTGGCCCAAGGGCCACATCTGGCTATGGAAATTGTATGGTGGGCCATGAATGCTCACAAAATTGGGGGTTGGGGTGCTGGAGGGGGTGAGGGCTCTGGCTGGGGGTGCGGCAGAGTTGGCATCGAGGTTTGTTGCATGGATTGGTTCCTGAGTTAGAGTTGTTATGGTGCGGTGTGTGGTTGCTGGTGAGAATATGCTTCAGGTTGGCAGGTTGTCTGTGGGCGAGGACTGGCCTGCCTCCCAAGGTCTGTGAAAGCGAGGGATCATTGTCCAGGATGGGTTGTAGATCACTGATGATGCGTTGGAGAGGTTTAAGCTGAGGACTGTAGGTGATGGCCAGTGGAGTTCTGTTGGTTTCTTTCTTGGGGTTGTCTTGTAGCAGGAGGCTTCTGGGTACACGTCTGGTTCTGTTGATTTGTTTCCTTATTTCCTTGTGTGGATATCACACACCGCACCATAACAACTCTAACGCAGGAACCAATCCATGCAACAAACCTCAATGCCAACTCTGCCCACATATCTACACCAGCAACACCATCACAGGACCTAACCAGATCAGCTACATCATCACCGGTTCATTCACCTGCACGTCCACCAATGTTATATATGCCATCATGTGCCAGCAATGCCCCTCTGCTATGTACATTGGCCAAACTGGACAGTCACTATGTAAAAGGATCAATGGACACAAGTCAGAAATCAGGAATGGCAATATACAAAAACCTGTAGGAGAACACTTCAACCTCCCTGGCCACACAATAGCAGATGTAAAGGTAGCCATCTTACAGTAAAAAAACTTCAGGACCAGACTCCAAAGAGAAACTGCTGAGCTTCAGTTCATTTGCAAATTTGACACCATCAGATCAGGATTAAACAAAGACTGTGAATGGCTAGCCAACTACAAAAGCAGTTTCTCCTCCCTTGGTGTTCACACTTCAACTGCTAGCAGAGGACCTCACCCTCCCCAGTTGAACTAACCTCGTTATCTCCAGACTGAATCTTGCCTGCATATTTATACCTGCCTCTGGAAATTTCCATTACATGCGTCTGACGAAGTGGGTATTCACCCACGAAAGCTTATGCTCCAATAAATCTGTTAGTCTTAAAGGTGCCACAGGACTCTCTGTTGCTGTTCATTTGTGGTGAGAGGAAGGGAGAGGGTTGGCTAGAGGACACTGGGGAGAACTCTGAGCACCCCCTGCTCTGATCGAAGAGGGAGGCTGAAGAAGAGCCTCGCTTTTGTATTATGGTAATGGATTGTACTTTGTGACTTTGGGGGTCATTTTGAAGCATTTACATTAATAAATTAGATTACAACCAGGGCATTATTGGACTAAAGAGTGAAGGTAGAGTTTGAAGAACCTTAGGAAGGAGAAACTGATGTTGGGGCACCTGCAGGGTCACTTCTAGCTACGAGGGGGCATCCCAGGGGAACCTGTCTTGTTACACATTAACCTCTCTGTGTAGCCCAGCCTTTACTAGAGAGCAACTGAACACCCACCGAATGAGTATGGGTTAGAGCTGTAGGACTGAAAGATCCATAAAAGGTTAATAGATGCACTTCTGCTTTTATCTCAATAAAGATGGGTTAGACAGAAACAGCTGACTTATGAGTGTTTTGTATAATGATATAACTTTTTAATTGGATGAAAGGAGCATTTGATATATTCACTATGGATGCAGCAAACCTAGCTTGTTCTGGTAGTACAGATGAATTACAAATTTAAGGCCAAATTTTCAATTGGTTTCCTTCTTAGCAGATTCCATTGGTAGTTAGCTATCTAACTACAGATCTGTTTACAAAAAAAGATAGAGAGGCATCTACTAATAAGTTGTGATCATACAGTTGCAAAAAGAAAATCAAAATAATTTGGAGGTTCAAAATTATGCCTATATAACTGAAGAAAACTGCTGAAAAGATTACCCTTAATCTGTAAACAACTGGAGTGTTAGAAGAACTACTTCTGGGGGAATTCCGTGCTACTGCGCAATGCAGAATTTGCGCAGAATTACTGTTCTATGCAGAATTTCTTTCCCCCGCAGAATTAGCACTGCAGAGCCCAGCTCACAAATAGAAGACACTGCTGGGGAGACGGGGATGGAGCTGGAGGGTTCTCAGCAGCTGCAGTTCCCAGCATGCCCTGAAGGAAGGAGGTGGTGTATGGAGTTTCTTGTACGAGTCTGGAACCCAGCATCAAGCTGTTTCTCTCTCTGGAGGATAGGGTGTCTGGATTGGGGGCCCTGTGACTAGACTCCGGGGAGAGAGATGAGTGTCCGGGGCTGAGAGAGGGTGTGGGTGTCTGGCCGTGCAGCTGGGCCCTGGGGGAATAGGGAGTGCAGGTGTCTGGCCCTGGGGGGGAGGCGGTGCGGGTTTCTGACTCTGTGGCTGGGCTCTGGGGGTAGAGGGTATGGTGGGTGCCCCCAGTGGGCTTTGCTGGTGAGGAGTGCAGATGTCTGGGCTGGGGGGAGGGGTGTGGGTGTCTGGCCCTGTGGCTGGGCTCTGGGGGGGAGGGGGCAGAGGAACAGAAACTGGGTTGTCATAGGGGTTTCTTTAACTCTCTTTTTTGTCATCTGTATTGGTACAGACATAGTTGCTGACAGGAACTTTGAAATAAATTACCAAAATGATTGAAATCGGCATGCTTATATAGTGTTATTTTAACAAATAAAATATGCAGAATTTTAAAATATTGTGCACAGAATTTTTAGGCACAGAATTCCCCCAGGAATAAAAAACAGAGGAAACTATATAGAGCAAAATATGAAAGAAAAAAAAAAAAAAGCCCAGAGAAAATGTCAGGTACCACTGAAACCTGTCTTCAATGACCAATAAAGTTTACTTCTAATAAAATATGCTTTGTTAAGTAGTATTAATTGTAATAAAACGTAAGCAACGTTGTACTTAATC
Source organism: Malaclemys terrapin pileata (assembly GCF_027887155.1). NCBI lineage: Eukaryota > Metazoa > Chordata > Testudines > Emydidae > Malaclemys > Malaclemys terrapin. The sequence goes on along the minus strand of NC_071507.1, from coordinate 179,275,091 downwards.
TTTTAAGGGATAATATGAGGCAGGTGGCATACGGAAGGCTGCCTGGACATGGAGGTCTCTTCAGGTTTCACTGTATTTTTTTTATCAGTTTTGAAATATGTTGCAGCTGAAGAGAAGCTGTCATCTAATCAGTCTTTTCAGTCTTCCGGTAACGCAATATTGTGGCTGTGACCCATATATTAAGAACCAGCATGATTATGAAACGGACTAGAACTAAGAAGGAGAAAAACATTCAATTAATAAAATGTCGTAAGCGTGAATGCTAACATTAACTGCTGCCATTTCCACAGGATACAATAACTTGTTCACAAAGTTTTACTACTGTACATTCTGAATAGTTTACCTTCCACAACTCCTTAATGGACTTCCTCAAAATACTGGAAGGAACCCATATGTCAGACATCAAAAATTCTGAAAATAATTTCCAGGTTCATGTTTTGTTGGGGGGGGGTGCGGGGGGGAATAATTCGGCAGATGTATCCTCAACTGCTGAATAGTGATTTGTTAAGTAATACCCATAATTATTTAAAAAATAAATACATCTAGATTCCTTTATGTAAATCTGTTTCTTTGAATCACTTTGACATTAAAAATGAACTTGCTATGTATGGCAAGTTTAATATATCTGGTTTAAATTCATACAATGTATACCTATTTTTTTCATCACCTGCATCTAACAGGAGCATATAAACATATGTAATACTCTATTTAAATAACTCTGTCTATTAAGTTCAGGCTTGTGAGGTTTTTTTTTTTTTTTTTTCTAACAGTAAACATTTATTGGTAATTGCCAGAGTTTCATAGGCAAAAATCTGACACAAATTTGAAAGAAAGAATGAGATTTGCTCAATGTCTTGGTTACCTTAAGATTTTTTTTGAAGTAAGGCTACACAATCTATTTGAAAAATCAAAGAAGCAGTTTCTCTGTTCACCTGACACCGCACATGTGTATTTATGGAAGTAAACAATACACTGAAATATACAAAAAAAAAAAAAAAAAAAAAAAGCTTTTCTACGAGCTGGTGATATTTATAAATACACTGTACCGCATACCACCAGATACGGAGTAACCAAGAACAATGAGGGAAAATCCAGTGTGAGCTCTCAATCCTCAAACAGTTGACAGGCCACATTTTTGTTTAAAGTTCAAATGTCACTGCTCCCATCTGTTTTTCATTGTGCTACATTTTGGTGCAGTTTATGGGTACTAATGTCCTTTTAAAATTCACTCTGGGTAATACGATGGAGCAATTTTCTTTAGCTCATTCTGGTAAAACATCAAAAATACTGACTTAATCATTTCCATTGTCTAAAACTGCTTTCTACCATGTGAAAATTTAGTCATTTTCCACTAAAAATGACATTTTGGATTATACTACTTTGAGCAGTTGAAATGCCAACAACAGGCAGGGTCACTTTCTCAAATTCACTGTTTTTTGTCCACCTCTTCCCCTCCCCCCCCCCCCCACGGTAAAAGGCTGATTTTAAACATCCCTTAGTTTTATAATGAATTTGTTCTATCTAACGTGCCCATCACATGGTATCTGAATTCCATGTGTTGTGAGCCAATCTCTTACTTGACTGCACTGGTTGGTGACAGCATGAGAGCAATCTACATTACTTTCAGCCAAATGTAAGTTTCATTATTCATGTACTTCCTTCAAATTTTAACCTAGTACAAATAATTTAAATCGTTTTACAGTTCTTGAATAGGGGTGTTGTTTTTTTTAAATACGCAAGTCTACCAGTGAGAGAGAAGGAGCTGTTTTTGATATCTTATCCATTTGAGAAAAGTCACTACTCAATTACCATGTGTTCCAACAGAAAGAGGGATTTTTGTTTTTCCTTTACGCAGGCATTTCCATAATTAAGCAAATTTTTTTATCTATTTTTCTCTAAGAATAGAAGCTGCCTTTTAAACTGCCCACATTCCCTATGATCACACACAGTTTTTTTCTTCACATCGTCTTCCCCATGGGTGTTAAACTCCTAGCCATAATAATAACTGTGCTGTTTTCTCAGCAGTAATCCAGTTCCATTGCTAGAATAAACCACTCAGCTACATAGTTTATTCTACTGAGAACTGGATAACAGCTCACAAAACAGGACAGGCTCCTGTTATCTTTGGATAGTGAGGCAGTGAAGAAATGAAGACAATTTCATATATTACTCACCCATAAGATCATTTGTGGTCATTAAAGTTGTAACTATTCTTGCTGTACATTAAAGGAATTGTGGATAGTATGCCAGAGAGGATCTGCTGATGCATCCAACTACTAAAAACAATGAAATCTCTGCTTTGCAGTTAAGAGAAAAATCAAGCAAAAAAATACCATACAAATATCCACACATTAAATGTACCCCCCACTTACGAGAGCCTCAAAAATGAAGCCCCAACCCTGAGCTCGCTTTTTCTTTTTTCCTTTTTTTTTTTTTTCTTTTTAAGAGTTCATTTGAAAGTAATAAAACAAAATGCTGATATTCTAAATTTTCAAATGGAAAAATGTTACCACCCGGTAAGCCGTGGCAAAAGCTCATTGCTTCTTTTATTTCTTATTTACCATTTTCTTCTCTCTTTTGGTGGCTGATCTCAGTCTGTCAGCTGGTTATTAATTTCTATATCAAATTGCCAGTTAAAAACTAGAGCAAAATTTCACCAGTTTACTGTATTGGAGAATTTATATACGCCCATATATCTCTGTCCATGTCTCACATATGCTATACACAAGAATAATTCCCTCCACTGCAGGAATTTCTGAGTGAAATTCCATGGACTCGTATAATGCTTGAGGTCAGACTAGATGATCATAATGGTCGCTTCTGGCTTTAATCTCTGGATCAATATCATGTCTCACAATGGGAGTGATCTGACACAATATCGCTATTAGAAAATATTTTAGTAAGTTAAAAACAAGTTGAGTAACGATCAGAAGCTATAGCAGTAATTTTCTAAGAGAGTTAAATACAAGACATAATTGCAAAAGACAATTCTAATTAACAGTTGTAGCAGGCCCTCTTGTATGAACTGCTACCAGGAGTTGCCTAGGATAACTAACCTACACACCAGAACCCTCTACAAGTTATTGCCTGGATTTAGGAACATGCTTAAGTTCATTCCTGTTCATGACATGACCTAATGTTTAGCAAATGTTTCTAAATGTTTTCCTGAATTAGTGCTATGTCTTTAAGATTATTGCTGGAAAATGGCTTGAGATCCTTTCATTTTTTTCTAATGAAATACAGAATTATATATAAATCATTTATTTAAATGAAGAAAAAAGTATGATTTTTGGCTCCATATTATGTTTGATCAGTGATGTTCCAATACTGTCAATTATCTGGTACACCACTACCTGGATATAACACCACCCGATATAACATGAATTTGGATATAACGCGGTAAAGCAGCGCTCGGGGTGGGGGGTGGGAGGGCTGCGCATTCCGGTTGATTAAAGCAAGTTCAACATAACACGGTTTCACCTATAACACAGTAAGATTTTTTGGCTCCCGAGGACAGCATTATATCGAGAGAGAGGTGTATTATAGTAATTAACTAATGGAAAGTACTAGGATGTTAAGTTGTGAGGACAAAATAGGAAGACAATTGCAATGCACATAAGAGCTACACATATTGTTATTTTTCTAGCCTGGATTTGCATTATTTTTAAAGACTGAGACCCTTTCTGCATAGATTCATAGATTCTAGGACTGGAAGGGACCTCGAGAGGTCATTGAGTCCAGTCCCCTGCCCGCAAATACTGTCTAGACCATCCCTGATAGACATTTATCTAACCTACTCTTAAATATCTCCAGAGATGGAGATTCCACAACCTCCCTAGGCAATTTATTCCAGTGTTTAACCCCCCTGACAGTTAAGAACTTTTTCATAATGTCCAACCTAGACCTCCCTTGCTGCAGTTTAAGCCCATTGCTTCTTGATCTATCCTTAGAGGCTAAGGTGAACAAGTTTTCTCCCTCCTCCTTATGACACCCTTTTAGATACCTGAAAACTGCTATCATGTCCCCTCTCAGTCTTCTCTTTTCCAAACTAAACAAACCCAATTCTTTCAGCCTTCCTTCATACGTCATGTTCTCAAGACTTTTAATCATTCTTGTTGCTCTTCTCTGGACCCTTTCCAATTTCTCCACATCTTTCTTGAAATGCGGTGCCCAGAACTGGACACAATACTCCAGCTGAGGCCTAACCAGAGCAGAGTAGAGCAGAAGAATGACTTCTCATGTCTTACTCACAACACACCTGTTAATACATCCCAGAATCATGTTTGCTTTTTTTGCAACAGCATCACACTGTTGACTCATATTTAGCTTGTGGTTCACTATAACCCCTAGATCCCTTTCTGCCGTACTCCTTCCTAGACAGTCTCTTCCCATTCTGTATGTGTGAAACTGATTTTTCCTTCCTAGGTGGAGCACTTTGCATTTGTCTTTGTTAAACTTCATCCTGTTTAACTCAGACCATTTCTCCAGTTTGTCCAGATCATTTTGAATTATGACCCTGTCCTCCAAAGCAGTTGCAATCCCTCCCAGTTTGGTATCATCCGCAAACTTAATAAGCGTACTTTCTATGCCAATATCTAAGTCGTTAATAAAGATATTGAACAGAGCCGGTCCCAAAACAGACCCCTGCGGAACCCCACTTGTTATGCCTTTCCAGCAGGATTGGAAACCATTAATAACAACTCTCTGAGTACGGTTATCCAGCCAGTTATGCACCCACCTTATAGTAGCCCCATCTAAATAGTATTTGCCTAGTTTATCAATAAGAATATCATGTGAGACCATATCAAATGCCTTACTAAAGTCTAGGTATACCACATCCACAGCTTCTCCCTTATCCACAAGACTCGTTATCCTATCGAAGAAAGCTATCAGATTGGTTTGACGTGATTTGTTCTTTACAAATCCATGCTGGCTGTTCCCTATCACCTTACCACCTTCCAAGTGTTTGCAGATGATTTCCTTAATTACTTGCTCCATTATCTTCCCTGGCACAGAAGTTAAACTAACTGGTCTGTAGTTTCCTGGATTGTTTTTATTTCCCTTTTTATAGATGGGCACTATATTTGCCCTTTTCCAGTCTTCTGGAATCTCTCCCGTCTCCCATGATTTTCCAAAGATAATAGCTAGAGACTCAGATACCTCCTCTATTAGCTCCTTGAGTATTCTAGGATGCATTTCATCAGGCCCTGGTGACTTGCAGGCATCTAACTTTTCTAAGTGATTTTTAACTTTTCTTTTTTTATTTTATCTGCTAAACCTACCCCCTTCCCATTAGCATTCACTATGTTAGGCATTCCTTCAGACTTCTCGGTGAAGACCGAAACAAAGAAGTCATTAAGCATCTCTGCCATTTCCAAGTTTCCTGTTACTGTTTCTCCCTCTTCACTAAGCAGTGGGCCTACCCTGTCTTTGGTCTTCCTCTTGCTTCTAATGTATTGATAAAAAGTCTTCTTGTTTCCCTTTATTCCCGTAGCTAGTTTGAGCTCATTTTGTGCCTTTGCCTTTCTAATCTTGCCCCTGCATTCCTGGGTTGTTTGCCTATATTCATCTTTTGTAATCTGTCCTAGTTTCCATTTTTATATGACTCCTTTTTATTTTCTAGATCATGCAAGATCTTGTGGTTAAGCCAAGGTGGTCTTTTGCCACATTTTCTATCTTTCCTAACCAGCAGAATAGCTTGCTTTTGGGCCCTTAATAGTGTCCCTTTGAAAAACTGCCAACTCTCCTCAGTTGGTTTTCCCCTCAGTCTTGATTCCCATGGGACCTTACCTATCAGCTCTCTGAGCTTACCAAAATCTGCCTCCCTGAAATCCATTGTCTCTATTTTGCTGTTCTCCCTTCTACCCTTCCTTAGAATTGCAAACTCTATGATTTCATGATCACTTTCACCCAAGCTGCCTTCTACTTTCAAATTCTCAACGAGTTCCTCCCTATTTGTTAAAATCAAGTCTAGAACAGCTTCCCCCTTAGTAGCTTTTTCAACCTTCTGAAATAAGTTGTCTGCAATGCAGTCCAAGAATTTGTTGGATAGTCTGTGCCCCGCTGTGTTATTTTCCCAACATATATCCGGATAGTTGAAGTCTCCCATCACCACCAAATCTTGGGCTTTGGATGATTTTGTTAGTTGTTTAAAAAAAGCCTCATCCACCTCTTCCACCTGGTTAGGTGGCCTGTAGTAGACTCCTAGCATGACATCACCCTTGTTTTTTACCCCTTTTAGCCTAACCCAGAGACTCTCAACACTTCCATCTCCTATATTCATCTCCACCTCAGTCCAAGTGTGTACATTTTTAATATATAAGGCAACACCTCCTCCCTTTTTCCCCTGTCTATCCTTCCTGAGCAAGCTATACCCATCCACACCAACATTCCAATCATGTGTATTATCCCACCAAGTTTCAGTGATGCCAACAATGTCATAGTTGTATTTATTTATTAGCACTTCCAGTTCTTCCTGCTTATTCCCCATACTTCTCACATTTGTATATAGGCATCTAAGATACTGGTTTGATCTTACCTCACAGTTTTGTCCTGACCCTCCTTTCTCTCTGCCAATGTAGCCCACACTCCCTCTCGTTTCCGACCCATCTCCCAGGTCTCCATGTTCCCCACTTACCTGTGGGCTTTGCTCACCTGTCCCCGTCGAACCTAGTTTAAAGCCCTCCTCATTAGGTTAGCCAGTCTGTGTCGAAATAGGGTCTTTCCCCTCCTCAAAAGGTGAACGCCATCTCTGCCTAGCAGTCCTTCCTCGAATAGCATCCCGTGGTCTAGGAAGCCAAAGCCCTCCTGGTGACACCATCTTCGCAGCCAGGCATTCACCTCCTTGATGCATCTGTCTCTGCCTGGGCCCCTACCTTTGACAGGAAGAATCAAAGAGAATACCACCTGCGCTCCAAACTCCTTCACCCGTACTCCCAGAGCCCTGAAGTCTCTCTTGATCCGCTCAGTGTCACACCGCGCAGTATCATTTGTGCCCACAGGGATGAGTAGCATGGGGTAGTAGGCAGAGGGCTGGATAATCCTCGACAATGCCTCTGTAACATTTCGTATACGGGCTCCCGGCAGGCAGCATACCTCCCGAAATGAAATGTCAGGGCGACAGATGGGCGCCTCCATCACCCTCAGCAGAGAGTAACCTAGAGATGAAAAAGTGCATCAAAGAACCTATTCTCTTAAAGAAAGATAACATTCAAATATGGTCAAACAATTAAACGTAGGGCGATGTCCTGACTAGGTTGAAATCAATGGCAAAATTCCATTGGCTTCAATAGGGTCAGGATTTCACCATTACTTTTAGATAATAATATAGAAAGCTACCTTGGGGAAGATTCAGATTTACTATGGATTTGACAAGGCTTCTTGCTGTAGATACAGATGCATTAGGAACAGTAATGGCTTTGGGGAAGTCGCTTTATTATACAAAACCCAATGCTTTTGCATGTTACTTACTTGCACATGTGTATGCAGACATACTCCAGGTCAGGGCACAAACTTGTCCAGAATCACTGCAGCTGAGCAAATTTACTTGCTGTACTGATTAACGTACACAAACTCTGCAGAAAAGGATACAAAAAAAAAAAAAAAAAGGACAGCTGTTTCTAGTTCCATCTAAGAAGAAAGTATTTAGCTTAGGCCTAAAATGTATACTTTGCCCTTTTTTTTTTTTAAAGTAGAAATACTTTTGACATTTAAAAAAATTCCTTCATTGGTTGCATCCCAAACATTACAGAATCTTACTAAGAAACTATGAAACAAAGTGAAACTGACCAGAAACCAATTGGTCTAGTTTTGTGGTACAGGCTCTAAGAGAAATAGAAAACGTGAACTGTAACAATTACTGCATTTGGTGACTGCAACTTAAAACAAAAGTTACTTTTAAACTGTGTGTGCTCCATGGGGTAGTGGAATGTTCTCAAGCTATTAATAGAGATGAGAGACAAAACAGTACTTGGAAACTGCTCATTAACAGCTCATAAGAGTTCATTTTCAACACACCGTCTAGAATAAATTATAAAATACAGTGGAACCCTGTTTACCTGATCTAATTGGGACCGGGGCCAGATCGGATAATCAAAAATTCAGATAATCAGGAGAATGGGCAAAGAGCTTTCTATCCATTATTTTAAGATGCAGAGTTGCTTTTAAACTAGCTGACCCCTCTGGGAAAATTGGTAGTCCTGTTGAAATCAATCAGGCTATTCATGTGAATAATCACATACCTGGCTAAAGTTCAGGACCATAATGTTCAATATTTTTATAGCAGTTTTGTAAAATTCAAATATGTTGCTGTATCAGTAGCAGCATTTTAAAAACCCACTGCGTTGTGATTTATTTATTACAAATTTTAATCTAATGTTACAAGAGCACAAGGCTGCAGGCAGCAGCAGAGTGAAATTAACAATACTGTTTTACTGCTGCTATTCAATACTCTAGAAATAGTAGTGAAATTGTCAAGAATAATGTCCACACTTAAAGCAGCAGCAAGTGGCAGCACTGGTTACCCAAGTGTGAGGAGGAGCCAAACAACAGGAGATGGGAGGTGCAGGGTAGCCGAAACCCGCCCAGCCACTGCCCTGCAGGAGCCGGGAGACTCTGAGGGAGAAGTACCACAGAGCTTCCCCGCCAGCAGCAGCCAGAAGCCTTGGAGCTCTTGGCAGGGAAGATAATAAAACCCCCCCAGCACCAAACAGAGAGCAGGTGGAGTTTCACATTTAACACGTACCTGCAGGCTGAAGCTGTTAGGAAAGATGGAGCCCCAGACCAGAGCCCAAAGACAGTGAGCTGCTGTAAATCCCAGCCCTCTCCCCTGTTGCAGCAGCAGGAATGGCAGGGCAGTCACTTGCTCAGCAGTCACTACTGCTGGTGCTTCCCCCACCCTCATTTTTCACATTATCTCAAATTTATCAAGCCCTGCTCCAAAGCGTCCCGTGCCAAACGTAAACCCAAAGCCGTGTATCTTTTCAAAGGAGCATCTAAAAGTCACTGTGTGTATCATCCACAGTTGACGTAATTGTGTAAAAGAATTACAAGAAGCTTCATATTTTCCACTGTACTTATCTGACACAAATGTAAATTATGAATTAGTCTCACTCCTCCTCAGTTGTGGGGCCAGTAAAATCAGTGACCAATGTAGTTTATGCTGTATAAAGGGTTTCACTGGGATCTAAGGAAGTTGCACGCAAATCAGAAATGCACACTAAAAGGTGGCTGAATGGGGCTATCAATGGCGCTAGGAGATGAAATGCTCAGTCTTCTGTTAAAGAGCTGCCAGAAGAAATGAGTAGACATCAAAGGATACATGACTATGTAAGGCAAAGCTTGCTTCATGTGGCCACTGTAATGCAGAACAAAGAGCAGGAGAATGACATCTGAAAGAAAAGATCAGTCATTACAGATAGGAAATCAGGGACAAGGTAGAATATAAAACAAGAAAAAAGTATTACCTTGTGCAATGAGGATGGGGTACTCCAGGTAAGTCTCTAGGGGATAACTGTAGTAACTCTGGTATCTTAGAAACACAAGGAAGCTAAAAGATAAAAAAAATTGAACAGTTTGTTTGCCCACCGAGACTATAACAAGATAGGTTCATTGACAATTTCATTTTAAAAACCTGTCCGTTGTGGGAGTGCCCAAATCCGGGTCCCATTGTACAAACTGTACATTCAGGAAGACAAAGTCCTAGGCCTGAAGATCTTGCAGTCTATTTCAATATATACATGAACTGACAAGCTGTACAGATCGGCCAACACTTGCACACAAAGGTCTCAATGACAGTCTCTGAAAGGTTTAGTTCAAACAGTTGCTATTTACAAGAGAAGGAAAAGAAGCTTTCAGGTCTTTAAACCCCAATCATAATCTATGAGAAATCTTCCTTGACCTGCCTTTGGAATAATTGTGATTTCTCAATTTATTATAATAATCCTACCTACGATGTTCCAAATTAAAAAAGAGGTAATAAAAATGGTTTTAAAAAGCTGAATAACTGCAGAATCCTAGTACCTTGAAGTGGAAAATACTTATTAAACCATCCAGAGCATTTCACTGTCAGTGCAGGATTGTGCATTTCATTTCCTATTGGATCTTTATGAGTGTGGTGAAAAATCTAGTTTTAAATGTCCCAAGCAAGGGTGCATCTACTACTTCCCTTGCGAGACTACGCCATACCATAACAGATTTTTGTCAGAAAGTTTTCCCTGACACCAGGTTAAACTTTCAGAAAAAATATATTAACCCTCTGGCCTCCTGTAAAAATCTAAGCTCTGGCCCACCAAGAAGAAATCAAATGCCATAGTCAAGGAGTCCATATGTAGAATTGAGAGGAACTGTAGGACAGAGCTCCAGCTTAAGTACCTACTGATCTCAAATGTAGCAGTATTTGGGGCAGGGAGAGAGGCAGTTCCCCGGGTAACTGGCTCCTAAACCATTTAAGACTTAAAACTAACACCAGAACTCCAGCTGAAAGTTTATTAGACATAGTGCAACTTTCTGGAGTATTTGTGTCATATACTCTTGCAAGATACGGCATTCAGAAAGTCGGGTCTACGGAGGGGCCCCACATATAGCTAGAGCAGCATATCTCAAACCAGAGGCTGTGGACCCCTGGGGTTCTGCAAGGGTACTCTGGGGGGTCCATGGACCCTGCTGATCAACTCCTCCCCCTCCCTCCCACTGCCTCCTGCACACTGGGGGAACAGCTGTTCCCTGGCATGCAGGGACACTGGGAGAGAGAGGGAGGAGCAGGGATGGGATGTGCTCGGGAGGGAACGGAAACGTGTCCAGGGCTGCTGGCCCTGCTGATCAACTCCTCCGCCTCCCTCTCAGTGCTTCCTACGTGCCACAGAACAGCTGTTCAGTGGCGTCCAGGAGGTGCTGGGAGGGAGGGGTGGGGCCTGGGGCTGAGCAGGGGAGGTTTGGGTGTCTGCAAAAATTTTTAAATCAAAATGGGAGTCCCTGGGTTGCTAACGTTTGAGAACTGCTAAGCTAGAGAATTCTAGTTCTGAGGTGAGTTCTGTGCAAGTAGAGTCAAGGTAATTAAATCAGGTGACTTTACAGGTGGAAGGACACAAGAAACAGTGCCAATGAACTTTCAAAATAAACTGTTTACAACATTCCCAAAATAATTTTCCTGTAAAACACATGGAAGGAGCAGAATCTATGTTGTGGTGGTATGTGGTATAAAATGTATTGGCATTTGCTTGAACTCACTTGCATGTGTGGCTTTTCCAGGCCAATCCCAAATGTTGCCCATAAAACCTTAATACCACATAACATCATGTATTCCTTGTACACATAAACAAAGTTTTAAATTTTGGCCCCACCTTCTCATTGGTATTGACACCTCTAATGCAAGGTTCTATTCTGAAAAGTAACGCTGTGAAATGGCATTGTGTAACTTTGGGTGTATTTCTGACTTACTGATCATATCTGCTCAGTTCACAAATAAATGATATTTTCTAATTGCCAGTCCTGCTTACTTACCCGGGGCTAGCTAGATAGGCTGTTTCCATATAATTCATGCATCAGTACCAGTAATAATTCTGTAGGTCAAAAAATCTCTTAGTCATATGCTAGATTAAGAAGGAGGTGAGAGGACATAATTTGATCCTGCAATTGGTATGTAATTAACTCACTTGTTCTTAGCTATATTAGATCTGCAGGCTAATGAGTAAAAAGCAGTGCTTACTCCTCAGAAAGACCCTGATCCTGGGGATACTGAAGTGAGTGTGTAGCATGAAGTCAACAAGGACTCTGCAAGTGCATAGTTACATGTGCGCTTACAGCTTTGCCAAACTGGACCAGGTCCACAGCTATGACCCTGAACTTGAACAGACCAAGATGGGTGAAGAGAAAAGATGCCATTTTTACATAGTTAATCTTCAGACTAAAACTGCATTTCTAGCAAAGTTGGGAGAGTTGGCAATGTATATGCAGTCAGCTGTTCCTAGCAACTTCACACAATGGGGAACACTTCATACTTTGCAAATGTAAGTCACTCATAGATTCTCTCTCTCCCATGCACTGACATGCATGTACACACACCATTTGTTTTTGGTTAGAAACAAACCTATTTATAGGAGGGGTTCAGGTCTTACCAAGTAAGGATTAATTTTCTAAATATAAAGTTACTGCACTGTTACGAGAGTTTAACAGTTGAACTGTTCATTTGATAGGGGTTGTGCTTTTCTTTAAGAGGACTAAATATGACACCTCTGGGGTGTTGAGAAGCCTGTTTAAGTAGTATGGTTACTTATGACAAAGCAAGCAGATCATACTATCTTAAGTATGTTATAGCTTAAGTCAAACAATGCCTCTTCTTAACTCCTTTGGGTAGGGAGAAATGGTAGCAGGTGAGTGAACAGTCATTAACTCAAGCAATGCAGCAACACTCATCTTGTAATGAATAAAATACAATTCAGCATGCTAATGTGGTGTATCTGATTAAAAATAACTTGGGTGCATTTAGTTATAACCAACCACAAGATAGGATACAATACCACTGTCAGTTCTAAACGTATGTATTGTACAATGAAACCCCGCTATAACGAGATAATTGGGGTCCAAAAAATTCAATCACGATAAATGCGGGGTTGCTTTATAGTGGGGTTATGAAAATTTACCATTTCAAGCCGGTCAGTTTAAGTCTTGTAAAAAAAACAACGTGTTTTAAACGGAAAAGTAGTAATTTAATTACATGTACATGAAAGAAACATGTGAAATCGACTATACTAATCATTGCGCAGAATGCAAAGTCAATCTGGTTGCATGACTCCATAATTTTAAATTTCATCACTTCTTAAAAAAGCTATCTAGTGTGGTCTGCTTATTTGCTGCGGACTGTTGGCTTCTAGCAAAGTCAAGTATGCTTCTGATTTGGAGGATTTTGATGCTGTCCACGTCTTAAGTTTCCAGCCATCTCAAACTGGCTTCTAGGTGCTTTACTGCCTCAGACACTTTTGGTAGGGGAGTTGAGATGCCATCATCATCGTCGTCGTCATTATCGCCACTGGTTTCGGGCTCTGGTGGTGCAGCTTCATTCTTCCCGCTGACATTTGCAACAATTTCACCGTCTGAGATGTGTTCATATATGGGGCAGATGTCATCTGCTGAAAACTAGTTGAGGATATCATGATGACTGTGCTCATATTCTCTGAGTGCTTCTTCGGCTAAACATACGTCGTCTTCAATGAATCTTGTAAATTCAGGCTCGTCGTCATTACCACCATCTTGTGTAGATGATGGAAAAGCTGGACCAAGACCCTTTATCCAGCATCGTTCAATGCAACGTGCAGAGATAGCATCCCAGGCTTTCCCGCCGAGGTGACAGACTTCTTTCAAGTTGAGTGATGCCAGTGATGTGTCGACAGAGGAGTTGTTAGCCGCCACCATCCACTTGATCATTTCCTGATGATAGTTTTGCTTAAATACCAACATGATGCCTTGGTCCAGTGGCTGGATTTCTGATGTAGTGTTCTTCAGGAGATAAGAGACTTTAATCTTGCCATCACGACTGACAAGATTTTCCGCTGGGGGGTGGGCAGGGCAATTATCCAGCAGGAGGAGAGCTTTTTCCTCCTGCTTGAGTTTTTGCAAATCAGCCCAAACGGCTGGCACAAAAGTTTTATGGAACTAGTCTTTAAATATGGAGCTATTCATCCATGCATTCTTGCTGATGGTGTATTCAAAGGGAAGGGCCTTCATATTAACATGATGAAAACATCTGGGAGACCTCGGTTTTCCAATCATCAGAGGCCTGACTTTGTGGCTGCCAGACTTGTTGACACAAAACAAGAGAGTGACCCAGTCCTTCCTCTGCTTAAAGCCTTCTTGTTTGTGACTATCAGTCTTGGTTGCGAGGGTGCGATCGGGTAACATTTTAAAGCATAAACCAGTCTCGTCACAGTTGTAAGCTTGATCGGCTGTGTAGCAACCTTCCTCCAGCAACTTTTTAAGCTCAATTGGGTAGGAATTGGCAGCCTCTTTATCAGCTGGGCGGATTTCCCCAGACACAAGAACTTGGCGTATAGTGTGCCTTTTCTTGAATCTGTCCAGCCAGCCCTTACTCGCCTTAAATTTGGATTCATTTCCGTTGATAAGGCGATCAAATTTCTCTGCTTGAGCTTTCAGAATAGGGCCAGAAATGGGAACACCTTCTGAGCAAGCCTGGACAAACAATTGATACAAGGCTGAATCTAGGCTTTCGTCATTAGCAAACTTGACCTTTTTATGCTGTAAACCAGTTTCCTCTTCAAGAATGCAGGGCAGGCTATGGAGCTTTTCTTCTTTTTTCCACCTTCGCAGAGTGGACTCGCTAATTCCTAGATTTCTAGCAAACTGAGTTTGTTGTTTGCCCTTCTTTAGTTGATCCAGGGCGTACAATTTCTCTTGGGCAGAAAACGACTTGCATTGGTGAACTGGTGTATCCATAACAGAAAAATATAGGAAATTAATAACAAGTTCATAGGCAAACACCAGACACATGTTCCACCCGAGAACTAAGTGCAATGGGCCTGCAATGGTCACAAGTCATTTTATCCTATAAGACCAGAAGAACGCGGTTAATTTATAAATGTCATTAAAAAAGTACGTCATTCCGGCAAAACGCAAACAGTACAGTATTACGGCCTTAAAGGGACGCCAACTTATGATCGCGTTATACGTGATTTCGCGTTATCGCGGGATGAGTTATTGTGGGGTTACACTGTACAAACCAGTGTTTTGAATATTTGAAATGTGGTACTGCAGTTAGTTCCTTTTTATTCAACATATTTAAAATAGGTTTTTATATTTGAATTATAATTTGTTTTAATAGCTGCAGCTGCATAATACTTTGCATTCCCACGGCTCCTTCTATATGATACTCTTTAAAGGATGCTCTACAAACTTTTTGAGGATGCTCCTGTGTGGTAGGTAAGGAATTTTATCCCCATTCTACATGAGAAAAGTGAGGAGAGAAATTAGGTTGTACAAAGCTACAGGTGAAGCCAGAGAGTGCGCAATGAATTGAACTGTGGTCTTGTGACCTCCAGTCTTCTGTCTTAAAAACAGCATCATTCTTCCATTCAAGCCTACAACATGCTGGTAAATATTGTACTGAATGCTGTCTTTATGATTTACATCCAAATAACAGTTATTCTATTACGGAATTCTCAGCCAGCCAGTTACAGACAGATGCTGCAAATTGGTACCATCCAAGACACACAAAAGTGGCCAATTCAGGAGACAATTGAGGCTACAGTATGGACAGGTCTAAATTGCAAAGGAGGCAAATAATGTCCTTTATTATTTGTGGTGCAACTGCAGCAGTGGCTGATGCCTCTCACAAGAGATAGAGACAGATCCTGTCACAAGGAGTTCGCAATCCAGAGTTCAGACACCACACAAATGAGGATGAGAACAGCTGAGAGGGTAGAATAGGGTGCAGTTGGGCAAGGTTACATATATAAAATCAGCTTTTTAAGATTTCTCTTTAAGAGTTGCTGAGCACTCAAGTCCTACTCTGAACTTTAATAATAATACATTTGATTCTTGTAGGTTTTATAGCAGAAGTGAGTTTCTAAGAGTGACTGGATTGAAGGTGGAGGCTTGGTTGAGAGATTTTTATGTAAGCTGCAGTTTACCAATGACTTTACTCTCGAACATAATCCAAAAGCTGTGACTCCAGTTCAGCAGATCTAAACATCAGTGCATCTGCTCCTTCTATATAAAGCATTGCCAGTAAAGAGCAGCACCACCTGCATGACCAAGTCTGTCAGCTTGGGAATCATTATTATTTCTTTCAAGTGCTTGTGATGAGAATAGCACCAGAGCAGCTGCATGCACTTTACAAAGTTGAGTAAACATTGCAAAAAGGGAGCATACAATTCTCTGCTTCTTATTATTTGTATGACAGTAGCACCCAGAGGTGCCAGTCAGGATTGGGGGCCCTATTGTGCTGTGTAAACACAAATCAAAAAGACAGTTCCTGCTCCAAAGAGCTTACAGTCTAAATTAAGACAGGATGTAACAGCAGCTGGAGAAAGCTAATTGAGTGGGTGGGGGATAGTGGATGAAGGTGACAGCAGTAGGAAAGTCAAGTTACAAAGACTAAGGCCTGGTCTACACTAGCCTGTTATTTCGGAATTAGCTGAGTTATTTCGAAGAAAAAAAAAAGATTCCATCCACACGACCACATGTTTTTTTTTCTATTTAAAGGGCTCTTTAATTCAATTTCTGTACTCCACCTCGGCAAGTAGAGTAGCGCTTAAATCGAGATCGCAATCCCGGGTTAAAGGTATTGTGGATGCAATTCGATGTTATTGGCCTCCGGGAGCTATCCCAGGATGCTCCCTTGTGACCGCTCTGGTCAACACTCTCAACTCCGATGCACTAGCCAGGTGGGCAGGAAAAGCCCCGGGAACTTTTGAATTTCATTTCCTGTTTGGTCACCAGCAGCACAAGTGACCATCAGCACAATCCACCATCACAGGCGACCAGGCCGAGTCCACCATCACAGGAAATAACGCAGACCCAGATTCGCAGACAAGCTCCAGCATGGTCCGAACAGGAGGTACTGGATCTCATCGCATGCTGGGGAGACGAGTCTGTTATGGCAGAACTACATTCCAAAAAAAGGAACGCAAATACCTACGCTAAAGTCTCCAGGGCCATGATGGAAAGAGGCTACTCCAGGGACACAGAGCAGTGTCGCATAAAAATCAAAGAGCTCAGGCAAGCATACCAAAAAGTCAGGGAGGCAAACGGGTACTTTGGGTCACAGCCCCATACATTCCGCTTTTACCGTGGGCTCCATGCAATTATGTGGGGTGATGCCACCACTACCCCACCACTGTCCGTGGACACCTGCAAGATGGGAGTTGCATGGAGCGAGGAGGAAGAGACATTGGAGGACGAAGAGGAGGAGGAGGAGGAGGACAGTGCACAGGTGGCAAGTGGGGAATCCGTTTCCCCCCCTAGCCAGGAACTAATCTTAATGCTGGATCCAATAGCCTCCCCTCACTCTCACGGCGGGCTCCTGTTCCATGACCCTGGAGAAGGTACTTCTGGTGAATGAGAGCCTGATCGGAGCCATGCGGTGGGAGGGGGGAGAGGAACCAAGCCGTGCTGGGTTGTTCGCGTTTAGAATAAATGGCTCAGCTCATCCCTGCTCTGAGCCTGATCGGAACCACACGGAGGGGGGTGAGGTGGGGGTTTGTTGTGTGCAGTGATCATCCCAGAAAGCCCGCAGGCCCTCCTTTTATATGGCAAACCCACCAGGTATTGATTGCTGTGGGAAAGGGGGCCCAGCAGTTTGAAAGCATTGAAATGAATGTAGAAGAAGCAGAACCCGGCATGCCCCTAGGGGCTGCCTGCAAGATGAATTCTGTTGCCCGGCCATGTGTGATGGCTTACTCATACCAAAGTGCCCCCTTCGTTCTCTGTAATGTATTTTTTTAAATTCTACCCTCCCTTTTTCTCCTCCCGCAGGTGCAAATGTTTCAATGCAGCCCCTATCTACTCTGTCCCAGAGGCTGATCCAGATTAGAAAGCGGAAAAAACGAACTCTGGACAACATGTTCGCCGAGCTCATGCAGTCCTCCCGCACTGATAGGGCCCAGCTAAATGCATGGAAGCAAACAATTGTGGAGTCCCCTAAAGCATTACAGGAACACAAAGAGAGGAGGGAGGCGCGCGATGAGAGCAGGCAGGACGCTATGGTCAAGCTCATGGGGGAGCAAACTGACATGCTCTGCTGTATGGTGAATCTAATGCAGGAAAGGCAGCAAGACCACAGACTTCCGCTACAGCCCCTGTATAATCAAACTCCCTCCTCTCCAAGTTCCATAACCTCCTCACCCAGATGCCCAAGAACACAAGGGGGGAGGCTACGGGGACCCACACACTCAACCCCAGAGGATCGCCCAAGCACCAGAAGGCTGGCACATGCGAACTTTTGATTTGGTTTCTGGACTTGTCCTTCCCTCCTCCACACACCTAACCCAAACCCCTCCCCCCCAGTCTACCTTCTAATTTCTCTCAATGCGTTGTGCATCAAATAATAAAGAACAGTTTTAAAACAATTTTGACTTTATTTCCTTTCATATATATAGGGTGCGGGTAACTTCAAGAGAAACAAACACAACTGTCACACCGTACCCATGTCATGAAACTGGCTTTCAAAGCTTCTCTGATGCGCAGCGCGCCCTGCTGCGCTCTTCTGATCGCCCTGTTGTCTGGCTGTGCGAAATTAGCAGCCAGGCGAGTTGCCTCAACCTCCCACCCCACCATAAAAGTCTCCCCCTTACTCTCACAGATATTGTGGAGCACACAACAAGCAGCAATTACAATTGGAATATTGGTTGTGCTGAGATCTAACCGAGTCAGTAAACTGCGCCAGCGCCCTTTCAAATGTCCAAAAGCACATTCTACCACCATTCTGCACTTGCTCAGCCTATAGTTGAACTGCTCCTTACTACTGTCCAGGGTGCCTGTGTACAGCTTCATGAGCCATGGCATTAAGGGTTAGGCTGGGTCCCTGAGGATAACTATAGGCATTTCAACATCCCCAACAGTAATTTTCTGGTCTGGGAAGTAAGTCCCTTCCTGCAGCTTGTTCAAACAGACCAGAGTTCCTGAAGATGCGAGCGTCATGCACCTTTCCCGGCCATCCCACGCTGATGTCGGTGAAACGTCCCTTGTCATCCACCAGTGTTTGCAGCACCATGGAAAAGTACCCCTTGCGGTTTATGTACTGGCCGCCATGGTGTGCCGGGGCCAAGATGGGGATATGCGTTCCGTCTATTGCCCCGCCACAGTTTGGGAACCCCAGCGCATTGAAGCCATCCACAGTGGTCTGCACATTTCCCAAAGTTACTACCCTTGATAGCAGCTGGTCAATGATTGCGTTGGCTACTTGCAGCACAGCAGCCCATACAGTAGATTTGCCCACTCCAAACTGATTCCCGACTGACCAGTAGCTATCGGGCGTTGCTAGCTTCCACAGTGCTATGGCCACTCGCTTCTCAACAGTGAGGGCTGCTCTCATTTTGGTGTCTTTGCACTTCAGGGCAGGGGACAGCAAGTCACAAAGTTCCATGAAAGTGCCCTTACGCATACAAAAGTTTCGCAGCCAGTGGGAATCATCCCAGACCTGCAACACTATGCGATCCCACTGTCTGTGCTTGTTTCTTGGGCCCAAAATCAGCATTCCACAGCATGAACCTGGCCCAATGCCACCATGATCTCCCAATCGCCACATGCTGTGCATCTAGGAATGTCTGTGTCCATGTCCTCATCACTATAGTAATCGCACTGTCGTCGCTTCCTCGCCCGGTTTTGCAGGTACTGAATATACTGCTGAATAATGCGTGAGGTATTTACAATGGTCAAAACTGCAGCAGAGATCTGAGCGGGCTCCATGTTCGCCATGCAATGGCGCCTGCACAGCTAATCCTTGAAAAAGGGCGTGAAATGAGCTGTTTGGTTCAAGATGGCCAATAAAAGGCGGCAAATGGTTATTTTCTGTAGCTTCCATGGGAGCCCAGGACCAACAACATGGAAAAAGCGATGAGAGCAGAGTTTGCGGCGGAAACGTGAGCAGAGTTTGCAGTGGAAGCTGTGCGGCTCTGTTCACGATGGCCAAGAAACGGCTGGAAATTGTTGCCTTCTGTAGCTTCCACGGGAGCCCAGGACAGACAATCTGGAGAAACTGGCAGAAGCTGTGCAGCTCTGTTCACGATGGCTGAGGACATTCGAAGTGGATTCAACATACCAGGAGACAGGCAGTGCACCGTGCTGCACCATCTGCTGGCAGCATGGCGTCTACTGTAGCTTTCACGTAGGGAGGAGCGAGTGACAGCACACACCCAGAAAAACCTGCGAGAATGTTTTTGCCCCATCATGCACTGGGAGCTTAACCCACAATTCCAATGGGTGGCAGAGACTGCGGGAACTGTGGGATAGCTACCACAGTGCACCTCTCCAACATTCGATGCTAGCCTCGGTACTGTGGACGCACTCCGCCAAATTCACGCGCTTTAGTGGGGACACATAACATCGAATGTATGAACTCGATTCTGGAATTTGAATAAAATAACTTTGAATTAATTTCGTACTGTAGACTTACCCTAACTCCATAAATAAATAGGTTTTCAAGTCAAGGCTTTTTAAAATAAGCCTGCAAGGATGAATCAATAACCTGATTGGTTACCATTCCCTGGGGGAATCTTGGCATTACAGGAATTCAAAACTACTACTCCTGAGCACTAACTGTTGACTAACGTTTCAGGTAAGTCATATGAGCCTGGGCCAAAATGGGTTTACTTTTAAGCACACATACACAATGTCTATTGGATCTCTTTGTTATAGCAAATCGCGTATTTCATAAGAGGTTAATTGTTTGAATATTCTTGTCTTCCTACAAGCAAGGATTTAAGAAAGTAGCATTCTATTTCCAATTGAAGTCAGGCAAGCTTAGCAGTCAGCCTCCTGTGTTGGGGCCTATTTTAAGAATGAAACCAAGGTCAAGGACTATCCCATTTCACTTAAAACATGCTTTCTGGGGAATGGAAACTTATAAAACATTTGCTGAAAGTACATGAGGTACCAGCCCATTCTCTTGGCCTGAAGCCCAGGCCTGGGAGCCAAGGTCTCGCTGCTGCGGTGATACTGGTGGTGAAGGTGCAGCGTTTCTCCGCCAGGGCTGGGAATCCCTGGCTGGCCGCCTGGGGGGCTGGGAAGTTGCTGCACGTTGAAGCTGGAGGGAGCGATGCTAGTTCTCGGTGGGCTACTGGGAGGCGCTGCCTTTTCCACAAGGGTTCATGAGCTGGGCGCACATCCTGCCTTGTGCTCACGGTCAGGACCCGCCCTCAGTAAACTTCAGCCTGGAGAGCAACTCGTCCTCAGCCCTGGGCAGGCATGTGAAGCCGGTCGGGCCCAAGGGGAGCAGGCAAAGCGTGGCGAGCTCCCCGTGCTAAGGAGTCCCTCGGGCCCAGGCCGGGAGCAAAGGCAGGGCCTGGCCCCCTGGCTCCCGTCTCTTACCCATTCAGCACCAGGCTCTCCAGGCTGACACCACGTGCGGAGCGGGCAGCCAGTACGGCCACCATCTGCGGCAGCCTGATCACCATGCACACGAGCAGCGTGCTCGTTAGCCAGGACCAGCAGCGCCTCAATGGCACTGCGCTCTCTCCCCGGGGCGCCTCCCTTCCCTTCCCTTCCACTGACAGGCGCCGCGGGACCAGCCCGAGCTCAGCTGGGATGGGAGCCACACTGCAAATCTGGAACGGGAGCGGGGAGCAGCAGGGCCCAGAGTGGAGAGGGACCCCGGCACTGCCAGGGGAGGGGGGCTGTGGAACTGGGGAGCCTCAGCTCCCAGCCCTGGCACGGACTGGTTGGGAGGGGCTGTGTAACTGGGGAGCTCCGATTCCACTACTCTACAGCCAAAATGCTTCTGAAATAAATGTAGTCAAACTTTACTAATTCTGGGTCACTGAGAACGAAAATGATGCTTAAAATTGTTGATTGGCTCTAGTTTTCAAGATATGCTATTGGGTCAGTATATACTACCCTTGACTTGGGAATGGCGGAGGATAAGTGAGTTATAAAGGGAAGGGATCTCAATTTAAACCAGAAATGACTAAAATACATCTTTGACTGGATCTATGAATAAATCTATGACTGGGTTTGGACAGTACTTGCTTTTTAGGCAAAACAATGAATGATGCAATCTGAAACTGGTATTGCGTCATACATGATATGAATTGCATCATGTTATTCCTAGAAGTCATGGATGATGCTATCATAACGAAGCTTACATCACTCCGCTGAACAAATTGCCCTATATCAGCTCTAGAAATCATACAGTGTCGTGCTCTCTTATTTGTCAGTGTTTGATTTCGCAAAGGGACACATTTCTGTTTAGCCAAAGTGAGCAGAGATGCCTCGTACTTGTGTGAACAGTGAAGATAACTTCTGCTATGTTTGTGGTGAAGTGACTTTTGCATCACAAAAGCGCAGTATAACCACTATGGTTAAGAAAGCCTATCACCTTTATTTTGGCTGCAAAATTGGAGATCAGGACAAGAGGTGGGCCCCACACATATGCTGCAACACTTGTGCAACAAATCTTCGCCAGTGGTTGAACAGGAAAAGGAAATCTATGCCTTTTGCAGTGCCAATGATTTGGAGAGAGCCAACAGATCATACCAGCAATTGTTACTTCTGCATGGTGCCTCCAGTTGGGAAGGGTGTGTCAAAGAAGAAAAAGTGGACTGTGCATTATCCAAACATTCCATCAGCTATACGCCCAGTACCCCACGGAGAAGGACTGCCGGTTCCTGATGCACCAGAATCATTCTCACTTGAGTCAGACGAGGAAGAGGAAGAGGATGAAACTTCTGGTCCTGAACCATCAATGTCACAGGACCCACATTTTCTCCCATCCTCCTCCTCTGAACCACACCTCATAACACAAGGTGGACTGAATGACCTTGTGAGGGATTTGGAACTACCCAAGAGTAAGGCAGAGCTGTGGGCTCCAGACTACAGCAGTGGAATCTCCTGGCAGGTGATGTTAGGGTTTCCATGTTCCGTGACCGTCAAAAGGATCTTGTCCCATTCTTCTTCATGGAAGGTGATCTTGTAGCCTGCAACAACATCGATGGTGTGATGGCAGCCCTCAACATCATTCACAATCCAGATGAGTGGAGACTGTTCATTGATTCATCCAAGACGAGTCTTAAAGCTGTTTTACTGCATAATGGCAATGTTTTGCCATCAATTCCAGTTGGTCATGCAGTCCATATGAAGGAAACCTATGACAACTTGAAACAACTTTTGAGGTGCATAAACTATGCCCAACATCAGTGGCAGCTTTGTGGCGATTTGAAGGTTGTTGCTCTCTTGCTTGGTCTGCAGACTGGATACACAAAGTATTGCTGTTTTCTCTGCGAATGGGATAGTCGTGCAAGAGATTCCCACTACATCAAGAAAGATTGGCCACTCCGACAGTCATTGGAGCCTGGGAGGAAAAGTGTTCAGCATCCACCACTTGTTGAATCAAGGAAGATTTTGTTACCACCCTTACACATCAAGCTGGGTCTGATGAAGAACTTTGTCAAGGCTATTGACAAAACACAAGCAGCTTTCAAGTACCTCCACGGAAAATTTCCAAGGTTAAGTGAAGCTAAGATAAAGGAAGGTGTCTTTGTTGGTCCTCAGATTCATGAACTTCTTCGAGATGATGCATTTGACCATGCACTGCATGGAAAAGGAAAAGACGGCCTGGAAAGCCTTCCAGTTAGTGGCAATAAATTGGAAACAAGAAGGCAGACAACTACAGGTTGTTGGTGGAAAACCTCCTCAAGGCATACAAAAGCCTTGGTTGCAACATGTCACTAAAGATACATTTTTTGCACTCTCATCTAGATTTTTTTCCACCAAACTGCGGAGCAGTGAGCGACGAGCACGGCGAGCCATTTCACCAGGACATTGCAACAATGGAGAAATGCTATCAGGGCAAATGGAGCCCATCAATGCTTGCAGACTATTGCTGGACAGTGACAAGAGATGCTCCATTTAATGAATACAAGAGACAAGCCAAGAAGCGCCGAGTAGACACTGAATAGGACTAAACTATATACAGAATAGTTTTTTGCCTTTTGTTTCATAATAAATTTTATTTATATAACCCTTTTGATGATTTTTAAAGTGCTACATAAACAGGACAGGTGAAATATTATCATGTAAAGCAACCATAAACACATAAAAAGACTTGGGTTTACAATTTATGATTAAAACTCTACTATCTACACAATATACATAGACATAAAATGTAAAAACTTAAATATCTTATAAACAGTAGCCAATCAGTTGTTTTAATTGTCATATTTGAATTCAGCACATCAAAATACATAATAAATAGCACATTTTATCTCTGAAGCAGACGACTTCTCAAAAATTGTAGACCAGTGTTCTCAGCCCCAGAACGGATGGGGGGGTAGGCATTGCACTGGAGAGCCCTGAGGGCTCCCCTCCCAGCTAGAGTTGCCAACGTACCTTGCACAAAGGGAACACCCTCGCCCCGCCCCGTCTCCGGGGCCCGCTCACTCCTCCCCCCTCACTCATGTTCACTGCGCTGGCTCAGGGGTCTGGGAGCAGGTGAGGGCTCCAGCTAGGGATGTGGGCTCTGAGGTGGGGTCAGAAATGAGGGCAGGGGTTTGGGATAGGAGAGGGGATGAGAGCTCCAGCTGGGAGTCTGAGCTCTTAGTGGGGCTGGGGATGAGGGTTTGGGGGTGCAGGAGGGTGCTCCAGGGTGGGATAGAGGGGTTCGGAGGGCAGGAGGGGGTTAGGGGTGCAGGCTCCGGGCCGTTCCTGGAAGCAGCGATATGTCCTTACTCCAGCTCCTAGGCAGAGGCATGACCAGGCGGCTCTGCATGCTGCCCCGTCTTTAGGCGCCTCCCCCACAGCTCCTATTGGCCGCTACTTCCTGGGAGCTGCGTGGAGCAAAGACTAGCAGGGAGCCTGCCAGCGCCGCAGTTAGGGTGACCAGATGTCCTGATAAAATCAGGACTGTCCCGATATTTAGTTGTTTGTCCCGCATCCCGAATGATGTATGGACGGGACACCATTTGTCCCAATATTTGGTGGTGGTTGTTTTTTGGTTCGGCGGCGGCCCCCCTCCCATATGTCCTGATATTTTGTTCTTGTCATCTGGTCACCCTAGCCACAGTCAATGGCCTGGTCAGCAGTGCTGACCAGAGCTGCCAGGATCCCTTTTTGACTGGGTGTGCTGGTTGAAAACTGGACACCTGGTCACCCTAGTCCCAGCCCCAGCATGGATGGGGATGTGGAGGATGTTGCACTGGAGAGCCCTGGCTTGAAGCCCCAGCACAAATGGGCGGGAGAGGGAGGGAATGTTGCACTAGAGAGCCCTAGCACCGATTGGGGGAGGGGGAGATGTTGCACTGGGTGCCCTGATGCTCAGCTCCAGCATGGATAGGGGTGGGTAATGCACTGGAGGGAGAATAGTTTGTGCTTCTGTGTGTCTGGGGCCCAGGCTCCTCCTTCCAGCCCCTGACTGTTCCAACAGTGAAAAAGCAGCTGGCACCAAACTCTTGTTTAGAAGCTGGGGGAGGCTGTGAGCAGTCAGCATGGAAAGCCCTGAGTGCACAAACAGGGCAAGGCCAGCCTTGGGGCTACAACTCAGCACCAAGAGCCCCTGAAGCTATGCTGGGAGAGATTCAGATTGTTCTTAGGAGAATGAAGGAGGCAAACCCAGGGCAGCAGGCGGTAACAGCCCAGGTTGGCTCTAAAAAAACAACAAGGAGTCTGGTGGCACCTTAAAGACTAACAGATTTATTTGGGCATAAGCTTTCGTGAGTAAAAACCTCACTTCTTCGGATGCATAGAGTCTATGCATCCGAAGAAGTGAGGTTTTTACTCACGAAAGCTTATGCCCAAATAAATCTGTTAGTCTTTAAGATGCCACCAGACTCCTTGTTGTTTTTGTAGATACAGACTAACACGGCTACCCCCTGATACTTGACAGGTTGGCTCTGTTTGCCTGAGGTCAGTCTGCCTAGCCCAATAGCATGTCCTGCCTATGAGACTCTGTCATAGGTTCAGTGTATGCAACGTGCCTGATATGAGGGCTCTGCGCACAGGATAGGGTTGCCACCTCTAAGGTACAAAAAAATCGGGCCATCCAGGGTGATGTTGTGCCCAGAAAACGACAGCTGGCAGTGTGTACTGAGCACCCTTCCATATTTCCAGGGACAGCTGCTTAAAAAAACGAGATGATCCTGGGGAAGCCAGGATAGGTGACTTTGGGAACAATAAACATTTAACATTGGCAGTTATATTGGTTTAAGTAATTCACCAGGTATCTGTCTCGCTGTAAAATCCAGCTGAGGCAAGGAGGCACTGTGGTCGTTATGGGGTTAACACCAGGAGTGCGTGTCGATGAGCTATAAGATTGTTCTTAACTAGCTACCTATAGGTGACGAGTACACAGCCTTGCTTCGCTGGGATTTTACATTAAAGTAGCTAGCTCGATGTAAAAACAAACCTTTTGCAGTGAAGATATCACTAATGTCAAGCTTACAGTATCACTTTGGAACAGGTAGAAAGGAAGTTCAAAAAGTTAAACCTCAACTCCTAGAGTTGTTGAGCTGTTACTGTTCGAGGTTTGTCTTCACTGCTAGAAAAGCTGTGGGTTTTGTGGTTTGTTTTGTTTTACCTCAGGGCACTTAAATTTTATCATGAGGTAAACTTGCCATGGTCAACTCCAAGGAGGGATAGAGGGCTACCCTCAGTGAGTTTATCTTGTAAAATTGCAGTGCCTGCTCTTCACTATGTTTTTGCCTCAGGATTGCTTGCTTGTGTTAGTTACCCCAACGTTAACAAGTGCAGCTTTTTTTAAGCCCTCCTGTCTCTCAACTTGTCCCAGCTAGAGTGACCCGCCAGAGGATGTTCGCCTACTGTAATTACACAGTTAGATATAGGGTCCTGTTTCTTTGATCACTGCAGGAGTCCTAAATTACCAAAGTGTCAGAGTGGTCCCACTAAACCAGATTTTGTTGGAGCATGTTCCCTTAGTAGTGAGGATCTATCTGCAAAGGTAACATTTCCTTTTGACCTTGTTGCCAAATACCTATTCACATTTGATTAGCATTATTATTATTTATTTATATTAGCAAAGGCCTAGGAGCCCCAGTCATGTGCCAGGACCTGATTGTGCTAGTGCTGTATAAACACAGAACAATAAGATGCTCCCTGTCCCAAAGAGCTTTCCAATTTACATGGGTATTTTGTGTGTTTTTCACAAGGGTTTTTCGATTGTCCCTAAAATAGGATGGACAGACAGATTTCTTGCATCCATCCCAGTTACCTTCACTTGTATGGTGCTGATGATGTAAAGCAACAACATTCCAAGAACTTATCATGTAAATCACCCATTTTTAAGCATTTACATTAATAAATTAGATTACAACCAGGGCATTATTGGACTAAAGAGTGAAGGTAGAATTTGAAGAACCTTAGGATGGAGAAACTGATGTTGGGGCACCTGCGGGGCCACTTCTAGCCACGAGGGGGCATCCCAGGGGAACCGGTCTTGTTACACATTAACCTCTCTATGTTTTTTTCATAGATTCATAGATTCTAGGACTGGAAGGGACCTCGAGAGGTCATCGAGTCCAGTCCCCTGCCCGCATGGCAGGACCAAATACTGCCTAGACCATCCCTAGTAGACATTTATCTAACCTACCCTTAAATATCTCCAGAGACGGAGATTCCACAACCTCCCTAGGCAATTTGTTCCAGTGTTTAACCACCCTGACAGTTAGGAACTTTTTCCTAATGTCCAATCTAGACCTCCCTTGCTGCAGTTTAAACCCATTGTTTCTGGTTCTATCCTTAGAGGCTAAGGTGAACAAGTTCTCTCCCTCCTCCTTATGACACCCTTTTATATACCTGAAAACTGCTATCATGTCCCCTCTCAGTCTTCTCTTTTCCAAACTAA
Organism: Malaclemys terrapin pileata; assembly: GCF_027887155.1. Classification (NCBI taxonomy): domain Eukaryota; kingdom Metazoa; phylum Chordata; order Testudines; family Emydidae; genus Malaclemys; species Malaclemys terrapin. Next base: position 179,247,574 of record NC_071507.1, on the reverse strand, counting down.
ACAAACCCAATTCTTTCAGCCTTCCTTCATAGGTCATGTTCTCAAGACCTTTAATCATTCTTGTTGCTCTTCTTTGGACCCTTTCCAGTTTCTCCACATCTTTTTTAAAATGCGGCGCCCAGAACTGGACACAATACTCCAGCTGAGGCCTAACCAGAGCAGAGTAGAGCGGAAGAATGACTTCTCGTGTCTTGCTCACAACACACCTGTTAATGCATCCCAGAATCATGTTTGCTTTTTTTGCAACAGCATCACACTGTTGACTCATATTTAGCTTGTGGTCCACTATAACCCCTAGATCCCTTTCTGCCGTACTCCTTCCTAGACAGTCTTTTCCCATTCTGTATGTGTGAAATTGATTTTTCCTTCCTAAGTGGAGCACTTTGCATTTATCTTTGTTAAACTTCATCCTGTTTAACTCAGACCATTTCTCCAATTTGTCCAGATCATTTTGAATTATGACCCTGTCCTCCAAAGTAGTTGCAATCCCTCCCAGTTTGGTATCATCCGCAAACTTAATAAGCGTACTTTCTATGCCAATATCTAAGTCGTTGATGAAGATATTGAACAGAGCCGGTCCCAAAACAGACCCCTGCGGTACCCCACTCGTTACGCCTTTCCAGCAGGATTGGGAACCATTAATAACAACTCTCTGAGTACGATTATCCAGCCAGTTATGCACCCACCTTATAGTAGCCCCATCTAATTTGTATTTGCCTAGTTTATCGATAAGAATATCATGCGAGACCGTATCAAATGCCTTACTAAAGTCTAGGTATACCACATCCACAGCTTCACCCTTATCCACAAGGCTCGTTATCCTATCAAAGAAAGCTATCAGATTGGTTTGACATGATTTGTTCTTCACAAATCCATGCTGGCTATTCCCTATCACCTTACCACCTTCCAAGTGTTGGCAGATGATTTCCTTAATTACTTGCTCCATTATCTTCCCTGGCACAGAAGTTAAACTAACTGGTCTGTAGTTACCTGGGTTGTTTTTAGTTCCCTTTTTATAGATGGGCACTATATTTGCCCTTTTCCAGTCTTCTGGAATCTCTCCCGTCTCCCATGACTTTCCAAAGATAATAGCTAGAGGCTCAGATACCTCCTCTATTAGCTCCTTGAGTATTCTAGGATGCATTTCATCAGGCCCGGGTGACTTGCAGGCATCTAACTTTTCTAAGTGATTTTTAACTTGTTCTTTTTTTATTTTATCCGCTAAACCTACCCCCTTCCCATTAGCATTCACTATGTTAGGCATTCCTTCAGACTTCTCGGTGAAGACCGAAACAAAGAAGTCATTAAGCATCTCTGCCATTTCCAAGTTTCCTGTTACTGTTTCTCCCTCTTCACTAAGCAGTGGGCCTACCCTGTCTTTGGTCTTCCTCTTGCTTCTAATGTATTGATAAAAAGTCTTCTTGTTTCCTTTTATTCCCGTAGCTAGTTTGAGCTCATTTTGTGCCTTTGCCTTTCTAATCTTGCCCCTGCATTCCTGTGTTGTTTGCCTATATTCATCCTTTGTAATCTGTCCTAGTTTCCATTTTTTATATGACTCCTTTTTATTTTTTAGATCGTGCAAGATCTCGTGGTTAAGCCAAGGTGGTCTTTTGCCACATTTTCTATCTTTCCTAACCAGCGGAATAGCTTGCTTTTGGGCCCTTAATAGTGTCCCTTTGAAAAACTGCCAACTCTCCTCAGTTGTTTTTCCCCTCAGTCTTGATTCCCATGGGACCTTACCTATCAGCTCTCTGAGCTTCCCAAAATCTGCCTTCCTGAAATCCATTGTCTCTATTTTGCTGTTCTCCCTTCTACCCTTCCTTAGAATTGCAAAGTCTATGATTTCATGATCACTTTCACCCAGGCTGCCTTCTACTTTCACATTCTCAACGAGTTCCTCCCTATTTGTTAAAATCAAGTCTAGAACAGCTTCCCCCCTAGTAGCTTTTTCAACCTTCTGAAATAAAAAGTTGTCTCCAATGCAGTCCAAGAATTTGTTGGATAGTCTGTTCCCCGCTGTGTTATTTTCCCAACATATATCCGGATAGTTGAAGTCCCCCATCACCACCAAGTCTTGGGCTTTGGATGATTTTGTTAGTTGCTTGAAAAAAGCCTCATCCACCTCTTCCACCTGGTTAGGTGGCCTGTAGTAGACGCCTAGCATGACATCTCCCTTGTTTTTTGCCCCTTTAAGCCTAACCCAGAGACTCTCAACACTTCCGTCTCCTATGTCCATCTCTACCTCTGTCCAAGTGTGTACATTTTTAATATATAAGGCAACACCTCCTCCCTTTTTCCCCTGTCTATCCTTCCTGAGCAAGCTGTACCCATCCACACCAACATTCCAATCATGTGTATTATCCCACCAAGTTTCAGTGATGCCAACAATGTCATAGTTGTATTTATTTATTAGCACTTCCAGTTCTTCCTGCTTATTCCCCATACTTCTCGCATTTGTATATAGGCATCTAAAATACTGGTTTGATCTTTCCTCCCAGTTTTTTCCTGACTCTCCTTTCTCTCTGCCAATATAGCCCACACTCCCTCTTGTTTCCGACTCATTTCCCCGGTCTCCATGTTCCCCACTTACCTGTGGGCTTTGCTCACCTGTCCCCGTCGAACCTAGTTTAAAGCCCTCCTCACTAGGTTAGCCAGTCTGTGTCCGAATAGGGTCTTCCCTCTCCTCGAAAGGTGAACGCCATCTCTGCCTAGCAGTCCTTCCTCGAATAGCATCCCGTGGTCTAGGAAGCCAAAGCCCTCCTGGTGACACCATCTTCGCAGCCAGGCATTCACCTCCATGATGCATCTGTCTCTGCCCGGGCCCCTACCTTTAACAGGAAGAATTGAAGAGAATACCACCTGTGCTCCAAACTCCTTCACCCGTGCTCCCAGAGCCCTGTAGTCACTCTTGATCCGCTCAGTGTCACACCGCGCAGTATCATTTGTGCCCACATGGATGAGTAGCATGGGGTAGTAGTCAGAGGGCCGGATAATCCTCGACAATGCCTCCGTAACGTCTCGGATACGGGCCCCCGGCAGGCAGCATACCTCTCGAGATGAAATGTCAGGGCGACAGATGGGCGCCTCCGTCCCCCTCAGCAGAGAGTCTCCGACCACCACTACCCTACGTTTCCTATTCGCAGTGGTGGCAGCAGACTCTCCAGCCTTAGGGGTACGAGGCTTCTCCTCCTTTACTGTAGGGAGTGATTCCTTCTTTCCTGTATCAAGAAGAGCATAACGGTTACCTATAACCACGGCAGGAGGGTTCGGAGCAAGGGTGGAGCACTGCCTGCTGCCAGAAGTAACCAGCTGCCAGCGTCCACCCTGAGCCATCTCCTCCTCCACCAGTGGTGTATCAGCAGTCCTGTGTACTGGGACAGCTACCTCAGCTGTCTCCACATGGACACTGTCGAGGAATTGCTCGTGGATACGGATGCTCCTCAACCTAGCCACCTCCTCCTGTAGCTCTCTCACCTGCTGCCTGAGAGATTCCACCAGCAGGCACCTTTCACATTGGATGGTCCCCCCAGCCTGGATATCCGTAAGTGGAAATTGCAAGTTACAGTCTTTGCAGAACCACACCAGGATCTGGGTAGAGGCATCCATGCTTAGGCACTCTGTCTGGCTACAGGCACAGGTGGAGGAGACAGTAGCAGTGCTGGCACAGGTGTTGCGGGTCTTCCTAACCATCGTAAGCCTCCCTCTGTCAAACTCCCGTCTGCAGCCCCCTGTCAGCCCAAAAGGTTGCTGTATTGCTCCTCCTTCACCTGGAGAACTCCCTTGCGAAACTCCCTGTTAGCAGCCCCTGTTCGCAAAGCAGCAGCCCCTGTTCGCAAAGCAAGTAGCCCAGCCATTACTAGAGGGCAACTGAACACCCACCGAATGAGTATGGGTTAGAGCTGTAGGACTGAAAGATCCATAAAAGGTTAATAGATGCACTTCTGCTTTTGTCTTAAAGACAGAAACAGCTGACTTATGAGTGTTTTGTATGATGATATAAGCTTTTTGATTGGATGAAAGGAGCATTTGATATATTCACTATGGGTGCGGCAAACCTAGCTTGCTCCAATACTACAAATGAATTACAAATTTAAGGCCAGATTTTCAATTAGCTTCCTTCTTTGCAAACTCCATTGGTAGTTAGATTTCTCTAACTACAGATCTGTTTACCAAAAAAAAAAAAAAAGATGGAGAGGCATCTACTAATGAGTTGTGATCATACAGTTACAAAAAGAAAATCAAAATAATTTGGAGGTACAAAACTATACCTATATAACTAAAGAAAATTGCTGAAAAGATTACCCTTAATCTGTAAAGAACTGTAGTGTTACAAGAACTACTCCTGGGGGAATTCTGTGCCACTGCGCAATGCAGAATTTGCGCAGAATTACTGTTCTATGCAGAATTTCCTTCCCCCGCAGAATTAGCACTGCAGAGTCCCACTGGACCTGCAGAGTCCAGCTCACAAATAAAAGACACTGCCAGGGGAAGGGGATGGAGCTGGAGGGTTCTCAGCAGCTGCAGTTCCCAGCACGCCCTGAAGGAAGGAGGTGGTGTATGGAGTTTCTTGTGAGAGTCTGGAACCCAGCATCAAGCCGTTTCTCTCTCTGGAGGGTAGGGACTGTGGGTGTCTGGATTGGGTACCCTGTGACTGGACTCTGGGGAGAGAGATGAGTGTCCAGGGAGGGGGCTGGGGGCGCGAGGGTGTGGGTGTCTGGCCCTGCAGCTGGGCCCTGGGGGGATAGGGAGTGCAGGTGTCTGGACCAGGGTGGTGCCCTGGCCCTGCGGGAGAGGCGGTGCAGGTTTCTGGCTCTGTGGCTGGGCTCTGGGGGTAGAGGGTATGGTGTCTGGGCTGGTGGATGCCCTCACTGGCCTCTGGTGGGGAGGAGTGCAGATGTCTGGGCTGGGGGGAGGGGTGTGGGTGTCTGGCCCTGTGGCTGGGCTCTGGGGGGTGAGAGGGCAGAGGAACAGAAACTGGGTTGTCATAGGGGTTTCTTTAACTCTCTTTTTTGTCATCTGTATTGGTACAGACATAGTTGCTGACAGGTATTGTGAAATAAATTACCAAAATAATTGAAACCGGCATGCTTATATAGTGTTATTTTAACAAATAAAATATGCAGAATTTTAAAATATTGTGCACAGAATTTTTAGGCACAGAATTCCCCCAGGAATAAAAAACAGAGGAATCTACATAGAGCAAAATATGAAGAAAAAAAGAAAACAGAGAAAATGTTAGGTACCTCTGAAACCTGTCTTAAATGACCAATAAAGTTTACTTCTAATAAAATATGCTTTGTTAAGTAGTATTAATTGTAATAAAACCTAAGCAACGTTGTACTTAATCTTTTAAGGGATAATATGAGGCAGGTGGCATACAGAAGGCTGCCTGGACATGGAGGTCTCTTGTTCAGGCTTCACTGTATTTTTTGGTCCAAACTGTTTGACATATGTTGCAGCTGGAGAGAAGCGGTCATCTAATCAGTCTTTTCAGTCTTCCGGTAACGCAATATTGTGGCTGTGACCCATATATTAAGAACCAGCATGATTATGAAACGGACTAGAACTAAGCAGGAGAAAAACATTCAATTAATAAAATGTCGTAAGCGTGAATGCTAACATTAACTGCTGCCATTTCCACAGGATACAATAACTTGTTCACAAAGTTTTACTACTGTACATTCTGAATAGTTTACCTTCCACAACTCCTTAATGGACTTCCTCAAAATACTGGAAGGAACCCATATGTCAGACATCAAAAATTCTGAAAATAATATCCAGGATCATGTTTTGTTGGGGACAGGGGGGGGGGAGGGAGATGAATTTGGCAGATGTATCCTCAACTGCTGAATAGTGATTTGTTAAGTAATACCCATAATTATTTAAAAAATAAATACATCTAGATTCCTTTATGTAAATCTGCTTCTTTGAATCACTTTGACATTAAAAATGAACTTGCTATGTATGGCAAGTTTAATATATCTGGTTTAAATTCACACAATGTATACCTATTTTTTCATCACCTGCATCTAACAGGAGCATATAAACATATGTCATACTCTATTTAAATAACTCTGTCTATTAAGTTCAGGCTTGTGAGGTTTTTTTTTTCCTAACAGTAAACATTTATTGGTAATTGCCAGAGTTTAATAGGAAAAAATCTGACACAAATTTGAAAGAAACGAAGAGATTTGCTCAATGTCTTGATTACCTTAAGATTTTTTTTGAAGTAAGGCTACACAATCTATTTGAAAAATCAAAGAAGCAGTTTCTCTGTTCACCTGACACCGCACATGTGTATTTATCCCATTTGTTCCATTTTAGGAAGTAAACAATATACTGAAATATACAAAAAAAAAAAAGCTTTTCTACGAGCTGGTGATATTTATAAATACACTGTACCGCATACCAGCAGATATAGCGTAACCAAGAACAATGAGAGAAAATCCAGTGCGAGCTCTCAATCCTCAAACAGTTGACAGGCCAAATTTTTGTTTAAAGTCCAAATGTCACTGCTCCCATCTGTTTTTCATTGTGCTACATTTTGGTGCAGTTTATGGGTACTAATGTCCTTTTAAAATTCACTCTGGGTAATACGATGGAGCAATTTTCTTTAGCTCATTCTGGTAAAACATTGAAAATACTGACTTACTCATTTCCATTGTCTAAAACTGCTTTCTACCATGTGAAAATTTAGTCATTTTCCACTAAAAATGACATTTTGGATTGTACTACTTTGAGCAGTTGAAATGCCAACAACAGGCAGGGTCACTTTCTCAAATGCACTGTTTTTTGTTTCCCACCCCCTGCCCCTACGGTAGAAGGCTGATTTTAAACATCCCTTAGTTTTATAATGAATTTGTTCTATCTAACGTGCCCATCACATGGTATCTGAATTCCATGTGTTGTGAGCCAATCTCTTACTTGACTGCACTGGTTGGTGACAGCATGAGAGCAATCTACATTACTTTCAGCCAAATGTAAGTTTCATTATTCATGTACTTCCTTCCAATTTTAAACTAGTACAAATAATTTAAATCGTTTTACAGTTCTTGAATAGGTGAGCAAGAAGGAGCTGTTTTTGATATTTTATCCATTTGGGAAAAGTCACTACTCAACTACCATATGTTCCAACAGAAAGAGGGATTTTGTATTTCCTTTACGCAGGCATTTCCATAATTAGGCAAATTTCTTAATCTATTTTTTCTCTGAGTAGCAGCTGCCTTTTAAACTGCCAACATTTTCTATGATGAACACATATAGAGTTTTCTTCACATCGTCTTCCCCATAGGTGTTAAACTCCTAGCCATAAAAATAGCCTAGTGGTGTTTTCTCAGCAGTAATCCAGTTCCCTTGCTGGAATAAACCACTCAGCTACATAGTCTATTCTACTGAGAACCGGATAACTGCTCACAAAACAGGACAGACTGCTGTTATCTTTGGATAGTGAGGCAGTGAAGAAATGAAGACAATTTCATATATTACTCACCCATAAGATCATTTGTGGTCATTATAGTTGTAACTATTCTTGCTGTAAATTAAAGGAATTGTGGTTAGTATGTCAGGGAAGATCTGCTGATGCATCCAGCTACTAAAAACAATGAAATCTCTGCTTTGCAGTTAAGAGAAAAATCAAGCAAAAAAATACCATACAAATATCCACATATTAAATGTACCCCCACACTTATTAGAGCCTCAAAAATGAAGCCCCAACCCTGAGCTCGCTTTTTCTTTTTAAGAGTTCATTTGAAAGTAATAAAACAAAATGCTGATATAGTTGGAACTTTTCTAAATTTTCAAATGGAAAAATGTTACCACCCGGTAAGCTGTGGCAAAAGCTCATTGCTTCTCTTACTTCTTATTTACCATTTTCTTCTCTCTTTTGGTGGCTGATCTCAGTCTCTCAGCTGGCTATGAATTTCTGTATCAAATTGCCAGTTAAAAACTAGAGCAAAATGTCACCAGTTTACTGTATTGGAGAATTTATATACACCCATATATCTCTGTCCATGTCTCACTTATGCTATACACAAGAATAATTCCCTCCACTGCAGGAATTTCTGAGTGAAATTCCATGGACTCGTATAATGCTTGAGGTCAGATTAGATGATCATATTGGTTTGTTCTGGCCTTAATCTCTGGATCAATATCATGTCTCACAATGGGAGTGATCTGACACTATCTCTATTAGAAAATATTTTAGTAAGTTAAAAACAAATTGAATAAAGATTAGAAGCTATAGCAGTAATTTTCTAAAAGAGTTAAATACAAGACATAATTGCAAAAGACAATTCTAATTAACAGTTGTAGTAAGTCCTTTTGTATGAACTGCTACCAGGAGTTGCCTAGGATAACTAACCTACACACCAGAACCCTCTACAAGTTATTGCCTGGATTTAGGAACATGCTTAAGTTCATTCCTGTTCATGACATGACCTAATGTTTAGCAAATGTTTCTAAATGTTTTCCTGAATTAGTGCTATGTCTTTAAGATTATTGCTGGAAAATGGCTTGAGATCCTTTCATTTTTTTCTAATGAAATACAGAATTATATATAAATCATTTATTTAAATGAAGAAAAAAGTATGATTTTTGGCTCCATATTATTTTTGATTAGTGATGTTCCAATACTATCAATTATCTGGTATAATAGTAATTAACTAATGGAAAGTACTAGGATGTTATGTGAGGACAAAATAAGAAGACAATTACAATGCACATCAGCTATAAATGTTGTTATTTTTCTAGCCTGGATTTTCATTATTTTTAAGGACTGAGACCCTTTCTACATAAAAGTAACATAGAGATAAAATCATACATAAAAGAACCTATTCTCTTAAAGAAAGATAACATTCAAATATGGTCAAACAATTACTTTTAGACAATACACCGGACCCTCACTAGAACGCCGGATTTGGGATCCATGCGCAGTACCACGTTAATGCGGGGACCTCATTAAAATGAAATGCAGTTAAAATAATTAAATTTGGGATCCATGGCCGTGACCACGTTATATGTGAATTCGTGCTATATAGACGAGCGTTCTAGCCAGGGTCGGGTCTAATATAGAAAGCTACCCTGGGGAAGATTCAGATTTACTATGAATTTGACAAGGCCTCTCACTGCAGATACAGATGCATTAGGAACAGTAATGGCTTTGCGGCGGTCCTTTTGTTATACAAAACCCAATGCATGTTGCTTACTTGCACATGTGTATGCAGACATACTCCAGGTCAGGGCACTCACTTGTCCGGAATCTCTTGTCTGCCACAGACACCGCAGCTGAGCAAATTTACTTGCTGCACTGATTAACGTACACAAATTCTGCAGAAAAGGATACCAAAAAAAAAAAAAAAAGACAGCTGTTTCTAGTTCCAGCTTAGGCCTAAAATGTATACTTTGTCTTTTTTTTTTTTTTAAGTAGAAATACTTTTGACATTTTAAAAAAATACCTTCATTGGTTACATCCCAAACATTACAGAATCTTACTAAGAAACTATGAAACAAAGTGAAACTGACCAGAAACCAATTGGTCTAGTTTTGTGGTACAGGCTCTAAGAGAAATAGAAAACGTGAACTGTAACAATTACTGCATTTGGTGACTGCAACTTAAAACAAAAGTTACTTTTAAACTAAGTGTGCTCCTTGGGGTAGTGGAATGTTCTCAAACTATTAATAGAGATGAGAGACAAAACAGTACTTGGAAACTGCTCATTAACAGCTCATAAGAGTTCATTTTCAAAACACCTTCTAGAATAAATCATAAAATACAGTGGAACCCTGTTTACCTGATCTAATTGGGACCGGGACCAGATCGGATAATCAAAAATTCAGATAATCAGGAGAATGGGCAAAGAGTTTTCTATCCATTATTTTAAGATGCAGAGTTGCTTTTAAACTAGCTGACCCCTCTGGGAAAATCATCTTATCTACTTACAAAATACATAAACCCTTATTTCTTGCAAACAATGTTTTGTTCATTTATTAACAAGAAAACCAATCTGAGTTTTTAACAAGCTGTCAGCCTGAGCCCTGCCAGTCGGGCTGAAGCATCAATTTCCTATATTCCTCTGCGTGTGCTGGTGGTTTGGATAATACGGAGAGCTCGATAAAGGCAGCTCAGATAAATGGGATTCTACTGTATATAAAAAGAATTAAAATAGTTTTTCACCGATAAATGGAGCTATGAAAGGGATGACATATATATGGGGACACTTGCAACTTAAGAGCTACTACTTACCATGGCCAGGTCTATTATCCATTTCTGCAGAGTTAGAAAGTACCATCCTCCCACAAATCTTACTAAGGGTTAAGTTTCATAATGCTCAGAGTTATGTGGGCACCTGAACACTTAAGAATCTGTAAGTCAGGATATTAGCTATGATTTCCTAATCTCACTGAAAAAAGAAGATACTCTTGCTGAAACAGTTTCTATAGAGAAAACAGAATGTTGTAAAACAGTTTTGAGTAAAACAAAATTAATCAGATCAATAGTGGTCCCAGGATGGCTCTAGAAGTAAGCAGAGGTGAGAAAAATGTCAGCACTTTACTAGCAATCACTGTACCTCCCAGAGGCTAATTCAAAAGATGTTGGGGGGGGGTGGGGGGGGGACAACAGACCGGTCCTCATACACTCCCCTTCCCTGGGGGATATTGGAACTGAGGGCTGGATTTTCACCAACGCCTTGTCAACTCTAGGAAATTGACTGGAATAGCTATTTAAGAATAAACTTGTCTGTAATAGCGATTGTAGAATAGCTCCCTGTGTGGACATTACTCTGGAATAAAAGTTACTCTATTATGGAATAATTACTTCAGTCACAAACTGGAACTTTGATTCTGCAAACACTTAGGCATATGCTTAACTTTAAACACATTGGTAGTCCTGTTGAAATCAATCAGGCTATTCATGTGAATAAAGTCACAAACCTGGTTAAGGTTCAGGACCATAATGTTCAATATTTTTATAGCCGTTTTGTAAAATTCAAATATGTTGCTGTATCAGTAGCAGCATTTTAAAAACCCACTGCGTTGTGATTTATTTATTACAAATTTTAATCTAATGTTACAAGAGCACAAGGCTGCAGGCAGCAGCAGAGTGAAATTAACAATACTGTTTTACTGCTGCTATTCAATACTCTAGAAATAGTAGTGAAATTGTCAAGAATAATGTCCACACTTAACGCAGCAGCAAGTGGCAGCACTGGTTACCCAAGTGTGAGGAGGAGCCAAACAACAGGAGATGGGAGGTGCAGGGTAGCCGAAACCCGCCCAGCCACTGCCCTGCAGGAGCCGGGAGACTCTGAGGGAGAAGTACCACAGAGCTTCCCCGCCAGCAGCAGCCAGAAGCCTTGGAGCTCTTGGCAGGGAAGATAATAAAACCCCCCAGCACCAAACAGAGAGCAGGTGGAGTTTCACATTTAACACGTACCTGCAGGCTGAAGCTGTTAGGAAAGATGGAGCCCCAGACCAGAGCCCAAAGACAGTGAGCTGCTGTAAATCCCAGCCCTCTCCCCTGTTGCAGCAGCAGGAATGGCAGGGCAGTCACTTGCTCAGCAGTCACTACTGCTGGTGCTTCCCCCACCCTCATTTTTCACATTATCTCAAATTTATCAAGCCCTGCTCCAAAGCGTCCCGTGCCAAACGTAAACCCAAAGCCGTGTATCTTTTCAAAGGAGCATCTAAAAGTCACTGTGTGTATCATCCACAGTTGACGTAATTGTGTAAAAGAATTACAAGAAGCTTCATATTTTCCACTGTACTTATCTGACACAAATGTAAATTATGAATTAGTCTCACTCCTCCTCAGTTGTGGGGCCAGTAAAATCAGTGACCAATGTAGTTTATGCTGTATAAAGGGTTTCACTGGGATCTAAGGAAGTTGCACGCAAATCAGAAATGCACACTAAAAGGTGGCTGAATGGGGCTATCAATGGCGCTAGGAGATGAAATGCTCAGTCTTCTGTTAAAGAGCTGCCAGAAGAAATGAGTAGACATCAAAGGATACATGACTATGTAAGGCAAAGCTTGCTTCATGTGGCCACTGTAATGCAGAACAAAGAGCAGGAGAATGACATCTGAAAGAAAAGATCAGTCATTACAGATAGGAAATCAGGGACAAGGTAGAATATAAAACAAGAAAAAAGTATTACCTTGTGCAATGAGGATGGGGTACTCCAGGTAAGTCTCTGGGGGATAACTGTAGTAACTCTGGTATCTTAGAAACACAAGGAAGCTAAAAGAGAAAAAAATTGAACAGTTTGTTTGCCCACCGAGACTATAACAAGATAGGTTCATTGACAATTTCATTTTAAAAACCTGTCCGTTGTGGGAGTGCCCAAATCCGGGTCCCATTGTACAAACTGTACATTCAGGAAGACAAAGTCCTAGGCCTGAAGATCTTGCAGTCTATTTCAATATGTACATGAACTGACAAGCTGTACAGATTGGCCAACACTTTCACACAAAGGTCTCAATGACAGTCTCTGAAAGGTTTAGTTCAAACAGTTGCTATTTACAAGAGAAGGAAAAGAAGCTTTCAGGTCTTTAAACCCCAATCATAATCTATGAGAAATCTTCCTTGACCTGCCTTTGGAATAATTCCGATTTCTCAATTTATTATAATAATCCTACCTACGATGTTCCAAATTAAAAAAGAGGTAATAAAAATTGTTTTAAAAAGCTGAATAACTGCAGAATCCTAGTACCTTGAAGTGGAAAATACTTATTAAACCATCCAGAGCATTTCACTGTCAGTGCAGGATTGTGCATTTCATTTCCTATTGGATCTTTATGAGTGTGGTGAAAAATCTAGTTTTAAATGTCCCAAGCAATGGTGCATCTACTACTTCCCTTGCGAGACTACACCATACCATAACAGATCTTTGTCAGAAAGTTTTTCCTGACAGCAGGTTAAACTTTCAGAAAAAATACCATATTAACTCCCTGGCCTCCTGTAAAAATCTAAGCTCTGGCCCACTAAGAAGAAATCAAATGCCATAGTCAAGGAGTCCACATGTAGAATTGAGAGAAACTGTAGGACAGAGCTCCAGCTTAAGTACCTACTGATCTCAAATGTAGCAGTATTTGGGGCAGGGAGAGAGGCAGTTCCCTGGGTAACTGGCTCCTAAACCATTTAAGACTCAAAACTAACATCTGAACTCCAGCTGAAAGTTTATTAGACACTAGTGCAACTTTCTGGAGTATTTGTGTCATATACTCTTGCAAGATACGGCACTCAGAGTCGGGTCTACAGAGGGGCCCCACATATAGCTAGAGCAGCGTATCTCAAACTGGAGTCTGCGGACCCCTGGGGGTCTTCAAGGGTACTCCAGGGGGTCCATGGTCTCTGCTGATCAACTCCTCCCTCTCCCTCTCAGTGCCTCCTGAACACTGGGGGAACAGCTGTTCCCTGGTGTGCAGGAGGCGCTGGGAGGGAGAGGGAGGAGCAGGGATGGGATGTGCTCGGGAGGGGACGGAATCATGTTCAGGGCCGCTGGCCCTGCTGATCAACTCCTCCTCCTCCCTCTCAGTGCCTCCTGCACGCCACAGAACAGCTGTTCAGTGGCGTGCAGGAGGTGCTGGGAGGGCGGGGGTGGGAAGAGGTGGGGCCTTGGGAAAGGGGTGGAGTGGGGGCGGGGTCTGGGGCTGAGCGGGGGAGGTTTGGGGGGGTCTGCAAAAAAATTTAAATCAAAATGGGGGTCCTTGGGTTGCTAATGTTTGAGAACTGCTAAGCTAGAGTATTCTAGTACTGAGGTGAGTTCTGTACAACTAGAGTCAAGGTAATTAAATCAGGTGACTTTACAGGTGGAAGGACACAAGAAACAGTGTCAATGAACTTTCAAAATAAACTGTTTACAACATTCCCAAAATAATTTTCCTGTAAAACACATGGAAGGAGCAGAAGCTATGTTGTGGTGGTATGTGGTATAAAATGTATTGGCATTTGTTTGAACTGACTTGCACGTGTGGCTTTTCCAGGCCAATCCCAAATGTTGTCCATAAAACCTTAATACCACATAACATCATGTATTCCTTGTACACATAAACAAAGTTTTAAATTTTGGCCCCACCTTCTCATTGGTATTGACACCTCTAATGCAAGGTTCTATTCTGAAAAGTAACGCTGTGAAATGGCATTGTGTAACTTTGGGTGTATTTCTGACTTACTGATCATATCTGCTCAGTTCACAAATAAATGATATTTTCTAATTGCCAGTCCTGCTTACTCACCCAGGGCTAGCTAGATAGGCTGTTTCCATATAATTCATGCATCAGTACCAGTAATAATTCTATAGGTCAAACAATCTCTTAGTCATATGCTAGGAGAAAGAGGTGAGAGGACATAATTTGATCCTGCAATTGGTATGTAATTAACTCACTTGTTCTTAGCTATATTAGATCTGCAGGCTAATGAGTAAAAAGCAGTGCTTACTCCTCAGAAAGACCTTGATCCTGGGGATACTGAAGTGAGTGTGTAGCATGAAGTCAACAAGGACTCTGCAAGTGCATAAAGTTACATGTGCGCTTACAGCTTTGCCAAACTGGACCAGGTCCACAGCTATGACCCTGAACAGACCAGGATGTGTGAAGAGAAAAGATGCCATTTTTACATAGTTAATCTTCAGACTAAAACTGCATTTCTAGCAAAGTTGGGAGAGTTGGCAATGTATATGCAGTCAGCTGTTCCTAGCAACTTCACACAATGGGGAACACTTCATACTTTGCAAATGTAAGTCACTCATAGATTCTCTCTCTCCCATGCACTGACATGCATGTACACACACAATTTGTTTTTGGTTAGAAACAAACCTATTTATAGGAGGGGTTCAGGTCTTACCAAGTAAGGATTAATTTTCTAAATATAATGTTACTGCACTGTTACTAGAGCTTAACAGTTGAACTGTTCATTTGATAGGGGTTGTGCTTTTCTTTAAGAGGACTAAATATGACACCTCTAGGGTGTTGAGAAGCCTGTTTAAGTAGTATGATTACTTATGACACAGCAAGCAGATCATACTATTTATATAATGACCCAATATACAGCTTAAGTCAAACAATGCCTCTTCTTAATTCCTTTGGGTAGGGAGAAATGGTAGCAGGTGAGTGAACAGTCATTAACTCAAGCAATGCAGCAACCCTCATCTTGTAATGAATAAAATACAATTCAGCATGCTAATATGGTGCATCTGATTTAAAAATAAGTTGGGTGCATTCACTTATAACCAACCACAAGGTAGGATACAATACCACTGTCAGTTCTAAAAGTGTGTATTGTACAAACCAGTGTTTTTAATATTTGAAATTTGGTACTGCAGTTAGTTCCTTTTTATTCAACATATTTAAAATAGGTTTTTATTTTTGAATTATAATTTGTTTTAATAGCTGCAACTGCATAATACTTTGCATTCCCACGGCTCCTTCTATATGATACTCTTTAAAAGGATGCTCTACAAACTTTTTGAGGATGCTCCTGTGTGGTAGGTAAGGAATTTTATCCCCATTCTACATGAGAAAATTGAGGAGAGAAATTAGGTTGCACAAAGCTACAGGTGAAGCCAGAGAGAGCGTGCAATGAACTGAACTGTGGTCTTGTGACCTCCAGTCTTCTGTCTTAAAAACAGCATCATTCTTCCATTCAAGCCTACAACATGCTGGTAAATATTGTACTGAATGCTGTCTTTATGATTTACATCTAAATAACAGTTATTCTATTATGGAATTCTCAGCTAGCCACTTACTGACAGATGCTGCAAATTGGTGCCATCCAAGACACACAAAAGTGGCCAATTCAGGAGACAATTGAGGCTACAGTGTGGACAGGTCTAAATTTCAAAGGAGGCAAATGATGTCCTTTATTACCTGTGGTGCACATGCAGCAGTGGCTGATGCCTCTCACAAGAGATAGAGACAGATCCTGTCACAAGGAGTTCGCAATCCAGAACTCAGACACCACACAAATGAGGATGAGAACAGCTGAGAGGGTAGAATAGGGTGCAGTTGGGCAAGGTTACATATATAAGATCACCTTTTTAAGGTTCCTCTTTAAGAGTTGCTGAGCACTCAAGTCTTACTCTGAACTTTAATAATAATACATTTGATTCTTGTAGGTTTTATAGCAGAAGTGAGTTTCTAAGAGTGATTGGATTGAAGGTTGAGAGATCTTTATGCAGGCTGCAGTTTACCAATGACTTTACTCTCAAACATAATCCAAAAGTTGTGACTCCAGTTCAGCAGATCTGAACATCAGTGCATCTGCTCCTTCTATATAAAGCATTGCCAGTAAAGAGCAGCACCACCTGCATGACCAAGTCTGTCAGCTTAAGAATCATAATGATTTCTTTTAAGTGCTTGTGATGAGAACAGCACCAGAGCAGCTGCAGGCACTTTACAAAGTTGTGCAAACTTATTGCAAAAAGGGAGCATACAATTCTCTGCTTCTTATTATTTGTATGACAGTAGCACCCAGAGGTGCCAGTCAGGATTGGGGGCCTCATTGTGCTGTGTAAACACAAATCAAAAAGACAGTTCCTGCTCCAAAAAGCTTACAGTCTAAATTAAGACAGGATGTAACAGCTGCTGGAGAAAGATAATTGAGTGGGTGGGAGATAGTGGATAAAGGTGACAACAGCAGGAAGGTTAAGTTACACAGACTAACTCCACAAATAAATAGGTTTTTAAGTCAAGGCTTTTTAAAATAAGCCTGCAAGGATGAATCAATAACCTGATTGGTTACCATGCCCTGGGGGAATCTTGGCATTACCAGGAATTCAAAACTACTAGTTCTGAGCACTAACTGTTGACTAACGTTTCAGGTAAGTCATATGAGCCTGGGCCAAAATGGGTTTACTTTTAAGCACACATATACAACATCTATTGGATCTCCTTGTTATAGCAAATCGCGTATTTCATAAGAGGTTAATTGTGTGAATATTCTTGTCTTCCGACAAGCAAGGATTTTTAATTTAAGAAAGTAGCATTCTATTTCCAATTGAAGTCAGGCAAGCTTAGCGCAGCCAGCCTCCTGTGTTGGGGCCTATTTTAAGAATAAAACCAAGGTCAAGAACTATCCCATTTCACTTAAAACATGCTTTCTGGGGAATGGAAACTTATAAAACATTTGCTGAAAGTACATGAGATACCAGCCCGTTCTCTTGGCCTGAAGCCCAGGCCTGGGAACCAAGGTCTCGCTGCTGCGGTGATACTGGTGGTGAAGGTGCAGCGTGTCTCCGCCAGGGCTGGGAATCCCTGGCTGGCCGCCTGGGGGGCTGGGAAGTTGCTGCACGTTGAAGCTGGAGGGAGCGATACTAGTTCTCGGTGGGCTACTGGGAGGCGCCGCCTTTTCCACAAGGGTTCATGAGCTGGGCGCGCATCCCGGCTTGTGCTCACGGTCAGGACCCGCCCTCAGTAAACTTCAGCCTGGAGAGCAACTGGTCCTCAGCCCTGGGCAGGCATGTGAAGCCGGCCGGGCCCAAGGGGAGCAGGCAAAGCGTGGCGAGCTCCCCGTGCTAAGGAGTCCCCCGGGCCCAGGCTGGGAGCAAAGGCAGGGCCTGGCCCCCTGGCTCCTGTCTCTTACCCGCTCAGCTCCAGCACCAGGCTCTCCAGGCTGACGCCGCGCGCCGAGCGGGCAGCCAGCACGGCCACCACCTGCGGCAGCTTGATCACCATGCACACGAGCAGCGTGCTCCAGTTGGCCAGGGCCAGCAGCGCCTCCATCGCGCCGCGCTCTGTCCCCGGGGTGCCTCCCTTCCCTTCCCTTCCGCTGACAGGCGCCGCGGGGCCAGCCCGAGCCCAGCCGGGGCGGGGAGCCACGCTGCAAATCCGGAACGGGAGCAGCAGGGCCTAGAGTGGCGAGAGGCCCCGGCACTGCCTCGGTGGGGGGGTGTGGTTGTGGCACTGGGGAGCCCCAGCTCCCAGCCCTGGCACGGACGGGGGGAGGGGCTGTGGCACTGAGGAGCTCCGATTCTCAGCCCCAGAATGGATGTGGGGGGGGGGGTGCATTGCACTGGAGAGCCCTGAGGGCTCCCCTCCCAGCTAGGGTTACCAACTTCCCTTGCACAAAGGGAACACCCTCGCCCCGCCCCTTCTCCGAGGCCCGCTCACTCCACCCCCTCACTCACGTTCGCTGGGCTGGCTCAGGGGTGGGGTGAGAAATGAGAGGTTTAGAGTGGGGGGAGCTCTGGGGTGTGGCATGGTGTTGGGATAGGAGAGTGGATGAGGGCTTTGGGGTGAGACCAGGGCTGAGGGTGTTGGGGTGCAAGGGGGGGCTGAGGGGTGGAGCCGAGGGGTTCAGAGTATAGGAGGGGGCTCTGGACTGAGGCAGGGGTTTGGGGTGTGGGTTCCAGGGTGGGGACAGAAATGAGGGGTTCAGAGTGCAAGAGGGGGCTCTGGGCTGGAGGAGGGGTTAGAGTATGTGTGTGGGGGGGCTCTGATGTGGGGCCAGGGATGAGGGGTTAGGGGTGCCAGAGAATACTTTGGGCTGGGACTGAGGGGTTCAGAGGGCAGGAGGGGGATTGGGGTGTGCAGGGGGTGAGGGCTCTGGCTGGGGGGTGCAGGCTCTTGGGTGGGGCTGGGGATGAGGGGTTTGGGGTGCTGGAGGGTGCTCTGGGCTGAGATAGAGGGGTTCGGAGGGCAGGAGGGGGTTAGGGGTGCAGGCTCCAGGCGGTGCTTATCTCAAGTGAGAAACAGTGACATGTCCTCTGACTCCTAGGCGGAGGCGTGACTAGGTGGCTCTGCACGCTGCCCTGTCTGTAGGCGCCTCCCAGTGGAGCAGAGGCTAGCAGGGAGCCTGGCAGTGCCGCAGTTAGGGTGACCAGACGTCCCAATAAAATCAGGACTGTCCCAATATTTAGTTGTTTGTCCTGCATCCCGACCAATGTATGGTGGGGACGCCATTTGTTCCGATATTTTGCACTCTGGTTTTGTTTTGTTTTGTTTTGTTTTGCTTCGGCGGCGGCCCCCCTCCCATGTGTCCCGATATTTTGTTCTTGTGATCTGGTCACCCTAGCCGCAGTCAATGGCCTGGTCAGCAGTGCTGACCAGAGCTGCCAGGATCCCTTTTTGACCGGGTGTTCTGGTCGAAAACTGGACACCTGGTCACCCTAGTCCCAGCCCCAGCATGGATGGGGAGGGGGAGGATGTTGCACTGGAGAGCCCTGGCTTGAAGCCCCAGCACAAATGGGGGGGGTGGGGGAGGGAATGTTGCACTAGAGAGCCCTAGCACGGATTGGGGGAGGGGGAGATGTTGCACTGGGTGCCCTGAGGCTCAGCTCCAGCATGGATAGGGGTGGGTAATGCACTGGAGGGAGAATAGTTTGTGCTTCTGTGTATCTGGGGCCCAGGCTCCTCCTTCCAGCCCCAGACTGTTCCAACAGTGAAAAAGCAGCTGGCACCAAACTCCTGTTTAGAAGCTGGGGGAGTCTGTGAGCAGTCAGCATGGCAAGCCCTGAGTGCACAAACAGGGCAAGGCCAGCTTTGGGGCTACAACTCCGCACCAAGAGCCCCTGAAGCTATGCTGGGAGAGATTCAGATTGTTCTTAGGAGAATGAAGGAGGCAAACCCAGGGCAGCAGGCGGTAACAGCCCAGGTTGGCTCTGTTTGCCTGAGGTCAGTCTGCCTAGCCCAATAGCATGTCCTGCCTATGAGACTCTGTCATAGGTTCAGTGTATGCAACGTGCCTGTTATGAGGTCTCTTGCCACCTCCAAGGTACAAAGAAATCGGGACCTCCGGGGTGATCTTGAGCCCAGAAAACTACAGCTGGCAGTGTGTACTGAGCACCCTTCCATATTTTCAGGGACAGCTGCTTAAAAAACGGGATGATCCTGGGGAAGCCAGGATAGGTGACTTTATGGGAACAATAAACATTTAACATTGGCAGTTGTATTGGTTTAAATTGGTTTAAGTAATTCACCAGGTATCTGTCTCGTGGTAAAATCCAGCTGAGGCAAAGAGGCACTGTGGTCGTTATGGGGTAAACACCAAGAGTGTGTGTGGATGAGCTATAAGAGTGATCTTAACTAGCTACCTATAGGTGACGAGTACACAGCCTTGCTTGACTGGGATTTTACATTAAAGTAGCTAGCTCGATGTAAAAACAAACCTTTTGCAGTGAAGATATCACTAATGTCAAGCTTACAGTATCACTTTGGAACAGGTAGAAAGGAAGTTCAAAAAGTTAAACCTCAACACCTAGAGTTGTTGAGCTGTTACTGTTCGAGGTTTGTCTTCACTGCTAGAAAAGCTGTGGGTTTTGTGGTTTGTTTTGTTTTACCTCAGGGCACTTAAATTTTATCATGAGGTAAACTTGCCATGGTCAACCCCAAGGAGGGATAGAGAGCTACCCTCAGTGAGTTTATCTTGTAAAACTGCAGTGCCTGCTCTTCACTATGTTTTTGCCTCAGGATTGCTTGCTTGTGTTAGTTACCCCAACGTTAACAAGTGCAGCTTTTTTTAAGCCCTCCTGTCTCTCAACTTGTCCCAGCTAGAGTGACCCGCCAGAGGATGTTCGCCTACTGTAATTACACAGTTAGATTTAGGGTCCTGTTTCTTTGATCACTGCAGATGTCCTAAATTATCAAAGTGTCAGATTGGTCCCACTAAACCAGATTTTGTTGGAGCATGTTCCCTTGGTAGTGAGGATCTATCTGCAAAGGTAACATTTCCTTTTTACCTTGTTGTCAAATACCTATTCACATTTGATGAGCATTATTATTATTTCTTTATATTAGCATAGGACTAGGAGCCCCAGTCATGTGCCAGGACCTGATTGTGCTAGGTGCTGTATAAACACAGAACAATAAGATGCTCCCTGTCCCAAAGAGCTTACCAATTTACATGGGTATTTTGTGTGTTTCACAAGGGTTTTTTGATTGTCCCTGAAATAGGATGGACAGACAGATTTCTTGCATCCATCCCAATTACCTTCACTTGTATGGTGCTGATGATGTAAAGCAACAACATTCCAAGAACTTAACATGTAAATCACCCAAGCACACCTGTAGGTCAGTGGTAAAAAAGAGAAGTACACTCTATTTGGGCCAGGATGTCACAGCTCTGCCTAAGTAAAACGGTTATTAAAAGTGGAAAAAATATAAATCTGTACAGATAATTTTTTGTAAGGGTGTAAATTATAAATACATCAAAAATAGGAAAGAAAACTCTTTAATTACAGAGCATTCTGGGGAGAAGTGAATTTGGAGATCTTGAAAAAGGTATTGGGGTTGAACTTCTTGCCTGTATGAATACATGCTACTTTGTTCAGGACAGAAATTGATCAGGAGCAAATAAAGAATTTAAGAAGTCAAACCTTGAAATAAATGAAAACTGTTAATCAATTATTCCAGGAATTTCTTGTTAAACAAAAGTGTCAACCTGGTGGTAATGTTGTTTATTATAGATCTGATTTTCAGAACACCCACAGCTTCAGTTGAAGTCCACTCAACAGTTTTGAAAACCAGGACCATAGTGCCATGTTTGACATTTCAGATATTCTGAGGATGGCAGGAAGACATTTAAGGTATCATCTGCCTCCTCCTAAAAATGCAGCTTATGGTCTCAAAAATATCATGTCAAAGAATACCGTGACTGATATTATCCAATGCTGCTGTGAAGTCTACCAAATTTAAAGTGATCAAGGATGTGAATTGAACTCATTAAATTATATATACACCTTCACCAGCATATTTTTATTTGAATCTGTTATGAGTTCTTGTATCCATTTACCTTTAAAACAAATTAATATGTCCGTTCTGCAGATTTTTTTTTTTTTTTTTTTTAAATCTAGCTTGTCTTCCAGGACAGGAAATCAAACAAGTAAAATGATTTACTGCCTTTCCTTGTCCTGTTTATATAATGACATTGCTTTGCATCTGTTTACAGGTCACTTTTATCTAAGCTCCCAGCACAGCTTAGAAGAAGAATACGCATCACAAAACCAGACTGCTCTACTGTAGGACAAAACATTTTTAATTCAAATTCTAATATGATAATGACTTTGTGTTATGTCGTAGACTCTGGATTGCCTGTCATTCTTGCCAAATTGTTCTACTTTGTACCAAATATAGGATTCTCCCAATCAATACTTTGCAGAAAAGGAGAGTATCCCTTTAAATTACAATTTATGTTTCAAGTCTTTACATTTTTCTAATCTTCAGCGGGCAGATTGCCTGTTTTGTAGCAGATGGCCCACGGTTAAACACTACTGCACTTAAAAAGAATGCCAAGAGCATTCTTCAGTGCTGCTTGCTATCTTCAAAATAAATAGAAAAAAGAAAATAAGCTTTCAATAGCAAACCATTCATTTTTCTGATAATGGCCTAGAATTATCTTTTAGTGTGTCCTAAACCAGAATGATGCTCTGAGTCACAATTTTTTTTCACCGGGAACTCAAACCTGCTTTTTATTTCAGTTTGTTCTCTTAACCTAGCATGGTAACAGAGAGGGCTCCAATTTTAAAAACCGCCTTTAATTTTGCAGGTGGATGAAAATAATATTGGCCTGAAATCTGTACAAAATATATAGTTATTACCTTATTCCCCCAGTGTTTAAATAGAAGCCACACATGCACCAGAGAGCAGTAGTTGCCTCTCATGTGACTGGGTCTTTAGGTTGCTATAGAGAGTCAGGACTTTTCCCAGGTTTGCTGTGATGTGTCAATAGTTTCCGACCCAGGCTCTGCTTTTGAGTGCACCATTTTCATGTAAGCCGCTTTACTTGTCCCGAGGCATAATGTTTTAAGGTACAAGGGCCTGATCATACTTGCATGGAAGTCAAATGGAAGTTTTGCCACTGACTTCAGAGGGGAGTAGCACTGGCCTAGAATTGCCACCTGAAGCCTGTCAGAGACAAGGGTGAATGAGCTTCAGCTGCACAATCTCCTGTTGCAAAGTGGTACAGATTCATCACTAGTGTAACGAATCTCTGCTGCAGACCCCTATCCTGTGCAGTGATGAGTGCACCTTGGAAGGCATTAGCTCCCCAGCTCTCATTGAGTTCAGTGAGAGCTGAGGACTTGGGGGGAGGGGCTTCTATCATCCCAGCAGGTGAGTTTGCTGGGATAACAGAGAAAGAAGCACCTCCTTCAAACATGGTGTCCTCTGCCTGAAGGGATGGTGTTGGAAACTCCCACCCAAAACCCATCTATTGCTGGGGTGGCAGGCAGGGATCATGCACTGGTGGTCTTTAGGTTGGCAGGGCTTCTTTCCTCTTCAGCCTCCTCTCCTTTCTTCAGGTTGGTGGGTCTCTAGCCTGGGAGAAGGGAAGCCTCAGACTCTGCCATTCCTCACAGGAGTCTGTGAGTGATGCCCCTCCAAGCCCACCTCAGGGAGCCCTCTGACGAGGTGGTGTCAAGTAAGCAGGACTATCTGCTGGGGTGCCAGGAGATCCTTCTCCCACACACAGGGCCCTCTACACCACGGGCTGGGGTGTGTCCCAAAGAGCAGGAACAGCACCAGTCAAACCCTCCACCTCAGCTTGCCAGAGAGCAATACTAGCAGTTACGCTGGCTCTGGTGCACCAGCGTGGAAGAAATCCCAGCCTGCCTGCTGCAGCAGGAGCAACAGTAGCAGCTGGAAGCTCCCTCCTTTCCTGCTGTCCAAACACATGGTCCATCGGGAGCAGCTGTGGTGGTCAAGTGGCCCCAGCCCATACATCTGCTACCCAAAAGAGGAAAAATCCAAGACAATCTGTATGTAAGGGGACTGTTGCCCCTTTACTAACATTCAGTGGGGGTGTTTTGGTTGGCTAGCTCCCAGTACTAAACGAATGGGGAGAGGCCAATTCTCCAGGTCAGCCTCAGCCTCTGAGCCTGATTGACAGGGCGGGCAGGCTAATCGGGGAGTCAGGAGGATAGGGGGGTCCTGGCCTCCGTGTGAGTTGGAATTGCCTGGGTCAGACAGAGTGGGGCCGAGCTAAGGAGAAAGCAGGGGCCCAAGCTGAGCTGGGGAGTAGAGCTTTGCCAAATCCAGAGGGGCCAGAAAAGCAGCCACAGAGCCAGAGACGCAGCCCAGGGAGAGCAGATCCTGTGCTGGGAGCAGAGCTGCAGCCCCAGAGCCGGGTGTGGTGAGCAACTGGGGCCAGCCAAGGGGGGACCTTGGGCAAAGGGCCCAGTGCATAAAGACACCCCCAGCCAAGGGTCTTTGCAGGCCAGACTGGGAGGGGGATCTTAACCCGACGGGGCAAAGCCCAGAGGTGTGTGGCCACCACCATTGCAAGTCTCCAACCCACAGCATCCCTGCAGCACTGCCAGGGCCTGAGAAGGAGACCGGGGACTTACAAGGAACCGACTGTGAAGTGCCCTGATGTCCAGAGACACTGTTTGTAATGTTCCCTGCCACAGAGCAGGGTGATGTGTTTTCCTTTAACCTTTCCCATTTTTCCTTATTCTTTTTTTAAATGAATTGTTAAACAACTTGTATTTGCTTTAAATTGTATGAAATGATCAATGGGTCAGGGAGGAGCCCAGTGCAGAGAGAGTACCCCGGAGTGGGGACACCCTAGCCCGTGTCCTAGGTGACCACACCAGGGTTGGGGGGTTGAGCCCCCCAGGAATCCTGGGCCCAGCCTTGTCAGGGTTACGAGGACTCTGCCAGACAGGAGAGTGGAAGTCCTTGAGGGCAGGGAGGCCTCTGGGTAAAGGAAGTGGGAGCGAGGACTCAGATCCTTTCGCTAGCCCATTTCACTGGGGGTAGTGCAGAAGCCAGGAAAGTTCCCCACAATAGCAGGACCATTCCCCTGCTTACATGTAGCTGCAATACCTCCGGCACCTCTGGGCTTGCTGCATCTGTTATGAAAGTAAAAAAAATTGCTTCAGCCCTGGCACCTCTTTCATTACAAATAAGGCACTGTATAGCAGGCTGAGCAGAAGAGGCCCCATCAGTCCCATCCACACACCCACCAGCTCCCTGAAGAGCAAAGGCACAATAGGTAAGAGGCTCCTTACCTCAGCTCCACCTGGCTGTGGTGGTTTGGCCAATTTGCTCTCCCAGTGTAAATTGAGCTAGTTGGGACGGGGCTTGTAGTGTTATATGGCAGGGCAATGTGGAGGTATTTGGTCTGGGCAAGCCAGTTTCTTCCCTCCTCCTCCACTCCAGCAGCTGTGGATGAAGTTGCAGCTGCTGTCTCTGACCGTCTTGTGGAGCAGATGGCTTTGTGGTGACTGTCTGCTCCTGCTGCAGTGCTGGTAACTCTCTCAATATTTGGTGGTTCTTGAAGCATGTAGAGCTGTGTCAGTATGTGAGACTCTCAACTTTCATTTTAAAACAAGAGTAACGTTCTACCCCTCATGGTTGTGGAGAAAAGTTTGAAAACAAGCATGCTATGTCTCAAAAGCTAGAAGCAAATACAACGTTTATTATTTAAAAATTTTTTTTTAAAGCCAATCTCATGCTTTTTGGGAGTCTGCCTTTTTAAGTGCTTGGGTATGGCAATACTGCCTCCAAGCATGTGAATGATGATCTCCTACTGATGGTATTATCCCCCTTTTCAACCCAAGCAGCTAGTCAAATTTCCGGGCCCTGGTGATGTGCCAGTTGGAAGTGGAAATTGATGCATTCTTGTTTACTTACAAGGAATGTACAAAGTACTGCTTCTCCAAATGCAGGAAAAAAACAAAGAAAAAAAGGAGCAGTTTCTTATCTTACAGCCTCAAGCCTCTTTAGCCAGCACCAGGGGCCAGGCCCAAATCTCTCTCTCTCTCTCTCTCTCTCTCTCTCTTTCTGGCTTTTCCCAAAGTCATGCAGTACTCACAGGCTGCTGCTTGGCTTTCTTGCTTTTTGCCTCTGTGCTTCTCTCTCTCTGTATTCTGTTGTGTGTTCTGTCTTCTCTAATCTTTTGCCTTCCCTCAAGCACATAAACAGAGAACAATACTCAACACAACCTAGGGTTACCATACGTCCGGATTTTCCCGGACATGTCCGGCTTTTGGGGGTTCAAATCCCCGTCCGGGGGGAAATCCCCAAAAGCCGGGCATGTCCGGGAAAATCGGGAGGGAGGGATGGAGGGCTCGGGCGGGGCCTCTTTGGCCGGGCCGGTGAGGGCCGGGCCGGGGTCGCGGGGCCGGGGGCATGGTGCCGGGCCAGGCGCGGGGCCGGGCGGGGAGCCGGGGGCGCGGTGCCGGGCCGGGAGCCGGGCGGTGCGCCGGGCCGCGGGCCGGGGTAGCGGGGGGGGTGCGCGGGGCCGCGAGCCGGGCCGGGGTAGCGGGGGGGGTGCGCGGGGCCGCGAGCCGGGCCGGGGTAGCGGGGGGGTGCGCCGGGCCGCGGGGCCGGGCGGGGAGCCGGTCCGGGGTAGCGGGGGGGTGCGCCTGGCTGCGGGGCCGGGCGGGGAGCCGGTCCAGGGTAGCGGGGGGGGTGCGCGGGGCCGCGAGCCGGTCCAGGGTAGGGGGGGGGGTGCGCGGGGCCGCGAGCCGGTCCGGGGTAGCGGGGGGGGGGTGCGCCGGGCCGCGGGGCCGGGCGGGGAGCCGGTCCGGGGTAGCGGGGGGGTGCGCCGGGCCGCGGGGCCGGGCGGGGAGCCGGTCCGGGGTAGCGGGGGGGTGCGCCTGGCCGCGGGGCCGGGCGGGGAGCCGGTCCAGGGTAGCGGGGGGGTGCGCGGGGCCGGGCGGGGAGCCGGTCCGGGGTAGCGGGGGGGTGCGCCGGGCCGCGGGGCCGGGCGGGGAGCCGGTCCGGGGTAGCGGGGGGGTGCGGGGCTGGGCGGGGAGCCGGGGGTGCGCGGGGCCGCGGGCCGGTCCGGGGTCGCGGGGCCGGGCCGCCAGGGGGTGCGCTGGGCCGCGGGGCCGGGAGCCGGTCCGGGATAGCGGGGGGGGTGCGCTGGGCCGCCGGGGGCCGGCAGTGCTGGGCGGGCTGGGGGTGGTCGGCCGGGGCTGGCACCCCAGGGCCCGAGCCGACCCAGGCTGGCGCCGCCGGGGGGCCAGCCTGGGCCGCACCTGCTCCCCCTGTTGACGTCACTAGGCCTCACCCTAGGTAACTCGGGAGGGTGGAAAGCCACAAAGTGTCAATGAAGCCTTCCTGCAGTAGGCCTAAGTGAACCAAACTCTATCCTTCCATGTTTAAACTCTAATCAACCTCAAAAGCCAGGTGCAATTGGAATATGTAAGCAACCAGTTATCTGTGTGCAACCCCCTGCTCAAGCAGTAATAATGAGGCCTGCATGTTTCTGGCTGAAGGGAAAAAGGACAAGATAACGGTTTAAAGAAGTTACTAACAAGCTAGGCTTATAGCTGCCAAGAATGACTTAACTATTACCAGGGATGGGAGGGGTAGAGGGAGGAAGGGGGGGGAGAAAGGGAGGGCTAGAGGGGAAAGGGGAGGGGGGTGAGGCTTAACTGCAAAATGTATAAAAGAAGAAAAACTGTTCCTGTTAATGTGCTTGATTTGAGACTTGCCAGTCTCCTTGCACCGCTTTGGGATCCCAAATAAACTTTGTTTGCTTCTCCCCCTGGTGTGTTTATTGGCGCGAAGCACACCGGGCAACGAACTCACTGTTGCTGTCCTCGAGCACACCTGTGCTGGCAACACCCCCACACCCCCCCTTACCAGCTTCAGGCTTCCCGCAAATTTAATATTCGCGGGAAGCAGGGGAGGGGGCGGAGACTTTGGGGAGGGGGCATGGGCGGGGCTGGGGGCGGGGCCGGGGCCCCGTGGAGTGTCCTCCATTTGGAGGCACCAAATATGGTAACCCTAACACAACCTCTCCAGCCACTCAGTCCAAGCTCCTCAGTGGGGTCACAACCCCCTTTTTTGTCTTAGTTGTGGGGGGCTTCTGATTAACTCAGTCTGACAGTTCTGTTAATTGAAGTGTGTGTCACACTGACCCAATCTCTCAGAGGTTTGTGAGCCAAGTATCTCTCAGCATAACCGGATCAGATGAGCTCTGGGGCCCTAAACACATACCTTTTGAAGTGTTGGCCTTAAGTTGAGGGTGGGGAGAAGCAGATCTGACAGGGCAGCTGTTATTCACTCCCTGCCTGCTGACAACCCTTGGCAGAGGGCAGAAGCTGCACTGCCGTCACTGGGAGGGCAGCTGTGTGACAGCAGAGCTAGAGGTGGCAGGGAAAGTGGGTAGGCCTGGCAGGCAAATAACCATTATCTCAGGCCAGCTGGGGTTTAGCAAAAACTGCAAAACAAAACAAAAAACATTTTTTTTGCTCTTCCTACTGGAAAGTTAGAACACCTAAAACTAGACATTCTTGGAAAACCAGGAGTCTTGGGCACATGATTTATTTTAGTTCTCCACTTTTTAATAGTCTTCTCAGCTTGTTTGCAATTCAGCCAAATGCTTTTTTACTTGGCATCCTTTGCATTTGGTGGCTTGTCCTGCAGATTCCTATTTGTTCCATATGTAGATGATATTGTGAAAGAAAAATGTCGATGGCTGCACGCCAGTTAAGTGGTTTTACGTGTACTATGTGCCGTATAGTTTTTAGAGGCAGAACGAGAATATTGCTGTGCTTACAAAAGGCCTGCTGAATGTTAGGCTGAATAGAAGCTTCACAGAATTTTGAATGGAAGTACTGTAAGCAAAAATACAACTTGTTGACTCAGTATTTGCTTTGTGAAATAGCTTATTCAGTAACAGCAGAGCAGTTGTATTGGTGTCTGTAAGCCACTCTGGGGATTGACATGTTATTTAAAGTAATATGGTTAGCTGAGCTAGCTAAGAAATAGGTTATTAAGATCCTAACTTAGAAAAACATCACAAGATAAAAAAAATAGAGATAAGACACATAAGGTGAGTAGTTTGCACTGAATCTCTTTAAATGGGTTTTTATATTAAATTAGGACACTGTCCCTTTTATGTAGAAAGTTCATTTGCCATTCAAAAAAACAGCCATTTTGGGTCAGACCAAAGTTCAATCTAGCCCAGCATCCTGTCTTCCGACAGTGGCCAATGCCAGGTGTCCCAGAGGGAATGAACAGAACAGGTAATCAAGTGATCCATCCCGTCTCCCATTCCCAGCTTCTGGCAAACAAAGGCTAGGGGCACCATCCCTGCTCATCCTGGCTAATAGCCATTGATGGACATATCCTCCATGAATTTATGTAGTTCTTTTTTGAACCCTGTTATAGTCTTGGCCTTCGCAACATCCTCTGGCAAGGAGTTCCACAGGTTGACTGTGCATTGTGTGAAAAAAATACTTCCTTTTGTTTGTTTTAAACCTGCTGCCTATTAATTTCATTTGGAGACCCCTAGTCCTTGTGTTATGAGAAGGAGTAAATAACACTTCCTTATTTACTTTCTCTGCACCAGTCATGATTTTATAGAACTCTATCCTATTCCCCCCTAGTTTTCTCTTTTCCAAGCTGAAAAGTCCTTCTTTTATTAATCTTTCCTATATGACAGCCATTCCATACCCCTAATCATTTTTGTTGCCCTTTTCTGAATCTATTCCAATTCCAATATATCTTTTTTTGAAATGGGGTGACCACATCTGCACACATTATTCAAGATGTGGGCATATCATGGATTTATATAGAGGCAATATGATATTTTTCTGTCTTATCTATCCCTTTCTTAATGATTCCCAACATTCTGTTCGCTTTTTTGACTGCTGCTGCACATTGAGTGGATGTTTTCAGAGAACTATCCACAATGATTCAAGATTTCTTTCTTGAGGGGGTAACAGCTAATTTAGACCCCATTATTTTATATGTATAGTTAGGATTATGTTTTCCAATGTGTATTACTTTGCATTTATCAACATTGAATTTAACCTGCCATTTTGTTGCCCAGTCACCCAGTTTTGTGAGGTCCTTTTGTAGCTCTTTGCAGTCTGATTGGGACTTAACTATATTGAGTAGTTTTGTATCCTCTGCAAATTTTGCCACCTCACTGTTTACCCTTTTTTCGAGATCATTTATGAATATGTTGAATAGGACTGGGGCAGTACAGACTCCTGGGGGACACCACTATTTAACTCTCTCCATTCTGAAAACTGACCATTTACTCTTACCCTTTGTTTCCTATCTTTTAGTCAGTTACCAATCCATGAGAGGACCTTCCCTCTTATCCCGTGACAGCTTACTTTTATTAAGAGCCTTTGGTGAGGGACCTTGTTAAAGGCGTTCTGAAAATCTAAGTACACTATATCCACTGGATCCCTCTTGTGCACATGCTTGTTGACCCCCCTCAATGAATTCTAGTAGATTGGTGAGGCATGATTTCCCTTTACAAAAACCATTTTGACTCTTCCCCAACAAATCATGTTCAACTATGTATCTTGATAATTCTGTTCATTGCTATAGTTTCAACCAATTTACCTGATACTGAAATTAGGTGTCCCAGCCTGAAATTGCCGGGATCACATCTGGAGTCCTTTTTAAAAATTGGAGTCACATTAGCTATCCTCTAGTCATTTGGTACAGAAGCAGACGTAAATGATAGGTTACAAACTACAGTTAGTAGTTCTGCAATTTCACATTTGAGTTCCTTCAGAACTCTTGGGTGAATACTATCGGGTCCTGGTGACTTATTACTGCTTAGTTTATCCATTTGTTCCAAAACCACCTCTAATGACACCTCAATTTGGGACAGTTCCTCAGATTTGTCACCTAAAATGAATGGCTCAGATTTGGGAATCTCCCTCACATCCTCAGCCATGAAGACATGAATTAATTAGTTTCTCTGCAATGGCCTTATCGTCTTTGAGTGCTTCTTTAGAGTCTCAATTATCCAGTGGCCCCACTGGTTGTTTAGCAGGCTTCCTGCTTCTGATGTACTTACAAACATTTTTTTGCTATTCTTTTTTGAGTCTTTGGCTAGCTGTTCTTCAAATTCTTTTTTGGCCTTCCTAATTATATTTTTAAACTTCATTTGCCAGAGTTTATGCACCTTTCCATTTTCCTCACTAGGATTTAACTTCCACTTTTTAAAGGATGCCTTTTTGTCTCTTACTGCTTCTTTTACTTTGTTGTTTAGCCAGGGTGGCACTTTTTTGGTTCTCTTACTATGTTTTTTAATTTGGGGTATACACTTAAGTTGAGCCTCTATTGTGGTGTCTTTAAAAAGTTTTTATGCAGCTTGCAGGAATTTCACTTTTGGGGCTGTACCTTTTAATTTCAGTTTAACTAACTTCCTCGTTTTTGTGTAGTTCCCCTTTCTGAAATTAAATACTACAGTGTTGGGCTGCTGTGGTGTTTTCCCCGCCACGGGGATGTTAAATTTAATTATATTATGGTCACTATTATCAAGCGGTCCAACTATATTCACCTCTTGGACTAGATCCTGTTAATTGGGACTAAATCAAGAATTGCCCCTCCTCTTGTGGGTTTCAGGACTAGCAGCTCCAAGAAGCAGTCATTTAAAGTGTCAAGAAACTTTATCTCTGCATCCCATTGTGATGTGATATGTACCCAGTCAATATGGGGATAGCTGAAATTCCCCCCCCCCCTTATTGTTGAGTTTTTTATTTTTATAGCCTCTCTAATCTTCCCTAAACATTTCACAGTCACTATCACCATTCTGACAGGTTTCAGAGTAGCAGCCGTGTTAGTCTGTATCCGCAAAAAGAAGAACAGGAGTAAGGTGCCACAAGTACTACTGTTCTTCTTATCACCATTCTGGTCAGGTCAGGGGTGGCTCCAGGCACCAGCGCAGCAAGCTTGGGGCAGCAAATACATAGAGCTGCCCCGGGGTAAGATGGTTGGTAATCTATCCCTACTGCTATATTCTTATTATTAGAGCATGGAATTACTGTCCATAGAGATTCTATGGTACAGTTTGGTTCATTTAAGATTTTTACTTCGTTTGATTCTACGCTTTCTTTCACATACAGTGCCACTCCCTCACCAGCATGATCTGTTCTGTCCTTCCAATATATTTTGTACCCTGGTATTACTGTGTCCCATTGATTATCCTCATTCCACCAAGTTTCTGTGATGCCCATTGTATCAATATCCTCATTTAATATGATGCACTCTAGTTCACCCATCTTATTATTTAGACTTCTAGCATTTGTATATAAGCACTTTAAAAACTTTTTCACTTTTTAGTTGTCTGCCATTACATGATATAATTGAATGGGACTCTTTTTCATTTGACTGTTTCTCATCAGATCCTACCCCTATTTTATCATCTTCCATCCTCTCCTCCTTACTATGATATAGAGAATCTCCATTAATAGATCCTCCCATAAGGGATGTCTCTGTCCGAACCATGTGCTCCTCTGCACCAGTCGGCTTTCCCCTAGCCCTTAGTTTAAAAACTGCGCTACGACCTTTTTAATGTTAAGTGCCAGCAATTTGGTTCCATTTTGGTTTAGGTGGAGCCGATCCTTCCTGTATAGGATCCCCTTTTCCCAAATGTTTCCCCAGTTCCTAATAAATCTAAACCCCTCCTCCCTACACCATCGTCTCATCCATGCATTGAGACCCTGCAGTTCTGCCTGTCTAACTGGCCATGCACGTGGAACTGGAAGCATTTCAGAGAATGCTACTATGGAGATCCTGGACTTCAATCTCTTACCTAGCAGCCTAAATTTGGCCTCCAGGACCTCTCTCTTATCCTTTCCTATATCATTGGTACCTACATGTACCCTGACCACCAGCTGCTCCCCAGCAATACACATAAGTCTATCTAGAGGTCTTGAGAGATCCGCAACCTTCACACCATGCAGGCAAGTCACCATGCGGTTCTCCTGGTCATCACAAACCCAGCTATCTATGTTTCTAATGATTGAATTGCCCATTACTAATACCTGTTTCTTTCTAATAACTGGAGTTGCCCTCCCCTGGAGAGGTATCCTCAGTGCGAGAGGATACCACAACATCATCTGGAAGGAGGGTCCCAACTATGGGATCATTTGCACCTGCTCTAGTTGGATGCTCTCCCTTCCCTGAGACTTTCATCCTCCTCAACAGCACAGCTTGAGTTTTCAGATGTATTTTCTTCTTTTTTTTTTTTTAGTAGTAAAAATTACCTTTTTAAAAAACAGAATTGGATTTTTGTGTCTTAAGAGGTTTGTGCACTTGTTGTTTAATTAGCTGGGGCCAACAGCTGATTTCCTTTTTCTTTCTCAGCTCTTCCCTGGAGGGGGGCTGAAAGGGCTTGAGGGTATCCCACAGGAAGGAATTTCCAAGTGCGCCTTCCTGGGCTCTCAAAGGGGTTCTGCACTTGGGTGTTGGCAGCATCTACCAATCCAAGGTCAGAGAAAAGCTGTAACCTTGGAAGTTTAATACAAGCCATAAGTGGCCAGTATTAATTTTTAGAATCCTTGCAGCCCCCACCTTCTGCATTTGAAGTGCCAGAGTTGGGAATTAGCCTTGACAGAAGCTCTGAGCCTTGCCTAGCAGGCCGCTAGGCTCAGCACACGGTCCCCTAAACAAACAGACCACACAGTGTATTTCAGTCAAGCAGCAAGCACACCACAAACACACTACAGACAGCAAACTTACCCCAAGGGTCACGTAATCGTTCCTTCTTCACCTGGAGAACTCCCTCGCAAAACTGAATAGCAAAAGCCTGCTACAGAAGTTGGGTTTGAATTCAAGCTAAGGGTGTTTGGGTCTGTGGCTGGCTTGTCTCTAGCTGATAGAATACTACTAGCGCCAAGGTGTTGTGTAATACAGCAATTTTGCTTCACAGGGATTCTTGTCAACCTTTTCAATTCATGTGGATTCTAAGAAAAATAACCATCTTATAGCTATTAATAAACGTTATGACAGTCACTGATGTTTGTAGAATAAATTGTTGGGTTGGATTGTCTTTGTTTCTCAATTGCATCAATAATTACTACCTACATTACTTATATAGCACCTTTAAATTCATAGACCTGACAAAGTAGCTGTATTACAAAGGCAGATAATCAGGGAGTCGATAGATGGGAGAACAGATGCAGTGACTTGCCCAAGATCACATAGCAATTCAGTGGCAAACCCAGGAAGAGAAC
Organism: Malaclemys terrapin pileata; assembly: GCF_027887155.1. Taxonomy (NCBI): domain Eukaryota; kingdom Metazoa; phylum Chordata; order Testudines; family Emydidae; genus Malaclemys; species Malaclemys terrapin. The sequence continues at coordinate 179,213,699 of NC_071507.1, read as the reverse complement.
CCAGGTGTCCTGATTCTGTACCTCCTCTGCTGAATTAAGCTGTCTCCCATGATAACTGGTTTAATATTTTCTTCTCTGTGTTCACACACTACATTTTAATGTTATGTATCGATCCATTTATGCCACCTGGGGGATTCCCCTACACAAGAGCATTCTCCTGGAAGCTGATTAAGTTAACTTTGCAACCATTTTGCATCACTAGAGTAGCACAAAGGGGCTGTATTGAGGCAAGGATCTGGCCCCAATTTTTACATAACTTTCATACACATCTTCTGTGGGTGGTTTTGTGGATGCTTATAACTTCCTGAGAGATTTTTGAGAGTTAAGATAAGTCAGATGAAGTGTGTCTGGCATTTGTTCTCTCTGGGAAAGAGAGAGCTGGGATTTACAGAACTATACAACTCCACAGTTGCAGATGCAGAGCTTGAGAGATCCTTGAAAGAGAGCCAGGATTCAAGGAATTCAGCCAGCTGATCTACGTACATTTAATGAGAGGAAGAGCTACTGTTCACGTCTCTTTAAAGAGTCAATAGAGCTTTTGTGTTAGAAACCCTTAGTTTACTTAAAATATCTTAGGAAAGTTGTACTGCTTGGATCTGGGTGGAACCAGGAAGTTTGGGCCCGCCCATCTCTTAAGAGGTTATGGCAAATTACCACTAATTTAAAAAAATGTATTGGTCTTGGCATGAATATTTGAGTTAGTGTGCCTGACTGAGGGTGATTGTTGATTCAGATCTTTATGCTGTATACACATTACTGTATATAAGTGGGAGGCAAACCAGAATAGCTATAGCTATCTATCTATATCTATCTATCTATCTATATAAAGTCCAGGCCAGTTCTATTATAGATCGGCATCTAATTGTTCATATGTAACTTCTGTGTGTGTTTGTTTCAGGAATCTTATTACCTTTTTATTGTTCATGCAGGACTGGTGCCCTTATTGACCCACTGAAATGACTTCCACACAGTGAAGTTTTATTTTATAATATGTTTAAAAGGCAGAAAACGTGGAATTTAAATGTAGGCATTTCTAAGCTACATAATTGGATTTACGTCATCAGTTTCACTATATTTTGAACTACATGGGAGATAAACCTCACAAACTAAATCTTTTTAGTGTTTTAAAAAAATCAACAAAACCCCTTTGAGAATTAAATTCCTGACTTTATCAAAGTGATAAATACCAAATGCATTTGGTGTTTTGCTGTATAAATACTGTAGATTTCACATTGATGTTTTCTTTACCTTTTATGAGCAGGGCTTCAAATGAGAACACACAAAATATGCAATTTTTGGAGCATTAGAATCTACCAAGTGCATTCAGTTAGCACTAATGTTAAAGTGCTCCAAAATCCACCAGGGAAAACACTTTATCAAGCTGAAGAATGAGAGTAATATTCTTACTGGTACATGTTCTCTAACTGTAGGAAATATGAAAAATGAATTGTCTTAACATGTTTAATCTCTTGTTTTGGATCTGGCAACAAATACAGCAAAGCTTATAAAACTGAAGAACATAACTATATACATAAGAACACTTACAAAAATGTACAATACAATTCGGCATCGAATATTCAAATCTCATTTATCTCCATCAGTGTCATTTCTTCAAGGTCTATTAATCACACTGAATTTCAATTGATTATGCATACATTTTTAAGGCCAGAAGGGACCATTATGATAATCTAGTCTGATCGTCAGTATATAGCAATATCTATTACTATGAATGAGGGCTAGCTAGCTAGCTAAAGTTACTCCTGGGGGAATTGTGTGCCATTTGTGCATACGCAGAATTCATGTCTGGTGCAGAATTTTTTCCCCACAGAAAATACATTCTGCCTGAGAAATGCTGCAATTCCACCTTTCATCCACCAGAGGCCACTGTGGCACCAGAACAGCCAGCAGCAGGCTGCCTTCATCACAACACCCTGCCCTGTCTGCCAAGCCAGGTTAGGACAGACAGAGTGGGACATACCACGGGGCTTCTGGGATGGGGGTGGTGGTGGTGGTCACAGACTGGGGTTCAGAAGGGCTATTGGGGGTACAGACTGGAGCACAATCTCAGGAGCTAGTGACAGCACTGAGCCAGGGGCTGACTGGGAGGGATGCTGCCGGGCAACATGGGGATGAGGGAAGGGGGATTCAGGGACACATGGGGACAGCAGGGACACACAGGAACAGGGGTAGATGTGCCTACCTGAATGGGAGAGGCTTGGGGTCAGCCAGGGTCTGCATGGAGGAGACTCCCCAACTCCCTAACAATCCCTTCCCTCCCCCATAAAAATAATCTGTTCTATACTTCTCCCACCCACACCCAACAACCTTCCAAGCAGGGCTGGCTCCAGGCACCAGCTAAAGAAGCAGGTGCTTGGGGCGGCCAATACCAAGGGGCGGCATTCTGGCCGCTATTGGGGCAGCACATCCGGGTCTTCGGCAGCGGGTCCCTCAGTCCCTCTCGGAGCAAAGGACCTGCCACCGAATTGCTGCTGAAGAGTGGAGTGGCGCGATTGTGCTGCCACGCCTTTTTTTTTTTTTTTTTTTAACGCTTGGGGTGGCAGAAAACCTGGAGCCGGCCCTGCTTCCAGGTTCACTCCTAGGCTCCTTCCCTCTCCCTCAGCTGCTCCATTTCTCTTGACTTCCCCAAGCCTTTGCACTGCTTCAGAGGGGTGTGGAAAATGTTTCTGTATTGTAGTTTCAATGAATTATTACTCAGAGTTCTGTATTAATATGCCTAGTAAGGAATCTATTTGTCAAAAAAAAAAATCCCCCAAATCTTTATTTTTTTGTCTGTATTGTTACAGACATACTTGCTGACAGGTATTTTGAAATAAATTACCAAAATAATTGAAATTGGCATGATTATATTGACTTATTTTGACAAATAAAATATGCAGAATTTTAAAATATTGCGTGCAGAATTTTTATTTTTTTTTGGCACAGAAGTCACCCAGGAGTATGATGTTTACTTGAGATGTGACAGAAATGATGCTTTTGGATTCAGGGAAGCAAATGGTGGATAGAGTGAGGATTATATCTGCCCTTGTGATGAGAGTTTGTGACTGTCTTTTCTCAGTCGTTAACTCAGTTTGCAGTTTTGGTTAGATCCCCAGCTACTCTTAGTGTACATCTACACTGCAAGTGCATACCTGCACTAGTTTTAATCAAGCTGTTGCAGGTAACAGTGGTAATAATGATGTGACCTCATGGATTAGCTGCCCCACTACAAGCCCACCAGGGACTCTGGGTATATACTCAGATTGCTGGTTGATGCCAGGGTCCTAGGCACCATGTCTTCAATGCTATTGTTACCCACACTAGCTAAATTAAAGCTAGCATTGGTAGGTCTACCACATTCCAAATATACCTTAATTTCTGGTGTAGACATACCCTAAGATGACCAGATAGCAGCAGGAGCCAAGACTGCTTTACTGCATCTAGCTTGGCAGTTGCAATCATTTCTCTAGTGTGTGGATCCATCATCCAGGCTTTTGTCACCTTTAGACTGAACAACTGCAGAGTATGTGGAACTATGCCTCAGATAAATTTGAACACTGAAACTGGTATAGAATGTGACCGCCTTCTTGATTATCTCACTACGGAGATGTTGCACAAGAGCGCCTTGATTAGCTCTGGCTGCCTTTTGGTTTAGCCTTAGGTGCTAGCTTTGAGTTTAGGATTTATGACTTAGCACCTGCCTACCCTAGAGAGCATGACTCTTCCTTTGTGATATTGTTGCCATTGAGCTCAGCATAGGCTCAACTAGGAGCATCCTCACATTAAAGAAGAGGGGGCTGCTGGCAGGGGATTCTCTGCAAGGGGCTCTCAGCTTTGGAATCTGGAGTCCCAGCTGGCTTGAAATAGCCCATGTCTGCTGACGTTTCAGAGTAAGCTGAAAAACCCATCTTATCTTACCAGGCTTTTGCAAAAGGAAGTATATGATGAGGGCTGATAATATGTGGGTGAGGCAGGATATTGTTTGACTCTGATTTTTATTTACGGGTTGGTAATTTTCTAGAGTTTTGGATTACAACTAAATAACATAAATTATCCAGATCTATTCAAAATGTCCATGCATCACTCAGAGTATCAAGGCTGTACTGTCCTTTATTTGTTTTATTTTCTAAGCAATCACTTTCCCCTTGCAGACATTTGTTAGTGAAATGGGTTTATGACCTGATTTTTCAAAGATGCTGAGTGCTTGTGGCCTGCATTGATTTCAACAGGAGTTGTGAGTGCTCAGTACCTTCGGGGAAGAAATAAGCTATTAATATTTAATTGCCACTTACCAGCATTTTAAAGACATTTTCAATCCCCTTTTCAATTATCTTAATCAGAAAGTCAAAGTATTAACATAATCACACATCGAATCTGAGCAACAAAGTTCTGGAATATTGTAATCTGGCAACAATGCATGGCACTGTTAATTCTAAAGCTGTGCACTTTCATGATTAAATTGAAAATCCCTGTATGCTTTGGCACAATCCCAGGTATGCTTCCAAAGATTTTGTGTAAAACTCCTGTAAAAAGCAACAGAGGGTCCTGTGGCACCTTTAAGACTAACAGACGTATTGGAGCATAAGCTTTCGTGAAAGCCCACTTTGTCACCCACGAAAGCTTATGCTCCAATACATCTGCTAGTCTTAAAGGTGCCACAGGACCCTCTGTTGCTTTTTACAGATCCAGACTAACACGGCTACCCCTCTGATGTAAAACTCCTGTTGCTTTTACCCAGGGTTTTTTGCAATGGTAACATAGTGACGGCCCTGATCCTGCAAGCGCTTACCGATGTACTTCACGCGCGTAAAGTTAAGTAGCCCCATTGAAATCAATAGGCCTACGCACAGTAGAATTCTGTACATAAATGTTTGCAGGATTAGGACCTTGCTTTGTACTGCATAAACATGCTTCAATCAGTACAAGTACTTAGTAGAAGACCCCATCTGGCACTTCAATGGGAGCTTTGCCTGTGTAAAGATTGCAGTATCAGGATCACTATTTGTAAGCAAAACCAGGGCCGGCTCCAGGGTTTTGGCCGCCCCAAGCAGCCAAAATAAATAAATAAATAAATAAAAGCTGCGATCTGCGGTGGCAATTTGGCGGGAGGTCCTTTGCTCCCAGCGCGAGTGAGGGACCGTCCGCCGAATTGCCACCGAATACCTGGACGTGCCGCCCCTCTCTGGAGCGGCCGCCCCAAGTACCTGCTTGCCAGGCTGGTGCCTGTAGCTGGCCCTGAGCAAAACCATTGTAAAAATATGCTGAAAGAGGATTTCAGTGATTTGTGAGCATACGTATGACATGAAGGCATAAGTATGAAATTTCAAAGTATTTTTATTTCTTGCTAGTCTCAGCTGCTGGGAGGACATTGGCACAAACTTCTCTGAATAAGGATGTAGTTATTGACCTCAAGGGGACTATATGAATAAGGATAACATAATCAAGCTCTTAGAAAAACTCTTGTTACATTTACAACTAGATAGAAAGGCTTAAAATATAATTTCAAAAAATGTGGAGATGATTTATATGTAGAAAAGATATTTTAGGGATAAAATCCATGCAGAAATTTTTTTTTATTTTATTTTATTTAAATTTAAATTTAAATTATCAACATTTCAAATATTCAAAAAATTTCAACTAATCTATGAGCTGGTCAAAACCCAGCAATACTAGTTTACAGAAATTTTTTGACCAGCTCTAATTTCAACTCCCTCAGGTATAAATCTCCTATGCACCAGTCTTCCCTTAGACACATAGATCTAATTTCTGTGTGCTTGTGCACAGAATTTCAATGAGAGTTGCAATTGTGTATCTAAGGGGACATTTACTTTGCAAGCGGAGGCAATATTGGTGCTCAGGTAGGTATATTCCTGCTAGCTTTAAACTAGCTAGCTTAGCAGGCTGATTCCAGGTGGGTTTGTACAGCCTGTGCCAGAATATTTTTTTTAGCCATGCTAGCTAGATTAAAGCTAGAGCAGGCATGCCTACCTGAGCTACAATCACACCCCCAACTGCAGTGTAGACATATACCCTAAGGCAGAATCGGGCCCTTAGAATTAAAATCTAATTGCTACCCAAATTCCACATCCTCATTGACACTACACAGTTCTGAAAAGAAGCCATTTCCCTTACTTGACCCAAAAAACTTCCATTGCCAAGTAGCAAAGATGTGAAATGTCCCTTCTCTCATTTCCATCATGGCTAAACCTCTGCACAGAACAGCCTGATTTAACACTGATGACGCACAGCAACTCATTCCAGCAATAAATCAAAATAGTTGCGTAAAATAAATGATTTTTTCATCAGTTAAAGCCAAGACACTTTAATTAAAAAGACAAACCAGTATGACATTTCACTGCAACCTCCTCACACCCCACACCCCCTGAAATTACTGTGGCATTATTTTTCTTGATGCTTTTAATCCAGTTTAAAAAAGAGAGAGAATGTACTCAGCAACCCCAGTGTAAATCTGGAGTAACTCTTCAGTGGAGTTACTCTGGATTTACACAGGGGTAAGCACGCTGAGAATCTGGCATGCTGCCAATAGGAATGTTAATTTTAAAAATCATTGCGTAACATTGCTTTCCCTTAGTTTCCTTTCCAAGGGATTGTTTGGTCTGGAGTGCCACCTGCAGGTTGCTAGGCATGTAACCTCATGTGCTTTCAGTGTTCTTTACTGAATGAGTTATAAATAGGGCCCTACCAATTTCACAGTCCATTTTGGTCAATTTCATGATCATAGGATTTTAAAAATAGTAAATTTCATGATTTCAGCTATTTAAATCTGAAATTTCACGGTGTTGTAATTGTAGGGGTCCTGCCCCGAAAAGGAGTTGTGTGTGGAGGAGGGGAGGTCACAAGGTTATTGTAGAGGGGCAGTTGCAGTACGGCTACTCTTACTTCTGTGCTGCTGCTGACAGTGTCACTGCCTTCAGAGCTGGGCAGCTGGAGAGTGGCGGCTGCTGGGTGGGAGCCCAGCTCTGAAGGCAGAGCCGTCACCAGCAGCAGCGCAGAAGTAAGGATGGCATGGGGTATGGTATTGCCACCCTTACTTCTGTACTGCTGCCTGCTGAGCTGGGCCCTCAGTCAGCAGCCGCCACTCTCCGGCCTCCCAGCTCCGAAGGCAGCAGCGCAGAAGCAAGGATGGCATGGTATGGTACTGCCAGCCTTACTTCTGTGCTGCTGCTGGCAGGGCGCTGCCTTCAGAGCTGGGTGCCCGGCCAACAGCAGCCACTCTCCGTCCGCCCAGCTCTGAAGGCAGTGCAGAAGTAAGGGTGGCAATACTGCGACCCCCCTAAAATAACCTTGCGACCCCCCTGCAACTCCCTTTTGGGTCAGGACCCCCAATTGGAGAAACGCTGGTCTTTGTGAAATCTGTATGGTATAGGGTAAAAGCACACAAAAGACCAGATTTCACAGGGGGAGACCAGATTTCACGGTCTGTGATGCTTTTTCATGGCCGTGAATTTGGTAGGGCCCTAGTTATGAATGAGCTGTTCTTACATGAGGCTGGATAAGAGCTGGATCCTGAGATGTACTGACCACCTGCAACTCAGCATGCAACTCCCACCTCAATGGGAGTTGGGGCTGCGCAGTATCTCTCAGGATCAGGAATCTAATTACAGCCCAGAACTGAATGTTAATTTCCCAGGAGATAATGTAAATTGCAAGCTGCACAGGCTAGTCTTGGATGCAGTGCTGGACTTTCTAGCACACAGAGTGAGCACATCTCTGTGTGCTTAGGTGGGGTAGCATTCATTCCCCTTTGTAGCCAGCAAGCTTTGCTGGTCAATGTAGAGATGGGGGCGCACCTGGTCTCTTCTCTACCTCTTTTAGATGCTGTGGTGGGGGAGGAAGGGGAAGCAGTCCTCAGGCCCAGGAGAGAGCATGGACTGTCAGGGTGAGGGGGCAGGATGATGGTTATGTCACCCCTGCTTTATGCAACTCTATACAGTTGTTTTGAGACCATTTAATATAGAAGACTCCTGCATCTCCTCTAGGGTCAATGGCAAAGCACTGAAATGGAGCCAGTCCTCCTTTCAGGCTGCTCGCAGATTGTGGTGTTCCTCCATCTCCAGAGAGCTCAGCTGTGGCATCCTACAAAGATCAATTCTCTCCCCAGCCTTTAAAATATAGGTGAAACCATTAGGGGAACTGTGTGTTGCCATGGTCTTAAATGGCAGCAGGTGGCACCTACCTCTACATCTCCTTTACTCCCCAACACAGAGAGCACCAGCTCCAAATTGTCCCTTTGCCTTGCTGAAATCCCATCACCTCACCTTCTATTGAGGGTGGCTAGCTCTCAGTTGCCAAATTGGTCCCCACCTTTTGAGTGCGTTTGGGCTGCCCCCTGCTGCTGGAGTCTGAAATAGCTGCAACTACAGAAAAATGCCTTTCCACTGAAGTCTGGCTAGAGCATTGTGCCCTGTTGTATTTGGGTGGTGACTCTGCTACAGTGATCCATACTTTCGGGATCTTCAAGCTGGATTGCTAAAGCCCTCTTCACTTTGGTCTGAGCACTCCAACCTTAAACAGCTAAAATTAGTTCAGAAAACAGCCATCCTCTTTGCATCATCTCAGTGCTCTGCATTGTACTCCCATTCCCTGGTCAAACCAAAGTCTTTATCCTTGCCTTCAAGCCCCTCTATAGAACTGATTCTAGATACCTTAACAAATGCTCCCTCTCTCAAGATGATGATGATCTTCCTGGGCAACTACATTCTTCAAAAACAACAAGGAGTCTGGTGGCACCTTAAAGACTAACAGATTTATTTGGGCATAAGCTTTCGTGAGTAAAAACCTATCCGAAGAAGTGAGGTTTTTACTCACGAAAGCTTATGCCCAAATAAATCTGTTAGTCTTTAAGGTGCCACCAGACTCCTTGTTGTTTTTGTAGATACAGACTAACACGGCTATCCCCTGATACATTCTTCAGGAACTATGCATCTGTTAAACTCAAGGGTGAAGCTTGTAAGAACGGGAGACCAGGTTTTCTGGGCAACAGAACCTTGGAACTTATCACTGAAGGAGATCAGAATGACTACCAGTGCCTCCAGAGCAGAGTGTAAAACCTTCTTCTTTGTGTTGGTGTTCCCCAAGAAACAACTAAATCAGACAAAGTGAGAGGAGAAGAGAAAGAGGAGGGAGGTGGTAATAGTAAAAGGAAGGAAAAGGGAAAAAGCAAATTAAAAAAATGGAAAATTGCATCCATTTCCACAGAAGTAGGGAGAAAAATTAGAACAGAGGTTTTCATCATCTTGGTTTTTACTTTCAGTGATGAGGTCAGACATTGAGGTGATGGGGAGTGTGATTAAAAACCCTAGCTAGATAAACGGAACACAAGGGACTGCTGCCATCTAGTGCAATGATTACTTTGAAATTAAAAATATAATATTATCTTGCATCTGGCAAGATCTTGTGACCAATCTTAGATAAGTTAGGGTTTCTTTTCTGGTAGTGACCCTGTTCCCTCTGAAGTTAATGCTATTTTCTTTGATGGGAGCATGATTGGACCCTGTGATCTAAACAGCACATGTTTATATCCACTCTAATCTGATCACTCCAAATATTAAGAGGATTTCCCCAGAAGAATTTTTTTAAGCACAAGGTCCACCTTTGCTCATGAAAAAATGCCATGCAAGACGGTGATATCAGGATAGGATTTGATGCTTTGTAACGTCATTACTGTGAGACTCTAAAAAGATTGTTAGCTTGAATCCTGCCACATATCTTGTTAGGGATATTTTCTTTCTAACACTAGGAGGGCTGGAACTCATGCTCAAGTTTCTTCTTTTGTCTTCCACGGCTGAGGAAGTAATCCATGTTTACTAGAGTTTTGCCAATTTCAGTGTTCATTCTACTGCCGATAGTCTGGTTGGTGGTGTTGGGAATTTTGTCTGAGAACACAGGCATATACTCGGGCAGTTGCTCCTGCTCCTTTTTCTTACCCTGGAAAAAATAAATGGAAAGACACTTGCTTAAGATTATGGATAAATTTTCAACAGCCTCTAATTCCCATTTTCAAAAATGAAATTGAAAGTCAATGAGACCTAAGATCCTAAGTCACTCAGATATTTTGAAAAATTTTACCTGACATTTTATATACTGAATTTATGTGAAAATGCTCTGTAGAGACAGTAAACTTAATCATTATCAAGCTAACTGAAATTGGTGACACCCCATCAGCGTCCAAGAAGACACCGCTTAATTTGCTGTTGAAAAGTGGTATACCATCTTATTCACCAAGGGTCAGCAGTCTTTAAAGAAGCAGCATCCAAGAAGTTATCCCTTTGAACCAATCAAAGAACAGTCTGAGCACATGGTAATTTAACGCACCAACTTTCATCAGGATGCAGAGTTTCAGATTGGCTGGTTGAATCATACATTTTTAAAATTTTTTGCAGTCATTTGGTATTTTAAAATATAAATGGTTTGGTCCTGTGTCCTTACACAGGCAAATGTTCAGTTACTCCAAGGAGGAGTTTTGCCTGAGTAAGAGCTGCAGGATTGGATTCAAAGTCATTGGTGTACATTCTTGTGATAAGATAACACTCCCCCTCTTAGAATATAGGCACCTGGAGGGGAAATTCTGCTTCAAGCAAGGACCTGATACTGCTCCCATTCATAGAATCATAGAATATCAGGGTTCGAAGGGACCTCAGGAGGTCATCTAGTCTAACCCCCTGCTCAAAGCAGGACCAATTCCCAACTAAATTATCCCAGCCAGGGCTTTGTCAAGCCGGGCCTTAAAAACCTCTAAGGAAGGAGATTTCACCACCTCCCTAGGTAACGCATTTCAGTGCTTCACCACCCTCCTAGTGAAATAGTGTTTCCTAATATCCAACCTATACCTCCCCCACTGCAACTTGAGACCATTGCTCCTTGTTCTGTCATCTGCCACCACTGAGAACAGCCGAGCTCCATCCTCTTTGGAACCCCCCCTCAGGTAGTTGAAAGTAGCTATCAAATCCCCCCTCATTCTTCTCTTCTGGAGACTAAACAATCCCAGTTCCCTCAGCCTCTCCTCATAAGTCATGTGCTCCAGACCCCTAATCATTTTTGTTGCCCTCCACTGGACTCTTTCCAATTTTTCCACAGTGAATGTGAATTTTATCATTGGGAGCATGACTTCCCATGCAAACCCATTGACTTCAACAGCATTATGGGCTGTCAGTCAGGACCACTGTGGTGGTGGTGATGGCAAGAACATAAAATGGAAGATGTCCTCCCCCTGCTCCCCAAGGCATCAAGTCCAGTATCCTGCTATTATAGGCAACCACATCATATAATCCCATTTATAAACTTGTCGAGCAAGATGATGATGGGTTTTTAAAAACAAATGACTCAGATTCTATTGTGCTGACAATATTTCTTAAATTCCTTCCTAGGCTGATTCTTCAAGCACTCTTTTAAAATGTCAGTCCTTTTATGGCATTTGTACTTTAATCAAAACTGAGGTGAAATACACACACAGTGCATTCCATCTGCTTAGAACGAGAATAGCAGATGAGTGGTACTTCAGATTCCTTGGGCATATTTTCCTGCAGTTTTTAATCTTAAACAATTTGACAAATTAGTTTCAAGGATGGCTCAATTTAGAATATTAGCCTACTAGAAATCCTGTTGTAAACCAAAAAAAGCCTGGATTACAGTTAGTAAATTTATGTGCAACCTACCATTGGATCATAGTCCTTCATGAAACCCCAATTCTGGTACCTTGGAAAAGAAAAAAAAAAGTTTTTAACTTAAATGACTCATTCCTGTTCTGTACTTTAGTTTCATAAGTTTTCTATGATTTAAAATAAACCTGATTCAGTATCATAGAATAAAGCTGCAAAAGACAAAGAATAGTGATTCCAAATGATCCATTAAGTTTAGGTTTCTTTTCTTTTTACAAGAGAAAATGAGCAGGCTCAGCCCCTGATTAAGAGATTATTTTGATCTATTTTAAATGTATAAATATTTGTAATAACTATAGATGTCCCTTTGAGCAGAGGTGGGTATTAATGGAAGACCCCCATCACAACTGGGATCACACTGTGCTAGGCAGTATACAAACATATAGTAAGACACAGTCCTTGTAACAAATAATAAATGAAAGGTTTTCACTCACATTTTCTCAGGACAAACTCTTTCCTCTCAGCAGAAATAGTCAGATAATTACAATAGTGATTTTGCCTTTTAATACAGACCAGGGTTTTGTGGGTTGCTACTGTACCGATCTCTCTCTCTCTCTCTCTCTCTCTCCAGATAATTTTTACCTCAATTTTGTGACTAGAATATCTTGGTACAGTCAGACTTTATTTTAGAACCAAGCTGTACATTCTTCTCAGAATGAATCCAGCTCTGAATTTGAACACAACTGGGCCACAAGTTGTTAATTCATGTTCTTATATCATGCTCATCACTGTGGCATCTGAACAATTAGAATCACACACAGACAGTGGATACACAGAATGGTTTCACATGGTGCAGACATGTTGATCTGCTCTTAGCAGGAGCTGCAAACATCTTCATTTACCGAATTGACTAAAAGTTCAAGAGTGTCAGCTCCAAAACATGTGGATGAGCTCTTGTGTTCCAAAGACATCTGCGTTATGGTTGCTGGCAAGGGATCCCTTGCCAGCAATCTCTCCTATCATGCCAATAATAGATGCTGCTCTGATGTCTGTCTTTGCACACTTTTTCTCACAATGAAAATTCCATTCCCAGCAACCCACAACCCAGAGATCAGCTAGTGTCAATTAAAAGTTATTACTAACAATACCCAAACTTTGACATAGAGTAATCCCCAAGCTTAGCTAGAATTCTAGGTATTCTACCCTCATTTTTCTAGCTAATAGCCATGTTAATAGAAAGAAATTCCTCCTAACAAGAACAAACATAGCGATATTCTGTTTGGTTTTCACAGCGCTACAGGCTGTCTACTTCAAAAATAATAGGGAGGCAGAAGCACCTGAGGTATGTGCTCTCCTTAGAAAAGTAACTCAATAAAGAGAAGTTTGTTTGCTGACCTGCCACTGTTGTGTCTGCCATTTGACAGTCTATTTAAGTTTCAAATTCGACGTTTACAATCCATCCATTTCCTGCTGCTCAGGCTAGTTTAATAGGACAACAGTTTCTTACAATCATAAAGCTCTCTGTGCTTAACACCTCCTTCCCGCAATGACCACCTGGCTTTGAAGGTGCTATCTAAGGGCTTGCCTTCCTGGTGAGTTACTGCACGGCAAACCACGGTGTAAATCTACAGCTCACTAGCTTGCTGTGCAGTAACTCATCATGTGGACACTGCTACTGTGGTGTGAAAGTCCTGCAGTGCAGCTTAGCATATAATAATAATTAATTGGCATTGTATTTATTATTATATATTTTCATATCTCAGCAGTGTCTAGAGGCCCCAGCCAAGATCAGGGTCCCATTGTGCTAGGCACTGTACAAACGTATCAGATCTGGATAATACTATATTTGTATTCTGAAGTACTAGTAATCAGGGAATGCCTGGGCTTCATCATATGAAAATCAGTTCATTGGTCCCATTCCCTTACACCCTCTTTCATTCCTAGGCTACCAGAATGGAGAGGACGTCTCCCATTCCAAGCTCTGTGCGGGGATCTGGAGCTGCTGGTGAGCTTTGTTCCTGTCAGCTGGAGGCTGAGTTAAAGAGGCAAAGACAGAAGTTAAAAATATGTCCCTGAGGAAAGAAGCAATCACTGCTAGGATTGGTGCCATCTGCTGGTGGAAGAAGAGGAGCTACTAAAAGATCTTCTCTTCCCTCCTTCCCACTGAATCCAAGGAAAGGTCATGGTAGCTGATCACCTACTTATTACCTTGCTTCCCTAGTGTCTGGCTGGATGAGGCTGGCATACAATCAGAACTCAAGCTAACCTTGCTTTTACCAAAGATATTCTTCTAGCGGGCATGCTTATGTTGTAAATTGGAGAATGACCACAAATAGTGTGTGTGTGCGCGTGTGTGTGTGTGTGTGTGTGTGTGTGTGTGTGTGTGTGTGTGAGAGAGAGAGAGATCTTAATGCCTGGTTCCATCAGCTCAGCTGTGTATATATCCAGTCAAAGCATAATTTATGCCCTGGGCATGCTGTACACCCTGCTGATATATTAGTAACAATGGGATTTTCCCTGTGTGTGTGTGTGTGTCTATATGTGCAGGGTTAGGGGCACTCAAGAGATTTGCAGGGTTGAAGTACAAATAAGTTTTTGGCAGAACACTCTGTCCAATCTCTACTTCAGCCACTTCCAAGAATTTGAGAACAGGCAATAATATCAGCATCTGTGCAGTCAATTACAGATGCTGTCACATTTGTATCTTCACAGTGTGGACCTCCATATACAGCTGAGCAGTATTAAGCCTGGGATTCTTTAGTGTCTCTGTTTCCGTTCAAGCATGACTTGCCAGGAGATATGCTCCAATAAAGTATTGCAAAAAAGAGGAGAACAGAGATGGTGTTTACTCTCAGCAGTGGCAGGATTAGGGCCTGATCCAAAGTCCATTTAGTGGAAGTCTTTCCTTTGACTTAATGGGTTTTGGATCAGGCCCTCAGGGTATGTCCGCACTGAGCGTAGGTGTGATTTCCAGCTCAAGTCGACATACCCACGCTAGCTCAAGTAAGTGCACTAAATATAGAGTGCAGCCACAGCAGTGCAAATGTCAGGCTGGGCTAGCTACCCTGAGTGTGATCCCATCTGAGACCCTAGGTACATACTCGCATGGCTGGCCCCTCCTGCCACTCATACCACCACAGCTACACTTCTGTCTTTATCGTGCTAGTTTGATCAGAGCTAGCGCAGGCATATCTACTCGAGTGGAAATTGCCCCTTCCAGCTACAGTGTAGATATATCCTACGTCTCTGAGCAGTGGCAGTGTTAAGATGAGGACGTGAAATTGGAATTGAGGTACTTACCAATATTTTCTTCCCCTCCACTCAGCATCCATAAACTCCCTCCAGATCTTGTCCTGCCGAACTGGGTCCCTCTGCAGTGCTGCCTGCTCCTCCTCCCGGGCCCGGGCTGCCTGTTGTGCTAAGACCCGACTGGCAGGCAGAGCTTTCCCATGCTGGGTGGTGCTGAGAGAAGGAGATGAGGATGAGGCGAGTTTCACCAAAGGTCTGGCTGCTGGTAACCGGTACCCGGCGGAGGTGGTTCTCCTGAATCCAGTTGATCTGCTTCCCATCTGTGTCTACCCTGAGACGCGTTATGTTGTCACCACTAGGAAGGCTAAGAAGAGATGCTCTCCAAGACCCTCCAATTCCACAGCTCTCTCTCCTGCATCCCTTTCTCTCCTAGCACTTCCTTTCAGGATTTGGCAAGGAATCTGCACTAAGAACCCAACCTCCAACAGGCGACCTATGTGCTATTTTGTTTCCCCTTTACTTAAAACCAACTTGTACTAGGCAGCTGGTTTGTGTTGCCCCATTGGGTGACTACTAAGAGACGCTTCACTGTAATAATCTTAAAAAGAACAATCCTTACTAAAGGCTAAAGATACCGGCTGTAGCCAGCAAGACCTAATTCTCAGCTTCTGAGACACCAGCTACTGCTGTGTGCAGGCGAGACGACTTGACGTTGATCTCAAAGTCCCCAGAACAGCGGCTGTGTTAGTAGCAAAGCCTGGTGTAAAGTGTGCTGCCGAGTTTGCCAGGGTTAGTTTTATTCTGTGTGTACAACCGAAACAGAACCCCCTGATAGTTGCTGGCTTCCCCAGTGTGTTTACTGTCTCCATTGGAAACCAGGCTGGCTCATGAATATTTATCCCAGAGGGAGTGGAAACCAATGCAGACAGCTGCTGGGGACTTGGCTTTGAACTCTCATCAGGAGGGAATTTCTGTTTGTTTAGAATAAGGTCTTTCCAGGGATCAATGTTAGTTTCACACTTTGAAAGCCGCTTAATTTCAGGCCGGACTAAGAAAACTCCCATGGAAAACTCCTGCAGGCCTGAACAATCAAAAATTGGTTCAAGAGGAGAGACCTTTAATTGTATACTGCTCTCTGGACAAGGAGCTGACCATCTGCTAAAAGTCCCTGGGTCCACTGTGACAGACTAATACATCCAGCTGGGGGCTGAACAGTAAAACTGTCCTCCAGCCTCATCTTCCTTATAAGTGCCACTGAACTGAAAAAAGAGCCATTCCCCAGTCCAGCCTGCTACTTTGCTGGATTCCTCCTCAGGGTCTGCTCAGTGACTTGCATCCCAGATTGCTCTTCAGGGTACAGTACATGTGGCTGATTAGCCATATGAGGTGATATTGCCATGTGGTGGCATTTACAAGCAGGCTGAAGCAGGAGGCTATTTTTAACTTTGAGCCTAAGGTCCAATGTGTTTATCAGTCAGTGCACTCCAGAGTTCAATTCCTGGTAGATCAGCAGTGGGGTCTCTGAGGGAAGGGAGGGATCTATATCTCTATTTAGATCTGAATCTATATGTAAACTTGAGTCTAATGTACCAATAGGCCTTTTTTTGGGGTGGGGGGGAACTGTGTCTGGGACATTTTTAAAAAGGGACACTGTAAGTGGCAGAAACTCTGGTTAGGAGTTTGCTGTATGTAGTTTGTTCCGCAGGCCTGTGTTTATGTAATGGAAGCATCCAGAACTCTCAGGTAGAGTTTTAATGATGTTCTTGATTTACAATGGTGATACAAGTGTAAACTTTTATTTGAAAAAATCATATCATTTCATTCTTTCTAAGCATGTGTATAATTTGCTTTTTTCTCTAAGAAAATAATGTTTTTCTGTGGGGAAAAAATCTCAGATGTTTAGATATTAATTTTACTTGACCACAAGAGGAGGTTGTAGTTTAAGCTATGCAAAACTTGACTGGATGGCTGAGGATAACATGCACTGCTTTTTAAAAAAACATTATTTTAAACTATGTAATTTCTCCAAAATCTAAACTATTTAAACTTTACAATAGTTAGAAAAATCAGACTGTGTAAGTCAATATCAACCGTATTTTTTCTTATCTGGAACCAACTTCTGCTTTGCCTTTGGTGGAAATGATTTTAGTTGGTAAATTTGTTGCTAGAACTCCCATCCCAATCCCATAATAAGCTCCATGAGGCGCAGGGGTAAGCCTGTGTTACTCTCATTGAAGGATCGGGATTACGAGTCTTGTCCTTAAACACTGTATTGTGGTTTTATTGTTTCATGGAAATGGTTTGGAAAATTCAGAGAATGCATTTTCAACTATCAGCAGAGAATTTTGTCTTTGGAGTTGGGGAGGGAGGGAAGACTGTGATGAAGTCAACATAGTAGAAAAGTCTGTGTGTATTGGTACATGGCAGAAAATATCGCAGTTTCCTTCAAGACTAAGGCACTCTGGTTCTGCCCATGGGATTTGATTTCAGAATGAAGGGTCTGGAATTCTTTCCAATGTGTTTGTTTTCAGAAGTCTCTTTTATATTTATGTTTCCATACATTGCAGAATGTTACAGTAACATGCAGTGTTATTTTCCTCTCCCCCAACTCACTAATGTGTTGGGATTTTTTCCCCTATATAAATAGAGACTTTTTTTTATATTGCATTAAATATGCATTCTTCTAAACTCTCAGGATTGTCACATGTTTGCTGTGGTGTTTTGTGAAGGTGAGAGCAGAGGAGTGGGGTGGGGTTGCCAACCCTCCAGGATTGGCCGGGAGTCTCCCGGAATCAGCATCTATCTCCCGGTGACTATTGAAAGCAATCTGGGAGATTTTAATAGGATCAGTCAGAGTTGGCAACCCTAGAGTGGGGGATAGGAAGAAGTCTGTGTTCTTCCATTCTTGGGCCTGTCACTGAATTGCAATGTAGCCGTGGTCAGGCATGTCATGTAATCTTTCTTTGCCTTTTATATTGTATACAGCACTGTGCACAAACTGTCATTAAAATTATAGGTGAGAAAACTACAAAAAGGCCATTTAAAGTGTTTGTCGACTTGCTAGGAAGATTGCCATAGATATTCCGTGGTTTAGGTTGAGATTCATAGAATTTAAGGCCTGAAGGGATCATTATGATCATCTCCTCTGGCCTCCTGTATAACACAGGCCAGAGAGTTTGAGGAGAGAGCATTACCAAGTAGAGTTGTGGCACTTGAAGGAGAAAGCCATCCATCCTATCACCATTTTGAGATTATATCTGGGGAGACTAGGCCTTCGGTCATCACTGCTCTTAATTACCATAGTGGGGCATAAATTAAGATACAGTTTATTAGGTCCCATGTTACTAAAAGAGATTATATATAAAATCTTGAAGTATACTTGTGAGATAACAGGCAGCAGGTGCAGTTTGCAACATACTGGCCTCAAAAACTCTTGTAGACAAAGTATCAGAGAGGTAGCCGTGTTAGTCTGTATCCACAAAAACAATGAGGAGTCCGGTGGCACATTAAAGACTAACAGATTTATTTGGGCATAAGCTTTCATGGGTAAAAAACCTCACTTCTTTAGCATCTGAAGAAGTGGGTTTTTTACCCACAAAAGCTTATGCCCAAATAAATCTGTTAGTCTTTAAAGTGCTACCGGACTCCTTGTTGTTCTTGTAGACAAAGGTCCTAGAGCAGTTGTGCTGCTGTGTTCTTCTGTGGCTGAAATTTATGAGTAGTTTTCAGTTGGAGTCCCAGATAAAGCACATTGCAATAATCCAGCCAAGATCCAGGAAGGCATAGGGTGTGAATAGACAGCCATACTAGGCCTTTATTATTTTGTATTTGATGTTTATAATTGCTTAAGGAATATTCTCATCGCTAGAGGGAGCTTTAGCACTTAGATGAGAGAACAACATTGCTTTATCTTATTTTATCTTTCCATTTCCCCCTGCACAATTGGTCTAAATAATTCCAAGAGAACTTCATTAGTTACTGGGATAACATGACCAATTATTTATGAAAGGACTATGCTTGATATCAATGTAATAGGGATCTACAGTAAGGCAGCAATCTCATCTATACCCACAAACACAAGGAGCCATTATTAGCAGGCAGGTCTTTTAATTACACCATATTCAGAGAGGGATAGCAGCTTTGTTAGTAGTATGTTAGATAGTATGTTGCATTGTGGATTATGATTTTTCAGAGCCTATTTTAATTTTCAAGATGCCTTTTCACTCTCTTTCCAACTGTTATCCATTAGTTATTTGTAATCTAAAGTATTCAAGAGCATTTTCCTTGAACAACATCTAAGAAGGTTTCCATTTGCCATCTCCTCACCATATTCAGAGAGGGATAGCAGCTTTGCTTTCTTCTCATAATTGCTTTTCTGCATCTGTTTGAGTGCTTGGTTGCCTAATAGAGTCACTGTAGCTTAGGGTGACCAGATGTCCCAATATTTGGGGCTTTTTCTTATATAGGTGCCTATTACCCTCCACACTCTGTCTCTATTTTTCATACTTGCTATCTGGGCACTCTACTGTAGCTCATCTTAAATAAAATAAGGTCAGAGTTTACAAACTTGAGTGCCCAAAGTTCATCACCTAAGTGCATATTTAGGCACCTAAATAAAAGTGGCCTGATTTTCAAAGGTGCTCAGCATGTGCAGCTTCCATTGACTGAAACTCAAACTGCTTCTGTTGAGGCCCCCAAATATGGATCTAAGAGCCTAAAATTAGGCACCCAGGTTTGAAAATTTTGACCACAAGTTTTACTTGTTGTAGCAAAACACTTTTAATGCTTTAATTGTAGTTGTCTGCTTAGGTGGCTTAGACATCATTTACCTTTTAAAAATAGAAACTCTATTACTAAATCCCCATGCTTCAGGTAGCAATACAAACATGAAAGAAAAACAGCTGAGGCCCTCATGAATCCCAAGACATGTGGCAGCAGCAGTCAAACAAAATTGGATCAGCAGCATTTGTTAGCATTTAAAATTTATCAGTCTGGACTCTGCTTGTGACAGATGGCTTTGTAAATATCTTTGTAAATACCTTTTTATAGTTTTACTGAAGACACTGATTCAAAGCTTGTCTGCAATGATGGGCAGTGCTCCAGCTCCCAGGCAAGGGGGCTCTGGGTTCAGGAGGCTCTGTTTCAGAATGCTCAGGTCAGATGGGAATGGACTCTCCGGAATGCTGAGGCCAATTTAATAAGCTTCCAAAATAGCAGTAGACAGTTGTTATAGGAATAATAATGAAGTTGCATTACTAAGATAAAATTACACAGGCTCCTAGCAACTGATCGCTAGATGGGGCAATATTGCACTATTAGGTAGTTGCATTAGAGGGATTTTACACCTTCTTCTGAATATCTGACATTGGCCACTGTCAGATACAAGGTACTGGACTAGATGGACCACTAGCCTTTTCTGGTAGGACAGTTCCTATGCCTCCATATGTCAGAAGGGAGAGGCTGTAAGCTGCAATAGTCTATCTACACTTGGAGCTGGGTGTGTGATTCCCGGCTCAAGGAAACGTACTCATGCTAGCAGGAGCACCACCAGCTTTTCTGCCGCCCTAGGCAGTGGAAGGTCCCGCCCCGAAATGCCGCCCCCCACGGAGGCAGCGGAAGGTCCCGCCGCTGAAATACCGCCGCAGTCGCCGCCCCCCAAATTGTAGGGTCACCTAATGGGTTGCGCCGGCCCTGCATGCTAGTTCTGATTAAGCCAGCACACTAAAAATAGAAGAACAGGAGTACTTGTGGCACCCTGTTCTTCTTTTTGCGGATACAGACTAACACGGCTGTTACTCTGAAACTAAAAATAGAGTGTAGCTGGGCCAGCACAAGTAACGGGAGGGGCCAGCCGTCCCTCAGAGAGTATGTACTTGGGAGGGGCCAGCTCATCCTGCTACTCGCGCTGCTGTGGGTATACTCTAATTTTAGCATCCTAGATCTCTCAAAGCTAGTGCAGGTATGTCTCCTGGAACTGGGAATCACAACCCCAGCTCAAAGTGCAGACATACCCCGTGTGTATGCCATAATTTGAACAACTGCGATACAACTGCAGTACAGACTGTTTAAATCATCTAAATACTAATGGCCTAGAACACCACTTTCCCCACATTTTCACCTCCTCTAGCCACCAAACGTGACTCTGGGGCCAAATTTTTAGAGAAGTGGGTCTTATGGGCCACGAGCAAAAAACCAGGATGCAATTGTTTGTGTTATTTTGTTCACATAGGTTGGGATGTTCAAAGGGGCCCAATGGGGATTCAGGTGCCTAAATGTCTCAGGCTCTTTTTAATATCCTACTCCTAGTTTTCCAATTGCAGCTACTTAAAAAGGCCTTCATATTTAAAAATAGGCATAGTAGAATTCAAGTTTTTAAAACAATTTTGACAGAATATCAATGTTTATTTTAAAGCCTTTTCTCAATTATTGGTATAAATTTTCACAGTTGTATGAAATTATGGATTTTAAGCATTTTTATTAGGGCTATCTAGTGATTAAAAAAATGAATCACGATTAATCACACTGTTAAACAATAATAGAATACCATTTATTTAAATATTTTTGGATGTTTTCTACATTTTTAAATATATTGATTTCAGTTACAACACAGCACACAAAGTGTACAGTGCTCACTTTATATTTATTTTTTATTACAAATATTTGTGCTGTAAAAAAAAATAGTATTTTTCAATTCACCTAATACAAGTACTGTTATGCAGTCTCTTTATCATGAAAGTTGAACTTACAAATTTGGAATTATGTATAAAAATAACTGCATTTAAAAATAAAACAATGTAAAACTTTAGAGCCTACAAGACCATTCAGTCGTACTTCTTGTTCAGCCTGTCACTCAGGCAAACAAGTTTGTTTACATATGCAGGAGATAATGCTGCCCGCTTCTGGTTTACAATGTCACCTGAAAGTTAGAATAGACGTTCTCATGGCACTGTTGTAGCCGGCATCACAAGATATTTACGTGCCAGATGCGCTAAAGATTCATATGTCCCTTCGTGCTTTGGCCACCATTCCAGAGGACATGCATCCATGATAATGATGGGTTCTGCTCGATAACAATCCAAAGCAGTGTGGCCAACACATGTTCACTTTCATCATCTGAGTCAGATGCAACCATCAGAAGGTTGATTTTATTTTTTGGTGGTTCAGGTTCTGTAGTTTCTGCATAGGAGTGTTGCTCTTTTAAGACTTCTGAAAGTATGCTCCACACCTCGTCCCTCTGAGAGTTTGGAAGGTACTTCAGATTCTTAAACCTTGGATCGAGTGCTGTAGCTATCTTTAGAAATCTCACATTGGTAGCTTCTTTGCGTTTTGTCAAATCTGCAATGAAAGTGTTCTTAAAATGAACAACATCTGCTGGGTCATCATCCAAGACTGCTATAACATGAAATATATGGCAGAATGCAGGTAAAACAGAGCAGGAGACACAATTCTTTGCCAAATTGTTCAGTCAAAATTTAATTAATGCATTATTTTTTTAACGAACGTCATCAGCATGGAAGTATGTCCTCTGGAATGGTGGCCGAAGCATGAAGGGGCATACGAATGTTTAGCATATCTGGCACGTAAATACCTTGCAATACCGGCTACAAAAGTACCATGCGAACGCCTGTTCTCACATTCAGATGACATTGTAAATAAGAAGTGGTGAGCTTCTTATCTCCCGTAAATGTAAACAAACTTGTTTGTCTTAGAGATTGGCTGAATAAGAAGTAGGACTGAGTGGACTTGTAGGCGCTAAAGTTTTGTATTGTTTTGTTTTGAGTGCAGTTATGTAAAAAAAAATCTACATTTGCAAGTTGCACTTTCACAGTAAAGAGATTGCACTACAGTACTTGTATGAGGTGAATTGAAAAATACTATTTTTTATCATTTTTTACAGTGCAAATATTTGTAATAAAAATAATAATATAAAGTGAGCACTGTACACTTTGTATTCTGTGTTGTAATTTAAATCAATATATTTGAAAATGAAGAAAACATCCAAAATATTTAATAAATTTCAATTGGTAGTCTATTGTTTAACTGCGATTAATCGCGATTAATTTTTTTGAGTTAATTGCGTGAGTTAACTCTGATTAATCCCATCTCTGTCTCGGAGGAATGGCTACTCAACAAACTGATATGTCATTACGTTCTATTACTAATAATGTAACTTTAGCGCCCTCATAGCCAAGATGGAGTCTGCTCTGCAGGCAGCTCTGGCCAAGAGAGCGCGCGCGCAGGAATGCAGCAGGAAAAATCCCTTCCACCCCAGAAGCACCTGTTCCAACCCCCCCCAGAGTGAACACACACCCCCACAGGAAAAGTACAATGGATATAAGAAAGGGAAATATTTATTTACAGAGGGATGAGAGGAGAAAAACAACAAGGGGAAATATAGGGGGAGCAGTAAAACAGGGTTGCATTCAAACCAAGGCCCCACAAGCCTTGTGGTACCACAGTCTGAAAGGGCAGACACCGAGCAATGTGTCTGCATACAGAGTTCAGGAGTCCTGGGCAAAGTTCCAGTCCAGTGGTGAGTCTTGGGTGCTCCTGGTCGTCATTAGCGCCAGTGAACTTTCCCCCAACAAACCCCTCCGGTGCCCTCTTCTGCTGCTCTTTGCAAAGCCACACAGAGCGACCACCTCCCCACTTAACTAGCTACAGCCTCCCTCCTTATTCCCAATGCAGAGTCACAAGTCCCAGTTATCACAGCCCCATGCAGCTCTGGGCAGCCGTAATACTGGGTACAGCTCCGGCCTGTCCTTCTTGGGCGATTCCTCCCTGGCACAGTGCTCCTCCTGGCTCCTGTCCTAGGGTGTCCCCGATCAGCCGCTTTGTCCTTCCCAGGCAGGGCTGTCCCTACCCATATGCAAAGTACGCAGCTGCACAGGGCACCAGGAAACTTGGGGCACAAAATTTCCTGTTGCCTGCGCAGCTGCGTGCTGCTCCAGCCCCTGCCCCACCTCTTCCCCATGGCCCCCTGGCCCAGCCCCCGCCCTGCTCTGCCTCCACCCCGCCTCTTCCCGCCCTTGCTCCGTCCAGCCCCGCCTCTTCCCACCCCTGAGAACTGCAGCACGGCTGGGCCTGCATTCATTGGCAGCGGGAAGTGCAGGGACCCGGCCTCAGCTGTGCCACCGGTGAGTGCTAGGGGGTGGTTCCTTCCTGCCCCGCAAGCCAGCCCCCCCTGGTGGAGGCCTGGGGCCATCCTCACACCCCCCTGCAGAGGCCTGGGGCCCCCAGATCCCCTGCAGGGGGTGGAGGGGCTGCGTAGGGTCCCAGAATAGCTAAGGACGGCCCTGTTCCCAGGCTTTAGGCAGGTTCTCTATTGCTTCATTTTGTAAGGGCCTGCGGGCTGCAGCCCTTCTCTCTCTGGAACTCCAGAGCCACACCCTGGAGCTTTCCTCCTTTCTCTCACTGCTTCTCCTCCCCCCTTAGGAAGAAGATTTAAAGGGGCCATGCTCTCTAAACCCCAAAGGGGTTACAATAAATGAACAGAACTCCTGCTTCACGTATTGCCTTCTTTTACTAATGAGGGGTGAAATATTCCATTCTTTGCCTGACTTATTACAAATGTAGCTCCTATTATAGTTAATTACTCCCACGTGAGCCAAACCACTATTTCCCATTAAAATTGGCATCCTTATTAATTTTTTAAAAGCATCAACCTTTCCTTCTAACAACCTTATAGGACTATTCAGAAAAGCTGGACATTTGAGACGAAAAGTAAAATTTTATACAGAATTCATATGGAAGCTTTTACCTATATTACTGTATTTCTGATTTTAGTAAAACATGTACTCTCTGATCAGTTAGTTAGCATAAGTAAATAGCAGCAGCTTTCTTATACTTGTAGCTACAGCATAGACACAGTTTAAAAACTCTAAGTTATGATGTTATCTTCTAATGAAGGCCATGTCTACACCATAGCTGCTGCAGTGGCACAGCTATGACACTGCAGTTCTTCCACTATAGCGCTGTAGGGTAGAAACGCTTCTTACAGTGATGGAAGGGGTTTTTCTGTCAATGTAGTTGATCCATCTCCATGAGAAGAGAGTTCTTGACTTAGCCGTGTCTATACTAGAGCTTAGGTCAACCTCGCTAAGTTGCTCAGGGCGTGAAATTTATCATAGCCCTGAGCAACATAGCTAAATTGATCTAATTTTTAGGTGTAGACCAGGCCTAATAGATGGATTCATTTTAGAGATGCCTCAGCAACTCCATACTTAATGGGATTCAATATTCTTGTGAAAAAGTTTCATTTTGAAACCTGAAACCTTGAGTGACTCAGCTAAACCTTCAGCTTGTGGGACCACTGGGTGTGTGTGTGATGTTTTCAGACAGAACTGAACTCAAAGCTAATAGCAATCTCAGCTGCCATATACCATTTGCATCAAATGCTGAGAGGCATGTTTAAGTGTAGGGGGAGTGGTATAAATAAATAAAGCTGCATCATGTCCCTGGGCACTCTGTACTCCCATTCTGCAGCAGCCCACACACCTTTTGGAGTCTCTTAAATGTCCCTTTAGCCTAATCTATGGTAAATATTCATTTAGAATGTGTATTTTAACTAAAGGCAGCCTATAACTTTTGGTGATTGAGCTTGTAAAAAACACAAAAACAAACAAACTTTGAGAGCTGCCTTATATCTTGATATCACAAAATATAGGTTAAAGTAACCCCACCTACAATGAAACTGATCAATCCGACTTCCTGCTTGTACGTACCTTCCCTGTTGATCTTGCGATATCACATTGGTTTGCTTGAAATAAGGACTTCGCAGAGCCATGCTGAGGACAGTTGTTTTACTCCTGTGCTCTGTGTTTTATGAACTCCACTGTAGGTGTTGTTGTTCGCTCAATGAACTAAACAGCCTGTGAGCAAAAGAACACACCATAGCAACCCTCAGCTTCTGTTTACAGTTCAAATAAGTTTCTATTGATAGAAAACATATTTATTTATGTTATGAGGGGTTTTCTAGACAAATAAACTTAAACTAATAGTTTTAGTAAAAAGAATAGGATTTTCACAAAGATATGTTGAAAATAAACTCCATGTCAGTGTTTAAATGGTAATGCCTTTTTTTTATGAGTTTTCTGTAAATGAAACACCACATCCACCCTGTCTGGCAAGAACACTATGCAACTTTTAGTTATTAATAGTGGAGATGGGCAAGAACTTAACCCCTAGATCCAAATGCCTCAGAACTTAGTGCAATTTGAAATCTAGAACTGAAATCTGCAGCTTGCCCACCCTCTTGAGCATGGAATTCTAGTTTGGGAACTTTGATGAACTCCAACAGCCTACTAGAATTCTGATATACTCAGGACTGAAGTGTGAAACATTAGGGATTTTTAATTTTTGTGCAGGTTAGATTAGGTTTGGAACTCCCATTAATATTAATTTCTGTAAAGAGTTATGAGCCAGAGTAACTCCCTCATAGAATCATAGAAATGTAGGACTGGGAGGGACCTTGAGAGCAGATCCTTGCAACAGGACCCGAACCCAATGGGACCCAACTACAAGTGTTGGATTCAGACCAGGTAGGAAAAGAACTCAATCTGCTCAGGTTGGGTTTAGACTGGCTGTGGTCTAGTTGGGTTTGGGTCAGGCTTTAAAATTAGGCCAAAGCAGACCTTGACTTGAGAGGTCATTTAATCCAGCCCCCTACACTGAGGCAGGACAGAGTAAACCTAGACCATTCCTGACAGTGTTTAAGAACATAAGAATGGCCATATTGGGTCAGACCAGTGTTCCATCTAGCTCAGTGTCTTGTTCTCCCACAGTGGCCAGAGCTGGATGCTTCGGTGGGAATGATCAGAACAGGGCAATTAATGAGTGATCCATCCCCTGTTGTCCAGTCCTAGCTTCAGGCATTCAAAGGCTAAAAGACATCTGGAGCATGGGTTGCATTCCTGACCATCTTGGCTAATAGCCATTGATGGACCTATCCTCCATGAATTTATCTAATTCTGTTTTGAATCCAGTTATACTTTTGGCCTTCACAACATCCCTGGCAATGAGTTCCACAGGTTGACTGTGCATTGTGTGAAGAAGTACTTCCTTATGTTTGTTTTAAACTGGCTGCCTATTAATTTCATTGGGTGAGCCCTGGTTTGTAAGTTATGTGATGGGGTAAATAACACTTCCTTATTCACTTTCTCCACACCAGTCATGATTTTATAAACCTCTATCATATCCTGCCTTAGTCATCTCTTTTCCAGACTGAACAGTCCCAGTCTTTTTAATCTCTTCTCATACGGAAGCTGTTCCATACCCCTAATAACTTTTGTTGCCCTTCTCTAAACCTTATTCAATTTTAATATATCTTTTTTTGAGATAGGGCGACCTGAACTGCACACAGTATTCCAGGCATGGGCGCACCATAGATTTATATAGTGGCAATATGACATTTTCAGTCTTATTATCTATCCCTTTCTTAATGGTTCCTAACATTCTGTTCGCTGTTTGACTGCTACTGCACATTGAGTGGCTGTTTTCAGAAGACTGTCCATGATGACTCCATGATCTCTTTCTTGAGGGGTAATAGTTAATTTAGACCCCATCATTTTGTATATATAGTTGGGATTATGTTTTCCAATATGCATTACTTTGCACTTATCGACACTGAATTTAATCAGCCATTTTCTTGCCCATGCAGTGTTATTCGTGGTGCAACGATATTAGAGAGACAAGGTGGGTGAGGTAATATCTTTTATTGGACCAACTTCAGTTTGTGAGAGAGACAGCTTTTGAGCTTACACAGAGCTGACCTGAAGAAGAGCTCTGCGTAAGCTTGAAAGCTTCTCTCTCTCACCAACAGAAGTTGGTCCAATAACCTACTTTGTCTTTAATTTTCTTGCCTGGTCACCCAATTTTGTAAGATTGCTTTGTAACTCTTCCCAGTCAGCTTTGGAATTAATTTTCTTGTATAATTTTGTATTGTCTTCAAATTTTGACACCTCACTCTTCACAGCTTTTTCCAGATCATTTATGAATATGATGAACAGCAGAGATCCCTGTACAGATCCTCTCCATTGTGAAAGCCAATAATTTATTCCTACCCTTTGTTTCCTATCTTTTAATCAGGTACTGATCCATGGGAAGTCCTTTCCTCTTAGCCCATGACTGCTTGTTTTGTTTAAGAACTTTTGGTGTGGGACATTATCAAAGGCTTTCTGAAAGTCTAAGTACACTATATCCACTGGATCACTCTGTCTGCATGCTTGTTGACACCCACAGAGAATTCTAATAGATTGGTGGGGCATGATTTCCCTTTACAAAAGCCATCTTGACTTTTCTCCACCATAAATATTCATCTATGTGTCTGGTATTTATGTTCTTTATTATAGTTTCAACCAATTTGTCTGGTACTGAAGTTAGGCTTACTGGCCTATAATTGCCAGGATCACCTCTGGAGCCTTTTTTTCGGCATTGCATTAGCTACCCTTATCTGGTACAGTGACTACATACCACAGTTAGTAGTTCTGTAATTTCATATTCCTTCAGAACTCTTGGGCGAATACCGTATGGTCCTGGTGACTTATTACTGTTTAATTTATCAATTTGTTCTGAAATCTCCTCTACTGATCCCTCACTCGGAAACTGTTCCTCAGATTTGTCAGATTTAAAAAGAATGTGGGAATCTCCCTCACATCCTCTGCAGTGAAGATCAGTGCAAAGAATTTACTTAGCTTCTCCACAATGGCCTTGTCTTTCTTGACTGTTTCTTTAGCCCCTTGATTGTCCAGTGGCCCTACTGATTGTTTGGCAGGCTTTCTGCTTCTAAGGTACTTACAATTTTTTTTGTTGATCATTTTTGTGTCTTTTGCTCATTGCTCTTCAAATTCTTTTTTGGCCTGCATAATTATGCATTTACATTTGACTTGCCAGAATTTATACTTCTATTTTCCTCAGTAGGATTTGGCTTCCAATTTTTAAAGGATGTGTTTGGCCTCTAACTGCCTCTTTTATTCTGTTGTTTAGCCATGATGGCATTTTTCGGGTCTCTTACTGTTTTTTATTTAATTTACTGTATACATTTAGTTTGAGCCTCTGTTATGGTGTTATTAAACAGCTTCCATGTGGGTTGCAGGCATTTCATTCTTGTGACAGTTCTCTTTAATTTCCTTTTAACTAACGGCCTCATTTTTATTTAGTTCCCCCCTTTTAACGTTAAATGACATTTTGGGGGGTTTCTTTGGTAACTTCCCCCCCCCCCCAGGATGTTAAATTTAATTACATTATGGTTGCTATTACTGCATGGTTCAGCTATAACAACCTCTTGGATCAGACTTTGTGCTCCACTTAGGACTAAAACAAGCATTGCCTCTCCCCTTGTGGGTTCCAGGACTAGCTGCTCCACGAAGCAGTCATTAATGATGTGAAGAAAGTTTATTTCTGCATACCGTCCTGAGGGGATATGTACCCAGTCAATATGGGGTCAGTTGAAATCCCCCATCATGATTGAGTTTTCTATTTTTGTAGCCTCTCTCAGGGGCTACACAATCACCGCCACCACTGCTATCCTCTTATTATTCAATCCATAGAGATTCTATGGTACAGTTTGATCCCTTTAAGATTTCTGCTATATTTGATTCTATGGTTTCTTTTACATATAGCGCCATTCCCTCACCAGCACAATCTACTCTGTCATTCCTATATATTTGTACTCTGGTATTACCATGTTCCATTGGTTAGCATTGTTCTACCAAGTTTCTGTGATACCTAGTATTTCAGTATCCTCATTTAAGACCAGCCACTCAAGTTCCCCATCTTAGTATTTAGACTTCTGGCATTTGTATACAAGCCCTTATAACATTTGTCAATATTTAGTTGTTTGCCATTATGTGATGTAATTTAATGGGATAGCTGCTGTTTCAAACTGCTCCACGGTGTTGAGATCAACTGTTTTGCCCTGTGAAGGGTCCTTTTTAAGGTTTCTCTCTGGTGCCCTCTTTCCTCACAGCAGTTGATTTCCACTTGACAGCTTCATGTGGGAGTCTGTGTGTTGGCATCCAGAGTACATGCCCCAAATATATCCAGTGCTTCCTTCTGATCCTAGTGGAGATGAGCCACTGGTTGGTAATTTCTTAGATCTCTTCACTGGTGACAGTCTCTCTATCCAATGCCTAAAATATTTCATAGGTACTTATATTCCAAGGTGTCTAGTTTTCGATCTAACACATTAATGGATCGCCAGCTCTCACAGATGCATGTTAGCACTGAGATTTATGTTTGAGTTGAAAATTCTTAGGTTTGTTATGGTGCTGTGTATCTTTGATTTTCACACATTGTTTAATGATATTTCCTTGAGGTCACTTCTTTCTCCAGGTCTTTGTTGGCTGGTATGGTGCTCCCCAGATAAATGAACTTTTCTACTTTCTTGATGTTTTTGCCTTCTAATATGATGTTACTGCTTGATGCCTGGGCTTCAAGGATATTTGTTTTGACATAACTGATTTTGAGCCCTGTTTGGCCTGCTGTTTTTGCCAAGGTATCTGTAGCTTTTCTTTAGCAATTTACTATTAGTTGCTTTTCCACTTGCAACCCATAAATGGTTTGTTTTTTAAAATCAATTAAAACTAATAGGTCATTAATAGTCTGGAATTCATGCTCCTCTTGCTAATGGGAATTTTGCACATTCAATGTGATGAAAATTTACCTTTTTCTAGTATTATTATAGCTTAGTATGAATGATTAGAAGGGCTCATGGCTGCAAAATAATGAGTTGTTTTTCTGGTTGTTATGTACCCCATAGTGTCTTGAAGTTCAAGAATGCCTGAGCTCACAGATCCTTTAGCGTGGGGTTTGCTCACATTCCATCTGCGACAAAAACAACTAAATCAGATTTTGGGCTGCTTCTATCCAGACTTCTTCAGCTCCTGTAAAGATCACCTAGGTGAGGGAAAGAGAATCAGAAAGTGTTTATGTGATTATGGCTGCTACAGAAACCACTTTCTTAGCAACAGCACATCCTGTTTTGGAGGCACAGCCAGTAGCAACCCCACAGTAAAAGTTGTAACCATACCTCTCAGTTGTCTCTCGTCTTGAGGGACATCCCTCATTTTAGTCCCAAAGTGAACTCTGTTCCACAAACATTTTGGATCTCCTCGCTTTTGTTGTTCACAATTGTTTACATCAGAGATAAAGAATTGTGACCCTGAGGCTCTAGAAAGAGTTGTTTATACTGAAGGAAGGAATTCTATAGCATGTTAAGTTTCCTGCATGAATATTTATTAGCGTGTCTCTCATTTTTGATCTTTGTGAGAGAGCAGAGGGAGTGAGGGAGCTAACAAGCTAAATGAGCTAACTGGAGACACCTGGCATAGGGAGGGACCTGCAAGCAGCTGGTTCCTGATAAAAGAGCTAAAGGAGGTTTTGAGGGAGCTGATTCTGGGAAGTCTACAGAAGAGTCAGCTCTCAGCAGGACAACTGCATGCCAAACCCCAGGTGTATCACCCCCTAAGAATTCATAAAAAAGGGAAAGGACTAGACAGAGGAACCCTTTCGCTCACCCAGGCCCCGAGATTAGAGCCGTGCCTTAGAATGGATTTTTGAGACTGAGCTTTACTTTTGAGTTATTGGCTGAATAAACCCAGATCCCGGTAAGGATGGCAATTGGACAAGCAAGTGTGTGGAGTCTGTGTAAAACATCCTGGAAGATGGAGAATAAAGGGCAGAGCAGAGGCATCCTGGCCACAAGAGGATGCAAGGGGGCTAGCTCACTCATCCACAGTCACACATTGCAGCTCACATGTAGAATTTGCTAGGTTGAGAGGTCTGATTGTAACGTTCTCAAAAGAGCTGAAATTAAAAAAAAAAAGTTGTATGGATAACAAGGGAGATAAATGGAAAGCGGTGTTCATCTACTAATCAGTGGGTCCAGTTAGTATTGAGGGATATAGCAAATAAACCTACTGTAACACTGAAATATATTTTTGGAAAAGTCATAGGAAAATGAAGCAGTAAGATATGATTAAAGAAAAGCAAATATACTACTGGTCTTCAAAATGGGAAAGGAGAGCTGTCCTGCCAGTTACTGCCTTAGAAGTGTAACTTTGAAGTTGTAGCACTAGGAAAGCAATGGAACAAAGGTGCAAGTAATTGCCCCCCCACCCCCAAAAGATAACAGTAAGCAGTTTGGACTTCTCAAAAGATATTATGCTGGACAATTGTGATTGTTCTATTTTTTTTTGACACTAACAAAATTAGTGGATGAAAAGTGGTAGATACAATGTTCAGAATTTAGATGTTAGTAAAACATTTGACAGTCTCTCTTGAACATTTAATTCAAATTGACTTCTGTGGGCTTTGAATTGAGCTCATAGAGACTAAATCCTGGCCATACACTCCAAACCCTCAGGAGGGGTAGTAAAATGTAGCTGAATATGCATCCTATACAAAGTCTGCCATCACAGGAAAGGATGCCTTTGGACAGCCAGCTAACAGCACAGTATTTGCTGCTTCAAAGGGCATACTGGGTTGTGCCTTTAACCTATCAGAGCTACCTTTGTGTTAGGTATTTTTCTGCAGGATCATCCCTTTGTGGGTTTTTTTAATACTGTGGTCCTCTTGTTCAGGTTCCACTGCTTGTAGCATTTGCTGTTTGTAGAAATAGTCAAAGTAAAAATATTCATGTTTGTTATTGAATTTTCCATCCAGCTCTACACTTTTGCCATATATTTTTAGTTTAGTTTTCCTTTTGGCCTTGAACTATGTAAGTTAAACTGAAGATGTGATCAGTTTTCACCCATCATTGTTCTGAATACCTCAGTCCCTTTATATTTTCCTTTTGGTTTCATGGCCTTATTCGTTCACTCTCTCATTCCAGGGTTTCCTCTTTCTGCTTTGGTCACCTTTGTTTAATCTCTTAATTAGTGAACAGCATCCCAGGTGCCTTTGGAACATATGGTCCAACATTCATATTAATGCAACCCTTACTAGGTATTATTGTTTCAGTAGAAAACTACTGCCAAGACTCATTCTTATATCAACAACAATAAAGGGATTAAATCTAATGAATGTGGCCCAGCTACATTAGAATCTGCCTCTCCATTCCTGACTGTATTCATGAACCACACTTCCCTTGGAAAGTTTCGTCTAGGGATGAAGTTGTTGAGAGCTGGAGGTAAGAAGTTCTTGGTTGACTGTAGAACATCTGCTGGAAGAGACAGGACTGAGCTCAATCCTGAACACTTTCAGAGCAAGCAGTAAGTCTCATCTGTTTGCAGAAGCCATCTTGCAATAATCAAAGGAGGCAAAATGGAAACCGAAGCAAAACCCCCCAGTAAGTGTAACCCATTGGTGAATGTGTGACCCAGGTCCCCCTCCTTTGCCCAAGTTATGGCAGATATGATTCTGTTACAGCGTGTGAAGGGGATTCACTGACTGCAGATGCTCCCTTGCAGCTGGGTGTGGTGGTAGTAGGTTCTCTTCTTTCCTGGTGCTCTGGTGACAGCCACTTTGGTCTGCCTTCTTCCATGACTCAACCCTCTGGCCAGGTCATGAATTATGTCCACCCCCTCTTAGGCAGACAAAGAGTCCAATAAAGCAGCCTTGAGGGGCTCCGGGCCACATTTAGGGCCAAGGGCCCAGAGTCTTAATCCTCCTGGTTTCACGGTCTCCTTTGTCCAGATGCCCCATATCAGGTGTAGGCTTTCCACCTTCAGCACTGGCTGCGGGTTGGTAGGGGAACCTGGACTTCCCCTCACCATTAGGTTCCAAGCCAGGGCCCAGTGGTTGGCAGCAGGTGTTCTGCACCCCAAAGGGGCTGCACTGGATTGCTTCCTACCAGCCTCCTTATACAAAAGGGCAAAGTGATGACATTTAAAGAAAATAAATGATGGTAAATTCCCAGAGCTTGCCAGTGTCCAGAGTCCTTTTTCCCCTCAGCAGGTCAACTAGAATCTCAATAGCCAGAGGCCCCAGGCAGCTGCACATTCTATAGTGCTCGCTCTGTGGCAGGGGGGTTTGCCTGCGCCCAAAGCGGTTCTTTAACTCTTCCGTTCCAGTGCAAGGTTTGTACACCTCATTGTAAGCCCCAGCTAGAGAATTTTAACTCAAGGTGCAGTACCTTGTGCTTTTTCCTCTGGAGGTCCCCAG
This sequence comes from Malaclemys terrapin pileata, assembly GCF_027887155.1. Taxonomy (NCBI): domain Eukaryota; kingdom Metazoa; phylum Chordata; order Testudines; family Emydidae; genus Malaclemys; species Malaclemys terrapin. The sequence goes on along the minus strand of NC_071507.1, from coordinate 179,179,734 downwards.
TTCAATCCCTGGTAAATTGACCAAGATGACAGCCATCACATAAGCAAAACTGATTAAATCTGGGATAGGAGAACACACTGTGGATACCTCTAGTTTAGGAGAAATTTAATGTAACCTGGATTTGGTGTTTAGGTACTAAGGCAAAGAATTTCTTAGGAACCGTGACGTTCAGCCAATCTTTAGACCTATGAGGATTGTAACAAATGATCTACTAAAAGACTTAAAAAAAAAAAGAAAAATTCAGAAACATCTCATGACTTTACATACCCACTTTCTCTTAGTTGTGAATAATCTAGGTTGATTGCTACCAGATACACTAACTTACTCCTGTTATATACTTTCAAAGATACTGCTGCAATAGCAAAACCTGCCAAGTATTTTTTTTTCAGGGCTTTGCAAGCTGTGGAAATGATGAAACACCTAAAACAGTGTGAGAGAAAAGACACTATAAGATTATGCTAAAAAAGCTTTCCTGTAGGAGAGGCATGCAATTATATATTACTGTCAGCACATGGAGTGTGATGGGACTATAATTTTACCTATGTTATTTGCACTGGTTGCCAGAGAAACTACACAAATTAAAAGGCAAAATGTTCCTGGCCTTATTGATCTTCCTAACAAACACTCACAAACAGCATCAGAGGTTATAATACTTGTTTGTTGAACTCATGTCTAGTGGTATTATGCAAAATACTATCCATATCAGCTGGTAAATCCACAAAGCACTGTAGACCTCAGACTACAGGAAACATTAATTTATGCTGAGTGGAAAATGGAACATCTTAAGTACAGTAGTTGGGTACATTAATTTTTTTAGTTTCATGTTTTCTTTTAAAAGCCCTGTTTATGGAGGTAGAAATGAGGAGAGAGGCTGTAAAGTTTAGGAAAATTAGTCCTTTCCAATTTTAATGTTAGGAAGGCTATGATTAAGTGCCTCTTTGTTGACCAGCAATACACATCTTGCGGGATACAAGCCTTGCATCATCAACAAAAGTTCTCATAGTTTGATTTAACCAAGGGTCAGGGACACTTTGAATTTAGCAAGTCAGAGAACAGTGGGCTTTTATTAATTAACCCTTTAGGGGGTGTCACATATTCCACAATATCTTTGGACTTGATTCTGATCTCCCACCATGCAAATCACTGCACTGCACTGCACTGGTGTAAAAAACAGTTTGAGGAAGAGTAGTAGCTAATATCTTTCACCCAGCAGTCTCTCAAAGTGCTTTACATATTCTAAACTTTGTTCTCCCAAATGAAGACAGAGCTCTGCTGAATTGGAAAGCCTGCAAGTTCTCCCTGTGCTATCTATCAAGGTTCTTCTATTGGTGCCCATCACTGTAGTATCTGAGAACCTCCAAAGAGTTATAACAACACTGATATCTCACTCTCTTTCCAACAGACTTAGGTTTGGTTTTGGTTATTATTGAATAAAGAAGCATGGGAAGGCTGATGTGAGTAAGGTTACTGTTGTGCGGAAAACTTGGGTGAAGAGGCAGGTTTGCATTTAGCTAGTTAGTGCTTATTCTTATTTCATTGCATGTAGTCCACGTTTTAAGCTACCAGTGAGCTCCTAGACTCCCTAGTGTTGTCTGACTCATGAAGATTCCATCTTCCATTCTCCTCTTATTGGCTGGCTGACTGTTTTATTCTTCCAGTGGAAAGTAGCTGTTGTAGGAGGCTGTGGTTGTAGGAATAGAAGGTCTCTCAGATAATTAGGACCAGTTCTATACAGGGCTTTGAAAATCATGGTATGTCCATGTCTAGTCTGAGAACCTTTAATGAGAATTTCAAGACAGAAGGCAGGTTAGTTATTCAGGTTAGTCACCTCAAAGCAATTCAGACATCCAGCAACCCCTTGCGAAAAGTATGTTTCACTAGAAGTGAAAATGAAAATCACAAAGTGCAACCAGGAACAACAGTGGGATTTTTGTTTTGTTTTTGTTCCACTCTTTCGTGAAGCCACTGAAAAAGGAAACTTTTCTCAGGTTTATTTTTGTGTGAAGAATTTTTTGGAATAAGATGAGGAAAAGAAGTGATAACTCCTTCCTGCAGTCTCCAGCTAACTTGTAATTAGTTTTTCTTAATATTTCAATTGTTGTTCTTCCCACTGAGAGCTGTTCAAGATATAACTTTATAAAATAAGGCTCCACCAATTTTTTTAAAGACCCTTTGCAAGGCCATATTCATGCCCACAAGTGATTCTATTGCTTGGAGGTTATTTCTGACAGTCTGTGAAAGTGTGAAACAAAACTTGTTTCTCTGTGTTTGAAGTCTAAATATTCAGAGTCATGGTTGTACAAGTAGTTCAGGCTCGTAGGATATTTCCATCTTCCTGCTGAAGTTTTGACAAAACCTAAAACTTCAATTTCTCTTCAAGAGGTGGGTTCCCTTATTTTGGAAGAGTAGATAACATTCTGTATACTTATCTTCTGCCTCTTGCGGAACAAAGGAAGAGAGTTGATTTCCCCCCTCCTCCCATAAAATAATCTCCCTGCCATAAATCACTCAGAATAAGCCCTCCAAAATGATCTTCAAAATGAAACATGCTTCAGATTCAACTTTGTATAAAGTTGATGAGGGTTTTTTAATACCTTTTCCAGTCAGAGGCCAACTAACATGATTATGGACAGTTCCAGGGATTAACAGAATGGCTTCTGCATTAAGGAAGCCTTTAATTTAAACCTAGCTCTGATTGTGCTGGTTTAGAACAGTTGTCCTACGTACAACTTGTTTCCCTCAATTCCATAATATTGAAGGCATATAGTATTGGTCAGATGGAATTTATGCAGCAACATGACAGCAAGTATAGTGTAACCAGTAGCAGAATCTACTATGACAACGTGAAATGAATACTAGAGAAGAAATTGAACCAGAACCATAGATCTGAACACCCCCAAACTTTGGGGAAATCAAAATGCAAACTTTTCCCCATGAACCTGATATTTTCTGAATACAAAGCAAGGGTTTATTGCTGTAAAGTTGCATGTCTGAAATTCACTCTTTTTATACAGGCTTTGATCCTGTCCTCATTGAAATCAATGTAAAACTTACAATGATTTCAATAGTGTGAGATCGGGGGTCTCACTAGCACCTCTTTAAAACTATGAGATGCTACAGGCTGGATCAAATTGTGATGTGAGTTACGCTGACCTAAATCTAGTAGTGAAGTCCATGAGTACTCTGGGAATATACTGGTGTCACTGAGGGTAGAATCTGCCCCAATAGTTACAGGAATATCTTTGTAAGGAGAGCGGGGACTCAGACATCCCTGTGGTAACATTTTTCATGTTAAAAGGAATGTTGATAAACTCAGGCTAAACGATGAAATGGAGGTTGAGATTCTCACCCCAGCTACAGCCTCCTTATCTGGATAAAAGAGTTGGAGCGGCATCAAGGGCCTCTTAAAGCCCTGATTCTGGCTGAGGAGGATTCTGCGGTACAGACAAATAATATTGCCTTTCAAGGGCCACCTTACAAATCCTGTGAAGTGGGCGTGCCAGGGGCAGGAGGGTGTGTCAAATGTATAGCTGCAGCACATCATGCTGCAGAGATCCTAGGCAGCACTTTGGAGCACTGGGCAATCCAGGGAGGCTGCTGTCATTTGGCCATGCTCCTGGGCTGTCTGAAATATGTTGGGGGCCTTTCCAACCCCAAAAACAGCCTGGATACAGGAGGGTGCAAAGATGGCTTCAAGCCCCATCAGGCTCAGTCCCCCCCCTAATCCTGGTGTTTCGAGTTCTGTGCTACATTAGAGGTGCAGCCCAGAATCTCACCCAGTGTGTGCAAGGAATGCAGGATTGGGCCCTCTCTATTTATTTGTTTTTTTTGTAATGCAATGTGACTTACAAAAGACCAGATTGATGTCAATGGCCAGTGCAATTGTACGCTGAACTATTGGCAGAAGCAGCAATTGCAGTTATTAAGGTGATACTTGTATTTAGGTATAAAATATATTCTGTTAATTCATTTCCATTTTTAATATTTGCTATATCCAAAGCTAGCTTCTAACCAGCAGTGTCATGTATCACCAGTACTCCTGTGTATCTTCCCACTAATTAGATACCTGAAATATCTCATTGTCACAAAGTCAAATTGACCAAATTATATAATTTTATTTCTTTAATTTATGATTTTATAGTAGTGTTTATTAGTAACTTTAAAAATGTTATGGATTTATAACTAAACCTGGAATTATTTTTAAAGCATTATTAAAATAAAAATATTGTATACCATTTTTGTTTTTCTTTCCTAATCTGATGCTTGTTAGCTAATGCTAACACTGATTTGTGTTTAGACAAATACTAAACTTTATTCATCACACGCTACATATATTAAACCTTTGCTTATCTATTGAGGCGTTAAAAATGCAGGAAATTTTTCACAAACACTTTTTTCACATTTTAAAAAAAAATTCAATTTATTTTACCAGCTGTAATTAATAATGCATGTATATTCATATATAATTCACACACATAATACCAAAAAAGTTTAAAACATAATTAAGGTTGCAAAGTCAAGTACTCGAAAGTTAGGAATTGCCATAATTAAGGAGGCTTCCATGTGTCTATGCATTATAGTACAGTCCTTAACTACACAATCACATACATTTTTTTGCACAGCAGTAAGCATTTGTAGGATTGGTCCTTTACTTTGCTTACACTATGTAACCTACTTTACTACAGAACTGTCAAACCAGGAGGTGCAACGTTGTATCTCTTTGGAGACCAGCCCTCCTCTTTACTGACAGACTTCCACATTGATAGTGACACTTCTCTAGAAGAGACTATTTTGCTAGATTTACTCAGTGTAATATTTTTCTGATTTATGCGCTCGAATAAAGAACCATACATATAAATGTCTTTGATACACATCCTTGTTCCTCTTGTTTAAAGGCTTTAAGGATCTGTTATTCAGGACATACGTAACACTGGACCGGTTCCTGCTGCCTTTTCCTTGCATAGGCCAGATAAATGAGGCTCCTATAATTTTGTAGCTTGAGAATTGTTTCAAACCAGATCTCTTGTACTTAGGAAGAGACGGTCTGTATCCAACAGGTTTTGTGACTAAAAGATCATACCCAGGTACCATAGAAGTCAATAGCAGGCTCTCATTTGTTTCATTGGTAGTAAAGATCAAGCCTCTAAGCAGATCACCCTGTAAGAGCAAAACATACTTGGTTTGCAATTGTTGCTTTCGGATACAATCAATGTTGAGCTTGATGTTCTGTTCTTAACATCACCCTCAGACCATTCCTGCAAATTCCCTGCATGAGGAGCTCACATTTATCTGGGTAGAAGGGTTGCAGGCTCAAACTCGGGTTTATAGAGACTGTACCTCTTTTAGATCATGTCCATCAGTGCTCTGACAGGATGGTATTTGTACAGTCTGGTCAGCACATGGAAGCTGAGAGCATGCTTGTGAGCAGAATCTCTAGAGAATTTAGCTGTCAACAGGGCTGGCTCTGGCTTTTTTGCCACCCCAAGCAAAAAAAAAACAAAAAACCTGCGGGGGGTTGGGGGGCCCGGAGCGGCGAAGCAAAAAAAAAAACCTGCAGAGCGGCCGGAGCGGCAAAGCAAAGCAAAAAAACCCAACAAAAAACTGCAGGGTGGCCAGAGCCAGGGTGCAGGGGAACTCCCTGTGCTGCAGACGTGCAGCGGAGTGCGCGCCCGGTCTAGCGGGGCGGAGGGGTAGGGAGCGGGGGCGAGAGAGAGAAGGGTGGTGGCTAGGGCTTCAGCGGGGCGCTTGCCATGCGGCCCCTCCCGCTGCGCTGCCTGCTGGGAGGGCTCTGCGCCGCTCTGGTCGGCTGGGAGGGAAGGACGCAGGCTGCCCTGCCAAGTTTGCTGCAGGGCGCTCCCTTCCTCCACACCGCCTCCCCCTACAGGGCGGCCGGAGTGGCAAACCAAAAAGAAAAAGAGAAAAAAAGGGCGGCCGGAATGCCGCCCCTTGGAATCTGCTGCCCCAAGCATGAGCTTGCTCTGCTGGTGCCTGGAGCCGGCCCTGGCTGTCAAACCAGATCTCTATTAAAGCATGTGTGATTTTTTTGGGGGGGTGAGTCTTATAACTTGGTCAATTTTCACAAGGATGGCAAAAGGCACATACCTGACACCCAGACAATTCCCCTGCCAAATTTTAAGTCCCTGCTCCTAAGCATAGGGGTGTTAGAACTTCTCAACAAAAGGGTTGTAAGAATTTTTTTAACATGGGAGAAAAAAGTATTTTTCCCTAATCTCATTCTTGGAAACAGCAGAATTGTTTTAGTTGAAATTCACACTCCTGCACCAAAAAACAAAACAAACAAACAAAAAGCCTGATACAGACACCTGACATGGAAAGTTTCAGTCCAAATGGCTAAAGTCTGACAAAACATTAAGCAATTGGAAAAAAGGGTCTTATACTAGGAAGTATCAAGCAATCATAACTATAGGCAATACTATCTGCTCTATCTAAAATGTGTTCAACATTCTGGGAGTAAACAGTCTGGGCAGATTTTCATGCCTTATCATTTGTGTACACAAATATCCAATTTTCACTTATTTGGATGAAGAAGTAGGGTCTGCATGTAAATTCATATATAAATTCTAACATTAGCACACCCAGTTGATAGTATGCAAAAACTGTATGACCATTTATTTTTATGTGCATGAGTGGCACCAACTCCTGGTGTGTGTAGCTTGTGTTTTTGTGCATGCAACTCATTCATATGTGCTTTTGAAAAAAATTAACCAGTTTTTTAATATTTGTCTCCCAGAGACCTGTGAGGTTGTCCTTGCAGCTATTTATATATTTATATATTATATATTTGTGCTGTGATGTGAAGAAAATGACAGTTAAAGGGGAAGATGAAAGGGTTGGTGACTATGGCACCAAATATATAGGGAGAAGATGCTTGTTTTTTGCAGCAGTCATTTTCATATTCCTTTCTATACATTTATGAAAAAAAGGGCATAGAACCAATTAGCTTTCTGCTCTCAAATAATGAGTCTTTTGGAGGAAATTGTCTTGCTTGGGAAAATAGTCACATAGCTAGGAGTTCTGCCGTTCTTCAGTTTGCAGTCAAGGGTGTACCAGCAGAGGGCAACCTGAAGCTTTGTATCCATGTACATCGAAGCACAAACGACTAAATACTGTCTTCTTTTGTTCTCAATTCATATGCCTGGAAACTATGGGCTGTTATGAGGATGTGGTAGTGATAATTTTTTAATGTAATCAGTTAAAAAAAGTGAAATGATTTGTATGATGCCATAAATATGCACAATGTCTTTCAAAAAGCTGAACAAGACACAATACCTGCTCCAAAGAACTGATGCCAGAAAACAGATTAAAAATGAATCAAAGGGCATAGGTCAGCTGCTTTATCTAAGGAAGTCACCCTTCCTTAGATGGCTTGCAGTTTAAAGCTCTGAGGCTGCAATGAGCTCTGTGTGAATGGACCCCCTACCGAAGTCCCCACAGACACAAGGATCTACCTGCACAGAGCTCATGGTGGGGTTGCGGCCAATGGATCAGGCCTCTCCATTCCACGTGAGGAATTCACAGTGGGAGTTCTGCATCCCAGGGCTACAGGATTGACTACAAGGTGTGACACAAAGAGGAGAGCGAGAGGGGAAACAGAGAGGGTGTCACTCTTTTGGAAGTAAATATCCTATGAAAAATCACATTCCTAATTAAGTTGTCACTTTGGCCACTAGCTGTGTTTGTTTCATATTGAAAGCTCAAAGGTTAGAACCAGTCATAAAACTCTGAAACTCTGAATTTCTTCTTGAACTGAACTGAAATGTCTGGGTAAAAATATCTAAGTATCTGTGGCAGGGGAATGGAGAAGATCACTTACCAGCTCCTTTCTAACTCTCACTTCTGTAACTACGCTCATGTTCCCTTAAGTTTGAGGGGAGTTTCTGATTTGTTTGCTGAAAGCACATGGCCAGACTGGAGAGCTCAGGCCCCCAACTAGGCACTGTGTTTAATACATGTGAGGGCACTTCTCTGACCAGGTCTCCACCTTCCCCTCTTCTCATGTGCAGAGAGAGGAATGGACCAGCAGTGTTAGGAAAGCTCCAGTAATACAGGCAGAATTGGTGAAGGGAGAAGCAGTGTTGTGGATCACAGATGGGGCAAGGACAGTGGTTACTGAGCAACATTGGAGGAGACAGGAGAGATGGGCAGGATCCCAATGGGAGGAAAGGGCACTTGCCAAGATCACAGGAGATGGAAAGATGTGGGCAGATTAGGAAGAGAGGGTGAGATATGGGAGCAGGAAATATTACTTGGAAACTTTGGGGGTAGTTCAGTGTGACTAGCAGCTATGGTGTGAGATGAGCATTTAGGAGAGAGAGAACAAGCAAAGGGGTAGGAGTGTGAAGAATGGGGAGTTGGATCAAGAAAGGATGATGCCCTTGTTATGAAGGCAGAACAGGAGAAAAGGAAAGAGGAGAAATATAGGCAATGAGCATGAAACAGAGAAAAGATGAAAGGAAGAGAGAGGTGGTTAAAGTCCATCCTGCTGGAAACCACATCTGCAGCCATGGACAAGACGATGGGCTTGTGGTTGTGTCCTAGTTCAGTCCTTAGGAGCTCTGGGTTCAGTTCCTGGCTCTGCCAGTGACTTCCTGTGTGAGTCACTCTCTCTGCCTCAGTTAGCCATCTGTAAATGGGGATAGCAATACTTTTCCTTTCTCCCTGTCTAGTCTATTTAGACTGTAAGCTCTTCTGCCTCTTGCCTGTACGGTTCCTAGCATAATGGGTCCCTGATCTTGGTTGGGACATCCAAGGGTATGTCTACGCAGCAATTAAACTCCTGCGGCTGGCCTGGGTCAGCAGACTTGGGCTCCAGCCTGAGCCCAAATGTCAACATAGCAATTTTTCAGCCCCACGAGCCCAAGTCAGCTGACCCAGGCCAACTGCGGGTGTTTAATTGCCGAATAGACATGCCTGTAACTGTTACTGTAATATAAATAAATAATAAAAAGGCGCTGCCTCAAAAAGAGTCAATTCAGGCTTTGGGGTTGGCCAAGTCGCAGAATCTGTATTAGGAAAACTGAGAAAAAAAGAAGAGGGAAGTGTGGCATTTTTTCTGGCATTACAATGGTTCTGGCTTACACCAATTTTTTATTGCATAAATACTTACCACACTGAGAATGCTGCTCTGTTCTCTGATGCCCTCCCATTTGTAGCTCTTTTACAAATGTTATTAGAGATGTAATGTGTTAAATGAAATCTGATTTCCAGTGTGTCTTACCGTACGTGAGCATTCTGTACACAGACAAAAGAATCACTCAGCCATACGACTGAAAGTCAGAAATGAGAAGCCACCAGGGATTTCACTCCATGAAATGTAGCAGTTAGGGTGAAATATCTAATACAAATATTTACTGGTCAAGCTAAGTAAATAACCTTACAACTTCAGGAAGCTTTTAATGGCTGTTTTAAAACTTAATTTCCATAATTGCATTTGGTGTTGATTTGATCTGAGATTTGATAGGATTATTATACCAGGAAATACCAAGTGATTGCTGATTGTTGCCTTTGTAGTTGACAGTAGTGACTGGCTGCACAGAAATTGGCTATGGGTAGGGGGCAGATCCCCGAGAATTTGGTTTTCTGGATAGAGGCAAAAAAGGCTGAAGAAATTAGACTCCAGAAGAAATTAGATTTAAAGTGTGTTTTATAAAAATCTCCCCGTGGGATTTTTTTAACCTATGGGCTATATTGCCATTGCCCTCTTGCACAGCCAAGTAAGTGCAAAGGGAAGTATTGCCCCTGCCCCATCCCTCCCTTGGGGAAGATTGTAAAATTGTTACAACCATCCCTAGCATTATGGCCCAACTGAGGATAGAAAGTACTAGAAATCTTGCAACAGCCTTGTTTCTTGAGATTTCCAGCCCAGTTTTACAGCCCCAAGTAGGCAACTGTGCAATCTAATGATATCAACGTTTGGCTGCTTATCCAAACCTGCTGAGGACTGCCTTTCCCTGATTAAGGAGAATTGTCTGAGACACACTCATTATCTACAGATCATAGGAATTGATTAGTGACTAAGACTTCATGACTCTAAAACCGAAAAACAGCATAACATTACATGCAGTGAATTACATTCTGAGTGAAAGGGAAACTCTTTTCAGGGTATCTGCCCGGATCACTCATGGGAGTCATCCCGTTGGCTTCAAATGAGGGGAAGGGTATTGAGGACTGGGCCCATAATCAAGTGTTGAACTTGTGATCACATGGCTATAATCGCAGCCATGTTTTACACCCTCCTATTCATGCTAAACCAAAGGGTTGAGGGTTTTTGTTGTTGTAGATGCCCAGACACACTAGCAAAAACAGCCACAGTCCCTTAAATCCTACCACCCTTTGAATCTCATAAGAATCATCGGTACCTTTACTATAGCCAGGAAAGTAGGAGCCTGACTTTCTTGGTGGAGCAGAGCTCGTCCCACTGGCAGTTTCTACCTTGGACTAGAGATAACTGTCATACATTAGAATCTGATTTATGAACACCTCGGGAATGGAGGTTGTTCGTAACGCTGAAATGTTTGTAACTCTGAACAAAACATTCTGGTTGTTTTTTTCAAAAGTTTACAAACTGAACACTGACTCAATACAGCTTTGAAACCCTTTACTATGCAGAAGAAAAATGCTGCTTTTAACAATCTTAATTTAAATGAACAAGCACAGAAACAGTTTCCTTACCTTGTCAAATCTTTTTTTAAACTTTCCCTAGTTTTAGTAGTTTACATTTAACACAGTACTGTATTGTATTTGCTTGTTTTTTTGTTTTGGTTTCTACTGCTACCTGACTGAGTACTCCCAGTTTCAAATGAAGTGTGTGGTTGACTGGTCAGTTTGTAACTCTGGGGTTCATAATTCTACTGTATTTCCATTGGCCTGGTGGGTGCTGTCTTTAGATCATTCTCACACCCCTCCCATGTAAAGATGTGCTTCAACTCTATTATTGTTAAAAATAGAACTTCACAAGAAATCTTTCATAAAAGCAGTTTCTTCCTCTGCACATCTTAACATGTTGCTTCTTTGCATTGGAGCCGTAATAAACTCCTGCCAGAACTTCCACTAGCAACTTGGCTGTATCTCTACTGCCAGCTTTCTAACAACAGTGTCAGATGTTATCCCAGTATCTTGTGATGACTCATTTGTGCAGGACTTCTTGAAATTCTCCCAGCTTCAGCCTTCTGGGTTAACTACAGAGGAGTAAATTACATTTCCCAGAATATCAATATCAGGTTAAAAGACGGCTAATTATTGATTTCATGTCCTGACTTGATGCTGGGACTTCAAATGTTTACAAAACGTCTACTCAGTAGCAGTAATTGCATTATGGAAAGTAAGCAGTGTGTAATTTATAGCAAATATAAATTAATGAGACAAAGAACCCAGAGTACTTATGCAAATTAAAGAAGTGATAAGGTTTTCCTACTCATGCAGGTTTAGTTAAAATTAACAAATCTATAAGATTTTGGATTAATCTTGGAGTATTCTTAATATCCATTGCAGTCTACTAAGTATGCTGATTCACAGTTGGGCTAGATATAGTTTACATCAATTAAAATGTCTGTTATATATATTTTAGTTGCATTTCTATCAGCTACTGAATTTTAAGCAGATTTGTTTATGACTGACAAAAGTTAGAAGGCCCATGATCACTCAATTACAATTTGGAGCTGCTAGACAAAAGGAGATCAAATAAATTGAAATAAAATAAATGAATTCTCTGGTTGCACTGGTGGCAGTTTTATTTAGAATATTAAGATTCTTGCAGTCTATAAAAACAGCATAATTCATTTTGGAGATAGCACAACTTATGAGTCTACCAATCCTCACCTTGTCCCCAATCTACTTTGAGTATTGGTTGGCTCTCAGTGCTTGCCCCACATTAACCACATTCTAAGCTGCCCTCTTCTTTTGAAAATTGTCTTGTAAGGGAATTGGATGGGGGATGGATGAATTAGGCCAGGCTTTAACCATTGATGGAACCACAGAATATCTTTTAAATAATGGTCTATAGGCGAGGGAGCAGGATTAGAGGATCCACTCTGCAATGATACTGCATTAACCCTTTTCCCAGAGTATCTCCCCACTCCCTTGGTGTACAGCAAGCTGGCCACTGTCCTACACAGGAGTCTCCTCCCTCTGTTCCCTTTTGCAGCCCTCCAAAATTCTGCTTTGTCCCCTGCACTGGAAAACCTGCTTCTGCTGCATGTGGAGAATGTGGAGAAAATGAGAATCTTTCTGTTGACTTCAGTAGGAACTGCATAAGGCTCCTGTGTACAATTCTCCCATTCATTGTCCTGATTTAGCCTTGGATAATTCAAGACCTCTTCAAACCACTTGAACACGGGCGAAAATGTCAGCCTACCTAAACTTCACCCTCTGGGACTGTTAAATAAAAATTCTTCCGTTAACTCCCCAAATCAGTCCCAATCATAGAAAAGAAAAAGAACATAAAACTAAAGAGAAATTGCAGGAGTGTGTCTGATCACATCCCAGAGGGGACTGAATAGTGTTTCTTTTCTAAGGTTCAACATGAATATAAAAACAATCATTGCGTCATGTTCTTATGTGCTAGTTGATTTACTGCAGTGTCTTGAGAGGGCAGTGGAAGAAAGCCATGATTCCTCCCAGGAGTTCAATCTCAGCCATCAGATAGTTATTTGTTTTTTCATTTTCTTAGGTATTTTTGGTATTATGTTTTGCCTGGCATTTTCAGAGAGGGTGAAATAGTGGAGCTCTCAAACTGAGCCCTCACACTAACTTAATAAAAATCCATGTTCTGAAGAGCTGTTTGCTTAAGGTTATTTTCTAGAGATGGGCCTGAGCTGTAACCCCAGATCCAAACACCCAAAAGTTTGGGGGGTGATTGTGATACATATCTGAATTAGAATTTTACATGTGGCCCCATCATTAAAATGAGCAAAAGCAGAACGTTGGTTCTAAACTCCCACACTTTTGGATCTATGTACCTGCATTTTTTGGCTTGAAACCTAAAGCTGGTATTGCCTTAACTTTGCCTGCAAGTTACAGGGAAACATTCTGGACTTTGCACAGTAAAGTTAACTCCAAACCCAGTCTATCTGAAAAAATCTGTTGGCTACATAAGCTCTGGAACAATAAGGGTCTTGGCTTTTGTCAGGTTAATGATTTAGAGAGAAAGTTGGCTTGTGGAAGAGCCACTAAAGTCCCGTGTTGTATGATTTAAATATAGAACTTGTAGATGTTGCTAGATTTATGTTTTCGGCTCCATTATACTTAATGTGTGGGTTTCACCAGTTTTTTTTTTGGGGGGGGGGGACTTAGCTCTGTGTCAGGGAAGTGGCAACTCAGAAAAGGTCTAGCATAAGGAGTTTATACTCCCTGTGATAGGCTGTGTAAATTCCTTATGGCAGTCTGGTCCCCTTTAAGACTGTACAACCTGTGGGAGCTACTGTATCTACTCTGCAGATAAGCAGCCATCCCAGCCCCAGGGCCAGCTCCAGGCACCAGCCGACCAAGCACGTGCTTGGAGCGGCACCTTGGAAGGGGTGGCCAATCTTGGGATGGTGGGGGGCACTTAGGGTTTTTTGTTTTTTTTGGTTCGGTGGGGCGGCGCTCAAGGTTTTTTGTTTGTTTGTTTTTGTTTCAGTGGCGCGGCACTGGGGGGAGGGCGGGGGCTGGCGCAGCGCTTGGAGGGGCGGGGGTTTTGGCGGCGCGGTGCTGGGGGGAGCAGGGGTTGGCGCAGCGCAGCGCTCAGGGGCGGTGGTTTGGGCGGGCCGGCGCTGGGGGGGACAGGGGTTTGGGCAGCTTGGCGTGGCACTCGGGGTTTGGGCGGGGTGGCGCTCGGGGGAGGGGGTGGGGGTTTGGGTGGCCCGGCACTCGAGGGAAGGTGGGGGGTTGGGCGGCCCGGCGCGGTGAGGGGCGGGGGTTTGGGCGGCCTGGCGCTGGTGGGGGGCAGGGGTTTGGGTGGCCCGACGTGGTGCTCGGGGTTTGGATGGGGCGGCGCTCGGGGCGGGGCAGGGGTTTGGGTGGCCCAGCACGGCACTCGGGGGGGGGGGGGGGCAGGGGTTTCTGCGGCGCGGCGCTGGGGGGGCAGGGGTTTGGGCGGCCCGGCGTGGTGCTTGGGGGAGGTGCGGGGGGTTTGGTGGCACGGCGCTGGGGGGGGGTGGGGTTTGGGCGGTGCGGCGCTCGGGAGGGGTGGGGGTTTTGGCGGCCCAGCGTGGCGCGGCACTCAGGGGTGGGGGTTTCGGCGGGGTGGTGCTCTTTTTTTTTTCGTCTGGGGAGGCAAAAAAGTTACAGCTGGCCCTGCCCAGACCTGTCCCCAGCCAGGATGATACTCTTTTTAAAGTGCACCCAAAGTATGCATTAATGCACTCAGATTCGGAGATATTTATGAATTTTGGGCACAGTGTAATGTATAGGACTTTGGCCAGGAATAAAACACAATTGCCTAATGTAACAGGAGAATTCATATCAGTGAAACAGGCATCCTTTTGAAAAAGTTGGAGGTACTTGTGTCAGGCCTTATCTAAAGTAAAATTATGACAGATCCTGTCCTCCCTGAGCTCGCCTTAGGACACCTGCGTTACGGTTTGACAGGTGTACCACCACAGTCAAACTCCCCACCTGACACTGTCCCCGGAGCGGGTCGCACCCGGCACGCGCCGGGCGCTTGGAGCCAGAAGCGAGAGCCCCTCGGGGCTCGCCCCCCCGCCTCACCAGGTAAGTGATGCAGTAATGCAGACAGTAAATAGTAGGGTATTGCTTTCCAGAGTCAGACTGAGGAAGGGGTAGGACTAAGGGAAATGTTTTGCTTTCAGTTGGATCAGAGAACTATCCATTCTCTAAGATACCAGCTGGAAACGACATGATTTGAGCTTCCTGAAATTATTTCAGCCAGGGAGGGAGTCAGAATAAGTACTCCTGTGACATATGTCTTGTCCTTTGTGACCTAACCCACTCAGCCAGGTTAAATGTGAATGGCGAAGCCTTTTAAAAAAGTTTTCAGTTATCCAGACAAAGCAAATAATATTAATACTTCCATAATGTTTCTCTAGACAGTTTAGAAGTCCGTGCATTTCTAGTGAACGGGTGGGCTGGACATATAATTTATAGTCAAACTGGACTTCGAGAACTTGTACTTTTCAAGTCTATTATTTTTCTTTGTATCCAGGAAGTGCTCTCATGTTATCATGTAGTTAATAAGCATCAGAACTCCTGCTAAGACTGAATAATTGGTAGAGATGTTGCCACAGATATACAGTTTAAAATAATAATAGATATTTATGATACTTTGTGTGCATTATATGCAGTATCTTCTGAAGACCTGAATGTTGATGCCTAAATGGGCTCATTAAGTTAGCAACCAGCAGTCGGTGGTACTGCAGCTGCCTCCTTGGCCGTTTAGACAGAACAGTGTATTGTGGTTCGGCACAGCTGTCTCTATCTTTATGAGAGTCTGAAGAGACTTGTTACATTAGGGTCAAAAATAATCTGGCCCCTCCTGGGTTGACCTCAATCAACAAGTAGTTTGTGATTTGCAATAAGGAACCAAGAGTGGATCCCTGCCAGGATTCTCTGAAATAAGGCAAGCCAATTGTCCATGATGCTTATTGTCGAAAATAGGAAATGGTTACAACGTAGCCCACTGTCTCTCAAGTCCTCTAAATCCTGCTAAAATCAGAAAGAGGAGCTCTCACTTTAAACACTCCTGGGTCCTGAGAGATCTTGACTGCTGGAGACCCTCACGCATGCATAATACTGCAAGTTCCACCATCTTGGCGGGAAGAACCCTCATGGCTTCTTTAGGAGCTTTCACATAATAATAATTGGCCCATTGTGCCTTCTCTCAGAGCCTCTCAAAGTGCTTCCTACACATTACTGGATGTGGCCGCATAACAGCCCTGGCAGATAGGCCAATATGTCTCCATTTTACAGATGAGTCACAGAGATTAAGTGGGAACCAGTGACAGAAATACAGCCAAGGTTTCATAGATTCACAGATGTCACAGTCAGAAGGGACCATTATGATCATCTTGTCTGATCTACATAATGTAGAACCTCACCCAGTCATTTATGTATTAAGGCATGAATTTCAAAAATATTTAGGCGCCTAAAGATGCAAATAGAAGTCCAGTGGGATTTCCAAAGAAGTCTAAGCAGGTTAGACACCTAACTCCTAATTAAAGTTTTGGGAGTTGGGCCCCTAACCTGTTTCAGCACTTTTAAAAATCCCACTGTGGCAGATATAACAATATCCCGGGCAGATCTTATGGAATTAAATGTAATACCTCTAGAATCCATTGTATTGAAAATGCAAATATTTATGTACTATTGTGGGATTGTATGGAACTTTTTTAGTAGGAAGAAGGATTAATGCAATCTCTGAGTGGGAATGTGAATTTCAAAAGATTATGTTGAACAATATAGCAGACACGATTGATCTTTTTGGACGATATGTGTGAAGTGGAACTCCTAGGAAGTATTAGGGAGGAGGGGATTGCAAACCACCACCTACCAACTCAGCCTTTAAAGCTTCACAATGAGGAGGGGACATCTTTTGTCTGCTGATCCCCTGTTACAGGAGGATGGTTCAAAGATCCTGTGTGGATTCTCCAGGGAGCAACAGACTAAGGGCTTATCTACACTTAAAATGCTACAGCAGCGCAGGTGCATAGCTGTAGTGCTTCAATAAAGACACTACCTATGCTGACGGGAGGGGTTCTCCCATCGGGGAAGGTAATCCTTCAAGAGCCAGTGCGCCGTACCGGGACAGCCCGGCTTCCCCAGGCGGCAATTTAAAGGGCCCCGGGCCCTTTAAATTGCCGCCAGAGCCCCACTGCTGGAGCCCTGGGATAGTGGCAGTGGGGATCTGGGGGTTATTTAAAGGGCCGGGGCTCCTGCTGCCTTTACTGCCCTGGGCCCTTTAAATAGCCACTGGAGCCCTGCCGCCGCTAACCCAGGGCTCCAGGGGCTATTTAATGGGCCAGGGCGATAGAAGCAGGGGGGTTCTGGGCCCTTTAAATAGCCTCCAGAGCCCTGGAGTGGCGGCGGGGCTCTGGAGGCTACTTAAAGGGCCCGGGGCTCCTGCTTCCTCTACGGAGCTGCCGCTGCTACCCCAGGGCTCCGGCAGGCTCCAGTGGCTATTTAAAGGGTCCGGGGCGATAGAGGCAGGGGAGCCCCGGGCCCTTTAAATAGCCCCCGGAGCCCTGGGGTAGCAGCAGCAGCCGGGGGCTCCAGCAATGGTTTAAAGGGCCGGGGCCATAGCAAACTTCTTGTTCATAGCAAAAGTCCTGGGCCCTTTAAACTGCTGCCGGAGCCCCCAGCTGCTGCTGCTACCCCGGTGGGGGAGGGGAGAGCACTTACTGGTACAGGGCGGGCCGGGGCTAGCTCTGACCCCCATTCCCGCCCCTTCCGCCCGAGGCCCCGCCCCTTCCGGGGGCCAGAGCCAGCCCCAACCCAGCCCCGTACCGGTAAGTCCCTATTTCTACTTTCACCCCTGGCTACAGTGTATCTTTTAGAAAGACACCAAGTGTTGATTTAAAGTCTTCACATGATGGAAAATCTACTATAGCCCAATGTGAATTTTTCAAATGGTTAATTACTTTATCTGTTAAAAATGTACAACTTCTTTCTAGTCTGAATTTGTGCAGCTTCAGCTTCCAGTCATTGGATCTCATTATGCTTTTTCCTGTTAGATTAAGGAGCCATGTACTATGAGAAATCTCTTCCCCCAGGTATTTACTACTAGACCACGATTATCACCTCTTAATCTTCTCTTGGATAAACTTAATAGAGCTTTTTAAGTCTCTCGCTATAAGGCATGTCTTCTGGTTCCCAATCTCATACCTTAACTACAAAAATCTCCTGAAGAGCATATGATAGTCTCAGAAGTTTGTGATGTTCTCACAGAGGGAGTTTAAGCAACTAGGTTTTGGTGGTTCCCTTGAGACGCATCAGTCTCCTGCAGCTTGTCCCCTGGCTCTGCTATGCCTTTCAGCTGGTGGCTATGTCTGAGCAAGTTGCATCAATTTCTCAACTTCCAAGTTGCCTGCAGAGACTGACAATGTAGATGTCTCTGAGTTTCACCTCTGGGCAATCCCATTCCCAAAGCCCGATTGCATCGAAATGGGGTTCTGTCTTTTGGAATAGCTCCCTCCCGGCATCTTTTATAGGATCATAGTGGGGTTTGTTCAAATCCAGTGGTTGCCTGTGTTAAAATGGTTGTCGTTTAGCTTCACTGGGTTCTGAGAAGGGGAACAGTTCCCAGCTGAACCTTACAAAAGAAGCAGAACTGTAAAAACAGAGAGCGTGAGGAGTAAGGAGGAAAGGACTCGGCACAGAGCTAAGAAGAGAATGAGTACGCAGACTAGCGCCAATGGGTTTTTTAAGTAAAGGATTTACCAGACTGTATCGTTTTAGTACAGGAGCTCAGCAGAAGGGCTTAACTTCTGAAGCTGTGATTAGCGGGAGAATCCTCTGTATGCAGGTAAATGGCTTGGTGGATGTGGAAAGAGTCCCAGTGCTAGAAATAGCTAAAGTACAGAGATTACAGCAGGTCTCAATAGGAAGCCTAGTGAACTGTCTACAGCTGTGGCGCTCAGCCCTTCCAGACTCCTGTACCCCTTCCAGGAGTCTGGTGTGTCTTGCGTACCCCCAAGTTTCACCTCACTTAAAAATTACTTGCTTACTAAATCGGACATAAAAATACAGAAATGTCACAGCCACACTGTTACTGAAAAATTGCTGATGCTCTCATTTTTACCATAGAATTATAAAATAAATCAACTGGAATATAAATATTGTACTTACATGTAGTGTATAGTTTATACTACCCTATAGACAAGTCATTGTCTGTATGAAATTTTAGTTTGTACTGGCTTTGCTAGTGCTTTTTATGTAGCCTGTTGTAAAACTAGGCAAATATCTAGATGAGTGGATGTACCCCCTGGAAGACCTCTGCGTACCCCCAGGGGCACACGTACCGCTGGTTGAGAGCTGTGGCTGTCTGAGAGAAGACACTCTGACTCCAGGAAAACACAGCTGTATGGGATGTGGAGAAAGCATTGGTTGAGAGAAGGTTGTGAGAGACGTGGTTGGACATTCCTAATATACAGGAAGGGGAAGCCATGGGGTTTGCTCCAGACAGAGCCACTCCAGAAATAGAGCCTAATTCCCCGGGGCACAAGAAACTGTTAATCCTGAGCTCCCTGTCCACATAAAGCAGCTTGTACTCCACATCCCATGGCACTGTGGCATTAGAAGCTAACATCACACTAGCATTTCAAACCTGTCCCTGGTGTGGTGGAGTCCCCAGTGGTGGTAGGTTTGGCAACATTGTAAAACCTTGGAGTGCCTAGGTGTGTTTTAGCACTACTGCTTTTCTTTCTAGGGGAGAGCACGGTGCCTACACAGTCAGGGTGCTGTTTGGGCTGGCCCTGCATTGTTCACAGGGCCCACGCTTGCACTGACTGGTGCGTGGCACATGCCAGAAATGAGGAGTACAACATGGAAAAATAAAAGACAAAATGGAAGAAGGGATGGAATTTCCCATTTCTTTTGGGAGGGGAAAAAAAAGGTGCTTCAGCAATGACCCTTGAAACACACAGATGACCGGTAGGTTCCTTTGTGTCAACCCCCACCTGTCTTGGGGAAAGCAAACTTTTGCCTCTTCTAATTTTGTGCCAATATTAGGACTCATTAACTTTTTAAAAATGTACTGGCTGTTAGTCCCAAGGTGATTTAAGATATCAGCCAGCCCATGATCTGAAGGCTAGAATGCATTAGATTTCCAACCATCTCCAGTTATTTTTGTCTGGGGAGTTTAAAATGATGCAGGTTTGTAAATCAGTAATATCAGCATGTTTGAACTTCTTAGAACTTTTGTACTGCCAGAAAGCAACTTTTTCAATGTCTGGGAAGTGACACCTGTCATCCCTTTCTCATTCTTGGAAAACCCTACAGAAAAAACATGCAATTTAGTTAGGCAAATCTGTTTCTTTTGAAAACCTGAAAGGCAGCATGCTCCATGGATAGGCCACAGGACTGGGACTCAGGAGAACTGAGTTCTAATTCCTGGCTCTGCTAGTGACCTGCTGTGCAACCTTGGCTAAGTCACATCACTTTTCTCATAGACTCATAGACTTTAAGGTCAGAAGGGACCATTATGATCATCTAGTCTGACCTCCCGCATGATGCAGGCCACAAAGCCGTCCCTACCCTTTCCCTTGACTCTGCTGTTGAAGTCCCCAAATCCTGTGGTTTAGAGACTTTTCTGTTTCCCCTCCCGCTGGTCTTGCTGGTCTTGTCTGTTTCGATTGTAAGCTCTTTAGGGCAGGGACTGTACAGGGTCCAGCACAATGGTGTCTTGATCTCAGAACCTTTTGGTGTCATAGTAACATAAACAAGTAATGATGGCAATAGACAGGTCTCAGGTGAGATAGACCATTGCTGGATCCCGAAATTAAAACACCTGCATTGTTAGATATCTTCAGCATCTCATTTCCCCGTGCTTTCACTTGCTTCAGGTGATGTATCTACATGATGTCAAACTGATCAGTGTAATGTGTGCAAATATGTTTTAAGGAATAAGACTTTAAAATGTCCTATTTAAATTCCCTAAACTTGTTACCTCTCTGAGAGAATCAATGTTTTATTCAGGTACTGTTCCTGTTTTTGGAGGTTAGGCCATGCAGTGTAGGAACAGAAACAATACCATGTGATTTAGGTGTCCGGTCACTGAGCTTAAATATCAAATACAGCGAGCAGTTGATAAGCAATCCCTAGGGTGAAATGTGTTCATTCAAAAGATTAAAACAATTGTGACTAGTGAACAAATTAGTAAAAATCAGTTGGACTATTCACAAACAGGAGGGGAAAAAAGCATTGTATAAGTTATTCATTGCAAATAGTTCACTTAGGTCTTGTATTAAGGTTCATGTGGCAGGAAAAGCCACATTTTTGTAACCAGAGAGATCTGACATCCTAAACTTTAAGGGAATCAGTATTTGGTTAGACCTATGATACTAAAAAGAAAAGTAACTGGGAATTTTGTTCCATGTGTTGATATTGTCTTGATGCATTGTTTATACCTTCTATAATACCTTTCTTTCAGGTGCAAATAACTGACAATTCTATTGCATTCAGAAGGGGACTGGAATATCCTAAGTTAAACAAGGACAAGACAAAACAGCCAGAACTGTGTCCCATCTTTTGGAAATTTAAAATAAAATATCCCACTGATTGCAAAAATTATTTTTATTATTATAATTAAATATGATCAGTCAAAATGGGTAATATTAGAAATAGATTCTGATACTCTCCTATTGAGTAGTTCTAGTCCCATTGGCTTCACTGAATCTAGCCCCAAGATCTAGAGTACCATTTGGCTGGTATATATAATAGCTTTATGAAAACTGGGTTGAATTCAAAGCATGGCTTGCTGTGCCCCAAGGAAGCTAGCAAAAGTTGGTTCTCACCCTTAACTTACTATCAGTCTTCCAGAAGACTGGAAAAGGGCAAATATAGTGCCCATCTATAAAAAGGGAAATAAAAACAACCCAGGTAACTACAGACCAGTTAGTTTAACTTCTGTGCCAGGGAAGATAATGGAGCAAGTAATTAAGGAAATCGTCTGCCAACACTTGGAAGGTGG
The DNA here is from genome assembly GCF_027887155.1 of Malaclemys terrapin pileata. Taxonomy (NCBI): domain Eukaryota; kingdom Metazoa; phylum Chordata; order Testudines; family Emydidae; genus Malaclemys; species Malaclemys terrapin. The sequence continues at coordinate 179,158,094 of NC_071507.1, read as the reverse complement.
TACGGTGATGGGGAATAGCCAGCATGGATTTGTGAAGAACAAATCATGTCAAACCAATCTGATAGCTTTCTTTGATAGAATAACGAGCCTTGTGGATAAGGGTGAAGCGGTGGATGTGGTATACCTAGACTTTAGTAAGGCATTTGATACGGTCTCGCATGATATTCTTATCGATAAACTAGGCAAATACAAATTAGATGGGGCTACTATAAGGTGGGTGCATAACTGGCTGGATAATCGTACTCAGAGAGTTGTTATTAATGGTTCCCAATCCTGCTGGAAAGGCGTAACGAGTGGGGTACCGCAGGGGTCTGTTTTGGGACCGGCTCTGTTCAATATCTTCATCAACGACTTAGATATTGGCATAGAAAGTACGCTTATTAAGTTTGCGGATGATACCAAACTGGGAGGGATTGCAACTACTTTGGAGGACAGGGTCATAATTCAAAATGATCTGGACAAATTGGAGAAATGGTCTGAGTTAAACAGGATGAAGTTTAACAAAGACAAATGCAAAGTGCTCCACTTAGGAAGGAAAAATCAATTTCACACATACAGAATGGGAAAAGACTGTCTAGGAAGGAGTACGGCAGAAAGGGATCTAGGGGTTATAGTGGACCACAAGCTAAATATGAGTCAACAGTGTGATGCTGTTGCAAAAAAAGCAAACATGATTCTGGGATGCATTAACAGGTGTGTTGTGAGCAAGACACGAGAAGTCATTCTTCCGCTCTACTCTGCTCTGGTTAGGCCTCAGCTGGAGTATTGTGTCCAGTTCTGGGCGCCGCATTTTAAAAAAGATGTGGAGAAACTGGAAAGGGTCCAAAGAAGAGCAACAAGAATGATTAAAGGTCTTGAGAACATGACCTATGAAGGAAGGCTGAAAGAATTGGGTTTGTTTAGTTTGGAAAAGAGAAGACTGAGAGGGGACATGATAGCAGTTTTCAGGTATATAAAAGGGTGTCATAAGGAGGAGGGAGAGAACTTGTTCACCTTAGCCTCTAAGGATAGAGCCAGAAACAATGGGTTTAAACTGCAGCAAGGGAGGTCGAGATTGGACATTAGGAAAAAGTTCCTAACTGTCAGGGTGGTTAAACACTGGAACAAATTGCCTAGGGAGGTTGTGGAATCTCCGTCTCTGGAGATATTTAAGAGTAGGTTAGATAAATGTCTATTAGGGATGGTCTAGGCAGTATTTGGTCCTGCCATGCGGGCAGGGGACTGGACTCGATGACCTCTCGAGGTCCCTTCCAGTCCTAGAATCTATGAATATGAAAAAAAAAAAAATAAAATCATTAAAAGAAAGCTGCCTAGCTAGTATGGATGCGCTCAAGCAATTAGAGCGGGCACACTAAATACTTGGATTTAGGATGATTGCCAGAAATTGTTGCTGCACTTTTTATACTGTATGTCTCCCTGGCATCAGCTCCGAAATGTTTCAGCACAGTTCTAAATCTGAATCCAGCTTGCTGATCATTGAGATTAATAGCAGCTTTGCCTCCTGTCATGTCCAGTTATGTCAGTAAATACTGTGCTAGGGTTAAAGTTTGTCAACTCCAGCAAGGCTAGATCGAGGAAACACACTTTTAAAACCGAAAACCTTGATACCCTTATAAAGGGACCAGCCTGCAAAAGGAGGTGTTCTTGCAAATGTTACTTGGCAAAATACCACTGTGTGATCATGCTAAGGATTTTACATCTCCAAGCTGCCTGTAGAAACATTAACTATTAATTCTCACACTACTCCTGTGAGGTACAGAAAACATTGTTATCCCCATTCTAGCCACTGATATTCAGGGTACGTCTACGCTTTGAGCTGGAGGTGTAATTCCCAGCTCCAGGAGACATACCTGTGGTTACTCAGATCAAGCTAATGCACTAAAAATAAAGCATAGCTGTGTGTAGTGGGGTGGCTGCCACACGCCAGTAGGCTGGGGTTAAAAGCAGCCCTAGAGAGGACTGCGGCTGGGAAAAGCAGTGAGGACAGCTGAGTGAGTAGCTGACCACAGGTGTGGCCAGCCCAATCAGGACCCTGGGCCAGGAACTGAGAGAGTCTCTCTCTTTAGCTTTGGAGAGAGATGGACCTAGCAGCCTGAAGGAGCAAATGATAGGCCTTGATAAAGGCCTAATCAGGTACTGGGGCTGGGAGGTGCAGCCCGGGAATAGGAAAAGGCAGCAGGTCCTACCCCCTTGCCAATGATGAGTGGCGTTTACACACTGCAGTCTGCCCCAGTGAAAGGGGCTAGATGACGACTGGCAGTAGCCACTGAGGCAAGGTGGGTTTAAAGGGTTGGGGGTTCCCCTGGAAGGGGAGACCCAGAGTGTGGGGGTACTGCTGGGACAGAACCCTGAGGTAAAGGGCACTGGGGTCCGGAAGGCCTGAGGCAGGCGAGACACCGGCCAGCAGAGGGTGCTCTGGAGCTGGAGTTGAGGTAATTCCCAGGATGACCAGCAGGAGGCGCCGCACCGGTGAGTGAGCGGTCTGCTACAATTCATAGATTCATAGATTATAGGACTGGAAGGGACCTCGAGAGGTCATCGAGTCCAGTCCCCTGCCCGCATGGCAGGACCAAATACTGCCTAGACCATCCCTAATAGACATTTATCTAACCTACTCTTAAATATCTCCAGAGACGGAGATTCCACAACCTCCCTAGGCAATTTGTTCCAGTGTTTAACCACCCTGACAGTTAGGAACTTTTTCCTAATGTCCAACCTAGACCTCCCTTGCTGCAGTTTAAACCCATTGTTTCTGGTTCTATCCTTAGAGGCTAAGGTGAACAAGTTCTCTCCCTCCTCCTTATGACACCCTTTTAGATACCTGAAAACTGCTATCATGTCCCCTCTCAGTCTTCTCTTTTCCAAACTAAACAAACCCAATTCTTTCAGCCTTCCTTCATAGGTCATGTTCTCAAGACCTTTAATCATTCTTGTTGCTCTTCTCTGGACCCTTTCCAATTTCTCCACATCTTTTTTAAAATGCGGCGCCCAGAACTGGACACAATACTCCAGCTGAGGCCTAACCAGAGCAGAGTAGAGCGGAAGAATGACTTCTCGTGTCTTGCTCACAACACACCTGTTAATGCATCCCAGAATCATGTTTGCTTTTTTTGCAACAGCATCACACTGTTGACTCATATTTAGCTTGTGGTCCACTATAACCCCTAGATCCCTTTCTGCCGTACTCCTTCCTAGACAGTCTTTTCCCATTCTGTATGTGTGAAATTGATTTTTCCTTCCTAAGTGGAGCACTTTGCATTTGTCTTTGTTAAACTTCATCCTGTTTAACTCAGACCATTTCTCCAATTTGTCCAGATCATTTTGAATTATGACCCTGTCCTCCAAAGTAGTTGCAATCCCTCCCAGTTTGGTATCATCCGCAAACTTAATAAGCGTACTTTCTATGCCAATATCTAAGTCGTTGATGAAGATATTGAACAGAGCCGGTCCCAAAACAGACCCCTGCGGTACCCCACTCGTTATGCCTTTCCAGCAGGATTGGGAACCATTAATAACAACTCTCTGAGTACGGTTATCCAGCCAGTTATGCACCCACCTTATAGTAGCCCCATCTAATTTGTATTTGCCTAGTTTATCGATAAGAATATCATGCGAGACCGTATCAAATGCCTTACTAAAGTCTAGGTATACCACATCCACCGCTTCACCCTTATCCACAAGGCTCGTTATCCTATCAAAGAAAGCTATCAGATTGGTTTGACATGATTTGTTCTTCACAAATCCATGCTGGCTATTCCCTATCACCTTACCACCTTCCAAGTGTTGGCAGATGATTTCCTTAATTACTTGCTCCATTATCTTCCCTGGCACAGAAGTTAAACTAACTGGTCTGTAGTTACCTGGGTTGTTTTTATTTCCCTTTTTATAGATGGGCACTATATTTGCCCTTTTCCAGTCTTCTGGAATCTCTCCCGTCTCCCATGACTTTCCAAAGATAATAGCTAGAGGCTCAGATACCTCCTCTATTAGCTCCTTGAGTATTCTAGGATGCATTTCATCAGGCCCGGGTGACTTGCAGGCATCTAACTTTTCTAAGTGATTTTTAACTTGTTCTTTTTTTATTTTATCCGCTAAACCTACCCCCTTCCCATTAGTATTCACTATGTTAGGCATTTCTTCAGACTTCTCGGTGAAGACCGAAACAAAGAAGTCATTAAGCATCTCTGCCATTTCCAAGTTTCCTGTTACTGTTTCTCCCTCTTCACTAAGCAGTGGGCCTACCCTGTCTTTGGTCTTCCTCTTGCTTCTAATGTATTGATAAAAAGTCTTCTTGTTTCCCTTTATTCCCGTAGCTAGTTTGAGCTCATTTTGTGCCTTTGCCTTTCTAATCTTGCCCCTGCATTCCTGTGTTGTTTGCCTATATTCATCCTTTGTAATCTGTCCTAGTTTCCATTTTTTATATGACTCCTTTTTATTTTTTAGATCGTGCAAGATCTCGTGGTTAAGCCAAGGTGGTCTTTTGCCACATTTTCTATCTTTCCCAATGTGGCACTACAAATGGTGGGAGGGGCTAGCTACCCTGAGTATCTACATAGGGTCACCTACAGGATCATACTTGGGGCTGTTGGTCCCTCCCACTGCTTGTGCCATGGGAGCGACATTCTATGGTGCGCTAGCTCGATCCACGCTACTATGGCTATGCCTTCTCAAGATGGAAATCACACCCCCAGCCCAGAAGCATAGATGTACCTTTTAGAGTGGTTATATGACTTGTCCAAAACTGCAGAAGAAAGAACTCAGGCCCCAGGCCTCAATAGTATTTAGGCACCTACCTGCCACTGTAGATGCTTACGTCCGACATTTAGATGCCACTGAGTTTTTCAGAACCCCTGCTCAGCTGCTGCCTACCCCTGGAGGTGCCTAAATTCCCAAGTTTTCTAAATTTCCCCTGGTAAAGTCCCCATGGCACCTAAGTTTCTGCTGATGGGCATACACAAAACTGCCTAAGTCCTGACCCTGCTGAGCAGCTCAACACCTCGCTCACACCTTAAGTCCCAGTAGGATTCTCACAGTAAACCTTCCTTCAGCTCTCTTGCCTGTGGCCCAATGCAATCATTTAGTTACTTAAATCCCCATATGTGGGCAGTTGGAAGGGTAATTATAGCACATACTCTTACTGTGGATCTCTAACATAGACCTGTTGGATACTACAGAGAAGCAGTGGAAGGATCACATAAAAGATGAAGCCCTGTTTCTCTTTGGTAATTCTATACAGCTTCCATCCAGTAGGAAAAATTCCTCAGGAGGCTTTTTCTCCTTTCCTTCCTGTCATCGATAAAAATTCCTCTAAGGGTCTCCTGACCTTTGTTGGTGAGAGATATTCAGTGCCACCTCCAGCCAGCAAACTAATTGGGGGGGGAGGGGGAAGGGAGAGAGAGAATTTATTTCTAAAAATAAGAAATAACTTCTTTGAAAACTGTTGGCAATATGTAAATTGTTACTTTTCTCCTCTGCCAGCTTATTAGAGTCCAAATGATAACGCATGTACATATACGTTCCCTTTTTAAAAAGGGACTAGAACTATTCTTCCATATACCATATGAACTGAAAAAGATTATAAAAGGTTTTTCTTCCACTGAAGCACATATCACACAAAGGTAATTGAAATCCTGATCCCACAGTACTATTATGGTACAAGGTATTGTTCTTCATTTTTATTAAAAAGCTGGTGTTACAACCTCGAATTGAAAGAACCATTATATGCTGTTGATGCTGTGTTACCAAGGGAGCATGTTTTAGGATTTCATATTATCAAGCTAATTTTAAAATGGCAATGTAATTAATGTCCTAATTTATGACTGTACTTGGAGGAACATTAATAACAAGTGATTATTATAATATTTGTCATCCATTTCACAAGGAGGAATTTCATGGCCACATTTAACTATGAGCAGAGAATGAGACAAGGCAAATAAACATGGATGTGATTGGAATACTGTAATCAGAACAGCTGTTTGGCTGGGCATAGGATTTTAACTCTGTGCCCCAGCCTTAATGTCACACTGCTGCTGGTCTTAAATCCAAATGTAAAATGCAAATTAGATAGAATACCAGAGTTTGGAATAAGGAATATTTCATATCCAGGATCAGAGACTGTCTGTATTTATTTGACAGTGCCAAAGCAACACAATATGATAATTACTATCTAATAATAATGCCCCATTAATAATAATTACTATCAAATGATGATTACTCAAAATTCAAACTTTATCAAGTCTGTTATGTAAATTTTCTTTAACAGCTTTGCCCTGTGTCTGGGTCTCAGCTTTCTCATTTGTCAAATGGGGGATATTAATGCTAATTTACTGCACATAATGTTGAGAAGTTCAGTAATATTTGCAAAGTCTCGGAAGGAATGTGCTATGTAAGTGACAAGTATTATCAATATTTATTACTCCAATAACTGAGAATGCGCTGAGGTCCTGATTCAACAAGGCACTTTAGACACATGCTAAAGTCCATCCTAGTCAGCAATGTACTTTAGTCCCATCGAAGTTAATGAGATTTACAGTTAAGCATGTGTTTAATTGTGTTGCTGAATGGGGATGAGTTTTGGCCTGAATTGCATTAAAATAGGCCTATGCTTTTTTTTTTTTGCTGTACTGGAGTCTAGAACCCTAGCAGTGCGAAGGTCACACGTTTTTTGACCCATTACAGGAGTGACTAACAGTGGTTTAAATGTTGTCTTTTGCATGTGTACACCTTGTCTACAGTGGGGCTTTGCTCCAATTTCAGCCATTAGTGGCCATTGCCAATGTAGTGGCATTGGTGCAGACCTCTAGTGCAAGTCAGCCATGATTTGCATGGTTTGAAACAGTAGTAGAAGGTGGTGTCCTTTACCGTGGGGGTCATGTGAATTCCTTGCAAATGGAGCTGTAAAGAGTAAAATCTCCAGCCAGATGCAGGCAGTGCCCCTTGGATGGAGAATGGATTTCACAGGCACTGAGAGTCCTGTGGTGAATCATTCACTTCTTCTCAGTACAGTGCAGGAGTGTGCACAGAGATTTAAATGTAACTAATTTTTGGAGGGGCACTTTAAAATGGCTCCTCCAACCCTCCTGGCTCCCTCTACCTCCCCAGGCGCCCCACCCATCCCCCCCAGCACCCTGCTGCCTCCCCCCACATCGTCCTGGGCTCCAAACACTTACTGGAGGCTGCAGGCGAGGCAGGGATGGGGCTCAGCAGGCTTCCCGGGCCCCCTCTCACAGAACTCTGCTACCAGCCCAGCTTCCCTGCTCTGGGCGCCATCTAGTGGCACTCAGTAGGAGCACTGGCAGCGGTGCCTTTCTGAGGTGCGTCTCTAGCTGTGCTCAGCCCGACTTCCACCCTGGCAGAAAGGGGGGAGGAGGGACTCGGGGGAGAGAATCACAGAGCAGGGGCTGGGGCAGAAGCTGCGGATGGTGGCGGAGATGAATACTGGGGGGCCGGTGCAGGGCCGGATCACAACATTTTGACACCTGATGCAGGGAGCTCAAATCACACCCCCATGCTCCCTCGCTTGGGCCAAAACTTTGAAAGGTCTCAATTTTGCCTTCTACCTGTTCTACTCCTCTCATAGTACTGTTCTGCTACCTACCCCAATAAAGGAGAACTAACAACTTAAAATGCCTTGTTGAAAAATTTTAAGTAACACTTAACTTTCAAACGCCTGGACAGCAAATGTTACTTTTCTTGTCTGCATAGTAAATACTGGCATTTTTATCTGTTTGAATAATCAAAGTGGTGCTTTCCATGCCTTCTTGGTTGCAAAGATTTGAACTGCTTCCTGCTGAAAGTCTGGGCCAGCGCATGCTCTATTGAGATGGTTGCAAGGCCGACCAGCCTCTCCAGTGTCATTGTGGAGCGTAGATGTGTTTTTATTAACTTCTGCTTGGAGAAGCTGTGTTCTCCATTGGCAACTGTTACAGACAGTGTTAGAAGTATGCGCAGAGCAACAAAAGCATTTGGAAAGAGGGTGGTCATCTTATTTGTGCACATATATTCCAGAACAGCCTTTGGAGTTGATCCTGCTGAAATGTATCTTGAAAGGGCTTTCAGTTCATCACCTAAATCACTCGCATCAATATCACGCATGTCATCATGTGTCAACACTGTCTCTAGTGCCCTGCATTGCTGGTGTAGGTCTTCTTCAGGTGTAGTGAGGAGTTTTGGAATATCATACAACATCCCAAATATACGGCTGTGTTCCTTGAGCTGCATGAAATGTTCTTCAGCTGACTGTATTGCACAATCTAACACCTGGTTAAAGAATTCAACTTTGAAGTGTTGTTTGAGGTCTCTTATGGGACTATCCCGTGCCTCATAATCAAAATGTCGTCTTCTTAGGTGACTCTTGAATGGGTGGGAAAATAGCTTCAGTGTGAAGTTCCTCTGCCAACTTCTGTGCACTCTTCAGAACGTTTTGAATCCCTCACCTGACCGGTAAGACTGTAGGTATGACTTTGGAGCAATGGAACAACTGGACAAAGCAGATATCAGGGTCAACACCTTGGAGTCTCTTGCTTACAACATTTATTTCAAACAGTCTGTCATGCCACTACACTAAGCCACACAGAAATTTGAAGTGATGTATATTTCTGGTGATTCCATTTCCCTCTGCCACTGTTCTCCCACGAACAGTTCCTGTCATAGCATTATCCTCCATAATGGCAACTATGGCATCATCTATCTTCACAATTTGGTGTTTGATAGGCTTTATCGCCTCCACTCGACTTTCCCATCATGTGGTTTCAGTGATTTCAGTGTCAGAGAGGATGTTCCCAGATGTTGCTTCAAAATTTGCCATCGATGAGTTGATGCAGAGAAAAATACATAGATGCGTTGAATTACATTTAAAAAATTCAGCAGCCTGACTAGAAGCTGATGCTGCATCACTGAGCACCAAGTTCAATGAATAAGAACTACATGGGACCAAAAAAGCTCGAGGGTTTAACTCTCAGATTCGTGTCTTCACTCCTCTGTCTTTCCTCTCATGTTGGCACCATTATCGTAGCCCTGACCTCTCATGTCAGCTATCGCAATTCCTGTATCTTCCAGCTTTTTAAGACGCACATTTGTCATACCAGCTCCTCTAGTATCGTCAATGTCAATAAATTCCAGAAAATGCTCTCTGACCATCACCATTGCAGGGGCATTTTCACGAGGTTCTGATGTTGTTGTTACAACACCACTGTTAAAGTCATTTATTCCGTATGGCTGATGTCAGGTGTGCTCATAGTGTATTACTGAACATCTTCTTATTGCCTTTTATGCCCCTTGTTAAGTGTACCTCATTTTGTGCCTTAGTCTTTCTGATTTTGTCCCTACATGCTTGTGCTATGTTACCTATCAGCTCTGTGTTCTCGGGGAAGCAGGGTGCAGTACCCAGCCTGTCTGACTCACAAAAGACTTCCCGGTCCAGCCTCTGCTTGAACCAAAACCAATCAGAAGAAAGACTTACAAAAAGCAATGAAAAGGCAGTGGGAGACACACCTAAACCCCTCCGGACAATGGTGATAGGATTAAAGAAACTCCCCTAGCCTCATTTGCGTTGAAGAGGGGACAGGGAGGCATCTCTATTAGCATACAGAGATTCTAAGGCAAGAACTGCATTGAATTCTGGGACCAGGGAAGCAGGGAAGCACTGCATGATGGGGGGTCTCTGCTCCAGATCTTAACGACGTTAACAAACCCATGCCTGCACACATCCAGCTCAGTAGTTATCAGACCAATTCTAGTAATAAGCCCTTTATTGGTATCCAAAATACTGAAGCTGCCTAATTGCATTGTGAACTCCCTCGAAGGAACACCGCCCATAGCCAGGAATGATCAGTTCCTATTGTCTAGCTGGAACAAAACAACTTTGGTATACTCCCTCGAGCCATCAGTTTACCCAGAAAAGCTAACTCTCTCTGTATAGCTTTCTGACCCCGACTTGTGTGATCAGTTATAATTTTCTAAAACTGACTTTTGTAATCAAATTTGAAGTTGGATTTAATATTATAAATGTTTTGTATGGTTATTACCTGGCAATAAATAACTTTCATGATTAAGCTGGTTATCTCTCTCTCTCTCTCTCTCTCTCTCTCTCTGCAGCAACGCTCCTCGTACCTAAGCTAAAGATCCCTGCAGCACCCAAAAATCCTGTGGGGTTTGCTCATCAAGTGGGTTTCTACCAGAACAACTGTAACGTGAAAATGGGGATAAGGATGTGCTGACCTGGGGCATATGAAGGTGGCAGCTTGGAAGCGCTGCTTGACCCAAACTGCTCAGGTGTACTCTATTCCGGTGCGGTGCCCATGGCCTATGACTGTGACAGCTTGGAGGTGCTGTTTGACCCAGCCTTTTAGCACTTTATAGGCAGTGCCTAGCATCTTGAGAGTGCTGCCGAGTCATTAATTAGATTCTTACCACACTGTGTGAGGGACTGTGGGCAGGTAGTTATTGGCCCCAGTTCCAACTTTTACAGGTAGGGAAACAGAAGCAAGAGTGGCTAAGAGACATGCCCAAGTCAACACACAGAGTCAGTGGCAGAACTAGGCAATAAACTCAGGAATTTGACTGCCAGGCTCTTGCTTTCTTCTAGACTATGCTGCTTGTCTGAGGCTGGGTGCAAGGTGTGTTGATTCTAATAGAGCCCCATTGTGCTAAGTACAGTGCACAGGATTTGGACCATAATGTGTTATCAATGTAGATTTAGTAAATGGAATTTCTATCAAGGGCTAAAACCACTGATAATTGGTTAGAAATACAAATGTGGCCAACCTTTTCTGGGCTGTTCTTTTGTCCTTAACATTGTGCATGGCACTATTGCCCTTTAGGTAGAAAGACCTATTTTAAATTGAGCTGCCTGTGAAAAAAGAATGGGTTTAAATAACAGGAATAAAAGGTTCATGAACTAGAATTATTTTTGAGAACCTCAAAACTATACAGTGGCATTCAAAAAGCTTCCCATTCCATGTTGTTTCCCGTTCCTACTGCTAGTTCTTATTGCATGAAGGGAAGAAAACAAGCTCAGCAGTAAAATGAATGATCCAAAAATAAACCACCAGCTCTACTTCAGTTTTTTTCAGTCGTTTTCCACTGTCAGTTCTCATTAGATAGATATTAATTAGTTGCCAAAATCTAATCAGTTTTTGCTTATCTTTTTAGTTACAAATTGCCTCCTAAGTTCATGACTGTACAGGTTGGGTCAAATTCTTCCCAGGTGTAATTACACCCAAGAAGAATTGGCAGGTTGTCTCAGATGTGTTACTGGTGCATCTCAGTTACTCACACTATGTGGGTGTTATATGCATATGTTCAGGTCCAGACACTGATACCTTGCTCATGCTGAATAGCACCTTACTCCATGAATACTCCCACTGAAACCAATGAGATACTACACAAGGGCATGGTACTCCTTGGTGTGAGTCAAGACAGCAGAATCTTTCCTTCTTTAGTTTCACAACAAACCCAGAACAACCTAGAAAATGAGTTCTCCTTCTGGGGCAACTTGTATTATATCGTATCACCCATAATTTGTTCCTCTAGCTCCTATGACATCTGCTGGAAATCCTATTTCCCATAAATGCACTATAGAATTACACTGAAGCTTTGCAGTGCTGCTTATTGTGGGACTGGGTTTGAAATACACCTCTACCCCAATATAACGCGACCCGATATAACATGAATTCAGATATAAGACAGTAAAGCAACGCTCCGGAGGGGTGGGGCTGCGCACTCCAGCGGATCAAAGCAAGTTCAATATAATGTGGTTTCACCTATCACGGAGTAAGATTTTTTTGGATCTCCAGGAAAGTGTTATATTGGAGTAGAGGTGTATTAAATTTAAGAAATAAATCTGTGCTTTTTCTAAGGGTTTAATTCCTGCTCACTAGACTGCAGGAATTAACATTTGCAGCAGTATTTGAATGCTATAAAAGGGGAAGAAATCATGATACCCTGAAATGAGTGCGTGTGTGTTGGGGTTGGGGGGTGGAAAATGCTTAATAAATAGAACTAAAATGTACTAGGAAGATCAATTGAAACACAGAAAAGAAGAAAGAGGTGATGTTATTAATATGAGGCTCTTCGTTACCCAATGTGCTTTTGGAAATGAATACATTTGATATGTGTTTTTAGACACACACACAACCTCAAATATTTGTGGAAGCTCTGGTTAGATAAACTTCACATTTTCCACTGACCCCAAATCTAGTCAGTTATTTGACCAATGCATATTTTGATCCTGAGCCTGCTTCCATTGTAATCAATGTGAATTTTGTCATTGATTTCAGTGTAGTGTGGATCATCCCAGGTGTCTTGTGTATCTATTATTTTTAGAAAGCAACAGAGTCTACTGTGGCACCTTTAAGACCGCATGCGTCTGACGCAGTGGGTATTCACCCACGAAAGCTTATGCTCCAATACATCTGTTAGTCTTAAAGGAGCTACAGGACTCTCTGTTGCTTTTTACAGATCCAGACTAACACAGCTACGCCTCTGATATTATTTTTAGGGGTAACATGCTGACATTGACTGGCTAAAAGTATTAATAAGACTTTTTTTGGTTTTAGGTATTCATTTAGGTTCTGATTTGCACTATTAAAGTCAATGGGAGCTTTGCCATTGACGTCAATGAGTATAGAATCAAGCTCTTGTTGTTGTTATTACTTATGCAGCGCCCAAAAGCCAGCTTGACGCCGTACAATACAGAGAGAAAGACATGGGGGGCAGATCCACAGCTGGTGTAAGAGTCATAGCTCCATGGAAGTGTCATATTGCCATTGAAGTCAGTTTATATCAGCTGAGGATCTGCCCCGGCACCAAAGAATTTATAATCCAAATTTAGATATTACACAACATGTGGGAGTCCTAAACAATAGGGAATAGATGGGGTAAGAAGGGGCAAGAGTTAAAGCAATATGATCATGTGGTTACTCAGTTTAAGCCAGTTGTTTCCATTTGTTATGTCATTTGCTCTTTACACAACAAAGACTATAGATGAAGAAACCACAAAAGCACTGTTAACCATGTTTACTAAATATACACAAACATGTCTGGTCTAGCATCACACATACTGCTGCTCTGACTATTTTCTAGTGACTTCTAAAACATAGAACACAACGAGCACCACTAGAAGGTTCACAAAGTATTTAAAGGGACATCACTTTATTCCCATATACTACACAATTAAAACTGTTTTATATTTTATATTATCCATAGCTGGGCACTTCTTCTGGACACCGTGGAAGAAGTGACTTTTAAGTTGGGGGTTGAATAAAGTGAGGATGGTGATTTGATCAGAATGGGGAGAATATGCCATACAGGAGTGGCATGGAAACAATTATGGGACAAGAGGACAAATTGGGGATTGGTCCTGCTTTGAGCAGAGGGTTGGATTAGATGACCTCCTGAGGTCACTTCCAACCCTGATAGTCTATGATTCTAAATGGGATATTGGGATTGCTATCACTGGTGATGCAGTGTAAGGGCATTACTGCATGTAACATAAATTTCCTCTAAGTTTTAGCCACTCAGTCCAGTACAAGATGCAACCATCCCATAAATAAGATCTCCTTCTAAGTGTCTAGTAAAATACCACACAGTCCAATTCTACAAGTAATTTCTAGGCTTTAACAAGAAAACCATCACTTTTATGGATTCACAGAAGCTTAAAAGAATTCAATTGTAATTGAAATCCACTTCTTGGAGCTGTTAAAGATATCAGTGAATAATAATGTTGCTATATACTGATTTCCACAATGGATCTGCCTCTGACACTCTCCTTTCCCCAGAAAGTGTTTTTCAAAGACAGCATTCCCAGAGGGAAAGCACACACGTCTTTTAAAATCCAGGCTATTTGATGTGCATGCTTCATTATGCAAAGGAGATCATGACAAATGACAGACATAGTTCAGAAGTCTACACAGCATGAATTCCCTTGAATCATGATGTTATATGAATGTGCAGGTGATCACAACAAATGTGGATTCTCACCTATTGGGGGATCATGTCTTGCCCTGAGAAAGGCAGTATATTGTAGTCAGCAAGATCTTGTGTGTTTGATATTAGGCAACAGTGGCCTAGTAAGGATTAGTGCTGTGATAGCCTGGGAGCTAGAGAGTCAGTGATTGGCAGCCCTTCTTCATCCAGCAGAAATTGGTTTCCTGCAGCTTTCTTACCAGTGAGCTGAGGAGAGTTTCCTTCCCTCCAGTTTGTATTGTCTACTACGTGATATTAGGCCAGAGGTAAGGTATTGTTTTCAGGCAGCCTGGGATATATCTGCCTGATCTTCAGGTCTGAGTCTGTCACAGTTGATACTTGCTGCAGACCTGTAGCTATGTTGATTGTTGCCATAACTAGGCCTTGGGAAGGAAATTCCCCTCCCCTTAAGGCCAATTAGCCAGGACTTGGGTGTAGGGAGAGCCTTCTGGGATACTGTGGAGGATCCACATTAGAGGTCAACATTGTCTGATGGCTAGAGCAAGGGACTGGTAGACAAGAGGACTAGATGATATTCCCTTTGTGCGAGTTTCTGCATTTATAAAGTAGAGATAACACTGGCCCACATTTTCAAAGCACAGTAGGAGCAGCAAGTGAATGCTGTTATATAAGTGCAAATTATTATTATTATCAGCAAGTGTTTCATGTGGTTGTTTTAAAACATGCTGGAGCTTCTTCCCATCCATGGTGCAGAGGGTTGCCAACTTTCTAATCACACAAAACGGAACATCCCTGCCCTTTCCCTGAGGCCACGCCCCTTCTCTGAGACCCCGGCCCTGCTTGCTCCATCCCCCCTCCCTCTGTCGCTTGCTCTCCCCCACCCTCACTCACTTTCACCAGGCTGGGGCAGGTGGTTGGAATGAGGTGGGGTATGGGCTCTGGACTGGGCCAGAAATGAGGGGTTCAGGGTGCAGGAGAGGGCTCCGGGCTGGGGCAGGGGATTGGGATGAGAGGTGTTGAGGGCTCGAGCTGGGGGTGTGGGCTCTGGGGTGGGGCCAGGGATGAGAGGTTTGGGGTGCAGGAGCAGGTGTGGGCTCTGGCTGGGGGTGTGGCCAGAAATGAGGGGTTCAGGGTGTGGGAGAGGGCTCCAGATTAGGGTTGGGTGTTGCAGGTATGGGCTCTGGGGTGAGGCCAGGGATGAGGGGGTTGGAGTGCAGGAGGGTGCTCAGGGTTATGGTTTGTGGTGGGGAATCTGGGTGGGGTGCAGGCTCTGGGAGGCAGTTGGGTGCAGGAGGGGACTCCAGGGTGGGGCAGGGGGTTGGGGTATGGAAGGAGGTTTGGGGTGGTTCCGTGCGCTGCCCTTGTGCCTGCAGGTGCTGCCCCCGCAGATCCCATTGGTCGCGGTTCCCAGCCATTGGGAGCTGCGGAGCTGGCACTTGGGGCGGGGCAGCGCACGGAGCCTCCCTGGCTGCCCACGTGCCTAGGGGCCATGGGACCTGGTGGCTGCTTCTGGGAGCTATGCGTAGCCAGGGCAGGCAGGGAGCCTGTCTTAGCTCTGGGTCCTCGCTGAGCCACCAACTGGATTTTTAATGGCCCGGTCGGCAGTGTTGACCAGTGCTGCCAAAAGTCCCTTTTCGACCAGACATTCTGGTCGAAAACCGGATGTCGGGCAACCCTAAATTGGTGCACGAAGCAGTCACCCTTCTCTTCATTCACAACTTTCCTTAAAACACATTTCCACTTGGTGCTCCTCTTGCTGTGTGGCAGCACTACTCTGTTGTAGTCTATCAAAATGTTGCTCACTCATCTGGTAAATTCTTGGCTGTCTTCCTTAATAATTATCACTAGTCTTTTGCTTGTAGATGAAAGGGCAAAACAAAACCCAGGCCAAATATGTTCCTTTAGCTAATATGCTGAAAATTACAGCCTGGCCAGGAAATGTCAACATTTCTTACTAGAAAGTGACAGGCTCACTGACACAAGGCTGTGGATAATGAAGTGTCTCACATTGCCACTATCACTGGGTTTCCTGAGCATCTGCAGTGCGAGAGACAGAAGGCATGGGCCAAGAGCCTAACCTAAGGGAAAAGTTTAAAATGCAAGTAGAATTAAAATATTTTAAGTTCAGACCTACAGTATCTTTTAAGTAGAACAGAAAAGGAATGAAACCAATAGGGTTCTGTAGAAATGTAATAGGGTTCACAGAAATTGCTCTAAAAACATAGGTTGTATGCAGTGTCAATGTAGCCCAGGATATTAGAGAGAAAAGGTGGGTGAGGAAATATCTTTTATTGGACCAACTTCTGTTGGTGAGAGAGACAAAATATTACCTCACCCGCCTCGTCTCTCTAAAAACATACAATTTTATAGAGAATGAGATCATTTTTGAACCTGTTTTTTTTTAGAATTCAGTAGGATTGTGCCAGCTTACACCAGGCCTGAATTTGTTCTCGTGCCTGTAACAAAATCCTGTGTTTCATAACTGGTGAAGCATTTGAAAAAAAAAACCCAATATTACTGTTTGCAGACAAGTCCTATAGGCACCATCCAGTCCTGTTGCCATGGAGACAACTAGCAGGGCAATAATTTTGCTCCAGATTAACAATTTGTATTATAAATATACAATGAGAAACTTAATAGAATAGTGTTTATTTCTTGTTATCTGGTATTGCATTTCTGTGGTGCTCCAAACACAGAAAATTGGATGTGAGGCACCAACCATCCAGCTTTCCTAGGCTCTGTTTGAAATCCATGGCTTTGGGGAAAGCTGGCTCATTTCGTCATGGGTTGGAGGTCTCTGAAGCACTTCCTATATCATTCTGATCAGTATGGGAGCTCTGTAAACAGGAGACCGTCACCAAAAGAACTGCAGACCTGTACTGAAAACCCATGGTGTGGGGGAAGTGCTATTGCCACGGATTGTAAACCAAAAGTAGTGTAGATAAACAATAGCGTAGGGTGCAGAATCCAGAGTTGTCAGAGGTTTAAAATCTGATTTGCCTTGCACAGGAGGGCTGGAGTGAATAGGAGAGAGAGTACAGGGAGCACCTTCTCCTTACCCCAGTGCACCTGCCCATCAGCCAAGCAGGATGTTGACCTAGGGTTTCATTGTCTGCTAGGCAGGCAGGCATGGTGAACGTACCCAGTTGTGTTTTATAGCGCTAGCTTCCTATGCAGGGTCCCAGCTACATGAGTGAAGTAGTTCAGTTAAATCTGCATGGCTGCTACAGTTCTGCTCCCTGCCCAGTGGCACACCTCAGGCAACACAAGCCAGGACTTATCACAGCTGTCAAACATCTGGGTTTCTTTCAACTCCTCAACATACAATCCTTTTGGGAAAAATCCTGTAGAATTTAACAGAAAATAGCATTTCTATAGATTTTTTTTTAAGTACCCTATAAGATCAGTAGAGAGTTATATCCCAGCTATCGCATCCCATAGGATGGTATAAAAATGGTTAAAAAGATACAATTCACTTTTAAATTCTATTGATTTTAGAGTCATTTTGTTAGAACCCTATTGAATTAATAGAGATGCTTAGTACATTCTCTAGGAATTTTGTAGAAGGGAAGGCCACTAGCTTTGCCCTGTATCCTCTTGTGACATGTGCAGAGGGACACAAATTACATCAACAATTATGCATGAGAGCTAGTGTATAGGAGTAGACCCTGAGCAGAAGCATGTGCACTGAAAAATAGGAAAAGTGGCAGCTAGTTATCAGCAGAGGAAATGCAAGAGAGCACACAAGTTGATTAGTAATAGGGGGATTCTGGCTAAACCATGCACATGGACATGTGTACAGTAGGGTGATGAGAAGTCCCGATTTTATCGGGACTGTCCCGATATTTACTTGTTTGTCCAACATCGGTCAGGATGTGAATTGTCCCGATATTTTGCCCTCCGGTGCACAAGCGGAGGGGGCTCGCCCCTCCCCCACAACTCCGCCTTGGCCCCGCCCCTCCCCTGACCCCTCCCCCCCATTGGATCCCTCCCCAAATTCCCGCTCTTGCCCCACCCCCAGCCTCACCCCCCCACTGCCCCATTGGATTCCTCCCAAATCCCCGCCCTGGCCCCGCCTCTTCCCCAAGCACACCACATTCCTCCTCCTCCCCCCTCCCTCCCTCCCAGGCTTGCTCTAATCAGCTGTATGGTGGCGCAAGTGCTGGAGGGAGGGGGGAGAAGCAGGACACGGCAGCCCGCTCAGGGGAGGCAGAAGCGGAGGTGAGCTGGTGGGGGGGGGGGGAAGGCGGAAGAGGGGGGGCGTGGAGCTGCCGGTGAGTGCTCAGCCCCCACCAATTTTTCCTATGCTCCGGTGGCTCTTGGTTTTTTTTTATTTTATTTTTATTTTGTTTTTTCCTCCACCGCTGGCTCTTGGGGGTTTATTTTGTTGCTCCACCGGTCCCCTCCGCCCCCCCCCCCCCCGTCCTGATATTTTATGTCTCTCATCTGGTCACCCTAGTGTACAGCCACTAGGGCAGATCCATCCAAATACATGAGGTGGAAGAGGAGGTGCTGGTCATTCAGAAGGACAAAGGATCAGGGAGCATTGTGTAGTGAGTCACAGCTAAGTAGTGAAACAGCACAGACATCCAGGCACTAAAGAAAATCAAACACCAACATATATAGACCAATCCTCCTGATCAGTCCGGAGGAATCCAGAAATGGCTACCCTCACTGATCAATGTATTTTAAGCACAGGATGAAACACTGTTTTCACACCTAACACAGCAGCTATTGGGAAATGCTGATTTTTTTTAAATATCTACAATATTTATTATTTTTATAGCTTCATTGGTGGTCAAGAAGGATGATCTTGTGGTTAAGATGATGAACTGGGACGCAGGAGATCTGGGTTCAGTTTCTGGCTTTGACACAGACTTCCTGTATGACTTTGCACAAGTCACTTAATTTCTCTGTGCCACAGTTCCCCATCTTGGAACTCTTCGTGATTATCTTTGAGATCTCATGGAGGATGGTGAAGTCCCAGAATAGTGGAGAAGGACAAACATAGTACCTATCTTTAAACAGGGTAACAAAGAGGACCTGGGGAATTAAAGACCAGTTAGTCTAACTTTAATGACTGGAACAAATTATTAAACAATCAGTTTCTAAGCATCTAGAGGATAATAGTGCTATAAGTAATAGCCAATGGATTTGTCAAGAACAAATCATGCAAAACCAACCTAATTTCCTCCTTTGACAGGGCTTCTTGTTTAATGGATGGGAGAAGCAGTAAATGTGATTTATCTTCATTTAGTAAAGCTATTGACACAGTCTCACATGACATTTTCATAAGCAAACTAGAGAAATGTGGCTATATGAAATTATTATAAAGCAAGTGCACAATGGGTTGAAAAACCATCCTCAAAGAGTAGTTATCAATGGTTCACTGTCAAACTGGGAGGGCGTACCTAGTGGGGTCCCACAAGGGTCTGTAGTGGGTCTGATATTACTCAATATTTTCATTAATGCCTTGGATAATGGAGTGGAGAGTCTGCTTATAAAATTTGAAGATAACGCCAAGGGGGTTCTGAGCATTTTGGAGGGCAGGTCTAGATGCTGCACTTTAGGAAAGATGTGGACAAACTGTAGAGTCCCAAGGAGAGCAATAAAAATGATAAAAGGTTTAGAAAACATGATTTATGAGGAAAGGTTTAAAAAACACCTGGGCACGTTTAGTCGTAAGACAGAAGACTGAGTGGGGAACCTGATGACCATCTTCAAGTATGTTGAGGGCTGCTACAAAGAGGACACTAATCAATTGTTCTCCATGTCTACTGCAGTAGTCAGCTTAATCTGCAGCAAAGGAGATTTAGGTTAGGTATCAGGAAAAGCTTTCTAACTAATAAGGATAATTATGTACTGAAATAGGCTACCAAGAGAGGAGGTGGAATTCCCATCATTGGATGTTTTTAAGAACAGGTTAGATAAATATTTTTCAGGGATGGTCTCACCACCGGGGGGCTGGACTAGATGACCTTTCGAGGTCCCTTTCGGGCCTACATTTTCTGTGATTCTATGATTTTATGGGGATAATCATTTTTCCTTTCTTCCTCCCATCTGCCTTGTCTTTTTATATTGTAAGTGCCTGTTGGCAGTACAAGCTTGTGGGCAGTCTCTCACTATGTTTGTACTCTGTCTAAACAATGGCCCTTGATTTCAGGTAGGTTCACTATGTACTTCCATAATTATGAACAATGATAATGCCAAAAGGCTTCTTGGAAGGAGTGCCATGAGAATACATTAGAACTACTGAAAACTTTTGGGACTCAAATGCTCCACTTGACACTTTTTACTATCATAATTTGTCTTTCTCAATTTTATGATCTGTTAAATATTTTAATTAAGCTCATGTAGCCTAAAGTTTAAACCATATTAAGTTGCTTCAACACTGCATTTTTCGCAGTCTCTAGGAGAATGCTAAATAATAAATGCCAGCTGACAATGGAATTAATGGTTTACGCAGAACATTTGAAAAGTTCCATTTGCTGAAAAATGGGTATTTAATGTTTTTTTTTAATATATATATATATAAGAAGAAAAATAGGCTGTTCTCCTGTATGAAACACCAGTTCAGGCACTGTTTGCTAAATATCAGGGGAAAAACCCAGATGTATAGGTGTTTTGCTGCTCTATGCAGGAATCCCATTCAAAAATAGGGAACCTGTAGTACTTTGAAAATGTTACTCAGGCTTTTTCTGGTTGGGAGAATTACCTCTTTATATGGTGTATGAAGAAATCCAAGGAAATACTAGTGAGAGAAGGCTGAAAAGAAATCATCACTGGGTCTACCAGATAACATTTTGTAGATGTTGGGTCATAATATTACACTGGGTTCCAGAGAATGCAAATTATATTCCATTATCTCTACTTCATCTCATACTTAAAAATCTGATGGCCTAGCCCAAAGATTTGAAAACTGAGTGTCTAGATGTAGGCATCTAAATCCCTGTTTAGACACCTAGATAAAAGTGGCCTGATTTCCAGAGGTTGAGCACCCATAATTCCCACTGGATGTAGGAGGGAGATGAGGATGCTCTCAGCACCTCTGAAAATCAAGCTGCTTTTATTTAGGAGCCTAATTTTAGGCATCTGTTCAGGTTTGACATTTTTGGCATAGTGTATTTAATGTTCCTATGATCAGAAAGATTTTAATAAGCTTGCAGTCTTTCTCTGTTAAACCATATGACAGACACTTGTCTTACTTCCTGTAATATATCAACCTTGATCTAAGCTAATGCTCAGACCTATCTGCCTAGCTACTCTTGTCAGCTCTCCGCTTATTAAAGCTTTAGATGTGGGTATGTTTTTGCCCTACTTATTGATGTTAGGCAATTTGGTCTGCGTCCTTAGAGACCTTTCTGGAAAACTTTGCTTCCTTTTGTCTCATTTGGTAAAGATGATCAGAATTACAATCCATTTGCACTTCAGATTCCTGGTTCTTTGAATTTCTTTGAGGATATGCAGTGCTGCTTGCTGGCAGAAATGAAGCACAGTTGAGCTTGCTTTCCTGCTCTATTTCCAGTGAATTTGCCTTTGTCTCTCTTCTTGGTTTGGGACATTCTGTTCATGCCCCTGTTCATGCTAAGGATATTGGCTATGTGGGAAAGGAAAAGGAGCGGTGGAGCAAAGTGGAATAACTATCTAGTAAATCTGTTTTCAGCTGCTGGCCATACAGTAAACCGTCTCCACAGAAGAGCAACTCATTGGAGTAATTAAGAACTATTGGAAATATATCTATAAAAAGAACACCAATTTTACAGGATCAACAAGAGACTTGAAAGCTTGAAAAGCTTAAAAGTTCAACTCTGCTCCATTGTACGTATGCCTTAAACAATGGTCTCATTCTCTACTGCCTTGCACCTTGTGTATCCATTCATGCCTGAGCAAAGGAGGTGTAAATCTCTATCTGATCCACCTTGCTTTAGATCCACCTTGCACTCTCTGGGCAGGTGTAAATGTTTGTGCAAGGCAGCAAAAAGGCAGACTTGAAGCTCTCTAGGGGCTGGTCTTCACCGACACTGCTGCAATCAATGCAGCAGGGATCGATTTAGCGGGTCTAGTGAAGATCCACTAAGTTGACAGCAGAGCGCTCTCCGGTCGATCAGCTCTCTGAAAAGAGTAAGGGAAGTCGACCAGAGAGCATCTCCCATTGACACAACGTGGTGAAGATACTGGGGTAAGTCGACCTAAGCTACATCGACTCCAGCTACATTATTCACGTAGCTGGAGTAGTGTAACTTAGGTTGACTTACCCCCATTGTGAAGACAAGCCCTCTATATCTAACACCATGAATTTTTTGTCATTTAATGCAATCTATAATCTCATGCAGCTATCCATACATTCCAATGTAGTGCTTCTTCAAACTGGATTTGATTTTCAAGTTACAAAACAAGCCAGGCTGGAAGGAAATGCATCCAGTAATTTTAAAGTTAAATCCATTTAAAATTGGATGGTCATATTCATAGAGTTTAAGGCCAGAAGGGACCATTAGATCATCTAGTTTGACTTCATGTATATTACAAGGCATTAAATTTCACCCAGTCACCCCTGTATTGAGCCCAATAACTTATGTTTGGCTAAAGCGTAGCTTCCAGAAAGGCATTCAAACTTGATCTGAAGACACCAAGAAATGGAGATCCACCACTTCCCTTGGTAGTTTGTTCTAATGGCTAAGATCAATGTTCACGTTGCACTCCCCATCAGCACCTGGTCCAAGCCGGGGAATGATTCAACCAGCAGACCGAATTCGGTGATGAATCCTGGTCACGTGCCACCTGAGGCACATCACACATATGCTAAGAAGAAGAAGCTCCCTCATTGTTAAAAAATTGTGCCTTATTTCTAATATGAATCTGTCTGGGTTCAGCTTTCAGCCATTGGTTCTTGTTATGCCTTTCTCCACGAGATTTAAAGAACCTTTTAGGGTCCACTATTGTTTCTTTTGAAAGTACTTATACACTGTAATCAAGTCATCTCTCGTCTTTTTTTTTTTTAGTAAGATAACTAGATTGAACTCCTTATGTGTCTCATTTTAAAGCATTTTCTCCGATTTATTGAAGGAGATAAGTGATGCATTGATGCCTGGATTATTGGCAGAGCACAGAAGCTGGAGTGTAGCACAAATTAACACAAGCCCAGCTGGTGCTAATCATCATAGCTCTACTGAATGGAGCTACACCAATTTATACCAGTAAGAATCTGCCCCGTTTACTTTAGTTTGTGTATTTAAAAAAAAAAAAAAGCGTAGTTTTTGTCTATGTATAACATCCCTAAATGAATTCCTAAAAAGCATCAGGTTGCATTGGAACAGAAAGGCAGGAATTTCAAAGGTAAGCCAGCTCACCTCCTGATATTGGGTGTACCAATTCCAGGCTCCAGCCATGTCTGAGAGCCACATGGGAAACAATTCTGCAAGATGCATCTTTCAATCAGCTGCTGTCAAAATTTGCTTATCTTTAGATACCTCTGTAAGAAGGTAGAACTGTGACCTCCCTCACTTGAAACACAGAGTGTTTACAGGCTCCAAACATGTGAGAGGAAAGCCACCTATGTGGGAAGGCAGTTTGGAAGATAATTGCAACCAGCTGCTGACAGAGGTCATCAAGAATTTAATTCTTAGACAAGCTGTTACATAATTTTGTAAGCAAAGAAAGATCCTGACCCAGCTACAGTGTCTCTTATAGGGCTTGCTTTCCTCTGGCATTGGACCAGATGGCACTCTTCACATACTCAGCTGAGCAGGGCAGGACCAACCATTCTACCTCAACACTGACTGTGCCTACCCAGATCTCAGATTGGGGTTTGGTGCAGAGCTCAGCCCCTGCTCTTTAGAAACCCCACCCCCTGAGCAAGTTGGGAAGGGAGGTGATGGAGTCTTGGTGGAATAACAGGGCAGGCATGATGGAAGAATTAAACTGTAATATTTTAGGAGCTACACTAATTTCCATCCCACCCTTGGAGCAAGAGGGGAGCAAGGGAAGAATTGCCACTGTATCTGCCAAGGCCTATTTAATGAGCATTTCAAGTATGATATCTTGTGAACCAGCCAGGCTAGAAAATCATGCAATACACCATTTAAAAAACAGGTAATCCCAGTGTTAAAATTACATATAGCATCTTCTCTAGCTTTTCTGGTTTGTTAGATGACCGACCTTAAAATCCCATTATTTTCATTATGCTCTTCCATGTCTGCTGTGCGTGGTGCTTGTGGCAGAGTATCCCAGCCTGTGACCAGTCCTACCCTGGGTACAATTCACAGTGACGGTGGTCAAAAGTGAGAGTGCTAGCAAGATGTGTTAACCCTAGTAGGTAAGATGGAGTGAGGGATCCACTGGGGCTGATAGGGGAATCTGCTGATAAAAAGGGAGTCTACTGACATTTCTAAATGTGAACTAATAAGCCTGCTTAAATGTATTTCAGCTCTTTTGAGCTCTTTCCAAATCTGGGTCCAATGTAAGCACTGATATCCTCCCAATGTTAGTTATTTAGAAATCCCTGAGTCTGCCTTTCCAATGAGTTCGGTGCCCAAGAAGCTCTCTCCCTCTGCGTCCTCTCACGGTCATGCTCACAACAACTTTTGTTGCGTCTGACGAAGTGGGTATTCACCCACAAAAGCTTATGCTCCAATACTTCTGTTAGTCTCTAAGATGCCACAGGACTCTGTCACTTTTTACAGATCCAGACTAACACGGCTACCCCTCTGATACTTAACAACTTTCCTGATTTTCTCTTTTCTCTCTCACACACAGCTTGCACAAAACAACCTCCTAACCCCTCAATCCACTCAGCTCCTCTCTTCTGAGGCCTTGCCATGTAGCCCAGTGCCCTAAGCAGTAGCCTCCATTGTTTCCAGCAGTTTCACTAAATAAAGGAACTAAATTGTTCCTGAAAGCAGGGTGATGAACACACCCGCAGGCTTTCACCAGGTCTGCAAAGATGCTGGCAATGATTAGCACTTTACATCAAAATCATACCTTCCTCTCCCATTGAGATGATACCACCCCTTAATACTTTTACATAAGGGGATGTCAATTGTGCATAGATCTTCTGCACAGGGGGTGAATCTCACCCTGTTGGACTTGTTCAGAACATGTGGTCAGCACTTAACAATAATAACCATCAGCATGTAAAACTGATAAACTATTAACAAGGCTTGTTACTAATTTGGGGAGGGGGAGGTGAATCCATCATACATTCCTGATTGTTGATAAATAATGATCAGGATGACAAATCTGACTGATTTAGAACCAGTAAAGGCCCATAATCCCCCATCATCCCCCAAAGTATAATTTCCCAAGTTTAGAACTATTTAAAATGTTCTGTGGTTTAAGTTATTTATCTCCGTAGAGCAGTGGATGCTAGTTTAGTGACTCTGTAGGCTGCTTTAATTAAGACTCCCCACAACTCAGGAGATTACAGTGAAGAAGCAAAAAAGACCAATCTAAATATTTTATCAGTGGAGACAAGTCACGGCACTTTGTTCTCATTTACCTCAGATCAGTGTGTTTGCAGACTTTCCTAAACTGTCCATCATCCCTTATTTTTGGAATCAGTTTCTTATTTTTAGGCTATTCTTTTGATTTTTTTTTAGTGCACAAAGTGAAATATACCATTACCAGCAACATTTTCCCAAGTTGAAAGTAAATTTTAATAAGCAAGCTCTGCATACCCAACGGCAAGGAAGTTTGCACAAATTAAATTTTACTCGGCGAATAGAACAAAATTATAACTATGTTGAAATTGCTTTAATAAGCAGGATCTTAGTATTTGTAGATATTAGACTAACCTGGAGGAAATTGTTGTGGTGTTCAATACTGATAAAAAATAATTATGAAAATGCACTAGAATTTCTGCCACTAAAAACTGGAAAACGAAGTTTACAGAAGTCTCTCCTCTAAATCTAGTTCTGCAGCCCTTTGGCTTATGGTCCTTTGGAACGGATAGGCTTAAACATGTATGCAGTGTAGTTGTAGTTGTGTCAGTCCTAGGATATTATTAGAAAGACAAGGTGGGTGAGGTAATATCTTTTATTGGACCAACTTCTGTTAGTATGAGAGACAAGCTTTTGAGCTAGACAGGGCAGATTTTTAGTTCTGGTAAAGGTCCTCTGAGCATCAGGGCTAAATGCAAGATGGAACAGATTGTTTAGCATAAGTAGTTAGCACATATTCTAGGGGACCATTCAAGGTAGAGTAGCCCATTAACACCTCTTCAGTCAGAGGATTAAAAAAAAAAAGGGTGGGGGAGGGGCTAATGGATTACAGATTGTTGTAATAAACCATAAATCCAGTGTCTCTGTTCAGTCCTTTGAAAGGGCACCTATGGGCGCAGGTGGGGGCTAGGGGAGTCTAGGCCCTAAGTCTGGCTCCCTCTCTGTTGGAGGAAACCTTAGTGGCCTATATGGCTCTGAGTGCAGAGCAGGCCAGAAATTACAAGGTGGTGAGGGCAGTCATCCTGGATCAGGGGGTCTGTCCACTGAGGAGTACAGCCAAAAGTACCACTCCACAAAGTGGACTGGGGGTTTGCAGCCTTAGGCATTTGTCCAGTGGTTGATGGACTCACCTATCTACTGGTTGAGACCAGACACTCAAGTGGTGGGGCAGATATTGGAAGCTCTGTTACTACAACAGTTCCTTCGGGACATCCCCGAGAATATACAAGTGTGGGTCAGGCAGCATTAACCAGGTACCATGGATGTGGGGGTGAAATTTACAGGGGAATACACAGAGGTGGACTTCCCCAGGAAAGAAGGACAACCATATAGTGGCCTGGAGCTTTGGAGGAAGACTAGAAAACCCACAGCAGGAAGGGGCATAGAGAGGAAGAAGAAAGAACCCAGAGGAGCTCCAGCTGGGACTTGACCCATAACATGCTATTAGTGTGGGTGACAGAGAGACACAAAAAGGAATTGCCTGTATGTAGAATGTGGTTTTGCCAAGTTTTTCAGCTGGGCTGGGAATAGAGGGAAGAAACAGGGACAGAAACTGCCCACCATTTCAGTAATGGTGGGGAGGAAGCTCTGGAGGGGTCTTTTAGATACAGCCTCAGCTTACGTTCAGGTCCAACGGGACATGGTGAAGCCTTGCTGGATGATTCCAGGAGCAACTATGAATGTAGTGTGTCCATGGGGATAAGAAATGCTGCCCAGTGGCCCAAGTGCGCCTGGAGCTCTGGGGGAGGTTTTGTTGGAAACTGGTCGGGATAGTGGAGGGGTTGCTCTATCCTGTTGTGTTGGGCACTGACTGGAACCCCTTCCCAATAGGGAAACAAGGGGTGTAAGGAATCCCAGGTTGGGGGAAAGGAAATCAGTGGAGAGAGAAAAGAATAAGTCCAAGGGGGAAGCAGTTGTAGCCTCCAGACAATGAAGCCTAAGGCGGGAGGAAAGGAGACTCCCCAAGCAAACAGAGGGTGAGGGGATAGGAATTAAGGAAGGGAGATACAGGAGAAACAGACAGCCCAAACTTCTTAGTAAGGTTGAGAGATCTATGGAGTTCCCCCCACCATAGCCCCAAGGAGAAGAAACCTAGGCATGGTTTGCAGGGTTGGGAGAACCCGAAGCCCCGAGCGACCTCCATCCACCACCAGATACAAAGGGGGAGCAATCCCATAGGATGCCCATGGTGTGACGACTTGTGGGCTGCAGCAAAGCTGTGGAGGTATCCTCTCCCCACAAAATGTGATTTCTGTGGGTGAAGAATGAGTGGAACCCATAAGGGTGATCCAGATGATCACCCTAAGGACACAGAGAGAGATTCCTGCCAGGTGGCACCTCTGATAAGTGAGGGAGAGCATGGGGAAAGAAAAATCTGACTGTCAGGAAAAGGGGGAGGTGTGTGACAATGTGCTGAGCAACAGCATCTGACCCAGGACTCTGGTCACTGCACCTCAAATTAATTACCAGAGCAACCTCATTAAGAAGAGCTAACTGATGGGCTGAGGAGAACTAAGAGGCTAATTAGGCCATAAGGCAGATAATACAAAAGGAACAGAAAGGAAGTGAGAAGGGGGGAAGCAGAGAGAGAAAGAGAGAGATCTTCCTTGCTTGCCTGAGGAGTTGAGGGCTCCGTAGGACTCTAGGTGTAAGGCTGTATAAGGGTCATGGAAACTAATATTATAAATAAACTGCCTGGGGTGTTTTACCAACAAAAAGATCTGTGAGCTGTTTGTGGACTTGAACAGAAGCAGGAGCAAGCTGGTGCTGTCACAGGGATGAATCAGGTGGCAGTGTTGGCTGTAAGCCGTGCCCCCTCCCAGGCGGATCTACACTATCAATTTTTAAAAAATCAGGGCATAATAATATTTTGGAAAGGGATGCTACAATTTGTTAAGTAGTCTACATGTGTGTTTCTGTTGGGTTGAACTAATGTTACAAAGCTCAGAGCTGGGGGAGGGGATGGCCAACACTTTGGAGGATAGAACTAAAATTGAGAGGGCTCTTGATAAGTTGGAGAACCTGGCTATAGGCAACAAAATGATATTCAACAAAGACAAATATAAACTGGTACACTTAGGTGTTACTCCCAAAAAACAGACTTTGGACTATCCCTATAATAACCTGCCTATCACCCTCTAAGTTTATTCTTCCTGAGGTATGAGTTTCCAGCGTTGCTAAGGAAACACTAAAGGACACGGATATAACCTTCTGATTGACACAGGCAGTATATCTTCCAAAACAAAGTATCTTTTTATTAAAGTAACTATTAATCCCTACTACAATGTAATCTAGGAACAGAAATCAAACACAACTTCCTTATTGCAAGTTAAAGATCATTCAAACCACAATAGCATACAGTTTAAATGATTCTAAGTGAAGGGCTTTGCTACAAATGGCCAGTTTATAACAAATCACTGACAGCAGTTTTTAAATTGCTTTAAAGTTTATATAGGTAAGTTGGAATCAATAATATAATTTTATGCATTTTTATAAACACACACACACATATGCTAATCCTATATACTATTGTACACTATACTTATACTATAATTAAAAGAATAGCAGGCTTACTTTATAAATACATTGGTATCCCTTTAAATCACTCTTGCTGTTTTATAAATAACTGATGCTGCTCAGCTCCTGGTAGTCAGCTTTGCTCCACTCTGGTTTTCTTCTCTCTCTCTCTCTTTCTGAAGCAGCTTTTCTAACTTTTTTTTCCCGGCAGCTCTTCTTTGGCTCCCCTGGCTGGCTTGCAATTCGTTCGTCTTCTCCCGATCAATTCTCTTTCTTTAATTCAAATCCTGGCAGCTGGGCTTTTATGCTGCACTCTGGCTCTGTTCTAATATATCTTTCTATTCTTAGAAGTAGGGCTGTAGATTAATCGCAGTTAACTCACGCGATTAACTAAAAAAAATAAATCGCGATTAAAAAAATTAATCATGATTAATCGCACTGTTATACAATAGAATACCAATTGAAATTTATTAAATATTTTTGGATGTTTTTCTACATTTTCAAGTATATTGATTGCTATTACAGCACAGAATACAAAGTGTACACTGATCACTTTATATTATTATTTTTTATTACAAATATTCCCACTGTAAAAATGATAAAAGAAATAGTATTTTTCAAGTCACCTACAAATACAGTAGTGCAATCCCTTTATCATGAAAATGTAACTTACAAATGTAGGGTTTTTTTTTGTTACATAACTGTTTTGTTTTTGAGTGCAATGTAAAACTTTAGAGCCTACAAGTCCGTTCAGTCCTACTTCTTTTTCAGCCAATTGCTAAGACAAACAAATTTGTTTACATTTATGGGAGATACTTCTTATTTACAATGTCACCTGAAAGTGAGAACAGGTGTTCGCATGGCACTGTTGTAGCCAGTATTGCAAGGTATTTACATCCCAGAGTTGCTAAACATTTGTATGCCCCTTCATGCTTTGTCCACCATTCCAGAGGAGATGCTTCCATGCTGATGATGCTCGTTAAAAAATAATGCATTAATTAAATTTGTGATACAATTCTCCCCCAAGGAGTTCAATGTCTCCTGCTCTGTTTTACCTGCATTCTGCCATATATTTCATGTTATACAGTCTTGGATGATGACCCAGCACATGTTGTTCATTTTAAGAACACTTTCAGAGCAGATTTGACAAAACACAAAGAAGGTACCAATGTGAGATTTCTAAAAATAGCTACAGCACTCGATCCAAGGTTGAAGAATCTGAAGTGCCATCCAAAATCTGAGAGGGACGAGGTTTGGAGCATGCTTTCAGAAGTCTTAAAAGGGTAACACTCAGATGTGGAAACTACGGAACCCGAACCACCAAAAAGGAAAATCAGCCTTCTGCTGGTGGCATCTGACTCAGATGATGAAAATGAACATGTGTCGGTCCATTCTGCTTTGAATCGTTATCGAACAGAGCTTGTCATCAGCATGGACTCATGTCCTCTGAAATGATGGTTGAAGCATGAAGGGACATATGAATCTTTAGCACATCTGGCATGTAAATGCCTTGTGATGCCAGCTACGACAGTGCCATACAATCGTCTGTTCTTACTTTCAGATGATATTGTAAACAAGAAGTGGGCAGCATTGTTTCCTGCAAATTGTAACCAAACTTGTTTGTCTGAGCGATTGGCTGAAGTAGGACTGTGTAGACTTGGAGGCTCTAAAGTTATACATTGTTTTATTTTTGAATGCAGGTTTTTTTGCACATAATTCTACATTTGTAAGTTCAACTTTCATAATAAAGAGATTGCAATACAGTACTTCTATTAGGTGAATTAAAATATTATTTCTTTTGTTTTTTACAGTGCAAATATTTGTAATAAAAAATATAAAGTGAGCACTGTACACTCTGTATTCTGTGTTGTAATAGAAATCAATATATTTGAAAATGTAGAAAATATCCCAAACTATTTAAATAAATGTTATTCTATTATTGTTTAATAGTGCGATTAATCGCGATAAATTCTTTTAATCGCTTGACAGCCCTCCTTAGAAGCAATTACCTCATTCACACATGCTCAGTATCAACCATTACTTAGAGCTATGGTTGACAGTTCTGACCTTTAGAACAAGTTGCAACCAGTATCAGTGGGTTATAACCAGCCAGCTAATCAACTAACTGATCTTTCTGTCACACTTTTACTGCACATACTCCATAGCCACCAATTTTGGTAAACTGCTGCTGTTTACCTCAGAGCTGAGATTCTGCGGATACACATACACATTTGGCTTTCTGCCAGGGCACCATCTCAGAAATTTGGGCTTTCTGCAAATTAAGTCAACTTTTCACTCTACCCTAATTAAGCTTAAAATCCGCAGCTTAGAGTGGAATAGCTTTTGTCTGTTCACAATAGAGATCAGGCACACAAAATGGAGGCTGGAGAATTTCTCTAGTAATATAGGGAAGAAAAATCAAATGCACAAATACAGAATGGGGGAAAACTGGTTGGGAACAGCACTGTAGAGAAGAATCTGTGAATTGTGGTGGATCACAACCTCAACATGAGTCACTAATGAATTGTTGCAAAAAAAAAAAAAAAAAAGCAAATGCAATTTGATGTTGAATTTATAGAGGTATAGCATGCAAGTCATTGGAGGTGATAGTACCACTTTACTCGGCGCTGGTTAGGCCTCAGCTGGAGTACTGTGTCCAGTTTTGGTCACCAAAGTGTAGAAAGGATGTAGAGAAACTGGAAAAGATCCAGAGGTGAGCAACAAAAATGATAAAAGGGATGGAATGCAAGCCATGTGAGCAAAGGCTGAAGGGACTGAGTATGTTTAGTTTGGAAAAGAGAAGATCAAAGGAGGATATGTATGATAGTGGTCTTCAAATACTTGAAAGGCTGCCATAAAACAGATGGAGAAAAGTTAGGCTAGATGATCCTGGCGGTGACTTCTAACCCTATGATTCTATGATCCTCTGTGTGCTGGGGTATCCTGAATTACCCCAGTCCTTCAGTTGTTGGTGACTTGGATCCCAACATCCTACTCTAGATGACAACATATGACGGTCTTTTAAACTGAGCTGACTCAGGACTGGAAACATCCATTGTCATTGCCAGTTATGCCAAAATCATGCCATAATTTTATGAGAAAAGCTTGTTCTTGAAATTTGGAAGCTGAACCCTGGTTTGATCAGCGAAGGTCATAGCAGGAGTTTTAGTGTGGAGACACTCTGCTAGACTAGATCAAGTGGGGTATTGCAAGAGGTAGGAGTGCTGTTCTACTTAATCACATTCTTCATCAGACTATGTGTAGGCCCAATTAGCCTCTCTATAGGTACATATTGGTTTTAAATGTGATCTGGCTTGGGGATGTTAACATCTGGCTTAATTTCTAATTACTCCAGGTTTATAAGAGGACCCTTAGCGCCTCAAATTTGAAATATGGTAGAACAATTGAGGAATTTATGTATAGAATAAGTTTTCCACCATCTTCAAATGAACCTTAAACTGATGATTTTAAAATGTGCTCTTATGCAGTATATATTTTGAGGAATAAAACTAATGCTGTAGACACAAACCAAATAGCTATTTTTATTAACTGATTTTCGGTAAGATGACTTTTTTTTAAGAGAGACTGAAACATCACATTTTATCTAACTTTTTGATATATTTTGGCTTTCCAAAGCTGCTTTCAAGAGTTCAGGCTAATTTTATTTCACTTAGTTTTTCTGTTCTTAAAGTTCTCAATCAATATGTCATGAGAGGGAAGTTGGACTGCATCTAGTGGCTGGAAGCTGAAGCCAGACAAATTCAGACTGGAAATAAGGCATACATTTTTAACAGTGAAAGTAATTAACCACAGAACAATTTATTAAGGGTTGTGGTGGATTCTCCATCACTGACAACTTTTAAATCAAGATTGGCTGGTTTTCTTAAAGATCTGCTCTAGGAATTATTTTGGTGAATTTCTTTGGCTTGTGTAATACAGGAGGTCAGTTTAGATTATCACAATGGTCCCTTCTGGCCTTAGACTCTTTGAATCATTGTGGGGTGGGTCTTTCTGCACTTGGATTATCCTAGGACTTGACCTTTTCCTCACTTACCCCCTTCATGCTGGTGTATAGGGAACTTTTATGAAGACAAGCTTGTCCTCAGCAGGGCCGGCTCCGGGGTTTTTGCCACCCCAAGCAGCCAAAAACAAAAAAAAGCCACAATCGCAATCTGCGGCACTACCGCTGCGACTCTACTGCCGCCACTTCTTTGGCGGCAATTTGGCGGCAGGTCCTTCCCGCCGAGAGGGAATGAGGGACCCGCTGCCGAATTGCCGCCGAAGAGCCGGACGTGCCACCCCCTTCCATGTGCCGCCCCAAACATCAGCAAGGGGAGAACAGCACCTTAGACAGCTGTTGGCTCCCATGTGCAGCAGAAGTGCCCTGGTTCCTCCGCCAGGACACTGAATGGTGGAAATTTGATGATGTAATCTGAAATAAAACATTTTGACAAAAATTGTTGCTTTCTAAACAGAGTTCTTCAAATTTGGGAGCTGAGCTCTGGTAAGGTAAGGGACCCTAGGACTGCACTCAGGCTTGGAACACATCAGGAGGTGATGTTGACTGGCTCCTGTCATATGGCTCCTGTCCCAAGTTCCAACATGACCACCTATTCTGCCCTTGATGACATATTCCACATCTGAGAGGGTCAACTCAGCACTGAGTCTATAGTTAGGTTCCACGTGAGCATAGGTTCCATCTGGAGGATGAAGGGATAATCACTAGCAGCCAACATCAATTTACCAAGAACAAATCATGCCAAACCAGCTTGATTTCCTTCTTTGACAGGGTGATGGATAGGGGAATGCAGTGGACATAATATACCTGGACTTCATCAAGGCTTTTGACACAGTTGCACATGACATTCTGATAAGTAAGCTGGAGAAATGTGGACATCACAGAACTACCATTAAGTAGATACATAATTAGTGTTAAACAACTGCAAACAAAGAGTAATTATTAATAAAATGATGTCGGATTGGAGGGAGCACTCAAGTGGGGTTCCACTGGGATCTGTTCTGGGTCCGGTGTTATGTAACATCTTTATTAGTGACCTGAATGTAAGTATAGAGAACATACTGATCAAGTTTGCAGATGACAGAAAGGTAGGGAGTTGCCAATACTTCGGAGGACAGAGCTAAAATTCAGAGGGATCTTGATAAATTGGAGAACTGGGTTATAGACAATTCAACAAAGACAAATGTAAGGTGCTACATTTAGGGAAGAAAAACCAAATGCACAAATACAGAATGGGTGAAAACTGGCTTGGCAGCAGCACTGCTGAGAAGTTGTGGGGTTGTGGTGGATCACAACCTCAACATGAGTCAGCAATGCGATGCTGTTGCAAAAAAAGCAAATGCAATTTTAGGTTGCATTAACAGAGGCATAGCATGCAAGTCACGGGAGGTGATAATACTGCTCTGCCTGGTACCGGTTAGGCTTCAGCTGGAGTACTGTGTCCAATTTTGGTCACCAATGTATAGAAAGTATGTGGAGAAACTGGGAAGGATCCAGAGGTGTGTGACAAAGATGATCAAAGGGATGGAATGCAGGCCATATGAGCAAAGTCTGAAAAAACTAGGCAATTTTAGTTTGGAAAAGAGGCGATTAAGGAGGGATATGATTGTGGTCTTGAAATACTTGAAAGGATGCCATAAAAGAGATGGAGAAAAGTTGTTCTCTTTTGCCACAGAGCGCAGGACAAGAGGCAGTGAGTTCAAACTACAGCATAGGAAGTTTTTCCTGAGATTTAATCTAAATCTGGTAACTGTAAGAACAGTAGGACAGTGGTACAGACTGACTTGGGAGGTTGCGGAAGCTTCTTCACTGGAGGTTTTCAAAAGGAGGCTAGATAGCCATCTGTCCTGGATGGCTTAGATGCAACAAATCCTGCATCTTGGCAGGAGGATAGACTAGATGACCTTTGTGGTCCCTTCTAACCCCACGATTCTATAAGAAGGCTAAGCTCTTAAAAGTGGGGTACTGGGTACCCTTAAACACTGGAGGGTGAAAAATTGTTACTTCTAATTTTCAAGAAGCATATTTCCTCAGATCCAAGAAAACACGCACCCACGCACCCACACACACACGTAGCTGGGACCCAGATTTCAAATATGTGAAGTTCATGGCTGATGTGGAAAAGCATAAAAATATGAAGGCTCACACAGAGTTATAACCAGTCTCAGCCAACGTTTTCAAACCCGAGTGCCTGTTAGGCTCCTAAATCTGTATTTACATATGTGGAAGAAAGTGGCCTGATTTTCAGAAGTGTAGAGCCCCTGCTGCTCCTATTGACTGCAGTGAGAGCTGGGACTGGTCAGCATCTCGGAAAACTGTCTGGGTCTCCTTTGTTTTAGTTTCCTAATTATGAACGTTAGGAGCCTAAGTTCTTTTAGTGATGGTCCCTATTGTATTCCAATGTGGGTTTATGCATGTGCACCACATGCCTGGAGCTGGAGAATTTGTATGTAGTGTCCATTGGTCTGTGCATGCACCCTGGCTCAACTTGTCACCGACCATCTCTCCAGTTCCGTCTGACCACTGCATGGTCTGGGCTGGAACCTCCAGTGTCCATAGATTTGGCTTTGTCCTACAAAGATTTAGCTTTGTAAATAGTTTTAACAGCTTGTACAGTTTTTACTGTTTAGTGTTTTATAGGTCTCTTCGTGTTTAGATTTAGTCTCTTTGGCGAAAATCCTCCTCACCGCCCGTACCCCATTCAAGTCCTGGGCTCTGGCTTCAAACTCTGTGCTTCCTGCATGTGACCCTTCTCGGTCAGTGATGACCAACAGCGCTGCCTGTACCTTGGGGAAGCCCACATGGCAGCAAGGTGCAGTATCTGTGAATCATTCTCCAGCCATACTGGAGAAGGTGCGAACTTTGGCTCTGGAAAGATCTTGTGGAGGAGGCCATGAGGCTTCAATCAGACCCAGGCCGGGGACCCTCCTCCTACATTGGACTAAGTAGGCAAGGAGTGCGTGTCCTGCTGTGAAGTCTGACTCTGGTGCAGGAGAGTCTACCCCCAGTGGGATCTTTTGGGGAATCCAGGAGGCACTCACATAAGCATAAGATAGGGGCATGTCTACGCTACAAACTTAAGTCAACTTATGTCAGGTCGACTTACAGCCACGCTACCCTCAAATGCTTACAGAAGTGCCACCACCATGAAATTAACACGAAACTGACTGTTTTAATATATTTATTAAACTGCAATATATTTCCATGGGGGAGGGGAGATTTTTAAGAAATAGGATTTTTTTTTAAAAGGACAGTTTTATTAAGGTCAGATTGTGGCCCATCTAACTCTTCCAAACCGGGGAGTAAAGGGGCATAAATTGCTCCCTTATTCCTCTGTTCTGGCTATCCAGATATGTTCATGTGTGTGTGGGGACCAGCGTCTCCAGAGCCATGAGTGTGGGCAGAGAATGGATAGAACACTGGGTCTGCCATGCCTCCCCACTCCCCATGTTGGCCAGGTGAACAGTACTGAGTAGATTGGGGGAAATGACTTCACCACCTTCATTATTATTATTGTATATGTGTATTACCATATTGCCCGGAAGCCCTTAATAGGACTGGAGTTCTATTATATTAGATGCTGTAAAAACACATAGTAAGAGACTGGAACAAGCGAGGTGAGGAGACTGGGACTGGGATTAGGAGCCAGGGATGGAGAAAAGATAGGGACAGGTAGAAGGGGTCATGTTTGGGGTGAATGTTAGGTGGATCTATATGTTCCAACTGTGCTAATGACTTATGTGGCTGTCAATATGATGCCATATGTAGATTATTTTTTTTTCAGTTTGCTTTTTTAACAACCTAGGAAATTACACACAGAAAGCTGTGTTAAAAGAACAGGGATCGTGTGGAAAAAAAGTATTTGATTATGTAATTAAAGACAATCATAATGCTTGCACACAAGGAGACTGAATGAAGGTTGCACAGGTAACCTTAATTCTAGCATTTCCTAACTTGAGTACTTGACTTTGCAACCTTAATAATGTTCTTTTACTGTAGATTTTTTGTATGTAGTAAATATATAATTTGTTTAGTGACAGGTCGTAACAATCAGGAAATCAAGCAATATCTGCGGGAATTAACAGTTATGCTATTTGCTGGCTTGTAATTGCAAAGACAAAAATAATATTTTAGCCAGCTCATTGGAAAGATATTCACCACTGAAAACTTTATGTAATGGCTTTTCAATTAATACACCACAGGCTGCCTGAACTGTAACTTAATATTAATCATAGGTGCCATATTTAAGAGTTGCCAGGGAGTTCTCAACCCCCCACTCTGCCCTTACTCAACACCTTGCCCCCCAAGACCCCCATGCTCCACTTCCTTCCCCTCCTCCCCAGCACCTCCTGCAAGCTGCTGAACAGCTGAACCAAGGCAGATGGGAGGTGCTGGGGGGGAGGGAGAGGCACTGATCTGTGGGGCTGCCGGTGGGTACTGAGCACCCACTATATTTTTTCCGTGGGTGCTCCAGCCGTAAAGCACCCATGGAGTTGTTACCTATGATATTAATACAGATTTGGGGCTCTTGTCTCAGGTGTATGTGTGTCTGTTTACTTATGGGGAAATTATTTGATTAATTAAATCAGAAATAAAGGTGAATCTCGGGTGTCAGTTCAGATGGAGGCCTGAACTGAATGGTTATAGTTAGATTCAACTAATTCTAGTAGATTTAATAGATGTGATCCTCTAGTCTCATCTGTTTATCACAGGACCTTAAATTTTATCCAGCTACCCCTGCATCAAACCCAGTAACTTGTATTTGTCTGAATTATATCTTCCATAAAGGTATCAAGTCTTGATTTGAAGACATCAAGAGATGGAGAACCCTTGGTAGTTTGCTCCAGTGGATCATCCTCACTGTTAAAATGTATGCCTTATTTCTTATTTGAATTTGTCTGCTTTGGCTCCAGCTAATGATTCTTGTTATGCCTTTCTCTGCTAGATTAAATACGTCATTAGTACCCTGTATTTTCTTCCACTGAATGTACTTGTGCATGGTAATCAAGTCATTTCTCAGTCTTCTCATTTATGAGCTAAACAGATTGAGCTCTTTAAGGCTTTCGCTGTAAGGTATTTTCTCCAGTCCTTGAATCATTTGGGGGGCTCTTTTCTGCACTTTCTCCAGTTTTTCAACATCCTTTTAAAAATGTGCTCACCAGAACTGTACACAATATTCTAGTATCAGTCACAGCAATGCCTTATGCAGAGGTAAAATTAACTCTCTGTTCCTGCTCATTACACCCCTGTTTATACATCCAAGGATTACATTGTTCTTTTTTACCACAGCATCACTTTGTTGAGTTGTTTGTCCACTGTGATCCCTAAATGTTTTTCAGAGTCATTGCTTTCCTGGATACAGTCCCGCACTCTGTAGGTATGGCTTCCATTCTTTGTTCCTAGATGTGTGACTTTGGATTTGGCTATATTAAAACATATTATGTTTGAAAGAGCCCTGCTTACCAAGCGATCCAAATCACTCAGTATGACTGCCCTGTCCTCATTATTTTTCCTTCCACCAGTCTTTGTGTTATCTGCAAATTTTATCAGCAGTGTCTTTATACTTAGCTCCATATCACTGATGAAAATGTTGAATAGCTTCTACCCTAATACCACTCCTTGTAGAACCTCTCTTGAAACATTCCCATTCAACGATCATTCCCATTGATAACTACTCTTTGAGATCTTGTCAGCCAGGTCTTAATCCATTTAACGTGTGCTTTATTGATAATGTACAGTGCTAATTTTTTTATTAGAATGTTGGTGGTACAAAGTAAAATGCCTTACAAAAATCGAAGTATATTGCATCGATGTAGTTACCTTTATCAACCCAAATTTATAATCTCCTCAAAGAATGAAATCAGGTTTGTCTGGTAAGACCTGTTTTCCATAAACTATGTTGACTGCACAGTGATATTCCAGTCCTTTAATTCTTTATTAATTTACTCTCGCATCAGCCTTTCCATTATTTTGCCTGGGATTGATGTCAGGTTAACTAGCATATAATTACCTGGGTCATCCTACTTGCCCTTTTTGAATATTGGCACAACATTAGCACTCTTTCAATCTTCTGGAGTTTCCCGTCTTCCAAGATTTTAAAAAAATTAATATTAGTGAGCCAGATATCTCAGCCAACTCTTTTAGGACTCTTGAGTGCAAGTTATCCAGGCCTGTTTATTTAAAAATATTTATCCCTTGTAGATGTTGCCTAACAGCCATGGTTACTAATGGACTGGAAAGTACTTCATCAGCCTCACATAGTATGAATACATCATTCTGTTTACTAATTCCTAGCCTAAGTCTTAAAGAAAGACTGTGGTAATTGTATTTTGTGAATAACTCTTGGGGGCATATCTATTTAGGATTTTCTATAGTGCCTACCAGCATAGTGTGCAAGAATTTACCAGATAAATTAGATTTCAATAGAGAGCCCATAGTGGACTTTTGTAATTTTCTTTTGTTCTCCCTTTCTTGATTAGAGGAAATTCTGCCTAGGATATTAGGAAGTTTGAGAGGAGGGAGAGCACTTTTATTTGTTTTTTATTTTATGTGTGTCCCTAAATGCTTATATGGGATATCACCCTAGTATCGGAACACCTCAAATTCTCCAGTTATGACAGAAATTATTTATCAAAGAGGAGAGCCAAGGAAGGAGCCCTAAAGGTGGTCA
This sequence comes from Malaclemys terrapin pileata, assembly GCF_027887155.1. NCBI lineage: Eukaryota > Metazoa > Chordata > Testudines > Emydidae > Malaclemys > Malaclemys terrapin. The sequence continues at coordinate 179,118,529 of NC_071507.1, read as the reverse complement.
GATTCTGGTTTAGTCTACCTCGTCTGGAAGTTTATTCCACAGCTCAGTCTCCTTGACCAAGAACACTTTATCTTTGGCTCCCATGCACTATCTATTGAGGTATTCATACTATATTTATCAAACATCTGAGCTTTAAAGATGAGCCAAAATAAGGAATGAATTTTCTGAAAACTAACCCCAGTCTTTGGAAGTTGGGATAAAATGTGACCCAATTCCAAACCACCCCTGGCAGGAGTAGTACAAAACCAATAACCATCAGATGAGGTTTTACAAAATTAAAACCGCTCCCAGTTTGGCTTATCTTTAGTTGCAGTGTTGCTCATATTCAACAGGACAGATGGAGCCCCAAAGTTATAGTTGCAAAAGGTTTATTTGCACCATTCCAATTTCCAAATAACCTTAATTAGAATTTCCAGGTACTGCAGAATTTTTATTTTATTTTTTTATTAAGGCTTGGATCTTCTAGAACAAAATGCTGTGTACTGATAGCACAGCAACTCCTTAAATACCGTGGAATAACAAGCAGCTGTGCAAAGCAGTCTTATGAGTCACTGAAGAATACTGAGTTTAAATCAAATTACCCATGGGACTATATTCATATAAAACTGTTTTAATTATGGGACGCACAAAAACCTCAATGATTTTGATTTTCGGTTTTCTGTAACTTAGACCTAAGGTGCCTCAAGTAGGTGTTGAAATATTAAAGCACATTGAATTAATGGCCACCTTTAAAAAATTTGGTCTAAATCCAAGGTGTCACAGAGTCTGTGGCAGACTCTCTGTTGCCAGACTCCCAGTCCCATGCTTAAAAAGAAAGTATGCATCATCCCTACTTCTAAAGAGTGGCAAGTAAATTATGTGAATTTCAGCTTAATCTTTCTCTTTTCTCCCCACCTATTACTATTGCTTAGCAACCTGTTTCAGCTTCCCTTCAGTTCTCTTTTCTTATATCAGTTACTTAGTCTGAGCTTAATATCCCATGGTTAACTCTGGTTTTCCTGCCACCTTATTTATTAGAACAATTAGATTCTCTCTGGCAAGCAAAGCTGGGCAAACAATTCATGTTAAAAACTCGAACCAACACATTACAAACCATTACAATTCATCCAGGTTTAGTGAGGCGGGAAAACTGGGATGTATATTCCAGTTCTGGTCTACCCACTCCTTCCACATGCCAGTTCCTCCACCCAGCAAATACCCCCTTAACCTTTTTGTGACTTCTTTGTTGTCCAGTGTCCTGCAGCACTTTGGCAACCAACTGATCCACCTCCCACTCATAACCTCTTGATAACCACTTCTCCTGTCTCCAGTTGTCACAGAGCAGAAACAGTCAGCCCACAGGACCTTCAGGGAGCAGAATGCTTTCTCACTTCAGCTGTTCAGTTAGGGTTGCCAGGTGTCTGGTTTTTGACCAGAACGCCTGGTCAAAAAGGGACCCTGGTGCCTCCGGTCGGCACTGCCGACTGGGCCGTTAAAAGTCCAGTCGGTGGAGCTGTGGGTCTAAGGCAGGCTAGTCCCTACCTGTCCTGGCACCGTGCTGCGTCCCGGAAGCGGCCAGCAGGTCCGGCTCCTAGGCAGGGGAGTCACGGGGCTCCACACACTGCCTCCACCCTGAGCACTGGGTCAGCACTCCGATTGGCAGGGAACTGCGGCCAATGGAATCTGGGGGGCAGTGCCTGCAGGCAAGAGCAGTGCGCCAAGCCTTGTGGGCCCCCTGCCCAGGAGCCGGACCTGCCGGCCGCTTCTGGGGGTGCAGCACGGTGCCAGGACAGGCAGGGAGCCTGCCTTAGCCCCGCTGACCCGGGAGCTACCTGAGGTAAGCCTGCACCCCAACCCCAAACTCCTGACCCAGCCCGGAACCCCTCCCAAACCCGGAGCTCCCTCCAGCACCCCAAGCCCCTCATCTCTGACCCCACTCCAGGGCCTGCACCCCCAGCCAGAGCCCTCACCCCCCCGTACTCCAACCCCCTGCCCCAATGCCTGAACACCCTAGCCCTGCCCCTTCCCTGAGGCCCCGCTCACTACATTCCCCCTCCCTCGGTGGCTCACTCTCCCCCATTGTGAGTGAAGATGGGGGAGAGCGAGACACTGAGGGAGGGGGAATGTAGTGAGCGGGGCCTCGGGGAAGGGGCGGGGCTAGGGAGTTCAGGTTTGTGCGATTAGAAAGTTGGCAACCCTATGTTCAGTAGCAGCAGGATCCAAAGTGTTTCACAAGTCCCACAGCTACAGCAGTGTCTGTTTATATCACTCTAGTAGTAGAGCCTAATTCATGTGCGGTTCCCTAGGATAAATTAGGGGAAAGGGTGATTGCAGGTACACTGCTTCACCCCACAACAAAATCATCAACATGTGACAGGGGGTGGGTGAGGTGCCTTGACCCTATTGAGGGGATAGCAGGGCCCCAAGGAAAGGGAGGGGGAGTTCTTAGCAATGAATGATGTGACAGGGAGGCAAAGTTGTAGAAAAAAGATCTTTATTAAAAATTCAGAGTGGACAGTGTTACATGCTAAGGCTTTTCAGTCTGAGGCCTGGTCTACACTAGGGTGGGGAATCGATCTAAGTTACGCAACTTCAACTACGTGAATAACATAGCTGAAGTCGATGTACTTAGATCTACTCACCGCGGTGTCTTCACTGCAGTGAGTCGACTGTTGACGCTCCCCTGTCTACTCCGCCTCTGCCTCTCGTGGTGCTGGAGTACAGGAGTCGACGGGAGAGCGCTCAGGGGTCAATTTATCACGTCTAGACTAGATGCGATAAATCAATCCCCACTGGATCGATCGCTGCCCACCGATCCGGCGGGTAGTATAGACATACCCTGAGAGATAGCAGCTTGACCTCTGCTTACATTTCTAAATTCTGAGCCCCTTGGTATCTCACCAAACTACATCCGTCCTAAAACTTGACCCTGTTTCTCCAGTTCCACTCATCATACTACGTTTTTGGATAGAAGCCAGGCAGAGCTCTCCAGCACCATGTTGTTTCAACAGTAAACAAGGTGAAATTCAGCCATTTTGGATGAGTTTCTGTAGAGCAGGGGTCGGCAACCTTCGGCATGCAGCTCATCAGGGTAATCTGTCGGCGGGCCATGAGACATTTTGTTTACTTTGACCATCCACAGGCACGGCCCCCCACAGCTCCCAGTGGCCGTGGTTTGCCGTTCCCACAGCTCCCATTGGCTGGGAACGGCAAACAGTGGCCACTGGGAGCTGTGGGGACTGTGCCTGCGGATGGTCAACATAAACAAACTGTCTCCTGGCCCGTCAGTGGATTACCCTGATAGGCCGCGTGCCAAAGGTTGCCGACCCCTGCTGTAGAGTATAGGAATAGGGTAGTAGCTCTTTAAATAATTTGTGGTCTGCACTGTGTTCTATGTTTTAGAAACTACTGGATACCTGCCAGAGCATGAGTGTATGCCTAGCTAGGTTTTGCATGTTATGTGTGTATTTAGCAGACATGGTTATTTCGACCCCACTGTCCCTGTGTGGTCCCTTCATATTATGTCTGTTGTGTAAAGAGCAAAAGACACAACAGGTAGCATGGCTGAATACTATATTCAAGTTTTCTCCCTGAGGCCCCCTCATCAGCTTATGAGATATTAGATCGCTCCCCTTTTAGCATCTGAAAGCAAAGTAGAACTGAAGCAGCTATACCAATTCAAGCATTAGTAACAACAGCAGTGGTTGGTCTAGGGGAGGGACTGGGCAGATTTCTTTGCAGTGAAGTCCAGTGTTTCTCAGGAAGCTGACCCTCACTGACAAAGATCATGCCTCACAAGCATTCTCTCCTCACCTACTTACAGCATTCATTACTGTTCTGTTCCAGCCAGTCACCTGAAAAGGATGAGATAATAACCAGCAGAGAGAAGCCTTAAAATGAATGGTGTGTTAACGCTTACTGAGGCACATGGAAGCAGAATACAGGCAGTCTCCTGCTTGCAATTTCAGTTTCCTCCCATTTATTTATGAATGTCCTAACTTATTTGATGCATTTCTCCTCTTTCTGTTCACAAGATTGTGATTTTCAGAGATTCATTTCTAATTAATTACCAAATCATTTCTACACATTCATTTTGATCTGTAGCCTGATCCTTGTGTGAATTCAATATTTGCTATTCAAGCTGTTCTGATTTGGACACATAGGCCTCATGGTATGATTGACTTTGATGATTAGTTATGTATAACGCATAGAATCAGGTTAGTGTTGTAGATATTTTCAATTCTGCCCTAAAACATTCTGTCGTGTTAAGATTCACTGCTTCTGTGAATATTCCAGCTAGCACACTTGTTTGCTTGAATATTCCTAAAATAACTAACATAAAAAGAGCATGAACACAGTTCAAATATTTGCAAATAATTTTTTGCACTATACATTCAACTCTAAATATTTGGAGTGCTAATGCTGATACGAGTCAGGAATGTAGGATGACTCTTATCATGGTATAAATAGTACAGCATACACGGTCACCCAAAAATAAATTTCATGGGGAAATATTTGTATTCTAATCTGTAGTATAATCTTGCTGTAGGATAGGGTGACCAGATAGCAAGTGTGAAAAATCAGGACGGGGATACAGGGGTAATAGGCACCTATATAAAATAAAGCTTCAAATATTGGGACTATCCCTATAAAATTGGAGCATCTGTACACCCTACTATCGGGTCATATTAGATAAGGTAATGTACAGCTAAAATAAAATAAAATCAGTTTAACAGGGTTTTTTCTCTCTTATTCAAACTAAATATATCTTTATTTAGAGAGAGAATGTGTGTGTGTCATTTTTGTCCCTTAGTATAACTGTGATAAAATGTAGTCATGTTTGTCTTGTTTGATAAGGATGACTTAATGGAAATATTGTTTTCACTTCAGTGGTTTTCAGTATTTGGCTGGTGGGTAAAAGGCATTTCCTTGCCAGCACCTAGGACATCACATACATAGAACTCAGTAAAAATTATTGCAAACTAAGGGCCAAATCCTGCACCCTTTGAAGTCACTGGGAGTTTGATCATTGACTTCAAAAGGAGCACGTGCAGGCCCTATGTCCACTTGGTGGGAAAACTGAAAGATGCCAACTTTCAAGGTGGCAGATTAGAAGCCCAACCTGCTCTCCTCTGTGTTCACATGCTTGCCTCCCAGCCAGTTGAATGGGAATCGGAGGATAGGTCTTTATGTGGAGTATCCTTGAAAATTGTTCTTGCCTAGGTCATTGCTTATCACAAATATATTTGTATTGTAGAAATTCATGGCATTAAGCAACCTAATCCCAGGATCAAAGCATTCAATAACTTCCCAGGTCACAAATGTATTTTCCCCATCTATTTACTGTCTTCAGTTCACATTATCACATTGTCAGTGTTCATTAAATACCCTACTGAAATGGAATTGTCTCAGAGCCAATCAGAGTCTGGGGATGCTGTACAGCTACTAATGATTGAACGGCCCAGCAAAACCACAGAAACCTATAACTATCCAGTGCTCAGAAAGCCTGTTAACAGACTGATGTTTTCTAATGCAAAAGCTGTGTCTAATATACAATGCAGATGCATTTCCCTAGCCCTCAGGATCTCTGTGAGAAATATATAGACATTATTTAGAAGCTTTCAGTTTTCCATAAGCTCTAGCTGTATTATCTGAGGCTATGAAGGAATGCAGCAGAAAACATAAATGTTTTTTTTCTTTCAATTGGTAGTCAGATTTTTTTTTATTCCTTCTTTGCAAATCATTCCATTGAACATAGTCCGCACACTTCCCATTTGGGTCTCTGCCAAAAAAACAAAATTTGAACTGCAGAAAATGGATGGACTGAGCGTATAGTGAAGAAATGTTCAGCCATAATGTTTGAGTTTGCAGAAGAAACTGTCTGTGGCCTCCAAAAGTAAATGCCTTTTAAGGAGCTCTACTGCAGAGTACTTTCTCTGAGCACTGGACTGGGGTAGCTTTCATTTCCTGGGATGTTGCTCTTCTCATTCCGTGAGTGCTATTATGCAGAAACACTGTACATTAACGGTGTCAGTGCCCAATCACTGTTTGGTGTATGCAAGAAAAAACTGGTACCCACGTGGCCCTGCCCTTCCTTACTCATGTCTGAGTAGCACTTGGCTACTTCTGTGGTCCCATGGAAATCACACATAGAGTAATCAAGATGAAAAAGGGTTATGACAAATATTGCAACCCCATGCAGTATCTTTGGGCAGCTTTGTATTAAATGTATTAATGGTTTCTGTTTGATTGTGTTCTACTGCAGGTGGGAGGCTTACCACTGCTCCTCAAGGAACTAAAAACAGTTGGGGTGAGTAGCACAAGGATTGTAAACAACTCCAGACCCTCCCCCCTTGTGTGGTTTGCACATATGCAAGTGCAAGTTGAGTTTTCCAGAGACTAGAAAACAAAACAAAACAAAAAAGGGGGGGAGGGGGCTTTTGGTATAAAAGAATGAGCTTGAACCGTCACAGGGCCTTCTTTCTCGACCAGTGAATGGACAAGACTTCTGTCCAAGGGAGACTCAATTCTGAAGGGTTGGAAGAACTTTGGCCTGCTAAGACTGATGGGCATGGGTGGCGGGTAGGGGAGACTGGGGGAGGCTGTGTCTCCCCAAACAGTCAGGTGTGGCCCCGCCCACACTCTGTCCCCAGGGCCCTGCTTCAGCGGTGCCGCTGGGCTCCAGGGGCTGGGGCCACGCCACCGGCCTTCCCGGACCTGGGAGGACTGCAGTGGCCACCTGCTCTCCCTCCTGGCGCTCCGGGGCTGTGCGGGGAGGCAGCCATGGTATCACAGTGCGCTCTCCCTTCTGGGACTGGGGGATTTGCAGGCACTAGCCAGCCTGGGGCAGGGGCTGGGGCCGCAGTGGGGGGCTCGCCTTCCCCAATCCCCGATTTACGTACCGCCCATGCTGATGGGTGATTCCTGTCATGTTTAATGTGAGTTTAAATCTGTTCATTGTTTTTTATGTGTTTTCTGTGTAACGATTTTGCCCTATAAATAAATGTGCTTGCTTGGAAAGAGCTGTTTGGTCACTGGTTAAAAACACTGTCTTGGGAGAGAAAGCAAAGCACAGGTGCTGGCTGTCAGGCATATTGGCTTGCTGGGGATTTTGCAGTGTATGGCAGGGGGCTGTGCAGACTTAAAACCCACAGTCAAAACGGAGTGGGACATGGGTCCCTACCCAGAGACAGATGGTGGCTGAAAGCCTGAGGAAATACAAGTGCAGTTACCCTGAAACTCTGACCAGGGTATTGGAGTCTGGCCAGGTGAGAGTGGGAATAATCCTTCCTGTGCAATCCTAACGGTAGATGGAGGGAAATGGGCATGTGGCATCCTCATGTCCCATAGAATTCTCACAGTGTAGAAGGTGACTCTTAAAATGGCATGGTCACTATTGATCTTTGGTTGTGACAACATGTTTTCTACTTTGGCATAAAAGGTGAGATGTATTTTGCTTATGGGCTGAAATGAAATGAAATGAAATGAAATGAAAGTGGTGACTGAGGGAGTGGGGGAAGCATCATTTCCCTCCCTAATGGAAAAGTGCTATAAAAACCTTTCTGGGAAACATCTATAGGATTTAATGGAGAATGATAACATTTCTGTAGGTTTTTTGAATCATCCTTTAGAACTTAGGGCCACTGCAACTCTGTGCAGCCCCACTCAAGTCAAAGGTGCTCCATGAAGATGCTGCCAGTTGCAGAAATCAGACTGCAAGTTCCTTAAGGCTGTGACCTTGTCTTCATATTTCTCCAGCAAGCACAATCTGGTGTTATTGTAACCTTTGGGTGGGCTAGAGTTCACTTCATTTCCGTCTCCAGCAGTGGTGTAGCCAGATGGAAGGAACAGGGGGAGCAATCAAAAAAAAAAGGCGCCACCCACCGCGGCGCTTTTACTTACCCGGCGGCGCTCCGGGTATTCAGCGGCGGGCCCTTCACTTGCTCCGGGTGTCTTCAGCGGCACCGAATGACTCCCTGCTGAAATGCAGCTGAAGACATCCGGAGTGAGTGAAGGGCCCGCTGCTGAAGACATCCGGAGCGAGTGAAGGGCCCACTGCCGAAGACCCGGAGCGCCGCCGGGTGAGTAAAAGCACTGCAGCGGGTGGCACCTTTTTTTTTTTTATTGCTCCCCCTGTTCCCTCTGGGTGAGTAAAAATTAAAAAGGTGCCAAGAAATTGACAAGGCGCCACTCATGCTCAGTAGGGGAGCGGCCGCTGCCCTGCTCCCCCCCCAGCTATGCTACTGGTCTCCAGTGCCTTAAAAAAAAACCCAACAACTTCCATAGAAAGTAGCTGGAGACCCCGAGTTTGGTCTCGAAGGATTTTCAGCAAGGATTGCACAGGAACTAAAGAAAGAAATTTAATTAAATAACTTTATAAAAATCTTATGATAAAGAAACAAATAATCTATTTTTTAAAGCATGACATGGCTATTTTATAATCCACAGACATTACCTTCACAGTTATGTTAGGTAAAAAGCAAGTCCTCACTCACCTCTCCAGCACCCGAGTTCGTGCGGAGTTGGTATGGGGCTCACAATCTGTCAGAGACCAGACACCAATTCGTTGATCAACGGGCTCACACTATCCTTAGCTTGAGAGGCTTCAGAGTAAGTGTGGCAAGTTTATTAGGGGTGAGCATCAATATTTATACACAGAAGTAAACAAAGTGATTAACAGATCATAATGGTCATGTATAATCAATCAAGATTCTACAGGATAAAACAGGTTAAAATGTAAATTCAGAAAGAGAAAAGGGGAGATGGCTACTTAAGGGGAGGGGAGTGTCATGAGTAGTTCGCAGGTCAGAGCTTTGATTAAAAGTTCAGACAGAGACATCAAGTCTGGGTTAAGTTTAAGCTCATCAAAAGTTCAGACTCAACATTCCTCCATTTGTAGCTTTGGGATAACTATTTACCAAAAGCTACACCCCATTTTAAGGAGCCAAGGGCCGCTTGGCAATTTCAGCCTGGGCCAACTCGAAGAGAGTAAGGCCCTTGGCTGAAGTAGGAAAAGAATAAACTGACCCACTTGAGTCTATGAGGGAGGGGACACACTGAATATAGCAACATTATAAGGATTACTATGGCCCCAACAATACCCACCAAGAGTTTTTTAACCCACCCAAATCCAGGCAGCCAATTCCATAAGGCTCCCCACCAATTATAAGGTGGCTGGCCAGAGGAGTAGTTCTTAGCCATTTCCCTTAGATGTTTGGTACGTTGAAAAGTGTCAGAGTAGGTGTCATTTACAAAAACACAGCATTCTTCATTTATGAGGGCGCAAGTTCCTCCCTGGGCTGCTAACATTATGTTTAAAGCCATTCGGTTTTGCAAAGCTAACTGGCGCAGCTGGGACATTTTCCTGGCCTGATTCTCAAATAGGGTCGCAGTTTTATTGGTTAAAGATTCTAGTAGTCCCTGTAGACGGATGACACCACCCCTCAAGCTAATGAGACCAGCCCACCACTGCCACGACAAACCATTACAGATATTAATATCTCTGAAGGTTTCACGGATGTTACGAACGTGGGGAAAATGAGGGGGAGTGAGGGAGATGCGAGAAGGCGGTGTTAGCCACGCTAAATAACATGACCCTGCCCAATCAGGGGAGAGAAAGTAATAAGCTTTGGGCCCGCACACCCAGTATGTTCCATACAATGCGTTTCGGGTATTCCATTTCTTAAAGTCGGAGGTAACCCACCACCCGTTGGACCACTGTTTCCCTGGTAACGCAGAGGGGTTGTTGTGCGAACTGCAGAGGCACAATTTGGTAGTGGTGTTTTCAAAGGGCAGTGTAGTACTGCTTGAGCAGTTGTAGAAGGCAATCGTATGTCCCTTAGCAATTAGTTGGACACCCTCGTGATCTGAGCAGGGCTTCTTAAAAGCTGACTCTGAAGGCTTGCACCCATGAAAAAGTTGGATCGGGGTGAGGGATCCACATATGGGATAAGTGGGATGCGCAAGGCTTGAAGCCAAGATTTTTACTAAAGGCGGTGCCATTAAAATACATGTTGCATTTACTTGTTCCCACAAAAGTTGACCCCTTTTCTTTAACAAAACACAGTGATCCTGTCTGATTGGTTACCCTGAGATATCTGTTAATTGGCACTCCTGTTTTGTCCCATGTAAGATTGTGTTGGACTGGATCTTTTACTCTAGCCGGTGGCATCCAAGTTATATTAGCAGTGGTCAGGGGAATGGGTGTGAAGGAGAGTCCCTGTTCTGCATTTACTGGAAATTGAGTACATACCCAGCAATTACTTCTATTTCCTAAAATACGAGTTTTAACCTTGTGGGAATATTTAATAAAAGCATTATTTTCATAAGCAGAAAATAAACTAAAAAGGCATAATAAAAAACATACAGTTGTCAGAATAAAAGGTCCTCTCATTTTTGCCGAGTCAATTTAAGTCTGATGCCTGAAAGAGGTAAGCTGGTCCACTGGTCGGAGGCAGTATCCTCAGTGGTGGCAAGAGCTGCTGGTCCGTCACTGTGGTCCACTACGGCTGGCTTGACGTGGGAGTGGTGGATCCAGGATTTGCATCCTTCCAGGAACACTGCAGTCTGGGTTGTTAAAAGAACCTGGTGGGGTCCAGTAAACCTCAGCTGGAGGGTGTCGCCACGAATGAACTTTTTGGCCCAGACGAAGTCCCCTGGTTGGAACGGGTGGATCTGTTCTTCCAGCGGCACGGTCTGGGAAAACTGCGAGGCTTTCCAAAGGGTACGGAGGCGAGCCTGTAGGGAGAGAAACTGGCACGCGGTCATATGATCCCCTCCCAATAGTGAAACATTAGCACGTGGTAGCGCCCCGCCTTTGAAAGGGGGGTGTCCATAGAGCAGTTCAAAGGGGGATAATCCCAATACACGAGTTGGGCGAGTACGAAGGTGAAACAGGACCAAGGGAAGTACCTGAGGCCACTTTAACCCTGTTTTCTGACAGTATTTAGCCAATGTAAACTTAAGCTCCCTATTTATACGCTCAACTTTCCCGCTAGACTGGGGGTGGTAGGGTGTATGAAAGGAGTGTGAAATGCCCAGTTCTTGTTCTAAACAGCCAAGGACATGACCAGTAAAGTGAGGTTCGCGATCTGAGTCAAGCACGAGAGGGATGCCAAAACGGGGTACAATGTCTCTAAGGAGAATCTTCGCCACTGTGGCAGCAGTACAATTAGCAGTAGGAAAAGCTTCGACCCAGGAAGTCAGAGGGCAAACCAAAACAAGGAGGTGCTTTTTTCCAAAAGCCTTTGGCATATCTGCAAAGTCAATTTGAAGATGTTGAAATGGAGCAGCAGGCGGAGGTCTTCCACCCTTCATTTTGTTAAGAGGCGGAGCAGGTCCATTACGCTGACATGTGCTGCATGCTTTCACTATTGACAGGCAGTAGGGTTGAATGCCTGGAGCATACCAAAAGCGAGCGATGGTGTTCACAAGGGCGTGCGTGCCGTAGTGACCCCCCTTATCATGGTGCCAGCGAACTGCCACGGGGTATGTGGAGCGAGGGAGGCAGGCTCGGCCATCCGGCATAAGCCAGGTCCCTTTGACCAGAGTGGCTCCAAGGCTTTTTCACGACTGTAGTTCAGCAGCAGGTACTGGTACGGGGTGCGGTGGAGTAGGAGGAGGCTGCAATAGCCAACGTGGGCATGGCTAAGGGTAAGACAGCTGCCGTCTTGGCGGAGGCGTCAGCCAGGGCATTCCCACGGGTGACGGGGCTATTATCTTTAGTATGGGCCCAGCAGTGAACTACAGCCAGGACCGAGGGTTTTTGGAGGGCGTCCAAAAGCTTGTGGATGAGGGGGAGGTGCTGAATGGGTTTACCGGCAGCTGTCTGGAAACCTTGAAACTTCCAGAGGTGGATGTGACAATGCACAACTCCAAAAGCATACTTGCTATCAGTAAAAATGGTAACGGTCTTACCAGCGGCCAACTGGCAAGCTCGGGCCAGGGCATAGAGTTCGGCGGCTTGGGCTCCCCAGTTGCCTGGCAGTGAGGCGGCCTCTTGAATGTTCCATTCAGAGGTGACTGCATAACCGGTGAAACGCTTGCCATTAACATAGAAGGAGCTTCCGTCCGAGAAGAGGATGCAATCAGGGTTGTCCAGTGGCACGTCAAACAGGTTGTTCCTTATCTGTAAGATGCTATAAACTACTTCCACACAGTCGTGCTGATCCTGGAGGACTGGCAGGTCAGGAAGCAAGGTAGCTGGATTAAGGGGCCCACACCTTTCAAAAATTAGGTTAGTGTCTTCTAAGAGTTCGGCCTCTAGCTGTTGCTGACGATGGGCCGAAAAGACTTGGGTTGTGCCCCTATGCAGAAGGGCTGACAAGGCATGAGAGGTCCAAACCGTGGTAAAATGACCCAGGGTCAGGCTCTTTGCCTTTGTGATCAGCAGGGCAGCTGCTGCCAGAGTTCGGGTGCAGGATGGGGTTCCCTGAGCGACAGGGTCGATCTGCTGAGAGTAAAAAGCAAGTGGGAAATGGTGGGGCCCGCTTAGCTGGGTAAGGACGCCACTAGCAATTTTGCCCCTCTCGTGGACAAAAAGGTGAAAGGGTTTGCTGTAATTGGGGGGCCGGAGAGACATGGAGGAGGCCACACTGTCCTTGAGTAACTGAAAGGCTTGGATTGTGACCACTGCAAAGGGTCAGGAGCAAGGTTAGCAGTGAGTCGGTGGAGCGGTTTGCTTAACTTCCCGCAGGACGGCAACCAGGGGCGACAGAAGCCAATTAATCCTAAGAAACCTCGAAGTTGTTTCTTGGTGTTTGGCAGAGGGCAGTTTTGGATAGTCTTTATGCGGACTGGGTCCATTTGTCTCCCCTCTGGGGTTAACAGGAAGCCCAGATATCGGACCTTCTGTGAGACCCACTGAATCTTGTTAGGGTCTACCTTGTGGCCTCTGGTGTGTAGGTATAATAAAAGTGCCTTACCATTGATGCGGAGGGCAGCTTTTTCGCGGTTACCTAATAGTATGTCATTTACGTATAGGACTAACGTGGATCCCTGCGGACTGGTGAAGCCTTTCAAGTCGCGGAACCACTCAGCATCCCAGGGGATTTGGCTGATGATAGTAGCTGGATCAGGAACTACTGCATGAAGAGGGACCACATACTGATTAACAACCCGTAGATCCTGTACAAAGCGCCAACGAATAGGGTCTCTGTCCTTTTTAGGAGGCTTTTTGACAGGCAGTATAGGGGTGTTACAGGGAGTGCGCTGAGGGCGGACTAGCTTTTGTGCAATGAATCCCTTGATAATGGGGCAGATGCCCTCCCGGGCTTCCAGCGACAGGGGGTATTGAGGGACTGACGGGGGGGTTAAGGAGGGCTTCACTTGAATCCTTACTGGCTCTGCCGAAAGGAGCAGGCCAACATCAGTGTCAGAAATTCCCCAGAGGGTTAAAGGCAAGTCAGTGAGGTCAGGAGAGAGAGAGGGGGGGGGTTTCCCAATTACCCTGAGTTGGGGCCGAATCTCCTAACACTGTTATCAATAATCCTACCCCTTCAGGAGTGCAGGTTAAAGTAGCCTTAAACGTACAGAGTAAATCCCGGCCCATCAAAGGGATCGGACAAGCTGGGGAAAAAAGAAAACGGTGAGAAAAACATTTATCAGCATAAATAACATTTAGAGGCAAAGTGAGTCCCAGAGACTGTGGGTTGCCCTCCACCCCAGTTGCAGTTTTAACCTCAGAGGATAGCCAGGGAGAGGGGGCATGATTTAAAAGAGAGAAAGTAGCTCCAGTATCAATGAGGAAGGAGACAGGCAGTCCTTGGACTGAAAGGGTTAGACGAGGCTCTTTGCTGGGAGGGGAGAAAGTGAGGAAGGAGCCCGCTAAAGACATTAAGGAAATAAGACCATCACATTGTTTGCCTTTGCCCCCGGGGTACCGTTATTGAGGAGGCTGAGTTTGCTGCAGCTGCTGCTGTTGCCCGTAGTTGATCCAGGCCTGGGGAACGGGCTGAGCTGGTGGTGCAGGGGTGTATTCGTCCCTGGTGTAAGTATCTGCGGATGCGACCGGACCCTCTGGGCGTCCCCAGGGGAGGGGTATGCAACCTGCTGCATCTGCTTGATCTTTTGCCTAGTAATTACTCCTCCCGAGGTGAGCCCTTCCATTTCCCCCTAATTCCTCTGCAGAGATTCCGATCTGGAGTCCTGCAGATTCCCCTCTGCACCCTGGAGAGAGTTCCCCTGCGGAGGAATAGGGGCAGGTGCAGTGGGGACCAACTGACGAGTCAAAACACGCCGTGGTTTACACCCTTCAACGAAATAACATGGAGGGGGTTCACTCTCGGGAGAATACCTGACTGCCATAATTTTTAAAGATTTACACAGCTCTGCTGCTGTGTCCCAACAAAACCAGTAACATAACTGTCCCGGATGGTCTTTTTCGATCTGGCTCCTTACTCCTCTTAAGGCAGCCTGTTCGAAAGAGCCATATGAAGGCCACCTCATCTCCGGGTCGGCCAATACCGCGGTATACCCAGTCCAATTCCTTACACACAGTGTGTACAACTTCCTCCTAGACATTTCTGTCTGTACTGGGAGTTTCCCTTCGTTCCATAACTTATTTACAATCCCCAACGGACTCTCAAGAGGCACGCTAGTCCCTTGACCCATGGTGTCTGACAGGAGCCCTCCAACTGGCGTTTATCCTGCTGTCCAGTACACGACCCCTCAATATTGAATTGGCTGGGAGAAATCTCCCGTGGCGCCTGCCAATTCGTATATGAGTGGTCTGACCACTGGACAGAGGCACCGCGCCAGAAGGAAATCCCGGACGAGCCCCCAAATTGTTAGGTAAAAAGCAAGTCCTCACTCACCTCTCCAGCACCCGAGTTCGTGCGGAGTTGGTATGGGGCTCACAATCTGTCAGAGACCAGACACCAATTCGTTGATCAACGGGCTCACACTATCCTTAGCTTGAGAGGCTTCAGAGTAAGTGTGGCAAGTTTATTAGGGGTGAGCATCAATATTTATACACAGAAGTAAACAAAGTGATTAACAGATCATAATGGTCATGTATAATCAATCAAGATTCTACAGGATAAAACAGGTTAAAATGTAAATTCAGAAAGAGAAAAGGGGAGATGGCTACTTAAGGGGAGGGGGGTGTCATGAGTAGTTCGCAGGTCAGAGCTTTGATTAAAAGTTCAGACAGAGACATCAAGTCTGGGTTAAGTTTAAGCTCATCAAAAGTTCAGACTCAACAGTTATACATAAACATAAATAACAAAAACAAATTAAAATCTGAACACTTCAGTCCCCACAGAAATACAATGAGAAGAAACTGAAAGTTCCCAAAAGCTTAGGTTTTGTTCACCTAAGTCTCAGTTAGAGTCTTTAATCACCAAATCTACACAGTCGGCTGAATCTAAAACAGCATCTTTCCTCCACTTGCTTGTAGGAATCTTCAGTTGGAATCCATGCAGACTCTTCCTCTGCTGAAAAATTACTCTTTCCCCATTACTACTATGAAAGTAGAATAAATTATATTGTTAAAATAGAATGGATTAAAGAAATGCTGTATGTTCCTTTAAGCAGGAATAAGAAATGTTAAAATATATTGTCAGAAAGAAAAACATTAAGGTATGAAACAATGGGTCCACTTAAGCTAATGGTGGGACATTAACAGGAGATCAGTAATAGTAAGAAAATAAGATATGTATGTCTAAGCCCCAGGTAAACTTATCAGTTCTGCTTCCTTTTGTTATCTTGTTAAGTCTGTGCCCTTTTATCTGTATAAATAAGATAGTCTGAGTCTTGCATGGTGCTCACATTATCTGGGTGTATTAGCAGAGCGCTTTGCTAATAAACAGAGTGGTCTGACAAATTGTGAGTCCTGAGTCTGACTTTAACAATTTGGAGGTCCCACTGAGATGGCAACCATCTTCACTGGGGCCATGTGATTCCTGACCGTTTTTGTAGAATGACCGTGGCAGCCGGCACCTGGGCATTTGGCCCGAGCGGTCCTCCGCCGGAACGGAAGGGTGCACGACCACAGTAAAGTCTTCGCCATTGAACCTGTTGGTTCCCACTCTGTTCTGGTAGGGATCTCGGGATCTGACATCAGGAATCTGGTCAGGTAATTATTTCTGTGTTTTGTCCGGACTGAGGACTGTCCTGTCTCTGTGTCTATCTGTCCTCCCTGTGGAAGTGTTTGAGTCTGGGCGCCGTCTTCATCCGGGATCGGTTGACCAAAGGGTTCCTGTCCCTGCGGTCTGAGTGAATGAAATCTGCACAATCGCAGCCGCACCACACCTTGGGTAAAACCCTTGGTGTGAAAGCAAGGGCGATTGAGGCAGTAGCCTGTGGGCTCCTTTTGTGTGTTGCACTGGTCATCGCCTTGACAAACCCGAATTTCCTTCTTGTGCGATTGGTGTGTAAAGTCCTCCTGTATGGATAACCAGACGTCTAAGTCGGGACAGTTCCCTAAAGGAACACCGGCTCATTTTATGCATTTTAGGAAGGGTCCGGACTTCTGTAATTTTCTGAAAAAATGGTCTAGGCTAACTCAGGGGAATCCCAAAACTCAGAGGCCACTGTTAGAATCTTGGAACAAAGACCAAGTGAACATCTTAAAAGACAAACTCGTCCAACTTAAAACTAAATTGGCTAAAGGAGAGATTAATTGTTTCATGCAGTGGTGGGAAGATGCAAATCATAGGTAAATAGAATCAAAACTCGACTCTCTCTAAAATTCAAATAATAAGTTAAAAGCTTTATTGAAAACCTCCTCTTCCACCACCAGACTGAACGCTCCCCTTTACCCCGTTCTCCGAGAAAACTTGGATCCATCCCAACCCCCTTCATACTCCCATCTCATTGTAAAAAAGAACAAAAAAAGCCCCTTGTTAAATTCTGGGAACGACGATAAAGAAGATGCATTAATTGGCTTGGCAGCCTTGCGTCGGATCAATAGACGGTCACCAACCTCCCCAGTTCAGAAACAACTCCCAGGGATCTCCAGTTCAAACCAGTCCGAATCGTCCAATACTGCCCAGACCCATTCCTCTGGTACCGCTCCAACCCATAAAGAAAAAAAAAAACATTCCCCCAAAACCCTCCAATCTGCCTGACTCCTCTGCTTTCCCCCATACATGCAAAAATAGCCTGAATACTGATTGGGCCCAATGCTTGCACTCTGGCTCTAAAACTATCCAGGCTTCCCTCCGAATCTTGCATGCTGGGGGCCAACAAAAGCTATAAACCCTGGACTCGTACAGCGCTCCATTCAGTTGTAAAAGGCTTTCCAAAGCCCCTGGAAAATCCTACTAAATTTGCAGAGAAATTTTTGTTAGTGTGCAACACCTATGAACCCTCTGAGGCAGACCTCCTGCAGTGTGCAAGCTACTTGTAACCCCTAGCGAGCATAACAAATGGCTCACAGCAGCCAATTGGCCCGTCAGTGAGCAACACTCTACTTTGCCAGACACTGGTCCTGACGCTGAATACCGAAAGAAAAAAAAAAAAAAGAAAGTAAAAACCGAGCTAAAAACCTACATAAGTATGGACTCCTAAAACCAACTGAACAGCCATACATTGCTGTAAACAGCGACAGGAAAAAAAGCCTGGGCGACTATCGCACCCAGCTGACTGATGTTTTTCTGCAACATTCTGGTATACAGCAGCCGGGTGAAAATGGACAGGGTGCCCTGGCTCATGCGTTTGTTAATGGCTCCTACCTGCTATTGGCAATATGCTAAAGCAAATAAGTGTTAGGTGAAAGACCAAAACCATGAACAAATTGCAAGTAGTGGCAGAGCACTGCCACCGCACTCTAAAAGGAAAGAAGAAACAGTCCTCCCAAAAGATAATGGCCCAGGGCAGGGCAAACAGTACCAGCGACAGGGACGTGGTCACGGGAGGGGCCATAAAACTGAATTTTCGGGTTTTTAAAATGTTTGTAATTATTGTAAGCAGCCCGGACATTGAAAAAACAAGTGTCCGCGCCGGCCTAATAGCTCTGTAAACGACCAGTTAGACCCCCTGTCGGCACAGCCCGACAGTCCCCAGTCTTACTTTGTCCCACAGCAATAACGGAACGCCGGGGAACCTCAGGAAATTTTAGCTCCTTTACTATCTCTCACTCCCACGGGTAAATGTGTTTTACTATCAATAATCTTTCTCTCCCTTTCCTGTTGTCCCTAACCCAATAACAATTCTGGCTTCTATCCCACCAGGTGCAACTCATTTTACTGTTTTTAATTTGTGCTCTGCTTTCTTTTCTGTCCCGGTTCACCCTGACTCCCAGTATCTTTTTGCCTTTTCTTACAAGGGGCAACAGTACACATGGACCACGCGCCCTCAGGGGTATACTAAAAGCCCATCTTACTTTCCCCAAGCATTAGCCCAAGACCTCGCTGACCTTGTTTTCCGGTCCGGGTCCACACTAGTCCAATATGTAAATAATCTACTCCTCTGTTCCCCTTTGTGGTCTGCCTCAGAAACTAATTCTTTAGTTGTCCTTACTGCCCTAAGGGTCACAAGGCTTCTTGCTCTAAGCTACAGCTCTGTCAAGCCTCTGTCACATACCTTGGCTTTCTCCTCTCCCAGGCTTCCCGTACACTTTCTCCTGCCCGTGTCCAAGCTATCCTTAGCTTTCAAAAGTTTTTGGGCATGGCTGGATTTTGCAGGCAATAAATTCCCCAATATGCCTCACTTGCAAAACCTCTCCAGAAACTCACTCGATTCTCTGTTCCTGACCCCATGCCGTGGCCCCCTGAGGCCAACTTTGCCTTTGTTTCCCTCAAACAGGGTTTGGCTTCTGCCCCCTCTTTAGGGCTGCCTAACTATTCTAAGCCTTTTACCCTTTTCTGCCACAAACAATCTCGGTGTGCACTTAAAGTTCTCACTCAGATGCACGGAGACAAGAACCGCTCAGTGGCTTATTTCTCTGCCACTTTAAACCCTGTTGCCCAAGGCTTGCACCCCTGCCTGCGCGCTGTGGCTGCCGCGGCGCGCCTAGTCGAAATGTCTAAATCCCTTGTCCTCCACTTTCCTCTTACCCTCATGGTCCCTCACTAACCTCACCCTGCTCCAAAACTCTGCCCCAGGAAGTTGAAGTCAGCAAAATTCATACAGGAAATAGAACACAAATGTTTAATAGTGATGGTAATTTACCATTGAAAGAGATTAGCAAAAGATATGGTACATTCTCCATCACTGGAGTTTATAAACCACAATTGAATGTCTTTCTAAAACACATGTTCTAGTTCAATCACAATTTATTAAACTAGATGGAGGAATTACTGGTGAAATGGTTAATGGTTCCTTTAACCTTAAAATCTATGAACAGGCTTGGAGGGTTATATTAATAAGTATTCTCCCAAAGGGGAGATGAAAGTAGTTCCTGAGATTGTATATATTGAATGAACCTGAAGGCTCTGCTAGTGCATCACTTATGCCTAAAGCAGGCCCTGAGGTCAGGGCTGAGGAACATTAGTAGGGCAATGCATTTACCACTTAGGTGTCTGTTCTCAGGGAATCAGAGGACATCAGTCTCCAGGGCTGTTGAGCCAATGCTTTCCATTAGCATGAAATTCAGTCAAAAA
The DNA here is from genome assembly GCF_027887155.1 of Malaclemys terrapin pileata. Taxonomy (NCBI): domain Eukaryota; kingdom Metazoa; phylum Chordata; order Testudines; family Emydidae; genus Malaclemys; species Malaclemys terrapin. The sequence goes on along the minus strand of NC_071507.1, from coordinate 179,099,006 downwards.
GAAAATCACTCAGACAAATATGACTTTATAGTTTGGATTGACATTTGGGAGAGTGCACTGAGTAGGACCAAAAATAATCCCCGTGTCTGTGGGCCAGGCAGAGGTGCAATTGCACAGGGACTGCCCTCTGACTATTCACTAGGGTGCAGAGCATCCAAATGGGGGTGGGGAGTGAGAAAGGCCTTGTCTTTGCTTTCTAAACACTGGCCTGTGGAGCAGAAGCAGTGCATTGTGGGGAGGGAGGGAGAATATGGTGCACCCCATAGAGGTATATAGCGCTGTATAGCGCAATCCTTCCTCTGGAGTGGTGTAGTTCTGTCTTGTGCTTTAAACTCACTTTGTTAGGAACCAAGAGCCAAATTCTGCAGCCCTTACTTAGTTAAAACTCCCTTGAAGCTAATTGATCTTAATTATAGCAGAGATTTTATAAATAGCCAAATTGAAAAACAAATAATTCTTTGGCTCACTCACTAGACAGCCTTATATAACAACAATGGTCTGCATTTTTATCAAGAATATTACTCCAGATATCAAATATCCCTCAAATAATCCGGTAATATCAGTCTTTCATCAGAAGATTGCTTGCTTAATCCCATGTAGGCAGTGACAAATGCCACATTGTGTCTGACGTGGCCATTTCTCTTGCTCTCTCTCATTATATTCATTTGGAATAAAAATGCAGTCTACCCTGCTGAGTAACCTTTACAATGGGTAGTGCTTCTGGGATGTGGTTCCAAAAAAGACAGAGCAATTCAGACTTCATTTGAACAGAAACCAATTATTTTAACTGGATAGCATTTCCATAGCAAATGTAATCATTTAGTACTGAAACATGAATCATTGCTAATTATTATTTTGAATATAATTTCTCAGCACCAAAAAGTGTGCTAGATGCCTGCCAGCACAAATTAATAGCACATTGCTCCTGGTCCAAAAAGCTTACAATCTAAGGTCCCAATCCTGCAAAGATCATTCAAAGTCAAGAGGACTTAGGTTCCTAAAGGCTAGATCTGAAAGGGGACTTAAAATCAGCATTGCCAAGCCTAATGTTTAATTACCCTGCTGCCTAGTGGAATCCACAGCCCTGGGTTAGGCAGCCCGTACAATGCATAGGGAGAATGTAGCCCCTAAGAATGAGATCCACAAAAGCCTGCAAGCTGAGCAGGGAGCTATCTAAAATAGCCAATAGAAAATGTGTGTGCCTGAGTCCCACCTCTCAAAGAAAGTTAAGTGCCTAAATCTGGGTCTGAAGAAGGCCTGTGTTCAGGAATTGCAGCTATAAACCTCTCCTGGTGTTAGGCACTTAAGCCTCACCTTGCAAAAACAAACGAACAAAGAGGAGGGGCTGCTGCCACCTGTTTCTGGTTAGGGCACTCACCCAGAATGTAGGAAGACCTGGGTTCAAATTGCCCCTCTGCCTGATGTAGAGCAGGGATTTGAAGTAGGTCTGCTACTTCTCAGGTAAGGACCCTAACCCCTGGGCTGTGTCTCAAACTCTCTTGCTGAAAGTCTTCTGCTTTGTCTAAGGGTATGTCTACACTACGAAATTAGTTCGAATTTATAGAAGCCGGTTTTATTGAAATCGGTTGTATACAGCCGATTGTGTATGTCCACACAATAAAATGCTCTAGGTGCTCTAGTCGGCAGACCGCGTCCACAGTACGAGGCTAGCGTCGACTTCCGGAGCATTGCACTATGGGTAGCTATCCCACAGCTATCCCACAGTTCCCGCAGTCTCCGCCGCCCCTTGGAATTCTGGGTTGAGATCCCAATGCCCGGATGATGCAAAACAGTGTCGCGGGCGGTTCTGGGTACATGTCGTCAGGCCCCTCCCTCCCCCGTCACAGCAACGGCAGACAATAGATTCGCGCCTTTTTACCTGGGTTACCTGGGTTACCTGTGCAGACAACATGGAGCCCGCTCAGCACAGCTGAGCTCACCGTCACCATATGTCCTCTGGGTGCCGGCAGACGTGGGACTGCATTGCTACACAGCAGCAGCTGCTAACTGCCTTTTGGCAGTAGACGGTGTAGCATGAGTGATAGCCGTGGGGCTGGCAGCCGTAGGGCTGCATTGCACCAGCCCCTTCCAGGCGATGGTATATTATGACTGGTACCCGTCGTCGTCGTACTGGAGTGGCTGTCAATCATGGCCACCTGGGCAGACATGCTACTGTCTCGATGATGACGGTTACCAGTCATAATGTACTATTTTCTGCCAATTGCCCAATATTGTCTGCTAAGCACCCAGAAGAGGCCGAGGGCGATGCTGGGTGCTGGCGGACGTGGGGCTGGCAGACATGGGGCTGCATTGCTACACAGCAGCAGCCCCTTGCCTTTTGGCAGATGATGGTATATTATGATTGGTACCCATCATCATCATACTGGTATGGCTGTCACTCATGCTGCAGCGTCGGCTGCCACCTTAAGATGTAAAAAATAGATTTATTCTGTGTTCATTTGCTTCCCCTTCCTCCGTGAAATCAACGGCCTGCTAAGCCCAGGGTTTCCAGTTTAATCTTTGGGGGGACCATTCTGTGTGACAGTTGTTTGTGTTTCTCCCTGTTCCTGTACCTGTACGCCATGTCGTCACTTGGCCCTCCCTCCCTCCCTCCCTCCCTCCCGCCCTCCTTCTCCTGGTCCATCAGATACTACTTTCGCGCCTTTTTTCTGACCAGGCGCCATAGCTAGCACTGGGATCATGGAGCCCGCTCAGATCACCGCGGCAGTTATGAGCACTATGAACACCACGCGCATTGTCCTGGAGTATATGCAGAGCCAGAACATGCCAAGGCGAAACCCGGACCAGGCGAGGAGGCGATTGCAGCACGGCGACGAGAGTGATGAGGAAATTGACATGGCCATAGACCTCTCACAAGGCACAGGCCCCAGCAATGTGGAAATCATGGTGTCACTGGGGCAGGTTGATACCGTGGAACGCCGATTCTGGGCCCGGGAAACAAGCACAGACTGGTGGGATCGCATCGTGCTGCAGGTATGGGACGATTCCCAGTGGCTGCGAAACTTTCGCATGCGTAAGGCCACTTTCATGGAACTTTGTGACTTGCTTTCCCCTGCCCTGAAGCGCCAGAATACCAAGATGAGAGCAGCCCTCACAGTTGAGAAGCGAGTGGCGATAGCCCTGTGGAAGCTTGCAACGCCAGACAGCTACCGGTCAGTCGGGAATCAATTTGGAGTGGGCAAATCTACGGTGGGGGCTGCTGTGATCCAATTTGCCAGGGCAATGAAAGACCTGGTGATAGCAAGGGTAGTGACTCTGGGCAACGTGCAGTCAATAGTGGATGGTTTTGCTGAAATGGGATTCCCAAACTGTGGCGGGGCCATAGACGGAACCCATATCCCTATCTTGTCACCGGAGCACCAAGCCACCGACTACGTAAACCGCAAGGGGTACTTTTCAATGCTGCTGCAAGCCCTGGTGGATCACAAGGGACGTTTCACCAACATCAACGTGGGATGGCCGGGAAAGGTACATGATGCTCGCGTCTTCAGGAACTCTGCTCTGTTTCGAAAGCTGGAGGAAGGGACTTTCTTCCCGGACCAGAAAGTGACCATTGGGGATGTTGAAATGCCTATCGTGATCCTTGGGGACCCAGCCTACCCCTTAATGCCATGGCTCATGAAGCCGTACACAGGCAGCCTGGACAGGAGTCAGGACCTGTTCAACTACAGGCTGAGCAAGTGCCGAATGGTGGTGGAATGTGCATTTGGACGTTTAAAAGCGCGCTGGCGCAGCTTACTGACTCGCTCAGACCTCAGCGAAAAGAATATCCCTATTGTTATTGCTGCTTGCTGTGCGCTCCACAATATCTGTGAGAGTAAGGGGGAGACCTTTATGGCGGGGTGGGAGGTTGAGGCAACTCGCCTGGCCGCTGATTACGCGCAGCCAGACACCAGGGCGGTTAGAGGAGCACAGCAGGGCGCGGTGCGCATCAGAGAAGCTTTGAAAACGAGTTTTGTGACTGGCCAGGCTACTGTGTGAAACTTCTGTTTGTTTCTCCTTGATGAACCCTCCAACCCCCCCCCCCGACCCGGTTCACTCTACTTCCCTGTAAACCAACCACCCCACCCCACCCTCCCCTCCCCCTTGCAGAGGCAATAAAGTCATTGTTTTTTCACATTCATGCATTCTTTATTAGTTCCTTACAGAGGTAGGGGGATAATTGCCAAGGTAGCCTGGGATGGGTGGGGGAGGAGGGATGGAAAAGGACACACTGCATTTTAAAACTTTAACTCTTATTGAAGCCCAGCCTTCTGATGCTTGGGCGATCATCTGGGGTGGAGTGACTGGGTGGACGGAGGCCCCCCCACCGTGTTCTTGGGCGTCTGGGTGAAGAGGCTATGGAACTTGGGGAGGAGGGCTGTTGGTTACACAGGGGCTGTAGCGGCGGTCTCTGCTCCTGCTGCCTTTCCTGCAACTCAACCATACGCTCGAGCATATCACTTTGATGCTCCAGCAGACGGAGCATTGCCTCTTGCCGTCTGTCTGCAAGCTGACGCCACCTATCGTCTTCAGCCCGCCACCTCTCCTCTCGTTCATGTTGGGCTTTTCTCATCTCCGACATTGACTGCCTCCACGCATTCTGCTGTGCTCTATCAGCCTGGGCGGACATCTGCAGCTCCGTGAACATCTCGTCCCTCGTCTTACGTTTTCTCTTTCTAATGTTCACGAGCCTCTGCGAAGGAGAAACATTTGCAGCTGGTGGAGGAGAAGGGAGAGGTGGTTAAAAAGGACACATTTTAGGGAACAATGGGTACACTCTTTCATTACAAGGTCGCATATTTCGGCTTGCAGGCAGCCATCGTAGGCCACAGTGTTTTGGCTTTTTTAACCTTCTTAACATGCGGGAAAGGTTGCAAACAGCAGCGCATTTCCCATATCAAGGATGAATTGGGTTGTCCATTTAAAATGGGGTTTCAATGTAAAAGGAGGGGGCTGCGGTTTCCCGGTTAACATGCGGCACAAACACAAGTAAACCCCCCCCCCCCCACACACACACGATTCTCTGGGATGATCACTTCACCCCTCCCCCCCACCGCGTGGTTAACAGCGGGGAACATTTCTGGTCAGAAGAGCAGGAACGGGCGCCTCTGAATGTCCCCCTTAATAAAATCACCCCATTTCAACCAGGAGAGCTTTCTGGAGATGTCCCTGGAGGATTTCCGCCCCATCCCCATACACGTTAACAGACTTGCTTGCTTTTTTTTTGTAATGTTTACAAATATTTACAAAGTTACACTCACCAGAGGTCTCCTGTGTGCCCTGAGGGTCTTGGGTGAGTTCGGGGGTTACTGGTTCCAGGTCCAGGGTCACAAACATATCCTGGCTGTTGGGGAAACCGGTTTCTCCGCTTCCTTGCTGCTGTGAGCTACCTACAGTACCTCCATCGTCATCTTCCTCGTTCCCCGAACCGTCTTCCCTGTGTGTTTCTCCAGTGAGAGAGTCATAGCACACGGTTGGGGTAGTGGTGGCTGCACCCCCTAGGATCGCATGCAGCTCCGCGTAGTAGCGGCAAGTTTGCGGCTCTGCCCCGGACCTTCCGTTTGCTTCTCTGGCTTTGTGGTAGGCTTGCCTTAGCTCCTTAATTTTCACGCGGCACTGCTGTGTGTCCCTGTTATGGCCTCGGTCCTTCATGGCCTTGGAGATCTTTTCTAATACTTTTCCATTTCTTTTACTGCTACGGAGTTCAGCTATCACTGCTTCATCTCCCCATATGGCGAGCAGATCTCGTACCTCCCGTTCGGTCCATGCTGGAGCTCTTTTGCGATCCTGGGAGGACTCCATGACGGTTACCTGTGCTGATGAGCTCTGCGTGGTCACCTGTGCTCTCCACGCTGGGCAAACAGGAAATGAAATTCAAACCTTCGCGGGTCTTTTCCTGTCTACCTGGTCAGTGCATCTGAGTTGAGAGCGCTGTCCAGAGCGGTCACAATGAAGCACTGTGGGATAGCTCCCGGAGGCCAATAACATCGAATTCCGTCCACACTACCCCAATTCCGACCCGCAAAGGCCGGTTTTATCGCTAATCCCCTCGTCGGAGGTGGTGTAAAGAAACCGGTTTAAAGGACCCTTTAATTCGAAAGAAAGGGCCTCGTTGTGTGGACGTGTCCAGGCTTAATTCGGTTTAACGCTGCTAAAGTCGACCTAAACCCGTAGTGTAGACCAGGCCTAAGTCACTGTGTAATCAGTGGACCCAGGTGTTGAATTTGGGTGTTTAACATCCCAGCTAACTGCCCTAATAACTGGGCAATATAGTCACCCACTTTTTCTCTGGCCCAATGACTATTACATATTTCAGGACTGAGGTGGCTGTGTATATGCCCACCAACAGATATGTAGGTGCCAAGGGGACTTTACCAGTGGAGTCTTAGTTGCCTAGGGGCTTTAGGTGCCTACAGTGTTAAATGGCAGCTGAGATTGAGGTTATATGTTTTGGACATAGGCATCTAAAGTGGCAGTTAGGTGTCACACTTTTTTCACATGGTATTCCAAAATTGATTGGTGTTTTGGCTTTTTGAGGTCATTATATAAATATGCCATTCGCTTTGCCAAAAATCACAAAGTGATGGTCCAACAGACAAGATGTCTTTGGATTTTAAGTATGTATTAATTTATACTGTCTCAATCTGTTTGGCTGGAATTATTTAAATTAACATTTCCCGTCAATGGATTGGAACGCCAGTCTCAAGAGACAGCTACCCATGGACATCTTACCCTATTTCCAACCATCGCTAATATTTCAGCAATCTAAAAGGGAAAACAAAAGTCCTTACTGAAAATTTCACTTGTCGAGTGGTATGTTACCTATCTTCGTTTAATAGGTTAACGTATGGATGCAGGGATCATACTGATTAGAGACTCAGGTTTTTGCTTTATAAGGCTTCAAGATAATGGATGAACATAGTATTAAGCTGCCCCTCATGCATAATCCTTGCCTTTAATTGTGATCAGGGCTGGCAGAGTGAGGGGCAATTTGTCAGAGACTGGTTGGAGTCCATTGTTTGCTAGAGCATGGTTAGAGTCACAAGGGTCCATTCAGCATCAACATGCTGTAAATTACGTGCTCATCTTTGTGGCCACTGATCAGCTGCATGAAAAAAGCAGTTATCCTCCCTGCAGATAAAAACTGAAATAAATGCTCTCCCTTAAAAGCTCAATAAATTCTCAGGCCTGGCAAGCATTACTGATGTCCTTACATTCACTAGTGTTGCTTGGAAAGGAAGATATATTTGTCTTAGCAAGCATCATGATGCTGGCTCTGTGGAAGAGAAGACATATGTATTTAGGAAAGCAGGTTTGAACTAATATAAATGGTGAATTCTCTGTAACTTGAAGTCTTTAAAACATGATTTGAGGACTTCAGTAACTCAGCTAGAGGTTATGGGTCTATTACAGGAGTAGGTGGGTGAGGTCCTGTGGCCCGCAATGTGCTGGATTAGATGATCACGATGGTCCCTTCTGGCCTTAAAGTCTATGACAAAGGTACATAGGACAGCTAAGCATGGAGTGCTCCTCATTGCTATCTGTAAATAATGAACGATTGGATTCTTTCAAATATAACTTAATATAGTTTCAGATATAATTTTTATAAAATGTATGCATTAATTGTTATGTACCCCATGTAATATACCTGAACACATTCTGCAAAAATTAAAACAATAGCAAACACTAATGGAGTCAATATGTCCAGCAAAAACAATCTGCTCATCCTTTCCCAGCAACAGCAAATACTATGCCACTTAGAAGGCCAGATTAAACAGGTGTGTCTTGCATTGCATCCTAACGTCTGGCTGTTGTGGATTGCAAGGAGAAAGTGAGTTCCAACAAGTGAGGGGCTTCCATCTGCTCAGAACAGCCTGCTGCTTGTCCCTAGGAGTCCAACCTTGGGGGCAATAAGCAACGGTGACCGAGCTGAATGCAATCAATAGTACGGGGGAGAGGGGATATAATACAGTATGTTGTATGAACAAATGTCTTAAACAAGTATAATGATATTTAAATCGATCTAGAAAAGATATGAAAATGAGACCGGTGACTAAAAGAAATAAGCAAGTGAATAAACAGGACAGATGAGGGATTAAAAGGAAAGAGGACCTAGAGAGAAGGAAAGATAGGTAAGGGTTGGATATATACATAGCTTCCAAAATTTTAGATCTCATGCAAAAAAGTCATTGATGAGGGTGTTTAAGCAGTTTGCAGAGCAGCAGACTATAGTGTACATACATATGACCACTCCCCTTAACTTCATTCGCAAGTGATATAATCACTCAAGGGGAGTGGTCATATGTATGTACACTATAGTTAATTTTGAAAATGGAATTTAGGCTCCTAAGTCACTTAGGTGCTTTTGAAAATGCTTCTATTCGAGACATCCATATATATATATAATTCAGATGGAACCTTTACAAGCATGCAGTCATATGCGTGTTTGCTGGACTTGTGCATCCATTGAACAAAAGTCCCACCCTCGTACAAATTTCATGGGGAAAAAACGTAAGGGCTGAATGTTTTGCCAGGCTAAAATACAGGCCACCTACCAAATAGGCTTCTCCTCTTTCCTCAGAAAGGAAGGCAGCTGGAAGTTCGCCACTGGCAGTTAGGCTCAAATGGATCCAATGTTGAGGCAGTTACTCCTGCCTTAGTGTGGAGTGGAACGAGGAGGGAGATGGTGAGCACTTGCCTGCCTCCCCTGTTACTGGGGCATAGGAGGACCATAGATGTTTGTCTGCACTTGGGGTGTGGTCTGAAACAGAGGAAGGAGGGTTGGCATGTACTGGAGAGGAAGCATGTGTTTGTATCATGGTATCCTGGCCTGTGTCCCAGCCTGCCTATCCCTGGTATCATTTGCTAATAAAGGCACCATTCAGGTTTTGATTAGAAACAGAAATTGTTCAGAAAACCTTTTAAAAATCAGAACTGTTTCCTAAAATATACAAATGAACCATTAGTTCCTCACTTCAAATCAATAGAATTGTCTGGGTCTGTGGCACATTCCTGGTCAGATGACAAGCTCGTTGTCAGCTCAGGAGTCCAGGGCAGCCAGCACAAGCGCAGAACATGTCTGAGGCCTATTGCTGAGTACTGGCCAGTTGCCTCTAATGGACCTGCCCCTCTGAGTCACCCTCAAGTCTTTGCTCTGGGAATTGGGGCTTCTTGATTCTTCCCTTCAATGTGTGTGCTATGGGCAGTTCTACAGACCCTCGATGGGGGAGGTAGCTTGAACCAGAGATGAGGATCATGTTCTTTCACTCAGATCAAAAGTGGGAAAGGCTGAACAGCTGCTGCTGACATCCACTTAGGGATGGCAGCTGTGGGAATGCACATGCCCCACCTTTCTTGCCCAGCCTGTGTATAGCATGGTGAGAGTGCTGGCAAATGAAAGATGTTTACAACAGAAAATGATGGCAGGCAGAGGCTCAAAGTAAAGCCTGCTGAGCCACAATAACTGTGCTTATCCTAGGTAGAGGCAAAAGATGAGACTGGAGAGGGAGGATGCTCTTAAATGCAGACCACACATCCTGGCTGTTCAGAATCTGAACCCAGAGCTGAATATTGAAAATGGAAGTGAATCTTTAAAATGGCTGTCACCAAACCTCCAGGTCTGAAAACACTCATATCTGGGGGCAGGACAGGAATGTTAAAAACCACAATCTGAACCTTTCCAGAGGAGAGGTGGAACTAGAGCCTCTGGTGTGAGTGAGCAGGATGGGGTGGAAAGTGGGTGAAGCCTTGCTTCTGCCCTTTAACACCCTGGCTGGCATAGTGATGCCAATAGGCCAGGGAGAGAATGCTGCACCAGGTATAGACGTCTCAGAGTCACAGCTTGCCTTCCATTCTGGTTTAGGGACAGTTCAAACAGAACTCATGGCAAAACTACAGCTGAGCCCTTAATAATAGTGAAATCTGCCTACGTTTGCTCTTACTTTCACTTGATACTGATTATTTCTTGAAGTTCTAGGCAGCACAGGTCTGTTGTCTAATATCATAAAAACATTATGGGCATCTAATGTTCTCTAATGTCTTTATTGTAGCAGATTGCTCTTTGATAGGCCAGTTGTTAACAAGCTCTCTTGTAAAGGAATGTTTAACAACAAGAGTACAAGTGTAAATTCTACCTCATTCTTCCACCTCAGCCAAGTCCCACTGGAACAACCATAATTCTGTCAGGAGACAGCCTGACTGCCTGTGATGATGTTTGGCATGAGTCAGAGTGGGGGCAGGAAATTAAAATTTAATCAAGAAACACAATGTAAGGATCATCAATTTAAAAAAAAAATCACACTGTCATGTGAAAATTGTTTTACCAGCCACTGTAACAACCAAGATTACCATAACTGAACGGGATCAGAGGCAAAATATTTTTCTCCACTTTATTTACACTGTGGGTTTGCAAGGAGACTGTATGCAATAAGTTTCACTGTAATCGGCTTCTCCTGTTTACATCATATATTTTATACATAAGACACAGTGAAACAGAGTCTAAATGGTCCAAAGTAGTGCTATTAATTATTTGCATTGCAGTAGAGTCTAGAAATTTTCACAATGGTCCCTTCTGGCCTTAGAATCTATGTATCCCAATCAGGGATAGGGGCTCACATTGTGTTAAGTACTGTACATACACACACAGACAGTATGGGTCCTGGCCAAGGAACTCACAATTTAAGTGTGCGAATCATTTCCCCCCATTGTACACATGGGTTTTTTTTGATGTTTTCGTTTTACACAGCAACGGGCAAGAAAGCCTTTTAAAAGATAGGAAAATATGGTTGTGAACCCACAAAAATTGGTAGGGGATTTGAAGGCAGGTGTAAATACCTGAAACTGCTTAATTCAATTTTTTTAATTACTAGATTTAAATTGATACACTGAAGTAAATGATTCCTAATAATATAATATCATTAATGGTTATAAAGTGCTTTGAGATTCTCAGATGAATGATTCAATAGAAGTAAACAAACAAACCTAAATTAATTTGACAATTATTCTATAAACCAAATTCATTCGTTGTGTGAAACACAAGGTATGTCTGTTACTGAACTGCAACTAAACCAAAAGTGAACTGGATAACAAAATGGCCAAATTGTCTGACTAGATATGTTATTATGCAGACCATTTCTTTTGTTTAATCTGACCTTTTCTTCTCTCTGTTCTTCATAATCTCCCTTTTAATTAGCCTGTTGATTGGGGAATTTCACACAGACCAGGCTGAAGGGAAAATCCCTTCCTCTTTTAAGGAGAGGTAGGGAAGGGGGGATGTCTGGAATCTAACTCCCTTGGGGTCTCAGCCAAACAGGCACAGACTTAGGAGTTTTCTCCCATAAATGTATCACTGGCAGGATTGCAGTTAGACAGACACCTGAAAAATGCCTTAGGACCTGAGTAGAGAACTAAAAGTGCGTATTAAATTTATGACACAGAGTGCAGAAAACATCATGGTTATTGTGACAGAGGGTCTGGGTTCTGTCAGTAATTTATATTTCAAAGCAAGAGAAGGTGGGCAAGAGGGATTTATAATTAGGAAAATCCATTCTGCCTATTTGAGAGGGCACTATACAAACTGAATCCAGCCAGAGTGAAGGCATGATCTAATACCTGTAGCCAAGAACATGAAAATGCAAATCAGAATTCATTGACCTTGACTGGTGAACATCGCTAAGTCATTGAATTACATATGTGAAATACAGTAGTTGGAGCCAGGAAGATGGGTAGTGTGGCTGTTATCAGAATAACGAGGACAATCATCCCCATCCTCGTGCAATTTTTGCATTTCCTCCTGCAACTGACCAAACACTGTGTTGTAGCCATGCTGATGTATCTTCGCTCCCCCCTGTAATAAATAAAGTGTGTGTGTGTGGGGGGGGAGCTCCCTTTGATGGACACCCAGCCAGCCAGTTAGCTGTAAAATCCCTCCTGGTAGCTACAGACTAACACGGCTACCCCCTGATTCCTGGTAGCAGTTATTTACTTGCTTTACCTGTAAAGGGTTAAAAAGTCTCTCAGGTAAAGGGGGAAAAAAGTGGGCACCTGACCAAAAGAGCCAATGGGAAGGTAGAACTTTTTAAAATTGGGAAAGAAACTTTCCCTTTGTCTGTTCTCTCTGGGCTCTCATAAGCAGCTAAACCAGGTATGATTACAAGTCATCAGATCATGCCTAGAACTACTTATCTGAACTCCAATGTGTAACTACATCAGAATATTAACTAGATGCGATTAGGGTTATTTCTTTTATTTCTTATTGGCTTGCAGACTCCTCTGTGCTAACACCAGATGCTTTTGTTGCTTGTAACCCTAAGAAAGCTATTTTGGGTGCTTGATTTTTGGAATTGCTCTTTTAAAATCTAGCAAAAGCCTAAGTTCTAGAAAGAAAATACATCTTTTTGTTTTTAATAAAATTTACCTTTTTTAAGAACAGGGTTGGATTTTTGGTGTCTTAAGAGGTTTGTGCATGTTGTTTGATTAGCTGGTAGCCACAACTAATTTCCTTTGTTTCCTGTTTCAGCTCTTCCCTGGGGGGAGTGGAGGTGACAAGCCACAGGGAGGAATTTCCAAGTGCTCCTTCCTGGGTTCAAAGTGGGTTTTGTTGCATTTGGGTGGTGGCAGCGTTTACCAAGGCAAGGTCAGAGAAAAGCTGTAACCTGAGGGAGTTTAATAAAAGCCTGGAGTGGCAAGTATTAATTTTTAAAATCCGTGCGGGCCCCCACCTTTTGCACTCAGAGTGACAGAGTTGGGATTCAGCCTTGACACCCCCTCACTTGAGAGCTGACTTGGATCAAGGAACTTGATAAGCAGGTGTGGAGGAGATGGGAAAGGATCTTTGAGACACAGAAGGGAAAGGCTGCATCAGCCTATCTGCAGATGGTCTGAGGGGACTGATTTGAAGAGATGTAAGATTTTTCTGTTCCCTGAATATCTAATCAAAGGGAAGCATACTGCTCAGGGCTTTGCAAAGTGTTCAGATGAGGGTTTTTTTGGTTAGTTTTTGTAAGCCATTTTGTTTTACTATAATCTTCTCTCTTCTTTTAATCTTTTTAAAAATAAAAACTACTGTTGAAGGGGTAATTTCACACACCTGGCCCCAAAGAGATGAGAATTCCTCAACCTCTAAGGAGTGGTGCTGAATAGTAAGGTGTTTCTGGAGCCTCAGTCCCAACCAGAGGTCTCAGGGTGAAATCCTGGCCACATCGCAATCAGTGGCAAATCTCCCACTTACTTTAGTGGGCCTGTATTTCACTTGTCGTCAACAGGCACCAACAAAGATGTGCTCTCCTATTGATGTGTGTCACCAAAGGGATATGGGTCACACACAAGGGGAGAAGAACTACAGAGATGCAAGGTGACGATGGGGGTGCAGGTGACAGTTACAGTAATTCACTGTAGTGTCTTCGTAGTCATTCGCTGTTTCACATATTGAAGCTTCAATTGCTAGTGCATGTAGTGGTTGTTAAGTGTGCACAGTCTGAAGCTCTCTCAAGTTTTTAGGACAGCTCCCCAGGCTGCGTGAAGCAGTGTTTCTCCATTGACTGAAATGGAGTCCACCATTGGATCTGGTTCATGTAACTAGCTCACAAGTTTTATCGTGAGTAAATTGGACTTCACAGTACAAGGACTGGCCTTTTAAAACAAAAGAAATACTGTGGTCATGAGTGAAGAGTAGCACCTCCTGAAAACGTATTCAGTTAAAACTTGTATGCGATTGCTGTTCATTTGGTAAGAAAAAATTAGATGTCAGAAAAGCCAGCAAAAGCTTTTACCCAGAGTGATTTGATGGCATTTTGTATTGATGGAATGCTGCCCTCTGGGCCTGTAATCCTAAAATATAATGTAGATACTCTCTGAAGTAAGACATCTTTAGAAATATGGTTGGAGAGAGACTGCAGAGCTACATAGATTGGAGCATAGTGTCTTCCCAAATAAACACAGCACAATTGATCTTGACGTGTACTATATTGTTCTTATCTGAAAGAAATTGAATACAGAGCCTCTTGCAGCAATTGAAAATAAGTCTAGTGAAACACATAGGGTTACACTCCCAGGGCACAGACTGTGGATTAAAGTTTTGAAGTGCAAATTCTTTTACATTGTTTTTGACAGAATTCTGCTTTTAAACTGCACAAAGGTTCAGCTTTCACTTTGATCCTGATAAGCCTTATTAATTTATTTTGATTTATTTCTAGGCACTTGTATGGCACTCATTACTGTACCTGAAGTGTCTTATTGCTTCACAAACATTAAAGAATTTACTCATGCGAGTAAAGGAAGTATTACTACTCCATTTTAAAGACAAGGAAACTGAGGCAAAAAGATGAAGGCCAAACTCCAGTGCCTAAAATAGGCACCAAAGTCTGAATTTAGGTACCAAATAAATGGTCTGATTTTCAGAGGTTCTGAGCTCCTGCAGCTCCCATTGACTCTATTGACGCTTATGAGCGCTCAGCACCTTTGAAAATCAGACCACTTACTCGGGAATTTAAATATAGATTCAGGTCCCCACTGTAAGATAATCAAGTTAAATGTCAGCCCAAAACCACACAGTAAGTCTGCATTCGAATAAGGAATAGAGCCCAGCTCTCTTGATTCCCAGGCCAGCTGTGCTCATTAGGTTGCCTGGAGACTGACTCTTCTGCAAGCCCTGATTCCTTCATTCATTTTGAGGGCATAATTTAACTGTAGCTCTTCTTTGTGTGAACTGCGGTTGTCTCGTCCCCTCCCCCCCACTCCGGTCGCCCTCCCCCCCCCCCACCATTGTAAACTGCACTGGAAGGCCTGCACTGGAGATTTCTTGAGAGAACCAACAGCTTTTTCCCTGACTGGAGACTTGTTCCTCACTGTACAACTATGCTTCATATGGCTGGAAGAACTTCTGGTGTCAGAAACATGGAGCTCACAGATAGGCCTTGAAGGGCAGAATCCCTCTGCCCATCTCCCAACCGTCTTAGAAAGACGCAACTTGAGAAGAGAATAGGTAACTCTCTCTGTTGAACTGTGTCTCAGAATGCCATATCTGTTCTCCCTCTAATCCCTGGCATTGTCCCACTACCCCTAAAGTCATCCATTCAGTGTTTATAGTCATGGGGAAGGAAGCAGGGATTTTCCTCCCACTCTGATGACATGGCAGCTCAAGCTACCTTTGCAACTCCCCAACTTTATGTTTTTATCTTGGATTTAACCCCAATTTTTTCCTGTTTGGAGTATGTACAATACATAGGAGAAGACTGAAAACTGATAATCTACGGTTGCCTCATGTAATTAAGTTGAGGAAGAGGTGTGCTGACTCCTCCTCAGGGTCCCACTATGGCAAGGAATGGAAGATACAGAGGCTGCCAGTCATGAAACAAAACATAAGAAGAACATAAGACAAGACCATGAAAGTTTAGAGTAAGAAATGGTGCCTCTCTCCCTTCCACTCATTCTTTGAGAAGATTATGCAATTTGAGTGGGATGAATTAGCCAAGGGCGAATGCTTCAGCAAGCATATATCAAAGTAATACCATCTTCTGAATGACAAACAAAGCCTCAAATAGAACAGGAGTACTTGTGGCACCTTAGAGACTAACAAATTTATTTGTGGGCTACAGCCCACTTCATCGAATGCAAGATTGGCTAGTTGGGAAAGACTAGTCTGGCCCATCTATCTGGCAGCCTGTATCACCAGGGAAGCCCAGGATGTTTACCATGAACTCAATGCTGAGGAGGCCAGGAGCTGCATTTCAGTGAAGGCTTCCCAAGATGGGTCATCAAGAGCAAAAAAATCTCTTGGTACTGCCCCTGGACTGAGACTAAGATTTCCTCCACCTCCAGCAACTCCTTTCCACTCTCTCCATTTTATACATGGCATCTAGGACCTGTAAGTTTAATGAGCCCCAATTTCATCTATTCTCCAGTCATTTACTCTAAGCCAGTCTGGATCCCCACTCTGATATGTCATGAAACCTGGGTTATGGGCTCTAGCCCTATCCAGAGAAGCCCAGCCAACCTGTCTGGGGGCTTCTGTGACCCAGATAGGTACTTTACCCCCACTTTCACAGTGGCTCTGGGACTCCCTGTGCAATCCTGTCCTTCTCAGAAGTTTTACGTTTATTTTCCATTCAGTCTTTTCCATCATCCTGTTCTCCTTTGTGTTTCCCTTGTTAGCTGCTGTGTGGGTTACAGTTGCACAAACAGAATGATTTATCAGTGAAGAGGTAATGCAGCCATTAAAAAGCATTACTGTGGCTAAAACAGAAACATGAAGATTATGACAATAGGTTCCCTGTTATCTGGCACTGTATGGACAGAAGAAAACAATGTATTTGCAGTGGACTATGGCTAATACACGTGGAAAGTCATTAGCTGGTATTGATGGGTTGAACGAATTAACAGAAATGAAAGATTGCAATGCTATAAATTAAAAACTGTTTTTTTTGTTTTGTTTTTTGTTTCTTTAAGATACTTCTCTTTCTGAGCAAGAGACCAAGAAACTGGAAAAGAAATGAGCAAATCTAGAGAATTTGAACATATATTCTTCATTTCAATTCTTTCTCACAAAACACTAAGAACTAAAGTTATTAAGAGTTTGGGCTAGATCCACAAAGAGATTTAGAGGTCTGACACTTTCGGAAGAACAAAGAAGTGGGAGTGCTAATAAACTTCCTCCTCTCTCAGCCTTTGAAGCCATCTCCCAGAGAGATATGCATATACAAGTTCAAACTGGATTCTCCAGAGACCAACAGACCAAAAAAAAAAAAAAAAAAAGACGCTTGGATAAAAATCTGGGTTTTAAATTGACTCAGGACCTTCCTCTTGATCCAGCAAATAAACAGGACCCCTAGTCCACTGAGGGGTGCAATCTTTAGGGGAGGTTTGGAAGGACTTGACCTACTGCCCCATAAGAATGTGTGCTTGTTCTTGGCAGAAGCTCTGATGAACTTATAACCACAAAGAAACCTGTATGGTGGGATTATGCCTGGTAAGCTTATCAGCATGTGTGTAGGTTCTTGTTATTGCTTTAATGTGCCTTTTTTTTTTTTTTTTGGTAATGCTTTTTACCTTAAGAATAAAGCAGCCTTGCTTAGAAATTACCGCACAGTTTTTTTCTATCTGTAGCAATCTCTCTGTTCTGACTTTCTGAGGAGAAAGCAAGCAGGCCTGTTTAGGCAGATTGTCTTTGCTGGGAAACACACCGAGAAGCAATGAATACAGAACAAATACCGAGGCACATGTGTATCTGGTGTTTACACATCTATTGAAACATGAACTCCATGCAATGATGTTTAGAGTTTATGCAAGCAGTTTGTATCTGTCAGGCTCTGCATGCTGCTTTACCTACTGTTTCAATATCATACTTAATCTTTAAGTTTCATTGCTGGATGTATATATTTCTGCTTAGTAACTGTAGCTTGAATAAAGAGAACTTCATCCTGTTATGCCAATTACTGCAAAACTGACATTGTGGCATTTTTGAAATACATATTTTACAAATCAGTATCGTTCTAATTCCCTAATTGGTGCAAGTACCAACAAAGCTGTGGATTTTGGATTAAACTGGGACTCGAAGCTTAATAATGATTTCCAGATTCAGATGACAGGCTTGCTCACCTCCAGAAAGTTCATCTGAAATTCACTCTCCTCCCCACTGAGAGCCACTTCTGTGCTTGCTGATCAAAATGAAAACCATAGAGGAGGCTTTTTGTATATAAAAAAAACTATTAGTATCTGGTATGAAAATGATGACCTACTTTCAGTAGACCTAACGTAATTTTAATCCAATTTTATCAAAAGCAAGAGGGACATTTTGTCCTTCTGTATGGTATGCATATGGGGCATGTTCTCTTAAAGCTCACACAACTTCCATGATTAACGAAAGTCATCCATGCATGCTGCTAGGAGAAGAGGTTCTGTAACAGAGTGTACAAATTTGATATTCAACTCACAATTACAACTGCCAGGAGCAAAGTCAGAGGTAGAAGTGACAGCAGAACTGTAGTAGGCACACCGGGGCAGGGGGTTGGGGTGTGGGAGGGAGTACGGGGTGTGGGAGGGGGTGCGGTGTGCAGGAAGGGGCTCAGGGCAAGGGATTGGGACAGAGGAGGGGTACGGGTTGTATGAGAAGGCTCAGGGAAGGGGATTGGGGTGCAGGAGAGGTGCGAGGTGTAGGCAGTGGGCTTAGGGCAGGGAGTTGGGGGGCAGGATGCAGGCAGGGTTCAGGCTCCAGGGTGGCAACGGTGCGCACCAGGGCCAGGGCAGGCTCCCTGCACAACTCCCCTGTCCCCGGCCCCGTGCTGCTCCAGGAAGCGCTGCGACCCCTGAGGGAGGGGAGATGGAAGGCCCCGCGTGCTCTGCCCTTGCCGCACTTCCAGGTACCTCCCCCGAAGCTCCCATTGGCCGCAGTTCCCTGTTCCCGGCCAATGGGAGCTGCGGGGGGCAGTGCCTGGAGGCAAGGGCAATGCACGGAGCCCTCTGCCCCCCCACCCGGGGGCCACAGGGAAGTGGTGCCAGCCACTTCTGAGAGCAGCACGGGGCCTGCAGGACCATGGGGAGCAATCCCGCAGGCCGGATCCAAAGCCCTGAGGGGCCAGATCTGGCCCGCAGGCTGTAGTTTGCCCACCCCTGCTATAGTAAGAGAGAGCCCCTGCCCTGAAGAAATTAGGCTAAATGGATAAGACCGACAACAGATGGGAGGGGAAACAGAGGCAGAGAGAGTGGTGAAGTGGTTTTCCCAAAGTTACACAATAAGTCAGGGTCAGAACCAGGAATAGTATCCAGCTATGCTTGAGTCCTAGTCGTCCAACCTACCCAGTGGGCTGTGCTGCCCCATTTTTAAACATTGTGATATCTTTAAGAATTGTTAATAATTCAGATATCAGACTAACTATGGACAGGTTGGCTAACAGTTCCTCTGAAGTTGCTTTTGTGGAGTACGTATGGAGTCGCCTCCTTCTCATTTTGAGGGGATTGCTAGACAGGAATAGAGAACGTCATCCTGTGGTCCCATTCATGGTGTGGGTTTTCTCTTGGTAGCTTATGCAAAACACCTGCTACAATTTGGTTGTACGAGCTACTCAAAGTAATTCATATAAGGCATTCTATTTATATTCTGTGAGATAGACTCTAGAATGTGCTGGTTAACCTTTTCACACCTATTTATAAAGTACACCCTCTGGAAATAAATCTTGGAGACACAGGTAATTTATAGTATTCAAAATAATCAGCCTTGTCTCCAATAGCAGCAGAGGTCTGTTCTCCAATTAATATGTATGCATTGAAGTTAGAATATATTCTCTAACTTCATATTTGCCCTGAAACAATTTCTTTGGCATGTTTAAACGCTATAGTTCCCATTATTCTCTCTCTCCCATTCCCCCCACTCTCTCTTTTTGTTTTTAATTTCCTGTCTCTTGACATTTGGAACTAAATTTAAACCTCTTAAGTAAAAAATATCACCCACCTGGAGGTGGTCAAGATGATGCACTTGCCGCTTCTGGAAAGTGCTTTCCATTTCTCTGCAGATTTAGTGATAAACCGTGCTGCAGAAGTTAAGATCAGGGAATTTTTTGTAGCTATACACCTCTTGAAGAGATTAGACAGGAGAATATCTAAAGGCAAAAAATCCAGTGTCAATCACAGATGGAAAAACATGATTTCTATTCAGTTAATCCTCTTAATCTTTGGCAGGTTTATTCTTGAAGGTAGATTTTTTTTTACCCATTTCCAATTAGGATGCTGGAACAGAAGCTGACTTTATTTTAGTTTGTAAAACTTAGTCAGTGTCTTGCCCATATCTAAGTTACAGTGTGTCCGCAATTTAAATTTTTAAAAGGTAAGAGAAAATAAATGGAATGTGGCAAGTTTATGCCATTACCACCAGAGTATGGACCTGAACCAATGCCAGTTGGAATCAATGGAAGTGTTCCCATTATCTCCACTGGAGTTTGAATCTGGCCCTCTGTTGTTGCTTTTCCTGCAACCCCCATACCAAATTGTTCACACTAGCTAATGAGTACAGTGAAAACACTGGGGTGTCCGTGTATGCGAGAAATTGTCTTTGTCTCCCTGGCAAGAATGGACCCAAAGATTTGCTTTGCTCACCATGGGTTCAAAATGTACTCACCTCCATTTTCTTTTCTGCCAGGGAAATTCTGTTAAAATGTACTGTAATTAAAATAAATAAAACAGAGCGTTTCTTTGAAGGCACAGATGAGCCCAGAACACAATGTTCAGAAGCAGAATTGGTGCCCAGCTCACCCAAAGTTCAGGGTGATTTGGTTGGGGTGTTCTGATTTACCCCATTACATAACAAATATTAAGTAGTGTGTGTGATTCCTGCTCTCGATTCAGATTTAAGGAATTTTGGAACTGATATTCCAGTTCAAGTCCTTCTCTACTTAAAGGGGTTCATGTGTAGTGTTCTCCTTCTGCCCCCCCATTCCTATATTCCTTTTCTTTTGCTTCTTTCATTTCTCTTTTGTTCCTTTCATGCATTACTTTCATCCTCTTACTGTATCTTTTATTTCCACTTTTTTCCTGTGTATTCTTGTGCTCTCTCTCACAATTTACTATTTTGTTCCTTAGTACCTCACATCTCTTTCCCGCTGTCCTTTGGTTCCTAACTCCCTCCATCAATCTCTCCCCCTTCCCTTCTTTGATTGTCCTGTCAACCTCTTCCCCAGCCTGTCTTTTCCCCCTTTTACTCCTGGTGCTTCTACCCATAAAGTCTCCCTCTTGTAAAAACTAAGGGTACAATCCTGCAAACACTTAAGACTGCAGTTGGACCACTCTCATGCTTAAAGCTAAGGATGTGCATAAGTGTTTGCTATCAGAGGGGTAGCCGTGTTAGTCTGTATCCTCAAAAACAATGAGGAGTCCGATCCACAGAGGTCCAGGCTAGCATATCTGATGGCAAGAACCAGTACTGCAAACACTTAAACAACAAGGAGTCCGGTGGCACTATAAAAAGCGGGCGCCAAAGAATCCCAAGTTATCTTTCACCTAATAAGACAAAGGAACTGAGCACCTTGGAGTTTGTGGGAGATGCTGACCAAGTGGGTGGTCAGCCAGCTTGCAGGAAGGAAGAGTGGTAAGAATCTTACCTTGAACCAACAGTGTATTTGTGTTAAGTCTTAATCACTAGAAAGTGTATTTTTACTTCCGTTTGTTTGTAACCCTTTCTACCTGGATTCCTTCTACTTGGTATAAGGTAAAATCCTATCTCCCTTTATTAATAAACTTGTTTACTTTTAATCTAAACCAATGCAGTGCTGTGTTTGGATTGCAGTGATTGTTAACTCCAGTTAATTTGGCAAGCTGCTGGATATTGATTCTTTAAGGGAGAAAACAAACCTTCTTATTCCACTGAATGGTCCAGGAAAGAGCAGGACATTGCAGAGCACACCATCTTGGGAAGATTGGGGACTGAGAGTATGTTGGAGTCACTTGGTTAGTAGTAACCAAGGCTGTTGGATACGAGGGTGGGGTATAACAGGCAGGCTGCTGAAATCACAGTTACTGAACCAGAGCTGCTTAACCCATGGACACTTAGTGCATGCTGGCTGTTGGTGTCCGGCTGTGAGACACAGCAGCAGAGCATTTAAGATATCCAGCGTTACAAGGCAGGCAGTGATGCAACATCTCACTGGTCTGTATTGCACCCCAAAATATGACACTACCATACTTAAAACTGGCCTATAGTATGCAGTTTGTAGACCTAAATAACTTTTATATGTTGTTTTCTTTCTATTGCATATATTTTAATAATTTAATCAGTTATCATGTACTTTTTTCAACCAGAAGACTAGTCTTCCTCTGGGGCACTTCAGGGGATGAAATAGTTAACAATGAATATAATGAGGGGGTGCATTTAGGGGAGTATATATGGCAGAAAACATGTGCTATTATTATGTACTAAATGTAATCTGTAATACATTGTGCAGGTATTGTTCATTATATCCTTTTTATATACATTCCTTTCATGGTCTCTGTTTGTCTAGCAAATAGAGTGTGGTATTGTATACTACAAGATGCTACATAAGTATCTAAGCTTGTAGAAAAAATTGATGGTATGATATATTGCATTGTTGAGAAATTGTGATCATGTGAGTAAGACCATCATATATGAAAGGGGACAGAGTTAAGGCTACTCTGAAAGTGTTTTTTGTAAGAACTTTCCAAAGAAAGAGAAAAAGATAGTGATCTTCACGTTCCAGGGCTGTGTATTCTGGAGATACTTAGCTGAAATACTTAGTCAGGCATTATGAGAACACACCTGTTGCATGCACTGTTGGAGAGCTGGATGAGGGAGACCATTTCCTGTGTATTCGTTAGAGAGGGCCATAGAGACACTGTAAGGAAGGTCCATTACCATATTTGAAAATGGTTTTAAACACCATAAAAAGCAATAGTTTAGTGTCATTTGACCTACATTGTTCAGATAACCTCTGTCATCCTGCCTTGAAAAGGAACTGTAGAGGCTATGCAAGTGAATAGAGCACAACATTTTTTTAATAAACAGGGCAAATGTAATAAAACAATATTCAGAAAGTCATATCTCAGAGTCAACTCAGGGTTTCAACCTCTTGAAGCAAATTGAGTAACATGGACTTTACAGTTTGTGGGGTTTTGGAATGAACGTCTTCTGAATGTCCTGAATGCATTTTAAAGATCCCATAGTATTTTGCTTGAGAGGAGGGTTTGTATTGTCCTTGGTCAGAAAAGACCTTTTCTATGTTGTTGTGCAGCATGCCTTGCACTGGTCCTTTGCCGCCTATAGAGAGGTGTATTTCAGCAGTCCCCTATGCATGGTGTATGGTTTCTTTAAGTGCTTTAGGATCCTTGCCAATGGAAAACACTACGTGAATCTAGAATATTATCCTTCTAACCTTGTCACTCAGCTTACTGTATCTATTTCCTTTCTTTCTTTGCCATAGCCGTCCGACACCCTTTCCTCTGGTAAAACAAAAAATACCCAACCATTCTTATACTCAGAAAATCATTTGTTTTCTTGAAGACAGCACCTCCTCACCTCAATTTACCTCCTGAACTCCCACATCTGGGCATTTCTCTTCCAACATCTCATCCAACCAAGACTTTTTGTCTTAATTTAAAATGTTAAAAGCCAAATCTGAATATTTATAGTGATTTTGATTCAGATATAATAGTAACTCAGAGCAAAGTTTGGGCTGGTATGTGGGTGGCTGTTTAAAGCTTGCTAATTTCCATTTTGGAGTGCTACCCACACAGAATACTCTAGTGGCACTTGCAGAAGAGTCCATCTTCCCTCTTAATTTCAGTTAAAACTTGGTAAAAAATTTAACATAAACCCCCTTTCAAGAAGACCCTTGTATTTTTATTTCCTCAAAGACCCAGTGGCAGAGCAGCCCACTGGCCAAGAGACTAGATGGTTGGAGCATGCTTAGTAATATCCATTCGATTAGTCAGGGAAGGGATGGGATCACTAAAGCAGCTCCAGACACTCTCTCCTCCCAGGAACTGTTTGTGCTGCTTCCACAGTTCTTCCAGGTAACGGCAAGTAAAGCGAATGAGAGATGCTACAATAAACTATCACACAACAAATCTACTCAGCCTATGGATTTCGCCGCTGCAGGACATCATAGTCATATTGTATGGCAACTTGATTTTATAGATTATAAAGCCAGAAGTGGACCACTGTGATCATCTAGTCTGACCTCATGTACAACAGTCCTACCAAAGGAATCTAACCGAGGAGAAGAGTGGGTAAGAGAGTGGATCTGCTATCACTCTGTTTAGAGGTAGGATTTAAAAGCATCGGAAATTATAATCAGATATTGGGTAAAATTTTCAAAAGTGCCTAGGTCCCATTTTCAAAACTGATTTAGGCACTTAGGAGCGTAGTCCCCAAAGTTGGATTTGAAAATATGACATAGCCACTCATACAACAGAGGATCAAGCAATAATTATTTAATGACCGACATTGAGATTCAAAAAATTAAAGCTTTTCTAACCATTAAAACACAAATTATTAACACCTCGTGGAAATATACGAAGTAAATATCCTTAAATCAAACTCAAAGGTGCTAATTGAGAATTTATTACTTATTTTGCCTATCTGCAAATTTCCATTGGGATATTCAGTTGTCAGTGTTTTATCCCAGATCTCACTCCACGACTGAGGATGCCAGTCTGCATACTCTGAAAGTAAGAAGGGGCCTTGCCTTCCACCTTTATAGGCAGGGCCCTACCAAATTCAAGGTCCATTTTGGTCAATTTCATGGTCATAGGATTTTAAAAATCATAATTTCAGTTTCAGATATTTAAATCTGAAATTTTATGCTGTTGTAACCATGGGGGTCCTGACCCAAAAAGGGGCTGTAGCGGGGCTCGCAAGGCTTTGGAATGGGGTTGCGGTATTGTCACCCTTACTTCTGTGCTGCTGGTGGTGGTGGCACTGCCTTTAGAGCTGGGCTCCCAACCAGCAGCCGTGGAGCTACTTGAAGTTCCCGGAGATGAGTCTGACCCGGCCGTGGGAGGGCCCCTGCAGGGAAAGAGGAAGTCCCATCCCTTCTCAGCCTGGCCAGGAGTAGCATCTAGAGACTGATGCATGGTAAGAACCCCCAGGCCCTGCCCCTCCCCTACACTAGCCAGATTTCATGGATGAGACAAGATTTCATAGGGGAGATCAGATTTCACGGTCCATGACGTGTTTTTTATAGCCGTGAATTTGGTAGGGCCCTATTAAATCTTACAGGGCTTGTCCTAGACTTTTTGTTTCTTTTGCAGAATGAAGGGATAACCGATTTCCACTGAAAGACAATAGAAATGGGTTTCAGGGTGCATCTTAGCTAGTTTTAAAGCTTCCTGAGTGCATTCCCCTCCCGTGGTAACTGTAGATTCGCCTGGTACTTCATGCACACATTTTCACGTCACTATGCTATTGTGCCTGCTTTCAGGGCAGATGCAGCATTCGGTGAGGCTGATCTCCAATCTGTCCTAGATCTGCTTCCTCAGCACCCTCCCCACTTTGAGGTACTGCTTGGAAAATCTCCTGACACAGAGCACCCATCTGGACAGTAACTCGAAGAAGAAGGAGAGGTTACTTACCTGTACAGTAACTGGTGTTCTTTGAGATGGTTTTTCTCCCTAGGGGTACTGCACTACCCCACCTCCTTCCCCTCTCCTTCAGAGTCTTGCCTTGAGACTTTGTGGCTGAGAAGGAACTGTTTTATAATGCTACACCCCTCCCAGAGTACAGGGGTGTGTAGGGCACAGGTGTAGATCCGTGGACACTGGTCTCTGGTCAAGAGTGCATAGGGGTCCACAGATCCTGATGTAACACACCCATAGGGACAAAACATCTTGAACAACTCTAGTTACCATGCAGGTAAGTTACCTTTTCTTTTGTAAGCAAAAAAGATTGAGCTCCTTGAGTCCATCACTATAAGGCATATTTGCAATCCTTTAATCTTTCTTGTGGCTCTTCTTTGAATCCTCTGCAATTTATCCTCATCCTTCTTGAATTGTAGACACCAGAACTGAACACATTATTCCAGTCATGTTCACACCAGTGCCAAATGCAGAGATAAAATAATCTCCCTACTCTGACTTCAGATTCCTCTGACTATATATCCAAAGATAGCATTTGCCCTTTTGACCACCGCATTGCACTAGGAGCTCATGTGTAGGTGATCATCCACCAGGACCCCCAAATCTTTTTCAGTGTCACTGTTTCTCATGATCAAGTCCCCCATCCTGTGAGTATGGCCTGCATTCTTTTTTCCTAGATATATGACTTTACATTTACATGGAAATCCTACTATTTTTTGTTCATTCTAAATTCTCTTTAAGACGTTCAATCTCAAATCTGGAATGTAAAACTTTGTGTTTAAATATCTACTGAATCTGCTTGGGTGCCCATCACTAGAATCTGGGCACATTTTTAAGCAAAATATTCAACCCTAGCCAGCACCGGCCCTAAAATCAACTATTAAGCAGCACAGAGTGCTAGAATGCAGAAACTGGCAACGCTGCTTCTAACACTATCTCTCATTTCCCCTTTCTGCATCAGCTTAGATTCCGTCTATACTGTTTTTACCACGATGACAAAAAAGTGTCTAAATACAGATTAAAAATGGTTCCTGCCATTGTGTTTTAAACATGTTTGCTGGGTCAATGTATGCACAAGTATTTTAAAACAACTTACACACCTATATTCTGGACAGAATAACTAGCTTAGCTAGTATTCGAAAGCAGCCACTGAGTCAAGACCATAGATTTCTAAAATGCTTATAGCATGGTTAAGTATGATCAGCCAGGCAACCCAGGTTTAAAGTGTGTTTGCAGAAGCCATTTGAAACCACACTCACAAAACATTTCTGCTAAAATCTTTAAAGAATTAATTCAAACAGAATTTTGGATTAAGAGACCCACTTCAGCATATGCCAAGTTCAAAAGCTCTTTCAGCTTCAATGCAAGAGCAGTTAACTCTAACCCTAACCCTGTGCCTCCTGTCAAAACTATAATTCAGGGAAATATCCCTGCCCTATTAGTTGTAAGTAGGTACAAGAGTACAGCTCTGAAAGACGAGAAACATGAAGAAATGCTCGACAGGTGCATTTTCTCTGTACACTGACGCACTTCAGAGAACAGTCACGATGTCGCTGATATTCCAGGCTACTTTCACATTTATCCAGATAAATGTTTCTTCTTTCCAATGCATTTCATAGTCTTCAAGTGCCACAGCAGGAGCTTGAGTGCAGTCAGTCACTTTCAGTGACATTGGGAAACCATCAATTACAACATAAAAGCCTTTCTGTTTTTGCTGGCATTGAATAAAGTGGCCGGAAACTCAATTAATGTCTGAATCCATTGTATCATAGTACCCAGGAAGCGAGCAAACCATCAGGACACAGAAAGATGAGCTTGTCTGCTTTCTTTGTGACATTGTGTAGATGGGCTGGACAGACCTGAGGCCCAATTCTCCTCTCAGTAATGCCAATGTAAATTCAGAGTAACTGCATTTACTTCCATGGGGTCACTTTAGATTTACATCAGAGGAACAGGGAAAGAAGTTGCCTCATGCCCTAATAAGAATCTAGAAAATAGTTTTGTGTTGGGCAGGAAATAAACCTCTTTTGAATAGACCAGCTACCCAATTGCTCACAAAACCTGTCTGTGTACTCACACTTTGGGGAGAGATTAATATGATGAGGTTCAACAAGGACAAGTGCAGAGTCCTGCACTTAGGACAGAAGAATCCCATGCACTGCTACAGACTAGGGACCGAATGGCTAGGCAGCAGTTCTGCAGAAAAGGAGCTAGGGGTTACAGTGGATGAGAAGCTGGATATGAGTCGACAGTGTGCCCTTGTTGCCAAGAAGGCTAACGGCATTTTGGGCTGTAAAAATAGGGGCATTGCCAGCAGATCAAGGGACATGATCATTGCCCTCTATTCGACATTGGTGAGGCCTCATCTGGAGTACTGTGTCTAGTTTTGGGCCCCACATTACAAGAAGGATGTGGAAAAATTGGAAAGAGTCCAGCGGAGGGCAACAAAAATGATTCGTGGGCTGGAGCACATGACTTATGAGGAGAGACTGAGGGAACTGGGATTGTTTAGTCTGCAGAAGAGAAGAATAAGGGGGGATTTGATAGCTGCTTTCAACTACCTGAAAGAGGGTTCCAAAGAGGATGGATCTAGACTGTTCTCAGTGGTACCAGATGACAGAACAAGGAGTAGTGGTCTCAAGTTGCAGTGGGGGAGGTTTAGGTTGGATATTAGGAAAAACTTTTTCACTAGGAGGTGGTGAAGCAGTGGAATGGGTTACCTAGGGAGGTGGTGGAATCTTCTTCCTTTAGAGGTTTTTAAGGTCAGGCTTGACAAAGCCCTGGCTGGGATGATTTAGTTGGGGATTGGTCCTGCTTTGAGCAGGGGGTTGGACTAGATGACCTCCTGAGGTCCCTTCCAACCCTGATATTCTATGATTAAAATCTGAACCCAGAGCCAGATATGAATTTTCCAAATGCACCTTATCTTTATGAGGAACTGAGCTGAGTTGCATTATCTGACTATCTCTGAAATTTGGGGGTTGAAATCCAAAACCAAATGTTGTGACTTGAGCCCATGTCCATACATAAGAGAGATCTAAGATGCCTCAGTTATCCAAATGGAAAAAAATATGTATAAAATACAAATCCACCAAGCGGTGGATAACTCTACCAAAGATGCCGAGGGCTACACTGATCAGAGATTTGCTTCACCAACCTGAACTTCAGACAGCTATTAATCTGTCTAATAGAATGCCTGTTTAAATACCACCCTCTAAATAGCTGGGCACAAGAATAGAAAACTAATGGAATTTTATGCATAATTTACATCAATGAACCTTTTTTTCATTTTTGAATGTGTGAATAGAAATGAACTAGGCAACATTTTCAGAAATATACATCTGAGCTGAGTTTGCCAACTTTGCAATTATGTACACAATTATGTTTTCACAAGATGGCTTTCAATAGTGCAAACAACTGTTTCCTTAGGCAAGAAAGCAAAACAAAACAGATGTGAGGAATAGTGGAGGTTCAATATGAAGGCATGGGGCTGAATGTCTGTTACTGTGTGACCAGGACAAGTCCCTTTAACTCTCAGTGCTTCTGTTTCCCCATCTGTAAAATAAATGATGAGATCAGGAAGTGAGAAATGCTATATGAGGCATGGTGCCTAGTTGATGGCACACTGGACTGGGACACAGGAGACTTGGGCTCTATTCCCAGCTCTGCCACTGGTCTGCTGGGTGACCATGGACAAGTCCCTTCATCTCGGTTTCCCGGTTTCCCCACTTATAAAATAGAGATAATTTACCTCCTGTGTAAAGTGCCTTGAGTGCAACAGGAGAAAAACACTATATAAGAGCTGGATATTGCTATAAGTGTTTATTAAGCAGAAGAGTATGTGGGCGTAATCACCTCTTTAAATGCCCATTGCAATTTCAGTAGCATTAGGGAAGCACATGACATCCCTAAACTTGTCAGCTGATTGTCTCATTTAACAATTTTTGAATGATTCAAAAGTCCATTGTTTTAATGAGTGGCTGGTGCGTGCAGCTGAGGACAATGGGGAACAGGGCACTATCTTACGTATTCCAAACGTGGTGCACAGCCCCTTCCCATAATTATACCTTCTCTTGTACTTCTGAACAAATTCTATTTTAGACATGATTTTAACCATAATTGCTCCTAATTTCCCACTTGGGAGACTGGGATCCTGTACCATAGAAGTCAATGGCAGACTTACCAGTTACTTTGTCAGAAAAAGGGTCAGACCATAGGCATTGACTCTGTGGGTGCTCCGGGGCTCAAGCACCCACAGAAAAAAATAGTGGGTGCTCAGCACCCAGGAGTCAGAGCTTGAGTGTGGAATGTGATGAGTTCTGTGCTGCTAACAACTTCTACAGTAGGGGCAGGGAGTTTGTTTATAAACAGAGGCAGGGTGATTAAGATAACAAAAGGCCTGTCATTAAATTAAATTAAGGATCATTAGATGATCCTGAAAGCATTCCCAGGCACTCCAGTTAAAAGATAGGAAACAAAGGATAGGAATAAATGGTCCATTTTCAGAACAGAGAGAAGTAAATAGTGCAAAAAGAACAGGAGTACTTGTGGTACCTTAGAGACTAACAAATTTATTAGAGCATAAGCTTTCGTGGACTACAGCCCACTTCTTCGGATGCATATAGAAGTAAATAGTGGTGTCCCTGAGGGGCTTGTACTGGGACCAGTGCTGTTCAACATATTCATAAATGATCTGCAAAAAGGGGTAAACAGTGAAGTGGCAAAGTTTGCAGGTGATACAAAATTACTCAAGATAATTAAGTCCAAAACAGACTGCAAAGAGTTACAAAGGGAATATCACAAAACTGGGTGACTGGGCAACAAAATAGCAGACGAAATTCAATGTTAAATGCAAAGTAATGCACGTGGCAAAATATAATCCCAACTAAATATACAAATGATCATAGAATCATATGACCTCGAAAGGACACCTAGTCCAGTCCCCGGCACTCATGGCAGAACTCAGTATATCTAGACCATCCCTGACAGGTGTTTGGAGATTTTTAAGAGCAGGTTAGACAATGATGGAGATTCCACAACCTCCCTAGGGAATTTATTCCAGTGCTTAACCACTCTGACAGTTAGGAAGTTTTTCCTAATGTCCAACCTAAACCTCCCTTCCTGAAATTTAAGCCCACTGCCTCTTGTCCTATCCTCAGAGGTTAAGAAGAACAATTTCTCCCTCCTCCTTGTAAGAACCTTTTATGTACTTGAAAACTGTTATCACATCCCCTGTCTTCTCTTTTCTGACTAAACAAACCCAATTTTTTCAATCTTCCTCCATAGGTCATGTTTTCTAGACTTTTAATCATTTTTGTTGCTCTTCTGTGGACTTTCTCCAATTTGTCCACATCTTTCCTGAAATGTGGCACCCAGAACTAGACACAATACTCCAGTTGAGACCTAATCAGCCAGGAGTAGAGTGGAAGAATTACTTCTCGTGTCTTGCTTACAATACTCCTGCTAATACATCCCATAATGATGTTAGCTTTTTTTTGTAACAGTGTTACACTGTTGACTCATAATTAGCTTGTGACCCCCAGATCCCTTTTCACAGTACTCCTCGACAATCCCTCTGTAACATCTCAGATTCGGGCCCCTGTCAGGCAGCATACCTCCCAGGATGCCATGTGAAGGTGACAGATGGGTGCCTCTGTCCCCCTCAGAAGAGAGTCACCAACCACCACTACCTTACGTTTCCTCCTGGGAGTAGTGGCTGTGATCCTCCCAGCCTTGGGGGTACAAGGCGCCTCCTCCTCCCAGCCTTGGGGGTATAAGGCTTCTCCTCCTCCACCTTTGGGGATGATTTCTCTTTGCTCGTTGCCAGGGCAGCATAATGGTTTTCCATCACCATGGTGGGTGAGTTGGGAGTAGGGGTGGAACACTGCCTGATGCCAGAAGAAACCAGCAGCCAGTGTCCTTCCTATGACAGAGCCATATCCTCCTCCCCTGGTGGTGTGACAGCAATCCTCTGTAGCTGGATAGCTTCCTCAGCCTTGGACGTCTTCATATGAATACTCTTGAGGAATTCCTCATGGGCACTGATGCTTCTCAGCCTAACCACCTCCTCCTATAGCTCTCCCACCTGCTTCCTGAGAGATTCCACCAGCAGGCACCTTTAACACTGGATGGTCCCCCCCCCCCACAGCCTGGCTTTCTGTGAGTGGAAAATACAGGCCACAGTCTCTGCAAATCTGGGCAGGATCTCACCAGGATCTGGGCAGAGGCATCCGTAGTTAGGTTGTCTGTCTGGATACAGCCACAGGGTAGACAGGAACAGCATTGGCACTGGTGATGCGGCCCTACCTAACCATAGTGATTATATTATAACTCCCTCCCAAACTCTCCTGTTTGTGGTCCTCTGTTTGCTAGTTCCCCTTGGTCATTTAGCCTCTGGCTTTTAAGGCCTTCTCTCCTAGGTCAGCCCTACACCCTTCTTAATCACACAGGGGGAGGATGATCAGAAGGCTGATTGAAGCTGATCAAAGATCATCAAGGATGATCCCGAGAAAAAAGGTTTCAGAGTGGTAGCCGTGTTAGTCTGTATCAGCAATAAGAATGAGGAGTACTTGTGGCACCTTAGAGACTAACAAATTTATTTGGGCATAAGTTTTCGTGAGCTAAAACCCACTTCAGGGAAAAAAGGCTCAAATAGTCCCCAGACACACAATCCCAAATGACCCTGTAACTGAAATAACCTGAAAGAGAAAGAAAAACCACAAACAGCCAAACAAACTCACTCAACCCAAGATTAGTACTAGCACCTTGTTAGTTCAGCAGGGGGATCTCCTTCTCTTCTCCCCCTCTCAAACTCTGCTATTTGTGGTCCCCTGTTCCCCCGATGATGGTGCCTAAATTAGCTGTTACCCATCAAAAAAGAGCTCTTGGAATCATTTGCAGTACTCTGAAAGCACTATGTTTCCAGAGTACTGCAAATGTATAAGAATTCTTCTCACTGTGCCTATATCATCCTGAACTCATTCCCCAGCTTCAGAACACTTAAAAATTATCTCCAGTCTTCAGTGGGACAGACACAACTGAATAATGTAGCTGTCCTTAATGTGCACCAAGACAATGCCAGGGAACTAGATGTGAATAAGATCGCTGACAGTTTCATCCAGAAAGCTACAGTGAGAACATAATGACTTTAAACTGGGACGTTGGTGAAGACATCTTGTGGGTGATTGAAATGATTTTAATATACTGTAATTCAAGATAATGTAATTACGTAGTTCATAACAATTTAATCATTATTAAAATAGTAAAGATACCAATGATAGACACATTCAGTAACTAGAATATGAAAGAAGTGTATAAATAAGCTGAAAATACATTCCCCCAAAACTGGCAGAGTGCCCCTTAACCCCTCTCCTCCCACCCCAAACACACACACCTGTTCAAAAGCACCCACCCGCAAAAACAAAAGTCTGTGCCTATGGGTCAGACCCATTAAAATGCACTCTGAAAATCTTGCCCATTAATTGAGAACGTAAAATTTCCCTCACCTTCCTATTTATCCTGGTGCATGTCCATTTTTCTTTCTCCAGGTTTACAGTAATGCTGAGAATGAAATTAATTGGAGCTGTTTGTAGAATCTACTGGCAGCTCCTTAGGCTACTGATCCACCCACTTATGTAGAGATGAAAACAAAAGGCATATTTTTGACTTAAGAAGGTTAACAGTCTTTAAATATTAAATGCTTTTTCACATGAACATACTTTCACTGTTTTCAAATAGTTGTTCTGAAAAAACCCTTTCAAATACTGTATATGCTATAAGAACTAGAAAATGCAAAACAATAATAGCAAGCTTATTTATTCCTGAAGATGCTTTAAATATGCTGCTTTCAAATGACCTTTGTGCAAGAGACAAGGATAAACCAGACAGTATGAACAGCTGAAAGGAGGAATTGAAAAGACAGAGAAAGCCACGATTGCTTATTTGTTTAACTTGTTCATTGCTGAAATGTTTAAAATAATTTGTTAATAATCAAATAACCTTTGATTTTTTTCAAGATAAACATTTAAGTAAAATAATGCAAAGGTATCGGATACAAAGGAACAGAGACTATCATTGGGCAAAGGGTAAGAAAAAAGACCACAGCCTGCTGCTTTTCACTGGCTTTTCTTTTTTACATTATTTATTATTTGGAATAACCCTTTTTAAATCTTCAGTAAGGCAGGTGCTTCAATCATGTCCAGATGTTTCTCATCAAAGGGCAGCTTCTCTAAATGCCAGCCAGCTCTTCTTTGTGTATTTAAGTTGCATTTCATTGAATTAAATGATTTCTCTGGTATGTTTCCCAGTAGATCCATAGCAAGACAACCAACAAAAAGGGGAGATTGAGAGGAAGCCTAATAAATGGAGGAGGAGGCAGGAGAAGGGTTGGGAACAGGGAGTCCTTCCTTGGAAGTTTTTTAAACTCTGGAGCAATTTCCTGAATGTTAAACGACTTTTTTAAAAATAATCTTTTAGGTATTTACTTAATTATTGCAGTATCTGAACACTTCACAATGTTTTAAATGTATTTTTCCCCTCACAACTGCTGGGTGGGTAGGGCAGTACTATTATCTCCATTTCAAAGATAGGCAACTGAGACACAGGGGTTGTCTACACCACCGCGCGGGGTCGACCTAAGATACACATCTTCAGCTACGTGAATATTGTAGCAGAAGTCAGTGTACTTAGATCTACTTACCGTGGTGTCTTCACTGTGGTAAGTCGACAGATGATGCTCTCCCGTTGACTCCACTTGCGCTTCTAGTTCTGACGGAGTACAGGAGTCGATGGGAGAGTGCTCAGCAGTCCATTTATCATGTCTATACTAGATGTGATAAATCGACCCCTGCTGGATTGATTGCTGCCCGCCGGTCCTGTGGGTAGTGTAGACAAGCCCACAGAGATCAACTGACTGGCCTAAGTTCACATAGGAAGTCTGTGGCAGAGAACAGAGTTGAACATTGGCCTCCCATGTCACAGACTGGTACACTAGCCCTTGGATCATCCTTTCCCTGTAATTAAAATAAAAAATAAAAATAAAAAAAAGACAGCCTGCCTGCACCACAGTTTTCCAAGGAGACTAGTGATTTTTTGGATGCCTAGTTTGAGATGCTCAAAAGGGATCTGCTTTTCAGAGAGGGTGGTGCTTGGCAGTGGTGAAACTTCACTTCAAGATTCCTTTATCAAACCACGTGCCAGACTGAGGGTACAATTTGCAAAAGCATCTAAGTGACTTAATCTCCTAAATCATTTAGGTGCTTTTGAAAATTTTACCCTAACTGTATGAAGCGGGTGAATTGAGTCTAATAGCTCATTTCGCATAAATCACCAAGCAGACATTAGATGGTAAGGACTTTCAATCACTGAGTCAAATTCCAATCAATAACCTAGAGCCAAAGGCTTTGTATCCTCTGAGCCATCCAGTCTCCTCATTTTGTTCTCTAAAGAGATGGTATTTTGGAAGATCAGGTAAATATGAGGGTGGCTTTAATAATCTCTTGCTTTAGTGGAGTCATTTTCCCTTACTTCGTTATAAGAAAATATTTATAAATATGTTCCCATCCTCCTACTTATTCCTTTTATATGCAATTGAAGTTTATTGTTCTAATTTCTTCTGCCTTTCATCTTTCACAATCTATTTTCTGTATAGGTATCAGGATTTCTCCTGGGGTGGTGCGAAAGAAAAAATTAGCTGGCTCATTTTCTCATAGTTTCTCCCCCCCCACACCAGTTTCTTTGTCTTCAATTACAAATATTTTCCTTATGGCACCTTAGAGACTAACAAATTTTGTGTGCTAGAACCCACTTCATCAGATGTAAAAAAGCTTATGCCTAAATAGATTTGTTGGTCTCCAGGGTGCCACAAGGCCTCCTTGTTTTTTTTTGCTGATACAGACTAACATGGCTACCACTGAAACCTTTCCCCCTACTGTTACTCACACCTTCTTGTCAACTGTTTGAAATGGGCCATCCTGATTATCAGTAGAAAAGTTTTTTTTCTCCTGCTGATAATAGCCCACCTTAATCAATTAGTCTCATTAGAGTTGGTATGGCAACACCCATTTTTTCATGTTCTCTGTGTGTGTGTATGTGTATGTATATGTGTGTGTGTATCTATCTATCTATCTATCTATCTATCTATCTTCCTACTGTATTTTCCACTGCATGCATCTGATGAAGTGGGTTTTAGCCCACGAAAGCTTATGCTCAAATAAACTTGTTAGTCTCTAAGGTGCCACAAGTACTCCTCGTTGTTTTTGCTGATACAGACTAACACGGCTACCACTCGGAAATATTTTCCTTGTTTTTTTGGTTCTTATAATTGAACTGGAGGTTTTTAATCCTCTTTTAAATGTTAATTAGTGAAATGTGTTCTGTTGGGTTACCTCTTTTTGATTTCCACCAAGTGGATGAGTATGGAGCAGTTTTGTTCTTGGTCATAGTGTAAACAAGAGTTCTAATGGCTTGTAAATCAACTCTAATGGGTGATATATTAAACAAACTCTGTTTACGAAGAGCAAAGCGTGGTATTTAGCTGAGATAAGCTTAGAACAGCTCCTACTGGCTTGGTAAAAGGAAAGCCCTTGTCTGACTCCTCCAATAGAACGCATAAGCCTAGGGGGCCTGTTCTGAACCTTGACTGAAGTGAAAAGCAGGATGCATTCAGCTGTTGGATGGAGGGTCTTCCCTAATTAGTTAAGTCCACCTTAGTTTCTGGTCATGACAGAACTCTGCACTTCTGTTATCCCTGTAATTTTTTTGGATGCTTTCTAAGCCAGTTCAAGATATGAACCTTTACCCTGGTTATTGAGAATAATCTGCATAGGCTTCATGATTGATGTATTAAGATCAGAGGGACAATATGTGATACATTTTTTTGGAATAAATGTTCATACTTTCTTAAGTCTGGTATTCTCTTCTAAAATGAGTTTGTCAAATGCATCCATTTAAGTGTCTGCTTTGGTTTGAGATGAAACTTCTAGACACAAGACGTATGGATTTAATCTAAACTTGAACCCAACTCCCCAATGCATGTATTCCCAACTAACAATTAAATGTCATCTGAAACTCTACCCAGGGACCCAACACTTGGGTGTCCTGATACACATAACAGAAGAAAGAGCAACTCTCAGGAGACCCAAAAATGCAAATTAATCTGAAAAAACTTAATTTGACAGCTCAGTGACAACAGAGTTCTGATGGAACTCCTGAGGGTGGGGCCAGGTCCTTCAGAAGCCATTACATATTTTCCTAATCTCCTACCAAGCTGACATAATTCAGAATCTAAATGTAAAGGTCACAATTTCCAAAGAGGTAATCCACTTCTTTAATTGGAGAGTACGCACAATTCAGAGCTAATCCTGATATTGGAATTGGAATGGACAGTGCTGGCCATGATGTGAACCTATATATTAACTAGATTTGACAAATAACAAAGACAGGCTGTCCAGATGCTTGACTGTTGTGACCCCTTAGCACAGTCTCTTTGACTTTATTCATAGTGTGATTTGTATTCTAAAGCAGAGATTATCTCATGGACCATGTCCCCTCCTAACAGAGATTATGTGGCCCACCTCCTCCTATCTGGCATGGCATAACATTCCTGAGGCACCTCAAAGCATTTGTTTACATGGAAGAGTGATAATATGAACGTATTTGTGTCTTTTCAGCTGTTTTTAATGCAGTTTAGCAGCTGGAAATGAAGTGGAGAAGCCAGAACCAGGTGACTTGCTAGCTTTCCACAGACCACCAGCAAGTGCATCGTGGGACAGTGCAATAGGGTGATTTGTCCCTTTAAAGCCCAGGAGACCTGGCTACTCAGCCCTGTTCATTCATCCCTGCCTGTGCCATAATTTGCTACCTCCCAGTCTAAGGGGGGCAAGACTAATGACAGTCTGATAAACCCCTGGGCCTGAAAAATGGCCGAGGACTCAGTTAGAGGGAGGAACTCCAGGGAACAAGTGAGGCTCCTCTGGAAAGCCTTGAAATAGTGCCTAGAAAGATAAGGGGACTCTAGGGAAGCAGCCTAGGAATCCAGCTTCTATCTTAGAGTTGAAAGACAGCCCGGTGGAGTTGAGACTGTGAGGAGACTCCAGGGAAGTAGCCTGGGAATGAGGCTCAGTCTGAGAATGGAGAGATTTAAAGGGAGCCCAGAAGGGGCTGAAGAGGAGCCCAAGCAGGGGAAAGAACTTTCTGGTTTGTTTAGACTTTTGTTATCCTGGAAGGGGATTGATCTCTGAAAGTGATCCAGCTGAGTGGCTCAGACAGAAAACCCTGAGGAGAAAATTGTGGCAGGGAGTGCCATGTGTGGCCACCAGGGGGTGCTACAGGGCAGGCATGCCCTTTGACAGTCACAGTGGCCCACATACTACAATTTGAGAACACCTTTAAAAGATTTAAACTTCCTTCATGAAGGCTGCTTGAAGATTCCTACACCACACAGTGAGTTACCACGTTCCAAAATCCTGATGCTAAAATGGCCCTGGTAAAAATAGGTGAAGAGTGCAGCTAACAGGCTTAGAAAACCTATCCAGGTTCCTAGACTCAGTACCAATTGCCACTATAAATTAGGTCTAAATGTTGATATTGATAATGTGGATTCCTAGAGGAGTCTGCTTTTTTTTTTTTTTTTTTTTTAACCAGGGTCTAGGAAACACTGTTGGGATGGGAGCGGGGAGGTTGTTATTACTATTATTTATGTATCTTTAGAATGGCCTTGGGACAAGAGCCTTTTCTCCTAGGAGTTGCAGGGGATTCGGAAGAAAAGGAGACTGACACTTATGTCTAGTAGATAATGGAGGCAGAGAAACAAACCCCAGAAATACATGAAACAGCAAACAATAGGCTTTAAAGAAACTATAACTGAGTTTCCAATCACTTTAATAAAGTTCACTTATAAGTAGCTTATAAACAGTTAATAAATGCTTAATAGATGTTTTTAAAAAAGATATATTAACTGTTAAAGTCTAATAGGTAGTTTATAACCATGGCTTATAACCATCTATAACAGCTTCTACTGATGTGCTTATAGCCATCTATAACACATACTACTCATGTCTGTAACAGGCTTATAATATCTATTGATTGTTGATTAGCCCCTTAAAAACTGTTTATGAATGGAACCTTAATATAAAGTGTGACCAAGTTTTCTATGAGGCATCAGTGTGTCCTTAGATTTGACTTCTCCAAGATACTCACCAGGCCCCAGTTCTGCATCCTGACACTGTGCCAGGTGCAGAATCAGGGCCCAAAGCAATACAATTTATTTATTTAATTCCAGAGTAACTCTGGAAGAGACTACTAAAATCCCCAAGCTAAACTAGGAGCCTAGCAATTGATTTATCCCCCTTTTCTCCACGTTTGCACTTAGTGAGAGGCCCGGGAATGCTTAAGGTAAAATATTAACCAGTAAGGGGCTCGGTAGATGGGGAATGGCTTGGTAGTGGCATGTTAATCTTTTCATTTCTAGATCAGTAGTTCAGACCCAGTAACAGAAAGCCATTACCACCTGTGTAGTGGACTATGAAAATTGATTTTGGTTGCCTTGATCCACTTCCTAGGCACCAAGTGTTCCCATCAGAAATACTACCACAATAGTTAATATTCACTGGCAAATGTAATGGTAGCCAAGGCTGAGGATGAATTGGGCACAGAGTCTGATTTGTTCTTCTAAGAGGTGTTCTTTCCAGAGCTCCAATCCATGCAGGCAGACTACTGCACCCACACACTCCCCACTGAAGTCAATAGGCTCCACATGAGTGTAGGGGTTTGCCAATGCAGAGTTCGTTGATGGATTGTGCTGCAAGTCAGGACTGAGACAATAGCTTGCACCGGCACTGCCTGTGCTGTGGAGAAAGGCAGAAGTTTATTTTTCAGGACTAACAATCTGGCAGTTTTCACAAGTACTAAAGATTCATTTAAAGAAATAATGGGAAGAGAATAATTAATTGTTCCCACAAACCATCTGTTCTTCTCATGTGCTACCAAAAACCTGAAACAAATCCCTTTGTTTTGATTTATCATTTCTTTGCAATTGTTGGTTCTCTGATTTTGAGACACAGATGAGGAATTTACAAAAACCTGGAATGGGAGAGAACTAAAATTAAATAAATGTCAAAAACATGTTTGCAGCTAAAGCAAACTGATTTGAAATAATGGCAAATGAGCAAAACTGGGTGAAATGTTGCACTGCCTTTCCACAGTGACAAAATTCTTAATCTCACAATCATCCCACTTTCCATGAGGGCCTTATACATGTTTTCCCCCCAGTTTTGGAACACCCTTACTATTAGTATAGAACTCACTATAGTGTGAACAGGGTTGATAGGCCCCCCTCCCTTTGAGCTCTAAGAAACCTTTTCCCTATATCATCTATCAAAGAGTGCCTTTTTGGTAGCCCTTATATCTGCTCAAAGACTAGGGGAGAGCCAGGACCTCATGGCAAATCCCCCTTATACAGTGTTTCATAAGGACAGGGTCACTCTCAGATCTCATCCCAAATTCCTATCCAGAGTTCTGTCAAAGTTCCATATGAACTAATTTATTCATTTCCTACTTTTCTTCCACAAGCTTTGCTCAAGTCCAGTGGAAGCTAAACATCACACACTTGATGTAGTAAGGGAATTTTCATACTATCTTAATACAGACACTCCCCGACTTATGCAAGCGTTCCGTTCTGGAAAGCCTTGCGTAAGTCGAATTTTGCGAAAGTTGGGAACGTATACCCGACAATGACGCCAAAAAAAAAAAAAAAAAGCTTACAGGAAAAAGAACTTTTTCCGTAAGTCCGGATTTGTGTAAATCGGGTTTGCGTAACCCGGGGAACGTCTGTAGGACAAAATCATTCAGGAGCACATGTAGACTGTTGGTGGCCTTTGTGATAGAGTTAAAGGTCAGGCAATATAATACAGATGATCAAAATGGGTCTTTGTCTGTGTCAGAGTATGTTGGGAGATAACCAAGTTAGATCCACTTAGTCACTTTAGAGCTCATTCCACTAGAGCTCAGGCAGTCCCTGCTTCCTGTTTGAAGAATGTTCCTGTTTCTGAAATTTGTAGAGCGGCTATGTGGAGCTTGATCCATGCATTTACAGCAGTGATTCTCAACCAGGGGTACGTGTATCCCTGGGGGGATGCAGAGATCTTGCAGGGGGTACATCAACTCATCTAGATATTTGCCTAGTTTTTCAACAGGCTACATAAAAAGCACTAGCGAAGTCAGTACAAACTAAAATTTCATACAGACGATGACTTTATACTGCTTTATATACTATTCACTGAAATACAAGTACAATGTTTATATTCCAATTGATTTATTTTATAATTATATGGTAAAAATGAGAACGTAAGCATTTTTTCAGTAATAATGTGCTGTGACACTTCTGTATTTTTGTGTCTGATTTTATAAGCAAATAGTTTTGAAGTGAGTTGAAACTTGGGAGTACGCAAGACAAACCAGACTCCTGAAAGGGGTACAGTAGATAACTAGACAAATTCATGGAGGATAGGCAGGGATGGTGTCCCTAGCCTCTGTTTGCCAGAAGCTGGTGTAACCCACACACTTTCTGGGTGTGGTGTTCTGTCCCATCTGGTGGCACCAAGACCACTTAGAGAGAGTTAAATGAGTCTGCTCTACAGCCTTAGCTAACAGCAAGTTGGCTTTTAGCTCATGAGGTAAAGGCTCATGAACTAAACTCCATAGGACCCCGGTTCAATCCCGCCTGCCAATGACCAGGGTCTGTCAGCGTTACACTGGGAATGGGCGACAGAGATAGATCACTCGATGATTACCTTTACTGTTCATTCCCTCTGGGGCATCTGGCATTGGCCATTATCGGAAGACAGGATACTGGGCTAGATGGACCTTTGGTCTGACCCAGTATAGCTGTTCTTATGTAGTAGTCTGGAAAGGTTGAGAACCACTGATTTACAGGACATTGTTCTTTGATTGAGGCTTCCAGACTGGATGCCCATTTTGGTAGGGCTGTCCTACAATCGCTATTTAAGTAGGACTCCTAGTACCCATTCCCAAGCAAATAGAAAACTGCTTGTTAGTCACTAAGCGGAAAATCCATTTATTACCTTTATAAGGTTATTTATCTTACAGCAACAGTGGTTCATCGAGATATGTTGTCACCATGGATTCCAAAACCTGCCCTCTGGCCTTGCTACTACAAAGTCCTACTCCTCTTGGATTCTGAATTGGTGAAGGAACTGAGGGATGGTTGGACCTTCTCCATACTTTATTGGGAGCATGAGGACATCTAGGACACAGGCATGACCTTAACAGACACTGCTGGCCAAAACAATCAAATCTCATATGCATGTTGCCTGTGTGCACCAAGAGTGGAACCCACATGGACAACATACCGTGAGGAAGCACAGACACAGTAATATAGCCATTCTGTTTCTCTCTATTGTCATAGCAAAGAGACTGAAGTGTTCAAATACGACTAGATTTCCAAATAACTACATTTAGTATATTAAGAGTTTTATTACAACACTAACATTTAAAATGTCACTTATATGTATACTTTAGATTACTCTTCCAAATGTTACTAGTTGAAGAAAGAATTATTTTTGGAGAGCAATTGTGTAATACAGGTCCCCTGAGTTCCATGGTTTTTAAAACTGACAGTGCAAATTAAATTGAAAGATTAGAAGATATCTGCTTTTCTTGGAAAGTTAGTGATGTTCTTTCTGGCTTCCAAAAATATCCTGCTTGTTATGTTCTTTGCTGTCAGTTGTCCAGTTTGTCTCCCAAGTGAAACGATAAAGATATTCCACATTTGTATGTTCTTTGTAGATCATCTAGTGGGGTATGTGTGCTTCAAAAACAAACCACCCTTTCTGTCGTCCCTGTGCAGTATTCTGGGCTCACAGAGGTGTAAATTGGGAGTAACTCCACTGAAGTCATTGGAATTATTCTGCTGTAAAACTGATATAAATTTCTTTGTGATAGGCTGATCCAAAATCTCCCGATCCAAACACATCCAGACATGGAAGGTATAGGTTATAGTTGGGCCAACTGATTGCTTACATTTAACGGCGAGCGTATAACTTAACTTGAGCATCATGATAGCATGTGCTCCTCTTACCTGCCATAAAAAACACTGCCAGAGGAAAGGAGTAAGTAACATGCTATTCACCAGAGCCTATTTCAAAACATCAAAACAAAGTTAAATAATTCATCATAATTTCAGCAACCTGTGAAAGAAATCTCTCCATGGCCCACTTAGAAAAAGGAACTAGAACTAGAGTGCAAGGAATACTCTCCAGATTATATGAAGGACAGTACAGTAAATTCATTCATTTATTTATTTGACGTTACTCATTTATAAAGTGCCTAATGCCACAGCAGTTAGGTACTAGTTACAAACACGTATAAACAGAAATTGCACCAAGCTGCTCGAGGTGAGAAATGTCAAGTGATGACTTTAACTATATTTCCCAAGTATAGGTGCATGTCGTGATCTGATTAGGGTAAGTTTGTGTTCTCTAGTGGGAGAGCAGGAGACTGGGAACTGGGACCACCTGCATTTTATTTTTCACTCTCCCACTGACTTAGTAAGAAAATGTGCAGGTCTGTCTGCCTCAAAATAAATATAAACGGGATACTGCGGAGTTTTATTAATTAGGATGTATACAGCACAAAAAGATCATCAGCTGAAAGGCTGTATCAATGAAAAATTGCTATTGGAATGATGGGGACAATTCAGAAGTGAAGTGTAAATTGGGGTAAGTTAAACATCAGTGAGCAGGAAGGGAGACTAAAGGGCTAGATTCATTCCAGCAGGTTCACATGGGAGTGCAAACTGTTGTGACTGCAGCTGAGCTTACCGAGGGGATTTACCACCTGGGGAGAGTAGCTTTGAATTCTATCTGGGGAACCTACCAGGCGAGGCTGACCTGGAAGGGAGCTGCATTAGCATATCTCCTAGTTGGCCTGGCCCCAATCCCTGGGTGGCACTAACTAGTTCAGGCCTCTCAGGCAGAGTGAGGATTGTGGATGCTATTGCACCATTATGTCCTGCTCCTGGCAGACTTTCTAGCATTGGGTGCCTGGAACCTAGACTCTGCTGGAAACATACCTTAACACATTGAGGAGCCAGTAGAAGATGTAACAATTTAAAGTACACATTCTTACGTGTCCATGTTACATGTTCTTCCTGGTACAGTCTTTTCTTCCAGTCCCCCAGTTTAGACTCCCTTAGGCTCAGACACAGTGGGCCAAACTGAGAGACAGTGCTTGCAGGGGTGTTAGTTACATGTTAGTAACCAACAGCATAACTAGCATATGGTGTCTAGGCTTTGTTTTCACTAGTGTTCTTTACAGGGCAACAACAAATGTGCAATCCTGTAACTATCTTACAGCTAAATCTTAAATGGAGACAAAGCATTTGTAGCATTTGCCATGAGGTAGCTAGGCGAGGTCAGCACTATACCACTGCCCATGGTTGATCTCAACTACTTTACTTGTCACAGGGGGAGGGCCCCTATAAGGAGTGGACCCAATCCATCTGTACTGGGGAGTGGGGCAGAAACTCCCTGTGAATGGGGGGCTGGAGAGATAGGAGGGGGAGTGGAGGGCAGCTGGCTTCAGGCTGAGAAGAGGCTTCTCACTATTTCACATAGTCTTTCCTATGGCAGTTCCTCAGTGGCTGGTGCCCAGTGCACTATGGTCCTCCCACCTTGGCAGCTGGCAATCTTTGCATGAATGGCTGTACCCTGTCCTGTCTCGCATCTCATCCTGGCAGCTGGTGCATTTGCTCCTGCCCCTTTCCT
Organism: Malaclemys terrapin pileata; assembly: GCF_027887155.1. Lineage (NCBI taxonomy): Eukaryota > Metazoa > Chordata > Testudines > Emydidae > Malaclemys > Malaclemys terrapin. The sequence goes on along the minus strand of NC_071507.1, from coordinate 179,055,150 downwards.
AGACTGGGTTTCTCCAGTGGGATGCATGGTGGCTGGAAGTTGGGGCTGGGCTGGACTGCGGAGTCCTACCTCCTCCCCAGCAGCTGTGCATGTGTGCAGGAGCAGTTATAGCTGTGTTCCCCGCTCTTGCCTCTGCAAGATATTGTGGGGGTGAAAACAAAGGCCATGTCTACACTTACAGGGGATCGATGCTGCTGTGATCGATGAAGCTGGGGTCAATTTAGTGGGTCTAGTGAAGACCTGCTAATTCGACCATAAAGTGCTCTCTGGTCAACTTCAGTACTCCACTGGAACGAGAAGAGTAAAGGTAAGTGGACGGGAGAGCATCTCCCATCGATGCAGCATGGTGCAGACACCACAGTAAGTCAACCTAAGCTATGTTGACTGCAGCTATGTTATTCATGTAACTGGAGTAGCGTAACATAGTAACTGGTAGTGTAGACAAGGCCATAGATCCAACCCCCTTGATATTTCCATTGTGTGGGCACCGCCCCTGCCTGTGCCTAGTTAATTGCCTTTTCATTGGAATGGAGAGAAGATACCTGGTCTATATAAAGGGTCAGGCAGCAGGTGGGAAAGAGACAGGAAGGAAGGGGCAGCTGGGATCTGGTGGAACTTCCTGAGAGAGAAAGAGCTCATGTGCATCCTGCTGGAGTTTCCTCAGGGAGCAGTAATGGAAAACTCCTAAGGGAAGAGAGAGCTGGAAAAATCTTTGGGCCGGGAGAGCAGTGGAGGTAAGTTTGCCCATTGACCTCTTCAAGGCCAGGGAGAACGGAAGTCCACGGGAATAACCCTGAGGTGGGCGAGAACCTAAGAGTGACTAAGAACCTAAGCCCAGGGGTGTGAACCCTTGGTTGCTTTACATTTTTGTTGCAGGGTGGGCGGACACTGTTTATTTGTACTTTTTCTTTGGCTTTGAGCTAGGCTAGGGGACACTGGGCAGAAATCTGGAAATGTACCGGTCTGATTGAAGAAGGAGGCTGAAGAAGAGCCCGGTTTTTGTATTAGGGTGTTGGACTGTACTTTGTGACTTTGGGTGCAAATTTGGAGCATTTAGGGTAACAAATGACCCCACAGCAAGGTAATTATTGAATTATAAAGTAAAGCAAAGAAGTTTACAAGGAACCTTCTGATGGGGAAAACTGGGGCACTTGCAGGGCCACCTCTAGCCATGAGGAGACCTCTCAGGAGGACATGACTTGTTACATTATCTCACATACAAGTAAATGGCCTTGCCTCCACTTTGCTTTTACACTGGGAAGCTAACACGTGTTTATTATCCCATGGTAAAGACAACTCTTCATCAGTGAAGGCATAGCCTAAAGACGTATAATATACCAGCTGAGGGAAGAGGGAAAAGGTGCATGCTAGAGCAATTTAGACTCATCTCCTAATTTGTCATGATGCACTTTGTTTATTTTAAGGGGAAATATGAGTCAATTAAATTAGACTTTAATTATCCTGACAGTAGGTTGACAGTGGAATGCTTGCTGATTCATAAAGCAATAATATTTCTCAGTCTGAATAGTTCCTAAATATACATCAGCAATATATTCAGTCAAACAGTTTACCTTGTAAGCAATTTTAAATAATGAAATGCACAATCCACTGTTAGAAACAGACAGTGATGAGTAAGCCTGACAGGTTCTTAATTTGCATACACACAGTGACAGATTTGGCAATTTCCTGCAATATTCTTGGAAGAATTTAGTGTATTAAGTTTTTGTGAGCTGGGATTGTATGTAACTTCTTTTAGGGGGAGATGTGACAGATGTGAGACCTAGGAGTTCAAAAGATTATATTGAAAATGTGTCAGACATGTATGGACTTTTGGGACAATAAGTGTAAAGTGAATTTTCTGGGAAATCCCTTGGGAGAGGCTAATACAAATTCTTCAACTCCAGTTATGCAAAAACCCAGCCTTTCAAAGCTATGCCCTGAGGAGAGGGTCATTGTCTGCTGATTAGCTGTTACAGAAGACCAAGATCAAAGGCCTAAACCATAGAAAGAAATGGTTGATCTGCCCAATTGGGATTCTGGATCTAAGATGGATGAACTTGTGTAACCACAGGGAAACTCAGTTGTGGGTTTTGAAGGACTAAAAGCTACCAGAGCACAATACTGGAGTTGGGAGCGACCTCTGGTAAGCTTCTTTGCATGTGTGTAGGTTCTTTTATTGTTTTAATATGTTTTCTCTGTAATGCTTTTACTTAAGAATAAAGGTGCTTTCTTAGAAAGAGCTGTGTGGTAACTTGTAACTGCAGGCAATACAGTGGTCATAGCCCTTGGACAGAAAGCAAAGTGCAGGTGCTGGCCTTTCGGGCCATCTGGCTTGCTGGGGATATCACAGCATAAGGCAAGGAGCTCTGCAGCCTTAAAATCCCCAGTCAGGAAAGAGTGAGACATGGGTTTCCGACCAAGAGAGGTACAGCTGAGAAGCTGGAAGCCTAAAGTGGATGCCTTATTGTGACGTACCAGGGTGCAGTCCAGACCAGTGGCGGGCTATGTCACCCTTGCCTTGCATCCTGGGGTATCTTGCAATGCCTTACTGTTGTAGCTCCCAACCTGGACTGCTCACAAAAAGCTTGCCAGCATTCAGATCACTCCCAGGTGTGTTTGTGTAACTGCAGCCTGCCCGTCCATATCCTGGCTTTCAGTTGCCTTGGTTATACTGCAATGTGAGCCCATCACACTTCCAGTCCCGTATTTCCCCCCAGAAATGTATGTCTGGTACTGCCCAATCCTCTCCTGGACAGTCCAAATATATTAAGTCTGTTATGCTTTTAAGGGAATAATATATAACAACTTGTTCCTTTAAATGGAGTTATCCAGACACTTCAATTTAAATACATTGGATTAGTTGATTTAAAGACTTCAAGTTACAGAGAATCCACTATTTACTCTAGTTCAAATCAGTATGTGACCAATGCCCCACGCTGCAGAGGAAGGTGAAACACCCCAGGGTCTCTGCCAAGCTGATCTGGGGGAAAATTCCTTCCTGACCCCAAATTTGGTGATCAGTTAGACCCTGAGCATAGGGTGAGACCCAGCAGCCAGACAACTGGGAAAGAATTCTCTTTAGTAACTCAGACCCTTCCCCATCTAGTGTTCCAGCTCCAGCCATTGGAGATATTTGCTAATAGCAGTAGCAGATGAGCCATATGCCATTGTAGGCAACCTTGGCATACCATCTCTTCCAGAAACTTATCAAACACAGTCTTGGAACAAGTTAGATTCTCCCCCCCCCACACACACTACTCCTTGGAAGGCTGTTCCAGAACTTTACTCCTCTAATGGTTAGAAACCTTCTTCTAGTTTCAAGCCTAAACTTGTTGATGGGCATTCTATATCCTTTTATTCTTGTGCCAGCACTGGCCCTTAACTTAAATAACTCCTCTCCCTCACTGGTGTTTATCCCTCTGATGTATTTATAGAGAGCAATCATATTTCCCCATAGCCTTCATTTAGTTTAGGTTAAACAAGCCAAGCTCTTTGAGTCTCCTCTCATAAGATAGGTTCTCCTGTCATCCTAGTAGCCCTTCTCTGCACCTGTTCCAGTTCGAATCAATCTTTCTCAAACATGGGAGACCAGAACTTCACACAGCATTCCAGATCAGGTCTCACCAGTGCCTTGAATAATGGTACTAACACTCCCCTGTCTCTACTGGAAATACCTCACCTGATGCATCCTAGGATTGCATTAGCCTTTTTCATGGCCACATCACATTAGTGGCTCATAGTCATCCTGTGATTGACCAATACACCCAAGTCTTTCGCCTCATCTATAATTTCCAACTGTAAAGTGCCTGGCTTATAGCAAAAATTCTTATTGTTCATCCCAAAGGGCATAACCTTGCACTTTGCACTATTAAATTTCACCCCATTTCTGTCATGCCAGTGTAGGCACCCTTTACTAGAGGGGCCCCTGAACTTTATTGGGAGTGTTCCAGGGGAAATGCCTGTGTGTTGCAATCTAGCCTTAGAGACTACAACTCCTATGATGCTTTGGGGAAAGAGGGAGTGACTTCCTTGTGCAGGGAGAGCAGGTGGTGGACTCTATTTTGGGAAGAGGAGTGAGATTGCTGCTGTGGAGCTCTGTCCATACCAGGAGCTGCTGTTGAGAGCCTGCAGGGGCTTTGATCGAGCAGAGAGCCTCAGAGGATGTTGGTGGCTTCACTGGAGCCAGGGCAGAGACTGTTGCTGTGCCTAGAGCTGACTGAGGTGGGCCTGCAGTGAAGGACTGTGAGTAACCACCACTCTGGTTTGGGAAAGTACTTGCAAGGGAAGGGGCACAGCAGAGAGACTGAGTCTGAGGAGAAGCAGAGTGATCTTCCCATCGAACTAGGATCCAGAGCTGCTGACATTTGGTTGGGCTGGCTCCAATCATCTGAGGGGTTGTGCAGCTTGTTGCCTTGGCAGGACTGATACACAGAACCAACAGAGCGCTGTCTCCAGCTGCAGATCTTCCAGCACACCATGCAAGCAAGTGCCTAGGACTCTGAAAACCACAGGAGTGTACACTCTGGGGTGGGGTAAATGGTGGCAGTGTAAATGCTAGTTACATACGTTTCATTTATCACTGTATCCTATATTTGTTAATTGATTTTATTCAACTGCCCCCTGTGGATTTAAATTAATAGTGACGTATAATCGTAGTCTGTTATACACTGTTTTTTAAGTTGTTATGTAAAGGTGTGTTGACTATAATTTAAGTATATTGGATGTATATAATTTATAATTGGTATTTTTGAGTTACATCCATGCCACAGATTATATTATTATTATTTATTATTAGAGTAGGTTTATTCCTGGAGGTTCCCAATACACACCATTGAGTGTGTACAGGGGCCAGCCAGGTGGAGGCACTGCCAATTGTAAATTCCTTTAGGAGTAAAGGGTCTGCAGTGAGGCGGATAGAGGATTCCCACCTCTCCAGCATCACCACCGGGATACTCAGGATCGCCTTTAATGTCACCAATATCAGGCACACATGTGAATGTTGCCTGCTCGCGAGTAACCCAGGAAGGAAAGGGGGGTTACACCAGTTTTCAAGGTTATCCAAATCTTCTTGTATGATATTCCAGTCCTCCTCCATATTGGCAATACCTCCAAAATTTGTGTCCGCTGCAAATTTTATTAGCGCACTCTGACTTTTTGTGCCAAGGTCATTAATGAAAATGTTAAATAAGATTCACCCCAAGACCAATTGTTGAGGAACTCCAGTTTCCTGTTATTGGTGCTCTGGGGTCCCCCTCTCTACAGCACTAGTTTCTAAAAGTTAACTCTTCTGTGCTGAATCTTCTGATTCATTTGCACATAATCTCTTCCAGGATGAGGCTTTGGTCATGTGAAACCATACTTTCATCTTACAGCATGCACAGCTGAATCAGAGGCCTGGACACTAGTGGTCTGGGTCTAAGTAAACCAGTACAGTTGCCCATAAAGATTGGGATCCAGTGTTGTGGAATACACCAAGAATCGTGGCTGGGCACTCACCCACTCCAAGTTGCAAAGATATACATAGACACTCTGCCATCCCTACTACAATCTTGAAGTAGCTGGAACCTGAGTGACTAGGTGGCACTCACGTTTTATGGACCACAGGAGAGAGAGTCTTATCTGTGTAACAGTAGATCCTCCTGCTTCATCTGCTGACTTACACACAGAAAGCCATCATGAGGTGGCTAAGCTAAGTACTATGCCAAGGTGCTTATGCAGCCTCCTTGCTCCCCACGGTCTGTACCCCCTTTTGCTTTGCAGAATTATGCTGGGTCTGCGACCAGGGCATTCTCTGTGGCTGCAGAAGATGGGGCATGTTCACCCTGTAACCATTTAGAATGACTAACAAAGATTTCCTCAAGCCACAGTTCCATATAAAGTTCACCCAGTGATAGCAAGGTAAATATTTGGGAAAGCAGAAAGTAATTAATATGAAATCACCAGATTTCTCTCTGAATGTATCTATGAAACCAGGGACCACACACCTTTTAACCAAAAAGGCCCTGGATGATGTTCTTTATGCAAGACGGAATTGGAGTTCAGCAAACAGTAATTTGTGAAGAAGTGTAACTTTCCTAACTGCATCATTAAAATCAATTCTTGGGCTGTTTCTTGGCATAGGGTACAAAATCAGAGGGCTGAATCCTCAGTGGGTGTAAATGGGCACAGTGAAAGGAGCTGTGTCCATTTATACCTACTGAGGATCTGGCCCCAGATCTGTATTCTATAGTTCTATTTATCCTTGCCTGCAATCTTAGAGCTAGGTCCTCACTTTACATCTACACTACCAGGAGCAATCCATGAAACAAATGGTAACTTGGCGAGTCACATTCTACCTCCCAGCCTCTTCTGCTGACCTGGGGAGGAAGTAAACTTCACCATGCCTATACCTCACACAGTTTACATCACTTTGTGCGCTGACACAACTACGCTGACTGATGCACTGGAGGGGCAGAACCTCGGCCAGTCCCCAATCCTCCATCCCCACCTGTATGGGGAAGAGGAAGTACGGGCCCTGCAGAGCCTGCATCTCCTCTCACACTGCAACCCACGATACAGATAGCCAGCCCAAGAGAATACAGGGGTGCCTTATGCTCTCTCCCTCATGTAGGTGTGTGGGGCTAGTGTCGGGTTAGCCCTTATTAAGATTCTTTCAAACAAAACATTAGCGCTAATATTTTTCTGAGTTAAACGGTTCAATTACAGTCTATAAAATAACAAAATAAGAGCAGGAGAGACTAGTTCACAACAACATAGAACAACTCATCCCTAGATCACCAAGCACATTACAAAATGCTTAGCAAGTATTATTACCCCCATTTTCAGATTGGGATGCCGCAGCACTGCGAGGTTAAGTAAGTTGCTTGAAGTCTCACAGCAAGTCAACAGGAAAACTGTGACTAGAACTACTGTCTCAGGCCAACGGCCTATCTACTGCACCAAGAGAAAAACCGCAGGTGAAGAGGTATATTTTCAGATGCAAGTTGAAACCAGATGGTAAGTCAGTAAAATGAAAGACTCTTGCAGGTAGCAGGAGCTAGAGAGAAGGGGGCTCTTGCATCAAGATTGGTAAAGGATTCTCTGGTGCCAGAGGAGTAGAGAGTGGGGGAGAACAAAGAAGAGCAAGAGAGACAGAATATGTTTAATAGATTGGAGCAAGTCTATGGGAATTTTAAAAACCAGTGTCTGACCCCAAGCCCACTGAAAGCAATGAGAGTCTTTCCATTGACTTCAGTGTGCTTTGGATCCAACGCTAAGGGTAAGTCTACATTGCAATTAAAAACTTGCTGACTTGGGCTTGCAGGGCTCGGGCTACGGGGCTGATTAATTGTGATGTAGATGTTCAGGCACGGGCTGGAGCCCAGGATCAAGGACCCTGTGAGATGGGAGCTCTGGCTGAACCCTGAGCGTCTTCCTCATAGTTAAACAGACCTTTAGCCTGAGCCCGAGTCAACTGGCATGGGCCAGCCATAGGTGTTCTAATTGCAGTGTAGACATACCCTAAGAAGGCACGTTTGATCTAGAGCTTGAAATGTACAGACAGCAAGTGGAGATGTTTAAAGATGTGGCCACTTGTGACACAGAGGCTATAATAAAAGAATTTGCTAAAGCAGGAGGAGATGAAGGCATGGGTGGGGATTTGAGCAAAAAGGGAGTCAAGGAGAATGGCAAGAATGAGCAATGCTGGAGCAAGGATGGAAATATACACATTGAAACAATGTCTGAAAGCTCTTACTCACGACCACGTCTCTTATGGACATCCTGAAATCATTTTTTTTTAATTGGGAGTTTGCCTTCCTTTCTTCCTCAGCATGTTTTTTTTAAAGCCTGAATGGTTTTTAAAAGGGGGAAAAAAGAGCAAGATTGTGTTTTCATAGGAGTATTGTGAATTTCAAGTTTGGTCTTCCCTGGATTTGTTGGAGGACTTTTTGTGGGGGCTCAGTGTTTTTTATTGTGAAATTTCACATCTGAATTAAAAGGCTGATGGTGCTGAATCTGTAATAAAGGCTTCTTGTGGTCTCATATGCTCATTAGCCATTGCCATTAAATAGGTGTTAACCAATCAGCCAAACAAAACACAAAGTTTTAAACTGTATGACTAACCCCCCCCCAGTTGCTTATCTTTTTCTCTTGACTGTAGTGATGTCATGATTTTACTATGCTTTTAGGGTAGATGAGACCTGCATTTCTAATGTCAAAACATTCCCCCCCCCCCCCGTTTCTTTTAGGTCTTTTTTTATACATCATAAAAAAGCAGCAGTAGCAGCATTAAAAAACAACTAACTCTCTTGCAACCACATTTAAAATCAATGGGATTATTTGTGTGGATAAGGCAGGCAAGATTTGACACTTAAAGACTGTGGGTGAGGAAGATGCGGTCAGATTTTAATTACCTTTATTTCCTCTTCTCTCTACTTTCAAATGTCAAAACTGCTGACATTTACACCAGCTAAAGTTTATTTCTCTTTTTGTGATAAATTTATAATTAACATTTTCTGGAGATGCAGTTTTTTGAAGTGGACTGTAGTGTTTGTGAAAGGAGTTAGGTTAACAGCATTGGAAATTATCCTTATTTATCCACTAAACATGAGTAGTATAAGGGCCCTACCGTCAATCAAACCCTAACCCCGCCCCTTGGCCCCTTAAGCCCCGCCCCTTGGTCCCTCCCGTCTGTCACCGGAAGTCCCACCCCATGGGGTCAAGGTGCTACCTGACCGGAAGCAAGGTGTGTCATGTGACCCCTCTAAGAACTCCACCCACCACCCTCTACCAATCAGGAGGGGTTTCATCCTGATAGGACTGCCCCAAGAGGAGATTTTGACCAATCAGGGTGACTTCCGGGTTGGGGTGACCCCTCCGGAAGTGAGTCGTGTGACCCCACTAAGAACTCCTCCTAAGGCCCTCCGCCACTCAGAGTGCAGCACCATTACCCCGTAAGTCCCAGCGCCAGACAGAGGAGGCGGCCATCTCTTACCAAGGACACGTATTTTCGAAATCGTGGAAAGGCTGCTGAGAGGAAACATGGACTCCTTCACCAGCCCCGTGAGAACTTCGGACTTTGTTTTAGCCCTGAGCACCTTTGGACTTGTGTGGAGAAAACGCTACATCAGTGACCGTTCCGAGGAGGATCCTTTGACCCAACTGTTGATGGATACGCTGGAACCCGACCCCAAAACCCTCATGAGGCACTCCAATGAGCATGACGGCCTCTCTTTGTCCACTCTGTCAGAGGTGGAAGCACTGGTGGACAAGGCAAACGGAAAAGCCGGCGGTCAGGTAAAATGACAGGCGGGAGGGACCAAGGGGCGGGGCTTAAGGAGTCAAGGGGCGGGGTTAGGGTTTGATTGACGGTAGGGCCCTTATACTACTAACAGGCACATGACAGGCTGTAGGAATGCAAGACTCTCCATGTAGCCCTAGTCACTTTATACCTCAGTCTGGAGGGACTACCACAAGGGCAGAAATGTATCTTTACCCATTCAGTCCTGGGTCTGCTTATAATGCCAAGCAACGTGCCAATCGTCAAGCTGGTTGTTTTTGATCTTCTAATTACGTATTGTAATTGACATTTTCATAATTTATGTAATTTGAATCAATATGAACTGCACATTTCAGATTTTAAATTTGAAATTTTCCAAATTTTTAACCATAGACGCAAAGACCAAAATATAGAAACTTTTCATTGTTTAAAAAACCACTTTTCAGTTTTCATTTTCCCTCCTCTTTCTCATTTTTATGCTTTCTTCCTTTGTCACTGGCAAAATGGAAGAGGGGAATATAGCGGCGAGAGAGGGAAGAAGAGAGAAGAAGAGGGAAACTTATAATTCACATTTTTGGTTTTGGTCAAATTTAAAACCACAAATTTAGTAAAAATTTCCATTTTCAGAAGAGGAAATTTTTCTTCAAAAAAGCTTAGAATAAAAATATTTTGAGCAGCTCTAATGAAAAGATGTAGAAAATAGTTCCTACAGCTCTGGTTAAGATAAATTCAGACAATGCACAAAAGATACATAGATGATTAGAGTAACAGGGTAGCTAAGGGCACACCTACACTGAAACACCCCAACCTCCCCAACAAGAAGTCTCAGACTCGGGCTTGTGCTTTGAGGCTAACAATAGCAATGTAGACGTTCCTGATTGGGCTGGAGCTCAGGCTGTGGGTCTCAGAGCCCAAACAGAAATGTCTGCCTCCATACCTCATGCCCCACAGGTCCAAGTATGTAGAATTGGGCTCTGAGATATGCTCCTTTTTTCTTTTTCTTTTGCGTTGTAAACATACCCGTAGTAGTCTCAGCAGCAAAGCAAATTATTGGAAGTTGTCGGGACTCTGCACGTCTCAGAATCAGGCTTTTTATCTGCCTGCAGTTATCCAAATTTGCTTGAACCAATCCAGCACTGTTAAAGAATCTCTTGGCATGATTCACCATTACCTTCCCTTTTGTGTAGTCATTTATGTCTCTGTAAAGTGGGTGTAATGCTAATGAATCAAAATGGTAGTATTGCACACCCACTTTGCAGAGGTACAAATCACTGCACAAGGTGCCATTGTCCAGCAGGATCTGCAAACATCATCATGGCAGATCCCATAGGGATGTGGCCTCCTTGGAAATAAAGTGCCACTTAGATCGATCTCTGGTGCTTAAGGTGGTCCAGTGGTATATTCAGTTTATATCCACCACTGGCAGTCTTTTATTGGGCCAAAATCTTCAGTGGTACACGTATGACTACTGGCAATGTAGCCACATTCCTTGGTATACACACTTTGGAATTTGTTGGTCTTCCATTCTAGTAATATGTCCATACCAAGAAAGACTTCAAAACTGAGCCAGCACTGATGGAGGTGGTTCCTGGGTTTGGCATTGAATATCCTCATTCTGATTTTGTCCTGCCTCTTGATATGGAACAACCGATGAAGACAATGAGAATCGAAAACATCAATACGCTGTTACTAAGCCTTTCTCAGCTCCCCCATTTCACTTCCATACAATGGAGTTTGTGTAGCTGCGTTTCTGTGGATCTGCAGCTCCGCGGCATGCTTGATGTCATGATGTCTGCACAGTGGCTGCAGAAGGGCCTGAAACATGGCAGCAGCTGCTGCTATACGAGTGTCCACATCTTTCGAGCATCCTACAGTACTTTCTATGACACCGCCCAGATAATTGACAGTTGCCACCTGGACAGGTTAATACTGAGCTGGTTGTAATATGGAGATGGAGGCTGCTTGATGGTAACGGCTAGGGACTTTGTTTATCTAGATTATAATGAGACTAATGTATGCTGCTTCTTGCCAGACCACATCAGCCATCAGCTGCAGCAATTCACTAAACTTATCCATCAACCAATCAATGCTGCTATTGAACGATGGTGATGAAATGCAGGCTTGCCGAACCTCCATGGAGATAGGAAACCATGCCATATATCTGCCATTGACTTGAACACAGCTTTCCATTCCATTATAGAACTCTTCTATCAATGAAGCTATCTTCTGAGGAATGCCGAGTCACCTCCGCAGATCCCACAAACAATGGCAGCTACATGGTTAAAGTCATTGGTTATCTGGAACCCCTATATTCAAGATCTCCCCCAGCACATGAAATCTGGGTTATCTGCTATGAGCTATTTTGATTTTAAAATGAGTAAAATGTGTCCAGATGACTTGCAAAGATTGACATTAATTGACTATCAATTTAAGAAATAAAATATTTACATTTACTAGCTTCTCCTGTGCAGACCTCTCAGCCACATCTTTTACACTTATCTCTTTGTCATTTGAGTCAGCAGAAGTGACTATGACCTTACTGGAGTTTTGCTTTGTATTTCAGGAGTGCTGTCAAGATCCATATCAAAATCCATGGCAGGATTTATGATTGTCAAGTTATTTTCTCAGTTTTGTCTTCCATTTAGATCACTTCACTATTATGCAATGTGACTGATGCAGCCTGGCATGATGTGTTGTTACGAGATGCATCAGCCAGGACTAAAATTTGATTGTTCAAAAAGATTCAGGAAATGCATCTTTCTGAGATGTTCGTCCTTTAAAGATTTCCTCCCCAAATAAACCAGGCCAGTTATATAATTGGAGATGAGCTTTTACATTTGAAAACAATTTTCCATAGGCTGAGAAACTGATGGGAACAATTACAGTAGGTGCAGGATTTTTCAGCAGAAACAGGAATATTGGGAATTTTCATGAAAACTTTTCCAGTGGTAAATCTTGGTGATTTCAAATCAAAGCTTTTTGCCATGAAATAACAGGAAAATATTACATTTGTTTAACTGGGAAGCAGGTTTTGTCCATTTCCTCTAGGATTAGTGTTGGAATTTCAGCTCCATCTTATGCACTCATAGCTCTGGTTTCTATCTGGCAGAATATGGATATGTCTACACAGCAGCTGGGAGAATGTTTCCCACCACAGATAGACAGATACGCTAGCTCTGCTCAAGCTAGCACGCTAAAAACAAGACTGTGGCCATGGCAGCTTGGACAAGGTGTCCGAGCACATACCCAGGGGATCAGGCAGGATTGTACTTGGGTGGTTAGCCTGAGTCACTGCCCATGCGACTGCGGCCATGGAGCTATTTTTAGCATGCTAGTGCGAGCCTTGGTACTGTCTGTCTATCCACTCTGGGAAGCAACCTCCCAGCTACTGTGTAGACATACCCTCTAAGACCCAGTCTTTGAAGCTGTTTCAGGGCTCTGAATGGGTGCTGGAGTTCATCCACATGGAATAGTTTACAGGATCAAGGCCTGAGGACCTTTGTATCTGCTTAGTCACATTCGTTCCTTTTTAAGGTTCTTGGCCATTTCAGTATTTCAATCTGCCACCCACAGTCAGTGACAGCTCTTTTTGTTTCTCTGTCTAGGCAAGTCACTCAAATACACTATGCCTTCATTTCCACCTCTGTAAAATGGGAATAATGCTTACCTCTCAGAAATGCAGGAAGCTTAGTTAATATTTGTAAAGAACGTTGAGATCCAGGGGGGAAGTAGATTGTAGGCAAGCAAAATATTATTAATTAACTGAAAGTAAACAAGCTTCACCAGAACAAATCCCCATAGCTAAGAGGGTATGGCATACGCAGACCACTTGCTGAAGACTGAGCCCTAATTATAAGATTATAAACTCTTCAGGGCAGGGAATGTCTCTTATGTGTTTGTACAGTGGCTAGCACTAATATCTATCTGGGTACTTGTATAGCTCTCATCACCGTGAGCACCTCTTGATCATTAAGGGAGTATATCCTTAAAACACTTCTGTGAGGTAGGGAATTATTATACTCATTTTGCAAATGGAGAACTGAGACACAGTGCACAGTGGCTTGCTCAAGGTCTCACAGGAAATCTATAGCTGAGCCAGGAATTAAACCCAGGCCTCCTGAGTTTGTCTGGTGCCCCCTTACGTACTATACTGTCTTTTCTATGCTATAGTAGGAATCATATATTGTGGCAGACCCTGGAGGCCCCAATCAATTGCAGTAGAAACTCAGAGTTACAAACACCTTGGGAATGGAGGTTGTTCGTAACTCTGAAATGTTCGTAACTCTGAACTCCTTTTTTTTTTTTACTAGTTTACGTTTAAAACAGTACTGTACTGTATTTGCTTTTTTATTTTTGTCTGCTGCTGCCTGATTGTAAAATTCCGGTTCCAAATGACAAATGTGGTTGACCGGTCAGTTCGTAACTTTGGTGTTCGTAACTCTGAGATTCTACTGTAATAAATATTAGTTAGCTCAGTGACTAGGAGACTAATATAACCACATACAGTTCCTTCATTATGTCTGTAGGCAAAGTAAATAAAAGTCTTATTATTATTATTTTTTTGTCTTGCCCTTGTGTCCTCCTGGCTTGTAGGTTTTAGTTTGAATGTACTTGTCATTGTGCTGATCATTATAGTCAAAATTAATTTTTACCCAATGCAATTAAATACATTGTTTCTAAGACTTAGACAAGCTGGTGCCACTGTATTCAGAGATAAGGATCCATATCTTGAACCAAATACAATGAAACTTTCTGAATGACCTGTGCTTGACTGTTGCAGAGCCAGAGAACTTTCTAACCCATTACCAGGCCCGCTGACAGCAATTCTGGGCCCCAGGACAGAACAATCAATGGGCCCCCCGCGTGTGCGCAAGTCACGCCCGTGCAGACATGGTCTGCCTGACATTTGGGTGGTGCTGCCCGTGCACTGGCTGGTGCCCAGCGAGCTGCCGGGTGCACTGCTGAGCATGCTCTTCTGGCACAGCCAGGGTTTCCACATGCCTGCCTGGGAGGGTTGCCAACTGTCTAATCGCACAAACCCAAAGACCCTTGCCCCACCCCTGCCCTATCCAAACGACTCCCCTGTCCCACCCCTTCTCCGGGCCCCGCCTCCTGCTCACTCTATCCCCACGCCCTCCATCGCTCACTCTCCCCCACCCTCACTCACTTTCACCAGGCTGGGGCAGGAGTGTGGGAGGGGGTGCAGGCTCCAGGAGGGAGTTTGGGTGCAGGAGGGGGTGTGGGGTCAGGCTCTGGGAGGGAGTTTGGGTGTGGGAGGGGGTTGGGAAGCTGGCTCTGGGAGGGGGTTTGGGTGTGGGAGAGGGTTGGGGTGCAGCTCTGGGAGGAAGTTTGGGTGTGGGAGGGAGTGTGGGCTCTGGGAGGGAGTTTGGGTGCAGGATCTGGGAGGGGGTTGGGGTGCGGGAGGGGGTTGGGGTATGGGCTCTGGGAAGGAGTTTGGGTGATTTAAAAAAAAATTCTGACTGTATATTTATTTTGGAACTGAATGAAATTTGTATATAATGTGGTTTGTTGTTTTAGGAAGCATTCATATGTTGCCTCTGCTGCATTTTTACCTTACGGAAAGAATGCTTTTTAACAAATCCCTTTCAATTGCATGTGTTAAAACCTAGCAGTGACTTGTTTAGTGAGGAGACTTGTTTGGTTATTGCTAATGCAGTTGTAACAAGTTCAATTTCCTTCTTCACCCATTTTCCCTGTTTTACTGCATGTCAAATATAATGTAGCATTACTACCCCGCCAAGTTCTTACAAGTAAAAGTGTTCAAAGATTGATTGGTATAATCCTTTCTCGCTCATCCCTTCCTACCATGAAGCTGTCATGGCTCTGTAATATATGGGGCTAGTACTTCTTAGTGTAGCTACAGCTACCACTAGTGCTGTGTGCAATTATCAATTTGCATGTCAGAGAATTCTTGCTGTAAAAACACAAATTTTGTAAGAAAATAGCTAGATGGCTAAACAGTGTTGTTTTTTTCAGCTGCAGAAGAGCTCTGTGAAGCTCAAAAACTTGTACCTGCCACCGTATATTTAAGTGTAAGAGGTCATCATAGCATTTTCTCTGTAGTGTACCCATAGTGTGTAGTCTGCATCACCTGGACTCTTCAGGGCTTTAGAGGAACAGCAGCATCCCAGATCTTTCCCAAACATGTCAGAATCCTGTCAGCAAACACAGAGTCTGGGGATCTCCATGCCTAGCAGCCTTCCAGCCCTTGGGTAACTAGCTGTCTATACTCAGTTGCTGGTGAAACAAATCTGTACCCTGTATTCAAAGTGGTACAGGGATTGGGATCAGCATATAAAAATACCCATTCCCCAGATCTGTATAAGGCTCTCATTCTATAGGGCACCATGTTCTGCCCACCTACGTTAGGTAAGAATGTACAAACCCTCACCTCACCCAGCTCTGCTCCTGTTCTCTCTTTAACCAAGACAGAATTCCAGTTTAGAGCAGTTAGCTGATAGCTAAATGCAAATTCCATAGGATCTGTTGCCCCTAGGGGTGACAAGGGCTCCACTCCCTGTCCATAAAACTCACCATGATGGTCCAAATACTATCCTAATGGAGGGCTTCCCATGTAGCCACACTGGTACGGGGATTGGGACCCAGCCAGCCATCTCTTGGTCCTGGGTCAATCCGCTGCTGAATCTATAGGGTTGTCTTTAACTCCTGTATTTGTAGCCTTCTCCCCCTACCTCAGCTCTGGCTGGCCCACCTATCAAATGGTGAATAATTGTAGGGACTACAAGACTCCTTGCCCACAATGAACCTTCCAGTATAGCTTCCCAACATGTGTAGTAATTGCCACACCCTACTTCTGGGTGTTTCTAGGCTTTTCCAGCTGCATCCTACTGCCCTCTGCATAGATGTACAGACACAAATGTATTCCAGCTAAAATCCATATTTTCTCCCCATTGCTTCTCACTCTCTTTTTTCAGGGAAAAAAATAACAACAAATGCTGCAACATAGTGAGGTGTTGCTAGTAGCATGGCTATGCAAAGGTATTTGGGCCTCCATGGATCCTGAGAAATTAACTGGTTCACGGCTAAACCATATGCCTTTTCAATTACCTCGTAAGTGGATTTGCACAGGTATCACTGAGGACATCATCTGAAAACAATGTGGTTGCACAGGGGTAACAGCTGGCAAAACTTGGCCTGCAGAACCTTTATTACTGGGGATGATGAAGGTTGAGTTTTAGAGGGCTGATAGCTAGGAAATAAACACCTAGTGTTTTTTTTTTAAACTTGTAAAATGGAACATGTTTGATTTGGAAATCAGTCAGACACATGACTATAAAGCTACTTAAGGCTGAATTGCATTTTGATGCCCTATAAGAGCCTGAAGACCAGTTCTGAATTATCACCCAGGCAAAGTACTGTCATATCACTCTGAATGCTGCTCCTGCCTCATTCCAACAAGGACTGCAGCTGGACAGGAGAGGCCATGCTAGCTCCTGTTCATAACCAAAGGAGACTCGGAATTGAGGTAATTACCCTTTGACTATTTTTGTCTTTGCAGTCTACTGATGTGCCCTGCCAGTGTGTTCTTTTTTCTTTTCTTTTTTTAAAGTTAGTTTACCTCTAGTATTAAAAGGCCCCTCTGTAATACCCAGAGAATAGAAAAATACTGGTAGAAAGTTTTTCTCTTTTGGAAGGAGCAGATACAGATTTCACCCTGGAACTTCTTGCCAGTGGCCAGGAAACAAAGTGGAGAGTTCACCAAGGGCCTGTTCCTTAAGTGGTGCTGAGCACCTGCAAGTGTTGTTGAAATCAAATGATCACTCCCTTGCTGAGCTCATAATTTCTGTTCCATCATTACCAGGCACTGAGCTCCTAGGAACAGGGCCGGGTCCAGCATTTCTGCTGCCCCAAACAAACAAACAAAAAAAAGCCACAATCGCCGGCGGCAATTGGAAAAAAAAAAAAGCTGCAATCGGCGGCGGCAGTTCAGCGGCAGGTCCTTTGCTCCTAGAGGGAGTGAGGGACCTGCCGCCCCTGAATTGGCCGCCCCAAGCGCCTGCTTGTTAAGCTGGTGCCTGGAGCCGGCCCTGCCTAGGAAACCCCAATATTAATGCAGAAAGGGAATTGCACTGCAATGGCTGCAGGGAATATGTTTCCTCAGGAAGGAAGAGGTAAAAGGGAAGGTGGCTTATCTGAGGTTAATGCCAGCTTGTGCCTATTGCATCTGCATAATAATTCAAAAAGATTTCAGGCATGTGAAAGTACATTACATCTCTGTGTTGCTGCCAAGTTTGGTGAAACCTACAGTGATTCATTGAATAAATGCTGGCCAAGCAAACAAATGCTGCAGAAGGGCTATAGAACTTAAAATCTCAATTTATCTGTGATTTAAGAAGCGGGGGGGAGGAAGACTGTTGAGACTGGTTCTTCCCTGGTTGTGTTTATCACTTTTTGTTGTGGACGATTGCATCCTTCAATCTTTTCCTCACCCGTTTACTACTTTGAGTCAAATCCTGAGCCCTGTACAAAGCCTGTAAATAAAAATGTTGCACAGAGTGCCTATTTGGAGGTTGCATGAATGGAACTGTACACCCACCCAGCTACAAAGTGCAGGACACCTGTATACTTTTCTCATGACTGATACTTCAGTGTCGGGAGTGTAATAATAATGGTTGTTTCCTCTTGTAAAGTGACCATGTCCTGATTTTACTGGGACAATCTCGGCTTTCCATCTGGAGTCCCAGTGTCCTAATAATTTCTTTTGTCTCACCTGAAATACCCTGGTTTTTCACTTCATAGGATTTAAAAAAAATCAAAAACAATTGTTTAAGGTAAATTGTTGTATTGAATAGAATTTGCTCAATGTTTTCCAGAACGAAGTGTTCAGTGGAACAAGAATTCAGTGTGATGAACAATGTTTGAAGTGAAGAGAGACACTGAATGAGTGTAGATACTGTCAGAGTCGATCTTTTGTTGAACAATGCTTTGTTCAGTGTTTCCTGAAAACAGCATCTGAATGAGTTTTTCACTTAAAAAAAAAATCCTCCACCCTGAGAAATAAGGATATGTCTCAGCTAAGTCGGAAGCTGGTAGCAACACACGCTAAAAGAAACTACTCTTCTCTTTCGTGTGGCTACTTCACAATCCTAAGCATGTTGCCACAAAAGTGTCCCTGTTTCTAGTTTTAAAAACATGGTTGCCTTACCCTGTGCTTACATTTCCCAGGGGTGCTTTGGCCAGTGAATCTATGAAACTTCAAATCCACCAGCTACAGTTTTGTCTTTCTCCCAGTCTCCTTTACGCTAATGGCAGAATCTCTCCCTTGCTGGTACTTTGCACTCTTGTTTTGGAGGCCTTCTGCAGCCATTCTGTAGCTTAGAAGACTTCTTCCTCAAAATACCTGCTAAATTCTAGGGGTGAGTGGCTCCAGCTTCTGTTGAGTTTCAAATTACAGGACAACTTAATGGGCTAAATTTATTGCTGACCTTAAGTACAAGCAAGTCTACTGAAGTCAGTTGAGTTGTGCCAGTTCATACCAGAGGTGAATTCGGTCCAATAAACACAATGCTGAGTAGAGTCCTTGTGATGTGTTGATTTTTTCACTGAATCAGCAGTTTATTAATTTCCTGAATAAACTGAAATTATGAAATGTAGAGACACTTTTCATGACTCTAATTCTGAGCTCGAAGAAGTACTCATTTGGCACTGGCTGTGAATAAACAGATGTAAGCGGTATAAAAGCAAACAACAAGCAAACTTTCTTAGCAACTGATTTACTGGTGAGGGTGTTTACATCTTTGCCTGCAAACCCAAGGAGGAATTGGAATAGTGATCTGGGTAGATGCTGGTTTACAGGCTCTGCTCAGATTTAACTATTGGGTTTTTTTTTTTTTTTTGACACTGCATTTAAGCTATTTATGAGACAAATGGCTGAGAAAAAATTCAGATACCACTGATTTTGGGAACCAAGAAGGTATTTATATGCTTATAGAGCTGATTTCTTTTTCATCTAATTAATTTTCATCCCAAAATCTTCTCTCTCAGGTTCACAGATAAAGTCACTTACTCTAGGGCCCATAGGGCTCTTCTATATCTGCCCCCAAATGCCTGGGAGGAGGGAATGGGCAGGAGCTCACAGATGGATTGGTGGGGACCTAATTCTGGATTTTTACCAGCCCCTTTACACCAGTCCAGCTGGAGTAAGGGCTGTTATGGTGTTTGACACCTGATGGCTTTGTTGCACATAGTTTTACAAGCTTTATCCACAGTGCTCACACACTAAGAAAGTCTTGTCATGTGGTTTATTTTGGGAGGAACTGTTGCAAGCAGCAGAAGCGTTTCTCCCTAATTTAATCTCTCCTACTAGAGTCAATTCTTAGGTTAGGTTAGAGATGCTCCCTAAGAATCAGGCACTGGCCTTTTAGCAGAGATTGCTGAAAGAGATGCTTGCCTGCATGTTGTGACCACCTCTGTTCAAGGAATGGTGTATACATTGTGGATGAAACAAGTTACACTAAGAAAATAGCCGTGCTCTGTCATTGATTTCTCTTCCAATGAAAAACCAGCCTGCAAGGCTCTGAAATCTGTGATCACTGAGTAGCGGGGTGATTGGTGGCCATTTCTGACTGGGTTTAGGGCCTTATGAATAGTAATGCCTTAGGACTTCTCAGGTTTGAGTCACGGACTATTCTGGTCCTAGGCCACCTCTTGGATCCTGGAGTTGAAAAGGAAGTACAGAACCGCATTTGCAGCGTTCTCTCTCTCTCGCTCTCTCTCCACTTTAGTTCAGCCCCAGACTTAGCTTGTCCAAAACAGAGACTCAAGTTTTGGGGGATGGGATTTGCTTCCTTCTTTCAGGCAGGCTGTGGGAGAGAATTATTGTTATTTTTTTACTCTGCTCACAGGAGAGACAATGTCTTGGTGTTCTTCCAGCAGCTCAGGCCTGCAGCAATGCATGCTCACCTCTACCTGGCTCTTTCTCTTCTGGACCCAAAGTGAGCAGGGATTGTAGGGCATGGCTGGGAGAGGACTCTGGCACCTCCAGGGCACCCAGGATACTGAAAGAATCAACTTAAAAATATCCTGCTGAGCTCAGGCCATGGCCAACTTTTCCCTCCGCCGTTCCCCCCCCCCCCCCCAACTACTGGCAGCTCTGAAGGGTTGCAGAACTGAACCCGAGATGATTGGATAATACCATTTATATACATCAAAGGAACATATATTACCTGTAAAGTGTATATCCCATTAATGTAGAACTGCTAAGTTGGGGGAAATTTTCCCAAGGACAGTTCTTGAAATAAGTCAGGATCTAGGGCCATAGATGCTGGTCCTTAAGGACCTATCACATCCTTTAGGGTCTGAAGATCAGGGGAGAGATGCACATCTGTACCACATCTTTGGGTTCTGGTGTATTATTCCAAAGAGGAGAAACTGCAGGGGGATGGGCAAGAGTACCCATGACCTCTTCTTCAATACCCTGGAGCCGGGGGAAGAAACTCTCCTGTTGTGAGTGGAGGCAATTATTTGAGAAGCAGCACTTCTGGCTCTTCTTCTCCATGTTCACTGAAAGTGAGGGCAGCCTTAGAAATAAGGGGAGAAATGTGGGAAGGGGGGAGCCCAGCAAGCCAGGTCCAGCCCTGGCTCTGAGCACTGAGGTCCCCATTCCTCTCTGTCTGACTGAGAGCTTCCAGCTGCCCCCACTGCATTCTGGTAGCTCCTTGCTCTGTTTCTCTGAGAGGAGGCAGGGTCTGTGAGGTTTCCCTATTGCTAGAGCCCTGTGCAGATACAAAATTTGTATCCGTATCTGATCTGCGATATTGGCATCCATCGATATAAAGCAGATGTCTGCGGATTTGCAGGGCTCTACCTATTCCCTCTCTCTGAGCTTTCCCTCCTCAGTGGGAAGGAGAAGTACCCACTTGGTACCAACAACATAATTTCATTTAATGTGGCCACCTCCTTCTCAGAGACAGTCTGCCCAACTAGATT
Organism: Malaclemys terrapin pileata; assembly: GCF_027887155.1. Classification (NCBI taxonomy): domain Eukaryota; kingdom Metazoa; phylum Chordata; order Testudines; family Emydidae; genus Malaclemys; species Malaclemys terrapin. Next base: position 179,033,921 of record NC_071507.1, on the reverse strand, counting down.
GCTATGTAGGAATCAGGTGCTTGAGAATATTAGAGAAGCATGGAGCTCAGTGCATCCTCTGACATCCATATGCCTAGATGAATTCTTCATAGGCAAACTGAACACCAGCCAGCTGGTGAAGATATTTGGGCCACGGTCCCATAAAAATTCTCCTTGACTTCCAGCTTCATTCCCGTCACCCAGGGAATCACAGCAGCCAAACTATGAATTTGGGTTCTCTGCAGATGCTGCATGACAAATACATTAATCTGTCTTTTTTTTTTTTATTAATCTTGCCAGTGCTTCCATTTCTGGTGGTTTAGCTGAATATCTGAGTGGACTGCACAGGGCTTCCACACCCTTTCAGCCATGTGAGGCAGGCGACTTCCCACAACCATTTCCCAGGAACCTTTAAAAAGGCCTGCTACTTCGGAGGGGAGAACAGAAAAATACCAAAAGGTAGCAGTAGTTGTGACACCAGCTGAGGATCAATGGAACTTCGGAGTCTAAATAGCTCTGTGGATCTGGGTCATTAAGGTTGAATGGAGAAGAGCTGGACAGCCATGTAAATACACACAGCCATCTACAGGAGGACACTCTTCTCCCTCAGGATATAAATCGGCCTCTTCAGCAGCAGAGCACAGTCATGGAGGAGAAGAAGGAGAAGCCACATACCCCTAAGGCTGGGAGGTCTGCTGCCACCACTGCAAATAGGAAACGTAGGGTAGTGGTGGTCGGAGACCCTCTGCTGAGAGGGACGGAGGCGCCCATCTGTCGCTCTGACATTTCATCTCGGGAGGTATGCTGCCTGCCGGGGGCCCGTGTCCAAAATGTTACGGAGGCATTGTCGAGGATTATCCAGCCCTCTGACTACTACCCCATGCTACTCATCATGTGGGCACAAATGATACTGCGAGGTGTGACACTGAGCAGATCAAGAGTGACTACAGGGCTCTGGGAGTACGGGTGAAGGAGTTTGGAGCGCAGGTGGTATTCTCTTCGATTCTTCCTGTCAAAGGTAGGGGCCCGGGCAGAGACAGATGCATCACGGAGGTGAATGCCTGGCTGCGAAGATGGTGTCATCAGGAGGGCTTTGGCTTCCTCGACCATGGGATGCTATTCGAGGAAGGACTGCTAGGCAGAGATGGCGTTCACCTTTCGAGGAGGGAAAAGACCCTATTTGGACACAGACTGGCTAACCTAGTGAGGAGGTCTTTAAACTAGGTTTGACGGGGACAGATGAGCAAAGCCCACAGGTAAGTGGGGAACATGGAGACCTGGGAGATGGGTCAGAAACAAGAGGGAGCGTGGGCTATAATGGCAGAGAGAAAGGAGGGTCAGAGCAAAACTGGGAGGCAAGATTGAACCAGTATCTTAGATGCCTATATACAAATGCAAGAAGTATGGGTAATAAGCAGGAAGAACTGGAAGTGCTAATAAATAAATACAACTATGACATTGTTGGCATCACTGAAACTTGGTGGGATAATACACATGATTGGAATGTTGGTGTGGATGGGTACAGCTTGCTCAGGAAGGATAGATAGGGGAAAAAGGGAGGAGGTGTTGCCTTATATATTAAAAATGTACACACTTGGACTGAGGTGGAGATGGACATAGGAGACGGAAGTGTTGAGAGTCTCTGGGTTAGGCTAAAAAGGGTAAAAAACAAGGGTGATGTCATGCTAGGAGTCTACTACAGGCCACCTAACCAGGTGGAAGAGGTGGATGAGGCTTTTTTTAAACAACTAACAAAATCATCCAAAGCCCAAGATTTGGTGGTGATGGGGGACTTCAACTATCCGGATATATGTTGGGAAAATAACACAGCGGGGCACAGACTATCCAACAAATTCTTGGACTGCATTGCAGACAACTTTTTATTTCAGAAGTTTGGAAAAGCTACTGGGGGAAGCTGTTCTAGACTTGATTTTAACAAATAAGGAGGAACTCGTTGAGAATTTGAAAGTAGAAGGCAGCTTGGGTGAAAGTGATCATGAAATCATAGAGTTTGCAATTCTAAGGAAGGGTAGAAGGGAGAACAGCAAAATAGAGACAATGGATTTCAGGGAGGCAGATTTTGGTAAGCTCAGAGAGCTGATAGGTAAGGTCCCATGGGAATCAAGACTGAGGGGAAAAACAACTGAGGAGAGTTGGCAGTTTTTCAAAGGGACACTATTAAGGGCCCAAAAGCAAGCTATTCCGCTGGTTAGGAAAGATAGAAAATGTGGCAAAAGACCACCTTGGCTTAACCACGAGATCTTGCATGATCTAAAAATAAAAAGGAGTCATATAAAAAATGGAAACTAGGACAGATTACAAAGGATGAATATAGGCAAACAACCCAGGAATGCAGGGGCAAGATGAGAAAGGCAAAGGCACAAAATGAGCTCAAACTAGCTACGGAAATAAAGGGAAACAAGAAGACTTTTTATCAATACATTAGAAGCAAGAGGAAGACCAAAGACAGGGTAGGCTCACTGCTCAGTGAAGAGGGAGAAACAGTAACAGGAAACTTGGAAATGGCAGAGATGTTTAATGACTTCTTTGTTTCGGTCTTCACCGAGAAGTCTGAAGGAATGCCTAACATAGTGAATGCTAATGGGAAGGGGATAGGTTTAGCAGATAAAATAAAAAAAGAACAAGTTAAAAATCACTTAGAAAAGTTAGATGTCTGCAAGTCACCAGGGCCTGATGAAATGCATCCTAGAATACTCAAGGAGCTAATAGAGGAGGTATCTGAGCCTCTAGCTATTATCTTTGGAAGATCATGGGAGACGGGAGAGATTCCAGAAGACTGGAAAAGGGCAAATATAGTGCCCATCTATAAAAAGGGAAATAAAAACAACCCAGGAAACTACAGACCAGCTAGTTTAACTTCTGTGCCAGGGAAGATAATGGAGCAAGTAATTAAGGAAATCATCTGCAAACACTTGGAAGGTGGTAAGGTGATAGGGAATACCCAGCATGGATTTGTAAAGAACAAATCGTGTCAAACCAATCTGATAGCTTTCTTTGTTAGGAAAACGAGTCTTGTGGATAAAGGAGTAGCTGTGGATGTGGTATACCTAGACTTTAGTAAGGCATTTGATACAGTCTCTCATGGTATTCTTATCGATAAACTAGGCAAATACAACTTAGTTGGGGCTACTATAAGGTGGGTGCATAACTGGCTGGATAACCATACTCAGAGAGTTGTTATTAATGGTTCCCAATCCTGCTGGAAAGGCATAACAAGTGGGGTTCTGCAGGGGTCTGTTTTGGGACCGGCTCTGTTCAATATCTTCATTAAAGACTTAGATATTGGCATAGAAAGTAAGCTTATTAAGTTTGCAGATGATACCAAACTGGGAGGGATTGCAACTGCTTTGGAGGACAGGGTCATAATTCAAAATGATCTAGACAAATTGGAAAAATGATCTGAGGTAAACAGGATGAACTTTAACAAAGACAAATGTAAAGTGCTCTACTTAGGAAGGAAAAATCAGTTTCACACATACAGAATGGGAAGAGACTGTCTAGAAAGGAGTACGGCAGAAAGGGATCTAGGGGTTATAGTGGACCACAAGCTAAATATGAGTCAACAGTGTGATGCTGTTGCAAAAAAAGCAAACATGATTCTGGGATGTATTAACAGGTGAGCAAGACACAAGAAGTCATTCTTCCGCTCTACTCTGTGCTGGTTAGGCCTCAACTGGAGTATTGTGTCCAGTTCTGGGCACTGCATTTCAAGAAAGATGTGGAGAAATTGGAAAGGGTCCAGAAAAGAGCAACAAGAATGATTAAAGGTCTTGAGAACATGACCTATGAAGGAAGGCTGAAAGAACTGGGTTTGTTTAGTTTGGAAAAGAGAAGACCGAGAGGGGACATGATAACAGTTTTCAGGTATCTAAAGGGGTGTCATTGGGAGGAGGGAGAAAACTTGTTCACCTTAGCCTCTAAGGACAGAACAGCAAGGGAGGTTTAGGTTGGACATTAGGGAAAAGTTCCTAACTGTCATGGTGGTTAAACACTGGAATAAATTGCCTAGGGAGGTTGTGGAATCTCCATCTCTGGAGATATTTAAGAGTAGGTTAGATAAATGTCTATCAGGGATGGTCTAGACAGTATTTGGTCCTGCCATGAGGGCAGAGGACTGGACTCAATGACCTCCTGAGGTCCCTTCCAGTCCTAGAAACTATGAATCTATGTTGCAGAGTGCCTGTGACCTCAGCCCAATGGACAACAGTATGCCCAGCATTGGGCCAATATAAAACGTGAAATGTTTGCTATCCTCCAGGAAGACTGATGGGCACCACTAATAAAGGAAGAATAGAGTAAGTTTAATGGCGACGTAAATCCATAGTCAGAAGAAAACATCTAAAGGCTATTCAGCCATGCAAAGTAATCTATGATGATCTTTGGTCAAAATGACCACATTGCAACTGAAAACTAATATCCACTGTGTTCTTTCAGCCAATATGTAGTAGTGAATAGGGTGACCATATTTCTCAAACTGAAAACCCCCACCCCACCCCCCCGGGCTAGCCCGAGTCCCTCTGCCCCTTCCCATGCAGGGCTAGCATTGCTGCTCGCCTAAGCCCCCCCAGCCTGCGCAGGGCTGCCCGAGCTGCTTGGCATCGCTGCTCACCCGAGCCCCACTGTGCAGGGCTGACATTGCCACTTACCCTCCCCGAATGTTCCTTTGCACCACGGGGGGGTGCGCCCCACTCTTTTGGCAAAACTGGGCATTCGTCCCATTTGATTTTTGGCAACTGATCATCAGATGGCAAGAGCAAATGGGACAAACGCTTAGTTTGCCAAAAGAGCTTGGCTGTCCGGGACAGGGCTTAAAAAGGGGACTGTCCCAGCCAAAACAGGACATATGGTCACCCTAGTAATGAATGCTGGAGTCAGCTTATTGATGCAGGATGGGCGTTTCAAAGGTGCCTATTGTTTTTCAAACACTTATACTGCTAAATTACTTAGGCGCTTTTGAATGCCCCACCTATAACGTGTTAAATACAGGCAATACGTATTGACTTCAGTTTGAAAAACAACTAAAAAACCCCTATCCCATGGTCTAGGCTGGCAAACACACCTTTAACAATAACAGTTAAATCTCAGCAGCGTTGAAACAATCAGTTCAGCAGGAGTTCAGCCAGACAGTTACAAAAAATCCTTCTGGACCCTTCATTGTTGTGGGAAGCATACCCTCCTCTTTCTTCAAAAACTCTCCCAAACAGGGGTCTTTTGCTGTCACCAAATTCAGACTGCTTTGGGAGGCAATGTTCTAGGGTCGAGGGCCCTCATGGAGAACACCCTGCCAGCTACGCCATCTCTTCTGTAATTCTGGATATCCGCATCAAGGGTCTCTGCTGACCACAGCTGTGGAGCGAGAGAGAATATTCAGTTCTTTCCTTTTCTTTGCGTATGTTTCATTCCCATTTCTAAAGTTCTATATCTTTTTATTATTATTATTATTATTTTAACCGATGCTCTAGACAGAGGATGAGGCATTTGATCAGAATCAAGGGTCAGTGATGATGATGAATAATTGGCCTACTTAGTTTCAAAGCTGGAATCCCAAAATAAAGCCCATAAGCCCATTATGTCGTCTATGACTGAAATATCTCACTTTAGAAAGGGCTATTAATGTCTGATCCAAGTTTGTTTGAAAAACCGTTTTTAAAGAAAATACCCTCTGCTCCAATGGATTTTCTTTAAAGCTGATGTGTTAAATCTTTTTTACTGGGTTTTTACCTTTTAGCTTTAGAAAACTAGAGACGGATATAAGAGCTAATTCAAACAGCTCCTGGCTCTAACAAATGATCCTCATCTAATGAGTTAAGAGTATCACAAATTAACTATGGAAATTTCAGATTGGAAGTCAAATTAGTGTGCCAAAAAAGACTCTCCTGGAGGTTGTTCCAAGCAATAATGAAGCTTGTAGAATGCCTTTCATCCCAGGTTTACAGAACACTTTAAAAACATTAATTAGTTATTATCTCATTCACCTCCAACACCAGGGAAGCAGAACAAAAGGGGGAAAACCAGAAGCTGTTATTGAAAGAAGTTAGCAAAAAATATACCCCTTTCTCCATTGTAGGAATAGGGAGGTGATCTTTACTTCTGCACATGGCTTTACTGAAACTGATAGTGGAATACGGCACACCGTTTTGGTCTCCACATTTTGAATAGATATTGAAAAATTGGAGAAGGTGTGGAAAGAGCCACAAAAATGACTGGAGGCTGAAGAAAATGCCTTACAGTGAGAGGCTTTATAGCGCTCAATCAGTCCAGTGTATCAAAAAGAAAAAAAATGTTTGAGAGATGACTTGGTTACCGTGTCTAAGTAACTTCCTGGGGAAGAGCTCTAGAGTACTGAGAGCTCTTTAAATCTAACAAAGAAAGGCATAACAAGAACCACAGGCTGAAAGTTAAAGCCAGACAAATTCAAATGAGAAATAAGGCACAAATTTTCAACTGTGATGGTGGATTAACCATTGGAATAAAACACCAGGGGTGAATTCTCCATTTCTTGAAGTCTTCAGATGAAGATTGGATGCCTATCTGGAACATATGCTTGAGCTGAACACAAGTTATTGGGCTCAATACAGGGGTAATGGATGAAATTTAAGGGCCTGTGATACATGAGGTCAGGCAAGCTGATCTAATGGTCCCTTCTCGCCTTGAACAGTATGAATACTTCAGTTTGTTTACTTTGTGCATTTGACAGTACTTTGTACAATTACTTTCACTGTGTCTTCTGCATAGTCCGTTCCTTCCTCCCTGAAAAGACTCTTACAAACATCAACAGGGGAGCAGAAAAACCTTCAGGAAACTTTTCTAAAGCAATTTATTTACAAAGAAAATTCAGAACATGCCGTATTATTTAAGGAATGCTTCACCAGAAAATTAATCAGTTTTAAAATATCAAAACTGAGTGTGTCCCTTAAACAAGCAGAAGTCAGTCAGTGCTGACCTAGAGAATGGAATAGCTTTGACAAATAAAGAGGTGCCTTGCCAGTTAAACAATCAAACAAAAGTAAGTAAATATAATCTTGCAAAGAAAACATTCCTGGGGCTATATTGAGCTGCAGAACCACTGGGAGACAAGTTGGTGTGTGACATGGTGACAAAGTGAAAGTCAAGAGGCTTGGTATGTGGTCAGCCTGTTCCAGAAAGTCAAGAACACACTGGTCAAAAGACTTGGGAATATGGTCACCACATCATTTCCTGCTCTCCCCCTTCCATATCTACAGAGGTGCATCTGCTTGGGAAAAGGGAGGAGGGTGGCTGCTGCTGTGGCTCTCTTTTCATTGCACACTGGTAATACTTTGCAGCATTTGCACTAATAGCATTAGGTCAGTGCCTCAAGAGTTTGACAGCTTGGAAATATATATAATATTTTAAAAACAAGAAGGCAATGTAATTTTTTTCTAACCATTCTTAAACTGAGTGGAAATAAACTGATTTTACCCAAATACACAAATACACTGTAATCCCATTTCCTATCTTATGGGGGTACAGCCAGTGTAAGGACTATCTAGTCTTGCACTCATATCTAAATGAGACTCAATGACATGCTTAGTAGGGTCAGGAGGAAATGAAATCCACAAGCACACATTTGTTGCCTCATCTTGGATCACACACCTCGTCTGCTGCAGTTGTAGCATTTGGTACTCCTCATGCTGCTGGTTTAAACCCCAACACTGATGGGCTGTATAACTTGAAGGAAAAGACAATTTAAATTTAATAGGGATGAGAAATATTAGGAAACTTGCTAGGATGTGGGATTTCTCTCAAGCCATGTGTGACTAGGCAGTGCTCTGTCCTCATCCGCTGATGGCCCAGACACTGCTCAGGCCCACTTTCTTTGAGTGTTCAGTCTGTAATTTTTTCCACTCCCTCCTACCAATATCAGTGCAGTGCAGAATCAGTTTTTTAATCCCTACATTTTTGAGTCCAGCTGCACCAGGACCATAGGAGGAAAAGAGATCGCCTGGTTTTGAGTGCTTCAGCCTGGATTCAGCTAGCGCTGCCCTTCCCCCACCCCCTTTGTAACACTTCCTTCTGGGCTTTTATCAGGTTAGCCAGCTGAGGGCTAATTAATTCCTCACCTCCCCCAGTCTTTCCTTCTGATTAGCTAATGGCTCAATCAGCCGTCACCGAGGAAACTAACTGCGGCTATGGTGATCAGAGTGCTGACCAACCTGTCAGGCCACAGCACTCTGTCACATCAAGGTATGATTATATCACTGTTTAAATATTTCACTTCAGTTAGATCACTAAAGCAGAAACATTCTTGTGTGAAAACAGTTTTGAATTGGGGATAGTCATCAGTATATAACAGCACTAACATTTCGATATTAGCAGGTATTGCAAGCGTTAGCTAGTCCAGTTATATCTTGGTCCTGTCATTATCATTCCCCAAAATAGCACTCTTAAGAAGATTGTTCTTCCAGAATTGATGCTGCAAGGGTAGCAAACACTAACTATCGCAATAAAAGAAAATTCTTCTACTAAGGGTCTTGGGTCCTGACCCTGCTAAGTATGGAGCACCTCCTGTGAGAGTCCTCAACTTAAGCAAACCAGTGTTATGGCTAGTTCAGCTCAGGATCCCATTTTCTCCAAACCCAATACTTTTTCGGGGCTCAGAAATTTTCTGTTTTGGCCCATCTCTAATAGAGGAGAGAGGCAAAATCAGGCAGTGGGTGAAGGTTGACAAACTTTGTTGGGTTTTCATTTAGGAAACCCCAACCCAGGGTGGTTTAGATTAGCTGGTAAAGGAAATAGTATTTAACTTGCCACTGGCAAGCTGTCCTGGTACCGCATTCCAGACAAACAGGGGCTCTCATGCTGCTCATTGTGTGGGAAGGAATGGGGGTGCGGGGGAGGAACACTTTAAGTAATCTAAAATATAGGAATTTGCACCAGGGACATCACAGGATCCACCCACTTTATCCTTTCTTGCATTAAATTCTCCCTGTTTGCCAAGTATAAATGTTGGCATGTGCTGCTATACACATGGGTGTTGATGCTGCATCATAGAAGGGTAGGATTTTCTATCTATCTTTGAGTTTTGTATTGTGCACCTTCCGTGTTAAATGGAGTGGCAGTCACAAAGTGGACTTCATGGAGTCTGGCTCTTCTCCCTTTTTGGGTTCTATAAATCCTCCTTGGAAGAGGTTGCTTTTATGGGGATTGGGGAGGGTGGTTGACATTGAACGTTCAATTGTAGTGGAAAAGCTTCATCAAATAAGTAGGTTTTGAAACATTTCCTCTAAAGAGGATCAGACTCTGGATTCATTTAATCTCCTCTGGAGTTTTATTCCACAGCTGCATCCCTCTACACTGAGAGTGCCTTGTCTGCAGCTCTCATTCTTCATTCTGGGTTTGAGATTGTTCAATACTAGAATATAGTTTGTAAATATGTTTAGATATTGTAGTGGGGCGGCTGCCCTACTCCCTGAGATTATGGGCTGCGGTAGGCCAGTGGGCCTGCACAGATACACAGCCAATGAGAGAAGGGCTTACTGGGAGCCAATCAGGGCCCAGGTTGGAGACAGCCAATCAGGGCCAGGCTCAGCCCTATAAAAGACTGCACAAGGAGAGAGCAGTCAGTCTGTCCTAGGCCTTTGAGAGGGGAAGGTCTATCTCCAAACTGGGAGACTAGCACCGTAAATAGCGTAGTGCTGGTCAAGCTCAGGGAGCTCTAGCCTGAGGCCTGCCAGGTTGCAGGCCTTGAGTGGAAGGGCCTAGCGGGTGCAAGGGGCCGTAGGGGAAGTGGCCCAGGGAAGCGGACAGATGAGGGGACAGTAGGAGGACAGCGAGGCTGCCGCCAGAGGGTCCCTGGGTCAGGACCCAGAGTAGAGGGCGGGCCTGGGTTCCCCCCTACCCCCTTGCAGTACAACTAGCCATTGGCCGTAGGGAGTGGCTATTACAGACCACGCCAGATCCCTGACAGGAGGGATTAGACTTTGGGGTGGGTGGTTGACCACAGTGGCTGGAACATAGAGACTGCCGATTGACCCCTTCTCCCCCCCCCCGGAAGGTGGCGTGGAAGGACTGAGGGGCACTGCCGGAGGGCAGTGGTCCCGAAGAGGATGCCGCGAGTTGGTGAGCGACGAGGGCTCAGACACGCCAACCGAGGGCGAGATGATGGATGGGACACCACCAGGAGGGGGCGCTCCACTGGACTGAGCTAATTCCCAGAACAACCAGTAGGAGGCGCTGCGGTGTTGAGTCCCAACCCCGTTACAGATATGCAAAGGTGTTTTTACTTGTCTCATGCAACATGAAGAAAGTTCTTGCCAGTTTGCATCAGTGTTAATTTTAACTTGCTGAATATAAATCCTCTCTAACCAGTACCCAAATACTGTGATTTATGTCTGGGATCAAAATGAACTGCAGCATAAGAAATTCTGTGTTTCAACAGATTTCAAGTTCAAATAGTTAAACTCCAATTAATAAAATACACTTTTTAAACTTTCCTCAGCATTCAGTTTGTTACTAAAAATTCCCTTTGATTTATTTAGGAATTTGAGTATGTTCAGCAAATCTTTAAGTGACTTAATAATCCATAAAGGGCTTCTATTTAATGACAACTTTAATACATAAAAGGCTTTTGAATTAGACTACATGTCTCAGGGGAAAAGAACATACACAGCTTTAGTTAATGTGCTTAGACTACTTTTATAGCTTATCATATGGAAAAGGTGTAAAGATGACTTTACACTTAAACTCAATTTATGGTCCATTCTACAACAATCAGAAGATCTGAATATAGGAGACGGAGGAGCCACTCTTCCTGTAGAGGCTCATAAAGAGCCAAAGACATTCACAACATTTATTTTCCATTGGTGTTGTACATCACAGGGCTAAAATGTCAAAGAATGGTGTGCAGAATTGTGCACACCCACTTGCACATATGTACCTAATTTGTGCATAAAAATATCACAATTGCATGTGCAAATAGAGTACTTGTGCATCTATGTGGCCAGTTGCATACTGTGGCTTGTCACACATGGTGGCTGTGTACAAATACCTGGTTTGCCATTATTGTTTTTAGAATCTGCATGTACCTAATGTACTCCGTTACCCATGCCTGTCTCTGAAAACTTGCCCCATAAAAGTGATGATTATAGATAAGCAAAGTATTTTAGATCCAATAAATAGAAGTGTGATGAGCTGAAGGGGGAAGTTAATTACATCCAATGATGATGTTAAGTAGGTGCTGTTTTTTTGAAGGCACAGAGGTGAGGAGCAAGGGTGATCTACCTTTGAAGTGACAGCATCACTTCTCAGTAGCAAGCTGTTTATAAGACAGCAGCCAGGGAGAAATAACAATCATCCTCAGAGTGTTAAAAAGAGTGTTATATGGTAAAAATGTATTCTGATATTAACTAATCTTTGTGATACTCCTTCAGCATAATAGGTGGCCCCCCTTTCATAGAAACCAAGGCACACAGGTGAAGTGATTGAGTTAGGATCAGAGCAAGGAGTGAAGCCTCAAGATCCTAACTTACAAAGGCCAGGCTTCTTCTTCAGAGAAGAAAAAGGGGAGGTGGAGGGAAATCAGAAGCTACTTCTGTCATTTTCACCAGCCAGTGATTATTCTACAGCAAGAGGCTTATAAAAGGCGCAAGAACTCACTGTAGAGGGTGTTATTTGTTGATCCTTAAAAAAATATATCTGACAGGAGTGCCAGAGTGCAGATCAAGAAGTGTCAGGTTTTTTGCAGTGTGTTCCAGAGATGTCTTGCTAAATGAAAATACCTGTGTTTCATCAGCTATTGTAAAGGTGCTGCTTTTCAAGAACAAAATATTGCTAGATATAACCAACACTTATTAAATAAGCCAGTAGAAATGTACATTATCAGGGACTAACAGCTAAAGTGACAATCCTGGTTGCTCAATCAAGTGGAACTATTAAAAGAGTTTGGTTCATAGCTCTCTAGTGTTTAGGGCTCTGATTAATATCCCTCAAAAATCCTCCTCAAATGTGCTTATTAGATTTTATTTATGTAACAATGGTGATAGTCCTGGGTGCACAGTTGGTTCAAGATCTGAACACTCCTAAAGTTTGGATGTGTTTGGAATTCAGGTTTCTGTTCAGGCCCATATCCATATTCATAAGCTGCATCAACTATTCTAGGACATAAGAGCCTAGGTACAGTGAGCCTGATTCTACATTGCCTTGCACTTTGTGTATTCATTTACACCTGTGCAAAATGAGTATAAAATGCTACCACTTGCCCTACAGAGGTGTAATGACTACACAAAGAGCTAAGGCAATGGGGAAGCATGCCCGCTGTAACCAGAGCAGGCATGTTTCTCACTGTGGGTTTGATCTTGCAAACATCTGAGTGAGCAGCATTTACTCAAAGGGATTGTCCTGTTGAACACATGGGTCTATCATAAATCAATGGCTATTCTTGGAGCTGAGCTGCAAAATTCATATCCATGTGTTCTAAAAGTTTAAGGGTTTTGTCTCATGGGCTTTATTTTTGGCCAGTCTAGTATCGATGTGAAATCACTGAATCACTTTTTTCAACCCACGTTCTAAAATAGTTGAATATCTAGTAGATACTCACCTACTTAATGCACTCAGATTTATTTTCCCCATTTGTCAGAAGATGATCAGAAACCAAGCAGAGGGCCTGATTTCATGCCCCATTTATGCTGGTTTTACATTGATGACTTCAATGAGGCTACGTCTTCACTACCCGCCTGAATCGGCGGGTAGAAATTGATCTATCGGGGATCGAATTATCACATCTCGTCGGGACGTGACAATCGATCCCCAAATCGACGCTTGTACTCCCCCAGCGCAGGTAGGCGTAAGCGCCGTCGACGGGAGAGCTGCGGAGGTTGATTTGCCGCCATCCTCACAGCGGGGTAAGTCGGCTCGGATACGTCGAATTCAGCTACGCTATTCGCATAGCTGAATTTGTGTATATTAAATCGACCCTTCCCCACCCCACCCCCAGTAGTGAAGACGTAGCCTTCACTCTTAATTTTTACTGATGAGATCAGAGTCAAGTACAGCGTGATTAGTATTCTGTCAAACAGCCACAGCAGATAGAGCTACAGAGAGGAAATATTGGGAGGTGATTCATTGGCAGAAATCAACTTTATTGACTGTTTTGTGTTACAAGGATTCACAGTCATTTATTTTTTCTAGTGAGAATTTGACATGTAGAGTCCCCAAGGCTAGTAGTTTGTAGATGTTAAACGTTTAGAAGCATTGCAGAGGGAGGAGTCATAAAACAGTGAGTGGTGGGTTTCTAGGTGTATATAAAAAGGCAAATGAGCTGCTTTCTCCTTCTTAGAGGCTTTTGCCTTCTTAAAAAATAGAGATTTGATGGAAGAGGCTGGCATAAAACTAATGCTACTGGGTCAGAACTGCATATTTCATACTGTATACAATTTCATTGTATTCCTTCAGGGAAGGTCTTAAGTATGTCATTCAATAGAAGATTTCATGGGCATCTCAAGCTAATAAAAGTGCACTCTAAAGAGGTGACCTAGATTGCTTTTAAAAACTAAGACACAAGCCAGTGGAGAAAATGCTGGGGTTTTTAGAATGGATCAGTGCCTACAGTAATACTCAGGAGAGTAATAATGGGACCAGATGATGAGCAGAAACTGGAAGGGGAGTAGCAAAGGAGAAAAACTCAGAGGTTCCTATAATAGGGTATGTCTACACTACGAAATTAGGTCGAATTTATAGAAGTCAATATTTTAGAAATCGATTTTATACAGTTGATTGTGTGTCCCCACTTAAGACCATTAACTCGGTGGAGTTCGTCCACAGTACCGAGGCTAGTGTCGACTTTTGGAGCGTGGCACTGTGGATAGCTATCCCACAGTTCCCACAGTCTCCTCCGCCCATTGGAATTCTGGGTTGAGCTCCCAATGCCTGTTGGGGCAAAAACTTTGTCATGGGTGGTTCTGGGTACATGTCGTCAGCCCCCCCGTTCCCTCCGTGAAAGCAACGGCAGACAATCGTTTTGCGCCTTTTTTCCGGGGTCCCATCCACCGGACCTGCTCAGCCCGCTGCCTGCCTGGATGATCAGAACCCCAGGCAGGCAGTGGACTGAGCGGGTCGGTCTGCTGCCAGTCTGGGGCTCTTTCTGCCGGCTCCTGCCAGCCGGGGTCCCGGTCAGCCCCGCTCAGCTGGCAGACCTCGGTGAGGTTGATCAGGAGTGCCTGGACAAAATGGCTATCCTCCTCTTAGAGCACCGAATGGGAGTGACTCCAGGTCATTCTCTTCTTTAAGTTTCATCTCATGGAGATTCAGTCCTGCCTGGAATATCATGCCAGCTGGAGGCTTCTGCCTCAGGTTGCTCTCCCAGCTGGCATTACCGCACGGTCGCACCTACCCCTTGCTCCCATGGCTCATGAAGCCTGGACAGTAGTAAGGAGCAGTTCAACTTGTGGAATGACAAATCCAGAATGAAGGATTGCACTCTATGGGCCATGTTAAGCTTATTTCAGAGTCCTAGATAGCATTAGTCCCTATAAAAGGCTTCATGAAAATTCCCCCTCCTCCCAATAAAAATGTTAATTTAACAGAGCAGCTGAAAGGGTAAGGAACCCGGGACTATAATTGAGAGAGAGATTCCATATTATTTCATTTATAATTGATATAATTCAAAGTAAAATTTCACAGTGCGGTCTGTTCTAAGACTAAAAATGCAGGAGGGGAGTCAGAAAAAGGAACAGTGACCTGTTTCTTCCCGGTTTCAAACCAGTGACATTTCACGTGTTAGGTGAACATGATCACCACTACACTACAGAGCTTTCGTGTGTTAGGTGAAGGTGATAACCACTACACTACGGGGCTTCTCTTTTTTTGCCACAGACTTTGCCGAATGGACAGGAATGTTTTCTCTAGCTACAGAAGCTACCTAATGCAATGTCTATATCCCGCTCACAAAGCAGTTATGCCCCCGTCCAAGGCTGACACAGCGACCTGGCTCGGGCAGGATCGCTAGCGAGGCATGATACTTTTGCCGTTATGCAAACACAGCAATTCTTTCCTGGCCTGTGCCACTGAATGCCTCCATGAATTAAGCTGTGCCCTATCGGTGTAGGAGGACTGCATGAGCTCGGAAAACATGTCATCGCGAGTGGGTTTTTTTTCGCCTTCTAATCTGCGATAACCTCAGGGATGGAGATGATAGGGGGAATGTAGACACATTCTGGGGGGACTGTACAGTCACCTGTGCTGCTGAATTCGCCATGCTGGCCAAACAGGAAATGAAAATTCAAAAGTTCCTGGGGTTTTTCCTGTGTAACTGGCTAGTGCATCTGAGTTGAGAGTGCTGTCCAGAGCAGTCACAATGGAACACTCTGGGATAGCTCCTGGAGGCCAATACCATTGAATTGCATCCGCACTACCCAAATTCGACCCAGCGATGTCAATTTCAGCGCTAATCCCTTCGTCAGGGGAGGAGTACAGAAATCGATTTTAAGAGCCCTTTAAGTCGAAAAAAACCGCTTTGTCGTGTGGATGGTCGCAGGGTTAAATCGATGTAACGCTGCTAAATTAAACCTAAACTCGTAGTGTAGACCAGGGCATAGATTGTTCTCCAAATCTTTCCTGTATATTATGGGTGTGGTAGGGGTGGCTGGGTTTGGTATATTAGTTTTCCTGCAAATTCCCACTGGCTTCTAGAGGAAATGAAGCAGTCCGTTCCCCCGTCTCCCTCCTTGGTTTCAGCACTGGCCCTTCCCTCAGTCTTTCCCTACCAGAGACAGCAGGACTGGGGACATTGCCATGGAGGGGTTTGACCCTCTTATTCCTGTGGCCAGAAGCAAATCCATGGGTGAAAGGAACTCATTATAGACAAAGGATAATATTTCCAGGGGGGCCTGAGTGACTTAGGTGCCTAAGTTTTAGTTACAAAAGCAACTGAGACACTTAGGCACAGCTTTCACTGAGCGTCAGATTCCTTAGTGCCTCAGTCACTTTTGAAAATGGAACTGAGGATTCTAAGTCACTTGGGTCCTTTTTGTAAAATTTCCTCTAAGTGATTAAGTGAGCTGAGCATCTTCAACTGCCAGTGGACCTGCTCCTGCTCCCATTTAAATCAGAGAGAGTGTTGTCCTTGACTTTACTGTGAGCAGGATCAGGACTGTCAAGTTCTCAGCTTTGACTGAGTAAATATTTGGTAAAAACACAGTGAAGGGGTCAAGATTGGGCTTGTTGACTTCAGTGAGAATAGCAGGCACTGAATGGGAGCTCAGTGCCTCTCAGGATTTCATCCTGTCTCTGTAGCCTCTCCATGATGATTTTCCTTATGCTAGTTATGATGGTTTCAGGCTGTCCTAAAGGGAAAATCAAGTTGCCTTTTGGAGAATATCCAGCATAATTTCTGTGCCAGCCTGTGATCTTGTATTCTCACATGTGATACCTACTCTTCTGCTTTGCACGGACTGAATTTCTAAGGAAGAGTCACCATCCATGTTTTTTTTTTTTTTTTAAACCAGACAGTGATATGTGCACAGAATGCTGGATTGAAAAAATGATCACTGCCATGTAATTTCCAGAGTGGCATCTTTGCAAATGGGGCTCAATTAAGGTTCATTCTCTCAGAAAATCTCCCCTTTCCTTTTCAGATTTTTGGATGCTAACCAGTTTAAATAAGTTCTTGGTTTAGTCTGCAAAATTCAAAAGAACAATGTGTTTTTTCAATGAAAAGTTAGTTCAACTGCAGAACCTTCCA
The DNA here is from genome assembly GCF_027887155.1 of Malaclemys terrapin pileata. Taxonomy (NCBI): domain Eukaryota; kingdom Metazoa; phylum Chordata; order Testudines; family Emydidae; genus Malaclemys; species Malaclemys terrapin. The sequence continues at coordinate 179,017,225 of NC_071507.1, read as the reverse complement.
GTTAGAGCGCTAACATAAGTTCCATTAGCCCACGTCTTTCAACCCAGGCTGGGAGCTCACTCCCGATCCCTGCAAAATGCTGTGTAGACATACCCTAAGGGTGCTCCCAATTCCTGCGTGGCCAGACAGGGGCTATCTAGATATCCAAGCCCAAGATGAAAGCAGGGCCTGCACATCTGATCTGTTCCCTGTGAGCAAGTGGGCTGGCAGGCCGTGGGGAGTAGGAAGAGCCATTGTTTCACCCCTTGGGTACCAGCCAGAGGCAAATGTAATGAGTATGCTGGAGATCTGCTAACGGGCAGATCCATCATAATCTATCCCTGTGGGGAACAGAAGAGCTGGTAGAAGTATTGTCTCTGAGAAACCATCCTTTTTATCCCTTCTTCCACTACAACTAGAGGGGAAAGTCTGGAGCAAGGTTTTAAGTGAAGGTTACCTAGTAAGGAGGTAGGTTTCTAGGTTTATTCCAATTGCCTTGGTCACCCATTTATATACCACCATCAGTGGGATGTATGAGAGAATCTCCATTTGACGCTTTCCTGAGGAAACATTACGTTCTAAATTGCTCCAGTTTGTGTCGGCAGAAAAACTGACATGCTGTGTGTCGTGCTGGAGAGAAATAAAGTCAGCGGTGTATGTCTCAAATAAAGGAAAGGATATATATTTCCCCCACCCATACAATACATAATTAAACTGTGGAATTCATTGAGGCACAACAGCAAACTATCCTGATGTGAAGGAAAAACAGAAAGAATAATAAAAGAGCAATGTAGCTGCATCAGGGGCTCTGTAATAACCTGAAAATCAAACAAGAATCCTACAAAAAGTAAAACAAAATGTTAAAAGTAGCTGTTACCAGATTTGCCCTTTACTTTGGGGTATGCTCATTTATTAGGGTTACTCTTCTGGGCAGTGGTTTCTGTATTTCTATCAATGTACTGCTTGTGTCGCTTGTGTTCTCATATGGAGCTCTACTTCTCCCTTCTGCAAGTCCCCTCCCAATGGAGCTATCCTGCAGGACCTAGGTTCCCCAGGGTCTGAGTTCTTCCAGCCCCAGAATCAGATGAGCACACACACACACACACACTTGAGGACCAGGTTAATCAGCACCTCCAAGCTGTCACCCTCCTATGCCATGGGCACCGCACCAGAATAGAATACGCCTGAGCAGGCTGGGTCGAGCAGCACTTCCAAGCTGCCACCCTCATATGTCCCAGGTTCAGCATGTCCCTATCCCCACTTTCATGTTACAGTTGTTCTGGTAGTAACCCACTTGATGTGCAAACCCACCAGGATTTTTGGGTGCTGCAGGGATCTTTAGCTTAGGTACGTGGAGTGTCTCTGCAGAGAGAGAGAGAGAGAGAGAGAAGCAACCAGCTTAACCATGAAAGTTATTTATTGCTAGATGGCAACCATACAAAGGGAGCCAAACAAACAAAACAGTTATAATATTAAATCTAACTTAAATTGGATTACAAAAGTCAGGTTTAGAAAACTATAACTGATCACACAAGTCAGGGTCAGAAGGCTATACCTCGAGAGAGAGCTGGGTTCTCACCACTCTGTGAAGCTTGAATCGATCGGGGGTCCCAGGTGATGGTGGTAGCCAAAGGTCCGGAGTACTGGAGACAGGCAGAACCCCCAGCATGATCAGTCAGGAGAAGATGAAGTCCCAATGGAACTGATGTAGATTTTGGATCCAGGCATCAGAGCACTTAGCTGAGCATGGGTAGGGGTTTTTGTAGGGAAAGAACAATGGTTCAAGGGAGAACACTAAATTTGTTTCTTGGTAAACTGATGGCTCGAGGGAGTATACCAAAGTGTTTTTTTTTTTTTTTTTCTGGCTAGACATTAGGAACTGATCATTCCTGGCTATGGGCGGTGTTCCTTCCAGGGAGCTCACAATGCAATTAGGCAGCTTCAGTATTTTGGATACCAATAAAGGACTTATTACTAGAATTGGTCTGGTAACTACTGAGCTGGGTGTGTGCAGGCATGGGTTTGTTAACGTCATTAAGATCTGGAGCAGAGATCCTCCATCATGCAGTGCTTCCCTGCTTTTCTGGTCCCAGAATTCAGTGCGGTTCTTGCCTTGGAATCTCTCTATGCTAATAGAGATGCTTCCCTGTCCCCTCTTCGATGCAAATGAGGCTAGGGGAGTTTCCTTAATCCTATCACCATTTCCGGAGGGGTTTAGGTGTGTCTCCCACTGCCTTTTCATTGCTTTTTGTAAGTCTTTCTTCTGATTAGTTTTGGTTCAAGCACAGGCTGGATGGGGAGGTCTTTTGTGAGTCAGACAGGCTGGGTACTGCGCCCTGGTTCCCCAAGAATACAGAGCTGATAGGTAACATAGCACAAGCATGTAGGGACAAAATCAGAAAGACTAAGGCACAAAATGAGTTACACTTAACAAGGGGCATAAAAGGCAATAAGAAGATGTTCTGTAATATATTATGAGCAAGAAAAACACAAAGGAAAATATAGGCCCACTACTTAGCGGGGAAGGAGAGCTAACAATGGATGACATCAAGAAGGCTGAGGTGTTTACTGTCTATTTTGCTTAAATCTTCACTAAAAAGGTTATTTGTGACCAGATGCTTAGTACAATTACTGTTAACAAGAGGGAAGGAACACAAGCCAGAATAGAGAGAGAACAGTTTAAAGAATGTCTAGATAAGTTGGATGTAGTCAAGGCAGCAGAGACTGGAGAAATTCACCTTAGAATAAAAATTACAGAACCATTAGGCTTATTTATGAGAAATTATGGAAGATGGGTGAGGTCCCAGAAGAATGGAGATGGGCACACATAGTACCTACCTTCAAAAAGGGGAACAAAAAGGACTGGGAAAACTATAGACCAGTCAGCTTAACTTCAACATCTGGAAAGGTACTGGAATAAACTATTAAATCAATCTGTAAGCACCTATAAGATAATAGAGTGATTAAATCATAGCCAACAAGGATTTATTTGAATCAAATATAATTCCCTTCTTTAACAGGGTCACTTAGCAGATGGGCAGAAGCAATAGACATAATATATCTTGATTTTTGGTGAGGCTTTTGATACAGTCCCACATGACATTCTCATAAGAAAACTAGGGAAACATGGTTTAAGTCAGGGGTAAGCAACCTATGGCATGCGTGCCGAATGCGGCACACGAGCTGATTTTCAGTGGCACTCACACTGCTTGGGTCCTGGCCATCAGTCCGGGGGGCTCTGCATTTTAATTTAATTTTAAATGAAGCTTCTTAAACATTTTAAAAGCCTTATTTACTTTACATACAATAATAGTTTAGTTATATATATTATAGACTTATAGAAAGAGACCGTCTAAAAATGTTAAAATGTATTACTGGCACACGAAACCTTAAATTAGAGTGAATAAATGAAGACTCGGCACACCACTTCTGAAAGGTTGCTGACCCCTGGTCTAAGTGAAACTACTACAAGATGGGTGCATAGCGGGTTGAAAGACCATACTCAGAGAGTGGTTATTAATAGTTTGCTATCAAACTGGAAGGGCATCTCTAGAGATGTCCAGAAGGGGTGTAGCCTAGGTCTGGACTAATCAATATTTTCATTGACTTGGATAATGAACTGAGAAGTATGCTTATAAAAATGGCGATAACACCGAGCTAGGAGGGGTTGCAAGCACGTTGAAGGACAGGATTAGAATTCAAAATGACCTTGACAAATTAAATAATTGGCTTGAAATCAATAGGATGAAATTCAGTAAAGACAAGTACAAAGTACTACCCTTAGGAAGGAAAAATCAAATGCACAACTACAAAATGGGGAACAACTGTCTAGGTGGTGGTAGTACTGCTGAAAAGGAATTGGGGGGGGGTTATAGTGGATCACATATTGAACATGAGCCAATAATGTGATGCAGTTGAGAAAAAGGATAATATAATTCTGGGGTATAGTAATAAGAGTGTGGTATATAAGACACAGGAAGTAATCATCCTGCTCTACTTGGCATGTGCGAGGCCTCAGCTGGAGTACTGTGTCCAATTCTGGGGGCCACACTTTAGGAAGGATGTGGACAAATTGGAGCGAGTCCACAGGAAAGCAACAAAATGATACAAGATTTATAAAACCTGACCTATGAAGAAAGGTTTTAAAAAACTGGACATGTTTAGTTTTGAGAAAAGAAGACTGAGGGGGTGATATTTCTTCAAATATGTGAAAGGCTATTTATGAAGAGGAAGGTGGTCAACTGTTCTCCATGTCCACCGAAGGTAGGACAAGAAGTAATTGGCTTAGTTGAAATGGAGATTTAGGTTCGATATTAAGAAAAGCTTTCTAACTAAAAGGATAGTTAAGCCCTGGAATAAGTTCCAAGGGGTGTTATAAAATTCTTGTCATTAGAGGTTTTCAAGAACAGGTTGGAAAAACCAGTGTCAGATATGGTCTAGATTTACTTGGCAAATTTTCAAGATAACATTGAAGGGACACCAAATTTGTCTAGTATGCCAGGAACTTTGAGACAAAAGTGATCCTCATCCCTTTGAAATGAGGGACACTTGAGAGGTATGTGAATGCTGGTGCAAGAGACCAGCCTTAAAATAGTAGAAGTTGAGAAAAATGAATTTAATAGTAGTGATGCAAGTGAAGTAGCTTAAGCTTAAGAAATGCCCACAATATCTTTTCACTCAGATGTTTCTGATGTCCCATTCATAGGACTCTTTCAGATGCTAATGAAATGATGTCAAATTATTTCAAGCTCTAACTATACTATGTATACTTGGCATTAGTTCCTTTTTCTATTATTCAGTCAATACTCCATCTACTCTCCCTTATAGGTCACTTGTTTATAATTTAATGCAGAAACATAAACCAAAGAGAAGCATAAGCATTTAAAGCTCCCTCTTCTTACCAGGAATAGGAGGGATATTTTTACAGCTCTGATCCTGCAGGCAGCTCCGTATGAGGAGAAATCTGCACGTTAGGCCCATCATCATGAGTGCAGGAATCTGCCTGTGCGGAACAGTTTGCAGGGTTGGGGCCCTATACATGCAGTGTTGATAAATAGTTGAAGAGGTATCCTATTATTTCATATCTAAATATAGATCATCTGAACAAACACTGCTTCCATCTCCACTCAAGGATGTTTTTAGAGAGCCGACAAAAACAGCCACCTGCTATCCAAGGAGGAAAAATAAACATTGGTTAATTTCCAAATGCTTTACATTTAACTCTGTTTTGCTTTAGATCAGTGTGTCCAGGGTCCCAGGGGAGCCACACTGAAGTTACTCAGTTAGGGCAAACTGCAAAGAATGGGGCAGACAATCCCAAAAGCTGGTGGATATTCCACTACTTAGATTTACCAAGCCAGCACAAAACAGCTTCTGTAATACTTTACTGGTTTCCGAGAAGCCAAGACACAGTTCCCTATAGCAATCCAGCCCTGGGCTTCCACCCAGACACCCAAATCAAATATGATGATTACTGAAAATCTCTTTCATCATATAAGAAAGTTCTACCAATCCCAAAGGATCGGGCACATTACCTCCCAAGTTAATGAATATTTCACAACTTTCCCAAATACCCGCTTTCAGCCAATTCTTATTAACTAAACTGAAATTTGTTAAAAAAAGAAAAGAGTATGGGTTAAAAGATCCGTATAAATACAGACATGAATACAGTACTATGAAACTAATCTCAGAAGAGATGGTGAGCTTTGTAATTGCAAAGAGTTCTTTCAGAATTAGTTCATAGGTTATAGTCCTGTTCATATCCAGGGTGATCCAGTTGGGATTGGAGATCTGTCTCACGACTCAAGCTTCCCCTGCATAAAGCATCAAGCAGATCTGAGATTAAAAGGATCAGGACCCAAGGGGTTTTTATACAGTTCCAGGCCTTCTCTTGACAGCTCAGAGTCCTTAGGGGAGTAATAGGTAATCATGGAGACTCTGAAGTAGACCTAGTTCCTAAGCATCACTGGTAATTAGCTACATGGATTAACATAAGGCAATTGCCTGTTTTCCATCATTCACAGGTGTTTTGCTGTATACTTCAAAGGGAGATCAATACATTGTTATCACTATGTTTCATAGAATCATAGACTTTAAGGTCAGAAGGGACCATTATGAGCGTCCAGTCTGACCTTCTGCACAACGCAGGCCACAGAAACTCACCCATCCACTCCTGTATCAAACTGTCTGAGCTATTGAAGTCCTCAAATCATGGTTTAAACTAAAGACTTCAAGGTGCAGAGAATCCTCCAGCAAGTGACCCTTGCCCCACACTGCAGAGGAAGGCAAAAAAAAACAAAAACAAAAAAAACCCAGGGCCTCTGCCAATCTGCCCTGGAGGAAAATTCCTTTCCGACCCCAAATATGGTGATCAGCTAAACCCTGAGCATGTGGGCAAGACTCACTAGCCAGATACCCAGGAAAGAATTCTCTGTAGTAACTCAGATCCAACCCCATCTAACATCCCATCACAGGCCATTGGGCATATTTACCACTAATAGTCAAAGACCAATTAATTGCCAAAATTAGGCTATCCCATCATACCATTCCCTCTATACACTTATCAAGCGTAGTCTTGAAGCCAGATATGTTTTTTGCCCCCACTGCTTCCCTTGGAAGGCTGTTCCAGAACTTCACTGCCCTGATGGTTATTTACGTTCATTTAAATGTTAAAAATCTCCTTTTGATCTCTGAATTAACAGAATACAGCATAGACAGGGACCATCTGGTTACATTGTTAACCTCTAACAATATGTATGTAAACACACAAACATTATCTACCAATATGTCCCTAAAGGTTGAATTTGGGTCATTTATCCTGCAGGACGCTTAACCCTTTCTGGCCATGTGTCACAATCAGCTTGCTTTTTAAATACTTATCACCATGTGATTTGATGACGCAATGGAAGCTTCAGAATTTTGGGGTACCATCTGCTTCACTGTGTTACAAAAATGGCATATAGTACAGTACATTCTCTTTAATCTTCCTCGTTTGAATTTAGTTTCTGAGATTTTGCCCTTCAGCATAAACCGTGACATTTAAAAGTCATGATACCTTATAGCATACCCAACCTTTACCATCCTACTTAAAAGCGTCTTACTTAGAAATAATTATTACCTCTCCATGTAGGGAACAAAGTCTGAGAAGAAATCATTTGACGTTTTTACCATTCCCTTTTCTCCTAATAATAGGAAAGTATTAGAATAGGGAGAATATTGTGCATTTTTGACTCTTGGTTTTTTTTAATTCTTTAGCTTCAATTTATCAAGACTTATTTGTGTGTATACATACACACACACACACACACACACACACATGCGTATATATTTTGGTATGAAAACAGAAAACAGTTGTCAGAAGACCAGTTGCCTAATAAAACATTAAAGACTCTGATCTAAAAATAAACAATCTATTTATATGGAAGTGATGGTGTGAAGATAAGCCCTGAAGACAAAATGAGATTGCCAGCATAGTAACTGGCTTGCTCAGAACAAAATATGTAAACTATTCAAACTATAAGAGGGCTTAAAGTAGACCTAAATTGCAGGTTAGCAAGGAAAAACTGTACCTGGTGAGACCCTGCACTATTACTGCAGTTCCACTTATAGTTGAGGTGAATCATCATGATTCAGAGAATGAATAGTAGACAAATAAGAAATAGCACAGTCGCAGATCTGTGCCACAGTATTCCTATATTATGTGAGGACCCTTTTGATTCCAAAATTTGTAGGGGGTAAGGAATGTGATTATGGGGTCTCATTAAGTAACCAGGCTCACAGAAAGCAATCTGCTTTACAGATGGATAAACTCTCTGAGGTAGAGAATGTGCTAACTGGATGTTCTGGGGGAGTAAGCCAGGGGGGAAATGTATTTATTTCAGGTATGTGCCATTAGGCTGTGGGGAATGTGTTTACTGAATAGGACGAGTTGTATGGAGATAATACTTTTGTAGCCAGGATGAGAAGTGCAGTATTTTTGCGAATTAAAATCAAGGTCATAGAGAATTATATTGAGTATAAAATACATTAACAAATAAACCAGAGTTGAATCAAGGAGTCTCAGAATTATTTAAAATATTTTTTCTTAATTAACATAAATTATACCTTTATAAAACATACATATATACAATAAATCAAAATCCTGCCAAGAGCTACAGAAGAAATTACTGTATCAAATTTAAGCTCAAATATGGGTCCCATATCTCCTTAAATCTCTTCCTCTGCATTTCCTCTGAACTGATACGTGAAATTACTCTAGATTTGTAGAGCCTCAGACTTGGATTGGAACTTTATTTTTAGATTAGACAAAATGAAGCCATGGGGGCATCATGGTCATCAGGAAGCCTCGTGCAGGGAAGAAAATGTAAAGAATGGTATCCGAGATGGGCCTGAACCAAAACCTCACTTCTGAACACCTCCCCAAACTTTGGAAAAGTCAGATCCGGAAAAAAATCTTTCAGCTTCTTTTCTGGACTCCCTCCCATATGTCCCATCAACCAGCAACAAGTAAGCTAATTGACAGAGCACTTTTCTTTTCTCACCAAGGATAATGCTCCTTTTTCACCAAAGATCCATGAATGTTAACATTTCAGAGACCTGTCTGGATCCAATTGCCAGATCACCACACCATTAATTACAAAAATGTGAGATGTTGTATAACACTGGTCTACAATTTTTGAGAAGTCATCTGCTTCAGAGATAAAATGTGCTATTTATTATGTATTTTGATGTGCGGAATTCAAATATGACAATTAAAACAACTGGCTACTGTTTCTAAGATATTTAAGTTTTTACATTTTATGTCTATGTATATTGTGTAGATAGTAGAGTTTTAATCATAAATTGTAAACCTAGGTCTCTTCATGTGTTTATGGTTGCTTTACATGATCATATTTCACCTGTCCTGTTTATGTAACACTTTAAAAATCTGCAAAAGGGTTATATAAATAAAATTTATTATGAAACAAAAGGCAAAAACCTATTATGTACATAGTTTAGTCCTATTCAGTGTCTACTCGTCTTCTTGGCTTGTCTCTTGTATTCATTAAATGGAGCATCTCTTGTCACTGTCCAGCAATAGTCTGCAAGCATTGATGGGCTCCATCTGCCCTGATAGCGTTTCTCCATTGTTGCAATGTCCTGGTGAAATCGCTCGCCGTGCTCGTCGCTCACTGCTCCGTAGTTAGGTGGAAAAAAATCTAGATGAGAGTGCAAAAAATGTATCTTTAGTGACATGTTGCAACCAAGGCTTTTGTATGCCTTGAGGAGGTTTTCCACCAACAACCTGTCATTGTCTGCCTTGTTTCCAAGAAAATTTATTGCCACTAACTGGAAGGCTTTCCATGCCGTCTTTTCCTTGCCACGCAGTGCATGGTCAAATGCATCATCTCAAAGTTCACGAATCTGAGGACCAACAAAGACACACCTTCCTTTATCTTAGCTTCACTTCTCCATGGACAATTTCCAAGGTTATACTTGAAAGCTGCTTGTGTTTTGTCAATGGCCTTGACAAAGTTCTTCATCAGACCCAGCTTGATGTGTAAGGGTGGTAACAAAATCTTCCTTGATTCAACAAGTGATGGATGCTGAACACTTTTCCTCCCAGGCTCCAATGACTGTCGGAGTGGCCAATCTTTCTTGATGTAGTGGGAATCTCTTGCACGACTATCCCATTCGCAGAGAAAACAGCAGTACTTTGTATATCCAGTCTGCAGACCAAGCACGAGAGCAACAACCTTCAAATCGCCACAAAGCTGCCACTGATGTTGGTCATAGTTTATGCACCTCAAAAGTTGTTTCATGTTGTCATAGGTTTCCTTCATATGGACTGCATGACCAACTGGAATTGATGGCAAAACATTGCCATTATGCAGTAAAACAGCTTTAAGACTCGTCTTTGATGAATCAATGAACAGTCTCCACTCATCTGGATCGTGAACCATGTTGAGGGCTGCCATCACACCATCGATGTTGTTGCAAGCTACAAAATCACCTTCCATAAAGAAGAATGGGACAAGATCCTTTTGACGGTCACGGAACATGGAAACCCTAACATCACCTGCCAGGAGATTCCACTGCTGTAGTCTGGAGCCCAACAGCTCTGCCTTACTCTTGGGTAGTTCCAAATCCCTGACAACGTCATTCAGTTCACCTTGTGTTATGAGGTGTGGTTCAGAGGAGGAGGATGGGAGAAAATGTGGGTCCTGTGACATTGATGATTCAGGACCAGAAGTTTCATCCTCTTCCTCGTCTGACTCAAGTGAGAATGATTCTGGTGCATCCAGAACCAGCAGTCCTTCTCTGTGGGGTACTGGGCGTATAGCTGATGGAATGTTTGGATAATGCACAGTCCACTTTTTCTTCTTTGACACACCTTTCCCAACTAGAGGCACCATGCAGAAATAACAATTGCTGGTATGATCTGTTGGCTCTCTCCAAATCATTGGCACTGCAAAAGGCATAGATTTCCTTTTCCTGTTCAACCACTGGCGAAGATTTGTTGCACAAGTGTTGCAGCATATGTGTGGGGGCCCACCTCTTGTCCTGATCTCCAATTTTGCAGCCAAAATAAAGGTGATAGGCTTTCTTAACCATAGTGGTTATACTGCGCTTTTGTGATGCAAAAGTCACTTCACCACAAACATAGCAGAAGTTATCTGCACTGTTCACACAAGTACGAGGCATCTCTGCTCACTTTGGCTAAACAGAAATGTGTCCCTTTGCAAAATCAAACACTGACAAATAAGAGAGCATGACACTGTATGATTTCTAGAGCTGATGTAGGGCAATTTGTTCAGCAGAGTGATGTAAGCTTTGTTATGATTGCATCATCCATGACTTCTAGGAATAACATGATGCAAGTCATATCATGTATGACGCAATACCAGCTTCAGATTGCATCATTCATTGTTTTGCCTAAAAAGCAAGTACTGTCCAAACCCAGTCATAGATTTATTCATAGATCCAGTCAAAGATGTACTTTAGTCATTTCTGGTTTAAATTGAGATCCCTTCCCTTTAACACACTTATCCTCCGCCATTCCCAAGTCAAGGGTCGTATATACTGACCCAATAGCATATCTTGAAAACTAGAGCCAATCAACAATTTTAAGCATCATTTTCATTCTGAGTGACCCAGAATTAGTAAAGTTTGACTACATTTGTTTCAGAAGCATTTTGGCTGTGGAGCAGTGTAATTATTACTTTGCACAATGTATAATTCTTGCCAGTCCACAAAGATTTACCATCACTGTTTCTCCTCTCTGGCTTTCCCTCTTTTTCTTTTTTTTGTCCTTTCTCTGTAGTGAAGTTTCTTTCCATTCTACCCTTAGGAGATGAGGTGGATTTACTATGCTAACTCAGTGGTTTTCTGCTATTTTTTCAGCTCTATTGTTCTCTCTTTGCTGATTTAGTCCTTTAATTTTTGGTTTATCTTCCTCCATGAAGGTTGGCAAGGCATTATACTTTCCTTAAGTGTTCCATGGCGTATTTTATTTTTATTTTAAATGTATAAATGATGCTGTAGGCACACTGAGAAACAATTAAATATGTAATCGGTGAGAGGGAAAAAACAAGAGCAAAAATGGCAGCCAATCCTACCCATGCAAAAAGCACTCAGTCAAGAAAAGCATAACAAACTATCTCCACCCCCACTCTAATAAAAAGCTGCTAGTGAATTTCAATACTACCCCATGATATAGAGCACCAGTGAGAACGAGGTTTTCACTGCAGCCTTGATATCGCCTCATGGTTTCCCCTTCAATCACTAGGTGTGCTCCTATTTGGTGTGGAACATCTCCAGCATTGTAACTACCCTCCACTGCAGCATTATTCCAGATGAGAGCCCCACCAGGATGAGGGTCTTGTGCCTGTGGAATTGATAGAGAAGTCCCTGACATTTTTCACTTTTTTCTTAAATTGATATTTCTGAGCCCAATTCTCCCCAGAGATATGCATACATGATATGCTGGCTTCATCGGGAATTGTGTGAACACACTGTATCCAAGGGCAGGCTTGGTTCCCCTGTTAGACAGAATGACCTTCTTTCACTGAGTCATTTTTGCAGGGTGACATTTCACAGATCTGCAGCCTGAATGGAAAGGTGAATGCTTAAAGTTGGTGTAGTTAATTCAGCTTCACCAGATGCAAAGAGAATAATTTAGAATTTTTAGATGGGTTGATCTAAGGGAACCCAGTTTGCTCTGATATGCCTGTGTAAACCTGGAGTAATTCCATTGGCTTTTCTGGAGCTAGTCCAAGCTTACACCAGTATAACTGGGGGTAAAGAATCTCTGGATCAGTGCTTTTCTAGTCTGCACTACTAATTTGCTAATCAGCTGCTGGTATATAACTGCTCAACTGTAGCAAGGCATTTTAGAAAAACTTTGATCTAATTTGGTATTTTGTCTTGATAAATATGCAGAAGATTAAACCAGAATCTAAATTCTTGGCAATAAAGCCAAAGAACAAGCAATTATTAAATATTTTCATCCATTTAGTATTTTGCTGGAAAGTCTGCATGAAAGATGAATATTTTATTTTCCATGATTGTCTTCCACTGCATACATCCTTTTATAGGCTGGATTCTTGCTCATTAATTAAGACAACCTCTCTCACAAAGGCAAATTAGTTACCTCATACAAATTCTGTCTCTGTCAGAACATGATGTGATCTCAAGTCTCTTTCATATCACCTTGTAATCTCTTAGCATTCAAGACACTTTCAAAAATACAACCATTAACCCAATTTCTTAAACTTCACATGAAGTATGTTAATTATGTCTGGCACAAGGTACAGTGCTTCACAGATGAAAAGATGGAAGCAATTCATCTTATTAAATAAAGCTGTTGAGAACTCTGAAGCCAAAATATTCAATGAGAGTTACTTTATCAGCTTCACTGTGAGACTTCAGGGACAGTTCCTCTTCAGAATGAGCTTTCCTGGGTGAAAAAAGCCAGGTGTTTAGTAATCATTCATTCTCTTCAGCTGAGGAGAAGAGGCTGAGGTTACTGGGCTTATTTAGTCTGCAGAAGAGAAGCATGAGGGGGGATTTGATAGCAGCCTTCAACTACATGAAGGGGGGGGGGGGTCCAAAGAGGATAGAGCTAGGCTGTTCTCAATGTTGGCAGATGACAGAACAAGGAGCAATGGACTCAAGTTGCAGTGGATATAGGTTCGATATTAGGAAACACTATTTCACTAGGAGGGTGGTGAAGCACTGGAATGGGTTACCTCAGGAGGTGGTGGTATCTCCATCCTTAGTGGTTTTTAAGGCCTGGTTTGATAAAGCCCTGGCTGGGATGACTTAGTTGGTGTTGGTCCTGCTTTGAGCAGGAGGTTGGACTAGATGACCTCCTGAGGTCTCTTCCAACCCTAATCTTCTATGATTCTATGATAAAGGTGTGTTGTTATATGCACATAAGTCTTTAAGACTGAAATTGGTCTTCAGTTAGCAAAATTTTGCATACGTACATTTTGCTGAGCTACCCAGTGTGGGGAAAGTGGCCAGGAGTCCATATCCATAGGGGTAAAAGACCTCATTTTAAAGGAGAATTTTTTTTCCACTAAAGCAGGGGAGAATGGGAATAGGAAAAAGTGATTTTTTAGAACGTCACATATCTGAAATTCCTTGGGGGACATTTCAAATAACAGTGCTTCAGGTAAATGAAGCTTGGGTAACTGAGTTTCTAATCTATAGGAAAGTCCAAAACTGGTTGTCTTGGCCCATAGAATAAATTGCACAGTATAGTCCATACTAGTGATTGAATCTCTAAAAATTCAAATATTCAGCACAAAGAAGCACCAAAAGTTTGTGTGCTTATCTGAATCTTTGTCCAAAGTTCTTCGGTTTATCAATTTAGTCTGGAAATCTCATTTTCTCATGAGATTTTTCAGCACTGCTTGCTTCCAGTTGGGCTTCATATAGTAGGAGAACAAACTTTCTCATTGTATTTTGGTTCTTATGATGAAGTACCTGAGTGCATGAAATTGCAAGCTGCTAATAAAATAATTTAATCCGATTAGGTCATGGAAAGACTTGATTTAAGTTTTGGGTGAAGGCTCAAGTCAATTCTTCTTCAATCCAACTCAGCCTAGCTTGTAAACACTTTATTGAATGCTATCCAGTATGCTTACTAATGATAAAATAATAGCAATGAAAGTAGCCTTGTTTAAAAGAGACATGATAGGGTGCTAAGGATAGACATGCTGGGATAGTACATTTGGCATAGCATTAAGTTATGAGGCCAAAGGCTGGATATCAGAGCCATGGGAGAAATGGCGATATATCAATACAAATCCTTATTAAGGAATATCATATTGAAATTATTAAATGGTCTGAAATAGATTTTATAATGTATTTAGAAAATAAATTATTCCAAACATCTTAACACTTAAATAAAACACATATATGGAAAACAATAGCAAAATTAGCTTAACCATGGTCATGGGCTTTGAGTTTGTTTTGTAAGATCTCATTGATTGGGGATAGTCTTTGTAAATCAAGGGTCGCTCAGCTCTGGGTTCCATTTTGGATACTGGATAAAATGTTCTGATATGGGTACACCTCTGATTAACCGTTGAGTAAAATAGATCCCTCCTGTGGAAATACCCATGGGAGGACAAACCATGAGGTTGACTTCAGACTTCCCTTCCAGTATTGCCCTCACAGGAAAGGGGTGAATTGGTTTTAGGGACCATGGAGGAGGGAGAGATGCAGCTTTCTAACTCTACAGATCCTAGGTATTCATAGGAAAGGGGCCCATCCAGTCCCAAAGATGCCCAATCCCTGCATTCTTCACCTACAGCTGCTGGCTATTGGAGGAGCATGCACTGCCATTTCCTCTCCCCAGCCTGTTCTGTCCAATCTCAGCTCTACATTTTTCCTAAACCATATACTTGGGAATAATGGATGTATATGTAGAATGCTAACAATTTCTGAACAGAAAAAGGGGCTATATTTGTTGGATAATGTGTGAACAACAAATAATTCAACTACCTTTACTCACCACACACGTGCACAAGAGCCTGCCTCGGTCTTTAAAGTGGTTCTCTATTTCCTTTTTATGTTGTCCTGTATAATGAATGTTAGAACACACTGCACCTTTATAACTGAGCACTGCCTACAGTACAAAAGATAATGATTCTAAGAGGGTTATACTACAGGTGAGATTAGGGCTCCTTCAGTGAGATCTCTGCTGCAATGCAGGGACCAGAGCCAATGCCTTGTAATCTCAAGTTTCATAAAATACCAGTGTTGAAAGGGACCTCAGGAGGTCCTGTAGTCCAATTCTGTGCTCAAAGCAGGACTAATCCCCAAACAGATTTTTGCCCTAGATCCCTAAATGGCCCCCTCAAGGATTGAGCTCACAAGCCTGGATTTAGCAAGCCAGTGCACAAACCACTGAGCTAGCAGATCACAGCAACTCATATGGGGCTGATCCAGAACCCATTAAAGACAATGGAAAGAATTCACTGGCTTTAGTGGTCTTTGAAACAGGCCTTTGGAGCTAAACCTTGGTCCAGTTGCAATCAATGTCAAATTTCCCCAAGAAAAGAGAGGATTTGGAGTCACAAGCAGCTTTAGTGGTGCTGTTTGGTCACAGTCCCTTAAAGTGAATGAGTTAATTATCTTCTTCTTCTTTTGTAAAATGCTGGTAATAATTAGATGTTCTGGTGGATCACAGTTCACTTAATTTTCTCACAGCTTTTATTAAAAAATGACTTCCAATTTTTGCTCAATGCTGCATTTCCTTCATCTTTGCTCTAATATATTTCTGTTGCACCCGTTATTGTTCTTTGGAATCCTTCATTTCTTTTTATACACATTTAATGGGGTGAAGCTGCTAGAGTGGCCGGAGAGACAGAAAGAGACTTGATTGGCTGGGTGGGCTATCAGTCATCCAGAGAAACAGGAGAGGACTTCAAGTATCAGGGGGTAGCCGTGTTAGTCTGTATCTACAAAAACAACAAAGAGTCTGGTGGCACCTTAAAGACTAACAGATTTATTTGGGCATAAGCTTTCGTGAGTATAAACCTCACTTCTTCGGATGCATAGAGTGAAAGCTACAGATGCAGGGAGTGGCTGGCTCACTACAGAAGCAGCTTTTCCTCTCCTGGAATTGACACCTCCTCATCTATTATTGGGAGTGGACTACATCCACCCTGATTGAATTGGCCTTGTCAACACTGGTTAACCACTTGTGAAGTAACTCCCTGCTCTCCATGTGTCTGTATATAATGCCTGCATCTGTAGCTTTCACTCTATGCATCCGAAGAAGTGAGGTTTATACTCACGAAAGCTTATGCCCAAATAAATCTGTTAGTCTTTAAGGTGCCACCAGACTCTTTGTTGTTTTAGGAGAGGACTTCACTTCCCTGCAAAGGTGTGAGTAGGGAAGCCCTCTATAAAATTCCCTGGGTTCTAATTTGAAGTGAAGCATCGTCTGGAGGAACATGGGCCTGTTGGAGTTATTGGTGTAGAAGGTATTCACTGTTTTCTGTCTCTGTTTAAAATAAATCCAGGTATTTTTTTAAATTCCTCCAAACTGGGTCTTGCTGTTTCACTGGAAGACCTTGCTGCATTCTGTGACATGCCTATTTATTATTATTATTATTTATTTATTTACAATAGATATTGATTTTCGGAGCAAACACATTTCATAAAACGCCATACAAAGAGAACCAAATACTTTTCAAAAACTTGCTTAATATATGAAAGGTAAAGATTCACATTCAAATGTGTCTTATCTGGCCAGAGCACACTGAGGAAGAAAAAAAAAATCGTCTGAAAGGCCTTTTATGGACACTTTTTGATAGTGACAAAGTCTTCTAAAGACTTCTGCTTCATGTTTACCATTCAATAGTGTTTATAATCTTATCTTCTTCCTTTTGAAATGGAAAGTTCAGACTCTTCTCTTTACTTCCTTTGGGGGAAACAGCCCAGGAGTGCTCTAAAGAACTGTTATTGTATCACTCCATGTATATAACTTCACTTAAGCTAGTAATCTATATACTGTGAAAAATGTCTGACTTGTTTGAAAGAGCATCACTCAAAAGCATTGTGACATTCATGTACAACAAAACAATAGGTTGGCAGTTAATTATATTAGCTAATGAAGAGCCAATTTGTGTGGTCTTTAATCAAGGAAAGCTCCCTGTCACAGGGTGGCTGGTAACTAATCATTTGCCTCCCAGCTGATGCTTTGAGGCTAGGGATCAGGTGATAGCTGGAAGATCACCTTGTCCTCATAAAACCCAGCAAATAGTTCAGTTGAGCTTGAGAGCTACAGGGAGCAGGAAGGATCCTGTAGGAGTACCTTGGCCAGGGGAAGAATCCAATTCATTTGTGTGTCGCCAGTACATGGCCTGTAGAGGGTAATGCTGCTGGAGGCAAATGAGGAAGGAGAAGGGAGCAGAGCACCTTACTTTGACGTGTAGGCAGACAGGCTGTCATTATTTAGCCTCATAGGGAGTACATAAGCATCTCCAGAAGATGCTGGCCCAGTGGGAAACAAACACGACTAAAATGTTTAACTTGTGTGAAATGGTTTTATTTTTAAGAGCTAAAACTGAAGCCCGAAGAAAGGGTCTGGAATGCTGTAGCTAAAAGTATTCTTTAGTGGACAGGCTGGGGAGACAGCAGCCCACTGGTTTATACTCCCATTGACTTCATTGATAAGGTGTATGAGTGAAGGATCAGGCCCAAAACTTGTATAGTGTGGATAATGAAAAGGGACAGTTCGGGCTGTTTAAAAGGGTGTTGTCAAATTAAATATCTTAGGAAAAATCCTGCTATACTGTGCCTGTAACTCTTGCTGAAGCCAAGTCTGAGGCACTTTTTGCATACGGATAGCTTGAATGGTCAGGCACCAGAACTTTTTAAAGCCGTTTTGTAGATTGTAAATTCATTAAAACTGAATGTTTTAAATCTTTTTTTAATTTCCAGCCAGTTTTGGTTTTGGATGACCAGGCTGTCGATGCAAGCAATGCAGGAGAATGTTTTTATAAATATGGGTTTCCTTGTTCTTAAAAGAACTGCATCTGGAGTCTAAGCATGATCTGACATGCTACTCTGGCTTTTCAATCTAAAAAGAAATCGGACCAGAATGCCGGCATGAGGCCAAAATGATTAGCTGCAGAAATCAAGTTCATATATGAGGAGCCATCACTATCCAATCAGGCTGATCGAATAAAAAATAGTTCTCTTCATCTTCTGAGTCTTATGATCAAATATAATCAAAACAATCTCTTAAAATGGAAACCAAGCAAACAAAAGCTATGCTAAATGTCTGTCGCGATGTTAAATATAGCCAGGTTAATTGTTGGAGCAGGAGTAGGATATCAATTTTTGGATGATTGTGCAGCTTTACTTGCTGCTGCTGCTTTAGAGACTATTGAGGGATACTACACCAATAGCTGGATGGAAGTCTTCTGCCCATCTGAGAATGGAGACCATCAGAATGCCTCTTGTGGGGCTGGGGCATAGACCCAGTAGAGGAGACAGCTGCACACTTTAGAAATCAAGTGCTGTGGGGAGTTTACGTTTCTTGCAGCCTTGACTCAACTGTTTCAGAACAAGTGAAACGGGCATGATCCTCCTACCCTTGTGCATCCCTGTGGAGCCCCTACCATAGCTGATGGCTATCACAGCTTGCTGATAGAAAGCCCACGCACCAGTACTCTGGCTGCCTCCTGCACGTGTGTGAAAGGAAAAATATTATTCCCTGCACCTTCCCTACCCGCTTGCATACCCATGAAAGAGCAGCCAGAATTTGCCCCTTGAAGAAACATGTTTCAACTCTCCACCAACGTTCTGCTTTCAATAGTATTTGCAGTGCTTGGCTTGAAATCGGGTGCCCAATACCATCTTCACTTTCCCATGCTTGAGTTCAATTGTTGTTGTTGTCAGTAGTATTGCAGACATGCCTAGATGCCTCAGTTGAGATCAGGGCCCCAATGTGCTATGGGTATATCCAACAGAGTCAGTCATGGATCCTGCCCCTAAGAGATTACAACTTAATAAGACCAGAAGTAGTAGTATCCCTGTTTTACAGACAAGCAACTGAAGCACAGAGAGATGAGGTGACTTGCCCATGGTCACTCAGGAAAAAGTCAGTAGGAGAGTTGGGAACTGAACCCAGATCTCCAGAGTGTCAGTCCGATACCTTAGCCAAAATTCCTATTAGTGGGACAGGAGTTCTGAGTGTGCCAGGAATACAGGAACATGTTGCTCATGCAGTGTACATGCAAATGCTATTCAGGTACAAGTTAGATATTTCTGCCCTTAACCAGTACTTATACTGAGGGCTATCTCCCTTCCTGTCAGACATCTAGAATCCGAGACTTCTGGCATCACTGTTTGGAAATTACCTACTTCAATCTGAATATTACAAAAACTATCAATGTATTTCGAGAAATAACTTAAAAGAAGTTTGTTTGCAGAGTTGTTGTAGCCATGTTGGTCCCAGGATATTAGAGAGACAAAGCAGGTGAGGTAATATCTTCTATTGGACCAATGTATGTTGCTGAGAGAGATAAAGATATTACCTCACTCATCTTATCTTTTCAAGAGAAGTTTAGGCCTTGAAAATATGTGCAGGACAAGAACTATATATTTCAGCTCGGTATGTTATTTTTATTTAAATAATTTTGTAAATCACTTATTCCAAAGCACAGCATATAAAGTGGGCCCAGTGACCAGCTACAGAAAATCTGCCCTTACCCCCATCATGCCTATGCTGATCCATGTCTGTGCAGGTGGGAGGAAGAGATAGATAGATAGAGGGAGTGTCATCCTGAATAAAATAACCCAGACAGGAAAGATTTGCAGCATAAATCTGCTAACAGAGGGAGAAAACAAGTATGGTTACAATCTTCAGGATAGCAGACATGATTTTTATTAGAATTGGTTACTTATACAGTCCTTATTTCTGACATGAATTTTCAGTCCAGAGAGATCCTGCACTACAAGGGCAGCTAGACTAGCTGTCATCTAATCACTTCTACTATATGCAGGGCCGGCTCCAGGCACCAGCTTGTCAAGCAGGTGCTTGGGGCGGCCGCTCCGGAGAGGGGTGGCACGTCCAGGTGTCAGCAGCAATTCGGCGGATGGTCCCTCACTCCGCCTGGGAGCGAAGGACCTCCAGCTGAATTGCTGCCGCAGATCGCGATTGGGCTTTTTTTTTTTTTTTTTTTTTTGGCTGCTTGGGGCGGCCAAAACCCTGGAGCTGGCCCTGACTATATTCAAGTCAAAACACCTTTTTGATATTCACAATCTGATGGTAAATCTGGTTAATGAGGAAACCTATTGATCTGTAGCTTTTTAGCTGAGAGCATAAAGGCAAAAAAGCAGTATTCTATGAATGAAGCGATAGCTCTCTTGTATGTGAATGAGACCGGTTTCTCTTCTTTAATTTTCTGGCTTACTCCATTTCCTTTCCCATGATAAACGCAGATTTTGGAGAAAATCAGGGAAAGGAATACAAAAAGACAGGAGTTTCATTTTCACTTGTCCCCATGGCAGAGAATTATTTTCACCTTTCTGAAACACGTAACCAGATATGTGAATTTAATTATTTGATAAATTTGAGCATTTCATTTTATCTCCCAGGAGTGAAATCTGATTTCTGTATTTCAATAAAAGGCTGAAAAGCTTGCCTGCAGATATTGGAAAGCAGCCAGCTACTTGCATAGATTCCTTCCATAACTGTCAATGTGCCCACTGAATTTCTGAATATTAAAGTTTGTGCTGGATCAATTGCTGATCTCGAAGAGACTTAAAAGACAAGGGGCCTAATTCTATGTTCCATTTACAGTAGCCTTAACAAGGCTGCATCACCATTGATTTCAGTGGAATTACACTGGTGTAAAACTGGCATTATGGAGTGATGCATTGGGCCCAAGAAAACATGAGAAAAGGAGTATTATTAGGGAAGGGATTTATTGCTATTCACCAGCCTGAGTACTTTCTATGTAGAGGATTTCAATCAGAAATTATTTGGAACAACTACAAAAAAGAAGAGAAATATTCACTTCATTAGCTGCTTGCTGAAGAACACTGATTTTTATTAGAGCTGTAAAACATGTGCAGAGATTTTAAACTCATGATTTTTCTTCAAACATTTCTGAAGTTTATATTTAGGACATGGAGAGGCACATTCTCTGCTGGCTGCCCATTGAAATGCACTAGCTTAAATCAGTGGTGAATTTGATCCATGACTTTCATATGTGGAACCTATGTAAACTCAACTCAGTCAGTTGGTCCCAATTCTATTTCCTCGCTGACTTCAGTGGGAGTGGAGTTAGGCCACTGAGTGCTCTTGAAAATCCCACCTATGTTTCTACCTTTTTTGTTTTGTTTTTCCAGGCATATGTAATTAGTGACAAGACGCACAAGATTGCCCAAGAAATGCAGGACTGCACCCTGTTTTGTTACCAGATTATCTTCTCATATATATGCATTTAGAGGCTGCTTAAAAAATATTTTTTTTAGAAGTTGCCAAACTATAGCTGGAGGAGAGAATGATTTATTTTTTCAAAGGCATTAAATAAAAGTTCTAAAACCATCTACCTGTTGGTCCCATTGAGGCCCGATTCAACACTCACTAACATAAGACGTCATTAACTTCAATAGAAGCAGTGTTGGGCTCAGGAGAAATCTATTGTGACAAATGACATTAGACTGATATCAATATTGATAACACTAAGAAATGTAAGATGGTCCCTAATGAATGAAAAGACTGAAAAAACCACAGGGGACTTCCTGAAAGATGTTCTAGTGGTTTACTAGAGTGAGATGTTGGCACTGAATGTGAAACCACAGCATATTTGCATTGTCTTGTGTAAGCACTAATTCATGATATGTTGTATATCAAGAGCAGAGGGAGACAGAGACCCCATTCCAGGGATTTGGAATGAACAAAGGCCCAAGAAATGGCCCGGGAGGAAGCAGTTTCAGAGAATTAGGAATTTAATGGTGGGGGATGGAATCCCAGGACACTATTCCTTTAAGGGTCCAAGATCAGGAGCCCTCTAGGTGGGGCAGAGCACTGTTCCAGCCAATCGGGAGGAGCTCTCTGGAGGAGGGCAGTATATAGACTGCCTTCTCCCTAAGAATGGAGAGAGACACTGAAGAAGGAAGCTGGAGTCAGAGGACTGGTGGCTTAGGATAAGAGGAGGAGCACTATGTGTGGCAGAAGAACCAGGGCTAACTAAGAACTTTTGTGTTTATTGTTATGGACTTTATTTTGGGGACTCTGTGGATTGTTTGAACCATTTGTTATTAAGGACTGAGGACTGTTGGAGTCTTATTAAACCATCCCTTGGGGGCGGGGGATCCAATTAAACACAAGAGAGATGGAGGGGAAGTGGGGGAAGGGAGAAAGGGTGATTAAGGGACTTGCAAGAGGGAGCGAAGAGAGCAGAGTGACCCTGGGCCATGAGGGGGATGCTCAGTAACTGGTCACCCTACTACATTCTGCTAAGTTGACAGAAGTGAAGTCAAAGTCCTAGTGCCTCAGCTACCTCTGAAGAGGAGCTTTGCTCTGTGGACCTCCTCCTGAGCTCACACTGGACACAGCCTGTTGCTGTGGTCCATGGTTTTGGCCTCAATAGGGTTACCTTGTAAAAACAAGACACTAGCTGGGGCTGGCCTGAACTGCCTGGCATCACCGCTTGCCTGAGCCTCACCCCCTGCGTGGGGTTGGCCCAAGCCACCTGGCATCACCACTCACCCAAGTCCTGCACTGCCTATGGCTGGGGTTGACCATCTGAGTCCCGTGCCGCCCGGGGCTGACAGCCTAAGCCCTGGCACCTTGTATCGCCACTCACCCCCCTGAATGTTCCTTTCTGGCCCCCTAGGGGGGCACACTCCACTTTTGGGGCAAAACTGGGCATTTGTTCTGGTTGCTCTTGCCAAATAATGATCAATTGGCAAAAGCAAATGGGGAAATATGCCCATTTTTCCAAAAAAGTTGGGACATTGGGGACAAGGCTTAAAGGGTCCTGTCCCACCAAAACAGGATGTATGGCTACCCTAGGCCTCAAACAAATGTTGTATTCTACAGTATATCTGGTGTGACTTATTTATTCATGTTTCAGGACCTCTGCACTAGGTCCTGATTCAGCAAGGTACTTAAGCATGTGCCTAACTTTCAGCATGTTAGGTAGTCCTACTGAAGTCAATGGATGCTTAAAATCTGGCACATGCTTAATTATTTTGCTGATTCGGGGCCCTAATGTTGGAGTAATTTTAATTAACTTAAAGGATATATCTTCAGCTGATATGAATTAAAACCCTTCTGAAAATTTACCATATGTTAAACAGAGAAACCTTTTCAGTCAAATATTTTAAGGAGTTTGCACTGATTGACCTTGACCAATTTTATATATTTCTCACTGTTGTGAAATCCTCTACATTAGCAATGTTATGACCATCATTCTTTCCTTCAAAACAGGGTTACAGAGCTGTATTTTTCCCACATCCTTCCCAGACCCATTCTGAGATATGGAATAGCCCAGCAATTCTCAAACTTTAGCAACCCAAGGACGCCCATTTTTTATTTAAAAACATTTTGCGGACCCCCAAGTCCTGCGCTCAGCCTCAGGCACTGCCCCCCACCCCACCTCTTCCTGCCCCCACTCCACCTCTGCCCCTCCTCTTCCCTGCCTTTTTCCGCCCTCCCCCCTCCCCAGAGCGCACCCTATACCCTCTCCTTCCCAGCGCCTCCTGCTCACCAGGGAATTGGGGGGGGGCGAGGAGTTGATCAGCGGGGTCCATGGACACCATAGAGTACCCCTGGAGACCCCCAGGTGTCCACGCACCACAGTTTGAGAAACGCTGGAATAGCCCACTCCATCCGTCCTATTTCTCTGGTGTCTTTCCACTAATCCTGGTAAGTTATGCACAATCTTTTAAAACCCACTCATATTTCCCTCCTTATTTGTTTCTGTATTCTGGGACTCAGTGCATTTAATTTGGGTATGGCAACTTGTCATTATTTTTCTAATTGAGTATCATGATTAGAAGTTTAATCATGAAAATCTTCTAATATTTGACTCTGCTCCTGAAAAATATACCTGAATCTCTGCCATGTGAACTTTAGCACCCCCCAGAAACACAGAGAATTAATTTTGGCTGTCAACAGCATGAAGATTATATGTCACTGTCTTCCCACTCATGCTTCTTAATGGCTCATTCTCACTGTTTGCTATAACCTCCATAAGAATGAAGGGTAAGTAGAGTACATCTTTATTTACTACTTCAAAACTTCTTACAGACATAGCTTTTTTTCAGTTTTGTTTCCATATCTTATAATTATTTCTCATGTCAGATGTCTTCCCTCCACCCCCAAAATAAACCACTGTCTTTATAGCTATTTACTTTGTGAAACCTCCTCATTTATCTAAATACCAGATGTCCGCAGTTCTTTCTTTTTTACATTCCTGTTACATTTATTTTTAATGGTGCACAGTTGGATTTTTTTTTCTAAATAATATGAGACCATTAAAGATACCATGACCCTTTGCAAAAGCAGACATGTTAGCTGCAACTGCCCTAGCCAAATTCCATATTGGGAACTGAATGCCCTTCCCAGGAACATACCTATGGGAAGGGGAAAGTGGAAAAGGAATTCCAAAAGGTCCCCTCAGGGTGTCTCCTCCTAATTCTTCCACGAGATGGGTGAGCTTCCCCCCCTCAAACTCTGGATCTTGAGGTGTAGGGGACTGGGAGAGACGTGGGGAATCCCCTTGGGTCACATGGCCTTCTTAATGGAGGTCCTGTGTGTCCACATGGGCTTCTGGGCTCCTTGTTGTTCTAGGAGTCTCTGGTTACTCCCTCCTTTGCACTTTTCTACGAGCACAGTTTGATGCTGTGTAGCTCTCTCTCTCTCTCTCTGCCACTTCAGATGATCATATTGTGTGAGGAAGATGGTATTTATTCCATGCTAGCATCTTGGCTGAAAGTGAAATAAGAATGAAATGGACAGTTTTCCTGAACTTCAGCAATTTGGGCATGACTCTAGAAAAATCTTCAAAGAATTGTCCTACTCACTGAGGTCCTGATCCAAAGTCTATAGAAGTCA
This sequence comes from Malaclemys terrapin pileata, assembly GCF_027887155.1. Lineage (NCBI taxonomy): Eukaryota > Metazoa > Chordata > Testudines > Emydidae > Malaclemys > Malaclemys terrapin. The sequence continues at coordinate 178,992,165 of NC_071507.1, read as the reverse complement.
ATGGGAATCTTTCAGGTCTTTCACTAAATTGTGTAAGAATTACATATTAAAATCAATGGGAGTTGGATTAGGCTTTGAGAACGGATATAGTGCTGCCCATACAACATGGGAAATGCCAGTAAGCTAGACCACCTGGAGGTCACCAAACCATGTCCTTATCCCATGCAGAACCATCATGTGGCACCTCCAACATTTATTAATGTCAAAATGTTGTACCAGTGCTATGGCATGTTTGTCTGACTTAGTGTTAACCATTTATTTGTAACTATATATTGTTGACACCTTAAAAAAAGAGAAATGTATTATTAATTTTGGTAATTTTATTAGCATAGTGGTTCATTTTCAAAAAGGCACAACTGAAGCTATAAACTTGAGCCACAGAGAAGGAATTCAGGAATTGCTTGTGGACAGGAAATAGATCCTAGAAAAACAAAATGAATAATGCAGAGTACGTTTGTCAAGGCTAAAAGTTGGTTTTAATATTTCATACTGACATAAATAGTGTACATGGTTTTTAAGGCTGATTCTTTGACAAAATATAGTCGATGGGATTAGTAAAAATATTACAAAATAAGAAATAACAGATCTTAACTTTTCTTCCTGATAAAACACCAAAATAATCCTTTGGAGATTTATATCTACTCATAAAGGGAGATAGCAAGAGGAGGTTAATCATAATTTTCAATTAAAATGTGAGTCTGGGCCATGATAAATATTCAGTGACTAGATAATCTCTAGTGAAATAAAATGTCAGTTGTTCTCCAGTGTGCATTCTGAACTACTGCTAAACTACCACCACTGTGCAGTTCTTTCACAAAGGCTCCAGGATAATCACAGTTAGAGTGGCAAGGAAGAGAATCCCAGGGGAATGTATTAAGAAAGAAGGAGAATAACATAAAAGCCCCCAGAGGAAATGCCAGTGATAACTAGCATGTGCTCAGTGACCTAAGCTGTGTTAAATGCAAATTATTTGTGTGTCTGAATTATGCAGTATACAAATTTAATGTATATTTGACAACTCCTAAAAATATTTAACAAACTTTCAGTGGCTCTATATCAGAGTATTAAGGACAACTACCCTCATGTTTGTAGCCTTATAGATGAGCTTTACAAATCCTTCTTGCCCAAAATAGGGATATTGTAAAATGCATAGTAGTATAATGCAGCCACAGTATGTGGCAAAACTTTTAGATGAGTTTGACACAACACACATGCTAATATTGCTGCATGTTACAATGATTTCACCTTAAACAGAGATGAGGTTTTAAAAAATCAGGATTAGCCTTACCTGGGTTGCCTGTGAGACCTGAAGGCTACTTAGTCACCATATCCTCTCTTTCCTGAAAAAATCTGTTTGTTTCTTAATGAATCTGTGTTTGGGCCTCCAATGTCTTCGGAATAACAATTTCTGGTGCTATCAAACCATATTATTTTGATGTGAAACTGAAAAAAATTGCAGTGAAAGATGTTACATATTTCCCTTTAAGGGACAAATGATATAATCTTTTATAAGATCAAGAACACCAAAACATTTTTACTGGGACTGAAGTGCAAAACAAAATGAAACTTAGGGGATTTTTTCATCAGTACTTTATAACACTTGGTGTCAGCAGATCAGTGTTCTACATCAGTGTTTCCCAAACTTGGGACGCCGCTTATTTAGGAAAAGTCCCTGGCAGGCCGGGCCGGTTTGTTTGCCTGCTGCGTCCACAGGTTCTGCCGATCGCGGCTCCCACTGGCTCCCATAGGCCAATGGGAGCCGCTGGAATCAGCGGCCAGTACATCCCTCAGCCTGCGCCGCTTCCAGCAGCTCCCATTGGCCTGGAGCAGCAAACCGCGGCCAGTGTGAGCCGCGATCGGCTGAACCTGTGAATGTGGCAGGTAAACAAACCGGTCCAGCCTGCCAGGGGCTTTCCCCGCACAAGCAGCGTCCCAAGTTTGGGAAACAGTGTTCTACATCATGCTTCAGGGTGCTTTTGAAAACTTTCCCCCTGCATTAGCAATGTGATTCCATCCCAACTGGGTAGCAATCAAAGCTGATCCTGTTGTAGGGGTTATTTGAAACATGACCAGTCATATCATTAATATTAAAAAGAAGAACAGGTCCACGAAAGCTTATGCTCTAATAAATTTGTTAGTCTCTAAGGTGCCACAAGTACTCCTGTTCTTTTTGCGGATACAGACTAACACGGCTGCTACTCTGAAACCTATCATTAATATTGCCACTGTTATACAATTGCAACAAATCTTGTACAAAGTATGTCATGTAAGGTGTCAATGGAAAAGTTGCACTCTATCAAATATGATTATCCTGTTTAGATATGAAGATATGTGCATACAAAGTTATGAATAATGATTATGTACCAGTATTTCAAATATTTGCTCTTGGCCGCAAATAATTTACATCCAGTCTGGCCAGCACATTGTGAATGAACTATTCGAGTTGATGGCCCATTAAGGAACACTTACCTCTTGCAATGAGCCAAAAAAGAAGAAGCTTGTCCCCGCCTCATGGGCTGTCCTGTGGACATTTGGCCAGAATATGGGTAATGGCTGCTCTTATGATTCATCAAAGCATGCAAGGGCATGGGACTTGCTCATGAGACCCTGGACTCCATCTTGTGCCTATAATTTTCCACAAATTAAGACTGAGAGCATTCCCTCCACATGGGAGAAAGCATTAAAGGCCCTGAAAGCATCTCCATTTTGTCTCTTTCCTGATCTGATCTCTGGACTATACTTGCACTAAAAGGAGCAGTCCAATCAATGGACTGAGGACCTTGCAGTCTTTTGGAAGTTACCAGAGACCTTACAAGCCAGCAGTCTGTAATATCGCTGCTTCAAACCTGAATGAGTGCACGTATTTGTATTTACAATGAGTGTATGGGCATTTGTTTTCCTTGACCATTTTATCTCTCTCCTTTTTCTTTTCTTTTATAAATAAACCTTTAGATATTAGATACTAACAGATTGTTCTTACCCAATAATCATGCTGTTGCCAGAGTTCTATATTGACCTGGCTGTGTGGCTGATCTCTTGAGATTAGAAGAACCCTTTGTTTGATGAAATTGGTTTTAAATAACCACTCATCATTAAGTCTAGTGTATGGGTGGTGAAACAAGGGCTGGGATACCTAAGCAGACTGCATTTCTGACTTCTTGTTAACCAGTGTGGTGAGACAGAAGTTTACTTTTGTTACTGGCTGGTATATCTTATGGATGAATAACCACCTGTTTGGGGTGGGTCTGCTCCATTTCTCTGGTACAGCAGATCAGTGTTCTTTTTTCAAAGTTCAAAACTTTAATAAGAATTTTCTTCAAATTATGAAGATTAACAAAAACAGGCCTATATTGTTACTATATTTTCATAAAAAATTGTCCTCACATTTCTATTGCTTTCTGAAAGGGGGTGAGGGTGGAAGGAAAATTTGTTTTTGAGGAAAATGGTTTTATTTTCTTAATTTTTTACCAGCTGTACTCTCTTAACCGTTACATGACTTTCTCTATCCATCTGTGACATAAATATACTTTTATTGTGAAGATAAATTAGACACTCTTGTATCTTGCTTTGATCTTCTTCTGTGAGACCAACATGAAATTAGTTGGCTGTCTGTCACATTTCTGGTGGACTGGGATAAACACAAAAGAAATAATACCTCCACAGTTGGCACTCCCTGATGGCAGTGAAGTCACGGGCTGAAACAAGCAAGAAAACAGAACTAAACTCTCCCATTCTCAGAGGTGGTCCCTTGACAGGGTTGCTTGTATTCCTGGTGCCCATGCTGTATCTGTCCCGTGGATTAAAAGAGGACTTCTATCTTCAGAGCTGCTCTTCTGACCTCATGCACTAGCACTAAATTCAGTTTTTATAAGGTAATGTATTAAATAGTACTTTTAGTCAGGGGGCATTGATTGGATTAAGCTCATATGCCATTAGATTATCTATACTGTAACGTGAGGAAGACAAAGTACTTCAATCAGTTTGGGATGAAACAATAATACAAGAAAAGATCCAATGTCGTCTTAACTAACTACAAGCAAAAATGTAATGAACAAAAAGCAGTAGCCTTTTCACTTGTTCAAAGATCATATTATTTAAGTGACATGCCATAAATAACTACAAAATTTCAGTGTAAATATAACAAAACTCTCAACTAATTAAATGCCCAAATGGCTAATGAGTCAACTAGAAAATACTGAGTAATAGATCACAGGATGCCTCAAGGAAAAAGGGAGGACCTCTGGTACACAGGGAGTACAGGGGACAATAAAACGAAGAAGGGAGCTTGGCTTGCTCATGAGATTAGCAATAAAATATGAAGTTTGTCCCCAAAAGGTGGCTGGTTCAAATCCAGCTGAGGTTGATGTTGATCAGGGCCGGCTCCAGGCACCAGCCAAGCAAGCTGGTGCTTGGGGCGGCAGATTGAATGAGTCAGCATTCCGCCCAATCCTAGGGTGGCACAGTCCTTGTCCTTCCCTCCCCAGCGACCGGAGCGGAGCCCTCCCGGCAGGCCCCGCTGTAGCTGCCCCCCTTCTCTCCCTCTCCTGCCTGCTCCCTCCTCCACCCCACCCCCCGCTAGCTGGTCCCCCCAGCACCCCACGCTCCAGCGCACAGATCACTGTTTGTCTTGGGTTTTTTTTTTTTGCTTTGCTGTTCTGGCCACCCCTTTTTCTTTTTTTTTTTTTTTTTCCAAAAAGCCAGAGCCGGCCCTGCTGTTGATATATATTTACCATCTGGTGTCTTTGTTGGCTTAGATAATATGGGTTTAGTGGCCTTAGTGCAGTTCCTAGTGGACAAGTTGATCATTTTGGGGGGGGGGGGAGGGAGAGAGGGAGGAGCGGGAGACATTGCCAAAGTAGGCAATGTTGTTGATGTCTCAGCTACAAGGCTAATGACTAAACATGGAAGCTTTCCATTTCACCCCTACAGTCCTTCTGTTCCAAGTGAAGACTCTGTTCGAAGGACACTGATGGTTTGAAGTAGTGTGTTTGTATTGCTTGCCCTTGCAATGTAGCGCTAGGTTCAGTCTTATTTATTAAACATCTTAATGATCTGGGAGAGGGACTAATTCACACTGATACTAAATTAGAAAGGGCTGAAAATACCACCAAGGGGAGAAATAATACAAGGAGAGAGATTAGAGATGTGGACAGAACGTTACAAACTGAAGTTCACCTTGGAAAATGCAAACCAATAACTGTGGGGTGGTGGTGGAATATTTTGAGATAATTATACTTAATGGGAGGGCAGAAACTGAGAAATAACTGGTTGTATGGATTTAACATTAAAGTGGCTCATACAAAAGCTCTTAGTGCCCTAACAATAAATAATGTAGCAAGAGATGTAGGGTAGTGGAGACAAAACTAGGCTTGAGTTGGTAAAGTGGGAGCCGTGGAAAAGAGAGGCAAAATAATTTTGGGCTGCATTGCCCAGAGCAGGGTCATTAGAAGGCTTGAACCAAAGAAATCTGAAATAACTGGGAGTTTTTCCATTGCCTTTGGCTGAGGCCCACAGTTCCTCTCTGTGCTTATGGAATTATGTTCAGTTCTTAGCAGCATATTCCCAAAAAGGCATTTACAGAGAGTGTTTGGAGAAGAGCAATAAAATGATTAATGGCTTGAAAACTGATTTCCGAGAAAAGATAGTAAGAGCTTAATAGGTAAATCCATTACTCATGCAACAGCAGGTAGGCATGATAACAGACGTGTAAGGAACCAAATGACAGTGCTGAAAAGGAATGATCTAGTGTGATTCATAAAGGTAAAATTAATAATAATCTGCAGACATTACGGTAGTGAATACTTATGCTGAATATCTGCATAACTATGCTGACTTTATGCCCAAGAGAAGAGGTTGGAAACACCATTGCTTGAGACTAACAACTAGGCTGGACAGAGCTCTACAAAATGAAGGGAAACATCCTACACTGGCAGAGAGATGGGCTTAGAGACCTGTTATGTCATCCCCATTTCTAGATTCTATTATTTTAGTGAATTAAACATCACACCACTTCAATTAGTGTACTCTGTTACAAATTGGGACATTTGGGCATATTTCTCCGTGTCTTGAGTCAATTTCTTCTCCACTGGAAATAGTGACAAAGATATAAATAAAAGGGGATAAAGCAGACCTTGAAAATGACAGACCTATTTCTATATTAACCAATGGACATGAAAAAGAATAAAGATTGAAAGGGTACCTACATTCATCCATTCAACAGACGACAAATTGATTTACCTAGGTAGACTTCTAGAATTTGTATTGTATTGCAAACCAAATTACAGATGAGATTGAGTGGCACCCCATGAGCCTCACAGAAAGCAAATGATAGCAACTGAACTGAAAAAAGAAAATTTGCCAGGCATTCTTCCAAAGCTCTATTTAAAGTTATCCTAATTTGAACAGCTAAGGCAGCAATCTAAAATGGGAGCAGTTTCATTCCAGTTGCATTGAATTCTGCACTAACCTGAATTCATTTGAAATTACAGAAAACCTTAGAGCATGAGGATTGATAGCACAAACAGTTATAGGGTAGAACATGATAAGAATGAAACTAAAGTTACATGCATCAGAGGAGATGATGAGACAGCTGGTAGTGTTGTGTTTACAGGTTATGAAAGATAAATTGTCTGTATCTCTCTTGCCTCTCATACTTTGTCCATTACCCTGGTATCCAAGAATCTCTGTGGGATCTAAACAGCTAACAAATAGTTGAGTTTCTATATGTGTGATGGGATGTATCGATCCCGCACTGGGCAAATGGAGACTGACTGATCACTGTGGGCCCATCCCCTTGCCTCTGCTGCACCTGCTCCAGGTGGAGGGAACAGATAAAAGAAGGCAGCTCAGCTCAGTTGGGGCTGGCTGAGGAGGAGGAAGGATGTATGCTGCAGGTTCCTGCAGAAAGAACCCCCAGCCTCCAGACTGCTGAGGCTGTAGACCCTGACTAGGCTGCGGCAGCCCAACTGACTGTGGAAACTGACAGGGATGCCAAGTCACTGCCAGCCGAGGAGATACCGGAGATGGGCTTTATGGTAGGAAGTGACCCAGGGAATGCATTAGGAGCCAATGCTTGAACCATTAATAGGGAGTTTACTGGTTTCATAGGGCCCTGGGTCGGAACCTGGTGGATTAGGGAAAGCCCAAATTCCCCTGCCCCTGCCCCACACTCTCCACCAGGCTTGGCTCTTTGTATAGACGGCTTGTTTGCTCTGCCCCGCCTAAGGGTCCAGAGTTCCTGCTTGTGATAGCTTGACTCAGCAGGGAATGACTGTGTGATGGGATGTATCACCCCCGCACTGGTCAAATAGGAAAGACCCCTGCTGGACATGCTGAGCCCCCGTGACAATCTGATTTACATATCTATGAAACCCAACCACTTTTACATATGTGAAAAATGGGGAGGAAAAGGATAGTTTATTGGATAAACCAGTGACTGGAATGCAGGATATCTAGACCTCTGCCACAGACTACCTGTGAAACCATGGGCAAATCACTTAATCTCTGACCCTGTTTTAAGTCTATAAAATGGACATAATAATACACCCTTTATGTGTCTTATCTGTAGATTGTAAGCTTTTTCATGTTTAGAAGACCGGCATCAGTCACAAGAGGGAATTCTCCATTGTCTTCCTTTCCCATCCACCTTATTGGGAGGATTCATCAGAGAGGGTCTTCCCTTCCCTTTCACTGGCAATGTTCAGAGAGGAGTGTTTTCTTCTGCAGGGGGGGGGTGGGGGAAACCGTTTTGGAGCCTCTAGCTGCACAGTTTAGCTATCTAACCAGCTTCTGCTTCTATGCCCATCACCATGATATCTGAACACCTGGTTTGATGCTTTGTTTAGTGATTGACCAGAACAATTTGGAACTCCCACAGCCTATGTGATTTGGGGTTTTCAGGATATGCTCACGTGTGTTTTAAACATGCAATCAGGAAAGCTCCAGATCAGAGAACACACATACAGCTGGACCCGGCATAGAGAATCTCCTCTACCAAAGAGGGAACATAGTCAACTAGATAGCAAATCTTAAAGTTACAATTTGGTTTGGTTCAAAGGATGAACAAAAGTTCGGGCAAGTTCTTAGTCTGGCCAGGCTGACTTATTGGATCCTAATTATCTGACTCAAAGTAGCTAATATTTGAGAATCCGGTGGTAGAAACATTTTGAATTAGTTCAGCTTTATTTAAAAAGTTAAATTCCAGAAAATGTCCTATAAATGATATTTTATATAGGATGACAGATAGTTCAGTATAAAAGGCAGTTTGCATTTGCATTTTGTCCATCATACTGTATATAGAATTTGAAATGGCAAAGTTAATGGCAATTCTAATACAAATTGATTTGCAGGTGAAATGAAGATCAATGATTCTGAAAAAGTAAAGTCAGGACAAATCCCAAGAATCTATGAATCAAAAATGTGACAGGGGAATAATTGAGGAAATACAGCATGATGGGGTCACCCAAAGAGAGCTTCCTTAATTATGCTGAACAAACATGTTTAATCATCTGCTGGATGATGTGAGAGAGCTTTTGACTCACCAAGATAAACATATATAGCCAGCTAAACAATTAACACAACTGCTTCTGTTTCCGAGATCCAAACCCACCCTTGATGCTAAACTTCTTGGATTTTTTTAAATTGGTGAAAGTCTGCATTTTTTTTTTTTTTTTTTAGATTTGTGAGTTAAGTTCAAGTGCAATGAAAATGCACCCATTTTACAGCATTCGTTCAAGATAAACTTGAACTACCCAAATTATTTTGCATCAATGTTTACATGACTGGACTGGGACTCAGTAGATCTGGGTTCAATTCCCAAGTCTACCACAGACCACCTCTGTCCCCTTGAACAACTCACTCATCAACTTAGCCATCTCAATCAGCCTATCCCCTTGCACATGAGAACAAGAAGGATGCAAGAGGGAAATTGTGTCTCAGGGATGCTACTCTGCAGATGGCACAGCTTACACCCTACACCTTACTTAGGGTTGCACCTAGTCACAGTCTAGCTGCTGGAAATAGAAAAGACGGATTGTTTTTGCATCATTCCCTTTGCCAGTGGAAGAAACTTTCTTTACAGTTAGGTATATGGAGGGTGGGATAGCTCAGTGGTTTGAGCATTGGCCTACTAAACCCAGGGTTATGAGTTCAATCTTTGAAGGGGCAATTTAGGGATCTGGGGCAAAAGTCAGTACTTGGTCCTGCTAGTGAAGGCAGGGGACTGGACTCAATGACCCTTCAAGGTCCCTTCCAGTTCTGTGAGATAGGTATACAATAGGTCCCACACCCCACTTGTGTGTTTGTATGTATAAAGCATCTAGCATGCTCTTGGACACTATATGAATACTAATAGTAAGTGGACCCCATTTTCCATCTGTACAATACTCACATTTTTTTTGTACTGTTGTTACCCAGGGTTTTCAGCACCCAAAAGAGTGGTAACTTAACTTTTTTTCTCCAGGCAGTGTCAGGAATAAATCAATGGGGGCACTGCTCATTCATCTGATATATAATTGATAGAAACCAGAGTGCTTTCACCTAAAACTACCTTTTGGTATTAGATCTTAAGCACACACCCGCACACACACAGTCACAATAGGTTTAGAGCATTTCAAAAGTTTATATTTACTGATGATGGAAACATGGAAGCATGTCCTTTGGAATGGTGGCCAAAGCATGAAGGGGCATACAAATGTTTAGCATAGCTGGCACGTAAATACTTTGCAACGCCGATTACAACAGTGCCATGCAAATACCTGTTCTAACTTTCAGGTGACATTATAAATAAGAAGCGGGCAGCATTATCTCCTGTAAATGTAAACAAACTTCTTTGTCTTAGCGACTGACTGTTCAGGAAGTAGGACTGAGTGGATTTGTAGGCTCTAAAGATTTACATTGTTTTGTTTTGAGTGCAGTTATGTAACAGAAAAATCTACATTTGTAAGTCACACTTTCACTAAAGAGATTGCACTACGGTACTTGTATGAGGAGAATTGAAAAATTCCATTCTTTTGTTTCTTTTTTACAGTGCAAATATTTGTAATAAAAATAATGTGAGCACTGTACACTTTTGTATTCTGTATTGTAATTGAAATCCATATATTTGAAAATGTAGAAAAACATTAAAAATATTTATAATACATTTCAATTATTGTATTACACTGTAATAATTACGTAGTATTTCTCTTATTGTAGTGTAATAAAAAAATTAATCATGATTAATCAGTTTTAAATCGAGTTAATTTGTTTGGAGTTAATCACTTTAGTTAGCTGTGATTAATTGGCAGCCCTATTTCCTACCTCAAAAGGGTGTGTGAGGCTAAATACATAGACTGTCAGATGCTACTGTAAAGTGGGCTCATTTGAGTGATTTAGATAGATAAGATTCTCCCTCAGATTTGGATCTGAGTGGGATATGAGCTGGAGAGTAGGCCATGGAGGGGATGCAGCCTGTGGGAGAATAGGCTACAGGCCACTCTGGGGCATGTCTCTCTTTTCCTCTCTTGTTTTGGACAGAAATTCCATCCTTTTCATTCTAATGAAAAGTTGCAGTTTAATTTTAAAAAAAGTCCCAATCAACTCTTCCAGGAGGAGAACCTACTCTTTGCTCATTGTGCCTTGTTTAACACGATGATTTTAATGTTCATATCTTTTATAGAAACAATTGCTTTACTCAGCATTTTCCATGTGAAATACTGTGAATCGAATTATCATGACAGAGTATTGGATATTTAGTGTCTTTGTGTATGTGTTGTCTTTGTGTGTGTGTGTGTGTGTGTGTGTGCTTAGAATTTCTTTAGCACTTAAATATTTTCTCATCTGTTCCAATGACATGAGTTAATTTCCTGATCTAATTTCATTGCACTGAGTAGGAGAAAGAGCACCTCAGTGCTCGGTGACAATGTTAGCAGATGGCTAATTACTGTTATTTACAAACTGTCCAAATTACCTTGCCACAAGGGGAGAAAGGGATCTACATTTTATGAATAAGATTAAAACAGTATCAAATTAAAAATGTAATTTTATTATAGTGTCTGTTTCAGAAGTGATTCAGAGGTCTGGTTTGTTGCTGAGTAAAATGTGCAGCTATTTTTACCTCTTCCTGTTGTAGTCCCAGATATACCACAGTTTACATAAGAATTGTCATTTTATGTCATTTCAACAGTCAGAAGGCTTTTTCATTTTTGTTTAGCAGAGGAGAGTTCTAGGCATTGAAAGGTGTGGGTTTGCTGTCCTCTTTGGCCAGGATTTATCATGGACAGTGGTAATATAAGCATGCCCTCACCTCTCCAAAGCAGTTATTGAGAATTCGCTGTTGTTATGATTTGGTGGGAGAACTTAAAGGACAGATGAGCCTGATCTGAATGTACTATGATCTGGATTCAGATATCATGAAGGACCCATATCTCTGTAATGAGCTGAGCCAAACCAAACCGTAGAGCCCAACTTCTCAGAAACTTTGGTCCACTTCTGAGCCACAATACGATCCAAGCTTTACAGCTCGGACCCTGTTTAGTATCAAGGCTTTTGCCCAACCCTTTGCTGTGCACTAACTGTGATGTCCTGAGGAAGTAAATCCAGGCGCACTCAGTACAGGATGAATGAACTCTCCCTCTCCCCCTTCTTCCCCCCCCCCCCAGCATAGCTCCAGTTCTAACAGCTCATTCATTAACCTAAATTACTGTGTGTTCTTTGTATTGCAGTAACATTGAAAATCCTCTGCCAGGAGCAGGGTTCCACTATGCTGGACTTTGTTTAAACATATTGGCAGATTCTGTTTCTGCCCATTGAGCCAAGTTGGGTACTCAAAATTACATTAGCTGTAAAGGGAAAACTCACTGCAATGATTTTTCTCTATACTACTTCATCCTCCTTGTAGCAGTGACCATGTTTGTTAAATGCCTACTGTGATCATGGTTCTTCTTGAACAGCTGCTTTTTGCTCCAGTTCTAGCAGCTATTGAGACTGCAAAAACATGATACACAGCACACCATTGGTCTCTTGCTGGAAGCTGTGGTGTTATCTGATTAGACTATACTCAGGGAGGAGGGATAGATCAGTGATTTGAGCATTGGCCTGCTAAACCCAAGGTTGTGAGTTCAGTCCTTGAGGGGGCCACTTAGGGATTTGGGGCAAAATCAGTACTTGGTCCTGCTAGTGAAGGCAGGGGGCTGGACTTGATGACCTTTCAAGGTCCCTTCCAGTTCTAGGAGATAGGATATCTCCATTAATTTAATAACCATGCAAATCATTGTTGCTACCATGGTTATATAATTGTATAAGATTTGTTTCAAAGTATGACTCATGGCTAGAAAGGGTTAAGCATCCTGCAGGATAAATGACCCAGATCCAACCTTTTGAGACATGTTAGAAAAGTATCCAAATGGTAATTTGGGCCATTCCAGGGTAGATAGGCTAGAATTTTGAATTACAAACCTATATTGTTAGAAGTGATACTGATTCTTTTTATCTCAGATCTGCTTGATGCTTCGTGCAGGGGAAGCTTAAGTCATAAGACTGAGATCTCCAATTTCAACTGGATCACCCTGGATATGAACATTAGACTATAACCAACAGACTAATTCTGAAAGAACTCTTTGAAACTACAATTCTCATCATCTCTACTATGAATCTGATCTCAGAACTGTACTCATGTCTGTATGTATATTGATCTTTAAACCAATACTCATTTCTTTTTTAATAAATTTCAGTTTAGTTAATAAGAATTGGTTGTAAGCAGTTCTTTGGGTAAGATCTGGAATATCCATTAACCTGGGAGGTAATGTGTCTGATCCTTTGGGATTGGTAGAACTTTCTTATATGATGAATAAGATTTTCAGCAATTCTCATCATATTTAACTTGGGTGTCTGGGTGGAGACCTAAGGCTGGGTTGCTTTAAGGGAACTGTGTTTTGGCCTCTGGGTAACCAGTAAGGTATTATAGAAGCTGTTTTGGTAAATGTAAGTAGTGGAATATTCACCAGCTTTGGGGATTGTCTGCCCCATTCTTTGCAGTTTGCTCTAATTGAGTAACCTCAGTGTGGCTCCCCTGGGATCCCGGTCACAGTGCTGCAGTCTGGCTAGGATACACATTCCCGCAGAAGCACCCTCTAGCAAGAAGGGCCCAGTCCCTTAGTTACTTCCAAACTCATTATCCCTTCCACAGATGTATTGAGCCAGCCCACTTATGCAGAATACCAGGTTTTGATTTAGCTTAATATTTATTGCTTGTGAAAATTGCCAGCCCTTGAAATCCCTCCTCCCACTACCTTGCCAGTTTGTGTCAGTGCTTTACTGGGACCACCTTTAGGAGTGACGGAGTAGTTAAGTCTCTATGGGTCTTCAGTCTCCCAGCTGGGAAAGTCAATACCATATTGTTTGATGTTAAGTAAAGTGGCAGGACACATCATGATTAGGTCAGTCATTTGAGGGGGAAAACTGAATGACCGAAAATGTTGAACTGTAATCTGTTAACTAATATTTTTATAAAGCCATTCCCAATAGGTCTCATCCTGAGCAGTAGTGGGCACTTGTAACTCCCACTAACTTCAAGGGGAATTGCAAATCCTCAACATTCCACAATTCCATTCAGTACCTCTTCCAGCTGTTTTAGATTCTCTCTTTAATGTAGTATCCTGTGTAATTTGCACCTGAAATTTATAGCTCATTTTTTAAAAAAGGATAGGATTTCCCATACTTTATTTCTCCATGGCACTCATTTTGGGGATCTATCAATGGAAAAACAGACAGCATTAATTCAGGAGGAAATAGATTTTTATAACGTATGCCTACCTTTTTTTGGAATTTGAACAAAATAAATATACAGATAATGATAAGACTGACCAAACCCAAATGGATCTTTTAAAGGTAACAAGTACAGGTTATAACTAAAACTTGCATGGAAAGTGCATGTATGTTAATAATGATAAAATAACCATTAATTTATTTTTAACTTATTTGGGTAAGCTGTCCCATTTAGAGAAAAACATGCTTTCTACTTGTTTTCTTAGTAGTTCTGTCTTGTTTCTCTGTACACACATTTTAAGAGAGTAAAATATGCCAAGCACAAACTATGACACACTATTGAATCATTTTTGCTACAACCTGAGCCGTTCTTCAAGCTGAGATATCATCCTGCTATGTTTGCTCATTAGAAATTACATAGTAAAAAGCACAGCATGCAATTCCTTCCTCATTAAAAGAAAGTATATGCTGTACATGTTTTCTAAGATACAATTGAGATGGCTATATTTCAAAAATGTCTTGGATGGGAATCTTTTTTTTTTTTATTAAAATCCTTAAAGGCATGAAAGTCAATTTATTAGACTCATGAAAGGTGAAAATGATTTTGGAAAACACTTTCCATTTATTGAAATGGTATTTGAATAAATGTAATAAAATTGTATTCCAGATTGAAATATATGTAAATAAAAACCACAATAAATCCTCTGTGATTTATTAGATTTTTCTTAAGGATTCATAATCAGGTGTAAGGAATTTTGCAGGTATATTTACTTAACTTCATTATGGTGAACAATCATAACTGCAATGATTTCTTAGTAAACCAGATAAGTTAGCAAAGTAACCAACATTGTGATGAGTATATGAAAATTGTTCCAACTCTGTGAATGAAAACCACTATACAAGAGCTAGATTATCCATCTCTTGCCTTCTAAATGTTCTGAAAAATCAATTAGAGTGATATGGTATAAACTTCAACTATGTAAACACGGAACTGTTTTTTTGAATGAATTAGTTTTTGTTGTTTGAATCAGATATCAAAACCCTTTATAGAAAAACATCCCTCTCCCACTATAAGGTAAGCCTCACGCATAAGGATTTTGCTTTCAGTGAATCATAGAATCATAGAACTGGAAGGGACCTCGAGAGGTCATCTAGTCCTAGTCCCAGTCCCCTGCACTCAAGGCAGGACTAAGTATTATCTAGCCCATCCCTAAAAGGTTTTTGTCCAACCTGCTCTTAAAAATCCCCAATGATGGAGATTCCACAACCTCCCTAGGTGATTTATTTCAGTGCTTAACCACTCTGACAGTTAGGAAGTTTTTCTTAATGTCCAACCTAAACCACCCTTGCTTCAATTTAAGCCCATTGCTTCTTGTCCTATCCTCAGAGGTTAAGAAGAACAATTTTTCTCCCTCCTTCTTGTAACAACCTTTTATGTACTTGAAAACTGTTATCATGTCCCCTCTCAGTCTTCTCTTCTCCAGACTAAACAAACATAATTTTTTCAATCTTCCCTCATAGATCATGTTTTCTAGACCTTTAATCATTTTTGTTGCTCTTCTCTGGACTTTCTCCAATTTGTCCACATCTTTCCTGAAATGTGGTACCCAGAACTGAACACAATACTCCAGTTGAAGCCTAATCCGTGTGGAGTAGAGCGAAAGAATTACTTCTCGTGACTTGCTTACAATACTCCTGATAATACATCACACAATGATGTCTGCTTTTTTGCAACAGTGTTACACTAAAAAAAAAAACCCTGTTGACTCATAGTTAGCTTGTGATCCACTCTGACCCCCAGATCCCTTTCCGCAGTACTCCTTCCTAGGCTGTCATTTCCCATTTTGTATGTGCCATAACTATAAAGGGAAGGTGTGACGTTATTGATAGAATCTGGGACCATATAGATCATTGTTGCAACCAAGGTCCTGTAGTGGCACGCAAATCTTGTATAAAGGGGGTCAAATGGGGTGTCTAAGACAAGGCTATGGTTTGCTGGTTATGATTATGCTGTCTATATGTGTGTATCAATTTTGTAGTTGAAGTTATGAATACTGGCTCTATACTGTCTGTATTTCAAACTTATGCTATGCTGCTGGGTGACATCCCAGACAAACTGGTGTTAGCTCTGCCTAGCCTGCTTGATGGCCCATTAAGGACCATCAGCTATACAATGGACCCATTGAGAGAAGGCAAATATGCCTTGAGACTCAGCAAAGTATGCAGGAACTTGCCCATGTGACTCCAGACTCCATTTTGCTGTAATTTTCCACAGTAAGAACAAAGGTGTTCTTACACCTGGAAAAGACTATATAAGGCTGATGTCTCATCTCCATCTTGTCTTCAATCCTGCTTCATACCTCTGGAGGAACTTTGCTACAAGCTGAAGCTTTGAACACAGGACTGGGGATGTATTCCAGAGACTTGATTTGAACCTGCAGTTTATTCTATCGCTGCTGCAAGCCTGAACCAAGAACTTTGCCATTACTGTATGTAATTGATTCCATTTAACCAATTCTAACTCTCATCTCTATCTTTTTCCGTTTATGAATAAACCTTTAGATTTTAGAGTAGCAGCCGTGTTAGTCTGTATCCGCAAAAAGAAGAACAGGAGTACTTGTGGCACCTTAGAGACTAACAAATTTATTAGAGCATAAGCTTTTGTGGACTACAGCCCACTTCTTCGGATGCATCCGAAGAAGTGGGCTGTAGTCCACGAAAGCTTATGCTCTAATAAATTTGTTAGTCTCTAAGGTGCCACAAGTACTCCTGTTCTTCTTTTTTCTTTAGATTTTAGATTCTAAAGGATTGGCAACAGTGTGATTTGTGGGTAAGATCTGATTTGTATATTGACCTGGGTCTGGGGCTTGGTCCTTTGGGATCAGGAGAACCTTTTTCTTTTACTGGGGTATTGGTTTTCATAACCATTTGTCCCCATAATGAGTGGCACTGGTGGTAATACTGGGAAACTGGAGTGTCTAAGGAGATTGCTTGTGAGGCTTTCGGTTAGCCCGTGGGGTGAGACCGAAGTCCTCCTAGTCTGGCTGGTTTGGTTTGCCTTAGAGGTGGAATAAACCCCAGCCTTGGGCTGTAACTGCCCTGTTTGAGCAATTTGTCCTAAGTTGGCACTCTCAGTTGGGTTCCGCCAGAACCACATTGTCACAGAAGGGTAATAGCCCTCTTGTGTACAATACTATAAAATCCCTCCTGGCCAGAGACTCCAAAATCCTTTTACCTGTAAAGGGTTAAGAAGCTCAGGTAACCTGGCTGACACCTGACCCAAAGGACCAATAAAGGGACAAGATACTTTCAAATCTTGGTGGGGGGAAGGCTTTTGTTTGTGCTCTTTGTTTTGGGGGTTGTTCGCTCTTGGGACTAAGAGCTCTCCAAATCTTTCTGAACAAGTCTCTAATATTTCAAACTTGTAAATTACAGTCAGGCAAGGCGTGTTAGATTTATCTTTTGTTTCCTCAACTTGTAAATGTTCCTTTTACTAGGGTGTTTACCTCTGTTTGCTGTGACTTTGAACCTAAGGCTAGAGGGGGTTCCTCTGGGCTCTTTGAATCTGATTACCCTGTAAAGTTATTTTCCATCCTGATTTTACAGAGATGATTTTTACCTTTCTTTCTTTAATTAAAAGCCTTCTTTTTAAGAACCTGATTGATTTTTCCTTGTTTTAAGAACCAAGGGGGTTGGATCTGGACTCACCAGGAATTGGTGGGGGGAAAGGAGGGGGAATGGTTAATTTCTCCTTGTTTTAAGATCCAAAGGTTTGGATCGGTGTTAACCAGGAAATTGGTGGAGAAGTCTCTCAAGGCTATCCAGGGAAGAGTTATAGTACTTGGGAGGGAAAGATTCTGGGGGGAGGTAGACAGAGTTTCCCAAATGATTCATAAATAATTTGGGTGGTGGCAGCAAAACCAGTTCTAAGCTGGTAGTTAAGCTTTGAGGTTCTCATGCAGGTCCCCGCATCTGTACCCTAGAGTTCAGAGTGGGGAAGGAACCTTGACAGTATGTGTGCAACTGATTGTTCCTTCCTAAGTGGAATACTTTGCATTTGTCCTTATTGAATTTCATCCTATTTACTTCAGACCATTTCTCCAGTTTGTCCAGATCATTTTGAATTTTAATCCTATTCTCTAAAGCACTTGCCACCTCTCCCAGCTTGGTATTGTCTGCAAACTTTAAGTGTACTCTCTATGCCATTATTAAATCACTGATAAAGGTATTGAACAGAACTGGACCCAGAACTGATCCCTGAGGAACTCCACTTGTTATGCCATTCCAGCATGACTGTGAACCACTGATAACTACTCTCTGGGAATGATTTTCCAACCAGCACCCTCCTTGTAAATAGCTCCATCTAGGTTGTATTTCCCTAGTTTGTTTCTGAGAAGGGCATGCGAAACAGTATCAAAAGCCTTACTAAAATCAAGATATACCACATCTACCGCTTCCTCCCTATCCACAAGGCTTGTTACCCTGTCAGGAACTATCAGGGTAACAAGAAAGCTATCAGGTTGGTTTGACACGAATATAACAACGTGTAATAGGATGAAATGACACAAAGCTAGATTTTTGCAAATCTTCCTAATAGTGACTAGAGATGGGACAAGTGTTTGGATCTGGATCAAAATTAGATTTGCACCACAGTAAAGTTGGGAAACTCTTGGTATTTACACCAAATTAGGGTTATGATTAGGGGCCTACAAAATTCACGGTTCATTTTGGTCAATTTCATGGTCATAGGATTTTAAAAATAATAAATTTCCTGATTTGAGATATTTAAATCCTAAATTTCACGGTGTTGACCTGTAGGGGTCCTGACCCAAAAGGAGTTGGGGGGGGGGGTGTTGCAAGGTTATTGTCGAGGGGGTCTTAGTATTGCCACCCTAACTTCTGTCCCACTGCTGGGAGCGGTGCTGGCTTCAGAGCTGGGTGACCGAAGAGCAGCGAGTGCTGCCGAGAGTCCAGCTCTGAACACCAGTACACAAGTAAGGATGGCATGGTATGGTATTGCTAGCCTTACTTCTGCACTGGGCCCTTGGCCAGCAGCTGCCAATCTCCAGCTGCCCAGCTCTGAAGGCAGCAGCGCAGAGGTAAGGATGACATGGTATAGTATTGCCACCCTTATTTCTGTGCTGCTGCTGGTGGGCACTGCCTTCCGAGCCTTCCTGCTCTCTAGCCACCCAGTTCTGAAGGCAGCGCAGAAGTAAGGGTGGCAATACCATGAGCCCCCTACAATAAATTTGCAACTGTCCATGACCTCCTTTTGGGTCAGGACCCCCCAATTTGAGAAATGCTGGTCTCCCCTATGAAATCTGTTTAATATAGGGTAAAAGTATACAAAATACCAGATTTCATGGGGGAGACCAGATTTTATGGTCCATCATGTATTTTTCATGGCTGAGAATTTGGTAGGGCTCTAGTTATGATCTAAGTTAAGACTGAATGACTGCAAAATCATGTGAGTTATGACACGTGAACACATGATGGCAGGAATCTTGCATGATCAATTGATTTCATGAGATTTTCACTTTATGGGCCAAAACCTTACAAGAACTGGGTTTCAATGAACCAAAATCAACAAAAAATGTCTGATCCAGAACCCAAACCACAGGAGTGGGTTCAGATTTAAGGATACATGTCTCAACCACTCTGAAATTTGAGAGATTTTTATTGGAAATTTGGTCCTCCCTGACAGTGACATCTATAAAAAGAGTGGGCATACAGACCCAGGTTTGACAAAGCACTTGAGAATATACCGAAGGGAACAGCCCTGCAATAAGGACAGACTGGTTCACTTCAAATTTTATTACCGATGTAATAGTAACAATTAAAAACCAGTGTATTGAGGTGTAACAATTATGTAATTAGACATGATCTTTTCATTAGATGTCGCTAGGTATTGTGCTGAACTGGCTATTGTTTACATATGTACCATTGTTCTCTTCTGGATAGGATCAGGACTGGTAAAGTGTGCATCACCAGTGCTATACTGCTGAAAGCTAACAGTCTCCATTTAGCTCCAGTGGTGCGGACCTGTACAGTAGTATCTGGTTCTGTCCACATTATCCAAGTGACCATGCTGGGTGGTGTAAGTGACAACCACAACATCCTAGGTGGCCACATTTTGTTACAATATCTTAAATAATGAGGAGTTATTAGCCTATAAATACGGTAGATCCTGAGAGTAAAGCTCCTATAGAATGCAAGGTCAAATTCTTAAAAACCTACTGTCTTCTATTAGGTAAATCACTACTCTCTTTATGTATGTTTAGCTTATCCTGGACCCCCTAAAGAACATTATATCAGGGTGTATTGAACTTCAACTACTTCATACCCTCAGCTGGAGAGATGGTTGGTTAAATGTTGACTGAGTGGTAGTTTCTGAAACCATTCAGTGCTTTTTAAGTGCAGAACATGTAGGATTAGAAATATAGACTGTGTCCCAGAAACAAATATCTTAATTATAATTTCCTTAACAAGCTGCCCTGGTTCCACTAGGTCATGATCTCCTCATCACAACCTGCTGTAGTTACACCATGGCGAATAAGGACAACCCATGGAATTATAGAACAGTCAGATTAACTTCAGTACCCAAGAACATAATGGAGCAAATAATCAAACAATCAATTTGTAAGCACCTGGAATATAATAAGGTGACAAGTAACAGTCAACATGGATTTGTCCAGGACAAATCATGTAAAACCAACCTAATATCCTTCTTTGACAGGGTAAGAAGCTTTGTGGATTGGAGAATGCAGTAGATATGATCTGTTTCTACTTTAGTAAGGCTTTTAATACTGTCTCACATGACCTTCTCATAAACAAACTAGAGAAATATAGCCTAGATGAATCTACTAGAAGGTGGGTGTACAACTGGTTGGAAAAGAGTACACAGTGTAATTATCAATTGCTTCACAATCAAGCTGGAAAGGCATTTTGAGTAGGGCCTTGCGGGGATCAGTCCTGGGTCCAGTTCTATTCAGTATCTTCATAAGTGGTTTGGATAATAGCCTAGAGAGTACATGTTTAATGTTAGCGAACAATACTGAGCTGCTAGGGGCTGTGAGTGCTCTGGAGGACAGGATTAGAATTCAAAATGATCGTGGCGAACTGGAGAAATGGTCTGAAATAAATAGGATGAAATTGAATCAGGGCAAATTCCAAGTACTGTACTATACTTAGGAAGAAATATCAATTGCACAAATACAAAATGGGAAATAACTACCTAGAAAGGAGTACTGCAGAAAAGCATCTGGGGGTTATAGTGGATCACAAGCTAAATATAAGTAACAATGTAACACTCTTGCAAAAATAAACAAATTAACAAAATCATCATACTGGATCTATTAGCAGGAGTATTGAAAACAAGGCATGAGAAGTTATACTCAGCACTGATAGGGCCTCAACTGGAGTATTCTGTACAGTTCTGGGCACCACACTTTGGGAACGATGTGGGGGAAAATAGAGAAAGTCCAGAGGAGGTCAATAAAAAACATTAAAAGTCTAGAAAACATGACCTACAAGGAAAGATTGAAAAAAATGGGTTTGTTTAGTCTGGAGAAGAGAAGACTGACAGGATATAACAATCTTCAGTTACGTAATAGGTTTCCGAGTGGTAGCCACGGTAATCTGTATCAGCAAAAACAAGGAGGAGTCATTGTGGCACTTTAGAGACTAACAAATTTATTTGGGCAGAAGCTTTTGTGGGCTTCATAAACTGTTCTGAACCACTGAGGACAGGACAAGAAGCAATGGGCTTAAATTGCAGCAAAGGAGGTTTAGGTTTAGACATCAGGAGAAACTTCCTAAGTGTCCAGGTAGTTAAGCAGTGGAGCATATTACCTAGGGAGATTATGGAATCTCCCTCATTGGAGGTTTTTAAGAAAAGGTTATACAAACACCTGCCAGGGATGGTCTGGATAATACTAAATCCTGCCTCAGTGCCGGGGACTGGATTAGATGATTTACTGAGGTCCCTTCCAGTCCTACATTTCTACGATTCTCTGGAGCTGGAATTGCTGCTAATTTTTGTCGGCGTGTACCAGGCCCAGACGGTGGGGCTGTCCGGGATCAGTAATCCTCTCTGTATGTGCTATTGGCAAAAAAGCAGCTTCGATCACCAGCACCATTGCAAGACAACTTAGGAGAGAGAGGACAAGCACTTTTACAACTCCAGTCAATACTTGGAGATGGCAGCTACTTCCTTGGTACAAAGATAATTATACCCAAAATTATAATAGATTATTAAGAACTGAAGTAATAATACATAGTGCTTGCAAAGTGGTTTACATGTTCAAAGTACATTAACGATATTAATTAATTCTCACAACACCCCTGTGAGGCAGTCAGGGAAGCATTATTATCTTTATTTTACAGAGGGAGAAAATGAGGATCAGAGGGATTAAGAGCTAGATAGTGGCATTTAAATGATAGGTCTGAGCAAAAGGCCAGTGTGTAGGTGTGTCACCCCAGTGGGAATCGGGATGGAGTTCCACTTCCCCCTGCAGCACCCACCTCTCACAGCAGGGAGAGAAACAGACTGCAGCCCTGAACAGAGTGTCTGGCCAGCTTTTCTAGCTGGCTCATGGTGAGCAGAGCCATGGCTCCTATCTACTTCTCTGTCCTCCTGCCTCACTCCTTCTAAGGCCTTGTCCACACTTGCGGTGGCTTGTAAGGTACTGTGATAGACCCAGGCCAGTTGAGTACAGCAGAATAGCAGAAGGCAGATATACTGGCCACTGGATTAACAGTTTTCTGTTCCCTGACTGACCAGAGCAGGGGCTGCTCCAGGCTAATGAGAACACCTGACTCCAATTAACCTGCAAAGAGTCAGGTGATGGCATTAAGCTAATGTGACCACCTGACTCTAATTAAGGCCCCACTGATACTATAAAAAGGCTCACTCCAGTCAGGCAGAGGAGAGCTAGGGAGCCAGAGAAGAGGAAGTGCAGCTGAAGGGCTGGTTAATGAAGACACCCTCAAATTATTGATAAGGGAGCCCTAAGGTAAGGGTGAAGAAGGGAGAAGCAGGAGAGCTGGGGGGAAGTGGCCCAGGGAAATGTAGCAACTCTGGCAATGAAAGGTTGGCTCCCAACAGCTGCTACCATTAGGGTCCCTGGGCCAGAACCTGGAGTAGAGGGCGGGCCTGGGTTCCCCCCAACCCACCACTACTGGAACACCTCCTGGGAGGGGAAGTCAGGCCCCCTGTCAGGACAGGAGGCTAAACTGTTCTAAAACAAGCTCTAGGGACAATGGCGACTGTGGGAGTTCTCTCACCAACCTCCTTGCTGGCTTATGATGAAAAGGGCTCAGTAGACTCTAACCCTGGCCCTAGAGAGAGAAGGGCTACATGGAGGGTCACAGAGAGCCACTGAGGCTAGCATATACTGCCTAGAAGTGCAGGACCCACAGGGACAAGTTTAGAGCTCTGCCACAGTACATATAGCTGTGCATCACAGTGAAAGGCAGGCTGTGTCCACACTCCCTGTGGTGTGTAGCTGCATGCAGTAGTAAAAGGCTCCGGCAGGCAGGAGTCAATGGGGAAAGGCTCGGCCATGGGAGAGGCAGTAGGACAGTATGATGCTAAAAATAGCAGTGTGGATATGGGAGGCACTGCTTGGGTGTGTAGAGCCTTGGAGGGTATGTACCCTATGGTTCAGGAGTGTCTCTACTCGCCTAAGCAGTCCTCCCCAGCTACACTGCTATTTATACCTTTGCTAGCTGGGCAGGCAGTGCCTGTATTCTACAAACTATTGCAAGTGAAGACTTAACATCGGGGTCCGTCCACTCTACAAGTTGGATTGTAGCATGGGTAAGGATACTTTAATCTAGCTAGCATGGGTAACACTAATAGTGGAGATGTGGCAGCATGCATTAGCAACCAGAGAACAACCCCCGTGGGGACCCTGGATATGTATTCTGGTTGCTATCCCTGTGCACCAAAGCCGAATCTTCTGGTGGAACGTTTTATACCAGAATGAAGAGGTAAGGTGAAACTGTAAAAAGATTAATGGAATATTGCTAATTCAGAAATGTCCTAGAGGCTGGGGAATAGATTCGTTTGTGATATTACTACTGAAAGACAATTGCTGGCAGAGGGGCACTTACCCTGCCCCATAGGAGCAGTATTGCCAACAGCAATGCAAGAAGCAGTGACAAACTTACAAGATTTCACTTTGATTGCTGGGGAAATCAAACTGATTCAATAAAACCAAAAACAAAGTCAGCTGCAAGGGTCTCAGTCTCATAAATGCCTCAAGATCAGACATTTAGCCAGAAAATGCAGAGGTGGCTATCAGACAGAATCTCAAGCTGACGAGGTAGAGCCCAAAACACCAAAGGAAAAGGAAGAAAGAAGAGGCCCTTTTTACCTTAAGGGAGAGGAAGACTAAAAGGGAAAACGTGGGACCTTAGAAAGTAATGGTGGTGTTAAACAGTCAGTCCATGCAAATGGAAATAGATGCTGGGCTTCAGCTACTGTGATCAATGAATATACACATACTACCTGGGTGTCATGACCCACCAGTTGAGATTGCTGATTCTATTGCTTGAGTTGTCTGACGCTTCGAAAATATAAAATGTTGGAGAAGTGCTAAGTATTACTAGTTAAGTCATACATGTGACTATGGTAAACAATGGTTTGCTCTCCTGTGGCCTGTAATACTTTATTTAGCTCTCATGGTTTTGGGTGTGGCTGGATGATGGTTAAAGGCCTGTGATATACAGGAGTTGAGATGGTCCCTCCTGGCCTTAAACTCAATAGCTCTGTTTTGTTGTACTTTCAGGAAATTGTACGTACAAATTAACAATAAAGATGATTATTATTACTGTAGTGCCTAACGGTGCCAGCTAAAATCAGAGCCCCATTGTGCTAGGCATTGTATAAACACATAGTAAGAAAGAGTCCCTTGAGATGCTTATAATCTAAATAGACAAGCCAGGCAAAGGGTAGGAGGGAGACCAGAGGCACAAAGTGAAGGGATTTGGTTTTATCTCATGGACTGATACATTTCCTTTTTGGTGTCCGTGATTTTTGTGCAGGCGAAGCTCTAAAATTAAAATGAAAAAATAGGACTACAAGTGAGTCAATCAAAGGTATTCTGCCACTGCACACAAAAGTGCCCCTGAAGATATTCCCTTGGGGCTCCTGAGGGCAACGGGCAATGCATCGTACTGACTATGAGGTGTTGATGGCAAATAGGCACGGATTACGTAAAATCCAGTGAGTGCCTGTGCTGCTATCCCCAGCGAGTACAACCTGGCAACAATGGCAGTGAGCATATTGCTGCTACAGAAAGTAGCAGCAAAAAGCATCCTCTTACACAGTGAGCCAACCCTTCGTCTGGCAATGTGCCCTGTAATTGCAGGATTTCTTGTTTACTGGCTGTAGCTCACAACTGTGGGTGCTTACACTTCACTGGCTTTTGGATCAACTGCCAGGATTTGACCCATAATTATTAGTTCTCTGAAGCATTTTGATTTATTAGATTAGATTTAAAGAATTATAATCTGCTCTATTTACTTCCATTATCCATCACAGGAAACAGAATATTTACACATAGCTTCTTTTTAAAGAAAAGTATTAAATTCCCTTCAGCAACAGCTGAAATGTGTGAACTGAGACATATTTAGCATTTCTTTTAAGTTAGAGAAGCTCCTCAGATCTGGAAACCAGCTAAAGTAATTCAAAATCCAGAGTAGAGCTGGACAAATAGTGGGGGGAAAAAAAATTTCTGAAACATTCAGCCAATCCTACAGTGCAGTTTGATCAAGCACGTTTGAATTTTAGCTGCCATTCAAGCAAGCATGTGGTTTTTTGCATTAAGGTTCATGGAAAATGACTCTTTGAATCATACCTGAAATTCATTTTATGACTAACAAAATTTGTTGTGGCCAGACTGTGAGTGGTTTCATTAAGAATTTCATTTTGGGGCTTAGCTAATCATGAAAATAATAGAGGATCTGCCACAGGGAAGAAAAAGCCATTAATTTTGTTAACCAAAAAGTCTCCCTATCCATTAAAAGTTGCCTGACTATGTCCAAGGTCCAGGAATATAAAATTAAGCTCTGGACTTTCCTAGATACCCAGTAAAAAGGGAAAAGCTGAAACAATAACATAAATCTAAAATATAATTTGAAAAAACTCTGCCCCAGCATGAGACTTTAGAGAAGTTTGTCTTTTCTGAATTCATTCATTCACCCAGTCCTTCATTCTTTCCTATTATAAACCCTCTATTAAAAAAAGGTGGCCATCCCATGTTTATCAATTTTGTAGTGTATTTTCTTCTAACAAAATGAGCTCCTTTCTGTAACTAACTTGTCTGTCTAATGCCCTTGTTTGCATGGTAGAAAAGCATTTTAATTAAGTACAGTAACTTAATTATATATTTTCAAATCACTAATTCTTTTCTGAGTATTAGACCTTGCTGTTGGAAGCATTATAATTACCCATGTGTATCAAAAGCATCAGGGACACCCCCTGCAGTTCTTCAAGCCAGAGATCTGTTCCCCCCACCCCTCAAATTATGGAACTTGCTAGCTAAGTAGCTTTTCAGTTGCATAATCAGGTTTCACTTCTTTTGGAGAGATCAAAACTGATGTTCCAGTGCTCCTATTATTGTTTCATCTTAGGATCATTATTTCTATTGAGAAATTTGTCATTATTACTTTAAAAGGACACTGTTAAGCCTGGCGGGACAATCTTTGATACGGTATGGGAAATGCATGCTTACATTATATAATTGTTTTTTCTACAAAGCACATGACTTGGCTCATTACAGACAGGTTGTGAGCGCTTACTCATAGAACATTTTCCCTACTCCAGTTGTATGCTTCATTCACGTCAGTGATGTACTGAAAAGTACAAGAATCTCTCTGAAATTCTGTAAAGTGAAACCCAGATGTTTCTCCTCTAGTGCTCTAGCTCTATTTCCAGTATGGACAGGCAAACTCATTCTTCCTGATTTCAAACCCAGTTAAATATGGGTTCAGAAATTCAACCCTGTCTTGAAAGGTTTTGAGAGGTCTGTGTATTATGCTTTAGGAGTGTGGAAAACAGGTTGGGGGTAGAAATAATGAAAGCAGAGAGAAGTTGAGTGGGTAGAATTAAAAAAAAACCCTCAAATATTGTGATAAAGGAACAGAGTGGTAGAGTTAAAATGTGGGGATGGGATGGTGGAATTAGAATATACAAAGTATACATACCACACCTCATCTCAACCTACTTTTGAGAGCTGTTCCTTTATCGTTAATATATACCTTGGCTTTGAGCCTCATCTGGAGTAAAGCAATATCACTCTATTGACACCATACTTGAGTAACTGGTGTTTATTATTTGCATTACAGTAGGAAACCAAAGTCCCATTGTTCTGTTATTGTACATATACTTGGTAGGCGTGGCCCAAAGAACTTAGTCTAGTCAGGTAAAAGAAGCATTATTATCCCCATTTTACAAATTCACTTGAGCAATTCAAGTAAAGAGAGTGAGTGACTTGCAAAGGTAATACACAAAGTCTATAATGTAGCAGATACTTGATCCCAGTTCTCTTGAGTCACAGCCTAACGCCTTAATCACAAGACCATCTCTCCTTTTTTAGTTTACTTTACTGGAGCAACCTTGGTTTATACCAGCTGAGGTTCTGCCCTTAAAACATGCTCTCAGATGTCCTCTGGAACACAATGGAATGTTAGGCATTTACATTCCACACCATGAAATGGGCTTTCTGCTCTGAGTAGACATAGCTACAATTTGGAAGCAATTCAAGGGTTGAAGGAAGTCTTTCTCTTGGTAAAAACCAAATATTAGGCACCTCAGCCTTTTTATTTGTGTACTTCAACTCCAACATTTTAGTCTTTTTATTTAATAAAGGAATAACTTTGGGAGCAGAAGAGTATAGGAGGCAATAATTGGCATTTGTGATTTTTGTGATTGGTTATATGCCAAGATTCTGTCAAAAATAATCACATATCACATCTTTAAAACAGTTTCACAATAATCAAAGTACTTTAGTCCAGGCACTAAGTACATTTTAAACAGCTTTTAAAAAGTTATAAATAACTCGGAGCTGGCAGAGAAAATGCAGAGAATGAAAGCAGAAACCAGAACAGGGCCATTGTCTTCCAAATTCCACTATGCAAGAGTCAAACAGCAGTTGTGCTAATCCTCCCACTAAATTGAGATAGAACCTTAAATTGTCTCTTTAGCTTTCTCATCACTATAGTAGAGGGGTGGGCAAACTTTTTGGCCCAAGGGCCACATCTGGGTGGGGAAATTGCATGCAGGGCCATGAATGTAGGGCTGGGGTAGGGGGTTGGGGTGCAGGAGGGAGTGTGAGGTATGGAAGGGGGTGCAGTATGCAGGAAGGGGCTTAGGGCAAGGAGTTGGGGCAGAGGAGGGGTGTGAGGTGTATGAGGGGGTTCAGGGAAGGGGGTTCGGGCTCAGGAGGAGGTGTGAAGTGCGGGAGGAGGCTCAGAGCAGGGGGTTGGGGTGCAGGAGGGGTGCAGCAGGGGGCTCAAGGCATGGGGTTGGGGTGTGGCAGGGGGTGCAGGGTGCAGGAGGGGTTCAGGGTGCAAGCTCCGGCCCAGCGCCACTTCCCTGGAGCAGCTCTGGGGTGGCAGCGGCATGCACTGGGGCCAGGGCAGGCTCCCTGCCTGCCTGCCCTGGCTCCGCGCCGCTCCTGGAAACGGCCGGCACCACATCCCTGTGGCCCCTGGGGGACAGGGAGCAGAGGGCTCTGTGTGCTGCCCTTGCCTGTGGGTACCTCCCCCGTAGCTCCCATTGGCCGTGGTCTCCCATTCCTGGCCAATGGGAGCTGCGGGGGGCTGTGCCTGCAGGCAAGGGCAGTGCATGGAGCCCTCTGCCTCCCTACTCAGAGGCCGCAGGGACATGGTGCCGGCCGCTTCTCGGAGCGGCGCCATGGGGGTGGCAGTCCCGCAGGGCGGATCCAAAGTTTGCCACCCCTGCTCTAGTTTTAAGTAATGTTAGTTCTTTTGATTTAATAAGGTGGAATAAATCAACAGATTTTATTTTTATAATCTATTTTTATATTTTATCAACAATTTAAAAGCAAAACTTGTAAATACCACTCCCTGTTTGCATAGCAGTCATAATTTTAAAATGATCATTGACTGCTGTCCAGTAGCAAGAAGACATTAGCTCTGAATGTGTAATGTGGAAGAGCTAGTTTGTGTGATTTAAAAAAAAAAAAAAAAAAGTAAAAAAAGTGTGTCTGGTGCTCTCTTTAAGATGCCAGTGAATCCTCCTGAGTGATCAAATCAACATATTGTGCCTGATTGTCCCCTCATGCTGGTCTATGCCAGAGTTAATCCATTGACTGACGAAGCCGCATTGATTTCCATAGTGGTGAATGAGAGAAGGACACCCTTTAATGCTAAAATACGAACATTTCCCTGCTACTTACAACAGCAAATTGCAAGTTAGGACCCAGTCTTGCAAACTTCATTCATCCCAACCTGAATCTTTGAAGACTTCTGGTGGGCTGCTCTAGATTGGGTGTGCTGCTTCCTGAGAAGCATCACTGAAATGTCGAATGGCCATTTCTCCAGTCTCTCCCTGCATCTTGCTGGTTTGGGTAGCAGGGGCTTCTGGCCCTTCGTGTGTTATGACATGGAGTTAATTTATAGGCTGTAGGTAATTTTTAGTTGCCAGTAGTGCTAGCAGAAAAAATACTGGTATTTGAAGAGATAGAGTTAAGAACCGGTACCTGAGATTGCCTGAGATAAAATATAAAAACTCCTCATATGTACTTAAATGTGTTTCATAGAGAAGAAAATTTGAACAGCTTTTCATATTGATATAAAAGTGGGAATCCCAAGGATACTTTTCAGTAGTTCTGAATGGCTTCCTCCTAACTTTAGATCCTTATCTGCTCTTTGTAATGATCATCTTTGAATTTGCAGTCAAATACACTTTTCACTGCATTTGTTATTTGACCCTGACTAATTCAAGGGCAGTAAGTGATATGAAATTCAAGAGCTGAGGTAAGAGAGAATGTGTGGGTTTTTCTTTGAGTGCTTGCTCATGTCCATTCCATATTAGGTGTGTGTGCTTGCCACATGCACCGGTGCTGGAAGTTTTCCCTTAGCAGTATCCATAGGGGACCAACTCTGGTGCCCTCTGGAGTGGTGCCCGCAAGGCACAGTATAAGGGGCGCCACTAGCTCCCCCCACCCTCAGTTCCTTCTTGCCGCCAGTGACGATGCTGGAACATCTGCTACTTCAGCTAGCGTTGTCTCACTCTCTGTTTGCACAAACTCTGTAGAACTTGTAGTATAGTTGTAGATAGTTATTGTTACAGTTAATTACCCTTAGTAGTAGTTCTTTAAGTCTTCGTTGCCAACTATAAGCGGAGTTCTTCAGTTCATGTAAATTGTCATAGCTTCATCAAACTTGATGGAACTACACCAATTTACAACAACTGAAGGCCTGGCCCATAATAGATGAAAGGTACAGCTTGAAGCAGTACTACCAAATGAACTGCAGGTTACATAATGGAGGATTCTTAGATTAAAAGAACTTCATAAATTTGTCACTTAAGTCATTGGTGTTGCACCATGGAATGATTTGACACAATGGACATGTAAGGACTTGTCTAAATGAACACTTAGTTTGTGGCAAGCTGTGGTGTAAATCTACACCCACACCAGCCTGCTGGGCACTTGGTGTCTGTGTGGCCCCTTTTGCCGCATACTAACAATGCACTTTGATCTCCTCCACTTCGAAACGGGAGTAAATTAAAGTGCACTAGGGACCTTTTAGTGTGGCAGCAGGGTCCACATGGACACTTAGTGCACAGGTAGATTTTTGTCAACAGTTTGCCATGAAGTAAATGTTCATTTAGACAAGCCTTAAGGGACTTCTGCAATTACACCTTCTTCAAACTCCCTCCAGGTGTACTCTACACTTGCTTAGACTTCCTTAGGTTATCTCTAAATTGGCGCTGGAAAGTGTAGTTTCTAGCTTGGTTACACCTTCAGGCACTAGCTCTGATTGAGCTGGCATGCTAAAAATAGAAGTGTAGCCACAGCAGTGTAGGTGGCAGGAGTGGCAAGCTGCCATGAGGATAGTCCCCTTCGAGAACCTAGGTACGTACTTGGGTGGCTTGATTCTCCCATTACTTGCGCTACATTGTAGCACAGCAGCTACATTTCAATTTTTAGCATCCTAGTTCGACTAGAGCTAGTGCAGCTAGGTCTGCATGAGCTGGAAATTGGACCTTCCAGTTCCAGTATAGGTATAGCCTTAGATTCTCAATGTGTAATTTGCACATCCC
This sequence comes from Malaclemys terrapin pileata, assembly GCF_027887155.1. Classification (NCBI taxonomy): domain Eukaryota; kingdom Metazoa; phylum Chordata; order Testudines; family Emydidae; genus Malaclemys; species Malaclemys terrapin. The sequence continues at coordinate 178,961,123 of NC_071507.1, read as the reverse complement.
TTTTCACATCACCTCTGAACTTGCCCTCTTAGTGTAACTGATTGTAAAAGGGCTAAAGGCGCATGTATGCTTCTGTGTGAATCCCATGATAATGAACAACAAGAAAAGGTGATAACCTGGATGGAAGAAGGTGTGCATTATAACAGGCCACCCCTGACCTTACATTAAAATTTCTTGCAGCAGGAAATTTTAAGTATGTTGGATTAACCAGCAGGGTTTGTGTTAGCTTTCCCTTTCAGAGTCCATTGGGTTTTTTTGTTTGTTTTTTAGTGGCTAAAGAATTTTCCAGTAACCTCTAAAACCATTACTGGGATGAGAGATACTCATCCTATCCTGTGACCTTGGTTGGTTCTCCATCAAACTTTAGAAATGTGAGCTAAAACTGTGGCTCCTATCTCCAGTCCTTCAGTTTAGTCAAAAGAGCAACTTACAGACAGAATTTACAGACTCCATATAGCAGACCTTTTATTAGTTATTTTAAACAAGTATAGAAAATAGTTAACTAAGAGACACAAGCTTGCTCTTTCGTTCCATAAGAGCTGAGGGGAAGGATTATAATTTGGTTGCTTTACAGGTTATGAATGGAACAGTGCCTGTGAAGTTTGAATTTTAGATGCAGCGTAGAAAAACTGGGCTGAACTCTGAGCTGGGGAGCTGTCTGTTTCATTTATGGTACGTTCATCTATTTTACCTTCTTGCTGTAAACAGTATCCCTGGAGGATAAGACCTTGCTGATCTCCTCCTCCTCCCTGCTGACACTGCTAAATAATACATTGCCATTAGTTATGACATGCCATCAGATGAAGAGAAATCTGGACCCAACTGTAAGAAGAAAATGTAAAAACAGCAGCTTATCTTTTAGAAAATATATATGCTCTAGTTCAAACAGGAATTATTTCAGGGATGTTCTATGGTCTGTGTTATACAAGTCAGACTACATAAGAACGGCCATACCAAAGGTCCATCTAGCCCAGTATCCTGTCTACCGACAGTGGCCAATGCCAGGTGCCCCGACTAGATGATCACAGTGGTCCATTTTGGCCTTTGAATCTATGAATAGAAGCCTGCATCTTACTGGAACTCAACATCTGACTGAAATACTTCTGGGAGGAAACAGTTTCCTGTTCATGTGCTGGGAATGGAACCCTGGTAAGAATTGTTAAAAACCATGCTCAGCTTGGAAATATTCGTTTGCAAATTCCGCACCAATAACTCTCCAGGCTCATGTCTGGCAGAGAGATTCCTGCTCAGCTTGACTGTAGGAGCAGCAGAAGCAATCTGTTACTTTTTTGCAAATAAACAGCAGCCAGATCAAATGATAAACTGAGAAAACTTGGCTTTTTATTTCATTAGTTTTACAAGTAATGATTCTGCGAACTGGGATACAAAGGATCATCAGCATGTGATTCTGTAGGTAGAGAGTTGTACTAACCAGGGTTTTCAGAACCCAAAGCAGTGATAACTTTTTCTCTCTAGGCAGTGTCAGGAATAAATCAATGGGGGCACAGCTCATCCGTCTGATAAATAATTGGCAAAAGCAAAAAAGTAGTTTTAGGTTAAAACACTTTTAATTAGATCTCAAGCGTGATCACACACACACACACACACACACCTACTGTTGCAATAGGTTTAAAGCATTCCAAACGTTTATAGTTACCTAAAAAGTCTAAAATGGGTTTCAGGGATCAGTGGCCAGGCTTCGGGGTAGGGGGCACCTTCCATCTAGCTGTCATATCCTTGCCCAGAGAAAAGCTTCCTTGGACTCCTCCAAAGCAAATTCTTTCACCTAATCTTTTATAGCTAACTTCAAACAAAGCACATAACCTATAGTGACTCCTAGTGGGTCACCATAGTAACCCCTAATGGGTCACCGATTCTCCTACTTTCAGTAAAACTACTCATTATCTCTTATCAAAACATTTCTAGTCAGAGCAATAATGAAACTGACATGTTAGAGGCACCTAAACCCAAGGTCACTATTCACTCGCTCTTCCATACTTATAATCTGTTAACTTTCTGTCTCATCTGCCCATTCTGATAGCAAAGCTGGAAACGTGCAGCTACACAGCCTTGCCTCTATGGACCTAAGATTTTCCTAGCTATGTGATGTTTGATTTTCAGCAGGCAGTGGCTGAACATACAAAATTGCTGACTGCAGTACTGTCAAATTCTGGGGTAACATCAGGAATGTCAAATTCTGGGGTAACAGCTGGGGACAGGTGACCTGCGTGTGTTTTCTTTTAAATATGTGCTTCTTAATTGGGGGTTAAAAATGACTGAGAATCTGTTGTTGGGGGAACAGAGTGACGAAGGATTCCTGACTTCATATGAAGTTAAAGTAAATTAGCCTTTGGCATGATGCAGCGATCATTCTGCAGTCTCTAGTTAGTGAGATGAGGGTTCAAAAGGAGAACAGCCATTTTTTACACTAGTCACTTTAAAAATACTCCCAGTTCAGAGCTTTGAAGGAGGATCTAGCATACATTTATTTATATTGGGGGAGATCATCTATTTTTTTTTTTAATTCCACCCCAAAGTTCAACCAGTCAGTTCTGAGCCCTTTTGACCTTTGTTTGAAAACACAAAACTAGAAGAGTTGTGATATAAATGGTCCAAAGCAGCAGCATTTTTTCTCCCCAAAACTGTCCCTTGCCCAGGCATTCAGTCACCCACCCACTCTCACCTGCAGTCTCACGCAGCCACACATCCCCATTCACTCACACAACACCTCAACCACAGCCAGGCAAGGTCTCAGATTTTCTGTGACTTTTTTGTCAAGAAGGCAAAACCTGGCCTATTATTGTTGTTTATTTACTATTCTACTAAAATGTCTAATAACGAAGTGTTTTAGACATACTGTAAGTGGGTTAAAAATACGAGACTTAATCCTCAGCTGTTCTAAATCAGTGAGACTCCTGACGTCACTGGAGCCAATAAACCAACGAATACCAGATCAGAATGCTGTCCAATGACGTTCTATCAACTAAATGAAATGTTGAACTAGTTGCATTTGTTGTAGGTGAGAGGAAGGTGAGTGCTGAGGGTGTTAGCCTGATAGAGTGCAAGGGTCTGTTACCATTGTTACAACTATACCATAGACTAGAGTATCAGATCCTCTGCAGCATCCATTTGGTAGTGTGATCTGCAGTGGTGTGAGGAGACTGGTTTAGACCATTTCCTTTAATTTATTATTTTTATCTTTATTTGTATTAATGCCCAGGAGCTCAAGTCACAGACCTGGACCCAATTGTGCTAGGTGCTGTATAAACACAGAACAAAAACACAGTTCCTGCCCCTCAGAGCTTACAAACTAAGTATAAAACAAGAGACAACTTGGTATAGACAGACCAGTAGGGGAGTTCCTGGAAGCAGAGAGACAATATTGAGACCATTTTAATATCAATGACATATTTGATCTTAGGTTATATGTGAAATAAATAAGCCACACACACAAAAAAACAGGGCCCATCTTACCCAGGCGGTAATAAACCTTCACGGCTAATGTGAATAGTTGTATAACTACCTTTAGCGATTTAAGGTATTGTATCATCTGGCTTATGCTCCCTGGTGATGGATCTGGCTTACTCTGGAATTACCTACACAAGCCCTTTAAACCAAGTGCATCTTGTTATTTATAGACATCTGAAAAACAGGTGTTCAATGGTGAGTGATTTCAAATTGGTTTATCAAGATTGTCACTTCCACTAGTCAATGGCCAATGGTGCAAAATACAGCTCTAAAACCTATTTTTGTTGTGCTTTATTTACAGCTATTGGAAAAAGAAACCCAAGAGTACAAAGCAGCAGGAGCTCAGACCAAGAGAGGTGATAAATCGTGCCTAAAGAGAATACTTCATTTAAACCTATAATTAAGGAGTGCAGTTAAAATGATGCTATACAAAGTATTGCTCTTAATAGAAAAGAGGAACTGGGAAAAACAACCTCTGTATCATGCTAACTTCATTCACTAGCACATTTGAAAGATTATGGTTTCTGGAGCAACATGGCTGAGTTGCATGGAGGTGTGAGGAGTCCTTGCCAGCAGAGCTCATGAGCTGCCAAGGTGGATTGTTGGCATGGTGCAGGCAGGTCAGAAACACGCACACTTCATAGAGCAGAGAGGAGATGGAGATCGGGTGTTGCAGTGTTGCCAATTATAGTTATCTTACTGTGATTCCTGCTATAATTTTTCCTTTTACTTGGCATCATTTAACCTATGTCCTGTTAATAAATTTGATTTATTTTTTATTATAAACCAAATCAGAGCTATTTGTCTTAGTTAAGTAATAACTAAGAAATCCATCCATTTTATTTGATGTGATTTTGCATCTTTACAAGAACAAATGAACTGTCCAGGAGAGGGCTGGACATTACAGAGCATACCGTTTGGGGAAAATTCAGAACAGTGTGTTGGGGTCACCCTGCAAGCAGAAACTAGGGCTGGTGGAAGCAAGAGTGGGGTTGTGTGGCTGTAGACAGGCTGCTGGGGTCAGAACTGTTGAACCAGGCATGTCTAGCACACAGACACACAGAGTGTGACCTGCATGATGGTAGGCTGGTTGTGAACGTCCCAAGCTGGAAGCTACAGCAGCAAAGCATTGTGAGGGTTCCCATGGTTACAGGGCAGGTGGTAACACAACTCCTCATTGGTCTGAAGGCCATCACACTTCCCAAATAAATACCTGTATTCTGATGTATTTAGAGCTTAGTGCAAAGTGTATTACAGGAGCACTGTACACACTCTTGGACAGATTTCAGAAGGGCTTAGCACCCAGAAGCTCCTATTGTTCTAACACAAGTGTCAATGTGAAGAGGTTAAAATGCTTTACTAGTTGATCTTCCTTTTATATTTCTTCTTGTATCTGAGCCATTCAGGGTGTTGTAGCTCTGATCTTAGTACCCTTTTACTGAACCCTTAATATCTGTCGTCTGATTCTATATAGAGCTAACTCATCACTATAGGACTCTTTTTTTTTTTTTTTTTTTTTTTCATCTTCAGCTGCCATCTGCGTCACTCTCCGTAATGTCCGGTGGCAGATCCCTTACTGATGTATTGTAACGGACTCTCATGCAAGGTCATTAGAATTAACAGATCACTACTTAGTTTCAGTTCTTTTGCCACCAATATTTTTTCTCCAAGAAATCCATCCATTTTATTTTCTCCAATGATAATTATGTTGACAATTTTGCTTTTGAGGTTGTATAGAGTCTCTTATCCAAACGAATCTAGAAAGCACTTCACAAATTTTACTGATTGATTTATTCATGGTTTACATATAGAAATTTCTTTGTCTACTACTGTAGTGCACCCAAGTCTGGGTTGGAGTACAACAGCTATGTAACTGTACATACTACACAATAATCTAAGATAAGGAATGAAGAATACTGTACCCAACTGAAATTACAAAGCAAAGTAGTTAGGAAGAATTACCTAAAAAGAAATTTGCCTAGGGAGCACACATGAGCAGCAAATCTCAATAAAAAGCAGAAAATGGGATGTTATCCACTGTTTTCAGGGAAAAAGCAAACACCCAGCAACAAAAAGCCTTTATTCTTTGCTATAAGGATTCACTTTTCCCTACATTCTACAGCTTCTTTCCTATAAGTTAAGATCAAGGCACTTGCCAAGTATGAAATAAAGAGGAGCTTGTAGCAAGTACATCATCACAGACTACAGATGTGAAGAGAGAAGGAAATTTAGGAAGTGACATAGAACTATACAATCTGCTGTAGTTATTAAATTACTGAATGCTTCACTGGAAAACAAAGAATACAGCTACTAGTCTTCATATTGGTTCCACAAAGGCCTTTCTGTAAGTTCTGACCCTTGACTAAACTTTATTTCATGGACAGATTTTGAATTGCCAGACGGTGATGAATGATAATACTGCTGCCATGACAGATGCTGACATTTTTCCATTATTTACAGGATTGTGTCAAAGTCACCCCCATTACTGTAGATAAAATAATGGGAAGTTTACTGAAGTCTGACAAAATCCTCTCAGGAAAGTTTATAGGGATTGCTGTGATCAACAATAATCCAGGTCCTTGGGTGCTAACGTCAGTGGAGCTATGCTGTTTTGCACCAACTGAAGCGTCGGGTCTAAAGTTCTAGCATTCCTCATGGCAACCCATTTTGTGCTAATTTGTCCTAGGATCTTTTGCAACTGCAGCATTATTTACCCTACTGTGCTCTAGAGTTAGGACTCCTGTTAAGTATGCTCATCTTTGCCATGAAAATAGTGTTGGTTTCCCTATGTGCAAAATGAGGATAGCAATACCTATTTCACAGAACTGCTGAGTGCCTTTTACACCCATTTTTCATCCACTTATACTTATGTTTTGAAGTTTTCATAGCTTCCAAGGCCAGAAAGGACCACTGTGATCATCTAGTCTGACCTTTTGCAAAACGCAGGCCATAGCACTTCCCCAATATCATTCGTAGAGCACATCCTCCAGAAAAACATCCAACTGTGATTTTTTAAAAATTGCTACAAATAAAACTAATTGAGCTTCCAAATAAAAAAACAACCCTCCAATTAAAAAAATATATTAATTTAGATTTTTGTCTTTCCTGGTTCCTTCGTTCACATTCCAGCTCAGATCAGGGTTTGGGCAAGGATGACATGTTTGGCTAAGGCAAATTAAAGCTGTGTCCCCTTCTCCTTTAAAGAAAAGGAGGAGGAATCATAAATTAGGGTCGGAAGAGACCTCAACCCCCTGCTCAAAGCAGGACCAACACCAACTAAATCATCCCAGCCAGAGCTTTGTCAAGCCGGGCCTTTAAAAATCGCTAAGGATAGAGATTCCATCACCTCCCAAGGTAACCCATTCCAGTGCTTCACTATCTTCCTAGTGAAATAGTGTTTCCTAATATCCAACCTAGAACTCCCCCACTGCAACTTGAGACCATTGCTTCTTGTTCTGTCATCTGCCACCACTGAGAACAGCCGAGCTCCATCCTCCTTGGAACCCCCATTCAGGTAGTTGAAGGCTGCTATCAAACTCCCCCCCCCCCCCCCCCCCGCACACACTCTTCTCTTCTGCAGACTAAATAAGCCCAGTTCCCTCAGCCTTTCTTCGTAAGTCATGTGCCCCAGGCCCCTGATCATTTTCATTGCCCTCTGCTGGACTGTCTCCAATTTGTCCACATCCTTTATGTAGTGGGAAGGCCCAAAACTGGATGCAATGCTCCAGATGTGGCCTCACCAGTGCCGAATAGAAGGGAATAATCACTTCCCTCGATCTGCTGGCAATGCTCCTAATGCAGCCCAATATGCCGTTAGCCGTCTTGGCAACAAGGGCACACTGTTGACTCATATCCAGCTTCTCATCCACTGTAATCCCCAGGTCCTTTTCTGCGGACCTGCTGCTTAGCCAGTTGGTCCCCAGCCTGTAGCAGTGCATGAGATTCTTCCGTCCTAACTCCGCACTTGTCCTGGTTGAACCTCATCAGATTTCTTTTGGCCTAATTCTCCAATTTGTCTAGGTCACTCTGGACCCTATCACTACCCTCCAGTGTATATGCCTCTTCCCCCAGCTTAGTATCAGCCGCAAACTTGCTGAGGGTGCAATCCATCCCATCATCCAGATCATTAATGAAGATGTTGAACAAAACTGGCCCCAGGACCCACCCCTGGAGCACTCGCTTGATACCGGTTGCCAAATAGACATTGAGCCATTGATCACTACCCATTGAGCCCAATGATCTAGCCAGCTTTCTATCCACCTTATAGTCCATTCATCCAATCCATACTTTTTTAACTTGCTGGCAAGAATACTGTGGGAGACCGTATCAAAAGCTTTGCTAAAGTCAAGATAATATCACGTCCACAACTTCCCCCATATCCACAGAGCCAGTTATCTCATCATAGAAGGTAATCAGGTTGGTCAGGCATGACTTGCCCTTGGTGAATCCATGTTGACTGTTCCTGATCACCTTCCTCTCCTCCAAGTGCTTCAAAATGGATTCCTTGAGGACCTACTCCATGATTTTTCCAGGTACTGTGGTGAGGCTGACTGGTCTGTAGTTCCCTGGATTCTCCTTCTTCTCTTTTTTAAAGATGGGCACTATATTTGCCTTTTTCCAATCATCCAGGACCCCCGATCACTATAAGTCTTCAAAGATAATGGCCAATGACTCTGTAGTCACATCAGCCAACTCCCTCAGCACCCTCGGATGCATTAGATCCGGACCCATGGACTTGTGCATGTCCAGCTTTTCTAAATAATCCTTAACCTGGATGACTGGAGGAAAACAGAGAGGGTCCAAATATGAGTACTATATTTATTTCCCTTTAAATTCCTATACTTATAGGGAATATTGCAAACACTTGCAAATATCCAAGTCAATGGACTAGTTTTTAAGGGTGACTAATCTACTTATTGTTATTTTACATTAGCAAAAGTAGCTGGGATTTTAGATGGCAACTCGACCTGTTTAGAAATGCTTTTTAAAATGGGTGTTCAACAGCTGGCTTTTTTGTAGGAGGAATTAATTAATAGGGACAATGTGTAGCACTGAATAGTACATCAACAGAAATAGACGAAGTGATAGCAGCATCGGCAACAGTATGCTTCTTTCAGGAGAAATGCTGGTGCTGATGCGGTTTTTAGCAACTTCAAAGAGCTGTTAGGGAGCCTCGAGGAAAGAATGGCAATTGTGTTTCTTCTACGTATATTTTAATGTGTTCAGTAGTAGCACAGCAGAGTCCAAATTTGACAGAAAGAAAACCATATACATTCCTATTATCTGGTGAACAGGCACCCTTGGTTTTCTTGTTAGTTTGGGGTAGCTGTTCAAAGGATTCCTGCTGTTCAAAGGATTCCCAAGATCAATCAAAGAGAGACTCACCTCCCCTAAAAAGCATAGAACCGTAGGGTTAGAAGGGACCACAAGGGTCATCTAGTCTAACCCCCTGCCAAGATGCAGGATTTGTTGTGTCTAAACCATCTAAGACAGATGGCTATCCAGCCTCCTTTTGAAAACCTCCAGTGAAGGAGCTTCTATGACCTCCCTACACAGTTTGTTACATTGTTCTTACAGTTAGGAAATTTTTCCTGAGATTTATTCCAACTCTGCTATGCTGTAGTTTGAACCCATTGCCTTTTATCCTGCCCGTTGTGGCAAGACAGAACAACTTTTCTCCATCTTTTTTTATGGCAGCCTTTCAGGTATTTGAAGACCACAAACATGTCCCCTTTAATCTCCTCTTTTCCAAATTAAACATACCCGGTTCCTTCAGCCTTTGTTCATATGGCTTTCAGTCCATCCCTTTGATCAGACCCACTGACAGCAATTCCAGGCACCAGGGCAAAATAGTCAATGGGCCCTCACGTATGCACAAGTCGGGCCCGCGCAGAGACGGTCCACCAGACATTTGGGCAGTGCTGTGCCTGCACTGGCTGGTGCCCAACGAGCTGCCGGCTGCACTGCTGAGCATGCTCTTTCGGCACGGCCAGGGCTTCCACATGCCTGCCTGGGAGGGTTGCCAACTGTCTAATCGCGCAAACCCAAAAACCCTTGCCGCGCCCCCTGCCCCATCCTTTCCCTGAGACTACACCCCTGTCCCACCTCTTCTCTGAGGGCCCGGCCCCTGCTCACTCCATCCTCACTCCCTCCATCACTCGCTCTCCCCCACCCTCACTCACTTTCACCAAGCTGGGGCAGGGGATTGGGGTGCACTGTGCAGGCTCTGGGAGGGAGTTTGGGTGTGGGGTTGGGCTCTGGGAGGGAGTTTGGGTGTGGTCTCTGGGAGGGACTTTGGATGCAGAAGGAGTTCAGGGTGCAGGCTCTGGGAGGGAGTTTGGGTGTGGGGTTGGGCTCTGGGAGGGAGTTTGGGTGCAGGAGGTGGTGCGGGGTTGGGCTCTGGGAGGGAGTTTGGGTGTGGACTCTGGGAGGGACTTTGGATGCAGAAGGAGTTCGGGGTGCAGGCTCTGGAAGGGAGTTTGGGTGTGGGGTGCAGGCTCTAGGCTGGGGTAGGGGGTTGGGGTACAGGAGGGTGCACAGCGTACCTTGGGTGGTTCCCAAAAGTGACTGTCTCACACCTCTGGCAGAGGCTCCTAGGCCAATAGGAGCTGCGGAGTTGGTGCTTAGGGCAGGGGCAGCACACAGAGACCCCCCTCCCCAGGGGCTGCAGGGATGTTGGCCACTTCCAGGAGCAGCGTGGAGTGAGGGCGGACAGGAAGCCTGGCTTTGCCCTGCTGAACTGCCGGTGGTGGTGGCCCTGGACCCTTTTAAGTCACCTGGGCCCCTAGCCAATTTCCCCCTTGCGCCTTCCCCCCACCCCCTCCCCCTCCCCTGTCAGCAGGCCTGCCTTTGATCATCATTGTCACTCGCCTCTGGATCCTTTCCAGTTTCTCTACATCTTTTCTATACATTAGTGACCAAAATTGGACACAGTACTCCAGCCAAGGCCTAACCAGCGCTGAGTAGAGCAGTACTATCACCTCCTGTGACTTGCATACTATGTCTCTGTTAAATGAAACCTAAAGTTGCATTTTTTTTTATTTTTATTTTTATTTTTTTTGTAACAGCATTGCATTGCTGACTCATGTTGAGGTTGTGATCCACCACAACTTCCGCTATTCTATATTTGGGCATTTGTTTTTTCTTCCCTAAGTGTAGCACCTTACTTTGTCTTTGTTTAATTTCATTTTGTTGTCTATATCCCAGTTCTCCAACTTATTAAGATCCCTTTGAATTTTCTCTCTGTCCTCCAAAGTGCTGGCAAATCCCAACCCCCTCCCCCGCAACCTTTGCATCATCTGCAAATTTGATCAGTACGTTCTCTATTCCTACATTCAGGTCAATAATAAAGATTTTAAATAACACTGGACCAAAAGCAGATCCCTGTGGAACCTCACCTGAGACCTCCTTCCAAACTGACATTATTCCATTAATAGTTACTCTTCGTTCATCGCATCTCCTCTTTCCAGAAAACTATTTACCCCATCAAAGAAGGAAATTAAGCTGGTTTGGCATGAGTTGTTCTTAGTAAATCCATGCTGGCTGCCAGTGATTACCCTGCATCCTCCAGGTATTCACAAATTGAATGTTTTATACATTGCTCTAGTAGCTTCCCAGGTATCATGTTCAGGCTGTCTGGCCTATAGTTCCCCAGCTCCTCCTTTTTTCCCTTTTTAAAGATGGGCAGTGCATTAGCCCTTCTCCAGTCTTCTGGGATCTCTCTTGTCATCCCGGAGTTTATAAATATTAGTGTCACTGGCTCCAAGCTTTCTTAAGCTAATACTTTCAGTGCCCTGGGGTGAATAGCATCAGGCCCCACTGACTTGAGTTCATTCGAATTAGTCAGAAGAACTCTGATGTGTTCTTTATTTATTCCAATCTGCATCCCTTCCACTTTATTGTTTAAGGTAACTTTACTAGTCATCTGTTCACATGTTATTTTTTTGAGGAGACTGAAGCAAAGTAGGCATTGAGCAGCTTTGCCTTCCTATCAACTTCCTTTACCAGCTCACCTTCTCCATTGAGCAGTGGACCCACACCATCCCAGATCTTTCTGTTTTGTCTGACATATTTGTAGATCCTCTTCTTGTGGTCTCTAACATTTCTTGCCAGCTGTAACTCATTCTTTGCCTTGGCTTTCCTGATTTTGTCCCTACACGCTTGTGCTGTTCCCATGTGTTCTTCCTTAGTGACATGCCCCTCCTTCCATTTCCTGTATGTATCCTTTTGGTTTTTAGATTGCTAAAGAGCTCCTTGTGCAGCCACATTCGCCTCCTGTGGCTCTTCTTAACTTTCCCCTGTGTCAGAATAGCTTGATGTTGAGCCTCTAGTATTACATCTTTTAGGACATGCCAGCCCCTTCGACTCCTTTTCTTCCTAATTGGTTTTTCCATGGGAATTACCTATTATTTCTCTGAGTTGGTTGAAATCTGCCTTTCTGTAGGGCCAGTGTCCTTGTTTTGCGTTATTGTGCCCTCCTTTCCTTAGGTTCTTGAATTCTATTAGATCATGATCACTTCCTCCCAAGTTCCTGACTACCTTCGCGTTCGCAACTAATTCAACCCTGTTGGTCAACATCAGGTCCAAAAGTTGTTTCCTCAACTTTCTGAATCAGTTGTCTCCTACACATGCTAAGAACTTACAGGACATATTATGTTTTGCTGTAATAGTCTTCCAACAGATATCAGGGAAGTTAAAATCCCACATTAATACTACCTCCTGTGTTAACTAATCTTGTTACCTGCTTATAGAATGCCTCATCCACTTTCTCTTCTTGATTTCAGTTTAAATAAAAACTGGTTAATTGATGCCAATTTTTTGATGGACTTTTGATAACACTAGTGGTTTCTTCAGGCAAAGTCATAGGTTCATACAGAGAAAAAGACCTATTGGATCACTTAGTCAATGGGTTTTCAACCTAGGGTTTATGAACAAGTTTCAGGATATTGTGACCAGGCTTCTTCTCCTCACTAGATGGGAAGGAGAGCCCCAACACTCTTTTTGGTTGTACCCAGGGATCATGGAACAGAAAAGAACATTGCATGGAACATTGCTCTAGTCCATCCCCCGCCCAAAATAGAATTGTACTTTCCAATATATATTCTGGTGTTTTGCCCAAACTAGTTTTAAACCACACAATTGATAAGACTTCCAATATTTCACCTTGGAGATTGTAACAGCCTAGTATATATCTTAGGGTATTCTTCAATATATACAATTTGTTCTTTGCAATATTTCTGGCTAAATATTCCCAGTCTTAATTTAACCCATTACGCCTATTTATGTCCCCATTTATCAGACAAAACTCCTTTCCATCCTTGATGTTTACACCCTTCAAATGTTGGCAGAGTGGTCTCAGACTGTTGTAAATTTAGTGGTTGCTGAGCAAAGCTATGTATTTAGCTGCTTTAATCTTTCCTAATAAGCCAACCCTCTGACAATTTTTGTTGCTTCTTTGTGAACTCCATCCAGTTGGTCAGTATTTTCTGGTGATGTGGTGCCCAAAATTCACTGACTGCAATGCTCCAAGGGAAGCTATGTGGATTTTAGTATCTGAAAGCCTTTCAGAAGCTTCTGGAACAGTTTATTTTCAAATAGGCAAAATTATTTGGAGGATGGCCAACTGGACAAGGATTCTCAGTTTGTACAGAAGACACCAGATAACAACATACTCAGAACATTAGCCAGTCAATATATTTCTGATAAATAGTTCCATAATGTTTAGTGTAAAAAATGTTGCATGCAACATTAAGGCTCAGAAATTAAGTTTTCCTCCTGAGTAAATAGCTGATTATGTCCTGTATGCCTGACTTCTTCACAGTTGTTCATATTGGGGTCTTATTCTCTTCTCTTGTGTAAGCAGAGTCAGGATGAGCTCTACCCTGACATCTGGTGGTGAATTATGACGAGTGTGGAAAAGAACTCCAGGGGCTGATCTGGTTTGCATAGGCACACCCACTCGCCTGGCATGAAACAACAGCAACTCAAAGTGGTTACTTTGGCTGGTGTGGGATCCCCAGTTTCTCTATTATTGGGGCAGGAAGAATAAAGTTTTGTTACCCTGATTCTGTGAATCAAGGCCAGTGGAACTGTTGTATGACAGAAGGACTGAGTGAGTCCTTCACCATTACCTAAGTAGCACTTGCTTGACAAGGGGCATGGGTTACAAAACCCAGTGAATTGAGAGAGGAGGGGGGACAGGTATTTATATCTGATGGTATGGGCCCTCTTTGAGGGTTTGAAACACCAATTGCACTATCTCCTCTCTCCACTGTTGAATGTCAGAGCTAACTTTGATTCCATTAGGAGTCTAGTTACAGGCTGCTGAGCTGAATTCACTTTGGGCCAATGGTGCATTAGCACTGGGGCTCCCCTACTATGAGCTGAAATCACTAAGAGCTGAAATCACAAAAGAGCTAAAGTTATTAAGAGCTGAGATCACTGAGACTGTGTTAACTAGTGGGGGAGCCTGAAGCTATATTGCTAAGCGGCTGGTGGAGCAGCTAGCCGAGTGGAGCCTCACGGGGACGGTTGGAGCGGAGCTGAGCGACTCACAGGTCGGTGAGCAGGACGGAGCGGCTGGAGAAGCAGTGAACAGAGCGGAGCCTTGTGGGAGCGGCCCAAGGAACAGCTGAAGTGGAGCAGAGCTGAGCGGCTCACAGGTCGGTAAGCAGAGCGGAGCAGCTGCCAGCGCAGTTCGTGGACGGCGGGAGCGGCTCACGGGACAGCTGGTGGAGTGGAGTGGAGCGGCTCGTGGAGAAGGCTGCGGCGGAACCCCACGGAGAGGCAGCCGGTCGGCCTTGGATCACGTAAGGTGCCCCTTAACACCCTGCATGCCTCCTCCCCCCCCCCCGCTTGAACTCTGGGGCTGCACTGACCAGGGACAGAGACTTGGGGGGGTTGTTGGACTTTTGGGACTTTGGTGATCCTTGGGTTGCTGGACCCAAGAGACTTTGGGGTTGTTGGACTTTTGGGACTTTGGTGATTCTTGGGTTGCTGGTTTCAAGGACCAAAGAGAAAGGACACAGCCCAATTTGCTGGGGTGGGTTTTTGCTCATGACGCCTGTTTGTGTTGTTTTTCCAATTTAATGCTGATGTCGTTTACCTCATGTTATTAAACATTTTCTGTTACACTCAGACTCCGTGCTTGCAAGAGGGGAAGTTTTGCCTCCTAGAGGCGCCCAGGGGGTGGTATGTAATTGTCCCAGGTCACTGGGTGGGGGCTCGAGCCGGTTTTGCATTGCGTTATTGAAACGGAACCCCTAGATACAGAACCCGGCCCTTGTTGCTGCCAAGTTAGATGGGCAGAAGGGTTACACTTGTACCAATATAAAATTGATGTAAATCTCTGATTCTGCAAAGATTTTCATACATGCTTCCCTTTTAATTGTGTGAATAGTCCCAGTAAAGTCAATGAGACTATGCACATACTTAAAGTTAACCATGTGCTCAAGTCTTTGGGTAATGTACTGATCACTACATATTACATGTCCCCTTTTGGTGCCTGATAAACAGACAATATAGATCTATTACATTTCTCTTAGCTTGAGATCATGGTTCTTTAGCTCAAGCAGTAGAGATCGATGGTTATAGCTTTGGGGGTCGCAGCTGTCGAACAATATGGGGGTCATTGCATAAGTGGGGTCTATCTGGGATTCAAAGTGCTGTGGGACTCAGACACTTGGGATGAGCTTCCTCTGTTTAGAGTAAGTATGTAACTCATTCATCAATGTGTGCTATGTATCACTCTTTGTGCCAAATTCCACAGAGGATATGAGTCTATTATGGGCCACACTTATACAGCTTGACTCTTTAGCTCAAACATTAGATGCTAATGTTTTTAGCTTTAGAAGTCCCCAGTTTAGACCCTGATGTTGGCCAAGATGGTGGCCATCAACATTTGCAGGATTAGGGCCTTTATCAAATTGGAATCAGGCCCCGGGTATTTCCTTCTTGCCCATAATAGCATATTGTACTAAGAGCCGATAGTAATACCTTGCCTCAAATTGAATCAATGATCCAATTTTATAAATTCTCACCTTGGCACTTTGTGCTTTGATGCTGATATGTTCAGCTTCAAATAATGGAACCCTTTGTACTATGTGCTTATTTAATTATCTCAAACAAAATTGATCAGACAAACCTGTATCCAGAAGACGACTTTGCTTTGATATATTCTCCATAAAACCTTTATTCTTTAAAGGTCAGTTGATCTGTTAAGTCTCCCTTGATTATTTTCTACTATTTACTGTGTGTGGGTGTATGAACAACTATTGAATATTTGAACATCTGAAGTGTGCTTGATAGTTCAGTTTATTTCTTCAAGTGCACACTATGCCTGATTCCTTAAAAAGTCTAAAACCCAAATTGCCCTAATTCCAATCTCACTTACTTCAATCTCACATTGGTGTGACTACATTGATTTAGTGGAGTTACCCCCAATTTACAGCAATGTAATTGAGGATCACATCCTATCCATAAGATCAGCTCACAAGGGGGAGGGCTGGGGGGGGGGGTAGGAGCTGGCAGTATCAGCCCCCTCTTCCTCTAGGGGAGCTCTGGAGGGCTGCCTGCAGGTCAGAAGTGGGATCGGTTTGGGGGATGGACTCAGAACTGGCAGGGAGGCACAAAGTCTCTATATGGATCCTAGCTTGGAAAGGGGAGCTGGTGCTTTCATTCTGTGAGGGTGAACATTAATACCTTAGTAGCCTCAGTCAGAGAGAATTTAGAGAGTCCACTCACAGAAATGTGCATCAAGGGTATCCCTCAAAAACACTGGAAGGCTGTAGTGGAATGACATTGCAATGAACTTCTCCCAAAAAACACTTCTATTCTTGAAACAACCCAGCTGTTTATGAGAAACCCAGTGCATTGGGGAGATACTATTGGCAAGATGATGCCATGTTGACCTTCACTCAGCCAGAGCTGATTGCCAGCTGGATCAGCCTTTTCAATAAAACTAATATGTGCCAAGAAGGCAAATACATTTCTACACACCAAACACTTAGCTGTTTCCAAGTTTAATTATGAGTTGAATTCTTGTTTTGCTGCTGACACGTTCCAATGCAATCTATCAGATATGAAAATAGGATTAGCAATGGCACATACTGTATTGTGTGGGCCTGGAGGAAAAGGGTGTATTAATTTAGGGCCCAAGCCAGCAAAAACACGTTTGAGTAACGAGACTCATGCAACTCGTCCTACTGAGTTCCCAAAAAGTAACTTATGCAAGTGTTTGCAGGATGGGCTGATAGTTGTCTGAACTGCAACAGTCGCTGCATAGGAGCTACTGTATGTGTCTATAGTCAGGCTGACAGAAGAGAGCTATAGCAAATGGAAATTGCCATTTCTATAAGACTGTGAGAAATAAAAAATAGAAGATACTTTCAGTGCCATGTGCATGCATATGTAAATAAAAACAGGCTCAAAAATATGTAAAGATGATGTAAGCCGTACAGGCAATTCCCATTCTCTATTGGACAATATCACCCCTGTCTCTATTTGCAAACCTCCCCAAACTTTTCACTTCTCCCCGTCTATAATCTCTCTCCTGCCCTGGAAATGGTGTCATCCTACAAGGTACAATTTTAGAATAGCTGTACCTTTAATTATTATTATAAATATGTTGCAACATGTTATTCATTATATATGCTACTATATTATGCTCTGCCACTAATTGCTAAGGCCTGGATCACTCCCTCCCACAGTAAATTTTGTGGGGAAAGAACTATCCATGACAGTTTCGTCCCCTATCATTCTGTTGGTGGCCTTTTCTCCTAGAGACTAGACCTGCCCCTGAACCTGGTGGACTTGCAAAAGACCAAAACTATCCATGGAAGCCAAAGCCTCCGGAGCAGGGGAGGCTTAGTTGAAATGGTAACAGTACAGCTCATAGCTTATACTATCTATTTCACCTAAACTCATGAGGCCAGAGCAGGGGCAATCATTTCCTTCCCTCAACCCATCTAGTTGCTACTCTCTCCACCTGCATTGACTGCAAACCTATGAAGGATCCCTCCATGGAAGTGGTCCCCAAACTTTTCACAGTCATGTCCCCCCTTACTCCTGTCCACGTCTCCACTGGAACTAAGAGCAGGGCCATGGCTCTGGGGGAAGGGGTACATGGACAGGAGTAAGGGGGCTGAGGTTGGGCCACAGCTGGGGACAGGGCTGGGGCCGGGAGCAGAGCTGCAGATGGGGGCAGGGCTGGGGCCAAAAGTGGAATTGCAGATGGGGGCAGGGCTGGGGCTGGGATCAGAGCCGCAGCCAGGCCACAGTGTGGGCTAGCAGCCAGAACCATGGCTAGGGGGTGGGGCCAGGGCAGGACCAGAGCTGGGGGCAGAGTGGGGCTTGGTGGTGCGCCCTCCCTACTAGGCTTGGCAACTTTGGTTGGACGAATTCCTGGAGATTTCATCATATAACATAACTTTAATTAAAATTTAATCTTTAATTCCTGGGGACTCCAGGACAATCCTGGAGGGTTGGCAACCCTACCTGCTTCCCATGGGGGCTGGCCTGGGCCCTGCCATCTCCATGCCCCACAATTTGGAGACTACTGCTCCATGGAGTGTGTGCTTAGCAGTCAGTGTTGCAGAGGCAGCTGATTCTCCCACATTGTCTTGGGAGGCGGTAGAGCTTTGTGTGGATCTAAGGGGGCTTTCTAACCCTCAGAATAGCATCTTCCCTCCCACTTGCAATAAATATAAAAATAATAGGAATGGCTGAAAGTAAACAGCCATTATCCCACAGCTGGAAACTGACCTTTAGCCTGTAGAAATCTCCTCAGCCTTGCTTCAGCATAGCTTCCAGCACCCAGGGCCGGCTCCAGGCACCAGAGAAGGAAGCAGGTGCCTGGGGTGGCCAATAGAAAGGGGCGGCATTCTGTCTGTTATTGGGGCGGCACGTCCGGGTCTTCGGCGGCACTTTGGCAGCAGCTCAAGCGCTCCGTTTTAGTCTTGGGTGGAAATCCGGCGGCAGGCCCTTCACTCCGTCTCTTCCTCTTCGGCAGCACTTCGGCAGCAACTCAATCAGGTTTTTCTTTTTCTTCTTCTTTTTTTTTGTCTTCGCCGCTTGGGGCAGCAAAAAAGCTAGAGCCAGCCCTGCCAGCACCTGTTGGAAAAGAGGGATGAGCTAACATAACATATGAGGGTTTTGGGGCGGGAGGACGGGAACCCTCAATATTTCCCCAAAGGAAACTTGAGGGCAGGTGGATTTTGAATAGTCATTTCTAAAGCCTAAACTGTTCCTGAACAGTAAAAGATTTAAGACCAGGTTCTGATCTGTTTGGGTAACATTCAGTAATGCTCTGAAGTCAGTGAAATAATTCAGACTTACACTGGGTTCGCTGAGAACAGAATCAGACCCAGAGTAGCCCCAAGTCCTTTAAAGCTCTATTACTTTACAGAAACCATTTAGGCTTCAGAAATGACTATTCACAATCAACCTGCCCTCATGTTTTCCTTGGGGAAATGCTGAAATTTCTTCATGCAGCAGCTCAAGTATCTTGTTAGCCCATGAATCGTGTGGAAATAGGTATTGGAAATTATACTGCTCACGTAGCCAGTGGAATTCATATATATATAAATAACTACAAGGTTGGCCCTGAGACAGCAATTATTTTTTTCTACTTGTCTACAGAAAAACGAGGTATACCAGACAGCTTCACAATTTTTGAGCCCTTGAAATCAAATCCAGGGACCAGAAAGTGAATGATACTAACACGTGTGCACCTTTTACATTTTGATAGACTATGTTAATCCAAAATGCCTTTTTCGTGGCTATTTTGGTAGATTAAATAGCCCAGGTGGTTGTTTTTGTGACATTGTTCATGCCACTGCTAGAAATTGAAAGCAATAACAGTTAAAAATAGACATTAATCAAAATGGCATGTGGTACCAAGTCACTGCTACCTTTATCATAAGGTTACCTAAAGGTTATCTTATCAGAAGTTACCATAAGGTGACTTCAATAGAAATTGAGGGTGTTACGCCCAATTCTGAAAGATGCTGTTCTTTCGGAGAGGGTAGACATCTTGATCCTGTTTCTCATTTACACAGAAGGCTTGTCTTCACGTACTGCACTGCTGTAGCTCTTTAGTGAAGATGCTACTGTTGGCGTAGTTAATCCACCTCCCCGAGAGGTGGTAGCTATGTCAACAGGAGAAGCCCTGCCATAGACATAGAGCTGTCTGCCCTGGGGCTAGGAGTAGGTCATATAACTACATCACACCCCTGAGCGACGTGGTTATACCTACATAGGTCTATAGTGTAGACTGACCTAAAGCCCCTTTTATACTCTCTACCAATGTATAGAGGTCTTAAAGAGGCATTACATTTGTACCCACATTTAGACCCTTTTACACTGCTAGAGCCACTGCTAAAGTAGTAAAAAGGAGAATCGGGCCCCTTGTATTACTCTTTTTTGTTGTTGTTGGTTAGATTTAGTCTCTAGACATAACCTATAATAAGTATTGGCACTTACCTGCTTTGCCTCAGGAGCATCACAGGGAAGGAACTGTGCCTCTTTCTTTCCCTAACTTGCTTCAGGGGGCAATAACTTGCTGCAGGCCTACGAAAGCAGCAAATGACTGCCCCCCTCAGGCTGGCTTAGCTGATTTCAGTAGGACAATTCACCTGTTTCATGTTAGGCAAAAGCTTCAATTCCTTGCCGAATCCCTAAAAACATAGTTTGTGTGTGGGGGGGGGGGGGGAGAGAACGGACAGACGAGGAAGCTTACTGCCCATTTTAGTACCTAACATCAAAGACACTCAGATATCACAGTGAGAGTTAACCTTATTAGAAACCCTGTTTTCAGTGTGATTACTTACATGCTTCAGTGCCTTGCTACATCAGGGCCTTAAAGTGCATAGCTGAGGGAGGATTTGCTTTGCATACTTGGCTAATTTAGCTGCGGGATGAAAGGGTACCTCACCAGTGCACTAGGACAGAGGCAGGAGCTCCATAAACTTTGTTCATTTCAAAGGGCTGAGAAAGGGCTCCTGGATGCCTGTGCATTTTGTAACACAATCATCTTAACAGATGATTATAATGATGTCTTATGTCCAAATCTTAACTTAAGCATTCAAATAAGCACTCACACACATGTATTTGCATCCCCTTCCTATGTGTTTGTATGTCTGTATGCATGTGCATTAGCATAATAGTTGTGTGTTTAAATTGGGTACCCAAAAAAATGCATGAACACTTGGAAATTTGATTCTGGTGTCTTATATGACAAGACTTCTGCTCAAAGTAAAATAGACATTGTTTGTTTGAAAAAAAACAAAACAAAAAACTGCACAGATCAAAATAAAAGAATGGGCTTGGAGAGGAGAATTATCTAGTAGCTGGAATCAGGAACTAGGACATTTGTGTTATATTCCTGGACCACCCACAGAGTCACTGTGTCACTTTGGCCAAGTTATATTGTCACGGCCAAATTTCCAGCGGATGTCAACTGCACAGCTCCATTGACACCAATTTACAAAAGCAGAGAATTTGTCTCTCACTGCCTGAGATTGAGATGATAAGGTAAGTACACCTCTACCCTGATATAACTCTGTCCTCGGGAGCCAAAAAATCTTACCGCGTTATAGGCGAAACCACGTTATATCGAATTTGCTTTGATCAGTCGAAGAGCGCAGCCCCGCCCCCCCGGAGCGCTGCTTTACCATGTTATATCCGAATTCGCGTTATATCGGGGTAGAGGTGTATTATTGTATTCATTTTACAATGATGATGTGAGACTTTAATATTTGCAAAGCACCTTGGGATTCTCAGATGAATGGTGCTATAACTGTACAAATAAGTATTTTTAAAAAGGATAGACAGAAGTTTAATATAAGACTATAGAATCTAAAGTGTTAGAGCTGCTGGCACTGAATTCTATTTCAAACCATTCACTAGGTCAGATTAGTCAGAAGTGGTTTCCCAGACTGATTTATGAAGGCCTTTGGCCACTGAACTTTAGAGAATCTTTGACATCAAAAGACAAGATAAATGGGAATAGTTGAAACTCTCCCTTTTACTGTCCCTGCCAAAATAAGAACAAACTCATTACTATTTTATGGCATAATCATATTGGGAATTTCTAGCTCCTTATTTTGAAGATTGAATTGTTATTTATTAAAGGAATACTTAATCAAAACTAAGAGGTAATATATAATTTCATACTGAAATCAAACTGTTTAACATTGCTTTTAGAAAAATATAATAAATGACAAGTACTGTACTCCAGCTGCTTAGGGAGAGTAGGCATTAAAAGAAGTATTTTAAAACAGACCTGGAAGAATTCTTGAAATCCTATTTATTTACAAATTAGAGGCCTGATTCAAAGTCCAATGAAGTCACTGGGAATCTTTCCATTGACTTCTGTGGGTTTTAGACCAGGCCCCTCATTGCCAAAAAAAAAAAAGAAGAAGAAGAAGGTAGGAAACCTGTATTTTATATTGAATATATTTCTTCCATCTGACTTGCTTGTTTGTCTCATTCACCCATTATGCCTTGTCTTTTGAATTGTAGACTCCTGGGGTTGAGACTGTTGTTTTCTATATGTGCAGTGACTAGCACTTTATTGCTTTACTGGCCTCTAGGTATTATCACAATACAAAAATTAATTAATAATATTGATGACCAGCCAGCAGATTTGATTAACTCAAGAGCAGATGACTTCATAAGGTTCCTTAGAAACTTTCTATGCTGCTGTTATTTATCTGGGAAGTCCTTAGGCCTGTTCTATGATTGAAAGTTGTAGCACTATAACTATTTTGTTTAGGGTATGATTTTTTTAAAAACCAAAATAGTTATACCGGTAAAAGCCATAGTGTGGATACAGTTATACTGATATAAAGGTGACTTATACTGGTATAGATATTCCTAGAGTTGCCAACTTTCTAATCACACAAAACCAAACACCCTTGCCCTGCCCACTTTCCCACCCCTTCCCCTTGGCCCCGCCCCTGCCCTGCCCCTTTTCCAAGGCCCTGCCCTCCACTCACTCCATCCCCCTCCCTCCATCACTCGCTCACCCCCACCCTCACTCACTTTCACCGGACTGGGGCAAGCAGTTAGGGCATGAAAGGGGATGAGGGCTCTGGCTGGGGGTGCAGGCTCTGGGGTGGGGCTGGAAATGAAGGATTTGGGGGGCAGGAGGAGCTGCGGGCTCTGGCTGGGGGTGTGGGCTCTGGGGTGGGACAGTGGGTTCGGGGAGAGGTTCTAGCCTTAGTTAAAATTTTTAGAGGAGTTGAGATGATTAGCTTCAAGTATCTACAGAGTGGTACAGTATGTTCTATATTTCAGACTTTTACATTACAGCAGCACTAGAGAAGGATGAAGCACCAGGAGCCAAATTCTGGGATCATTTTCATGCCTGAAGCCTCACTGATATCTGAGTTTGCTGTAGTGTAACTGAGAGCTGAATCTGACTCAATGTTATCATCAGGAACATTAGCATTGGGGTTGGTAGCTGCTAGGAAGTGTACCACTTATGCTCCATTAATCCAAAGAGTTGATGTGCACTTCTCACTAGAGGAACAATTTTGTGGCAGAATGTTTTATGTACATGGTTCATTAAGGGCCCAATCCTGCAATAGGTTGAGCACCCATGGCTCCTACTGAAGCAAATGGAAGCTGTAGTTTTGCAGGACTAGGTTCAAAGACTTGTACCATCCCACATTAAGGGTATGGAGTATAGATACGGATCCCAAGTTTTGGGCTGGGTGATCTGTGTCTAATTGCTAGAGATTAAAAATATTGAAGTACATGGTAGCCAGTGTAATTTACAGCTAGAGTTTCAAAGAAATAGTTTATTTAATAAATATAATTTTGGTTGACCTGAAACTATTTGTGAGTTAGACACAAATAGTTTAAACCATTCACAAAATGGCTGGAGGTGGCAGAGGTACTGCATCTTCCACTCCCCCTTAACCCGCCTTGCCAGCAGTAGGGCTTGAGGATACAACTCAGAGCCTGATCTCTGGCAAATGGGGCCCCTGGTCCTATTTATGGTGAGGTGCTTCAAGAGACCTGGCATATTGTCTTGAAGAACATAGGAATCTTAAATAAATGCATCATTCCATACCATGATTGTCTTTGGCCACTTTCCTCCTCTGCTCATAAATGTCTTTTCATCTGCTGAGCCAGACGACACTGTTGCTTTTTTGAGATGTGGAAAACCCAGATCTGAATCCTTGCTCCGTAATAGATCTGAAATGGACTCTTTCAATTCACCAAAAATTCCAAAAGATTTCAGATTCCATTCACTCAGCTCTATCTAAAACAAGTAAAATGAGTGTTCTCTCAGTCCAGGATGAAAGGAAAACACCCAGTTATGTTTCATAGCTTCTCCCTGGTGGGCATGTTAGTTGATCAATGAGTATTTAAAGCAAAGACAATCTGGGATTGCCCGCATACTGTAAGTATCACTTGAAAAGTTAGACATGAAAATTAAGTGTGTGTCTTAGTGAAAGTAGCAACAGACGGTCCTGTGGCACCTTTAAGACTAACAGAAGTATTGGAGCATAAGCTTTCGTGGCATCAGACACAAGTAATGGAAATTTCCAGAGGCAGGTATAAATCAGTATGGAGATAACGAGGTTAGTTCAATCAGGGAGGGTGAGGTGCTCTGCTAGCAGTTGAGGTGTGAACACCAAGGGAGGAGAAACTGCTTCTGTAGTTGGATAGCCATTCACAGTCTTTGTTTAATCCTGATCTGATGGTGTCAAATTTGCAAATGAACTGGAGCTCAGCAGTTTCTCTTTGGAGTCTGGTCCTGAAGTTTTTTTGCTGTAAGATGGCTACCTTTACATCTGCTATTGTGTGGCCAGGGAGGTTGAAGGGCCAAATCGGCGGGTAGCAATCGATCTATTGGGGATCGACTTATCGCGTCTAGTGAAGACGTGATAAAATTGATCCCCAATGGCTCTTCTGTCGACTCCGGAAATCCACCGCGGCAAGAGGCGGAAGCGCAGTTGACGGCGGCGTGGCAGCGGTCGACTCGCTGCCATCCTCAAAGCCAGGTAAGTCGACCTAAAATA
Source organism: Malaclemys terrapin pileata (assembly GCF_027887155.1). Lineage (NCBI taxonomy): Eukaryota > Metazoa > Chordata > Testudines > Emydidae > Malaclemys > Malaclemys terrapin. The sequence continues at coordinate 178,936,623 of NC_071507.1, read as the reverse complement.
CGCCACTTCAGCTACGCTATTCACGTAGCTGAAGTTGCGTATCTTAGGTTGACCCCCCACCCCCGTAGTGTAGACCTAGCTGAAGTGTTCTCCTACAGGTTTTTGTGTATTGCCATTCCTGATATCTGACTTGTAAGATACTTTCACTTTAGTGAAAGTAGTACTTGTTGCACAGATCTCAGAGTGTAGTGAAGGATAATCATTAACACTTGCATCATGCAGCAGTTCAATGCTAGAATGCCAATGAGAAAATTATTTTGGAGTCTGGAAACTTAAATTTTAATTTCCATCTTACAAAACTGAATAAGTATTGATTCAGATGCAATTAAGGTATAAGATACAGCTTACCTTGAATTGCAGTTATGTCTATACAATTTAATTGTGTCTACTAAAATAATAATCGATACTTGGGATTCTCCTCCTACAGAATGTAATGAATTTCACTTCCACAGTAATGGGGCAAATTTTGTGCTAAGATTCTCCAGTGTAAATGTAGACTAACTCTGTTGAAGCGAACTGAGCTATTCTGATTTACAGTGCAGTAACTGAGAGCAGTATTTGTCTCATGGCTTCTAATATGGACCTTACAACATTACCACACTTACTGTATATTTCTCCAGGTGTAATCATAGAAATATAGAAGATTAGGGTTGGAAGAGACCTCAGGAGGTCATCTAGTCTAATCTCCTGCTCAAAGCAGGACCAACACCAACTAAATCATCCCAGCCAGGGCTCTGTCAAGCTGGGCCTTAAAAACCTCTAAGGATGGAGATTCCACCACCTCCCTAGGTAACCCATTCCAGTGCTTCACCACCTTCCTAGTGAAATAGTGTTTCCTAATATACAACCTAGACCTTCCCCACTGCAACTTGAGACCATTGCTTCTTGTTCTGTCATCTGCCACCACTGAGAACAGCTGAGCTCCATCCTCTTTGGAACCCCCGTTCAGGTAGTTGAAGGCTGCTATCAAATGCCCCCTCAAAAAAAACTGCTACCCATGCCCCAGTGAGAGGTAATAAGCAGATCAGAAGCAGTAATCTCAGTTTGGCTCTTGTCTAGCCCTTAATTTTTGCACTAGCCGATAGGTTTTTGCTTTACAAGCTGTCTTTTGAGACTGTGATCGTTAGCCATTTGACCGATGGAGATTCTATTATCTCCATTTTTATCTCTATTTTTTAAAATATGTACTTCTATTTATGTACAGTATGACATTGTGATCATGGGGTGCCTGTTCCCCACTGGCCCAGATGAAGTGGGGGAAAGGTCACTTGTAAAATGTGGGCTCTTGCATATGGTTGATTAAGCACTGCTCTTTTTCAACCAACACCTGTTCCCCCTTATGTAAAATTTCCATTGCATATTTCTTGTGTTGGTGAGCAAAAACGCTAGTTACACTGCCTGAAACTATCACTTCTAAATGGAAAGGATGACAAAAAAAATGATAAGGCTGCCAAGGATTTTATAGCTCTTGATATCTCCTGAGGATGAGAGAAAATATGGAAGCAGCATCAGAAGAGGTTTCAAGTCACTATTGGTAACAGGTTGTGTCACTTTCATTACAATTTTTTTAACTATAATTGTCTGACTATAGCAGAGAAATGGAACATCTTGTTTGTCAATTAAGGTAGAGCAATTTACAAAAGATGTTATGACATTTGCCTCACTCTGTCTGTCAATGTGACAGTCTAGTTAACGGATCAGTGTCTTTTACCTCTCATGTATTTATCTTCAGGACAGAATGGATTCAACACTTTCTGTAGTATATACTTGCCTCCTCTCCAAGAATAATTTGTGTGACGTCTTGTGATTTGTTTCAAATGGTTGCTTTGGATTTCCTTTTCTGTGTGCTGCAGAGAATCATTGGTGTAACCTAGTGTTTATTTAATGAAGGATATTTAATACCCAAAATGAATAGATGACTGGCTTGATTGAAATATTGTTTGGGTAGGCATAGACGCCCCAGCTAGAGAAGCAACCTTGGGACTCTTATTTGCTGGGCTGGTTGAACTTAGAAGTGTCACAGAGGTAACTGACTTGGATTTATTAGCCAATGTTCTATATACATTACACCAGTGTAAATCCAAAATAACTCCATTGACTTTGATGTAAGTCAGAGCAGAAACTTGGCCCTTACATGATTATTCCCTGCTGCATAGGTTCCTTCTGACAGCAATCCACAGAATAGACTAGCATCAAAAGGACAAGGTGGAACTCCCCGTGGGAGAGAGACTCTGGGGGACTAATCCTGAAAAGTGCTGCGTACCTGCTACCCCTATTGATTCCAATGGATGTTGAAAGTTCTTAGCACTTCAAGGAGTCCTTTTAAGGATCAGGCCTTTCATTTGCATCTACAAGACATTTTGTTTGAAGGTTCAAAAAGAAAAATGTTTATTCCCTAGACTAAAGGGAGGGATGATCTGGATCAGACAATGATGGCATTGCGACCATTTAAAAAATTTGCACATGGGAATTTAGTGATCATAAGCACCAGCATGTGAAAAGCTTGTCAAGTCAGGAGTGTTAGTATTGGATGGTGTTGCTTGAACACTTTCCTGAATGGAACTTGCCTCCCTTTTAACAGAATAAAATTAAGGCAAATGATTATGTAAAATATCTTTTACATTGCAGGGAGATGGATTTTAGTACACTGCTTACCTGTCTGTTAAAGGAAAGCAACAGTGTCGTCTGGCTCAGCAGATGAAAAGACATTTATGAGCAGAGGAGGAATGTGGCCCAAGACAATCATGGTACGGAATGATGCATTTATTTAAGTTTCCTATGTTCTTCAAGACAATATGCCAGGTCTCTTGAAGCACCTCACCATAAATAGGACCAGGGGCCCCATTTGCCAGAGATCAGGCTCTGAGTTGTATCCTCAAGCCCTACTGCTGGCAAGGCAGGTGGTCTAGAGAGGACTGTTTCCCTCCCCCTTTTAGTGCAGGTGTGATTGTCACACAGCTACACATACGCATGCGAGCTTTAAGCTAGCTAGCGTGGGTAACAATAGCAGTGTAGATGTGGCAGCACGGGCTTCAGCATAGGCTAGAAACCAGACTATGTACCGAAGGTCCCCACCACACCCTCTGGTAGCTAGCTAGTGTATCGGCCTGCTGTTCATGAGAGATCAGCTAACAGGGAATTGTTCCTGCTTTTTAAAATTAACTTAATGTTGAAGGTGTGCAAGAATTGGCAACCAGGAACAGTGAACCAACTGTAACTTTATTTCTCATGCACGCAAAAGTTTTAAATAGAGGGGGAGGGGACCAAACCAAAATTCAGATCCAAACACCCTGAAATTTTGGCAAAGTCAGACTGGAACCTGAACTTTACCTCTGATACTTGTGTCTGCAGTAGGCTACCCCAAACCTCCGTGGCTGCATACTCATGCCATCAGTGAGAGTTTTCCTGATTAAGAACTGACTTAATGAAACAAGAGCCTCAGGATTTGGTGACCCAGTTTACTACGGAGAGATCTAGATGCAGAACTGAATCGCTAAAGGTTGTAAGATGCCTGTGATCCGAGTAAAGGCAGGTCAGTGCTAGATTCCATCTTGAGATTAGTCTTTGAAAGGCACTATCTTCTCAGATATCAGAGGGGTAGCCGTGTTAGTCTGAATCTGTAAAAAGCAACAGAGGGTCCTGTGGCACCTTTAAGACTAACAGAAGTATTGGGAGCAAAAGCTTTCGTGGGTAAGAACCTCACTTCTTCTTCTCAGAGGCTCACGACATCACTCCCCTGGCAACTTCACAATTGGTACTCTGTAATTTCACTTACAATTAAGAGAGAATACTTTCCCCAACATTTTCATCTGTGAATCTTTTCAAGATGCAGGGCAACCAGCAATAGCTGATTCTAATGTTAGGGTGCTGCATTCATCACTGTTTAAATTCACCTGTCATCAGTCAAGTTGCCCTTGAATTGAATTTGTTTGGTGGAATTTGTCCCAGATTGCCTTTTCTTCATTTAAAAACAACATAAATCAAGTTTTGTATCATTCATTTCAATAATGTGTTCATTCAGAGCTTTAAAAGTATATTTAATTCTATTTAGTGCAAGCTGTAAGAACAAGTTGTATTTATTGGGATATAACTCTCTCAATCAGTGTCCTTTTTTGGCTGCAGCATAGCCCAAGGGTTCACTCGGTACCATCTGGTGCAACTGTCTGCTCACCAGACTGCTCAATGAAGTGAGAAGAGGGGAAAATACTCAGATCAAACTCACTGTAGTAGAAATACCAATTTGCTTTGTTTCTCCCTGTGTGAAAGGGAAGGTGAGTTTTTCCTGGATTTCTGCATCATTTTATATTTTTCCAAAGGACACCGCTTTTTAGAAAGTAACTATTGTAAAGGGGAAAAAAATAAGAATTCTTTCAAAAGTAATCTCAAAATTATTTACATTTGCAAGTGTGTCATGTCAAAGTGGCCTAAAATTAATATTAAATATAAATACTAATATTAAATGTTAACAAATGTATAGCTATTAAGGCCTGAAGGGGCCATTGTGATCTTCTAGTCTGACCTCCTGCAAAGCATAGGCCATAGAATTTCACCCAATTATTTCTCCACCAAACCTCATAACTTGCGGTTTAACTAAAACATGTATTTTAGAATGATATCCAGTTTTGATTTAAAGCCTACAGCTGATGGAGAATTTACCATATCCCTTTTTTGTTGTAATGGTTAATTACCCTCACTGTTAGAAATTTGCACCTTATTTCTAATTTGAAATTTTTTAGATTCAACTTCAAAGCATCAAATCTTGTTATACCTTTTGTCTGTTAGAATAAGGAGCCCTCTTCTATCATATTTTCCCCTTGTGTAGTTTTTAAAGTATAATATGTTAAAGTTCACTGACCTTGCATATAAAACTGTTACCTTTCCATTATATTCCTGTATTTCAGATATTACAGGGCTAATAGTTTTCAATGTATTTTGCTTCAGGGTGGATAAAATCAATTTAAACAAATTTTAAAAATGATAAATTTAAACTAAAACCAGGGTTATCTTTAAAAAATAATCTATTTAAATTAAATTTGAAATTGACTACCTCTTTTTAAGGCCTAAACATATTATAATCTATTAATCATTGAATGTCAAAAATAATATTAAGCAATACATATTTGCTGCCAAGTTTAAAGAAAGTCAAACCACCGAACTGCAGGAAGTCACTGCTTAACCACCTAGAACCAGAGATTGCTCAAGTATAAAACTAGCATTTGACAGCAGAAAGCTCTTCTGAAGATGCAAAGAGAATATTGCTATTTCAGTTTATTCAACTAGTTCCGTTCAATGACTAGTTCATTCAAAGCTGAGAAATCAATTGGGAGTTGAAAAAGCAGGACAGCTTGTTTTCCTCTTCCCACCTGTGAATTAATACTAGGTATGAGAAGATGAGGTCTACTAGCTCTGAAGTCAGTTCAATTTACTAACTACAGCTAACTTACTTTGTTTAATCAGCCAGTTAATTTTAAATGCAAAACATGGTCTGAAAAACATTTTTATTATGTACCCAGCACATAAAATATTAAATGCTGTTTTGTGCATTTTAACTGAATTTAAATTTTAATCCAAATAAAGTTTGACACAAATTGCAAGTAAAAATTAATGATCTGGAAATCAAGAAATGCATCATTCACCATTTTCGAACATAAAATATGTAAAAATTAAGAATCTGAATAAATGCAAGTTAAGCTATATAGCTGCATAAATAAACAGGTATAGATGTAACATAACATCTGGTTAGCAAACAGAAGCACCAAATTTAGCTTAAAGTCTACATTTAATTGCAAATCATCTTGTTTCAGTGATTACCAACGAGTGAGAATCAACTTTTCCTTATGAAAATACCTAAAAATACAAATGCAAAATACAATAAAGATTGACAATTTAAATCAAAGTTTCCTATTTGCTGATTTAAATCATGATTAAAATGTGCTTTACATCACTTTGATTTAAATCAATCCACCCCACTTTGCTGAAATATAACTGATCCTTTATGTGACCGGTCCAAGGAAAGGACCATACCTGTGAGTTGTGTCTATTAGGACACGATATAATTGCAGCTTAGGCTGTATGAAGCCCACTTTTTTTGGTTAACATGGATTTTATTAACCCACACTAGAGGATTCATTCCAGGGTTTCATTCAGTGTCCTGTGTATGTAAAACCCCAAACTTCCAAGCAGATTCCCAGCTATTATATCGCTCAATGGAGTTTGCTTCCCAGAAGAGTCAACAAAAAACTTTGTGTGTGTGTGTGTGTGTGTGTGTGTGTAAAAAATAAATAAATAAAGGGGGGCATCATTCTGGGATGAATTAGCAGGGGTGCTGTAAGCAAGACACAAGAAGTAATTCTTCCACTCTACTCTGTGCTGATTAAGCCCCAGCTGGAGTATTGTGTCCAGTTCTGGGTGCCACATTTCAGGAAAGAAGTGGACAAATTGGAGAAAGTCCAGAGAAAAGCAACAAGGTCTAGAAAACATGACCTGTGAGGGAAAATTGAAAAAAAATGGGTTTGTTTAGTCTGGAGAAGAGAAGACAGACACTGCCATGGCTACACTCTATTTTTACCATGGTAGCTTGATGAGAGTTAGTGCCCATGTATCTCTTTGAGCACACCCCCAGCTCCAAATGTATACATACCCTGTGGGGTTTGGCTGGGTGTAGCAATGGGCTTTTTCTTACTTCCCTTCCTAAAATAGCAGACGCAGGTCACCTGGCCAAGCCATCCTTATGGGACTGTTGAGAATGTCATCTAAGTACTTGCTGAGGTCTGAATGAACTCTAGCCCACTACAAACTCCTATCCATGGAGATCTGGGCTTTTGTTAGGATGACGTTTTCATGCAGCTGTAGTTGCAGTGACTGAAAAGTTTCAGATGGCAACTGAGACTAAGACTAAAATGGCTCAGGATGGGTGAACTGGTTTGTACAAAATAACTCAATCTGAACCTAGACTTCAAGGTTTGCATAAGTTCTCTCAATCATTATTGTGTTACCACGTATCTTCGTTTTGACCTAGACCATAAACATCAAAATCTCCCCCAAGAAAGATTTGTAAGATTTCCCAGGCTAGTGTTAGATTTTCCAACCTATTCGTAAACTGGAAAGAACCTTATATGTTTTGATAACTTTCTGAAGTTTGGGTTTCTATGTAGCTGAAGTACTATATGCTGACTCCCAGCTGTCCTGCCAAGCACATTCAGGGATCGTATTTTACAGCAATATAAATAGCTACTGCAATGTTTATTATTGTACAAATCTGTATTTTTTTATTTGATGAGATAACTATATTGTTCAATCTTATCTTACTTACCGTATTTAACAATGTCAAAGTGCCATTATGTCATCATAGGTCCTAGACAACTAAAAGGTACAGAATAGACTCCTGAGGATAAAGCCACTGCAACTGAGCAGCTTAACAGATTGCTAACTGCAGTGAACATTTCAGTTCAAGACAGGTTCATAATTTGTTTTTAATGTCTGAACCAATTCACATGATTTTGCAGGCACTTACGGTCTAAAATATTGAGTTTGAATGGACCACGTTTTCCCAGGTCACATCTTAATTCAAACCCATATGCAAGGTTTTGTTTGCAGGGGAGTTACCAAAAATGGAAGTAGGACAAGTGGATGCATTAGAAAATGTTATGACATGCTCCATGTAACCTGACCTAACCTGGTTCAAACCAGAAATAGAGTATCAACAGCAGCCTGAAATATTTATGGATAGCTAGAGAGAATAAAAATGTGCACAAAACCAAAGTATCCCAAGTTTGAGTTGAATCTGTCGCTTATCTAGAGCAGCAGGTAACTGTAATGGGAAGTATAAAAGATGTGTGCTGGGAATTGCTGGTGAAGAATCAGTGCAAATACTGAGGTCTAATTTAATGTAAAGGCAGCCATGTTGAATTTCTTGGTGCTGCGGTGTTTATTGTTCTTTTACTTTTATAATGTAAGAGTTTACAATGTTGATCATGGCTTTACTGCTCGGTACTTTTGTTTGCCTGGAATATTAGCCAAGACCTATTCAAGTCTTTCTTTTTCTGCACTGGCTTTTCATTTTAATCAGCTTCCCTCCCTCACCAGCATCACTTTGGGATATGTTTCTCTTGGCTGATACTGGTATCAAAAAAATCTTCTTTTATTGGTATCTTTAGGAAGATCATTTATTCTCTTTCCCTTCCTCTCCCTCTCACTGCCCCTCTCTGCTTTGCCTCCATAGTAATGTTCACACAAGCACAACAAACTCAGTGTGCTCCCAAAAGAATACTTTGCATTAATTAAAATGGAGAATTTAGAATTCAAAAGAACGCAAGCAAACTAAACACAAAGAAATTGTTTTCTAATCCCTGCCAGCAGCTGAGAGTAAAAATAAATAAAGAGCAAATAATTAGTGAAACTTGTTTGTGCCACGCAGGGATCAGAGGATAAAATCATTGTGTACCTCTGTCACCATTCTTCTAAGCACAATATACAAAAGCGGTAATATGGTGTGATCTGCCCCATTCCATCTGCCAACTGGGAAGAGTAACAGAAAAGCAATTAAGAGCATTATAAATTGGGCTCACTGCTTGGAGCTGGAAAGCTCAAGCTAAGCATGCTGTGTTTCTAAACTGGACATAAGAGATGGGCCACGAGACAATAAACAATTCACCAGCTTTTCTTTGGATACACTGAAAGCTAAGCCACCTGAGGATAATTAAATAATGTAACCCCCCTGGTACTCCCAAACTTAGTTGCAGGTGTTCTACCTGCAGATCCCCACCACTGTGGGTTTATGGGCTAGAATATAGCCTGGACTGCATACCCATACAGGGTTGTAAGGGAGGAGTAATACTTTCTCATACACCTCAGAATTCTGGGCATGCAAGGAGAAGGGGTGCTGCACATTCACTTAATCTTCCTTGGAGCAAAGAGCCAATGAGTAGGCAGAGCTTTGGGTCTGACTTTCCATCATATACCTACTTAACAAATGGAGCTGAGTCAGCACAAGTGATAAGCTTTTTATATAAGCCAGCAGCAATTTCTTAGCCCCTGAAGTAAAGCAAAAGGGGGGACAGGGAGTGCGTTGGGCATGATCATTGTATGTGACTTTGTACTTCGTTGTATGTTTTGTTTTGTTTTTGCACTCTTGTGGCATTTCTAGTTTTGAGTTTGTGGGTTTTTGCTTGGATTTTGGTATTGGGTTTTGGGATGGCGCTGCTGGAAAACTTGCACCTATTATGTCCTCTTGCATTTATTTTTTGGCAGCCAGACTGTCTGTGTTGGCAACCGCTAATAAATGGCTTTGACAAAAATCCTCTGTGTTGGGATTCCTTCTGAGACCTCTTTACACTTGGCTTCCCAATAACTCAGTTTGACTCCAGACTTCATCACTCAGGTTTATTTTATTTGGCATACAGCAGTGCTACACTGAGTTGATCAGACTCAAATGTACAGGGGTGATGCAGAGTACATCACAGCTCCAAAGTTATACAGAAACCTTCTCCCTTTATGTACGTTTACACATCTCATTGCATTTACTATACATGGTATCACACATTTTTGGATTGGCTTGCAGAAGCCAGTCCCAGTGCAGCATGTTCTGTCAATACTGGACCTACTCTTTACCTCATCTCTACATTGCTAATTTATCTTGTCCATTGTTATCATGTTCATAATAAATGGGTCATGGATGTTCTCCTTCTTATCTTGGCTGGCTCAGATATTCTGTCTTTTTAGCCTACTGACCTATTTACTTATCTTATTTAGCACAAACATCCTTTTTGTAGCCTGATGATTCATTTACCTCCCTAATCCTATTTTCCAAAGAATGGAAACTTCCCCTAACTCATGTCAGGCCAGGACTATTGTGTGTGTTCCAAATAGTAGCAGGGAAAACTGTCTCTTAGAAATGGAAAAAATGTATTGGAGTCTCAGGTTAAAAATTCATGCAATTGGCACTGAGCTAGTTAAACACAATCTCAGTGAGACTCCCATTTTTATATTAATCTTGAATAAATAAATACAGAGCACTGACATGTGCCCAGTTTCCAAAGCCTCACTGGCAAGTGGCCTGTACAAGGCCTGTAAAGTACTGCTGCAGCATGTCCCAATAACATGTGTTGCATTATACACACTTCAGTTCAAACAACTTTGTAGGCAGCACCATCTGTCCTTCTGTTGGACAAAGGCATATCCCACCACCATCCTTTACCCCACTCAGTGTATAATTAAACCTTCTTCCAGTGCTCACCAATCAGGAGAGACCTTCATGGGCCAGGAGAAAAGAGGATAGGCTGGGTCTGCCAAAATTACAGCGCAGACAGACACCCTGTTGGTAGCACATTAGTGGGTGGAAACAAAGTATCTACTTGTCCAAATCTGAATAGTCCTGATCTCTGGGAATACACTGGCATTGTGCAGGTGCATCCTGCATAGGTGTCCAGGAACCTCTCTCTATAGTTCACCAAGGCCTGCGTATGGAGTGACTTTCCTATTTACATACTCATGTGCACCTTGTGGGGTCACATCATGGGCACATATGGCCCCAACACAATTTGGGAAGCCCATTCACTGAAAGTCTTCAGTTGTTTTGAGGACATTGCTCAGTGCTCCCCTTGACTACCCATGGATGAATCAATGTAACAACTGCCTGGCAAACCTCCATCACTGCAAAACTGACAACTGGTTTGCCAACACTGAACTGAGTAGCCAGAGATGGGGCAGTCAGCTTCCAGTGGGCTAAAGCTGCAAGTCTATGCAGTAAGTGGGCCAGGTTCTCTCCCCTGATCTGACCAGAATACAATAAAAATGGGCAAACACTTTCGGTGAAATGCTGATCTCATTGCAAACACTTGCTGTGGAAAGTTGGTCTTCCATGGCTCAGTTGTTAGAAAGAGGTTTGAATTATTGTCTTGCTGCGAAATGATGGTAACAAAAATTGGTCAACAGTTCTTAAGACGATTCAGGAGTAAAGAAGCTAAACAAGAAGAAATCAAAAGACTTAACTTTCTGATAAGATTCCATATACCCAGTTCTGTTTTTATTTTGGAATCTTTGCAACAATGGTCTTCCATATTTTATTTAATCTTTGATCCTTTGGCTGAAAAAATTGGTATTGGTATTAGTATTTTTTTAACATAATGATACAAATTAGAAAGGAATAGAACACAAAAAAAGTGTTGAGACCAATATTTAAAAAATTATTTTATCCTTTTAAGGTAACTAGTTTTAGAATAAAACAGGCAAATAGAGAAGAAAGACTAAGGTGCCTTCTCCATTCAGTCCAACTGCATAATTCCCATTGATGCTAAAGTATCTCTCTTTCTTTCTGAGATGGAAGGAACCTATTATCAGGGGAGTTAGGAGCACAAACCCTAAGGAAATTGTATTCCTAATGCAATTCAGTGCTTTTGAAAATCCCACCCATAATTTCTAAGTATATATTTTTCTTGAAATCAAGAATGAAGTTAAATATTGTTAGTACTATGAGTCTGATCCAGTACATATTGAAGTGAATGGGAGACTTTCCATTGACTTCAATAGACCGGATCACGCTCTAAAATAGCAGCCTTCATTTGAAGATCTCAAAGCACTTAAACATTAATTAAGAATCACAACTCTCTGGTGACTAAACATTGTTATTCTCATTATCAGATGGGTAAATTGAGACACAGAGGTTGGGCCAAATTCACCACTTGGCATGAGTGGGTGGGTGCAACTTCACTGATATCAGTGGAATTTTCCTCTATTGACACCAGGATTGAATTTAGCCCATGAAAAGACAATTGTGGAAAGTGCTTGATCCATCAAGATGCACCCAGGATGTGTTCAGAACTTTGTGGGATCTTGTGGGACTTGCCCATGATCACAGAGGGCCCAATCCAAAGGCCACTGAAGTCATTAACTTCAGTGGGTGTAGGATCACACTCAAAATGAGTCAGTGGAAAAGTTGGGGATTGGTCCCAGGAGTTTAATAGGCTGCAGGACTCAGTGCTTGATCCAAAGCCCATTGAAATGAAGGGAAAGACTCAACTGATTTCAATAGGCTTTGGATCAGTCCCTAAAAGCAGCAAAAAATTACAAGAATTCAGAACCTAGAAGTTCTTTTGGAGACCACTAGGGTTATAAAACAATTTCACATAAATCCCAGTGGACTCTCCATGAGGGTCCCAGAACCTGGGATCCAGACCAAGCCTGAGTGTTTACACAGCAATTTTACAGCCCTGCAGCTCAAGCCAGCTGAGGGTGTTTAATTGCTGTGTAGTCATACCCTTTTCTCTTGAGATGTAACTATAGCTCTTTTCAGCCTTTCTAAGAGCTACATCCACCATGCACAGAGGAGACATTGTAGCCCTAGGAGTAAGCTAGAACAGCATATTTAGTTCAGTTTGATCTACTATAAGTATTGGAAAAATATTGGCCAGATCCTCAGTTGGTGTAAAGCAATGTAGTGATGCTGAAGTCAGTGAAATGATGCCAGTTTGCACCAGTTGAGGATATGGCCCAAATATTTCAGCATTTGTGTAGGGGTTCTGCAGAGCCTCCTCAGGGTTTCCCTGGTTTGTTCTTGAGGGTTAATTGTTTTTATTATTTATCACAAGCTATTAGCTAACTGCTTACAAAAGTGATGCCAATAACTTCCATGAGATTTTACAAAAAAAAATTCAATGTTTTTCTGGCCCTTTTTGCACCTCAGAAATTTAACTTTTCATTAATTTTAGTTTTCCGTTTGAGCTGTTTTTCACATTGAATCATGCAAAATTTCAACTATTTGAATCATTTGATCTTTCTATTAATTACATTCCAAAAATGTTGATGTTTAGCTCAAAAGTTGAACCATTTCTGAATGTGTATGGAGCTCATTTTTGTACTCAAAAATAGTTCTTTTTTTAACAATACAGTATGTCACCAGTTATGCATAAGATCAAACTCTTTTACCAAATATAAAACAAATTGCTAAACTGAAATGTCGTGGTTATTAAATGAGGTTGTGATTATTTTGGGCAGCCACGTGGTTTTCTCATGTTGTCTGTCACACTTGCTCTTATGTATCATCTCAAATTATTATTTTAACCACAGCTATCATATCCCTGCCCCCGTGTCAGAAGCTAGTAATATGGAACAACCCCCTGCCTCAAACATGATTTAAAAAATACACTATTAGGCCCTTACTCACACAAACCCTGTTGGTTTTATAACTAACGCTACTACTGAGTTGGCCCTAGGCATGAGGTGGGTAGGTTTGGGAAGAGTCCAGAGTGCTAGAAGCAATCCTTTTCCCCAGGCCACAGAGAGATAGTGGAACGATCCCAGATCTGGCGACTGATATGCAACTGCAGCTCTGTGTGTGCCATCACAGTCCTAAAGTGTACCATCTTTGCTGGGGATTGAGGGGAGAATACAAGGTTCCATTATCCCTTAGCTCTGTGGGGTACATTTTACTATTAAGTCCTGATCCTGCAATCTGATCCACCCATATAAATCTCTGTAGAGTTTTGTGTGGGCATAAAGTTCTGCCCATGTAGACCTGATGCAGGATCAGGTCTGAAGGATTTTTTTATGGGGGTGGAAGGAGAGGGGGGAGAATGGGGCACAGAGGGAGTTAGGGGAAGGGGATGATAGGCATTACTCCTTTGTGCTGAACATTTCTTAACTATGAAAATTCTAACATTGTAGAGGACAAACTAGTGTTCATTATATCATAGAGAGAATGACCTTTTCTGAGGGAGGAGAGTCACTTTGATGACTTAAATTTTATTTGCTTGTTTGTGACCTAAAATCACAGCTTGAATAAACACAAATTTGTCAGAGTTCAGATCTATGCTTTCCCTGTTGGCTAAAACACTTGTTTTAGGGATTTAGATATATCAAGCTGCTTGTTTGATTTAGGATGTCGATGCAAATAATGGAGCTCAGGTTATGAGCTTCATTATTTTTATCATAAAATTTACTATGCAGTTCATTAATCTACCAGATTTTTATTGTCTGCTTTTCTTAACAATTGCCACTTTCCTAGTAGGAATTTTGATCTTGTGGCTTTCTGGCATTTAAATATACCACAGGGTTATGTAGTGAAACTGCAAGTAACAGGCAATAAATTGTTCAATTTATAAAGATCATTCTAGCCCAGAAATGGGATTCGTACAATTTATTTTCCATTTATATTTTAGTTCTTGCTCTAGTAGTTCAGTCATAATTCTCACTATGAAATCATTTTCTTTCCCCTCTAGATAATTTCTTTAGACCTACAAAGCACGAGAATCAGAGCTAAGGCAACCACAGGAACCTTAGCTAACTGTCCTTCTTTGTGCCTCCAGAGTCAGATCCTCCACTGGTGTAACTCAGCTTGACTCCATTAGATCTGGCCCTCCAACTTTAACACATATGATCTTTTGGCAAGTGAATAGCTTCATATAACAGGCCAAATGCTGCCCTCAGATTCTTGTGTTCAGTTCCCACTGAACCTAATGAGAGTTTTGCGTGTTTATCTGAGGACACAATTTGGCCCTATTTGTCCTGTAATGCCAAGGCAATATGGGACAAATTCATTCCTGGCGTAATTAATTGGCTTCAGCACTTCTGCAGCAGGCATGAACTTGAATCAATTCAACTCAGAGATTTCTTACTGCTAGAGGTCCTTAATGTTGTGGTCTTGTAACAATATTTATCCGAACTATATCTATCTATCTATCTATCTAGCTATCCCCATACACCCCATCTACCTATCTATCTAATATGAAAACAATTATGATTATATATTTTATATATAGATATGCATATATATGTGTGTTATACATTATATAATAAATGTATAATCTCCAATTCATGTTCATTACAACATTCTTTCTAATGTGCATCATAACCACATTTCCTTTTTAAATAAACAGGTAGAACAACCATAAAATACTCACTAAACTACTTATGTTGCCTCCTTTTTCTAAACTGTGTTCTTTGGCTGTAGAGAGATGAATCACCACATCTTCTGTTAGTCTGGGGTTTGCCATCCTCTGTATTGCAGAGGAATTAGTAATGTATCCCTGCTGAGGAGATAAACTACTCCACACATGGAAGAGAATCTAACGTTCATGTGTGTATATCCCATGCTCTGAAATATCACACTGGTGTAGCATACATTTTTTTTATCTCTGAAATGCAGGGACTCTATGCTATATATCATTCTGGATGTGTGCTTGTGTGAATGAACAAATGCTCAGTCAGTGAGCGATGTGGTCTTTGAAATAGATTATTATGAAGGGGAGTGCTTCTTACACGGAGATTAGGCTGTCTTTGAGAACTGCCTTGTGTGGGTTTTTAGCATAGTTTAGAGGAGTTAGTAAATCCTGTGCAACAAGCAATTCCTGTCAGCACTTGTTGAGTATGTAACCATCATTCCTTTCCCTGTGTATTGCTCCTTTAAATGTAAGAAGTATGCATGTGTGCTTGGGAGCAGGGCTGTAAGAAGATTCAGTCTTAAACAATAAGCAAGGCACACTCTGCTTTTTCTCCCAAGGAGGCTTTATATTTGTTGGCAGTTTGTTGTGTTTTCTGTAATCTAAAATAAGTCACCTAGATTGAAAGCCCACACCAGTGATGCTCCATGGGGGGCAAATAAAATCAGAATTGGAGTGGGAGGCCTGTGATTTGCTCTAATGTTCAGAGGCCTGAATCAGTCACCGGCTGGGCTGCTCAGCTCCCTTGACTTCTTCCCATCACCAAACAGCTAACACACTCACCGCAGGCTGATATCCTATAGGACTCACAGAATGCCCCATCCCACCACCCCTCCTTAGTTAAGTTTTCCCTCAGTTCTGTTACCCCTATTCTCTTGAAGCCCTCATGATTCTGTGCTGTACCTCCTGAGCAGCCATAACTCTTCCAACAGGAACCAGATATTCTTCTCCAATCGGTGCATCTCACTGTTATCACCCTTTCTGACCAAGCTTCCCTCTTCCCAAACACGGATGGTTTGTACATATTGTAGACTTCAGATACTGCACTTGGCTTTGCCCAGATCAGAATCTGTCTGTCTCCATTTAACCACAAATTGCTTATTTTTAATTTTTTGTCTACTACATAATAACTGTTGAAACACAATAAGTAGCCAATGCACTCTCCTTTCAGAGACTTTTCTTCACTCCTACCTAAGACTCAGAACCACCTGGCTGTTTTACACGATTCCTTCTAATTCTGTTTTATAAATTAATCCTCTGTTTTGCAAGGGTTAAAAATTTCAAACCTGGGTGCCTAAAGTTAGGGTCCTCCTAAATCCAGATTGAGACTAGCTCCAAAATTGGGAAAGCAGAAAGGTGTCTTGCAGCCATCTTTCCCATCCACCTCAAGTCCTGTGTCAAACACAGCTCAACCAGATGTGAGGACCTGATGCAGCAAAAGAAAGGAATCCAAAGATGGAAGGTTAAACCTGTCACAGCACCATCTCTGGAAGAAAAACAACCTGGCAGAGTGATTAACTGGCACTGATTGTTATACTCGTCTTGCCACAGCAGTGGCATGTTATTGGTTATAAACTACTGCTTACAATAGTTTCTTTCCAAATTCCTTTTAGATGCCAGAGTTCAGCAGTTTATTTGAGATGTTCTTGAACTAAGCTGAGAGTAAGTTCTGCAAAAAATGAATTAATCCATGCTAGGGTGACCAGATCACCCAAGTCAAATATCGGGATGCGGGGGGGGTGGAGGAGGGGAGGAGGGAGTGTGTGATGCGGGGGGAGCGGGGCAAAAAAACAAAAACATACCACCCTTCTTCCACAAGCGCTGGAGGGAAGCCCGGGGGACGCAGGGGAAGCGCGGGGCTGTGGTGAGTGAGAGTCTGGCCTGGCCCCGAGTGCAGGCAGGACTCAGTTGGGTGGTAGGGAGAGTAGGGGGATGGCCCGTGGGGCCAGGCAGCGGCTGTTCTCCCCCCCCGGCCAGCGGGACTCGGGAGCAGCCGCTGCTGCAGCTCCCACTGCCGCGGGGGAGGAAGCGGCCGATGGCGAAGCTCGGCGGCTGCGGCTCTGGCGCCCGGGCCCGAACCCCCCGAGCCGGGGCCTGCTGCGGGGACCCAGCAGCGCGCACGCTGCGTCCAGCCCCTGGCCAGTCGCGTCTGGGCTGCTGCCCAGCTGGTGCTATCCCGCGGTGGCCCCAGAGTGGGGACAGCAGGCCCCAGCCCGCCTGTCCCGCTCAGGTCCTGGAGGGGAACAGGCTCGGGGGGTTCGGGCCCGGACGCCAGAGCCGCAGCCACCGAGCTTGACCATCGGCCACTTCCTCTCCCCGCGGCAGTGGGAGCCGCAGCAGCGGCTGCTCCCGAGTCCCGCTGCCCAGGGGGGGAGAACAGCCGCCGCCTGGCCCCGTGGGCCGCCCCCCTCCTCTCCCTACCGCCCGACTGAGTCCTGCCTGTTCAGGGCCAGGCGGACTCTCACTCACCCCGGCCCTGTGCTTCCCCTGCATCTCTGGGGCCTCCCTCCAGCGCTTGTGGAGGGAGGAGGAATGGTGAGCCTGGGGAAGAGGCAGGGATTCGGGGAGGGAGCCAATGGGGGGAGGAGGGGATGAAGTCGGGGCGGGGGGGCATGAGCACTTCCGGGCTCCGGGCTCTGGAGCATTTCCTTGTTTGTCCAGTGTCCCGACCGCACGTCGGTCGGGATGCGGGACAAACAAGCAAATATCGGGACAGTCCCGATAAAATCGGGACGTCTGGTCACCCTAATCCATGCCCAGTAATTGCTGTTCACATTAAGGCAAATCCATAGTTTCAATTTCTTCTATTTTTTCAATCTGTCCAAAATGCTGCTGCAAAAGTCACTACCTCGCCCACCACTCTTGTTATATATTTATGCATATTATGGTGGTGCCCAATAGCCCTACTGAAGGATCAGGGCTCCTTTATGCTACATGCTTTACAGACAAGTAATGAAGATAACCATCCCTTCCCCAGACAGCTTGCAGACTAGTCATCAGTCAGGATGCAACAGGTGAACGAGACAGGCAAACAAGGTAGGTATGGATTAGAAGGTCATGTAACAATGAAATACATAGACTCCAGCAAGAAAAGTAGAATTTTTAGACCATATTCAGCCCCTTCACTGACTCCTGCCCCTTGCTATCCTGGTCGTACTTAAGCTCCTCATTCTGGCTTTCAAAAGGCTTCACTGCCTGGTCCCTGCCTGCTCTTGTCTCTCCCCACTATCCTCATGGCTCCCCCTGCTCAGATCAAGATGTCCTCTGAATCTACACAGCCTTTCTACCATACTGCCCTAAATGCCTCCCTGGTCCACCATCCCTCCTTTAGGGTCCTTAAACATAGACAGGCATGTGAACTGTAGCCCACACCCCTTCCCTTTGTATTCCACTAATAAGATGTGTACAAGTAACCCACAACTGCGGAAATAAAACAGGTGTTAACTTTGCCATCAGTCACATTGCTTTGTAATTCTCCTCCCACCCCAACCTCCTAGCACCTTGGTTTGTATATTGTCTAGAGAGCAAACTCTGCAGAGTCAGACCTTGTCTCTGAAATCTGTCTGTAAGGCAATTAACATGTTGGAGATATACCAATAATACAGAAGTAATACAGTACTTGTTACTGAGGCATCTTATTTAGAGCTGGAGACTAGGAATCAGCAGACTTGGATTTACGTGAAAGTCAGATAAATAAATAAAGTAAGTTGTTTGGTCATTTACAAAATCTCCAGGCAGGCAGTTGACCACTAGTCATTTTTTGTTCCTGACTCTGCCTTTGGGTCGCTCTATGAATCTTGGCAAGTAAATGAATTTCTCTGTAAATGTAACCATCTTTCAATTGAGGGTAATTATATTTATTCACCTTTATAATGGTGAGATTCTTGATTTAAATCTTTGGGATCCTTGAATGAAAAGTGCTATAACTGAAAGAGGCCCCAATGCTGTAGCTGGCTCCATACAGGCTCAATGTCTGTCTTCAGGAGCTAGTTGTAGCATCTAGGCCCTACTTGTATTTTCTTTTCTTTTCTTTTTTTTTTTCTGGTGTATATTTTGTACACTATTTATTTTATGGTTCACTATTCACTATGGTTCACTGAGATGATGATCTCAGTTCAGATAGCAAAATATATTACCAGACCGCTAAGACTCATTGCTCACATTAACTATTTTTTGGGACTTTCGTTTAGGATATTGCACTGGCTTTTAAAATACTGTTCTTTTAAGTTTATTTTCAGAGATTTTAGTAGTTGGTAAATGGTTTTCAGGATTGATGGATTACTTTGTGATAGCATTATTCACTTATGTTTCTTTTGGTCTATTATTTTGTTGTTCTTATATTTAATCAACTAAATATCTGCACATAAAGTTCACTCAGTAAATTGGTGGTAGAGCTGGAAAGAAATCCCAGAGTCATAACCACAAGGAACACCTCCTTTTCTGCAGCAAATGGCACAAACTATAAATGTATTATTTTTTCTTTAGATTTGACATTTGACTGACCATATAATGATCTTAGTGTACTGATAATAATTAAGTTTTCAATAATCACTCCGTGGCATAAATACAAATGAATTAACTCCACCAACCAGCAGCCTTCAATAATCAAATGGAGGTAACAATTTACCTCAGGCAGCAGATAATAAATTAGAAAAATTCCAGAAAAGCCTCTCATTCCTAGAGCATACTTAGTAACATACCCTCATCCTTCCTCCACAAGCCCTAACTAACAAGAAGTTTTCCTTGCAAAGTATTGGTAGATTATAAGGCCAAAAGGGACAATTATGATCCTCTAGCCTGACCTGAATCACACAAGCCAAAGAACCTCACCCAGTAATTTCTGTTTCAAGCTCATAACTTCTGTCTGAACTACAGCATGTCTTTAAAAAAGACATCCAGTCTTGATTTTAAAGACTTTATAGATATTTCATGTACTCCCATATAAGGGCTATATTCCAAATTTAGAAAAAGTCAAATACTGCAGCCCTGACCCTCAGCTGGGGTAAATGAGTACAGTATCTTTGTTTTCAGTGGAACTATACCTATTGACCCCAAGTGAGAAAACTTTCTACCACAGTGACTTTATATTGGGTGATTACTGAGCAACCTTCAGAACTGTGTGAAAGAATTTCATAGCAACTTTCAGCATGCTGTAACTTTGTTACTATGCCAGTTAGCCTTTTGAGACCTCTCAAATATAATTCAAACTTTACAAATCTAAATTTCTCATCCAAGATGTAGATCATGAACTCAGTAGGTTGGCAATTCTTGCTCACTTGTACAGAGGTCACCAACTTTGCAGTTATGAAGGTATTTCTCCTAGGGGCCTATTGACCTTGCTGGGTTTTCATCTTCTTTTGGAGATAGTGGGTCAGATTTAAATCTGATTTACACCAGTGTATGTCAGTGGGCTACCTCCAGTTACTTACACCACTGTAAATAATATCAGAGCCTGCCTTCTTGAGTAGGCATTGACTGTGATGTTCAGGTGACTGTATACCACATGATCAGTTTCCTGAGACTTCAGGAGGCCAGTGTAGACCTCTGTCCTCCCCATCTTCTTCTTACCTGTTTCTAGTACAAGAGCCCATGAATATTGTTATGTTCACTGCATATACATATAGAAATTAATAAAACCAAATACTCTTGCTGGAAGTTCCATTGTAACACTACTTTATTTCTTAGAATTCAGAACAATAACACACAAGAACCCAAGAACAGAGTTTGTGATATACGGCTAGGTCTACACTACCCACCTGAATCGGCGGGTAGAAATCGACCTCTCGGGGATCGATTTATCGCGTCCCGATGGGACGCGACAATCGATCCCCAAATCGACGCTCTTACTCCACCAGCGGAGGTGGGAGTAAGCGCCGCCGACAGAAAGCCGCAGAAGTCGATTTTGCCGCCGTCCTCACAGCGGGGTAAGTCGGCTGCAATACGTCGAATTCAGCTACGCTATTCACGTAGCTGAATTTGCGTATCTTAAATCGACTGCCCCCTGTAGTGTAGATGTACCCTTAGATGAGAAATTTTTTTGAGACTAATATTTTCCTGTTAATGGAAAGTCAAAGAAGGTTCTCTAATAGGAGGCTGAAAATCTTAAAATCCCAGCTCTGCAATTCAGCAAATCACCAATAACTAAGGATTCTGGGTTTGTTGTGGTGGGAGCCTTGCAGGCATATCTGACATGAATGCATAGAGTCATCCTTCCACACTTCCTGCCCGCTTCATTCTTGCCAGCAGGTAAAGGATGAACTTTTCCAAGAATCTCAATCCCTTGTCTGCTCAGAAGAGCGGAGTAGGCCTGGAAAGACAGCATGATGTGTGTCTTCTAGCCTACAGCTGTATTTGAATGTCAGTTAACATCTCTGACCTCCAGTTTTACCCCCAGGAAAACTGGAATAATAATGCATGCATTTGTAATGCCTAGACCACCCCTGACAAGTGTTTGTTTAATGTGTTCTTAAAAATGTCCAGTGGTGGGGATTCCACAACCTCCTTTGGTAACCTATTCCAGTACTTAACTATCCTTATAGCTAAGAGTTTTTCCCTAATAACTAACCTAAATATCCCTTGCTGCAGATTAAGCTGATTTATTTCTTGTCCTACCTTCAGTGGACATGGAGAACAACTGATCACCATCTTCTTTATAAATAGTCTTCAAATATGTGAAGGACTGTATAAGATCCTCCCTCAGTCTTCTTTTCTCAAGACTAAACATACTCAGGGTTTTTTTCTTAACCTTTCCTCGTAGGTCAGGTTTCCTAAACCTTTTATCATTTTTGCTGTTTTGTTCTGGACTCTCTCCAGCTTGTGCACATTGTTCCTAAGATGTGTCATGCAGAACTGGACACAGTACTCCAGCTGAGGCCTCACCAAGGCTGAGTTGAGTGGGACAATTACCTCCCATGTCTTACATACAAGACTCCTGTTAATACACCCAGAATTATATTAGCCTTTTTCATAACTGGCTCATATTCAATCTCTGATCCACTATAAACCCCAGCTCCTTTTCTCCAGTGCTACGGTCTAGTCAGTTATTTATCCCCATTTTGTATTTGTGCATTTGATTTTTCCTTTCTGAGTGTAGTACTTTGCACTTGTCTTTATTGAATTTCATTTTGTTGACTTCAGACCAAATTTCCAATTTATCCAGGTACCTTTGAATTCTAATCCTGATCCCCAAAGTGATTTCAATTCCTTCTGGCTTGGTGTCATCCATAATTTTTATAAGCATACCGTGCACACCATTATCCAAGTCATTCATGAAAATATTGACTAGTGCTAGGTCTAGGACAGACCCCTGCATGACCTCATTAGATATGTCCTCCCAGTTTGACAGTGAACAGAATGTTAGGAGAAATATTTAATTTACTCATTACAACAATGTGCATCACCTCAGTCTCATTTTGTTGACAATCAAAAAATTGGGGGGGGGAATAAACTAATTTGAAGACACAAAGAATTATTTCTACTTCTGTTTATGAGGCAAGTAAAAGCAAATCTCTCCAATGTATCCCTCCCTACCATGGCTTCCTTTGGCTGTTTTTAAAAGCACAATAGCACTTTGAAATGCGGTTGTTCACTGTAGCTGAAAGAGGGAATGATATAACAATATCTAATATTTTAATTTGACTTTCTAAGCACAGCTGTGCTATAATAGCTCACATCTCACTTGTAGCACACGCCAGACAACCTCTTTTTGTGAGGAGCAGCCTAGTTATTTCAGCCTCAGTCTCTCTGCCCAGTAAACCCCATCTGAGACGTAAAACACTTTGTGATGCTTATCAATATTTCAAACATGCTGTGCAATAGCTAAGTATTATGGGCAGCATACCAAATATGGCAAGAATGTGTTGACTATCCCATTTTCCTTCCTGATTGCTCTTCCTCTGGGGATACAGTTTGACTCATGCCTTGTATATGCTGGTAATTACCCAACTGCAGCCATTAGTGTAGTTTTACTTTGTGCAAACACCTAATGCAGATAAGGAAATTTTCAATGGTGGCGCTTAGCCCTGCTTGAAATAAAAGAGAACTCCCCCTCTACCCAAGGAGTTTGCGCTGGGGCAGCCATACTAATGGTTGAAATCAGGGGCAATTCCCGTTGTAGACAGTGCCTGGGACACATTAAAATGGAGCTATCAGAATCCACAGGTGTTCTCATCTCTATTACACCATAGACTGAAGAACTGGCGCTTGCCCTGACTTTTAGATTTTCCCCCAACTGTGTATTTTTCTCCAAAGGAAGATAATAATAATACCTAGTCCTTATGTAGTGCTTTTCATCAGTAGATCTCAAAGCACTCTGTAAAGGAGGTCAGTATAATTATCCTCATATTATGGATGGGCAAAGAGAGGCACAGATGCTTTTCTATACTTCGTAATAATTAAATTTTAGATCTCTAAGTATCTTTACTTTTCTCCCTCCAAAAAAAAAATTGACTCAAGAGGTCACTCCTCATCCCAGATAAAGGAGAAGCAACAGTTTTAAGAGCTCCAGATATTTTTTATAGTGTCATTGATCACTGAATATTTAGCAATGAAAATCTGGTAGCAGTTAAGCATACTGTTTCCTTTCCCAAAGGCAATGGAATATGTTTAGAATAGAACAGAGGGACATTTCAAAATATTTTCTATAAAAATATCCTCCTCTTCACTCTTGCTGCCACTTCTTACTGCTTGCTTTGCCTGCAGGTAAGCGGTAGCAGTCAGATGGAGACATTATTTTGATATGAGTAGCAATCATTTTATTTTAATTAATAAGTATTCACCTGTTCAGATGGACAGAAATCTTTTTCAGGGCTAGAAAGAATTGAAAATTAACATCCACTGGTCTTCAGCTAATCTCAGTATCTTTTTTTGTATTTTATCTTTTCCAATTAAATTAGCTGATTATGACATTGCTGAGTCTGTGGCAAATCTCAGTAATAATGAGTTAATGCTCATGGAATTTCAGTAGAGAAGGAGCTTGTTGTTATGCTGAATTCCTGGCTTCTCAGTGGCCAACTTCAGGATTGCAAATAGGCAACTTCTTGCAGGGAGATTTTTACCAGGGCATAGGAGATAACATTACTAAATATATTTCTGGTGTTGTTTGTGCGTGCACGTGTGTGTGTTCATGTGCATGTGCATAATATGTGCATAAAAATAACAAACATTTCCTCCTGTGTGTATACATATATACACATCTGTGTATGTGCATGTATACACACACACACACATATGTATATGTATACACACAGCAAAAAAATTTTATTTACATAGATATTATATGTGCATGTGCACATGGGCACACACACACACTTGTCTGCTGCAAACAATCAGCTAAGATTATGACAAATTAACTTTCATTATATCTGACTATTACCTAAAACCAAGCAAAGAAAGTGGTCAGGGGAGCTTTGTGCAAAGGAAGGACTGCTCCAAAATCCAAATCTGGGTACCCCTCTCCTCTACCCCAGGTTTCTCTGTCCTCCCAAGCCTTCTTCACTGCTTCTCAACATTCAGCTTTTTATTCTCCTTCTTCCTATTTTCCCCTCACCTTAAACTCTTCCACTCACCTGTGCTACTCCCAACGACTTTAGTTCCATCACCTCCATACTAATTAGTTATATTCTCTATCCAGCCTGACTGGGCAGCAGTTACCCTCCCTCAGCCATGTTCCCTTTCCCCTCCCCTGCTAGCCTTAAAGGAGGAGTGCAAAGTAATACTGAGTCCTCCATTGGGGGACTTTCAGCTGCAGGATGATGAAGTAGGTTTAGAATTTCCCCAAATGTAGTTCTACATTCCCTATGCTGCAGCAGTGGAATTACTGTTGATTCCTCATGACTAGTCAGCAATAACATCCTCTCTGCAATAGTACTGTATGAGGCAATATGATCTAGAGCTAGAGCAGTGGTTCGCAAACTTTTTTTCCGCGGACTACTTGAAAATTGCTGAGGGTCTCGGCGGACCACTTAATGATCTTTCCAAATGTTGTTTGTACCATTAGCTAACTATTGTAAAGCGCTTTATAAAAAAAACGTAATAATAAACTTGTTGTGTTCTACAAATAAAAGCACATGACTCATATTTTAATATCAATAGTCTTACTTTTCTAATGGGATGTATGTGCCCTCTCTCTCACACCGTGGCAGCCCCTAAGCTGGGGCTGGGAAGGAGGGGGTATCTCCCCCACCACAGCAGCCCCTGAGCTGAGGCTGGGAAGGAGGGGCATCTCTCCCCAGCAGCTGCAGCCCTGGAGCTGGGGAAAGTCACCTCTTTTTCTGGCTGCCGCAGCCCTGCATGTCCCAAATTCCCCCCACCCTCTCTTCTCACCCCACTCCCCCTCCTACCTACCTCATATTCCCCCCAAGGCCACCACCTCACCTTACATGTGCACCTTCTCCAGGGTCCAGGCACCTAATTAGTGGAACCACGCCTGCGTGGCTCCACTAATTAGGTGGGTGGCCTTTTATTTTTCGTGTGCAGCCTCCCAGGCATGCACCTTAGAGGGAACTAACCGCGGACCACCTGAATGGAGCTCCACAGTTTGAGAACCTCTGATCTAGAGGCCTGGTCGTGGAATTGGGAGTCAGGAGCTCCTCACTTCTGATCCCAGCTCTGCTGTTTGGCCTTGGAGAAACAAACAGATTCCCCCATCTATAAAATGTGGGTAATAATAAGGAACCTATTGTACCTCCCTGGCGGGGGTGCTCTGAGGACTAGAGAGTCTGTCAATGCTATTTTTATAAAGCACTTGTGCAGCCACAAAGCATTGTGAAATCACAGCACTATTGGAATGTCAAATGGTTCAAGTTATGATACACAGAATGAATATGCATTGCTAGAATAAGTGTTTGCAAGTATTTTGTCAATGTTTACAAATCCAGATTATATTTTAATTATCGTAGGAGTGTAGTTTGGTTTGTTAGCTATGTTGTTTCTTCCCCCACAGCACAATCTACTGTGTGGGTTTTGATATATTTATTTAGATGATTACTTAAAATCACAGCCTTAGTGTTTCCACCTATGTTAAGATCAGTTACTCTGGACTAGATCGTCTGAGGTTGCAAGTGCTCTCCATTCCCATTGAAATCAGTGCCTCATGTTCATGGTGCCACAACATCTGAGTCATTACCAGGAGCTTAGCTGTTCTGTTTTGAACATGTATGAGAAGCTGTCCAAAAAAATGCTAAATATAGCAAAAAGCTACACGATATTTTAGCTGAGAACACACTCACACACAAGTTTGGAATGTCTGAAACTGTGAATAATGTAAAAGTTCATGCTGTATTAATTGATGAAAATATCATTCATACATTATCATTCAGGAATCAATATGCAAAGCCAAAAGCAAAATTGCTTTGTGGGATGTTAGATGAAAGAAACACCTTAATGACTTTTGAAAGGCTTTGTCTAGTCTCATAAGCTGGAATGCACGCTGTCCCCGATCATTGAGAAAAGAGCTTCAAGTTTAGGTTCCCGAAATCAAAGCTGACAGTACAATTTATAATTCTGCCTTCCTTCTGAAACGGGATTGAGACTTTGAAGCTGCAGACTGTTCCAGGGTGGTACAACTGAGACTGAGCAGCAATAAGAAATGATTGCCCTGTGATAAATATGAACTACAGGGAACCTCATATGAATGAATGTTTGTCTCTTGCATTTTGGAGAGTGTTCATCATGTTCATTGTGTAGCATTTCGTACTGGCGATCCTCGAGATCCATGTCAAATCCCCAGTTGTGAGTTTCTATGCTCCATTTCATTTCTGTCTGACATATTCCAGATTAATCCTTTTTTTGCCCTGTGAAATGATGGGTAGGTCTTATGTGCTTTAAGTGTATCAGTCACTTAACATGAACAGCATACAGAACTCATTGTAGCAGTGGGAGTTTATGAGGCTGAGACCTTGGCTTTAATATCCAATGTCCTGTTGCCTTCCATTCACTTGCAAATCTGGCATTTAGGGCATTGAAAGAAGGTTGCAGGGGCAAGGAGCACTCACCTTTTGAGCACCTCCTGATGCCTGCGGTACTGCAGGCCTTTTCCCACTCCTAACACCCCCCGTAGGTTGTCGACCTCACTTGAAGGATCTTCAGGGCCTTGGATTTCCAGAAGGGTCAGACAATCAAAATTAACCTCTCTCAGGGACCAAAGAGCCCCTTCACTCTGGCTTCCCAGCAAGCCTTGTCCCCTTCTCAGGGTTTACACCATTTCACTGGTGGTTGACGGGGGGAACCCAGGCCGGTCCTCTACTCTAGGTTCCAACCCAGGAACCCTATAAACAGCATTCACGTGTCTCTCACTTCATTTTGTTGCTGCTACTTCTCTGGGCCTCTTCCCACCTGGCCTCTTTATTTTCACCCCTTACCTCAGGGTTAAAGTTCTCGGTCCTCTCTATCTCAGCTTAAGAAAATACAGCCAGAACCAAACTCTGGTTATTTTTGAGTTCTTGTGGCTACAGAGGAGCACCCTTCCTTGCCCCTGTGGTAGCAGTTTGGTTCTTGGCTGGGAAGGCCCCACAGCTCCTTTTATCTTAGCCTGCTGGACTCTGGTTGGCTGCATCCATGAGGCCTCCCTAGGCAGGCCCATCTTTGCTGCTCCTTTCCTGGGGCTGGGTGTAGTAGGACTGGTGAGACCTGACTTTGAATACTGTGTGTAGTTTTGGTCTCCCGTGTTTAAGAAAGAAGAATTCAGACTGGAACGGGTGCAGAGAAGGGCCACTAGAATGATCAGAGGAATGCAGAACCTGTCTTATAAAAGGAAACTTAAGACTCTTGGCTCGTTTAGCCTAATCAAAAGAAGGGTGAGGGGAGATATGATTGCTCTGTATAAATACATCAGAGGATAACTACCAGGGAGGGAGAAGAGTTATTTAAATTAAGGGCCAGTGCTGGCACAAGAACAAAGGGCTATAAATTGGCTATCAACAAGTTTAGGCTTGAAATTAGAGGAAGGTTTCTAATGATCAAAGGAGTGAAGTTCTGGAACAGTCTTCCAAGGGGAGCAGTGGGGACAAAAAAACCCAACTGGTTTCAAGACTGATCTTGATATGTTTATGGAGGAGATGGTATGAGGAAGTAGCCTACAATGGCATGCGGCCAACCTGAGACTCCTAGTAGCAAATATCTCCAATGGCCGGAAATTGTAACTCAGAGCCCTTCCTATCTAGAGTCCTATAGTGAATTCTTTCCCAGATGGTGGTGGGTCTTGCTGACATGGTTAGGGCCTAACTGATCACCATAGTTGGGGTCGAGAAGGAATTTTCACCCAAGTCAGAGTGGCAGAGACCCTGGGGGATTCTCACTTTCCTCTGCAGCATGGGGCATGGGTCAATTGCTGGGTTGAAAAAGAGTAAATGGTGGATACTCTTTAACTTGAACCCTTTAAGTCATGATTTGAGGACTTCAATAACTCAGCTAGAGGTTACAGGCATACTACTGGAGTGGGTGGGGGAGGTACTGTGGCCTCTGATGTGCAGGAAGTCAGACAAGGTGATCTCAATGGTCCTTTTCGGCCTTAAGGTATATGAGTCTGAGATATTTGTTCCTCATGCCTGATATCAGATATGAAATCCAAAACAATGGAGTAATACTTCATCTTGTTTACACTGTTAATAAATGCACCTGTTACCTTTTGAAATAAGCCCTACAATACAAAATGATTTCATTTTGAAGTTAAATTATGGTATCTGTCTTCTTTAGCAAAGAACTGTCTTACATGTTCCTTCATCACAGTGTCAAATTTAGCCATTAACTCGACTTGGCCTAAGAAGTTTCCATTTCCATACCAGTTACATTTTTCCACGGCTCCACAAAATGCTAGGTTCCATTCAGCTAAGTGAAGAATAACGGCCACAGTTCTTTCAAATACACCTCACAAATGTTGTCTCTCAATTTCGAGCAATGATTATGACGTCTGGTCAATTGCAGATTCAATTTTCAGTCGTAGTGCCAATTCTCTCCACTTCACCATATTTCCAATGTGAAGAACATGGGTTTTCTCATGAATTTTGAGAGGATTACCACCATAAATGAGACTATGTTTACCAATGCCAAATACTTTGCAATAAAAAAAAAATGCATCCACTTTACTTGACTACATGAGCCAGTGCAGTTGTATATTTTCTCCATTTTTTTATTTTCTTCCATCGTGGCTTGGAAAACTTTTACCTTTAATTTGCAACGGTCCATGTTTCATTGTGGTTATTCTTGTTTTGTCATCTATGAACTTGGACCATGTTGGGGGGGGATCACTGATGTTAAAAGGGATACTGGAATTAGTGGCACGTCTTCCGAGTTGTGGCCACTCTCTCCCACTGGTTGCGATATAGCGTTGTAAGTGTCAGATGTTTTTTGCTCCTTATTTTCTTTGTGTACTTCTAGGCTTTTTTCTTGATTGGTTTCCTGGACTGATTCTACATTCAAAGAAGTGTCAGGAGTCAAAAACCTCTCAAGTGCATCTTTATGTCTCTTAATCTGCTTCTTTTTCTCTTTTTTCCTTTTTTGCTGCACCTGATGAAAATTTTCTAAAACTTCCTGACATCTTGAGGGACAGGGCCCAGCTGTGCAAATGTTTAGTGCTAGAGGGCAAAAATGGGAGTGAGGTGATGCACATCCAGCCCCTCCCCCCACCCTTTTTTTACTCTTTCTCATTATAATACAATATCAAGAGGACATTCAACTAAATTAAAAGGCCAGAAACTCTGTCACAGAAGAGTGAGGGAAATAGAAACTGATTAGATTTCCGCCACACTCTCATACCCCTATTCTTACCTGATGTTACAGGGCTGGCTCTCTTCTCCTGTTTCCTTTTGGATTTGGCTTGTAGGCCTGCTCACCTTAAATCACCAAAAGCAGTTATCTTTTGTGGACAGAGCCTAGGGTGACCAGACAGCAAGTGTGAAAAAATCCGGACAGAGGGTGGGGGGTAATAGGAGCCTATATAAGAAAAAGCCCCAAATATTGGGACTGTCCCGATAAAATCGGGATATCCTGTCACCCTAACAGAGCCTCTCCAGCAGTTCTTGAGTGGCATGGCCTAGAAATTATTTGAAAGGTCCTGCAGTGATGGCCCTTTAACACTCAGGGGCTGGGACCTCAGGGTGCAGTAACCTAATCTAAAATCCCAGACAGCAAATTAGCTGGCTATTACTATTTGAACTGACAAAATTACATCCTAATAAGGGCTTGTCTGCACGTGAAAGTTAATTTGTATTAAGGTAGAATGTGAATTTAAAGCAAAATAGTTATTTAGAATAACTCCATGTGTGGACACTCTTATTCTGGAATAATTCCATGTGGAGAAAAATCCTTAGTAACCTGGAAGCATTTCTCAGTCATTCAGTATGGCAACATCATACCTATAAGACGGAGGTTCACGTTAATGAGTCTGTGAGGTGGGCCTGATATAATAACCTAGGTATTATTAGGGTGACCAGATGTCCTGTTTTTAAAGGGACAGTCCCTTTTTGGGTACTTTTTCTTATATAGTCCCCTATTACCCCCCACCTCCGTCCCGTTTTTTCACGGTTGCTATCTGGTATCCCTAAGTATTAGCTACTCAAATATGCAAGGTCAAAAGCCAACTGGCAACTGATTCTTATTTGTCCTGCCAAGGATGTACAAATGTACAGTATGTGAGACACAGCAGAGGTAATGTTGTGCAAGAACAATTAATTTGCTCCTAGCGCAATCAGTCCAAATAGTAAAGGCATTTGCAAAAGGAAGTTTCCTGTTCCAATGCGAATAACTAACTGGCAAGCTGTAACCACTCAAGACTGAAAGGCCAGCTACCAATTAGTTGCCATTTGTTCCTCAAAAGGTTTACAGATTCCCTGCGGGCTGGATAGGAACTGTTTTGCAGGAACAATTAATTTATTACTGTGACAACCAGTAGAAATAGAAGGCTCTGCTGACCAGAAATATTGTGGTCTGTTCCTGTGCAAATAACCAACTGGTGTCCAGCTGGACAGTGGCCATTCCTGTTGAAAAGCACAACAGAGAGCTAAAGCTTTATCCCTCTTTGCTTTTATTTTTCCTGCTGAATAGGGAAGAAATGTATTTTATTGATATGAAATGTATTTTTGTTTACTAAAGTCTGTATGAGGCAATTGACTTAGACATGGCTGTGCAAATGACTAGTGGTCAACTGCCTGCTGGGAGATTTTGTAAACGGCCAAACAACTGACCTTAACTTATCTGAGCAGTATCCGACTTTCATGTATAGAACTTATTATTTATTTATCTTATAGCAACCCCCAGAGGCTCAACTCAGGGCTCTGTTGTGTTATAGTAAGATGTGTGGTGTTATATAGTAGAGACAATCCCTGCTCTAAAGAATTTACAATCTTGTAATTGCCATTTTTTCCCACCGATTGGCGCGTGGGCAGTCCTGCCTAGTGGTGGGAGCAGTAGCTGTCAGGCCTAGTGGTCAGGAACCAGAAGCCAGATCCAAGGGTCAGAGCTGAAGTCAGGAACCAAGCAGGACAGGAACAAGGCTGGGAACAAGGCAGGCACAAGAGCAATCAGAGATGCAGACATAAGCTGTCAGTCTAATGCTGCTGCTGGGTTTTTAAGAGCACATCTGTTGGTTCCTCCAGCCACTTGGGTGGTCTGGCCAATCAGGCGATTCAGCAGTGAGTCTTCTCTGGCTCACTAGGGAGGTGGAACTAGCTTGTCTCAGGCCTTGGCTACACTTGCGAGTTACAGCGCTGTAAAGGCTCCCCCAGCATTGTAACTCACTCCCCGTCCACACTGGCAAGGCATTTGCAGCGCTGTATCTCCGTGGTTGCAGCGCTGCATGTACTCCACATCTCCGAGAGGAATAGCGAGTGCAGCGCTGCCGCTGCAGCACTGCAGTGCCAAGTGCGCCGCCCAATGCGCTGTGACTGGCCTCCAGAATTATTCGGCAGTATCCCACAATGCCTGTTCTAGCCACTCTGGTCATCAGTTCAAACTCTACTGCCCTGGCCTCAGGTAACCAACCATGTGACCCACCCTTCACATTCCCCAGGAATTTTAAAAATCCCCTTCCTGTTTGCTCAGCCCGGCGTGGCATGGAGTGCTATCAGCGAATCTTTCCAGGTGACCATGCCTCCATGTGCCAAGTGAGCCCCAGCATGGAGCAATGGCGAGTTGCTGGACCTCATCAGTGTTTGGGGGGAGGAAGCTGTACAGTCCCAGCTGCGCTCCAGCCGTAGGAATTACGATACCTTCGGGAAGGTATCAAAGGACATGATGGAAAGGGGCCATGACCGGGATGCCCTGCAGTGCAGGATTAAAGTGAAGGAGCTGCAGAGTGCCTACCACAAAGCCCGCGACGCAAATGGTCGCTCAGGTGCTCCCCCCGCGACCTGCCGATTCTACAAAGAGCTGGATGCGATACTTGGGGTTAACCCCACCTCCACGCCAAGCACCACCATGGACACTTCAGAGTCGGGAGTGGGGGGGCAGGAGGAAAATGGGAGTGATGGTGGTAGGCCAGATGGAGACACCCCGGAATCTCTGGAGCCATGCAGCCAGGAGCTCTTCTCAAGCCAGGAGGAAGGTAGCCAGTCACAGCGGCCGGTACTTGGTGGAGGACAAACAGAAGAGCAGGTTCCCAGTAAGCGTTTTTTTGCGGGGGGGGAAGGAATATTTTTGGTGCGGGCTCTTTGGGAGATGCATGCCTAGATGCGGAATAGTGCATTGATGTGGTTTATCACATCGCGGTAATCGGCCTCGGAAATCTCCTCGAATGTCTCATCCAGAACGTGTGCAATGCGTTTGGGCAGGTTTATCAGGAGAGCCACAGTGGTCCTTGTCCTTGCCAGGCTAACTTGTCCGTGCCACTGTGCCGCGAGGGGACCATTGCTGCACACAGGCAAGCTGCATATGGGCCAGGGCGGAAGCCACATTGCAGTAGAAGACCCTCCCTTGCTTCCCAGGTCACCCTCAGCAGCGAGATATCGTCCAGGACAAACTCCTGTGGAAAATGTTAGGACAGTGTTCAATGTAGGTGCTCCCTGAAGCTGTTGGCTCTCTCCAAGGCACAGAAAGCCAGAGGACAGTGCAGCCCTGAAACAATCAGTCCCCCTTACTCACCAGTTTGAGGCTCCCATGGGATATGTGTGCTCTGTTTCAGACGGGAAAATTATGCTATTGTGTAGACCCTGTGTGTTTTCTACTCCGTAAGTGCTGGGGGAATCATTACTCTGTCTGGTATAAACAATGCTGCCTCTGTTAAATGTTGCATTTTGCCTATACAGCTGCATCAACCTTGAGAGCTCAGCCATCCCTCTTATCACCTGCTCAGAGACTGCAAAGACTCAGGAAGAGACCGTGAAAAAACAAAGAAGACATGCTGCAAGAAGTGATGCGGCAATATATTAAAGAGAATGAGAAAGCACAGAACTGGAGGGAGAGAGAAAGCAGGATCCGCCAGGAAAACACAGCGCACCAGCGGCAAAGCACCATGCACCAGCAGCAAAGCACTGATAGACTCATAAGCATCCTGGAGCGCCAAGCAGATGCTATCCAGGAGCTGGTAGCCATGCAGAAAGAGGAGCAGTACCACAAACACAAATGCCACCCCCTCCTACAGCCCTTGTCCCAAAACTCTTTCCGTTGTGCCCCACTGTCACCTCCAACCCACTTTCCCCAACTTCCGTGTTCTTCACGCCACCCGCTGCCTCCAACACCAGTATCTTCACCACCCAGCCCTGAAAACCACAACTCTTACCCTCTGCACTTAACCCCCTCACCATGAAGTATAGCTGTCCTGAAGTGCAGCACTCACTGCACAGCACACCAGACAGGACATACGCGAATCTGTGATTGTACTGTTCCCCACTCCACCCCCTTGTTTCTTTTCAATAAATAATTTTTTTTTCTTTTCAATAAATGGATTTTTTGGCTTTGAAAACATTCTTTATTATTGCATAAAGTAAAAGACTCCTTAGCCCAGGAAATAAACAGGCACTACAAGTCTGCTTGTCTGCTTAGCAGACACTGATTCCTAAAGATTGGAACTACTGCTCTTCACTCCCGTGCAGGGCACCAGATATCAATGCTGGTTTTCAGCCTCAAATTGCTCCCTCAAGGCATCCCTAATCCTTGCAGCACCACGCTAGGCCCCTGTAATAGCCCTGCTCTCTGGCTGTGCAAATTCAGCCTCCAGGTGTTGAACCTCGGAGGTCCATGCCTGAGTGAAGCTTTCACCCTTCCCTTCACAAATATTATGGAGGGCACAGTACGCGGATATAACCGCGGGGATGCTGTTTTCAGACAAGTCCAGCTTCCCATACAGAGATCGCCAGCAGCCCTTTAAACGGCCAAAGGCACACTCCACAGTCATTTGGCACCGGCTCAGCCTGTAGTTGAACCATTCCTTGCTGCTGTCAAGGCTCCCTGTGTAGGGTTTCATGAGCCATGGCATTAATGGGTAAGCGGGATCTCCAAGGATCACAATGGGCATTTCAACTTCCCCTACCATGATCTTCCACTCTGGGGAAAAAATTCCCGGCCTGTATCTTCCTTGAACAGCCAAGTGTTCCGAAAGATGCGTGTGCCATGCACCTTTCTGGGCCAGCCTGTGTTAATGTCAATGAAACGCCCACGGTGATCCACAAGCGCCTGGAGAACCATAGAGAAATGGTTAACGTACTCGGATTCTAGGTGGGGTGGTGCCAGAATAGGAATGTGCGTCCCATCTAGTGCCCCTCCACAGTTAGGGAACCCCATTTGTGCAAAGCCATCCACTATTTCCTGCACGTTACCCAGAGTCACGGTTCTTCTGAGAAGGAAGTGATTAATGGCCTTGCAAACTTGCATCAACACGATTCCAACGGTCGACTTTCCCACTCCAAACTGGTTTGCGACCGACTGATAGCTGTCTGGAGTTGCCAGCTTCCAGATTGCAGTAGCCACCCGCTTCTCCACTGGCAGGGCAGCTCTCAATCTCATGTCCTTGCGCCGCAGGGTGGGGGCGAGCTCCTCACACAGTCCCATGAAAGTGGCTTTTCTCATCCGAAAATTCTGCAGCCACTTCTCGTCATCCCAGACTTCCATGACGATGTGATCCCACCACTCGGTGCCAAAGGTGGATGGAAACAAAGGGATTTCTGGGATGCGAAGCGATGCATCACGGGGCATTGGGACAGGACGCAGAATCCCTCTCATCCACGCCCCCTTCCCACAACCCATGGCGTCAGAATGGGAAAAGGTGCTCTATGGGATAGCTGCCCATAATACACCACTCCCAATAGCGCTGCAATTGCCACAAATGTGGCCACGACAGTGCGCTGGGCAGCTGTCAGTGTGACAGACTGCAGCGCTTTCCCTACTCAGCTGCACGAAGTCAGGTTTAACTCACAGCGCTGTACATCTGCAAGTGTAGCCAAGGCCTCAGGCTCAACTGCAAGCCCTAATTCCTGACCTTTTTTGCCATGCAAGGTAACTGTAAATAGGCCTCAATTCAACAAAGCATTTACGCACATATTTAAGTTAATCACTGTCCAACAAAGCACTTAAGCACTCATTTAAGCCCTGCTGAATGCACAAAATAATAACTAATGGAGATAGGATAACCATCTACAAACGTGTGAAAGATGTAAACAGCAAGGAGGAAGAGGAATTATTTAAGGACTTGTTTAATTAGTTCAAGGAAGTAAGACCTGGTCAACACTTAAAACTTAGGTCGATCTGGCTATGTTGCTCGGGGTGTGAAAAAGTCACTTTCTGAGAGACATAGTTAAGTTGACCTAAGCCCTGGTGTAGACACCGATCATGGAAGAATTCTTCTGTCAACCCAGCTGCCATCTCTCAGAGAGGTGGATTAACTACAATGATACAAAACCCCCTTCCATCGCTGTAGCAAGTGTTTGCACTACTGCAGCACCACATCAGCATGCCACAGGTCCATAATTGTGCCACTGTAGCATCTATAGTGGAGACATAGCCTACATTAGGGGAACAATTAGGTTGAATAGTAAGGAGAGTATCACAATAGCAAGACTTATTTAACTATGGAATAGTCTTTCCAATAAAATGGAAGAAGCCAAATGTTATTTAATGAAAATGACACAGGAGAATACTCCGAATAATCCTGTATTGGCCAGTGATTGACACGCTGGGACCTGATAAATATTTCCCATCTGTAATGTTTATGAGTCTGTTAAAATTATTTTATTGATAATGAACTGAAAGAAATGCATGTTTATGACTTGCATTGTTTGCTATTAAAATTCAACATTGGCCAAAAGGTATCACAGTTTAATTGAGACAATGCAGTTATTTCCTATTCTAAGCAGAGAGAAAAACTCTGGTGTCTCTGATGTTGTATTGGAATTGTAAGAAAGTGCTGACTTTGTAATGCAGTATAACTGTAATGCAGTGGAAACATTGTTCAAGATCAGTGGAGTGCATCTTTGATAAAGGATTGCCCCATAATGCTGCAAGGTAATTGAAGTTTTAGTTTATCTGCTGTGGGCAAGCTGAAGCTGCCTCAGACTGTTGTGAATGTTTTCTAAGTTTTGTCTTTACAATATTGATCGATTATATTATATTATATTATATTATATTATATTATATTATATTATATTATATTATATTATATTATAAATAAATAATAGGTTCTATATGTGAAAGTCAGATAAATAAAGTAAGTTGTTTGGCCATTTACAAAATCTCCCGGCAGGCCGTTGACCACTAGTCATTTGCACAGCCATGTCTAAGTCAATTGCCTCATACAGACTTTGACTTGGAAGCCCCTGCTTCTGAACTCTTCTGTATGAATGCAAAACTTTATTTGTACTGCTGTAAAATGGTACAATAAAGGGTTTAGCAGATGCATATTTGTCGTCATGCAGAAACAGAAATCAAAAGACCAGATTTCAGCCCTGGGGTGTGCACCCATGGCTCCCGTTGAAATCAATGTGGTAAGTAATATGGCTTAATTGACAGGAGCTGTGGTTGCATCCCAAGACAAAATGAATTCTTCCTTTCCATGTTTACATGCGATATTTATAGATAGTCTCACATACAGGTGACTTTTTAAATTTTTACTCCTTTCTTTAAATGTTGTTTTATTTTAAAATAAACATGCTGGTTTGGTAGTGCTTGAAGCTTAGTATGTTAAAGGAACCTGAGACTTCCCTTATGTGGGAGGACAAAAACCAGCTGTGAAAGCACTGGCAATTTTGTCTTCTACATTTGAAAGGCAAAGGTGACAGGGAAACCAGCGATGTGCTGCTGCTGTAGCTTTCAGCTCATTCTATCGCCTTCGTTTTCCACATAGTGATTAACATGAACATTTTCCTGTGCTCCAGGCTGTCTTGGTTGTCCACATGATCAGCCCAATTGCTCAGTCGTAATGCAGGCGAAACTCCAACTGAATTCAACCTTAATATGGCTAATTGTATTAAGAGTAAACTGTTTCAGTTTTAATATCTTTTACATTGTAAGGGAACAAATATAATATATAGAATCTGATACTGCTCAAACCAATTTTACACCAGTGTAACTTCTTTTACCTCAGTGCAGTTACTCCAGATTTACATCAGTACAACAAAGAGCAGAATCAGGCCCATTTGTCTAAAATGTAGAGCACTTCAGGAAGGCTGATATTCATTTCAAACTGGAGTGGGGGGATGTTGATATGAACATGAATAGTCTTCCTAGTGATCCATTACTGACCTGTGAGCCTGATCCTGTAGACCTTTGCTCAAGTGGGAAGTCTTTACTCATGTGCACATTCTAATGACTACAATACTTGGGTGAGTAAGAAATATTGGCTTGTGTAAGGTTATTCAGGATTGGTGCCTGCGTTTGTGGGGAGGAAGCATATCTGTGAACTGTAATTTACACCAGACATTGCTGTGTTTGTTTTAACAGATCTGTTTGTGCAGATCTGGCTGGGGGAGGGGGTTTCTGTGATCATTGTTTCTGCCAGATATGGCCAATTATCAGTTTATGCATCTGCACCCTTACTTTTATGTATATCTAACTGTTTGGTTTATATACCTGTCCCTCATACTACCTAGCCAACCCAGGATGGGCATCTTAGCTATTTATTTTTAAATTAAAGAACAGATCACGTTTTATTGAAAAAAAAAATCAATATATTTTGGAAAACATTTGAGAGTCTTACCAAAACAATGTGATTTGGGACCATTCCCTCAAAGCATTCATAATTCATCACATATAAAGAATTGCACTAGATACCAAACTGTACTGCACAGATGGTTACTAAAGTAATGCCATTGTCATCTTAATTTTTATAAAAGTCTACAGCAGGCCACCCATGATTAACAGTCTGATTCCTCACAACAGCACAGCACAGCTGGTCTGGGTCAATATCATGTAATGCATTGATCAGACAGAGCCGACCGACTCACTTCTGGAATGGATAAGGTGTCAGTACTCAGCAGACCAACAGGGCACAGGAAAAGTGCACATATCTCAGCCCAAGATTCTCTCTCCATTGTTATGGTTCTACCCTACCGATCCATATGGTCAGATTACCACTGCCTGGCATTGAACATAGACCAGAACAATGCCTGAGATTAGCATTGTACAACAAATACAATATCCTCAGCTGAGACTGCCGGCTTGAGACAGTTTAGGGCAATGGTCCCCAAATTGGGGGGGTCAGGATTCCCGAGAGCAGCCCCCAGCCCATATCCTTGCCCCCACCCCCCCGCCCATTGATTAAAGGATTAGAAAACATGTTTTATAATGATAGATTCAAATAACTCAATCTATTTTGTTAAACAAAATAGAAGGTTAAGGGGTGACGATTACAGTCTAAGTATTTACATGGGGAATAAATATTTAATAATGGGTCCCTTCAATCCAGTAGAGAAAGTTATAACACAATCCAATGGAAGTTGAAGCTAGACAAATTCAGACTGGAAATAAAGAGTATATTTTTAGCGGAGAATAATTAACCACTGGAACAATTTACCAAGGGTGGTGTTGGATTCTCCATCACTGAAAATTTGTATAACAAGATTGAATGTTTTTCTAAAAGGTCTGATCTAGGAATTTTGGGGCAAGTTCTATGGCCTGTGTTATGCAGGAGGTCAGACTATATGATCACAATGGTCCCTTCTGGCCTTGGAATCTATCAAAAACGTTCTGTGGCATGTTGCTTGCTTCTCAGTGAACCAAAAGCCATGTCACAAGCTGGCTTCTTAGCTGTGACATGCCACCAAGGCTAAGCGTGTTTCAGTGGCTTTTACTTCACTAATGCCACATATTGCAAAATACCAGTGTCACTGCCCACACTTCTAAAAGCCATTTCTACTCCATTATGTTCTCTCCTGAGAGTTAAAAAAAGGCTTCATTTTACCTAACGAGTTATCATCTTGCACTGAATTACCCTTATTAAATTAGGAACGCTGGGCCAGATCCTGTTCACAGTTACACGGAGGTAAACCAAGAGTAACTGCATTGAAGAAAATGGAGTCAGAGTTACACCAGTGGCTGAGGTCAGTTACTAATTTGCGGAAGCTTCCTTTGCTTTAAGTCTATGCATTTTGGATGGTTTCCAGATGTAAATATGCAATGCTTTCTGAAGGTTCACAAGCCCTGGATGGCTGCATAGAGCAGCTGCCCGGTGGATAACCTATCCAGGACGCAGTTTGGCTTGCTGCCCAAAGACAAAAAGAAATACACCTTGGTCTACAACAGTGAACTGTGGAGCTGCTCAGGGAGAGGGGAGCTGAGGTAAATTAACTTCCAGCCTCCCACCTGCTGTGGCTGCCTTTGCTGGGGCTTGTCCTCTCCTCCTCTCCCTGCTGTGAACATGCTGCTCAAGGGAGTTTCTACAGACCTAGGTATGGAGTAACTCCACTGTGAGGCCCCCCCAACAGCCCCCACCAGGGGCAGCTTGGAGGGGCTTACAGGGGGAGGCAATAGCCACCCCAAAATTTGCTGTAGCTCCCCCTGTAGCCACCCTCCCTGTGCTGCTGGCGGCCAGACAGCGAGGGAGGATGGGAGTGCGCACCCCAGAACTCCTGCCACAGCTCTATCCATGTGCTCCTCTCTCAGCTCTGCTTAGCGCGAGCGATGGCCGCTACTCCTCTGCTTCCCAGGACCCAGGCTGGGGGCGTATGAGGCCGTCTCAGGACCAAGGCCGACGAGAATGGGGGGAAGCTGGTACAAATTACCGGGACCCGGTGGTCTGGAAGGGGCCCGGGGCCCGGCTTCCCCCCCTCTCGTCGGCCCTGTTTAGCCAGTCTGCCCTTGCTGGGGGGCCTGAAAAAAATTTTTCACCAGGGCCCAAACCAGTTCTCGGCGGCCCTGCTCAGGACCTGCGACTAGGAGCAGTGGCGGCAGTGGCTCACCAGTGCCTTTGCCTTGTGGAGGCATTGTGGTGCCTGCAGCTCCCACCCCGCGAGGCACCGGCACAGGGTTGAAGCAGCGCCAGGTTGCTTGCTGATGCTGACCGGCGTGGCAGGATGCTGCAGGGGAGTCAAAGGAGGGACTGAAGGGAGGAAGTCCCCAGCTCCCCCACCACGCCTCCGAGGGCAGATGCCCTCTGGGCAATGCAACTCCCGGTGCTGCGAACTTGGGATGGCACTGCTGAGCCTGAAGGCAGCACCTGCCAGCAATGTAAGGGGTGGCTGGGTGGGAGTGGGAGTAGGGGGCCCTGGGTGCAGCTGATGCTTCTGGGAATGGGGTGAGGTGGGAGGGCTTCTGGAGCAGCCTTGGAGTAATCTCTGAAGCAGAGACTCCAAAGGCCTGGACAGACTGGGACCAGCTAAAACCCACCCTGAAGCCACCCCTGCCCTGGCCCTGTGCCACTTAGATGGGAAACCTCCACCCCCGCTGCTTCCCCAGTTCTCTCAAGTCCCTTCTTGTACCATTAGCTGTTCCCCCTCCCTTTGCTTAATACTGTGTCCAGAAGTTTTTAACTTTCCCCCCTTCACCCATGACTTCTGCCAATTCTCTCCCTGAAAGCCAGGCTTTGCCAGGAACAACCAGCTTCTACTTTCTTCAGCAGGTTCAGGGGTAGCAAGTACTTGCTCCTATTCTTCCTTGGGGACGGGGTGTTATGTCTGCAATGCTGGGAAATGAACTGCTCTGCTAGAGCCAGGTGGATTGTGTCTAATGGGAGAGGACGCTTCTCTTTATCCACTTCAGTGGTTTCAAATATTGGAATCATGCTTGGGCTTTGGTGAAATTAGTATAGTATGTTTAGTGGAATGTACCTCTGTCTCCGCCTTCATATGACTCAATCCATCCAGAAGCACCAAAGTTAGTTTACCCAAATTATTTTAGTTCTGTGCTTTGTCTTAAACTATTTATGAGGAATAGCCAAATGTTCCTTTTACTTAAAGGGTATTATTAAATAACTTAAGTGTGATAGACATTAGCCTTCTTTCATCATGGCAGCATAACTGGTATTGCAATAAAGCTGACCAAGATTATTGAGAAAAATGCTGTTTAACTCAAGTCAATGTTCAAACGACAATAGTGCCTAATTGACCCATTAGCCATAGTTTGTTCAAGCACATATTTGTATTTGTTCAATCCCAATTGACGTCAGTATAAAGCCTGCCATTAACTTCAGTGGGCGTTGAATCAGACCTTGGTAAAAATACTACTTTACCAGCCTCCAGCGGGCGTCAGGCACTCCAAATCATGAAGACTTCAGACAGTAGTGCCCCCCCTTGTCCTTTGTTTCTTAAATTTGTATTTGCTTTCAAGTCTGATAATTACATATAACTAACTTTATTGGAAGAGGGACTTTAATGAACTAGAGATATGTTTTATTCTTTATCTGTATTTTATTGCTATTACAATCAACATCTAGAAAGGAAATGCACAATTTAAAATCAACTTCTCCCAACTCGTTTCTTAAACTTGCCCTGTTATCCTTAACTTTTGCAGCACACGTGGTATGTATTGTCACACCCTGACCTGAAACCTCTGCAAAACCAAGGTCACACCCTGACCTCTGTAAAACCAAGAGTTAAGGATTGTTGTGAGTTTTAAGATGTCTTCAACATTTGATATTTTCTCTTTACGTTTTTAAGGGGAAAAATCCACATAAAGAATTGATAGACTAGTATGTTATATGCTGAACCATTACATATATTATGTAAACAATACATATCTATCTTTTCCCTGATAGAAGATGTAAATTTGATTAATTATCAATGCCTCACATACTTGAGTGACTGTTGATCTATCCAGTATGGGCACTAAGGCTCCAAATGGACCAGGTCACAGGTAGCTCCCAGAACCGAGAAGGCCCTCACTTGTGGAACTCATTCCCTGAACCTCCACCTGGGTCCTTCAGTGGCTGTCTCCAGGAATTTGCACAACACCTGTCTATTTGGTCAGCTTATCATTGACTATCTTTTTCAATAACTCTTTATTTGGTTTTTTTTTTATTTGGTTTTATCAAAGTAGCTATTACCTGGCCAAGTTTGTGCCAGTTTTATTAGTTCATAGTTTAATGACAGATGTTATGACTCAGTCCTGCAAGATGCTGAGCACTCTGGCCCTGATCCATTAAAGCACTTAAGTATGTGATTATCTTTAAACTTTAAGCATTTCTTTAATCCCATGTATAGTTAATGGAACTACTTGTTCTTAAAGTTAAGCAAAGTTTTAAGTATTTTCCTGAATCAGTGCCAGAGTGCTCAGCAACTTAAAAATGCTTTGAATGTTCAGATTGTATGTATTTCATTGGGTTTTGCCTCGACTAGAATGGAAATATGGCTTAATCGGCTAGGGAAAAAGGTGTACTTAGTTTTGGTCAGCTGTTTATTTTGCTTTACATAGTAGAGTGTGTTTCATTTTCTTTGCATGTGCAAATGACTAATTTTAAAATATAATACAGTACGTTCTCAGATTTAAAGTAATTAGCTACTGGTATTATTTAACCAGTAATTTTTTCCAGAAGTTTGCGTTTGTGTATTGTTATTGTTAATCTAGTAGTTATTAG
Source organism: Malaclemys terrapin pileata (assembly GCF_027887155.1). NCBI lineage: Eukaryota > Metazoa > Chordata > Testudines > Emydidae > Malaclemys > Malaclemys terrapin. The sequence goes on along the minus strand of NC_071507.1, from coordinate 178,893,762 downwards.
TTTGTTTTGTTAATTTGCTTAGGTTGTTTTTTTTTTTGTATTGATTTTCTGTGAATAAATGTTGCACCAGTGAGCTGCCATAGATGATGCTGATATATACTGATCTGTCTGTATATATTTTTATTCTCCTTTTGAGGAGAACACAGATAAAACATACGTTTAAATGCATATTGTTAAAAATATAAAAAAGTATGTGTGCCGACAAGATATATAGTGCAGCCCACCTCAGCCCTCCCACCGGGAAGAGGCTGGCACTGCCCTTGGTCCCCACTCATCTTTGGAGGGGATGACCAGTTCACTTCACTTACCTGTGAGTCTGGAGGCAGCAGAGGGAGAAGGAGGAAGAAATGGCTGGAATCTTCAAGAGGGCCCCTACCAGATCTTCTGTGGGTATTAGAGGGATTGAGGGTACTTGTGTGGGGGTTTCTTCATAAGAGGTTTGCTTGGGAGGCTCCTTTCCCTAATCTCTAATTTTATTCAGGTGAGAGGACTGAATTTCCGGGGCCATGCATCCCCACTTCTGCTCCCTGATCAGCATCTGTGATGTGCAGATGACATTGTTGAGACATCAGGGGATGTGTAATGCATCTGCTGATATTATCCCTGTAAACCTAAATTCTATGTCAATTGGCCTAGGTGGATTCACAGGGCAGGGGCAGCCCTGCGCAGCTGCATAATAGCTGAGTGCCCAATCCTCTTCCCATTGAAGTCAGTAGCCAAATTCCCATTGACCTTTATGGGAGAGGGTTTGGGCCTTTAAACCTGAATAACGTGACTGCCTCTGTAGCAGTTACTTCCAGCTTGGAATAGAGAACAGCACCATGGCTGGAAAAGCCATGGACCTTCCATAGACCAGCAGCCTCAGAATTTGGACTGGACTGATCTGTTAGGGTGAGATTATGCCCAGGTTTTGTTTGGCCAAGCAGAGGAGGAAGGGACCCTGCCCTGCTCAGCCAAGTAAGATCTATACACTTTGTCAGTTTGGACCTGATACTGAGAGCAGCTCCTGCTCTCTGAATATTCCCTCCGGCAGGCTGGTTGGAGGAGGGAGGATAGAGGTGGGAAGTGGGCACAGCTTTGGCTTCACCCCACACTCCTCTCGCTGGTCAGAGTCTCTAGTCAGGCATGATGGGGGAAGTAACTGGAACCTTTGAAAGGCTACAGTAACTAATTTATCCTCTAGAGCAGCGGGTCTCAAACTCTAGCAACCCGAGGACCCCATTTTGATTTAAAAAATGTTGGTGACTCCCAAGTCCCCCTCACTCAGTCCTAGGCCCCACCCCCACCCCACTCCACCCCTTCCTGCCCCCCATTCACTCACTCCCCCCTCCCTCTGTCGCTCGCTCTCCCCCACCCTCACTCACTTTGACCAGGCTAGGGCAGGGGGTTGGGGTGCGGGAGGGTGTGTGGGGTGTGGGCTCTAGGCGGGAGTTTGGGTGTGGGAGGGTGCGGGGTGCAGGCGCTGGGAGGGAGTTTGAGTGCAGAAGGGGGTCAGGGGTCAGGCTATGGGAGAAGGTGAAGGAGGGAGTTTGGGTACAGGAGTGGGTGAGGGGTGCAGGCTCTGGGAGGGAGTTTGGATGTAAGATGGGGTGAGGGGTTGGGCTATGGGAGGAGGTGAGGGATGGAGTTTGGGTACAGGAGTGGGTACGGGGTGCAGGCTCTGGGAGGGAGTTTGGGTGCAGGAGGGGGTCAGGGGTTGTGCTATGGGAGGGAGTTTGGGTGTGGGAAAGAGTGGGGGCTCTGGGAGGGAGTTTGGGTACAGGAGTGGGTGCAGGGTGCAGGCTCTGGGAGGGAGTTTGGGTGCAGGAGCGGGTGCGGGGCTGGGTCAGGTGGTGAGGGGTGTGGGTGCGGGAGGGGGTGAGGGATGGCGCTTACCTCGGGCACCGACCCCAAAGCTCCCATTGGCTGCAGTTCCCGGACAGTGGGAGCTGTGGAGTCAGTGCTCAGGGAGGGGGCAACATGCAGAGACTCCCTGCACCACCACCCCCGCAGGGACTGCAGGGAACGGTGCGGGGCCAGGGCCCTGCTGCGCCGCGGGACTTTTAGTGCCTAAAATCTCCAGATTTGGCGTCAGTTGCCTCCTGGAGATAGAGGGAGGGGAAGGAGTTGATCAGCAGGGCCCGCGGACCTCCGGGAGTTCCCTCAGGGACCCCCAGGGATCCACGGACTCCAGTTTGAGAAACGCTGCTCTAGAGCAAGAAAGGAGCATGGGGAGAGTGGTGCTTCACAGTTGTGTGTCTGGGCCACAATACTGCCCGAGACGTGCTCTGCCGTGGTGTAGCTTACGCACCATCCTGTGGTCAGGACCATGCCTAATTGAAGAAATAAGTTAATAAGATTACTCTTAATAAAATAATAAGTTACTCCTTTATTTAATATCCTGTTAAATCAATTGTATGCCATAGCAGCAAGTGGTTAATGCTAATGAACAATACTAACAATATTATTTAGCAGTTTTATGTTTTCCATTTTCATAGTGCTTTGCAAACATTAATTCATCCCAATGCCTCCCTGTAAGGTAATGAAAAAATATTAATATCCCCATTTATAGATGAGGAACTAAAGAAAATATCAGTGGATATTGCTTCATATCCTGTTCACTCTTCTGTGATTGTAAAACAACAAGCTTGCAGCTTAGACTGAAATTGCTGACCATTAGGCCATGAAAATGAGGAGTTTAGATAACAAGACAGGGAAGAATAAGGGTCTCATTAGACCCTCCACTTCCACAGGTGAAAAGTGTGGGGATCCAATAGACCCAGCCCTAGAGAGCTTGTGGAAGTGCCACCCAGGAGGCATTGTTTTTCCTTCCCCTTGTAATCTCTACAAGGAATCTGTGGAGCTTGGGATCTGTAAATGGGGATGGTGAGATGGAGCTGGGCTGGACTAGTATTGAGGCTGGGGACTGGGAAACAACTGCAGATGTGATATAGTCTCCCACACCAACCCTGCAAAGAGGCTGTGTGCAAATGGCCATATACCTCCATTCAGTCTCCAACATCACCATCGATCACGGGAAATGTGTTTACAAGGTAGAAGAATTCCAAGGAACTCGGGACTGGATTGCTCAAAAGGAGTTAGGCTCCTAACTTCTATTTAATTTCAGTGGAAATTAGGAGCCTACTTTCTTTTGAGTAATCAGTCCTCATTGAGTTTCCCTGGCCCTGTGTAGGAGTAACCTACCTAAAAGTAGGAGCTATCTCATGTGCTCATATTTCAATTGGGCTATGCATGCAATGTAATGAAAATAAACAATATAGGCTGCAACAGGGAGGCACAAAAGTGGTTTTTTTTTTTGTTTTGTTTTTAATGATTTGGACTCACACTTAATATTAATTAAACATCTGGGGGCAGATTCTCTACTCCATTACACCAGTTTTATGGTGATGTTAATGTTGCTTTTAATGGAATTGCACCAATGTAAAACTGGTGTAACTGAGTGGAAAATCAGACCCATGGATGTCAGACTTTACTCCACCAAAATTCACTCTGACTTCAGTAGAAGTGTTGCTTGCACAAGGATTGCAGGATTGGGCCCATGGCTTAGTGTCTATGTTGATTTAATAAATTAACCTGTTACATGCTGAATTAACCATAATAAAACCAAATAGCTATTACAAGCATGAAAGGTGTTTAATTGTATTTAAGAAAATAAAACAATGCTTTGTTCAATCCAATGAACAATTCATCACCATAGATGTTATAAAGACTTTAATTTTTATTGCTAGTTTATTTATATTTATTTTCCGGTGATTTGAAATTCTTTGTTTCTGATGTAACTTAACTCCCTGTGTCAACCTGGCTTGGTTTTATACTGAATTAAAAGAAATTACATTTATAATTTTTTTTAAGTGATTGAGTTAAAATAACCTGAAGGTCACTACAATTGTAAAAGCAAATGTTTCTGTTGTAATTAAGTAATGACTATTTGTTTTACTTGCTTGAAAAACCCTATCACAGTACACTGATTCTGCTCCATACCTCTGTGGAATATTAAAATAGATTTTTCACAGAAAGAGGGACTGACATTATTGTCCAAAAAGTCACCCATAATTGCACTTTATAGACTGTAGAAGCCATCTTTTGGCAGGCTCACACATCCACGGTGTGTGATCATATTTTTAGTTAGCACTCGGGTAAAAATACCGCTTGTTACTTGTTACATTTTACTGGACACCTAAATACTTTAGGAGTGACAGTAGGGGTGTCTGAAACAATTTGTATCATGGGGGTGCTGAGAGCCATTGAACCAAACTGTAAACCCTGTATATGATGGAAATCACTTCAAGCCAGGGGGTACTCTGTACCCTCAGCACCCCTGGTTGCAGCACCTATGAGTGACAGTTTGATTTAATTTTTTTTTAAATTATTTCCTAACTATAAAAACCCCAAACAAAGCCTGAAGCACAAGTTCTCTGTGGTATTGTTATTCTTTATTATTACAGATACAGAATTTTGATTTTTATAAAGCTTAACATCCAAGTAATTGTACATATTACTGATCAAGAAGCTGTTTTCAATCTCTGAAATGATTACAAATTGATTTTTCAGGATGTATTAATTATAATCAGTCACATCTCAACTGCATCCTAATATTATATGTCAGGTAATAAAAATAAAGTCTTACCAACCTCTGATGAAGCTGCGATGAGGGTTAATTTGTATTCATGTTTGGAAAAGAAAGGCAGTGTTCCCTCTCAACATTGACAGGTCCCTTTAATCTTTTCACTAGAAGACTGTTAATTTGTCCCAGTCTGTAGCTGAACAGTAACAGTCACTTAGTTTATTTGCAGCTTTGAAGCCTGGTCCTGTAATGTTTCTCATCTGATAGGAGATGAATGAAGGTGTCACTGTGGGAAACTTTTAGCTGTCTGCTCCATGAAGGATGCTCCTTGCCTTCCCCCATAAGATCCTCTAGTTCATTCTTGGAGCCTCCAACTTTCCCCTCACCCGAGTATAGCTCCATCAGCTCCAGTTCATGCTTGGCAGCTGTTTCTAAAACTCTCTGCTTATTATAGTATCTGACAAAGTTGTTTATGATGGGGTGGATGGGAAGTGCTATAGCTATCACCCCACAAAGGAAACTGGTGGCAGCATTCAGTTTCCCCAGTGTTGTCTTAGGATATATGTCCCCGTATCCAACTGTGGTCATGGTTATAATTGCCCACCAAAATGACTGAGGGATGCTTTTAAATAAGGTTTCAGGGTGACTTTGCTCCATGGTATAACCAAGGGCAGAAAAGACAAAGATTCCAACAGCCAAGTACATAAGAAGCAGTCCTAGCTCCTTAAAGCTTCTTTTAAGAGCATAGGTTAAAGTCTGTAGCCCTGTGGAGTGGCGTGCGAGTTTGAAAATTCTAGCAATCCTCATGATCCGAAGTGCTTGAACAGCCTGTTGAACGTTGGTTAACTCCATCATTCCGGCACCCAAGTGGGTCAAGATCAAGCTGACATAGAAGGGAAGTATTGCAAAAACATCAATGATGTTCATGAAAGAAATCACAAAATACAGTTTATTAGGAGAAGAAATAAGTCTAAGCATATACTCCAAGGTAAACCAGCCTATACATGCTGTCTCAATGTTGTCCAGTGTTGGGTGTTCCACATGATTTCCCTCAGAGTCTACTATCTGGAGCTCTGGGATGGTCCCCAGGCACATTACTACAGATGAGATTAAAATAAATAGGAAGGACAACACTGCGATTACTCTAGCTGAATAGGATGATTCTGGTTTCTCCATTAATTTCCAAATATATTTCTGGCATCTCTTCCAGCGATTTTCAGAGGCATCCACTCCCAAATCATCCAGAATCAATTGCACCCTTCGGGCTATTTCTTCCAGTTCCTCCTTTTTTTCACTCAGATGAGTTTTGCAGCAGTCATCCAAGAATTTCAGGTCTACTTTCCAAAATTCCATTTCATTCTTGAAACATATAGGGCATATTCCTTTCTTCATGTGAATTTCTCCAAAGTAATATATATCAATAATACATTTGAAAGCATCTGGATCTCTGTCAAAATAAAATTCCCTTTTCCCAGGATCATAGTCATCACAGAGAGAGAAAATAGTATCATATCCCCCTGATAAACAGTTGATCAACTGTGCTAATCTTGTTGCTGGATATCGGTTCAGATTTTCTCCATATAGCACCTGCCTCGCCCCACCAACATTGACTATAATCTCTATATCTTCATTTTTTTCTGATCCATTACTGTCCACATCTGGAAATCTAGATTCACCTGCCATTTTAATGTTATTGATTTTTTTATATATATCAATTCTTAGTTTGCTTCCAAATATTTGCTGTTTGTAGCTTCTTTGTGAAAGCAAATCAGAACCAGGTAATGTATATTACAAATCTTACTGAAATGACTTTGAGTAATGCTAGGAAAGGTTACAGAAATAAACCTGCAGTCAGTAAAACCTTGCAAGGTATGCAACAAGCTGCAGTGAAAAGACAAGTCATCAGGCGTTGTGCGTAGAAGCAGGGACGTTAGAAAGAAATCAACTCCTCCAGCAGATATGAAAGAGAAGAAACCACTTAACAAAACTCACCCTCTAATTCAGTGCTTGAGAGTCTTTTCTGGGTCCATTCTTTCTCTTCCTCTGAAGTGATATTTATTCACAGACTGGCAGTCACATCAGTTCAAAAAATTCCTTGTTCTGATTAACGAAAAGTGAAATAACTGATAATTCTGAAAGACAATCAGCAGGATGATCCCACAGAAAGCTGTTGCAGTTTTTCCCTTCCACTCCGAGGACTCAAGGAAAGCTGCTGAGTTTACTTTTACTTTAAGGTCTGGAGTTTATGTGTTGACTCCTTCACACAGTGACAGGAAGTGTGCAGAGGAGAAACTTGTGCTTGTTTTTCTTTTGCTGTTTCTAAACACAATAGGAATTCCAAGCTGATGTCAGGTTCTTTCCAAACTATACCCTCTTCTGGTGAAACTCAGCAAAGCACAATCTGTACAGAAAAGCAATTTAACTGTTTTGGTGTATGTCTAGCTATAATGCAATTTTCTTTATAACCCTATGCCTTTTGAATACTTTAAAAGTATCAATGTTTAAAATGAATTGCAAAACATAATCATATCTAATGTAATTAAGAGCTGCAATACAGCTCTAGAGAAGAAAAATCAGGCTCATTTTCTTCAGCTGGTAAGGAGTAGCAAAAATATCTTTTGCATTTTTAAATAAATACACTGTACAGGGTCCTACATTCTTCTCTCAGATACACTGCTGCAAGTCCAGAATAATTCCATCTCAGGAAACTGAGTCACTGTAGATTTTTACTAGTGTAACTGAGAGCAGAACATGGATCATAAAATTTACCTTACAACCGTGGAACAAGAACTTATACTGCATTCATGCTTTTTGTAGAACTTTTATATCAAAGATGTATACACTTGCTCTGAGGTTGAGACAGAAGGGGGAGGCAGACCTGGTGAAAGTCACTGGGTAAGGATAAAAGGGGTAAAAATCAAGGATGATGTCATGGTAGGAAGAAGAGGTGGATGAGGCTTTTTTTAAACTACCCAAATCATCCAAAACACTGGACGAGGGAACGTCAACTACCCAGACATCTGCTGGAAAAATAATACAGCAGGGCACAGATTATCCAACAAGTTCTTGGAATGCACTGGAGACAACTTTTTATTACAAAAAGAAAGTGACTAGGGGAGAAGCTATTCTAGATTTGATTCTGATAAACATAGAGGAATTGGTTGAGAATTTGAAGGTGGAAGGCAGCATGGGTGAAAGTGATCATGAAAGGACAGAATACATATGCATAATACATTAGACACAAATCAAATGTGTGGTACTGTAAGTTGGAGATGATGTAAGAATCTAGAAATGGTAGGGTTTTTTTTAAAAAAAATGCTATGTAGGAGCGGTGGGTGTTGAGGAAGTAGTTGAAGGAGTCTGCTTAATGTTCTCCAATACCTACATCAGAAGGTTTTATATCCCCCTTTGGATTATATTATTTAGATACGAATTTCACATAATCAACTATGCTAAAAGAACATTATTAAGGTTGCAGAGTCAAGCCATTCTGATGTTAAGAAACATTAGACTTCATGGTGCCTGTGCACTGAATGAGGCAGGGGGGCTGTGGAAAAAATACTATGTGGTGGTATAATTAAAGACTGTATCACAGCTTGTGTCTCCCACTGATAAGGTAGGACTGATGGATAGTGATGTAATCTATAATTGTTTAGTGTTACGATTTTCTAAAATGTTTGTGTAGTTTTATTTTAACTGCTGTGATTTGTACTCTTTTTGAACAGAACTGTGAGATAACATGAAAGGTGGTTTATGAAATAAAATTAGTGCTTTTGACACTCATTCTCTTATAACTACATTGATCAAAACCCTTCTATTTTATTATTTGAATCCTTGCAAAGTATAGGATTTTAGTTATTTGTGTTACCTTAGTAAGCTATGGGGAGGCACAATTTTGAGAACTCCTGTGATAGAGGATAACAACCTACTGTTGCTATGTGGATGAGCACTAAAGGGGCTTGAGATACATACTTCCCCAGTGGGTTTCACAGGTATTTGCTGATAGCAGAGGAATAGTGAGTCTCAGGAATCTTGGGCTTCATCCCAGGCTCTGGAGGGTAATGTACAGTAAAGAGCACAGATTTTTCTGCCCCATCCCCTCCAAACTGTCCCAGTCCTGTCTCTTCTCCACCTCTAGCTCTTTATCCCAGTCCCAGTCTCCTTGTCAACCCTGACCCAGTCTTCACTCGTCAAGAGTTTCATCCCAGTCTCCTTATCCAGCCAGTCTTACTCTCCTCCTCCAGAGTTGCTGTCCAAGTTCCAGTCTCACACACACACTCCCAGTTTCTCCCCCACCCCACACCCAGTGTCCTTGCTCAATTATTCCCAATTCCCTCCTTTCCTCCCCAACTCCTTGTCCCTAGTCTCCTTGCCCAACCATTCCCAGTTCCTCCCTCCTGACTTTTCAGCCCATCTGTCTTTCCCACTTCACCGTACTCCCCACTGACTCTCAGTCTTAGTCTTCCTTCCTGGGCTCCTCATCCAAAGTCAGTTTCCCCACACACACCATCCCAAGCCTTTTGTCCCTGTTTCTTTGCCCAGCCAATCCCAGTTCTTCCCTCATAACCTAGCTCCTTGTCAACTCTGTCTCTCTTCCTCTTAGACCCCATTTCTCCCCACAACTGCTTCATAGTCCCAGACTTTTAGCCCAGACAGTCCCAGTCCCAGTCCCAGTTTATATCTCCTCCCTCCTATCCCAGTCTCACCCGACTCTCTATCCCCATCTACTCCTCTCCCTCTGCCCATGTGACATGGCTTCCTGCTCCATGCTGCCTGGGCGCCAGCAGGGAAGTAATTGAGAGCATAGGAGAGAGAGGCTCCCTACTTTCAGTTCTAGTGCCTAGCCCCATCTTGGCCCAGAGTAGTTGAGACCAGCCACTATCGGGAAATGCCCCTGTAGTCCTGGGTTGGAGCACGCTCCATCACTCTGTGGGAATGGTGCATGTGCAGTCCTGCCTCAAACAGGCAGTGTGAGGGGTTGGAGCATGTTCAGTTGCTTTGTAGGCATGGCACAAGTACAGCCTGGTCATCACTCGGACCTGTGGGAAGCTTGAGCATGCTCAGTGAGGATGGAATCTTCAATTTTAGCAGCTAAAATCTCCAAAGCCTCTACTGAACAGATATTTTTCAACATCTTAAAACTTGGCCAGATTTGGGTGGATTTTCACTGGGGTGGCAATAAGCACATCGCAGACACAAATGCCACGCCCCTGCCAAATTTCAAGTCTTTGCTACAACAAGCTGCTAGAGCTTTTCAAAGAAATGGTTGACTGAATCTTTTACTCTGGGCAAACAATGTATTTTTCTCTAGGCTTGTTCTCAGAAACGTCTAAACCATTTTGACTGAAATTTTCCAGAGGAATACAACCTGAGGTAGGCACCCAGCACAGAAAATTTTAGTGCAAATGGTTAAAATTTAGCATAGTTGTAAGCAACTGAAAACAGGATCTTATTGTGGGAAGTGTCAGGCAGCGTTAGTAATAGGCAGAGCTACCAGCTCCTGCTATAATATTACACACATACTGTCCACGTACGTTTACATGTGTGTGTGAATATACACACAAAGTTGCTTTATAAGTTTATACTGTAGCAAGGAGGCATGGCCTCCCTCAGAGAGTGACAGGGAGGGATCACAACATGCCCCTGGTGAGCAGAACCAGGAGAGCCATGTCTATCCCACCAGAAGTGGAAGGGCGGAACCGGAAGTGGAACTACAAAAAGCGGGCCCTGCAGCTCAGTTGGTCTGGAGCTGCCAAGAAAGACAGATGCATCCCACACACTGCTGGAACCTGCAGAGGAACTCTGCCGTGCTGAGGATTAGCCAGATCTCCCCAGGCTGCTGGCCGACCGAGATACTGAGGAGTTGCTGGGGCTGCTTCCTGAGGATTGGCCAGAGCTCCCCGAGAAGACAGAGGATCCCCACATTACAGAGGTACCAAACCTGGGGATGTAGGAAGTAGCCCAGGGGATCTAGATGACTGTCTGGTTAAGTGCGGGCCTGATGCTAGTTCAGAGTGTTGTGGGTGGATCCCCGCTGACTCAGGGGTCGACCACTCTGCCACCATTAGGACCCCATGCTGGGACGTGGTGGAGTCGGCCGGGCCCGCGTCCCCCTGAACCTTGCCACCCCACCCCTGGGGTAGCAGTTTCCCCATATTAGGCCAGGAGGCCTGTGTTGGTCTACTGTCCACTGAGCAAGGATGCTAGACTCTGCTGGTACTCACCCTTACCAGATCCCCTAGACCTGAGCCTTTAGACTTTGTTGGTGCTTACCCTTATCTGGGGTTCATAGACTGCCTAGCCACTCCACCCTGATTGCAGGCCAGAGCCTACTGTTTGTTGCCCTGTCCTGACCGAGGGCCCAGGGATCATAGACTGCTGTATTGTTCTGCCTGACTAGAGGACTAGATGCAGCTAATTCCCCCCTTTTTTAGCTCACCTGTTCAGGCATGTGACAGCACGGAAGAGAGGCCTCCCTCAGAGAGTGACAGGGAGGGATGGCCATGCTCCAATTTGAGAGATTGCTGGCTCCAGTGGTGTTTCTCATTTTTGAGTATGGGAAATATCTCTCATACTAATATAATCTCACAAAATGGAAAAAACTTCTGAAGTGTGACCACTGTGTATATTTCACTATATACTTCAAACTGTCATTTTTAATAGAAAAATGCTAGTGCCAGATCCTCAGCTGCTGTAAATTAGCATAATCTTATTGACTTTATTGGAGCTCTGCTGAGGCTCTAGCCCTATAAGTATTGTGGTTAAATAAGAACTTACGGTCAAGAAGCACACTCTAGTAGCTAGAGTAGTGGACTAGGTGACAAGACTCTTGGGGTACGTCTATACTTACCTCCGGGTTCGGCGGTAAGCAATCGATCTTCTGGGATTGATTTATCGCGTCTTGTCTAGACGCGATAAATCGATCCCGGAAGTGCTCGCCGTCGACGCCAGTACTCCTGCTCCACGAGAGGATTACGCGGAGTCAACGGGGGAGCCTGCCTGCTGCGTGTGGACCCGCGGTAAGTACTTCGTAGTTCGAACTAAGGTACTTCGACTTCAGCTACGTTATTCACGTAGCTGAAGTTGCGTATCTTAGTTCGAACTGGGGAGTTAGTGTGGACCAGCCCTTGGAATCTACTCTTGACTTGCTGTCTGGCATTGAGCAAGTCTCTTATTTACCTTCTCACCCCAGGCTTAAAATTCACTTTACATGAACATTCATATGAACAAAACATCATGTTCTCGAATAGCAACCAATAAAGAGGTACAAACAGACCCAATTAAAACCCAGTCTTTAATTTGGCAGACTTCTAGCATATGGGTTTTTACATCATTTGACTAGCTCTAAAACCAACCTATGTGTATCTAGTAATTTGTCTAGACATTGGGGAAATCAAACTTTTAATCTATTCTGTGTTATAGTATAATCTGTTCTGCTCAGTTAAGTTTTCATTTTATTTTATTAAATTTAATGACTTTCATTACAATGTGCTGTTTAATTAAATATTATATTGACATTTTACATACTAATTTGCTTTGCTCATGATAAGAGTCATAAGTCTGTGTCAGTAATACCATATGTACAATGAAGACTCATTGTACGTGTTGTGATGGTGTCTTCAAAGAACAGATTATAGAATCCATGATATCCTATTCATCCAAACAGGGCTAAGAAGATGAAAGGAAATTCTATGATGAATGGAATACATTGTTGCTAAGGCTCTTATTTATTACTATTCTATGCCATTTTCAATTATTCTGTCAGAATGAGAAATGGGAACTTTGTCAATGTTTTCAAGCTTCATCACAAATGCTGATGATGACAAAGGTTAATTTAAGACCAGTTACAAATTCACCAATCATTTGCAGCATTGTGGGTGACTTCAAAACTGGGAGTCTGCCTGTTCTGGAATGGATATTAAAGATCATATGGTCCTTTCTTAAGGGAGAGGGTCTCCCCAATGTTCTGGCCCAATTTTTCCTTTCTTCAGTCTGTTGTGTGCTTGTCAACTGCCCTGCAAGGCAAGACAAAAAACATTGCCTCCAGAGAAGCAAGTAACTTGAAACTGGATCCTGCTACCCAAAAATATATGTTCTAATTCAACTACAAGTTATTTGGGTTTATAATGTTCATTTATATAGTACGGAAGAATAATTCAGTCCACTGGAGGAATGACTGGGGGAAATTCTGTGGGCCTGTGTTACACAGAAGGTCAGACTAGTTGATCACAGTGCTCTCTTCTTGCCTTGAAATCTATGAAATATCAAACCAAACCAGGCTAAATACTGCTATAGTCTATTAAAAAAAGCTCAAAACTCAATTTGTCCTCAACAACTGTTTCCAGTTTGAATTCAATTTACTGTAAGTAAAACTGTCAATATCTTTATGTATTTGTTGTCAACTGTTATTCACCAAAATCCCGATAAACATATATCAAGAATACATCGTCAACTCTTACACATCTAGGTAGTGTCGGGATTAATCCATTTTTGTAAAGTGCTTTGTAGGTGAAGGGTCATGTTTTCAAAAGCAGTCAGCAATGGCTCAACATGCGAATTTTATCACTGAATTCAGTGACAACAGAGTTAAATATATTAAATATGAGCATCATAAATATTCTAAGTAGTTTATTAAACATTATGGGTCTGGATTCTCCTCTGACACTAGTTTTAGATCAGTGTAGCTAAAGGCAGAGTTACAGTTTATACAGACTTAGAAAGACTTGGCACATGGCAGGTGGGTAGTACAATGCTCATCAGATTCATAGTCCATTTGAGATTTCCATTACTGAGCCACCCAGAATTTGTGGCAATATCATATCAAACATTTGCTGGTTGTTCACCATTAATCTCTTGAATTCATTTTTTTGCTTAACAGAAAAAAAATAAATGTTATAATTAGTTCTAACTATAGCTGGTTGGGAAATGAAATTTCTGTTCTGTTATGACTTTTTTGAAAAGTTCTTTTCATTCCAAATGAGATTGAAAAACCAGCATTTCCCACAAAAAGACCATTTTGAAAAAATTTCAGTTCAGGACCATTAAAGTGTTTCATTTTGATAAGATGAAGACATTTCATTGACTATGTCAAAACTTTATAATTACGATATCAAATATTAAATAAGACTGAATATAATATAAAATCAAAACAAAACATTTTATCTCATTGAAATTAAACCTTTTAACATTATTGAAATGATTGACTTTTTACTATTGAAAATGTTATTGAAATCAACACATTACCACAAAACATTTTGATTTTGACAAACCTGATTTTCCAACACAAATCTGTTCAGTTGAAAAGTGTTCAACCAGCTTTAATTCTAACCCTTACAAGACTCTTAATAGCTCCCTGCCAGGCCCTTCCTTGGAAATTTGAAATGACAGATTATGTCTGAAAGTGTTAATGATACATTCTCTACATACAACCCATGGCCAGGGGAAAAAATCTACAGCAAGCCAAACAGCAACCAAAATCCATTTCTCACACAATTTGTTATGATCTAGTCCATTTGCTTTCTCGGTAGAAACTGACCTTCTCCTTATTATGCCTGAATCTCGTCATTTATTCTCCATATGGGCATATTTCTAAACAAAAGAACATCTTTAATAAAACCTTAGAAACCCCAGGGATATAATGAAAGTGCAGTCTGTTTTAATCAAAATGTAGCAAAAACAATCCAGTTTCCATGCATAGATTCAGAACTTGAAAGTAGCTGAAAGTCTGTAACGCAGATATTCTGCCAGTCTATTTTATAGATATAACCCTGAGAAAATTGATTGTTTGTCTGACCAATCCAAACTTCTAAGCAGAGTTCTAATATTAATATGATATATTCAAACATGCAAATGATAAAATGCTAAGCCTGGCATGTGGAGATTCACTGAGACATCTTATTCACTGGGAGTCTATTTTACGGTATTTGGGGCATGAATTTACTGTTCGTGAGAGTTTCTGGATTTGAAAGCCCGGAAACTGAAGTCCTCTATATAAACCACAGGTCAGGTTAAGCACTGGCACCTGAAGCATCTTCTCTAGGAGTGAGTGTGTCATCCAGTCTCCATGAGTATTCAATCCTTGACCTGTACGGATATCAATCCCCAAAAAACTCTCTTCTGACATAGAGCTGATTTAATAATGGGACAAACATTTGGGGGGGGGGAAGTCTGTGAAAATGTTGACCCTTATTTTTATTTTTTGTCGAAATTCAATATTTTGACAAAGCAAAAAAAGAGAAATTTTCTGTCCAGCTCTTCTTTTAACATTTAAGGTATGTTATTTGTTGCTGCTCTGAGAACACAAACACTGCTGAAGCATTTTGTTCTTTAATTGAGATGTGACTGATTAGTAAAAATCATAAATCTTTAGGAATAAATGTATCACATTAATTGATGACAGTAAGCAGATTTCAACCACAGCAAAAACTTCCAAATCAACATTTTAATAAATCAATTAAACCTTTTACGGATTGTAACAGCAAAGCCTAACCATATGCAGGTGATGCAGGCAACATAAAGCTAATTCATTTTACTGCAAGAATGCCTCAAGTAACTGAGTGGCATTTTTATACCTGTTTACTGTAAACTCATTATAAAAACTGTTTCTCAACAAAATGTATATACTAAAAGAATTGCATCTAAAAGAAGGCTTTGATGAATTTAGTCCTTTTTCTGGTCTCAAATTGCTTGCAAACTGATCCTGATGTTCTTCAAATATATTTATAATATTTATTATTATTATTATTATTAATTTGTATTATAATAGTATCTAGAGGCCCCAACCACTACTGAGGCTCCATTTCCCTGAAATGGATAATTGAAATTTTGGAAACAGGAAAGTAACAAACAACAAATGGCAAACAGTGAATAACAATCGACAAATACAGATAGTTTGTACACCAATGCCCTTATTCACATTCTAGTATGAGTATTGTCTGAAGAATAGTCTTTCCCCATGCATGTGAACAAACTCCCATTTGACTGCATATCTCTGAGTAGTCAATAAATAGGGGAATGACCATTACATATCAGGGATCCAAATGAATGTGCCCGTTCACCTGTTTCGAGGTAGCTGCCTAGCTCTACTGTGTTCTTCCTGTTTCCTCTCTTCATTTCCGGCTCTCTTTCCATCTCTCATTTTCTTATTCTTGCCACTTCCCCCCCCCCCACACACACACACACTTATTATTAATGGAATTATTTAAGGGAAAACAGCAATGAGAGGCTCCAACTGAGATTGAAGGCCTGATTGTGTTAGGCATTATACATACACACTGGAATACAGTAAAACAGAGGCACAATAGACATGTGCCTAACACCCCAGCTCCTGGGATCAGCCCCTTAGCTGAGTTGCTCCAGCATCAGCACAGCAGGAGGAGGAGTCCCACAGCTGGGCCAGCCAGTGAGAGGCAGAACCCCATCGCTTTTTTCCTGCCTTAAGGGTGAGTGATGGGGGAGAAGGCAGACAGGAGCAAGTGGCAGGCAGGCAGGGTCTTGGAGGGCGAGGCAGACAGGGGCAAGAAGAGGCAGAGTGGTGGCAGGGCCTGGGTGGGTGGGGGGGAAAGAGGTCAAGTGGGGGCAGGGCCTCAGGCAGAGCGGGAAGGCAGAGCCACTGTCTGGGTGCCGGTGCCCCCCCTACACACACTTCTAGGAAGCTTCCAGTGCTCCCGTAAGCCTCCCCAAATGAAAGAGTCACAAGCTGCTTGTGCTCATAGTTTCTTTGACAGGGTAACAAGCCTTGTGGATTGGGGAAAGCAGTATATGTGGTATATCTTGACGTTAGTTAGGCTTTTGATATTGTCTCACATGACCTTCTCATAAGCAAACTAAGGAAATACAAGCTAGATGGAGCTACTAGAAGGTGGGTGCATAACTGGTTGGAAAACCATTGCCAGAGAGTAGTTGTCAGTGGTTCACAGTCAAGCTGGAAGGGCATATTGAGTGGGGTCCTGCAGGGATCCTTCTGAATCCGGTTCTGGTCAATATCTTCATCAATTATTTAGATAATGGCATAGAGAGTACACTTATAAAATTTGTGGAAGATACCAAGCTGGGAGGGGTTGCAAGTGCCTGAGAGGATACGATTAAAATTCAAAATGATCTGGACAAACTGGAGAAATGGTCTGAAGCAGTGGTGGGAAACTTGTGACCCGCGGGCCGCATGCACGTCCCTGCAGCCCGCTGCTTCCCACAGCTCCCATTAGCCGGTAACGGCGAACTGCAGCCATTGGGAGCTGCGGGGGGTCATGCCTGCTGATGGTCAACATCAGCAAAATATCTCATGGCCCGCAATCAGATTACCCTGATGGACTGCGTGCGGCCTGCAGACCACAGATTGCCCACCACTGGTCTGAAGTAAACAGGATGAAATTAAATAAAGACAAATGCAAAGTACTCCACTTAGGAAGGCACGATCAGCTGCACACATACAAAATGGGAAATGACTGCCTAGGAAGGCGTACTGTAGAAAGGGATTTGGGGGTCATAGTGGATCACAAGCTAAAGATGAGTCAACCGTGTATCAATGTTGATAAATGCAAAGTATTCACATTGGAAATCATAATCCCAATTATACATATAAAATGATGGGGTCTAAATTAGCTGTTACCACTCAAGAAAGAGATCTTGGAATCATTGTGGATAGTTTTCTGAAAACATCCACTCAATGGGCAGTGGCAGTCAAAAAACTAACAGAATGTTGGGAATCATTAGGAAAGGGATAGATAGTAAGACAGAAAATATCATATTGACTCTATATAAATCCCTGGTTCTTCCAAATCTTGAATAGTTGAATCTTGAGTAACCAAGCCTGCCTATAATAAAGAAAAGAAATCAAGTAAAGTATGAGACAAGGTGGCATCTTGTGGATATGCAACAGTCTCGGGAGTCTGATTTGAACTGGGATTCGTTTCCAAATGAAATTACTTTGATCTCAGTATCAGCTCCTGAGTGGAGTGTGTAAAGACTGCCCTACCAGTCAGAAATGCTTGTTTGGATTCAAAGGAAAAATACTTAGTGACAAATCTTTTAGACCAACACACAGCCCAAGAAACAGGGTTGAGTGCTAGGGAACTTTGCTGGGCCACTGAGGGTATGTCTACACTGAAGTTAAAACCCACGGCTGGCCCATGCCAGCTGGCTTGGGCTATGGGGCTTGGGCTATGGGGCAGGCAGTTTAATTGTGATGAAGATGTTCAGGCTGTAGCCTGGGCTCTAGGACCCTGTGAGGTGGAAGGGTCCAGAGCTTGGGCTGCAGCCCAAACCTATATGTCTACACCACAATTAAACAGCCTCTTAGCCTGAACTCCTGAGCCCAAATCAGCTCGCACAGGCCAGCTCTGGGTGTCTAATTACAGTGTAGACATACCCCGAGAGAAGAATCCTCCCTTCCCAGCTCTAGTAGCTCCCATGCCAAGTGAATCTATGTAGTGGTCGATGTACCAGTCCTGCGCTCACTCTCATCTCCACTGCCTGCGGCTTGCCGGGGCACACCGAGTCACGGTAGAGTAAATTATTTCTTGAAGCATACAATGGGTGTGAACTCCAATACACTTGTTCCACCTTGAGCGCTAGAACCAGCTTAGCTGCACTGGGTCAAGAACCTTGGCAACTGCAATGATGTTGGAAGGCAAGATTTGTTCCATAGACACTCAGATGTCATGATGATGAACATGGGATAGAGGGTGAGAGATGCATGCAGTGCCTAGCATTGACTAGGTCCTCTACTACCGCCATGCAAATAATAATATAAAGCCAATAATTCCCTCTTATTTCCCACCTCCCAGCCCTTCAGTCTCTGGATGCCAGAGAAAAGGATATATGCCCTATTCTGAAAACTAATTGAGATTCTCTTTTAGTTCATCTAATTAAGTTCTATGTTTAGGGAACAGAAGGTCATTGTGTTTGCCTGCGATCATAAGGTACGGGAGAGGCAGCTGCTACTTCTACAGGGCTTATTATTTAATTAGTATAAATACTGCTTCCTACATGATAGACCTTTTGCTTCAACTCCCTGTCACCCTAGTAACATAGGCACAGTGTCTAGACTAGGAAAATGCAGTGTGTTTAGCAAACTTCTTAGCCAATACATGATTTGCACATTTTAAACACCACTTGGTAATTAGTGTAGATAAAGACAATGGTGTTTAAAAATATGTTAGCTGTTTGTAGAATCAGAAAGTAGGGCTGGAAGGGACCTCAAGAGGTCATTTAGTCAATCCCCTATGCTGAGGCAGGATTGAGTATACCTAGACCATCCTTGACAGGTGTTTGTCTCACCTGTTCCTGAAAACCAATTATAGGAATTCCACAGCCTCCCTAGGTAAACTGTTTCAGTGCTTAACCATCTTTATAGTTAGAAAGATTTTCCTAAATCCAGCCTAAATCTCCCTTGCTGCAATTATTTCTTATCCTACTCCTTGTGGACGTGGAGAAGAATTGATCACCATCCTCTTTAAAACAAACGTACATATTTGAAGACTGTTGACATCTTCTCCTCAGTCTTCTCATTAGATTAAATATACCCAAGTCTTTCAGCTTTACCTCATAGGTCATCTTTTTTAAACTTATTTGAGTTGCTCTCTTGCAACCAAGTAAAAGAAGCAGTGAGAAGCAAAAAGGCATCCTTTAAAAAGTGGAAGTTAAATCCTAGTAAAGAAAATAAAAAGGAGCATAAACTCTGGCAAGTGAAATGTAAAAATATAATTGGGAAGGCCAAAAAAGAATTTGAAGACCAGCTAGCCAAAGACTCAAAAAGTTATAGCAAATAGCAAATTTTTACATCGGAAGCAGGAAGCCTCCTAAACAACCAGTTGGACCACTGGTGATCAAGATGCTAAAGGAGACTCAAGGATGATAAGGCCATTGCGGAGAAACTACATGAATTCTTTACATCGGTCTTTACGCTGAGAATGTGAGGGAGATTCCCAGACCTGAGCCATTCTTTTTAGGTGACAGATCTGAGGAACTGTTCCAGATTCAGGTGTCACTAGAGGAGGTTTTAGAACAAATTGATAAACAGTAATAAGTCACCGGGACCAGATGGTATTCATCTAAAAGTTCTGAAGGAACTCAAATGTGAAATTGCAGAACTACTAACTGTGGTTTGTAACCTATCACTTAAATCAGCCTCTGTACCAAATGACTGGAGGATAGCTAATGTGACACCAATTTTTTAAAAAGGCTCCAGAGGTGATCCCGGCAATTATAGGCCAGTAAGCCTAACTTCAGTACCAGGCAAATTGGTTGAAACTATAGTAAAGAACAAAATTGTCAGACACACAGATGAACATAATTTGTTGGGAAAGAGTCAACATGGTTTTTGTAAAGGGAAATCATGCCTCACCAATCTACTAGAATTCTTTGAAGGGGTCAACAAGCAGGTGAACAAGGAGGATCCAGTGGATATAGTGTACTTAGATTTTCAGAAAGCCTTTGACAAGGTCCCTCACCAAAGGCTATTAAGCAAAGTAAGTTGTCATGGGATAAGCGGGAAGGTCCTCTCATGGAAGTTTAGATAGGGTTTTGAAGAGCTTATGCAAATATCCTATTTATCTATCCATCTGTTTACTATATCTGCATTATAAGGTGCCAAACACTGTGGTGTCTTGTTTTCAATAATTTCAAAGCCAGCTAGACTAGAATTTAGACACACAAACTCCAGTAAAGGTTAAAATTAATGGCAGGTTTGTGTTCACCTAGTCAGCACTAGAAATCTCAACCTAGATGCCTAAGCTATGATATCTGAGCTTCACCCAGTAGCTTTCAGTCATGGCTTTAGATTCAGATTCTGCAAGATCTTTCTGGTCAGAAAAATACCAGAATCAAAACCAGAATTCTCAGGTTCTCAGATTTTCTCTATTCCCTACTCCTCACACACAAATTGTCTCTATATAAACTTCAGTCTCTAGTCTTAGCATTCTTTGAGGCCTTCTGAGATCTTTCACTCTAAATCTCCAATTTCAATTAAAGAACTATATTCAAGAGCTGACCCTGAATTATTCAGAGATAAATGTAAACTGCACAAATCTCTATCTAGTTTAATTAAGGGTAGATCCCAACAACCCAAGTAATTAAAATGAGAATGTAAATAGGAAGTGTTAAACAACCTGTGAATTAAAATTGAAATTCTCCATAGGCAGTTATTTCCATTACATTTGCATAAAAACATTCATTTCTTAGTTTCTCTTCACTGTCACCCAAATGAGTATGTTTTCTTTGAATTTAAAGAAGCTTGTATGAATGTGTTTTAGCACAAGATATGGAACAGTCTTCATCATGATAGGCTGAGAATAGACGGTTAATTCAATGCTATCTTAATAAACTAGGAAGAAAATCAGATGTATGTGCATGTGAGACACAGAGGCCAACTACTTTATATCAGCAACTCCTATCAGGCCTGACAAACTCATTGCATCTAACACATTGCTTTCATAGTACTTATCCAAAAGTGTCTTGTAAAGTATCAAATGAAAGCTCATGTCACACTGGTCACTAATATTGTGATGAAATGTATGTACTCACACTGTATAAGGAATTGTGTATATATACCAGAAATATGTTTTCAAGTCTGTGACATAGTGGACAAACAGGTCTTCTGCTAGACAGAAGCACGTCGATTCACCCATCCCTATCTCTAATACAAATTAAGCATTGTAAAACTACACAAAGGAAGCCCTCTTTGCATATTAAATCAACAGGAAAAATAGGTTGATGGGGTGTGTGAAACCAAGGGGGGAATGCACACTGGAGTCTGAACCCCAGGGAGGTCAACCTGACTCTGGAAACAAAGACAATAAACTTTGGGAAATATAAGAAGAAGGACATTTTGTTATCCACTCCACTGAGAAATATGCTTGTGGAGGGAGTGGGATCATGAAAAATCTGGATCCTGGTTATGACAAAAAAAACAGCAAGTTCTGCAGAAAAGCTTAGGTGACAGACTGTTTGAGACAAGGGCTGTGGCCTTTAAGTTTTAGTTTCTAAGAAGTGTGTTAAACTTTTATTTTATTTGTAACCATTTCTGTTCCCACTATTTTTACTTAATACACACTTGACTCGGTGTTCTTTGTTAATCAACTGATAGTTGTTTTTGCCATAGATTAGTGCTATGTTGTCATAAAGTGCCTGATTCTGAGTAGTGACCTTCCAGCTAGTGTGTACATGGTCTCTTTTGGGGGACAGTTTACCTGGTAATTACGAGTGTCCAGGGATGGACACTACATGAGGATGCTTCTGAAGTGTTTGGGAATTGGGGTACACCTAAGGTTAATATGGCAGAGTCTCCAGGCGTTGACAGGTTGGTGCTGTCTGTTATACAGAAGCTGACACCCAGCCACCACGAGATAGACCCGACACACTAGAGGCAGGGGGATAACAGGGTAACCCATAAACATGGATACCCCGAGCAAGCATCCTAGTATGTATATACTGATACCTGATCGCTCTTCTATGGCATGAAGCACATGTAGTTATCGATGCCTTTGAGTACCCTTATTTTATCTGGCGTAACTGGGCAGTTATACAGTACACTTATAAAACTTGCATATTTCTGTGTAAAGCTACAGATAAACTCTATGCCTTTCATCTGAGGATCTCAACGTGTTAAACAATAATGAACTAAATTTATTTCTATGTGAGGTAGAATGAAAGCAAATCATTATTAATAAATATAATGAAGTGATACTAATATTAGCATGCACAGTTAATAAACAAGAGCCAAGACCAGAACTGAACAATTCCTAGCTTCTCAAAAGGACCTATTCAAGTCTCAGTGTATTCTATGCATATGCATTTAGAGATCTTCTATCATAGTATTAACTAGAACAATTAAATCTGTCCAGAAGGAACAGTCATTTCCCACATATATAGCTTAGAAAAATAAATGCAGTATTATTCACACATGACACAAAATATAAACTATGTAAGCCTTTTTACACCATCCTGCTAATTGCGTTTCTTACTGCATTCCTCTCTTGGCCTCTGGGCACATGAATTACACCAATTTAGAAGGTTTCAGAGTAGCAGCCGTGTTAGTCTGTATCCGCAAAAAGAAGAACAGGAGTACTTGTGGCACCTTAGAGACTAACAAATTTATTAGAGCATAAGCTTTCGTGGACTACAGCCCACTTGGCTAACCTGAGAGAAGTAACTTGACTTAACTCTGCAGTGAAGACCTACTTGTGCTAGGCTAACCTGAGAGAAGTAACTTGACTTAACTCTGCAGTGAAGACCTACTTGTGCTAGGCTAACCTGAGAGAAGTAACTTGACTTAACTCTGCAGTGAAGACCTACTTCAGTTACACGTTCCGTGGCTATTCATGGGTTGGTGCAGCTTGTACATCACCCCTTGCTCAGTAATGTCTCTAAAGTCAGAATTTAGCCCTTAGTGTTTTGTTGTTGTTTCATTCCTTGAATTAATGTCTTCAGTCATAATTTCTAAATGGATTTAAAGAGATTAAAGGGATTATAGACATAATTTGTATAATCAATTTTGGGTCTGATCTTAGTTCTTACACAGGCAAAACTTTCACCAACTCAGTGATTGTGTTTTTATATAGCACTCTGCATACACAGTGCAATCCCACAAAGTATCACATTACTTTGGCGTCCTCAGTTGCTGTTAGTATGGCCCTGAAGAGTTTTGTGATTTCATAGCATTCAGTGTGCAATTGGCCACAGTTAGTGGAGGGAATAATTATAACCCAAAATAGCAGAACCTGCAGCATTTCATAAATCAGAGCATTTTAAATCTGTCACTGGAATTATTATTCAGTGTCTGATGTCAGAATAAGGATTGATATCAAATGCTACACTGTCAATGTCACCCTGTCAGAGAGAAGCAAAACACAAATGGACTGACTGTCCCATAGAGCCATTTGGAGGAACAGGTGCATAATACTATTCCTTCCACATGTTTTGAAAAGGCAAACTACAAGAGTGTTTCAGGGGAAAAGAGATCATCTATATTCGTAATACAGACCTCCAGCCCCACCAACAGCCCACTTATTGCTTCAGCACACTTGTAAATAAAAATATTAGGCAGTTTCATAATATGTGACAGATAAACATTTAATGAAACTGTTTTCGACGTGGTTTAGCCTTGTGCATTGACAGGGACACATGTAGGGTGACTGGGTGTCCGGTTTTCCGGGGTCTGACAAGCTCCCTGGTAGCCGCCATGCCGTGCTCCCAGGAAGCAACCACCATGTCCCCCCCTCTGTCTCCTATGCATGGGGCAGCCAGGGCGCTCCACTTGCTACCCCCACCCCAAGCACTGGGACCCGCAGCCAATGGGAGCTGCAGGGATGGCGCCTGCAGGCGCAGCAGCGCGCAGAGCCACATGGCCGCGCTTCCATGTAGGACCCGGAGGGGGGACATGCCACTGCTTCCGAGAGCTGCTTGAGGTAAGCGCTGCCCAGAGCCTGCACCCCTGACCCCCTCCCAGGCCCCAACACCCTGCCCCAGCCCCAATCCTCCTCCCGCCCTCCAAACCCCTCGATCCCAGCCCAGAGCACCCTCCTGTACTCCAAATCCCTCACCCCCATCCCCATCCCAGAGCCTGCACCCCCAGCCGGAGCCCTCATGCCCCCCTGCACCCCTACCCCCTGTCCCAGCCTGCAGCCCTCTCCTGCACCCTAAATCCTTCATCCCCGGCCTCACCCCAGAGGCCACCCCCCCAGCCTGAGCCCTTACATGGCCCCTGCACCTCAACCCCCAGCCTGGTGAAAATGAGTGAGGATGGGGAAGAGTGAGTGACAGAGGGAGGGGGGATGGAGGGAGTGGTGGGCAGGGCCTTGGAAAAGGTCGGGGATGGGCAGGGCCTTGGGGAAGGGAAGGGGCATGGGGCGGGGCAGGGGCGTTCAGTTTTGTGCTATTAGAAAGTTGGCAACCCTAGAAACATGGCATGAATCAGCAAAAAGAGCCTAGCAAAAATACTAATGGCTTTGAAAACAAATGATAATTGTATTAGGGCTTCTACTGTCTGTAGTAGGAAGAGAGCCTGAGACATAAGCCCTTCTATCAGAGGCCTGGTATGAGGCAGGACCTGGTCACAGAATTTGGCAAGAACAGGGCTGATATATTTAAGATGCGCTAGTCACAGAATACTTCTATCAACATTTAACCACTCTGTCAGTTCTGTGTTGTTTCTGGTGTAGGACCACATCTCAGTCGCATTACAGTCACTAGCAAAACAAAGGTTAATGACTGAAGAGTAGATTTTTGAGCGGCTTGATGCAAACAAATGAACCAAATGTTCAGCTTTTCATCAATGAAGGTTTAATAGGACATGCAGCCATATTGCAAAGCTCTTTCCACGAATAAACACATCATGTGCAGCAGATCTTCCTTTTGTTTTACTGAGGAACAACTAGGAATGCTATCGTTAGGAGATTAATTCAACAAACAGAACATCTCTCTCTGCCTTTAACAGATGTAAGAAGTGGAATCCCTTGGGAAATGTATAGAAAATGTTTCCTGCGTCATGGTGACTGAAGTGAAACAGCAGCAACTATTCACGGAGTAACACTTTGCCAAGAAATCTATTTGATGGAGGTGGTCAAACAAGGACACCAATTACTTATGAACATTCTCCTTTGACCATGTTTGCACCCCCTTTTGATTCATTATCCTGGAACATTTGCATGAACAGAGGTTTGTTCGTTCAGCATCCAAGGAAAATTAATTTGTGCCCCATTAACAAAATGTGGATAATCACTAAGGCTCAGATCCTGCAAACCTCACTTGGGAGGGCTTGTGGAGTAAGGTACTACACGAGTGGAGTAAGCGTGACAGAATCTAGCCTTTTGTGACTACATGAAATTAATTTGGGGCTGGTTGGTACCTTCACACATAGCCCTGAGCATGGGATAGTGCAGAAGCTGCATGAGTAGTAGTCGTCTTGGGAGGCACTATTCTCTCCCTGCTTACTCCAGGGTAGTAATTTGCTGCTGGTCTATGCCAGTATCAAATTTAAAACATCCTCCTTTGCCAGCTCCGCTTCACTGGTTGGTTAATTGGGAGGTAGAGTCAGGACTTTGCCCACTCCCTGGCCAATCTTCACCCCTCTGCCCTGGGGTTAGTATATCCAGATAATCCACGCAGAGGTGTCTAAAGAGTTCTTACTTCCTATTATGCCCCTGCATGGGTGCATTGTCCAAGTCACTATCTAGTCCCTTGTGATGAAACAAAATTTGTTTCAGGCAAAAGTAGTTTTTAGAAAGCTTAGGTTATCCCTCCAGAGAACAGAAACAATATTATGAGACTTAGGTGATTAGTCACATAGCTCAGACATCAATTTGTGAATGTTAAATATCCAAAGCAAACAGTTGTGAGCAACCCTGAGACTAAAATAAAATTGGTTAGTCTCCAATACCAAACAAATCTTTAAAACTGCTCTGCTTGTGGACAATTTGAAACACGGCATGCATTTTTCTTTGTGAGATGTTCATGCAGCTATTTTATTAGCTCCTGTGATATTATGCTTTAGGAATATCATATATTTCAACTTATGAACATTAGCACAAGTTAGCATGGAAAATACAGATGCTTTAAATGCACATCATCATGTATTTTCTCATACATTTCTGTATATAGGGACTAATTTTTGAATATGTAGAAAGCGCATCGGTTGATAAGACTCTCAAAAACCAGAATCCAAATAATAGAATATTATTCTAGCCCTGTAGAAAACCTGGACTCTGGAAGTCTGAGTCCAAAGAAATTCTTGAAAGCTTCTCTGGGAGGTCTTCTCAGAACTGGCATTCTGTGATGGTTTCCGTTTTGTAGATCCCCAGCTACTTGGTAGGCAAATGCATACATCTTGTGATGTCTTTCTAGTGGCTATTCTATGTATTCTATTTTTCTATGCACAAAGAAGAAACATGCTTTTCAGTCTAGATAAGTGTGCTATCAGATTATGAAAATTAACAAACAAATAGAATGTCTCTAGGAGAGACAGAATGCAATGAATCTGGAACATTCAGCATCTGAACTAAAACACAAAATGGAAACTGCTTCACAGCTGCCCTTGAAGAAAGGCAGACACTCCATTCCACTTACATGTGAAGTAAAAAGAAAACAAAATGACATCTCCTTTCAGTTACTGAGCCACATGTGCCACATAGGGCACTCCATTATATTTTCCAGCAGCCATCAGAGCTGCCTCCCACCACCATAAACAAATAGTAACTCCTATCTTAGCAATGACTGTCCTTGTGACAGCTACTACCACAGTGTGTTAATGCAGGGCTGGGTATTCATATATCCCAGCAATGTTGCTGCTGTTGAAATTAGATGTCTCATAAAGCATGAGAAAGGTGACACCAGAGTAATGTTACTAATGTATCTGAGTAATGTTTATCCTAGGCTTTATGTGATCCACCTACAAAGGAAAAGAAACTCTATTTGTTAACCACTGTCACAGCACATAAAATCTCAACCACCATACAGGAAGATATATTCACCATCATGTAATTTCTTGCTCGCTATATCTATGTTAGCAAAAACAACGAGGAGACCTTGTGGCATCTTAGAGACTTACAAATTTATTTGGGCATAAGCTTTTGTGGGCTATAACCCACTTCATCAGCTGCATGGAGTGGAAAATACAGTAGGCAAGTATAAATACACAGCACATGAATACCTTCAAGTCAGCGGCACTGTTATGGGTACCCGCATGGCCCCACGGTATGCCAACATTTTTGTGGCTGACTTAAAACAACGCTTCCTCAGCAACAAGAACTCCTCATTGTTTTTGCTAATACAGACTAACATGGCTACCCCTCTGAAATATATCTGTGTTGTTTTTTGACCCTTTGCTCATCATTCCAAAGCAGGTACAAACAAAGATATTTATGCCTTCTACATGATTGAATGAAAGGTTTGGTATATTGTGAATTTCATGTGCCCAGTAGTTGTGGAAAAGAAAATGTGTACGGTGAGGTATAAATCACAACTGCCATTCTTTTTCTGACCTACTTATTTGGCCCCTATTACTGTAGTATCTGAACACCTCACAACACCCCTGTGTGGGAGGGAAGTACCATTCTCCCCACTTTATAAACAGGGAGCCAGAGCAGCTAAGTGACTTGCCCCAAGTCTCACACAAGGTTTCTGGTAGATCAGGGAATTGAACGCACTTTCCCAGAATACCCTTTCCATTGGACCATCCTTTCTCCCATTTCCAGTTTATTCGAGTCAGGGCCTGCCTTAGGTGCAGAGTAAGGGGTTGCTAGGATCTGACACTTCATGGTTTCCCACCATCCAGCTCTAGTTCTGCAACTTATAGGTTGACATTGTCTCCCTTTCTGGTCTAACCACCATTGGACAGAGAACTTTGGCCAACAGATCTTCAGAGAGCTGAAATGGGAGAAATCTCCCTATTCAGCAGTGAAGCTGGAGAGGGAGAAGAATCAATGTAATCAATTTCCACTTCCTGGGAATGGGAGAAAAGGCGGAAAGGGGATTTTGCCACCAGATTCGTTTATTTCCACAACTCTGACAGTGAGGCCTAAAGGAGAGGCTCTGGGGTAGCCTGGAGTCTCCTGAATCAGAAGAGCAGCCCTCACTCCAATCATGTTTTCCAGCAAATGCTCTGTAAAGCATGTGTTGCTTGAGTGATATTTCCCTTCTTATTTTCCTTGGGGAGGATGAGTTCTAAGAAACAGGATAAATTTTCTTGGCTGCTTTCCTCTAAATGGGCCCAGATTTCACTCAGAGTTCAAACTCTGTACCCAGGCCCGAAGCTACAGCACATACTGTTTGCTTTCTCCCTAAGGCTATGTGTACCCTACACCCACGATTGCCCCATGCCAGCTGACTCAAGCTCATGGGGCTAAGGGGTATTTCATTGTGGTGATGTTTGGGCTTGGGCTGCACCCTAAGCTCTGGGACCTTCCCACCTCATAGGGTCCTATAGCCTGGACTCCAGACCAAGTGTAAACATCTATACTGCAGTTCAGAAGCCCCTTAGCTCAAAGTCAGCTGGCACAGGCCAGCCGCAGGTTTTTAATTGCAGTGTAGACATACACTATGAGTCCTCCAACATCCTGCACTCAGACCAAGTGGGGAGAGGGGAATCCAAACTGCACAAGTTTTTCTTAGAACCACAGATTTCATTTTATCTCACAGTAAATGAATCAAATGCATGAGACTTCATGGAAAAGCCTGTGAATAAGTGTAATTTGCTGATAAGTGTTAAGTATAATTCAAAGTGATTTTGATGGTCCACACAGTCCACCAGAGTACAGTACAGTGTTCTCCTGAACTTGCAAAAAGGCAGTATAGTAACCCTTTCTATTTTTTACTCTTTGTTGCTTAAACCTCTGAGATACAGGTGGTTTTGTGATTAAGACTGGAATTCAGAAGGCCTTTTCAGTTACTGGCTCTGCCATGGCTTTTTGTGTGTGTGTGTGTGTGTGTGTGTGAGAGAGAGAGAGAGAGAGAGAGAGAGAGAGACTTTGGGCAAGTAACCAGTGTTGTGACCGTTATATTTTGCAGTGTGATTCTTGTGACTTGTTGGTAATAATGTGAACTAAATTTGAAATAAGACTGCTCTTTGGGTCTCTTAATAAAAATCAATAAGCATATAGGCCCAAACTTTTCAAAGTATTTAGGCTTTACTGCACTCAGAGTTGCTTCACTCTAAATCTCATTTTCAAAAAGGATTAGTTACTCAAGGCCAGATTTTCAAAGCTATTTAGGAATCTAACGCCTGTTGAAATTAATGGGATTTAGGCACCTAAATAGTTTTGAAAATCTAGTCCTTAGCCCAAATCCCATGGACAGTCAATGGGATTTAGGCTTCTCTGCTCCCAAATCACTTTTGAAAATGAGATTTAGGCTCCTCAATACGTTACACATTAAAATGGGAGCTCTGTGTTCATTGCAATCTGAAAATCAGGCCATTTTTCTTTAGCAGTCAAAATATGGATCTAGATGTCTAACTTCAGACACTCAAGAATCAAGATTTTGGTTTCTATGGTTCTGAGCCTTCTTATTTACATCAGTGTAAGAGAAATACAGATGCTCCCCGGGTTACGCAAACCCAACTTACGCAAATCCACACTTACAGAAAAAGTTCCGTAAATTGCATAAGCTAGAAAGTTTTTTGTTTTTTGGTTTTTTTGCCTAACGGTCAGGTATACATTCCCGACTTACACAAAATTTGAGTTATGCAAGGTGTTCTGGAACGGAGCGCTTGCGTAAGTCAGGGAGCGTCCGTAACTAAATGAAGCCAAGGTAGTAACAGTTTAACGGTTACACTAGTGTAAAATTGGTGTAAGGGAGAAAAGAATCACACCCTATGTTTAGAATGCTATGCGAATGAAATCACTATCCTGATAGCTTTTGCAAATTATGTATAAACATTTCCACATCCAATTTTCTTATCTACATTAATAGATTTATTTTTAAAGGTAAGTATCTGCATATGTAAATACATAGCTGTTCACATCTGGTAGAAGGGTTGAATTGTCTCCATGTGTTGCAGAGGCATATAGTACGTGGGCGGCAATTTTCTACAAACGTTTTTATCAGGCAATTTTCAGACAGCTTGAATTAAGGATTTTCTTACCTAGCTAAAAGAGAACAATAGAGTTATTAATGCTATTAAAAGATAATAGCTGATAGCTACAGAGCTGGAGGAGGCTGGGAAAGAGGGAGACTAAAGTTTCTGGTTCAAGTAAATGAAAGCTCAATCCTGCAAAGTACTGAGCTTCCTCAGTTTCCATTTATTTCAATAGGTGTTGAAAGAGTTGAGCCCTTTGCAGGCGCCTACGACACTTTTGGGATTTGTTGTTCTGATCAAGATAGTGCCAGTGAATGGTGATGATTAAATACCCTGGAAAGAAAGGCCCCAGCCCTACTCCCAGTGAAGTCAATGTGAAGACAACCAGACACTTTTCACTAGGAGTTTGATTGGGCCCTAAGTCATCTCCTTGTTCTCTGAACAGCCACAAGATAGTTGGCACTGGCAGCTTCATCAAACTATCCCATCATATCTCAGCCCTGACTTAGAAGGATCACTGTGTGGATACCAGAATGAGAGAACAGATCATTCTTCAGGCCAATTCATCATTTGGCTTTACTGCAAAGAAGGCCACCAAGGGTGCCATTGTGATGCAGACACCTGCCCACTAGGAACATCACTGACACTGCTAACTTGTTAGCCATGTGGTTTGGATACTGGAGTTACAACTTAAGCACATGTACTAGGCTGATACCTTTCAGATTTATACCCCAACTGAATTTATCACCAGGCTCAGGCTGTCATTTAGCGCTAATCCTGCCCTCACCCACTAAGCCGTTTCTATCCCTTTTTCTGGAGCCTCCCTTGTAGTGGACTGGCAAACAGGCCTCATCTCCTGCTTTATTTCCCTTCTGCCATACTCTGGAAGAGTTACATAAGAGTCATGTCTACCCTTTCTTTTTTTCCCCCATAGAATATCAGGATTGGAAGGGACCTCAGGAGGTCATCTAGTCCAACCCCCTGCTCAAAGCAGGACCTATCAATCCCCAGACAGATTTTTGCCCCAGATCCCTAAATGGCCCCTTCAAGAATTGAACTCACAACTCACAGGCCAATGCTCAAACCACTGAGCTATCCCTCCCCTCCTGTTCAAGCTCTCCTCTCCTGTTCTGGCTCTATTCTATTCTTTTCTTTTCTTTTTTTTCCTTCCTTCCTAATTTGTTTTTTTCTTGATTATTTTGAGTTGACTTTCTATTACTGGTGTATTTTGGCTCTTATGCTTTTTGCTCCCCACACTTCTCTAGCTGGCCACATGTTGCTTGCGGTTAGGAATGTCCATTGGTGGTGTAGGACGCATGCTCTGTCACCTGAGCTGAGTGTTGGGAAACCAGAGACACAAAGATTGGGCTGGCAGCCTCTTCCTCCTGAGGCTGTAGATCTGGACATGTGAGCTAGTCCTGCCCTTCTGTATAATAGTGCTCCACAGGTGCAAGAAAGAAAGGCAGGTCTCTCAATGGGCTGTCCACGGAATTACCCACAGCAGCACACGTGTAGTACGACAGAGTGGATCCAGTGTCCTGATACAGCTTTCCTTACCACCACTGTTTATCTCCTTTCCCCCAACCCCCCATCCCAGCCTAGTCTGGCACCCCAGCCTTAATTCAGTGTAGCAGTGTCTGAGCTCAGAAGCGCTAGGCTAAAATCACATGTACCAGGAGCCTGAGAAAGGGGTTTCAATTTTGTCATTTGAGTCTGTGGGGTTGAGAACAGCTAAAATTAATTAACTAGGTAAAGATAAGGAGACAGTCACACAAGGAGGTTATGAGAAATAACACTATGCTGCTCACTTTTTTTTTTTTTTAATCATCACCAAGGCAGCACTTCAATTTTTTTAAAAAATAAGGATTTAAGTAGATACATTTAAATAAATGGATGCTCACTTATTGAGGACATTTAAATAGCAAGATATTCTATTTCATCGTTGTTCTCTGATTCTGCAGCTTCCTTCTTAGCACTTCTGTATCACTTCCCATCTGGGGAATCTCAAAGCACTTTAAAAGCATTAATTAACTAATCCTCACATGTCCCCTGATAGCTAAATGTTATTTCCATTTCACAGATGAGGAAACTGAGATACAATGAAGTTAAATGATTCACCCAAGTTCACACACCTAGGCAATGGGAAAGAGCCAGGAATACATCCCCAAACCCAGGCCCCTGGATTAACTGACAGGGACATGTAACCTCTAAATAAATTGGTATTGTGATTATTTATTATTACTGTGCTATGGGGCATGGCATTTACATAAATAAACATTGTAGAGTGAAATCCTTTCAGATAGGATCTGGTTATTAGGTATAATTTGTGCTGAAAATACAAAAGATTGTTAACATGGGTGTAGAAAGCAATAAAAGATAAGCAGTGATAATATGCAAGAGATTGCCTTGTTCGTGGTGTATGGGAAATAAGACCCCAAACTAATAATAAGTTCATACAGCTGATTGTTACAAATAATGAATGCCAAAAGCCTAATGTAGGGCAACTGTGCAGTAAAAATACAGACTGTAATAAAGCCCAAGCGAGGAAAAATAAAATCGGTACAGTAGTTTTAAACTATAATGTGTCCTTTATACACATTAATGTAGAAAATAACTTGTTTCTGACTTCTATAATTCTTTAGTTAAGACATGGGACTATGAATCAACACAGTTGGGTCCTACTCCTCGTTCTGTCACAAGTTTTCTATGTGACCTTGAGTAAGTCACTTAGCCTGGTTTTCAAAAAGACAGGTGCACAATTATACACACACAAAATATGTGCCAGTTCCATGCCTAATTTGTGCATTCAATTACTAGGCTCAAGTACACAAATCAAGCAGCTGTGTATGCAAATTAAGATTTATAAGTGTCAGTGGCTATTTGCATGTACAAATACCCAGTTTGCAAGCAAAATCACAGTGACTGTGTGCACAGATTAAGCTTGTGGTGTGCATGCAATCAGGCTCTTAAAAGCGTTGAACCTCATCTGTACACATTCTGGGTCTCCCAGGCATCCTATGAGACCAAATAAACTAATGGTTGTAAAGTGCACAGATCTTAAAGTGCAAAATTAAGTGCAAAGTACTATTATAATTTAAAAGTAACTGGCAATCTTTAGGTAATACAATAAGATGTAACCTCCATGACTAATGAAAATAAGGTGAATTTTGAATACTTGAAGTGAACTGTTCATGAGAAAATGACAGACCAAGAAATTATCTCAGAAATTATTCAAAGAATTACATTGAATAACAAATACATCTGAGAAAATTGTGATCTGCTCATGGAACTAACAGGAAAAAAGAGGTGGAATTTATCAACTAATTATCCTTTACAAATTATTCACTCAACTCTACTAGAAAACTCAAAATAGAACTGTGCTTAAGCAGTGTTTGTCTATTATAACGTTCACCAGCCTTGCAGTAATTTGAGTTGAGAGACTGTGACATTCTGTTCTCCATTCTCATATAAAATTGTCTTTCAGCAGTAGATGAACATCCTCTACAGGCTTCTCAGTGCTTCTCAATGTATGCTGCCTTGGAATTCCTGATTCTCAGAAGGCCATAGACTTTGTTTTATACTGTGTAAACAGGGAAAAAAAGAAAGAGGAAAAAGAGCCTGATCCTCGCTGCTGTTTACTAAATCCTATAGAACTAACAGGGAAAGGAATTCCAGCAGAAGAGTCCTGGGGGAAAATTAGCTTACGTAAAGGCTTACTTCTTTGCAGAGAAGCCACCTTGCTCTGTGATTTCTCAGAGGGCTCCTAGCACTGCCAGAAGGAGTATCAGTTTCTCTCTGATTCTGAGACAAGGCAACACTGCAGTTGAGGCAGCAGCTGAAGGGGCAAAGAAGGGTGCAAACAAATAAACAAACCAAAAAACCCTCTTATTAGCTCTCTTGGAAATTTCCTGTGAAGTCTTTCAACTGATTTTATTTAATTGCATTGGGCCAAATTTTATCATCAGTTATTTCCAATTTACACAGATGTAACCAAGAGCGGAATTTGATCTACTCTATTTGACTACTCCTAAGAGTTTTTCATGGAAGTGTTTGGGATTGTTTATAAAGAAAATCTCTTTTCTCCTTCCATAAGGATCCAGATAGCTGGCTATCTGAGTGATAGAGGGAAGCCTCTAATGAGGAGAAAAGGGGTTTTATGTTTTTCTGTGAGCTAGATCCTGTAAGTCCCCTCTAAGCTGTGCGGCCGCATGCAGCTGCCAATTAGCCCCATGCAGGGGCTCAGGGCTGCGACAGGGAGAGATGCCGTTCCCACAGCATGGACCTGCTGCAGCAGGGAGAGGCGCCCCTCCCTGCCAGCTCCAGTGCAGACCTACCCTGGACTTGCCACTGCCGGGGGAGAGGAGCCCTTCTCTTGGCCCAGCTCAGCCCCACCGGTGCTGCCGCTGGGGAGAAGTGCCACTCCCCCGGCCCTGAGCTGCTGCGGTGAGAGAGGGCTGCGGGGGAGTCCTCTCTCCCCACTGCAGCCCTGGGACAGCCTAAACCCCCAAACTCCTCATTCCTGGCCCCACCCTAGAGCCTTCACTCCTAGCCAGAGCCCTCACCCCCTGCACCCAATCCTCTGCCCCAGCCCTGAGCCCCCTCCCACACCCCGAACCCCTCAGCCTCAACCCCACCACATGAATTTTGTTATGTGCACCAATATGGAGATGACGTGTCACACATCACCTCCATATTGGTGCACATAACAAAATTCATTCCGCACGTGGACATAAAAAATTAGAGGGAACACTTCAGTGTCACCCTTCCTTATGTTTAGTACCTTACTCCATGAGTAGTCCCATGGAAATCATTGAAATGGAACTACTCTCTCACACACACATACACACACACACAATATTTAAGACACTAGACAGAGTTCAATACCATTAAGTTGACAGGCAGAAAGAATAAAAAATTGTCCCTGCTGAAAAATTGAGAGCCAAGCAATAGACACAGCCAATAGTATCCACAGCTTGGGAGATGGAGCAAGTAGCACTAGTGGCCTGTTGCTTGGTGACTGGTCTCCAAGGATATGTCTACACTGCAATTAAAACCCCACAAGCTGGCACGTGCCGGCTGACTCAGGGCTCGCGGGGCTCGGGCTCAGAGGTTGTTTAGTTGCAATGTAGATGTTTGGGCTCGGCCTGGAGCTAGCACTGGACTCTGTGAGGTGGGAGTATCCCAGAGGTCAGGCTGCCGCCCAAGCTGAATGTCTACACCGCAACTAAACAGCCTCTTAGCCCAAGACCTGCAAGCCCGAGTCGGCTGGCACAGGCCAGCCGTGGGTGTCTAAGTGTAGTGTAGACATACGCTAACTGGCAGCTCTGATCCTTTGTTACAAGACTGGAGTAATTTGGTAGGGTTATTTGTGCAAATATAGTTTATTTTTGCAAATCAAACATACTCTTCTGCCTATAGCTGTTGAATATAAGGGCTGTCACAGAACTGGGTACAAGTCTCTAATATTTATAGGTCAACACCTACATGAGTGCAGTGCCACTGATGTTGTGGGAATTGGGACAGACAGAATTTAGCCCAAAGAGCAGTTGAGAAACCCATGACAATGACCCAGAGTTTAGAAAGCCTGGGTGTAAGTTGTTCCCTTCACTCTACTAATCTTTCAGAACAGCCCAAATGTATGCAAGCTTAATTCTTCAGATATATAAAATGCAGTTGTCAATGGTAAAAGCCAATCTATCTTGTGTTATAATAAAGTCCCTTTCATTTTGACATTCAGCTAGATTTTCCACTTATGCTTTGTACCATAGTAAATCTGGGGAAAACCTTCATACAGTTCAGTCCACTTAGCAACCAGCGTGTGCTGAACTTGAAACTAGGATTTGAAACATCTTATCTAACATTAAAAATCCGAGAGAACATTTAAGCATAGCTTCTGCAAACCCGTCTACACTGGTACATGTTGGTTCCCAGTTTCTTTGGGCTACTGCTTACAAGACTAGGACTTCCTCCTTTTCAGCTGCAGAAATTCCAGTCCACAATGGCGCTTGGTCTTCTTCAGATGCCATTATCAAAACTGTGCTCTGGAGCAGGCCAACAAAGTGCTCATAGTGGTCCCAATGAAGCAGAACAGTGGGACAGCTGCAGCATTTTAAGTGTAGACCTACCCCAACGTTGTGAAGCTTTCATCAAACTGAAGGTGTTCTAGAGAGCCATTTATATTTAAAAGTATTTGTTCTTTCATATAAAAAGTAGAAGGCGTGATGTTTTCTGAAGGAAGAAGGAAGTGCTGAGTGAAGTTTGTGCGTATATCTCTTCCTGAATTTAAGTCTTGAAAGTACCACATGGTTTTCCTCTTCCTGTAGCTGTCAAGGCAAGCATGCCACTGTGTATATTATCCAGGTTCCTCAATATGCTGCACTAGCTGAAGGTTGTTTTTCTTTTAAATATCAAATGTACTGTATATAATAAGCTAATATATGTAATGGGAGCTTTCAGGTATATGGTTTGTGGTTCATTCGATTCACAGCATTCAGCAAAGTGACCAATAGCAAGTCGATATGAGACAACAGATCCTACTCTGTGTAAAAAAAATGTTAAACCATGGACTCAGAATTCTAAAGCGTACTCGTCTTCATATGTAGAATATTTAAAGTCAATAATAGACAATGCATAAAATTCAGCCCTGTTAACACTATTGACTTCAGTGGACTTCTGTCAGGGATGAATTTGCCCCAAATTGATTATAGAAAAGACAAGGCAGATACACTAGTCTGGGTTCTTTCTTGGGTTTCTCAAAGCACTTCCATCCAAACACTGTTCAATCAGAGTTCTAGCACCAGCTCTGACAGTCAGTGTGTGTAAATCCCTTAACCCTTCTTTACCTCAGTTTCCCTACCTGTAAAATGGTTATAGTAATACTTACCACACCTACATCTGTGAAATGTAATTAAGGGTTCTTGTGATGTGTTTTGACATACTTGGCTGGGACGTGCTATGTAAATGCTACAATTTGACACCACTTAATTTTTTCTTTTGATTTACTAGTTTAATGTGGTTGTCTTTTATGTGAAGTATGTTTTACACAAAAATGAGAGACAAAGTACTGTAACATTATTAAACCATTTTCTTCTCTGAGACTACCTTGGAAATATTAGCTAAAACCAAGACCTCAAATCAAAGTCTCTTCAAAATTCATTTATTTGTGCCCTTACCTGCAGTTTGAGTTCTGGGTTAGATTCAAAGCTCAAAAGGGTCTAGTTCCGATTTCAGTTTATAAACAACCAAAATATTTCTTTTTATTGTAAAATACTAGCATCTAGGAAACCAATCAAGGATCAGGGCTCCATTGTGCTAGACACTGCACAGACATGTAACAGAGGGCACAGTCCCTGCTCAAGATTGCTCACAGTCTAAATATCATATAAGATTCATTGTTCTTGTAAAATGCCATTCTAAGAGCAACTCATCTCATGAAATTGCCTCCATGCAAGATGGTAGAAAACTTGGAGGATGAATTCTCTGCTATTTTAGTCTGACTCTCATAAGAACATTTTTCAGACCCATTTTCTGGCACACACAATTTCAGCACCATCAAATCCAGCCTTGAGCCCTATATCTGATTTGATCTCAAATCCAAATCTTGATGTAAAGTATGGTCTCCTCCATTAACCTGACTCCATGAACAGCTGCGTTTTCCAGGATAATTCAGGAGAGGTATCCAGTGATTCCACAGGAACAAAAGGAGATCTGGTATCTTGAAGAGTTTGGTATCTGAATTACAATACAGACTAGTGATGCCAGTGCATTATGCTAAAAGAAGATGTTCAGTGCAACATGCATTCTTTGAACTTCACATGTCTTTGTAAATACATTCAAGTTTTGTTTCACAACCTTGAGCAAAATTTTTCAGATGATTCACTTGAGCTCTTTCAGTGTCATAAATGTTTTGACAACGTGCTTCCCAGCTCTACTGTAGATATCAGTCAGATTTGCCAATCATTTCCAGGAATACTAAGCTCATTTGATTTAAAAAAAAAACATCACAAACTTCCAGCAATAGATGATGTTAGAAAATAGCGGTATGACTAGAAATCAGAAGGGAGACAAAGATGGGGGAACACAACAGAGGTATATAGAATAAGTGGTTCAGAGGCGGTCATATATGGAGCTCCTGTTTACCCTTTCTCATAATAGTAGAACAAGGAGATTCTCAATGAAATTGAAAAGCAACGAGTTTAAAACTGATATGTGATTGATAATTAGCCTTTGGAACTCACTGCAACAAGACATTTTTTTTGCTCCCCTTCCCCCCACCCACTGCCATTCATTTGTAGTTCTTTAGATGTTATGCTCCTCAGGGCAGAGATCATGTCTTCTGCATTTGGAAAGTAGGTAGCACACTGTGGGCACTACTGGAAATGGATAAAGAAAATAATGAGTGAGGTAAAGAAGTTATTTGGATTCAAAAACATATATAAGAATAATAAAAATATACACAATTCCGGGCGTGAGGCAACCACTAACTAAGGCTAGGAAGAAGCTTCCCCCACAGACATGTTATTGCTAACCAGTTCAGTGTGGGGCTTTATAGTCTCAACGCATCAGGTATTGGCCAGTGTTCGAGACAGACTAAAGCTATCATTTTCCAGATGCAAGATAGCAGTTCCTAGGTTTCTACTCGCCATCCTTGCTCACAACCATACCAGGATCTAGTATACATACAGAAAATAAACAGAGACGAGGAGTAAAGTTTATCCTGAGTCTCTGGCCAAAAGGGGGAGGGATAGCTCAGTGGTTTGAGCATTGGCCTGCTAAACCCAGGGTTGTGAGTTCAATCCTTGAGGGGGCCACTTAGGGATCTGGGGCAAAATCAGTACTTGGTCCTCCTAGTGAAGGCAGGGGGCTGGACTCGATGACCTTTCAAGGTCCCTTCCAGTTCTAGGAGATAGAGATAGAGATTTATCTCTCAAGAAAGCAGCAGCCCATTCAGGGAGTCCTAAACTTTCCAGAGGGTTCAGAAGCTGTGGTATTACTATAAATAATAATGATGGATCATTTGTAATGCCCTTCCCATGCATCAATTTGTCTGTTTGTTTTCTGACAGCTAATGATAATCTGTGAGAATATTATTTTCTGTCTTTTTTTGGACTAAAATTTAGAACTTCACCTGGGAATAGATACTGTGCACTCTTGCATGGGGGAGTAAGAGTAAGCAAAGAACCCTCCCTCTTGTACCTTTACCAAGACCACTGAGCTTCTGGCACACACAAATAAGCAGGGCTATCTTACCACTTGTCCCTCCTCAGAGCACGTGAGGAGAGGGTGGCTGGGGAAAGGTGGGCAATGGGAAGAGCCTGGCCTCCATCTCCTGTCCGCCACCCCTGCCCTCAGTTGCAGGCCAGAGTAGCTGGGCCAGCGCAGGGGATAATTTACTGCTGGTGTAGTTCCCCTGTGCCTAAAGTCAGAATGTAGCTCATAATTATAATAGAACTCAGTGTGCAGATAGGTATAGTAGGAGTCACCTGAGAGTATAGTTGCCACCCCACCTCTAGTAAGAGTACTGGAGTACCATGAGGTAGACAGTGCTAGTGTATTATGTCTTGTCTACACTGGCAAGTTTCTGCACAGTAAAGCAGATTTCTGTATGTAACTCCTGAGGTGTACACACTGCCAAGACACTTAATGTGCCGAAACTGCACAGTTGCAGTGCTGTAAAAAAACCACCCCAACAAGAGGCGAACAGCTTTCTGCGCTGGGGCTA
Organism: Malaclemys terrapin pileata; assembly: GCF_027887155.1. Taxonomy (NCBI): domain Eukaryota; kingdom Metazoa; phylum Chordata; order Testudines; family Emydidae; genus Malaclemys; species Malaclemys terrapin. The sequence goes on along the minus strand of NC_071507.1, from coordinate 178,853,970 downwards.
CAGAACCGCAGTGCCAGTGTAGACACCCTGGTTGATTACAGCACTGCAGTTTGCCTCCGGGAGGTGTCCCACAATGCCTGTTCTCGCCTCTCTGGTCATCGGTTTGAACTCTACTGCCCTGCCCTCAGGTGACCACCGTGACCCCCACCCCTTAAATTCCTTGGGAATTTTGAAAGTCCCTTCCTGTTTGCTCGGTGACACGTGCAGTGGTCTCAGCGCATCTTTCCAGTTGGCCATGCCTGCTCCACGCACCAGGCGATCCCCCGCCTGGAGCAATGCCAAGCTGCTGGACCTCCATTAGCATTTGTACAGGACCCAGGATGCCCCCCGATCCCCTCCGCCTTTCCACAACTCTTAGCGGCAGAAGAGGAAGAGATGCTCTGTGGGATAGCTGCTCAGAGTGCACCACTCTGAATACCGCTGCAAGTGCCACAAGTGTGAACACGCTATTGCACAGGCAGCTGACAGTGTGAACACACAACAATGGTTTCCCTTCAGCGCTCTCTGAGCGGAGATGTAACTGCCGGCAATGTAACTCTGCTAGTGTAGACATGTATCAGTAGACAGAGAGAGAGTAAATATGTGAGATTCTGGTCAAGAAAGTAATCACAGCACATAAAAAGAAACCATGCTTTTCACTCAAATCCTGAACAACATTTCCTAGGGAAAGGAACTATTTTACCCATGGAAGACTGTAACAGCATGTCTTAACTTGTTTAATTTATTTACTATGTATGGTCAAACTAGTCACAAACATGCATTCCCTTGCTAATGATATAGATCAGAGTCAATGGCGGTCATGTAATAGATGCATCATATAAACATTTTATATAGAATATGACAACAGACTGGAGGAAAAGATTATGTATTCTTTTATGTATTAGTAATGACAATAGCAAAAGCTTCTGCAAACAAACTAAGATTACATTGAAATAATCCAACTCACAGTATTCAATGATGTTTCCATGTTTAGCTCCATATATCCCGTTAATTTATTTATTAGCAAATCAACACAGAAGCTATGTTGATATACCTCTACCTCAATATAATGCTGTCCTCGGGAGCCAAAAAATCTTACTGCATTATAGGTGAAACCGTGTTATATCAAACTTGGTTTGATCCACTGGAGAGCGCAGCCCCGCCCCCGCCCCCCGGAGCACTGCTTTACCGCGTTATATCCAAATTCGTGTTATATCGGTCACATTATATCGGGGTAGAGGTGTATTTTGAACCTTGAAGAATGAATTCAAGCTTTATGGTAGCCATGCTATTGTTAGGGTATTTCATGCTTATGAGAAGTGTGGGCCTATTTCAACTCCTGGTGAAAAATGTGGCACTCTCAGTCTGGGAGTCTGAAGTTTCCTGTTTATTCACAGACCAGGTGACACTCAGACATCAGTGATGCAATGTCCTCTAGCGCTGCATCAGCCATATTATTAGAGTGCTGTATAAAACACCAATGAAGACAATCCCTGCCCCAAAGAGCTTACAATCTAAAAGACAGACACAGAGAAGACATGTGCTGAGGAACCTGTAGGAGGAAGTTACCCCATATCTTCCAAGCTAATAGTAAATAATTTCTGGTGGGAATATGGTCATTGGCTGGTAGTATCCATTTAGTCCTTGGCATATGTGCTTTCCAGAGTATAAATCAGTCCCAAGGTTGGCAGGTTTTGCTGTCCTGTAAACGTTTATCAGTTAGGAACTGGTTGTCCAAGCCATCAGTTCATTTCAGATAGGCCAGCAAACGGACATCACATAGCAATGATTGTCACTCACTACTGTCCTGAGACAATACTAGCAAACTAGAAATGAAATGTTCTATATACCATTCCTCCCATTAAAATATAATTCTATTATACCTTTCGCTGATGCATTTCTGAGTAATGAAATCAGCTGGATAGCGGAGTAATAATAATTACACTCTCATACTACAGTGGGCTAGCCAACCATGGATCCAAACTCCTCTCTGATCTGTGGAGTGGAGGATTGGAATCTGAAGTTATATTTCATGGTCATGACATACCGTGGTGAGGGAGTCCAGGCTATTTGTACATAGACCTGATTAGAGGAAAGCTAAAGTCCATCTCTATAAATCATTATTATATGGACCTTATGCAACGAAAGGGTCCAATCTTGTGAGAATCTGAGGACTAACTCTCATCACCTTACAGGTTTGGTGCTTAAGCTGCAACAAGACTTCAGAAAACATTAGGTTAGTTTTTCTGGTTTAGATTTTGGAATATCATCTGCAGGAATCTGCCATGGCTTGGGTTACCACTTAAATGTGTAACTATTGATTTCAGCTATTAGATTGGCACTATCTTTTATTTTCCCCATTTTTCTCCCTTTTCACTGGAACTATACACCTGATTCTTCTGTCTCTGATGGGAAATGGGGATTCCTTCCATGAAAGAATATTGACCAAAATATACCAAAGGCGAGTAACAATATAGAGCAGGCTGAATTGTTCAAAGTTAGCAAGGAAGCTGCTATGAAGGGCACTGGGCAGGCAGTTTTACATGGCCAGTAAGGGCATGTCTACACTGCAATTATACACCCACAGCAGGCCTGTGCCAGCTGACTCAGACTCGCAGAGCTCTGGCTAAGGGGCTGTTTAATTGTGGTGTAGATATTCAGGCTTGGGCTGGTGTTCGGGCTTTAGGACCCTGCGGTCCCAGATCTTGGGTTCCAGCTGAAGCCCAAATGTCTACACTGCAATTAAACAGCCCCTTAGCCCAAGCCCATGAGCCTGAGTCAGGTGACATGGTCCAGCTGCAGGTGTCTAATTGCAGTGTAGACATACCCTAAGAGACTTCAGGGGAGGTGCTTCCAAGGAATGTTCCAGAAGGTTCCAATGAATTTTGAAATAAGGAGATAAGGCTAGGAATTTGTCTCAATATTTCTAACCACAGCATTAAAAATCATGAGATTGGCTTTAAAATAATGAGAATCGGGTTCTTTTCACGTCTTCTGGCGTTTGAGCTACCGGCATTCATATTTTCGAGCTCTCCTCTGCAACCACGAGGGTTTGAAATTTTTTTTGTTTTAAACAAAAGCTGAGGTTTTCATGTGTTCACATGACTTCAGGAGCTGGGGACCATGAGACCTGCAATAAAATTGCGACACTGCTGTCTTTCTGCAGGGAGCTGAGATCAGATAAGCTGTTAAATTGTTGTGCAATTTGAATGTGGAACTTTAGCATTTGAATTGGTTTAAAAACAAATATGTATTTTTAAAACCTTGCACCCCCACACCAGCACATGCACAAAAGCCAGGAACAGTCTGGCTCTATATTAGTAGGCAACAAAATATTATGATGACTATTATTACTAATGCAAACATATTCTGGTTTGAGGGGAACCCAGTGCACAATAGCGGTTATTCAGTTTTCTCTTTTTCTTAAACATGTACAAAATAATACATCCATTTCACAAGCATTTGCTGTTCCCTAATAAATAATATGTCATCTGGAATTTTAGCACTTAAAAAAATGTAAAGGTTGGTTCAAGAAGATCGTCACATGTGAGGCTTGATTAGTGTTTTATCACTCAACAGGACATCTAATGTTTAGCGCTGTAGTTGCAGTACTTCTTTTCACGTCATAACAAAGGTTGCCCTCTGATAATAATTACAACCTTGATAATAAAAGGAAAGGCATTTTGTAACTGTCTAAAAAGTTCAGCTGCTAGAGATGAAATTTGGAAAGAGTCCGATTCTCATGGATTTGCTCTAAGCTACTGTGTAGGAAACTATTGTCACAAACACTTCCTCAAAGCTAGCAAAATTCAGACTCAAGTTAATGTCCACATGAAAAACACATCACAGGGCAAAAACTAAATAATTAGTATCATACATTTTAAAAATGCAAAGTAGAGATGATCAAATAAGCAAGTCTACTGCAGAGTAGAGAAGATTTGTATAGGATCTAATTTGTTCCCATTGAAGTCAATGTCTAAACTACTGTAGATTTCACTAGAAGAAGGATTAAGCCCATGCAGACCAATGTGAATTATGTTCTCAAATAACATTTTATTAAACATTTGATGTTGGCATTCTATGGAAGTCAGATGCAGTATATCCAATATATTCTCTGATGTAGTTCAATCAAAAAGGCAATCAAGCTGATCATTATGCTTTGTTCTCTATACATCCAAACAAGGCTGGTAAATAACAAGATCTCACTCTCTCACCTCTGCCCGTTTTGAAGACTTGTACCAGATTAATTTTGTTTCCAATCCTCTGCTTCCCCAATTTTCCATGAACTTCAAAAATATTTATCAGTGATCAGTAAATTCATTAGCCAGTTTCTTTCACAATGTATTATGTGGATCTGTTGATTCTATAAATATATATAGTTTTTCAGATTTTTAAATCTATAGTTATATTTTTAAGGGATCCTCCAGATCCATAAAGTGGAAGGAATCATCCATGTATAGCTCTCATTTTTAACACATTAGTAAGAACTACCCATCATCTTTCCCTTACCCACTTTGGTGAGCATTAACTTATTTTGCTTTTTTGTTGCCTTTATCTTTTCTTTGCAGGCTTTAAGAGATTCTGTATTCTGGCTTGGTTTCCACTCCTTTCTTCTATTTCCAGTACAGCTTCCTCTGTATTTTCAGAGCTCTACATGTTTCTTCTTGAGAGGAATTGTACAGTTGTGCCTTAAATTATGGTGTCATGTCTTGACATGTTTCTAGGAAAAAGACTCACAACTCTCATTTTCAATGGTGTCTGTGAAGTAACCCTATGCAGTGGTAGGTGCTACTTGCACATAAAACTGGCTTTGGCCATCCCCTTCAGAAAATGTGTATTCCCTAAGCCTGGCCTCCATGTATCTCTTGATAAGTACTGCCAGAGTTCTGCTATAGTTAAATATTTATCAGAATTTGTGTCAATTTTTAAAACTTCTGCTGAATTTCATGTTTAAATAACCATTACTTTGCTTATTAGTAGTAAATCATATAGAGCCACACCAACAGTTTTGCCTTAGTTCAAGAAAATCCAAAGATATTTGTTACTCAGTGTTGAGGCTGAAAAATTCATCCATAACCCACTACACCATGTCTAAGCATTGTCTGTGGGGCTCTGAAGCAGTGGGGAGTTTTGCATACCTCAGAACAAATTCTGCCAGAAAACCCATCCACAATATGGGAACACAGGGGAGAATCCATCCTATCCAATCCTGGCTTCTCTAAGACCATGGACTTCATTGACCCTTCCCATCAGAACCCGGGGAGGGAGATTCCAAAGGTGAGGCCTAAAGGTCAGGGGGTGTCATGCACGCGATTTTTTATCTACATCTTTGATCCAACAATGGTTCTTTTATGTCCACGCACCCACATTCTTCCAACTGGGAGCATGAATCATCAATCTGAGTGGAGCAGAGATGGGTGGTCAAGGGAGTGGGAAAGAAGACAAGATCAGCTGGTGCACTGGGCTACTGAAAGCAGAATATGATTCTGTGGGTGGAAGCATGCATGTGTGACTGTAGGCCTGGTCTACACTAAAAATGTATGTCAACTGATCTACATTGTTCAGGGGTGTGAAAAATCCACACCCCTGAGAAACATAGTTAAGTCAATCAACCCTGCTATAGACAACACTGGGTCAATGTAAGAATTTTTCTGTTGATGTAGCTACTGCCTCTCAGGGAGGTGGATTAACTATAGTGGTTGGAGAACCCCCTCCCATCACTGCAGTGAATGTCTACACTGAAGCACTACAGTGGCACTGCTGTAGCAGTTTAAGTGTAGACATAGCTTTCTTTTTGCTGCATTGCAGTGTTCACTGTAGATTATCGCACATCCATTTGCACCGTAGTCATTCGCACAGACTGCTTTTTAGGTTTTGCATTACTCACTGCCTCATTACTGTTGTGCCCCATGTGTGGTGCATGAGGCTGCATCTGTCATCATAAGCACCCAAGCAGCTGAACAGTGATGGCTCATTTCACAGTGATAGACTGTACCTAAAGAATGATAGTGCTGAGCAACAGAAATGCAAACATCCCATCCCTGGGCACAAGCTTCTATCAGGAACCACAGCTGAGAAACACTAAATTGGCAAACACATACTGAAGAGAGGAATCAGCTGTGGGCAAAACCCCATGGAAGAACATGATGGCAGCACTCAGAGTGTATTACACATTTCCATCGCCACCTTTGTGGTAACTGGCTGTGGATGTTTTACGACTGGGCAGATTCTGCTGCCAGAGTGTGAATCAGCGTGTTGCGGCTGGAGTCCCTGCAGACTCAGAAGTGGAATACTCAACCACTGTTAGGGCCCTGGACTGGGACACAGTGGAGTCAGGTGCACCTGTGTCCCCCTACCCTCTGCAACTTCACCATGGGGGTGGCAGTCCTCCCCCACCTTAGGCTTAGAGGCCTGCTTTGGAGCTCACCCTTGCCTGAGACCCTAGACTGCTTTGGTGGTCACCCCTGCCTAAGCCCTAACTGTTTGCTGCCCTGCCTTGCTTGAGGGCCTCGGCTTATAGATTGCTACAGCTCTGCCTTGAATACAGGCCAGAGCCCTAATTGCTTGTGGTTCTGCCCCATCCAGAGGGAGTCGGAGCCTCTCTATAGACTGTTTGTAAATGTCTGCCCCAGCCAGGTGGCTGCAGGCTAAAGAACATTGTGCTTCACCCTGCCCAGGGGACTGGAGTTCTCCCCTAGAAGACTGTTATTTGTGGTCTGCCAATAGTGAGGTGGAGTGGCCTCCCTCCCTACTCGAGTGTGAGGACCACCACATTGTTGAAGTTGGTGGGTGTAACTGCTGCCCTTCATTTAAGACAATAGAAACAGTTACACTTCTTTATGAAATAATGGCAGTCTCCAAATCAAACCAAAGGCACATCCAAGGCCACTCAGGAATTTGATATGTGGGGGGGGGGGCGGAGGGTGTTGTCTGGATATTGTTTTGGGTGCGTATTTGGGGTGGGGGTGTGAGAGACAAGCAAAGAAGTACACAGAAAGAGACAGCAAAGGATGCTCCAGACACAGCATGGACAAGCATGGTGTGTGGCCCTGGGAGAAACCTAGAGAGAGATTTTGGGCTGAGTGCTGGCTGAAAGAGGCTTAGAGCTATGAGTAAGGACACTGTTTCCTGTTGTTGGATTCCTCCTCTGTTCAGGGAAATAGGACTTAGTATATTTTTTGTAAATGAACAAATTTGCATCAAAGAAATACCTGACCCACCAATTTCTTCTCTCAACTGGAACAACCTACTAGACCCTGAATTTCTGGCTGGCCATCCAGGAAAAAACTGTGCTGTAAAGTACTTCCATGTGAGTTTTGCCCTTTGTTGGTTTCTGTCTTCATTATCTGTTTGCAGACGTTCTGCTCCTCTGCTTTGGTTCCTGATAAAAACCTGTGGATATACGATATGATGTTTATGTTTATGATGTTCAGCACTATCATCCTTTGCATTCTCTAGGTCTGGGCCATCTCTGCCAGATAGGCCATCATTATTCAGGTACGAGGGAATGGAGGACGTATTCTGTAGAACATTGCTGGTCTTTGAGATGGTATCTAAGAGATACATGCAAATAAGCTATGGCTTCACATCTGGTATTCAGCAAGTCACAATCCTGAGTAACCTACTAGCAATCTGTCCACAAGCCAGCAGGTCCTCAACCTGTGGGTGGCTATAGCCCTCCCCCAGCCCTAGGCCATACTTTGTAGCCTCTTGTCTTAGGGTAGGGTAGATGAAATATCACATGGGCAAAGGAAATGGATAGGTCAACTTTTGGGCCTGCCAGCTTTAATGGTGTCTCTTTAAGTATAAAAGGGCAAGTAAAATTGCTGGTGAAGCTTGTTTTGAGCGATGTGGTGGCCATATTTGACTGACCAATGAACCTGAGAAAGTAACAGTGAGGCCAATTGCTTAGTTTAATGCATTATGAAATATCTTGTGTGTGTAACACATTTTTCTTGTTAGTACAATATGTTTAGCCCCGCCTGGAATGGCAATGATCTGCACAGGATTCTAAATAAGTCATCAGCTTTAATAGCGAGGTCACTTTGGTGGAGCTTTGACATCTACTATGAATTCAACAGCTGCTGCAAATGCCTCTTTGAAAAATCTGGCACTGAAGCCTGTGGGTGCAAAATGCTATTACACAGAAAAGAAAGGTTTGACAGAACTCCCAGGACTCAATATAAATCCATTCTAAGGCTATGCCTACACTCAAACTGCTATAGTGGCACAGCGGTAGCGCTTCAGTGTACACACTCACTACAGTGATAGGAGGGGTTCTCCCATTGCTGTAGTTAATCCACCTCTTTGAGAGGTGGCAGCTTGGTCAACAGAAGAATTCTTCCATTGACTTAGCACTGCCTACACTGGGGTTAGGTCAGCTTAATGACGTCTCTCAGGGGTGTGGATTTTTCCTGAGCAACGTAGCTGGATCGACCTAACTTTTTAGTATACACCTGGTCTAAATGTAAGCATGTCTTCTGTAGAGGGAGGGGCCGAATGAATGTGCAAGAATGGTACATCCTTGTAGTGGAAAAATGTTCATAATAAAACAAACATTATGCTGCACTCCTAGAGGAATACTCCTCTTCTCTTTAAGATGCGCTGAATTTCAGAAACAATAAAGTTGAAACAGACCCCCATAAAGCATACATAAATGTCTAAGGACATTATTTATTAAGATCTGCAAATGCCTTGGGGATATGAATTGTGGCTGCAAAAACAAAATGATAGATTCAGCGTATTAAAGACCATGCTAATAAATAATGAGGAGTCCTACTTTGCTTCCATTGATGCCATTGACTCAATGGGAGCAGAGTTGGGCCTAATGTACTTTACATTTGTATAGCAATGCTCATTCAATGATCATCATCTCAGAGTACTTCACAGACATGAAGAAGGTCAGATACTGATCTTACTTATTCAGTTATTCCAAAAGCTATCCAATTTACTTTAACGTGACAGCTCATGGAGTAAAGTGCAACTCAACCTACGTAAGAGTGTCATATTCTGCCCCAGAGTATTACAGGACATTCCCATGGACCTAGAATTTGCCTGTTATATTTCTTAGATATTCTACAATTACAGGCTAAAGTGTGAAGTCTTCATGCACACAATGGGATTATTTGTGTGAGTCCTCATCTATGCAAGTAAAGGTTGTATGATCTAACCCTAATTCATTAAGCCTCACAACATCCCTGTAAGGTAGTTCGTTATGGCCACTTAATGATGGGTAAGTATACAGTGCTACTGATCTTTTTGACTCCATGCCACCCCATCTAATGCTAAAGTTCCCTGGGTGGATTCAGCATATGTTCTTCTCAGTAGTTCTTTCTTTCACATTTCTTCTCATGCATTTCTCTTATTTGAGAATACAAACACTCTCTCATCCTAGACTAGAAATATCTGTTTACAGTCCTTCTGATGTAAGGGTTAACTAAGAGCTAGATTCTTCTTCATAGCTTGTGTGCTTACTCATTTGTGTTTTCTCTCTTTCTCCACCATATATTTGTTACCTTTGATCATAAATATTTCCTAAATGTGCAAGATAAGATACATATGTATATGACACGATATTCAAAATAAACAAAATGGACCAGATTCATATTTCAAACAATTGAGAGGTCTAATTTCCCACTGTACAGGAAATCAAATTTTCAGCTGTAGTGGGATTCCTGAAAGTCATCCAAATATAAATGGAAGCTCTTAGAAGGAACAGAATGGTTGGCAAGTAGAATACAAATATTTTAAACTCATGTTGTTTGACATAATGCCAGTGCAGTGTTTCCATCTCAGTGTGAATGTTGTTATGGTGTAGTTCCAGCAATCTAATTGCCATATTCTGTACAAGTTGAAGTATATAAAGCAGAAAATGTAGAAGAAATGAGAATAAACTACATTGATTTAGCCTTGAGCTCCCAATGAAGAGATTAATCAGGACATTTCTGTGGAAATAGAAATGATCTTACCCTTTCTGAGATACATTTCTTAATTCCTAACCATGAGTTCAGTATGGTTCTGAAAGGAAAACTCAAGGTAAGAGTCATATGGAGTTAACAGGAGTCACAGTGTGGGAAAGAGGGACTCTTATCCACTTCTGAACTGCAGTTCTCTTTTGGATGGAGCATGACAGTTTTCTAACAGCACATAACATTTTAGGATAAGAACTGGAGAATACTATGTGTATAAAGAAAGCTACAATAAATGGAAGAAGAAAATTTCTTAAAGGTTAGCAAGGCATTTTCCTGTCTCCATCACATACTGCACTGCATGCTCGCACGTTGTATTCTGGCTTCTGCTAACAAACTAAGCTGTAGCAGCGATACAGTTTAAAGTAAAAATAATGAACTCACTCCTGCAAAAGGCACCTGCTATAATCAGTAAACAGACTATATGGACCACTGGTTCTCTCTCGCAACAAATTATGTATTTTTACTTTACTTATTTTATCCTCAGTCTTTTCTCACAACTCTCATAGAACTGATATCAATAAGCATATGAAACAATGAGAGAATATGGTCCTGTGTTTCTAATTTGTTATATATCAGATTTTTTCATGGATTTTCTGAAGCAGGTTCCTAGGAAATTCCAGTATGTCAGGGTTTCCGTATGTACTTTATGCACACTTTGATAAATGTAAAACTCACTAAACAAAGAAATGCTCTGGAGCTCAGTTATTTCTTGAGAAAATTTAAAATACTAAGATTTGTCTCAAAGTTCAGTCAGATACATACAATCTGCTTCAGTGCCTGGTTATTGCTTTATAAACAAGTGACTTTAAACTTCCCGGCAACACAATTCAAAGTGCATTAGCTATTACTCCTCCCAAGCTGGACAGTATAATGGATTGAATACTTACCTCTAGCATTCCTGTCGAGGTCCTAAATTAAATTAGTTTGCTCTTGGATCACATACATTCTAAATTATTAGTCCACATTGGAAAATAATCCCGCACGCTTTCTTTTGTGAAGTTTGGAATAACATTTCAAGGGTACTTCATTCAGCTTTCTACCTGGAATCTATAGACACCCAATAGCTCTGAAAATAAACCTTTTGGTATCTCTAGCTGGGTACCCAAAACTGAGGCACCCTAAAATAAGAAATTTTATTTGAAATGTTGCTCTTGACATCTGTATCCCACAACATATCCATCTGGAAAATGGTTATAATGGTATTTACCTATTTCACAGAGGGGTGGTGAAGGTTAATACATTTTTGTAAAGTGCTTTGAGATCACAGGATAAAAGGCATTAAGTAAGTATTATTACCTGTTTGGATTTTGTCTAAATTCCAGAAAACTTGCTGGAATCCAAGAACAATTTTTTCCATTTCTTCCCATATTGTTAACCAACAAATGTAACCTATAAGAGCTTGTAATAGGCTGCCAGTATTTATCTGAAACCCCCAGCATAGCTCCAGTTCAGCAAGATACTTAAGCATGTGCCTAACTTAAAGCACAAGTAATCCTGTTGACCAAGAATTAGGGTCTGTGGGAAATTACCTCTAATTCTGAATAATTTTTCCACCAAATTCCATGGAAATTTTTGAGAAAAATATTTCAGAGCTAATAAACGTTTACCCTGAACATATAAAAACACATATCAATTTCTTAGCAAGTTGTTTACATGCTTTTGGGTAGTTTTAAATAAAACTGACTTTTTATTTGCGCTCTTCTTGCCTTTTATTTTTAAAAAGTATCCTTCCCCACCTTCCTGGGATCTTTATGCATTAAGATCTTCCATCATCCCAGACCTTCCACCCTCTCTTCACTCCCAGAGTCCTGTGCTGAGGACCAAAAATGTAAAGGCACCACCAAGAATCCGATAAACGATTCAGTGGATACAGCTAAGTATATTGAGATGCATTGGGAATTTATCAGTAGATGGAGGGTATCTCAAAATACCTTGTTCCCTTCTGTCAAAAATTTATCAGAGGGCATGTCTTCTTTAGGACTTCCAAATTTGTATGCCGGATCCCAACTGATTCAGAAAAGACTCCATTGTCCCATGCCCACAGTTCTTGGCTTTTAAGAAGCTATCATGTTCCTGCTTGCCACCTCTTGATGTAGCCACTGAAAGTTACAAAAGCTTATTGGATATAAAAACATAGCATAGGCAGAGATTCCACGACAGTAATTACTGCTCTACTTGGGCTGAGCTCACAGAAGGGGCTCGTGAGTCAGCCAGTGAATTACTTCCATCCTACATAGGGTAAGGTCATTTTTAAAAAGGAGGGGAGGGGGAGCGTTGGAGCTTTGAATGACAGCTGGTTTCTCTTCCTCAGCTTCTCAGTGATGTAACTCTAGTCATGGGCTGGAAATACTGAAGGGCTAGAAAATTCATCACAGATCTAGCTCTTTTATAGGCAAAGCACATTCTCTAAAGGGTATTTATTGGCTAATCTGCATAGTCTGTGTCTAGTAAATATGCTTGCACAATAGACTAAGCATTCTGAACTTTGGGAGGCTGATGGGCATAGTCAGTCATGGCAGCAAAATCTCCCAAGACTCTCTGTATTGCTTATTGACCAGTCTTGGGCGGTTACCTTTACCATGAATTTTTATCTCCTGAACTAAGTGTCCTCCCCTGGTTTTCCTCCTATCTGACTCTTCCTTCCACAGAGCAGGACCAGCACAGCGGGGGGAACAATATGTTACAGTCTAATGAGCTGACCAGTTTGCAGCCACCTCCCTTTGTACCAGAAGAAGCCCTGGGAGTGAATGTGCCTCTACGTCATATAGTAAAATTTCACTATTGATTTTAATGCAACCAGGATGTAGCTCTTATTAATTAAGGTCAGTTCCCCATGTTTCAGCTGTGAGTTGTCAGGTGGGTGTTTGGTTTGAATAAGAATAAAGCACCACAAGACAGACAAAAACATGCCTCCTCTAGTGACTAAAATGCTCCATTCCACATTTCCTATGGTTTTTAATTAACTGAGCATTCAAAAACTGCTAATGGTTTGTTTAATTTCCTAACATTTGGACATCTGAATATTTGGTTTTCCTCAATTAATTTTTCACAAATGCACACCACGTGTGACATCCACTCACCCAAATATTAAAAAAAGAACAAAATCACATATAAACAAGGCAGGCTATTTCTCCTAAAGCCTGGGAAGAAAGAGAAAGAGATTGTTCTTTTTATCCCTTTTTAAAATACTTGGCAGCACCAAAAAACCATGGTGACAGGCATTGTAACATTGACTAGCTACTTACTTCTCAGAGACTGCCCTCTGAATACAGTACTTATTGGAACACTATCTGAAATCAAATGGACTGATCTGAATATTCTGGCACAGGGCTCCTGGTTGCATTGCCATTAGGGAATTCTTCTCTGAATTTGTTCAAGTGATCTCTATCTCCATTATGTAAATTGAAGACACCATACTTAAATGTGCAATATCAAATGTTAAGAAAAATGGAATGTACAGAAGTCAGATATGCTCTGTTTCTTTTATAATAAGAGTTGATGAAGAGTATGTGAAACCTTTGTATCTTAATAGATTATCTATCTATACAAGTAATTTGAGTGCTTTTCCATTGCAGATCCAAAATCCATGCAGAGTTTCTTACAAGAATCTATGACTGGTTGCAGGGTGGGGGTTGGAGGGTGCTTTTGGATAGTAAAGAGGAATTGGAGTGCCTCTCTCTTCCCCCCACCCCTCTACCCAGCACTCATCTCTGGGGGAAGCAGGAACTTGAAGTGTTGTTGCCCCCATAGGTGAACAAGTGCCTACAGGGAATGGGGAAAGAAGGAGGCACTGCCGTATGGTTGGGTTGAGGTTGGCATGGTTGTGAAGCAGAAGAGGTGTGACAGTAGCAGGAATGCATCATCTTTGCTTCTTCTACACCTGTGGCATAAAGGTTTGAAAATTCTCAGTTGGCCTCAGAACGGTAATTTCACCTCTTACGCTCCAGCTGACTTTCCTCCCATTTCTTACTAGCTGCTCTTCTACACAGCTCTGTCAGTCACCAGACTTAGATATTGGTACAGGCTAGAACATGACTTGTGACAGTTCATGCCTTTGTCACCTCAACACTGATTACTGCAAAGTGCTGTCTATAGGGTATATCTCAAGTCACTTCAGAAGCTGGTGCACAACACATTAAGATTAAGAAGTGCTTCTCAGTGACAACCTATGTAACTAGTGCACCATAATCTACAATGGCTACTCTTGGTTTCTGGACTGGACTGAAGGTGTTGGCTTTTAACTATAAACCCCTATAATTGGCTTGGAACCTTCCTACTTGAGAGACTGGTTCTCTCCTCATGCAATATTGCCACCCACTGCAATAGGTCAAGTGCTGCCACCTATATCTCCTTCAATTTAAAAGAGAGGGGGCTGGTGGAAGGCACTTGACCTATCACAATGGTGGGCCCCTCAGCTCTGGCAGAGGCTTTGCCTCTATCCTGGAATAGCCAAAGTCTGTTGAACGTCAGGGCACACTGCAAGGTGCATCTATAGTTTGTCTTTGCTGCAGAGTTAACTGGCAATCTTACTCAGGTGTTTCCCCAACCCAGCTCCTGTCCATACACAAAACCATGACACTTGAGTGTGGTGGTGCTTTACACCTTAGCTAGCTGGCCTGTCCTAGATATAGGCTAAGGCTCAGGTGCTGCTCACACTTGGGCAGGTAATCTACCACTTTGTAGTGAGTATGCAGGCTAAATCATTCAAGTACCAATAGTCCTCCAATGCCTTCCTGCAATTGCCTCCAGGTGTCCTAAAGGACAGACAAGTTCTCTCATAGTTCACCAGGACAGAATCATAGAGCAGCTTAGCACACAAAGAACCATAGGATATGACTGCAGAAGTCCTAACATCTCACAAAAGTGAGTGCAGCCCCAGTGTGGGCCCAGTTGAGTGGACGCACACCTGAACTAGGCTAACCAGGGTACCATTCCCCCAAGTTAACTCTGTAGCGAAGACTTACCCTATTTGTGCAAGCTACCAATGCGGGTAAGGTTATGATGGGGAAGAGAGAAGTTTTGGGGAATTTTCCCCTATGAGAGGAAGTATTACCCAGTGGTTAGAGCACCTGCCTGGGATTCAAGATACATAGGTTCAGTTCCCTGCTCTGCTACAGCCTTCCTCTGGAACTTAGGGCAAGTTTACCTATCTCTCGGGGCTCAGTTCCCCAGCTGTAATGTCAAATTTCCCTACCTCACCAAGAAGTTGTGAGGATAAATACATTAGCGATTGTGAGGTGCTCAGGTACTGGAAGCCATGGAAGTACCTTAGGGAGTGTTACGTTAGAAGCTAATTTTTTTTCCTGGGGATTGGATAGGTGCCCTTGTTACTTTTGTACACAAATCTAAAAATAAGTTCTTTTGTCTGTTCCAGATGCCTTACCAGTTTTTTACTAAAGCTAGTACAAAGGGCAGACTTACTTTTAGAGAATTCTGCCTTACATCGGTCATAATTTCAAGGTAAAGGAGCAGCAGAGATCCTCCTCACAAGAAATAAAATGAGCATAACATTTTATTAAAGAAATAAGGGCAAAATGCTCAAAAAAAGCTATTTGACAACTAAATAGGCCAGGGGTTAAGGCTGCTGCTGAACAGATACCAGCCTCAGTAATGGGCATAGCTATATATTTAGAATATACACAACATAGATTTATCCTTCTGATGTTACTCAGGCTATCATCGTCATCATCATCATCTGTGAGCAACTTAGCCCTATTTGTGTCAATCTTGTCAACCAAGTAGCACAAACATGGTTCTCAGCCATTATTTGACAGATTGGTATCAGGACACCAGGTACTGGATTTAAAGCAAGACTAAAAAGCAACAGGATGGTTTGGTTCCCATGAGTCATAATATTTGAATAATAGGATGATGCACGGTTCCCAACATTTTCATTGGGATGTCTAATATCTTTTCCGATCTGGAAAAGCACAGTTAACTCAAGTTTCAGAGTAACAGCCGTGTTAGTCTGTATCCGCAAAAAGAAGAACAGGAGTACTTGTGGCACCTTAGAGACTAACAAATTAGTCTCTAAGGTGCCACAAGTACTCCTGTTCTTCTTTTTACAGTTAACTCAGATACTCTTCGCTGATTCTCAGATCTCTAAACCTGTCACCTTCATCTCCCTAAAGTGCTGTGCGGACTGAAAATGTTTCTCCTTCTTGGATACTTAGCAACCCTTGAGTCGCCATGGTTTGGGCTGGCTGCCTGGCAAAGGAACGGTCGTATGCCATTTCTGGTACACATAGTTAAAGTTCCAGTGCCTACTTATGCACAAGTTTCTTAGAGGGCATATCACAGCCCACCATGCCCCTTCTGCCAGGCACAAACTGGTGGTCAGTGCTCAAATTGCATCCTCCTCTGAAAATGCATAGAGCCACTTGTGCTTGTCAGATACAAATGGCCATAACTGCACAACACCTTTGCAAACTTAGCCTTGCATGTTAATTCAGCACATTTAACAAAAAAGGGCAAAATGAACTTATAGTTATACAAACAAATTCAAGATTTCTTTTTAAAATGTTCATAACTAATGGTTGGCTTCTGATAAAGGTTTGAGGGGACTTTGGTTCCCCTTCTTTGGTTATTCCTCAGCCCATCTTTGGGGTAAGTCTTCAGCTCCATCCTGGCCCTAATATTCCTTATGTGGGGCTTGCTGACCCCTTCCTCATGGGCTGATAGGAGAATCCAGGCCCACCTTCCATTCTGGGTGCTGCGGACCGCGTCCACAGTACCGAGGCTAGCGTCGACTTCCGGAGCGTTGCACTGTGGGTAGCTATCCCACAGTTCCCGCAGTCTCTGACGCCCATTGGAATTCTGGGTTGAGATCCCAATGCCTGATGATGCAAAACAGTGTCGCAGGGGTTCTGGGTACATGTCGTCAGGCCCCTCCCCCTCCGTCAGAGCAACGGCAGACAATCGATTCACGCCTTTTTACCTGGGTTACCTGCGCAGACAACATACCACGGCAAGCATGGAGCCCGCTTAGCTCACCATATGTCATCTGGGTGCCGGCAGACATGGTACTGCATTGCTACACAGCAGCAGCTAATTGCTTTTTGGCAGTAGATGGTGCAGTATGACTGGTAGCCTTCATCGGCTATCTGGGTGCTGGCAGATGTGGGGCTGCATTGCTACACAGCAGCAGCCCCTTGCCTTTTGGCAGTAGATGGTGTATTACGACTGGTATCCGTCATCGACGTACACCAGTTCGATCAGAGGCACCTGGGCAGACATGCTTTGTCTCCTGGAGACTCAGTCCTGCCGGCAGTCCTGTTGAACCGTCTTGACGATGATGGCTAGCAGTCGTAGTACAGTATCTTCTGCCAAGCACCCAAAAGATGCCGAGGGCTATCAGTCATGCTGCACCATCTGCTGCTTAAGATGTAAAAAATAGATGGACCAGATTTGTTCTGTATTCATTTGCTTCCCCCTCCCTCCGTGAAATCAACGGCCTGCTAAACCCAGGGTTTTGAGTTCAATCTTTGGGGGGCCATTCTGTGTGACAGTTGTTTGTGTTTCTCCCTGATGCACAGCCACCTTTGTTGATTTTAATTCCCTGTACCTGTACGCCATGTCGTCAGTTGCCCCTCCCTCCCTCCGTCAGTTTCGCGCCTTTTTTCAGAACAGACGCCATAGCACTGGGATCATGGAGCCCGCTCAGATCACTGTGGCAATTATGAGCACTATGAACACCACGCGCATTGTCCTGGAGTATATGCAGAGCCAGGACATGCCAAAGCAAAACCAGGACCAGCCGAGGAGGCGATTGCAGCGCGGCAACAAGAGTGATGAGGAAATTGACATGGACATAGACCTCTCACAAAGTACAGGCCCCAGCAATGTGCTAATCATGGTGTTACTGGGGCAGGTTCATGGCATGGAACACCGATTCTGGGCCCGGGAAACAAGCACAGACTGGTGGGACCGCATCGTGTTGCAGGTGTGGGACGATTACCGGTGGCTGCGAAACTTTTGCATGCGTAAGGGCACTTTCATGGAACTTTGTGACTTGCTTTCCCCTGCCCTGAAGCACCAGAATACCAGGATGAGAGCAGCCCTCACAGTTGAGAAGCCAGTGGTGATAGCCCTGTGGAAGCTTGCAACGCCAGACAGCTACTGGTCAGTCGGGAATCAATTTGGAATGGGCAAATCTACTGTGGGGGCTGCTGTGATCCAAGTTGCCAGGGCAATCAAAGACCTGGTGATATCAAGGGTAGTGACTCTGGGAAACGTGCAGGTCATACTGGATGGCTTTGCTGCAATGGGATTCCCAAACTGTGGTGGGGAGATAGGGATATGGGTTCTGTCTATCTTGGCACCGGAGCACCAAGCCACCAAGTACATAAACCGCAAGGGGTACTTTTCAATGCTGTTGCAAGCCCTGGTGGATCACAAGGGACGTTTCACCAACATCAATGTGGGATGGCCGGGAAATGTACATGATGCTCGCGTCTTCAGGCACTCTGGTCTGTTTCGAAAGCTGGAGGAAGGGACTTTCTTCCCGGACCAGAAAATAACCGTTGGGGATGTTGAAATGCCTATCGTTATCCTTGGGGACCCAGCCTACCCCTTAATGCCATGGCTCATGAAGCCGTACACAGGCAGCCTGGACAGTAGTCAGGACCTGTTCAACTATAGGCTGAGCAAGTGACGAATGGTGGTGGAATGTGCATTTGGATGTTTAAAAGCGCGCTGGCGCAGCTTACTGACTCGGATAGACCTCAGCGAAACCAATGTCCCCATTGTTATTGCTGCTTGCTGTGCGCTCCACAATATCTGTGAGAGTAAGAGGGAGACATTTATGGCGGGGTGGGAGGTTGAGGCAAATTGCCTGGCCGCTGATTACGCACAGCCAGACACCAGGGCAGTTAGAAGAGTACAGCAGGGCACGGTGCGCATCAGAGAAGCTTTGAAAATGAGTTTTGTGACTGGCCAGGCTACGGTGTGAAACTTCTGTTTGTTTTTCCTTGATGAATCCTCTGCCCCCCCGCCCCGCCCCGGTTCACTCTACTTCCCTGTAAACCAACCATCCCACCCTCCCCTCCCCCCTTCGAGCACCACTTGCAGAGGCAATAAAGTCATTGTGACTTCTCATTCATGCATTCTTTATTAATTCATCACACAACTAGGGGGATAATTGCCAAGGTAGCCCAGGATGGGTGGGGGAGGAGGGAAGGAAAAGGACACACTGCAGTTTAAAACTTTAAAACTTTAACACTTGTTGAAGGCCAGCCTTCCGATGCTCGGGCAATCATCTGGGGTGGAGTGACTGGGTGGCTGGAGACCCCCCCACCGTGTTCTTGGGCGTCTGGGTGAGGAGGCAATGGGAATTGGGGAGGAGGGCTGTTGGTTACACAGGGGCTGTAGTGGCGGTCTCTGCTCCTGCTGCCTTTCGTGCAGCTCAACCATACGCTGGAGCATATCAGTTTGATGCTCCAGCAGCCGGAGGATCGACTCTTGCCTTCTGTTTGCAAGCTGATGCCACCTATCATCTTCAGCCCGCCACTTGCTCTGTTCAGCCCGCGATTCATCCTGCCACCTCTCCTCTCGTTCATATTGTGCTTTTTTGCACTCTGATATTGACTGCCTCCACGCATTCTGCTGTGCTCTTTCAGCGTGGGAGGACATCTGGAGCTCTGTGACCATATCATCCCGAGTCTGCCATTTTCTCCTTCTAATCTTTGCTAGCCTCTGCGAAGGAGAAACATTTGCAGTTAGTGGAGGAGAAGGGAGAGGTGGTTAAAAAAGACACATTTTATAGAACAATGGGTACACTCTTTCATGTTAAATTTTGCTGTTCACATTACACAGCACATGTGCTTTCGTTACAAGGTCACATTTTTCCTCTTATATTGAGGTCCTGCCAGTTTGGTGTGAGAGATCACTCACGCAGTGCCAGGCAACAGAATTCGGCTTGCAGGCAGCCATGGTAAGCCACAGTCTTTTGGCTTTTTTAACCTTCATAACATGTGGGAATGGTTTCAAATAGCAGCGCCCTCATTTCCCATACCAAGGACCCATTGGGTTGGCCATTTAAAATGGGTTTGCAATGTAAAAGGAGGGGCTGGGGTTTCCGGGTTAACATGCAGCACAAACCCAACTACGCCTCCCTCACACACACACACACACAATTCTCTGGGATGATCACTTCACCCCTCTCCCCCCCCCCCCCCCGCGTGGCTAACAGCGGGGAACATTTTGTTCAGCCGAGCAGGAACGGGCACCTCTGAATGTCCCCTTAATAAAATCACCCCATTTCAACCAGGTGACCGTGAATGATATCACTCTCCTGAGGATAACAAAGAGCGATAAGGAATGGATGTTGTCTGCATGCCAGCAAACACCGGGACCATACGCTGCCATGCTTTGTTATGCAATGATTCCAGACTACATGCTACTGGCCTGGCGTGGTAAAGTGTCCTACCATGGCGGACGGGATAAGGCAGCCCTCCCCAGAAACCTTTTGCAAAGGCTTTAGGAGTACATGAAGGAGAGCTTTCTGGAGATGTCCCTGGAGGATTTCCGCTCCATCTCCATACACATTAACAGACTTTTCCAGTAGCTGTACTGGCTGCGATTGCCAGAGCAAATTAATCATTAATCATTAAACACGTTTGCTTTTAAACCATGTGTAATATTTACAAAGGTACACTCACCAGAGGTCCCTTGTGTGCCCTCAGGGTTTTGGAGCATGCCTTGGGTGAGTTTGGGGGTTACTGGTTCCAGGTCCAGGGTGATAAACATATCCTGGCTGTTGGGAAAACCGGTTTCTCCGCTTCCTTGCTGTGAGCTATCTTCATTGTCTTCATCATCATCATCATCTTCTGCGTACCCCGAACCCGCTTCCCTGTTGCGTGTTTCTCCATTGATGGAGTCAAAGCACACGGTTGGGGTAGTGGTGGCTGCACCCCCTAGCATGGCATGCAGCTCCGCGTAGAAGCGGCATGTTTGCGGCTCTGCCCCGGACCTTTCATTTGCCTCTCTGGCTTTGTGGTAGGCTTGCCTTAGCTCCTTAATTTTCACACGGCACTGCTGTGCGTCCCTGTTATGGCCTCTGTCCTTCATAGCCTTTGAGACTTTTTCTAATATTTTGCCATTTTGTTTACTGCTACGGAGTTCAGCTAGCACTGATTCGTGTCCCCATATGGCGAGCAGATCCCGTACCTCCCGTTCTGTCCATTCTGGAGCTCTTTTGCGATCCTGGGACTCCATCATGGTTACCTGTGCTGATGAGCTCTGCGTGGTCACCTGTGCTCTCCACGCTGGGCAAACAGGAAATGAAATTCAAAAGTTCGCGGGGCTTTTCCTGTCTACCTGGTTAGTGCATCTGAGTTGAGAGTGCTGTCCAGAGCGGTCACAATGAAGCACTGTGGGATAGTTCCCGGAGGCCAATAACGTCGAATTCCATCCATACTACCCCAAATCTGACCCGCAAAGGCTGATTTTAGCACTAATCCCCTCATCGGAGATGGAGTAAAGAAACCGGTTTAAAGGGCCCTTTAAGTCGAAAGAAAGGGCTTCGTCATGTGAACGTGTCCAGGCTTAATTCGATTTAATGCTGCTAAAGTCAACCTAAACTCATAGTGTAGACCAGGCCTCAGATTGAGGTTTTTTCCCTTTCTAGCAGGTGATGGAAGTCAACCTACCATCACACATCCACAAAGAACACCTGAACAGCTTTGTTTGCACTTTTATAATAAAAATTCCAATGGCAAGGCTCAAAGGCATGGAGGGATGGGTTGTCATTGTTATCATTATCTCCAGTTCTACTCTAGTTCACCATGCATAGGTATTTAAACCGTATGAGAATGGCTCTCTCTTGAGCTAGGAAGTTAGAAACAATAGGACTCCAGGCCCAAGGGTAATAGAGCTAAATCAAACTCTAAGCCAAGGAGATTTTCAGTTGTTTTCTGATATATTTTGCTTGTATTTGTGTTGGAAATATCAACGTCAGCCCTCACAAATCCTGAAGAAGAGAACTTGCTAACTAGGTGTTTTCTTCCCTGCTGAACTACTCCACCAGCTTGAAAAGAAAAGCTCTCACCATATTCAGTGTTGCCAAGTCTCATTACTTTATTGTGACTCTTGTCAGACTTAGTGTTTTCTGAAAGCCCCCAGCTACTGAAATCAAAAGATTGACTGAGAGTCTCAGCTCTCAGTTTTTGTAAAGTAAAACAGAAAGCTTGAAACTATGAAGCAAGTGTAGCCTAAAGCGCTCAGAAACAAGAAGACAAATTAAAAGGACCCACAATCTATTGTTCTGAAACAACCTCATGATTTTAAGCCAGTCTCGTGATTTTTGGGCTTGGGAGTACTGCACATTGCAAGGGCAAATATCCACTGCATTAATTTATCACTACCTTTTGCTCTTCATTGCTTTATAGTGCTCAACACTTATTAAGCATTGTTACATTTTTGTTGTACTGTCCCCTAACAAATACTCTCATACAGACAGGGTAGTGTACACCAAAGTCACAATTAAAGCATTAGTGCCTTTTAGTGTATTTAGTTGCTCTGTTACACATAACCTCTCATTAATACTGTTGTCATAGGTCAGAAACCCCTGAGCAACAAGTCTGAGGACCAATGTCCAAATATATAACTGATTTTTAAATTCAAAACCAAAGGAAGGAAATATTTTTTCATTCAATGTGTGATTAAAGTGGGGAACATATTGCCACAGGAAGTCAGTGAGGCCAAGAACTTAATAAAATTCAAAATGGGATTGGATATTGATATGCATAAAGATTGTCCGGAATTATGGGACACCTCTCATGCTGAAAATGAGGCATGTGTTTAAGCTGCTTACTGAGCCAGGACCAACTCACTTGTTTTTCATCAAATTCTTTATTAGCCATATTATTAGAACTAAACTGAAAACCGCCCTACTAAACCTTACTCTGAGTGAATAGCTTGTCAGCAGCCCATAGTTTAAAATCTGTTTGCAGAAATTGTTTGTGCCAGCAGTTTCTAAGCCGAACTCCTCCTTGAAACCTAAATGAAGACCTGCTTAAAAACTGATATGATATGGCCCTTGAGTAGATTTTCTAATATCTAATTATCTCATTCAAACCTCCTACTTAAATGCTTTATTCCTAAATTTTTAAGTGGTTTAATAATACCTTCGAGCTTCGTTAACTGTTTCATATACCTGGAAATAAGAGAGGAGATTAAAAACTGACTGTTCTTGAAGTAGCATTGTCTAACATGGTGTGGGCTTAGCTCCAGTTTGATAGCATTAGATGTAAACTAAGTCCTACACAGTGCAATGTACAGTATTTTACCCAGAGCCCAGTTCTAATGTGATAGCGCTGAAGATGTAGGCCATTTTTGTATTCTTCATATTTCTCTTTTTTGTGAAATTCACAAAAACAACAATTTGTCTTAAAATATGCAAAATTGCATGTTGTCTCAGTAAAAATGGGTCTCTTTCAGTTAAAAAGGGCCTGTTTAAAATTAAAATTTTGCAGAAATTACAGTTTTATTGTGAATATTTGAAACTCCTCTAATCCAAAATCAATATTTGAATTAATATCCAGATCATAGTTTTTTTTTTAACAAATTAGGCTTAGCTGAAAATGTGGGAATAGGATACATAATTTTCAAAATATACAAGAAACAAACAAACAAAAAGTACAAATAATCCCAAAATGCATGGATTGTAGGATTGTATGTGCTCCCTGATCACCATAGTACCTGAGTGAGTTTCTGAGTTGTTTACAGTAATTTTCCTCCATAAACAGTCAAACTTACATGCACAGGTTCTCCTCATGCATCCAAAAGCCCACTGATTTTGGGTCTTCCAAGAATCAGGTATGGACCGACAATGTACTACCATTTACCATTCTAGCCAAACTGAACTAGAATACAAGAGAAACACCAATTCACTGCAAAGCATATACAAGACAGTACAGTGCTTAATTTAAAATGAAATAGGTGCCAGAGCTCAAGCTGGGTGGCTGGAGAGTGGGAGCTGCTGACTAGGTATGGTATTGCCACACTTATTTCTGTGCTGCTGCTGGCGGCAGTGCTGCCTTCAGAGCTGGGCAGCCAGAGAGTGATGGCTGCTAGCTGGGACTCTAGAGGTGCCAGGCCTATGAACTGCCAAGCCTAGCGGTGACGGGGCTGAGCCCTGGCACAAATTAATTGCTGACACAGTATAAATACTATGTTAGCCAGATCAGTTTAAAAGACACCATTTCCTTGACAGGAAAATGAAGATAAGAGTAGCAAGACATCAAAATGCATTAATTGTGAATTGCTATTTAATATTCCAGTGAAGTGACATATGAATAAAGACAAAGCCGCATTGCTGCTAAAAATAACCCCACATAATTACAGCTCTGCAACTGTAATTAAGGTGTTCAGCATTTTAAAAGTATATTGGTTTTCAGTGCAGTGCCTGCCTGCCTGGCAAAACTTACTGTGACTTCTGAGCAAACACATTTTTGTTCTAATTAAGCTGCCTTTGATTTGGGAGACAGAGCATTTTCCAAAAACTTAAGGCAGACCATCAACTTGGCATTATGCAGAGAGTAAAATTCTATGACCTATCACGATGACGAGAACCCCATGGAGATACAAATTACATGGTGTCAGCACCACTTCAAACAGTGGGATCATCATTCTTGCCACATTATACAAGTGGTCTTTTCACATGTAAATCCTTTCTGTCTACTATTGATTAAATTAACATACTTTGGGCTTAATTCTGATCTCACTTTCCCTTCTGTAATTCAGGAGTAATTCCATTAAAGTCAAAGGAATTTCACCAATGTAAGTGAATTCAGAACCAACTCCCCTTATGTACTTCAGATAGCTTTGGTATTGGTTTCATTTTTGTGCAAACTGTGCTCCATTTATTGCAGTGAAGTTCTCCTAGAGAGGCCCCTGACACTGGTGAAATAAGGGTTAGTGTGATTTTTAGCTGTGAGCTAAAATTAATATGTCCCTGGACCGAGTAGGGAATAAAAAAAACCTGTTCCTACAAGAGCAAAGAATATACTAAATTGAACATTTCTAGATATGACAAGGCCATTTGCTAAAGCTTCCTACAGAGGACAAGAGAGGGTCTTTATTACACTTGTCACTGCAAAGTGTTTTTGTTTCAGAAGAAGTTCAAGACAGAGAAAAAAATTAGGCAGAGAAAGATAGAGGCAGAGAGAAGGGAAATACAACACTCAGAGAGGGTAAGAATGTCAAAGAAGGAAATATGATGTTAGCTCAGTACTCAAGTGATTGTCTTTGCTTTCACTATAAAAAAAGTTTGTTTGTTTTTTATGTCAGGTACCTATCTCAGTGTAAAATTCTAGTGGTTATAAGGCACTGTTGTTTTTATCTTGACATAGCTAGTCAAATAAACCCTAAACCTCCCACCTGGGGTTGACTTCAACTAGCTAGATTGAGATAAAAACGGCGGTGCCTTGTCTCAACTAGGAGTTTATACTGAGATAGCTACTCTGATGTAAAAACACACCTTTTTATGCATTGAAGATATCACTAAGGACAAGAACTTATCATGGTTCAAAATATGATTGGACCTTTAGATGGATAACAGGAATATCCAGCTGTGTTAGTAAGGATTAAAAACAGATCAAAGAGTTATGGAGGAGATATATAACTTCAGAGCATAAACCAACCTGGAGGTTAAGAAGAAAATCTCCTTGTGGGCAGGTTCCATAATTGCTTTCTGCAAGGTCTTGCACCTTCTGCTGAAGCTGTTAGTCACTGTTGGTGACAATATGCAGGACTAGATAAACCACTGGTCCTTTGTTTCTTTATGTCTCACCCCCTCCATGCACTCATTTCAGATCACTGAAAATAAATAAGCATCAGAGCAGGGCAAAAATACATTAATGCAGAGTTAAGGTTGCTTGGTAGTCATCCCCGGCAAAACATCAACTTCAGCAAAATTCAAACTTTAAATAAGGAAATGCACAGTTAATGTTGCATGGGCAACCGTAACTCTGTCCTCTTTCAGTAATGCCTCAATACCCCCATTAACATATAGAACTCTGCCAACCCCACAGTTGCTGACCTTGACCATGGAAGTGCTCTCAACTCCCATTTCAGAATGGGTGGACAGGGGGAGTGGCTGCAATACAAACCCTCTGGCAACCTCCACCTGGAAGATTTTCTCTTGGAAGCAATGGCAAACTGGAGCAGGTTAGAACAGCTCTCAAGCTGTTCTAACCTATGCCCAGGTACAGGCAGAGAACCAGGGAGCTGTAACCAGCTCCTTGATGCCCCCATCCTAAGGTGTCAATCTAGACTATGATTCTGAAATCTTATTAGACACAAAAACTCCTTCATTCTTCAAAACTGGGGGTCCCTGCATTAGGTTTGTGGGTCTTAGCTATTTGTTTGCTGCCTTCTCAGACTCAATGTCTCTCCATTTTTCTCTGCAATTCAAGTTAGCAGAATTTTCTTTAAACAAAACAGTATTTTATTCAGGCTATTTTTCTCAGTTGTGTAACACTGACAGCTCATAATGGACCAAATGTAAAACCTGGTGGTACACTTAGGCCTGGTCTACACTAACCCCCCAATTCGAACTAAGGTACGCAACTTCAGCTACGAGAATAACGTAGCTGATGTACCTTAGTTCGAACTTACCGCAGTCCAGACTCAGCAGGCAGGCTCCCCTGTCGACTCCGCGTACTCCTCGCGCCGAGCAGGATTACCGAAGTCGACGGGGAGCACTTCTGGGTTTGATTTATTGATTAAAGCTCCTTGTGCAGCCACATCTTTCCTCTGTGTTGGAATAGCTTGATGTTGCACTTCTAGTATTACATTTTTTAATAACTGGCAGCCCCCTTCGACTCTTTTTCTTCCTAATTGGTCTTTCCATGGGACCTTGCCTGCTATTTCTCTATTTCTACTGTTTCCATTAATCTTAGCCCAAAAGGTTAAATCTAACAATTTCGTCCTTAAATATGTAGGCATTTCTTTGGTGACTACATGCATCACATACAATGGTGTAGTAATACTCACACCACATGCGATCTTGAGCTTGTATCGGGTCTAACTTTTTTAAGTATTAATTTAGAAACTGAACTGCAGGCTTGGCATCCATAATATATAAATGGTAATATTAGTACCCTACACAACAACTGCCCCCCTTCTGGGCTGCCTGGCTCTCTTTTAAGCTCCTCCTCCAGTTGGAGCAAGCTCTGCAAGTGTGGTGGGACAGAGTCACTTGGGCCCAGAATTGGTCTTTAATAATTTCTGTCCCAATGTGGGCTTTATCCACCCCATCACAAGGAGCTTCTAAGGGTATGGCTACACTTGCAGTTGTACAGCGCTGTCAGTTAAACCTGCCTTCGTACAGCTGAGTAGGGCAAGCACTGCAGTCTGTCCACACTGACAGCTGACAGCGCACTGGCATGGCCACATTTGTAGCATTTGCAGCTGCGTTGGGAGCGGAGCATTATGGGTAGCTATCCCAGCATTCAAGTGGCTGCAACGTGCTTTTCAAAAGCAGGGGTGGGGTGGAGTGGGACAGGGAGTGTGGGGGGATTGAGAGTGGGTTTTTGGAGTGCTGAGAGTGTGTCAGCACCCTATCTTGTAAGTTCAGACACCCCTGTCCTCCCTGCTTCTCACTCACTCAAAGCAAACAGCAAAATGTTTGCTTTTTCTCTCTGAAACGGAGCTTTGAAACGGCACTTCCTCATTCCTGCAGCCAATCACAACAATGAGAAGAGTGGCCACTTGATAAGGGGATTATCACAGCACAGTAAGTCAACTCCTCGTTCACACTGATACCCGGGAGTTATAGCCAAGGCGCAGCAAACATTATTCCTCTTGGGGAGGTGGAGTACCAGCAGCGCTGTATCCGCAGAGAAACCGTGCTGTATGTGCCTTGCCAGTGTGGAAAGGGAGTGAGGAACAGCACTCTGGGAGGCTTTATTGCACTGTAACTCACAAGTGTAGCCAAGGCGTGTGTTAGACATTTCTAAATTAGCAGGTCCAGGTAACTTGCATTCAGGAGTTTTAAAAGAGCTGGCTGGGAGCTCACTGGACCAAATGTCTTCTGGTTTATAATCCAAGACCATGTTTCCTCAACTCAGATGGGTAGAAGTTTGGGCCTAAATAATAGAAATATGAAATTTGTGCTAAATCTATCTAAGTCATTTAGGGACAACCTGTGACAGGATTATGATCACATTTTGGGGCCTTTAAAATAGAATACTCTAGTATTTTTAATATGGGTGGTTAGTACCAACTGTTCTTCTCAGATATACTGGAGGTGGTTTAAAATCTTCTGCAGCAACTTATCTTTATTAAAGTAGTTTTGTAATCTCTCAAAGTCACTCTACAAGACTTCCGGCAATAGATTTCATGGGCTTTGATCAACATTATGTTACTCTATCATCTCCACAGAATTGGACACTTGATAAATTACAACTGAAAGAATTGAGAGATCATTAATAAATGATAAGAACGAGTGGGCAAAAGATATCCATCAGTCGCTGGAGCTCCAGTTAATTTTACTCAGAATCATGTTGTCTCTTTCGTTTTTTCTTTGAAAGTTTAATAAAAGTGAGTGAGTTCCCAGACAGGTCCCAGACAGCTCAGGAAAATGACGGGTGTTTTTTATCTACAGAGCAGTTAAAGGCCAGGCAACAGCAGTTCAAACTTTCCCATTGTGCCCCAATACAGAATGACATCTCCCAGGGAGAGGGCAATACATTCTCAATGTTATTTCAGTGTTCGGTCCCTGCTGAGACTGCTAACTGGTGCCAGTCATGGTGGTGGGTTCTGTGATGTGGAGGACACTGACCTAGCAGGAGCCCAACTCACATTACATGGGCAGCCAACCAGACATCAGATGGTAATAACTTCCATGGCAGAGAAAGGCTTCACAGGAACTGATTATCTTTAAGATTATGCATAGCTTTAAGAATACGAGTCAATGGGACTATTCATGTGCTTAAAAGTACATAGTGCTCAAGTACTGTGCTGCACCAGGACCCACATCCTCAATAACAAGCTCCTGAACCATTCCATCCCCTGTTTCTATTTAGAGGGTGGGGTTGTTTTTCATTGTGGATGTTTTAATTCATTGTGGGGAAAACACTATTAGACTTTAAAGGTGCACATCTTGATCTATGCTGTATAGCCATGCAAGCCCCCATCTTGCTTGTCTATGGCATGTAGGTGCGGAAGGGAACATTCCTGGCACCAATGCAATGGATGCACAGTCTCTATCTGTTGCAGAACAGAGCTCTGTGGGTCTCCTAAGATGTCACGGCAGGTGGGATTCAATGTGTGACAAGAGCTGTAGCAGCAGAGAGGGATAGCTTAGTGGTTTGAGCATTGGCCTGCTAAACCCAGGGTTGTAAGTTCAATCCTCAAGGGGGCCACTTAGGGATACTTGGTCCTGCTAGTGAAGGCAGGGGGTCCCTTCCAGCTCCATGAGATAAGTATATTTCCATATACTATTATTATTTTATTTATTTATTAGGGCTAGCTGATCCCCACAAATACATGGATAACTGTGCACTTCCCTCTGGCTAGAGCTGGTTGGGAACTGGAATTTCTGGTCAGTAGGAAATTCTGACATTTCAAAGTATTTTTGGTTCCAAATCGGAATGAAAAGGTGACTTTTCCCACAAAATGAAAACTCCCCAAAAAATTCATTTGAGGCATCTAAAATGTTTCATGTCAATAGTCTAAATGTTTTGTTTTCACTTTTATATTATATTAAAATATTAATTATAAGCTAGCTACATATAAATAATAATAAATTAATGTAATAATAGCTAAATGAAATGAATCAAAATGATTAAGTGGAAACAAAACATTCCGGTGTTGCTGAAATTAAATGGTTTTCCCCCATCAAGAATCTTGTTAAATTTGACATGTTCCTGCAAAACATTTCAGTTTTGATGAAACTGCATTTTTCAACAGTAAACGTTACCACTGAAAATTTTTCAACCAGCTCTACCCCTGGCAAAAGGGAGGCAAGAGCTCCTGGACTGCAGATACTACTATGGTATTTATTCTGGCCTCTACACCCAGGGAACAACCTTGCCTCATGAAACCTTGTCAGTGCAGTTCAGGAGGATTTGCGGCAAAACATACAAATAAAAGAAAAAAATATTTTCTAGATAAAGATTGATGAATTCTCTGTTAGAAAGCAGATTGATATTGTACGGGTTCGGTCACAGAGACCCCCTTGGGACTGTCACCTGATGTACTGAGACTACCTCTGAGCCCATTTTCTCTGCCAGTTTGGGCCTCCAGAACCTGCCTTGTTGAGCCAGACACACAAGCCTGCCGCAACACAGACCCAGGGTCTGAATCATGGCCCCAAAGCTGCAGACTTAATTGAAAACAGCTTAAGAAGTGCTCCTGCCTCCAGCACCAAGACACCCAGCTCCCAATGGGATCCAAACCCCAAATAAATCAATTTACTCTGTATAAAGCTTATACAGGGTAAACTCATAAATTGTCCGCCCTCTAACACTGATAGAGAGATATGAACAGCTGTTTGCTCCCCCAGGTATCAA
The DNA here is from genome assembly GCF_027887155.1 of Malaclemys terrapin pileata. Lineage (NCBI taxonomy): Eukaryota > Metazoa > Chordata > Testudines > Emydidae > Malaclemys > Malaclemys terrapin. The sequence goes on along the minus strand of NC_071507.1, from coordinate 178,823,504 downwards.
TCACTTACTCTGGGTTAATTAATAAACAAAGTGATTTTATTGAATATAAAAAGTAGGATTTAACTGGTTTTAAGTAATAACAGAACAAAGTAAGTTACTAAGTAAAATAAATCAAAATATGCAAGGTTAACTTAATACCCTAAGGATCTAGTTACAGATACTAACTTCTCACCCTAGATGTTATCTCAGGTACAAACCTTTTCAGATCAACATTGTAGTTTATGGCCTGGGTACAGCAATCACTCACACCCCCGTAGTTACAGTTCTTTGTTCCAGTTTCTTTCAGGCATCTCTTTGGGGTGGAGAGGCCACCTCTTAAGCCAGCTGAAGACCAAATGGAGAGGCTTCCAGGGCCTTTTATATTCTTTTTCTTGTGGGCGGAAACTCCTTTGTTCTTCTGTGCAAAATCACAGCAACAAGATGGAGTTTGTAGTCACCTGGACAAGTCACATGTCTATGAATGATTCAGCTTTTTGCAGGCCAATGCCATTGTTTACATGTTAGTTTGAATGTTCCCAGGAAAGCTCAGATGTGGAATGGCATCTCCCAAAGTCCATTGTAGTTAAGTACTCCCAATTACTTGAATAGCCCCTTCACAATATGTTGGCCAAACCTCCCTTATGTGTTTCCTACAGCAAACACTTCAAATACAAGCATAGAGACAACACTCATAACTTCGGATGTAAAAATGATACATGCATACTAATAGGATGAATATATTCAGTAGATCATAACCTTGGCAAAGGTATGTCACGTGGCATATCTAGCATAAAGCATATTCTAGTTATGTTATATTTACACTTATATATATTTCCATAAACATATAAAGTGCAACATCACCCGATGTGTTGGAGCGGAAGAGGGAAGAAGAGAGCAAAAGCCAAAGCTGAAAATGTCAGATTTAAAATAAATCTAGCCTTGCAACTTGAATTTCAAATTGTTCCATAACACTTCAGTAATACTCTTAGCAGTAATTAGGTTCTCCATTGTTTGGAGTCAGCGAAGAATCTTTTAATATCCTGCCATTTATCAGTCTAAAACTAAATAGCAATGATAATTCTCTTCATTCGAAATAAAGTTATAATTGTTAAAGAAATGGCAAAATGCATTAGTAATTCACTCTGAACCCCTGGCATCATTATTATCGGGATATCATTTAGTAATTTGCTAATGAGGCATTGGGATTACAGCATTAAAGAGCTAAAATATTGGATTAATAGACCAATTCTATTCTTCCCCTAGTGAGCAATAACAGACATTCTATCGAGTCTCCAAATTATGAGTCTTGGGGTCTCTTTGTTCCATCTCTGTTGGACAGTAGAGCTTTCATCCATTTGTAATATCTAAGGGCCAAATTCTGCTCTTAGTTACAGGGGTGTAAATTCAAAGTAATTCTGTTTTTCAGTGGAGTTACTTTGAATTTTCATGAGTGTAACTAAGAGCAGAATCTGGCCTTGACTGCAGAATCAAATTGAGCCTGAGAAAGAAAGGAGTAGAGGCACTTTATTATAGCTACAATACTCTCAGCTGACTCTCATATAATCTATCATTTGCAGGGGTGCAGTAAGCTCCCTTCTCCCCACACCATCATCCCAGTTAAACTAAAAAGTAAAACCTTTTAGGGTGGTGACTGTTTTAAATAGACCTCATAGGTTCTTTAGGATTCCCAGGCAGTTGAGACAGTTAGAGAAGACAGTGTTATTGTCAAGGGATCGACACCATGTCCCCCAAAGGAAGCCAACCCAAGGGAGAGAGACTGACTGTGTTTGCACATGTATTTTGCTTTCCGTCAGTGTCCACCAAATAGTCCAGATGAATAATTTTTGGCCTATGAGCTGTTCACCTCAACTGTTTGCAGTTTATTTGTGTTGATCACCTATGGTACATTTCTGCTCCTTTTTAAAGCAAGAAAGTAACAAATATTGAATTTAGGCATGAATTTGTGCTAAACATTTAGAGACTTTGGGGATTAATAAATATTTTAAAAAATGCACAGCAGTGGTCAGAACAGTTACAAGTAGTGAACAATATGGTTGCATGCATTGTAACAAAGCAAACTCTGAACTTATTAGTGAAACTATGCATAAATCAGAGGGGATTTTAAGGTTGGGTGGTTTGGATTTGTTTTTACAATTCTTATTACAAGCCTCCTTTCAAGTCCCCATCCAGAATCAATATTTTAGAGTTCCAACTTCATGGTATGACACATTTGTAAATCAAATACAGGCCCCAGTTAAACAACTGCTGGTTATTCATACTTAAGTCGGTTTGCAATGAAACAAAACAAGGCATTACATTTCTGTTTCTGTTTCAATTTTTTAAAACAGAAATTCTGTTCTTTCACTAGTAAAAGATGAATCTGCTGACATTCACCATTCACAGTGGCTTCTCCTAATACGTACAGATGAAGCATTTTGTTTTAAAGTAGCACAAGGAAGTAAATCTCTTTTGTCCTTCTCCCCTTCAAGCCTTATCAATTGGTACTATAGCACCTCCAGCCAGCCAGATCCCCATTTGTGTTAGCTGAGGGTTACTACAAAAGCACTACACTTTTTGCTTCATTGATCATGACAGTAAAACAGAGGATCAGTCACACAGTTAGTACAGATTTCAGAGTGGTAGCCATGTTAGTCTGTATCAGCAAAAAGAATGAGGAGTCCTTGTGGCACCGTAGAAACTAACAAATTTATTTGAGCATAAACTTTCGTGGGCTAAAACCCACTTCATCGGATGCATGCAGTGGAAAATACAGTAGGAAGATATATATACACACAGAGAACATGAAAAAATGGGTGTTGCCATACCAACTGTAATGAGAGTAATTAATTAAGGTGAGCTATTATCAGCAGGAGAAAAAAAAATTTTGTAGTGATAATCAGCATGGCTCATTTCCAACAGTTGACAAGAAGGTGTGAGTAACAGTAGGGGGAAAAAATTAGCATGGGGAAACAGTTTTTACTTTGTATAATGACCCATCCACTCCCAGTCTTTATTCAAGCCTAATTTAATGGTGTCTAGTTTGCAAATTAATTCCAATTCTGCAGTTTCTCGTTGGAGTCTGTTTCTGAAGTTTTTTTGTTGGAGTATTACAACTTCGAGAACTGTAATTGAGTGACCAGGGACATTGAAGTGTTCTCCGATTGGTTTTTGAATGTTATAATTCTTGACATCTGATTTGTGTCCATTTATTCTTTTGTGTAGAGACTGTCTGGTTTGGCCAATGTACATGGCAGAGGGGCATTGCTGGCACATGATGGCATATATCACATTGGTAGATGTGCAGGTGAATGAGCCTCTGAAAGTGTGGCTGATGTGATTAGGTCCTACGATGGTGTCCACAGAATAGATATGTGGACAAAGTTGGCAACGGGCTTTGTTGCAAGGATAGGTTCCTGGGTTAGTGTTTTTGTTGTGTGGTGTGTGGTTGCTTGTGAGTATTTGCTTCAGGTTGGGGGGCTGTCTGTAAGCCAGGACTGGCCTATCTCCCAAGATCTGTGTGAGGGATCGTCCTTCAGGATAGGTTGTAGATCCTTGATGATGCGCTGGAGAGGTTTTAGTTGGGGGCTGAAGGTGACAGTCACCTTAAATGTAAACTTCTAAAAAAATAAAGGCAAAGTTTTAAAAAAGAGATTTGACAAGGAAAGGAAACTGCTTCTGTGCTTGTTTCATCTAAATTAAGATGGTTAAAAGCAGCATTTTTCTTCTGCATAGTAAAGTTTCAAAGCTGTATTGAGTCAGTGTTCAGTTGTAAACCTTTGAAAGAACAACCATAATATTTTGATCAGAGTTATGAACATTTCAGAATTACGAACAACCTCCATTCCCAAGGTGTTCATAACTCTGAGGTTCTACAGTATGATGTATCCATTTTTGTGGTGCATGAACAACCTCTTAATGTATTCCACCAAGACATGAGAAGTCTAGGCACAAAGAGGTGTTACACTGAAAACTTTGTTTCAGAAACTAATACAGTGAAACTTGCCTTAGAGACCACTACTGAAGAGAAACTACCTGTCACAAGTGACTACTTGCAGAGGCCACAGAACACCACCGCTCTCTGGTGTACAAACCTTTGAAAAGAGACCACCTCTTAAAAGAGAACACTTTTGCTAACTCCCATAAGTCGCTCTTGGCAGGTTTTACTGTACATTAAATGGATGAGCAACAGCACTCAAACATATCCCAGACTTATTATTATTTATTTCTGGTAGCTTCCACAAAGAAGGCAGCACAATCCCTGCCTTGAGGCGGAGATGACAGTCCAAAGACAGCCAAGTAGGTAGGGGAAAGGGAAGCAACAGCTCTACAGTTGTTAACAAAAATATATATCAGTTCCCTTCTGAGGGGTAAATTGTCAGTCAGCAAGTTTCCCATGGGCATCACAACAGTTGTGGGCCTTCAGGAAGCACTTGAATGAGGAGAGGGGAAGGAAGATATTGCATCGGTCAGTATTAGAGCAGTGGACATCAAAGAGCTACAATGGGGAGGGAAACACAGCTGTAAAATGCTGTGAAATGCATGGGCTTTGCTCCACAGGAGACAAGTTTAAGGTCAACCATAAAACATGTATAGCACAGTGTTTGAGAGATCCATAGCAGAGCCTGTGCCCTCCTCACTACTGTGGGGGATCAGAAGCCAGTGGCAATGGATTGGGCATACAGAACTGGAGAGCAGAGAGTTTGCCTTGCTCCCTTTTCTCCTCCCCAAGCCCTCCGAAGCCTGCAGTTGCACAAAGCTGGGGTATGCAGGTTGGAGGCCATGATCTGCTATTGAGGCCATCCACAGGCAGGGCTGGGGAGCATCACTCTGTACTGCATGGTGTCCTCTGAGCTGGAAAGATAGTTGTGTGGGAATTAATGCTGCTCCAAGTGCTGTTAACTCCTCTCCACAACTCCACCCCTCCTTGGAGAGGGAGGTTTTCAGAGTGCAGGCGGAGAAGCCAATGGCAACACAATTCCAGCGGAAGCTGCACTGCCATGGTGTGGGGAGTAGGAGAGGGAAGAGGAGCAGTCCTCACTGCAGACAGGTTTTCACAGCTTGAAGTTGCAGCTGCTTTTCATCTCAAATCACAGGGATTCACAGCTTTCAGATGCTGTGCCCCCTAACTCTGCCTCAGTCCCCTCTAGCCTTTCCTTTCTAAGCCATCTGCCTTCTTCCTGTGGGCTTTACCACAGAGGGGTATGAGATGGGCCTAGGCAGTATGTGTATTCACTCCCCACCCTGCATGTGGGAAAATCAAGTCGTTCTGAGATTTTTGCTGCCTTTCCCCTGTGGTTTCATAGCAGTCATCTGAGACTCTAATTAATCATCAGTGGGTTACTATGGTTATTTCTCATTATTCTTCTGTCCTAAAATAGGAAATTAACCTATATTTATTTTTTAATCTACTGTTGACTAACAGACAGAGTTAAGGGAGGGAGACAACACAGACAGATCAGAAACAATCTCTCCATCAAGCTGAAAACAATTGAGCCAAATCAGCTGGGAGGAAGAATTTAATCAGAATGTGACTGATGATTGGGAGTCGTTTAAGAACACTTTACTAGATGCCCAGAAAGCCACAATCAAGGAAGAAGGCTGTACAAGTTAAAAACCAATGGTTTAGAGAGGAAATGAAAGCAGCTATAAAAATAAAATGAATAATCTGTAACACATGAAAGAAAAAGGAGGTAGTAGTGACAAATAGAAATCAGAAACTAGGAATTGTAGAAAATTGAAATCAGAAGCAAAGGGACACAAGGAGAAATCAATGGCCAGCAGAGTTCTGGACAGTAAGGCATTTAAGCGTAGTAGGAGCAAAAAGAATCCTGACAATGGTCCGTTACTAGATGAAAATGGAAGAATCATCAATGATCCAGAAAAGGCAGAAGTGTTCAATAAATATTTATATCGTCTGTTTCTTTACCAAATACAGAATATAATCAAGTCATATGATGACAACACTCTTTCCATTCCCTAGTATCTTGAGAGGAGGTAAAACAGCAAGTACGAAAGATAGACGATTTTTAAATCAGCATGTCCAGGTAACTTGCATCCAACAATTATGAAACAGCTGGCTGAGGCGCTCATTAGACTGTTAATGTAGATTTTCAGTGTTCCAAGACTGAGTGGTTTGAGCATTGGCCTGCTAAACCCAGGGTTGTGAGTTCAATCCATTTAGGGATCTGGGGCAAAAATCTGTCTGGGGATTGGTCCTGCTTTGAGCAGGGGGTTGGACTAGATGACCTCCTGAGATCCCTTCCAACCCTGAAATTCTATGAGTTCAGACACATGTAGAGGATTGATAGATTCATAGATTCTAAGGCCAGAAGGGACCATTGTGATCATCTAGTCTGACTTCCTACATTATACAGGCCAGAGAACTTCCCAAAGAGAATTTCTATATATTACCTTTCAGAAATACCATCCAATCTTGGTTTTTAAATTGTCATATTTAAAAATTGTCAGTGATGGAGAACTCACCATAACCCTTGGTAAATTGTTCTGTTGACTAATATATGCTGGCTAGAATATATAATTAATAATATGTATTATCTGCACAATATATATGTGTAACTTTGGAGCACACCTTCTACATAAAGTGAATGTAACAATACTGCATGAGATGGCTTCCTGAAGACTGATATTGTATAGCACCTTGTTCCTGTACTGTGTTATCATTGTTTCATAGCAATAAACCTGACTGACATTTGTTATTTGGTCTTTTGAGTATATTTCATAATGAACCAAAGGATGGCCAAGCAATTGACTATACAATTTACCAACAGTTCAAATGGTTAATTAGCCTCACTGTCAAAAAATTATGCCTCATTTCCAGTCTGAATTTGTGTAGATTCAACTTCCAGCCACTGGATCATGTTATTCCTTTGCTAGATTGAAGAGTCCATTATTAAATATTTGAAGATACTTATAGACTGTAATCAAGTCACCCCTTAACATTCCTAACTGTCAGGGTGGTTAAGCATTGGAATAAATTGCCTACGGAGGTTGTGGAATTTCCATCACTGGAGATTTTTAAAAGCAGGTTGGCCAAACACCTGTCAGGCATAGTCTAGATAATACTTAGTCCTGCCATGAGTGCAGGGGACTGGACTAGATGACCTCTCAAGATCCCTTCCAGTCCTACGATTCTATGATTCTCTGTGTTCGACTCAAAGAGCTCAATCTATTTAGCTTGTCACAAATGAAGAGGACCCGGTGAAGTTACAATGCGAGGAGAGGATGGTAAGAAAGAAACCCCAAGGAAAGCTGAGGAAGTGATGCATGGATTGCATCAAAGAAGATGGTAAGCAGGCAGACCTTATTGTTGCCTCAGGCAGATGAAGATGGCAGATGCTTGCATGATGATGACCCAGCCCAAGATGATGGGATAAGGAGAAAAAGAAGACGTTTTCTTACCCAATTCACTTTCCATGTGAAGCCCAAGCCTCTGAGTTCATACAGCATCTAGCTAGTGCTTAATTTGTGCCAGGGCTGAGCCTTGGCAGTTCAGAGCCCCGGCACTTTTTGGCTCGTTGCATCAGTTATGAATGTAAAAAATTTGCTTGAGCCCCAACATCTTTCATTACAAATTAAGCACTGCATCTAGCACCCTGCGTCCCTGATCTGATGGGGCTTCTGTGATACACATAGTAAATAAGTCTCTCAGAATATTATGAGCTTTCTCCCTTTTTTTCATTATGTGGAAGAGTCAAGGGAAAATAAAGTGTTGATTTTTTCCTGATTTCATCCCCGTTTGGTTCTCTAACAGTTATCAGAAATTCTAATTAGTTTGTTGCTATGGTTATTTCTCAATATTCACTTTGTAGGCACTACAATACCGTGATGATGGGCATGATGTAAGAACCTAAATAGATTAGGAAAATAAGTACAGAATGAAGCCGCCAGACTGTGGCTTGATGGAAAAGTCCTATGTTATTTAATAGAGAATGTTATCCATGCTATAGGACTGCATAGGATAGTTACAACCCTTTAGAAAGGACCTCATTCTCTATTTAATTATAGAGACTTTCAGAATGTATTTTTAATCATGTATTAATTTATGAATTAATCAACATTAGATGAGATGGTACGATCAGTGCTACATATACATTTATATCAACTCAGACCTCTCCCCTAAAATATATACATCTTCCTTCTGCAGTATAATAGGCCTTTATATAAACTGCAATTACTTGTAGGGAGGTAATAAACAATTTAATTCATCTTTGTAATCCAGATGACTCCAGACTAGAGTACCGGTTTTGGGGGAGTGAGGGATCTGCATCATATATTATCGGCACTCAGAGAATGATTGTAGATATTGGGACTAAACAGCAGGCAAGTGCTCCTTATCCGAATATGAAATAAAGGGCAATCAGATTCCTAGAGTCTTTTTGTCTCCCTTGTCTTGTTCTAACTTGATGAGTCAACTTTTCCATTGCTACCACCTGCCAGACCAATGAGTAATTGTTATTTAAATAGCTCTTTTCTCTCTCATTTTACTCTAATGTGGCCCAAAAAAGCTCTATGGCTATTTTGATTAAATGAGAAACTAGGATTTAAGATTTTGCTCATGCAGTAGCTATTAGAGCCTACGGTTTGGATTTCCAGTCCCCGTTTTTCAGGGGCCAGATTCTCATCAGCTACATCAGTACCAGCCAGTGAGTTACTTCAGACTGATGCAGGTGTTACTGAGAACAGAAGCCAGCCCTGTGTTCTGCAGCAGATGGCCATCGCAGCAGATGCACCCAGGAGTTTGGAACACGTTTTTGTTTGCTTGTTGTCTTAAGAAAATTGTATTCATTCATACAGCCGAGCAGTATGAAAGTTCAAAAGATTTCACTCTGCTCACCATGCCCCAGTGTGGAAGATCAGGACCCAAACTAATTTTAAAGTTCCTAACCCAAATAATATTCTCTCAACCCTTAAACCTCTACAGACCCTTTCATGTGAAGTGAAACTGGAAAATCTATCTTTTCACAATTGAGTAGTGAAAAGTCCACATTTACCTGGTGCAATTTGTTTTTAGTAAGCAAAATAGCTTACATTTTGAGGGTTTGATATTGCTCACACCCTGATTTTACACCATGTAACACCATTGACTTCAGCGGAGTTACTTCTGATTTAGGGCCTAATACAAAACCTGCTGACTCAGTGGGAGTCTTTCCATTGGCTTCAGTGGGCTTTGGATCAGCTCATTACACCTACGTATATCAGAGCAAAATCAGGATCTTAGAGACTACTTTTCATTTAGTATCTTAAAAGCTGTGCCTTGCAGTAGAGATAGAAGGCAAAGATCCATTTGTGTTGAGGAATAAATCAATCCAGTTTAACCAACAAAGCTCAGGTAAGTGAGAGTGGCTAAAAATATACCCATCTGTGTTAGTTGCATCCCCCAAAACAAAGGGAAGGGGAAAAGTGCTCATGTACCACCATATCAGTATGGTGTGAATGCCTTGATAGATATTTTCCCACATAAAAAGGGATGGAGAAGTGGAAAAGGAGACAACCAAGTGTAATAGGAGACAAGTAAAAAAGAGTTTGATTTCTCATTCTAATTACGCTAGAACAACCCTTGACGCACAGAGTCGCTCACTAGCAATTTCCTTTGAAGGAGCAGGAATTTAACACATCTAATTGCAAAGGTTCTTTTTTTAAAATTACAATTAAAATAACTATTGCAAAAAACCCTACTGAATACATTGCAGTGTCTGGATTGAATCACTAAACGTCTTTTTATTCCCCTTACCCTGTCACATCTCCCAGCTGGCCTAGAACTCCATGTATCTCAAACAGTTCAATCGCCTGCAGCTTCACAAACACCTCCCCCTCAGAAACCCATGTGGTTCCAGACTAGTGATCCAGATAATTCAGCTAAAAGGTCATTCTCCTGGCCATGCTACCTGCACCCAACCCAGCAGAGAAGTGCTAATGCTGTTTAAACCAACCATAGGCGCTGACTCCGTGGGTGCTCCGGGGCTGGAGCACCCACTGGGAAAAATTGGTGGGTGCTCTGCACCCACCAGCAGCACCGCGCCCTGCCCCACTACAGCTCACCTCCGCCTCCTCCCCTGAGCGCGCCGCTTCTCCCCTCGCTCCAGTGCTTGCCACCGTGAAACAGCAGTTTCGCAGCAGCAAGCACTGGGAGGGAGGGGGGAGGAGGGGGAACACGGTTTACTCGGGGAAGAGGCGGGGCTGGGGCGGGGATTTGGGGAAGGGGTCCAATAGGGGCAGGGAGGGGGTGGAGTTAGGGTGGGGACTTTGGGGAAGGGGTTGGAATGGGGGCAGGGCAGGGGCGGGGAAAGGGTGGAGTCAGGGTGGGGACGGGGGCAGAGGGGCGCGAGCACCCACCGGCGCCAGAGAAAGTTGGTGCCTATGAAACCAACAGAAAAGTGTACAGTAAAATACTTGTAGATTCAGGGTAAACCAATATCCAAGCAAAGATATTTCTAGCAATTATGAATTCTCAACAGCCAGATTGTTCTATTTTTCCTTAGCATTTTTAACAGGTGATTGCAGGGAGTACAGGCAGCCAAGAGGCACGTGTCCTCTGCTATGTGCAATGTAGGCAAGCTCAGTGGAATGGCATCTCTCCCTCTGCCTCCTGAGGCCGTAAAAACCTTTCTGTGTGAGATCAGTGTGATGAGAGCTCCATGGTGCCATAGAGTTTTCAAACTTTTTTTCTGGCAACCCAGTGGAAGAAAATTGTTGATGCTCACTACCAACGGAGCTGGGGATGAGGGATTTGGGGTGTGGAAGGGGCTCAGGGTTGGGGCAGAGGGTTGGGGTGCGGTGGTAAGGGCTGTGGGATGGGGCAGGAATGAGGGGTTCAGGGTGTGGGAAGGGACTCTGGTTGGAGCAGGGGGTTGGATGCAGGAGGGGGGCAGGGTTCTGGGCTGGGGGTGCAGGCTCTATTGGTGGGGTTGGGGATGAGGGGTTAGGGGTGCAGGAAGGGGTTCCAGGTTTGGGGGGCTCAGAGCTGGGGCAGGGGATTGGGGCACAGGGTTGGAGCACGGGTTTACCTTGGGCAGCTCCCAGTCAGTGGCGCAGCGGGAGTGCTAAGGCAGGCTTCCTGCCTGTCTTGACGCCACAGACCATGCTGCATCCCAGAAGCAGCGACCATCAGGTCCAACTCCTAGGCAGAGGCGCGCAAGCAGCTCTGCGTGGCTCTTGCCCGCAGGCACCACCCCCCCCCCCAGCTCCCATTGGCAGTGCAGAGCCAGTGCTCGAGGAGGGGGCAACGTGTGGAGTCCTGTGGCCACCCCTGCCAAGGAGCTGGACCTGCTGCTCGCCGCTTCTGGGGTGCAGCGCTGTGTTGGAACCAGGGTCGGCTCTAGGCACCAGCAAACCAAGCATGTGCTTGGGGCTGCACATTTTCAAGGGCGGCATTCTGGCATTTTTTTTTTTTTTTTTTGCTTCCCGTGGCAAAAGCCTAGAGCCGGCCCTGGCAGCAACAGTGCATCGTGCACAGGGGGGCCCTGGGGCCACTGCGGTTCGCACCACGGGAGAGCAGTGCTGCACCTTGTGGCTGGGCCGGGCAGGCTCTGAGCGGGAGACACTCAGGCTGGGGGCCGCCCCACGGGGCACATGGAGCCGCCTGCAGGTGCCGCAGGGCGGCTGCCCCCCAGTGCCCCAGCCGGGGCTGAGCGAAGCAGCCCGAGCCACCCAGGTACTGCGGCAGGGCAGCCAGAAGCAGCAGCGGGGCCATAGAGGGCGGGGTGCTACTGTGCGGGGCCCACGTCCCACTCTCCGGGGCTCCGCTCCCTCTGGGGCTACCCTGCCCCTGCTCCTCAGCCCCCTGCTGGGGTCGTCCCCCGGCTCTGCCCTCCCAGATCCCTGCCGGACCTGGAGGTGGGAGCCCTGGCTGGAGGGACCCTGGGCTGAGGTGCGGCCCAGAAGCCCCGCTGCTTACCCTGACCCTGCCAGCGCCGGACCAGCTGGAGGCGAGGGGGAGGGGGCGGAGTCAGCACTGGTGGGGAGGGAGCCCAGTGCTGGTGCGGCAGGGGGTGCGGGTCAGGAGAGAGCCCAGGGCTGGGGCAGCAGGGCTGGGGTGGGGGCAGCCAAAAATTTTTTGGCTTGGGGTGGCAAAAAACCTAGAGCCAGCCCTGGTCGGAACAGAGGTAGGGACTAGCCTGCCTTAGCCAGGCAGCACTGTCGATAGGATTTTTAATGGCCTGGTCAGCAGTGCTGACCAGAGCCACCATGACCCAGTGCCTTACATTCCACAGCCCAGTACTGGGTGGCGACCCGCAGTTTGAAAACCACTGTCATAGAGAATGGGAGAGACCACTCTCTCGGACATCATCATCACCCCACAGTGGGCACCACCCCTGTCAGACTACTGACTGCCTGTATGAAACTACTCCTGAGGTTTCTTGATTAATAACATTGTCTGTGCTTGATGGGACTTATATGAGGATTAATGGTGGGGGACATGGTCATACTGCAGAAATATACAGTTCGGAAATTGTTCTCAGCACACTAAAGATTTTCAGGTGAGATTTTTCCAAAGCATCTGAGTGACTTGGGAGCACATGGGAAAATCCCATCCTTACTACCATATCACAAAATGCTGTCAAACATACCAAAAAAATGGCCCATTTTTAGAATAATTTATATTGCCATTTTATTTCAGATTCTCTGCTTGTTCCTTTTGTACAGCAGCCGAAGAAAATCACCTAGTTAACTTTTCATGGCTGTCAGTGTCTTGAGAAGAATGTAACAGGCAGGCAGTGTTTGCCTACACCACCCTGCTCTGTTAGTAGATGTTTATCTTGCTGAGACAAGGTTAAGTGGGTCCTGCTAACTCTGAGGCAAGTAGCTCAGGAGATGGCATGCTTCTCAGGGGATGGGAGGAGAGCGAGAAACATCTATCAGGAATAGTCTAGTTATGACATAGTCCTGCCTTGAGTGCAGGGGACTGGACTAGATGACCTATTGAGGTCCCTTCTATGGGTGTAGGCTGGGCAGGTCAGCCTGGAGAGATTGCTGCACTGAACTTTATTGTATTGTTAATTTGTGTGTTAATAAAGCCAGCCCACTGGAAGGGTGTGAGTTTTTGACTCTGCGGCATGTGAACTGTGTTTTGAAAGCAGATTGGGAAAGGCACCAGTACATAAAATGGCTTTAGTCATGAGAAATATAATTAATAGAGCACCAAAAGAACTAAACTAAAGTGGATCTGAACCAATGAACTCTAACATCTCAAGCTTACGGTATATACCAGGCCGCTTGTGGCATATCTATTGTTTATAGCTTTTGTACATGACAAAGAAGCAGTTGAGGCTGTAGTGAAGCTTAATCCTGTAGCTTCCACCCAGTAATTAAATTGTGAAAAGTTATGTTGGTTCCTGTAACCTTAGCAAAGAGGTTTTAAGACTAGAGGTTTAACAAGAAAACTGTTTGCGCTGCCTTTGTTCGATTACTCCAGTCTGCTGTAGTGACCCATGTGAGATTGTGAGGAGAACAGAGGTTTGATTATGAATGTGTAATTTATCCTTCAGTGTTGCCAAATAAAGGCCTGCCTTTAGTTTAACAAAGCAAATAGCATTTTCTTCCTTTTTACATTTTCTCTTTTTTGCTCAATTTACTTTGTGTTAATTTTACTGATTTGTCAGCCTCATTCTGGAGTCTCTATTCAGGCAAGACTGCCCTCAACTTCAGTGGGAAGGACTGTAGCATTGGTACTTATGAGTAGATGAGATTCCTCCATTTGATATAGGGCAAAGACAGAACAAATAAAGAAGGTTTTGTTTGGAGTGGAAAGCCAGTGGCCATATGGAGTGGTGAGGTGAGATACACTGCCCCTGGGAGGCACAAAGACCCAGTATACACTACAAAGCTTTGCCGACCTATTTATGTCAGCTGGGGTGTATGAAAAAAACCACATCCCCTAGCTGTCATAGCTATGCTGACAAAACCCCCAGGGCAGATGCAACAATGCCAACAGAAAGCTTTTGTCAGCATAGCTAACGTTCGAGGTGGTGTAGCTATGTGGACAGAACTCCTTCTGTTGGCATATGTGCCGTCTCCACTAGGTCCGACCATAGAATAAGCAGCCTGAGCAGATACATTCATTGTATGCTAACCATTGTCCTCTAGCTTAAAAGTATCTTAATCAAATGTATATTTTTTCCATGTTGAGGATTCTGTAGTTCTAACTAAAATATTGTATCAAATTTTTAACCACTTTCTACTTCCCTCCCTGCTTTTTCCCATTCGTCATGCACCTGCCATGCCTATCCTCTTCACACAATCTTGTCACTGCAGGAGTCAGCATTTCCTCCTCTGTCTCATGTCATCTGGAATAGTCTTCTGGCATCTCTCCACCACCTCCACTGTCCAATTGTTTCCCATTTCGTCTGAACAAATTACTATTTCTATTGTGGTAGCATCAAAAAACACACAAGGATCAGGATCCCACTGCAGTAAGCCCTGTACAAACAAACAACAGAATCCCTGCCTGAGAGCACATGACGAGCTAGTTAGACAATGCACAGCAGGTGGATAAACACAGAAATGGGGAGGGCAAGGGAAAAGTAGAGACAGCTGCATTTGCATAAATCCACAGTTACAGGTGGCTGCCAGTCTAACGTCAATTTTTCTCATCCCCCCTCAAAATTACACTTTGCTAAGGTGTTGCAGGTGGGTGATCCAGTCAATAGTGGGGTGAATTGCAGCATTCCCCTCTGGGAGAAGTGCAGGTGGAGACACTATTCTGTAAAGCATTTTAGGATGCCCTTTGTATAATAGTCATTAAGCCAAAGAGAGTCATATTATTGTATTGTAATACTGTTGACTTGAGCAGAGCCCTGTAACAACTTGGAAAAAGATGAGCTCCTTTCTGCTCCCATTGTTATTCCTCTTCCAGAACAGTAAATGTTAAAAATCTGCTTTTTGTGTGAAAGGTTTGGTGGAGAGGGTTTGATTTCAACAAAGGTTTGGTGGAACCTTGGTCAGTTGGGAAACCTTCTAGGTTTCTTGCCAGTTCGCCCACCCACCAGACTCCTCAGCAACCTGCCTGGCAAGTTATTAGAGAGCCCAGGTTTCCAGGGTCTGTGGTTCCAGGGCATCCAGCCAGGCACACTGTCTTGGAATCGGGGACCCTGTGGCAGCTAACTCCCCAGACTGCCTGACTCCTAGTAGTTGGGCACCCTGGGAGTCACCTAGCCCAGAAGTTGGGGAGCTGTGCTACCCCTTCCCAAGCTGCCAGGCTGGTACACAGCAGAACTTCGTCATTCCCTTTCAACACACCAGAGTGAATTTCAGTTTCTGATTTCTGGTTCATGGAGAACTTTGACATTTTTTGTTTCTCATTCCAAACTGGAACAAAACAAATTCTGAAATCACAAAATTCTCCGTGAAGTGGAATTACTGTGTTCTGCCCAGTTCTACTTTCAACAAATTTTAGCCTTGACAAAGGTTCTCACAAAAACACTCACTCTGCAATAAGCATGGAACATGTTATATCAGAGTGGTGATACATCTTGTTGAGACATTGTGTAGTTATTAAAAAAAACAAACATTTTGACAGACATTTAAGGCATCCTGAAATAGGTCCTCAGGGCACTGGGACATCATATGAAAAACTAGGATATATATTCATCACTTTATGGAAAGGGAAATTTAGACTGACCCTTGGACCTTGCTACTGGAATGGTATTCAAGTGGCTTTGCATATTTACTTGAACCAGTCCTGATTCAGGGACTTAAATAAATCTGCAGGGAGAACTGGATTTGTCTCCTCACTTGCCTCCTTTTAGCTCTTCTCCCTTATATATATATATATATATAATATATATATATTTTAAATATATAAAAAAAAATTATATATATATATATATATATTTTCATCCCCCCACCTCTATGGCAGTGATGCTAAAGGGATGGGTGGGGGAAGTCCTAGGCATTCTTTTTTCCAGTAACCAATTTAGGCATAAAAACACCCACTGGCATTTTATCAGGGAATGGGTCAGGTTCAGTTATCTAATTATCCATGTGTACTTTACAGATTCCTCTGGGATTGTCTACTTGTAATATCCTCTATCTCGAAATGAAACACCAAAGAAATACAATCTGTTAGTCTTAAAGATGCCACAGGACTCTCTGTTACCAAAGAAATTATATCTTGTAAAATCCACCCAGCTATTATCAAAATCTTAATGCTCCATTTCTGTTGCTTCTTTCTGCCACGTGGATTTTTAAAAATGTATTTGTATTGTCTATCTGGAAAATGGGCCATATTAAGGACAATGAAAACCACTCAACTAATCTTTGCCTGAAGATACACAAAGCTTACCAGTATTTGCACTCTCCCTATAACTGTAAAAAACAAGAATATTAAGTGAGCCTCCCTGGCTTGGAATTTATTTAGTAAATAAGGAAGTTGTGTGACATTGTCAAATTTAGTTTCTTGCAGCATGAACTTTAGAAACTAAAATATTCAAATGTCACCTTATTTTTAGCAAAGGGTGAAAGTGAGAGAAATGGCAGGAATATCTCAAACAAGTTTACAGTCATTTGCCTTGGAGCACCGCTTGGATTTATCTACATTGCAACTGTACCTCCGGATTGTAGCATTAGTAGATACACCCAAGCTAGCTTTGATTTAGCTAACAATAACAACATATCTGGGACGGCAGAAGCACTGACTAGCCTAAAGCATTATAACCCGATCCAGGACCCTTGGTACATACTGTACTTGAGTGGCTAGCCTGAGCTGCCGCCCTGCTCAGTCCCATATAAGTTCTTAAAACGGGGGTTAAGAGGGATTTCAGTAATGCATAAATCCTGTGCTGGCCCAGAGTCTGGATTCTGCTAGGAGCTGAGTGGCTTCTGGGAGACACTGAGAATTCTTGACTCCTATAGTCAGAGCTAAGGATGCTCAGTACCTTTCAGGATCAAGCTAATGATGTCAATGCAACGTGACTGCTGGCTTAACATGGATTACTTTCCATAGTCCGACTCTCTGGCAGATAGCTCATTGCTATGATGTTCTGTTTACGGTTACCACCGTAGAAACTCTAGGAGCTAGAACCTCAGCTAGTGTAAGTCAGAATAGTTTTATTGCCTTCCATGGCGTAAAGCTAACATGGTAGCAGCTGCATTTTCAAGTATGTCTGGAATCAGGACTAGTAAAATTAATTTTGTATTGTGTATTACAAAGTGTTAAAACAAACAAACTAGAAGATATAATACTGTACATCAGTGATGCATTTGTTACAAAAAGCAAAAATGAAAGGGTACTGTGAACAAATATAAAAAAGCCCTTGAATTACAAAGACAGTTATAATGGCACTACAAAGACAGTTATAATGGCACTACATTTTCAAGATGCAGGCACTGTAACTGTTGAGGCTTCCACGGAATAGTAAAAAAATGGGGAGGAGATCAGTTAGGTATTTATTGGTGCCTTAACACCGTTATAAAATACTTGCCATAAAAATAAATTAACCCATGTCTAGAATATTCCAAAAACAAAAGATTTCACTTCAAAACAGGGTGGAAGTAAGGCGGTACGGGCCGGGACAGCATACCGGTAAAGTGGCCACTGATACCGGCCTGTACCGCCTTACTTTAAAGCGCTGCCGCAGCAGCACTTTACAGGACCTGCTTAAAGCGCTGCCGCTTTTGCGCCCCCCATCGTCAGCCCTGCTGGGTCCTTACTGGCAGGGCTGCCGATGGGGGGGGGGCACAAAAGGGGAAGCGCTTTAAGCAGGGTTCTTTAAAGTGCTGCCACGGCACTGCTTTAATGTCCCTGCCCCTTTTGCCCCCTCCCCCACATCCCGCAGGTCCTTTAAATCACTGCTGGAGCCCCAGGTGGCGCGCACGGGCGGGCAGGCTGGCTGGGGGATGCTGAACCCCCACATCCCCGCCCCTTCCGCCTGAGGCCCCGCCCCTTCCAGGGGAGGGGGGAGGCTGCCCCCCATACCGGTAAGAGAGAAATTTTACTTTCACCCCTGCTTCAGAAGCCAGTTATGGCTTGTGATGTCAATGTACTTACCTGTTACATTATTTTCCGTACTCAAGCAGTTAAAGGCAAGGGAATGAACAGAAAAGGACATGACAAACCACACACTATCCACATAATAGACACATTCTTGCTAATCTCAACACAACAATCTCAAGTCTTGGATGGTTGGACTTCACGTTTTTTCATTTTGGTTATCTTAACATATCTAATTTTTTTCTAAGGGATACTTCTGATTTAACAGTATCAATAGAATTCTCAAAATAATGTTTTGGTGAAAGACTTGTACCTGCTGTTTCTTGAGGATAATGTATGAAGTTTAATATGACAAGTGTAAAATATTAATTTATAAGTAAAATTATGTACATGATTTGCATTTCAGTCAGATGCATTAGAGAGACATAAGGTACAAGAGGTAATCTCTTTTATTGGACCAACTTCTGTTGGTGAGAGAGGACCTGAAGAAGAGCTCTGTGTAGCTTGAAAACTTCTCTCCCACCAACAGAAGTTGGTCCAATAAAACAGATTACTTCACCCACCCTTTTTCTCTAATATTTGGGACCAACACAGCTACAAGAACACTGCATACATCTACAATTATGTTTTTCAGATGAGTTTTGTGTTGTAAGTAAATATTGAGATTATTGATGAAAGAATAATACTTATTTTGAGTCAGAGTTGAGTTGTATTGTAACAAAATATACACCCCTCTCTACATGTTAAGAATGTGTTTGTTTATAATGTGGTTAGTGCCGTGTTTCTCAAATGCAGCCACCAAGGCTGCTTGCAGCCACCAGGAGATTTTCTTGCAGCCACAGCCTTCTGGGCAGTGATTGGTGGGAGGGGAACAAAGCAGTGGCCCCTTCCCTGGGGCGGGCATCAGTGCTTAGGCCCTGCCCCTGTTCCGGAGATACAAAAGCTGGAGGAGAAGGCAGCCAGTGATTTGCTCACCTTCCAGGGGGTAGTGGGGTTGGGCTTCAACCCTAAGGTGGTGGGTGGCAGGCTCCAGCCAGGGAGCTTTGCCAGGCTCCATTCTCTGACCACAAGGTGGCAGACTCTGGCCCCAAGCTCACCCACCCCCTATTGCCCCAGCCACAGCTGCCTCCATGCCCTCCTCCCCATCCAGGGCCTAATTTATACCTGGGCTTGCTGGAGCTGAGTAAGTCTGCTGTAAAAAGTCATATTTGATTTTTGTTAATAACACTTTTCACAGCAAACTTAATAGCTAGCAAGTCTTTCAAAAAAAAAAAAAAAAAAAAGCAACCAAAAGAGACAACAAGAAAAAAAAAGACAACGCACAAAGCACCTTATTTGTGTTTCTATTCTGTTTAGGTACAGTAAAGAATAGAGACAACTGTACATTATTTTTATTATTGAGTCTGGAAAAAAAATCCTACATAAATAAATTACAATGATTTGGACATGTATGTGCGCATATTTGTTTGTTTTTCCTAAAGTTAATTAAGTATTTTAGGGGGGAAGTGACAGTGCGGCCACCAGCAAGAGTTGGTGGCTGCACACTGAGGGCACCAAAAAAATTGTTGTGAGAACCCCTGGGTTAGTGTAAGGCTTGCGATGTTCTTACATCTTCATTTTCTTTCTTTTCAGTGCATGTCTTGTGTAAATGATGTGATAAGTAAGTTCATTGTTGTCACCTAGCAACCCAAACCCATTAAGGCTGAAAGTTCAAAATCTGGAGGCGGTATGTAAATGACTTAATCCTAAATTTCATATTTGACTATACATTGTCTTATTTATGAAAGCAGCAAATATCCTTGTAATAGAGTCCTCAAAAGGGCCATGTTGTCGAGTGGGTAGCACACCCAGTATCCAGTCTCTCCTCCCAGCAGAAAGGCCTTTCCGTCCAATTCCTCACCTGTGTATTGGCTCACCTCAGGTTTGCAATGTCCTTAATCTCTTCTTATCAGAGGGGGAGTGAGATTGGGATGTGGCTTATGCCCCTCCTGCAGCAGGAGCAGTTGGGAGGGGAGCCTGGGCCCTCCCATGCCACCGGGCTCCAACCGAGGGCCCTCAAAGAGCCAGCCAGTGTCCGGCCCTTGGAATGCCCTTAGCGTTACCCTCCCCTGGTCACTTCTTACTATCCATATCTCCCTATGGCTCCAAGTCCAATATAAGATAGAAAAAGAAAATGGAACTAAACCTTCAGTCCCAGCTGGATTCAGCATGCAGTCCTATTCCTCACAGGAGGCTTCTTCTGAACCCTTGAAGTCAGGGGCAGGGGAGGCATGGGGGTAGGTCTGTCTTCTTCTCCAGCCCCATCCTTGAGAGCTGGGTTGCTCCCTTTTAAGCTCCCTCTCCAGTGGGAACATGCTCTGCGCATCTTGAGGGGTGGGGAGACCTGGGGCCAGTATTGTCCTTTAACCCCTTCAGGCCCAGTGAGGCTGGTACACTCCATCACAGTCCTGATTACCAGAATTTAAAGACTGACAAGGCTCCAGCATGGAGCAAGCTTTAGGAACATATATGCTCTGGCATCTCTTCGGGTTGACATCAGGTAGCTGGCAGCTCCCTGAGGCTCTGCTCCAGTTGTGTCTTCTCCTGAACTGGTGGAAAGCTGTGGTTGTGTGTCTAAACTCTAGTGCTGGCTGCTGCCTGCTCTGTGCTATGACAGGGATATGGTTGCTTCCTGCCCTCAGCTGGAGAATGCTTTGGTTGGCTGCTGTCCCCTAGCTGGGTACCACCTAGCACTGGCTATCCTTACCCATTCCTTTGTGGCTGGGCGGGGGCGGCTCTGTCTGCTCCTTGATCTCTGGCTGGGAGGGCTGTGGCTCTGGCTGCTGGTTACTGCTTGGAAGTCACTGGTGGCCAGTAAAACATGTCTAGCACTGCCCAATGTCATTCCAGCCATAGCTCTGAATCCGTGGTTAGAGACTTCCTTTGACCATAAAACTTAGAGACCCCTCCTAGAACTGCGTCAGTATTTGCCCAGGCAGAGCTGGTGAGAAACAGTGGGCAAACATGATGGCAACATCCACCAGGGACCGAGTTCTTGTTCACTGACATGCAACAAATTAATGTTCATGTAGAAATTCATCCCAGCCTAATTACATTTGGTTGGTAGTAGGGCCTGCCCTTGCTATTTTCACCAGTGCCATGAAAATTCGCTTTGGCAACTTTGCTGCGGCAATATTTTGGGCTCAAATAATTTTTGTATCCAATTTAATTTTCATGACAAATTTCAAACTCATTGAGTTCATACAACATTTTTGATGGAAAAAAATCAAAATGAGACTAAATTAAAATGTTAGTTTTGTTCCACATTGAAATTTTGCTTGTTATGCCTTTTGAAAACCAAAACTACATGAAAACTTCTGTTGTGCTTTTCGCTGCACCATTTTGCTTTGGTTTTAGTTTCAAATGTTTAATCAGTATAAAATTTCAGACAAACCAAACTGGTTTCACAAAACAGAGAGGTGGTTTTGAAAAATCCCACTAGACATCTAAGAGCATGACATCTATAGGATTTAGGCACCTAAGTGCTTCTGAAAATCCTGCCACCTTAAAAATCTATCCCCCACTGACTTCGTTAGATGAATTTAGCCGAGTATGGGTACTGTGGTCACAGCAATTAACATTTATTTCATAGGCTTGTAAGGAATAGTTGATCCCTCTTCTAAAGTCCTTTCGGAGATGGTAACCTATTTTTGTGATGTGGCGCCAGCCAGAAGGCAGAGGCGGGGAAGCGATTTATAACATTAGCATAACTGCCAACCACAGGGGATTGATCCAACACCTGTTGATGTTGAGCTGACCCTATGCTTTTTGACCTCTGCTAGTGCGCACTGCTTTTCCATTACACCCGTTGCAAGCTAACTTTTCCAAAGGAATTTTTTCCACTAAGTTGGGGGTTTGCACCAATGAGAGGAGGTGTAAGGGATGTCTGTGCTCAACAGGCCTTTCAAAGGAGGGCACAGCCAGAGTGGGAGTGAGTTGTGACAGCCACAACTTGTGCTTGACAGGAGAGGTGTGATGGTGGCCTGGCTTCTCAGATGTGCCCACCAGGTAAGTTTCAAAGGTGAGCTCCTAAAGACAAGCAGCAAGTGCAGCCCCAAAGTCTGCAGTAGAAATTATGTCCATTATTGCCCTGTAGCAGTCCTCTCTCTAAACTTTTTCTGTGGGCCCGATGAAGAGTTGCTATGGAGGATGCCCATGCATGCTCCCTACACTGGTACCCCTGAATTCAGGACTTTCGGTGCCCCATGCTTGACTTGGTAAGCTCTTAATGAGAGAAATTGATTCCCTAGCCAAGGAGACTGCCAAAAAATATAAATCTCAACCTTCTAAAGACAGTCACACATTCTGCAAGAATAGGCATTGTTCAAGTGGCCAGATGCAATTCCAAAGTTCTTTTACTCTTGGAATGGGATCTGGCACTGAGGTACTAAATTTCAAGGGATCCTGATTGTAGTATTCTATAAGATGGCTGATTTCCCTCTGCCAAAGCAGTTTGTTAATTTCTGTGTCTTTCTGGCTTAGAGGCATATAAATTCAGAAATTCGTAGTTTTGCATGCTTCCTTAGCTTGGCCTCTGACAAAATCTGTTTGCACAGAAGATACATTCATTAACATATAAATCAAACCAAGCACTGTCAAAGAAACATGCTGAAAGTAGGTTAGTGTGCATATACAAGGACTGCACGGATAAAGAATTTGCTTAATGCCTAATTTATTAAAGAGCAGGAAGCAGAAATGAAGATTTCAATTTAGCAGAAATACTACTGCTAATTATTTACCACAATCTCTCATTAAGCAGCTGTCTGTCATTCAAATGACCTGAATTAACAATATGAACAGAATAGGGTGAAATATACTAATCATATAAGCCCTTTATAGAATTGTAATCTTTCAGTCATATCAAATACTAGGTGAGAGTCTGAGTAGCCATACAGCTGTAATTCATAAAGTGTAAAAAAGCCCCAAAGAGCTGAGACATTAAAAACTGGAGAATGGCAGGCGATGAACCCTAGCAATGATTGAACTTAGTGATATTCTAAACAAAAAGAGCGCTGAGCCTTGCTTGTAGCTGATTTTTATCACTTCACACTGACTCAGACATTCTAGGCTTCAGAGTGACACACAGAATCACAATCCTGGAATCTTACTACATAGATGATCAGAAATTTAGTCAACTTCTCACAATATCAACTGATGTCTTTTCGGGCTATTGCCAAATTTACTTGGTTTGTTCAAAAATAAAATAAGTGATTTATTTCCATCTCAATCCTCTCTATCACAAGTAAGGTACACAGAGTATTCATTACTTGAATAACTAGCATTACACTGGAAATATAACTATTTGAACCTCTGTACTTCATTGTATGATACACGGTAATTATCTTCACAGAACATAATCTTACCACATGGGTTGGATTTGACTTTTCTAATGATTATAGTAGTTATTTTGTGCAAATGCTGCACGATTTATATTACGCATTCAAAGGCAGACTTGGTGCTAACACTAAAAAAAATTTCTCTCTCATTCATCGAGTGCAAAGATAAAATCAGCACCCCATAGGCAGCCAGTCAGTCATTTTTAATGCCTCCATCACTGTTGTATTTAGGCCAATTGTACCTTGAAAAGATTGAGGTAAATGCTGCCCTCGTATAGTTGGAGATAGGAGAACATAACTAAGGGTAGAATTTGGCTCCAGAACCTTTGATACTAAATATACTTAAGATTAGAGCAGATTGGAAAAACAGAATATTTATCTCATGGGAAATGCTAATATTATTTCTACATTTGTTTTCATCTCAAATTACAATGAAAAAAGTCAAAATAGCCAAATGTTTCACAGAATGAATAGTTCTCAAAAATTTCTATTTGGAAATGTCAAAATGTTTTGTTTTAACATTTTCTGTCAGAAAGAACATTTAGACATTTCTACATCAAAGCATTTTGTTTAATCTTTCCTGGCAGAAAATTCCATTGAAATAAATCTTTTTCCCACATAAAATTTAGATTTGAGTACACCCCATTTTCCAGTGGAAAAATGGTCTTGTTCAAAATAGTCTTACCATCTGAATTTAGGATTTGAGCCAAATTGTATCAAATGGATCAGATTCTTCTATAATTTCCTCCTCGTCATAGAGGAGCAATTCTGTACTGGAGAAGGTAGCATTTTGTCACTTCTTCTGTTAGATCATACCATTGGCTATGCTTATTTAAGAAGGCACCTAGTGAAAGGTAGGGATTTCAAGTATGAGACTCCACCTATAAAAGAATATACTGATGATATTCTTCTCTCTCAAGAATCCATTAACCTCTTTTCCATAATTATGAGAGTTAACTAATAAATATAGGGAACTTCATGTCTTAAGATCAATCAGGGACAATAAGTCTATGGGCCATTACATAACAGATATGACAATCAGTGTCATTTCCCATTTACAGTATGTAACAGCAGTACGTGTTAAGGTTTTTCCCCCCCTCTGCTGCTCCATTGTTGGTGTGACGGGGTTTACTCCACTCACTGCTGTGGCACCTCCTTGTGGCTCACCTGGGGATTAGCTCACCTTGGTTTGACACCTCTTCTTGTGATTTTGCAGCCCCTTGTCCCAATCTCTCATTGAGCTGCCTCTCTCATGACCCACAAGCTGTAGTGCTTCCTCTTCATAGCTTGGTCCTCCAGCCAGTTTCCCTTCCCTCGCTCAGGGTATCAAAGTCTCTCTAACCAAACTGCCATGGGCAGTCTTCAAAGTCCACTGCCAGTGCCATTTCCCCAATGGCTGGGAGGTGAACCCAGGCTTCGCTCTACACTGGGTTCCAGCCTATGGACCCCACAATCAGCAGTTACAGTACAGTCCATGTGGTCTCACTCTGGCTGCTGTTTTCCCTAGGCTTCTTCCTACTCCTTTCTTTCAATCCTGAGAGTGACTGCTAACTCTGTCTCTCTACAGTCCCTTTCTGCACTCCACTCTCTCACTTTATACAAGCCCAGCCTTCTCCTGCCCAGGTGGGCTCCAGGTTCAATTAGGGCTGTATAGTCAGCCTACAGCTCACCCAGGTGCAGCCCATTTTGTCAAGTAGCCCCTTCTAAGCCATTTTATCCCCTTTGGGGGTGATGTGGGGTGAACAAGAATTTCACTGCTTGATAGGAATGGTCTTTCACTGTTCCTTAACAGTCCAGCACCTGACAGATCTCAATGCACCTGTGTTTAAGTTAGGATGCTCTGGCATCTCAGTTCCTATTAAGCAGCTTTAAAATTGCTCTGCACATCTTTGTTTGGCGGCTCAGCACCTATCTCAATTCAGCACTTCTTGGAGTTAATTATTTTCCAGTCAGGGCTCATTTTCAGGCAGATCTAATAATGGATATAAAGGGCTGAAAATGTTTTCTTCAGAGACAGACTGTTAATTAGTCTCTGTTTTTCTGGGCTAAAGTTAAAAATTGCATTGCCCTTTCTTCTGAATCTTGTCTCTTGACCTGTCACTTAGGTTCTGTGTCCACAGCCTTGTGGATCCAAACTTTCATTTTTCTACAGTTGCAGCTGGGTCAAAGACTGCTCTGTGTCACCTCCATTTCACCCCACCCTCCACCGACTTCAAATATTGTGGGGCTTTGGAAATCTCCTCAAAAATGTCAGAATTCTTCTATGTTAATTCCTCCCTCTCATTTATGGCCAGTCAACTCCGAAAGGTTTATTGTTAATATAGTGGTTTCTTCCTTATGTGTAAAATGTGTTTCTTTCTTTCTGTGGCTTTTAAATGAATTTTAGCAGACATTAAAAAGCAGGACGAAGCCAACAACAGGCAAAATTCTCATTTCACCAGTGTAGTTCCAGGAAGCCAATGGGATTACATGGCATAAGTGAGAGAAGAATTTGGGCCAAAATACAGAAAGTACCTTTAATTGTGAATCGTCAATACTCAAACCAATATATTGCTGCTCCTTTTGGCCAGAGTGGTTAGCCAATATTTGGGGCCTTGCTGGGTTGTTTCTGTTAGGAGAAGAAATTGGTGATATGAGTCAGGTATATTATTTGGTGAAATTCTCTTTATTTACAAAGAATGTACACAAAATCCTGTTTCCCTGAACACTGTTGGGACAAACAGCATGTAATTTCTTTGCTCACAGCTTCCAAATCTGCCAGGGAGTTCTGTGCCCCAAGGGGTGCTCCCTCTCAGGTCCATGCTCACAACATAGCAATAAGGATCAGGCACTGATTGTGCTCAGACATTCTGTGTATTGAGCAACAGAGAGTCCTGTGGCACCTTTAAGACTAACAGATGTATTGGAGCATAAGCTTTTGTGGGTGAATGCCCACTTCGTCGGATGCATCACCCATGAAAGCTTATGCTCCAATCAGTTAGTCTTAAAAGTGCCACAGGACTCTGTTACTTTTTACAGATCCAGACTAATATGGCTACCCCTCTGATACTATTCTGTGTATTGTGAGACTTCATCCAGTAGTTCTGTTTACAAAAATTTCTTAGTTCATCTTTAAGAAAGTGCCTACCCCATATTTCTCCTCATTTAAATTCTAAAATAGATTTTAAAAATTAGGTATTTTAATCAAGAATTAAATTGTTCACCTTCTGGGATGACTGGAATTTTTCCAAAGTTGACATCTTCTCGCACATGGTTCTGCTTCAGTGTTGTAAATTATTGAATTGCTCATTTGTTTAAAGTATTCAGACTTTAATACCATATGTCCACTCCACTACGACTGAAAAAAAATTGTCTCAATTTTTGTTTTCTATCTAGAACTCATCATTTCAATTTCTATAATGGGAGATTTCAGCTACTCTCGAATTGACTCATTTCTAGGGAAGGTCTGGGACTGGGAATTTGCTAGTGTTACCCTCTATGTAATTCATTGGTGGCTGGCCAGAGCATTCATGTAATTCAGAACATAAGAACAGTCATACTGAGTCAGACCAAAGATCCATCTAGCCCAGTATCTTTGTCTTCTGATAGTAGCCAATGCCAGGTGCTTCAGAGGGAATAGGTAATCATCTAGTGATCCATCCCCTGTTGCTCATTCCCATCTTCTGGCAAACAGAGGCTAGGGACACCATCCTGGCCCATTTTGGCTAATAGCCAATTCAGCTGGGAGTGATTTTGCATGGTAGTGGCTGTGTGTGAGCAGGACTAGGAGTGGTTGTTCTCACAGCGAAGCAGTGTAAAAGGCACCCCAGACTGGTGAACTGAGAGGACACAGCTGTTTAACAGTCCAGATTGTATCCTGGGTAATGTCACATGGAGAAGCTAAATTAATTCTTTGCATTGTTCTTCACTGCAGAGCATGTGAGGGAGATTCGCACACCTGAGCCATTCTTTTTAGGTGACAAATGAGAGGAACTGTTCCAGATTGAGGTGTCAATAGAGGTTTTGGAACAAATTGATAAATGGAACAGTAATAAGTCACTCAAGGGTTCTGGGGGAACTAAAATAGGAAAATGCAGAAATACTAACTGTGGCATGTAAACTGTCACTTACATCAGCTTCTGTACCAGATGGTTGGAGATAGCTAATGTAACACTGATGTTTAAAAAAGGCTTCAGAGGTGATCCTTGCAATTACAAGCCAGTAAGCCTAATTTCAGTACCAGGCAAATTGGCTCAAACTATAGTAAAGAACAGAATTATCAGACACATAGATGAACACGATTTGTTGGGGAACAGTCAACATGGCTTTTGTAAAGTGAAATCATGCCTCACCAATCTACTATAATTTTTTGAAGGGGTCAACAAACATGTGGCTGGGGTGACGCAGTGGATATAGTGCACTTGTACTGTCAGAAAGCTTTTGACAAGGTCCCTCACCAAAGGTTCTTATACAAAGTAAGCAGTCATAGAATATCAGGGTTGGAAGGGACCTCAGGAGGTCATCTAGTCCAACCCCCTGCTCAAAGCAGGACCAAACCCAACTAAATCATCCGAGCCAGAGCTTTGTTAAGCCTGGCCTTAAAAACCTCTAAAGATGGAGATTCCACTACCTCCCTAGGTAACCCATTCCAGTGCTTCACCACCCTTCTAGTGAAATAGTTTTTCCTAATATACAACCTAGACTCCCCAACTGCAACTTGAGAGCATTGCTCTATGTTCTGTCATCTGCCACCGTTGAGAACAGCCAAGCTCCATCCTCCTTGGAACCCCCCTTCAGGTATTTGAAGACTGCTATCAAATCCCCCTTCACTCTTCTCTTCTGCAGACTAAATAAGCCCAGTTCCCTCAGCCTCTCCTCATAAGTCATGTGCCCAAGCCCCCTAATCATTTTTGTCGCTGTCTGCTGGACTCTCTCCAATTTGTCCGCATCCTTTCTGTAGTGGGGGGCCCAAAACTGGATGCAATACTCCAGATGTGGCCTCACCAGTGCTGAATAGAGGGGAAAAATCACTTCCCTCAATCTATTGGCAATGCTCCCACTAATGCAGCCTAATATGCCGTTAGCCATCTTGGCAACAAGGGCACACTGTTGACTCATCTCCAGCTTCTCTTCCACTGTAATCCCCAAGTCCTTTTCTGCAGAACTGCTGCTTAGCTAGTCGGTCCCCAGCCTGTAGCAGTGCAGAGGATTCTTCCATCCTAAGTGCAGGACTCTGCACTTGTCCTTGTTGAACCTCAGATTCCTTTTGGCCCAATCCTCCAATTTGTCTAGGTCACTCTCGACCCTATCCCTATCCTCCAGTGTATCTACCTCTTCCCCCAGGTTAGTGTCATCCGGGAGCTTGCTGAGGGTGCAATTCAGCCCATCATCCAGATCATTAATGAAGATGTTGAACAAAACCAGCCCCAGAACCAATTCCTGGGGCACTCCGCTTGCCAACTAGACATGGAACCATTGATCATTACCCATTGAGCCCGATGTTCTAGCCAGCTTTCTATCCACCTTATAGTCCATTCAACCAATCTATACTTCTTTAACATGCTAACAAGAATAACGTGGGAGACCGTATTAAAAGCGTTGTTAAAGTCAAGGTATATCACATCCACTGCTTTTCCCATATCCACAGAGCCAGTCATCTCATCATAGAAGGCAATCACGTTGGTCAGGCATGACTTGCCCTTGGTGAATCCATGTTGACTGTTCCTGATCACCTTCCTCTCCTCCAAGTGCTTCAAAATGGATTCCTTGAGGACCTGCTCCATGATTTTTCCAGGGACTGAGGTGAGGCTGACTGGTCTGTAGTTCCCCGATAAGAGGGGAGATCCTCTCATGGATCAGTAACTGGCTGAAAGACAGGAAAGAAATAGTAGGAATAAATGATCAGTTTTCAGAAGGGAGAGAGATGAATAGTGATGTGCCCCAGGGATCTGTACTGGGACTGGTACTGTTCAACATATTCATAAATGACTGGAAAAAAGAAGTAAAGAGTGAGGTGGCAAAATTTGCAGACAATACAAAATTACTCAGAATAGTTAAGTCCAAAACAGACTGGGAGGAGTTCCAAAGGAATCTCACAAAACTGGGTGATTGGGTAACAAAATGGCAGATGAAATTCAGTGTTGATAAATGCAATGTCATGCACACTGGAAAACATAATCACAACTATGCATTAGCTGTAATCACTCAAGAAAGAACTCTTGGAATCATTTGGAATAGTTCTCTGAAAACATCCACTCAATGTGCAGCAGCAGTAAAAAAAGCTAACAGAATCCTAGGCACCATCAGGAAAGGGATAGATAATAACACAGTAAATATCATAATGCATTATATAAATCCATGGTATGCCCACACCTTGAATACTGCATGCAGTTCTGGTCACCCCATCTCAAAAAAGATATATTAGAAATGGAAAAGGTAGAAATAAGGGCAACAAAAATATTAGGGATATGGAACAACTTCCATATGAGGAGAGATTTAAAAGATTGGGACTTTTCAGTTTGGAAAAGAGACGAATAAGTGGGGGTATGATAAAAGTCTATAAAATCATGAATGATGTGGAGAAAATGAATAAGGAAGTGTTATTTCCTCCTTCAGATAACACAAGAACCAGGAAATAATAGGCAACAGGTTTAAAACAAACATAAGGAAGTACTTCTTCACATAACACACAGTCAACCTGTGGAATTCATTGCCAGGAGATGTTGTGAAGGTCAGAACTATAACTGGGTTCAAAAAAGAATTAGATAAGTTCCTGGGGGATAGGTCCATCAATGGCTGTTAGCCAAGATGGTCAGGTATGCAAACCCATGCTCTGGGTGTCCCAGGCCCTGACTGCCAGAAGCTGGGAGTGGACGAAAGGGGATGGATCACTGAATAATTGCCCTGTTCTGTTCATTTCCTCTGAAATACCTGGCATAGGCCACTGTCAGAAGACAGGATACTGGGCTAGATGGACCACTGGTCTGAGCCAGTATGGCCATTTTTGTGCTTCCAAAAAGGGTCTCAATGACATGCAGTCGCAGAGGGAATGACCCTGGCCAGGTATTGTAATGTCAAATCCATGCAAGATTAAAGTACTTATATGGTTCCCATTATAGTAGTATCTCGGTACCTCACAAGTTTTATGCATTTAACCTCACAATACCCCAGTGAAGTAAGGAAGTGCATTTTACAGCTGGGGAAGAGTTGCAGTGATTTAGATGGCATACACGGACACACAGAGTCAAATTAACATGACCCTGTAACTGTCTACCATTAAACAGTTTTAAATAAGATTCACTGCTTGGAATAGAAAGACCCCGGTCTGCTTAGTCCCATGGCAAACATGCCATTAGAAATCGGCTTAGCCTTTCATTAAAGATACAGAAAAGAAGGGGGGGAAATAGCTTAAAGCATTTGAAATTTATAGAATTAAGTGAGGCTTTCATTGTAGCAGCATCCCCCTGTTCCCTTTCCCTTTAGCTGAAGAGAGTTTTCAGAAGGACAGTAGTTTAGATGGCATTAAAAATGGTAATAACTATTCTTTTTAGGGAACAGAGAAGAGTTAGTTGAAATGGGCTGGAGTTGTTGTTGTTAAAGTCTAATCCTGTTTCCTAAAAAAGACAAAACACACACAAGCCAGGAGAGAAAAATCAAACAGCAAAGGAGCAGCTTCTGTCTCTGGTGCTGACACTCACTTCTGGAGACACACGGGCATGGCACGTGGTCTTATCAGCCACTGCAAGACCTTGCAAACTTGTAACAGTGTCAGGCTGTTTAGGGCGTTGCTTTTAGCTGCCCTTTTTGGTCTCAGGATCACAGCAGTGTTGCAAAATATACAGTCTTGGTTGGCTAAGTCAGACTCTGATTAGATCGAAGGAAAAAAGGAGAGAGAGAGAGAGAGGAAAGAGAAGAAACAAAGTAGAGAAGGAAAAAAACGTGTGGAGGGTTTTTTTGTTTTTGACATAGTTGCATATTCCAGGAGGTGATTGGGATTTAGTCAAATTAGGTTGAGGTGGCGATTTTATCTGGTTCCCTATCTCTGGCCCGGTCAGGTCAGGACATCTCTCAGGATCAGGACAATGAAGGCCCAATGGTGTTGTGGTAGATCCCAATATCCCAGAAGACGGTTGGGGTGGCAGCTCACTACTTCCGGGCCATCTGTCTCTTAGTTAGTGCTTGTTAGCAGACAGCTTTTTCTTCTTTTGCTACATCTACACTATACACCCCTTTCAGTGGCATGTAGGGTATGTTTTTTGCTACATGTCACAATGAAAAACAAGCTGCATCCAAACTGCGGTGTCAGTGAAAGGCTGTGGTAAGGTGAGGTAGCAGGGAAAGGCTTCAGCAGCTCCCCACTGCCAGAGCCTTTCACTGTGATGAGGAAAGGCTCTGGTAGCCTTTCCCCACTGCCGCCCCCTGCCAGAGCCTTTCCCCACTGCTGGAGTCTTTCCCTGGCACAGGGGCAGGCTCCAGTAGTAGGGAATTGCCACAGTCTTTCCCTGTGGTGGGGAAGTCCAGCAGAGTCTCTCTCAATAGAAAGTTTCCCAAAACCGTGCATTTGCAGTATATATGAAATGATTTGTGATTTGAAGAAACCAATATTTCTTAAACACGGGGTGTCTATTGTTCTGGATTTGTCTATTCTTGTGCTCTGTCCTCAGAGAAAAAGTTAAATTGCAAAGAAAGGAAACTGAAATAAATGTTTAATAAAGAATGTTGTTGGATTTTTGTATATGGAAAGAGTGACACAGGAATGTGTAGTTGTTTGCTTTGTATACCCAGTCAGCTCCAATCATTATGTAGGAACATAGCAGAAAATGTGACCACACACACACAAAGCTAGAGAACAAACTCTATTGAGGCAAATAATTTATTAAAAGCCCAAATCAAGAACACTAGATGAGGCAAATTCTCTCCTCAGTTACTCTGGTGTAATTGTATTGAAGTTGATGAAATTGTACCAGTAAATGTGAGAAGAATTTTCCCTATTTTTTTTTACTTTAAGATTAAAAATCTAGTGTAAAACTAAACTGAAAGCATTTCCTTCTTTATCTACTTATCAAAACCTGAGCTCAGGATTCTGTGCTCTCTGCTGGAGTTGATGTCTTCACAAATCAAGCCATATAAGGAAAGCAGTTGGTTTTTTGAAGGGTGAAACATTGTTATCCTTTCCCCAGGGGATGGCTGAGTAGTCAAAGTATCAAGTTTGAAATATCAAGACTGCATGGAATCAAAAGTTCAAATCCAAGAGTAGTTGTCTTATAATATTAACACTTATAATCCTGTTTATAGACTGCTTTCATCTGTAGCAGCCAAAGCACTTTACAAAGAAGCGTAAGTATTATTCGCAAATGAGAAAAGTGAGGCACAGTTAGAGGTCAAGGGCAAACTTTTAAAACTCAGATGCCTGAAGTTAGGCATTTAAATAATTTAGGCTCATAAATAAATGGCCTGACTTTCAGATTTCAATGAAAGCTTTAGCTGCTCAGCAGCTCTGCAAGTCAGGGCACTTATTTATGGGGCTAAAGATGGATTTGAGTGCCTAACTCTAAGCACCCACATTTGAAAATGTTGACTCGGGTGACTTGCCTAAGATCATGCAGCAACTCAATGGCAAAGTCAGAAATAGCATTCGAGATCTTGTCTACGCTGCCCCACAGTTTGGATTATGGGGGTGTGAATAACAGTGTGCACCAAACTGCTGCACTGTAACTCCCCCACATGGAAGCTGCAGGCGAACGTAAAGGTTCCAAGTTCATATTAATGTAATCCTGTTTGAAGAGGACTATGCTAACATGAACTAGTACTCCCAACTCCCAGCACCTCAGCCTATCACCTTTCTGCAGTACATAAAGTGAGTTCCATGCAGTTTGTTGTATGTGAAGGAGGTCTGTCTGACAAGACCTTTAAAAACTCAGGTCCCTTCTGCTCTGTTCAACATTAGAAGTTCCATGACACATTAGAGTAGGGGTTTGCCTAACTGTCCTTGCCCAAAATTTTCTCCTCTCCCCTGCTGTTGTGCAGCACGTTGGCAGCTACTCATTCATCTGAGAAATGGTTGTAAAGACTGAAGTTTTCTGGAATCTCTCAGGATGAAAGGTGCTAATACATATGAGATCATCATTTGGTGAAAGGAAACTGAATTCAGCTCTTAGGTTTGTGACAGGAAAAAGCCTTTCAGTTAACCTCCAAGATAACAAGTATTTCTCAGCTATATGTTTGAATTTGCTTTAGCCTATATGGCTCCTGTAAATACCAAGGGATGCTATACTGACAATGTCCCACACATTAAGATGAGAATATGCCATGAATATTTTGTTCAGCACACAGGTAACAGCTAGCAATACAGATTAAATGGCCCATTCTAGAAAGGTAGGATCTGGAACTCAACAAGGCAAGGATGCTTTGAAGTCATCACTATCTCAATTCTGGCTTCCCTCAGCATCACAAAGCATTTGTACCAAAAATCACAAAGGACTCTGTACACTACACACTCAAGAAATCAGATGCATGAATTATTTTAACCTACCAACACTATGCAAGAAATTCATTGTTGTATCTTCCAAAATATCACATCATCAACATCCTATATTAGAGGCAAAGTTATTTTATTTTCCTTTCATGCACCTGCTCACAGGAAATAATCCTCATTTCCTTCTACAGTTCTTTATCTAAAACATGATTCTTCTGTACAATGCAGTTTAGCATCGCTAAATTGTGTGGTCTGGAAAAGGTCACCATTTGCTCCTGCTGGAGCACTTGATTTCCTCTTAAGCCTGGTGATTTTGCTCTGATATTTGTCTGAATAAAATAGAAAGTCGCCACTTGATTTGATGTGGTCATTTCAGTCTATAAAAGCACAATGAAATTCAGTTGCTCTGGTTTAAACTGATGTAGCTCTAATAATGGAGCTTTGCTAATTTACAGCAGCTGAAGATCTGGCCCTCTGTGTCTAATTTTAAACGTGAGTTTTCTTCCATAATGGCCTAAAATACTGCATAAGGCAACAATGTTACCACAGTGGTTTGATTCGTTATGCTAGGATTCTTTTAAATAAAAGTTCTCAAGGCCCACAAGACTCAGCCCTCTTCCCCATAGAATTCAGAATCTCTAAGACCCTGTTTGGAGAGTATGCAAGACAACACAGACTGAGGGTGATACCCATCCCCTACATCTCTTCTGCATCAAAAGGAAACAGCACCATCTGCCAGTTATTCCCAGGCCTTGCAGAGAGCAGCTGGCTAAGACTGAACCCAGGCAGTTCTCATGCAGGAAGAGAAAATCTTTTGGTGGAATTTACCGCCCCTTCCCCTGATAACATGCTCCTGCAGTGAGGGCATCTGTGAAATCAGTTTACTGCTTTGAGGTCCTTTGGGATGCTAGTGTTGTTGAATGCCCAAATAGCCAGGTTAGCAAAATATGCTCCCTTCCATTTGTAATTGCCCAAAAGTTTGCATATCATCCTATCAAACTGAGACCTGGCCCCATGATCTGTGTATTCAGGACCCACAAAAAACTCTTATCTTGTAATGAGCCACATATCTTGGAAAACCTCAAACTGGTGTAAAATCCAACCCATCTGATTAGTAAACTGGTTGCTGTGACTCTCTGCATTGGCTGCCTATTTGATAAAGAGCCTGGGTCAAACTCTCTGTCATGGTATCCAAAGTGTTCGCAGAGACTGGCTCTAACCTCTTTCCCCCCCTCCCCGACCCCTTGATTGTCATCTCCCACAACAGTCCTGCTCCACTGGAACAAAATGAAACTATCAACCATCAACCAACAGCGGGAGGCTTCAGAGTGCAGGAGACAGATTTTCACAGGAGCTGGACCTACACTAGGAACTCTCTCCTGCCATGGAATTAGCCATTTTCAAAACCAAAGGCAAAACTCATTTCTTTGACTTCACTTTCCCTCAGTAAGTGCCACACACAGACAGACAACTCCTCCCCATAAACTAATAGAAGCTCAGCTTAAAAAGGTATCCAGCACTCCCTGGGGCGAAGGGCCCTTTCACTCCTCTATTTCTTCTCCCATATCCTCACCTCTGTTTGCCCCATACTGTGTGTCTGCTTTTAATCCTTTGAAATGATCCTGTGTTCCTTCAAAAGCACTACATTAGCCTGGCACATTCCAAATATTTGGGGTGCTGAAATGAACCATAGAGGGCCACAAATCTTAAGTCCAAGCTCCATGCAAGGACATTAGCAAGCCTGATATGTTTCCCCCCCCAATTCCCTTACCCCTGCTGTCTCTTTCTCTTGGTGTGCTTTGCTCTGTGCGTGTTAGTAGTCCTCAAGTAAAAATGACTCCCTCTCAATTGCTAAAGCATTGACACCAGAGGTGAAAGTAAGCCAGTACGGACTGGACTGGCTTCCCCAGGCTGGTGATTTAAAGGGCCCAGGGCTCCCTGCAGCCCAGGACCTTTTAAATCGCCTCCCGAGCCCCACTGCCGGAGCCCTGGGGCAGTGGCGGCAGGGCTCTGGCGGTGATTTAAAGGGCCCGGGGCTCCGCTGCGGTAGCGGTGGCCAGAGCCCCGGGCCCTTTAAATCGCCTCTGAGCCCCGGGGCTCCCAGCGGCCTCTGCAGCTGGTAGCTCCAGGGGTGATTTAAAGGCCCCGAGGCTCCCAGCCTCAGCCGGAGCCCCGGGGCCTTTAAATCTTGATTTAAAGGCCCCGCCTCTTCTGGTTGAGGCCATGCCTCTGCTCAGGACTCTGGTGTACTGGTAAGTCCTTTAACTTAATGTCAATCAGGGGTGAAAGTAACACTGTTATGCTCTGCCAGGGTTTCCTTGTTCCTCAGTTTACTTGTCTGTAAAATAGTGATATTTACTTCCCGGGTCACTAGGGTTTATCAGAGAAAGTGGCTAGGGCAGTGTGGTGAAGAGAAGATAAGCTAGTTTACAGACTTGTAAACTCAGTCACAAGGAGATTTTGTCAGAGCTAGAAACAGCATCCAGGAGTCTTGAATCTCATGCACTAACCACAGAAAGAACAATCCTTCCCAGTATGTTCAATAGTGATTGTTGTGCTTATGTGTCTCCATATTTTTTTAAATACCAGCAGCTGTAGGTCACACAGAGGACCAGCTATTGTCTGAAGATAAGACATTTTGATTCATCGTATGAATGTTTCTCAAATGGAAAACTCTCCATAACTCAACATGCAGAATTCAAAAAAACCCAGCTGAACCAATATTTGAAAAACAAAGTCCACATTTGCACTGATAACTTGTACACCACCCAGTACAGTTATTTTTATTACTTGGCAGTGTTCTTGGTGCTATACAAGACACAGAAGACAGTCCCTTCCTGCCCTGGGGAGCTGAGTCTCACTATAATGCAAACAAATGAGATATTTATCTTTGCCTATGCCTGTGTCTACACTGCAGTAAACCTGTGTGATTAGCACCTGGGACTAGCCCAAGTTTGAGTGTTCCTCACTGCAAATTGCTAGGTTTTAACCTGAGTTAAAATGAAGCCTGGGTTTTATCCGGCACCCCCAGCTAGGTCAGCTAGCCCAAGCTAAAAGCAGGTAAGAGATTGTTGTGTGTGGATGGTAGTGAGGTTAAGGTTAAGACCCTGGTAAGAACCTGGGTTAACTATGCAATGCAGACCCTACAAATCAAAACCAACACCTTAAACACCATCCAGAAACCCACATTAGTTCATGCAGACTCCAGAGTTCTGATACCACATAATCACAGCAAAATACTGGACTTACCAGATCACAGAATAGGGAACCAATCTGATCACATTACTGTTCACAATAAATGAAGACGAACTTTAGAAGATGTACATAGCAGGAATGGGACAGATTTGGAAATGGACCAGGCACTAGTAGCAGCTAAATTGAGAATAAAAATAAGAACAAAGGAGAGATCTGAACAACTGAGTTGCCCATATTACATCATCACCAAGTGAAAACAGATGACAACACAAGAACCTGTGTGGCTAGAACCTGGGGACTTCTGGGATACTGATGCCTCTGCAGCACCACTGGAGGCTTAGGTTGGGTTACCATGGGAGGACCCTCTGAAGCTAGCCTCAACAGGAAGTGCCATCCTGCACGGCCTGAGTGGTGGCCCCTCAGCCCACTGATTGGCCAATACCAGTATTTAAACCAGGAAGCCATCATGAGGTCTGTCTGAGTAACAGCACAGACTGTTTTCCTGCTTTTGCTCCAGACCCTGCTTATGATAGACCCTCAACTCCGGCTTTTGATTGAGGTTTGTCCTTAGCTTTGCTATTTGGTTGCTGTTCTGTAACCTAGAGCTCGACCCAGACTTCCTGGTATCCTGACCTGACTCAACTCTGTTCCTGCTATTTTCCTGACCTTGACTTCCTGGCATTCTGATCCAGTTCTGTCCTGACCTTGCTAATTGTCTCCTGATTGAAATTTAGCAGCTGATCAGGGTACAACTGCTGCCCACAGCCCAGCCCTGACAAAGAGTTTAGAATTGTGCTAGCAAATAGGTACCTGGTACTTGCAGATGAAGATGATGGAACAGTAAAAGGCAACTGGAAACCGGCGAAGGAAACTTTCAGTAAAACTTGTGAAGAAATGCTGGGATTCAAGAAGAAACATCACAGTGAATGGATATCCAAGTATACATGGTAAAAAAATAAAAGAAGTGTGCAAAATTAAACAAACTAAGGCTGGGTCTACACTATAAACCTACATGGATATAGCTACATCACTCAGCAGTGTGAAAAATCCACATCCCTGAGCGACGCAGTTATACCGACCTAACCCCCAGTGTAGACAGCACTATGTTGACAGGAGGGCTTCTTCCATCAACATAGCTACCACCTCTTACAGAGGTGGATTAACTATGCCAATGGGAGAAGTTTTCTCATCGGCATAGTAGCATCTATACTGAAGCGTTACAGTGGCAGCATTATAAATGTATACCTGCCCTAAATCAAGCAAGAACAAGAGCACAGACACAGAGACTCCAGAGGAATATGCTGAAAAGAGCAAAGAGTGCTAGGAAAGACAAACAAAACGTTTTAAACAAAATGGGAACAGAGGCACAGGCCGCCGCAGCACAAAATGACATGAAGACACTGTTCAACATCGTTAGATGGTTATCAGGAGAAAAACAAATGCCAACTGACCAGTTCAAGACAATGAGGGCAACATAACAATGAAGACATCAGAACGATTAAATATATGGAGGCAATTTGTTGGTCAACTACTGAATGGCAAGCCAGTGACCCATCACCCAGATATAGAGCAAAAAGAAGGTCTGGATGTTCAACTAGGCCCTATCGCCAGAGTAGAAGTAGAGAGGGAAGTCAATCGGTTAAAAAGTGGAAAGGCACCAGGACCAGATAACATTCCAACAGAGGTCTTAAGGCAGACTTGATGAACACAGTAGACATTTTAATAGGCCTCTTACAAAAGATATGGGAAAAATTAAAAATACCAAAGGAGTGGAAAAAGGGTTATATAGTTAAGCTTTCAGAGAAAGGAGACCCCAGTCAATGTAAAAACTGGAGGGGTATTCAATTGCTGTCTTTCCCAAGTATGGTATTTACACATATTATTCTAGACAGAATAAAGAAAGTGGTAGATTCAAGATTATGACAAGAACAGACAGAGTTCAGACAGGAGATATCATATGTAGATCAAATAGTAACACTGTAGATCATAGAACTGTAGATTGAATAGCAGTCACTCTTTATATTAATTTTATAGATTTCCAAAAATCCTTTGATACAGTGGATAGAACAGTTTCATTGAAGATGCCACACCACTATGGAATCTCTCAGAAACCTGTGAACATCATTCAGAGCTTCTATAAAAATATGACATGACAAGTAATATATAACAGTGAACTGACTAAGTCATTCAAGGTTGTTATAGGCATCAGACAAGGATGTCTTATGTCACACATTACATTTTTACTACACAATGGTCTTTCACACAGAAGTTAGAGGACCTTGACTTTGCAGATGACATCAACTTGCCATTCCATACCCATAGAGACAAGCAAGCCAAAACAAATGATCTCCAAGGTTATACACAGTTAGTAGGGTTGAAAATCAACATAGAGAAAACTAAAACCATGAGAATCAGCACACAACATCAAAACATCAATAACACTTTCTGGGACTGACATAGAAGAGGTCCGATATTTCACATATCTTGGCAGCATTGTAAATACAGACCAAGAAATTAAAGCCAGAATAGCAAAAACTAAATATGCCTTTGTAACTCTTAAGCCAATCTGGAGAAATCTTGCCCTCCAAACTAAGCCTTGAATATCTAACACCATTATAAAGTCAATCTTACTAGATGGTGCTGAAACTTGGAGACTACTAAGACCTTACTATCTACACTCCAAGTTATCATAAACAGCTGCCTTAGCCAAATCCTCAATATCAAGTGGCCAAAAAAAATTACAAACAAAGAACTCTGGAAGAGGACAAAACAGAAACCAATCAGACAGGAAATTACAGAATGAAAATGGAGATATATAGGACATATATGGAGGAAAGACCTGAATAACATGACAAGACAGGCATTGGACTGAAACCCCCAGGGCAAGAGGTGATGAGGTAGACCATGGATAACATAGAAACACACAATAGAAGCAGAAATGAAAGCTATCAAAAATGACATGGGAAAAAGCTAAGACTGCAGCAGGTGACCGGCAAAGATGGAAGGTAGTGGAGAAGGCCCTATGTTCTTCATGGAATAGAGTGGCATAAGAGAGGAGAGAATCATTAGCATATTGAAAAAATGTCAACCCACATCCACTCACTAACCCTCATATTAATTCCATATAGGCATTGAGAAGAAAGGGTGATAAGATGGCACTTTGAGGGACCTAACATGAGATGGCCTCTGGGACAGAAAAAACATTATCCAAAACTACCCTCTTAAATCACTTTGAGAGAAAAGGATGAACTTGCTGCAAGGCAGCTCCATCTTCTCCTGTTTGGGTCTGTGAGTTGATGACACCTCATGATCAATGGTGTCAAAGGCAGTTGACAGTTCTGATAATATCAGCCTGGACATCTGATCTTTATCCATCACCAGGAGGTAAACATAGACCAACATTGCCAGGGCATGTTCAGTGCCATAAACAGGTCTGATGCCAAACAGATGAGGAAGATCTGAGACATCTAGACAATCAAAGCTCTTTCTCCACAACCTTCTCAACGATCTTACTCAAAAGTAGATGAGATACAGCTCTATAAAAATGGGAAGATCAGGTCATGAGGGTGATGGCACCTTTTTAAAAGAACTGAGATATAAATCTTGTGCAATAAAAATAAATGTACAGTTGAACAAGATTACCTATAGAGAGAGCATTCAAGGAAGCCATGTAACGGGGTGGAGTATTTATTCTGCAATGTCTAGTACCCAGTTAGAGAGGAATTTCTAGGGGTATGTATTTCATGCTCTAATGAAGACCCCATCCGTTCCTTATAAATAGTGTTATTGCAGTAAACATTATCTACATTCATAATATCTCATGAATCATAGTGTCTCCAAGATCAGACATACAGCTGATCTCTTCCAGGAAGGTCTAGAGGATCTCTCTACCTGATTTTCACAGTTATGAAGGTTGGGCCCAAAGATCAGTTGTGGAATTGAGTTCTTCCAGGACATCTGGAACTCTAGTGAGCACCAGTATCCTCAGGCAGAGAAGGCCTCATTTTTGTCCTTTGAAAATCCTGAAGTTACCACATATGTGGACAGATCAGTCAGAATCTGGGCTATTTTCTCTACAGAGCAACAGGTAATATCCCATCTTTTCAGATGACATCATTGCGACCTGGACTTGCATGGAGAACTGCAGGAAATGTCCCATTGACCTGAATACGGGCTCCAGGTGGTTGCCAGGGTCCACCTGCATGTTGCTCCTTGTTGGGCAGGAGCCATTGACTGAATCTACCCAAATTAAAGGATTTCCTTTTAAAGTTTGTGCATAGCAAATCTAAAATAATATGCATGAAAAATGGCACACTTTTGGTAAAATCAATCTGAAATTACTTATTACAGACAAAATGTATAATCTATGTGCTTCAACTGGAGGTAAAAGCAATTACAAGTTTTAATTCAAGGTCAACAGAATAAGTGCAGATCTTTTACTTTCCATCTTATAGTACAAGCAAGAAGTAGCCATTTGGTTTTGTTGTTTCTCAAGTTAGTGGCAAAGTATTATGGAAGGGAACAATGCATTAGAGCTGTAATTGGACTCATTTGCTTCAGAGCCCAGGGAGAAGCTGTGATACAGTCATTTTAGTGTCTGTATTATCTGACCTGGGAGACATTATGATTAACGAGATATTATGGATGTCAATAATGTTTACTGCAATAACACTATTTATAAGGGACTGATGGGGTCTTCATTAGAGCATGAAATACATCTCTCTAGAAATTCCTCTCTAACTGGGTACTAGACATTGCAGAATAAATACTCCACCCCTGTTACATGGTTTCTTTGAATGCTCTCTCTTTAGGTAATCTTGTTCAATTGCACATTTATTTTTATTGCACAAGATTTATATCTCAGTGTTTTAGAAAGGTGCCATCACTCTCATGGCCTGATCTTTCCATTGTTATAGACTCTGGTACTTCAATTATTTTTAAAACATTAAATGTATTCTTTTCTACACTACTGCTTGTGTAGGGTGTTCTTATACTGTGTTGCTCGTTCAGAAATGTCAGAGTGCCATCTAGTGGATTTGTATTATATTGTCAGATGCCAAGCTGTAATACTAAATCAGGGCCCATTGCTAGGACAAGTCCCTGGAGAGAAAAATAGAGAAATACAGAGAAAAGATGGAAAAGACCCATGCAGTCATCCATTCCATCCCTCTGCCAGTGCAGTTTAAATGCTCCAAGCAATATGCTTCCCTTGGAGACTATTCCACAGGCTAATGGTCCCTTTCTTAATTTCATCCCATCGCTCTTAGTTGTATCACACTAAATAATTCCTCAGCCACCTTTGTGTTTACACTCTGCAGATATCTTAAGCTGTTTTAATATGTCCCCTCTCCACTTCATCATTGCTTGGGCAAGCTATACAAGAGTAAACTTAACTCTTTAAATAATTTCTCCTAAATCCTTCTTCCTAGCATGTAGTCATTTTTGGTGCTCTTCTCTGAAATCTCTTCAATTCATTGATACTTTTATGGCCAGGCAGTATCTAGAACTGAATGCATACAGTAAGTGGATGTGTACCAGAGCCTTACAGGGAAGGTCAATGTATGTAGCCCAAATTGCATTCATCTCTTTGCTGGCATGTAGCATTGCATACTCATGCATTATTTACTGCCTACTATAACACTTAGGGTGACATCCTCGCTCAGCTGAAGTGCATGGGAGTTTTGTCATTCATGTCAATGGGGATCTCACCCCTCATTTCCTTCTATATTACTATTTTCCAGATGTTGCCATCTCAGTGTGTACCTGTGTTTCACATAGCTTTCCCAGATGTGTTTGCCTACATTTTTCCAAGCTCAAACTCCTTATTATTTTCTGCTCTTGTTTCTATGTCTTTGTATTATTTCTCTGCACTCACTTAGCAACATCTTCCAATGGACTATTGCCTGGTGAATTTCATGAGCATGCTTTTTTTCTGGACCATTAATGAAGACATTAATACCAACACTAACACTAATTTGATACATTGCTGTTTTTTCATTACCCTGGGTCTGTGGTTGTATGGCAAATACTCTTCCTTCAGTTAAATATCTCAGGTTTCAGAGTAACAGCCAAACCGGACAGTCTCTACGCAAAAGAATTAATGGACACAAATCTGACATCAGGAATCAAAATACTCAAAAACCAGTGGGAGAACACTTTAACCTGTCTGGTCATTCAGTGACAGACCTGCGGGTGGCTATATTACAACAGAAAAACTTCAAAAACAGACTCCAAAGAGAGACTGGTGAGCTAGA
The DNA here is from genome assembly GCF_027887155.1 of Malaclemys terrapin pileata. Taxonomy (NCBI): domain Eukaryota; kingdom Metazoa; phylum Chordata; order Testudines; family Emydidae; genus Malaclemys; species Malaclemys terrapin. The sequence goes on along the minus strand of NC_071507.1, from coordinate 178,780,301 downwards.
ATTGATATGCAAACTAGACACAATCAACTCCGGTTTGAATAAGGACTGGGAATGGCTGAGCCATTACAAACATTGACTCTATCTCCCCTTGTAAGTACTCTCACACTTATTATCAAACTGTCTGTACTCGGCTAGCTTGATTATCACTTCAAAGTTTTTTTTCTCTTAATTAATTGGCCTCTCAGAGTTGGTAAGACAACTCCCACCTGTTTATGCTCTCTGTATGTGTGTATATATATCTCCTCAATATATGTTCCATTCTATATGCATCCGAAGAAGTGGGCTGTAGTCCACGAAAGCTTATGCTCTAATAAATTTGTTAGTCTCTAAGGTGCCACAAGTACTCCTGTTCTTAAATATCTCAGACATCTCTGTCTCCTTTCCTGATCTTGGCATCAGTTTTAAGCTCCTTCACTACCCAAATCTTTATTATTACTTATTTTTTAGAGCTGTATGTGTAGATGGCTCTGCAGCAGGGTGCCCATGCCAGGAAAAAACTGTCCCAAAAGGCACAAGCTGGAACAGTAAAAAGCAGAGCACTGGGCGGTAATGTGCAGTCTGCTGGTTGGTCAGAAGTAGAACCTGCCATTTGGGTATGTGGTTACCATGCATGAGCAAGCTAAGGCATAGCCTGATAGCTGTCATCCAAGGGGCCTGTGACAGGGGAATCCTCCCCTGGCCATAACCAGGGCTTTTAGGGCACCTTGATGGCGTGCTGGTCCTATTAGCAATCGAAAAGGGGCCAGAGAGAGAGGGTGAGGATCCCTTCTAGAGAGCCTGCTGGAGGGAGAGAGCAGGGTGGCGACAGCTCTCCAGAGCTCCCAGCCTGAGGGCTTGGGAAGACAAGCTGGGGTGAGGGGAAAGCTTCAGTTGGGAGATTTGCAGGGAGCAGGAAAGCTCTACTATGGCAGAGCTAGCAGAATGGCTGGCTGGAGGTGGCCTGCCAGCCCTTAGTAGGAGGGCTGTGGAGACTCTGCACCATAGTTACAGTGATTTGAGCCTGGACTGGCCATTGGATTTGTGTGTCTATTTTGTGATGGCCCCTGGAGTGGGAATGTTATTTTAAAGCTCCTGGATGCATGTGAGATAATTGGAGAACTAACCGGGGAAACTGAGGCAGGGTGACTGCAGTGCTACACCATGGCACAGTGTGTTCTGGACAGCACCCTTCTACAGGGATGTTTTGAAAGGCCCCACTCTCCTTTTTATACTCAACAAGATTTATTTCTGGGGACAAGTAAGTAAATGAAGTCTATAGTACAATACACTGGGCAATTCAGAAGGGATTGGTGAGCTATTATTAAGTTATATCATGCAATTGTCAGTTGATTATGGGCTTTTTCTTTTTAACGCAGCAGAATGACCTATGACAACTGGAACATTACCTTTGGTCTCTTCCCTGCAGGGAGAAACTCCCTGAAATGAAAGCGCAGCCAGGATCTGGGGTTTTCTGGGTCTGAGGTGAGCTAAACCAGGCTGGATAAAATCATGACTTAAAAAAAAAAAGGATGAAATTTAAATTTTTAAATTGTAAATCATGACTCTTTTTCATTTCAATTGATTTTTAAACTTAAATCAGATTTTTGTACACACTTTCCTAGTTCCTTACTTCCTACTTTATAGTTTTAAGATGGATGTTAAGCATTGTTCAGTGCTTAATTTGTCATGAAAGAGGTGTTGGGGCTCAAACAATTAGGTGCTGGGGCTCAAGCAGTTTTTTTACTTTCATAACTGATGCAGCAAGCCCAGAGGTGCCAGGGCTATGAGGTGCTGGGGCCTAGCCTAGAAGTGTCTCAAATAGCTCATGCTATATTTTAATCAACACTAGCTTCCAGTCGACTGGGGCTTCCACAAGTCAAATCTGGAATGTTTCAACCATACTACACGCTTCTGTGAGCGTTTACAATTTGAAGTCAATGACACTTGTGCTCCTAAGTCATTTAAACGCTTTTAAAAATACTAGATTTGATTGCATAAATATGGACTTAGGCCTGGATCCACACAGGGACTTAGGTGGGTACACTCAGCTTCGCAACACTTAACTTATAGGTGCCTAGAAAACTACAGGAACAACACTGTGATCCGCAAAGTCTGAGTGAGGCACCTAGACTCCCTATACAATGAATGGGGACAGATACATACCTAAGAATGTGATCCACAAAAACCAGTATGCTAGTTGGGAAGTCTTCTAAGCTAGCCAATGGGAGATGTCAAGGACAAGAGTGTGTCCTAAACCCTGTCCCTCTCATGGAGATAAGCACTTAAGTCAGAGCTGCAGGGAGGCATCTGTCTCTGCTAACGATCCACAACCAGAAGCCCCTCTCCTAAAGTCAGGAGGCATAGGTGTCTAAGTTGTTTCTAGCAAAAATGTGTGAGCCTGCCTCCACATAAAACAGGAGGAGGAAAAAGAAGTGCCCATCTTATACATTTTAGCCCAGTGATTCGAGTGCCCACCTGAGCTGTGGGAGGCCCAGGATCAGTTCCTCCTCTCTGTCTAATGAGGAGAAAAGATTTAAACAGAGCTTTCCCACCTTTCAGTTGAGTGCACTAACCATGGAACTATAGGCTATTCTGATGTGGGGCTCCCTCAGTATCTCCTGTTGAAGCTGTTCCACTTTGGATATATACTTACTGAGTCATTGGGCATGAGCGAGAGAGATATGGCTCTATAGCCTGGTGATTAGAGTGCCCACCAGTGAGGTGGGAGACCCATTGTCCAGCCCCCACTGCTTCAGTGACCCTTCATTTAAAACACAGTGGAACAGCTTCAACAGGTGAGATTGAGGGAAGCTCACATCAGAGTATCCCATAGCTCAGTGGTGGCAGCATTCTTTTGAGAGTTGGGAGACTCGTGTTCAAATCCTTTCTCCCCCCCTTAGGCAGAGAGGGGAACTGAACCTGCATCTCCCACATCCGGGTTAAATGATCTAACCACTGGGCTAAAATTTATAAGGTGGATAGCAAAACCACCACCACCTTCTTCAGCCAGAATCTGAATGGGACCTGATCCAGCAGGCAGCCTCTGAACACACCTGTTGGCTTGGGCCCCATATGTGAGAGAGGCAGTCCTTTACCTGCCTTCACCGGATCGTGGATAGCACGGGGCTTAGCCAGGAAATAAGTGCCTGGATGCCTTGAGGCAGGCAGCAGTGTGCATGCTCTGAGGCAGAAACTTTGGTGCCAAGAGAACTTCTATAGCAGAAATTTAGGCACCAAATTAGTTTAGGCACATTCAGGGTTAGGCAGCACAATGGAGCGTAAAACTGGGACCTTTCTGGATCTGGGCCTTAGGAACATATATTTAGTCTCCTATTTTTGAAAATGTTGGCTTGTGAGTATAAATATGTGCACAATAACTTTGCTAATGTACAGAAAGGCTAAATAACTTTTCATTGTCACTTCAAAATATTTTTTATTGTTGTTAACAGATTTTATGCCACTACATTTTTAAAAATAAAAATACAGTTTTAGTCCCTGTTGCTACAATTGTTTAGACACATCCTTAACTTCAAGCCCAGTGGCAGTCCCACTGATTTCAATATTTAAGTGTCTGCAGGGTCAAGGTCTTAATTTTCAATATCTTGGGGTTTTTTGCATATAGTAGTTTTGTAACACTCTACATTATAAAATTTATAATGAACTACATTATAAATGCTGGGGGGGGGGGGTTATAATTGCCACTATTGGTAGCGTATCTTGAATTTTACATATTTTAATCTAAATTTGCAATAGCACAAATTTTCAAATTAGCTGTACAAAGTGTCAACCTTTAAAAATGACATCAATGACTTGAAAAAAATCAAGTGATTTAAGCCAATTTATTTAGATTTCCTTGAGTTAAATCATTTCCCCCTGGCATGAACCCTGACTCTAGGCTTGTGTGGTGTTCTGGGAAGCACGTGGCAGTAGCTGAGTATCTCTGATGTTGCAGGCAAGCTTGTTTGTGACTAGGTAAATTAGTTAATATTGGTTAAGGGGGGATATGATAGAGGTATATAAAATCATGAGTGATGTGGAGAAAGTGGATAAGGAAAAGTTATTTACTTATTCCCATAATACAAGAACTAGGGGTCATCAAGTGAAATTAATAGGCAGCAGGTTTAAAACAAATAAAAGGAAGTTCTTCTTCACACAGCGCACAGTCAACTTGTGGAACTCCTTACCTGAGGAGGTTGTGAAGGCTAGGACTATAACAGAGTTTAAAAGAGAACTGGATAAATTCATGGTGGTTAAGTCCATTAATGGCTATTAGCCAGGACGGGTAAGGAATGGTGTCCCTAGCCTCTGTCTGTCAGAGGATGGAGATGGATGGCAGGAGAGAGATCACTTGATCATTGCCTGTTAGGTTCACTCCATCTGGGGCACCTGGCATTGGCCACTGTCGGTAGACAGGATACTGGGCTAGATGGACCTTTGGTCTGACCCGGTACGGCCTTTCTTATGTTCTTATGGTTTCAGAGTTTTATATTTTTGTCTTAAAAATATGTTGAGTTGCCTGGTCAGCTGCAGAATAACTGTGATAGGGAAGATTTCTTTTTGAGACCTAATCATCGTGGAGTAGAGCGGAAGAATTACTTTTTGTGTCTTGCTTACAATACTCCTGTTAATACATCCCAAAATGATGTTTGCTTTTTTTGCAACAGTGTTACACTGTTTACTCATATTTAGCTTGTGATCCGCTATGACCCCCAGATCCCTTTCTGCAGTACTCCTTCCTAGGCAGTCATTTCCCATTTTGTATGTGTGCAACTGATTGTTCCTTCCTAAGTGGAGTACTTTGCATTTGTCCTTACTGAATTTCATCCTATTTACTTCAGATCATTTCTCCAGTTTGTCCAGATCATTTTGAATTTTAATCCTATCCTCCAAAGCATTTGCAACCCCTCCCAGCTTGGTATTGTCCACAAACTTTATAAGTGTACTCTCTATGCCATTATCTAAATCATTGATGAAGATATTGAACAGAACCGGACCCAGAACTGATCCCTGTGGGACCCCACTCATTATGCCCTTCCAGCATGACTGTGAACCACTGATAACTACTCTCTGGGAACGATTTTCCAACCAGATATGCACCCACCTTATAGTAGCTCCATCTAGATTGTATTTCCCTAGTTTGTTTATGAGAAGGTCATGCGAGACAGTATCAAAAGCCTTACTAAAGTCAAGATAGACTACATCTACTGCTTCCCCCCTGTGCACCAGGTTTGTTACCCTGTCAAAGAAAGCTATCAGGTTCATTTGACACCATTTGTTCTTGACAAATCCATACTGACTGTTACTTATCACCTCATTATCTTCTAGGTCAGGCCTGCACAACTCGTAAAGCGGCAAGGGCCATATTACTCCAAAGAAAACAGCTGAGGGCTGAAACCCCCAGGCCCTGCTGAAACCCCCCCCAGCGCCGCGCAGCCCCCCGAAACACAACACCCCCCGCACCACAGAAACAACCCCCCAGCGCCGCTGAAACACCTCCCCCCAGTGCCACCCAGCCCCCCTGAAACAACTCCTCCCCTCCCAGCGCCGCCCATCCCATCCCACAGAAACAAACCTTCCTTCCTCTGTGGGCCACACAGTGAGCCCACCTACTCACCCCCCGTGGGCCGTACAATGAGCCCACGTGGGCCGCATGTTGTGCAGGCCTGTTCTAGGTGTCACTTAGTCTGGATTGGTACAGCAGCCAGCACAATGGGGCCTGAGCCTGATTGGAACCTGTGTGCTACAGCAAACAAATGCATAACAAAAGAATGGTCATTTATTCTTGTTTGTGTTTTGCCAGCATTCTTTCAAAATAAACTGGAGCTTTAATATATACCCACCATAGTTCCCCAAGGAGATTGGAACAGTTTGGATGCAAGCTATAGGGCTGAAGAAATTAGCTCAGAGGAATTGTCAATAACACACCTTATAATAAGAGGCATCCCTAGGAGTTTAATATACATGAATTATAAAGCAGTGAAATAGAAGAAAATGGAACAAAGTAATATTTGCTTTATTAAAATATAGACTTCAAATAAAACAGTCCAACTGCTATACTGGAACAAATGAAAAGTAGATCTATAGCATTAAGCAGCTGCTATATGCAGAATTATAGGCTTCAAAGCATGTTATGCTTTTAAGGTGAACTGCAAAGGGATAAAAGATCTAACACTCAGAAGTCCTGTATAATCTCATCAGCATTTAAATTCATGTAAGGATGGAGCTTTTCATTTAAACACAGACCATAAGGCTTAACTGTAGCATCTCAATAGCAACACTTATGAGTTGGAGACACTTTCTTATAAACCTCTCCCCCTGCCACCTGGCATTTATAACTTGCTTACTTTTTGAGCTGAAATTGCTCCTGCTCATTCTGAGTGCTCTGGTGAATTTCTCTGGAAAGTCTGGGTCACAACTGAGGATGCCAAATTCAGGACGAACTGCTAAGAAATAGGGCAAACACGACCCAAAACTGGTGGTTATTCTTTCATAAGATATACCAAACCAGTCATAAAAGTAAACTCCTGTTTCACCACACTGGCTAACAAGAAGTCATAAAAGCAGTTTCCTTGGGCATTCCAGTTCTTATATCATCACCAAAAACACTGGATTCAGAGATGAGTGATTCTTTACAACCAGTCTCATCAAATGAAAGCTTCTTCTGATCCCAAAGGACCATTTACACACCCAGGTCAATATGTAACTTAGATCTTACCCAAAAATCACGCTGATGCCAATCCTTTAGTATCTAAAATCTAAAGGTTTATTCATAAAAAGAAAGAAAGAAAGAAAGAAAGAAAGAAAGAAAGAAAGAAAGAAAAAGGTGAGAGTTAAAATTGGTTAAAAGAATCAAATACGTACAGTAATTGCAGAGTTCTTGGTTCAGGCTTGTAGCAGTGATGGAATAAACTGCTGGCTTAATAAGTCTCTGGTTGCTTCCAAATCATAGGAAGGACCTCAGTCTCTTGGTTAGAATGCTCCCGTTAGTATAAATCCACAGTCCAGAGATGTGAGCAGGACAGAGGAAAAATTGAGGTGTTTCCAGGGCCTTTTATAGTTTCTGCCATGTGGAGGGAATCCCACTGTTCTTACTGAGGAAAATTACAGAAAGGAGATGGAGTTTGGAGTCACATGGGCAAGTCACATGTCCATGCATTTTGCCTAGTCACAGCAGGAAATTCCATTAAGTGTAAATAGGTGTCTCTCATGGTCCATTGTCAGTTAAATGTTCTTTTGATGTGCCACTCCATTTGAATAGTCCCTCCAAGGTGTGCTGGCTAGCTACCTTGTCGGTGTTACCCCAGGAGCAAACATTTGAAATCCAGGTAAAGAGCCAATACTCATAACTTCAAATACAAAAATGATACATGCATACAAATAGCATAATCATAACCAGCAAATCATAACCTTTTCATAGACACCTCACTTGACAACCTTTGGACAAGATTTGTTGCAAATATATAACAGTGGTTGCAACAATGATCTATATGATCATATTTTAATCAGATAATGTCACATGAGTGCTCTGGTGAATTTCTCTGGCAAGTCTGGTAAAAAGATGACTGGGCACTTTTCCGCTAGGTGGTGAAAATCTTACTGTCAAACTGATAAGACTTTTTGTATGTGCTTGGACATCTCAAAAACAACATCCCCAAACCTTACATGGACTTTCAGCTTGAAATAATTACCAGACACCTACTAGCAAGAAACAAATGAGGAAAATGGAGGGGAGAGAGATCCAGGGACACAACTTAGTTGAAAAGACTACTATTCTCTTTCCCCTTCTCCTTGGTCTCTCTCCCATGCTCCCCCCAACAACACACATGCACACACCAGCTGCTGAAAACTGTGGGTGTAGGGAGCCTTAGCTCTTTCCACACATACTCTGTCCTGGCCCTGGCTACGAAGAACCATCTTTTGCATAGGACTTAGCTTGTAGATAGGTGTCAAATAAACTTGGGAGTCTATTGCTTTCACACTCCTGAACTCCCATCCTGCCTGCTAGGAATTCTATCCTAGGTAGTGGGAGAGAGGCCATGAAACCCACTCCCAGTTGCTGAGAAGTAGGGATCTCCTCACACTCTTCTTCTACCTCTTGCCTTAATCACTCTATGTTGCTGCTCACACCTTTCCTGGAGCAGAACAGTGACACTTTTGGGACTCGACAATTTCATTGTCATTGCAGAAACTGACCAGATGGTGGTAATTTCATTTTGCTGTTAATAATTAAGTTAGTCATGTGTGTCCATACCACGCTTATTCTGTCAGTGGAGTGAGTTCTCCCTAGCAGCGCTTGCATTGATGCACAGAGCAGTGCACTGTGGGTAGCTGTCCCACAGTGCAATTAGCTGCAGGGGGTTTGGGGAAAGGTTTGCGACACCTCATGGAATCAAAACATTGTCGAAGTGGGGAATGGGAACATGGCTTCAGCCTCCCATGATGCAGTTTCCTCCCTCCCGTGATATCAATGGCAACCAACTCATACTTTCTCACACCTTTTCTCAGAAGCCTGGCTTATCTGCACAAACGCATAGCCCGAGAAGCATGGACCCCGCTCAGCTGTGCACTCTTGGTGTGAGCATTACAATAAGAAGATCCCAGCAAGGAGCTCCGCGTCTCTGGAAGGCTTTGAAAACCCATTTCTGTATTGAGCCACAGTGCACTGCTTATCTGCGTTGTGCCTTCCCATACCATCCCCTCCGTTGCATCACTTTCCCTGTACCCCCCTCCACCTCCAAAGCCCCATGATTGGAATGAATAAAGGGTATTTCATTCTTGAAATGTTGACTTTTATTGCACAAACATAAAGAAACTGAAAGAACAGAAAAATAATTTAACCTTGGGCAAAATTGGGAGGGGAGAAACCAATCGGCTTGACTGTGAAAGTACAGTAGACTTGACCATCAAAGGTCCTCAAATGTCCGCCTTCTATTCTTAGTACACTCTCCCAGTGTTGAGTGGAAGGGATACTGAACTCCCCCATTCCCCCCACCCACCTCCTGGAACATTTGGGGGATGGGGATTGGAAATAGGGTGATGTTTGCATGCCCTTCTGCAGGGGCTGCAGAAGTAGTCTAGCCTCAAGCTGCTTTTATTGAAGCTCAGCCAGATGCCTCAATGTGTCTGATTGGTCCTTCCTAATCCGCAGCATCTCACTCTGCATGGCGTGGCATGCAACAAGCCAAATTCAGAAGTTTAAACCACAGAATATCTCCCATAAAGTCTTCAGTTCCCACAGCTACAAAGTTTGAGTTGGACCACAAAATCTTGGGCCTTTTGTTACAGGTACTGGAATGCGTCATTATTTGCTAGAGTCAGCAGACAATTTCAGATTTCAGAAGCTCTCCAAATCTGAGTTTATGTCCTTATTGTAGTACAAAACATTGAGCTGGCCAAGTCGGTCTTCGGAGAGGTGCATGAAATGTTTGTCATGAACTTTTCTGACTAGATGGAATGAACTTTCCACAGACACTGTGAGTGGACATAATGCCACACTGGACATGCAGGAAATGACTGGATTTCATTTCTTCAGTATTCAAGTGCTGTTATGCTGTCATCACAGGACACTTCATAGGCCGTGTACAAGTCAAAATCGTGCTTGAACAGTTCTGCGTTCCAGGGGACAATACACAGAATATTTTCATAGTCTCTTAAATTATGTGATATCTGAGCCTTGACAAATGGATCAAACACTTTACAGCAAAGAGTCTATCAGGTGCATTGCAGGATATGGTTGCCTTCAGTTTGCTTTGACAGTCTGATGTGAAAGCATGCATTGCAGATGGCAGGAAATTACTTTTTAGAGCCCATTGACTTGAGTTCCACTTCTTTTACAGAATTATGTACATCAGCAGCAACTTGCAAATCGCAGTTAAGCAGCATATCAATGCAGTGTATCAGTGGTGCATTTGTTTCCATTTGCAAATGAACCCCAGGGATTTTCCCCAAAAATACACAAAGAAAATAAACTTGTGTAAGCAGGATCTGAATGAACTGAATGAATTCTCACCTGACAGCTACCTGGCAGGGGGAGAAACTTTAGGAGCAAACTGTATTTACATCAACACACCTACTCTGCTTAGATATCCAGCAGATAGAGTGGTGTTGCTCAAAATAATCAAATTTGTCTGGTGATGGGTTACAAATCACTTTAGTACTGAATGCAGGGGTAGTTAAATGCTGCTACCAATGTTGTTGTCATTATTGTATGAATTCAGGGAAGTAGGACTGTGCTTAACCTGTCCCAAACGAGGGGGTCACCATCAGCTATAAGGACCTCGTTAAGCCAGGGGCTCGAATGCCAGAGCCCTGTAAAAGTGAGAGATGGTGGGAACAGAGGTCCTAGTCAGGAGGTGTGGACTCTCTCTAGGGGTCCCTGGACTAGTTTAACCAGTTCCTTCCCACTGTTCAAAGAAAGAGCTAAATTGGCTTTATTAGGAACCTCTTTGTTCTGTTAAATGCTCAAATCAGTTGTGGTGGGGCAGTGTTTCTGCCCAGTCTGCAAAGAGCTGAACATCACTAAGAGACTGATGTGCAGAGGTCACAGCAGAGAGGCAAGTGGCAGCAGAAGATGACTGACAGTTGGCCAGCAAACGAGTGGCTGGAGAGGCCGCAAGCAGAACGAGTGGCTGGCACAACGGACAGCAAAGAGGAACCACGGCTGGTGGGGCAGGCAGCCAGAACAAGTGCTCAGATGGTAGAGCAAGCAAGGTGCCTTCTTTTCCGGGTGGGAGGTGAACTCACAGAGATGCACTTCTGACCCCCGCGGCCTCACGGACCAAGGATAACCACTGTGAGTGGGGTATGGTGTGGGAGCAGAGAGAGGCACAGAAAAGGAACTTTTGGTTGTAGAACTCAAGAACATGAGGTAGAAGGCACTGCCCCATGCACTCTGGGGTGGGTGTCCTGCTTACAGTTTTATGATTATGAATCCTGCTTGTGGCATTTTTCCTAATTAATGTCAGGTGACTTCCCTCTTTTCATTAAAAGTTTCTTTTCTACATTCAGACTCTGTGCCTGCGAGTGGGGAAGTATTGCCTCTCCGAGGTGCCCAGGGGTGGTGTGTAATTTTCCCAGGTTACTAGGTGGGGGCTAGAGCCGGTTCTGTGTTATATTGTTGAGAAGCAACCCCTAGATATTGAACCTGGTCCTGTTTATTGTTGGCTCCACCTGGCAGAAGGGTTACACGTGCAATACAGTTCTTGCTGGTTTCCATTGTCCTTGACCATCCGGCGTAGTTTCATTGCCTCTTTGAGGTGACTGTATCCTCTTCTTTAATGAGAGTGTCTGTCACACTGTCGCAGTGCGTATGAATTAATATTGCTAACTCATGCCAAGTAAACCAGCATAATGGCACAACATGAAGGGGCACTTGCAAACCCGATGGGCCCACGATTTTGCTCACACAGACTTTTTTAGAAGTTTGACTTTGCCTGTTGGCATGTTTAAATATTGCTGGAAAATTCACCACAGATTTGTTGATATTGCGGAATGCATCAGTTTTGATTCTGTAATCAATGCAAAAGATGAGCAATACATGGAATGTGCAGCAACTGTAGATACATTTCTTTCAAGTCCTTTACTAAGTGTTGCATGTACACTATGGACATGGGCGGTGGGTGACCTGTCAGCTCGGGGAGGCTACGCCCGGCCAGCCCCACCCCTCCTGTCCCTCTTCCCCCACCGAAGTCCAGAGCCCTCCCCATCCACAGCCGCCAGCCTCTCCTCCCCCCAAGCACTGGGAGAGTGGGGCACAGCCCCCCAAATGCTGGGTGGGCAGGTGCCCCCCGCAGCCCCAAGTGCAGGGAGGGGGATGCACAGACCCTCCCAGCCCCATTTCCAACTACTTTATGAGATCTGTCAGTTAGCCAATTCTTCATCCATTTAATGTTTGCTTAACTGACATTGTATAATGCTACTTTTTTTAATCAGAATGTTGTGCAGTACTAAGATGCCTTGTAAAAGTCTATTACATCTACACAGTTATCAAACTTATCAAAAAATGGAATCTGGTTTCTCTGCCAAGACCTGTTTTCCATGCATCCATCCATCCTTTAAGTCTTTATTGTTTGGTTCTTGTATTAGATTTTCTATTATTTTGTCTGGGATTGATGTCAGGTTAACCCACCTATAATTATTCAAGTCAACCTGTTTGCCCTCTTTGAATGTTGGCACAACATTACAGAAATCCTGACACTCAACTCCTCTTGGGAACAGTTGAAAGGATGCATTAAATTCCTGACAGCAACTCCTGTTTATTTTATATATTAATTATGCTTTTCTCCATATTCCAGTGCTTTTTGTTCGTATCTTCAAACTAGGGCAGTGTTCCCACATGAGACGATCTATTGGCAATATACAAGCTGTTGTGGACTGCACATAACTTACATAAAATGAAACAGTCAGCAACCTCCTTTTATCTTTCTTACAGAAATGTAGTCAGCAGAGATGACAGGTCCAAGCATGCAGTGTTTTATGTTGGCACTGTGGAACATCACAGGCTGCACCCTGCCAGCTCTGCAGGTTGCACCTCGTTACAGCAATTCAGATAAAGATGCTGTGATCCTTCTACTGTTGATGGCCACTCTGATCATGGCTGCTTAATTTCTTGTGCCTCTGTAACATTCAAAAACCAGTCGGAGAAAACTTCAACCTCCCTGGTCACTCAATTACAGACCTAAAAGTCGCAATACTCCAACAAAAAAACCTTCAAAAACAGACTCCAAAGAGAAACTGCAGAACTGGAATTAATTTGCAAACTGGACACCATTAAATTAGGCTTGAATAAAGACTGGGAGTGGATGGGTCATTACACAAACTAAAAACTATTTCCCCATATTAATTTCCTCCCCTACTGTTACTCACACCTTCTTGTCAACTGGTTGAAATAGGCCATCCTGATTATCACTACAAAAGTTTTTTTTCTCCTGCTGATAATAGCCCACCTTAATCAATTAGTCTCAATAGAGTTCATATGGCAACACCCATTTTTTCATGTTCTCTGTATATATATATATATCTTCCGGCTGTATTTTTCACTGCATGCATCCGATGAAGTGGGCTTTAGCCCACGAAAGCTTATGCTCAAATAAATTTATTAGTCTCTAAGGTGCCACAATTACTCCTCGTTCTTTTTGCTGATACAGACTAACACGGCTACCACTCTGAAACCCTTCCCCATTTGTAAGATAACATGGGGCTAATACTGTCTGGGTGTCATTTTCATTACTGTGCTAACAACCTAGCCCTGTTGAGAGCCAAACATAAGTAGCACTAACTTCATTACTTGTGGGCACAACGTCACCAATGGCAGGAAAAAGCTAAACATTGGATGTATGTGAGGTCTGCTCATCTTTGGGCCCAACCCTGAAACTGTACCATCAAAGTTGAAAACCAAACTAGCCACTTTTACTGCACCAAAAAAATCCTGACCTCAGTATATCCTCGAGCCTGAGCACTGCAAAAACCCCAATCTGATAGCTGGATCCTGTTCTCTTGAGCCAAAGTTTGGCTCAAATTTCCCATATTCTAGGGGTTAGAGGAACAGTCTATCAACTTCTGGACCCCACAGTCCATAAGCCTTGTAAAAACTCAGATCACGCAACTGGTGCCATGTAGGTGTGTTTTCAGTGCTATTAGAATGGGATGCAGAGTTTTTCCAGTAAAAGAGGAGCGGCTACACTGATGTTCCATTTATACTGAACAATTTAGGGCCAAAAATTGCCAAGATGCACCTAGAAGCAGGTGGTGGATAAAATTTTTTTCAGTGCCCATGAATGTTTTTGGTGCAATAGAAGAGGCTAGAGTGGGGGGCCTCGGGACAAAATTTGCTTGGATCCAGGGGCTGGAACTGGGATTTTGCAGCAATTTTGCTCAAGGCTGTCAAAATCCAGTGGGGGTTGGTGCAGGAAAAGGGGACTTGAGACTAAATAGCAGCAGGATCCAGGGAGATTCCAGCTTTTGTCTTTTTCTCTGATGGAATAAAAAATCTAAATGTGCAGTTTCCCCTTCTCTGCTCAGCGGGTGGGTGGCTGGGGGCTGGGTAAAAGAATCTGTTTGCATTTTGCCCTCGTCCCTCTCCAGGGGCTGTTCAGAGGGGCAGAGGGGCAGTGCCAGGGATTTCCTACAGACACACCCCGAATTTTCCCAGACCCCCCTGCCCCCGTGGTCAACTAGTTACATGCAGTGTTGCCAATTTAGTCAGTGGCTAGAAATTTGAATTGAAACTGAAACATTAATACACACTTTAAAAGCACATACAGTATATAATAAAATACTTGTATCTGAAAAAGCATGATAGGTTTGAAAAGTATAAACAAAGACTAGCTTCCTCACACAGCTATGTTTTTATGACAATGTCGACACATTCGTTTTGGGGATGTTGGCTGATTTTTTAAATTATGATTTGCAAGCAGGGTCTGAATGAGCTCTCCCCTCACAGCTAGTGATGAGCTGGGGTGCGGGGGGGAGGTGAGGGGGAAAGGCTTCAGGACCAGACTGTATTTATATGAACACACCTACTCCTAGGTATCCCCCAGACAGAGTTGTGTTTTGGCTGGTGTTGGGTTATAAATCACTTTAGAATTGAATGCCAGGGTCATGAAATGTTGTTATCAATGTTGTTATTTTATTATTAAAGGGCAGCCGAACTGTGCTTAACCTGTCCTGATTGAGGCTCGCTAAGCTGCACTCGCTAAGCAGAGGGCTTGGAGGCCAGATCCCAGTGGAGAGAAAGAGGGTGAGGGCAGGTGTTTTGCTTGGTGGTGTGGGCTCTGCCTAAGGCTTTGTCTATACTAGCACTTTTTTTTGGCAAAACTTTTGTCTGTCAGGGGTGTGAAAAAGACACCCCGATCAACATAATTTTCACCGTCAAAAGCGCCAGTGTGCACAGCGCTATGTCGGTGGAAGCGCTTTCTCCCACCGGCACAGAGCACCTGCACAGGAGACCTTACAACAGTGCAGCTGCAGCAGTACAGCTGTGCCGCTGTAAGGTCTGCAGTGTAGACATAGCCTAAGGGCAAGTCGACACTACCACGCTGCATCAGTGCAGCTGCACTGATACAGCTGTGCCACTGTAGAGTGTCTGGTGAAGACGTGCTATGCCAATGGGAGAGCGCTCTCCTGTCGGCATCATTACTCCATCTCTGAGAGAAGTGGAAGCTATGCCAGCGGGAGAGCGTCTCCCACTGACAGTGCGATGTGGACAGTGCTTAGACCACTGTAACTTGCGTTGTTCAGGGGGTGCCTTTTTCACACCTCTGAGTGATGTCAGATCAACTTAAGCGGTAGTGTAGACCAGGCCTAAGAGTGACTAGCACTATTTGACCTGCCTCTTTCCCCTGTTAAAGATAGAGCTGATTAGGCACCATCGAGAGTCTTTTGTTGTTAAGATACCGCTAGAGGTGAAATCACTGATAATCAGGACTAAGTGCTGAGACCTGCTGTGGGACTGTGTTTCTGTGGAAGAGACTTGCCCAGCCTTCACCAGCAGTGAGGTTCCCCCACTAAGAGCAGAAATCACTGACAGCTGGGTGGAACCTCAAGAGACCTACTCGCAGAGGTCATAGTGGCAGGTGGCAGCAGAAGGTGACAGTGCAGGGCCATTGGTGATGGAGAGGTAGAGTGAATGGTGACATGATGAACAACAATGGTCAGAGCGAGCGGCGAGCAGCTGGAGGAACAAGCAAGGTACTTTTCCCCTGCTCCCTTCTCCGTGGGAGGTGAACTCTCGTGAAAGCACCTCTGAACTCTGGATCTCCACTGACCAAGGACAACAACGGTGAGTGGGGTGGAGGGAGACTTGATAGCCACATTAAAGGAACATTTGTTTGTTGGACTATGTTTTAGTGGCTTTGCTCCAGAATGCTAGATTTGTGATTGGGAAACTTATACAAATATATGGTTCCTAGTTCGCCAAGATTTTTAAAATGTATTATTTGCCAAGGTCGTTATCTCATATCGTTACTATTTCAAGAGGTCATTATCTTGGGGAGTTTCTGTACTAAATATTTTTATTATTATATTATAATTAATTTTTACATAAGAACGGCCATACTGGGTCAGACCAATAGTCCATCCAGCCCAGTATGCTGTCTTCCAACAGTGGCCGATGCCAGGTGTTTCAGAGGGAATGAACAGAACAGACAATCATCGAGTGATCCATCCCGTCATCCAATCCCAGTTTCTGGTGAACAGAGGCTAGGGACACTCAGACCATGCTGTTGCATTCCTGCTAATGCTGGCTAATAGCCATTGATGGACCTATCCTCCATGAACTTATCTAGTTCTTTTTTTAACCCATTTATACTTTTGGCCTTTACAACAGCCCCCGGCAATGAGTTCCACAGGTTGCCTGTGCATTGTGTGAAGAAATACTTCCTTTTGTTTTAAACCTTCCACCTATTAATTTCATTGGTGATCCCTAATTCTTGTATTATGTGAAGGATTAAAAAACATTTCCATAGTCACTTTCTCCACACCAGTCAAGATTTTATAGACCTCTATCATATCCCCCCTTAGTCATCTCTTTTCCAATCTGAAAAGTCACAGTCTTATTAATCTCTCCTCACATGGAAGCTGTTCCATACCCCTAATCATGTTAGTTATCCTTTTCTGTACCTTTTCCAATTCCAATATATCTTTTTTGAGATGGGGCAACCAGAACTGCACGCAGTATTCAAGGTGTGAGTGTACCATGCATTTATATAGCGGCATTATGGTATTTTCTGTCTTGTTATCTATCCCTTTTCTAATGGTTCTTAACATTCTTAACATTTTTTGACGGCTGCTGCACATTGAGCAGATATTTTCAGAGAACTATCCACCATGATTCCGAAATCTCTTTCTTGAGCGGTAACTCCATCATTTATGTATGTATAATTGAGATCGTGTTTTCCAGTGTGCATTACTTTGCATTTATCAACCTTCAATTTCATCTGCCATTTTGTTGCCCAGTCACCCAATTTTGTGCAATCCCTTTGTAACTCTTCGCAGTCTGCTTTGGACTTAACTATCTTGAGAAATTTTGTATTGTCTGTTAATTTTGCCACCTTACTGTTTACCCCTTTATCCAGATCATTTATGAATATGTTGAATAGGGCTGGTCCCAGTACAGACCCCTGGGGAACACCACTATTTATCTCTCTCCATTCTGAAAACTGACCATTTATTCCTACCCTTTGTTTCCTGTCTTTTAACCAATTACTGATTCATGAGAAGACCTTCCTTCTTATCCCATGACTGCTTACTTTTCAAAATTTAAATTAAAAACATTTTTTTAAGATTTTTTGTTTTAGAAATCTAGAACTGTTATGTGTTTTGGCATACAGAGGATCCCCGGGTTACGCAAGACCTGACTTATGCAAATTCACACTTATGGAAAAAGTTCCAAAAGTCAGAAATAGGATTTTTGAGTTGCGGAAATTTTTGCATAATGTACGGGTAAACGTTTCCAACTTACGCAAAATTTGAGTTGCGCAAGGCTTTCTGGAATGGAACGATGCGTAAGTTGGGGGGCATCTGTAATTTGCATTATCCTTATGTTAAATTTGCATTATGCTAACAAAACATTTCATTTATTCATATCTGTTTTATGTGTTGCAAGTCAAAGTAAAAATGAAAAGACAAAAAACAATGCAACAATTTTTCCACTCAAAGGCCTCAAAAACCAATCAAGATAAAGAACACATCAAGAACCAAGAATATGCCTATATGTCATCTGAAGGTTAAAGTGGTATATCTATATCTGACCAGCCCAAAGCACAAATACAGCAACCTACTAAAGAAACAGTGTCTCCAAAACCTAAAGGCAGTTCCCGATGTTTGTTGGTCAAAGTTTTCCCATTTATTGAAGTTACAAAAGATGGCTACTGGTACACCTCTTGTATAAAAGCTTATGAAGAAGGAAAGCTTCCCAAAGCTACAACTGATGTGAATGAGCTTGGTTTGCCAGACCAATCAGCAAAGTCAATACTGACAAACTATGTGAAAAGGCTACAAAACCCCAATCCTCTGCACTGCATCGACATTCAGAAAGCCTTATAAGCCAGTCACTGTCAAAGCCAATATTAGAAGTACTTTATGAAGCTGTTAAGAATGCTGGAGACACAACACAGTTTATGTGAACATATGGCAGCCATATCATACTTTCTACTTAACCAAGAGATACCACACACTACGAACTGGAGGCCAATGTTAAGTGCATTATCACTTGTTAATCCTGAAGTTGGACACTGGCTCCGAACAAGACTGGCAAATGTTCACTTCTTTCTGCAAGAAACTCAACTGACTGGTTAGAAGCATGCGGTGCAACAGTGAAAGACTTAGCAGTTGAAAAAGTGAAGAACTCGCTCAACACATTCAAAAAAATGCATATATGGCTAATAAATGCACCGATGCAAATGGGCGTCAAGTATTAAGTCATTGTGTACATTATCTTGATGCCAGTGGTAGGCCAGTAGATTAATTTCTAGATGTTCAGGTTATAGAAGACACATTGGCTGCATCTGTGACAACCCATAACTTAGAAGAGTTAAATACTTGTAAATTGAACCCCAAACAGATGGCTGCTTGTGCATTTGCTGGAGCTGCAAACCTCTCTGGAAGACATAGTGGAGTACAAGCTTTGCTCAGAGAAAACTGTAACCCTAATCTCTCCTATACACACTGCAGAGGCCATCTACTCCAACTAGCACTAGTATGAGCTCCAGACTCTTCAAAAGACATTTAAAAAGCCATAAATTTAATGTCTTCATTATACTCTTTTTTCAGCAAGAGTCCAAAAAGACTGAACCTCTTGGAAAAAATAGAAGATACACTGGGACTGAAGTTCAAATTAGTCCAACCTGAGAAAACCTGCTGGCTTTCTCATGAGTAATCCTTGGCTGTTGTCTTAAAATTACTGCAACCGTTATTACTGACTTTGGAAAGTATCTACCAAGAAGGGACGGATCTAACTAGTGAGGCTGGTGGATTACTTTTGCTACTACGTTCAGAGAAGACTATTGCCATTCTCTCTCTCTTGTAAGTTTACTGTTAAAACCACTTAGGTCATTAAACAATGCCATCAAGGCATCTGCTACAACAGTAGTAGATCTTTGATCCAAGTGTAGCCTCTATTGCTGGACAATCAGAGAGATATCCACTGAAAACGTACTGGAAGAAGCAAAGACTTCAGTCCAGAAATTGACTAATTAAGGCACTTATATTGAATACTTAAGTAAGAGGACAAGAAGTGTTTGTTAAGACAGCTGAAAAAGTACACAGACTTGATTCTTACAAATCTATTACAGCAACTTCTGGATTCTACTCAATCTCTATGTAGCTTTTACAGATGCCTGTCTATAAAACACTGACAGTGGAGTGGAGTGAGGCACTACCATGAAGGGAGCTGCCATGTGATCAGGACAGAATAAAAAATTTGAACGCAGAGTAGAATATCATTCAATGAATGAATGAAGATTTGACTTCAAGTTCTTTTTTATCGTCACTAGTGACTCAATCTGATCTTTGTGCTATGTTTCCTGGGATGAAAGAAGTAGGAATATCTCTCTTTCTTCTCCCAGTCACAACAGTTATAATTGAGAGTTTTCATCATTGAATAGAATTTTGTGTTCTGAAAGAAGATGCCTTCTGCTCATGGGCAGTGGGTTGCATAGGCAGGGGGAGGCGTTGCCTTCCCAAACAGCCAGGCGTGACCCCACCCATGCCGTGACACTCCCTGAGTGCAGTTGCGGCTCCGGTCCTCCCGGCTCCGAGTCCAGCCCCCCAGTGCTCTGGGGCTGGGCTGTGCCATAGGCGCCAACTTTCTCCAGCGCGGGTGGGTGCCCGCGCCCCTTTCCCTGCCCCTGGCCCTGCCCTGACTCCATCCTTTCCCGGACCCTGCCCGTGCCCCCATTCCAACCCCATCCCCAAAGTCCCCACCCTAACTCCGCCCCCTCCCTGCCCCTATTGGATCCCTTCCCCAAATCCCCGCCCCAGCCCCGCCTCTTCCCTCAGTACCGCGTTCTCCCTCCTCCTCCTCCCTCCCTGCCCCGCGAATCAGCTGTTTCATGGTGCAAGCGCTGTGGGGGGGGGAGAAGCAGGACGTGGCGGTGCGATTGCAGAGGAGGCGGAGGGGGAGGGAGAGGTAAGCTGCAGCGGGGGGGGCGGAGGGAGCTGCAGGTGGGTGCTGAGCACCCACCAATTTTTTTCTGTGGCTGCTTCAGCCCTGGAGCACCCACAGAGTCGGCGCCTATGGTCTGCGCACAACCTGCCTTCCTGCACTCCAGAGGTGGGGGAGGCTGGGGCCACTTGCCACCCGCCCTACCGGCACCATACTCTGGGGCTGCCCACGCTCCGGAGCTGGGCCCATGAGGCCACCTGCCTTCCCAGCCTTCCCCCCCAGGCTGGAGCTGCACACCGCTCACCCTCCCAGTGCTCCTTTTGGGCTGGGGGGCTAGTCGTGGGACTGGGCCGGTGGCTGCGGTGGAGGGGGGGCTCCGGGTTGCAGTGAATTTATCTAGTTCTCTTTTAAACCCTGTTATAGTTCTAGCCTTCACAACCTCCTCAGGCAAGGAGTTCCACAGGTTGACTGTGCGCTGTGTGAAGAACTTCCTTTTATTTGTTTTAGACCTGCTGCCCATTAATTTCATTTGGTGGCCCCTAGTTCTTATATAATGGGAACAAGTAAATAACTTTTCCTTATTCACTTTCTCCACACCACTCATGATTTTATATATCTCTATCATATCCCCCCTTAGTCTCCTCTTTTCCAAGCTGAAAAGTCCTAGCCTCTTTAATCTCTCCTCATATGGGACCCGTTCCAAACCCCTAATCATTTTAGTTGTCTTTCTCTGAACCTTTTCTAATGCCAGTATATCTTTTTTGAGATGAGGAGACCACATCTGTATGCAGTATTCAAGATGTGGGTGTACCATGGATTTATATAAGGGCAATAAGATATTTTCCATCTTATTCTCTATCCCCTTTTTAATGATTCCTAACATTCTGTTTGCTTTTTTGACTGCCGCTGCACACTGAGTGGACGTCTTCAGAGAACTATCCACGATGACTCCAAGATCTTTTTCCTGATTAGTTGTAGCTAGATTAGCCCCCATCATATTATATGGTGGGTATTGTAGTTTTAAGAATGCTTGATAGAGATCTTGTAGGTGCTTGTCTCTATCCGAGGGATTGGAGCAAATGCGGTTATATCTCCAGCTTCCATCCAGGACACACCACACGATCCATTGTCTACAGCCAAGCTCTAAGATATAACCGCATTTGCTCCAATCCCTCGGATAGAGACAAGCACCTACAAGATCTCTATCAAGCATTCTTAAAACTACAATACCCACCTGCTGAAGTGAAAAAACAGATTGACAAAGCCAGACGAGTACCCAGAAGTCACCTCCTACAAGACAGGCCCAACAAAGAAAATAACAGAACACCACTAGCTGTCACCTTCAGCCCCCAACTAAAACCTCTCCAGCGCATCATCAGAGATCTACAACCTATCCTGAAAGATGATCCTTTACTCTCACAGATCTTGGGAGACAGACCTGTCCTCGCTTACAGACAACCCCCCAACCTAAAGCAAATACTCACCAGCAACCACACATCACTGAACAAAACCACTAACCCAGGAACCTATCCTTGTAACAAACCCCGATGCCAACTCTGTCCACATATCTATTCAAGTGACATCATCATAGGACCTAATCACATCAGCCATACCATCAGGGGCTCGTTCACCTGCACATCTACCAATGTGATATATGCCATCATGTGCCAGCAATGCCCCTCTGCCATGTACATTGGCCAAACCGGACAGTCTCTACGCAAAAGAATTAATGGACACAAATCTGACATCAGGAATCAAAATACTCAAAAACCAGTGGGAGAACACTTTAACCTGTCTGGTCATTCAGTGACAGACCTGCGGGTGGCTATATTACAACAGAAAAACTTCAAAAACAGACTCCAAAGAGAGACTGCAGAGCTAGAATTGATATGCAAACTAGACACAATCAACTCCGGTTTGAATAAGGACTGGGAATTTCTGAGCCATTACAAACATTGACTCTATCTCCCCTTGTAAGTACTCTCACACTTCTTATCACACTGTCTGTACTCGGCTAGCTTGATTATCACTTCAAAAGTTTTTTTTCTCTTAATTAATTGGCCTCTCAGAGTTGGTAAGACAACTCCCACCTGTTTATGCTCTCTGTATGTGTGTATATATATCTCCTCATTATATGTTCCATTCTATATGCATCCGAAGAAGTGGGCTGTAGTCCACGAAAGCTTATGCTCTAATAAATTTGTTAGTCTCTAAGGTGCCACAAGTACTCCTGTTCTTCTTTTTGCGGATACAGACTAACACGGCTGTTACTCTGAAACTTATATTATAGTCACTATTTCCAAGCGATCCTGTTATAGTTACCTCTTGGACCAGATCCTGCGCTTAGGGTGACCAGATGTCCCGATTTTATAGAGACAGTCCCGTTTTTTGGGTCTTTTTCTTATATAGGCTCCTATTACCCCCCACCCACTGTCCCGATTTTTCACACTTGCTGTCTGGTCACCCTACCTGCGCTCCACTCAGGACTAAATGGAGACTTGCCTCTCCCCTTATGAGTTCCTGTACCAGCTGCTCCAAGAAGCAGTCATTTAAAATATCGAGAAATTTTGCCTCTGCATTTCATCCTGAGGTGACATGTTCCCAGTCAATATGGGGTTAATGGAAATCCCCCACTATTATTGAGTTATTTATTTTGATAGCCTCTCTAATCTCCCTTAGCATTTCATCCTCACTATCACTGGCCTGGTCAGGTGGTCGATAATAGATCCCTACTGTTATATTCTTATTAGAACATGAAATTACTACCCATAGAGATTCTATGGAACATGTGGATTCACTTAAGCTTTTTACTTCATTTGATGCTACATTTTCTTTCACATATAGTGCCACTGGAGGAGAACAGGGTGGGGAACCCCATGGGCTCCTCCAGGCTACAACCTCAGACCCAGCCACGATTCCACCCGCCATAGGCTCAGGGGGGCCGCCAGGCTCCACCCTCCGAATGCTCTCACCCCCTGCTGGGAATGACCCGGCCGCCATCTATTGGCTATGCAAATGAGAGAACGGCGGCAGCACCAATGAGCAGCGGCCACGGCTGGGAACGCGGGGCCGCGTGGGCAGGGTGGTGGGGGGGAAGTGGATTGTAGCGGCCGGTTGCGGTAAGGGAGCCTGATCGTGAGACCCGGAGCAGCTCGGCCACCATGGGGATGTTCGGCACGAGCCGCCTCCTGCTAGGTAGGCGCCCTGCGGGCTGGCCGGGCCGTGCACGGGCGCCGGCGGGAGGGGCACGGGGTGGCCAGCGTGGGCTGGGATCGTGGCGCCTGCGGGGCTAGAGCCCGGGGTCAGAGGGCTCCGCTGGAGCTGGCTGCGGGGGGAGGGTTGGGCCCTGCCCCGCATGCGGAGACCCTGGCGGACCCTCCATCGCTGGCCGAGCTCCCTGCTCTGCATGGAGCCGTGAGGCCCTTGGCTCGGCACGAGCCCACCTTGCCTGGGGCCCGAAGTCGTAGGGCGGCGGGCCTTGCCTCTAGGGGCTGGGGGCCAGCGCTGCCGGGCCGGAGGGGTGGGTGTCCTGGGGCCCAGGGCATTGTGAGGAGCGGGAGG
The DNA here is from genome assembly GCF_027887155.1 of Malaclemys terrapin pileata. Classification (NCBI taxonomy): domain Eukaryota; kingdom Metazoa; phylum Chordata; order Testudines; family Emydidae; genus Malaclemys; species Malaclemys terrapin. The sequence goes on along the minus strand of NC_071507.1, from coordinate 178,756,660 downwards.
CTCACGACCGAGTCCGGCCTTCCCTGTTCGGTCGGTGTGCAGCTCCTGCAGATCGCCCGCTGGTGGGGCCGTCGGGCCCATAGCGCTGTCTAGCCAGATTGGGTTTGCAGTGGGCTGTGTGTGTGTGCTGGTGGGGGGGAGCGCGATGGTGTGAGTATCAGGGACACAAGCTGCGAGGGGAGGAGTGTGTGGATGGGGGTGAAAGTGTGTGACCAGGAAACGGGGTGAAACTAATTGAAAAAGAACATAGATTCAGGCTCAAGGAAGAAACCTCCTAATGGGGAGATTCGTTAGGCTGCAGAATAATCTTTCACGGGAAACAGTAGGAGCCCTGAACAACGAGGAGTCCTTGTGGCACCTTAGAGACTAACACCTTTATTTGGGCAAACAATTTGTTAGTCTCTAAGATGCCACAAGGACTCCTCCTTGTTTTTGCTGATCCAGACTAACATGGCTACCCCTCTGAAAGTAGGAGCCCTGTTCCTGAAGATATTATAAAATTAGGCCTGACAAATAGCCAGAAAGAATTCTGCGCTTGCTCCTGGGGTAATGGGCTACATGAGCCAGTGGTGAGCCTCTTCCACCTCGCATTTATAGGAACCCAGATCTGTTCTAACTTCGGCCAAGCTCCCGTTGAACAACTGTGGGAGTTCATGGGACTGTTGGACTCTGATTCTAAAAATGTTACTTCTCTGTGTATTTTCTAACCTTCCCAAGGTATCCATCTATAGCAAACCTTATTCTTAGTTGAGTCACACTTTCCAATGGAGGTGTAGGAGACTATTCTCCATGCATGAAGATCATTCCAGGAGATAAGGGTTCAAGTTGTGAGATGTAACATGATTGGGGATGCAAAGGCCAAATCATAGAATACAAATAGGCTGCATGGTTATGCCACTGGATTCCTGAATTGTAAAAAGTGTTGAGTGCATAACTTTGAGGGGAGATCAAAGCAGCAACTAAATCTAATAAAATGGTGGTAATGGAGACTGCAATTATCTGTACATAGAAGCATCATGTCCTAATGGAATCGTGTTGATAAATTGTCTCTTAACATCTTAAATAATTGCTTGTAACTGCTAGCTCCAGAGCACACAAGAGCAAAGACTATCATCCTAAGTAACATACAGGTGAAGAATTAATGATAGCTAGGCTACTGAGTACTAGCGACCACAATGTAAGTAAGTTTTTGCATGGAGGGATAAGCATTGTGACACACAAGTTTAGAAAGTGAAACTTATTATTTTTTTTAAAGGAAGATAATTAAAAATGAGAACTAAATTTCTCAGACTCAGCATATATATCATAAGCAGCAAAATACATCGTAAGACTCAAGGCATGCATAATACCCCCTAACCAAAATAATAATAATAATAATAATTACAGGAAGGCAACCAGTATGGATGGTTAAATGGGAAGGTTCAAAATACAGATTCAGATGTGATACTTACTGGAAAATGGAAATCCATTTTGAAACCAATAGAAATGTGCAGTAACTGGCAGGTGAAATGAAAGATGAATAAGAGGAAATGGCCAAAGAGAGACAACCAAATGCAACATAAATATATTGGAAGTGGAAATAAGTGCTGAGATGACTGCTCTCTTAAGATAGAAAGCAAAGCTGTCTACAGTGTACACTTCAACTATTGCAAAATGATGAATCATTTGCAGTAGGAGGCATAGTGGTAGAACACTTAAGATTACCTGTTCGGTTTTTGTAGTACAGCCCCACAGTATGTATTTCTCTTCCCCCCCCCCCCCCCCCCATATCCAGGCCTAATTAAATGAATTCTGTTTTACATCTCCAGTGAGTGTTTTGATGCTTTATTTACATGGCTGCACATAACTAGGACCCTGCACACCAGTGTGAGAAATTGATATTTTATCAGAAAGCAAAGCATGTTGATGGGGGGGAAGAGTAGAGTAGAGACTAAATAAATACTTTTGTGGCCTTTTATTCACCTCCATTACTCAACCTACCCCTCCGACACTTTTGCGAGTGTGGGTCCCTTAAAACATTCACAGGTAGTGAGAAATACTGAATAAACAGCACCATGCATGGCCAGGGTGGAGTTTCTTCCTGTCATGCATGTGCACCAGTTTATAAACTGCACAGTAATCAGACTTATACAAAAATCCTTAGTAAGGGACGCGTGAAATAATCTGCTCTTAGGGGAAATTTCTTCCTTAGCCCTGTCAGTAGTTGGCTTTTGTCATGACAGTGAAGGTTTCTATCTAGCATTTATACTTCTATTCTGTCGTAACTGTGAATGTTCTTGTTTTCTGTATAATTCATTCAAATTGTAAAGCAAATTTTGATTTGACAGCACTGGGGATCCTTTTGCTTTGTATTATTATACTGTGTGTGCTGCCCAGCCCCAAAACACCAACATATCCCTATACTCTGTATGTTACCCCCAATGACCAATAACTAACGCTTCAAATTTTCTGTATCGTTTATTTTTTCTAAATATTCTCTAATAAAATTTAAATCTGCCCTTTGAGCTTTCCAGGCTTGATTACTGTTTGTGTGAAAGTGAGTTTTAACCTTATATTTTGCCGAAGACAAATTTCAAATTGCATATGTGATTGTAGAAGTCGCAAATCACACTTTTGGTTAGTTCGATGTCTTCCAGTCTGGGAACAGAAAATGACTTGGGGCAGATTTCATAATGAACTGTTAACAATTTGCTGATTAACAAAAGCTTCTGATAAATTGGAAGATCCCTTTATGAAAAGGGGGAAAATGGCAGAAATTATTGAATAAAATTCATTGAGCTCTAGTTTTGACTTAATTCTGCCACAAATCATCTTGGGTGATGTAGAGTTACTTCCTGAAAAAGTCTTGCTGTAATTGTACATACAGTATATTCAACTCTGAGGGGAAGTTTTCCTTTTCTCTTAAGAGCAGCTGTACCATGCAACTAAGGCTCTCTTTCACTTTCTCAGTGTCTTACCTCACCCCCAATGGCAGCTGTTACTGTAGGTCAGCCTGACATGTTGCAAGAGCGATTGTATGTGGGCTGCGTATCACTCCTGAAGTACACTGGTGTGAGTTGATCACCTGTGGGAGGGTAGTATTACTTTTGTCTGGGAGAAGAGGATGAGGGGAAGAAAGACTCTCTAGAACATGGATAAACATACTTGCACTGGTCCAGGTTTACTCCAAAAGAAACTCACAGATTTTAAGGCCAGAATGGACCATTATGAGGCAGTGTGGTTGAGTAGAGATCACTGGAATGGGACTCAGGAGAACTGTGCTTTATTCCCAGCACTGCCACTGATTTGCTGGGGTCGGAAAGGAATTTTCCTCCAGGTCAGATTGGCAGAGATCTTGGGGGTGGGTTTGCCTTCCTCTGCAGAGGGCCTGGGTCACTTGTTGGTCTGAAATAGAGTAAAAGGTGTCTCTGTAACTTGAAGTCTGTAAATCAAGATTTGAGGATTTAAGTAACTCAGCCGGAGGTTACGGGCCTATTACTGCAGTGGGTGGGTGAGGTTCTGTGGCCTGCTATGTGCAAGAGGTCAGACTAGAAGATGATCACAGTGGTCCCTTCTGGTCATAAGGTCTGAGACTATGGGCTTGTCTCTTCACCTCCATGGCTTAGTTTCCCCATCTGTAAAATGGGGATAATGATACTGACTTCCATTGTAAAGCACTTTGAGACCAACTGAAGGAAAACGCTGTGTAAGAGGTGGTATTACTACTTACTCTGGCCACCTTTGTAACATGGGCCATAGAATTTCATCATCACTAAGGCAGATCTTCCAGAAAGGCAGCCAGTCTTCATCTAAAGACTTCAAGAGATGGAGAATCCACCATTTCCTTTGGTAGTTTGTTCCAATGGTTAATCCCCTTCACTGTTAAATTCAAACTAGAAACACATCACAAATTTTTATCTGGCTTTAACTTCCAGCCATTGGTTCTTGTTATGTTTTGCTCTTCTATTTTGAAGAGCCTTTTAGTAGCTGGTATTTTCTCTCCATGAAGGTACTTAATATGTTGTATTCAAGTCACCTCTTGATCTTTAGATAAGTTTAAACAGATTGAGTTCCTTAAGTCTCTCACTCTTAAGTCATTTTTTCCAGCCCTTGGATAATTTTTATGGCTCTTCTCTGCACCGTCTCCAGTTCAACAAAAAGAGTTGCTCAGCTTTTCACCATGAAAAATCTTCTAGAGTTCAAAGGGCCCTTTTAGAGTAGGGATGTAAATAGCAGTTAAAAAAAGGAACCGTGTAACCGATTAAAATTTTATCGGTTACACAGTTAAACGTTTAACCGGAGAACTAAGGGTGCGGGTGGTGCTGCAGTACCACCATGTTTTACGTGGGGCTCCGCTCCCGGCCCAAGGATCCCGGCTCCCATGTCCAGGGACTTTGCTGCCGGCCTTCACCACCCGCCGCCGCGCCCGGGGACTCCGCTGTCGGCCCTGCACCCGGGGCAGCAGTGGAGTCCTGGGCTCCAGTGGGCAGCGGAGTTTAATCATTAACCGTTAACCAAAACCGGTAAGACTGATGCTAACTGGTTAACCGGTTAACCTTTTACATCCCTATTTTAGAGTGTTTGTTATTCCAGGAGGTGTGACCCAAAGACTGACTGCTGGTTTGCCTCCCACCTGAGAAACAAAACAATACTATAGGTGCTAGGACTCGGCAGTAGCAAGGACAGAGGAGTTCCTTCCTTCCTACCCCTCCTGCTGCTGCTGTTTGGTACTAGTTCCAAATTGAATGTAGCAAGTCTTAGACGCCAAACCAGTGTAACTTGAAATCATTGAACTAAGACACCTGTCCTGTTCTCTTGTGGGGAAAAGATCTGAGAATTTCTGCCTATGCTGTCCTTGTATCATGTTGTTGGGTAAGGGGTGTGGCCAGCCAACCTTCCATTTTAACTGAGACCTGTGAGGACATCCTACAGATTTCCAGGGTATTCCCATGGAGGTCTAGCCTGTCTGTACTGTTCCAGGCCTTCAGGTAGTTGCTATGGCCTCCAAACGTGAGCCAAAAATCTTTAAAGGGGTTTGGAGAGGCAGCATAAATTCCAGCAGGTTTGCTGGAAGATGGTGGTATAGAAAGCATCTGTCACCTAAACCCATGGAGTCCTGGGTCCCATCTTTGCATGGGAAGGTTTCTGCAGGATGGCGATGAAAGAGATGGGTTGCTGCAATTTCCCTCCCTCTGGCAGATTTGGTGTTCCTGTCTCTTTCTTTCTCCCTACTGCGGTGGGAGGGTTGTGATTCAGCCATGAATCTAGTACAGCCATTCATAATTTTGATGGGAGTATAATTTGGGTTTGCTTTTTGTTCTAGGAGCTGTGAGCTGCACATTCTTCCTGGCAACTAACAGCCTATATTCCTCCAGTGATGATGTGATCGAGCTAACACCAACAAACTTCAATAAGGAAGTCATTCAGAGTGACAGTTTATGGCTGGTAGAATTCTACGCACCATGGTAAGTATCATAGCTAGTCAGAGAACCCTAGCACATGCTATCCTGGCAAGTGTGCTTGTAAAAGGTTGCCTAATTTCTATAAACAAAGGACTTCCTGCTCACCCTTGTATCTTGGAGGAATACAAAAGGTGACTTACTAGAAATCCTGGACCAACCATTCACTCTCTAGCACAGATCTTACTTGGGTTTAAATGCATTTCAATAGCCTTGTGGCCAGCAAAATAAACCTGGGTTTATAGAACAGCTTGGCAGGAAATAGTTAGTCTGGATTGGTAAGAGGTGCATTAGATCCCAGCCTAGACGCTCAAATCTTTTTACGTTTATAACTTTCAATACTAACTTCAGTAAAGATAGAAAAATAATTAGGACTGTCAATCGCCGTTAACTCAAGCAATTAACTCAAAACAAATTAACTCGATTAATTTTATCACAATTGCAGTTTTAATCACACTACATTAATAGAATACCAATTGAAATTTATTATGAATATTTTGGATGTTTTTCTACATTTTCAAATATATTTCAATTACAACACTGAATACAAAGTATACAGTGCTCACTTTATATTATTTTTTATTACAAATATTTGCACTGTAGAAAAGATAAACAAAAGAAATAGTATTTTTTAATTCACTTCATACAAGTACTGTAGTTCAATCCCTTTGCCGTGAAAAACAATGTAAAAATTAAAGCCTACAAGTCCACTCAGTCCTACTTTTTGTTCAGTCAATCGCTAAGATAGACAAATTTGTTTACATTTACGGGAGATAATGCTGCCTACTTCTTATTATATGATGACACCTGAAAGTGAGAACAGGCGTTCATATGGTACTGTTGTAGCCGGTGTTGCAAGATATTTACGTGCCAGTTGAGTGCAGTTATGTTTTTACAGTTGTAAGTTGCACTTTCACGAAAGAGATTGCACTACAGCACTTGTATGAAGTGAATTGAAAAATACTATTTCTTTTGTTTCTTTTCTACAGTGCAAATATTTGTAATAAAAATAATATAAAGTGAGCCTTGTATACTTTGAATTCTGTTATAATTGAAATCAATATATTTGAAAATGTAGAAAACATCCCAAAATATTTAAATAAATGGCATTCTATTATTGTGTAACAGTGTGATTAAAACTGCAATTAATCGCAATTAATTTTTTAATCATTTGGCAGCCCTAAAAATAATTGATTAGCAGAGTGTTCTAAATGAAGAGTTTCTCTCAGTCCTGTCTTTCCCAGCCTGACCCCACCAAGAAGGCATAAGGCTGAATTTGTGGTTATGATCACCCCCACCCCCGCCCAACTTAGCTTGTATTACTATTGTAGGCAAAGCGTTGTCTCCCTCATCTTCTCTATGAAATGTAATAGCAGCATACTAATAAGGGTGAATCATTGTTGGGCTAACACATCCAGGTTCTAATTCTTTATAACTAAAGATAGCCTGTCGTAAAGTAAACAGCAAAAAAAAGGAAAGTCTTCCGTGGTTGCCTGGGGCAAAGCATAATGGAAGTATAAGAAAATGGTAAGATCTCAGGCCTTGTCTACACTACGAGAGTAGTTCGATTTTACTTAAATCGAATTTTTGGAATCGATATTGCAAAGTCGAACGTGTGTGTCCACACTAAGGACAGTAATTCGACTTTGTGAGTCCACACTAACGGGGAAAGCGTCGACATTGGAAGTGGTGCACTGTGGTCAGCTATCCCACAGTTCCCGGAGTCCCCGCTGCCCATTGGAATTCTGGGTGGAGCCGCAAATGCCTTCTGGGTAAAAAAAATGTGTCCAGGGTGCTTTTGGGTAACTGTCGTCATCCGTCCATCACTCCCGCCCTCCCTCCCTGAAAGCGCCGCGGGAAATCAGTTCGCGCACTTTTCTAGTCAGTGACAGCGCGGACGCCACAGCACTGCGAGCATGGAGCCTGCTGCAACCATCACTGCAGTTGTGGCCGCTCTCAACGCCTCGCAACTTATCATACACCTTTCCCTGAGGCAGATGCAGAAAAGTCAGGCGAGGAGGCTACGTCAACGCGGTGATGGCCTGAAGTCTGAGAGTAGCACAGACCTCTCAGAAAGCAGGGGACCCAGCGCCGAGAACATCACGGTGGCAATGGGTCATGTTGATGCCGTGGAAAGGAGATTCTGGGCACGGGAAACAAGCACTGAGTGGTGGGACCGCATAGTGCTGCAGGTCTGGGATGAATCCCAGTGGCTGCGAAACTTTCGCATGCGGAAGGGAACTTTCCTGGAACTTTGTGAGTTGCTGTCCCCTGCCCTGAAGCGCAATGACACCCGGATGCGAGCAGCCCTGACTGTCCAGAAGCGAGTGGCCATAGCCCTGTGGAAGCTTGCAACGCTAGACAGCTACCGGTCAGTCGCGAACCAGTTTGGGGTGGGCAAATCTACCGTGGGGGTTGTTGTGATGCAAGTAGCCAAGGCAATCGTTGATGTACTGCTGCCAAAGGTAGTGACCCTGGGAAACGTGGAGGCCATCATAGATGGCTTCGCAGCGATGGGATTCCCAAACTGCGGTGGGGCCATAGATGGAACTCACATCCCTATCCTGGCACCGGAACACCAGGCCAGCCAGTACATTAACAGAAAGGGATACTTTTCCATGGTGCTGCAAGCACTGGTGGACCACAGGGGACGTTTTACCAACATCTACGTGGGATGGCCGGGCAAGGTTCATGACGCTCGTGTTTTCAGGAACTCTGGTCTGTTTAGACGGCTGCAGCAAGGTATTTACTTCCCGGACCACAAAATAACTCTTGGGGATGTGGAGATGCCTATAGTCATCCTCGGGGACCCAGCCTACCCGCTAATGCCCTGGCTCATGAAGCCCTATACTGGCGCCCTGGACACTGAAAAAGAACTCTTCAACTACCGGCTGAGCAAGTGCAGAATGGTGGTGGAGTGTGCTTTTGGACGTCTCAAGGGGAGATGGAGAAGCTTACTGACTCGCTGTGATCTCAGCGAAACCAATATCCCCATTGTTATTGCAGCTTGCTGTGTGCTCCACAATCTCTGTGAGAGCAAGGGGGAGACCTTTATGGCGGGGTGGGAGGTTGAGGAAAATAGCCTGGCTGCTGATTACTCACAGCCAGACAGCCGGGCGATTAGAAGAGACCAGCGGGAAGCGCTGTGCATCCGGAAGGCTTTGAAAGCAAAGTTCCTGAGTGAGCAGGGTAACCTGTGACTTTAAAGTTTGTGTATTGAGAAGCTAAACCTGCCCCCGTTTCTTTACCCAGTTAATGTTGACTATCCTATCCAGTTACATACCCCCTTCACCCCACTTCCAACACACGTTTCAAAATAAAAATAGTTCTACTTTGTTAAAGCACACCGTTTTCTTTAATACTGTATTCGCGGGAATTTTTTAAAACTGGGACGCAGACTGTGGTGCGGAGCGGGTGTACTGTAGTGGCGCGAATGCAGCTTCTAAACTCAAGGATTGACAGGCTCCGCTGCGGTGGGATGGTTGTTTCAACGGAGCCTGTCACCCCTCCTGATAGGGACTGTGTGTATGGGGGGGTCTATGTGACTTTGTGGCAGGGGGAGGACGGTTACAGATCCCCTGCTGTGTGGCTCTGTGATCCTGCCTAAGGACCACCGCTTAAGATCTGTAACTGCCCTCCCCTGCCACAAAGTCACAGAGCAACCCACCCCCCACCACATAACATGAAAACAACCTCCCAGACTAACCAGGGTAACTAGTCACTGCGTCACTGCACTATGTATGTGCCCTGCTGCTGTGCCTGCCCCCGACTATATACCCTGCCAAAGGTGACTGTCCTGTCGAATTACCAACCCCCTATCCCCCCCTCCTCCAAAAGAACATGATGGAAACAGTAGTTAACAGAAACGTATTTTTTATTATCAACCAAACATGGAACTGGGAAAGTGAAACTTGGACGGGGGCTTGTGTCAGGCGGGAAGGAAAGAACTTGTCAAATTTTGGGGAATGAGAGCCTTCTGCTGCTCGAGCTCTCTGCAGGGGTGGAGTGAGAGTTAGCAGGGACTCTGCCGCCTCTCCTTCTGTGCACTTTGGGTGAGGAGAGTATGGGACTTGGTGGCGGGGGAGGGCGGTTAGAGATGGACTGCAGCGGGGCTCTGTCCTCCTGCCTCCGTTCCTGCAGAACATCCACAAGGCGCCGGAGCGTGTCCGTTTGCTCCCTCATTAGTCCAAGCAGGGTTTGAGTCGCCTGCTGGTCTTCCTGATGCCACCTCTCCTCCCGATCCATGTTGGCTTGGTGCATTCGGGTCAAGTTCTCCCGCCACTGGGTCTGCTGTGCTGCCTGGGCTCTGGAGCAGGCTATAAGCTCCGAGAACATGTCCTCCCGTGTCCTCTTCTTCTTATGCCTAATCCGCGCTAGCCTCTGGGAGTGTGATGAGAGGCTAGGTTGTGAGACAGTCGCAGATGGGGCTGTGGGAATAGGAAAAAGGGAGTGAATTCCTCAGAAAGATAAATGTAGTTGTGAACAAAGAACATAGTCTTTCTCTGTGAACAAGACCATGCACAGCACCTATCACATGCGCACTCAGCACAAGGTCGAATTCTCGGCCTTCGCATTCAGTGCCTGGGGTCTTCTACAGCACATTTGAGAAGCCTCTCAGGAGAACGGAATTTCTGTTGCAGGCAGACATGGTAAGCCGTAGACTTGTGGCAGCTTAAAACTTTAATATTAGCAATGGCCTCATTTCACATTGAAATCAATGTCGGTCCCTGCTGCCAGCAATTCGGCAAGCAGGAAGTCTGCTCCTGTCCCACACCCTCGCGGCTGTCCCCGGGAACAATCCCTTTCGGCTGCCCCTCTCCCGCCTCCACCGCGTGGCTGCAAACCAGCGGTTACAGTTCTGTAAAGGAACGGCAAAGCAGTCCCAACACTAACATTCCCCTACCTCATTCAAAGCAGGTCATCATGAGCGACATCACCCTCATGAGGATCTCTGACAGCGAGAAAGAGCGAATGCTCCGGGAAAGCCTCCAAAGACCAGGGCCGTATGCCGCCATGCTGTGCAGAGCAATGATTCCAGAGTACTTGCTTGTCTCGTGGCGTGGCAACGTGTCCTACTACGGAGGACCCAATAAGGCCGCTCTCCCCAAGAACCTAATGCAGCGGATTTCCAATTACCTCCAGGAGAGCTTCCTCGAGATGTCACAGGAGGATTTCTGCTCTATCCCCGGACATATAGACCGCATTTTACTGTAGCTGCTGTAGCAGTGACTAACCAGTAGAGCGGCTTGGGCAGGACAATCATGCAAAACTGGACATTGCTAGATTTTTTTTCAATAGTTGCAGTGCCCATGACTGAACCGTTAAGCTAATCAAACTAATCATGAGAAACCCATTTTTTAAATTGCTAATATTCCTGTTCTGTTACAAATAAATGTTTAGATTTTTACAACACTTACTGGCTGATCCTTCCCCAGATTCTGTGTCCGGGGTAACGGCTGGGGAGGGTTGATAGGGGATCTCTGTAAGGGTGATGAAGAGATCCTGGCTGTCGGGGAAATCAGCGTTGTGAGCGCTGTCGACTGCCTCGTCCTCCTCATCTCCTTCCTCATCTTCCCCGTCCGCTAACATGTCCGAGGATCCAGCCGTGGACACTATCCTATCCTCAGAGTCCACGGTCACTGGTGGGGTAGTGGTGGCGGCCGCACCGAGGATGGAATGCAGTGCCTCGTAGAAACGGGATGTCTGGGGATGGGATCCGGAGCGTCCGTTTGCCTCTTTGGTCTTCTGGTAGCCTTGTCTCAGCTCCTTGATTTTCACGCGGCACTGCGTTACATCCCGGCTGTATCCTCTCTCTGCCATGTCTTTAGAGATCTTCTCGTAGATCTTTGCATTCCGTCTTTTGGATCGCAGCTCGGAAAGCACGGACTCATCGCCCCACACAGCGATGAGATCCAAGACTTCCCGATCAGTCCATGCTGGGGCCCTCTTTCTATTCTGAGATTGCACGGCCATCACTGCTGGAGAGCTCTGCATCGTTGCCAGTGCTGCTGAGCTCGCCACGATGTCCAGACAGGAAATGAGATTCAAACTGGCCAGACAGGAAAAGGAATTCAAATTCAAATTTTCCCGGGGCTTTTCCTGTGTGGCAGTTCAGAGCATCCGAGCTCGTACTGCTGTCCAGAGCGTCAACAGAGTGGTGCACTGTGGGATAGCTCCCGGAGCTATTAGCGTCGATTTCCATCCACACCTAGCCTAATTCGACATGGCCATGTCGAATTTAGCGCTACTCCCCTCGTCGGGGAGGAGTACAGAAGTCGAATTAAAGAGACCTCTATGTCGAACTAAATACCTTCGCGGTGTGGACGGGTGCAGGGTTAATTCGATGTAACGGCGCTAACTTCGACATAAACGCCTAGTGTAGACCAGGCCTCAGTGTATGCTCTTTGCAGAAGAAAATGTCTTTTACACACCAGAAACAGAAGAGTAGCTTACTGAAAACCACAGCTTACCAGAGCATATGTATACTCTTACAGTTTTCTCTGACATGCCTCTAGTTTGTTTAAGCAGATCTGCACAACTCAGTTATCACCTCTCAATCAGGATTGCTTGGGTGTTCTGCTTCACTGGAAAAACTTCCCTTGCGATTTCCCCTCTCCTTTCTTTAAGGCTTAACAGTACTAGGAAGTCCAAGTTCTTATCATATACAGTTCTCTTGCTGGGTTGGAGCTCACCATCTCAATTTGAGGCTAGTTTTTAGATTACCGTTGTCAGGAGGGTAAGAATCCTTTGCAACGTTTACTCTTGGTTTCTGCAGTGATACAGTGATATCAGAACTTGGTATTCTTCCCCCTCACATGGCTAGAACTCCCAACTCCATTGCAAATGGATTGATTACGCTCGTATGCTGGACTCTTGCAGAGTTCAAACTACATTGATTTCTTAGGTATTTTGTGAAATGAAATAAGTACCAGCTTGAGTGAAAATAAATGTATTTTTCCAACAGGTGTGGTCATTGTCAAAGACTAACTCCTGAATGGAAGAAAGCAGCGACAGCATTAAAAGTAAGTTTAAACTTTCCCCACATGCAAGCAGTGCTTTGGCGTTGGGGGATTGGCTTTTGTCAACTCTCTTAGAAACTTACAACTAACTTTACCTCAGTGAAATTCTACTAGCCCTGGACAAGTAAAATTCTTTAATGGGGAAAACATCAGTTTTTTTCTAGATAATCTGTCAAGGGTTTTTGCTTTTCCTGGTGAACTTCCATAACTGCTTTGAAAGGCTGTTATAGAATCAAAAATCTATGGTTTATATGTTTATAATCCAGACTTCTGGCTGAGAAATATTTTTCTTCCTTCACCCTCCCAATCCTCTGAATGTCTTTAGATCCCAGAACTAGCACAGGTTGGGTGTGTGGAAATAGCTCTGTAAACTGCTACATACTGGCATTTGTTTCAGTATGGAAAATGTGACAATGCAGTGATCTGCTGAGCTTAGAATAAACAGCAAATTCATTCTACACGCTTTTTTTTTTTTTTTTTTTTAAACAAAAACATTAATTGACGACTGTCTCTCCCATTCCCAACTACTAAGCTGCCATGGCCCCAAACGTCCCCAGTAAATTACTCACTGGTTCTTTCCACCTGACCCTTATGGTTCCTGCTATCAAATGCATTAAATTACAATGGAAGCTTTTTACAATTTAAATAGGGTGTTGTGAAAGTCGGTGCAGTTGATGCAGATAAGCATCAGTCCCTAGGTGGTCAGTACGGTGTTCGAGGATTTCCAACTATCAAGATATTTGGATCCAACAAGAACAAAGCAGAAGATTACCAGGGTAAGTGCTGTGTGGTAGTCTTTCGTGTGTTGTGTGTCATGTCTCGTGTGATATTCTATATCTGCTATCTATAATCAGTAAGGAAGTCATGGATGGGTCACGGGCAGTAAACAAAAATTCATAGCCCATGACCTGTACATGACTTGTACTATATACCCCTGACTAAATCTTGGGGGGGGGGGGTGTGGCTTGGGACCCCTGCTGGGGCTGGGGGGGAGGGCCTGGCAAGCTCCCTGTCTGAATCTGCGCCTCCCCAGAAGTGGCGACATCCCCCTCCTTCAGCTCCTAGGTGGAGGCGTGGCCAGGCAGCTCTGCATGCTGCCTCCACCCCGAGTGCCAGCTCCCATTGCTGGAAACCACGGCCAATGGGAGCTGCGGGGGCGCTGTCTGCAGATGGAGACAGCGCACAGAGCTGCCTGGCCACGCCTCCACCTAGGAACTGAGGGAGGGGGATGTCGCTACTTACTGGGAGCCCTTCTTCTCCGAGGTAAGTGCTGGCCAGAGCCCTCACCCCCTCCTGTGCCCCAATCCTGAGCCCCCTCCCACACCCAAACTCCTGCTGCTGGGGTCAGGGAGGTGCCCCAGGTGTGGCTGGCCAGGGGGCCACCCAAGCTGCTCAGGCAGCCTCCGGGCCAGCCACTGCAGAAGTCACGGAGGTCTTGGAAAGTCACAAAATCCTCCATGACAAACTCCCAGCCTTAAAAATCAGGTATCTTCATGTAGATTGTGGTTATTTTAGGAAACAAACAGAGAAGAACTCTGCTACTCTTAGTTGCAATTGAGTAATTCATCTGTTTTGAGGTCATGGAAACATAATAGCAGATTCCCAGTTAAACCACACTGCAGTGCTCAAGTTTGGAAGGTCCGAGGCATTGCAGTAAGATATTACTGATTTTTCTTGATGTGCATGCACTGAGGATGAGGGTTTATTAGAGAGGGTATTCGTGTGCTGTCATGGTGGTAGTGACCTAATGCTTGTATTGTGTTCAATGTCAGTATTGCCTTGCATGTAACTTCTTTGCTTTTTAACATTTGTAAGAAAATACACTTGAGCAACCTTAGTGCCCAAGTTAGTTGACTCCACCATACACAAAACGTCAGGGCCAATCCTGTGCCCACTGGAAGCCAACAGGAGCAGGATGGGCCTTGAATCTAAGCTTGTTAAATAAGGTGCTAATGAGATTTTACAGTTCAGCCCTTTACCTCTTTATTCTGCTATGTCACAGGTGGCAGAACAAGTGACGCTATTGTTGATGCTGCTTTAAGTGCTCTTCGATCACTGGTAAAGGATCGTCTTAGTGGCAGAAGTGGAGGATATAGTTCTGGAAAGCAGGTAGTTCTCAGGGAATGGATAATGCATTATTTTTATTGATGAGTCTTCATGTCTTCTGCAGCAAATCAGAGACTTGTGCTCCGAGCTCTGTGTAGCACTTGAGGGTGCAAGGGATCACTTTCTGTGTTCGTGCTGGTACGACACTTGCAAAGTGTGTGAAAGAACTTTGGGTATTGGTTAAGCTGACTGACAGAAGATTATCTCTTTGGGCTGTTTGGCAGCACATCCCAGAAAAGCCACAAGCATGGCAACCAGAACGCCTAGGGAGGGAGATGGGCTTCAGAGTCCAAGCTGCAGCACAAGCCTGAATGTCTACACAGCTATTTTTAGTGCTGTAACTTGAGTCTGAGTCTGTCGACCCAGGCTCTGAGACTTGCTGCTGCAGGTTTCTGCTTGCTGTGTAGACGTACCCATAAGGTAAGATAAAGTGAATTACATGGTTTAGAAAACAGCCAGGTTGCATGTAGCCCTGATGTGGTATACCAACTGCAGTAGAACTCTTCATTGGCCAAAATGGTTTATATGGCATGTTTATCTCAGTCCAGCAGTAACTATTCAGGATGTCTATAAGCCTTTTAGAGGTTTAGTAATTCAACTTGAAGGAACTTATTTTTCCTGACAGTAAAAAATCATTTCAGCTGTTGACTTGTAGAAGTGGAATTTTTAGGTATTAGCTGACGTTTTTCATCTCCACAACGTTCTAATGATAAGTATTATAATACAGAGTTATTAATAACTCGAGCAAGTTAAATGCTGATGGCAATCATCAAAAATATGATCAGTACTTTAAAAGTGGCCTAGTTCTTTAGCTTGACGCATCCACTGCAGTCAGTGGGAGTAGCTTGGCTAACGCATCACATAGTGATTTGAATATAAACCTCATTAGGTTAACGGTAGACTAAAATCCTTTTTAAAAAGAAACTCAGACACTTGGAGATTCTGAATCCTTAACTGAATGTGTATAGACTAACGGGACATTGTCAGGAAATTTAGGTTTTACATGTATCTGCCTGAAGGGTTGCAGACACATTTCATAAAACTATCTTTACGTCAGTGAAAACAGCTTTGTGCAACTCAAATACTTCACCAGTGCCCTGGTGAGGGAGCTAAGGAGGCTCTTGTGGCACAGGACACGGGAGTGTTAGGTTCTGTTCTTGGCTCTGCTGTAAGGCTTCCTCTGTGACCTTGGCCAAGTCACTTAGAACCAAACTGTTCTGTCAGAATGCATGGCTGGAGGGGAGGAGACTTGTGCAAATATCAGCCAAAACTGGCAAGCAGAAAGGCTTGGGTGGGTGGGAAAATAAGCCTAACAGCAACATCCAGTGTTGCTAGTGTTGCTATAAGCCCTTCTGCAGGTTTGATGCTCTTTGGGTTCTGAGAGGACTTAGTTGGGCAGGCGAGGGGAGCAGCTGGGTTTGGGCCATTCTGAAGCATCCTCTGACTCTCTGGAAATGTACTGTGTAACATGGTACTGATCCAGCTAGTATTTCCTTCCATGGAGCCTCCAGCATGTCCCTAAACCCAGCCATCTTCTGGAATCTCCCATTCCTTTCTTTGCTGCTGGCTGTGCCAGCATACGGAGAGCAGCTCCACTGCTGGCCTGCAGTAATGCATCAGTTCTTGTCTGCAGCAGATATGCAAATCTCTGGAGTGCTCAGTGCATCGCTTTGCACAGTGGCCTCATGACACCAGGACCTGCAGTCCCCTCCATGAGGAGAGAAGTCCTACTCTCCCAAAGAGATGAGTAACTGTGGCTACGTCTACACTAGAAACTTCAAAGTGCTCCTGGTAATCCACCTCCACAAGGGGAATAGCTCGCTCCCAGCGCTCGGAGCCTGTCCACACTAGCGCTTTAAAGCGCTCAAACTTGCTGCGCTCTGGGGGGTGATTTTTCATGCCCCTGAGCCAGCAAGTTAGAGCCTATAATATGTAAGTGTGGACAAGCCCTGCATGTGGAGGCTTGTCAAGTTTCTAAGCACTAATGCAAGAGAGACCTGTGGAAGGGGTGATTTGGCCTTCAATCTTTGTCTGTTTCTCCAAGTATTAAATGGGGTTCCTTCATCCCTTCCTCAGAGTTGTATTAAGGCTAAGTTCATTAGTGTTTGCAATTCTGTGGCACGTTCCATCTGAGGACCTCAAAGTAGTTAGTTAAATTAATGTGAGAGCCAGAAAGCAAAACATAACCAGGAACGAGACCAGCTGCTAAGCATTAAGTGCTGCAGCGAATGAATGAGATTATTTCATAGTCCAAGCCCTGAAGTGGAAAATATAAACAGAACAATGAAAAATAAGAACTCTCAAAAAGTCATAGGGCAACGTTGTCAAACGCTTGGTACCCAGCTCCCATTTTCAAAAGTGACTGAAGACCATTGATTTTCAACAGGATTTAGGCTCCTATGTGCCTACGTCACTTCTGAAAATATGACTTTGCACCTAACTGATTTAGGAACCTCCTGAAATTTTTATACTTAACCTACCAAAGTGGATAAGAACTTTTTTAATGGTAACTTTTTTTAACCTGACTGGGTCCCTTTATATTCTGCCTGTGAGACTTTTCTAAAAGGGCACCAAAAGGTCTTGAGCCATTAAGATCAGAGTTCTGGTCTTTCCAGAGACTATAGTATTGCTTCCCATAGGTCTTTAGGAGTTAGCTGCAATCTATATGCTCTATGGGTGTTATTGACATGGATAGCTCTAGCATTGGAAACTCAGATTGTCTGAACTTGGATATTTCTGATAAACTTGTTTTAATTTAGCAAAGAAGTGTGTAGGTACACATATGAAAGAGATCACATCTGGGGCTGCTGTGGTGTGGTTATGTGAGGGAGCAATGCAAAAGTTCCCCCAGCTTAACAGGTTTTATTTTTGACCTACAGAGTAGCCGAGAAAGTGGAGGCGGGGATAAGAAGGATGTGATTGATCTGACTGATGACAGCTTTGATAAGAATGTTTTGAATAGTGATGACGTTTGGCTGGTAGAGTTTTATGCCCCATGGTGTGGACACTGCAAAAAGTAAGTGAAGCTGTTGGCAATCATTTAAAATTGGTACACGCTTGTCATCTACAATGTATGTAAGCAGGCTTATTTCTTGAATTGGGACCCTGGCTCTCTTGTTTTATTGGAAGTGGGTCTTTACAATGGTGCAAGTTATTCATTATCTTGCCCACTCCAGAATTTACCAGGGAACCTGTGTCTGTTTCCCACCCCACCCAGTTTTTAATTTAGCATTTGTTGGACCCAATCCTGCTTCATTTGAAATCACCTGCAAAATTCCCACTGCCTCCAGTAGGAACAAGATCGGGCCCTTTGAAAGTTTCTTATGTTAGGAGAGTCTTCTAGTCCCAGAATTCGAGATGTCCTGAGATATTCCATGTAGTCCTTGAGTCCTTTTCCAGAGCTGCTCCTACTCTGGAGAGAACGCACTCCTCCAGGTATAGGCTGTGGGTTGTGGTTTCTCTCACTTGCCTCTAAAATGCCAATTTTTACTGCTAGTAATTGGCATTATGTTGCTTTCCAGTCTGGAGCCAGAATGGGCAGCTGCTGCCACAGAAGTGAAAGAACAAACCAAGGGAAAAGTAAAACTGGCGGCTGTAGATGCTACAGTGAATCAGATGTTAGCCAGCCGGTATGGGGTGAGTGTGCTCTACAGGCTTGAAAATTCCCTCCCTGTGTTTGCAATATCTCTAATAGGTCACGTTTCCTGGTAATACCTAAAGAACTCTCTTACCTCAGCACTTACTTTTAGTTCTTAGTACTAAGAAATATTAGTATTAAAGGGACTTGAGCAATTCATGGAGAAATTAGTGCTTTTCCCAAAGGCTGAGAGAAGGTGGAATAAATATAGACGTTGCCATTGAGAAAGTATCTTTATGACTCCTGCAATTTGCTTCCATGAGGTCTGGCATAACTGTGCCCTATAGCAATTTACTAAGTGCCATCCTAAAGTGTATACCACTTCTGTGAGACTGGCATTTTTTGTACACGGGTCTGAGTGCAGCTGGTATCTCCAGCTGAAAGAATTCCAAAGGTGTCATGTTAGCTATACAGATGTAGTGATACCACAGGCTCAGAACTTGGTGCCTCATTGGCTCGCTCGCTCTCTCCCAGAAAGAGGTTTGTCCTGATTTTTTTAAAGGTATTAGGGCACCTAGTGAGGTTTTCAGAGGCACCTAGGCACATAGAACTCATTGATTTCAATGGGTGTGAGGTGTCTAGTTGCTTTTGAAAACCCCACTTGGCTCCTAAGGGCCTGATTTTTAAAAGTATTACGTGTCCTTCCATAGCTCATTAATGCTAAAATAGTTTAAGAAGGTAGAAAGAAAAAACGCCTCCGAGTAGCGTGTGGGTGTAGGGTGAATTCAATATCACTGAAATTCAGCTGTAACTGATAATCTGTTGGCAATCAGTGAAAGTACTTTGAACAAACTCTTATTAAAACAAGTTGCTTTTTAAGGTCCCTGTGATGTAGAGGTGGCCACAGTTCTTAACAGGGCTCCCCCTCTCCCCTAATAAACTCAGTAGATCTTCACCTTTGCCTTCAGAGGCATGAAGGATTAAGCTGGCCCTGCTGATATTTAAATCCATGGTTTTAGGGAGATCTGGTGTCAAAACTTGGATCCTTGATGCACCACAGACACTGATACTACAATAGCTGATAGTGTTTTTAACATGTATTGACTAACACAATTTTAAATTGTAGCATAGACGAGGAATAACTAACTTGCCTTTAAAATGTAGCCCTGTGATGTAGTGTGGAGATCCCCTGTCTTGATGCAAAACTCTCCCTCTTTATCTAGAGCACATCATGGTGGTACTCTTGCAACCACTATGTTCTTGTTAATTTGAACTAATAACTTCCACGTTTTATTGCAGATCCGTGGATTTCCCACAATCAAGATCTTTCAGAAAGGGGAAGACCCTGTTGATTACGATGGTGGAAGAACAAGATCTGATATAGTTGCCCGAGCTCTGGATCTTTTTTCTGAAAGTGCCCCACCACCTGAGCTGCTCGAGGTATCCCTGCTCTGCAAACCTAACTTCTCTGAGCGTTTTTCCATCCTGTCTCTTGGGCCCTGCAGTTATTTTTAAGAAAAATAGTGATGGTAAAGAAAATGACCAAAGTGGTGCATGAGCAGAACTATTTTTGGATCAAAAGTACCCAAAGATCACAACCCGGTCCATGGTGTGGCTTTATATCTTTTACCGTGAATAGTACTGCTCATTAAAGAAGCTGGACTGACAGTCCTGAATGCTGAACACCTTGATCCATGAAATAGATACTGTGAAGGTAGCAGCAGTACGAGCTATCTTGCCAGCGTATCTAAATCCTCATTTGAAGAGGAGGGGTGACATGAAAGTTCAGATTCCCTTTCCACTAAAACCTTGGCCCCTTTGCAGAGACTCTGGTGGTGGCTTTGTCATGTGGACCACCTGTATACTAAGAACTGGGTGGAAACCACACTCACATCACTTAGTGTAACAACAGCCTACAGTTCGTAGCTTCTAGATTTGATTGACATGGACTGGATTTGAACCACTGACTGTGAAGCAGATATTGATTCCTGTTATGTAGTGTGTTGTGCTGCCGTTATTTTAACGAGGAGCTCCCACAAACCTTGTGCCTTAGCCCGTGATAAAATCTGTGCGCTGAGGTGAGGGACTGGCCAATTGAATAACTTTCCTATTTAAACAAAAACTGACATCACAGAAGCTAATGACACTATTGGGCAAACTTCGATTGAGCTGCACGTTGTAGCAATGTGTCTAGGGTACGCATGGAGAATATTAACATTGCAGCACCATTAACAGTTTATGTAATCTGACCCACACAAAAGTTTCACCGGGGTTGGGTGCCTGCATCACTTGAGTGCAATTTGATCCAGTTCACAGGAAATAAACTGTTGTTCAGAAGTAATAGTTACCTAGCCTGGCATCACACTGCCACCCTTCTCTCCCCTCCTCCCCCCAATTCATGGTATCTTGGTGGCTGACAAAATTATAAAATGTGCACGAACCCCCTCACCCCCTGGAGATTGGCAGGGTTGGACTAGGCCTTTTTTGTTGTTGACAAACCACAATATGTTTGTCTAATGAGCCTCAAGACTCCAAGTCCCTCTTGGCAGGGAAGATTTAGCAGCATCTCAAGTGGTTTTGGCTTTATCAGAGGCACTGAAGTCACCCTAACTGTTCTCAGTTCAGTGGAATTTTTACCATGGAGATTCTGTCTGCTGCACCGGCCTCTTCCCCACATGTTGCTGGTAACCACTTCACTAGCTTTTATCGTTAGCTTGCTGACAGGCTATTTAAAACTTTATTCCCTATCAACTGAGTCTCCGTTTGATCTTCCCTCACATTTGAATATGCAGCACCAACAGTATTAGTGGGAATATGCATAGGTTTGGGCATGGCGTTTCAGATGAGCGTCCTGCTAGTGGACTAGAGAGAGGCTCGCAGTCTCTCTTCCGGCACGTTGCCATGGGGAAAAGTAGTTTTCTTTCTCACTCAAAGCAATTGTCTCTTCAGGTAGGACTAAGTTTGAGGCTATGGCACCCAGCACTGTTAATCATCTGACTGCTGTGGCGTTTTATAATCTTTGATTTCTTGTTTCATTCTCCCAGATTATTGATGAAAATGTTGTGAAGACTACCTGTGATGCCCACCAGCTCTGTGTCATTGCTGTGTTGCCCCATATTCTTGATACAGGTAGAATAAAAGGAAGCATTTTTCTTTATAATGTCACTTCAGAAAAAAATCGACCTGCCTTAACTTGTCAAAATTCTGTCTGGCAAACAGGAGCTGCAGGTAGAAATTCCTACTTGGAAGTCATGTTAAAAATGGCAGACAAATACAAAAAGAAAATGTGGGGGTAAGTGTCATTGCTGGCTTGACCACTTCTCTTGAAAAAGGGGAAGGTTGGGGGTATGGAGGACATCAGATGTCCACATTAGATTTGGAGAGGTAGTTACCCTGTATTCTGTAAGGTCCGTGTCTATTTTTCTATAGAAATACTTAGATACCTTGCAGAGATGGGCACAGCCTTGCATCTGACGGTGCTATATTGCAGATAAGCTAAGAGCATGGTAAAACAAAAAGCCCTGTGTATAAGTCAGTGGATACTTCTTGTCAACATGACTATTTTTTAAACAGGATCTGTTTAAAAAAACAAACAAAAAACCCAACTGGATTTAATCCTTTTTTCACCTTGCCTTCAAATGTGCATTTTGACTACTTAAGGCTAATGCCATCTAAACATTGAGATTAGATCAAACATACCTCCCAGGTCTGAACGTTGAAAGCAATATTTGAGCTGTAAAATGTCTGTTTTCTTTCGCGCCTTACTTTGTAGGCTGGATTCTCTCTGTTGTGTCTGATTATATTTCAGAAGTGCAGGCTCTGTTAATGTCTTGCCTCGCATTCCCACTATGGGCCAGATGGCATTTTCTTTCTCCTTCTCTCCCTCTTCCTCCATGCTGGGTTGAGCCAGTGCGTCTTTCCTTTCCCACCAGCCAGGGAGAGGTCTGTTAAGGAGGGTGATGTTGCCTTAGGGTTAGCTGTGGACTCCAGGTTGCTGGGCATCACAGGAAGTGTGGGGGAGCATTCTGACATGGCAGATGCTGGAAAAGAGGCCATAGGAGGGAGAGGGGGTGGCATGACAGACTTGGGGGGAATGCTGAGACCCTATCAACTCCTGACTGGTCTAATGCTTCACTTTCCCTGGAGGACTAGTTAGGGGCAAGAGAAACTGAATTAGCCAACTGGGGAGTGGAAACATCACACTCTCTTTCTCTGCTCAGCAACCTGCCTCAGGTGTGAGTTAAGGCCACAGTTTTTCTTGTTTAGGTATGTGACTTAGCCCACTGTAAGACTTGCCTGCGTAGGTTAAAGCACAGAAATCTGTTGAAATAGAGCAAGTCTGTAACTGTTCAACTGTGTTTAAGCATTGGTTCAGTAACATGGTTCCTGTCTTGTAGGAGCATCTGTTTATAGCCACTTCTATGGTACAGACTTCAATGGCTGGGCCTCCTTTGGGACCTTGGGCTAGAAGTCATTGTTGAAGATTGAAAGGTTTTCTTCACATAGTCAGAGCATGATTCCACATCACGGCTAGGCCTCACTGACTTGAATAGCAAGAGACTGGAGAGAGATGAGGTTCTCCGTGATAGTGCAGACACCATTGCCCATGATGCTACTGATCTAAAACTTTGGAATCTTCCTTAAACTTTATAAGTTTTATTGGGTGGGAATCTGTGCAGCACTGTGAACGATGCTACAAAGGCCAAGGATGTTTTTGTTAATGAAAAAGCAGACCTGCCAAAAACTGGTGTAAAAGCAGGAATACAGTACTGTCATCAAGATTCTCTATTTATTTATTTATTTATTAAAGGTGGCTGTGGACAGAGGCTGGAGCTCAGTCTGAGCTTGAAAACTCATTGGGAATTGGAGGATTTGGGTACCCAGCAATGGCAGCAGTTAATGCACGGAAGATGAAATTTGCCCTCCTGAAAGGATCTTTCAGTGAACAGGGGATTAATGAGTTTCTCAGGTACAAACTGTCTTTTTATTTTATTTATTTATTTTTTAAGTAATTTAAACGGTTCATTTAACTAAGTCTCTGGATCTGGAGACAGAACACATTGTACAATGTACATTGGCATGCCAGTGTAAATTAATTCCGGAGTGTGGCGCTCTGGAAATAAGATTACTAGTTGCTGTGGGTTTTTTGTTGTTGTTGGCTCTTTTTTTTTTTTTTTTTTAAATAAAATGTAGGGCTAGGGAGGAGTGTCAGAAAACATAAGAGCCTGATCCTGCAGAGGATTGCAGGATCAGACTGAGCCCTTAAACTGTAAGTTGCCAAATACTCAAAATAGTTAGCATGGCAGTCGCATCGGGGGGGCGGAGGACGTGGAGCCTTTCCCAACTGTTTGATTCGAATAGATCGAGATTGTGCTAATAATTCAAGTCCAATGCAGAATTTTCCTTTACCCAGTGTCTGAAGGTAGGTCTGCACCATCACCATTCTTCCTACGTTTTACAAATGCACCATGAAGCAAAAACATCAGTGTGGATTTTTGTGCTCCATGTCTCTCCCAGCCACCACTCTTCCTCCCTCCACCAGATTGGGCATGCACTAAGCATGGAAAGTTCTAACCACCACTTCAGAAAAAGTTGGTTTTGCACCTGGGACATCCTGGGACAGTGACTTCACCAATATTAGAAGTTCATTTTAATCCAGAGTACTTCACATTGTGATTATGCGCTCTGGGTAGCTTCAGTGAAACAGGAAGTATCATGAACTTTACTAGCATGAGTCCATTGGTTGTGAGCAGCTGAGTTAAGGGATTTGTTGAAATAACTCCTTGTCTCTGATGGAAAACCCCACAACTGCCAACACCAATGAGTTCATAAGAGTATTCTTTCAAACCAGTTGATGCACTGTTAACCCTAGCACTCCTCTGTGACAGTGGCGCAGAACAGAATCTGCTGTATAACATACATACTTACAAGGATATAAAAAATCATTATGGAGGCGTTAACCTAAACCAATGTTTATTAGACTGATTTAGTGGGTTTTCCATTTAGTTTTGGGTTGAAATCTACCAAAATTTTTTTCCATTAAGCAAAAAGATTTAAGTTTATCCGATGAAGTTTAAGGCCTACTAAATACAAAAGTAATATCCTCAAAAAGCATATCAGAAAATGTCCATACGCTGATGGTCAGCACTGCTGTGACAAATGTCTGTCATTTCTCAAACTTAGTAAGTTCTAAAACAACTTTAGTGAGACCTCTACAGGGGCTGTGAATAGTGATGCCAGAGGACAGTCTTCCTAGGGCAAATATCCCAGGGTACCATGTTGATGGGCTGTGTAATTAAAGATTGGTGTTACCTTACCAAAGAGAAGGCCTTGCAAAGTAGAAGATGACATTGACACTTTAGCTCAGGTGTGCTGTGTATAAGGAAAGTAGTACAGTCACAATAGCTCTAGTTAGCTCTCTTAGTGCAAGCTGAGCATGATGCTGTAACATGTATGACTTTATGTAATGTGATAGGAAGCCTGTAAACTGTTCAACTGAAATCAGGAAAACTAAGCCTCCGAGGGGAGAGGAGCAGGAAAACATAGACTCTAACGAGATAATGAAGGCCAACCTCAGAATAAGTGTGAATTTACCACTGAAAAAAATACTGAAAGGAATAATGCTTGTTCATAAAGGTCACTCTGGTTCTGCAAACTGAATTAGCAGGGCAGGTTGAGATGAATGCAGAAGCTGTTCACCCTCTGAGTCACTCTGTAACTGATAAAGATTTAGGCTTCTGACTTGAAGGAGATGAATTTCTGCAGTTGGCAACTAAGTGCCTAATCCAGGATGGCAAAGTAATGTTACTCTCCATCTTAAAGTAAAAACATCATTGCCAGACACTGGAACATGTAAACCAACCAATGACTTTGGGCTTGTCTCATCTTTACTGTGTGTGGCACAACGAGGTAATCCATTATAAAAAAAAAGGTGCTTAGAAGCTGACCAGTCATGCTGCTGCATTTGTCAACTTGTGGTGCTTGGGGACCTGGCAATAGATGGTTTTTAAAAAACACCTCCCCTGTTTATGGGTTGAATGGTTTTCACGTTTGTTTCTTGGTGTTTATCTTTGGATCTCCCTAAAAATTATTCTTGTCACCTTCAAAGTTTTTACCATTGTCTAATGATCTATGAACCTCAAATTAGGGTTATTTGATATTTTGGAATTGGGATCCACTCAAGCTAAACATCCAGTAGCACACCTAATTCCCTATAAAATGTATACGAAGTAATTCAGTGTGTTTGAGGTGGATGAGATTGGAAACTTCTTAAATGTTGTGTTTTGTTTTTCTTCCCCCCCCCCTTCCCCTCCCATCCTCTCTCCCAGGGAACTCTCCTTTGGCCGTGGATCTACTGCACCAGTAGGTGGTGGGGGTTTCCCTAAAATTAACACAGTCGAGCCGTGGGATGGCAAAGATGGTGAGGTAAGAGGCACCACTTTGCTGGGTGCATGAACACCTTGTTAGGTTAAAAAGAAATACTCGACAGTGGAACTGAACCAGGGTGGACATGCTTTCTCAAAATGCCTATTCCCAGAGTAAGTGAAACACTTAGTAGTTTCCCTCACAGAGTATTCAGACTGCTGCTTTTTAAACTTACCTCCATAGCCACTTGGTAATAAAGAATAGCGAGGTAATATTGTAATGCTGATTCTCTAAACTAAAACTCTATCGAGTCTCCTGGTTACAGAGACAACAGGATTTAAACAATTGGAAACCTAACCAGGCCTACCAGATAGCTAGTTATCTGAAGTCATGGACAGTTATACTCTGCCTTGTTAATGTCTTATGTCCTAGTCATTAGTATTCAATTTCAAACGGTTGAGGCTGAAACGCAATTTATTGCCAACACGCGGTAATGAGGGAACTTTAGTGTGTGAACTAAAGGGGTCACTACACTATAGCACCTGAAATTTAGATGGGCCTTGACCCTGCAGTATAGTGACTTGACACTCAAAAAGTTTCACTTGCATGGGACTTCATTATCAATTAAAACTGTGTAGTTAAGTCATGATAATTGAGGCATGCAGTAAATCCTTGATTATAGGGTTCAGTGGCAAAAGTCTGTTGTTGGGTTTTTAAAAAGATGGGGAGGAGCCAAAGAATCAGTGATGTGGCTTTGTTTTAATAAGAACTTGGCAATGCTGTACAAGTTCCAACTTTCTGGATAGTGTGTTCCAAATAAATTCCCTGGTAGAAAGCACCCCAAGAAACATGTATTGTACTGGTCCCAAGCTCAGTGAAGTGGCCACTGGGCCTATGTTGAAATGCACTAAGGGTCTTTCAGTCATGTGAGCATCAACTTTTTCCACTGAAGTGCCATTTAGCTCTCTGTGTACATCCAGACTTAATCTTATTTTGGAAGACACCTCTGTCATCCTCAGCAGGGCATTGATTTTTCAAGTCACATATTAGAACAGCATTACAAGCACTGGTGTTCAAAAACTCTGCTTGCGGTTCCACAGCTTCCAGTTGAAGATGACATTGATCTCAGTGATGTGGATCTTGAAGACTGGGATAAAGACGAATTGTGAGATCTTCAGGAAGTTTCTTTTCTTGGGAGGGTTTGTGCAGCAGTTTGGAACATTGTTCCCAATCAAATGGATATTCCAGTGGCCTTTTTACAGAGAAGTAGCACTTGGCCAGCTCTCTGCAACACTGCGACAGTGAACTGTATGCCTCTCAAGAAAACATTGCAAAAATTCTATGAATTGTTGTAACCAGTAAATTTGATTGTATTCTGTGTAACAAATATTTTGAGGACAACATTGATCTTTGATTACAACATCTTGGTTTTTATTTTGTCCATAGAGTGTGTGCTCTTTGAGTGTTTCTGGGGGATGTTACTGTAACCAGTTTTAAATGTAATTTTTTTTTCCCATTCAGATAGAACCTGACCAGCTTCTGTTTTAATTAAAGAATAAAACAAGATATTTTTGACATAGACTATTAGTCTTGTACAGAGCAACAAACTTGCACACAATTAAAGCTGTCCAGGTTCAGATGACTGTTGCAAAGTGAACAGTGTATATCATAAGGAATGGTGCTGTAAGGCTCTTAAACTACCCTGCCGCTATAAAACTTCTTGACAGTCTTTGCCTGAAGATTAGACCAGACAATCTTGGTTTAAAATGCTCTTTCTAGTCTTCCCCTTCCTCCTATTTTCAGGGATTTTCAGTTTCTCAGAAACAACATATCACCTCAAAAGGTGATCTTGTCATCTTGTAGCTCAGTTGCTGCTTGAATGGGAGATCTCTAGGGAAAATGCAGGCTGGTGAAAAGTGCTGCTGATTTCAGAAAGTGGCAGTTTTCTTCTGAGTTGGTAGTGAGCCAGTGACCCACCAGAGTGTGAAGGGTCAATGTGCTGCTGTAGCAGCTTTCTCTCTTTGTATAGAGAGGCCTAAAACTGATACTGACTGGTCTCTTCAACGGAATCCAGGCGTTATCTCCAGCATCCTGGCCAAATTCCAACTTGGGCGATTATGTTCTGCCTTCTTAAATTTCCCCTGCATTTTCCATTGGATCTAGTATTCTTTGCTTCCCATCTTACACTGTTAAAATACTTACTGTTTCACCCCAGGGGTGGTTACACTTTGGTGTTCGGTATAATTATTGCTGTTTGTAAAATCAATATTATAAAAACTTAAGGCCAAAGGTACTAAATAAATTATTCTACAGCTGGCCCCCTATTGTACCAATGTCTAGCAAAGCTACTGTACATGGGACTGACCTGTGTGAGATAAGGAGATGGCATAGCTGAAAGCTCCTTTTCACAATAATTATTTTACAAATCTACCCCAACCCAATATTGTCTTTAAAGAGTCTTTGTGCATTGACAAGTTGATGGAATGTACCAGCTATGGGTGGTGATTTCACGCTGGCCTTCAATAATTAAATTCTAACTAAAGGATCCGGGATAAAAATCCCAGGGTGGTGGAGCACCTATGCCGACGGGAGACGCTCTCCTGTCAGCAGAGATTGCGTCTCCACTAAGTGCTGCAGCGGCATCAGTATAGCTGTGCTGCTGCTGAAGCATTTTAAGTGTAGACGAACCCTTGGGCTTTAAAATCGTGTTTTCAAAAGTGACTTAGGCACTTGGAGCCTTTGAAAATTTAACCCAATCTGGTTTTAAGGTTAAGAGCAGGATTTCCTCACTTTCTGTTAGATTAGTAACATCTGAAACTATAGCTGAAAAACCAAAACCTGATTGTACATTGCTAGTTAACCCACTAACCACCAGACTATTTTAACTTTTGATTTTATTTTAAATTCCAGTAAAGATGATGATCCCCTCTTTGTAACTTACAAAATAAATAAATAAAATCCACCTCCTTGTGAAGCATGTTTTCTAACCATACAAAGTGAAGAGACAGTATAAAATAGTAAAACACTTTACTTTCAAAGTGGAGTAGATTGACAATTTTAAATTACTGTGCAAAAGAATTCTTATAAAATTATCCAGCTAAGCAGGTGCCTGCATTTTAATTTGATTGTTAATGGCTGAAGAGCATAACTCTACTGGGACACTGGGGACTTGCACATGAGTAAGTCAAGCTTGATTTTTTTTTTTTTTTTTTTTAATTCTTAACTG
This sequence comes from Malaclemys terrapin pileata, assembly GCF_027887155.1. Classification (NCBI taxonomy): domain Eukaryota; kingdom Metazoa; phylum Chordata; order Testudines; family Emydidae; genus Malaclemys; species Malaclemys terrapin. Next base: position 178,727,929 of record NC_071507.1, on the reverse strand, counting down.
TAATCAAGAAGACTGAGGTCGATCTTGAAATAGACATAAGGATAGTATTCTTGATTGCTCAGTTGTAAACCAGGAATGTCCATACTCATCTGCAAAAGGAGACAAAGTAACTTAGGTGCTAGAAATAAACTATTCTGAGATATGATCACTTGTGTTTTTACATCCCTGTCAGTAACTAGAACATACTCTTACATCTGCTTTAATCAAAGCGTTCTGTCTGAGAAGTCATGCTCAGTTCTGACTTTGTGGATTCTTTTTGAAGTATTTATACAAAACTAACTTCACCTTCCAGGGTGGATTCCTATTAGCCACTTGTCTGTAAATTGCTCCCTACCATGGGATTGTGCTCACCTCCATTAGAATAAAGTGAGGTTTTTGTAAATATTACTTAGGAGTAGCCAACATGGATGCTGGGGAGAAACTAGGGGGCTTTTTGTTCACAGGAATTGCCACCCTGGATCCAAAGCCAGGTCTGTCTAGTCTAGTATCCCCTGATGGTGGCCAGATGCTTCAGAGGGAAGTGTATGAAATGTCCCATTAGGCCTCCCACACTAGTTCTCCTAACCCCTTGAGATAGGCCTAAACCCTGGAGCATGAGGTACTACATGATCTGGTTCCTGAGCACTGGTTTTAATTAAATTGATACAAAGTCTTGCAAATATATAGTCTTGTTCAGAACTAATGGCCATAGTCTCTCCTGCAGTAGACTGAACACATACATCCATTATACTTGCTGCTGCTACTTCATCCAGATGTTTGAAGACTGCATTAAGAACATCTCTCAGGCGTTTTACAGACTTCTTGCTGGGCTGTAGCAGCATTGCCTGGAAATTCACGGGTAGGCCGTACCTTTAAATACACAGACATACACTTTGTGCTCTTGGTACAGTGCATTCATTTCAAACCCCTCTGGGAACTCCTCCTATCTCTCCAATCTCATATCAGCCTGTTTTCACCAGCTCACTCCTCTCCACCAGTGCAGTGTCTTTCCCTTGTTTTGTCTCATCACCTGATGATACTGCATGGGAGCACCCTTGTGAAGCCTAAAGTGGATTAAACAACGTGTTCTCTCCCCAATGTAGCCTTCATTTTACTCGTTCCCTGTAAATACACTTGAATAGTTACTTTCCCCCTTTTGCCTCCTTCAAGCTGCAGCGCTGTTCTTCAGTCATCTAAATTTTCCATGTGCTGGTAGGAATTGCTAGAGCTGACTGTAAAGTGGTGAGTCCCACTAAAGTTATGGCTGAACACTGCTATATGAAAATAAACCACTTGTTTTAACTTCTGCATATTGACCGGCTTACCTCAGGACAGATTCAACAAAAACTCTCAGGGCTTTCACGTGAATCCAAGCCACAAATGCTTCACTGAAGTTCACTTTCAGCCAGCGCAGTAGTGGCCCCTATGGCAATAAACAGAATAACATTGCTATTTCTCACCTTGCTTTGGAAGTATTGATCGTGGTACTAATTACGAACCATTCACATTTGTGATTGGGGGCCAGTAGGGAAGGAAGGATGATTTAGTGGATGAGGCATTAGACAGGGTTCCAGGCTCATCCACAAGCGTGAGTGACCTTGGGCAAGTCACTGACTAGCCTGTGCCTCAGTTTCCCCCTGTGTAAAAGGTTTTTCTACCCTACAGGGCTGCTGTGAGCTTAAAAATCCATTTATATGAGCTGCTGAGATACTACAGTGATAAGGGCTGTATCAGTCGCTGGAAGATCAAATCAAAGTGTTACTTACATATTGTTGTTTCTTATCAGAAGCTAATTTCATTATTTCTTCCTTTTCACATTTCAGTTCTTTCTCATCAAAATAAAATTCTCGGACCATGAACCTTAAAACAAATATATTGGCTTGTAATAGCTGCTGCTCATATAACTTGCCTGGTCATTTGTCATATGCTTCTGGAATAATACACATTTCTAAATTGCCAGCCAATACTCATTCAGCATGCTGAATGGTGCTGTTACTCCAGAGCAATGTGGAGTCACTTTAGCATAGCAAGAGTTATTCTCCCAGACACATTGTGCCTTAGGCAAGCAGGTCGGACAGCGCCAGAAGCAGTGGTTGTGGATAGTTCCTGTGCCACTCTTGGAGAATGTACATTCACCCCCATAGAGGACAGACCCTGCTGGGCTTCCCTGCTCTCAATGAATCTAGGGTCAGCAGCAGCACGAGCCATGAGCAGTCTTTGTACTTAGAGGAGTGTAAAGGCTAGGGTTGTGCTTTGCTCCTGCTTCATGCAGGGCAGGGGCTCCCTGCATCCTCTCCCTACCCTGAACAACCATGTGAGGCTGGCCCACTCTGCAGGAGCTGTTCAGTAACTACGGTACCTGTTTTCTCTGGCTTTGGCTTTGAAATCATCCATCACTTTTCTAAACAGTGTCACAGTGAAGAGTCCTCCCTCCGTATCCTCAGCAATCATTCTGCAGGAAGAAATGCACTGCAGTGACCTAGCATGGAGAATGCCCTGAGCTTTGATTACCTGGTTTCTGTTGCAATTCTCTTTTCCATTTACAAAACTGAACAATAGCATGAACTTTTGTAGATCTGCTGCTACTGAAAGCAAGCAAAATGTTTATTGATTTCAGCTGGAGCACGACTGGGCCTTCAATTCTAGGCCCCCTATAATCAAGCTTCTGAACCCTGCCAGCTGGGTGAGTGTCTGTGTCTACTTGCTTCTTTCCTGTTGTTCCTTCTTTCTGGCTCCTCTTTGCCCCTCTTCTTCCTTTCTGTCCACCTATATTTTTGAGACAGGAAGTAGCAGACAATCCCCCTTCCTGCCCACTCCCGAACTTGCCCTCCTCCACTTCCTCCTGATCTTCCATCTCCAAGCCTTGCATCTCTGGACTGGATCTTCTCTCCTGCCACGATTTACACTTTCCTGCTGCTGGCTACCCACTGAAACTTTTACTTCCTGGTAAATCCCATAGGGTAAGAGTTAACTAAGGCCTTGGCTACACCGGCGCTGTACAGCGCTGCAACTTGCTGTGCTCAGGGGGGTGAAAATGCACCTCCCCCACCCCTGTAAAGCACCAGTGTAATCAGTGCCTGCAGCGCTGCACGCTCACTCGCAGCACTGCCAGCTATTCCCCTCGGAGAGCTGGAGTACTTGCTGCAGCAGCGCTGTTAATCCCCAAGTGCAGCCAAGGCCTAGGATTTGCTGCTACAAGAGACATCTTGGAAGCTGAATTAACCCATCCCCAATCAGGAAACAGTTAAATGGCAGCACTTGTGTAAGTTTCTGTAACTCCACTAGCTTTAATGACGTGCCTATTTACATCAGGACAGAACTTGACCCATATTATTGTAACAACATGTTCCTCTATTTTCATAACAATAGCAGGCAAAATAAATGGTTTGTTGAGTAGTCAGGTGTCATGGTAAAAGCGGAGAGACCTGAATCACTGGACATTTCAAAGGAAAAGCAAGGTTATTGTAAAATAGGTCACTTAAGCATTTTCATTCATCTGCACTTTCCCACAACCAAGCAGCTTCCATTTTAATCAGGGATTGAAGTAGCAACAATGAGATTGAGAGGATAGTGCTGCTCCATACATTCTCATGGAGCTCTATTATTACATGTACTACTCCCTCTGCCAGCCAGGGACTTGATTAAGATGAAAACAGCACAGAGATCTCAGGAGCAAACTGGGGAGTTAGTTCAGGAATTTCACTCACTTTGTGGATCGAGGCACTACCATATCAGAGAGGGATTCATATGTTTTTTGCCATTGTGCGTAGTTCGACCTGTGGGCAACACAAAACAAAGTGAATTAAGTAACTGAAAAGAGCAAGCGTTTCTACTAAGCATATATATATGTATGTGATAGCCCTATACACGGGGCATATTATAAATTAACTTATCAAATGCCTATTACCACATCACCTGCCTACGAAGCTCTTTCACTGGGATTTATTCTAACATTCCAAACTCTAGAGCTATTTCAAACTGCAGCCATTAAAAAAAAAAGAAAAGAAAAGAAATCAGCCTGCCAGCATATATTTCCTCATTCCCTCACATGTGGAATTCCTCCACCCAGTTCTTCTAGCTGGAGGTCCAGCATGACCAAGGTTTCCAGTGATGGCTTTTCTAGATATCAAAATAGCACAACTTTAAAATCTGGCATTGTACACCCTTGAAGGTCTAGAAATAGCAGCTTTATCCCATGGGAGAGGGGAGATTCCCAGCTTCCCAAAGGGACCCAACACTTACTCCTAGCCCACCCTGGAAGGGCCTGAGATAACAGACTCTATACAGCAAAAAGAACAGGAGGACTTGTGGCACCTTCGAGACTAACACATTTATTAGAGCATAAGCTTTCATGGGCTACAGCCCACTTCTTCGGATGCACAGAATGGAACATATATTGAGGAGAGATATGTTCCATTCTATGCATCCGAAGAAGTGGGCTGTAGTCCATGAAAGCTTATGCTCTAATAAATGTGTTAGTCTCTAAGGTGCCACAAGTACTCCTGTTCTTTTTGCGGATACAGACTAACACGGCTGCTACTCTGAAACTCTATACAGGGACATTTTGATGTTTAGACAAGGTATTTTTTAGAACTGTTTTCCATTTGTTAGTCTGATTTTTTTTCTCCCTTTGAGCCTTAGCCAGTTGGCATCATGGTAAAAAGATGCACTTAATGTGCCACTACGAGCACCCTAAAGCCAGAGGACAAGGGGCTCCCAAGTGAAGCACAGAGTCTCAGCTGGCCTGTACACACAGCTCGGTGTACGCCCACCCATTGTCATGTTTATTTAAAAGGTGTCTTGCAATAAATCACTGGAAAGCTAACTCACTGATCAATTAGTATGCTTGCACGGGGCATGTATGGTTAGTAGGTAAAGAATTATAAACATGAGCTGGAACTATGTTCTTCAACTGCATTTGGCAGGTAGGGCTCAAGGCATCCAGCCCTAGACTGAGGAATGGGTTCCCAGCCTGCTTGAATATATCGCCAGTGTAAATTGAGCAAGGAGAGACCATGGTAATGTATTTACAGCAGAGGTAAACAAAGCCATCAAACTAGCGAGTGGGGGAGATAACCACTTAATTATCATGACAGTGGGAGGAGACTGCAAATATTAACATGGCATCAGCTCCCTGGTGGACATAGCAAGCTGAGCCCCCAGAAGGGCTTCCTGACTGAAAAAAAAAGATAACATTTGAGGATATAAGCAGAGAGAAAAAGCCATTCTGGAATCCTTCTCCTACTGAGACAAAGGAGCCGAGCGCTCTGAGCTCTGTGTTGGCTCCTGGTTAAGAACTGGCCGGCCATGCTGGAAGAATGACCATGGTGAGAAAATTACTTTGTCTGAGAAAACTAGTTCCTTAAGTTAGGTTTTAGTCTTAGAAGCGTACTTTTACTTTTGTTTGGTTGTAACCATTTCTATCCCAATGCCTTCTACTTGGGATCGCTTAAATGTCTGCTATTTGTTAAAGAGCCAAGGTGGGTGAGGTAATAGTTTTATTGGACCAACTTCTGTTGGTGAGAGACACAAGCTTTCAAGAGCTCTGTGTAAGCTCGAAAGCTTGTCTCTCTCACCACCAGAAGTTGGTCCAATAAAAGATATTACCTCACCCACCTTGGCTCTCTAATAACCTGGGATCGACACACCTACAACACTGCTGCATGTGCTTTGTTAATAAACCTGATCTTGTCCATCTCAGTGCATTATTTCCAAATGAGGGGTAAAAGCCTCAGCCAAACTAATAGCTGGTGCAGTGCATTGTCTCTTTAAAGGAACAGCAAACTTGATAAGCTTTGGCAAGTGCTACAGTGAGAGGGGCTGAGCATTGCAAGGGAGAGGGTTTTGAGGAGACTCGGGACTGGAATGGCTGGTGGTGTCACCCTGCAAGGAGTAATCAGGTTGGTGGAAGCCAGGGTGAGGCCATGGTGCTGTGAGCAGGCTCTGGGATCGGGGCTCTGAGCCAAAGCTGCATAGCACAGACGCACTCAGATTTACAGGGCAGGTGGTGACACAACCCCTTACTGTCTGGGTAAAACCCCAAAGTGTCACACTTAGCTTTACAGATACAAAGATTTCTTTTAAATAGTCCCAGTAAAAATATTTTAAACTCTCAAAAAGTTTCTTAAAATAACTTTTCTGTACAATGTGTCATTAAAGAAACCATGATGATGGGGGTTGGTATAAAGGTTTAATGGGCTCTCAGTTGGCATGACTTGTCATGTGTGCATGCAGATAAAAAAAAACCTGCACGTTTATGTAGTTCCTATATGTATCTTAGACCTGGTCTACACTCAAAAATTAGATTGACCTAGCTTCGTGTGAAAAATTTCACATCCTGAACAATGTAGTTACATAGACCTAAGCCCCGGTGTAGATGTGGTTAGGTCGATGGAAGAATTCTTACATTGATCTAGTTACTGCCTCCCAGAGAAACGGATTAACTACATGGATGGGGGGAAAAAAACTTTTCTGTTAATGTAGGAAGTGTCTACATTATGTAGCTACAGTGCAATAACTGCAGCAGCATAGCTGAGCCACTGTAGTGTAGACATACCCTTAGAGATGGGCCCAAACCAAAACTCTGTATCCAAACTTTGTGACTTCGGCCCTATCTTTCATAACTACACTCCCTCCCTCTTAAAAGGAAACTACACACACTTGCACTTGCTCTGTGTTTCTCTCCCTCCCCCTCCCCGAAAGGGAAGACATGAGATTATCTTACTTTGGAACTACAACGAGAAGAGTGATGAGATATTCTGAATTCAGCACAAAGTCTTCTTTGTTCACTATATCAGCTAAAGTACGAGTCAACAGATTTCCCCTAAAATAAAACAAATCAGAAAAAAAGAATAATGATTGGAACATATACAGGGGACTACAGCACTTTGGAAATGTCAAGCGCTATACAGCTAACTGCGAATTAGTGTTATATATGGAGGAATGCACATTCCAGGTCTGACATATCTAAAGGCCTCACACAAGTTTTGTACTAGTATATCTATTTCGGTAAGGGGGTGAGATTTCTTATATGAGTTATACCAGTACAACCCTTAGTGTGGACTCAGTTATACCAATATAAAGGTGCCTTATATCATTTTAGTTTATTCCCCATCTCATATGGGAATATTTATTACACTGGTACCACTGTGCACACTAGCAGAGTTGTACCATGTTAACTAAATCTAGTTAAAGCAGTGTAAGTTTTGTGTAGAGAAGCCTTTGTGTAAAGACACCCCTCTGCCCTTGAGTCTGTGTGATGGTGAGTAGAACTGAAGCTTTCACCATACCCTTCATTAAGGTTCTTCACATTTTTGCCTCATCTCTTATTACAGCTCAATATATAACTGGAAACAGGACCACCTCAGCCATGTTACTTCTAGCCTTGTCTTTCCCATACTGGGGGTCAGTCCCTCTGAGGAACTGGAGAGGGGACAGCTAGTCTGGGAGCACCTGTCCCAGCTCCACTTAGCCACCAGTCGGTATCTTCTGTCCCATGCAACAAGTGCTCCTCTGCTGAGTCAGGGCTGGGAGGAAAGAACCAGGGATCACAGCAAAACAAGTGAACAAACATGAATAAAAAACAGAAAGCAAAAGCACAAGGGAAGAGGGGGGTAAAAGGCATGAAGGGAGTAAAGAATGCAGACCCAAAAGGAGAGACAGAGTAACCCCGCCAGCATATGGCACAAGCAATTAAGTGGGTGTTGGGAGAAAGAAGATGCTAATCCACCAGTTTGTTGGGGGGGGGGGCTGGGGGGGGGGGCTGTGTCCTAAGTAGAGGTAGGCAGGAAACAGTTTTTCTCTTTCTGCAAAAAATTTTGAGATTTTGAAAAATTTTCACATCCTAAATCTGGATAAAGTCAAAAATCTCAAATTTTTGTGAACTGAAGCTCCAAAAGATTTTTGACTGTGTTCTATTTTACTATAATTAGCTTACATTTCAAAACAAAAGGATATTTCAAACTGAAAACCAGAATTTTTCAAAAATGCCAAAATGAAACAGTTCAACAATTTCAAAACTTTTTTTTCAAAAATGTTTTGAGTCAAAAAAATTCATTGAAACAGACTTGTTACGGCTAAAATTTTGGTTTTGACAGAAAAAAAAAAACAAAAAATCCCGCTAAGATGAAAAATGCCTGGCCACTTCTCATCCTAACCACTCTCCAGAGTGCTAAGCTACATTGCATGGGTGTGGCACACTTCTCCGTTCCTGGAGCCCTACTTCCCCTACCACAAGGCATGGGTAACTTCCATTGGTACAGTTCAGCTCCCTGGGAACAGTCCCAGGAATGTGGGGTGGCAGCTGTGAGGCTGATACTCACTGTGCTGTTTCTGGCACTTGAGAACCTGCACAGGAAAGGTTAGCTCACATTCGCATTGAGACTTCTATTGGCACTGACGGTGGATTTGCCTGGCACTCTCTAAGATGCTCTAAAAGTTCTGTTTACAGATGTTTTCTTCTCAAATGGGTTGCTTAAAACTTACCTTACCTAGGATTTTCCAACTCCCATAGGAAGTGGGGAGATGATAAAAGCAGACTTGAATTTACAAAGTATGGAGCTTACCAGCCAAATCTCATTGCTTGTTTAAGGAAAATTACAAAAGTAGTGAATCAAGAGAACTCAACATACCCTATATTTATAGTAGTCTCAACATGTTTAAAGAGTGAATTTATTTAACCCAGTGAAGAGAGGAGAGAAAACATTTACTAAGGCAAGAGGCGGTGTAGCTATGAGTAATAGGATGAAATTAAGAAAGGGAAGGCTGATCAGTGAGATGCAGACAGCTGTGTAATGGTCTCCCCAGGGAAATAATGAAAGCACGATTGAGTGTGACTTCTATAACCAAATATAGGATACAATCTGCATTGCATGGGATTGCACTGGTTGAGTTAGTAGAACTTCCCCATCTCTTATTTCTGATACTATGCAATATGCTCAGAACAAATGCAATGATATTAAGTTTTGACGCAAGTCAGTCACATTGCCTCTATAGTTAACTGTTATGAACTTTAGCCTAAGCAAAGAGAAGGAATCTATTGGTCTGATTTTAAGAGGTACTGGACACCCCCATTTTCAATTAACTTCTGCTAGATCTGTGGATGCTCACCACTTCTGACAATTACTCCCGATACTCATTCCTGTCAGAACACGTACACTTTTATAAAGTAGGCAGGAAAGTACATACATACAAACAACACACCAGTACAAACACTCAACATACACAGGCACACACTGTACATACACAGTTTTTCTTTCCAAGCTTTGCAAATTTCCTTTGATGTTGTTGTATGCTGCTGTTCGGGACTTCAGGTCTGTTTCTATTTGTGTGATTTGCTAAATACAAAAGCAAAAATGCAACTGAGGTAAACTGATTGCATTTATGTTTACAAAGTCAACAGTGCTGTAAAATAAGTAGCGCAATGCAAGGAGCTGGACCAAATGATAATTTCATTACATGTAAATTTTCATTACATTTTCAGTGCATCCCCAGCATAAGTAAGACAGTATCAGATGGCATGTTTGTTAATGAAGGATGTTATACTTGCAAAGAGTAGCTTCACCTGGATTTAAGAAAATAACTATAGAAAAGGTGGTTGTAAACAGAATTCATTGTTTCCATGCTCTCTCCATTTCACCTCCCCTCCCATTATATCCAATGCATTAGGCCTTAACCAGGATCAGGGCCCTATTGTACTAGGCAGTTTAGTGATACAAAATAGCCGATGGCTCCTTCCCCAAGAAGCTTACAGTATAAATAATTCATCCATCCTGTGATGTGTTTTGATTTAATGTAAAGCCATGATACTGTAGAAAAAAATACAATATTTTCCATATGGAGAACAACATTGCAATATATAATAATAACAAAAGTATTATAATAAAGGAGATTAAAGCCGAGGGAAGCCTATATAAAAATATTCTAGGAAGATGGGGTTGCCAGGCATCTGTTTTTTAGAATGGAACGCCCAGTCAAAAAGGGACCCCAACGGCTGCTTCCTCGGAGCCGCGGTAGGACCCCGCACCCCCCCGTACACCAACCCCCTGCCCCAGCCCGCACTCCAACTCCCTGGCCCAGCCTGGAGAGCCCTCTCCTACACCCCAAACCCATCATCCCTGGCCCTAGCCAGAGCCCTCACCCCCCCCGCACCCCAACCTCTTGGCCCAGCCCAGAGTCCCCTCCCACATCCCAAACCCCCCGGCCCCAGACAGAGCCCTAGCCACCCCCCCTGCACCCAACCTCCTGGCTCAGCCTGGAGCCCTCTCCTGCACCCCAAACCCCTCATCCCCAGCCCCAGCCAGAGCCCTCACCCACCCTGCACCCCAATCCCCTGGCCCAGCCTGGAGTCCCCTCCTGCACCACAAACCCCTCATCCCTGGCCCTACCCCAGCCGGAGCCCTCACGCCGCTCCGCACCCCAACCCCCTGGCCCAGACCAGAGTCCCTTCCCACACTCCACACCTCTCATCTCCAGCCCCAGCCGGAGCCCTCACCCCCCCCCATGCATTCCAACTGCCTGGCCCAGCCCGAAGTCCCCTCCTACACCCCAAACCCCTCATCCCTGGCCCCACCCCAGAGCCTACACCCCAGCCCAGAGCTCATACCCTCTCCCACACCCCAACCCCTTGCCCCAGCCTGGTGAAAGTGAGTGAGGGTGGAGATGAGTTGGGGGGGGGGAATGGAGTGAGTGGGGGCAGGACCTTGGAGAAGTGGCAGGGCATGGGCGGGGCCTCAGAGAAGGGGCGGGGCAGGGGTGTTTGGTTTTGTGTGATTAGAAAGTTGGCAACCCTACAGGAAGAACTGTTAAGGCACTTGTCATCCTCCTGTGACATGAGTAGGTTTCATCATATATTATTCTGAGTGGGTTTCACCAGCATTATTTCATAATGAAAAAATCACACTGACTATTTCAGTACACAGGGTCTGCTTATGCTCCTACTCAAATCAATGGCAAAATGCCATTGACTCTGATAAGGGAAGGATCAGACACTGATACTAGCCCTGAGAACTGCAACAGCATGATACTCCCATTTGGATGCCTTTTTAGAAGTTGGTGAGTATGATTTACCTTTGCTAATGCTTCTGAGATATTCTTCAGTGGCTGCTTTATGGGATATTTGGCCATGTCCCACTCAAACCGGGTCAGGTAACTAATTAGGTCAACTGAAAAGATACAAATAAATGTATGAAACAAGCAAGTTGAGAAATCCACTACACTATGTTGTAAAACTGAAAGTAAAATACAACGTTGAGAGCTATTCTCCACTTGCTCCACTATCCATACCTTTCGTTAACATTAGAGATGGGCTCAACCCAGAATCCCAGTTCTGAATGGCCCCAGAGTTCCGCACCAGATCTGAACTTCACAAAACAGAACCACAACTCTAAACACCCCTCAAGACCCTCCCCCCACCCCACCCCCGTTTTCAACAAACTTGGAAAAAGTTCAGATCCAGAATTTAACTTTGTAGCACAGGTCCAACTGTCATTAATAATCAAGTCACACATCCTCACTGAGGCAAATTGTTCCTAATCAATCCAGATCCTCAACAATATTCAAGCTCCTAACTTCCAGTGGAAAATATTTTTGAGGATCGGGGCATTAGTATCTACCACCAAACTAGAGTCCCTATAAAATTAGCTGTGACTGTTCTGGACAAAAAGATATTCAACAGTATCAGATTTTGCAGTCATTCTCATTTAGGCAAATATGCTCATGAAACACACCTCAGTTTTGATTATTAAAGTGTGGCTGAAGTTTATAATCATATCAGTAGGAGCTATCATTGGGGCAAACACTGGAGTTAATGGAATTGCACTGAGAGAAGTATTTGATCCACTTTGCTACCAGTACAGCTGATACTGTTACTCAGTTTTGACTCTGTCAGACTCCTCCTGAAGTCAAACCTGAATAAGGAGTGAGTCAAAACTGAGCAAGAAACTCCTGATTTGGCTTTGACAGTGTACCAGGAAAAGCATAAACTCAGAATTCCCAAGCTAATGGAAGCAAAACTGTGCAACAGTGTTTCTACAAAAGAATAAATCAATCACAGCACCCAAAGTCAGAAATTCACAGCAAGTTCTATTACGCATTCAGCCCCCATGAATGAGTCACTCTGAAACTGAGTAATGGGAGCCTCTACTCCTTCCTGTGATGTGGCAGAAATTTACCAGTGACTCCCAGCTAACAAAAAGGAGTCTTACAATGATGCACCACTTGGAAAACAGGGATCTTTCGTGTCTGGTACCGTCAAAGGTTGAGTAGACATTACAAAACCAAATGAATGTTTTCTCTCAGCAATATGTCAAATGCTGTTATGAAACAGGCAATTTTTTGCATAAGTCAACCCAGAAAAGTTGTACACTGATGTTACCTCAGTGTAGGGTTGTCTTTATGCAAGTTTGTCTGATGGGATAAGCTCACATGTCCTCATGTTGTGTCATGATGTGACAAAACCATGATGTTACATTAAAATTCTATCGTGTCCCATCAAAAGTTCAGGCAACCCCTGGAAATTATTGTGGGACTGTCACGGGGTAAGCTGGGGCTCGGCTGCACCCTGTGCCAGGCTCAAGCTGTCTTCCCAACAGAAGAGAATAAGTCCTGCGATCACATGGTAGAAGATTGGGCCTTAGAGTTGGGCCTGCTGGAATATAATGGGCAGCCTGAGTTGAGGGAGGAGGCTGGAGACAAGAAGGAAGAGAAAGGCTCTCTTCCGTATCCAGGCAGCAGGTCTGGGACTGTAACCCTGGAGGCTAGGAAGCTCAAAGCCCGTATATTGGAGAAAGGCCCCAGCAGGCCAGCAGAGGACCTGGAGAGTGAGACCTACAGGGAGCAGACAGACTCCTGCAGGATTCTGTGAGCCAGGGGAAAGGACCTGGAGCACATGTGGAAATTACATTCATCTAATTTATTTGGGAGAAATAAAGCTCAAGCCCTTAAAAAAAGGGAATGAAATCCTGTGGCTGCTGAGTTCTTTGATGGGTTGGCTCACTGGATTACATGGATCCATTAACATCCTACAAACTGGGCTTCTAAGACATGGCATCATCCTGTCAATACCGAGATCCTCCTGGCAACCCTCCATGATGCTCTGTGAAATGCATTTAATGCACTATGTTCTCTCAGATCTGTAGCAAAAAAACCGTTCTAACTACTGTACTAACAAGTTGCAGTTACTGCAGCCTCTTCTTGTGACAAAACATAGTCACTCTTCCACACACTGTTGTCCTTTCCCTGGACTTCTCTCAGCCCAGGAGTCAGTTTACCCTATTAGATTTCCTAAGTGTGAAAAGTCAGGTATTTTACTTATCAACCGAAGCTGCAGCACAAGAGGCAGATAGCATTGGAGTGACTATGCTCCTACCACTTCTACACAAAACGCTCTTAGGACAGGCCACATAAGACTACAAAAAAAGCCAGCATAGTGGAGCTTTAGGACAAAATCCTGCACCTCCTCTATGAATATGAAGTGGGATCAGCACAATTCTGCCGCATTCTGTGTGATGGGGAGAGATTGCAGCAGCCACAGAGAGGACTCCACCCCCTGGCATGCATGGAGTTGTGCTCTGAGGTGGCCTTTGCTCCAGCAACATGGGCTTGGGAGTGGGCCAGGGGAGTAGATCTACCAAAGTGGAGAACTATGTACACAGAGGCTCTGACAGCATTAAGAACATAAGAACGGCCATAGTAGGTCAAACCAAAGGTCCATCTAGCCCAGTATCCTGTCTTCCAACAGTGGCCAATGTCAGGTGCCCCAGAGGGATGAACAGAACAGGTAATCATCAAGTGATCCATCCCATCGCCCATTCCCAGCTTCTGGCAAACAGAGGCTAGGGACACCATCCCTGCCCATCCTGGCTAATAGCCATTGATGGATCTATCTTCCATTAATGTATCTAGTTTGTTTTTTAAACACTGTTATAGTCTTGGCCTTCACAACATCCTTTGGCAAGGAGTTCCATAGGTCGACTGTGCATTGTGTGAAAAAATACTTCCTTTTGTTTGTTTTAAACCTGCTGCCTATTCATTTCATTTGGCACCCCCCAGTTCTTGCGTTATAAGGCTGCAGTAGCATCCATGGAGCAGTTCCGCAGGTATTCCCTGATCCAGGGGAAGAGGCCTAGGATTTCATCCCTCAGACCCTTGCACAAAGCCTTTTTACTTAGGCTTTGCAGGCAGGGCTGGATTAACCATTAGGCTAATAAGGCTATAGCCTTAGGTCTTCCTATTTTTAGGCACTCTGGTCAGGCAGGGGACATGGCCGGGACTGGGTGAGGGGGAGCAAGCTTACTCACGCAGCCCTTCTGGAGTGCTCCTGCCAGCAGGAAAGGCAAAGCAGCCCCCTGTGCTTGGAAGGAGCTCAGCCGGCAGTGTCTCCCCCACACTGCAGAAACACACTGCCAGGTATCCAGTTAAAAACTGGTGACCGGACACTAAAAATCCAGTTACCAGGGGAACCTGTGCCAGCTGTGGGTGTAGTCTGAGCAAGCATTGTGCCTCCCCGGCTCCCCTCACCCCTGATTTTTCCTGAGCTCTGCTTAGCTGTCAGGGAGGAAGATGCTCCCTCTGTCCCTCTCCTCAGCCAAGGCTGGCAGGCAGCTCCAGGACGCTGCCTCCTGGGTCCTAGTTCCTGTCACGGTCATCTTCTATGTGTGCTGGGTCCCCTTTTTGGACAACTGGTGAGTGCCTGTGGGGGGGAGGGCAGGGCAAGGGGATAGTGGGGGGAAGAGACAGTACCAGAGCGGTAGGGTGGGAAGTTTGCACAAAATTTGCACACATGCTATCCAGCTCCAGCCAGAACTATTGCCCCTCCCATGTATAAGGAACGAATTCCCACACATCTGTAGGAAAAACAAAACAAAACCTCCCATTCTGGATACCAGTATTTTAACTTTTACAGGACCTTCCAACGAGGGGCTTCAGATTTATGATGCACTGTGTTCAACACTGTATTGAACTTTACTAAAAATCGAATAAATAATTTTTTTATCTTTGATGTATTTTTCTGTACTGGGATGCACAGGCAACCAAGTTCTTTCCTTATGCTCAGCCTTGTTCCACAGGCCAACGCATCTTTGTGCTTTTAAGGGGTTGCAAAAGCACTGGAGGAAGCTTAACACACAACGTTGTAGGTTTTTCCCTCAAGGATTTTAAATCCACTTCTTAGCAGGCTATGACAGAAAGACTGGCTAAATAGGCTAAAGGCAGGTTCTGTCCATTTGCTGGTTCTCTAGCAGTTCAATCCATCATAAAAGTACCTCACATTTTATTTATTTTGAGTTTCATTCCAAAAGCTTAATAAACCTGAAGTTAGTCCTCATTTTTCTGCCCCAACTCAAATTAACTTCTTTCCCAACTGGAAAATGTTGGGTAAGCCTGGAATGAGTGTGATTTGAGAAGTGAATGAGAACACAGGCCAATTCCTGCTGACAGTTACACCTGTGTGGCCTTACTGACTTCAGGGAGAACAGATTTTGCACAAGAATAGAATTTGGTCCCTTCTGCTTTTTCACAACTGGTATAAGCAGAATCTCATTCACTTTCCTTCCCTAAACTCTGAGCACTTTAAGGGAAAAAAATAGCAAGGTCTGCTTGATTTATACATGCAAATGAAACAGGATTCCTTTCATTCTACATCAGCCTTAAACAAACTGTTGTAACAAACAACAGACCTGATGTAACAAGGGTGTCACTACAGCAGCCTTGGTTGGACTGTTCTTTTGAAAGGTCTGTAATGGTTCTTTTAAGCTGCTGATTTTCAATTAAGTCTTTTTGTTCAGGGGCGCAGAGAACACAACAGGGAATAGCTCTATTTTGTCAAATGCTAGTCATTCAAAAGCTGAAAGGCTTGAGATTAAGTTTGTTTTATGTTTGTACAGTGATTTTGAAGAGCTAACATAGTACAAAAGTGCTAAATATTATGACTGGACAACCATCTAAAAATCTGTGTCACTTCTAGCTGTTACCGTTTTCTTACAGAAAGCTTAAAACAAACAAATGCAAACCGTAGGGGGCTGGTACACACAGAATTCATGCTTAAAAAACCTCATGTCAGGGCTGCTGATCACACATTCTAGAATAGATAATACTTAGTGCCAGGGCCGGCTCTACTGTTTTTGCCACCCCAAGCAGCGCGCCGAATTGCCGGGGCAGTCCATGTGCCGTTAGGGCGGCATGCACATTTCCGCGGCAGCGGCAATTCGGTGGCAGCTTCTGTCTTCAGCCGGAAGACAGAAGCCGCCAAATTGCTGCCACGGGCAGCTGAACAGAGAAGCTGCTGCCGAATTGTCGCCGCTGCGGAAACGTGCGTGCCACCCTAATGGCACACGGACCGCGCCCGCCGTCCACGGCGGCAATTCAGCGCGCTGCTTGGGGCGGCAAAAACACACGGACTGCCGCCCCTTGCAGATTGCCGCCCCAAGCACCTGCTTGGAATGCTGGTGCCTGGAGCCGGCCCTGCTTAGTCCTGCCATGAGTGCAGGGGACCGGACTAGATGACCTCTCAAGGTCCCTTCCAATCCTATGATTCTATTCAATTATTCTAATTGTGGAAGAGCTTGGTGACAGAATGGTTTAACTACACAAACTGGGTATCATCCTACAAATCAGTAATTCATTGTCCTCAGCCAGTGCAACATTGGGAGGCAGCTTTCAGAACAAGACAGCCTAAACTACAATGCCACCCAATGTAATTTTCCTACTACTGCAGGGGTAGGCAACCTATGGCATGCGTGCCAAAGGCAGCACGCGAGCTGATTTTCAGTGGCACTCACACTGCCCTGGTCCTGGCCACCGGTCCGGGGGGGCTCTGCATTTTAATTTAATTTTAAATGAAGCTTCTTAAACATTTTAAAAACCTTATTTACTTTACCAAGAACAATAGTTTAGTTACATATTATAGACTTATAGAAAGAGACCTTCTAAAAACGTTAAAATGTATTACTGGCACGCGAAACATTAAATTAGAGTGAATAAATGAAGACTCGGCACACCACTTTTGAAAGTTGCCGACCCCTGTACTACTACTTCCTCTACTTCCGTGGATTTTACATCTGAGTGGTTTTCTTTTACATAATAAAAGCTGGCTGCCTCCCAGACTGCAGTCAGAGTGAGATAGGGCATATGGTGTAGAGTCCATAGCTTGGGGGAAACACCTCCAGAGCTTGGCTTTGCATTGTGCCATGTGGAGAGCTGAGGGTAGAAGCACAATGTTGAAAGAGGTGAGCAGGATGGGGAATGTTGCCCTGTTCATCCTCATACAGATGAGCACTCCACTACCTAGGAGGAGGGAGGCCTAAGAGAAGGACAGCGTAGCATTCCCCGTGCTACCTCTTACTCAGAAGTATCTGTTCGAAGAAATGAGTGTAGTGAGAGTAAAATAAACTTGTTAATTTTACATAAGTAAATAATATATAAATAGGTATGTAGATAAATGTTTGGTGACTTCATAATTTTTTTGGCAATATGTAATTCATACTTAGACCCGTCCCTCCCATTAGCCTTAGACCCCTCATAATCTTAACCTGGTCCCTGACCTTAAAAACAACCCCCTACTCAAAATAGGTCAGCATTTGGAGGAAAGTTGGCATTTGAGCAGCAGGAGAGAAAATCTGGAGTACTAAATTCATACATATCCAGCTTGATACTACTTGTCAGAAGAAAGAGATGAGCACTGGTAGTCACCCACGTAGTCTCTGAATGATCTGACAGTGTCAATCAGCGTAGTGTGGATTGTAAATAGATGTAGCAAATTCTACACAAGCTTCCACAAGCATTTGTTCAAACTTCACAGTCACTCTGATCCTGTTTATGCCCTCTTTGTTCCTCCATTTCACTAAGGCTACATCTACACTACAGGGGGGAGTCGATTTAAGATACGCAAATTCAGCTACGTGAATAGCGTAGCTGAATTTGACATATCGCAGCCGACTTACCCCGTTGTGAGGACCGCAGCAAAATCGACCTCCGCGGCTTCCTGTCGACGGCGCTTACTCCCACCTCCGCTGGTGGAGTAAGAGCGTCGATTAGGGGATTGATTGTCGCGTCCCAACGGGACGCGATAAATCGATCCCCGAGAGGTCGATTTCTACCCGCCGATTCAGGCGGGTAGTGTAGACCTAGCCTCAAACTAGTACTTCCAAAGTGACCTTTAAGTTGTTGTGCAATAGTATTTGGAACTAGGATAATTTGAGATGGGACACTGCTTGACACAGCAGAGAGACGCTATTCCCTAAACCCCTCACCAGAGCCCTAGCACTGGGGCAACTAAATGAGCTACACAATCTACCACACCTTTCAGCTGGGATGCACACACAGATTTTGTGTGTCCCAGGCAATCAATGCTCTGTCCCTTAGTGTCCTAACTGTAGTAGGACTGGCACTCCAGACAAGCCTTTGTTTCCTCTTATGGGTCACACATTACCCCTTCTAAAACTGATTAAACTGCTATTCATCCCTGAGATTCAAAGCCCCAGAGCTTCAGCAAGCCCCTCCTCCTGATCACGAATTACATTTATCCACCTAGGAAATAAACAGAATACCAATACCTTCACAAACTTTCAATATTGAATACCAAATATTTGCAGAAAACTGTAAAGAATCAATCCAAAGGTGAGAGAAAGATCCTCAAAAAATTGTATTAATTCAAATACTGAATACCCTTGAGAAAAATCACTGCTAGTAGTAGTAAATATTTATATTATGATAGCACCTGAGGTCTGACCTAGGATTAGAGGCTCCATTGTGCTGGGTGTTGTATAAACAAAGAAAAGAGACATTTCCTACCCTGAAGTGTTTAAAGTCCAGCTGCCAAAAGACAGGCTATCGGCTAAATCCTTCAAGGAAATTATTGGCTGTGAATTAGTCACTCAGCTGTAATAATTTTATTCCACACTGTTTAATTCTTCAAAATGTACATGTATTTCCACCCCTGTTTTATCCCATCTTGCTGTTCCTATGAGTTTTGAGCTCCTTCTACTATAGAACATAATTTGTAAAGCTGGTGTAACGCCACTGAATTTCGAGTCACTTCGAATCAACGCTTCTATAAATGACAGCAGATTTTGGCCTATCGCCTTTGGAAAAGCTTTATTTTCACTCTCTGGTTTTTGAAGTTTGTATAATTATGCCGCAAGAAGGCATTTCCTGCTGTTGTGATGGGCTAGTGTTCCTGGTAGCATATTTGTTTTGCTTTTTATAAAAGGTGTACCCCACCTGCCCAACACTAACTGGCTCCTGCCTCAGTCAACTCTGTTGGCTAAACTAAAAAGGTGATGTGTTGTGCTGTTCCCAACACTCCCTGCATGAATGTAGACAAGCCACTGTCATGTAGGCACACATGCCATTTTGATAGTTTAGTCTCCTGAGGGCTGAAATACTTTGGTTTAATTCTGGCTGTTGGTTGATTTGGGGGTGGCTGGATGGTATTTTCTCGCCTGTGGTTTACAGGAAATCAGACTAGATGATCTGGTGACCCCTTCTGGCCTTAAACTCTATGAATTCAGAAAGTCTGGGCCATATTTTCATCAATCACACGCACAATCCAGCTGAAATCAATGGGATTGCATGGGTGTAACTGAAGGGAGAATTTGACCCAGTATGATTGAGTGGGCTGAAAATGGGAGTAGGACGCAGGAGCTCAAGTGTTATAGTATTGATGCTGACTTGCTCTGTGGCCTTGGGCAAGTCCTTAATTTTGGGGTGTCCCTTTCTCCCACTGTGAAGTGGGGATAATATTTATCTCAGACGGTGTCAGAAGGATTAGTTAGCTGGTGGCTATACATGACATCCTAATGTATAAGGATGAACTCTTTAGTGTACAAAAATATGACTCCATTTTGCAAGATGCAATAGTCTTTGAAAGGCTGAAGTACTCCTAGCCTGAGTTTAAGAAAGAAATGCGTTATCTTGATCATCAGAACATAAATGTTTGTAACAAATATTGCACAGCCAACTCATTCTCACATCTGTCTGTTGTGCATGCAGAGCTGTTAGAAGAGGAGAGGAAAAGGGAAAAATGAGGAAATAAAAGAAGAAAATGGGTTAAACCTGTTGTTATCTAAGTCATAGGGATATCGTGACCGAGCTACGAGGTTGTTACTTGAGAAATCCCTCGTAACCTGATCACTGTATCCCTACAACCAGACTGAGAGACCCATCATTAGCATTAACACACTCAAGTGCATGCTTGTAAAAACACAGCAACAATCAATACTCAACATACTCTTTAGACACTTCATTTTATTCTTCAATCCTGAAACATAATAAGTGGGATTATTAAACTTTCAGAGTTCGACTCATCAGATGCAGATCTTATTATATGCAAGAGGAGCTTTTTTAAAAGAGAAACCCCTACACTATTCCTACAGGGTTTGGAAAGAAAATAGTGCAAACGGTCAAAAGCTAAACTACTTGTTTAAAATTGGAACACACAGAGTATGACTGCCAATGTATTCCTCTGGTATCTAAGGATTTCTCGCTACAGGTCTGTAGTAGCATTCCGAACCCTAAGAAAACACGAGGAGAACAGACATTTCTAAACAGCTGAGGCACTCATAGGCTAATGGTATGAGCACAAGACTGGGAGCTAGAAGCTCTTAAATGTTAATTCCAGTTTTGGCATAGACTCTCCCTGGAGCCTTGGGGATGGCTTGTAACCTTAATTTCTCTTTCTGTAAAACGTGAATGATATTTACCACAGAGGTACAATGAGGAGTGGTCATTGTAATATTTGTAAAGTGCTTTGAGAATGAAGAGCACTCTATAGAGTTCAAATTCTGCTGGCAAAGGCAGAATTGCACAGGGAAGATTGAAGGGAACACACTCCAAACAGGACCAGCATGTGTGTGTATCCAGCTACTACACAGCCACTGACTGCTGCACTGGAGTTGGTCCTGCCCTGTAATTAGCAGATTAGTGCCCTGGCCACACACTGTGTCCTCAAGAGAACATAGTCAGCCCATCTCAAAACACTTTCAGCACTGTAGCAAGATCATGCCCTGGAAAAAGCCCCTCATCTGCTCTCTCTTCCTGTACAGAATAAAGCAGGATTTTTGCCCTATGTATCAAGCAGGAACACCATTATTCTAAGTTATAGGGACAGAAAACTGCTTAAAGTTATGCTTACCACTTAAGTATTGTGACTACTGTATTATACAAATACAATGTCTGCTGTCCTGCTGCCCAGAACTGGCTCTTAGTCTCCATTAGATGAAGTGACTCTTAATGGTCTGGTTCTGAGACAGACTGACATGTCCACTTACGATGTCAGGTAGGTAAAGGTAAAGAATGAGAGGCATACATGCCTTTGCTAACTGATGTCACAAACTAGCATTCCAGTCAGATAGTCAATCAGAGCAGATTAAGCTTCAGTGGTCCATACATTTTCAAAACCACGCAGCCCATGGAGGGTCGTGAGTTGTTCACGCAATGACGGACAATGACGCCTACCTTCTTTTCTATTCCCCTCCCCAGGTTGATAAAAGTTTTTTCTTAAATGAAAAATGGACATTGGACAATGGAAAGGGGAAGTGAAACTGAAATAAACTGGAAAAAGCTTGTATTAACGTCAGTGGAAGTAGGACTAGGCTTAAGATCTGTTTTAGAAAACAGCATTACAAAATTTCCTGCATCTTCCTCCCCCAACCCCCAAAGATAGATGTCTTAATCCTATTTGTTCAAATTCTAACATCGTTATAGAAAGCATCAATGAATAAAAACATTCATATTCACAGCACCTACCTCCATTGGCCAGAAGATTCTCCTGGACTTTATCTTTTGAGTCCTCCATAACTTCTCCTATGTACTGTGCTATTTTCTTTATTACGCTTAGGTGTAACAAGAGAAGCTTTTGTTAGTGACAGAATCTAATTGAAGATAAAACAGTTACAACAATTATCTGATTAACAAGGAGGTTCTCGTTCAACATATTTCTGAAGCAAATTCAAATGATGATGAACAAAAGACTTATAGCATACTGCATAACTACACTGCTTATTTCTAAATACATGTACTTTGTAAATACTCTCTAGTCTAGCAATAACCTGGCCCCATTCAAACCTATGGGAATTTTGCAATTAATTTCTTTGGGATTAGGATTTGGCCTCATGTGCATCTACTACTCTTCATAACACCTATGCATAAAGACTTAATCCTAGAAAAATGTATGTGTGCATAAAAATCCAAGGATGATCAAGGGATTGTCTTCTAAATATTGAGTATTCCGGAATACTCAAGTGGTTGAAATAAAAAAAAAAGAAATGCAGATGTGCAACTAGAACAAAAAGAAATCCGTTTCATAGGATGCTAAATCAATTTCTGTAGTTCATTACGATTTAAAAAGCTTCCTAAGGACAAAACCAAAATCCGACTGTATGGCAAAGGTGCACCCCCTATGTATTGTTCCACAGAGGGATGGGCCTAACTGCCCCTCTCCTGCAGAAATATCCATGGGAGATAGCTGGGGAAGTGCAGGTTCCCCTGAAAGAGTTTCCTCCAAATTCTACTTCTGTTGGGGATTCCCCCCCACCCCTTCACTTGCCTCCCTGCAGAAAAAGCAGCAAGTCCAAACTCCTAAACTGGCAGGTTCCACAAGATATGCAGGGATCTGGAGATTTACTGGCTACAAAGAGCCATCTGTGCTGAGGCCTTGTCCCTGTGGTCCAGTTCCTTGAACCCCCTACTGTCTTCTCTGGCTCACTAGCAACACAGCTATTTCCTCCAGTCTAGGCTTTTTCCCTCTGGCTCCTAACAAGACGGCAGCACTTGGCTCCTCACCACTCCATCGCTGGGCTGTACGAAGAAGCATTGGTGTCATACTCTCCTGCCAAGGAGAAAACTGAAGCAAAATATGCTTCAATTATTTGAGGAATAAGAATCAGAACCTATGAACTGTGTTCTCTCAAAATAACCATCTTGTAGTCTATTATACTGGTCTAGAACAGCGGTTCTCAAACTGTGGGTTGGGACCCCTTTTTAATGGGGTCACTAGGGCTGGCGTTAGACTTGCTGGGGCCCAGGGCTGAAGCCGAAGCTCGAGCCCCGCCACCCGGGGCCAAAGCTGAAGCCTGAGGGCTTCAGCTCTGGGTGGCGGGGTCAAGTTACAGGCCCCCTGCATGGGGCTGAAGGCCTTGGGCTTTGGCTTTGCCCCCCACCAACCCCCCCAGGTTGGCAGGGCTCAGGCTTCAGTTCATCCTCCCGGGGTCATGTAGTAATTTTTGTTGTCAGAAGGGGGTCGCGGTGCAATGAAGTTTGAGAACCCCTGGTCTAGAAGAATCAAATATATTACACATGAAAGCAGTTTGCAATGTCATCACCTAAAGAAAACTACCCAGCACTGGATGTGTAGGCAACATTAATGCATTAATCAGCAGTTAGTAGATAGGCCCAGACAATACTAATGGAAAGGTTAGAGCAGTGATAATGGTATGTGATCTGCAGCTCCTTTTCAACTGACATGTGGATGAAATATTTTGAGAACTGAACAGTGCAGAGAGGTGCGGGGGAGATAGGTGATGGGGACAGGACAGGTCAATGTCAGGATCTCTCTCAGGAACCAATTCTGCAAAGGTGTTGAACACCCTCAACAGCCTTTGAAACCAGTGGATGTGAATGTGTTCAGCAGCTTGTAGGATCAGGCCTTTACAGAGTGGTCCATGGAACAAAAATGCTGGTGAATCCCTGAGTAATGGCACGTATGAGGAGTGAGCAATCAGAAAGCATCAGAGCCTAACGCTGCCTTACAGTGACCTGGAAAAACACTCGGTATTGCTGTGTAAATAAATAATAAAAGTATGTGGAAACAAGAGACCCTGAAAACTCTTGCCCCTTCTCTGCTGTCCTAGTGAGAAGTAGTGCTGACAGGTTTGTGCTGCCTAGCTTTAACCAGCATTTCTTGCATTTGTTTATCTAACAACAGTTCAGCAGGGAGCTCCTTTCAATGAGCAGGAATGTAAATGTCTAGTTCATTTGCATAGCTGTCACTAATAACCAAATGTACATTGTTTACTTCTACTGAGGCATGTGTGCTTGGTACATTAACCCTTGGATTACACATCTATTCTCAAAAACCTACCAGACTATTTATATAGTGTATAAAACATATGCTTTTTTTTTTGTATTTCACTGTGCTAAGGCCTTAACACAATTGTATCGACTGATATCTTTCTCTGCTCATCCTTTGCTTTGATATTGTACATATTTGTCTTATATTTAAACCAGTTTAATTCCTCAGTATTACTTAGCACCACTGATAAGCAGAGCTTTACAAAACAAATATGCTGAGGCCCTGCCCAAAAGCCTTATAATATAAGGGCCTAATCCTGATCCCTTTGCTGATGATGGATATCATGTTACTTCACACATGGGACTGCTGAAGTCAATGGGGCCATTTGTGGAGTGAGGTGCTACTTGATAAGGGATCAGAATCTGATACTAAGTTAAGACAAGGAAAACACAAGGAGATGACAAACAAAGGGAAGGTCTGGGGGAGGGATGAAGACACCTTGTATTTCTACACACACTGAAATAATTCAGTGCATAGTCCAAACTCTAGGGGCCTGACTTTTAACAAGGACTGAGCACTCACTGTAGTTGATGGGAGCTATGCATACTCAGCACCTCTGAAAATCAGGACCTAAGTGCTTTTGACAAACATTCAGACTAAAACCGTGCAGTAGCTTGGCCACTGGCTCACTTGGGTAAGTGGTACCCTATTGTTACAGCTGGTGACTACAAAGTGAAAACCATCTTCCCCATTTCTTGTCCACTCTTCACCTCACACCACTGTGGACACTGACTGCTTTGACTAGGTTTTCGAAGATTCTGGGAAGAAAATCTGACTCCCTCTGCCATCACAGGAATGGGGAGGTGAGGACTGATCATTGAACTAAGCATTCAATAGCTCTGTTTTGCTAAGAGGCTGGAGAAGCAGCCATAAGAAATGCAATTGCATGTGCACCATATAATGATTAAAAGCAATGGTTTACATTCAGCCCTGTTGTAACTCCACTGAAGTCGAGAATTACACCAGGAATCAGTTTGCTCTAACGGGTTTAATCCTGATTTAGCCATCTGATGTAGTTGTTGGAAGCCCTCATACCCCTTCACAGCTAGCCCTGCATACAGCTTCAGGTGCTGGACAAAATCCCTTCTGGTGGCAAATATGTGCCTGGGCTAGGAAAACAGCCTGAAGAGGATTAGCATGACTAGCCCTTAAGTGAACATGTGCACATTCCGCTGCCACCGCCAGAACCATGACGATGAGCAATGTGAGCTGCCAAAAAAAGGAGCAAAGAGCACCCAAAAGCAGGTTGTGTTGGCTCAGCATGTGAAGTCTTGCCCTGTGCTACAGAATACCTAGTAACCAGGCAACCTCTTTGTTCCCTTCACGGTGCATGCAGCCCTCTGTGCGCAGGTGTGATTTGGCCCAAAGGTCAGACCGTAGAGCTGTCACTCATTCACTCAGGTGAGCCCAGTGAGATCAGTGTGACTCTTTGCTTGGGTACCTGTTGATCCTCAGCGGAAATAAGGGCTCAACAATCTGGCCCAGTGCTGGCAGGGCAGGAGTTGAGGAATGTGAACTGGGCTCCTGGAGAACTCAAACTTCTTGTTTAGACAAACCTTCCCCTGAAAAATCCTGCCTCTTACTGGGGAGGGAATGGAGTCTTTTGAGAAATCCTCTATGGGACAGTGGGGGCTTTTCGCTCTGAAAATCCTGCTGTATTCATTGGAGTTCCTGCTTTTAAAAATCTTCTACATTTCTCATTGGAGCTTCCTTCCTAGTACTATTGCCTTAATCAAGATTACCTTTCAAACAAACTCTGCACAAGGACCCCAATCCTGCGGCTCTTACTTGGACAAAACAGCCACTGACTTCAGGGGGCCGGTTGGTTAAGGAATGTAGAATCTGGACCCTTATTTGTGGTGACCCGCTATAGGCTAGCCAAGGGTTAAGCCAAACCTATCAACTTTAGTTGAGTTCTAGATCCAGGTTTAGACAAGTCAGGGGTAGATGAACACAAGGACACTGTGTCCTGTGAAAACAATGTCTGTTTCTCATTTGTATGCAGTAAATAACATCTATTTTACCTTTCAGCAAAGCTATCAAGTTTTCCCAACTCATCTGAGAGACCAACAAGAGCATCCAATGTCCCCACCTGTGCAAAAGACCATAAATAAGTTAAATGTACACAAGCTTGTGCAAGGCATATGCTTTCAAAGCTTTATCAGCACTGACTTCTCTTTAGCAATTATAAAACTTGGTAGAACTTTGTTCGCTTAATGGAAAATGGCAGCAGGGGCTCTTTTTAGATTTTGGAACTAAAAAGCCCATTTAGATAAATGGAAAAAATGCACACATTAGTCTCATGATCATGCACTGATATCCTCCTTCCTATTTTTGATTCCTGAATCATCACATAGAATAGACTGGATATTTCACTAATAAAATACTGTATTTTCATAAGCATTTAAGAGACTAACACATACACACAGGAACAAACTTGGTGTGGGAGGAGGAACACTATTTATATTAAAGAAATGCTTTTGAGCAATGTTTGTCTGTTTTCTTTGCTATTACCGAAGATCGTATCTTTCTCCAAGTCCAGCTTCTCCTTTTTGTATGATTCTGCACGACAGTCATAATCTTATGTTTATGACATCACACCCTGTTGCTGAATCTATTATTGTAATGTTGCCAATTCATCATAATGGACTTTACTGCAGGGTCATACCAAGAGAGAAGAAGGGTTGAGTGGAAGCAAATTCTACACAGTGTAATTAGCAAAAAGATGGTAATAAAAGTAATAGGGCTACATCTTCAGTTGATGTAAATCAGCATAGCTCCCCTGGCTTCAAAGGAGATCTATTAACTTACACCAACTAATCTCCTTTGAAGCCAAGGGAGCTATGCTAAATTACGCCATCTGAAGATGTGGCTCATAGTAGGTAACTATGTATTTGGAAAGCTGGCCCCAGTCTGAAAGTCATGCGTTGCATAAACTATTTTTCATTCTGGTGTTTTAACAGCCAGAAGGTCAGACTCTGACTCAATTTGTAGATGGTTAGTGGTTCCTCTGGATTTAGGGCCGGATCCCCAGATGTTCTGAGATTCTCCTTCAAAATGTTGCACATGGTCAACTTGGATTGCTCCCTCAAAAAAGCTGTTCCTAAATCTAGTGTAACTCCATTGACTTTGATGGAACTGCTGTAATTGAGATCAAAATAAGACTCAGAGCTTTAAAAATAAGGATTAATAATGGGGTGAAATTTGAAGTGTATCTATCTATCTATATCTCTACGAGAGATTCAGCCCATTATCATATCTGAATGCGCACACCTTGCTGTACAACTCTTAGTTTCCTCAGAGCAACATTTATCATACAGACTGTCTATTTTCTTCTTTGTCAAGTTTCTCATTAGCACACTCCTGGGTATCCATATATCTAACTACTCCCATTGCGTTAGTGAGCCTATTGTGTGTAATGGTATACTACCTTGAAGAGCATGGGTAAATGGTGAGCAGAGTGCAACAGAGATCAACCAGTGTTTGTAGAGTTTTAACTGGCTAGCCACCCCTGGCATGCATCACTCCTTGCAGACATCCTCTCAGTAAAGTAAAATGTGTGCAGGCAACCTCAGAAGACCCATTCTTTTTTCTCTCCTGATTGTCTCTGTCTGAAATCCATTTTCATTGGACTCCCTGCCTAATTCTCTTCCATTTCCCAACATAGGTACCCCCATAAAGAAAAAGAAACGGTTCTCTGTGTTCGTTATGTCACCCAAACCCTGTCCTCTCTTTCTGCTTTTACCTTGAGGTCTGGGATGAGGAATTTATTGTTGCTGGACAGGTTGGCTTTGGATGTCACTGTGTTCATCCTCTCCAGGGCTTGCAGATTTACTTTATCCCCCGGTGCAGAAATTAACCAGAACTCCGACATGCTTTTTATCTTTCTCTTCACTCCTGATCACTATTGCCACAAATAACAAGACAAGCAAAGGTCACTGTTTTAAATGTATTTCCCCTGTGAACTGAATACAGGTAGAATGAAGCACTATATAGATAGGTTATCCAAACTAACTTTATAAATAAGTCAAAAAACATTAAAGAGTCCTTGGCACCTTATAGACTAACAGACGTATAGGATCATGAGCTTTCGTGGGTGAATACCCACTTCTTCAGATGCATGTAGTGGAAATTTCCAGGGGTAGGTATAAATATGCAAGCAAGAGTGAGTAAGGCTACCCCTTTGATACTTAAAGACCGTTGTAGCTCCCTCACTTTGAAACCTAAATTGAATGTGATCTTCCCTGAATGTTATGAAAAGGCAGCAGAAGTTCCTCCTCTCCCAGAGTTGTTTCATCTGGTTTCTGGAGAGGAGGTTTTCGTTAAAATAAATCTCCATGATAGTGCACCCTCCTCTATCAGATTTAAGTATCAGAGGGGTAGCCGTGTTAGTCTGAATCTGTAAAAAGCAACAGAGGGTCCTGTGGCACCTTTGAGACTAACAGAAGTACTGGGAGCATAAGCTTTCGTGGGTAAGAACCTCACTTCTTCTTGCATCTGAAGAAGTGAGGTTCTTACCCACGAAAGCTTATGCTCCCAGTACTTCTGTTAGTCTCAAAGGTGCCACAGGACCCTCTGTTGCTTTTTATCAGATTTAAGACTCTGATCCTGCTCCCACTGCAGTCAGCATCTATGGGGCAGGGAAGGAAGAGTGAGCCTTTTGTAGGTTGCAAAAATCCAAATGTAATATGTGTTTCTGTTTGTTAAACACAGTCTCTTAAAAAACTTTAATACCATGGTGGTTGTGTAGAAAAGGAAAAGTAGACTGTAAAATGAGCTTTGTGTGCTTTCAGGCAGTCAGAAAATGCTACTGCCATGGTGATCAATTTCCACAATTACATTACTTATGTACAGAGAAGGGAGATGGGGGAAACCACCCTAAATGGTCTCAAATCCACAGCGTAAAGAACACGTCAGTAAATACAATATATTTAGCAACTAATAAGGCAAACTGCAGAAAAAATAGAGAGGAGAAGGAGAAAGTACATTATTAAACAGTTCAGAGTAAAGGAACAGCTGGGGTGGATGGGAAGAGAATTTCCCTCTCTGTCACACAGAGATTGCTGATTTTTTTCTTCTTCTTCATAAAAATACCTTAAAAGAACCTTCAAATAACATTTCCTGATTTAGGTTTCTTTGCCCATCTTCACAGGTTGTCCTAGGAGGGACATAACTAGTTTGATCATTTAGGGCTTAATCATTAATTATTTGTGCACACACACACACACAGCTCCTTGGGAATTTGGGGAGCACAAGAATTGCACGATCAGCCGTTAGAGTATAAACTCCTTGAGGCACAGCCAACATTTACTTATATGTTCTGTACAGAGCCTAGAACGTTGTGGTAATTACTAATAAAATACAACTGTTGTAATTTGCCTCACATTTAAGATTCTGAGACGAGGCACTAGAGAGACTCGGTTACACAACACACTAAATCACTTAAAAATGATATAAAAGACCCAGGGCATAAATCATTTCCCCAGCTCACAGACAGACACTATAGTTCAGTTGCTTTGTTTCTCTTACCTTGTGCTGGATGGAAGTTTTCATTCCATGGGAGAATAAGCTCTGATGCTCTGAGCCCCTGCTGGTGAGAACGATGGCTTGTTCTGGCTAGCTACTCTGGGCAGTTTGCAAGGGAGTGAAGAGTTTCAGGCGTAGTGTCAGACACAGCTTCCTGCAACTGAGTATGCGCCAGCGGTCTGAGCATGCTCAATAACATCTTCTGAAGGCACTGCCCTAACTGTACCTTTCTTTGCTATCAGAATGGGAGGGGAAGGATGGGCAGAACTTGTGCAGGGAGCAGGGCCGGCTCCAGGGTTTTGGCCGCCCCAAGCAGCCAAAAAAAAAAAAAAAGCCGCGATTGCGATCTGTGGCGGCAATTCGGCGGGAGGTCCTTTGCCCACCGAATTGCCGCCGAATACCTGGACGTGCTGCCCCTCTCTGGAGCAGCCGCCCCAAGCACCTGCTTGCCAGGCTGGTGCCTGGAGCTGGCCCTGGCAGGGAGGATAAACAGGTGCAAGGAGGGGATGGAGAGGGACAGACAGGCAGAACTGGGGACCTGATGAAAGAGCTGAGTCCCTGGAAAAGTAGCAGAAGGGAAAACCACACGAAAGGAGACTTGATTCAGGGAAATATTTTACACATACAAAATCCCCAAATCTTTTATAATTCTCATATGTTTTTGGTGTTTAAAAGAATTCCTTGTCAGCTTCTGTAGATGCAACATGTCTACATATAACCTCATGGCAAATCACAAATTCCTTATCTGCTGTTCTGATTGCCCGCATACTACTCCATTCCTTGGTCTCTCTCCACTCTTAATATAGTTTCACACCTAAATGGTATTTTTATGACTTACTGTCCTGAACTAAGGTAAATGATGTGCTAACATTGTGCTACTTATTGTTCAAATAGCAAATAACCACAGATATTAATAACATGCTAGTAGCTAAGCACTTGCATCTTTGTGTTTTTTTTTATTTTAATACTTCCGATGTTCTGACTTTGTAATTTTATAACTTTTTTTCTACATTTATTTCTGTTCTGGGTTTCCTGCATTGCTTTCATGATTTTTTTTCATTCCCTTTGGTCCACTCATGAAGATTGCCTTTCTTAACTGTTATTTTGCCTTTCTCTTACTTGTTTTTTCACATCAGCACTTGTGTGTAGAATTTATTCTTCAAATATTCAGTAAGAGCACTACACTATCATATCTGAGGAACTGTCCCAGGCTGAGGTGTCAATAGAGGAAGTTCCGGAACAAATTGATAAATTAAACAGTAATAAAAGTCACCGGGA
Organism: Malaclemys terrapin pileata; assembly: GCF_027887155.1. Classification (NCBI taxonomy): domain Eukaryota; kingdom Metazoa; phylum Chordata; order Testudines; family Emydidae; genus Malaclemys; species Malaclemys terrapin. Next base: position 178,697,082 of record NC_071507.1, on the reverse strand, counting down.
CCAGATGGTATTCACCCAAGTCCTGAAGGAACTCAAATTTGAAATCGCAGCACTACTAACTGTGAAATGTAACCTGTTGCTTAAATCAGTCTCTACATACCAAATGACTTGTGGATAGCTAATGTAATGTTAATTTTTAAAAAATGCTCAAGAGGTGATCGTGACAATTACAGGCCAGTAAACCTAACTTCAATATCAGGCAAATTGGTTGAAACTATAGTAAAGAACAGAATTATCAGACACATAGATGAACACAATATGCTGGGGAAGAGTCACTGTGGCTTTTGAAAAGGGAAATCATGCCCCACCAGTCTGTTAGAAGTCTTTGAGGGGCTTAACAAACATGGACAAGGGTGATCCAATGGATATGGTGTACTTGGACTTTCAGAAAGCCTTTGACAAAGTCCTTCCACCAAGGGCTTTAAGCAAAGTAAGCACTCATGGATAAGAGGGAAAGTCCTCCCATGGACCAGTAACTGGTTAAAAGATAAGAAACAAAGGATAAGAATAAATTATCAGTTTTCACAATGGAGAGAGGTAAATAGCGGCGTTCCCCGAAGGATCTGTACTGGGACCAGTGCTGTTCAACATATTCATAAATGATCTGGGAAAAGGGCTAAACTGTGAGGTGGCAAAGTCCATCCCTTGTCGCCCAGTCCCACCTTCTGGCAAACAGAGGCTAGGGACACCATCCCTACCCATCCTAGCTAATAGCCATTGATGGACCTATCCTCCATGAACTTATCTAGTTCTTTTTTGAACTCTGTTATAGTCTTGGCCTTCACAACATCCTCTGACAAGGAGTTCCACAAGTTGACTGTGCATTGTGTGAAGAAATACTTCCTTTTGTTTGTTTTAAACCTGCTGCCTATTAATTTCATTTGGTGACCCTTAGTTCTTGTGGTATGAGGAGCAAATAACACATCCTTATTTACTTTCTCCACACCAATCGTGATTTTATAGACCTCAATCATATCTCCTTAGCCGTCTCTTTTCCAAGCTGAAAAGTCCCAGTCTTATTAATCTCTCCTCATATGGCAGCCATTCCATACCCCTAATAATTTTTGTTGCCCTTTTCTGAACCTTTTCCAATTCCAATATAGCTTTTTTGAGATGGGGCGACACACAGTATTCAAGATATGGGTGTACAATGGATTTATATTGGGAGAACTATGTCTCTCAGGATGTAGAAAAATCAACCCTCCTGAAATGTAATTAAACTGACTTAATCCTCAGTGTAGACAGTGCTAGGTCAAGGGAAGAATTCTTCCATCGACCAAGCTACTGCCTCTCACGGAGGTGGGTTACCTATGACAGGAATACCCCTCCCATCACTTTAGTGTCTACACTGAAACACTAAAGCGGCGCAGCTTCAGCTGTGCTGCTGTAGCCTTCTAAGTGTAGACATAGCAAAGTGTGGTGTACTGCTTTAACTATCCAGCCTAATTAAATCAGTACAACTTTTGTGTGTTGATAGCCCTTAGTGATAGCATTACAATAGCATTTAAGACCCTAACTGTGATTGAGACCAAAATATGTTAGGTGCTTCATATACATTAGAGACAATTCCTGTCCCAGAGAACTCACAGTCTAAATAGACATGACAAAGAGTGGGAAGAAGGAATTATCTCCATTTTGCAGAAGAGCAACTGAGGCACAGAGAGACTAGTAAACTTGACCAAGCTCAGGCCTTTCTATGGCAGAAATAGGAGGAGAGGTTTCCCTACTCTTACTCAAATACTGTTAATAAAACTATGTTTCCTTCCTCATCTTTTTTAGGATCATTTCCCTCAGGCAGAAATGTTGGAATAAAAGACTTGAAAAGGGACCAACCACTCTTATTAGGTCAGAACTTGGACATTAATATGTGGTACAGCATCAATTTAAAGTGGCTTATGTTGTTACATTTTGGACTTGTCTGTGTAGATGGGAGAAAACCTACGTTATAATTATGTTACAATCTTGACAAACTATTTGATAGCCACACTGGGTACACTGCTTTGCCTGGAGGCATCATGATAGCTGTCCTATTTTGGCATATTTAAGCCTCTTTTAAAGGTGGCATAGTGTACACACTTTTGTTCTACTGAATGACACAAATATGGGAATGATCAGGCCCTAAATGGCAAATAACCCCAGAGAAGACTTAATCTTCACATCAACTCCTGAACACTTTGAAGAGCTTCTTTTCAGTCAGGAATTTAGCAAGAACACATTTTATTTTTTATATATTTCTACTTGGATGTGTCTGCACTCAAGTAGATCATAGAGACCTCTGTTTTCAAGATCAGCCTAGTATAGGAGCTTTGAAAGACTGAAATATAACAGCACATTTTAGTACCAGCAGCAGCCATTTTTCCAGTGCTATTAAACATGATTGCAAACTTGAATTCCTGCACCTGAATGTTAATAGTGATTGGACATTCTGGGTATCAAACTCTTTCTGTGGAGAGGACTGAACTGCATTTTTAAATATGATCTATGTGCAGGGGCATATACTAACCTTAATAATATAAAACAGATCTTTCACATGACAATGGTTCACTTGTACATTCAGATATCCTAATTACATGCAGTCATGGTAAGCTATTTATTGAAAGAGAAATACCCTGAAGATTAGACTCATTAGGAGACTTTATCACTATTGAGATGAATACGGAAGGGATTGTCTACATGGGGAATTTTACCAGCATAATTATACTGGTGTAACTCCCAACATGCATGCTTATTTTGGAATAAGAGTGTTCACATGGAGAGTTATACCAATATACTTATACCCCTTATGGACAAGCCCTAAGGTCTGGTCTACACTAGAGTTAGATCAACACAAGGCAGCTTACATTGACCTAACTATGTAAGTGTCAACATTTAAATTTCACTCCTGCTGATATAATTGCCCTGCTATACCAACTTAAGAATCGACCTCCACGAGCAGCACAGAGTCAAGGTTGATGTGGTTAGGTTGATGCAAAGTCAGTGTAGACACTACATTGATTAGATCGACTGTTACTGGCCTTCAGGAGTCATCCCATAATGCCCTACATTCACAGTACAATTGATACAAGTGCTCCTGGTGAGGACGCACACTCGCCAACACAAGAAGCAAAGTGTAGACATGCCCAAGCAGTGTAATTACTGTGGTACCTGTATGCTGATATAAATTAGGTCAATTTAATTTTGTAGTGTAGACATAGCTTAAGTCTTACATCTTTACAATACTGTGTCACTCTATTTCCTGCTGGAGTGAACTGAAGCCGGATCAACAACCACTGGTTTCCAACCTGGGCTCCTTGATCTAACTTTTTTTAAAAATTAAACCTTATGGTTGCAAGATTACATCTGGTTACATTTTTGAAGGTTAACAGACAACCTGAAAAATAGCTCACACTAAAGTGTGAACTGCTCTATTTATCTCACTAGGTGTTAACTCTGAAGCATAATTATGGCATTTACAAGTTCACCAGTGATCAAAGCACACAAGAAAGAAACAGAAGTTGCACTGTGAAGTTCTGCAGTATTTTGTTGTAGTATCAGGAGTGGATAGTGCTGGAATTGTAGAAACTGATTATTGGGAAAGTAATATCACCCACATCCGATTTGACCTCTGGTTTCTAGCAATTTGCATGTCAAGTACGCTGATCTCTTTCCTCCCTGTACTTGGCTTGTTGTTTAAACTCTTGCAGACACTTTGTTCAGGTGTCAAAAATTTCCATTACTATTTTCTCCTCTTATCTAACTGTTCCTTCAGTGGGTACTTTCAGCTCATGATGTCAGGCTCCATAGCCCATTTCTTAAGTTTTTCAAAAATGTTACTGTGTGCTTTAGTCCACCCTGCCCCTCACACTTGGGAGGAGCTGCCTGTAAATATCCACAAGGCTAATTCATTATCCCCCTTAAAACTTTCCTGTTCTGTGATACCTAAAAAAACCCCTGACAACAGTAAAACTATTAGTGGCCCGAGGACGCTGAGCAACGCTATCTCCTGGCCTCCCAGCTGTCATTTCCTCTTAGATTGTAAACTCTGTATGGCAGGGACCATGCCCTTGGTCTGTGTGCATTTGTACAGCCCCTTGCACCAGGGGCTCCTTGGCCCTGCACCAATACAAACAACGAGACAGACAAGCTGCCGTTTCCTGACTCGCCCCTCTGATCCCAGTGACTTATCCCCTGCTTCGCTCCAGCTTCGCGCTCTCAGTTACCGCCCTCCGACCCCCCATTAGCGGGCTTCCCCCGCTCCTACCCCGGCCTGGCTCTGACTCATAGCGCCCTCCCCGCCCTCTGGTCTCCCCTGCGGGCCCAGCCAGCCCCAGCTCGGCGAAGCGGCTCTAGCCACTGCTAGCGGCTCAGGGCTCGGGCCCGCGCGGGAGTGGCCCCTCCCCACTCCTCCGGCCGCGCCAACGAGGCCCCGGCCCGCGCTGCAGGCACCAGACAGCCGCTAGCGGGGAGGGTCCTGCCCCGCGCTCTGCGGCCAAAGCCGCCACTAGGCCTCCCGTGAGAACAGGGGTAGCATGAGGAATTTGGAGTACCACGACCTAACGGCTACTTTCCGGCCCCGGAGGGGGTCACTCGTCACTACCGGGTCAAAGGGCAGCCGGAAGTCACGGCGCGTGGGATTCGTTCCGGGTCGGGGATTCCATCGCGTACACTGATTTCCGCTTGGCCGGCCACTCGGCAGCGAAGCGAGAGTTGCGGCCGGGAGCCAGAGAAGGCCGCAGCCATGCAGGTCTCCAGCCTCAACGAGGTGAAGATCTACAGCCTGAGCGCGGGCCGGAGCCTCCCCGAGGTGAGAGAGGGCGGCCCCCGCTCCCCCCCGCTGCCCGCAACGGGCCCCGCCGGGATCCCGGCCCCAGGCACTGCCCCAGCCCCTTTCTCCGCGGCTAGGGGGTGGGGCGCAGTCGCTGTTCCCGCTTTGGGGGCGGGAGCTGCACGGAGCACAGCACTGCTCCCTCTCATTTCCCCGCCTGGGCGCTCCCCTCCTGGCCAGGCGCACGTCTGCTGGGGAGGGGGCGCTCTGGTTGGGAAGACGGTTGCTGACTGTGCGTGAAACTGACACAGCGACGGTGTTTCTTCTAAAAGTGCTGCAGCTGCCAATTTGGGGATGTGTGTTTAGGCATATTTTTCTGTCTCTGTCAAGTCTGTGCCTGTCCGGTTGAAGATCCGCTTGAATAACAGGCGAAACGGTGAACGTTTCTAGACAAAAACTGCTGACAAATGCACAAACTAGGGGGAAAAAAACTCCCTAGATCAGTGGTTTTCAACCATTTTTCATTAGTGGACCCCCTAAGAAATGTCCAGTGGAGGTGGGGATTGGGGCTATGTACCTACTACAGTTTAAGCCCGTATAAGTTATGTTGCTCTGGTGTGAATAAGCCCACCCCCCCTGAGCAAAGTACATTACACCAACCTAAGTATTGGTGTGGACAGTGCTATGTCCCGACGATATAGCTGCTACCACTTGCCGGGGCTGGAGTAATTGAGTTGATGGGAGAGCTCTCTCCAGTCGGTTTAGAGCGTCTGCACTAGCAGTGCTACCGCGGCGCAGCTGCAAGCTCTGTAGTGTAGCCATAATCTGTGGACCCAAAGGGGTGTGTGGACCAGAGGTTGAATGCCAATGTCCTAGTGCTTTCTTGTCTAGTCTCTCTTAAGGATCTGGGATCAAGGTTTCAGCAGCATTCAGAAAGAGATTACACCTGTGTACAGATAATAGTAATATCCAGAGTTATATTAGTAAAAACTCTAAAAAGTAAATGTTTATGGAGGGATATAATACCTCAGGCTTCAGAGATTAAGACAACCTCCAACTATTAGATGTTGGGGAAATGTGACCTGGGGTAGATTATCCCCTTTTCTATGCCTTCCTGCGGGGTGGCTATTTTGCACCTCTTCTAAAGCTTCTGGTATTGACTGCTGTTGGTGGTATGATACTAGGTTAGATGGACTTGTGGTCTGATCCACCTCTGCAATACCTCTGTTTATACAGATGTTATAAATAGTGGTAATGTCTTAAAAATTGGGTTTTAAGTTGATGGCGTCCCCTTAATATTTTTGTCCGTGTCTCACACTGATATCTGAGAAACATAGGAATAGGACAAAGTGAAGAAAACTGAAGAAAAAATATTTTGTCTCCTCACAAAATTCCAATAATTTTGAGTGAAGTCTGTGCTTGTTTCACCTAAATTCACTGCCCCAATAATGACCTTTTACATATTTGTGGCTTATATCATTATCCCCCACCCCGTTCCTAGTCTCTTTCTAGACTGCTGTCCTAAACCTTGGAATTGTAACCTGTAGGAATTTTTTGACTTTGATAAAAGTTGTTGCCAGTACATTAGCTAGCACATGCTAACTAATACATTTGAAAAGTTTAGTGTAGACTATGAAGTTTATATACTTTAACGCATGCTAAACTGTTAGAGTTACAGCTAGGTGGGAGCCTTGCCTGCACTAGGCTGTTAAAATGTGTTAATTAATTAACATGTGCTAACAGCACACTTTTAAGCCTCATCTAGGATGACAAAGCTGTTTTTGGGAGGCTGAGAATCTTAAGATTTTATTTGGTAAAAATGTATAACTGCTCTGATTGCAAAGATAAATCTTCTGAATGTAAATAGCTGTAATAATCAGGTGAGTGTTGAGAGACTCACTAACACAGAAGTTTTCAATTACTTATTTTCTTAAGTGTGAAATTATTAAATAGCTTCATGGAAATGCTTGCTTTGCTATACATAGCACAATAAACAGAACAAGAATTAATTTGACTGTTAGATCCTAGCTTTGTTTCACTGACAAATTTGATAAGCCTAACTCGCACGGGCTTTTCCTAGCACTTGAAATTAATACTGACACCAATTATTTTCCTTTTCTTACAGTGGCTTTCCGATAGGAAGAAGAGAGCACTACAAAAGAAAAATGTGGGTAAGTTGTCCTTAACACATGCTGTTCAGTAAAAATGGGTTGCTTTTATATACCATCCTCGTCCAGAAGTAGATCAAAAAACTTTACAAACTGATTTAAGAGCTATAATTATACTTTGCTTATGTACGTAGTAGATAGTTGGCAGCCACCTCTGGATTGAAGAGGCACAGCTGTAAATTGATCTAGATCAGGGATAGGCAACCTATGGCACGCGTGCCGATTTTCAGTGGCACTCACACTGCCCGGGTCCTGGCCACTGATCCGGGGGGGCTGTGCATTTTAATTTAATCTGAAATTAAGTTTCTTAAACATTTTAAAAATCTTATTTATTTTACATACAACAATAGTTTAGTTATATATTATAGACTTAGAGAAAGAGACTTTCTAAAAATGTTAAAATGTATTACTGGCACGCAAAACCTTAAATTAGAGTGAATAAATGAAGACTTGGCACATCACTTCTGAAAGGTTGCTGATCCCTGATCTAGATTATGGGGTCAAGAACTAAATTTTCTCATGTGCAGTATTGTACAGTTGACTGTATGAATTATGGGTTGTTTTTGAATTCCTATAAAGCATCAGGTGTTGGCCACTGTAGGAAGTGGGACAGAATATATGCTGGACCCCTTTTACATATACATTATGACAAGATTGTATCTACATCAGAAATGTGACAATTATGATCCTCAGGGACAATGCAGCTGCTTATACTCACATTTCTCAGCACCAAGTACTGATATCAGAGCATTCTTTTCCGGCAAGAAGTCCTGTCACCAAGATCTGTTGTTCAACTCAAAATATAAAATCTGCATTTTAATTAAAGCCTCCTCTTCTTTTCCCAGACTCTATGCTGTTAAAAAATGCCCAGCAAACAAAAAAAACCTGCAGACAAAAATTCCTACCCATGCATAGTCATGCTTTTCTGCCTAGAGATCAGGAGAGAAACAAAACACTTTTTTACTCTGGATTTTTATGCCCTTTTGGTTTTGGTATAAATACCATAGTGATAACTGCCATATGGAAAGCTAAAATAGATGTACAGTATATTGGGTTTTATTGCATGACTCCATAACAGAGGGCAATGTGATACACTGTACCAGGGTTTCTCAGACATGGGTTGGGACCCAAAATTGGATCGCCAGAATATTTCAGAGGATCGTGTGAAAACTCCTGTAGCTACAGTCCTGTGGGGCTGGTTGGTCTGCCTCACTGCTCCAGGAAACCTCTGGGGTCCCAATGCAACTCAGGTTAAGCCCAGCCTGTCCTGATGACGGGAGTTCAGGTAGGCCATATTTGAGTGAGTGGTACAACAACCCCATGAGCCAGGTCAAAACTCCATTCACACAAATTTGGTCTAGTCAGGGTGGCGAGGCCAAACCTGAGTGGCACTGCAACCCCGGAGTGGAGAGCCATGCCCAGCCAGCCCTACAGCACAGGAGCTGCAGGAGCCGCCACTGTGGGGTAAGTGCTGGGCAGGATCCAATTGAAACAACCCTAGGGCCTCCAACCCTAGATTATTTACTGGGTCGTGACAGGCTATAAACATTTACAAATGGATCCTGAGCCCAAAAAGCTTGGGAACCACTGCACTATACATTGTCTCAGCTATGTAAGGTAAAATGCTATTTAACACACTTTCTGTACTATAATTGTATTAATGTACTATAACTGAAGTGGTGTGATTTGTTCTACATTGATATAGTCTACTTCTGAAAATTCACATAATTTACTGATCTGTAAATTTATCACTCGGCATGTTTTTGGAAGCAGTATTAATTACTCCTGGGGGAATTCTGCGCATCTGTGGACTAGAAGAATTCATTTGTCTCGCATAATTTTGTATTATCCCACATAAAAAGCACTTTGCCTAATAAGTGCTGCAGTTCTGCCTTTTGCCCACCAGAGGCCACTGTGGTGCCGGAACAGCCAGCTGCCTTCATGCTGGCTGTTCTAGCGCCACAGCGGCCTCCTCTGGGCAAAAGTTGGAACTGCAGCACGTCTTATGCAAAATGTTTTTTATCTGGCAAAATACAAAATTCTATGCCCAGTGCTGCAGAATTCCCCCAGGAGTAGAGTTCATCACAGCACCCTGCCCGCGGAGCCAGGTTAAGACAGAGTGGGGCGTACAGGGCTGGGGAGGGACAGACTGGAGCATGGGCTCAGGAGCTAGTGGGGTGACAGCGTTGAGCCTGGCGGTGGAGGGCTTTAGAGACCCATGGAGATGAGGGGTGTGGGGTCAGAAGCAGACGTGCCTGACAATGAAAGAGGCTTAGGGTCAGCCAGGGTCTGCATGGGAGAGGCTTCCCAACACCCTAACAATCTCCTCCCTCACCCTCCCCACAAAGAAAAACCTCTCAGCCATACCCAACGCCCTCCAGGTTCACTCCTAGGCTCCTTCCTAGGCTCCCTCAGCTCCTCCCTTACCCCTGACTCTCCCAAGCCTTTGTGCTGCTTCTGACAGGTGCAGGAAATACAGTTCTGTATTGTAATTTAAATGAATTACACAATGTTCTGTATTAATATGTCTCATAAGGAATCTATTAGTCAAAAATTTTTTACCAGAATCTTTTTTTTTTTTGCTCTGTATTGTTACATACTTTGACAGATATTTTGAAACAAATTAATAAAATAATTGTAGCTGGCTTAATTGTATTGTGTTATTTTGACAAACTATGCATAATTTTGCATAATTTTCAAAGATTCTATGCAGAATTTTTTTATTTTTTGGCACAGAATTCCCCCAGGAGTATTTATATTAAATGTTAATCACGCTTAAAATGAGGATTTTTGTCCTTTGTTTAGTTACTAATGATACTGCCTTAAAAAACTTTGCCTGTCAAACAAAAGATGTTACCAGTTTTCTTCAATAGGAATGTTTTCTCTTCAGATGTTCGCAGAAGAATCGAACTTATTCAAGACTTTGACATGCCCACAGTTAGCACAAAGATTAAGGTATCAAGAGATGGACAGTATATTATGGCAGCTGGTGAGTTAACTAAATGTTTATGTATGCTAAAGACTAAAATATTAGAAAACCTTTACCTGGATGTACCTTACTGAAGGAGAGAAGACTTTGTAGATAATTTTTAAGTGTCAATGTTTAGGTGCTTTTTCAGCTTAGTGTTACCATGTGGTGAACCTGGTAGCTCACATCATGATACTCCGTGAAGCACTTCTTTGTAGCACATGGGTATTTGTAGAATTTAATTGTTATTTTTTTGCAGATGGAGGCTACCCTTGACACTTCTATTATGTGTATGTGACTTTGGCTTTCAAAATAAGTTTTTAAAGTTTAATTGATTGAAAATCCCAGTGGCCGCCAAACTATTTGCATAAATAATGAAACCTGGTTTTGATTGTTTTTTCAAAAGTAAAAATCAGTGAAACTCTGTAAACATTTCATGGATTGGCCCAGGTTGCTGTAACCATATATTATTTAAGATGAAATATACTATTTTAAGACCTGATAGCTGCATGACTCACTTGGTGAATGAACAGTAAATGTTGTCTTTAGTTATGAATATCACTTTAATGGTAAAGTGTAAAGAAAATGTTATCTTCCTATTTCTTTCTATGGGTACTTCAGCCATTTTGGTTAAAATGCTCCTGTTGTTGTTGTTCAATAATCATCTTATTTTAAATTAATCTGGTATTCTTTAAAAGGATGGAGGCATAGTATACAACTAAACTTCACAGATATAACTGAGAATTAGTGATTTAGGTAGGCCTGGGCAATCTAATACAGTACACAGGCTTAGCCTTTCAGACCGATTAGAAGGTACTATTGTTATATCCAGTCACAGAGACCGTTATCTTCAGATTGTGTGTGGTTTTCACAATAAATCTCCAGCACCAAGGTCAAGGTTTTCAAAAACGGGTCCCTAAAGTTATGTCCCTACGTGGCTTGAGTTTTAAAAGTTGCAAGCACTCAGCAGCTACCATTGATTTCTAGGGCTGAAGGTTCCAACGGTTGAAATAACAGCAAAAGTAAACAGTGCGTACTTAAGACCTGACTGTGTTTAACTGATTGTTTTGAAAACATATTCTCTGGTTTGCTTATGTCAGGGATAAAACTGTTTTGCAGGAACATATAAGCCAAGGATCCGGTGTTTTGATACCTATCAATTATCCCTGAAATTTGAAAGATGCTTAGATTCTGAAGGTCAGTAAATTATATGGCTTTAAACTGTATATGGGAGGCAGTGTGGACCTGTAAGTGGGGCACTGAAGTGGAGTAGAGAGACCTGTGTTCAGTCATTAACTTGCTGTGATTTTATGCAAGTCACTTTTCTTTACCTCCATTTTCCCATCTGTAAAAGGGGGATAATGTTACTTAACGTATTTTGTAAAGCATTTTGAAATCTGTGGGAACTTAAATAACGTGTCTAAAGCAAAGCACAGGCTATCTGATTTACCCTGTAACTTAAGTTTGCAAGATCATAAGGTTTTACATTGCACTTTTCTTGGTAATTGTTAGATCCAAATGTCCATGTGTATCTTTGGTCAACGCAAATGGGATTTCTGTAAATTAATAAGATTGCTAGAAAGTGAGCCATCAATCCTAGATAAACATGCTTTTATGGCTGGCTGGCCTTTTACAAATTTATTTTTAAAAAAATTACAAAAAAGTCGAAATAACCTCTATCTAATCAGCTGTCAAGAAAAGCAATAAGTACAGAGTAAAAATTACTAATTTGCATACTCCTGACTTGAGTATTAGATAATGTCGTATCACTATTGCATTTTCTTCTTTCCGAGTGAATCAATCTCTAGTTAGTGTTCTAGAAAACTCTAAAAAGCTTTAATTTTTTTCATTCGGTATCAAATTTAAATCTGTAAGCTAGTTAAGGTTGTTAATTATACGTTAATTGCTTACATTCTTAATGGAATTTGAGCTTATTTGCCCTCTTTCCTATCTGAAAAGCACTTTACATGTTGTGAGTGCTACTAGAAATAAATAAATAATTTAATCTAAAAAACTAAATTAAGGTGGTATTAAAATTGTGTGGTTAAGTGCTCAAGATATGACAAAGGCAATGTTGTACTTGCAACTTTGTGCATATTTGTTATGATAACCTTTAATTTCATGATTATATCTCCATTTGTTTTAAACTTTAAACACATGTGTATAGTCTTCTAGTATGCCAGAAAAACAACAATCTGTGAAAATCATTAATTTACAAAGAACACAGTAAACATTCTCCACAACTTTCTTCAGATTAAGTACAACAGTTTAATAGTGGACTCCTGCTGGCATATAAAAGTTGCCTAAATTCACCACAAAAATTGCCTTTCTCTGACTTAACTAGCTTCTAACTAGATAGAGACAAAAAAAGATATACTTGAGTATTATTTTAAGGAAAATACATTGTTTACAAGAATGATAAAACATGACGAGGTGCTACATGTGTATCTCTAAGCTTTAGAAAAGTATATGAAGATTGTATTTGATCATGTAATTAAAGATTGCATACATAATGCATTGACGTCAATGTGAACTGCTTACATGATGAAAGTTAAGCATTAAAGATCTAGGTCAGTGTTTGTAAATCATGTTTATATAATTGATTCTTAAACTTTCTTTATTCTTCCTCCTCCGCAGTGGTTACATTTGATATTTTATCAGATGATTACTCAAAGGTATGTTTAATATTTTATTTTTGATGTCTATTGAGAAAACTGAATTATTTTAGACTTCTGTGTATTAAAGGGATACTACCAATACAAACTTTTGAAGTTGATGAGTTTAAAAAAAAAATTAAAGTCCAGCTTCTTTAAATAGCATGTTCTGACTCTTTTTAAAATGAGCTTTAAAATGTTTTATTTTTCTCTGCCTCTGTTGTTTGTATGTCTTCTCCTGAATAGTCAGGATACAGGACAAAGAACGAAACTGGCAGTTAATGCAAAGTTTTGTCTAAAATACAAAGGAAATGAAATGTGAAAAAGAAGGAAATGTCTTTACTAATTTCTTTCAGTTATAGACATTTTAGACCTCGTCTATATTTGCAGCCGTGTACAGGTTACGTGTACCTATATGCCTCAGTGACAAGCAGGCTGAGTCCACACTGCGGTGTATACAGCTACACTTAGCAGTGGAAGGTCCTCTCCCTGCTACTTCTCCCCTTTCCCTGCTGCCGGAGCCTTCAGCTTTGGTAGGGAAAGGCTCCGGCAGCAGGAAAGGGGCAAGGCAGTACACTGCTAAAAATAGCAGGGTAGATGTGGGAGGCATTTCTCAGGTGTGTCAAGAGCTATGTAGGATATATACTCCCAAGGTTCTGGTGTGTTTTTACTCGCCTAAGCAGTTCCTCGCCATCTACAGTAGTGTTTATACCCATGCTAGGGGGCTGTTCTCTACATGCCACTGTAAGTATAGACATAGCCTTAGTCACAATCATTCATAACTACAAGGTACGTACACATTTTTCAGACAGAAATGTGATTTTTCAAATTGACTGTTCCTTTAAATGTTAATTTATTTAAGGTGCTGATTGATCAGGTTATTAACATGTGCCTAACGTTAATCACCTGAGTAATTTCGTTGACATCAGTATGACTACTCAGGTGTTTAAATTTAGACATATGCTTAAGTACCTTGCTGAATCAGGACCTCAGTTTCCCTGGACAGACATTGCCATTTTATTGGATACGTAATCTTGTTGCTTTTCTAGATACAGAATGTCTAAAATTCTGCCATCTGCTAGAAAACTAAGAATAACTGTGTCTGCATTGAAGGGGAAAAGGAGGGAACTGATTCTATGAGTTACAGCAGCCTTCCACCTGCTTTCTCTCTAAAGGTACATCTACACTATGGAGGCTATACTGGCATAGCCCAGTAGTGTAGACACAGCATACGTTGACAGAAAGTGGTTTTCTGTTGGTGTCGGAACACCGCCTCCTGAGCGATGTTAGCTACATTGATGGAAGCACTCTTCTATTGACATAGCTGTGTCTACACTGGGGTTTATGTTGGCATAGCTATGTTGGTCAGAGGTGTGGTTTTTTTTTTTTTTTCATCCCTGTGACCAATGTAGCTTTCTAGACAAAGCCTAAGAGAAAATGCTGGCTATCTTAAGGACTGAAAAAAGAATTTGTGAGGTTATCAGAAGACATTTTTGTTTACAAATTAGTTTCCTGTCTGGTTACCCAAAAAAAAAAATTGTTGCTTTTTTGTGTTTAGCTGAAATTGGCAATATATTCAGATGTAGAAAAACTGTCTAGAGAACTTGTCTAGCTCCGTATTTTCCTTTTGGTATGTCTTTTTTTAAATGTTATTATCCAAAAACATACTATATAATCAATAAGGAGAAAAACTGAAAAACAGTCCAAATAATCCTACCTACTTTAAATTTGCAGTGCATTCAAGATATTTTTAATCGAAGAGGCATTACTCTGGAAGTATTTACTAATTGATGATTATATGACTCATTGTGTAGGTTTAGAAAGGAATGGTGTTTTTGCCTTTTCAAAGAAGGTTGTCTTTCCATTTGCCTCTTATCCATACCAGTAGCCAGATAGGGAAGCTGGTCTTGTCATCCAGAGGTTTTATTTTCTAGGAATAACTCAGTGGAGGCAGAAACTGACATGATGCTAAAGGAAAACGAATATAAAAAAAGTTCCACTGAGTTGGATCTATTTATTAATAAAGGAAAACCTGAGTGTTTTTTGTTCCTGTATTGTAGAGACTTTCCATAAATATCTAAAACAACAATTATTAGAGATTGAGGGAAACTTCAACATTTGTATGTCCTTCAGTTACTCTGAGTTTACTTTATGGAGGCATGACATTTGATTGTGTTTTTTTTTTTTAAGGTACATTTTGAAAAGTCTTTAAAAATTCTTTTTGTGGGAAAAGTGAAAGAGGATGACTATTCAGATTTGTTCTTGAAAATAAACTGCATCTCTGCTCGCCCTGAGAGTGATCCTTTGATGTCTTTCCCCCTTTCCTTCTGTTCGTGTACTTAGAACATGCTATTGAAGCTTAAATTGAATATGATCTCATTTTGCGTTAATCTCTTTAACTTATTTTCTGTACTGCTCCATGCTTCAGAAATTTCCTTTAGTTTTATTAGACTATCAAGTTAGAACAGAAGAGATTCTAGTTAGACTAGAGAAGAGAACTGTACTAGGCATCATTGTAAAAAGCTTAATGAAGAGCTCTTCTTAATGTGCAGCTGTGGTCAAAAGCCAAGCAAGGTGTTAGGCTGCATGAGGGATTGGATGGAGAATAATTTGGAAAATGTTATTATGCCATTATATAAATCATTGAGGTGGCCTCATTTGCAATATTAATCACCCACATTGTAACAAAATAGATAAATCGCAGAATGGTCAAGGATGTGGGAAAACTGTTGAAGAGAGATTGAAAAGATCTGGATTGTTTATGTTAGAAAGGAGATGAATAAGAGGGGACATGATGAAAGTGTATAAAATAATTAATGGTCTTGAGGATGTAGATCAGGAATTTCTGTTCTCCGTCTCATAACTCGAGAACAACAGATATTCAATGAAATTAAAAGGTGGCAAATTCAAATAATTTTTCGCACAACCTGTAATTGAATTCTGGAACACATTGCCACAGGAAGTTGTTGAGGCCAAGAATTTAGCAAAATTCAAAATAGGTTTGGACTTCTATGCAGATAACATGAATATCCAGAGTTGCTATAATTAATGGTAACAAATTGTGTGGAATGGAATTTAACCTCTAGCTTCAGGGTTTAAGTCAGTCTCTAGTTCTTGGATCACGAGACTTAATGTATGGGGTAGATTATCTTGCATCTGCCTGCTGCAGCGTTCTTACACCTTCCTCTTAAGCATCTAGTACTGGCCACTCTCTGAGACATAATACTGGACTAGATAGACCACAAGTGTGATTTCAATTTGGTAATGCCTGTATTCCTGTTAGTTGGCAGGGAACCCTTACTCTCCAGAATACCATAATTTATTCTATTTAGTGTCTCAGTCTTCACTTGAAAACATCTCCCTTTGCCAGAAGTTTAAAAGAAGTTAAAAGGCTTATACTGTAAGTCTTGTCTGCACTCTGGATTAGTTTAGCACTGGTGCAGCTCCTTGTGGGATAGAATGGTGGAAATACTAGCACAGACTGGGTACAGGTACTCTTATCTCTGTCGTGTGTCAGGACTTCCATCATTGCTAGCAGTGCTGCTAGACCAAGTCCTCAAGATTATCAAAGGTGCTCATCTGTTAGACATCTGTCCTTCCCTTCAGGGAGTGGTGATGGTAGGGGAACTGTTCATATGGGCATACAGATTTCAGACAAATGAACAGAAAACGCCACCATCATTATACAACTTTTTAAACGCATGTTGAAATTTCACTAAAAACATTGATCCAAAGGCTACAGAAATCATTTAGAAAGATTCTCTTCAAATTAATTTATCAAACTCCCCATACCCAATGAAAATAGTGAGGCAGGATCCATTTTAGTAAATGTTAGGGTTTTGATTAAAAACCTGTGAATTTGAAAAATCACTGGAGTTTTCTTTAAAGAAAACAGTGATGAGGGTGGGGAACTGGGGAGGAAACTATCAGAAAAAAACTAACCAACCCCCAAATCCTTTCTGCTTTGTGTTTTCAGATTGTCTTCTTGCAGTGTGACAGATACGTTGAGTTTCATTCACAACATGGCCGTTATTACAGGACAAGAATACCAAAGTTTGGTAGAGATTTCTCCTATCACTACCCATCGTGTGACCTGTATTTTGTAGGAGCAAGGTATTGATCCGGATGGGCTGGTCTCTGTTTTCATTTTTCTTAGGACTGGTTTTTCCAAGTATAAAATGAAGCTAAAAATATACTGTACAAATTGACAAATCCATCTACATGCCTAGTGGAAAATGCTATTCTCTAGTGAAGACAGAAAATGTTGGTGATAGAAAAAATAAGTTGTTTCATTAAACAGAAGACTTTACAAAATTAAATTCAATAACTCTCAGGAAGGGAAAATCATTCCCAAATACTAATTTGGGAATAACTCTTTAGGCAATAGTACTGCAGAAAAAGATCAGGGGGTATATTGGATCACAAATTGAATATGGGCCTGCAATGCAATGCAGTTGCAAAAATGGCTGGAGTGTATTAACAGGATTATCATATGTAATATATGGGAGGTAATTGGCTCTCCTTAGCACTGGTGAGACCTCAGGTGGATACTGTGTCCAGTTCCAGGCACCATATTTTAAAAAGATGTGGACAAATTGGAGAGAGTCCAGAAGAGAGCAACAAAAACAATAAAAGGTTTAGAAAAACCTAAAATAAATAAATAACAAACAACTGAACATGCTGAGAGTTGTTAAGATAACATGTTAGAAAATTAACACATTCCTTACCTGGGAAGGTGTAGTTTTTGGTATAGTACCAACACTTTGTTGGTGATCATTTAGAGATAAGAAGGAAGATTAGTCAGGGGATAGGAGTTTCCCTGCTCTATTCAAATTAAATTCTGAAAATTTATACTTGCTATAAAAATGAGATCTAAACAAGAATTGTCTTATGGTTTTCACTCATTTAAAATATTTAGCATTTAGAGAGAAAATAATTAACTTTAGCTTCTTTGTAGTTCTGAAGTATACAGATTAAATCTGGAACAAGGAAGGTACCTGAATTCTCTACAAACAGATGCTTCGTAAGTACCTACAGTTTATCATGTTCATTACAATTTTTTCCAGTAGGAGGAGCCAAATATTTAGCTTGCTCATTATCAATAGCACATTCCATGCACAATCCAAATGCACTGTAATGTAAATTACGGTATAGTTTGAAAGAAGCATGGTCAATTCTGAGTTCATGCTTTAAAAAAATCTTCACTCTGACAATTAGATGTGTTCAACTTATCTCTATGGATATTTTTTAATTGTCTAATCTGCTCTTTAAAAGAGATATTATGAAACTTCCTTTTGATTAATGTGCCTTCATTTAACCATCCCCAGTGCTCTTCAGTCTAGCCATCATTTTGGCTGATTTCTTGCAGTCTTCATGGCATAAATGGTTCTTGAGAACGTACTTGGAGGAGGTGATAGACTTGTAAATCATTTCAGGGAAGATTCCAAGTGCAAGAGGGGATGAGGAAGGAAACAATAAGATATTTATGGAAGGATAAGCAGGCAGTTGAGGGTGGGATTGTTGGTAGGATAGTGGTGTTGGAACAAGCATGATACAGTCTCGCATGATATTCTTATCGATAAACTGCGCAAATACAATTTAGATGGGGCTACTATAAGGTGGGTGCATAACTGGCTGGATAACCGTACTCAGAGAGTTGTTGTTAATGGTTCCCAATCCTGCTGGAAAGGCATAACGAGTGGGGTACCGCAGGGGTCTGTTTTGGGACCGGCTCTGTTCAATATCTTCATCAACGACTTAGATATTGGCATAGAAAGTACGCTTATTAAGTTTGCGGATGATACCAAACTGGGAGGGATTGCAACTGCTTTGGAGGACAGGGTCATAATTCAAAATGATCTGGACAAATTGGAGAAATGGTCTGAATTAAACAGGATGAAGTTTAACAAAGACAAATGCAAAGTGCTCCACTTAGGAAGGAAAAATCAGTTTCACACATACAGAATGGGAAGAGACTGTCTAGGAAGGAGTACGGCAGAAAGGGATCTAGGGGTTATAGTGGACCACAAGCTAAATATGAGTCAACAGTGTGATGCTGTTGCAAAAAAAGCAAACATGATCCTGGGATGTATTAACAGGTGTGTGGTGAGCAAGACACGAGAAGTCATTCTTCCGCTCTACTCTGCTCTGGTTAGGCCTCAGCTGGAGTATTGTGTCCAGTTCTGGGCGCCGCATTTTAAAAAAGATGTGGAGAAATTGGAAAGAGTCCAGAGAAGAGCAACAAGAATGATTAAAGGTCTAGAGAACATGACCTATGAAGGAAGGCTGAAAGAATTGGGTTTGTTTAGTTTGGAAAAGAGAAGACTGAGAGGGGACATGATAGCAGTTTTCAGGTATCTAAAAGGGTGTCATAAGGAGGAGGGAGAAAACTTGTTCACCTTAGCCTCTAAGGATAGAACCAGAAGCAATGGGTTTAAACTGCAGCAAGGGAGGTCTAGGTTGGACATTAGGAAAAAGTTCCTAACTGTCAGGGTGGTTAAACACTGGAATAAATTGCTAGGGAGGTTGTGGAATCTCCATCTCTGGAGATATTTAAGAGTAGGTTAGATAAATGTCTCTCAGGGATGGTCTAGACAGTATTTGGTCCTGCCATGCGGGCAGGGGACTGGACTCGATGACCTCTCGAGGTCTCTTCCAGTCCTAGAATCTATGAATTACAATTATTTTAGTTCTTCTAAGTCATTTTGTGGGACATTAAACTTTGCCCCTCTTTCTGTTCTAGGGAGAATAATGTCTGTGACATAAATCCCATACACTGCTTATTTGCTACTGGTACAGCTGAGGTAAATGTTTAAATTAACCTTTTTAAGAACTGTGGCAGTATTTCTTTCTCATTTCTTGGTGATCGTATGCAGATCATAGAAGTAAATCATAATATATAGCTGAAGAAATAATTTGATCTAATTTATTACATTAAATGTGAATTGATTAAGATGTTGGACAGCATGGCTGTTTTCAGAGCACAATGCAAACAGAATTTCTTGCACTATATTGGATGTGGAGGCACTTATGATTCCACAAGTAAACAAAGAAAACAATCATCACATTTAACTTTAAAATATAGACATATGTATAACTTAACTAGCCTACACAATTCCTGTAACTATTTTAGGATTTAACATTTTAAAGACATTCAGATCTGATCGTATTTTTTAAAAATAGAAGAAAACTAAAATGTGGCAATTAGCATGTCATCACTTAAATCCAATCCTTCCATGAGCTGTTTACCTTTGCAATCAAAGTGGATCCAGCATCCTCTATAATTTGATTTCTGGCTTCTGACAGGGCTAAATAATTGCACTGTTTAATCTTGAATTATATATATTTTTTTCATTAATTGTTTATTCTGTGTTTAGGGGAAAGTGGAATGCTGGGACCCTAGAACTAGAAATCGAGTTGGTGTGTTGGACTGCGCTTTAAGCAGTGTGACAGCAGATACAGAGTAAGTAATGATTGGCTGTTAGTGCATAATGTTAGGTCCTGATCCTGCTCTCCAGTCCTACTACACATCAGTAATCCCATCAACGCTAGAGTGTTAATGCTGTAGAATTGTCTTTTATCTATAAAGTTAGATCTCTTATTTCATTGGTCTGGTAGGCAAAGGCTAAATGCACATCAACCCAGAGCTTGTGAAGATGAACAATAGTATTTCTGAAAAATGCATGTAATTGATGTCCCCATTAGTTTTTGTATCTAATTTCTGAATATATAAACAAACATTCAGTATTTTTAGCCATTAACTATAGGCATTTTAGCAAATATTCACAGTCTTTACTAAAAGGAAAATATAATTATGAACATTGTTCTTTTCAGGATAGATGGCTTGCCATCTATTTCAGCACTGAAGTTTAATGGAGCTTTGAATATGGCTGTAGGCACATCCACTGGACAGGTAAGCATGCTGTTGAATTAACTTTGTTTGCCATAGATCTTGAGAGATACAGTTCTTGTACCAAAGACCTGGATCTTTTCAGACATTCAGTATAGTTTTTTTGAAGCCACTTTGTACTAGCGGAGGAGTAAAATATACACACACAAACTTGGCATTTGTGTTTGTATCCAAGCAAATAATACTCAACCTTAAGGTGCAGAGTAACTTTATCAAGAAGAATTAAAGAGCTACAAAATTACAGTGTAGTGATGTCCTGATGTAATGCTACAAACTCCCTCTCCCCCCTCCCCCGCCCGCGCGCACAACATCTCAATGTAACTTTCTGTTGACTCAGTAGTGTGAGGAAGTTACTGTTTTCTGTGGTTCTTCTGCTTTTCAATTCAATTTATCGTATCCACTCTCCTCCTACCCCACCTCCTGGCTATTCTCGTGAAAGGGGTTGTTTTTCATCTTTCTTGCAACTGCTCCTGGATGAAGTTAGGGATTGCCCAACTCCAGTTAATTGATTATTACTTGGGCTGTCCATGTGTAGTGCAGTGTTAGGATTTCTTCTGTACTCTATTTGATTGTAGAGCCCCAGGTTGAGTATTGTTTTTGTACGTCTGCTTTCTGAGTACCTGTTCCGGATGTTTTGAGAGAGCCATTCACCTCAATACTTGGGGTTCAGAGTCTAATGTTGGTGAATCAGAAGAATATTTAGTACTAGCGTAGCTCTGCTCATGTGTAGAACTGGATGCTTTACAAAGGTAAGTTAGCATTAGTATCCCCACTTTACATTTAGGAAATTGAGCACTGCCCAAGACCCAGTGACCGATCCGTGGGAGAGCCAGGACTAGAGTTTAAGTCTCCTGAATCCCAGGCCAGGGCTCTTACCTAGTGGACCACGTTACTTCCCATAAAGGGAATGTGAACGCTAATGTTTTCAATGGAAAGCGTGAAAATGACGTTCCCAGGTAGTAAGTTGATTTAAAAACTGCTAAATCCCAAGGGGTTTCTAAAAATATGAGTTACATATCTCACGTGAAGTTACCTTGCCTTATCACCATCTTGTGCCATAAAGGAAAAATAGCACTAGAATACACTAGACAGATGACAGCACATATAACACTTGATTTTCGGTATTTAGTGGGAAGTATGGTAAATTGGTAAATGCTTACATTCATATGTAATCATAGTACTGAAGCATCTGTGTGGTATTGGTATAAGAGATTAATTCAGAGTAAACCGGGCTTGTTTCATAAACAATAACCCGTTCAGAATTTCAGCTGCTTCTTAGTTATATTTTTACAGACTTGTCTAAACACAAAAGTTCTACCAGTTTAACCTAAAGGTGATGTTGCACAAATGTAGTTTAACCGGTACAACATTGAGTCTAAGCCAAGTCTAGGTTGAACCCTCTTGATTAGATAGTACAGGAAATTTCTGTTGTCTTTATTTTTCCAGGTTTTGTTGTATGATCTCAGATCCAGTAATCCATTAATAGTCAAAGATCACCAGTATGGCCTGCCTATTAAATCAATCCAGTTCCAGGATCCATTAGATTTAATAATATCTGCAGATTCACGAATCATAAAAATGTGGAACAAGGACACGGTAAGTCTATTAAATTATTTTTCATAATTTTGTTTGTATGTGATTTGAACTTATGTCTTATGTCTGCATTTCAATATAGTGAGTTTTTTTGCATATCCTAATTTGCTTAGTATTGTTGTATTCTGTTTGACTTTACAAATAGATTGGGAAAATCTTCAGTAAACTGTTGAGTATACAGATGCACAGACTGTTTTCAACAGATATATAGCTGCTTATAAGCCTTTTAAAAAAATAAAGGTCTAAAACATTTGTAAAATTGGTGAGATGTAAAAAAACAAAAAATACAAAATGTTTTCCTTCCTCTGTCCCTTTAGCACAAAGTCTATTTTTCCCAAAATGCACTTAATTCATTTCTAACCCCCGTGATCAACGTTCTGTAGTTCAAGGAGTCCGATGCTTATATTTACAAAACTCTGCCAGTACGAAGAAGCAGAAATTAAGCCTACTCTCAAATTGCAATTTTGCAATATGTTGTATATTGCGTTAACTGACTAATTTACAGTAGATATTTTTAAGCTTAAAAGGCAGAGAGAAAGTTGAGCTTTCAGCCTGAATATCCATATGTTACAGGAGATGTCATGTTTGTTGGGTGTTTGACAATCTCTTTAGCATTAATGCACAGATTAAGACAATGTTTTGTATGGAATTTACTATGCGCAAATTGGCAGATCCATAATAGTGCTATTGTAACTTAGTTTCATTTCAGGGTCTTCCATTATTTGCTGTTTTTCTCTTACTAGTGCTTGTATTACACTCCTCAAAGACTCACTAGCTGTTCTGCTCCTGCACTCTTCTTCTCTTCTGACTTGATGATGGACCTTATCAAGAGAAGTCACGGCCCGTTCCGTAGCTTCCAAATGCTTTATAGCCTATTTCAGTCAGTCATCTAGGGTTGTACTATTATTTCTCCACCATAGGAAATCTACTTGCCTTCACAAACACCCAGAGACCTTTTAGGTTCACCAGCTTTCTTACAGTTTTCTCTGATCACACATGGGTTGGTTGGTAACAAGCCTCTTTTCAGTAACTGTATAGTTAGTTACAAGATTTGATAAATCCTTGACTAGTGTTTAAACACCAGCGCTAGCCTCTCCATTTTTTTAATTGCATACATTTCTCTCAACGACAGTTAAGCACCATAAAGGTTAGTAGGTGGCTCCTGAGGTGGGAAGAGGGAGAGTTTCTTACCGCAGGAGGCAGTGCTGGGTTTGGACTCTTTCCTAGAGTGTGTGCCAACTGGCCCCACCTCCACCAGCTGTTGGTTCCTGAATATCTCTGGTTGAGTGCCAACCGTGCAGAGGCAGAGTGGGGTGGAGAGTCTCTGGCTTTGATACCAGAGTAGCCCCATGCTGAGACGTGCCTTCGGGTGGGGAGTGTGAGGCTTTTATCTGCTGAGATGGGGGTGGGAGAATGCTCTTCTGTTAGTCATCAGGGAAGAGACCAGAGGTGGGTGGGGTAACAGCATTCTCCTGGGAGGTAGAGGAAGCGCCTGGAAGGTAGGTGCGACTGCTGCAGGGAAGGCAGAAGAGACGAGAAATGGGATCCAAGTTTGCTCTGCTTTTGTCCCTCATTTTAGAACACTGAGGACATGTATGCTCATGCTTTTAGTGCTATGGCCCAATTCTTAGAGGCTTCTTTCTTAATGGCTGTTTTACATGTTTGCTTATAAAAGTACCTAACTGTGCTGTCTGGGTTTTTCCCCTCTTAAAATAGTCTTGCTTCTGAATCCCTCTAAATTTGCACAATAATTCTGGATACAGTGCAAAACAGGTTCTGACCATCGTGATCATTAAAGCTCACTTGGCACGTTACAGATGAGTAAGAGTAGATGTGCCATTTCTTCAATGATAACAGAAAGGGAAAGAATAATAGGAATAATTACCAGGTGGCAAGGAAGGGTATGAACCAAGTGGGTGCCAGATGGCTACTTCAGGGCTGCAGCTGCTTTTCTCTGTCCAACTCAAAAGACCAGTTATCAGAAAATTATGCTGGGAAAGTTTTCAATGAACAAGTGACCCTGCACTCTGTGCATTCGGAGAGAGGTGCTTGCAGAGAAGGGACCGAATTCCTACATTTTCAAGCAAATCCTTTACCTTTAGACATCCGCATCTTTGGTGGTAACCTAATGCTTGAAATATTTTTATATATTAGAATTTCAAGGGCTATGTTTCAATGTATTTTTTTGCTGATGTTTCTATAATGAAAACACAGACATCCACTGCTTCCCTCATTCAGTGCCCTGCCACACACGGTAATTTCATTGTCCAGGCGCCATTCTAGTTGGTAATCACATTCTTCCTAGCTAAATTCCCCCTGTAGATTCTACATATGGTTTTCTTCACTTTGTCTAAATTGATGTGTAGCGTTGCTGTGCATTGTTAAACAAGTCACATTCCACTCAAGAACAGGCTGTCTTTCAGTTATGGATGAAGTGATCGGCATATATCATGTATCGCACTTCGTGGTTGAGGATTTGAGATCCTCAGTTGAACGGCATTGTATAAATGCGAAGTGGTATTAAATGGCTATTTATGATATAGGATTATACACAGAATATACTATATACCCAGTTTTCACCTCAGTGTAAATAATTAAGAAGCAGGTTTGGCACCCTTCTCAGTCAATTTGTTAGAACAAGCAGACTCCCATTCCTCATATGCTGTCAGTAAAAGGATCCATTTAAAAATATTTAAAGGCAAAAAAATTTTTTAATTAAAAAAAAACAACAACTTGGGTCACCAACTTCTTTTAGTGCCTATCTTGCCTATCAGTGGCATTATGTGTAGCAACATGAACTGAAAATGACAAGGTTGTTGAACAACAGATCTTCCCCTTTTCTTAATGTTGTGCAGCATTGATTCCTGTTTATCTTTGTTTCTCCTGTTCTGTTCCTTTGGATACTTTTTTAAATAGTTTCCTCTTGTCTTACTTCACTATAGTGGTTTGGATGTAAACTGAGAGCTGTCTTTTTTTTGTTGTTGTTGTTGTTGTTTTCCCCCTTGATCTACTGTAGAGTCAAATTCATGAAGTGACACGAAATCCTTAAACTGCGTACTTTTAATATCATTATTAAATCGCTTATCAACCTCTATTCTGGTCTTTCTAAGTTACAACTGGATCCTTTTATTCAGACCTCTTTAATATGACGTTAATAAATTACAGGTAGTGTAAAGTTCTATGCCATGCCTTGTTTTACACACAAGAGTGGGGTGGGGGAACCAAAGCCCACACCCAACCTGTCATTTCAGCTCTCTAGTATAGATGGGTTACTTATTAAAATGAGACTACATAGAACTGGCACATTCAGACTATGCCGAAATGAGGGCTACATCCCACTTACATAAAATGGAGTAGATTGCTGACATCCCCATCTTCAATGCAGCAATTCCAAAGGGGAAATTACAAGTCCCAGCATGCAATGTTGTATTTTGAGTTGAGCAACTGATAGGCCACATATATTCTTATTGAACATCTGGTCAGCCAGTGGCTACAATGTAGAATTCCTTGAGTTGCCTTTGCCATCATAGTGCAAAGCCTTGTTTGTATCATGCCTTGCTTGCTGTACTCTTCACTATATTTTTAATTTCCATAAGGGCTACTTTTTAATCAGTTTGTTTTATTGAACTTCGTAATTGTATCATTTAAAAATCTCTTAATGTTTTCTTCCTACTATTTCAGGGGAAAATATTTACTTCCATGGAGCCAGAACATGATAT
Source organism: Malaclemys terrapin pileata (assembly GCF_027887155.1). NCBI lineage: Eukaryota > Metazoa > Chordata > Testudines > Emydidae > Malaclemys > Malaclemys terrapin. Next base: position 178,671,327 of record NC_071507.1, on the reverse strand, counting down.
CAATGATATCTGCCTTTATCCTAATTCAGGTATGTAAAATACCCTAAATACCTATTACATTCAACAGGTAAAGCACCTACTGCCTCAGGCTGTGATCTCCTTAGCTGTCATAGTGAAGGAGAGTCAGGCTTGGCTGACCTTGGTTGGTAGACTTTTTATGGAGCTTCATGTGGTCATATTTGTATCCTTCTTTCCTCTGAGTCAGTAATGAATCAGTGTGACACTATACTGTCATTCGGAGGATTGGAGCTGCTTTTGGCCATTGAAAATCCAATGCAATTTTTCATAAGAGTAGCGGTTTTAGTTCTGTGTCCAGACCAGAACCTAATTTGAGTAAGGAAAGTTTTTTTCTTTTTAAAACCGGACAAAGTTTTTTCATCAGTATTTTGACAAAAAATGACTTGTCAACAACATTTAAAATGTTTGTTTTTTGTCATAATTTCATAATTTGAACAGAGCTACACCCATGCACTGAGAGTTCAAACCCTAGCCTTATCAGGAATCTGAGAATGATCTGGAGGTATACTGCTACTGTCTGTCTCTATTAAGTGGTTTTTGACTTTTGGGAAATGTGCCCCGTTAATTTAGAAGGAGCTCTGTTTTCTTAATGATAATCAATTACATGTGCTCTGCGTAAATATGTGAGAGTGATTACTGGGTACTTGCTACTTTTCCACCTGGGGATTATTATAGCAGAGTGTCAGCATTGATTAATTGGAAGGAAGATGAAAGGATAATGTAATCATGTTTCCTGAACAATGAAACTGTGTGTCATTAAAGGAAACCAGGTCGCAGAATCATTTGGTCAAGGGGTTCCTCGTACACAGTCCTCTCATACAAGGTGCTCATATCATTGTTAGATTCTTATAACTTTGTTGGTACAGAGCTAGGGAATACAAGGGGTCAGAGCAGTGAGGAGGAATGTAGGAGGGTGTTGGAGTATTGCTGGAGGTGTGGGGGATGAGAGGGAGCAAAGGAGTGGGGGGAATAGGAGGAGAGGGGTCTGTGGCTGTGATGAGAGGGGTAAATGGAAGGGCGGTAGGGACAAGAGACTGTGGGTGTCAGGGCAAGAGGAGGGAGTGGGGATTAGGGATGGTAGGAGGGATGGGTGGCAGGAAGTGGGTGGGGGGATTAGAGGTTGGTGGCTTGTCAGCTTTATTCTCCCCTTCTGTGTTCTGAGTCCCTCTCCTTGTTCCCCTTTGTGTGCCAGGATCTGGGGAAATCTGCGGCTGTGTCGCACCCCCCCCAATGTGTGTGCTGGAATCTGGGGTCAGGGGTGGGTGGTCTGACCCTCTCCATATCGCCCCATGTGACCTGGTATCTGGTTCCCCTGGAGGATCTGAATTCCTCTCTCTGCCCCCATGTGTGTGCCAGGATGCTGGGGGGTGGGAGGACCCTGCTCCTCTGCATGGTGAACTGAGAACAAGCGTGCATGAAAAATGCACCAAGTATACAGGTTTCAGAGTAGCAGCCGTGTTAATCTGTATCCGCAAAAAGAACAGGAGTACTTGTGGCACCTTCGAGACTAACAAATTTATTAGAGCATAAGCTTTCGTGGACTACAGCCCACTTCTTCGGATGCATACAGAGTGGAATAAATCTCCTCAATATTTATTCCACTCTGTATGCATCCGAAGAAGTGGGCTGTAGTCCACGAAAGCTTATGCTCTAATAAATTTGTTAGTCTCGAAGGTGCCACAAGTACTCCTGTTCTTTTTACCAAGTATACAGTGCTGAGTCCAGAATGGGGAGCGGCAAGGAGTGTCTGTCCATCCCCTCAGAAAATGTCCCCACTGACTCCATGCCAATGCCTATACTGGTCCTGCAGCCTCTGCCCAGTTCCTCAGTCTGCACCTCCAAAACTGACACCTGCCTCTCCATGGGGAGGACTCTTGTGGCGGGAGAACCAGGTTGTTTTGGACAGCAGAGACAGACAATGAGAAGATAGCAGGGAGAGAAGGGATTAACATGCGACAAGTGCATTCTGTGGCCAGGGTAATTGTTGCTAGGGAGCCAGAGGCAGTGGAAAGGGAGACCTGGACTGTGGTACATGGGGATGCTAAGAAATTATTTTTTTTAATAAAAACAAGGAAATTAAATGTCCCCAACATCCATCATCTCAGAATTAAGATTGCCTAGTGGTGCCTTTTACCTTTCTGGAACGTGGAGAGTGGCTAAACTTCTGAAAACCAAGAAATAGAGTTACAGTAATGCGAACTTCTGAAAACTAGGAAGCAGAGTTAAGGTGCAGTCTATTACCATCTTAACTCTGACCTTGGAGTGATGCTCCAGCGTGCCCATAACATGCCCACTAGCAATCTGCCTTTGCAGTTAGTGCAGAACACTCAGGGAACAGGGCACTTGATTACTGTAGCACAGAGTTTAATACCTTATGTTTGCTAAGGCAAAACTTGTATTCAGGTGAGGGGTACTAGCCAGGAGCTACCTATACCTGCCCTGCACTCAAACACAGCCTCCTCCACAGACACAAGAAGAAACTTGCTAAATTGTACAACCCCTTCGCCCTTATGCACAGGAGTCCATCAAACACTGTACTTTCATTTACGTTCCCGGGGTGCCTTGGAGAGAGGCTCAGATCACTCCTTCTGTATATCTCCTTATATCACAACCACAGTTTTGCCAAGCTGCTCAGCTAATCCCTCCACCACTCGATACAACTACACATAACACAGTGAAGGCAGCTGGAATGCATGCAGATAATTCCCAGTCATCTCGGGGGTGGGGGTGCAGAGTTAAGGTTGTGTTGGTATGTACCTTATCTGTACTTCCTGGTTTTCAGAGGTTTAAATTCAGCCATTCGCCACATATTTGGAGGGCATGAGGCACCACTGGCCACCCTTAACTCTGCATTATCTAAGTTGTGTTAACTAAGTTTTTGGGTGTATAATATTGATTGAGTCATAATCATATTTCCATTGAGTAGAAGTCTCTCTGCCCCATCTGCTTCTGTTCATTGTAAGTTTCTAAAGAACTTGTTTTTTTTCAAACAGGCTCCATATTAATACTTCCCATTGAAAAGAGAGTTCTTTCTTATTCCAGTCTGTGAAATTTCTTGCATATAAGAAGATTAGTCTGGTCTGTGGTTTGATAGGTGTGTCTCTGTTCTCATGAAGGATGGTCAAGGCTAACAAGCTGAGACAGCAGAAACATGAATAGAAGACTTCTTTGATCAAGACTCTCCTTTTCTATTTCTCAAATTTCCCCTGTAGCACACACCCAGGTACTGTCCCTGAGACTGTTTCCTCCTCTAATTGTTGGTGGAAGCTTCCCAAAGATGCTTACCTTTACTGTCTTCTTTGAAGCATTAGGCATAATTGGTAAACTGCTTCTACCGTTCTGTCTTTGGGATTTTCCCTGTTCACTGAATGAACTGTTTTTCCTTTTCTAGTGGCAGTGAAATGCTAATGCTCCAAGGCACTGTTAATCCATGAAATCTACCATAAATCTTTCTGATTTTGTTTAGGTTGCCCGTAAACTTTTCTGGGCTTGGTTTTTAACCTTGCTACTGTGACTCTCTTGGTGTGCCAGAAATATTCAGCCCTTTTTCCATCTTCTAGAGTCTAACTGTATTGTGTATTTTTAATAAAGGGATTGGCTGGAAGGGATTATCCAACCCATAGTAATTGTGTGCCTCTATTTGGGTATACATTCTCCCCTCTGGCTACATGATGATTGACCCCATTATTCATAGTCTCAGTGGAATCTTTTAGAACATTTTTAGGTCAGAAAGTTATCTAAATTGATTGATTTTCCACACTCCCCCCTTCATGCTTTTGCTTATTTGTATTATTTAAAGGTCATTTACTTAGGAAAGTCAAGTGACAAATGCAGAAATATATTCTGAATGTCCTTACTGACCTGTTTTGTGGGGGGAAGTATTGCATATCATTTGTCACATCAAACTTGCACAAAGCCTGTTGCCAGTTCTGGGTTTGCTTAGATTTAATAATACTTGCCAGGTGTACCTCACTTCTCGTCTTCAAAGCATTTCAGTCTGCACAATACCTCTGTATGGGTAGGTATTTTCCATTTTAAAGTAGCACAAATTGATGTACAGCAGTAAACTGGCTTGTTCAACAACAACAACAACAACAACATAAATGCAATTGCCATCTGAGTCACGAGATCCTGGCTCCCACTTCTGTACTTAGACCATACCTCTGATTCCCAGAATGATGTATTCTGGATCATCACCAATACTGTAAATGGCAGTTGCTTCACTGAGACGGTCTATCGATCCCCAAGTAACAGGAAGCTAAAAATTGCTATAGATGAGGACCCTATCAACGTGAGGGAAATTTTTTCAAAAATTTCACTCCAGAATTAACATTGTTTCATCTCCACTTGTGTTGGCCACCATGTTAAGCACAGTATTAATTAGACGCCCTCTGAGCAGAGTGAGAGGACAGTAGCAGCACCTGGCAGCCCACATACAATAGGGTTCATAACAGTGCTCACATCGGTGGAGATGAACCAGTATTAGCAATAGTGGGATTTTTTTAAATAGGACAATGAGGCAGGGACAAGCAACTTACTTGGGGCGCAGTTGACAGGTTTTATTTAAGTCCTAATCAGTTCTGTTTAGATATGCTGTAGTTAGCACTATTTTTTTCTCAAAGATCTTTCATGTTTACTCAGATTGCTATTCTAATAACTGTTCCTTTTTAGTCTTATTTTAATAAAATCTGCAGTTAAATTCTTTTTTCCTAAAGTCCTGTAAAGACAATGGACTTGATGTACAAATCTGCTCTGTACTGAATAAGACCTATTTTCTTCAAACACTTCTAAATAAAATAATAAAATAGATAAGCTAGTCTCTTCTGGCCATTGTTTACACCATGTAATTGTGTCGCTCTTTAGGAATGCTGCTGACGGCCAATGAAGACCCTAAAATGAACATCTACTACATTCCAGTAAGTAATGCAAATAAGTTTGGCCCTGCTAGAAATATTTATGAAATATTGTTTTTAAAACTGTCAGCACTTTAATGTAGCACATTATCTTGTCAAATTGTTCTGTAGTAAATTTTGCATGCACACTGAATTCATTCTGGAAATCTATAAATAAGGCTTCTAGGCATGTGTAATAATTTGTAACTAAAATCTATTGCTTCATCTCCTGCTAAACTAGGTATTGGAAACAAAATGTGGTGTATTTATATTACATCATTATTTTATTGAAAATCAGCCCTGAAGCTTGCCACACTCTTAACAATTCCTAAATTGACTAGTGGCAGTGGGAAATCCAGTCAGAGCCCGAGAGAGAAAATCTGCATATTGTCTATCAACTTGTTAAAATAGATTATTAAATATAAAATGTGGAGCTTACCATCAAGGTATAAATTGTCTTCTGAAATAATTACCCTAGCATCATAGTACAGCTATAGGCACTATAGCCCTGGCCGCTGCTTTCTCGGCCATTTTAATGTTGATGGCAGTTCTTAGCACCTGGTTACCCAATGTCCTATTTGAATTGGAGCTTTTGATTTCAGAAATTTAAATATATATCATCAATCTTGAGGTATATTTTAGCCAGGCTTCTACCCAATCTCCAGTTGCTCACATACAGCTACACCTGCATTTTAGTCTAACAGATGCATGTTTGGACTTTTTAAAGTGTGTGCACATGTCTTTATCTCTGCAGGGTTCAGGTGCAAATATACATGTGAGCAATTTTACACACACAAAGGGACGCCACCTCTGAAAATAGATAGGCCTTTCACCAATCATTATATTCATGTTGGCTCTAGATCATGTATTTAAACCAAAAATGTTGGTATAGCTGAGCACAGATAGGGCCACAAAGCCTTTTCAACAATCTGGCAATGCTGCCCTTTCACAAATCTGACTTGCTCTACAGATTGGCTCCTTAATTATCATTGTTCATTTCATAATTTGTTCCTTCTGAGTCCAGCATGTAGTGTGAAAGTTTTCTGTGGTAGCTTATGAGTTATTGCAAAGTTCTATCTTTAGGAAGATTGAAACATTTTTAACATAACTTCAATCTAGTGTCCTGTCGGTGTTTTCAGTTCAATTGAACAATTTAGTGACTGTACTGCTTGTCTCTAAAACAGCTTGAAAAATCCTGAATATGTTGCAGAATCTTTTTTGTGCATGTTATGAATGTCGCATGTGCTTTACAGATGTAGTAACTTACCTATGTTCTGTTTTGATGGTGCTGGGTTTTGCAGTGACAAATCCAATGTTGTTTCATAATGAAAACATTGCATGTATGCCGCCTTTTTCACGGACAGGCATGCTGTGTTACAAAATGCTATATTAAGACTTATTTTGGCTAATTTCCTTTCCAATGAGTATACTTGTATAAATTGTAAAACAACTAAAAAGAGAATCCATTTTGTCCATCTCAAAAGTCTGACGTTTTTAAAATCCTTCTAGGGCTGTTGAATTTACAGTGTTTCTGAATGCAACATTTTGCATTATATTTTAGATATATCTGAGAAATTTCAGAGTAGCAGCCATGTTAGTCTGTATCCGCAAAACAAACAGGAGTACTTGTGGCACCTTAGAGACTAACAAATTTATTAGAGCATAAGCTTTTGTGGGGCATCCGAAGAAGTGGGCTGTAGCCCACGAAAGCTTATGCGCTAATAAATTTGTTAATCTCTAAGATGCCACAAGTACTCCTGTTCTTTTTATCTGAGAAATGTAAATCATGCATAGCCAGATGTTCCCTAGTGTCGTAGCATATGTACTTGTGTAGAGCACATATTATTCCAGTTACAGTCAGCATTTGCCTAGGTTCAAAATTTTCTCCTTTTCCCCCATTTTCTTCATTTTTCTTCATACTTTCTGGCATCCTGAGTGATGTGATGGTTCCCTTGCAGAGAGACAAAAATTGCTTTACCCTGTGGCTACTCTGAGCAGATCTTAACCTCCAAGACCCAGCAACTTGCTGTTCTAACTAGTCCAATTTTCCACAGGCAAGTTTTCTGACTATTCTGGGATTGGTTTGAGCCAGGATTCAATTTTACCAACAAAGAAGGGCTTAATTTATTTATTTGCTGCAAGTTAGGCATGAATACTGCTTCAGATGTCCTGTCTTTTTGAGATGCAAACAAGAGCTGATTTATTATCCTTTAGTTTCACAACCAAATAAATGCCAGCAGAAAGGGCTTACTAATGTACAAGGCAATGTTCCTTCAGAACCTTTGGGGATAGTTTAATGTGCCACACTCAAATAGAATCTGTTCAACTGATCCTGTCTCTTAATTATTTAGCGTGTGCATAGTCGTCTAGCCAAGCGATGGCATCTTCAGTTGCGTGATGCAGTCCTTCTAGGGCAGTGCTGAACCTTGGCAGCAGGCATTCATCGACAATGTGCGTCATAGTCTGTGTTGCGCCGCAGCTGCACAAAGGGCTGTCACGAAGGCCCCAGCGATACTGGTTGGTTGCACAGAGACCTTGCCCGGTCCGGAACCTGTTCAACAGGGACCATTGGCGACAGGGCAGGTCAGAACCAGGCAGGCAGATTGTGGGGTCGGCGATGAGGGACTGGTTGGGGATTATAATAGATATCCATTCCTATCGCCAGAGTGTTTCCACCCGAACATCCTGGCGTGGCGGATGAGACCATAATGGGCAACGTGACAGCAAACATGCAGCTGGTGATTTTAAAAGGTCATTGTGCAGTGGGAGGTTTGGTTTGGCATGTGCTTTCTCCAGTAACTTGCCAGTGGCAACCTCTCGTCTGATATGAGGAGGAGCAATATTGCTCGGAACTGGAAGCCATAGAAGTGGAGTTGGACGCAAGGTGCTGGAGATGATGTGCATGGTGGCATGTATCCACGAGTTTGATGTGTGAGGCTCGACTCCAAACTGGTGCGCAGTACTCCACCACCAAATAAGAGGTGGCAAGAGCTGACATCCACAAAGTTGGAGCAGGGGCACCCCATGACTAACCTATCAGTTTGCTCAGATGGTTGTTTCATGTCTTAACTTTAGCTGCTGTTGTCTTCAGGTGTCTCTTAATGCCCTATTGTACTAGTAACAATTTAAGCTTTTTGAAGCCTGCATAGTGGAACAGCTACAGGCAGCTGTTTTGGTGATGGTCAGGGAGCATTTGAAGGGACTCTGTCTGAGAGGTTCATCTGTGTAATGCTTTGGTGCTATGCCTGCAACTGTTAAAGCAAATTTAATGTTCAGGGAACAGACAGAATAGACAAACAATGTTATGGAGAGACTCTGGCATCTCCATTCTGAAGGCTAAAACTAGATTTTTGACTGTACTGCTAATTTTAAGATTTAGGAGTTGCAGAGATAGTTATGGAAATACCTATAAATAACCCAGTATGCCTCAACCTTTAGCGCAAAGTTCATTACTAATTGGGCAAGGTATCTGAGATAGAAGAGTTTGTTGCACTGCACTACTTAACAATGAAAATTAGGGCTCACTTGTGCCATATAGGCACATACCTATTTTGTGGGGAAAGGGGATAACATTAGGGCCAACTTTCTAAACATACAAAGCCGAACACCCTTGCCCACACCTCGCCACGCCCTGAGGCCCCGCCCCTGCTCACTCCATCCCCTCTCCCTTTGTCGCTTGCTCTTCCCCACCCTCATTCACTTTCACTGGGCTGGGCAGGGGGTTGGGATGTGGGAGGGAGTGAAGGTTCCAACTTGGGGTGTGGGATCTGGGGTGAGGCAAGGGATGAGGGGTTTGGGGTGCAGGAGGGGGCTCAGGGCTGGGGCAGGAGCTTGGGGTGCAGGAGAGGGTGCGGGCTTCGGGAGGCACTTAACTTAGGCTGCTCTCAGAAGTGGCCGGCATGTCCGGCTGTTAGGCGGAGTCATCAGAGGGATCTGCATGCTGCCTGCGCCTGCAGGCGCCACCGTTGCAGCTCTCATTGGTCATGGTTCCTGGCCAATGGGAGCTGCAGAGCCGGTGCTCGGGGCGGGGGCAGCGCACGGAGCCCCCTTGCTATCCCTGCACCTAAGAGCCAGACATGTCATTGCTTCCGGGAGCCGCATGGAGCCAGGGCAGGCAGGAAGCCTGTGTTAGCCCTGCTTTACTGCTGACCAGCCTTTTAGCGGTCCAGTCAGCAGTGCCGACCAGAGCCGCTAGGGTCCCATTTTGACCGGGCTTTACATTCTAAACCAGACACCTGGCAACCCTAGATAACATTTAGTCATGTCCCAAAGGGAGCACAGAGGCAGGATGCTTTCAGGAGCTCCCTGGTACACGAGCGCATAGATGCTGCTACACTCAGATATGTAGCGGGGATAGTCATGGATATACCCCATCGCCACCCCTTTTGGGGTGCAGCATCTACCCCCAGAATAGTTGTAAGGGAGCAGTGCCTGGGCCCAGAGACTGCAGTTCTGTCAAGGCCTTGTGCAGACCTTTTAATGGTTCCTTACTCCCTCCCTGCACTGCATAAAGGCCAAGTGGAATTTGGCCCTTGATGAGATGTTTTAGTTTTATTTGGCTTATATGTCAAAGGGCCTGGCCTAGAAATTCCATTCTTGTTTTATTCTGTTGGCCTTAATGAGGGCAAGTGCCTCTGAAGTGTATTGGGCAGTTTGGCAGCAGCTTAATAGTTACCTACAGCTTATGCAAACATTCAGAATCTGCATCCCATCAGCCGGGATGTGTGCCTCAGGAAGCTGGAAATCAAAGGTATGTGGGCTTTGGGATATTTGAAGGCTATTGATGTTAAAAGTGTGCACTGAGCCAGTAGTGTACCCAGAGACTGCTGCCAGGGAAATGAGGAGGAAAAACTCCGTCAGGGCAGGGAGGTCCAATGGACTGAGATCTGAAATCGGAAACAGGAACTCTTTTGCTCTAATTGCAGCTGTCAGATAAATTGATTCATAGGTTTTAAGGCCCGAAAGGACCATTGTGATCCTCTAGTCTAGTCTGTCCTCCACTTATGTAATGCCATCTGTTCAAGGATTTCAGAACCCCTGATATAAGTATTTGAGAGTCTTAAATTATCATTGAGGTATAAAAGCTTTCGTATCGACATTTAAAAATGAGATGTTGAAATTGAGTCTCTGAAAGGTCATATGATGAGTACATAGGGACAACCAGGGTTAGAATCCAGGTCTGTGTGTGTTTCCACCTACAAATTATGGATATAAGATTGCTGACATGTAAATCGTCAGGGCAGCTCTGTGAGGCAGATGTTTTACCATTGAAAATGGGAAGCTCTATATCAGGGGTAGGCAACCTATGACACGCGTGCCAAAGGCGGCAAGCGAGCTGATTTTCAGTGGTACTCACACTGCCCAGGGTCCTGGCCCCCGGTCCAGGGGGCTCTGCATTTGAATTTAAAGTTAAATGAAGCTTCTTAAACGTTTTAAAAACCCTATTTACTTTACATACAACAATAGTTTAGTTATATATTATAGACTTATAGAAAGAGACCTTCTAAAAACGTTAAAATGTATTACTGGCACGTGAAACCTTAAATTAGAGTGAATAAATGAAGACTCGGCACACCACTTCTGAAAGGTTGCCGACCCCTGCTCTGTATTATGGAGGGATAACAATCGCACCACATTTGAGGTTTTGACCAGTTTTCTGTTTAACACAGTCTTTACTCCTTGATGTTGCTAAAATTACATTAATCCACCTGCAGCTTCTTGTGTGGTGTAATAAAATGACTGTGTGACTATATCATTCTCCAGCTGCTAGCTCAGAGCAGTCATAATACTGCTACAGCTCCTGGAGATTGTCATTTCAGTTCTGGAGCCAAAGGTCCTGGATTCCCATCCCGGCTGGTGACTGTGTTATACGGGTGAAATATGTGGGATGTTCTCAGTATTCTTCCATTTCATAAGTTTTGTTTTGTAAGGTTTTGGAGCAATTGTATAAGGCTTGTCTTAGCTGACAATTTGAAAAAATCAGTGTGTTGTACATTTAAAAAAAGGTCTTAATGTTTTCGTACCTTGAAACTGAAGCAGCTGTGCAGATGCTAATCTGACAGATGCCTGCCTACATCATAAGTTAGTGCTGAATGGTTAATTGAGATCAGAAATCCAGTTACAAATATCCTGGAGTCCCTGTAAGGAGGAACAGTTCATTCATAAATTCTAAGGTCAGAAGGGACCATTGTGATAATCTAGTCTGACCTTCTGTATAATACAGGCCATAGAACTTCCCCAAAATAATTCCTAGAGCAGATCTTTTAGAAAAACATCTAGTCTTGATTTAAAAATTGTCAGGGATAGACACTCCTCCACAACCCTTAGTAAACTGTTCCAATTAATTACAGTTAATTACTGTCACCTTTAAAAAATTTGCCTTATTTCCAGTCTGAAGTTTTCAACTTCTGGCCATTGGGTTGTGTTGTACCATTCTCTGCTAGATTGAAGAGTCCAATACTAAATATTTGTTTCCCATGTAGGTACTTACAGACTATAATCATGTCACTCCTTAATCTTCTCTTTGTTAAAATAAATAGACTCAAGGAGCTCAATCAGTATAAGGCATGTTTTCTAATTGTTTAATCATTCTCCTGGCTCTCCTCTGAATCCTCGCCAATTTTTCAACATCCTTCTTGAATTGTGGGCATTGGAACTGGACACCGTATTCCAGCAGTGGTTGCACCAGTGCCAAATGCAGAGGTAAAATAACCTCTCTACCCCTACTCCTGTTTATGCATTCCAGCTCTGCCCTTTGCTTCCCCTCCCTTCCACTCCCCTCCAATAGCTAGATTTCACGGTGGAGATCTGATTTCATGGTCCGTGACGCGTTTTTCACAGCCCTGAATTTGGTAGGGCTCTAGCAATTATATTGCTCCTGGTGGTCTGATCTATGAACCAAGCTCATTTATGTGTTGAGGTCAAGGCTGAAGTAGTCTGTGCAGGTGCAAAGTATTGTGCCTCTTTGATGCTATGGAACAGGTTCCTGCAAGTTATCTCTGCTGAACAAAGTGCTAAGGAAGGCAAGGGGCTGAAGCTGTTTAATACTGATGCCTCGAAACTGGATACACTGACGAACGCAATCCTTGCTTAAGTATCTCGAGGTAGACTGACTCTCATGTCCCAGACTCAAAGACAACTGATGTGGGGTTACATACTTATACCAAATCTGGAAACTCTAGTGTATTGGTTTGGTTGTTAAAAGAGGAGGGTGGAATTTTTCTAAATTAAAAGTGTCTGCTTTAGAAGTTGTTGACTTTCCTAAAGTCTTGGCATACTGCCACATAGACTGGCTTCTCTGACTGGAAGCAGTTTAGCTTCTGGTGCAAGGAAGAGACATTAGTCTCTAAAACTTCCTAGAACATCTTTGACTTTCAGGTGGCTTTGGAAAATAACTTGCTTCCTTAGCCCTTTCCTTGTTCAGGGCTGTTGTCCTACATGAAACTTGAAAATGCTTCAAGATCAGCTTGTGGGGATTTTGCCCCTTGATGATTCATTTCTTCCAAGCAGTATCTTTAAAAGGTTCTGGTTGAAAGCTTTGGCCTTGAGCTGTGCTAGGAACCATCTTGGTTCGCTTTCTCTCTGTCCCTTTGTCAGTCTTGATCAGAGCTGCTGTCTCTCTCCAAAGGGCCAGCTCTTACCACAGCCGCCTGATGCCTTTCCATTTTGTTCTCTGACTCAAGGCCTTTCTCTGCTTCCCTACAGGCGGGGTGGCCATGGTGGCAATCTCCTGCCTCTTGGCTGTTGGTTGCTAGGTGCGAGTCTCCTGGCGATTGAGGTTACCATTGTCTTTCAGGATCCTCTGTTGATATGGGTTGGTTTCAGCCAGTCCTTAAGGACCCATTCATATCACCCTAGGCAGTTGAATGACCTAAACACCTCATGTCTCCCACTGTGGTCCAGGTGCATTCTAAGTACTGTTGTGCACCCACTGGATAGTCACGTAAATCACTGTGGTGCATACCATTCATAAAAATGTTATGGAAAATTCCTGCCTCATCACCATTTAGTGCTGACAAAGATGTTTTGGGAGCCTCGGGCTAAAGGGTGGTGGCATTAGAAACACAAATTTTTTTAGTATTAAGAAAATCACTTCTTATTAAAAACTAAAGAGTAACTTGTTTTAAGACTTGGTATATCATCCTCTTTAAAGTATTTGATTGTTGTGTAAACTTGAAAATAAGTTCTATCCATATCATCCTGATATCTTAAACATGAGTTTGAGCAAATACACTATGAAATGAGTTTTAGGTGAACAATATGTGGCCTGTCTTACAGTATGTTAACAGGTTTAACACACACACAAAAATTGTTTGTCTATGCAGACGGAAGTGTGAGCTTCCTATCTTTAACCTGAAGGTTTTCAGGCTGAAAAGTAGCACATTCCCAACAAAGGAAATCCTCTATTTTCCGTCAGCATCAATTGGTTCAGAAGAATCACACCCTTGTAAGCATAAATACCAAAAGCATCAATGTGTGAGATTCAGAAAGCAATTTCCTGGTCATCCTGTGGAATCTTTTTGGTGGTGTTCAGCTAAAATCATGTGAATGCATTATGAAAGTATATGAAGCTTTCATATTCCTATTATATCTAATACATGATAATCCAATAATTAATTGTCCATGTTAAATTGACACTACTACACTGACTCATGACCATAAGTAGCCAGTCTAAATGCAGACTACACCAAACAGCTCAGGTAGCTTAGTTAAGCGGGACAACACTCCTTACAAAATACATTACACTATGGCCACTATTTTTTGTGCTCCAGTTTTTACATTCATAACAATTATTGAATATTATTATATCAAAAGTCCTTCAGACTGAATTCTAGACAATTAGCAAATTTTACTGTAACTGGTAAGGAAAAAGCAAGTGTCTTCAGTCATCCTATGAGTTAGAAGGGACCAGTAATGTGGTTATCTACTTGCCCTCTTGTTTCCTGGTAGGCTAAATAGTCCAGGTAAGACCTCCCTTTATGAGTTAGATTGTATATCCATACATTCCTAGCTCTAATAATAATAGAGGTTAAAGAAGCCAACAAGATACTGCCCTTTTTGTTCATTAATCCTCTGCTGTGTAGCTCCCATTTTCTTCTGAGCTCTATTTGAGTCCTTAATTGCAGTGTTCTCTATCATTTCTCCAGCAGATTTGATATTCCAAGTTGTGCACAAATTTTCATTGCAGAGCACTCCTGCTTTTTGAAGGTTAAATAATGTGCATGAGAATTTTTGAATTGAACTGCAGACTCCACCTTTTGCTTGGTAGCTGGGAGGGGGCTTGAGACAGAAGTAAATTCTCTGCCACTTACATGGTATGTTTCCTTCACCACCATACATGCAGATGCTGATTTTCTGAGAGATTTTGTGGTGTGCTTCTAGAGGGGTGAAGCATAAAACTGAGAGGGGTATGGCCCCCGGAATAACTTCAGTAGTCCAGGAAGGCAGTCTGTCCCTGACTGCCTAGAAGCAGCAATACTACCCAGAATTCTGGCAGTGCTACATGCTGTGGCCCCACTCCCAGGCTTGTCTCAGACACCGACCCCACTTCACCCCCAGTGCGCTACAGCTTGTGTTGTGGAGCACTGTTACTGAGCTATTGCAGAGAAGAGAATTCCTTGGACAGTCTTTGTTGTAAAGTTTGGGTAGATGGGCAGTCGTTGACCTACAGATAGTGCCTGTACCCTGCCAATTGATTCTATGGGTCTGACTTAGTTGAATATCTTTTACATAAATGTGCAGAGAGTTTGTTTGCAAAGTATCAGAGGGGTAGCTGTATTAGTATGGATCTGTAAAAAGCGACAAAGAGTCCTGTGGCACCCTATAGACTAACAGAAGTATTGGAGCATAAGCTTCACCCAGGAAAGCTTATGCTCCAATACTTCTGTTAGTCTATAAGATGCCACAGGACTTTTTGTTTGCAAAGGAATCAGAAGTATAGGGACCTCTATTCTTGGGTTCTCATTTTAAAAATAAAAAAATGGTTCTTGGGTTTTTTTCCTTTTCCTTCTCTAAGGAGGCAGAAGATTTGAACCTCAAGCATCTCTTTAAAAGTTGCACTTGGTAGTTCAATGTATCTGACCTTGTACTCGATGTGTGTTTTTCTTTGTCATGTTTATGCAAATATAGAGACAGTGCAGTAATTTACTTAGCCCTGGCCAATGAAAGGGTGAAGGAAACCATCTGCAAGTATTTGAAGGATGTAATAATGATGGAGGGAGAGTTTAGGAACTGGTATTGTCTAGCAGTACATAAAAAAGAGTAACTGGATATTTGTCATGGTAGACTCCTTCTAATAAAACAAGCATTTGTGATTTTTCTCTGGAGGGTAACTTTAAATGTTTGTGCTGCTACCCACCCTCTACGTTGTTTCAACTCATATAGGTATCGGGTAGATTACTCTTTCCTGTGAGTAATTTATACAGATTATACTATTTTATAGTGTGTCTTACTGTTAAGCTAAATCCTTCCTCGGTTATGACTCCTCATACTTATAAACCAACAGTCACAGGGTTATGGGGATGTAAAGATGTGTTTCCGTTTCTAACGCTTAAAGCTGTGCGCTAAATACAATCAGCAGATGGATGAAAGCCAACATTAGGAATTACATATTTTATTTTCATATTGAAAACTGCTTTTATATTCAGAAAAGCTATTAAAAGAACTTATTGCAAATCATTAACTGGTCCCTAACTGAAACTCAGCTATGTACAGTTGCAGGAATAGACTTTTACATTTTATCAGTTTATGCTGGACATCTCTACATTATCTGAACAGATGAATTGGAGACCCCGACAGTTACCCTTCCTTCCCTGTGTATTATCAGGCAGGAGTTGAGAACTGATATGCCAGTCTTCCTTCCTTCAAAGCTTATAAGATAGGACATTGTGAGGGAAGAAATTAGATTGCCATGCCAATGACTTAGCACACACTTGCTCATCACCAGATTCCCAACTAACTTTTCAGTTACACAAGCTAGAAAACATACCACTAGACCTGGTATTCCTGATCCTTTGTCAGCTTTCTCACACACACCTCCCATTACTCCTAACCCCGCCCCACAGGATTCCCTTGAACACGGCCAACACTTCAGACTCCACAACAATACATAGACTAAACTTTTTTGATAAATTTAATTCCAGTGGAAAGTCTAATATACTTTAGAGTAGTCTCCTAAGGAAAGTGTCAAAACCCCTATTGCTCTAAATGACTTAAAACTGAGCTAGACAAGTCAGTGGACAATGCAGCACATGAAAAAAATTCTGTATTGTCAGGGCTAAGGACAAGATGACCTGATGGAGCTTTCCGTTTCTGGCTTCTAGAAATAATTCTAATTAGCAACTTTTATCAGTTGGCCTCTATAATACAATATAAACTAATACAAGCTGATTGAAATCAGTCTCTTGTGTTCCTTTCCTGTATTGTTTAGATTTTTACTGCTTCGAGTTGGGTTCTGAGCTACCCTTAGCCTTAATGTTGCTCTAAAAATACTCTTGTCATGGAATTCTTTTGTATTTTGAGATGACAGTCTAAAATTTAGAACAGCTTTAAAGAGTGGAATGTTGAAAGAAGCTTTTTTTAAAATAAATAGTGGAGGGTCTTCATTAAATGTGTTTTGCCGCAATCCGTGCCATGTTCTATCCCCTGGAATTTTAAAATACTGTTAGTGGAGAAAGATCTTTCAGAAAATTACGTATCAGCTGGGTTGCTGCACTTCATTATGAAGAACAATGGGATGAAATAGTCACAGAGGCTATGGAAGCGCAATGCTGACCAGGAAACAATAACACACAAGTTTCATGGATAATATTCTAAAGCCATCTGTGTATTTGCCAGCATTAAAAATGCAAACTGTGTCTTGGTATAGACATTACCATGCAGCTGGTGGGGTCAAGATAAATGAGACACACATTTGGGCCGGGAGGTGCTATCCGTGTGCTTCTAACATACTGTCTGAGCTTAGTATCCTGGGCACCCAAGGTTTTCTTCAGTACACTTGGAAAACAAGGTAAAAGTGCTCTGCCAATGTTCAAAGTTACTGGGTCAGATTCTCCAGTCTGCAAAGGCTTCTTTGCGTTAATTCAGCTGAAGGTAGCCACTGGAAACTTCCCACTGTAGGGGAACCCTCTGCAAGTATAAAGCTCCACTGTGTCCTGCACCAACAACAGCCCCTAGAGTAAGAAGGAGAGGGTATTGTGGGATTTGTGTTCCCACAGAATATTATAGTATATTTGTGTCTAAATAATATCAAACAGAAGGAAATAATTTTCTTAGTTAACCAAATTGCCCATGAAAAGAGGAAAACTAACACCAATTATTAGTCCTTAACATGAAAATTCTGTTCAGCACAGCAATCAGAAAATACACAGGATACAAATACCCTAGAGGTTGTAAAGCTTATGAAAAGTATTATTTATTTTTATGACTGTAGTGCCTAGGAGCTCTAGTCAGGGACCAGGACCCCATAGATTGTACAGTATGTAACACAAAGACAATATGGATCCAGAAAAGAGAATACAAGGAAACAATGAGACAGTATTGAGCAGCATGATGGGCCACATGCGTGGTCTCTACAAATTGTAAAATCATCCTTTTTAAAACATACAAATCTTGTGCTTCAAAATGACACTTATGAAACTTGTGTGCTTTTTTTAGACTAAAGTGCTTCTATTGATGCAAAGCCAGTGTGTCTCCTACTTAAGTTTAGCAATTTCATCTGCTAGGCTTTCCTGCTGTTGGTGTGTCATTATCAATTAGATAAATGGCTGTCAGCAAGAAGAAATTCAGAAGTAAGTAAATATAAATAGTTTTGTAGGTGCCAAATCCAATTGGAAATGGAATTTCTGCAAATTTCAAATGTGGTAATAAAAAAAGCTCATTTAGGGCAACTTATTTATCATAAGGTTTTATATTGGAATCCATTATCATAGTGTTAGTGCTTCCCAAGTTCATTAGACTGGATTAATGAAGGCTTTAGTGAGCCTTTGACTCTCCTTCCACTTCTGTTTGTGAGACTCTGCTTGAAGCTTGTGCTCAGGGTTTGTTTTTGTTTTAAGTCCACTGACAGCCTATACTCCAGTCAGCTTACTTGGGTACTCTCGCATACCTGTTCATGTAGCTGCATCTGCTGCACCGCAAGTGTGTGAAAGCACACACAGTCATAGGTGTGGCTGCAGGACATAGTGGTCTAGTAGGAGGATCTTCATTAGATCCAGCTCAGATGCTGCACTTAAGCAATCTGGGGATTGTGCAGAAGTAATAGTCTGGCATGCGGTAAAAGGAATGTTGAGTGTCACTAGCCCTGTCTGTTCCCACAGCCCTTCTTAGCTTCAACTGCTCAGTTGATCTAATGTAGAGCCACTGGGATTTTAGTTTCCTCTCCCCACCTCTCAGGTATGTCAGCTATATATCTACATAGATTTTCCCTTTCCCCGTCTTCATATCAAAATCTGAAAGGGATTATGGTGAAAACTTAAAATCCTGTTGATGGTCCCTTAAAGCCACTGCTGGTTATACTGAAAAGCAAGACATAAAAGATGAAAACTGAATCTGATACTATAGAAGGACGAAAGAGTTTTCAATGGACTTGCAGCTTCTGACAGCAATGGTGAATGTGGCCCCAATATGTTCCTCACAAATAGAGGAACTTTTAAAAACTTCTTTAGGGGAAAGAAAGATCTGTAAATCCAAACATAATGTAGGAAACAATGAAAGTGGTAGCAAGATGTTGGATGATAAAATACTAGAGACCAGGAACCAGAACCTAAAACTAAAAAGGTAAGACAATAAACAAAAAATGTCACCAACCAGGGCAAACGGGGTGACCACAAAAAGGAGAGAGCAGAGTTGGAGATGATAGAGCAGAGGTGGGCAAACTACGGCCCACGGGCCACATCCGGCCCACGGAACCGTCCTGCCCAACCCCTGAGCTCCTGGCCAGGGAGGCTAGCCCCCAGCCCCTCCCTCGCTGTCCTCCCGCAGCACGCGGCACTGCCAGCGCTCTGGCCCGCCGCTCCTGGTGGGCAGTATGGCTGGCTCCAGGAGGCGGGGCTGCGAGCTCCTGCTGCTCTGAGCAGCATGGTGTGGGGGGGAGAGTCCCGGGGGACAGTCAGGGGACAGGGAGCAGGGGGTTCTGGAGGTGGTGGTCAGGGGACGGGGAACAGGGGGGGTTGGATAGGTGTGGGAATCCCGGGGGGGGGGCTGTCAGGGGGCGGGGGTGTGGATAGGGGTCGGGGCAGTCGAGACAGGGAGCAGGGGGTGGTTGGATAGGGGGCAGGGTCCAAGGGGGCAGTTAGGGGAGGAGGGGTTAGTCAGGGGACAAGGAGTGGATGGGTTGGAGGTTCTGAGGGGGGCAGTCAGAGGGTGGGAGGGGGCCACACTGTTTGGGGAGGCACAGCCTTCCCTACCTGGCCCTCCATACAGTTTTGCAACACTGAGGTGGCCCTCGGGCCAAAAAATTTGCCTATCCCTGTGACAGAGGAACAAGAAGACTTTTTTTTTGTTTGTTTAATTAATGACTTTGTTACTATGGGGACACTTGAAGATCTGAAAAGACAGCTGTTAAAACAACTAATAAGAGCAGAATAAATGATGCATTAAAAGGAAGAAACAAAGGGAAATTGCCTCAAAAAGAGGCTTCTATTAATTTTATTTACCTTTTTTAAGGAGTGACTATCCTGTCTACTCTGAAAAACTATTACTTAAACTCTTAGTGATTCCTGTTCCTCAGGGCTGCTCCCACAGACGATGAGCAACACATCCATTATTTTAATCAGAATCCCAGAAGTCACCCACAGTATGTGAAGTTGGTCCTGTCAATGAATAACTGACTGCAAAACCCTGGCAGAGCACAGGATATGATGCATAAAACTGTAAAGTCAAACTGGCCAGGATTAACAAAAGTAATGGTTATTATCAGATAATACCAGAATGGGAAGATATTAAATATTACACACTACACTAAATCTGTACAAGTTCTTGCAGCAGTCTGTGTATCAACGTAGAAAATCTTTTTAATAAGAGTGTGGTGTTCTTTGACATGCTGAATAAGCAAAACAAAAAGTGGTGTATTGGCACAACTCTTGTAACACATTGTCCAGGTTTTCAGTATATGAATGTTTATGCATGGGGGAGATTTGCCGTGGGGTTAGGGAGAACATAGCAATGCCCACTGTCCCATCTTATTTGTTATGACTTTTGAGCTAGTGACACACTAACTTAAACTACAGGGAATGAACCTTTTGGTAGGGGAGAAAATTAAACTGGACCTACTTTATATACAAGTGACCTGTTACTCGCTTGTAAATCCTCAGAAGTCTGTCTCATATGCTGGACAGGGCATATCAAAGAATTATGGAAGTCAAGTTTTACTGTTTAATGTCAGAATATCTGCAGCAATGTCTTTGAGAATACCTTGTAAACTAATTAAGAGGTAGAAGGCTTAAGAATCACTTGGGAAAAAATAGTCTTCTAATGCAATTCCATCCTGAGATAGAAAACTAAATGGGCTGAATGGTGTCTAAACCAGAAGGTGGAAAGGATAGAGAGATAATTGGAGAGATGGGGTATGAAAGGCCCAACAAAAATGCTGCTATGTGCTTGTAGCCAATTTTAAATTTCTCATTTGACTGGGTGAGAGAGGGGAGCAAAGGATATGGATCCAAAAAAAATTGTGGTTTTCTGGGGGAAGGTGAAGTCTGATTTTCCCAAATGTAAAAAAATTGTAATTGGGTGCTAATGTCTGATCTGTGCCACCTGTTCTAAGAAAATAGAGTATGCAGGCACAGCAGGTCCATTTCCTTGAAGAGTAAGTTTGGTTCCCTTTCCTCAATATGATTTACAAATATTCTACCAAAAAGGGCTGCTAAGACACACTGGACATACTTGGGTCGAGATCCGAATTTGGAATTGTCCCCTCGTTTGTAATAGCAGGAAAGTTATGGGACCATCAGACCTAAGCTCACATGGGCTGAAAACCAGATGTGATATTGCTGCCAGTTGTATGCTGCAAAAAGTGAAATGTGGGATTCTCATCTGATTTCTTGTTTAAAACTGCATTCCAATATGCTCCTGGCTTACTAAAGAGAAGATGTGATTATGGTTATGGTGTTAAATCTCCCACATATTGAGTCTAATGAGAATGTGAGATGTTAAAAAATAGAAATTTATGGGAGAGAGACGTGGGGCCAATCCCACAAACCCTTATTCAGGCAGGTTACTGCATTAAACTAACTGGGAGTACTTGCCAAAGTAACAGTTTGCAGAGTTTGAGCTGGTTTTAGAGATTAAGTTGGAAAGAGCAGATTTGATAGAAATCAGAGACGAGCCTGTGGAAATCAAAGGTAGCAAATTACAGTTGATATCTGATTTTTATTTCTCCATGTGATTTTACAAAATTCTGAGCATGGATGTAACAAGTGTTGGATCTGGGCTATATATGAGATGCAGTCAGATATATGCTAACAAAGGCACAATATTCTTAGATGGTAGGCTTTTTTGGACAGGGACTGTTTCTTATGTGTCTATGTTGGAGATATCTCCTACTGGGACCCTTTGGGGCCTCTGGTTCCTTCTACATTGTAAATATAAATGAAGAATGGAAACATACATTTCACACTTTATTGGATTTTTGTAAAAATTACTGAGCAGCCTGACTCAGCAATGCCAAAAAGATAAGGTAGCAGAACAGAGAATTTAGAACTACAGATGTGTCAGAGTCTTGATGTCAATCATGATATGATTGCAGAGGTAGTCTTGACTGGAAAGGCTGATTTTGATCATTTATACCATAGATAAGGAGAGATGGGTTTATACAGATTATTATGAGATGGTTAAAAAATAATATTTGATGGAAAATGGATAAAAGACTAGTCCTTCTGATCATTGACTGTATCTGAAAACCGGAATGCTTTGACCAACAGTTTGGGCTTATTGCACTAAATGAGTAGAAGATGGTTTTGTCCTTCATTAAGGAGACATCTATACTTACCCACTGGTTCGGTGGCAAGCAATCGATCTGGGATAGATTTATCGCGTCTTGTCTAGATGTGATAAATCGATCCCAGAAGTGCTCGCCGTCGATGCCGGTAATCCTGCTCCGCGAGAGGAGTAGGTGGAGTCGACGGGGGAGCCTGCCTGCCGCGTGTGGACCCGCGGTAAGTACCTTTAAGTTCGAACTAAGATACTTCGACTTCAGCTACGTTATTCAAGTTCGAACTGGGGGCTTAGTGTGGACTCCGTTTTATAAATTAAAGTGGACTGTGTCCACAATGCAATTCTTCTTCTGAATTAATTGGCTAGTTAGTGCAAATTGGATAATTCACGTTGAAAGTTGGTTAAATTCATTTAAAAATTAAATTAATGTGGGAAAACTTTTGTGCAGTCTGTATTTTGGGTTAACATTTCAGTCCTCCCTCTGATATTCCACAGTGCATTGTTTCACACCAAGATCAGTCTGTCTTTTTACCTGTGCCCTCTACTGCCCTAGGGTCATGATAGCGTGATGTTACCTCCCTGTTTAAATGCTGGTGCACAACATTCTGTTCTTGGCTAGTAACTGTGTTAAAGTAAAAATGCCTTCTTCCTTCTCTTGCCTTTTCAATACAGATGATGGAAAATTGTTGCGCATTCAGATCGATACCTCTAATTTTAGGAAATAGAGAAGAAAGCATTAAAAATAGTACTCTTTATGTGAGTCATAATTAGTTACTCATGCAAGTGCATTGACTAAACTTGGTTGTGCAATTAGAGAACTAATTATGATGAAAATGCAATTGCACATTTAAATCGCCACCCATACCCTGAGGGTCACCCATTTGTTTCTCCTCCCTCATTTAGGCTTGCTATAGTCTCTCTGCAATTAAGGAGCACTATTGAAACCCGAAAGCATGTGCAAGTGTAATTATGTGCCCATTTAGACATACTTAACATTTTAACAAGTGCATTCTATTGAAAATTTAACAAGTAATTTTTTAATGTTAATTAAAAATATAGATACATTAAGACAAGTTTTGCATGAAAGTCCTAATCCAGTAAGCTCATATACCTGAATGGACTCTGTTGAAGTCACTGGGGCTCTGCATGGGTATATGAACTTGCACCATCAGAGTCTAAAGAATATATACCTTTCATATCTATTCTAGTCTGTCAGGCTAAATACACAGTAAAAACTGTACAAGAATCCACCTTTATTAGAGAACCTTCTCTTTTAAAAAGTTTTCCTCAATGCGTTCCCCAAATATAAAGGTTTTCATTTACATTAATGCTCCTTTTAACCACTTTCTCGCAGCGTAAAGGAGCCTTGCCATGAGAATAGCTTACATTTTGCATCCATTTTAAGACCCCTGTGCATTACCAGAGCAATGTAAAGTGGCCTTAGGGTATGTCTGTACTGCAGTGTAAGTCCAGGGTTAGTAGAATTTGAGTTAGCAGACCCTGGGTCTAATTTAGGCCTAGAGTGTCTGCCTATGCTCACTTGTAACCTCAGATTAGGAATTGTTGAAACCTTGTGCTCCAGCATCTATGCTGCATTACGTGGGCCTGAGTCGTTCCCACCCCACCGCATCCCCCGCCCGCCCACCCACCACCACCACCACCAATATATCCCAGACTTCCTAGTGCCCTCCCAAAGTGTGGCTGCTATAGCCATTTGTTCATGGGATGGTGTGGGAAAACTTGACAGTCCACCAAACTTGACTGTACAGAGGATAAAGAAAGTGAGCCTGTGGAGTTGTGGAATACTTTTGGTAGACTCCCAGAGCACGAGACAAGTGGGGCTGTGCCTACACTGCAAAACAATAGGGATTGAACGCTGGGTCCCAGCTTTACTCAGGCTTAGACCCTCCACCTCCAGGGGCACTGGGAGCCTGGGTCCGATCCCTGGGTTAGCACAATTTATGATGAAGGGGAGTTAGGCATGAGCCTGAGTTCGAACCCTGGACTTACATTGCAGCGTAGACATAACCTTATTGTAAATGAGAATCTGACCAACCAAGAACAATTCTGTTCCACCTTAATTTGAAGACCACCATTAGATAATTTTGTGTGCTGCCTGTTGAAGACAAATCTGACTGCATAGTCAAGCTGTAGTAAAAGGCTCTCTTTGTTGTTTGAACTAGTTATTCAAACATGATGCACCTTTTTTTTTGTTTTTGTTTGTATTAATGTATTTAAAAAATAGTTTTGCCACATGGCTAAGATCTTGCATTCAAAGGTAAATAACCAGTTTGGAAACCCCTAAAAGAGAGGCTTATTTAATATGAAGAATAGAGATACAAGTTATATGGTGTTAAGTAGGCAGCGGAGGTGGGAATTACAGGGGGGATGTGCTGAGCATTGCAGCACCTGCTGTCTAGGGGTCCTGCTGCCAAGTGGAATTCACAGCTCTGTGTTAGGCATGCAGGCTCCCTATGTGATGCAGGGGGAGTTAGTTAGGTGCCTATAGTGGCAGTTAGGAACTGAAGTCCCCCTTTTGAATCCCACACGTAAAGCCGCCATTATATATGCTGTGGAACCCATAACAAAGTAGTAAATGGATGTTTTACAAGATTACACATTAATCAATACTGACCTAAAATAAGAATCCTAAGATTGACTGACTGATAACTTGATAATCCATATATCCTTGTGTGTTTTGTAAAATGTGAAGTGTTAATTTGAAGCATTACAAATTAGTTTTGTGTTCTGCCTTCAGGGCAATTTAGTGCAGTTTAAACTATATAACTGCATTTGGAAATCTGATTTCTGCTGCTTGCAAATATATATTTTAATATTTTTATTGCAGTAGATAAATAGTACAAACTATTTTTTTGTGCAGTAGAAAGACTTACTGCAATTTCTAGCATCCCATTTACAATTTGGTAATTCTACTATAAACTCTTTTTTAGGGTCCTATAATGGGGCGTTTTATGAACTAGAACTTGGGACTCGCTTCTGCTTCCTTTGAAGTCAATAGCAAAACTCCTGTTAATTTCAGTTGTATGGGCTTGGGCTCATCAACTGCATCCAACTGATGCTTAACCTAGTATTCTCCCCTCCTTAAAGTCAACTTCGTTCTGTCTATCTCATAGGGCTTGATCATTGCGGTGCTGTGCACCCTCAACTTCCTTGTGCAATCAGTAGGAGTTTAGAGTGTTCAGCCCCTTTTGGGATTGGGTCTGTTGTTTCTATGGCTCAAATGAAGCTGTGGCGCTGACTATGAAACTGACTAGTTAAACAACATTTAACTGCTCAATTGCTATCAAATGTACCAAATACAGGTTAGCAAGCACGTGCTGTGTTTTTGAAATAATATCTGGTATATCTTAACATTTCATTAACTTCAGTGGAATGTTAATGGGATGACAACAGTGTGGTATTATCAGGAGAGCTCCGGCAGGATTTCATACATTTTCTTTCAATTATTTTCATTAAATTCATCTGCAAAAACATAGATTAACAGTTGCATTGTATCAGAGCTGTACCACAATGAGGCTCTTGTATTACAATATCATCCTCTTAATGTTAATTTAATTGCCCTTTAAAATACAAAGAATTTTAAATCTAAAAAAAAAAAAAATCTAATTTACAGTAACATCATCTTTTTGGGGAGGTTAATCCCATCAGAAATTTTCTCCCTTTTATAACTAATGTTTGAACAAGTTTTAGGCATATTTAAAACTCAGTTGAACATCTCAGAATATTTCAGTACTAGAGGACCCATTACATTTTGTCTTGTGTTAACAGTGATAAAACTGATAATTCTTTGCCCAAACACTATAATGTGAACTAGGAAAACTAGGCACTGTGTCTGTTGACTTTTGTATCTTTGCCTGGTGAATCGGAGATGTAAGGGCTAGATATTTTTGTCCATATTAGACTGTAGCGGGGAGACTTAGGTGTCCAGCTCTCATTGATTTTTCACTGGTATTTTGGTGCCTAACTTCCCTGTGCGCCTTTGAAAATCTTCCACTTCTTGATGAATATTGCTAGTTATTTTGAAATTTCTATGTTTATAGAAATATAGAACATGAATAAAAAATGAATTTAAATGTGTACTGGCTTATAATTTACAATTTGCTAACTTTATTAAAATTGGCATCTAAACTGATTAGAAATGTCATTGTACAGCTGGGAACTTTCTACTTTGAGTCTAGTTTCATCACATTGTTTTCATTTCCTTGTGTATCTGCATTGCATCAGCTATCCTATTCTTGACCTTATTGCAAATTTCATTGCATTTTTCTCCAGTTGGATTTAGTAGAATTATGTATCTCAATGTTGGTTTACAGGCATATTAACCACTTAGTCTAGGCAGTTCTCCCACTTAACTAGCACCTCTCACAGAGCAGAGCCTGATCCCCAGGTGGAGGAGGAGTCTCTGTTCCCGTGGCTGGGGTATTGGTAATAGGGAACTGGACAGTCAGACCCTCTCAGCTCCCAGAACACTTGCTGACCCATCAACAGAGTGTGTGTTTGTGCCAGAAGAGGATTTGTCTCTGAGTAGGGAGAAGCATAGAAACTTTCTGATGGTACCTAGGGCCCTGTGGATATGGAAAGGCCAAGGCTGTTTGAGTGGTTGCTGGAAGAGAGGGGAAGGGAATGGAATGTATTTTAACTAAGGGAGGAAGTAAAAGGAGGAAAGGATTAATGTTAAAGATGAAAACTCCTGTAAATTTATTAAAATGGAACATATGCTGTAAAACAAAAGGTGGGCCGGAATTCAGTTTCAGAGGGCTTGAGGGGAGAAACAAAAGTGGTAAAACTAAAAAAAGAATATCTGTATTTAGAGATACAGTACTGTGTTAAAAGTAAACTACTAAAAAAATAGTTTTAAAAAAATTTGACACGGTAAAGAAACTGTTTCTGTGCTTGTTTCATTTAAATTTAATATGGTTAAAAGCAGCATTTTTCTTCTGCATAAAGTTTCAAAGCTGTATTAAGTCAATGTTCAGTTGTAAACTTTTGAAAGAACAACCATAATGTTTTGTTCAGTTACCAACATTTCAGAGTTATCAACAACCTCTATTCCTGAGGTGTTTGTAACTCTGAGATTCTACTGTATTCAAGATGCCCTTTGGAGCTCATTGTGCGTCTGAAATAACCTATGCTTTAATGGATAAACCTTTAAATCTTGTTGGACACAACCTGAGGATGTGGTGTAGTAGCAATGGATGATATCTATTTTTTTGAAAAGTTGTCCAAGTAACAAGCAGGAACCTTGCATTTGTTAAAGCAATGTGACAGCAAGATGTTATGAAGGACTAGTTTTTTGTGGGATTAAAATATACATGAGTTAAGAACTTCACTTATTCAAAGACTCTTCAAGAGACAGACTTTATTATGCTAAGATCACGATGACAGAAAATATTTCTCATCAGTAACATAGAAGAAAAAAAAGTGAATAGAATTGTGTCCAAAACTAGAATATAGGTAACCACAAAACACATGACTAGGAAAAGTCCTTTCTTTTAGCTATGGTAATGAAGCAACATTTAGCAGTAACCGTTTGAATTAGCATGAAAGGCTGGAACACTTGTACTCAGTTGACTGACATCTAGT
The DNA here is from genome assembly GCF_027887155.1 of Malaclemys terrapin pileata. Classification (NCBI taxonomy): domain Eukaryota; kingdom Metazoa; phylum Chordata; order Testudines; family Emydidae; genus Malaclemys; species Malaclemys terrapin. The sequence goes on along the minus strand of NC_071507.1, from coordinate 178,643,881 downwards.
TTTATTAAAAGCTTTTCATTTACCTTTGAAGCAGGGAAAAACAGGAAATATAATTGGAGACGATTAAGATCTAAAAGGAGGAAAAAATATCTGACTGGAAGATTCTGAATGTTACCCATGTTAGTCAAGTGGTTACTGCTGCTCAGACAGCCATGGAGATTTGGTTAATCCGACCTTATTGATTAAGGCAGCAGTTTCTGTTGTCAGAGACAAGTTAATTGTGATCTTCTGAGGAAAGATCTAATCTGGGTAAAATGAATGGTATGGTTAACGATGCCAGTGTACCTCTCCAGTTGCCATGTTTGTTGTGGTTGCCAACTTTGATCACAGTCTGACCTTATTCTTATTTCTCGTGACTTTAAAAGATAGTGCTGCAAATTTCTAAACAGCAAAGGATATTTATAAAGCCAGATAATAAAGCAGATTAAACAAAATGAGGAACCCTGCTAAATCTGCCAGACATTTTTCTTGATGAAGGAAATATTGCATCAGGGGCTTTTAAATTTTATTGAATAAATTTGAATGTTATGGTCTGGAATATACTGCTGCTATTTTAAGACAACTATAGTTATTTGAAGAAAATGCATTTTTAAAAAGGGGAATGACACTTTTCTAATTGGAGCAAAATGATTTGTCACCATAGACTTTGAGAGATCCTTATTGGTGTAACAGTGTCTTCACATTAAGAACAAATTATATGTATTTCATTATAAAAGTTGCCTAAAAAAATTCTTTTGAACAGCCTCCATTGCCGTATCTATTGTGACTTTTTTTTCCCATTTCACGTATCAGTAATGATGGAACAAAAAAGAAAATGGATTATTAAAAGTTCCACTCTGCTGGAGTTAGTGACCTTTCTTACATCCCAAGCTTCCCATTGATTCTCCACTTTTCCCCCTGGAGAGAGGACCTTCATGTTGGCCTTTTTTTCCACAGAGCTAGCACACCTACTAAAATAATAGGCTCAGCACAGTGGGTGTGACGGTATGCATTAAGATTGAGAAGGATTCATATCAGCAGTGGAAAAAGTTAGGGGTGTTTAAAAAAATAATAATAATAATTACATTTTGGGATGAGGAAGCATGAATTGAAAGTACTTTGATAGTCTAGCAAAACTGAGTTCAAATCTCTCACATTTAGTATTTAAATTTTTTAAATATTTCCAGTTATCAGCTCACAACAGTGTGTTTTTCCTTAAATGAAAGTATGTTTGAAATGCACACAGGCATCTTAATTAAATGAACAGGCCAAAATGGGATTTAACATAATTGCCCAGTGAGCTAATAAAGTCAAGATCCAGTTGTGTGAGAGAGATTTGTTTGTTTTCTAGCATTATTAGGTAAGTTCAAAACTGTATCCATCATGTTTGGCTTTTAATATATAATCGGCCCAATTTGTCACATTTTGAAGCGGTTAAACTAGAAGCCTCTAACTTGTTGACCTAGATTCAATTACCTAGATTGTAACAATAGTGCTGTCAGAGTATACAGGATTATTTCTGTTCCTACTGCAAGCAGTAGGTTTGACTGTGCTCTCAAGGTGGTGTTTAAGCATATTTGACTTTAGTGTTGTGTATTTACTTTCACTGTGCAGTAGAGCAGCAGGTGTGAGGAGCTGGGTGTGCTTTTATTTTTGAGTGTATGTATAAATTCAGAACTCTTCTTAACATGTCCACAGGTTTTAGGTCCTGCCCCAAGATGGTGCTCATTCTTGGACAACTTGACAGAAGAACTGGAGGAGAATCCAGAGAGCACAGTTTATGATGATTACAAATTTGTTACCAGAAAAGACCTTGAAAATTTAGGTAAAATTTAAGAGACCTTTTATTTTTATTTAATTTTTTTTTCCCTGTTTCTTGTCCTCTTTTCCTTGTTCAGTTTTAAAGCACTCACATTGCTGCATGTTGCCCATCTGCAGTTTGGGTGTGCTGCATAGTAATAAAAGGGCTGTTAGAAAGTTACTCAAAGTAGTTCTTCCCAACTCTTGCCACTGTTTCTAACATGCCAGTCCCGATTGCCCTACTTGGTGGTAATCTTTGTCAATTCAATGAGAACCTTTGCTCACAACTTGTCTCCTGAGGATAGGGTGACCAGATGTCCCGATTTTATAGGGACAGTCCCGATATTCAGGGCTTTTTCTTATATAGGCACCCCCTGCCCCCTCTTGATTTTTCACATTTGCTCTCCGGTCACCCTACTTGAGGAGAAGGTCGATATACAGTAATTTAGTAAACAACAAGGAGTCTGGTGGCACCTTAAAGACTAACAGATTTATTTGGGCATAAGCTTTCGTGGGTAAAAACCTCACTTCTTCGGATGCATAGAGTGAAAGTTACAGATGCAGGCATTATATACTGACACATGGAGAGCAGGGAGTTACTTCACAAGTGGAGAACCAGTGTTGACAGGGCCAATTCAATCAGGGTGGATATAGTCCACTCCCAATAATAGATGAGGAGGTGTCAATTCCAGGAGAGGAAAAGCTGCTTCTGTAGTGAGCCAGCCACTCCCAGGCCCTATTCAAGCCCAGATTAATGGTGTTGAATTTGCAAATGAATTTTAGTTCTGCTGTTTCTCTTTGAAGTCTGTTTCTGAAGTTTTTTGGTTCAATGATAGTGACTTTTAAATCTGTAATAGAATGACCAGAGAGATTGAAGTGTTCACTTACTGGCTTATGTATGTTACCATTCCTGATGTCCGATTTGTGTCCATTTATTCTTTTGCGGAGGGACTGTCCCGTTTGGCCAATGTACATGGCAGAGGGGCGTTGCTGGCACATGATGGCATATATGACATTAGAGGATGTGCAGGTGAATGAGCCCCTGATGGTGTGGCTGATGTGGTTGGGTCCTCTGATGCAGTTGCCAGAGTAGATATGGGGACAGAGTAGGCAACGAGGTTTGCTACAGGGATAGGTTCCTGGGTTGGTGTTTCTGTGGTGTGGTGTGTAGTTGCTGGTGAGTATTTGCTTCAGGTTGGGGGGTTATCTGTAAGCGAGGACTGGCCTGCCTCCCAAGGTCTGTGAGAGTGAGGGATCATTTTCCAGGATAGGTTGTAGATCGTGGATAATGCGCTGGAGAGGTTTTAGCTGGGGGCTGTATATGATGGCCAGTGGTGTTCTGTTATTGTCCTTGTTGGGCCTGTCCTGCAGTAGGTGATTTCTGGGTACCCGTCTTGCTCTGTCAATCTGTTTCCTCACTTCCCCAGGTGGGTATTGTAGTTTTACGAATGCTTGATAAAGATCTTGTAGGTGTTTGTCTCTGTCTGAGGGGTTGGAGCAAATTCGGTTGTATCTTAGGGCTTGGCTGTAGACAATGGATCGTGTGATGTGTCTTGGATGGAAGCTGGAGGCATGTAGGTACGTAAGTAATTTAGTGTGTCTGAGGAAGTGCTTTGAGGTTCTTTTAGCCCAGCATTTCTCAAATGGCTGCATGCAGCCACCAGGGAGTTTCTTTGCAGCCAGGAAGAGCGGTGATGGGGGGGGGGAGAGGCAAAGCATCGGCCCTTCCCCCCTCCTTCCCTATTCCTCCTGGATGCGCAGCCCTGCCCAGCCCCTGGAGACAGGTAGGGCACAATGCTGCAGGAGCATGGTGAGCTCTCTACTGGATGGGGGGGGAGGCAGTGAGACTCAGACTTCAGCCCTGGGGTGGTTGGGAGGCAGGTTCCAGAGGTGGGACTTAGGGATCCTGGCTGCGCAGACCAGGGCTCCAGCCGTGGGGCATCAGGTGCCAATACCTGTCTCCAGCTGCAGAGTTTCAGGCGCTGATCCCCAGCTCTGGCCACGCAGCACCAGCCTTCGGCCATGGGGCTTCAGTTCAGGCTCCAATCCCTGTCCACGCAACAGCAGGCTCCATTCCCCATCTCCAGCCATGCGGCACCAGCCCAAGGCCCCAATTCCCAGCAGCAGCTGCTGGCCCTGGGCATCAATCCCCGGCTGCGTGCTCCAACCCCCAGTCCTGGACGCTGACCCTGGGTGCTGACATGTAGCACCAGCTGCGTGGCAGAGGGCACCGGCTCTGGGCACCAATCTCCAGCCCTGGGTGTGCGACGGTCCCCATCCCAGGTGGGTGGCAGTGGGTGCTGGCTTTCACCTTGTGGTGGCGGGCACTGACCCCCAGATCTGACCACGCGGCCTTGGGCTCTGGCCACGTGGTGGCAGACACTTACACTGGGCTCCAATCCCCTGCCTCTGCCATGCAACTCCTGCTCTGGCCTCGGTCATTGACCTCCAGCTGAACAGCAGCAGGTGCCAATCTCCAGCTCCAGCCGTGCAGCTGCGGGGCTCACCACCCACCCTCCTCTCTCATCCATGCCCCCTCCCCATTGCCCCTGGACTCCACTGACTTCCTGGTCCTGCATCCACCCCTCCATCACCCCAGGCCCCCGCTGCCTTCCCCAGCTCACATCCATCCCACCATGTCCCCCACTGCCTCCGTCTCCCACCCCAGCCCCCCAATCCAGGGCTTAATTTGTCTTGGGACTTGCTGAGAAAAGTGATATTAACAAACATACAAATATCACTTTTCACTGTCATATTTTTATTATTCAGTGTGCAAAAAAAACAACCCTACATAAATAAATTACAGTGATGTGTATGTGCTATTTATTTGTTTTTCCTAAAGTTAATCAGGTATTTTCGGGGAAAGTGTCAGTGTGGCCACCAGCAAGAGTTGGCCGCACTTTGAGGCCACCAAAAATTTTGTTGTGAGAACCCCTTAGCCACACAGTGAGAAACAGAGGAAAGGAAGAGAAGTTGTTTCTACTTTTAAATATTGGTGAGATGCTCAAATACTGTGGTGCTGAAGCCATAGTAAGTACCTTGATAAAGGAATCCACTTGCAAATGGTATCCTCAGTAAGGAGAATATTTAGAACAGAGTACTTGTGGCACCTTAGAGCATAAGCTTTCGTGGGCTACTGCCCACTTCACTAACACGGCTGCTACTCTGAAACCTGAGAATATTTAGGACGTTTATACAATGAAATTCATACAGATGTCAATGGAAACTTTTTTTTATGGGCTTTTTTATGGTATACACGACCCATATCGCTTTATCTTCATAACATAGGGAGGTGGTATCCCCACTTTTTTAAAAACGGATGGGGAACTGAGGCGCAAACTAAGGTCTAGTCTACACTTGAAACTTAGGTCGACATAGCTACAACGCTCAGGGTTGTGAAAAATCGCCAGGCCTGAGTCCTGTAGCTATGCCAACCTAATCCCTGGAGTACACACAGCTAGGATGACAAAAGAATGCTTCCATTGACATACCTGCTATTGCTAGGGGAGCCCTTCTGTCGCTGTAGTCTCTGTCTACACTACATAGTTACAGTCTCATAGCCACGGTGCCATAGCTATGCTGCCATAGCGCTTGTAGTATAGACGTGTCTTAGCAACTTGACCAGCATAATACAAGAAGTTTGTGATAGGCCCAGTAGAGGAGCGGACTCACCCCTGCGGCGCCTCCTGCTGGTTGTCTCCGGGAATTAGCTCATTTCAGCGTTGAAGCACCCTCTGCAGGCCGGTGGTCCGCCTGTCCTCTGGCCCCCGTGTCCCTCCCGGACCTCGTGCCCTTTTATCTGGGGTGCTGCCCTCTGGCAGTACCCCCCTCAGTACTAGGGTCTCCCCTACCTGGGGAACCCCCACCCACTATCCCTACCTTGCCTCAGAATAAGGGCACTGCCAGTCACCAACTAGCCCCCGCTCCCTGGGGCAGACTGCAGTATAGGCCACTCATCACAGGCAAGGTTGGGTTTGGACCTGCTGCCTTGGCCTACCCCTGGGCTGACCTCTGCAACCCCCAGTACCCCTTGGCCTCCTCCTAGGCCGCAGCCTGGGGCTTTCCAGGCTGGAGCTCCCCAACTTCTCAGCCTGTCCCCAGCCCTGCTCCACTCAGGTACTCTGTCTCTAGCTCACTGCAGCCAGGCCCTTCTCCCTCTGAAGGCAGAGAGAGACTGCTTGGCCTCTGGCTCACAGCCTTTTTATATAGGGCCCAGTTGCAGCTGCTACCCAATCAGCCCAGCTTAGCAGCTCCCAGCCACAACCTTCCCCCAGGCTGTTTTAAGCCCTTCAGGGCAGGAGCCGGGTAACCACCCCGCTACAGGCCCAGAAATAGAATCCGATCTCTAAGGCTGTGTCTACACTAGAGAGCTTACAGTGGCACAGCTGTACCCATGCAGCTGCGCCACTGTCAGATCTCCCACTAAGCCACTTTATGCCAATGGGAGAGAGCTCTCCTGTCGACATCATTAAACCACCCCCAATGAGCAGTTATGTCGGTGGGAGAGTGCACTGTGCACGCTTCCACTTACGCTGGCAAAATGTATGTCGCTGAGGGTTGTTGGGTTTTTTTCACTCCCCTGAGCAACATAAGTTTTGCCAACATAAGTGGTAGTGTAGACATGGCCTAAGACCTAGTCCGGCGTCTTAACCAAAAGACCATTCTCCTGTGAACTTGGAGAGGGTTCAGAATGTCCCTTTTGAGCAACTAAACTGCAGTTTTGGATTTTTATTAACCTGCAAAAGCTAAATCAAATTAACCTAGGATTGACAAACTAGGTTTATTGTGGCATCTTACACCTAAAACTTACATGTATTACTGTTTTGTATTATTAGATGTCAATTGATGTAGCGTCTTTTGGGGCTATAAATCTATATAAGCTCAAGTCTTTTCTATGAAAGGTTGTCTACTAGTATCAATCAAGTTTATAAAATTTAGTCCCATGTTTTACAATGATAGTATTGTTTTTTTAACTCAGTCACTTTTTCTCCCGAAGGTGATGCTCGTGTCTTGTTTTTAAAAACATTAAATTAGTTTGGGAGATAAGAGAGAAACTCAGTGTAAATCTCTTATTTCTGGAATTGTCTTTTAGCCAAGATTTATTAATTACTTACAGATCCAATAGTTTGAGAAATGTTTGGTTTAAAGAAAAGTTCTCCTTTTTCTCAACTATACAGAGTTGCCTGAAGATATACACAATCTTCTCCCATTTGGAGATTTTCATTCTTTATTTAGGTTAGGGCCTAGGGTGACAGTTTTATGAACTGCTGTGGTGCTGTATTTAAATCTTTCAACATACCTATTCTTCAAAGGTAGTGACCCAAGGCAAAAACTCTTAATTAAAACATCAGTATGCCGCACCAAAACCTGTAATTCAAATGTGTATATCAAACGCGTACATACCTTCAGAAAGCGCTCTCCTCACAAATAATGCTTCTTGGTAAACTATCCATAGATTGTGGGCTAGTGGGCATCTTTAAAAAGTGCGCAGTAAACATTTACTACAGCAAAAAGAAAAGACTGTTTTTGTTGTGGGGCTGCTCAAATTCTTTGCTAGCTTAACATAATAGTTTGTGGTGCTACAGTCTCAATAGAATGGACATAAATATGGGTGAGTTTGATACTTTCAGTACCATTGTTTTCCTTTAGTCAAGTATTCAGTCAGCTTAATTGGGATAATTTCCTATATCTTACTCTCCTTTGAAGTCCTCTGATAACATTATGCTGGGTTTTTTTATTCCACCCCATCTCCCTCTCCCCCCAGGCCTTGCCCATCTCATTGGATCACCACTGCTCAGAGCATATATGCATGGCTTTTTCATGGACATACGACTGTATCATAAGGTAAATAAGGTTAATTCATTAAGGCTGATCCTTATTTTGGTACATTTTTGCCATTATGTATAATATATATTTACTAATTTATATATTTACTCCTGCATTTTGTTTCCTTTCTTTAATGCCTTCTATTTTGTTTAAAAGGTGAAAATGATGGTCAATCCATTTGCCTATGAGGAATATAGAAAAGAGAAAATTAGACAGAAGATAGAAGAAACACGTGCACAAAGAGTTCAACTAAAGGTAGAATTCTATTTATGATGATTAAACTTTTAGAGAAAATTGTTCTTATGGAATAATATAAAATAACTACACCACAGATCTGTAATTGAATTGGGAGTTTATGGTGTTTCACCTCATACATGAGTTTGTTGATGTTGCCAGAGCCCTGAAATCAAATTGCAGCCTCAACCTATATCTCTTTTATATGGAACTGTGGCATTCACATGTATATGGAACCCAATTTGATGAAAAGAAACTGAGATGAAGCAGTAGAAGAAAAAGGACACTTTAGTCTTGTTATGCTTCAAAACTTCCACAGACTACTCAAGGCATAAAGCTTGCACTTTTTTTCTACTTCTACATGTAAAACTGGAGGTTTACCAAATGACTCGGATCCTTAAAATGCAGTAATGCTCTGAAAAGTGACTGTTGAAAATGGTATCATGGGCTTCCATGTTTGTTTATCAAGGCTTTCCTGATCAAATCTGCTCAGCATACAATTAGAAAAAAAAACAACTTTTTTTTTTTTTTTTTTTAATCTATCTGTCCTGATATCTGATCCCTGCCAAGGCCAAAGATGCTTCAGCATCTCAGTACAACCCTACCAATTCCTTTGGACCAGTGATCAGAAACAAAGATGCAGAAGCTGTATATTCTAGGTGCTGTGTTAACACTGCTTTTGCCTTGTGGTTATGGCAGATGAATGACCTCTTCTGAAACCATGATATGGCTTCGCAGTCAACTAGAATGTGAAAGCCTGGTATGCCATTTGCCAGAAGACTCGGTACTGCTTTGGGGACCCTGACTTTCCTTATTAACTTGACAGGGAATAGTCCCATGATTGTTTCTATGCGTAGGTCTTCAGAAGCTATTAGTTAGGTGAAACATTTTTTATAATAATGCCTTTAACTGTATTGGATGGGTAAACCCAGTTTTTCATTAATTTGAGTTGAACTTTGTGATCACAATGAGGAAAAAAGTAGAGATTATTTTTGTCCTTGGAACTAAATTCATGACTGTAAAATGTGTAGCGTAGCCAAAATTTCTTGGGCATGAAAGAATATACTGATGAGTTCTACATTTCCTTTTCTTCATTAGAAACTTCCAAAGGTTAATAAAGAGTTGGCACTCAAGCTGATTGAAGAGGAAGAGGAACAGCAGCCTACTAGAAAAAAGAAACAAAAGGTAAGACTTTATTTAGGAGGTGTCCAAAACTCTACAGAAGCACCAGGATAATAAATTGTTCTGTGTGTACAGTACTATAAATGGTTAGGCAGATTCGAAGGTGAGTGTTCCTTTGCTTTTTGGATGATGAGGCTTTTGCATGTGATCATACACTGCATCTTCTAATTAGGTGGGTTTGCAGTGGAATTCATCAGTGGTAGGGAATCAGGAATACAGTGCAATAACATCTGGCCAACTGTATAACAAACTTGTACTGGCAAAGCACTTGCTGTGGAAATGAGGTAGGAGGGAGAGTCCAAAAACTCTAACTGTTTGATCAGTAGAGTATCCAAAAACTCAACCTTCCCATTTATTTATTTATATCATGGTAGTGCCTACAATGTGCTAGGCATTGTCCATATTGTAGGAAGTGACAGTTCTTGCCCCAAAGAGCCAACAGTGTAAATTTTTTACTTTGCTCTTAATTCCACTTCATAAAGTAGTCAAAACTGTTCACTCCGATGCAACAGTAACTCTTGTACAATTGATACTGAAAATGCCCTATCTGTTTTAGATACAGGCAGGTCTAAACAAACGTTTAGTATCTGGCAGGAGAGAAAAATAGCATATTGCAAATCAATGGCAGAGCTGAGTAACACCTTTTGAAGGCTCTTTCCAACATGGGCAATATAATATCTGCCCTGACGCCCTCCTGGTATGCCGTAGAGACTCCCTTTATTTTATATAGATGAGAAGGGTGACTGAGCTATACCATCCTACAACAGAAGAGCATTGGAATTCGTTAGCAGAGCAGACATAAGGTTCATGTGGTGTCTGGTCTGGTGAGAGTTTCCGGCTCGCAAGTGGGATGGTAGGAAGAGATAAAGGGGTGAAGAGGTAGGTGATGGTGGTGGAGTCTTCACTGCAAACTTTCTGAGCCTCTATCAAAAAGTCTCAGCTTTCAATTTCTTAGTATATTTGTTTGGAGATATATATTATACACTATGCATTAAAGTAAAAATAAAATACCATATAAAAATATAGGTTCTGAATATTTCCCTGAAAACAGTATTAAGGATTTTACCAAGGACAGGTGATTTATTTTTTGTTTGTTCTGCCGTTTATTTTTAGATTAGACCATTAGCCAGACATTTGTAGATACTAAGCTACTCTAACTTAAACCTATCCCCTTTCATGTTTTTTCCTTTCTAAGCAGCTGTGAAAACAAATTGTTGGACCAGAGAGAGCCCTCCTGGTAGTAATTTTGCAGCTGCATCAGACAAAAGGGATTTTTTTTTAATTAAAAGAGAAACCTCTTAAGGAAATCTTTAATATGAAGCATATTAATACTAGTTGAAATTATAAATTCCTTATGCCTGATCCTGTGTCCAGTAAAGTCAGTGGCAAAACTACCATTGGCTCCAGTGTTGCAGGATTAGGCTCTTTAATGAGACAGATAAAATTGCCTCTTTCCTTGCTATATTTGGGATTGGTGGGGGAAGGAGGGTAAAAAAAAGTATGCAGGATGCATAGAACCCTTGGGGGAGGGGAAAGTCGTAAGTATATTTGATACTAAAGCAGTTTTATAAAATATGAATGGAAATGCATGTCTGTGGGATATTGTTTCATATGTGATGGAACCATCCTGGTCAAGCAGTTTTCTCCACCTGTAAACATGGCTGACTAGCTAAGAGATGCTGAGGAGTGTCCAAGTCAACACATATTCAACACATTATTGATACTAGAGTTGGTTTCATCGAAACATTTTTTGTGTCAAACTGTTTCATTAGGACACAAACAGAGGACTCTTAGATCTAGAAAAGAAGATAGCCTGTTTCAATACTAAGCATTGTCCTTAATGATTTCAAAAACAAAAATGGACTATTTCAACTATTTTGTAATCTCAGCAGTAGTAATGCATAATGACATGTCATAACATAATGTAAAAATAATAAAAATGAAGAAAAAACCTAAAATAAATTCTAAAATAAATATTTGAAATTCCCAAATTAAATTATCGGAGCAAAAAGAAATTTCAAAATTTAAGTCAGAATTTCCCATGAACTGGAAATTTGGAGTTTTTACCAGCTCTAATAGACACTTACCTTAAAATATAAAACATTGGACCTGAGGTTCCTATAGTTTGAGTAGCAGAATATATTTTGTTAACGGATTTTATGTGATTTATATGAAAATAGTAAAACCATACTATAGTTAAATTGAATAGATCTTGATGTAAATGGTCAGGGAGAACCAAGCAATCAATATTTTATATCCAGTTGTCCTTTCTTGCTTAATTAAACCTGAATAGTCATTGAATGAGTTTTACATTTTAAATCATTGTACCAGCATTTGTTTCCAAATTTTGTAACTAACTCTTGGTTTTTCTTCTTTTGTAGAATCTGCCTAACATTCTCACTGATGACCGATTCAAAGTCATGTTTGAGAACCCAGATTTCCAGGTGGACGAGAAGAGTGAAGAATTTAGGCTGCTTAATCCACTTGTTTCTAAAATAAGTGAGAAAAGAAAAAAGAAACTAAAGATTTTAGAACAGCAAGAAGCACAAGAGCAGGTACAACCTTTTCCTTCTAGGTTAGGATTACCTATCGTTCTTTGTTTTTTAATTACAAGCATTCAGGCTTTTCTTTTATATGCCCTTAGAAAGGAGAAGAAAATAATGGAAAATTATCAATCTGTCTACAAATGAGTGTGACTAAGATTTATATAAATAAGTTATTAATATCAATATCTAAATATACTCCTTTATTGTTGTATCTATCACATAGTGTGTCTGTGGATGTAATTAGAGTCTACTCTGCATGCTGTATTTGGTTAATGTGTTAGAATTCTAGTTCTCTTCAAATTGGACATATGTAGAGATTGTCACGTACTCTAATTGGGCAAAGAGTTTTTTTAAAAAATCAGTTAATGGTTCCTTAGAGTAACTATTTTTGTCTGCAGGAAGAGGAGGAAGAACCAGAAGGAAAACCAAGTGATGCAGAAAGTTCTGAGACTTCAGATGATGAAAAAGGCTGGGTTGAAGAGGTCAGGAAACAGCGCAAACTTCTACGCCAAGAGGAAAAAGTAAAACGGCAGGAAAGGTTCAAGGAGGATCAGCAAACAACACTGAAACCTCAATTCTTTGAGATTAAAACAGGGGAGGAATTCAGAAGCTTCAAGGACTCTGTCAAAAAGCAAAAATTAATGAAGTAAGACTAACACTTCAGTTTAATGAAGTTTGATTGGGTTGTTTGCAACTGTCTTTTTGTTATGCGGGCCCAGGTTATTTTATTTAGTAAGCACAATGATCCTGGAAGCAGTTTCTACAGCCAGACATGGTAATTGGGGGCATAATTTTAAGTGACACTCATTTAATCTCTTATTCCCTTGTTATGTGAACGTGGTATGTGTAGTCCCTGTGCCTTACTTTGAAGGAAAAGAGTAAAGGTTTGATACTTTGAACTAGATTGGGAGGCCCTTACCTCACACTGGTGAGAAGTTTCTCATATAGATAGTCCCATTGATGTTAGTGGGACTACTCCATGTGAGTATCAGTTCACCAGTGTGAATAAAGGGTCTTACAATTTCACCTTGTGTGATCTCTCCCCATTAGAAAACATAGAATACCCCATGATTTCTCCGTGCTTATAAAGTAAACCTCTCTTTGCTGGGAGTGGACAGTAAAAGTATCTTTTGACCTAGATAGGCCCAAAATGTCTGGATTCTATAAAAACTAATCTGCTATCTTAGTTGTCAGAGTTCTAGTCTCCAGGCTTTCTCCTTGCAGTGCTAAAAGCCAGAGTTAAATATTTTGTCTGAGTTTCATATTTTGTTTGTATACAGTGTAGCCTTGTTGGTTCCAGGATATTAGACAGACCAGGTGGGAGAGGCAGTATCTTTTATTGGAACAACCTCTGTTGGTGAGACAAGTTTTTGAGCTTACACAGAACTCTTCTTCAGGTCTGGGAAAAGTACTGAGTGACGCAGCTAAATACAAGTTGGAACAGGCTGTTTAGCCCAACAGTCCCCAAATTGTGGGTTGCACTCCCCTAGGGGACGTGGAGGAACATTTGGGGTGGGGCAGGGCCCAGGCCAGTAATCTGTAGCCCACTAAGCTGCCCCCTCGTTTCCCCCCCCCCTCTTTCCTTGCCCCATGGCAGGAGAGGTGTTAAATACAATTTTGTTTGTATCTTTTAACTCAGCTGTTACCTAAAGCAGTAGGGTTCTGTATCTAGAGCATTTCTGCCTTTTAGAGATGCCAGAAAGTGTCCTGTCTTTCCAGGTGTTTAGTGCCAGACATTCTCATTGACCTCACTTACATATCTGCAGCATTTTAAAAAATCAGACTTTTCTTACAGTTTTATTAATTGGAGATCTGTGCTGAAACTAATAAGCTTTGAAAGACAGCAGCTGCTGAGATATGTCATAGCATGCCAGGTGCTCAGCATAGCTCTGACTAGAATGAATGATATAACAAGAGGGAGATTATATATGCCAAAACGTTTCCCACACAAATAGTGAACAAATGTATCCATCCTAATGTCTGATGATCGTTTTGCTGCTGTTCAGATATGGCAGATTTGTCAAGGTACCATTTTGTCACTCAGCTGCATGGTGATGGGCATTTTAGAAATGGTTAGGTAACACAGTGATGTGTATTGAAAGGAAACATTGAACCCAATACATTTAGGACCAGGTTTTCTTTTTTAAAGTATAAAATTGGTTATGTAATATCAGCCTTTGGGTTCTACTATAAGCACTATAGAAATCCCCAAGATAGAAAACGATACAAGAAACAATTTTCTTATGGAGTGCTATCTAAAACAAACACACAGCGTCATAAAAACTCTGCGGTTCGTATGCATATGGGGGGTTCTTTGCTCGTAAATGTTATCATCAACACGTGTGAAGAGGCTAGTGCTCAAAAATCTCTGCGTTTGGAGGCCAGGTTAAAGAACCTTGGGAAGAGACCAACAATCTACATGTTCTGTCTGTAAAGTGACATACACATCTTGGGCACCATATTATAAATCCTAATTGAGATTAGTGCTTCAACCTTTGTCTGTTCTGCAGGTGTTGCTTGCATTTTCCCTGCTCACTTTTGTTAGCAAATTTTACACCTAGCAGGTTTGTGTTCATACCTTTATTCAGCGTACGCGTTCTGGATGCTTCAACTCCTTATCTAGAATCTTCTTCAGCTTACATATGAAGTTTTCAGTTTACTTGCTCCTGGCTGTTTCCTTCTTTTCATTCCAGGGGATGGGGCTGCTTTTGTGCCCTTTTGAGTTTTTCAGAGGCATACAGATTGTAGTGTAAAGTCACTGGGTGCTCTGTCAGAGGGGAGAGGATCGTGTGCGTCTTCGTTTTGCCACTTCAGCCAATGATCTGAAAAGGAGAACAAATTGTGAACAGGTGGCACGTGCTCTGATTTCAATTGCAACAGGGGCTGAAATGGAAGCACGTTTCATTATTGCCAACCTACTGTTTTTGTAGGTTCACGCGATGACGTCTGATTAAGGTGCTCTATCCCACTGAAGGAAACTCTCAAATGCTTCCTTGATCTTAAATGAAATGACTGAGGAGTAATCACAAACAGATGGGAACCTTAACTGTAAGCAAGCAGATTGAAAGATTCAGTTAACAAGCCAAAGTCAGCTCTAGATAAGACTGAAAAGTTCAGAAGAAATAAGCACAGCACAACACAGCAGGAAAGAAGCCCCCACGCTGTGGAAATTACATAGTGTAAAGAATCTTCTGTGTGAAAGGCTGGTTGGGTGTGTGTCTGTGTGCGCGCGCGTGTGGGTGTAATCACTGTTTCTGTTGTAGAGGAGAAAATTGAAGGCAAATACTGTAGATCTCTTCATGGGATAAAAGAGAACCAGTGATGACAAACTGAATAGACTGCCGTATGGAAAAAGTGCCTATTGTACTACCAGTGGGCATGATGTTTTACAAACTTAAAACAAGACATGATCCTACCATGAGGGGCTTAGGCAAAACATAGTGACATGATAGCAGATGAAATTAAGAAGAAATAGGATATGTAAACAAGTGAAGTGGACTAGAGTGCGCATCACATCCTTTTCCTTTTTCAGTGAGCTGCTGTTGTCGTGCCATGTGAAATTTTTTCTCCATGGGGAAAAAAATGTTTAAATTACAAGTTCTGTGAAGAATGATGCCATTTACACTCAGCCAAGAAGCATTCAGACTGCGCATGGGGTACTCCCCAAACTCTTCCAAAACCTTTAATTATCAGCTGCTGTCAGTTAATAATCCCATGTAGCTGATCTGATGCAAAGCATGATTTGCCCTGATCTCTGCTTATCATAAAGGCACAGTCATCATAGTGTCAGCTAGCTTTATTATTTACAACCATGTTTGAACATGGTAGAATTTTGTAAAGAAGACTAGCCCTAAAGAGAAGTCTACTGGCCCTATACCATGATAAATGCTCAGCATTTTTATGCTGACTCCTTGAGCAATGTACTGAAAATTGGAAAGATTGTAGTGGCATGTACCATCTGGTGATTCTGGCATGTTTGTCTTTGATTTGATTTAGCCAATTTAAAGAATGATGGTCTGTGACCAACATAATTAAGTACTTTAATGCCTCCACTACCCACTTAATGGCAAAGCGTTCTTTTTTCTATAGTTGTATAATGTTCCTGGGGAAATAGTTTATGACTTATATAAAACTGGGTGTTTCTTTGTCAAGTTCCTGACTCAGCGCTGCTCCAAGCCCAACTTCTGAAGAATTGGTGTATACTTAAATTTCTTCATAAATTCAAGGATTCTCAGGACAGGAACATTCTGAAACATATGCTTAAATGCAGCAAAGTCCTTAAAAGTAGTCTCTAATGACATTTATGTAATGAGCAGACTGAGCTCAGAACCAGTACTCCATCCTCATTCTACTTTGACTTGTCAGCCATATTTGACACTGTTGACCATGTTCTTCTTGAAATTCTTCCTTGGTTCCATGACACACACTCCTGGTTCGCATCCTACTGCTCATCGCTTCTTCAGAGGATTCTCCTCATTCCCACTCTAACTTTTTGTGGGGATTTCACAGGACTCTGTCTGTGGTCCCCTTCTCTTCTCCTTCTACACCTTATCTCTGGATACTTTATTCACAAATTCAAATACCATTTCTGTGCTGACAACTTCACAGATCTACCTGTCTACTCCAGGCATGTCTCCTGTCCAAATTAAAATCTTGGCCAGTCTTTCTGACATCTCATAGGTGTCCAGCCATCAGCTCAATTTCAACATGGCTAAAACAGCTCTTCATTTCCCTCTTTCCTTTCCCTCCAAAACCAGTCAAAACAAAACAACCAAACCTACCCTGCTACTGCCTTTATTGGTCACGCTGGACAACACCAACATCCTGCCTGTTGCTCAGGCCCACAATGTGGGTGTCCTCTTCGACTCAGCCTGTACGTGAGGACATAGACCTCTCTCTATGTCCAAATCTTGCAGACACTTTCTGTGTATCTTGAGAGATTACAACCTTTCATATCCATCTCCTATAGCTAAAACTCTCGTCCAGGCTATCCTCATATAATGTCTTGATTACTGCAACATCCTTTTCTCTGGGCTTGACAAATGCAGTCTTACCCTGCTCATATCCATTGAAAATGCTGCTGCAAAGATCATTTTCCTACCACAGTGCTTTGACCATGTTTTCCCATCTCTTTGCATCAAATATAAGCTGCTTGTCTTCGCTTTCAAGCCCTTCCCAATCTATCCCCACCCTAGCTTTCATTCGCTGTCAAGATGTCAACGTCAGTGACAGCCTCCATCATCCACTGATTAAAGTTTCAGATAAACACCTTTGTGTTTTCTCACATGTTGCACCTCCTTAAAACTCCTCTGCTCTGATGCCTGCAAAAACTCGACAACAGTTAAGCCGCTGGTGTGCTGAGATCAGCCTATTATGCTGACCATTGTCTCATTGTTTCCTTGTGCTCCCCCGTCTGTCTGTATCCATCTGTTGACTCCTGTCTTACCCTTTGTTTCTGCCCCAAAGAGCTTACGATCTGTCATCTTTTTCTGTCTTTGTACAAAGCCTAGCATGATGGGATCCTGGTCTTTGGCTGGGACTCCTACGTGCTATGGTAATACAAATAATAAATAATAAATGAACAGCACTCTTAATGTACCCGTTGGGCCATCTTTTTGGTGGAGATAAAAAGTATGTTTCCTTCCCCTTTGCTGTGGCTGGAATAGTTGTATGTCACAACGTAGATGTTTAAGCAATATTTTTGTATTTTACAGATATATATATATTGCCTCCTCCCTCCCCCCACTTATAGATTAAAGCTATTATCCCATAGCCTTTTCCTACTATTTCCCCACATTAATTTTCCTCTGACTGAAGCACCATCCAAGCAGTCATGCTAAAGAATTGCTGGGTAGTAGCCACATTTCTCTCA
The DNA here is from genome assembly GCF_027887155.1 of Malaclemys terrapin pileata. NCBI lineage: Eukaryota > Metazoa > Chordata > Testudines > Emydidae > Malaclemys > Malaclemys terrapin. Next base: position 178,626,442 of record NC_071507.1, on the reverse strand, counting down.
TTCACTTTCAAAGGGGAGAAAAGTGAACGTCAGTTTAAAGTAGAAATCCCGCTACACTGTCAGTGACTGATCTCCTGCCATAGTTAGCTCTGAGGCTTAGCTTGTCTTCTCAAATAGCACAGATGGAACAAGTTTTTACAAGTTCTCACTGAAAAATATATTGGAGGAAAACCAGAGTCAAAATACCTAGTCATGGGGGGAAAAAGCAATTATTGACAGTAATTTTGTATAGTTCTTATGAAAAAGCCTTTCATATACATAAATTACTTTTTAACTAAGATCCTGCAAACTCCGCTGGCTCCATACCGAGGGCCCAGTCTTTCAGCCACTTCATCCACAGAACTTCTATGGACTTCTGTGACTGCCTTTCACATGTATGTTTATGATTGTCTGTTTTTTCCCTTCATAAAAGTAATCTGTGAAATATATACATCAGTACCTTGCTGATAATTTGCACAGAAAAGGCAGTCTCTCTCCCCATCTCAATGAAGATCTAATAGTGAGATCTTGGATTGCTAAGACTTCATTACAGTTATGTTAGAGCATTTATAACTAATGCTATTTAAAAGCAAACTAAAATTGTCAGACTAAATGAAGCATATTACATAATAAAATTCAGTCTTCTTTACTGATTGGTCATTTAGGCCCTGTCCTATTTGCAGTTAGTATTACAGTACTGTACTACATAGGGCCCCAATCATGGATCAAGGCTGCATTGTGCTAGGGACTGTGCAAACACATAACAGACACAGTCCCTGCTCCAAAGAGCTTAGACTCTGTGTCAATGGGAGAAGGGGTCTGTCCACATAGAGCTCCTTATGGAATCAGGGTCTGTCTTGCTAATTCAGGAAAATTCACAAAGGTCTTCCATTCATTAGTGCAGAATCATGAGGTTTGACTCTATTTTTAAATTTAAACCTATGATAAGTATAGAATATTTTCTCCTGATATTGAAGTAGGATGAAACTTTTAGAATCACTGCCATACTGCCAGTGTTGTTTTAATCAGTTCAGGTAGCTGCTACAAATAGGGGAGTCAGAAATGCCAATTATAATGGGGTGGGGGGAATCAAAATAAATGTTAGTCTTTCATGGTAGAAAGTATTTTTGGCTTTAGAAACTAAGGTTGCTAAGCAAAATGGATAAATTTAGCTTTAAATGCCTGTTTTAAATTTTATTTAAGATCAGTACACTAGACTATCTACTGCAACTGAATTATCTGGCACCTTCAGATATTCCATAGAAAATTGCTGTCATAGCACACGTTGGTTTGGTGGGAAGGGCATGGACTAATTGGATCTGGTTTATGTCTTAACTAGGGCCTGAATTTAAAAATTAAAAAAAACTGTCAGAAGTTGAAAAATGGCTGTACAATGAGCAATATGTGAAGGGAATAACTGAAACTTGCTTTCCATTTGTGTTGACTGCCTATATGTTTCTCAGTAATTGAGTGCAGAATGACAGAAGTGCAACCCAATTGCAATTTTTTTTGGAAGTTACAGGATTTGACTGTTTTGTAGAGTGTGTGATTTCTTCTGTTTGCTATTGTAAAAACTGATAATACAATGTGATGGTGACAAGAACAGAAACAGGCTTTTCTTTAATTGTTCTCTGCAGAAAAACCCTTGGAGATCGCTTGAAGCTTGAAGAAAAGCTTGGCACACTCAGTGTATCTGATACCACAGTAGGCAGCAAACAGATGACATTCAAATTAAAAAAGGTGAGTTTAAAAAAAAAAAAACTTCTGTAAATAAGATAATGCACAGGCTGATACATTTATTTGTCATCTGAAAAAACAGGGAGCCCTAAAGCCATCTGAAACGGATGTCCCTTTTGATTTCTTCATACATTGACTGCACCTTTACTTTTTTGCACACCCTTGTGTGTGTGGGAAGCCCCACCAGACTCATATCCTGGTGGGAAATACTACTTCCCTCTCTTAGTAGATCATCTGTAGCTATATCATCTAATGCTAGCACCTTGTCAGTTCTCACAGTCTTGGGTTTGATCAGTAGTTGATTCATAGGCAAAAAATACCCAGGATGCTGAAAGAAGTGATGATGATGTCCTGTAGGTGAGAGTCTTCCCTCTGAGTCATTAGTGATGGGAGTGCCTCATATTGATAAAAATAACTCCCGACCACTTTGGTCACTGAAGTTCCATGGCACTAATGTAGTCCAATGTACTTGCCAAATTACAATTTGAGTGAGTAACTGCATTCTGCCCACCTAACTTTCCCAAGCAATTTCAACTGGATGGTGTTTTTGTAATTCCTTTCCGGAAATAGTTGTGTAGTGTCTAAACTGTTTCACCCTCCAGATGATTGCATTTTGGGGAATGGGAAGGAGGAAGGAAATGGATTTTGTGTATGTGTTTACATATTTTGTAAACCACTTTGGGATCTCTGGGTGGAAAAGTGATACACACTAAAACGTGGTTGGAGATGGTGAAAGATAAAGATCCATATTAGTTGATTCTTCAGCTGGTGAAATCTGTTTCAGGTAAAACTGGTCTTCCTCTAGGCAAGTTGTTCATCATAATCCATTTTTGTTTAACACCTGTCAATTAACTCTCATCATGGAAGTAAAACTACAATAGTGTTGTCAGAATGTCTGAAGTAGTTATTAGAATGTGCCACTTTGGATAATTGGGTCACAAAAGGCTAAGTAAAGCAAAGTCACTGGAATTTCTTATTGTACTTCCTATCACCAATTTTTCATAAGCCTTTCTCATCTACGTTGTGGTTTGATCTCTGTATCCACTTTGGAATTTAAAATGTGTGGACTTTGGAATAAGTCACAGATTCCAGTGAAGCTCTGCGAAGGATCACCATTTCAGGAGTCGTACCAGCAAGTGTAACTGATACAGTAGCTCCTTACAGCTAATTAAATTAGCTTTGCAGGGCTTCCCATGCATACTCTTTTTATAGGAGCTTTAAATTAGAAAATGCTGAAACAGAATGCATCCTACAATTGATGATCAGCTTCCATAAAGATTTTTGGGGAGGGCAAGATTTGAGAATAGTTTGAAATACCATTCTGGATTTGATCCCAGCAGAATCCGTATATTACTTTGTTACGCTTCTGTTGTAAGTGACTCATCTAAGAGTTCATCTCAGTGTGGTTGCCTTATTGAATATACAAATGTACAACATTTATAGTTGAACTGAACTATTTGTCATATTTACTTTTATGTGGGCCCCCAGTCTCCTCTCTGTGAAGTGGGGAGAAGAGAGATGAAGAAAAGTAAAATGGGATGGAAAATCCCCCTCTCCTTCCCTGAGCCAATCCCACTATAGTCCATGGGAGCAGGAAAAAAGTAGGCCTGGAAAGGAGCCATGTCATATGATATGATCTTTTCAAAAGATGAAGAGAATGCAGTTGGCAAGCCTAGAGGGAGTTTAACGCTGCTAGGACTATCATTAACTCCTGCCTTTCATTGCCCCATCTCCAAGGTTTAGGTGCAGATATGTCGTCTTTTTGGAAGAGGGCAGAAAAGTAATGCATAGCCTTCATAAGAACGATTATACTGGGTCAGACCAATGGTCCATCTGGCCCAGTAGCCTGTCTTCCAACAGTGGCCAATGCCATATGCTTCAGAGGGAATGAAGAGAACCGGGAACTATTGAATGATCATCCCCTGTTGTCCACTTTCAGGTTCTGGCAATTAAAGGCTTAGGACACCCAGAGCATGGGGTTACATCCCTGACTATCTTGACTAATAGCCATTGATGGACCTATCCTCCATGAACTTAGCTAATTCTTTTTTGAACCCAGTTATACTTTTAGCCTGCACAACACCCATTGGCAATGAGTTCTACAGGTCGACTGTGCATTGTGTGAAGTAGTACTTCCTTTTGTGTTTTGTTTTGTTTTGTTTTCAATCTGCTGCCAGTTAATTTTATTGGTTAACTCTTGGTTCTTGTGTTATGTGAAGGGGTAAATAACATTTCCTTATTCACTTTCTCCACACCAGTCATAATTTTATAATCTCTATCATATCCCCACTTAGTCGTCTCTTTTTCCAAGCTGAATACTCCCAATCCTTTTAATCTCTCCTCATATGGAAGTTGTTCTGTCCCTCTAATAATTTTTGTTGCCCTTCTCTGTACCTTTTCCAATTCTAATATATCGTTTTTGAGATGTGGCAACCAGAACTGCATGCATTATTCAAGGTCTGGGTGTACCATGGATTTATTGAGTGTCATTATGATATTTTCTCTCTTATCTGTCCTCCAAGGGTTTAGTATTTTTAGTTCTTGTGGATCAATGTAGTTGGAGGCTGAACAGGTTTTGGTACCTGAGTGGCTCTGTGGTGTCTGCTTCCCTCCAAATCCCAACTTCCCCCCACAGGAATTGATCATTGTTAACATTGCAAAGTTTATCTCCTGGCGTTTTCTAGATGATCTGTCTTTTTCCATGGTTTTTACTGTGGGATCCACAATATTCTCTGGTGCCTTTCAGTTCCAATTGTTCGCAGTGCTGTTGTAGATGTGTTGTCCCAGAGAGAGGGGAGACACAAAGTAGTTGAGATAATATCTTTTACTGAATCGACTTACACAGGGTTTTCTTCAGGGCTGGCCTTCAAATGTCCTTCATAACAAGTGACCTTTGATTTAATCAGTAAAGTAACAATTCCAATATGCTGGATAAAGATGTAAAAGGGACTGTGTGGAAGGAAAGTCTTTGGTCATCAAAAAAGAAAAACACGATTCAAGTCAGTTCCAGATTAACAAGCTAATGCTTAAATCAATGCAGCTTTATTTTCTAAAGAGTACTTTAGAATGCATTCTGGACAGTGGTAGGAAACCCCTTTTTATGCTATCACATAGCAAGTTTGTTGACATCCGCTTATAGGGTAAGAACAGCTGATAAATTTAAAAGTCTAAAAAGCAATAACTTTTGGCAGTATAGTAAATGTTACAAAGAAATACTGTGGGGAGATTTAAGATATTTAAAAGAGTTTCTTGAACCAAGAAATGGATTAACAAGGGTTTTGTTGAGATGCTCTCAAGGAAAGAATATTTAAAATGCAAGAACAGTAGTTGCAAGTTATTTAAAAACAATTACAATTTGTTTTAGGAAAGCTAGCTACATGTTATAAAGACTTTTTTATTAAAATAGTCAAAATGGAGACTGCTGAACAGTCAAAGCAAGGGGAATCTTTTAGGGTATGTCTACACTGCAATTAAAAACCTGCAGCTGGCCCATACCAATTGCCTCGGGTTCATGGGGCTCAGACTTAAGGGGTTGTTAAATTGCAGTGTAGATGTTCGGGCTCAGAGTGTAGCCCAAGCTCTGGGATTCTCCCACCTCGCAGGGTCCTAGAGCCCGGCTCCAGCCCCAGCCCGAATGTCTACACGCAATTAAACACCCCCTTAGCCTGAGCCCCGTAGCCCGAATCAGCTGCCACGGCCAGCCATAGGTTTTTAATTGCAGTGTAGACATACCCTTAGTAACTTTTTTTTAAAGGAAAATCTTTAAAAATCCAAAATTTTGGATTAAATTGATCAGTTAATAATACTCATCCTATGCTCTGTGTGCCTTTCCACAGTCAAATTGTATAATTTTTTTGCATAATACTGTAAAATGTTGCTAATGTACCAAAATGCTGAGTGGTGTAGTAAGTAATTTGATACACTATTAAAAATATGTATGAAACTAAAGATACAGAACTGGAAGGAATAAACTTCTGAATTAACAGATTCATATACATTTGCTAAAAAGCAAAATGGTATGTATTGATTTAATGAATATAGAAACTAGTTCTTTCTGCATATTCAGTAATTGGCTCTTCGCTGTAGCAGACAAAGGTCTACTGACTAGAAGCCAAATCTAGACAAATTCAGACTAGAAATAGGCCGCACATTTTTAACAGTAATGGTCATTAACTACTGGAGCCACTTACCAAGGGTCGTGGTGGATTCTCCGTCACTGGTCATTTTAAAATCAAGATTAGATCTTTTTCTAAAACGTATGACCCAGTTCAAAACAGGAATTATTTCAGGTAAATACTCTGGCCTGTTTATACAGGAGGTCAGACTAAATGATCACAGGGTGGTCCCTGCTGACATTATCATCTATGAATCTGAGCATGACACAGGTTTTGATGATTAATACAATAATATTAATACAGTGGTTAGTATAGTGTCCCTCCTGTATTGCATTGCATTCCTGACAGGATCTGAATAAAAGTAATTCAAGCTTCTTGATTTATTTTCCATTTTGTTTATGTTTGACAGATATAAATTAGCTTATAGCATCTAAAGTAATTAGTCACTTTACAGCACACAGAAAAGATACTTCCGTGCCTTGAACAGCTTCAAGTCAAAGGCCCTGATTTTGCAGTCTTTGAGTCCAATGGTTTCCTGCTCTCAGGTGGATTCCTGCTCTCAGGTGGATCATAAGGGTCCACTCATATTAATCAGATTGCAGAAGCAGGGCATAAATATTCTGTATGCATAAATATTAGGTTTGCTTTGGTTTTATTTCCCTATTAATGTAATTTTTTCCCCTGCCTCTTCTTTTGTGTATTTCCATGACTTATTGGTGGTGGTATATATTTTGTGCTCTAAAGGGAAAACATTTGATTTAACACTGTGAATTCACACTCCAGTGAATTTCCAGGATTACGGTTTATTGCTAAAATCAAAACAGGTGAAGTTGTGCTGGTGCCTCTGCCTCCTTCCAATGTGGGTGGAAGAGAAATTGTCACCACCGTATAACCCATCCCTGTTCTGGCTTGAGTGAGTCTTTGGGGCATGGGGTTATGCAGTTCTCCCCCAATGGCTCATGGAGAATGTGCATGCTGGCTTCTCTGCCCATTACTCCCTAGGCCACATTTTGCCAGTCAGTTCTTGGGCTGGCTCCACAAAAGTGCTGACTAATGAAGCTCTACTGTAGTTTCTTGTCTTCTAAAGTAATAAGTATTTTGCTTTTCCTGAAGTTACAGATATGATTTGTAGAGAGGCAGTTTAATTTGCACTGGGTAACTACGTACCTGCCTTGTTCCCGTTTGTCCTGAAACGTACAGTGTGCTTTTAAGGTTTTGTTGAGTTAGTATTTTGTAGTCAGTGGTAGTTGAGAAGGAGGAATAACATCATCAACAAAGCACAGAAACATGCTATGTTGGTACAGAAATTTAATCAGTTTTTATGTAGAAAACATACCTAGTAATGTAATCAGTAGCAGAGCTATTGTGTAATGATACAAGTTTAAAAATACAAAACAAAACAAAACCCTTAGTGTCCTGGAGTTTCTCTCATTTGTCTTTTAAAATACTTTTGTGTAAAGCCTAAATATGATAGCCATCTTTAGCCAACATAGGAACTAACTCTTCTGGCTTGAACATGAGTAGGTGGAATAGAACACATGGAAGCCTGCAATGAACTGTAAACAGTGTGTCTCCATTCTGGAGTAGCGGTGACATCAAGAAAGCACAAAGTAAAAATCTTATGTATGTTTGGAATGTAAATAATTTTGAGTTCCAACTAGAGAGGCAGAAGACTTCGACAACAAAAAGATTGAATTTTTTTTAACCATTACATTAAACAGTGTGCCACTAAAATACACCACATTTTAAAGCTGCAATGCTAGAACCTAACGATATGCTGAACGAACTGCTATAACAAAACCTTAATGGTAACATTTTTACATTACGTTTCACATGCGTCTGACGAAGTGGGTATTCACCCACGAAAGCTTGTGCTCCAATACGTCTGTTACTCTATAAGGTGCCACAGGACTGTTTGTCGATTTTTACATTAGAATTCTCTGCTGAAAACATAGCTTTTTATGCTCAAATAACATGATGGATGCATGTATAAGAACCTTAGTTTTATACAAATTCATGCAATGTAGATAAAATAAAAAACTTAATTTCTGTGGTACCTGAGTGCTTGACAGTTTAACAGGGAAGATTTTTGTAAACTGTAAATACTGCATGTAAGTTATCTTGTTCCTTTTCGTGTTTATGTCTAGAACTGTACAGTTTTTACTACATGTAGCTCAGGAACTGTCCTGACTTCGTTAATGTTGAACCATTTTTGTGGGCCAGTTGGAATTCTAACTCAAGTCTGTTTTGTAAATATTCCAGTCAGGGCAGCAGAAGAAACAGCAGGAAGCTGAGAAGCAACATCATCAGGAGAGGAAAAATCTCAGGCGTTCAGCTAGCCACCTCAAGAGTAAACGTGGTAGAAGAGGACCATTTTAATTACTTCTTAAAGAAGCTGCTTTACTTTCACTTGTCACCTGGAAAGTGGGACTTTACAGCACAGGCGTACTCCTTTTTGTATCTAAAAGGTGGACATAAGAAAACTAGAACCTATTAAACTGTATGTGAGCTAATGAGAAGGTCACAAAATGCTTGGAGTATTTGGAGAAGACACCATGAGGACAGTGTTACAAACTCAGTCTTGGTTTTGACTTGTGAACGAAGCAGCAGTGATTGGTTATTGTGTAACCCTGGATGTGATTTATATGAAAGTCCTGTCTGTGAAAACAGGACCTTATCTGTCTATTTAATTTGAGAAACAGTGGTTTATTTTTTTAGCATCATGAAATGTTCACTGTTTAAATGTGGATTGAAAAGTTTTAGGCCTCTAAGACCTGAGATCAAGGGTTAAGTCATTTTTCCCTATAATAGCTGACATCATAAACACACAAAATAGGAATCACCATAGCTTTGGGTATTGCTGTTGTCCTGATAACAGATGAAATCACACACAACCCTGAGCATTGGCTTTGGTATGTACTGGTAAGTAAGGCCATGATTCAGCAAAGTAGTTAAATGCCTAAGTGTCTGCAAGTTGAAGTCAGTGAGACTAGTTGCATGTGTAAAGTTAGCCACATGATTAGTACCTTGATGAACTGAGGCTTAAATTAGGAAGCGACCAGTATGTTCAGTGTACGAACATGGGGCCTGATCATGTAAACCCTTCATTTATGCAAGCAGTCTTTATCCACATGAGTTAGTACCATTAACTTCAAATATTGCAGGATTGGAATCATGTCAAGGAACATACTGTAAATTGGATGTCTATCAAATGCTTTAAAGATAACTTAGTTGTAACTTTAAATTCTACACTTTTCAACTGGCGTCAAATTAAATCCAGTGCAGAGAGGGCAAATGCAAGGCCATAGGCAATGGTATGAATTCTGCCTTAAATGTTTTGGATCTTAAAAGAATGTATTCATCGTTTTTTTTTTTTTTTTTAAATCTGCTTACTGTTTGGATAGTCCTAATAAATTGTGAACTTTCTGGATAGAGCCAGTTTTCAGAATCTCCTTAATTCGAAGCACTGAGCAATGATCTTCAAATTTGGGACAATGAGATCATCTAGCCTGATTTCTATATAACAGACAATATAACTTCACCCAGTGACCCCTGTATTGATCCCAGTAATGTGTGTATGAATAAAGCATATAATCAAGAAAAACATCCAGTCTTGATTTGAAGACATCAAGAGATGGAGAAACCACTATTTCCTGTGATAGTTGTAATCACCCTCTATTAAAACTTTATGCTTTGTTTCTAATTTAATTTTATCTTTAACTTCCAACACTTGGTTCTTTATATGCCTTTGGGGGGGGGGAGGGGAGCCAGATTAAAGAGCCCTCTGGTACCAGGTATTTTATGTCAAGTCACTTTTGTCTACTTTTTGATTGAGCTCCTTCAGTGTCTCTGTGACAGGGTGTATTAGGCCCAGAGGCCCTCGGCTGGAGGTCTCAGGGTCTTACCACACCCTGTCCCAGAAAGAAACTGTAGAGATGTCTTCTAGCCTGCCTAGAGAGTCTTTGGGGGTCGCAGCCAATTGGAGAGAGACTGCAGGCAAGCAGCCAATCAGGGCCCACCAAGGGCATATATAAAAGGAGCTGGAGCCAGCCACTATGGGAGTGAGGAAGGGAATTGAGAAGGGGCTGAATATTGAACTGTGAAACACCCCCCAGAAGGGGATTGGATGGTCTAGTGGCCCAGCTGGAGAGGTGGGACCAAAATGCCCTAGAATAGGCGAAGACAGTGACTCCAAGGAGGAAGCTCTGGGGGTATAGCCCTCTACCAAGGCCAGGATTATTTAAAGACTAGAGATATCAACAGAGGGGTACTGAGATAGGCTGCTGTTGGACTGTATACCCTGGAAGGGGTCTGGTTTGTTTCACATGCACACTGTGAGAGAGACTTGGCTGGAGGGCTGAGTGGTTGAAAACCCGCCTGAGAAACCACCAACACAGGTCACCGCAGACTAAGAGTGTGCAGGCACATGCACTCGGCCAGGGGGCGCTCGTGAGAGGTGGGTGCCACCCATTACACTCTCCCTGCAGGACATTGTCTCTAGCTCTCAAATCATTTTTGTTACTCCCATTTGCATCCTCTCCGAATTTTCAACATCCTTTTTTAAAATGTGGACACCAGAACTGTTCACAATAATCTAGTATTGGATCTTACTAAGGCTGTATAGAGAGAGGTAAAATCATCTCTCTGTTCTTTCTCATGCCTGTTTATACACCCAAGGATCTTGCAAGCTCTTCTTGCCAGACCCTCGTAGTGGGAGCTCATGTTGAGTTTTGTCCACTATGACCTTCTAAATCCTTCTCAGTCACTGCTTTTCAGGACACAGTCCCCCCATTCTGTAGCTATAGCTAGCATTCTTTGTTCCTAGACATTGCATTGGCTTATTAAAACATGTTTTGTTTGAATGGGCTCAGCTAACCAAGCAATCCAGATCACTCTGTATGGCTGCCCTGTCCTCATTATTTACCACTCCACCAATCTTAGTTGCTCTTGTGGACCATCTCCTCCCAGTCTTGATCCCGCTCCTTCCATATAGCAACAGTGGTGTTCCATAAAAAGTAACATTAGGAGAATATAGTATGAAAACAAAATGAAAATAAACTCTCCTCAGTGTAATGGCTGCAGCTACCTGGTTATATCTTCCTATTTTTCACTCTGGCTTGTGCTTGCTTTCCTTTGGCAAAGGGACTCTACACATACGAATACCAAATCTCTCTCTACTGCCCACAGCCCCCTTTAGTCTATTGTCTCCAGGTCACTTTGCAAGTGGATTCTGTCTTTGTGTGCGTTTGCTTTCTCTGATTTTAGTATTGGCAGAAATATGATCATAGGTAAATTTGTGCCGCAAGGACATATAGGAGATAGAAGTATTTGATTTATTTATATGAAGTTGGTCATGTAAATGTTTTTGAAAATGCATGATGAGAGCAGTGTATTTTAAAGTCTTATCTGCTTGAACATAATGGGCATGTTGCAGTTGCGATAGAAGCAGCTCTGCGGAGCTCTCCTGTGGTGGCATAGCTTGAGAACTGCTGCAAGACTGATTTTGAAACATGATGGGACTCCAGAACTCGTTGAGCCCATTTTTTTGTCGGCATATTAATATAAATGTATAAACTTTAGTGCCCATTGTAACACCAATCTCATTTAAGCCTTTTGATCTGATTCCAGAGCTCAGCGTATAAACATCAGATGTTAATAGCAGCCCTTTTCTACAAGCTCTGAGTATTGTACAGCTAGAGCTCTTTTTCTACTAGACTAGACGTGATAAATCAATCCCTGCTGGATCGTTCGCTACCCGGCAGCTAGTGAAGACATACCCTCAGAAAAAATAATAATAATAATAATGCTTTGGGAGGGAGACTGTGGCTTACAATTAAGCTCTTTTGGTACAATGGAATTTTTTGTCATATGGGTAAAATGCATCTGTATGGGAAATAACACCTTTCTTGGGAGTCAATCCAAGACTGGAACTAACTGTTCCCACAGAAACTGAGACCCAGTTGCCACAATTTTCAGATGCCACAAACCTCACCACCTCCTGTTCCGGGTGCAAGGCACATTCCTTCAATCTTACTTTTGCTAACAAACACATAGCAATGTGTACATTTAAAAAATAAAAACAAACACAAGATTACCAAAACAAAACACACAAGAAATATTCTTTTATCTGTAGTCTAACCCCCTTACCTCATGCTCCTGAGATCAGATAGTTCTAGTAGGTTAGTGTCTGTTGATTCATACCTGCATATTTGCTTGTGTTCCAAACCGAGAGTATAAGGGGCAGTGCAGACCAACGTCTCTTCAGTTCCTTCTTACCACTGCATGGCCTGAATCAGAATCCTCTGTGTTCAAAGCTACCTCTGTTTATTCTGCATCACTACCTGTAAATACGTTGTAAATAGTTTATTCTTCTTTGTAGTGTTACTGTTTTAGTCTAGTTAGTGTCGCTTGGTTCTCCTCTCCTCGGGGAGCCTTTCCCCACGGACAAAGACTATGCCCTGAGTCCCAGGACTGCTGGCAGTTTAGGACCTGCATCTCCTGCTCCTTTGTGAGTGATGAGCTCTAGCATTGTTTTTACTGCCTTGGGATGGTGCACATTTTTGCTAGTACAGTCTGTTTTTTTAAAATAAGAACCTTATTACCTTCCCTGTACTTATGCCGCTCAGTGCGAACCCAGTGATGTAATGAGCTGCCTGAAAAGACTGAACTGTGCTGGAGAGAGGGGGGAAGGGGTTCAAATGTCCATATCTGTAAGATGATGTCCATGCATTCCAGGGCTGATGAAATCATTGGTCCCAAATAGGACTGGGGGGTTGAATTCAATCCAGAAATTTGCCAGGAGTGAAGGGGGCTAGCAGTGGAGTTGCATGCAATCCTAACAGGCTGTATTGGAAGCTATGGATAGGCACTGAGCCACACACACACTATCACAGCATCCTGTTGATTCCTTCATGAATTCTGACCCAATCCTGGGTGCTGATTGCTGCAAACTTTTCCTGTAGCAGAAACTCCAGGGAAGGGTGTATTTTTCAGGGCCACCTTAGTAGTTTACCAGCCTACTCCACTCAGAGATGCGCTGTTCAGTCACTTTAGTGGCATAGACACCTGGTTTCCCACTGGCAGCTTGGAATAATATCACTCCTCTTTGCCAGTCTGGCATCACAAGGACTGTCACGTCCTCCAAAATGTGCAATTCCTGAAATGATAGAGAAAACGTCTGTAGTCTGGTGAGGCTACCAACCTCCCCATAACTCCAGTTGCAGGGCCTGGGGGCTGGAGGGAGAGTTGTGATTTGTAACTTATCATTCTCTCAGCACTTCTTTCACTGTGATTAAACCAGCTGTGCCCAAGGAGTTTGTGGTCTGAAGCAGCCCTCTGCCAATATATTGAAGTTCAGTTTTCAAAAATAACATTTTCTGCCCTTGAAATTCCAAAATGTTTTTTTTCTGTGCTCCGACACTGGACAATTCGAGACAATAACCCTCCATGTCTTGTCCTAATCCAGGACTCTCGCCCTCTACAAGCTATAATACCGCCAACACTCCCCCACACTGCAGAAGCCTGGCTCATCATAGCTTCTTGCACCATTACAAGAGGAAGCATTTCTGTGTACTTACGTTGACATTCAGGCCCAAGCCAACAGGAAGTTTGAGTATCAAAGGCAAAGGGACTTCAGCAGGTGAAAAGACTCAGAGGCTGGATTGGCAGCTTGAGCACAGGGTAGCAGAACAGGAGCAGGCATTTGTTTGCAGTTCCAGGAACAGGAATGGCAGTGAAGGGAGAAAGATAGAGTGCAACAGAGAGAAGTGTGTGAGCAACTGCTGTCTCTAATGGCCATATACCCCTCTGAGGTAACCTGGCCTGCATTCCAAGAACAGCTTGGACAATTGCATGGCTGGGTGGGCCATTCAATCAGGCCCTACGAGCAGTGGGACAGGGCAAATTAATCTCATGCTGTCCTCAGTGCTGAACCTCTCCCTTGTGGATGCCTCCCCCCTTGCCCCAGCCCCAGCCCCAAGTGTGTGGCAAAAGTGGAAGGAATGGAAAGGAGACTGGAGGGCCAGGGGACATTCAGTAGTAATGAGGGGCAATGTCTTGTACATAGTTCCACTGTTTGTACTTGTTTATGCACTTTGTGCTTGGTTACTTGAAAGCTTTTTGTGTTGCTGGTGTTTTGGTGTAACGGTAGCTGGCCTGCCAGGCAATGGTTTAATAGTTTACTTTTCCAATGCATGTGGGAAAAATTATAAAGAAATTTTATTGCCCTCATTGCAACACATCAGCTAATGTGTTTTTCAAGTGATAAAGGTCAACACATGATTAGAGACAATTGGAGGGGTTGTATGCAAAATCCATGTCTCAATACAGTTATATACATAAATCCAGATACGGTTTCCCCACTGCCCCTCATTTCATAAGCAGTCATGTCATTCAGAAATACAGTGCATGGCAATCAACCCCCCTCCCAGACAAGCAATCAATGCCTCCCTCTTCCATTGGCTCATACAAACATCCCTGATTTCTGTTGCTGGGCTGCATCCAGTCCCAGCTGTGGTAGGTGCACTTTCTGGCTGAGTACTGATTCAGCTGCCCCTCGTTGTCATAGGTCCATTCAGCTTCACAAAGATTGTGCAGAGCACAGCAAGCTACAGTAATGCAGACAGCATTGATGACACTGAAATCCCATTGGCAATTTCTACAGACCTGTTTGGATTCCAATCTGCCAGACGCACATTCTACACCTGCTGAGAGTGTAATTAAATCTTCTTTTATCAGGGTCTCTGAGATCAGGGTACGTTTCATAAGCCCAGGCAGAAGGAGGTCTAGGGAGGGGGTCCCCCAGAATAGCGCCAGGAACAGTAACTTTGTTTATGACAATGTCATGTGGCTGGAATACTGTCCAAGCTTGTCCCTGAAGGTAGGCGCCCAAATGTCAGCAAACCTTGGCATTGTGAACTTTCCACAGCAACCAACACTGACATTCATAAATCAGCCTCTCTAGCCCACCAAGCAGAGGACAAACTATGGGCACAGGAGTCCCATCAACGGCCCTGGCGCAGCAAAGCCAGCAATTACTTCAGGCATGTCTTTTATGCCCACCACTTTGGGGTAAGCTACATGACTGGTTACCTCAGAAAACCTCTGCCACCATTTTCCTACAGTCAACTTTCCAACACCAAACTTGTTAGTAATGGACCTGTAGCAGTCTGGGGTAGCCAGATTCTAGGTGGTTAAAGCAACCTACTTGTGGACCAGCATGGCTGCCTTCATGCGCATCTTTATGCTGGGCAAGGTGTTGACGGTGCTCCAGAAGCTTTCTTCATGCAAACGTTCTGGACCCATTTCTCGTCATCCCAGGTCTGCAAGACTATGTGGTCCCACCCCGTCTGTGCTTGTGACCCTGCCCCAGAAGTACTGATCTGCATATGGGGCAGTGGCTATACTGAGTGTCATGAGCAGCATCAGTCAGTTCGAGTTTTCCATGACTGTCACCTTCCTTCTCCATCATTAAATCTGTCAAGTGCCTTTGGTGGGTCAGGAAACACCACTAAGCTTCCCACCAGTGTCTCATGGAAGCTCTGTTTACTTCCTTACTGAAACAGGAGCAAAAGCCCAAGTTAGAAAAGTTCTTGAAATGGCAAGTTCTCCATGTTGCTGATTCCGGTTGCTGGGAGCACTCAGACCAAAATGGTGACTCGGCAGGATGTGTTGACGGCCTGTTCAAACTTCCTGTAACATGCAGGGTGGACAGTCTAATTTTCCAACACTTCACCACAAACGAAGGGCTAGAACAGCCACGTTTTGGGAGTTTGGGATACACTTGGTTGGACTTGGCGGTGTGGATGCCAGAGCCCTCAGTTCAGGCCTGGATTAAAAAATTCTTAAGCTAGGGTTGGCAATCAGTTTGCTCAAGCTCTGGCTTCTCAAACGTGGGTCCGCTGACTCGAGTCCCACTAACCCTGGGATTATATTGCAGTGTGGACATACCCATGGGGGCCAGCACTCGAAAAAGAAATGGAGAGATTACTTACCCGTACCTGGAGAGTCCTTGAGATGTTTGGTCCCTATCTGCATTCTACTACCCACCCTCCTTTCCCTCTGCTTCAGATCATTTCATTATGATTTGTGGTAAGAGTAGAACTGGAAAGACCTCAGTCTGCATTGCCTCTTATACCCTCAGTTCGGAGCGTGAGGAGAGCAACCGTGCAGATGCGGACCAATGGACACTACTTGCTAGAAATCTCTGATCTCAAGCACATGCTGCACATGTGTACCCAGGTCTGGAATTCAGATAAGGACCACACATCTCAAAGAACCTCCAATTAAAGGTAAGTAACCTCAATTTAAGAGGTAGAACTCATTGCCACAGGAAGTCATTGAGGCCAAGACTTTAACAAGAGTTAGACTGGATATGGATACAGATATCAAGAATATGCAGAGTTGTCATAACAAATTTTGGAAGGGATATTAAACCTCATGCTTTAGGATTTAAACCAGTCTCTGATTAGGCTGAGACCTCTGTGTGGGCAGATTATCCCACATCGTCCGACTGTGGGTTTCTTACACCTGCCTCTGCTGCATTGATGCTTGCAACTGTTGTAACAGGATATTGTCCAAATGGACCTCTGCTCTGACCCAGTATGGAAATTCCTAAGAGTTTTTGACATTTATTGAAATTGCTTTGGGCATCTTAGAGAAATTAATGACTCTAAAAGATCTGTGTGGAGTGACTAGATAGTATGGCCTTTTAGAAACCCACTGCTCAGTATGTACTTGGAGTTAGAAATACTGCTCAAGTTTCAAAACTGACTGTAGGGAAAAAGTTTAAAATTGCTGTTTAAGAATCAGAGAGATGCATGAATGAAATACTAGCTAGACAAAGAAAAAGCCTAGGATCAGATACTGATACCTTTATTCATACTTAATAGCACCTTGTTCCACTGACTTCAGGGGGGCTATTTGTGGCGTTAAATTACTATCCCACTTGGGTAAAGATCAGAATCTGACTTTTAATGATTCAAGTTTAATACCCTTCCCAAAATAATTATGAAGATATTTTAATAAATCAAGAAATGTGTTGAGCTCCTATGATGCAAAATTCACTCTGAAGTCTAAAAACACCCATGGACTTCCCCTAAATAATGCAATAACATTGCCCTCCATGAAGACAATGTCCTTTGCCAATATGCCCCCTTGCTTGAATAATCTTAGTGAAATGAGATCCAAAATATTTCACTCTGTATAAATGTTTATTTGTAGATGTATTTTATAATAAGATTTTACAGATGAGTAATCCATCAGCATACAGTTCTTTAATGCATTGGTTATAGAACGTAAGGGAGCTATATTAATTGAAATATGGGTCTCCATGATATATTCTTCCTCCCCCACCTCACCCACAAACAGTCCCTCTGAATTGCAAAGCAAACCACTTGCTACTTTTGCCTCCCTCCTTTTTTTCATAAAGATGTAATAGCACTTCTCTTAGCTTTGTTACATAGACAATGTGCTTTGTGTCTGATCTCAGTAAGCCTAGCTTTTATATGCTGAATGGAAGCACTGCAAACTTCTATTATTAGCTTGTAGTCCTTGATCATATTGTTTTCCCTCTAAAGCATTTGTGTTAAATAACTGACTCTGTGATGAACCTTAAGCAATCCTGTTGTATCAACAGAGGAGACAATCTGCATTACAGTCTCCAAAATATATACCAGTATATTAGTATACTAAGGCTTTTGCAGTACATACATATTTAAAGACCATTTACAGGAGCCAACAGAAGCCCAGTTGTCTAAGTATTAATGCAATTGGTTGGATAAACATAAAGCTCTTAATACAAAGTGCTTCTTTAGTTATTTTGGCTCTGAAACTGCAAAGCAGAATCTCTGGTTTACCAGATATTTCTCCCCCAACCTCCCTAAATCCACGTCTGACACTTGTTCTTATTGTTTTCTTTTAATGTTTACTTCCTTCTTCTGTCTCCCTTTTAATAACTTTTCATCTAAGTTTAGGTATAGCTTCCCCTCTGCCCTCTTTTTAAATTTTTGTTTGAGACATATCCTGGTTCCAATTCCGTCCCAGTGGCAAAATTCCCATGGACCTTAGTAGGACAGGGTTTGGTCTCGTATGTGTATGTGCAGGCTTGGAATCCTTTTATTTTCACTTTCCTCTCCTGTTCATTCTTTTTTCATTTTGTGTGTTATTTCTTCTCTGCTTACATAGTGCTCTTTGTTCGTGACATATAGCCGACGCTTATGGAATACTTGTGCACAACCTCAGGTACCTCGAGCTCGTTTATTAATACAGCCCTGATTGGGGGAAATAGCTGAATTGTATACACCAGAGTGAAAACTACATTGGTTGAGAATACCCATATTTTAATGTAAACGCCTGCATATTTTTATTTCTCTCCTTCAACATCCAAGAAGGAGAAATATTTATCTAATTGCTAAATTAACATTCAGTGATAATCAGGTGAGCACGTGCAGCAGATTATTGCAAATGAAGGAGAGACTCCTAGCAAGAAAAACCTAGTGAAATCGAGCATGAGCCTTCTGTACACAAAGCTCCCATGCCTGGACCAGTGCCTACCGCTATAGAAGGTTTGGATGAGACTGTAGTGTTAAATAAGCATTTATTATCATAATTATTTATTAATAAAAGATTATTAATTTACACTAGTCTCGTTTAAACCTTCTCTAGTAGAGGGCTCACGCTAATGCTCCCACAGGTTTAGCTGGGTCAGTGGGAATGTGTATAACAGTTTAATTTTCCCAGCTGTTATATGGAGGCTATAGTACTTACCTATGTACAGATGTGTGGCATAAACTTGAGATTAACACATTTTTAATACTTTAAAGAGTAAAGATGTAAGTTTTCTGTCCAAAAGAGCCTCCAATTTGAAACAGAACAGCGTTTTCTTTCTAGAACCCCGTATTTGGTGGTTGTTGTTGTTATATTGCAATAATCTGCCAAACAGAGGAGGGCACAATCTCTGCCCTGCAAAGTGTACACTAGAATGTGTGCTTTACACACGTTTAAATAGTTTTCAGTCTAAAATAGTGTACAAGCAAAGGAGGAGAAAAGGAGATATCACAAGGGTATTCATCCCAGAATGCCCCCGTTTTCTGTGTGTGTGTGAGTGAGTGTGAGAGAGAAACTAATCCACTAAACTACTTTGAATTTAAGGGAGGAAATGAAAATTATTAATAAGCTAGAACTGATTTCTGGGAGAGTGGGTTGTAAGGAGATAGAAATTGCTTGGTTGGATAAGTAGACCGAGAAGGACCAGGTATAATGTGCTAAAAGGTTCAAATCAAAATTGTGAGGAAACACCAAGGGCAGGGGGAAATGAGAGCTCAGATGGAGGAAGAAGGAGGTGGCAAGATTATCCAGGACTTTGTAGATGGGGAAGACAAGCTCAAATGTGATGCAGTAGGAGACAGAAAGTTAATTCAGAGACCGAAGGAGCAGTTGACCTTGTAAGATTGGTGGGAATGAAAGCTGACTTCAGCAGTAATATTTTGGATAGACATGAGGGGAAAAGAGTCAGGATGACTACACTGGAAATTGAGATTAATCAAGACAAAGGAATGAGCACTGCAGGGAAAAGTGGGAACTAGTTCACCAGTGGGAACAATGAGAAGAGATGGTGATGCTAAAGAGGAAGGAGTCAGACTTCACGAGAGGCTAGACATGCAACTCTGAGTGATTGAAGGTGCAATCTTCCTTAACAATCTATCTTGTCTCCCATGTTTGAACAACGTGTGTGTGAGGCCTCTTGAAATCATTTCTAAACATTATGAATACAGTATAATCAACACACTGATGATACACAATTGTGGGTATCCTGTCACTCGTGGGTCCTGCAAGTTCCCTTTCTATCTTGGTAAAGTGATTAAACTGTATTGTCCTCTAGATGTGTGAAGAGGAGGGAGAGGATCAATACGTTACCCTAAACTCCGGGAAAACAGAACTCTCACTGCTCTGCAGAGATTGTCCATCTTGCTCACTCCTTTGTGGGACTCCAAGTAGAGGGAACTAGTTTGATGCTGTGAGTCACTTTCAGCTATGATGGTGAAACAGCTGAAGGGGGGAAAAAGTAATTTGTAGAGATGGTCAAAATGTTTCCAT
This sequence comes from Malaclemys terrapin pileata, assembly GCF_027887155.1. Classification (NCBI taxonomy): domain Eukaryota; kingdom Metazoa; phylum Chordata; order Testudines; family Emydidae; genus Malaclemys; species Malaclemys terrapin. The sequence goes on along the minus strand of NC_071507.1, from coordinate 178,606,517 downwards.
CAAAACTTTTTTTAGTTGGAAAATGGCTTTTTGAGGAAACGGAAATCTTTGCAAAAAATTCAAGTTTAATCAAACTGAAACAATTTTTTCCCCATTCAGAGAAAATAATTTTCTGACTTGATCTGGTCACTGTTCTCCGTCTCCAAGATAGAATATTGGATTTTTCCACCCAACATGCAATGTAATTAGATAAGAAAACCCAGAAATAATCACACAAACACGCTCAAACTTTTTGTTTCAATTTTCATTGAAATTTGGACTCATTAGGAATTTTCCATCCAGCTCTATGGAATCACAAGATTTGTCAGTCAGGTTCATATATTCCAGTTGGCCACTAAGCTTCCTTAAGCTCCCAGAACTGTCTTCCCATGCACTTCCTGCTGGGTTTATGTATCCACCTTCTTGTACTGTCTGCAGTAGAAAAATGACCCGTTGTTGGTAGTGGTTGTTATCAACAGGTCCCCCGGTCTGCCCTCAGCTGGTTGAAAACAGTTTGTGTTAATAGCACAGTAGTCCAAAGCAGTTACAGGAAGTTTGATAGGAAACCTCTTCTCTTCTGTATTTCATGCTGTCTGTACCTGTTTTGTCCTAGCAACTGAGTAAGATGTAGAGGGGATGAGTTGGTGACCATCACTATCAGCACTGAAGTTTTTTGCTAGGAATTGGTGACAACTAGCCCTGATAAGCTAGAAGAGGGGATGATTTCATTTTTAATCACAGGAAGTTGTGGCCCCTCTGACAACTGCTTGTGGCAGTATTTTTACCTCCAGCTTGCTAAGCATTATCCAAGGTCCATCCACCCTGTGACATTGACAAATCCGTATTTATTAAATTCAGTCATTTCAAGGTATCTTGATTCATGCACCAAAATAGAAAAACCACTTAAAAAGAAAGGTTTAGAGAATCCAGTGTTGTGCAACATGCTTATACAATCAACAAGCTTCCACTACACTTAAGTTACACGGTCTCTACAGATCTAAATGCTTATCTGTTAATTAGAAGTGGGTCCAAGCCTAGCCACAAAAATACAGATCAGGATCCCAAACTTCTCCAAAGTTCAAAGGTGTTTTGAATCCAGAGCACGAGCCCATCTCTACTATTAATAATAGAAATAAAAGGACACTGTCCAGTACTCTTACAAATCTTTAGTGTAACACCTTCCTAAAAGCTTGAAAATAACATTTATCCATTTGCTTTATCCTGTTCCATTTGACCAGTCATCATTTCTGAATGGATCAGAAGCCAATATTATGTTGTACCTTCTCAGACCGCTCCAAAAAAATTCCTTTGTCTGTTCTAATCTCTCTTTTTAGGCCTTGTCTACAGACACATGTTGTACCACTTTAACTATAGTGGTAACGTTAAAGTGCTACAACCCCTCACCCAGCCCAGTGTGGATGCAATTATAGTAGTCTAAATGTACTAGACTAGTGTGGCTAGTCTGATACAGGAAGGGGTATAACTGTATCCAGTCAAGAGGTGGTACCGGTAGGACTTGAGCCTATATTCAAACCAGGATGATTTTATCACTCCAAAGAGAAGAATTGGCTACATCTTCCATAACTTTCTAACAGAAGAAAGCTATTGTGAGAATTATTATAACCATGTTACAAATCCATGCAATAAGGTTACCTCACTGGCTGACCTGTATTTTGCATCGGTATTTAATGAGGCTAATGAAGGGCTGAGGAATAGTGGAAGCAAGACAGATGGGAATAAAGGAGTGGGGGTTGACATTACTGTATCCGAGGTAGAAGCCAAACTCGAACAGCTTAATGCGACTAAATCGGGTGGACCGGATGATCTTCATCCAAGAATATTAAAGGAACCGGCGCGAGAAATTGCAAGCCCATTAGTGATAATTTTTAATGAATCTGTAAACTCGGGGGTGGTACCGTTTGACTGGAGACTAGCTAATGTGGTTCCTATTTTCAAGAAGGGGAAAAAAAGTGACCCGGGTAACTACAGGCCTGTTAGTTTTACATCTGTAGTATGCAAGGTCTTGGAAAAAATGTTGAAGGAGAAAGTAGTTAAGGACCTTGAGGTCAATGCCAATTGGGACAAATTACAACACAGTTTTACGAAAGGTAGATCGTGCCAAACCAACCTGATCTCCTTCTTTGAGAAAGTAACAGATTTTTTAGATAAAGGAAATGCGGTGGATCTAATATACCTCGATTTCAGTAAAGCATTTGATATGGTACTGCATGAGGAATTATTGGTTAAATTGGAAAAGATGGGGATCGATATGAAAATCCAGAGGTGGATAGAGAACTGGTTAAAGGGGAGACTGCAGCGGGTCGTACTGAAAGGTGAACTGTCAGGTTGGAGGGAGGTTACCAGTGGAGTTCCTCAAGGTTCGGTTTTGGGTCTGATTTTATTTAATCTATTCATTACTGACCTCAGAACCAAATGTAGGAGTGGGCTGATAAAGTTTACGGATGACACAAAGTTGGGAGGTATTGCCAATTCGGAGAAGGATCGGGATATCCTGCAGGGAAATTTGGATGACCTTGTAAACTGGAGTAATAGTAATAGGATGAAATTTAATAGTGAGAAGTGTAAGGTTATGCATTTAGGGATGACTAACAAGAATTTTAGTTATAAGCTGGGGACGCATCAGTTGGAAGTAACAGAAGAGGAGAAGGACCTCGGAGTCCTGGTCAATCGCAGGATGACTATGAGTCAGCAATGTGACGTGGCTGTGAAAAAAGCTAATGTGGTCTTGGGATGCATTAGGCGAGGTATTTCTAGTAGGAATAAGGAGGTGCTGGTTCCGTTATACAAGGCACTGGTGAGACCTCATTTGGAGTACTGTGTGCAGTTCTGGTCTCCCATGTTTGAAAAGGATGAAATCAAACTGGAACGGGTACAAAGAAGGGCCACTAGGATGATCCGAGGAATGGAAAATCTGTCGTATGAAAGGAGACTTGAGGAGCTCGTTTTGTTTACCTTAACCAAAAGAAGGCTGAGGGGGGATATGATTGCTCTCTTTAAATATATCAGAGGGATAAATACCAGGGAGGGAGAGGAATTATTTCACTCAGTACTAATGTGGACACGAGAACAAATGGATATAAACTGTCCGTCAGGAAGTTTAGGCTTGAAATTAGACGAAGGTTTCTAACCATCAGAGGGGTAAAGTTTTGGAACAGCCTTCCGGGGGAAACAGTGGGGGCGAAAGACCTCTCTGGCTTTAAGATTAAGCTTGATAAGTTTATGGAGGGGATGGTTTGATGGGATAAAGTGATTTTAGTCAATAGGTCAATAACATGCCATCGCTGGGAATTAGTAACAATGGTCAATGATGGGATATTAAAAGTTACTACAGAGAACTTTTTCCAGAGGGTCTGGCTAGAGAATCTTGCCCGCATGCTCGGGGTTCAGCTGATCGCCATAATTTTCCTCCAGGGTAGATTGGCAGAAGCCCTGGAGGTTTTTCGCCTTCCTCCGCAGCATGGGGCAGGAGTCGCTTGCTGGAGGATTCTCAGCGATTTGAAGTCTTTAAATCGCGATTTGGGGACTTCAACAGCTGAGTCAAGGGAGAGAATTATTCCAGGAGTGGGTGGGTCAGCTTTTGTGGCCTGCAACATGCGGGAGGACAGACTAGATGATCATAATGGTCCTTTCTGACCTTAGAGTCTATGAGTCATGGATTGACTAGCTTGTTATAGCTGTGCTACTTAGACATGCTTTTCTTTAAATTAAAAATACACATTTGTTGGGTGCATAAGAAAGCCTGCCCAAAGGCAGAGAAGTAATTTGAGCGACCAATACTTTAAATTATATTGGTTCTTATGGACGTTGGTTGCATTAATTACAGGGTTCCTCCCTGCAAAGTATGAACTATTACTGAATCACTTCTCAGATTTATTGCACACAAGAAGGCTTTCATCCTACGTGCACAGGGCTTTGAACTGTTACTGAATAATTTTTAAATTTTTTTCAGGCTTTCATTCCCACTTTTCCTCCCTCCCACCCCCCGCAGATCTTTTCCTTTCCACCTGCATTTTCTCCAAAAACGGGCTCAATCCTGCAGTCCTGACGCAGGCAAAACTCCCACTGACGTCAAAGGGTGGTTTGCCTGTGTCAGGATTGGGCCCAGCGTGTAGGTATGTTGTGAGGCAAATCACACTCTCCGGTTTTCCTATTGCCTTTCTTTTTTGCAGGGTGGAGATGGAAGTAGGAGATATTGTTCCATTGAGGCATTGCGCCTATTGGCTGGAGGCGAGGACTGGGAGTTAGGAGTCCTGGTTGTTAATCCTAGCTGATTTGCCTTGTTGGTACCTCTGTTTCCCCTAGGATAAAACCCTTCCCTACTTCAGGATGTTGATGAGCTTTCCAAACACAAACTGAACTGCACTTTTAGATCTTTAGCAGAAAAGTGCTTCTGTATCAGAGTGCAAAGGATTATAAACGTGCTCTGTCATCTCTGCAATGATCTCCAGGATAGCCTTCTAAGCGTGTTACGCAGATGTGGGTTATTGCTGATGAAGCAGGGCAGGTTTTTTCTCATTCTGTTGCTCACACTGCTTAGCTGACATCTTTGAGAATTATTTATTAGACCTTTAATGCCAATGTGGTGTCCCTTGTACAGAACATAGAAAAAAGACAGTCCCTCCCCCCAGGAGTCAACAATCCAAATAGAGCCAGTACTTCCCCAAACATGTGGGTGCCTCCATGACTGTTTCTAAGTATTTATACCGTGTACACCTTCCTCCTCGTTGGAGAAGTGCAGCTGTTTGGAGCAGCTTGCTTTTTTCATAAAAGAAAAAAAACAAAACTGTAAACCAGCAAGGGGCGATTAAGTTACCAACTAGTGTTACTTGCAACATTAGAGATGGTTAGAGCTGAGATAGATGGGAGATGTCTGTATTTTTCTGCTGGTTTGCTCTGTGCACTTAACAGCACTGTGTATAGTCAGTATCACTGTTTCCCTTGGAGAGTAGGTTCCATTTCCCTGGTTGGTTGTGGGGGTCTTTCATACAGCAACAGAAGAGAGAAAAGTAGGCTGGGTTGTTGTTTTTTTTGCTTTGGTTTGTTTTTAAAAAGGCTAGTGGGCTTGCAATATGGAAAAATAGCAGAGGGCTCCATGGCAGGATTAGCCCTGTAATGATTTTCAGTTCCCTCTTGGAAATTCACTAAATGTTGAGTTTATGGTGACCCTTTAAAGTGCTCTAGGAACACTTATTTTGGATGGATGTGTGATAGCCTGTGTGGCCTGCGGGAGAAGTGCTGTTGCCCAGAGGGCTGTTCCTTTGGGAGTGTACCATATTTTGAAGAGATGCTTCAGTCTGTTTCATGGACAAAGCAGCAGTGTGCCAGGGCAGCTCAAAAGAGGCCAGCACCTTTTGTTCAGTCATTTAGAAGAACCCTTCCAGTGATGGGCTTTAGGACCTGTATATAGCTGGGCTTTAGGACCTGTATATAGCTGGAGCTTTGATCTGCCCAATCTAGGCTCAGAGCAGGCAGAGGAAGCGAGAAGATCAGGCCTACAGTGCTAGATGTGATTCAGTCACTGTTGGGCAGAAACTCTCTCATTGTCTTTGCCCTCTGGCCACAGATGTGAGGGAGAAGAACCACTTTCCAAGAACTAGAACTCCCCCTCCTATGGCCTCCAGCATTGGGAAGGGGAAAGAAACACCCAAGATGTCTGCTTTTCTCATATTCCACACCCCTATTCTGTAGTCAGTAAACAGGAGCAGTGCTGCTAAGAGGGATCTGGGAGTTGTGGTGGATCACAACCTCAACATGAGTCAACCATGCAATGCTGTTGCCAAAAAAAAAAAAAAAAAAAAAAAAATGCAAGCGTAGGTTGCATTAATAGAGCATAGCATACAAGTCATGGGAGGTGATAGTACTGCTCTATTCGGCACTGGTTAGGCCTCACTGGAGTACTGTGTCCTATTTTGGTCACCAATGTATAGAAAGGATGTAGAGAAACTGAAAAGAATCCAGAGGCAAGTGACAAAGATGATCAGAGGGATGGAACACAAGTCATCTGAGCAAAGGCTGAAGGAACTGGGTATGTGTAGTTCAGAAAAGAGGAGATTAAGGGGGTATATGATAGCAGTCTTCAAATACTTGAAAGGCTGCCATAAAAAAGATGAAGAAAAGTTGTTCTCTTTTGCCACAGAGGGCCAGATGAGAGGCAATGGGTTCAAACTACAACACAGCAGACTTGGATTAAATCTCAGGAAAAACTTCCTAACTGTAAGATAATAGGACAATGGAACAGACTGCCTCTAGCGGTTGTGGAAGCTCCTTCACTGGAGATTTTCAAAAGGAGGCTTGATAGCCATCTGTCTTGGATGGCTTTGAGACAACAAATCCTGCGTCTTGGGAGGGGGTTAGACTAGACCCTGGCGGTCCCTCCTAACCCTGTGATTCTATGAGAGAAGAACCTCTGGATACAGGGTTAAAAATAGGATAGCTGGGGCTAGGGAAGAAACTGTGGCAGCCTGTCTGAAATATGCAAGAAATGGAACTGGCTTGCTCAAAGCCCTGTGAGAAAGGAATTACAATACAATACAATAATCAAGACTGCTGGTCCCATGGACATGTGGTGATGTTGCAAGTTCCTAATGGGATAGATAGAGTCACAGATTAAGCAGTTTCATAACGTCTGACACTCAAACTTTCCGCGGTTGAGATTGAAGCAGTCCATTGACTGAGTGTTGTTAAGTGACACGTAGGCAACCTTATTTCTAGTAGGTCTTCACTTTGCACCTTTAATAATGTTCTTTCAGTGCTGTTTTTTGTCTTGGATTTATTATTTAGACTGCAGTAGCATCCAAAATGTATAACCAGCAGACACTTTCCACAGGGAAAGGCCCTGCCCTGAACAATGTACAACCTAAAGGGGAAAAAAGATTACATAGTTCTCAATTTTGTTATTTACCGTCAAAGATGAATCAAGTGCTAAAGTAATTGGCATAAACATAATAAGAAACATTAACAATGACAAAATATAGGAAGAGTAGACAACATCTGTGAATGTGCACATATTCCCCTAATTAAAGTCCTATCCAAAAAGAGTCTTGACAAGCTCCTGCAGAAAGGGGCTGTGGTTTCTGCTAGCCTGTATTTTACCAGTCACGCAGTGCTTGTCTCTTATCTTGCCAAGCTAACATAACTGCAGCTTTAACACCCAAATCCAGCTAATCAGCCCTACAAACATGAATATCCACTTCCTCTGGAGACTGTTTGACCACAAACTCCCAAGCCTGGACAACCTACCTCCAGGCACAGTAAAACTCCAGACCCAGACTGACAATACAAGTTCAGAAACCAGAAGATGCACTGTATGCCTGCTTCATTGCATATTACGAGCCAACTACGCAGTGTGCCAAGTCTACCACAGTGTTCACCACATATAAAATATTAATAACATCCCGACTTTGAACTACAAATAAACCACTTCAGTGCAATTCCACAGATATAATCCTGTTCCTATAGTGATTGCCAGCAGCTACTCCGAGGCTATTCATGCTGCCCATGCCCTGCAAAATCTTGATTTATCTTTCCCTATTGGACAAGGCCTTTCCCTATAGGTGGCAATACAGTGGAGTACAATGGAACTCATTCACAGCACCCTTCGTGTGAAAATATCCCCGAATGCTTCTCCACTGATCACAGCCTCTGAAACAAGCAGCAAGGAGATTTTAATATTGCACCTATGGAGTAGGCCTAGCAGAGGAACATTGGGAGGTGAAAGGTTGTGCTTATGAAACAAAACCTAGCTGGAATAAAGCTAATCCTCCTTGTACTGCCCTTGACGACAGTGTTCCTGCAACTACTGGAAAATTGAGCAGAATATTGGCATAACATGTTCAAAAAGAGCTGGGTGAGAGTTTTTTGCTGAAATTTTTTTGCCTGAAAAAGTTGATTTGTCAAAACCAAAACTTCTCCTGGGGAAAGTACCAAAACTTTTGTTGGCAAAGGTTTCTCATGTCCAGGAGAGGGAGAAAGAAAGGACTTGAATCTGGGTCTTCTGCATTGCAAGTGAGTGCCTTAGCCACTAGGTGCTTAGAATGTACTTCTGTCAAGCTCTGCTGTTCAACCTGTTCACCTTCATATAAGAATGAAATACTCATGGTGCATGTGTATGCAGAAAGAGTGCAACTCTATAACCCAGTAGTAAGGTTCTCTGTTGGGATATAACAGACCTGGGTTCAAGTCCCAGGTCTTTGTGATTCAGAGAATTTTGCAAATTTTTGAAATCGTGAAAATTTTTGCTGAATGGGACAATTGTTTCCTGCCTAGCTCTATAAATAAGCCAGCCTAATCATAAATCCCTATCTTGTTCTCTTGGAGAGGAATTGTATCTAAATGTTTGGTTTGGGATCTGGGCCATTGCATCATGGTTGCAACATGGCAGTGAAGTACTATCAGCTTATTCGGATGTATTTCTGTTGCAGCTCACAGAACTAGTGAAGGCAGAAGATTAGATTTCAACCTGCTGGGGTTTGCTTAAAGGACTACTTAAGATTCTTGAAACGGCTTTTGATGCAGCTGGATTGTGAGATTATTATTAAGGTGTCTAATACTTCTCACACACATTCTTGGAATGAAAAAGCAGATCTCAAAAGATTAACTAACATGCAATTTTATAAAGTTTAAAAATTGTAACACCAGATCATGTTTTTATTTTTTTTAGTGTAAACTTCAACTTTTTCATTTGATACTAAGGTTTTTCCCCTTCCATTTAGATTTCATCATAGATGGAAGAATGTGTATTGTTTCTTTAAATTTATAGAATGAGGAGTATGGGCATGTTTCTAGGAAGAAGTTCTACAATGAAGCACAGAGAGACAGAATAATAGTCTTAGGGATAATTCCATAAGTGCTGGAACTAAAGGTGCTGTGGCACCCCCTGGCTTAAAGTGGTTTTCATCATATACAGGGTTTAAAGTTTGGTTCAATGGCTCTCAGCACCCGCCCTATACAAATTGTTCCTGCACCCCTGGATAATTCTGCTTTCTTTATTGTAATAAAGTTCTTTGGTGAATGGTAGAAGAAAGATTCTTCCCTGAGTCTTTACTGTTATCACATAGAATTATAGAAGATTAGGGTTGGAAGTGACCTCAGTAGGTAATCTTGTCCAACCCCTTGCTCAAAGCAGGATCAACCCCAACTACATCATCCCAGCCAAGGCTTTGTCAAGCCTCGCCTTAAAAATCTCTAAGGATGGAGATTCCACCACCTCCGTAGGTAACCCATTCCAGTGCTTCACCACCCTCCTGGTGAAATAGTGTTTCCTAATATTCAACCTAGACCTCCCTCAATGCAATTTGAGACCATTGCTCCTTATTCTGTCATCTGCCACCACTGAGAACAGTCTAGATCCATCCTCTTTGGAACCCCCCTTCAGGTAGTTGAAGGCTGCTATCAAATCCCCACTCACTATTCTTTTCTGCAGACTAAATAAGACCAGTTCCTTCAGCCTCTCCTCATAAGTCATGTACCCCAGCCTCCTAATCATTTTCATTGCCCTCTGCTGGACTCCTTCCAATTTGTCCACATCCTTTCTGTAGTGGGTGGCCCAAAACTGGATGCAGTACTTCAGATGTGGCCTAACCAGTGCCGAATAGAGGGAAATAATCACTTCCCTCAATCTGCTGGCAATGCTCCTACTAATGCTGCCCAATATGCCATTAGCCTCCTTGGCAACAAGGGCACACTGTTGACTCATATCCAGCTTCTCGTCCACTGTAATCCTCAGGTCCTTTTCTGCAGAACTGCTGCTTAGCCAGTCGGTCCCCAGCCTGTAGCAGTGCACGGGATTCTTCCGTCCTAAGTGCAGGTCTCTGCACTTGTCCTGGTTGAACCTCATCTGATTTCTTTTGGCCCAATCCTCTAATTTGTCTAGGTCACTCTGGACTCAATCCCTACCCTCCAGCATATCTACCTTTCCCCCCAGCTTAGTGTCATCCACGAACTTGCTGAGGGTGCAATCCATTCCATCATCCAGATCATTAAAAAAGATGTTGAACAAAACCAGCCCCAGGACTGACCCCTGGGGCACTCCACTTGATACTGCCTGCCAACTAGACATCGAGCCGTTGATCGCTACCCATTGAGCCCGATGATCTAGCCAGCTTTCTATTCACATTGTAGTCCATGCTTCCAATCCATACTTCTTTAATTTGCTGGCAAGAATCTGTGGGAGACCATATCAAAAGTTTTGCTAGAGTCAAGGTATATCATGTCCACTACTTTCCCCATATCCACAGAGCCAGTTATCTCATCATAGAAGGCAATCAGGTTGGTCAGGCATAAATCCATGTTGACTGTTCCTGATGACCTTCCTCTCCTCCAAATGCTTCAAAATGGATTCCTTGAGGATCTGCTCCATGATTTTTCCAGGAACTGAGGTGAGGCTGACTGGTCTGTAGTTCCCTGGATTCTCCTTCTTCCCTTTTTTAAAGAGGTGCACTATATTTGCCTTTTTCCAATCATCTGGGACCTCTCCGATCACCACGAGTTTTCAAAGATAATGGCCAATAGCCCTGCAATCACATCAGCCAACTCCTTCAGCATCCTTGGCTGCATTGCATTTAGCCCCATGGACTTGTGCATGTCTAGCTTTTCTAAATAGTCCTTTTCTTATAGTCACCACTGAGGGCTGCTCATCTCTTCCCCATACTGTGCTGCCCAATGCAGTAGTTTGGGATTTGACCTTGTCTATGAAAACTGAGGCAAAAAAAGCATTGAGTATTTCAGCTTTTTCCACATCATCTGTCACTAGGTTGCCTCCCCCATTCAGTAAGGGTCCCACACTTTCCTTGACCTTCTTCTTGTTGCGAACATACCTGTAGAAACCCTTCTTGTTACCCTTCACATCCCTTGCTAGCTGCAACTCCAATTGTGCTTTGGCCTTCCTGATTATACCCCAGCATTCTTGAGCAATATTTTTATGCTCCTCCCTAGTCATCTGTCCAAGTTTCCACTTCTTGTAAGCTTCCTTTTTGTTTGAAGCTCACCGAAGACATGACATGGGGTCATCTGTTGATTCATTTTGAATCACTATAAATGAGAGTGCAATGGGTTTAGGGGCAGGGATATTGTAAAATGGGACCCTACCCCACTTTAAGTTCTCAGTGGAACAAGAAGCAACACCTCGCTAACTGCCCCAGTGTTACCCTAAGGAACAGGCTGGGCATGGTTCCCTGGCGACGGGAAGGGGTGGGACATTAATAACTCAAAGGGACTTCCTTCCAAGTAGTGAGGATACCCCAGCAGGGCCTTGCCAATGGGGTCCTCAAAACACTCTGAGATTGAGTTTAAGGCTGTAACCCAATTACCCTCCTTCTTGAGGGACATCACAGCTGCTCATAAGATCCTGGGATTGGACCTGAGCCTGAACACTGGAGACTCTGGAAAAGGAGCTTCCAAATCACCTTCCCCTCTTATCACGGTATCTCTTCCCCTGTTGCTTCTATTCACCTCACAGACTGATCTGATGTGGGTGAGTGCTCCCACCCGCTTACTAGAGAGATTCCCCATAATTAGCATACTCCTACTTGGGGTAGTCACTTTATCTTGATCTAGATTGTTAAAAAGGGCACACACACGTATTAGCAGTTTTCAAAATATATTAAGCTATTTACTCTATATGTGTACATACAAAAAACTCCACTTTAAACAGTAACAGTTTCTTCTGAGGGGTGGTGAAATGTGGCTTTTCAGACATTGCTTGTTCTGGAAGGGGCAAGTGGTGAGGATAATGCCTGACTCACCAGGTGATGGTGTCACTTGGAGTTCCACACAAATCACAGCAGTGTCCAGACCCCATTTTCCCCCTCTTTTTGTGCAAGCCCCAAATCTTCCCCTACAATAGTGACCCTGGTTTGAAAGGTCACAAGATGGTGTTCCCCAGTAGGCCTGAGGGAATGAAAACCACTTCTCAAGAAGATGAATATACCAGATAAGTAGTTATGGGGGCAGGGCAGGGGAGGAGTGTTCAGCTCACACACCCCCACAGTGAACTGAAAAAAGAGAGAAAGAGAAAAGAAAAAAGAACTTGTCCTCGTCTGATCTCCAGACTCCCCTGCCTGCTGTGAGGTGGGGCCGCCTTTGTCCAGGGCAGTTCACAGCTCACTCGGGTCTTTGCCTCAGGACTGGACTAGAAAATCCTCCACAGAACCAGTTGAGGTTACCCCACAGGACTCACTACCTTTTCCCTGAACTCAGGGGTTGTCAGAAATGCCCCCAGGGCCAGTGCTAGTAACAGCTCCCTGTGTGGCTGGTTTCAGGGCAACATGGGAGGCAGAGGGAGAGTTACAGGGCTCCCACAGCTCATCCCCCTCCCTGCTGCTCTACTCACTCTCCTTAGCTACGGTCTCTGTGACTGTTTCTTGTTCCTTTACAGCATCTGATTCCACAGGCCACTCTTGCAGGATATGGTCCCACAGTCGTCTTCTTACCTCAATGCCCCCTGCTGGCTGCCATCTGACCTTGGTGGTCTTCAGTGGCTTGGGCCTTCCGCCAAGTCACAAAGTCCAAATGAATCCCTTCTGAGGTACTAAGAAAATCCAATAAACAGTCTATTTTTCCTCACTAGGGTCTTTAGCCCTGTCTCTGAACCCTTTAAATTCAGCCCCTTTGTTCAGGCTCCCAAATGAGCCCTTACCCTCTTCCTGGGGTTTATGCCACTTTACCTTGCCCAGTAGGGGAACCCAGGCCCACCCACTACTTCAGGTTCCAACTGAGGGACCCTTTGCCCAGCAGCCACATATCATTCACCTCAATCCATCATTGCTATTTCCCTGGGCCTCTTCCTATTGGGCCCTTGTATCTCCAGCCCTGCCTCCGGGACAACATACTCAGATTCTGATCTCAACATTTCCTGCTATGTAATGTCAGCCTGCCGTACTTCTGTCTGCTTGCCAGGCCCCATTAGCCAGAGAACAGCACCCCTCTGAGTCCAGCCAGGACATCTCTTTTTATCTGGGCCAGCAGGGGCCTGATTGGCTGTTGCTAGCCACTCTAGCCCTTGGAGGACCAGGCCTCTTTAGTCACCAAAATGGCTGCTCTGGAGAGTGCTCTTTACACAAGCTTGGAAGACCTACCTTTGCTGCTCTTTCCCTCTCAGCTTGCTGCTTCTTGCAAGGGGACTGTAATAGGACCACAGAGTCCCCAGCTGCAAAGCCTGAATATGCCCCGTCACACACTTACAATGAGGACTGAAGATGAAATAATTTGCCTTCACTGAGTGAGGAAATAAGAGTAGGTATATTCTTTAAAAGAGTTTTATACGTTCAATGTCCAAACATAATAAGCCAATGGGTGTCCTTTAACTGAAGGATATGGAGGCCTTGGCAAATCCTGGCCATCATTAGAAGCATTGTGGTATTGGTAATGAAGACCACATCAAAATTGTTTAGTGGTTGGGATTTTAAATAAGGAAAAAAACAGTTCATATGTGAGCTAACTCTGGAACAGGCAGTGCAATGGTAAAGCAGTCTGAGCTAGTGAAAATGCAAGTCACCCAGCAAGGAGAAAATGAATGCATCTATCTGGTAGCCATTTTTTTTCTAGCTTTGTAGACATTTTTCTCTTTACTAGACTCATAATCTAGCAAGATTGTCAAAAAGCTGAAAGATACCTTTTCTCACGTTGGCGTGCCAAAAGAAATAGTCACAAAACACCTGGCCATAGTTTATCATTTCTGAATTCCAAACTTTTGTGATAGTCTGATTTAAGTATTGCTTCCAGCCCCCATTGCTTGCAAGGGAGTGGACTAATGGACAGGAGAGCACTGATTTCCAGGGGAGTTCTCCAATAAAATGGCTCCATATTTGTTCTACTGAGCTACAAAATAATCCCATGTCCAGCTCTAGAGAAAACCCTGCTTAGCTGCTCATGGGTTCACAGATCAGAACAGCAACCCCCGAAGCATTAAAGACTTCTTTAATGATTTTAATGAAATAAACTCTACTGGGAATTGTGTGATTATGGGACATGTTAACTTCCCAAATATAGATTGGAAGACAAATGCTACTAATAATTGAAGGGCCCAGATTTTCCCAGATGTGATAGTTGACAGATTTCTTGACCAAATAGTCGCCAAATCTATAAGAGGTGATGCCATTTTAGATTTGCTATTGGTAAGTAGTGAGAATCTCATAGAAGTACTGGTTGTAGGGGACAACTTTGGTTGGAGTGATCATGAACTCGTTCAGTCTAAACTAAATGGAAAGATAAACAAAAATAGATCTGCAACTGGGGTCCTTGATTTCAAAAGGGCAAATTTTAAAAATTTAAGGAAATTTGGGGATTGGACTGAAGAAATCAAGGATCTGAATGTGGAGGAGACTTGAAATTACTTTAAGTCAAAGTTGAAGACACTTTCTGAAGCCTACATCCCAAGCAAATTCATAGGTAAGGATTGCAGACCAAGCTAGATGAGCAAGCATCTCAAACAGGTGATTAAGATAAAGTAGAAAGCCTACAATGAATGGAAGATGGATAGATCAGCAAGGACAACTACCTCTTGGAGGTCAGAAAGTGTAGGGGAAAAGTGAGAAGTGCCAAAAGCCAAGCAGAGATGGACCTTGCAAGGGAAATTAAAATTAATAGTAAGAGGTTCTATAGCCATACAAATAAAAAGAAAACAAGGAAAGAAGAAGTGGGACTGCAAAACATCAAGGATGGGGTAGAGATGAAAGATAAGCTAGGCATGGCCCAACCTCAATACTTCCTCAGGTTTTAATAAGGGTAATGAGGCTCTTAGGGGTATTAGCAGGGTGGCTAATAGGAATGAGGATATGGAGGTTGAAATGACCACACCTGAGATGCAAGTCAAACTCAAACTGCTTAATGGGACTAAATCAGATGGCCTGGATAATCACCATCCAAGAATATTAAAGGAACCAGCACATGAAATTGCGAGCCCAATAGCAAGGATTTTTACTTAATCTGTAAACTTGGGGATCAGACCCTATGACTGGTGGATTGCTAATATAGTACCTATTTTTAAGAAGGGGGTGGAAAATGATCCATGAACCTACAGGCCTGTTAGTTTAACCTCAATTGCATGTAAGGTCTCAGAAAAAATTTTGAAAGAGAAAGTAGTTAAAGACAGAGCAGTAAACAGTAATTGGGATAAAATACAACATGGTTTTACAAAAGATAGATTGTGCCAGACCAACCAATATCTTTCTTTGAGAAGTTAACTGATTTTTTAGACAAAAGAATGCAGTATTAGATTTCAGCAAGGCATATGATACAGTTCCATATGGGAAATCATTAGTTAAATTGGAGAAGATGGGGATTAATATGAGACTTGAAGGTGGATAAGGACCTGGTTAAAAGGGAGACTACAATGAACTGTCAGGCTGGAGGGAAGTTACTAGTGGAGTTCCTCAGGGCTCAGTCTTGGGACCAATCTTATTTAACATTTTTATCAATGACCTTATCACAAAAAGTGGGAGTGTGCTAATAAAATTTGCAAAATTGGGAGGTATTGCCAATACAGAGGAGGACTGGAATATCATACAAGAAGATCTGAATGACCTTGAAAACTGGAGTAATAGAAATGGGCTGAAATTTAACAGTGCAAAGTGCAAGGTCATGCACTTAGGGACTAACAACAACAACAACAAGAATTTTTGCTATAAGCTGAGAATGTATCAGCTAGAAGAGACAGAGGAAGAGAAAGATCTGGGTGTATTGGTTGATCACAGGATGACTATGAGCCACCAATGTCATGGGACTGTGAAAAAAGCTAATGTAATCTTAGGATGTATCAGGTGAGGTGATTGCCATATTTGGGGTTGGGAAGGAATTTTCCCCCAGGTCAGATTGACAGAGACCCTAGGGGGTTTTCGCCTTCCTCTGCAGCATGGGCCATGGATCATTTGCATGTTTAAACTAGTGTAAATGATGAATTCTCTGTAACTTGATGTCTTTAAATCATGATTTGAGGACTTCAGTAACTCAGCCAGAGCTTAGGTGTCTATTACAGGAGTGGGTGGGTGAGGTTCTATGGCCTGCAGTGTGCAGGAGGTCATACTAGATCATGATGGTTTTACATGGTTTTCTGGCCTTAATGTCTGAGTCTAAGGTGAATCTTTACTCTGGCTTCCCAGGGATCCCTGGGACCAGCCAGATTTGGGGTGGTCCTTGAAGCATTTTCTGGTAGGATTGGGAGGGAAGGGGCAAACCTCTTCCAGCGCCCGCTCGTTTGGCTTTTATTGAAGAAGATTCTCAGGACCTTAGTGTGACTCAAACTTTTGGGAGCCATGTTTGAGCCTTTAGGCTTCAAACACCCCTTTCACCTTCTGAGTTGGAGTTTTAATAGCTGAAATATATTGTAAAATGGATTAACATTACTGTAAAAATATAGGACCAGATTCTTCCCTCTGCATCATCATGGTAACACCATATATTCAATATTCAATTTGATACATTAATGTAATATTTGCATATATCATAAATATGTCATTATAGTGATTAGCTGATTTTCCTAATGTCCATAGGCTCAGAGATGCTAATGTGAAATGTAACATGTGCTAATTTGTCAGAGACCAAAGTGGCATTTACCCATTCATTATAAAGTCACTAGCTCATCTCTGTCACTTTGCTCAGTTTGCTAACTTTCTACCTGATTTCTTTCAAGAGCAAAGGAAAATAATATATTTTTGTAAGAAGAGGTTGACTCTAGGGGGGCCAGGTTATCAACTGGTGTAAATTGACCTAACTCCACTGAAGTCATTAGAATTTGGCTGATTTATACCAGTTAAAGATCTGACTCTGTCTTGTGGTATGAAATCTTGTCCAGCCTAGATTTAGTAGCATCTTGTTTTAAGTATTCTCTGATTTGTAAGAGATTTGTTACCACTTCATCTGAAATGTTTTACTCTTGTTTAATAAATGTAGTTTTGTATTATCTGAACATAGTTTTTCACTTTAGCCAGTTGCTGTGAAGACGTATTTGTGTACACACAGCCGATCTCAGATAAATCTCCTATAAAGAGATAATCATCATCAGTTTAATCTGTCGACCTTGGATAATCTAACTACAGGAAACTTTAACAGGTCAGCCCAGCTGCCAACATTCTTCTTACTAGCGTTTGCATGTCAAGGCCATTATCTCTAATTTCAGAATCGTTTAATGCTCTTTAACATCAGCTTGTTCTATTATTTGCAATTGTTGATTTCATCTGTGTTGTGGCTGGTGCTACAGTGGGCTATTAGGTAAATGGCTTTATGTGCTTACCTGTGTGAAGCGGAGCTGATAAAATGCGGCAAGATACATATACTATTTGTTGTAGACAAAAACCTAAGACTAACTTGTAAAGATGACTAACAGATTGCCAGCCGGCCTTAATCATGACTTAGTACCTTTGAAACTCCATTAAATGGCAGTACAGCAACCTCTCTGCTTAAATAACATGCACAATGTGCACATCTGATATTAATTGGCTTTGCTTTTAATTTCATAGATGTTATTAGATGATCCACCTACATGTATCATTCATTTCTCCTGTCATAGATGGTATAAATGTCTCATTGTCCTTGTACATTTACCCATATTAATAAGAACCTATTTAACTTATAGGTGCTGTGAATCACACACCGTGCTTGCAACAAGTCATCTTTATCTGACTTTTTGGTCACTTCTATGGCTTGTACAAAACTCCCATAAATGGATTGATTCTGAGATGTGATGAGCTCCATGAACTCCCGTGGGAGTTGTGAGCAGTCAGCTCATTTCAAGCCCAAAATGGAAGGAAGTGAAAATGAGGGGTCAGAATTTATGACCAGAAAAACTGACAGTGTTGTTATCCCACTGAAAACCTGTTTCATTTTTTTAAACTTGTTGTTAATACTATTGAAACTTGGCATAGGTTATGTAAAGCAATTGTTTCTAATTATTTTGCCAATGGTTCTAGTATCTCAGCTATTATGTCTGATACATTAAAATCATCAACACTATGGCAGAAGTAAGGAAATCAAACAAGGTCTTGGGAGTTATGGAGGCTGGGAATAAACTGCCAAAAGATACTTGGGTTGTATATAAAGCTTTAGTAAATCAGAATTTGGGCAAGCTGATGAGACTAGGAAGGTGTAATTAAAAAGAAAAGATCATCACCACCATGGCAAATCTCAAAGTGACATGGCCTCCTTGCAAATCGAGTGCCATGCAGATTGACCTCTGGTAAGGTGCTTAAGGTGGTTTGATTGTATATTCAGTTTATGTCCATCACTGGCAATCTTGTTATGCCACTGAAGCTTTTGTCGCCCAAGTGATCACCAATCATGTAGCAGCATTCCTTGGTATGCACACTTTGGGATTCGTTGGTCTGGCATTCTAATAATAAATCCACACCAAGAAAGCTGCCAAAACTGAATCAGTGGTGAAGGATGCTGAATTTGCTGAATTTACCATAGAATAGCCTCATTTCTGACCTGATCCTGCCACTGGATATGGATCAGCTGACAGAAATAAGGAGAATAAATTTTTTTTAATCCAGAGTTCTTCAGCCTTCCTCAGCACCCATGTGTCACTCCTATATGACAGAGTTGGTATAACTGTGTTTCTATAGCTTCGTGGCAAGTCTGAGGTCATGATGTCCCCACAGAGGCCACTGAAGGGATGGAAACATGACAGCAGCTGCTGCTATATACAAATGTTCACAAGTTTCTAGCATCCTCCTGTATTTCCTGTGACACTACCTGCTCACTGTCTCATCCAGACAGGTTAATATTGAGGTGCTTGTAATCTGGAGCTGAAGGCTGAGAGCCCCAGGCTTTATGGGATTTGTCTAGATTTGATAATAGGAGACAAAAGAGAATATGATGATTTTTATTTATTTGGTTTATTATTCCTTGATTCATAGTTCACCCTTCACAAACCTTAAAGCACCTAACCGAATTACAAACTGTGCCCAATCCTGCAACCCATACTCGTGAGACAAGCTGTCACTCACCAAAGCAATCCCATCAAAGTGAGCAAGACTACCGGTAAAACTCACTCACATGAGCAAAAAGACCCTTAATTCAAATGGGGGATCTCTTCATGTTACATGCCACTAAAATATAGCCACCTCTGGAGTGGAATGTGGCCAGCGTAATAATGGTGATAGCTATGCTACACAACAGGTTAGAGCCAGGAAGTGACGAAATACCTTAGCCAGGCAATTGAGGGCTATAAAATTCTCTGAGAATGGGCCAGATGTATAGTGTCATAGGATATTAATATCCATAAATGTCCAGGATTTCCATTTTAACATGGCACCTTCACCAGCACATTGTCCCTAGAAATAGGCTACCAAGGTTTGTTCTGTTTTTACTCAGAAGAGTGTTGCGTATAGAACAGCCAATGCTAAATAGTGTTTCCTACTTAGATACTGTAATAATGGTGTGATACATAGCAGGTTTGGTAAAAGATTGCACCTTATTTAGTGCATCCCATCCTATGGTAAATTCTCAGAAGGAATGATAGTCTGATGGCTAAAACACTAGGGTAGGACTTGGTAGATCTAGTTCTGTTCCTACCTCTGAGACTTCCTGTGTGACCGTGGGAAAGTCACTTAATCTTTCTCTTCATCAGTTTTCCTATTTTTCAAAATGGGGACAATAATACTTTCCTGCCTTATAAAAGAGGAAAAATAATTAATGCTTGAGGGTTGATCAGATAATATGGTGATGGAAGCCCAATGAGCATCTAGAGAGATGTGGGATGGGTTAGGATCACAAAAGGTTTTCAGTCTCTGTCCGATGGCAGGTGTCAAATATTCACTGACTCCAGTGGCTACAATTAATAGTTTCTAATTGTGTTAATAATTTCTAATTATGGTCACTGGCACCATAAAAAAATCCTTGAGTTTCTTTTTTTTTTTCTTGGAGATCTCCCATCCAAACACTGAACAGGTCCAACTCTTCTTAGTTGTGAGATCGAATGAGCACACACACCCAGGAAAGATGGCTGTAGTAGCTCTTTTTATATAAGAATCTTCAAGTTTCTGCATATAGGCATGTGTAGGAAACCACTTCAGAAAGTCTGATTTGGGTAAGCAAGGCAGCATTTACAACACATTTCTGTTATATCATCTCCCAGTATTAATTATTTTCCACCTTCTTTCTGAGTTGAATTTCACCAGGATTAGTAGTTTTGATTGATCTGGATTGGTTGCCTTTACCATGCATGTTCCTCAGTCAGCAGGAGGCACTTTAAAGGGAGCATCTTTGTACCATTGACTATAGCAGTGCTCCTTGAATCAGGGAAGGGAGCAATTTATAGATAAAACAATGACACCCAGCCCAGAACAGAGTGGGCAGGGGATGCCTCGGAGATATGTATGTTTGCTGAATTAACAAGCAAAGGATCACAAGACCTTCCGGAAGAGTATTTTATTGTTGCAAGGTCAGATTTTCAGATGGTTTTAATCGGTGCAGTTCCCTTGAAGTCTGTCTTGTAGATGAGTAAATGTGGATCTGGTAGTTGCTGAAGACAGGTAACCTAACAGAGTTGTTGGTGATGTTTCAGAGGGCTGGTTGTTGGTCCCTAGTTAAATAATATAACATTTATCGTTGTTTGTTTGTTTTTCAGTGGTTTAGGTAGGATTCTCCATAGGTGCTGGGGCTGCTGCCACACCCCCTGGCTTGAATTGGTTTCCATCATATACAGGATTTACAGTTTGGTTCAATGTGTTCCAGCACCCCTGGGGTTCTCTAAAGATGACCTGCAAAGGAAAAAGAAACTTGGGCTTGTGCATTAGGTTTGCTTCACTGTGATGTAGAAAGAAGGTCTCTGAGGTAGGGGTTTTAAAAAAATAAGAATTCTGCTGGTTTTTATATTAAAACTTAAGTCTTGTCTACCTTTCAGCCACTCGTACTGCCGTGGCTACATTCTATTTTTAGCATATTAGCAAATCAGAGCAAGTGAGAGTATAAGTTGTTGAGCTGGGAATCACACCCCCAGCTTGAATTGTAACTTACGTTTGATTTAAGAACTTCTAACCCATATAGTTACAGCCCCTTTGGCCTGGTCTACACTACGACTTTAATTCGGATTTATCAGCTTTAATTCAAATTTACCCTGCAACCGTCCACACAACGACGCTATTTATTTCGATATAAAGGGCCCTTTAAATCGATTTCTGTACTCCATCCCGACGAGCGGAGTAGCGCCAAAATCGATTTTAACATTTTGAATTAGGGATAGTGTGGCCGCAATTCGATGGTATTGGCCTCCGGGAGCTATCCCACAGTGCATCATTGTGACCGCTCTGGACAGCAATCTAAACTCGGATGCACTGGCCAGGTAGACAGGAAAAGCCCCGCGAACATTTGAATTTCATTTCCTGTTTGCCCAGCGTGGAGAGCACAGGTGACCACAGATAGCTCATCAGCACAGGTAACCATGCAGGCCGATAATCGAAAAAGAGCACCAGCATGGACCGTACGGGAGGTACTGGATCTGATCGCTATATGGGGAGAGGATTCAGTGCTTGCAGAACTTCGTTCTAAAAGACGAAATGCCAAAACTTTTGAAAAAATCTCCAAGGGCATGATGGAGAGAGGCCACAATAGGGACTCAGATCAGTTCCACGTGAAAGTCAAGGAGCTCAGACAAGCCTATCAAAAAACAAAGGAGGCAAACGGTCGCTCCGGGTCAGAGCCGCGGACATGCCGCTTCTACGCCGAGCTGCATGCAATTCTAGGGGGGGCTGCCACCACTACCCCACCTGTGATCGTGGATTCCGGGTCGGGGATAGTCTCATCAGCTACACCTGAGGATTCTGCCAATGGGGGAGAGGAGGAGGAGGAGGAGGAGGAGGAGGATGAGCTTGCAGAGAGCACACAGCACTCCGTTCTCCCCAACAGCCAGGATCTTTTTCTCACCCTGACTGAAGTACCCTCCCAAGCCAGTATCCAAGACCCTGACCCCATGGAAGGGACCTCAGGTGAGTTTACCTTTTAAAATATAAAACTTGTTTTAAAAGCAAACGGTTTTTAATGATTACTTTGCCCTGAGGACTTGGGATGCATTCGCGGTCAGTTCAGCTACTGGAAAAGTCTGTTAACGTGTCTGGGGATGGAGCGGAAATCCTCCAGGGACATCTCCATGAAGCTCTCCTGGAGGTACTCCAAAAGCCTTGCCACAAGGTTTCTGGGCAGTGCATCCTTATTCCGTCCTCCATGGTAGGACACTTGACCACGCCATGCTTGCAGCAAGTAATCTGGTATCATTGCCTGACAAAGCCTGGCAGCGTATGGTCCCGGTATTTGCTGGCATTCAAGCAACATCCGTTCTTTATCTTGTTGTGTAATCCTCAGGAGAGTGATATCACTCATGGTAACCTGGTTGAAATACGGGAACTTAATTAAGGGGACAGAGGTGGCCGTTCCTACTGGGCTCTTTGCCTGTGGCGGAAAATAAATCCTTCTCTGCAGTTAGCCAAGCGCAGATGGGAAATTGGCCCTGAGCTTTTCGCGTTTGGCTAGCAGGGATCTTCCCTGTTACCAGCCATGCGGTGGGGGGAGGGGTACCGTGATCATCCCAGAGAATTTATGGCGGGAGGGGGGCGGCGGCGGGGGGGGTGGTTAGTTTGGTTTTTGCAGGGATCTTCCCTGATACCAGCCACGCGGTGGGGGGAGGGGTACAGCGATCATCCTAGAGAATTTATGGCGGGGGGTGGGGTGGGGTGGTTAGTTTGTTTTCTGCTGCTGCTGAATGTTAACAGAAAAACCGCAGCACTCTACAGGCTATGCTTGGTATGTGGGAATGGAGGGCGCAGAAGCTGTAAGACAGTGGCTTACCATGGCCGCATGCAAGCCGAATTCTGTTGCCCAGACCTGTGATCTCTAGCAGCAAAGCCACAGGCACTCAGCATTAAGAGGCAAAATGCGACCTTGCACAGAAATCACATGTGCTATGTAATGTGAATAGTGTTGGTCACCGTGAAAGAGTATAAGCATTGTTCTGCAAAATGTATCTTTTTAAACAATTCTCTCTTTTTTCCCCTCCCTACAGCAGCTGCAAATTCCTCAAGCCTCCCTCCTCCATCCCCAAGGCTATCACAGATAAGGCGTTGTAAGAAGAAAACGCGAGACGAGATGTTTTCAGAAATTATGGAATCCAGCCGCAGTGACAGAGCTCATCTGAATGAGTGGAAGGAAATGGTTGCAAAGTATAGGAAAGAAGCCAGTGAACGTGAGGACAGGAGGGACCAACGTGAGGACAGGAGGGACCAACGTGAGGACAGGAGGGACCAACGTGAGGACAGGAGAGACGCTCGAGATGAGAAGTGGCGGCAGGAAGATCAGAGGAGGCAAGATGCAACGCTGGGGCTGCTGCGTGAGCAAACAGACATGCTTTGGTGTCTGGTGGAGCTTCAGGAACGGCTGCAGGAAAACAGACTGCCGCTACAGCCCCTGTACCCCCCTCCCCATGTTCCGTATCCTCCTCACCCAGACGTGTAAGAACCCGGGGGGGGGGGGGGGAGGCTCTGTACACCTTCCCATTCCACCCCAGTAGACAGCCCAAGCAAAAGGCTGTCATTTTTTTAACCTTTTTTTAGTGGCCTTTTCCTTCCCACCGATCCTCCTCCCAAATCCCACCCGGGTTCCCTCCCTCTTTTTCTAATCTATTAATAAAGAATAAATGATTTTTAAATGATAGTGACTTTATTTGGTTTGAAAGAAAGCTGGGGGAAGGGGGAGGGTGGGTTCCTTACAGAAAATCAGTCAATAAAGGGGGCGGGTTTTCATGAAGGAGAAACAAACAGATATTTCACACTGTAGCCTGGCCAGTCATGAAACTGGTTTTCAAAGCTTCTCTGATGCACAGCGCTTCCTGGTGTGCTCTTCTAATCGCCCTGGTGTCTGGCTGCGCGTAATCAGCAGCCAGGCGATTTGCCTCAGCCTCCCACCCCGCCATAAAGGTCTCCCCCTTACTTTCACAGAGATTGTGGAGCACGCAGCAAGCAGAAATAACAATGGGGAGATTTCTTTGGCTGAGGTCAGAGCGAGTCAATAATGATCGCCAGCGACCTTTTAAACGGCCAAATGCACATTCTACCACCATTCTGCACTTGCTTAGCCTGTAGTTAAACAGCTCCTGACTCCTGTCCAGGCTGCCTGTGTATGGCTTCATGAGCCATGGCATTAAGGGGTAGGCTGGGTCCCCAAGAGTAACTATTGGCATTTCAACATCCCCAACGGTTATTTTCTGGTCTGGAAAGTAAGTCCCTTGCTGCAGCCCTTTAAACAGAGTAGTGTTCCTGAAGACGCGAGCGTCATGAACCCTTCCCGCTCAGCCCACGTTGATGTTGGTGAAACGTCCCTTGTGATCCACAAGTGCTTGCAGCACCATTGAAAAGTACCCCTTGCGGTTTATGTACTCGGTGGCTTGGTGCTCCGGTGCCAAGATAGGGATATGGGTTCCATCTATCGCCCCACCACAGTTAGGGAATCCCATTGCAGCAAAACCATCCACTATGGCCTGCACATTTCCCAGAGTCACTAACTTTCGTAGCAGCACCTGAGTGATTGCTTTGGCTACTTGCATCACAGCAGCCCCCACCGTAGATTTGCCCACTCCAAATTGATTCCCGACTGACCGGTAGCTGTCTGGCGTTGCAAGCTTCCACAGGGCTATCGCCACGCGCTTCTCAACTGTGAGGGCTGCTCTCATCTTGGTATTCTGGCGTTTCAGGGCAGTGGACAGCAAGTCACAAAGTTCCATGAAAGTGCCCTTACGCATGCGAAAGTTCCACAGCCACTGGGAATCATCCCACACCTGCAACACTATGCGGTCCCACCAGTCTGTGCTTGTTTCCCTTGCCCAGAATTGGCGTTCCATGGATAGAACCTGCCCCATTAACAACATGATCTCCAAAGCACCGGGGCCCGTGGTTTCACAGAATTCTGTATCCGTGTCCATGTCCATGTCCTCATCATGCTTGTCGCTGCGCTGCCGCCGCCGCTGCCTCCTCGCCTCGTTTTTCTGGTCCTGGCTCAGCATAAACTCCACGAGAACGCGCGAGGTGTTTACAATGTTCATGACTGCTGTTTTGAGCTGAGCGGGCTCCATGCTTGCCGTGGTATGGAGTCTGCAGTGTTCACCCAACCAGGAAAAAAGGCGCGAAATGGTTGTCTGCCGTCCGTTGCTTTCAGGGAGGGAGGGAGGGAGGGAGGGGGTGAGGCTGTACCCAGAACCACCTGCGATGATGTTTTTTGTCCCATCAGGCACTGGGATCTCAACCCAGAATTCCAATGGGCGCGGGAGACTGCGGGAACTATGGGATAGCTATGGGATAGCTACCCACAGTGCAACGCCGCAGAAATCGACGCTAGCCCCGGTACTTGGACGCACAACGCCGAATTAATGTGCTCAGTGTGGCCGCATACATTTCGACTTTATACAACCTGTTTTCCAAATTCGAATTATATAAATTCGGATTAATCCCGTAGTGTAGACATACCCTTAGTGTGGACATTCTTAAACCAGTTTGTCTTAAATCAGTTTCTATGTCAGTTTTTAAACCCATAGATCAGTTCAAAAACTGTGGGTAGAGACCTTGTATCGGTTTTAGAGCTGGCTTGCACTGGCTGGCAAGCATGTGAAAATCAAGAGTTAGGTGCCAAAAAATCATGAGATTTAATAAATTTTCAGTTCTTTTTATTTCAGTTCTTTCTGGTTTATGAGCCTTGAGAGCACCCTCAGGTCAAGTTTCCAAGTTTTTCCTCTGCAAGCACAAGGCCTAAAAACCTCCTTTTAAAGTGTAAATCAAGATTCTCACCTAATCACATGGCTGCAGGGATTGGTGATTTAAGAAATGCACCAAATATTGCAACACTTGTGATCAAATTGCAAGAGTTGACAGCATTGCCAGTACAACTGTGTGTGCAGATCAGGCCTAATTTGGCTTAATCTAGCTCATTATAAACCAGGTTGATATTGTTTTAAGAGAGTCCGCATAGCCTTTTGCACCAAATTGATTTGAAATTGCACCTCTAATTCAACTGGTGCAATTTTGCATGTAGATAGCCCTAAGCTAAGCAAATAAGAGGACAAAGGAGTGTTCAGGTGTCTTGTCACTGCAATTAAAAACCTGTAAAGCTTGGGTCAGCTGATTCGGGCTTGCCGACCGTGGTCTGTGGGGCTATAAAATTGCAGTGTAGACATTTGTGAGAGGGCTGAAACTCAGTCTCTGAGACTCTTCCTCCCCTTGCTGGGGTCTCAGAGCCCAGGCTCCAGCCCAAGCCCAGCTGTCTACACTGCAATTTTATCGCTGTGCAGCCTGAGCCCTGCAAGCCTGAGTCAGCTGACCTGGGCCAGCCACAGCCGTGCCATGGGTCTTTTATCACAGTGTAGATGTACCCTTGTTTTTTAGCTATTTAATTCCAATGTCTAATGTATATTTTGGAATCTTTGTTAAAAAATTAAATATCCCACCCCTTTACCTAAGGTGTAAGAGACCATACTGTGTATCTGAGATATCCAAGAAATCCTGTGGCAAAACTAGGAATACCAAACTTGACATTCTTGGTATTACCAAGGAAAAAAAAAAAAAGCAGGACATAAAACTTTTAAAAAAATATTTCAACCCTTTTTATATACCCTAAGTCAGCAAAAAGAGCTCAAACACAATTTTTAAAAATCCTTTGCAAGTCAACATTAAAGCTGTTTATCTTTGCATGGGTGTTTCCGCTCTCTCATCTTCCTTTTTTTGTCTCTTTTGAAAGGTGTTTTGGTTCTGCTCCTTAATGATCTCCCTCCCTTATCCCACACCAAGACTAAATGGGCTGTGATTTTCTCATGGTTCATTTCCACCCTTCCTGCTCTTGTTGACACGTACTCACTCAGAGTG
Source organism: Malaclemys terrapin pileata (assembly GCF_027887155.1). Lineage (NCBI taxonomy): Eukaryota > Metazoa > Chordata > Testudines > Emydidae > Malaclemys > Malaclemys terrapin. The sequence goes on along the minus strand of NC_071507.1, from coordinate 178,579,689 downwards.
ATTGTGTAGTTTGTAGACAGAATGGAACTGCAGCTATGATGACTGTGGTTATATGCTATTTTCAGGAAGGGTGACTGAAGTTAGTTTCCATGGGATTGGATGAACCAGGGGATGGATAATGGATCCTTCCACCCTCTAGGTTGCTGATTAGACTCTGAATCAGGTCAGTAGAGATCAATATTGCCCATTGGTGGCTTTTTAGTAATCTATTTGATATGACTTTAATTAATCTTAATCCAATTCCATTTGTGGAACCACTACTACAACTAGGACTCTTGGTACGCATCCTAAAGAGCTCAGGGAAGAGGCCATGAATGGCATGGGCTTGTGTCAACTGAGCTACTTTCTCATCCCTAGATGAGTTCAAATCTGAGGCACATTGGTGGGGCAGTGTGAGGAAGCTGGTGCTCCTACTGCCTGTTCCCTGGACCCAGCACTTCATATTCCCGGGGAGTCAATCTAGAAACTTTCATCAGCACGAAATTCGCTGTATCAAAACAAAAAGAAGAACAGGAGTACTTGTGGCACCTTAGAGACTAACAAATTTATTAGAGCATAAGCTTTCGTGGACTACAGCCCATGCTCTAATAAATTTGTTAGTCTCTAAGGTGCCACAAGTACTCCTGTTCTTCTTTTTGCGGATACAAACTAACACGGCTGCTACTCTGAAACCTGTATCAAAACACAAAGCTGTGTACCTGCTGCTAGTGTTGGCTCTAGGGCTGGGTCTAGTGCATTCTACAAACTTAGCGTATGGCTACACTTCGAGCTGGGGATGTGATTTCCAGCTCAAGGAGACATACCCAACCTAGCTTTCATCAAGGTAGGGCACTAAAAATCGACTGCAGCCGCAGCAGCATGAGCAATGGGATGGGCCAGCTGCCACGAGTGCATGCCTAGTATCTTGCATGGGATTGTACTCAGGCAGCTAGCCCCTCCTCTTGCTTGCATCACCATGGTACACTCTAGTTTTACCAGGCTACCTCAGTCAGTGCTTGCATGGGATGTCTTTCCAGCTCAAAGTGTAGATGTATCTAGGACTGAAAGCACCCCTGTATTCACACTATCTGTACTATTGTAATAATCTTGTAATATGCCTTGTGAGGTCTCATTTGAAAATGAATAACTTGCTGGTCAATAATATCATGATGAAATCTATGTATCAACATCATATATCAAGTTATGAAACTCCCCTGTATAATGTTCTTAGCACATGTTCAAAACCACATACCTCTGCCTAGGCAGAAGACTCCTGAACAGAGAAATTTGTGTTTACCTCAGTTTACATATAAGTAGTAAACAAGGTCCTCAGGCCATCAGGGAAAAGAGATGGCAGGACATAAATCAAATTTGCATTTCAGCAAACCCAAGTGAGAAAAAAAGAACATGTAGCCTCCTTCACCACTAGACTCCATGTTACCTTTTTTACTGTTTGAATAAACTTTGCTTTGAGGGGGAACCCTTAGGAGACTTCACTTCAAAGGTTAACTAGAGTATAAAAGACAGGGGTAGAAGACCCCAAGCTATCTCTCTCACTTTCTCCTAAGACGACAAAGGAACCAGGCCTTTGATTTTGTGGGAAATCCTGACATGAGAATTTGGCCAACCACGATTCTGGGAACATGTGGTAAGGATTTTACCCTGAACCAAGTCTAGCCTGTTAAGTTTTAGCTACTAGAAAACGTTTTATCTTTATTTATCTTGTAACCATTTCTGACTTAATACCTTATACTTGAATTCACTTAAACTCCTATCTTCTTTTATTAATAAGCTTCTTTTATTTTTTAATCTAAACTATTCCAGGGCTGTGTTTAAACTGAACTGTTTGGTAACTCCATTTAAAGTAGCAAATTGTTGAATATTGACCTTTTTTAGAGGACTCTAATAGCTGAACCATCCAGGAGAGGGCTGGTCAGGGCAGAACTTACGTTTTGGGAAAATTCGGAATTGGGAGTGTTCCGGGGTCACCCTGCAGGTAATAACCAAGGCTGGTGCAAGCCAGAGTGTGACTGATGTGTTGCCGACAGGCTGCTGGGGTCAGAGCTGCTGGGCCAGGGCTGCAGCTCTACACAGACACTCAGGGCATGACCTGCATGCTGTTAGGCTGTTTGTGAGCAGCCCAGGTTGGGAGCTACAACAGCAAAGCATTGTGAGGCACCCAAGGTTGCAGAGCAGGTGGTGACACAACCCCTCACTGGTTTGGATTGCACCATGGAATGTGACTCTACCCTTTGGGTCTACACAGCCCACAGAAGCAAGCCTTCCAGCTGGGGTCAAGAGACTCAGCCTAGTGGGGCTCACACTAGCAATCTAAAAATAGTTATGTAGACAGCACTTTGAAGTTGTGGCCCTAGGCTTCAGAGCCTGAGCTACAACTTCAAAGCACTGTCTATACAGCTGATTTTAGAGTACTAGTGCGAGGGTGTTGACCCACGCTGGGAAGCTCACTTCTACAGGCTGAGTAGACATCCCCTTAGTGACCCCAAAGAGAGGCAAGTGTGCTCAAGCAGATGAGGAACTGGACTGGGAGTCAGGAAGCCTGGATTTTCTTCCTGCCTCTGTCACTGACCTCTGTTACGTTCAGCAAGCCACTTCACTGCTCTGTGCTTATATTTCCCCTCCCACCCTTTATCAGCCTGGCCCATTTAAATGGAAAGCTCTTCTAGGGGAACTGTCTATTACTATGTATTTGTACAGCACCTTGCACAGTGGGGCCCTGATCATGGTTGGTGCTTCTAGATGCTACAGTAATACAAATAATAATACGAGAACCACCATGCAGAAGTTTGATTTTTTTATTAGCTTTTGTTACTGAATTCAAGCTCTACTGTTAATAGATTTCTTTTGTGAAGCAACTGAATAGTTGATTCTCACATCCTTCAGGTGTCTTACCAAATCTTAGTTGGCTTGCCTGCCCGACATTACGCGGAATTTCGATTCTTTTTCTGGAGATGATCATGAGCAGGGCCAATCGGGGGTGGAGGGGAGAGGGCAGGAGGGCCATTTGGCCTGGGCCTCAAGCTCAAAGGGTGGGCCTCAAATTTAGACACTTGTTAATTTTTTGAAAAAAGCAACAGAGGGTCCTGTGGCACCTTTAAGACTAACAGAAGTATTGGGAGCATAAGCTTTCGTGGGTAAGAACCTAACTTCTTCAGATGCAAGTATTGTCTTGCTTTTTACAGATTCAGACTAACACGGCTACCCCTCTGATACTTGTTAATTTTTTGGTATTTGATAAGTTTTGCAACTTGTTTTTATGTGCATCCCTATCGGACCAAAATGTCACACACTCCCTCAGTTTAGAACTGCAAATTTAAGCAAATAAGAGATGTGATTTGGTAAAAGACATAATTTTTTTGTTAACCGATATAGATTTTGTCATATTAAAGAGTTAAAAATGTTCATCAATATTGTGTGTTTTTGTCAGTTTGCCTGCATCAGTGGCTTCAGGTGAACGCACCTTCAAAAGCTGGAAGTGAAGTGGCCCGGACCTCTCTGGAACTCTGACAGGGCCTGATCATGAGGTACTCTGCTCTTATAATCAATTCTTTCCTTTTCCTGGTCATAGTCACTAGTAATTTTATTTTATTTATTTTCACTGTGTTCTCTATGCCTTTGATCTTGTGGTTAAAGCATATGACTGAGAGCTGGAAGGTTTGAGTTGTTTACTTGCTGTCACAAACTTGTTGAGTGTGACCTTGGCCAAGTCACGCCATGTCAGTTTCCCCATCTTTAAAATAGGTGAAATACTTCACAAACATGGTTGTTGAGAGACTCAGTTCATTGCTAGTTGCAGACCGTTTTTAAACTCTTGGATGGAAGGTGCCACAAAGTAGTAGTATTTCTTCGCATTATTTCTTTATAAGGCTCCTCTTAGTTCATTAAAAGGTCTCTCTACTTTATCTAACTAATCTGGAATGTGTGGCTAATGATGCTTTGCCATTCACATAGTGGTGCTTCATCTTTGGGTTTAAAAGTCCATTGCAAGCTTCGCCTCAGATATTACGACCAAGCACATGTGTGATTGGCTGGCTGACTACTGTCTCCTAAGGCACAGGAGTGGGTAAGGCACTAGGGGGGCGCAGAGGAATGTTTGGCGAGGCACGTCTGGGGCCCGGGCCAGCCCCATGGGGAGTGGAGCGGAAGTGCCATCCAGATCCGCTCCTGGCCCTGGTTGCCAGCCCTGCGCCTGGGGCCCTGGCCGCTGGCCTTGGCCCCCAGCCAAGGCTCCGCTCCCACCCCCAGCCTTGGCTCCCTTACCCCTTCTGCATGCCCCCCTTCCTGGAGCCGCAGCCCCACTCCTGGGTCTGGTGAGTGTGGGGGGCACAGACAGGGATGAGGGGGGGGTGCGAGGTAAAAGGTTTGGGATCACTGTCCCAAGGGTAATGGGGATAGTCACTGGCTTCAGCTATAAAATGGTGCTTGATGGAGAGTGTGACATTGCACTCCATATGTTTATGGAAATATGCTTATGAGTGTGAATATAATGTAACTGGAATATGCTTTATGCAAAAGGTCTCTTGTAAGGTAGCATTACAAATCTTATAATCTACTGAGTGTGTTCATCCTATTTGTATGAATGTATCATTCTTGTATCTGAAGCTAGTAATATGAAGTAGTACTCTGAAGTCTTATTGCAACTATGCAAAGTGTGGGCCATTAATGGTGGTTTAGAATCTTGATGGCTCCCATTAACCAGGACAATTGGTTGTAAATGGCTCTGTTTACTTGTAAGCCTTCCTGAGTTCATGTGAGTCGGCCAGAAAGAATGGGAGCTTGGAATCTCACGGGACATGTGACCATGTCACCTGGTACTGGAATCCATCTTAAACCTGGTGCTTTTCCATTTAGAAGGAGGGGTGGGGACCCAGAGAGACAAAAGATTCCCACCTTGTACCAAAGCCATAAAAGGGGATGGAACAGAACAAAAGGGACTACAGTCATGAGAAATCCTCTAGTTATCATCTGAGCTGGAACTAACAAGAACTGTACCAGGGGAAAGGATTGGGCCCAGACTAAGAAGGAGTCTAGTCTGTGAAAGAAGTTTATTGGAACATTTCTGAGGGTGAGATTTTACCTGTAATCAGAACAGGAGTACTTGTGGCACCTTAGAGACTAACAAATTTATTAGAGCATAAGCTTTCGTGGACTACAGCCCACTTCTTCGCATACCGAAGAAGTGGGCTGTAGTCCACGAAAGCTTATGCTCTAATAAATTTGTTAGTCTCTAAGGTGCCACAAGTACTCCTGTTCTTTTTTCTGATACCTGTAATCAGTTTCTTAAATGTATTAGGCTTAGACTTGCGTGTTTTGTTTTATTTTGCTTGGTAACTTATTTTGTTCTGCCTGTTATTACTTGAAACCACTTAAATCCTACTTTTTATGCTTAACAAAATCACTTTTGTTTATTAATTAACCCAGAGTAAGTGATTAATACCTGGGGAAGCAAACAGCTGTGCATATCTCTCTATCAGTGTTATAGAAGGTGGACAATTTATGAGTTTACCCTGTATAAGCTTTATACAGAGTTAAATAGATTTATTTGGGGTTTGGATCCCACTGGGAGCTGGGTATCTGGGTGCTGGAGATAGGAAACCCGCTGAGCAGTTTTGGTTAAAGGCTGCAGCTTTGGGGGCGTGGTTCAGACCCTGAGTCTGTGTTGCACCGCAGTAGCATGTCTGGCTCAACAAGACAGGGTTCTGAAGTCCCAAGCTGGCACGGAAAATGGGCTCGGAGGTAGTTTCAGCACATCAGGTGACCGTCCCAAGGGGGTCTCTGTGACCGAACCCATCACAGAGAGTAAATATAAAAATGAATAAACTCATGTCACAATTTTGCAATATTCAGACCATGGACAAACTTCAATTCCTGGCTTTCTCTAGCAATTACATTTGCTCTCAGCCATTGGTGTTGATTTCTGTGGTTCTTGGTGCTGATGATGTGGACTTAAATCAACACACTAAAGATTTTTCATTCATTACTTGATCTGAGTCATGTTCAGCAAATTTCCCTTCAAGGGTGGGGGGCGGGGGTCACAGTTAGGATTTGAGAATTTCTATGGGTTTGTCACTTGCTACCTTTTTTTTTAACACTTTGGTAGCCTCTCAGATTGTTTCCTTGGTGTGTACTGATCCCTTGCTGTCCTCCTTTAACTCAGGTCACCATTTGATGGTCACAGACATTTTGTAACCCAGAAAAACAGAGCCCTGCCTTACTAGGTGTTGTGACAGGCTCCACGTGAGGCGGTTCTCCAGTGTAGTGCCCCATATTAGCATGCCCCACTTACAAGCCACTTTGTCACCAGAACAAAGCTCCCTGATACCGTGAGGATCTTAGGCTATTTAAGGTGGAGAGTTGTTGACTAGAACTGTACTGGCATATGCATGCCTCCTGATATGTGCAGTCCCATGTCTATCTTTTGTGAGGTCTTTGCCAGCAGAATGCAATTTTGCTATAGCACTCAATGTATTTTTTTTTTGATATCCTAATAAATTGTTTCATACACCAGATTCTTTAGTGGCCAAATTTCTTCAGTTAAAACAATATTTGAACTGAACAAACAGAGGCCTCAAAGCCCAAAATAGTGAAATTTAAATTTCAAAGGATACATTGACTGAAACAATCAATGAACAGCACCTTTTTATCTAAGACATGCACAGAAAAGCAAGTGTTATGCTACTGAAATTAATAATTAATCCCAAATGTTGTATAACACCGTATTATTCTTGGCCAGAGGCAAACCAAGAAGTATTTTATATGGTTGGGAATGAAGTTTGGATGGGCAGTAATATACCTTCATGTTCCAATAGGTCATCTTTGTCCTGCATGCTAAAGGATGATTCTGTCTGTCCACAGGCCGTTCCTAAGCTGCACAAATCTACAGACAGCTGGGCCAGTAATTTTCAATTATACTTAACAACTAATCCTTTGTTGATGACTTGGCAGCATGCCTAGTATAATGCTGGAGCATCACACCATGACTATGGGCTCTCAAGTCCTCACATTTTTAAAGGACTCCAGTGAACAATTATAAAAATGTGTTGTTTCAAGACAAGTGAGCTGCAATGACTCCAGAATGTAGAAGGCCATTCTGTTTATCAAGGGAGTGTTCTGGTCCACTTTCTAGCCTGTGCTGTCTATGACTAGAGTTAGCAATCAGAACTCAGACAACTCTGGGCATGTACTATGTGTACGCCAGGCACTTCCAGCCACCATGTGTAGCCCTTCGGCCAGTCAGCATTGGCAGCAATAAGGGCCGTGTTCAGCAGTAGGGGTTCCTGTTCAACAGTACAACACAAAACAGGCTCAAACTCCCACCCAGTGACCTGGGACAATTACACACCCCTCCTGGGTGCTTCTAAGAGGCAATACTTCCCATCTTGCAAGTACAGAGTCTGAGTGCAGCAAAGAAACTTTTAATAAAAAGGGGGGAAGTAACCTGGCATCAAATTGGGAAAACACCGCAAACAGGGTTCATAAACATAAACCATGTGCAAAAGACCCACCCCCAAGTAAGTTGGGCAGTGTCCTTTTCCCTCAGGTTCTTAAGTCAACAACCAAAAGTCCATTTAATGTGCCCGTCCCTTCTCTGCACCCCACTCAGTTGCTGTCCTTGGTCAGTGCAGACCCGGAGTTCAGAGGTGCATCAGCAGAGTTCACCTCCCACCCTGGGTGGAGGGTGTGTGTGTAAAAAGGCACCTTACTTGCTCTGCTGCCCATGCACTCACTTGCTGCTCCTCTTCACCAGCCACCCTGCTGGCCGATCACCGTGCCTCTCTGTGGGGCTCCACGCTGGTGGCTGCCTTGCCAGTCAATTGCCATGCCTCTTTGTTGGCCACCCTGCTAGCTGATCACTGATTCACTGGGATGTCTTCAGGTCCCCCCACTTAACACAGCTTTCCATGATTTCAGCTGTTAGGGGGGAGCCTCACTGCTGGTGCACACTGGGCAATCTTTTGCATCAGAGGCACTGTCCCAGAGCAGGTCTAACACTTAAAACCTAGATATCAATGATTTCAGCTCTATAGTGGGTAAAAGACTCTCAACTGAATCTAAATTAACACTTTTATTACACAGTGGTATCTAGTACAAGTGCCCATCCCCCACCCTCTCTCAAATCACTGGGCTGCCGCTTTGGAACTCATGTCCCCTGCCTAGCGAGTGCCATTTAGTTGAGGGTGAGTCCCTCAGTCGGGGCATGCCAAGCATAGTTCTGCTGCCCTTGATTCACACAACATGGATAACAACGCTTTATTACTCCTGCCCCCATAACAAAGGAACTGGGGATATAACACCAGCCAAAAGTGATCATTTGGGCAAGCAGTCCCATCATGCTGAGCACGTAGGTTGTGTGGGAGTGCCCATGCAAACGAGATCAGCTCTTGAAGTCTTCTTCCACAGCTCATCACCAGATGTCGGTGGAGAGCTCATTCAGACTCTGCTTACATGTGCAAGATCTAGTGTCTGAGTTACAAAGTGGCCTGCAGAATAAAGATGAACAGCATGGTTCAACTAGGGCATGCTTGGTGGAAAATTATTTTATTTTGGGGGGAAGGGGGGAAGGAGGAAGGCATCTAGTAAAAAAACAAATGCACACCCGGTTCCAAGTATTGGATAAAAAATGACCCTTCTCTCCCCCATTTTACTCTTCAGTTAGTGTTTGTGGCTTAGCAAGGCAGTGTGGTTGAGTGGCTAGTGCACTGACTAATAGATAGGGCACTGGGCCTCTCAACACCAGGGTTCTATTCTCATTTGCACCTGTGGTGACCTCAGGCAAGTCACATCCCTTCTCGGTTTCCTCTGCCGATTCTTTTCAGATTATGAACTCTTTGGGGCAGGGATCATCTTACTGTTTGTTTGAATGGGGCCTAGCCCAATGGGGCCTCAGTTGTGGTAGATAGATCTCTCCTTTAAACATGCTTAACACAGACACATACCATTACTTCTGCCTATTAGTTGCTGGGTGGAGTTTAACCTATAAAGCCCTGAATGCCCTGGGATATGTCTGCCTGCAAGACAGTCTCATTCTCCATGCTAAATTGTTACATGTACAATTGTCAGAGGTACTGGGGGCCCCTCAATGTATGAGAGTGGAGGTTGGTGGCAGGATATTCTCCTGAGAATTGGAACTTTCTCCCTATTGGCCCAAAAGAGCCAGACTCTCTTCACCTTTAGGGGATACTGCAAAGTCCATATATTATTCTCCCTGGCTTTTGGGGAGGAGGGAGAACTCCGAGGTGCTGAGTGCTGGGAGAAGTGGATTTCCCATTGTTTGTTTTTGCTTGCCTGGCTGTGGTTGGTTTGGCATTTAGATGAAATCAATGTAAACTCGATTAGTTATTTTTCTAAGTATTTTTGTCCAGGGCACGTACAAGCTAGAATAGAGACTTTTTGTTTTATCTTGGTTATAGATCAAACTCAATCAACAGTGTGGCTGTGAAGAATGTTACGCTTTTAGGGTCTTCCTTTCTCATTGTGCAAACATGGTGCATGGTCTTCAGGAATGTTATATAACCCCAGAATACTAGAGTTAGTAAAGGCTTGGCCTAGACTGTAAACTTTCTGGGGCAGGGACTGTCTGTTTTATCTGTAGAGTTGATCAAATATTTTCCAACTGAACACTTTTACATCGGAAAATGCTGATTTTATGGAATTGAAACATTCTGTTGAGAACATGTTGATTCTATCAAAACTTTCAATGGAAACCAAGCAGCAGGCTGCCTGCCTCCCCAATTCCTTGGCAGCCTGCTTGGTGGGCTCCCCAGCTTCCTGGACTGGCTGACCGGCAGGTGGGGTGCCCTACTCCTTGGGTTCCCCAGCAAGTTGGCGAGGTAGTTTGGGGAGGCAGTTTGCCAGCTGCCTGAAATTTTAAATAATTCAATTTTTCAAAAATTTCCATCCCATGGAAAATTCTGCATTTCCAATTTTTATTCCAATTCAGAACACAATTACTTGTGAAAATGTGAATTTTTCCAAATGACAGCAATTCTGATTCCTGCATAACTAGTGATGTATTTGTGCAATTCTTGGTACAACTGGTCTCTAGGTGCTACTGAATCATAATCAACACAAATGTTGGTTTTCTCCATTGTCACTATCTGGATAAAGCTGAACTTTAATATAACAAACCTTCCTGTAAAAGGTACATTAGGGGTGAGATAGGTTAGATCAAAAGATGCAAGTGTGATATAATTTTAGTGTTAATAAAAAAAAAGGAGTATTGTTCATTCTAGACAGAGGTATCAGTAACTTTTAGTGTTTGTTTAATATTCTAGCAAACAGTCTGATCCAAAACCCACTGAAGTCAGGGGGAATCTTTCCATTGACTTCCATGCTGTCTAGAACCATCACTTTCTGATTATATGCAATGACAATGTCACATGATTTTTTAAGTCCCGTGGAAGGCTTTTTCCCACAGCAGCCAGTTTATCTTCTGCTGAGTGCCTTTAGCTTGCAGGGGCTGTGGAAGGAAATCCATAGCATTTCTGGCTCCAGGCAGCATGGAGCTTGCATTTCATCAGCAGGCTTGTGGCTTCTAATTTCCATCTCCATTATGGCTGGCAACTGACCTCAATATTGCGAATGATGTAACCAGGCCTAACAAGCTCTGCCACATCACTCAGGCAAACAGAGCAAATTGCAGCAAGGAGATGATAATCCTTCCGCAAGGGAGTGCAAATTAGAGCGGAAAATGCTCCTTTTCGGTAAATGGCTTTCAAATAAAACCACCATGACAGGATTGTTTAAAGGTCTTTAAATCAGTCAATTTCCCTTCCACTGTTTCGCACTTTTTTTTGCTGCTAAGCTTTTTATTGCTTTGTGTCTCTCTGCCAGTTCGAATGGTAATGTGGTGATCCACACCGCCTCTGATGTTAGCAATGTTCATTGTTGGCCAAAAGCAATTGAAATTTTTTAAAAAAGTAATCTCCAGAATTTTCTCTGTGAAACCAAAACGCAGGAGCAAAGGGAAGTTTGGGTACAGTGTTGAGAAAAATGCTTTGCCCGTGTGCTGTACTTTAGAGTTATCAAATACAATGCGAGGAAATTGGGAATGAGGCTAGTTCTCTCTGTGTTCTGATGACATTTTGGGAACCACCAGAACAAATCTCTCATTCAAAGGACACCACTGACCTGAAAATCACATTTCTACTAGAAACAATGCAGCTTCTTGTGTCCAGATAAAACAATAAGGAAAGGGTTAAGGGCTACTTGCCTGTCACATGACTCAACAGGGGATTTAAGGGAAGAGGTGTCCCAGTAGAGGGGGCTGAGAGGGGCAAGAGGAAACCTGGGGGCTGCATCCTGCATTGGTCAGGGGAAAGGCTTTGGTTTTGTGTTATTCATTATTTGTGGTTTTGAGTAATGAAAAGAGGCCTGAAGCAAGGGCGTGAAATGGACTCGGGTGTGGTGCTGACTCTCTTTCCGGGATGGTGAAAGCACCCACCAGCTTACTCTGTACCTGTGTCCATTTTGTCATTGCTGTCCATTCTCGAACCATCCAGTGACCCATACTATGATGGAGTCTCTGCTGTCTCCCTTCTTTCTCTAGGTGCAGATTTTCCTCGTTTATTTTTTTATGAAAACAACCCTTTATTTTATTTTATTTTATTTTATTGTGATTCCTGATACTTTGAGGAAATATCTTTTCTGACATTTCCTCATATTTCAGACCCTGGATTAGAAAGTACCTCTCTGTCTACATCTCTTCTCAGGTGTGACTTTGGTTACAAAATCACACCCCCTCAGGGTTTGGGCTGGGCTTTCTGACTCCCAATTTCCACCTCTAGTTTAAGGTATTTGGTGCCGTGGTTTGGCACATTAACTGGGGTAAGGGAGTCTGCTAGTGCAGTGGTTCTCAATCTGTGGTTCACCAAGGGGCTACATGAAAATGCCAGCAACCATGGGCAGTGCGTGACTCCTGCATTTGGGGAGGCTGGGTGTAAGTGCTGGAAGCAGGGCCGCCCAGGGGGGGGGGGAGGGGGGAGGGAGGCAAGTGGGGCAATTTGCCCCAGGGCCTGCAAGGGCCCCGTGAGCTGTGACCCAGCGGCGGTCTGGGTCTTCAGCGGCATTTCGGCTGCGGGGGGTCCTTCAGTGCTGCTGAAGACACAGAGCGACTGAAGGGCCCCCCGCCACCAAAATGCTGCCGAAGACCCAGACCGCCGCCGGGTGAGTACAAGCACTGCAGCTCCCCCGCTTTGCCCCAGGCCCCCTGAATCCTCTGGGCAGCCCTGGCTGGAAGCTCCCTAGAAGTGGGGGGACCACCAGTGCCCGGATTGTTTGAGAACAATGCCCAGGAATACAAGTCTGATGTGTTTAAATTACTGAAGTAAAAGCTGAGGTTCTGCATTTTTTTTATTTATCATGTGCCAATCACACATCTGGTTTACGCCAGTTGTGTTAGACATTGGTTTAACGTGGAGCTTGTAATTCAGCACGGGAAGAAAAATGCTATTTCATGCTATAAAAATGATATATTTTTCACAGCTGCAACTGCGAAATATAATTAATTTGTTTAATTTTTATAATGGATACATGTGTTGTTCATAAAACAACTCCATCTACTTTGGCAGTTCATGAAGCAGAAAATGTCTCAAATAAAACAAGAGAGAAAAAAAGCTGAATTGAACCCCTTTCAAAAAAACAAAACCTGAGGAAATATGATGACAACTACATTCAACTTGGTTTTATGTGTGTAAGTGTCGGTGGAGAATCAAGACCCAGTGTGTAATTTGTGGAGTCGTCCTTTCTAATGAAGTACTTAAGACAGCAAAACTTACAAGACATCTGAGATCTTCGCATGCGGAAACCATTGACAAGGCAGTGGAGTATTTTGAAATGAAGAGGGATTGCTTACTAAAACAAAAAAAGACAATACAAACTGTGTCAACTGTACAAGAAAAGGCTCTCAGAGCATCCTACAGGGTTGCAATTAGAATCGGTAAAAACAGAAAGCCACATACATTTGCTGAAACTTTACTGATGCCAGCTGCAATTGATGTGTGCCATGAAATGTTAGGGGAGAAAGCTGCTAATAAATTGAAAAATGTGCCAGTAGCAAACGATGTCATGAAAAGGCGAATTACAGATGTTGCAGCTGACATGGAAGACCAGTTGTTACACGGGATTCAAGCAAGTGGGAAATACAGCTTACAACTGGATGAATCTTTGGATGTGCCAGGTGAGGTTCAGCTGTTGGTTTATTTGTGATACATCTGTGATGGGAAAATAGAAGAACTGCTGTTTTGCAGATCCCTACTGACAAAAATGACAAGTGATGAGATTTTTAAATGTCTGGATAATTTCATGATGTGCAACAACCTAGACTAGGGGCAATGGTGTGGTGTGTCCACAGACAGTGCTGCTGCAGTGACAGGGAGGCATAATGGGAGTGTAAAAAAAAAAAAAGACACATGTTGCACCACTCACAAAAGTGTAATGCACTACATGCTTCACAGGGAGAACCTAGTCATGAGAAAGATACCAGATGACCTGAAAGATGTACTTGACAAGACAATAAAAGTTGTTAACTACATCAAAGCCCACCCATTAAATACATGTAATTTTTTTTGACAATGTGTGCAGAAATGGGCAAATTGCACCACATCTTCTCCTGCACACTGAGGTCAGATAGCTTTCAAGGGAAAGGTTTTGAATCACGTTTTTTGAGCTTTGTGAGTCTCTGAAGGTATTTTTGGAGGAGAAAATGCACAAATCAGCAGGTAGATTCTCAGAGGAGAACTGGCTTGCTTGGCTTACTTATTTTGCTGAGATCTTTGATCACCTGAATCAACCTAATATTAGCATGCAAGGACGCCAGTCAACTCTTGTCACACTGTCAAACAAAGTGACTGCGTTCATTGAGAAACTGGATCTACAGCAGAAACGAGTGCACAAAGGGAATGTGAGCATATTTACTCTCCTTCAGGAATTTTTGAACTTTGACGAAGTCAAGGCTGACCACCTGACTTTGTGCTATTATGACAAAACACGTGGATTCCCTTCTTTACCAGTTCAGAACCTACTTCAGTGACAAGGTAAGCAATACTGAAATGATGTGGCTCACAAATCCCTTTTTATCTACTGATCCTTGAAATGATTCCTAAAGAGGAGGAGGATTTTATTGAGCTGAGAAACATCACTGATATGAAATGTGCCACGAAACCGTGCCTGTTTGCTGAATTCTGGTTGCACATGTCTGGTGAACTCTGTGAGTCCTTCTTCCATTTGCTACCACTTACCTTTGTGAAAATGAATTCTCAGCCCTCATCTGCATTAAAAACAAACACCTTTTAAGAATGAATGTTAAAGATGACCTTTGCACTTGCCTAAGTGAAATTACTCTTCAACTGGTAATTGCTGTGTGCTGCCAAACAAACCCCAGGATCACATTAGTATCAGGTAAGCTGTCAATATTTTAACTTGCTGTGTTTTTGTTGATCTGTTCAAATAATAAAAATGTCTCTACAGTAACATTTGTGATTGTGAAAGAAACAAATTATGAGCAACAAAATAATGAGGGGGGAGCTAGGAGTCTGCAGGTTTGTCTATTCTAGTTTAGGAGTCCCTGGGTTAAAAAATGTTGAGAACCACTTTGTAAGTGGGACAGGTCTATGCAGGATTCTGTAGCAGTCTAGCTTGTTGTCAGTTTTGATCTGTTCTTCCCAGTAACTCATATATTAGTATAATAGGCACTGGTCTAGCTACTTGAGTAGTTTGGGTTGGGTTGATTCTTCCCATGATCAGAAGTGGGAAAGAGCTGGCCAGCAAGATAGGAAGGAGGGTTGAGTGGTTAGGCCCCTAGCTTAGCAGTTGAGAAACCTGAGTTAAGTCCCTGCTGTACTACAGCCTTCCTGTATGTCCTTGGGCCAGGCAATCTCTATGCCTCAGTCCCACATCTGTAAAATGGGGAAGATACTGCTCTATCTCACAGGGTATTGTGAGAGAGGATAAGTTAATGAAAAGATTGTGAAGTGCTCAGATACTACCATTATGGGGCCATGTAAGTACCTCAAACAGTAGCTAACTATAACGTTGGACTTGTTAAGCCCAGCAAGTGATGGTATATAGGACTGGATCATTTGAATTCAGTTTTTGATCCCCTGGTGCTTATCCCTTCTACTCTGTGCACTCCCTCTTTGCAGTGTTGACAGCTCATGATATTTGGTGTTTTTCCAAAAGCCCCAGCTCCTGGATTCATATGATTGCATGACCATCTCAGCTTTCATTTTTTAAAAGTGAGCGTTTGCCCTTCACGGTTGCAGGGAAGAACTTGTAAATGTGAACCCTAAGGGCTGAAAAGCCAGGAGACAAATAAAAAGAATAACCTCCCCTTTAAAAAAAATAAATCATGATTTTTAAGCCAGTCTCATGATTTCTGGGGCTTAAATAATAATTTTCTCTCTCTCCTGCTGCAGTCAACGGGGTGTATTTATTGATACTCTTTTGGTGTATTTCAGGCTTGAAACATTTTCCCAATGCTTACTACCCTGAGGACTAAATCCCCCTAATGAGAATGCAAAATACCTTTGACATCACCCCAGCCCAAAGCCATATGCCCCCAAAGCCATCGCTTCTGCAGTTTAAAGGACCGAAACATTTCTTTGAGAGTTAGACTTTATTTTTTTATAGATTTTAGGACCAGAAGAGATCATTAAGAGTTAGTCTGACCTGTTATATAATACAGGCCACAGAATTTCAAGTAATCCCATATTTCAATTTTTTTTTATTATTTTATTTTATTTTATTTATTTATTTTTACATAGGACCAGCTTTTCAAACGTATTTAGGCACCTAAAATGCAAAATCCCATAGAGGATTTACAAAAGTCCCTGAACAGGTTAGGCACTTAACTCACTTAGGTACTTCTGAAAATCTGGCCCTTATGATGAGTGGCTTAGATTAAGTGTGGAATAAACTACAGTGTGGACAAGAATTCTGATGCAAACAAAAAGTGCAAAAAGAAGAAAAACTTTGAAAGGGACACTAAGCTGATTTTAACTCACTAATCTTTAAAAATTCCATTTTCTGATAATGCACTCTTTAAATAACAGGTCCCCTTAAAGAAATTAAGGGCAGAAAAAAAGGCTAACAGAATATTCGGAACCATTAGGAAAGAAAGAAATAATAAGACAGAAAATATCATAATGCCTCTTTATAAATCTATAGTACACCCACACCTTGAATGGTGCATGCAGTTTTGGTTGCTCCATCTCAAAAAAGATACATTAGAATGTGAAAAGGTACAGAGAAGGGCAACAAAAAATGATTAAGAGTATGGAATAGCTTCCGTATGAAGAGAGATTAAAAAGCAGGGACTATTCAGCTTAGAAAAGGGACGACTAAGAGGGGATATGATAGAGGTCTATTATATCTTGACTGGTGTTGAGACAGTGAATAAGGAAGTGTTGTTATTTCCTCCTTCACATAACACAAGAACTAGAGATCACCCAATGAAATTAATAGGCAGCAGGTTTAAAACAAAAGGAAGTACTTCTTCATACAATGCACAGTCAACCTGTGGAACTCGTTGTCAGAGGATGTTGTGAAGGCCAAAACTAAAACAGGGTTCAAAAAAGAACTAGATTAGTTCATGGAGGATAGGTCCATCAATGGCTATTAGCCAGGATGGTCAGGGACGCAAAACCATGCTCTGAAGTGTCCCTAGCCTCTGTTTGCCAGAAGCTGGGAATGGGAGACAGGGGATGGATCACTTGATTACCTGTTCTGTTCATTCCCTCTGAAGCACCTGGCATTGGCCACTGCCAGAAGACAGAATACTGGGCTAGATGGACTACTGGTCTGACCAGTATGGCCATTCTTGTGCTCTTCTGTTGCCCTGTTTCTGTTAGAATGAGCCCAAGGGCCATGTTACCAACCATGCTCATGCCCATCTTTTCCTGTCTCCTGCTTATTGCCAGTTCACTTTCAGTTTGTATTCTGCTGCTGTTGTATTGGGTAAGCACCTGGGAAGAGCCTGCACCATCAACCAAATCAATGAAAATAACTATACACAAAGTGCTGTCAAATACACAAAGTAAGCACACTGGGGTGGGGGAGAAAAATACATATTTTCTCTAAATGCGGTGATAGTAAATTTAGAGGTTGCTTATAATAATAATTACATTTTCAGACAGAAACGTGACATTCAAATTGACAGGCTTTCAATATGATGAGTGACTTTGCTGTCAAAATTCCATCAGTCAGTGTCCCGTCTGTATCACAGTCCTTGAGAGATGACCCATTAATTGATATCATTATCAATTCATTTATGCTACTGTTTCTAATGATGCCCAAAGCTTGTTTTTGAGTAAGCCCCCTCTCACACAAAGCAGTAGATGCCAGCAAAATAGCTATTCTGGATAGCAGTCTGCTGAGCACTTGAAATTTTGAGTTAAAAAATGCCCTTGCCAAAAGGTCACCCAACCTGAAGTGTTGGCTTCCAACTTTAAATATGCATCACTCATTAATTAAGTACTGGCCATGTCATCATCAGAATCACAGGGCAAAGAAGTGGGATCCTAATAACTGAATTTCTTGGTCCCTATGTAATTCTAATGCTTTGCCAGTTGGCCATGAAAGTATATCCAGAACAGAGCAAACATTTGGGACATCACCTTTCAGCAATAAAAACCTGTTACAGATCAGCAGCTGCTGGTATTCTAGTCTATAGGTGGCAGCAGCAGTTGCTGTGGAAGGACTGTATTGCAGTCCAATGGTTTGCTCACATGTTTGGGAGATAGTTGTGACTTCTGCTTAGTATCTTACTCTGGCTTTGTGCTTGTCTTCAGTTGTCCCTGCAGCTTCCTTTAAGAGATGTGGGCCATACTTATTCACTTGTACAGTATTTGAACCTGACACGGTAGTAGATTGTGCCTCTGAAATAACTTGTTAATTGCTTAAAAACCTTGCATGCATGGAGAAGGAAGTTACCAGAAACCCAAAGTCCCTCCTTTTCCTGCAGGAAGATACTTTCATCGCCTTTGCCTGTAGTGGATTTGGCCAAGATTTTCAAAAGTGGCTCATTGGGTGCCCAACTTTGACTCTTTTAAAGGGGCCTGACTTTCAGCAGGTGGGTTTTCAGCCCTTTCTAAAAAGCAGGCTCCTTTAAGGCTCCTCAAGTTGGAGACCTAAAAGTTGAGGCTCAGAAAATGACTAGTTGCTCTTGAAAATCTTGGCCTTAATCATGTCTAGGAGTGCTGCACAATCCTTCCATTCCATCCACTTCCCCCATCACACATGAGGCAAAAAGCTGAACTTTGATTTCACATCAGCAAGACTTCCTCCCATTTCCCTAGCTGTCCAAATAGTGATAAAATCTGAAAAACGTTGAGGAAATTTGTCAATTTCACTTAAAAATTGAGTGCTTCTTAAGGACAGGTTGAGATTATGAATCACAAAGTGCACATTAATAAGGCATTTAACATCCATTTTCATTACTGTTACTCAACCAATCTGACATTCCATCGCTGCTGCACAGATAGTGCCTATCCCAACAAACCAGTTGCGGGTCAGCAAAGGCTGTTGTTTCCTAGAAGCCACTATCTGCTGCTTTTATTTATCACTGTTCACCATGTTTTATTCTTGGGTTTGTAATTAATGGAAGCCAGCAAGGTTTTGTATTTGAAGCCTGTCTCCTCAGATGGTTAACTTCAGCAATTATTTACAACTGGAGGTCCAAAAAGAGTGTAACCATTGAAAACCCTTCTTGTAGCACTGGCCAAAACGGAGCTACTTTGTCGGTATCTTGCTCTTTCATTTATTCCCTAGGTTTTTATCAAACACAAAAGCAGAATCCAACAAACCATCATTAGCATTCGCTGAAGTTAAGATGAGGGCAAATAAGAGATTTCAGATCTGTCTTGTATGGAATGACCTCATTTCTTCTCTACACAAAATCTAATTAATAGCACTGCCAAATTTTGAGGAAATCTGAAGGCTTGTCTATGTGGGGAATTAGTGCACACCAGCTGGTGTGTAAATCCTAGTGCCCCCCAGTGTGTGTCGTGCACTAACTCTCTGTGAGGACCCTGGTGGTGTGCTATAAAAGTTCCCTAGTGCCCATTGACATAGTACTGTGTCTCTGAGGTCTCAACTGCTCCTCCATCTCACTACCGTACCAAGATCTGTGCCTTCAGCTCCCACGCTCCTCCATGATACCACTCTACTCTACAGATTGCCACTGACAGAAACAGTAATATGCTTGGCAGGGGAGAAGGAATGCATCAGGCCGGAGGAGCACATTTGGCACTGCATGCAGGAACTGCATCAGAAGTGTTCCTTAAACCATCAATGCAAACATATTTGGATAGTGTTAGTAACAGGAAGGCAGCACCTGGGCCTCCCACTCACCCTTCCAAAAATTCCAAGATTGTTTTTCAAGCCTTACTCTACACCTATGTAACGTGATAAGTTAGACAATTAGCAACTAGATACAGAAATTTTTATTGCTCTCGGTTCTTTTGATATAGATCAAATTTAGTACGTGGCTGAGATCACTGGAATCCTACAGTTTACCTTTAGTGGCTGTTTCTAGCATATACACCATATCACGTGCCGGGATGATTAATCCAGGTCCTAGTTAGCGGGAACTAGCAGTGTGTGTTAGAAAGCCCTTGTTTATGGTTTTTCGCTTTAATGAGCTGTAACCAAATCCTGAAATGTGTTTACATTCCCAGGAGATATGCAGGTTGGAAATGTCTTGAAATAGGAAACAGTGTCCCTGCTGAATGGGTAAATTGCATGAGATTAAAAAAAAATTGCTATCATCATTTCCGTACAGAGTTGCCAAATTCCTTGGTTTGACCCTGATTTGCACATCCTGCAGATGTGCTTTACTTGAATATCCCTTCTGGTGCTTTCCTGTTACATGGTTTGTTAAGCATACTACAAGTAAATTTACCTGAGTATAGCGCAAGTCCTGTTTTCTTAAAGGATAGCTGAAATAATTGGCTGTCAGAGGAGCAGTAGGAGGAAGTTAATTCAGAGAGAGAGAGAGAGCAAAACAACACATTGGCAAAGTATACATTGTGTTCCAACCAAATGCAAACAATTCACTTTTTGACAGGGCAATTTCAGGGGTTTTATTGCAAGTGAACAAATCCTGCATGGTATTAAATGCATTCTGGTTGGTGCCAACTGCCTTCAACTTCCATTAAAATCAGTGAACCCAATTCTAATCCCACACTGGTGTCAATCAGAAGTACGGTAATTCCAAACTGAAGTCAGTGAAGTTACATATGTGTACATCAGATCAGAATCTGGTCCAATGAGGCGGAGGCATTCAGTACCTTGAAGTATTGGGTCTCTTTGTAAGTAGAATGTGAAATCCTATGTAGGTGGGGAATCAGAGGTAACATTATGCTTTGTTGTATCTCAATAAGAAACTAAACCACACCATTAGTGGCACTCTCAATAAGGAGACCTTGCAAGGGAACGGAGACAGCCTGGGAAAGATTGAGGCTAGTTTTAGGTGTAGGCTGGTTTTAGGTTTGTTTGTTTGTTTTGATTTATTTATATGTATTACCATAGAGCCGAGGGGCCTTAGTCATGGACTGGGACCATGTTGTCCTACGTGTTGTACATACACAATGCCCCAACTCCCATGGGGCCAGACTTAGATATGATGTACACGCGTGTAACTTCATTGACTTTGGTTTGGAATGGCTCCAGATTCTCACCCACGTGAGATCAGATTGTGATGTTGCCAAGGGTGGTTGCTTACGATGCCATAATTAGCAGGGTCATGGCACCATTGCGGTCATTCATCTTCAGGCAAGAGGGACCACAAGAGGGTTTGCGCCTCCATGGGAGAACTCTGCTAGAGCTGTACAAAGGATTCTGGAGTGGAGCTGGTCACGGATTTTTTGATAAAATCTTTTTTCATTGAAACTGAAATTTTTTGCAGAAATGTGCAGTTTTGATAAAAAAAAATTTCTGATGAGGTTTCTTGGGCCCAGGATTTAAGGAGAAGGGAGAGACAGTCAGTGTTTCACCCCAGAATAGCCAATAGCCCAGTCAGTAGTCATAGCACTCCCCAGGACTGTGGAGACCCTGGTTCAAGTCCTTGCTCTGCCTTATTTGCAGATCTCCCACATCCAGGTGAATTCCCTGACCACTAAAGTATTGGCTATTCTGGGACAACGCTCTCTGTTTCTCACCAAAACATTCAAAAGGCCTAGTTTTCATTCCAATGTGGAACAAAAGCAACTATTGAAACCTTGACATTTTTCATGAAATGGAATTCTTGTTTTCCAGCCAGCCCAGCTGTGGAGCACAGTCAGTGGCACCAAATCCTGTCTTCACCCGAAGCACCAACATACTTTGAGCCAGTCCTGAGAGAACCAGAAAAAGAATGGTCTTAAAATGTTGCCACATCCCCCCTTTTCTTTTAAAGTCTTCTGTTCTTTTCTCAAATACTCTAAAAATGTGCCTTTGTTTTAGTGAGAGAGAACATGGTACTGTGAAGAGGAGGGGGGGGGGGGCAGTGTGAAAAGATGAGGGTGGTGAGAGAGCAAAGGGGAGCAGGTTAGAATGAGCCAGTTAAAAAGAGAGGGGAAAGTCTACTCATAATGGGCCTGATTCTGCCTCCCTTATTCATGTTGAGTAGTACCTTAGTCCATGAGTTCCAGTGGGACTATTTGCGTAATAAGGGGTCTACTCAGCATGACAGAAGCTCCTAAAATTTCCTCTGTAAGAAGAAGGGAATAAGGAGCAGGTATTGCTGCAGCATCAGCATCTAGTTCTTTCACTTGGAACGAGAGTTTTCACCTTTCCCTGAAGCATCGGGTATTGGATACTGTCACAGACAAGATACTGAAATTGATGGCTCATTGGTCTGATCCACGATGGCAAACCTAGATTGCATCCGACTGCATGAGGAAAGGAGGGTCTCCATGGGGCTGGCCACTATGCTGAGCAGTGCTGCAATGACAAAGAAATTGGCAAAGGGGAAAAGCAGTCATAGAATTGGAGAAGGAGATAAGTTAACTACTCTACTTTGTATGTCAAATGCCAGTCTCTAATTTGGATGAATCATGGCCCTAGAAGGTAGAAACTTTCATCATCTCAGGGTATTTGAGTTCAAGTCCTGTTTTGAGCCACAAGTGAAAATTATTCCATTGATTGTTCTCCTCTTAGCCCTTAGGAAGCCTATCTGTATCAAAACATACCTTCAGAACCTGCCATGATTTGGATTCTTGGTTGCTAAAAGGCATAGGCCTGGAATAACAACATCAGGAGGCACGTGAATGTTAAGATTAAGGTCTTGTCTACCAGGGGGAAATATCATTTACATGGATTTTAAACTGATCTAGCTGAAGCAGTGCACACACCCAATATGGAGGCATATACCAGTGTAACGTGAGTAGGTAATTTACCAATTTTACAAATCCATTTAGTTAAACTGGTGAAACTTTTCTCTTATAGACAGGGTCTTAGAAGGCAGCCTGAGAGAGGAAGGACGGTTCAGTGATTAAGGCACTAGTGTAGGCCTTAGGAAACCTGGATTCAAGCCCCTGCACAGGTTTCCTGTATGACTTTGAGCCAAAGGTATTTAGGCATCCAAATATGAATATAGACTTCCAGTGGGTACTTACCAGCCAAGCCCTTAGGTTATGTTTACACTGCAGCTGGGAGGTGTGATTCCCAGCATAGGTAGACAGACTTGCACTGATTTAGCTCAAGCTAGCGTGCTAAAAATAGCAGTGTGGACATTATGACACTGGTGGTGGTTCTGGCTAGCTATCCATGGCCACCTGATCCCCTGGGTCTGAGCTCAGGTGGCTAGTCCAAGCTGTCACTTGTGCTGCAACATCCACACTGCTATTTTTAGCAAGCTAGCTTGAGTGAAGCTAGCACAAGTCCGTCTACCCGTGTTGGGGATCACACTTCCCAGCAGCAGTGTGGACATACCCTTAGGAACCTAGTGAATTTTTCAGAAGTGCCTATCTGCATCTTTAGACGCCTAAGTAGCTTTGAAAACGTAGCCCTGGGTCTCTCTGTACCTCTGTTTCCCATCTATAAAATGGAGATAACAGCACTTCCCTGCCTCACAGAGGTTGTGAGGATAAATACATTACAGATCATGAGGTGCTGAAGATCATTAAAGATCATCATTTTGCTGAAGTTCTTCTGATAATACAGATACTACAGCAATCAGGGCCATATGAGAACCTTGAATACACACATAGGTGCATTGGCAAAGCTACATGGAAACATTTTCGTTGCATCTGCTTGCTCTATAGCTGGCTGTGTCTAGTGCTGTAATGCTCTTCATTCCCATGTCCCCAGATTATGGGGACAAAAATTGTCAAAAAGCTGGATATTTTGAATCAGGTCACTGGAGTGATGTGGCCCAATCTGAAAAATTGCTGCTGTCAGTGATGTTTTCTCACTTCCACACAGACCTTGATAATAGCTGGAAATGTGCAGTATATTAACATGATTAGGATTAGGTTTGTTTTTGAGGCTTTTGAATTAGTGATTTATCCTCTTAAATTCTGCTTAAGGTGATGATACAGTTCACTTCAAAATCACACACCTCACCCTTTCATTTTCAGCCACTGAGGCTTCTGTGCTGCTCACTTTGTGATGTTATTGTCACTCTGTTTCAGTTGCTCATTTTGCAATGTAAAAGCTCAATATAAAAGAAAAAAGAAGCATGTACATGTCACTGACAGCTTGACCGTAGCTTTCCCTCAGCTCTGAACAGAAACTGTTACTTTGCTTTACCTGTTGTATAGATAATCCTATTCTCAATGGCCCTGATCCTATCAGATGCTGAGGTCCTTGTGTGTGGTGCTGAATATCTGCAACTCTAATTAATAGTGTGGATTGGGGTGGTTAGTATATCACACGTGGCATTCAGCATTTTCAAGGTCAGTTTCAATATCCCCAACACACACACACACACACACTCTCTCTCTCTCTCTCTCTCTCTCTCTTTCTCTCTTACTTTTTTCTTACATCTGAACCAAAATACTATTATTTGTTGTAAGGTGAGTTTTGTTGAAAGTCAGACTTTTGTATCTGACTCACATTGTTAATTTTGTGTGTATGTTAAATTTCACAAATTAATTAAAATGTTTGTATTCCTTACAAAGATATCACTGCTCCTCACCTAATGGATAATTTGAACAGGTTCACAAACACTTGTATGTATTGAATGAATGTCTGGCTACCCCGTGCAAATATTTCAGGCATATATATTTCCCTAAACCCAGGGCCACCCGGGGAGGGGCAAGTGGGGCAATTTGCCCCAGGCCCCGGGCCCCACAGGGACCCCCACAAGAGTTTTTCGGGACCCTTGGAGAGGGGTCCTTCACTTGCTCCAGGGGCCCCGGAAAACTCTCGTGGGGCCCAGGCCCCCAGAGTTTCTTCCGCTCCAGGTCTTCGGCGGCGGGGGGTCCTTCCACCCTGGGACCCACCGCTGAAGCGCCAGGTCTTCCGGCCCCCTGAATCCTCTGGGCGGCCCTGCCTAAACCCGAGCAAAGACAAATTCCCACTTGATTTAAATGGATGCAATGAGAGTTTGAAGAAAGTGTAACATTAGGGGGTCTAGTTTATCTCACTAAAACAAGATGTGATCTCAGCTATTGGAGCTGACTGCAGGCGGGGGGGGGGGGGGGCAAGAAAATACATAAAATGATATATAAGGACACTCTGGTTGCCAGGAATTCATGCCAGAATATTCTCAGGGGCTTAGCTTCTCTTTTCTTATGGTCACAGAGCTAAGCCCATGCCAGAACTAGCTCAGCTCAAGCCGTCAGTGACTATTGCCAGCCCCCGGTTATTTTTTGTCACACTGTAGCATTGGTTTCAGAACGCTGCTTAGTCATGCTATTCTGCTGGAGCCTATAATGGTGACGATAATGTATAATATGACAGGAGCGTGGCTCAGTACAGTTCAGTTGCTAAAAATAAAAGGATGAGCATCTTTTAAAAGAACTGATACAATCACTTTGAATAGTGATAACGTCATTAGAATATAATGGGATAAATCAGAACTTCAGCAAAATACTAATAATGGGAACACTTTACAGAGAAAATATTTGCCTCACTACAAGTTTTCAGTTTCCAAACTCAAATTTCCATACTCTAAATTTGGAGTCATCTCTCTCTGTGTCTCTCAACATCTCCCCCCGCACCTCGCCCCATAGAATAAAACATAAATAAACTAGTGGATCCCATAGAAAATGGCACATCTTAATCTTAAAACAATTTTCCTAAATTAATGTAGTTTGCTTAAAATGTGGTTCTAGTATGCCTGTGAAAAAGGCAGCTTCTTATCCAGGGGTGGCCAACCTATGGTTCCGGAGCCACATGCGGCTCTTCAGAAGTTAATATGTGGCTCCTTGTATAGGCATGGACTCCGGAGGTGGAGCTACAGGCGCCAACTTTCCAATGTGCTGGGGGGTGCTCACTGCTCAACCCCTGGCTCTGCCACAGGCCCTGCCCGCACTCCACCCCTTCCTGTCCCCTCCCCTGAGCCATGCCCTTGCTCCTTCCCCTCCCCCCCCCCAGAGCCCCCGGCACACCACAAAACTGCTGATGGGGAGGGAAGGGACATGCTGATTGGCGGGGCTGCTGGTGGGTGGGAGGTGCTGGGAGTGGGGGCGGGGGGACTGATCAGGGGCTGCTGGTGGGTGGGAGGTGCTGGGAGTGGGGGCGGGGGGACTGATCAGGGGCTGCTGGTGGGTGGGTGGCGCTGGGAGTGGGGGCGGGGGGACTGATCAGGGGCTGCTGGTGGGTGGGTGGCGCTGGGAGTGGGGGCGGGGGGACTGATCAGGGGCTGCTGGTGGGTGGGAGGTGCTGGGAGTGGGGGCGGGGGGACTGATCAGGGGCTGCTGGTGGGTGGGTGGCGCTGGGAGTGGGGGCGGGGGGACTGATCAGGGGCTGCTGGTGGGTGGGAGGTGCTGGGAGTGGGGGCGGGGGGACTGATCAGGGGCTGCTGACGTATTACTGTGGCTCTCTGGCAATGTACATTGGTAAATTCTGGCTCCTTCTCAGGCTCAGGTTGGCCACCCCTGTTCTTATCTGTCAGAACCCTGTGTATGTTCAGAGTCCTGTCCTACTAACTGTTGTTTGTTTTTCACTAACATGAGCCCTGGATAATCAGCTGTGAGCTAAGACAGAATAAGTTGGATTCAAATCCTTCTGTGCATCATCCTAAATTTCAATCTGTTTTCCCTGTGCAAACTATTGGAGTTGCACTGGTGTCATGACCTACAGAGTTAGTGATGATGTGTAAGAAAAGAACCCAACTTGACTCTCAGATCTCAGTTGGAGTAGGACAAATGTAGGAAAAACACATATTTTTTTAATTTCACAAACTGGGCTCATTTGATCCGGATTCACAGAGAGAACAAACAACAAGCCCTGTAATACCATTTTACAGAGTCACTTTTCAGAGTAGACTCACACTTCAACTATTTTCCAAGTATAAAAACATTGCAGTGCACTGAAATACAAAGCTATAGTCTGGGTTTACTACCATTCCCTTTTCCCCATTTGAAAGTACCTACCAACCAAAACACTAACCCACTAACACGGCTACTCCTCTGATACTTGGCACCTACCCACCAGAGTTCTCATTGCCCCACCCCCCAAAGCAGTTCGGGAGTTTGCAGGACCTCTTCGACTGGGACAACTGGAGGGAGAGCTATTATTAACAGTGAGCTGTAACTCAGGCCCTGCCATTTTCCTACAGTGAAGTCCTGCAGAGAAATGTTGTAAGGTATAACCAGCCTTTGTCCTTTCAGTAAAACATTTGTTAATTTCTTCCTTGAATGGTCAATGTGGGGATCCAACTCTGCTCTTTCTTTAAGCCATCCATATAAAACTGTTAATTTCAGATTACGTGAGGGGGATTCTCTTCCCCAGTGATGCGGGGCCTGCAGAATGGCCCTAGACTGGTCCCTCTCTTGGTCCCTGATGTGGAAGGGTGGGGAAGGCAGTTCAGTGGACAGAGGAGGCATGACCCAAGTACACTGCACTCTATATACTATGGATTGATGGAGCTGATGTAGGTGGCATAACATCAAAGCAATCCCTGGAGCTGCTCTAGGATATGCCAGCAATCCCAGGAACTGCTCCAGTCCCAGTCAACCTCCAGAATTCGGGAGGTGCCAAGCTGATACACACTGACTCTTCCTCCCTCCCTTCCTCCCTCATGGGCTGTACTGAGCTTAGGTTGGCCACAGTCCAAAACTGGAGCCAACGTTATTTTAAACAAGCTTTCTAGCTGTTTGTGCACAATCTCTACATGTATCTTGTCTGTACTATTTGTATATTTGGTGGGATTTAAGCCAATGAAACACAATTGCCAGCACCTCGTCTCCAGTCTGAGTGTAGATTTTTTTTTTTTCTTTTTTGTCTGGGGAACTCAATGTGAATGCAACTGGCTGCTCTCTCTACATTAGTCATGCACCCAGTCCTTTGAAAAAAACATCTGACAATACAAGTGGCCAGATTACCGCTAAATCACAGTATTTTATAAATGGGTGGTTTGAGCAGTATTTTTAACTGTTCCAAAGCCTATTTTTGTCTGTCTTCTCAAAAGCCAGGCAATAGCACTTCCCAGATGTGGCCTATCAAACAGATGTTGAATTATTGCATTCATTCTGTTGGTTACTTGGATTGTAAACTCTTTGGGACAGACACCGTCTTTTTGTTCTGTGTTTTTACAGGGCCTGGTACAATGGGGGGGGGGGTGTCCTGGTCCATCACCAGCCCTCTGAGGCCCTGCATTCATCATAATATTCTGTCTGAATCAGAAACTTTGCTCAACATATGGCCAATGGAGTTAACATCTGTAAAGCAAACTTTTGACTTAGTGGAAGTCTTTGCATTAATTTTACAATGGGAATTAGTTCAGGCCAATGATATTCATATTCTGTGCCAAATTTTCTTCCTTTTCATGCTTCCCACCCTATAAAATCACCATATACCTGCAGCACTACCAGGCCTACCACATGAAGGAAAATCACTACTGCTACTTTAGGCACTTTTTGTACAGCCCTGATGGTGATGAGAAAAATGTCAAACTGTTGCTTAAACCAATACTATTTTGCTGTGTAATTCAGGAGTCATGTCTGTCAGGAGAGAAAGAACAGCCAGTTTTATTAACAGCCTAAGCACTCAGCTCTATTTGAGTCTGCTCAGACTTTTGGAAAAATCTCAATCCCATTGGACATGCTCAGAGAATTAGTATAGTCAACCCGTACTTACATTATGTCCCTTGCATGGTAATTCCTTTATTAGTAATTTGATATCTCTATTTACAAAAACTGAGGAGAGTTTAATGGAGGGGCTGGTAGCATTTTTGTTGGATTGTAATGGCAGGGACTCTGCTGGGTTTCGTATAAGTGCTTAAATAGGGATATCACTATATCGGTCTTGTGATACTCTGGTATGGAATGGATGCTAAATTAGAATTGCAGGATTATTGCTTCCTGGATCACATTAGTTGGTTTCCTTTCCATGACTGCAATGCCTGAAGAACAAGCTCCCACCCTGGAAAAAAGGCTTGTAGATAGATATCCTGCACAGCTGTATGTGAGAATATTTCCTATTTATTGTTTAAATAAAATCTCTGGAGTAAATTGTGGAAAAAACCCACTGAAGCAAATGAAGGTTATGTTATTTCCATGGACGATACCTTCTAACAGACACACTTCTACAGAGAGTAAGAATTTGAGAGCTTGTTACTTTATTTTTTTTCTATGTTGTCTCCTACAAAATTGTTTTCTTGGATTATATCATTCTAAACACAAACACAGAGGGCTTTATCTGCTCTCACACTAATGTCAATCTGGAGTGACCACACACTGACATCAATGGACTTCCTCCAGATTTACACTAGTCTGGTGCAACTGAGAGCAGCATCTGTCCCATTAGGCCAAAGTCTTTTGTTGTTTTTGTTTGTTGTTGTTATAATTTGCATTATAAAAGCATCTGGAGGCCCTAACAAATATCGGGGGCCCATTGTGCCAAGAACTGCACACACAATCAAATGAAAAGATAGTTACTCCCCTACAAAGCTTACTAGCTAAGTTACTCCTTTGAATTGGAAGGAGTTAGGCCAGAGACGACTTTTGCCTCGTTCCTCTCTCACTGGTCCTTATGTCTTCTCCTTCTTAGCCTTAATACAGTAACTCCTCACTTAATGTTGTAGTTATGTTCCTGAAAAATGCTTCTTTAAGTGAAACGATGTTAAGCGAATCCAATTTCTCCATAAGAATTAATGTAAATGGGGCAGGTAGGTTCCAGGGAAATTTTTTTCGCCGGACAAAGGACATTATATGCGGTTTGACTCACAGCTGTGACTAGGCAAGTGAATATCCTCTGGCCCCAGAGCTCTGGGGAGGGTATGGGCCAACACCACCCCCACTCCTAGGCCTGCAGAGTCCTCTCTGTGCAAGCTCTGCAGGTTTGGGCTTGATAGGGGAGCCAGGCAGAGCAGGCAAGCAGCAGCACATGGGAAGGGACACTGTGCTGCATCCTTCCCAAGCACCCGATGGGGATGTCTCTGCTGGCCTCTGAGCAGCAGATCACACAAATGCCTGCTCCAGTTAGTCACTGAAGACTCCCCTATCCCCCGGGGTGCTGGGGAGACCAGTCATCTCCTAAGGGAACCAGTTTGCCAGGTTGCATGGTATGCTCGGGACACACAACGCAGAGGCAATGGGCCTCTAGATCCCTGCAGATCTGGAGACAGCCATAGGCTTCTGGGGCCACAGGTGTTGACTTTTCAAACTGCCGGGGGGTGCTCGACCCCTGGCTCTGCCCCAGGCCCCGCCCCCACCTCTTCCCATCCCTGCTCCACCCCCACTCCGCCACTTCCTGCCCAATTCTGCTTCCCCAAGTGCGCAGTGTCCTCGCTCCTCACCCTCCCTCCCAGCCTCCCTGAACACCACGAAACAGCTAATTGCAGCAGGTGGGAGGAGTGGAGAGGGAGGGGGGAGGCGCTGATCTGCGGGGCCCGCTGGCGGGCAGGAGGTGCTGGGGGGTGGGGTGGAGGACGTTAGAACATTGCGCACCTTTAAATGAGCATATTTTCTAATAGACAAGTGACTTAATAACGAAATAACTTTAGCTGGAACGACTTTAAGTGAGGAGTTACCGTACTGTATTTGCTTTGCTTCTTTCTTTTATTTTTTCACATTATTTTCACATTTTTTCAGCTCAGTGGAACCACTCTAGTTCACTGTGCAATGAGTAGACTGGACATGCACCGGGCACTCAGAGTGACCCTGTGCCTCCTACTCCCAGAAGAGTTGTCTCCAGGCCAGTTCTGTGACGCCCACTGTAGTGGAACAGTTTGAGGGGCAAGGACTTTTGCCACTGGTTCCATGAGTATACAAATTCAGTAGGCTACAAAACCCCACTCAGGTGTACAGAAGTTATCTAACCCAGGAGCTGGAATATTGTCTGTGAATCAGCTGGAAGCCACTCTGTGTCCTGGTCACAAGTTATGGTGGGGAGAGTGCTCTGTCTACACAAACCCCTGAGTGTTTGACACACAAAGCCTGTTAGTTAGGCTCTCTGCAGGAGGGGGTGAATTGAATCCTATTGGCGTAAAGCACTTGGGGTTGGAGAGAAATCGTTCCTATGTATTCTTCGATTCCTATTAAGAGTCTTGATCTTGGAGCATAACATCTAAAGTTGCACTGTGTATTATCTTTGCTGTCTTAAAATGTTGGGAGTCTATTGTCCACACAAATTTGGATTTTGCTCATTTTGGCAAAATATTGTATCTAAATTGTGATAGTCCACAGTTCACTGAGGAAACAGATCTTTAAGTTACTTTACCTCTGTTTTAGTGATGGGCATGAGCTGTGGCATTTGGATCTGGATCCAAATATCTAACGTGGTGGTGGGGTGGGGGAGGGAAGACAGTTGTACAGGTCAGGGGGGTTGATGTGACCCATTAAAGAGACATAGGGCTGCTATTATGTTTCGATGCATATCCTGAACCCTCTCCTCAGAGTCTGTGGGGATTTGGATGTGGAGTTTGTTTCAGGTCCTGGTCTTTAAGCATCTGAGCTAGGGATGATTAGTGTGGTGTATGTAGCTTGAGATCGTGCTGCCTGCATTTTCTGTTTACTGCACCTTTACATTTCTTTAAACTCTTCCTGTATGCAGAGACAGCAGCCATTATATTCTCAGAGTTGCTGCAACCCTTACCAAGGAGATACACGCTGTGAACTGTCTCCTGGAGACCTTACATTTGTTCTTTCTTCTTATTGTGTCCCTTATTCTAAAATAAAATTCATTTAATACAGAAAGTACCTGGCCAGTTCTTTGTGTATGACAACATAACAGGAATCCTGGTGATAAGGAAGGGTAGTCAGCTGCATGTCTAATCTTATACTACTCTATGTCTAGTCTTCTTTGTTCTTCCCCATTCAGAGGGCTTCTGGGTTTCCTTATTTAAACTGCTGTGTCTCACTGAGAATTGCATTCATAATGTCCAATGGTTCACTGCGAACCCCTCAGATTTTGCTGCTTCACGATCAACTTCAAGCTGTTGGGGTCATCATTTTTGTCCCCTAAGAGAATAGTGAAATAAAATGCCTGTTCTAAGAGGAACAAGCTCTCTGCCATGCTTTGCAGACAAATCCACCCCACCTCCTAGTTTATACAGATTAGTAACTTTTTTTTTAGCATGAATATTTCCTTATGCAAGAAACATAAGAGCCAATCAAATAAGGGGGTTTGACTCTGAGTTGTGTCCTAGAGGCTCTGTATTAGAACATGTCTGTAAGTGGTTTAATCAGCTGTTTCAGAGCTGTTGTTTTATATTTAACATTGTTATGCTTTGGGACAAAGATATAGTGGCGCCTCCTGTCTGACTACTTTTATGCTATTGAAAACAGAACTACTTTTTTCCTTCCCTAAAAATCAGCTCCAGTAGAGGTCTTTTTAAAGAACTAGATAATTTGCTGTCTACTTCTGGTTAATGCTTGATTTACGCTGTTGTTACTGCACCTCATAAAAAGGGCTTTTCCCATCACAACATTTCTAGATACATAAACAATCAAGACTAGCCGTTTGAAAGTTCCTTGCACTGTATCCCAATATTCTTTAGCTTTTGCTTTGATCTTGCGCCTGGAAAAAATCTTTTCCTTGAAACGGTGAAAGTTATTACAATTCTAATAATGCATCAAAGCAGATACAGTGTGTTGTTCAGCCAAACCTCAGCATTAGCTCATTTCGGGAACACAAATAAGTATCTTTTTTTTTTCCTCCCCCCGCCCTTTCAATTTGAATTTCTTGTTTTCTTTTCTGTGAATCTGGTGAGTGTGGTTTTTAGTGCTTGTGGAAGCGAGAGATAGAGAGATCTGGCCAGAGCCAGGCACAGTGCAGTCAGATAGGTCTACCAGTGCCCATCAGACCTGCCCTGCAGCACATCTAGACATCTCCTGAGCAGAGATTGTTGCTCATGCCAAATTGTGTGGCAGTTTGTGTGATGTGTACAAATGCCCAGTTGATAATGATGCTTCTCAGGGTTACTTATTACCACAGTGGCTATTTGCTTGGAGCTACCAAAGTCAAAATCTCTAGAGGTGAAATTTGGAACATTCATCCATAGCTCCACTGAGCCTCCTTTCAAAAGAACACTATTAACGTGCCTGACATATGAACAAGTATCACTTTGCTCCATGTTACTTACTAATGCATTACTTACCCTCATAGATATTAAAGCCAGAATGGATCATCATGGTCATCTAGACTGGCCCCCTGCATGACACAGCCCTTAAAATTTCATGCAGTAATTCCCACATCAAGCTCAATAACTTGTGCTTGAGCTGGATCAGATCTTTTAGAAAGATCTTCATTCTTGACTGAAAGATGGAGAGTCCACCGCATCCCTGGGTAAGCTGTTCCAAAGGCTAACTACCCTCACGGTATGTGTACACTGCAATCAGAGGTGAGACTGCAGCATGTGTAGATGTACCTGCACAGCCTGTGGTGCAGCTCGTGACCCTGTGGCTTCCCTGCTAATGTTATTCAAGATATCTAGTTCAAAGCTAGTGTGGGTATATCTACATATGCTGTAGTCATATCTCTGACTTCAGTAAAGTCATACCCTTGCTGTTAAACATTTGAACCCTAATTCCAGTTTGAGTTTGATAAGTTTCAGCCACTGGATCTTGTTATGAATGTGTTTGTGCAGTTTGCATAACATAGACCCTTGTAACGTGGCTGTCATGCAAGCTACATATAATACTTCTCCTCCCTTCCACAAATATTAGGTGCAAGAGAGGAGAGATGTATCTCCAAGCTAAAAGCAGCAATGTCCAGTGGTTACATGACAGGGCTAAGAGTTAGGAAACCGTAATTCTAGTTCCAGTTTAAACTCTGATTTACTGTATTATTTTAGGCAAATCTGACTGTGATTAAGTTTCCCCACTATAAATAGGCTAATAATACTTACCGCACCTACCCCGCAGGGATGCTGTGAGCAGTTAACCAACGGATTTTTGTGATGCGCTTTAAGATGGTTGGATGGAAGATGCTCTTTTTGTGCCAAGTATTATAATTATTTTATTATGGGAAAGGGAAGGAGGGAAATGACACTTCAAGAAGGAGAGGTGGAAATGCTAAAGAACACAACTTAACTTCTGTCAGTGAATGTACTTGAGGGACGTTACTTGCTGTGCTTATGCTACTACAGGTGTTGTGCCTGTGGCACCAAGATGATTCTTTTGATAGAACTCAACTTTCTTCCTGTCCATTTTACTTTGCAGATGGAGGCCTCAATTCAGCCAGATACTTTAGTATGTGAATTGTTCCATTGACTTCAGTTACCCCGAACCAGGCATGCATTTTCTATGGGCTAGATTCACAAAAGGATGTAGGCATGTAGCTGCCGCTTAGACACTAAGGTCTGGTCTATACTACCCGCCTGAATCGGCGGGTAGAAATCGACCTCTCGGGGATCGATTTATTGCGTCCCGTTGGGACGCGACAATCGATCCCCGAATCGGCGCTCTAACTCCACCAGCAGAGGTGGTAGTAAGTGCCGCCGACAAAAAGCGGCAGAAGTCGATTTTGCTGCCGTCCTCACAACGGAGTAAGTCGGCTGCAATATGTCGAATTCAGCTACGCTATTCACGTAG
The DNA here is from genome assembly GCF_027887155.1 of Malaclemys terrapin pileata. NCBI lineage: Eukaryota > Metazoa > Chordata > Testudines > Emydidae > Malaclemys > Malaclemys terrapin. Next base: position 178,545,568 of record NC_071507.1, on the reverse strand, counting down.
CTGAATTTGCGTATCTTAAATCGACTCCCCGCTGTAGTGTAGATGTACCCTAAATCCCAGAAGCAGGCCCAGCTAGGATTCATTAAACCCCTGCTCAGCTGCTCCCATACACTGTAGGCACCTGAACTTGCTTAGTGCCTACATGTTTGCAATAAAAGTTCCCTAGACACTTGTGTTCTTGCCTCTGAGCACATGCACTTCAGCCCCTTGCCAGGCACCCAGACTCCTAGCTCCAGAGCAATGCACCTAACTCGATCTGGTCAGTATGCTCAGATCTTGCCTACTGGATCGTGCCCCTGTAGGTGAGCTTCCACAGAAGAGCCCTGGTGCGGGGAGGAGGCCCTCATAACTTTTAGCCTGGTGGTTAAGGTATTTACCTGGGATGTGCAAGACCTCTGGTTCTAGTTCCCACTCTACCTGTGGGGGAGAAGGGATTTGAACTGGAATTGTCTGCCACCTCTCAGGTGAGTGCCCTAGCTACTGGGCCATGGGATATTCTGGTGGGGGCTCCTTCAGTCTCTGCTGTTGAAGCTGTTCCACATCCCAGGTGAATATCCTAACCACTGGGCTAATAGTTATGAGGGAAGTCCTCCCCCTCCTCAATGCCTAATGCCAAGAGAGGATTTGCACCTGAGACTCCCAAGCAGAGGGAGGCACCTCCCTGCAGCCCAGATTTAGGCACCTATCTCCAAGAGAGGGGTGGGGCTCTGGTTGAAAAGCTACTGTTATAAATCTTTGGAAAGAATGGAGTGGAATGAAAGGCTATTGATTGCTTCAGGGGTACCTGTTCAATAACTCTTCCACAAGCTGCACAATGGACTCCATTACAGGAGGGCTACATATAGCCAGAAACAGTCTGCACTCCCCAGCTACATACAGCCAGGTATTATGAACACAGCGTTCCCGCACATCGGGAAAGCAGACCATTGTGGAGACCACAGTCAACATGTCTGTTATCTCCTAACAGGTGTAGCTAAGAAGTGTGTATAATTACTCCTAACCATGAGCCTGGGCCCAGTGCAACTGGGAGATAGCATCTCTTCCTGTCACAGTGGCAGTTGGCAGAAGCACGGATACTAGATACCCCTTGTTTATAAAAGAGAGGGGGCAGCTGGTAGCGTATTCTCTGTAAGGGCCTTGGGGCTCTGAAATGTCTGTCCCAGATCTAAAATAGTTCAGATTTATTGATTTTCAGAGCACACTGCAGGGCCCATTTGTTTCACCCAGCCTTTGAAGAGAAGTAGAGGGACTGAGATTTAAGACAACATCGGGGGATATTAGTGTATTTTAGTTATGTGCTGCTGCTGGGTAGAAGAGATGAGCTGACTGTATTGCAGGTTAGTTTTGTAATATTAAAACAGGGCACTGTATAGGAGCCTGTGGATGAGTGCTTTGTTTGCATTCTAAATCCAAAGGCAATAAATAAATGAAATGTTCCATAAATATTTTAGGCAAGATGTTAAAGAGGTGGAGAATTAGAGAATCATAGAATATCAGGGTTAGAAGGGACCTCAGGAGGTCATCTAGTCCAACCCCCTGCTCAAAGCAGGATCAATTCCCAACTAAATCATCCCAGCCAGGGCTTTGTCAAGCCAGGCCTTGAAAACCTCTAAGGAAGTGGATTCCACCACCTCCCTAGGTAACCCATTCCAGTGCTTCACCACCCTCCTAGTGAAAAAGTTTTTCCTAATATCCAACCTAAACCTCCCCCACTGCAACTTGAGACCATTACTCCTTGTTCTGTCATCTGCTACCACTGAGAACAGTCTAGGTCCATCCTCTTTGTAACCCCCTTTCAGGTAGTTGAAAGCAGCTATCAAATCCCCCCTCATTCTTCTCTTCTGCAGACTAAAAAAGCAAAAAGCAAGTGTGGGAACAAAAGGATAAGGAGGCAAATTCCAGATTATTAAATGTAAAGCTGGAAATTGAGCATAACTGCTCATCAGAAAGGCAGGGAAACTTAACACAGGGGGTGTCAGTGAGAAAAAGAACAATTTTAATGTCAAGCAGAAGAACACAGTCCACACAACTGCAGAAGAGGCACATGGAAAAACAAAATTAAGAAATTCAAGGCAGCAGTGTATTGCATGATACAAGCTCTTGATATGGTACAGTAGCAGCCAAACACATCTAGACAGGCATAGCCAGCATTATCATCTCTCGGGTAATGAATGAGCAGCAGGAATCAAATAAATCGTAAAGAACTAGGTCAAATGCTAAAGAAAACTGACGACAGGAGGAAAAGTGACTATAACACAACAGCTGACATCTTAAAGGACAGAGCAACTCAGTGATGAAAGAACTAACCTAACTGTTTGCAACAAATTTGCTACTGAATGCCACCAACATAAACAGACAAGGGAACTAGAAGAATGTGTTCCTCTTATCGGCAGTACGCAAGGCTTTCACTTCTGCCCTAGTCTGATACTGTGTTTCATCAGCCAAGAGGATGGGTTAGCTTACAGTCCAGACTTTCACAAGCCAGACAGCATGAATAAGATAAGTGAATGCCAGGAGTGGTTGGTGCTAAAAATAAGGTGTGGAGCTGTAGGTTCTAAAGACACAAACAATGCTCCCATTACCTCCTTTCTCCCACCCACTCCATCCCTATCCCATAGCTTATCAGATTTCCAAAGTGAAAATCTAGGAAAAGCCATCAGAGTTCTGGCAGAGGGGAGGAGAAAGAAAGAGGATTGGGATTAAGGAGGTGCACATAGGAGTATTTTGGCCCCACTCTCTCTCCTGCCATTATATTCCTATCTTCTCCATTCTTTGTGCTGACCTCTCTGCTGGGGTGAACCCAGACAACTTCCAAAGTGGATGACAGGTGGTAGGAAGATCATTTCAATCTCCAAGCATGTTATAAAAAAACTGCTGTTGAAAGAAAACCCTGAAAGGGTGTGATCTGAGTTTGTCATGAGTAAAGGAAGCACTGACTGGTGGTTTCCAGAACTCCATTGATTAGGGTGAGTCTTTAGAATTGTTGATGAGGGAATATAGCCTACATAGAAATGCATGGGATTTTGTTTTGACTGGGCAATATTGATGGAACAAGGCTGCCAGCCCTTTAGGACATTTCTGGAAAGGGTTGCAGGATGTATAGCAGTGGCTTTGGGCAGAATCTTCCTCACCACTTCAACCAGCACCACCATTGCAGAGATTTACCCTCACTCTGGTGAGCCTCTTTTTTCCTGGTCCTGAAAGATGTCCTGGCAGGGCCAGTTGAGGAGAAGGAGCCAGATGACACCACCATCTCCATGGCTGCAACCTGAGCAACTTCTGGGATGTGAACCTAAGGTCCCTGTTAGTGCTTAAAGTGGTGGGTATTGCAGGGTGGAAGAGGGAGGAGAAGAGGATACCTGGTTCTCACAGGAGGGGAGAGGGCATGAGGGAGTGGAGCCACCCTAAACTGCTGGGCTCTTTCTCTTCCCCCTGTGAGAATGGTGTTGGCTTCTGAGGGGATGGAGGAGAGAGAGAATTCTGCCTGCTTCCTGCCCCAGCCCTGATTGGCTAATCAGCCCCACAAGGTGAGCAAGTGGGGAAAGCAGCCAATCAAAGGGGTTCCCTCCCCCAGAGCCCCAGCTTGCTTCTTAGAAATGTATTTCCCAGGTTGGTGACCGGTTGCAACCTGGCTTCCTTTAAGCACTGCTCTATGTCGTGTGTCAAATTCCATCCCCTCCTCAGCATGCTGGCCTCTTTGCCTTCTGTCTAATAAGTGTGGCTTAGCCAACCATAAGTTACCATATGCAGATATTCATTGATCTATATGCATTTATGACAGGACAACTTAGATGCTGGAAAATGTGGCCCAGGGAGCTTTAGACTAAAGCTGACTTTAAAAAAAAAACAAAAACGAGGGCAAAATTATGCCCTGACACATTGAAGGTGCAGTGAGTGGGTGAGCGGCTGAAAATAAGGTCCACAGGCTGGCCTGCTTGTACAGGACAAAATGGTTATGGGAATGGGATCCTAGAAAACATACTGCAAAGCTCTTCCTGATTGCTGTTCTACAAAGAGACAGCATATGCTTCACTAGCACTGGCTCCTAACACTTTCTATTTCTTGTCATGCAGATGCTTCACTACACATTAGCTGGAGGAGGAGATAAGGGGAGGGGTTTGCTGATTCCTTTATGAAGTTGTTTTCTGGTTTGCTTTTTTAAAGGTCCCACAAATCCTGTCCGCAAGTCTAGGGCTGAGGAGAGCTCTTTTGGCCTTCCAAACAGTTCTGTCCTATTTTGCTCTTGCACACTAAGTCAGTGAAAACAGGATGGAGGATTTGCAAAATGGTAGTTTAGGAGCCTCAAGCCTGGCACACAAGTTACTTCTCCCAGCTGCAGGTTGTGGCCCTGATGGCTGCTGACTGACTAGCATATATCACCAGATCAAAGCCAGAGAAGAGGAATAGCATCAATGCTTGAGGGACACAAAGAATCCTGAAAGCAGATCAAGGAAGCAGAGGAAGTAGTAGGAGTTTGTCAGGAGGCCAATGGTGCTGCTAACTTCAGCAGCCTCTTGCTGAGAGTGGGCAGGCTTAATAACTATCCCAAACTGCATCAAGAATCCTGTGAGGAGGTGCAGTGCCTGCTTCCTGCTAGCATCCCAGTGGCAGGGTCAGCTTTAGGCCGATTCCCCCGAATCAGGCCCCGTGCCTAAGAGGGCCCTGTGCCCTAAAGAAGAGCGCCTAACTTAGGCACCTTTTTTAATTTTTTTACTCACCCAGCGGTGGTCCAGGTCTTCGGCGGCACGTTGGCGGCGGGTCCTTCAGTGCTGCAGAAGACCTGGAGCGAGTGAAAGACCCGCCGACCCCCGCCGGGTATTCGAATTGGGCCCCACACTTACTAAAGCCGGCCCTGCCCAGTGGGCAGTAGCTGTCAGATAGAACAGGCATGAGGGTGTGGGGCCATGCCTGCAACACCAGGTTGCTGCCTATGTATATAGATAAGGGAGCATGGGGACACCATCGTAAAGACTGGTAAGGCTGGTGTTGGGAATCTGGTTCAGAGGAAGGTGAAAACTTTCTAGAATGTACCTCTCCAATTATGAAATTGTGTACATTAGGGAAAATATTCTGTCTTGCATTTGATCAGCTAAATGCCCTGAAGCATAGTAAAAGTGTTATTAGAGTTCATAGAGTTAGGAAATAAATGAGAAAGGGAATTCTTGGAAGCCATAGATGATTGCTTCTTGGAACAGATTGTCCTTGATAAAGAGAGGTGTTCATGCTTGGTTTAGGCCTGTGCAAGTTATGGGTGAGGGAATTAACAGTGATAAAACTGCTGGATAACATTAACCTTACTAGAACCATGCAATTCTCTGTCATTGCAATATTAAGGTTGCGACTTGAACTACCAGAAAATTAGGAAATTCAGAATTGAAGTTGCCACAATTCTGCCCAGCTCTATCGATCAAACTTAAAGAATCCCTGCAGTCCACCAGGAGCTGTCTTTAGATCCCCCTGGTCGCTGTTAACAGCACAGCTCTATGCAGGGTGCTGGCTCTCCTTCCTTCTGCTAGAAGCCTGATCATCCCTCCTCGAGCTCCAGGTAGCTACTGAATTTGTTCTGCCCTGCAGCTCTTCTTATATGGGCCGGCCCGGCTCTGATTGGCTGCTCCTCGCAGTCCCTTTCCTATTGGCTGCTTTTTGCACAGCCGCCCTAGAGCTTTATTAATCCCTAACAGGCCAGTGTGGAGCAGGCACCCCATCACATAAGGTAATAAATAATAGCCAACATGGATTTGTCAATAATAGCAACCAATCTAATCTCTTTCTTTCAAGGGATTGTTGGTTTAGTGGGTGGGGGGGAGCAGTAAATGTGATGTGTCTGGACTTTAGTATAAGGCTTTTGACACAGTCCTACATGACATAAGCTAATTAGGAAAGCATGGTCTAAATTACATTACTGTAAGGTGAGTGCATACCTAGTTGAAAAACTGTATTTAGAGCAGTTATCAATGGTTTGCTATCACTCTGGGAGAACATATCAAGTGGAGTCCCATATGGGTCTGTCTTGGGTCTGGTACTGTTCAATATTTTCATTAATGACACCAAGCTGGGAGGGGTGGCAAGCACTTAGGAGGACAGAATTAGAATTCAGAATGATCTTGATAAATTGGAGAATTGGCCTGAAATCAATAAAATGAAATTCAATAAAGACAAATGCAAAGTACTACCCTTACAAAGGGTACATAAATACAAAATAGGCAACAGTACTGGAGAAAATAATCTGGGGGTCATAATGGATCACAAATTGAATATGTCAACAATGTGACGCCCTGGCAAAAAAGGCAAATGCCATTCTGGGGTGTATTAACAGGAGCGTTGTACGTAAGACATAGGAAATTATTCTTCTGCTCTACTCGGCACTGAGGAGGCCTCAGCTGTAATATTGTGTCCAGTTTTGGGCATCACACTTTGACAGATGTGGACAAATTGGAGAGTCCAGAGGAGAACAATGAAAATGACAAGAGCTTTAGAAAACATGACCTGTGAGAAAAGATTGGAAGAGTTGGGCATGTTTAGTCTTAAGAAGAGAAGCCTGAGGGGGAACTTGATAATGGTCTTCATATATGTAAAATGTTGCTATAAAGAAGATGGTGATCAATTGTTCTCCATGTACACTGATGGTAGGACAAGAAATCATCAGCTTAGTCTTCAACAAGAGAGGTTTAGGTTAGATATTAGGAAAAACTTTCTAACTAATTAAGCACTGAAACAGGTTACTTAAGGAGTGATGGAATACCCATCAGTGGAGGTTTTTAAGAATAGGTTGGACAAGAACCTGTCAGGGATGATCTAGGTATACTTGGTCCTGCCTCAGCGCAAAGGATGGACTTCATGACTTCTTGAGGTCCTGTTCAGCTCTACATTTCTAAGACATCACTTATATACATTTTCATAGCAAAAAGTAGATGGAAACAGTGTTACCATTTTGCCCATTACTTTGGGGTATGTTCATTTATTATGGTTACTCTTCTGGAGGAGGGAGGGAGGTTCTGTAATTCTATCAATGTACTGCTTGTGTCATTTGTGTTCTCATATGGAGCTCTACTTCTCCCTTCTGCAAATTCCCTCCCAATGGAGCTATCCTGCAGGACCTAGGTTCCCTAGGGCTGGGTTATTCCAGCCCCAGAATCAGATGTGCACACACACACATATACATATTAACAGAGTGTGTCTGAGAGGACTGGGTTAATCAGCACAGGTACACCCCAACATAGAGATACGATATAAACACAATCCTTGGTGATGGTATGGGAACACACCGATCTGGAGTAAAACAAGGATGGGAGGTCAGGATAATGGATGAGGGTGTTTTGTTCAAGCCAACAGGTACAAGGTGTAGGGTTGGAAACTAACGTCAGAAGAGTAATACAAAACATGTTTGTATCAATGAATAAAAGGCGAAGTCATAGTAGGGACAACTTTGTCCAGGCAAGGGGGCAGCAGAAAGTCCTGCTGCTGACTGAGCTAGTCCATTGTGATGGGTATTCATGTGATAGTGTATCTGTAGCTCCTATGGGGCGCTAGCACCATGCTTTGCCAACAGTAAACCTGACCAAGTGCTTTCCCCACCGAACTGTGCTATCTGCGCAGGACTGGCACAGCATATGGAGAGCAAACGCGTGTACATCAATTGACAACAGTTACTATACAGTATTGTCCATCCATATTATAGGTTACCCTTACTGCTGGTTGTCACCACCTGGTAAGCTTCGCTGGGAAGGAGACAGGAGCGGCTAGCTTCTTTGTTCCATTGGATTGGCCTGAATTATTGTGGCCACACACTGGAATTACGATGTCAAGAACATTCCCGGCATAACAAGTGTGTGCAGTGCTCTTTAGGTTTGCATTGCTCTGTAATACTCCAGTAGTTGACATCTCTACATTCTTATTTTACCCCTCATTATCTAATTCATAGTAAATAGTTCCCTCTGTGTTTTCTGTCTTATCTTAGGGTATGTCTACACTACAAAATTAGGTCGAATTTATAGAAGCCGGTTTTAGAGAAATTGGTTTTATACAGTCGATTGGGTGTGTCCTCACATAAAATGCTCTAAGTGCATTAAGTCAGTGGACCACGTGGTACTGAGGCTAGCATCGACTTCCGGAGCGTTGCACTGTGGGTAGCTATCCCACAGTTCCCACAGTCTCCGCCGCCCATTGGAATTCTGGGTTGAGATCCCAATGCCTGATGATGCAAAAACAGTGTCGCGGGGGGTTCTGGGTACATGTCATCAGGCCCTTCCCCCTCCGTCAGAGCAACAGCAGACAATCGATTCGCGCCTTTTTACCTGGGTTACCTGTGCAGACAACATACCACGGCAAGCATGGAGCCCGCTCAGCTCAGCTCAGCTCACCGTCACCATATGTCATCTGGGTGCCGGCAGACATGGTACTGCATTGCTACACAGCAGCAGCTAATTGCCTTTTGGCAGTAGACGGTGCAGTATGACTGGTAGCTGTCATCAGCTGTCTGGGTGCTGGCAGACGTGGGGCTGCATTGCTATACAGCAGCAGCTCCTTGCCTTTTGGCAGTAGATGGTGTATTATGACTGGTATCCATTGTCGTTGTATTCCTCAGTGAGTTCGATCAGAGGCACCTGGGCAGACATGTTTTGTCTCCTGGAGACTCAGTCCTGCCGGCAGTCCTGTTGAACCGTCTTGACAATGATGGCTAGCAGTTGTAGTACAGCATCTTCTGCCAAGCACCCAGAAGATGCCGATGGCTATCAGTCATGCTGCATTGTCTGCTGCCAGCTTAAGATGTAAAAAATAGATGGACCAGATTTGTTCTGTATTCATTTGCTTCCCCCTCCCTCCGTGAAATCAACAGCCTGCTAAACCCAGGGTTTTGAGTTCAATCTTTGGGGGGGGGGGGCATTCTGGGTGACAGTTGTTTGTGTTTCTCCCTGATGCACAGCCACCTTTGTTGATTTTAATTCCCTGTACCTGTAAGCCATGTCGTCACTCGCCCCTCCCTCCCTCCGTCAGACAATAGTTTCACGCCTTTTTTCAGCCCAGACGCCATAGCACTGGGATCATGGAGCCCGCTCAGATCACTGCAGCATTTATGAGCACTATGAATACCACGCGCATTGTCCTGGAGTATATGCAGAGCCAGTATATGCCAAAGCAAAACCAGCCGAGGAGGCGATTGCAGCGATTGCAGCACAGTGACGAGAGTGATGAGGAAATTGACATGGACATAGACCTCTCACAAAGTACAGGCCCCAGCAATGTGCAAATCATGGTGTTATTGGGGGAGGTTCATGCCGTGGAACACCGATTCTGGGCCCGGGAAACAAGCACAGACTGGTGGGACCGCATCGTGTTGCAGGTGTGGGACGATTCCCAGTGGCTGTGAAACTTTCGCATGCGTAAGGGCACTTTCATGGAACTTTGTGACTTGCTTTCCCCTGCCCTGAAGTGCCAGAATACCAGGATGAGATCAGCCCTCACAGTTGAGAAGCGAGTGGCGATAGCCCTGTGGAAGCTTGCAACGCCAGACAGCTACCGGTCAGTCGGGAATCAATTTGGAGTGGGCAAATCTACTGTGGGGGCTGCTGTGATCCAAGTTGCCAGGGCAATCAAAGACCTGCTGATATCAACGGTAGTGACTCTGGGAAACGTGCAGGTCATAGTGGATGGCTTTGCTGCAATGGGATTCCCAAACTGTGGTGGGGCGATAGACGGAACCCATATCCCTATCTTGTCACTGGAGCACCAAGCCACCGAGTACATAAACCGCAAGGGGTACTTTTCAATGCTGCTGCAAGCCCTGGTGGATCACAAGGGACATTTCACTAACATCAACGTGGGATGGCCGGGAAAGGTACATGATGCTCGCGTCTTCAGGAACTCTGGTATGTTTCAAAAGCTGGAGGAAGGGACTTTCTTCACGGACCAGAAAATAACCGTTGGGGATGTTGAAATGCCTATTGTTATCCTTGGGGACCCAGCCTACTCCTTAATGCCATGGCTCATGAAGCCGTACACAGGCAGCCTGGACAGTAGTCAGGACCTGTTCAACTATAGGCTGAGCAAGTGCTGAATGGTGGTGGAATGTGCATTTGGACGTTTAAAAGTGCGCTGGCGCAGTTTACTGACTCGGATAGACCTCAGCGAAGCCAATATTCCAATTGTTATTGCTGCTTGCTGTGCACTCCACAATATCTGTGAGAGTAAGGGGGAGACATTTATGGCGGGGTGGGAGGTTGAGGCAAATCGCCTGGCCGCTGATTACACGCAGACAGACACCAGGGCGTAGTGTGCATCAGAGTACAGCAGGGCGCAGTGTGCATCAGAGAAGCTTTGAAAACGAGTTTTGTGACTGGCCAGGCTACGGTGTGAAACTTCTGTTTGTTTCTCCTTGATGAACCCTCTGCCCCTGCCCCCCCGCCTCCCCCGGTTCACTCTACTTCCATATAAACTAACCACCCTCCCCTCCCCCCTTCGAGCACCGCTTGCAGAGGCATTAAAGTCATTGTTACTTCACATTCATGCATTCTTTATTAATTCATCACACAACTAGAGGGATAACTGCCAAGGTAGCCCAGGAGGAGCTGGGGGAGGAGGGAAGGAAAAGGACACACTGCAGTTGAAAACTTTAAAACTTTAACACTTATGGAAGGCCAGCCTTCTGGTGCTCGGGCAATCATCTGGGGTGGAGTGACTGGGTGACCGGAGGCCCCCCAACCGCGTTCTTGGGCGTCTGGGTGAGGAGGCTATGGAACTTGGGGAGGAGGGCTGTTGGTTACACAGGGGCTGTAGCGGTGGTCTCTGCTCCTGCTGTCTTTCCTGCAGCTCAACCATACGCTGGAGCATATCAGTTTGATGCTTCAGCAGCCGGAGCATCGACTCTTGCCTTCTGTCAGCAAGCTGATGCCACCTATCCTCTTCAGCCCGCCACTTGCTCTCTTCAACCCGCGATTCAGCCCGCCACCTCTCCTCTCATTCATATTGTGCTTTTTTGCACTCTGACATTGACTGCCTCCACACATTCTGCTGTGCTCTGTCAGTGTGGGAGGACATCTGGAGCTAGCCTCTGTGAAGGAGAAACATTTGCAGCTGGTGGAGGAGAAGGGAGAGGTGGTTAAAAAAGACACATTTTAGAGAACAATGGGTACACTCTTTCACGTTAAATTTTGCTGTTCACATTACACAGCACATGTGCTTTTGTTACAAGGTCGCATTTTTCCTCTTATATTGAGGGCCTGCCGGTTTGGTGTGAGAGATCACTCACGCAGTGCCAGGCAACAGATTTCGGCTTGCAGGCAGCCATGGTAAGCCACAGTCTTTTGGCTTTTTTAACCTTCTTAACATGTGGGAATGGTTTCAAACACTAGCGCCTTCATTTCCCATACCAAGCACCCGTTGGGTTTTCCATTTAAAATGGGTTTGCAATGTAAAAGGAGGGGCTGCGGTTTCCGGGTTAACATGCAGCACAAACCCAACTACCCCCCCACACACCCTATTCTCTGGCATGATCACTTCACCCGTCCCCCATACCATGTGGCTAACAGCGGGGAACATTTCTGTTCAGCCGAGCAGGAACAGGCACTTCTGAATGTCCCTTTAATAAAATCATCCCATTTCAACCAGGTGACCGTGAATGATATCACTCTCCTGAGGATAACAAAGAGAGATAAGGAATGGATTGTTGTCTGCATGTCAGCAAACACCGGGACCATACGCTGCCATGCTTTGTTATGCAATGATTCCAGACTACGTGCTACTGGCCTGGCGTGGTAAAGTGTCCTACCATGGCGGACGGGATAAGGCAGCCCTCCTCAGAAACCTTTTGCAAAGGCTTTGGGAGTACATGAAGGAGAGCTTTCTGGAGATGTCCCTGGAGGATTTCCGCTCCATCCCCATACACGTTAACAGACTTTTCCAGTAGCTGTACTGGCCGCGATTGCCAGGGCAAATTAATCATTAATCATTAAACACGCTTGCTTTTGAACCATGTGTAATATTTACAAAGGTACTCTCACCAGAGGTCCCTTGTGTGCCCTCAGGGTCTGGGAGCACACCTTGGGTGAGTTCGGGGGTTACTGGTTCCAGGTCCAGGATGATAAACATATCCTGGCTGTTGGGGAAACCAGTTTCTCCGCTTCCTTGCTGTGAGCTATCTTCATAGTCTTCATCATCATCTTCCTCGTACCCCGAACCCGCTTCCCTGTTGCGTGATTCTCCATTGATGGAGTCAAAGCACACGGTTGGGGTAGTGGTGGATGCACCCCCTAGCATGGCATGCAGCTCCGAGTAGAAGCGGCATGTTTGCGGCTCTGCCCTGGACCTTCCGTTTGCCTCTCTGTCTTTGTGGTAGGCTTGCCTTAGCTCCTTAATTTTCACACGGCACTGCTGTGCATCCCTGTTATGGCCTCTGTCCTTCATGGCCTTTGAGACTTTTTCTAATATTTTGCCATTTCGTTTACTGCTACGGAGTTTAGCTAGCACTGATTCATCTCCCCATATGGCGAGCAGATCCCGTACCTCCCATTCTGTCCATGCTGGAGATCTTTTGCGATCATGGGACTCCATCATGGTTACCTGTGCTGATGAGCTCTGTGTGGTCACCTGTGCTCTCCACGCTGGGCAAACAGGAAATGAAATTCAAAACTTTGCGGGGCTTTTTCTGTCTACCTGGTCAGTGCATCTGATTTGAGAGTGCTGTCCAGAGCGGTCACAATGAAGCACTGTGGGATAGCTCCCGGAGGCCAACAACGTTGAATTCTGTCCACACTACCCCAAATCTGACCCGCAAAGGCCGATTTTAGCGCTAATCCCCTCGTTGGAGGTGGAGTAAAGAACCCGGTTTAAAGGGCCCTTTAAGTCGAAAAAAAGGGCTTCGTCGTGTGGACGTGTCCAGGCTTAATTCGATTTAACGCCGCTAAATTCGACCTAAACTTGTATTGTAGACCAGGCCGTAGTTGGCTCAGACATTCTGTCTTCTTAGCCTACTGTCTTTATTTACCACAAAAATTATGTTTTCAACCTAATAATTTATTTCCTTCCCTAATCCTATCTTCCAAAAAATGAGGCCTCCCTCCATGTGTTAATTACTTATGTCAGGCCAGGCCCCAGCTTGGTCCTTCATATCAGGACACACAGTGTTGTAAGCCTCCACCACATCATAGTTGCAAATCTGTAAGACAAAAGGGGAAGGAACTATTTCTTGCTGCTTCTTTTACTTACTTTTGTGAGCTTTGAGTTGGCTTCCTTGAACCCAGCTCTGCCCTTTACTTCCCAGGTCAAGCCAATCCAACACCAAGCACAGCCAGTACCACCTTGCCTTTGGGAAAGACTAGTAGGGAGCTTGATCTTGGATCATGACTTTAGATCCCACTTGGTGCTCGATTAGGTCTCCTTTGGCATCAAACCACACTTGGTCTTCTGTACTTCTGCCTTATCAGTTGACACACTCTCCTTTCCTTGGTCTTATTCCTCTGGCTCTGTGGATGAGGGGAAAGCAGTGGGTGTGTTATTCCTTGACTTTAGCAAAGCTTTTGATACGGTCTCCCACAATATTCTTGCCACCAAGTTAAAGAAGTATGGGCTGGATGAATGGACTGTAAGGTGGATAGAAAGCTGGCTAGATCGTCGGGCTCAACGGGTAGTGATCAATGGCTCCATGTCTAGTTGGCAGCCGGTTTCAAGCGGAGTGCCCCAAGGGTCGGTCCTGGGGCCAGTTTTGTTTAATATCTTTATTAATGATCTGGAGGATGGTGTGGACTGCACTCTCAGCAAGTTTGCAGATGACACTAAACTAGGAGGCGTGGTAGATAAACTAGAGGGTAGGGATCGGATACAGAGGGACCTAGACAAATTAGAGGATTGGGCCGAAAAAAACCTGATGAGGTTCAACAAGGACAAATGCAGAGTCCTGCACTTAGGACGGAAGAATCCCATCCACTGCTACAGACTAGGGACCGAATGGCTAGGTAGCAGTTCTGCAGAAAAGGACCTAGGGGTCACAGTGGACGAGAAGCTAGATATGAGTCAACAGTGTGCTCTTGTTGCCAAGAAGGCTAACGGCATTTTGGGCTGTATAAGTAGGGGCATTGCCAGCAGATCGAGGAACGTGATCGTTCCCCTTTATTCGACATTGGTGAGGCCTCATCTGGAATACTGTGTCCAGTTTTGGTCCCCACACTACAAGAAGGATGTGGAAAAATTGGAAAGAGTCCAGCCGAGGGCAACAAAAATGATTAGGGGTCTGGAGCACATGACTTATGAGGAGAGGCTGAGGGAACTGGGATTGTTTAGTCTCCAGAAGAGAAGAATGAGGGGGGATTTGATAGCAGCCTTCAACTACCTGAAGGGGGGTTCCAAAGAGGATGGAGCTCGGCTGTTCTCAGTGGTGGCAGATGACAGAACAAGGAGCAATGGTCTCAATTTGCAGTGGGGGAGGTCCAGGTTGGATATCAGGAAAAACTATTTCACTAGGAGGGTGGTGAAACACTGGAATGCGTTACTTAGGGAGGTGGTGGAGTCTCCTTCCTTGGAGGTTTTCAAGGCCCGGCTTGACAAAGCCCTGGCTGGGATGATTTAGCTGGGAATTGGTCCTGCTTTGAGCAGGGGGTTGGACTAGATGACCTCTTGAAGTCCCTTCCAACTCTGATATTCTATGATTCTATGATTCTATGATTATTACAAGTGTTTCCCCTCCCCCCGAATCTGAACCAGGTGAATTACTCCAGTAACTCCCTGAATTTTCCCTTGCTTTGTCCCATATGACAAGTGCCCTGTCATAGTTATTGCTGCCATGCTGTCTAATAACATTTCCTTTACCCCCTGCTATAGTGGTTTTTACCATGTGGCATCTCCAGCCATCCTGTGAAAGGGGAGCTACAAAAGACAGCTGTGGTGCGGAGGTCTGGAAGCCCTATTGGGAGTTTACCAGGTGATGCTGCTCATTGGGCTGCCCCCCCGGACAGCTTTTCATCTTTTCACTTCTTCCTTTAGTTTTTCTTCCTTATGCTGCCAAAATGGCACCCCGATCTTCCACGTCCCTGATCTTTCCTAATGTGCTCTGTTAACTGTTTTACCAATATAGTGAAAGTATTGTTTGCTACTTCTCCCTCCTGTGCACTTACTTTTCCCATTTTAACAGGCACAGGTCTAGGTCTCAGTTTAAGTTTTACAGAAACCTGGCTCTCATCATACGGTGGTGGTTGCAATGTGGTGGTTCCTGCCCATGGGCTGCTTGGTGGCTGTTAGTTTGGGTCATTCCATGTGTCCCCATTCCATCTTTTCTGTTTGCTAGGGCCTCCTTTTTTCCATTTCTGTCCCATCCTTCAAGCACTATGTAAGTACCTGAAGCCCGTTGTTGTCCAATGAGATTTATAGTGGGGGATGGCAGTTCTCTTTTTTGTAAATTCTCAACAGCTGTTTCCAATTTTCTATTCTGTCCCTATGCTTTCCAGTGCTCTGTTGCTTCTTCTAACTTTTTCTTTGTTTCTGTTACTTGCCTCGCCAAGGTTGTGATGTGTTGTCTAGGACTCCTCACTGCTATGGCCATTCATTGCAATATTCTACATTTATTATTACTTTTTAAAGCCTTGGTCTCTGCCATCACTTTACATGTTTTCCCATATCCTTTTTGACCTCATGTGGATCTCCTTTGCTGGCTACCCAGTGCATCCACACCTCATCAAATTCTGTGGGGATATTTGGGGAGAGGATTAAGGGATCTCCTAGCTCAGAGTTTTCTGCCATCACAGGTTGCTTGTCACTTACCAAATCAGTGGTCTAGGTCACCAATGTAGAAAGGTGGCAAGTTGTTGCTGCGACGCTATCAAAGCCGCTACGCGATTACAGCTGCTCAGTGCTTCTGTCCGTGGTGCTCTGGTGTCAGAGATAGCAGAGAGTGCAGCCTTCTAATTCAGCAGACTTCAATATTACTCATAGAAAAAGACCACAGGCACGGTTTGGTGACAAAGACACTGGGCCAGATTTATTTCCCTCAAAGCACAGTCCTAATGACTCGCACAACTTGCACCAGTACATTAACACAGGAGTGCCCCATGGCAAGGAGTGGCTCAGTCAGCAGCAGGTGTCTCTGCTGTCCCGTAGGCCACACAAAGGGGTACAGTGAGGTACCCCGATATTTATAGACTGAGACAAACAACTGGGATAAACAACTTATGTACTGCCTTGTGTGTTTCATGACATTTGTTTGTTACTTTCCCTTGTTCCTGATATCTCAGACACAACATCCCTATTCATTGTTCTGTCAAACCATCTTATCTTGTACTAGACTGGGGTGTATCTGTACTAGCCTTCTGGAATATATTTACATAAATATCTAGTGCATAAATATCTTTGGCGTGTCTGTTTTAGCAACACTAGTTGCAACTTTGCCAAGTTTATGTACTGGACAGTGGACCTGTAAGCACCTGCTTTAATGAATGGCATGACTTTGGTTCACAGCCTCTCGTGTAGGCCTCAGGTCTTGCACCAGGCCTACTGCTCCAGGATCTCTCTCTCTCTCTCTCTCTCTCTACTACCCGTTCGACTCAGACAGCGCTCTTCTTCAGGTCTGGGAAAGGTACTCCCAGCGTCACAGCTAAATACAAGGTGGAACAGATTGTTTAGCATAGGTAGTTAACTCATATACTAAGGACTGTTCAAAGTAGAGTGGCCTGCTATTAAATCTGCACACCTCTTTGAAAAGATAAGCCTGGGAACTTAAATTCATAACTCTTCTAGATTTATGGCTTATTACAACAATCTGAAACCCACTAACCCCTCGTTTTGTCCTATGACTGCAGGGGTGTTAACAGGTGGTCCCTTAGAATATGTGCATACTACTTAGGCTTAACAATCTGTTCCATCTTGCATTTAGCTGGGATGCTTCGAGAACCTTTCCCAGATCTGAAGAAGAGCTCCGTGAAGCTCGAAAGTTTGTCTCTCCCACCTACAAAAGTTGCCTTGTCCCTATGTCTTCATGGTAAGTCTGTTATAGTGCTTTAGGAGTTCACACTTGTTACTGAGTTGGTGGAATCTAATTATAGAACATACAACCAGATTGGGGTTTCTGCCCTGCTTTTTGACAGTCTGACCTGAAGTTGGCACTCAGTCATGAGCCACTCCAGACTGTGTGATACATGGGACAGGGAATCAGGAGTTTTAATACTGGCTCCACTACCAGTTTATCTGGGCAAGTCACTTAACTCATCTGGTTCATTTTCTCCAGCTAGAAAACAGTGATGTTTAACTATTTTATAAGAGTCTAGTGAGGATTGATTTATTATTTAATGTGTGTAAAAAACTATAAAAGTGCTAAGTATTATTATTAAGCCAGAAGGGTGAGTCAGTGACCCATTTCCTATCTGAGCTTGCCTTCAGGATATTGATGTTTTGGCAGATTACAGAAACTGAATTCCTGCTTATATTGTGCTCATATACCAGGGCAACTAAAGAACTGTTTGTGGGCATTATCTTGCCTAAAGACTTATGATTATAGGAGGAAGATGCATAGATTCATAAAGCTAGTAAATCTATAGGGCCTTCACAGGCTGCACCTATTAGCCTCTCTGGGAAACAGACTATTTGGCTCATACCATATAGGACGGAGGAAGGATGGTCAAGTGATTAATGCTCTAGCCTAAGACTGCAGAGATTGCCTGCTCTCCCACAGACTTAATGGGTGGCCTTGGACAAGTCAGTTCCCTGCCCATGAAGTGGGAAAATATACTTCCCTACCTCACATCGGTGTTGTGGAGGTGCTCAAATACTATGGTAATAAGAGCCATGTAAGTAACTAAGGCTACATCTACACTACAGGGGGGAGTCGATTTAAGATACGCAAATTCAGCTACGTGAATAGCGTAACTGAATTCGACGTATCGCAGCCGACTTACCCCGCTGTGAGGACGGCGGCAAAATCGACCTCTGCAGCTTCCCGTCGATGGCGCTTACTCCCACCTCCGCTGGTGGAGTAAGAGCGTCGATTCGGGGATCGATTGTCGCGTCCCAACGGGACACGATAAATCGATCCCCGAGAGGTCGATTTCTACCCGCCGATTCAGGCGGGTAGTGTAGACCCAGCCTCAGATTCCTCTAATAGATTATATTCACCAAGATTCTGATTCAAGCAACCGTCCTTATTCAACGAAGCACTTAAGCATGTAGTTAAGTCCCACTGAAGTCTACAGGGGTTAAGTGCTTTGCTGACTAATACAGGCTTACATGCTTTCTTGAACTGGGACCAAAGAGCAGGGCTTTGTCACAGAAGTCAGATGGCTTCCGAGGAGGTGCAGAAATGGCTCCAAACTAAGACCATACAGTATCCCAGATAGAGGACATCCCTGACAAATGCCTCTGCAAACTGGGAAGCAGTGGCTAAGACTATTAATCTTTAGGATGCTAAAAACGGTATGGTACAATAAAGAAATACATGATGAGAACACTGGCTTAATCCCAAAAGCTTCTAATATTTTTAAAAGATAACTATGGTTAATTCTATCAAAGGCCTTCTCCTTCTCCTTGAAGTAAGCCTCTCATCCAGATTACAAAATTTGCCAACAGTAAAAACATAATGAATTAAAAAACATTTATCAAAAATACAGCAGTGAGGAATACAATATGTTTGATCAGGGTGTATCAACGAGTCCAGACAGTCCTTCAGCTGGTTAGCTAAGCCCCTGGATAAAATCTTATAGTCAGAACAGAGAAGAGAAATAGGTCTCCAGTTCTGTAAATCACAGAAGTCCCCTTTTTTGTGCAGCCATGTGATCACAGCCCTGCAGCAAATGAGGGTCAGGTCTTTCTCCTGGGTACACTCCAGCACCACTAGAAAAATATCAGGCTCAAGAAGATGCCAGAAATGCTTGTAAAATTCAGATGGCAGCCCATCATTTCCTGGGGCCTTGCCTGTCGAGAGTTGCTGGACTGCAACAGAAAACTCCTGCAGTGACAATGGGGTGTCCAGGCACTGCTGTAGCCCACTAGTCAGACAGGAAAACCCCTGGGGCAGCTCCTCCATTGCCAGCACCTCACAGGCTTCACGGCAGTATAGAATACTGTAAAAAGAAACAGCTGCTTTTAGGATCTTAGCAGGGTCAGCCATCAGATGACCATCCTGCAGACATAGGCATAAAAGCTGCTGACAGGCTATAGACTTTTTCTCCAACCTGAAAAAGAATCTTTTGGGAGCATCAGTTTCATGGAACTGAGTAAAATGGACCTGAACCGGGACACCTTGCAGCTTATCTTCTAACAAGCACCTCAGGAGCTGGAACTTCTCAGCTAAGGTTTGGTGCATCCGTGTCAGATTTTCCATAGCAAAATGTGCTATGAAAGTCCAAGATATCTCATTCCAGGGCACTCATGGCCTGATGCAAGGACCACATGGCAACCTGGGTATAATCTTGGCAGAACAGTTGGATATGGACCTTTCTGACATCCCACCAGTATCTCAGGGACTCATAAAGAGGCTTGTATTGCTGTCAATGCTCCCAAAAAACAGCAACCATCTGGGTGAAATTCAAGTCCTGTAATAATTGGTATTAAATCACCAATGGGAAGTACAGGCAAGAAAAGGAAGAGACACACTGACAGAGATATAATGATGATCAGACAAGTGAGTGGGAGACATGGAAGACCAAACAAACATATTCACACTGGCCTTCATGGTATAAAAGTGATCCAGTCTAGCCCGTAAGACCTGGTTGGGAGTAGCCTTCAGTCAAGAGTACGGCCTAACAGTGGAGTGAGAGAACCTCCAAACTACTAGCCCAAAGGTCAGCTGGAGACAATACATTTCCCTGGCTGATGGAGGGTGTGGCCTCCTCATGGTTCCTGTGGCTGATAGTTCCTGTCTAAACCGTAATCTACAGTGCAATTGAAATCCCCTCCCAGAACAATAATGGTATCAGGGTCACTGCTAAGCATGGCATGGGCAAGTGTCTGCAGAAAGGAGACATGATCTCACCCCAGTGTAGGGACATACACAGTAAAAAGATTAAAAACAATAATGCCAATATGTGTTTCCAGCTGGAGGAGCTGCCCCTCCACAATCGCCTTCACAGAGAGGATCTGTCCCCCGTACGCTGGGAAAAGAGGACAGCTACCTCAGAGGTGACATTGGAGCCAGGGCTCAAGAAAGTTTCCACTTCCCAATCCTTCAACTAGTTCTCCTGATTATCAGGTTCTGAGTGCATTTCTTGCAAAAGGACCACATCAGCCCCATTTTGTCTGAGATAGTCAAAGAGTTGTGCCCTTTTATGACCATCCTGACATCCATTAATATTTAGAGCTAAAATTGAAGAGCACCATAGAGACAAGAAGGAAAGATCTAAGCAATAGAAAGAAACAATGGAAAGTGGAAGTACTTTTTGAACAAAGTGAGCCATGGGGAGGCCTATATATCTTGAACAATCCCTGCACGTACCCTTACTCAACAACCTTTTGAGACTGAAATGTTTCCTAAGATCAACCAAGGTAACTCTCAAGATAAGGTCAGCCGAGTGAACAAAGCGCTGTAAATCAGGGAAATAGGCTTCGACCTCAGCTCCCCACTTCCCTTTAGTGCTATTTAAAAAGTCACTAATCTCCTTCATGCTGTACCCACCTTCCTATATAGCCAACTGGCAGGGACATTCGGAACCAGTGAGGAGTCAGGGAGATCATTGTTGTCTTCTTCATCTACCTCAAACTCCATCAGCTCAGAAGAACATTGAGCCACCACTGTAACATTCCCATCATTCACGAAGGAGAAAGATTCAGTTGGAGCAGCTGGGACATGTATTTTCCCGAGAGTGGTAGGCACTGCAGCCCCAGGCTGGTACCCAGTGTCATCACTGCAGCATAGAGGACATCAGGGGCTTGAGGACTCTCCATACCAGGGGAAGACAGTACCCCATTGGGAGCCCCAGGCATGGAGCTACCTTCCAACCCAATGCTGTCCTCCTTCTCAGGACACACAGCTCTATCCTCAAGCACTGGCAGCAGCTCATGGGCCTCCAGAGTCTTAGTCCTTTTAGAGATACTCCCACATAAATCCATCCTGTGGTTCTGTTCTTCACCCCCATCTCTAGAACCTGTCTCTGTTTCCTCTGCAGGGAGGTGCTCCTCAACCTCCAGGACTCACTTATGTCCAAGCACAAATGATAGGGTCACAACGGAGGGGTCCTTTGGGGGAGCTGCTCCATGGACAACAGCAGACCACATATGGCCTGTGGTGCTGGAACATTGTTAGTAGTGGGGGTGCTGGAAGCCAGCTCCCTTACCCCTGTCCGCACACACACACCCAAGCTGAGGCTGGGACCGGGGCTGTGTCTCTGGAGGGGAGGACCCGTACAGAAGTAAGGGGGCCGAGGCCACAGCTGCGGATGGGCGTGGGGCCAGGAGCAGAGCCCTGGGCCGGGGCCAGCAGCCGGGACCCCACGTGCAGGGCCAAGAGCAGAGCCCCTGCCATGGGGCTGGGTTTGGGGCCCTGGGAGTGGAGCCCTGGGAACAGGACCAAGAGTGGAGCCGGCAGCTGGGACCCCAAGAGCAGAGCCCCAGGCGTGGAGGCTTGGGAACAGGGGGGTGGGGCCGGCAGCCGGGACCTGAGCCCTAGGTGAGGTGAGGGGTTGGGGAGCGGAGTGCAGGCAGAGGGCCAGGAGCAGGGCATAGGCGCGGGAAGCACACCCATGTTTTATGCGCGGAGCCAGTGGCTGGGGAGTGGGGTGCAAGGCCAGCAGCCCTGCATAAAACCTGGGGTTGCTGCAGCACCCCCCACACCCCTAATTCCCATGCCTATGCATATGGCAAGTGGGGGAGATATGGCAAGTGGGGGCAGTACAGATTAAGGCTGTTTCCTGCTGGTACCTTGATGTTTTAGCCCCCTCGCCAGTCCCCACTATCCTAGGGTCCCACATTTTTACCAGGGACTCTTGTATCAGCAGTGTGTAGGCAGGAACCCCTCCAATGACCAATGTCACCACACAGGAAAGATTTTCAGATGTAGCAAACACTATAATCTGTTCCATCTATGTAGTGCTTCAAAACCAAGTTCCAGGGCTGTTCCAAGTTATATAGAACCACATAAACCTGGTGCCAGAACAACATAACATGGCTCACATCTGCGTTCTTGCAGCCTAGTGGAATCATCCTAACATCAGAACCTACCTTCCCATAATGGGAGAGAGAGCAAACACTAGTGTTTTACTGTAAGGGAAAGGGGGAACACACTGGAAAAAACTACTTTCATAGCAGGAGTAAACAAGGGAAAAACTTATACAAAAGACTCCTTGATGTAGAGTCCCTCCTGTACCAAACAATTCACAAACTGCTCCTGTGCCAGGAAAATCACGATAGATTTGCTCATTCAAGAGGCAGATTTTATATTAGCACAGCCAATACCCTTACCTACACTCAGCAACACATCCTCCACAGTGCAGACAGCAGGCACACACCAAACCCCATGCTTGGGGGGGTCAAACTGCTAAACTCATCTGGAATGGACCCCAAAGAGAACACACACCCCCTAACAAAAAAGGGGACAACAACCACAGGTGCCGCTTTTTAAACTACTGGGGGGTTCTCAAGCCCCGGCTCTGCCCCAGGCCCCACCCCTACTCAACCCCTTCCCCCAAGGCCCCCCGCAACCCTGCCTCTTCCTGCCCAGTTCCGCTCCCGAGCATGCCGCATCCCCTCTCCTCCTCCCTTCCCCCCAAGCCTCCCTGCATGCTGCGAAACAGCTGTTTGTGGCAGGTGGGAGGTGCGGGGAGGGAGGGGGAGGCGCTGATTCGTTGGGCCGCCTGCGGGCTGGAGGCACTGGGCGGTGGGTGGGGGAGCTGATGGGGGGCTGCCGGTGAGTGCTCCACACCCACCATTTTTTCCCCAGGGGTGCTCCAGCCCTGGAGCACCCACCCCACGGAATCGGCACCTATGGCACCAGCAACACCCCTAAAACAAAGAAACAGCAAGTAACAGAATAAAAACAAACACCGACTATCAAAAAGCCAGCTAGTGTACAAAGCACATAACAAACACAACCTCCACCGAGACAGAGAGAATGAATTACTCTATATAGCTTGGTGTTTAGCGCATTCACCTGGGGGGTGGAAGACCCAAGATCCAGTCCCCCTAATCCAATAACTCTTTAATTATTTATCCAGAGTGCAACAGCTTCAACGAGTGAGATTGAGGGAGTCCCATATCAGAATAGCCTATAGCCCAATGGTTAGAGCACTCATTGGTGCAGTGGCAGATCCCTGTTCAAATCCTTCTACCCCTCAGATGGAAGGGTGTCTTGAACTGGGAGGGGGGAGTCTACCACACCCTGACCACGGGGCTAAAAGTTACAAGGGAAGTTTTCTTCCTTCCCTCTGGGGCTTCTTGCTAATGGCATAGGCATCTATAGCCAAGAAAGAGTTTGCAGCTGATAATCACAAGCAGAGATAGGCACCTAGGTGGACTTGGGCAATTATCTCCAAGAGCGGGGCAGTGCTCCTCTCATAGTGACATCTTCCATTGGCTAGTTTAGGCATCTCCCTGCCTAGCATGCTGGTTTTGTGGATCTCCATCTGAGGTGCCTAGCTCTTCCCATTTGTTGTATAGGAGCCTAGGTTCCTAACTCAGGCTTTGTGAAGTTCAGTGATTTTTCTAAGTGCCTAAAAGATAGGTATTGTGACACTCAGCATCACAACACCTAATTCCTTTTGTGTATTCTGGCCTAGGTGCCTAAAGATGCAGCTAGGTGCCTAGGATTTTCAAAGGCACCTAAACAGATTAGGGGCCTAACTCCTGTGCTATCAATGGGAGTTAGGCACTTAACCTGTTTAGGTGCTTTGGAAAATCCCACTAGGTGCCTATGTGCATCTTTAGCCACTTAAATGCCTTTGAAAATCTGGCCCCTGATTCCTTATTTAGGCGCCTAAGTAAAAGTGAACTGATTTTCAATGCTGAGCATCTGCAGTTTCCATTGAGTTCATCTAGGCGCCCAGGTTTGAAAATGGTCTTTATCGCTTGCGTGCCTAATGAATATTCAAGTTCCATTCAAAAAATTATGAAAAACCAGATGTTCAAGCATCTAATTAGTTTTTCTGTTTTTGAAAGCTCTGAAGTTAAACAGTCCATTAAGGCCCACATTCTTAGGGAATTAGGATGACAATGCCCTTTTGAATTACTTGCCAAATCTGAACAACACGAATACACAACTTTGCCTCGCCTATCTCTCTGCTCCCACTTCCTCCCACTCGCCCTTTCCCTCTCTGCCCTGCTTTTAATCCTCTCTTTCAACCACTCCCTTTTATTTCCTTTTCCCACTCTTGGCTTTGCACCTTCTTTCAATCCAGCCCTTTTGCTTGGGACAGCTGCCCATTTCTTGCATGTCAAGAAAGTGCCCTCCCACTCCCAACTAAAATTCCTTTCATTAAACCCACTTTTTCCATAACGCTTTTCAACATTGAGCTCCATGTCTCCAATATCCCTTCACCCGCTCAGGATTGGACAGATGTCTGTGATGTGCTATATTTGTCTAAGGGCTTGTCTATACTATGGGCACTACAGTGGCACAGCTCCAGCGCTGTTGCTATGCCACAGTAGCGCTGTAGTGTAGATGCTTCCTACAGCGATGGAAACACCCCTTCCATCACTGTAGGTAACCCGCCAGCCTGAGTGACGGTCACTAGGTCAGTGGAAGCACTATTCCATCAACTAGCCACATTTACACCAGGGATTAAGTTGGCATAGCTACGGTGCTCAGGGGTGTGGATTTTTCACTGCTGTAGCTATGTCAATCTAAATTTTAAGTGTAAACCAGGGCTGAATAAGGAACTTAGACCACAAGCAATGTGCCCTCTAATTTTCCCACCCATGTGCGGAATGAATTTTGTTATGTGCAGCAATATGGAGGTGACATGTGACACATCACCTCCAGATTGGTGCACATAACAAAATTCATGTGGTGGGGGGGGGGGCGAGGGGTTCGGAATGTGGGAGGGGGCTCAGGGCTGGGGCAGAGGGTTGGGGTATGTGTGGAGGGGTGAGGGGTCTGGCTAGGGGTGCGGGCTCTGGGGTAGGGCTGGGAATGAGGGGTTTGGGGTGCAGGCTTCCCCAGGACTATGGCGGGAAGAGAGGACTCCCCCCAGCTCTCTCTTCCTGCAGCAGCACCTGGGCTGGGGCAGGGGGATAGGTACCTCTCCCCTGGCCTTGGGCTGGGGCTGGGCTGGGGCCAGGAGAGGGGCACCTTTCCCCCCAGCCGTGGCAGGTCCGGGGCTGGGCTGGGTTGGGACGGGGGAAGGGTGCCTCTCCCTAGCTGCTGCAGGTCCCGGGCTGCGGGAGAGGCATCTCTCCCCGCTGCAGCCCTGAGCGCCTTTGTGGCACTTAATAAACTGCTGCGCAGCCACGCAGCTGAGAGGGAACTTAGCCCACCAGCTCTATCCATCCATTGAATTCAGTGGAAACTCAGGATGCAGCGACCTTGCAGGATCAGCCCTTAGATTGTTAGCGCGGGGATTTTGTCTTTTTTGGATCTGTAAAGGATGTGCAAGCTCACAGACCTCGATAGGTAAAGCTGTATACATGGAGGGATAATGTTCGTTGATATAGAATAACGTTCTTTCCATCCACATGATGCCCATCCATGACTTTGCTCTTAGAATTTTGTTGGGCAGCAAGATCGTCCAAGTTCCAAAGAAGGAAGAATTACAGTACATCAGCATGGTTCCTGTGGCTTGTCTACACACAGAGGACTACGAGTTTAGGTCGAATTTAGCAGCGTTAAATCGAATTAAACCTGGACACATCCATACGACGAAGCCCTTTTTTTCGACTTAAAGAGCCCTTTAAACCGGTTTCTTTACTCCGCCTCCGACGAGGGGATTAGCACTAAAATCAGCCTTTGCGGGTCAGATTTGGGGTAGTGTGGATGGAATTCGACGTTATTGGCCTCTGGGAGCTATACCACAGTGCTTCATTGTGACCACTCTGGACAGCACTCTCAACTCAGATGCACTGACCAGGTAGACAGGAAAAGCCCTGCGAACTTTTGAATTTCATTTCCTGTTTGCCCAGCGTGAAGAGCACAGGTGACCACGCAGAGCTCATCAGCACAGGTAACCATGATGGAGTCCCAGGATCACAAAAGAGCTCCAGCATGGACAGAACGGGAGGTACGGGATCTGCTCACCATATGGGGAGATGAATCAGTGCTAGCTGAACTCCGTAGCAGTAAACGAAATGGCAAAATATTAGAAAAAGTCTCAAAGGCCATGAAGGACAGAGGCCATAACAGGGATGCACAGCAGTGCCGCGTGAAAATTAAGGCACTTAGGCAAGCCTACCACAAAGCCAGAGAGGCAAACGGAAGGTCTGGGGCAGAGCCGCAAACATGCCGCTTCTACACAGAGAAGCATGCCATGCTAGGGGGTGCTTTGAGTCCATCAATGGAGAATCACGCAACAGGGAAGCCGGTTCGGGGTACAAGGAAGATAGCTCACAGCAAGGAAGCGGAGAAACCGGTTTCCCCAATAGCCAGGATATGTTTATCACCTTGGACCTGGAACCAGTAACCCCCGAACTCACCCAAGGCGTGCTCCTCGACCCTGAGGGCACACAAGGGACCTCTGGTGAGTGTACCTTTGTAAATATTACACATGGTTCAATAGCAAGCGTGTTTAATGATTAATGATTAATTTGCCCTGGCAATCGCGGCCAGTACAGCTACTGGAAAAGTCTGTTAACGTGTATGAGGATGGAGCAGAAATCCTCCAGGGACATCTCCAGAAAGCTCTCCTTCATGTACGCCTTTGCAAAAGGTTTCTGGGGAGGGCTGCCTTATCCCGTCCGCCATGGTAGGACACTTTACCACGCCAGGCCAGTAGCACGTAGTCTGGAATCATTGCATAACAAAGCATGGCAGCGTATGGTCCCGGTGTTTGCTGGCATGCAGACAACATCCATTCCTTATCGCTCTTTGTTATACTCAGGAGAGTGATATCATTCACGGTCACCTTGTTGAAATGGGGTGATTTTATTAAGAGGACATTCAGAGGTGCCCGTTCCTGCTCAGCTGAACAGAAATGTTCCCCGCTGTTAGCCACGCAGTGGGG
This sequence comes from Malaclemys terrapin pileata, assembly GCF_027887155.1. NCBI lineage: Eukaryota > Metazoa > Chordata > Testudines > Emydidae > Malaclemys > Malaclemys terrapin. The sequence goes on along the minus strand of NC_071507.1, from coordinate 178,518,518 downwards.
GGGGAGGGGTGAAGTGATCATCCCGGAGAATTGGGTGTGTGTGGGGGGGGGGGTAGTTGGGTTTGTGCTGCATGTTAACCCGGAAACCGCAGCCCCTCCTTTTACATTGCAAACCCATTTTAACGGGTGCTTGGTATGGGAAATGAGGGCGCTACTGTTTGAAACCATTCCCACATGTTAAGAAGGTTAAAAAAGCCAAAAGACTGTGGCTTACCATGGCTGCCTGCAAGCCGAAATCTGTTGCCTGGCACTGCGTGAGTGATCTCTCACACCAAACCGGCAGGCCCTCAATATAAGAGGAAAAATGCGACCTTGTAACGAAAGCACATGTGCTATGTAATGTGAATAGCAAAATTTAACGTGAAAGAGTGTACCCATTGTTCTCTAAAATGTGTCTTTTTTAACCACTTCTCCCTTCTCCTCCACCAGCTGCAAATGTTTCTCCTTCACAGAGGCTAGTGAAGATTAGAAGGAGAAAACGGCGGACTTGGGATGATATGTTCTCGGAGCTCCAGATGTCCTCCTACGCTGACAGAGCACAGCAGAATGCGTGGAGGCAGTCAATGTCAGAGTGCAAAAAAGCACAATATGAACGAGAGGAGAGGTGACGGGCTGAATCGCGAGCTGAAGAGAGCAAGTGGCGGACTGAAGAGGATAGGTGGCATAAGCTTGCTGACAGAAGGCAAGAGTCGATGCTCCGGCTGCTGGAGCATCAAATTGATATGCTCCAGCGTATGGTTGAGCTGCAGGAAAGGCAGCAGGAGCAGAGACCGCCACTACAGCCGCTGTGTAACCAACAGCCCTCCTCCCCAAGTTCCATAGCCTCCTCACCCAGACGCCCAAGAACGAGGTGGGGGGGCCTCCGGCCACCCAGTCACTCCACCCCAGATGATTGCCCGAGCATCAGAAGGCTGGCCTTCAATAAGTGTTAAAGTTTTAAAGTTTTAAACTGCAGTGTGTCCTTTTCCTTCCCTCCTCCCCCACCCCTCCCGGGCTACCGTGGTAGTTATCTCCCTAGTTGTGTGATGAATTAATAAAGAATGCATGAATGTGAAATAACAATGACTTTATTGCCTTTGCAAGCGGTGCTCGAAGGTGGGAGGGGAGGGTGGTTAGTTTACAGGGAAGTAGAGTGAACCGGGGGAGTGGGGGGGACGGAGGGTTCATCAAGGAGAAACAAACAGAAGTTCCACACCGTAGCTTGGCCAGTCACAAAACTCGTTTTCAAAGCTTCTCTGATGCGCACCGTGCACTGCTAACTGCCCTGGTGTCTGGCTGCGTGTAATCAGCGGCCAGGCGATTTGCCTCAACTTCCCACCCCGCCATAAATGTCTCCCCCTTACTCTCACAGATATTGTGGAGTGCACAGCAAGCAGCAATAACAATTGGAATATTGGCTTTGCTGAGGTCTATCCAAGTCAGTAAACTGCACCAGCGCGCTTTTAAACATCCAAATGCACATTCCACCACCATTCATCACTTGCTCAGCCTATAGTTGAACAAGTCCTGACTACTGTCCAGACTGCCTGTGTACATGAGCCATGGCATTAAGGGGTAGGCTGGGTCCCCATGGATAACGATAGGCATTTCAACATCCCCAATGGTTATTTTCTGGTCCGGGAAAAAAGTCCCTTCCTCCAGCTTTTGAAACAGACCAGAGTTTCTGAAGACGCGAGCAACATGTACCTTTCCCGGCCATCCCACGTTGATGTTAGTGAAACGTCCCTTGTGATCCACCAGGGCTTGCAGCAACATTGAAATGTACCCCTTGTGGTTTATGTACTCGGTGGCTTGGTGCTCCGGTGACAAGATAGGGATATGGGTTCCATCTATTGCCCCACCACAGTTTGGGAATCCCATTGCAGCAAAGCTATCCACCTGCACGTTTCCCAGAGTCACTACCCTTGATATCAGCAGGTCTTTGATTGTGTTGGCTACTTGGATCACAGCAGCCCTCACAGTAGATTTGCCCACTTCACATTGATTCCCGACTGACCGGTAGCTGTCTGGCGTTGCAAGCTTCCACAGGGCTATCGCCACTCGCTTCTCAACTGTGAGGGCTGCTCTCATCCTGGTATTCTGGCGCTTCAGGGCAGGGGAAAGCAAGTCATAAAGTTCCATGAAAGTGCCCTTACGCATGCGAAAGTTTCGCAGCCACTGGGAATCGTCCCACACCTGCAACACAATTCGGTCCCACCAGTCTGTGCTTGTTTCCCGGGCCCAGAATTGGCGTTCCATGGCATGTACCTGCCACAGTAACACCATGATTTGCACATTGCTGGGGCCTGTACTTTGTGAGAGGTCTATGTCCATGTCAATTTCCTCATCACTCTCGTCACTGTGCTGCAATCGCTGCAATCGCCTCCTCGGCTGGTTTTGCTTTGGCATGTTCTGGCTCTGCATATACTCCAGGACAATGCGCGTGGTGTCCATAGTGCTCATAATTGCCACGGTGATCTGAGCGGGCTCCATGATCCCAGTGCTATGGCGTCTGGGCTGAAAAAAGGCGCGAAACTATTGTCTGACAGAGGGAGGGAGGGGCGAGTGACGACATGGCTTACAGATACAGGGAATTAAAATCAACAAAGGTGGCTGTGCACCAGGGAGAAACACAAACAACTGTCAACTAGAATGCCCCCCCCAAAGATTGAACTCAAAACCCTGGGTTTAGCAGGCCGTTGATTTCATGGAGGGAGGGGGAAGCAAATGAATACAGAACAAATCTGGTCCATCTATTTTTTACATCTTAAGCTGGCAGCAGACGGTGCAGCATGACTGATAGCCATCGGCATCTTCTGGGTGCTTGGCAGAAAATGATGTACTACGACTGCTAGCCATCATTATCAAGACGGTTCAATAGGCCAGGAGATAAAACATATCTGCCCAGGTGCCTCTGATTGAACTCACTGAGGAATACGACAATGATGGATATCAATCGTAATACACTATCCACTGCCAAAAGGCAAGGAGCTGCTGCTGTGTAGCAATGCAGCTCCACGTCTGCCAGCACCCAGATAGCCGATGACGGCTACCAGTCATACTGCACCATCTACTGCCAAAAGGCAATTAGCTGCTGCTGTGTAGCAATGCAGTACCACGTCTGCTGGCACCCAGATGACATATGGTGACGGTGAGCTGAGCTGAGCGGGCTCCATGCTTGCCATGGTATGTTGTCTGCACAGGTAACCCAGGTAAAAAGGTGCGAATCGATTGTCTGCCGTTGCTCTGACGGAGGGGGAGGGGCCTGACGACATGTACCCAGAATCCCCCATGACACTGTTTTTGCATCATCAGGCATTGGGATCTCAACCCAGAATTCCAATGGGCGGTGGAGACTGCGGGAACTGTGGGATAGCTACCCACAGTGCAACGCTCCGGAAGTCGACGCTAGCCTCGGTACTGTGGATGCAGTCCGCCGACTTAATGCAGTTAGAGCATTTTATGTGGGGACACACACAATCGACTGTATAAAACCGATTTCTATAAAACCGGCTTCTATAAATTCAACCTAATTTCATAGTGTAGACATACCCAGAGTTATTCTAGAAGAGCTGTTCCTGATTAACTATTCTTGATTAACTCCATGTATGGATGCCCTTATTCTGGAAAAAAATCAAGAATAGTTAATCTGTTTTAAATTCACACCCTACCTTATTCCAAACTAACTTTCATGTGTAAGCAGGGTCTGAATGAACACTCCCCTGACAGCTAGCTGGGAGGGGGAGAGACTTCAGGAGCAAACTGTATTTACGGGAACACACCTACTCTGCTTAGATATCCAGCAGATAGAGCAGTGTTGCTCAAAGTGATCAACTTTGGCTGGTGTTGGGTTACAAATCACTTTAGTACTGAATGCAGGGGTAGTGAAATGATGTTATCAATGTTGTTGTCTTTATTGTATGAATAAAGGGGAGCAGAACTGTGCTTAACCTGTGCCAAATGAACTCTCAACTGAAAGGACCTCGTTAAGCCAGGGGCTTGAATGCCAGACCTCTGTGAAAGTAAGAGGGGTAGGGACAGGTGTCCCAGCCAGTAGGTGTTGATTCTCTCTAAGGGTCCCCGGTCTGGTTTAGCCTGTTCCTCCCCACTGTTCAAAGATAGAGCTAAATAGACTTCATTAGGAGCCTTGTGTTATGTTAAGAACTCAATGAGAGCTGAAATCAGTTGTGGTGGGGCTGTGTTTCTGCCCAGCCTGCTGAGAGCTAAAAATTACTAAGAGACTGACCGACAGAGGTCACAGCAGAGAGGCAGGAGATAACTGATGGGCGGCTGGTGAAAGTGGCAAGCAGTCAGACAGTGAAGTGGCGAGCAGTCGGCAGGGTGGCCGGGCGGCAAGGAGAAGTGGCTGGCAGAGCTGCCAGGCAGTGAGGAACGGCGACTGGCAGAGTGGCCAGGCGGCAAGAAGCAGCAGCAGCAGGGAGGACAGAAGCAGCGATTGTCGAGGCGGCCAGCCAGAGCAAGTGCTCAGATGGCAGAGCATGCCAGGTGTCTTCTTCCCCGGATGGGAGGTGAACTCAGAGAGATGCACTTCTGAACCCTGGGTCCTCATTGACCAAGGACAACACTGTGAGTGGGGTATGGTGAGGAGCAGAAAGGGGCATAGAAAAGGAACTTTTGGTTGTAGAACTCAAAAACATGAGGCGGAACTGAAAAACATGAGGCTCACAGTTTTAGGTTTATGAATCCTGCTTGTTGCATTTTCCCTAATTAACGTTCGGTGACTTCCCTCCTTTCATTAAAAGTTTCTTTGCTACACTCAGACATTTAGATTGTGGGCTGTCTATAGCGGAGCCTGTCCGTTTGCCTCTCAATGATGCCAGATCAACTTTGCTCAATTTACAAGTAAAACAATGGGTTTTTCTACTAGTCAGCTCTACAAACTGCTTGGAACATAATCATCACTTATAATGATTCTATAGCTGTCATCTAGATAACAATTCTGTTAGTGAGGCAAGAGCCAGAAAATAATTCAGGTCATTCTCTCATGGCTGTGTTGGCTTTGCCATGCTACCTAGAATAAAAATACGTTTATTTTGGTCAGTGAAGTAAGTGGGTACGACAATTGTGGAACAGATCAGCTGAGTAGGAAGGTATCATTTTTACAATCATTTTTCAGACCTTAACCTCTCTTTAAAATTTCAAAGTTAAATATGTACAGCCTGAGTAGATGATGACTAATAATAACAATCTACAAATATTTGAAGTAAAGGGTCGATAACTGGGAGAATGGAATGAAATTGAGAGGCAAAATTTAAGCCTAACAGCATGGAAAAACACCCTGACCTTAAGATCTCTTAATTATGGAACAGGCTTCCTAGGAAAGTGATGAAAACTTTGGGACATTTAAGATTAGACTAGACAAAGCAGTAGTAAATGTACTAGTTTGCTAGAAGACGATAATGGCTACAATCAGTCACAGGACTGGCTAAAGTTGATTGCATCTTCATTCGGGCTATCTGGAAGGAGCAATTGAATGACTCTCTGTAGTGATAGCTGGAAACAATAGAAGCCATTCCTCCCCCCTGCCCAGGAGCGGTGCCAGAGTTTTTGCCGCCCTAGGTGGCAGTGCTCCTCCTCTGAGCATTCGGCAGCAGGGGTCCTTCCGCTCCGCGTCTTCAGGGCACTTCGGCGGTGGGTCCCAGAGTGAGTGAAGGACCCGCCGCCGAATTTCCGCCAAAGATCCGGAGCGGAAGGACCCCCCCGTTGCCAAATTTCCGCCGAGGGTGGCAAAATGCCACCCCCCCAAATCCTGCCGCCCTAGGCAACCGCCTAGGATCACCTAGTGGAAGCGCCGGCCCTGCCCCCGCCCCCCTAAGGCACTGACTAGTATGGCAAGGCCTGAGCAGAAGTTAAGCATGCGGGCTGAGGGGCTTCCCTGAGAAGTGATTGCAAACACAGGGGCTAGGGGATTGATTGCAGCTCTGTGTGTCATGTGTGAGTGGCAGAAAGCCAGTAGAGACCGAGAGAAGCAGTGGAGAGCATGCTCCTCAGGGCAGAAAACTTGCTAGAGAGGCAGACTTGGATTTCTGAACAAGGAAACTGCCTCTTGTTTGTTTCTGATGCATTTAGGGAATTTTGGGTACATTATTTTTAAATAAATAGGATTGCACTGAAGAAACACCTGGCTCTTGTAATCAGTTTCTCCTCCTAACAGAAACAACTCAGCAAGCCCCCCAAATATTGGCTAACTGCTTGGCTCCAAGGGGCAACAGTACAATAGGATCCTTTGGCTGGAAGTTAGACTAGATGATTGCTGCCAGGTGTTTTCCATCTCCCACAGCTATCACTCTATGAATATTTAAACCCTGATTTGAAAGGGCTCTCCCTAATAACAATTTCTAACAAACTGCAGGTTCAAAACTCAGATATCCAAACATTTAGCTTTGTTTTATTTGGTGCAAGTCCCCATGGTTGGATAGCTATATTACTATAGAGCTAAATTTATAAACTGGTTGAATAACTAGCTGATGACATTTGAAGGAGGTAACAGAGCACTGAAAGTAAACAGAATTAGATCATGGATTAATTTACTGAATCTCTTATGGATGCAGACTTATAATAGATATTTTGAAATATTTTCCTAGTGTCTGGGAGCTGATGTCTGCACTGGAATACAGCACTGGAATCATTCATTCAGTTTTTCAAAGTCATCAAGTGCCCAGCAGATGTGGCATTTCTAAAACTTTACTGGCACCCATCTAATCCAGATAGACTGAAGTCCAGCAAAAAGGCTGACAGACACAATACAATAAGGAGTTACATAACACACGTCAGTAAATGGTGAGTCATTGATTACACGGCATTTCAGACTAAGTCACGGCAGTGACTCACCATGTCCCACCCTTATTCAGATTCACCTGAATATACACTCCTGCCTGTTGATTCATAATTTACGTTCTGCTTTGTTTTCCCTTTCTGTCAAGCACAGCATTCAAAATAAAGGTCAGTCAATTATACCAAGTACACCAGATCATCTTAAGAGGCAAAATCTTAACCCATCTCACTCCATTTTACCAAGCTGCCCTGTCAGCTTGTAGTGGCCGCTGCTGGAAGGGGTGTGTGTGTGCGTGTCCTCGCCCTGAGAATTCACTCCCCTCTTCAAATAAAGTAATCCACGTTTATTGACCTTTTTAAAACCACCTTTTGGAATGGGCCAGTGGGGAGGGTTGTGGTGTCTGAGGGCATGTGAGAGCTGAGGGGTTGGGATGTGTGAGGTTCTCTTGTGGGATGGCTGCTTTCTGTCAGGTGGGATTGCCACTGTTTTATTTTTGGTTTTATTCTTTGTTCTGAACTGTGGAGGGGAGTTTGAAAAGCACTTGCAACTGGCCTAACTCTGCTCCTACTGAAGTGAATGGCAAAATACCCATGAACTTCAATGAGAGCAGAGTTAAGCCAATACTGAGTGCATTTGGAAATCTCACTCTGTATTGTTAACCCTTGCCAGGGCACCTAGAGCCTGGGATAAGCATGTTTGATGATCAAAGGAAATAAAGCAGACAAATATATTTTCTTTTTCCAAGCCGTTTCCTTTTTGTTCTGTTGCCTAGTTGCCTGAAGATACAGGACTGGGAAAAGAGAAGTGGAAGAGCGAATATGTGTCTATAAGGAAACCATAGCACTCTTAACTGTGTAATGTTAAAGTGAAGTTCTTCTCTGAAACATGGCTCTACAAACAGCATTGGAGGGTTCCAGGAGGATTCAGTCTCAGTGGCTTCCCCAGCAAATTTGCTAGATGTACAAGTAAAACATTTATTTTTTGTTACTATTCACCCAGCACACTCAACCTGATTTTGGAGAATCAAACTGGGTTCTTTCTGGCTCATTCTCATTACTAGTAATAAAAACTCCATGGGCTAAATTCTGCTCTCTGTTAAACCTGTGCAGTTCCAGTGTCTTCAATGGGGTTGCATGTTGCACACGAGGGCAGCAGTTGGCCCCATAACTGGAATTTAGTTACAAATGAAGTTGGTGATGAATGAACTAGAAGAGACTTTCACTTCCCCATAGCTGTTGCCTCTGCTGCACTCTCAGGAGTATAAAATAGCAACAGCTTATTTGTCAGTAAAATCAGTGGAGATATGTCTAAATACACCAGGGAGGTGGAGGAGAATCCTGGCCCCATGCAAGCCAATGGCAGAACTCCCAGTGACTTCAGTGGGGTAAGGATTTCATCCAGGGAGCAAACCCAGGGAGTTAGAAGGTGCCATTGTTACAGTTGCTGTTCAGAGCAGAGCTTCACTTTAAAACGGGAGCCTTAGGTCTGTGGCCCTCTGTTTCTCTTCACCACTCACTGAGAAGGGTGGAGGGGAGCAAACCAATGGAAAAAACACACAAAGGGAAAAGGAACTACCCTCTCCTGGCTGCCTTTCTCTAACCTACCTCCCACGGGGTGGTGAGGTTTGTTTAACATTTGAAAAATGCTTTGGGATCAAGAAATAAAAGTTATACTATTATAGCCCCATTCTTCTAAGCACTGTATGCTCTGTTTATTCATTCCAATACATGATGATTTTGGCCATAAAATGCAATCTGATTGTCTCAGGAGGCTTTCAGCCAGTGATTACTATCTAATAAATGTGGAAGTTGGAACTACAAAGCCTGTTCACCAGGCAGATCACCATGCCACATCCAAATGTGCTTTGTCAAACAATCCTCATTACAAAATCCCAAACCTTTACAATTACAAATATTTAATGAAATCCGTATTGTGAGGCTCTCCTGATCCTCTCTTTGCTTTCTTCTCTCACCTCAGCAACAGCAGACTGAGCAATGCTTTGTAAAAGAAAGATGCTGCTGTCCTGCAGTCACTCACCAGATCAGGAGCAGGGCTCCAGAAGACTGTCTTGCTTTGGTTACTCACTGAGCCGTGGCTGTGGCTTCCTTTTTTCAAGCCTTGTTCAGGCTGCTGCTCCCCAGACAGCTGAGTTGCTGGGGGGCAGGCGTCGACTGTTTGGACCATGTCTACACTGCAAACTTACATCGGTATAGCTATGTTGCTCAGGGGCGTGAAAAATCCACACCCCCCCCCGAGCGACACAGTTATATGGAGCTAAACCCCTAGTGTAGATAGTGCTATGTTGATGGGAGAGCTTCTCCCATCGACACAGCTACCGCTTCTCACAGAGGTGGATTAACAACGCCGAAGGGAGAAGCTCTCCTGTTGGCATAGGAGCATCCTCACTAAACGGCTACAGCGGCGCAGCGCCACCGCTGCAGCTTTGTAAGTGTAGACCTGCCGTGAGTGTGTGAGACCTAGCTCACAGCAGAGCTGCCGAGGGTGGATAGCAGAGAAAACAAGGGACGGGGCTTTTCAATAGCAGAGATTTAAACACTAGGGGGTAGATCCTCAGATGATGTAAAAGAGAACTACGACAATTTCTGCTGGTCTTTATTAGCCATAAGCAGCGTTTCAATGTGTCTCATACTGTCTCATTGTTCAGCTGTGATTAGACTGTGCAGTTACCATTCAAAGACTATTGTCAAATGGCTGAAATTCACCCTGTGGTTGAGGGCCTGATGCACCACTTACGTTCCACTCCGGTCTCAGAACTGGGCTCAGGAGGAAGAATTGAAGCTTGTGCTGGCCCTCTGCACAGGAATGAATTTTACGCTGCATTTTGATCTTTATTATTTAATATTCATTTGTATTTAATTATGTTTTATTTTATATGCCAGTTTACTTTATGACTATTCTCCTGGGTGGATTAATCTGTCATTAATGTATTCAATTTTAAAGGCTTCTCCCCCCCCACACACCCTATTAAATGATTTAATAAGCTCAATAAGAAACGCAGGGTGTGTTTTATGCAGCCAGTCTACTCACACCCTGAGTGTGTTGAGGTACAAAGTGCACACCCAAGTTGTGTACATGCACACATACTGGCCTGTCCTGTTGCTGACATCCTTTCTCCTCCCCAGGCTGATTGAGGTCATTATGCCTTGCAAGAGGTAAACTCTAGACTTATCTCAAAGAAAGCTGTTTATTGTGAGCAGAGCTGAAACTAACTAGCTTAGGTCAGTTGAACTGGATCTCTGCCGGTTTCCAGTGGTCAGTTATAATCCTAGGATCTTGAGCTGTTGTAAGCACTGAAGAGGTGTAAGATATCCGGATCCAGCTGCTGTTTTTAGTGCACTTTGTTTTTTCCATGTTTGAGCCCTGTGCTAAACCAAGTCATTGGTTTCTACAGTAGAAAGCAACTACCACTCACCCATTGTTGCAGATTGTTCCTATAACAACACACTGAGAGACATTGAAGTTGATTACTATTAATTGGACTCTGTCAATCTGTGTTCCCCCCACCCCCCAATACAGAGGAAGGTAACTCTTATGCAGTGTGGGGGAGTCCCTGTGATGTAGGGCTCCTGTAGTGTTTCTTATTCCACCACCCCCCTGGTGTACAGGGCATTCCCCGGACATCCCTACACTGTGGCAATTTCCAGCTGCCATAGTGGACCACAGGGACGATACCTGGGTGTAAATTAAAACAGCCCTGAGACTGCTCTAACCTATGTTGGGGGCTGGCCCAGTTCCTGGCTTATTTGGGGGACTGTAAAACCACCTTTGGTCCCTCTCCTTATGGGTGATGAGCAGTTTAGATGCAGATCAGGATTGGAACTACTGATTTCTTTGCTCTTTATTTCATCCTCTCTTGCTCTGCTGAACATGCTCTTCTACTGCCTGGCCCCTTTTATACTTCCCAGTTGTCTGGTCCTCCTCTTTTTCTGCATATATCTTCCTGCTTTCTGCCTTCCCTTCTCCAGCCATGCTCTGTGGCATCCTCCCCTCCCCCGTACATACTGCCCAGCTTCATTGTTACCTTCCCCCTTGGACATTCCTATCCCACCAGCAGCTCTCATCCCTAAAGGGGCCTTCTGTTTTCTCTCAGATAGCAGTACCTGGTAGCAGAAGCAGCTATGTTGGCTCCACCCCTTTTGTTTGCCACTGCTTTTACAAGCCTCCTCCGGGTGGTTCATTGTAATGCCGGACCCAGGTTTGGGAACTGCTACCTTAGAGCATTAAAATAGAAATAACTTTTAGAATCTAATTCATGTTTCACCAGATCTGATGTATGCCTGGTTCTTGCATTTCCCTTCACGGGGCAGTGAAATTATACCGGTGTATTTCTAGTCAGTTTTGTGTGACTTGCACTAGCACATGTTGCAATGTTTGAGTTGCAAACACTGCTAGGAGCTATTTAAATTAAGAAAAATGTTTTGATTGAACAATTATTTCAGACTAATTTTGAAAACATTTCTATTAATGTTAAGTTTTAAGTTTAAGCTCAGTGGGGTTTGAGCATTGGCCTGATAAACCGAGGGTTGTGAGTTCAATCTTGAGGGGGCCATTTAGGGATCTGGGGCAAAAAAATCTGTTAGGGACGGTAGTTGGTCCTGCTGTGAAGGCAGAGGACTGGACTCATGACCTTTCAAGGTCCCTTCCAGTTCTATGAGGTAGGTAGAGCTCCATATATATATATATATATATATATATATATATATATATATATAAAAGCTTTTAAATGTTTATTTAGACAAAGCAAATCTGATGTCTGCTTACCATATCTAGTGCTTTCAGCTAAGGAGCTTTTAAAAATTAGATTGCAAGCATTAGGTTTTAGCACAGCCCTCTAAGATAGTGAGGTATTATTCCTGTTTTATAGATGGGGGACATTGCGGCACAGAGAAGTTAAGTGACTTGTCCAAGGTCACAGAACAAGTAGTAACAGAGCTAGGAATAGACCCCAGAATTTCAGTTCACTGTTTATTTGCCTTTATAGGTAGTTGTCATTGTACAGATTATACAGTATATTATAGTGATGCTATTATAATAAGAGATGTGCATAAGATATTGCTCAACCGTATGTATTACATATGAATAATGAAAATAAAACCACAGAAAGGACCCACTGAAATACAAGATCAACTTTACCATTAGATCATATATTGACTGTGACAAATAAAATTACTATTTTATGGGGTTGACAGTGCTTACTCAATAGCCACCTCTTTTCTTGAGAATGTGGGAACATGAAGGAAAAGCCTAGAAGGTTAAATAAATTTTGCATTCACTTTAAAAATGTATGTGCATAAAGAAAAAAAAATCCTACTGTCCGCCAAAGGGTAATTCATACATGTGAAAACCCAAGAGCCTAGAAAGCTGCTGACAGATGCAGAACATAACCACTGCAGCATGATCTCATACTAAAACCTATATTTCCTCCCTGAGAGGGCATCTCTCCTAGTGGTACTAACAGGAGTTCTGCACAGGCATCCAGAAGAAACTACACAGGCCTGATTCTAATCTTCCTTACACGTGCAGGGCCCCGATCCTGCAAACACTTATGCACATGCTGAACTTCAGGCACGTGTGTTAAGCACAAGCATAAGTGTTTGCAGAATCACAGCCTAAATCGGGACTAACTGTACTGATGGCAATAGAGTTAAATTGGAAGAGAAGGATGTAAGTGTTACCAGACTCCACCTATATACTACTATCAATGTGTCAGTTGTGTGAGTTTTGGCTGATTCTTATCTTGCTTACCCCAGTTTTATACCTGTGTGACTCCACTGACATAAGTGTGGATTTGTGAGGGGGTGTATAAACCCCACACTGGGACAGAAGGGGTTAAGGAGCAGTTCTGGGCCCAGGTGGTTCCACTCTGCTGCACCTGCAGAGCCTGTTCCAGATGGAGGAGGTGCTTAAAAGAGAGCCAGACAGCTCAAAAGGGGGGTGGGAAATTAAGCTCTATGAGACTATCCAATTTTGTGGCCATTATGACATCTGAATTGGCAGGCATGCTGTTGGCCTGGATAAGCTGAGCTACAGTTCCTATCCTATCTGATTTTTTACTGGGTATAATGGTGATCAGAAAAGGAACCTCAGAAAGCAGAAATGACTTAATCAATGAAATATTGTTCTTAACTATGGAGATAGTACAATTAGATATACCTATAGTAATAGCGTGGATTCTGGTGCATGTCGGGATACCTGGCAATGAAATGGCAGATAAAGCAGTGAAAAATCCCTTAAAAAATGAGGTTGATATAAAGATCCCTCTGAGTACACAGGACTTCAAAAATTTGATAAAGAGAGAACCTAAGAAGGAATGGCAAGAAACATGGACCAAAGAGAAAAATGGACAAAAGTTCTATGAACTATGTCCTAAACTTGAGGATAATATTCTGCTTCACAGCTATGACAGAAGAGACACAGTAACCATATTTAGAGTGCTAACAAGTCACTGTGGCCGGAATGGTAATTTATATCTATTAAATATGCACACAGACAAGTTATGAGCAATATGCAAAGTTAAAGAAACCATTGAACATGTGCTGTGGCGATGCAGGGAGACTTATATGGAAAGAAAGATTCTTTATGAAGAACTGAAACCATCTCAAGGAAAGGATTGGTGAGAGTACTGGGAAAATGGGGCAGCATTACAAAAGCATTACTGTTTTTTTAAGGATACAGGACTTAAATAGCACCTAGTTCTTGAGCTGGCTCCCTGCAAGGGAGTGACTCTCACCCCAACCATGTACAGGATTTGGTGATAGTGACATGATTGGAACCTTACAGAAGTTAGACCCATAACAGTGCCAAGGGGTAAAACGAAATCTCTGTAATATTTCAGGCTGCATGTTGCAGACTCAACCATCATTGCCTTGGGCTTGCAACTGGAAGGGTATCTTCCCTACCACAAGGGCTAGAAACTTTTTTTTTAATTAAAGCTTTTAAAACAAATTAAATGCTGACTATCTTGGAGTCAATGTATCCACTTTCCCCCCTCCACTCTGTAGATCCCAAGAACAGTAGGTGGTAGATGTCCAAGAACAGTAAGGAGCCAGTGAGGCAACCCAAAGGCTTTGTGAAGATGTCCCGGTCTCTGTAGAATGCCTGAGGTAATTTTGGATGGGTGACAGGATTGCTCTGCTCTGAAGAAAGTCTATGTACACCATATATAGTCCAAACTTCCTGGAGTTAGGAACAGAGAAATTGGCATACTGGATCAGACACAACTAACATCTAGTCCTGTACCCTGTCTCTGATAGAAGCCAGGAGATACCCACACTGAACAACCTGGGGTTAATGAGCTAATGTGGGTTCAGGTAGCTCTGCCCTGTTACACCTGTGTGAAATGTCAGGATTGGAGGGAAGAACTTAAGAGGCAGAGCTCCAGCTCAGTTGATGGCAGGAGGTTGGCTAGACTGACAGACTGGCTGCTGAGATGGAAGACTTTCTGACCTCAAATGAAGTCACTCTGGAAGCTGAAATAGAGCCTGTTAGAAAGGGAGAATGGCTACAAAGCAGGAGGGGGGAAAAGAAAAGAGTAGAAGCAGAAGCAGATGATGATGACATTCGCAAAAAAGCAAAGCTGAGGACGGAAATAAATCAAAATGTCATAACTGTAGGATTACTAGCCAAAGAAATAAGATTAGTTGATGTTAACCCTGTGAAAGTAGCTGACTGGATTAAAAAAGGCACAGAGGATATAATAAGAGCCAGGAGATTGCGAGATGGGGATCTTTTAATTGAATGTAAAAACAAAGAGCAGACTAATAACCTGCTAAAAGCTAAAACACTAAGGAAAGTTAAAATAAGTTGCCAGCTACCAAAGAATTGGACTGAAATGAAGGAGGTAATATATGGAGTGCCATTAGACCTGACCAATGATGAGATAATAGAAAGCATAGAAACTAAAATGTTAGTAAGTAAATGACTAAATAGTAAACGAGAAGGAGAAAGCAGGCCATCAACAGCAGTACCGATTATATTTAAGGGAAGGACTCTACCTGAAAAAGTAACACTAGGATTTCAGCTATTCAGAACCAAGACATATACCCCCAACTCTTCTAAGGTGTTGTAAGTGCCAGTGGTATGGGCATATAGCAAATATTCACAAAAGGGAAAACGAGATGTGGTAAATGTGATGGGGGGAACATTTCTATGAAAATTGTATAGAATGGGCAGAGGTCAAGTGTAGTAACTATGGTAGTAATCACAGTCTGGCATATAGAGGGTGTATTGCAGCAAGACAAACTAAAGAGATACAAAAGACAAAAAATTGTTAATAACATATCTTATGTGTAGGGTCCTAACAAATTCATGGTCCATTTTGGTCAATTTCATGGTCATAGGATTTTAAAAATTGTAAATTTCATGATTTCAGCTATTTAAATTTGAAATTTAATGGTGTTGTAATTGTAGGGGTCCTGACCCAAAGAGGAGTTTTTGGGGGGTGGCAAGGTTATTGTAGGGGGGTTGCGGTACTGCTACCCTTACTTCTTTGCTTCTGCTGGCATCAGCGCTGCCTTCAGAGCTGGGCAGCTGGAGAGCGGCAGCTGCTGGCTGGGAGCCCAGCTCTGAAGGCAGAGCCACTGCCAGCAGTAGCGCAGAAGTAAGGATGGCAATACCATACCATGCCATCCTTACTTCTGAGCTGCTCATGGGCAGTGGGTCACATAGGCTGGGGGAGGCTTTGCCTTCCAAACAGCCAGGCGTGACGCCGCCCCCTGCTGTGACCACTCCCTGTATGCGGCTCCAGTCCTCCAGCTCCAGTCCAGCCCCTCAGTGCTCTGCTGAGGCTGGGGCCCTGCACTGCCCACCTTCCCACGCCCTGGAGCTGGGGAGGCTGGGGCCGGCCGCCCCCCACAGGCTGGAATGGCTGGGGCTGCACGCTGCCCACCCTCCTGTGCTCTGGAGCTGGGAAGGCTGCAGCTGGTGGCCGCCTGCCCCACCCCAGGCTGGGGAGGCTGGGTCCGCGCGCCTCCCACGCTCCGGGGCTAGGGCCGTGGCCGCCCGCCCTCCCGGTGCTCCTTTGTGGCTGGGGGGGTGAAGTGCAGGATTTGGCTGTTGGCTGCAGTAGAGAGGGCGGTTCTGGGCTCCGGTGGGTGGGGCACATGGGGAGCTTTGGCTCTGGTAGGGGGTGCAAGGGGCAGGACTTCAGGTGTAAAGGGTGGGGTTTGGGGCTAGCCTTCCCCAGCTGGCAGTTCACGCATCGCCCATGGTGCTGCTGCTGCTGGCAGCTCTGTCTTCTGATCTGGGCTCCTGGCCAGCCGTCGCTCTCCAACTGCTCTCCAGCCCCCCAGCTCTGAAGGCAGCAAAGACATAAGCATGGCAATACCACAACCCCCCTAAAATGACCTTGTGACCCCCCTGCAATTCCCTTTTGGGTCAGGACCCCCAATTTGAGAAATCTGCATAATACAGGGTAAAAGCACACAAAAGATCAGATTTCATGGGGGGAGACCAGATTTCACAGTCCTTGAAGCATTTTACATGGCTGTGAATTTGGTAGGGCCCTACTTATGTGGAAGCTGTATGGATACTCTCAAAACATCAGGTGGAGAAGGAAATGAAAATCAACACAGGAAAAGCAGAACTGCAGACACAACCTCACTCTATAAAGAATATGATAAACATTATGGAAGGAATAGGCAATAATATGCTAGTAGTGGAAAAAAGAAAGGTTTATAGTATTTATGATAGAAGTGATACATCACACATCACAAGCAGGGTAAAAAATCAGAAAAAATGAAAATTATACCAAGGGCAGTGGAAAAATGCTTGTATGTTAGCAATCTGTCAATGGATTGAATCCATGTGATTTTGAATGAGGTTAATGGTGACATATGACTAATATGGGGATCACAATCTTTTGTTGGAATATGCAGAGTTTGATAGCATATGGTCAAGAACTAAAGGAAAATATCCTGGACATGAACGCTAAACGACATTTCATATGTAGCCAGGAACATGGTTAAAAAGCTTGCTCTTAAAATTCCCAGGTATATTGCCTTTAGACAAGACTGAAAACTAGGAAGAGGAGGAGAGGTTAGTACTTTCATAAGGGAAAGGGCAAACAACTTGGAAGTAGAGAACGAAGACATCTCAAATATAATATCTATAACTAATGCGGGAAATTAGAATGCTCTGAGTTACAAGAAATAGTGAAGAATGCCATATATTATATGTGGTGACCTAAACAGTCAAAAAAAATTGTGGAGCAGTACAACAATGGATAACAATGGTGCATGCTTTGAAAAGTTAATTGATGAAAACAATCTAGCGGTTTGAAACGATGGCACCCCAACTAGATTTAATGCAGCCGATGTTAGTTTTTCTTGCTTAGACCTGGGAATTATAACAGGAGGTACTGCAAGTAGATGCAATTGGGAAATAAATAAGGAAGAAGGAATGAGGAGTGATCATTTCCCTACACTTATTAGTATTCACGGGCAAGGTAAGATTGCATGTAATGAAAAAGTACTCACCTGGAATTTTAAGAAAGCTAACAGTAAATGTACTGAATTTGTGAATGATCACGGTGTGAGTGATGACATAGAGAATTTCAATGATAATGTGCTAAAGGGATTAATAGCAACAGCTACTGTAGCCATAGGTAAAATTCTGAAGTACCCCAAAACTGAAAACTCACTTCCATGGTGGAATGAGGAGTGCAAAATGTTGATTAAAGAAAGGAATAAAGCCTATAAAGAGAAAAAAAAAGGTGAAGATCTAATGAAGTATAAAGGAAGTAAGGCAATAGCATAAATAATTATATTTTTTAAAAGTCCAAGAAAGAGTTAGAGGCAGTAGCATTGCTAGAGGGGTGCAGGGGAAGCAGTCACTTCCCCTGAGCACATTTTCTAAAAGCGGTGCCTTTCCGGGCAGTCAGAACTGGGCTCCGGACTCGCCCCAGCAGCTCCATGCAGAGTGAGGCGGCCGCGCGGCAGGGAAGGCAATCACCTCCTGAGCCGTCCCAGGTGAGCTCTTGCTCCTGGGCTGGTGATGCAGGAAGCCGAGACCTTCCCCCAGAGTCAGTATTGAATCAGCGCCGAAGCATGATGCTCAGGGGACACTGTGCTGCCATCTCTCAGAGGAAGCTTAAAACCAACATCCTGACCATGTGTGATCACTAAAGAATCCACTTCCTCACTGCTTAACCCTCCTGTCCTGGCCAGTGTGGGCGATTGCATCCTGCTGACCCATCTTGCCCCTGCAGTTGTGACAGGAGGAGACATTTTTTCACTTTGTCGCCTCTGTTACACCATTGTGGTGCAAATTGGCTGTCAAGTTCCTCCCCAGAAGCAGCTGCATTTCAGGCTGGGATGAATGGTCTCTCTGTCTGTATGGTTGTATTCTATAAAGCACTACGCATGAAGTGCATCAATGGCAAGTACTGGTATCCTGCTGGCATGATAGCCAGGGCACCATGATACTGTGTTGCATTATTTGCATCTTTAGTTGTGATGATCCCTCACTGCAGGACACTATTGTGTGTCCTGGGACACAGTCATTATGCGACACCATCACAATGCACTACATTAACATGCAGCTCTTTAATGGCTCATGCTCATGGGACACAGGACATTTACAACACTGGAATCATAGGATTGGAAGGGACCTCAGAAGGTCTTCTAGTCCAGTCCCCTGCACTCGTGGCAGGACTAAGTATTATCTAGACCATCCCTGACAGGTGTTTGTCTAACCTTTATTAAAAATCTCCAGTGAGGATGATTCCACAACCTCCCTGGGCAATTTATTCCAGTGCTTACCCACCCTGACAGTTAGGAACTTTTTCCTAATATCCAACCTAAACCTCACTTGCTGCAATGTAAGCCCATTGCTTCTTGTCCTATTCTCAGAGGTTAAGAAGAACAATTTTTCTCTCTCCTCCTTGTAACAACCTTTTATGTACTTGAAAATTGTTCTCATGTCCCCTCTCAGTCTTCTCTTTTCCAGACTAAACAAACCCAATGTTTTCAATCTTCCCTCATAGCTCATGTTTTCTAGATCTTGAATCATTTTTGTTGCTCTTCTCTGGACTTTCTCCAATTTGTCCACATCCTTCCTGAAATGTGGTGCCCAGAACTGGACACAATACTCCAGCTGAGGCCTAATCAGCCTATTACTGTCCTGAGACCTCCAGGTGAAGCGGCAATCCAACTGTATGGAAGCAGGAGACATGCATTCAATTCCCAGCTCTGCCAGTGACTCCCTGGGTGACTTTGAATATGTCACTTAGTCTGACTGTGCCTCTGTTCTCCATCTGTAGGTACATTGGAGCTGGAGGCATCATGCCCAGCTGGAGGAGACATACTGGTGCTAGCTCGGATCAAACTACAGTGCTAAAACCAGTAACAGCATGAGCACCAGGAGGGGCTAGTCACCTGAGTGCTTATCAAGGGTCTCAGGTGGGATCACACTCAGGATGGCTAGCTCCTTGATCAGCGCTAGCACGGGTATGTCTACACAAGCCAGAAATTACACCTCCCTTTTCCAGTGTAAACATACCCCAAATCATGGGGATATTTCCTTTCGTCCACCCTCTGTAAACTCTTTGTACTCTATATGTACAGCTTCTAGCACAGCGGGGCCCTGACTTCATGTGAGGCTTCTAGACCCTACTGGACTTGTTATTAATAATAATGAATATGCCACCAAGAAATAAGGGAACCATTGGCTGGAAACCAAGCGTGCAGCACTACAATAGGCACCTGTCACTTGGAAGTTAACACGGCTTCCAAGCTTTCAGTTTTCTCACATCAGGACATCCAAGGAGACCTCGACAGAACAGCACAAAAGCCACAATCTGGTGGGCAGAGCTCCTGATGGCTCTGAAGCCCAACTGGTGCTGGCGGAGGAGGTGGAGAAGGAAGGAAAAGGGGGGTGAGGGGGATGTTTTTTTCTCATGGTCTCTCTTCAGCGGCATCTTTTCTCCACGAGCAGCGGCAGCCCGGGGAATGACTCTGCCACAGCCGAGCCGCCGCTCTGCTCCGGGGGCAAGGGGTGACAATTACAAACTACTGTATTCTGTGATTTACTTTCTAGAATCTAAAGTATATCTAAGTATAATCTAAAGTTCTCCTGTGAAATGCCAGCTGTGCAACCCTTCCGTGGCTGGATCATTCTTATGTTTTTATTTGAAGTACAAATAAATATGTATAATGAATTTAAAAGTATGTAATTAGTAATTTGATGTCGGGTGGCGCCTTTTTTTAATGTGTTCGCTCCCCCGATGTTAGAACCTGGCTACGCCACTGGTTAGAGGAAGTACTGCAGGTGAATAAATAAAGATACTAAGAAATCAGAAATATACAGGCAAATTAGAAGAATGAATGGAATTCAGACTAAGGGCTGGTCTACACTTAGTCCGGACTTCGGACTAAGGTACACAAATTCAGCTACGTTATTAACGTAGCTGAATTCGAAGTACCTTACTCCGGACTTACCGCGGTCCAGACGCGGCCGGAAGTCTCCCCCCGTCGACGCCGCGTACTCCTCTCGGCGAGCTGGAGTACCGGCGTCGATTGTGAGCACTTCCGGGATCGATCCGGGATCGATTTATCGCGTCTTAAATCAAAGTGTAGTTTTCAATCATATTAAAAGACAATTCATTGAAGAGAGTCTTGATCTATTATGCAGTTGAGGTAAACATGAAGATACTACACTGAATGAATGGTTTTGTATGTGGGAACTTGAGAAATCTATTGGTATCAGCAAGAATACATCTCCAGGTAAAGATAATATATGCAACAGAATGTTTCAATAGCTCTCTGAAAGCAGTTTGAGGTTTCTCTTGGAATCATATAACACTATATGGGAAAAACGATATAATAGGGTGGAAACATGCAGTAGTAATTCCAATATGAAAACCTGACAAATTATCCACAAAAGTTGATGCTTATAGACCAATTGCCCTTACAGCCTGCCTGGGTAAAATTATGGAGAGAATGGTGAATGAAAGATTGGTTTTGTATTTAGAAAAGTATGGCATGATAGATAAGGTGTGGAGTTGTTTTAGGAGATGAAGATGCACCACTGATCACACTGTTAAATTAGAAACTGAAATTTTAAAAAATTAGATATAACTATTTTGAAAGGCATACGACATGAGATGGAGGTAAGGCTTATTGTATGAAGTAGGTGCTTTAGGGATAGGAGGAAGAATGTATGGGTGTATTAGAGAATTTTTGAGTAAAAGGACCATGCAGGTCAGAATTGGGAAAGTTATGTCGAATATATATAATTTTAAAAATGGTTCACCACAGGGAAGTGTTATCAGCCCAATCTTATTTAATATTATGATAAATGATCTGCTAAAATGAATAAGTGCTGTGGTAGGTGTCATTCTATTTGCAGATGATTG
The DNA here is from genome assembly GCF_027887155.1 of Malaclemys terrapin pileata. NCBI lineage: Eukaryota > Metazoa > Chordata > Testudines > Emydidae > Malaclemys > Malaclemys terrapin. Next base: position 178,497,369 of record NC_071507.1, on the reverse strand, counting down.
TGTTCTATGGGTTGGGAACAGGAATATTGAGGTGGCAAAAAAGAGAATAAACAATGCATTCCGAGAGATCTCTGACTCGCAAAATGCAAGGGGTTTCAAAATTTCCATTGCTAAAACCGAAGAAGTGATCTTTACAAAAAGGGAAGGTACAAAGGAATAGAAACTGTATCTGTATGGAGAGCAAATAGATATTGTTAAAAGGTTTAAATTCCTAGGAGTAATACTTGATACTAAATTACTTTGGAAAGATCATATAGACTATGTTAAAGATAAATGTACAGGGGGGATTAACCTGCTTAAAAGTCTTGCTGGGACTAATTGGGGGGCAGATAAGAAAATACTGCTGATAGTATAAAGAGCCTTAATCAGACCAGTTATTGACCACAGCTGCCAAGCTTTTGGGTCAGCATCGAAATTGGAACTTAAAAAAATAGATTTAATATAAGCCCAGGCACTGCAAATTGTGTGTAGTGTATTTATTACACAACCTATACGCATGCGATAGATAGCTTCTAGTTACACTACACATGAAACTACTGAGCCTAACTTTCTGGGCCAAAGTACCAAACAAATATATGAGGATACTTGGGAACTAAGAATGTAAACTATAGCACATGATGTTAGAACTCCACATGCCGTTCAAGTTAACGTATGGAGAAGTGTGCAGAAGTTGAAAGACATGGAAAAGCTAAATAAAGTCAAAAATTTTACTCATGCAAAAATTAGTTATGAAAGGAAAGTTGTGTGTCCAAACATGGATTTACATTTATTTTATAAACTTTAAGATAAAAAAGAGACAGTAGGTATTAAAAATGAAGTATACTAGTATGTAAATGATAAGGATGTAAGCAGAGTCTGAATGAGCTCTCTCCTGACATCTAGTGATTAGCTGTGGAAGAGGACTTCAGGAGCTGATCTTGTTTACATGGGCACACCCACCCTGCCTAGGTGCTCAGTATGATGGGACTGCTTGCCCAAACGATCACTTTTGGCTGGTGTTGGATCCCCAATCTCCTTGTTATTGGGGCAGGAGTAATAAAGGGTTGTTATCCTTGTTGTGGAAATCAAGGGCAGCAGAACTGTACTTGGCATGCCCTGATTGAGGGACTCACCGTCAACTAAACGACACTCACTAGGCAGGGGACATGAGTTTGAAAGCCCAGTGAGTGGAGAGAAGGTAGAGACAAATGTTTGTCCTTGTGGTGTGGGGCGTGCCCAAGGGACCCAGATGCCTTTGTCTCTCTACTGTGTAATAATGGAGCTGATTAAGATTCAATTGAGAGTCATGTTACACACTGCAGAGCTGAAATCATTGAGGATCATCCGAATAGCTGAAATTATTGAGAGCTGTGTTAAGTGGTGGGACCTGAAAACATCTTGGCAGCAGGGCTGGTGCTACCATTAAGGCAAACTAGGCGGTTGCCTAGGGCGCCAAGATTTGGGGGTGCCAAAAAGCGGTGCCCCCAATTTTTTTTTACAGCGTTCCTGGGCTGGGCTGCCAGCGGCGTGCTGACACGTGCAGCTCAGACTCCCTCTCCCAGCGCAGCGGCCGCTCCACTTCTCCCACCTCCCAGGCTTGCGGCGCCAATCAGCTGTTTGGCGCCGCAAGCCTGGGAGGGGAGGAGAATTAGACTGGGGGCAGCGGGGGTGGCGTGCTCGGGGAGGAGGCGGAGCAGAGGTGAGCTGGGGTGGGGAGCTGCCGCACGGCTCCCCGGGTGGGGGGAGCTGCTGTGGGGGGGGCGCCTCAGGGCGGAGTGGGGGGCGGGGAGCTGCTGCATGACGGGAGGGGAGCGCAAGGTGGAATTTTTGCCTAGGGCGTGAAACTTCCTTGCACCAGCCCTGCTTGGAAGGTTGGTGATCAGCTGGCAGGGCAGCCAGCAAAGTGGCTATTGGAGAGGTGTGATGATTGGCCAGCAGGGTGGCTGGTGGAGAAGAGCAGAGCACCAATCAGCCAGCAGGGTGGCTGGTGAAGAGGAGTGGTGAGTGAATCCCTGGGCAGTAGAGCGAGTAAGGTGCCTTCTTACCACCCCCATCCCCCAGGGAGGGAGGTGACCTCTGCAGATGTACCTCTGAACTCTGGGCCTGCACTGATCCAGGACAACAACTGTGAGTGGGGTCAAGAGAAGGGATGGGCATGTTAAAGGGACTTTTGGTTGCTGGATTTAAGAACCTGAGAGAGAAGGACACTGCCCAACTTACTTGGGGGTGGGTCTTTTGCTCATGATTTATGTTTATGAACCCTGTTTGTGGTGTTTTGCCAGTTTGTTGCTGGGTTATTTCCCTCCTTTTATTAAAAGTTTCTTTACTACACTCAGACTCTCTGCTTGCAAGAGGGGAAGTATTGCCTCTTAGAGGCACCCAGGGAATGGTGCGTAATTGTCCCAGGTCACTGGGTGGGGGCTCCAGATGGTTTTGTGTTGTATTGTTGAAAAGAAACCCCTAGGTACTGAACCCAGATCTTGTTGCTGTCAACTCTGACTGGCAGAAAGGTTATAAGAATGGCCATACTGGGTCAGACCAAAGGTCTATCTAGCCCAGTATTCTGTCTTCTGGCAGTAGCCAATGCCAGGTGCCCCAGAGGGAATGAACAGGACAGGTAATCATCAAGTGATCTATCCCCTGTCGCATATTCCCAGCTTCTGGCAAAGAGAGGCTAGGGACACATCTCTAAGTGGAGTCAATTTTGTTAAATATATACAGATGGGTCCAAATAAGAAAAGACTGGAAGAGTAGAGAAGGCATATTTTATTCCAAAATTTGGAATTAATACATCTAAAAGACTATCCAATTTTGTAGCTGTTATGACAACTGAACTAGTAGCATTGAATTGGATCTAGGATGTATGACCAGGAGCAGCGGTCATTTCTTCAGAACCAAACTCAATCCTTATATTGATAAAAAAGGGCATCTCAGTAAGTAAAAGTGATTTAATCAATGGAATTACTCTAATAACAGAGTTAGTACAGATGGGGATATATGGAGCCATTAGTTTGGATCCCAGGGCATACTCGGACAAGGAACGAAATTGAGGACAAAGCCACTAAAAATGCTGTAAGAGTGGAAGGATAGACATAGAAATAACCTTGAGTAAACAGGAAGTCAAAAGCCTACTACAGAAAAAATTAAGAAGAATGTTAAAAAAAGTTTTAAAAAAATATAAAAAGATTATTTTGAATTGTGCTCCAAAGTATAGGATAACAACATACTTCAGGGCCTGGATTGGAAAAATGAAGTGATTTTGTTTAGATAGGCCATTGTAGCTTAAACAAAAATATTTTTTGAATAAATAGACACAAAGATGGACTATGTGTGCTCTGTAAGGTGGAAAAAACAATTGATCACCTTTTATGGGTATGTAATGGCTTTGATAAAGGGAAAAGTTTTATGAGGCATTTAAATGTCGGGGGGAGGGATAGCTCAGTGGTTTGAGCAGTGGCCTCCTAAATCCAGCATTTGTGAGTTCAATCCTTGAGGGGGCCACTTAAGGATCTGGGGCAAAATCAGTACTTTGTCCTGCTAGTGAAGGCAGGGGGCTAGACTCAATGACCTTCCTAGGTCCCTTCCACTTCTAGGAGATAGGATATCTCCATAAATTTAACAAAAGTTCCATTGTGTTGTTTAGTAAAAGTATCAGGGAAATGGGGCATTATTAGAAAGGCGTTGTTATATTACCTGAAAGACACAGGGCAGAGCAAAAGAATATAAACTGTAAAGTAATTAGGAATGATAGTTGGTGGCAGCTATAGATTATTCAGCCAAGTCTGCTTTGCCATTAAAGAAAGAAAGAATTGATGGCAGACCAGGGAGGAGGTCAGACCTTCAGAGCTCATTTCCTGAAGAGAGGCCTGACTGCAGGCAGGAATCCCCTAGCAAACTGTTGCACAACAATCTCTCACTGAGGAAAGGGAGGGACAGATATTGATGCAACTTGAATGGGAACCTCTATTACCTGTGATACAATTTATTTGAGTTTTTATTCCTTGACCACTCTGGAAGAGAGACATTAAAGTGACCTGGCCAGAGGGTCAAGTCACAGGAAGAGGCAGACCACCGCAGGTCTGGAGTGACCGTTTGCAGGAGATACCTGACAGGGAGCAAGATGCTATGTCTGGCCACAAGGAGGTGGTAGTCAACCCATTCACAGGCAGGGCTGGCTCCAGCTTTTTTGCCGCCCCAAGCGGCGAAAAAAATAAATAAATAAAAGATAAAACCACGATTGGCGGCACTTCGGCAGCAGCTCAGCCGCGCCGCTTAATCCTTCGGCGGCAATTCCTTCACTCTGAGAGGGACTGAGGGACCCGCCGCCGAATTGCCGCCGAAGACCCGGATGTGCCGCCCCTTTCCATTGGTCGCCCCAAGCACCTGCTTCCTGTGCTGGTGCCTGGAGCCGGCCCTGTTCACAGGCCAGTCCAAGATGCTTCAGAGGAAGGTGTAAGCACTCTGCAGTTGTGGTGTAACCTGCCACACACACTTCACTTCCTGGTGTCTAGTACTTAGGGGTTGGTTCAAGTCCTGAAGCATGAGGTTTAACATCGTTTCCAAAATTTTTGTTGTCATTAATCATAATTCTGAATATTCTTGATATCCATATAAATATCTAGTCCCTTTTTTAATCTTGTTAAATTCTTAGCTCAATGAGTTCTACAGTTTTATCACACCTTGTGTGTAAAAGTATTTCCTGTATAAGTTTTTAAGTTGATTCTAGCTTTATAGGCAATGTTATGGTGGAGGTTGGGTGAACCCTCATTGAAGTTGGTGGGTGTGATAGCTGTCTTTTATTCAGGATAAATGTAAGAAGCAATTTAGCTCCTTCCTGGAGTAAATTAGCTGAAACAATAGGCACCACCACCCATAACCTGGGCCACATGCAAGGCTGGTCAGAAGCAGAGCTACATGGGCAGAGGGGTTTTGCTGGTATTTGATGGAGGTGTCTGAATATGTGAGCAAAAGAGCTCAGAAGCAGCCAGAGAAAAGCAAAAAGCCAAGCAGACAACAAGAAAAGAACTAGAAGTATGGCATGGACAGAAAACTGAGAGCGCTTTTTGGACACAATTCTGGCTAGAAAGAGGCTTGGAACTGTGAGCAAAGAAACTGTCCCCAGTTGTTTGATTCCTACTGTGTTCAGAGAAACGGGATTTTGTGTACATTTTTTGTAAATAAACAAGATTGCATCAAAGAAATACCTGACTCCATAGTCCATTTTTCCTCCTGACAGAAACAACCCACTAAACCCTGAATATTAGCTAACTGCTTGGGTCAAAAGGAGTAACAGTGTGTAACAACCAGCAATAACACATCAGCTTAATCTTTTTCCTCAAGCTTGGCTTTTCCCAAGGTCTTGCCTGCAGGATGTCCTCTATGTTAGATCTCTCCCCTCTCTGAGTGATAGGCTGGAACTAACAAAATCCACTTGTCAGCATAAGTCAGAAGAAATTACCATGGATACAGGGTTCCAGCACTTACTTTTAGGGTGACTCCACAGAAGAGTTCTACATTTTTATGCTAAGTCTTGATAGGCACCATCCTGTTACAATGGCGTCCATTCAAATGTTTTAGATTACCAAACATTGTTTAGGGGCTTTCCAATTTTCAGATTTTCCTCCCACAATCACTGCTGTAACCAGGAAGTTATCCATATACAATTACACTTTCCCTCAGGACAAAATGGAAACTAATATTGAGCAATATCTTGATTTCACAATCAAACAGGTGGGACCATCTATTTTGTGCCTTAATTGTAGCACTTCCATTTTGGGTTGCAATGCTGAACTTTTTCTTGCTTTCCAGTGCAGGTCAAATGATTATTCGTTATTTTTACAGTGCCCAGAAGTGTGGTACAGGCTCTACCAAAGCATATAGAAAGGTCTGGACCCAGATTCTCAAAGATATGTAGGTGATTAACTCCCATAGACTTCAGTGGGCAGTAGATGGTAAAATACCTTTAAGGATTGTTGGTGTGCACTAAAAAGTCTCTAGTGTGCTTTAATATTAAAGCCTACTAGGGAACTTTTAGTGCACACCATCAGGGTCTATGCCGACCAATTAACATGCAACATGTTAGTGTGCTTTAGAAATCACACCCCAGTAGAGCACACACGTTACCCCACTGTATAGACATGCCCTAAAGTCCTGATTCTGTAATTGACTCTGCCTAGGCACTGGTCTCAGATGGTTCACTGAACTCAATGGGTATTTGCATAGAGGCAAGGATGTGCCCATGCACAGTCAGCTGCACAATTTTTAGATTTGCTACAATGACAGGGGGACAAATAGGGTGTATAGGGGAGAAGAGCTAAAGAAGGGCAAGTTTAATATTGCTATCATATGGTGACTCCACTTTGAAATAAGCACGTAGTAAGACTCCGCCACATTTTTTTTAAAATTAACTCACTTTTTGCTGTTGGAATGGCAGCGAGTTTTAAGGAAGGCTTAGGGGCCTGATCCAAAGCCTATGGAAATCAATAGAAAGACTCCCACTGACTTCAGTGGGTCTTGGATCAGACCCTAAGGCCCAATTCAGGAAAGAACTTAAGCATATGCTTAGGACCCTTGAAGTCAATCGGACTCAAACACAAGCTTAAAGTTAACTATGTGCTTTAGTGCTTTCCTACACTGGGGCTACAATGAGGAGAGGATGGTGTTTGGCAAATAGGGATTGGTGATTGGTGGGGGGAGAGGGGAGGAATCCATGTATAGGAGTGGCCTGGATGAGGTTGTCAAGGCTGGTATCCTTGGCAGCAGGGAAGAAGTGGGGGAAGGTGCACAGCATGATAGGAGGCAAGGTTAGAGATACAGGCCAGGGCAGAGCCTTGAAGCAATAACATCAAGTGTGAATTGACACGCAGGGTAATGGAGAGCCTGATAAAATCTCATGCTTAAATGAATTCCCCATTTGGAAATTTATCAGTAAAGATTTTTAGGATTGCGTCTAGATGATCAGTGCGACTAGGTAAGGAATGATAAATGCTCCAACAAGGAAATACACTAGCAATAGGGAATGTGATTCTGTCACAGACCCACTCCAAGCCATCTCTGCATGTGCTGGGTTATGGACACTGGTGTGTTTGAAACAATATTTATTGTCCACATAAGTCAGGGACATTCTATCTTTTTTTAAGAGCAGCTTCATCTCTGGCTAGTCTGGACAACAGTAACAGAAGCAGAAATTCTTTTGTACAGATGCTTATCAGTTAATTTTGATACATGAGGATGAGGCAGGTAATATAATCAACTTCATGGAGGAAGCTTCTAATTATATCATGAACAGATCTGAGCTCTTATAAATTAAGCCAGTTACTGTAAGTACAGACATAACACTGTCTCAGATATCACATCATTTGAGGGCACATTACAAGGTTCCCCCGACTTGAGGTCCTGCCTGTTTCTCTGAACCATACTGCTGCAGCTGGGAAAGGCTGAGGTGGTGGAGCTGAATAGTCCTTGGTTTAAAAGACAGGAGACTGGTGATATAGATACCTCTCTATGAGGTAGGGTGACCAGATGTCCCGATTTTATAGGGACAGTCCTGATATTTGGGGCTTTTTCTTATGTAGGTGCCTATTACCCCCCATCTCCTGTTCTGATTTTTCACACTTTCTATCTGGTCAACCTACTGTGAGGGACTCTGAGATTTATAACCAACTGCCTCCCTAGCCCCCCTCTGCCTTGGTCCAAATGAGCCTGGGTCTGCTACATTATGCAGCATGCCCTGAAGAATCATCCATTTCCGCAGGCTTTTGGAGAAGGAGGGCTTAATGGGTGTTGGAGGCTGGTGTGAGGGGTGCCTGAGTCTTTTGTGAGGGGAGGGAGGCTTAGCTGCTCCTTTTCTTATTTGTCTGTAACCTTTGTCAAAGGCATCTAGAGGTACCTTTCTGTTATGTCTGATGAAACATTAATACAGTATTTTGGTTTAGTTAGAAGCTTATTATTCACTATTTGTATTACCGAAGCAGTGCCTAGGAGCCCCCCCCCCCCTCCCCCCCCCCCCGTCATGTATCAGCACTCCATTGTACTAGGTGTTGTACTAACACAGAACAAAAGGAGCCCTAAAGAGACGAATTATTCATGATTCTGATACTTTACATGGGTGGGAGGTGGGGTCATTTAAATCCACAGAGCTTAGGAAATTGCCACCCAAATGAATTATTTAACTCTGGAGTTGCCACTGTGTGGGAGAGAACAGGATGATAACACTGACCCAGGAACCTATCCTTGTAACAAAGCCCGATGCCAACTCTGTCCACATATCTATTCAAGTGACATCATCATAGGACCTAATCACATCAGCCATACCATCAGGGGCTCGTTCACCTGCACATCTACCAATGTGATATATGCCATCATGTGCCAGCAATGCCCCTCTGCCATGTACATTGGCCAAACCGGACAGTCTCTACGCAAAAGAATTAATGGACATAAATCTGACATCAGGAATCATAATACTCAAAAACCAGTGGGAGAACACTTTAACCTGTCTGGCCATTCAATGACAGACCTGCGGGTAGCTATCTTACAACAGAAAAACTTCAAAAACAGACTCCAACGAGAGACTGCTGAGCTGGAATTGATATGCAAACTAGATACAATCAACTCAGGATTGAATAAGGACTGGGAATGGCTGAGCCATTACAAACATTGAATCTATCTCCCCTTGTAAGTATTCTCACACTTCTTATCAAACTGTCTGTACTGGGCTAGCTTGATTATCACTTCAAAAAAAAATTTTTTCTCTTACTTAATTGGCCTCTCAGAGTTGGTAAGACAACTCCCACCTGTTCATGCTCTCTGTATGTGTGTATATGTATATATCCTCAATATATGTTCCATTCTATATGCATCCGAAGTGGGCAGTAGCCCACGAAAGCTTATGCTCTAATAAATTTGTTAGTCTCTAAGGTGCCACAAGTACTCCTGTTCTTTTTGCGGATACAGACTAACACGGCTGCTACTCTGAAACCTGTCAGGATGATAATGTCATCCTTCCTATTTAGCTGTTCTCCCAGGAGAGAAATGTTTAATCCCTTTAACTGCTCTTTCCTCTGACAATCACTAGGATTGGGAGCAATGTCAATAATGTACCTATTTCTTTTTTAAATAGAATAAGGTGGAAGGGATAAGAATGGAGAATGCTAGGAGCTTCATGGAGAAGGGTATGCACCAGTGTAACCCACATGCTTGCATTGCAGCACTTAGTCGTGTAATTAAGGGAAGAAACAGTTGGGAGGTTGCATAGATCTTATTTTTGTTTTGGGGGACTCTGTGTGCCTACAGACTTGCCAGAACTGGGCTCTGCTGGACAGGCCACAAACATCCAGAAATTGGATGAGGTGGGAATTAGACATATTCCTTAGCTGTTTGAAGCTGCTTGGGTGATTTCCATTGTGGGCAAGCAGCCTGGCAGGATATAACTAGAGTCACTTTCTGAGAGTGGAAGGGGTAGGACTTTGTTTTGTCAGAAAATGCCAATTCACTGGACTTTGAAATGTTATGTCGAATCTATTATAGATTCAACTAAACTTTCACTGAAACACAAGCAGGTTTCCACTGAAATCAGAATGAAAGCAAATTCAAAAATTCTGACAATCTAAAACCCACAAGTTTCAGCCAGCTATAGTCTGCTGTAAGGCTTGTGTTCCAAGAACTTTCCCAGACTGTCAGATTTAGACTTCCTCGTCCCACTGGAGAAGAGGCGGTCTAAAATTGGTTCAGGCTGTGCAAACCACAGACTCTTGTTGCAGAGACTCAAAAGGAGTATCAAGGAGACTGTGGCACTATCATTTGTTTCTGAGACTTTAAGGATCTTGCATGTCCTATAGAGAGTTTGGATACCACTCCAGAGAAAGGTTTCAGAGTAGCAGCCGTGTTAGTCTGTATCCGCAAAAAGAAGAACAGGAGTACTTGTGGCACCTTAGAGACTAACAAATTTATTAGAGCATAAGCTTTCGTGGACTACATCCGAAGAAGTGGGCTGTAGTCCACGAAAGCTTATGCTCTAATGAATTTGTTAGTCTCTAAGGTGCCACAAGTACTCCTGTTACTCCAGAGAAACTAAGAGAAAAGCCCTAGGGGAATGTATGTGTGTGATTGAACTTGTGATAGTAACAAGTATTAATACTTGGGGAGCGAGCGCCCTTAAAATTTTGTCAGTAACAACTCTTTCAAATACAATATCCACAATTGTTTCAAGGGTTATAGTAGAATCGTAGATATGTAGGCCTGGAAGTGACCTCAAAGTCATCAAGTCCAGCTCCATGCTCTGAGGCAGGACCAAGTAAACGTAGACCATCCCTGACAGGTGTTTGTCCAACCTGTACTTAAAAACCTCCAACGATGGGGATTGTACAACAATCCTTGGAAGCCTGCTCCAGAGCTTGCTACCCTTATAGTTAGAAAGTTTTTTTCCTAAATCTCGCTTGCTGCAAATTAAGCCCATTACTTCTTGTCCTGCCTTCAGTGGACATGGAGAACAATTGATCACAGTCCTCTTTATAACAGCCCTTCAAATACTTGAAGCCTGTTATCACTGTCTTCTTTTCTCAAGACTAAACATGCCGAGTTCTTTTAAGCTTTCCTCAGAGGTCAGGTTTTCTAAACCCTTTTATCATTTGTTACTCTACTCTGGACTCTCTCCAATTTATCCACATCTTTCCCAAAAGGCGGCACCCAGAACAGGACATGCTACTTCAGCTGAGGCCTCACCAGTGCCAAGTAGAGCAGGACAATTAATTCCCGTGACTTACATATGTCACTTTGAGTTAATACACCCCAGAATGATATTAAATGTTTTTGCAACTGCATCACATTATTGACTCATATTCAATTTGTGAACCACTATAACCCCCAGATCCTTCTCAGCAGTCCTACCACCTAGCCAGTTATTCCCCAGTTTGTAATTGTGCATTCAATTTTTCCCTTCCTAAATGAACTACTGAGGAAACTGTTATGTATTCACATATATGTAAATGTTTTCCTTTAGAGATTTGGTGTGGCTCTCATTCTATCAGAGACTTAACTCCCATGTAGAGTCCTGAACAGACTAAACTTTGGTCTGTACTACAGCAGAGAGGTGAGCTGAGGTACAGGCAGGGGGGGGAAATATACCACCTGTCATTAGCATATTGATTTCCCCAAACCCGTTACACCAGCCAGAGCCTCCTGGTTGAGGCAAGAGTAGGAGGTAGGTTGAAGTAACTGGTGGCTACTAAATTTTGCACTTTCTCTACAAATGTGGCTGATATCCATCCTAGGGGTAGGCTAGGTGACATGTAATCTCTGTTTCAGTTAGCAAAGGTTTTTGGGATCAGAGGTGCTGTATAAATACAAAATATTACATGAATGTGTGTCCGTACACCAGCCCATTTGACAAAGGCCACTAGCCATCAGATGTTAGTGGCCTGATCTAAAGCCCACTGAAGTCAATGATAGTCTTTCCACTGACTTCTGTGGGCTTTGGATCAGGCCCTAACTTGAACATGATCCAGTCCAGGGGTAAGAGGCTCTGTATCTCATTACTAATCTCCTGAACCATCCTGTCTCCCCACCAGATTTATTGCAAAAAAATAATCTTGTCCTCAGTCTGACTAAACTGGCAAACATCCCAGCAAAAGTGCCAAAAAGCCCTGAGTGTCTGATGTGACTAATGTCTCTACTAATGTCCCCTTAGCCACAATACCTTTACCATAGCAATTGCTGCAGCATATGATTTACATCCATCCTTGAGATTCCTGAAAACTTACGGTGACGTCATGTTTAAAGGTCTTGGAAGGAAGAAGTGCTTATACTGCTGATGGCTATGTAAGTTCATGTGTCTCATAAATCTGATGCTGAAGTGTGTTTTTGTCAAAATCAGAGAGTGCCACACACAAGCTGAGGTCTCTCTGCTGAAATGACGCAAATCCTAAATCTTATTTTGATGCAGACAGCTAGCGAGAACACAACTTCCCTGCATTCTTATCCTCCTACAGAACTTGAAGTGGGGATTCTGAGTCACAGCACAGGAGATCATGCCTACACTACAGCCCGTGTCCTTGTTAGTGCTGCCATCAGCTTGAAGGACAGATCAAAGGTGTAACCTGATCCTCTCTCTAGCAGAGGACTAGGGTTTTAGCATCTTTGTTGACTTTGTTTTTACACATATATACATATATCTGGGCCAGCCTGTTGTTTCACAATGTCCTCCCCCTCTTCCTGCCCCCGCACACACACACAGTTGCTGCCTCTGTCCCACCTCACCCATGCTATTCAATTCAGGCCTTATGGAGGAACTACAGAGATACTTCCAAAGGGCTGGTAGAATGAAAAATGAGGCAGCACTCACTCTTCTATGCTCCCTCCACCAGATATACCATTTCTCTTTCCTTCCACTTCTATGACTGAAGAGAATGATAGAGGTCTGAGTAACTATGGTGGAAAATCTGTTGGTGAGCAGCCTGCCTCTGAAATCTTAGCTCCTTCCCCTATGAGCTTCAAACCATAGGGCTACACTTGGAATGGTACAGAGGGGCCTAGCACTGGTCCCATGTACTGAGGGGAATGTCACCTTCAATGCATAGGCTGCCAAAGATGAAGGGCTAGATTCTGACTATATGCCTGCAGAAGGGTAATTACTCATCCTTAAAGCCCTCAGTGGGCTACCCAGAGCTTGGGTCTAGGTATGAAGGAGAAAGCAAGACTGCTTTCCTGTTTTCCTGTTGGAGCAGGTGGGCAGAGAGTGGGTGGGGAAATAGGTGAAGCCTTGCCCATTGGCCAGTGCAGCAGGGGGAGTAGTTTATTAGTACAGGTCTATACCAGCAGGAAATTACTACCCCCTGGCACTCCCCTCAGGAACAAGAAGGAAGCAGGGGATAGAAACTGTGACTCAGACAGGTGTCTCTGAGGCACAATGCCTCCAGGGACTGACTACTCCTGGGTTGATGCCGCTTATGCATCACCCTTTGCTCAGAGCAAAGCCTAAAATCAGGATCTAGCCTGAACAGGAGATGAAATAGCGATCAAATTAAGATGAATTGCATTAAAAGCCATTTCTTGTCTGGTATTTTGATTCAGAGCTGTAATTTGTGGCATTCTAAGTCTTCTAAATGGCCTCCTCCCTTAAGAAAGTAACTAACGCCCAGTGGCTAGGAACTATGAAGACAGCTCTGCATGCTAATATCAAGATGTCTACTCCCTGCAAGATCCTCTCTGGGACCAAGGCTTAAGGATGTTATGTTTAGGGGATGCTTTTAAAACTGTAGTAAAAACTGTGGTTACATTGAATCTCTCTGTTAGTGAATCCGTCAAGGAGGGAGTTGCAGAGGTTAGTTTAAGGGTAGAGCCTACTGCTTTAAGGGGATTGTCCACTCCAGGTGCAGAATCATTTGGGAGAGATAAAAGGAGCCAGGGAGAGGATTGTCTGCGATCAGTACCATTCAGACTCTCATCCAATGTAGTCAGTATAGAGGGGCAGAGACATTGCTGGTAATGCAGGGTAAGAAATGACTAATTTATTATTATTAATAAAATGGGTATTGTGGTAGCACCTAGAGGTCCCAAGTGAGATCAGGGCCTCATTGTGCTAGGCACTGTACCTACACAAAGAAGGCCCTGCCCAAAGACTTACAGTCTAAATACATGTGACAGCCACAGGGTGAAAAAAGCATTATCTCCTTTTTTACATGTGGGGAACTGAGGCACAGACCGATTGAGTGACTCGCCCAGGGTCACCCAGGAAATCTGTGGCAGAGTCAGGAATTGTATCAGATTTCCTGAGTCCCAGTCTAGTGCCTTAATCCGAAAACGATCCTTCTGAAACTAGCAATAAGAGCTGACTTCATGGGCTCTTCCATGATGATAAAAAACTCAGTCTCCTCTTAATCAGGACCCAGACAACAGGCTAGCCAACAAGGTATCCCAGTTAAGAACACTCTATTATAGTAACAAGGCTGTAGGGATCAATTAGTTAATGGTTGTTTCATGTTTTGCAGTGATGAAATTATCCAAGGATAAATAGTAGAGTACTGTATATAAATAAGGTACATTGGCTTACAGGGATTGATTACGATCACACCCTTGAAAACTTGCCAAGTTTTCCTTTGCTAATGAGATATTACCTTAGTATTTGCAGCTTTCCCTGGTATTTCCCCGTTCCTACAACCTGAATACTTTGAACATTACAGATGCTGAAGTAAAGTTATTCAGTGTAATTATCAAAGACAATTGGTAACGTTTTAATGGCAACTCTTGTACATAAGTGTAAATCTCTTGCTTTCAAGGGGTCAAACCTTTGTCACAAAATGTAATTTGACCCATTATTATGAGGGTAGATGAGAATCACGCTGAAAGTCTTTTTACAGTATTTTTCAGGCTACTATAGACTTCAGAGCCTGATTCTGCTATCTTTACTCACATGGAATAGTTCATTACTCCACAAACAGTCCTATTGATTTGAACAGGGCTAGTAAATTATTATTCAGATTGATTTAGGGTGTTAGAAAATTGGGCCCTAAATGGTTCTAGCATGCCTTTCAAAAGCCATTTAACTTTTCACACTCAGATGTTCTTTTATATGAAAGAGTACAATGGTATAAAAAAGGTATACAATGGAATAAACTGAAACACAAAAGATATTCGATACTAATCCATCAGTTCATCATTATGGTGTTCTACAGACCCAAATACATATGAAAAGAACCCCTAGGCAGCAGTCTTTGTTGTAAAGTATTCTGTTAACAGTGCTTTGAATACAGTCCCAAACTTAGGCTGACACTGCAGGAGAAAGGCTTTGAGTTTTGATCTATGCAAACTAATCTATTGAAGCAAGCAGTGGGAAAGGATTATTCTGTATAAGCAGCTTCATTTGTATTGTTAAACCATATCAGCAAAATAATCTAGTTGCTATTATTTCCTAGACTCCTTACATGTGTGAGGGTGAAATCCCTCAACTTGATTCCAAGTATGATATTTGATTGCTTAATGTGATACAATGAAGCCTTCAGTTTATCTTTAATGACTCCTTTACCTATAGAACATTCTGTTTTGGTGCTCTCTCTCCTACAAGTTTTCAGAACTGGCTAGAATTATAGGGAGAGATCAATACTATAGATATAGCTCTGTGCAAAGGATGATGTGTAAACTGCTTCACCCCAGGAGTAGCTGTGGGAGGCACTGGAATTCAGAGACAAGCTTCTAAGTTGCTATTCCTCTCCTGCTTTGTTCTTGCTTTTGGGATGTATCCTAATTTATTACAACCTCTGCACCAACTCAGCTGTGCTGGCCACATGTAGGGAGCTACAGTCAAGGCTCTACCCATTCCTAGGCCATTTCCTAGCCACCTGCTCTGGACAAGTACCCTTGATTACTGCTATGTATCCAGATACAAAGTCTATCTAGTCACATAGAAGTGTAAAGGAGATTCTTACTGTCCTGTGTGTTTGTCTAGTGTGAGTCACAATCTAGCCCATCACGATTTTTCTTTAATTAGTATATATTAACATGAATGCATTATTGTCTCTTGAATTAAACTGCATTGTGATGGAGTTACTTTTCTGTTTAGAAACCTCATATGATCCTTTTAAAAGTTTTGTGCATGTGAGTGACAGTATTCAAAAATATATCTGACACAATTATTTCTTTGGGAAAAAAAGAAATAATGGAGAGAAAACCACATTAAAAATCTCCAAGTTAGGCTAACTGTACTGCGTAGGCCTAGGACATTAAATAGAATAACTGACAATGTTGCCACTCCTCAGGGTTCTAAAATATTAGGAAACATTGGAAATACTGGGCTTATTCTCACTGGAAAAGAGGAGGGTTAATGGAAGTGACCTAATCGAAGTTTTCATGATTAAGGAAATGATATTGGGCCTGCATGGGAGCTTTGCTTGAGTAAGGACTGCAGGACACAGATCACTCAGTAGAGACTCATACTGATAGGAGGTTAAAAAGCTAGAGGATGTAAGATAAAAATTAGGAAACTCTGGAATAAATAAGAAAATCAGGCAGAATTCATTCACACCAAAGATAAGCATATGGAACAGGGTGCTGGAAAAGGTAACCTGAAGGTACAAATGAATTCAAGAGATTTGCATTTGTTTCTAGAGAATGAGGGAATTAAGGAGCATGATGGAAGAGCACAATGTTGGGATTAAGGTAAACTAAAAATAGGCAAGTATATTGCACTGGACAGTCTTTTCCTGTTTCTGAAATTTATTGTCACTGTTAGCACTGGTTGGTCTGCTCCAAGCCTTAATGGCCCAGGAAGGTTATGGGTCTATTACAGGAGGGGATGGGTGAGGTTCTGTGGCCTGTGATGTGCAGGAGGCCAGACCAGATGATCACGATGGTCCCTTCTGACCTTAGTCTATGAATACAATGCTGGCGCCTTTCCCCATCACAGTGAAAGGCTCCAGCAGTGAGGGGAAGGGGAGTCTGCCAGTCCCTTTCTCCACTGTCTCACTCTTGCCAGAGCCTTTCCCCACTGCTGGATTCTTTCACTGCAGTGGGGAATGACTCCATCAGCCTTGAGTGTGTAAAGTACATACCATAGGGTTCAGGCATGTAGGGCACTCTACTCTGCTCTACTCATCTAAGAAGTGCCTCACCATTTACACTGCTATTTATACCCATGCTAGCTGTGTCAAACTCTATAGGCCACCACAAGTGTAGATTTACCCTGGGTCTCCTCTATCTTTATTTGTCATCATGGTGCTGACAAAATTATGTAGAAGCTGAAGAGATCTCCTTATCTTAAAATGTTTTATTCAATTTGCCTCAACATTTCAAAAAGATCCTAATTGAGGACAAGATCTTGCATGTGAAATTTTTGTGTGTATTGGTTTAGTGTTGGCAAAGTTAGTGGGCAGTTAAAATGAGACTTATAATGGAAAGCTAGCTGCTAACTGTCTCTCCAATATAGATGGTACAAGAGTATTAATTAATTCATGTTTGTTAAGTACTTGAGAACCTATGATGAAAGATTCTATAGAAATGCAAATATTATAATTATAAATTCTTTATGAGCTCATATGTTTTGCCTTAGAGGCACAGTCTCATCCTGAGGTGTGTAGTTATATACGTAAATCTCTGAACATTATGATGAAAATATACCTCAAAGGGCCTGACCCTTCCTTGTGAGCTGTCATTCCGCCCACCAAACTCCCTTTGACTGCACTCAGTTCTGCACATGGAACAGCTGTAGGACTGGGCACTGCGTTCGTGAAATGAAAAGACCCTTGTATGCCTACTGGCATTACAATGAGGCAAGCTTTTATTTTCATTTAATACAAATTTTCCTGTAGCTCCTATTTTAGTCTGTCTTACTAATAGAGGAGATGAGATCAGGCCACAAAATTCAGATCTGGATTTTGACCACCCCTAAGCTCATGGTATTCAGAGTTTTGGTTCGACTGGCAATATAAAGACATCCTAACTCCATTTAAGTCAAAGGGAGTTTTATAACTGACTTAAATTGAACTAAAATTTCACCCATAAGCTATTTACAAAAATTGAATCCATATCCTGGTTTAAAATGTGAACAACTCCCCAAGTGTGGGGCATTCAGCTCTGGGATTTTGCTTCAGGCCCATCTCCAGCTAATAATATTGAATGAATGTAAAACAGGAAATGAATTGGGCCTATGGATATTGTATAGTTAAAGCTACTTATAGAAAATTGTAATTTACATGCCTCATTGTTTGAAAATGCTTTACATGTTTTATGAGTGAGTGTCATTTGGTGATTTCAGTTAGTTATTCTCCTTTAGACTCATTTTCTTGCTTTTTAAGGGGCTAATTCTGCCCTTACGTTCTGCCCAATAACTCTGCTGGGGCTGGTGAACTCCATGCAGTTAAGTGGGGGGCTGTTTGTGGAGAGGGAAGAGAGCTGCTCCACAGAAGTTACTCCAGCTTAATAACACCCATCTCTACCTTTGGGTCCCAAGGCATCATAATAGTTATTTAGGGTCAGGTTCTGAGAGCTTTACCCATGCTGAGTAATTCCTCACTCTGCGTGAACCAGTATTGAATGATTGCGGTTGCCTTTGGAGTAAGGTGCTACTCAGCATAAAGGCATACTCAGACTCTGACCATCAGTACTGTGTGATAAAAGCATTGCACATCAGATGCCACTCACCCCAACTGACTTCAGTTACTGTCTACCAGAAGAAGTATGGTCTGTCGGTCTGAGCATAGCAGTGATGTGCTGGCAGAATTTTCATTCAGACCTTTTTTTATCTCTGTTCCTGATATAGGTATCATTCCTCTGTTCATGTATATAAAACAATCCATCAATTCCTTACTCTTTCCCCTTAGTCAAATGCATTAGTACCATACTATATCCTGAGCCTCAGATTTCAAACTGATGGTATCACTTGAATTAACCGGGCCTTCTTGTCTTTGACATCAGTGGGAATTTTGTCATTGATTTCAATGGGAGTAAGATGAGGTCCATTGTTTGTCAGGATTTGAAGCACTATAAAGAGCCTCAGCATTATTATTATAATAGTACTGAAGCCAAATCTTGAGGTTCAGAGTGCCCCAGTGAGGTTCTGAGCTCCTTTAACACCTAACCAAACGAAGGCTGAGGGGAGATATGATTGCTCTCTATAAATACATCAGAGGGATAAATAACTTAAATAACTCCTCTCCCTTCCTGGTAAGTGTGAGTGCTGACAGAAGAACAAATGGATATAAACTGGCCATCCACAAGTTTAGGTTTGAAATTAGATGACGGTTTCTAACCATCAGAGGAGCGAAGTTCTGGAACAGTTTTCCAAGGGGAACAGTGAAACCTAACTGGCTTCAAGACTGAGCTTGGTAAGCTTATGGAGGGGATGATATGATGGAATGCGGGGCGGTCCATCAGTGACTGCTGATAGCAAAACCTCCCAACAGCTGGAGATGGGACACTAGATGGAAAGGGCTCTGAGTTACTACAGAGAATTCTTTCCCAGGTATCTGCCTAATGAGTTGCCCGCATGCTCAGGGTCTCATTGATAGCCATTTTTGGGGTCAAGAAGGAATTTTCCCCCCAGGTCAGATTGCAGAGACTCTGGGGGGTTTTCGTGCTCCTCTGAAGCATGGGGCTTGAGTAACTTGCAGGTTTAAATTACAGTAGAACTTCAGAGTTACGAACACCAGAGTTACAAACTGACCAGTGTGACACTCTGTACCTCGGGGGGAACACCCTGCACCTCCATGTTCATCCTTATAATATGATTGTGTGGTATCCAATGCAAAGTATGTCATGTCGGGTGTCTTCGGAACAGGGCCGGCTCCAGGCACCAGCTTGTCAAGCCGGTGCTTGGGGCAGCCGCTCCGGAGAGGGGCGGCACGTCCAGGTATTCAGCGGCAATTCGGCGGACGGTCCCTCACTCCGCCTTGGAGTGAAGGACCTCCCACCGAATTGCCGCTGCAGATCGCGATCGCGGCTTTTTTTTTTTTTTTTTGGCTGCTTGGGGCGGCCAAAACCCTGGAGCCGGCCCTGCTTCGGAAGGCTCATGATGCACTGAGCATTGTTGTTATAGTAATGTTATAGGTTGTAATTTCGTGTATATAGTTATGAGGCTAAAAATGTGTCTTCTGGGCTTAAAACTCTCCAGGAGCAGAGGGGCAGTTCACACCTCATCCGAGCATGTATGAGACAAACCCAGCCCAGCCTCACAGGAACAAAGGACACTGGCCTAGGCAGCGACAAAGGATCTGTTGGACTCTCGAGTAAGTCACCCCCCTTCCCTTGGTCAGTTTGGGACTATTATGAGGTAATGCTCACCTGACTCTGAAGGGGTGGGCAAAACCAAGGGGGAAGAAAGAACTTGATAAAAGGGAGATACGTTTGCTATGCTCTCTCTCTTCCACCTACGTCTACAGACACCACCACCAAGCAACTGAAGCACTGAACAAAGGGGCGAGTCTGGCTGAAGGGCAACCAGCCAGCCTGTGGTGAGAAGCATCGAAGTTTGTAAGGGCACTGAAAGTGTTAAAATCAGCTTAGAATATGTTTTGCTTTTATTTCATTTGACCAAATCTGACTTCTTGTGATTTGACTTATAATCACTTAAAATCTATCTTTTGTAGTTTATAAATTTGTTTGTTTCTTCTACCTGAAGCAGTGCGTTTGGTTTGAAGCATGTCAGAGACTCCCCTTGGAATAATAAGCCTAGTACATATCAATTTCTTTGTTAAATTGACGAACTCATATAAGTTTGCAGTGTCCAGCGAGCATAACTGGACACTGCAAGACGGAGGTTCCTAGGGTTGTGTCTGGGACTGGAGATATTGGCTAGTGTCATTCGGTTGCACGATCCAAGCAGCGGCTGGCTAAAAGTGCTCACTCACATAGCTGGGAGCAGCTTACATGCTAGAGGCTGTGCAGGGAACAACCCAGGAGTGGGGGTTCTCACAGCAGAGCAGGGTAAGGCTGACTCCCAGAGTCGAGGATTGGAGTGACCTAGCAGATCACTGGTCCAGATAACACCAGGGGACTGTCACAACCAATCAACCACACACCACAATCAGGCAGTAACAGAGACAAAAAAAAAAGAGCAAATACAGTACTATAGGCGCCAACTTTGTGGGTGTTCCAACTCTGGAGCACCCCTGGGGAAAAAAATGGTGAGTGCTGAGCACCTGCTGGCAGCCACCCTATCAGTTGCCCCCCGCAGCACCTCCCGCCCGCCGGTGGGCCCCGCGGATCAGCGCCTCCCTCTCCCTCCCCTTGCCTCCTGCCTGCCACCAAGAGCTGTTTTGCAGCATGCAGGAGGCTGGGAGAGAGGAGGGAGGAGCGGGGATGCGGTGTACTTGGGGGAGGGGGCAGAACTGGGCGGGAAGAGGTGGGCGGGACAGGGCAGGGGCGGGAAGAGGCAGTGCAGGGATGGGGCCTTGGGGGAAGAGGTGGAGTGAGGGCGTGGCCTGGGACAGAGCTGGGGGTCAAGCAATTAAGGAAATTTGGCTCCGGAGTACAGTACAGTACTGTGTTAAATGTAAACTACTAAAAAAAAGGAACATTTGGAAAAAAAATTGACAAGGTAAGGAAACAGTTTTTGTGCTTGTTTCATTTAAATTAAGATGGTTAAAAGAAGTATTTTTCTTCTGCTTAGTAAAGTTTCAAAGTTGTATTAAGTTAATGATCCATTGTAAACTTTTGAAAGAACAACCCTAATGTTTTGTTCAGAGTTACGAACATTTCAGAGTTACGAACAACTTCCATTCCTGAGGTGTTCGTAACTCTGAGGTTCTATTGTAGTGTAAATAGTGAATTCTCTGTAACTGGAAGTCTTTAAACCATGATTTGAGGACTTCAGTAACTCAGCCAGAGGTTAGGGGTCTATTACAGGAATGGGTGGGTGAAGTTCTGTGGCCTGCAACATGCAAGAGGTCGGACTAGATGACCACAATGGTCCCTTCTCACCTTAAATCTATGAGTCTACTGAGTTCAATACTCCGCACCTGACAGAATCAGGTCCATTATAGTTACACATATATGATGGTGTCAATTTTGTTTAATAGGGATATTTTATCTATGAGCATGAGTGAGTGAAAAACGAATCATCCTTCAGTGGCATGAAATTGTTGCTGTATCAAGACAAAGCCTTTGCATCTGAAGAAGTGAGGTTCTTACCCACGAAAGCTTATGCTCCCAGTACTTCTGTTAGTCTCAAAGGTGCCACAGGACCCTCTGTTGCTTTTTGCTGACCCCTGACACTCATCAGTGAATGATGCAATTTGAATGTTTTAGAACAGCAATCTGCTAACAAAGACAAATTAAAAAAATAAAACTGCACTGCTGCTATTGAACTTTAAGCAAAAGTTTCCAGTTACATCAGAAGTCTCTCTGATACTTGATCTCCCTCAGACTTCCTGCCATTGCCAGCAGCTATGTCAGTTCGTCTCTGACTCTCAGATCTACGTCACATTTGTAGCAAGGAGAGGAAAGAAATAGAATTCAAACCATATGAAAATATGCTAAAAAAAGAGGGAGAAAATACATTGAATTGTTAGGCATGTTGGACTTGAATTTCATTGAGCCACGTTAGTATTTCTATTTGCTTAGGGACAGACATGGGTGTTGCCCCTCCTCCTGAAGATTTGCCTTATGCAATAGCCAGGCACAATGGCAGTGCAGGGAACAGTGCCTGCAAGAACTGGATCCTGGGTGTACCTCTGGGGTACACATTAGTTCAAAGGAGGCAGGGAAAAGCAAGAGGAGGCAAAACCATGGTCCTGTACCCCTTTCTAAGGGCTGGTCCACACTAACCCCCCACTTCGAACTAAGATACGCAACTTCAGCTACGTGAGTAACGTAGCTGAAGTAGAAGTATCTTAGTTCAAACTTACCGCAGGTCCACAAGCGGCAGGCAGGCTCCCCCGTCGACTCCGCGTACTCCTCTCGCAGAGCAGGAGTACCAGCGTTGATGGCGAGCACTTCCGGGATCGATCCCAGAAGATCAATTGCTTACCGCCGGACCCAGAGGTAAGTATAGACGTACCCTAAGTCAGCTCGGTGATTGCAGCCTTGTACTGCCCCACTGCCCCCTATGAAGCTTGTGATAAGATGGCTCCATCCCCACCCGCCAAAGCAGGGCTGTGTTTAAATCCTCACACAATGTAGCCCAGAGGGGAAGGATTCTCTTCTGCATTTTACACAAAGGTTTGGGACCCAGGAAATCCGATTTCTATTCCCACATTTGCCACAGACTTTGTGTGTGACCTCGAGTAGGTCACTTAATCTCTCTATGACTCAATTTCTCTGTCTGTTTAAATTGAACTATTTACTAGGGTATCAAACGATTAAAAAAATTGTGATTAATCTGTTAAAGAATAATAGAATACTTTATTTATTTAAATATTGTTGATGTTTTCTACATTTTCAAATATATTCATTTCAATTACCACACAGAATACAAAGTGTACAGTGCTCACTTTATATTATTTTTGAGTACAAATATTTGCACAGTAAAAAACAAAAGAAATAGTTTTTTCAATTCACCTAATACAAGTATTGTAGTGCAATCTCTTTATCATGAAAGTTGAACTTACAAATGTAGAATTATGTACAAAAACATAACTGCACTCAAACATAAAACAATGTAAAATTTTAGAGCCTGCATGTCCACTCCGTCCTACTTCTTGTTCAGCCAATCGCTCAGACAAACAAGTTTGTTTATATTTGCAGGAGATAATACTGCCCCCTTCTTGTTTACAATGTTACCTGAAAGCGACAACAGGTGTTTGCATGGCACACTTGTAGCTGGCATCACAAGATATTTACATGCCAGATGCTTTAAAGATTCATATGTTCCTCCTTCATGCTTCAACCACACTTCCAGAGGACATGCGTTCATGCCGATAACGGGTTCTATTTGATAATGATCCAAAGGAGTGTGGAACAATGCATATTCATTTTCATCATCTGAGTCAGATGCCACCAGCAGAAGGTTGATTTTCTTTTTTGGTTGTTCGGGTTCTGTAGTTTCTGCATCGGAGTGTTGCTCTTTTAAGACCAGAAAGCATGCTCCACACCTCGTCCCTCTCAGATTTTGGAAGACACTTCAGATTCTTAAATCTTGGGTCGAGTGCTGTAGCTATCTTTAGAAATCTCACATTGGTACCTTCTTTGCGTTTTGTCAAATCTGAAGTGAAAGTGTTCTTAAAACGAACATGTGCTGGGTCAACATCTGAGACGGCTATAACATGAAATATATTGCAGAATGCGGGTAAAACAGAGCAAAAGACATACAATTCTCCCCCAAGGAATGCAGTCACTAATTTAATTAACTCATTTTTTAAACAAGCATCATCAGCATGGAAGTACCCTGTTTCCCCGAAAATAAGACAGTGTCTTATATTAATTTTTGCTCCCAAAGATGCGCTAGGTCTTATTTTCAGGGGATGTCTTATTTTTCAATGAAGAAGAATACGGTACACATTTTTTGTTGAACAAAAAAAAGTAAATTTATTACCTGTATACGGTACAGTAGTAGTGGTCATCACAAACCAGCATAACCAGACAAACTGTGAATCCTACGGTATCAAGAATTTCTTGTTACTACCATTTCCATGTACAACAATCTATGGTACATTTACTGATACTGATATTTACTGGTATGAACACACAGTAAGATTTATTCAATGACAGTCATGTCATCATCTTCTGGAACATCATCATAACAATCCAAACCCTGAATTTCCTGGTGAATTTCTTGTGACTCCATTTCTTTCAGAATCAGTGGGCCAAATCTCTCATGTTTAGCAATAGCACTGTCCTTAAATGAGTACTTCTTGTCAAGGTAGCCTGCTCATAGTGCATTTGCAATGCAACTGTCAGTGATTTTCTCCCATGAATTCTTCACCCAAGTCACAACCTCTTGCAGTTTAGGTTTCACAAAGTTTCCACGCTGATTTCTCTCCATTCTATTTTCAATGTAGTCGTTAATTTCCATGCGCAAATTGTCCTTGAATGGCTTGTTTATTGCAATATCAAGAGTCTGGAGATTGGCCGTCATTCCTGCGGGAATCATTATTTGATCTATTTTTCTTTCGTGAAGAAATTTCTTCATGTCTTTAGCGCGGTGAGTGCTGGCTGCATCCCAGACTAGCAGACCTCTTTGGCTCCCTCGCATAACAAGCGGCAGCATTAAATCGACCCACTTCCTTATAACTGCTTGTGTGGCCCAGGCTTTTTCAGTTTCAAGAATAAAAATGCCCGAAACACGTTCAATCTTTTCCTTCTTGCCCTTAGAAATGATTAAAGGTGGGATTTTAGTGCCATCCAGACGAATTGCCAAAATACAGGTAACACGTGCACTTTCGTAAGCAGTGGAGGGAATGTACACTGAGGAGACACCCCGCTGTTCAATTGTTGTTTGAGATGATTGGCCCATAAACACTGCAGTTTCATCCATAGCAATCATGTTGGAAAGATTGTATTTAGAGAAGTCAGCATCATCAATAAAGGACTTGAATGCAAGTGCTCGCTGAATAACTTGAGCATCTTCCAGCCTAAACAGTGTTGTTGATCTTCTTAAAGACAGTTCACTTCGCTGAAGGAAATTATCCAGCCAGTGTTGTGATGCTTTGAAGTCTTCGGGGGCTATGTCAAACTGTGGTGCCATTGCAAGGGCAAATTCTTGAATCTGAGCCCTATTCACAACCAAAGCCTTTGCTCTCCTGTCAACAACCCATTCACAGATTAGGTCTTCCAGCTCGGAAAATAATGGTTGCCGACCTGATCCACACTTGCGCTTTTTAGCATTTCCCTTGTCCACTTGTTCAATGAGGTTACCGTACTCTGCTCGCCATTTTCGGACCAATCGGATATTCAACATCTTCTCTTTGCAGAAAGCAGTAAGATTTTGGCCCCAAGAGTCTTCCACGATTCCTTGCTTGTACTCCATGGAGTAGCTCTTTCTTTTTGCGCTCATGTCTAGGGGTAAAAATATACCAGCACTGTTTACCAGTATTTCTTGTATCAGCAGAAAAGCAGTCACCCCCTAAAGTGACACACTGGATCAGAGTGGGGATTGAAATGGGGGGATCACTTAAAATGACACAGGGGGGATCAGAGGGGGGAATCAATAAAAATGGCACAGGAGGATCAGAGGGGGGATTACCATTTTAGAACCTCCTGTGCCATTTTGATTCCCCCTTTCTGATCCTCCTGTGCCGATTTGATTCCCCCCCCCTCAAATCCACCATGTGTCATTTTAAGTCATTTTAAGCCCCCCTTCCCCCACCCCTGTGCCAGTGGACAGTTTAGTCTCTCCCCCCTCCCACCTTCACCAGACATCCCCCCCACACCTCAGTCACCCCTGTGGCGGCGAGATAACACACAATGTGCCCGACTCCTGTGTCTGGCAGCGGCGGCACGGGCTCTCTGACGGGCGACGTTCCCCTGCGCAACATCAGGGACGTCGCTCGTCATCCAGAGAGCCCGCCGCAGCTCACTGATTTGAAGAGACCTCGCACTGCCTGAACAGCTGCGGCCAATCAGTGAGCTGTGCGGCGGTGCCTGCCGCTACCGTACGAGAGTCTAGAGTCAGATGCCTTATGTTCGGGGGGTACCTTACGGTATGTTCGGTGGATGCCTTATTATCGGTGGATGCCTTATTATCGGGGAGGTCTTATTATCGGGGGGATGCCTTATATTACAACGAGAGGCAAAACTGTAAGTAGGCCTTATTTTCGGAGGACGTCTTATTTTCGGGGAAACACAGTATGTCCTCTGGAATGGTGGCTGAAGCATGAAAGGGCATACAAATGTTTAGCTTATCTGGCACATAAATTCCTTGCAAGGCTGGCTACAAAAGTGCCGTGTATTTTAAATGCCTGTTCTCACTTTCAGGTGACATTGTAAATAAGCAGGCAGCATTATGTCCTGTAAATGTAAACAAACTTTTCTGTCTTAGCGATTCGCTGAACAGAAATAGGACTGAGTGGAATTGTAGGTTCTAAAGTTTTACATTGTTTTGGTTTTTTGAGTGCAGTTATGTAACAAAAAGAAATCTTCATTTGTAAGTTGCACTTTCATGATAAAGATATTGCATTATGGTACGTGTGAATTGAAAAACGCTTTGTGAATTGAAAAACACTCATTTTTACAGTGCAAACATTTGTAATAAAAATAATAAAATAAAGTGAGCACTGTACATTTTGTATTCTGCGTTGTAATTGAAATCAATATATTTGAAAATGTAGAAAAGCATCCAAAATATTTAATAAATTTCAATTGGTATTCTGTTTAACAGTGAGAAAAAAAGTGCGATTAATCGCGATTAATTTTTTAAATTGCGATTAATTTTTTTTTTAGTTAATCGCATGAGTTAACTGCGATTAATCGACAGCCCTAATATTTACCTTATCTCATGGGGTCTTGGACAATTTAATTTCTTAATGTAAAAGCACCATGAGAGCCTCAGATGGAAAGCATTACAGAAGTATTGCTATTCACACCAAAGTCTAACATCCTTCACCAGAAACAAAATTGAGTATTTCCCAGTAGAACACTTCCCCTGCAAGCTACCCTAGTTCCAGCTACATACACTTACTCTTCTGCTAGCCCATACATTATATTACATTATTATTATTGTTATTATTATCTATACCAGTGGTTCCCAAACTTGTTCCGCTCCTTGTGCAGGGAAAGCCCCTGGCGGGCTGGGCCGGTTTGTTTACCTGCCGCGTCTGCAGGTTCGGCCGATCGTGGCTCCCAGTGACCATGGTTTGCTGCTCCAGGCCAATGGGAGCCACTGGAAGCGGCGGCCAGTACGTCCCTCAGCCCGCGCCGCTTCCCGCAGCCTCTATTGGCCTGGAGCAGTGAACCGCAGCCACTGGGACCGCGATCGGCCAAACCTGCGGACATGGCAGGTAACCAAAGCGGCCCAGCCCACCAGGGGCTTTCCCTGCACAAGCAGCGGAACAAGTTTGGGAACCACTGATCTATACAAAGCCTAAAAGTATGCTTGGTGCCTTACAAAACCAGGCAAGATCCTTGCCCAAAGATCTTACATTCTAAGATTAGTCAAAACACAACCAGAAGATAGCAAAAGGAAGAGACGGGGTAGAGGAAGGGGAACATGATAAGAATGTATGGTAGCGTATGAAATACATTCTTCTGCCACAACAGCATAAACTTCCTCTTCTGCCAGACAACAGTGGACCATGTAACTATTAAATCTAATGTAGTCTCTAAGGCCTTATGGAAGTTGGGAAGGCTCCGTGTCAATATCCCCATGGGATCCCATATGACGTTGGGTCTGCTCTTCAGACTCAGGTTTTGGACTGTCACCAAGTTTGCCAATGCTTCTGTTTCTATCGTAAGCAGCATATTACAAGTTCTTGTTATCTTCAGAACACTTTTCTAAGTCTTTTGACAGCTTGTCCACTGGAGGAAAAAAAGAATAATTGGCAAGCTTCCTTTGTTGTTGACTATTGAGCATGACTGGTAATCTCAGGTTGGCAGCCAGCATTGAGACCCAGGGGATTTTTCTGTGGGAGGACAAAGTAAGAAGCAAAGATTGCATTTTATGACAGTTTGTGTTTCTACATTTTACCAGTTTAGGCCTTCTTCTCATTTATATATTTGAATACTTCCATTTTACTAGTTTAGGCCCCCTTCTCATTTATATACTTGAATACTTCTCCAGCAAAACCTAACCTTCCCCCCAATTCTCCCTTAAAACCAAACACTTTCAAGGGGGTCAAGAGATAATCACCCAGCAAAAAAGTTTTTTTGGAAGGAAATAATGCAATACGTCAAATATTGGAATGCAATTCTAAAGCAGCCAATACAGCATCAGGAGAGCTTAGGAGTGAACCAGCACCTCAGGTAACTACAACCCACTGCTGTTATCTGGACCTCTTTCCCTTGTATCCCTTGAGTTCCCTCGCCAAATATGATTGCATTCCCATGCCCCTTCACATATTCCTGCCTTCCTATCCAGTATAATTGCTACTTAATATTCATTGCCTTTGCTCTCTCATCCAGAGATCAGGTCTCCCTCCATCTAATTACAATTGCTTGTCATCCCCAGTTTCTCTCTGCATTTAGATCATCTAATGAACCTATTAAAATGTGGCCTATTCATCTGTCATAGCATTGATATGCCCCAAGAGGCTCTGAATGGCACACCCATTATAGGCAATATAGCAGAACCTTCTGAGACACATTAGCACAGCTGCTGGTCAGCAGACAATGGCTGGAAAAATAACAGATTGAGGGGCCCGGTGAGGCATCAGTTATGCAACAGGCCAACAATAAATAGAAGTGACCTCAAAAGTTTGGATGCTTATCAAAAATTACTTGAGGTGGGCCCTGCTGCATTCTAAAGCTCAAAGGAGTAGGCCCAAGTTATATCCATGATCATCTCTTTTGGCCTCAGCCTGATGAGTATTTGTTTTCTGACATCACCTGTCATTTAGGGGCCATATTGGGTCAGCAAGCAATTGTACTTTTGCTGTAGTGAGCCCTAAAGTGACACCCCCGTGGCGTCCATCTCAGTCCATCCTTCCTGACTTCTAACACATTAAACAAAATTCCCAGAGATGTTTTCAGCATTACAACTATTCACCCCACATTTTAGGGGGAGGGAGCGGGAGGTTCTGTTAGACATCCCCTGATTGATGATGTTTTGATATATATAATTTTTGTGCAGTACCACGAATGTCTATATGGAAAGGAGCACTTCAAAAATAAATTAATGTTGATGTTTCATGCAGGCTTGATTCCCCCCCCCCTACTTCCTGGATTTAATCATTTATTAAACCTTCCTAAAGTTAAGCATGCGTGTGCACGCACGCACAATTTCAAAACATTCATTTTTGGAGATTTTTTTTTCTTTAGTTGGTTTATTTTTTAACCCACCTCAGTAGCATTCCCAGACCTTTCATTGGCTGCTGCTCAAACTTCTCTTCTGTTTCTTATCTACCTGCTCTTCTAATTATTTTTCTTTATTTTAGTCTGTGACAGGGTGTACCAGGCATTCACTGACCCCTGCTGGAAGCCTCACTCTCTTTTCACACGCTGCCCTAAGAAAGTGTTCTGCTGGAAGAGAAAAGCAGCAAGTTCAGACATCAAGGGGATGCACAGACGCCCTCCTTGGCAGGCGGCAGACCATTGTGGAACCAGGACACAGGGGGGCGCTAGAGAGGAAGAGTCCCTGCGATGCTGTGCCCTGACACAGCTGGGCGCT
The DNA here is from genome assembly GCF_027887155.1 of Malaclemys terrapin pileata. Taxonomy (NCBI): domain Eukaryota; kingdom Metazoa; phylum Chordata; order Testudines; family Emydidae; genus Malaclemys; species Malaclemys terrapin. The sequence goes on along the minus strand of NC_071507.1, from coordinate 178,467,710 downwards.
CTGGTGGTGAGTGCACACTATAACACAATCCGTAAATGGGAATCCTCTGGGATCCTATTCTTCAGCATCACACTCAAAAGACCTCAGGAGAGCTGGGTGCAGCTCCTTCCGCCTTCCAAAGAGGCTCACTCAAGCAATGAGAGACTATCCTTCCTGACTGTGCCTGAGTATCTCTTGCCTTGCATCTTGTGTAAGTCAGTTCCACCTGTGCAAACTGGATGCAAAATGCTACCTGGTTAGCATTTCCCACTCACTTGCACCAATGAGCAGCATTTTACATCAACTTTTCACAGGTGTAACCACTCCTACAAGGCACAATGCAGCAGAGAGTCAGGCCCGCTGCTTCAACAGTACCCCTAACTGACGGCTTGGTGGGCTATCCTTACAATTTGTGGCACCCCATGCAAGAATCCTAACCTGCTTAAGAGGGAGGAGTGAATCTGGGCCAAGTGTATCTTCTCCTTTGTTCTCATTACTTGTCATTTCTATATTTTACTCCTGAAGACAGTGGCAAAACTCTGACTTTAATGAAAACAGGAAAATTAGGGGAATTAGGAAAATGCTCAACACCTGAGCACAGGTCACCCTGATTTGTCTTTTTGTGATAGCAATTACTTGTAGATTTCTTGCTTTTCTTAGAAATAATCAGAGACTTTTTAAAAAAAAATCTGCCCTATGGTTACTAACTTTGGAATCAGTCTTGTATCCACTAAAGAAAATGGCAACACTCCCACTGACACTATGGAAGCAGGATTGTATCCTTTAATTTCATCTGAAAAAAAATGTTTAATCTAGGACTCTTTGAAAATAGGAGCAGAGGGAAAAGAAGTCCCAGTGTAAATATAGTGCCGCTCTGAATGGTAGCAAGGGCAGTCACTCCAGGAGGAAAACATTTTTACTTTTAAAAGGAGCATTATTCATGACAATATATATATATGTGACTTTCCCCCCCTTAATTGTTTGTGTTTTGTTCGTGTTTTTTTTCTAGTAACAAAAAGCCCACCACCAACACACACAAAAAATCAATGCCAGTAATCGAATCCCATGCAAGCAGCCCTACAATAACCAGCCAGTGTACCAGGAGACAAAATAACTCCACTAAGGAAACAGATTTCACTGTCAAGACAACAAGGGGAAAAAATTGTCAAAGTTCTAAGAAGTGTTTTGCATAACATCCTCTAGATGCTGCTACCATTTCCCTTCCTCTGCCTTGTTATGGCTATGGCAGGCATCTCTGTGTACAGATGACAGTTTTGACATACATAGCATGTGTTGAAAAAATATAGGCATATACAGGTTAGCTTTAAGAGATGTTCATCCCAAGTGTAACTCCATCAACTTCAGTGGAATTACACTAAAGATTAATTTGGCCCAGAGTGTCAGCTTTGACTCTGAATTTCCTTTCTTCAGTTGGTGCCAAAAATGTGATGTGTCACTTCATTTTCGGTTTGTGTGTGTGAGTGACTCTGCTCCTATTCAAGTCAATGGAACTTTGCCACTGATTTCATCCTATGTTAGATCATGCTGACTTTATCATTACAATCCCCTTATGTAATACAACAGAAAACTGTGAAACAGATCAGTTAGATAGTTTACATTTTCTTTTGTTTTGCAACTATCAGTGGGGGAAAACTGTCTCTGTTAAATTTAGTTTCACAACAGGTGAGCTAAATCCTGAGATAGGATGAGCAACTCTCAACGAAGTCAAGACAATATTTGGCTTAGCCTTAAACCTCCCCCAAACTACATTTTTAGTACTATATACATTTTTAAGCAACATATACCTTACTCCCCTACTTTTTAAATTAATATTGGGTCAAGTTCAGATATAGTGTTAACAGGGTTGGTGAAGGGTCTGCTTACACCAGAACTGAATTTGGCTGGAGTGCAGGAAGTCATTTTCTTCCATGTACTGCACACTTCAGTTAAAGATTTAGGCCCTGATTCTGCAAAGACACATGTGCTTAACACATGCATAGTCCCGCTATGCAGACTCCTGGCATAAAATATGATCTGATTTAAAAAAAACACACCCACACAAGGAAACAATGTTGTGCAATGTCTTACGTGTGAAATGTATCATAAATGGGTCTAAGCATCATAAGATTAAATAACCAAATTACAAGGTTCAAATCATACACTTTAGAGGGAAAATTAAGTAGCAGCAAAATATTTATTTTCACTAAAGCTAAAATTGTTGGTTCTATAACATTGCAATACAGCAGCTTATTGACAATAATAATTGCATCACACGTCTACTGCATTTTTCAGCCTAAAGGATTGCATATAGTATTGCGAAACTACAACCGCTACTGGGGTGAAAAGTAGCAACAAATGAGTGTACAACACACCAACAGTAGGGGAGGGGACATTTTGGCACAGGAAACCAGGACACACCCCTTCCCCTGTATAAGTCTCTTTGATGATTACTCAGAGACAGGAAGTAAAATTTTCACTCAGGAGCCTAAGTCTGTGAAGTGCTTAAATCCCCTTTGAAATGGGACTTAGGCTCCTAAACCCAGATCCTCAAAGATGCTTAACTCCCACTGAAATCAATGGGAGCTAGAAACCTAAATACAATGAGGATCTGGGCATAGATCACCCAGATGCTTTTGAAAGTTTTAACTGGAACCTGTCTTTAAGGTCTCAAGTGAAAGACAACACATGGTCCTCAATTTATTTACTCTAGAAAGGGAAAAAGGTGAGCTGACCCTCACTGCAGTCGAATCTAAACTGCCCAGCTGAGATTTGAATCTAAATTGATTTTTAAGAGGTTCCCAGTCAATGACCACTGCAAACCGATGAGAACGTCAATGGAAATCCCAGTGCCAGGAAGGGGGGATTGGGAGCTGTCTCAACACGCCAGCTGTTATGAAACCCATCCCGGAAAAGGAGCAGGACGGCAAGAGGGAGCAGGTGGAGGGATTGCAGCAGAGAGGGCAATAGCAAAGGCAGGGGTAGCAGGAGTGGGTGCACAGGAAGGGGAACAGCAGCGAAGAAGCAGGAGCAGAGAAGAACGGGGAGGATGGAAGCACCAGCAGGGAAGAGAGGAGGGGGAGGAGGAGCCAGTGAAAGGTTGCCTGACTGGTCTGGACCCAAGGCCTTAGAACGCGGCCCCTGAGGGGAGGGAGGAGAAGGCGTGGCGCACCCCGTGCGCGTGTTCGAAAACTCTAACGTCACAATAGCGGCCGGCGGCGGCGGCGGCTCCTGCCCGGTCCCAGCCGATCGGGGCTGGTTTGAGCTGGTGCGTTGTCATAGCGACGCCGTCTGGCCTATAAATACGAGCTCTGCTGGCGCTACGGCTTTTGTCAGTCAGTGCTCTAAAGCCGGCCGGCAGCGCCTGTGGCGGCTCCTCCAGCCCGGCTCCTCCTCGGGCGGCGCGTCCACTCCGGCTCCAGCAGCCACCGAGCTCAGCGGGGCCCGTCTCTGAGGAGGAGGCACGGGACTAGGGGGCCGACCGGCTGCCGGGCGAGGCGCTGAACCATGACGGGCGCTGACTGAGGTGAGGGGCCGGGCGAGCGGGGTAGGCAGCCGGCCGGCCGCTGGGGCCACGTGTCTCTCCAGCCCCGGCGGAGGGACGGGCTGGGGGCCGCGCTGCGCAGCGGCGATGAACCAGCCGGAGGCGCAGAAAAGGGGCGTCCCGCGCGGGGCGGTGAGGGGCCGCGGAGCCGGCAGCCGCGCCGGGAGAAGGGGCTGCGCGGTCCCTTGTGAGAGCCGGTCTGGTCCGCCATGGCCTTGCGGGCGCGGCCTCCTCCTGCGCCGCGGGCTTGGCCCCGGATCTCGGCTGCGGCGGGCCCGGCCCGGCCACCGCAACGGGATCGCGCGGTTGAAATGGTACAAAATCGCCCCGGTGGTTGCAGTAGCGATTCCCTCCAAACCAGCGGGCACGTAGACTGCCCGGAATCGCTTACGTGGACGGGGACTTGAAAGTTTTCCTTTATTTTGGCTCCTTTAAATTGGCCCGCAAGTGAATGCCTGAAATCGTCTGCCTTTTGGAAAACATGCGACGCTGTTAATGAGGGGGGCTTTCCTTGGGCCGGGGGATCTCCGTGTAGCTGTTGGTCGTAGTACTTTGGAGCGAAGGAATTAAACATTAACTTGAACTTCTAGGTTTATAGTGCTGGATGTGAACTTTCTCTTTGTGAACTAGGCACCTATGTCAGTACTTCTTGGGGGATGCAGGCCGTGTGTTCATTTAGAAGACTTAATCTGTAAGAAGCTGCATGCAGGAATAGACACTAAAGTGATGCTGCAGACTTCCTGTGTGTTAACTCAAGCATGCGCTGAAACTACCGGTAGAAGAGTTCGGTGATAACATGAAATTATAGCTCTCATTTCCTCATAGTAATGGTTGAAAGAACATTAAGGTTGCAAAGTCAAGATGCGAAAGTTAGGAAATACCATTGCTAAGGTTGCCCGTGCAATCTAAATGCAGCCCCCTTGTGTATTAGGATACAGTTTTAATTACATGATGCACAATTTTTTTCCATAGCTTCCTTGCTTCTTTCAGTGCATATGGCAAACAGGACTCACTAAATGTGACTATTTAGCATTTTATAGCAATTAAAGGGAGCTGGGATTTGAACATAGATGTCAGTTGCACATGATTAAAAATCAGGTTTCCATTTGTCTCAAACTGGGCACCCAGAAAATGAGTACATAATTGACCACCTGTAAAAAGTTTAGTTTAAGTGACTTGCATAGGAACTCTGTGGCAGAGACGGAGAGAGAATCTGCCAATTCTCCAGGGTTGCATTCGGCTGCCTTATTCTTCCAAAAGTCCCCTGCCTCATTTGTTAGACCTTCCAAACTTCCCCTCAGATGAGGCAGCAGTCTTACAGACAGTAGCCTTGTTGACTATCCAACCCCGATTTATTTCCTGTCCATTGAATGAAGGAAGGTTCTGGGAGAGGTGTGAGGCTAATGGTAATTAAAGACCCCCCAATGTATACAGCACTAGGGCATTTCCTGAGTACTAAATTTTGCAGCCATAACCCTTTTAACTTGCGGTGTTTTATGTATTTTCCTAAGAGGTGTGGTGTGTGGGGTTTTTTTTTTTTTTTTTTTTTTTTTTTAAGGTCATGTGGAACCATACCAAGCTCTGCCAAAATCATTATCAAGGTTGGGGGTCTAGTGGTTTCAGCCCTTGTCCCCTGGCATTTGAGTGAGGCTACTTTCTATTCAGTTGCCTGTGTACCTGTGGGGGGGGGAAGCATTGGCAGAACAGGAGAAACCATCTCCTGTCCTCCTTTATTGTCACACCAACTTGGCAGCCATGTGGAGCAATTGCAGGGAAAGGCCTATTCACTCCCTGGTCTGGAACATGTTCTGTAAAAACAATGTTTAGAGAGTTTAGCTGCCAACCTCAGAGTATGTACAGATAGCAATTTTCAGAGTCATAACTTGGCCAGATGTTTGTTGCATATCTAACTACCTGTAGAGTGACTGGAGAGATGAAATGATGAATGGTAGTAAACAGGCATGTTTAAAAATACTTGTGATGTTTTTATATAACTTGCTCTGCTTAGTGTGTACTCTTCAATGTATTCCTGTTTCTAAAGTAGAAAAATGACAATTTCAATAAATTTGATATGGAAGTTAGGGTGTTTTTTTTTGTTTTGTTTTTTTTTTTACATCATTCTTTTTTTTTTTTTTTTTTTCTATGAACAGTTTCAATGCAACATCATACAACTGCTGTACAGAGGACAGAAAACTTGCCTTGATCTATCAAGACTTTGCTTTTCTGAAGCACGTCTTTGGGCGCACAGTTGAAAGAATTTGAACAAAGCTGATATTTCTTAGTTGTCCATGTAAGTTTGTGGATCTTGACTATCGTGTGTGTGTGTGTCTTTGCTAATTTGAATGAACTAACAAATACTTCTTTCGCTATCCACAGTTTGTTGCACTTACACTCTTAGAAACAATGAACAGCTTCAGCAATGAGGAGTTTGACTTCACCTTCCTTGATGAAGGCTTTACTGCCAAGGATATTCTAGACCAAAAAATAAATGAAGTTTCTTCCTCTGTAAGTATGCTAGCAAAACACGAGTGCATTTTCTTAAAATACAATTTTATGTTAACTGTACTCTGTACCATATTTCTAAGTTTTACTTTCTGCTCAAAAAATCCTGTACTGTAACTCTGCAGAACACTGAGCTAGGGGGCATAACTGAAGATGACCTGTTCTGTTTTTTTGTTTTTTTTTTTTCTTGTTTTTTTTCCTTTTAGGATGATAAAGATGCTTTCTATGTTGCTGACCTTGGGGATGTCCTAAAGAAGCATTTCCGATGGTACAAAGCACTCCCTCGAGTAACACCCTTTTATGCTGTCAAATGTAATGACAGTAGAGCTATAGTGAAGACACTTGCTGCCCTTGGTGCAGGGTTTGATTGTGCTAGTAAGGTAAGATCTTCAGTTTTTGATGGTAACTTCATATATGGATGTTGCATACAATCAAAGCTGAAACAACTAGGAGTGTTTCTTGATTGTCAATGCTGCATCTTCACACATTCTGGATGAGATCATCCATTTGTTTGTTTCTAGCTAGTAGTGTATAATCTGTTTCTTCTTTTTCCAGACTGAAATCCAGTTGGTACAGAACATTGGTGTACCTCCAGAGCGAATAATATATGCAAATCCTTGCAAACAAATCTCTCAAATTAAACATGCTGCCAACAGTGGTGTGCAGATGATGACTTTTGATAGTGAAGTAGAGCTAATGAAAGTTGCAAGAGCTCATCCAAAGGCAAAGTAAGGGGTTTTTGGTTTTGTGCATCTTAATAGGCTTAACATGTTTAAAGTCCCCTACCCTGTATTTGCTGTGTGCCTGGGTAACGCACACATTCAGCTTGATTTCTAAGCTTTAACACTAACACAAAACTGGAAGAGAACGCAGACCTTTTTCTGTCCAGATAAACATGTCTGTCAAGTACAGTTTTGTATCCTACTGGCTTACAAAGAACCAAGGACAATACAAACTTGCTTGCATGCTAAATTAGGTCCACCTTTGTTAAGCCAACTTTGCTGTAAAATGTTGTTTTTAAATTTGACTTGCTATAAGTCTCTCAGCGGTTCTCACTGTGGGTTGTTACCCCCAAATGGGTTGCAACCCTGTTTTTAATGGGGTTGCCAGGGCTGGCGTTAGACTTGTTGGGCCTGGAGCCAAAGCCCGAGCCCCTCTGCTTGGGGTCAAAGCCTTTAGAGTTTTAGCCCTGGGTGGTGGGGTGCAGGTTACAGGCCCCCTGCTTGGAGCTGAAGCCCTGGGGCTTTGGCTTTGCCACCCTTCCTACCCCTCCTTCCCAGCCTGAGGTATGAGGCTCGGGCTTTGCCTTTGTTCCTCCACCTAGGGCAGAGGGACTTGGGCAGGCTCAGGCTTCAGCCCCCCTCATGACTAGAGTTTTGTTGTTAGAGGGGGGGTTATGGTGCAATGAAGTTTGAGAACCCCTTCTCTAAGTTACAAACCCCATTCTCCTGACCTGAAACCTATTTCAACCAGATTGTCTGTCTGCTGCTCTAGAAAATCTAGAGTGTTGACACTAAATTGGACACTGTTTCTAGGCTAGTCTTGCGCATCGCAACTGATGACTCCAAAGCAGTGTGTCGCCTGAGTGTTAAATTTGGAGCTACCCTCAAAACTAGCAGACTTCTTCTGGAGCGGGCAAAAGAACTTGACCTTGACATTATTGGAGTCAGGTTAGTAATAATAATATACTTTGATCTGTATATACAAACTGTCAAAACATCCATCTAGAAATATGCATTGTAATCAAGGTCTACATAAATATGTAAATGACTTGCCCGCTCACAAGAACTGACACCTTAATCTGCTACTACATATTACTTTTGTCTAAATAGTTACTTAAATCTTCCAAAAGGCAACTGAGATTTGCATCTGTCTTCCAGTTTCCATGTTGGAAGTGGCTGTACTGACCCAGAGACCTTTGTTCAAGCTATTTCTGATGCCCGTTGTGTCTTCGATATGGGAGTAAGTATGAATTTACTTGCCTAAGAGCATTGCTTCTGGACCACTATTTTATGGTACTGACCATACAACTGACTTGTCAGAATGAAATGCCACTTGAACAAAGTAATGTACAACTTTGGAACCAAAAACTTAAAATAAGAAGCTTTATAACCTTTCCTGTACAGTTAGTATTCAGTGTCATATGGTCAGTTACTTTTTGAATCTTGGTAATCCTTTGATAGTTGACCCAATATTTAAGTTTTGTGGGGGGGAAAAGACTTACTAAATCTTATGACCAATTTAAAAAAAAAAAAAAAACTTTACCAAAAACAATATAGAATCTTAAACATTCCCTGTTCTTACAAAGCACTAGTGCAGGAGAACTAGCAAGTTAAAAATTTACTAGTCCGTTTTCTTTGTCAGAAGTATCAGTAAAATGGATTTTTTTTGTTTAATCTTCAAACTGAGTTGGTTTTGACCTATGTTAGACTATTCAAGAATCACTTCTTTGCTTGACTGTCCTATTTTAACATTGCAGACAGAGCTTGGTTTCAGTATGCATCTGCTTGATATTGGTGGTGGCTTCCCTGGTTCTGAAGATGTCAAGCTTAAATTTGAAGAGGTATGATGATTTCTAATTAATACTTGGTTTATCAGGTTGTGAAGATACTTTGATAGAGTAAACTTGGGCAGACACTTATTTACCTGGTATCTTGGTTCCCTTTGATTTGTATTAAGACTAGTGGAATCTGTTTTTGATTCTGAACTGAAGTCATAATTTCTTCTGTTAATTGCAGAATCAAGTAGATGATGGCCTTAGCCCTTTAAATACATATGACGTTAGTTAACAGACCAAGTAAATGCTAACATGGCAAAGGCTTGTGTTAGAGGGCTTTCCCTTCCTCCTCCCACTTCCCTGGTTCTTGACACAAGCAGCAAAAGACCAGAAGTCCAAAGTGCACACAATGCAATGTTTGTTTGGTATTAGTTTCCAAGCAAGCATATTCCGAAGCCCTTCACACCAGTTGGGCTTATCTCTCTATGCTGATTAGTCTTTTCCCCAGTGTTCTCTTCCCAGCTCTGACGCCACAGAGCGTTTACCCTGTTATTCCCTGTTCCCGTTCTCCCTCCTTAGCAAACATGATTCCAATTTCCCTTCCACTTCCTGTTTGACCCCAGTTTATATAGTAATAGTCTCAGCTATACCGTAACCAGTCGTTTTACTGAAATTTAACTAACCAGTCCTAACACATTGTAACATAATTTTCTAACCAATTATATCCCACTACCCTAATTAACTTACACCTAGCAAAATTAATTGTACAGCAGACAAAACAATTAGAGAACCAGATAAATTAACAATAGAAAAGTGGGGGGCCATAAAGATAAAACAATACAGAAATGGGGGTTCCACAACCATTTATAAGTGATAGCATCCTATCTGGCAAGAAATCAAACAAAGTGTTCTTTAACCATCTTAAGATCTGTTTCTTTATCTGGTAGTGATGGGAACGATCAGGACAGGATTGTCTTCATAACAGCCCAATACCACCTTATTTCAATGTGACTGGTTTGGAATGTGAGGCTGTGACCATAGGTTTCCTAGCTTATGGCTGCTCCTGCTGTTTAGCAAAAGGCCTTAGTTGGAGGCCTTGCTCTTAGGTGAGCCTAGGGAGAGAAGGCCCATACACAGGCAGACAGTGATTTTGATTCTTTGTTTTTATACCTCTAACCAGCTAAGTGACTAAAAATACATCTCAGATCTTAAAGTATAGGCCTTTACAAGCAGGCCTGAATATCTATATTCTAACACTCCACCCCTTTCTTTTTCTTTTGGAATCCTCCTGCCCAGGTATCCCTAGAAAAGCATAAGACATATGGCAACACTGATAGGGCCAAGCATCAATGTGTGAATGCTCCATCTGTCCCACTGCCCCTTGTGTAGTACAATGCCCTGCACCTTCTCTTGTACAGGCATACTATGTTTATTCCAATTAGTGTTCCAGACTTCCCAGTATAGTGGGCCTGAGAAGGTTGGGTCCAGGTTGTCTAGTGCACTGGTGCGGGGGGGGGCTTACTACATTACTTATAGGTTCTAATTAGTGGCCGTTCTTTAGAGGGTTGTGCCCCTCTTGACTGTTTTCCATATACAACGTAACACAAGTATACTTAACAATACACCAGCCACTGTGATAACCCACAGCAACACTGAGAGTCCTGACCATTGTAGTATAGTCAAACATCCTGGCCACCACCCAAAAAACTGCTTCTCCTCCTTTGATGGGTCAAAATTTTAACACCATTTTGGAGAATATATTTTAAGTGGTGTCCAGTTGCAGTGAGCTGCTGCTGCAGTCTTCACATGCTTTTGTCCATATCATGAGTCCACTGGATATTTACAGAAAAATGGGGTATTGTCCAAACGAGCTCAACCATTTTGCATGGAATTGGGTAGTATGCACTGGTTCGTTTGTGCACAGCAGTGCGTTCCACAGATCCATATGTGCACCATAGTCCTGATGGCACTGTGTAGATGTGTGTAAGTGTGCCAGATGCTGGTGGAATTGTGTCCCCAAGTGTTGTGTACATTCCTAGCAAACACATATATATCACATCACCCGCGTGTGGACCAAGGTAAGTTCGAACTAAGGTACTTCGAACTTCAGCTACGTTATTCACGTAGCTGAAGTTGCGTACCTTAGTTCGATTTGGGGGTTTAGTGTAGACCAAGCATTAGTTTTTGCAGACAGCAGGGTACTAATTTCATACCAGTAAAAGCTTAAACATGGAATAAAACACAACATGGGGAGACGCTAAAGCTTTTAGACCATGCAAATTGCTAATGCCATGTACTGATTTTAGCGCTTTATGACTGGGCTGTTTTAGATTCTTATCCTTTTGGCTCTTGCAATAGCCAGTTTAATAACCTTTTTAGTTTGGTACTTTGTACAGTCACTAACAACCTTACATGTCTCTTGATTAGATCACAAGTGTAATCAATCCAGCATTGGACAAATACTTTCCTTGTGATTCTGGAATAAGAATTATTGCAGAGCCTGGCAGATACTATGTTGCATCAGCTTTCACACTGGCCGTTAACATAATTGCAAAAAAAGTTGTATTAAAGGAGCAGTCAGGTTCTGATGGTATGTAAAACTAGATCTCCTAATCTCATTTGCAACCAGATAGAAAACTCACTTTCCAAAGGTTCTTATTTTCATATTTTCATCTCCTTTTAGATGAGGATGATATTAATGGCAAAACTCTTATGTACTATGTGAATGATGGAGTGTATGGATCATTCAATTGCATCCTATATGATCATGCACATGTTAAGCCAGTCTTGCAAAAGGTACAGTATACCTCCAGATCAGGGGTGGGCAAAGTGTGTGGTGTGTGTGGTTTTTCCCCCTTCTCCTGAGGGTCACATTGGGGGAGGGCCAGATAAGAAAGGCTGTGCCTCCCCAAACAACCTGGCCCCTGCCCCCATCCACCACCCTCTATCTAACTGCCTGTCCCCTGACAGGCCCCCTGGGACTCCCACACCTATCCAACTGCTCCCTGTCCCCTAATTGCCACCCAGGACCTCTGCCCCTTATCCAACCTCCCTGCGCCTTTACCATGCAGCTCAGCTGCTAGTCCAGTGCTCTGCACTGCCCGGCCAGAGCCAGCCATGCCACTGTGCAGTCTAGAGCACCGGGGCAGGCCAGCGGCTCTCGCAGCTGCGCTGCCTGGCAGGAGCTCACAGTCCCGCTGCCCAGAGCGCTGACGGCACAGCGAGCTGAGGCTGTAGGGGATGGGGGACAGCAGGGGAGGAGCCAGGAGCTAGCCTCCCCTCCGGGGAGCTCAAGGGCCAGGCAGGATAGCCCCGCAGGCCAGATGTGGCCTGCAAGCCATAATTTGCCCACCTCTGCTCCAGATGCTAAATCAACATAGACTGCTCATTCCACTGTGCAAATAAACTCCAGCATACAGCCTTCATATTCCACCACCACCATCTTTACCATCCTGCCACCACTCCTGACAAATGCCTGGGTTGGCAAATGTGAACTCTGGGCCATTCAGTGGAGCAGATTCCAAAGTTGAAGATCACTTATGTAGGAGGCTCTGCCAGCTGGTGTTTTTCTTGCACACTTTAGAGCTGGAGTTCTATGCTTTTAATCACCTCAATCATGGCAGCTATTTGTTTGGGAGAACTCCTGCTTTAGTCCTGTGTAAGAGGAGTGGTAGTCAAAAGTAATTTGTAACTTGCTTCTCTCTTCAGAGACCTAAACCAGATGAGGGCTGTTATTCCTGTAGCATTTGGGGACCAACATGTGATGGCCTGGATCGTATTGTTGAGCGCTTTGATATGCCAGAGCTGCAAGTTGGTGATTGGATGCTATTTGAAAATATGGGTGCCTACACAGTTGCAGCTGCTTCCACTTTCAATGGATTCCAGCGGCCAGCAATAAATTATGTGATGTCAAGGCCAGCATGGTTAGTAGCTTGTCACACTTCTGCTTTAGATGGGAGACCTTTACTAGGTCTGCCAAGAGCTCTTGATAGTTTTGTTTCAAGTGAATAACTCCTTGTTGACTATTTATCCAAAGGTCCATTTATTATGAATTGACAAGTGTTACTTCACGTAGAATTGTCTTCTATAGCTAGCAGGACTTAAAGGGATGCTCTCTAATTATAGTAGCCTAAAACCACATTGAGTTTGTGGAGTGTTTTGTTTTTTTTGTTTTTTTTTTTTTAAGGGGGCCAGAGGAAACAAATATCAGCTCCCATTTGTTTTGTTTTCAATGGGATTTGGACACATTGCCTCGTTAAATGCTTCTGAAAATTCCACCATAACATTACTTAGTGAAACTCCTTGCATTTGTTAGCACTGTATCTAGAGAATATAGTTTCCCCTGTGTAGTAGGTCATCCCTTTGCATGGGTCTTTCACATAGCAGCTAAGGTGTTAATTTTAAAATGGGGGTGGGGGAGGTCTTTTTTGTAAAACCACAAATTTGGCTGAGAAACTTATCAAGTGAACAGTAGGCTTAAAAATGTGTCAGTCACTTGGGTTGCTTTACAGATAATATATTGAATTACTATTGTCATCTGACAGGAAGAGAATTTTTCCATTTGCCAGAGTGACTATTTCTACGCTGGAGTGCTTAAGCTCTCTAGTGTGGATGTAGCTATACTGGCAGTTGCCCCCCCCCCTTATTATTTTATTTTATTTTTTAAACCAGTACTGCAAAACCACCTCATGAGTGAAACTAGCTACACAGTAAAAGCACAATTCTGCCAGCATAGCTGGGTCAGTCAGGGATTGTACCTCTTCACACCCCTCATGTTACATAGCTATGCTGCCAGAAGTCTGTGTAGACCTGGTCCAACTTAAATTAGTGGTGTCCCAACATGTAGCCTGCTGGTATGCATCTAGCCCCTTTAACACCATTTAAATTGCAAGATTTCATTTTAAGTGTCTAGCTTTCTGCATTCATATTTGGAAACTTATTTTGAAAGAAGTGTGAACTAATGTAGACTGACGTCTTCAAGAACCTTGGGTGTTCCCTCACTACCCAAGTGAAATGCTCAGTTTGTTGTAACAAAGTTTAACATTCCTCTGGCCTGGCCTGCACTTAAATTCTGCTGGTGTCAAGTAGGAGTGGAAAAACCACATGCCACCCAAAATAACTGCATCTACATTAGGGCTTTTGCTGCCAGCAAAATTGGGTGGATGGGGGTATAACTAGGGGTATGGAGGGGAGACTGAGTAATTGAATGTGCCCAAACAAGTCATTCTAATTAATCAGTGATGCTGAATGCAATTCTAATTTAAAGCTGTTACTTCATGATTCACATTCTACTTCTGAGCAAACCTGTTATCAGTAGATCTGGGGATGAAGTTAGATCATAATTTGACCTGCCCAACAAGATCCTTTTTGATGCTGGAATCCATTAAATCAGGGTAAAATATATAGACTGTTTTCTGACTTATTTTTTTCCTCTTATTTAGGCAACTAATGCAACAGATTAAGGAGCAAGGTTTCCTAGCTGAAGAAGAGGAGCAGGATGTCAGTACTTTGCCACTGTCTTGTGCCTGGGAAAGTGGAATTGAACATCATCCGGCAACTTGTGCTTCAACTAGTATTAATGTATAGATATTGTTTAATTGCAAGTTTATTAATTGAATCTCTAGGGCATTTTGGGGACCATTAACTTAAGTCTTGCTAGAATTTTTAAATGTTTTTGTTTTTTAAGTCTAGGGTCAGCATAAATGCAACAAAATGGATGACTAGGAGATGGGGGTCACATTATCTGTGTTCCTATGGAAACTATTTGAATATTTTATATGGATTTTTACTCACTTTCAAGTATGCTACTAAAGAATAACCCTTGACTGTCAGACAAGCATTTGTAGCTTGTATATTGGCAGAATGGGCTGAGCTTAGTGTTGTGACCTAACTGTTTTAAAATAAAGTATTGAAATAACTAGCTATTCTCTGGTGTACATGAATTTAAAACTGTCATGAATGGATGTTAAAGTATTGGTGGTTGCTCTATGCCAAATAGACCTAGTAAAGGATGTGCAGTGGATTTAGCTGGCATGCTTTCAAGACAGTTTTGCAAGGCTAAGTTTAGCATTGCATAGTGTACAGTAAACATGCTCTTCTAGGTTTTATGGTAATACAAATGAGAGCTGAAATACTTATGCAACAGTCAGCACAGGTGGCTAGTCCACTTCTCTAATAGACTAAGTCTGATTTTAATGTCACTGACTAGTAAAAGATAATGCAAACTAGAAGAAGCTGCTAAAAATAGATCAACCCCACGCCATGAGGACGTGAGGGAAGTTGAACTAAGATACGTCTACTTCAGCTAAACTATTCTAGTAGCTGAAACTGCATATCTTAAGTCGATTTTTTTCTCTCTCTCTTCCATGTGGACCAGGCCAAAGACTTAATAGCAGATATATGAAGGATAAACAACTCTCTACCAGCACATCCACTGATATAGTCAAGCTTTAGCTCTTTAAGATTCGCTAACAATCTCTAAAATACAGTTCTTAGCTTTAGAACTTTCAGCCACAGTTGACTGACTATTCCACAGGCTTGTGCAGCTAGGCTCATTGCATAGGCTTTATATAAGCCTATGCAATAATTTTTTTTTGCCCTTTCTGGTCTTCAGTTGAAAATCAGTTTTTAACTCTTTCAGAGTAAAAGGTCATCCCTGCTTAAAACCATACCAGTTTCCTAGGCTCCTATGTCACAAATTAAATAAGATTCATGATTAAATGACAAATAGATGCTTAACATTCTCCACTTTTCAAGACCTAGTTGTCTGTATAAAAATTGAGGCAGCTAGAGAAACTTTGACACTGACTACGGATGTGCAATATCCCAGGCTGCTTGGGGCGGGGCTGTGTTTTAGTTTCTCAAAAAAAAATTCAGTGCATTTCAACAACTGTCTTTCTTGAAAGCAAAAGGCAAGGCACTACAACCGTTAAATACCAAAGTCCATGAACACTAAATGTGACTGACATAGAACAGCTAGTGCTTCTGCACTGACAATTGAGAAGTTTAGGGAAAAACTATAATGCGGTGAGACAATGCAACACTTTAAGCAACCTTGCACTGGGGAAAGTTGAAGAGGATGCTTTGGTGTTGTGCCTCCGAGGGGAAATCTAGATTTCTGTAACTTAATGGCACATGATTCAATTGTGTGCTCTATAAAGAAGTCTTCCAAAGTAAGTTTGATTTTAAAATGAGCAGTTGAACAACTGCTCAAATACAAACTTCAGTTAATTATTTGTTTAGGTCTTGTAAACACAGTAGCATGGGTTCAACTTAAGGTGTGATTTCTTTTTATTAAGGTGATTTAGTTGACTTCACAAATTTTTGCACCTGTTTTAAAATCTTAAACTGCTGTAACTTTTTCATGTAGACATACCCTGAAGTTTGGCATCTGCCACTGAGGTTCATGACCATGCAAGTCCAGCTCTAATGACCTTGAAAATGGAATTACAGGACTATGCTGCTTCAGACATGATACAGTAGTAAATTGACACACTTCCCCAAATATCTGTTTGTTTCATAGGTTCACCTCCCACTCACTAATGGGTAACACTGTTACGGGAAAGTGTTATAGTGGGGTTTTTTCTTTTCTTTTTTTTTTTTTTTTTTTTTTTTAAGCTATGTTAGTACATTGTGTTGTCCTGTCTTCTGTGGGAAATATTTTTGCTTTTCACTTATCATATCTGTTCTGTTTCTCCCAGAAGCTACAGCTAGCACCATGGGACCAGCCAACTGCTCACAGATCAGTTTGTCTTCTGTAGTTCTATATAAACTTCAAAACCAGAAAAAATACATTAAAAAATGCAGCCTAGAGTGCTAAAATGCATCATTTTCATACACTGAATTCTGTACTACAACATTCATGATGGATGAGTAAACCCTGTCCTCAAACTGCTCCCCTATGTAACTATAGCAGGTACTCCACAACCCAAGTCTTGCTACGCAGGCCTTTTTTAGCCAAGGAGATAAATGTTTTAAAAAGATAGCCAACAGATTTTAAACAGTAGCATTTATGGGTTCTGTACCTTTTTAAAAACTTCTTAGCTGGTTATTATCAACCCAACAAGAAGTCTAGGGTCTATCATGAACAGACAGATTTAACACTTCTAAAAACCATCTACTACTACTAGCCAACATGTTCCTAAAGACAGCCCAACCTATTGTCATACTCTAGAGATGGCTACGGTGAGACATTTTCTGAACAGTTCTGGGAAAAGGCTGCAGAGCCTTGGGTTATGGTAGCAATCTTCATCCTGGCCATGGCAGCTCCTCACCTCGGCTCAGCATAAGGATAGTAAAGTATAACCAAGTTTTGCTACATCCAGTGCCATACTCCAAATGGCAGGGACCTGACTCCAGCCATACATTCTAGCTATGGAAGGTCCCTCACAAGCTGAGTAGACTGCCTGAAGCCAGCTCTTCACTTGAGGTGTGTGACCAGCCTCCAAAGGGGTTGAGCCACCATTTAGCATAGCAGAGCAATGGATATGGGTGGGGACTGTAGGGTATGCTGTAGGCTGCTGGCTAAAGGTAATTTACCTTCATCTATGAACCTGCTGGGCCATCAAATCCTCCATTCTTGGTCACCACACTTGTCAGTCCAAACCCAGCTATATTGTTTCTTGCTCCCTAACAGTGACTTTTTGCAGGAATTCCACCTCTGGATGCACATCTAGTTTGAGGTCCTCCTGTGTCTCAGGTCTCTCCTCCCCTGGCATGTGCTAGTTTCATGCAAAGCTGATGTTTGGACCAGACTGCAGCACTACTGCATGCCAGTGACTGCCTTGTTAGATCAGCATCTTCTGGGAGAGGCCACTTCGTGGTGGAAACAGAGCCTAAGCCAGCTCCACTGTATGGGCTGTGCACCAGCAAAAGCAGTCCCTTCTGCTAGAGGCACCCAAGGACTCTCTACCCGTCTGACACCAGCAATTTGTTTCTTTCCTTCCTGGGTTCCTGCTTGAAAGCTGAGCCATGTTAAATAAAAGGCATAGCTCAGAAGCCTGCCAAGAATTCTCCTTTTTGGCTGGTCACCTCTCACTAAGTCTTACTCCGGCATTGAGGCCAGGTGGTTTGATGATCTCCCAGCTGAAGTTAAGTCTTCATTTTAATCTGTGGTTGGGCACCTCTTGCAAAGGGGTGAAATCCCATGGGATGCTGTCCAGGCATAGGGGTCAGTAAGTGCGTGAATACCTTTGCAGACTTAGGACCCAATCCTGCAATCGCATCTGTACAAATAGACCCTTACACCCCTGTGAAATCCAGTTGAAGTTGACCAAGGTATTGCATGCACCTCAGCCTGCAGAATCTGATCGATGTGGGGAAGAGATGAGCACGGAGAAGGGAAAAATTTTAACCGTCCTATACAGCTTAATAAGTAGGCCAGAAAAAATGAGTTTTCCTTTTAACAGCTCTGAACTAAAGAATTCTAACAGATGACACAAGCAGTTGGAGATTATCACCTCAGATGAAAAACATAAATATGCTTTAAAGAAAGAGTTCATATGTTTAACCTAAATACATCACACATCGGGGGGGGGGGGGGGGGAAATAACACCAAAGCTTCCAGTATCTCTGTGTCCCAGGCTGCTTTGAATAAACATGCCACAAATGTTTTTAATTCTAATTCATGCTTGTCTAAAGTAAAACAATCCAGCTGAGTGTCCTAAAATAGAAAGGAATTTGCACTAGGGAGGTAGTCTAGGCACATGAAAAGCTATGTCTTCTGACAAGCCTTGCTATTCTTCAGTTGTAGTTAAACAATTATCGAATATGGTCAAAATATGCTGTAAATCATAACGGCAGCGTGTTAGGAAAACAGTCTCAGCATTCCAGTCCAGCTAGTGCCAGTCTTAACATGAGACATGGCAGAATTAAATGTTTATTTTCTTTAATCATTTCAACACATATCCTGAGTTTATTTTGTAAAGCAATTTAAATTTTCACAGTTGTGCTCAATAGATGGGTGTTTTAAGCATTTTTTTTTCCAATTTAAATTTTCACAAGGGCAGGAAATTGGGAGGGAAGGGTGGTTTGGTCAGATAATTGCTGCAGGCACAAAATAATTATCAAATGACAGTAGATGTGACTCAAAAAGTTAAAGGTTTATAACCATAAACATTGCAAACTAAATATCATTAAATCGCATGTTAAGAAAGTCTCTAGCTGTATTTTACTTACAATGCTGGGCTGTATCATCAATGGCAATATTTTTTTCATTGGGTTGGGGGCAGGAGGTAAGCTCATCGACACTTACCAATAAATTAACTTATCTTTCCAAGCCTACTGATAGAGAGTAGCACCTTTTGTCGTGTAAGCCACTCAAATAAACTGAACTACTCATAAGGTAAGGCACTAGGCTGTCAGAAGCTGCTCCACTGAATGTAGTGCTCTAGCAACTAGAAACATGATGCTATAACCATATTATAATCACACCTTCGGGTGCTCCAATCCCTTTGCTAATGTTAAAGACTAAAGATCACAGTTAAGGGCACAAACATCTCCATCCCGAAAGGTTCATAAAATACTAGGACATGGCTGCAGCAAAAATGGGGGGAGGGGGTGGAATAAGTGTCTAGGTGGTAGTACTGCTGAAAAGGCTCTGAGGGTTGCAGTGGATCATGAGTTAACAATGTGCTGCAGCTGTGAAAAAGGCTAATATTCTGGGGCATAGTAACAAGTGTGTAAGCTATGGGCGGTAACTGTCCTGCTGTACTTGGCAATTGGGGAGGCCTCACCTGCAGTACTGTGCCCAACTCTAGGTGCCACACTTCAGGAAAGATGTGGACAAATTGGAACAAATCCAGCAGTAAGCAACAAAAATGATAACAGATTTAGCAAAGCTGACCTGTGAGGAAAGGTTTAAAAAAAACTGGACAAGTTTTTCTCTTGAGAAAAGGTGTGGGACGGAGGTGGGGAACCTTAGTAACGGTCTTCAGTAGTTAAGGGCTGTTAGTAAAGAGGCCAGCGATCGATTGATCTCCACATCCACTGAAGGTAGGACAAGAAGTGCTTGGCTTAATCTTCAGCAAGGACGAGTTAGGTTAGATATTAGGAAAAACCTTTTAACTACAAGTGTAGTTAAGCTCTGGAATAAGCTTCCAAGGGAGGTTGTGGAATCACCATCCTTGGAGGTTGTTAGGAACAAGTTGGACCAACATCTGTCAGGGATGGTCAAGGTTTACTTGGCCCTGCCTCAGTGCAGGGAGGCTGGACTTGATGACTTCTCAAGGTCCCTTCCAGACTTATGTTCCTATGATTGTATTAGGAAAGACAGAAATACATGACTGTGGAAATACTGCAGATTCTGAGGACTTCTCACATACTTTGTTGCAGAATATTAGTAGTTCTTTGAGTGATTGCTCATGTCAATTCCAATTAGGTGTATGCATGCCGCATGCATGGCTGACGGAAGATTTTTCCCCTAGCAGTATCCATCAGATCGACCTGGGCACCCCCAAGAGTCGTACCTTCATGGTGCTCAATAGAGAGCCCTGTCGACCCACCACCCCCTCAGTTCCTTCTCACCGCCAGTGACAGTTAGCTGGAACTTCACCGTGCTCTTGTCTCGACAAGCGCATTTAGCAGTTTCTTACATTGTTCTCCATTAGTTTTCCATTGTTCATTAATAGTTCATTAGTGTTAGATACGTTTCCTTGGGCGGGGAATCCCCTCCTACGCTCTGCCGGGGCATGCCGGGTCTCTGGGCTTCGAAGCCTGCGGCAAGTGTATGTCCAGAAGCGATCCTCACACCTCGTGTCTAAAGTGTTTAGGAGAGGGCCATCAGAAGGATCATTGTGCCATTTGTAAGACCTTTCAGCCCAGGACTTTAAAAGATAGAGAGCAACATCTGAAGGTCCTGTTAATGGAAGCAGCACTCTGCCCCGAGTCCGCCCCTGGGTCGATGGACCCTGCGCTGAGTACCTCCTCCTCAGTGTGGAGTGCTCTGGCACCATCAGCACGAGCACCGGTGCCGGGTAAGGATAAGGACTCACGGCACCGTCCAGGCTCCACTCGCGACTCACATGCCACACGCAGGCACCATTCGCAATCGCTGATGCCACAAAAGAAGAAGAGGCCAGAAAGAGGTCACTCTCCCCCTGCTAGGTTGAAGGAGTCTGCCACTGTGAGACCTGAGTCGGGCCACACTAGTGCTGCTCCACCAGTGACGGTCGTGCAGACTCCTGCCCCAGTGGAAGACTCTGACCCCAGCACCTAAACTTGGGCTTGTGAGTCACCTGATTGGAATCGACATGAACAAGCATTAGAAGAAGAAAAAACGGTTACTCACCTTCTTGTAACTATTATTCTTCTAGATGTGTTGTTCACGTCCATTCCAATACCCACCCTCCTACCCCTCTGTCGGAGTAGCCAGCAAGAAGGAACTGAGGGGGCAGTGGGGCGGCAGGGTTCTATATTGAGCACTATGAAGGCGTGACTCCAGGGGGCGCCCAGGCCGACCTGACGGATGCGGCTAAGGGGAAAATATTCCGGCTACTGTGCATGTGCGTGCACACACACCTGATTGGAATGGACATGAACAACAAATCTTGAAGAACTACAGTTACGATAAGGTGAGTAACCATTTTTTCTTCTTCAAGTGGTGTCCCTGTGAGTGCTCCACTCTAGGTGTCAGTGCGGCCTTGCACTGGAGATCGGAGACTTTTTGTAGCAGTGTTTGGTCTGGTCGTGCGTGCACAGTAGTTGTCTTGCGGTGCTGTTGGCGCCTCATATGGCGCGCACACAACTTAGTTTGTTCTCAACCGTCCTCGGCTGCAGACGGAGCTCAGTGGCAGTGCTGCCTCTTTGATCATTTCTGAAAGAAAACAAATTTAGATAGTAGTTCAGTACTTTAGTCTTTAGATAGTTTTTCAGAGTATAAATAGTTCTTCTTAGAGACTTTTCTTAGTTAAAAAAAACCCTTCTTTTTTCTTTCTTCCTAACCCATTCCCTAGTCTAGAGTTAGAAATAAGTTTCTGCTTCTAACATCTTTAGATTATTCCTGTCCTCATCTCCCCAGCAGGTCAGGAGACCTAATGGACGATATGTCGGGTTCACCCAGTTTTTAAAAGTGCAACATGTGCCATGAGCCTATGCCAGTCTCTGATGGCCACTCATCCTGTGTCTGTCATCCAAACTCATCCTGTTTCCCCCAGAAAACTCATATCCCCCAGAAATGTGGCTATTGTAACAACTTAAAAGCAAGGGAAAGATGAGACAGAGACCTCCATTTGAAAATGGTACTGATGGAAAAGTCTCTTTAACCTCTTCAGGAAACATCATTCACAGAGTCACACAGCAACAAATCCCTCAGCAGTGACAAGGCTCCAACTTCCAAAACTTCTAGAAGGCAAGCCACGACCTCCCCAAAGCGAGACTCTCATAAAAAGAAAGCTTCTCCAGCGAGGTCTCTACCCTCGGTGCCGAGCTTGTCCAGACAGAGCACCTCTGAGGCACCGGGCACCTCCAGCACCATCCCCTGTGGACCTCTGCTGAGCCCCAACGCACTGAATTGGAGTCAAGATGTCACGTCTCCCCCACGGCACCGACAACTCCAGTGCGGATCTCAGCGCAGAAAATGGCACGGCCACCAATGCCACTGCCACCAGCACCGACTCACTCGTTGGCTCCGGCAGACAGACCGAAAATGGCACCAACTGCCACCACAAAGACTGACCGCAATTCTAACATGGCACCAAACACAGTGGCATCAGTACAATTCCTATACCAGCGAGATATAGCGGTCTCCTCGGTTCCGCAATTGCCACTGCTTGGCACCGAACATTCCCCAAGCTGCTGGTCTGAGCAGCCTCCTTCGTCTCCCACTCCTCAGTCCATGCATAGTAACGAGGAAGGAGATTTTGTCCCAGCCAAAGCGATGGACTTTCTGTTTTCGCACCATCAACCCAATTGTTGGTCGAGGCTTCCAATCATCACAGCAAGCAACCCCAGTTCCATTCCACACCACAGGATAAGGCACACAAAAGACTAGAACTGTTTTGGCGCAAAATATATTCCTCAGCCACTCTTCAATTTAGAGTCGCCAATTACTCTGCTCTCTTGGCTAATTATGACTACTCTAATGATACTAAATTACAGGATCTCATAGAAGATCTCCCTGAGCAGAAGCGTCCTCAACTTAAGGCCATAATCAATGAGGGTCAGATAATAGCTCGCACGGTGCTACTTGCCTGAATGGACAAGGCAGACACAGCTGCTCGAACAACGGCCACAGCAGTGGTCATGAGAAGGGCGTCCTGGCTGCAAGCATCAGGGATCCCAAAAGAACGGCAGCTAAAAGTGGAGGACCTTCCCTTTGATAGGGAAAAGCTCTTCTCGTCCAAAACAGATGACATACTCCATACCATGAAAGACTCTCGGGCGATGTTGCACACACTAGGCATATACACCCCGCCTAATAAGCTTCGAGGTTATACACCATACCAGAGATCATGAGATACCTCTTTTCACCATCAACAGCAATGATACTTCGAGCAAGGTACAACCACTCTACGTAATAAGGTGCCGCCTCTCACCTTGTACATGTTGGTTTAAACAAAACAACTCTATTCTTCATCATTCTTTTTGGCCCTGTTATTGGGATGTGTCAGCTTGTTCCTTGTTATCTGTGAGGAATGTGCAAGTATTGGAGTGTTCTGATATCTAGTGTTCAGTACCTTTTAGGTATGTATCTTCTTGCAGCATCAGCCCTTTCCTTGCCAGCTTCTGTGAGCAGGGCCTGCCTCTGGCTCACGGCTTAACTTTGCTTTATGTTAGCAAAGTCTTGACCATTACTTTAGGTCAGGCCTCAGGCCTCATACTGGGCCTCTGATAAGGGTTTTCAGGGCCTCATCTTACTACACTTCCCACAGAGGAGAGACAAGTCACCAGTGACTGCCTGACCCCCCATCCCATCAAGGGGCAAGCCGGCAATGATGGCGCGCCAATCCCTGTCTCCGACATGCCTCTCCCCAGCATGGTCCACCCATGTGGGGGAGCCGCACTGGTCCCCCAATCCCTGGCACCGCTTGCTGGCACCGCGGAGCACTGCTCCTCTGTGGTCTTCCTTCTCAGAGACCTCGGAGTTGGAGGTGGAATCCTACCACTCCAATAGGACCAGGAGCAGTAGGTCCAGGTCCTGGCGTGACCGCCAGCCCTATCCAGTGCCGTGGCTGGTCCAGTGGCAACCCCCAATGCAGAGGCCCTTCTGGATGCCCTGGGCTTACCATCAGAGCCAGGGACCGAGCCAGGGATCGAAGTCCAGATTGGTGTCAGTGGCATTGGCATACTTTGTCCCTCCCCAGGCACCGTCTGCATCAATACCATCAGTGGCAACGATGCCCCTGCCTTCACCTGTGGCATCAGCACTGGCGCCGTTGACAGCGGCGGCGGCGATAGCTTTGGCACTGACGACCTCGGCACCAGTGACCTCAGGACCGCAGACTGTGGAGGCAGCGGCATGGCAACATCGGGTGCCACGTGACCCTCTCGGCGCTGAGGGGAGTGAGCAAGGCCCACTGCCAGGGCTTTCATCCTCGTCCTCTCCAGATGAGGCTGTTGCAGGTACATCAATTGCCCAAGCCTTGGAGGACAGCAGGGTCTTGCAGAAGTTGCTACGGTGGGTGGCCCAGAACCTGGGGATCCAGGCAGAGGAGGTGGTGGAGGACACTGACCCCATGGTGGACATCCTCTACCCCTCCGGGCTCGCCCGCATTGCCCTGCCACTGATTAAGACCATCAGTGAGACCACAAAGACCTTGTGGCAGACCCTGGCCTCTTTTCCCCCTACAGCCAAGAGACATGAGAGGCGGTACTTTGTTCCCTAAGGGATATGAACACCTATATACCCACCCACCCTCCCGATTCCCTGGTTGTGGACGCAGCCAATCAGCACAAGTGCCAGGGCTACCAAGGACCCTCCCCTAAAAATTGGGAGGCTAAAAAACTAGACCTTTTCATGAGGAAGGTCTGTTTGACCGGGGAGTTGCAACTCCGCATATGAAACCAATAGGCCGTTGTGTGCAGATATTCGTACACCACCACCTGTGGCATGATGGCCAAGTTTGCGGAGCTGCTGCTGAAGGACTCCCGCCTAGAATTCTCTGTGCTGGTGGAGGAAGCGAAACTGATTGCACAGGCCTTCCTACAGGTGGTGTTGGACGGGGCAGACGCAGCCTCAAGCCCATCCTGGACCTGTGGGGTCTCAACAAGTTCATGAAGAAACTAAAGTTCCACATGGGCTCTTTGGCCTTCATTATCCCTTCCTTGGATCCAGGGGACTGGTATACCGCTCTCGACTTGAAGGACGCGTACTTTCACATAACAATAATTCTGCCCCACAGAAAATACCTCAGGTTTGTGGTGAACAACAACCACTATCAGTTCACTGTCCTCCCATTCGGCCTGATGGTGGCACCTTGGGTGTTCACCAAGTGCATGGCAGTCGTGGCGGTGTTCCTGCGCAAGCGGCAGGTACAGATGTTCCTGTACTTCGACGACTGTCAGATCAAGGGCCGCTCCAGGTCTCAACTGGAGGCACAGGTCAGCTTCATAAGAATGATGATTGACAAACTGGGTCTCCTTCTAAATGAAGGGAAATCAACGCTGTCCCCTGTCCAAAGGATAGAGTTTATAGGGGCAGAGCTGGACTCGACACAAGCCAGGACATACATCCCAGAAACCAGATTTCGGTCCCTGGGCGACATCATACAAGGTCTCAGGCAGTTCCCCACCACTACATCAAGGAATTGCCTGAAGATCTTGGGACACATGGCGGCTCCTACCTACATAGGACAGGATGCCACACTCAGGCTTCGACCACTTCAGTCGTAGTTAATGTCAGCGTATTGGCCAGTCCAGGACAGTTTGGACAGGATTATAACCCTGCCTCACCCGGTACTCGACTCCCTCCTGTGGTGGCTTGACCCACAGGTAGTAGGTGCAGGGGTCCCCTTCACCAGCCCTCAGCCATCCCTCTCGTTAGTGACAGATGCGTCAGACCTGGGCTGGGAGGCACGTTTGGGAGATCTCAGAACACAAGGCCTCTCATCTCAGGCGGATCTCACTCTACACATCAATGTCAGAGAGCTGAGAGTGGTGTGCCTGGCATGCCAGACTTTCAAAGCCCACCTAGCAGGGAGATGTGTATCAGTCCTGGCAGACAACACCACGGCAATATTTTATATCAACAAACGGGGTACACGCTCCTCTCCCCTGTGCCAGGAAGCCCTCATGCTGTGGGAACGACAAAAATCTCTGCAGATTTCCCCATATTGGGGAAAAGGAGAAATTCCGTTATTTGCCAAAATTCCTTACCAGTTTCTATAGTGCCCCGGTTTGGGAGTCATCTGGCTGTGCCTTGTGCTTCTAATCCCCCAGCAGAATGATTATACCTGGTACAAGTGTAGCGCCCCCTCTCCACCCAGTTACCTTCTTTAATGCCAATCTGCTTACAGATTTTGATGGACAGGTCTGGGTTCTTCTGGATCCCGCCAGTCACTCAGCAGGGTGTATCTTCTTTATTTTTTCCTATGAATTTATTTGGTGGTGCCTCCACCCCACTTGCTCCTTCCTGGCAGCGTTATCAGGGCAGCTTGGGAGGAAAACTCTAACCACAGGGTAATCCCCACTTACTTGCCAGATAGTTGGAAACTTCCAAGAAATAACACAAACACATACAATATATTCAACACAATAATTATATTAAACAGGAGACAAATATACATAACAGGGTAAAACACTATTTTTAGGGTCACCGGTGCCCACGCTGCTAATACCTGGGACTTTCCCCAATCACATGTGTCCCGTTGGTACGCATACTTTGTTGGGGCCCTTGATGACCTATGACCACAAAATTCTTCTCTGCAGTGGTTTAGCAGTGTGGCTGACTGGGTTCAGTACAGCCCAAAGAACTCACAAGTGGGAGGAGGGGGTAAGTCCCTACACAGGTTTAAAACATAGCAGGCTATAAAATCATCAAACCCTTACTCCCTGGCATGAGGACACAGTTCAAGGAGTAGGGGGTCCACCAAACAATTTCCCTGACTAACTAAAAGATGGTGCACTCACAAACTCCATGAATGATCCTCAGGTTCAGAGATGACTCTGGACTTCTCAGTCACTGCAGTGGGGCTGATCTCTGCTGGCAGGGATCCTCTTCAAGCAGGAATCAGGCTGCTTCTGGTGTCAGGATTTCTAAAATCCAAACTGTAGGCTCCTAGCCCAGCATCCAGACACACTCACAGCTAGGGTTACCATATCTAATAAATAAAAAAAGAGGACCCTCCACGGGCCCTGGCCCCGCCCATTTCCCCACCCCTAGCCCCGCCCCAACTCCACCCCTTCCCGCCCTAACTCCGCCCCCTCCTCCCTCCCACTCCCAGCCAGGGGGAAAGGGCTGCCCCAGCGCTACCGGCTTCAGGGTTTGCCGGGCAGCCCCCAGACCCTGCGCCCCCGGCCGGCGCTTCCCCAGCGCAGCTGGAGCCCAGGAGGGGAAGCGCCCAGCCGGGGGCGCAGGGTCTGGAGGCTGCCCAGCAAACCGTGAAGCCGGTAGCGCTTGGGCTTTGGGCAGCCCCTATGCCTCCGGACCCTGCGCCCCAAGCTGGACACTTCCCCTCCCGGGCTCTGGCGGCGCAGGGTCCGGAGGCACGGGGGCTGCCCAAAGCTGGTAGCACTTGGGCAGCCCGGCTCTTAAACAGAGCCGAGCTGTCCAAGCACTACCGGCTTCGGGCAGCCCGCGTGCCTCTGGACCCTGCGCCCCCAGCCGGGCACTTCCCCTCCCGGGCTCCGGCGGCGCAGGGTCCGGAGGCACGGGGGGCTGCCCGAAGCCGGTAGCTCTCGGGCAGCCCGGCTCTTAAACAGAGCCGAAGAGGAGCAGAGCCTCCAGCCGCGGCGGCTCTGCTCCTCCTCGACTCTTCGGCTCTGTTTAAGAGCCGGGCTGCCCGAGCGCTACCGGCTTCAGGCAGCCCCCGTGTCTCCGGACCCTGCGCCGCCGGAGCCCGGGAGGGGAAGTGCCCGGCTGGGGGCGCAGGGTCTGGAAGCACGGGGGCTGCCCGAAGCCAGTAGCGCTCGAGCAGCCCAGCTCTTAAACAGAGCCAAAGAGTTGGGGAGGAGCAGAGCTGCCATTTTCCCGGACATGTTCGGCTTTTTGGCAATTCCCCCCGGACGGGGGGTTGACTGCCGAAAAGCCGGACATGTCCGGGAAAAAGAGGACGTATGGTAACCCTACTCACAGCAGGCAGCAGCTCTGAACTAGCAGACAGAGCAGAGCTGACCATGTGGTGACTGGGTTCATCTAGGGAGCTGGAGGGCTAACTTAGGGTTACCATACGTCCGGATTTTCCCGGACATGTCCGGCTTTTGGGGGCTCAAATCCCCGTCTGGGGGGAAATCCCCCAAAGCCGGGCATGTCCGGGAAAATCGGGAGGCTCGGCCGGGGCCTCTTTGTGCGGGGCCGGGGGCATGGTGTCCGGCCGGGAGCCGGGCCAGGGGCCAGGCCGGGCCAGGGTCGCAGTGCCGGGCCGGTCCGGGCCCGCGGGGCCGGGGAGCCGGGCCCGGGTCGGGGAGCCGGGCCGGGCCCGCGGGGCTGGGAGCCGAGCCGCGGGGCTGGGAGCCGGGGGCCGGGCCGGGGCCGCGGGGCTGGGAGCCGAGCCAGGCCCGCAGGGCTGGGAGCCGAGCCGTGAGGCTGGGAGCTGGGGGCCGGGCCGGGCCCGTGGGGCGGGGAGCCGGGAGCCGGGCCCGCGGGGCGGGGAGCCGGGAGCCGGCCCGTGGGGCGGGGAGCCGGGAGCCGGGCCGGGGTCGGGGAGCCGGGAGCCGGGCCGGGGAGCCGGGAGCCGGGCCGCGGGGCTGGGAGCCGGGGGGTGCGCCGGGGGTGGTCGGCCAGGGCCCGAGCCGACCCAGGCTGGAGCCGCCGGGGGCCAGCCTGGGCCGCGCCGCCTCCTCCCCCCCCCCCTTACCTGCTTCAGGCTTCAAGCAGGGGAGGGGGCGGAGACTTTGGGAGGGGGCGGAGTTGGGGCGTGGGCGTGGGTGGGGATGGGGGCGGGGCCGGGGCCCCCGGGAGTAACCTCCATTAGGAGGCACAAAATATGGTAACCCTAGCTAACTCAGCCTGGCTGGGGAAGTTTCCCAGCAAAACTCTACAAATTGGGAATCATCAGTGGAGCGGGAAAAACCCAGCTGAGGGATCTTGCTTTCAGGACCCTAGAGGCCAGTTCTCAGGGGGAACCCTGCATGCAGGCCTGGGACTCATCAGCTTCCCACAGAGCCAGTGCTGCCCTTGCCCTGACTGGCTCCAGACTGACTAAAAAATGGCTTCTCCCCTTTCCTGAGCTCCCTAGGAGGGGCATCTCATGCCCTATTGGTTGCCAGGCAGACTCTGCATTTGCCTTAGCTCCCCCTCCCTGAGCTGCCAGCAGACAGAGCCCCAGGAATCTAGGTAATCTCCTTGGGGGGTTACACAAGCAAAGCAGATGAGCAGTTGAAAGGAGAGCCTAGCCCTGTTCAGTAGTTGCAGACTAACTAGCCAGTGCAGAGGAATGAAAGAGAAGGGGATGCTTTGAAATTAAACCCACATTTTAACTGTAAGATTACAGTATAAGTAATATGTTATTAGCTAGTAAAAATATAAGTAAGGGAATACGAGAAAAAATATGCACACCACGCTGCTTAAAAGACCGCCTGGTGCAAACTATCTCTCCCATGCAGCCAAGAAGAGGAGAATTCTGAGGAAGACCCAAACAGGACTATTATTTAATACACAGAACAAGACTGTGCAGGCCAATATTTTTTGCAGTAAATGGGTGATTCCCATGCTGTGCTCTACAGAGCTCTGGCAGGCTCAAGAAGCCGTGCTTCCTCTTTGCGGTCCAGTCTGAGACTCTGCTGAGGGGTTGGCAAACTAAGCCTGATTGTGCCCCTCTTTATGTCCTTCATTGTCAGCTGTTTCCTTTGGGGGTAAATCCATGGTACTTATACAGCCCTCCTTACCATGGTGACTCAGCCCCTCACAGTCTTTATGTATTTAGTCTCACAGCATCTCTGCGAGGCAGGGAAGTCAAGTAATGCTACTTCCATTCTACAGGGAAACTGAGGCCCGGAGCTTCAAAGGTAGGCCCCTATCTGCCTCTTTAGGTACCTAACTCCAATGTATAGACACCCCTGACATTGTGAAACCCATAGCTCAGCTGCCACCTACCGCCACAGGTACCTCATTCCCCCTGTGGACATGCACAATCCCCCCATAGTTTTGATGCCACCCCACAGCTAACAAGCAGCTCAGAGGCCTAGCTCAGCAGCTCCAAAGTGGGATTCTCAAACTAGGCAGGGAAATGCCTACCTCACTCAGAGCACACCAAGAACCTTATGGCTGTCAGATCCCCACGGCAGGAGGGCCAGATGCAGGTCACCCATAGGTGCACAGGGAAACATTGGGTTTCATAAGCAGCTCACCTGCTTAGACACCCAGCTCTGGGCTAGGGCTTGCAGCAGAGGATGGTGAGTGGCGGGAGCCACATGCACCAGGTCAGTCCCTTAGGCCCCTCTCTTCTCCCTGACCTTTCACTCCTGGATAGCTTAGGCAGCTTCCCACTCCCCTGGCTGGCTTCTGAGAATCCCTTTCGTTGGAACCTAACTTTCCCTGTGTATTGTATGTGGAGCCTGGCTCAGGGCTGAGGATCCCACGAGGTGGCAGACTCAGGAATAGACATTGCAATGATGAGCAGAGCAATGACTAAGTACCTTTGAGGATCTAAGCCTAAACAAGCTGCCCAAGATCACATAGGCAGTCTGTGGTAGAACTGAGACTTGAACCCAGGCTGCCCAAGCCCCAGGGTAGCCCCTAACCACAGGCCCACCCTTCCTTTCCCTGATCGAGTTTGTGAGAACACAGAAACCAGAGAGTGAGCAAACAAATCTGAAGATAGAACCAACCTGCAAAACTGACCTTTGAGAGATTAAGGCAGCGGGAGCTGTAGTTAACTAGGGGAGACGTAGTACTATATACAACAGGGAGGAATGGAACAACACAAATAAAAAGCAGCTGTATATGTTAGATTAAGGTGAGTTTATTTTCATCTTGTAGCCTTAATAACTGTCCTAATATTACATCTTCATGTACCCAGGTACTACAATTGCCCCAGGGAAGGCATGGACCTGGGAAAGGGATGTTGAAGCGAGCTGGTCCATGACTGAATCGCCTAAGCTGTAAATCAGAATAGGAGACAGTATGAGCACCATTGAACTGAAAACCTGAGGCATCCCTTGCAAGAAACATTAACACCATGTGTTGCTAGATGGCAGCAGCAGCTCACACTGAAGGCAGTCTTGTTTCATCAATTCTTGCCGATGCATATTTAATCCAGAAATAGTGAGTTGACATTTGCTGCCATCTGCTTCTCACAGGAAATGAGACCTTGATCGCAAAGACCTTCCTAACAATGTGGTTAATTACAAGCAAACATGACCGATGTTAACTTGTGGAAAAAAGAATCTCTTTCTCCATCAAACAAATCTACCTGCTCTCAGGGAAACAGCAGTAAAATATTGCTCAAGGGGAAAAAGTAATTCATTAGATAATGGTTCATCAGCTGTCACTAAAAGCAAAGGACAATACACATGGTCAAAGGAACTTATCATGATCTCTGTTTAATATTGCTATTGCCCTAGAGACAATGGGCTGGATTCATCTGGCTGGTACAGAGTGGTGCCAATAGTAACTCCTCCTGCAAGGGAAATTCACCCTGAAGAAGGTGCAGGCATTCCTACCAATGGGAAGGGAAGCTTTAGTTCTCAATGGAGCTCTATCAGGTGTTCTTCTGATGGGCACTGGCAGTGGGGAATGACCTGAATAAATGCACCCTTCAGCTACTCTGTTCATGTTCCTCTCTGGCCAATATTGCCCATTTTTCAAGTCTCCTCCCTCTGGAGAAAAAGTTGCAGCCACCATAACCTCCCCACAGTGAACTACCAGCTCCTGAGGACCTGTGTCCCAGTTTACACTGTCAGAATCTGGCATGAAGCTCTGGTCTAGCTATTTGTTTCCTGATTCTCTTAGATTATTGTTATATGCTGAACAACTTATCATAGAAATGTAGGTCTGGAAGAGGTTATTTAAGCTATCCCCCATGCAGGTTTTCTGCACTCAGAAACATCATACACTGACGGGTAATGCATCTTTAATAAAGGTGTAGGTCATTAAAGGTAGTAATAGACATGGCACATGGGTATTTACATCATCCTTATTGGTCAATGCATGGCAGTTGTTTAGTACTTGTTCTAGCTCAACCAGACATTATGGATGTGATGCAGGAAGTACTGGGTAAGGTTCTATGGCCTGTTTTATACAGGAGGTCAGAGGAGTTGATCATAGTCGCCTCTTCTGGCCTTAAAATCTATTAAATACTTGGCACCATAACATGAAAGTAACAGCAGGAAAATACCTAATTGTGGTATGTACTTTCTGGAAAATAAATAGCTTGAAAATTCAAATTGGCAAGTTAGGAGACAAAGACACAAAAACATTAGCAGAGTGATTGAGACTGGAGAGCCTGGAGGGCCGAGGCGGAAGCGCAAGAGACACAGCCAGTGAGAATGTTGTGAGTTAAGCTAAGATACCCCCGAGTTCTACATACTTTAAGGTAGTGGTCCCCAAACTGTGGGGTGTGCCCCCTATGAGGGGTTCAAAGGAACATCCAGTAGGGGTGCGGCAGACCTGGGCCAGGCCCCTTTGGGAGTGGGGAGGTAGCACTACACAGCCCTGCTATGCCCCGAGTTCTGCTCCAGCCCCAGCCGCAGCTGCAGCTGGGGAAGACTGGAGGAGCACTCCAGGACGGCTCCAGTGAGAGCAGTACCAGCAGCTTCCCTCCCCCCACACCTCCGGCCTGCTCTGAGTGCTGCTTCCCCTCCCACATCCTGCCCCAGTCACCCCACCACACCCCCGGAGCACGGCTCCCTCTCCCCCAAGCCCTGGCTCCCGAGGGGGCACAGACCAAGTTTGGGGAGGGGGGGGGAGAGGTGATTGAAAAAATTTGGGAGCTTTAAGGTCATTATTTCAACCTCATCTTTTGGGTAACTGACTAAATCTCTCACACTTTGCGCTTATGCTGCCACCAGATATTTTTTAAGCTGAACTAGCAGTTTGTAACCAGATATGCTAGAAACCCCATTGCTATTGTATTGTTCACACACACTTCTCTGTGTTTGGTCTATATAGAGTCCAACGAGAGAGAGAGAGAGAGAATATAGCAATGACACTTAAAACTCACTAATTTTATCTAAGGTGGATTTTATCTTAGGCCTGATCTACACTTAAAACAGATCAACATAGCTATTGGCGCACTCGCCTGTGAAAAATCCACCCGCTCCTTGAGCACCGGAGCTATGCTGACCTACCCCTGTTGACCTAGCTCCCATCGCTCGGGAAGGTAGTGTTCCTACAGCCTGGGCAGCAGGTGAACCAGCTGTTGGGGGAGGCTAGCCCCTAGCCCCTCCCCTTCTGCCCCTCTCCCTTGCAGCAGCCCAGGGCACATACACCCCACAGCTCCCCGACCCCAGCCCTGGGCCACCTTAGTGCACCTCCAGCCCTGGAGCTCCAGGTGGTGTGGCTGCAGTGCCCCCAGCCCCAGATTTCCATGCAGGTCCCCAACCTCAGTACCAGGCGGCCGGACAGTGTGGTCCCAGCACCCCGAGTGCCAGGTGGGTGGCTCAGCCCGGCCCTGGCTCCAGCCCCAGCCACCCCAAGTCCCTGCGGCACGCCAGCATGCCCTAGCCCTACAGTGTTGGAATAATCCCTACTGTCGCTGTGGACTGCACCTGTGCTACACGGTTATGCCAGCAGAGCTATAGTGCTTTAGCTATGCCGCTATTTTCCCCGCAGTGTAGCGCAGAGGTGGGCAAATTATGGCCTGCGGGCCACATCTGGCCCGCGGGACCGTCCTGCCCGGCCCTTGAGCTCCTGGCCCCACCCCTACTGTCCCTCCTCCCCCGCAGCCTCAGCTCACCATGCCGCCAGCACTGTGGGTGGTGGGGCTGTGAGCTCCTGCCGGGCAGCACGGCAGCATGGCTGGCTCCAGCCGGGTGATGCAGCTGCCAGTCCTGCTGCTCTGAGTGGCATGGTAAGGGGGCGGGGAGAAGGGGCAAGGGGTCCCAGGGTGGGGCAGTCAGGGGACAGGGAGCTGGTGGGGTCCTGAGGGGCGGTTGGGGCGGGGGGGGGCAGGTCTCGGGAGGGAGTGATCAGGGGACAAGGAGCAGGGGGGTTGGATGGGTCGGGGGCTTTGAGGGGGCAGATGGGGGGGCTGGAAGTGGAAGGGGGGCAGATAGGGGACAGGGGACAGGCTGTTTGGGGAGACACAGCCTTCCCTACCCGACCCTCCATACAATTTCAGAAGTCCGATGTGGCCCTCAGGCCAAAAAGTTTGCCCGCCCCCCGGTGTAGACATTGCCTCAGTATCAGCACTATGCCATTATATTTTCCCATACTTATTAGAGGAAACAGCTTGAATACGGAGGTTAATTGCCAATAGGTATTTAGTTATCTAAAGTGACTAGCAAGTTTTTAGGCCCACAATTGTGACTCTAATGTCCCAAACACTTTATTTTGGTGCAATGGGTAAAATTACTGAAAGTGACTAGAGGGTAGATTTAGGCACCTAAAGACTTTTTAAAAGATCTGGCCCTTAGGAGCCTAAATTTCATTGCCTTTCAGTGAGACTTTGGCTAGGCCTGGGTGGCGTGTATAAAAGGCCAGGGGAGGTTAAACCTCCCTAAAAACAACTGACTATGCATGGGGTGAAATGCCACGGATACGGCACGGGTCACCCCTCCAGAGGCACGCTGGCCTGCCGCCGCCTTTGGAGTGTTGGATGTGAGGTTCCATAGAAATGGAGGGGATCATCGGCACGCAGACTGTGGTCCCTTCCATGCGCCGCACCACCCCCACCCTACCTCGTCCCCCGAGGCCTCACCCTCAGTCTGCCTCTTCTCCCCAACCCCACTCAGCCTCGTCTCCCCCGCCCTCCGCCTGCTCCTTTCCTAAAACAGGAAAAAGTGATGGGGCCATGGCCCAAGGCCCCCTGATGGTTCCCCCCGTTCCAGGAAGGGAATGGAGAGGAGCGAGCGGTCAGTGGGTGGGTCCTCGGGGGAGGGGGTGGAGAGGAGTGAGCGGCAGGTGGGGGTGGGCTCAGGGGAGGGGGCAGAGAGGCACAAGTGGCGGGCGGGGGAGAGCTCACACAACCAGGGCCGCCCAGAGTTTTCAGAGGTCCCCATGAGAGTTTTTGGCGGGTCTTTGGCGGCGGGTCCCGGAGCGAGTGAAGGACCCGCCGCCAAACTGCCACCAAAGATCCGGAGTGGAAGAAGCTCCGGGTCTTCGCTCCGGGTGTGTTCAGCGGCACTGAAGGACCTACCGCCGAAGACCCGCCGAAAACTCTCATGGGGGTCCCTGAAAACTCTGCTGGGGGCCCCTGCGGGGCCTGGGCAAATTGCTTCACTTGTCCCCCCTCCCGGCGGCCCTGCACACAACTGGGTGATTGGACAACAAAATGGCAGATGCCAGTCAATGTTGATGTGTGCAGAGTGACGCGCATTGGAAAAAATAATCCCAATAATGCATACAAAATGATGGGTTCTAAATTAGCTGTCAAGGAAGAGCTCTTGGCGGCATTGTGGCTAGCTCGCCGAAAACATCTGCTCAGTTTGCAGTGGCAGCCAAAAAAAAACTAACAGCATGTTAAGAACCATTAGGAAAGGCAAAGATAGTGAGACAGAAAATATCATAATCTCACTACATTCATGGTACGCTCACATCTTGAATACTATGTGCAGTTCTGGTCACCCCCTGTGAGTCGGGTAGACCAGAAGGCAGCTCTTCTCAAGGCTGTAGGCATAGCTGAGCACTGACAAATTCATAGCTGGAGACTGGACCAACTCACCTGTATGTTAGTGTTGTTCAAAATAGGGATTAGACTTGTAAGGATGTGTTTCGGACGTATAAAATACTTGCAAGTTGTTGCATGCATTAATCTTACGTGTAATGGCTGTATCCTATGCTATAAGGTAATATTACTCCTGAGGGCATTCTGCACCAAAAAATTAAAAATTATGCGTACAATATTTTAAAATTCTACAAGTTTTATTTGTCAATAAATAAATACAAAGGCTCCAACATGGCAGCGGGGAGCACAGGCCACTGGCTGCACAAAGTTGGGAGATCAACCTGCAGCCCCCTCACCCTGAGGGGGACAGACTCAGCGGTGAGGCTGCACTCAACCCTGACACAGCACAAGGCCTGGGCCTGCCCCAGAAACACCCTGGGGCCCTGCCTAGGGTTACCATTCGTCCGGATTCCCCCGGACATGTCCGGCTTTTTAAGCTAAAAATAGCGTCCAGGGGGAATTTGTAAATGTCCGGACTTCCCCCCCATGCAGAGCACGCGCGGCTAACAGTGCTGCCGGCCGGCCAGTGTCACTTACTTGGGGCTCCGACACTCAGCCAGAGAGGGCTCCTCCTCCTCCCTCTCTCCCTCCCTCCCTGCATCACAGATCGGCTCCGGCAGTTTGGAGCTCCTGCCCAGCAGCTCCGGCCGTTTCTGAGCAAGTTCACCAGACATTAGGTGAAGAAAGGCCAACAACAAGGGGGGCAGGGGGTCGGAGAAGGGGCAGGGAGGTTCTGGAGGGGGCAGTCGAGAGACGGGGGGGTCGGGAGTTCAGGGGGGGCTTTCTGGGTTTGTGGATAAGGTTTTGGGCAGCCAGGGTACAGGTAGGGGGTAGGGTCCTGGGGGGCATTTGGGGGGGGTCTTAGGAGGGGGCAGTTAAGGGACAAGGCACAGGGAGGCTTAGGTAGGGGGTGGGGTTCTGGAGGGCAGTTAGGAGCAGGGGTCCCAGGAGGGGGCAGTCAGGGGACAAGGGGGGGTCGGGAGTTCTGGGGGGGGCTGTCAGGGGGTGGGGAGTGGTTGGATGGGGCCTGGGAGTCCCAGGGGTCTGTCTGGGGGTGGGGGTGTGGATAAGGGTTGGGGCAATCAGGGTACAGGTAGGGGGTAGAGTCCTAGGGGGCCAGTTAGGATGGGGGGAGGGTCTCAGGAGGGGGCAGTCAGGGGACAAGAGGCAGGGAGGCTTAGGTAGGGGGTGGAGTCCTGGGGGGCAGTTAGGGGAAGGGGTCCCAGGAGGGGGCAGTCAGGGGACAAGGAGTGGAGGAAGGGTTGGGGGTTCTGAGGGTGGGAAGTGGGAGGGGCAGGGGCGGGACTAGGGCAGGATGGGGCGGGGCTAGGGCAGGACAGGGGCGGGGCTCCTCCCATCCTCTTTTTTGATTGCTGGATTATGGTAACCCTAGCCCTGCCCCTCTGCGCCAGGTGCACCAGATATGGGGCAGGCAGGCTCAACCAGGCAGGATCCAAGTGTGGAGGGATCCAGGCGCGCAGTGAGAGGATTCTGTGGGACAACCTGGGTGCAGGCAGCTCAGTGCAGGGTCTAGCTCTGGATACACAGAGTTTCATGTTGTGGGGGGAGGTCCAGGGGCATGGGCAATGGGACTCTGCAGGGGTTCCAGGTGAAGGTGGTTGGGGCTCAGCAGAGGGATCTGAGTGTGTGGGGGGGTCTCAGCTGGGGGGGGTCTCAGTGTTGGGGGAGTGGGGCTTGGTGGGTTGTGGGGTCTGGGTGCAGCTAGTTAGAGGTCAGTGGCATGGGGTCTGGATATGGGGACTCAGGGTGGTTCAGGGCATGTGGCATCAGAATGCGGGGGTTGAGTGGGGGGATCTGGGTGCAGGGTGGGAGGTCCAGAGGCAGGGGGTCCGGGTGTAAGGGGGCTCCAGATGCAGGGGTTGAGGTTCAGTGGGGTGGGGTTTGGGAATGGAGGGCTAGGGGGGTGCTGGATGTACCAGGTGATGCTTGGCAGGGGTGTCTGGATATGGGAGGTCCGGATGCATGGGGGTTGGGTGGATGGGGGAGCAGCTTCCTGTATAGTGACCCCTCCTGCCACAGCTGAGGAGCAATGGGAGGAGGAAGCAAGGAAGGATGCTGAGCTTTCTGCAGCTGGGGGATCATCTGACACTCTTTGCAGGGGAAGAGGAAGTCCTGTCCTTTGCTGCCTCCAGCCCAGCCAGGACTAACAGCCAATGGGAGCTCTGGGGGCGGGGCCCGTAGGTGGGGGCAGCACGCAGAGCCGCCTGCCACGCCTCTGCCTAGGAGCAGCCGAGACAGGTCGCTGCTTGCAGGGAGCTGCCTGAGGTAAGCGCCTCCCAGATCCAGCACCCCGCACCCCCCTCCCACGCCCCAACTCCCTGCCCTGAACCCCCTCCCACACTCAAACTCCCTCCCAGAACCCACGCTCAGCACCCCCACCCCCAGCCCCACACCCCCTCCAACACTCTGAGCCCCTCATGGCTGTTCCTCCACCTAGGAGCAGTAGGGACATGTCGCCGCTTCTGGGAAGCCATGCAGAGACAGATAGGGAGCTTGCCGGCCCCGGGCTGTAAACTGGACTTTCCATGAAGATTAACAATGCTGGTTTATAAAGATTTCCAGTTGGTACAGGGCCGGATAACACAGCTTTTACTATATGTTGCCTGCTTTAATCTATAAATAACCCTCTCATTTCTTTCTCCTAGTTAATAAATCCTTAGAGAGTTTACTATCGGATTGACTACAAACATTGTCTTTGGTGTGAGATCTGAGGTACAAATTGACCTGGGGTGAATGACTGAATTTTTTGTGCAAGGCAACCAGCTATCATTCAGTCCAGCTTGCCTGAGTGACAAGATAGACTGGAATGCTCGAGCGGAGTGATTCATTTGTTACTGGGTTGGTGAAATCTAATTATAGAACATACAATTAGTTAGGGGTGTCTGCCCTGCTATTTTGACAGTCTGTCCTGAGGTTGGTAT
This sequence comes from Malaclemys terrapin pileata, assembly GCF_027887155.1. NCBI lineage: Eukaryota > Metazoa > Chordata > Testudines > Emydidae > Malaclemys > Malaclemys terrapin. The sequence continues at coordinate 178,429,331 of NC_071507.1, read as the reverse complement.
TCACAGCTGTGAACCACTCCAGACAGCGTGAAAGCCCCATCTCAAAAATGGATGGAAAGGTATAGAGAAGGGCAACAAAAATGATTAGGGATATAAGACAGCTTCCATTTGAAGAGAGATTAAAAAGACTGGGGCTGTTCAGCTTAGAAAAGAGATGACTAAGGGGGGATATGATACAGGTCTATAAAATCATGAAGGGTGTGGAAAAAGTGAATAAGGAAGTGTTAGTTACTGTTTCACATAACACAAGAACCAGGGCTCACCCAATGATATTAGTAGGCAGTAGGTTTTAAACAAACATAAGGTAGAATTTTTTTCACACAACACACAGTAAACCCGTTGAACTCTGTCAGGGGCCAAAAAAGAATTAGATAAGTTCATAGAGGATAGGTCCATCAATGGCTTTTAGCCAAGATAGTCAGGGACACAAGCCAGACTCCAGCTGTCCCTAAACCTCTGATTGCCAGAAGCTGGAACTGGATGACAGGGGATGGATCATTTGATGATTGCCCCATTCTGTTCATTCCCTCTGAAGCATCTGGTATGGCCATTGTCGGAAGACAAGATACTGAGCTAGATGTAACATTGGTCTGACCCAGTATGGCCATTTTTATGTTCTTAGTAACTGAAGGGTGATTGAAATAAAATTACTGAGGAGGGAACTGAATGAATAATCTTAAAAGACAGAGCTGTACTGATCCCTGATTGAAATTGAAACTTAGAAACAGTGCACAAATCATGCTCCATGATTGATCCAGAAATTGTACATCAACCTGGAGAACAATGGAAACAGAAAGAGTTGATTATTTTATGCTCTTGGTTTCATTCTTAGGAAAATGCTTCTAAGTCTACTCCTGGGGGGATTCTGCACCACTGGGCATGTGCAGAATTCATGTCCCCTGCAGATTTCTTTGCTTCCCTGCAGAAAAATGACTTTCTGAAAGTGAAGCAAAGGGAAGCCACAAGAGCAGTCATGCACCATTCCCCAGGGTCATGGGTGCATTGTTTTAGGCACCCGGAGCAGCCAATGGAGTGGTAAATCACTGGGAAGGGGGGTTGGGGACACCCAGGCCAGTGGTTCCTACCCTGTGCCAGGCTCAGCTACTAGTCCTGGCTGGGCTGGGGAGGATAGGATTTCCTCTTCCCTGCAAGGAGCGACCAGGGCTGGGTCAGACCCACCCCCAGAAACCTCTCCGGCTGCAGGAAGTGCCGCACATACACCCTGATTTCTGCTCCCATCACTCCTCAGCTGTGTGTGTGGGGGGGAAAGGGTCACTATACAAGGAGCTGCTCCCCAATCTGCCCAACTCCCATGCATCCAGACCCACCTCATACCCAGATTGCCCTGCCAAGCCTCACCCCCTGCACCCAGAACCCCCCCCCCACTGACCCCCTGAACCAGAACACACACCCCAACAGGCCTCACCCTCTGTATCCAGAGCCCCCCTGAACCCAGACCCCCTTTGGAGCCCCACCTCCCAGCATCTGGACCCACCCCTGCACCCAGACTGCCTCCCACATTCAAAACCCCACCCCAACAAGCCCCACCACACCTGCACCTGGAACACCGTGACTAGCCCCCCACACCCAGACTCCCACCCCAGTGAACCCCACCAAGCCAGCACCTGGACCCTGCCCCCACTGAGCCCTCTAAAACCAGACCTGCTAAGCCCCAATCACCTTCACCTGGATCCCCCTGTAGAGTCCCAGTGTGTCTGCACACAGAACCCCCCTGTAATGTTCCCCTCTGGTGTTGCCTGGACCGTTGAGCTGCTAAGTCACTCCAATCTTTGACTCTGGGAGCCAGCCTTACTCTGCTCTGTTGTGAGAACCCCCACTCCTGGGCTGTTCATGCACAGCCTCTGGCATGTAAGCTGCTCCTTGGATTGTGCAACCGAATGACATTAGCCAATATCTCTGGTCCCAGACACATCCCTAGAAACCTCCGTCTTGCAGTGTCCAGTTATGCACATTGGACGCTGCAAGCTTATATGAGTTTGTCAATTTAACAAAGCAGTTGATATGTACCAGGCTTGTCATCCCAAGGGGAGTTTCTGACACACTTTAAATCAAACGCACTGCTTCAGGTAGAATAAACAAACAGATTTATTAACTATAAAGATAGATTTTAAGTGATTATAAGTCAAAACATAAGTCAGATTTGGTCAAATGAAATAAAACCAAAATGCATTCTAAGCTGATCTTAACACTTTCAATGCCCTTACAAACTTAGAAGCTACTCACCACAGGCTGGCTGGTTGCTCTTCAGCCAGGCTCTCCCCTTTGATCAGCACTTCAGTCGCTTGCTGTGGTGTCTGTAGATGTAGGTGGAAGAGAGAGAGCATGGCAAATGTCTCTCCCTTTTATCGTGTCCTTTCTTCCCTCTTGGCTTTGCCCCCCCACCCCCTTCAGAGTCAGGTGAGCATTACCTCATCGCAGTTCCAAACTGACCAAAGGAAGGAGGGGTGACTCCCTCGAGAGTCTAACAGATTCTTTTGTTGCTGCCTAGGCCAGCGTCCTTTGTTCCTGTGAGGCTGGGTTGGGTTTGTCCCATACCTGCCCTGATGAAGTGTGAACTGCTTCTCTGTGCTTGGAGAGTTTTTGCCTGGGCTTATTTTAACTACATACATGAAATTATAACCTATAACATTACATAACAATTACTATAACATCACTGTAACAACCAGGCTCAGTGCATCATGAGCCTGCCGAAGACACACAACATGACAAACTTTGCATTGGATACCACACAATCATTTTATAAAGATTAACATGGGGGTGTAGTGTGCTCCCCTGAGGTACAGAGCGTCACACACCCCCAATAAGCCCCTGTTCATCCAGATCTTCCTTGCACCTGGACCCCTCACCAAGCCGCCTGCACACAGATTGTCCCACACAGAACCCGATCATCCCACACCTAGATCTCCCTACACTAAGCCCCTCCACACTTGCATCCTGCTGGGCTGGGCCTGCTTGCCTACATCTAGTGTGCTTGGCACAGAGGGGCAGGCCACGGGTTGTTTCTGGGACAGTCTTGGTCCTTGCACTGGGTCAGGGTCAGGTGCAACTTTACCGCCGAGTCCATGTTGGGGGTGGAGGGGGAGGGGAGGGTCATCTCCTACCTCTGTGCAGTCAATGGCCTGTGCTCCCCACTACCATGCTGGAGCCTCCTCATTTATTTACTGACAAATAAAATTTGCAGAATTTTAAAATACTGTGTGCAGAATTTTAATTTTTTTGGCACAGAATATCCTCTGGAGTATAAGTCTCATGGTGCAGATAGGCAGCAAACATGAAAGGAAATGGTCTACTTGTATATCTATGCACGTCCATGCGATGCTGTGTGCCTTATCTGATATGCAGACATTTCCAAATAAATCACCTAGTTCAGTGGCTCTGAACCTTTTTTCCTATTGCGATGCTATGTAATAACAGAAAAAAGTTTCAGGACCACCACCAGCCCATCTAGCCATAAAGAAAGATGGTGTTTTGTTACCTGCAAATAGCATGACTTTATTTATTTACTATGATGCATAGGTGCCAACTCTGTGGGTGCTCCAGACTGGATCAGCCACAGAAAAAAAATAGTGGGTGCTCAGCACCCACCGGCAGTCCTGCTGATCAGTGCCTCCCTCCCCCAAACACCTCTCAGCCACCGCGGATCAGCTGTTTAGTGGCATGCAGGAGGCGCTGGGAGGGAGGGGGAGGAGTGAGGGTGGGGTGCACTCATGGGATTGGGGTGGAATAGGGGCAGGAAGCAGGGGCTCCAGGCACCAGCGCAGCAAGCATGTGCCTGGGGCAGCAAGCTGTGGGGGGCTGCGTGCCGGTCGCTGTGAGGGCGGCAGATAGGCAGTCTTCGGCGGCATGCCTGCGGGAGGTCCGCCAGTCCCGCGGCTTTGGCGGTGGGTACGCTGAAGGCACGGGCCTGTCAGAGCACCCGCAGAAATGCCGCCGAAGCTGCGTGACCAGCAGACCGCCCGCAGGTGTGCCGCCAAAGGCCACCTGACTGCCATGCTTGGGGCGGCAAAAAACATAGAGCCGTCCCTGGCGGGAAGAGGCAGGGTGGGAGTGGGATTTGGGGCAAAGGGTGGAGTGGGGGGCAGAGCGGGGGTCGAGGCCCCCCCCCAGTAACTCATAAAGACAGTGCCTATGCTATGATGCACAAAATGACTAGTTCCAGGTGCTTTCACAATAGGAAAACAGTTAACAGCGAGGGCCACAAAACAGGCCATTTCATCCATCCCCCAACGACAATTAATACACCTTGTCAATTTAACTGATCTCAATTTTTAAGTGAGCAGATTAAGAAGATGAAATATGTCCTAAAGGCTGAGAGGCTTGAACGTTGGTGGACTTTAACTGGGAGTGAATTCCAGACCTGAGAGATGGCCACTGAAATCATAGAAATCATTGAATTGTAGGACTGGAAGGACCTCAAGAGGTCATCTAGTCCAGTCCACTGCACTCATGGCAGGACTAAGTATTAGCTAGACCATCCCTGACAAGTGTTTGTCCAACATGCTTTTAAAAATCTCCAATGATGGAGATTTCACAACCTCCCAAGGCAATTTATTCCAATGCTTAACCACCCTGATAGGAAGATTTTCCTAATGGCCAACCTAAACTGCCCTTGCTGCAGTTTAAGTCCATTGCTCCTTGTCCTATCCTCAGAGGCTAGGAGAACAATTTTTCTCCCTCCTCCTTGTAACAGCCTTTTATGAACTTGAAAACTGTTATCATGTCCCCCACTCAATCTTCTCTTCTCCAGACTAAATAAATCCATTTTTTTTCAGTTTTTCCTCACAGGTCATGTTTTCTAGACCTTTAATCATTTTTGTTTCTCCTCTCTGGGACTTTCTCCAATTTATCCACATCTTTCCTGAAATGCGGTGCCCAGAACTGGACACAATACTCCAGTTGAGGCCTTATCAGTGCTGAGTACTATGACCTCCAGATCCATTTGTTTCTGGGACAGTCTTGGTTCTTGTGTATGTATGCAACTGATTGTTCCTGAGTGGAGTACTTTGCTTTTGTCCTTATTGGATTTCTTCCTATTTACTTAAGACCATGTCTCCAGTTTGTCCAGATCATTTTGAATTTTAATCCTATCCTCCACAGTACTTGCAACCCCTCCCAGCTTGATATCGTCCACAAACTTTGTAAGTGTACTCTCTATACCATTATGTAAATCATTGATGAAGACTTTGAACAGAATCAGACCCAGAACCAATCCCTATGGGACCCCACTTGATCTGCCCTTCCAGCTTGACCGTGAACCACTGATAACTACTCTCTGGGAATGTTTTTCCACCCAGTTATGCAGCCACCTTATAGTAGCTCCATCTAGGTTGTATTTCCCAAGTTTGTTTATGAGAAGGCCGTGTGAGACAGTATCAAAAGCCTTACTAAAGTCAAGATATACCACATCTACCACTTTCACCCATCCACAAGGCTTGTTATCCTGTCAAAGAAAGCTACCAGGTTGGTTTGACACGGTTTGATCTTGACAAATCGATGCTGACTGTTACTTATCACCTTATTATCTTCTAGGTGTCTGCAAATTGGTTGCTTAATTATTTGCTCCATTATCTTTCCACGTAAGAAGTTAAGTTGACTGGTCTGTAATTCCCCGAGTTGTCCTTATTCCCCTTTTTATAGATGGGCACTATATTTGCCCTTCTCCACTCTTCTGGAATCTCACCCATCTTCCATGACTTTTTAAAGATCATTTTTAATGGCTCAGATATCTACTCGGTCAGCTCCTTAAGTATTCTCGGATGTATTTGTCCAGGCCCTGGTGACTTGAAAACACCTACCTTGTCTAAGTAATTGTTAACTTGTTCTTTCCCTATTTTAGCCTCTGATTCTACCTCATTTTCACTGGCCTTCACTATGTTAAAAGTCCAATTGCTACTAAACTTTTGGTGAAAACTGAAGCAAAAAAGTCATTTAGCACTGTGATGGGTTGCCCCCCTTAGGATGTCACCTGATGTGCTAAGATACCACTGAGCCTGTCTGTTATGCTAGCCTGGGCACCCTTTTAACCTGTTTTGCTGAGTTAAGCTATTAAGCCTCCTTCAGCACACACATAGGCAGGGCCACAACCTAACTGCAGAACAAAACAGACACTGACATCAGTTCTGGGAAGGCTCAGCTTAAGGGACTTTTCCCCAGTACTCAGATATCCACCTCCCTGGGAGTGCAGACTCAAAGATATATTATGAAATCTGCCTTCTCCCTCAATGTGGAGAAAGGTATGCACCACCTCTTCTTCCCCCTCCCCCACAATTGTGAATTATACAAACAGGGTTATATTATTGTGACGGGTTGCATCACAGAAACCCCCTTGGGAACTGCCAACTGATGTGCCAAGACTACTTCTGCCCCTGCTTTCCCTGCCCGCCTGGGACTCCAGCACCCTGTCTTGTTGAGCCAGACATGCCAGTCTGCTCCAACACAGACCCAGGGTCTGAACCACATGCCCCAAAGCTGCAGACTTAGCTGAAAAGAACTTGAGAAGTGTTCCTGTCTTTAACACTCAGATGCCCAACTCCCAGTGGGGTCCAAACCCCAAATAAATCCATTTTACCCTGTATAAAGCTTATAGAGGGTAAACTCATAAATTATTCGCTCTCTATAACACTGATAGAGAGATATGCACCGCTGTTTGCTGCCCCCCCCCCCCAGGTATTAATGCATACTCTGGGTTAATTAATAAGTAAAAAGTGATTTTATTAAATACAGAAAGTAGGATTTAAGTGGTTCCAAGGAATAACAGACAGAACAAAGTGAATTACCAAGTAAAATAAAATAAAACACACAAGTCTGAGTCTAATACAGTAAGAAAACTGAGTACAGATAAAAACCTCACCCTTAGAGGAATTCCAGTAAGCTTTCTTTTACAGACTAGTCTCTTTCTAGTCTGGGTCCAGCAATCACTCACACCCCCTGTAGTTACTGTCCTTTGTTCCAGTTTCTTTTAGGTATACTGGGGGATGGAGAGGTTCTCTCTTTAGCCAGCTGAAGACAAAATGGAGGGGTCTCCCAGGGGTTTAAGTAGACTTTCTCTTGTGGGTGGAGACCCCCTCCTCTCTCCTATGCAAAGTCCAGCTCCAAGATGGAGTTTTGGAGTCACATGTCCATGCATGACTCAGTTTTTAGAGGCAGCAGCCATTATAATAATATATGGAGATATACCTATCTCATAGAACTGGAAGGGACCTTGAAAGGTCATTGGTTACCTGCTACCTTGAACATCCTCATGTAGACTTCTTATGCGGATTGGAGCCTCCCAAGATCCATTGTCCTTTAAGTGCTTCTTGACTGGGCACTTTATTTGCACATTCCTTTCTCAAGAAACTGACCAAATGCGTTACAAAGGCTACATAAAAATCAAGCCAGTTCACAGCCAATATTCATAACGTTGAATACAAAAATGATGCATGCATACAAATAGGATGAATAGATTCAGTAGATCATAACCTTTACAGAGATATGTCACATGGCATATGTAGCATAAAACATATTCCAGTTATGTATAGTCATATCTATACATTCCTAAGCATATTTCCATAAAGCCTTATGGGGTGCACCGTCACAATTATAAACAAGAAATAAGTTTATTAACTACAAAAAGTGAATTTTAAGTGAATATAAGAGATAACAGACAGAACAAATCAGATTATTGAGCAAATAAAACAAAATACGCAAGCTAAACTCAATATACTTAAGAATCAGGTTACAAAATACAATTTCTTACCCTAAATGTTATTTTAGGCAGGTTGCAAAGTTTCTGTGGTTTACAGTCCCAGTTATATTTCTTTTCAGACTGGACTGTCTCAGTCTGGACTCCTCTCTTGCCTTCCCTTCAGGTGGCTTTAGCAGTCTTTCTTCTTGGGCAGACAGGCCAGGGAGAGGAGGAGCCTTGTTTGCCTTCCTCCCCACCCTTATATAAGATTTACACAAGGTGGGAATCCTGTTTCCCAAACTTGACCCCCCCCCTTCCCTTTCAGTGGAGAGTTACAAGAAGTCCCAGATAATATTTAGTATCAGGTGACAAGACCACCTGACCTAGTAGTGTCACAGTTACATCCCTGGATGCCTCTCAGGAGGAAGAGAGATTAACGTCTTCATGGTCTTGTTGTTCCTTCCTGATGGCCCATCAAATCTGATGGCCTATTGTCTGGTGGATGTCTTCCCAATACACACCCAGTTGTAACTGTTACATAGTCCATATTCCTAATTTTAGATACTAGGTTAGCCAGTCTGAATCCAAATATGCTCTTCCCCTTCCTCGATAGGTGGATCCCATCTCTGCTTAGCAGTCCTTCTTCCCAGAACAGCATGCCATGGTCAAGGAAGTTGAAGCCTTCCTGGTGACACCATCCTCTCAGCCAGACATTCACCTCCAGGATGCATCTCTCTCTGCCTGCCTGAGAATACCCTTTGCCCATTCCCAGGGTTTCAACCCTGGTGACAAACAGCAGGAGCATTCCAGCTGATTGCAACTGTCATGACAGGTTATAAGGGGAGAGGTGAATGTCTCAGGTCACTTAGCTGATAACCAACACCTTGAACTGCACTCAGATATCAGTGCAGAGTACGGAGCATAGGCTTGTCTACTCATGCTATCCCAACCAATTCAAAATGCAGTCAGTTGCATTGCATTCTGCACTATCTGAAACCTCCACGTGGTCCCCAGAAATCTCCATGTGCAGATGAACAATGGAAGCCTCCTGGCGAGATCTGCAAGTTTACTATTCGCTACCTCTTATTCATGGACAATTTAAGGTGTAAGTAATCATGCAGAAACGATGTTGCCTGGCAGGATTGTGGATCTCCTAGAGCCAGCCTGCATGAGGCTGGTGTGTTGAAATTGCTGCCAGATGGTGAGATATCAAGAGTGGGAAAGAGTTAAAAGCAACAGCAAACTAAAAGTGTCTAAATGATTCGGCACTATTGTAATAGTTTGCCAAGTTGCCTGACATTGAAGAAATTAATGATCAGGAATGAGTTAGTTAATCTAAAATTAAAACAAAACAAAATAAAAATCAGGACCATATTGGACTGTGTCTTGCATCATCCATGTGTTACAGGATCCAAAATGGGAGACTCTGAAACGTATGACCCCCCTTAGTGATATGGGAGTGATTTTTGCAGCAACTTGATAGAGTGTAGCAAGGTGATGAAAGAGAAAACAAATCTGTATAAATGCCAACAAATCGAATGTTCCACCCTTCCATAGTGCTTTGCATCTTCAGAACACTGCACAGATATTAGCGTAGAAGCTGGTTTCCTGCATATGTTTTGCTGCAGGGACATTGGTTTGTGTTGTGCTCCTTAATTTTGCTATGGCAATGCTATTTTTTTATCTTATTGCCCTTGTAGTCTCTAAGCAAAGAACGGATTAGTTAAAAGGGAAATGAAAGTATATTATTGCAGCCTGGGAACCGAGAGGGGAAACTGAGAAAGTATCAAATATAGAGAGATTCCAATTGTTTGAGCTGCTTGAAGAGCACTAATTCGGGTGGGCTAATCGGGTATTTATTAAATTGGGAGCTGCCTTTTGAGTTTCTAAGCTCCATAGGAAAGAAACTCCCAAGATCTTCAGGAGCTTGAACTCCCCCCTAGCTCATTTAAAGCTTGTGTATTGGGTAGATAGGAGTATGTCAGACAGTAAGATTTCAGGATCCTTCAGTACTCCCTGGTCCTATAGGCTGTAAATCCAAAACCACCCCACCTCATCCCATCGCTTGGTGCATATTATAATTTATGTAGACTGTGTAGCACCGAGAGACCCCAGGGCCCCACTGGATAAACACAAAGTACAAGATTAACTATATTAGTAATAGTTACTATTTATATAGCTAGACACTTTACCGGACAAATATAAAGACACAGGGCCAGATTCTCATCTGGTGCAATGAAGCTAGGCTGGTTTATACCAGCTGAGAACCTGGCTCCCAGTCTCTGCCCTGAAGAGCCTACAGTTGTATTTGCATGACAGAGTGAAATAATCCATACTCGGGGTGTGCAAGGAATGACAATGATCACAGCAATACGATCAGGCGGTTACTCAGTGTACATCTCCCAGTAGCTGAACACCACTCTGGCTGCTCCTTTATGTACAAAAATCTTGTGGGAGATGAGAGCAGCCATATTTTCCCTTTCGGTTCCCCTTGCTATAATATTACCCATTATGTGTTTTCTATCTGTCACAGAAACCTGCTTAAACCTCCGTGGCACCCCCCTGTGGGGAAGCCTCGCTTATTTGCTGGTCTTCATTACTATGGCTGACTGTGTGCAATACAGAGATTTCACCTTCAGCACATGTAAAAAACACTGGGATAGCCCAAGGCCAGGGGTCTGTTTGCAGACCACACTGCAGGAGTGTGCAGCTGTTAGCATCTGTACTGGCAGCCACCCAGAACCCCATGGAGTTCAGTGGAACTGTGCCCAGGAACTGCCTCCAGCAGATGCTGGTGCAGGATCAAGGCCATAGGCCCTTTGCTTGACTAACCTTCTCCTATAGTCTGTGCATTTCACACTAATAGTGCAAGTCCCTGTAGCTCCTCCAAGGCAAAGTATCCCAAAGCAGTTGACATACTATCACTTTGTCCTAGCTATTAGCCAGGATGGGCAGGGATGGTGTCCCTAGCCTCTGTTTGCCAGGAGCTGGAAATGGGCGACAGGGGATGGATCACTTGACGATTACGTGTTCTATTCATTCCCTATGAAGCACCTGGCATTGGCCACTGTCGGAAGACAGGATACTGGTCTAGATGGACCTTTGGTTTGACCCACTATGGCTGTTCTCTAGGGGAAATTCTCTTTGCCTTCCCCCACTCCTCTATCAAAAAAGCCACGTGTGTTTGTACAAAGGAGTTTTTCTCCCTCTCATCTGCTCTTCGTCACAAGGGTAAATGCCACTAGCCCACTTGAACTCCTGTTCAAATTTCATCAAGCAGGATATTTTGAAGCCAAGTGGTCACATGGACCAATATGTGTCCCAAAATTTAATAGAAAAGCAAAACATTGGGGGCGCAAAATTATCTGAAATGGAATGGGGATATTTTTCAAGCAAGTTTTTATTGGGGGTGGGGAGATAGAAGAGGAGAATCCTTATTTTTGCATAGCTCCTGTAGAGAGACTTCCATAGCAGCATACCCCTCCCCCCTCTTCTCCTGTCTGTACAATAGCGCCTAGATGCTCCGGTGATAAGCGCATCAGGAGTGTGTAGTGTAGACAAGACCCACTACTACTACTGTCTCTTTTCATGACCATCCACACACTGATCATGAGAAAACAGTTTGTCTTGATTTCAGCTCACTTTCCCTCAGCAGTATTAACAACGAGCCAGGGAATGGGCTACCAATTGTATTAATTACTACACTACATGTTTCTTGGATATGCTCTACTTCAAATGTATATTGAAGGAAGAATGCAGCTGCTTTAAAAATAGCAATCTTCACCATCTTTTGTTCTGGTGCAACAAACACCTTCTTAGGTTTTATCTTCAATGCCAAAAATGGTGTGTTTTTAGAGCAGTGTAACTAAGGTACTTTAGCTAATCTGCTGTAAAACCCTAGTGGAGATAAGGCCCTGTACTTTTACTTGGAGTGGCTAGGCCAGATCAGCACTGTACTCCCACCCATTGGTTGACTTTGCTTAGCTACCTCACAGTAAAACTACAGGGCCTTATCTCCACTAGGATTTTATAGCAAGCTAGCAACTCCCACCTGTGCATCCCCCTCCCGTCCCCGTCCCCCCTACTTTTTAGTAGTGAAGCCAAAAGGCAAAGACACAAGTAGAGAAAGTAGGAGCTGACTTTCTGGCCTGATTTTTTGTACCAGCCTTTGGCGAATCACACAAATTCAGGCTCTGATTTGGATACAATTAAGGAGCAACTCAACTGAAGCTAATGGAATTTAACTCTAGTGGGAGTGAGATGAGAATCCGGCCCTTGGTCTTTAGGATCCATGGTGCATTTAAATAGATTCCTAAAACATTTGCAAACGAATCCCACTGTTTGACAAGGGGCTGTCTCGGGACTGGCTTGCTCATCTGTAGAACTATGATTCTGTGGCAAAGAAAAATTCCATTTTTGCAGGAAACTGCCTAATGCGATAGCGCTACCAGTGTTCCATATACTGTACTATGCAGCTGTAAATGTGAAGCCTGTTTACTGTAGGCTTTTCAAATATTAAAAATTCAGAAGCTATGTATTCCTCACAGAAATAACCTGGGGGGACACTCTATTTTAAAGCAGTCTACACGAATTGAGGATTAAATCAGTCAGAATCTTTTATTGTTTCTAACAAAGGAGAATGCATTTAATATTTGTACTGAATTCATGCTTATTAACAATTAATATTAAATACATCAATTATGTTGAGCTTTTCAGGACCTGAAGAAGAGCTCTGTGTAACTCAAAAGCTTGCCCAACAGAAGTTGGTCCAATAAAAGATATGACCTCCTCCCCCTTGCCACACTAATTTTTTTAGACAGTATGTTTTGTCTTCCTATTAGAAAATTTACTGTGATTTGCTAATGATCTTATATAATTATTTTCTTCTTGATTACAGACTTGCATTTAGCAATTTGGAAGCCCTTTTTTTCCTCTCAGAGGAAGCTGAAAGCCCTTTATAAAATTATGCTCTGCACACAGCTCTTGTCATCCAGCACTGAAATGAAGCCACCTTTGCAGTGAAAGGCATTCGTTGTTTAATTGTGAGCAGCAACGCTACACAACAGTTTGGCACAGAATGAGAATACCTTTGGATATGTATTTCTCAGGCACCTGTAGCTAAACATTCTACTCCAGTCAGGGGTGAAAGTAAGTTAAAGGACTTACCAGTACACCGGAGTCCTGAGCAGAGGCGGGGCCCTTAAATCAAGATTTAAAGGTCCCAGGGCTCCAGCTGCGGCTGGGAGCCCTGGGGCCTTTAAATCACCCCCAGAGCAACCAGCTGCAGAGGCGTCTGGGAGCCCCGGATCTCAGGGGCGGATAAAGGGCCCGGGGTTCTGGCCGCTGCTACTGCAGCGGAGCTCTGGGCCCTTTAAATGGCCGACGGAGCCCTGCCGCTTCTACCCCAGGGCTCCGGCAGCGGGGCTCAGGAGGCGCTTTAAAAGGCCCGGGGCTCCGGCCACTGCAATCACCAGCCTGGGAAAGCCGATCCGGACTGGTACACTGTACCAGACCGTACTAGCTTACTTTCACCTCTGACTCCAGTTGAAATTTAGTTGGGCATAATGTGATTACCTAAACTAGAATCTGGTGATACCAGAATTAACACATATCCTCTTACAAAACGTACCTTTGAATCTTGTGACTGTACATGGTCAGGCCTTCAATTTTATACCGTATTTGAAAAACAGCACCTGCAACAGTGTAATACCACAGCATAACTCTGAGGAAGTGTCACTTACTGAATTGCTAACATCACTTTCTGCAGAAGCCAGGTTCTCAACTGTTCTAGCTTCCCCTCAGTAGCCTCACCAAATTCACATACCAAACCACCAGTGTTAAAAATATATCCCTCTAAACCAGTGGTTCCCAAACTGGGGTTCACAAAATGTTACAGGGGGTTCGCGGGAAAAAATTCCCTAGTGGCGGACAGAGTTGTCCATAGGGACCCCCATAGGGCCAGCAGCCCCTGGACTTCCAAGAGCTAAGCAGATCAAAGCAAGCATATCTATCACACTGAGATTTAAACTTCAAGACTCCTTATAAGAAATGGAAAGGGAAGTGGCTATTTTTTGCGGTTTTTAAAATTAAATAGGCAGCTAGTGTTCTTCATAATAATTTTAAAAACAATAAGTTTAAGCTTTGTTGTAACATGCGTTGTTTGCCTGGACTGCTCAAGACCTGAATGCTTGTGGAGGAGGAACTCTTCAAGTTGTCTTCTTAAATACCTTCATGCTGTTTCACATCTGATACTCCTTGATGAAACATAGGAGCCTTGTCTTATAACAGGCTTATTCAACATGATACAAGCTACGAAAGGAAAGTGAGATCTTCGAAGAGTGTTGCTGTTTTCATAATGTAATAAAATACTGTAATGATGAATAGTAATTAATAATAGTGTGTAATAAGCATGTCATAAAAACAAATTTTATATTTCCAAGATCACTACTTTTATAATTTATACTCAGGTAAAGGAGAAAATCCCTGGATATATTCATTTTTAAGGAAGGGGTTCGTGAGACTTGACATTTTAGTGAAAGGGGTTCACAGGTTGTTAAAGTTTGGGAACCACTGCTCTAAACAATGATAGGGTTGGGGGAGGAGGGGGAATGAGGAGGTAGAGATCTTCATGTATTAATACACAATTTAATACATTTGTGAGGCACTGATGCATGAACAGGTGTAGTGATCGATAGATCTGCATCTTATCTCACAGTGGCTTCATAGGAACAGTGAGCAGGCAGAACAACAACATGAGCATCATGACATAGGACTTATAGCCCCACCTAATTTCCATTTTATTCATCAATGCATCAGACACATTAACTCCACTTTCAGTTCTTTGCCTCTTTTGCTGCAGAATCTCTACCAGACTTGCTGGCTCCTTTCACTCATTAATGCTCCATTTACACTAATGGGACGTCAGACCACACCTGTTTCGTTCTAGGCAGATCTAGTACAGGCCATACCTAGAAATTCTTGGTAGCAAGTTACCAACGCTGAATCTATTCAGTTCCAATCTCTCCTCTCTCCCAGCTCCGCACCTTCTGGGAAAGGATTTTAACATGAAGCACAAAAAAGGGGATTTGGTATTTTATATCACATTTCCCCCATACGCAAGAAGAGATTCCTGAGCGACCCTTCCCTTCGTGAATAATTTGAGGCATTTTGACATAGCACATACCATATTCAAGGTGATCTCCAGCGCTGTTACCTTACAGTACATCCGGCAGCCCTTTTTCCAATTAAACTTCTTTTCCCCAGAGGAGAGAATGACACAGTTATTAGTAATCTCAGACTTCACCAAGGCTTGTAGTCCTCAAAATGTCAGTCTTGTATTGGAAGAAGATCTCTACAAACCTACATGAAGTTTATTTTGCCCATCGGGTCATTCAACTAGCTGACTATTTTTAACCTTTTAGATATGAATAAAGGGCACCTTGCATGATGGAATGAGGTCTAACAGACTATTACACTGTCATGGAAAAGCTGAGAGATAGCGTGTAATATATACATATAAGCGTTTCTTTCCCTCTTCAGCTTTATAAGAAAAGTTGCCCCCACTCAGAGGCTAGTTCCATGCATACATTGCAAGAGGCATTATCTAAAAACAACCTTTGCTCAGGCAAGAGAGAAAAATGGATGGGTTCAAAAAATCTCCATCCTTATGGCTTCTGCTAGAGCAGGGATCAGCAACCTTTCAGAAGTGGTGTGCCGAGTCTTCATTTATTCACTCTAATTTAAGGTTTCGTGTGCCAGTAATACATTTGAACATTTTTAGAAGGTCTTTCTATAAGTCTAATATATAACTAAACTATTGTTGTATGTAAAGTAAATAAGGTTTTTAAAATGTTGAAGAAACTTCATTTAAAATTAAATTAAAATGCAGAGCCCTCCGGACCGGTGGCCAGGACCCTGGCAGTGTGAGTGCCACTGAAAATCAGCATAGGTTGCCTACCCCTGTGCTAGAGCCTTGAATAGGCTACTTTACTTGCAGACTGAACCACAGAGAAACTAACAATTTGAGATTTAATGGCTTAACTTTATATTTGTGTAATAGGCATTGCATTGTATAGAAAAAAGTCTGATCTTCTATACTAATTAGCCACAGCTTTCAGAGTTACACTGATACCCTGGTGGTGGGACTTTACATCAGCTGTTGAGAGAACAGACAGGCTGTTAAGGTTAGGTGAGACTGGATCTGTCTGTTAACCTTTTCACTAAAATGCCAGCCTAACGAGCCTAAAATAATACAGCTAAAGGATAAAATTCCAAAAGCACTTAAGACTCAGATCCTCAAAGGTACATAAGACCCAGATTTTTAAAGGTATTTAGGTGCTGCTGTGCTCAGTGATGCAGTGCTTAATTGATTTAGGGGTCTAAATCTAATTTCAAAAGGGATTTAGGCACTTAGGAGTTTGACGGGTTGGATCACAGAAACCCCCTTGGGAGCTGCCACCAGATGTGCAAAGACTACCCCTGCTTCTGTTTTCCCTGCCAGCTCAGGACTCCAGCACCCTGTCTTGCTGAGCCAGACACTCCCGTCTGGCTCCAGACACAGATCCAGGGTCTGAATCTCCTGTCCCAAAGCTGCAAGTTTACCTGAAAACAGCTCACAGTAGTGTGCTTGTCTTTAGCACTCAGATGCCCAACTCCCAATGGGGTCTAAACCCAGATAAATCCGTTTTACCCTGCATAAGCTTTATGCAGGGCAAACTCATAAATTGTTCGCCCTCTATAACACTGATAGAGAGATATGCACAGTTGTTTGCTCCCCCAGGTATTAATACATACTCAGCTAATTACTAAATAGAAAGTGATTTTATTAAACACAGACAGTAGGATTTAAGTGGTTCAAAGTAGTAACAGACAGAACAAAGTAAGTCACCAAGCAAAATAAAATAAAATGCGCAAATCTATGCCTAATCAAACTGAATACAGATAATTTCCTCACCAGTTCCAGAGTGCTCCCTTTTACAGGCTAATCTCCTTTTAGCCTGGGTCCAGCTATCACTCACACCCCCTGTAGTTACTGTCCTTTGTTTCAGTCTCCTTCAAGTATCCTGGGGGGTGGAGAGGCTCCTTCTTTAGCCAGCTGAAGACAAAATGGAGGGGTCTCCCACAGGTTTAAATAGACGCTCTCTTGTGGGTGGAGACCCCCCTCCTATGCAAAGTCCAGCTCCAAGCTGGAGTTTTGGAGTCACCTGGGCAAGTCACATGCCCCTGCATGACTCAGTCTTTGCAGGCCGACGCCATTGTCCACATGGCATCTTGCATGTCTCCAGGAAGACTTCTCATGTGGATTGGAGCATTCCAAGATGCATTGTTCCCCAAGTGCCTCCTGATCAGGTACTTAACCTGGCGCATTCCTTCCTAAAGAAGCTGACCAAATGCCTCACAAAGCTTACTTAGAAATCAGGCAAGCATACAGCCCATATTCTTAACCTCGAGTAGAAAATGATATATATGTACGAATAGGATGAATAGATATAGTAGATCATAACCTTTACGGAGATATGTTACATGGCACAGGCAGCACAAAACATTCCAGCTACGTCATACATACATTTATAAGCACCTCCTCCCCATAAAGCCTTATGGGGTACACTGTCACAGAATCCCATTGACTGTTGATGAAATTTATATGCCTAAGTGGCTAAATCCCTTTTTAAAATAAAAAAGACGGTTACTCACCGTTGTAACTGTTGTTCTTCGAGATGTGTTGCTCATATCCATTCCATTAGGTGTGCGCGCGCCGCGTGCACGATCGTCGGAAGATTTTCTACCCTAGCAACACCGGCGGGTCGGCTGTGGAGCCCCCTAGAGTGGCGCCTTCATGGCGCTGAATATATACCCCAGCCGACCCGGCGCCCCCTCAGTTCCTTCTTGCCG
This sequence comes from Malaclemys terrapin pileata, assembly GCF_027887155.1. Lineage (NCBI taxonomy): Eukaryota > Metazoa > Chordata > Testudines > Emydidae > Malaclemys > Malaclemys terrapin. The sequence continues at coordinate 178,411,753 of NC_071507.1, read as the reverse complement.
GCTACTCCGACAGTGGGGACGGGGGGCGGGTTTGGAATGGATATGAGCAACACATCTCGAAGAACAACAGTTACAACGGTGAGTAACCGTCTTTTCTTCTTCGAGTGCTTGCTCATATCCATTCCATTAGGTGACTCCCAAGCCCAACTTAGGTGGTGGGGTCGGAGTGAGACATTGCTGTGTGCAAAACCGCTGATCCGAATGCAGCATCGTCCCTGGACTGTTGCACTAGTGCATAGTGAGCTGTAAACGTGTGGACTGATGACCAAACCGCCGCTCTACAAATGTCCTGTATCGGAACATGTGCCAGGAAAGCAGTCGAGGAGGCTTGGGCCCTCGTGGAGTGAGCGGTGAGGTGCGGTGCTGAGACACCTGCCAGGTCATAGCAAGTCCGGATGCAAGACGTAATCCAGGAGGATAGGCGTTGTGAGGAGACCGGTGAGCCTTTCATTCGGTCGGCCACTGCAACGAAGAGTTGCGTCGTCTTTCTAAAGTGCTTTGTGCGGTCAATATAGAAGGCCAGGGCCCTTCGTACGTCCAGGGAATGCAAACGTTGGTCCTGGCGAGTGGCATGTGGTTTGGGATAAAAGACCGGGAGAAAGATGTCCTGGTTGATATGAAATGGAGAAACCACCTTAGGGAGAAAGGCAGGATGTGGACGAAGCTGCACTTTATCCTTATGGAAAACTGTATAAGGGGGCTCGGATGTAAGCGCCCTGAGTTCAGAAACGCGCCTTGCTGAGGTGATGGCTACGAGGAAGGCTGTCTTCCAGGATAGGTATAGAAGTGAACAGGTGGCCAGTGGCTCGAACGGAGGACCTGTGAGTTTGGAGAGAACCAGATTGAGATCCCACGTCGGGACGGGATGACGCTGTTGTGGGTACGTCCGGTCTAGGTCCTTGAGGAATCTAACGACCATCGGGTTAGAGAATACCGAGGACGCGAGTTCCCCTGGGTGAAAGGCCGATATAGCGGCCAGGTGAACTCTAATTGAAGATATCGCCAACCCCTGTTGTTTTAGGGAGAGGAGATATTCCAAAATGAGAGGAATGGGTGCCTGCAACGGGGACGTGGCTCGTTGTTCGCACCAACAGGAGAACCGCTTCCACTTGGCCAGGTACGTGGTCCGTGTTGAGGGCTTCCTACTGCTCAGCAGAATCTGTTGGACAGAGTGCGAGCATTGCTGCTCTGCCTGGGTGAACCATGGAGCAGCCACGCCGTGAGGTGGAGTGATTGCAGGTCGGGGTGACGCAACCGGCCGTGGTCCTGAGAGATGAGATCCGGACATAATGGAAGCGGGATCGGTGTCTGAACCGAGAGTTCCAACAGTGTGGAGTACCAATGTTGTCTCGGCCACGCTGGAGCGATCAGAATTACCTGTGCCTGGTCTCTGCGCAATTTGAGCAGTACCTTGTGGACCAGAGGAAACGGAGGGAATGCATAAAACAGGTGGTCTTTCCAGGGAAGGAGAAACGCATCTGAGCTCGACCTTGTAGGGAGCAGAACACATGGCACTTCCTGTTGTCTCGAGATGCAAACAGGTCTATCTGGGGAAACCCCCACCTCTGGAAGATGGAATGTATGATGTCCGGACGGATAGACCACTCGTGCGTCTGGAAGGACCTGCTGAGTCGGTCCGCTAGAGTGTTCTGGACTCCAGGGAGGAACGATGCCGTGAGATGGATTGAGTGGGCGATGCAGAAGTCCCACAGGCGAATGGCCTCTTGGCATAGAATTGACGAACGTGCTCCTCCTTGCTTGTTGATGTAAAACATGGCCGTGGTGTTGTCGATGAGAACTAACACACAGCGGCCACGTAGGAGATTGAGGAATGCCTGGCACGCCAGGCGCACCGCCATCAGCTCCCGAACATTGATGTGCAGGGCTAACTGGGGTGCAGTCCACAGGCCCTGGGTATGGTGTTCGTTGAGATGGGCGCCCCAACCCAGAGATGACGCGTCTGTGACCAGGTGCAGAGAGGGTTGTGGGGCGTGAAATGGCATCCCCTCGCAGACCACATTGCGATCTAGCCACCAGGTGAGGGAGGCCAGGACCGAGTTCGGGACCGTGACCACCATGTTCAGGCTGTCTCGATGTGGACGGTATATTGATGACACCCAGGTTTGAAGTGGGCGAAGCCGAAGTCTGGCATGCCTGGTTACGTACGTGCAGGAAGCCATGTGACCCAGCAGGGTAAGGCACGACCTCACCGTGGTAGTTGGGAAGGCCTTGAGCCCTTGAATGAGGTTCGTGATGGTGCCAAAGCGGTTGTCTGGCAGGATGGCTTGCGCACGCCCGGAGTCTAGAACTGCGCCGATGAATTCTATTCTCTGGGTAGGTTCTAGAGTGGATTTGTCCTTGTTGAGTAGGATGCCCAACTCGTTGAATATGTGCACTATTCTGTGGACGTGAGCTTGAACTTGCTCCTTGGTGCGACCGCGCACCAGCCAGTCGTCTAGGTACGGGAACACCTGTATTCCTTGCCGACGAAGGTACGCTGCCACGACAGCCATACATTTCGTGAACACTCTTGGGGCCGAGGATAGGCCGAAGGGAAGGACTGTAAATTGGTAGTGCACCGTGTTTACCACGAATCACAGGAAGCGTCTGTGAGGTGGGTAAATTGCAATATGAAAGTATGCGTCTTTCATGTCGAGGGCGGCGAACCAGTCTCCAGGATCGAGGGAAGGGATAATGGCCCCCAAAGAGACCATGCGGAACTTCAACTTTACTACGAATTTGTTGAGTCCGCGCAAGTCCAAGATGGGCCGCAGACCTCCCTTGGACTTGGGGATCAGGAAGTAACAGGAATAAAATCCCCTGCCCCTTAACTCTATCGGAACCTCCTCTATGGCCCCCATGGCAAGGAGCGTAGAAACCTCCTGTGTAAGAAGTTGCTCGTGAGAAGGGTCCCTGAAGAGGGACGGGGAAGGGGGGTGGAAGGGGGGGATAGAAGAAAACTGGATAGCGTATCCCCTCTCCACCGTGCGGAGGACCCAACGGTCCGAAGTTATAAGGGACCAAGCACGGTGGAAGTGGGAGAGGCGATCCCGAAAGGAGGGAGCTGGATCCTGGGGGATGACTGGGGCGCCGTCCTCGACCGCACCTTCAAAAGTTCTGTCTAGGACCTGAAGGTGGTCTTGGTGGCCCCTGGTTCTGACCGGGTTGAGGGCCAACCCATCTTCTCCTACCACCTCGCCCTCGCCTTCTGGCAGGGTCCTGTCTCTGACGAGTTGGAGGGGGGTAAAAACGTTGAGGCTGGGGCCTAAATGGTCTGCGCTGGGGACCCGCAACATGCATCCCCAAGGAGCGCATGATTGTCCTGGAGTCCTTGAGGCTCTGCAATCGAGAGTCCGTCTTCTCCGAGAACAACCCCTGTCCTTCAAAGGGCAAATCCTGTAGGGTCTGCTGTAATTCAGGGGGTAAACCCGAAACTTGGAGCCAGGAGGTCCTGCGCATAGCGATACCTGCGGCCAGGGTTCTCGCGGCCGAGTCCGCTATGTCCAGGGAGGCCTGTAAGGAGGTCCGAGCCACCTTCTTACCCTCCTCAACCAAGGCCCCAAACTCTTCCCTGGACTCTTGGGGAACCAATTCCTTGAACTTCCCCATAGAGTTCCAGGAATTAAAGTTGTAGCGGCTCAGGAGCGCCTGCTGGTTAGCCGCTCTAAGTTGCAGCCCTCCAGCTGAATAAACTTTACGGCCAAACAAATCGAGTCGCTTAGCCTCCTTTGATTTGGGCGCTGCAGCTTGTTGACCGTGGCGCTCCCTTGCATTCACTGATGACACCACCAGTGAACACGGCTGGGGATGGGTATACAAGTACTCGTAGTCTTTGGAAGGGACAAAGTACTTTCTTTCCACCCCTCTCGCTGTAGGTGGGATAGAGGCAGGGGTTTGCCATATCGTAGTTGCGTTCGCCTGGATCGTGCGGATCAGGGGCAACGCCACTCTTGATGGGACATCCGCCGCGAGGATATTTACAATGGGGTCCTGCACCTCCACTATCTCCTCCGTCTGTAGGTCCATGTTACGGGCCATCCTACGTAACAGGTCCTGATGAGCCCGAAGATCTATCGGGGGTGGACCTGTGCACGACGTGCCCGCCACTGCCTCATCCGGAGAGGAAGAGGAGGATGCCTCTGGTGGTAAGGGATCCAGGGGAGGATCCTGGTCTCCCTGTTCCTGGGTCGGAGCATCACCTGTCCTTGGGTCCGGGACGTCAGGTGGTGCGGATACAGAGGCCTCCATGCCCCCTGGAGGAGGGCGAGAGATGGTGGACTCTGGTGCCCTTGTATCAGAGTGACCCGAGCGAGAGGTTGTTGGAGCCCCTTGCGCCTGGTGGTATGCCCACGGGGTCCAGAACGACCAGTGAGATGGGCCCTGGTCAGGGTCCTCTGCTCCCTCTTGCCAATGGCCTAAATCTTGCTCCCCGGCTTGCCCCTGAGGGGGGTATGCCGATCTTGGCAGGTCCTCAGAGGAGCGAGACACCGATCTCGATGGCCATGGCGGTGCCGACTGCGCCGAGACGAATCCCGTGGGATACGGTGCCGTCCAGTGCCGATCTAGAGATGTTCCATCTCTACGCGGTGCCGGCGATCGGTGCCGAGATCGCGATCGGTGCCGATGGCCTCGCCGGTGCCGGGAGTCGGACCTGGATCGAGACGATGACCTAGAGTAGGCCCGGTGCCGGGAGCGGCCTCTCGAAGTCAAACGTCGATCGTACCGGTGCCGAGAGCTACGTCTCGACGTTGATCGGTGCCGACGATCATAACGGTGCCGAGATGTAGAGCGGTGCCGCGATGATCTTGGCCGCGAGTACGACCGGTGCCGAGGTGATATCCGGCGCCGGGACTGCGAGCGGCGAGGGGACCTGCTTCGGGACCTGGATCGGTGCCGCGGTTCCAGCCCTTGCGATGGAGGGCGCATCAAGGCAGGTTTTCCCCTAGATTGGACCGGGCGAGTCAACGGTGCCGACGGTGCCGGTGGTTGTGGCGGTGCCGGCTCCGTGAGAGCGATCAAGTCTCTCGCCGTCGCGAAAGTCTCCGGTGTCGACGGGAGGCACTGTATCACCGCCGGTCTCGGTGGTGACTCTGTCTGCACCGGACTCAACGGCCTTGGAGCCGGAGTCGACGGTGCTGGAGGCACCTGTTTTCGGTGCTCCACAGGTGGACGCGGCTCTACCCCCGGCACCGGGGGAGCCGGCGTCTTCGGCACTGAGGTCCCCGCCTTATGGGATTTTTTATGTCCCGGGGATGATGAACGGCGCCGAGGCACTTGTTGTGAGTGCGGTGCCGATGAGGTCCGGTGCCGTGGAGGCTTGTCTGCCGTGGTCGGCATGGTCGGTGCCGCTGGGGCACTGCGCACCGAGGTGCTAGGTGCCGGGGCCTGGCGCGCCGATGGAGCGTCCGGGCTAAGTGCTGCCTCCATAAGGAGTTGCCGGAGTCGAAAGTCCCGCTCCTTCTTGGTCCTCGGTTTGAAGGCCTTACAGATCTTGCACTTATCTGTTTGATGGGACTCTCCCAGGCACTTCAGACACGAGTCGTGCGGGTCGCTCGTTGGCATAGGCTTAGCGCAGGAGGCGCACTGCTTGAAGCCGGGAGCCTTGGGCATGAGCCCGACCACGCGGCCGGGGAAAAAGGGGGGAGACAACCCCCTTAATCCCCCTTTTTTTAACTATATAACAACTATAAACAAGTGAATAACCAACTATATAACTATAAACAACTAGAACTACAACTATAACTGTGAATAACTGGATAAGCTAGGGAGAGTGGAGAACAGCTACGCCGTGCTCCACAGTTCCAACGACCGTCAGGGGCGGTAAGAAGGAACTGAGGGGGCGCCGGGTCGGCTGGGGTATATATTCAGCGCCATGAAGGCACCACTCTAGGGGGCTCCACAGCCGACCCGCCGGTGTTGCTAGGGTAGAAAATCTTCCGACGATCGTGCACGCGGCGCGCGCACACCTAATGGAATGGATATGAGCAAGCACTCGAAGAAGAATGTACGTTTCTAAATCAGTTAGGCATTGCAATGCTGTGTGCAACACCTAAATACCTTTAAAAGGCTGGGTCCTAAATACTGTTGAGGCTCTGGACTTAAGTGATTTAGGAGCCTAAGTCCCACTGGCTTTCAATAGGACTTAGGTGCTTTTGGAAATTTTACCCCAAATTCATAGATAGCTGTGGTGAACTTCTGGCTCCTATGAGAGCTTTCCATTGACCTCAATAGGGCCAAGATTTCACCCCGGTTTAGAATGTCATCCAGCACAATGACAATGAAGCACATTTTTGGGGACCAGTTTAGTATAGGCACTGCTTTCCCTCATTCCCCAGCGTGTGGCAGGAGAGCAGCTCATCCCTTTGAAAACCTCCTTAGCGACCATGGCCAAGATTTTCAAAAGTGACAAATGGCCAATTTTTTAGTGCCCAACTGGAGACCTGAAGGGTGCTTGATTTTCAGAGGGCTGGGGCTCAGCACTTTAAAACACTACCTGGAGACACCTGAAAGGGGGCTGATGTTCTGAAAGAACTAATGTCTGTACTACCCCATCGCAAGATATTTTTCTCATTTTTTTTTTTTTTACAGCGCAAAAATATGAAGAATCCTAGCAAGATCACGTAATGCCAATTTGCTCAGAAAATAGTATTGACCTAATTTGTCCTGAATGTAACAATAATGATAAAAAACATGCAAAACCCATTCCTTTCTTTAATCTAATGTTTCATCAACAACTGTCAGCACTGCAGAGTTAAGGTTGAATGAGAGAATGGTCTCATATTACATATTGTATCATTTGCCAAATAATTTAGTAGCTCTCAAGGTTTTCTACAGGTCACGGTATCCAACACCCTGGAATTTCTTACGCAACCATACCTAGGTGTCGTGCAGTAATACCGTATAATAGAGTCTGCAGCTAAGCTGATGAATTGTCACACGAATTATTTATAATGGGATGAGTACACTAGGTAGCACAAGACTGGGAAGCTCTGGGATTTTGAAATCCTCATAATACATTGTACTATAGTAGCTGGTGCATATAAATCAGGAAACTAGTGACAGGGGACACAGAGGGCCTGCAGAGGTGATGGGTGGAGGGGGCTGAAAAAGCATCAGGATGATGCAAGAAGGGGAGAAAATGATGCTGGGGAAGGAGAGGGAAGGTACTTCAGGGAGAGCTAGAGGGGAATAGAGCGCATGCTCAGGCAGCCAGTAAAATCTGGGAATGGGACAAAATCCCTGTTTGAATGTAGCTGGGCAGAATCCCATCAAGCTGCAGCAATCTTGCAAAACTTGCAGAGCTGGTGGGAAAGTCTGACATTTTGGAATTAGTTCTGAATCAAGATGGAAAGTTGAAAGATTGAAAAATTCCACTGAATGAAAAATTCTGAAAAGTTTTGAAATGAAAAATGTTTTATTTCAAAAAGTCACCTCAAATTTTCATTTTTCCAACTGAAAAAATGTTTTGGAGATGGACATTTTCCACGGGAAAGATTGTGAGGCAGAAATTTTTTGACTCACTCTAGGAAGGTCTCTCTCTTTGATGATCTCTAAGGTCTGATTGGCCTCGCAGAGAAGGAGAAATCTGGGAACAGAAAGGGAAGGAAATGTGCAATGGCAGAACAAAGAAAAAGACAATAAGAGGAAAGAATGGATGGAACACACACCAGTCTGATATTTGTCAGATCCTAATAAAATAATTTTGGTTACCTGATCCTTACAAAATTATTTTGTGATATTTGACTAAACACATAACCAACATATTTTAAAAATCACACAAAACAGAGGGAATTCAAAAATAGTCCTCTTCACTAGCATAATTCTGCTTAGTTACACAGTATAAATTTTTAATGTGTGCAATTTGCCTGAGCTATGGCTGCTGTGAGAACTGTAACTTTGTATCTCTCAATGTTCAGTTATAATTACATGCAAAAATGTCATTAATGCAACAGTGGTTTACAATTCAAATGCTGTAGCATTCTAGTGCATGAGAACTTGACCGTGAAATAGACTAGAAACAGACTATAAAACAAGTATGAAACTGTTTAGTTATTTGTTTTTTCACTTGACTTGGACAGTTATTGCAGAGTGAAAATTACTGATAATAAACCTAATCTAAGATGTGATTTGTAACATCGGTGAGAATTCTTTTTGTTAAATGATTTTAAAAAGAGAAAAATTTTAATTAAAAAACCCAAGTTCTTTCCTCTCTTACAATCTTCACTTATTAAAACTGGAAGAATTGCAAACATCATTTTGTTCACTTGTTACCGGTCATGTGGTTTACTTTTAGCATTTCTTCCAGCGTGAACAAGGAAAAGCAGACAGATCGGTTTTAGTTAGTTTTCCTTTCAGCGTGACAGGGGAATGTTTGTTTTTCTAAGAGGTTCAAATTGAATTCCCTTAAAAAAAATAAAATCATGGAAACATTTCTCAGTCTCAGGTTTGGTAAAAGGTCACGTTATGCCAAATTTCATCCAGCAGTATCTCTGATTGGGTATTGGAAGTGGCTCTTTCCCAATTTATTTTTACAGTGAAAGTGCATACTAACACCTAATTGCTGCCATCTTGGATCCTGCTTCCGCAAACTTTGTCTATTCAACTAAACACTTATGGACATGTTTAATTTTAGGCACACACTAAAGTCCCCATTGACTTGAAGGGGACTTAAATAGATGCTTAAGCACTTTGCTGTACTTCAGCATGTGCTTTATAAACATGGGTCTAGGAAAGCTTTGCATATTACGTCATTGATGCCAGACATTGTTTCAGTGGCACATACCTCGCTGAAAGGTACTTCTGGCTGCACAAATCCTCTGTATACTGGAAAGGAACTTGACATAGTATTTTTGGTCCAATAAAAAAGGCTGCATTACTTAGCTGCAGGATTGTTGGGGGACTGGATGGCACAGCACACTGGTAATAGGACATAGAGCCTCACACCATTATGTTAATAAACAATACTAGTAACACTAAGCACAAATACAGTGCTTTTTAGGTACAGAGAGAAGCAGGAACTCACACAGCGAGTCAATGGCAGAAGCCAGAGATAGAACCCAAGTTTCCTGACTTCTAGTACCTGATGCTTTATCTACCAGCCTAGGCCAGCGGTGACTTGGAGCGATCAGCTCTTCAGTGGACTGTGTGAAATCACTGTGTCATAGTCTCAGTCTAGTTTCCTTTGGGGAAGGGTTCCCAAGGACCATCAACGTAGTGGGCACTAAAATACTCTTGTTTGCTGGCTAATCTCAGCAGAGACGTCAAGGATGGAAGGACAGTGGGGACTAGGTCGCCTCCCCTCCCCTAGATGAGGAGATGTAAGGAAAGGAAGGGCAGGAAAGCTTTCAGTATTCTTGTCCTGACTGTATTCATCACATGCACAACTATGGAACAGTAACTTGTACCACTGGTTAAAATAAGACCGTTATTGACAAGAAAAGTAGTCTTTTATTTCAATTAATATTTCTTGGCATTAGGCAGATATTAAATAACACTGAATTGCACAAGACTATTAACATATTGACAGCAAAAGAATGGCGAGCATAGCAAAGTTTAGAACAACAGCGTGAGTCACATCACCTCATGTCACTCAAAAGCCAGTTAATCCCTGCAACCACCACTAAGTGGGACTCCACCGAGAAATACAAAATGAGGATTATTCCTTTTATTCTTTTGTTAATACAGTAAACGCTGGAACGGTCAACAGTAAAAATGAACAAATATTTGCATACAGTAATTAAACAGAGTGAAATAGCCACAAATTGCTAGTCATGCATTTTTTTTTAACAGCAATTTGCTAATGCATAAATATCTCAAAAACAATCTTCAAGATTTGAATAAATCACGGACAACAAGAAGAAATTAAGCTTGAATTCTACTTTATGCATAAATACCTGACCTACATATTAAAATTTTACTTCACTATTTTATATATATATATATATATATATATATAAAAAGAAAGTAGACAATTAGATAAGTGCAAGCAATTTTCCTCAAAAGCACAGACAATTTGGAACCATGCCCAGAAAAGCTTCTCTCTTCTTCTTTCTACTCCATTCAGTTCACATTTTGCTTCAAAAATGACGACCTACCATCTGCTATGTTGGATAAAAATTCTATCTAGTATCTTCTTAGGGCTACTAGAATATCATCGTTCTTACTGACTAAAAGATGGGATCTTTCACCAGAAATTTGAACTCTTTGTATCTGCATGTAAACATACCTTTCAATTACATTAATGGTGTAGAGTGAGTGGTAACATTGGAGGGGAGGAACAGGGAGAAAAACAGAACTGCAAAAGGAACATTGCACTCATGTTAGTGAGAGGAGTGAGGCAGTCCTCACTCTAATACACGCACATGCGCGCGCACACACACACACACAATCTGGCAATGGAATCTTATCCACTAGCAAGTTGAGGAATGATTGAGAAGGCATCCATTTGCGAGCAAAGCTTGAACAACAAGCCAGCAGTTTCTTTGCAAACTGTCCAGAGTTTAATTAGAATTGACTTGCACTGCTTGGATCACATTGTAACAATCGCACAATAGAGGGATCACTCTTGGCACCTTTAATAAACTCTTCCAGGGACAGTTTACCTTGAAAGGAGAAAACAAAAACAAGTCACTTGCATTGCAAGATCAAACAGAGCTTAAAAATAAAACCTTCACAGAAAGCTTAAAAACACACATATCCTACTGCAAGTGGATTTAGGGTGAAACTGGCTGCAGTGCAGGGGAACCAGGCACTCCCTTCCTCCTCAAACCAGGATGCACTATTTTTTCAAGTAAACGAATCTAATATTTTACTTTACATTTGACATTAAACAGGGACATTATCAAGTTAAAACAATCGTACTAATAATGCCACCTTAGATCAATAATTTAAGCAGAGAACTGGCTTAATACAAAACTGGAGTACAAACATTCATTAAAGATACACACAAACTAGTCTAGAAATAGTGCTTCAATCAAGGGTGAGATTTTAAACCACACAGAACCCAGGATATTTGCACCATATGCACTGATAGGCGATCATGTAACAGTGTCCCTAACACTGGGCAACGTGATGTAGTTTATTCTACATTTGTTAATTATTGCTATGGTCAGTTGTGCTGTGGTACAAGAAACAGGCCTTGAGAGATGCTGAAGCGACAGGGCCGGCTCCAGGCACCAGCCCAGCAAGCAGGTGCGTGGGGCGGCATGTCAGGCTCTTCTGCGGCGGGTCCCTCACTCCCTCTGGGAGCGAAGGACCCGCTGCCCAATTGCTGCCGAAGGCTGAAGCAGCGGCGGTAGAGCAGATTGCGATCGCAGCTTCCCCCCCCCCACACACTTCTTTTCTTTTTGCTGCTTGGGGCGGCAAAAATCCTGGAGCCGGCCCTGTGAAACGATGCCCTGTTTGCTGAGCTGGGCAAAACCTTTGCAATCAGACCCCTACAAATTAATTTTTCAGGCTTTGTTACAAACCTGAAACTTGGGCCAACTTCAACAATTTGGGCTGATTTAAGGGGTTAGGGTTGAAAACCATGAAAAAAAATCTGTGGCTCTAACTGGCTTCTAAAATTTGAAACTCACAAAGGTGTGAATGCCCATTAATCAAAACAACCAGAGTTTGCACCGCTTGTAATTATTTGTTAGCCACCATTGCTGAAAAGTCTAGAACTGTTCTCTTATAACAGTTTCACTCTGGGACCACACCTACAAGCCCTGGGCTGGTGGAACTTCCACTGAGCTCAGTACAAGTGCTGTCTACAGAGGCTTTCAGGATCGCCTTCATTAACTGTAATTTGAACAACAGTATTGAAATAGAATTACATTTTTCTGATCAATATTTTGCATCTGATGCATGTGCAATGGTATTCTCTTGTATAGTATGTTACACACCCACAGATGAAGAGAAATAAGCAACAAAACATTTATGAGAAATGAAATGGCTCTTTCTAGGATGATTTCACTGGGCCCGATGATTCCCCCCTTGAGTCAATGTAACCTCGGGTGACTGAAGCATGCTGAATTCCTGAAATGCCTTCTGGCTTTTATAATCTGGAGGTTTATTACAAGCTGGCAAAGTTTAGAACAGTCCTGAATTCAATGAACCTACTTCCATGTCTATAAAGTTGTAGGTCTGGGATAGTTATTAGTAGATGCTAATGACCTAAATACTCTGTAAAAGAAGTTTCTTATACATGTAATTTGTTTAATCAGCAGGTTTTATACTTTTTAATAAAAATATTTGCTACTGGGATTGTCTATTACACAAAATATTTTGTCAGTCATGTCCATTTACATTACATCTGTATGAAGTATTTCATATAATAATTATATACCACAACATTCCATGGCAATTCTTACCCATTTAAATTGCCCCCATTATAGAAATAACCACATATTTTTATTTTGCCAAGAGAAAATAAACTCTTTGGAGAACAGCGTGGCACATTTTGCATAATCTTATGTGATCACTTATACCGAAGCCCCAATCATACTGCACATGTATTAGGAAGTAGATTTTAGCTTAGATCCTCAGCTGAGATTTTAAACCCACATACAATGAACATACTCAAACAAACATTCCACTGTGAGAACCACCTCATCACGTTTCAGTTCCACCCCTTAGGTTATATTCTTTAACATTTAGCACTGCTTTTAGCTCATATTGCTTTTTTTTGTTTTTAATTGCTCCTTTCATGTGTTTAGTTACATACTCCAGAGTACGGTATTATTTACAATTTTTCTTCCTACAACACTCATTCCCAGAGTATCAGAGCGTCTCAATGAATTACAGATGCATCTGTTCTCACTGTTCTCACACTCTATTTTTACTGTGGTTTTTTTTTTTTTAAAGACTAACATATATTTTATTGTTCCAAATGGAAGCTTCCTACCACAGATTCAGATTTTGCATTTGACTTTTGCTCGTTATCCCTTTTGCTACAAGTGTAAGGCCAGGGGAGGGAGCAGATGTGTTACAACATTTGTTTTTATTAAAAATATTAGAGAAAATGCATATAGAGATGGTCTCAGCCTATTGTGGGGACAAGGACCGGATTCAATGGTCATGCGCCAGTATTAGCTCACCTGACCAAGGTATGTCATGTGCCAGGAGAGCAGAGATATGCAAGGGCCCAAAGCAAGACAAGGCACTTATATACTGGGCAAGCTGTTTTTTGTTAAAACACTGGCATTTCTGAGAAGAATTTTTGCTAGTCAAAGTTTTCACAAAACTTCGCACAAGTTGATTTTGTTTGTGTGCAACACTCCAGAACAAAGTACAGTACAAAGCAAAATCTGGCAGCACTGCCCCACAGCACAGCAGACAATGAGAAGCCATTCAAGTCCCATCAATGAAGCACACACACACACACACACACACACACACACACACACACGGTGCTATTCTCCGCTCTCTCGTCTGATAATGCAGGAGGGACAGCTAGAGGGGTTGAAATGTAAGCACTGCTCCATTACAGCTCTCAGTATGCACACTGCTTAGCAATACATTACTTACAGGAGTGACATTTTGCTAGTTATGGAATTGCTTTAATGAAACTATATATTCCAGGTTTTGCCACATTGCCCTATCACGTATCTCTGCATGCCACATGTCACAGAAGGACTACTTTACATGTTTTAGTTTTGTATCCCTCCACACGTAGAGCCAAAGAGTGAAATCCTGGCCCCACTGAAGTCAATGGCAAAACTCCTGTGGATCTCAGCAAAGCCAGGATTTTACCCCAGGGCTCTATCTACTGTCAGTTCAACAGAACATGACTCAGAGGGAGCCATAAAAATCTCTAAGGGTATGTCTACACTACCCGCTAGATCGGCGGGCAGTGATCGATCCAGTGGGGATCGATTTATCACGTCTTATTGTGTGTAGACTAATCAACCCCCGAGCCCTCTCCTGTTGACTCCTGTACTCCAGCGCCTGGAGAGGCGCAGGCAGAGTCGACGAGGGAGCGGCAGCAGTCAACTCACCGCGGTGAAGACACCACAGTAAGTCAATCTAAGTACATCGACTTCAGCTACGTGAATAATGTAGGGGAAGTTGCATAACGTAGATCGATTCCCCCCTAGTGTAGATCAGGGCTAAGACAGAACAGCTTTAATAATAATAAAAATAATAATAATTAATGGAGATATCCCATCTCCTAGAACTGGAAGGGACCTTGAAAGGTCGAGTCCAGCTCCCTGCCTTCACTAGCAGGACCAAGTACTGATTTTGCCCCAGATCCCAAGTGGCCCCCTCAAGGATTGAACTCACAACCCTGGGTTTAGCAGGCCAATGCTCAAACCACTGAGCTATCCCTCCCCCTTTTTACACCAAAGAGTCATAACTTTAAAAGTCGGATATCTCCGGCCTTTTCAGAGCTAGAAGCAACTGCTGGGTCCCACTGAGAAACTGAACACCTCTCCTTTTCCAATAGGCAAAAGCTCCCGTGTCTACTCTGTTGCACCTTGAAATATCAGATTTTAAACTCTTGAAGGGCATGTCTGCACAGCAAAAGCTGCAAGTGAGTGAGCCTACATGAGCCAACGTGAGTCCAGCTAGCACGAGTAACAAAAGCAACGAAGACAGTGCAGCATGGGCTTCAGCTTGGGTAGCACAAGCCTGGTGGCACAGACCCTGTACGTACTTTGCTTGCCAGCTTGCTCCGAAGCCAGCACTGTGCTGTCTTCACTGCTATTGTTAGCCATCCTAGCTGGATTCAAGCTAGCTTGGGTAGGGCTAGCCTGTGTACTACCTTTGCTATGCAGATATATCCTAAGAGCTGTCGCAGACCCAAGACTGAAGGCTGCCCATCTTGGGCCTCTAACCAAGGTAGTTTACAGGGAAAATTTCACAACTGATGGGACAAGGTGGAAACATTTCCTTGGCAGGGTGATGGGGGAAAACAATTGATTCTATTTCCCAGTTTCAGTCTGGGGAGATGAGTTAGTGGGCAGAGGGGGTTGCTAAAGGTGTCTGATAAATTAATTTATCACATGGTTACACAAACTGCAATATTGGTATTGCCTCCAAACGTGGTATATATTGCAATGAAGCGATCTCTTGATGTAACAAAAACAAACCTGCAGCAGCTTTTGGGGCGGGGCAGTGAGAATCAGCAGCGCCAGGACCACGGAGACAAAGGTTGCAAGTTTGATAACTCTCTGCGTTAGACACATCATCCCAACAGCATCCCCCACAGCTCCCTACTCTCACTGCCCACTGTTGTATTCCTGGGCCATCAAAGCTTTTCTATGCAAACCATAGATCTAAGTTCTGGGTTTGGATAATGCGGCATTAGAAAGTGCAGTTCAGGGCCAGATTTTCAGAGGCACAATTTTGCAAGGACAAACCCCTGCCTTCCAAAAAAATCTGGACCTACATGATCACTTCTACAGCTGAATGGAGCTAGAAAAATCTAAAGATAGATGCATAAAGCAGGAATGTAAGACTGCAGGGCTGAGAAAAGAATGGAGGTACAAAGCTGAGGCCAAATCTGGCTCTCCTCATGCATGCGAGTAGCCTCACAGGAGGGAACTGTAAGGAGAGCCAGACTTTGTCCCTAGTTTGTACTTTCCCAGTTGAAGGCACTGAAGCACGAGCTGAAGGCACTGAAACTATAGAAGTTTCAGAGGAGCCTTTTCACACAAAAAGATAACGACGCGGTGGAACAGATTGCCAGAGACAGCAGCAGGAGATGAAACTGAACAGGAAAAAAAGAGAGTGGGCGGAAGAGAGAGGCAGTGAAGTGGCTAGCAGCTTTGCCTCCCCTCTAAGTAGGCAGATGCATCTATTCAGGCTGCCACTCTCCCAACAATTACAGTGGGCCATAGTCCGAGATGCCTGGGTCACTGAATACAATTTTAAGCATAGCTCTGACTTGGTTCTACTGGCAAGGACTACTTAGATGGATGACATAAGATGGCTCTATGCAACATGCAACTAGGATGTTTGCAGAAGCAGTTACTCAGGTACTGCCCTGTAAAACACTGCATGAGATTGATTTGGGCACAGGCCCTCATAGGAGCAGGGTGATTTTTGCAAAGGGAAAAATGAGGGCACTCTGGTCACTGAGCTGGCACAGGGAACAAGCGGGACAGGCATAGGAGAGGTGAGCAGGCCGCATTTGGAGACGCAGCAAGGGAGAAGAGGGTCCTCAATCTTCTCTTCGCCTCTCCTCAGGCAAGAACCCCCTCCCCCACACTACCTGCCATCCTCTCCTCTTGCAGTATACAAGCTGGGGGGGAAAGCACACTACTGGCCCGCAGCAGCCCCTTATTCTTCTCTACCAGTCCCCTCCTCATTCACTGTATTTGCCACCCTGTATCTGTGTTCTCTCTCTGGCTTCATACTCCTCCTCCCGTTTCTATTCTTTGTTCTATTTCCCTCTTGCTCATTCTACAATCTAGCTCCTCCCTGCCTCTGTTACCATTTTGCCATCACTCTGCCCCACTCACAGTCTGCCTTTTCTTTTGCCCTCCAGAGCGAGGCTCCCATTTGCCTTTCCTGTGCCATACCACAATTTGTTACCCATTGACAGTGCAAAGGCAAGGTGGAGAAGCAGGGCTGCTCTCAGTGTTCTACAGACAGATGGCCATGCAGCTGAGCTGCCTGGAGTCCAACAGGGTAGGGTGCCTGATTCCAGGGGTGGAGGGCAGATAAGGTTTGAGAAAAGATTTCACACACAGGTGTGTATGAAGGAAGAGATCAGAGGGCAAGGCAGCGTAGCAACATCCAGCAAACCAAGCCTGGGGACAGATCTTACTTCTGATGCACATGCACTTAGCTTGCTGCCAATTTCACTAGCTTGGTTTGTCAGCAGATAGACTGTCTGAAAGGGTGAGTGTCGCAAATAAAGGGCCACGCCTTTTTACAAAAAAGATCAGTACAAGTCTGGAAAATAGGGACCTTGTTGGTTTCTACAAACACAAAGGCTCATTCTCCTTTATTTTATTTGGTTACAGACAACAGACACTCAGATGTTCCTGTGACTGACACCACTGTGAGATGACAGACAGAACTGAAGCCTCCCTGAAAGCAATTTTTTCTTTTAATTAAAAGTTAAGTGTTATCAGTATGGTATCAGACAATGCATGTTTATTTTTAAGACCTAATTAAGGACTTCTGGTGGAAATCATACCATCATTGTTTGTGTCCATCTGTCTGAAGATTTTGTCTGTTCGTTTCTCCGGAGTGGACTCATCTTCTGGCATTTTCATTACAGATGACACCATTTTGTAGATTGCCTAAATATAGAAAAAATAATAATGAAAAAAAAGCTATAAAGCATCAGGACTGAGGAAAGGAATTTAAGCCTTCAGCAGACCTTGGCAGACAGCTGAAAACCCCTATAAACCAAAACAAATAAAAGGAATTACAAACTTGATCTGCTTTTTCCAGCATTTATTTCTGATTTAGAAAATCAACACAACTGCTATGTTAGTCAATCTAGTAGCCAAGTCAGTATTTAAGTTAACACACTAAAATACAAGAGCTAAAATATATAGGAAAAAAGTTCCCACATGTAATTTTCCTTCCTTCCATTTGAGTCTGGGGAGTGGTCTCATTACTTCAGGATGGCTTTTAATGCACCTGCATAGGCACTTACTGCTCTTCAATAATTATTTGTGTACAGTGGGCTGGGAGGTAGCTACATTTCCATGCTACGGAAAGGTGATGGACTGACTAAACTGAATACCTATTATCCATTGAACTCATGAGGTACAGCATGGGCAAGACAAACTCCCCTGCCAATTTAATTTCTCCCCAGTGTGTTCTAGAGGAACCATTTCTTGGGGGAGAAAAGTTGTTCACGCTCCAGCTAAATTCTGTTCCTGGCAACACTTGCTGAAGCACTCAGAGAAGTTAACTATGATGGTGGTTTGGACACCTGTCCAGTAGAACCCGGCCTGAGAGCACCAAGAGGCCTTTCACTTTAAAAGCACGGGAGGGCTCAAACCACAGAATTTGAACTTCAGAGTATATTACATTCATATCTGGAATTATGGTTCAATCCATTATAATCCTTGGGGCTGTTTCCAAAATTTGAGTCCAGATCTGGTATCGATTTTGAACACCTCAAATGGAGGGGGTGGGAGGCAGACAAGGTGACTGGGGTTTTGGTTCAGGCCCATTTCTCCTCAGAGCCTCTACACATTTGTAATTTGTGGGTAGAATTATTTTCTGCAGTGCCATTTGGAATGACAGTGCGAAGAACTGCATCAGGAACATGCTCCAGCACCTATGCACTGGCTGCAACTCCTTTGAAGTACCAGCAGCTAGCAGAACGGCTGGTAGGGTGTACCTCTACCTAGACCTGAAGTCTCTAGCTCAGCAGGCAAGTGGTTCCAGCAATATTAATTCAAAAACGGTAATTTTTTCAAAAGGTAAGTTTTACAAAACGAGACCATTCCTCACCTGCACAATTTCAAGCATTTCGCCACGACTGATATATCCATTGCCATCAAGATCATACATGCTAAATGCCCATTTCAGCTTCTGTTCGAGCTTTCCCCGAGAAGTGACGCTCAGCGCAATGATAAATTCCCTAAAGTCAATCGTCCCATCGCCGTTGGTATCAAAAGTGCGGAACACGTGCTCTGCAAACTTCGATGCATCACCATAGGGGAAAAAATTTGCATATATCTTTTTGAATTCCTCAACAGTCAAATGACCCGTGGGGCAATCTTTTAGGAAGCCTTTGTACCACTCCTGAAGCTCATGGTCTGTGAATTCTGTATTCTCCCGGAGATCCTGGAGTACCTCAGGTCGCAGCTTACTGTTCTGCTTCCCCATTCTGTTCTCGGTGAGGATCTAACAGCTGTAAAACAAAAGAGCAAGCACGTCACCTTCTGTGCCACGACTGAACTCCAATTGATATGTAACGCTCATGGACTGTAAACAAGTAATGCAGTGGAAAGATGGGTATTGATATGTGGACATCCAAGAAGTACAAACATATCAACTGATGAAGCCACCCCGCAGAGAGTACTTCTGCACTGCAGAGAGCACTGGGCTGTTAAATATAAGCATCTGCATACAGCTTTAAACAAGAAAGTGCTTATCTATTTCATTAACCTTCTCTGTCAAAGAAATATCTGATTTCACTCTCTCCTCCCCTTTTTCCAAGATCTCCCAGTTGCTGATGCTGCCTGTGGAGGGGTGGGGGGGCAAGGGAGGGTGGGGGATGGAGAAGAGAAGAAATGGGTGGTTTTGGGTGACCCTGTGCATACCTCCTTGCTCAATCATGTTCCTCTCCCCACAGCTCTACCCCAGCTTACCCTGCTACACAGCTTGGGACCCTTGAGTCCAGCTTGCAATGTGCTTTTCCAGCCTTTGACACACAGCCCTGCCACAGGCTGACATGCTGCTATTACTGGGCTGGGCCAGGGTCCAGCACGGGAAGCAATGGGGAGAAAGCTCTTGAAAAATGTCCATATTTAAAGACTGAAAATCTTCCCGTTCGAAATCAAAGACACAAAGGGCAGTTACAGTGAGCGTTCAGTGCCTAAGTCAATAGGAGTTGAAAGCGCCCGTCTCCTCCTAGTGCCTTTGAAAATCTCCTCCTAAAGCAGTACTATCCCCCTTTACTGCTACCATCAATCAGTATCAAAGGCTCCTGCCCCGGATCTGCAGCAGAGACATTCAGCAGAGCTGGAGCCAAGTCAAGGCCCTTCGGAATGCTTTGCATTGCTTGAACCCATGTTCAAACAGCGTAAGCAGGATGGAATAACAGAGGGAGATGGGAAGGGACAAAGGACAGAAGTGCTGCAGGGAGATCGGGACTGAAAGCAGGCCCCACATTTAATGGGATCAACCCAGAAGACCTTTTCCTCCCTTCTCCCAACACAGTTGCGGCAGCATGAGCAGCCGGGTCACCAAAGGAGAAGGAAAGGCATACGTGATTCAGCTCTTTTAAACACATTTTAATTCAAAATGTTCCTAGGAACCTATACAATGAGATTTTAAAAACAAAATACTTTCTGGGTTTGCAATCTGGCTGAAGCGATTGCAATGGCCTGGCATATGCATATGATGGGAGAATGACAAGGGTCTGGCTCCCTGTTGAGTCAATCAGATTGCAGCTATTATATGAGCTTATTCAATGATAGTGCTCAGTACTTCAGAATGTAACATTCCCAACCTGAGCAAAAAGGCATCTCAATAATCTCATGGTTATATCAGGTGTTCAAGAAGGGTCTGAGTGCAACAGACATCCTCAGCCCATTAGACAGGAGGGAGCCTTAGTGCTATGATGGCTTTGGTCACTTGTTTATTTCAGTACTTTGTAGACATTTGGAGCAAGCTGAAGATGTTCACCCATACCAGCCGCACACAAGAGAATGAAGGGCCACTCACCTAATTAGAGGAGACGCGCAAGCGTGGCTCCGCTAATTATGTGGATGGACCCTGGAGAAGATGCACATCTAAGGTGAGGTGGTGGCCTTGGGGAGAATCAAGGGTAGGTGGGAGGGGGCAGTGGGGTGAGGGGAATTTGGGATATGCAGGGCTGCGGTAGCCAGAGAAAGAGGCGATTTTCCCAAGCTCCAGGGCTGTGGCTGCCGGGGAGAGACCCCCCTCCTTCCCAGTCCCAGCTCAGGGGCTGCCACGGCGCGGGAGAGAGGGCACATCCATCACATTAGAAAGGTAAGACTACTGATATTAAAATATGAGTTGTGTGCTTTTATTTGTAGAATAAAAAAAGATTATTCTTATTAAGTTTTTTTATATAGCACTTTTATCGGAAGTGCTTTACAGTAGTTAGCTAATAGTACAAACATTTGGAAAGATCATTAAGTGGTCCGCCGAGACCCTCAGTAATTTTCAAGTGGTCCGTGAAAAAAAAAGTTTGAGAACCACTGACCTAGATAAATTGGAGGATTGGGCTAGAAGAAATCTGATGAGGTTCAACAAGGAAAGTGCAGAGTCCTGCACTTAGGACGGAAGAATCCCATGCACTGCTACAGGCTGGGGACTGACTGGTTTAGCGGCAGTTCCGCAGAAAAGGATCTGAGGATTACAGTGGATGAGAAGCTGGATATGAATCAGCAGTGTGCCCTTGTTGCCAAGAAGGCTAACGGCATATTGGGCTGCATTAGTAGGAGCATTGTCGGCAGACCGAGGGAAGTAATTATTCCCCTCTATTCGGCACTAGTGAGGCCACATCTGGAGTATTGCGTGGTTTTGGCCCCCTCACTACAGGAAGGATGTGGACAAATTGAAGAGAGGCCAGCAGAGGGCAACGAAAATGATTAGGAGGTTGGGGCACGTGACTTATGAGGAGAGGTTGAGGGAACTGGGCTTATTTAGTCTGCAGAAGAGAAGAGTGAGGGGGGATTTGATAGCAGCCTTCAACTACCTGAAGGGGGGTTCCAAAGAGGATGGAGCCAGGGGCGGCAAGTTGTATGGGCCCATGCTCCAGCAAAATCAGGGCCTGGGGGGGCCAGGCTCCACCAATGTTCGGAGTCGGGTCTTTCCCTCGGCCCCTCCTGCCGTCCCCGTGTGCCTCCCCCGGCCCTTCCTGCCGCCCCCGGAGTGTCCCTTGGCCCCGCCTGCCACCCCCGAGCGCCTCCCCCGGAGCGTCCCTGCCTGCCCTGGGCAGTGGGCGGCTGCTCCCTGCAGCTGGCTACAAGAGAGTGGCACTGGGGGCAGGCTAAGGCCGGTGCTGTGCTTGCAGAGGGAGGAGGCGCATGCCAGTGTCCCCCCCCCAGCAGGCGACTCCGAGGTGGGGGGCTTATCCTGGCTAGACCTCCTGAGCAGCAGCCGGGGGGGGGGGGGGGGGGGGAGAGGGTCGGGTGAGTGTCATGCCGGGGAGGGCCCCACTCCCCTGGAGCTCACTGCTGCTGGTGGGGAGAGGGCTGGGGGAAGTCGTCCTCTCTGGCTCCCCACCCCAGCCCCAGGACAGCCTGCCTGCTGCACCCCAAACTCTTCATTCCCAGCCCAACACCCCAACTCTGTCCCAGCCCAGAGCCTGCACCCAACCTCCCTCCCAGAGCCTTCACCCCTTCCACACCTGAACTCTCTCCCAGAGCCTGCACCTCACACCTCCTCCTGCACCCCCTGCCTGAACCCAGAGCCTGCACCCAAACTCCGTCCCAGAGCCCGCACTCCTCCTGCACCCAAGCTTCTTCCCAGAGCCTGCACCCCACACCCGCTCTGCACCCAAACTCCGTCCCAGAGCCTTGGGCGGGGAGGGGTGGGACTTGGATCCGTTCTGGGCACCAGCAAAAATTATACAAACCTGCCACCCCTGCATGGAGCTAGGCTGTTCTCAGTGGTGGCAGATGACAAAACAAGGAGCAATGGTCTCAAGTTGCAGTGGGAGAGGTCTAGGTTGGATATTAGGAAAAACTATTTCACTAGGAGGGTGGTGAAGCACTGGAATGGGTTACCTCGGGAGGTGGTGGAATATCTATCCTTAGGTTTTTACGGCCTGGCTTGACAAAGCCCTGGCTGGGATGAGTTAGTTGGGGTTGATCCTGCTTTGAGCAGGGTATTGGAGTAGATGACCTCCTGAGGTCTCTTCCAACCCTAATCTTTTATGATCCTCTGTTTCTTTGAAAGGTGCTCAATACACTCTTATAAAAACAGTCAGTAACATAAACGTTTTCCCCTCTTACCATCCTCAGCCTCTCGGTTACCCAGCAATATCAACCACTAACTGAGAAGACAGAGGAGCTCAAGGTTAGCAAACACACACTTAGCTACATACCACGGAGACTGACTTGATACCAGACACCTCTGTGTTCCTGGGGACCCAGGGTGCAGTATCCAGCCGGACTCATGAAAGACACTCCCCCTCCACCCCCAGCCTCTGCTTAAACCAAAACCCATCAGAAGAAGAAAACTTGCAGAGAGCAGTGAAGGGCGTTGGGAGACACACCTAGACCCCTCCTGACAAGGGTGACAAGATTAAGACATCTCCATTAGCATACAGAATGGAGAGCAGAGACAACTCCCCTAGCCTCATCTGCATGAAAGATGGGACAGGAAGACATCTCAATTTACATAAAGAATGGAGAACAGAGAACCACACTGAATTCTGGGACCAGAAAAAGCAGGGAAGCACTGCATCATGGGAATCTCTGCTCCAGATGCTAATGAACCTATGTCTGCACACACCCAGCTCAGCAATTATCAGACCAATTCTAATAATGAATCCTTAATTGATATCCAAATACTGAAGCAGCCTAGTTGCATTGTGAGCTCCCTGGAAGAAAACACCACCCATAGCCAACAGTGATCAGCTCCTATTGTCTAGTCTAAAGAAAACCCTTGAGTCATCAGCTTACCTATAAACAAATCTAGTGTTTTCCCTTGAACCACTGTAATTTCTCTACAAAAATCCCTACTCACCCTCTAGTCAGGGTTCTGATGCTTAGATCCACACTATGCATCAGTTCCACTGGAACTCCATCTCCTGACTGATCGTGCTGGGGGCTCTGCCTGTCTCCAGCGTTCAGAACCCTCAGCTACCACCATCTGGGAACCCTGACCAGTTCAAGCCTCATGGAGTGAGTTCAAGCCTCTCTCTCGGTTTTCCTTTCTACCTTAGGTATTAACCTTTAATCATGTATGTTATGTTGGTTTAGTCCTCCTTGTGTAGTTATTACTATTTATTCAATAAATAACTTCTGTGGTTAAGTTGGTTGCTTCTCTCTCTCTTGCTGAACTTTACTCATTTGTGTTTTTAGCTTCCCCCATTCACTCTACAGCAACGCTTCTTTTACCTAAGCTAAAGATCCCTGCAGCGCCCAAAATACTGTGGGGTTTGCTCATCGAGTAGGTTACTGCCAGTATAATTGTGTTGGGGGAGTGGGGATAGGGACGTGCTGAATTTGGGACGCATAAGGGTAACAGCTTGAAAATGCTGCTTGACCCAGTCCATGGAGCCCAGGGGCATACAAGGAGAGACAACTTGAAAGTGCTGCTTCCTCCAGCCCAGTGAGTCCAGAGACATATAAGGGGGTCAGCTTGACAGTGCTGATTGACCCGGTCCGCTCAGACTTGCTCTGTTAATGTACGTGTGGGTGTGTGGGTGTTCATCTGGTTCTGGGGTGGGAGTAACCCAGCCCTAGGGACCCTAGGTCCTGCAAGATAGCTCCATTGGGAGGGGACTTGCAGAAGGGAGAAGTAGAGCTCCATATGTAAACACAAGTGACACAAGCAGTACATTGACAGGATTACAGAACCCCCTTCCCCAGAGGAGTAACCCGAATAAATGAGCATACCCCAAAGTAATGGGCAAATCTGGTAACACCGTCAACCTGCTGACTAAGGGCTAGTCTACACTAGAAGCGCTGTAGCGCATCTGGTGAAGATGCTCTATGCCGACGGTCTATACCAGCGGTTCTCAAACTTTTGTAGTGATGACCCCTTTCATACAGCAAGCCTCTGAGTGCGACCCCCCCTTATAAATTAAAAACATTTTTTAAATATTTAACACTATTATAAATGCTGGAGGTGAAGCGGGGTTTGGGATGGAGGCTGACAGCTCGTGACCCCCCACCCCAGGTCATAACCTCGCGACCCTCAGAGGTCCCGACCCTCAGTTTGAGAACCTCTGGTCTATACTATGAGAGGCTGTAGCTATGTCGGCAGGAGACGCTCTCCTGCCAACATAGCGCAGTCCCCACCGGCACGGAGGTCGGTGTAACTTACATCGCTCAGGGGTGTGGCTTATTCAGCCCCTTGAGCCACATGTGTTATACCGACATAATCTGTACTTTAGACAAACCTTAATACTGCCAGCTCTTTATTATGACAAAGGAGGTTCTTCGTTTGCAGCATCATCAGCTTTTGCAAATCGAAGTTCTGTGCAATGTTATGCCTCATTTGTATAGACATTGGTAAGAGTTCAAGAACATGCACTAACGTACAAAAACCTACCAGAATCTCTCACATTGCTACATTAAAAAGGTTTGTACACTCGTGATTCAATTTACTCTTAGCCGAAATTAAGGACCTAATTCTACGTTGCTTTGTATAGTCATTTACACCACTAAGTGAGTGCAAAGTGCATGTAGTGACTACGAGCAGACCAGGTCATGCATTGTGTGCGTGTGCAGTACTGTGCCCTACCTACATTGAGAAACAAGACAAGCGGAACACCAAGACGTGACACGACAAATGCAGTGAGATAAGACATCTGATAACTAGTAAGCACTTTGCAGGCAGCAAAAGCTCAGTTCATGCACCAAAACCTAAAAAATGTGAAGGGTCACCAAAAATAACTGCAATACTTCAGAGGATTATCAATAACTGAATTCAACTGCATTTTATTTGTATTCCATTTACCTTCCACACAGCCTAAGCAATATAAAATCCACATCCTGCTCTGCGGCTTACTGCTTCGAAACAAAAACCAACCAGCTGCTCATTAATAAAACACACCAGGTTCAACGGAAAACTCTGCTGATATCATTAGCTGCTTCTGTTTTGTCAGAAACCACAAACATTCCAGCCCACTAGCATTATGTCTAGTCACTCAGTCACAAAGTTTGCTCTGTTCCTTTGACACATCCCCAACTTGCTTCCAAAATGCTGAAACTAAACTGGCAGACACTAAAGCAGCAGCCATTTAGAGACACAGGGCACCTCTCAAACTAACTGCAAGTTTGCAGCTACCAGTACTTCCTCTCCATCTGTATTTCAAACCCACTCTGCTCCACATATTCATACTCAAATGAGTTTGTATGCACAGGGCAGGGAACACAACCATACTTTCTACTCTGCTGCATTTTAAGGGGTGGTCAGGCCGCTGCAGAGAAGGGCAGATCAGAGTGAACAAAATCAGTCCAGTTTAGGAAGCCAATTATTTTAATGTAATGCTTCTGGCCCTGTATGAACCTTTCCCCCCTTCCCTTTTCCCTTCTAGAGGCCTCATCACCTGCTAAGAGTTACTATCTCCTGGTCAAAAGCTACTGAAGTCTGTGGGAGCCTTTCCATCGAGTTCAACAAGCTCTGAATCAGATCACAGGGCAACAGCAGCAGCATCTGAGAGAGCAGCAGAGGCTGTTTAAGGGCAGAAACCAGGAATAGCCTCAGATACATGGGGGAAATGCAGGCATGATCACCATTTCTTCACTCCCCACCCCAAAAACTGGTGGCTCAAGGAGGCGGTTGGGTAGGCAGATCTCAGCATTTTCCCCTTCCTCCTGCATCCTCATCAACTCTGAGAGTGACAGGCAGCTGGCCATGGGAGGGGAGGGAAAGAAAGGGAGATCTTGTAGCCTGGGAAGCCAGGGGACCATCCCCCCACTGAATCGAATGTTGGCTACAGGGCTGGGGAAGGGGAGACTGGAGAGCTGTGTGGGAGCTCAGATAGCAGGCCATTGCATAACAGGCAATGGGAACCTTCATTTCTCTAGAGCCCCCCCCAAACTTCTTGACAACTGTTAAAACATGGCATTTCCACCATCCTCCAAAGGCTGTCCAATCTTACTCTCTTCCCAGGGTTTCTTTCATTATTAACTTAAACAGTGACTGAAAACCTCAGCCTGAGCTTGACTATTTTCCTAATGTTTTTCTCCCTGTAGATTCTCTGTTGCCTGCCCCTCATTCTCATCCATGCTACAGAGATTCAAAACTTCTCTATACATCATGGTTGGAACATACATAACACACCTGCTCTGGCTGCCAAGGTGAGTCAGCAACACAACTCTCCACCTTTATGCAGGTGTCAAACACCTGACACCCTGTGTTTCAACAACCCTGTGTTCAGAGGTAAGTGATGTTCACTGAATTAGTTTGGCCCTACAGCATGGCATCTACTGGGTAACATGGAAGGGACCGAAACTGTGAGAAACCTGTGGAGAGTGGTATCGGCAGGAAGAGGAAAGGGCACTGGTAGCATTCTCCCACCATTGACATTGTAATTGTTTCTAACCCTTCTGTGGTGAACTCTGTGCAGTGTGGACAGGGATGTGTGACTAGCTTTAGGAGAGAGTTGACTGGGATCAGCCACTGCTCTGTGAAGAATCCTCCACCTGAAACTGACTGATCTTTGGACACAATTTCTTCACACATTTCTGTGAATATGAACAAAATCACTCTCTGTGGTTTTTATACCCCAGGGGTAGGCAACCTGCGGCACACATGCTGAAGGCGACACGCAAGCTGATTTTCAGTGGCACTCACACTGCCCGGGTCCTGGCCATCGGCCTGGGGGGCTCTGCATTTTAATTTAATTTTAAATGAAGCTTCTTAAACATTTTAAAAACCTTATTTACTTTACATACAACAATAGTTTAGTTATATATTACAGACTTATAGAAAGTGACCTTCTAAAAACCATTAAAAATGTATTACTGGCACACGAAACCTTACATTAGAGTGAATAAATGAAAACTCAGCACACCACTTCTGAAAGGTTGCCGACCCCGTTATACCCCAATGAGCAGTGCGGCAAGGAGACTGTGGAATCAGGATCCAGGCATGCAAATAACCAGAGATTTAGGACTGGTCTGTGGTAATCAGAAACTCCAAAGTTATCCTCACAAGGTGACCACAAACACACTATTAGTAGGGGGATCAATTTAAGAGCTCTTTGGGGCAGGGACTGTAATTTACTACATGTTTGTGTTTTGCCTAGTGCAAGGGGTCTTGACCTGGTGGATGCCTCTAGTTGCTACTGCAATATAAATGCTAAACTAATAATAAAGGCTGTGTTGATTCCATTTACTGGAATATCACTACTTCCTTATGTGAGGAGAAAAGAGATTTATTGCAATTAGAATGAAATTCATTTGATATTAACTTCAAAAGCTCTATACTCCAATAGGCCTTTGCATTCAACAAATTATAGGTTACCTTAGGGGACTTCAGACCCATCTTTTAGTTCAGATTATTTTAGAAAAGTAACATGCAATGCATTAAAATGCAATTATTCTTCAGTGTCTGAGCTTTTCAAATGGATTCTTAATGTGCCAAACCCAAATATAAACCTGCAGTTGTGTAACCAATTTGTTAAGAGTAATTAAGTAAGTGACATTAATGTTAATTTATTAAAGCACATCCAAAGAAATAGCTCTTCGATAAGACTTGTGTTTCAGGTAGCTCCTGCAAAATGAAATGCCCAAATATCTCATTAATCACGACAAGAAACCCTGCTGCTGGCATCCAACTGACATTTCATTCAATTGCTCTAAAACTCTTTCATCAAATCAGATTCCCGAGGCTCACTAGCTGTTGTAGCCTTAGAAACACTTGGGAGGATAGTCAGTAATGGAAATCACAGGTAGTAGGCTCTCAAAGAGGAAAGTTTAAGTCAGTCTTATGATTAGTCTCTCTTTTGCCACATGATTTATACATTTCAAATAATATACTGGATAATATCAGAGGGGTAGCCGTGTTAGTCTGGATCTGTAAAGAGCGACAAAGAGTCCTGCGGCACCTTATAGACTAACAGACGTATTGGAGCATAAGCTTTCGTGGATGAATACTCACTTCGTCAGATGCATGAAGTGGAAATTTCCAGAGGCAGGTTTAAATATGGAGGCAAGAATCAGTCTAAAGATAAGGAGGTTAGTTCAATCAGGAAGGATGAGGCCCTCTTCTAGCAGTTGAGGAGTGAACACCAAGGGAGGAGAAACTGCTTTTGTAGTTGGCTAGCCATTCACAGTCTTTGTTTAATCCTGAGCTGATGGTGTCAAATTTGCAAATGAACTGAAGCTCAGCAGTTTCTCTTTGAAGTCTGGTCCTGAAGTTTTTTTGCTGCAGGATGGCTACCTTTAAATCTGCTATTGTGTGGCCAGGGAGACTGAAGTGTTCTCCTACAGGTTTTTGTATATTGCCATTCCTAATATCTGATATATACACATTTCCACTACATGCATCTGACGAAGCGAATATTCACTCACGAAAGCTTATGCTCCAATATGTCTGTTAGTCTATAAGGTGCCACAGGACTCATACTGGAGAATATACACAAGCATTGGCTAAAACACGCTGCTGATGAAAATTCTTCCAGGTTTGAGAAAGGTAATGGTGGTATGAGGAAGAAGATTAAAGACTCCTGGAGCCTTCACCCACCTATGAGCACTGGTTTAATCTTGCTATGCTTCATAGGACACACTGGTCTACAATTTTTGAGAAGTCGTCTGCTTCAGAGATAAAATGTGCTATTTATTATGTATTTTGATGTGCTGAATTCAAATATGACAATTAAAACAACTGATTGGCTACTGTTTCTAAAATATTTAAGTTTTTACATTTTATGTCTATGTATATTGTGTAGATAGTAGAGTTTGAATCATAAATTGTAAACCTAGGTCTTTTCATGTGTTTATGGTTGCTTTACATGATAATATTTCACCTGTCCTGTTTATGTAACACTTTAAAAATCAGCAAAAGGGTTATATAAATAAAATTTATTATGAAACAAAAAGGCAAAAAACTATTCTGTACATAGTTTAGTCCTATTCAGTGTCTACTCGGCGCTTCTTGGCTTGTCTCTTGTATTCATTAAATGGAGCATCTCTTGTCACTGTCCAGCAATAGTCTGCAAGCATTGATGGGCTCCATTTGCCATGATAGCATTTCTCCATTGTTGCAATGCCTGGTGAAATCACTCGCCGTGCTCGTCGCTCACTGCTCCGCAGTTCGGTGGAAAAATATCTAGATGAGAGTGCAAAAAATGTATCTTTAGTGACATGTTGCAACCAAGGCTTTTGTATGCCTTGAGGAGGTTTTCCACCAACAACCTGTAGTTGTCTGCCTTGTTGTTTCCGAGAAAATTTATTGCCACTAACTGGAAGGCTTTCCATGCCGTCTTTTCCTTGCCACGCAGTACATGGTCAAATGCATCATCTCGAAGAAGTTCACGAATCTGAGGACCAACAAAGACACCTTCCTTTATCTTAGCTTCACTTAACCTTGGAAATTTTCCACGGAGGTACTTGAAAGCTGCTTGTGTTTTGTCAATGGCCTTGACAAAGTTCTTCATCAGACACAGCTTGATGTGTAAGGGTGGTAACAAAATCTTCCTTGATTCAACAAGTGGTGGATGCTGAACACTTTTCCTCCCAGGCTCCAATGACTGTCGGAGTGGCCAATCTTTCTTGAAGAGTGGGAATCTCTTGCACGACTGTCCCATTCGTAGAGAAAACAGCAGTACTTTGTGTATCCAGTCTGCAGACCAAGCAAGAGAGCAACAACCTTCAAATCGCCACAAAGCTGCCATTGGTCATAGTTTATGCACCTCAAAAGTTGTTTCATGTTGTCATAGGTTTCCTTCATATGGACTGCATGACCAACTGGAATTGATGGCAAAACATTGCCATTATGCAGTAAAACAGCTTTAAGACTCGTCTTGGATGAATCAATGAACAGTCTCCACTCATCTGGATCGTGAACGATGTTGAGTGCTGGCCATCACACCATCGATGTTGTTGCAGGCTACAAGATCACCTTCCATGAAGAAGAATGGGACAAGATCCTTTTGATGGTCACGGAACATGGAAACCCTAACATCACCTGCCAGGAGATTCCACTGCTGTAGTCTGGAGCCCAACAGCTCTGCTTTACTCTTGGGTAGTTCCAAATCCCTGACAAGATCATTCAGTTCACCTTGTGTTAGGAGGTGTGGTTCAGAGGAGGAGGATGGGAAAAAAATGTGGGTCCTGTGACATTGATGGTTCAGGACCAGAAGTTTCATCCTCTTCCTCGTCTGACTCAAGTGAGAATGATTCTGGTGCAACAGGAACTGGCAGTCCTTCTCCGTGGGGTACCGGGCGTATAGCTGATGGAATGTTTGGATAATGCACAGTCCACTTTTTCTTCTTTGACACACCTTTCCAAACTGGAGGCACCATGCAGAAGAAACAATTGCCGGTATGATCTGTTGGCTCTCTCCAAATCATTGGCACTGCAAAAGGCATAGATTTCCTTTTCCTGTTCAACCACTGGTGAAGATTTCTTGCACAAGTGTTGCAGCATATGTGTGGGGCCCACCTCTTGTCCTGATCTCCAATTTTGCAGCCAAAATAAAGGTGATAGGCTTTCTTAACCATAGTGGTTATACTGCACTTTTGTGATGCAAAAGTCACTTCACCACAAACATAGCAGAAGTTATCTGCACTGTTCACACAAGTACGAGGCATCTCTGCTCACTTTGGCTAAACAGAAATGTGTCCCTTTGCAAAATCAAACACTGACAAATAAGAGCACGACACTGTATGATTTCTAGAGCTGATATAGGGCAATTTGTTCAGCAGAGTGATGTAAGCTTCGTTATGATTGCATCATCCATGACTTCTAGGAATAACATGATGCAATTCATATCATGTATGATGCAATACCAGCTTCAGATTGCATCATTCATTGTTTTGCCTAAAAAGCAAGCACTGTCCAAACCCAGTCATAGATTTATTCATAGATCCAGTCAAAGATGTATTTTAGGCATTTCTGGTTTAAATTGAGATCCCTTCCCTTTATAACTCACTTATCCTCTGCCATTCCCAAGTCAAGGGTCGTATATACTGACCCAATAGCATATCTTGAAAACTAGAGTCAATCAACAATTTTAAGCATCATTTTCGTTCTCAGTGACCCAGAATTAGTAAAGTTTGACTACATTTATTTCAGAAGCATTTTGGCTGTAGAGCAGTGACATTGTACTGCTGTTCTGGTTGACTCTCCCACAATTTGGGGACCTTACTTAAAAGGCATTTAGCTCTTAGCATTTGCATGTACAATGTGTTAAAAGAGGTAGATTTAGACTGATGATAGATCCTTTGCTGGCAGATTAGTTAAGAAACCACCAGTCTGTCCCTCAAAATAGATTTCTTCATCACCTCCAAACTAACCACTGAGAAAGTGGCCAACCTTCCATCCTGGCAAGGTGTAGGAGAAAAGCTGTTGGTTTAGTAACAAATGTAGTATTGAAAAGAGATAGCAAGACAAAGCCACCAAGAACAGCAATACTCAAAAGAAATTAAAGGAGGCTTTAAAAATTTCATCAAGGGATTTGTAATGTTGTAGAGCAAATGAAAAATAGGAAAGCTCAGCTTTTGATAGAAATTTAAATCAAAGGTACAGGAAAGTAAACAGGCAGCTCCATAATGGATTTTGCATCTACTATAAAGGGGACTTCTTGGGGGAGTGAATAGGCTTGGAGATTCAACGACCTTCCCCTAATTTCTCACTCTAGAAGTAGTCACTCCATATCAGGGATGAGACATAATATAAAGGTGCTATAAGGGAAGACAGCATGCATCATAGCCAGTCCTATGCCTATTTTGCTTGATAAACAGAGGTCTTAGTTTTCAGGGTGATCACCTGCAATTTTCATAAGCATGGAATTCCTGACAGTAACAAAAGAAGAGAAAAGTAAAAAGGAATGCATTATAGATGCATAGACAAGAACTTGAAGATGTAACAGACCCTTAGGCTTTGGAATGTGCAGTTTACCAGAAAGACAAAATGTTATAGCAGATGATTCACTGTGTAGGGCCCAGGAAGGGAAAAAACAATGAAAAAGGATTTTTGTTCAAGTATCGTGCCTGGAGTTTTGGTAAATGTTAGCTGTATATTTAATCATACTCCCCCTACCCCCTAAAACAACACCCCTGCTGTAATGAGGTCTAGAAGTATAGCCAAGTTAGAAATTAAAATGCAGAGAATAAATGGATTACATTGTTCTAAATTTCCTTCTCATATAGAATCACCAGAATGTAGTCAATGATCCTACAACAAAATCCTAAGGAAAAGTGAATCTGGATTTTTAACCACGAAAGATGAAGACTCACTAGAAAGTAAGTGCAGGATACAATAGCGAACAACCATATCCACACATTTCAAATGGCTTGAAGTATCTAGCCAGTAGCCAGAAATACCAGTTATTGCTAAATTAGAAGACTGGGTGTTGGCATCACTAGAAAAATTTCAGGTACTAATGACAAAGTTCCATTTACTTTAGATTTTCAACTCTAAATTGAGCATTGCTTATTGCAGGTAAAATCTCTCTCCGCATGCACAACTCAGAAGCCAGGAGACTGACTACTTTCATTTCAGCCCTTTGGAAGACAAACTCTTTGAACTGAATTCCTGGTAAGATGTGTTAGTGAATCAGTTAAAAAAGCCTGGGGAAGACAAAATCCTTAGAGGGATACACTTCCTTGTGGTATTTCCTTGCCTCCTTGAGTGTTGATTTAATGTTCATAAAAAGAGGAAAATGTATAAAATACCTCCGTGTATGTGTGTGTCTACAGTATTCTTCGTCAGGGAAGGACTGCACACAGAGAGATGTAATAAATAATCTTTGTATATGAGAGCATTAGTTTTGCAGGGAGAAAAAAAATCTAGCATCATTCCAATCTCACTGAGCTACAAAGAGAGTAAAATCATGTATAAAAACCATTAAGGTCTTGAAATAGGTTGCATTGTGCCTTTGGGACCCCAGCAACACTCAGCAAATGGACAACATGAGCCAGGAATATTGTTATATGAGATTTTGGAAGGCAAGAGATGCTCCTATGTCAATAGATATCTTTTTAGAAACAGTTAAAATGTCAGTCCAAACATCTGATGCACTTCTCTTGAAACTGCAATGGTACTTTAGGTGGGCACAGGCCCGCCGACAGCAATTCCAGGCCCCAGGGCAGAACAGTTAATGGCCTCCCCTAGAAAGGAATGGCTGAGATTTATGACACTATAACACATTAGAACCCATGTGTCAGTTGTGGCGTTGTTTGATCTAGTTAACTTTTTTTTCCAGTTACAGCACCAGTATTAAACAAATTGTGAGCCTATATATAAGATGTAGAATGTGTTATTTTGAATTATCTATTTAAATTAAATAAACACATTATGGAATGAAATTAATATATAAAACATTTAAAGAATCACAAAGTAAGAAAACACCTAAAGTATTAAGTAGGCTAATTAAACACCTAATCATGATTCATGTGCAATATAAAGACAAGGAAAAAACTGATATACAAGATGTAACTGAATATGACCAAAGTTAAAATATACAATACTTGCACTGCTGGTGCTGTAGGACATCAACTCCCAGAGCAATGAGGAGACAGCAGGCCTGGTGTGCAACATCTACTGGGAGATCTCCGAGGCGGCGGTGACTAGGGGCAAAGACTGAGGGAAAACCTGTGCCTCATTCCCTGGCTGAGCGGTGGTGGTGGCCCCTCAGCCTGCGCTCGTGATAGCGGCTCGCCAGCCAGTGCTAGCTGCAGCGAATGGAGGGGCTAGTCCCGGCTGCCTCTCAGCAAATTTAGGGCAGCTCAATTGGGTGGCTGAACTTGCTGGCTTGTGTCTGGTGAGGAGCTGCAGCCCTGGGGGAGGAAAGCGCAGAGGGAGCTTGTTCCTTTTTAAAGTCTCCCTGTCCTCAGCCCCACAGCCGGAGAGCCAGCACGGCCGGCACGGCGGCTTCCGAGCAGCCAGAGGAGGCAGCAAGCTCCGCAGTTCCCAGGCTGCTGTTGCTTATACTCTGCCAGACCAGCAGGGTCCAGCAGCGCTTCGGCAAACTGTTACTGTCACAATGAGCGACGGCGCTCTGTACAGAGCAGCAGCAGCAGGAAACCGGATTTCTATCTTAATTTTTATTAAAAAACATATGTATCTATCCCATCCGCCCAGGCCCTTTTATATCCCCGGGCCCCTGAGCAAGTAACCCCTTTGCCCCCCCGTCGGCGGGCCTGGTCGGGGAAGAGATAAGAGGACTTGACCTGCTGTGGCCTTGTGGACAGCACAGAAAGGCTGTGTTTGGGAATAATCTCAGGATTGCTGATCCTAAGGCTGGCAGAAAATGGGAGCAGCAGCAAGTTTATGCTCTCTGCCTTCACAGCATGCTTTGTTGACCCCCAGGTGGGAGAGCTTTGCAATACCTCTGTGTATTTGAGAAGAGAATGAATATAGGTAATTAGAGAAAATGACAGAATCTCGGGCAAAATTTTACCCTCTCCATGAGAGGCTGCCACTGCATTACAATCTAGGCATGAGCAGGGACCAGCACAACTCCTTCCTACCATGTTTCTGCTGGGAAGTCTTGCTATGAGAGCACAAGACATGTCGCCTCCAAGTGAAAAAAGCCTGGCTATTTATTTCAGGCCAACAAGAGGCACCAAATAAATGAAAAGTTTTATTTTCTGTAGTTTGTTCTTTTATTTAATCCCTTATGTAAGGACTGTCCTTGGGCGAGTAACTGATAAGAAAAAAATGGCTTTCAGCTGCTAAGTATCTGCACCAGGGGTGAAACTAACTTAAAGGACTTACCGGTACTCCGGAGTCCTTAGGAGGGGGCGTGGCCTCTTCCAGAAGAGGCGTGGCCTCTTCCAGAAGAGGCGTGGCCTTTAAATCCCCAGGCACCTTAAATCAGGATTTAAAGGGCTCGGGGCTGGAGCTGTGGTAGCAGCAGCTGGGAGCCCCGGGCCCTTTAAATCACCCCTGGAGCTACCAGCTGCAGAGGCACCTGGGAACCCCGGGGGTGATTTAAAGGGCCCGGGGCTCCAGCTGCTGCTACCGCAGCGGAGCCCCGGGCACTTTAAAATCACCATTGGAGGGGGCCCCGGCCTCTGGAGGAGCTTTAAAGGGCCCAGGGCTCCACTGCAGTAGCATCAGCCGGGAGCCCTTGGCCCTTTAAATCACCGCCAGAGCCCCGCCACCGCTACCCCAGGGCTCCAGCAGCGGGGCTCGGGTGGTGATTTAAAGGGTCCCGGAGGGTAGCCCCGAGCCCTTTAAATCGCCACCCAAGCTGCACTGCTGGAGCCCCGGGGTAGCAGCGGCAGCCGGGAGCTCTGGTGATGATTTAAAGGGCCTGGGGCGGTGGCGGCTACCGGAGCCCCGGACCCTTTAAATTGTCCCGGGAGCCCTGCTGCCGGAGCTCTGGGGAGGTGGCGGCAGGTCTCAGACGTCTATTTTAAGGGCTGGGGCGGTAGCGGCTGCCGCAGCCCCGGACCCTTTAAATAGCTGCTGAGCCCTGCCGCCGCTACCCCAGGACTCCGGCAACAGGGCTCTGGCGGCAATTTAAAGGGCCCAGGGCTCCAGCCGCTGCTGGGAACCCAAGGCCTTTTAAATTGCCACCAGGGGAAGCCGATCTGCCCTGGTACGGTGCACTGACTCTTGCTGGTACACCGTACTGTGGCGTACCGGCTTACTTTCACCTCTGATCTGCACTGTCAGGTTTTTGTAAGACATCCACAAGAAAACACACATCTGTTTTGTACTTTTTATACCAGAATTAATAGAAAGTTTTTTCCCCTTAAAACAAACAAACAAAGCTTTGTGCAATAAATCAGTGGCCTACTACACATATATCACAGCTGTCAGCAGGAACAGAGCCTTGGATCTTTAGCACCAACAATTACCACTTATGCTCAAGGACTAACTTATCTGTCAACAGATGACAGTCTCTGTATGAACCAGCAGGTAGAGAGAGACAGGATCACACTTTATCCAGCATATTCCATTTGTACATCATATGAATTAACAAATATACTCTAGTCTGAGGAGACTAAGCCTTGTCCCATTCTAGGCTTCGTTAGCAGCTTGCCAGGACCCAAGAACTGCACTTCATTTGCTTGAAATGGAGCAGAATGCCCTCAATACAAAATGCAGCTCAGATTTTGGCCTCCTATGATTTAATCAGGGCAGCCTTCCACTCTTCAGAGAAGAAGCAATGCAGACTGGGACCTATTGTCTCCACAGGCTGCACCTGTGTAAAGGTAAGGTTGACTGAAGGCAGCCTGGTAGAATTCAATAGGCTGCATTTTGATCTTTAGACCAACAGCATTGCTGCAGGATTGTAACATGCCGAACAGCTTCAGTGAGCCAAAGCCATTAACATCAAGCATGCAAACTGGGATTACAATGACAAGTATGTGAACCACACCCCACTTGCTTTGCCCAAAGAGAGTCAGTGAGTGGGCCTACTTGTGAGAGTAAGGCAAATGAAATGTAGAAGTATACGGGTATCTGACAATAACTCTCAGGTAAAGAGCCGTTTTTGTTGTCTGTTTACTGCCAGTATCCTAAGCAACAGCCTCAAATAGGTAGGCTACAGGACATATACAAACATGTTGCTATAGAAATCTGGTCCTTCTTGGTAAGACCATGTAAACCTTGCTGCAAAAGCAGCTATTTAACAGGACACTGTCAATTTACCTTTGACCCCAAATTTAAATCTGGTAGTAACTACGTTTCATAAAATTTCAGCCCAGAGCCTCAGCCCTGTCGCCCATGGTCTGACAGCCCTGGGACCCAGCTCTGCCACCCGGGTCTGACAGCTGAAGGCTCCAGGCTGTACTGTACCTGTAGTTGGGATCCAGGTTCATTATTAGCCAAAGGTTCGTAATAACGAAGGGCGTTATAGCACGGATGTACTGTAGTAAACAATACAACAGAATGAATGACAAATCAATTGGATTGTTAATTTTTTCATTTTTAATAATCTGTACTGTTATTAATATAAAAGTGAAGAAATGCTGACCTATAACATAATTTTTAAGTTGGCAGTGTCCTTTTGAAAAGGTTATTTTTTAAAAAGTGAAAGTGAAGTTAGTGGAACCTCCCCCACCCCCTCACCACATACAATGTTTATGGCAGAATTTTCAAGAGTTCAGTCCCCTTTTAGGCACCACAATAAGTAGCAACGTTTTTTTTTAAACAAACCTCAGCATGTTGGATGCACGTCAGGTGCTGAACTGTTCTGAAAAACTGGCCATAAGCATCACAATGGGTGCTGAGCGCTTATAAGGGCAAGATGAGCATTATGAATATATATCTTCAAGCTCTCTTGAAAATCTGCATTTATGGACAAAGGCCTGGACCCTGCATATGACTGCATGCGGAGAGCACCCTTGCGTCTGCACAGAGCCCCTTTGATTTGGTTGAGACAACTGCAGTTGGAACTTAAGAAATTCACCTATGAGCCTTCCCATTACTGGGGTGGGGCATCCTGGTCCTATTGAAGGCAGTAGGAGCTTTGCCACTGATTTCAATGGGGGCAGGAGTTCACTTCTGATTTACTGAGCAAATCTAGCAGTGGATGGCACCCACCAGCACTGCATTCATCTGAAAACCACCTCACTTTCAAATAATCTTGCTACAGGACAGAGAGAAAGCATTGACAGAATATCATCATTACTATAATATTTTCATACACATTGTGGTGATACGCTGTACAACCACCTCCTACTTCAGTGTGAAATCAAATTCCATCACCATCCTAGACAGAAGTTCATGACTGAGCGTACGGTGACAAATTAATCACTGTACCAAAAAACACTACTCCAAAAAACAAACACAAAATCCCACCTATCCTTGGCTTGCTGCTAAGTGAGTCTCTCGATCTTCCCCATGCCCCCTCATCTCCTCTGTCATTTGGGTTACGGAACCAGAAGTTACACACACAAGTCTATATAATGCTGTGCAATTCAGAGAGAAGGTACTATAAGTGCAAGAGGCAAAACACTCCCAATGCAATGACAAATAAGACCAACATTCCAAGGAAGGCAAGATGATGTGTTCATTTGGGTGGGAACAGATTAGGCAGGGAGTGTAAGATTTTATTAAACAAACAAAACGCCCCAAAACCTAAGGGTTTTTTTAAAATGGAGTTGAGAGAAAGACAGCTGACTTCCATTCTGTCCTTCTTTAGCAGATGTCGGAAACTAACAAGGCTTAAAAATCAAGTTAGTTTATATGGTATTTCATGACAAGGGAAACCTCTCAACATTAGGTTTTTAAATGTAAGGTCATTTTACAAGGTGGTTGGACTGAACAAGAAAAAATCAAGTGGGATAAGGAGTTCTTTAAATGCCTTTCACATTATATAAATTTAAGATGTTAATATAATTTAAGCATTAAAATAAATTTTCATGGCAAGTGAGCATACAGGATGGCAAATGGTACCCAATATAGACTGGAAAATAAACAGGAGAGAGCATTTAATCCTCCCAATTTCATTCCCCTTTGGAAATTATCAAACAGCCAAAAATCAGAGCAGAACAGAAATAACCATACAATAAAAAAAAAAAAAAAAGAATGAATGTGTATTTTAACTTGACTTTTTAAAATATGTAATACGAGTTATTAAATTTAGAGCATAACCATCTTTATATCCTGTCCATGCCAGATGTCCTTTAGCTGTCAGCCCAAAGCCTCTTTAAGGCTTAGCATTTTTGTGTACAGGGTCAATGAAAGAACTCTGCTCACAGTGCAAACAGCATCTAGGAGATGCCAGCAAAACAACAATGACATTGTGCATCAATAAGAAATTGTCTATGCTGTATTACACACTGAGTACTCTAGAGAGAAAACAGTCTTTTTTCCCTTTTGGTTTATCAGACTTATTATATGTTTATACCTTTCAATTGTGTGTTCTACTCTGACAAATGACTATGTAAGAATGATAATTTCTTATTTACCAGATCTACTCCCAATGCATTGTGGAGTCATATCTGCTGATTTCAGTGACAAATATAGTTTGGGGTCGTCTTTTTTTTTTTTTGGCCTTTTATACTTCTGTAAGCTCTACAGATGATCACAGTTAAAGGAGAAAAAAAGAGCTGCATTCAACTCCTTTACGTACATCTACAGAATAAGTTACTAAATCCTAAGAACAGGACCAATCAACTTCACCTGTGCAAACCAACTGATGGCAGTAAAATTGGCATAAGAGTAAGGGAGAGACAATGGGATTACACAGATAATGACCAGATTAGATCAGGCCCTAAAATTTGGTCTGCAGAACCTTTATTGCTGGTGATGCTGCACAAGAGGAAAGAAATGCAGTCTGACTGTCAAATCCAGGCTGAGTTGGGTGGGCTGTGACATCTTTTTGTTACTAAAACGGATTGATATTTTTTAAATTCACAAAACGATGTGAAGTTACTTCTGTATCATATGGTTTGAAATGGACCCAAGCTTTTGTTAAAAAAAAAAAAAAAAAAAAAATCAAATTGTGATATTTGAATACAGAAACATATAGTAAAAAGATCAAAAACATTACAATTTTTGTTTACCAACACAGCCAAGTTTTCAAATTTCAATAACAATGTAGGTTTTTTATTAAAAAATGCAGTAAACATTGATAAGAAATGCTGAAAAAGCTTCAACAAAAAAAATTTAAGTTTTTCTACTAAAGTTTTCATTCCCAAGGTGGTTTTTTTTAAATAAAAACAAAACAAAACAAAAAAACCCTTTTCATTTGAAAAATTCTCAGTTTTATTTTAAACTTTTTGACTGGGCATATCCAAAACAAAAACAGTAAACCGGAAGCCCCATAAATGCAGTGTTACTTTTCACATATCACCTCAGTTTCAATAGCACAAAACCACTAAGCATTTTACACTTCCACCCACCCCCCAAAATATCCTTTAAATTAGAGCCTTAAAATTTTCTGGCTAACCCTAAAATAACTAAACAAGTGGTTTCAAACCTTTCCCTCCTATTTGAGCAAAACCCCCAAAACAAAACGAAAACCACAACCTAACACAATTGCTCTAGTACTGAAATCTACATATAAAAGCTTGTGGCAAGCTCTAGACAGCACAAATAGTAGTGGCAGCAAACACAGCAACTGACTAGAAAAAAGCCAGGGTGAAATCCTGGCCCCACTGAAGCCATTGGGAATTTTGCTATTAATTTCAATGTGGCCAAGATTTCACTCCTGGGCATTCCTAGCTGTGCCCATCTGAGCCATTGAGACTGAAGGTTAGTCAGCATCATTATAGAGGGAGACAGGCAGTAGGGAGACCAAAAGATAGCAAACATGAGGCCAGATCCTCTGCTAGTGTAAACTTAGATAACTCCACACCAGCTGAGGTTCTGGGCTGAAGGTCTTGATACAGATGAGTGTGCCAGCCACAAATGAATGTTTCAACCTGCATATAATTGATATAAGCTCCCTTTATCATGGAGATGATACCATCAAAAGTTTAGTGGTTATTATCGACCATCTGCTGGCACGGAAGATCTTTATCTAGCACAGGGCTCGAAAGATTTACCAGACGCCTCAGACACGTGTCAATGTAAGAAACCATAGTACCATGTTTCAGTCACAACATACTTACCATACAATGTGACAGGTTTCAAAGTGGTAGCCATGTTAGTCTGTATCAGCACAAATAATGAGGAGTCCTCGTGACACGTTAGAGACTAAAATTTATATGGGCATACGCTTTCGTGGGCTAGAACCCACTTCATTAGATGCACTGTATTTTCCACTCCATGCATCTGATGAAGTGGGTCCTAGCCCACGAATGCTTATGCCCAAATAAATCTGTTAGTCTCTAAGGTGCCACAAAGACTCCTCATAGTTTTTAGCATACAATGTAAGTGTAGAGCTCCCACTCAGATGGCATTAGAGCTACCATGAACCTCTGTCCTCAAAACAAAACAGGTTTCAGGGTAGCAGCCGTGTTAGTCTGTATCCTCAAAAAGAACAGGAGTACTTGTGGCACCTTAGAGACTAACAAATTTATTAGAGCATAAGCTTTCGTGGGCTACAACCCACTTCTTCGGATGCACATATATATATATATATATATATATATATGTGCATCCGAAGAAGTGGGTTGTAGCCCACGAAAGCTTATGCTCTAATAAATTTGTTAGTCTCTAAGGTGCCACAAGTACTCCTGTTCTTTTTGAAAACAAAATATGAAACCCATCTGACTGATCCACAACAAAACAAAAAGTGGTTGCGGGAGGTGGCGGGATGTAGGGATACATATACAAATGCTGTCCCTGGGCCCTGATCAGAGAGCTTCAGTTTTCATATCACCACCACCAGACTGCTAAAAGGGAGGCAGGCTATATTTGGTTTCTTTGTTTTTTTTAACAGTGCATTCTAACAGGCCATGCATAAGCTTGGTGATCTGAATAATAAGCCCATTTCATAGCAAAATCTATATTAAACAATGGAAAAATTCCTTCAGGAAGCAAACAAAACAGGGTTGTTTTAGAATTCAGTTCAGCAGAATGGGACAAATGAGGGCACTATGCCATACTAAACTGTCAGTACTTGCACTTGCTGAAATGCTTTGTATTCAATTCCTAAAGAAATCAGAGTAACACATAGGCCCTGATCCTGCAAAGACCTGTGCCCACACTTAGCTTTATATGCAACGAATAGGTCCCATTATGTAGGACAATAGGACAATAGGACAGCATCTATATCTGTAGAGGAGAAAGGGGGCAATTCCTACTAGAGGTGATAACTACAGGATGTCTATTCCAAAGTCACAGTGACATTTTCCAGTGGTAGAACAGCTAAAAAAAACCCCCCTTTCTTTGCTAGCGTTTGTATGAGATACTCTGAGCCCTTAATCTGAAAGGAAAGTCATCTCTGAAGGAATCACAAAACAGCAGTTAAGACAACACTAATTTCATTGAAGTATACTGATGAACTCAGCTCCATGATCCAGGCTGTATAAACAGCAGTATAAT
The DNA here is from genome assembly GCF_027887155.1 of Malaclemys terrapin pileata. NCBI lineage: Eukaryota > Metazoa > Chordata > Testudines > Emydidae > Malaclemys > Malaclemys terrapin. Next base: position 178,369,357 of record NC_071507.1, on the reverse strand, counting down.
ACAGAATATATTTTCCCAAGCTCCGTGGTCTGGTATGTCTGGAATGAACTCTCTAGGTGTGGTGATGGGTGGGAAGGTTGAGTCAAGTTCAACTACATTAATTTTGCATTAAAAAATCTGAGTTATCAGTGAAGTCCAGGCTCTGGTGTATTTTCCTTTTTGAAGGAGGAAATAAAAAAAACACGTTTGATCTTTCTTTTAGAAAGAGCTTTGATTTGGAACAAGTACTCAGACTTGTGTCAAATGTAAAGTGCTAACTGTACCTGCTACCACACCAACAAAGAGAGCAAACACAGCATACTTTCCATATCCTGTGTCAGTCCTATTCTAAATGCAAAACAAATGCAGAGTTCAACTGGAAACATAAAATCTGATCTCTGAAGCTCCACCATTAACAAATTTTAAGCAAAAACTATGCTCCAGCCATTCGTGATGCCAAAATGCGGCGTCACTTGCAGTAGACTGTGTTAATCCCTATGGTTTTGTCTTCACTAGAAAAAACGGTGTACTTTTAAACATGTTAAAATCCTAGTATAGACAAGGCAAACTAGTTTTAACATGTGTTATCTGATCAATGTGTTAAAACTACAACTTGCCTACACTAGGATGTTAACATAGGCTAGCTAACACGTGCTAAAAATGCACCTTTTTCCCAGTAGGGAGATACCTTTTAATGCAAGTCCTTTCCTGAATGTTTAGTTAATGAGTGCATTCCTGATCAGTGCTGACATTTAAATTATCACTATAAATCGGAATCAACAATCCAAGGTGGATAAAAAACAATTTTTTTGAAAAAATAAATAGATAAAATAAAAGATCAGATTTGATTTAAATCAGATTTTTTTGATATTTAAATCATACAGTTTTCTTTTTAAAAGTAACCTGTTTAAAATGAAATCTGAATTTAATACAAAATATGCTAAGGCCTAAACTAATAATCTCTTAAAACATTTTATTATAATAATTATCCACGAGCCTCTATCCAAAAATTGAGTTAAAGACCGCTTTTCTATATATAGAGAGAATCGTGTGTGTGTGTGTGTGTGTGTGTGTGTGTGTGTGTGTGTGTGTGTGTGTGTTTGTTTGCGGTGGGGAGGATGGGAGGGGGGAGGAGGGAATCTACCTTTTGAGGTCAAGCTTTATAAAAAATGGCACAATAGGTCATATATTGTGTTAAGAGCTTATTTTGTTTAATAATAATACATATTAAATGCTGTTTTGTGTGTTTAATTAAATTCCAGTTACATCCTAATGCAGCTTGACACAAGTCATAAGCAAAAAGTTAATTATCAATAAACAAGCAATAAGCTACAACACTGTAAACAATATATCATTCACCATTTTCTAACATACTAAAATGTAAATTAATTATTAAGAATCTGAAAATATTAACGATATATATATATATATATAGAGAGAGAGAGAGAGAGAGAGTGTGAGTGTGACGGTGTGCCCTTCTAGGTAGCAAAAAATTGTGCCAAATCTAGTGTAAAGGTCTATTTAGTTGTAAATCAACATATTTTAATGGTTACATCAACCAATGAGAATGCACCTTTCTTTAGAAAATAACTGAAGTCTAAATGGAAAAGTTGATTAAAACCAATTATTTAAATTGAGGCTTTCCACTTGGTAATTTAAATCATGATTTAAATTGCCTTGATTTAAAATCAATCCACTCTGCAACCCACTGAACTGAGTGGGGGCAGTTCACACTTCTCTCAGATCTATTGTTTCTGGTGGTGTTTACAGACATTACCACACTGCTTTATATTTAACAAATTCCCTTTACAACCATAAAGGCTATAGAAATTTTTTAAAAAATTGCTTAACTTCTGGAATAAGAGTACTTTTCTGTGGTGGCTACCTTACATAATAAGTATGTCTACACCACTATAGAAGGTGTGATTGTAGCACGGGTAGGCATACCTGCATACTGTGTGGTGGCACGGTCTTCAGCATGGACTAGCTGTCCTAGTATAAGCCTGCAGAGGACCCTGGGTAGGTACTCAGCTTGCTAGCGTGTGCCAGGGACCTCCCACACAGAGTAATCATGTCTAGACTTTGAGCGAATACCCTTAAAGAAACCCAACCAGAAATGATTGAGAGTGAAACTATCAGCGTCCATTAAAGACGTGTAGCACCTACACACACACACACACACACTACACTGTGGTGTCTACGGATTCTAGGCCTTGTCTCTATTGGGAATTTGCCTCAGTGCCAGCAACTGGTGGTAGGCCACCAATGTAGCTGCACAATTGAAAGCCACAAGTCTAGACAAGGAAAGCTACAATTTTCATCGGTGTAGCTTACTGCTGCTGGAAAAGAAGGTAAATTTCACAAATGCAAATTGCAGCTCTACTGATGCAGTTTCATCTACTGGAATCGAGACCCAATCCTCAATGAAGGCAAGGGCTCGGCAAATTTACTAAGAGGACAGCTACTGATCCAGTGAATTTCTTGATGTTCTTGGCCCAGATCTGTAAAAGGTATTTAGGCATTGTGACACTGAGTGCACAAACTAATTTAAGAGCCTAAATCACATTTTCAAAAGAAGTTAGGCACAAACTCCTTTTGAAAATGAGATTTAGGCTCTTAAATCAGGTAGGTCTGTGATGCTGAGCACAGCAATGCCTCAATACCTTTACAAATTTGTGTCCTTATGTTTATGAATTAGGAATTACAGTAATCTGCATCTAGACGGATATGATTTCTACCAGTTAGTGTCTGTTCAATTATCAGAAACGATACCTTTTGTCAGTATGTGCTTTTTGTGTTTTTATTGCATAACTTAGTAACACAGGAGGCTATTTTAGATTCTTTTTAGCCTAGCTACACTGTTAAAATATTATTGCTCTTAAGACATTTTTTTTTAAACTGGAAAAGAAGACGACGACATATTGTATTTAATAAGCATTTTCTGTTGGATTTACACTTTTATCTATCATCATCTGAAGTTATACCATTCCCCTGGATTTTAAAAATAAAACCTTGAAAGACATTTCCATGGGTTTTGTAGACTGCCCTTGAAAATGTGTGACAGTAGGGTTTTATCCCCTAACCCAAAAGGGCAACAGATCAGGGGGAGGGATAGCTCAGTGGTTTGAGCATTAGCCTGCTAAACCCAGGGTTATGAGTTCAATCCTTGAGGGAGCCATTTAGGGATTGGGGCAAAAGTCTGTCTGGGGATTGATCCTGCCTTGAGCAGGTTGGACTAGATGACCTCCTGAGGTCCCTTCCAGCCCTGATATTCTAGGATTCTCTCTCACCAGACTATCATTTAAACCATATTGTCATTTATTATCTGTATTATAGAAGCAGCTAGCGGCCCCGGTCAAGGCTCAGCGTCCCACTGTGCTAGGTGCCGTTCAATGTCAACAGATAGCTCCTGCCCCAAAGAGTTTGCATGCAGACCCTTGTGTCTAAATTATGGAAAGGCACAACAGGCAGATGAACCAAAGGCAGTGGAGGTAGGGGCAGGTGGTAACAGTAAAGCAGGCAAATTATTGTAGATTAAGCAGGGGCCTTGTGCACCAAAAGCCTTGCTGCATTCTTAGGATACGTCAACACTGCAGTTGGCAGGGTGTTTCCCAATTCAAGTAGACACGTGCTAGTTCTGCTCAAACTAGTGCACTAAAAATAGCAGTGTAGGAGCAGCAGCTTGGGCTGGCCAACCAAGTACGTGCCCAAAGGATTGGGTGGAATTGTACTCTGGCAACTTGCTCCACCACCTGTGCCACTGCAGTTAAGCTAGCATGCTAAAAATAGCAGTGTAACAGAGCTAACAGGGATCTGTCCACCTGTGCTGGGAAGCAGGCCCCCTGCTACTGTGTAGACACGCCCTTAAGGGGACAAATGGGGGCAGATTAGTTCCATATTTAGGTTGATGGGTCTGTAAAAACTGCCTACCTTGGACACCTTCCAATATGTCCCCATGATTTCTACTTTAAAAATACAATGGAACAAAAGTAAATATTTAGTTCACATTTGATCAGTGTAATATACAAAAATTACTAGTAAACTACTGTTCAAAAGTTTTCAAGATGTTTAGTCATTTCTTCACCCACCATGCAAGTCCTTGTGTTAGCAAAGGAGTTCAAACTCTGCTATTCGTTTTTTTTATGTTTTACTTTTTAAACCTGCTTTTAGTCTGAATGATGACAGACACAAAAGTATGAGTCAGTAAAGCTTCTGGAAGGAAAGGCTTTCTGATCAATAGCATCTTTTATATCTCTAACCAGTAAAACTCTGCAATCAGTTTGATCACAGGCTGAGAATTTACAGCAGCTCTGATTCCAAGTGCTGCTAGGTTAAGTTTTATCGGATGATGCTTATATTGACTTCAAAAGTCTCTCTCAAATGGGAATCAAGTTACCCTCTGGTTTAGTGAGATTTTATTTTCCTGGTCCCTGAGAGGATGTTTACATTGCAATCTAAGCCCACGGTTTGAAGTCAGACTTAAGCCTAACCCCCCGTTCGGACCACACTAACCCATGTTCCTAAGACCCCATGGGAGTGGAGGGTCTGAGCTGGAGTCAAGCCAGGAACCAGTGTTCAAGCCCTATTGCTCTGCAGTGTAGATGCTGACTAGACTTGTGTTCTGCCAAAAGCATTCCACAATCCCATGAGCTGACTTCATTGTCCACTAAACTTGAGTGTCCAGAGGACAAAATCAGTTTCTCCACACTGCACTACGAACAAAGTGGCCACATTTTGGGAGGGTGCTAGGAAGTCTGGGATATGGGTGGTTGGACTTGGGCCCATATAATACAGTGTAGAAGCTGGAGCCCCAGGTTCAACAATTCCTAACATGGGGTTAGCCCTGCTAACTCGAATTCTATTCACCCTGGGTTTACACAGCAGTGTAGACATGCCCTGATTTATGCTCACTTCCCCATAGGTTGACATTTTCAAAGGTCCTGTCTATGTTGGGAGAATGCATTGCATTAATGCTCTTTGTAACAATAAGCACAATCTTAAATATGATTTTTCCCTTAGTGCGGACCAGGACAGTTGTGCTTTGAAAATGCATTTGCATGTTGTGATTAACCCGTAGGGGCAAAGCCATGTTTAACACCATACCATTAACACATTTTCTAAGGTGACGCATTCTCTCAGCACAGACAGGGCCAGTGGGGCAGTGTTTTTCTTTGGGCATGCAATAGGGTGGGTGCTTCTCTTACCTTGAGCCTTGTTTATTTCATTTTGTTTGTAGTAAATTAAGAATCAAGGGATAGGGAACATATTGCCGCAACCTAGCAGGTTATAAGACCTGGAATAAGCATAAATATTTGGAACTTTACTGGCTTCAAGGTGGAGTGCTAAGACAGAGCTCCTACAGATTGGTGGAAAGGAACCTTCATGCCCTCAATTCCAAGGAGTTAGATGCAGCATAGATCTTGAGAAAAAGGGCTGGAACAGGCCAGAGAGGCTGCGCAGACCAGCAGCCAATCAGCAAAAACCTGTGGAGAGCCAATCAGGGCAAAGAAAGAGGCAGCCAATCAGGGCCGGGCTAGGTCCTATATAAAGGCTGCCTAGCAAAGGAGAGGGCAATCTTTTCCTGACTAGCAAGGGAGAAGGACTGGCTCCTGAGATAAGGAGGTAGCACCTTGGATGGAGCAGTGCTGGGCAGGCTCAGGGGAGCAGAGGAGAGCTCTGGCCCAGTTACCTGCCAGGCTGCGGCCCTGCTAAAAAGGGTCAAGAAGGTGCACGGAGTCAAAGGGAAAGTGGCCCAGGGAAGACAGGCAGATAAGAGGGGAGAGAAGGAGGGCAGAGAGAGGCTGCTGCTAGAGGGTCCCTGGGTCGGGACCCAGAGTAGCGAGTGGGCCTGGGTCCTGCTCTCCCCCCGCCCTTTGCACTGCACCTGGCCATGGAGGAATGTGGGCGAGACAGACTGTAACTTGCCCCTAAGATGAGGGGCTAGACTTTGGGGTTATGGTTGGCCACTGAGGCAGGAGCAAGCCGAAGGACTGCAGTTAAATCCCTCCCCTCCCCCCCAGAAGGGGGTGAGAATGGAGTAGTGGGTGCTGCTGGAGGGCAGTGTCCTGAAGCAGACACAGCTGAGCGGGGAGCAAGGTGGTTCCCAAATCAGCAGAGCAGACAACGGGTGAGACACCATGCGCAGAGGGTGCTTCACAGCTGACAAGAGCTAATTCCCAGAGCAACCAGCAGGAGGCGCCTGCAGTGGTGAGTCTAGACCCCGTTACAGTTATCATTTCAGCACAAGGGTTTAATGAAATCACTCCTTGGCCTTACAGATGGATGCATGGTTTCTGAACTATTCCCGCCAGTGAAAATAGGTTACCATTAGCACAGACTATTTCACAATTAAAAGATTCAAAATTGAAACAAAGAATCAGAAAATGTGATTCATGTTCTCAACGGAAACTCAATTCCTGCATTTCCTTTCCTCATTGGCAAGACTCCAAAGGGAGAAGGGACAGAGAATCAGACACTTATTGAAATAGGTCATTCCAAGATCTTCCACGACATCTGACTTTTCATTTAGGAAACATTCTATTTTAAAAAGGAACGGATACATGCTTAAGGATGAACCATTTAAACAATACCATAGCAGACTCTAGATATGATTTTGGAGTAGCTCCAAATTGGGGTGGGGTTGCAGAGAAACAGACAAAAGCACCACTGGAATTTGGACAAAGATCTATTGGGAGGAAGCACTTCCTACTTCCTCATCTCTTCTGTGGAACACAGAGCTTTAAATAAACCTCCTCGAGTGCTGGTGAAAACGAAGTTGTTTTGATTGAAAATGAGACTTTTTGCAGGGGTTCTCAAACTGGGGGTCAGGACCCCTCAGGGGGTCACGAGGTTATTACATGGGAGGTCGCGAGCTGTCAGCCTCCACCCCAAACCCCGCTTTGCCTCCAGCATTTATAATGGTATTTAATATATTAAAGTGTTTTTAATTTATAAGGGGGGGGGTCTCACTCAGAGGCTTGCTATCTGAAAGGGGTCACCAGTATAAAAGTTTGAGAACCACTGCTTTTTTGCCATGCTTCGTCTGATTTCTCTGCTCTGTTAGAGACATATATATATATATATATATATATATATATAATATTGGGTATTTTTTTTTAAGTGTAATTACCTCACCAATAAAAACAGGAACGTTTCATATGATTCCAATACAGCTACTGTGTTTTACAGAACACAACTCACTAGATAGATGAAGAGTCAGTCAGCTCTCTGGATTCCCCTTAAGGAGAGGTGCACTCCTGCATAATCATTCCCTATGCTTAACTAACAAACAATCAAAGAAGATATATAAGTAAGATCTACGATGTATATTTACTTACCTGTATAAACCATGACCTAACAAAAGAACTAAAATTTTCACTTCATATGTAAGGCTTTTCCCACCACATCAACTTTGAAGCCCACTGTTCTTTGATGCAGCCATCCATGGGCTAAGTATTATTACAAATGAAGATTTATATTAATGGAAAAACAATACAAGACCATCCAGTTCTACTTGCTACACAGAATCACTGCTATTTTTCTAGTCAACTTGCATTTGAAGAAGCTTCTCTTGTCCAACAATTTATTCTGCAATTTCATTATACATCTTTTACTGACCCTATTCTCAGAGCAGGCACATGGAAATGAAGGCTTTTGTAGCTTATTTACCAATCCATTGTGTGTGTGTGTGTGGGGGGGGGGGGGGGGGGTACATACTGCCGCATAACACAAGAAAATAATGCATGCTCAAGATGTCTAAATTTGCTTACCTGAGAACTTCAGTAGGATGGAAGATGTAATAAGGGAAAATGATGGCGGGAAGGAAAGAAATCACAGGTTTGGAAAAATCATGCCAGACAGAGTAAGAAGCCATGTGAAAAAAGAGTAACAATAATAATAATAAAAAAAAAAGATACTGGGGGAAAAGCACTGAATGTACACACACATTTACCATGGTCACTGCCTTGAAATTCAAAACATACAAAGCTTTTTATTTTATTATTATTTTTTTTTAAAGGCAGCTTCCTGGAGGAAAAAAATTAGTTCATGAATGGCTCAGCACAAAGCAATTATCCACTGGTTTGGAGCAGACATCTGTTGTGTTGACCTATTGAGATAATCATACAACTGTGCAAGCTCCAAAAATGGAAAAGACAATTTGCACCCCCTTCCGCCAGTCTTACTGGTCCCAGAGTAATAAATCACCATCACAACAGCCTGCATGGTTCTAGCAACATTCAGTGAATGACTAAATGCTAAAAATAAAGGCAATACTGCTATTTTCATAAGATTTCCAAATGACTACTATTTATCATTTATATTACTGTAGTATTTAGAGGTTTTAACTGAGATCAAGGTTCCATTGCACTTGGTGGTATACTAAGACATAGTGAGAGACATTCCCTGCCATGAAGAATTTATAACCCAAATAGACCTCAGAGGAAGGGAGAAACAGGCACTGAGAGATGGAGTGATTTTCCCAAGGTCACACAGGTGTACAGTGGCAGAGCAATGACTAAAATGCAGGTCTCCCGATTCCTAGTCCAGGGTCTCAGGCACTAGACCATGCAGGCTCCCAGTTAATGTTTGTACAGGCATTGAAAAGGTTACCCCATTTACTATGTGAGCTAGAATAGAACAGGACAGAACAAGGGAGCACCCCTAAAACATCACCGAGATTTTAATGGGTGGTGTCTCTCAGCACTATCATACTTACCATGAGCCTTTTAAACAGCAATGAGTCTGAATGTCTAAAAGACAAAGTGTTGTAGCTGTGTTGGTCCAGGATATCAGAGACACAAGGTGGGTGAGATAATATCTTTTGTTAGAGAAAGACAAGCTTTTGAGCTTAGACAGAACTCTAGACTTGAATAGCTCTGTGTAGTTTGAAAGCTTGTCTCTCACACCAACAGAAGTTGGTCCAACGAAGATATTAATTACCTCACCCACCTTGTTTCTCTAACAGACTTAAAGCACGGCAACTCCTAGTTCTATGGCAACTACAGCTAGTATTGGGGGAAAAAACCCTAGTTCTCATCATACAATGGCTTTGAATGTCACGTGTGAGTAACCACACTCTCCTTGGTGTGCACCTGTCAGCCAATGCATGTGCATCCTGAGTAGCCCTCATGCCCTATCGGGTTAAAGCCCTGTCCTGGCCGTCTCAACTTTATTGGCAAAAGTGGGCATTTGTCCCGTTTGCTCTTGCCAAACTGATCAGCTGGCAAAAGCAAATCAGACAAATCAAATGCCCACTTTTGTCAAAAAAGTGGGGTGCAGAAGAATGTGTGGGGGGACGAGCAGTGATGCCAGCCCCACATGGGGGGGAGGGGTGGGCACTGCTCAAGTGAGCAGTGACGCCAGCCCCAGCCTGGGGGGGGTGGGGGAGGAGGGGAGCTCGGGCCACCCCACGGGTGGGTGGGTGTGAGTGTGAGAGAGAGAGATGGCGCTCGGGCTAACCCCACATGGTGTCCTGTTTTCCCTTTGGGAAATATGGTCACCCTAATGATACTGCAGTGGCTAAAAAGTGAGGCCCACACATTACCCTCGATCTACAGTGGCTCTCCACTGGATAACAACGAGGGACTTGCAGAAAAATGGTGGGCAAAATACAGTCCGTGGATAGCAATTAAAATTATGGTTAGTTCTGTTGCATTCAGCACCATTCTGAGTGAAGGGATTCAGGGAACTTTTAAGCACCACTGCTATTTCTGCCCTTTGTTCATTTGCACATGCAGTTCCCTGACTTGTACATACAGTTGCTGTACTCAAACTGCCCTGTTTCAGAATGTGGTCCTAACTAATAGGGTAACATCTCTTCAGCTGTACAAACTACAATTGGCAAACAGAAACAAACAACAAAGGCTTTACTGATGTGAACTTTTTATACTGCCAACATTAGAAAAGTATGGCAGCCTCTGAAAGACTTAACTGTAAAAGGGTGAGGCACTGAGGTCACCATGCATGATATTTAAAAATAAAAAGTGACGCTAATAAACTAGTAAGTGGTGTCAATTCTGAGAAATTACAGATCAGATAACTTTTTTAGGTCATTTTTGGCTCACACTTGCGGGCTCAGGATTGTTTCAATTTCCCATAAGACTTTGTCCAACTTAGTTATGTGTGATTACACTGACTTCAGGGATGAATTTGTCTCAATACATTTATATTCTCAAATATTAATATTGATTCAATCCAGACAAAAAATTTTGCTTCGTCCCAGAATCATCACATTTAGAACTTTAAGGGGACAAACTTGGTGTCAAAATTTAGATTTTGAAAACACAAGCATTTATGAGATTTCAGACTAGTCAAGTGTTTCCATGATTGCCTATTAAATTCAAATAAAAAGAAGGTTTAAAGCACACAGGTATTCCCCTGCCCTGCTTGGAATCCAAACATTGCACATTCAGAACCTGAAAGTGAAACAGACTGTAACCAAGAATTAAACTGACTTCAGTGATTTTCATGATTCAAACTCAGACACATGCCAGAAGTACAGTCTAGGTGATAGGGTGCTGGACTGGGAGTCGAGAACCTGCGTTCTATTTCCAGCACTGTCCTCAGCCTGCTTGGCAAGTCATTTCACCTTTCTGAGCTTGTTTCCTCCCCATCTTGTCTATGCAGACTGTAAGCTCTTTGGAGTAGGGATTGTCTCACTATGTGTGTGTACGGTGCCCAGCACAATGGGGCCCTGATTCCAACTGGGACCTCTAGGCACTGCTGAATATAATAAATAAAAAACAACAATGAAGAGCAGGGAAAACAGTGGATTTTTAAAATTCTTCTGGTTATAATAATCCAAGTTGTTATTTTTTGTAACATATAGACACATGCTTGCTTATAACATACGGTCTTTATATTTTGGAAGCAGTACCGTGAAAGCCACCAGACTCTCTAGGAATTTTAAGGTTGTCAGGAGCCCCTGCACAATACCCATGTTTGGGTCTGATGCAACCAGACCCATTTCCATTCTTGTGGTCAGAACCCTTCCCATAGCACATCCACTTTAGCATGCCTATAAATGCCTTCATCAGACTGCACAGTCTTTGCAAAGTATGCCCGAGACCCTGCAATCTCTCTGGAGGTTCTAAACTTTAGAACACTTAATTTTTTAAAAAATTAATTACCTAGTCTTTCCAAAAATACTCAGAGGCATTAGTTCTTACTGGGAAAGGCAGAATCAACCAAGGCCCCAATCCTACCTTGAGAACCGGGTGAAGGTATGTGTCTGAGCAGTTCTCTATGCCAGTGGTTTTCAACCAGAGTTCCGGGGCCCCCAGGGGGTCTGCCAAGCAGGGCTGGCATTAGACTTGCTGGGGCCCAGGGCAGAAATCCAAAGCCCCATCTCATGGGGCTGAAGCCTGGGGCCCTAAGCCCTGCCACCCCAGGCTGAAGCTGAAGCCTGAGCAACTTAGCTTCATGGGGCCCCCTGTGGCATGGGTCCCCGGGCAGTTGTCCTGCTTGCTTTCCCCTAACGCTGGTCCTGGCTTTTATATACAGAAAAATATTGTTGTGGCACAAGTGGGCAGTGGAGTTTTTATAGCATGTTGGGGGGCAGGAGGGCTCAGAAAGAAAGGTTGAGAACCCCTGCTCTATGCGAGCGGAGGGCCTACATACAAAGCTTCTAAGCTGACCCATTGGAGATAACACCTTTCAAAAATGTGCTAGAACAATTATGCTAATGTAATCCACACACCTTCTGGGTGTGGTGTGTCCCATCTAGTGGCACCGAGACCACTTACAGAGAGAGATAAAATGAGTCTGCTTTACAGCCTTAGCTATCAGCCAGTTGGCTTTTAGCTCACGTTGTAGAGGCTCATGCACTAAGCTCCAGAGGTTTGATCCTGCCCGCCGATGACTGGGGTCTGTCGGTGTTACACTAACATGAAAAATCTTTTGTATTTCAAATTCCTATCTCACAAATGCATTTGCCCAATAATCCTCAAACTTCTTTTTCTCCAACCCAGACAGTCCTCTGACAGAGGAGCACATGTCTGACCCCTTTATTGTTGTTGGACAAGTTGGCGGTAATGTGGTTGAGTTATATAAACAAAACACTCAGGCCTAAAGCGGAAAGCTAACCACAACCTGACCTATGGAGAGACCATAGTCACGCTAATATACAAGTCCTACTGAAGGACCAGTTATAACATAGTTATAGCAAGTGGAGCTTCTTGTGTATGTACATTTATATTATATGTATTTAAAAGCCTCTATTGTGCTGTTTTTCTAAAGAGGAGAAGATCAGAGACTTGGCAGTACTGAAGGAACAGCCGCAGCAAAAAGGAAGGGCCATCTGGAGTCAACTAAGAAAATGGTAACCTCCTAAGCAATCAAGAAAAGGATTACTAAAAATATCATTGGAAAAAAAAAATGATAGTACATGGCTCCCTAAGAATGCAACAGTGCCACAGATCACCTCTTCTGGATGCAGAATTCAGCATCCAGCGCACACACATTGTACTTATTTGGAATGGGCGAGCTGGTGATGAGAAAAAGCACACACATAGTTGGGTTTTTCTTGCGGGGGAAGGGACGGGGCTTGTTGACATTCCCCTCTCTGAGCATCAACCTGCCCTGTCCCCTATAGTGTAATTGCAACAGCTCTGCTGGACCTCACAACTGCATCTCTGGTGCACTCACCTGGCTGCTCTGTTCAAAACCTAGTGTGTTCTACAGCTTCTCTGGGTCACAGGGGCCCTCACCACAATTGACTGAAGATGCTCAGAAGAGAGACAAACCTGCCCGGACCTTATGATGGGTATATCAATATGAGCTAGAGCTGTGGGGGTTGGGGGGAAGGGAGATAAAAGGTCCAGATGGAGAAAGTTGCAAAGCACTGGAAAGATTCGGACTTGGATCATTTTAATTCAGTCAGATTTTGCTGTAACAATTCTACATGGAATTACCACAACAGGGCTCAGCAAGATGCAGCTCCACCCAGAAAGAGCTAGAAGCAAACAATCCTGTTGATCTACACACACAGCTATCCAACTGGATTTTACAAAGATGAGCATTTAAAGAAGCAGTTACTGATCTTTACAAAAGCTCCCAAACAGGTATTTGGCTCCAGTGTGTTTCCTGTAAGTTTTGTGTACATGTATGCACACAACTTTATTTATCTACTTTTCCCAAAGAAAATTAATTTATTGCTTGACAGAAACAGTTCTCCTTAGCTACTGGAAAGAATTAAGATTGCAAATTTCCTACAGGCTTGTATTACAAAGCAACAGAGGCTTCCACAAGTAGCAGACTTTTTTCATTGTAGGCAAATATTACAGCCCTTAACAGAATTATACAGCAGAAGTCATTATTTATTAAAAAAAAACAACTATATGTCCAATTTCTTGATATTACCCTCTAGTAATTATTTACTGCATCTTGAGGCTTCTGCTTTTTGTCAGTTGAAAACAAATGAAACACACATACACTATCACCATATTTTAAATCAGTAACTTTCAACAAGCATGATTACACACAGCTGCATAATAGACAGCCGGTATCATCCTCTCATTTCTTTGCTTAAGATGCCACATCTACCTGAAAATAAAAAACACCTTACTAAGCTGTAATTTCCTTCCTAGAATCTGAATGGAAAACTGATCAGTGGGTTAGAATAGCGGTCTGGGAGCAGTGCTCCTGATTCAAGTGTGCGCCTTGGAACAACTCATTCAACCTTTCAGTTTCCCTGTCCGTATTATTGTCATTTGTATTACAGTTGTACAAAGAAGCCAAAACAGAGATCAGGGACCCACTGTGCTAAGCGCTGTACAAACAGATAGTAAGAGAATCCCTGCCCTATGGAATTTATAATCTAAACAGAAAGGTATTATCCCCACTTTACAGATGGGAATCGACACACAGAGAGATTAGGGGACTTTCCCAAGCTCACATAGGAAACCTATGGCAGATCCAGGAATTGAACACAGGTCTCCTGAGTCCTAATCCAGTGCTTTAAGCACAAAACCATACTTCCTTTCTCTCTGTCAAATGGTTGTATCATCTATTTCACCGTGGTCACAAGGCTTAATTAATATTTGTAAATCACTAAGACCCACTGACGAAAAATTCTACATAAATATATATTACTATTCTAAAGTCCTTAACAGCACAGAATGCGACCTTCAACCCTGCAGGATGCTCAAGCAGATGATTCCTCTGCAAGTCAATGCTCTGTAAGCGAGTTGGCAGAGATGTGTCATGCGTGTATGTGAGAAGAAAGGAGAGGGTAGGTAAATGGTGTAGCCTAGCAAACAAAGGAAACACAGGTTTCCTCTGAATTCTAATTTAGCTGAAAGGTTATATAAAAAAAGAAAATGTCAATAATTTATCCCCACAAGAAATTACTGATGCGTTGTGTTTTTAAGAGCCAAATCCTGCCATCACATATGCAGACAGTTAATGGGAATTTTTCCTGCTTGTATCTAGTAGTGTTTAGCATTTACTTGGTGCTGAATGTTTTTTGAAGAGTTATGCAAACACAAATTGCCTTGTGAGGTAAACAAATGCAGGACCAGACCCTAACAGACACGACTGATTTAATTATCTATGTGTTGTAACAACATACTAGGGTTACCATATTTTGAGGGTCCAAAAAGAGGACACTCCATGGGGCCCCGCCCCCAGTTCCGCCCCAACTCCACCCCTTCCCCAAAGTCCCCGCCCCAACTCCGCCCCCTCCCCTGCTTCCCACGAACATTTGATTTGCGGGAAGCCTGAAGCAGGCAGCAGGTAAGCTGGGGGTGGGGGGAGAAGACGCGGCCCAGTCTGCCTCCCCCCCCAACCGAGCGGCTCCCTCTGGCGGCCGGCCCCGACCCCAGCCCGAGCCCCAGCGTCTCCAGCCTGGCTCGGCTCGGGCCCTGGGGTGCTGGCCCCGGGCCAGCCCCCGGCCGAGCACCCCCCAGTCCAGCCCCGGCCTGGCCCCCGGCCCAGCACCTCCCTATTTTCCCGGACATGTTTGGCTTTTGGGGATTTCCCCCCAGACGGGGATTTGAGGCCCAAAAATCCGGACATGTCCGGGAAAATCCGGACCTATGGTAACTCTACAACATACAAGAAAAAACTGTATAGTGCTTGCTTTTATAGAAATCTCCCTGAAACAGTACTCAGTTGGAAGACCATACACACAGCTAAACCAGGCCCCAATATTTGAAACGGCATTTCCTCAAAAGCTCTTTTTAAAATCTAATACTAAATTTAAAGTTGACACTATCAATTTAAGATCCACGTTATAAACAAATGTGTTACTAGCACCCTCTTAAAGCACTAAAAGTAAAAATTTTCAAACTCGGATTTTCACTAGTTATACTCTCCTTCTCTTTGCATTTCTCTCAACTTTGTAAATAAATACAAAAATTAAAAAAAACAGTCCGTTTCACTTCCAGGTTGACCGAAGCAGTATCTGGGATTTCAAATGCTACTATGGTATTATTTTTTAATTTATTAGTGATGATTTTCAATGTAATTTAATAAGATGTGGAAACATTTTCATTGTGTTTATATTTTATAAAACTTTTACAAAAATATAAATGTTGGGCCAAATGTAAATTGACTGTATCCCTTAGAATTGCAAACACATGCACACAGCAAAGCTTTCCAACCCTAATTTGATGAAACAAAAAATGCCAAAGTCCCGTTAAGAAGAGCAAGGCCTCTGATGCAATGTTATGCTTAAGTCAGTTACGTAACTAAGAAACTGTAGGGTAAAAGGGCAGGAAAAGCTCTACAGTCAGTTTCTGAGCAGCAGCTAATGTGTGAGCTTTGGAAAGCTCATAAAGAGCTTTTGCTGGAATCAGTCATCTGCAAGAATAAGCTTGAAAGTGAAGCCCTATTCACAGGGTCCTGCTGCTGGTACCTTGTGTGTAATTATCATGCACAGTGATGAGATCAGGCTGTTGCTAAATGCCGAGTCACAACCTAGGGCCTTGGCTACCCTTGCGGATTCACAGCGCAGCGCTCTGAAGCGCGAGTGTAGTCGCGCCGCCAGCACTGCAAGAGCTCTCTCGCAGCACTGCAAGTACTCCACCTCTCCGAGGGGAGTAGCTTGCAGTGCTGTGAGCGAGCGTGCAGCGCTGCAGGCGCTGATTACACTGGTGCTTTACAGCGCTGCACTCGCTGCGCTCGGGGGGGTGTGTTTTTTCACACTCCTGAGCGCAGCAAGTGCAGCGCTGTGAATTGCCAGTGTAGCCAAGGCCTAGGTCTCTGGAATTTTCTCCCCCTCACACAACAGAGCTCATCTGTACTATCTGTCAGGGCAAAGCTCAAAATGGTTTACTTTCAAATTTTATGGTGGGTGGGTGGGTGTGAGTGAGTGAGAGAGAGTTGGAAAATGGATTTATTTTGCCCATTGATTTTTTAGGTTTGTTCTGAAAGTGCCCAGTGACTTTTGGACACGGATATCAAACATTACAACATATTAATAGTTCATATTTCAAATGGAAATTTGACATTTCTGCTAACTTGTTTCCTGCATACAAATTTCCTTCAATGTTCTTACTGTGATGATTGCTGAAATGCACACTGGCAATCTCATTCATGAAAGTAATACTGAAAAAGATTCATCATGCAGCAACTAAAATTAATTTTTAACAGAGCTGTTCAATAATTAACATATTTTAATTAGACCAATAGCCAACAGAACTAGGAGCTATTACTTTAGTGAATCTAAAAACACTTGCCAGAAAATTTAAAAGTAACTGCTAGTTTAACTAAAATCTGAACAAGAACTTTAATAAATAAAACTGCTTCAATCAATTCTATAACTTGTACAAGAACAACATGGGCCTGTGGTCTTGGCTTCATACATTGTATTCCATGTGTGAAGCAATTACAGTCTTAAAGTGCAACATTTACATTAGGTTCATTGTTCTTCACTAACTATGCTAAGCTATTTTCAATATTCCTGCATCCAATGTTTTCATAAGAGAGAAACAAGGGGATTAATAACCTACTTTTTTTAAAAAGCAATGAAATCCTTTCATCCTTTATTATATGCAATACCATGAAAGGAAAATGGTCTGCATCCATATTGCCACCTTAGACTATGATCTTGTCATCACTGGATTCACAAATGAAGCAGGACTGCATCTGGCCAGCATGTGGATGGGAGATGTCCCCCACACTCAGGGAAAGCACATAGTGCTGAAGGAAGCGATGATGGGGTTTATTACATGGCAATAAATGTGAATCAGTACCAAACCAAATGCCCCAACACAGTGTTGGCAAGCACTGTGCTTGTGCTGTTGAAAGTGCTGGGTGACATACAGGTCCCAGTGAAGTTAATGGGGCCAGGATTTCACCCACTGTCTTTTGGATGAATCAGACAGCCCACTTGTGGCCACTAAGGGCCTTCTGCTGGGAAGTGGATTTCAGGCACACATTGGCAGGACTTGCAAGCTCTTACAACACTAATTTCTATAATGTGGCCACTTACCCAAAGATGCAAGTGTCACGCTGTCTGGAGTGGGTCATGACTATGAGTGCCAACCTCAAGGCAGATTGTCAAAAAGCAGGGCAGACACCCCAAACTGATTGTATGTTTTATAATTAGATTTCACCAACCCAGTAACAAATGTGAACTCCTGAAGCACTATAAAAACTACCATGCAGTCACAGACAGTACCCTTGGGCATATCCAGGCCAGCTAGACTTAGTGATGGTAGTTATACACCAAAGATCACAAAAAATTCAGGTTGTATCCAGTCCTAAGAGACCAGTCACTTACCCCAGGTCACTTTGTACCTCTGATCTCACACCAAAGACAACGCTTATAGCCAATCCTATAGTAAACTAAGGATTTATTAACTAGGGGAAAAAATGAGAGGGTTACTTACAAGGTCAAAGCAAGCAAAAAACTTATATACACAAATGAGTCACAGTTTATGGTTTTAAAAGATGACAGAGTTGTAGTAATCTGTCAGCTCTGAATGTCTTTTAGGGCTAACCCAGGTTGACACTGGGGATCTCTGCTTCTGTTTTGTAGCTCTGCCCTTGTCAGAGTCCACACAGCAAAAGAGATGAAAAAATTTCTCATCCATTATCTTTATTTCCTTCTTCCAGAATTCAAGCTGATGGGGGGCACCCTTCTGCATGTAGTTCCTCGCAGTCCTCTCTGGTCCTAACCTAAATAATTTTGCACCATCCGAAAATCTGCTACCTCACTACTCACCCCCTTTTCCAGATCATTAATATATTAAACACAGGACCGAGTATGGAACCTGCACGGCCCCATTAGCTTTTTGCCATGATGAAAGTTAATAATTTAATCCTACTCTGCTTTCTGTATGTTCGCCAGTTTTTGATCCATGACAATATTTTGCCTCACATTCCAGAGCTACTTAACTTCTTTAGTAGCCTATAGTATAGGACCTTATTTAAGGCCTTTGGAAAGTCTGAATAAATCACAGAGACATGGTGTGTGAGGCAATATCTTTTATTGGACTTAATTCTATTGGTGAAAGATACAAGCTTTTGACCTTACACAGAGGTCTGGGAAAGGTACCTCTGTGTCGCAGCTAAATGCAAGGCAGAACAGATTGTTTAGCATAAGGAGTTAACATGTTGTAAGAGACCATTCAAGGTGAAGTGGCCAGTTAACACCTCTGCAGTCAGAGGACAAAGGAGGGTTAGTGGTTACAGATTGCTTTAATAAGACATAAATCCAGTGTCTTTATTAAGTCCATGATTTTTAGTGTCTAACAAAGTTATGAATTTAAGTTCCCAGGCTCATCTTTTGAAGGTGTTGTGCAGGTTTTCTACGAGGAGGAGGACCGAAAGGTCAGATATGGAGTGATCATTCTGTGAAGAGTGGTTGCCCATGGGTGATACAGTGTTTTTGTCTCATCATTTTTATGTGTGAGTTCATTTAAGAGCACGGTGATTGTCTGGTTTCCCCCACATAGTTATTGGAGGCATTTAGTGCACTGGTACATCACCAACATATGTACACCACATGTTATGATAGGAATGTGTAGAACCCAGGGATCTTGAAAGGTTTGTTGTGGGGAGTACTGATCATCATAGCAATGGAGATATGTCTGCAGGTTTTGCATCTGTTATGCCATGATTTGGTGTTGCTTTGAGTGGGTGTGTCCTGGTCTGTGGGAAGCTTGCTTCTGAGGAGCATGAAAGCTAGAAAAGGGGGTTCAGGAAAGATTTCTTTCAGGATATGGTTCCCATTGAGTATGGGTTGCACTTGTTTAATGATACCCCATACAGTTTCCAGTGTGGGGTGGGATGTGACAACAACAGGCTGTGGTGAAGCAGGTTCTCGGGGTATTTGGTGGCCCGTTGCAGGATGTGATCTACTTCTCAGGTGGAGTGTCCTTGTTTGTTAAAGGTGGTTTTAAACATGTTAAGGGTGTGTATCCTGGACTTTCTCCTTGGAGGATATTCTGTGGAATGAGTGCCTGGCTGTAGATTACAGATTTCTTGTTGTGTTTGGGGTAGTTATTATATCTGTAAAGGTAAATGTGGTGATCAGTGGGTTTCTTCTATATAGTTGTCTATAGGGTTCCTTTGCTGAAGCTGACCGTGGTTTCCAGGAAGCTGTTGCTAATGTGTGAGTGCTCTAGAGAGAGTCTGATGGACAGGTGGTGGTTTTGAAGGAAATTTATGAGGGAGATTAGGTCTCCTGTCCAGAGGATGAAAATATCAATGTATCTCAGGTATATCATTAGTTTTGTGGTGCATTTGTCCAGAAATTCTTCCTCGAAGTGGCCCACAAAGAGGCTGGCATATTGGGGAGCCATCCTAGTACCCATGGCTGTTCCCATGGTTTGGACTAAGTGTTGTTGAATGTAAAGTTGGCATGGGTGAGGATTAAAGGGTGAGTTTGCCGATGTGTTTGGGGTGGATCGCTGAATGTTGTCTTATCTTGTAAATATTTGAGGCAGGCAGCGATGCCATCATTGTGAGGGGATGTTGGTGTAAAGGGAGTGACATTCACGGTGGCAAAGATGGTGTTTTGAAGGAGATAGTTAATGTTGTGGAGTTTCTGGAGGAAGTCAGTTGTGTCCTGAAGGAAGCTGGCCCCTTGTGTGGTGAGTGAGTTTGAGGATGGTTTCAGTGAGTTCCCATGGTCCTTCAGTAAGAGTGCTGTCACCAGATATGGTGGGTCTGCCTGGGTTCCCTTGTTTAATTTGAATAAATTAGGTCAACTGGTTTTACTTCATCAACCATTCTATTGACATGTTCAAAGAATTCCAACAGATTAGCGAGACATGATTTGCTGCTTAGACTTTATCATATCATATTCTTCCAGATATTGTTATTTTATTTTAATTATAGTTTTAATCCATTTACAAGGTACATCTGAGAGACTTACTGGTCTGTAAGCACTTGGATCACCCTTATGGCCTTTTTGCTATCTCCAATCCTTTGGAATAGTGGCTGTTTTTAATAATATATTACTCTTTTTTTTAAGCTGCTGAACAGCTTCATATTTAATCTCCTTCAGAACTCTTGGTTATATATAATCCGCGCCTGGTGATGTACTACATTTTAAATCATCAATTTGCCCTAGCACCTCTTCTTTTTGCATTGGGGTAGCTGCTCCACTGCAAATCCCTAATGTAGATACAATGCATGTGTGTAAACCATGACTTGGGTGCAGAAAGGTTTGCACTGGTATAGTTAATCCAGTGTAGCTACACCAGTGCAAAACAAAAAAAATGGAGAAATTGACATTCGCGAAGGGACTCTCAAACACAGGGATTACACAAGAAGAAATCAGAGTAACCCTTTTGTGTATTAACCAAAACCAAATATAACTCATCCCACTGATTGTATCCAAACGCTGACTAATCAGAGTAAAGCAAAACAGAAAGAAAATGTTATTTTAACAAGACATGTGGGACTGGGTGGGGGCGGGGGAAGTGAGGTATTTGGAGCAAGTTAACAAAACAGTTCAGAAAACAGAGACCATGAATGGCCAAATTAAGCCATTTACTTATCTGATTGGTACTTTCCTGTATCAGATTAGGCTTTTATAGAATGAAACCAAACTAGAAGAAAACCAAATGTGGAGGCAACTGTAGCTACCAAAGAAGGAAAGAACATAGACACGAAGGTCTGATGTGATATAATGATCCAAGGCAGGAACAGAGCTTAGTTAGGCTCAAATTAATTTTTAAAAAGTGGTTAACAAAACATGGGATACAAAAAAGACCATTACAACATATAGTGAGCACACCACTCACTGGTGGATCAGAGAAACATGAAATGCAACCTCTAATTAATGAGGATTAGGAAAAAATTCTGCTAGCCGGTTATCCCATAACGGCCTATTGCAGAGTTTATGGCACCTTCCTCTGAAGAACGTGCCACTGGCCACTATAGACATGTCAATGCTGCCATTAAAAAGCTGTGGCTGGCCTGTGCCAGCTGACTTGGGCTCTCTGGGCTTGAACTAAGGGGCTGTTTAACTGCAGTGTAGACATTTGGGCTTGGGCTGGAGCCAGGATCTAGGACTCTGAGAGGTGGAAGGGTTTCCAAGCTCAGGCTGCAGCCCAAGCCCGAACATCTACACTGCAACTAACAAGCCCCTTGGCCTGAGCCCTGTGAACCCGAGTCAAGTGGCACAGGCCAGCTGTGGGTGTCTAACTGCAGTGTAGACACAGCTTATCAGAGACAGGATACTGGACTCAGGTGGAGAAATTGCAACCTGATGTACAAGAACATATTAAATCTATATATAGTGTTTCACTGCATTTGACAGCCTGTTTTTATAATTATTACAACCATTTTATTTGTACATATTCACAATTATGTATATCTGGGAGGATTTTTTTTTAGCTAGATCGATAGATCTCTCTTGCATAAACATGTGCAGGTAAAAAACCCTTGCATTTCATCTGGGTTTAGTAGGGCACACCACACTCAGGAGAGTCCAGGATAAGACTATTAACAAGGGAAACACTTTCCTGTAAACAGAGTATACTTAAACAAAAATTATTTACTGTGTGCATTGCAGCTTTGTTATAGACCTCATAGAATTTAAGGCCAGAAGGGACCATTGTGATCATCTAATTAGTCTGACCTCCTACTCATTGCAGGCCACAGAACCTCACCTGCTCTCTCCTGTAATAGACCCCTAATCTCTGGCTGGGTTCCTGCAGTCCTCAAATCACAGTTTAAAGACTTCTAGTTACAGAGAATCCACCATTTAGTCTAGTTTAAACCAGCAAGTGACCCGTGCCTCATACTGCAGAAGAAGGCGACCCCCTGCCCCCCAACTCAGGGTCTCTGCTAATCTGACCTGGGGAAAATGCCTTCCTAACCTCAAATTTGGTGATCAGTTGAACCCTGAGTACGTCAGCAAGGCCCATCAGTCAGACTCCTAGGAAAGATTTAGCTGTAGTAACTCAGAGCCCTCCCCATCTAGTGTCCCATCTCTGGCTGTTGTGAATATTTGTTACTAGCAGTCACAGATAGGCCACATACCATTTTAGGCAATCTCAGCATATAAATTTTCAGTTTAAGCTGTTCTACGTTCAATGTTATAGCTAAGAAATGCCTTACTAAATAAGACTGTACCATTATTGTACAAAAGGAGAGAAAGGTGCTTTTTTGGAGATACATTTTACAAGATATGGGGCATTAGTACTTGTGCCCCAACCGAACTGGGTAATTACTTTCTGCCAGACTTTAGTTTCCCCTGTAGTTTCAATCAGATACAGTATGCTTCACTTCCTGTCTGACACTGTTACAGTAAAACCTCAGAGTTAGGAACACCAGAGTTACAAACTGACCAGTCAATCACACACAGAAGTATGCAATCAGGCAGCAGGAGAGACCAAAAAAAAAAAAAAAAAGCAAATGCAGTACAGAACTGTGTCAAATGTAAACTACCAAAAAAATAAAGGGAAAGATTTGACAAGGTAAAGAAACTTTCTGTGCTTGTTTCGTTTAAATTAAGATGGTTAAAAGTAGCATTTTTTTCTGCACAGTAAAGTTTCAAAGCTGTATTAAGTCAATGTTCAGTTATAAGCTTTTGAAAGAACAACCATAACGTTTTGTTCAGAGTTACGAACATTTCAGAGTTACAAACAACCTCCATTCCTGAGGTGTTCACAACTCTGAGGTTCTACTGTAGGTTGTATGTCTGAATATTGGTAGGGCCTGACTTGCAAACACACACAAGTAACTTTACTTACCCATTGCCCACAAGATTAAAGTTACTAATGTGAATAAATATTTGCAGGACTAGGCCATTTAACACTAGTTCTGTTTCTCTATAGGAGCTGATGAAGTAATTATATACATGTATGTCACAGTGACATCCATCAGTTATGTAGCTTTGATTCCCTCACCTTTACTCTACCTACTAATCCATAATTTCCTATAACATTCCAACCCTCTGAATACCTTCCAGAGGACTGTGGCTTGCTTGGTTTTTAGGCTGTAAAACCATCAACCACACAAATGATTCCTTTCTTCCACAAATTTACACATCTAAGTTCCAGGAGGAGCAATATTTTTTGCCTGGACTAATGATATAAAATTCACTCATGCGTGAATGATCAGGTCCAAAAAGCCCTGTGTACTGACTCATTCTAGTATATGCACACTACGTGGGATATCGATATACATATGCATAACAGTATATATGCAATGCAAATATATATGATCAATGGTGCCACAGAATAAAGGCTTTATTGGCATGAGTGACACCACTGTGTGTTCTGTCTCATGTGTATATATAATAGTTATGCACACACAATAGTGTAATATTTCATGTGTTGTATATTATGCAAAATAGGTTTGTAAAGCAGTTTCGGATCTTCAGAATGATAGGTGCTACATGAAGGCAAGTATTAAAGATTGACACAATCTCTCAACCCTATAGTTAAAGTTTTGGTAGGGCTTGCAGGGTAAAAGCCCCAAAACTCCTGCACTCTTTATTTCTAGATCTTCTTTGTTAAGCTACAGTCCCTGTCTTTACCTCCTGGTTAGAGGCAGCTGAAGTAACTGTGCTAGTGAGACTGGGAAGTAAAGTAGTGTCTTCGCTGAGACCTGTCACAGTGATGGAGCTATCCCCATTCGTCCAGCTTTGGGAGGCCAGATCACAGCTGCTGATTTGCTGCAAAGGCCGGGGTGGGGCAGGGAGGGAAGCTACCTCCCAATCCACTCCCAGGAAAAAGCAATATGCCCTCACCATTTCCCATCTGGCACCCCCACCCAAAAGTGAGGGGGAGGGGGAATGGCTAGATGAGTCTGCCTCTTCACTGGACACCCCCATTTCCAGCCTCACAGAGCAGTGGGAGGAGGGGCAGCCTACCTCCTCATCTCTCATGGTGGTGCTTACAAAGGAGCAAGCAGAACCAGGACATGTAGGCAGCACCATCACATTCTAGGGACCAGCCTGCTTTGGAGGGGAGAATGGTAGTGGTTTAGAGGCAGATACAACCAACCATTCCCCATATTCCTGCTGGGGTTCCCCAAGCCAGGTGGGCAGAGAGAAAAAGTCACTTCTCTCCCTGGGCATGGAGTTAGAGAGATGGTTACATTAGGGGAGCAGCTGGAAGCATGCTGCAGCCAGCTCCAGTCAAACCCTACCATCAGCCGGAGCTGGATGGGGGGCAGGAGGAAAGTTCCCCTAGTTATGACAGTCTCCCCCGGCTCTAGCTGAGAGGCTGTCTGCTGTGTGTCTGCTCCAGGAAGTGGAGGCAAGGGCTGGAGAGTAGCAAAAAGAGTTTTGTTTTTACTTTTCAAAGATCTAAAAATAAACTACACACAAACCCACTCATTCACTCACCCCCCGCCCCCCAACTTATACTGGTTTTTATACTTAAAGCCCTTCCAACATCTTAAGAATTGGGGGGGGGGGGGTGAAGACCTACACCAAGCACTGGTAAAAAGCTGCTCAAGATCCCTGCACTGCTGAAAAATGAGCCCATCAAGCAAAGGTATGGGATGCATAGATCATTACTTGACATAGTGTTGTGAAAACAGGTCACTTGGCTTCCCTCCAGAGAAAGTAGGCTACACTGAAAATAATAAAAAAAGCAGCTGCTGCTTCTTACAGCTGAGCCATTTGCATGGGCTGTAGCATGAACTGCACAAAACAGAGCTATCCTGAAAGAGAAGGCATGAAAAGGAAATGTACTAGTGTACGTATTTAGCAAAAATAAATAAGGCAGCACGAATGGAGGGAGGGGAGACAACATGGCAGACAGAGGCAGAGACACACACCCTGTGTGTGGGAGAGAGAGAGAAGAGAAGGCATGAAAAGGAAATGTACTAGTTTAAGGCCTCAGCTCAGGTTTCCCCCATGTCCCCCACTGAAAAAAAAGACTCACAACCTATGTTAAATATAATTAAGTTTTACAGTCAGTTAGAGCACTGCAAGATTGTTTTATTACACAGCTTGAATGGTGGCACTGGGTTGGACTGACGATGTATCCTCTCCCCCAGGGAGGTTAGTTATATCACACTCAAACATATCGTAGGGGAACAAGAAGAGGGAGTCTTGTTTATATGGAGGCAGAGCTTGGAGGCCCCAGTCAGGATCTGATTGTCTATTGTGCAAGGTGCTGTACATACACAGAGTAACAGAGTGTCCTGGGCCCAAACAGTTTACAGTCTAACTAGAGACAAGACAAAATAAAAGAAGAGAAGGGAAGAGATTAATAATAATTAGATTGTATGACTATCTACAGAACAACCTGAAGGTTCCTGAAGGTACTTTTTTTGTTTGTGTTTTTTTAAACACAAAGATCAGCTGCCCCCACTGATGCATGACCAAACATCTGCAGAGTTGTTGCAGGTATCAGGGGTGGGTCTTGCAGTGGGATTTGGAAGAGAAAGGGTAGATATCTTAAGGGTTAATTCAAGGAGGATGTTCCATGTATAAGGGGCAGCATGAAAGAAAGCACAGATGACTGCTCTACCTTTTTGTGAGCTTGTTCCACAAAACAAGCTGGCATCAGTTGCAGGACAGACAGCAGAGAGCATGGAACATAGGAATCGCCATACTAGATCAGATCTCAGGTCCAACTAGTCTGACACTCGCCAGAACCAGATGCTTTGGAAGATGGCATAAGAACCCCATGGTAGGCAGGTGTGGGATAATCTGCCCTTCACATTATTAAGTCTCATTCTGATCTCTAACAGAGATAGGTTTAACATGCCTTTGAAAATTTCAACCATCATTAATTATAACTCTGAATATTCTTGTTACCTGTACAAATGACCAATTTTTTTTTTTATTTTTTTTTTTTTTCCAGCTTTGCTAAATTTTTGGTGGCAATGAATGCATGTGGCAGTGAGTTCCAGATTTATGTGGGTGTCAAGTAAGAGACAAGACAGGACAAGTAGGAAGGGGCAGAGCTGTCTGAGGCTCTGAAGGGGAGGGCAAGAAGCTTGAACTTGATATGATGGAACAATGAAGACTTCCAAAGAGAGGAGGCTGTGGGGTCAGAGCAACAGGAAAAAGAAAATGATCTTAGCAGCAACATTTTCAAGGGATCAGGACAAGGTGATGTGCATCACAGAGGAGGTGGCTGCAGTAGTCAAGATGAAAGTGGAGTGCTCAAGATACATTTTTAGATGTGTGGGCAGAAAGAAAAGGTCAGATTTTGGAAACTGTACCAATCTGTTGCTCCTAGACAGACTCAGGAATCAGCTGCATGACTTGCCCGATGCAAGTGTGTGTGTTGCCTTCCTGGGAACATCTGGTATGACTTTTAAAAGTTAAAACAAAGGGAAATCCCAAGACAGCTCAGTGCTAAGTGCCCAAGACTTCCTAAAAGTTTGTTGGTTTAGAATTTTGGCTTTTCTTTACTCCTAATGTAGCAAGATTTTTGCACTAAAATATGAAATGTTCAAGTAGCGAAGTAGTTTATCTGATATGCAAATTCTGCCAACAAATGGACACAATAACTACATGTTCAGGACATGTATGATACAGATTTAAATATTCCCTTTTCAGCCACTTGTTGCAGTGAGCCCAAGTAAAATAAATCCTTTCTGCAGTAATCCAAACTGTACTAAATTCTTTTTAAACTGAAAACCAGTGTCAGAAGAGGCCATTTATGCAGACATTATTAGAACAGGCACGAACATTTCAGATAACCTAGAAACTGTAAGTCTAATTAATCAGGACACCATCTTTATGGCAGATTGTTGCAAATGCTGTAAAGTTCTGGAACAGACAGCCTTATAATATCCTACCCCTCCTCCGCCTCCTTTAATGGCTACGCTCTTTCAAGTTAGTTAAAGGTATGCATGAATACCTAAAATAATAAATACTGTATACTACTTTGGCAGTGTGGCCAAGTTAGCATTGCTGTGAGAATCATAATAAAAACACCACACCAAGACAATCCTGACTTATTAAAATTTGCAACCCTAAAATGGCATCCACATTGATTTTTTGGCATCTAGCTACTGGTTTTTGCTTTTAAAAGAATAAAATTAGCTGTGTCATTATGGAATTGTGCAAGATAAGACTGCTGATGTACATCTTTTAGACACACAGAAACCCTGTCTCCAGCAGTATGGAGATGGACGTCAATATGAGAACCTGTAGAAATAGAGATAGCTAGAAGCAGAAGTAGCTGGTTATCCAGGATAAAAGTCCTACTCTAGGAAAACCCTCAGGGCCTGTCTACACTAGCATAAAAGGTGTATTTTAAAAACAGGTTAGCTAACACACTTTAAAATCCTAATGTAAATAGGGTAAGCTGTATTTTAAAAATATACTAGCTGGTTGCATTGTAGCCTAAGAAGGAGCCAAGGGCTCACCTTGACCAGCTATTACATGTTAAAATACAACTTGACCCATCTACACTATGGTTAAAAATACCTTTTATCCTAGTGTGGACAGGTGCTCATATCCCAATGTAGGCAGACAACACAGTTGTTTTTCCACATTTTCATTAGATTTTTCTTGTATCTATGGAGCTGTGTAGCTTATAAACTCTATTTGTGAAGCTAAGGGGTTTGGTCATAATACAAATAAATCCTAGTAACCATTTTTACTGAGTCTACTACAAAAATGAGTATTAGCTGCAATAAAACACTGGGTTGCACAGCATTAGGTCCTCTGCTCTGCTGGTGACATTCCACAAAATAGTACTACAATACAATTTCAATTCTGACCAGTAGCCTTGTCTGTATTTTATCAGCTACTCTCCAATGCCCATTCAACATTACAGATGAACATCACAGACACAACTGGCACTCAATGGTAGTCTCAGCAGTGAATCCAAATACTACATGCAGGTAGAAACTGACCTTTTCATCTTTGCAGGTTCCTACCTGGAACAAAACAAGAATCCTTTCACGGTGTTCCTTCTTGGACAGAAGACCTGAATTAAAGACCTGTCAATCTAATGGCCTTTATGCATATTACACTCACTTATTGTGGGATAAGTATAAAATTAAAGAATTAACATTCTCTTAAGTTTGGTTAAGGAAATATGTATGTGTTATAAAGAAAGACCCTGACTAGCAAGTAGAAAGAAGGCCCTGAAAATAAGAAGTTCTAAGGCAGAAGGAATGAAGTAGAGAGGATGTCTGCTTTAAAGAATAACTAATGAGATGGGGAAGGTTCTAAAAAGAAGGCCTGTGCCCGACAGGGGTGACTGCAGATAGTTTTAAATTAACTAAAGAGAATCTGTCTTAAAATGAGCCCACACAGCCCTTTCCCAACCCACACACCAATGTTGAAGCCTCTGTGAACTCAGGTGTAATGTGAAAACTGTTGGACAGCAAGAAGGAGGGGGAGAAAGGCCTTGGGAAGACAGGAGGTTGTAAATCTTATCTGGATTAAGACTGGAAATAAGGGTGAACTGTGTCAGATTGGTTTTTAGCTGAAGTCAGTCACTGGCAAGGACATCACTTGTTAGAGGGTATAAAAAGTAAATTCTAAAAGGGTTCGTTGCTAATACCTGCCTGACCATACTGAAGCTGACCGATACGAGTCTAAGCACCCCTGGGTTTAGCCCGTTTGATCAAATACTTATAAGTGTTTTGTTACTGTTTTGATGTAGTAAATTCATTATTAGTTAGGCCTTTTAGGCATGTTTAGAGCAATTGTATAAATATAATTTGGCCTTTAGGGAATTTATGGTTAACTTAGTGTTTGGTGGTTTCCCATATCAATATTAATAACTCCAGCACTTGCACATCAAACAAAGCTATTCACAAAGGCATACACAACTTCTTTTTAAGGAGTATGGGAAGTACTATCTCAATCATTTCTTTGGTCAGGAAACTATTTTCCTCTTGAGCATGGCAAGTGTCTGAATCCCTATTGATACAACCTTCAGGTTTAATTTGCTCCTTTGCCTACTCCTGTAGTCTGGGAGATCTGCTGCCTGTAACAGAGTCATCTGCTTCTCTCCTTATGAAACAAGAATCTTCAGCAGTGATCCAGTTTCCAGGTCTGCTTGCTATTTGGTCTGAGCATGATTCCTCATCACCACCTGGAATTCGTATCTCCATTAGCTGGAAGGGACGCCAGCATACAATGCGCTACCCACTCAAACCAACTTGCTTCTCTCAGGGAAGGCTTTACAGGCACCTGCAGACCCAGTGAACTAGGGTGACCAGATGTCCTGATTTTATAGGGACAGTCCCGATTTTTGGGTCTTTTTCTTATATAGGCTCCTATTACCCCCCACCCCCGTCCCGATTGTTCACACTTGCTGTCTGGTCACCCTACAGTGAACACAGAAGAGCTCTCAAAAGAAGCACATGTAATGACAATGGATCCCTCATTCCAGTGCCTCCAGAAGGCTATGTAGGACTTGAAGCTAACAGTCTTTTAACAGAAGCATCTCTCCTTCCACTAACTTCGCCAACCTAAAGCATATTTTGCAGAAATATGAAGGCAATTTGTAACAGGCTGGGAGCTAAAAATGGAAGTGATTAGTTCCCACCCCGGTTTACGTCACGTGGGAGGGAGAGGTGGAAAACATCTTCCAGCTTCATTTATTTCAGAGGTCAAAATATAACAAAATGGTACTTGTGGCACCTTAGAGACTAACAAATTTATTTGAGCATAAGCATCCGAAGAAGTAGGATGTAGCCCACGAAAGCTTATGCTCAAATACATTTGTTAGTCTCTAAGGTGCCACAAGTACTCCTGTTCTTTTTGTGGATACAGACTAACATGGCTGCTACTCTGAAAAATGGTACTTGTCAGCTAATCAAGACTCTGTAAATTGACAGATGGTTCCTGATGAAAATCAGAAGGAACTAAATCTCAAAAAAAATTCTTATAAATTAAGTAGCTGAATGTAATTCAGTAACAGTACAGAATATTAGTATGTTTTATTGACATAGCTGTTTCCAATTTGCAGCAGCATCCCACAAGGGACTGGCCCTGCTGCAAAGGCACCAGCTTGGATTCCCTCCTGGGGCGGAGGGGCTCTAGGCAAACTAGTTTAAGAATCTTTAAAATCTTGGCTTTCAATCATATTTTAGCAGTATCAAGAGAATGAGAATTTCTGCTCCAATACTGTTTTGCTGCTTTAAAACAAACATTGAAGCAACTCTTCGACATTCCATTAGTCCACTAACAAAATGCCACAGTATGATCTAAAAATAGGAGTATGAATTTGCACTCACAAGGAGATCTGTGTTCAAATGCCAGACTACTTGAGGCAAGCCGTAGAAATGCATCCAGCATATGCCCAAAATGGACTCCCCAGGAAGACTGCCAGCTTGCCTTCTGACTAGATAAGAGCCACTTCCTGTGGAACGCTCCTGTTAATCACATGTGCATGGAGATGGTGCTTATGAGAAAGCATGGAACACACTTAGAGATTTACTGCCCAGCTACAATAGACAGACACAGTTTGTGTTTACCTAAGTGATTTACTTCCTCAGACTAAGTCTTCATCAGCTAGGGTACACCAGAAGGGATGCACAAGTACGCCCTTCTGGAGGGACGATAAGTACATCACTTTTTCTTTGAAATCTTCTACTTCAGGCTCAACATAAGGTACCCTCCCTGCAAAATTCTAAAATAAATCACAGCATGTTTGTCCCCACTAGCCCATGTTCCAACACACACACACACACACACACACACACCTACCTCTATCTCTATAAACATAAACAGGTCTCCATTTGTGAGCTATAAATGTAACTAATTTGCACCCAGGAAGACAAGGTAAAAAGTGATCACAGAACAAACTGCAAGAGTCAAGGAAATGCCAGACTGAAATGCACATCACTGAATGTAATGTCTCTTCAAGCTCTTAAACCCTACGACCAACAAATACATTTTTCCACCAACTTCCAGAGCAGAAGACCAAAAGACAAGGCATGTGTCTTGGCTCTAACCAAAGCACCTACTGAAAGAGGGGTAAAACTGTGATTCTATTAAAAAGAAGGCAATTGGAGCATCTTATTCCACGTTTACTAAAAAATGATACTCGTACTCTTTCCCCATCTTCAGGGTGCAATAATCAGACCGAGATAATATCTAAGACTATGATTTAGTCCTGGTTATTTTTAGTAAAAGTCATGGACAGGTCACGGGCAATAAACAAAATTTCACAGCCTATGACCTCTCCAGGACGTACTATAAATACCCCTGACTAAATCGGGGGGGAAGGGGGTAGCACTGCTGTTGGAGGGGGTACCCTGTAGGGCTGTTACTGGGGGGCGAGGCCAGCAGCACCAGCGGCGGGGGCTGCTGAGCAGTGGCTGCCCCGGGTGTGCTTCTGGGGAAGGATGGGGGTAGGGGGGAGGAGAAGGCGGGAAAAGCAGGGCCAGCGGCCCCAGCTGCCTGGGGCTGCCGAGCAGTGACTGCTCCAGCCGTCCTGGGACTGCTGCCAGCAGCCACTAAGCAGTGGCTGCTCCGCTTGCCCCAGGACCGTTACAGAGAGGGAGGGAGAAAGAACCATGGAGCTGCTGCTCGCAGGGGTGCCCCGGGGGGCCGCTGCTCAGGGGCCACTGTTGAGGGGGAGCTGGGGCCAGTGGCTCCAGCTGCCAGGGGCCGACAAGCAGCAGCTGCTCCGGCTGCCCCCAGGACCGCTGCTCAGGCGGACCCTAGAGTCAGCTGCTTGAGCGGCCCTGGCATCAGCCACACTAGCCGTTGCAGAAGTCACAGAAAGTCATGGAGTCTGTGACTTCCGCGACTTTTGTGACAGACACAGAGCCCTTGTAATGTCATGTGGAATGCTGCCCTTATACTTGTAACAATTTTACACATTCCGTTTTTCTAGATCCCCCGCCCTTGGCCTCATTCAAATCACTCCTAACCACTCAGTTTTTTTATCATTGTTTACAAAGTAAGGATGATTACACTTGAAAGCAAACATTTGAAGCACCACATATAGGAGGCATTTCCCAGCTTAATCATAATGAATGCACTCTGACACCCAAAGTTTAAGGTTCCATGAGGGAGGGCTAGGAAGAGGATGAAGACTAGTATTGCATCTACTCTCATTAAAGAAATATTTGGATGTTTTGAATTCTGGTTACAAATCAATCTACCTACCTTAGGTACTAAGCCAGCCCTGTATTGACACAGTATCAGAGCGCTTCATGATCTTTAATATATTTCTCCTCACAATGTCCCGGTGAAGTAAGAAGTGTTATTATCTCCATTTTACAGATGAGGAATTGAGGCACAGAGAAACCAAGTGATTTGCCCAAGGCCAGAGGAAGCCTGTGGCTAGCAGGGAATTGAAATTAGGTCGCCAAGTTGTAGGCTAGCGCCCTAACCATTGTGACATCTTCCTTTCTTCTAGACCTACCACATACAGATCTCCCACTGAGGCTAGTGGAATTCCACCTTTGCAGAGGGCTTAAAGGATCAATCCCATAGTTCAGAACTGGAATACTGAATGTGCTTCCCCCACCGACAGCTTGCGCAGTCTCCACCTGATTGGCTAGTTCCGCCAGAGTCCTCTTGGGTTCTCTCTCCTTAATTACACCCCATACTTCATACTGCTGTCACACTGCAAGGAGGAGCCAACATTCACTGCTACTGCTGGGCAGGACATGAAAAACATTGAGAGGGTGGGGATTGGGCAAGAGCAGTTTCAGTTTTCCTGCCCAAATGAGGAACCTGGAAGAGCCCAGACAGACAGCAGTGACGTGCTCAATCTCTCTTCCTTTCTTACCTGAGTACTCTTAGTGGCTGAAGGGCATGCTGTGTACCTAGATATTTATTAATTATGTCTGACTATGATAACCAGCAACCCAACCAAGGTTCAGAGACCCAGATACAAACAATCCAATCCATGTCCTAGAGAGAACTTATGAGAGAGGATAAGGTAACAATAAAACAGAGTCAAGCAGGAAGTCATCAGACTCAGCCCAACACTTGCCTAGAATTTTTCTATTTTTGGTTTTAAAAATGTGACTTGCCACATTACAGGCTATCGAAGAGTCCTGGTATCTGAATTGCTGAACAGGTAAAGGGAGTGCAAATCTTCCAAGCTCTTTGATTGATTGATTTTATATATATATATACACACACACACACACACATTGATTTTATATATATATATAAAATCAATGTGTGTGTGTATGTACGTGTGTACACAATACTCTTAATGCAGCTATAAAGAGAATCCTTTGAACTCAAGTTTTTTAGACTGTATTAAAAACATTTCTGACCCAATAGGATTTGCTGGTAGCCCAAACCAGCTACAGTAGTTAGCAGATGGACTTTTGTTTATGGAAGAGGGGAATTGTTGCAACAACTGCACATCATTTTATGCATCTTTAATGTAATACTTCTGAATGGTTCAGTTTATAATATTTTTTTATTTTCTACAAGAGGAGGGATGACCAACAAGGGGGCAAAATTTGTAGAAGACAAAATTATTTGGTTAACCAAGACTAGCAAAGACTGTGAGGAACTCCAGAGGGAACCAACAGCTAAATTATTTACATTGCAGCAACTAGAATCACATGTTTTCTAATTAAATGCCATTTTCCCCTTTTAAAATATATTTTTCTATATAGTAAAAAAGGGAAAACATTGTTTCTTCTTTAAAATGTGGGTTTACATGGCACTTATAACAGCTAAAAATAGATAATATCTTAGAAACATGGCATTTTTTCTCTTTCAACTTCATCTTCACATTTGGACCTTCTGAAAGAATACAAAATCAATTCTAAAGGGTGCTGTGGTAAGTTACCAAATAAATGAATAAGGTAACAGTATAGAATTCAGATATATAAAAATCTCATCACTTAGATCGTAACTAAATAGTACATCCTTGATATTTAACCAAACGTTATATTATTAAGACCTGACACTGGTCTTTTCAGAAGCACTATTGACTTGAATACTGTTGCCAAAATAAATCTCCTGCCCATCGCTTCCTAGTATGTCCATTTGGTTTTTGCATCACTTTACTGGCCCCTCATTCTGTTGCATGTGAAATTCAAACTTCTAGTCCTAGCTTTCAAGACTCTACATCCCTCGCTTCTCTCTCTCTATTCTCCTATCCTCTTTATTCTCCTTCCCTTGGCCCTGTCCACTGCACCAACACAACTAGCCTCAACACCTCATTGCTTTCCCTCATGAATGTCACCACGCCTTCTTTCATGCTGCACCTTATGCTTGGAACACCTTTCAAAAGCGAATTGCCCAGCCCTTGCCTGACAAAACACATTCCTAAAAACTCACTCACTGGTGACATCATCTGCAAAACGTGTTTATACTTATGAAAAACCCTGAACAATGGGACCATCAAGACTTACACCTTTATAATCAAACTTCTATAACATCCTGATTCACCCCTTTCTGCCTGATGTAGATTATAACTCATCTATCACGTGAAACACGTAGGCCACAATCCCATAAATGCTTATGGCTGCACAGAGCGTTACATGCCTGAGTAGTCATGATAAAGTAGTAACGTGACAATTCACAATGAATGGGGACTGTTTAGAAACATGCACTTCACTGTATGTGCCCATATTTGTAGGATCAGGGCCTCAGACTGAAAGCTTGTCAGGGTAGAGATCTCTCTTATATCTATTTCCTGTGAAGTGCTTGGGATGCTGTGGGCACTGTAAAATAATAAAGAGGATGACAAAATAGCGAAGCTGGCCTCATGAGTGTCTAGTCACTCTGACAGTATAGCAGCTATAGCATAACGTGTTATGGAAAACACTAGTGAAGGAAAGGATCCTGCTTTACTGCCTAACACACTGATGTGTTGCCTCCACTGCTTTAGTGTTTACTACATCCCAAGAACAGTTAATACAGTAGCCAGGAACACCAGGCAGCAGCTGATTACAAAGGGGCAAGTAGTTTAAAATGTCATTAAATAAATGATTAGAACACAATCTGTGAAGTCAGTCAATTCACTGGAGGCCAAAATGTTGCTAAGGAAAATTACGATGCTCCCCTTGTAAATACCCTTATCTACCTGCAGCAGAGATGAACCAATAGCTTAACATTTTTGTTCAGCACACATACTGAGCCAGATTAAAATGGTCATCATTAAATAGTTAAAAGTAAACAGCAAAATTTAATAAGCTTCGACAAACCAAGTGAGCTGGTGGCAGGTTGCTCTGCCAACAATTTCATGTGCTCAGCCCTTTCCTAGATGGACTACTTTAGATGGCATGAAAGAAGTCTGCCCTTTAAGAACTGTCCAATCAACATGAATAATAGGCGGATGGTTGCTTCTGTAAACACATCTCCACCTCCTCCCCCACGCTTCTTCTGCACAAGAGGATAATATAGGTCAGAAAAGATTAACTACAGGAGAAAAGGTAAAGTGAATGCTTGGGTGTTAGAGTGAGCAGCCACCAACCAGAAAGAGTCTAGAGGAAATTAAGCATTTCAGTGAATTTATAATAGGGAAGAGAATGACTTACATCTCAGAGGCCTGCAAATTAACTTGGATGCGGGCTGGGAAGACAGCGCTAGTCTTCTTTCAGAAATGTAAATATCCAGCATACATTTACAATCCAGTCGCAGGCTAAAACTGTAAGAAAACTCAGTGGAAATATGATTTACCACCTACCCTCTTAATGGAAAATTAAATACCCAGCTGTAGAAGCAGCAAACCCAACTTCATCTCCCAGCCCTAGGAGATGCTGTAAGATGTTTTCATGCCATGAAGGCCCCTTTATGGACATATTTTGTTGCAAGTCCATAGCTTACACTCCAGTGGGTGCTCACTTGGTATCCTTTCCCCACCTCACGTACTCCTTCTGCACCACACTTCCCTTCCTTTCTGTGAATCTGTCTCCTCTATTTTATTTCCAACTTATCTATCCATCTTAGGTACTTATCCCCATTTTACAGATGGGAAACTCAAGCAGAGAGAGACACTAAGACCCAGATTCTCAAAGATTTCAGTGGAAGTTAGGAACCTAAATACCTTTCAGGTTCTGGGCTTAAGTGACTTACCTACAATCACACAGGATGCCTATGGCAGAACAAGGTATTAACCTGGGTCTCGAGTCTCAAGCTAATGCACTAGCCACGGGATCATTTTTCGGAGCCTCCTCCCCCTTCCTTCATACAGGGGGTATACGAACATCGATCAATCTTTACATGAATCCGCTTCTCAGACCTTGAATACTTTCTTCCATGCCTCTGTCGACTAATCCACAAGGCCAATACTCTGTTAGAATTCCTTCCAAAGACCCATCTCTGCCATAATGCTTGTGTCGAAACTAGCTGACGTACAGAGGAAAGCATGCAGAGTAATTAGCCATAATTAATATGTTCAGGGGACGGGGACGACTCCAAAACCCATTGTGTCAACATAATATTACCAAAATGTAGCCAATGACCATCTCAACCACTTTATATGTAGGCTGCACCTCTTCCATGTTTCCTGCCTGTTTTAGACCATGAGCTCCTTGAGGGAGGGACTATGCCTCCTTTTGTTAGGAAAACACTTAGCATGGTTTAGTACAGAAAGGAACACCACCGCCAATATAGTGGTACTGTGACTTTTTTTTTTTTTTTTTTTTTAAACATTTTATTCTTCTCTTAATAGGAAATGCTTCAAGCCAAATTGAAACCTTAAGTGTCTTTTAAAGTTTTCCACCCATTGTTGTTTTGCTCCAAGTGAATGAAGCTTCTTTGTATAGGATTTTCTGTGATGCTCCTCACCATTGCATCAGAGCACCTCACATACATTCATGGATGTGTCCTCAACACCTGCCCTTCTTTTCCTTGGAAGGAAAGGAAGAATTATCCCCACCATTTTACAGACAGAAAAAAACAGAAGCACCAATACATGAAGTGATTTGCCCCAGGTGGCATGGCATCTTGCAGAGATAGAAACTGAACCAAGATCTCCCAATTCACAGTCCAGTGCCTTAACCACAAGGCCATCCTTCCCCTGTTCTTTCATTAAACGTTATATGTTGTTAGATATCTATAATAAACATCTTAAAGATGAGACTAGCACAGTGCCCCCATCTGATCCAGAGGTGATAGGGCAGCATGGATAGCACTCTCAGTGTGCCAACAACTCCAATAAAGGGGAAAGTGCCAATACACTGTGCTGGTGGTGGTCTGTTCACTTTTAGCCTTAAAAAATAAAATAAAATAAAATAAGCTAACCCTCACCTCACCAATCTTGGCCAGAGCACGCACCCAAGGCAGATTTAAGATTCAAATCTTAATTACAATTGCAAAAAAAAAATATTCCAGCAACATCGACAGCCAAAATTTCAAAGTACAGTTAGCAGTATGTGACCAGTAAACAAAGCAAAGTAAATAAGACTGTATGCTTACATTCAGCTTTGTGAAACTTCAGTTAACTGGTAAGGATGCAAACCTAGTCAAATATAGTAAACTTACATATTACATTACAAGAAAGTAAATGTCACATCTATTATTTTATAGTTATCTATCATTTTTATGTAGCACTTTACATGTGGTAGCATTTTATATTTGCAATCCAGGTGTTCTGGACACAGACAAAATTGCAGGATGGCATTTAGTTTATAACTTATGCTGATTCCTATAAAAAGTCATCAGCTTTGATATTAGAGGAACAGTGATGACTGACAACCATCATGTCTTCAGAAAGAAACTACAACAACAAGATAATGGAGGAGTTTCAGAGGGCCCCAAAGAAAACTGCCATCTGTAATATTTCAAGGGAGTTTTATTGTTCAACCTTCAGTAAGAAACTGGGACTAGCTGTAATTCCAAGCAGGACTGCACTGGTCCCATTCCTCCTTTAATACATTGATCCTCAACACCTAAACCCGTGACACAAAAACTGCCACTGGTTCAGCTAAAATAAATGTTAAGTAGGTGGAAGCTGCAGTGCAGATGAGGCTCTTGTAGCCTGACCTGCTCTTTACCATTTCAATTAAAAGCATTTCAGAAGGTGCTACTACAGTGGTTGTAAAAATGTGGCTAGCCACTAGTGCCTTGTCTGCATGACAACAACTTTTTGACTGAAAATGTATTGGGACCAGGAGAAAGTTTTACTGTAATAACCCCCTGTGTAGCGCAAACAGTGCTAGAGTTTACTTCTGAACCTAGGCCTCCTGCATGACAGCAGCTTGCAATATTTATTTAACCAACTCAATGCAATTTAAAATAAATCTTTTAACTAAGTTAGCAGCTGGGTTTAAGGTTTTTTCTTTGAACTTGAAATATAAACAAATAAATAAATGATAGGAAAAGTCTGACCTTTAAGCCTTTTCTTCCTCCACAAGTTACTAAGAGCATGATGTTGCCTTGGGGGGGGGAACAAAATATCATAGGCAAGGTTTGAGTTAGACTTGTACCAATTTCTTTTTAATGAGCTCTACCAGTTGGGATAGCGTGGGCATGATCGGATTTGTGGATATGTCAAGCTTCTATTCAGCTATGTATGTAGTAATTGGCTCCATGTCTGCAGTTTATTGTTAGCTGAAGTCAGTGTCTGCATCACAGAAGAATTCCCAACACACAAGGCAGCAAAACAAAATGATCACTGTGCGACTTACAAGAAAAACAAAACAAAAAAAAAGAAGTGAGATATTACTGGAATAACTGTAACCAAAAGTAAACTTAAAAACACCTATTAAGACCCAACCCTGCAAATGTGAATAACCTTATACATGCGAGTAGTCCCATTGATGGGAATGGTCCTACCCATTTGCTAAGCCAGGGGTGGCCAACCTGAGCCTGAGAAGGAGCCAAAATTTACCAATGTACATTGTCAAAGAGCCACAGTAATAGGGATCCCATATTTCAGCAAGCAAAAAAGAGGACGGGAGGAGCCCCGCCCCCGTCCTGCCCTAGCCCCGCCCCTGTCCCTCCCACTTCCTGCCCCCCTTAGAATCCCCAACCCTCCCCCCTTTCCTTGTCCCCTGACTGCCCCCTCCTGGGACCCCTGCCCCTAACTGCCCCCCAGGACTCCACCCCCTACCTAAGCCTCCCTGCCTCTTGTCCCCTGACTGCCCCCTCCTGAGACCCTCCCCCCATCCTAACTGGCCCCCTAGGACCCTACCCCCTACCTGTACCCTGACTGCTCCAACCCTTATCCACACCCCCACCCCCAGACAGACCCCTGGGACTCCCACGCCCCATCCAACCACTCCCCACCCCCTGACAGCCCCCCCCCCCAGAACTCCCGACCCATCTAAACCCCTCTGCTCCCTGTCCCGACTGCTCCAATCCCTCTCCCCACCCCTGCCCCCTGACAGCCCCCCCCCAGAACTCCCAAACACCCCCCCCGCTCCTTGTCCCCTGACTGCCCCCTCCTGGGACCCCTGCTCCTGACTGCCCTCCAGAACCCCACCCCCTACCTAAGCCTCCCTGTGCCTTGTCCCCTAACTGCCCCCTCCTGAGACCCCCCCAAACTGCCTCCCAGGACCCTACCCCCTACCTGTACCCTGACTGCCCAAAACCTTCTCCACCCCCCTCAAAAAGCTCCCCCCCCCGTCTCTTGACTGCCCCCTCCAAAATCTCCCTGCCCCTTCTCCTGCCCCCTGGCCCCCTTACCCCGCCGCTCAGAACATGGTGTTGGGCTCTGCGCGGAGCCGGACACGTGGCTGCGCTCCCCAGTGCAACACACAACCCGGTCCCTGCCCCTGCACAGTGCTGCCGGAGCGGGGCGCTGGACAGCAGGGGAGGAAGAGCTGCCGAGGCCTGATGCAAACAGCCCGGCAGGCCGGCCGGTTCAGAATGCGGGGGGGAGGAGGGTGGCGGGGAGGAGGAGCTCTACAGCTGCTCCGGAGTCCAGCCCGGCAAGCTGCGGGGGAAGGGCTCTGGCTGCCAGAGCCCCATGCGAGCGGCTGACTTTCCTGCAGCCCTCCCAGCCGCGCCTCGCTCTGCATGGGGGGGAAATCCCGGACATTTTTAGTGATTTACAAATTCCCCCCCCCCCGGACGCTATTTTTAAACACAAAAAGGAGGACATGTCCGGGTAAATCCAGACGAATGGTAACCCTACACAGTAATACATCAGCAGCCCCACTCCATTAGCTCCCCATCCCCGCTCCCAGTGCCTCCCACCCACCGGCAGCCCCACCAATCAGTGCCTCCCCCTCCCTCCCCATCAGCTGTTTTGTGGTGTGCAGGAGGCTCTAGGGGGGAGTGGGAGGAGCGAGGACATGGCAGGCTCAGGGGAGGGGGCGGGAAGGGATAGAGTGGAGACAGGGCCTGTGGCAGAATCAGGGGTTGAGCAGTGAGCACTCCCCAGCACATTGGAAAGTTGGGGCTTGTAGCTCCAGCTCCGGAGTCGGTGCCTATACAAGGACCCGCATATGAACTTCTGAAAAGCTGAATATGGCTCCAGAGCCACAGGTCGGCCACCTCTGTGCTAAGCATTTACAGGTTCAGGACCATAGTCTAAGGTAGCATCGCTACTCATAGGCTTAACCTCTAACTTGCAAAGCAATATTTTGAAGACATCTATGCACAGAGACATAGGTAGACAACTACTAGGAACTATGACGCATCAGCCTATAAAAGTTTCCATTCCATCAACAACACAGACAAGAGTGTTTTTCTGAGTCAACCGCATAGATATCATTTTGTACATGATATTGCACCCATTTCTGCAAAATGCTGAATATACAAGCTTACAAAAAATAAAAATTAAGTTCAGGGCCTTCTAAAAAATTAGGACCTTCAATTCTGCCTCAAGTTTTGAGCACACAAGTAGTTGCATTTTATAGTTTAGTCATCTACCTAGTTATGTCTGAATATCAGACAGCTGGTTGATGAAGTCTGGAAAATTCTCCTTCAAGAGCATGAATTCAAAACTGGAAGCTATTTCTGAAAAATCAGGGCCAAAATAGATATATTCTTTTTATACGTTATTCCAAAGAGCAGAAAAATCATTGATCAATAATTCCCCAAGTTATGTATGGTCTCTTCTTCCATCCTACCATCACTTAGCAATGAGAGCTTGATGGCCCCAACTCAACAAAAGCATTTAAGCATCCCTATTCATCAGAGCATAAACAAAGTCAACAGGACTTAAACATGCAGCTAAAACTAAACAAAACCTTGAATGCTTTTCTGAATCAGGACAGACTGTAGAACAGAAGTCTAAGACTAATTCTAAAGCAGAGTTAAAACAAATAAGCTGGTAATTTAAAGGAATGTACATGTAGGTAGGTAACCAGGCAACTCCACTTTCATTATAGGTCAATACTTTACTGTGCTACACAAAATCATAGCAGTGAAGAACAGAATTAGGTTGGCAGAAGAAGCGACTACAACAATTCCAAGTATCTTTTTTGTCAAATGTCTTATCTTTGAGCAGATGATGTAAGCAGTATTATAACGGGCAGTAGGCTCAAAGAACCATAACACTGGCATTGTTCATGTGGCTATATTTTTACTAGCTTTTTCAGAAGGTTAATCAAAACACAAATG
This sequence comes from Malaclemys terrapin pileata, assembly GCF_027887155.1. NCBI lineage: Eukaryota > Metazoa > Chordata > Testudines > Emydidae > Malaclemys > Malaclemys terrapin. Next base: position 178,327,590 of record NC_071507.1, on the reverse strand, counting down.
CCCACCTACTGACAGAAATAATTGTTTTGGGATGAGTCATTATTGCAAAATTCTGCAAAGAGCATAGACAAAGTCAGTCAAACCAAACTTAACTCTTCCCGATTCAGTTACATTTAGTCTACTCCATCACACCTCCACTAAGAAAGAACTTCAATGAGAAAAATCTCACGTAGATTAAGGTTTATTGATCACCAAGGCAACAATTCTGAGACTGTAAATCAGAGATCTCTCTTCAAGCGAAAAGGAAGAGACAGTATTTACAGAAGCAGCCTCATCTTCTAATGAGAAAGCTTCAGGGCAAAAAAGGGAAAGCACGACAGTATAGGGAATCCACCTTATAGATTATACATAACTGTTCATCCTTTTTGTTGTAGCATTTTCTTATACAACTCTCTTACTGTTCCCCTCTCTCTTATTTGGATGAATCAGGAAACACTATTACACTCTAAAAATCAATGACCGCTGTTAAGTTCACTGATGCTGTTTTATATTGTAATGATTATATGTAAAACCATTTTAGCTTTGCCTCTGACCACTTCTCCTGGTAGCGCCTGCATTTTTACAAATAAACTGCAACAACACAGATGTCGCTGAGGCACTTTTCTTTCCTCTACTTGGACATTAAAAGTGAGTGAACAGTTTCCCTGGAAGGTTCAAAATGAACGAGTGATTAACTGATCATGGGAAAGAAAAGTCCCAGTAAAAGGTAAACACAAAAGCCAGGTTCACTTCAGGTCAAACACTAAGCCTAACAGAAACCATTTTTACAGAAAAAAGTGTAAGTCCCCACAGCCTTCTGATGGACCAATCATGCTAGAAGTAGTTTACTGAGAAGTTTCCACTGTTAGCTCAGCAGCTCAATTTACAGAATAAACTTATAGAATCACAGAAATGTAGGGCTGGAAGGGAACTCAAGAAGTCATCAGCCCCCTGCCCTGAGGCAGAACCAAATAAACCTACACCATCCCTGACAGGTTTGTCCAACCTGTTCTTAAAAACGTCCAGCGAGGGGGATTCCACAACCTCCTGTGGAGCCCTATTCCAGATCTTAAAAGACGGTTACTCACCGTTGTAACTGTTGTTCTTCGAGATGTGTTGCTCATATCCATTCCATTAGGTGTGTGCGCGCCGCGTGCACGATCGCCGGAAGATTTTCTACCCTAGCAACACCGGCGGGTCGGCTGTGGAGCCCCCTAGAGTGGCGCCTTCATGGCGCTGAATATATACCCCAGCCGACCCGGCGCCCCCTCAGTTCCTTCTTGCCGGCTACTCCGACAGTGGGGACGGGGGGCGGGTTTGGAATGGATATGAGCAACACATCTCGAAGAACAACAGTTACAACGGTGAGTAACCGTCTTTTCTTCTTCGAGTGCTTGCTCATATCCATTCCATTAGGTGACTCCCAAGCCCAACTTAGGTGGTGGGGTCGGAGTGAGACATTGCTGTGTGCAAAACCGCTGATCCGAAAGCAGCATCGTCTCTGGACTGCTGCACTAGTGCATAGTGAGCTGTAAATGTGTGGACTGATGACCAAACCGCTGCTCTACAAATGTCCTGGATCGGAACTTGTGCCAGGAAAGCCGTCGAGGAAGCCTGGGCCCTCGTGGAGTGAGCGGTGAGGTGCGGTGCTGAGACACCTGCCAGGTCATAGCAAGTCCGGATGCAAGACGTAATCCAGGAGGATAGGCGTTGTGAGGAGACCGGTGAGCCTTTCATTCGGTCGGCCACTGCAACGAAGAGTTGTGTCGTCTTTCTAAAGTGCTTTGTGCGGTCAATATAGAAGGCCAGGGCCCTTCGTACGTCCAGGGAATGCAAACGTTGATCCTGGCGAGTGGCATGTGGTTTGGGATGAAAGACCGGGAGAAAGATGTCCTGGTTGATATGAAAAGGAGAAACCACCTTAGGGAGAAAGGCAGGATGTGGACGAAGCTGCACTTTATCCTTATGGAAAACTGTATAAGGGGGCTCGGATGTAAGCGCCCTGAGTTCAGAAACGCGCCTTGCTGAGGTGAGGGCTACAAGGAAGGCTGTCTTCCAGGATAGGTACAAAAGTGAACAGGTGGCCAGTGGCTCGAATGGAGGACCTGTGAGCTTGGAGAGAACCAGGTTGAGGTCCCACGTCTGAACGGGCTGACATTGTTGTGGGTACATCCGGTCTAAGCCCTTGAGGAATCTAACGACCATCGGGTTAGAGAATACCGAGGACGCGAGTTCCCCTGGGTGAAAGGCCGATATAGCGGCCAGGTGAACTCTAATTGAAGATATCGCCAACCCCTGTTGTTTTAGGGAGAGGAGATATTCCAAAATGAGAGGAATGGGTGCCTGCAACGGGGACATGGCTCGTTGTTCGCACCAACAGGAGAACCGCTTCCACTTGGCCAGGTACGTGGTGCGTGTTGAGGGCTTCCTACTGCTCAGCAGAATCTGTTGGACAGAGTGCGAGCATTGCTGCTCTGCCTGGGTGAACCATGGAGCAGCCACGCCGTGAGGTGGAGTGATTGCAGGTCGGGGTGACGCAGCCGGCCGTGGTCCTGAGAGATGAGATCCGGACACAACGGAAGCGGGATCGGTGTCTGAACCGAGAGTTCCAACAGTGTGGTGTACCAATGTTGTCTCGGCCACGCTGGAGCGACCAGAATTACCTGTGCCTGGTCTCTGCGCAATTTGAGCAGTACCTTGTGGACCAGAGGAAACGGAGGGAAGGCATAAAACAGGTGGTCTTTCCAGGGAAGGAGAAACGCATCCGAGAGGGAGCCCGGAGCTCGACCTTGTAGGGAGCAGAACACGTGGCACTTCCTGTTGTCTCGAGATGCAAACAGGTCTATCTGGGGAAACCCCCACTTTTGGAAGATGGAATGTATGATGTCCGGACGGATAGACCACTCGTGCGTCTGGAAGGACCTGCTGAGTCGGTCCGCTAGAGTGTTCTGGACTCCAGGGAGGAACGACGCCGTGAGATGGATTGAGTGGGCGATGCAGAAGTCCCACAGGCGAATGGCCTCTTGGCATAGAATTGACGAACGTGCTCCTCCTTGCTTGTTGATGTAAAACATGGCCGTGGTGTTGTCGATGAGAACTAACACACATCGGCCACGTAGGAGGTTGAGAAATGCCTGGCACGCCAGGCGCACCGCCATCAGTTCCCGAACATTGATGTGCAGGGCTAGCTGGGGTGCAGTCCACAGGCCCTGGGTATGGTGTTCGTTGAGATGGGCGCCCCAACCCAGAGATTAAGCGTCTGTGACCAGGTGCAGAGAGGGTTGTGGGGCGTGAAATGGCATCCCCTCGCAGACCACATTGTGATCTAGCCACCAGGTGAGGGAGGTCAGGACCGAGATCGGGACCGTGACCACCATGTTCAGGCTGTCCCGATGTGGTCGATATATTGACGACACCCAGGTCTGGAGTGGGCGAAGCCGAAGTCTGGCATGCCTGGTTACGTACGTGCAGGAAGCCATGTGACCCAGCAGGGTAAGGCACGACCTCACCGTGGTAGTTGGGAACGTCTGGAGCCCTTGAATGAGGCTCGTGATGGTGCCAAATCGGTTGTCTGGCAGGATGGCTTGTGCACGTCTGGAGTCTAGAACTGCGCCTATGAATTCTATTCTCTGGGTAGGTTCTAGAGTGGATTTGTCCTTGTTGAGTAGGATGCCCAACTCGTTGAATGTGTGCACTATTATGTGGACGTGAGCTTGAACTTGCTCCTTGGTGCGACCGCGTACCAGCCAGTCGTCTAGGTACGGGAACACCTGTATCCCTTGCCGACGAAGGTACGCTGCCACGACAGCCATACATTTCGTGAACACTCTTGGGGCCGAGGATAGGCCGAAGGGAAGGACTGCAAATTGGTAGTGCATCGCGTTTACCACGAATCGCAGGAAGCGTCTGTGAGGTGGGTAAATTGAGATGTGAAAGTATGTGTCTTTCATGTCGAGGGCGGCGAACCAGTCTCCAGGATCGAGGGAAGGGATAATGGCCCCCAGAGAGACCATGCGGAACTTCAACTTTACTACGAATTTGTTGAGTCCGCGCAAGTCCAAGATGGGCCGCAGACCTCCTTTGGACTTGGGGATCAGGAAGTAACGGGAATAAAATCCCCTGCCCCTTAACTCTATCGGAACCTCCTCTATGGCCCCCATGGCCAGGAGCATAGAAACCTCCTGTATAAGAAGTTGCTCGTGAGAAGGGTCCCTGAAGAGGGACGGGGAAGGGGGGTGGGAGGGGGGAATAGAAGAAAACTGGATAGCGTATCCTCTCTCCATCGTGCGGAGGACCCAACAGTCCGAAGTTATAAGGGACCAAGCGCGGTGGAAGTGGGAGAGACGATCCTGGGGGATGACTGGGGCGCCGTCCTCGACCGCACCTTCAAAAGTTCTGTCTAGGACCTGAAGGTGGTCTTGGTGGCCCCTGGTTCTGACCGGGTTGAGGGCCAGCCCATCTTCTCCTACCACCTCGCCCTCGCCTCCGGGCCGAGTCTTGTCTCTGACGAGGCGGGGGGGGGGGGGGGGGGTAGAAGTGCTGAGACTGCGGCCTAAATGGTCTGCGCTGAGGGCCCACAACATGCATCCCCAGGGAGCGCATGATTGTTCTCGAGTCCTTGAGACTCTGCAGGCGAGAGTCCGTCTTGTCCGAGAACAATCCATGTCCCTCAAAGGGCAGATCCTGTAGGGTTTGCTGCAGCTCCGGGGGCAAACCCGAAACCTGAAGCCAGGAGATCCTGCGCATAGCGATACCCGAAGCCAGGGTCCTCGCAGCTGAGTCTGCTATGTCCAAGGAGGCCTGCAAGGAGGTCCGAGCCACCTTCTTGCCCTCCTCTACCATGGCCCCAAACTCTTCCCTGGACTCTTGGGGAATCAACTCCTTAAACTTTCCCATAGAGTTCCAGGAGTTGAAATTGTAGCGGCTCAGTAGCGCCTCTTGGTTTGCCGCTCTAAGTTGTAGCCCTCCGGCTGAGTATACCTTACGGCCAAACAAATCGAGCCGCTTAGCCTCTTTTGATTTAGGCGCTGCAGCCTGCTGGCCGTGGCGCTCTCGTGCGTTCACTGATTCCACCACCAGTGAACACGGTTGGGGGTGGGTATACAAGTACCCATAGTCCTTAGATGGGACAAAGTACTTCCTTTCCACCCCTCTCGCTGTGGGTGGGATAGAGGCAGGAGTTTGCCATATCGTATCCGCATTGATTTGTATCGTGCGGATCAGGGGTAACGCTACCCTCGATGGGGCATCCGCTCCAAGGATATTCACGATCGGGTCGTGCACCTCCACTATCTCCTCCGCCTGCAGGTCCATATTACGGGCCATCCTGCGCAGAAGATCCTGGTGAGCCCGAAGATCTATTGGAGGTGGGCCTGTGCACGATGTGCCCGCCACTGCCTCATCCGGAGAAGAAGAGGAAGATGCCTCCGGTGGAACAGGATCCAAGGGCTGGTCCTGGTCTCTCTGTTCCTGGGCTGGAGCATCACCTGCGCCTGGGTCCAGGGCGTCAGGTGGTGCGGACACAGAAGCCTCCATGCCCCCTGGCGGAGGCCGCGAAATGGTGGACTCCGGGGCCCCTCTGATGGAGTGACCGGAGCGAGAGGTCGAAGCAATTGGAGCCCCTTGCGCCTGATGGTACGCCCACGGGGTCCAAAACGACCAGTGAGATGGGCCATGAGAATGGTCCTCTGCCATCTCCTGCCAATGGCCCAAGTCCTGTTCCTCGGCTTGCCCCTGAGGGGGGTATGCCGATCTCGAGAGGTCCTCCGAGGAGTGGGACTCCGATCTCGATGGCCACGGCGGTGCCGAGAGCGTCGAGACGATTCCGATTGGCTGCAGTGCCGCACGGTGCCGGTCCGGAGATGATCTATCTCTACGCGGTGCCGGCGATCGGTGCCGGGACCGCGACCGGTGACCTCGTCGGTGCCGGGAGTCGGATCTGGACCTCGACGAGGACCTGGAGTATGCCCGGTGCCGGGAGCGGCCTCTCGACGTCGAGCGTCGACCGTAGCGGTGCCGAGAACTACGTCTCGACGTTGATCGGTGCCGACGATCATAGCGGTGCCGAGACGTAGAGCGGTGCCGCGAAGATGATCTTGGCCGCGAGTACGACCGGTGCCGAGGCGATATTCGGTGCCGGGACTGCGAGCGGCGTGGGGACCTGCTTCGGGACCTGGATCGGTGCCGAGGTTCCAGCCCTTGCGATGGAGGGCGCATCAAGGCAGGTTTCCCCCTCGACTGGACCGGGCGAGTCAACGGTGCAGTCGGTGCCGGTGGTTGAGGCGGTGCCGGCTCCGTGAGAGCTATTAAGTCTCTCGCCGCCGCGAAGGTCTCTTGAGTCGACGGGAGGCACTGTATCACCGCCGGTCTCGGTGGAGACGCTATCTGCACCGGACTCAACGGCCTCGGCGCCGGAGTCGACGGTGCTGGAGGCACCTGTTTCCGGTGCTCCACCGGCGGACGCGGCTCTACCCCCGGCACTGGGGGAGCCGGCGTCTTCGGCATGGATGTCCCCGTCTTATGGGCTTTTTTAGGCCCCGGGGATAATGACCGGCGCCGAGGCACTGCTTGCGGTGCCGACGAGGTCCGGTGCCGGGGAGGCTTGTCTGACGCCACTCGCGTGGTCGTCATAGCCGGTGCCGCCGGGGCACTGCGCACCGAGGTGCTAGGTGCCGGGGCCTGACTTGTAGATGGAGCGTCCGGACTAAGTGCCGCCTCCATCAGGAGTTGCCGGAGCCGAAAGTCCCGCTCCTTCTTGGTCCTTGGTCTGAAGGCCTTACAGATCTTGCACTTGTCTGTTTGATGGGACTCTCCCAGGCACTTCAGACAGGAGTCGTGCGGGTCGCTCGTGGGCATAGGCTTAGCGCAGGAGGCGCACTGCTTGAAGCCGGGAGCGTTGGGCATGAGCCCGGCCCCGCGGCCGGGGGAGAAAGGGGGAGACGACCCCCTTAATCCCCTGAACTACTTAGAACAACTTTTAAACTATTTAACTATTTAACTATAAACACTATAACTATAACTATCACTGTGATACAACAAACTAAGCTAGGGAGAGTGGAGAACAGCTAAGCAGCGCTCCACAGTTCCAACGACCGTCAGGGGCGGTAAGAAGGAACTGAGGGGGCGCCGGGTCGGCTGGGGTATATATTCAGCGCCATGAAGGCGCCACTCTAGGGGGCTCCACAGCCGACCCGCCGGTGTTGCTAGGGTAGAAAATCTTCCGGCGATCGTGCACGCGGCGCGCACACACCTAATGGAATGGATATGAGCAAGCACTCGAAGAAGAACTACCCTTATAGTTAGAATGTTTTCCTAATCTCTATCTCACTTGTGGCAGATCGAGCCCATTACTTCTTGTCCTACCATAAATGGACATGGAGAACAAATACCATCTGCTTTGTAACAGCACTTTACATATTTAAAGACTTATCGGGTCCCACTCAGTCTTTTTTTTCCCCCCCCAAGACTAATCATACCCAGTTTTTAAACTTTTCCTCATTGAACAGGTTTTCTAACTTTTTTTTTTTAATATAATTTTTATTGTTCTCTGGACTTTCTCCAAGTTGTTCACATCTTTCCTAAAGTGTGGCACTTGTACTTGTATATGACACTCCTCTTAATACACTGCAGAATACTAGCCTTTTTTGTAACCACATCACATTGTTGACTCATTCAATTTGCAATCCACTATAACCACCTTGCTATTTCCCCACTGTGTAGCTGAGGATTTTATTTTTCCTTCCTAAGTACTCTGCACTTAGGAAGGAAAAATAAATTCAATTCTTTATTGAATTTAATCTTGTTGAATTAAGACCAATTCTCCATTTTGTCAAGGCCATTTTGAGTTCTAATCATATCCTCCAAAGTGCTTGCAATCCTCCTAGCTTGGTGTCATCTGCAAATTTTATAAGTGTACTCTCCACTCCATTATCCAAGTCATTAATGAAAATATTGACGAGTACCAGACCGAAGACTGACCCCTGAAAATAATACTAGTTATGACCTTCCAGTTTGAAAGTAAATCTTGATAACTATTCTGAGTATGGTCTTTCAACCAGGTGTACCCATCTTATAAATTCATCTAGACTGCATTTCCCTCATTTACCAATAAGAATGTCATGTGAGATTGTGTCAAAAGCCTTACTAAAATAAAGATGCGTCATTTCTACTGTTTTCCTCCATTACGCCAGTAACCCCGTCAAAAAAGGAGATTAGGTTGCTGCGATATGATTTGCTCTTGACAAATCCATCCTGGCTATTCCTTATAACCCTATTATGCTCTAGGTGCTTACAAATTGATTGCTTAATAATTTATTCCAGTCTACTTCCAGGTATCGAGGTTAGTCTGACTGGTCTATAATTCTCCAGGTCCTCTTTGTTCCCCTGTTTAAAGATGGGTACTATGTTTTCCCTTCTCCATTACTCTGGGACCTCACCCATTCTCCTTGATAATTGCTAAAGGTTTTAAGATTCCTTCAGCTAATTCCTTAAATACCCTTGGATTAATTTCAACAGGCCCTACCAACTGAAATACATCTAACTTATATACATTTTCTTTAACCCTGTCTTTCCCTATTTTGGCTTGTGTTCCTTTCCCCTTGTTGTTAATATTAATTGTGTTGAGTATCTGGTCACCATTAACCTTTTTTTCAAGTGAAGACTGAAGAAAAATAGGCATCACACACCTTAGCCTTCTTGATGTCATCAGTTATTAGTGCTCTTTCCCTGCCAAGTAGAGGACCTATGCTTTCCTTTGTCTTTGTTTTGCTCCTAATGTATTTATAGAACCTCTTCTTATTCCCTTTTATGTCCCTTGCTAGGTATAACTCATTATGTATCTTAGCCGGTCTTATTTTATCCCTACAGGCTTGTGCTTTTGTATTCCTTCTTAGCATTTGGTCCATTTTCCAGTTTCTGCAGGATTCTCTTTTGATTTTTAGGTCATTAAAGAGCACCTGATAAGAGGCCAATATGGCTCTATTATTCTTCCTTCACATCGGGGTAGTTTGCAATTGTGCCTTTTAACACTATCTCCTTGAGAAAGTGCCAGCTCTGCTGAACTCTTTTTTCCCCCCTTAGATTTTCTTCTCAGGGACCTTACCTACCATTTCTCAGAGTCTGTTAAAATCTGCTTTTTTTAAGTCCATGATCCTTATTCTTCGGTTCTCCCTCCTTCCTGTTGCTGAAGGACTTGGGTCACTTTTCCTCACGGGAAGTTAACAGTCTGCTACAGATACAAAGAAGCCCTGCAAAGCTAATCCTCATTTCACCCTCTTCAATCTGCCTCTAATATGCCAAGAATGTAGAAAACATGAACTCTTTGGATAAACAGGCAAACTTGAAGATGCGTTTCAAGCACCTCCAGCTGTAAGTACTAGATTGCCATCTTCAAAGGGAAAATATTGATGGTGTTAGCACTAATATTGACAACTGCTACACCTGCCTACAGGGGTGGGAACAAGAGGCTTTTAAAATAGTATCTCGGGGGCTGGCTGGTCTCCTTAGAGCAGTGGTTCTCAACCTATTTACCACTGTGGGCTGCATATGTAGCTCTCAATGTGTTATGTGGGCAACCTCCACACAATATATACGCTACGATGTTACATGGGCCAGAACTGCGTGATTGGGCAGCAAGTGGCCCCCAGGATTGAGAACCACTGCCCTAGAACATGTGAGTGAGACTCTTTACTTTCTACCAGGATCCCATGCATTTTCTTGCCTCCAGATTTTTACATTAGGTAATCTAAACCTTCTACCTGGCATCACAACAATAGATCCTGTGGACCTACCAGAAGAATTGGCAGGTGGAAAGGTGGTGCTGGAGAAACTGAATGGAGAGGGAGGAGCGATAATTGGAACAAGGCAGAAAGGAGCAGTATTCTGAATGGTTCTCCAAACTGATCTTGCACTGGTACTGCTGTGTAAACAAATTAGTGTAGCATAGTGAGCAATAATGTTGAGGGAGGATCTTAACTGAATTACCAAATATATTTGTATGAGACGGGCAATGCTGTTTGAGTGAGGAGATAAGAACAGTTAAAAGAAATCACTAGCATTGAGAAGAGAGACCGATATTCTCAAAGCACCAAGTTTTTATTTACAGAAGATAAACCGAAAAAAATGTAAGCCCTGGAGATGGCCTGTCTCGGTGTGGCTTTGATAAAAGGCTCTTCATTTTGACTGTGGGCCAGTTATATTTCATTTCTGCAGCTCCACGGACTAAAAGAGCATTACAAATAATTAACAAAAACTGATTTTAGGTTTAAGCCTAGCCACTTGAAGGAATCAATAAATGCTGAGTGTGTGCATTAGAAACAAATTCTCTTTTCCGTATGTGACCAAAAAAATCCCTCACCGCCTCCTCTTTACTCAGCTTTCAGCTATTTAGCACCTAGAAAAACAGACCCTCTGGAAACCAAAGGGGCTCCTTCAAGATCTCAAAAGACAGGAGACATTTTAGGCAGAATGTGCAAAGCACCAGTGAAGCTAACTGAGGATTCCATGAAGTTCTGTGGTAAAATAGTAAATTCTACAGCATATTTACAGTCAGATTGTGAAGTACAAGAAACCAAAAGTTTAAAACCTCCTGCAAAATTCTAAAATTAAACTAAACTATTCAGTGTAACAAAAGTCAACCATCTGTTCAAACATTCAGGTTATATTTAACTTGACCCTTCTTCCTATTCTCATCTTCAGGCCCAAATACCACTCCACAATAATGGGAAAATATTACTTAAGCCACATCATTGTTACATGACCACTCTCTGGAGGCTTTTTTTCCAATAGAGGACTATCTGTAAGAGGCCTGTTCTTGGTAGAAACAGGGTAAGGAAGTGAATGGTGAGCCAAAGGTATCTGAAAGAACTGTAGTGTAATACAGGACTACCCTCCTAATCCAAAGATCTCAGGGAACAACTAAAGCCTTCAGATAACCAGGGCTTCAGATGAATATGGGGCACTAATGCATCAGGCTTTGACATTTGCATGAGGGCTTCATGGTACAACCTTCATGTGCTTTCAGTGGTGATTATATAAATTTCCTAGGGATTTAAAAAAAATAAAAATAAAATCTGGAGCTATTTGGCTAGAGAAATCATGGTCTGTGATTAAAGCATCGTACCAGGATATATAAGAAATATGGATTCAATTTCCAGCTCTGTCAGACTTGCTGTGCGATCTTTGGCTAGTCACACACTCTCTCTCCCCTATTCCCCATCAGTTAAATTGGGCTAAAAATACTCTCCTTCTCCTATCCATTGTCTGACTTGTCTATTTAGATTGTAAGCTCTATGTGTACAGTCAGTGCCTAACACAACAAGCTTCCCCTACCCCCATCTCATGCTACAATAATAATGTATTAAGACACCACCAGAATGCCATATCCCACCTCAGGAAGTCCATATGAGAGCACCTTCTCCAGGGAAGCTTAGAAGTGGAATAACAAATGAGGCAATGCTTCGGAAGTTTTCGATAACCAGTTAAGATTAGGAGGTACACATAGTACAGCCTGCCTTTGGAATGTTGCCAATACTTATACCAACTTCCCTGCATATGTGCAAAGTGTATGTTTATAAGGCTCACAATTAAGTCAAGCCAAAGGCAGGTTTTCCTGGAGCACTCACATGCCCTTCTCCTTGAAGAAAGATGGTCCAATGGTTAGGGTGCTAATTCAGGACTTGTGTGACAGACTAGGGAATTGAATCTGTCCCACTTCCTATGTGACCTCTTGTAGGATATGTCTACAGAAGCTGAGAGGTGCAATTCTCAGCTTAGGTAGATGTCCATGCACTAGCTGGATTTGCATTAGTGTGCTAACAACAGCAGTATGGCTGCAGGGGCATGGGCAGCAGCTTAGACTAGCTGCCCTAGTATAATCCCATCCAAGATCCTACAAACATATATAGGGATCTAACCTGAGCTGCCAGTACCACACTGCTATTTTTAGAGCACTAGCTTAAGTGGAGCTAGCGTGTGAACATCTGCTCAAGCTGGGAGTTACATCTCTCAACTCCAGCAGGGATGTACCTTTAGCTTTTCAGCGTCTCATCTGTAAAATGGGGATAACTGCACTCCCTGTCTCATAGGAGTGTTGTGACAATAACTGTGAGGCGCTCAGATTCTCTAGTGATATATACATAAAAACCCAAGATAGACATGACTACTTCCATGATGTATTTCAGCACTCTACATGCAAAGTATTTCAAACTGTAGAGCTCTAATATAATTTCCTCCCCCCTCAAAAAATAAGAGTATTTTGTTCCTTCCCCCATTCTCCTCGTAATCAAAAATGCCTAAAGCAAACAAATACCATAAAAAGCAAGCACACCCCCAAAACACCCCTTTCAGCAAGAGCCTGAAAAAGTCAGCAAAAGAGGTGAAAGCTGTGACCAGCTGACAAAAAGATTGTTAGAATGAAGACTTCTGCAACCTTAAATACAATTGTCACTACTATTCCTGCTAGAGTACCTGACACAAGGCAACTCTCAGTGCATTGTCAATTCTGATGGGACACGTTACAAATCTTTTCACAGAGCATCACTCAGCACAGTTGATGCCACAACTTGGTGGGAATATGTAAATAGAGTAGGTACCCTGCAGCTTGATACCAAGAAATCCCCTGGATTACCTATTTGGCTGACTGTCTTGAAATGCCCTTTTAACTAATTGGCTGAGGCATTTCCCAATGATTGGCTGTGCCCCTGGGAAAGGTCTTTGGCACTAGAGAAGAAGAGACATACACATCTGACCACCCAGGAGGATGGTTCCAGATGGGAGAAGAGGCAGGTCAGATGTTGCATTGTGGACTCTGTGTTCCCAGGCTGCAGGATGGAAGTGAAATTATGACATTCAAGGGGAAAAACATGAAGCAGTTATTAACAAACTTCAGGATCATCTTCTGTGGGGCAGAGCGGTAAAAAACCCTTAGCCCACTGCACTGAAGCACTCTATCAATATATTGGATAGTAGGGATGGAAGAAGAAAAGAAGTTATTATGTTCCAGGTTAGAAATCCACTTTGGTACAGGCATGAATATTTGGTATTGGTATCATTTCAAGAAAGTGGGATTATAATCAGTGAACTAATTTGGAAATGTTGCTGTTCATTCTTGTCTCACTAAAAACACTGCCTTAAAACCTATAGAGAGATTGGTAGTTTGACCTTTAGAAGGAATGTAAAAAGCACTGCAACAGAATCAGAGTATTTTCCAATTTGTAAAAAGCTAAGAGGCCCCTGTATAATTTGAAAAATAATAGCCTATGGAAATTATTTTATTGTAAAACTGTTTAGGTAGCTGCCATTAGTTTAAAGGCCCATTTCTGTTTAATGACTGCAGTTTCTCATTCTCCCAATACCATGTATCATAACTGTCATCACTAAGCCTGATTTTATGGAAGCCTCCAGCAGCATCATTATACTCAAGGGCCTGCTAGCATTTTCGTCATTAACCCACTTCTCTCAGATTTCAGCTTGTCTTTAGGGTAAATCTTAGGCTTTATTCAGACATTTAATTGCTGCACCTGTCTATCTTCTGCATAAGCAAAGCATGCATAATAATCCCTGTATTGCACCTGGTCATTCAAGAGCCTGTCCATATCAAGCCAGGCCATTAACAGGGGCTGGGAACATGTACACTACAGTTCATGTTTTAATCATGGTGGGGACAAGTATTGTGTCTTGTTCCAATGAAGTAGGAACTCTGCATAGGGTCCTTATTCTAATCCTCTTGCCCTTATATAAATCTATGGAACACCCACATCTTGAATACTGTGTACAGATGTGGTTTCCTCATCTCAAAAAAGATACACTGGCATTAGAAAAGGTTCAGAGAAAGGCAGCTAAAATGATTAGGGGTTTGGAACGGGTCCCATATGAGGAGAGATTAAAGAGGCTGAGACTTTTCAGCTTGGAAAAGAAGAGGCTAAGGGGGGATATGATAGAGGTATATAAAATCATGAGTGGTATGGAGAAAGCGAATAAGGAAAAGTTATTTACTTGTTCCCATAATATAAACTAGGGGCCACCAAATGAAATTAATGGGCAGCAGGTTTAAAACAAATAAAAGGAAGTTCTTCTTCACACAGCACACAGTCAACCTGTGAAACTCCTTGCCTGAGGAGGTTGTGAAGGCTAGGACCATAACAGGGTTTAAAAGAGAACTAGATAAATTCATGGAGGTTAAGTCCATTAATGGCTATTAGCCAGGATGGGTAAGGAATGGTGTCCCTAGCCTCTGTTTGTCAGAGGGAGGCGATGGACAGCAGGAGAGAGATCACTTGATCATTATCTGTTAGGTTCACTCCCTCTGGAGCACCTGGCATTGGTCACTGTCGGTAGACAGGATACTGGGCTGGATGGACCTTTGGTCTGACCCAGTATGGCCATTCTTATGTTCTTAACTTTCCAGTGCTACTGCTTCATCCTAGGTAACGCAAGGCATAAGAAAGGGGACTGGGATATCCACAATTAGAGGATTTTGTTTTTCCTTTGTAAGGTTTCCCTGTTTTGCCCATAAGTAGGAGGGGGCAGACTGGTTTTAAATATTCCACAAAACAATTTTCAAGACCCAATTAAGGCCTTGTTTATATTAGAAAGTTGCACCACTTTAACAGAGGTGAAGGTAAGCCGGTCCACCGCTAAGAGCCAGTACACAGCTGACCATACCAGAAGGGCCGCTGATGTGGGGGGCAAGAGGCACAGCTGCCCCGGGGCCCGGCAATGTAAAAGGGCCTAGCAGCTGGAGCTCCTGACCCTTTAAATCGCCGCCGTAGTCCTGGGGCTCCTGGCCGCTGCTACCCTGGTGCTCTGGCAGCGATTTAAGGGCCCTGGGGCTCCCGGCCACCGCTGCCGCCAGCGTGCCCGCAGCCAGAGCCCCAGGCCATTTAACTCACTGCTGGAGCCCCAGGCAGCGCGGGCCAGGCAGCGCTGAAGGGCTGGCTGGGGGAGTCTTCCCCCAGCCCCGCCCCTTCTGCCCAAGGCCCCGCCTCTTCTGGGGACCCAGAGCCGGCCCCCCCACCTTGCCCAGGGACCCGGTCACCCTGTGCACTGGTAAATCCATTAAGTTACTTTCAGCCCTGCACTTTAATTATACTGGTATAGCTGAAACACTACATCTCTGCCGCAGCATGCAGTTATATAGGTATAAAGGTACTTATACCAGTATAGCTATTCCTTCACAGAAAGGGAAACAACTGTACTGGTGTAAAGCACCTTTATATCAGTATAATTAATCAACCCTACAGCTTGTACTGATTGATTATTTTATTTACTTATTTTATTGAAATAGTTCTATCAATCATACCCATATCCCCAATAGTTCTAGTGGTACAACTTTCAAATACAGACCAGGCCTTAAGATGCTAAGTGACAAGAACATATTTCTCGATCACATCATTTACAAAACTCAAGTAACTATGAGCAAGAAAGGAAAAGACTAGAAAGGACTAAGTTTTCCACTGGAACAAACTGCACACTTTCTTATCCAGTGTAAAGAAATGTGTGTTTTGTCAAAGCACAGCAACCTTGAATGACCACTGACTAGCTGGAGCAAGTCTTCAGGAGCTCACATGAGCCTCTTGTTAAAAAGAGAGTGGACCTTTGAACACAGCTATGAATGTAAACAAGAATCTTAGTTTTCAGGGGAGGGGAAGGGTAGTACAGAAAATGCAAGCCAATGGCTAAAGTCGAAGAGATGAAGCAACTGGAGTCCAGTTCTTCGATAGGATGCTGGAAAAACCTATAACTCATCAACAAAAATGGTTAACTTTGTAATTAAGCCTCTATTTTCTTCAAATACAATCAGTGCATGAGTTTTCAAGGCAATTTAACATTATAGAAAGTACAGTAAAACCTCAGTTACAAACACCTCGGGAATGGAGGCTGTTCATAACTCTGAACAAAACGTTATGGTTGTTCTTTCAAAAGTTTATAACTGAACATTGACGTAATACAGCTTTAAAACTTTACTATGCAGAAAAAAATGCTGCTTTTTCTTTATTTTTTTTTTTAAAAAGCTCAGAAACAGTTTCCTTACCTTGTCAAAAAAAAAATTTATTTTTTTTAAAAACATTCCCTTAATTTTTTTAGTAGTTTATGTTTACCATAGTACTGTACTGGTTTTTTCTGTTTTGTTTTGTTTTTTTGTCTCCGCTGCTGCCTGATTGCATACTTCCAGTTCTAAATGAGGTTGTGATTGACCAGTCAGTTTGTAACTCTGATATTAGTAACTCTGAAGTTCTATGTATGAAAGGAGTAGAAACAAGACTTACTTTTCTATAGGGTGACACAGATTTATTAGATAAGGGTCAATGTTTCAGATTGGGGTAATTATATTTTTCAATCTGTACTTCAAAAACACTGATAATTTTTCTTCAAACCTTGCAGATATATTTCCTTTTGCCTTCAGTCCAAGTCTGGCAACTTTCAGATCCAACAAGCTTTCCAACTCAGTTATTCATAGATTTTAAAAGCAAAAAGGGACAATTTATAATCTTCTAGTTTGACCTCCTGCATAACAAAAGCCATAGATTTCATCCAGTAATTCCTTCACCTAGCTAAACAATTTGTCGTTATTAGGGAGTGGGATTAAAATAGGGCTTTATAAAGGAAGCTGTTTGCAACACTACTATGGAAAGTAACATTACTGCATCTTCATAATCTATTGATTTTATTATCAAGAAACGCTGTATAATGGAACCATTCTATTTCACAGACTGACCTCTGGCTCTGGAGTGCTTCAACCCCTATGACTATAATAATTTAAACTGCCTAAAGTGGAATTTGTGCTATGAAATCAAACTAAATGCAAAGCTTATCCAGATGGATACTGTCATTTAGAGTTCCTGGTTATTAAAGAGAGAGCTGAAAAGATTCCATTCTGATGTTTCTACTCCCACTTTAGATTAAGAACAGAAGACAAAAAGTAGTAATAAAAGCTAAACATTTTGAATGGCATGAGGCTTTGTAAATTCTTGCATTTACAAACAACAAATTGTGGGCCAAATTTGACCGAATCATGTTCGCTTAAAGCCATTAAACCTAGTGAACAAAATTTTCCAACTTGTATATTGAAAGTTAGGTGCCTAAATATACATTTTAGGTGCCTAAATTCAGGCATGCAAGGTTAGAAATTTTGGCCAGCAGTTCTGATGAGAGTTGAGTGAAGAAAGGGAATTCTATTTCATGGAGGATTTTAATATTTCAAAATTTGATTTCATTCTTATTTCAAACACTTCAAATTTTGGAATTCTCCAAAATGGGAAAGCCCTGGGAGTCCACGATTCCAGGGCAGTCCACCTGGCAGGCTGCCCTGAAGTCACAAACCCTGAAAGCCCTGGGGTCCTCAATTCAGGGGCCGCCCGCCCGCATGGCAGGCTGCATCCAGAGCTGCAGACCCTGGAAGCCGTAGGAAACCAAGCTACTGAAGAGCTGCAAGAGCTCGGAAGCCCTGCTCTACATCAAGCGAGCTTTAGAGGAACCTAGGAAACTGGGAGCCTGGGCTTCCAGGCTCTTGACTCCCCAGCATGCTACCAAATGACAAGCTGGCAGGAAACTGCAGAGCATTTCAATTTAGATGAATCTGTATTCACAGATGGAAAATTTTCCACCAGCTCTAATGTTAATGGCTTTCAAGGAAATTGTTCAGTCAAATCTTTCAAACAAATGTGGCCTGATTTTCCAAAGTGTGGTCCCTCTGATGCATCTGGCATTGGCTAATCTCGGAAGACGGGATATTGGACCAGACAGGCCACTGCTGGTACTGCTATTCTTATGTTAAGGTTATATTCCAGCAGCTCCTGTTAACTTTACTGAGCCCATTTTCAAAATAAGCAACTTTTTTTTTTTTTAAACACACAAATAAAAGGGGGGGGGGGAGAGGGGATTTAATTTATTTATTTTTGGTAACTAGCTTTAAATTGCCTAAATCTAAAAAACTCAGCCACAGTTCATACATAACTTCTGTCCAGGTTTCTTTAGTTTCCTTTCCTTTGCATTAATGACAACAATTGTTTTCTTTTGAAATCTGAAAGTTCTATATTGTTTCATGTGACAGGTCAGCCACGTCAAGAAATTATGGAAGTCAGCGGTCAGTTCTGCCCATAGGAATATTGTCAGACCATCAAAGTCAATCTGACATACTATTTGTAGACAGCTCTTACTGTATTTCCCCAAGCAGGATTGACCTCAGCTACCGGGCATGGGCATGCATTTCTTTTTCTCAGGATACAAGCTATTATATAGTGATAACAGTGATGAACATGATGGAGGTTATCATCAAGAAATTTAGAACCTGATCCAAACCCACTGTAGTCAAAGGAAAGACTCCAAGGACTTCACTGTGATTTGATCTGCTCCTTAAACATGCACCTCATTTTATATTTTGACTAATCAGAGTCAAGACTTGTTTGTCTGAATTAGTCAGGTAACTCCATAAACATACAGATGCATAAAACCTCTACTAGATACAGTTCTAGGAGTTAAATATCAGGGAGTAGCCATGTTAGTCTGTATCCACAAAAACAACAAGGAGTCCGGTGGCCCCTTAAAGACTAACAGATTTATTTGGGCATAAGCTTTTGTGGGTGTGGTTGCCCAGATAACTGGATAATACGGCCATGTATTAATATAGTCTGAATGTGTCTCATTCCATTACAGTCCTTCTTTCTCTACACATCCACATGTTTAAAAGGAAAAAACCCCAAACAGAAACTGTTGCAGTTGATCAGTTTTAGCTGATCATCTCTACAAGGGTAATACGATTTCGAGTATGGGACCTGATGCTACCACCTTACTTCATGTAAGCAATCTTTACTCACACAAGTAGCCCCATTAAAATCAATGAGGTTATCTGTGAGCATTTAAGTGTTGCAAGATTGCGTCCTGTGTTTCCATGCACCATCATACATAGTGATGAGAAAATGCTGTACCACAAGCCAAGTATGACTATTTTGTTCCAAAACTGGCCAATACGGTTTAGGTTGTTATGGAAAACAAAAAAAAGTTTAGCTACTCACTACTGAAGGAAAAAGAGTGAGCTCATGACTAATCTTTTCAGTTCTTGGTACTGACAGGATTTATACAGCCATACTGATTTTTATAAAAATAGTAAATCGTATTACCTCTATGCTGCAAGACCAAAGATGCACAATGATACCTTAATACAGATTAAATAAAAATAGCACTACCTGAGTCAATCTGAGGATGATAATGCTTTGTAATCCCACACTATTAAAGGATGAACATTTGTATAGCAGTGAATCAACATGAGATACTTGCAGTAGGATACAATTCTTTTTTTGTTTCTTGTACTATACCAACATTCATGCAAAATTTGGAAGGAAGGTGTGTGTAGTAGGTTCAGAATGTGGAGAAGAAAAGCACTGCTGTTAGAGAATGCCAAGCTCAGTATCTCCTTTCACTTCTGAAATATTAGTCCATAATTAATTTTTCAGCAATACTACTGATATATTTACATTTCAAGCAAGGTTGTCTCTGAATTAGTGCTGTTATCTTTTAAACACTCACTGAATAAAACTAAATTTTTAGAGCTTTTTCAGCATTGGAAAGATCAAGAAGTTTCCAGGAGTTGATACTGCAAGTCCCTTCATTAAAGTGAAAAATATGAAGCATACCTGAGGTGTTGCACATCCATCCTAATTAAAAAAATAATTCTTGAATTATTCAAGGAAACATGCAAAAATGTGATAAATATTAAGTACAATACGGAAGAACTTCAATAGTGAAAATATTAGCAAAACTGAATTATACAATGAACATGAAGAAATGAGAAAGACAAAAAAGCAAGAAGAATGAAGGGAAGGAAAGAAGCTGGGTACAGGAAGAAGCAGAAATATGAGTAAAAATACATTCTTCATTTAGTAATATAAGACAGGAATGGTCCCAAGATTAAATTGGCCTAATTACTTTGTAATATAGCAGATGGCCAGGTCTGTTATAGTTAAGGTTTATCTATACACATTACTCTCTTACGCAATATTCTTCACTTCAATGGTAGTGTGATCCACTTGTTTATGTTAGGCTTTCAGTACTTAATTTATCCATGTTGGACATCCAGCTCTTGTAGTTACTACCAAAAGGCGGCGAGAGATAAATGCCAAAATTGAAAGTCAATGGAATTCTCTTTTACAAAAATTTGTGGTATATTCTTTATCTTTTTATCAGCTGAAAGGCAAAATGTAGCACAAGCTGCATTGCCACATGGAGGAGGAGGCGGTGCCTTAGGGCATGTCTACACGTACAGCACTGCAGTGACGCAGTTGCACCGCTCTCCCATAGGCATAATAAAACCATCTCTATGAGCGGCAGATGCAATGTCAGCGGGAGCAGCTCTCCCACTGACAGCACTGTCCACATGGTGCTTATGTCGGTGTAATTTATGTCGCTCGGGGGATGGTTTATTCTCACCCCTAAGCAACATAAATTCTGCAGACATAAGCTGTAGTGTAGACATAGCCTTATACACCTAAGCCAGTCATCTGGCTGACTTGAACTGGGGTCTGAGCTAAGAGAAATCAAAGGGAAAGAGACACCACAAAGTGCAACTACTGAAGAATGGAGTTTGCCAACTGTGTATCACAATGGGAAGCCCAAAATAGGGGAGGAAATCTGGCAAGAAGAGGAGATAATTATCTTTGTTCTAGCATTACCACAGAGTAAAGTAAAGGTGAAAAAAACTGTTCATGATGGGGAATGAGTGGGTAGCATTAAAAGAGGTGCTCTGGGTCCACCACCTTTTAGGGCTTTGGGAGAAAGCAGGCACAAATTAATCTAGCTGTCAGTAAACAAGGGACCATGTTAACTACTGCAGACTCAGAGGTCATGGACTGAATGGGCAAGGAACTATATTACCTTCTCATCTCCAGAAGTTCCCCACAATCCCAAATCAAGGAAGAGGAAAATTAGGAAGAATCAGAAGTTGCACTGCATAGGGTGACCAGGATTTAATCCTCAAGCTAGGGAACAATGTTTGTAGGGAATAAGAGTTCAGAAACACTCAGGAGGGTTTGGGCTGCTAAACAGGCATATTAGGGTTCAGGGCACACTCAGGGCCATGCGACTACTTGGTAGGTTAAATGGCACTCCCCTTCCTACAGGTCCCACCTTTCCCCCCCACTTTATGCTTTAGCACAGTCTAAATTATTTGCTTTTCTGCTGCCTCCTCCTTTCTGATTCCATCACACTAGGGGAATATATAGTTACAGTGTGGCTGGGAGTTGAGGTACAAAGACAGATGTGAGGGAGGAGAGTGAGCAGAGACAGAGAAATAATAGGGGCTGTGCGGACAGGGGGAACAAGTTGTACTGCACGCCAGGAGGAGATGGGTAAAAAGACAACTTAATATAGAGGAGCTATCCAGCAGGAGTAGCTAGATTGGCAATGGCCAGTTTTTAATGAAACTGGGTGTTGGGGTGCAAAAAAAATCCCACACAACTTCCCAAAAAACCCAGACTCAGGAGCACTGACTGCAATTCGAGATAATTCCAATACAACCAGGGTACCTGGTCACTCTACCCTACCATTTCCTGGGCTGTAGATAAAGGGTTTTATTTCCATTACTATTACTGTCAGTCCTGTGATATTTCATGGGTAAGAAGTCAACCTAATACCTCATACACCCTTCCATTTGGTGGAGTTTTCAAGATATAGGGGCATCTTTAACATCCCTTTAAGATAAAGACAGTTCAGTTTTTGATTAAAGTGTTTAGGAAAGTCGGTTTATTGCCCGGATAAATCTCTCTTGCTCTGGATTCTGCAACCACTTTTAGACTTCTAGTTCTATCATTCTGAATCCAAGAACTTGCTAGTTCTGGCTGTAGGTTTCAGTGCTGAACCGGAGATCTTTCTCCATACACTGTGGAACTGGAAAAGACTGGTTAAACCAAGCAGCCCATTTACCTGCCAGAAAAAAATTGCTTTCTGTGATGTTTGCAGTGTTTTGTCCTTCAGACCTCACAGTATTAGATCTGCCCAATACCACCTCCACAACAGTGTATGCACACCACTGCCTCATGCCCTTGTCCTCTCTCAGCCACTCATTCGTGTAGATTATAGCAATTCCTTCCTCTACCACCTCTGAGCATCACTCTCACCAAGTCTCCAGTCTATTCAGAATAACGCTGCAAATATGCTCACCAACAAGAATACACACTACCGCTTTCCCCACATCTCATCCATAGAATTTGGGAGATTTCTGTCTCCTGGATTTCAAAACCCTTCGTGGCTATGCCCCTCAATCTACACTATATCTGATCTCATTCTCCCAATATCTTCACTTGCTGCCATTGATCTGCCTCCTCTCAGATCCCAACCCAATCTACTCTGTTCGAGGTTGATCTCCTGCACCAGCTATGCAGCTCACCAATCCTTAACCACCACCCCCCCCAAAAAAAAACCCAAAAGAGCTTGATACTCACCTTATCGACACTATCAACAGCAGCTGTTGGTTTCCCACACTGGTGGTTATCAGTTCCCTAGGCATCTCCTAGTCTATTAACCCCCCCATCCCCCAACCCCATCATATCTAGCGACCATTGCAATGTCTGTGCATTGTGAGACATTCGCATGAATGACATGCAAACATTATTACACCAGAATAA
This sequence comes from Malaclemys terrapin pileata, assembly GCF_027887155.1. Lineage (NCBI taxonomy): Eukaryota > Metazoa > Chordata > Testudines > Emydidae > Malaclemys > Malaclemys terrapin. The sequence continues at coordinate 178,304,998 of NC_071507.1, read as the reverse complement.
TCCATCACACCTTACATACACAGGTTGTAAATATAGGCAGGACACATGACAGAGTCTCATTGCATTCCTGTTTATACCTGATATCGTGCCTCTGTGAAAGCTCAAGTCACATGGAAAAACAGATTCTAAAAACAATTCATAAATTAAACCAGAAGGGCCCAATTTTAAAACATTAAGTGTGTCATGTTTCGAGCATCACAAATCTATTTCTGGAGGTGTATCATGCTATCATTAAGCTTCTTGCACAACACAATTAAACCTTGTGAAAACCCTGTAAGAACACCTGCAGCATCATGTAATGACAGATTGTTCACCCCATAAATGCCAATTAAATTACAGTTCTAAAACTGTCAGTTTTATTCAGAAAGCTATTCGCCAACACAAAAATTGAAGTTGAAAAGAGTTTAAAGTAGGGATTGAAAAACTTCTAGCTGCAAGATTACATATGCATCATTTGGAATGTATTTTATTAACTCAGTACTCATTAACTGGATATTTACTGGTATGTCAAACCAAATTATAAGGTTACAGTTTGCAGTATGCAGATGTATTTTATTTTATTCTGAAAAAAATACAAAGGTAGAACTTCGTTAGTCAAACTTTGCACAGAGAGCACATCAGTAAAATTCTAATACAAAGCTGCACAAATGCATGACTTAACACTGCACAATGGAAGTCTTTAAAGTCGAGAAATACAGAAGGAAAGGTTCCTATACCAATGTTAATTGAGCTGTTCTGCTCACATAGGCCCCAATTCAGCACACATTTTAACCACATGACTAACTTTAAGTGCATAAAGAGTCCCAGTGGGACTACTCATTTGCTTAAAGACAGGCATATGGTTAAGTAGATTGCGTGCTATGGCATAGGCCCTGATTGAACAATCTGGGAAGCACATAAGCACATGATTAAGTACTTCCCTGAATTGGGACCATAATTTTTTTCCTATTGAAACATTCATCTTAAGATATTACTGTTTAGGCTATACAACATATACATTGCACACTTCAATTTGGTGAGTTACTATTGCTTTAGGACACCACCAACTCAAAATTTGAACTTTTTTCCAAATTGAATAAAGTAATTTCAGGTACTACTTAGGTCTCTGAGACCCCCACAAACTTTCGGGGGCTTACAATATATTTCACCTGCCATGTTTTTCCTATATCCTGTAGCTTGTGAAAATCCTAAATAAAGAACAGGAAAAATTAACATTTTCAAAAGCACCTCAGTGACTTAGGAGCCCAAGGGCTGGTCTATATTGAAAGCTGTACCAGTGTAATTATGTCAGTGAGGGGTGTGACTTTTTGCTGATATAGTTAGTCCAGTAAAAGCCCTAGTATGGACACAGTAATACCAGTATAAAAAGTGCTTTATACTGGTACTACAGTTCCCAAACCAGAATAAGCTATATTGGTATAAGCACTTCTATATTGATATAACTGTGCTCACACAGAGGAGTTGGGAGAAGAGGGGTTTGCTGCTTCAACTACACACATATCCATAAAGGTTATGGTGTTAGCCATAGGAGATGTCTACTTAGACTTAAGCCACAAATTCAAATCCTAGCAGGCTTGACTCAGTCCTTTGTCCTATGTAAGAAATTAGGGTGTCATGCACCATGTGTGTGGGGGGATGTCTTTGTAAAAGAATTTAATTGATGTCCTGTCTGTTCTGCATGGACAAATTTAATGGCTCTTTATTAAGAGTAGTTTTCAGAGTAGCAGCCATGTTAGTCTGTATCCTCAAAAAGAACAGGAGTACTTGTGGCACCTTAGAGACTAACAAATTTATTAGAGCATAAGCTTTCGTGGGCTACAACCCACTTCTTCGGATGCATATAGCATTAAGAGTAGGGGTTCTTGGCAGAAATTCACCCCCTCCAACATGGGCACACAAAATATTGTGCAGCATGCTATGCAAAAGAGGTGGCTGCATTTCAGTTGTGCTGTGTGTGGACAGTCGTGAAATACACTGGGATCTTCTGTAATGAAAAAGATATTTATTTTACAGAAGGGGAGGTAGTCCAGAAAATTAACTGAGGTTGAATGCCCCAGGCCTTTTAATCTGAACACACGATCGCTTTAATAGCTTGTATCCTGTGCACTGGGGAAATGAAACTAAAGAAACTTCCTGAGCAATTAATGTGTAATGATATAATTGTGTTAATCTTATTGGGAAAAATTTAGCATTGAAAGGGGAAATGCAGTAGCAATAACTACACATTTATCCAGGAACAGTAAGAGACTACTACTGACCAGATCCGCAACTGGTAGCTACACTGATTCACACCAGTTTAAGAGCTGGCTCTTGCATGTGCACAATGTGGTCACATTAATATTTCTGTAGGAACCTTACTTACCTTTTCCCATTTGCTGAGTATTTTAATGTTTCGTTTACCTAATTTTAACTACATAGAGACACATGGCATACATGAGTATGCTATGAAGACATAAGTCACATTAATCAGAGGCAAAGTGAGTTATTCCGAACTTTAAAATTCCATTCTATTCTATTCTATTTAAATAGGTTAGTTATGTTCTCAAGGAAGTCGTCCTTTGAAATGGAAAGAAGGACTTTGCCCTCATGGGGCAGCATAGACTATTAGCTCTGAATACAATCTAATTTGTACAAATTTCCCCCACTGGAGATAAATTAGCTTAAAAAGATAAAAAACTTAATTACTGAATTCTCAAGAAATTCATTCTGGTGTGAAGATAAAAGTTTTTAACACTGATGTAAAGACCAGACTTGTCCTTCAGTTCAACAATTAAAGCATCCTGACCATAAGTGTGACCCCAAATTTGGCTCAATGCAGAGGATTAACACTTGCCGCAAGCCAAGTTTTGAGGCTTACATTTTCTGTTCTTTAATATCATTGGGTGCCTTGAATGGGGCAGAATCTGGGGGGGGGGGGGGGGGGGAAGGAGGGGAGGGAGAAACAACAACCCTTACCTCTTATTTTGAATCTCCTCAGAGCAATTCAGATGCATTCACTTGCCTGAAAGAAAAAGCATAAGACATACATAATGTACCTAGAGTTTTCCCCCAAGTTACAGTCTTTGGGACAAATCTTGTTTGTGGCCATCCTGTGGACATCTCTTGGGTCAACAGGGCTGCACAAATGTAACAGAGAACAAAATCTGGCCCTTAGTGTGAAAATTATGAGTATTTTTCAGTAGTCACTCCAAATTCATACAGCAGAGGTGGGGAACCTACAGCCCGTGGGCTGGATTTGGCCCGCTGCTTCGTTTCAGCCGGCCTGCAACAAGTCTCGGCGCCGTGGGCCAGAAACCCCGAGCCTCGGCCCCCCGCCCCTCACCTCTTGGGACTGGAGCCACAAGTGCCGGCTCACCCTGCTGCGGGGGACAGCTGGGGTTGCCAGACTTAAAAATTTGGTCAGCTCAGCGCAGCTCCCAGAGGGGGCTGGCATGTCCCTATGGCCCCTAGGCAGAGGGGCCATCAGGGAAGTTTTGTGCACTGCCCCCCACTGCCAGTGCTGACTCTGCAGCTCCCACTGGCCAGGAAACACGGCCAATGGGAACTGTGGGGGCGGTGCCTGCGTGCACCAAGCAGAGCCCCCTGGACCCGCTGCCTGGGTGGCGCGGAGCCTGCCTTAGTCCCACTGCCTCACCGACCGGGAGCTACCTGAGGTAAGCGTCCCCTGGCTGGAACCTGCACCCCAAACCCCCTGACCTAGGTCCAAACCCTTCCCACACCCCAACTCCCTCCCAGACCCCACAACCCCAATCGCACCCCAACCCCCTGCCCCAGATCGGAACTCCCCCCTGCACCCAAACACCCTCCCAAAGCCTGCACCCCGCACTCCCACCTCCTACCCCAGCCCTGAGCCCCCTCCCGGAACCCAAACCCTGCATCCCAACCCCTTGCCCTAGCCCTGAGCCCGCTCCCTCACTCCAAACCCCTTGGCCCTAGCCTGGAGTCCCGTCTCACCCTGTAGCCTAGGGGAAGCCTGAGCCACCCCCACCCCCACCACCGACTGATGTTTTCTGTGGGTCAGTGGTCCCTGATAGAAAAAAGGTTCCCCACCCAGGCATAGAGCTATGAGACTTTACAGCCTAAATGTACATTCTATTTGTCCTGAAATACAGAAAACTGCTAGGGAATTGATCAGTATGTAGATTTCTCTTATTGTGCATATAAAAAAAAAAAAAAAAAGAAAAACAAACCCTCAATTCTACTGGCCTTCAAAGTCCATTTACACCATTCTCCCTGCTTGATAATGTTATATGTTCTTCAGAAAGAACGAGTCAATTTTAGCTTAAAGAAAAATCCCAACATGCAAGCATTGGTCTTGAACCGCCAAATATTACAATTTATCCAGATCTAGGAGTAGGAGAAAGGCAACCGAACTACATGGACACCAGTTTAGTTTTCTGGAGCCATTAATAATGTTATGAAAGATTAGAAATGGCTTCTCTTACAGTCCGTTATCTTACTTCAACAGAACAGAGAATACTACTACTTTGGATCTCTGCAGGGCCTGCCAGTCAAGGATCCTAAAGCTCTTTACAAACATTAATACAGAGTTTTTAACCCAGAAAAAGAAGTGTCAAAAGACTCCAGGAAGTCCACTAGGAACTTTGCTATTACTATTGATTTTACATAGAAGGTGCTCAGATACTACAATGAGGGGTGGCGGAATAAAACCCTTAGATAATTAATTTAGTTTCAACATCCCTCTGGGAGCAAGTATTCCCATTTTTCAGATAAGAAAATTTGAGGGTCAGGTGAGTTTATAAACCAAATCCAGCCCCCACTAAACTCAACGGAATGACTTCAAGTGGGAGTTAAATCAGGCCTTAAATTACTTTCCCAAAGACACAAAGTCAGTGGCAGAGGAGGAAACCAAAACAGCTCATCTGACTTAGTCATGTGCTTTTGCCATAGAACTATCCTTCCTCCCCCACTTACTGTAACAGTGTAAGTTACAGAATACTGTATTTGATCACTTAATTAATAACTTTGAATTAAAAGCTATTTCCTCCTCCTGGATTAGAATATACACAAGTGTGTGTGTGTGTGTGTGTGTGTGTGTGTGTGTGTGTGTGTGTGTGTGTGTATTCCCCCACCTCCACCCCCATTTTAAAGGGTTTTCAGGAGAAGTACTGGACATTGTTACCTAAAATCATAAGTCCTGGCTCCAATCCTAAAGAGCCTAGTTTAGCTGGGCTGGAGAAGTTAGTCTGTATATTTAGCATGAACCATTAAATCTATTGTCAATGAAAAGGGAGGTATAACTGAATTAGCAGAAGCAGCTTATGGCAGAAATTTAATTACGAGGCAGAATTAAAGGAAGATAATCAATTTTTGGAGGCTGGACAAGAAAGCGTTGTTAGATTTCTAGTCCACCATTTGCCTCAATACTAGTGTCAAGTTACCAGTCTGATGGTTCTACAGAATCATTTTTAGGGTTATCCCTAATAAGAGGCCGTACTGACAGACTGAAGGAAAGAAGAAAGTAACATGATGAATGACCCCTTGATGTAGTTCCTACCACACTTTGCTATATAGAGCTGGTGGAATGCAACCAATTCATCCCAAGTCACACACATGACTCAACCTGAACATAGCCAAAGATCCCTTTAAATTCTAAAACGCTTATTAACTAGTAATCCTATCTTACACACACACACACACACACACACACACACAAAGACAGAATCCAAGGTCTTCAACATTAAAAGTCCAAGTCGCTACCACTTGAGCTGAAAGAGTAACTCCTTTAACTATAAAGAAATAGCAAGCTCTTATCCTCAGTCAGAGCCAACTATCAGAAGGAAACCAGAACACAAGCCGCTAGCCTGCTGCTTGTAAATTATACAGACAGCCCTGACCTTGGGAGAGCTGTGTCCTGAATATGGACCTGATTTGAACTTAGTTTCTATATGTACCATCCATAACCCTGAACACACCATAACAGCCATGTGGGGTTTTCAGCACAGCCAGGGTTAAGCACAATGTATATTTGTACTTTAATTCTGTTGTCTCTATACAGGAAGTTAAGCATCCCTTTGTAAGGTACTAGGATTTGCAAGAGATTGTGCTCACTCACTCCTGTTACCTGCAGCATTTTATTATGTACTCTGAAGCTGCTCCATCCATGTGGCCATTATTCTTATAGAACATTCCTCTCAAAATGATGAAGGAGCTGGAAATGAACTCAGCTCTTTTTTCCTCATTAACAGCTACTGCTTCACCCTGCACTGCTCCAATGTCCATTCATTTCCCCTTTGCTGATAATATTCTCAAAATCAATAGGAGTAGTAGGCAGTAAGAAGACACCTACTCAGGTCTTGAAAGTTCAGCTTTAACAGTCAAACAGCATTAGGGCAAATCGGTATTGTTATTAATGCTACCTTTGCGGTCAAGTTTCTCACTACCTCATCTTTCAGAAGTGCTGTGCATGCCAGCAAGCTTTCTTCATTATAGAGCGGAGGCTGTGTCTATGTTCTCATCTAGCAGAGCTTGCTCACTTACCGCTCTTATTTTGATTGGGATCTGCTGGCATCCCACCTGTAGCTCTTTTTGAATGAAAACAAGTACTCTAAGCCTTGAGAACTATGCACTCCCGTCTCTATTTTTGTGGTCATGTCAGAAACACCCCAGATATCCAAGGGCTGCAACTCTCCCACCATGCGACAACCTTTTCTTTTTTAACAGGACGCTTTGCTTGGCCAGTTCTACAGCTCCTTTAGCCTCTCTCTCTCTCTCTCTCTCTCTCACTACTCCACTCTTGTGCACACTGCTATCCAAGCATTTACACTTCACTCACGCTCCTTCCCTAGGCCAGATGACACACTGCATCTGTCCAATACATGCTGGCCAGCCACCTACTCCTTTGGATCCCTCTGCTGGCCCAACTCTCCTCTTTAAAAGAGTGTCCTTCAAATTGCTACATCCACAATCTCTCATGGACCTATTGGGCAATATGGCCATGTGAGCATGCAGGTGTAATTCACAAGGTCAGCATCAAGCAGTCAGGAAAGAGATTCATGCTCCCTGCAATAAATGGTGACATGCTAACCCTACATGTAAAACCTCAGAGGAGCTGAGAAGCCAAAGTCTCATTCAGGGTCCCCCCCCAACCAAGTTCTACCAATTTGGGGGGGGGGAGGGTCTGGGGGGAGAAGAGGGAGAAGCGATAAGATGTGGCCAGTTTGCCCTATCCTGCTCAAGAGCTTTTCACCCAAGTCCATTTCCATTCAGAAATGTGCCCAAACCCAATGATGATGTCATAAAGAGCAGTTAATACTCCACAGCTCTTCTCCAGCCCCTCCGCCACACACAGGCACACACAGGCACACACAGGCACACACAGGCACACACAGGCACACACAGGCACACACAGGCACACACAGGCCAGCAGAGCCAGTACTACATGGAGGGGCTAAGCAGCTGGAGCTGTTAATCCTTCCTTCCTCTGCTTTGGACAGTAACACACCACATTTTCTATCTATTGAGGCCCTGATTACCATAGTATTGGAACATCTGAGGCTTCCTAGTGTATTTATCTGCTCAGCTCCCCTGAGCAGATACTATTATCCCACTTTACAGATGTGGAACTGAGGCACAGAGACACCAAGTGACTTGCCAAAGATCACACAGGAAGTCTGCGGTGAAGCAAGCAACTGAATCCTGGTCTCGTGAGTCCCAGGCTAATGGCCTAACCACTGGGCCACGAAAGATCTATCTGGGAGGGTCTTCGGCAGCAATTCGGCAGAGGGTCCTTCAGTCGCTGACGGTCTTCGGCGACATTTCGGCGGTGGGTACTTCTGTCTTTGGCGACAAAGTTTATTACCTGCCGCTGAAATGCCACCGAAGACCGTCAGCGACTGAAGGACCCTCTGCCGAATTGCCACTGAAGGCGGTCCCGATATTTTCAAGTTACTATCTGGTCACCCTATTCCCTATAGATTTTGTTGGTTAATTTGGAAAACCACTTACATCCACTGAATAAAAGGACAGATTCCCAGGCTACTTTGTTTTCTCACGCTTTAGAATAGTCGGTTTTCAGTTAGAACACAGATGTGTCCAGCAATGGCCAACTCCTCATCTTCAGTTTTTCTCCTTCTGTCATCTGCATACGAAGCATTCCATCATTAACCTTTGCAACATGAAGTGTGCCTCAGGCACCCGCCACAAGTATTACAGGCACCCGCCACCTGCTTACTAAGCAAAACGGACAGTGTTTGAGAAGTTTAATCTGCAGCGGTGAAGCTGAACACAGGCAGGCTCATCTCCCTGCAAGTGGAAAGCCAGAGAAAGAAAGTGTGATGCTAAATCACCAGCAAAAGCAAGTTTAAAAAAAAAAACCGAACACAGTTTTGGCACTGTAAGGTCTCACTCCAGTAAGTGAAAAGTGAAACAAGCCAGAGGCAGCAAACTACAAATTAGCAGATCCTGAAAATACGCTACTATATGCACTGGGTGCTTACACAAGCTCTCAAAACACAGCTTCCCCTTTTAGAGAGTCTTCTCTACATAAAGTTGGAATCCTACTCCTCTGATTTTTTTTTTAAATTGACAATGCCTAATGATTTAATGTGCAGTTGCACTTATATATTACTGCACAGGCAGAAGCCTCTTCCTTCATCCATTACATAGAAAGATACAGGATTGTACTAGTCAGACAATATCTATTAGATCATCTAGTATATCCCCTGCTCTTAAACTGGAATTTTAAAGAAATAATCCAAGATACATTGACATGGTACATTGTACCCGTGTGTGTTTTATGTCGGTTTTGTTTAGGATACAGAAATATTTTTACAGCTTATGTACATCTGACAAGCTTGACTCTAAATTGTGGATGACAACACTCAAAATGAATAGTTACTGTTCATCTCCAAACAGCCAGATTCACAGCATCACCAAAAGTTAGTTTGTTTATTGGACATTTTTTTCCTCGAGGGCTTAACAGACACTACAGAAACGGCCAGAAGTCTGCCTAGTGCAATGGAGCCTTGACTGACACTACCTTAATGCATTGCCGCAATACAAACAAAACCAAAAATCAATTATCCTTGCCAAATTCACAAGAAAAGAGTTAGAGAACAAAGTTGGTACAAAGAATAAAAATATTCAAGACTTCTACAGAAGGGCCTAATTTGGGCCAGATTCATTTTAGTGCATGCAGATGCAACTCTATTGACTTTAAGGGAGTTTTGCCCTCCTACAGCAAGGCTGAAATTGCACTTTTATGTTACATTAGGTACTTGACTTGAGTACTTCTTACTAATGGATGCTTTTTATAAATTGGTCAATAATTTCCCATTGAGGGCAAACGCACTACAATGTCCCCTTTTGCAGAAGCTTACTGTCTAGGCATCTTCGGTGACCAATTTAGTTCCTAATGTATATTTGAAACTTCCAGCCCATTTTACACAAGCAGGGACCTTGTAAACATCCAGCATGATCTTGGGTTCTATAGAAACAATAATAGATCACGTTAAGCAGCAGTACAAATTTAAGTAAGTTTAAACAAACTATGGGTAAGACCTCTTGGAAATAGTGACCATAATACAATAGCATTCAACATCCCTGTGGTGGGAAGAACATCTCAACAGCCCAACTCTGTGGCATTTAATTTCAAAAGGGGGAACTATGCAAAAATGAGGGGGTTAGTTAAACAGAAGTTAAAAGGTACAGTGACTAAAGTGAAATCCCTGCAAGCTGCATGGGCGCTTTTTAAAGACACCATAATAGAGGCCCAACTTCAATGTATATCCCAAATTAAGAAACACAGAAAAAGAACTAAAAAAGAGCCATCGTGGCTTAACAACCATGTAAAAGAAGCAGTGAGAGATAAAAAGACTTCCTTTAAGAAGTGGAAGTCAAATCCTAGTGAGGCAAATAGAAAGGAGCATAAATGCTGCCAAATTAAGTGCAAGAATGTAATAAGAAAAGCCAAAGAGGAGTTTGAAGAACGGCTAGCCAAAAACTCCACAGGTAATAACAAAATGTTTTTTTAAGTACATCAGAAGCAGGAAGCCTGCTAAACAACCAGTGGGGCCCCTTGATGATCGAGATACAAAAGGAGCGCTTAAAGATGACAAAGTCATTGCCGAGAAACTAAATGGATTCTTTGCTTCAGTCTTCATGGCTGAGGATGTTAGGGAGCTTCCCAAACCTGAGCTGGCTTTTGTAGGTGACAAATCTGAGGAAGTGTCACGGATTGAAGTGTCACGAGAGGAGGTTTTGGAATTAATTGATAAACTTAATATTAACAAGTCACTGGGACCAGATGGCATTCACCCAAGAGTTCTGAAAGAACTCAAATGTGAAGTTGCGGAACTGTTAACTAAGGTTTGTAACCTGTCCTTTAAATCGGCTTCTGTACCCAATGACTGGAAGTTAGCTAATGTAACGCCAATATTTAAAAAGGGCTCTAGAGGTGATCCCGGCAATTACAGACCGGTAAGTCTAACGTCTGTACGGGCAAATTAGTCGAAACAATAGTTAAGAATAAAATTGTCCAACACATAGAAAAACAAACTGTTGAGCAACAGTCAACATGGTTTCTGTAAAGGGAAATAGTGTCTTACTAATCTATTAGAATTCTTTGAAGGGTCAACAAACATACGGACAAGGGGGATCCAGTGGACATAGTGTACTTAGATTTCCAGAAAGCCTTTGACAAGGTCCCTCACCAAAGGCTCTTATGTAAATTAAGCTGCCATGGGATAAAGGGAAGGTCTTTTCATGGATTGAGAACTTGTTAAAAGACAGGGAACAAAGGGTAGGAATTAATGGTAAATTCTCAGAATGGAGAGGGGTAACTAGTGGTGTTCCCCAAGGGTCAGTCCTCGGACCGATCCTATTCAACTTATTCATAAATGATCTGGAGAAAGGGGTAAACAGTGAGGTGGCGAAGTTTGCAGATGATACTAAACTGCTCAAGATAGTTAAGTCCAAAGCAGACTGAAGAACTTCAAAAAGATCTCACAAAATTAAGTGATTGGGCAACAAAATGGCAAATGAAATTTAATGTGGATAAATGTAAAGTAATGCACATTGGAAAAAATAACCCCAACTATACATACAATATGATGGGGGCTAATTTAGCTACAACAAGTCAGGAAAAAGATCTTGGAGTCATTGTGGATAGTTCTCTGAAGATGTCCACGCAATGTGCAGAGGCGGTCAAAAAAGCAAACAGGATGTTAGGAATCATTAAAAAGGGGATAGAGAAGACTGAGAATATATTATTGCCCTTATATAAATCCATGGTACGCCTTCATCTCGAATACCGCGTACAGATGTGGTCTCCTCATCTCAAAAAAGATATACTGGCATTAGAAAAGGTTCAGAAAAGGGCAACTAAAATTATTAAGGGTTTGGAACAGGTCCCATATGAGGAGAGATTAAAGAGGCTAGGACTCTTCAGCTTGGAAAAGAGGAGACTAAGGGGGATATGATAGAGGTATATAAATTCATGAGTGATGTGAAGAAAGTGAATAAGGAAAAGTTATTTACTTATTCCCATAATACAAGAACTAGGGGTCATCAAATGAAATTAATAGGCAGCAGGTTTAAAACAAATACAAGGAAGTTCTTCTTCACGCAGCACACAGTCAACTTGTGGAACTCCTTACCTGAGGAGGTTGTGAAGGCTAGGACTATAACAGAGTTTAAAAGAGAACTGGATAAATTCATGGTGGTTAAGTCCATTAATGGCTATTACCCAGGACAGGTAAGGAATGGTGTCCCTAGCCTCTGTCTGTCAGAGGGTGGCGATGGATGGCAGGAGAGAGATCACTTGATCATTGCCTGTTAGGTTCACCTGGCATTGGCCACTGTCGGTAGACAGGATACTGGGCTACATGGACCTTTGGTCTGACCCGCTACGGCCTTTCTTATGTTCTTATGACTTCCTCAGTACTACATCAGCAAAGAAGTGCTAAGCCAATATTCATAGATAACGCCAGGAGGGACAATTGTGACCATCTAGTGAGTCTGACCTTCTGTATAACACAGGCCACAGGACTTTCCTTAATTCATTCCTGATTGAACTTGAGCATATCTTAGATAAAACTTCCAATTGTGATTTAAAAATAATTGCTAGTAATGGAGAAACCACACAACCCTCAGTAAATTGTTCCGATTGTGAATTACCCTTACTGTTAAAAATTTGCTAAGCTAACTTTACTTATCTACTCCAAAAAGAATGTTAATTTCAAGTTATCATGTGATTGATCCCAACATTTAAGCAATAAGATCACAAACTGTACTAGACCCACACAGACTGTTTACAAGAGAAAGAAAGAAGCATGGAAAGTCTAATTCTCCACTATGACTAAGCATATTAAATCTAATTTTGCAGGCCTTCAAGTGTCATCATGAAATTAATTTATTTCACATAGCTATTTTTTTCCTTCCTGAATTGAAGAGGGGATTGACAAATGCCACATACTGTTTTGGCCTGACTGGGCACAAACTATTGGCTTAGAGTAAAAAGAGATAAAGGCAGTATGGGATGGAACAGTGCCAGTTATATTTACCCCATTTCCTCTTTTAATGCTAAACTCTTTCCAATAAGATTAACACAATTATATCATTATACGTTCATTGTTCAGGAAGTTTATCCTTCCCTTCCTCTTTTTATCCTCTTTCTGTTGCGTTTCCCTGCTTCACAGGATGCCAGCTATTAAAGCTATACACTGTGTGTTTGGCTGCACTATAAAGGCTTTTTTTGAGGAGGTGGGGGGGAGCGCAAGGGGTGGCATTAACTGCAGTACAATTCATCAAGTACATCCACAGGAAAAAACAAGCCCTTTGTTAAACTAGAGTTAAGGTTGTAAATATGCATCAATAAACGTACTGGGGAAAAACATAATAGAACACACAATATTTTGAAGAGCTTGAACTTTTGAAAGACAGGACCTTTTTTTTTTTTGGTAATTTTTAGAAAGGGTAAAATATGGGATTGTAGAGTTAAAGTACCTCGAAAACCCTTAACTCTGCCCTCATGCCCATGCTGCCCTATATATGGAAGGGCCATAAAGAAAGCCCAGTGGATTTCCCAGCCATGGAATTTGCAACATAATTTTTCACAACAGAATCTCATCTTAAAATACAATAATAATTATATAAAATAATATAAAAGTTAATTTAATAATAATAAAGAATTATGTTTCTAATCTTTATGGTTGCAGAGAAGACCTTGAAAATGGGCAATGAGTACTGATGTACTGGTGTCTTGCCAGCTCTTAAATTAGAATTTTAAAGAAAAGTCTGCCGAGAGCCTGAAACAATAGCTCCAAGAGGCAGACACTGCCCCATTCACCTCAATCATGACTCTGTTAACTCTGCAATTTCATAACCATGGAAAATGAAGTCCGTCCGTCCCTCCCCCCCCCCCAGCCACAAGATGCCATGAATTTCAGCTTCTTGACTGGGGAATTTTGCTAATTCACTGCAGCTCTCCCCTCTTGGGACCTGCCTGCAGCTGCCTCTTGCTTCCTGCTCACCCCACAAGAAGTAATTCATTGGAGTACCATGCACACTCTTTGCATTGTTCCATGGAATCAGGCAGCAGGGATTTGGGGAACCACAGCTGGAGTCCAGTTTGCAGCCAGGGAGCAGGGGCGAGCCAGATGTGCAAACTGGCGAGCTGAGCAGCCTGGAGAACAGCACTACTGGCCGGCCTGGGGAGCCAGGGAGATGAGACACTGAAGCTAGCTACAAGCTCCCCCTTCCTCAGCATACATGGGGGAGAGGTGGAGGAGAGAGGTTTGACTTGGGTGACTAGATAACATCACATGAGCTAAGGCAGATGTGGGCAGATCTCCCCCGCAGCCTCAGCACGACGCAACGCCAGCGCGCTGGGCGGCGTAGCTGGCTCTGGCTTGGCGGCTGTGAGCTCCTGCCACTTTGAGCGGCATGGTAAGGGGACGGGGGTTGGATAAGGGGCAAGAGGTTCGGGGGGCAGTCAGGAGACAGGGAGCAATTGGATGGGGGGCGGTCAGGGGATGGGGAGCAGGGGCGGTTGGATAAGCGTGGGATTCCGGGGGTGTCTGTCAGGGGATGGGGGTGTGGACAGGGGTCGGGGCAGTCAGGGGACAGGGAGCGGGGGCGTTGGATGGGGGTGGGGTCCGAGGGGAGTCAGAAGTTCTGAGGGGGGCAGTCAGGGGGCAGAGGCCAGGCTGTTTGGGGAGGCACAGCCTTCCCTATCTGGCCCGCCATACAGTTTCGCAACCCCAATGTGGCCCTCAGGCCAAAAAGTTTGCCCACCCCTGAGCTAAGGCCTACCAAGCCAGGCTACCTAGGGAACAGCCACAAAATTGTTCATATATTTTGCATGCATCGTAAAAATAAAGTAATTGTTAAAAATAAAGATACATTAATTTTACATCATTGAGCATTTTCAGCAGGGAGCCATTCCTTTGTCTGCGAGGGAGCTTGGGAGGGATGGGAATGAGGGCTATTTTGTGAAGAACAAACAAACGTTGTGGAATTTAGAAGCGCGTGCCACAGAATGTTGTTCCATTGTGCTGCAGAGCACACAGAGTCCTGTTTACAAGCACATTTAAGATTAAAGCGACTTCCCTCTCAATCTCTGTCTTGGAGGTTGATAAAGGGCATCAGTGACTGATTTGGGGAGTCAAGACAGTCTGAACAGCTGTTGGAGGCAAGAGGGACCAACAGCCCGGGATGAGAAAAGAATACAAGTCTGAGGGAAGAAAGGATGTCGGGATTAGGCTGCTGCTCGGCCACCAGCCCTCTGCCGAGCAGAAGTCTACTTGCTCCTCTCCTGGAAGCTGCAACCACTGTCTCCCCATTACCCCACTCCTCCCTGTGCAAGCTTCCTTCTCTGACTTATGGTCTGTGGGCAAGGCAAGGAATTAAGGGAGAGGAAACAGCCACTGGACCAGCTGGGGAAGGAGCAAGGATGCCTTCACCACTCTTATCTAATAGAGGGTCAAGGTGTGTGCAATAGACTGATCTGACCCCTCTACAGAATTCCCATCATCTTATTTAGGCCCCTTAGCCTGCTGCCTCTCATATAGGGTTGCCACCCATCCAGGCTTTACTCGGAGCGTCTGGTTTTTAGCTTCTGTGTCCCGGAGCCATTTAGGATTCCCAGATGCCCAGTTTTCAACCAGAAAGTCCAGTCAAAAAGGGGACCTGGCAACCCTAAATGGCACCAAACCCAAAAGTCCAGTCACCTCAGGGCTGGGGCAGGCACCGGGTCATGAACCCACACAGTCCCTGCTCAGCAGGGGATGCCTCCTACCTGCAAGCAGGTTCCTTGAGATGATCAAGCAAGTGACAGGGGTGGAGCCTTGGGGGAATCTGGTTACCAGCAATTAGAAAGGTGGCAACCCTACTCTCATACTGCAACACTACTTCCCCTGAAGCTCAAATACTGAGCCTGCTGTCCTGAACCTTAAGGGTACGCTTACACTAGAACCAGGTGTAAATTCCAGCTCGAGGAGACATCTGTGCTAGTTCAACGTGAGTTAAAAACAGCAGCACAGCCATGGCAGCACCAGCAGGGCTAGTTGTCTTGAGTTCGATCCCATCGGAGACTCCAGGTACGTATGTTGGGCAGCTGCCCCTCTTACCACTCATGCGGTCACAGCTGTGCTTCTATTTTTAGCATGCTCGCTCGATCAGAGCAAGCACAGAGCTGTAATTTACACCGACTGCTTGGTGTAGGTTTCCTCTTAAAGGGAGCAGCCATGGGTGCAGAGAGTGGTGATAGAATGAGGCTGCCTTAATCCTAGAGATTCTGTATCATGACATCCTAAATGCTGCTGGAAGCACTGTTTTTCTTGTACCATGGTCAATGCGGCCTCTTACTGCCTTTAAACTGGAAGCACCGGTGCTGGCTGTCAAATATTTATTGTTTAATATATATTAGAACACCAAGAGGCCCCAATCAATATGGGGTTGGGGGCATTTTGCAGGGTATAGTACAAGCACATAGGAAAACATGGAGCTTATAATCTATGATGTCCTTGTGACGGGTTGGATCACAGAAACCCTCTTGGGAGCTGCCACCCGATGTGCAAAGACTACTCCTGCTTCTGTTTTCCCTGCCAGCTCAGGACTCCAGCACCCTGTCTTGCTGAGCCAGCCATTCCTGTCTGGCTCTAACACAGATCCAGGGTCCGAATCATTTGTCCCAAAGCTGCAGGTTTACCTGAAAACAGCTCACAGTAGTGTGCTTGTCTTTAGCACTCAGATGCCCAACTCCCAATGGGGTCTAAACCCAAATAAATCCGTTTTACCCTGCATAAAGCTTATGCAGGGCAAACTCATAAATTGTTCGCCCTCTATAACACTGATAGAGAGATATGCACTGTTTGCTCCCTCAGGTATTAATACATACTCTGAGTTAAATGGAAGGGTCTCCCACGGGTTTAAATAGACTCTTGTGGGTGGGGACCCCCCTTCTATGCAAAGTCCAGCTCCAAGATGGAGTTTTGGAGTCACCTGGGCAAGTCACATGCCCCTGCATGACTCAGTCTTTACAGGCCAACGCCATTGTCCACATGGTATCTTGCATAGGGTTACCATATTTCAGCAAGCAAAAAAGAGGACGGGAGGAGCCCCACCCCCATCCTGCCCTAGCCCTGCCCCACCCACTTCCCGCCCCCCTCAGAACCCCCAACCATGCCCCCCGCTCCTTGTCCCCTGACTGCTCCCACCTGGGACCCCTGCCCTTAACTGCCCCCCAGGACTCCACCCCCTACCTAAGCCTCCCTGCCTCTTGTCCCCTGACTGCCCCCTCCTGAGACCCTCCCCCCATCCTAACTGGCCACCTAGGACCCTACACCCTACCTGTACCCTGACTGCTCCAACCCTTATCCACACCCCCACCCCCAGACAGACCCCTGGGACTCCCATGCCCCATCCAACCACTCCCCACCCCGACAGCCCCCCCCCCCCGAACTCCCGACCCATCTAAACCCCTCTGCTCCCTGTCCCATTGACTGCTCTGATCCCTCTCCCCACTCCTGCCCCCTGACAGCCCCCCCCCAGAACTCCCACCCCGCCCCTCGCTCCTTGTCCCCTGACTGCTCCCACCTGGGACCCCTGCTCCTAACTGCCCTCCAGAACCCCACCCCCTACCTAAGCCTCCCTGTTCCTTGTCCCCTAACTGCCCCTTCCTAAGACCCCCCTCCCTAACTGCCCCCCAGAACCCTACCCCCTACTTGTACCCTGACTGCCCAAAACCTTATCCACACCTCCCCCAGAAAGCCCCCCCGAACTCCCAATCCCCCCCACCCCCGTCTCTTGACTGCCCCCTCTAGAACCTCCCTGCACCTTCTCCGACCCCCTGCCCCCTTGTTGTTGGCCTTCGGTTCGCCTAAGGGCTCTGTGAGCTTGCTCAGGAACTGCCTGAGCCGTTCTCCCGGCACGCTGGGCAACAGTGGGGGAGGAGCTCCAGACTGCCGGAGCGATCTGCGAATGCAGGGAGGGAGGGAGTGAGCTCTGCTGCAGGGGGGAGGAGGGGCTCTCTCTGGCTGTCGGAGCCCCATGTAAGTGGCACCATCCGGCTACCCTGTTAGCCGCGCGCGCTCTGCGTGGGGGGAAAGTCCGGACATTAACAAATTCCCCCCGGATGCTATTTTTGTTCAAAAATCCGGACATGTCCAGGGGAATCCGGACGAATGGTAACCCTAATCTTGCATGTCTCCAGGAAGACTTCTTATGTGGATTGGAGCATTCCAAGATGCATTGTTCTCCAAAAAAAAAAAAAAAAAAAAACAGGAGTACTTGTGGCACCTTAGACTAACAAATTTATTAGAGCATAAGTCCACGAAAGCTTATGCTCTAATAAATTTGTTAGTCTAAGGTGCCACAAGTACTCCTGTTCTTTTTCCGGATACAGACTAACACGGCTGCTACTCTGAAACCTGTCATTGTTCTCCAAGTGTTTCCTGATCAGGTACTTAACCTGGCGAATTCCTTCCTAAAGAAGCTGACCAAAAGCCTCCCAAAGCTTACTTAGAAACCAAGCAAGCATACAGCCCATATTCTTAACCTCAGTAGAAAATGAAATATATATATGTACAAATAGGATGAATAGATATAGTAGACCATAACCTTTACGGAGATATGTTACCTAGCACAGGCAGCACAAAACATATCCCATTTATGTCATACATACATTTATAAGCACCCACTTCCCATAAAGCCTTATGGGGTACACGGTCACAGTCCTATCCTGCCAACACTTAAGCACACGCTTAATTTTAAGCACAGGAGTATTCCCACTATTTCAATTGGATTATTAAGTGTTTGCAAGATCAGGGTCTAAGTGGACAAACAGAATAGAGAAACCCATGAGTGAAATGCACAGCTATATGCGTTGTAATATTTATAAAACACCACTGGCTCATGTTTTTGGGGCACTCACCTGGTTGGCTCCTAGAAGCTATTGCAATATTGATATTAAATAATCTGGGGTTTTCATACATGCACAGTAATATCTAGGGTGGAAGAAGAATTCTGAGTTTGCTCAGGAAATGCTATTCATTTATATAGCCCTTATATGTATGGCAGGTAAGGGCTTCTGTGATGGGCCTCTCCCCATCACAAGGCAGGAAGCTAGAACTGCCACTAGCTACCCTTAGCAGACTCAACAACAGATCAGGCACCAAGCAACTAAATACAAGAAAACACAAAAATGGGAACAAAGCTAAATCTCAGCCAAATCACCCAAACACAGAACAAAATAAATGGACCCCATAACAAGCTTTGAAACTCCCCAGACTCAGGCTCTGGCATGCTACTATGGGTGAGCAAATTCCCATGCTAGGAAATCCTCAATTGAAGGTGTCCTGCTGCTAGCCAGAACAGTCAATCCTATGAATGAAAGTGATCTATAACCAATCAGGATGAGAGAGGGTCTCTCTGAGGATCAGCACTCAGACCATTCAGACTTCTAAAGATAACCACTAGCACCATGAATTGTCCCTAGTGTGCATTAGTGCAAAGATCTGAGTAGTGGGCACTTGTTTGAGGAGCTGACAGCAGCCGGTCTCACTCAGAAAGTGGAAAGGTGCCTTCGGACCTGTTGACCTGGATGTTAAAAGGATAAACCTAAGCAACATGCCATACTGGGCCCGCCTGGAGGGAACAAAGGCACAGATGAAAGTCAACCAGTGAGGAACAGTTACAGCCACTGCTGCTGGAGGGCAGGAAGAGCATGGATGCAATAAAACTCCCAGAAGACAAAACCACGTTGACAAAAAGTGGATGTATACCCTCAGTGACTGGTGCAGGCATTCCTTCAGCCTGCTCTTTTCGAGCATTCCCTTGACCCACAAGCATCACTTCTACCTTACCAGGCCTCAATCCCAGCCAATCTGCTTCCATGCAGACTCCCTCTCACGGCTGCTCAGTGAGAAAGAGAAACTCGGGAATCTGTTTTCAGTGACAGAGGCAGAGCTCTGCAATGAAGTTCACCCTGTGAATAGCAATGAGTTGATTGTGCAATCTGATCTATGAAGGCAGACCCTTACTCCTATGAATAATCCCACTGAAGTCAACTGGGCTCTGCAGGAGCACAGGGGTTCTGCCTGTACAGATCAGACTACAGAATCAGGGCCTTATTTAAGAAGAAATCGCAGCATTGGGAAAGTAAAGTGTAGGTTATATCCTAATGGAAAGGAGTCTAAATTATGTACTTTTCTTTAATATGGTAAGAACAGTCTGCTCTCCATCTGTGTATTGTCAGAGGAAAAATGTCCCTTAGAAATTATGACTGATCTCTATGAAAGGCTGAACTTTACAATACTGTAACATAAACCAACATTCTCCAGAATGAGCACTGTTTTCTCTCACTCACAATGTATGTTTCAGAGATCAGAACTGAGTGCAGAAAACAAAGTTATGTGAATTAGAAATCTTCTTGCATCATAGTAACGTCAACAGGTAGTTCTAAAGACTTGCTCCTATTCTCTTTCAGGCCCATCAACTCCGAAGGAAACAGGATTAGACTCTAAAACAATGTTTTACACAGATTTGAAAAACACCAGCCTGGGACTTGCTTTATCTTGAAGCTGTTGCTTCTAAAAGGTATTTGACATTATGGTTAATAGGATTCTTCATGCTTGTGTGTTTGGCGGGAGGAGGGGGGGGGCGGAGAAGAGGGAAAGAGAGGTGAAACTCTTGCAGTCTATTTAGTTTAACATCCTAGGGGGAAAAAACCAAACAAACAAACAAAAAAACCAACCTCCCTAATCTCCTGCAAAAACAACAACAAAAAATCCAGCTACCAAGCATTTCACTGGAAGTCAATTTCCTAAAGGCAATCCAGACATTTTAAACGAACAAAAAAAAAAAAACCACACACCTTACACATAATACTCCTCAACTGCACAAGTGTATCTTAGGCCTTGTCTACACTAAAGGGGAAAGTCAATTTAAGCTACACAATTTGAGTTACGTGAATAGCATAACTCAAATCGACGTAGCTTAGATCTACTTACTGCAGGGTCCACACTACTCTGTGTCAACGGGAGACGCTCTCCCGTCGACTCCCCTTCCTCTTCTCGATCTGGTGGAGTACCGGAGTCGAAGTCCGAGTGATCGGTGGTCGATTTAGTGGGTCTTCACGAGACCCACTAAATTGACCTCCTGTGGATCAATTGCTGCAGCATCAATCCCAGCTGTTATGTAGACAAGCCCTTAATTGACTTCAGTGGAGTTACTCGCAATTTACACCTATGTAAGTCAAAGGAGAATTAGGTCTGGTCTACACTTAAAAGTTAGGTCAACATAGTTACACTGCTCAGGGGTGTAAGTGCCAAAGCTATGCCGACCTAATCCTTGGTCTAGACGCAAATAGGTCAAATCGAAGAATAGCTATGCCACTATAATCCCTGCAGTATGGGCTGAGACTTTTTGGTGTCTGCAGAGAGATTTTAAGGTCCCATCAGTGAAAAGCTGAACCATTTACTCATACTTGCTGTGCTTTACTGGCCAATGGCACCAGTAAAAACAACATCCCACGAGGATGGGAAGGAAACATCAGCATCCTTAGCATTGGCACATGTTACAATGTTCACTTAAAAGGTTCTGACTGCATTACAGAGATTAATCACAAGGCAGCAATTTAGAAAATATCTGCATTTGAAACACTCATTTTAGGTTATGGTATTCCCCGGGAGTGGGGGTGGGGGTGGGGGGGGGGGAAGAGAGAAACTGGGTTCAGTCCGAGTACTTTCTGTGCCACCTATTGCACAAGATCATTAGTTTCTAAGAAAGCCCTTAGAATCCTCCTGAAGCAAAGGAACATACATAAGCTCTGAGTGCAATAAATCCCAATCCAAAAGGAAAAAACAACCGAGTGGTGTCTAATCACCACTTGCTTTCTACCATCTATTAAACCTAATTCCATGCTTATCTCGCTTCTCCTCCCCCTTCCTCTCCACCTTCTAGAATTCACACCAAAGTTCACTGCTGCTAAGGAATCCTCTCTTTCAGTGAAAAGACAACAAGGGCTTGCAATATAATCTAATATGCTTCACAGATATTAATATTTTAATTAAGTAAAATAGTAATAAATCACAATTAGACCATTTTTTAAATTCTACAACAGTTTAATAATTAAGTGTGTGAAAATGAAGTGCTAGTGGTTATAAACCCACACATAAAAACCTACCAAACACTCAAGTTTCATAACTCATGCTCTACTTTTTTAAAAACAGATCATTTTGCTACCACCAGATGACCTTTGTTCTAAGAAACGCAATGCAGTAAGTTTTGGGAAAGATTATTTACTGCTGAACACCCAATCAAAATAAGAGAAAACAAGTGACGCCCTCCAAATGAGGATCAGACTATCGGCAGTACAACTACAAGCTTTCCTCCCCCAATGGGCACAGAGCCAAGAATAGAGGAATTCCATTCACAATACACTTTACAGAACCGAAAAAAATCTTGAAACTACAGAGCAACTAAGGCGTCCATTCTGTACCAATGTGCTTGTCTGCTCAGTGTTGAGGCGAATTAAAAACATGGAAAGAAAGGCTCACAATACACCCACACAGACTTGGCTTTGGGCCCCTAGAAGGCATTCTTTTTTCCTCCCCACCACCCACACCACTGCCAGTTCTATAATGACTTAGCACAAGACACTTGCCAACTTTCAGCCAACAATAAGATACATTTCCTTAACTGAAGCCTGACCTACACCATCAATCTCTGTCAAGAGTAATGTTTGTGTTTTCAATAAATTACAACAGCCTACAACTTAATCACTAGAACTAAACACACACCAAGACATTCACAATGAAGTGTTCCTGGCTTTCTTTTCGGGTAGTAGATTGCATACACCAACATGCTTGTGTCTGGGAAAGAACAAAAACAAACACCTTTACAAGATGATCAATACACTAGTTAATTTGTTACAATAGAAACAGTGTCCAAAAAAACAAAAATCACAATCTGACTTCTCAACCAGCTGCATGATCTTTAGCCCTTAAAGATGGCAAACTTGTCAGGTCATCTCACACTGTCAAACTCACTTCATACTTCTAATATTCAACCTCCCTCATAAAGTCTCCATATGTCTATACTGCACCATCTAAATGTTTTCTAATAACATTATTGGATACTTAAAAGGGACGCCATCTATTTTAAAAAGTCTTCTTTCTGAAGATGTCCATATTACTATCACGGAAATATTAGAGGCACCTTAGAGACTAACAAATTTATTTGAGTATAAGTTTTCGTGGGCTACAGCCCACTTCATCGGATGCACAGAATGGAACACACAGAAAAAAGATATTTATACATACAGAGAACATGAAAGGGTGGAAGTAGCCATACCAACTGTAAGAGACCAATCAATTGAGATGAGCTATCACCACATCAGCCACACCATCAGGGGCTCGTTCACTTGCACATCTACCAACATGATATATGCCATCATGTGCCAGCAATGCCCCTCTGCCATATACATTGGCCAAACCGGACAATCTCTATGCAAAAGAATAAATGGACACAAATCTGACATCAGGAATCATAACATTCAAAAACCAGTGGGAGAACACTTCAACCTCTCTAACCACTCAGTGATAGACTTGAAAGTGGCAATTTTGCAACAAAAAAAACTTCAAAAACAGACTCCAAAGAGAGACTGCTGAACTTGAATTAATATGCAAATGAGATACAATTAACTTAGGTTTAAACAGAGACTGGGAATGGTTGGGTCATTACACTAATTGAATCTATTTTCCCATGTTAAGTATCCTCACACCTTCTATGGGTCATCTCGATTATCACTTCAAAAGTTTTTTTTCCTCCTGCTGATGATAGCTCATCTCAATTGATTGGCCTATACTTCCACCCTTTCATGTTCTCTGTATGTATAAATATCTTCTGTGTGTTCCATTCTATGCATCCGATGAAGTGGGCTGTAGCCCACGAAAGCTTATGCTCAAATAAATTTGTTATTTTAAACAAGTACTCCTGTTCTTTCTGCGGATACAGACTAACACCGCTGTTACTCTGAAATCTGACATAGAGACAATTATTTTTCCTGGTTTGTTTACTGCATACCCATTCAGTTACGTGACTACACCAGGGCAGTCAATCTGCTTGGCTGTCTGTACAAGTATGCTACAACAGGGGCAAGAAAAGCCTTTTTAAAAATGCTATTGTAAAACCTGCAGAGGGCCTCAAAGGCAAGTGTAGGAACTGAGGCTACATTTACTTCATGCTTTTGAGTTGACTAGTTTTCAAGTAGACTCTCTCTCAGGTAGTTTGATCCAAAAAATACCGGGGTGGGTGGGAGTCTCAGTTTTCAACTAGAATGCTTCCTGCAGGAAATGTCTGATTCAGAGCAAAACACACTTTGGCTAATGTGAACTAGTAATAAGAATTCACTGAACTACTTGGTTCCTGCTTAATCATGAAAGGATCAGACACAAAAAGGACAAGGAAGAGCTGCATATATTAGGAAGAGAGGGAGTCACAGAGTAGCATTTGTGCTTTCTTCCAAGTTGGTAATTCAGATGCCTAAAAAACACATAGGTCTTACTAGTCACCTTATGAATTATAAAGAATACTTTTTAATAGCAATTACATCTCTCAGCCAGTGCACTCCAGAGGAATTACAGCACATCTCAGATTGTTAAATCGATTCAGCCTCAAGCTCGTACCTTATAGCACCACTGAAGTACTCAAGTACAAAGGAATGCACTTTTTATTGTATATTTGAACCAACAGATCTCCTGGTTAAAAAATAACAGAATGCTGAACTTCCAGAGACCCACAAGATTTCCAGAAGAATCATTTCAGCATTTATTCTTTCAGCTGTAAATTCGGGAGGCAGACAGATATTTGACTTCAATATTTTGTTTAAGAGTACTTAGATACTTTGCTATTATACTTTGAAGCAGAACATGACAACAGGCAGAAGACCTATTGGCTGGGAGACTCAATGTGTTGGTTTAGAGGATTATCATACCACCACAAGCTTGTGAAAGCTTTTGTTCAGCAATAGACTGGCAAAGTGAAGATAAAATAAGCTTATAGATTTGTTCAACTTCAACATGCTGCCATTCTATTGTAGCATTTGGAATTTCAGACATTTAAAAAACATTTTATGCTCATTAAGGTTAAAACTAACAGCTCTGCAAACTGAAATCCTACAGTCACAGACAACCTATTGCACAGACACCTGATGCAGCATGTTACTTCATTAATACAGTCAACATGATCTGGAGATTAATTTCTGTTGGCAAGAGGTAATTTACTTAACATGAGTTAAGCTCTGTTTCTTCTCCGTGCAGCCCAACTTCAGTATACATTTTCTGATGTAGACTACGTCCAAGAGGAACTGATCCTAGATCAAAACATTTTGTTTAATACTAGAAACTGAGGGCTGAATACAGTTTTAAAAATTGATTTCTCTTGCAGTCAAGGGATGACAGACTTTTAGTTGTTGAACTGACCTAAAGTCAGGTTTTAAGATCAACATACTCAGAAAAGCAACATCCCCAACATCAGCACATTCTACACTCGCACAGCTGTACATAGGCTGTATATCCAACGCATCACTCATCACCATAACATTAAGAAAAATCTACAACCCAGAAAGTTAAGCTTGAATTACTAGCACTTCTGCCCCACTCAAGTCCAAACAACGGATACATTATCTTTTTTTGGAATGTTACCATTTCTAGCCAGTGGCTCATGTGGCCCCCCTGGGGAAAAAAAACAAAACAAAAAAAACAGTCATACCCCAACTTTAATATCATTTGGACCACAAAGTAATCTGTATTATTAATTCAGAACAATAGTACCCTGCAGTCTACCACAAGGAAAGAGCTGTTAGGATGATCAGAGGTTTCCTCATGTCTCACTAGATTAGGGCAGGTTTCAGAGTAGCAGCCGTGTTAGTCTGTATCCGCAAAAAGAACAGGAGTACTTGTGCCACCTTAGAGACTAACCTCTTAGAGACCTGTTCTTTTTGCGGATACAGACTAACACGGCTGCTACTCTGAAACCTGTCATTATGCAAGGCACTGCATTCAGCTGTATGGAGTGGAAATCCATTTAAACTTGTTAGTCTCTAAGGTGCCACAAGTACTTCTGTTCTTTTTGTAGATTAGAGCAGTTCTCAAACTTCATTGCACTACGACCCCTTTCTGGCAAAAAAAAGTTACTACATGACCTGAGGAGGGGCGGGGACTAAAGTTTGAGGCCACCCAAGCCCCACCAGCTCAGGGTGAGGGGGCGGGACCCAAGCCCCAGGGTGTGGGAGCCAAAGTCCAAGGGCTTCAGACCCAGGTGGGGAGGGGGGCGGGCGGCGCTATAACCTGAGCCCTGCCACTCAGGGCTGAAGCCCTCTGGCTTTGACTTCAGCCTCAGGACTGTGGCTCGGGCTTTGGCCCCAGGTGATGGGGTTTGGGCTTTGCCTTCAGCCCCGGGCCACAGCAAGTCTAATACCAGTTCTGGCAACCCCATTAAAAAGGGCTTGCAACCCACTTTGGGATCCCGACCCAAAGTTTGAAAACCCCTGGATTAGAAGATATCTAACATTCAGTTGTTTGCATGCACCACGGAGCCAACTGTAAGAAAAAGAACATTCAGAAGTCACAGCAATATGCTTGTGGTTCTACTCGGCTTCAGATGGTCAAAGCTGTTCCCAAAGGAGAGTAGGCAGGGCACTTCAAAGTCATAGCAGATTAATTGTTCCCATGGCTTTACTTGCCAATGACAGCAGGAAGCACTGAAGCAGTGTTGGCATGAGTATGCAAGACAGCTTTATCATGATAGCGGTTTACTGAAACTCTCCATAGTCTTGATAGAGCTGCATTTTAGGCGATAGGAGGTTTTGAGGCAGAATTACAATGAATGGCTCAGAGCCACTGGAAAATACCCTAAATATTGAGAGGAGAAAGTGGGGAGAGAGAGTGCATTCTCGGTCTTCATCCCTCTCTCTCCCTATTACAAGAATTACAGTCACAGGTTTTTGTTTGCAGCTAGGTACATTATACTATGATCTCATGTCAAAGTTTATCTGTAAACATTCCTGGATGTGACAAAGTCCCAATTTAAAAAAAAAACAAAAACAAAACAAACATCTAGTGGTGACTAAACACCACACTGAGCATATACAGTATTTGAAGACAAAAAGGTTCCATTTCAGACACTGCATTACTTTCACTCAGGAAAGGGTTATTTGTATGGAAATTCATTGGTAAAAACATAAGTGTGCCATTTTATATATAATTTCTTGTAAATTTCAACATTTCATAATAACCTCAAATACTCACTCTCTTTTTCTACAGATCACTAAGCAAATGACAACTCTAATGCAAATGTAAATCAACAAAACCCTTTTCAGCAAAGAACCCACTAAAGTGTAAAAAGGTAACTGTTCAGACCTAGGGTCTCTCTCACCAGCCAGCCTGGCTTTTGTTTTTCTGAGCCGTCTCTTGAAGACGCCAGTAAAGGATCATAAAGACTTTCTGGAAGGACATTCTCTACAGTATGGCAAGTAGGAAGTTCCGTTTTTAAATAGTTTGTTTAAACACAGTGTAATGTTTATGCATTTGTAAGTCTGACTGGTAAAAGATTAACCATCATTAACGTGAGCCCTGGGGTTTCTGCATAACTTTAATCATCATATTTTTCTGCTAAATTAGACAATTCACATGCACGCCCACATACCCAAACACATACACACAAATATATATACACACACACACCTAGGTGCGTACCTGTAGTCAGGCAGAGAAAAAAGCAGCCCTTCTCATTTCACATACCCACAGTCAGAGTAGTGGTTTAACTCTGAAATCCAAAGGGGCTAGAGAAGGAATTAAATAGTAAATCTGCACTGTACAAACGCGCTGGAGAGAAGACTACTTTCGTAGATCATAAGGAAGGGTTTTGGGGAGAAAGAATGATTCATGGTGAGTTCAACAAAATGTATCATGATCTACTAGACTTAACAAAACACCACAACATTGTTAGGAAGCTACTGGAAAGATGGGTCCCCAGAACTGCTAAGGTCACAGACCAAAGGAGAAGGAGAGACTAACTCTGCTGACTGGAACCCTGGAGGAAAGGGGAAAGGGGAAAGGAGAAAGGACCCCACCCACCCCACCTTGTAGCGGCTTCCCCGGTGGAAGAACATGGCCAAAAGATGCACGCACGCACCCCACTGACAGCTGGCACCGACTGCATCGAGTTGGAGGTTTTAAACCCAAACTTATTGGAAAATCGCCGGCCGTATGAAAGGGGAGCTCAACTGTTGTAACCAGGCTGCAAGCAGGGTTTTGCATTTCCCCTATTCCCAAGACTAGGAGATGAGCCGATTAACTCCCCCCACTCCTCCCCGAGAAGGGTAACGGGGATGGGGGGGGGGGCTCACAGTGGGAGAAGAGAAAACAAGCATCAAGCCGAAGGCGGGTCCCCCCCAGCAGCACGCCAAGGGGGCACAGCCACCGCTCACTGCCCTTACCAGGTCCTGGGGCTGGGCTGGTCTCGCCGCGCTCCGGCTGCCGGGGTGGGACGCTCCCTCGCCTGACCCGCGCGAAGTGAAGCGCTCGCTGCTGCTGCTGCTCGGCGGCGGCCGCGGTCCCCGGAGCCGGGGCTCCGCTTCGGGCTGCGAACAGAGAAAGGCGGCGAGGAGCGAAAGAGGAAACGAGCCGCCGGCTCCTGGCAGGGGGAGGGAGCGGCAGCCGCCCTGGGACCCGCGGGGAGACTGAACTTCGCAGCCGCCGGAGGAGGGACGCTGGCCTGGCGGAGGCGGGTTGGCCAGAGCGGCGCTCTCCGCGCGGTCACTGACACTGCCCCATGCTGCGCCCCGCGCTGCCGCGGCGCAAACTCCGCGCTGGTCGCTGCCCCCGAACCCCCACTGGGCGCGACGGCCTATTGGCTCCGGGAGCGGACCAACTGCGGGCAGGGGGGCGGCGCCGTCGGGCCCGCCCCGCGCACCCGCCCCTCTTTGCAGGGGAGCCGCGGGGGGCGCTGGCGGCCCGGGGAGCAGCCGGTGCCTGCTACAGCAGGAACCCGTTGGTCTCTCCCTCCCCGCCCCACCACACCACGCTGTCCCCGGCAGGGCAGGAAGTACAGAGAAGTCCTGGAAAGTAGCGCGCGCTGCTGCATGCGGCGGGTTAGTGCACACACAGCTGCCCCCAGACGCCACGAGCCCGGCCCGAGCAGCGCTGAGTCCTCAGCACACGTACTAACACCCAACCCCCTTTTCAGAGTTCTGGCCTACCACCTGGGGAACCGAAACAAAGCCACGTGACCTATACATTCAATCAAAAAGAACCACAAGTCTTAAATTTCCGATCTTTCTGAGTAGTCACAAACAGCCCATGAGCAAGAATTATTCGCAGAAAATTACTTTGTCATTGTGACCAAGTTTGAATAAAGGGCAAACGAGAAAATTGTTAACTGCTCCCAGATCATTTGCAACAGAAAAGGACGCTACATTTTTGGAATAAGACCTTGGTTATTAGTTATTTCCTCAGCTCTATCCTCTGTCTTCTCTGTAACATATGAGAATGGGAGCTTTGTTTTCACTGTGCATATGTTACTAGGACACTTGAATCCTGCATCTGAATGCTAAGATCAATAGGTAAGCATGGGCATTCCCATTGTATGCACATAAGTGCCAGTTTGAGCATCCTATTGCAAGATCTTATTGTCCTATTAAAGTATCTGCATTTGGAAAATTGGACCCAGTGGGTGTATTTAGCCTACTTGAACATTTTTTAAATGACATACCTGCATTAACTGCATCCTTAATACTCTCGTATAATGGTGCAGTGCAATACACAAACCACAGTGCTTTAACTGCTTTTGTATCTCACCTTTATTTTGATTTTTGTCTTCTGCTTCTTCATTTTATTTCTATAGTGGGAAGAAAGAGAAGTCGAGAC
Organism: Malaclemys terrapin pileata; assembly: GCF_027887155.1. Classification (NCBI taxonomy): domain Eukaryota; kingdom Metazoa; phylum Chordata; order Testudines; family Emydidae; genus Malaclemys; species Malaclemys terrapin. The sequence continues at coordinate 178,275,608 of NC_071507.1, read as the reverse complement.
TAAATTAAACTCATCTATCTCCTTCAAACTATATATTGAATTTGATTAAGCATCAGACAACAGAAGCAGGTTCATACAGTGTTTAAACCAAATGATTCATGCAAATTAAAGTGTGTGTGTGTGTGAGAGAGAGAGAGATGCAATGCACGGTTATTTCTACTCCAGAAACATCTACTGTAATTACCTGTACTTCAGTAACAGTATTAAGACTCCTGTTAATGAATGTGATAGCACTACCTGCCCTCCTATCTTTAGAAATGACTAACTCAGGATATTAAAGGGATATGTACCTTTTAAATGATTCACTTCACATTAGAGCCATTTGCCTGCCACTGGTGAGCTTTTAGTAGCACCAGGCTACATCCGAAGAAGTGAGGTTTTTACTCACGAAAGCTTATGCCCAAATAAATCTGTTAGTCTTTAAGGTGCCACCAGACTCCTTGTTGTTTTTGTAGATACAGACTAACACGGCTACCCCCTGATACTTGACACCAGGCTTGGCTGTAATTTAGCAGTGTGTGTTTAATCAAAACCAGAGTTTGTATGATGGTCTTAAGCATTAATGCTTAAACAATTGCTTTTAACAATACCAGAAAAGAAAGGATGAAACTGATGGTTAGGATTAGAGTGCTTAGACCATTTCCCCTGTTTGCCTAATAAGCCCCATCACAGCTCTTGCAACTAAGGCGATCAGTCAGCAAGGGCCTCTTTGCCTCACTGCCTTGGAGTTTTAAGTCCCAATGACTTCAGTGGAGGTACTTCTGAGAGCCAGGAAAGCAGGATTTGGTCCTTAGTTGGTGCATTAGAAAAAAGCCCTCTGAGTCTGATCTTGCTCCCGCCGTAGAATGAGAATGGAAGCAACCCTTTGAACTTTAGAAAGAAGACTAATCTAAGGTCTGATCTTGTAGTCCTTAGTCAAACGGCACAATTGAGCACTATCGCACCAATCCTGCAAATTATTCTGCATAGTGAGGATGCTAGTGGCAGAGAATCTGCAATCCTGAGAGCATCCCTATGCCAGAAGCTCCCTGGTATCTAGCAGAGAGTTTCTGTTGGCCTGACCAGCTCTGTGTACCCCAACTCCCAGTTGTTATATCTGTCTCTAAAAGGTGTCATGTAATATGTCATTGGAAGACTAATAACTCAGTGATCATTAATATTCTTGCGTGATGTATGTATGGTCAATCCACAAAGATTTATATGGATATACTGGAATTATGACTAATATGTTTAAACCAGACATGTCAGGGAGAGCTGATAAGCATTTTTTTTTCCAGACAAGAGAATGTGGTTCCGTTGACCAAAGCAATGAAAACCACATTTGCATGCCAGGCTAAAAAAGCCATCAGGAGAGCAAGTGGGAGAAAAGTGATCACTTAACCTCAACGGGGGATGGAGACTTCACCCTAGGAAGTCTTCCTGACTCCTGAAGCAGGGTCAATGAACTTTGAGAGAGAGAGTTTTCAAAGATTTACTGGACTATAAAGAGAGGGGCAGAGAACCCCTAAGTGATCTTTCACCTAAGGAGACAAGGAAAACCAGTGCCTTGGCCTCTATGGGAATCCTAACTAAGAAGTAATCAGCCACAGTTGGAAAATGAAGATTGATGAGGAAACTACCTTGAACAAGGAATGTAACTTGCTGGAGTTAAGTGTTAGTTTTAGAAGTATAATTTTACCTTTTTGTGTAACCATGTCTGTCCTATCTTTTTGACCATATAAATTTGTTTGACTTTTTATCTAAACCAAGCCATGCTGTGACTGAACAGAAGTGAATGTTCACTCCAGTCAAGATAACAAGCTGCTAATTCTGTCTCTTTAAAGGAGCAGCACACTTAATTAGGAGAAAGTTGGACACTTCAGGGAGACAGTTTGGTGGAAATTTGGGACTGGGGGATGTTGGGGCAAACAGAAACTGGGCGGTGGAAGCCAGTAGGTGACCTTCATGCATGTCTGTTGGATGGCTGTGTTCAGGCTGTGAGCCACGGCAGTGTAGCATTTAAGGCATCCAGACAACCCATCACTGGTCTAGGTTGAACCACAAAAACTTTGTGGAGGAAGCCACCTGCATGGAATAGCTTGTAGGATCAGAGCCTAAGTTATTTCATGTGAGGTGTGTAGGGCAGTTACATTGATTTATGTAGGTACTACTTTATCAATCATCTTAAAATGAACAATGTGGCAATTGAAGAAACCTTGTAATTATTTTTTTCATCCTGCTTTAATCTTGCTTTTGCAAATCTCTTGCCAAAAGTCACTTGAGGGGATTTCAAATGAATTACAGTAATAAAGTCAGAAGCATCAGAAGGGTAGCCGTGTTAGTCTGAATCTGTAAAAAGCAACAGAGGGTCCTGTGGCACCTTTGAGACTAACAGAAGTATTGGGAGCATAAGCTTTCGTGGGTAAGAACCTCACTTCTTCAGATGCAAGTCAGAAGCATGTGTCTTTGATGGCAATGTTTTGGGAAATCTAAGGCCAGTTTGTCTACACAGGACTGTTTCCTTCCAAAAGCTGGCTGCATGTCTGTAAGTTGCAACAAATCTGTCCTTTTGGTATCAGATGCTAATGATTGAATCTTTGCCTGTGGCACTTCAGCACCTCGGTGCTCTCATGCTCTGCAATGCCAGCCAGGGCGCAGAAAGCAAACACACCTGAGAAATGCCAGCTGCACAAGTTGCTGTCAGCTACAGTACAGACAATTCATGTCACTTCAACAGAAAGAACTAATATCTTGTTTACATTGAAACAAATGCATATTTCTTTTTTCCAATTGTCTGCATTACAGGTCTGCAAAGTCATCTTAGTCCTCCTGTCCAAGCAAGACTGCTCCCTGCAGTATTTTCTAGTGTGCTGTCCAGTCCAGCTTTAAATGATCTAGCAGAAAGGGGTTTCTGCTACTTCCCTTCAGAGTCTCTCTCTCTCTCTCTCTAGTTTTGAATACATAGAGAGCAAATAAGTAAAATGTGCATGTGACATATAAAATGAACTGCACATTTTTTTAAAATACTGTTTAATGTGCTCTTCTTTTCCCACCACCCCCATTACTTGCTATGCTTGTGACTGTACCGATAACACAAGATTGATGTTTATTGCAAAACTATAACAAGCAGTGGCAATACCCTGTCACTGCATGATTGCTCTTTTTTCTGTCTGGGTGGTGCCTCTCTCCCCCGGCAAGGAAGAGTGAATTCTAAGAGCCGTCACAATATTGTGGTGATTGGAAACAAGCCTGAAAATACCAGATGTGAATCTGCACAGCTGGACAGAGAAAAAAATGTGCACTTCAGTTTCTATGATGTTATTAAGGTTGCCCCAGGGGTACCACAGTATCTATGTGTGACTAAGCATATGAACAGTGAAAGTCATAATGCGCATTTACATATAGAAACATGTATTTTGTATCTTTTTTAGATCAATGAAAGAAAGGACTAAAGCAGCATAAAGGAAACTTGGCTGCACAAAATGATTTTTCTTAGAGAACAGAGTGATCAAGTGCATAAATACAAAAAGCTAGGTCTGAATAAAGCTGACAAAGGCAAGGAAATTCTAGATTAAAAACGCACTTTTTCACTTTTAATTCCTCTGCCTGCTTATTGCATGGATCTCCAAACTGATTTTATAGAGCACATGTGCTTCAATAAATACAGTAGGCACAAAAGTTAGTTAATGTTTTCAGATAAGATTTGGTATGAAGCTTTCTTAGGTTTGAATATAGGAAAATCCTGTAAAAACAGATTACACCCTATTTCCCTCTGAAATGTTGTTGTGCATGGGATTAGGTTTAGTAGTTTTACAAGCCACTTATGTCACTTTGTTTGCCAGAATTTGTCATAAAACCCCCCCCAAAAAATACTAGATAGCATTTTAGCTATGCCCATAAAAAGTCCTACTAACATGAACTGGATTTGTCATGCTATTCAAGGTCTGCGTACACTACCCTTAGTTACATACATCTCATTGTCACAACGCCAGTCGAGTGCCACTCACCAGTCTGCTGTGAGGGGATCTAACCACTGGATCTGGTGAGCTTTAAGCCTCTGGCATCTAAACAGAATCCATGCCCTGCTCCTCACTGCGGATCCCTAGGCATACGCTAGGGGAGCACCTCCTCCTGAGAGCTGAAACCTCCCAGACCAACTGCCTAGACCCTGGGCTAGTACTGACCCCTTCAACTCCCCATAGCTTAAACACACACTCTCCCAGAACTCCAGCCACCTGGGTGTACTGGGTCCACAAGTTAGCTGTCAGGAGATCAGGTCACAGGCAATCAGACCTAGTGCTCAGAATGGGAGTCAGGCCTAGTGCTCAAAGTCCAAATGCCAAAGGTTGAGACAGGACCAGAACCAGGAAGTAGGGACGAAGGTCAGAATCCGAGACAAAGTCTGAGTGGCAGAGCCAAGGATCAAGACAGAGTTGGAGCCAGGAATCAGAGCAGAGGGTCAGAACCGGATTACCAGGAGCCAGGGAAGGCAGGAGCAAGGCTGGGAACAAACGGGATCTGGGTTGGAGCTGTGGAGGAGCAGAGCAGGGCTTGGTGAGAGACAAGCACGGGGAGGCAGACAGTCCAGGTGCAGGTGTGTTGAGCAGCCAGCAAGCTATGGCTGCTGCAGAACTTAAGAACCAGCCTGCTCACTTCCTTAGCCAGTCTGGGAGGGTGGCCTGTCAAGCAGCCCCGCTGGTTCATTAGGGTCTAAGGAGTACTGAGCAGAGGCAGCTGCAGGCCTTACTCCTGACATTAACTCTTCAAGGGCATGACAGATGTGACAGACTGCACAGGATTCTAAGACACCAGTGCTCTTTACTATTACAAGAAATACACAGATATATACAAAAATAATAAATCCTACATGTGTTTCCTCACCACTCCAAAGCATTCTTTGGGCTGCGCTCAAAGTCCTCCAGGCCATTCATGGTCTTTCTGCAACAGCACTTGTCTTGTCTTTTCAATCCTGGAGCCCCGTTTGCTTTTTCTGACCTTTGTTAGTCCTGCAGCTAAACCAGACCCCCTCAAAAGCATACAACCCGAGTACAGTAAAGGTTAACTACAGTCCAGTCTGGGAGGGATGTGCTTAAAGTATCTAGTCTGGGAGGGATATGCTTAAAGTCTTGACAGTTACGATGGATAGACAGAAGCATTCCGTGGAACAGCAATTTTCATAAGAACAGCTTCATACTATCTTCTCAAATTCACAAGATTCCCCTGAAGGTCACACTCCTCTTGCAGTTGGATCGGTACAGGTGGACCCTTACCGCTGTGCAGATTGACATGAAGGGTCTGCCGGCATGGATCTAATTGCAGTGTGCAGGCCCTAGTATGTACCATCTTGGAAATTCTGCCCTGCTGTTTCCAGACCAAGTAGCAGATTTTTCAAAATACACATGTAATGCATAGCCATTCATACCCGTGAATAACTCTTGGGCCTGCAGGATGGAATGGGGAGAAAGCTGAACATCAACATGCAATAGTTGCTTTTCATTTGTGCCACAATCCCTTCTTAAATACAGATGACTTGACAATTTCAATGTATGTTCAACATACCAAGACAGATTTTGTAGAGAAGGGTTCAAAAACTTCGTGATGACCACTGATCAGGAAACAGAATTTTCATCCAGTGGAAAACCAACATTTTGAAATTTCTTTCCGTTTCAAATCACGACAGAAAATTGAAATATTTCATGGGATGAAAAATTCCAAAAAGTTTCTAAATGACCATTGACATTATGAAACAAAACTTTTCATTCTGATTCTTTCAATCCGAAAATTGAAAATTTCTCCCCTGCAGAATTTTGACAAAAGCCACATTTGCACCTAGAAACAATTTTAGTGCAAAATATTTCAGCCAGCTCTACTTGTGATATATGGTCCATGCAATGATCTCATGCAGAGTCACTGGGCAAAGGTTCGCTTTTTGGAGAGAAGAGATGTCCTTCAGGAATCACTTCCCCTTCCCCAAGGCCATATGCCACTGACTTTCTCTTTACCTAACAGGTACAACTTTGAGTGTTATCCACAGGAATAACTCAAAATACACCCTCAGCCTCTGCAAGGCTCCCCGAGACGCAGCTAGCCCAGGGAACTAGGGAAACAGACTAGATCAGGAAGACAATGTGATCTAGTGGATAGGGCACTGAACTAGGACTAAAGGACTAGAACTAAGCAGCAGACTCCCAGTTGAGATTGAACATAAGGCGTACGTTTGTAATTATGAGAGTAATTACCCATTGGAACAATTTACCAAGGGTCTTTGTGGCTCCTCCATCAATGACAACTCTTAAATCAAGATTGGCTGTTTTTCTAAAAGATAGGCTCTAGGAGTTACGTTGGGGAAGTTCGATGGCCTGTGTTATGCAGGCGGTCAGACTAGATGATCACAGTGGTCCCTTCTGGCTTTGGGAATCTATCAGACCTGGGTTTTATTCCCAGCTCAGCCACTGATATGGTGAGCAACCTTGGGCAAGTAATTCAGTTGCTCTCTCTGCACCTTTTTCTGCTCCCACCATTTTCTCCTCTCTTGTCTATTTTGACTGTAAGTGCTACTAAATCAAAATAATACATCCCCACATAGACTTTGCAAGCCTTCTTATTTTTAAAAAACCATTTTGAGCAATGCAAGGATTTCCAAACAGGCCATAGTACTTCCAAAACAGTAGTGGCAAAAGATACAAACTTGACTCCTATTGGGGTGGGGTTTTTTTTTTTTTGTTTGTTTTTTTTAAAGTATTACACTCAACCTGTATATCAGGTTTCTGCTCAGGAAAGACTGCCTACACCCATAAAAGAGGACTTGCTGCTCTTGCGAAATCTTGCAGGGTTTTTGTTTTGTTTTTTTAAAGGTCAATGAATTTTACAAGAATAGTGACAGGGAATTTGGAACACTTTCCACATGATGATCTGGGCCCCAATCCTGCAAGTTGCCTTTGCAGTTGGGCTCTTGTGCCTGTATGAAGCCCCACTGGAGCTCTGTGTAGGTGAAGGAGTCTGCTCATATGGAGATTCTTGGAGGATCAGGGTCTACAGCTCAATTCTGCAACTCATCTGGATCATTACTGACTACAACTGAGCTCTGCATGGGGCCGGTTATTTATTGTAATGGACTGTGGGTCTTGAGCCTAAAGTATGGGGTGCTTTATTATACCTAAACCAACATATAATATTTTTAAGAAGTTAGATTAAATTCTGCCCAAACATGGCAGCTATGGAGAGCTCTTGTCTTGCTCCTGTTGGTAATTAAGGAAATGAAAATCACAGGGGAGGAAATTAAAAATACCAATTAAAAATATTTTAAAGACAAAAAAGTTAGTAATTTTTAAAAGGAGGGTTATTGCAGAAAAGAGTATTTAAGTAAGATGTTAAAAATAACTCAGCACATTGTTGGCATTTAGCAAATACTACAAGCTAATCATTAAATTAGGATTATGATTAAAATGTTTAAATATCATCTGACTTCATTGCAGTGGGAGCAGAGAGTTGGGAGCAGTCCCCTTGTCACAGCAGCAAGGCCTCAGTTCTGCAAACTGCAAAGCTCTCTGGCTCCAGTCCAGCAAAGCACAAAGAATGTGCTTACCTTCAAGCACATGAATAGTCTCATTTAAGTCTTTACTAGGAAGAAAACTGCATTCTCACCTGGTGTTACCTAACACAAGATACCTATCATGTGATACAATCCCAGTGAAGTCAAGGCAGTTGTAGTTTTAACTTGAGTTCGCAGGTTAGTGTAAACGCTAGGCTCCCCCTTAGTCTTTATTTTAATCCACTTGCACATGTGAAAACGTTTTCTTTACTAGGATTGTACTACATATAAACTAGCACAAGGCAAAACCACACCTTTTTCCTCTAGCCCAATGAGATAAGTATTAGCTTAATTTTAAGCACACCACTAAAGTGCTTTGCTGGATTTGGGCCAGTTTCTAGGACCAAGCCCTAAATCAGGCACAGAAGCTACTTTATAGGCTAAGGCCACCTGGTGCTGCCCAGCCTGTCATAGAATCATAGAATCATAGAATATCAGGGTTGGAAGGGACCTCAAGAGGTCATCTAGTCCAACCCCCTGCTCAAAGCAGGACCAATTCCCAACTAAATCATCCCAGCCAGGGCTTTGTCAAGCCGGGCCTTAAAAACCTCCAAGGAAGGAGACTCCACCACCTCCCTAGGTAATCCATTCCAGTGTTTCACCACCCACTGTCTGTGTAGCTTGCCATTTTTCCTAGCATGACCAGATTTTCAGAGAGAAAAACTGGGCCTAATAGTAGCAGGAGAGGAAGGCAGTTCAGAGACTGTTTATTAGAGCTAGGCAGAGACCAGATTTTCTGATGTGTGAGAAATTCCAGGATTTCAAAACGGGACAAAAACAAAACATTTCAAGAGTTCCCACGAAATGGAAGTCTAAAAACAAATGAACAAACAAACCAAAATCTTGATCCAGGTTAATCAAAACGTTTCATTTCAGTAAAAAGCAAAACATTTTGTTCCAATGTCAAACTTAATATAAATATAAACAAACTATATAAAAATCCAATAATTTAGTTTCAAAAGGTTGTTTTGAAACAAAACAAAATTAAAATGTTCTGAAAATCTTGAAACAAGATGCTCTGACGTTATCAAAATACTTCGTTTCAGTTGTTTTCTAAATGAAAGTTAATCAAAACGTGACACTTTCTGAATGTTCTGATTTTCCATCTCAGAATCATTTTGATGAAGAATTTCTGACCTGCTCTACTGACCATGTTGGGGAGCCTGAGGAGGTGCATGCACTAGAGGCATTTGGCACCTGGGAAGGTGAGAAACAGAGAGCTCAATGGTTGGCCTTGCGGGGAATGTAGAAGACAGGGATAACAACAAGTGGCAGGCTTCGCAGGTGTAGGTCTTTGGGGCGCACACGTGCTTAGCCAAGCTGTGATCAGCTTCACTGATTCAGCAGGCCAGCTGCAGCTTCTGTTCACCACCCTGGACTTGGTGGGTGGGCAGGAAGGTTAGTGATGCAGTGGAGCCAGAATGCCATTCTGGGACTATTAAGCAACAGCAGTGTTGTAACTGAGCCAAAAGGGGGCCTGGTCCCAGTATTCTGTCATCCTTGAGTGCTGGGGTGGATGCACTAACCCACGAGGAGCAGCACGTTGCGGGCTTGGCCTCACAACACTCCAGAGTGAAGAATAGCGCTCCCACTGCAGCCAGAAGAGGTACACGGTGACCTCGCACCAGTTCCCTTCCAAGCAGGACAGGGGGCTTGGTGGCTCCTTCGCACTGATGTAGTGTCAAGGCAAGGTTGTAAGCAGCCACACCTAGTAGTCAGAGCCAGAGTCCACAGTCATGAGACAGGAGTCAATGGTCAGCTGGAACAGGATAGCTGGAGGATTTCAGAAGCATGAGACAAATTGGCGATCAGAACTATGAGTCAGGAACCAGAATCAGGCCAGGTCAGGATACCAAGAAGCCAATTTCTTTCTCTTGAGAGTTAGGAAGGAACTTTGCCTGGGGGCAGGTTATCCCATAACTAGCTATTGCAGGATTTCTTGGACCTTTCTCAAGCATATGGTACTGGCTATGGTTACAAGACAGGATACTGGACTAAAGGGCACTGGAGGCTGATTTCTCAGGCCAATTCTTATGTTTATGAAAGCAGTATCAAACATTAACTGACAGAGGCAAAGCCTTGCAAACAGGACCATTCCTAGTATTCAGGGGTGCAATGTCACCCTCTTTCTTATCAGATGTAGTTCAATTCAGGCAGAGAGAATAGGATTAAAAAAAAAAACAACCCACAATAACATGAGAAAAAGTCATCATACCAGCATCTCAGACCAAATGTGGCACTGCCTGCATTCCCATCAACATCCCACCAGTGTTCTGGCAAGACACCTAGATCAAGCAGGCACCAGACAGTGGGTGTAGTTTCCGCTGATATGCCCCACAGTGTTTGAGGCAAACACTACCAACCGCATATTTATTTTTGTCCCAACAGCACTTCAAATGCCCACAGTCTTAAATGCAAATCCTGCTAGATTCTTAACATTATCAGTGATACCAGGAGTCCTATTTTATATCAAATAACATCCAAACCAGTTAGAGAAATCCCTTATCCAGTGATTTGTGTGTCTGTATTTTGTCATCTCTGTCTGATTTAGACTGTAAGCTCCTTTGGGCACCATCCATGGTTTCCCTTCTGTTTGTGCATGCTGGAAGATAGTAATAAATAATAGTAAAGGGCACCAGATGAGTTTCTGGATATTTAAAAGTGCTTGTCTCCATTACTTTTGTTATATAAACTGTTGGACATCAATCTTTTTGTATCTTCTTAATTAAGTTTAGGTTTTAATATCTGCTGTAAGTCTCAAATACGAAGGAGAACTTCTTGTTATCCCTGCATAGAAGAGTTCACAAGCACAGTATCACTGAGCAAAAGAGCAAGAGCCCTAGAGCGGTTACATGTGTCAACCACAGAAGTGCTATGGGGTGTTACAGCGCCGACCGGACTGGAACGTACGGCTGCAAGACTTCTTCACCAGCGACAAAGGACAGGAATATGATGCACCTAAAATCTAAAAAGGCCCGCACATTTCCCAGAGTCACTACCCTTGATAACAGAACATCAATGATTGCATGGGCTACTTGGATCACAGCAGCCCCCACAGTAGACTTGCCCACAACAGCAGCGGTGACGGTGAGCTGAGCGGGCTCCATGCTTGCTGTGGTATGGCGTCTGCATGGGCAGCCCAGGAAAAAAGGCACAAAACGATTGTCTGCCGTTGCTTTAACGGAGGGAGGGGCGACTGACGACATGTACCCAAAACCACCCGCAACAATGTTTTTGCCCAATCAGGCATTGGGAGCTTAACCCAGAATTCCAATGGGCGGCGGAGACTGCGGGAACTGTGGGATAGCTACCCACAGTGCACCGCTCCATAAGCCGATGCTAGCCACAGTAATGAGGATGCAGTCCGCTGACTTAATGCGCTTAGTATGGACATAGGCAATTGACTGTATAAAATCGATTTCTAAAAATCGACTTCTATGAAATCTACCTAATTTCGTAGTGTAGACATACCCTTAGGAACTGAGATTTCAAATGGCTCACAAAGGATTTTGAAAGGACATCAGAGCAGAAAACGCTGGGCACGAAGTGTGTAATATTAAAGAAAAAAAATCACTTCCTTTTCACTCTGAAGTATCGGTGTGTGCAGACATTCCACTTTACATTAGTTATATACATTAGTGTCCATAAAAGCCAGTGGGAAAAGCTGCTGAGCGCATCCATGGCTCTGAATAATTAATTGCCAGGACTATAAAAAACTGTAAAATGATGACACTTCAAAAAATCCAATTTTAGGATAATTATAGAACAAGTTGGGAGAACACTTGGACTCAAGACAGATCTATTAGTAGGACAGTTAGGCACAATGGGACAAGTTCATCCCTGGCATAACTCCATTGGTTTCAACAGAGCTGCTCCAGGGATGGGTTAAGCCCGATTAGAGAAAGCAGACCCTTCAGTTAGAGTGATGTAGTGAGTAGAAAGCTAAAACAGCATATCTTGTTATAGAAAATGTGAAAAAATTGAGTGAGGTTATTCCATGATGGCATTTATGCCCCAGGTGCAAATACTGAGTGATATTTTCTTTAACACCGTGTTCTAACAGCATTTTAATTCTCAACTCACCCTTTCTCATCTCGTGTCCTGTGTTACCAACTCCCAATTTCATTGCAAATCTCATAATACTTGGTGTTTTTCATAAAGCTCCAGCGGCTGGAACAAGGTTACTGCCTGAGAATCTCAGCCGTCATTAAAAAAATCAAATGGAAGTTTCTAGCCCACACTGTTGCAGTCAAAAGCTTGAAAATATGAACTCTAAATGCTCCAACATCAGAAGGCAAACAGAAGAAATTCAAAATGATTAAAAAAAAATCTCATGATTTTTAAGCCACTATCAGTATTGTTTTGGGGGGGGGGGAGTAGAGAGGCTGATATATTTGGCAATATACTGCATGCCTAATTTAAACCATAAGCTCAGCAAGGGAAGGACCTGTACTTTTATTTGAATACAAAGTGCCATGCACATCTATGGTTCAGTACAGATCATAGATTAGTTGCATATGTAACATTTTCTTTGTACGTATGTACCCTATGATTCATAGATTACAACAGCAGAAGGGAATACTGTGATAATCTAGTCGGACCTGAATAACACAGGCCATAGAACTTCCCCAAAATAATTGCTAGAGCAGATCTTTTAAAAAAACACCCAATCTTGATTTCAAAATTGTCAGTGATGGAGAATCCACCATGACCCTGGGTAAATTGTTCCAAGGGTTAATTATCCTCACTGTTAAAAATTTATCCCTTATTTCCAGTTTGAATTTGTCTAACTTCAATTTCCAGCCATTCAGTCATGTTATACCTTTCTCAGCAAGACTGTAGAGCCCATTATCAAATATTTGTTCTCCATGTAGATACTTAAAGACTGTAATCAAGTCACCTCATAAGCTAAATAGACAGAGCTCTTTGGGTATGTCTACACTGCAGTTAGACACCCGCAGATGACCTGTGCGAGCTGACTCAGGCTCATGGGTCTTGAGCTAAGGGGCTATTTAACTGCAGTGTAAACATACGGGCTTGGGCTACAGCCCGAGCTCTGGGACTCTCGCACCTCGCAGGGCCCTAAAGCCTGGGCTCCAGCATGAGCCCAATCATCTACACTTCAATTAAACAGCCCCTTAGCCTGAGCCCTGCAAGCCTGAGTTAGCTGGCACAGGCTAACCCTGAGTTTTTAATTGCAGTGTAGATATACCCTTTGAGTCTAGCACTATAGGACATGATTTCTAGTCCTTTAATCATTTCTGTACCCTGAACCCTCTCCGATTTAGCAATATCCTCCTTGAATTGTGGACACTAGAACTGGACACACAATTCCAGTAACAGTTCCACCAGTGCCAAATTCAGACGTAAAAATCTCTTTAATAATCTCGAGTTTCTCATTTATGCATCCAAGGATCACATTGGGAGCTCATATTCAGCCAATTATCCACTCTGACCCCCAAATCTTTGCACGATTACTGGAGGTTTGGGATGTTGGAAAGAGAAACGCACACTGTAATAAAATTGCCATAGAATCCAGAGGTGGGTAGATCCAATTGTGGAGAATGGCCCTAAAACTGTAAACCTGCTCTTATGGACTGGGATGTATGTAGTCTGGCCTACTAGTCAGAGCAGGAGTCAGGTCTAGAGGGTGGAGCAGACATCCAGGTTGGGGAACAAAGCCCAGGGTCAGCACTAGTCAACTGCCAGTTACCAGAGCCAAGGGTCAAGCCAGACTCAAAACCAGGAATAAATGCTGAGGGTCAGAGTTCAGGTGAAACACCAAATTCCAGAGCCAAGGGTCAACCCAGACTCGGGGTCAGAAGTTGGAGGCTAAGGTCTGAGCCAGGACTGGTAACTGATGACTGGAGAAGAGGCAAGGAGCAGGAGCATGGTGGGAACAGGAGTGAAGGCAGTGGTGAGGCAGGAGCCAAGCAGGAATCAGGAACAGAGTTGGGTGCAGGAGGCAGGCACAGGCATAATGCATCCACAATAGGAAATCACCACGTTGCTCAAACAAACTTCCTATGCCTCCTTCTGCCTTAAACAGTGTAGTTGGACCAATCGGTGAAGTCAGGCGATCCTCCAGTCAGGGCTCCCATGGGTGGTGCCTTGGCTGAGGCTATAATCCTACTAGCTTCTCAGCCCACCACGTTTCAGCAGACATTATGGGGAGGTCAGGATGCAGCAGTTGTCTGGGGAGTAACTATCTGTCAGACTGATGGAATCTTCTACCTGGAGCACCTCACGGATGCCAGCAGTCGGCAGCGGCACATATATTATATGAAAGGCTGTTCATATATTATATTAAAAGCAAGAGGGGCTTTGAGACATCCCCCAGGATACAATTGGAACTGTGGAATCATTGTGCCCCCTTAACTCTCCAGCCCAGGGTGTCTCTAATACTGCTCTGCTAGTGAAAAGCAGCCTCTCCAGGCTTCGCTCTCACACAGCCATCAGCATGTGAAGGGACACCCAAAGTTACGTGAATGCTCTTCCACCCACTCATGAACTGTATACAGGGAGACACCCACAAATCCCCCCAGCCTTACACCCCAGAAATGTTCATCTTAGAACCCCCTGGACAGTGTAAACTCATAACTCCATCATTTTATCAAAGAAAAGGAATATGCACCAGTCCTTGTTAACCTGAGCAGAGATTCCCCAACCACTTCAGTCAAAGCTTACGGGTTTAGATAAACTATTACAAGAAGTTATTAAGTATAGAAAGATAGATTATAAATGATGCAGGCATAAAAGGTCAGAATTGGTTACTGTCAGGACTGAGATCCCCACTTTGAACTTTAGGGTACAAATGTAGGGGCCTGCATAAAAACTTCTAAGCTTAATTACCAGCTTAGCTCTGGTTCGGCTGCCACCATTTTCAATGGATTCCCTCCCTGGGAAACCTTGAAAAACCTTCACCAAATCCCTGGTGAAAACAAATCCAACCCCTTGGATTTAAAACAAGGGGAAATTAACCATTCCCCTCCTTCCTCCCACCAACTCCTGGTGAATCAAGATCCAAAACCCCTTTGGATCTAAAACAAGGAAAAAATCAATCAGGTTCTTAAAAAGAAGGTTTTTAATTAAAGAAAAAGGTAAAAATCATCTCTGTAAAATCAGTATGGAAATCAACCTTACAGGGTAATCAAACTTAAAGAGCTCAGAGGACTCCCCTCTAGTCTCAGGTTCAAAGTACAGCAAACAAAGAGAAACACTCTAGTAAAAGGTACATTTACAAGTTGAGAAAAACAAAGGAAAACTAACACGCCTTGCCTGGCTATTTACTTACAAGTTTGAAATAGGAGAGGCTTGTTTAGAAAGATGTGGAGAACCTGGATTGATGTCTGGTCCCTCTCATTCCCGGAGAACGAACACCGTCCCAAAACAAAGAACACAAACAAAAGCCTTCCCCCCCCCAAGATTTGAAAGTATCTTGTCCCCTTATTGGTCCTTTAGGTCAGATGCCAGCCAGGTTACCTGAGCTTCTTAACCCTTTACAGGGAAAAGGATTTTGGAGTCTCTGGCCAGGAGGGATTTATAGTACTGTACACAGGACAGCTATTACCCTTCCCTTTATAGTTATGACACGCCCCCCAAATCACAGATAGTGTTGGATGTTTGGTTCCACACTGGCTGTGATTTCTTCCTGGAGTTCTAGGAGAAAACAGAGTTAATAAGACACATGTACCTTTAGACATACTACTGATTATATAAAAACTAACAATATGTTTCATTCCAAGAACAATTGTTAATCAGTTAACTCTGGGAAACTTTCCCGGGAGAGTGCATCAGCCACTTTGTTAGAAGCTCCCGAAATGTGTTGTATTTCAAAATCAAAATCTTGGAGAGCTAAACTCCACCGAAGAAGTTTTTTGTTATTTCCCTTGGCGGTATGAAGCCACTGTAGCGCAGCATGGTCTGTTTGTAGTTGGAAACGCCGTCCCCAAACATATGGGCGTAGCTTTTCCAGCGCATACACAATGGCATAGCATTCCTTTTCGCTGATTGACCAATGGCTTTCCCTCTCAGACAGTTTCTTACTGAGAAATACGACAGGATGGAATTCTTGATCCGGTCCTTCCTGCATTAAAACTGCTCCCACGCCTCGCTCGGACGCATCTGTGGTTACTTGGAACGGTTTGTCAAAGTCTGGGGCCCTTAGCACAGGGTCAGACATTGTGGGGATGTATCATCCCTACACCAACCTAATGAAAAGTTCCATGAGGAGGTAAGGGTCACGATGGGATACTTGCCAGGTAAACAAACATGGCCTTATGTAAGGCCCCCTGGTGGTCTAGGATTATATAAGATGATCATGGCCTTATGTAAGGCCCACTGGTGGTCTAGGATTATATAAGATGATCATGGCCTTATGTAAGGCCCCCTGGTGGTCTAGTATTATATAAGATGAGGTAAACAAATCATGGCCTTATGTAAGGAACAGTTGAACCAATCGGTGTGGGGCTATACATGTGATAAACACATGATTCTCCTTCTTGTCCAATCCGTAGATGTGTTATTATAGCCTAATTGTGTTATGTAATGTTGAGAAAAACTATAAAAGAAAGCTTGCAATAAACAGGATTCAGATTCAGCTTGCAACCACATTGGTCGTGCGTTTTATCCGCTCCGCCTGGGACGCCACAAATGGTGACCCCGACGTGATTCGGCTTGGACATCAAGGCAGCCAGGACTTTGCCCAGAGTGAGCTAGCAGAGATCATACTAGACACAGCCGCCAGTGGAGCAGGGATCAATGTTCTCAGACAGTAGACCCAACAGGTGTTGTCTCAAAAGCTGAGCAAAGAGAAAGCAGATCCAACCAAAAAAAAGGATCTGAGTGGTCAGACTCTATGTCATCTCTCATGAAGAAACTGGAACAATTGAATTTAGATATTGAAGAGGCTCTCAGTGCTGGCTCTTCTCCTTCCAGAACTCCTTCTTCCAAAAAGCGCAAACAGCCATGCCCTGTTAAGGTGGAGACAGGCCTTCTTCACAGAGATAAAGGGAATCTGTGGGAATAAGAGGGCAGGGTACCAAGATTTAAATGGTTTGCCAAGCTCAGTGTCAACTGGAGCACGACCAAAAACTGAACATGGTTTGAGAAAAGGCGGAGGTGGCAGCCGCAGCAGGAGGTACCGGAGAATACCGGCTCCTGGTCGTCCGAGAGAGACGTTCGTGAGCTCACAGCCGACTGAAGCGTTCGGTGAGGAAAGGCGGAGGTGGCAGCCACGGCAGGAGGTACCGGAGGATACCGGCTCCTGGTCGTCCGAGAGAGACGTTCGTGAGCTCACAGCCGACGGAAGCGTTCGGTGAGGAAAGGCGGAGATGGTAGCCGCGGCAGGAGGTACCGGAGGATACCGGCTCCTGGTCGTCCGAGAGAGACGTTCGTGAGCTCACAGCCGACGGAAGCGTTCGGTGAGGAAAGGCGGAGATGGTAGCCGCGGCAGGAGGTACCGGAGGATACCGGCTCCTGGTCGTCCGAGAGAGACGTTCGTGAGCTCACAGCCGACTAAAGCGTTCGGTGAGAAAAGGCGGAGGTGGCAGCCGCGGCAGGAGGTACCGGAGGATACCGGCTCCTGGTCGTCCGAGAGAGACGTTCGTGAGCTCACAGCCGACTAAAGCGTTCGGTAAGAAAAGGCGGAGGTGGCAGCCGCGGCAGGAGGTACCGGAGGATACCGGCTCCTGGTCGTCCGAGAGAGACGTTCGTGAGCTCACAGGTGAGCGGCTGCTTTTAATAAAATGGGCTCTGCTTTGTCTGCAGGGGAGGAGATGGTGCATGATTTTTTATTACGCATCGCTAAAAAGTGGGGAGAGAAGCTTCCCTCTGACGCGTTGTCCCGTTTGTTGAAATGGGGGCAGAAACGCGGGAATGTACAAACAGGGCCTTCAGCTACAGGACATGCTGAATCAGTTGTCCCATTTGGCCGGTGAGAGCCATCCCCCGCAGTCCCACACATTGCGAGCCCTGAACCAGCCCGGCTTTCCTGTCACCAGTGATGTTTGTACCCCAGAGTTCCGGGCGGAGTTCCCGGGGCAGGGTGAGAAGTTGCGGAATAGGTTGAAAAGAATGGCGGAGCCAGGCTTATCTAACTTTGAAAGGACATATAGGAAAAAACCGCCAGATAAGATCCCTCCGGCGGATGATGTAGCTACCCCCTGTCCTCATTGTGGTTTGTGGGGCTGCGCGATTGGGTGCACTGGACGGGATAACGTGTCCACGCACCGGCCACTGGATGTCGCCAACCCGTTTGCTCCAAAGCCTCCGGCATACTCATCCGATGTTTCCACCCTGCGACATGCTTCGGACAATATCCCGGGCGGCTCGGGCCCCCCGGACCCCGTAAGGCGTTGGCACGGACTTATTAGGGAAGCCCATATAGAGGGGGAATTTGCGCCTGAGGCTTATCCAGTAGTAACACCGGATCCACAGAACCACGTGGCACCGGACTTGCACTTGTTGTTTGTCACAGCCTAAACACCTAATAATGCTGTACTTCTGTTTGTTCAGACTCCTTATTATAGGAGAAGGGGTCTTTGTATGTCCAAACTCTGTACCTTTTGTTAACCCACGACAAAATGTTTGTATCACCTGGGCGAACCAGACTGGCCAAAAAGCCCTTTTTGCTTGTCCATGGCCACCCCATCGGATCCCTTTAGAACATGTCTTATTGGCTATCCTTATTTACACCCCAATGGTTTTCGTGGATATTTATGTAATGTTATGTTTTTTAATAGTTCTCCATATATTTCCCAGTTGTTAAATGTCACCTGTCGTCAGTTTTATAGGTTCAAAAAAAGTAGTCAGGTGGCTAGTAATTGTCCTAATGTTAGTTGAACCCTCCTATAGGCCTTATTTAAGAAAAAGGGGGGAGGTGTGGGGATGTATCATCCCTACACCAACCTAATGAAAAGTTCCATGAGGAGGTAAGGGTCACGATGGGATACTTGCCAGGTAAACAAACATGGCCTTATGTAAGGCCCCCTGGTGGTCTAGGATTATATAAGATGATCATGGCCTTATGTAAGGCCCACTGGTGGTCTAGGATTATATAAGATGATCATGGCCTTATGTAAGACCCCCTGGTGGTCTAGGATTATATAAGATGATCATGGCCTTATGTAAGGCCCCCTGGTGGTCTAGTATTATATAAGATGAGGTAAACAAATCATGGCCTTATGTAAGGAACAGTTGAACCAATCGGTGTGGGGCTATACATGTGATAAACACATGATTCTCCTTCTTGTCCAATCCATAGATGTGTTATTATAGCCTAATTGTGTTATGTAATGTTGAGAAAAACTATAAAAGAAAGCTTGCAATAAACAGGATTCAGATTCAGCTTGCAACCACATTGGTCGTGTGCTTTATCTGCTCCGCATGGAACCCCACAAGACATGAGTGTTGCCTTAAGCTGGTTAAAGGCCTTTTGACACTCATTAGTCCACTGAACTGCATTTGGCTGTTTCTTTCTGGTTAGGTCTGTCAGCGGGGCGGCGATTTGGCTGTAGTGGGGTACAAATCGCCTATAATATCCAGCCAAGCCTAAGAAGGATTGGACCTGTTTCTTAGACTTTGGAACCGGCCACTTTTGGATAGCATCCACTTTGGCCTGTATGGGATTTATAGTTCCTTGACCCACCTGGTGCCCCAGGTAAGTCACTCTGTTTTGGCCTATTTGACACTTTTTAGCCTTAACAGTTAGTCCTGCCTGCTGGATGCGCTCAAAAACTTTTTCCAGGTGCTCCATGTGCTCTGCCCATGAATCAGAAAAAATGGCCACATCATCGAGGTAGGCAACTGCAGATTCTCCCAATCCCGCTAGGAGACCATCTACAAGTCTTTGGAAGGTGGCGGGTGCATTTCGCAACCCGAAAGGGAGTACATTGAATTCATACACCCCTGCCTGGGTGACGAAGGCTGACCTTTCCTTAGCGGGTTCATCTAGTGGTACTTGCCAGTACCCCTTGGTTAAGTCTAAAGTAGAGATGAATTGGGCATGTCCCAATTTCTCCAATAGCTCATCTGTGCGTGGCATTGGATAGTTGTCAGGACGAGTTACAGCATTTAGCTTACGGTAGTCCACGCAAAAGCGTATTTCCCCATCTGGTTTGGGAACTAGAACCACTGGAGATGCCCATGCACTCTTAGAGGGGCGGATTATACCCATCTGTAGCATGTCCTGGATCTCCCTTTGTATAGCAGTTTTGGCATGAGGTGACTCCCGGTAGGGTGGGGTTCTAATAGGGTGAGCATTACCTGTGTCAATGGAGTGGTATGCCCGTTCGGTCCATCCTGGAGTGGCTGAGAAAATTGGTGCAAAGCTTGTGCACAGCTCCTTGATCTGCTGTCGCTGCAGACGTCCAAGGGTCATGGAGAGGTTCACCTCTTCCACGCCACCATCCTTTTTTCCTTCGTAGTAGACACCTTCAGGCCACTCCGCGTCATCTGTTTCCTGGGCTGTAAACTGGCAAACGTTTAATTCTCTGGAATAAAAGGGCTTAAGAGAATTAACATGGTATACTTTAGGCTTTATGTTGGAGGCGGGGGAGGCTATGAGATAGTTAACAGCTCCTAGGCGCTCCTGGACCGTGAATGGTCCTTCCCACGACACTTCAATTTTATGGGCCTGGATTGCCTTTAAGACCATGACTTGGTCTCCTACTTTGAAGGACCGTTCTCTGGAATGTTTATCATACCAGGCCTTTTGCTCTTCCTGAGCATCCTTTAGGTTTTCTTTAGCAAGGGCCAAAGAATGTCGGAGGGTGTTTTGTAGGTTGCTTACAAAATCTAGAATGTTTGTTCCTGGAGAAGGCGTAAACCCCTCCCATTGCTGCTTCACCAACTGTAATGGCCCCTTAACCTCACGGCCATACACAAGTTCAAATGGTGAAAACCCTAAACTGGGATGTGGTACAGCCCTGTAGGCAAAAAGCAACTGCTGCAACACTAGGTCCCAATCATTGGAGTGTTCATTTACAAATTTACGTATCATGGCCCCCAAAGTTCCATTAAACCTCTCCACCAGGCCATTGGTTTCATGGTGGTAAGGGGTGGCAACCAAGTGATTCACCCCATGAGCTTCCCACAGGTTTTCCATGGTTCCTGCCAGGAAGTTAGTTCCCGAATCTGTAAGGATGTCGGAGGGCCAACCTACCCTGGCAAAAATGTCTGTTAATGCCTGGCACACACCTTTAGCCCTGGTGTTGCTTAAGGGTACTGCTTCCGGCCATCGGGTAGCAAAATCCATGAAAGTCAGTACGTACTGCTTTCCTCTGGGTGTCTTCTTTGGGAAAGGACCCAGAATATCCACAGCTACACGCTGAAATGGGACATCAATTATGGGTAGTGGCTGGAGAGGGGCTTTAACCTGGTCTTGGGGTTTTCCCACTCGTTGGCACACCTCACAAGACCGGACATAATTAGCAACGTCCTTGCCCATTCCCTCCCAGTGGAAGGACTTCCCCAACCGGTCTTTGGTTCTGTTCACCCCAGAATGGCCACTGGGATGATCATGGGCTAAGCTCAAGAGCTTTACCCGATACTTAGTGGGAACTACCAACTGCCTTTGAGGATGCCAGTCTTCCTGGTGCCCACCAGAAAGAGTCTCCTTGTATAAAAGTCCTTGTTTTACAACAAACCGGGATCGGTTAGAAGAGCTGAGAGGCGGTGGGGTGCTCCGCGCCGCCGCCCAAGCTTTCTGAAGGCTGTCATCTGCTTCCTGCTCGGCCTGGAACTGTTCCCTTGATGCTGGAGACATCAGTTCCTCCTTGGACTGTGGACTGGGGCTTGGTCCCTCTGGAAGTGAGGCAGGTGCTGGGGCTGTTTCCATTGACTGTGAACCGCTGTCCGCTGGTGCACTATGTGGTAACTCAGGCTCTGGCTGAGCCTCTTGGGTAGGGTTATCTGCTGCTTCTGCCAGTTCAGGCTCGCTGGTGCCCTCTGGCATTGGAGTTGTAGACGGGTTTGCAAGCGCTGGACTCAGGGCTGGCAATGGTTCTGGTGCTGGTTGCGTTGCCAGTTCCGGTTCTGGGACTGGCTTTGGCTGGGTCTCTGGGATTGGATCCACTACGGCTGTTGCAGTCGTTGGCAGAGGATCCAGTTCCACCACCTTTGTCTGGGTCTCCGGTAACACAGACGGGGCCTTGGTGGACGGCTCAGGAACAGGGATGGGGGTGAAAGCTTGCTTAGCCTGGCTGCGGGTGACTATTCCCACCCTCTTGGCTACCTTCACATGGTTGGCCAAATCTTCCCCCAGCAGCATGGGAATGGGATAATTGTCATAGACTGCAAAAGTCCACATTCCTGACCAGCCCTTGTACTGGACATGCAACGTGGCTGTAGGCAAGGTTACAGATTGTGACACGAAGGGTTGAATTGTCACTGTAGCCTCTGGGTTGATGAGTTTGGGGTCCACTAGGGATTGGTGGATAGTTGACACTTGAGCCCCAGTGTCCCTCCAAGCGGTAACCTTCCTTCCGCCCACTCTCAAGGTTTCCCTTCGCTCCGAGGGTATGAGAGAGGCATCTGGGTTTGGGGATCTTTGGTGTGATTGGGGTGTAATGAACTGTAATCGGTTGGGGTTCTTGGGGCAGTGAGCCTTTATATGTCCCAGTTCATTACATTTAAAACATCGCCTTGCTAAGGTATCACCGGGACGAGGTTGGTTGGTGGAGACTGGTGTGGTGGGGTGAGAAGGCGTCTGGGGTTTCCCTTGGGATGTGGGTGGGGCCTTGGGTTGTCCCCGGTGGTAAGGTTTTGTTTCGGCTTGCCCCTTCTGATATTCGCTCCAACTGCTACTAGTTTTTTTCTTTTCTGCCACCTCCACCCATTGGGCTCCAATCTCCCCCGCCTCAGTTACAGTTTTGGGCTTCCTATCTAGGATGTACCTTTCTATTTCCTCAGGAACACCCTCTAAAAACTGCTCCATTTTTACTAGGGAAAGCAGATCTTCCAGAGATTTAACATTTGCTCCTGATACCCAGGCATCACAATTTTTGTCAATGTGGTAGGCATGACGGGTAAATGACACATCCGGTTTCCACTTTAGGGCTCTGAACCGCCGACGGGCATGCTCGGGTGTTAGCCCCATTCTGAGTCTGGCCTTGTTTTTAAAAAGTTCATAACTGTTCATGTGTTCCTTAGGCATTTCAGCCGCCACCTCTGCTAAGGGTCCACTGAGCTGCGGCCTCAGCTCTACCATGTACTGGTCTGCAGTGATGCTGTATCCAAGGCAGGCCCTTTCAAAATTTTCTAAGAAGGCCTCAGTATCATCGCCTGCCTTGTAGATGGGGAATTTTCTGGGATGGGAAGTGGTACCTGGAGGGGGGTTGTTAGCATTGGCTGGTGCATCCTGCTTAGCCTTTGCTACTTCCAGTTCATGCTTCCTTTCTTTTTCTCTCTCCTCCATCTCTTTCTCTTTCAGCTCCATAGTTCTCTTGTGAGCCTCCTCTTTGGCTTTTTCCAGCTCCATCTCTCTTTCATGGGCCTCCTTTTTGGCTTTTTCTTCTCTTTCTCTCTGCTCTGTCTCGAGTTTTGTTAATTGAAGCAGTCTCTGATGTTTTCTTTCATTTTCTTCTGCTTCTAGTTTGGCCAGTTCTATTTTGTTAGCTACTTCTTTGGTAGTCATTTTCCTGTTTTCTTGTGCTGGGTAACCCCCTTTGCAGTTGACAAACTGGGAAGCTCTCAGCTCTGGCTGCTGCAGAGTTAACAGTAACTTTCTAACTAGCTACTCCAGAGGATGTAAAAAGAAAAAAAAAACAATTCAGCTTGTAAATACCTTTTACCAGTCATTTGCTAATTGAACCCTTCTCTTAACAAAGGACCTGTAAAAAAAACTTAACACCTCTGCCTTCAGGCAAGGAGAGATAAGATATGCATCTATCTACTTCCAGCTCGGCTTTCCAAGCAGCTAGAAGGAAAAAAAAAATCACTGGCTTTTGGGTTTAAAATGATCCCACCGCTATTCACCATGTCAGGTGGGATCCCCACTTTGAACTTTAGGGTACAAATGTAGGGGCCTGCATAAAAACTTCTAAGCTTAATTACCAGCTTAGCTCTGGTTCGGCTGCCACCATTTTCAATGGATTCCCTCCCTGGGAAACCTTGAAAAACCTTCACCAAATCCCTGGTGAAAACAAATCCAACCCCTTGGATTTAAAACAAGGGGAAATTAACCATTCCCCTCCTTCCTCCCACCAACTCCTGGTGAATCAAGATCCAAAACCCCTTTGGATCTAAAACAAGGAAAAAATCAATCAGGTTCTTAAAAAGAAGGTTTTTAATTAAAGAAAAAGGTAAAAATCATCTCTGTAAAATCAGTATGGAAATCAACCTTACAGGGTAATCAAACTTAAAGAGCTCAGAGGACTCCCCTCTAGTCTCAGGTTCAAAGTACAGCAAACAAAGAGAAACACTCTAGTAAAAGGTACATTTACAAGTTGAGAAAAACAAAGGAAAACTAACACGCCTTGCCTGGCTATTTACTTACAAGTTTGAAATAGGAGAGGCTTGTTTAGAAAGATGTGGAGAACCTGGATTGATGTCTGGTCCCTCTCATTCCCGGAGAACGAACACCGTCCCAAAACAAAGAACACAAACAAAAGCCTTCCCCCCCCCAAGATTTGAAAGTATCTTGTCCCCTTATTGGTCCTTTAGGTCAGATGCCAGCCAGGTTACCTGAGCTTCTTAACCCTTTACAGGGAAAAGGATTTTGGAGTCTCTGGCCAGGAGGGATTTATAGTACTGTACACAGGACAGCTATTACCCTTCCCTTTATAGTTATGACAGTTACAAAAAGAAATACAATTATAAAATCACAATCTAATTCCTAAACTTTACTAAACTAAGTAAAATTTGAAGTAAGCAGCTGTCTCCACCAGATACTGCAGGCAGTTCACAGTTCTTAGTTCGCAGGCTGGATCCCCAGCCTGGGACCACTCCTCTAATTCAGTGGTTCTCAACCAGGGGTATGTGTACCCTTGGGGGTACGCAGAGGTCTTCCAGTGGGTACATCAACTCATCTAGATATTTGCCTAGTTTTACAACAGGCTACAGAAAAAGCACCAGCTAAGTCAGTACAAACTAATATTTCATATAAACAATGACTTGTTTATACTGCTCTATGCACTGAAATGTACTATACACTGAAATGCAATTCCAATATTTATATTCCAATTGATTTATTTTATAATTATATGGTAAAAATGAGAAAGTAAGCCATTTTCAGTAATAATGTGCTGTAACACTTGTATTTTTATGTCTGATATTGTAAGCAAGTAGTTTTTAAGTGAGGTGAAACCTGGGGGTATACAAGACAAATCAGACTCTTGAAAGGGCTACAGTAGTCTGGAAAGGTTGAGAGCCACTGCTCTAGTTCAATAATACTTTCTTTGTCTTTCAAACGATCTTGCTCCATGAGTAAAGGAGGAGGAGGTGCGGTAAAATGAACCGAAAAAAAGGGAGGTGGGGGCTTCAAACCAAAGCAGCGGCCTGAGTTCCCCAATCACAGTCATTTGACTCGACAGGGAATCCCGACGACTGTGTGACAGGGCGTATCAACCTCGCACCGCTGATTTTTTCCGAGAAGTTGTTCTGCTGAAAGTTTTATAAGAAGTCACTTCCAGATGGACAAGAAGCAAAACAGCTGCTTTTACTCCTTGCACAGATATAGCAAAATCTTTTTAATGGCCTACATGGCTGTCCCAATCCTCAAATAGGTTCAATTTAGCACTTGAAATCCTGCCCTCCTCTCAAAAATAAGATACTGTAACATATCACATTATACAGAGACTGAGAAAGCCCAGGTCATCTAGGCCATCTCTCTGCAGTAAGGACTAGCTCCCGAAGAATACCTTCTAGTACTTTGTTCAGTCTAGTTTTAATTATTCAAAGTGAGGGGCTTCCCACAGCCTGCTTGAGAGACTATTCAATAGTCTGTTCCATGATTTGTATGTTGAATTCTATGGACGTTAACAGGATTGTGTGTGCATGTATCAAGGATACAAAGACTCACACTAGGCTTTTGGAAAGTTTTACAAATGAATGAGTTCTACTATTGAGTTTATTCCTGCAAATTAATTATCTTCTAGTAAATCAACCATCATTCATTTGACTATACTGAGATCATAAGTACTGTGTGACATCAGGGTTATGGGTCAACTTCAAGACTTTATTGCAAATCCAGAGAAAATTACCTTTCCAGTTACATGTGACACACATGTCAACTCCAATTAGTTCATATATTCAGAATGCTCAAATTATGTAAGTGTTATCTGTTTCTTCCTTCCCTCAAGTGTCTTCTAGTATTTCAGCTGAATCATTCTAACTCTATGTCACTGTTGGCTTGCCTGTTCCAAGGAACAACTATGTGATTCCAGAAGAAGCATCATTTAGCAGCCGTGATTCTTGATCAGAATAGAGCACCATACAATAATACTTACCATCCTCACATGGGTGTCGTTAGCTTTCATTCACCAATGATTCAATTATCGGTCTGTACTATATTGCATTAAAAACTGTGTTAAAGAACATTAAAATTTCAAAGTCAGGCAGTCAGAACTTAAGAACAGCAAAATGAAGGTTCTCTCCTTGTGCACATGCACTATGATACAGTCTTTAATTCCATGATCACATACTATTGTTTGTACAGGACAACTCCCTCATCGAGTGCAGGGGATGGACAGAGCTCATTGAACAGAAAAATATATGTTGAATAACTACCTATCTTCAGTATTTCATGTGTGGTCCCATGCCGCAGTTTACTGCACACCATCCAAACCCTGCGCTGAATATAGAATTATTAAATTTCCTCATAGTTTTCTTTTGTGGTGCTCATCACTGCAGTATCTGACTGCTTCACAAATATTAAGGAATTTCTTTTCCCAGCACCCCATAAGATGAAATGGTACTATGATCCCCATTTTACAGATGGAAAATTGAGGCACAGAGATTAAGGACAAAGTTGTCAAAAAGAATGTCCACTAATTTTGAGCTCCAAATTTCAGATACTTAGGGTCTCATTTTTTCAGTGAACGTAGCATGTTTATAGCATTTCATGTGTCCAAAGCACAGCTCTCATTGACTGCAGTTGAGAGTGCTCAGCCCTTCTGCAAATCAGCTGCCAGGGGTGTCTAGTTGAGTACTCAGGAAATGAGGAACAGACAATTAATGGCCACATATGAAAACTTTGGTTTAAGTGACTAAGGTCTGGTCTGTATTTAAAGTTTAGGTCAACATAGCTACGTCGTGAAGGCACATGAAAAATTCTCCCCCAAGTGGCAGAGCTATGTTGACCTAACCCCTCGTGTAGAGGAAGCTAGATTGACAGAAAAACACTTCTATCAACCTAGTTATGATCACTCAGGGAGGTGGCTTTCCTACACCGATGGAAAAATCTATTGGTGCAGGCTGCATCTATGCTACAGGGATATGCCAGCATGGCTACAGCACTGTAGCTATGTCAGTATAGTCCCTGTAGTGTAGACATACCTTTATCCAGCATCACGCAGGAACTCTAAGGCAGAGGCAGGAATAGAATCAATGCTCCAAGGTGGCATTCCACTGCTTTAACCATGACACCATCATGCTGCAGTCTGCTGCCTCATTCTACTTTCCAACCTGTGCAACAAATGAAGCTGTGGTCCTACAGCCTCACTCCCTACACAGCCCTGATTCATTCCCAAAAGTACCATCCCTTCCGTGTGTGATCAGATAAAGACCATATCAAAATGCATAGGCAGGAGGCGGCAAATTAAGATCATACAGACAATACCCCTTCATTAGGTATTATACAACATATGAGTGTTTGACTTTGCAACCTTAACTTTAACACATTGTTTTGAATGTATTTGGACAATGGCACACGTGTCCTAGTCACTTGGTCCCATAGGCTTTAATGGATCATCATAAGAATTGGAACTTTTAGACCTCTATCACTTGAGTTAAGGGAATAACAGATAGCTGTAGTAGGCTCTTACCATCTATGTATACCAGCCACTGGAAGAGGATGAGACATGAATTGTGCCAATGGGGTTTTTCCCCCCCAGATATTTGCTATACAGCAGATGAATGCTGAGACTCAGGAGTCCTGAGTTCAATTCCAGGTTCTGGAAGAAAATGTGCTGTAATTGGTTATAGACCCTTCTGCCCCTCTCCCCCATAGCCTTCTCCTTAGCGTGTCTCCCCAGCATATCCCCTTTTTGACCTGTTCCTGTTTCTATCCCCTTCCACCCAGGCTACCACAGTCTTCCTTTGCTCATGTCCCCACCCTCTAGTCCACCCAGTCTTCTTCTCCTCCTCAAAGCTCTCCTTTTGAGTCCAGATGCTTCTACTTCTTCCATGTTACCTAGGCACCAACAGCAGAAGAATTAAGAGCCCTGGAAAGACAATCTTCCTGCTCTCAGTTCCAGTGCCTGGTGTCAGTGTGGCCCTAGCAATCAGGAGGAGCAATAGCAGGGAAAGTCCTGTTCAGTGACTGCACCCTTGGTGCATGCTCAGTACAGACAGAATTTGCAACGAATTTAACTGCAAAACTGACAAACCTTTTCAAAGGCTTATAACTTGGCCAAATTTTGTGGATTTTAACAGGAATAGTAAAGAGGTATCTCTGACTCCAGAGCAACCCCTGCTGCCAAATTTCACACCTCTGCTCCAAAGCAATGAGGTGCTAGAGCTTCTCAACTAAACAGTTATAAAAAACGTTTTCAACATTGGCAAGACAAGGTATTTTCCCCTAGCCTCTTTCTCTGAAACTACTGGACTGACTTTGCTGAAACTTTCCAGAACAATTCAAACTGAGGCAGACACATGGTGTGGAAAATTTCAGCCCAAATGTTAAATTTTAGCAAAGTTATAAGCAACAGAAAACAGGGCCTTATAAAAGTGGAAAGTGTTAGGCAACCTTAACTGTAGGCATCACTGCCAGCTCTGCCTATAGCAACACTTTCCAGTTTTTAATAGCACTTACCATCTAAGGATAAGAAGTACTTACATCCAAGGATCTAGAAGCGCTTTAAAAAAGGGTAAAGTTTGATCAAATACAAGTTCTTTAAAACATTCCGTATAGTTCTATTTAATGACTGCTTCTTGGAGCAGCTAGTCCTGAATCCTACAAGAGGAGAGGCAATTCTTGATTTAGTCTTAAGTGGAACACAGGATCTGGTATTCACCAAGAGGTGAATATAGTTGAACCGCTCAGTATTAGCGACCATAATATAATTAAAGTTAACATCCGTGGGGTGGGGAGGAAATACTAAAGAAGCTCATCACAGTAGTATTTAATTTCAGAAAGGAGAACTACAAAAATGAGGAAATTAGCTGTGATGGAATCCCCAGGGTACAACCTGGGACTGTGGGACTGCTGTACCCCTTAACTCCCTAATCTGGGTTGTCTCTCACAATGCCTTACTGGTGACAAGCAGCAAACCCCTCCAGGTGCTGTTACCACTCAATACAAACACATGTGGAGCCCCACACCCAGAGCCACTCACAGATCACACAGAGAAAGGCACCAAACAATCCCTCCATCGGAATATACTGCCTTGCACTGTTCAAGACCCTTTCTCGAACAATCCAAGTTTATGAAGTGGTTCACCACTTCATCAATGGAAAGTGGACATATACCAGTCTCTGTAACCTGAGTAGATTTACCAAGCACTTCAGTCAAACTCACTGGTAAGGATAAACACTAGAGTAAGTTTATTGATTACAAAAGATGGATTTTAAGTGATTATAAGTGACAGGCAAAAGTCAGAGTAGTTACCAAAGGAAAATAAAAGATAAGCATGCAGTCTAAATTCTCAACCTTATTAGACTAGGCAATATCTGGACTAAGCAGTTTTTCTCACCCCACTGGATACTATGGGTTGGTTATAGACTTTCATATGCAGGCTCTTCCTGTTAGCCTGGGGACCACTCTCCTTAGTTCCAGCATTCTCGCTGCATTCAGTGTTTGTGGGAGAGGAGAAAGGACAAACCATATGGCCTCTGTGTCCTATTTCATATCCTCAGTCCATGTGCTTGGAGAACATAAGTCCAGGCATGATTGGTAGGCATTGCTGAGTCACCAGGCAAGGTTGAGCAATTCACCTGTTGTGGCTTTGGGCAAGTGAGTCATTGAATTGTAACTCCCTTGCTGGACAATGACTTGATGGTTGTTTATACCCACCCAGGTGTTGGTTACCTCCCTTATTGTTGTCTCTGGGGAGCTAATATCTGGGTGATTCCCAGGCTCTCAGCATATTTTAGTGACAATACAACACAACCTCATAACTTCATATGCACTAATGATATATATATTTAGACAGAACAATGGCTTTCAGCAGATCATAACCTTTTCCATGATCCCTTTCATGGCATGCTTTATATGAAATATCACAATTATATTAAAATGATGAATATGGGGGTTATATGACACTCCCCCAAGTTAGAGTGTCACGCTAGTTAAATGGAAATTAAAAGAAACAGTCACAAGAGTGAAATGCCTACAAGCAGGATGGAAAGTGTTTAAAAACACCACAATAGAGGCTCAAGTTAAATGTATACCCCAAATTAAAAATAATAATAAGAGGACCAAAAAATAGCCCCATGGCCAAACAACAGAATAAAAGAAGTGGTTAGAGGCAAAAAAGCATAGTTCAAAAATTGGAAGTCAAATCCTACTGAAGAAAATTTAAAGGAGCATAAACTCTGGCAAGTCAAGTGTAAAAATACAATTAGGCAGGCTAAAAAAGAATTTAAGAGCAACTAGCAAAACACTGAAAAAATTAACAGCATTTTTTTAAGTACATCAGAAGCAGGAAGCCTGCCAAACAATCAGTGCGGCCACTGGATGGTGGAGGTGCTAAAGGAGCACTCAAGGAAGACAAAGCCATTGCAGAGAAGCTAAATTAATAGTTTCCATCGGTCTTCACTGCAGAAGATGTGAGGGAGATTCCCACACGAGTTATTCTTTTTAGATGACAAATCTAAGGAACTGTCCCAGATTGATGTGTCAGTAGAGGAGGTTTTGGAGCAAACTGATCAATTAAACAGTAGTAAGTCACCAGAATCTGATTGTATTCACCCCTGAGCTCTGAGGGAACTCAAATATGAAATTGCAGAACTACTAACTGTGGTATGTAACTTAACACATAAATCAGCTACTACACCAGTTGACTGGAGGATATCTAATATGATGCCAATATTTTACAAAGGCTCCAGAGGTGATCTTGGCAATTATAGGCTAGTAAGCCTAACTTCAGTACCAGGCAAATTGATTGAAACTATAGCAAAGAACAGAATTATTAGACACACCAATGAACATGATTTGTTGGGGAAGAGTCAACACAGTTTTTGTAAAGGGAAATGATCCTCACCAATCTCTTAAAATGATTTGAGGGGATCAATAAGTCTGTGGACAGGAGTGATTCAGTGGCTATAGTGTACTTGGAGTTTCAGAAAGCCTTTGACAAGGTCCCTCACCAAAGGCTCTTAAGCAAAGTAAATAGTCATGGGATAAGAGGGAAGGTCCTCCCATGGACCAGTAACTGGTTAAAAGATAGGAAATAAAGGGTAGGAATAAATTGTCAGTTTTCAGAATGGAGACAGGTAAATAGCAGTGTCCCCCAGGGATCAGTACTGGGACCAGTGCTGATCAAAATCTTGGTAAATAATCTGGAAAAAGAAGTAAACAATGAGGTGTGGGGTTGCCAATCCTCCAGGATTGCCCTGTAGTCTCCAGGAATTAAAGAGCAATCTTTAATTAAAGATTATGTCATGTGATGAAACCTCCAGGAATACGTCCAACGAAAACTGGCAACCCTAGCGAGGTGGCAAAGTTTGCAGATAATACTAAATTATGCAAGATAGTTAAGTCCAAAGCAGACTGCAAAGAATTACAAAGGGATCTCACAAAACTGGGTAACCAGGCAACAAAATGGCTGATGAAATTCAATGCTGTTAAATGCAAAGTAATTCGCATTGGAAAACATAATCCCAACTATACATACAAAATGATGGAATCTAAATTAGCTGTTATCGCTAAAGAAAGAGATCTTGGAGTCATTGTGGATAGTTCTCTGAAAACATCCGCTCAATATGCAGCAACAGTCAAAAAAACTATCAGAATGTTAGGAATCATTAGGAAAGGGATAGATGATAATAAGAAAGAAAATATCATGATGCCACTATATAAATTTATGGTACGCCTCAAATACTGCATGCAGTTCTGGTTGCCCCATCTAAAAATATATAAATTAGATATGGAAAAAGTTCAGAGAAGGGCAACAAAAATTGTCAAGGGTATGGAATAGCTTTCATATGAGGAGACATTATAAAGACTGGGACTATTCATCTTGGATAAGAGTTAACTAAGGGGGGGGATATGATAGAAGTCTATAAAATTATGAACCATATGGAGAAAGTGAATAAGGAAGTGTAATTTACCCCTTCACATAACACAAAAACCAGGGATCACTCAATGAAATTAATAGGCAGTAGGTTTAAAAGAAACAAAGAAAGTACTTCTTCACACAACACACAGTCAACCTGTGGAACTCGTTGCTAGGGGATGTTGTGAAGGCCAAAACTATAACTGGATTCAACAAAGAATTAGATACGTTCATGGAAGATAGGTGTATAAATGGCTATTTGCCAAGATGGTCAGCCTCTGACTGCATGATACTGGGACTAAACAAGAAGGTATGGATCACTTGATCCTGTTCATAGGTGCCAACGGCCCTGGAGCACCCACGTAGAAAAATTGGTGGGTGCTCTGCACCCACCGGCAGCTCCCAGCCCCGCCCTGCCCCGCCCCCCCACCCCAGCTCACCTTCGCTCTGCCTCCACCTCCTCCGTGCACCTTGTGCCCACCATGCACCACGTGCCCCCTTTCCCCCCCTCCCAGAGCTTGTGCCGCGAAACAAGGGAGGAAAGGGGGAAAAGGGGGAACGCAGCGCGCTCAGGGAAGAGGCAGGGCCAGGGCGGGGATTTGGGGAAAGGTCCAATAGGGGCAGGGAGGTGGCAGAGTTGGGGTGGGGACTTTGGGGAAGGGGTTGGAATGGGGGAGGGGCAGGGAAAGGGTGGGGCACGAGCCCCCTCCAGCACTGGGGAAAGTTGGCACCTATGGTTCTGTTCATTCACTTTGAAGCATCTGGCATTGGCCAGTGTCGGAAGATAGGACACTAGGTTAGATGGACCACTGGTCTGACTCAGTATGGCCATTCTTATGTTCATATGATCTTAGTGACAGTGGAAGTCAGTCACTAACTAAATTCTATCTAAATTTACTTGGTGCTTTTATGTGTTTGTGCGTGCCTATCCTGGCCCTTTGGCCATTGCCGCGATACAAATAAATAGTAATATTTAGCTCTTACCAGCATAGAGCTTCTCAGCCATAGATCTCAAAGTGCTTCACAAAAGAAGGTAGCACTATCTCCATTCTAGTACCACTATTTACTGTTTCCTAGCCCAGCTTCTCTTTGCCTCATTTCTCCTTTGATTTACACAGATCTACCCTGTCCCACTCCATTTGCTCCTCCCACACTCAGCCTCACCTTTTCTCTATTCTGTATCCAGAAAGGTCCCTGCGCACAAGTCAGAACAGAACCCTGCATTTTATGAGTTAATGTAACTCCTTTGAGGTTGAAGTGTTTGAGCGCTGTATATAAAGCCCAGAGTAATCTGGGTTTTTTTGCTCCAATTCTGCAGAGGACATTGGGGGGTGGGGTGGAGGAGGGCAGGTTGATAACAACCCGCCAGTCCAGGGGGTAGGCCATAAGCCTCTAACTTCTGGATCTGTGTACATTTGCAGAGCCAAAGCTGCCCCACACCCAAGAAACAGTCCCTCCACACTTGCATATTCAGAGCGGTTTAGAACCTATTCCACAATATATGGGGGCAGTAGAGGTCCACCACGCAGGGCCACTTCACTTCCCTCTCCCTCTCCTTTCCCAACAGCAGCACACAGTCCTAGTGTATAACTTAAATATTGCCAAGGGCTATGCAATTAATTTCACCCTTAGAAATCTTACTTTCATAAAAGTTTTAGTGCTGCTCGGCACCACACAAACCTCTGATAAATACCTGCCTTCCAAATATACAAGGACCTTAGCCTAGACTAAAATACTGCTTTCCATATCCAGTGTACTTTTATACCCAATTATAAAACTAGCACATACAGTAATTGCAATAATTATCCCGCAGACCTAGATACCTTTTTATGTATGTGGAAGATCTAACACACATCCAGTAATATATCATCATTAGTCATTTACCACAGAGAATGGAATAGTCTTGCGAGACAATAGAACTACTCTCCTCAGAGACATATATAGGAAGATATATTCTTTGAGACCTTCATGAATCTCTCTTCCTATTATGTAAAATTAATTTCCATATCAGACAGAGCTAAAGTATTATTGGTGACATTAGAGCGAGATGAAAGGTTGCTTTAAAAAGGTCCATGTTACCAATTTTATCCGACACTGTTTACAGTTTAAAAATAAAAATCAGTGTTCTCTAATAGCATCTATATTTTATCTGTTGAGAAATCTAATACTCCCAGAGCAGAAGCAATATCATACCATATGGTCATTCTTATTTGAAAGAGAAAACACAATTTTGAGAAATTTAATCTTGGATAATAACAGAGGGAAAATTGTGAACCCCAGTTGCTATGCTGCATATGCACATTGAAAGAGAGGAAATATAATTTAGTGTGATGAATAGAGATAACACTAAAAATGCAGACTCCAGTATGAAACAATTTTTTGACATTTCAAAGTACAGAAAGGAGAACTCTGAAATATCACACTAATATTATGAATACATTGTCTGTGCTTAACGTTTAAATTATGATAATAACCACAGTTACAGAGTAGTGTGTATATGTAGGGGTATTAGCTTCTGAAATGCAAGAGACATTTCATGGTAGATGTCTCATGATCATATTATTATGTCTTCCCCATCGTTTATGTAATGTGCTGTTATTTATACTATAGTAACACCTGGAGGTTAAATCTGAGATATGGCCCCTTTATCTAAGTGCTGTATTTACAGCCAGTACCTACTTCCAGTCTACACAGACAAGACAGATGAAAGGTAGGTGAAAGGAAGTATCATTGATGCAATAAGCTGAATCCTGAAGAACAAGTAGGACATCTTTATTGACTGTACCATAACCTTTCGGCAGAAGCCTCTCTAGCTTAATTTAGTAGCAATGACAAACTCCCTCAGAAGAATAGCCTTACACTTTGTTATACAGTAATAGGACCCAATCTTGCAAGCCTTTATTCACTATAGTAATCCAAATGAAGCTAATGCACCTTCCAGCCAATGATTTCAAAAAGTGCATTAAAACACAAATTAATGAGAGCTCACAACATCCCCATAAAGTGTGGTAAGTCTTATTGTCATCTCCATTTTAGGGCTGGAAGAACAAAAGCACAAAGGCTCTTTGTGCTCTTGAAACAGACATATTGGATACTAGGTGTCAAGTATAGCAGCTACCTTACTCTTACTAAACTGTTGTTGGAAATAATTTTCTTGCTGGTGTGGACATGGACACCTGTATTCATTCTCCATTGTAACAAAGCACTTTCACCTCATGAACATGGGCCTGGTCTACACTAGGAAATTAGGTTGGTACAATTATCTCCCTCAGGGGTGTGAAAAATCCCCTGAGTGATGCAGTTAAACAGATCTAATTCCCAGTGTAGACAGTGCTAGTTGTTGGGAGAATTCTCCTGTCAACCTAGCTACCACCTCTTGGGGAGGTGGACTACCAGCAGTGCAAGTAGGCCGCTATTTATAGCTGGTACAGCGTACCGGAAAGACACAGCAGCAGCCCCTCCAGAGGAGAGGGCTGGGGGTTGGGGCTGGGAGTTCTGGGAGGAGCAGTGGGGAAAGGAGCAGAAGGAAGAATGGAGAGACAGCTCCGTGAAGGGCAGGGGGTGGCTGGGGATTCTGCTCCTTTCCTTTCCCCACCACGACTCCTGGGAGAGCTGGCCCCTGAACTGCAGGGATCTCCGGAACTGCAGCAGGGAGAGGAGCAGAATGTGGGGCCACTGGACAGCCCCACGCCAGCTGCATCTCCTCCGTCTATGTACTACAGTAGCAGCTGCAGGAGGACAGGGCTGGGAGGGCGAGGCTGGGGGTGGTAC
Organism: Malaclemys terrapin pileata; assembly: GCF_027887155.1. Lineage (NCBI taxonomy): Eukaryota > Metazoa > Chordata > Testudines > Emydidae > Malaclemys > Malaclemys terrapin. The sequence continues at coordinate 178,239,893 of NC_071507.1, read as the reverse complement.
AGCTGCTGGAGGAGCTGCCAGCATTCTGCTCCTTTCCACGCGTGCTGCTGCCCCTCCCAGCAGGGAAAGGAGCAGAAATCCCAGCCCTGCCCCCTGCCCTTCGACGGAGCTGCGTCTCCATTCTTCCTTCTGCTCCTTTCCCCGCTGCGGTTCCTGAGAGCCCTGCCCTGAAGTCTGCGGCGCAGCAGGAGGAGGACAGAGCCCCACCCCAGGTAACATGGGATGGCTCATGAGGAGGGGACAGGGAGAGCATGGGGGCCCCGGGCTGGGGGCAGGGCGGAGAGGAGTCACATGGAGGGTCACGTGGGGAGGTCACGTGCCCCCCTTAGCTGGTGCCTCCTACCCCCATACTGGTAAGAAATGGATTTTACTTGCACCACTGTGGACTACCTAAGCCAATGGGAGAACCCCTCCCACCAGCGTAGGTATTGTCTTTATTGATGTGCTACAGCTGTGCTGCTGCAGCATTTTAAGTGTAGACAATCCCTCAGTGGTACAAAGGTTATAGAATTTAGCTGATCCTGGTCACACCTGGACAAAAACCCTTATCCAACATCAGTTTCAAGGGACAGGACAGCGGGCATATTTGACACTCAGGATGGCATTTTCAAAGGACTATGCGCCGGCCTGACTGACCCCATTGAAGTCAATGGCAGATATCCGGTTGAGTTCTGTGGGAGCAGAGTTAAACCTGCCATGTACATTTTCAAAAGTCCCACCCCCAATGTTAAACATGTCCATTTTTCAAGTGCAGATGCAAACACAACTACAGGTTAAGGACAAATTACGCTAAGGTTTTTGTTTTTGCATATTTTTAAGAACACCCCTCATTAATGTTCTGTTTGCTACTATATCAGTGCCAAGCATGCTATCAGAGTTAACCATCTCCCAATAGTACTGATAACTCATCAGTCTCAAAAGCTGATAACTCCACTACAAATGTTTTTTTCTTCACAATGAAATTTGGTACATGAGGTTTCAGCAAATAAAGTGTTTCCTCTCTCTCTCTCTCACTCTCAACATACTGAGAAAAAATGTCTCTCTTCAATGTTTTGCTTCTGAAAGACTGAAAAACAGTGTTTGAAAAATGAGCTCCTTCTCCCTGTGCCAATCCACCCACACAAAGCACAGTCAGGAAAATTTTGCCATACCGCATGAGATCACTGACCTGGCTTGGCATGTTGCCTCAGCAGGTGGCCAATACCTTAGACAACACTCTCCTCCCAACCAATAATGCACCATCCTAGCCAGCTGCAAAATGCTGTCCTAGGGTGAAGATCCACAGGAAATCAGTCTACATCCTGAAACTTTGATCACTATCTATGTGACCTCCAGAAGAAGAAAGAGGAGAACCCATGTACCCCCAATGCAGATAGAGGTAAGAAACCATTTTCAGGCTCTCTGCACAGGTACTATGGCGGAGAATGGTTTGGAAGAGTCATCTGAGGGAAGGGATCAGAAGGAGACCCCATCGACTGGAAAACATGGGATGCATTATCCTAGGGATGGGGGTTCCACAACCACCACTCCCAAGAGGAGGAGATGGATGGTGATGGTCGGGGACTGCCTCCTAAGGAGGACGGAGTCATCCATCTGCCATCCAGACCGGGAAACTCGAGAAGTGTGCTGCTTGCCTGGAGCTAGAATTCAGGATGTGATGGAGTGTCTGCCAAGACTGATCAAGCCCTCGGTCCACTACCCCTTCCTCCTTCTCCATGTGGGCGCCAATGATACTGCCAAGAATGACCCTGAGCAGGTCACTGCAGACTATGTGGCTCTGGGAAGAAGGATAAAGGAGTTTGAGGCACAAGTCTCAACTTGTGCCTCAAGACTCTACCTGTGACTCTACAGGCACAAGACGCTACCTGGGCCTTTTCCTTCAACAGGAAGGATGCCATCCTTCCTTCCTGTTGAAGGAAAAGGCCCAGGTAGAGTCCATCGAATTGTGGAAGTAAATGTGTGGTTATACAGGTGATGTCAGAGAGAGGGCTTTGGATTCTTCGACCATGGGATGTTGTTCCAGGAAGAAGGATTGCTAGGAAGAGATGGGATCCACCTAATGAAGAGAGGGAAGAGCATCTTCGCAGGCAGGCTTGCTAACATAGTGAGGAGGGCTTTAAACTAGGTTCATTGGGGGATGGAGACCTAAGCCCTGAGGTAAGTGGGGCAGTGGGATACCGGGAGGTAACACAAGGAGGCAGGTGCAAAAGGGGAGGCCTCCTTATTCATATTGAGAAAGTCGGGCAATTGGCTAGTTATCTTAGGTGCCTGTACATGAACACAAGAAGCCTGCGAAACAAGCAGGAAGAATTGGAAGTCCTGGCACAGTCAAGGAACTATGATGTGATTGGAATAACAGAGACTTGGTGGGGTAATTCACATGACTGGAGCACTGTCATGGATGGGAAGGACAGGCAGGGGAGAAAAGGTGGAGGAGTTGCACTGTATGTAAGAGAGCAGTATGATTGCTCAGAGCTCCAGTATGAAACTGGAGAAAAGCCTGTTGAAAGTCTTTGGGTTAAGTTTAGAGGTGAGAGCAACAAGGGTGATGTCATGGTGGGCATCTGCTATAGACCACCAGACCAGGAGGATGAGGTAGATGATGCTTTCTTCGGACAACTATCAGAAGTTTGCAGATCACAGGCCCTGGTTCTCATGGGGGACTTCAATCACCCTGACATCTGCTGGGAGAGCAATCCAGCAGTGCACAGACAATCCAGGAAGTTTTTGGAGAGTGTTGGGGACAACCTCCTGGTGCAAGTGCTAGAGGAACCAACTAGAGGCCATACTCCTCTTGACCTGCTGCTCACAGACAGGGAAGAATTGGTAGGGGAAGTAGAAGTGGGTGGCAACCTGTGCAGCAGTGACCATCAGATGGTCAAGTTCAGGATTCTGACAAAAGGAAGAAAGGAGAGCAGCAGAATACGGACCCTGGACTTCAGGAAAGCAGACTTTGACTCCCTCAGGGAACTGAAGGGCAGGATCCCCTGGGAGGCTAATGTGAGGGGGAAAAGGAGTCCAGGCAGCGGCGGCTCCAGGCACCAGTGCACCAAGCGCGTGCCTGGGGCGGCAAGCCGCGGGGGGTGCCCTGCCGGTCCCTGCGAGGGCGGCAGTCAGGCAGCCTTCAGTGGCTTGCCTGCGGGAGGTCCTCCGGTCCTGCGGATTCAGCAGCATGCCTGCGGGAGGTCCGCTGGTCCCACGGATTCAGCGACAATTCGGTGGCGGGTACACCAAAGCCTCGGGACCAGCGGACCTCCTGCAGGCATGCCACCGAATTTGTGGGACTGGGGACCTTCTGCAGTCATGCTGCCAAAGGCAGCCTGCCCGCTGTGCTTGGGGCGGCAAAAAAGGAAAGTGATTATTCCCCTCTATTCGGCACTGGTGAAGCCACATCTGGAGTACTGTGTCCAGTTTTGAGCCCCCCCACTACAGAAGGGATGTGAACAAATTGGAGAGAGTCCAGCAGATGGCAATGAAAATGATCAGGGGGTTGGGGCACATGACTTATGAGGAGAGGCTGAGGGAACTGTGCTTATTTAGTCTGCAGAAGAGAAGAGTGAGGGGAGATTTGATAGCAGCCTTCAAATACCTGAAAAGGGGTTCCAAAGAGGATAGAGCTAGGCTGTTCTCAGTGGTAGCAGATGACAGAACAAGGAGCAATGGTCTCAAGTTGCAGTGGGAGAGGTCTAGGTTGGATATTAGGAAAAACTATTTCACTAGGAGGGTGGTGAAGCACTGGAATGGGTTACCTAGGGAGGTGGTGGAATCTCCATCCTTAGAGATTTTTACAGGGGGGAGGGATAGCTCAGTGGTTTGAGCATTGGCCTGCTAAACCCAGGGTTGAGAGTTCAATCCTTGAGGGGGCCATTGAGGGATTGGACAAGATGACCTCCTGAGATCCCTTCCAATCCTGATATTCTGTGAGTCTAAGTCCCAGCTTGACAAAGCCCTGGCTGGGATGATTTAGTTGGGGTTGGTCCTGCTTTAAGCACCGGGTTGGTCTAGATGTTCTCCTAAGGTCTCTTCCAACCCTAATCTTCTATGATTCTATGATATCTTAAGTTTACACATAGCACCTACCTCTGTGGTGTCTAAATGACTGTGGTACATTATTATCCTAGTTTAATAGCTAGTTACAAATGTTATTCACAGTATTAAGCCCCTATCTTGTAAGACCTCCATGGGCAGGAAACCCATGGTACTAAATAAGTGTTCCAGGAGCTTGCAGGATTGAGCCCTACATTATCAAAATCGGATATATATCAGACCAAAGTTGCATACCTTGTTTTCTATTTCCTATATTTACATTTTTTGTGTGCCTTATTAATTCCTGGGTTTGTATCTACAATTCCAGTGATCTTTCTGAACACTTAGTTTAATGTACTCAGCAATTACAATAATTTCACTTACAATGTTTTGTGAATCAAGTTCACAAAGAGACAGAGGTGTTAGCTATTTTTTTCCAAGTCAGGTATTTGCATGTTAATTGAATCCTTGTCTGGGAGGCCACCCTGTTTAGCTCATCAAAAGGAGAAGTGTGAAAGCTAATTTCATAACTGGGAGCATTGGGGTGTCAGTTACACACCTGTACAATTACTAATTTCCTTTATACTAGAATAAAGGCAGGGCCACATCCTCGGTGGCTGTTCATTAGCATAGCTCCTTTGGAGTCAATAGAGCCACACTAGATTACACCAGCTGAGAGTTTGGTCCAATGTTGAAATAGTCAAGTAAGATGCTTATTTAAATAATTAAAGGTCAATGAGGGCTTTAAAGTATTGTCTCCAGCATCCAAATTTAGGGTATGTCTACACTACGGGATTAATCCGAATTTAGATAATTCGGATTTGAGAAACAGGTTGTATAAAGTCGAAATGAGTGCGGCCACACTAGCACAGTAATTCGGTGGTGTGCGTCCAAGTACCGGGGCTAGCGTCGATTTCTGCACCGTTGCACTGTGGGTAGCAATTCCATAGCTATCCCATAGTTCCCGCAGTCTCCCGCGCCCATTGGGATTGTGGGTTAAGATCCCAGTGCCTGATGGGACAAAAAACATCGTCGCAGGTGGTTCTGGGTACAGCCTCACTTCCTCCCTCCCTCCCTCCCTGCATGAAAGCAACGGACGGCAGACAACCATTTTCGCGCCTTTTTTCCTGGGTGGGTGAACACTGCAGACTCCATACCACGGCAAGCATGGAGCCCGCTGAGGTCAAGACAGCACTCATGAATATTGCAAACACCTCGCGCGTTCTCGTGGAGTTTATGCTCAGCCAGGACCAGAAAAACGAGGCGAGGAGGCAGCGGCGGCGGCAGCGCAGCGACAAGCATGATGAGGACATGGACACGGACACGGACACAGAATTCAGTGAAACCACAGGCCCCGGTGCTTTGGAGATCATGTTGTTAATGGGGCAGATTCTATCCATGGAACGCCGATTCTGGGCAAGGGAAACAAGCACAGACTGGTGGGACCGCATAGTGTTGCAGGTCTGGGACGATTCCCAGTGGCTGCGGAACTTTCGCATGCGTAAGGGCACTTTCATGGAACTTTGTGACTTGCTGTCTCCTGCCCTGAAACGCCAGAATACCAAGATGAGAGCAGCCCTCACAGTTGAGAAGCGCGTGGCGATAGCCCTGTGGAAGCTTGCAACGCCAGACAGCTACCGGTCAGTCGGGAATCAATTTGGAGTGGGCAAATCTACGGTGGGGGCTGCTGTGATGCAAGTAGCCAAAGCAATCACTCAGGTGCTGCTACGAAAGTTAGTGACTCTGGGAAATGTGCAGGCTATAGTGGATGGTTTTGCTGCAATGGGATTCCCTAACTGTGGTGGGGCAATAGACGGAACCCATATCCCTATCTTGGCACCGGAGCACCAAGCCACCGAGTACATAAACCGCAAGGGGTACTTTTCAATGGTGCTGCAAGCACTTGTGGATCACAAGGGACGTTTCACCAACATCAACGCGGGCTGGGCGGGAAGGGTTCATGACGCTCGCGTCTTCAGGAACACTACTCTGTTTAAAGGGCTGCAGCAAGGGACTTACTTTCCGGACCAGAAAATAACCGTTGGGGATGTTGAAATGCCCATAGTTATTCTTGGGGACCCAGCCTACCCCTTAATGCCATGGCTTATGAAGCCATACACAGGCAGCCTGGACAGGAGTCAGGAGCTGTTTAACTACAGGCTAAGCAAGTGCAGAATGGTGGTAGAATGTGCATTTGGCCGTTTAAAAGGTCGCTGGCGTTCATTATTGACTCGCTCTGACCTCAGCCAAAGAAATCTCCCCATTGTTATTTCTGCTTGCTGTGTGCTCCACAATCTCTGTGAAAGTAAGGGGGAGACCTTTATGGCGGGGTGGGAGGCTGAGGCAAATCGCCTGGCTGCTGATTACGTGCAGCCAGACACCAGGGCGATTAGAAGATCACACCATGAAGCGCTGTGCATCAGAGAAGCTTTGAAAACCAGTTTCATGGCTGGCCAGGCTACCGTGTGAAATATCTGTTTGTTTCTCCTTCATGAAAACCCTCCCCCTTTACTGACTGATTTTCTGTAAGGAACCCACCCTGCCCCTTCCCCCATCTTTCTTTCAAACCAAATAAAGTCACTATCATTTAAAAATCATTTATTCTTTATTAATAGATTAGAAAAAGAGGGAGGGAACCCGGGTGGTATTTGGGAGGAGGATTGCTGGGAAGGAAAAAGCCACAAAGAAAAGGTTAAAAAAATGACAGCCTTTTGCTTGGGCTGTCTACTGGGGTGGAATGGGAAGGTGTACGGAGCCTCCCCCCCCGCGTTCTTACACGTCTGGGTGAGGAGGATACGGAACATGGGGAGGGGGGAGGGTGGAACAGGGGCTGAAGCGGCAGTCTGTTTTCCAGCAGCCGTTCCTGAACCTCCACCAGACGCCGGAGCAGCCCCAGCGTTGCATCCTTCATCCTCTGGTCTTCCTGCCGCCATCTCTCATCTCGATCGTCTCTCCTCTCCTCACGTTGGTCCCTCCTCTCCTCACGTTGGTCCCTCCTCTCCTCACGTTCACTGACTTCTTTCCTATACTTTGAAACTGTTTCCTTCCACTCATTCAGATGAGCTCTGTCACTCCTGCTGGATTGCATAATTTCAGAAAACATGTCCTCCCGCGTCTTCTTCTTACGACGCCTTATCTGTGATAACCTTCGGGATGGAGGAGGGAGGCTTGAGGAATTTGCAGCTGCTGTAGGGAGGGGAAAAAAGAGAGAATTGTTTTAAAAGCTACATTTTGCAGAACAATGCTTATACTCTTTCACGGTGACCAACACTGTTCACATTACATAGCACATGTGATTTCTGTGCAAGGTCGCATTTTGCCTCTTAATGCTGAGTGCTTGTGGCTTTGCTGCTAGAGATCACAGGTCTGGGCAACAGAATTCGGCTTGCATGCGGCCATGGTAAGCCATTGTTTTACAGCTTCTGCACCCTCCTTTCCCACATACCAAGCATAGCCTGTAGAGTGCTGCAGAAACCTGGCCAATCTCAGCCAGTTGGGGGGGGGGCAGTGTGGGGGGGCTTGTCTGGGCCCCTTCAGGCAAGTAGAGTGCTGCGGTTTTTCTGTTAACATTCAGCAGCACCAGAAAACAAACTAACCCCCCCCCCCGCCATGAATTCTCTGGGATGATCACGGTACCCCTCCCCCCACCGCGTGGCTGGTATCAGGGAAGATCCCTGCAGGCACCAAACTACCCCCTCCCGCCGCCGACCCCCCCCCCTCGCCATGAATTCTCTGGGATGATCACGGTACCCTCCCCCCACCGCGTGGCTGGTAACAGGGAAGATCCCTGCTAGCCAAACGCGGAAAACTTCAGGGCCAATTTCCCATCTGCGCTTGGCTAACTGCAGGGAAGGATTTATTTTCCGCCACAGGCAAACAGCCCAGTAGGAACGGCCACCTCTGTCCCCTTAATTAAGTTCCCGTATTTCAACCAGGTTACCAGGAGTGATATCACTCTCCTGAGGATTACACAACAAGATAAAGAACGGATGTTGCTTGAATGCCAGCAAACACCGGGACCATACGCTGCCAGGCTTTGTCAGGCAATGATACCAGATTACTTGCTGCAAGCATGGCGTGGTCAAGTGTCCTACCATGGAGGAGGGAATAAGGATGCACTGCCCAGAAACCTTCTGGCAAGGCTTTCGGAGTACCTCCAGGAGAGCTTCATGGAGATGTCCCTGGAGGATTTCCGCTCCATCCCCATACACGTTAACAGACTTTTCCAGTAGCTACAGACTTTTCCAGTAGCTGAACTGACCGCGAATGCAAAATCAGGCAAAGTAATCATTAAAAACCGTTTGCTTTTAAAACAAGTTTTATATTTTAAAAGGTAAACTCACCTGAGGTCCCTTCCATGGGGTCAGAGTCTTGGGTACTGGCTTGGGAGGCTTGGGAGGGTACTTCAGTCAGGGTGATAAAAAGATCCTGGCTGTTGGGGAGAATGGAGTGCTGTGTGCTCTCTGCAAGCTCATCCTCCTCCTCCTCCTCCTCCTCTACCCCATCGGCAGAATCCTCAGGCGTCGAGACTATCCCCGACCCAGAATCCACGAACAAAGGTGGGGTAGTGGTGGCAGCCCCCCCTAGAATTGCATGCAGCTCGGCGTAGTAGCGGCATGTCCGCGGCTCTGACCCGGAGCGACCGTTTGCCTCCTTTGTTTTTTGATAGGCTTGTCTGAGCTCCTTGACCTTCACGCGGCACTGCTCAGAGTCCCTATTGTGGCCTCTCTCCATCATGCCCTTGGAAATTTTTTCAAAAGTTTTTGCATTTCGTCTTTTAGAACGAAGTTCTGCAAGCACTGAATCCTCTCCCCATACAGCAATCAGATCCAGTACCTCCCTCACGGTCCATGCTGGTGCTCTTTTTCGATTATCAGCCTGCATGGTTACCTGTGCTGATGAGGTATCTGTGGTCACCTGTGCTCTCCACGCTGGGCAAACAGGAAATGAAGTTCAAATGTTTGCGGGGCTTTTCCTGTCTACCTGGCCAGTGCATCCGAGTTCGGATTGCTGTCCAGAGCGGTCACAATGATGCACTGTGGGATAGCTCCCGGAGGCCAATACCATCGAATTGCGGCCACACTAACCCTAATTCGAATTGCTAAAATCGATTTTGGCGCTACTCCGCTCGTTGGGGTGGAGTACAGAAATCGATTTAAAGGGCCCTTTACATCGAATTAAATGGCGTCGTTGTGTGGACGGTTACAGGGTTAATTCGAATTAAAGCTGATAAATCCGAATTAAAGTCGTAGTGTAGACCAGGCCTTAGAAAGACAAAAAGGGACAATCCTCTATATCAGTTAGGCTATGTCTACACTACAGACCTTACAGTGGCACAGCTGTACCGATGCAGCTGCACTGCTATAAGATCTCCTATGTAACCGCTCTGTGCCAATGGGCGAGAGCTCTCCTGCCAGCATAATTAAACCAGCCTCAACAAGCAGCAGTAGCTATGTCGGCGGGAGAGCATCTCCCGGCAACATATTGCTGTCCACACTGGCGCTTCTGTTGGTGTAATGTATGTCGCTCAGAGGGGTATTTTTTCCACATCCCTGAGCGAAATAAGTATACCAACAAAAGTGCTAGTGTAGACATAGCCTTAAATAGCCATTAGCAAGGCACCACCTGGATGAGCAGGAAGGAATTCCAAACCAGGAATTCCAAGCTATCATGGCAAGAAAGACATGGGGATTTCTTATCCCTAAACCCGAGATAGGAAATGATAATACTTTACATTCCAATAGCAATGTGAATCTTAGGTTCACCAAGTGCCCTACAGCCACTGAAAAATTAAGCCTCTCTGGGTATGTCTACACTGCCATAAAACACCCATGGGTAGCCCACATTGGGCTCGCAGGGTTCAGGCGGTGGGGCTATAAAATTGCAGTGTAGATGCTCAGGCTGGAGCCCAGGCTCTGGGACCTCATGAGTGGAGAAGGTCTCTGAGATCAGACTCCATCGCAAGCCCGAATGTCTACACTGCAATTATATAGCCCCGCAGCCTGAGCCCCACAGGCCTGAGTCATGGGTCACCCAAAGGTGTTTTACTGCAGGGCAGACATACCCTCACAGAGTGGTTTGAGTTTGATTGAGGATACACAGGAAGTATGGGACGCTGTTGAGAAAGGAACCCATAGCTAACATTTCCTTTTATGATCAAAGATCTCCTGATGGATGACAAGGTGGTATGTGGAGACTAAGTGTTTAACCTAATTTATTTCTACATGTCCTCAGCTGCATATGCTCCCCTTATTGTTCAGTCTATTGTCATAGAAACAACAGTTATGACTGCTTCATTGTGATATCTGACTTACTGGTCTTGGGTCAGCAGGGGAGGACTGCCATGATCTACATTAGGACGAGCCAAGCAGAAACGAGAAACTGAGTGTATTGTGGCAGAGCTGCCATGCCAACACAACCCCCCCAGGCTGGATGTGGAATTGCAGCACCTTTTCCCCCAGTTTCCCACACCTTCCTCTGGCCTATTCTGGCCATAGGAGTGACTGGCGCTCCAGCCAGATCATTGTACAAAGTCCAGTCCCTTCTGGGGTCACAGAGTCCTTTATCAAAGTCCAACAGATAATATGAACACAACTAAACCTCCAGCCCAGCCAGGCTCAGCAGGCCACCTCTTCCTCCCGGGCACACCTCGACTGCTATAACCTTTCCCCATGCCTCATCCTGTTACCCGCACAAAATTCTCCGTTACGCACATTCTAGGGCACCCACCTTTACCCTTCCGTGGGCTTAAGGCGTAACCCTGTTAATTTAGGCACCTCCACCCTTTCCCAGTTCCTAGGGCTCCAGGAGAAGGAACCTAACTTTACCCCTCCGTGGGCTCTGGGTAAACACCCATTCCCTGTGGACTCAGAGCAAACACCCATTCCCTGTGGAATCAAGGCTTAATCTTTGCAGGTTTATGGGGTCTTTTACCAGTGAAAGAGCCTTACTCAGTAATATTCTACTTAACCTCTATTTATTAACAATCACCAAAACAGAATGCACACACTAAGCATACAATGCTCACCACTCTCAATAAGGCAGATGAACTTTTCCTAATGGCGAGTTAGGATCAGTTCATCTGGGGACTCCAGCTGCTGCATGGTTATGACTGGCAGAGTGTTGAGGTCTGGCAGCTCTGGTTTTGGAGCTGTGCCCTGGAGTTGATTCCAAAGAACTTCCTTTTGGACTTCACTTTATATAGTGAAACTGGAGTCTTGTTTAGCTGTACTTTAACCAATCCTTTTAGTAAAATATTACTAAACAATTTTCTAACCAATCCTAACATATTGTAAAACAATTCTTTAACCAATCATACCCCACCCACCATAGTTGATTTACACCTAGCAAAATTAGTTATGCAACAGACAGAAACAATCGAAGAACTGCACTCTCAGCAAGTTTGCAGATGACACTAAACTAGGAGGCGTGGTAGATACACTAGAGGGTAGGGATCGGATACAGAGGGACCTAGACAAATTAGAGGATTGGGCCAAAAAAAACCTGATGAGGTTCAACAAGGACAAGTGCAGAGTCCTGCACTTAGGACGGAAGAATCCCATGCACTGCTACAGACTAGGGACCGAATGGCTAGGTAGCAGTTCTGCAGAAAAGGACCTAGGGGTCACAGTGGACGAGAAGCTGGATATGAGTCAACAGTGTGCTCTTGTTGCCAAGAAGGCTAACGGCATTTTGGGCTGTATACGTAGGGGCATTGCCAGCAGATCGAGGAACGTGATCGTTCCCTTTTATTCGACATTGGTGAGGCCTCATCTAGAATACTGTGTCCAGTTTTGGGCCCCACACTACAAGAAGGATGTGGAAAAATTGGAAAGAGTCCAGCGGAGAGCAACAAAAATGATTAGGGGTCTGGAGCACATGACTTATGAGGAGAGGCTGAGGGAACTGGGATTGTTTAGTCTCCAGAAGAGAAGAGTGAGGGGAGATTTGATAGCAGCCTTCAAATACCTGAAAAGGGGTTCCAAAGAGGATGGAGCTTGGCTGTTCTCAGTGGTGGCAGATGACAGAACAAGGAGCAATGGTCTCAAGTTGCAGTGGGGGAGGTCCAGGTTGGATATTAGGAAACACTATTTCACTAGGAGGATGGTGAAGCACTGGAATGCGTTACCTAGGGAGGTGGTGGAGTCTCCTTCCTTCGAGATTTTTAAGGCCCGGCTTGACAAAGCCCTGGCTGGGATGATTTAGTTGGGAATTGGTCCTGCTTTGAGCAGGGGGTTGGACTAGATGACCTCTTGAGGTCCCTTCTGTGACGGGTTGGATCACAGAAACCCCCTTGGGAGCTGCCACCCAATGTGCAAAGACTACCCCTGCTTCTGTTTTCCCTGCCAGCTCAGGACTCCAGCTCCCTGTCTTGCTGAGCCAGACACTCCTGTTTGGCTCCAGACACAGATCCAGGGTCTGAATCACTTGTTCCAAAGCTGCAAGTTTACCTGAAAACAGCTCACAGTAGCGTGCTTGTCTTTAGCACTCAGATGCCCAACTCCCAATGGGGGCTAAACCCAGATAAATCCGTTTTACCCTGCATAAAGTTTATGCAGGGCAAACTCATAAATTGTTCGCCCTCTATAACACTGATAGAGAGATATGCACAGTTGTTTGCTCCCCCAGGTATTAATACATACTCCGAGTGAATTACTAAATAGAAAGCGATTTTATTAAATACAGACAGTAGGATTTAAGTGGTTCAAAGTAGTAACAGACAGAACAAAGTAAGTCACAAGCAAAATAAAATAAAATGCGCAAATCTATGCCTAATCAAACTGAATACAGATAATCTCACCCTCAGAGATGCTTCAGTAAGTTTTTCTCAGGCTGGACACCTTCCAGGCCTGGGCACAATTCTTTCCCCTGGTGCAGCTCTTGTTGCAGCTCAGGTGATAGCTAGGGGATTCTTCATGATGGCTTCCCTCCCTCTCTGTTCTCTTCCCCCCTTTATATATCTTTTGCATAAGGCGGGAACTCTTTGTCTCTCTGGGTTTCCACCCCCCCTCACTGGAAAAGCACCAGGTTAAAGATGGATTCCAGTTCAGGTGACATGATCACATGTCACTGCAAGACTTCATTACTCACTTGCCAGCACACACATATACAGGAAGACTCACAGGTAAATACAGCCATCTGCAGACAATGGGAGTCATCAAGATTCCAAACCATCATTAATGGTCCACACTTTACACAATTACAATAGGCCCTCAGAGTTACATTTTATATTTCTAGTTTTAGATACAAGAGTGGTACATTTATACAAATCAGATGATCATACTCAGTAGATTATAAGCTTTGTAATGATACCTTACAAGAGACCTTTTGCATGAAGCATATCCCAGTTACGTTACATTCACTTATTACCGTATTTTCTCTAAAACCAGCTCAGTTACATTATATTGACTTATTATCAAGTTTTTATAAAACCATATAGACTGCACAATGTCACACCCTCCTCCTGAACTTACTGCCAGAGACTTGGACACTGACCATGGCGGAGGCAGTATACCTAAAATTCATTTTTGGGCTCCCCTATGGGGCAGACACTCCTGTGTCCCCCAAAAGAGAAAGAGACCCTGACCCAGCTGTCGGCTCACAGCTTCCAGCTATGAGGGACCTTTCACTGGCCAGCAAAATCCCCCCCCTTTCACTCAGGTTGGGTTTGCTTCCAGCTAGAGTCCTTGGGGTTTGTTCCCACCGCAGCAGTCACCAGGACCCCAACTTCCAGCTCCAGGGTACATGTCTCTGTGCACCTCTTCCACTCCATTACAGCCAGGTCATGCTTCTGGGTCTTAATTGCTTTGTCTCTTAAGTCCAGGCTGGTGGGCAGCCTTTTCTTTTTCCAGGTCAGGCTTTCCCCAGGCAAATTGTACATCAATTTCCATTTATCTTCCCTTGAGACCATCACTTGATGAGCTGGGATACCACAGAGAACACCCTCCTGCCAGAACAGGCACCCCTCCACTCCTGTCTTGCTAAATTAGACACCCCAGTCAGCTTCAGCACAGACAGAGGTTGGGCCACACCCATCTGCAGTTCACTGAAACTGAGATGCACTCGGCTCAGGGGCTTCTTAGTTAACAGACCACTGAGTTAACAGAGACATTCCCAGCGCCCATTGTTCAGTCTTTCTGGGCAATTTGCAACTTGTGTAGTTTTAACTTCTTTTGATCTTCATTCTTACTTATTTTGCTTCCTTTTCTGTCCCTACTTCCCTTTCCCGAAATAAGCAAACAGAAAATAACAAACCAGTAACCACTTTGTCTGTTTTCCAGCCACCACACTTAAAACTCACTTAAAATCACTACCAGTATCTCAAAGCAATCAGCTGTGCACAGACCCTGCTCGACTACGCCACTGTGACGGGTTGGATCACAGAAACCCCCTTGGGAGCTGCCACCAGATGTGCAAAGACTACCCCTGCTTCTGTTTTCCCTGCCGGCTCAGGACTCCAGCACCCTGTCTTGCTGAGCCAGACACTCCCGTCTGGCTCCAGACACAGACCCAGGGTCTGAATCACTTGTCCCAAAGCTGCAAGTTTACCTGAAAACAGCTCGCAGTAGCGTGCTTGTCTTTAGCACTCAGATGCCCAACTCCCAATGGGGTCTAAACCCAGATAAATCCGTTTTACCCTGCATAAAGTTTATGCAGGGCAAACTCATAAATTGTTCGCCCTCTATAACACTGATAGAGAGATATGCACAGTTGTTTGCTCCCCCAGGTATTAATACATACTCCGAGTGAATTACTAAATAGAAAGCGATTTTATTAAATACAGACAGTAGGATTTAAGTGGTTCAAAGTAGTAACAGACAGAACAAAGTAAGTCACAAGCAAAATAAAATAAAATGCGCAAATCTATGCCTAATCAAACTGAATACAGATAATCTCACCCTCAGAGATGCTTCAGTAAGTTTTTCTCAGGCTGGACACCTTCCAGGCCTGGGCACAATTCTTTCCCCTGGTGCAGCTCTTGTTGCAGCTCAGGTGATAGCTAGGGGATTCTTCATGATGGCTTCCCTCCCTCTCTGTTCTCTTCCCCCCTTTATATATCTTTTGCATAAGGCGGGAACTCTTTGTCTCTCTGGGTTTCCACCCCCCCTCACTGGAAAAGCACCAGGTTAAAGATGGATTCCAGTTCAGGTGACATGATCACATGTCACTGCAAGACTTCATTACTCACTTGCCAGCACACACATATACAGGAAGACTCACAGGTAAATACAGCCATCTGCAGACAATGGGAGTCATCAAGATTCCAAACCATCATTAATGGTCCACACTTTACACAATTACAATAGGCCCTCAGAGTTACATTTTATATTTCTAGTTTTAGATACAAGAGTGGTACATTTATACAAATCAGATGATCATACTCAGTAGATTATAAGCTTTGTAATGATACCTTACAAGAGACCTTTTGCATGAAGCATATCCCAGTTACGTTACATTCACTTATTACCGTATTTTCTCTAAAACCAGCTCAGTTACATTATATTGACTTATTATCAAGTTTTTATAAAACCATATAGACTGCACAATGTCACACCTTCCAGCCCTGATATTCTATGATTCTGTGAACCAGACAGAGACCATACAGATAAACAATAGAGAAGTGGGAACCATAAAGATAAATCAATAAAGAAGTAGGGATTTCACAACCACAACTTGCCAGACAGGATTCTATCAAACAAAGTTTTCTTTAACCATCTTAAGATCTGTTTATTTATCTGGTCATGGTGGGTGCTATTAGGATAGGATCTCCTTCTTAATAGCCCAATGTTACATTGTTTTAATGCAATTTAAATGGAATGTGAGGATGTGACTTTTTTGCTTCTTGACACATGGCTGCTGCTCTCCTAAGATGGCTGCAGGAAAAGACCTCCGCTTTACAATCCCAGACTCCTGTGTCTCCAACAACCTCGCTGCACACTCCTGCACTTGCTTAGGGGGTCAAGTAGGGTGACCAGATGTCCCGATTTTATAGGGACAGTCCCGATTTTTGGGTCTTTTTCTTATATAGGCTCCTTTTACCCCCCACTCCCTGTCCCGATTTTTCAGATTTGCTGTCTGGTCACCCTGGGCAGGCTGCTGCTCATCAGTGTTCCTGCCTCTAGTCAGGATACAGCTCACCCTGAGAGTAGCATGTCTGCTTTTCTCCCCTTCCCGCTTCTCAGCCTTCTTTCAGTCTGCTTCCCAGAGAGAGCAGGCACTTCCCACCTCCTTGCCTCTGGCTCTTTCCTTTCCAACTCAGCTCACCCAGCTCTTTATGGAAATCCCCAGGTAGACCCCAGCTGGATTGGATTGGATAGCTAAGTTGAGCCACCAGATCTCTTAGAGGGCCAGTCAGCCTGTGACAGAGATGCCCTGGGCAGAGGACCATACGGCAGTGGTCCTCAGCCTTATTACACAGGAGGGCCAGACAAATTCTTGTGTGGGCCAGACAAATTCTACATATTTTAATAGGATTTAAAGTCATCTGTATTGATTTATATTTTATATGCATTTAGATAGGTTGTATAAATTAAAATGATGTAAACATGACAACAAAATACTAATGAATTGGCCCTTAGTATATTGTGTTGAAGCAGGCTGTGGGCCTTATGAAATGCTCTGATGGGCTGTGTATGGCCTGCGGGCTGTAGGTTGGGCACCCCTGAGTCCTTTGCAATATATATACTACTCTGTGGGCTGGCTCCTGAGAGATGCTGAGCACTTGAAGATTCCATTGACTTCAACAAACATTGCAGTCACTCAGCACTCAGCTCCATTTTATTTTCATCTATACAATTTGTGCCCATACATTATATGAAAATCGTACTGACTTGTTTGAACTAGAAATGTGGTAAGTTCTGAAACAGAGCCAGATCCTCTCTTGAGTACATCAGCATCCACTTTTTTAGTGGTGCAATGCTAACTTATACTAGCTGAGGCCGCATAGGCCCATAAACTTTACAGTCAAAATCCACGTACATGGAGACAAACAAATGCTGGATAGTACTAAGAGACAGTTAAGAAATACACATGCTCTACAATCACCATTTTTTCACAAAGACATGAGCCATTTCATGCCTCAGTGCATCTGCTTTACTCTCTGAGCTTATTAAATGGATTTTCAAAGATGATTTTTTGAGGGGAACAAAATAATTAAAAATGCCTCTTTTTTCCTAGCCATGCATTGGTTGAAAGAACGTGGATGATATACAGCTTGTCCTTTAAGCATATCTGTGAGTCATTCAATTTTGCACTCCAAGGAGTGTGAAGGATGAATGGGATTTGTTGGGATTCAGTACAATTTCCAAATCCCCAAGAGATTCATATCAAAACTCTCCACTTTCTCCTATGATTTATTTGCAATCTTCGTGAGTCACAGCATTTCCATAGAGGAATGCAGCACTATTCAGGCATGAGTGCATGTAGGGACAATTTCTTGTGTTTAATCCTAACAGACACCTTTTGTCATATTAACTTGACAGGTACATTTCTTAATGGATATATTCTCCACGCAATCACCACACTGGTTTCTAGGGATGATAATCCAGCACAGAGCATCATTTTGGCAGCATCAAAGACATGAATAGGAGATACTGTTAATGTAGAAGTGGGATTTCCACTCATTCATGTCTAACCCATGTATTTCCTGGATACTGACTAATAATAAAACTTGTTTAGATGTTTAGACATTCGGATTACTAGCATTTTGATATCAAGAACCAATCCAAAAATTCAATGATTCATTGACTTTAAGGCCAGAAGGGACCGTCATGATCATTTAGTCTGACCTCCTGTACATCTCAGGCCACAACCTCACCTACCTACTCCTATAATAGACCCATAACCTCTCGCTGAGTTACTGAAGTCCTCAAATCTTCATTTAAAACCTTCAAGTTACAGAGAATCCACAGTTTACTCTAGTTCAAACCAGCAAGTGCCCCATATCCCATGTTGCAGAGGAAGGCGAGAAATCTCCAGGGTCTCTGCCAATCTGATCTGGGGGGGGAAATTCCTTCCCAACCCCAAATATGGAAATTAGTTAGATGCTGAACATGTGGGTGAGACCCAGCAGCCAGACACTTGAGAAAGAATTCTGTATCATAACTCAGACCCTTCCCCATCTAAGTGTTCCAGCTCCAGCTGCTGGAGATATCTGCTAAGTTGCAGATGGGCCATATGCAACCTCTATAGGCAACCTCATCATACCACCTCCTCCATAAACTTATCAATCTTAGTCTTGAAACAAGTTAGGTTTTTTGCCCCCACAGCTTGGAAAGCTGTTCCAGAACTTTACTCTGATAGTTAGAAACCTTTGTCTAATTTCAAGTCTAAACTTGTCGATGGCCAGTTTATATCCATTTGTTCTTGTGCCAATGTTGGCCCTTAACTTAAATAACTCCTCTCCCTCCCGGGTGTGCGTATAAAGAGCAATCATATCTCCCCTCAGCTTCATTTAATTAGGCTAAACAAGCCAAGGTCTTTAAGTCTCTCCTTGTGAAATAGATTCTCCATTCCTCTGATCATCCTAGTCGCCTTCCTCTGCACCTGTTCCAGTTTGCATTAATCTTTCTTAAACATGAGAGAACAGAACTGCACGCAGTATTCCAGATGAGGTCTCACCAGTGCCTTGTATAATGGTAATAACACTTCCCTATCTCTACTGGAAACACCTCACCTGATGCATCCTAGGATTGCATTAGCCTTTTTCACATTGGCGGCTCAGAGTCATCCTGTGATCAACCAATACACCCAAGTCTTTCTCCTCCTCTGTCACTTCCAATTGATAAATTCTCAGCTAATGGCAAATATTCTTCTTCTTAGTCCCTAAATACATTGCACTTTGTACTATTAAATTTTATCCCATTTCTATTACTCAGTTTTTCAAAGTCATCCAGATCTTCTTGTATGATATTTTGGTCCTCCTCCATATTAGCAATACCTGTTTGTATCATCTACAAATTTTATTAGCACACTCCCACTTTTTGTGCCAAGGTTAAATAAGATTCGTCCCAAGCATGGGCACCGACTCTGTGGGTGCTCCAGGACTGAAGCACCCATGGAGAAAAAATAGTGGGTGCTCAGCACCCACCGGCAGCCCCGCTGATTAGTGCCTCCCCCTCCCTCTCAGTGCCTCCAGCCTGCTGTGATCAGCTGTTCAGTGGCATGCAGGAGGCGCTGGGGGGAAGGGGGAGGAGAGGGGGCAGGAAGAGGCAGGGGCAGGTGTAGTGGCTTCGGGAAGGGGTGGAATGGGGGTGGGGCCTGGGGTAGAGCAAAGGTTGAGCAGCCTTGGGAACAAGTTGGTGCCTATGGTCCCCGAGGAACTCCACTAGTAACTTCCCTCCATCCTGACAGTTCACCTTTCAGCATGACCCATTGTAGTCTCCCCTTTAACTGGTTCCATACCAACTTTTCCCACTCAATCTATCATTGCGAGTATCTAAAACAGTTTTTGGTCATACAAAACTCAGGTAAATGATAACTGGCCGAATCAATCTTGTGAAGGGTTTCATTGCATCTAAAATTAACGGAAAGGAATGTCAGCATGTGTATTTAGAATGGGAACTCTGAGCTTTGGCTGCAAGTCTATATGCACAAGTTATTTAAATTTCCTATGTTGCTGAAATTTACAAGGTGTGTAACAGAGGTGACAGATTCTTATAAAAAGTGGGTGTCCACAAGGCTCTGTCCCCTCCATGGCCCCACCCCTGTCCCTCCTCTTCCCCCACCCCCTGGCCAAACTGGAAGCTGCAGCCAGACCAGGGAACCCGGGCCCCACCACCTCGCTGGGGTGGAGGGCTGAGAGCAGTCCCCAGCCCCGCACCCCGAGCCTTCTGCCCAGGGCAGGTAGAGGGTTCGTGGCTCCCCACAGCTCTTACCCCGACCTGACTCCAGCTTTTGGTCAGGCCTGGGGGCCAAAGAGCCACAGCCAGGCCATGGTAAGAGCCATCCGGGCAGCTGTGGGGAGTGGCAGACCCTCCATTTGCCCTGGGCAGAGGGACTGGGGGGCGGGGAAACAGGTCGAGGGCTGCTCTTGGGCCCCCCTACCCCGGGCAGGTGGAAGGTCCATGCTCCCCACAGCTGCCCGGGCTCCCCAGGCCACATTTACCCGGGCCAGGTTCCAGCTTCCAGCCTGGCCGGGGGGCGGGGCCTCAGGGGGAAGAGGAGGGGCAGGGGGCTGGGCCTGTGGCAAAAAGTAGACAGGACAGGCTTATCCGCTTTCAAAAGTAGGAGGGCCATGGCCTATTGCCCCTTCCCTGGTTCTGGTGCCCTGGTGTGTAAAAGGCAGGAGACCAAATTCTTCCTTTTGACCTACCTAGCCATCTGCATTGACTTCTACTCAGAGTCACACACAGGTAAAGACCAGAACAGAATTCATCACAGGGGATCCAGTCCAGCAAGAATTATGATTAATTTGCATCTTTACAAACAGTGAATGCTATTTCTAAATATTAAAGCAGCAAAAGCTAGTACATAAGAATTCTTAGCTGTAGAGATGCAAGTGTTACTGGAAGCCTGATGAGATTCTTTTATTTTTTTCCCAAGTATTTCTACTGAACTCTCGGATCAGATACCAGACTGGCATCCCTGGACAGTGAAGCTTTTTGTCCACAGCATCTGTACCCCATGGCCAAGGGTAACAAAAAACACCCCACCAATGCACATCAACCGCTAAGTGCAAAAGCATGTGCAGCGTCGCTAGGTGTGAAAGAGTAGCAGCATGCATGCAAAGGGGACAGAGCAAAGAGAGGTGTGAAAGAGAAGTGCACAAGCTGAGGGGGGTGAGTAAGTGAGAGAAAATACATAGCGTTATGAGGAGTTGCAGAGAGGAAAAATATCTTCTTTCTACATTTATTGATTTTTCTGGGTTAAAAACTCTTCTTTAATATAATTGTAGGCCCTAGCTGTCACATAGTACTTTTCATCCATAAATATCAAACTGCTTTACAAAGAAGGTTAGTATCATTACCCCCATTTTACAGATGGTAAAACCAAGGCACACCGAGGTTAAATGACTTGCTCAAGGTCACTCAGCAAGTCAGTGGCAGAGCAGGAATAGACCCCCCCCCCCCACCTCTCCTAAGTCCCACTTTTGTGCTGTAGCTACGAGGCCACACAGAATTACAAGTATGTGCTCTCTAAAAAGTATTAGTTCTAGACAGCTCCTAGCACAGTGGCTCTATATGCTTTTGCACTTTTTTCCAGTTCATACAATCTTAGGGGCAAAACCATAGCAAAAATGAATGGCTTCATTCCAACCCAAAAGCATAAGTCATCAATAATGCAATAAAAACAAACTACCCTTCAACTACTCCTTCCCAAAAGCCTCAGAAAACAGATGAGCTTTGCAATATGCCTTGAAGGATAATTCCAGTGAATCTACCTTGGTTAAAAGATACCCTGGATATCCAGAGGCAATAGGGGACCTAAAATGCCCCCCACATTTAAAACCTGCAAAATACTGCCTCAGATAGGAAGGCTGGTATAATCCCTACTATTTCTTCCCCACACACTAACTGTATCTTAGTCTGTCCTGGATTAAGCTTCAGCCAGCAACTGCCACAATTCAATAGAGACACCATGTCATTTGTTCCACCAAGCCAGCTGGGTCACATGTCACCAGTACAGTATGTACACACTGAATGGGAGGATAACACCTTAGAACACTGTAGTACCCCACATCAGAGTCTGCTGGGAACAGATAAGCAATTGTCCAGTACTGGGACCTGTCATAAAGAAAAGAATGGAGCCCCTCACAAATGACATCATCGGTTTTGCTGGGGACAGGAGGTGTGTCAACAGTATGTATGGTCACGACTAAGAGTACTGAAAGTAGGTTGACAGATTGAAAAGAATTAGACACACAATCTGCATCTACTACTTGGAGGAAGTCACTGACCAACATGATTAGTTCAATTTCTGACTCAGATCCCAAACCAGACGAACTGTAGTCCAGAAAAATCCGAGGACTGCACATACCCCCAGGATTGCCATGCCAAAACCTTCTCAATGAATACACTTTTCCCAAAACTGGAGATTTCAAACTACTTGACAAAATTGTACAGATCAAATGTTGGCTTTTACAGCAGCAGCCTCATCAGTGCCTCCTTGCAGTGACCTGACAGCTTGCCTTCCTTAAGAGAGATATTGAGAATATCAAGAGCAGACCCACTGTTTACCCACTGGCTTTCACAAACCCAAGCATCCTGGATATACCTCAGAAGTTATGATCCAAAGCTCCCCCAGCGCCTCCATGGAGCAACACTGGCTAAAGTCCAAGCTAAAAAGGTATAACATTTGTCCCCGTGAGACATTGTTTTGCTGCTATGGAGACAGATAGTGGAGTGTGAATCTGAGCAATCTGGTCTGCAGAACAGCATGAAAATTCTGTGAAGCAAGAAAATCTTCACCCAAACTGAGTGGAGGCAACTCATATTACCCACGCTACCCACCACTTGGAACAGCCCAACTGTTAGTGATTTTGTGGATGATGTGATGGAGGAGGAGATGTTTTTCTACACCTCCTGCATTGTCATGACCTAAGACTTCAAAAACCCATTATGTAGCAATCAAGCAGACTTAGCCGCTGGTCCTCTACCTGTCTTTAGTCTTACTTTAAACACATCCACCATGCCTTTAAGTCATTTCACTGGCTCCCCATTGTGCTGTACATCACATTCAAACTTGCGGTCATCTTTCACGTCTCTTCTTCATTTAGGTCCTGCCTATATCTTTGACCTGATCTCCTTTTGTCCCATCCACTTCAGTGACGTCAGTTTCAATATCACTTTTAGAGAATTTCAGAAACATCTCCATGCCTCCTTCCATTCTGCCCTGATGTAAGGAGACTTTCCAAAATCTTTGTCAACCCTCCACCCTCCTCTATTTCAGCTCACTCTTTTGCATCAACTACAAAAAAAAGTGTTTACACTAATATACAAGACACTTTTGAGCCTCAAAAGTACGCCTGAGTGACTGCAACATCATATCTATGTCATACTCATGTTTTCCTTCCCTTCTCCCCTTCCCGGTACATTTTATCATCATTTGCTGTCTAATCCATCATTAAGATTGTAAACTCTTCACAGAAAATACCTAAAACCCAGGTACCTGCCCTGACATGCTCAGCACACTTGTGAGTGCTATAAAATTGTTATTAGTCAAAACTGCTACCTCCGAAGAACTACCGCTATGTGATTGTAAAGGCACCGACAGAAATGGAAGGTGACCAATAAGGCAGAAATGAGATACAAGTGAGCGTGTGGTTCACAGAACTCAGAGGACAAAGCAGCAGGAGGATGTATGTGGAGTGCTCAGATTTATAAATAAAATAGGAGCTATGGAACTAAGAGACCTTTTCCAAGCTGCAAGCGCTTGGCGCCTAGGTGAAGTGTTTCGAGCAATCCAACTCAGAGCAGGCAGCAGAAGAAGAGCAGGAGGACTTGTGAGCAAACAGCACCTAAGGCATGAGAGAGTGGAAGGAAAACGACAGGCAGCTTTGATGGGAGCCTTTGGGAGCAGCCAGATGCCCGTGATGCCATTCTGAAGGCAACCAGGTCAGCAGTTCACACAAACAGCCTCATGATCACAAGCCTCTGCACAAAACTAACACAATAAACTCGTTGAATTGCTGCAGACCAAATCCTGGAGTTAGGCAACCCAATTAGCTTTCATTTTAGAAAAATGATCTTAAAGGCAGGAAACTGACAAACTGAACAGGGATTTTCCCCTCTGAAAACTCTCCTGGATGTACTGCTGATGGCAGTGGATGCACTTTAAATAATTGCTAAGGAACTGACCACTGGTCTGAAGGAGTAAAAACAACCAACACCAAAGGTTCTAAGAAAAACAGTTTTGAAGCAGGATGCAGTTTGGATGAGAGGCCATTAAAGTTGCTACCAGCTGCTGGTACAGGAATAGAGAGTTGCCAGTGGGAATGTTCCCATCTTTGAAAGTTTTTCAAGTAGTCATGACAATCTCAGCTACCAGCTGTTGTTGCAAATGGACAGTCAGTACCCCATCTTCAGACTTGTCTCAGTAAACAGCATGGTCTAAGACAGGCTAGCAGACCTGACTGTTCTTTGTATTGCAGAATCAGTTTGAGGGGATTCCTGCTGACAGCATATTTAATAGGTTGCCAACAAATGTGGAATCATCCCTATGAGCGATGCTCTCAAAGCCTCATTTGAATCCAAAAAATGTACTTCATTCCAGTAACAACACTGACAAGAACAGTAATTATTTTAAGTCAGTAAAGTATTGAACACTTGCAGATAACATTCACATAGCACCTCTCCTCCTGGAGATCCCAGCGCTTTTTACAAAACACAAAATAGGTGTGTGCTCTGAGCTAGATTGTGCCTCCATTATTCACACTGAGGAATAGCCTATGTTTGTACAGTCCCACTTAAGTCAAATGAACAAATATGGAAGTTGATTCTCCATTCCCTAACCAGTCCTTAGCCTCTCTACAATTACAAATAATTACACCTCTACCCCAATATAACTCTGTCCTCGGGAGCCAAAAAATCTTACCGCATTATAGGTGAAACTGCGTTATATCTATCTTGCTTTGATCTGCCAGAGCGCTGCTTTACCGTATTATATCCAAATTTGTGTTATATCGGGTCGCGTTATATCGGGGTAGAGGTGTATTAGTAGTGTTGTGGTAGCTCTTAGACATGCCAGCCAAGATTGGTGACCCACTGTACTAAGTGCTGCACATACACAGGGGAAGTCCTTGCCTCCAAAGAACTGACTAACTCGATAGACAAGACAAACAAATGGAGGGAGAAAGAAAGCATTTTTATCCTACACTTCACAAACGGGGATCCGAAGCTCCGAGAGTTTAAGGGATTTGCAGGAAATCTGTGGATGACCTGAGAGTATAAATCCAGGTCTCTCAAATTCCAACCCAATGCCTTAACCATAAGGCCATCCTTCAGTGGAGTTACACCTTCATGAAACCAATTCAGCTGCAGTTTGATTGAAGAGCTCAAGATTTCAGCCTCTAATCAGTTCACTCACCACCAGAAGAGAACTCAGCAATTCTTTAGGACCTGAAGTTAAAAATTAATATCAAATCCAACAGAAAATGCATTGGACAGGCCAGTCAGTTCTTTTACTCAAAAGGCCATATTAGGCATCAAATGACAACACCCTGACCTCTTAAATCTGCGTGATTGCACAATTTACCTGACAGGATTAGCTGCCTTCTGGACAGAACTGAGTTTTGTGTCCTTTTTAAATAAAAAAAAAAAAAAAAAAAAAGAGACCTATACTTGGTGGATCAGATATACTGGTTAAATCACACAGCGTATGGTAGGTCCAAAGTGATAAAAAATATAAAACTAAATCATGTTACCAAGAGAGACTACCACCAGTCTCTGCTCCTAAAGTGTTTAAATCTCTATCATGTACATTACTGGTACCTGCAGAATCTCTCATGTTACTTAGAATTAACAAGTGGATCCTTTAAGAAAGCTCAACTGTACAGAGCCCTGTGGATGGAAGTTCCTGCTTTCCTTGAAGCCACTCTTCAGAGCTTAGTTAATATTCAGGGAGACTCCATTGTTCCTCACAACAGCCACCAATTCAGCAACAAAAATCAAATCATCTACTTTCTAAACAGGATAAATGAAACCGCTTACAAGTAAATTGGAAAATGTAATCAATATGCTCTGAAACATGTGCTTAAATTAGCATACATGACTACCAATTGGATTGCTAGTTAATCCATTAGAGCACTGCTCCGAAAGGCAAAGTGTTTGTTTGCATTATTAAACGATAAAAAAAAGTAGTACAAATTCCTGTCCTCAAGACCCATGTAATCTTACATAGAACTATCCACCCTCTGGTAGGATCCCCTTTGCCATTTTATTATCATTAGATTTCATATTGTGAATTCAGCACTTGTGAGAAGTGCGGTATTGACAGCAGAGGAGACTCCATTATTTCTCCACAGAATGTGTAAACCTGGGAAGAAGCAGTGCAAGCTTCCTCAAGGATCTATTCATGAGTTTCAACTTTGCAAGGGAGAGGGAATAGTTAGCAGCATCCAGATACCAAGGTGCTTGGTGCTTTACAAATACCAGAGACACATCCCATTGAAGAGGAAAGCTTGGAATCAGAGGCAGAGTCATTGCCAGGTACGTTCTAGTGCACAAGAGCTTCTGGAAAAGGTGTCAAGAGGGTTCTAGCAAGGAGGGGAGTCATGGAATGATGCTGTTAAGGGGGATGCAGTGGGGGGTGGGGAGATGATGAAGAGGGGCCATTCCAATAAGTTGTCAGGAGTTCTAGTGGGGAAGAGAGTGGAGGCAGAAGCCATCAAGAGAAGTTGCCAGAGGAGACACATGGGAAAGGAAGCCCAAGGCAAGGAGTAGGTCTACTGGGGAAAGATGTCGAGAGGCTCCAGAGAGAGGGAAGCTACCATCTAACACAGCAGTTCCAGAGTTTGCCAGACCATACTTCCAGCTCATGGGGACTGTATAAAAGTCACTGTCAATCATTGCAGCAGAGGGGGATCAAGTAATTCCTAGTCCACTAGCTAACCAGACAAGACCAAGACAAGAACAGTTTACATTCAGCTTTGGGGAGAAGACTGAAGTGTTTTACACCTGCTAGGCTAGAAACAGTCAATAACCATGTGTCATCCTATTTAAGTAAGTAGCTTTGCAGTCCGGTATGAATAAAGGTGGATGCAGTCCGGTATGAATAAAGGTGCCCAGCATTTAAGCATAGTTAGAAGAACTCTGGTAGAAACTAGGTCATTTCCATTAACTTAGGACCTCCCACCCATCATTAGAAAAGAGCATGTTTTCTATTAAGCCATTCATTCCAAATGAAAACCCATCTTATCAAAAAATAACTGAGAATTCTCCATGGTTTGCTGGAGCCAGCAAAATAAAACCAGGATCATAAAATCAGCTAAGTGCTAAAATCAACAATTATGTTGACGTGGAAACCATAACCATCCCTGTCAGTCTTGGGATCTTTGATACAGCACGCCTACATTAAATATACTGTTATTATACTTTACCTTTCAACTTAATTAAAGTCTCTTTTATGAGACAGGCTGTATTTGTAGCTACTTTCCCTCTAAAATGAGCCATTTTGTCTGGTACAGTAATTATAACAACATCATTAAATCTGCTTTCACAACCTGTTTTTAAATAATTCCTATTGATGTTAGACAAAAATGCTAATAAGATACATCTTTAATAAGTACTGAGTCGTATATAACCATAAAGCATACACCGTGTGTTCCATATAGAGAAAACTATTTTAACTCAGCATTAAAAGGAACATCCACACTTTGCACTCATGGCACATGGACCCAGACCCTGAAAAGGAATTGTAAATGGGGAATCATAATTGTGTGGGTCTGTTTCCAGAAGGGTCCCTCAAGGATCAGTTCTTGGCTCTAAGCTATTGAACATTTTCATCAATGACCTGGAAGAAAATATAAAATCATCACTGATAAAGTTTGCAGATGACACAAAAATCTGGAAAGTGGTAAATAATGAAGAGGACAGGTCACTGATTCAGAGTGATCTGGATTACTTAGTAAACTGGGTGCAAGCAAACAATATGCTTTTAATATGACTAAATGTAAATGTATACATCTACGAACAAAGAATGTAGGCCATACTTACCGGATGGGGGGCTGTATCCTGGAAAGCAGTGACTGAAAAAGATTTGGAGCTCCTTGTAGATAATCAGCTGAACATGAGCTCCAAGTGTGATGCTGTGGCCAAAAGAGCTAATGTAATCCTTGGATACTGAAACAGGGGAATCTTGAGTAGGAATAGAGAGGTTATTTTACCTCTATATTTGGCACTGGTGTGACCGCTGCTGGAATTGTTTGTCCAGTTCTGGTGTCCACAATTCAGGAAGGATGTTGATTCATTGATTCATAGATTCTAGGACTGGAAGGGACCTCGAGAGGTCATCCTGTCCAGTCCCCTGCCCTCATGGCAGGACCAAATACTGTCTAGACCATCCCACATAGACAGAGTTCACCTCCCACCCTGCAGGGAGGAGGGGTAAAGAGGCACCTTACTTGCTCCACTGCTCGAGCACTCGCTCTCCGCCCCCCTCTGTGGGGCTCTGCTGTGGCCCTCTGCCAGAGTGCTGGCCAGTCGTTACACCTCTCTGCCAGCTGCCCTGCTGGGTGCATCTCTCTGCCAGCTGCCCGCACACCATGCCTCTCCATCAGCTGCCCTGGTGGCCACGTGCTGCGCATCTCCGCCTCACCAATCACTCATTTGCCAGCTGACTGTCAGTCACCTTCTGCTGCCACCTGCCTCTCTGCTGTGATCTCTGCAGATCAGTCTTTTAGTAATTTTCAGCTCTTTGCAGGCTGGGGCAGAAACATTGCCCCATCTCAAGTGATTTCAGCTCTCAGTGATTTTTTGATTTCTAGCTCTTAGCAGGCAGGGCAGAAACACGGTCCTACCACAAGTGATTTCAGCTCTGATTGAGCATTTAAAATAACAAAGAGGCTCCTAATGAAGCCTATTTAGCTCTATTTTTTGAACAGTGGGGAAGAACAGGTTAAACCAGTCTAAGGAGGACCCTTGGGTAGGGTTTGCAGCCTTCTGGCTGGGACATCTGTCCCCACCTCTGTTATTTTCACAGGGCTCTGGCATTCAAGCCCCTGGCTTAATGAGGTTCTTTCAACTGTGTGACTCCCTCATTTGGGACATGTTAAGCACAGTCCTGCTTTCCTGTATTCCTACAATAATTACAACATTGGTTACCATATTTCACTACCCCTGCATTCAGTACTAAGGTGATTCGTAACCCAACACCAGCCAAAGTTGATCATTTTGACACCATGCTATCTGCTGAATATCTAAGCAGAGCAGGAGCAAACTGTATTTATATAAACAAAGTCTTTCCCCCTCCCATATGCTGGTCAAGGGAGCATTCATTCAGACCCTGCTTACACAAGCGAAGTCCTCTGCTTCAAATCACTCCTTAAAACTCACTTATTTCAGCCAGCTTCTCATCACGGACCTTCACTCCAGTACCATCAATTATGTGCATGACCATTAATAATGGCACTGACGTCTAATTTAGGCTTTTTTTCTATACTACAGTAGAGAACTGTTGCCTGAACAAAAAATATATATAATTGACTCAATGACTTCTTGCTTCAGTTCACTCCATCATTTTTCTATGAAGCCTATAGTACTTTTTAAAATAAAGAAATGTTTGTTCACATTAAAAACAAAGTCCAATACTGCCCACTGCAATTGCATGAAATTATGCAGAATTCATTCACCTGAGTCTAATATTTGACATGCTAAAAGCTCCAGAAGAAGGATAGTTAGTAAGGCTCAAGATCCTTGCTAATATGCTGTGAAGGGAGATTTATTCCTTAATCCATGTTTGGTGATCTATTTTACCCTCTGCATGTGAAGCAAGTGACCCAACAGTTAAATATCCCATCCCCATTTATAGACCAAATGAGACCTATCTTGCTTTAGTATATGATGATTTAAGTTATTCCAACATCTTTTTACCCTCTTTCCCCCTTTACACCTTAATTCTGTGTGAACTATACAATTTCTCTTCGTTTTACAGCTGCTCTCTTTATGTGAATTATTTACATGGAAAGATTCCAAGTACTGAGTCTTGTAGGATCATGTTTAGAAAAAAAGCAAAAACATCTTTTTTTTGATTTGGCATAGCTACATTGTTACCTGGAGCAGGGCCGGCTCCAGGCACCAGCCCACCAAGCTTGTGCTTGGGGCGGCACCTGGAGGGGGGCGGCGCGGTGTGGCGCTCTGGCTCCGGCCGCTGGGGAGAGCGGGGCCACGGCCGGGCTCGCCGCCCTCCCCCTGGCGCTCTGGCCGCTGGGGAGAGTGGAGCCCCGGCTGGGGCTCGCCGCCCTCCTCCCAGGGCTCCGGCTGCCCTCCCCCCCGGCGCCCTCCCCCCGGCTGCCGGAGAGAGCGGAGCCCCGACCGGGACTCGCCGCCCTCCCCCCGGCGCTCTGGCCGCCGGGGAGAGCGGGGCCATGGCCAGGCTCGCCGCCCTCCCCCCGGTGCTCTGGCCGCCGGGAAGAGCGGAGTCCCAGCCTGACACTCCACCCTCCTCCCAGGGCTCTGGCCGCCCTCCCCCCCGGCCGCCGGGGAGAGTGGAGCCCTGGCCGGGGCTCGCCACCCTCCCCCCGGCGCTCTGGCCGCCGGGGCTCCGGCTGCCCTCCCCCTCCGCATCCTCCCCTGCCACGCTGGGGCGGCAAAAAAGCCAGAGCCGGCCCTGACCTGGAGTCCTCCAGCTCTTAATAGTCCCAGCCACTTGATATTCCCACTTTTATCTTGTATTCTAAAATAAACAGATAAAATGTTATGCTTTCCTTGTATGTTAAGCCTGCCACTGCTACATAGTCAAGATGGGAAGATAATGACCTGACCTCTTGGGCACGTGTCTATTTTTGGAAGGATTTTCCTTTTTGAAAAAAAATACATACATATGAACATACGAATGGCTCTATTGGGTCAGACCAAAGGTCCATCTAGCCCAGTATCCTGTCTTCCGACAATGGCCAGTGCCAGGTGCCCCGGAGGGAATGAACAGAACAGGTAATCATCAAGTGATCCACACCTCTAGGCGATTTTCTGGATACACTGAAGCACAGAGAGCTTGACTGACTCATTCAATGTTACACAGGAAAACTGTGGCAGAGCTTGGAACTGAACAGTGCTTCAACCACAAGAACATCCTTCTTCCCTAATGTGGACCTGTACCTAAGTAAGCAAGCAGTGTTTATCTCTAAAGGTGTCTTCAAAGCTTTTACCTCTGGAAGGAAACAAATAACCCTGGACCGCAGAAGTTTAATATGTTTGAATTTGTTATTAGAGTAATAAAACAAAAATGTTGGATGAGTTTGAGAAAGTAACGTATTTCTTTCTGCCATCTATTTTTCCTGAAGTTTTTATTGCTCTTGTCCTCAGTAGTTATTTATTGTGGCAGCAGTAAAGGAACATGTCTCTTCCTCTTATTCCAGAAACACAAAACTACACAGTGACTATGACGTAAACAGACCCTGAGATGTACATAAAACTACCTACAGCCTACCAAATACACGGGTCAGTTAAATGAGATCAGGTTTTGTAAAACGTCATTACTTCCCAAGATACTTTTTATTAGACATTTGATATGATATGAAACAAAAGGAATCCCTACAGCAAATTAAGATTTCCCCTAAACTTAATAACTAGAAGGAATATCAAGTTTCATACCTGACACATTATTTCAACTTCATGAGTAATAATTTCAGTGATCACATTTAAAGCTTCTGCAAAGGTAACTTTAAAGTCTCCAAAGGCTATATAACAAAGAAATGATGCCTCTGCTCCATCTAAGCAGCCACACTGCAACAACTTGTGAAGGGAGCCTACTTTTCCCACAGAGCCTTAGTAGCTACAGAATTATTTAAAACTTCTTAGCAGTGGCCTGGCTTCTGAGGTTGTTATATTGAATTTATTTCTTTGACATAAATAGCAATAGAATCTTGATTTCCAGGCTCTGATTTCTTAAAGTCCAATATTTTAAATCTAAAATCTGACACAGTGTGGTGAGGTATATCTTCCAGAGTCAACGTGTGATTTTCCTTCAAGATATCTGCATTTTGTGGCTGAGAACATTTTTATTTTAACTCCTTCTCTGTTTTTAATATGGGAGTTCGCAATGTGGTGCCAAATTTTCATGATGTGGGTTGTGTGACTGCACAAGTAGTTGTGCATCCAAGTTTTGCCGTCACCACTTACAATTGACAGTTTATATATGCAAAAACCCATTTACACATGTAAGTTGAGCGCAAATAAGTTTTGTGTATGTAAGTTTGTATTTGTGGCTAGCGGTTATGCTTAAAATAAAAAAAGTGTGTGCAAGTGTGTGTGTACACACAAAAGGAAGAAGAGTTGGGAAGGTGTGAGACACTCTATATCTCAAAATAGTAGCGTGGAAGCCCTATATTCACCACGGTCATATGACTATGAGGTGTTTTGTACAATGTATGCCTTGTGAGGTATCATTTAAAAAGTCTTGATCTGTTGAACATTGCTATCCTGTTGGATTGTATGTGCTATCATTGTATGCAAAGTTATGAAGTAGTGCTGTATATTTGGTACTAAAATATGTGCTGAGTGGGAGACGTCCACAGCCAGCCTTTCGGTGACATCAAAGGAGCAACTAACACTGGCCAGACATGTGTTAATGGCCCAATAAGGGGAATCCACTCTTCCAAAGACCATCCCAGAGACTCTTCAGAGGGCACATACATGATGGAGGCAGCCTAACTCATGTGACAGACCAAAGCTCTTTCTAGCAGCAGAGGGACAGTGACATTATCACTTGGCCTCTCTCCTCCCCCATCTCAACACCTGGAAGAGCATCTGGAAGACAAAGGTTTTGAACTGGAAAGATTGGTCCCAGGCTGAAAGGGAATACAACCTGTATATTAAGGACTGTGAGCTACATGTAACATCTATTAGGATGAGAAAAGATGTTTGATTCAAATCTTGCTCAGGCTATGTCGACTTTACCACTTTTGAAACCATCCCCCCGAGTGACATAAGTTACACCGACATAAGTGCTCATGTGCACAGCACAGGAGAGCTTCTCCCACCGACATGGCTTCTGCCACTTGCAGAGGTGGTTTTATTATGCCAATGGAAGAGCTCTCTCCCATTGGCATAGAGCGTCTTCACCACATGCACTGCAGCAGTGCAGCTGTATTGGTACAGCCGTGCCACTGCAGTGCTGTATGTGTAGACATGGCCTTAGTCTGTTAAAGTTAGAATTTAGATTGCGTTTCTATTTTTAGTTGTAATGTAACCAAGTTTGATCTCTATGCCTGCTACTTATAATCATTTAAAATCTATCTTTCTGTAGTTAATAAATCTAATTATATTTTACCTAAAACAGTGTGTTTTTAGTTGAAGTGCTTGGGGAATCTCAGCTCAGATTAACAAGGGCTGTTGCACGTCCGCTACCCTTTGCTGGAGTGACTAACCAATTAATGAGCTTGCACTGTTCAAGGGAGTATTGAGCAGTGGAAGATGGTATATTTATGGAGTGCAAGGCTGGGGTGTTTTGCTGGTGCCTCACTCTGAATGATTCATGAGTGGCTTAGAGAGCATTCATGCAATTTAGTTGGGTGAAAGTCTCCACATGCTGTATTATCACACCACCTGGAGGGGTTTGCTATTTGTTACTAGCATAGCATTTTAATAGACACACCAGGCTGGACAGTTAAGGGGGCACAGCGGTCCCACAGTTCCAGGGTGTACCCCAGGGATCCTGTCACAGAGGGAAAGATGGTCTTATAGTTAGGACACTTAACTGTGTCTCTAAAAATCTTGGTTCAGTTCTGCCATACACCTCCTGTGTGACCTTGGCCATGTCATTCAGGGCAGTGTTTTTAAAGCACCTGTTAGATCCTGCAAGGCTGGAACCTGGGAGTTCTGGGCCATTGACACCTCCACATTGCCACAGGGGGCTTAGGCTAGGCTTCCCCAGGAGGACCATGTGAGGCAGGGCTCGGCAGGAAGTACCGCCCAGCAGGACCTGAGTGTTGGCCCCTTTAGCTCCCTGATTGTCTGATACCAATACTTAAACCAGGAAGCCATGAAGGGGAGATGTCTGGGCAATAACACAGACTGCCGAGAATGGTGATGTGTTTACCCTTTTAATTTGTATTACCCACCCCTGGTATTGTTGTGGTTTTGGGACCTGGGCTTAAAGCCTGTTGGTTTGGTTAACACCTGAGTGGTTTTACTTATCCGTTATTGATTTTGGGGGTCCTTGTTAATAAATTGTTATACACCTCTACCCCGATATAACGCTGTCCTCGGGAACCAAAAAATCTTACTGCATTATAGGTGAAACCACGTTATATCGAACTGGCTTTGATCCGCCGGAGTGCGCAGCCCTGCCCCCCCGGAGCGCTGCTTTACCGCGTTATATCCGAATTCGTGTTATATCGGGTCACGTTATATCAGGGTAGAGGTGTATGTTTTCATTTATTCCTGCCTCCTTGATTCTTTATCCAATAAATCATAACAAGCAGTGATAGATGTGGGAGGGAGTCAGACTTAATCATGCAGGGGTGTGGATGTAATTTGGGTTTCTAGCTCCCACTTCAAGTTAACACTTCAAGTATCCACACAGAGCAGTCAAAGCACAACATTTTGGTGCCGTCTGCAATTCACACCCCCATGGTCTACACTGTGGGGCAGTGTAGACAAGCTCTAAAGCACACTATGGTAAACCTACAGTGCTTATAGACATCAACACTACAGCATGGGCAAGTGCTCCATAGGACACATACATAGGAAGGGAGGGAAATTTTTGAGAACTGAAAAAGGACCAACTTGTCTCTTTCATCAATAGAAGTTGGTCCAATAAAAGATATTATCTCACGCACCTTATCTCTCTAATATCCTGGGACCTACATGGCGACAAGAACATTGCTAACAACACTTGTAAGGAAGAACAGGAGTACTTGTGGCACCGAAGAAGTGGGCTGTAGTCCACGAAAGCTTATGCTCTAATAAATTTGTTAGTCTCTAAGATGCCACAAGTACTCCTGTTCTTCTTTTTGCGGATACAGACTAACACGGCTGCTACTCTGAAACTTGTAAGGAATACGCAGTTTGGCCCTGATTTTGAGAAGGGTCTCGAATCAGCCCCCAGTTACTTGCAAACACAATGTATAATAATGTTAAGATTGTGTTTGCAGGTAGATAGCTATTCAAGTACTAAAGTGCACACACAAACCACTGCAGATTTTAAAATTCATGAACAAAATCTGAGTCTGCTTTTGAAAGCCAGAGCTTTCCATTCCATGCTTTTTAAAAAGGACAAAGAATGGATGCAAAAGAAGTAAAAAACTAAATGAAAAGTTCTAGGGAGAAGCCCTTTTGGCTATTAACTCCTGTTAGGCACATTTAAATCAGATTCCTTCAATAATGCTTCAGCTTTAGGCTGGTTGCAAAGAACTCATGATTTCCAGGAGACCGAAAGAAAAATAAATTACAACTTCAAGAAATAATTGGTCTCTTCTATTCTCATCCAATCCAAGTACATGCACAATTACCATGTTCAAGTGATGTGCAGAAAAATGAACAGCCAAAGCTTGGAGGAAGAGTTTCTTTTTAAAGAGTGACTATACATCATTTAGGTGCTCAGTGTATTTATTTTCCTTAGAGTTTCTTCTATGTCTGCAATTACGGAATAGAATCTTGCAGACCATACATCATCTGTAATTGGTTCACCTATAGTACCAGCACACTTACCCATTAGTTCACAGCCACATCTCTTCCTCTGTATATCAAACTTTTTTGCCTCTTCACCCGAGCAGTGAGGACCAGGAAACAGCTCTCTAAACCAGCTGTCTTGTATTCACTTTACTTTTATGAAGATGAGAAGGAAAAACAAGTCCAAGAGGAGGCAGTGGAGGAGTAAGAAAGGCAAGATGTAGCAGAGCTGGTGTGATGTTTATGCCAAGCTGTACTGTCATTGTGTTGAAACAGAGTGTCATGCTGGGAAGAAATTTCACATAAGTCCTTTTTTGAACTTTTCTAGTAGGACAGAATGACACAATTAAACCAACCTAACATCCTGTGTAGACAGTGCTAGTTGATGAGAGAATTCTCTCAGGCCTGGTCTACACTGCTGCTTAAGTCGATGCAAGTTACATCGCTCAGGGGTGTGACCCCCCTGAGTGACATAGCTTACATCGTCCTAACGCAGTGTCTACACTGCGCTGTGTCAGTGGGAGATGCTCTCCCATCAACTTATCTTTGCCTCTTGGGGAGGTGGAGTACTGAAGTTGCTGGGAGAGTGCTCTGCCATCGACTTATCACGTCTTCACCAGACCCACTAAATCAACACTGGTGCATCGATCGTAACAACACCGATTTAGTGTGCCAGTATAGACAAGCCCTCATTGACGTAGCCTACCGCCTCTTGGGGAGGTGGTAAACCTATGCACATGGGAGAACCCCTCCCGCCGGCATAAGTAGTGTCTTCACTGAAGAGCTACAGCGATACAGCACTGCAGCGTTTTAAGTGTAGACAAGTCCTAAGCATAAACCTAAATCTCAGCCCAATTCCTAAATCACTGCAACTTCCTATTATGAATCTGGATGCTCTCTTGCATCCCTTTTTGTTTTGTTCCAAGGCTCGGATTTCTTTGCTTCTCAAGGTCAATGACTGGTTTGGAAGCACTAACTAAAACAGCCAAGTAATTTTGTATCAGGCAATTGCCTCTTTCCTCAGCATAGTAAGATACAGGGGACTATAGAACCATTTTCTTTTAGAAGAGCTTCTTGGGCTTCTGTTTTAGACTTCGATGATTAAGCCATTGTCGCTGTGAGTGAAGCAAGGAATCGTGAGAAACATATGCTATTCAAAATCCCAGTTCAAGCTTTTGAAACAGAAGTAACAGACAGTTCCCAGTTTTTGTCATGGGAAAATTAATATACTTTTTCCCCTCTTCTCTTCCTGGTAGGTAGACATATACATATCATATGGTTTCAGAATCCTTGTAGGACAGGAGAGCAGGATGACTATCACCACAATTACTATCAGCCAAGCATTTCTCCTCATAGAAGAAAAGCTTTTGTTCCAGGAATGAAATCCTGGCCCCACTGAAGTAAATGAGAGTTTTGCCACCAGACGCTGACATCTCTGTCTGCAAACAAGAGCCAAAGTCCACCTTGACTGAGCTGTGTCTATCTACTTAGCCAAACAAAAGGGAATTAACACAGCTACTCAGGTGATAGTGGGACATGAATAAATCATTGGCAAAAATGAGTCAGTGTGAAGTGCAATACACAGAGTGGAAAAGTCTTGTTTAAAGGACACCAGGAGTACAATACCCAAGGCCCCGATAGAAGAATCCTAAATAGTGCAAGAAGCAACCAGAATAAAGAAGGAGCAATTAGGAGCTGTTGTCATAACAAGCAGTTTATATTCTGCTCTTGAGTTACTCACAAGGGAGGTATTTTACTGCCCATTTAAATTAAGGAGAGATGCAGTTGGCCCATTTTTATTAGAGTAAGGTCTTGTCTTCACTGACTCCTGTTAACACGGTTAGGTAGTACTTTAAACTTGAGCTAGCTGACCTAAATGGAGGACTGAAAATGTATGTGGCTTTATGCATGTGAGGTGGAATCCTGGCCCTATTGAAGTCCATGACATCGGGATTCAAACACAAGGGGGACTAAAAATCAAAACCATATTCCCATAAAACTGTCTCTCATTCTCTGTGTATTTCCCCCTGTGAAAAGTTACCTCAGGTTTTTCCTTATAGCTTTGAAAATATAATCAGATTGCACAGTTAATGTCAAACACCTGCCAGGGCCGCTT
The DNA here is from genome assembly GCF_027887155.1 of Malaclemys terrapin pileata. Taxonomy (NCBI): domain Eukaryota; kingdom Metazoa; phylum Chordata; order Testudines; family Emydidae; genus Malaclemys; species Malaclemys terrapin. The sequence continues at coordinate 178,202,486 of NC_071507.1, read as the reverse complement.
AGCTTCTTCCAAATGCATTGAGATAAAAGATTCACTGAGAAGCTAGAGGAAGAAGCCCAAAATACAAAAAAGTACATAGCCCAAATTCATTTTTTCCTTGGAATTTACTCATTCCTATAATACTAACAGAGAAGAATGTTCTACAATAGTCCCACATCTGTTTCCCTTTCTAAAATAATTTAAATTGTCTCTTGTGTATCTGAACCTACTTTCTGAGATGGTAAACTGACTTTCCTTGGGGCATACTCACTCTTCCTTTATGAAAAGGTTATGCAGTTGCTTTCAGCTGTTTAGGATTTAGCTAGCACCCTAAATATGCTACTCATTGAAATAACACAATCTGTATCTTGTTAATGTGTTACGAGAAGAGCAAGAGAGAAATAGTAGACAGGTACAGAGGCACAAGTGTATTATTAGAGAGTAAAACTGCTACCAATCTAATACAAACTCGGAATTCTCACCCAGCAATGTAATAATGCCTTTCAATTTATAGCTGTTTGGGATAACTTTTACTTCATTGTGAAAAAAGAAATATTAGAATATTTTGACATGATATTATGAAGAGCTTTTACATTATTTACCATTGTTTGAATGTACAAACAACTGCGAACACAGCAGACTTCCATAGTATATCCTCCTTAGGGGTTCTGCTTGACTGCTTAGACCCGCCATCTCCTCCAGTCTTTCAGATCTCCTCCTATCCATAGCATTTATTCCATACACTGTATTGGAATGCAGGTCTCCTAGGTTTAGTTCATTATAATCTCTTCTCTTTCTCTAATGCTCTTTCATGTGACTCTCTAGATGTTGGCATACACATTTGACATGGGAACAGGTGATTTGGCTCAGCAAAGCAATTTTTTATAAATATTAAAAAGGGTCAGGTAGAAATATTTCCATTCCAAGTTCTTCTGCATGTAAATTACATCCCTTCTGAGATAGGTTGCAGAATGGATCATTAACTTTGTGGTGTACAAGATAAATAGAAATCTCCTTTGCTTATAGGGTTATGTTGAATAATGTTCACATTACTTAATTGATTAATCTAATTACACTAGTCCCACTATAGCATGCATAATGTGAGAGTGTTAAACAGCGGATTGCACCTGAAATAACTAAACCTTTTTAGCAACTGTACTTTAGGGACTAATAAATGATCATACTAGCAATAGCACTTACACAATCCTTTCTGCCTTAAAAACACAGTGCAAACATTAGCTAATTAATTATTAGTGAGTAGGTCCCAGATCTTAATAGGAGTTACATGCCTAAATACTTTTGAGATTCTGGGCCCAAGTGACCCAAGTAATCTCAGGGGAAGAACAAAGCAGTGGAGTGGAGATGAACAATTGCCTATTCTGCAGGGGAAAACCAGCAGCACAATGCCAACTTTAATGCCATTAGTATGCCAATACTCCAACCACAGACACTGCCTGCATGTTACAGGTATGCTCCCTACATGAGAAGGTGAAGATATACGATTGTGAAGGGAATAACAATAGTTCAATGGGATATTTGAGCAGCCGTTGTACACTAGGATATCTAAACTGAATGATACCTTTAAGAGGTATTTAAGGAAGTATGGGTTTATAAGCTCTTTGGTGCAAGAATCATCTTATTGTTCTGCATTTGTACAGCGCATGGCACAATGAGGTCCTGGTCTATACTACAACTCCAAGGTGCTACTGCAATACAAATAAATAGCAATACCTCTGAACGTTTATTATTGTTCGGCCACATGCTGTTACTCAGGCAAAAATATCAATGAATTCAAGGAGAGTTTTGCCTGAGTGAGAACCCAGTCAGACGTGAATAAAGACCCCAAGATTTGGCTTATGAATTATTAACTGAGTGTAGGTAGTGGGAATCTCATTAAAGTTAGGAAGTCCCTTTCTTACTTTGCCAATCTTAGTTCTGACTTTCAAGGTGATATGGCAGCGGTGGTGGTGGGGAATTCTGAATTGCAATCGGGGAAAACTTGATTTATTTTTATTTTTAAATTGCATTGACTTTGCCAGCTCCTCCAGATTTTGTGTGAATTAACTTCCCTGCTGTGGGATCAGACGCAGCTCTCAGATGTCTGTTTCACAATGAAGATGTGTGTTTTGGCACGTATGCTGAAAACCTGCACCTGCTGGCAATTCCTTACTGTAATGCACAATTTTAAATTCATCCCCAGGGTTACTCCAAAGCTTTGTCTGCAAAGATTAGGAAGCCAGCACTGAAGGAACATTGCTGCATTCAGTTTATGCGAGCTGTACAACCCCAACCCCAACCCCACAGAGTCCGCTCACACAGATGGGCAGCAAACTATCCCCTGCTCATTTGTTGGAATCGGAATCCCCTCTTCCCTACTTACTATTGTTGTCTTTAGAGGATTGATGCTGGTCTGACCTCTCTCATACGCGGCTGGGTGGTCATCTGCCCAGGGTCTTCAAGGGCCATCATATGTCTGCCCTCTCAGTGGATTTCTTAAGCATTGTACTAAGCCTTAGTAGGTGCTATTCACCCTGGCCAGTTAACATAGCAGCAGCACTGACAGTAGAAGTCTCCCCTTTCCTCTTACTCTGTGAGGGGATGTCACTCCTCCTCCTGCACCCTAAAGATCCCTGGAGGGCATTGATTCCTTAGAAATACCCGGGACAGAGAGCTAGATAGTGAAGTTGGGGGAAAGCAGTAGCCTTCTCTGATGCTCCCTTCCCCTCAATAGATAAGACAGGGGAATGGCAACCCAGCTTGTCCGAAAGCCCCAGGGCAAGGACGCCTGATCACAAGATGGAGGGCAGCTAGGATCCCAAGTCAGCAACGATAAGCTGTGGATGAGTCGAATGGGCAGCAGTGCTGCGCAAGCTGAGTCAGTCAGTCAGTGTGCAGGCATGTGGGCTCATGGCTTTGGATAGAACTCATACCTGCCCTGGTTTGGGGTGGGAGCGCAGTCCTGCCTGGAACATTTCCATAGCCCTGTTACATACAATATCTTTTTTAGTTGTGAGGATATATACCAAACTTTTTAATAAACACAGAGAGAGAAGCGTGGGAACTAATTCTTAATACAAGGAGCCGGCACGTGGGACCCACAGAGTTTACTGCTCCCCCCAAACTTCTGGCACTCCAGAAACAACAAGGCTAATCCCAAGCCCATTGCTGGCCCTTTTAATTGCAGAGATAGCCTCGATTACATAAGCCAGGCGGTAGAGCTGGGTTCCACTTCTCCTGAAGTAGAAGGCAGCTATGATTGGTGGCCCACAGATTTCTCCTCCCCACCCCCACCTCTTTGTGGGATTATGTCAGGTTTACCCAATTTAATGTTTGGACTGGAGGCTATCATAACATTTAAGAAACTTAAAATCAGGTGGAGTTCATCAAAATAACCCACCCCATCATTATCATGAAGCGAGGAGTTAATCAAAAGAAGTTCTTGTGTTTTCCAGCCAAGGACCTCTTGAAGCACTCCCACTTCACTTGCTGGAGTTTAAGGAGCAAGCTAATTAATGTGTGGCCTGTGAAAAACCCAAAGGGCTTACTATAATGTTTAAAGACTTTAAAAATGATTTAAGACGCTTGTGAAAAATACTAGATTGTCAGCCCTAGCAACCGAAGGCATGTCTTTATTCACAGTATAGCAGCAGTTTGTTTCCCTATACCAGTGGTTTTCAACCCCTTTTCATTTGCAGACCCCTAAAAATTTTCGAATGGATGTGTGGACCCCTTGGGAAATCTTAGATATAGTCTGAGAGGACCCCCAGGGGTCTGCGGACCACAGGTTGAAAACCACTGTTCTGTGGTAACACCCACCTTTTGCAGACCCCTTAGATACTGTCTGCAGACCCAGTGGACCACTGTCCTACACCACTAAGGCAGCATGCGTCAGACCAATTAAACTGGGGCAAGAGGGCAAGTGTCCATCCCATTCAGGCCCTGAGTCATAAAAGCACTTAAGCATGTGCTTATCTCTAATTTTCATTGAGTTCAGTTGGCGTTAGTCTTTTGATGTGGAGTTAAGTGTGTTCTGTGCACTTACCAGACTGGGCCCCACAGGTGGGATAGGCAGGGAATGGCTATCCTCACCTGGTTTGAGGATGGCTCTGGGCCTTAAGGTGTCCACCTGAGTCACCCTAGAATGAAGCAGCAATGCACATGCCCAGAGGCAGAAACTCAGGCACCTAGGGAGATGTTACAGAGGAAGTTTAGGCATTGCGTGAGTTTAGGCACCAGTTGAGCAGGAGTTTTGTGAATTACAGAAATGCTTAAATCCAGGGTTTAGGCACCTAAATCCCTTCGTGGATCTGGGCCTTTGTTACTACTGATTCTAGCTAGTGACCCAAGTGTGAAAAGCTCCTGTACAATTACCAATCTATTAATCTGCCCAGTCCCCTTAATGATTACTCTAACCACATATTTAAAAAAAAAATTAAGTTACACAGTATAGCAACATGACACCAGACCGTACAGCAGTCTGGGAATTATTTCTAAATGAAATTTTGATGAAAGATATCAAAAAATTGCTGAATATTTTTCCCATTGAAATAATCTCATTTTTACAACCTGTTCTTTTATTGCACTTCAATTATATTTCTTTAAAGGTTAATAGTTATAACTGTTTTGAGAGGATAACCGAAAATCATTTTACACATACTAAAGTGTTCTCACTAATAAATTAATTACTATAAGTAGCTTTAAGGGGGAGATTTTGAAAGGCACTGTGACAGAAACACTATCCTCTCGGTAACTGCTGCATGTGCCTCACTTTCCCCACTCTAGTTCACTCACTGTCTCCCCGGGTGGTCCTCCATTGCTAAGTTTTTCAGTCTCTTCCTTTTGGATGAGCTGATTCCAGTGCTTCTGAATCATTTAGTCCTCTGGCCAAACCATAAGCCTCCCCCACTTCCACAGAGGAAAACAAAAAGTCCAGTGAAACAAAAACTAAAAAGCCCAGCAACTTCGCACTGGGCCTTCAGCTCAACTCCAGGCTCCATCTCTGTCCCTCATGTCAAGGGGTTTTCACCCCACCTTCCTTGCAGTGGAGCCCAGGCCCTCCTTCAACTCTGAGATCTGGTCCCAGGACCCTGTATCAAGCAGCAAAGATTTAACTGTTTGGACTCCTTTGTGCATGTCCTTGGGCCACTTCCTATCTTAGTCTGTTTCTAAGCCTTTCCGGGGCTGTCTGTGTCTTGGTCTCTCTCTAGGCATCTTCCCTAGGTCTTCTGAAGAGACCCACTTAATGCTTTCTGCCATCTGTCTGGTTCTACTGTAGCCTTCCTACAGTTCTCTCTGAGCCTGAATCTCCTGCGGAGTTCCTGAATCTTCCTTCTCCCAGCAGGTCTCTCTTCCCTACTGAGCAGAGCAGGTCCCTTCTTTCTGCCTCAAAGCACATTGCCGAGGGAGGTAGCTAATGGGACTGACCCCAACTCCCATAAAGGGCAGCCCACCCTGTGAAAGGCACAAATGAGAATCAAGTACTTACCTCCCACTGACATTTAGTGGGAAGCGGAAACCTAAGTGCACCTTGAAAAACCTCCTATAAATGCTTGGTAAGCATTTAAGTACATATGATGTTCTTCTCTCCTGTATTGCATGGTATTTTATTTCTCACTATTGCATATCATATGGAACACTGAGTACAGAGAGAAAAACCAGCAGAGCATATTAGTGGAGAAAGATCAAAAGCAGAACTTGTGTCTCTATACTACAATTGAGTGGCCTAAAAACATCAACTAAATATAAAGCTTTGGACTTATTCACCTGCACGAATAAATGTGAATTGCATTGAATTATTTATTTTATCTGCTTCATCTCACTCAGATATTCACTCAAAAGTGCAGCTCATGAACAATGAACTCAGCACTGTGTTAACATCGCATACACAAACCTTTAATATCCTAATCTCAAAGGTCAAGAAAGAGACAAAGAAATATGACGTCTCCTGAGTAAGCACAGCACTGTCAAGCTTGTGTTGAGAGGGAACTCGCTGTATTATATTGTTTCATCAAATTCTGTAACTATTTACTTAAAGAACAATACTATAGAAGCTTGGAAAATTATATTTCCCTCCAGGAAAAATGTCTAGAGAAACAAAATTTTAGTTCTGATCAGCATTTTCTTTAAATTGAATACCCCCAAAATTTTAAAGAAACGTGAAAACTTCTGGCAAAAATAATTTTTTGTGAACATTTCCATTTTGTCAAAACACCGTTTTCTTCCAAAAAAACCCCATTTTGACTGAAAGTTTTTGATCAGTTCTTATTGATATGCAAAAATTAATATTAAAGATACAAGACTAGCACCTCAGTTTTTGAACTTAACATAGCCTTGCTGCAGTCATAGGTGTTCCCCACCCAGGAATTCCAAAAGCCAGCCAGCCAGTAACTGCATCAATGGAGCTGAATAAGGTGTGAGTCAGGGCAGAATTTGCACTCTCTGCACTTTGCCAGCACTGCTCACCCTTACTCTCGCCAGCACAGCCAACTGATTTATAGCTGCTCACTGCATAGTTTCATTCAAGGGAAGGAACTCTTTGTGCCCACTTCTCCTCTAGTGCACTCAAGATGGAGCATGGCCCTCTCACTTTGTGTCTTATGCAGGAGGTGCTGTGGGGAGGGGAAGGTGCTGATAGGTGGGCTGCTGATGGGTCCTCTGCACCCACCATTTTTCCCCCCCATGGGTGCTCCAGCCCCGGAGCACCCGTGGAGTTGGCACCTATGGTTATTAATGAACATGATGTGTTATATGGAAAACAGGTGCTTTCGTAGTTAAGTTTGTATTCTAAAGGCTCCTTTGATGTTGCATCAGCTCTGTAGGATGCAGTCATGATCTTCATGTGCAGTGCCATCCCGGTAGTACAAACTATGGGCCTGATGATGCCAACCTTACTCAGATGAGAATGTGAGATTGCCTCTCTCCTTCGTTCTGAGAAAGAGTTTTTGTTAAAACTGGTGGGGATGGGGCATGGAAATGCATAGGCTTCCTCCTCTCTTTTCTTACATGCATCCCTAGTGCCCATCCTTTTCGGTTTGGAACCCTTCCTTTACAGCAGGCTGGCACCCCAGCCCTGCACTTCACACCCTGATGCATTTACCCCGCCATACCTGGTCTGTTTGAGGAGTCTGTCTCCCTTCCCACACATACACTGTTCTAAGGGCTAGGTCTCCCCCTCCATTTTGGGGCATTGCCTCCGACGATGCCTCTGTTGCACAATCTCTCACCTATTCCCCTGAGTCTGCATTGCATTATCTCCTGCCTTTTTGCCACCACCTAGGAGACACAGGGCCAGCAGCAAGTGATGGGGGAAGGATTGGGCAGAGGTGAGTGCGCGATGAATTAGCCCCCAAGGACGAGAATCCCTGGAAACTTCTTGGTAAAGTTTTTTCAGGAAATCATTGCAGTAAAAAGCAATTGGAATTTATTTTGGTCATTAAGCTGAGTGGATCTACATAACGAAGAGACAGGTAACCTTTATAGCAGAACTGCACTCAAAGTCCATTACTTCGAGATCTCTCCTCATTGATTAATGACAATAATTGATCCTTGCCCTCTTTACAACATCCTGTTATGTTTCTGTAGAGTCATCATGTCTCCTCTCAGCCCTTTTTGTTTTAAATCTCAATATCTGGACTTTTAGTCCTCTTAACATTTCCTCACAGTTCTTATTTTCAAAACCTTTTATGGAGTTTATTGCTCTCTGAACTCCCTCCAATTTTTCTAGGCTTTTTGACAATTTAGTGCACAACACAGAGCTCTGTGCTGAGCAGAGCAAAACAATTACCTTGCTTGTGTTACAGGTGACACTCCTAATACAAGCCATGGTAGCCCAGTAAATAATTAATAAAAATGGTATAACTAGCTCCACCCTAATGTGGTTGCTGGAGGACACCCAAACATATGGCTCAAATGAAAGGATTATTTTCAAGGGCTGGAAGAAAGGAATAGTGGGAATGATGTAGGTACAATGGCTTAGTGCAGTGGCTCTCAAGCTTTCCAGATTACTGTACCCCTTCCAGGAGTCTTGCATACCCCCAATTTTACCTCACTTAAAAACTACTTGGTTACAAAATCAGACATAAAAATACAGAAGTGTTACAGCACACTATTACTGAAAAATTGCTTACTTTGTCATATCTACCATATAATTATGAAAAAAATCCATTGGAATATAAATATTGTGCTTACATCTCAGTGTATAGTATATAGAGCAGTATAAACAAGTCATTATTTGTATAAAATTTTAGTTTGTACTAATGTCTAGTGCATTTTATGTAGCCTGTTGAAAAACTAGGCAAATATCTAGATGAGTTGATGTACTGCCTGGAAGACCTTTGCGTCCCCTCAAGGGTACACATACCCCTGGTTGAGAACCACTGGCTTAGTACTACAAAGATAAACAAAACATTTTCTATCTTGGCCCCTAGGGGGCAGTCCAATAGAGGCAAACCTTGTCCCATGGGTCTCATCCAACCTAGCACCTGGGATGCCGCTCATAGTGCATCCCATTATCAGAGGGCAATTCACTATTGGGGTGGAGGTCTCATGGACCAAGGTTCAGACCCATGATCTGTTGTCTTGCTGAGGTTCCCTCTGCATTGTCGTCTTGTCAGCTAGAGCAGTGGTTCTCAAACTAGGGTCGCCGCTTATTCAGGGAAAGCCCCTGGCGGGCCAGGCCAGTTTATTTACCTGCGCCGTCCGCAGGTTCGGCCGATCGTGGCTCACATTGGCCGCGGTTCACTGCTCCAGGCCAATGGGGGCTGCAGGAAGCGGCACAGGCCAAGGAACAAACTGGCCTGGCCCACCAGGGGCTTTCCCTGAACAAGCAGCAGCCCTAGTTTGAGAACCACTGAGCTAGAGGTATCAGTTGCCTCACATCACCAACTTGTATGCTGCTCTCCCTCTGAGCAACTACTAGGCCACAAACTCCACCCTACAGAGCACCCATTTATGCCCTGTGCTTGCCCCTTTACAAGCATGGCAGCTCCTTCCCTAAGTGCATGGTCAGGTCACACTTACCCTTTTCCTCAGTCAAGTCCCTTGTGTCTTTGCACCCTGGCTACAACAGCTTATTTCATGTTATGATCCCTTTATGATACTTGGCAGGCTACTGCCCCTGTGCTCCTAAGAGTAGTCTCAGTCCCAATTCTGTTCAACTTTCTGGCTGCAGGGCCAGCCCTGAGTCTTTGGTGCTTCCCCACAGCCTCTGTTAACATCTGTGTCTCCTTGTCCTGCTGTTGGATTCCCAGAGAGAGCACTCCCATCCTAAAAGAGACCCTTTCAAAAGGCTGCTCCAACCTGGTCCTATTGGCCAACATGCTTGGAGGTTGAGGGTCTCCCCTCCAACTTACTCCTCAAGGGAGAAAAGTAGCGAATCTCTTGCCAAACAGATTAATCTCATCAGCACACCACACATGACACACAGACAAGTCAAAAGTAACAGAGAGTCCTGTGACACCTTTAAGACTAACAGATGTATTGGAGCATAAGCTTTCGTGGGTGAATACGGGTAGTGGGTATTCACCCACGAAAGCTTATGCTCCAATTCATCTGTTAGTCTTAAAGGTGCCACAGGACTCTCTGTTACTTTTTTACAGATCCAGACTAACACGGCTACCCCTCTGATACTAGACAAGTCAAAGTCTGTTCTATTATACCCATCACTAAAGTATCCAAGTCCCTTATTTTCAAGGCCCTTTATGCAACTAATCTAAGTTACCTCAGAGACTCTCTGATATGATAAACTTCCTTGATAGACATGTACCTATGAAACCATCAATCTCAAGGGTAAAACATATTTCAAAAGTAGTTTTTCCCCTTCAATGAAGCGTTTTACCCCAAAAAACAAAAATGTTTGTGAAAATGTTCCTTGATTTTTCCATTTTTCACTAGGTTTTCATTTACCGGGTTTTATTTTTTTTTTGTTGGGGTGGGGGTGTTTGTTTTTTTATTATCAGTTCTCATTTGTTGGCTAAACATCATATTTGGGATTTTCAAAGTCAAAATGTTTCTACTTTGAAATAAAAAAGGCATTTAGAAATGACTGATACCTAAATAGAGGGGGAAACATTGATAAATCTCCTTGAAAAATTGAAAATCAGTTCATTTCAAAAACTAGCACAATGAAACTATCTTAGACATTTCTCTAAAATTAGTTTTGACCTATTCCAGTAAAACTTGTAAAGAAGGTATTTCCTGTTGCTCTTTCAACAGGTCCAAAGGTTTGGAACTCAATATCAGAACAGGATAGAATGAGCATAAATCTCACTGCCTCCAAACCACTGTGTAAATCTCACTTCTCTTTACCTTTCCCGCATCCATAATGAAAACACCAGCAAAGGAAAGAAGATCTGTCACAATCGTCTTGGGGATAATAATCAGAGGAAGGAAAAATAAATCACTGGTCCATTACATATATGATCTCTTTGCAAAGATACTGTGGTGATGAGCATGGTATCAAAACCTAGATGAGGTAGACACTAATTGCCTTTTTTGTAAACTTATTTTCTGGCATTAGAGGATTTAGGTTGTTTCCCACTGAACTATAAATTTCTATTCTTCACAGACCTGAAGCATTATTGATCATTACAGATTCCTACCAGGGGAAGGGGGCTTTTAAAAGTGAAGTGGTTTTACAATATCTTGTTGAAGTTACACTAAGGGCAAGTTTACACTACAAAATTAAGTCAAGCTAAGCTATCTCAGTTTACAGCCACCTCAGTAATTAAACTGTTGCCACATCTACACTACCTGCTGGATCGGCGGGTAGTAATCGGTCTATCAGGGATCGATTTATCGTGTCTCATCTAGACGCGATAAATCGATCCCCGAATTGACACCCGTACTCCACTTTGGCAGGAGGAGTAAGCGGAGTTGACGGGGGAGCCACGGCAGTCGACTTGCCACCATGAGGACGGCCAGGTAAGTCGAACTAAGATACTTCGACTTTAGCTAAGTGAATAGCGTAGCTGAAGTTGCATATCTTAGATCAATTCCCCCCCGCCCAGTGTAGACCAGCCCTGTGCATGTATACACTATGCTCCTGGTGTTGGCAGTGCACACCCTCACCAGGAGCACTTGCCCCAATTTCACTGTCAGTGTGGGGCATTGTGGGATGGCTTCTGAAAGGCAGCAACAGTCGATGTAAGCAACACAATGTCTACACTGACACTGCATCGGCCTAACTACATTGACTTAAGCACTACACTTCTCAGAGAGTTCTTTGAAGGGGTCAAATATGTGGACAAGGGGGATCCAGTGGACACAGTGTACTTAGATTTCCAGAAAGACTTTGACAAGGTCCCTCACCAAAGGCTCTTACGTAAATTAAGTTGTCATGGGATAAAAGGGAAGAGCCTTTCATGGATTGAGAACTGGTTAAAAGACAGGGAACAAAGGGTAGGAATTAATGGTAAATTTTCAGAATGGAGAGGGGTAACTAGTGGTGTTTCCCAAGGGTCAGTCCTAGGACCAATCCTATTCAACTTATTCATAAATGATCTGGAGAAAGGGGTAAAAAGTGAGATGGCAAAGTTTGCAGATGATACTAAACTGCTCAAGATAGTTAAGACCAAAGTGGACTGTGAAGAACTTCATAAAGATCTCACAAAACTAAGTGATTGGGCAACAAAATGGCAAATTAACTTTAATGTGGAGAAATGTAAAGTAATGCACATTGGGGAAAATAACCCCAACTATAAATACAATATGATGGGGGCTAATTTAGCTAAAACTAATCAGAAAAAAGATCTGGGAGTCATTGTAGATAGTTCTCTGAAGAAGTGCACGCAGTGTGCAGCGGCAGTCCAAAAGGCAAACAGGATGTTAGGAATCATTAAAAAGGGAATAGAGAATAAGACGGAGAATATCTTATTGCCCTTATATAATCCATGGTACGCCCACATCTTGAATACTGTGTACAGATGTGGTCTCCTCATCTCAAAAAAGATATACTGGCATTAGAAAAGGTTCAGAGAAGGGCAACTAAAATGATTAGGGGTTCGGAATGGGTCCCATATGAGGATTGATTAAAGAGGCTAGGACTTTTCAGCTTGGAAAAGAAGAGATTAAGGGGGGATATGATAGAGGTATATAAAATCATGAGTGATGTGGAGAAAGCAAATAAGGAAAAGTTATTTACTTGTTCCCATAATATAAGAACTAGGGGCCACCAAATGAAATTAATAGGCAGCAGGTTTAAAACAAATAAAAGGAAGTTCTTCTTCACACAGCGCACAGTCAACTTGTAGAACTCCTTGCTTGAGGACGTTGTGAAGGCTAGGACTATAACAGGGTTTAAAAGAGAACTGGATAAATTCATGGAGGTTAAGTCCATTAATGGCTATTAGCCAGGATGGGTAAGGAATGGTGTCCCTAACCTCTGTTTGTCAGAGGGTGGTGATGGATGGCAGGAGAGAGATCACTTGATCATTACCTGTTACAATCACTCCCTCTGGGGCACCTGACATTGGCCACTGTTGATAGACAGGATACTGGGCTGGATGGACCTTTGGTCTGACCCAGTATGGCCATTCTTATGTTCTTATGAGTTAAGTCGGTGTAGTGGGCAAGTTACATTGGTGGGAGCTGCATTATAGTGCAGAATTAAGGCAGCTTACATTGACCTAACTCTGTAGTGTAGACCAACGCCAAGTGATTTAAGCCAGCAGAAGTAAGGAAAATCAGAACAAAGGGCACTCAGTTGCTAACTCCTGTTGTACTTAAGCACAGCAGTACTTATGAGGTCACATTCTGACACCATGTATTTTATAGGCTAGGGTTACCATATTTCAGCAAGCAAAAAAGAGGACGGGAGGAGCCCCGCCCTAGCCCTGCCCCCATCCTGCCCTAGCCCCGCCCCTGCCCCACCCACTTCCCGCCCCCCTCAGAACTCCCAACCCTCCCCCTCCGCTCTTTGTCCCCTGACTACCCCCTCCTGGGACCCCTGCCCCTAACTGCCCCCCAGGACTCCACCCCCTACCTAAGCCTCCCTGCTCCTTGTTCCCTGACTGCCCCCTCCTGAGACCCTCCCCCTATCCTAACTGGCCTCCTAGGACCCTACCCACTACCTGTACCCTGACTGCTCCAACCCTTATCCACACCCCCACTCCCAGACAGACCCCCGGGACTCCCATGCCCCATCCAACCACTCCCCACCCCCTGACAGCCCCCCCCAGAACTCCCGACCCATCTAAACCCCTCTGCTCCCTGTCCCCTGACTGCTCCAATCCCTCTCCCCACCCCTGCCTCCTGACAGCCCCCCCCAGAACTCCCAAACACCTCCCCCCACTCCTTGTCCCCTGACTGCCCCCTCCTGGGACTCCTGCTCCTAACTGCCCTCCAGAACCCCACCCCCTACCTAAGCCTCCCTGTTCCTTATCCCCTAACTGCCCCCTCCTAAGAACCCCCCAAACTTCCCCCCAGGACCCTACCCCCTACCTGTACCCTGACTGCCCAAAACCTTATCCACACCCTCCCCCAGAAAGCCCCCCCCCGAACTCCCGATCCCCCCCCCGTCTCTTGACTGTCCCATCCAAAACCTCCCTGCCCCTTCTCCGACCCCCTGGCCCCCTTGTTGTTGGCCTTCGCCTAATGTCTCTGTGAATTTGCTCAGGAAGGACCTGAGCCGTTCGTCCCGGCACGCTGGCTGGCAGGGGAGGAGGTGCGGGGGAGGAGTTCCAGACTGCCGGAGGTGATCTGCGAATGCAGGGAGGGAGGGAGTGAGCTCTGCTGCAGGGGGGAGGAGGGGCTCTCTCTCTCTGGCTGTCGGAGCCCCATGTAAGTGGCACCATCCGGCCGGCTGCCCTGTTAGCTGCGCGCGCTCTGCATGGTGTGGGGGGGGGAAGTCCGGACATTTACAAATTCCCCCCGGAAACTATTTTTAGCTCAAAAATCCGGACGAATGGTAACCCTATTATAGGCACTAGCCGTATATCTTGTTCTAAGCGTGGAGTAAAATGGCCCATTTTAATACTGGCTCTCCACACAGCTTGTAGAGCAGTGGTGGGTAACCTGCGTCCCAGGGGCCACACGTGGCCTGCCAGAAAGTTTGTTTACATTTGCATGTCCGCTCGCTGCTTCCAGCAGTGCCACTTCCTGCAGCTCCCATTGGCTGGGAATGGTGAATCGTGGCTACTGGGAGCTGCCGGTGGCCATGCAAATGTAAAACTGTCTGGGGGCCCACCAGCGGATTACCCTGATGGACTGCGTGTGGCCTGCAGGCCGTAGGTTGCCCACCACTGGCCTAGAGCCTGCAGGCTCCATTCAGTCCATACAAAATTCTGCCAATAAACTCATCGCCCTTGCCTGTCAGTTTGATCACATAACTCCCCTTTTGAAATGCCTTCCCTTGGCTTGCTAGATGATAACATATTAACCTTAAAAAGAAGAACAGGAGTACTTGTGGCACCTTAGAGACTAACAAATTTATTAGAGTATAAGCTTTCGTGGACTACAGCCCACTTCTTCGGATGCATATAGAATGGAACATATAATGAGGAGATATATATACACACATACAGAGAGCATAAACAGGTGGGAGTTGTCTTACCAACTCTGAGAGGCCAATTAATTAAGAGATAAGAGAAAAAAAAAAAAAACTTTTGAAGTGATAATCAAGCTAGCCGAGTACAGACAGTGTGATAAGAAGTGTGAGAGTACTTACAAGGGGAGATAGAGTCAATGTTTGTAATGGCTCAGCCATTCCCAGTCCTTATTCAAACCGGAGTTGATTGTGTCTAGTTTGCATATCAATTCCAGCTCAGCAGTCTCTCGTTGGAGTCTGTTTTTGAAGTTTTTCTGTTGTAATATAGCCACCCGCAGGTCTGTCACTGAATGACCAGACAGGTTAAAGTGTTCTCCCACTGGTTTTTGAGTATTTTGATTCCTGATGTCAGATTTGTGTCCATTAATTCTTTTGCGTAGAGACTGTCCGGTTTGGCCAATGTACATGGCAGAGGGGCATTGCTGGCACATGATGGCATATATCACATTGGTAGATGTGCAGGTGAACGAGCCCCTGATGGTATGGCTGATGTGATTAGGTCCTATGATGATGTCACTTGAATAGATATGTGGACAGAGTTGGCATCGGGGTTTGTTACAAGGATAGGTTCCTGGGTTAGTGGTTTTGTTCAGTGATGTGTGGTTGCTGGTGAGTATTTGCTTTAGGTTGGGGGGTTGTCTGTAAGCGAGGACAGGTCTGTCTCCCAAGATCTGTGAGAGTAAAGGATCATCTTTCAGGATAGGTTGTAGATCTCTGATGATGCGCTGGAGAGGTTTTAGTTCTGTTATTTTCTTTGTTGGGCCTGTCTTGTAGGAGGTGACTTCTGGGTACTCGTCTGGCTCTGTCAATCTGTTTTTTCACTTCAGCAGGTGGGTATTGTAGTTTTAAGAATGCTTGATAGAGATCTTGTAGGTGCTTGTCTCTATCCGAGGGATTGGAGCAAATGCGGTTATATCTTAGAGCTTGGCTGTAGACAATGGATCGTGTGGTGTGTCCTGGATGGAAGCTGGAGGCATGTAGGTAAGTGTAGCGGTCAGTAGGTTTCCGGTATAGGGTGGTATTGATATGACCATCGCTTATTAGCACAGTAGTGTCCAGGAAATGGACCGCTTGTGTGGATTGATCTAGGCTGAGGTTGATGGTGGGATGGAAATTATTGAAATCATGGTGAAATTCCTCAAGGGCTTCAGAACACCACTAGCTGTCACCTTCAGCCCCCAACTAAAACCTCTCCAGCGCATCATCAGACAACCCCCCAACCTAAAGCAAATACTCACCAGCAACCACACATCACTGAACAAAACCACTAACCCAGGAACCTATCCTTGTAACAAACCCCGATGCCAACTCTGTCCACATATCTATTCAAGTGACATCATCATAGGACCTAATCACATCAGCCATACCATCAGGGGCTCGTTCACCTGCACATCTACCAATGTGATATATGCCATCATGTGCCAGCAATGCCCCTCTGCCATGTACATTGGCCAAACCGGACAGTCTCTACGCAAAAGAATTAATGGACACAAATCTGACATCAGGAATCAAAATACTCAAAAACCAGTGGGAGAACACTTTAACCTGTCTGGTCATTCAGTGACAGACCTGCGGGTGGCTATATTACAACAGAAAAACTTCAAAAACAGACTCCAACGAGAGACTGCTGAGCTGGAATTGATATGCAAACTAGACACAATCAACTCCGGTTTGAATAAGGACTGGGAATGGCTGAGCCATTACAAACATTGACTCTATCTCCCCTTGTAAGTACTCTCACACTTCTTATCACACTGTCTGTACTCGGCTAGCTTGATTATCACTTCAAAAGTTTTTTTTTTTTTCTCTTATCTCTTAATTAATTGGCCTCTCAGAGTTGGTAAGACAACTCCCACCTGTTTATGCTCTCTGTATGTGTGTATATATATCTCCTCATTATATGTTCCATTCTATATGCATCCGAAGAAGTGGGCTGTAGTCCACGAAAGCTTATACTCTAATAAATTTGTTAGTCTCTAAGGTGCCACAAGTACTCCTGTTCTTCTTTTTGCGGATACAGACTAACACGGCTGTTACTCTGAAACTTGTCATATTAACCTTGTCACCACTTTAAAACTCTACACGACTCTGTCCTTCTCCACTTCCTCTCTCTAGTCAGACTTTATGTTCCACTCCACCAATACTTCTATCTTGTCCACCCATTTGTCAGATTTTCACAACCACCTACAAGCCTTTCTCCTTGCAGCCCTCTCTGCATGGTACAACCTCCTTGAGCTCATATGCAAGGCCCCTACCCCATTCACATTTAAGTCTCACTTAAAGCTCACTTCTGCCAAGTTGGTTTGTTATTTTGTATACAAGTTGTGTATAAATTGCCTATTATTCCCCTTCCCTTGACTTCTGATCTTGGACTGAGTCCCTTGGAGAAGGAACTGTTTTCTTTACGTATTTGTAAATTGCCTAGTGCCCACTATGTACTATGGCAAATAAATATTCATAATGATTACTACAGTGCTTGTGTTTATACAAATATGCCTATGGCCTAGCAGTCGTCCCTTGAAACTGCTGATAGCTGTGTCAACAGACACACATGTATGAAGCTTGTTGACAACCAAAATAGGAGCACATGCTGGCATGGCTTTGGCAGGCAGGCACCTGTTCGGGGGCAGGGCGGGGGCAGAGCTCTTTTGCACGTTGAAGCTTGAATTTTCCCCATAATAAGTAAAATCATCCAGTAACTCCTGCAACAAGGTCACAGCAAGGTCAGTTAAAAAAATAGAGCAATTGTCTGAATGTTTTTCATTTGTCAGTTGAACTCAGACCCTGTATACAAAGACACACTTGTAAGTATTGTGCTGAGTTCTCACCATTTGGATCAGAAAAAGCATTCAAGGGGATGTAATAAATAGCTGTTCTGTATGTAAACTGGAATGTATCAAGCTGTTGAACAAGGAACTTCAAGCCATGGCTATAATGCAACCTCTAGCTAATTGCAGGTAATCTTGATAGAGCTTTATGCTTTAGAGATGGAGAATTTTGCCTGACATTTTTTAAAAGGAAGAGATTTCCTACTGTTTTCATTGATCACTGCAGGATGCTTTGGCTCACTATTAAATTTGCAGCCCTAGCAAGATCTTTCCAACCTCCCACTCCCCCAGCCACATCCCTCTTCGGCAAGATCACATTTGCTAAAGCAATTACAAGTCCCAGAATTTAAAAAGGCACGTTTCACTTGAAGGGATGTTTTCTTGGATATTCAAAAAGGAAACTCCCAGGAAGATGTAGAATTTCCCACCACGGTGTTGGCAATGATGACAATGCATTTGTATAGCACCCTTCATTGAAATGGATCCCATAGCACTTTACAAATGGATTATGCAAACTAGAGAGACAAGGTGGGTGAAGTAATAGAATATCTTTTATTGGACCAACTTCTGTTGATGAAAGAGACAAGCTTTTGAGCTTACACAGAGCAAGATTTGAAGCCATTCTCAGTTTTGTTTGGGTTAAGGAATACACTGGATCCTAAAGAGGCATCACTTTACCCAATATTGAGAGAGTTTGTTCAGTCCCCGGACAGCTCCCAAAAGGATTTTATGGTGAGTGCCAATGGCACAAACCGGTCTAGCTGGAATCCCAATGGGATCCCCCTGCTTAGACTTTCTTAAAATACAGTCAGTTGACACACTGTGGTAGTGCATTATACTGACCCTAACTATTTCTTTGGAGACAACCTTCAAAGGATATTTCTGAAAAAATAATTTGACTCTAACTTCTAAATTGGGCTTATTTTTTCTCTCGTGTATATTTGACATGAATACAGATAACGGAGGGCTTAAACAAATTGTGAATCATGACATTTATCTCCACAGTTCTTCCAAATCCCCTTTATTGAATGGATTTACCCAATTTATCATCACTCATGTTTATACAGATATGAAAAAAAGACTGGGTATGCTCATGAGAAGCAGAGTTTGAAAATCTAGCTAAATGTTTTCAACAGAAAGGTATCTTTCATCATCAAAGGCAGCAGGGAAGGCTAGATAGACCAACTGGACTCCTTCCAACTGGTACCATACTGGTGAACTATCCTACAGGGAAACGTTTCAGGATAATAATCTTTACATAATCCAGCAGATTGGGGATAGTAATCTCATGTTATTTAATGTAGTGGTGCAGATGGCAAACTCGGTGTGATAAGAGATGGGTTCATTATCACTGTATACTTTGTATCTGTTCCTAGTGGTGTGGTGCTGTATTAAAAAAAAAAAAGGTTAAACTGATTAATTAGTTGGCTAAGAATCACACTTGTGGAAAAAATAAAGGGTTGTTCTTCTCTATCTTTTATTTCTAGAATGATTTCCCTAAAATGTTGAAGAGGTGAATAAATGAAGGTTTTAAGAGAGGTTTGAATGGTATGTTCTCTGATTAGGTAAGTCAATATTTGGCAGATTGGAACATAAGAAATTGCTAATTACTACTAATTGAAATTAAGAAATTTGTGCCTGAAAAGAGGGGGTAGGGAATCCTACAATCTAAACTTTTCAAGATTAAGAACCGTGTTTGTTCTGTTTGATGATCCTATGAGGTAGGAAGCAACCCCTTTACAATGAGTAGCTATATGGCTAACAGGCACCCATATTATGACCACAGTTGTGGCCAAATCAAAATACTCCCCCAACTTTGGAAAACTTCAGATCCAGATCAGAACTCCAGCTAACTTCCAGCTAACTGATGTCAGCTTCTTGGTATCACATCACAGAAGTGCTCCATGCTGTTTTAAGGTAGAATGGACTGTCCTTAAACTCTGTGCTTTTTCCATTTGCATGTGCATATTGTTATTTTACTCATGATGCCATGATTCCAGTAGCTTCATGTAGTGGCAGTTTATGTTTTTATTCCGTTATGAAATATACAACAGAACGAAATATAGAGGAGAAAATAGAGGAGGTGATCATTATCAAACATCTTTCTCAATAGAGAATTACAGTTCCATCCAAATAAGGGTTCTATATTAGGCAGACTGAAAAAGTCTTCCAGAAGTTTTGCTTGCTGTGCCAAGAATTACACTACTACACAATGTTATCTGACAGACTTTTCCCCATATGCTTAGAATAGGACATAACTGCAGTATCTCAGATACCACTGTGTGACAACAGTTGATGAAGGCTGACTTTTTAAGTGTTTTCTAGAGCTGTTAATGAGATGGACCATTAATCACATAGTTAGCAATATCTCTTAGGAGCAATGGATCTGGGTCACTGATAGCTCAGGCTGAGGTCTCAGTCCTTACCTTCAAAGTGCTTCATGGCCTGGGCCCATGGTATCTAGAAGATCGTCTAAAGCTCTGGAATGAAGACCAGGGTTAACAACTTCACTGCTCTGGCACAATGGAAATCTCAATAAGGGTGAAGCTCCTCTGAGGGACTGATAGAGGTTTCTATGGGGCCAGGCCAAGCCTGTGGAATGAACTGTCACAGGAACAAAGGACCATCACAAACTTCGTCACCTTTAGCTCCAAGTGCTTTGACCTACCTTCTCGAACATAAATATATAGCAACAGGTATATTAAAAAAGACCTACTTCCTGGCACAGCCTCTCCCCCTGGGGAGAATAAGCAACACATGACAGATGTTACTCACATTGCTTAATGCACGCATACAATGTGCTCAGACACTATGGTGCTGAGCTCAGTATAAAAGCATATGGAGCATAGACTCTGCAATGATGGGTGCAGTATAAACCCATAGTTAGGAAGACTCCTTATTTTGCATGTGTGAGACATGGTGTCACTTATATCCCTGAAGTTATTGCTTTTGAAACTGGTTGGAAGTTTGACTTCAAAATTTGACCAAGTTTATTTTTCCTGATTTTTGACCAGCTAATAGAATGGTTGAAATTTTTCAGAAACGAAAAGTTGAATGAAAAATTTGCTCGTGAAAATTTTGCTCCATTTTTCAACCACCTCTACGTGCTTCTAGTAGCAGCTCTGGGATGGAAACAGCTTGGCCTTGTTAAGGAGAAGAAAAAGGTAATCTCTTCTTCCTCCTTTATGTTCTATTTCTTTGTTGGATATGCTGCCGTCCTTGAACATTACTGTAGTGCTAACTGAAAAATGCAAAGAAAAATGGGATCTGGAGTGAAAAAAAAGCAAACTAATGTCATGAGAAAGGGATAAATCCCATAATTGTGAGGACTTTAGTTATGAAAGTGAAGTGAGGGTGGTGCAGGAAAAAATAGTTATGGCCCAGATCCTGCTAGATTCTGAGGCAGAAGGAACTATTGTGACCATGCACTCTGACCTCCTGTACAACACATGCCATAGCACTTCCCCAAAATACTTCCAGTTTGAACTAGAGCTCATCTTTTAGAAAAGCAGCCAGTCTTGATTTTTAAAACTGGCAGTGACGGAGAATCTACCACAATCCTTTGTAAATTTAACATTGTGTGAGCACAGGAGTGTTCCTGGGCAGGGCTGGCACTTCCACTAGGCGACCCTAGGCGGTCGCCTAGGGCAGCAGGATTTGGGGGGCAGCATTTTGCCTCCCTTGGTGGAAATTCGGCGGCGGGGGGTCCTTCCGCTCCGGATCTTCAGTGGAAATTCAGCGGCGGGTCCTTCACTCACTCCGGGACCTGCCGCCGAAGTGCCCCGAAGACGTGGAGTGGAAAGACCCCCGCCGCCGAAGACCCCGGGCCCCTGAATGCTCAGAGGAGGAGCGCTGCCGCCTAGGGCAGCAAAAACCCTGGCGCCGCTTCTGTTCCTGGGTAGTTCTCAATATAGGAACTGGGCCTGTATAACGAAATAGGATACCAAGGATTTTGGTTTTTAAGTCACAGGATAGAAAGCGAATGAAAACGGCAGGGTGAGTGTTCGGCAAGTCGGAAAGGAAAAGTTAAATGAAAATACAGTCGCAGTGAGTGGCGGTGGGAAGTGTAGATCTGGAGAACTGCCAGCTAGATTTTGCCTCTGTTTTCCAAGCACTGAACCTAACTGCAATTAACAAATAAAGAGATGAATTGTGATGGAAACAAATGATGTACAGTAACTGCGCCCACACAGTTCCAACATGTATCCGTTCACATTGCAACTCGCTGATCTGTAAATAACTGCTAAAGTCAGTACTAAGTGAGCATTCAGAGGTGTGAGCCAAAGAGAATATTATTGCTTAATATATTTTGAGCTTTCCGTACAAACTTTAATTTCATCTGTGTTTATTGGAGAGCTGCACAGAGAATTATCCTCACAAAAACCAATCAAGGACACAACCCTGTGAGATACTGAGTGCATGTAACTCCCTATTGATTAAAATGTGAGCACTCAGCACACTAGCAGGATCAACCCTTTAGCGAGTTAGTAGCAATACCAGAGTTACTGTTTTGGAGGGAGGGGCATACAACGGTCTGTTGCCTTATTTTCCCCATCTAAGCCAACAATCAGTATCTAGGTGTTTGGTTTCATATAATGGATTAATCTAATCCTCCCCCACAAAAAACCCAAACTACTGTGAGCTTTCTTTCAGTTTATAGATTAGCAAGCAATGTTACTGATTTTTGACATGCATTTCAGCATTCAAATCCCTAGTAAAAGAGTTCATAGCAATAGAAATAGCAACACAGTTGTAAGTATCTAGGCTTAGCTAGCATGGTAGCTTAGTATTCTTAATGCATCCCTTTTTAGTACATTGACCCTCAGCTTTTCAGGTCTGGAGAATTTGAGTCCGACATAGACATTCATACTCAGACAATGAGACTGTGGTAACTTGCTGTTGCTTAATTGCAATGACATGAGGGTAATCTTGCTTTGTGAGTGGGAGACTGTTTCCCTCCAGTGGAATGTGAGGTACAGTTTAAACTGTTCAGTCTACCATACACTTGCACTACTAATCAGCCATCAACAAGGCACAGGCACCACTGAAGAGAACCCGCACTCCCTTTCCTAGTGTGGTATATTTCTCTGCATGTCCCTGAAGGGAGGATGATTCAAACATAGAAAAAATGGAGGTCAAAAGAAATACCCTATTTCACTAAGCAGTTTTCATGGAAATATTTTGACAGCACAGGGTGGGAGCTTTGTAAGGAGTTTACTTGCTTATTTTCTTTCCCTTTTTCCATTTCCTGGGAAGGAACCTCTCAGGAAACTTTCTTGGCAAGGAATGGAAATTTCTTGACATCCCCTTTTTTGTTTGTTCAGGGACCCCTGAAGCAAAATCCTCCATTCCTTATCCTCTGCACATCCAAGGGCTATTCATCTTTATTCTACAGTTCCTTCATTACATGGGGGAACCCTCGCTCATGTGAGGTGCTGTCTGTATGTGTGTGATACAGAGGGTATATGCATGATTTAACGATACTGTTCCCCCTCCCATCTTCTAAATAGTTTCAGAATTCCCCTGCTGCGAGAGGAAGCCATCTCTCTCTGTCTCCACTTCCTCAGTTCTTTCCATTGTCCATGAGAATTGCAGATGCTCAGAACCTCTCGGAAACAGACAGTGAAGAGGATAATTGAGAGGAACAGTGTGACTGCAGCTTAGCAAAAGTTGGGAGGAAAGACTAGTTTTTCTCCGTGAAACTGGAAAGCTTTAGTTTAGTTTGGATTGTTTTCCCCTATTTTCAATCAAGCTGTTTACCTGATGAGAAAATAATAGTTTTCCCCCTCTTCCCAGCTTGATCCAGAGACAATGGATCTGGCAGGCAATCAATCATTCCCTCAGAACAGTTGCCATTAGGCCCCAATCCAGCTCAACTCTGGCTAGTTGAAAGGGTCTCAGTAAGCAGACAACAGGAACAGAGGCAGTGTGGTTAATTCCTCCATTTAAGAGACCTGCAGTAGAAATCTAGCATTCTTTCCAGGTAAGAGCAACAATGGAATAAAGTTGTTTACGGAAACAGCTCTTGTCAAGCCTCAGGAGCAGAGAAGATAGCATGTGGAGGTACATATTTATTTTCTATTAATAAGTGTTTTGTTCTGTGTCTCTCCTCTCCTATTCCTCTTTGCAAGCCTACCACAGTCAGTAGGCTGGAGACATGCAATGAAATATACATGGCTTGAGTCCCTGACATAGCTGATTATCACCACTGCAATCCCCACTTCTGCACCAGCAGAATTTTTGTGAAAAGTTAATTTCTGCAGCTGAACTTTCAGGCTTAAAATCATTTGCTTATTTTTGTCTGTGCAGGAGACTCTAGATTCCATTCTTATCTGTTCTTTCCTACAGAGATGTAAAACATCTCCAGAGAAGTGCTTTTTTTTTAAAAAAAGCATATAGAACATCCAATCATCTAAACTTTGTGTACATTTTCTTTTGCTTATTCTCCTTATCCATTTCTTTATTCCCTTTTCCTCTGCTTTCATGTTTGATCCATTCTATCCATCTTTATACCATTTTCTTGTTTCTCTGCGGGTTTCTCCTCTGTACTATCATTATTTATTGTCTCTCTCTGAAAAGCAGCAGCTCTTCCCCCCCTTGTTCTGTCATTCACACCCACTCTCTCATCCACCCCCTTGCTGTTTCCCATGTTAAGTGTCTCTTCCTCATCATTTTGTTAGCTCTGTTCTTTTTGCTACCCACAGGCTAATCTCTATCACCCTCAGTGGTTAAAGTCAATTGAAACAGAACGCTGCCTGCCCAAGCCAGGAAGAGAAGAGGAAGCTCCTCTTCTCCTTTTAGCGGCTTTGCTCTTACCATTTAACCCGGATTGTGCTTACTGCCTTTTGTTTTACATGATCTTTTCAAGGACAGCCCTTTCTCTAATATTTATCACTATATACTGCTCTACAAACATTAGTCCCATCATCCTATGACACAGAGCAGGTAGGTATTATAGCCTCAATTTCCCCACCTGTATAATGGATAAGTGTGTTGGCCAAGGCAGAAAGGAACCCAGTGTTGGAGTTAAGATTACAGTGCAGTGGATTTCCAAGCAGTATTCACACAAGAGTTTAAAAACTCCAAAAATCGATACTAAACTCTCCAATTCCCACCAAATCACCTCAGAATTCTCTCTCCCCTCCAACAATTTAATATCAATGTAGACCCAACTGTGTATGTTATACCACATGGCTGGAACCCAGCACCCACATTGAGTCCCATCAACACAGGGACTGCTGCACTGGGGGGAGGGGGGTAAAATGGGGCCCAGCCAAGTATACCCCCCTCCTCCCAGCACTATGCAGAGGAGACACCCCACCCACTGTGGAGGCACTAGGAACCAGGTGCTGCCTCCCCTCTCCCTGACCTGTCATGTGGCCTTGGGAGAGAACTGCAAAGAGCAGCCAGCCATTGGCTCCAGCTGGTTGAACCAGAAGCAGCCAAAGCAGTGACTTCTGGACATTCCAGCCTAAACTATAAGTTGTTCTGACTTTCTCTGCCCTGTGTTCATAGCATGTTTGCTTCAAGTCCCCAGCTTCACTCCATACCTGCCCCTTCTATCTTTTCCTCCCTGTAACAGGAGTCCACTCACCCTCCTCCTGGCTGCTCTGGGGATTAGCTCCTCCGTGTCTGCCGCTCATTGCACACTCTGCAGTCTCTCTCTGAGAGTCAGGGAACTCTCCCTTCATGGCTTGGCCCTCTGTCTAGGTCACTGCATGTTGTCCCCTTCCAGACGATCCAAGTCCCACTGGATGACTGTCCTAGGCAGTCTTCTGCTCCTTTGCCTGGTCTGTGCCACTTCCCCAGTGGCTGGTAGGGGAACCTGGTCCTACCCACTACTCCAGGTTCCAGCCCAGAGACCCTACAACCTAGCACCCAAGGTCTGCACTGTCCCACATCTTTCTACTGTTTCCTTGGGAGGCTGCTCCTACTTCACCTCTATCAGACTCTATGCCTCTGTCAGGCTTTCTCCAGCCTCCTCTGGGTACACCTTTCTCTTAGGGCCAGGACCCCAAGGCTTCAGTTCTTCCCCTGGTTTCCTCCTCTTCCACTCTACAGCTAGAGGGTGACTTCCGCCCCCTTCTGCTGCCAACTTTGTGGCTTTATCATGGCTCTGCCTGTTCCTTCTCAGCTGGGCTCTATTCCCAGTCAGGGGTTGCTTACCCCTCAGGTGTGGTCTAGCAGGTTAATTGCCCCCCACCCCCTCAGCCTCATTAATGCTTCCAAGGGTGGTATGGGGTGAACACCCTGTCACACTCTCCTGCCCTTCCCCCTCACTCTGTTCCCTTCCTCTTTAGCTGATCCCCTCCTAAGATTGTGGAACTAAAATGAGATTTGCCACCATCACATTGTTCACTCTGTTTGTATATTCTACCCGTTCCTCCATCTGTCTTGGCTGTTTAGACAATATTGTGCCATTGTTTCCTCGTACTCCCGCATCTGTCTATGTCCATCTGTTGTCTCTTACCCTAAGTATAAAACATGTCTACAATGGAGCTGTAAATTCCTACTCAGGTAGACACACCCATGCTAGCTCTGATCAAGCTAGTGGATAAAAATAGCAATGTAGCCATGGCAGCACAAGTATTGGGATGGGCTAACTGCCCAAGTATGTACTTAGGGTTTCAAATGGGATTGTACTCAGGGGGCTAACCTACCCCACCACTCACTACCACGTCAACACTTCTATTTTCAGCACGCTAGCTCAATCAAAGCTAGTGCAGGTATGTCTACCCGAGCTGGAAATTACACCTCCAACTCCACTGTAGACAGACCCTGAGATCATAAGCTCTTTGGGGCAGGGATCATCTCTTTGCTCTGTGTCTGTACAGCACCTAGCACAGTGGAGTCCTGGTCAATGACCAGCGCTCCTAGCTACTATGATAATACACATCAACAACACCACCACCACCACCACAACGCAGGATCAGGCCTTAGAAATAGTAATAAACATCCGGCCTTAAGAAACTATGTCTTGTTTAAACAGAATTGTTCCTTGTGCTTGGATAAGTGAATGCCTCCACTGCACGGTCAGACATGAGATGACTAAGTTCATTCAGCGATCCATGAAATACCATTATTCCAGCAACACATACAATCATATTGAGTGTCTCATGTGGCTAACGAATAGCTCCTCTATTCACTGCTTTCTTTAAAAAAAAGTTTACAAAAAAATTGTTACTCCTTTAACTAATTTCTTTTAATAATTATTTCTAATCCTCCATACCTAGTGGCATTTTCACAGCAGCACTACTTCTCGCTACAGAAGCATCTCCAGAAATTGGATTTGGGAACCTTTTGCTCTATGGTGCTCTATGCCAGAGGTTCTCAAACTGTGCTCCACTGATCACCTTCCCTTGCTGCCTGGTCACACGAAGATGGCTGTCTCTCCTGATTTCCAGCTGCTAAATGTCATTAAAAAGCAGCTAACTGTATATTAAAAGCTTCCCTAATATTACTTTTTCATGTAAGCAATTATGGTAGTGCCAACCGGGGCGTGAAATGCTCTTACATGGGTTAAGTGGTGGCCTGTGCTATTTCTTATATGATTTTCAGTAGGAGGGCAGATGGCCCATGACACAGGTTTCTGTACTAGAATTACATTATGTAAAGAAGTTTGAGAAGTCCTGTTCTAAGCGAAGGAAGTGCTGTATGGAAAAAGCTCTCTATAAGGCTGCTTCTAGAATACAATGATTGTGGTTGTTTTGATCAGGGCAAATAAAAATCCATAAAATATGTCCTTTTGCAAAGAATTAAAATGTCAGGCACCATGGAAGTCTGTGGTGCTCAGTTTTAGTACAAGTTGATTAAGGCCTGTAAGAGGGTTCACGACCTGTCCCTCTTCCTGGGGTCTGCCTGCTCTCCACAATAAGGCTCAGAGAGACTTCAGGGTTGTGCAACATCTGTGTCTTTATTTACTTAAGGTTGTCCTACCACCCGTGTCCATCTATATACAAGCTTTACAGGCAGAGTCAGCCTTCAGCTAGAATAGCTCGCTCCCTCCCTGGCTGGCTTCTCCCTTGCTGCCCCCCAGCCTTCTGGCTCCCTCCCAGCCTTTATAGCCCTGGGCTTGTCAGGCCAGCAGGTGTTGCCAATCCTCGGGCCGGCATCAGGCCTTTTCCATCAGCCCCAATCTGCTTCCCTTGATTGGAGCTGACCGGGCAGGGGCTAATTAGATGCTTTTGCACCAGCACCCTTCTATAAGGTCTTAGCCAAGTTATAAAACAAGCATAAGTTTTCATCTACACTACAAACTGGAAGTGAGAGGAACAGTATGATGTAAACAAGTCCCTTGATACAGTTGGCTCTGGAGTGTTAATCATCTCATAAATGGAGCCAAAAGGACAACGGAAAACAAACTATGAAGATTAAGTAGCATGAAAGAAGAGAGTTGGGATTTAAAAGCAGTTAAGAAGCAAGTAAATGTTGTTACTGACTAATTTCAGAGAGGGAGAAAAAGGGGGAGATTTAGCAATGGGAGAATAGGAAGGTGGGTAATATTTAGCATCATTCTCAAGGTAAAGTGAATAATGTAAGTGGCTGAAGAGTGGGAGGGGAAGAGTTAGAATAATAGAATATCAGGGTTGGAAGGGATCTCAGGAGGCCAACTAGTCCAACCCCCTGCCCAAAGCAGGACCAACACCAACTAAATCATCCCACCCAGGGCTTTGTCAAGCCTGATCTTAAAAACCTCTAAGGAAGGAGATTCCACCACCTCCCTAGGTAACCCATTCCAGTCCTTCACCACCCTCCTAGTGAAATTTTTTTCCCCTAATATCCAACCTAAACCTCCCACACTGAAACTTGAGACCATTACTCCTTGTTCTGTCATCTGCCACCACTGAGAACAGCCTAGATCCATCCTTTTTTGAAACCCCCTTTCAGGTAGTTGAAAGCAGCCAGCAAATCCCACCTCATTCTTCTCTTCTGCAGACTAAATAATCCCAGTTCCCTCACCCTCTCCTCATAAATCATGTGCTCCAGCCCCCTAATCATTTTTGTTGCCCTGTGCTGGACTCTTTCCAATTTTTCCACATCCTTCTTGTAGTGTGGGGCCCAAAACTGGACGCAATACTCCAGATGAGGCCTCACTGATGCCAAATAGAGGGGAATGATCATGTCCTTCGCTCTTCTGGCAATGCTCCTACTTGTACAGCCCAAAATGCCGTTAGCCTTCTTGGCAACAAGGGCACACTGTTGACTCAGCAGGACAATATGAGTGAAAAGAATAAGCAATTTCTAGCTTGGGGGTGGCAGAGAGAAGGCCAAGATTAGAGAAGCAAAGAGAGTAAGTAGGAAAGTGGTATGTATTAGGTCAGAGGTAGGTCAGGGAAGCCTTACGGCGAGTTTTGAAAACTAAAAAGGATACTGGAATTATATTCTAAGGTGGCTAGAAAACCAATGAAGATCTGAATTGACAAGGGATGGAACTGATATGGTTCTTCCACTTCTTGCAGACAAAAAGAACCTGATTCTGATCTCACATTGGATTTACACTCAGATGACTCCACTGACTTCAGGAGAGTTATTCCTGATTTAAACTGACATCAGTGAGATCAGAATCAGGCTCCAAAAGGAGCCAAGTCACAGTATCCTAAATCTCTAGACGTGTACAGAACAGGAATTTAGGAAGATCATAAAAAAGAGAAGCAGAGTAACCAAGATGGCATAAGGATCGAGGAATAAGATGTCAGCAGAGGTATAGTCAGTGAATGCTGGGAATGTCTGAAGATGGTGATAAGCAGATTTACTCATCAGGAAAGAATACATTCGGAGTCCACAGTGATTAATACTTCTGCCCTGGGGAGAAAAGAAAGGACTTGATTCTGTTCCCATTTACAATTTTACATCAGTGTAAGTGAGAGGAGAAATCAGGTGAAGTCAGAGACATGGGTAGATGGGATTATTTTTTTAAATTTAGAAGGAAGATGTCAGGCTTTGAAGCACTCAATAGTAGGAAGTTCTGCAGCACATAGACATAACAAACAATATATCATGGCGTGGAACAAAAGGAATGGAAATCAACTCAGATTAAAGAAGTTGCTTGGAATCTGATCATGCCAGTGTATAATAGAGTCTCCGTTAGACAATAGCAGCTAAGAAGAAAAGGATATAAAAATAACAGTTAGAACTTAAAACTAGTAGCAAAAATTAGGAGCCTTGTAACTGGAATCAGCAAGTTAATAGGGGGAAATATTTCTACACTATCTTAATTGTAAAATGGAAATATTGATCCGTAGAGAGGGAATTTAATAAATATAGCTGCAGCCAGAATAAGAATGTTTCTTTAAGGTAAATTTTAGCTCTATCTGTGGCCCACACATGCTCTTGTAATGGCAGAAGAGGGATAATCACAATGTCTGTAAAACAGCAAGCTAGGATTAAAACCACACGGATACCTGGTTATTAAATTTTCTTACTATAGCTAAGTAGTTACAGTTAGTGCTGAAGGTCTTTCATCAGACATCTAGGAAGATAATTAAAATGAGAGTGAAGTTAGAATACATACCAAAAGAGTAATTCCTGAGGCCACAATTCAGCAAAGCATTTAAGCACATGTAAGTCCTCATGAGCAATGTTTTAAGCAGGTGCTTAACTTTAAGCATATGTTTAAGCCACATGTCTCTACAAAAGTTCCTTGCGTCAGGATTCATGGCTGCCATAACATGTGCAGAGATGAGCATGGTGCCCATAATCAATAACAGTAATAATTCTGGGCACCAAACAGAGCACCTATTTTTTTTTAAGGCTGACGATTGATTCTGAAATTTAAAATGCTGTGGCTGGAAGGAAGATTCTGAACAGACTTGAAAGGGATTCAGTGCTCTAATGCATATTTGTTTAAACTCTGTTTCCTTTTCCCTTGTCCTTCTTTAAAACCTGTTATTCTTTAGAGGGGGGAAGAGTTGTACATTCAGACAGTCTTTCTGTGACCCCATACATAATGGTTCACAGAAGACATCTTTCCAGTTAGATTTTTACTGATAGTTCCCTTCTCCCACCCAAACAGATCCCAGAGGCTAGCCCAATTTTCTTCTTGGTAAGACACTTTTGAAGAAAACTTTAGGGGGAAATATCATATTTTTTGTCTAAGAAAAAAAGAGAGAAAGGCAAGCTGAGCTGTTAAATCTTACAGAGAATCATAAGGGACTAGATAAGAAGCATGCTAATAATGCAAAATAGGAATTATTATAATAGTTCATATGAATGGAGTATGAACAGAATCCACATCTGAACGCAGAGTTTGCATTTTAGAGATTCAATCAGGGGTTTTCATCTCTGCTCCTTTTTTTATACTCTGTTGCTAGGTACGGCAGGGTGGGGAAGGTTAACTTGCAAAACTATTCTGCTTTTTATCTTCCCAGCTTGCTTCTCTCCTCTTTCCATCCAATTCCTGAAAGTCACATGGCAAAAATGCAAATGTCTCATATTTCTCCCTAGTCTCACTTCTGCCACTATCCAGTCTCCATTATGGTGGACTCCACTATCCCCTCATCACTCAGCCTCATGTCTTTGGGGTTACCTGAATCCTCCCTTCTTTCCTTCTCTCCTCTGCCTGAAGAATTATGGGTGAAATCCTGGCCCCGTAGAAGTCAATGGAATTTTTGCCATTGATTTCACTGGGGCCAGGATATCACCCCTTGTCACTTCTCCTTTGATAACATTTCTAAAATCTACCCCAGCCCCTCTCCCTCCAATGGAAAACCTCTGAATCGCGCCATGGTTGCCTCTCATTTGTCCTATTCAACTAGTTCCTCTCCAGCTCCCTGAATTCTTCCCTCTCCCCTCTTTAATACAACATTTAAAATCTAAAATAATATTCCTCTCCCTGCCATTCTGACCATGTCACCCCCATCCTCAAGTCATTTTGCTGTCTCCCTGTCTCTTTCCACAGAAAGTTTGAACTCCACGTCTGCCCACCTGTATGGTTGCCTTTTTCTCATTGCTCTCCACTTCTGCTTTAACCTCTCAATAACTCTCATTTCTCTTTCTTAGCGAATAAATCTTTAGTTAGTTTACCAGAGAATTGGCTACCAGCATTGTTTTGGTGTAAAATCCAGAGTACCAATTGATTTGGGTTAAGTGACTGATCCTTTGGAATTGGGAGTAACCTAATGTGATGTGATTTTTGGTTTATATAATCTTTTATCACAAAGTCCAGTTTGTCTTGGTGGCAAGATAGGCTGGAGAGCCAAAGGGGACAGTCTGTGACTCCATGTCTAGTGGTCCATTTGTCACTGGCTTGGAGAAATCTAATTATAGAACATAGCACCAGTCTGGGGTGCCGCCCTGTTTTCTGACAGTTTGACCTGAGATTGGCGCACATAGTTATGAGCCACTCCAGACAGTATGACAAACTGCTTTTGGTTGAAACTTGTCATACAAGACACAAGGATCAGATTAAAATTATGGGCCTGATTCTCCACTCCCTTGTGTAGTCACTTATCCTTGTGTAAAGTGGGTGTGAATTGCTCCCACACTGATGGTGTAGCATTTACACAGATGTGAGTGCCTACACAAGGTGTAAAGCACTGTAGAATCAGGCCCTATATTTTTCCCCTTTAAAAATAAAGTTGAAAATATCAGTGATGTTCTTTATTGGGTAGGTGGAGGAAAGGGCTTTAAGGTTCTTTCAAAGGCTCATCTGTTTAAAAATGGGCTGTTTTAGCAATCTGGACTCTGACAACCAGAGTGTTTATTTTGTTTGGTTTTATTTTATTACAAAATATGTTCTAAATGGCCTGAAACCAGGTACAGCAGCAGTACCTGGACAGGTCTACACTTAAAATTAGGTCAATTTAGCTACATTGCTCAGAGGTGTGACAAATTCTCACTCCTAAGCAATGCAGATAAGATGTCTTAACTCCCAGGGCAGATACTGCTAGATTGACAGATGAATTCTTCTATCAAGCTAGGTACCACCTCTTGGAGAGATGGATTAACTACAGAGATGGAAAATTCCTACCATCACTGTAGGAAGCGGCTACGCTATGGTGCTACACTGGCCCAGCTGCAGCCCTGTAGCTGTGCCACCGTAACACCTATATTGTAGATGTAGTCTATATGTAGCTACACCTGAATCTCAGCTGGGGAAATCAGCCTACATCCATTAAAGTCAATAAAGCTGTATCTATGGACACCAGCTGAGAATCTGGCCCAAAATATTTTCATGTAGTTCTTTTCAAATTCAATGAAGACAGATTATATTTGGATGTAACCATTTCCTTGTATTTTCCTAAACCAATACCACCTTGTGTGAGGTGAAGAAAACCTGAAGGAAAAGCTGACCAAAACCAAAACAAAACTGACAATTAGAAGAAGCAGCAAATCTGAGCTGGTCAATTTGATTTTGGGAAGAAATTGTAAAAAGAAAAAGTAAAAAAAACCCAAAACAAATCCCTACAAAATATTTTTGGTTTTAACAAGAAAAACAAAAACCCTGAACGTATTTGGTTTTCAAAAAACAAAATTCAAAAAATTTTACCACAAATTTTGGTTTTCAGTTTCCGTTGTGGTTGGTGGGTTTTTGTTTTATTTGTTTTTGTTTTTAAACTAGAAAATTCAAACCAAGATGAAAAATTCTACAAAATGTTAGTTTTCTTCAAAAAGTCATATTTTGTCCAAAAACTTTTGGCGAACAAATTTCAACCAATTCTATGAAAAAACATCAATGGCATTTTTAATAGGTAAATCCATTCCAAAATGCTTGACAAAATTAACGTCGCCTTGTGGCTAGAGCAAGGATTAATTGATTCTATTGTCAACTCAGCCACTGACCTGCTGTGTGATCCTGAATAGCTCACTCAACCTTGCTTCAAGGGCTCTGGAACTATTTTTATAGCGCGGGGTGCTGAAAGCCATTGAACCAAACAGTAGACCCTGACGGATGGAAGCCATGCATTCGGTGGCTAGTGTTACTTCAAGTACACTCTTAGCTCCAGGGCCCATGTCTCTTTGTTTCAAGTTACCCATCTGCTAAAGTGAAGTAACCCTGCTTTCCTATTGTATCTCACAGAGGTATTGTGAAGCTTAATAATTGATGTTTGTTATGAGTTTTGAAGTCTTTAGATGAAAGGTGCATAGAGTGCTAAGAACTAACTTGAATAACATGCTATATGGCAAGTAAGTCGCACGAATGGTGATAAAAAAATTGGATTTTAAAGGGCCAATTTACCTAACAGAGTATTGTCTTTGGGAAGAGAGGTACAGAAAAGATTTATTAAATAGCAGGTTGGCCCTGAGAGTGCCTTCAAATTACATTTTTCAGGCAAGGGAGTCTATCCTGGAATTTGATACATAGTGTTTGAGAGCCTAGGGTTTGATGAAAGTCTAGGGCCCTCAGCAGCAGGGCCGGCTCCAGGCACCAGCCCACCAAGCATGTGCTTGGGGCGGCGCCTGGAGGGGGGTGGCGCGGCGGGGCGCTCCGGCCCGAGAGCGGGGCCGCGACTGGGCTCGCCGCCCTCCCCGCGGCGCTCCGGCCGCCCGGGAGAGCAGAGCCGCAGCGGGTTCGCCGCCCTCCCCCCGGCACTCTGGCCGCTGGGGAGAGCGGAGAGCCTCGGCCAGGCTCTCCGCTCTCCCCCCAGTGCTCTGGCTGCCGGGGAGAGCAGAGCCGCAGCGGGCTCGCTGCCCTCCCCCCGGTGCTCTGGCCGCCGGGGAGAGCGGAGCCGCGGTGGGCTCGCCGCCCTCCTCCCAGCGCTCTAGCTGCTGGGGAGAGCGGAGAGCCCTGGCCGGGCTCTCTGCCCTCCTCCCGGCACTCTGGCCGCTGGGGGCTCTCCACCCTCCCCCCGGCACTCTGGCCTCTGGGGAGAGCGGAGAGCCCCAGCTGGGCTCTCCGCCTTGCTCCCGGCGCTCCGGCCGGTCAGGGATTGCGGGCCCGCGGCAGGGCTCAGCACCCTCCGCTGCCGCGCTGGGGGGAGTGGGGGGGGCGGCAGATGGCTTTTTTGCCTAGGGCGGCAAAAAAGCCAGAGCCGGCCCTGCTCAGCAGGAATGGATCTTAACATGAGTGAAACAATATGATCATTATTATTTTATTATAGCATTTTAACAGCTCTTTCCACATGACTGGAACAGAATCTACAAGTGCCTGCCACCTCAGCGGTGCCCTTCCTCCAGTTTTGTTGTCTGGATCCTAGAATCTGAAACTTGTACAAGATTCAATTTATTTGTTTCATGGTTCCAGGCTTTTAAGTGCAACGACCTCTACATTTCCTGCCCCAGAGCCAACGCAGACACAAACTCAATTTTTCCCATTCAAGTGTAAGTATATTGCTCTACTTGATTTCTGACACGGATGGAAAAGCTGTCCCCCAATCTTCCAGCCAGTATTTGTTTTAACTTTAGGTATGTCTGCACGAGCTGAAGTCACACCGTGTGATTGCACTGTAGACATACCCTAAGTCTCAAAATATGGCACAAACCTCCAAAGATTTGGCCCTTACACCACTCATCCAATGTCACATAAGGCTCCTATGACAAAGCCAGGAACAGAACTGCGACTTCCTTGCTCCGAGGCTTGTGCTGTAACCACAAGACCATCCTTCCTCTCTAAGTATCATTTATAGAGCACTTCAGAAAACTTTACAGATATTAACGAGTTTAGCCTTACAACATTATTGTGAGGTAAATTAATTATTATCCCCATTTTACATATGGGGAAATTGAGGCAGAGATATTAAGTGATTTACCCTGGGCCACAAAGGGAATCAGTGTCAGAGTCAGGTCAAGAACTGCCTCTTTTTTTCTGGGCATTTATAGTCTGCTTATTAGTTCCTTGCTTCCAGATTTGCATACAGATCTTTTTATTTTTTTCAAGTATCATCAAGTTGGTTTTCTGTCTGCATCAGGCGTCTTAGAACAGTTTAGGGAAGATTTAAGATCTTTAACGGGACCACTCAAGATGGAGCCCAATGTCAGGAAGCTGTAAAGCTATCATTTCCTTAATTAACTCTTTGTGATGAGTGCTGTCAATTATAGGTGTTGAAAAATGAGCCTAAAGATAGCCAGAGCCACATAACTTTGCAACAGTTTGATAATACACTCCAGAATTCTAAAAATCCTCATCTCGAAAGCTGCATCTGAAGTAAATGATTATTGCTGCAGGATTGTATCCCAGAGGGAATATTAAGACATACTTGCCCATGCAGAGGTTTATTTCAATTCCTTCATTTTGTCTAAAACTAACTGTTGATATAGTTTCTGGTTGAAAGTCAAATGCGCTTTAAAAGAAGCTTCCTGCCCAAAAACTCAAACACAAGGTCAGTCAGCAGCCCCATTATTTTCACAGTAAGATGAGCTGGCTAAACAGTGAATAAACTTGCGTAGTTGATACATTACTCATTAGGATGTCCAAGCTCATTTTCCTTCAGGAAAGTAAACCTGATATATTGGAAACAATATCTAAGGTTTTTGCACAATAATTATAGTGAACCTTGACCAAGGTTTTTTTTTATTTTTAAATGAAAGTGATGGGATGTATATTATGGGATGAATGGCAACAGAGATGATTTAGGCCCTTTATACTGCTAATGACGTGAATAAATAGGAGCCTCATTATCTACACTTAAATGTGTGCCTTAGATTGCTCATTATCCTACCACGCTACGAATTGGTACTTCAGCATGTATGTGATCTTAATGGTATTATATAAAGAGCTTCAAGCTTTGTTTAGTAAATGGCGTTTTAATCATTATAGTTTGCTTAGCAGTATAGTACCTGGCCGTGTTCCATTGGCATACGGTGCCTAATGGGCTGAAGCATCTGAAAAGACGACTTTACAAAAGCTGGATTTTGAAAATCACATCATTCAGATGAACTTTTTTAATCATGTGATAATTAGCATTTTCAAACTATTCACAGCACAGCATTAGGAAAATGAGAGGTTCCAAAACTCTGAATATCTTGCATCCATAATGTTTGTCTCTAACAAAGAGCAGGAGGCCACTTCTCTTGACCACTTATTGCTGTGGGAAAAGTATAATCATGTACAAGAAGATGACGCCTCAACCACCACGTCATTTAAGACTTCATCTTACCCAGAATTTAGCAGTTAAGTTTCTCACCAGGACTCACCTCTGTCCTGAAGACTTAGGGCTGGCTTTTGGTAGCAGCACATACTGATTTCATGTAACCTGCTTCCAGTTAAGACATACACAAGGAGAGTTAATGCATATACACCTCTACCTCGATATAATGCTGTCCTCGGGAGCCAAAACATCTTACCGCGTTATAGGTGAAATTGCGTTATATTGAACTTGCTTTGATCCACCGGAGTGCACAGCCCCCCTTCTCCCCCCCCCCCGGAGCATTGCTTTACCGCGTTATATCTGAATTCGTGTTATATAGGGTCACGTTATATCGAGGTAGCGGTGTATTTTGGAGTGGCTTACCATATCTAATACACCATGCTCCTTATAGTGAGAGAAAGGAGAACCAGTTCAGATAAAAGACTAATTGATCTGAACCTTCATCCAAACCAAATCTGAACAGAACTTTTTCAATGTTTGAGCAGGTCTAGTTAAGAACGTTTCCCCTATAACTGCACACTTCTGACCTTCCAGGTTCTGCCTCAGATCAGAACTTGAATGACTTTTTAAACGGAAGGCTGTTGCGGGATTGCAGACCCAGCTGGAAACAGGAAGTAGCAGAAGCCCATTCTGGGCAAAACAGATGATTTCTAATTCACACCTTGTTTACTAGAAGACACAAACCCACTCACTTAAAATAGACTGAAATTGGAGCTTTTTGGTTGAAATCCTAGCCCCATTAAAGTCAATGCACATTTACTTCAATGGAGACAGAATTTCTCCCTCTCTGTAGATTGGTCAGGAGCTACTAACATTCACACATTTTAAAAAAATCCACATGGCAAGCAAAATGTCTTAGAACACAGGAGAGACTAAGAGCAGAATCTGCTATGATGTCCTCTGTGTTTAAAGCTGTGCCAGTCTAAACTAGTCGTTAGATACTGTGGTTGCTCTATTGATTAGATAGCCACTTTGCTCTGATATGCCTTCTCAGATATTCCATACTTCTCAGCTGTAGAAACAGTAGCTAATGATCGCTCAGACACCCGGGACCCAAGCACTGAACTGTTCCTGGGGAGACTCTAAGTCAGGGGTCAGCAACCTTTCAGAAGTGCTGTGCCGAGTCTTCATTTATTCACTCTAATTTAAGGTTTTGCATGCCAGTAATATGTATTAACATTTTTAGAAGGTCTCTTTCTATAAGTCTATAATACATAACTAAACTATTGTTGTATGTAAAGTAAATAAGGTTTTAAAAATGTTTAAGAAGCTTCATTTAAAATTAAATTAAAATGCAGAGGTCCCCAGACTGGTGGCCAGGACCCGAGCAGTGTGTGTGCCACTGAAAATCAGCTCGCATGCTGCCTTTGGCACACATGCCATAGGTTGCCTACCCCTGCTCTAGGTCAATACCTTTTGGCTCAATGACAGATTTTGGAAATTTGACCCCAGACTAAAAAATGTCTCTGCAGGCTTCCCTGTTGCTGGTTGCATATGGGTGAAATGCTCTCATTTCTTAGCTCTGTTGCAAAGTGCTTTACTCACTTAACAGCTTGTTTTTCTTCTACTTCTTATATAGATATTGAACTTTATGCTAAGGGTTATTGTTTTTATTTTCTTTTTTAGTATTTCATTATTCCAACTGAATATTTTCTGACACCACTTTCATAATTTTCTTATGACAAAATACTGTATTGATCATCAATTTGATCTTGTTTCATCCTCTAGGATACTCTTGCTATTTGAAGGGGTTGCAAGTTGTGCAAACTTTCTTAGCATGATTAAAACAGAAAGAGAAATGAAGGAAGAAAGACAGTTTATTCTCATGCACCTTCCAGCTCATTTTTCCAGATTCGTGAGGTTTGGAAGCATCTGGACCCTTGGCAGTTGAACTGAACCAAAACTCTAAACTTGGGATTTTCAGAAATGCTCGGCATTGACCTAATTCTATTTCCACTGAAATCAACCAGAGTTTTACCACTGACTTCAATGGAAGCACAGTTAAGCTAATACTGAAGAGTGGGCCAGATTTTTAAAGATATTTAAATTCGTAAAGTTACTTTTGGAGCATCACCTATTACTACTGACAGTCCTCAAAGAAGAGGATTTCTGTTCCATTGTTTCATGAATCCTAAGGATTCTGTGTTTATAGAAGTGACCACCACTTGCATAAAAAACTGATTGCCTCTCACTCTTTGAAGTCCGAATTAATGGCTTATCTTTCCAATCAGCTGTTTGGTTAGTTTACATTTACTTTGTTGATTTATTCTTCTTGTATACAACCCAAGTTGATGTCTGTATATATTTTTATGGCATGACCTGTTATAAACTTCTATTGTATTCTATTATTGTACTATATTAATCTTTATAGATGACAGACTCTTGGCAACAGCAAAAAACTGGAAGGGAAAAGTTTATATCAGGTTCCCTAAAATCTAGATTTATAGACCCCGATGAAGTCCTTGCAATATGTAATAAAAAGGGAACTTCATAATTCATAGATGCAAACCAACATCCAACTGATTTGTTATTGCTTTTCACCTATGAACATACAAGAATTCCACTGCAATTCTGTTTTAGGTCAGTGACAGTTAGTGCACCCTGTACAAAAAATATCCCATTGTGATGATTTATACGTCTTGGAAAATGAGTTAACATTTTATTTTGATTACAGTGTTACTAAATGCATCTTTTGATAAAAGTTTACTTACACTATATTAATAATAAATAATAATAATAATAATAATAATCAAACATTTATTTTATGCTACCACCCAAAGGTTCCAGTGAGATTTGGGATGCCATGCTACTGAACATGTCTGCTTTAGGGACCACTGCAGCTTATAACTGATCTTTACTGATATTATTAGGGCTGGTTGAACATTTTCCACAGGAACTGTTTTTTGAGAGAAAATTGGGTTTCACCGAAATAAAATTTGTTGTGAAAATAGTGTTTCCTTTTTTTTCAATAAAAAAAAACTGGAAACGTGAAAGCCAACATTTTTCACTTTTCAGCCAAAAACATGCTTTGCAGTGTTTTAATGAAAAGTTTAAACTTATTGCAGAAAAGCACACCATTTTCTGACTAGAATTAGGTATAACTAAGGCTACATTTTAGTTACGGGTATTTTTAGTAAAAATCATGGACAGGTCATGGTCAGTAAAAAAAATTCACAGCCTGTGACCTGTCCATAATTTTTACTATATACCCATGACTAAATCTGTGGGGGGGTGGTGTGTGGCCTAGGAGTGCCGCAGGTGCTGGGGGGCAGGCGGTGGCATATGGCATGGGAACCCTACTGGTGCTGGGGCAGGGAGGCTGGCAGGGCAGGCAGGTTCCGCATCTCCTCAAAAACAGTGACATCCCCCTCCCTCTGCTCCTAGGCAGAGGCGTGGCCAGGTAGCTCTACGTGCTGCCTCTGCCCTGAGCACCGGCTCTGCTGCTCCCATTGGCCGGGAACCGTAGCTAATGGGAGCTGCAGAGGTGGTGTCTGCAGGCGGAGGCAGCATGCAGAGCCCTCTGGCTCCTCCGCCTAGGAGCTGAGGGATGTCACAGTTTCCAGGGACCCCCCCACGAGGTAAGCGCTGCCCAGAGCCCTCACCCCATCCTGTGGCCCAACCTCCTCCAACACCCAAACTCCTGCTGCTGCTGGGGGAGGGGGACACGGTGGCCTGAGACTGCCCCAGCAGCGTCCGGCACGACTGGCCCAAGGTTCTGCTCAAGCGGCCCCAGGGCCAGGCATGCCGGCCGCTGCAGAAGTCACGAAAGTCATGGAAAGTCATGGAATCTGTGACTTCCATGACCTCTGTGACAAACTCACAGCCTTAGTTATATCTGTTAACAAAAGGAGCTAACATTATACGTGTTAACATGATAGCAATGCTTAGTACTTATCTCCAGAGTATTTTACAAATATTAACTAATGACTCCTTAGGAGGCGGGTAGGCGAGTATTACAACCCCACGTTTTACAGATTGGAAAAAATGAGGCAAAAAGCTCTTATCCAGAGAAAGAAGTCACTTCCACCACCGGCTTTGCTGCCATTTGCACTCCATTGCCTAAGAGCAAGGTGACAGAAATGTCACTTGGCAACATGCTAATGAGGAATGGATGGCAGCCACATGACAGATATTACATTCAGTCTTTACACATGTTAATTGCCACAATGGATCAGACTAATGAGTCATCTAGTCTAGTACTCTGTCTCCAACAGTGGCCAGATGCTACAGAGAAAGGTGCAAACACTGCAGGAGGTAGGCAATTATAACCAGAACACGGGGAGAGTTTCTTCCTTACATCCATTACTCAGAGGTTGGCTTATGCCCTGAGGCATATAGGATCTCTCTTCCTTCCAAAACTCTAGGGGAGTTTTTGGTTTAGTTTTCTAAGCCTTTTGTAATTCTGGATGTCCTCAATTTATGACCTCAATACATAAATGTCCAAATGTTTTGTTGAATCCTGCTAAGCTCTTAGCTTATGACACCTTGTGGCAATGAGTTCCATGGGATAACTGGGCACTGTGTGAAAAAGTATTTCCTTTTATACATTTTCCACAGCCAGGGATTCCCATGATGCTTCACTCCCCTCAACAAGATGGGAGACCATGGTGCATCATGAGAAATGCAATGAGAAATCCTCACCTGGGAACCCAACCTGTAGAGGAGAATGGGAGCATGAGGCACCTGGACTACAGTTCCCATGAGGCACCGCAGTGGCATTCTGGAGGAAACATATTTTGTTTTTTCAGGTTGATTTTTCACCAAAAACTTGAAACGTTCCTACCAGCTCAAGTTATGCCCCATAGTTAGAACCACTGGCCAAGATGCTGTGGAGATGTCTTTCAGTAGAGACTGAACACCTGACA
The DNA here is from genome assembly GCF_027887155.1 of Malaclemys terrapin pileata. NCBI lineage: Eukaryota > Metazoa > Chordata > Testudines > Emydidae > Malaclemys > Malaclemys terrapin. Next base: position 178,161,247 of record NC_071507.1, on the reverse strand, counting down.
GCTTTAGGATTGCTTCATCATACACAATTCAATCCCTTTTTTACCCATTACAGCCCCTGCATCATCCCCGGGACCTAATTACCAAAAAAACAAACAAACAAACAAACCCAAAATGCAGCCATCATAGCCTAGAAGAGATTTATGTTGATAGGCAGAAGATTAATGATGGAGAAGGTAAATCCTGCCTTTCCCTGAAGCCACTGATGAAATAAACAGCTGCGTATTAAACATTCTGAGCCTGCATTTCTTCAGAAAGGTGCACACTGAGATATCAGACCATGTAGTGCAAGGGTTGCCATGGTACTTTTTATTGACCACTACAGTAAATAATGCCATTAAGTCCTATATAATTAGGTAGTGACTGACAGCTCTGAATTAGATGCAGGTCCTTTAGGTTTTAATTCTTTTAATTAAATACAGGCTAGTTGCACATATGAACTCAAATTTAATTTCTCCTCACTGCTTTATTGCTAATGATTTATGTTTCTTGTTTAAAGTCAGCATCTCCTCCGAGATGGTGGCGGCATGGGGCCGAGAATGTCAAAGTGTAAACTGAAACTGGGATTGGCCCAGATGTAACCAGCCAAAGGGCAAAGAAAGGGGAGACGAATTCAGATGAAGAGCAGATAACAAAGAAGATGCAAAACCAGTCACCGATTTATTGAATCATACAGAAAAGCCCGAGTTCTAAAGATGGCAACTATGAGCCTGTAGAGGATACCAAGGGATGGAGTTTCACAGAAGGAATCCTTGGTGTCATAATATCATCATATTTTTCACTTCTGTACATCATCCATTAGGGGCTCTAAAAGTGCTTTTCAGCCATTCATTAAGCCTCACATACTATTGGGGTAGGAAAGTGCTAGGCCTATTTTACAGATGGGAAAGCTCAGATTACAAGTGATTTGCACTAGGCTGCATAGCAAATCTGTGGGAGAGATAGGAACAGATCCATATATTTAAATCCCTGTCATGTGCTTTAAACCCTAGATCACATTTCATTGCAGGCAGCATGGCTTCCTCCTCTGGAAAAGAGCTGGGAATAGTAGGTATGTGTGAAGTTCTGGGGTGCAATCCAGACCGGCAAAGAGTTAGGTCACCATTAAAACCTGTAACCTGGAGTGTCTTACAATGCCTTGCTTCTGTGGCTCTCTGCCTGGGATGCCCACAGGCAGCAACAAGTATGCACTTAATGTCTATGTATTAGACAGCCCTAGTTCCACGCTTTGGATTCAGGAACCTGCCTGCAACACTACAGACTTCCGCTAGTCCCCACTAGCCTGTTAAAGTGACTCCACACTCTCCCAGCCCTCAGTTTCCCCAGAAATGTGTGTTCTGCACTATCCAGTCCTCTCCTGGCCAGTTCAGATATTAAAGGTTCATTGATCTTGCAAAGTGTCAATGTTCAATAGTTTGCTACTTTAAGTGGAGTTGTCAAACAGCTCAGTTGAAACAACACTGGATTAGTTTAGATTAAAAAATAAAACAAGTTTATTTAACTATAAAGAGATAGATTTTAAGCGAATAAAAGTATTAGGTATTAAAATCAGAAATGGTTACAAGAGAAATAAAGATAAGATTTACCTGCTGGAAAGCATTTTAACAAACTAGACTTGGTTCAAAGTAAATTCCTCACTACATGTACCCTGCAATATGGCTAACTGAATTCTCAGGTCAGGATCACTCCCCAGAGTCAAGGGGCTGGTTTCTTTACCTTTTTAAGTGAAAGAGATGAATTGGGGTGTTTTTACCCCTCATTTTTATAGTCCAGTCATTCTTTGAAATGCATTTTCCTGAGGGTTACCCCTAGATAAAGTTCATTCCACCTGTATGGAAGAAGACATGAAGTCTTGTGGTAAAAGAGGTTCTGTGTTGTTGTTTGCTAAAATGCGGATTGATCTGTTCCTGCACCCCATCCTTGCCAAAGAATGGCCACTTGACAAGTGATTGCCAATCAACTTTAATAACACCTGGCTAAGGGTGTTGGCTTGTCCTTTGTCTTTGAGAAACCAGCTTACCCACTCCCCAGATGTGTCTGGTAAACAAATTGCAGTCATGATTTCAATTTATGTTCATAACTCAGTATGCATTTTGTACATACATTACACAAGAATATTAGAATCATAGGGTTAAAAGGGCTGCATAGGTCATCTAGTCTAACCCCCTGCCAGGATGCAGGATTTGTTGTGTCTAAACCATCCAAGACAGATCTTCCTTCTGAAAACCTCCAGTGAAAAAGCTTCCACAACCTCCTGGGGTGTCTGTTCCATTGTCCTACTGTTCTTACAGTTAAGAAGTTTTTTCTGATATTTAATCTAAATCTGCTATGCTGTAGTCTGAACCCATTGCCTCTTGTCCTGCCCTCTGTGGCAAGACAGAACAACTTTTCTCCATCTTTTTTATGACTGCATTTCAAGTATTTGAAGACCACTATCATATCCCCTCTTAATTCCCTCTTTTCCAAACTACACATACCCAGTTCCTTCAACCTTTGCTCAGGTGGTTTGCATTCCATCCCTGTGATCATCTGTGTCACTCACCTCACCAGTTTCTCTACATCCTTTCTATACATTGGTGCCCAAAATTGGACACAGTATTCCAGCTGAGGCCTAACCAGCTCTGAGTAGAGTGGTACTCTCATCTCCCGTAACTTGCATCCTGTGCCTCTGTTAATGCAACCTAAAATAGCATTTGCTTTGTTTGCAATAGCATTGCATGGCTGACTCATGCTGAGGTTGTAATCCACCAGAACTCCCAGATCCTTCTCAGCAGTGTTGCTGCCAAGCCCATTTTCTCCCATTCTGTATTTGTGCATTTGGTTTTTCTTCCCGAAGTTAGCACCTTACCTTTGTCTTGGTTGAATTTTATTTTGTTGTCTCTAGCCCAGTTCTCCAATTTATCAAGATCCGTCTGAATTTTAGCTCTATCCTCCCAAGTATTGGCAACCCTCCTCCCCCCAACTTTATGTCATCTGAAAACTTGATATCAATATGTTCTCTGTACCTACAGCCAGGTCATTAATAAAAATGTTAAACAACGCCGGACCCAGAACAGATCCCTGTGGAATCCCACTTTAAAGATCAGTGTGTCCGTTTTTAAAGGATACTTCACAAGGCCTATTTTGCACAAAGATTATTACAATTATGTGTAAGATGTGAAAACATGGGTTCTTTCAGTCGCAGAATGTAATGGCTATCAGCGTTAGGGAATTTTCAGAGATTCTGAATCTACCAAATTTCAAATTTGACCGTGTTTCATGTAAGGCAACATGGATTGCAAACATTCAGACATCTCAGACCATTGCTGGGGATACATCCCCATCAATAAGAGTGATGTTTGTATGTATGTCGCCATTGTTCATTATAAAATGGAACCCCAGATGGAACATGAACTCCTGTGGACATCAGAGGTTCAACAAGCTTCTCTAGTATTAGGAATATGCAACAAACTGGCTTAGTGCGCGAGAACATGTCTCACCAGCCTGTTGCCTCCTCCCAGATATTAGAGTAAATCAACCATCTCAAGTGGCAGTGGCTTTTGGAGCAGCTGACTGTGCTGTGAATATGGCTATGGTTCATTAAGTTTGTTTGCTTTTCTATAAGAATTCTTGCAACTGGGATTTTGTTGCTACGAAAGCTGGGGAATGGCTGTTCTTCCTGCCTGTACCCACATTCGCATGTGTAGAGCCCCGTGCGGATACAAAATTTGTATCCTCATCCGACCCGTGATACACAGACATGATCCATAGATATAAAGTGGCTATCCACAGATTTTCAGAGCTCTACAGATGTGAACAAGGGGGTCATTCTGTCTGGAATGGCTCACAAACATGAGTACCAACCTTAGGGCAGACTGTTACAATCCAGGGGGGCACAAACCCCAAATTGATTGTATGTTCTATATTTAGATTTGACCAACCAAAATCAATTGTGAACTCCTCAAGCTCTATAATAGCCTTAACATGGCATCAGACAGTTTCCTTGGGCATTCCAGTTTATCGTGCCGTCTAAGCAAGTTTGCCTTTGTGATAGATGGTCTCTGACACCAAAAATCCCCCAACAATATTTCAGTTACTTCTAGTCCCAAAGGACCAGTCACTCACTCCAGGTGATGTGCACCCTAGATCTCTCACCAAAGACAATGCTTGTAGCCAATTCTATAATAAACTAAAGATTTATTAACCAGGAAAAAGACATGAGAGTAATTTACAAGGTTCATAGAATCACAGAATCCTAAGACTGGAAGGGACCTTGGGAGGTCATCTAATTCAGTCCCCTGTCCTCATGGCCGGAATAAGTATTATCTGGACCGTCCCTGACAGATGTTTGTCTAATTAGCTCCAAAGATGGAGATGCCACAACCTCCCTAGGCAATTAATTCCAGTGTTTAACTACCCTGACAGTTAGGAAGTTTTTCCTAATGTCCAACCTAAACCGCCTGTGACGTTGTGCAGTCTATATGGTTTTATAAAAACATAAGAAGTGAATATAATGTAACTGGAATAGTTTTATAAAAATATAAGTGAATATAATGTAACTGGAATAGTTTTATAAAAATATAAGTGAATATAATGTAACTGGAATTTGCTTCATGCAAAAGGTCTCTTGTAAGGTATCATTACAAAGCTTATAATCTACTGAGTGTGATCATCCCATTTGTATAAATGTACCACTCTTGTAACTAAAACTAGAAATATGAAATATAACTCTGAGGGCCTATTGTAATTATGTAAAGTGTGGGCCATTAATGATGGTTTGGAATCTTGATGACTACCATTAACAAGGACCATTGTCTGCAGATGGCTGTGTTTACCTGTTAGTCTTCTTGTATATGTGTGGGCTGGCAAGTGGGCAATGAAGTCTTGCAGTAACATGTGATCATGTCACCTGAACTGGATTCCATCCTTTTCCAGTGGGGGGTGGTGGTGGAAACCCAGAGGGACAAAGGGTTCCCGCCTTATGCAAAAGATATATAACGGGGTGGAAGATAACAAAGGGAGAGAGGAGCCATCATGAAGAATCCCCTAGCTATCACCTGAGCTGGAACAAGAGCTGTATCAGGGGAAAGAATTGTGCCCAGGCCTGGAAGGTGTCCAGTCTGAGAAAAAACTTACTGAAGCATCTCTGAGGGTGAGATTATCTGTATTTAGTTTGATTAGACATAGATTTGCGCATTTTATTTTATTTTGCTTGGTGACTTACTTTGTTCTGTCTGTTACTACTTGGAACCACTTAAATCTTACTGTCTGTATTCAATAAAATCACTTTTTATTTAGTAATTTACTCAGAGTATGTATTAATACCTGGGGGAGCAAGCAACTGTGCATATCTCTCTATCAGTGTTATAGAGGGCGAAGAATTTATGAGTTTGCCCTGCATAAGCTTTATGCAGGGTAAAACAGATTTATCTGGGTTTAGACCCCATTGGGAGTTGGGCATCTGAGTGCTAAAGACAAGCACACTTCTGTAAGCTGTTTTCAGGTAAACTTGCAGCTTTGGGACAAGTGATTCAGACCCTGGGTCTGTGTTGCAGCAGACTGGAGTGTCTGGCTCAACAAGACAGGGTGCTGGAGTCCTGAGCTAGCAGAGAAAACAGGAGCAGGGGTAGCCTTTGCACATCGGGTGGCAGCTCCCAAGGGGGTTTCTGTGATCCAACCCGTCACACCGCCCTTGCTGCAATTTAAGCCCATTGCTTCTTGTCCTATGCTCAGCAGTTAACGAGAACAATTTACATCCTCCTTGTAACAATCTTTTATGTACTTGAAAACTATTATTATGTCCTCAGGCTTCTCTTCTCCAGACTAAACAAACCCATTTTTTTTTCAATCTTCCCTCATAGGTCATGTTTTCTAGACCTTTAATGAAGCATCACAAAAAGTTCTGTTGGTTTTTTTTGTGTGATCTTAGTAAGCGGCCGACATACAGGAAAACACTTGAACAATTGTATGGACACCTTCACCGGACACTGACTCATGGGGACTGTTCGGACGTCAACAATAAAGACCTCTATGGCGATTTGGACAACATCCATCACATTTTGCAACATGAGAAGCACTCTCCACTCCAGTTCTGCATCGTGAATGAACTGGTGAACTTGAAGGACACTTTTCCTAATATTTGGATAGTTTTGAGTATTCTACTCACGCTGCAGGTCAAGTCGCGAGTGGTGAGAGCAATTCTTTTTGAAGATCAGGCAAATTTAAACATATGTTCAATCGATGATGGTTGACAAGAGACTGACATCATTTGCTATTGTATCGCTTGAAAATGCCATTGGCCAGTCTTTGGATCTCTCTGACACTGTGCAAAGGCAAAGGTGAGAAAAGTGACCATTTGAACTACAGGACGAGGGTTAACATTCTAAGGCTATCACCTACTGTAACTATATTTAAGACTGGTCCACCCAATGTTGGTGCACCATTCAATTTCTTGATGTTAGTACATTTCAGTTATTCTTAAAATTAAAAAGTTTCTATAAGCTTAGAGGAAACAAATTTTATATGCTTAAATATGGCATGAATAAATACAGATTTATAGATCCTCGTGTGCAAATTTATCGTCTTATATGACAGGATAAATAATGCATGCAAATCACGTATCAAAGTCGTGAAATGGGATACAAAAGCAATAAAAAATAAGGTATTAAAAAGTTTAACAAATGCATGGGGCACCGAAGATGCTCCTCACCTACGGCGCCACTTGGTCTACGGCTGGCCCTGACAGGGCTCTAGTAGAAATAAGAATCAAGACAAGGGATATAGATAGATTTGAAGAAAGTTATTGCAGCATGGATTAATATATACTGTTTTCTTACTGACATACACAACTACTTGTAGTAAGTATACCAAAATAAACATCACTGTACTATACTGTCTTTAATGTTCAGCTCTGGTCATCTCAATGAAATCCAAAGGCTAAAAGGGTTTTATGCAACCTCAAAACCCTTATTCCAAACAGTGCAATAAACCACTAAAACATTGAAAAAATTATACTTTTCTCACCTACTGTGCATGACAGTATAAAACGATTACACCAGATGGATTCCATTGCTAAGCAGTGCACTTAAGCTCTGCCCTGCAGGACAGAACGGAATGCAAAACGAAACATCATGTTATTAATTTGATTGTTAATTTGAGAGTCAAAAGATGGAAGAGCTGGTCTATTATACAAGCAATTTTAACCAAACTCTTTGCCTGCCCTTTGAAATGCTAGCACGTTAGCATTTCACAGCCTGAAGTCCTACTGATACTATGCCACAACACTGGTATGGCCAGAGTCCTCCTATATCTTACTGAATAAAAACTTTAACTCATTAGTAATTCTCATTTCTCATCTCAGCTCCTACAAGAGCCTGTCATTTCACTTTAATGAATTCACTGCATATTATATAATGATGTATTTATGAATATGAATTTAGCTTCTGATTACTGTAGCAGGTGGAGAGAGAGAGAGAGAGAGACTTTTAAAGGTGCCACAGTGCATTTTTATGCCTTTGCTGAGGTCCAGTTCTCACTCTTCACTCATTACTTTCAGTCATATGTTTATTCACATTCTGCTCTCTGTTAGCTTTAAATGTTCCCCTGATCAAATATTTCTAAAGCTACTGATATATTAATGCCTACATCGTGAGAGAGACACAAATGCACCGTGCAATGAATCATTTCCATGCCAGTGACTCAGGGAAGTAAAGAGTGAAGGTGGGAAAGAATGTACAGTATAGGTGTGCCGTGTAGGCAAGGGGATGGGTAAATGGGAAAATAAGGTAAGTTTCCTTGTAGCATTTGGTTCCCAGGCACATTGATGAGAATCTCTCTCACACACACAAATTTATAGTGTGTGTGCATGATAGAGAATACCAGGAGAAACCTCTGCCTCTTTTCAGCAGTTGAGGCTGGCTACTGGATGTGTGATTCAAATGCATAAGGAAGGGAAGTCTCCTTGTGAACAAGAACCAAGAGCCAGCCGCAATCTGGCCCATGGTATTTAAAGGTGTCATTCATTCAAGCAGGGAGTGAAACAGAAATCTTCAGCTTCTGAATTTTTTTTTAAAAAAGCCTGCATTATAAAATAAATTGATAGTACTTTCATAAATCCATAATCTTGCACAGGCCTCCTTATTCAGAATATCAAATTATAGTTCCTCCTTATATTTGCACTAGGCAGATGCTTACAGTATCTGAGCAATTATTTTACGTTGGCACAATAACAACATTGATAGACTGGAACTGGTTATACACAAGTTTAATGCAAGTGATTACCTTGCTAAAAAAAGCTAACCCTAAGAGGGCTCGCATTCTTCTTCTAATGACTCACTTTAGGAGAGGTAGATCTGCAGGAAGTGTGAGTCATCATGGGACACTTACAGTACACTGTCTTGGCGTATATTTGCTCACAGCTCTCTCCCACCTCACCCATCAGACCAGGGTAAGCAAGAATCTAAGGATTTTTTGTATCTGGAAGAGGAGGAAAAACTGATTACAAGTCAATGCTGGCAGTGCAGTGCACTCATGTTGAATGATATGTAGCGATACCAACAGGTTTACATTGACCTTACACAGTTAACATCACATGTCGCATGGTCAGAAGTGTTGATAGACCTTATGGCCTCATCTGAACAGTTATGCACATGACTAATAAAATTACACAAGCACCGAGAAGACACACTGGTGAGTCAAATTTTCAGCTATATTCTCGGTCTTCATCTCCAAGCTTTCATCTTGGCAAAGTGAAGCTTCTATTTACAGTTCTATCCCCCAAAAGGCTGAGAGGAAAACATCAAGGAAAACAAGAGCACCAGATAAAAGCAATGCAATTCAGTCATAGGCCAGATGTGACAAAAGGATAGGAAAATGAAATTGACACACTGAAGCGCTTTTTGAAACAAGGTCATGAATATAAACTAGATGACACAAGTTGGTTCCAAAGAAGCTGTGTTAGCGGGCTTGGCAATGCACTAATTCCTCATTCTGAAGAGCAAATTCTAATTCTGGCCTCTGTCACAAGTGAATGAGTGTGAGAGTGTCAGATATTTGTGCAGATTACAGCCAATTGGGTTGCTCTAATTAGGGTCTAGAAAAGCAGGGATGTTGCAGGACAATGGGTTTGATACATGGGGAGACTTGCATAGTGCTTATGATACAGATTGTCAAAAGGTATTTAGGCTCCTAACTTCCACTGAAATCATTGAACCTTTGAGGATCTGGTCTAACATAAGTATTCTTGGCTTGAACCGGGACCAGCAGTTAACTGCTGAACAGGCCCTATCAGCTCTACACAACAATTTAGAACAGTGAGTGAATGATACTGTATTCACTTGAAACTGCAGGGAGGATTTAGACAGGCAGAATGTAATACCAAGCTAGATTTTGGCCAGGATGCTACATTTAAAACCCATATGCTTGTGAAGAGTGCCATGGAATCTTTAATGAACGCAGTAAGTCAGGACCTTGATTTTAGATATCCAAAAGACACAAACTCTAGCAGAACAGAGCTGCCTCATACAAATATACATCTATAGAATCACTGTCACCACTTCCTACAGCACTTTTGGTTTACCTAGACTTTCCCCTCCAAGTACTGACCCCACCCAACCCTGTTTAGTCTGTGAGAATTGACCAGCTTGTAGTGGAACAGCACACAGAAGGCCTCCTCTATACATCCTCTGGGCTGAACAGTGCGTCATCAGTACAGGGTACAATATGCAGAAAAGCCAGAAGAAACTGCAATCATATACCAGCAGTACTGGCAGGTTTACATGCACTTGGTTAAACACAGCAACACAACTTAGCAAATATTGATTCTCAGCTGTCTAAGGCAGCTTGGAGTCAACAACAGACTAAGAATGTGATCAGTATTCCATTGCTCCACCTGGAGAGGCTTATCTTAAAGATGAGATAATGATTCTAAGAATGGAATGGACTTGCTTCAACCTGAATGAAAGGAAATCATTTGGAATTCAAGTCCTAATTAGATAGGTAACTAACCAATCCTGAGCTTTTCAAAATGAGCTGGGGGGGGGGGGGGGGGACGGGACATTTTTCATAAAAATTCTCACAAGAGCCCCTGTAGTCTGTGCATTTGTGTTTAGACATTTAAGACGTTGAGTAGATTTCCCTCTTGTTGCTTCTGTGACTGTATTGTAATTGTCCATGTCCCACCCCCCACCAACATCTAGCACTTTGTTGTTTTTAATCAGAATAAGGGAGACCAATTTTTGGTGGCTCCATGGATACAATATTAATGGATCATTTTTCAAACTATGCTAATTGCACAGAAACTCTGCCTTTGCATGCTCATTGAAGGACACGACAAAGACATACATGCATGCATGCAACATGTTCAACAGTGGTTCAGAACAGCTGGGTAAGTGAGCAGGAGATAACTACCAGTTAGCAAGGAACACCATCACTGAGGTAGCAGCACTAAGCAGATAGGAATGGGTGCTTTCATTAGGAGCCTATATAACTGCATTGGGATCACATGGTTAGACCCTTGCTTGTGGATTGGCTGGACCCTTAGGACTCCCAGGTAATTATCTCAAATGACTCATCAGGCTCAGAGCACTCAGGCTCAGGGATGACTCATCAAGCTCTGAAAACACATCACATTGACTTTTGAACCATGACCAGCTCATTATGCAGCTTCAGTTACTCGTGGCAGGTTTTGGGCCCCTTGAAGGCATGTCAAAGTATGTATGTGTGGAAAGAGTATATTCAACACAGCACAGTTGAATAGAATTGCTCCATTAGGTACTCAGACATTAGATTTGTCCATAGCAATGACTTATCTCAGTCAGAAAGGAATTCTGAGAGCTTAAAATACACAATTACTGAGTTAGAGGTGTGAAAAAGTCAGTCATTATTTCCATTTGCACTAAGCATTTCAGTCCCCTTTCTGAAAATAAATCTGGCTTTAGAAACTCATTTTGCATACCTAACTGCTTACGTGTGTGCTTAATATTCACGAGGCATACAATTGTTTAGAGTGCCTAAGTGACTTTCGAGCCTAAGTCTTATTGAAGTGGATTTAGGCTCTTAAATCATGCAGGTATGTTTGAGAAATTTTACCCTAAGCTTAATTGTCAAGAGCAAGAGTTCAGGCCATCGCCAAGATGTCTGAATGCCTGGAAGAAATCAGAAGAAGAATAAAGAGTATTTGGCTTAAGTTCAAATAAGTTATGACAGTAGCAGTGACAGGGGGAGAGGGGAAAACTCAGAACTTACTGCCCTCTAGCCTCACCAATGACTGAGGGAATCAGACCACGGTCCTGTCACAGGTTCAAAGCATCGGTGTCAGGCAGGACTCCTTACTACTCTGGGACATGCAGATTGTGGCAGTAACAAGGAATGTTTTTTCCCCATCTCTGACTGACCAGGAAACTGTGCTGCCTATGCCCAGGCAAGGGCCTAGCTACTGTCTCTGGCCCATGTTTTAAGCTCCTCCTGGATAGGTTACCTATCTTAGCGTTGAGCACTACCACCTTAAGAATGAAGTAGATACAACACAGAGCAGCACACCTCATCACCAGCACAGGCCAACACAAACACATCCTATCTTTGCAAATGTTCCCAGGAGAGCTGGGTAAAATTTTTCAGCTTGCAAAAAATATAGATCCAGCAACCCTGAAATGTTTTGTGAATTTGTGTGAGATTCACCCAATTGATTTAGTTTAAAAAAAAAGAAGAAAAGAAAATCCAAATATTTGCATTTTGTTTAAACATTTTCTAAATGAAATGTGCAAGTATTTTAGTTTGAAATAACTTTGTTTCAAAATTTCCTTCAACTTTATTTTTTTTAAATAGAAACATTTTAAAAATTATCAAAATTGAAGTTTCATTTCAAAAATGTCAAAATGAAACATTGTGATCAACTCAAAATAATTTTTTTTTACTTTTCAAGTGGCTGAAATTTTTAACATTGATTTCAGTTCACCCGCTACGGTATTTTTATTATGAATTGTTTAAATTGCCCGTGAACTGAAAAATCTATTATTTGCACAGTTCTAGTTCCCAGTCACTTCAGAATATGATTCAAAGTCCTGGTGTTGATCTATAATACCTTTAAGAGCTTGAGACCTAGCTACCCAAGAAACCACCTCCTCCTCCATGACCTTTCAAGATAGCTATGCTCCACAGGGACAAAGCAGATGGTGAGAGCAGCTTTAGACCACTTGGCATTGGAAGCAGAATCTTTCACCTGCAGTAGCCAAGTCACAGAGCTCCTTGCCAGAAGATATGACTGAGCGCAAGCATGACTATCTATGTGCATAGCTGCCTTGGAGGTTCTCACTCAGGCACCGAGTGTGGGGCTGAATTACTTGGCAGGACGGATGGGAGGGTTGAACAGCTCTGCCACACACTAGATAAAGCCTTTGTGGTTTGTCTTAACCTGTTGTGTAATGTTGCTGTTTGCCATTAAGCAGCTACTGTGCTTCATCTCCATCTCCAGGGTGGTTGTATTCCATTAGTCTGTGAATGTTAGCAATGGGTTACACTGGGGTTGCTCCAGAGATGCTATTGGATGTATTTGGCCCTCTAAACACATTTTCTCTCTGGCTAAGTTTGTAAAGGTCTTTGGGATCCATCAGGATGAGAGATTTTACACAAATAAAAGATAACTAACTAATAGTGTGTCAGGAACAACTGTGTCATTATGTTAATCTCTGAAAGGTTAAGTTACCGGTAATTTGATACCAGTTATACAGGGGTTGAACATAGAATTTGGTATTTGTGACATTTCTGAAAATCTCTTTTTAATAAGGTAGATTTTGTTCTGGGAGTGAGTCAGGCTGTTTTGTTTTTAATTTGAAATGTTAATTATTAATCCAATAAAAAAAAAATACAAAAACCAATACACCATCTTTGGCTCCCTGTAATCAATGGAGGGAAACCAGAGATTTGCTCATTACTGTATCCTAAAACAAAACTAAAATCATTATGTAAGTTAATTCCTTAAAGAGCACTCTGAAATAGCTGAAAAGCTGCAGAAAAAGAATGCATATGTGTGCTGAGGAATTGATTAACCGCAGGACTTAAGGCTACTTATAAACCTTTCAGTGAATCAGAACAAAGAGGCTCTTAGGAAGCCACTCTTCAGGGCCAGCACCATGTTGTCTATGTTTGTGCTATATCTACAATAAAATAACAGGGCCCTAATTCTGATCAGGGCCTCTGGGCACTGCTGTAATAAAAATATTAAATGACTCATGCGACATAGAGCACTTAGTGTTTTTCAGGTTTGGGTTGAGCTCATCTCTTGCTTGGAATCCCTCCAGAGAATCAAACTAAAGCCTATCTAAGGCAATCACCGAAGCGCCATCATAATGACTAAAGTGATATCCTCAGGTGAATTGATTCAAGCTATGACTACAATTCAACGCAGTATTTTCATATAGCGCCTTTTATATACAGGGTCTCAAACTGCTTCACAGTGAGAGATAAATAATGACAATGCCTTCCAGGGCTGAGTATGGCAATTCTCACACAGATGGCAAGGCAGACTGATGGTCAGAAATGGACTGGGGTAAAAAGGGTAAAGAGACCTCCCTTAAACGATCAGCTCTTTGGGGAAGGGACTGTCCTTTTGTTATATTGGTACAGTGCCTAGCACAGTGGGGCCCTGACTTCTGACTGGAGCCTGTAGGCACTAAGCCAATGTGAATAATAAACAACAAAATATCAGAGGGGTAGTCGTGTTAGTCTGAATCTGTAAAAAGCAACAGAGGGTCCTGTGGCACCTTTGAGACTAACAGAAGTATTGGGAGCATAAGCTTTCGTGGGTAAGAACCTCACTTCTTCAGATGCAAGACCTTCTTCTTGCATCTGAAGAAGTGAGGTTCTTACTCACGAAAGTTTATGCTCCCAATACTTCTGTTAGTCTCAAAGGTGCCACAGGACCCTCTGTTGCTTCAAACAACAAAATGTAACATAAATGTAGGGATAATGGGCCAGGTCCTCAGCGGCACTTAAGTGACTGACTTCCACTGATTCCAAAGGGACTTAGGGGCCTCAATAACTTTGAGGCTCTGGGCCATTGAAAATAACCATCTGTGCCCCCATTTGGAGTTTGCCAGCTCCTAGAACTCTAGACTGAACCTCCTATGGGTTACAATACTGGCTACCAGAGCCCTCTGACACAATTTCCCAGCATGCCTGGACTCAGGAGGGAGGACCGAATGGACTAGAAACTCCTGCTGAGCCCAATGGGGAGGCTTTTGCTTGAGGACGAGCAGATTGGTGGGCTAGGACTAATGATGAGCCTGAGCTGCTCAGCTCCTCAGTGGAAGGAGATGTATTTGTTTTAGTTTCAGTTTGGAGCTTGGGAGTTTGTCCGATTAACTCCCCTCCCCTCAAAGGGTGTCTTTGAATCTGTGGGATCTAGTGCATGGGTCAGGCAGTTCCAGCACTGCAGAGACCTGTGTCGAGAGGCAGAGATATGACCCAGTGCTGGCTACTGAGAGCCAGCCGAGACCTCCACAGGACTCCAGACGAGATAGCCTAGTAGGAGCCAGGAGAAGAAGACTTAGTAAGGGAACGGGGGGAGGGATAGCTCAGTGGTTTGAGCATTGGCCTGCTAAACCCAGGGTTGTGAGTTCAATCCTTGAGGGGGCCACTTGGGAATCTGGGGCAAAATCAGTACTTGGTCCTGCTAGTGAAGGCAGGGGGCTGGACTTGATGACCTTTCAAGGTCCCTTCCAGTTCTAGGAGATGGGATATCTCCATTATTATTAATTATTATTATTAACTCTTTTTGTTTAAGCTGGCCAGTATTCACAGATCTGCAGAACTTGTCTCCAGTGTCATCCTCAGTGTACCTAGGGTTGCTAGGTGTCCGCTTTTTGACCAGAACACCCGGTCGAAAAGGGACCCTGGCAGCTCTAGTCAGCACCTCTGACAAGGCCGTTAAAAATCCAGTCATCAGCGCAGCAGGGCTAAGGCAGGCTCTCTGCCTGCCCTGGCTCCACGCGGCTCCTGGAAGTGGCCAGCATGTCCAGCTGCTAGGTGCAGGGGCAGCCACGCAGGCTCCACGAGCTGCCCCCGCCCTGAGCGCCGACTCTGCAGTTCCCATTGGCCAGGCACTGTGGACAGCACGCAGAGCCCCCTAGTCCCTCCACCTAGGAACCAGACATGCCGGACGCTACCAGGAGCCATGCAGAGCCTGGGCAGGCAGGGAGCCTGCCTTAGCCCCGCTGCACCACTGCTTGGGAGCCGCCTGGCTGGAGCCCGCATCCCAAACCCATTCCTGCACCCCAATCCCCTGCCCCTGTCGGAACCCCCTCCAGTACCCAAACTCCGTCCCAGAGCCCAAACCGTCACACCCGAGTAACACCAACAGACCCTGGTCGTCAGACCTCTGGAGCTTAATGCAGAGCCTCTACTACATGAGCTAAAAGCCAACTGGCTGTTAGTTAAGGCTGTAGAGCAAGCTCGTTAATCTCTCTCATTAAGTGGTCTCGGTGCCACTAGATGGGACAGAACACCACACCCAGGAGATGTGTGGGTTACACCTGCACCCCACACCCCAACCCCCTGTCACAGCCCTGAGCCCCCTCCTGCACCCCAAACCTCTCATTCCCAGCCCCACCCCAAATCCCACACCCCCATCCAGAGCCCGCACCCCCCTCCTGCACCCCAACCCTCTGCTGTAGCCTTGAGCCCCCTCCTGCACTCCAAACCCTTCATTCCCGGCCCCACCCCAGAGTCCACACCCCCAGTCGGAGCCCTCACCCCCTCCCACACCGGAACCCCTTGCCCCAGCCTGGTGAAAATGAGTGAGGATGGGGGAGAGTGAGCGACTGAGGGAGGGGGGTGGGAGTGAAGTGGGGACTGGACCTCAGAGAAGGAGCAGGGCAAGGGGCGGGGCAAGGGTATTTGGTTTTGTGCCATTAGAAAGTGGGCAACCCTAAGCCAACTCTGTCTGAGAAGGTGCCCAGGGAGGGTACTGGGGGTTGGGAAGAGTTTGAGAATGGTGGGAGGGAAGGAATTGGTTGATGTATTCATGTTTCATATTTATTAGTTAACCTTAACCCTTCCCTTATCCAGATCCTATTTTCCTGCTCCCAGTAAAGTCTTCCTTTGTCATATTGTTACTGCTGGGGGTGTTGCTTCATCGATGGGGTTTGTGCACATGTACAGTATTGTTTTCTATGTAGCGGGTTTGTACTCCTTGCCAGCAGCGGGTAGCATCATTCATTTTCCCCAGGGACAGAACCCCTTGCGTCTCATGCACAGTGAGGAGCCACCTTGGCTGGAGGCATCAGGCCTCATAAAACACAACCCAGGCCAGGACCCAACTCATGCAAGGAGAGGGGAGGAGCCGCAACTAGTCACAACTCACAAGCACTAGGGAGGACAGTGGCTTGAACCACACCTTGGGGAGGGGCTACACATCCTTTATACACTGTGACAGTGAGGAGAGGGAGAGGGGGCAGGAAAGCGAGTGCGTAATGCTTGGCAGTAGAAGGGAGAGTAGTTAGGATAAAAATGGCAGCAAACAAGGTTTTAAGGTGAGTTTTTAATGGGAGTCTTGTAAAAAAACAACAACATCTGTCTTCCCCAACCCATTGGAAAACCATAAGGGTGAAATCCTGGCCTCATTGATGTTCATGGCCAAACTCCCGTTGATTTAAAAAAGGCCAGGATTTCACACAAAATCTCTTAATTCCTAGAATTTAAAAAGTATATCTTTACCAGACACTTTAACAAGACCCTTGATCCATTGACGTAAACTTAAGCATGAACCTAAGTGCTTTGCCAAATCGAGGCCCAAAATTGTGAATGAAAACATCTGAGAAAGGAGGAAGATCAGAGGATGAGAGGGATAGCACTGAAGGTATATTTTACCGCATATGTGGAGTACTTCAAAGAATAGAGGCATGTTCAAACTCTGCACAGCAACTGCAGTGGTGAATGGCAACCAAAGGGTTAAATTGCTAGCATGGGAAGCAGTGACTGAAAAAAAGCATAGCTGTGCAACCACTGAGTATTTAAAATGTCTGATCAAAGCTGTGATATTCTATAGGTCATTCTTATCTCTATCAGCATTTTATAATCTACTTTTTCTTACAGCCTTGGCCTCTGTAGGATTATTAAGACATCACTTGATATCTCTATTCTCCTTAGCTTGGTCTCTTTTGCATCAGTTAATCAGTGAGGGACAAATTCTGCTATTAATATAATTTCAGATTAACTCTCTTGGTTCACATGCAGTTTTTCCCAATTTGTATCTGTATAATGCAGATCAGAATTATGTGGCCATAGCAAACAGAGCATTTAAAGAGAGTAAAAAGGGATTTTATAAATACATGGGGGGGTGAGGGGGGGAAGTGGTGCTAGAGAGAAATCTGTCCATTCATAAATGGGGTGGATGAGAAATTGCCAATGATTCAAGAAGCGCTGAGATTATGAAACTTTAAAAAAAAAAATCTCCAACAAGAAAAATTAAAAAGCGGTTAGAACAATTAGGAAACAAACAGGACCATAAAAATATCTATTCAAAAGGGGCTGGTAAGAAATTCTGGGACCACGTGAACGTCAGAGGGCATTCACTGTATTGCAGATAGCTTCTGTGCTACTCACAAATGTTGAGAATACAAAGAGCTCAAGAAAGGGTCTTAAACATGGGCAGAAAATAGCAAAACATAGGGAAATGCAACACAGGAGAATAATACAAAACAGATATTAAATGAGATGGAGATACCTGGAAATTAGAAATGCTGGAAGATGCAAACTTTAGGGGTGAGAATGGAGAGTAAGTTAGGCGTGAGTTTGCAATGCAGTGTGGCAGGAAAGAAAAAGGCCAATGCAATTCTAAGCTGCTTATGCAGAATCATCATGCAATCGTGTGGCTATAGTACATCCACACCTAAAATACTGCATTTGCTGTTTAGCACCTTGTTACCAAGAAAATATTAAAGGGAGTTCAGAGAAGAACATCAGAAATGATCTGGAGAATGTGTGAAGAAAGGTGAAAAGTATAAGTAGGTATAAACTTGAGTAAGTAATACCTATAGAAAGACAAAGAAGATAGTCTACAAACCCGCATTGGTATGAGGGCTGCACTAGAGGATCTAATAGGACTTTCCCCTTCTCTATTTTTTATTATTCTCTGTCATGCAGGTTTTACACTGTAAAATTTTGACCCAGCTCTAATCAAAACCCCAAAGGCAGCCGTGAAGTTAAAAGGAAGGGTAAGGTTGGCCGAGAGACCTGCAGCAGCAACATCTAATAACTAGGTTCCGTATGAAAGGCTGCAAGCCAAAAAGCCTGTCTCAGTAGCTTCCTTTCAAATACCTCGTGATGCCTCTCTCTTGAATTATTTATTCCAGCATCCACAGCTACACTAAGCTCATCTTTAGTTCCTCCATAGCTTATTATCCTCAACCTTTGTTCCTGGAAAGTGAGTCCTTATTCTGTTAACTCATTGCTCAAGAGATACTGCAGCTATGCACAGAGTATCACTGGCGCCATGATGTGTAATTTTCCAAGAGCTGTCGGCTCATAGTTGCACATTGAAGAATCACAAGCAAACGCTTGGATGCCATAAAGGCAGAAGAGAGATTCCAAAGAGCGAGTGATCAAATCAGTAGCCTCTCTCACTTCTAGGCAGTCCTCTCTGGGAGTCCTGAAGCCTTCACTCATAGGAAAGAGCCACTGAACTCTGACAGGAGTTTTGCCTCTGCAGTATCAGGCAGTCTGTATGCTTCTGAGCACATCTCTGACTCCAAACTAACAACATACAGTTCAAAACTTGAACATTAGTCCCAATGTGTATCACTTTTGAGCTGTTCCCAGGAATTCTCGCTAACAGGAACACAGTGGACTCAATTTTACCTATGTCCACACTCTAATACGCTATGCAGAAAATGTCTAGGCCCAAGATACCCCCTTATGAACACATTTTCTCACGTTGGATACCACTGAAGGACTCCATTGTGGGAGCTGGACAAATGGCAATATAGTGCTCACCTGTTGCACAGATTCCTTGTTAGCTGCTGTGGAGGAGGATGAGTGTAGTGCACTGGTAACCCACTGGTCAGTTTGTGTTACATGTCCACCACCGCCCCCTCCCCCATGCCTGACCCATAGCGGATCTTGGTGTTACAGCTCTCACTCAGAGTTTGTTGCTTTAGCTCAAGCTGTAGCGACCTTTGCTTTCAGCTCTGAAGGTCCCAGGTTCAGCTTCTGGTGTGTGCCAAGGTGGTGGCTGTTGTACATCCATCTCCCCAGCCTCACTCCTTCTCAAGGACAGCAAGAGGGGATTTGTATGTGGAATCATGAATAATGATCTTCCATGTTAGAAAAGGGATTTGAAAACAAACATGTAATACTAGTTAGGGAGACCCATTCAAACAGGGCCTTAAGTCAGTGGTCCCCAACCTTTTCAGTGTGGCGGGCACCTGTCAACTAGCCGCCGAAGAGCGCGGCTGCCAGACAAGCAGCTGCCGAAATGCCGCCAAGAAGCGGCAACGCGAAGAACCGTCGCCACCGAAATGCCGCCGAGAAGCAGCGTCATCAAGAGGTGTCGCCACCGAAAAGCAGCAGCATTTCGGCAGTGGTGCTTCTGGACATTGCTGCTTCTCGGCGGCATTTCAGTGGCGGGGTGCTCCCTTGTCAGAGGCGGGCGCACATAGATGCCCTGGCAGGCACCATGGCACCGCGTTGGGGACCACTGCCTTAAGTAAATGGACTGCAGTCAATAAGTGGGAAATAGACATTCCAGAAACTTTCCCTGGACTTCCTTTTTCTTCTCCCAGGCTATGATTTCTAGGGCTCACATCTGGTATTCAATTTCTTTTTTAAACCTCTTACAAACATTGATGTTTTCTCCATCTCCAAGTCTTAATCATCCACCTTATATGACCAGCCCTTTTCTGCTCTACGGGTTTGCAGTGATTAATTCATAAAGGAAAAACCAGGAAAATTCCACCCACATGGTGTGCTCCCTTTCTCTAAATGTTTAATAGCTTTCCAGCCAGGGAATGCAATTTCCCCCTCCGCCTCTTCTCCATTTTTCATCCTTTGCAATATCATTTGCTAAATATATTATGACATACTTTAACTTCAATCCCCTGGCCTTTCAGTGGCTGCTCCCACCCCCGGGAATGGCACAAATAAATCACCGTGGTTGGTAAACTAAAAAAAACACCTCATACAAATGGTGTGTAGATTTATTAACAATTTTGTTTTTCAGCGTACTGTCACAGTGGTAGCATGGAGATTAGTTCCCTTTTTGCTGGGCTCTCCCGCAGCACAGTGCAACATGACAAGAAAATCCCTGTTCCATGCCAGAAAAAAACTGGATAAACTGCTATTGTACAATCACGAGATCCTGAAGAAAGAGGATTATTAAGGTGGAACACAATGTGTAGTATGTCACATGCTCGCTACAACCTAAAATGATGCTAAGATGTAAAGGGATAAAAGCTACTGGATACATAAACTATCATATGGAAGTCAATGAATGAGTCTTGCCCAGGTATTGCAAAACTCTTGGATACTGGGTAGGGTATTTTTCCTACCGTTGGGTTTTTTGGGGTTGAGGAACATCACAACAACTCTGTCATTGGAAGGGTTTTCTCAAGTCAAATCAAAGCTGATGTTGTTTATTAAACTGACAGCATTTTATTACCATTTAGATATAGTAAGAGTTGGGATAGGATAATTATTTGTAGCCAGTATCCTTAAAAAGAAAATGCACTCATAGCATACAGCTGAACTGGTCTCTACAAGGGCTGTACAGAAGCTCAGATGCTTAGTTGTTTCTCTGGATTAAAAAGCCATTGAAGTTTGGATTGTTCTTTAAACTTTTAGTACAGTAAGAATGTCATTGGACTAGGCAGGGCCGGTGCAACCACTTAGGCAAACTAGGCGGCTGCCTAGGACGCCTAGTGGTTGAGGGCGCCTAAAAGCCTGCTCAGGTGAGGAGGTGGAGTGGAGGTAAGCTGGGGCGGCGGGGGGGGCGCCCGCAGGAACAGGGGGGGCACACAGGGGAACTGCTCCCCGCCCCAGATCACCTCCACTCTGCCTCCTCTGCTGAGCACACAGCCCCCGCTCTAATTCTCCTCCAATCGGTGCCGCAAGCCTGGGAGGGGAGGAGAATTAGAGCAGCGCTGGCGTGCTCAGAGGAGGAGAGCTGGGGCGGGCTCCCCGGGCGGTGTTAGCTGCCGCGGAGGGGGGCAGGGTTAGCTTCCGTGGGGGGGGCTCCCCGGGCGGTGTTAGCTGCCGTGGAGGGGGGGCGGGGTTAGCTTCCGCGGGGGGGGCTCCCCGGGCTGGGTTAGCTGCCTTGGAGGGGGGGCTTGCAAGGAGGGGTACCTGCTGCGATGGGGGCAGGGCCGGCTCTAGCTTTTTTGCTGCCCCAAGCAGCAAAAAAAAGTGCCGCCCCCCCAGACCCCCCGCCGAGCGCCGGGCCGCGCCGCCCCCCCCGCAGCCGAGCGCCGCGCCACACCCCCCCGCCGAGCGCCGCACGCCGGAGCCCGACCCCCCTGCGCCGAGTGCCGCTGGAAACCACCCCCCCCGAGCGCCGAGCCCCGTGACGCCCCCCAGCGCCGGAGCCCGCCCCCGCCCCCTGCCAAGCGCCGCCGGAACCCCCCTCCAGCGCCGCGCCCGCACCCCCCCCGAGCGCCGAGCCCCGCGCCGCCCCCTCGCCGAGCCCTGTGCAACCGGATCCCGCCCCCCCTGCGCCAAGCGCCGCCGGAACCCCCCCCCGAGCGCCGAGCCCCTTGACGCCCCCCGCCGCCGGAGCCCGCCCCCGCCCCCTGCCAAGTGCCGCTGGAACCCCCCCTCCCGCGCCGCCCCCGAGCGCCGAGCCCCGCGCTGCCGGAGCCCGCCCCCGCCGAGCACCGCCGGAACCCTCTTCCAGCGCCGCCCCCTCGCCGAGCCCTGCGCAACCGGAGCCCGCCCCCCCAGCACCGCGCCACGCCGCCGGAGCGCCCCCCACACAGAATGCCGCGCCGCGTTCCCCCCGCCGCCCCTTACCAGGTGCCGCCCCAAGCATGTGCTTGGGTGCCTGGTGCCTAGAGCCGGCCCTGGATGGGGGGCTCCCCGGGTGGGGTTAGCTGCCGCGGGGGGGGCTCCTCGGGTGGGAGGGCATGGTTAGCTGCCATGGGGGGGGCGGTGGGCGGGGTTCGCTGCCATGTGGGGGAGAGGGAGAGCGCAAGGTGGAAGTTTCGCCTAGGGCGCAAAACTTCCTTGCACCAGCCCTGGAACTAGGGGCCTGATTTCATGAGGTGCTAAGTGCCCGAGTTGCCCTCTGACTTCAGTGTTATTTAGAGGTGCTAAGCAACACACTGGACTGGGGCCTAGAGTGACATGAATCGCTCTTGTGGCTTTTTCAAATTAAGCAACCCATTGAAGTCAATGCAAGTTGAGTGGGAGTAAGAGCTGTAGGATTAGGTCCAAAAATATTTGTTCTTTTGTGAATGAAAAATGTCTATAAAATATTTAATAAACAGGAAAAAAATCAAGTTACATGATACATCCCCTGTGAAAACATGTGTCTTCTAGGTGGTCTTTAAATCCTTGTCTTTTACATCCTCTCCAAGGCTTTTAATTAAGCATGTGTGTACTTGAACCATGATATTGAAATCAGTGGCACTGCTAATAAAGTTATGCATGTGCTCTTAAGCAAAGCTCTTAAACAAATTGGTGCTCTGCAAAACACTTAAACTGGTGCTTAAGTCCCATATAAATCAGTGGCCCTATCAGTCTTCAAGCCCAACACTTTGGCACAGTTCACTATTGCCACAAAGGTGCTGGAACTAAGAGTGCTGGGGGTGCTGCCGCAATCCCTGGCTTGAAGTGGTTGCCATCATAGACAGGGTTTACAGTTTGGTTCAGTGGCTCTCAGCACCCCCACTATAAAAATTGTTCCAGCATCCCAGGCCATGCACCACGTGCAGTCATCTGCATTGATGCCAGGCAAGTGCAAACTGGAGGCAAGATGGTATTACTCCGATCTGGTAGTGTTTTATGCCCACTTTGCACTGGTGAAAATGACTGTACAAGGTACACAGTAATGATGAATTAGTTCCCTTGGGTCAAAAATTCTGCTCTGAACAACACAGGCGTAGATCCAGAGTAAGTCCCCTGAGGTCAATGGAGTTACGCCCATGCACATCCCCAGTAACTGAGGACGGAATTTAACCCTGTTCCTGCCTTTGTACTTGTCCATAAAGTGCCTAGTGCCCATTCAGTGTTGTAATAAATAATAAATACAAACATTTTTCATTACCTGTGTCAAAAAACACCATCTAAATTGATATCCTTGTTGGCGGTAGTCTTATCGGAAAGGCCAAAGAATTATGAAATTTGGAGATTTAACTGCCCTCTGACCCCTCCCTCCCTCTTGAACAGAGTTCAGACACACTGGCAGGGTAACATGGGAATTCAGCACAGCCATTGTCCATACTGTACCTCTTGTGTGTCTATACAGAAGGCTTTAGCTGGGCACCTTACATGAGAAGTGGTGAACCGAAAAAAAAAAAAGAGAGAGAGAAATCTTATTTCCAAGAGGATCACATGGTAATGAAAATAGCAGCCAGGGTACACTCCCTGGACATACGTCTGTGTACAAAAATGGGTTATGAGCTGTGTATCCAAGCACTGCAACTCCACCTCAACAGTCACTGCTAACAGACAAAGCAGTAAGTTACAACACTGCCCAGTGACTACCAAGGTTAGTTTTTAAACATCACCACGGGCTATTGTGCAACGCTACCATGCCAGGAGATTAGCTCTTTCACAAGCTATAGTGTGAAAGAAGAGCGAACAATGCACATCCACTGTCTCTTTGTTTTTTAGAATATTAAATCCTTGTAGTTGCACCATGGGACTGCTCCAAAGCCCCCTGCAATCCATAGGAAACTGAATTTCCAGACTTTCATAGTTTTGTGAACACTGTAACATTCTCTTAAATCATTCACAAACCTAAATGACCCTCAAAGTTTTAGCCTGGAAATTAACAATAACAACAATAACAATAACTTAGAATTTTCACCTTGAAAGGGCTTTAATCATCTCCTACGTAATTTAATCACAACTAGGGTTACCATATTTAGTGCCCCGGCCCCGCCCCCGGCCCCGCTCACACCCCCCCAACTCCGCCCCCTCCCCAAAGTCTCCGCCCCCTCCCCTGCTTCCCGCGAACATTTGATTCACGGGAAGCCTGAAGCATGTAAGGGGGGGTGTGGGGGGAGGAGGCGCGGCCCAGGCTGGCCCCCCCCGGCGTTTCCAGCCTGGGTCGGCTCGGGGCCTGGGGTGCTGGCCCCGGGCCCGGCCGAGCACCCCCGGCCCGCCCAGCACTGCGGGTCCCTGGCCCGGCCCCCGGGCCCCCGGCCGAGCACCCCCGGCCCCCGTCACCGCACCGCCGGTCCCCAGCCCGGCCCTCGGCACCGCACCGCTGTCCCGGCACCGCCGGCCCGTCCCCCGAGCCCCCGGCCCGGCCCCGGAGCCCCCAGCCCGGCCCCGCTCCGCCGGCCCGGCCCCCGACCCGGCCCGGCACCGCTCCGCCGGCCCGGCCCCCGAGCCCCCGGCCTGGCCCCTGAGCCCCCGGCCCGGCACCGCACCGCCGACCCGGCCCCCGAGCACCCGCACCGCCAGCCCAGCATGTCCCGATTTTCCCGGACATGTCCGGCTTTTTGGGATTTCCCCCCGGACGGGGATTTGGAGCCCAAAAAGCCGGACATGTCCGGGAAAATCCAGACGTATGGTAACCCTAATCACAACACTCTTGTGAGTTAGGTAAGTATGATCCCCATTTTAGACACAAGAAAATGGAGGCTGGGAAGTTTAAGGACAGATTTTTTAAAAGTGGCCTTTAAGTTTTAGTCCCTCCGTTTTTGACTGCAGGCCTGACAGGTGCAGAGTGCCTGGCTGCAGCTGCCACTGACTCCAGGTAAAATGATAAGTGAAAAGCAGGCCCTAATTGCCTGAAGTTGGCCACCCAGAAACTGTGGCCTTACAAAATTAGAGGCCTCTTCTGAAGAATCTGCACTTGGGTTATTTGCTCAAGGTCAGCTGGGGAAATCTACGTCACCCCAAGGCTTAGAACTCAGGCATTCGTGGCTCCCAGTGTTATGCTCAGACTAATAGGCTAGGACCCGCTGCAGTGCTAGCTGACTAGGCCTAGCATTATAACTGCAGCCGGATGAAAGTTTTTTTGGTCAATAGTAAATTTGCTGGAAAATGCATTTTTCGAGGCATTGAAATTATGCAAGAATTCAGGCCCAATCTGGCATATTGTTTTGGATGAAAAAAGCCCGCAAAATAAAAATGTCAAGAATGTCAAAATGATTTGTTTAGAAAATCTTTGTCCGAATCGACATTTGACACATTATATTTGACCCAAAAGACATTTTTGGGTGTGGGGAAAACACCCCAAAATAGGTCAAAACAAACCATTTTGGGGGGGCGGAGGGGTTATTCCAGATTTTTTAGTTCAGCCACTGAACTGAAAATCAATTATTCACTCAGCTTTAATTAAAATGGGTATTGTACTTACGTACAGAGACCTGAACCTGACTTGGCTCTTTTGCTTATCGGGTATTGCTGAACTGGGTAAGGGGAACTATCTTAGATGTTGTCTTTACTGGTAGGACTGATTCAGCCAGTGTAGATGTTGTACTCATTAAAACCATCACGCAACACAAACTGGCTGATGAGATTCCTTTTCCATGTAGGAGTTATGGAACCAAATTCAGCCCTGGTGTAAGTCCTACTTAAATCAATGACAGTTTCTCTCTCTCTCTCTCTCTCTCTCTCTCACACACACACACACACACACACACAGAATTTGGCCTGATGCGAGTACCAAGGTGTACTTCCCCCTTAAACCATTTAGCATGTCAGTGTGGAAGTTATTACGGGATGTCTATACATCACGGTCTCAGGTTTGGACAACCACCATACTGCTTCTCCCCACCTCCACATGCACACACAGAAACACAGAGAAAGCTATTTAACTCCTACATAATCTGATGTGTCAACAAAGCAACTTCCCTGCCAGCCCTCCTATGTCTAGGGACTTGAAATGGTTTCAGCTAGTCCCAGAATATTTCTGAGCAGAGTGCTTCAAAGATGTGAAAAGTATTTCAAAGTAAGAGCTTTGTCACACAATAGCATCCAGTATTCTGTATAAACCACAGGCGCTGACTTTTGTTTTTGCTGGTGGGTGCTCCTCTCTGTCTCCTTCCCCCATGCAAGTGGCAGGCAGGGCCTTGAGGGAAAGAGACCGAGCGGAGGCGTGGCCTTGGGGCAGAGCATGGGTGAGGCCTTAGGGAGGAAAAGGCCGACCAGGGGCGAGGCCTTGGGGTGGAGTGTGGGCGGGGCCTCGAGGAGCAGAGGCCAAGCTGTGGTGAGGCCACAGTCCGGGCGCTGGGGCCCACAAAAGATTAATCGGACACTTAAGGTGCTGAGCACCCCCTATTTTTTTCTGTGGGTGCTTGAGCCCCAGAGCACCCATGGAGTCGGCACCGATAGTATAAGCCACATATTTTAGAGAAAAATTATTATAGAAATGTTTTAGGGAGGTTTGGTGAAAAGTTATTGAACCTGTTTTTCATGTCCTGCCAATTATGGAATAAGAATCCCAACTGTGCCAAGGGTAAGCTGTGCTAGCATCCCCAGGGCAGGATCAAGGCTTACAACAGGAGTACTGGAGAGCTAACAGTATGTGATCATGTACCAATAGGTTGTATTATACTGCAAACATGCAAGGGGACAGAGTTAAAGTACAGGCAATCACAACCTTGGCATTTCAGGACCTTTACGTGCTTAACAATGAAACTTAAAGCTTTGTTAATGCAACTTTAAAAAAGAGAATATAAAGCATACTCCAAACTGACACTATAACCAAGCACACACAGACCACAGATTCAGTAAAACACTCGCTTCAGGGGAACTATTCATGTGTTTAAGTACTTTGTTGAATTGGAACTCTAGGCTGGAATTTTCAAAGGAGCCCAAGGAAGATAGGCAATCAACTCCCACTGAAATGCAATGGGATTTGGGTGCCTATCTCCTTGAAGCCCCTTTGAAAATCTAAGCCTTACTGAGCAAAGCGCCCTCCCATGCAAGTCTCTGCTCCCAGCCTTAATCTTGAGGACATTTCAAACTGTCCACGCATTTTAGCACACAGCCCTGCTCCAGCCCCACTGGGTACCTGAATGGGGAGCACCATACTTCTGTGGAGGACTGGACAGCATTCTCCTGGTGCTCCTTCCTAATTGGCCATTGGTGCCTGTTGGGGTGGAATGACGTTCTCCCTTTCGCCATAGCTAGGACGCTCCACCTCCACAGCCCTTTTGGTCTTTGGCAGCTAAAGAGGTGAGAGGCGGATGGACTGTTTACAGACCAATTAGTCAGAGAGGCTTTCAGTGTACAAGTTGCTGCAAAAACTGTATTTGAACCTAATTTTACACTGGAGAAAGCCCTTGTGCCAACTTGGGTCAGCTATTAATGAAGCAAAACACTGTGCTGAAGGAGATACTCCATATGTGGAAATGATTCATATATTTCTAGGGTCTAAAAAGTGGAAATTCAATAGGATAAGCAAAGTTTCTGTGCTTGGCAACTACTGTTGCTAGCCAAATGTTAAGAAACCATTTCTGTAGCCCACTTAGCAAATGCTTCAGGGTGTCTTGCATTATAAGACAAAATGTAGCAATTATGGACAGCTGCTCTACTATATGCCACTGAACCAGGAGAAAAAAAAACCTACTGCCCATCAACATTGGTTCCAGAAAAGAAGGGTTACAGCTATTTTTTACAAAGGCAAAATGTAACGTACTGTGATTTTATCATTGCTGATGCAGCAAATTATGGTGCAAGAATGTGATAATTTACTTTATGAAAATGAAGAAATACTAACAGTTTTGCTCTTCGCTTCCTCCCACCCCTGGTTTACAGTTAAACATATGAAAAATTTATTTCTCAGTGTCCATGTGCATAATTGCTCTTTGGGGGGAAAAAAAAAAAAAAAAGAACTTTACGTTTGAAATTGTTTTTTTGTTCAAGTGTAGAACCATTTTTTAATGAAAACAAGGCTGTTTTAAATTTTAAAACTGTCTTATTTCCAGGTGCAACTGTGCAAACTTTCATAGCTTCTGCAAAAAATTCAGACTATTTTCAAGAATTTGAAAGGAAACAAACTTCCCTGTAAATATTTCATACAGTTCTGCTATCCAATACAGTGGCCTACATTGTCAACACTGACTGTGACTCTGGGGGCCTTTTTTGTTGGTACCCAACCTGAGGCAGCTTACCGGGGGGGAGGAGGAGGAGAGCTGATTTTAGAAACAATGAGCATTCTTCCTCTGAACATCAGGTTCCTGTAAGGTGTCTCAAGTTCTCAGCATCAAAAACTGAAGCTCTCAAAGTCACTAGTCAGTTTTGAAAAACGCAGGCTTCAGAATCTGTATGGCCAGTATCTTTACCAACAAAATATTTCAGAGTAGCAGCCGTGTTAGTCTGTATCCGCAGAAAGAACAGGAGTACTTGTGGCCCTTAGAGACTAACAAATTTATTTGAGCATAAGCTTTCGTGGGCTACAGCCCACTTCATCAGATGCATGTAGTGGAAAATACAATAGGAAGATATATATACACAGAGAACATGTATTTTCCACTACATGCATCCAATGAAGTGGGATGTAGCCCACGAAAGCTTATGCTCAAATAAATTTGTTAGTCTCTAAGGTGCAACAAAATATTTGTTACTTTCCCTTGACTTTACCTCAGCTATGCCTGGTACGGTAAAGTCTAGTAGGAGGATTTAATACTTAGCACTTAATTTAATACTTAGCTCTACACCTTCAAAACACCTTACAGACATCAACAAATTAAGATTTCTGTTTGCTAGGAATATCCTGCTGTTCATACTATACAAAATGGAATATGTTCTCTAGCACAGCTCTCTTTTTAAATTGGTATGGTATGGATGTGGTACCAACTATTCAATTATAGGCTGCATATATCTGTGTAAATGATGACTGAGTGATCCAGACTACAGAAGCACTCAGAGTAGCTCTCTCACCTGTTGGCATTAGCTATGTACTGTACATAAAATAAATAAGTCAGGAGAAAAGAATCCCAGTAGATCAGAAGTGATGCCACTTACCATTATCCATTAGAAGTGCTATTTGTTAAATCAGTGAGACGCGAGAAGGAAGGAGAATATAGGCACTGAAATTTGTAGCTGCATTGTACACTAGAACAGTGGTTCTGAATCGGGGTACGTGTACTCCTTGGGGCACACAGAGGTCTTCTGGGGGTATATCAACTCATCTAGATATTTGCCTAGTTTTACAACAGGCTACATAAAAAGCACTAGCGAAGTGAGTACAAACTAAAATTTCATACAGACAATGATGTTTTTATACTTCTCTATATACTATACACTGAAATGTAAGTACAATATTTATATTCCAATTGATGTGTTTTATAATTATATGGTAAAAATGAGACAGTAAGCAATTTTTCAGTAACAGTGTGGCTGTGACACTATTGTATTTTTATGTCTGATTTTGTAGGCAAGTAGTTTTTAAGTGACGTGAAACTTGGGGGTAAGCAAGACAAATCAGACTCCTGAAAGGGGTACAGTAGTCTGGAAGGGTTGAGAGCCACTGCATTAGAAGAACTTGGAATACTTTGCACTTCATAGTGCACCTTAAACTGGTATCTTTCCTATGGAGAAGTGACAGCAGGGGAACTTGCTCATAGAGCCAAACCACAATAAACAAATGGTATACCCTGTGGGGCAACAGAACTTGGTGGAACTATGGCCTATGTCTGTACTCTCTGAAAAAATCTTTCCCAGAATCCAATGCTAGAGAACTCATGGAAAGCAAACACAAAGGGGCCTGAACACAGCCAAAGCAAGTTGCCTTAAGAACTCAAATGACTATTTCTTGAATTAGTTTTTTGCACTGTTTGTTCCACTCTTGATGCCGGGGTGACCCTGCAATGGGACTGAGTTCAGTTGGTAATGGCTTCTTCTTCAGGGTAGGAAAAGGTATTTGTAGCAAAGAAAAAATGATATTGAGAATTAACGGCTCTAGATGTCATTATAATTTGGTTGTACAATGGTAGCACCTAGAGGTCTCAGTCAGGGGAACAGGGCCTGATTGCACTGGATACTTTTGACACACACAACAAAAAGGTGGTCACTGCCCTGTAGGGTTTATAATCTAAATAGGGATCACACCCTCCATGATGAGAATGCATATTATCTAAAATTCTGTCCTCAAGAAGCCAATGTTTGCATTAAAAGATTCTGGGTAAAATCCTAGCCCTATTGAAGTCAGTGGGAGTTTTGCCATTGACTTCAATGGGGCCTGGATTCCACTCGGGTTTTGGGCACCCTTGATTCCTTTGAGTTCTGGCTGCAGGAAGCATTTACTTTATATTTAAACATTGGCCACCGGAGACCTGGTTTTCATTTGCAGCAGCTGCTCAGTGAGCGTGTACTAGCCATTTCCTTGACTACACTGATGCACGATCACATTAAAAATGGAAGAAAACCCCATGGGTGGATTGAGCAAATCTGCAGTTTTCAGCAGCAGTTCAGCTACAGCTGCAGTTTGGCTGATTAACTTTTTCTTGCTCAAAACATTGCAAAAAATCAGTTGTGAAAACACTGTGGCTCTGGGTGATGTACTGTTGAAAGCTGTGACTACACCGAATGTAGGGGGTTCTCAGCATGACAGCAGCTCTGCTGTTCATACTGAGATACACATCATTTGTTCAAGTGTTTCTTCATTCGTCAGTCATTGCGACAGGACCTATGATTTACACAGTGTAGATCAGATCAAGGAGAGGCATCTGGTATTTCCCCCTCCACCCTTTTGCCAGGGATTTATGCCTGGATGGGACATGTTGAGATATTTAAAAAAACTGAATTTTGCAGCTGAGGCTCAGTTCTAAACAACAACTAGGTTAGTTGGTTCTGCAGAGCTGCCAACATGATGCCCTGCAAAAGCCACGTAGGAAACTTTCTTGCACTTTCTTAGTACACAGTTGCTGCTGAGACCCATGAGTAAAATAAACGGGGCAGGACAAACTGGCTCTTGCCACTCGCTCCAAATACCACATCAGTTCAGAGAAGACAGGCATATTTCACGGTAATTTCACTTACTTCATGGACAAAACAGACTCCTGCCCAGCCTTTTTAGAAAGATGATGGGGCTAATTCCAGACTCTGCCATCAACTTTCTCTGTGACTTGGGGAAAGTCACTGAACCTCCATGCCTCAGTTTCCCCCGTGTGCAAAGTGGGGACAATAACAACACTTTTATAACAAAGGGAAATGTCAGGGTAAATGCATCAGTGTTTGGGAGGTACCTAAATACTATGTTGATGAGGACCATAAAAGGAGATAAAATCTGGCATATGTGGCCTCTCTATCTGTGGTAGCTGCTGCTTAAGCTCTGATGATCTGCCTAAAAACAACATTTAAAGACTGGGCATTTTTTGTATTTTTCTGACATGAAGTAAGATTTGTGAATCCAAGACCACATTGTTCTGACCAAAGACACCAAGCTAGTTCTGAAGTATTTCACAGACCACTCCCAAAGCTACTGTATTTCCAGATCTTTTCCTTCTCACTTCAGTTCCTGCATCAGTGCCTTTGCAGTTGTTTCATTCTGCTTGTCACTTGTGATCACTGTCACTGACGTAGCAATGTAGAAAGAGACAGATTTTGTACCCACAGCTATTTTGCCACCTTCCTTTGAGACGGATAAATGGAGTGTGTTCATCACCATTCCTGGTGCAACTCTGTGGAGTGGGGAGCCTAGGCATTACTAGAAATATTTATTAGTTACAACAGAACAAAGAACCTAGAAAATGAGACTATGAGAGGAGCATGGGGGGAAACTTGCATGTAAACCGTAGACAACTAAGGCATTTGAGAAGTTTTACATACCCTAGAAAATACAGTACCACACTCCCTTGCGCACTTCTATCCCCAACTCCTGTGTGTCACAAATACTCATAGACTCATAGACATTAAGGTCAGAAGGGACCATTTTGATCATCTGGTCTGACCCCCTGCATGCTGCAGGCCACAAAACCGTCCCTACCCCTTCCCTTGACTCTGCTGTTGAAGTCCCCAAATCCTGTGTTTTAGTGACTTCAATTGGCAGAGAACCCTCCTGCTAGCGATCCCTGCCCCATGCTGCGGAGGAAGGCGAAAAACCTCCAGGGCCTCAGCCAATCTACCCTGGAGGAAAATTCCTTCCCGACCCCAAATATGGCGATCAGTAAATCCCCGAGCATGTAGGCAAGAGTCTCCAGCCTGACCCTTGTTAGCCATTATACTATTTACCTGCCATTGCTCGGTATTCCTTGGTTAATATGTTTTTCCATTAAACCATTCCCTCCATAAACTTATCTAACTTAATCTTGAAACCAGACAGGTCCCTCGCCCCCACCGTTTCCCTCGGAAGGCCGTTCCAATATTTCACCCCTCTGATGGTCAGAAACCTTCGTCTAATTTCAAGCCCAAACTTCCCCACGGCCAGTTTATATCCATTCGTTCTCGTGTCCACATTAGTTACTAAGCTGGAATAATTCCTCTCCCTCCCTTGTATTTATCCCTCTGATATATTTAAAAAGAGCAATCATATCCCCCCTCAGCCTTCGTTTTGTCAGACTAAACAACCCGAGTTCCTCTAGTCTCCTTTCATACGACAGGTTTTCCATTCCTCTGATCATCCTAGTGGCCCTTCTCTGCACCCGTTCCAGTTTGAGTTCATCTTTTTTAAACATGGGAGACCAGAACTGCACACAGTACTCTAAATGAGGTCTCACCAGCGCCTTATACAACGGAAGCAGCACCTCCTTATCCCTACTAGATATACCTCGCCTAATGCATCCCAAGACCGCATTGGCTTTTTTCACCACCATGTCACATTGTCGACTCATAGTCATCCTGCGGTCTACAAGGAACCCTAGGTCCTTCTCCTCTTCCGTTACTTCTAACCAATGCGTCCCCAGCTTGTAACTAAAATTGTTGTTAGTCATCCCTAAATGCATCACCTTACACTTTTCACTATTAAATTTCATCCTATTTCTGATACTCCAATTCATAAGCTCGTTCAAGTCTCCCTGCAGAATATCCCTATCCTCCTCCGAATTGGCAACCTTCTAATACCCACTGCAGATAGTGATGTAGCTCAAAGGATCTTTGCAGAACACACAGGAATAAGTCCATAGGGCCACAGTCTGCTTTCAGTTATGAAATGAGCATCATTGAAGTGAATGGGACTGCAACCAGTATTAGAGCCAGATCCCCAGCTGGTGTAAGTCAACCTAACTTCATTTAAGTCAATGGAGGTGCACGGATTTACAGCAGCGGAGGATCTGCCTCAATTCAACATGGAACCTCACATCCATTGACTGTAGCCTTGCCTGATGGATGCCTCCCTATCTGTTCACTTTGGCCCCTTGGCTACCCCATTGTCCCCCCAGGTAATTTTAGCCCAGTCCTTGGCAAATGGGGGATGGAATCTATACACTCGGTCACTGGTTGGCTTGCTCAGGCAGCGAGGAACTTCACATTTATTTAATAATCTCTATCAGGATTCCTTGATTTAGCTTTGTCTCTTCCCTTAAAGGCAGCGGTGAAAGTAAGCCGGTATGGAGGACTGATAAGAAAAGGTGCAGTAGCATACCACCAAGCAAATGGAGCATTCTCTCCCTCTCTGACTCCTCCTCCTGGCTCCAGCAATACTGAGGGTTCATTCACCCAGCCCATACTTCTTTAACTTGCCGGCAAGAATACTGTGGGAGACTCTATCAAAAGCTTTGCTAAAGTCAAGGAACAACACATCCACTGCTTTCCCCTCATCCACAGAGCCAGTTATCTCATCATAGAACAGAATTAGGTTAGTCAGGCATGGCTTGCCCTTGGTGAATCCATGCTGACTGTTCCTGATCACTTTCCTCTCCTCTAAGTGCTTCAGAATTGTTTCCTTGAGGACCTGCTCCATGATTTTTCCAGGGACTGAGGTGAGGCTGACTGGCCTGTAGTTCCCAGAATCCTCCTCCTTCCCTTTTTTAAAGATGGGCACTACATTAGCCTTTTTCCATTTATCCGGGACCTCCCCCGATCACCATGAGTTTTCAAAGATAATGGCCAATGGCTCTGCAATCACATCCGCCAACTCCTTTAGCACCCTCGGATGCAGCGCATCCGGCCCCATGGACTTGTTCTCGTCCAGTTTTTCTAAATAGTCCTGAACCACTTCCTTCTCCACAGAGGGCTGGTCACCTCTTCCCCATGCTGTGCTGCCAGTGCAGTAGTCTGGGAGCTGATCTTGTTCGTGAAGACAGAGGCAAAAAGAGCATTGAGTACATTAGCTTTTTCCCACATCCTCTGTCACTAGATTGCCTCCCTCATGCATGCTCAGTTGTGTCTGTAATTATTTTTCTAAATATACGTAGGGAGGATATGCAAGGTGGAATTCAGCCCAGCTGCCTGCATCATCATCTCAGTTGCAGAAATAAAACTTTATTTTGGACGTCCTTTGGAAGAGGTGGATGCACTCAGAGTGACTAAATAAAAGAATATTAGAACTTACTGTAGAGAGCTCCTGTCCTGAAATGTAGGTTAAAACCCTTTCAATACATACAGGTCCCAGGTCTGAAACCCACAAGACTTCAAAACCCATATGCAAACGGAACTTACAATTTATAACCCATTCTCCCCACCACCTCTGAATCGTTCGTCCGGTGGGGGATTGCCAGTGGGAAGGAACACACAGGTGACACAAAAGAAAGTTAATCTTGTCTATATTTTAAAGTGGAGGGTTACAAATACCTTGTTTTCTCTGGGGCAACCCTTGGGCACTATCCAGAAGCTTCACCATGAGACCGAATACAATGGGCCTTCTCCTGAGAGGAAGAGAACTACTACAATAGCCTGATCCAAAGCCACTTGAAGTGAATGGAAAGACTTCGGTTAAAGTCTACGGGCTTTGGATCAAAGTCTTGATTGCACAATAAATTAATCAATTCTTTGCACTGGCTTCCAGATGCAATTCATAGTATGATCAATTTAGTTCTCTTGAAGCTACCTCTCACCTTACACCCATCCTGACAGTTAAGATCAGCTGGGAATTTTCTGGCGAGGCTTTTACATTATAAACTTTTACATATTTTGTAGTGAGGTGCAGAAACACACCACTTTAACAGTACTTTTCCTTCCAGCACTCTGTTGAAGTGGCCTGCATTGCATTGCTTTTCCCCATCTTCATTTACAAGTACAGCAATGTTGTCTGATTAGTTGAGATTCCATTTCATCCTCTGTTCCTTCTAAGTTCTTATTGAAGTCTGCACTTGATAACATTTGCAGGTGCTGCTTTGAATCTTAAACAGGCTAGAAAATAATCTCTTTTTAAAAAAAACATGGAAATGCTTTAATTTTACTTGGTTTCCTCCTGGATCATAATAAGAGAAGGAGAAAAAGAATGCAGAGAGATTTCTCTACTGTCAGTAAGCAATCCAAGAGTCATTAACAAGGCAAGCTTCTGGCACAGTGTCCAATTCCCTAGATCTCAAACTTGCATATGATTATATCCGTACTTGCAATCTGGTTTTAAATTTTAAATTCAGTGCACCTTTCCCATAGGAAGCAAAACATGAATCTTTTATATTGCATTTAAATTCAAGTGCATAAAATGACCAACAGCCTGTGATCAGCTTTAAGTCTTAATAGCACAAGTAGCCCATTTAATAAAGATGAGCCTTTAGAGTGGGTAGACACACAGCAACAAATACACAATGGAGATACCAAAGCAAAAGATGCTTTTGTATCTCACAGAATGTTTGCTATAGTGTTGACTAGGTTGCCAGTGTTTAGAGGTGGGCTACCAAAGTTTAATCCAAGGGGCTACCAGGGGCTACCAGAGCCACTCAACTCAATTTTTTTCATGCTGCTATTATGCTGTATTTTTAAAAATAAGATAGTTACAGCTGTCAGCTGTTTTGATCTCTATTCACATTCCACCCCCTCCCCCCCACACACACAATCCCTTCTCTGTCTTCCACTGGCTACTCAGTTGTCTTAACTAGGAGTCAGCCTGTGCTGTATGTGTTGGAACGAGACACTGAAATAGACAATTTGTGTTGCAATTTCTCAGAGGGGCACAACAGAGCTAGGTATCCAATACCCATAGAAAAAGTCAATGGAATTTTGACTCTAATCCTGTTAGGGTCCTTTGAAAATCCCAGTTTTACATTTTACTGTAAGCATTAGAACTGATCAAGAACAGTTCCCTTCCCCCCCCCCCCCCCCCGTGAAAAACAAGTTTTTGTCAAAAAACCTGAAACCCCAACAAACAAACAAACAAACCAAACACACACTATTCATTTTCAGCAACTGAAAAGTGAAAATTTTCTATCTGAAACCAAACACTAGCTTTTTGGCAATTGACACCTTCTTCATTTTTAAGCTGTTTTTTTTTTCTTTCAGTTTTCAACCAAAAATAATTGGTTTTCAGTTACTGAAAGCCAAGAACTCTTCAGTTTTCAAACTGTTGATGCAATCCCAAATATTTCCCATGACAACAATTTTTTTTCCACGAGATGAAAAAGGAAATATAAACTCCCTTTTTTCAATGGGGGAATAAAAAGAAAGAAAAAGCCTTTTTCTTTTAAAGCACTGACCTGCTCTATGAAATAGGTCTTCCCATAACAGTGAATCCTCTAGTCTGGAAGTCAAGACTGATGGATTGATTATTTAATAAAAGCCAGCTTAACACAGAAGCATGAAAAGATGACAGCAGAAAATGCAGTGCCAAAACCTTTTACTCTGTCGTCTCTCTCCTTCAGATTTCATAGACGGAGCCATTTGATATTTTTCCTGTAATGTTCATTGTCAGTGACAGCCCCCTTTATTTCCTAGCCCTCAGTAAAGTGTTATTACTATTTATTGCTGCAATTATTTGCTGGGCTGAAGACCAAGGCACCAGGTAGTGAACGGGCTGCCAGTGGCCTTTACACAATAATCAGGGATCACCCAGTGAAATTAATAGGCAGCAGGTTTAAAACAATCATATGGAAGTACTTCTTCACATAACACACAGTCAACCTGTGGAACTCATTGCCAGGGGATGTTGTGAAGGCAGGAAGTATAATTGGCTTCAAAAAGGAATTAGATTCATGCATGGAGGATAGGTCCATCAACAGCTATTAGGCAAGATGGTCAGGGATGCAACCCATGCTCGGAGTGTCCCTAAACTTCCAACTACCAGAAGCTGGAACTGGACAACAAGGGATGGATCACTCAATAATTATATCCTGTTCTGTTCATTCTCTCTGAAGCATCTGGCATTGGCCACTGTCAGAGACAGGGCACTGGACCATTGGTCATAGTGGGTCAGACCAGTCTTGCGTTCCCAGGGCTCTCTGGTGTTTCCTTATATGATCTATTAGAATTGAGTGGAAAGGGATGCAGGACACAGGGGAACCAGGGGCATAACTCTGCTGCAGAACCTTATTACTAGTTGCTATTGGCAAGAAGGAAAGTACACAGCTTGGATTTGCACAGCTGAAATTGAGGCTGCAGGACTGGTTTTACTTGAGCATGTTTGACTTGGAAGCCACTGTGGCTCGCCACTGCGCCTCAGACAGGAACCTTCCTCCCCTGACTCCCATGTCACTTTTATTGTCACTTTTCAGATAAGAAACTGCACCTGGACGTAGCTTCACAAATACTTCATTGAAAATAATTATTAATAAATATTTTATGTATATAAGATCATTATTTAATATTTCAGTAATATTTTGCCATGTATAATTTATCATTTCTATTTATTAAAAAATGATTCCATTTCTTCTACCCAAAGTCAATTTTCAGATGCATTAAAATATTTAATAAACTAACAGTTGTTTCATGGCATCTTTCATTATTTGATACTTCCTCTTCATTCCACCTCTTCCAAGAATATGCCCCTCCCCACACATTGTCTGCTCCTATCCTTTGCAGAGGCTGTGTCCCCTTTTTATGCATGAAGTCTTGTCAAAACCCCTGCCCCCCACCAAATCACGAGATCGACTACAAAATCATGGGATCTTTTAAAATAGTAAGTTTCAGGATTCCTCTGATTTTTGAGTCATTAGGATTCATATCTTCAAGTTTTTCTCCACAACCATGAGGGCCAGACACTCACTCCTTTTTAATAAAAGCTGAGATTTTCATGCAATAACATGATTCCAGGAGCTAGGGCTTTAATAAAAACACTAAATATATCATGAGACTCACAATAAAACTAGGACTGTGTCTGGTCCCTCTGCAGAATCACAACATTCCTTATGCACTTCTTCACTGCAAATGCCCTGGGCATTTGTGACTCAAGGGCTTATTCCTGACTGCAGTGGGAGGGGAGGGCGCTCAGCGAGTCACATGAAATGTCTCGTTTTGGGGCAAGGACTGTGTCTTTTGATATGTTTGTACAATACCTAGCACATGGGGCCCTGATGGGACCCTCCTGGTACAACCACAATTCAAATAATACATTTTCTCATTTGTTTTCTCTTTTTACTCTGTCTTTTCCCCCTATACCATATTCCCTGCTGATGTCTAGTTACATCCCTTTCTCTTTCAGCTGTTGCACATTTACCTCTCCTCCTATTACCTGGCCTTAGGGCTGGGCAAACAGGGCCCTCGCCCAGGGCACCATAGCCAGGGGGGTGCCACAAGGGGCTTGAACTGCCCCTGGCTGGCTGTGGCCAGACTCCTCTCTTCTCCAGCCCCTCCCCCACGCTGAGATGGCAGGCTTCTCCCTGCCTCCACCCTCTCTGACCTCTCCCTCACTCGCTCCTCAGCCGACCGGGGCCGGTCACTGACGGCACGTGCCACCGTTTGCTGCCTGGAGCGGAGCTGAATCCCTCCCTGCCTGTGGACCTGCGCTGCTTGGTCTCCGGCGGGGGCCGGCCGGGCCAGGCCCAGGAGGAGCAAAACTTCCATGTGAGTGAGGGGGGCCAAGCATGGGGGAAGGGGGAACTTAAAGTGACCATGGGCTCTCTGCCTCTCAAACTTCCCTAACACACACACACTTACACTCTGTCACACAATCCCCCAACACACAGTCACACACACACACAGGCTCTCTCTGTGTCTCTCTTTCTCTCATTCACACACACACACTATTATTATTGTTATTACTGCTTGATACTTCCTGTCAAAATGCTCG
This sequence comes from Malaclemys terrapin pileata, assembly GCF_027887155.1. Classification (NCBI taxonomy): domain Eukaryota; kingdom Metazoa; phylum Chordata; order Testudines; family Emydidae; genus Malaclemys; species Malaclemys terrapin. The sequence goes on along the minus strand of NC_071507.1, from coordinate 178,122,059 downwards.
TGGTGAGCCAGGAGTGGCGAGAAGCTGCAGGAGGGCCGTGGGCTCTGGCTAGAAGCAGCCCCCATGTGACAGCACGAAGCCCACCTTGAGCCGCAGGCCAAGCGCCAGGCACCACAAGCCACCACAGAAGTAAGTGTGGCAATACACCATTTACCATGCCATCCTTACTTCTGCGCTTCTGCTAACAGTGGCCTAAGAATTTACTAATTGTAGCAGTTACTCACTGTGACGTTATCTGATTAAAACATGAACATGTAGATCATTGTTGCAACCACTCTTACATATTTGCAACAAATCTTGTACAAAATGTGGCATCTAAGATGTCTATGAAAAGATTATGACTTGTGAAATATGTTTATGCTATTTGTATGCATGTATCATTTTTGTATTTGAAGTTACGAGTATTGGCTCTACACCTGTATTTCAAATGTTTGCTCCTGGGGTACCGCCCACAAGGTAGTTAGCCAGCACATCTTGAAAGGACTAGTCAAAGTAAGTGGCTCATCAAGGACACTTAACTCACAATGGACCATGGGAGACACTCATCTACATTGAATGGACTTTCCTGTGGACATTCCATATGAAGTATAGGAAATGGCCAGGAGGTGATGGCGGCGGGGGGGTGGGAGCCCAGGGAACCCGTAGGAGCCAGGAGTGATGGTGGGAGGGGAGGGAAGAGGAGGGGAGGCGCCAAAATACAAGTTGACCCAGGGCACCATTTTCACTAAGGCCGGCCCTGTATTACCCTGTTGTTTCCCAAATCTTTTACTCAACTATCACTCCATGCCCATTTTCATCTGCCCACCCACCAATTCAGGGCTTTCAGCTGAAAAAGCTCCAAGCAAAGAAGCAATGTGAAATTCCTAAGAATAAGATCTCTGTCACTACCACTACTGTGACAAAGAGCTTGTTTATTTTAGTTTCCTGCTTGGAATGCCAGGGAGCAGAGTGGAGGATTAAAGAAGTGCTGGTACAATTGTGAACAAGTATTAGCTCAGTCCAAACCCTGAACATGGAACAGAGAGACGATTGTTCCTGCTTCCTCTCTGTCTGACAAAAGGAAGAAAAATCTATGCAATATAGTAGCTCTGATCATGGGCTGCATCTGAGCTGCCCTTCGTACAGCTCAGGTGATGTGGGGGCAAAAAGCAGCTAGCTGTATGTTGTCTCTCCTCCCAACCCTGAGTCCAGCTGGGGATCAGGCAAGTCCCTAGCATGTTCATAGATTTTAAGGCTAGATGGGATCATTCTGATGATCTAATCCAGGAGTGGGCAAACTATGGCCTGAAGGCTAGATCCGGCCCACCAGCCGTTTTAATCTGGCCCTTGAGCTCCCACTGGGGAGAGGGGTCTGGGGCTTGCCCTAGTTCAGTGCTCCAGCTTGGGAGAGGGCCAGGAGCTGCTCCCAGAAGCAGTGGCATGTCCCCCCTCTGGCTCCTATGCGTAGGGGCAGCCAGGGGGCTCCACTCCACACACTGTCCCCGCTCCCATTGGTTGGGAACTGCAGCCAATGGGAGCTGCAGGGGCAGCGCCTGCGGGTGAGGCAGCACGCAGCAGAGCCACCTGGCCACGCCTCCGCATAGGAGGGACATGCCGCTGCTTTCAGGAGCTACTTGAGGTAAGCGCCGCCTGGAGCCTGCACTCCTGAGCCACCCTGTGCCTCAATCTCCTGTCCCAGCCCTGATCCCCCTCCCACCCTCCGAACCCCTCAGTCTCAACCCGGAGCACCTTCCTACACCCCAAAACCCTTATCCCCAGCCCCACCCCAGAGCCTGCACCTCCTGCCGGAGCCCTTCCCCCCTACCTTCCCTGCCCCAGCCCGGAGTCCCCTCCCGCACCCCGAGCTCCTCATTTCTGGCCCACCCCAGAGCCCGCACCCCAGCCAGAGCCCTCACCTTGTCCTGAACCCAACCCCAATTGCATGAGCATTCATGGCCTGCCATACAATTTCTATACCCAGATGTGGCCCTCGGGCCAAAAAGTTTGCCCACCCCTGATCTAGTCTGACCTCCTTCAGGGCTGCTTGAATTTTTCTCCAACTTCCCCAAGTCCCAAATGGTCATCTCAGCATCCAGAGAATGTCAGGACCTAGGGATGCTGCAGTTTGTCTACCGTACTGGAGGCTAGACTGTTGGCTCAGAAGCCCTATGCCACTCAGGAATTGCCCCAGGAAGATGCAATCTGTCATTAGCCAGTCAAGTCAGCCAGAGTTGGGTAAACTAGGTCAGATATTCTGGCCCTCTGTGATTAGGTCTGGAAATCTCAGTATTTGCTCTAGCTCAACCAGAAGGGATTGGGCTTGATGCAGGACTTATTTGGTGATATTCTATTGCTTGTGTTATACTGCAGGTTAGACTAGATGACAAGAAGTAATGGGCTTAAATTGCAGCAAGAGAGATTTAGGTTAGACATTAGGAAAAGCTTCCTAACTGTAAGGGTAGTTAAGCACTGAAGAAAGTTACCTAGGGAGGTTGTGGAAACTTCGTCATTGGAGGTTTTTAAGAACAGGTTAGACAAATACCTGCCACTGACAGTCTAGAGCAGTGGTTCTCAAAGTCGGTCCACTGCTTGTTCAGGGAAAGCCCCGGGCTGGCCGGGCCAGGTTGTTTACCTGCCACGTCCGCAGGTTCAGCCGATCGCGGCTCCCACTGGCTGCGGTTCACCGCTGCAGGAAGGGCGGCCAGCACATCCCTCGGCCCGCACTGCTTCCCACAGTCCCCATTGGCCTGGAGCAGCGAACCGCGGCCAGTGAGAGCCACGAAAGGCCGAACCTGCGGACGCAGCAGGTAAACAAACTGGCCTGGCCTGCCAGCGGCTTTCCCTGAACAAGCGGAGGACCGGCTTTGAGAATAGATAATATTTAGTCCTGCCTCAGTGTGGGTGACTAGACTAGATGACCTATTGAGGTCCATTCCAGTCCTACATTTCTATGATTCTATAATAATGGTCCATTCTAGCCTTTAAAAAAAATAAATCTATGAATACCCAAGAAAGATGTCAACAAATTGGAAGCAATTAAAAAAAAAAGCAACAAACATGATTTGTGGGGCTGGAGGGAGTTAAGAAAAGATGAAACCAATTAAATATGCACACCTTATCTAACGGATAATGGCAGGGGATATACGCGCTTCCAAGAATTTGGATGGTTTAGTCACCAAGAGCGTAGGAACTGTCTGGCGTAGCTCAGCGGTGTGAGTAACTAGGAGTACGGGGATGGCATCGAGCAAAGAAAACTGGAAGAAATTGCCAGCAGCGAAGCCTGTTAGACTGTGGAATGTTCTCCCAAAAGAAGCAGTGAAAGCCCCAAACACTTGAGTCATTTAAATTGGACTGGATAATGTATTTGAAAATACGTGGGCAGGGGGAAATAGACTAGACAACTTTTCCATCTCTAATTTCTATGAGAAATGGAAAAATAGCAGGTTGTATCTGAGAAAATGGAGTATAGCAGAAAAGGTGAGTATGGTAACCAGGGAAAATGGATGTTTGTGCCAATACTTAATTGGTTAGCATCACCACATCTCCCTACTGCTGTTTCAGCCCCCACAGAGATTGGTGTTTAAACTGATAGCAGAATTTTTTTTCTTAAAGACATGGAAATTGGGTTAGATGTGTTGAGAGCTGGGAACGTAAATGTGACAGCTGGATAAAAACCTACCAGTGACAAATCCAATGGGTGTTAAACATACTGGATGCGGGGGCCAATACACATCTCTCTGCTTTTGTGACAGCACCAGTTTATGAGCTTGTCTACACACAGGTTTTGTATCCATTTAATTATATCAGTTTGGAAACTGATCTAGTTAAACCAGTGGATCTCCTTAGTATGGATGCAGTAATAATATAGAAATGCTTAGTAGTAGTAGGCATCAGTCTCAAGAGACCATGGATATGCGCCACTGAGAAGTAAAGAATTTACTCAGTTGATTTTATGGCAGCCGTGACTGTGGGTGAAGAGACACACTTGAGAGAGACAATCTCTGCCACATCTGTCACATTTAAAGGTTGTGTTTCGACTCTTTGGGCTCTGCCTTCTGCGAGCTCTTTTCTTACCTGCTAAGCTGGACTGCTTCCTCTCAGAACTCCAGAGACCTTTGTTAAGCTTGTTTCCAAACGCTGCAGTCCTGAGTGTGATCTTCTCAATTATCCACATCCATGTCCATTTCTTTGCGGTCTTGCACACATCCTTAAAATGCAATTTTGGGCATCCTTTGGGTCTTTTTCTAGATGCCAATTTGCCACAGAGGATGTTTAGAAGCATTTACATTTACCAAAATAAGCTATTCTGATACAAACACTTTCACAGCAGTACAACTAAATCCCCACACTGGGGGTTGCACTGATTTTATTATGTATCAGTTTCTCTTCCTAGGAGGCCTGTATAAAAAGGGAGGTTCTGCATCCATCCTTCCTATAGGCTTATCTGAATAGAAAATCATATGTTAGGGCATGTAGACAAGGACCTGTCATATTTAACATCATATTCCTGGACATGCTTAACCCTAGGCAGGATCAATAGAAAACAGCAAAAAATTTCCCCTGAGAGTTTAACATTATTATTATTATTATTAAGCACATTTTCTATTCAATCAACATGTCTACACTAGGGAAAATGGTCTTTTCAATGTGTTAGTTAAGTAGCTTAAATGTTTAAAGAACATGATTTGTCCTCTCTCTACTGGCTGTAAAGTCCTGCTTAAAAATCATGTTAGCTAACATGCTTTAAGAACACCACTCTTTCCCCTAGTCCAGCCAAACTCTGGATGTAATTTCCTATGTCCCTATTCCACCAGTCTCTTCTATTCCTTCTCTAGTGTTGTGACTCATGCAGTCTGGTGTTCTTGCTTAAAGCCCAAGCTCCAGGAATCATGGGAATTTCAGATTTCAAAAAAAAAAAAAAAAAAGTTTCCAGCCCTCACTGTTGCAGAGAAAAGCTGGAAAACATGATCTAAGATTCAAAAACAAGAAGGCAAAGAGACACAAAATGTCCTCTCTGCAGCTGTAATGATTTTTGCACTTCAGTAGTTTCTCAGTTTTCTCCCAGTGTATTGATGTTGCCATATATTTTCATAGCTTTGACCCAACAGTGACCTCTTGACTTGAGTCACATACTTCACATTTGTGCTGCATGTGAATTGAATTGCAAAATCAGAATTTCTTGAGGTAACAGAAATTCAGATGGCACCATCCTCAAAGGTCTGTGAAAAGTGAATTATTTACTTTGCATCAGAAGAAGTAATTTCTGTAAGAAAACTTGGTATAAATGGGATTGTAAATAATTAGACAAATTAGTCAAGTTAGACCTTCTAAAAATGCAACACAAGGGAGTCAAACTGATGATTAATATGGTACATTAGCATCTTGTAGCAAATAGCTCTAAGTGTGGGTTCCAAACCAGATACAGACTGTTTCCCAGATGGTGAATGTGTGTGTTATGGAGAGTTGTACAGGATGGGTGTGTGGGGGGAGGTATGACATGAAGGAAAGCAAATATAATAAAACTTGTCGCAAAATTAAATATTTGAAGAAACACTGTGGCTCAACAACTCACATTAATACATGAATCCTGTTCAGGGCATAAATCTCCTATGCTTCCAACTGGGTTGGAAATATGACTGAAATCTGAAACACTGGCTCAGTAGCAGTCAGCTTCTAAACCTCAAATCACTGCAGAAGAGGGAAATGTTTAATATCTAGTCCCTCCTCATGTGTCTTATGTTAGTAACCCTCTTTGAAAGATCAGACCCATATTATTCTCAGGGAGGAAAGAGGAAGCAGAATTTTAGAGTTTGCTTGTGTACTGCCCAGTATCCCATTATTGATTCATCCCAGAATGGTAATTACAAGCTACCAATGCTCCAAAATTTTCCTGTTGACTTCCAAAACTCAGTGCTAGCACCGAGTAGGAAGGAGTTGTGCAATAGAGATTACAAGGGAGACAACGTTAAGAAGCAATGCATAATGAACACCTGACTATTAATGACAAAAATACTGCACTAGTTCTTAACATTACAAATGGAAAAGCCATTTAATCTAGGAAGAAATTTGATTCTACGTTGCACTGCTTTGTAGCTTCAGATCTTTTTCCATTTGCCCAATTTCAACCCCAGCAAAATATAATGGGCCAGAGCTCTGTTTCTATGCTTGAAACTTCATTTCGATAAGTTCAAATCTATTTCATTTCACTGAGAACCAGAAATAATATGTGGCTGGGAAAAGAGAAGAATGATTCTGAGGGAGAACTGAAGTTCAATTCCTTTCTTTCATTTCAATCAACTGAGGTTGACTTTTGAATTGGCAAGTCTGTCAAAGAAGAATTCTGCTCAAAATTAGAGGCACAGACACGTGATGGTCTTATCAAAGAGATAAAATAAAATACTTTAAATTTCGGTGGTTCTGTCATAGAAGCTGGAGTTAGGGGAACACCACAAAAATATTTTCACAAATATTCACCCTGATTTTAAAATTAATTAATTCCAGCTATATTTGCTTCCCACAAGTAGGTAAATGATTGAGTTTTACTCACACAAATGTGCATGGAAATCAAAGTTGAAAGTCACACATAAGTATTCACGGAAAGCAAATTTTACATAGACCACAAAATCAGCCAGACACAAATTTGACTGCACCCTTCAGAACTAGGATTGTGGACATATGTGCAATTGTCTTATGGGACTGTGAGGGAAAATTAAATTGACACTCTGTACCCAGCCAATAAACGTGTTCGTGGGGTATTTTTTGAAGAAATGATGCCTTAGACAAACTGTGGGGGCCCAGAAAGGAAAAAGTATACAATTTTCTAAAGTTCCCATATCCTGTTTTTCTGCTACTTCTCCCTGAGAGATTCAAAGCCACAGAGGTTTTTTCAAGCCACTCCTCCTGATTATAATTGTTACATTCATTCAGTCAAGGAACAAAAATACCATCTGGTAATTTAAGGGACCAATCACCTCTAAGCACCAAAGTTAGAAAGATTGTTTATCTAATACAGCCAATCTACTGAGTAAGAAAAACTTGCAGAAAAAACATTTCAAATAAATGTAATGAATAAAAGGAAGGAGAAGACTGCAATGCTGTTGTGTCCATGAATACTAGCATAATGAGAAAATAGACTCAGATCTGAAAAGAAACCTTGAGAATCCATCAGCTTTTCTGAAAGGAATTTCAGGAAAGTGCAAACAAAACAGTTCAGGTGAATGTAAAGAGCTTATTTTCACAAACATAATTTTTCCTCGGTAACCGTTTTTTCACTGCAAGAATTTCAGAACTATACAGTTGGCCAATTCCTGTGTAATCTGGAGAAATTACAACAGTGGGAGCTTAATAAACAATTAAGCAAAGGTTTTATCATCCTTTACCTGGTTTTCCCTTCCTTCTTATTGGCTGTCAAACTCCTTACATGCTAGGTCTGTCTCTAAGTAGGTTTAAGTCTGCAGGGCAGGGACACAATCCAAGACAATGCTGTGCCAGTCCTGTGGTTAAATGGAGACTGCAAGTCTGTAGATTCTTTCAATCCAGCACTTTTCATAAGGACTAAAATCACTTAATGCTTAAAGAAATATTATTTCAAAGGAGATAGGCATATAATACTATGTAAACAGTTAAAGCCAGTAGCCAAAATTACAATGTATAAAAAGCCTAGGAAAATAAGAAAATAACTTCCAAATTGCAATCATAAGAAAATTGCTGCCTACCCAAGAACTTGGGGAGCAAGTTTCAGCGGGGAGCAAAGATAAATCTCAGAATTATAAAGCCCACAGTAAGTAACAATGAAAATGATTGACACAATGTTTCGCACCTTTTCACCCAATGCTACTAGTGAAAACTCAGAGATCCTGAACTCTAAAGAGTTTTGTTGATACTGCTTCCATTGAACTCTATTCCCAAACAGGTGCGACAGGGAAGCTGGCAAATCACCTGTCTTGCTTTGCAGAGACTGCTGATTAGCAACACCCTTCTTGTTCTTTCAAGAAGTCAATAGACTTGTTCAGCTCAGGTGTTCGCCATGCCTGAAGCAACATGCTTATTTAGTTCTTTTCTACAATTGCATTGTCTAATCAGGCAACAGAGAGTCATGCCTGGCAAAGCCATGTTACATGGCATGTCGCAAGTTGATCTGATATAACAACGTGGAACAAAGGCATTGGGTTTTAGAAATAAAACATGCCTAGTCCAGAGCTTCAATATCTGTAGCATTCTGATGTGGCTAAGCAAATCTCTCTCTCTCTCTTTTTTTAAGAAGTACTTTTCTAAATTTGCTGCCTTGAGGCAAAAGAAATTCCCAGAGTGAATAATGAATTTTTCAGGAGGCTGGAATTTATCTATTGCCATTCTCCAAAATATAAGAGAGACAAAGGAGGCAATTTTCTGACTTGCCTTCTTCTTTGAAGAGCAGCCTCTCCATCACAGGCATTTTTAATATAGCTGCAACGTATATTCATTCACTCACCTCTGTTTCTGCCACCTCCCACTGTTAGTTACCACAGAAACCTCTCCTGGGTAACCCATCTTTTTGTTCCTCTGCTGTTAATCATTAACATCAGCCACTTAGGCTGAAAATAAAACACACGTTTTTATCAAATCAACAAGAATAACTGATGACGGGGACAGAAAAAAAAGCTATAACCAACTCATTCCCCTCTTTATCTGAAAGCTCCATTTACACACTGGGTTTGCTACCCTTTTCACAGTTACAGCCAGGAAAGAATGCAGAGTTATTAATAATTGCAAGGGTAAGACCGAGGAGTGGAAAGTGATGTATGAGGATCCTAAATGCCATTTATATGTCTCACCATTCCAACAGTTATGAAAGCTCTGCACTTGCACTGCATCTAAAGTGCTAGCCTTATCCTTGTGTAAAGCTTTGAACAAACACTAATGATTAAGGTCAGAAGTCAAAAAAATAGATGGGGAAAGCATTTAGGCTCTAATCAAAAACCCATTGAAGTCCTATTGACTTGAATGGGCTTTGGATCAGGCCTAACTGGTTATATTGATTCTCATGATTCTTTTTTGTTGCTTGCAGGTTGCCTGCTGTTCTGGCCCAGTGTTGGGGAGCAGCTCAGGGACAGATTCAGATCAGTGCAGGTGAGAGCTTCCCTGAACTGGGAGGCCTCAGACTGTGAGATCCGGGAGTGAGGGTCAGAGGACTAATGAGAAATAGATTATTCTAAAGGTGGGTACAGACTGACATACCTCCCTTGCTGCTGGGCCAGGTGAGGGGTGTCCTTGCAGGAGGGAGTTATATAGGGTGGAGGGTATAGTTCATAGTGACTTCATTTATTGGCTTAGGCTCTTGGGAGTTCTCCAAACTCATGAGAATTCTGCCACTGTAACCTTTCTTCTACATGCTGTTGGTAGCAACAAGGGCTGGGTTCAAATAACTTGGGGTCTAACTTAAAACTAGCAAGCACCACCAGCTCGAGCTCCCACCCAGAATTTCTGGGATCACCAAATACCTTCCCTGAGCACCTTTACTAGGCAATACTTCCCACCCCCACGAACACTGAGTCTGTGTATGAAACAAGGAAAGCATTTATAAGAGGGAAAGGGGGACACATCATCAACCTGGGAAATACAGCAACAATATATTTATATGACTGATAAATAAAATGATCCCCCATGATAGCTCTGGCAGTAGTCTATTAACTCTGTTTCCCACCCACCAGTGTGAATGTCCAATAGGCAAATATCCCTTTACCTCATTATTTATCCATTCCCTCCTTTGCTAAACCCCCTTCACAGTTTGGTGTCAGTGGGTAACATAATCCCAGAGCTCTGAGGCCTTTCTCCAGTTCTTTAGGAAATGCTGCATGGTCCTGGCCTGACACTCCATCACCTAACTCAGGTGTAGTGATTTCAGCTTTATGTACTAGGCCTTTACCTCTCCAGTGTTCACTTAGCTCTGCTGCTGTCTACTGTGGCTTCAGCAAAGGGTCCTCCTAGCATACTAAGATCCTCAGAAAAGGGGAACCAGCAGCATGTAGCACCTTTGAGAAGAGTCCTTGCTATCAAGGATATACTCCTTACCCTAAAGTAGGAATTCTTACCTCCAGCTCTTTTGAGTTCTACTAACCAACCAATTCTGTGTTTATAATCAGTTGTGGTGACTCCTGAAATGTCACTGGAGGGATTATGGGTAGTTCTACTTATAGCCATACTTCCTCACGTTCACCAATAGATGGCGGCAGAGAACTCATTCCTCTCTGGAGGTTCTATCCATGTAGAATCTGGGTAAACAGTGTAAGCAGGCACGGTGGTGCCGGCGTCCCCCGTATGGGAGAGCTCTGTGACATCGCGGTCATCACACATGTCTTCCGCCTCCTGCCGTGCCCGGACACCAAGGTACTTCTCTTGCATCTGAAGAAGTGAGGTTCTTACCCATGAAAGCTTATGCTCCCAATACTTCTGTTAGTCTTAAAGGTGCCACAGGACCCTCTGTTGCTTTTTACAGATTCAGACTAACACGGCTACCCCTCTGATACTAGTGTAAGCTCTATGTCCTGTTCCTAGTATTTTGATAGTTCCAAAGACTGATAGACCCAGAGGGTTACCAAACATCTTAGAGAGGCTGCATTATTCAGCCACTTCTGCTGATGACATAATGGAGATATAATACTCCATCACGTGGTTTAGAAATCCATGGATATAGGGCCTAGTCTTTCTTTGATGAAGTTAAACCATGTTGCTCTGTGAGGTGGATTCGGAAATGAGATTACTGCATCTGACCACCAGTGAAATAGGCATTTGCCCCTACCAGGCGGCACCAAAGCCATTATTGACATGGAATTATTAACATTTCCCTTTGGAAAGGTAGGATACCAGCTGCCCTTAAATAGGTGCTGCTTGGAAAGCCATCTCTTGGCATTAGCAGTCACAAATTATCCAGATTTAGACCTTCCCTGTTTATGAAAAGTTAGAGGATGGCAGATATCACATGTCGTGTCTATAAATGTCTCTGATCCTGATCAGTCAGGTTTCTGATCTGGGTATGACTCAGAAACAGCCCTGATTTCTGACACGACGTTGAGCATAACTTGCCAGTCACTGAAGACCAAAACAAATTACATTTAACACTGTGTCACCAGATAGGTTGTATTGACTCAGCCATTCACAACCACATTCAGACACAAAAACATTTTGTGATTTAGACAAGCCCATTGTCCATCAGAGCCCAAACTTAGCAAGCTTCCAATTATACTGCAACGCTTTTGTGTTCAGTCAGGCTTTTCTGAGTGAGCGTTGTTTTCACATCTACAGAACTGTATAAACAACAATAGATAATCCTTTTCTTTTTTGATTGGATGTTGTTGGCTAAATCAGCTGCCATAAGTTTATGCAGGACAGCAGTGCTAATTCAGAAAAGCACTTCCATTAACTTCAAATGGCTAAGTACTTTCTTGAACCAGAGCCGTGAAGGATGGGACCACTGCGAGTCATTTTGACTCAGGTATCTTTTAATAACTGGACTGCATGGAGCCTACTTCCTTGTTATTGGTGCAATATCAAATAAATAAATAACTTGTCACTTTTGGAAGCAGAACAGAAATGAAACAGGATTTATAGCACTGGTATTTAGAAATGCTTGTTATTTGTTTGTTTTCCTTTTTGCATCTTCTCCTCAGGTGGTTAGGTCCAAATTTCACAACATCTTGACAGGCAGAGACTGCAGGTACTGGGGAAGCAACAATCTGTATAAAATAGAGACGTGGGGAGGGGGATTTAAATCAGCAGGTTTTATCAGATTATTTCAACAATTTTTAAATCTCAGGTGAGGAGCCAGTTGCTAGAGCTCACGTGTTCTTTTGGTGCTGATCCGTAATTGTTATCAGATTAAAGTAAAAACACAAAGTGGGGGGCAGGAAGAACAGGACAGAATGGATGACTGATTGATTAAAACATGAAGAAAGGAAAGAGGTATGTGACTGTCCAGGTCCAATGTGTCTGACAAACTGTGTGGAATAGTATTGCGGCACTCTCCCTTGTGCACTCCCACCCACCCGCATGTCAACAACATCTGAATGCAAACTGATTTATGGCACCTCTCACAGATGGCTCTTGGTCTGCCCTGGGCACATTTAGTTGTAGCTCCACTTGGAAGCTAGTCCTTTTGCAGCTGCCAGTGCAGCTAGTGGAGGGTTTGCTGATGGCCAGATCTTTTACTGCACCTGACTACAGAGCACACCTAGGACAGTGAGTTTAATCCACCTCATGCTTTATCTCCTGCTGTGGGGCCAACACATGTGCTTTAGGACTGAGTGGAAGGGGGCAAACCATCTTTGTCTGGCAAACAGCCATTTTCAGTGGAACACAGCCCCTTGATGCACACTCCCTCTGGCACTACAGCTTTTTGGTGACCAGAGTTGTGCCAGGCAGCACCAGGAAATGCTGTTTGTAGTGGAACAAGAAGCTGGCTGGCTGGACGATCACCAGCAATATCAATCGGCTATTGAAAACATATGCTGGTACTTGTGGGGTATATTTAACCTACTAACACAATGGATTTCTTTTTTATGAATTGAATGTACTGACAGAAATCTTTTCTGTCCACTTTCAGATGAGTGAAATTACGCATCAAAAAGTTCAAAAACATGAGCACAATTTTGAAAATAAATGTTTAAGCTTCACCCTGTAATGTGGAGGCATCTTCCATCCTGTAGCATCAGCCATGTTATAGGACATCTGATTTTACAGTATCATATATTGAGAGGCAGGGTTAAAAGCTAAAATCTTATGAAATAGGGAAGCTTGTGTGTGTTATTTAGTGACTTACACAACACAAAGAGCAGCAAAGTATTAAATATCAAAATACTCCTATAAATGTGATCAGTAGCTACAAGACCAAAAGAAGTAATGATATCAATTACCAATCAAAAGTAATTTTAAAGTGTCAGTTTTTAAGCATGTTTTATAGCAAGAAATGTCTACCAAAAGCATGTACATTCTGTACTGTAGAATAAAACAAAAAGGAAATTGTTAATAAAGAAATTATCACTCAAACATATCTGAAATTTTATTAACTCTGACAGCAACTTCTGGGTCAGGATGAAAAATTACTACCAAGAAAATCAGCAACACCAGTTGAAATTTCAAGATTTTTATATCACATCTTCACCCTTTGGAGGGAGTCTGGATTAAAGATTTGTATCACAAATTAAGACAAGTACTCACAAAACTAGTCTATTTGGATGCCTTATGCAAAACACAAACCTGTTCAAGCAAATATGGCATCCAGAGGAGTTTAAATTATTCAGTGATTGCCACCATTTACTGAAAAATGCTACATTTCTCATTTTATGACTCATCTTAGAAATGCAAGGGACATAAAATGTACAATGAAGCACAATGAAAAACTGAAAATATTAGATCCAGAAAGAAAAAGATAATTGCTTATGCATGATAACAGTTGGACACTGGCTAATATGCACAATGACAGCATACTTAGGGTTTGTCTATCCTATGAAGACTATACTGGCATAGCTAGGTTGCCATAGTTATGCTAGCATAACATGGTAGACACAGTCTACACCAACAGAAGGGGTATTTTCATCAATTTAGGAACATCAGCTCCCTGAATGATGGTAGTTACATCACCGGAAGCATTCTTCTGTTGACATAGCTGCATTTACACTGGGGATTAGGTTAACATAGGTATGTCGGTCACACAGATGTGGATTTTTCACACTCCCTGACCAATATAGCTACGTTGACCTAACTTTTAAATGTAGATCAAGCCTTAGCTAATGTGCGTGAAAATTGGGGGGGGAGGGGCGGAAGAGACACAGGACAGAAAAAGAATCACAAGCTGATCTCTGCTGTAGAGGCACAGTTTTCTAAACACTTTTGCGGAACATGGTACTTGTCACTGTTTCAGGGATGCTGGTCTGGTCTGAGGGAGTGCTGCCATTTTACTGATATGTCCCAAGAGGAGGTCCATAATATAATTAAATTTAACATCTCTGTGGCAGGGAAAACACCACAGCAGCCAATACTGTAGCATTTCTTTTCAGAAAGGGGAACTACACAAAAATGAGGAGGTTAGTTAAACATAAATTAAAAGGTACTGCACCAAAAGTAAAATCTCTGCAAGTTGCATGGAAACTTTTTAAAGACACCATAATAGAAGCTCAACTTAAATGTATACCCCAAATTAAAAAACATAGTAAGAGAACCAAAAAAGAGCCACCATGGCTAAACAACAAAAAGGAGCAGTGAGAAGCAAAAAGGCATCCTTTAAAAAGTAAAAGTTAAATCCTAGTGAGGAAAATAGAAAGGTGCATAAACTCTGGCAAATGAAGTGTAAAAATATAATTAGGAAGCCAAAAAAGAATTTGAAGAACAGCTAGCCAAAGACTGAAAAAGTAATAGCAAAAAAAAAAATGTAAGTATATCAGAAGCAGGAAGCCTGCTAAACCACCAATGAGGTCACTGGATGATCGAGATGCTAAAGGAGCATTCAAGGATGATAAGGCCATTGCGGAGAAACTAAATGAATTCTTACATCGGTCTTCATGGTTGAGGATGTGAGGGAGATTCCCAAACCTGAGCCATTCTTTTTAGGTGACAAATCTGAGAAACTGTCCCAGATTGAGGTGTCATTAGAGGAGGTTTTAGAACAAACTGATAAACTAAACAGTAATAAGTCACCAGGACCAGATGGTATTCACCCAAGAGTTCTGAAGGAACTCAAATGTGAAATTGCAGCGCTACTAACTGTAGTCTGTAACCTATTATTTAAATCAGCTTCTGTACCAAATGATTGAAGGATAGTTAATGTGACGCCAATTTTTTAAAAGGGCTGCAGAGGTGATCCCAGCAATTACAGGCCAGTCAGCCCGAGTTAAGTACTGGGCAAACTGGTTGAAACTATAGTAAAGAACAGATTTGTCAAACACATAAATGAACATAATTTTTTGGGGAAGAGTCAACATTGTTTTTGTAAAGGGAAATCATGCCTCACCAATCTACTAGAATTCTTTGAGGGGGCCCAACAAGCATGTGCACAAGGGGGATCCCATGGATATAGTATTTTTAGATTTTCAAAATGCCTTTGACATGGTCCGTCACCAAAGGCTCTTAATTAAAATAAACTGTCATGGGATGAGGGAAGGTCCTCTCATGGATTGGTAACTGGTTAAAAGATAGGAAACAAAGGGTAGGAATAAATGATCAGTTTTCAGAATAGAGAGAGGTAAATAGTGATGTCCTTCAGGGGTCTGTACTGGGCCCAATCCTATTCAACATATTCATAAATGATCTGGAAAAAGGGGTAAACAGTGAGGTGGCAAAATTTGCAGATGATACAAAACTACTCAAGATAGTTAAGTCCCAAGCAGACTGTGAAGAGCTACAAAAGAATCTCTCAAAACTGGGTGACTGGGCAACAAAATGGCAGATGAAATTTAATGTTGATAAATGCAAAGTAATGCACATTAGAAAACATAATCCCAACTATACATATAAAATGATGGGGTCTAAATTAGCTGTTACCACTCAAGAAAGAGATCTTGGAATCATTGTGGATAGTTCACTGAAAACATCCACTCAGTGTGCAGCGGCAGTCAAAAATTGAACAGAACATTGGGAATCATTAAGAAAGGGATAGATAACCAGACAGAAAATATCATGTTGGTGCTATATAAATCAATAGTATGCCCACACCTTGAATAATGCGTGCAGATGTGGTCGCCCCATCTCAAAAAAGATTTATTGGAATTGGAAAAGGTTCAGAAAAGGGCAACAAAAATTATTAGGGGTATGGCACGGCTTCCATAGGAGGAGAGATAAATAAGACCAGGACTTTTCAGCTTGGAAAAGAAACGACTAAGGGGGGATATGATAGAGGTCTATAAAATCATGACTGGTGTGGAGAAAGTAAATAAGGAAATGTTATTTACTCCTTCTCATAACACAAGAACTAAGGGTCACCAAATGAAATTAATAGACATCAGGTTTAAAACAAACAAAAGGAAGTATTTCTTCACACAATGCACAGTCAACCTGTGGAACTCCTTGCCAGAGGATGTTGTGAAGGCCAAAATTATAACAGGGTTCAAAAAAGAACTAGATAAATTCATGGAGGATACGTTCATCAATGGCTATTAGCCAGGATGGGCAGGGATGGTGTCCCTAGCCTCTGTTTTCCAGAAGCTGGGAATGGGCGACAGAGGATGGATCACTTGATGATTACCTGTTCTGCTCATTCCCTCTGGGGCACCTGGCATTGGCCACTATCACAAGACACGATACAGCCTAGATGGACCTTTGGTCTGACCCAGTATGGCCATTCTTATGTTCACTCCAGTTATGAAGATTAGGAAACAGAGGGCCAATTTATCAAAGCTTGATGGCCCCTTTGCACAATGCTCCTGGAGAATGGTCCCTGAGCAGAGCCAGTGCATCTATGCAGAGTAGCTCTACCAGCTCTGTGCTGCCTCTTCATAGAGATGGCATTCCAGTGCCGAATCAGGAGTCTGAGGGGACATGTCTGCACCAAACCTGCACAGTGTGTCTGCTTCTGACACACACAGAGCTCCACCAACCAGTGCCCCAACCTCTGCATTTACAATCAGTCCTAGGGAAACCCCTCTTATTTTTCCGGAGTTAGTAGTTCTTCAGGCCTTCTCATGTGGTGCGGCACCTTGGATGGTGATGTCTACTTTTTCAGCTAGCACTAAGCAACAGGGAATTTAATGTTGCATCGTTTAACCTGAATGAAAGGTATTTAACATGCCCATCAGCTTCAGTGAGGTTTGTGACTGCCAGCAGGTATGTCTTTTATCTGTGGGCAGCAACCATTACCCTCAATAACAGATATATTTAGAAGTGGTTAATTTAATGGCACTTGTCTTATAACAAGTAGGAAAGTGTCCTGTTTTTGTCAGATATTCATTCAAAAGGGAGCAACATTCCCTATGCCGCAATCTACATAATCAGGCTGTCAAAATGGCATATACTTAATCCTGTTTTAATTACATTTAAGACATTTAATTAAAGTTATTGTGGTTTAACCTTCTTTGTCATTAATAATAATTCTTATCACATATCTCCAAAGCATTTTACAAGCATCTTCCCAACACCCCTATGATGTAGGAAGGTGGTGTAATTATTATTGCCATTTTTACAGCTGGGGAAGTAGACGAGATTTCAAAAATAAGTGCCTAATGTTCAGCTCCAGAATCAGAATTTAGGCACCCAAATAAATGAGCTGGGGTGACATTTTCAAAAGTGCCTTGGGAGCCTAACTCCCATTTTCAGAAATGACTTAGGCACTTAACCATCTAAAGTCATGTCTACACTAGCACTTTTGTTAGCAAAACTTTTATCACGCAGGGGGTGTGGGAAAAAAAAATACCCCGAGTTTTGTTGGCGTAAGTGGTAGTGTGCCCAGTGCTATGTTGAGCTGGTTTTATTGTGTTGATGGAAGAGCTCTCTGCTGTCGGTATAACGTAGCTACACAAACGCTTTTACAGCAGCACAGCTTGTAAGTTAGACATAGCATAAATCTCATTGACTTGGGATCTATTCCTGGCTCTGCCACTGACCTGTTGTGTGACCTTAGGCAAGTTACGTCATCTCTCTGTGCCTCTGGTTCCTTCCTGCCTTTTGTCAGTCTTGTCTTGTCTATTTAGATTGTAAGCTCTTTGGAGCAGAAAGTGTCTATTACTGTGTGAATGCACAGTGCCTAGCACAATGGGGCCCTGATTGATAGAACTAGGGGCCAGAGCTCCTTGTTGCTATGGTAATACTATTAATAATATTAATAATCTCGTATGGGTCTTCTAGGTGTTACTGCAACACAAACAATAAATAGCAATAAGGAAGAAAAGATGGCTAGACCCTGCTGGGGGCATTGAGAAAATGCAGAATCTGATTGCTTCTTTTAAAAGGAAATTGCAAACCCTTCCCCTCAACAAAACCCCTGTGGAACGACTAATGTGCAGCAAATCATCATTCTGTTCATTCTACTTGTAAACTGCCTCCATTTCTCCCACTCTTTATCTGTCTTGTCTAGTTAGGGTTGTTGTAGCCATGTCAATCCCAGGATATTAGAGAGACAAGGTGGGTGAGGTAATATCTTTTATTGTACCAACTTCTGTTCGTGAGAGAGACACGCTTTCGAGCTAACACAGAGCTCTTCTTCAGGTCTGGGAAACTTACTCAGAGTGTCACAGCTAAACGCAAGATGGAACAGATTGTTTAGCCTAAGTAGTAGTTAGCATGTATTTCAAGGGCCCATTCAAGGTGAAGGGGCACATGAATACCTCTCCAGTTACAGGGACTAAAGAAGAAGGGGGAAGCAGCTGGGGAGGGGAGGAGGTTGTTAGTTGGTTACAGACTGTTGTAAAGCCATAAAATCCAGCATCTCTATTCAGTTCATGATTTTTAGAGCCCAGCAAAGTTATGAATTTACTGTTCACAAAGCAATAACTCTATATATGACCTCATCCTCAAAGGAAACCTGCACAACATTTTCAAAAGACAAGCCTGGAAGCTTAAATTCATAACTTTGCTAGACACTGAATCATGGACTGAATAGAAACACTGGATTTATGGCTTGTTACAACAATCTGTAACCCACTAACAGCCCCCTCCTTCCCGCCAAACCTTCCAGCTGTTTCCCCCACATTTCTTTCCTCCCTATGACTGGAGGGGTGTTAACAGGCCACTTCGCCGGGAATGATCCCTTGAAATGTGTGTTAAGTATTTATGCTGAACAATCTGTTCCCCCTTGGATTTAGCTGTAATACTCTGGGCCCTGATTTACACTATGAATTTATGTTAGTATAAACTATGTCGCTCTGGGGCATGGAAAATCCACACCCCTGAGTGACGCAGTTATACCAACCAAACTCCCGGTGTAGACAATGCTACGTTGATGGGCTTCTCCCATTGCCCTAGCTACTGCCTCTCAGGGAGTGGAGTACTTATGCTGATGGGAGAAGCTCTCCCGTCAATGTAGGTAGCGTTTTCACTAGGTGCTACAACAGCGCTTTAACTGTAGGCAAGCCCTGGGTAAGTTTTCCAGGCTATATAAGCTCGAAAGCTTGTCTCTGTCATCAACAGGAGTTGGTCCAATAAAAGATATTACCTCATCCACCTTGTCTGTCTATTTAGGCTCAGACTGTGGAGGCCTGACTCATTCTGGTGAGCGTTTCCTCAGTGAAGTCGAAGGGACTGCTCACATGAGTAAGTGCTCACGAGGGCGAGCATGGGCTCCAGAAGGGTTGCCTGCTATAGCAGGGGACTGAACTTGATCCTTCCAATCCAATATCCTGTGTTCCTAACCTGCCCTTTACACTGGAAGACCTTTGTGGCAGGGACCACCTGTCTGAAATCTCTAGACAGGACTGTCATATAAATTAATAAAAATAACAATAATAAATAATAGGGCTGTCGATTAATCACAGTAACTCACGCGATTAACTCAAAAAAATTAATCACGATTAATCGCAGTTTTAATTGCGCTGTTAAACAATAGAATACCAATTGAAATTTATTAAATATTTTGGATGTTTTCCTACATTTTCATATATATTGTATTCTGTGTTGTAATTGAAATCAAAGTGTATATTATTTTTATTACAAATATTTGCACTGCAAAAATGATAAACAAAAGAAATAGTATTTTTCAATTCACCTCATAAAAGTACTGTAGTGCAATCTCTTTGTCATGAAAGTACAACTTACAAATGTAGATGTTTTTATTACATAACTGCAATAAAAAACAAAACAATGTAAAACTTCAGAGCCTCCAAGTCCACTCAGTCCTACTTCTTGTTCAGCCAATCGCTAAGACAAACAAGTTTGTTTACATTTACAGGCGATAATGCTGCCTGCTTCTTATTTAAAATGTCACCTGAAAGTCAGAACAGAGGTTCACATGGCACTTTTGTACCCAGCATTGCAAGGTATTTACATGCCAGATATGGTAAACATTCATATGCCCCTTCATGCTTCGGCCACCATTCCAGAGGACTTGCTTCCATGCTGATAACGCTTGTTAAAAAAAAATAATGCATTGGTTAAATTTGTGACTGCACTCCTTGGGGGAGAACTATGTTCCCTGCTGTTTTACCTACATTCTGCCATATATTTCATGTTATAGCAGTCTCGGATGATACCCAGCACATGTTGTTCATTTTAAGAACACTTTCACTGCAGATTTAACAAAACGCAAAGAAGGTACCAATGTGAGATTTCTAAAGATAGCTACAGCACTCGATCCAAGGTTTAAGAATCTGAAGTGCCTTCCACAATCTGAGAGGGATGAGGTGTGGAGCATGCTTTCAGAAGTCTTAGAAGAGCAACAGTCTAATGCCAAAACTACAGAATCCAAACCACCAAAAAAGAAAATCAACCTTCTGCTGGTGGCATCTGACTCAGATAATGGAAGTGAACAGGAGTCGGTCTGCACTGCTTTGGATTGTTATCGAGCAGAACCCATCATCAGCATGGATGTTTGTCCCCTGGAATCCTGGTTGAAGCATGAAGGGACATACGAATCTTTAGTGCATCTGGCACGTAAACATCTTGAGATGCCAGTTACAACAGTGCCATGAGAATGCCTGTTCTCACTTTCAGATGACATTGTAAACAAGAAGCGGGCAGCATTATCTCCTGAAAATGTAAACAAACTTGTTTGTCTGAGCGATTGGCTGAACAAGAAGTAGGACTGAGTGGACTTGCAGGCTCTAAAATTTTACTTTGTTTTATTTTTTGAATGCAGGTTTTTTTTGTACATAATTCTACATTTGTAAGTTCAACTTTCATGATAAAGAGATTGCACTACAGTATTTGTATTAGGTGAATTGAAAAATACTTTTTCTTTTGTTTTTTAACAGTGCAAATATTTGTAATCAAAAATAAATATAAAGTGAACACTGTAACTTTGTATTCCATGTTGTAACTGAAATCAATATATTTGAAAATGTAGAAAACATCCAAAAAAATTTAAATAAACGGTTTTCTATTATTGTTTAACAGTGCGATTAATCGCACTATTAATCGTGATTAATTTTTTTAATCGCTTGACAGCCCTAATAAATAGAGATGAGAAAGATGCCTTAAGTCACCTAGTCCATTTCCCTGCCAGGACAGGACTCTTCCTCATTGTATGTAACAAATGAGTCAACTTTAAATGTCTCAAGCCATGGAGTTTTGAACCTGTCTCTGGACACTTTTGAAAATCTGCCACCATGCATCTCTGCCTGGAGGCTGCTACATAAATCTGGGGGCTATGTACACAAATTGGCAGGCCACATTCTGCCACCCAGCCATTCCCTTCTAACCAGTGCTTCCCTTGAGTTCTCGACAAAATGCTGCACCCTCAACCCGCAGAGTAGAGGAGGGCATTTTGCTAATATCTCATAATAGAAGTAATCTATAGATTTCCTAGTCACAAAACGCCATTCAGGGCCGGCGCTAGATCAAATGGCACTCCAGACGAGGAGTGTCTACAGCGCCCCTCCTCCATTTGTTAATCTTCTGAATACCTTATTTTTTATTGCATTCGTAGCCCATTTCATGACTTTGATGCACAATTTGCATCCATGATTTATCCATCATATAAGACAATAAATTTGCACACTAGGATCTGTACAACAAAAGCAGCACCTCGAGACCAGCGCCCCCCAAGCCTGGCACGCCAGGCAGTTGCCTGGGTCGCCTGCCCCTAAATCCAGCCCTGGCACCATTGTGGGTGCAAAAAGCAACACTGAAAGTTAAGCTCCTTTTGAGTCATTCATCATCTCAGATGCTAGACGAGAGCCGTTGGAAGATTTTGACAAAAAGTCACTACACAGAGTATGCCCTCTGAACTGATTCTCTGGTTAGAGCACAAGAGATGTGTTAGCCTCAGGCCTGCTCTTTCATTTAGTAAAACCTCCTGACAAAGTGTGTGTGGGGGGGAGAGCTCTAGATATTAAATTGCACACTTACTCAATGTGCTTGCATTTTTCTAAAAGTCTTTGCCTCCAGTTCAAAGTCTCTGTATTAGTCATTTAAAACAATAAAGATGAATCATTCACTCGCCACTCAGATGCTGCTTCTGTTTCCAGCTCAGCCCTTGCCTAAATCCAGGCTTCTTCCCAAAGCTTTGATTTTCTAATGTGTCAGAGACCTACAGCGTGTCTATGCAGGAACTGAAAGGAACACGGTCTTCGTGACTTTTTATATACTACCTGATTTAACAGCCAAGCAATGTGATAGAACATTGAACATTGTCACTGGGGAAGCTGGGCTTTTAAGAGGGCTCTGGTCCCAGCTATCACTGGTGTCTGGTTTCCTAGATACCAGCAGAGATGCCCTGCTCAGAGGGATACAGGGAAAGGGTGCAGGAGGGGCTCAAGATACCTGGGAAAAGGCTGTAGAGAAGACCTAAAAGGAAGCAGGCAAATAAAGGAAGGTTGGTTTTGATTGGAGTGGTTAACCCTCTGGATGAAGTCAGTGAAAAAGGGAGGGGCTGGGGCTCTCCGTGACACCACATGACATGCCAACAGGCATTGTAGTTTGAAAACCCCTGCAGCCAAGAGAAAGGACTTAGAAAAGATGGTAGGGGGTCTAGGGTAGGTATAAGACTTGTCTCTTTGAAGCCATCTATCTATGTTATTTAGACTTTTATTTCCTATAGAACAGAAGTACTTTTTGGTTAGGCCAGAGGGCCAAATCACCCATCCAGTGCATGAGAAGCCATTTTCAGTAAATCAATGGAGGGAACAGCCATGATCTGACAGCATGGGATAAGCAACCTCTAACTGGCATCCCCTATTGTTATTTAGAATCATCTTCTGGGAATATTTGATAGCAACATCACCAAACGTAATCTGGCTCAACTCTCCCATCTGCATACACACACAACCCTCCCCTTCCTGGTCTTGCTGGCTTTTCAGTCTCAACTTTGCTAGGGCAGCCACTGTCAAGTATCCTCTTGAAGGGCCTGGGGAAGAACATGTGCCTTCAACAAAACAGTAAGAGTGACTATGTGCAAGGTGTATCAAATGCACCAAGTAAACACACTGAAGGGGAGAGAAAAATACCTGTTCCTTTAATCTCTTTCAGCTAGTTTATCAGAGGGGTTACTTGTAACAATATCAGGTACACAATTTTCAGATAGAAATGGGGTTTTTACGTTGAAATTAGAAAATCCCCTTCACATCTCTTCCAAGTATCCATACGGGTTTCCTGAAACTTTCCTAATGACCTGCTTGTCCCTCAAGGCATGACAAATACCCTAAAGCTAAACCTACTTACATGTTGACAGGTATTCTAGCCACTCTATACATCTGTTGCTATAGAGACATACTGCACATTGGTTCTAGCTTATCATGTAACATCCAGGCTGATGAATTAATAGATATGTTTTCTTTATATGATGTTAGCATTTTAGTGCAAAAATACATTATTCTTTCTCAGAGTAAGAAAGAAAAATTACAGCATAATAAAGCAAGGAAAACTAAACCAATCTTCTACAATAGATTAGAACCCTAAAATATTTAACTGCTTTCTACATTAAGTTAAAGATTTAACAATGATCTAAACCACTAAGCACCTGGAAGAGCTGGAGAGCCACTTCATCAATGAAGAGTGCTGCAAAGAGTGGCAAGATGGTCTTGTGGTTAAGGCAGTGGCCTGAGTAGTTTTAGATCATATACACGGTTCTGACACAGACTTCTTGTGTGCCTTGGAGCAAACCACTTACTGCCTGTGTGGCTCAGTTTCCCCTGCTCTTAAATGAACCTAATATCTAATCCTCTTCACAGGAGTGTTATAAGGTTAAGTTGATTAATGTTTGTGATGAGCACAGTACAAAAGCCTATTTTCCTATTGTGTAAACACATGGAAAGATGTATCGGGGGTAGCCGGGTTAGTCTGGATCTGTAAAAAACAACAAAGAGTCCCGTGACACCTTATAGACTAACAGACATATTGGAGCATAAGCTTTCGTGGGTGAATGCCAGACGCATGTGAAAGACATGGTTCCAAACCCGAACAGTAGCATTTTACATCCACTTTGCACAGATGAAAAATGACTAAATAAGATGCAAGGTAGTAAAAAAAATCAGGCCCAGGACATCCATGTTAGTCAGGCATAGATCTCCTGTATTCCAGGCCTGAGCTTTACCCACAAGATCATCCTAAGAACCACCAAAGCCTTTTTAATCAGGAACTTTATGGATAGCCAGCATATAGGCCCCAGGATGGACTTACAGTGAGATGATTGTAGATACCATTCCAGTAAGCATGCAAGTTGCTGCATTCTTCACTAGCTACAAGTGGTGAAGTAGTACATACTAAGGGCACGATTCAACTCCCTTTACTCATGCTGATTAGTGCCCTACTCCACAAATAGTCCCATTGAAATCAACAGAGCTCTTTACTGTTAGGTGCAGTTCATCATGAGTTAACGGTATCTGGTCCAATAACAGAAATACTGTATGGGCCAAATTCTGCTTTCCTTACACAGTTCTTACTCATGCAAAACTCTCATTGAAGAAATTCTTTTGTGCTCAACAAGAGTTGTGACAGAGCAAGGACAAAGCAGGATTTGACTAGTAAGGTAATCATTCAAATAACTAACAACAAAATGTAGTACTAAACAAAATAAAGCACCATAGAACAAGCATCCTATCTTCTACACCAGCAACACACAGTGTTAATCATTCTGCCATTGGCTGGGATTCAGAGAAATTCTGCTTTATTGAAACTTTGCTTCAGGTCAGTTCCATACTATTTTAGTCAGACTGAACAAGCCCCTGTGTGAAATGATCACACTACCAAAAGCTAATGTCCTGCCTACCCTGAGTTTCCAAACTATCTTAATAGCCTTAAACTATGTTAAACATAATTCTTGCTGGGAGAGAGCTAAAATGGTTTCAAATCCCAATATAAACAGAACCTAAATGCATTATAAAATGGTTCTCAGAACCACGTTTCAGCTTAAATAGGGACTTAAGGCCAAATTCTACTCAGAATTATCAATATAGCTATGGAGTTCCACCTGTGTAGTTGAGAGCAGAATTTGCCCTGGACTATGAAAACAGCATAATGGAGACAAATGGGCAGTTGGAATCCATGGGAGTTGCACTCACATACAGTATTTCAGTACAGTAATAACAAATTGTGGGTAGGGCGGAAGCCTATTTGCTTTTGTGAGTTGAAAACAGAACCCTAATGTTATTTAACTACGTTTATAAAATTTGCATCAGCATTTATTTTTGGAAACCTGATATACAAATCAAGCAGTGTGAATAGAAGATTTTTGGATTAACTGGCAATATTGAAAAATCAGGGGAAATAACTGTTTTGAATTGAACCAAAACCAAAATTTTTCAATTGAAACGTTGAAACAAACACATTAGAGGTCTTTCAGTTTTACCATTTTTAATTAAAAAAAATTAAATTAAAGGGAATTAAAGGGAATTCTCAAATGAACCAAAAAAAAAAAAAAATCAATACACACTGGTCTACAATTTTTGAGAAGTCATCTGCTTCAGAGATAAAATGTGCTATTTATTATGTATTTTGATGTGCTGAATTCAAATATGACAATTAAAACAACTGATTGGCTACTGTTTCTAAGATATTTAAGTTTTTACATTTTATGTCTATGTATATTGTGTAGATAGTAGAGTTTTAATCATAAACTATAAACCTAGGTCTTTTCATGTGTTTATGGATGCTTTACATGATAATATTTCACCTGTCCTGTTTATGTAACACTTTAAAAATCAGCAAAAGGGTTATATAAATAAAATTTATTATGAAACAAAAAGGCAAAAAACTATTCTGTACATAGTTTAGTCCTATTCAGTGTCTACTCGGCGCTTCTTGGCTTTTTCTTGTTATTCATTAAATGGAGCATCTCTTGTCACTGTCCAGCAATAGTCTGCAAGCATTGATGGGCTCCATTTGCCATGATAGCGTTTCTCCATTGTTGCAATGTCCTGGTGAAATCACTCGCCGTGCTCGTTGCTCACTGCTCCACAGTTCGGTGGAAAAAAAATCTAGATGAGAGTGCAAAAAATTTATCTTTAGTGACATGTTGCAACCAAGGCTTTTGTATGCCTTGAGGAGGTTTTCCACCAACAACCTGTAGTTGTCTGCCTTGTTGTTTCCGAGAAAATTTATTGCCACTAACTGGAAGGCTTTCCATGCCGTCTTTTCCTTGCCACGCAGTGCATGGTCAAATGCATCTCGAAGAAGTTCACGAATCTGAGGACCAACAAAGACACCTTCCTTTATCTTAGCTTCACTTAACCTTGGAAATTTTCCACAGAGATACTTGAAAGCTGCTTGTGTTTTGTCAATGGCCTTGACAAAGTTCTTCATCAGACCCAGCTTGATGTATGATGTGTAAGGGTGGTAACAAAATCTTCCTTGATTCAACAAGTGGTGGATGCTGAACACTTTTCCTCCCAGGCTCCAATGACTGTCTGAGTGGCCACTCTTTCTTGAAGAGTGGGAATCTCTTGCACGACTGTCCCATTCGCAGAGAAAACAGCAGTACCTTGTGTATCCAGTCTGCAGACCAAGCAAGAAAGCAACAACCTTCAAATCGCCACAAAGCTGCCACTGATGTTGGTCATAGTTTATGCACCTCAAAAGTTGTTTCATGTTGTCATAGGTTTCCTTCAGATGGACTGCATGACCAACTGGAATTGATGGCAAAACATTGCCATTATGCAGTAAAACAGCTTTAAGACTCGTCTTGGATGAATCAATGAACAGTCTCCACTCATCTGGATCGTGAATGATGTTGAGGGCTGCCATCACACCATCGATGTTGTTGTACGCTACAAGATCACCTTCCATGAAGAAGAATGGGACAAGATCCTTTTGACGGTCACGGAACATAGAAACCCTAACATCACCTGCCAGGAATTCCACTGCTGTAGTCTGGAGCCCAACAGCTCTGCCTTACTCTTGGGTAGTTCCAAATCCCTGACAAGGTCATTCAGTTCACCTTGTGTTAGGAGGTGTGGTTCAGAGGAGGAGGATGGGAGAAAATGTGGGTCCTGTGACATTGATGGTTCAGGACCAGAAGTTTCATCCTCTTCCTCGTCTGACTCAAGTGAGAATGATTCTGGTGCATCAGGAACCAGCAGTCCTTCTCTGTGGGGTACTGGGCGTATAGCTGATGGAATGTTTGGATAATGCACAGTCCACTTTTTCTTCTTTGACACACCTTTCCCAACTGGAGGCACCATGCAGAAGAAACAATTGCTGGTATGATCTGTTGGCTCTCTCCAAATCATTGGCACTGCAAAAGGCATAGATTTCCTTTTCCTGTTCAACCACTGGCGAAGATTCTTGCACAAGTGTTGCAGCATATGTGTGGGGCCCACCTCTTGTCCTGATCTCCAATTTTGCAGCCAAAATAAAGGTGATAGGCTTTCTTAACCATAGTGGTTATACTGCGCTTTTGTGATGCAAAAGTCACTTCACCACAAACATAGCAGAAGTTATCTGCACTGTTCACACAAGTACGAGGCATCTCTGCTCACTTTGGCTAAACAGAAATGTGTCCCTTTGCAAAATCAAACACTGACAAATAAGAGAGCACGACACTGTATGATTTCTAGAGCTGATATAGGGCAATTTGTTCAGCAGAGTGATGTAAGCTTCGTTGTGATTGCATCATCCATGACTTCTAGGAATAACATGATGCAATTCATATCATGTATGACGCAATACCAGCTTCAAATTGCATCATTCATTGTTTTGCCTAAAAAGCAAGTACTGTCCAAACCCAGTCAGATTTATTCATAGATCCAGTCAAAGATGTATTTTAGTCATTTCTGGTTTAAATTGAGATCCCTTCCCTTTATAACTCACTTATCCTCCGCCATTCCCAAGTCAAGGGTCGTATATACTGACCCAATAGCATATCTTGAAAACTAGAGCCAGTCAACAATTTTAAGCATCATTTTCATTCTCAGTGACCCAGAATTAGTAAAGTTTGACTACATTTATTTCAGAAGCATTTTGGCTGTAGAGCAGTGATATTTGTTTCAAACATGTCAAAATGAAATATTTTGATTTTCTCAAAATTTTTTAAAGACCAAAACAATATAGCAATACTGGTTCAAATTTGTGAAATATTTCAGAGTCTCCAAATCTGCATTTTTGCCCCCACCTCCCAAAAAAAAAAAAAGAAAAAAAAAGGAAAGAAAAAGCAGCTTTAGCCAAACAAATTTCACCTAGCTCTGTACAGATGGATCAATAAGACTATCTTACAATAATGTGATGAATTCCTGGCTCATTGAGTCCCAAACTCAGTATACTTCTGCATACTTTTTATTTGTAAATCACCATGGAAGGGCTAATGAAAATCTGGCATTAAGACATCAGTAGAATTGCACCTGCTTTACTCCAGCTCTGAACTTGGCCCCGTCAAGCTATACAAATGTGTGTCATTTTCTATTGGAGTGTCTCTTTAATGAACTAGGTCTTAAAAATGCAGCATATATGAGGGAAATTAACCACTTTTGAGCAGGGCCGACTCCAGGGTTTTGGCCGCCCCAAGCGGCCAAAACCAAAAAAAAAAAAAGCCGCGGCCGCGATCGCGATCTGCAGCGGCAATTCGGCGGGAGGTCCTTCACTCCGAGCCGGAGTGAGGGACCGTCCGCCGAATTGCCGCCGAATACCTGGACCTGCTGCCCCTCTCCCGAGCGGCCGCCCCAAGCACCTGCTTGAGAAGCTGGTGCCTGGAGCCGGCCCTGCTTTTGAGCCATCTTTCCAAAATTATTCACCCTCCAGCAGAAACCTGGTCTTGGAAATTTTAGCCCAGAAAATGCCAGAAAGCTATTAGCAGCTGAAAAAGGAGTTTAGAATGGAAACTCTCAGCCAACTTTAACTGTTGCTGTCACAATTGCTCCAGGTATAATATTCTGCACGGAGCCTAAAGCAGAAAGGAAGTTTTATTACAAATGCAGCTGCATTTATAACTACACAGGATAAAGTTAAAAAAAATAGCTTAGCTAGGAACAATCCTGCATGGGAACTGGATGATCTAACAGTTCTTTTTCATCTCTCAATTCTGTGATGCTGTACGTTAGTTTTCTGTCAACTGACAGGTGACCATTTGTAAAGTCATTGGAAAACTGAGTGCTTAATGATTTTGTTTGAGAATCACAAAGAAACTGGGATAGACAAAAATAAAGTGATCCTGATTCTCCTTTTCTACTGGTTTTACACCATTTAAACTCCATCAACATAAGTGTTATTCCTGATTTGTACTCGTGAAAACAAAAAAAAAATTGAGTCCCATATGAGAATTTTCAATAAGATCTACAAGATTCAGCTGTGTATAAGTGGCACTTTTGTATTTCCATAGCAACCCAAGCGGTATTTGTCAGTAATTAAAATTAGCTCTGTAGTTTATTATAACTCCACAAGTTCCCTTATCAGATAAGGATGATGCAGAAGCTACAATATTCTGCAACTGCAACTCAGAAAATATTTGATTTCCATTTGTAATTCAGTTCCTCATTCATTGGCTCAACAATATTCAGCCGTCATTGCATCTAACCCCCTGAAGTTTATAGTATTGTTTCCTCATTAATCTGAACCCTTACTGTAGAATTTTATATGTAGTACATTTTAACAAGCTCCTGATACAATCACAGATCCCTGCTAGCAGCAGGGAGAATGGCTGCTACACAACTTTACCTACCCTTGACATCCCAGGTGTCTTTCCAACCCCCACTTCTATCTCTAGTTGGGCAATGAGACCCCCCCACCCCCTTCTTGTGTACTGGTGTAGTAATCAAAGTAATCAAAATAAACCAAGCAAAGCAGTAGCTGATTCTTCAACCCACATTCAACTGCAACTCATCAGCCACATGAGATTCTGAACCTCCAGTGCCAGAGCACTTTTAATAGATTACAAGACAAAAAGAGACCATTGTAATCATCTAGTCTGATCTCCTGTGTAACACAGACCACCGGACTTCCTTGAATTCATTTCTGTTTTAAGTAGAGCATATCTTTTAGAAACACAGCCCATCCTGATTTTAAAATGCTCAGTGATAGAGAATCTACCACAACGCTGGGTAGACTTCTGCTGATAATACTGCTCGTCCTGCAAGTCCTCAATGGCAAGATAGGGAACGGAGGCAGAAGCATTCAGGATAACCCTGCTAGCATCTGCAGTGCTTTTTTCACAGGCAGTTTAGCATTACACACACGGGGTACATCCACACTGCAACAACAGACCCATGGCATGGCTGCAGTTGGCCTGGGTTAGCTGACTTGGGCTCCCGGGGCTCAGGCTGTGGGGCTATAAAATTGCAGTGTAGATGTTCGAGCTCAGGCTAGGCTGGAGCCTGGGCTCTGAGACCCCAAGAGAGGGGAAGGGCTCGGAGCCTGGGCTCCAACCCGAGCCTGAATTTTTAGCCCCATAGCTAGAGCCCCACAAGCCTGAGTCAACTGACCTGGGCTCTGAGATTCAGAGCCGTGGGGTTTTTATCAGTGTAGACATACCCACAAAGGCTCTGTGTTAGCAGCAAGGACAGCTGCTAGCACAGCGCTACTGTGATTATAAAAGCAGCAAAGAGTCCTGTGGAACCTTATAGACTAACAGACATATAGGAGCATGAGCTTTCGTGGGTGAATACCCACTTCTTCGGATACATGTAGTGGAAATTTCCAGGGGCAGGTATAAGTATGCAAGCAAGAGTGAGTAAGGCTAGAGATAACGAGGTTAGTTCAATCAGGGAGGATGAGGCCCTCTTCTAGCAGTTGAGGTGTGAACACAAGGGAGGAGAAACTGCTTTTGTAGTTGGCTAGCCATTCACAGTCTTTGTTTAATCCTGAACTGATGGTGTCAAATTTACAGATGAACTGAAGCTCAGCAGTTTCTCTTTGAAGTCTGGTTCTGAAGTTTTTTTGCTGCAGGATGGCTACCTTTAAATCTGCTAGTGTGTGTCCAGGGAGGTTGAAGTGTTCTCCTACACGTTTTTGTATATTGCTATTCCTAATATCTGATTTGTGTCCATTTATCCTTTTACGTAGGGACTGTCCAGTTTGGCCGACGTACATAGCAGAGGGACATTGCTGGCATATGATGGCATATATTACATTGGTGGGCGTGCAGGTGAATGAACCAGTGATGGTGTGGCTGATCTGGTTAGGTCCTGTGATGGTGTCGCTGGTGTAGATATGTGGGCAGAGTTGGCATCGAGGTTTGTTGCATGGATTGGTTCCTGAGTTAGAGTTACTGTGATGCGGTGTGTGGTTACTGGTGAGAATATGCTTCAGGTTGGCGGGTTGTCTTTGGGCGAGGACTGGCCTGCCACCCAAGGCCTGTGAAAGTGAGGGATTGTTGTCTAGGATGGGTTGTAGATCACTGATGATACGTTGGAGAGGTTTTAGCTGGGGACTGTATGTGATGGCCAGTGGAGTTCTGTTGGTTTCTTTCTTGGGCTTGTCTTGAGGTAGGAGGCTTCTGGGTATGTGTCTGGCTCTGTTGATCTGTTTCCTTATTTCCTCATGCGGGTATCGTAGTTTTGAGAATGCTTGGTGAAGATTTTGTAGGTGTTGGTCTCTGTCTGAGGGGTTGGAGCAGATACAGTTGTATCTTAGTGCTTGGCTGTAGACAATGGATTGTGTGGTGTGTCCGGGATGGAAGCTGGAGGCATGAAGGTAGGCATAGCGGTCGGTGGGTTTTCGGTATAGGGTGGTGTTAACGTGACTGTCACTTATTTGCACCGTGGTGTCTAGGAAGTGGACCTCCCATGTCGATTGGTCCAGGCTGAGGTTGATGGTGGGGTGGAAGCTGTTGAAATCGTGGTGAAATTTTTCCAGAGTCTCCTTCCCATGGGTCCAGATGATGAAGATGTCCAGGTTCCAGTTATCATTATTATTTGTATTGAAGTAGCATCTAGGAGCCTTAGTCATACAGCAGGTGCTGTACGAACACCCATTGTGCTAGGTGCTGTACGAACACAGAAAAAAGACAGTTCCCTCTAATCTAAGTAGTAGCATATATTGCTTCTCAGAGAGATATTGTATTTTCAACTGACTCTGAGCAAGACTGGGCATTTGTCTCTCAGGAACAGTCTACCAGCAGCTAACATGCCCCAGTAAAATGTATTCTGATTAGTTGCCCTAAGATAATAATGAAAGGAGAGGGGGAAAGAGTTCTAAATATAAGATGCAAAACCAACACAGGTCCTCTGAAAAGACAGATTATAGAGAGTATTGTTTCTCTGTAGTAAAGGTACTAGCCAGAATTAGAGCTACGCAGAATTTTTCTACCACAAACATTTTCCTGTCAGCTAATGTAGTTTTGTCAAAATTGAAATTTTCTGTGGCGAAAATATTGATTTTGACATAAAATCATCTTCCAAATGGAAAATTCTATAATATATTATATAGTTTCAAACTGACACTATCGAATAAAATGAAATTTTATTTTGACTTAAAATATTGTTTCAATTTAGCTCATGGAAACAAAAAGGTTTAAGTTTTCCATTCTCGGTTTTGGGATTTTTGGGGTTTCCCTCTCTGCAACCTCTTCTCTCTCTCACTAGCTTTTTTGTTTGTTCGTTTGCATGGACTTTGCTGTTCAAAAGTTGTTCAAATATTTTCTTCAAACAAGGTTTAGCTCCTGGATCATTCACAAAATGTTCAATGAGTATTCCATTGTTTATGATTCAATTCTTGAACTATTTGACTGGTCAGCTAAGTCACATAGTACTGTTTGAGTTCACTATTGGATACCCAGAACTACTTCCATTTCAGCCTAAAATAATTAAGTTTCATGATTTTAAAAAATTCTGATAGGGGCCCAAAAATTCATTTTTCTGGAATGTTTGTACAAGCAAAACCACAAACAATGTTCAGGAAAAGCAAACAAAAAGGCTACAGATGCATTGGAAGTTAATGTCTGTTTAGAAGTCTCCAAAATGCCCAAGGAGAACAATTCCCTACTCTTCACCTTATCCTGGTGCAGATATATTCAAAATCCTACTGAGACTCATGATATTTCACAGCTTTTTCAAAATTAGATTATTTTGTTCAAATGCCACTATTATGTTGCCTCCAGCTGGCTCCTTTCCCCTAATGCATGTGACTTGATATGATTATTGTGAGAAATAGTGTATATTATATATAGACAATTGTTTTAGTCAGTGAGAAATGCAAAAAGTGTTAGAGGAAACCCTGTATTTCCTTATAGAAACCTTTTCAAATAATAGTTGAGATGCACAGAAGGGCACAGTTGCAATTATGGCCCAAATTTTCAAACCCAGGCACCTAAATGCCCATTTTCAACACACATATGCTAATTTAGGCATCTAAATAAGGATTTGCGTGCCTAAATATGAATGTAGATTCCAGCCTCTAGGAATTAAAAAAGGGCTTGATCTTGCAAGGTGCTGAGGACTCTGACTGCCATCTAGCAAAGTACTTAAGCACATCTTTAAGCAGAGAGGCATTGGGTGGTTGGCTGGGGGGGGTCTTTGGGGGAGAGAGCAGAGAGGAGCGGGGCCTGGGGTGGAAAGGTGGTGGAGCATGGCTGGGGACTCATGGGGAGGAGGCGGCTGAGCGGGAGCGGGCCTCGGGCAGGGCCATGGTCCAGGCACAGTGTCCCCCCCCCCCACATACACTTTTAGGGAGCTTCCAGCACTCAGGCCCAGCCTCCCCAAATGTTGCTGCCAGTGTGGTTACTTTGGAAATAAGAATCTGCATTCTCTCTTACACTGTGTAATGCAGAGCAGAACACAGGTGGGAGTGAGATAGTAGCAGCTGCCCTGTATGCTTCCCCAGTATGCCTTTGTGTGTGGCCTGGATTCCATGGCCTGGAGCAGGATGAAACAAGGCATGAAGAGTTGAGTGAGGAGCCAGGATTCAAGCTCTATATGCAGAATGTTCCCTTTGGGGCTGGCCAGCTTTCCCCTTGGAAAGCCACCCAGAAATTGCTGGTTGAACATGCACTAACTTCTCCGTCCAAATCCCATCTGGGGGAAGGCTACTTAAACAAGCCATCTGGCTCCTAAAACTTTGTGAGCTACAGCCCTTCTGTCATCAAGGAGGAACAGAGCTGACCTTTCTCAGGGTCCACTTTCCACTCACATGCCAAATCCACAGTGATGGTTCTGTAAAAGCACTACTACACCCAGAGGGAGCTTGTCTTTTTGCAGAAAGTTAATGAACTCCAAGTAATTCACCCTCCACCTCTGCCAGCGGGGAAATGCCACTTTGAACTGATGCTTCTTACTCAGATCCCAGCATCTGTTATGAAAGAGTTAAAACATGAATTGTTTGCCTGTATGCCCTATTGGCAAGGTAAAACTCTTTCCCTTTCTCTCGTGTTTTCCGTACACTCAGGCATGGTGGCATTTCTGTCAGCAGACACTGCTCCTCTTGGGTTTTATGTATTTTGTCACAGTTGGCTGAGTTTTTCTGAGCTCATGGTTTTTATCTTCATTACATTTTAATGAAAAGTACATTTTAAAAATTGATTGTAGCCTTCAATTTTTCAGGGTTGAAGCACAGTTCTCTTCATATGGGTTAGTTACGTCGACAAAGAAAAAGAACAAACCATGCTACAAAATGACTGAGTGTACAAATGTGCTGTAAGCAGACAGGATAGCCCAACATAACCACACGCAGTGTGCTGCACATGTACTCAGATGGGACCAGATTTTCTAAGGGCTGCGTGACCAGATTTTCAAGTGCTCAGCACCTAGAAATGGGGCCAGATTTCCCCAATAAGTCTACTCCCATTTAGGCACATAGTATAAAATTTTCAAAGGTGCTTAAGTGATTTAGGAGCACAATTCTTTTTTAAAATGCTACGTGGGCTAAGTCACTTAGGCGCTTTTGAAAATTTTACCCATCAATAAGGGCCAGATCCTCAGCTGCTGTAAGTTGTCACAGCTCCATTAAGGTCAATGAAGCTATCACAAGTTACATCAGCTGACAATCTGCCCCCCTCCCTAACATGTACTCAGCATGCTGAGCTTTCTTGAATGTCTGGCCCCTTATTTAGATGCCTAAATGAGTGCTCAGATCATTTGAAAATCTGGCCCACGAAGTACAGATGAGCACCTAAGCAACAGCACAGAAAGGAGGAGAGGACCCTGCAGGGAGACAGCAATATCTATAAGCACAAAAGCACCTTTGGCACCTAAGTTGGACTCGTGTATTTGAACGTGAATGCTGATATTTTTAAAAGTTCTGCTGCAGGCTGCTTATTAATTCCACTTGCTTGAAAAGACCATATGAAATGTGTGTTGGGGGCTGGGGAAACATGTGAAAGTCATACTATTCAACACAAGGGTCTTAATCACAGTCACTATTAGATCACTATTGCTACATCCCATTTGGTAGATGGAGAAACTGAGGCAGAGAGATGAAGTGACTGCCCCAAGGCCACAGAAACCACAGCTGACAGAGCCAGAATTTGAAATTCAAAAGTTTGTAGTGCCCAGTCCCACAATCTCATGAAACAGAAAGCAGAGATCAATTGAGAACTCTGAAAACTGAACACATCAGCCAGCATGGCCTTTCAAGTTTAGTTCCTTTTCTGTGCCCATCAAATCAAATGTTGATATTAAAATATTACATTCAAAGGTTTTTTTTAATGTAAAAGTTTGTAAGTTTCACAGAAGAGATAACACTGTGCAGATCTGAATACATCCATATTCAGAGAGTAGGGCTGGCTCCAGCTTTTTTGCCACCCAAAGCGGCGGCGAAGAAAAAAAAAAAAAAAAAGATAAAGCCGCGATCAGTGGCATTTCGGCAGTAGCTCTACCGCGCAGTTTCATTCTTCGGTGGCAATTCGGCAGCCAGTCCTTCCCTCCAAGAGGGCCTGGGGGACCCACCGCTGAAGACCCGGACGTGCCGCCCTTTTCCATTGGCCGCCCCAAGAACCTGCTTCCGGCGCTGGTGCCTGGAGCCAGCCCTGTCAGAGAGCTCATGCCTTTTGGCCCCGTTTGACAATTTATTCTTTTTTATACCTGCAGACTTACACTACCTACCATCAATGAAGTCAAAACCTTCTCTTTTTCCGGTGGCAACTGTGAATATTTTGTCCTTTAGCTTTGATACCAAAGCTGAATAATCTTATTTGTAAAGCATTTTGTTGTACTCCCTCTGAAGGGTGCTATATAAAATCAAATTGTACTGTTAAACAACCTTTAAAGTTGAAAAGAGAAATGGTAGACTTCCCATGCATACTAAATCGACTATTATTTCAAGGGAGCTATCACTTTGTATAATCTGTTCATGGCCATCACCAATATCTCTACAAATAATAAAAAAGTTTTTGATATTTATGAGCAGTGGGAAATATAAAATCTTATTTTTATTGGCAGTTGGGAGATTTAAACTCTAATTTCCTTTGAGCCAGGCTACTTCTAATGAAGGCATTGTCAACAGGGCCGGCTCTAGCATTTCTGCTGCCCCAAGCAAAAAAAAAAAAAAAAAGCCGCGATCGGCAGCGGCAGTTCGGCAGCAGGTCCTTCGCTCCTAGAGGGAGTGAGGGACCTGCCGCCCCCGAATTACCGCAGGTGCCGCCCCTCTCCCTTGGCCACCCCAAGCACCTGCTTGTTAAGCTGGTGCCTGGAGCCGGCCCTGATTGTCAATCACAGTAAACAAAGCAAATTCCAAAACGATTCAGCAAAATTAACAAAATCATACATAACAAACA
Source organism: Malaclemys terrapin pileata (assembly GCF_027887155.1). Lineage (NCBI taxonomy): Eukaryota > Metazoa > Chordata > Testudines > Emydidae > Malaclemys > Malaclemys terrapin. Next base: position 178,085,401 of record NC_071507.1, on the reverse strand, counting down.
CAATAATTCAAGAAGACAGAAAACAGGAGGAGCAATAGATTTGAATATTAGCCAAACTATAAATAATGCACATTATTAAATGCAAATAATAATAAAATACCTGAGCTATAAGAGACATAATTCAGAGGGAAAATAATACAGGACTAAATTCTTGAATCTGAGAACTTTGGGCATGTAATTATACAGGCAAAACCCACGCTGCTTATACCAGCCAGGTAAACATGAGTACCATTGTATGCACATACATTTTCTACTGCTGCAGTTTAGGGACTGCGTTTTGTAAATCTGGCCCAAATCAAATTCTGCTTTGCGATTAGCAGAGCATAGTCCATTGAGCATTCCCAGTATAATTTACTGAATAATAGCCATGTCTCCTTTTAAAAATCTCAATTTGCTAAAGTGCAGTTTTTAAAAATGGTATTTTGTTCCTGCACAGATCTCCTTCCCGGGTGTGTACAGAGACAGCTGCTGACTTCAATGCCAAAACTAAATGGTAACTGTTTTTTACTCCTGTTAATTCTGCAGGCCCTGGTCAGAGAGAGAGAGTAAGGTAGTGTTTAAGGACTTGACCCAAAGCCCACTGAAGTCAAACGAAAGACTCTTAGGGCTAGACCCACAAATGAGACTAGTAGACTCAGCTTTGCAATGCCTACCATTTAGGCTGCCGCTTAGTGGAATCCACAGCCTTTAGTTAGTTGCCCAGGATCCCTAGACAATGCATGGGGAGAGCTAAGAGCCTAGGAATGGTATTCACAAAAGCCAACAAGCTGAGCAAGGAGATGCCTAAGCTAGCCAATAGGAAATGCTGAGGAGAGGGGTATGATCTAAGGCCTGCCTCTAAGTCCAGGCAGCCAGAAGGAGGTGCCTGTCACCACTTGGGATTCACAGCCGTGATGAACCCTCTCCTGAACTTAGATGGCTTTACCCTTTGTCACAAAAAACTGAGGAAGAGGAGGTGGTTGCCACCCCATTATAAATTTTAGCCAGTCATTACGTTCTCACACGCAGGATGCAGGAGACCCACATTCATTCCCCCTTCTGCCTGATTTGGAGCAGTGAGCCAAACCCTACATCACCTACCTGTCAGGTGAGTGCCCTAACCACTAGCCTATGGGATATTCTAAGTCTGGGGGCTCTAAGTCTCATCTGTTGAAACTGTCCCACTCTGTATAAAGAATTAAATATTCATTGGAATAGGGACTTGAATTCCAAAGCTCCACAGGACTGCCCTAACTCCCAGACTATAGAGACACGATCACTCACTCTTTAGCCCAATGAGGTGAGAGACAGCAGTTCAACTCTCTGCTCTACATCAGGCACAGGGGAGGGAAATTGAGCCAGGGTCTCCCCCATCCTAAATGAATGGGCCAGATCAGGCCATGCAGGTAAGATAGGCAGAGGAACACCGAGGTCCAGTCTACACTATAGGCTTGCATCAGTATAACTACGTTGCTGCAGTGTTTTAAATGTAGACCTGCTCCTAGTCTGAGGACCCCATGAGGGGTTAGGCATGAACTAGGGGGCCCAGGGATCAGGACTGAGGTGGCTGTGCCCAGCAGCAGATTTTTATTCACCTAAGATACTTTAATCGGCAGAAATTTGGGGAGTTTATGCACCTACAGGATTAGATGGCAACTGATGGGGGTTTTGAGGATCTCCATTTTGGCCTTCGGTGTCTAAGGTGGCCCTTAGGTGCCTAAATCTCTTTTTGCACCTACACTTTAGTGGCTTCAGCGAGCTTTGGATCAAGGCCTATACCTTCTTCTGAATCACTAGCCGACAGATTACTAACGCCCCAATGGGGACACTTGAACAAACCCACTGAAGATAACAGATTGCACCAGTGTCAATTTAGTAAGATTGACTAGTTTATGAAAGGAATTATATGATGTGGTTGCCTGTTAGCAGAGGACTGGCCTAGATAACCCAAGAGGTTCCTTCCAGTCCTATGTTCTTAACTGAGGGTGCAATTTCATCAGCAGAACCATTTACCTCCTTTGTAAAGCACTCACGGATCTAAAGTCTATATAAGAGCTAGAGAATATTATTATCATCATCACCATCACCACCACCGTGCATGCAGAAGAAACCACCTTGATTGTCAGAATGATTCCCGGTTAAGTTTGCTGGGCTGGCAGCTGGGTGCGGGGGTCGGAGTGGGGATCTTTTTTCTTGTAAACTGAGCATATTTGGTTTAGAAGCCATTGAAACCCGTTAAACATGGAGAACCACAATGGCATTTTTTGCCGTCATTTTTCAGAGTACACCCACACTTTACATTGGGAAACAACATTTATTTCTCTACCACAGTGGTGCCCAAACTTTTCCTGTCATGCCCCCCATTTCCAGTACTGGGATCTGTCTCCACCCTCCCACCCTTTACTGCACTGTTGGCTCAGCAGAGGAGCTTGGGCTGATGGCAGAGCTGGGGGGCAGAACTGGAGATGGGGGAGGAGCTAAGGCTAGAGGCAGGACGGCGCTGGGGTGAAGGAGGGGCCAGAGCTGGGGCTGGGAGTGGAGCTGCGGCCAAGGTCAGGAGTGGAGTCACTGCCAGGGTCGGGAGCTGGGGCCCGGAGCGGAGCTGCAACTGGGCCCGGTAGTGGAGCTGTGACTGGGAGTGGGGCTCGAGCCTGGGGTCTGAGCCTGGGGGTGGAACTGGGCCAGAGCAGAGCAGGGCTGGACGGCGCTCTCTCCCTGCCCCTCATGGGGCTGGCCCAGGTCCCCCCACACCCACCCATCTAGGTGGGCAAACTTTGATTTTTGTCATTTATTTCACATTGCGCAGAAGCCATGATGGCTCGGATTGGCTTACTGCCTGCTTTCTATCCTACGTCGCAGCTGATTAGACACAAGGGGATCAGGATTCATCTATTAGCTTGCGCTCTATCTGCTGCCCTTTTGCCTGAGTGGCAGCAGCACTGCAACCCTCACCATCCTGCTTGAACAGGGTCCGTGGGGTTTTTCCGGGGGGGGGGGGGGAAGACATATTAAAAAAAAAATAGGTAAATCAAATTAATTTAATTCCAAAACTATATTTGTCAGTGTCCTTTTGGGAAAAACAAAGAGAAATCAACAGAGCCTTTCCGTTCTGATGCCATTTACTAAGATGCAACACTCCCATTGCCTGCAAATAGCAGCCAGATGAAACTTGTTAGAAGATTAAGTTTCAATTACAGTTGACATTTTGAAAACACTCTGTCGTATCCCCAAATCCCGAGAGTCGCCTGTTTCTGTACATCAGCTGATCAAAGTGGCATCACTGGCGAAAACTACTGAAGAGACACGGTCACTGACATTTCAGTGCTCTGCTGACCATGGGACACAGTGACATTGGAGTTAATAGTGGAGAGCAGTCAGACATCATTCCCAACAGGGGAATGCTTTGCTGTTAAGAGTGCGTTGATGCTAGCGTGATTTCATGGGGGCTACATGTACTGGGAGTTCTCAGTTGCAGGGGAGTGATATTCACGTTTCTCACCACTATTCACTGTAAAAGAATGGAGGGGAGGGGAAAGAAGGTGCTTTCGAAACAAAAAGGTGGCGGGGGAGGGAGACACACTAATACTTCCATTAATAGTAATGAGAGGGAAGATGATCCGGCACTTGGAGTACCAGCTTGGGAGACCTGGATTCAATTCTCTTCTCTGCCACAGACTTCCTGTGTGACCTTGGGCAAAGTACTTTGTTCCTCTGTGCTTCAGGTCCCCATCCATAAAAATGGGAATAATACTCTCTCACACAGGGTTACTGTGAGGAGAAATACATTGAAGACTGTGAGGCACTCAATACGATGGTGATGGGGGCCATGTGAGCAGTACAAAAGAAACATTTTTCCTCTGATATTTCAAATACTGTGCTATATACAGGGTGATCTCTGGCTAGGAATAAAAAAATGTTTTTAAATGATCTGCTATTAATACCTATAAAATAACTCAGATTCAGGCTTGAATAAGTGAAGACATTTGTAAATTAATTCTATAAATGACCTCCTCAAGTGTAAACGATCCTAGAGCAAATTCAGATTCAGTGTAAGCAGGCACCCCTGACTTCAGTGGTTCTGTGCTGCTTTAAAACTGGTCTTGATTTGGCCCCATATCCGTCTTGCCTCAAATTTTGGCTATAACAAATTTCCAGATTTTGGGAGACAAGAATCTAAATGGGCAAAATCTGAAATACATTTTTTTCCATGGAGCTGTACTCCTGTGCTATTCAAAGCATGGAAGCTGTCTTGAAAAATTAAAAAGGGAATCTAGGGATTAAACGCTGCCCTATTATCCAAAAAATAAAAAGCTCTTGAAAGATGGAGGCTATTAAAATCTTAGCCTGTGGGGTAGTATTTATGCATCTAATATTGTCTTTCCAGCTAAATTCTCTCTTAGATTTTACCAATAACTTTTCCTTTCACTTCAAATACTTGGGGAAAAAATCTCAGCTTTCTCATGGAACGAGAGGCAATGCAGAGTGCAATCATTATGTCGGGCCCTGATCCTGAGCACTGACTGGCCAGACCCAATATCCCTACGAAGCTCCCCTGAAGTTAATAGGGCTCCATACTGGTGCAGGGGTCCAGGTATATGGAGCTCACAGAAGGACCGGGGCCATAGGATTTTCGAAAGAGGTCATCATTTTGAAAGCTGAGCTCTTTTGAATATGTGGCTGTAAGTGGGAGCTGCCGGGTGCTGAGTCCTTTTTTGGAGTCCTTCACATTCCTTAAAACTCTCCTTTGCCATGAAGGCTACAAAAACTTGACAACAGTTAGGCCACAAGTGTACCAATACCACTGCCTATCATGCAGACTCATATTTTCTCTTTGTTTTCTTGTAGTCCTGTGTCAGTCTCTCTGTATCCATCTGTTGTCTTGTGTCCTATATTTTGATTATAAGATCTTTGGGACAGGGACCAACTCTTTTGTTCTGTGTTTGTACAGCACCTAGCACAATGGGGGTCCTGCTCCAGGACAGGGGCTTCTAGGTACTGTGGTAATAAAGAAAGATAATAAATTTTTTTTGAAAATTGGACCCCAATTGTGGGTGCTGAGCACTTGTATATATGGCCCTACTCTCTTTTGAAAATGTGGCCTTTATTTGTCATCTTGCAAAATGTGTCATGTGAGTCTCAAATTATCCAGTTAAAAATACTGTCTACTGGCTCTTATGCTGGAGCTAGTTTATAACGTTGAGGGCTGGAAATGAAAAGTAGCCAGCTGGGGACGTTACATACCTATAGTCAAAGGACTTCAGAAAAAAACTCTACAGTAAGGTACACTTGAGAGTGTAAAGTGGAGTTTATGAAAATCACGGGAGAAGGAAATCTTTGTTCATATGCCTGGAAAAATTCCAGCATAAAAACTCAAAAAGAAATTTTGTTGGCACACACTCTGCAGTGTACTGAGCACCTTCTAATTCTGCTCACGGAAATGGCTTTGCAAGGATTAGGCAAAGGCCCAAGCTTCTTCTGACTTGTTTAAGGATTCGAAACATATGCCTGCCTTGGGGCTTGTCTTCACATACAGCACTAGAGCCAAGCTAAATTGACAAGCTAAACTGTCATCATCATCGGCGATCCCTTGAGGTCGAGGATGATCTCTTTCATAGGTTTTATTTTTCATGGGTCCTTTGGTGACTGAGGAGTCTGATCCTTGAGCCACAGGTTGTTGGCAGATATTGCAGGTGGTGTTGGAAGACAGGGTTGGGCCACGATTGCTGCGTGACAGTTGTCTTTCCTTTCTTTTCTGGCATTTTTCTGCGACCAGGGCAAGGCAATGTTCCTCAAAAGTGGACGTTCCCTCTCTGACAAGTCTTCGTCAGTTATCCCTGTCCTGGGCTGCTGTCTCCTAGCGTGGGGTGTCAATGCCACATCTCTTGATGTTTATCTTGAGGGTGTCTTTAAAGCATTTCTTTTGTCCTCCCCATTAACTTTCTCCTTTGGTGAGTTGGGCGTACAGCAGTTGTTTTGGTAAGCATGTATCAGGCATACGCACACAGTGCCTGCTCCACCTCAGCTGGTGCTGGATAATCGGGGCCTCAACACTGAAGATGTCAGTGTCCTCCCAGAGGCCAACATTAGTGTGATGATCCTCCCACTTTATGTTGAGGATCTTCCAAAGAAAGTGCTGATGCTGGCATTTCAGGTTTTTCTGTTTTTTTCTATAGGTCACCCAAGTCTCTCAGCTGTACAGGATAGTTGGGATTACCACCACTTTATAAACTAAAAGTCTAGTATGTGTTCTGATGTTGTGATCGTTGAACACCTGGCGAGAAAGTCTGCCAAAGCCAGCTGGCGCAGTGGATTCTGTGCTGATTCTCGACATCTGTGTCTGCCCTCTGTGAGAGATGGCTGCCAAGATTGGCACAGTGTCATAACTGTAAAGGGAAGGGTAACCGCTCTCCTGTGTACAGTACTATAAAATCCCTCCTGGCCAGAGACTCCAAAATCTTTTTACCTGTAAAGGGTTAAGAAGCTCAGGTAACCTGGCTGACACCTGACCCAAAGGACCAATAAGGGGACAAGATACTTTCAAATCTTGGGGGGGCGAGGGGTGGAAGGGCTTTTGTTTGTGCTCTTTGTTTGGGAAGTTGTTCGCTCTTGGGACTAAGAGGGACCAGACATCAATCCAGGTTCTCCAAATCTTTCTGAACAAGTCTCTCATATTTCAAACTTGTAAGTAAACAGCCAGGCAAGGCATGTTAATTTATCTTTGTTTTCTCAACTTGTAAATGTACCTTTTGCTAGAGTGTTTCATCTCTGTTTGCTGTACTTTGAACCTAAGGCTAGAGGGGGGTCCTCTGAGCTCTTTAAATTTGATTACCCTGTAAAGTTATTTTCCCATCCTGATTTTACAGAGAGGATTTTTACCTTTTTCTTTAATTAAAAGCCTTTTTAAGAACCTGATTGATTTTTCCTTGTTTTTAGATCCAAGGGGGTTGGATCTTGATCCACCAGGAGTTGGTGGGAGAAAGGAGGGGGATGGTTAATTTCTCCTTGTTTTAAGATCCAAGGGGTTTGGATCTGTATTCTCCAGGGAATTGGTGAAGGTCTCTCAAGGCTACCCAGAGAAGGGAATTAGCTTTGGGATGGTGGCAGCGGACCAGATCTAAGCTGGTAGTTAAGCTTAGAAGTTTTCATGCAGGCCCCCACATTTGTACCCTAAAGTTCAAAGTGGGGAAGCAGCCTTGACACACAGTATTCTACATTTTCCAGTTCTTCTTTGTCAATGTAGATCTTCCTTGCTGGGTCTGATGATTGACCAAAGCCCAGTAGAGAACTTTTGTTTTGCCAATGTTCAGAGTTAGCCCTAGGCTTTTGTAAGCTTCAGAGAAGCAATTAAGGGCTGGTTGTAGGTCCTCCTTTGAGTGTGCAACAGCAGCACAATCATCTGCGTATCGGAGTTTGGTTATTGTTGCTGATATTATTTTAGTTCTGGCATGGAGACGAGAAAGGTTGAAGAGGTTGCTCTCAGTCAGATATTGGATGCCAATGCCCCATGGTAGACGGTCTTGGGTTAATGTTTTCATAGCTGCTAAGAAAATGGAGAATCAGTACCCACCTTGTTTTACGCCAGTTTGGATGACAAAGGGCTCAGAGGTAGAGCCCTGCACAGGATGGAGGCAGTCATCTAGTCATGGAGGAGTCTTACAATGGTGATAAATTTGCTTGGGCAGCCAAACTTTGACATGATTTTCCACAAAGCCTCATGGTTGACAGAGTCAAAGGCTTTGGTCAGATCGATAAAGGCCATATACAGCTCCTGGTGTTGTTCTTGACATTTTTCCTGGATCTGCCGTGAAAATCATGGCAGTGGTGCCTCGTGATGTCTGAAGCCACACTGGGACTCTGGAAGTACTTCCTCTGCAAAAGGGAGCAGGCAATTCAGTAAGATGCTAGCAAGAATCTTCCCAGTGATGGAGAGGAGGGAAATGCCTCGTTAGTTGCCACAGTCGGCCCTGTCTCCCTTTTTGAAAATGGTGCCGATGTTAGCATTACATAAGCCAGCAGGGATTTCTTCGGTGCGCCAGATTTTGAGGATCAGCAAATGAATCTTGTTAGTCAGTGTTTCTCCTCCCACTTTCAGTACTTCAGCTGGTATGCCATCAGGACCTGATGCTTTATTGTTCTTCATTTGTTTAATTGCTTTACAGATCTCCTCAGGTGTCAGTGGCCTGCCAAGAGTTGCCCTGATTGGGTGCTGAGGGATGGAGCCGATGGTGTTGTCAGTCACAGTTGATTCTCGATTTAGAAGCTTTTGGTAGTGTTCCTTCCAGCGCTCTGCGATGGATTCGTAACGAATGAAGCTAAGATGCAGTGCTTAAGTAAAGACGCTCCTATACGAATGGGAGAGCTTCTCCCATCAGTGTAGTTAATATACCTCCCTGAGAGGTGGTACACGATCTATATGGGGGGGGTAGGTTGGTATAACTACATCGCTCAGAGGTGTGGATTTTTCACACTGAGCAACATAGTTATACCGATATAGGTCTATAACGTACACCTGACCTTGGAGTTGCAACAGAACATTTACCAAGATCTTGGGGATGGGGAATTACAGGATCAACTGAAAGCAATGCTTTGTGAAGCACACTGTGGCCCTGACCTAGAGCCCATTGAGGTCAATAGAAATATTCCCACTGACTTCCAAGGATTTTGAATCAGGCCCTATATGCCAACAGCAGCTTTGAAATGCAGCCAGCCATCAACATGGCAGACTGTACAACAGTAATAGAGGAATAGGGAACATTCCAGCTAAAGAGAGAGGGGCTGACTCCTTCTCTTACCAAAAACAATATTTAATGCCCAGGCAGAACAGATAAAAAAAATCAAGGCCCTAAGGTCTCAGATGAAGGCTCAGCTCTGAGTTCCATGAACGTATCAATTCCAAGGCCAGAAGGAACAATTGTGATCATCTAGTCTGACCTACTGTGTAACCCAGGCCATAGAACTTCCCCAATATCATTCCCTTTGAACTAGACAAAAATGTAAACCCTCAAGAAGCTGAAGTGCTAAATTGATCCTACTGATATTTGAGACTAAAAGTACATCTACACTGCCAAAAAAAGAAGAAAAAAAAAAGCAAAGCATCATGCCTGTGAGTCTCAGAGCTTGGGTCAAGTAGCTCAGGCATCTGTGGCTCATGCTATAGGACAAAAAATAGAAGTCTAGACGTTCCCACTCAGGCTGGAGCCCAGGCTCTGAGACCTTCTCCAGTCACTGGGTTTCAGAGACTGGGCTCCAGTCCAAGTGGGAATGGTTACACTGCTATTTTTAGCCCTGTAGCACAAGCCCAAATTAGTTAACCTGGATTCTGAGACTCTCTGCTGCGGAGGTTTTCTGCAGTGTAGACATAACTTATGATTCTTGGGACGTTATGCATTTCAAACCTGAGGCTTAAAATCACTAACCTACTATTTTTATCTTCTTTGGTAAAACCCCCAAGACACTTTTTTAAAGTATATTTGAGAAGACAATTCACGTGGACAAAGAACACCTTGGTAGTGATGAAGAAGCTGACTGACTTGCATACCTAAGATTACAAGTAGCTCTGGCCTCTCCTGTTACCTGGACCACACTCCCCCAGTGCTGATCTGTGGATGAATAAGCAGAACACCTGCCTAGATTTTGTAAAGAGTCAGCTAAAAGGCATTTGGGGATAATACACTAAAACACATTTATAAATGTCCTCTTCCATTCATTTATGTTGGTACCCTGGGCTGACCCTTTGTTTCAGTACCAAGCCATGTACTCAACACTTTCATCTAATGCCATAATTCTCTTCATTGTACAACCAGATGTAGCCTCTTGTAAAGAAGACAGTTTAATCAACAACGGGATGCTACCAAAGCAGAGCCTGGGGCCAACTGACTCTCCTTCAGAGACGTGACATCAGACGAGGTGCTCAGCTTTTCCCCCGTTAGAAATAAAGGTCCCTGTACAGTATGTGTAATTAGAATGAACAACATGAAAAGAATTACTGGTAAATAGCATTTTTGTGCAATACTGACATCAGCAATTTATTTGAACAGCCGGGTCTCCTGTATCACACAGTACATACAAGTAATGTCATATTTACACTTTAAACCATTTTTTAACACATTTACCCTCCTCCCTCCAGCCGAAGATTCTAAAAATGAAAACGCTTTGCATGGTCCTTATGTATATGTAGGAAACATTGAATCATCTCCTTTACCCCTAAAGCCAGCATTTTCCAGACTTATGAAAACTGAGCCTTCCCTTTAATCCTACCATGTGGTGTTAAAGGCCTACTTCCCACTCACCCTCCCCCCCCTCCTCTCCCCCACAGTTTGTGTTAAATCAAGAATAGGTATTTTATTTCTACTTGGAGGAATTTGGTAAATTAACAGCAGTATAAATGTAAATGATTTAATTGGGCTTTTATACTAAAAACACTCAGCCACCTCTCCAGAGAAGTCTGAATACACACCAACCCAATGATGTCAGCTAAAAATATCTTATCAGCATTATCAAATTTATTAGTCTAGCCAGTAAACCGCTGCAAACCCAGTTATAGATTAAATGTCAGAACAAAGTTCATCCTGATTGTTTCCCACTCAAATGAGGAAAGTGAACGATCGCAGGCTTATAAATTTGTCACTACCCACATTTAGACAAGGGCAGAAGTGTCAGTTTGTCACGCAACACTGCCTGCCCATGTACCCAACAGATGAACAGAGGGATTGTTTATGGTGTGCAGCTCTAGTGCAAATGACCTTTCCTTAGCTAAACTACGCCAGGGAGGCACAGGACTGTACAAATATCACCATTTCAGACAGCCTGCTTTCCTGCCCCTGGATACCCAGCAGCAGCTATGTATGATTATTATTCCTACTTGTATTAATATCGTGCCTCATCATTGTGCTTGGCGTCATCCCCAGCACGGACTCTTCCATCTTTGGATCAACTCAGTTATATTTCTGAGGTAACTACTGTTTTTACCTTAGTTCCCAATTCTTCAGACATGGTTTATAGGGCTCCTGGCCCCCCTTACCTCTTACAGCGCGGTTGTAAGTTCCAGTAGAGACAATGTTCACTGGAATGTCTTTTGCTCTTGCATGTCCAAACATAATCTCACCTTGGATTTAGGGATTAAGAAGCAAACTAATGGAGTCATGAATCCAGGCCAGGGCTTTGACAGACCCTGTGCAGTAATACTGCAGCACAAGCTGCATACCTTAGTCTGCAAGCTAGAGAGAGTGTGTCTGGGGGTTCCCAGCACCTCAATAAAGAATCCTGTTTGTGTTGACTACATGAGTCCCATCCTTTCCATAGCAATGGACACACCAGAAATATAGCTTGGCTAAAACATTATAAAATTGCCACCCACCCGGATCATCTAGTAGGGGGGAATTGATGAGGCCGGCGGTGAAAGCAGGAGAGTCTCAGTACAAGGGAGGGAAACGTTTGTCAAGGGACAATAGGTAGGTCCACCCCCTGGGAGTCTCTGGCACCCATTGGCCAGCTGGAGGTGAGGGGTACTGTTTGGCCAGCATTCCCCAGCTCCCAGGATTTAGCCCTGTGCAGGGGCCATGTGGAGCATCTTTCGGCTCCATTCCAGCAACCCACCTTGCCCACCCAAACTAGGAATGAGAATCCAGCCTGGCAGATGCTGCGAGTCTAGCCAATTGACTATACAGGGGGGCAGGAAGGAATGTTTTCTCTCATGGGCCAATTGGCAGAGGACTAGGGAGTTTGCCTTCCTTGCAGACCCTTCAAGCCACAGTGGGGTAAATAGGAACATGCTTAGTACCTAACTGAGATACTGGGGTAGTGGTGTTTATTCATCGCAACTCGTGGCTGGTTTCCAATGTGGTCAAGAGAATAAAATGAATAGTTCCCAGAGGTAAAAGACCTGAGATTTGGTGATGGGCTTTGAGCTCATTTGATAGGGTGAGAGGTTGTGATCTTTGCAGGCTGAGGTCAGATCTTGTGGCCTCGCAGGCCGAGGTCCCCACCCTGCTGCACCTCTCAGTGGGGCGGTTGCTAGGACTCAGAGCACTGAGTCATGTGGGATAGGCTGAGGATAACCACCCCACATTACAGGTTATATGGTAAGAAGTCCTGTAACCCCCAGACTGATAGGCAGGAGCACCTCTGCCTTGTAGTAAAGATTAATAAAAGCTGTGACCTGCTGCTTAATTCCCTGCATGTGTCTGTCCTCATTTTGCTGCTGTTTCTATATCAATGTCAACACAACATTTCAGTTCCCTTTAAGAGTCTTTAAAAACATAAAATCTATTTTCCATACATTCCTCTTCAAGCCAAAACTACACACTGAAGTTAAAAGGGAAAGAGAATAAACACCAGCTTATACCTTTCTTTGGCTTTATCAGCCCATCATATCTCCTGTGTGTCTAACTGTCAAACTATAGGCACTGCAGGGCAGGGACTGTATTTACTTTGGGGCTGTATGTTGCTCTGAGAATGCAATCAGCACTTACAACACCAAGCATTCCTTCTCACACATGCACACAGATGTTTGTAGTCATCGTGATAGTACGCCATTCCTGACAAACACATGGCTTACAGCCATCACAATTTGTTTATTACTAGAGTTAGTTGAAAATTTTCCATCAACTTTTTTTTTTTTAAAACAAAAAATAACTTTTTGATTAAAAAAAAATTTTTGTGGAAAAAAATATCCATGTGTCAAAAAATTTCACAGGGAACATAATAATTGCCCAACCAGCTAACCCTAATATTTACTACACCACAGTCAGAGCAGTAGTTTGATTATCTTCCTCCCTGATGCATTATAAAGAATGTCATCATACACCAGTTTCTTAGCTCGTGAAAATGCAAAACAAAACAGGCAGTGGAATTCTCCTTATGAATGTTAAACATTGCTTTTCCATAAAATACAGATAGCTCAGGATTATTGTGGAACACCTGCCATAATGGTACTGTGTGATTAAATTATTATGTGATGAAGATAGAACTGTTTAAATTAAGAGCATATGGAAAATATGACAGCAAATCAGTTAAATTAAAGATGCACTTAATTAAAACATGGAGGCACAATATTGCTTGATCCTTTAAAATTATCCCCTTTCCCTAAATACTCATGTTGCCGGCACAGGGGCCCGAGGACAGCAACAGTGGGGTTCGTTGCCCGGAGTGCTTCGCGCCAATAAACATACCGGGGTGGAGAAACAATCAAAGTTTATTTGAGATCTCAAAGTGGTTCAAGGAGACAAGCAAGTCTCAAATCAAGCACACCAGCAAAAACAGTTTCTCTCTTCTTTATACATTTTACAACTAAGCCCCCCACCACCACCACCACCCGCCCCTCTACTCCCCCTCCCCTCTCTACCGAAGGCATGTTTATACATTTAAGCAACTAAATCATTCTAGGGCTATAAATCTAGCTTGTTAGTAACTTCTCCCTAAACTGTTATTTGGTTCTGTTTACCCTTAGTTTATTACCCCTTCCCCAGCTAGAAACATGCCAACCTCATCATTATCGTTTAGTACCTGGTATGAACAAGGTCGTAATTGCTAACTGGCTGTTTACACATTCCAATTTCTGCCCTTGGCTTTTGAGGCCGATTAGAGTTAAACATGGAAGGACAGAGTTTAAACATGGAAGAACTCTGGCTCAGGCAGGCCTAGTAACCCCAACACTCAAGTGCACGGATTTTCTGACAGATTATGTGTGAACCAGGCAATACCTTCCATGAAACTATGCTAGAATTTTATCATGCACCAAAGTCCTGAAATATGACAACGTAGACTGGTCAAACCACTCAAGTTTAAAAGGAAGTGAGCAACAGTTAAATTACAGGAGGTACTCTAAGCATTGCAGGTTTCATGCACCAAATAATATCTTAGATTTCTAGAATGTCTTTCACACCAAAGTGCTTTATAAGATTTGAGCTAAGTAGTCTTTTAGCTCTTACTCAGACAAAATGAATTCACTGTGGTGCAGAGTGCATGGTTTCCTGCACCGCTAAAGCCCCGTGGTGGGGCTTTGTATGGGGGAGGAGAGAAAACACAATTAGTCACACAGATGACCTGTATATACTCTGACCCCTGGGGTGGTGCTGCACTGGTTAAAAGATAGGCTAGGGCAAGACTCACAGAATACATGATTATGCAAATCCAATGACTCAAAGCCTCCCAAAAGGGAATGGAGAGGGGCCGCAGATAGAATCCAGCCCGGAGACTGGAATAGCAGTCACAGGCCTGGTGTCTGGCTGCAGGATCATGTGTGTTTGAATTCCATTTCTCCCACTCTCTGCCTGATTCTCTGCTGGCTGATTTAGACTTCGTGCAAGAAGGGCTGGATTTCATCCCATAGAGCGACCTGGGACTGAGCAATTCAGAATAATGATGGGCCTGAACAGAGGAAAATCAATACAGATTTGTCTGGTTTGGCCTGCAGCCCAGAAGCGCTTTATGTCACGGAAGAAGAAAGATAAGCATCTAAAAAACAAAGTTTCACTTCTATCTAGTGATACCTCATGTAGTAATATATTAAGGAAGGGTAGGTTCATTACCTGATTTGATTTTTCACAACCATCTCTTTGGCACCAAATTCTGTTGTAAAAGTGTCTCATGTGCATCAACCAGGTCACAATTTCCCCAACCTTTCCGGGCAACTGTACAAGTTTACTAGACTGAGACTGTGGTCATATCAACCAGTGCTTGCCAACTCCCACTTAAATGTGTCTGCATTAGCCAGTCATGGAGCTTTGACTGCTCCAGACAGCCCCAATTTGTTGGAGCAGACAAGCTTCATTGTTGGTTAACATTGAAGAGGGCGCCAGTAGCTGGTTAAGGCCCAGCTCTGTGAGTTATTATTAAGGTAGCAAGAGGGAGCACAGAATATCAACCACAGAAGGCTGAAGTACAATTACTGGGGGTGTATAGGAATTTGGTAACATCCCTTTAAATAATATGGGATGCCTCTAGTGGGCCTTCTTGTCTTGTGTCGCAGAAGCCAGCAGAACCTAACAGAGCAGCAGCGTATACAATATGTACCTAGGCATTGTATGTTTGTGTAGTTTGTAAATGTGGTTATGTGGAACCCAATTGTGTGTGTGTGGTTCTCTCCTATTCTTAAAGTTATGCACAGAGCAAAGACAACAGGCGAGTAAATCAGCGAGTGGGGAAGCACTGAAATAGGTCACTAAGGGCTTGTCTTCACTACTGCGGTAAGTCGACCTAAGTTACGCTACTCCAGCTATGTGAATAATGTAGTTTGAGTCGACATAGCTTAGGTCGACTTACCCTGGTGTCTTCACTGCACTGCGTCTACGGGAGACGCTCTCCGGTCGACTTCCCTTACTCTTCTCGGGGAGCTGGAGTACCAGAGTCGACTGGAGAGTGCTCTGCCATCGATTTAGTGAGTCTTCACTAGTTCTGCTCAATGAATCCCTGCTGCATCAATTGCAGCAGCGTCGATCTCCCTGGTAGTGAAGACAAGCCCTGTGATGCAGGTTTTCCAGAGTAACAATCTACAAAACTTTCTATTCCCAATAGCTTTGAGTAGGTGAATGTGGTTAGCTCATTGGGATTGAAGTCAAAGAGAACTGTTCCTATCTCTGAGCTGCTGTGTGGCCTCATACAAGTCGCTTGGACCTTGAGATGATTTCTCCACTTGGACTATAGAGATAATAGTAGTAATTCCCCACTTTGCCAAGCAATTTGAAATCTTTGGGTTGGAAGCACTAAATGCAGAGTGTTAATAACCATGAGCTTCTGATTCTTGTGTGGCATGCTCAGGCTGAAATTGTGAAATTCTGTATAGCAAAATAAAAGGCTGGTTCAAGCTTTCCAAACAACCTGATATTAATTAGAAAGACACTAAATCTCTTCTTATCCACTCCCACTTAT
The DNA here is from genome assembly GCF_027887155.1 of Malaclemys terrapin pileata. Classification (NCBI taxonomy): domain Eukaryota; kingdom Metazoa; phylum Chordata; order Testudines; family Emydidae; genus Malaclemys; species Malaclemys terrapin. Next base: position 178,069,555 of record NC_071507.1, on the reverse strand, counting down.
AACTGGTGAGGAAATGCCACTACCCAGGAATACACAACAACTCTCACCCTCTCACTAGAGGCTGTCACCCCATGGACACAATTAGACAATTAGCACAATGTTACTGGTTATTCTGGGTCAGGCCTCTACTTCTGGTGCTTTCCGCTTTGTCCCACTAGTCACAGCAATGAAAAGGAGGCAGGTTCTGCATGCTATGAACCAGCTGCTTGTACTCTCTTTTGCGTTAATGGGCCCATTTAAGGAGCAGGATGCAACTCAGGGGGATCACAACCGGTCACTAAAGTTTGTACTGAAGTGGAAGGTGCAGTGGGCATCAGCCTGCATCACACAAGTTGCATTTACTCCCACAAACAGTCCAGGAGCTACTCATGTGAGTAAGGTGTATTCATAAGAGTACAGACTTGCAGGATTGGGCTCTATATGGAGAATATGAATGAGAAATTTTTAGTGGTACAAAGGGGTGGTAGGCACCCAACTCCACTTGACTTTCCTTGTCCTTTGAGTTTTTTTTACAGTCTCCCCTGTAATGTGCTTTACAACCCTTAAATTAGTTCTCTCTCCTGAACTGTTTGGAATTGCTTGTGTCTTATTGTTAGTAACAAAAAGAGTGAGGATATGTCCGTTTTTATAGATATACGCATACAAAAATAACGTCAAACGGATGTAAGTGTACAGACATACTCTTACCGAACAATACTGTTCATGAAGTGTCCCAGCTGGTTCTGCGATTACACAGCATGCACGCCTGTCTACAAGTCATTTTAAAGGACATTTATATAACAGCTTGAAAACAAAAATGTGATGTTTAAACCTGAAAACAGGCATTAAGTAGTGATGTGTGATTTGAGCTGTCATCTGGCTGTCTCCTTAGACATGAGACAGAAGGGTTAATTGGTTAAAAAAATATTTCAATTGAATGAAAATATTGAGCAAAATTTCATATCATTATTTATCCCAATAGCATAAAAGGCCAAACTTTTTTTTAAAAATAGACAACCAAGTTTTCCCTTCCAAACATGCTCCTGGAGGCAGGTAGGCAGCTTCACCTGCACATGGACAGTGTGCATTCGGTTATTAATTTTTGCATTCCAAAATAGGTGCTTTGCATGTGCATTGGCTTATTTGGCTTGTATGTGTTGTAGGCAAATATGGGGTCTGATTTAAAAATATTTAGGTAAAATTTTCAGAAATGCCCAAGTCCCATTTTCTAAAGTGACAAACACTTAGGAGCCTAAATCCCAATAGGTTCCTAATTGCCTAAGTCATTTTGAAAATGGGTCTTAGACATGTTTGAAAATTCTTCCCTTAGGGATTATTTGTATTGCTATAGCACCCACAGTGCTACACATATATGAATACACACACCCTGATCTAAAGAGTTTAAATTGTAAGGCCCTTCTCCTGTAATCACATCAGTGTGGGTGATCTCTTGTGCCAGCACAGAACATCACTGACTTCAATACTACTTCATGCTGCTCTGTATGGTCATGTGAGTCCAATTGTAGTCAGGACTCAGGAAATGGTGCATTTGTAGTAGCACTTGCCACAGTATAGCTACTTTCCCAGAGTTTTCTTAGCTGAGATTTTTACCCCACAGAGCATCAGAAGCAGTTTGAGAATCAGACAATTCCCAAACACAGTTGGAACTTCCTACCATGTAGGAAGAGCAACTTCCTGGCCTTGATGAAAAGACTGACGCTTCCTGCTCCTACAATGAGACTAGTGTGTTTTGAACAGCTACTATATATGGTGCATAACACCAGACCCATTTTTAGCAGCAAAAACAATGTAAATTACTCAGGAAAAAAAATAGCTTCTCACCATCTTCCTTGATAGTAGTTGCTGATGCGGAGAGAAAAATTATTGTCATGTGGCTGGGAATCCAAGGCAGGTTTTAAAATGTAGATTACCATGTACGGAAACAGAGAAAGGAAAAATAACTAGTAAAGATAGGACATCTCTGCCCTTTCCATAAGATAATCATGTGTTTCCAATATACATCCCATACATAAACAAGCACAAGTGACAAGTAACTACTGACATCCAACATTCAGCTCATTGTTGCAGTACAAAATGAAACTTTTGTCAGGGATGAATTCAGGTGCCACTCACTGGCATTGAATAGGGAAGCTTTAACAAGAGGGGTCAGGACTATGAAGCTGACAGTGATAAGTTTCCAGGAACTTCTAGCAATTAATTTCAATTGTTTGGCACATTTATGAGGTGTTAGGAACAAGATGGTACATGAGATGTAAGCACAGAAATCCCATTATCTGTTAACTTTGCATATACAGAGTTGTTGTAGCCATGTCAGTCCCAGGATATCAGAGAGACAAGGTGGGTGAGGTAATATCAATTTCTGTCTGTGAGAAAGACAAGCTTTCAAGCTTCACAGAGCTCTTCTTCAGGTCTGGGAAAGGTACTCAGAGTGTCCCAGATAAACACAAGATCAAATAGATAGTTCGACATAAGTAGTTCAAAATACTGTGGTCCAAGTTCTACCCTCTAAATAACCCATTAGACAACTTGATTCTCCTCCATTACCTCTACCATCATAATCTTTTGTGCACTGGTGGCCAGATTCCTCATATCTAGTGGCAGGATAGAGGAGCTGATGAAGGGCGACCATTAGTCAGGTATTTTCTGGTTGTGAGATGAACAGCAGCTGCTGGTTTAAATTATTTTTGTGATTGCATTTTGAACATACAGCAAAGGCATCCAAAGCCTAGAAAAAACACTTTTAACATATGTATTATAAATGGGAAAAAAGGAAAACAATAATAGTACATTCTGCTACAATGTTCAGTCTGCAAGTGACTGGAGGAAGGATATCAGCAGAGCACTGGTTATCAGTAGAGATAGAGATTATCTAAATTAATGCACAAATCCAAACTCCCTTCTGCCTATAACATATAAAAAACCCAAGCTAACTTAGAAACAAACCTCCATTTACACACATCCCTCTCCAATAACACACATTTTTAAATATGCAAGTTTACTTAAAAACCATGTTCAAAGCCAGCTACTTTTCCCACTGAAATCCAGTGCTGGAATGCTTATTCTTACTCCCAGCTAACCCAACCCTCATGACTATGCAAAGCCAGATTTGCAACATCACAAGAACAGCCTCTCTCCTGTATGTTAGTGTTTACGGATTAGGGTGAGACCGCCAAGGCGCACAGGAAGTAAGAGGCAGTCTAAAGGTTAAAGGGACTTTTTTGGATCGCAAGACCAGTTCAGTTCACAGGGACAGAAAATTTGGACATAGTTCTTATTCTACCCTAATGGGCTCACCCATCCCAACATGAAAGCTGCAACTGCATTAGGATCTTTACTTTAAAAATATGTTCTTCACAAAGTGACAGACATTCAATACTATGTACAAAAATGGTAAATAAATGATACTTAGCACTCATATAGCAGCGTCCAAGTGTTAACTAAACCTCACAACAGGTATTATACACAGGGAAACTGAGACACACAGCGGTTCAATGATTTGCCCAAGGGCATAAGGTGAGACAGTAGGAAATTGGATTAGCATTGAAGATCTTCTGCTTCAGAGTCTGAGGCGGACATTACCAGATCCTGTGGTCCCTCTCAAACCTACTTTTTCTGCTGACATTACATTGTTGTGGTACTCCTTTTGTTTTCTTCAAACTGCCTTTTATGTTACATGTGGAAAACCATGTAGCATACACAGGTCTTGGTTCACCAGGGTGCAATTTACACCTCCCTGAATCAAATAGTGCTCGTTTCCACCACCTGTTCTCTTTTAGGGTTTCCTCCAGGGAAGAGCAGCTTTAATTTATGGTTGACACTCACAGGAGTCCCAGTGGCAGAGGCACTAAGGAGATGCATAGAATCAACACATCCCCTGGCCTGTTTCCAGCCAGTGCCATTCATTTGGGGCTGTTCGCTCAGTGAGGGTCCTCACAAGGGAGGGGGGCTTTCTTCCCACTGACATAACCTCCTCACAAGTCAAACTTTCTGTTGCTAGGATCCTTCAGTCTTATCAATGGCCAAATTCCCACCGGTAGTGCAGGATGGAGCCTGTAGAATTTCAGCTCATAAATTCCATTCAGTCCCATGTGTACAACTGTCTTTTCTGTTTAAAATTTTCTCATAATGACATATCTGAATCAAGCCTCTCTCTGCTGTTTTAATGACTCGTTTTATTGTAATGAAACAGTGGGGTTGGGGTGGTGAACATGACAGCAAGCCATTGCAACAAGGAAAAACCATAAATTACCTCATTACTGTTTCCCTGCAACTCTGAACACCACCACTGGCAATGCAGTTCCAATTGCCTCCTAATTTCATTATTCCCTAGCATCCTGGGGTTTAACTCAAAGAACCACTAGTATTCACCTCTCAACCTTCATTTACCAGTACCAGAACCACCAGCTGTGTGTCGCTCTCCTTCTTTGGCTCCACAGGGTGATTAGCTAGCAACTGTTTTGATTTAAAGTTGTAGGTCAGAATGTACCAGGACTTCATAAACTCCTGGCAAGTGCTGAATTTTTTATAGTGGTATTTTCAAGAGAATGGTCATTAAGTTGCAAAGTGTTTGTTCAGGCAGATGCAGCTGTTTCCATAGCATGCTCACCAGAAGATTTAAAAAAAATGTAGCAATGCAGATAAGCCCATTGTAATACAAGTCTCCTGCTTCTCCCACAAATGTACTGTGGATTTATTTCTGATTCTTGGAAGGGATGGTTTTGTTGAGCAATCTTTATTTTTTTATTAATGCATTATCCAAAGCTCTAGGCACATACACAACTCTTTAGCGTACTTGCAAATGCAAATGGAGGAAAAATTCCAGGAGTTAACAGTGATGCCAAATTCTACGCTGATAAGAATGCACTTAGCCTCTAACGACTGCAATGGGAGAGACCCATGAGCATCTAATGGCAGAATCTGACCCTCCAGGACAGGGGTCCCTTATGCAGTGCCTGCGGGCACCATGGCGCCCACCGGGGCGTCTAAGTGCGCCCACGTATGGGCCGGCAGACGAGCATCTGCCGAAATGCCGCTGAGAAGCAGCGTCATCCAGAGGCGTCGCCGCCGATTTTCGGTGGCATTTTGGCAACACCACCTCTGGATGACGCTGCTTGTTGGCGGCATTTTGGTGGATGCTCGTCTGCCGCCACGGTCCTCTGTGGCTCGGTGTCTGGCATCTGCCAGACGAAAAAGTTTGGGGACCACTGCTCCAGGAGTTCGTTGTGTGAATAGGGAAAATATTTTGGCAACACACTGGCCTTTTAGAGAAAGGAAGAGGAAACATCAAACAGGAACACCCTACAGTCTATCTTGAGCTTCTGTCAGGATGCATGTGATGTGACGATGTGCTCAGTTTTGTTTGTTTTTAATTTTCATTCAAGCAGTCAGTCTCAATTAACAACTGTTCAGGCTTAAATCTGTTTTGCAAATTTTTGTGAAGTGAACACCCGCGGCAGATTTTCCTCATCTGTTTGTTAAGCAAGTATGAATGCAAAACAGAGGGTTTCCGATAGCAGAAAATAAAAAACGGGAGGGCTGATGTTAAGCCCTGGGTGCCTCAATAGGACAGCCAAATTCTGTATTTGTTTGCTCAAATAGCCACAGCCATGTAACTGACCATTTCATGGTCATACACACCCAGGAAAGTTGGCTAACTTACTGTAAAGGAGCTCAAGTGCATTTCATATTGGGACAGCCATTGAAATTCAAGGAAACTTCCAGCTAAGATGACATTAATATCCAGACCACCTTTTAACTCACATACTTATCACACACACACAGGGCCAAACCCTCAGTTCATGTAATTGATACCTATGGTGCTTTCACCAGCTAAAGTATCCAGCCCACCAAATGCACAACCACACAACCTCTGTCTCAGGTCTAACACAGAACCACCTGTGACTGCACACATCCAATTCCACACACCCATGCTCAAATGTAAACCCTTGTCAACTGGTTTGTTTCCCCTCTCCTTCAGGGTAACTGCTTCCCCAAGGCTCCCTGCCTGTAATAAATGAGTAATAAATAAGGCACTATACCCCTCTGAATAGTGGTAAAATTTACCTTTTTAGGACAATAGCACATTACAATGATAGTAAAACCCATAGGGTTACATTTGTCTGTGAGTCCTGCCAATCTTTCCTTGCGGTGCTAACATGGGAATGGGGGACTCAGGAAAGTACAGTCTCTTTTGCAACAATGAATCCAATACAAATAAATAAATCTGTTCTCCAAAGTCTTCTGTTTGAAACTCTGGTTTTGGCTCTAATTGCCATAGCAACAAGAGTCCATCTCTTCAGAAAGCAGCCAACAGACTGAGAAAGGTCACCCAAGGCCTTTAGAAGGAATCAGAAGCTGCCTGACAAGTAGGGTGTCTCAGAGGGAGAGACAGAGAGAAAGAGTTGTGCTGATCTGGATCCAGGACGGGGGAAGAGAACAGCTACACCATATTAGTTTGTATTTTTTGTTTGTTATTTTTTAGTTTACTGCTTGTTTAGACTATAAATTCTTCCAGGCAGAAACTGTCTCTTAATGTGTGTTTGTACAACGTCCAGCAAAATGGGACCCCAATTCTGGTGGGAGCCTCTAGGTCATCCTCCTTCCATTTCTTTCTGTCAGCTCAGCAGCACTGATGGGCCCAAATGAAGACTATCCACCACTGTGCCTTGTACCAACTTCATTAATCTACGAACCCTTTTGTTCTCTGTCATTCTTCATTGTTTCTATCCAATGCATCCTCAGTCTTCCTCAACTGCTAGCTCCATGCATTCTGGGGTGTATCACCATGTGTGGTATCCTTTTTGGGTCCATTTTTGACATGTGTCCAAACTCTCAGAGTTGTCTTTCTTGAATCTTCTGCAACATCTTTATTTCTTGTTCTAGCCATTTTCATTTCACTTCCTTTTTTATTTTCTGCAATCTTGAAACTCTCAGTATTCCCTTGAGTGAGTTCATTTCTTTTTATCAAAATGGCTTTCGCCTTCCAGAGCTCACTGAGTGTTTTTAATGCAGTGGTGGCTCATCCAGTCTTCCTTTTTACATCATCTTCACCATTCCCATTCAATACTAGCCCTCCAAAGTTTACAAATGTTTCCACTTGTTCTAGTTTTTTGTCTCTGACTTTGATCTTTACCTCTTCATCTGGTCTCCCTATTGCCATAATTTTTGTCTGCTCCATGGTGATCTTCAGTCTGAATTTTCTGCTGTCTGGTCTACCCTGTCAGTTATTTTCTGTAAATTCTCATTAGACAATACTATGAGTTCAATATCGTCAGTGAAGCTAAGGCTGTCCTCCCACTTCATCTCTCAGTGCTACAGTCATTGCTGCTTCTAGTGCCAAATTGAACAAATCTGGTGATGGTGATAGCACACATCCTTGTCTGAACCATTCTGTCAGCTCCTTGTCTACTCTCTCCACACTCATCGGCTAGTTGCAGATATTTTCAACTAGCTTCATCAGTTTCTCTGGGGTGCCACCGATTCTCAAAACGTAACCCTTTCGGCCAAAGGCTATGGCATCAAAAGCCTGTTTGACGTCTATAAAGTGGTTAGAACACAATCCAAACCTGTTATATGTGCTTCTCCAATTTCTGCCTTATCTCAAATAGCTGATTTTATATTATATATATATATATATATATATATATATATATATATATATATACACACACACACACACACACACACACACACACACATACATCCTGGTCTAAATCTGGCTTGTTTCTGTGCATGCGCCGCTTCCATATACCTCTTCATTCTCCTCTGAAACACCTTGGTGAATGCTTTTCCTGGAACACAGTCAATAAGCTGATTCCTCTGTAATTTTTGCGCTCAATCTTCTCTCCTTTTTCATAGATCAGCACTATTGTCGCATTCCCCAATTCACTCGGCACTTGATCTTGTTTGTAGATCTTGATGAATGTCTTGGGCATCGCCTTTACTGTGTGTTTCTGACCTGCTTGCAAGAGCTCTGCAGTTATCACTTCCCAGCACTTTTTTCCTTTTTCAAATTTTCTATTGAGATCTTCACTTATTCTGGCATCTGACCTCCCTTTTTTATACTGGGAATGGGGAGCTTCTCCTCAGCCATTTCATCAACTGTGTTCTGCATGTTGTACAACTCATCAAAATATTCTTTCCAACGCTCATTCTTTGCTTATTCATTCTTAATTATTTGACTGCACTTGTCTTTCACTGCTGACATCTTCAACTCATATATTCCACTCAGTTCTCTTATCTTCCAATGCAACCCATGTCACTTTTCTCATGTATTCTTCTGCTTCTTTACAGTGTTTGCTTATACTTTTGTTTCTGTCGCTCTCTGCTATTTTATCTCTCTGTTCAGTCTATTGTACTGAGCTCTCAGACTTGTGTCTTCCTTTTTATTCTCTTTCATTTCCTATGCTTGTGACTCAACAGTAGCACTTCATTCGTTCTCCGCCTTGGTTTCTTGGTTTCGGTCTTGTAGCCCAATGTTTGTTCAGTTGCTCTCAATATCCCATTATTTACACTGTTCCATGTCTCTTTAACGTTCATTTCTTCTTTCACCAGAAAGCGGATATTTTTCTGCATAGCTTCTTTGTATTCTTTCCTGATATCTGGCTCTTCCAATTTGTCCAAGTCATAGATTTTATTTCTTGGCACTTTTTCGGTTGCTCTCAGCCTCATTGATGCCAGCACTAATTTTTGATCCAATCTGATATTGGCCTCAAATGGTCTGCACAACAGCACACTTGATTTCTATCTGCAATTTACCAGTACAAAGTCTATCATGTTCTTCACTTACCCATCAGGCGTTATCTAAGGCTTGGTCTATACTGGCAAGTGAAAGACAAAATTTTTGTTGTTCAGCGGTGTTAAAAAAACCACACCACACCCTTCCTCCCTCCCCCCCCAAAAGACAAAAGTTTTGTCGACGACAAGCGCCGGTGTGAACGGCGCTTTGTGGCAGGAGCACTCTCCTGCCAACAATACTAATACTGCTCATTGGTGGTGGAAGTTTTTTGTTGGCAGGAGAACTCTCTCCTGCCAACAAACAGCGGCGGCTGTAGCGGCACAGTTGTGTCGCTAAAAGCTGCGTAGTGTAGACATAGCCTAAGTTCACTTCCAGTGAGGCGCTCTTTGTTGAAATAGCAGCTTTGTCATCACCAGTTTCTTGCTTAGGTAGGAATTCAGTAACCTGTCTCCTCTTTCATTTTCTTCACTGAGTCCGAATCTGCCTGTTGCTCCAGCCTAGGAATTCCAGTCCCATTCCACTTGCACATTAAAATCTCTCATCACCAATAACACATCTTGTCTTGCAACTTCTTGTATTACTTCCTGTAGATCGTTACAAAATTTGTCAATTTTTTTTTCATTGAGTGCATCTAGCGCCTACCGTAATGCAAATACCTAAATAGCACTAAAGTGGTGAATGAGATGTGGGGGGTGGGGGTTAAACATATGTTAAAGAAAGGTACCATAACTGGGCATTTCCTTGGTTTTAAAGGTGTTAGTGGGCAGGTATTGCCTTTGGGTAACCTTGACTGATTTTTAACAATTTATTTTTCTTGATCTATAAAGGTCCTGTCCAAGGCATAATCCTGCTACAAACTTAATTATGGAGCAACTATCTAGGTCTCCATGATAATCCACAGAAAGGTTTAACCTTGAAACAGTGCAGCCCAGCCCGCTAACATAAATGAATGATAATGGTGACCGGCTTGAAACGTCAATGTACTTTCCACAGGAGTGAATTCCAGAGGTGAGAGCCAGCTATTGAGAAGCTCCTGTCCCCCAGTTAGCTCCTTGACGCTCCATGCAGTGGTGCGATAGCTGTTTTAAAATGCCTACGTGCTGATGTGGGCACTAAAATGTAGGATCTCCATATCCTTGGTGCCCCAACTAACATTTGAAGAGTAGGCCTACAATAGAAGAGCCAGGACATAAATAACCTTTCCTAAGATGCCAGTGTTAGAGTTCCATTATACCCATGTCAGTAACAGAGCATTAGCAATAATTTTCACTTGGATTTTATTCATTCCCAGCAAATGCTGCCATGGTTGAAAATGGAGACTTGGCATCAGTGAAAGAGGTCTGACAAGATGCAACACATACTGCCCAAATTTCAGTGGTTGGCACAAATGCTTTTAAATTCCACCTTACATGGGCACATTTAACCATTTTAAAAATGAAAGACAACCAAGGTATCACCCTACCTTTTCATCAAGCTGTTTCATCTCCATAGGGGGAATGCCTATTTACATGATAAATGAGGCTTCTACTAAAGCATAAATATATTTATGTTATATCTCAAGCTACCTCCACAGTATCATTCGGGCAAGCTCTGCAGCAGAAAATAAATGTCAAATCTTGGCAGTAAAGAAGTGAAAAAACTAATTGATAAACTGCATATGGACCCCTGAGAATTCAAATGTGAGGAGATTCATACAGCTGAAATTACATCCTGTATCTCTGTAACTTAGAGAGGGATTTAAAATGGGGTTTGATTTTGTTAATAATGGTTCCTGGAGCCAAGAAACCAAAACAAAAACCAGCTCCATTATATTATAAAATTATCCATATATAGATATATATACATACACACACACCCTTATTTTATATACATATTATCTTTCCATTATGGCAAGGATGTAAGAGAAAGAAATCTTATATTGATATTATTCTCCTTTGTCTCAACCAGGCCAGGCAGGGAATTAATGTATTACTAATGCAGTGAGCATACCAGCAGACTGACCTATTGACTCATCACTCCAGAGTTCAAACCTCAAAGGCAAGGGTTAAGGAGTTGTGTGTGTATAATGAGTTGTGTGTTCTCAGGCTGGTTCCTTCCAGACAATATTCCGCCCTGCGAATGTTTCACAAGTCCACGCATGTATAAAGCAAGTGTCTCTCCTGGCACAGGTTTTGTTCCACATGTGTCTGAGGTGAGTCATATACAACAGCTCTGCTGCATGGAGGTGTAAGCATTGTCCTGGCTTAAGCCAGATGGGTGTAATTTCAACAACTATTTCAGCTGTCTGCCTGCCAACACAGTGTCTGCTTAGTGGATTAATAGAGTGAATGAAGTAGAGAGTGAGCTAGTTCGCTGCACTTTGACAGAGTTTTCAAATCATCTTTATATGGAGCCCAGGATCTGACTGCACAGCAGCTCTGAAGGAAAATGGCCACAGTCAGTGCCAGATAACACCGCTAGTTATTACTTGTGAATTCAAGATTAAAACACGACCTTGTGAGAGTAAAATGGATTCCTCTGCTGCCTAGTGGCAGCTTCAGTATAGATGACATCCCAGCCTCTCTCTAATTGGACTATTTTTAAAGTTTTGTATTTGCAACCAATACTGTACAGCTAATATCTCTGACACCTACCGTGGCTGGAAGTCCTAATGAGAAATTCAGGGCCAGCACCTGGCCTGTCAGGTAGATTGCTAGCCAATACCTACTGATTAAAGCATAAAAAAAAGGATGGTAAAAATAAAGGTATCAGTCAGGAGGGCAGGATAATTTAGAAAAACAACTTCCTTAGTGGGGACATTTCTGGATTCCATCAACACATTTAATAGATACTGGAAATAGTGACTTTTCATTTTTGAGGGTTGCAGCAATGGAGTTTAAAAAAATGACATCCCATCATGCATAAAAGATGCATGACTTCACATCCACTATGAAGTGATCATTTTCAAGACTCTTAGAAAGGTCATCTGGATTGACTGGTTCAGACAGTGCTGCCAAGCTGACAGCCACAGCCCTCTCCACTTTGAAGACAGCTATGAGGGCCTTACCCGCTTTTCATTATTGCCTCACGATGGATAGGCTCAAAGGACAGTGTGATGTTTAGTGCTGCGTGATATGGCATGCAAGCTCCTGCAGGCTGACTGAAAGTTCTGCAATCATTATACCTTGAGTTACCTGGCGATGCTGCAGCTCACTCCTGGACTGGACACACATTCCCATAATATAGTGCTAGAGGCCAAGTAAGCACATCTATAGATAAACACCCCTTCTTCTCTGTAACAGGAAACTTCCCTGCACTATTCCCTTAACTCTCCCCAGAAACGCCATTTCTAGAATAATTGCATTGCCTTTCCTACTTCCAGCTGTTATGTCAGTGTTCGTTTGAGACAGGAGGTCAGGAGATGGTTAAATGTTTGAACAATGAATTGCGGGCGTTGGGCATGTTGACAGGTGCAGTCAAATGAAGTAGCCATTCTTATGGGGCTGGTGCTTGAGGTATCGTCAGCAAAGTGGTGTCATCAAATGTGAGTAAGGACTGGACAGTTTATAACAATTCCATGACCAGAGAGACTTCAGTCCTCAACTATTCCCAGATGTCACGGCCACTGGGTCACACATAGTGAGGAAACTCTGGATCTCCAGCTTTAAAAAAATTGAGGTCTCAACTCCTTGACCTAAAGGAGAATCCCGGCTAGATCTGTAATTAGGACTTCTAGTGCAGGGGTGGCCAACCTGTGACTCTGGAGCCACATGTGGCTCTTCAGAAGTTAATATGCAGCTCCTTGTATAGGCACCGACTCCGGGGCTGGAGCTACAGGCACCAACTTTCCAATGTGCCAGGGGGTGCTCACTGCTCAACTTCTGGCTCTGCCACAGGCCCTGTCTCCACTCCACCCCTTCCTGCCCCATCCCCTGAGCCTGCTATGCCCTCGCTTCTACCCCCTCCCCCCCCCAGAGCCTCCTGCATACCACAAAACAGCTGATCGGGAGGGGGAAGGCACTGATCAGTGAGGCTGCCGGTGGGTGGGAGGCACTGAGAGTGAGGGGGACAGGGGAGCTGATGGGGGGCTGATGATATATTACTGTGGCTCTTTGGCAATGTACATTGTTAAATTCTGGCTCCTTCTGAGGCTCAGGTGTCACCCCTGTTCTAGGCCTGGTCTACACTACGAGTTTAGGTCGACTTTAGCAGCGTTAAATCGAATTAAGCCTGGACATGTCCACATGACGAAGCCCTTTCTTTCAACTTAAAGGGCCCTTTAAACCGGTTTCTTTACTCCACCTCCGACGAGGGGATTAGCGCTAAAATTGGCCTTTGTGGGTCAGACTTGGGGTAGTGTGGACGGAATTAGACATTATTGGCCTCCAGGAGCTATCCCACAGTGCTTCATTGTGACCGCTCTGGACAGCACTCTCAACTCAGATGCACTAACCAGGTAGACAGGAAAAGCCCCAGGAACTTTTGAATTTCATTTCCTGTTTGCCCAGCGTGGAGAGCACAGGTGACCACACAGAGCTCATCAGCACAGGTAACCATGATGGAGTCCCAGGATCGCAAAAGAGCTCCAGCATGGACCGAACGGGACGTACGGGATCTGCTCGCCATATGGGGAGATGAATCAGTGCTAGCTGAACTCCGTAGCAGTAAATGAAATGGCAAAATATTAGAAAAAGTCTCCAAGCCCATGAAGGACAGAGGCCATAACAGGGACGCACAGCAGTGCCGTGTGAAAATTAAGGAGCTAAGGCAAGCCTACCACAAAGCCAGAGAGGCAAACGGAAGGTCCGGGGCAGAGCCGCAAACATGCCGCTTCTACGCAGAGCTGCATGCCATTCTAGGGGGTGCAGCCACCACTACCCCAACCGTGTGCTTTGACTCCATCAATGGAGAATCACGCAACAGGGAAGCGGGTTCAGGTACACAGAAGATGATGATGAAGACAATGAACATAGCTCACAGCAAGGAAGCGGAGAAACCGGTTTCCCCAACAGCCAGGATATGTTTATCACCCTGGACCTGGAACCAGTGACCCCCGAACTCACCCAAGGCGTGCTCCCAGACCCTGAGGGCACACAAGGGACCTCTGGTGAGTGTACCTTTGTAAATATTACACATGGTTTAAAAGCAAGCATGTTTAATGATTAACGATTAATTTGCCCTGGCAATCGCGGCCAGTACAGCTACTGGAAAAGTCTGTTAATGTGTATGGGGATGAAGCGGAAATCCTCCAGGGACATCTCCAGAAAGCTCTCCTTCATGTACTCCCAAAGCCTTTGCAAAAGGTTTCTGGGGAGGGCTGCCTTATCCCGTCCGCCATGGTAGGACACTTTACCACGCCAGGCCAGTAGCACGTAGTCTGGAATCATTGCATAACAAAGCATGGCAGCGTATGGTCCCGGTGTTTGCTGGCATGCAGACAACATCCATTCCTTATCGCTCTTTGTTATCCTCAGGAGAGTAATATCATTCACTGGTTGAAATGGGGTGATTTTATTAAGGGGACATTCAGAGGTGCCCGTTCCTGCTCGGCTGAACAGAAATGTTCCCCGCTGTTAGCCACGCGGTGCGGGGGAGGGGTGAAGTGATTATCCCAGAGAATTGGGATTATGTGTGTGGGGTTGGGTAGTTGGGTTTGTACTGCATGTTAACCCGGAAACTGCAGCCCCTCCTTTTACATTGCAAACCCATTTTAAATGGCCAACCCAATGGGTCCTTGGTATGGGAAATGAGGGCGCTGCTGTTTGAAGCCATTCCCACATATTATGAAGGTTAAAAAAGCCAAAAGACTGTGGCTTACCATGGCTGCCTGCAAGCCGAATTCTGTTGCCTGGCACTGCGTGAGTGATCTTTCACACCAAACTGGCAGGCCCTCAATATAAGAGGAAAAATGCGACCTTGTAACAAAAGCACATGTGCTGTGTAATGTAAACAGCAAAATTTAACGTGAAAGAGTGTACCCATTGTTCTATAAAATGTGTCTTTTTTAACCACCTCTCCCTTCTCCTCCACCAGCTGCAAATGTTTCTCCTTCACAGAGGCTAGTGAAGATTAGAAGGAGAAAACGGCGGACTCGGGATGACATGTTCTCGGAGCTCCAGATGTCCTCCCATGCTGACAGAGCACAGCAGAATGCATGGAGGCAGTCAATGTCAGAGTGCAAAAAAGCACAATATGAATGAGAGGAGTGGCGGCAGGCTGAATCGCGGGCTGAAGAGAGCAAGTGGTGGGCTGAAGAGGATAGGTGGCGTCAGCTTGCAGACAGAAGGCAAGAGTCGATGCTCCAGCTGCTGGAGCATCAAACTGATATGCTCCAGCGTATGGTTGAGCTGCAGGAAAGGCAGCAGGAGCAGAGACCGCCGCTACAGCCCCTGTGTAACCAACAGCTCTCCTCCCCAAGTTCCATAGCCTCCTCACCCAGACACCCAAGAACGCAGTGGGGGGGGGCCCCTCCGGCCACCCAGCCACTCCACCCCAGATGATTGCCCAAGCATCAGAAGGCTGGCCTTCAATAAGAGTTAAAGTTTTAAATTTTTAAACTGCAGTGTGTCCGTGTCCTTGTCCTTCCCTCCTCCCCCTCCCACCCCACCCGGCGCTTCCCTCCTCCCCTAACCCTTCCGGGCTACCTTGGCAGTTATCCCCCTAATTGTGTGATGAATTAATAAAGAATGCATGAATGTGAAGTAACAGTGACTTTATTGCCTCTGCAAGCGGTGCTCGAAGGGGGGAGGGGAGGGTGGTTAGCTTACAGGGAAGTAGAGTGAACCGAGGGTGGGGGGGTGGGAGGGTTCATCAAGGAGAAACAAACAGAAGTTTCACACCGTAGCCTGGCCAGTCACAAAACTCGTTTTCAAAGCTTCTCTGATGCGCACCACGCCCTGCTGTACTCTTCTAACCGTCCTGGTGTCTGGCTGCACGTAATCAGCGGCCAGGCGATTTGTCTCAACCTCCCACCCCACCATAAATGTCTCCCCCTTACTCTCACAGATATTGTGGAGCGCACAGCAAGCAGCAATAACAATTGGAATATTGGCTTTGCTGAGGTCTATCCGAATCAGTAAACTGCGCCAGCGCGCTTTTAAACATCCAAATGCACATTCCACCACCATTCGGCACTTGCTCAGCCTATAGTTGAACAGGTCCTGACTACTGTCCAGGCTTCCTGTGTACGGCTTCATGAGCCATGTCATTAAGGGGTAGGTTGGGTCCTACCCAGTATAACGATAGGCATTTCAACATCCCCAATGGTTATTTTCTGGTCTGGGAAGAAAGTCCCTTCTTCCAGCTTTTGAAACAGACCAGAGTTCCTGAAGACGTGAGCATCATGTACCTCTCCCGGCCATCCCACGTTGATGTTAGTGAAACGTCTGAGCGGGCTCCATGATCCCAGTGCTATGGCGTCTGGGCTGAAAAAAGGCACGAAACTATTGTCTGATGGAGGGAGGGAGGGAGGGGCGAGTGACATGGCTTACAGGTACATGGAATTAAAATCAACAAAAGGTGGCTGTGCATCAGGGAGAAACACAAACAACTGTCACACAGAATGGCCCCCCCACAGATTGAACTCAAAACCCTGGGTTTAGTAGGCTGTTGATTTCACAGAGGGAGGGGAAAGCAAATGAATACAGGCAACATTTGAGGCAAATGAATACAGAACAAATCTGGTCCATCTATTTTTTTACATCTTAAGCTGGCAGCAGATGGTGCAGCATGACTGATAGCCAGCGGCATCTTCTGGGAGCTTGGCAGAAAATGATGTACTACGACTGCTAGCCATCATCGTCAAGATGGTTCAATAAGCCAGGAGACAAAACATGTCTGCCCAGGTGCCTCTGATTGAACTCACTGAGGAGTACGACAATGAAGGCTACCAGTCATACTGCACCGTCTACTGCCAAAAGGCAAGTAGCTGGTGCTGTGTAGCAATGCAGTACCACGTCTGCCGGCACCCAGATGACATATGGTGATGGTGAGCTGAGCTGAGCTGAGCGGGCTCCATGCTTGCTGTGGTATGTTGTCTGCACAGGTAACCCAGGTAAAAAGGTATGAATTGATTGTCTGCCTTTGCTCTGACGGAGGGGGAGGGGCCTGACGACATGTACCCAGAACCCCCCACGACACTGTTTTTGCATCAGCAGGCATTGGGATCTCAACCCAGAATTCCAATGGGTGGTGGAGACTGCAGGAACTGTGGGATAGCTACCCACAGAGCAACGCTCTGTAAGTCGACGCTAACCTTGGTCCTGATGACGCGGTCCGCCGACTTAATGCACTTAGAGCATTTTATGTGGGGACACACAATCGACTGTATAAAACCGATTTCTATAAAACTGGCTTCTATAAATTCGACCTAATTTCGTAGTGTAGACGTACCCCTAGTGTCTATAGGCCAGCCACTAGAGGGCAGCAGTTTGCCATTTTCCCATAGAAGGCTGTGGGTACAACTAGTTGGTACATTGTAATTTTGGGTCACAATCCTGCAATTCATTGTGAGCAGGAGAATGGCTACACCCACACAGAGCCCCACTGACTTCACAGGACTCCACACAGGCTCAGTGATCTGCTTACATGCCTCAAATTGCAGGATTTGGCATTGCAGAGATTGGCACATTTCATGGTCAAAAACTGAGCACCTGGAATTCACGGAATAAGATAATTATTTCAGTTTAAACAGCTACTAAACAAATACCTATCCAAGGCTTTAAATGCCCTAACATACCATTAACAATACAATTACATTGCAGAAGCACTGAAATGATCCATTCAACAGGAACTCAGCCAGTCAGCCACCTATAAAAACTCAGACCTCTCCAAAAACCCTACCAAACAGATTGCACAACAGAATGTTCTTCAGATGGGTTATAGCCTTAATTTCCAGTGTCTTTGCCTCCATTTATCTGTTAGACTGCAAACTCTGTATTGCACAGATGGGTGCTGTATAGCACCAAACACATTGTCAGTGCTTAATAAATGATTACCTAAATATGTAGAAAGATACAACAATTAAATGGGGTATTTTCTACCACTGAAGAATGATTAACATCTTTGACAGATGTGAATGTTGTGGTATGCTAGTAAAACATTTCATGGCAGATACACACACATAAATAATACCCAGTCAGACTACTAATTAGTTTTTTGAATGAAATTCATTAAAAAGACAACATTCCAACTTCCATATGGTTAATGCTATAATTCAAAACACTAGAATAGCTCTCTCTTGAGAAACTGCCTGTGGGCATTTTAAATTCCATAGACAAATGCTATTGTCTAAATGCACAGTAGGACCCCCAAAAAGAAAATGAGACCAATACATTTCAGTTCTTCTAGCATGAAAAAAATAAAGTAGAAGCCCCACCTCAATCTTTACACATACTGCAGAGGAACTTGTATCTGACTGGGAAACCACATCTATTGTAAGCACTGAGTAAATGAGTGATCTCTGAATGCTACCTGTACGTCAGAACTAGGTCATGGTTTTGTTTTTTCCATTTAGAAATAGTCCAGAGTGAAGTTTTTCATATTTTCATAATCCAGTAGCATCTAGAGGCCTCATCATGCTCAGGGTAGGAGACCCTCCCTTTTCCCGAACAGCTTCCACCCTAAATAGACAAGAGAGTAAGATGGAAAAACAAAGGGGGGAGGAGGGTAGGGGAGAGTTGAAGCAACAGCAAATTGACAGGTCACAGAGCTAGGAACAGAACCGCCTCCCAAGTCCCAGGACAGCACACTGTCCATTGGAACTCATGGCCTCACATGGTAAGGCTTTAAGCACACCGACTAAGGTGTGAATAGCAATGCACACCAGAGTGCTGCACTGTAACTCCCCGCATGTGGATGCTGTGGGTGTGAACTTAAAGGTCTCTAGTTCACACTAATGTAGTCCTCTGAACAGGACTACATTAGTGCAAATTAGGAATCTTGAAGTTCGTGCCTGCAGTGTCCATGTGCAGGTGTTACAGCGAAGCATTTTGGCGCACACTGCTCTTCACACACCCCATGCTCCCAACTGCAGGGCAACATACAAAAGCCTCTGGCTGCATGTAACCAAGATACATTAGTCAGGTGCTAACACAGTTTCTCTGGTTTTACTTAGATTTCAAGCTCTTTAGGGCAAGAATCCTCTTTTTATTAGAGGTTGCCTAGCCCAATGAGGCCCTGATCCCTACTTGAGGCCTCTAGATACTGTTACAATATTAAGAAGAAATAATAATTATAATGCTGCCTGCAGCAGTGAGTCTAGAGGTCTTAATCTCTGGCTGTGGCGAGGGAGCAAACAGACCACAGCCATAAAAAGGAGTAATTGTTATAGGAAAGGAAGACGGTGAAGTTAGGCAGAAGAGTGGTAAAGTGCTGCCATTAAGGGTAGACTTGGAAAGTGTGTAATTTGCTCAGTAACTGTTAACATTTTAAGATATTTGTTATATTTCATGGCCGGTAGCACTTTAAAAAATGGTTGAAAATATATGGTTAGATATAGGGATATTTGCCGTCAAACTAATTTTTGGTCTGACTCCCATGGAATTGAACCAAGGATGAATTTGTAGCACAGTTTACACCGAAAAATTACAACTAATCATAATAAAGAGCAGACTGCCAACAGTATTACTGATTTCTTCTAATGTGTGTCACCAGAAAGTTTACAATTGGTTATGCTCACCAGACGCCTAATTTATTTGTCTGGCCATCGACAGGCATCATCAGAGTCTAGGAAATCATTTTTAATACTTTGCAGACTATTTGTGAACATTAGTCAAACAGATCACAGTTTTCTCATTTATTCATTATTTGAATTTCTTCAGCAAACAGTCCTTTTTTTTGGCAGATCATTTGTGAATCATTTGTTGCAGATGTTCACAATTGGCAGATCCCTGCTGATTAGTTACAAAAGTCACATGGTATTGTGTATTCCCTGACTAGATGATTTTTGTAACTAAATACAGAATTTAATATTTTACGATTTTGTCAGATTTGAGCTTGGAATTTAGTTTAAAAAGCTTCAAGCTTTTTTGTAACACTTTTGCAGAAATCAAAAATACGTTTTAAGTGAAATTTAAATTTTTGAAAAAACTATTCATGGAAATGGTTATGCAGTATTCATCCAGCTGTAGACATAATAGACCTTTTCCAAGCCCATCAGTTGCTTGCCTCTCTCAAATGTATTTAAAGTTAGTCTGTGTCAATGTTAGTTGTACATAAAATAGATATTAGCGGTTCTACTCTGCTTTTCAAATTCACCCAAGAGTGTCATTGACTTGGCAGGTCACTTGAAATGTGCTGTTAAATCTATTTACATTTGCAACACTTTTAAATCATACACTGTACCTGTCAGCTAAGGTTTTCAATTTGGTGCTAGCAAAAAAGAATTGCTATTGACATGCCATCTGAAACACTGTATTGCTTCAGGATAAAGAATGTCAAAGGTTATCAGCTTAACTCCTTAGCTGGGATACCTGAGAGTGAGAAAACATATTACAAAAAAAAAGCTTGGTTGCCATAGAACCTGCAGATGCTTCCAAGGGGGAAAAACAACACACACACACACACCCCTACTGAACTTTGTTGGTGCGCACACCAAATAATTCCAGAATCATGCCTTCGTTAGTCAAGCACTTAAAAAAAACCTGATTAACAAGTAGGTTTTGTTTGTTCTCAACATGTTTTCCATTAGTCTTTGTAGATTTAATTCTGGACCTTAATTTTGTGCGACTTAAAAGCACATTAAATTTTACATCTGCTCAGCCTGTTTGTTGGAGATGTAAGAAGGGTGTCAAAGGACATTTAATTAAAGTCAAGTCTTAAGAACCAGAATAAATATTTAACCATTAAACCAATCAGTAAAAACACAGTTTACTGTGATTAGGGTAGACTGTACTTTAAAAAAAATCTTCCTGCTGAGCCACGAGAAAGGAGATGAAATTGATGCACCAATGTTTTTCCATCAGTCTGTAAAAGAATGCTTGCATCACAAGACAGCTACGTGCTTTTATGTTTAGCTGTGTACTCGTTTTGCGAACAGATTCATCTGTTAAACACTGAGCTGGCTCTTTGATACACAGATGGTCTAGTAGAAACTGTGCAAAACAGCTTCAGAGTCTACAAAAAACGACTTTAAAATCATATAGAGTCACAGTTAGGCATCCTTAAAAACAATGGCCTGTAGGCAGCATAACTATCTTTGAACAGGATACTGCGTTTTTGAGCCAGTCAAGAACAAGACATCTTTATGATTTTCTCAATCTTTCTGTGTTGTCAGTCAATATAAACCTACTGCAAGAGCCCTTGAAGACGGACAACAGAGCTCAAAGATGTCATGGGGGAAGCGCTGAGATGACAAAGTACTGACATGGATTCAATAACCAGTGACTGTGTCTCAGTGATCAAATGAAAACCTAGAAGAGCCTAACACATGGCCATGCTGAAGTCAGGATTTTCAGGATCATCAGTTATTTTCATTATTGTCATGTTGGTTTAAGATCTTGTCCTAGATAGCCTACCAATAGCCTACCAGCATTTTTTTTAAAAAGGCGCTCTCTGCTTTGGCAAATATTTGGGTAGCTCCAAATATGCTGCCTGTGACGCTGGCAGATGAGCTGCCAGCTCTTGCCAAGGGTGTGAGCATCAGCTGAGCACTGACCAATTCATAGCCTGAAACCAGACCAGCTTGCCTGTATGCAGGGCCGGCTCCAGGCACCAGCGAAAGAAGCAGGTGCTTGGGGCGGCACGTCCGGGTCTTCGGCGGCAGGTCCCTCAGTCCCTCTCCTTCACTTCGCTGCTTGGGGCGGCAAAAAAGCTGGAGCCGGCCTGCCTGTATGTTAGTATCTCTATTGTATCAACTGAGGCACAGAGATTAAGGGGTAGATTTCCAAAGGCACAGATGGCACTTGAGCATCTAATTCCCACTCTAATTCAATGGACATTAGGTGCCAAAATACTATTGGTGCCTTTGAAAAATCTACCTCAAAGTGACTTGCCCAACGTCACACAGGAAATGTGTGTTAGAGCCAGGAACTGCACCCCTCTTTAATCACGAGACCATCATTTCTGTCTGGTGCCAGGCAGTGGGGAAGAGGCACATAGTGTCAAAGGAGAGCACGCTTTAAAAAAAAATATTAAAAAAAAAAAAAAATCTGGTGCGTTTTAGACACAAAAGGTGAAATTCAGCTTTGATGGAAACAGACAAACCTGAATTTTCCCTGAATATCAATAAAAGTTTCCTGGACAACAAAGCTGTGAAATAATTTCCCAAAGGAAAGTGGGACAGTCCCATTACTTTCCAGAATGTAATAACTATAGAAGACACAGCACTAGAAAATATACTGTAGGGAACAATCCTGCACTGTCAAGGAGATGGACTGGATGTTCTAATAAATCTTCTTCATCTCTAACTTCCATGATTATTAGATTCCAGCCACCCTCCCAACAGAGGTTCTCTCTTAAGTTAACAGCTCCATATTTTTGCGCATACCCATTGCTCCCACTCAGCTGCTATAAATCTGTTCTGTTATAAACAGAATA
Source organism: Malaclemys terrapin pileata (assembly GCF_027887155.1). Taxonomy (NCBI): domain Eukaryota; kingdom Metazoa; phylum Chordata; order Testudines; family Emydidae; genus Malaclemys; species Malaclemys terrapin. The sequence continues at coordinate 178,047,303 of NC_071507.1, read as the reverse complement.
TACTTCTCTTCTACCTGTATGCCTCATACCCTAATTCACTCTCCACTGACTTTAAATGAAACATTATGACAATGCTACAAAAAAGAAAAGATTCATCTCAGGAAATTAGCAAAACTTTATTTGGGATTAAAATAAAATCTACATTTTATTTTTTTGTAAAGATTTGTTTTTCCCCCTTATTGTAAAGCGTTTTATTTAGTACAATTGCCATTAGCAGCCGAAGGAGTTCGGGGGGAGGGGGGGGAAAGAGGAGGGAGAATATAAGAATCAGCTCAGGAGTTTAAACAAATGTGGAAAACGGATTGTCTTCTTTGGTTTATTTATTTAGAGGAAGCATCCAATGGATTTTGTTTAGCATCTCTTGATGACTAAATTACAGTCATACATCAATTTTAAAGCCTCAGAAATGCAAATGTTAAAGGGTAGGAAGAAATCAGAACTCCCTCTGTGTGTGTGTGTGTGTGGTCTATTACACACACACACACACACACACACACACACACACACACACACACACACACAGAGAAAACCCCGATTAATATTTGTATATGTAGCAGATAATCACTAATGATAAATTATGGTGCTGGGCATTCATTGGTCTCAATGGGAAAAGTGTCAAGATAGAGACTGTATGCCCATTTTTGGATGGTAGCTATGTGAAAGGGTATGGATTCACTCAGGCAGATTTTCAAAAGAGCTCAGAATCCTACATGCTGAGCTCTGTTAAAAATCTGGTCAATATTTTGATGCCTATATGGGAGCGGAGCTCTTTTGGGAATATGGTCTCTAGTGTCAAATTCATCCCTGCACAGCACATGGCTACCACAACACATCCCATCTCAGCCCTTATGGGATTTAAGTAGGGCACAGGCTTTATACTGATTGCCTGCACAGGGCTGAATTTCACCCTTAATTTGAGTGTGAATTATATTGCTCATAAAGAGTGAGTGACAAATAGCAGTACACAGCCTTCCCCAAACAGCTCTGCCAATACTCCTCAGTCCTAATCTGCAATAGCCCAGTTAGTCTCTGAGCCAACAACTCCATGAAATTGTAATGTGATGTAATGTTACAAATACTGATCTGAGACCACCATCCTCACTTAACTTGTTTTAGAGATCCCTTGAAACAAAACCTGTTTCCAGTCTCTCTCTCTCACACACCCACACACACACACACACCAGCTTTGCTGAAATCCATGTCCAAACTTTTTTGATTAATAGATTTTGAGGTCAGTCAGACACAAGTTATTGAGCTCAATATGGGGGTAACTGTGAAAGTCTATGGACTCTGTAATGCAGGAAGCCTAACTACATAATCAAATGGTCCCTTCTGGGCTTAAACTCTATGCAGGGACCATTATGACCATCTAGTCCAGAGGTGGGCAAACTATGGCCCGGTGGGCACATCCGGCCCTCCAGACATTTTAATCCAGCCCTCAAGCTCCCACCAGGAAGCAGGAGCTGGGGCTCGCCCAGCTCCGGTGACCCAGCTGGGGAGCAGGATCGGGGTCTTTCCCCACTCCACACGTCCCCGCTCCAGCTCATATGCATAGGGGCAGCCAGGAGGTTCCTCACGCCACCACCACCCCAAGCGCCGCCCCCGTAGCTCCCATTGGCCGGGAACCACAGCCAATGGGAGCTGCAGGGGCGGCACCTGTGCACAGGGCAGTGTGCAGAGCTGCCTGGCTGCGCCTCCGCATAGGAGCCGGAGCGGTGGGGGACATGCTGCTGTTTCTGGGAGCTGCTTGAGGTAAGCACTGCCCGGAGCCTGCACCTTTGCCCCTCTCCCATGCCCCAACCCCCTGCCCCAGTCCTGATCCCCCTCCTACCTGCCAAACCCCTTGGTCCCAGCCCGGAGCACCCTCCTGCACCCCCAACTCATCCCCAGCCCCACCCCAGAGCCCGCACCCCCAGCCAGAGCCCTCATGCACCCCAACCCCCAATTTCATGAGCATTCATGGCCTGCCATACAATTTCCATACCCAGATGTGGTCCTTGGGCCAAAAAGTTTGCCCACCCCTGATCCAGTCTGACCTCTTTGGTGCCCTTTCTAAGTTTGTATCGCATCATTCACATAGCTAAGGAAAGGTGTTGTACCACCCCCTACGTGTGTAAGAACACACTTCTGAAAGCAGTAAATGTATGGTGAGGCAAGCTAGTCTACCACCAAAAACAGAAGTAGGATTATCCAGTAATAAAGAAGTCAGTATAATTATGGTGGTTTAAGTATTTACAAGATTGTTTAATTATTTTCTGTGGAGGAAAAAAAAAAGCAACAAGGAGAGAAACTGTATGTGTTTGACTTCAACAACCAACACCGTTTCCTTCTGTTCCAAATGACTAAGAAATGCTACACACCTATGTTGCTGCTGCAGATAGGAGAACAACAGATCTGTATCGAGTCTCCCAACAGCAGACAGTGCAAGTAAGCAAACACATAGGAAACAATGTCAAGTTGGAAAAGTAAATGAGGGGGAAAGCATCCATCGTTATGTAACATTTCGTATAGAGGATTAATTGGGATAGACTGAGAAGGATCAAGTGAATGTGTGAGAGCTACAGTTTTAATTGAGAAGACTTTCTCCAGGGAAGAGAACTAAGCTAAAACCATCTGTCCAGTTTCAGTGTTTGGTTTGCTAAGGAAATGATTAAAACATTTGGGGATTAAAATCAAAACTGGGAATCAAGAAGGAAGCCTGGACAAAAATGATATTTTGGTTTTGATTTCAACACAGTCATTTGAAGTTGGGGTGGGAGGGGAAAAGTTTAAAAACACGTTTCCCACCCACACGCTCACCTCCAATGGAGACCATGACCAGCCACCGAGGGTATGTCTACACTGCAAGAAAACACCCAAGCCTGTCCTGTGTGAGCTGACTCGGGCTCACAGGACTTGGGCTGCCGGGATCTAAAATTGCAGTGTAGATGTTCTGGCTTAGGCTAGAGCATGGGTTCTGGGACCCCAAAAGGGCGAAGTATCCCAGAGCCTGCACGCCAGCCTGAGCTCGAATGTCTACACTGCAATATAGAGCCTGCACCGCAGCCTGAGCCCCGCGAGCCAGAGTCAGCTGCCGGGGGCTAGCTGCAGGGGTTTGCTTGCAGCATAGACAGCCTGAGACACTGAGTGACAACATTAACACAGGAGGGGCATTGTTGAACAAAACATCTGGGTCAGCCAAAGTGGCCAAAGTGAAACAAGGAAGGAGATGAAACACTAATGAGAAAGGCTGGTGAGGTCAACAATAACTTCATACAGATGGGACTTGGAAGGGCTGGATGTCAGATACTGCAGTGAGGGGGATGCTGTACAGATACTGCTGTAACCACGGTCATGGTGGAGGAGAGAAAACGATCACATTGGCCTTCTCAGGGCATTTGATAAAATACCAAGTGAATTTTCAATGCTTCGCAAAACCGAATACTACACAACTAATACTAATAGCTCTGTGCTAATCATAGAATCCTAGAGCAGTAGGGCTGCCAAGGACCTCAGGCGACCATCTAGTCCAGCCCCCTGTGCTGAGGAAGGCTGAAGTACATGAATTATACCTAGTGGAAATATTAATTAAATGCCATAATGAACTGAGGAAATAATGAACTTCAGGGGGGAAAAAGAGGGGTTACACATAATCCCCCTGGTTAATTCACTCCCTACATTGTTTTTATTCTACAATCTCCATCTATTCCACATGAGAGGGTGCAAGAAGTTTGCCTTGCCCATCAGTGGCATAAAAGGAGAGAAGGGACATGGCAGAGCATTCCTGGGATAGGGCAGGGCAGCGCTCCAGACTGCCCACAATGCCTCAGTCCTACAGTGCTTAAAGTTAAGCTAGAGCTGCACAGGAGCTGCTCTAGCTTATTCCAGCCCTGGGCAGCTGAGGATTAGGTTGCTGCAACTGGTTCCCAGCACCCCTGTGCCTGAGCCAGGCTTTCTGGGGTAGGGAGTCAGGCTCCCTCAGGTGGGAGTAGAGAATCTGCCCCTACGCCTTTTGGGGGTGGGAGGAGGGGGGGAGACTCCTTACAGCTAAAAACCATTGGTTACTTATTGTGCAGGCACGAGGCTGTTTGCCAAGGGGCTGCCTAGGTTAACCACTCACAACAGTATTCATGTAGATTTGTATAAAAGGTAGCTACAGGGACAATTATAAGACACTTCAGAACATCTTCATTACAACTACTGCAATTGTACTGTACAGCATTCACGTCACACTCTCCGTCAGTACCCGGCCCAAGTCGGGGAAGCTAGTGATCCAACCAGCAGACCAAATTCAGTGATGAATCCTATTCACGTGCTGCCTGAGGCACGTTTTACATAGGTGGGGGGTATCCTCAGCCTCCCCTGGTACTGCTGCTGCCGGACGCCTGGTTTGCGGTTTGGCAGGAGAAGATTTTGCTTTATTATGCCCCATGCAGATTCCAGGGCAGCTGAGGAGGCAGTATGTGCTATTCAGCTTCCTGGATTCATCATTAATCTCCCTGGACTCCAGAGAGATTATTGATGAACCCAGGAAGCTGAGTTGCAGATACCACCTGCTCAGCCCACCCAGAACCTGCATGGGATATATCAAAAGCGCAGGTTCCTCTTTGTGAAGAGACACGGTGCAGCTTGAGGTCTGGGGAGGAGATGGGAAGCGCGGTACGGCTGGCCCGGGGCTCCTCTGGCCAAGGGTGGGGGCACTCTGGGGTCCAGCTGCGGGGAGGAGGGGGTCTCAGGGCTTCAGCTGGGTGGGGGGGGCGGCATGGGCGGAAGGGGAAGAGCCAGGGAATAGCCTCCCCGAAAGGGGGCTCCACCTGCCGCCCATGCATTGCAGATATGCTAAGACGACTCATTGCTGGGTAACAACAATGATAACAGCTGATAATTCGCAGACTCTAGAGGGTTTTTCTCTTTGTAGTTCGGGGAAAATGTTTTCTGATTTGTGCTGCGCGGTTTGGAAAGAATTCTGATCCCCCTTGGCCTAGAGGTACCTGCCTACCCAGGGCTATGATGGAAAATGTCCTGCCTGCCTAGATTTCTATATTGAAATTCTGGCCTGTTTTACATGGGATGAAGGCGCAGAAAACCTCCTCTCTAGCACACCAATGTAGGAGATGGGCAGGAAACAGACCCATCTGCCACACCTTTCAGCGCTAGACTGGGAGCCTGGCTGTTCTGCCACTGCCTCAAGCAGGCATGGTCAAGTAGATTGATGGTGCAGCCAGGGTCCCAGCTTCCCACCACAGCCATTCCTTTGTGAAACGGAAAAAAAGCTCTACAAAGTGCTTTGTCCATCCCTGAGCTGTTCTGTCTTGAACAGGGCAGGATAGTTCTGTAACCCGTGTCTGGCCACTATCATTTCCCAACCCCCCCCCCCCCACACACACACACACACACCTGAGTTTTGTGAACTAGTTACATGCCAATTTAGTGACTGTTTGGAAATTTGAATTGAAATTGAAACATTAATACACACTTTAAAAGCATATACAGTGTATGATAAAATACGTGTATCTGAAAAAGTAGAATAGATTTGAAAAGTATGAACCTAGACTAGCTTCCTTACACAGCTGTTGTTTTTTATGACAATGTCAGTGCATTCATTTGGGTGATGTTGGCCAACCTAATAATTTCAAATGATGATTTGTTAGCAAAGTCTAAATGAGCTCTCCCCGACAGCTAGTGATGGGCTGGGGGGAAAGGCTTCAGGACCAGAATGTATTTACATTCTCCCCTAATCTACCTAGGTATCCAGCAAACATAACTGTGTTGCCAGTAGCGTAGCTAGTGGGGTGCAGGGGAAGCAGCCGCTTCCCCTCAGCACGTTTTCAAAAAGCGGCGCGCCTGCCGGCCGGCGCTAACCTCCTGCAGGCAAGGGGGGGCAGCACGGCCAGAGGCGCCATGGGGAGGGGGCAGCACAACCGGAGGAGCGGGGGGGGGGGGGGCGCAGTCTGGAAACATTCATCTCTTTCCTCATCAACAGCCACTCATCCACTTCATCTTTCCCTCCCTTCATTTCTAACAATATTTTTTTATTTTTTTACCCCATTCCTTGATTTAAAGTTATTGAATGGAAAGCAAGTCTGTGCCACTCACCCCAAATACAGCATTCAACGAGGAAAGTTCAGATAAAAACAAACTCTTCGTAAAAATATAGATTGCAGAAGGGGACCATTGAACAAGGATCTCCATGTCACCTAAATAGGATTAGGGATATTGCTTCTGTTTGCTATGTTATAAATGCTACTCAAGACTAGAGCTAGAATAGCCTAAGATTACATTTTGCCAGAGTTATTTGATGGGGGGAATAGTAGAAAAGAGAACAAAGATAAAATAGCTCTAACTTTAATATGTTTTTACAAGTTTCTATTACTTTTGTTAGAGCACTTTGTTTTCTGAAGATAACAAAAGAACCTCAGCCTCTGAAAAAACCCCTAGCCAGATTGTTAGGTCTGATTGCAGGGAGCACATAAGCAAAACCAAAACTCTGGTGTACTTCCAGTGAGAAGTGAACAGATGTCTATAAAGGCTTTATGTCAGAACTCAGAATAAGACTGTTTCTTTGGTCCTGAGGCACAAGGACTAAGTGAAACATTCCTTCCATCTTACTGACACTTCTTCAGGAGCAGATGCTTCCCTTTTGTACCTATTATGTTTGCTTTAAAATATCCTATTTGAGCCTACAGGACAGTTTAAATTGAACTGGACTAAGAGCGGAGGGATTTGGTATACCCCAAACCAAAAGGAACCCAATGTCTTCACCAAGAGAAAATGAAACTTAAACAGTAAGAGAACAGGGGTCAGATCCTGACACTACCATCCCTATAGCAGAAGTCGATGCATACATAGTTATCTTGATTGATTATTTTAATTCACTAACTCCAGCTTCTGAATATAGCTTCAGGCTATAGCTTCTGAAAAACCTATACATTCAGCCGGGCCTCCGTGGGAGTGTACTGTCAGATAGGAAAAGGACACTTCCTTTGGGGTAGCAGCCTAGACTGTGGCACCACATCACCAGTGAGTTACTGATTTGAACCAGGCAAGAAAATTCACCCCCAAGAACCTCAAAGCAGCGCTCGTTTGTCCAGGATTGAAGGAATCTACCAAGCAATGGAAACAAGACTTTGAGGCACCAATTTGTGTGCCGTACTGGACCATTATGGCTGTGCACTGGTTCCACTGCAGGCGCTACAGCACAGGCAATTTCATTTAAGCAGCCCTATTGGATAAGTAAAAACAACGGAGCTAGGGAAAGCCTAACACAGGCTCCTAGTCCAACACTTCACTTTCTCTTGCTTGCTACAGCTGTAGTCCCCCTAGGGTGACCAGACAGCAAGTGTGAAAAATCAGGACGGGGGCGGGGGGGGGTAAATAGGAGCCCATATAAGAAAAGGACCCCAAAAATCGGGACTGTCCCTATAAAATCGGGACATCTGGTCACCCTAAGTCCCCGACCTTGAGGGACCTATTTTGAATCTTTGTTGAAAACAATGATGTGTACATGGCACCCACAGTGCTGAATGCCGGTCCAAGGGAAGGATCCAGAAAAGTACATCCATTGCCTAGCAAGAGTATTAATAAAATGATTGCACGGGTTTGTTGCTAGTCAGGTTATATCAGAAAAAGTTGAAAGCTTGAATCAGCCATGGCACAGAAGTTAATACAAACATTCCAGTCTGATGTCAGACCATCTAAATATGTATTGACATACTGCCCACTTTCAAACGCTGTACTAGACAAATTAGATCTTCTCTTCAGGCTAGAGGGACTTCATGACTCTGAAATATGTTACATTGTTATCCTCACTTGTTGCTAGGCTGACCAGACAGCAAGTGTGAAAAATCGGGACATGGGGAGGGGGGTTGGGGGGTTAATAGAAGCCTATATAAGAAAAAGCCCTAAATATCAGGACTGTCCCTAAATGGGACATCTGGTCACCCTACTTGTTGCAGGTGTTTGATCCAGAGACAAAAAATAGTTCACATCTTATTTCTATGCAATGCACATTTGAGGGTTTTAGAATTTGTACAGACATTTGCAGTAAAGATTCAACAATTGGTGAGACCAGAAATAGAAGAGCTCTGAATTTGTTCACACAAACCAACAGTATTATGAGACACACATTTTAATGTTCTAAACCAGATACCTCCTTTAAGAGAGGCACTTAGAAGAAAGATACCTTATAGATCACCAAAATAGCTAGATAGGCAGGCTACACAGTTTCCCTCCCTCTAAAAATGTTTCTGCGTTGTCAAGGATTATGACTACTTTAGCTTTGGTGTCAAATGCTCTGCCATAGGCTTTTATCCCACACTCTTTGGTTTACCAGCCTTCTGACAAGACATAAAATATCCATTCTCACAAGTGTTGGTTGCAAATCAAGAGGTTGCTAACCTGAGAAGCAGAGGGAAGAGACACTAAGAGAAGATAAATGAACTTCAGCATATGGGAAATCCACATTAGCTATCTCAAGACAGAAAGTGTCAGAGACACACAAAAGTAAAGATTAAGAACAAAGACAATGCAACATCGAGGAAGGAAACAGAAAAAACTGTGGTCAAAAGCCTATCATGAGGTGATACCCTGGTCTGCCTGAGTATTGGCAACTATAAGTGGACCCTAGCCCAAACATCTGGCTCAGCTCTTCCTGCTGTGATCACCCAAGAATCACTTCCTATCCCACTAGCCTCTCCCTTTCCCCCTACACTTATTTAATAACAAATAATAATACCACCTAGCTCTTATATAGTGTTTCCCCATCAGTAGATCTCAAAACACTTAACAAAGGAGGCAATTATTATCACCCCCATTGAGAAAAATGAGGCACAGAGAAAGAAGTGACTTGCCCAAGGTCACCCGGCAGGCCAGTCAGGAATAGAACCCAGGTCTGCTGAGTTCCAGTCCAGTGCTATTTAAAGTGTCTGTGTTAAGTTTAAGAGGAAGGCCCTAAAGCATCATCCCAAAACACCACAGGTTTTTCATAGATTCATAGATTATAGGACTGGAAGGGACCTCGAGAGGTCATCAAGTCCAGTCCCCTGCCCGCATGGCAGGACCAAATACTGTCTAGACCATCCCTGATAGACATTTATCTAACCTACTCTTAAATATCTCCAGAGATGGAGATTCCACAACCTCCCTAGGCAATTTGTTCCAGTGTTTAACCACCCTGACAGTTAGGAACTTTTTCCTAATGTCCAACCTAGACCTCCCTTGCTGCAGTTTAAACCCATTGTTTCTGGTTCTATCCTTAAAGGCTAAGGTGAACAAGTTTTCTCCCTCCTCCTTATGACACCCTTTTAGATACCTGAAAACTGATATCATGTCCCCTCTCAGTCTTCTCTTTTCCAAACTAAACAAACCCAATTCTTTCAGCCTTCCTTCATAGGTCATGTTCTCAAGACCTTTAATCATTCTTGTTGCTCTTCTTTGGACCCTTTCCAATTTCTCCACATCTTTTTTAAAATGCGGCGCCCAGAACTGGACACAATACTCCAGCTGAGGCCTAACCAGAGCAGAGTAGAGCGGAAGAATGACTTCTCGTGTCTTGCTCACAACACACCTGTTAATACATCCCAGAATCGTGTTTGCTTTTTTTGCAACAGCATCACACTGTTGACTCATATTTAGCTTGTGGTCCACTATAACCCCTAGATCCCTTTCTGCCGTACTCCTTCCTAGACAGTCTTTTCCCATTCTGTATGTGTGAAACTGATTTTTCCTTCCTAAGTGGAGCACTTTGCATTTGTCTTTGTTAAACTTCATCCTGTTTAACTCAGACCATTTCTCCAATTTGTCCAGATCATTTTGAATTATGACCCTGTCCTCCAAAGTAGTTGCAATCCCTCCCAGTTTGGTATCATCCGCAAACTTAATAAGCGTACTTTCTATGCCAATATCTAAGTCGTTGATGAAGATATTGAACAGAGCCGGTCCCAAAACAGACCCCTGCGGTACCCCACTCGTTACGCCTTTCCAGCAGGATTGGGAACCATTAATAACAACTCTCTGAGTACGGTTATCCAGCCAGTTATGCACCCACCTTATAGTAGCCCCATCTAAATTGTATTTGCCTAGTTTATCGATAAGAATATCACACGAGACCGTATCAAATGCCTTACTAAAGTCTAGGTATACCACATCCACCGCTTCACCCTTGTCCACAAGGCTCGTTATCCTATCAAAGAAAGCTATCAGATTGGTTTGACAGGATTTGTTCTTCACAAATCCATGCTGGCTGTTCCCTATCACCTTACCACCTTCCAAGTGTTTGCAGATGATTTCCTTAATTACTTGCTCCATTATCTTCCCTGGCACAGAAGTTAAACTAACTGGTCTGTAGTTTCCTGGGTCGTTTTTATTTCCCTTTTTATAGATGGGCACTATATTTGCCCTTTTCCAGTCTTCTGGAATCTCTCCCGTCTCCCATGACTTTCCAAAGATAATAGCTAGAGGCTCAGATACCTCCTCTATTAGCTCCTTGAGTATTCTAGGATGCATTTCATCAGGCCCGGGTGACTTGCAGGCATCTAACTTTTCTAAGTGATTTTTAACTTGTTCTTCTTTTATTTTATCCGCTAAACCTACCCCCTTCCCATTAGTATTCACTATGTTAGGCATTCCTTCAGACTTCTCGGTGAAGACCGAAACAAAGAAGTCATTAAGCATCTCTGCCATTTCCAAGTTTCCTGTTACTGTTTCTCCCTCTTCACTAAGCAGTGGGCCTACCCTGTCTTTGGTCTTCCTCTTGCTTCTAATGTATTGATAAAAAGTCTTCTTGTTTCCTTTTATTCCCGTAGCTAGTTTGAGCTCATTTTGTGCCTTTGCTTTTCTAATCTTGCCCCTGCATTCCTGTGTTGTTTGCCTATATTCATCCTTTGTAATCTGTCCTAGTTTCCATTTTTTATATGACTCCTTTTTATTTTTTAGATCGTGCAAGATCTCGTGGTTAAGCCAAGGTGGTCTTTTGCCACATTTTCTATCTTTCCTAACCAGCGGAATAGCTTGCTTTTGGGCCCTTAATAGTGTCCCTTTGAAAAACTGCCAACTCTCCTCAGTTGTTTTTCCCCACAGTCTTGATTCCCATGGGACCTTACCTATCAGCTCTCTGAGCTTCCCAAAATCTGCCTTCCTGAAATCCATTGTCTCTATTTTGCTGTTCTCCCTTCTACCCTTCCTTAGAATTGCAACCTCTATGATTTCATGATCACTTTCACCCAGGCTGCCTTCTACTTTCACATTCTCAACGAGTTCCTCCCTATTTGTTAAAATCAAGTCTAGAACAGCTTCCCCCCTAGTAGCTTTTTCAACCTTCTGAAATAAAAAGTTGTCTCCAATGCAGTCCAAGAATTTGTTGGATAGTCTGTGCCCTGCTGTGTTATTTTCCCAACATATATCCAGATAGTTGAAGTCCCCCATCACCACCAAATCTTGGGCTTTGGATGATTTTGTTAGTTGCTTGAAAAAAGCCTCATCCACCTCTTCCACCTGGTTAGGTGGCCTGTAGTAGACTCCTAGCATGACATCTCCCTTGTTTTTTGCCCCTTTTAGCCTAACCCAGAGACTCTCAACACTTCCGTCTCCTATGTCCATCTCTACCTCAGTCCAAGTGTGTACATTTTTAATATATAAGGCAACACCTCCTCCCTTTTTCCCCTGTCTATCCTTCCTGAGCAAGCTGTACCCATCCACACCAACATTCCAATCATGTGTATTATCCCACCAAGTTTCAGTGATGCCAACAATGTCATAGTTGTATTTACTTATTAGCACTTCCAGTTCTTCCTGCTTATTCCCCATACTTCTCGCATTTGTATATAGGCATCTAAGATACTGGTTTGATCTTTCCTGCCAGTTTTGTCCTGACTCTCCTTTCTCTCTGCCAATATAGCCCACACTCCCTCTCGTTTCCGACCCATCTCCCCGGTCTCCATGTTCCCCACTTACCTGTGGGCTTTGCTCACCTGTCCCCGTCGAACCTAGTTTAAAGCCCTCCTCACTAAGTTAGCCAGTCTGTGTCCGAATAGGGTCTTTCCTCTCCTCGAAAGGTGAACGCCATCTCTGCCTAGCAGTCCTTCCTCGAATAGCATCCCGTGGTCTAGGAAGCCAAAGCCCTCCTGGCGACACCATCTTCGCAGCCAGGCATTTACCTCCATGATGCATCTGTCTCTGCCCGGGCCCCTACCTTTGACAGGAAGAATCGAAGAGAATACCACCTGCGCTCCAAACTCCTTCACCCGTACTCCCAGAGCCCTGTAGTCACTCTTGATCCGCTCAGTGTCACACCGCGCAGTATCATTTGTGCCCACATGGATGAGTAGCATGGGGTAGTAGTCAGAGGGCTGGATAATCCTCGACAATGCCTCCATAACGTCTCGGATACGGGCCCCCGGCAGGCAGCATACCTCCCGAGATGAAATGTCAGGGCGACAGATGGGCGCCTCCGTCCCCCTCAGCAGAGAGTCTCCGACCACCACTACCCTACGTTTCCTATTCGCAGTGGTGGCAGCAGACTCTCCAGCCTTAGGGGTACGAGGCTTCTCCTCCTTTACTGTAGGGAGTGATTCCTTCTTTCCTGTATCAAGAAGAGCATAACGGTTACCTATAACCACGGCAGGAGGGTTCGGAGCAAGGGTGGAGCACTGCCTGCTGCCAGAAGTAACCAGCTGCCAGTGTCCACCCTGAGCCATCCCCTCCTCCACCAGTGGTGTATCAGCAGTCCTGTGTACTGGGACAGCTACCTCAGCTGTCTCCACATGGACACTGTCGAGGAATTGCTCGTGGATTCAGATGCTCCTCAACCTAGCCACCTCCTCCTGTAGCTCTCCCACCTGCTGCCTGAGAGATTCCATCAGCAGGCACCTCTCACATTGGATGGTCTCCGCAGCCTGGATATCAGTAAGTGGAAATTGCAAGTTACAGTCTTTGCAAAACCACACCAGGATCTGGGTAGAGGCATCCATGCTCAGGAGCTCTGTCTGGCTACAGGCACAGGTGGAGGAGACAGTAGCAGTGCTGGCACAGGTGTTGCGGGTCTTCCTAACCATCGTAAGCCTCCCTCTGTCAAACTCCCATCTGCAGCCCCCTGTCAGCTGAAAGGGTTGTTTAAGCAAAAAGTTATGAAAAAAAGATCAAAAAGGTGAAATCCTATATCCTTGAAGTCAATGGAAGTTTTTCCATTGACTTCAGTGGAGCCTGAATTTCACCCCTAATTCCAGCCCTGATGCTAGGGAAGAGGGAGTTGATCTCTGGATGTTAGGCACAGAGCCACAGACATGGCATCTGTGTGCCCCAGCAGCCCATGTTTTACAAACTTGCTTTCTCTCAACATTTCATGTCTCAGAATAACCACTGTCTAAACTACGTGGGGATGGGGTTTGCACCTGGTGTCTCCTAGAAATGCTTAAAAGGTTAGTCATATTTGAACATTTCAATGAGTTACCGCTCTGTGGTAAAATGTTTGGGAGGTGCTAATTGTTCAGGAGTCTCTAGAGGCCCACTTATAAAATAGTTCATTGAAACTTTTTCATTTAGCTCTAGGTAATACTTTCCAGAGTAATTATGTGACATAGGCATTTAAGTACCCTTGATTTTCAATGGGAATTAGGCACCTAAGTCATTTAGGGACTTTTGAAAATGTTACCCCTAGTCTTTGAATTCACACACCTGATTTTCAAATGTTCAGCTCTATTTTGTGTGGGTTATATTCCCCCTAGAATCTTCATCCAACTGCACAGAACTGCTTAAGAACTCTCAAAGTATAGCCTAGAACTCTCCTTCAGTTCTTCTAAAGACCTGAGCAGGAAGCTGCAAGTTACTTTCCCCAACCATTACAGTCCCCTGCTGGAAATATCCTTTACCAAACAGTATTTTGAAAAAAAAAAAAAAAGGGGGGGGGGAGGGGAACTACATTAAAAATTCAGCACTTAGTGTTCCATTTCACACAAATGTCTGTTTATTATTAAGCTTACGCGACTGATTCACAACTGAAATGGAGTGCCTCTCACATCTTGCTGTCAGGCTAACTATAAGATACCAGGACACTTGAAAGTCAAAAATGTAGGTGATCCTGAGTACCAGAGATGCAGTGTCATCATACAGTGCAATAATAGCATTCAGTCAATCAAGGTCTTTTATTTTTGGAGCTGCCCCACATGAATGTGACATTCATTAGCTCAAACCTGCATCATGCTATGGCAATTCAAAAACAAAAAAACAAACAAACAGTCTCCAGGGAGAGTATTAAAAATTGCATGAAAGAGCTTTTCCCCTCTGGCAGCTCTTTTCAAGGTCAGAAAGCCTTGCTCTTCTTTTTTCTGCTGACATGGAAACATTTGGAGAGATGTGACAAGGTGACCCACACAGAATCCAGGTTCTTTGATTCTTAAAAACTTTCATCTTCTCTCAGCATTTGTAATGTGTTTTTCTCTAATTTAACAGTGATCAAATGAAGTTATCCACAGCGTATGCTCTGACATGCCTGATCTAGAACACATCTGAAGAAAACCACTCAGTCAGGGGCAAACCAGTTCAGAGACTGCAAAATACGAACTGCCCCCAACCTTCGCCAAACCAGAAAAGAAACCTTTCTGAAATTTGAAACATTTGGTTAAATTTCCCTTCCGCTCATTTTTTTTTTACTTGCCTCTTTGCTTTTGTTAATTATTTCCATTTATTTACAGAGTCTCCTATTACACCTTACCCTAATTAAAAACAAATATTTACCCAAAACAGGTCTCTCTAAAAGATCTCAAGTCAACTCCACCCTTCGTGCAATTCCATTCACTTCAGTGGAGTCACAGCTGAGATGATCTGGCCCTGAATAATTAAAGGAAAACTCCAATGTTTGCCACACAAATACTGTCTGGGTAGATAAATATCCCAATACACACTGTGTGATATACACATACACTCACTGTCTGCAAACCCTCCAAATCACATCTCTGCCTTACTCTGTTAGCATTTCCCTGCATGTGGTTCTGACCACAGCCCTGTGCCTGACATAGCTTCTGGAAAAGGATCCCTCTACTCCACATTTTTTAACCACGCACCTTGTCCCAAGGCCTGTTTATTAAATCTCTGGTCAGTGATTCAGTTCATCTCAAAGGTGTTGGTATTCATTATCATGTCATAGGGAGATTATGTCACAAAGTACTCCTTGATCAAGTGCACTGTCTGGGGGGGAAATGAAACAGTCTCTCTCTCCCTGTGAACATCCCCCTAGCTCTGGAAGTATCCCCCACCTAAGTGGCCCCAAATCCAGCATTTAACATTTTGAACTACACAACTTTTAAAGACATTTTTTTAAAATAAAATCTCACCATATGATTAAGCTCATCAGCCAAAAGTTACACAATAGCCAAGGGTAAAATCTTCCAAAGTACTGAAGTGACTTGAATACTCAGGAACCTAAATCTCATTGGAAGTCAATGGGACATGGGTAGCTTGCAACATCTAAATACCTTTAAAAATCTGGGCCTTGGGAACCTAAATTCCACTGACTTTCAATGAGACTTGGGTTCCTAAGTGACTTAGGCCTGGTCTACACTACAAGTTTAGGTCGACTTTAGCAGCGTTAAATCGAATTAAGCCTGGACACGTTCACACGACGAAGCCCTTTCTTTCGACTTAAGGGGCCCTTTAAACCAGTTTCTTTACTCCACCTCCGACGAGGGGATTAGCACTAAAATCGGCCTTAGCGGGTCAGAATTGGAGTAGTGTGGACGGAATTCGACGTTATTGGCCTCCAGGAGCTGTCCCACAGTGCTTCATTGTGACCGCTCTGGACAGCGCTCTCAACTCAGATGCACTGACCAGGTAGACAGGAAAAGCCCCTCGAACATTTGAATTTCATTTCCTGTTTGCCCAGTGTGGAGAGCACAGGTGACCACGCAGAGCTCATCAGCACAGGTAACCGTGATGGAGTCCCAGGATCGCAAAAGAGCTCCAGCATGGACCAAACGGGAGGTATGGGATCTGCTCGCCATATGGGGAGATGAATCAGTGCTAGCTGAACTCCGTAGCAGTAAACGAAATGGCAAAATATTAGAAAAGGTCTCCAAGGCCATGAAGGACAGAGGCCATAACAGGGATGCACAGAAGTGCCGCGTGAAAATTAAGGAGCTAAGGCAAGCCTACCACAAAGCCAGAGAGGCAAACGGAAGGTCCGGGGCAGAGCCGCAAACATGCCGCTTCTACGCGGAGCTGCATGCCATGCTAGGGGGTGTAGCCACCACTACCCCAACCCTCTGCTATGACTCCGTCACTGGAGAAAAACACAGGGAAGAGGGTTCGGGGAAGATGAGGATGAAGATAATGAAGATAGCTCACAGCAGCAAGGAAGCGGGGAAACCGGTTTCCCCAACAGCCAGGATATGTTTATCACCCTGGACCTGGAGCCAGTAACCCCCGAACTCACCCAAGGCGTGCTCCCAGACACTGAGGGCACACAAGGGACCTCTGGTGAGTGTACCTTTGTAAATATTACACATGGTTTAAAAGCAAGCGTGTTTAATGATTAATGATTAATTTGCCCTGGCAATCGCGGCCAGTACAGCTACTGGAAAAGTCTGTTAACGTGTATGGGGATGGAGCGGAAATCCTCCCGGGACATCTCCAGAAAGCTCTCCTTCATGTACTCCCAAAGCCTTTGCAAAAGGTTTCTGGGGAGGGCTGCCTTATCCCGTCCACTATGGTAGGACACTTTACCACGCCAGGCCAGTAGCACGTAGTCTGGAATCATTGCATAACAAAGCATGGCAGCGTATGGTCCCGGTGTTTGCTGGCATGCAGACAACATCCATTCCTTATCGCTCTTTGTTATCCTCAGGAGAGTGATATCATTCACTGGTTGAAATGGGGTGATTTTATTAAGGGGACATTCAGAGGTGCCCGTTCCTGCTCGGCTGAACAGAAATGTTCCCCGCTGTTAGCCACGCGGTGCGGGGGAGGGGTGAAGTGATTATCCCAGAGAATTGGGTGTGGGAGGGGAGGGGGGTTAGTTGGGTTTGTGCTGCATGTTAACCTGGAAACCGCAGCCCCTCCTTTTACATTGCAAACCCATTTTAAATGGCCAACCCAAAGGGTGCTTGGTATGGGAAATGAGGGCGCTGCTGTTTGAAACCATTCCCACATGTTAAGAAGGTTAAAGAAGCCAAAAGACTGTGGCTTAGCATGACTGCCTGCAAGCCGAATTCTGTTGCCTGGCACTGTGTGAGTGATCTCTCACACCAAATCGGCAGGCCCTCAATATAAGAGGAAAAATGCGACCTTGTAACAAAAGCACATGTGCTGTGTAATGTGAACAGCAAAATTTAACGTGAAAGAGTGTATCCATTGTTCTCTAAAGTGTGTCTTTAACCACCTCTCCCTTCTCCTCCACCAGCTGCAAATGTTTCTCCTTCACAGAGGCTAGTGAAGATTAGGAGAAAACAGCGGACTCGGGATGACATGTTCACGGAGCTCCAGATGTCCTCCCACGCTGAAAGAGCACAGCAGAATGCGTGGAGGCAGTCAATGTCAGACTACAGAAAAGCACAGTATGAACAAGAGGAGAGGTGGTGGGCTGAATCGCGGGCTGAAGAGAGCAAGTGGCGGGCTGAAGATGATAGGTGGCGTCAGCTTGTAGACAGAAGGCAAGAGTGATGCTCCGGCTGCTGGAGCATCAAACTGATATGCTCCAGCGTATGGTTGAGCTGCAGGAAAGGCAGCAGGAGCAGAGACAGGTAACCCAGGTAAAAAGGCACGAATCGATTGTCTGCCGTTGCTCTGACAGAGGGGGAGGCGCCTGACAACATGTACCCAGAATCCCCCGCGACACTGTTTTGCATCATTCAGGCATTGGGATCTCAACCCAGAATTCCAATGGGCAGCGGAGACTGCAGGAACTGTGGGATAGCTACCCACGGTGCAATGCTCCGGAAGTCGATGCTAGCCTGGGTACTGTGGACGCGGTCCGCCGAATTCATGCATTTAGAGCATTTTATGCGGGGGGACACACAATCGGCTGTATACAACCAATTTCTATAAAACCAGCTTCTATAAATTTGACCTAATTTCGTAGTGTAGACATACCCTTAGTCACTTTTGAAAATAGCACTTAGACTCTTAAGTCGCTTAGGCCCTTTTGAAAATGTTACTCAAAATGAAAAAAGGGGAAGAAGGGCGAGGGGTAAGGGGGGGAAAAGGTGCTGCTATTTGAAAGTCTCATAACTCATCAATGTCTGTCTGTCATTTCCCTAATCTTATTCCCAAAAGAAGAGAATAACAAACAGATTGTCTCTTGTTGTTTTCCTTTGGTCTGCGTCACATTCAGCAGTGCAATCCAGACCAGTGAGGGGCTATGTCACTGCCTGCCCCACAACCTTGGGTGTCTCACAATGCTTTGCTGTTGTAGCTCCCAAACAGCCTAACAGCATGCAGGTCACGCCCTGAGTGTCTGTGTAGAGCTACAGCCCTGGTCCAGCAGCTCTGACCCAGCAGCCTGTCTGTAATGCACCAGTCACACACTGGCTTGCACCAGCCTGGGTTATTACCTGCAGGGTGACCCCAACGCACTCCCAGTTGGAATTTCCCCAAAACATGTGTTCTGCCCTGACCATTCCTCTTCTGGACAGTTCAGATATTAGAGGTCCATTGCCCTTACAAAGGGTCAATATTCAACTGTTTGCTTGTTTCTCTGGCATTTCCAAACAGTTCAATTTAAACACAGCACTGGATTAATTTAAACACAGAACTGGATTAGTTTAGGTTAAAAATAAAACAAGTTTATTTAATGACAAAGAGATAGGTTTTAAGTGAATACTTAAAGGTATCAAAGTCAGAAAGGTTTACATGAGAACTAAAGATAAAACACTTCCTAATAGCTTAAACATAACAAGCTAGACTTGGTTCAAGGTAAAATCCTTACCACATGTTCCAGCAATGGGGCTGACCAAATTCTAAGATCAGGATCCCTCCCAAAGTCAAAGGGCTGGTTCCTTTGTCTTCTTAGGTGAGAGTGAGAAAGAGATGAATTGGGGTGTTTTGCCCCTCACTTTTATAGGTCAGTCAGCCTTTGAAATGCATTTTCCTGAGGGTCACCCCTAGATAATGTTCATTCCTACTGTGAAAAAGGAGACATGGAGTCTCATGGTGAAAGAGGCTCCAGACTGTTCTTTGATAAAATTCAGGACAATCTGTTCTTGCACCCTGTCCTTGCCAAAGAATGGCCATTTGACAGCTGATTGCTAATCAACTTTGATGACACCTGGCTAGAGGTGTCAGCTTATCCTTTGTCTTTGAGAAACATCCCCAGACTTGTCTAGTAAACAAATTTTATTAATAATTTCAGCTTATGTTCATAACTTAATATGCATTTCATACACACATTGCACACGAATATTAATAATCAGTGTGATTTATTTTTAAATGATACCTCACACAGCCTATTTTACACAAAGGTCTGGTCTATACTACCCGCCTGAATCGGCGGGTAGAAATCGACCTCTCGGGGATCGATTTATCGCGTCCCATCGGGACGCAACAATCGATCCCCGAATCGGCGCTCTAACTCCACCAGCGGAGGTGGTAGTAAGCGCCGCCGACAAAAAGCGGCAGAAGTCGATTTTGCCGCCGTCCTCACAACGGGGTAAGTCGGCTGCAATACGTCGAATTCAGCTACGCTATTCACGTAGCTGAATTTGCGTATCTTAAATCGACTCCCTGCTGTAGTGTAGATGTACCCAAAGATTATTGCAATAATGTGTAGCGTGTGAATACAAGGGTGCTTAGGGTCACAATCTTCAAAAGTTAAGGTGTCTTGGAGAGAGGAATTAGCAGGGCCGGTGTGAAACTTCCACCTTGCGCCACCCCCTACCCAGCTAACCCCGCCCGTCGCCCCCGCCCCCGCGGCAGCTAACCACGCCCACCCGCCCCTCCCACCAAAGGAGCCCCCCCGCGGCAGCTAACCCAGCCTGCTGCCCCCCCCCGCCAGGGGAGGCCCCCCTGCAGCAGCTACCCCCCCTTGCAGCTAACCCCGCCCAGGGAACCCCCCCTCCACGGCAGCTAACCCCGCCCGCCGCCTCCCCGTGGCAGCTAACCCCGCCCGGGGAGCCCACCCCAGCTCACCTCCGCTCCGCCTCCGCCGCTGAGCACGCCGACGCTGTTCTAATTCTCCTCCCTTCCCAGGCTTGCGGCGCCGATTGGAGGAGAATTAGAGTGGGGGCTGTGTGCTCAGCGGAGGAGGCAGAGTGGAGGTGATCTGGGGCAGGGAGCGGTTCCCCTGTGCATCCCCCGTTACTGTGGGCGGCCCTCCCCGTGCCCCCCCCCCCGCCCCAGCTCACCTCCACTCCACCTCCTCGCCTGAGTGGGCTTTTAGGCGCCCTCAACCACTAGCCACCTTAGGCAGCCACCTAGTTCGCCTAGTGGTTGCACCGGCCCTGGGAATTGGGGGTGACCATGTTAGTTCTAGATGGGGAGACATTATCAGAAAATGAATGTCTGTAAACTCCTTGAAGATGAAACGTGCCAAATATTGTTGTTACCAGTTCTAGTCAGAGCCACAGAAATTTCATGAGAAAGGCTTCTCCTGTGAAACTTTCAACTCAATTTCAGGACTAACAAGAAGGTTGGATTAATTCAGATAATCTTTGGATAAGCATCTGAACTTCGTGGGGCTTATCAAAAGTGAACTTGTGAACCTTCTGTATTTCACTCCTCACTGAAAATCATGCCCTCTGCTACAAGACCTTTCCCAAAAATTATGTTGTGGAGAACTAGAAAATATCTGCATTTTTATAAATATCCTGTGCCCCTGAGGTTATCTGTTTTATATTAATTTGCCTGACTGCTAGGACTTAAATCACAGGAAGCTGTTAAGAGAGAAATGCACAGGAAATGAAAATGTCACAGACAAGAACCCTGGAGGAAGGAACAGAAAATCTGTTTATTGGGTGTAGTGGTTTGGAGGGTTCCTCCCTGTCAGTGTCCAAGGGAGACTACTCCACCTCGCTACACCACCTTGCGGCGGAGAGCCAATCAACAGGAGATTAGCACAGTAAATCAGGAAAGAGTCTAGGTCCCTGGCCCCTCAAGACAGGGCAATTGGCAGACTTTAGCCCAGCCACCTGACTGCAGCTGACAACCACTAGTCGGGATCAAGGCCTCTGGGCAGGGCAGAGCAATAATGGTTTGTAGCCAGCTCTTTGGCTGGAGCAGTCAGCATGGTCAGGCTCAGCCCCGCAGGCAGGGCAGAGCAATAGCAGGCTATGGCCCAGCTCTCTGGCTGGGTCAGACAGCAAACAAACACAAGCCAGCCAGCCTAAGGTGGGTTGGCAGCAGGGGTAGGGTTACCATACATCTGGATTTTCCCGGACATGTCCGGCTTTTTGGGCTCCAAATCCCCGTCTGGGGGGGAAATCCCAAAAAGCCGGACATGTCCAGGAAAATCAGGACATGCGGGGCCGGCGGTGCCGAGCCGGGGGCCGGGCACCGGCCGGGCGGTGCCGAGCCGGGGGGTGGGCCAGGGACCGGCAGTGCTGGGCGGGCCGGGGGTGCTCGGCCGGAGGCCTGGGGGCCGGGCCGGGGACCGGCAGTGCTGGGCGGGCCGGGGGTGCTCGGCCGGGGGCCGGGCCCAGGGCCCGAGCCGACCCAGGCTTGAGACGCCAGGGGGCGGGGGGGCAGACTGGGCCCTGCCTCCTCCCCCCACACCTCCCTTACCTGCTTCAGGCTTCCCGTGAATCAAATGTTCGTGGGAAGCAGGGGAGGGGGCGGAGACTTTGGGGAAGGGGCGGAGTGTCCTCCTTTTGGAGGCTCAAAATATGGTAACCCTAAGCAGGGGGGCCAGGCCCACCCTACTCCACCAGGTCCCAGCCCAGGGCCCTAACAGTGAGAGGGAATCCTGCCACTGGCTCAGCAGGGATCCTGTTGGTTTCAGCAACACAGCTGAACTAATGTCTGGTTTCCCAGGGCTATTTCCTACCCCTACCTGTTCATAGGGCTACATCTCTTAAAGGTCCTCAGGGTCTTTGGCCACCAGCAGTTCCTACAGATATTCCTCCAGAGGCAGGGATTGATACAGCTCAGTCCCTGGTTCCGGGGCCAACAGCAAGGCAGCAACATCTGACTCCTTCCCTGGCTCTCCCTCTACCGAGCTGGAGGCCCCTCCTCTTATATTCCCCTCCGCTGCCGGTGCAACGGCATGCCTGGCTTGGCTCCGCTCACCAGGGGGAAAGGAGTGGTTCCTCCCTGTCAGTGTCAGAGGGAGGCCACTCTGCCTCAGTACATGTGGGCAGTAGTTCTCAATCCAGGGGTCCGGGGCCCCTGGGGGGGGGCACAAGCAGGTTTCAGGGGGTCCGCCAAGCAGGACCAGTGTTAGACTCGCTGGGGCCCAGGGCAGAAAGCCCAAGTCCGACTGCATGGGGCTAAATTCTGGGGCCCTGAGCAACTTAGCTTCTCCATGCCCCCTGTGGCATGGGGCCCTGGGCAACTGACTGCTTGAGACCCCTTAACGCCGGCCCTGGCTTTTACAGTCAGAAAACCAGTTGCTGTGGCACAGGTGGGCCGTGGAGTTTTTATAGCATGTTGGAGAGGCCTCAGAAATAAAAAGGTTGAGAACCCCTGCATTAGGGAATACCCCCAACTGGCACCATCCAGGTTAGAAAGATTTATTTGGTCACTAGGCTGAACCGGAGGTCAAAGGGAATCTTAGCCCTCCCAGACCATAGAAAAGGGAGGTTTGGGGGAGCTGGGAGAGGCTCTCATGGAGCCACTAATGCACTTTCCCAGGCAGCCTCCGGCCACGCTGCCTGCCTGGGCTGTCTCAGGCAAGAAGTGTGGCAGAGACTGCCTGGGAGAGGGCAGCCATTGCGTGACGCACCAGGCAGCGTGGCCGGAAGAGGAGGCAGGAAGAGGAGAGGCTCTGGCCCCGCCTCTTCCCTTCTGGCTCTGGCCCTGCCCCATCATCTCCCTGGCTGCCAGCCTTGCCCCTGCCCTCCTCGGCGTTTTGGGGAGGGTCATGTGACCCTTCCCCCCATTGGGTCACCATTGGCTGGGCTTAATACCCAAGTGTGTGTAAACCTTTTATTATTTTTATTTTTTGCTGTCCAAAGGCCTTGTACCTTTCAGGGATGAATAAGCTTTGTTCTGAAGATACTGTTTCTGTGTCTATACAAACATACTGTCACAGGATCCTAAAGGGAAACTCTTACAAATGTCAAAAACAGGTTGGACTCATGCCATTAACACTGTGAGGAAACAGAGGCTGCCACCCAGAGATCCAGACAGAGTAGTTAGACCACGTGATTCCACCTAGAGTGAGATGCAGGTAGGGTGACCAGATGTCCCGATTTTATAGGGACAGTCCCGATTTTTGGGTCTTTTTCTTATATAGGCTTCTATTACCCTCCACCCCCGTCCCGATTTTTCACATTTGCTGTCTGGTCACCCTAGATGCAGGAAGCCAGGCTGCCATCTGAGGGGTGCACTCAAGAGGGACTAAAAGGCACCGCTGGGCCTGTAGATGTAACATACAGATTCCTCTGTGACAATGCAATAGTTAGGGGTCTACCAAATTCGCAGCTGTGAAAATCAAGTCAGACCATGAAATATGCTCTCCCACATGAAAGCTGGTCTCCAGCCACCCAGCTCTAAGGGCAGAGCAGCGGCTACTGGCCGGGTTCCCAGCTCTGAAGGCAGTGCTGCCACCTGCAGCAGCGGAGAAGTAAGGTGGCATGGTATTGCCACGCTTACTTCTGTGCTGCTGCTGGCAGCAGCGATGCCTACGGAACTGGGCATCCAGCCAGCAGCCACCGTTCTCAAGCCACCCAGCTTCAGGCACCGCTGCCGCCACCAGCAGTGGCGCAGAAATAAGGGTGGCAATGCCACGACCACCTGACAAATAGGCTTGTGACCCCGTTTTGGGTTGGAGTCCCCAGTCTGAGAAACACTGCAGAGAAATCACACTTTTTCATGGATTGGTCACAGCATAAACAGCAAATTTCGTGGACATGTTACACATCTATGAAATTTGGTATTTATGCTATGACCAACCCCCCATCACACACACACACACAAAAGTGTGATTTCCTCCGCAATTTAAGTAAGCACCTAGTAATAGTTAAGGTAGAATGAACGGGATGGTGTTACAGCCCTTCTCACGTTACCTGGAGTAGGCTGCAGAATCAAAAAGAAAAAATAGAACATGAAACAATGCACTGTGGCTATGTTCAGTAGGGGCAAATACCACATCATTGGGGCAGAATTGAACTGGGGACCACCAAAACCACATGAGCCAAAGGAGAATCCCCTTAATGGGGAACCAGAATCAAGCTGTTCTAGCTGCCACTAGTGTGAGACATTATCAGATGCGCTAAGCCAGTGCGGTACAAACAACTTAGATATTTGATGACCTACATCCCCACAATAAGCCTTATTCAAGTATTTATAAGTTCTGCCTATAGGGAATGGAAATAAGAAAATATTGAGCAGACTGGTGAAGAGTCTGATCTGCACCCGTGCTGGATTTCAAAACAGCATGGCTCCATGCTACAAAATTACTTGGCAGTGATCAGAAAGGGATCGTAGATTTATAGTTGTACTGAATCCAGTCCAGCAAAGCCATCTGCAACTGTGTTAATGCTTATGTTTTCCTCTTTCTTTTACAAGAAACTTTCTAACAACTAGCGCACCTGTGTTTTGCACACCAGAGGCTTCAGTTTTCACCTTTAAAACTAAAAGCTCCATCTAGATTAGAGAAACATGCACTGGTATTTGTAGCCAGGTGTAAATGCAACTTTACGCTGCTGGGACTCACCACCACAGTTTACAGATGAAGTCACACAGCTTTAAACCTCACTTTACATTAGTGCAGAGCATCTACATTAGGGATTTGGAATCAGTGTAACTCTTGCAATGTAGCTACACCAGTATTAATTTCCCCTATTGTTCCTAATGCCTTAAGGGCATGCGTTCTGAAAACTTAAAGTAAAACATTAAGCCAGGAGAGCTAATAAATGCCATGGACCAAACTGCTACACCGTTTGGCACGCTATCCAAAACCCTAGAATGTTAAATACAGCAAATCACAGAGCTAGCTTGTGTGGAGACAGACTGAAGAAAGTTGGACTATTTTTACATTAGAAAGAAAGAGGAGGCCAGAGAAAAGTGCTGCAGCAAGTGAAAGGTTTAGGTCACCTGGAATGGTTGATTCTAGCTCATCCAGTCTCCCACTATCATTGAAATCGATTGGTAGCAATTCTAGACCTGAGAAAAGGGGGTGTTTCTTTACACAACCTCTAAGTAATCTGTAGAATCCCAGAAGTAATCTCAGCAATTTGTTTAGTGACATTTAAGAGGCTTCTGGACCACTACATGTGTAAACAATATAGATGGTGATGAGACAAGAAAGACAGCATCACTAAAACAACTGTTTGCACTTACTCTGACCACCTGTGGGGATCAGGAGGGTAAATCCACTTGTGTAACTGATCTGGTGCTCACACAGCTTTATACCTTTTCCTGAAGTATCAAGGCAGGAGACTGAACTAGGTGTCCTTAGATACTCCACTGATGGACCCATATCAAAGACCTAAATAGATGGATGTGTTAGTTATTTATAGGTGTGTTCTCACAATGTGCTGCAGGGCACTGTCCAAACACGTACACAGGAACACAGTGCCCCAAAGAGCTTTCAATCTAGAAAGAGCTTTTGGTACCTGGGGATAGAATTGAACCACTGGTCTGGCATATGCTACTCTCTAATGGTCCTAACCCTCTATACAGCACCAACTGTGAGCAAACTAGTTTGGAAGGTTCTGCAAGGAACAGAATCCCTGACCCCTTTCCTTGCTGTGGACACAAAACTGAACAGCTGCTCTAGAGCCTCAAACCTGCAGCCGTGTCTGTGTATTGTACCTTTTGACCAGCCAACTTGGCTGCTGAGAGCATTACTCAACATCACAAGACATTATACAGCCTCTCCTGATTTCCAGTCTCCCGTAAAGTTGCATGGCATACTACTGACCTAGCCAGCATGTTAGCCTTCATACTGTAATGAACAGGCTAGTAGTATGTATGAGTTCTACTGCCCTCTACTGGGTTAAAAAGAATCACTCAACTGTGTGTCATAGGGTCTACACTGCTGACAGGTAATGGAGATTCTTCACTAGCTGAAGTGATAGGGGGACTAAGCTTCTGAAGCAGGCAAATCTGAGTTCTGTCTCTGAAGTTCTGCAAGTCGAACTGAGGCCACAGATTTGTTACATAATTTTCCCTTGGACCTTGCCACAGCTGTTAGATGACATACTACTTATATGTGAGCTAGAGCTAGACAGGAGAGAAGAAAGTGCTGAGCACCTGGATAACAAGGATCAGAAACAGCAAATACTGCATAAGAGACACACACTGCTGCAGAATCGTAGCATTATTCCCTCAACTATGTTCCCATCCACAGCAACTACGCTCAATATAGCTATTCCCAAATAGTTACTCAGCAGCTTTTGTTGGCTGCAATAAAATATTCACAGTAAGTGCAGCATTTGACTCTATAACTGTGTGCTAGTCTGTGTTCTTGTAATATAAGCACACGTAATTAGTTATTAATGAGTATGTGCCAGCTGGGATGCCTCAATTTTAATACAGTTACATGCCAGCCATTGGAAACACAAGGGTTCTTGGATCAAGGGCAGAATGTGGTCCAGCTGAGACTCATGGAGTTCTATAGTCCGACTCCCAGGTAAAGCATCTTTAATACCAAACTACAGTTTCTTGAGACTACATCCTGCCTGGCTAGTAGTATGTACCAAGAGGCAGCATGGTATTCTTGGTGCTCTCCAGTCACTCAAGCTTATATATCACCTTAATAGCTGGGCACTTTCCACAAGATAAAAAAACAAACTCACTGAAATGACTCCTGTTGTAATCAAGGTGTGACACATTTAAGAGACTGATCTTTGCATTTCCTGACCTCAAGCCAAAATGACAGAGTTGCAAGAAGTTATACGCCTGTTCCATGGCAGGGGTAAGTATCCAACAATTCCCGTGCCCATGAGCAAACCCATAGGGACTATCCAGTATAAGGATGACAGAATGTGGCCTTAAGTATCAAAGAATGATAAATACTGTACCACTTTTGCTCTTCCAAGTGCTTTACAAATATGAACTAATCTCCAGCGCTCCAGCACCTTACTGGGCATGGCATGGCCCTTACATAGGGTCCAAAGAATTCTCCCTTTGTGCAAATGCAGGCTAAATCCTGCAAATTGTCACACTTCAGGCAAGCAATTTTTCTTCTTGTTTAATTGTATTTATTGACTGACACGCACAGGCCCCATGCTGTTCAAACTGTGCCATATCGCTTTTTAGTCAGCGTAGCAGCATCTATAATTCTACAAATTGATACATCCAGTCTATCATCATTTTGGAAGCATTAGTATTTGCACAAACATGCCCAAAGCCTCTTATTTTCCTTTTTACATTTCTGCTACATGCAGATTGCAATTTTCCTATATCTTGTCATTGAGATTTCCTCCTCTCTCTTCCTGCCACCCGCAACAGAAATTAGAAGACAAGCTGCCAGCTCTAAAAGCTTTATAAATAAAACACAGTGCACACACAAAGGCTACATTTTTAAAGAGTATTTTTGTATCCTGGATGCATTTATAGAGGTCATTGCAACCACACAGATGTTGCCGTTTATGGGACCTGCATCACGCCACCGAAGATGCCAGATGCCGTTTGGCTAGATGACTATGCACATGCTAAATAAAGATAGGACCTTAACAAGCATTGTATGACCAGTTCTACATCCCAACAGGTTGGGTCTCTTTGTACTGGCAGAGGCTTCTTAGGGCAGAAAGTGACCTGCCAGTTGTTCCTATGTAGGAGGAACAACATTTGGAACCATAGTAATAGTTATGGATCAAGACTTTGTTTTCTGGGATGAAACTAAAACAATGCTCCACGCTCCCCCTACCCCCACTCAGCTAAGTAAAAACTAGCGCTGGTTGGAAAACACTATATTTTCTGCAAAATTAATTTCATCATTCACAATATGTTATGGGCATTTTAGTCTCTCAATGAAACAAAATAAACATTTTTCTATTTTTAAAAAAGAAACCATTTGGGGGTGTTTATTTTCTTCCCCTTTTTCTATCTTCCCTCCCCCCTTTGTTTCCCCACCAGAAAAAAAAAGGGGGGGGTGAACAAAAATTGAAAGGGTTGGGGGGGGGGGGGGAACTCAACAAAAATCTGAAAATTTTGTGAGAGAAAGTCTTTTTTTTCCTCCCCCCAATCAAAAACATTTTTAACAAAAAACAAACAAACAAACAAAATGACCAGCTCTAATAAAATACTTTGCCTAATTCAGAACCAGTACCCCAGGCAAACATGTGAAGTGTAGGAGAATGCATTGGAAAGTCCAAGAGATCAATGACAACCCAGTGGTCCGTAGTGAAATTCAATGCTAGGTTACTTTCCTTTTTTAAAATCATGTATCCCTTTTAAGAGCTGGATGTTGCCCCTCAATAGCTGTCAAGTTGACCCATGCCTTGGGTAAATGCAATACTACATGTTAGGTAAGGGCATAAAGTATGTTGCAATGATGCTAGGTGGTGAACATGTTTGGTTTCAAGCCATAGCAGGGACATCATCTATGTAAGATTTAGGCTGAACCTCCTACAGAAGCCTTTAGACAGGCAAAACTCAACAGAATTTTTTAAAAACTGTTGGAACTTTGCAAGACTCATTGCAAGAAAACTAATGTGCTTTTGAATCCATA
The DNA here is from genome assembly GCF_027887155.1 of Malaclemys terrapin pileata. Taxonomy (NCBI): domain Eukaryota; kingdom Metazoa; phylum Chordata; order Testudines; family Emydidae; genus Malaclemys; species Malaclemys terrapin. The sequence goes on along the minus strand of NC_071507.1, from coordinate 178,018,568 downwards.
TAGAATTCTTCAGTGAAGCACTGTACAAAATAATAATACAGTACAGGGATATTTTAATAAACTATCACAAGCAGGGAAAGCAAAACTGAAAAATAATTGTCTGACGACTGTGTAGTGCCATGTATATGCAGAGGCATATGGGAATTGCCCACACAATCAGATGAGTAGTTCAGTTAGTCCAGTACCTTGTCATTGAGAACTGAAATCTTCAGGAAAAAAAAGCTCACGATGCCCTGTAGAAGACCAGTCTGGAATAGGGACGACCAGTCCGGAATACTCATGAGGGAAGTTTTTAAGTCTCTCCCATTAGTGATCAATTTATGCCATGAAGCATGAGGGGAAACGTAGACACACACAGATCTACCTTACGTAAATTTTGCTATCCTGTCTAAAGTAACAGTGGATTTTCTCATCCACATAAATGTTTACTTTTTCTGAAGCCTACTAAGCTCCTGGCCTCAGCAGTATTTTGTGGCAATGGGTTAAAATGTATCTCCCTTTATCATTTTTAAATTTGTTGTCTTCCATTTTCATTGAACACCTCTATGGTCTGGTTTTATGAGAAGGATAAAAAGGAGCAATGAATTTACCTTGTGCGTATTACTCATTGTATAGACCTTTCTCTTAGTCCCTCTTGTTCACCTCCCCTCTGAACTGATTAGTTGGTAAGAGCAAACGGAACCAATGCCCAATTTTGCCAAAAAAGTTGGGACATCCAGGACAGGGCTTAAAAAGTGGGCTGTCCTGGCCAAAATGGGAGGTATGGTCACCCTAATCTAGATACCTAATATAGCAACTATTGCACTGGGAATTTAAGTTGAGTACAAGACAGGATGCAGGAGAGGATAGAATAGGCAAGAGAGGAGGAAGATAGGGAATAAATCAACCCATTATTCTACACATCATTTCATTGATTACAATTACTTTTTTGAACTAAGTAATTCTAACAAATTAGCTGTAGGGGGAACAAAGACAAACTTCGTATGTATGAGATCTGCAAAATGAGTCTGCTTCTGCTTATTGGGTGAAGAAACACTTGAGACGCAACATTTAGTAGACACAGGTCAGCTTTCCAGCATTTAACAACAAAAGGACTTGTCAGAAACCTGAGCATTCTCATTCTCTCATCCCTCATTCTTTCCTTCTGTCACTCCCCCAGTTCCCTCCGTGGCCACAGCTGACAATCTGTTAGCAATGAGAAATGTTTCTAATAGGCATCACTGAACTCTATAGGAACATTGGAAAGTAACTTGAGACCAATTAAATACTTTATCTCTAGGCAGCAACAGATTGAAAAGTGGGAAAGGCAGTGGTAGCCAATCATAGATAAATGCAGTGCACCAACTTTCATTAAAACTGACCTCTGAAAATAAATCCTGCTGAAATACAGTTGGTACCTCATCATACTTATAGGGCTGTCCCCGCACCCCAGCTGGTACAGGTAAGGGCAACAGCAAGTGCATTGCATTAGTGTCTTATTTTGGGCTTGGGAACCTAGTAGAGAATGACCAAAATCCCAGCTCTTAATACCCTCAAATTTTGTGGCTGCAGTCCATCCCTCCCATCTGCTGTGACGGGTGACCTCCAACACATTTTGGTATAAGCCTAGAATCAGGTGACAAGATTCCTTCCTGTGATCGGCGCACAGTATCCTAATGAAAGCAATTGCTATGCCGGAATATCCTTCCATCCCTCAGTTAGAGGAGTAGGTTTTAAGCCATTTGCCTTGTAGCTGGCATGATGTGGCTCACTAGAAGATGGAGTAGAAAGTCTGAAGTGGATGTGTGTCTGAAAGAGAAGCCTGAGGGCAGCCAAGGTGTTATTCATAACTTTGATAATGCAAGTCTTTAGGGAAATCTCCAGCTCTGAAATGGAGTAAGTGTCAGGGGAAAAATAGAAGACTGGTAGCAGCAGCAGATAAATTTCTCCCTTCTATTCCTTGTCCCCTCATCTGCAGAGATGAAGGTCAAGACAGCTCCCACCCCAAAACATCTTGTGCAACACTGCACATGCCCTCTTGGCTGATTTGTTTTCATCAGAAGCCCTGAATGCACTGCTGAGATTGGGGGCTACTTGGTCATCTTGTGTATTTCATTGCCATGGGGGGGAATGGCTCTGGTGCCCGTTCCAGAGGTTTGTGGGATTGGGAGTTGATGTTGAGGGAGGCTGGACCTGTTGCCAGAAAGCTCTCTCATTGCTGCTGTAGTCTTCCTAACTTACCAAGTGTCTCTTCTAGAGATGGGGTAAGGAGGTTGGATCCAGTGACGAAAACTCAGGCCACGTACATAATGAGCTGAAATACTTGAACCTCTCCTGATCCCTGGGGAAACTCCAGTCTGGGGCTGAATTTCACAGCTCAAAACCCATCTCTGCTTTCAAAAAAGACAGAATTTTTTTCCATTTCCCAGAGAATTTAGTGACCTTTCACGCAGTCTTTTCTTCTAACGTTTAGTAGGTAACACAGCTCTGAACAATTCTGAGCTACTGGAACTTGTCATAACAAGAAAATGAAGCCTTGTTTCTAACTGATGTTTGTTACAAGTTCTGCTTTGTGTTAAACCAATAGCTTCCCGCAATGCGCATGTAAATATTTTTGCCACATGTGACAAATCTAAGAGCAGTAGTCTGGGTTTAAGGACACACTTAAGGAAGAGATCCACATCACGTGCTGAATTTTGAATTTGATCCCTGCATTAGCTGAAAGAGGTGTAAAATCAACTGAAGGCTGACAGCTCACTCTGCTATATATCTGAGAAGGTTCTTGTGCCATGTGTTTATTTCAGATGCTACATGAAATATGTAGTGCTCATGAAATGTGTCTCATATACACTGTGTTCCACCTGTACCCACTTGCTGTCTCTTGACTTATGCTTCATTTGAAGCTTTTTGAGGGTGGGAACCATATTGTTGTTCCATATTAGTACAGTGCCTCACACAATGGGGTTCTGGACCATGTCTGGCGCCCCTGGGGGTAACTGCAATGGAAATAATAATTCTAGTTTAAATAATAATCAATAATGCTATTTAGCACTTTATATATCTCCAGATTTGTACTAATACAGACTAATTAATCCTATAACACTCCTGTGAGGAAGGTAAGGAAATATTAAAATCCTCATTTTATAGACATGAAAACAGAGAGATAGGGGGAGACTTACCCGGGACCTGTAATGATCCAATGACAGGGTCTGGATTTGGACTCAGGACTTTCTAATTGTCCATCCTCTTGCTCCCTCTTCCAGAGCTCACTGCTTCTTTGTATTTCATCCAGGCACACACAAATAATTGATAAGCGGCACTGAAACCTTGAACTTTTTGATCTCTCCTAGGGATGTTCAAACACATGTACCGTAGACATGCATGGATGTCCTATGGTGCCTGTTGGAGGACTGGAGTGTTCTTTAAGCCCAGATGTAACTCTGAGCCAGTGTTCCTGCTAACCACTCAAAACCATGTGGCATTCCGCTCTTTGGTGCTATGCAAAGCCAAATCTGGAATCAGAATTGAGCCCCAAGCATGTGTAGATTTAGAAGCAAACACAGTGACATTCTGCTGAGCCATGTCTTCTTGGGACCTTCTAATGGATCATAACTCATAATTGTGGAAGTCTTATGTGCAGTAATAACCCTTCACTTACTATTCCTGAATCCATGGCAATATGGACAGACACACAGACCAAGGCACCGCTTCAAAAGAAGAAAAAGGGCCAGTTGTCATTCATTCTAATTGTGGAACTGAATTCTCTATTTTAACTTGGGCTGGCCAGGAAACAAGAATTTTGTATCGTGACCAACGTTGAGGTTTGGGAATTTGTTTTCATTCTGCAGCGGGATAAAGCTAAGACCCTTTGATATTTTCTGCAAAAAATGGAGAGAGAAACATCCTCCTCCTAGAACAGACAATAACTCAGTGGTTTGGGCACTCAAGTGGGATGTGAGAGACCCACGTTCTACCTCCCGCTCTGGTTCGGACCTGAGGCTCCCATATCCCAGGTGAGGGTCCTAACCACTGAGCTATAGAGTCCATCTCTCTCACTCAGATTAAAGAATTTTGGGGCCCTGTGCACTATGGAAATTTCATCACCACCACCTTCCCCATACATAGCCCACTCCACACCACACACAAGCCTCCAAATATACCTTCCACACACAGACCACCCAAAACCCTTCATCAGCCCACACTTAACCTGATGGCCCCCACACATCCGAGCAGCCATGACATACATCCTGCTCACCTCAGCCCCACCAGCTCCAGCCCACAACATCCCCCACTGGCTTCAGCTTCTCATCACCTAGCTCTCCAACACTCCTCATTCGCCCATAGCTCACTCGTAACTCACCCCCCCAGCATCTGACCCACCGCCCCCCAAAACCTTCCTGTCCACTCACCAGCACCCACCTCACCCCCTTCTCAGCATTCTGCCACCGTCCTAGGCTAGGGCGCCTCCTCCTGATTCCAGCCTCCCAGCTCTGGTTGCTCCCATCACCTATCCCACATTCACACAGCCCTGCGCTGCTCAGGTTTGGTCATGACGGAGGGGCGGGCAGGCCAAATCTGAATGAGTGGTGTTGCGACCTGGCTAACAGGGCTGAAGCTTCACTCGGTTTGGTGGTTTTTCTGGTCAAGGGCACCCCTGGGAAGAGGACAGAGTACAAGTGTACAAAGTGCACATTGGTTAATCCACACCTGCTCTGGCCCAATGAATATTTAATTATTTATACAAAGGGAAAACAGCTCAAACAGAGGAAATTGAGCACAAGCCTGACTCTATAACCTGGTGGTTACGGCATTCACTTGGGAGGTGGGCACCCAGTGTATGCCACTGTTCCCCTTATCCCCCACAGGCTGTGTTTTTGCCATAGATGAAGTCACTGTGCATTATGTAGTAGGTTCTTCCACAAGCAAGATCCTTAATTTTCAGAAGTATAAGCAACCACAAATCCTATTGAAACTAACGTAGCCTGAACACCCGGTTCCTGTATTTTGTTAGCCACAAGCACTGGTTAGTTATACCAGACTACAGCAGCTATCTAGAGCTGTGAGCATTGTATAGTCTGGACCAATAGCAAAAAAGATCTCCAATCCACAGCATACAAAATCCTGCATCTTAACCTACTCATACCCCTATGTTTACAGACCGCTGCTACATACATCCCCTTATCCTTCACTGCATCCCAGCTTTCATTAAATATAGATAGCAGAAACAAGCCAAGATGTATCTGAATCATAACTTTCCTAAAATGTGTGTTCAGATGCCTGATTCAGCAAAGCATCCCTATCCCCATGTGCTTAAATGCTTTGCTAAATCAGAGCCTTAATTAACATTTAAAAAAACATACACCAACACAACATAATGTTGAAGGGTTTTCCCCATGACAGTATTCCCAGCTTTAGGCCAAATTCATGTTCGAGGTCCAAAAATAAACAGACAAGACTGTATTTTGCTACCTCTGTTACCAAACCCAGTATTGGTAATAGTATTACCAAACCCAGAGCTCACATTGTTTGAGAAGTAATTTAATAAGCTGGCGTTTTGTTTTCCATGCTGCAGATGGGTACTCAAAACTGTAAAATGTAAAACTTTCTATAGGGCAGAAATTGTTTGGGACTGACAGCGAGTACATTGTGTGCATTAATGACAAGCGATATTAATGAGACGATCTTTTAGGCTACATTTGCAACTCTCTCATTTTGCTTATTTATTTTAAGTGAAGTCCTTGATTTCTTGGTACAGTCTCCAGCTTTCACCTCATTTCCTCTAATTGTATTATTATTTCCCTTTTATCACTGTGAAGAAGGATTCTTATCTGGTTGGTTTTTTAATCTCTTTCAGTTTATCTGCCTGCATGGCAAAAGTAAATGTTCTGGGTCTATCAGAACAGTGTTTAAAGAGGTCTGAAAAAAGTGTGTGCGTGGGTGGGGGGGACAAGGCTATCAAAATCTGGGAGCAGCAGCTTGAATAACACCATGCTTAAAGTGAGCCTGTCAGCTACCTGGCTTGATGTTGGGGGGGGGGGGAGGGGCTGGGTCTGTGACTCCTTATGCCCTCTTCCCCCCACACACACACACACTTCAAGCACTTGAGTGAACTTTACCTGGATTACTTTTACTGTTGGGGTGGCATAATTTTATGACACAGAGAAAAAGGGCACTTTGATATAGATTGTTTTTTGTAATTGCATAAAGTCAGTGCCATACTTTTTGCTGAAGGATAACAAAGTAATAAATTACTACAAGGCACCTCCATTCAAGGGCACATGTATATATTTCCAGGAAACCATATCAAAGTCATCTTAAGGGTCCCCCCATCTGGACAGAACCACATCCTGTCATCCCACAGATAGAGCAGTTACCAATAGGCAATTCTGCATCTCAATCTTGTAAAGGGGCCTGTATTTGTATGTAGATGCACCATGGCTTCCGGCTGTGAAACAAAATAATACAGAGATGCTTGTGAGTTATATTTCTCTGCCATTTAAAGGCCGCTTTGGTTGCCCTTTGCTTGTCACAGTCTGTTCAGTTTATCAAAAAGAAGATTGAGAGGTGACTCAATTACAGGGTAGAAGTACATTCCTAAGAAGAAAATACCAGGCTTTTTAATCTAGTGGAGAAAAGCATAAGAGAAACCAATTGCTGGAAGCTAAAACCAGACAAATTCAAAATAGAAGTAAGCACAACATTTTAAACAGTGAGAGTGATTAACCACTGGAACAAATTGCCAAGGGAAGTGGTGGATTCTCCACCTCTTGAGAGCCTCAACTCAAGACTGAATGCTTTTTTAGAAGATGTCTTTAGCCAAACACAAATTATTGGGCTCAGTACAGAGCAACTGGGTGAAAGGTAATGGCCTGTGATGGTCTGACTAAATGGCCTCTCTGGCCTTAAACTCTATAAAACTATGATAATTTTATCGACACTCCAGGCAATCTCTAAATTTTGGTCCTTCTCCCTTCACAATGCCCCTAACGTGCAGCCTTCCCTCTCCATCCATACAACTGAAACCCTGTACAGCCCCTCACTATTTCACCTCCTCTTGGTTACCGCACCTACTCCTCTCCGGCCTGAACAAATGCCATCTTGCATTAAATCCACCCAAAATGCTGCTGCATAGTCATCTTCCTAGCTCATCATTTTGACCGCATCATCCCACTCTGCATCCCTCTGCTGCATCACCCCTTTTCCACTACATCAAGCACCAACTCTTTGTCTTCACTTTTAAGGCCCTTTATGGCCAACCCTTGCCCTACCTATTGTCTCTTTCGCACTATAAAGTGAGAGAAGCCCACCTCCTCTCTGGCAGCAAAGCCGCCCTTGAGTGCTCATTGGTCCCTTTTTGAGAGAATAACCTTGGTGCTTTCTATTGTGCTGTCCTTTATACATGATTGGAGTTCCCCACAAGACTCCACAAGGCCACCACCACACTATCGGTCTTTAAATCTCTCCTTGAAACCCACCTATGCCGTAACTCCTATGGGACAAGCCTTGACAGAGGTTAGACAGCTGGTGTGCTGTGACAGATGTGGCGGCTATTTATTAAATTGTTCATAACTGTATTGCTGTTATCTTGGCTCCCTCATTTGTTTATCATGTGCACCTGTCATTTCTTATCTTAAACTTAGATTGCAAGCTCTTTAGGGCAGGCATCATCTTTGTTACATATCTGTACAGCATCTGCTCACTAGGCACTATCACAATATAAATAGTGATACTCTCTTGGTGGGGGGAAAGCTTTTTATTTTTGTGGAAAGACTTTGCGCCCCACAGATGTTGCCTTGATATTTATGAATGAAGGCATTTGTCTCAACTTGGTAATTCGGGGTTTTCTTAACAACTAGTATGAAACCTACATATATAACACAAGTTTCTTTTTAATCCCAACCATCAATATAACAGGTAATTATGTGGCTGCTGTGCTCAGATAATCTTGCAGCTCTCTCCTTTTATGAGAAAAAAATCTTAGCTATCCCCCATGGATCTGCTGTCATTCTGTTGTCTGATTATGTTGGAAGAAACATTCAACTCTCTGTTGTCTGGAGTTTAAATTTTGTAAAGGGGTCTGTATTTGTATGTAGATGCACCATGGCTTCCTGGCTGAGAAATCAAATCCACACAAAGATTGCAGTGGGTTTCCAAAACAAGTGCATATTAATTTGGGGTGTGCTTATTTTTATGAGGAAAGAGAGAAGGGAATTTTAGTCTTTTGTGACCCTGCCAGCAGGTAGGGGATCTTGGGGGACAACTACTGCACTGGTGGGGTGCAAAATAAATTTTATTAAGAAAATGCAGAAACAGGGAAAATTCAATAGTGAGGGGTATGGGGTTTGTTAAGGTAGACAATTGGGGAGGGGTTTCTTTTAGTAAATAGGATAGGGGGTTTCAATAGTGGGGTACAATACAGTGGGGTCCAATACAGTTGGTAACCAATTAACACTGAAGTATCAATGTAACAGGTAGCTAACAGTTCCTATGTAAAAGGTGTGTCACAGCAGCATATAACCAACTAACAGTTATGGGTAAAATGTGTTAAATAACCAACAACTCTAGGTAAAAATATGTCACAGTGGTGTAAATGTAAAATGTGAGGTGTGTTAGAGAGAAAAAGGGTAACCAATGGGGTTTTATGCTAGACTTCAGTAATACAATTGAGGTTTGGCAGCAGCAGGAGCGGGGTGAGCACGTGGGGGAAGGGATTAAAAGAGAGAGAGAGAGAGAGAAAGGCAGTGGTAGAGGAGTGAGGTTGGGGGATGGGGGAAGAGGAGCACGTGGTGGAGCAGAGACCAAAGGCAGAGGTGCTGCGCAGGGAGATTTAAACTCAGGGAGACACAGAGAGCAGACAGGCTGCAAGTTTAAACAGCAGAGAGACTGCAACGAGTGACTGGGGAGCTTAGGGGGGAGACACGGGCAAGCTCGGGGGGGGGGGGGTTAGGGCAGCGGGAAGACAGACTTAACCACAATTATACAGAACACAGTAAAATCTTATCTATGATCTAACTTAACCAAGACTACACAAATTAGCAAGTAACAGAACACAATGCAACAAATTTTTTTAAACCTAACTTACAGAGCACAATACAAACAATTCTTTAAACCTAACTTAACCACAGCTATGCAAAATGAAATTACAACTTATCTAGACTCAGAACCTGATTCTAATAGGTGCACCTTACACTATGCCGCTTCTTTGATCGGGAGGGGGAGCAGTTCCGGAGGGCAGAGTGGTGTGCGCCCAGGGTACAGCCCCGGGGGGTGGGGGCGGTTAACTAGTGGTGGCTGCAGCAGTGGGGTGGCTGCAAGCCGGCAGCCCAGGAAGGCACAGACTAGCAGCGGCACAGGCTTATTTCCACCAGCAAAGGCGCTGCAGAGCAAGAAACAGATTACAGATACAGTCCAAGGAGTTAGCTTGGGTCTGTCTGCTGGGGAAACAAGGCCAGCAGCTAGGACAGGGGGAGTTTGCAAGAGGGAGTTCTTGCCAATCCCCAGGACAGCTGGGGAAACAAGGCCAGCAGCTAGGACAGGGGAAGTTTGCAAGAGGGAGTTCTTACCAATCCCCAGGACAGCAGCAAGCACAGAGACAGGAACGGCAGTAGCATCGGAGGATGGAGAGAGGACTCGATTCGCTTACAATAATCAGATCTCCAGGCACAAATTTGTTGTTCGTGGGAGGGGAGTTTAAAAATGGGGGTACGCTCAAAAACAAATGAGAGCGGGGAGAGGGCCCCCCAAAGACCCCTAGCTGATCAGACCAGGTGGCAAAGCAAGGACCTTCTCCAAGGTCTGATCAGAAAATGTCCGGTTTTAAAGGCAAACTCAGGCAGTTTCCCACCAGTACTTTTGATTGGCTCCTCTTGATACAGGGGAGGAGAGAAGGCAGGGAAAGGCTGCAGGGAAGCATAGGTATGCCTGGGCATGTTCTGGGCCACAGGTATGACTCATATGCTTAATTAGTTGGCCACTTCAGGTCTTGCATTTCTGGGCAGCGCCACCCACACCAAGCCCGGGTCCGAACAAAGGAACCAAACAAAAAAGCAAGAAGCCCCCTCCCTAGGCAGAGCAATGGCTCCAGTTAGTCTGTACAAGCCATTCCTAGGAATAGGGCTGTGACTTTAGTTAGCACAATGGCCGGGAGGGGCGGCCACACAGGACAAACAGAAAGGAGAGGGGAAAAAGGAATGCAGCAGGGGGACAGCTGTAACAGACATTTTGAAGAAGCAGGAGTTTGGATGGAGAAAATATTATACTAATGTAGAAGACTATGAAATACGCACACACCAAAACATTGGTAAATGGCAGCTGGATTCTAACGTGAAATACACTCAAAGATGACAGAAAGGGATCTCACAATTGTTACTTGTGCAACCCTCAGAAGGAGGTTCTGGGTTCATATAAACATTCCGGCTTTCATTTGCTCATTCAGAAACAGATTTCTTTACTCGAGTGAAGGGTCTGGAAATCACCCTAGGTTAGGGTCTCTCAACATTTCTTGTTACTGGGTGACAACATCCAAGTTTGAACATTCTCACAGTGATTCCACTTCTGGTTCTACCGAAGTTTAGTAGAAGGTGTGATAAACAAAATAATGTAAAGAGAAATGGGACATGCTTGTAGAAAGAAAAAGGAAAAAAGATAAAGCCATATGGAGGAGAAGGACTTGAAAAATGCTGAAGGCAGAGACAAAAAGATGGGTGTTAAGGCTTGTCGACATACAGTTTTGCATCAGTTTTGCTTAAGCTGGGATTTTAAAGTGAAGGAATTAAACTGGCACAAAAGGCTGTGTTGGACCAGGCTTGTTTTGGGTTAGCTTAAATCAGTTAGGAACAAGCTTAAAGGCAAACGGAAATAAAAGTGTCCCCACAAGGGAACAGTTTAACTAAAAAAGTACAAATTTGCATGTAGATAAGGTCTTAGGATATGTCTGGAGTGACTATACCAGCATAGCCATGCCAGCATAATTCCAAGTCTTGGACAGATTATGCTAACAGAAGGGTTTTTTCCAGAGGGGTAGGAACATTAACTACATCAGTAGAGGCACTCTTCTGTTGACATAGCTGTGTCTACACTGGGGGTTATGCTGGCATAGCTAGGTCGGTCAGGGGTGTGGTTTTTCACACCCTGACCAATGTATCTGTGCTGCTATAATTTAGTGTAGACCTAGCCTTAGAAAGAGAGAAAGAGAATTGGTGCCAATGGAAACAGAGACAAGAAAAGGTAGCACAGAAACTTTTTGAACAGACTGAAAGATATCTGGCAGATGCAGAATATGGAGAGCCAAGTCAGAACATCTATAAGACATACCACCTTTGGAAGAACTGTGCTACCAAGGCAGGAGGAGCATTACTATTTATTTTTAAATAGCACAAGATCAACTCATTTCTTTATTTAGAAAATCTTTCCCCCGTCCATTTCTCATTAGTTCCCTTTTCAAAACATCTGACGAAAAATGTTACATTTCAAAAAGTGCTTCACGAAAACATCTAGGATTTTTCAAAATGTTCTATAGATTTTTACACAACCTTAGGAGTAGTTTTGGATGCTTCTGGGAACCCAGTTTTCTAGAAATGGTGTGGATTGGGTCCTTGTTGTAGCATAAATGAGAATTTTGAAAGGAAATTTACATTGCATGTGACATGCAAGTGGGCTCCTGGGCTGCAGATGAACTTTATGAGGTAGAGGAAATAACATGGTTGGGTATTTTTTTGTTGTTGTTTTTTTAAAAGTCACAAGAGTATCAACTTTCAGGAGAACGTTCAGATGTTTCAACCTAATCTGTGCTATATTAGGAAATGTAAACAATTTTCACATAGGTGGCTGACAGAAGTTGGCACAAGTTTAATCTTCCAAATAAAGTATTTAGTGGAATAAGCAATAAAAGCATTTTTTTTAAAAGTCAAAACTGGGATTTGTACATTTCAAACATCACAGAAATTGGGTCAGTCTCTCTGTAGACAGAAACTTACTGTCTGTACTGCTATGTTAACTGTTGTTAGTTATGTGCCAAAAACACACTCAGTGCTGCATGAGACAATGTGTAGGCAGTCCCTTCCCCATACAGCCTAAAATCTAATAGATAGCCTCCAGTGCATCCCATCTGGGTTTCTTAGATGTTCAGTTTGGTTAATTTCTTATGGACTGATCTTAATTACTGCTGCATGAAGGAGTCTTGGACAAGAAGGGGGATTCAAATCCTTAGACCTCCCAGGAAATTTTGCTGTAGCCCAGTCCAGAACCTGCCCGCTACCATTCTAATAGTGGAACTCCTGTGGAGTAGCATCGCTTCACGGTTTGTGGGACATCATGTTTGGGGCATCCAACATCTGCTCCATGCTCCTGTGCCTGGTGCAGCTGCCTGTGTAGAGGAACTGCCAGAATCTAGCTCCAGCTGTGTGCCATTATGTAAAATGACAATGTAATACTGAGACTGAATCATGCAGATCATTAAGTTCAGTTACAATATCCATTCATCCCTGATGAAAATGTCCTATAGAATTTCATAGAAAGTTATGACCACCCTCTAGGGTTTTTACCTTACTTTAGAACTGAAGCGAGAACTATGCAGTTTCCATAGATAACCTACAGAAAGGACAAAACTCTGTTAAATTCTATAGTTTTATTTAAATTTCCAAGGAACTCCATTGTTTTCATCTCTATTAAATTCTCTAGGACTTTGTCATAAAAAAATTGGACGCTTGGCATTTACATACTCATATATAACCCCCTCATGCCAGCATGTCATGCTATATAGTATAGAGCCATTAAAGAGATGGATCATTTCATAATATAGCTTTAGTAATCTGGATTATTCCATAGACAGTTTTAAAAAGAGAGAGAGAGACATCAGAGTTATTCTGTGGGCCTAATCCTACAAAATGGCTGATTGCTGTGCTACAAGTGGAATTCAATTAGGAGAGCTTGCCTAGGAGAGATCAGACCCTATTCTTGTTAGTACCCAATATGGATCAAGTATGTTGTTACTACACATTGACTGAGCAACTGAAAACGATTGCTGCATACAGAATGAGCTGTATCTAAGTTTTAGAGTTCAGTGACTTGGATGTTTAAAAATAAAGTAACATACTGAAAGAACATGAGCCACATTATAAATTAACAGGATTCAAGTTCTTAAGCAAAACTTTGCCATCGTTATAGGAAAATTTTCAACCATGACCAGAATAACATTTTTATTATTAGAGGCAGGCAAACAAAATCAGCTCTACTATCAAATGTTTTAATACAACTTCTATCCCTATGCGAAATTATAGTATGCCAACTTCAGCGCCAATGTTTATGGCTGACTAAAGAATTCCCTGACATGAAAAGTTTTCAGTGAATGAGTGATGACTGCCTAAGACCTGATCCTACCCCAGTCAAGTCAATGACAAAACTCCCACTGATCTATGGCCATGCCCTAAGTGTGTATGTGTACCTCTGCCTTGTACTTTATGGAATGTTAGACCTGCTCAAGTGACTGTCACTGGCTAGTGGTGGGACTAGAGTGAATAATGCCGTAAGCAAAGGAGAATTATCTATATGCATATTTTGGCCTATATATGTCACCGCAACTTGTGTGCTGAAGCATCAGAGTGTAAGGCTAGACTTACACTGAATTTTTTGGGCAAATTTCCTCAAGATTCACTGCCACTGATGCAGCCCCCCCGGTGGTAGCCACGGCGGGAGTGCTAATGCGGGAAAGGCTTTGACCTGATCTGTTTGGAGGACCATGATGTTGTCTAGACCTGATCTGAGCAGTATTACAGGACACAATGGAAAAATGCCAATGCCCTATCCACACTAGCTCTCCAGAAAGGGCTCTGGAGTGGTGCACCTCTCGAAAGAAATCTAGCATTGACACAGCTCAGAGCACTGAATGCCAAGGTTTACAATAAGCTGTAGTGTTCTAATGCTGTAGAATTTCAGAACAAGACTCTGAAACAACATAGTCCTGAACTGGTAAGTGATTCATTGTACACCCTTATCTACGCACTCTCTGGGTCAAAGGGAAGATGGATACAAACCCGTACCGGATATCTGAGGGGAATTACAGTGACAAGATTTCCAGGGTTTCTGTGTTCTCTGGGCTATGTGACACCATTGTGTCCACTGCTCCAGCAGTTCATTTGCATGCAGGAGCTGAGAAATTAAGACTAAAGTCATTAGAAAAATTTGCATTGTTGTGTCAAAAGCATTTAGCACTCAGAGGAATGATGTGCTCATCTCATTTTTGACAGCCAGAGCTAAATGACAGCAGCAATGAGACCAGAGCCTGGAGAAAAACGTAAGGCACAAGGGCGTAATCAACCGGAGATTATCAATATCAGATATTTGGGCAATACTGACAATGGACAGCAAATGGAAATTATCTTATGGAAACCTTAAAGTGGTGGTGTTTGTGTGAATGCAACAGGAATAGTCCGACTAAGACACCAACAAGCAAGTGCTACTAATACTTTATAACATTACACCTTCCAGTTGAGAATCAGAGAGCTTTTCAAATGCTCAAAAGGTACCTAAATGTCTCACAGCTTCCCAACAAGGCAGGCAAATGTTGTCATCTCCATTTTGCTAGAAGGAGAAATTGAGGCAGGAGCAGGCGAAATAGCCTGCTTGCGATCACACAGCTTGTCAGTGGCTGAGCAGCGAATAGGATGTAGAAGTCCCAATCCAGTGAGAGGTCCCTGGTGCTTCTCACACTTCTGACAGAACTAGTCAAATACAAACCATCTAAAGTACCTCTCGGACTAATAAAAGTTATTCACATAATAAATTGTTGTGTGAAAAATTGTATCATATATTAAACCAGATCTACCTCTCAATCTCAAATATCAACAAAACTCTAGGGCCCATTTCGTCCCGACTAACCCCAATGTAATAGATGTTGGACCAAATTCGTTTCTGATATTCTAACATTTGTTACTAGTTTATTCTTTTAGTAGGGCAGCATAGTGAACTTGAGGCTCATCAAATATGAGGCAACATTTAAAGTATCTTTTCTCCCCTAGATGGAATAGTAGACAAGCAGAGAAGGCAAAGTACTTCTGGATTCTACAAATGCCTATCAATATCTACTAATGCAATCTGCAGAGAGTCCCTGACCTCAGCTGAACAGCCACAGAAATGATGCATGAACCTGAGTTTTGCAATTTGAACAATTCTATAGTCAACACTGAGCCCAAACAAAAAAATACATCACTAGCAAGTGCAACCAGAATTGGATTTGAACTCAGAGGCAAGAGATTAGGCTTTATTGATCATCTGCTCATCTTGAATTCAGTGACTCACCGGGGAGTCTAGAAATCTAAAATGATGAGGTGGATATAAAATTCTCCTCTTCTATTACAGTATTTCCAGACTATGTCCCCTGCAAAGCCAAGTCAACTTACTATTTTAAATTATGGTGTCTGGCTCGCTGGTTTCTTTAGAAACCTTAGATGAATGACTGATAAATATACAATTAAATTTAAAATGTCACTTTCCAGGTTACCGAAATATCCACTGTGAGTTACATCCGTACCTCATTAAAGGTACCTAAATGTCAAGACAGATTATCTTCCTGTATTTGTTCATTTTACTGTCCAAATTTATTCACGGAGTGGCGGTCAGGAATTTACAGAATTACAAAAGCAATTGTTTAGAGCAGGAAAAAACAAACAGCATTGCTTAGTGAAAGCTGCAATCAATTTGTTCAGCACAGCATCCTGGAAAAAAAACAGCACCTTTGTATCAACTGCAAATTGCTTTACAAATTAATGTATAATTAAAACTTGCATTTCTGAGTCTCCTGCTGGTAGTTTGCATTCTGCTGAAGACTCACGTCATCCTAATACTTACCATTTATATAGCACTTTAATTTTCATTCGACTTCACAACAGTAATTAAGGCTCTCTATCCTGGGGAGGCAGTTAGTATGCATTATATATGAGGAAACTGAGGCAGAAGTTAAGTGACTTTCCCAAGGCTGTGGAGAGATCAGATCAGTGCATAGGAGTTCCTAGCTCTCTACCCTATGCTAGGAGCCCCTAGATTGCATCTAGACAGATTATATTTTTTACTTACATGAGGACCTAATATCAGAAACACAAGCTGTTTTCCATGCTGGTCTAACAGTCTGAAGAATGTTACTGTTAACACATACAGTGTTAAAACATTAAGAGACAATGTCTTTCAAAATAAGGAGGGCTTCTTGCATATACAATTGCATATACAATTGCATATACAATTGCATATACAATTGCATGTCTGCATTTCCCTGTGCAGGTTCTGTGATTTCACAAGCAAATCTGCTTTGCAAATAAACCATATTCCATAAAATTTCAAAACCTCTCTCTATATATTAGGACATTACTTTTTCAGAGCTTCTGGATGGAGTTGTCATGTCAACTGGCCTCTCCCACCTGGAAGGATGATATGTATAAGCTAAGCCCAGGGAGGCTGAACCAAGTGTCCAAAAAGCGTAAAGAGAATCTGTTAGAGCCAGGTGCTCGGTAGGTTTTGGCTTGTGCTAATAAATAACCACTGTGTCACTGAAAGAACAGTTTTTGGTGCCTAACCCAGATCCCCATTAGACATGCGTTTATCACTACAGAGCATGGCCTTGGAGTCAGTAAAATCCAGGGCTCCACCACCTAAGGCAAATTCACTTGATCTCTGAACCTTAATTTACAAATTTAAGATATGGGTAAATTAACAGTGACTACCTCTCACAGGGTGGTGAGAGAATTAGTGTCTGGCCGGTTAGCATCATTACTTATATCTATTGCAGTAGCACCACAGGCGGTGGGTATAATAGGCCAGGGGAGGCACGGCCTCCCCCAGCGCTGCCACCCCCAGCGCTGCTACCAGACCCCCGGTTGCAGGGGTACAGCGAAGTGGTACATACCACCTCCTCAACCACCCCGGAACCTGCATGGGACATATCAAAAGTGTCTTCTACAGACGCTTTCCCCCGGCAGGTGGGTGGGCTGGGTGTGAGGAGGGGAGGCACAGCGTGGCTGCGGCCAGCCCCGGGCTCCTCCGGGGGGGGGAGGGGGCGGGCAGAAGGGACAGAGCTGGAGGCTAGTCTCCCCAGAGGGGGGCTCCACGCACTGCCCATGAGTAGCATCTACATTGGGGCCCCACTCTGTGTGTGTGTCTCTCTATCTAGAGAGAGAGAGAGAGAGAGAAAGAGAGAGAGAGACACACACACACACACACACACAGTCCCTGCCCTAATGAATTTACAATCTAAAGCAGGGGTCGGCAACGTTTGGCACGCGGCTCGCCAGCATAAGCACCCTGGCAGGCCGGGCCAGTTTATTTACCTGCTGACGCGGCAGGTTTGGCTGATTGCGGCCCCCACTGGCTGCAGTTTGCCCTCCCGGGCCAATGGGGGCGGTGGGAAGTGGCAGGGCTAGGGATGTGTTGGCCGCGGCTTCCCGCCACCCCCATTGGCCCGGGATGGCGAACCACGGCCAGTGGGAGCCGTGATAGGCCAAACCTGCCGCGTCAGCAGGTAAATAAACTGGCCAGGCCCGCCAGAGTGCTTACCCTGGCGGGCCGCATGCCAAACATTGCTGACCCCTGATCTAAAGTAACTTTAGCCTTGGTTGAAAAGGCTATAGAAGTGCAAATTAATTACCCAGTTTTGTTATTTAGCTTTCTGGGTACCTGTAAAGGGGCAGTTATGGTGTTACAAGGTACATTCAATAGAGAGAACTATTTCATGCAACCCTGGAGACGTCTACAGCAGTGTCTACACCAGCGAGCTTAGAGCAGCACAGCTGTACCGATGCGGCTGTACCACTGTAAGATCACTCGTGTAGCCGCTCTAAGCCGACGCAAGAGAGCTCTCCCATCGACATAATAAAACCACCTCCACTAGCGGCGGCAGCTCTGTCAGCAGGAGAAGCTCGCCCGCTGACATAGTGTGTCCACATGGGCCCTTCTGTAACTTCTGTCGCTCAAAGAGGTTTCCCCCCGCCCCTCTCACTTCCCTGAGTGACATAAGTTATACCAACAAAAGTGGCAATGTAGACAAGGCCTAAATTTCTGAAAGGCACGTAGGCGACATACAAAGGGATAAGCCCTTATTCTTTCCATATATAAAACCATAGCGCTACATTTACAGTCTATATCCTCCTATCTTGATTGCGTCTTTAATGTGAGAAAAAAATAAATTGACAAACAACAGAATCAGCAGAAAGCATCACATCGTTTTCGGATGGAGTTTGACTAATGTTGTGGTGGCCCCTGAAGTTCAATGGGGAAGGAGGTGGAGAGGGTGTTTGTGGAGAAGGCTCTGCCTTGTCGTCTATTTCTTGGTCCACAAAGCTTTTTGGGTGGATTTTGCTGTTGGTTAGCTCTGAGGACTCTCAGACTCTGCATTTGATATCAAAATTAATTGTTTGCCAAGTGACCAAGCAAGGTCGTTAAAGCAAACCACATTGCTCTAATTAGAAACGGAGACCAAAAGTTACTTGTAGAATACACCCTGTATTTCAGTTTAACTGCCTCTCTTGTCTGTGTCCTGAAGGCCTCGTCTCCACTGGAAACATTTGTAAGAACTTTTCTGCTTCAATGCACATCCTGTCTACACTATAAATTTCTACTCTCAGTAGGGGAAGCTGCATGAGAGAAAAAAACATTTCCAAAATTCCCCAGTATAGATGCACCCACAGAGGTACTTCCCATCTACCACTATGTGTGCCTGCTACCTCAGGCCTTTACTGACAGGCACTCTAGGCTTCCCTCACCTAATAGTGCTGGACCCAATTCTTTGTCACTATACTCCTCCAAGAACGGAGTTAGAACATGATCAGCTGAGTGGAAAGTGACAGGCACAGGTAAGGTACAGTACTCAAAAAGTTTGGGAACCACACAGCTGTAGATTTCTTCCAATCTTTAGCTTATAGCAACAGGTAGTCCGATGCTCAGACTTTAATTCAAAGCTGTGGTTTACACAAGAAAATATACCTCTGCAGTTATATGCAATCTTTCATTCAGTACCACCTCCCTCGCAATACACATCAGTATTGGTCAGATTCTGAATAAATGAATAAAAGCATAAGTTAGACCTGGCTGATTATGTCTAGACGCCTGTGAAATCATGGGAGCAGCAATATCTGTGAAATGTTTTTAGGCATCGGTAAAGCACCCAATTATGCTAATCATATTTTAATTAGGGTTGATGTACAATTTACAAGACTTAACGTAATGTGATAGTTTAACAGTCAGATTTGACATTTCAGATTCACATTATAGTAAGTTTTTTTCCCTTAAGTCTTTCAAGTGAATAGTTGAAATTAAGTGCAAAAGTCCTTTGGCTGGGCTTTAATCATTAATAATGGGTATACGCGTGCATTTTTTTAAAAAAGGGGTCTAATCTATGCAGTCAGTGGCAGATGTGGGTGTAGTTGTCCTGCCCCTAGCAGTTTAAATCAGAGTCTTAGCTCTCCTTTAAAAAAAAGTTTCCAAGCCCTTAAAGTTGCAAGGAGAACCTTCTGAATGTGCTTCAGCTAGAACTGCCACGTCACAGGACTCTCCTACACACACACACACACACAAAATTGAGTCATATATGAGAGATAAGACAGAAAATATTATATTGCCTCTATATAAATCCATGGTACGCCCACAGCTTGAATATTGCGTGCAGATGTGGTCACCCCATCTCAAAAAAGATATATTGGAATTGGAAAAGGTTCAGAAAAGGGCAACAAAAGGTTTAGAGGTATGGAACAGCTTCCGTATGAGGAAAGATTAGTAAGACTGGGACTTTTCAGCTTGGAAAAGAAGCTACTAAGGGGGGGGATATGATAGAGGTCTATAAAATCATGAGTGGTATAGAGAAAGTAAATAAGGAAGTGTTATTTACTCCTTCTCATAATACAAGAGCAAGGGGCCACCAAATGAAATTAATAGGTAGCAGGTTTAAAACAAACACAAGAAGGTATTTTTTCCACACAATGCACTGTCAACCTCTGGAACTCCTTGCCAGAGGGTGTTGTGAAGGCCAATACTATAACGGGGTTCAAAAGGGAACTAGATAGATTCATAGAGGATAGGTCCATCAATGTCTATTAGCCAGGATGGACAGGGATGGTGTCCCTAGCCTCTGTTTGCTAGAAGCTGGGATTGGGTGACAGGGTATGGATTACTTGATGATAGCCTGTCTGTTCATTCTCTTTGGGGCACCTGCCATTGGCCACTGTCAGAGGACAGAATACTGGGCTTGATGGACCTCTGGTCTGACCCAGTATGGCCGTTCTTATGACCCAGGTGTTCTGTACTAGCTGAAGCACAAAAGCATGTGGATGCACATGCAGGATCAGCCTAGCCAGACTAACCAGGAAGAATGAGGGGGTAACATAGTAATGATATTTTGCATTTCTGTGGCACTTCTTCATTCAACGATCTCAAGTCATTTAAGAAAAACTAAGTCTACTCCTGGAGTGGAAGCAAAGAACATTTCACAGACTGCCTCTGCAACCAGAACTGAACACAAAATGGCAGCTGCCTCCAGCTAAGCTATGTACTGTACAAAATGGCAGCTATCTTAAGTTGTCTCCTAGAAATGTAAAAGTGCAGTACATGAAAACAAAGCCTTAGTGTAATGCAGCCACTTACAGCATCTATTTAACAGTGCACAGCAAAATATATACTCCACAGTTTTAGGGCAGGGAGTGAGGAAGAATGACATGTCCATTAGAAACTCCAGTTGGAACATAGGTAGAATTGTGATGGATCTGCTCCCTCCATCTTGTACATCCCCTTCCCCTTCCCCAGCCAGTGGAAGGGGAAAGGCCCTGAACCAGGAAGTGGCTGGGCTGTGTTTGTGGAGTGGGAGACGCATGGCAGCAGGGAGCAATGGACAGAACTGTATGTCGAACAGACTATGACTGCTGGACATCACTACTTGGTGCCGTCTGTCTGTGTGAGACTTATAGGGGAACAGGAGCAGCTAAGCAGGGACCCAGTGAAAAAAAGGCCTAATGAGAGACACTAACTGAGCCTGGCTTGGAAACCTCAAAATGCTCGACAACGGAGAGGGAGGGGGGTCCCCAGGTCTGAAGAGCCCTGACTCGAGTGGCCTGGGTCCATGGACCCAGACAGGAACTGATGTTGCTCACTTTGAACAGTCACTGTTTAAGCCATTGTACCTAGGGTATTTGCAACCCTCCCCATTCCTGCCAGTTATAATCAAAACCTTCCCTCTAGCCATGTGTCTGAGTGGATATTGGGACCCCCCAGGGCTAGCGCCTACAAGGACCTAGCTGCTGAAGCATCTGCAGTGCCTGCTTCCAAGATGCGGTACACCAGGCATGCTCTTTAAGCATTTGGAGTACAGAGTAACCCCCATAATAATAGATTGTAATAACCTAGAAGAATGGGCCCGTGAGACCGAGATTATTATCCCTACTTTTAGAAGAAGGGTTGTGGGATTCTTTATGATTACAAGTGGTCTGGAGTTTGGCTTTATATTTCATCTAAAAGACATCACCTCCACCAGTGCATTGCCTCCTTTAGCATGGGGTGAGACCTGGTTCAGAATGGACTCAAAGGGAAGACTGCTGCCTACCAGAGAGCCAGCACTCTGATTGACACCTTGATCCTGCAAGGTGCTCAGCAAAAGGTGGACCCCTCCTGCCCTGCACCTGCAGGGGCCCCACTAACATCAATAAGGTTGGTGGGGGGAGACCTTAAAGGATGGGGCTTGAGAGAGCACTTTTTCCTTCAGGTGTTCAGCAGCCTCTCCCAATGGGCAGATTTAAAAGAAACAATTCTCTACAAAAGGCACTGCTACTAAAATGAAAGCCTTATTGCTACAAACCATTTTTTTAAGTTCTGAGAATATCTGCATATTTATACAAATATTTTTCTGCCAGACATGACTTCATCTTACCCATCGTGTCTGAAAACAATTTTTAGTACTACACTTTAGAATCTCTGTGTTAAAATGCGTATTTTGCAAACATTTTTCATAAGGTAGTGGTTAAATTTTCTCAGTTTGGCTTTGACCTCATCTGCAGAAAAACGACTGGGATAAACTGAATCAAATTAGTCCTGGAATGCAACTAAAAAAAGCATTGGGTGTGGACTGTGAGTGATGGAATATCACTATGCAGTATAGGATATTAAATCATACTTTACTTAGGATTTGGAGCATCCAGAATTTTAGATTCAGAATTCAAGCCTCTGTATTTCAAAGCTTGCCTCTCCTTATACTGAATAAAACATGATTTGTGTTTGCTTACATTCTGCATTTTACACTAACTGGAGCTATATTCCAATGCAAGTCTCAAAGGCAAGCCTCTTATAAAATGTAGAGAGCGAGCTTAGAACATTTGACTTATAAGCGTATTGTACTTTCAACTACACTAGTTAAAGCAGCTGGGATAGCTGAGAATTTGTTGTTGTTGTTTGGTTTGATTTTATTAATCAGGGTATTACTTTGAATTGTTTCATTGCAACACTAAAATTTGTGAATAGTCTCGGTGATTAATTTTCTTTATCAGAGGGGTAGCCGTGTTAGTCTGAATCTGTAAAAAGCAACAGAGGGTCCTGTGGCACCTTTGAGACTAACAGACTAACCTGTTAGTCTCAAAGGTGCCACAGGACCCTCTGTAATTTTCTTTAGTCACTTTATTAGTGTATTACAGAACCATTATCAAATGGACTTATCTAGGAGTTCAATGCTTGGCCAAAAATCTTCACAGTCACCAGACAGATTAATGTAACCTTGGTTCACAAAAGCACTTGTATAAGTTCCAAAAATAAGGCAGTTCATTTACCATACACTGAAATGCAGCCACTGCTGGGGTGGAATGGGTCTGCTGTTTAATATATCACAGCAGTACTATGCAACTCTAAGCCGAGAAGTGAATACAAATACTATATCCAATGAAACAGCAAGGGAGTTTTGGATATACAAAATGGAATTGCCCAAACTGGAATTTGGCCAGAATGCTGGAACTAATACACTATTCTTGCTTTAATACAATCCCAAAGTTTTATGTCTTATCTAAAAGATGGCACTCCCAAAAACAGAGTGCCTCTAAACAGGTTCTGCATGGGTGCAGGGGTCTGCCAGTGTAGGATTAATGCCTTGAAGACCTTTAAACTCTTCTGGGTGGGGACATTATCTACTGTGAGGTGCCTAACAGATTTCATACAATGATATATAATTTTGTTGTATATAGAGCTGAATATAACTAGTTACTACACTGTCAGCAGTGAATGTGCTCTCAAACACGGCACCTCTAAACAAACACTAATAAACAGAGAAATAGCAAGACAGTTCCTGCTCACAATCAAAGAATGACAAACACCAGAATTAAACTACAAGCAGAAGGGTTAGAGTAAACCTCCTATAACAAAACTAGAAGTGTTTCCTCCAAAGTCCTAGGTGGTCTTTATCCCCCACAACAATCAAACAGATCATTTTTCATAGGCTCCCTGTTAGACAGTATGTAGGGATTTGACACAAAAGATTCCCAACACCAGGTTGTTTTCTTAGTCTTACTTCTTGCAGGTCTGTATAATTATTTTGATCATCAGAATATCAGCCAATTTAAGATGGAATAAGAATCCTAAATGCTTATTTGTAGCTCTTACCTCTCTATACGGAGAAACTTGGAACCATTTGTGACAGATGAAAACAGGATGAGAAAAAAATCTAAGTCTTTCTCTGAACACTCAATATTCCCTTTACCTGTGTGTGAATGTAGATCCTTCAGGTGCTTCAGTTAGTGGTAGCCTGACCTGAATACTTATCATACAGCACCTGGCATAGGCTGGGCCAGTAGGTTGTTTTTCCCCACAGCAGGGCATTCTGGGATAGCTGAAGTAACTATAAAAGAACACAGTCTTCTCACAAATGGGACTTTGCTCAGAGAGGGGTTAAGACACCAGTCAGAGTAGTATGTTAATTCTGTAAGAGAAAATGAATTGTTTTTTGGCTTTACTATGAATGTGTTAATTTTATTAAGTTTTTTTTCCCCAACTACACTCAGAGTGAAACGTGCACACTCCTTCTATCAGCATTCCATTCTTAGTTGATTTTCCACTGCTTAAAATAATCAGGATAAATTTGACACCATCAGATCAGGATTAAACAAAGACTGTGAATGGCTAGCCAACTACAAAAGCAGTTTCTCCTCCCTTGTGTTCACACCTCAACTGCTAGAAGAGGGCCTCACCCTCTCTGATTGAACTAACCTCGTTATCTCCAGACTGATTCTTGCCTGCATATTTATACCTGCCTCTGGAAACTTCCATTACATGCATCTGACGAAGTGGGTATTCACCCACGAAAGCTTATGCTCCAATACATCTGTTAGTCTTTAAGGTGCCACAGGACTCTTTGTTGCTTTTTACAGATCCAGACTAACACAGCTACTCCTCTGATACAGGATAAATCTCTTTAGCCTGGAAAAAGTTGTAGCAAAAATAATTTGATAATAAGTTTGCTAAGCTTTCAATTTCAAAGCCACAATACTGCCTGCAATTCTATACTCGCTTCCCTCAACTCACATCTCCAAGTTAAATTACTCAGGATAATACATTTCTCTCTCAGAACATGCCTGTCATGTTAAGTGGCAGAAGTCCTCCTACATCTCTCAGCACAAGTCTATGTAGTTACACAACACTGAATTTGCTAATGAATGGCCCCTAATTGTCTTGGATTTAAATCCCATGTGGAAAATACCATAAAGGTAATCCCCAAGGGACAGAAGGCAGTACATTTTCTGAGCAGTCAATACAATTAGAAGAGACAGTCTTGACCACATGAAGTTAAAGTCACATATTTTTTTAAGTTTCTTTCCTCCAAGGCTCTGAGAAATACACTAACTGCTGATTTTTTCATCCTTTCACACAGACATGAGAGAGGAATCAAATGTAAACACCAAAATGGGAGACTGATACAATAATCATCTAGTGCATTGTTGTAGGAGAGCACAAAGGAAGCCATTTCAGTATATAATGTTGGGTCACACTTCATAATCTACAAATGGATCCTTAATAAAGCATTAATAAATTATAACTAGATGTTTTAGAGTCCAACGGCTAAATAGGTTGCTTATAGCCATTTATAATACCTATTACTCAAGGGCTTCTAACCATCTGCAACATGTACTACTCATGTCTGTAACATCTTGTAATCATTTATTAACCCTTTATAAATGGAACCTTAATAGAAAGTGACTCAATTTTGGTTTTAAGTCTCTCTGGTTCTTTTTCTATTTCTTATTAGGAATTCTATGTTTATAGAGCGTGTTCCCTAAAGGTTACGTGTCTGTTTTCTATGGAGCTGAGGACCCCTCAGTGCATTCCAAAATGTAGCCTGCATAACCCTCTGACCTGAGGTGCTTAGAGAGTCTTCTCCCCACCTCTTCTGCTGCTGTATCCATGTAGGAGCAGGATAGAAAAGTTAAACTAAAAATTGAGTTTGTAATTTTTTATCTGCTCTTATTCCAGGTGGAACAGAGCAATGGGGCTAGTTCTGGAAAGTTAGAGCAGGGGGAAGGATAGAGCAGAGCCAGGGTAGGGTACATGGAAATGAAAAAGAAGAAACAAAAATAGAAGTGAAGAGAAGGAGAGGCAAGGAGAAGAACAGAGATACAACAGAAGAGAGATACCTGTGTACTGGATAGGTCATTAGACTATTATGAGCTAAGTTAATAGTTCCTCTGGTGACCGAATACCAAAAACAGTTATTTTATATTTGTGGCACTCAAACCAATGAGTTGTCATTCTTCATTCTTTGTAATGTTCAATACAATGATTTTTCCTGATTTGTACAGTGAGTGATGAACTCTTAAGATCAACAATAACCATTATATGTCTGACAGAACCCTTGTTGACAAGGAAATTTGGCAACCAACCACATGGTGCGTCTAACACACCTGTAACACTACATCCATCATCTAGCAGTGAAATGATGGGGAATAGCTCACCCCAGAGGTTCAGATAGATTTCCTTCATTGTGGAAGTAAGAGACCCATCCCAGGTCGAAAAACAACCAATTTGACAGTCCATAAGCATGGTCCAGACCTGAAAGCAGTACACCATTCATTGAACATAATCCTCAACTATTGTGTGGAGCGGACTTCTCCAGGGACTGTAAGGGTACAACTGCTGCTACAGAAACTCCATCATCTAGCTGCCTGCAAGGACTGTAAAACATCTTCAACTGCCTCACATCAAATGCCTCATAGCTACTCTTCAAAAGCAATAGCAGAAGCCTCTCTTGCTATCCCAAGCTCAAATTTTGAAAAAAGGCCTAGGAAACAGTGTTGGCTCCTGGAGACTTAGAGGAGTTTGACCTCTTCTTCCACTATTCCCATGGGATCCCAATAAGCCTTTTGAAATTTCCCAGAAGCTATTGCTTCAGGAAGCAATGCCAAGAACCGTAGGATAGTTACCTAGAAAGCAGTGTAACTGCAACCAAAGAATGCGGCGTGCACAGGGGGAAAAACCACACCTACAACAGCATGGTTAGCACAGACACTGCAACGTTGGTACTTACATCAGAACTAGCCTACAGGTTCGGTTATCAGCAGTTCAGTTCTCTAGTGCAGGCACAACCATAAGAGCCACCAGCAAGACTGAACACTATAGCAACATTTTTTTGTGACGGCAGCCACGTCCCCACAAAGTACGGCAAGCTTCATAATACTTCTCTGGGTGTCACTTTTGTAGGTAATACAAGTGATATAAGGGTGATTCAATTTTATAATTAAACTTCCTCTTGGAGATATCAAGGTACTTCTGATGAGACCACCAATTGCTTTTCTGACTCATCTTCACTCTAACTGTAATTGACACACACACAACCTATTTCCTAGTCCTTATGAGCCAAGTTCTAAATAATTAAAGAAACAATGTATTTTAAAGTGCTTGGCATTTCAAAGCTACTTTGACAAATACAAAATAGAAACTCTTGCTTAAACATGAGCACTTGATTACTGGCCTTTCAGGGAATATGTTTGGTAACAAAAGCCCGTATATTCAAGAGGAATATGATATTTGTGTCTGCCCGTATTTCTTTGTTTAATTTTGATTTTGTCACTTCAATAAAGGCAGCTTAAGGGAACTGAGCTTGCTTCTGATGAAGTTAATGGAAGATTTGCCATTAACTTTTATTAGAGTAAGATCACACATCCCAATTGCTTTTTTTAAAAAGCCACATACACTAGTGATACATGGATGGACAATTATATAGATCCCACTGTTTTAGCTAGCCGTGGAACTTTCATGACAAGTTGCTGTACTATAATGCTGCAGGAACACATACCTCCTAAGCTTGACCCAGCTAAGTCACAAGGAAATCTTGTCAATCCATGAGATTCTCAGTGCTTCAGAGATGACTAAAATAACTAGATGATGGAAGCATTTTTCACTATGTCATTGTATTTATTTCAACTATCAATAGCTGTAGGGAGGGATTTTCAAAACACTTGCTATTGACCTAATGGTGGTCCCATTAAATTCAATAGGAGATTCAATAGGGGAGTGAAGTAAGGCCAAAACTGAGCCCTTTTGACAATCTCACCTTAAATAACTAGGGTCATGGCTACACTTGCAAATGTAAAGCGCTTTGCGTTAAACCAGCCTTCAGAGAGCGCAGTAGGGAAAGCACTGCAGTCTGTCCACACTGACAGCTGCAAGCGCACCGGCATGGCTACATTTACGGCACTTGCAGCGGCACTGGGAGCGGTGCATTACAGGCAGCTATCCCACAGAGCACTTCTTCCCAGTTGCTGGAGGATTCTCTGCACCTTGAAGTCTTTAAACCATGATTTGAGGACTTCAGTAGCTCAGACATAGATTAGGGGTTTATTACAGGAGTGGGTGGGTGAGATTCTGTGGCCTGCGTTATGCAGGAGGTCAGACTAGACGATCATGATGGTCCCTTCTGACCTTAAAGTCTATGACTCTATTCTGGCGCTGTGGCTTGTGGGAAGGGGGCAGGGCATTCTGGGTCCTGTCCCAATGCCTCGTGATGCATCGATTCGCATCCCAGCAATCCCTGTGCTTCTGTCCACATCTTTCAACGTTTTTTGTACTGCGCGCTGTCTTCCCTTTCAGTCTGCGGGAATGGAGCCCGAACTGCTGAGGAATATGCTGACGAGTCTCGCCAGCATGTCATGTTTGGCAGTCGAGTTACTCCTTAAGATCCAAACTGACAGTGAGGAGTCCAATGATGATATCGACTCGAGTAACACATACGACACGAGATTGCTTGTGGCATTCACGGACATGCTCACCATTGTGGAACGCTGCTTTTGGGCTCGGGAAACAAGCACTGAGTGGTGGGATCACATCGTCAGGCAAGTCTGAGATGATGAACAGTGGTTGCAGAACTTTTGGATGAGAAAAGCCACTTTCATGGGACTGGGTAATGAGCTCGACCCCACTGTGCGGCACAAGGACATGAGATTGAGAGCTGCCCTGACAGTGAAGAAGTGGGTGGCTATTGCAATCTGGAAGCTGGCAATTCCAGACAGCTACTGATCGGTCGCTAACCAATTTGGAGTGGGAAAGTTGACCATTGGAATCATGTTGATGCAAGTTTGCAGGACCATTAATCGCATTCTGCTCAGAAGAATCGTGACTCTGGGTAATGTTCAGGACATTGTGGCTGGCTTTGCAGAAATGGGCTTCCAACTACGGTGGGGCGATAGATGGGATGCACATTCCAATTCTGGCACCAGCCCACCTAGCTTCCGAGTACGTTAATCGGAAAGGGTATTTCTCTATGGTTCTCCAGGTGCTTGTGGATCACCGTGGGTGTTTCATTGACATTAACGCAGGCTGGCCTGGAAAGGTGCATGATGCACGCATCTTTCGGAACACTTGCCTGTTCAGGAAGCTGCAAGCTGAGACTTTTTTCTCAAACCAGAAGATCACCATAGGGGCAGTTGAAATGCCCATTGTGATCCTTAGAAATCCTGCTTACCTTTTAATGCTGTGACTCATTAAACCTTACACAGAGAGCCTTGACAGCAGCAAGGAGCGGTTCAACAACAGGCTGAGCTGGTGCAGAATGACTGTGGAGTGTGCTTTTGGCCATTTAAAGGGATGCTGGTGCTCTCTGTGTGGGAAGCTGGACATGGCCGATGACAACATCCCCCGGTTATATCCATAACATTTGTGAAGGGAAGGGTGTAAGATTCACTCAGGCATGGAACTTGGAGGTTCAACACCTGGAGGCTGAATTTAAACAGCCAGAGAGCAGAGCTATTAGAGGGGCTCAGCGCGAGGCTGCAAGGATTAGGGATGCCTTGAGGGAGCAATTTGAGGCTGAAAGCCACCAGTAATGTCTGGTGTCCTGCACGGGAGTGAAGTTCAAATGTTAGTAGGAATCTGTGTTTGCTACGCTGACTTGCAGTGCCTGTTGCTTTCCTGAGCTAAGATATCTTTTACTTTATGCAGTAATAAAGAATGTTTTCAAAGCCAAAAAATCCATTTATTGAAAAGAAACACAACTTCTTGGGAAACAGAAAGGGCAAGGGGGTGGGGTGGGGAACGGTACAATTACAGATTTGCATATGTCCTGTTATCATACTCAGCCTTCCTGTCTGGAGTGCTGTGCAAAGAGTGCTGCACTTCAGGATGGCTATAATGCATGGTGATGGGGGTTGAGTGCAGAGGTTAAGGGTCATAGTTTTCAGGGATGGGTGGTGAAGCTACAGGTGTTGGAGGCAGCTGGTGGCGATAAGAACCCAGATATTGGGGAAAGTGAGTTGAAGGTGATATGGGGGTACAAAAAGAGTTTTGGGACAAGGACTGCGGGGGAGGGGGTCGGGCATGGTAGTGCTCCGCCTGCATGGCTACGAGCGCCTGGATCAAGTCCGCTTGGCGCTCCATGATGCTTATCAGCCGCTCCGTGCTTTGCTGCCGGAGCACCACGCTTTTGTGCCGGCGCTCCTCATTCTGCTGGCGGATCCTCCTTTCACTCTCCCTCCACTCCTGCACTTTTAGATTCTCATTAAGGGACTGCTGCATTACTTCATGCAGCATGTCTTCTTTGCTTCTACCTGGCCTCTTCCTAATTCTTTGGAGTTTTTCGGCCGGTGATAACACGGACGGCTGAGATCTCAAGGTTGCATCTGTAAAGGCAAAATGCAACACTTAACAGAGGCAGCATTGTTCACACCAGACAGAGCAATGATTCCCCCATACTTAAGGGCAAGCACAGTCTACACAGTCTAAACATAATTTGCCCATCCCAAAGCGAGTGCACATAACTCACAGAAGCCCCAAAACGGTGAGTAAGCACAGGGTCAAGGGGGACTGATTGTTTCAGGCCATACTGTCCTCTGGGTTTCTGTGCCTTGGGGAAAGCCAACAGCTGCAGGCGGGCCCTATACTGAACACTGTTCCCACATTTTCCACAGGAGTTTGTCCTGGAAGATATTTCGCTGCTGAGGGTGAACTGGGCAGCAAGGGAGGATCTTCTACTACAATGCGGCTTCCGCCCTCACCCAAATGCAGTTTGCCTGTGTGCAGCAGTGGTCCCCTTGCCGCTCACGGCACAGTGGTGCGGACATGTTAGCCTGACTGGGACAAGGACCACAGTGGCTCTCCCAAGAAACCTGAGCAAGCACATTGCCCAAGTTCTGGATGAGACCTTTGAAGAGATCACTGAGGCCAATTACCGTGATGTGAGAGCACATCAGCGCCCTATTCCGCATCTAGGCATGCATGCAGCCCTAACCTTCCTCGCACCAAGAGCCTGCACCGAGTAACCTCCTTCCCAAAATAAAAGCCGCTTACCGGACATCTCCTCTGTCCTTCCCCAAGCATCGGCCACTGCGACTGGCTACCTTCCTCCTGCCTTGAGAACAACTCCTGGTTGCATGCATCTAGGGATGCCAGGGTGTCTTCCTCCTCCTCAGCACCCTCACTTCCGCTTTCCTCCTCCTCCTCCTGCCTTGTTGAACTGGCCTCTGAAGTGTCTATGGTGGTCCTTGGAGTAAAGGTGGGGTCACCCTCAAGTATCGCATCCAGCTCTTTGTAGAAATGGCAGGTCGCGGGGGCACCACCGGAGTGGCTGTTTGCCTCATGGGCTTTGCGGTAGGCGTTCTGCAGTTCCTTCACTTTAACCCTGCACTGCACTGTGTCCCGGCCATGGCCCCTTTCCATCATGTCCCTTGATAGCTGCCCGAAGATATCGTCATTCCTACGGCTGAAGCACAGCGGGGACTGGACAGCTTCCTCCCCCCAAACACTGAGGAGGTCCAGCACCTTGCCATTGCTCCATACTGGGGATCGCATGGCACGTGGAGGCATGGTCACCTGGAAAGATTTGCTGAGAGCACTCCACGCCTGGCTGAGCAAACAGGAAGGGGATTTTCAAAATTCCCAGAGAATGAAAAGGGCATATCTGACGGTTGGTCACCTAAGGGCAGGGCAGTAGAGTTCAAAGTGATGACCAGAGTGGCTAGAACAGGCTTTGTGGGACACTTCTGGAGGCCGATCAGAGCACATTAACAGACCAGGGCGTCCACACTGGCGCCACGGTGCTCTAGCGGGGGCACATCAAACATTATTCCACTCGTCTACGTTGATTACCAGGAGCGCTCTAGCCGTGGAGTCAAAGCGCTCTATGTGCCTTGCCAGTGTGGATGCGTCGTGAGTTAGAGCGCACGGGGCTGCTTTAATGCGCTCTAACTCGCAAGGGTAGCCAGGCCCTAAGTGTCTGATCTTGCCCTCATTGCTAGCCACAAGAGTTGGGCCATTGACTTCAATAGGAGCAGGAGCAGACCATTGCTGTTTCACAGCAGACCAGTTGTCCAGCTTGTCTCTATGTGCTGCAAAAATATCCTCCATAGTGAACCTAGATCTTGAGTAATATACAATGGTGAGAAATATTCCTGTCTCCACTTGGAGAGCTACTTATAAACAGAAGCAAGAGGCTCTATAGTCCCTGTATTTTATTCTTGGTAGTGTAATTACAGATTCTATTCTTCATATCAATGACTGATTTTATTTTAAAACTGAATTAAAAAAGAATTCAGAGCCTGATTTAAAAGGTGCTAAGAACACACAGCTACCATTGACTTGGAGAGGAAATGTGAACATTCAGTGCTTCTGAAAGTCAAGCTCAAACCCTTAAAGCAAAGGGTGAAAAGAAATGACCAGTCTGAATTTCATAACTGTTTGCACACACGTTTTCCACAATTATGTGCAAATGTGTCCTGGGTCCATTTCATTTGTTAAAAAAACACTACAGCAGCAACAGGCCGAACTACTGCATTAGTACTATCGCCAGTTGAATGGTTTTGGATTGCTCCAGTAGTGCTTTTATTAGGGTTCCACCTGTCAAACACACATTTTTAGGCCTTGTCAACACCAAAAAGTGTTCCATGTGTTTTTTAACATGAAGGGCTCCTGACCAAAGAGAAAAAGAATCAGTTTAAATTCTAGTTTAAACCAGACTAAACTGATTCGAAGCCGTTACAGCCAGATTTACTTCCAGCAGGTCTGAATCATGAGTGTCTGAACTGATTTTGCAAAACAGTTTTGCCTGCTCTACACTATCACCTAAAACTGTTTTAACACCAGGGGACCCAATGTTACAGACCATGTACAGCATGGATTATAACACTGCTAGAATAATTTTCAGAAGAAAAATATCAGGGAAATAGGCTTGCAACAACTGTGTGTAAAATATGGATATAACTAATGTAGCTCTGATCCCAGCATGTACAGGGTCAAGGAATGAAGAATAGTATCATAAAGACAAGAAGGGCCTAGGAATAAATCCACACACCACCTTGAGAGCTAAAAGAAGAGGAATATTATTTTCAGCTTCATCTGCCCTCTAGTGGGCACTGCTGCTGACATTTCTTGAACATTAAAGCCAGCTGTCATCTGATTCAAGCTAGATCTTCAAAGCTACTCATCATCTCAGCTAAAAGTTCTGTTGTAAATATATCTCAAGAGGAACTTGAATTTGACAGCTTTAGAGTTTACATTACAGCCTTTCTTGCTTCAAATGGCCTACCAGTCACTCTAGGGGTATGTCTACACTACGAAATTAGTTCGAATTTATAGAAGCCGGTTTTATTGAAATCGGTTGTATACAGCCGATTGTGTATGTCCACACAATAAAATGCTCTAGGTGCTCTAGTCGGCAGACCGCGTCCACAGTACGAGGCTAGCGTCGACTTCCGGAGCATTGCACTATGGGTAGCTATCCCACAGCTATCCCACAGTTCCCGCAGTCTCCGCCGCCCCTTGGAATTCTGGGTTGAGATCCCAATGCCCGGATGATGCAAAACAGTGTCGCGGGCGGTTCTGGGTACATGTCGTCAGGCCCCTCCCCCCTCGTCACAGCAACGGCAGACAATAGATTCGCGCCTTTTTACCTGGGTTACCTGTGCAGACAACATACCACGGCAAGCATGGAGCCCGCTCAGCTCAGCTGAGCTCACCGTCACCATATGTCCTCTGGGTGCCGGCAGACGTGGGACTGCATTGCTACACAGCAGCAGCTGCTAACTGCCTTTTGGCGGTAGACGGTGTAGCATGAGTGATAGCCGTGGGGCTGGCAGCCGTAGTGCTGCATTGCACCAGCCCCTTCCAGGTGATGGTATATTATGACTGGTACCCGTCGTCGTCATACTGGTATGGCTGTCAATCATGGCCACCTGGGCAGACATGCTACTGTTTTGATGATGACGGTTACCAGTCATAATATACTATTTTCTGCCAATTGCCCAATATTGTCTGCTAAGCACCCAGAAGAGGCCGAGGGCGATGCTGGGTGCTGGCGGACGTGGGGCTGGCAGACATGGGGCTGCATTGCTACACAGCAGCAGCCCCTTGCCTTTTGGCAGATGATGGTATATTATGATTGGTACCCATCATCATCGTACTGGTATGGCTGTCACTCATGCTGCAGCGTCGGCTGCCACCTTAAGATGTAAAAAATAGATTTGTTCTGTGTTCATTTGCTTCCCCTTCCTCCGTGAAATCAACGGCCTGCTAAGCCCAGGGTTTCCAGTTTAATCTTTGGGGGGACCATTCTGTGTGACAGTTGTTTGTGTTTCTCACTGTTCCTGTACCTGTACGCCATGTCGTCACTCGGCCCTCCCTCCCTCCCGCCCTCCTTCTCCTGGTCCATCAGATACTATTTTTGCGCCTTTTTTCTGACCAGGCGCCATAGCTAGCACTGGGATCATGGAGCCCGCTCAGATCACCGCGGCAATTATGAGCACTATGAACACCACGCGCATTGTCCTGGAGTATATGCAGAGCCAGAACATGCCAAGGCGAAACCCGGACCAGGCAAGGAGGCGATTGCAGCACGGCGACGAGAGTGATGAGGAAATTGACATGGCCATAGACCTCTCACAAGGCACAGGCCCCAGCAATGTGGAAATCATGGTGTCACTGGGGCAGGTTGATACCGTGGAACGCCGATTCTGGGCCCGGGAAACAAGCACAGACTGGTGGGACCGCATCGTGCTGCAGGTATGGGACGATTCCCAGTGGCTGCGAAACTTTCGCATGCGTAAGGGCACTTTCATGGAACTTTGTGACTTGCTTTCCCCTGCCCTGAAACGCCAGGATACCAAGATGAGAGCAGCCCTCACAGTTGAGAAGCGAGTGGCGATAGCCCTGTGGAAGCTTGCAACGCCAGACAGCTATCGGTCAGTCGGGAATCAATTTGGAGTGGGCAAATCTACTGTGGGGGCTGCTGTGATCCAATTTGCCAGGGCAATGAAAGACCTGGTGATAGCAAGGGTAGTGACTCTGGGCAACGTGCAGTCAATAGTGGATGGTTTTGCTGAAATGGGATTCCCAAACTGTGGCGGGGCCATAGACGGAACCCATATCCCTATCTTGTCACCGGAGCACCAAGCCACCGACTACGTAAACCGCAAGGGGTACTTTTCAATGCTGCTGCAAGCCCTGGTGGATCACAAGGGACGTTTCACCAACATCAACGTGGGATGGCCGGGAAAGGTACATGATGCTCGCGTCTTCAGGAACTCTGCTCTGTTTCGAAAGCTGGAGGAAGGGACTTTCTTCCCGGACCAGAAAGTGACCATTGGGGATGTTGAAATGCCTATCGTGATCCTTGGGGACCCAGCCTACCCCTTAATGCCATGGCTCATGAAGCCATACACAGGCAGCCTGGACAGGAGTCAGGACCTGTTCAACTACAGGCTGAGCAAGTGCCGAATGGTGGTGGAATGTGCATTTGGACGTTTAAAAGCGCGCTGGCGCAGCTTACTGACTCGCTCAGACCTCAGCAAAAAGAATATCCCCATTGTTATTGCTGCTTGCTGTGCGCTCCACAATATCTGTGAGAGTAAGGGGGAGACCTTTATGGCGGGGTGGGAGGTTGAGGCAACTCGCCTGGCCGCTGATTACGCGCAGCCAGACACCAGGGCGGTTAGAGGAGCACAGCAGGGTGCGGTGCGCATCAGAGAAGCTTTGAAAACGAGTTTTGTGACTGGCCAGGCTACTGTGTGAAACTTCTGTTTGTTTCTCCTTGATGAACCCTCCAACCCCCCCCCCCCCCGACCCGGTTCACTCTACTTCCCTGTAAACCAACCACCCCACCCCATGCTCCCCTCCCCTCCCGCTTGCAGAGGCAATAAAGTCATTGTTTTTTCACATTCATGCATTCTTTATTAGTTCCTTACAGAGGTAGGGGGATAATTGCCAAGGTAGCTGGGATGGGTGGGGGAGGAGGGATGGAAAAGGACACACTGCATTTTAAAACTTTAACTCTTATTGAAGCCCAGCCTTCTGATGCTTGGGTGATCATCTGGGGTGGAGTGACTGGGTGGACGGAGGCCCCCCCACCGTGTTCTTGGGCGTCTGGGTGAGGAGGCTATGGAACTTGGGGAGGAGGGCTGTTGGTTACACAGGGGCTGTAGCGGCGGTCTCTGCTCCTGCTGCCTTTCCTGCAACTCAACCATACGCTCGAGCATATCACTTTGATGCTCCAGCAGACGGAGCATTGCCTCTTGCCGTCTGTCTGCAAGCTGACGCCACCTATCGTCTTCAGCCCGCCACCTCTCCTCTCGTTCATGTTGGGCTTTTCTCATCTCCGACATTGACTGCCTCCACGCATTCTGCTGTGCTCTATCAGCCTGGGCGGACATCTGCAGCTCCGTGAACATCTCGTCCCTCGTCTTACGTTTTCTCTTTCTAATGTTCACGAGTCTCTGCGAAGGAGAAACATTTGCAGCTGGTGGAGGAGAAGGGAGAGGTGGTTAAAAAAGACACATTTTAGGGAACAATGGGTACACTCTTTCATTACAAGGTCGCATATTTCGGCTTGCAGGCAGCCATCGTAGGCCACAGTGTTTTGGCTTTTTTAACCTTCTTAACATGCGGGAAAGGTTGCAAACAGCAGCGCATTTCCCATATCAAGGATGAATTGGGTTGTCCATTTAAAATGGGGTTTCAATGTAAAAGGAGGGGGCTGCGGTTTCCCGGTTAACATGCGGCACAAACACAAGTAAACCACCCCCCCCCCCACACACACACACACACACGATTCTCTGGGATGATCACTTCACCCCTCCCCCCCACCGCGTGGTTAACAGCGGGGAACATTTCTGGTCAGAATAACAGGAACGGGCGCCTCTGAATGTCCCCCTTAATAAAATCACCCCATTTCAACCAGGAGAGCTTTCTGGAGATGTCCCTGGAGGATTTCCGCTCCATTCCCATACACGTTAACAGACTTGTTTGCTTTTTTTTTGTAATGTTTACAAATATTTACAAAGTTACACTCACCAGAGGTCTCCTGTGTGCCCTGAGGGTCTTGGGTGAGTTCGGGGGTTACTGGTTCCAGGTCCAGTGTCACAAACATATCCTGGCTGTTGGGGAAACCGGTTTCTCCGCTTCCTTGCTGCTGTGAGCTACCTACAGTACCTCCATCGTCATCTTCCTCGTTCCCCGAACCGTCTTCCCTGTGTGTTTCTCCAGTGAGAGAGTCATAGCACACGGTTGGGGTAGTGGTGGCTGCACCACCTAGGATCGCATGCAGCTCCGCGTAGTAGCGGCAAGTTTGCGGCTCTGCCCCGGACCTTCCGTTTGCTTCTCTGGCTTTGTGGTAGGCTTGCCGTAGCTCCTTAATTTTCACGCGGCACTGCTGTGTGTCCCTGTTATGGCCTCGGTCCTTCATGGCCTTGGAGATCTTTTCTAATACTTTTCCATTTCTTTTACTGCTACGGAGTTCAGCTATCACTGCTTCATCTCCCCATATGGCGAGCAGATCTCGTACCTCCCGTTCGGTCCATGCTGGAGCTCTTTTGCGATCCTGGGAGGACTCCATGACGGTTACCTGTGCTGATGAGCTCTGCGTGGTCACCTGTGCTCTCCACGCTGGGCAAACAGGAAATGAAATTCAAACCTTCGCGGGTCTTTTCCTGTCTACCTGGTCAGTGCATCTGAGTTGAGAGCGCTGTCCAGAGCGGTCACAATGAAGCACTGTGGGATAGCTCCCGGAGGCCAATAACATCGAATTCCGTCCACACTACCCCAATTCCGACCCGCAAAGGCCGGTTTTATCGCTAATCCCCTCGTCGGAGGTGGTGTAAAGAAACCGGTTTAAAGGGCCCTTTAAGTCGAAAGAAAGGGCCTCGTTGTGTGGACGTGTCCAGGCTTAATTCGGTTTAACGCTGCTAAAGTCGACCTAAACCCGTAGTGTAGACCAGGCCTAGGAAACCTGTTTATTTCTGTAAAAATCAAAGGCACCCTTCAGATAAAGCTATACAAAACAAGTAGTGCACCCTGCCTATGATAAATGTGTGAGATGTTATATATATATATAAGTATGTGTGCTCATGAAGTGGGTCTGGCCAATAGGACCCATTTAATTCCAAATTCACTTTTTAAGTGAATGGATCTAGTATAATTTCACTGAAGCCACTGTATTACTCTTGGATTTACACCAGTGTACCTGAAAGCAGACTATCTCTCCAAACCTGCATCCTTTCTACAAGCCCCACTAAGCCTTTCTTCTGAAAATCTGCAAAGTGCAAAAGGGTGAAAGTTGTGGAGAAGTGATCTTCAGCTACAGGGCAAATCTGAGATCAACAGCAGAGATTATGACCTCTCTTTGCTGCAAAGTAGAAACGTGCCTTTTCCAGGTGCATCTATAGGTACACAGGCTATGTAGCACATTTGCTCTGACACTCACCTCCATCTACAGAAGGAATGTAAGATGGCCCAAAAGGGCATAATACACTGTGCTATAGGCAGGGATTCTGCTGTGTCAGCATTTGCTAAAATATATGGTATCTTAGGTAGAAAAACTATCTCAACCTTTAGTTGGAGTCAGTGATGATGTAGAGAACGCTACCTCTGATGTGGAGAAATTAAGCAGCTATGATAGACACATGTCTCTCTCTCTCACCTGTACCTGCTAATAAGGTCACAAAGCAAGTGCTCACAACACAAAATATGCAGTTGTTCATGGACACTTGTTTCCCAGGAACTCATAGTCAATGGGCATTGTTCAAAAGATGAAATTCTGCTTCCACATCTTGTGTAAAATCATAAGAAATTGCATACATGTTTTCCAAACCCACCGGAAATCAGCAACTAAACGTGGAGAGCACTATAATAAACTATTGCTGAATACCATCTGTGAAAGAAAATCACATTTCAGAATGAGACAATTGCATGATACTCTTTCATAAATAATAATGCTGTTACTCCTTTTGACCTGAGCATCTAGCAAAAAAAATGGAGTAGAATAGGTTGTTCCAGTTGGGAGTAGAAATTGATGATGGAGTCTGGTATTTTCTTTGACGCAATCTTCATTATTTACGTGGAATGTATAAAGTCCTCCCTCTCTAAATGCGGGAGGGACCAAAAGCAGGGGATAACTTCTTTGCTTATAGCCTCCAAGATCTTTAGCCAGCACCAGACCTAGAAGCTCCCTAGGCTTCTTCCAAGACCACACCAAGCTTACAGGCTGCTGCTTGTCTCTCTCTCTCTCTCTTTCTTTCACACACACACACAAAATACCCAGTGGAACTGTCTGCCCATATGGTGCTAGTTTCTGGACAGACTCTATTAGTCCTTGTTTTAGGTGTGGCCCTTTAGCTGTCTCTTGCAACTATCTTAAGTGAAGGATGCATTCATATATCACATCAGTTTCCACAAGGTTTAACTTAACCCAAAATAGGGTTTCCTTAAAAGCCAGAACAAATCCTAGCTTGTCAAAGACAGGCAGGGTAACACATTGAGGCAGAATGTCTAAATAGACAGAAAGAACACTTTCAGGAACTTCTTACCCATCCCACCAGAGCTGCAGAACTGCAGCTCCCGGAGGATGCGAAGACTCCAGTGACCGCCGCTCTGTGTGATGTAAAGAATGTGACTATCAAGCAGCATGTGAGCTCAAGAATGACCAGGCTGCCGGTATTTGCGGTATAGCTGCGAGCTGATCAAGCCCGGCAGGGAGTCTGTCTTGGAGTGGCTGACCCATACTATCAACAAAGTGTGGATTTGTGAGGAACTACCTGACAACTGGCCCTGTGGAATGATTTTGGAAAGGCAAAGGCAATGCTGTGGTGTGTTCCAACCACTTTCTATTCCAAGCAAGAAGTTCATGCTGATTCTTCTTGAGCATGAAAAGCCCACCATAAGGAATGGTTTCAGAGTAGCAGCCATGTTAGTCTCAATTACTCCTGTTCTTTTCACCATAAGGAATCTGCACCATCTACAGCTAGCCAGGTTTATGCCCAACCAATCAACCACAGCGCAGATTTTTACCATTAGACAAGTTATTGAAAATGCTTGAGAGTTTTGGCACAGGAAGGATGAGGTGCTTATAGCCGTTATTGATTTAAAAGCTCCCTTTGGCTCTGCCTGCAAGCTGCTGATGTGTGTCTGACAAGCTCCTCAACCTTCTCATAGAAATACACCGCCAAAGCGAAAGCTGCTTAGATACTAGGATGTCCAACTGGTTTGAGTATAACAGTGGCGTCCGTAAAGGGTGCATGGCTGCCTCATGTCTATTCAACACTATTACTGACTGAATGATGGAAGCTATCATTAGCCTACTAGGGGTGGTACTGCATGACTTTGGTGTCACAAACCTGGAATATGCCGATGACACCGCAACAGTCACTTCCTCACGAACTTGCATGGCTGCCCCATGTCTATTCAACACCATTACTGACTGAATGATGGAAGCTATCATTAGCCTACTAGGGGTGGTACTGCATGACTTTGGTGTCACAGACCTGGAATATGCCAATGACACCACAACAGTCACTTCCTCATGAACTAATCTTATGAATGCCCTGAATATATTTATGGAAGAGGCAAGTAAGCTTGGTCTGCAAGTCAATTGGAAGATGACCAGACTGATGGACCTCACCTAATGATCATAATCAATGGACAAGAAGTTGAATTCATCAACTTATTTGAGTACCTTGTCTCTGTTGTAACCAATGAGGGAGGTTGCCTTACTGACATGAAATAGCAAGGCTACATTTGTTATGCACACTTTTCAGAAGCCTCTGTGGTGTCAACACCACATATCAACTCAAACTAAGATGCCTACTTATCAAACAGCACTGGTTTCTACCCTTTTGTATGGCAGTGAAACTTGGGCCACCAGAGACACTTCAGCTGAACACTTTCAACATGAAACAGCAACAAATATTGAAGGTATATGGTGGCTTCCACACATTATGAATGAGGATGTCAGGTGTCTGGCCAACCAGCCTTCAATGGCTTTCTTAGTGGCTTGGCCGTCCGTTTATATGCCACAGTTTATACTAGCCCACCAGCTTTATCTGTTTTATCCAACAACACATGGAGGGATGTTGCATGGATGGAGAAGACCTAACAGATGGCTTCAAACATGCTGGATGGATGTTGTGGTTTCCATCTGCACCTGCCCGAGCCTGAAAATAGAGCAGGTCACAACATTAGCAGGTGGCCGTGCTCGCTGGAAATGGGTGAGCCATGAGCAGAAGAATTAATGACTGAATAATAACAAATTTTAACCCAGCTCATGCCATGCACTTCAGTGCAGAGAAAGGAACATGACCCACCAGTTGTGTGCCTGTCCCATGCAACCTAGGTGTTCCCTTCACAATGGCACAGATAATTAGTAGTATGGTTCAGTCTGGATGGCAATTTGTAGTATGGTTCAGCAGGTATGTCACTGTAATGGGGTGGCTTGCCCTTTAAGGCCTAGCCATGAGGCTAGCCAGCCCTGACTAGTGAATGAGCCACACCTGAGAGAGATCAGGTGATTTCACTATAAAGAGCAGCAGGGAGAAGTAAGGAAAGCTCAGGCAGCTGTGGAGAGCAAGAAAGGCTCTTGCAGGGGAGATCCTGACCCCAGGGTAGTTTAGGAGCCAGACCCAGAAGGCTGAGCTCCCTCCACCCAAGTAAAGTCTGGGAAAGATGGTTGACTCAAAGGAGGGGAGACAGACCCCCTAGAAAGAAGCCTAGTTTAAAACTGGTGTAAAGACTATTTTGGACTATCAGGGGAGAAATACCAGTGAGTTCTGCTTATGACAGACTTTATTGCCAACCAGAATGGAACTGGTGAAGATTAAATAAACTGGATCCCATCCAGGAGGAATAGTTTTGTTTTAAATACTGTGGACTGTGCAGTTCTTAAGGGGCCCAGAAGAGGGGGAAACAGAGGCAGGGCACTGCTGAGGGACCTCTGGCCACAAGGGGTGCTCAAGGGATGGATGTCCCTCTTACATTCACATTCTTATCATGTCACAGTTATTAACTGCTTTCTGGAGTGCTGGAGATAAGGTTAGACCAACTGAGATGATATTCTGGGTACATTCAGCTAAGTGGGAATTAAAATGTGGTTTCATTTTGCAAGCTGCAGTAAGACACTTTGAACCGAGACCACATGAGAAAACCACACTGCAATTAAAAACCCATGGCTGGCACATGCCAGCTGAATCAGGCTCCTGGGGCTAAGGCTAAGGAGCTGTTTAATTGTGGCATAAACGTTTGGGCTTGGGCTAGAGCCCAGCCTCTAGGACCCTGTGTGATAGGAGGGTTCCAGAGCTCGGGCTGCAGCCCAAACCCAAGCCATCTACGCTGCAATTAAACAGCCCCCTAG
Organism: Malaclemys terrapin pileata; assembly: GCF_027887155.1. Classification (NCBI taxonomy): domain Eukaryota; kingdom Metazoa; phylum Chordata; order Testudines; family Emydidae; genus Malaclemys; species Malaclemys terrapin. The sequence goes on along the minus strand of NC_071507.1, from coordinate 177,976,501 downwards.
CGTGAGCCCCCTAAGCCCAAGTCAGTGGGCACAGGCCAGCACAAGGTATTGAATGGAAAGTAGACATACCCTATGTATGAGGAGATTACAGATATGGCCACTCCCCACACACACCTACCTGAAACAGATGTAACAAGCCTAGAGCTAAGTAGCAGCCCCAGAATCATTCCAAATGAAATCGGTCTGAAGGAGATCTATCCAAAGAACTCTCTCCTGCTTGGAGCTAACTTTTCTCTAATGTAGACAGGATGAAAGACTAGTTCCTTTAATTGGCTTCCAAGGGCCCATTCCTGTATGTGTCCCTTAGGAAAAGATGTTGACATCAATATTTACCTATGTAAGGCATATAGAATCCACCCCCACCCCTCCACAAACTATCTGATGAATTCACAACAGCCAGGCTAATCACAATAGTTACTATGAGCATTGAACATGTCTCAATCTGCTATTTGAGGATATAAATGGTGAACTCTCATCTCAGAATATTTGCATAACTATATTTAATATTTTATTTTAAATATTCTTTAATGTGTAAGCAGGGTCTGATTGAATTCTCACCTGACGGCTAGCTGGGAGGGGGTGAGACTTCAGGAGCAAACGGTATTTACATGTATGCCAACATTTTTATGGTTGACTTAGAACAACGCTTCCTCAGCTCTCGTCCCCTAACGCCCCTACTCTACTTGCGCTACATTGATGACATCTGCATCATCTGGACCTTGGAAAAGAAGCCCTTGAGGAATTCCACCATGATTTCAACAATTTCCATCCCACCATCAACCTCAGACTGGACCAGTCCACACAAGAGATCCACTTCCTGGACCCTAAAGTGCTAATAAGCGATGGTCACATAAACACCACCCTATACCGGAAACCTACTGACTGCTATACTTACCTACATGCCTCCAGCTTTCATCCAGACCACATCTTGTCTACAGCCAAGCTCTAAGATACAACTGCATTTGCTCCAATCCCTCAAACAGAGACAAACACCTACAAGATCTCTATCAAGCGTTCTTAAAACTACAATACCCACCTGGGGAAGTGAAGAAACAGATTGATAGAGCCAGAAGAATACCAGAAGTCACCTACTCCAGGACAGACCCAACAAAGAAAGTAACAGAACACCACTAGCCGTCACCTTCAGCCTCCAACTAAAACCTCTCCAGCACATCATCAAGTATCTACAACCTATCCTGAAGGACGATACCTCACTCTCACAGATCTTAGGAGATAGGCCAGTCCTCGCTTACAGACAGCCCCTGAACCTGAAGCAAATACTCACCAGCAACCACACACCACACAACAAAAACACTAACCCAGGAACCTATCCTTGCAACAAAGCCCGTTGCCAACTCTGCCCACATATTTATTCAAGGGACACCACCATAGGACCTAATCAAATCAGCCACACCATCAGAGGCTCGTTCACCTGCACATCTACCAATGTGATATATGCTATCATGTGCCAGCAATGCCCCTCTGCCATGTACATTGGCCAAACGGGACAGTCTCTACTCAAAAGAATAAATGGACACAAATCAATCAGACATCAAGAATTATAACATTCAAAAACCATCTGGAGAACACTTCAACCTCCCTGGTCACTCAATTACAGACCTAAAAGTCGCAATACTCCAACAAAAAAACTTCAAAAACAGACTCCAATGAGAAACTGCTGAATTGGAATTAATTTGCAAACTGGATTCCATTAAATTAGGCTTGAATAAAGACTGGGAGTGGATGGTTCATTACACAAAGTAAAAACTATTTCCCCATGCTAATTTTTCCCGCTACTGTTACTCACACCTTCTTGTCAACTGTTGGAAATGGGCCATCCTGATTATCACTATAAGTTTTTTTTCCTCCTGCTGATAATAGCCCACCTTAATTGATTAGTCTCATTATAGCTGGTATGGCAACACCCATTTTTTTGATGTTCTCTGTGTATATATATCTTCCAACTGTATTTTCCACTGCATGCATCTAATGAAGTGGGTTTTAGCCTATGAAAGCGTATGACCAAATAAATGTGTTAGTCTCTAAGGTGCCACAAGTACTCCTCGTTCTTTTTGCTGATACAGACTAACACGACTACCACTCTGAAACCTGTATTTATATGAACACACCTACTCTGCTTAGATATCCAGCAGATTGAACAGTGTTGCTCAAAGTGATCACTTGGGTTACAAATCACTTTAGTACTCAATGCAGTGGTAGTGAAATGATGTTATCAATGTTTTTGTCTTTACTGTATGAATAAAGGAGAGCAGAACTGTGCTTAACCTGTCCCAAATGTGGGAGTCACCCTCAGCTTAAAGGACCTCATTAACCCTTATGAAAGAGAGTCAGAGGGACAGGTATCCAGCCAGGAGATAGGGCCTCTTCCAAAGGGTCTCTAGTCTGGTTTAACCTGTTTCTCTCCCCTGTTCAAAGACACAGCTGAACAGGCTCCATTAGGAGCCTTTGTTATTTTAAGTGCTTAAATGAGAGCTGAAATCACTTGTGGCAGGACAGCGTTTCTGCCCAGCATGCTAAAAGCTGACAATCACTAAGGCTATGTCTACACTTCGCAGCTTTTAGTGAAATGGCTGTACCACTACAGCCGGGCCGCTAAAAGGCACGCAGTGTAACCGCTGTTTGTCAGTAGGAGAGAGCTCTCCTGACGACAAAAAACTTCCATTCCCAATGAGCAGCGGTAGCTTTGTTGGCAGGACAGCACTCTTGCTGACAAAGCATGTCTGTTGGTGAGGTGTTTTTTTAACACCTCTGAATGATAAAAGTTTTGTCGTTCACTTCCTAGTATAGACAAAGCCTAAGAGACGGACCTGCAGAGGTCACAGCAGAGAGGCAGGCAGCAGCAGAAGGTAACTGACAGTCGCCCGTGGGAGCAGTGAGCAGTCAGCTGGCAGGAGCCGTGAACAAGCGGCCGGCAGGAGCGGAACAAGTGGCTGGCAGGGCGGCCAATGGAGAGGAACTGTGGCTGGTGGGGTGGGCAGCCAGAACAAGTGCTCAGATGGCGCAGAAAGCAAGGTGCCTTCTTCCCCGGGTGGGAGATGAACTCAGACACATGAATCTCTGAACCCTGGGTCCTCACTTGGCCAAGGGCAACCACTGTGAGTGGGGTGGAGGGAACAGAAAGGGGCACAGAAAAGGAACTTTTGGTTGTAGAACTCAAGAACATGAGACAGAAGGCACTGCCCCACGCACTCTGGGTGGGTGTCCTGCTCAGTTTTATTATTATGAATCCTGCTTATGGCACTTTCTCTAATTAATGTCTGGTGACTTCCCTCCTTTCATTAAAAGTTTCTTTTCTACACTCAGACTCTGTGACTGGGAGTGGGAGTGGGGAAGTATTGCCTCTCAGAGGTGCCCAAGGGTGGTGTGTAATTTTCCCAGGTTACTAGGTAAGGGCTTGAGCCGGTTCTGTATTGTATTGTTGAAAAGGAACCCCTAGATATTGAACCCGACCTTGGTTGCTGCTGGCTTCACTTGGCAGAAAGGTTACATATGTATTTATTTTCAATCCACTCAGTCTTTTATTTTGCACATAATCCTCAACTAGTGTACCTCCCATCAAAAAATATAACCAAAGGTGGAAAAGATTTAAAAACTTATCATAAAGTTAGCCTATTTAGAATGCAAAAAATAGCTTTTAAATTTGATGAGGGATAACCTTTTTATGCAATCTGTAGCAAAATGTAATTCTGTTAGGCAGATTCTTGGCTGTTTGCCAGTCTGAGCTCATACGTGGAAATAAAACTGCTCTAAGCATTATAGATTAAAATTTCTAAAATCAACCCATGCTTTAACAAGGTACATGGCTATTTACAGTGCTCTAAAGAATGAATGTGATAGCTATAACATCAACAGAACTGGAGATACAATTTCCAAAAGCAGTAATTGAAAAACAGGAAAGTAATTAAGCCTTAGATAAATCTGCAGAGTATTTTGCTTAAAGCAACTACCAGATCCAATATACACTATTTCTACTCCCTTCAGAAGTGAATTACATCTAGCAGAGGGTGCATTTCAATAGCATAATAGGAACTCATGACTAGAAAAGACGTATAGAACAAGGACACTTAGCACTGCTAACATTTGTCCATTGTGAAATGTTCATTTTAATAAGCTTTTTATTTAAAACACTGCTTACAAAAGCTCATCTGATGATCTACTCCATAGGATCACTATTAATCACCATTTCTTGCTGCCCCTTCTGAATGTCATCTTTGCAAACACATACAAATTAGATTTTTTTACCCACCTCGTTTTTTTTCCCAAAAAATCTTTCTTGCTACACATAGGTCCATTGTAAAATTCAACACTGTACCATCTGCAGAACCAGGTTATTGTTGGAGCTGGCTGGAAAACATTTCAAAGTTTGTTTTTAGCCACAATCGAGATAAAAGCCAAAATTTAAAATTGTCCAGGAACCAACTATTCTGAAAAAGGTTGATACAAAAACATCAAGATGACCTTATCAAAAAGTTATATTTTGATAATGTCAAACCTAATATAAAATATTAGTTACATATGTTGACTATGTATATTCAATATTTTATAATAGATCAAATGAATGAGTCTAAACAATAAATTCCATCTCATTTTTCAAATAGTTTTCTAAATGTTTCCATCAAAATCGACATGTTCCCACAAAACATTTCAATTTCAAGAAGACGGGTATTTTCCAGCAGAAAATGGTGCCATTGAAAATTTGTCATCCAGCTCTAGTTATAATCTAGTTGACTCCAAATAGTTAACCTGCATGGACAATATGGGCAGCGGATGGCTGATGGTTGTAGCAGGGCTGTAAGTAGATCCTACTGTAAGTTCATGCTTAAAGTGTGGCTTTTCCCCTCACCCCAGTGGCTCAGGCACAAAGGCTTGAGTTAATGGATCGGGGTAAAATTTTCAAAAGTACCTAAGGGCCAGATTCTTAAATGTGTATGGGCACCGAAAGATGCAAACAGGTGCCCAGTGGAGTTTTGAAAATAATGGGAGTTAGGCACCTAGGTGCTTTTGAAAATCTATCCCCAAGTGACTTTGAAGCCTAAGTCCCATTGAAAGTTTAAGGCACAGTTTAAAGTTTTCAGCTTGGTCCTTTAGCTGAAATTGTAGCAGATCATGCTTTTAGATCCAGAGGTCCCAGGGTTCATCCTTACAGAGGACACATTTACAGTAAGAGCTGTTTTGGCAGTGAATATAAGACATTTAATGGACTGTGTTTCTCACTCAGCCTACCAGCCTTTCCCAGTGCCAGCTCTGTCCCTCTGTCCCAGCCATACCAGGGGCCAGTGCTGCTTATGTAACTAGGATTTGGCAAACTAGCTTCAGTCACCTGATATTTCCTTTTGCTCACACTTCCATGCCCGCTCCTCTGATAGCTGAATTCATGTGCTACCTACAACTACTTTAGATTGCTTCCCCAGGGTAAAGGATCCACAAATATGAGCATGCTCCAACAAGGAATTCAGGCACCTAACTGGGAAGGGTATACTGGCTTTGGCCAAGTGAGATCATCCAAGTGTACCAGCAATTTATGAGACTCACCAAGTGCAACATGTAACACTGCCAACCAATTCGGGGGGGGGGGGGGGGAATAGCAAGCAGACAGCCCAGTATCACCTGGCAAAAGACCATTTCTAGGAGGTTTTGCAAGCCCAAGCTCAGCCACCTTTCTGCAAAGAACTAACCAGGTTCCCAGCACTAGACTTACCTCTGTTCTCTGCTATGTGCCCACAACCCCACAAGGGCAAATGCTTTACACACAAGTTACTGCGAGAATTTGTCTCCGGGTGCTCAGTCCCCAGTCTGCCTCTAACAAATACCAGTATGTGTTCTACACTAAAAGGCACAGAGCGTGCGCCATCCCCCTTAGGCATGCAGTGATTTCACATCATTAGTGAAGCAGCTTTGTATTAAGCTGACAGAAATACCTTATTTCACCAAAGAGCTCCGAAGTATAAGCATCCCTAAATCAGTAATTCCCTAAGGGAGTCTCTCCCTCTGTTGAAATCTGCTAAAAACCACTTAATGAACAAAGCAATCTTGCTTATGGCATAAGTTACATACTGTAGCATAACCAGAGAAAAAATTATTATAAAGAGAATTACAAGGCTATTTAACCCAAGGCATTTTTTTAGAAGAAATATTTTCTCATTTAATATTTGAAGAAGCTTCATAAAGGAATGGATAACAATCGCACACAAAAAATCAGCATTGCTGTGTACTGCATTTACTCATCTTTGATGCGTCTCAGAGGATTTTCATTAGCAGAAAATGGATCAAAACATTCCCTGCTATGGTTGTTTAGCATATTATAGTACATTTATCTGTGATCATATTTTTTCTCCCCCATTGAGTACAAAATACTCCCATTAAAATAAGATGCTAGCCCATCAGATTTAAAGGCACACTATGAAAGTCAATCACCGTATTGTTGCTGGCACAGAGTGCCAGAGGAAAGCAACAGCGGGGTTCGTTGCCCGGTGTGCTTCGCGCCAATGAACACACCAGGGTGGAGAAGCAATCAAAGTTTATTTGGGATCCCAAAGCAGTGCTAGGAGACTGACACGTCTCAGATCAAGCACACTGAGACAAACAGTTTTCCCTTTTTATTCTTTTGCAGCTAGGCTTCACCCCCACCTTCACCCACCCAACCCCCCTTTCTCCTATAATAGTTTACTTTAAGCAAGTAGCAAGCAATTACATTTAAGCAGTTACGTCATCTTGGCAGCTATAAGTCCAGCTTGTTAGTAACTTCTTTAAACCATTATCTTGTCCTTTTTCCCTTTGATTTATTATCTCCCCTTTCAGCCAGAAGTATGCAGGCCTCATTATTACTGCTTGGCACTGGTATGCAGCCTGTTGCACCTGGCTTTTGAGGTCAATTAGAGTTTAAACATGGAAGAAGTTTGGTAAATATAGGCCTAGTGCAGGAAGGCTTCACTGACACTTTGTGGTCTTCCACCCTCCGAGTTACCTAGGGTTATGCCTAGTGACACCAACAACTCCCTCCTTTGAGAATACTCAACAAGCTTTTGGCTGAGTTTTCTCATATTCTGTGGACAAGATATGACTGAGTGCTATGAAGCTGGGGTTTTCAATGAGAGGGTATGCCAGGATTTTTGGGGAACAGGGGGCACAAAGCCTATGGAGAAGCATCTTAAAACAAGCAATCAGGAGGAGGGTGACCAGGCACAGTACCACACCTGTGAGGAGGAGACGCACAAGGCCGCCCCCCACTCCTCCTAGGTCGGGCAACCAACTACAAAGGGAATCGAAAACTGTGGGTTCCCTTTCCTGGGCCTTCCACTGCTTGAAAGCCTGTTCGGCTGACAGGATGTGCTTGTTAATGTTCTGTGAGTTCTCCGGGACATATGTACAACATTCACTCCCAATAAGGGCACACACTCCGCCCTGGGAGGCTAAAACATAATCTAAGGCCTATCTGTTTTGCAGGGACAGCAACCGGAGCTAGTAAAGCTCTGAGTTAAGGCTTTTCTCTATGGCTAAGGTCTCATTGGCATACTTGGTGAGAAACACAGAGAGCTTACGATAAAATTGGGTTAGCTGTCCCACCCCATAGGATGGGAGGAGGATGATACCCAACCTGTCTCCTTCCGTAATGGGCTCTGGGGTGGCATACAAAGATCTACGCTGCCTGGGGCAGCCAGGGGGCAGTTTAGGGAGGACACAAAGGGGAGGGGCAAGATATCCTAGATAGCAACTTCCATACCACCGATGCGGTAGCCACTTATACGCAGAGGTACCGCAAATGTAAAAGGAGTGGCCATTTCCTACCAAGCCATTATAACCGCTACTCCACCTATTTGTTTGGGTGTCACTAAATGTTCTAAACCAATTGGATTTGCCGTTAACATAGACAGGGATGGAAGTGTTACTGTCAGGGGATAAATAATACTGACAGGTATTATTTCCAGCAGGCCAGGTGTAATTGCTAGACTTGAACTGTTGATAGCACACCAACCCGGGAGCCAGTGACCGCAACCTAATAGGGGAAGGGAGATGCGTTGAGTTGGCCTGCAGCTTCCAGGGGTCATCCCTTAATGCATACTGGGATTCAATGGTACAGTTTTGCGACAAGGGGGTACCCGAGGTATTTCTTCCCCTACTGAACCATCCCCAACAGATATCTGACCAATTTTGGGGGACCACCCTCCAGGGTAACCTTGCTGCGTGGTGCGGGATTTGGGAGCATACCCAGCAGTTAGAGAGGTTAAACTCTTGGGCAAAGCAAACCTTCAGGGACTCATATGTGTTTGTTTCCAAGTTAGTAGGGATTCCTCTCCATCCCGCATGTGCCTGGGGGGAAACGGGAGGTAACGAGAGGAGTGTCCCTATGGCAAAGAGTACCACTGTGGCAGACCCTGGACATGAACTCATGCTGGGCAGGTGACCCTAGGGTCTAACAATTACAATTCCCCAAATACCCACAAAATAACAATTACCAATAGTAGGCAGATTAAAAACAAAAGGGACCAGGCCACCAGGTTAGGCCGGCCCTGTGAAAATAAACACAACCAACACTCAGAGTTCTCACGGAGAGTGCGCAGCGATTGTCCAAAGAGATCACAGGGCATTCCCAGCAGACCTTATTGTCTTTTGAATAACAGTTTAAGTCCCAGATCGTTGCTGGCAGTCTGTTCTGCAGGCTGGCCGGTCCACCTTTCAGGAGCGGGCACTGCTTTCAGACGAGAATGATGGATCCAGTTTTTGTGTCCCTCAACCTTTGCTGCTGTGTGCGAGACCAGCAGGACGGTGTGGGGTCCCTTCCACTTCTCTTGGAGAGGCTCGTCCTTCCAGGTCCGAACGAGAACGGAGTCACCAGGTTGCAGGGAGTGGATCGGGGCATCCAGTGGGAGAGGCTACAAATCTTTGGTATACCTGTGGAGAGAACAGCAGACAGAGAGCACATGTACTGAGATAAGAAGTCACACCCCATTTCCCACTCCCCTGCCAGAACCCAGTGTATCGTTCATAGGCCATGCCCTTCCAAACATAATCTTGAAGGGACTAAGCCCTAACCTGCCCTTTGGGAGAGCGCGGATGCAAAGCAAAACAAGGGGTAAGGCATCAGGCCACTTAAGGGAAGCCTCTTGACAGACCTTTGAGAGGTGCCGCTTAAGTGTCTGATTTGTACGCTCCACTACTCCACTGGCCTGTGGTCGCCATGGAGTGTGGAGCTTCCAGGGGATTTGCAGGGCATCCAATATCTTCTGAACGACTTGGGATGTGAAGTGTGTTCCGTTGTCAGATTCCATCCACTGGGGGAGTCCGAAGCGAGGAATGATCTCCTTGACAAATTTCAGAGCTACCATTTTGGCAGTGTTGTTACGGCATGGGAAGGCTTCAGGCCATCCACTGAATCGATCCACCAAGACGAGAAGGTATCTGAATCCTTGGGTCTGGGGGAACTCAGTAAAGTCTATTTGCCAAACCTGTCCCGGGCCTGGGGTAGGTTCCAGAGTAGCTGGTGGCACTGACACTCCCGGTCGAGGGTTATTCTTTTGGCAGACTAGACATTCAGCCTGTACCTGGGAGGCCAGTGGTCTAAGTCCAGAGGTTAGAAAATTATTCATAAGCTGGATAAGTGCCTCTCTCCCTGCGTGAGTGGTCTGGTGTAGTTTCTGTAGCACTGGCCATATTAGATTCTTTGGTAGGAGGATTTTTCCTTCCAGGGAGTGGAACCACCACTCTTTTTCCTGGAGACCGAACCTGTCGGCTAGTTTTCTTTCTTCGCCAGAGTACTGAGGGGTTGGGAGCTTCCCTACTGATGGGATGAGGGCATGCATATGGGCATTTTCAGCTTCCAGTGGTTCCAGGGTAGCAGCTCGCTTGGCTTCCCTATCCGCCCTAGCATTACCTCTAGCCACATCTTGATCTTCCTTTTGATGAGCCTTGCAGTGCACCACTGCTACTGCTGAGGGGAGCTGTACCACTTCTAAAAGCCGGAGAATTTGAAGCCCATGCTTTACCGGAAAGCCTTGGGCTGTCAACATTCCTCTTTGTTTCCATAGACCAGCATGGGCATGTGGTACTCCAAAGGCATATCTGGAATCAGTAAAAATGTTAACTCTTTTCCCTTTTGACAGTTCAAGTGCATGGGTTAAGGCTATCAATTCAGCCAGCTGGGCTGATGTCCCAGCAGGCAAACCCTCTGCTTCTACGGTTTCGTGGAGAAATACAATAGCACAGCCTGCCCTCCTTTGTCCGTCTGTAATAGTACTACTGCCGTCGGTGTACCACTCACAGTCTGCATTAGGAAGCGGTTGATCTTTTAAGTCCGGGCGGCTGGAGTATTGGGCATCTATGACCTCCAAACAGTCGTGTTCCTGCTCCTCTGTCTCCGGTAATAGGGTGGCTGGGTTAAGGGAGAGACAGGTCTGTAGGGTAACTTCAGGATTTTCTAAAAGTTTAGCCTGATACCGAGCTACCCGAGCCTGTGTAAGCCAGAGACCACCCTTAGTATCCAGCAGGGCTTGGATCATGTGGGGAGTATACACTTGCCCAATTCCTCCCCAGGTCAAAACAAGAACCCCCCCCACAGCTGTAATGGCAGGTCCGGTGTTGGAGCCAAAGGGGACACTGGACCTACCATTACAGTATCATCAGGAGCTATCATAACCACAACTCCATCAGTCTGCCAATGCATTAGAACTAGAATTTCACATAGTTGCAAATCACAACCCAGTTTAATATCAACAATGATCAGATTAAAAGAGGGAGCGGGCAAAGAGGAGGGAGAATCGATGCTCTGCCTAAAAACCTCATTTCAGTGTTGCCACATGTTTCTGCTAAAGAGTGAAATAGTTAATATCAACAAGTTCTCATCAGGATTCTGGATATTACCCCCACTGAGATGAATAAAGGCAGTTAACACCTCTTAGAGTTATTGTTTCTGTTCCACTCCAGGCTGGGGAAGAGAATCTATGTCCACTTAACCTTCAGGTGAGACATTCTGTCCTGTAATGGGAATGGCATCAGTGAGATTATAGGCCTCTTTCTCTTCTATACTGGGAGTCTGTTTTCCTATAATATGACACACCAATGTGATGTACGTAAATTACTATAAAAAAATCAATTTCCACTAAGCAGATTCAGGACATACTTGATATTCACCAATTCTAAAACCACTTCTAACAGAAGCATTTTCCTCTCTAACCCACTAGGGGGGAAAAAAATTGCAAGATAATTCAATGAATTAAAACATAAAAAGCCATTGCTGATAGTGAAAAAGCAGTTTTTGAATGTGAATCTCATTCATTCAGCTCTTTCAGACAGGCAAAAGTTTCATAATATTTATTGGTGAAAAGGAAGTGGTTACCATTAGGGAGTGCATCAGTTTCCTAATATGCCCTTAGATTTTCAGGGCTTGCTGTGGTCTGCAGCAAGTATGAAACAGCAACTACTGTTCTTTGACCTCTACTGTGCACAAATTGCCACAATCACTCCAGGAAATTTGAGGAATCTGGGGATTCCCCTCCCCCCCATCATTACATAATGTTACAATTGTTTCCTGAGGACAAAGCTGATGGATTTCTGGAATTACTCCTCCACGTCACATAAGGTTCAGTATCTCACTTAAGATGTGCTCATTTAAAAATTTAGAAATTTTCTTACATGCACCCTTAAAGCATAATTTATAAATTAAAAATAGGAAATATTACCAAAAAAATAATGCTATTATACAAGAAAGTGGACTTAAAAGTCATTGTTCTTCAATTTTGTGATACTAGTAAGCATTTAATTTTTGAACTAAGATCAAAGAAATGAAGGATTTGCATATTTTAACTTAAGGATCAATTCTTTAGGATAAATGAATGACTACTTCAAATGCTAGCACCCTGACTAGTGGTTCATATTTTTTAATCTGTAAGTATTTCTCCTCCCCCATGCTCATCACCTGTCTATTGAAGTGATTACTCTGCCAGAACCCCTACCAGGTAGATGTTTCAATTCACACACACACACACACACACACACACTAACTACACCTTTCATCACACTCCTTCACATCTCTGCTGTTTCTTTAAACTCACATCCAAAGACATACTATTCAGAAGCATCAAGAAAAGTGTTAGTCAAGCTAAATTTTCTAGATATTGTCTGTTTTTTTAAAAAAGACATTCAGTTGTCAGACTCACTTCAAGGTCACAATGGACCATTGTGATTCTAGACCAGGGATAGGCAACCTATGACACGCATGCCAAAGGCGGCACACGAGCTGATTTACAACGGCACTCACACTGCCCAGGTCCTGGCCTTCGGGCTGGGGGCTCTGCATTTTAATTTAATTTTAAATGAAGCTTCTTAAACGTTTTAAAAATCTTATTTAACATACAACAATAGTTTAGTTATATATTATAGACTTCTAGAAAGAGACCTTCTAAAAACATTAAAATGTATTACTGGCACGCGAAACCTTAAATTAGAGTGACTAAATGAAGACTCGGCACAGCACTTCTGAAAGGTTGCCGACCCCTGTTCTAGACAGTTGTTACAAAGCAATCGCCTTACAGTGGATAGGTGTTTTAAGGAAGTAGGGGGAAGATCAGAACTTGGGCATGGATCTCTTTGAGCTAAGCAGCAGAAGGAAAATCGGTCAGCACTTGTGGAAAGTGAAAAATTAGAAGAATGTAAGGGCTTATGCTCCAGAGGGTAAACATTTAGAATGTACCACTCCCAGATGTACTGATTTGCATTACAACAAGAAAAAAAAAAAAAAAAAAAAAAAAAAGATACACTGGAGCCAATGCTATCTCAGTAGCAGCAAAACTAACCATATGGATTCTTGCTCACATGTTTAGGCAGAGAAGAGAAGCGACCAAATTTCTCTCTAATCTCTGCAGGCGTACCCATAGCATCTAAGCACTGGATTTGTAATGATGAGCAACACTGATCCTTTTCCAGTCAATCATTTTATGATTCATTAAGTGACAGTTATTTTTGGTTGTCTTGATGGAAAAAAATAGTACTAACCCATTCTGCAGCCATCATTACAGCCATTGAAATGGGTGACTGCTATTTTGGGTTCCTACGGAGATTTGGATTTATCCTATCAGTGGTAGTAGGGAATCCCATAGCTAAGAGACTTCCACTCAGAATAAATCGTTCTCAGGCTTCAATGGTTTCAACTTGGGAATTTCAAGCCACAAATGTCCTAATAAATTCCCACTGCCACAGTAACATGGTGGAGGGTTCTCTGACATCGCACAGACCTACCAGAATTCTCATGTAGGTATTTCTTTATTCTCCCAATTATGGAGTTGGTAACATAGCATTTCTAGGGGAAGCCTTATTAGAACATTTTGAATTTAGACCCCCACTATGGTCATGGTTAGACTCCCCTTAGGCTCCTGTAGGAGCCTTATCCTGAACCAGCCTAACCAAAGTATTATTGGCTACTGAGTTGAAGTCCACCCTGAATTCCAAAGGAAATGTGCTATCAGTGTTCAGCAAGGACGTTTGCTCTTTCTGCCTAAGAGAACCACAGCTACACAAATGACCACAGGGTGGAATAACCACTGCAAGTAACCACTCAAGGAACTGCAACTGATTACTCACCCAACATCTCCTTATTCCTATCTCCAATCATTCTCAGATGACGCGAACCACTGACCGGTTATCAATATTGCTGTGGCAGAGGCTCAGGCTGAAGTCATCTGTTAAGAGCCTTGCTGCCTTGGGGTTTTGAATCCCAACCCCTCCTCTATTTATTTATGATTTCGCTCACCAGGATAGCCTCAAAGTGCCCATCTTGCTAGCTTCAGGGTCCCAAAGGAAGAGCAGTCACACTCACTTCAGTGCAATCAACAGTGAAGGAGCAAACATCATTGTGATCATTCACTCAGTTAATTTGCAAATCTGTAGACCCAATAGGCCAGGGCCTCTTGGCTCAGAGCTGGATGCCTCTGCCAGTAGTTCTTCGGCGCTAAAGTTTCAACATGGGGAGTTCTCTTCCAAGAAAAAAAAAAAAAAAAGTACTACAGGCTCTTTAGTTGCAAACAGAGGTGGTATCAGCCAGATTTCCTACTAAAAGCAGGATGTGAGAAGCCTCTTGGAAGACAACCCTTCTTAATGAAGTGCTCACATCTCACTTTCCCATAGAGGCTTTTTAGGTGTGCAGTACAGGAAACAAAGTTGCTGTTAGCTGACCAATTAGCTGGTGGCCACAGATTTCCTCCCTCCCCCCCTGCTCTTCCCAGATGCAGGGTGAAGGGACTTCATACCCCACAGGAAGGAATTCCCAAGTGCTCCTTCCTGGGCTCTCAAAAGGGTTCTGCACTTGGGTGGTGGCAGCATCTACCAATCAAAGGCCAGAGAAAAGTAGTATCCTTGGAAATAATACAAGCCTGGGGTGGCAAGTATTAATTTTTAGAGACTTTGCGGGCCCCCACCTTCTGCACTCAAAGTGCCAGAGTGGGGAAATCAGCCTTGACAAGCACTCATCTCCACATGGTCATTTTAAATGACTCTTACATCAAAGCACTATGTCATACTCTTAAGCCAGTGAATAGCTGGAACTTTAAAGTAATGACTGTTGCAGGTAAGTCATGTTTCATCTGGACAATTGACCAAACTCTGCTATTAAATAAATGACAAGATATAGACCAAAGCCTTATTCCCTCTAGCAACCATGTGTGTTTTAGTGGTTTATTTAAGTGCATGTGTCCAATTTCAGCTTTGACTACTCAGTGAGCTCCAATTTGAATAAGTGGTAACAAATAGAGGATTCAGATTCATCTTAGTTTAATTTAAAGCATCACTGCATCCATTAGTTGCCAGATGCCAAAGCTAAGACACAAGCAGTGGGTTCAGTATTCTAGCCCCTGGCTGGCCGGCCACTTATGACCATAGTCCTTTTGTTTTGCAGGCTACCTTGAACAAAGATGTTTTTATGGATTAATGCCATATCTCAAGGAAGCTGTTCACAGCTTTGCCCTTCAGAGCAGTGTATCTAGTGAAGTGTTGCCTGTGATTAGTCAAATTTCAGAGTTCAAACAGGCAAAAACTCTGAAATACTATTTCCTAAAAGAAAAATCTTTGATTTCAAGCAGAGACCAGCAGCATAAAAATATTTTTTTCCAGTATCTAGAACACTGGACTTTTAATAAGCTTCTCAACTTCCATACAGTTTGTATTTTTACACTTTGCCAGAAGTTTTACAGATCTGTCAGGATCACCAGCAGGTCTGATTCAAAGCTTTATCATTTTAAGTTACATACAAGTAAATAAGCATAAAAACAAAAAGGTTTATCATGCAATGCTGTGTCTAAATGTTTAGTATAAACTCAAGTTTCAATATTCGTGTTACCAAGAATACTACAAGTCAGAGTTCTTTATTTTAATATTAAAGTGCCAGGTTTATGTACAAACTATTACAAATAGTAAAAAGTAAACTTAAAACCTGCTTAGAAGCAGTGAGGTCATGTAGCTTCCCCTGCAGTATCCGAGATCCAATTCTCTCAAATTGATTTTACGACTCTCATTTCTCAAGCACTTCCAGCTTTGTTATAGAAATTCCAGAAGCTAGTGATATCTGTGTACAACCTCCCTGTTGCAAGGGATGGCATTTGAGATCACTTCAAGAATTGAGGATTTTTCAGGAAATGATTTTATAACACGAGTTATTCCAGCTAAGCATTCTATGAATTAACACCATTGGCAATATCTAATGAAAGAATTTTACTGCTGTAGCTATACTAGCCTCTTCAGAACAGTACCATACCCCACACTGTTCAAGAGTGGGATTTTAGTATAATCAAGTCTCAATGTGAATTCATATTGAAAGCAAATGTTTCGTTCAAACAGCATGCGCATCATATCTTAAGTGGTCTCAGTTCATTTAAAAGTCTGCATCCAAAGTGAAAGAGTTATCTGTGGATTTTGACATTACTCCCATCTTCTGGTATTCTCCTACTCGCTTCTCAAAGAAGTTAGTCTTGCCTTCCAGCGAGATATTCTCCATAAAGTCAAATGGATTCTCTGCTTTGAATATCTGAAAAACAAGACTTCTAATCACAAATGGGTTTTCACCTCTGGGAGTGGAATGAAAAAGAATCAACTGGGAAGTGAGGACTAGGAATGGGAAAGCCAGTTTAAGTTGACTTAATGCAAAGTAATCCAGTTTGCTATCTGGCATGTGAAACTCCTCCCACTTCCATGTCTTGGATGCTGCACTTCTGTATGCCCTTTCTTCTGCTGTTCTTCTAAAGAGGCAGAAGCACAGTGGTTTCTTGCAATGCCCTCTTTTCCATCACACTGCTTATTGGACTGTCACTATGTATCATGTAGCTCTCCATCCAGGACAGAGTGCATTAAGATTAGTGGAAATAACCAACTGGCTGGAAGGATCTTGGCTATTGGTCAGGAGCTGAAGACTATCATTAAATAAATGGTGGCAGCCATTTTACATATTCAAGATTCATAGGAAATATCAAATGAATACAACCCTTTTCCTATGAAAGGCACTGCTTATAAATCTTACCTTGCTAAATCCCAGCTCCAGCATAAGTCGGTCTGCTACAAATTCGATGTACTGTTTCATTAAAGTGCAATTCATGCCAATCAGCTTTACAGGTAGCGCCTCTGTCAAGAATTCCTGCAGGTATGAAGAAGGGAGGTTAATACAGAAGGCCTCAGCATACAAACTTTTGTTATCTAGAGCAGTGGTTCTCAAACTGTGGTCCGCGGATAGTTCCTCTAAGGTGTGCGCCTAGGCAGCTGCACACAAGAGAATGAAGGGACACCCACCTAATTAGTGGTGCCATGCAAGCAGGGCTCCACTAATTAGGTGCCTGGACCCTGGAGAAAACACACATGTAAGGTGAGGTGGTGGCCGGGAGGGAATTTGGGACATGCAGGACTGTGGTGTGGCCAGAGGCAACTTCCCCAGTTCCAGGGCTGCAGCTGCCAGGGGGAGAGAGCCCTCCTTCCCAGCCTCAGATCTGGGGGTGGGAGGGCGCGTGTGAAGAGAGAGAGCGAGCGGCACACACCCCACTCCCCCCTGCTGCGGCAGCCCCTGAGCTGGGGCTAGGAAGAACACTGCATTAGAAAGGTAAGACTACGGATATTAAAATCAGAGTTATGTGCTTTTATTTGTAGAAGAAAAAATGTTAATCAAGTTTATTTATTTATTTATTTTAAATATAGCACTTTTATCCAAAGCGCTTTACAATAGTTAGCTAACAGTACAAACATTTGGAAAGATCATTAAGTGGTCCACTGAGACCCTCAGCAATTTTCTTTTCCCCCCCCCACAGCCCACCTAAAGTTTGAGAACCACTGATCTAGAGCAGTTTCGTGGCCTGATAGTTCAGCTTTAAGCTAAAATGTGAGCATTTACTACCCAAAACAAGGAACACCTGATTACCTGCTCTATCCTGACAGCATTGGTAATGACGTCTCTTACTCTTTCCTCAGATGGTTTGTGAATCAAGTGCTTGAACATTAGGCAGGCAAAATCGCAGTGCAAACCCTGAAAAGGTGAATGTGTAGATATTATTTCAGGAACATTGATTAGAAGTGCCACCTCTTAAAATCAGAGGCACATTTGAAAAGCCCATGAACCAGATACCATCTTAGTACTCAAAGCCCAGGATGATTTTCCCGGAGGAAATGGGCCACTTTGTAGTTTCCGTCTTGGCTTTTGAATGGAGAGGCCAAAGTGCACAATTCAGTAGGCAGCTTTCTTACTAGACTTTCCCCTCCAATCACCACCATAATGGTTTATTCACTCACTGCCTCAATTCAAGTCTTATTTATTCCCAGATATTGTTTACCCATTTAATTTAGCACCAGACAATTCATAAGAATTATAAATAGTTGTCTTGAAACATAAGGTCGCTGTAATAGGAGATGGTTACAAGATTCTCTTACCTCATCTCTGCTGATGAGTTCATTAGAAAAAGTGAGTCCAGGCATTAACCCTCTCTTCTTCAACCAAAAGATGGATGCAAAGGAGCCAGAGAAGAAAATTCCTTCCACTGCTGCAAAAGCTACTACACGTTCTCCTGTCAGGAAAGTTTAGTGTAAGTTTTGCACTGAAGCGAATGTTTACCTAGCCTTAAAATTCAAAGCATACCGAGAGTTTTCCATTTATGAGATTTGTGAATGGGAAATATTGCTGCTTAAGTGAATTATAGTCTCTCTGGGACTGAAACTACAGCCTTGTCTTCACTACAACAAACAAGTGTTAAATAACAGGGCTGTAAGACAATAGGAGACCAGGATTTCTGACACCTCTTTTCTGGTGTAGCCATGGCCCGAAATGTTATGTTATACTAAAATTCTGATCAATTATTTTAGTCTGTTTTGACATCCTGCAAATCAGAACCCAGATTGGTCTGAGAACATATGACAAGACCTTGAGCAAAGATTTAATACTCAAGGGATAATGGGAATTTCAATTGCCTCCCACATGCCAAGTGAGGCAATCAAGAGTCCATAAAGCAGATGAAATGCTTCAACAGAAGCATAGCTCCTTAGGAGGAATAAACTATACATGCGTCAAAGCAGCTACAGGAAAAACATACTGCCAACTAGAGACATTTGTCACAAGGGACCAGTTGGAATTAAAAATGCCAGCAGAGCAAAGGGGAGCCTCTTCAGAAGGGAGAATAATAATTTGCTTTATCGGAGACTACAATCTTCTTCCAGAAATAAGGCAAATAATCACTCTTCACTCTTGCTAGGAAAGGAAACATTTAGCATCCAGTAAATACACAGTTCAGAAATGCACTCACCAAATGTTGCTTGTTTGTCCCCAATCCACTGCATGGCCCAGTCAGCCTTCTTTTTAACACATGGCAATGTTTCAATGGCATTGAAAAGAAATTCCCTGGAAAGTGTATAGTACATTATAAGCAGAAGTCAACACAGCAACCAGTGCAGTAGGTATTTGCAACTAGCTGTCATAACAGGTTTGTGTCATTGATTAACCTGAATTACCTGCAACTACCCAGCACATTTTGAAACCAGTACTTAAGAACTTGTCTACATTAGGGATTTTGGCACCTGTGTAGCTACACTGGTGTTAATCCCAGCATAGACATGCTGCATCTGTGCAATTTATCCCTTATGTCAGCCCTCCACCACTGTTCCAGGATTCCAGTGCATCAATCCATGTCATAGTCTGAAGCGTACTCACGGCCTTTCAAACATTTTGGTTCACAAACTGCATGTATCAAAGTCTTCTTATGATAAGCTTTTTAAGAAACTGTAGAACTAATTCATAAACCCTTATTTTCACATACTTAGTTCTGAAATCATCTTTCAGGCTCACTTTGATAGGTTTACATCAGCCCAAGGGTCGGGTTTAGTTTTGGTTTTTAAAGTTGACAGTTTTAGCACTAGTGTTTTAATAACTCAAAGGCAAAGTTTTAAAGCAGCAGCTTTGTTTATTTGTCAGAAATGAGCATGGTTTACTACATTAGAAAAACCTAGTTAAATAGTTTTCAGAGTAGTAGCCATGTTAGTCTGCATCCACAAAAAGAACAGGAGTACTTGTGGCACCTTAGAGACTAACAAATTTATTAGAGCATAAGCTTTCGTGGGCTACTGCCCACTTCTTCGGATGCATATAGAGATATATATACACACACAGAGAGCATGAACAGGTGGGAGTTGTCTTACCAACTCTGAGAGGCCAATTAAGTAGGAGAAAAAAAACTTTTGAAGTGATAATCAAGATAGCCCAGTACAGACTAGTTAAATAGTTGTGACTTGCTGACAATGGTAATACATAATTTTTCAGTTTAACCACACAGCAAGTGTAGACAACCATTACATGGGAAGATGCACTGAATTTTATACCTGAGATTTCAGTGTACGAGTCAAAAAGACACAAGCTGTAATGGTTCCCATAGAAACTGTTCTAGGTCACCTAACTCATCAACTAGCCAACGCAACGGCCTCTTGTATTAGAATGTAGTCCAGCTTTAAGTATCTATGTAGATTGACTATGCCGCCCTTCACATATTTGGTTTCATCCCCTTATTTATCACTTATTGAAGTTAGAGATTAAAAGCAAAACAGATTTAAGTCCAGCCTCTGGTATAGTTTTTGTTACACCTTACGGTTCTGTAATATATAGGGCCCTACCAAATTCATGGTCCATTCTGGTCAATTTCTTGGACAGAGGCTTTTAAAATTGGTCAATTTCACATTTTCAATTGTTCATATCTGAAATTTCAGTGTTGTAACCGTGGGGGGTCCTGATCCAAAACGGGATCATGGGGAAGTTTGCAAAGTTGTTGTAGAGGGGTCCCAAGATTGCCACCCTCACTTTGGTGAGGACTTCAGAGCTGGGTTCTGAAGGCAGCACACTCCCAGCTTACTGTAGTTAGAGAATGTTCCTGGAGATGGAAGTGGGTAGGATCTTCCCCATGCTGCTGGGAGCACCCCAGCTGAGGGCTCCTACCTGCTAGTCCATGCCAGGGACAGATTAAGGCAGGGGCTCTCCGCCAATTTGGGGCCCCCCAGGACAAATGGGTGCCCCCGCCCCAGAGGAAGCCCCAAGTCCACATTGCCCCAGCTGGAACAGTGGAAGAGGCCCTCAATCCCCAGCTGAAGCTGCAGGGGGCAAAAGCCCCGAGCCCAGGCTGCCCCTGACCGAGCTGCAGCCAACGGGAGGAGAAACCCTTAGGCTGGGCACTGGAGCCATGGCAGGAGCCATAGAGGGGGGCGCACAGATGCCAAGAATGCCCCAGCTGCAGCTGCCAGGAGCAAAAGCCCCCAGCCCGGCAGGGGCTGTGGGAGGAAGCTCCGAGCTCAGCGCCTGGACCTAGAGTTGCGGCAGGAGCCGGGGTACGAAGCCTGGAGCCCAGCTTCTGGGCCGCTGCAAGCACAGAAGTGAGGCTTTACCACCCGAATTTCTGCACTGTCTCTGGAGGTGGGTCTGATCTCCCCACCAAGAGCGGCAGTGCAGGGGAAGGAAAACGCCTGTCCTTCCCCAGCGTGGCTGGGCTAGCAGCCAGGAACCCTAGGCTCCCAGCAGGAGGGGAGATCAGATTTCACAGGAGAGGGCTGATTTCATGGTCCGTGACATGTTTTTCAGAGACATGAAATTGGTAGGGCCCTATGCCTGCAGAGTTGTTCTCCACAGTATGTTTACGAATTTAAATTCTCAAGTCATTTCTGTATTGTTTTAAAATTAAGACAGAAGTATCACTATTAGATTCCACTATGACTTTACAACAACTTGAACATTTCATGACGTGATACTAACCTCTGTTTTGGATCTTTAATGTAAGTATCTATGAGCAGACTGTACATTTCTGAATGTATGTTTTCCATAGCAATCTGGAAGCCATAGAAACAGCGTGCTTCTGTTACCTGTACTTCTTGGCTGAATCGCTCCACCTAGAGGAGAAACCAAATGACTGTTGAAGAAAGCATTACCCACCTAATATATTGCAGTTTTTTTGCTATTAAACTCACACAAGTATCTCCAGTTTTGCTCCACACCCCTATGGTCTGACAAATGTTTTCATGTTCAAAAGCTATGCCTGGTGTAGTGCATTAGACTAACAGCCTCCTCCTTAGTGCCAGGATTCTTAGGTTCTGGCTTGATCTCATCTTAACTCCTTGAGTATTTGAGCATAAGGTAACACTGCACATTTTTCCCCATCTCTGCTTTATCCAGGGCAGGAAAGTGGAGCATTAATAGAACTATAGTAATATTTTGCACTCCTGCAGCTCATGAACAAGGATTTTAAAATCACAGTACAAATGTTACTTCAGTCTCAACTGCCCTATAAGATAGGCAAATACCTCCACCATTTTATAGATGAAGCAAACAAGACTGTGCAATTGATTCATTCCCCTTCCCCCCCCCCAAAAAGTGCAGTTATATCAGAGCCAGGTCACCAGACTTCCAAATCATGTATGCTTACTACAAAACCACCCTTTTGAAAGCTCAGTTTCTGAAAAAGTCCACAAGAGTCCTATTTTACACAGCAATCCCTGTTTTACTAAGTACAACTTCCCCACCCTCTGCCTCACCAAAAAATAGATTACAGATTTAATAGGTTTTAGAGCAGAAGTAGCTCAACAGGTGAATATCTCATTAATAGGAGTTTTATTTGGGCAGCTTTGTTAGCTGAATGATTTCCACTTTAGGATTGCTCTTCTGTGTGCTTACCAAATTCTCATTTACAATGCCATCACTTGCTGCAAAGAAGGCTAGGACATGTGAAATGAAGTATTTCTCCTCGGGCTTCAGGGACTCCCAGTGTTGAATATCTTTGGAAAGATCAACCTGAACAACAAAAGCAGACACTTACAATTTTATTGTGGTACTAAAGAATACACTTCTAGATAAGATATTTAGAGCAATGTTATACTGTGTATTAAACACCCCCTCTTCCCAGTGCTCTGTGAACTAAAATACCACTGCAATAAATGAAGTTATGAAGTTTAATAGGTTCCTAGAACCACGGAAAGCTGTGCTGGTTTATGTCACTTTTTTCAACGCTATTTAAGAATGCATTAGATATAAATTAATCTTTTGAAGGCAACAGTACAATTAATACACAAGCAGTCACTACTGGCTCTTGCCAAACTTAAGCCATGTCAATACCAGAAAGTTAGGTTGGTTTAACTACATTGGCCAGGAGTGCAAAAAATCCACACCCCTGCCCAGCATAGGCCAACCTAAGTCCCGATGACAGCACTATGTCAAGGAAGACTTCTTCCATGGACCTAGCTAATGCCCCTCTGGGAGGTGGTTTAGCCACACTAATAAGAGAACCCCTCCAAGAGGCACATGTAGTTCTACACCGAAGCACTACAATGGCAGTTTCAAGCGAAAATGTACCCTTTGACTGTAAGCTCTTTGGGACCTGGACCATCTTTATTGTGTTTGTACAGCACCTAGTACAACAAGGTCCTGATTCATGACTGAGGTCCCTAGGCTTTATTGCAACGCAAATAAGTTAACACTACTGGGAAAACATGCTCTGTTATGAGCTGGACTGAGCTGCTAATGTCAGGCGGATGTGTCCACTGAAGCAACCAGAGCAGGGATAGACTCATGGGAGCACCTCACCTCTTCAGCTGTCCAGAAGGAGGCCTCTGCTTTCTTGTACATCTGCCAGATATCATGGTACTGGATGGGGAACATGACAAACCGGTGGGGATTCTCCCGTAGGAGTGGCTCATCTTCCAGATTGCTAGGAGCTTGTATCACTGCTTTGGGTTTCAACTAAAGGAGGCACAATAGGAAAACTTGAATTCAACATCCCCAGTACTGGAGTGGAGACGTCTCATCCCAAGGATGGGATGAGGGTGGGAAAGAGAGAAGCGGGAAGAAAGGAAGAAAAGGCAGGAAGCGCCTGACGAGGGGCAGAAAAAAAAATTCCCGAGGAGGACGAGCGCAAGGAGGGGTCTCCCCAGGGGGAAGGAGGACGAGAGGGGGTCCCCCCAACCTAAGGGGGAGGAGGGCGAGCCCAAAGAGGGCGAGGGGGGGAGGGGGGAGCCGCCCGCGCGTTGGCGGACAGTAGCATTTGGCGCCAAGACAGAAGCGACAGGACGCGCCACCTGCAGCCGCCCAGCTCACCCCGCGCGCCCTCAGCCGTGTCACCGGCCCCCCGCCATACCCAGCCCGGCGGGCCGCGCTCTCTCCTTTCCACCCCCACCGCCCCGGACTCACCGGCTTCGCGTCCGCCTCCTGGAAGATCTTCCGAGCGGCCTTGGTGGCCAGGACCCGCGTGGCGCTGGTCGCGGGGGGCTATGGAGACACAGACAGGGATGGGTGAGAGGAGCCGGCAGGGGCCGGGCGCCGCGCCCGGAGCTGTGGGGGGGGGCGTGGCGGGGACACTCACCGTGTTCTCCTTGTCGGTCAGGACCAGGTTCTTCATGGGCGACAGGCGGGGCTGCTCGTTGCGGACGGAGAACGGGGCCCGGGCGGGGATCATGGCGGCGATGGCGGGCAGAGACAGGCGGCGGCGGGGACACGACGACGGAGGCTCCGGCTCTCACAGGCAGGGGCGATGGTGGGGCTGCCGCGCTCCCGGAGACACTT
The DNA here is from genome assembly GCF_027887155.1 of Malaclemys terrapin pileata. Lineage (NCBI taxonomy): Eukaryota > Metazoa > Chordata > Testudines > Emydidae > Malaclemys > Malaclemys terrapin. The sequence goes on along the minus strand of NC_071507.1, from coordinate 177,952,452 downwards.
TATATTCCCTTCGAACTTGGCGCCAGAACGCCAGGCTGCCCAATCACAGCGCCAGGCACCGCGCCAATCCCGAACGGTGCCGTCCCCGCTGCTCTCCCATTGGCCAGAGACCCGGCCGCGCCAAGCTCCCCATTGTCACAAACGCGGGAGCCGCCGAAAATTCCGACCGCTCCGCGCTTCCATTGGTCAGAGCCTCGCCACCACGCCCCCCAGTCTTACACAAGTTGGAAACAGCCAAAATTCCCGGCACTCCGCCTGGACGCTTCTATTGGCCAGACCCCCCGCTGGACACGCCCCTGTATTGTCTGACAAGATTCCATCCCCGGCGCCTGGGTCCCCTCCCCTTCGCACCCTTTGTTGCATTGCCGTGCCCCACCGGGAACAGGACTGTCTTTCCTCACCCACCCCCCTTTAAAGAGAGGGCGGGTGACCGCTTGGGGTGTTTGCAGACTCCGGAGAAAGACAAAATGGATAAGGGCTGGGACGGGTGGCGGAGGGGCTGCCTTGGAGTGCTGTCTCCCAGAGCTGCTGATCCCCATAGACCTGTGGTTTTTAACCTTTTTTTCATTTGCAGACCCCTAAAGATTTGGAATAGCAGTACAGGCCCCTTTGGAAATCTTTGTGGGCATAGTTTGTGGACACCCAGGGGTCCATGAACCACAAGCTGAAAATCAGGGCCATGTCACAGAATGCCCCCTTACCAGCAGCAGGCAGTATAAGAGCCCAAGAACCAGGGAAGAAGCAATTCTGCTCCCTTGGTGGAGAGTCCCAGCATCCCAAATGTCAGCAGTTTAGGAACCAGTGAACCTTTCTCATTGGTTCAAATGCCCCAGCAGGGCATTTTACTCTCTTCTTTTACTCCCCTGAGTTAGTGTGAGTTTCATCTCAGCTTTTGGTATCACATGGCCAAAATGTGGGTTTAGGGTGAAGCTTGGGAGAGTATCACCATTTATTTACACACACACGCACACTGATTTTGAGCCCCTGAGTGTTATGTGATATTTAGTACAGTGTCAACTCATGCAATAATAACAATGGAGGAGGTGATTATATACACCCTGTTTGACAAGTTTGCACAGGGTGAGCTCTCAGAGCAGTGACTCTCACTTGCTTCCTCATGGGAATAGACTAGATAATAAGACACTTGCTGCAGTTGCTATGCTGCTTGGCATTGGGAAGTGTATTTTTTCAGACACGTTGTTTTTCTCCCTCTAGGGGAAATTAAAGCAGGTTTCTCAGTCAGTTACACAACTGTGTAAAACAGCCTAGCCCAAAGCTTCTAAAACTCTAGCTGCTGCTGATCTTTTCCCCTTCTTTTTGTAACACAATACTGTGTATGATCACAATCAGCTGTTTAAAAAATGAACAGAAGTGTATGCAGTATTGTTTTACATTAAATGCAGGTTGCTCTTATTATTTAAACAGTGGCATCACTTTCTTCTCCTTCTCCCCGTCCCCCAAACTAGAATGTGCTTAGCTCACTATGACTTGCAGAAAATTAAAAATATGTAAGCATAGACAGGATGTGGCTTGTTGTGGTTTCCAAATGTGAAGGAAGGGATGGGTCAGTCCTGCAAGAGTTCCAAATTAATGTAAATGCACCTAGATTCCAAGAAGAGTTAAAATATATGTGTATACTTTGAGATTTAGAGTTATTACAAAAACTTATGTTTTTCTCTATGACAATAAAATCATTTAGGTGTGTTTTTGTCACTATGGTAAAGAATATTGGTCCGCTATATTACAGTAAGCAAAACAATATATGCTGTATTATGATGATTATTGTTTTACAGAAAGTCAGTAGTCTATAGAACTCAAACATCAAATTTATCCTGTCAGTGTCAATGGAGTTACAGTAGCGATGAATCTGGCTTATATTATTCAGCAAAGTTCTTAAGCACAGGGTCAACCCTTTAATTAAACTTTAAATGTAATGAGATTGTGTTTAAAGTGTCTGTGGTTGTGGACCCAGTTCTGGGAGACACAGCGTGCTCTTAAATTCTGTTAACGTCACTGGCACCTAAACATGGGCTTAAGTGCTTGCCTGAATGGGGGCCACAGGTCTAAGGGCCCAATCCTGTGGGGTGCTATGTGACTACTGTGAGGTGTTCAGGATCTTAAACACCCAGTGAAGTTGATGGGAGCTTAGAGCGCTCAGTACCTTGCAGGATTGGGCCCAGGACCACAGACCTTTGAACACATTTCTTTGCTAATATGGGATGTAGCACTGTTTTAAAGAGAGTGATTCTCAGACTAGGGTCTGTGGGCCAGAGAATACCTTGGTAAATGAGACAGATGTTTTAAGAAACAAGCAAAGGGGACTGCCCAGACAGGTGGATCATGGAGGGGGGGGGGGGGCTCTCCCTTACATAGTGGTCTGCTGACTGAGAAAGTTGGGGCTGATGACTTGCTTGTCACAACTCTAAAAGAGATTAATGGTGTCACTAGACAGTAAGCAGGGCATCTTGGTACTTAAACATGTCCTATTAGATTTGGGGAGAAACAGAAGAATCCTCCCTTTCCACCCCTCCCTCCCCAAATGCATTATTTGAGTTTTAACGGACGTCAGATATTTCTGTGTTTTTAGTTCTTCCCTGTCCCCAACACCAGTGAGGAGGATAATAAATGGTTTAATTGTAGTGATAGCAGTTCAGCAATCAGTTTGCAATGCTTTAAAGTCAATGGCATGTGATCAGGCCCTACATTGTCTCTAAACTATCTCTGCAAGAAAAAGGGTCTTAGAAGTGTAGGATTGCTCTACAAAAGGAATTTTATCAGTATAGTTAAAATGCTGTGGTTATACTGTTAGAACTCCCCATGTGGACACACTTTCTGCAAGAAGAGTTTCTTTTTCCAGTTTAGCTTATGCAGCTTGTTATAAACTAAACCAGAAAAAAAACAAAACCCTTCTTGTAAAATAAGAGTATCTACACAGGGATTTATACCAATATAACTAGAGTAGTTATATAGTGCTGCTCCAGCACATTTTCCCATGTAGACAAGCCCTTAATTAAGAAAGAAAAGGCTGAAATTCTCCATTACTTCTGTAGGTCTCTAAGGCCAGGTCTACACTTCATGCTTACTTCTATATAACTGTGTCGCCCTGGGGGTGTCAAAAATCCACACCCCTGCGTGACATAATTATACCAACCTTAACCCTCCCCCGTAGATAGTGCTATGTCCACGGGAGAGCTTCTCCCACCGACATAGATACCGCCTCTCGCAGAGATGGAGTTATTAAGCCAACGGGAGAGCACTCTCCCATTGGCATAGAGCTTCTTTACCAGAAGCACTAACTGCTGCGCCAATGCATGTTTTTAGGCTATGTCTACACTGGAAACTTCAAAGCACTGCCACGGGAGTGCTCCCACGGCAGCGCTTTGAAGTGTGAGTGTGGTCACGTGCGCTCTCCCAGCGCTCTTGGTAATCCACCTCCACAAGGGGAATAGCTCCGAGCGCTGGGAGCCGCGCTGGGAGCACGGCTCTCAGCGCTCAGAGCCTGTCCACACTAGCGCTTCAAAATGCTCAAACTTGCTGCACTAACCAGCAGGTTAGAGCGCTATAAAATGTAAGTGGAGACAAGCCCCTAGTGTAGACCTGCCCTAAGACAAATGTGACTCAGTAACCCTGGACTTTTTGAGCTTCAAAGTCTCTCTTACTGCTGCTACTCATCTAAGAAGCCTTATCTTTACTAGGGAAAAAAGGTATGTTCTTAACTAATGACCTGGCAAATGAACTTTTACTTACAATCCATCTATTGTGTTTTAGTTAATAACAGGTGTCAGTTTTGTTCTGAACCTAACTATGTTGAACTATTGGGCAATGGCTCTCATTCAGAGAGCAAGGCCTTCTTTGAGAAAGCAGTTCTTGCTGGGTGGGAGACACAGATGAGAGCAAATCTGACAGATTTGGTTTTTTTCTCTGTTTTACTGCAAATTCACTGCTGAGTATATGGGGTCGTTGGTTGCATATGTATATTTACAGTTAACAAGCCAAATAGTTAAGTTAGGTGTGGCTGCAGTTTTTCAGTCTGATCCTCGGATGATTTATTGCTAGCTGATGATTGGCATTTGTTTCAGTTTCTTTTTTGCTTGATTCAGGAAAGCAGATTTGCATACATACCCCCAGCTAGCATAAACCGATCAGCACCTCAACATAATTAAACATTTTATTAAAGCTAATGTTAAAAAATTGTAAATGTGTCTGTACATCTGGTTATAGTACTAAGATTATCCACAAATATAAAGTTAGTTTTTAAAAGTCATATGATACATAGAGTACATAATCAGCCATAACCCAAATTTAGGTGAATAGATTTAACAATACAGTTTAGATATTAGAAGCCGAATACTCGAGTACATCACTCATGAAAAGTTGTATAGAGATTTGGTTGTGGAAAGCAAAATATATCAATGAGTGGAGATTGTCCCTCAGTAATTGAGAATTAGGTAGGTTGTCCATTTAGAAAATACAATCCATGAGAAAGTATTTCAGTTACTTTCCTGACTGTGCTTCTCATCAGAACTTCAGCTCATCCCTCCTGGTATTGCCGATGTCCGGTGATGTGCTCTATGTAGATGTCCCTCGACCACCTGATGGCGTCAGGCACCATGAGTTGCCGCATCAGCCAAGCGTAGCATTGACCGATTCTGCATTCTGTCAGCACTCGCTCGTTACTGGGATCCCATGTGCCTAAGGCTCTGACGATCAGTGTGTGTGTCTGGACCTGATAACCCTTAGCTCTCAAGGTTTTGGCCAGAGGGGCATATTTCTCTACCTTTCGAACTCGGGCATCATGGAAGGCCGGGGTCCTGTTCTCGAACGGCACTGTGACGTCCACCATGATGATCTTCCAGTCCTCGTTGGTGATGACGATGTCCTGTCGCAGTTGGCTGTCAGTTCCGGGGATGGCGGAATTTAGGCAACCTTTCCCACGGGTGGCAGGATGGCTCTGGCCAGGCGATCTTGGATGGTGTTGTGTCGCAGCTGCCAAACTCTCGAATGGGGCTTGCAGCTACACAGGACGTGGGGTAGTGTCTCATTGGCATAGCCGCACTTCCTGCATCACTTGTCCCAATTCCTGTGGCAGACAGCTCCATTCAGTGGGACGCAGTTGAGCCAGGCCCTGTGGACAAACCTCCAGTTGGCAAATCGGGTGAAACTGTTGTACTTAAAGTACTGCACAGGATCTTTTCAGGGGGAATAAGACAAAACGCCACATTTATTAGTAATACATGTATTTACTAACACTGTATTATATGCATATAATATATTACACTTACACTCACACACACACACAAACACACTCCGTCTTGTTGTTACCAATTAGTTGCTCCCCTTAACTTCACTGGCCAGGTGAGTTAGATGGGGGAGGGGGCGGAGCCGGGCTTCTGCCGATCCGGATCGATGCTCCCATGTTGACAAGACGAGACCCGGGGTCCTCTGCAAGACACCTCACTTTTATAGCAGCTTTCTTCTTATGCAAATCTATACCAGATTCAAACTCTGTGTCTGTGTCCATTGGTCCTTTGTGCTGCTTTCTTTTGAGTATCAGGGGGTAGCCGTGTTAGTCTGTATCTACAAAAACAACAAGGAGTCTGGTGGCACCTTAAAGACTAACAGATTTATTTGGGCATAAGCTTTCGTGAGTAAAAACCTCACTTCTTCGGATGCATAGAGTCTATGCATCCGAAGAAGTGAGGTTTTTACTCACGAAAGCTTATGCCCAAATAAATCTGTTAGTCTTTAAGGTGCCACCAGACTCCTTGTTGTTTTTCTTTTGAGTGTTGTCCCAATGCTGCAAAGAGGGTGTTTCCAAAAGAAGGTGCTTGCTTCTAACCCCCGAGGCCGTCAGTATGTCTGCTTGTCTTTAATGAGCCCACTTGACACGTTTTATTGTCCTTGGGTCTGGCTCCCAGCCCCTCTCCAACAGTTGAGGCTGTCTGGAGGTGCTGCCTTCCATGCCTTCCTCATTCACACCTCATTCATTCAACAGGGCAATTGATTAAGAGTGGGGGGGGAGAGCTCTTGTTCTACTGCTAGCAAAAATAAATTTTTCTTCTATCTTATTCTATCCTTAGGGGCTATAATATTATACCGAGGGCAATGCAAAGTTTCTAAATGAGGCTTTGATACAAAGTTTCATGAAAACAGAGGTCACATGTGGGTAGACCCACCACAAGGTTATATGAAGAGGCACAATGTAAAGTCATATGAAAATTATCAGAGATTGATCTACAAAACTGCTCCCCAGGGAGGAAGTGGTTGCTGGCGTCCCACTTTCACATCACCTTGAACGCCTTGCCCTGGTCCGGCTTCCATTTCATGTTTTCCATGGATTGGCAGCAGATGGCATCCTTCAGGGTCCTCTCCAGCGTGGTTCTAGCTCTCAGAGTGATGATAGTATGATCTCTATTCTTCACCTGTAGCACTAGGACTCCCAGCTCCTGGCATTTACTACACAAATGTCATTCATGTACTGAAGCTGATGTATATGTTATTCACCATAGGCCATGTGACATTATTGACATGAACTGTGACCGTATAGATGATTGTTGCAACCAGGGTCCTATGGCTGCACCAGGTCTTGTAAGAAGATGTCAAGTGGGGTGTCTATGGAAAGGTTGTAGTTTGCTGGTTATGATTATGCTGTCTGTATGTGTGTATCATTTTTGTATTTTAAGTTATGAATATTGGCTATGTTCTTGTATCTCAATGTGTTTGATTCTAAGTAGCCTCAGTGAAGCATTTGATCAGCTTCTTGAGAAAGGACTATTCTCAATAAATCCTAAATCAAGAAACACTTAACTGACAATGGACTTTGGGAGATGCCAACCCACATCTGAGCCTTCCTGGGAACGTTCAAACTAACGTGTGAACAATGGCATTGGCCTGCAAAAAGCTGAATCATTCATAGACATGTGACTTGTCCAGGTGGCTACAAACTCCATCTTGTTGCTGTGACTTTGCACAGAAGAACAAAGTGGTTTCCGCCCTCAAGAGAGAGAATATAAAAGGCCCTGGAAGCCCCTCCATTTTGTCTTCAGCTGGCTTAGGAGATGGCCTCTCCACCCGCAAGAGATGCCTGAAAGAAACTGGAACAAAGGACAGGCTCAGAGCTAGTCTCAGCACATCAGGTGGCAGTCCCAAGGGGGTTTCTGTGACCCAACCCATCACAGGCCAAATCCTGCAAATCTCACTTACAACTGGATCCCCTAAAGGCTCTGAGCATCCTCAGTTCCTATCAACTTCTGTTGTAGTTGTGAGTGCTTCACACCACACAGGAATCATTCCATACCTTCAGGCCTTATGCAGGCAAAACTTTCATTGACTTTAATGAGAATTTTGCATGTGTAGGAAATCCAGGATTTGGCTCCCCATTTTCATTAGTAATTGCTGCGAGATGGAGATCTGTCTGACTTTCACTGCAATGTTTCTTACCTAAGACAGAACTCCATACAAAATAAAGTACAAGGCCTCTGCAGTGACTGTTTTGGCAGGTGTGCAGTCATGTTGTTTAAATTAGCAATGATTTATTTTAATAAACCTCAGCTGAGAAATCTAAGCCAGAACAAAACATTCTATATTAACTAGATTTGAGGTTGATACTGTGTTTAGAAGTGTGGCCCATTAATACATGAAATCAAATCCTTTCTCCTTAGCAAATCTATAACCTGATTACCTGAAGACAAAGCATGAGACTCTCAGTAGTTAATGAACAGCTACTGAAATAATCTTTTGTCAGCAAACAGACCCTTACAAACACTGGGGGGTGGAATGGGGTTTTTGTTGTTGTTGTTGTGTTGTTTTGTTTGTTTAAACATGGCTTCCACCTATTTAGCTTCCTTAACTGCCAGCTAAAACTGTTAATGCAGAGCCCTTTCTGATGGCATAGTGTCAAGTTTTTATCCCTGTTACATCACTGTAAATGCAGTTTCACTCTACTGCAGTCAGTGAAGCTGCTCGTGTAAACTGGGAATTTGGACAACGGGTAGTTCGGGACTAATCCCATACTGAAGGCAATGCGAATTTTACTGGTGTGGGATCAGGCCCGTTATGGTAGAAAATTAAGGTTCTTAAACAAAAGTTAGATAGTAATTTGATTTAAAATATAAACTGTTAACAGAGTGATAAGTGAATTATGGCCTAAAGATGCTTTAAAACTTGATGACTTTTCTCTCTATAACATAATTTGTATTGGTTGACTGTTATTTAGTGAGTGCACAATAAGAACTGGATCCAATAGAGCCCTTTGGGTCTAATCCAAAGGCCCCCATTACCCTGCATCCTCTGGTGGCCAGTGAGACTGTGGTGGCCAGTCTGGTGGCCAGTGAGACTGTGGTGGCCATCCTCTGGTGGCCAGTGAGGAAAAAAAATTTGAGGTGATAATCAAGCTAGCCCAGTACAGACAGTTTGATACGAAGTGTGAGAATACTTACAAGGGGAGATAGATTCCTCCTTTATATTCAATTGAATCTATCTCCCCTTGTAAGTATTCTCACACTTCGTATCAAACTGTCTGTACTGGGCTAGCTTGATTATCACCTCAAAAAAAAATTTTCTCTTACTTAATTGGCCTCTCAGAGTTGGTAAGACAACTCCCACCTGTTCATGCTCTCTGTATGTGTGTATATATATCTCCTCAATATATGTTCCACTCTATATGCATCTGAAGAAGTGGGCAGTAGCCCACGAAAGCTGATGCTCTAATAAATTTGTTAGTGTCTAAGGTGCCACAAGTACTCCTGTTCTAAAAGGCAGAGTTCATTGTTCTCTCCTCCTTCCCTACTTTTGGAGGCAGTGAATAAATCAGAAGCTGCATGGTATTTGCAAACCCACCAGTTGAACTCGATGTAAGGACTCTAAGCATCCTGCTGGAAGTGTACCTCACAGCCTGATTGTGCCTTGGAGTACCAACTTCTCCTCCACTGGGTTGACAGCCTTCTTTCCCTGTTGGTGTGGTGATGTGTGGGCCTCATCCCCACTCCCACTTCCCTCCTCCTGTCACCATAATGGTTTGCTGGCCTCATGCACTATTGGGCCATTTTTGCCTGACAAACTTCACTAGCTGTCTCTTGACTTACTAGCTCCATACTTCCTCCATCTCTAGCGTTCCTTATACAACACTCCTAGTATTCTGCTCCCCCCATCCCCAGCATCTCCTTTTTGATGGCTTCATCTCCTTTCAACAGCCCCCAAACCATTTCAGCTTCAAGTTCCCCATAATACAAGTCCCAGCTCTCTCCCTCCTTTTTATCTTACGGATAGGGCCCTATTAAATTCACAGACTGTAAAATCTGGCTATTGTAGTGGGATCGCAGTAGTGCCGTCTTTACTTCTGCGCTGCTGCTGGCAGCGCTACTGCCTTCAGAGCTAGGTGCCCAGCCAGCAACTGCCGCTCTCCAGCTCATCCAAGAGCTGGTTAAGAGGTGACTTGGTCACAACCCAGCCCTATATGGGGAAGAGATTTCTGATAGTAGATGGCTTTTGAATGTAGCAGAAAAAGGCCTAATGAGACCAAATGGTTGGAAATTGAAGCTAGACAAATTCAGACTGGAAATAAGGTTCATATTTTTAACAGCGGGGGCAACTGACCATTGGAACAATTTGCCTAGCAACATGGTGGACTCTTCATCACCTGAAGTCTTTAAATCAAAACAATATTTCTACAAGATATGCTCTAACTCAAGCAGATGTTATGAGTTTGATGCAGAAAGTAGTGTGTGAGGTTTTATGTTATCCAGACTAGATGACCAAAATGGTCCCCTCTGACCTGAAAAATCTATGACTCATTCTCACCCTGTCCAACCACTCACTTAGCTATTGCCTACACGCCCAAGAGCACCCACAGTTTCTGCCAGCTGTGGCCATTCCTGCCCCACGACAGCCCCAGCAAATAAAGGGCACCAAAAAAAATTGCAAACTAATGTTTTAATAACATTTTGTTAAAAAAAAAAAAGGAAACTATTTTTAGTGTCTCACACAGATTCACCTGAAAAATCAAAGTATAAAAGGCAATCAGCAGACATACACAATGTACTTGCACCACTGGGGATTTATCACTGCTGTGGTTTGCTACTCAGTGCCATCTACCTCACTCTGGAGAACAAAAACAGAAGGTATTCGTTTGTGCTCTTGGGGGGGGCGGGGAGAGAGTATTCTAAATTACAAATGCATGAATTACTATGGCTGGGTCATTGTCCAAGAGGAATGGATAAAGTTTCCTTGATAGCTGGTGTCATCTACTATTTGATTGTCAAGGGCCAGTGATGAATTCAGTATGAACCCCAAATGCTCTCAAGCGAGGGTAAAGTAGGGAGAACTACAAGGAGAACTGCTCAGGCAGACTCCTTAGTCTCCGTGGAGCTCACTGACTTCTGGTTCTCCTTGCAAGTTTGGGAACTAATTCCTTAAATCATCTCCCTCTTCCAATTTAGAAGAACACCTGTCTTTTGAGTCCAGACTGAGGTAGCTGATATTCTTCCAGGCTCAGGCTCCTTTAAGCACAGACATATCCATTAGACAGAACTATCTACCCTGGATGAAAACGATCCATACAGCTTTGTGTCATTGGCATATTCCTGATGTGCTATCTGTGTTGACTCACACTGTCAACACTAATGTTTTTTATTTTCTTACTTCCGCACTAACACCTTAGAATAACGCAACTGAAAGACTAATAAAAACCAATTCCCGTCAGTGCAGTTCACTTTCACTTCTATTTCTAGTCAGTGTCATGGTATTCTTCTTCCCTGGCAGAGTTCTGTTTCCATCTGCAGGGGAAGGTTAGATTAGACCTAAATCAAATTTATTGACAAAAATATAAAAGCACATATATTTATATTAGGGTCTGCGAAACCTCTCTCATTACAAAGTCTACATTCTGGGTGTAAAGCTAGTTGCAGAGCATGGATGACCCAAAGCTGAAAAGTTACAATACATCCTGTACAGGAAACTAGTCCAGTCATGCGCTGCATGCAGCGTCCTTGGCTTTTGCAACATTATTTGAACCAATATCATAGGCCTGAAAATCAAAATTCTGGCTGAAGGTAACTTAGATGCTATGATAAGCTTCACATGCACATTGTGAGTATGCTTCAGGCATCTATTTTCCAAGGGCTTAATAGTAAAAGTCATATTCATTCTTTGTTAATATATCATAATGAATTGGCTAGTGTGTATATGTTCAATTGTCCTCTAGAGCAGAGGTCCTCAAACTATGGTTTGTGAACTAGCAGTGGTCTGCGAGCTCCATTCAGGCGGTCCACGGATAGTTCCCTTTAAGGTGCGTGCCTGGGTGGCCTCACACAATAGAATGAAGGGCCACCCACGTAATTAGTGGAGCCACGCAGTGGAGTTGCTGTGATGTTCTGAGTGGTCATAGGGTGAAACAGTGGCCATGGTGAAGTTTTTAGGTGGCCTTTAATTTGCTGTAATACTTGAATGCAGTGTATCACCTACATGGTCTTCTGCATGGTTGCTCTCACCTCAGTTGTCCATTCCTTCTTTCTAACAGATCTTATTTTTCCCTGTAATGGTTCCAACTATCTATTTCTGTCCTTGCAGTGTTGTCACATGAATTTGAAGGCAAACAATAGCTTGGTTCAATTAATTGGCACTTTCTCTTTGTATCCTTCCTCTCCCCTATTGGCCACATCATCCCCAGTATAAGGCATTTGCTCTTTGCATGCCATAAGCAACCTGCTTGACAAGAAAGTCCTCCAGGGTTCAACGTTTCCTGAGGCTATGATGAAAAATTATCAGAACTCCCCTCTCTTCAATCATCTGCTCTCAGCTGGGCTCAGTAGAATCCAATGCAGAACGAGGCTAATGAGCAGAAACTTTGAATTCAAAACAGCACAGTGCAAGGGAGGGGGGGAGACAGAGACCAGAGAATCTCTGCTGTTTAGGTTTTATAATCCTAGCATCCTTATTAGCATAGCTCAGTTTGATTCCTCCCAGTGTAATTGAATGCATGCTTACCCAGTCACGTAGATACCATAACACAAACACACACAAATCTAGCACTCCCTCACTCCCCTCCTTCCTGTCAAGGACTGGAATCAGAAGTCTCATTATCAAAACAACTCGACAGCATATGAGTAAGCAGATGAAAGGAACTGGTCATAATGACCACATATTGTGCACTCTCTCAGGAGACCAAGCAAGCTGAGAAGAAACACTGATCAAATGTCTCCAGTGCTACTTATGTACAATTGGCAATTTCCCAGGGTGGCTCTACACAGGTATTCTGGGGTTCTGTGTGTGAAATTAAAAATGTCATTGCATGTTTGTGTCTGTTACTTCCAGGTCAAATTGCTCATTATTCCAAGGAAAAAGCTGGCTTTTCTAAATGCATATTCAAGCTCAGATCATTGTTTTTAAAGTCCACAGCCCTGGTTAGAAGAGGGTGCAGCGGTCTAGCCATCCGCAGCAGTGGAAAGAGGCAGATTGTCAGGATGTCTTCAGTGGTGCTAGGGAAAGTGGGTTTAGCTCCTTCCCCTATTTTTCATCTCGAAACAGCCTTACAACACCAGCTAGTGGGAGAGGGGGAGGGCATGGCAGGGTCTTGGCCCTGGTGTTTCTAGAATGCATAATGCCAGTCAGTGTTATCACTTCTTGCACCTTGTGCACAAGGAGTGCAAAAATAGGATTATGGCCTTTTCCTGAGCAAATGCACCAGGCAAGGGATGGAGAAGGAAAGGGATCCTACATAGGAGCAGTTAGAACCAAGCCTTCCGTTTAGCTTTTAGATTCCTGCTTCAGTCCTTTCTACCTTGCTCACCAACACCAGTAATTATGATGCTACTGGCCAAGATCAGCCTCGTAGTCGCATTGTCTTTGGGTTCTTCCCTCAGTTGCAGCAGTGTGCAAGAGAGATGCATGGGTGTAACTGATGGCAGCGTTTGGCCCTGCAGTTGGAAATTGGGAGTCAATGGGAAGACTCCTATTGACTTCCATGGGGTTTGGACTAGGCCTTTGAGTAATTCCATTAATGATGCACATGTTGGAATAGAATCCATCTCTCTGAGCCCTGGAGAATTAGCCAAGAGGAGTGAAGAGCAGTGAAATCTTATTTCTGTCAGTAAAGTCAGCAGCTATAACAACTATCCAGGAAGTGTCATTTCTACAATCACTTGTAACCTCTCTTTTAAAACAGTTTTGCCATGTACAGTCACCAGAGGGGGCTCTCTGGCTTTACATCCTGATCAGGCACCATGCATGCTGACTGTTACACAGTGCAAATTATTAAGTAGGGGTTTGTAGGGTTTTTGGTAAGGGCCATGCCCAGTCGTGCAGAGCTCTTGCACTGAGCACAAAGAGGAGACAAGGCTGATGCTGACAAACTTGTTGTCATTCTTTAGGAGGAGAAAAACCAGTATTACTATTTTGCTCAGATTCACCAGAGCAGTAATTCAGGAATCTCATTACCTTTCAGGATCAGAAGAGGTAGGTTAATTTAAAATGGTCCCAGCTAGTTCAGACAGCTGAGTGCAGTACTGGCAAAAGGCTAATGAATAAAACCCACCCTCTCCCGATCTTATTTCAATAATTTGCACTGATCTCAAAGCACTTTACAAAGGAGGTCAAATACCATTATTTCCACGGGGGAAACTGAGATAGAGATAAATAACTTGCCCAAGGCCACAGACCAAGTCAGAGTTAGGAATAGAAACCAGGTCTCCTAAGTCCCACACTATGTCCCTACAGTTTTGCATGGATGGGCAAAAAAGCTTCTGATTTTCAGTTGTGTTAGCTGAATCAAGTTAGCGTAACATGAATGAAAGATTTAAGGCATAGGCTAAACTGCATTTGAAGCCATATTAACTGCTGACATTTACCCTTTATAGACATTAGCTTTGTTCCATTCCTCTGGAACGTCTCCAGGGTTCCAAGATTTGTTTAAAACAGCATTCATGCTTCAGAGCTTCTCAGTTAATTCTTTCAACACTCCTGGGTGCAAGTTATCTGCTTCTGCTGATTTTTAAAGGTTTGTTTTAATACAGGTAGTTGCTATTTAACATCCTCCCTAGTTACTGATGGAATGGGAGCTATTTCATTGTAAGATCTGAATACATTATACTATGTCTTTCCAAATACAGAACAAAGAAATGCTTATTGAATACTTTTGCCTTTTCTGCATCATGACTGACCATTTTACCATCATCTCTTAGTACCGGCCCAGTACCATTGCTAGGATTTGTTTGTTCCTGATGTATGTAAAGAATTCTTTCTTATTGTCCTTAACCCTATTAGCCATAGATTTTTTTCACTGATACCTTTAACTTCCCTATCAGTTATTGGTATTTCCCAGCTGTTCTTTGTATTCATAGCCATAAGCTTCCCTGTTTTTCCATTTATTAGAGAGACAAGGTGGGTGAGGTAATATTTTTTATTGGACCAACTTCTGTTGGTGAGAAAGACAAGCTCTCAAGCTACACAGAGCTCTTCTTCAGGTCTAGGAAAGGTACTGAGGTCTGGTTTACACTAGAAAATTAAGTCAATTTAACTATGTCACTCAGGGGTGTGTAAAATCCACAACCCTGACCGGCGTAGTTAAGCCAACCTAACCCCCAATGTAGACAGTGCTAGGTCGACAAAAGAATTCTTCTGTTAACCTACCTACCGCCTGTCAGGGAGGTGGATTACCTACAGCGCCAGGGGTACCCCTTCCATTCGCATAGGTAGTCTCTACACAGAAGTGCTTTAGCAGCGGTGCAGCTGTAGCATTTCAAGTGTAGCCCACAGAGTGTCACAGCTAATACAAGGTGGAACTGATTGTTTAGCATAGGTAGTTAACACATATTGTAAGGGACCATTCAAGGTGAAAGTGGCCACCACTGAAGTCATAGGACCTCTGCAGTCATCGGACAAAAACACCTTTGCAGTCATATAGGACAAAAAAGGGAGGTTAGTGGGTAACAGATTGTTGTAACAAGCCATAAATGCAGGGTCTTTATTAAGTCATGAGTTTTAGTGTCTAGCAGCGTTATGAATTAAAGCTCCCAGGCTCGTCTTTTAGTGCAGGTTTCAAGAATGGAGACCGAGCGGTCAGATATGGAACGATCTTTGTTCTGTGAAAAGCGCTCACCCATAGGTGTTGCAGTGTTTTTGTCCTTTATCGTTTTTCCTTGTGAGTTCATTCAAGAGCATAGTGATTGTCTGGTTTCACCCACATAGTTGTTATGGGGGCATTCAGTGCACTGGGTGAGGTACACCACACACTGAGATAGGCATCTGAAGAAGTGAGGTTCTTACCCACGAAAGCTTATGCTCCCAATACTTCTGTTAGTCTTAAAGGTGCCACAGGACCCTCTGTTGCTTTTTACAGATTCAAATTAACACGGCTACTGTTGTACTTAAAGTACTGCACAGGATCTTTTCAGGGGGAATAAGACAAAACGCCACATTTATTAGTAATACATGTATTCATTAACACTGTATTATATGCATATAATATATTAACTTACACTCTCACACACACACACACACAAACACACTCCGTCTTGTTGTTACCAATTAGTTGCTCCCCTTAACTTCACTGGCCAGGTGAGTTAGATGGGGGAGGGGGTGGAGCCGGGCTTCTGCCGATCCGGATCGATGCTCCCATGTTGACAAGACGAGACCCGGGGTCCTCTGCAAGACACCTCACTTTTATAGCAGCTTTCCTCTTATGCAAATCTATACCAGATTCAAACTCTGTGTCTGTGTCCATTGGTCCTTTGTGCTGCTTTCTTTTGAGTGTTGTCCCAATGCTGCAAAGAGGGTGTTTCCAAAAGAAGGTGCTTGCTTCTAACCCCCGAGGCCGTGGGTATGTCTGCTTGTTTTTAATGAGCCCACTTGACACGTTTTATTGTCCTTGGGTCTGGCTCCCAGCCCCTCTCCAACAGTTGAGGCTGTCTGGAGGTGCTGCCTTCCATGCCTTGCTCATCCACACCTCATTCATTCAACAGGGCAATTGATTAAGAGTGTGGGGGGGGGGGGAGGAGAGCTCTTGTTCTACTGCTAGCAAAAATAAATTTTTCTTCTATCTTATTCTATCCTTAGGGGCTATAATATTATACCAAGGGCAATGCAAAGTTTCTAAATGAGGCTTTGATACAAAGTCCCATGAAAACAGAGGTCACACGTGGGTAGACCCACCACAAGGTTATATGAAGAGGCACAATGTAAAGTCATATGAAAATTATCAGAGATTGATCTACACTACCCCTCTGATAATAGGCATGTTTATGTAACCCTTTTGCCAGGTGGAGTCAGCAGCAACAAGGGGCAGGTTCAATAACAATACAAAACAGAACCAATTCAGTAATCTGGGAAAACTAAACACCAGTCCTGGGCACGGCTAAGAGGCAATACTTCCCCTCTCTCAAGCACTAAGTCTGTGTGTAACAAAAGAGAAGGTTTAATAAGAGGGAAAGGGAACCAAGCATTAGTTTGGGGAAACATCACAACCACATTCAAAAGCACACAACCATAAGCAAAACGCTAACCCCACCGTATGTTAGGCAGTGTCCTTTGCCTGTTTCCCACTTTGCAGTGGGAAAGTTCAACAAATGAATGTCCCTCTAGCACATGGCTCCCCTCTCCCTCCGCTACACCCCACTCACAGTTGGCGGTCCTTGGGTAGTGAAGTTCAGAGGTGTGTTTGCAGGGGTTCACCGCCCACCCCAGAAAAGGGGGAGGGAATGTCAAGCAATGTCTCTGTGCACATCTGCAATTTGATGTTTGCTGCTGCCACTATTACTTTTCTCTGCTACCACTGGTCGCTTGCTGCTGCTGCTTTTCTGTGCTACCACTGGTTGCATGCTGCTGCCGCCATTGAATGCTCACTGCCACTTCTGCAATGCAGTGGTTTAAGTTTCTACCCCTTCACCCTGGTCTTCATTGATTTAATCTCTTAGTGAATTTACTAGGTAGCAGAGAACTGCACTATGAACACAGCCTCTACATTGATTTTCCTTTCACTACAATACCAGATCAAACATCACACACTCACTGGGCTTTGTCATGCCTTCCCCTTGCTTAGCAAGTGAGGGTCCATTTAGGGTGACCTCCTCAATCAGCGCAGACTAAGTATAGTTCTGCTGCCCTTTACTCATACAATAAGGATAACAGCATGTCGTTACCCCTGCACTCAATAACTACAGTGATTTGTAACCCAACACCAGCCTAAAGTAATCATTTTGGCAAAGCAGCTTCATCATGCTGCATATCTAGGCAGAGTGGGCGTGTCTGTGTAAACATGTCTGTTTCTGAAGTCTTTTCCCCCAGCTCATCACTAGATGTCAGGAGAGAGCTCATTCAGACCCTGCTTACATCTAGGACCCAGGGATCTTGAAAGGTGTGTTGTGGGGGTATTGATCATTGTAGCAGTGGAGATATGTCTGCAGGTTTTGCATCTGTTGTTCTGGCAGGATCTGGTGCCGCGTTCATTTGATGTGTCCTGGTAGAGTACTTCTTGGGCATTGGGGGAGCGCAGTGAGAGACACCCCTGGCTACTCCAGTAGAACAAAGCAGCTCAGTGTGCAGTTGTGTGCAATATGGACATGCTGTAAAAGAAACAGCAATACTTTAACTGGCAACTCTAGTAAGTCATTACATGCAAGGAGTGCAACGAACTCTAGAACCTAATGGTGTGTTTGGTAATACTGCCACCTAGTGGAGAAGAAACACTTGAACTAAAATGGCTAGAAGCCTGTGCTTGCATCATAAATGGTGTAAAAATAAAGTGCTGTGTTTTCTTAGTAGCTCCCTTCACTCCCCTTCTCAGTATGTACATTGGTGTAGCCATGTCCCTGCACCCTGCCTGGAAAAGGGTAAGAACAACAGATCCAGTTTAAAGTTTCTAATTTCGACAAGCTGTCTCAGGCCATGCAAGGTAATCATGATATTTTTTTTTGTTAACCTCCATTATCTAGAGAGTCTTATGAGATGCCACACAATTACAAATTTCGCAGGGCACATCAGTCACCAGATCAGAGTTCTTTCCCCTTCCAAAGAAAATGCGCCCTCCCACACTGATTTGGATATATCCTTGATCCTCCACACCTTTGTAACCTCTCAGCTAGACTGTTAGAACAGGCTCTACCTGGGTGCCTAGCGGAAGCCACCCTGAAGTTCTGACTGACCCAGAATGCAGCCACCTACATAAGAATATAAGATCAGCCCTACTGAGTCAGACCAAAGGTCCATCTAGTCCAGTATACTGTCTTCCGACCAGGGCCGGCTTTAGGAAGAGCGGGGCCCAATTCCTGGGGGCGGGGCTTGCGGCAAGCCCCACCCCCAGGAATCGAGCCGTGCTCCAGCCGGGGTTGCCGGGCTTGGATCTGGCCCGGAGCCGCTTGGCGGCCGGAGCCGAGCCGAGCCACGGGGGCTGGGCCGGGGGGCCGGAGCCGCCCCGCGCCACAGGGGCCAGGCCGGACCCGAGCCGAGCCGAGAGGGAATGTACAGAACAGGTAATCATCAAGTGATCCATCCCCTGTCACCCATTCTCAGCTTCTGGCAAATAGAGGCTAGGGACACCATCCCTGCCCATCCTGGCTAATAGCCATTGATGGACCTATCCTTCATGAATTTATCTAGTTCTTTTTTGAACCCAGTTATAGTCTTGGCCTTCACAACATCCTCTGGCAAGGAGTTCCACAGTTTGGTAGGACAAAGTGAACACATCACACCTGTTCTCTGCTCACTGCACTGACTGGCTGGATATGATTTGAGTTACATGATACCTTACATAAATCCCTACAAGGTCCAGATCCAGACGATATTAAGAACCCCCAGCTCTGACTCACCCTACGATCTATACTCATTCAGAATTCTAGAATGAGAGCCAGCTCTTCCACTGATGTAAGTCTGTATTACACTAATAATGGTAACTCACTGAATTATACCAGCTAAGGATCTGGCCTTTGATTTCCCATATATGAATCCTGTAGAGGGCAGTGGGAAAGCACTCTCAGTAGGTGGCTTGCACCTTCCCAGTCCATGCTCTGGGGGAATATGATTGAGCACAAACCTAGCCACATTTAGAAATGACTGCAAGACAAACACTACTTTTCCCAGGCCTTCCCAACTGCTTAAATCCTGGTTTCCTAGCTGACAGGTAAAGCTGCAGGCAGCAAGGGACCATGGTATTTGTTCTCTCCTATCAAGATCTTGAATGCCTCAAGTTAGGCCTGGTAATACACTTGTACCACGGTGATGGCCCCCAAAGGGCAGCAGTAATAAAATGGTAATGTTGGCTCTATAGGCTAGTAGTTGCTTTACTGCTGTTACAATCTTTATATGTTTATATATTATGTCATCTTCTGTCTCTGTATTTACTCTTTGAGGCCCTGATTCAGCAGGACATGTAAGCACATGTTTAAATCCCATTGACTTCAATTGACTTCATTGGGATTTAAGCACATGCTTAAAATTAAGAATGTGCTTAAGTGCTTTGCTGAATAGGGTTGGATTTCAGAATATGCTTAAATGCTGTACTGAATTGGAACCTAAAAAGTCACTGTGTGTGTACATTTAATCAAATTTGCTATATTATTTGTGGAGGGTTTCAGTCTTGCCAAATAGGATTTAGGCCAGGTTATAGGGGGGAAGGCTACAAAATTTCAGTTTATAAACCAGTGTTCCCAAACACAGAGCCACGTGATGATTCCCAGTCAGTAAGAAAGGATTCTTGTACGAGTTACAAGTTGTAAATCTCTTCATATTCTATGCAGTGGGGCCCTAGGCCATTAATTGGGGCTTCTAGGAGCCACAGTAACAATAAAATAATAATATTAGAAGAAACTCCGGTAGGTAGAAAGGAACAGAAAACAAAACCAGATGTGTAGTATTTCAGCCTCAGTGATCTTCATCGCAATCATCAACCAGTGCTCTCCAAGTCCATTGCATGTGTACTCACTAGAGTCAGGAAGTTCAACCCAGTGTCACCAGGGTCACCTCCCAGTGGCAACATTACCACTGCCATGCCATTAAGTGTCTCTAATTTGACTAGAGACCGAAGAAATGTACAGCTTTGAACAGACACAAAAGTCACATCTTCCTGGCAGGGCTCGGAATGCGGTTCTGTTTGTGAATTTTGTTTCCTGATGGGTTTGGGTCAAGTACTTTTGCAGCCTGATCCTGAGAGGCGGCAGATGTATCATAGATGGGCTTGGCAGAATTCAACTGTTATTTTTTCATAATTTTGACGGATATTATCCATGTTTATTTTTAAATGAATTTTTCTATTTTTATCTATTTAAATTTTCACAGTTGTGGGATGTTAGACCATAGGTGGGTGAGACAATAATTATTTGATTACAATAGACCAGGGGTAGGCAATCTATGGCACCCGTGCCGAAGGTGGCACGCGAGCTGATTTTCAGTGGCACTCATATTGCCCGGGTCCTGGCCACCGGTCCAGGGGGCTCTGCATTTTAATTTAATTTTAAATGAAGCTTCTTAAACATTTTAAAAACCTTATTTACTTTACATACAATAATAGTTTAGTTATATATTATAGACTTATAGAAAGAGACCTTCTAAAAACATTAAAATGTATTACTGGCAGGCGAAACCTTAAATTAGAGTGAATAAATGAAGACTCGGCACACCACTTCTGAAAGATTGCCGACCGCTGCAATAGACCTAGAGATTCAAAAAGTTAGAGCTTTGTAACCATTAAACAAATTTTCAACATCACATGTCAAAATATAGAGTGTAAATATCCTTAAATCAAACTCTAATAAGTTCTCAAGCAACAGTTTTCTTACTTTGCCTACATGTACATTTTGATTGTTATCAATGGGAAAAAAAAATTCTTTGGGTTGTGTGTATAGGATGAAATTGACGTTTACCAACATTTACTGATAAAAATCTAATCCTTACAAGCCTAATCATAGACAAGACAGACAACACACTGATTACTTACAACTTCCATTGAAGTCAATGAAATTTGAGGGCAGTCCACTATCTTTCAAGAAGTCCTTGCAGAATTGGTTTCTTAGATTGTATTTTTGGGACCTTATTTCTCATCTTCAAAAGCCCGGTCAAGTGTTTAGTGCCACCAAACCCTTGCTTTGAGTGATCTTAATACATCCTCATATTTTTATATAATTTTGTGATTCTTGGTAACTTTTGCAGAATGGGTTTTGGTTATTACAGTTCTTTAACTTAGAAACAGCTAAAAATGGCTATGTTTGAAAACTGTGGGGGGTGGAATTAAAATGTTAGTGCATGAAAGGATGCACAAAAGTGGGAATTATTTTACTTGTCAATAGTTGGAGGGGCAGGTGGGTTTTCATCTGCCAGGCTGGTAACAGTCTAAATTAGGAGGGGGACAGTCGTGTTGTAAGTGTTGGAATGCTCTTGATGTGCTAAGCAACCTTGCACAAAACCTTTGACTCTACCAGTGTCTACTATACTATTTTCTGCAATGATGACTTAAGGGAGGAGCACATATGCTGCTGATGACTATCTACTTGTTGCCTTTTTGGCCTGAGCAATTAGCCAATATTCAGGGCCTTACAAATCAGGTACATTCTTTGGTACAATCTTGTTTATAAACAAAAAAATGTCCTCAAAGTGCTGCATTCCTGAACACATTAGAAACAAACAGCAGCAGTTTCCTTGCTCAGGAATCCCCAAGTCTGCCTCACCCGCAAGTTCTCTGCTCAAAAAGTTATCAGGGTCACATTCATTCTGCCTATACCACCCCCAGGCTGCCAACCCAAACTGTTAGCCTTTGTGTTTGCAGTCAAAGCCCTCCACTCACATGGCTTACTCTGATCAGATCTCGCCATGCAGCCCATCACCCTGGGTGGCGGCCTCCATTGTTTCCACCTATCTCATTATGTAAATGGTGCTTAACTGGTCCTTCCACTGAGCCTGAAAAAGAGGGAGTTAGCACACCCATGGGATTTAATCAGGTCTATGACAGTCAAAGACCCACTTGATGGCAATCATTAGCACCTTTCACCATAATTTAGTGAAATTCCCTGCGCATCTCTGATCAACAACTCCTATGGTACTTAAACCCACAGGGTGAAATCCTGGATATACTGATGTTAATGGCAAGATTCCCACTGACTTTAAGAGAGCCAAGACGTCTTCTATAGTCTTTGGGCTAAAGACCTGGAGTACTAATAGCTGAATCATAGTGATGGGCTATAAGCATCTGAGAAGGGAGAAGTTTATTTGCAATAGCAGTACTGATATAGCCTTGAGGCAAATTCTCCCCTTGATGGGCATTCCCATTAGTGTTAAGAGGAGTTATGTATACTGCAGAGATCCCTGGTGTTTGGGAGGAGGCGAGATAGCTTCAATCTCATGTTCCTCTTCCTGAACGTTTTTTAGGCCATGTTTACATTACACAAATAAGTCAACCTATGATAGGTCAACTTACAGCCACCACAGTAATTACTGTGGCTTTTCATGACCACACAACCCTCCTGCTGGTGGTGCGTGTCCTCACCAGGAGCGCTTGCACCAGGGGCACTGGAACAGGTGGGGTCCGGGGCCATGGTCCTCCCACTTTTTACTGGCCGTAAGGCAGGGTAAGTGATGGGGTGAAAGGGGCAGAGAGGAGCGAGCGAGGGGGAGGGGAGTGTTGGGGGAAGAGGTGACATGGGGGATGGGATGTTGTGAGGGTGGGGCCTCAGGGGAATGGGCGGTGCGAGGGTGGGGGCTTGGAGGAATTGGCGGTACAAGGGTGGGGGCTTGGAGGAATAGGAGGTGCGAGGGTGGGGCCTCGGGGGAAGGAGTGGTGCGAGGGTGGGGACTCAAGGAGAAGGGGCGGAACTAGAGCAGGGCCTCAAGGGGAATGTGCGGAGTGAGGGCAGGAGCTCAGGGAGAAGGGGTGGCATGAGGGCAGAGCCTTGGGGGCAAGGGGCAGTGTGGGGGCGGGGTCACAATTCAAGCACTGCTGACCCCACACACACACACTTTTAGGGAGCTTCTGCCGCTCCTGGCTTGCACCAACTTCAGAGGAGCAGTGTGGAGGCTGAGAGCCCAGGCTCTCAGCTCAGCTACTACCTGGGCTTTCAGCTCCCTGCACAGCTCCCGCTGGAACCTGGCAGCCACCTGGGCTCTCAGTTCCCCAGTACCCATGGGAGGGACTCGGGAGCTCCATGCGAAGCGGGGTGATGAGACCAGGTGGCAACCGGGAACTCTGGAGGGAGCCCACAGCCTGGCATCTCAGCACCAGGCAGCAAAGTTCCAGCTCTCAGCACTGCTGGGGCTCAGAGTTGGAACATACAAACACTCCTTCTCCCGCCTCACACCCCCCGCCGCTCAATTTCAAAACAGGGACCCTACCAGCAATGGCATTGACATTCTTGTCAATTTCATGACTCCATCTGTCAGCCACCCTGACAGCCAACAGGTGACATAAGTAACGCAGTGTCTATACACATACTGCGTCACCAGAACTATGTCAGCCTAAGCCTTTTGCCTCTCGTCAAGGTGGATTTACTAGGTCGGCATAGCAGGCAAGTTATAGCAGCGGGAGCAACACTATAGTGTGTATGCTTACATAGGGCTTGTCTACACTGTGAAGTTGTCGACAAAACTTTTGTCTTTCCCGGGTACTTAAAAAAGCCCCCCCATGAAAGACAAAAGTTTTGCCGATGCAAGTGGCTGTGTGAATGCGGCTTTGCCGGCAGGAGTGCTCTCCTGCTGACAAAGCTAATGCCACTTGCGGGGCTGGAAGTATTTTGTTGGCAAAAGTGCCGACAAAGTACCGAAAAAGAGCATTTTTTACACACGCTGACTTTTAGTGACAAGGCTGTGTGGTATAGACAAGCCCATAGTTAGGTTGACATAAGCTGCCTTACATTGACTTAACTTTGTAGTGTAGATATGCTCTTAGTGATTGGGAAAATGAAGAAGTGTCTTATGGCTGAACAATATTTCCTGCTACCACCACCAACCACCATGCTGGGAGGAGAACATGCCTTTTAGTAATGTGTTTGTGCTGCTGTCATATGGAAGTGCTAATAAAAAAGATTTAAATCCAATAACTACTTTATTGCACTAACAACATTTTCAAAATATTACAGAAAATCAGTTTGTCTAGTCTGTGTATTTCCAGCTGCCTTCACTGTGTCCCTAAAAGCCAAGATGAATGAATTTCCACTCTGGTCTTTAGCCTGCAGCAGCAGTTCAACAATGATTTACATCTGCATTACAGAATTCCACAAATGGGCTTCAGAAGTTTGCTAAGTAAGGAGCATGGAATCAGCAAGAGTCTATTATGAGTTTTTAACATCACTGTCAGTAATTGATCAGGCATAACATGTTTCCTGATCCTTTCACAATACAGAAATATAATTATGGTTCCTTAGAGTAAAGTTCTTCACTTTCGCTGTGTACTTGTCCATTGGCTCAGTATAAAAGATGTTGAATGTGCAACAGTCAAAAATGCACAGGGCCAAATTCCTCATTGTGAATAAATTTCAGGGAAGTAAATGAACATTAGGGATATATTAGGCCCATAGCCTGTAAGTGACCCAAACAGCTTCGTTTTTCAAGTCAATCAACTGGTATCCAGCTGACCACTCCTATGGATTGTGCAGATTATTTTTTCTACCAGAAAAACAGTTTATTTCACTCAAACAATTGGCTGCAGCAAGGGGCAGCAACTGTGGTTTTCCTTCTCGGTTGGTTCCTCCGTTTTCATTTTTGTCTGGAAACACATAGGATTTGTATTCCCATATTTACTGTGAGTACAAAATAACAGCTCATATGTAGGTTCTGAAGAGACAGAACAAAAATGAAGTCACTCTAACAGTCCAGACATTGACACGTACAGTTATGATGACATGAAGAATAACAACTTACACATGATATCTGATACAGAATTCAGCTGCCCGCCTTCTCCGTGGCTTG
This sequence comes from Malaclemys terrapin pileata, assembly GCF_027887155.1. Classification (NCBI taxonomy): domain Eukaryota; kingdom Metazoa; phylum Chordata; order Testudines; family Emydidae; genus Malaclemys; species Malaclemys terrapin. The sequence continues at coordinate 177,927,579 of NC_071507.1, read as the reverse complement.
AGCACGTCAGGCTCATGATCAAATCCCTCCACTAACTACCAGTCAGCTTCCAATGCCAGACTGAGGCTTTGGTCCTAATTTTCTGAGCATTTAATGAATCAAGCCCCAGCTATATTAGTGACCAAATTTCAATATATGAACAATTATTGATAGCTGTAACCGCTAAGGCAGACCACAAAAGTAAGTGCTTTGGTGAAGTGAGGCCATGTATCGAAGAACTTCAAGGAGTCCTACAGCAAAACCAAAGAAGACAAGACTTGACATTCCTGTTTTTTCTATAGTAAAAAAAATGAGAGACTTTCTCCCTCCTTTAAAAAAAAGAGACACTTCTTTTTACATCATAAAGCATGCAAAAAGATAACAGCCCATTCTTCAATAAATCCTTTGTGAGTCACTTTAAATCAGGTAATATAACTTATTAGGAAGATGTAACATTTTATCTGATTACTCATCACTGCACTTAACAGTTCTTTGCATGCTTTTACAGTATAATGTTTTAGGGAGTGGACTGCTTATAATTCAAAAGTGAACTTTTTCCCCTGGATCAAGAGCAGTATACATTTCTGAAACATTTCCCTTGAATGAAGCTGGAAAAAAATCTCACTTCCAATAAAATCAAACTCAGTAAATCTGTAGACTACACAAATCCTTTTACCCTATTACAGTTATTCCACATTCACTGCTCCTCCCAGGACAGATGGTTCAAGTGCAAAGCTAAGTATTATATAATTCCATACGAAGAAAGTAAATATCTCGTAAGGGCCTACTGATTTACATTTGCATGCAATTTAAGCACCAGGTATAACAATGACACTTTCCATCCAAGAATCTCAAGGGCTTTACAAACAATTCATTCATAACAAGTGAAACATTGTTTCATTCAAAAAAATTGTGCCCAGCTAGAGTTACTACTACAGATAAAAAGAAATTGGCATTTGTTTCAATGTCAAGATTTCACAATATATGTGGCATCTTCTCTCTTCACACCTGGCTCTTATACTGTATAGCTGCTAATCCCTATGTCTAAATGATGACCTTTCACAACAGAATATGGAACACAGGTGCAGGAGCGGTAATGCCAGCTGTGTGCTAGTACCTCCAGGTACCATAGAAGTATAAATGACAGCTCCAAGTGATTCATTTTTGTTCTATATATTCAAGACATTGAGCCACCACTGCACTCTTCACAAGCACAGTTTCTCACTTGCCCAGCAGTGGATAGCATGAACTTAAGGCTTGCTGGCAAGAAATTTAATTTCCATGTGCATCTTGTCTGATGAGCTAATTGGAGTCTCATTTTAAACTTAAACAACTTTTTGAGGGAAGACTTGCTGGAACAGATGCAGAAGAAAAACAAAACAAAAATCTATTTCCGTCTTTCAGAAGTAATGTTGTTGTTGCTATGTCGACATTCTGAGTTGCTGCCCTTGGGCTCTCTCCTGCTTTGGGCGTGTGCAAATCATAGGCTTGAATAATGCATTTATTAGTATGTGAATTTCACAGGATCAGGTGTCATTGGCAAGGGTTAAAAGGCTAATTCATTAATAATATAACAAAAACTAAGCAGAATTAGACACCAACCGAGCAATGAGTTTCACAGTGTTGCCAATTCCAAGCATTCAGAACTCCATGAATGAGGCCCCAAAATCATGAGATTGGCTTCAAAATCATGAGATTTTTTTTTTAAATGTGTTGGTTATTTTTTATTTGGCTTCTGGTATTTGAGCCCTTAGGGTGCACTGTTTCAAACCTTTCTCTGTAACCATGGGGGCTAGACACTTTTATTTTTAAATGAAATCTGAGATTCTCACATAATCACATGACTCAAGGAGCTGGGGCTTTTAAAAAAGCACCAAATATCATGAGCCTTGTGATAACATTACAAGAGATGGTAGCGGTGGATCTACCAGCAGGAGTCCATTGTATTGGCAGGTCCTTACTCTTCAGGGTAGAGACTGTGGGTATGTCTATGCTTCGAGGTTAAGGGATAATTTCCAGTTCAAGGAAACATACCCGCACTAACACTCATTGAGCTAGCGCTCTAAAAATAGAGTGTAGGCGTGGCCGCGCAAGGGGCAGGCCACCCACTTACATTTCTGGTGTCTCAGATGGGGATGTGATCTGGGCAGTTAGCCTCTCCTGCTGCCACAGCTATACTCTATTTTTAGTGCACAAGCCCAGATATATCTCATCAAGATGGGAATTACACCTTGTTACAGGGTAGCTCACCTTTTATGGCCAGAGGGCTGAGGCTAGCCAACCCTACCCTGATTACTGAATGAGTCCCACTGCAGAGGAATCAGGTGTTTCCAGTATAAAAGCAGTAGAAAGCTGCAGGGTGGGGGAATCTAGGAAACTGTGGCAATGCCTGGTGAGAGTAAGATGGGGTTGGGGGCTGGAGGGCCAGTAGGCCTGAGAACTGAATCAATTGGATCCTAAGTGGAGAAAGTTTAATTTCCTTTGGATTGTGTGGAGTTTGTTTAAGAAGCCCTGAGGGGGTGCTCTAGAGGCAGAAGATGGCAGTTGTCTCTGTAACACACTCCCAGCTCAAAATATAGCTATACCCTGTGTCTTCCAACATGTTTATGGAGATACATCTATCTCACAGAACTGGAAGGAACCCTGAAAAGTCATCAAGTCCAGCCCCCTGCCTTCACTAGCAGGACCAAGTACTGATTTTGCCCCAAATCCCTCTAAGTGGCCCCCTCAAGGATTGAGCTCATAACCCTGGATTTAGCAGGCCAATGCTGAAACCACTGAGCCATCCCTCACCCCATATACCCATTGGGTTCCCCATCCTGGCTGAGGACTCTGGGCACTACCACAGTACTTCTGTTAATAATAAATGAACCATGGAATAAGAGAGCTACCCAGTGAGATTGCTTTGCTGTTTACATGTAAAAAAATTATGTCTATGTACAAGAGGTATTTTGGTCCTTTATGTGGAGTAAATGTAGCTTCCCTGTACCTGTTAAAATGTATTAGTCTTTTACTTACAAAAATTTCAATTCCTATTGTATATAAAGGTGACCTTAGCAGCATACCTAATAAAAGCACACTGAGCAAAAATTATTATGTTGTTCTTACACCTAAAATAATGAATTAAAATGACCTATTAAAAAGCCATTAATAATGACAAGTAACATTTTTTTAAAATACATTATTTATTACGCATCGTGTGAAGAAGGCCAGATGCCAGTTTTAATTCAGATCAGTGGATAAGGTTATGCATTTAGAGTATACACACCCCTCAGATCTCACGTGGCATGCCCTTTGATGTCTTCTGGAGACTGATTATTGTTATCTACCCAAATCACTTTGCAGTTTGGTTCTGTCTTCCAGTGTGTTTACTTCTCTTCTAACTCCAGCCACATCAGCAAAATTGATCACCCTTTAATTTACATGAAAGAAACACCTCACAAAAGAAGACAAGTTAGCAGAGTTTGTTGTGCTGTAACCCAGACACATATTGTAGCCACATCCAATGGAGCCCTTCTTGAAGACTTGCACCTGCTCAAGTGAAGGGGGGCATCCATCTTTTGTTTCAATTGTATGTATCTCTCCATTGCAATGGAGGTAGCTCCATGGACCTGCTTGGTCACTGTATATGTTTTATGTCTTTGGCCTCAACTTGAGAAGAGTTGGCTTCTCAGCTCTTTATGAGCTGAGGGGTGAAAACATCAGTACTAAGTAACAATAATTGCTATTACTGAAATCTGGGGGAGCAGCAGAGAGTTAAAGATATCGCTAAACACAGAATTCATACAGCCACTTGTTTCTTGTGAGACATCTGATTGGGACTTTGTCTATCTAGAGCCGGATCTTCAGCAGGTATAAAATGGTGTGGGTTCATTGACTTCAATGGAGCTATGCCAATTTACACCAGCTGTAGTTCTGTCCCCTGGATATTTATATCACATTCAGCACCCAGCTATTCATGTGAGAAAATGAACTCAGATCAAAACCTTTTTACTCAGGTACACGCCCATTAGACTTTTAGCAGCATAATTTTGATTTACAGTAAAGTATGGACATTCTTTAATGCACATTCTTCAAATATTGAACATTCTGAACAGTATGAACATTCTTCAGCATATGAACATTCCTCAAAGTCAGTGCATGAAACTGGTATCACAAAACTGTTGTGCTTGACTCCTACATCATTAAGATTATTAGCATTTTTATTTGTATGAAGGTAGCACTCAGAAGGCCCAGCTGAGACTGGGGCCTCACCATGCTAGGTGCTGTACACAAATATTCCTGCTCCAAACTTACAAACAAAACAGATAAGAAATGGGGAAATGAAATAGAGGTAAAGTGATTTGTCCAAGGTCACACACCAGGTCAGTGGCAGAGTAAGGAACAGAATCCAGGTCCTCTAACTCCCACTCCACTGGCTTATCCGTTAGACCATATTTCTTCTCAAATACCAATGACTATTCAGAAAAGTTTCTTTTAACCTATCTAACTATCCTATTCAGTTTAAAGCTGCCTGGGCATTAAATTGATTTATATTTATTACTTCATGTGTACAGGAGTACTAAATCACAACTTTTTACCTCAGTTATTATAATTAGGTATCATAAACAAGATCACAAAGATTTTAACAACAATTATACTATTATCTTTATTAATCTTCAGCTCTGCATCCTAATCTGCAAAAGTCTAATCACTCATCTGACCTGAAAGAACTAGATTTCTGTCCCAGTTTTAGCACTTCTTGATTAAATCACTGACTTTTTGTCTCTTGCTTGGTCCTCTGCGTTTACTTTGCTGGAACTAAGGAGGTGCTGCATTTTTTGTACACATTTCCAGCCTGTCCCTCTTTCTTAGTTTTACTCCCGTGGAATAAACCGTGGAATAAACACACTTGGTTGTTGAGGATCAACACTCTGTGAAACCGTTCCTTGTTCTATCGTGGGTTATATTGTAGACACATGCACATCTTCCATTAGTATTAAAGTGTTACATGTGGGCATTGAGACATTATCGCAATATCTATGAACGAAACCCTGTAGAAGGAGACAGTAATACTAGGACAATAATAATACTTGGCATTTCTATAAGGATCTCAAAGTGCTTTACAATCACTAATGAAGGCCTCACATGACCCCAATGAAGTGGTAAGACAAGAAGCTGAGTTCCCTTTATTCCTACTGGCCTACCTACCAGGAGCCACCAAGTAATACTACACATTGCTACACACATCATGAGGAGAGACTGTCTCTCCCACACTGCCTTTGTGGCTATGGGAGTAAGACAAAGCCACTTCTGTGAAGTATAGTTTTTTGATTAGAACAAGCTACTGGATTTCAGTTACTGTAAGCTCTTGGGGACAGAACCTGTGCTTACAAAATACCTAGTAGCTTGTGGATGTGACCAGAAGTTTAATAATATAAACATCATGAATGAGCAAAAATGAATTTTGGGCCAAAGCCAAATGTTTTCAGATAAAATGATACACTTGTTACAAAGACGTGGAAATACTGCGTCTCACCCTGTATTCAGTCTATGGAATTCACAACCACATGATTTCATATCAAATATTGTGTATGGAATTTAGAAAGGACATGATCGTTTTAGGCCCATTTTCATATTTGCAGCCACAGTGTGCAGGCAGTCTGATTACTATATTGCATGGTTCAGACCACATGTTGATCACCTGGCAGGGTTGGAAAGGAATTCTTCCACACAATGGCACTATGATAATTTACATCAACTGAGGATCTGCCCCAGGTCACACTGCAAGTCAGTGTCCTATATTACACCTAGTCAATTGCGCAATCATGTGCATCAGTGGAACCATCACAATTTATACCACCTGACAATCTACCCCTAAACGCTGTCTCTTGCCACCTGTAATATAGAGCAAACTCACCTCCTGGGGTGTTGTGTGGATTAATTAGCTAATGTTTGAACAATGTTATTAATGAGTAAAGTGCTTTTAATGTTTATGGTTTATTTTTTGTAATTGATCAGAATGTCACGTACCAAGCTACAAAATGCGGTTGTCTGAGTTTGATAATATGTAAGCTGTAAATGGCACATCCAGAGCTCATCAGATGAAACAATGAGGATGTTATGCCAACCTAATACTTGCACACTATGTTCCTACTCAGCTCTTAGAAAAGGTTGCTGTGAAGTAACCATTTGAACACACACACACTGATCAGCAGGTATCTTGCTGTTTGACTAATAAATGAACTACTATAATTCAAGAGATCAGCGGTCTGAGTACAGGATTGGGTGCCAGGAACTACTACTTGTGTTTGAGGACAATGATTAGCTGCCTTCTGAAGCTGAAATCAGTGTTTTTACAAGGATCAATCAACATGGTCAATGTTTCTACTATGTCATTTTAAATTACTTCTGTGATTCTCTCAGGGCCTGAACAAAAGACCACTGAAGTCAAGGGAAAGACTTCCCTTCACTTCAGAGGGTTTTAGACCAGGCCTTCTAGCTCCACCAGGTCATGGTAAACAAGCCAAAATGTCAGACTCAACCTAGGATCTCCTGAATGGCTTCCTGATATAAAGACCTCTCCACCATTTGAAATCCTCATCAAATAAATTTTAATCTAAGCTGTTGTATGGTGGATGGAAGGGATAGGATGTTGGTTCTAAAGAACCTTAAATAGATTGTGTTTGAAAGGGCCAAAATCTTCCCAAATTCCAACCTATACTTTCTTCAAGTTACACCAGGAATGAATTTCAGCTTGTCAGAGGGCCAGCTGCCACCTGAGCATTGACTCATGGCCTGGGATGGCTCTGTGGCACCCTGCCTCAGTTTCCCCCTTTGGACTCCTCAATGACTCACCAAAAGTCTTCTCTCTGTGCCGTAACAACCCTTCTTAGGATCTGGTTTTATTAACAAGGAGTTAAAAATAAACACAAAATATCTTCCCCCTCAGCCTTAAGTTGGGCGGAGACCCTCCTCCCTGAGGTACTGTCCCAAAACTCCCTGCTGACTCAGGGTCTTCCCTGCAGGAGCCTTTCTCACTCTCCACCACAGCTTCCTCTTAAAGGGTCCAGTCCACCCTGTGACATAGCCCAATGTTATTATAGGTGGAGCATTAACCCCACCTGAGACTTTAGGGCACATTAGATAAAGAAATCTTCAGAACAAAAATTTGCTTTCTGTTGACTATTAGCTGACAGTTTGTTCAAGTGACAACCTCTAGAAAGACTTGATGTTCATGTCCCATATTCCTGGAATTTGTTCCTAAATGTTAGGAGGGTTTATTCTGCAGACAACTCTTTAATTCAAAAGGTTACAAGGGACTGATCCTCAGAGGCCCCATCCACACTATAGTTGAAACCATCCTAGCATCAGCTAAAGAATTACCAGGGTCCATGGTGAGAAGGGGCAAGGGCATGGATGAGGATTTTTGCAGAGCTGGAGTTGAGGCAGCATTGTCCATGGACAATGTTGCAGGGTTGGTGAGAGGCAGATTTATACACATGGGACTTTGGGAGGAGAAAAGGGTTCAAAGTCAAGGATGACACCACAGTTCCGGAGAATGAAGACCCCTGGAAGATGAGGGTCAAGGAGGAAGACAGAAGAGACGGAGCTGTGTCTGAGCATGAAGATAAAGTAGAAAATGAGAAGGAAATCTGGCACATTTATTTTGCCACTACATTTTTCGGGGGGTGGGGGAGAGGGGATCTTTTCTCCCTTTGATTCAATCCCAGTAGTAGTGCCTTATACCTTCTTTCCAGGGCTTTGCAACTGCATCTTTATTTGAAGGTAGCTGGGTACTCCAACTGCACCATTAAAGTCCATTCTTTGTATGCATCTCCTCCCCCAGATTTCAGACGCTATGTGCCACTGATCCCAAGACAGTTCATTCTGTGCAGTTGACCCCCCTGGCAGCTGGAATTCTATCTGTATGAAGGCACCACATTCTTCCCCACTCAGGTTGTTATTTTCAGCCCGGCCAGCCCTGACTTGCCCAATCAGTCTAGATCTCCTGCCAGACGTGAAACATCTTAACGATTATTCTTTGTGCTGGGACTGCCTCTTGCATCTGTCCATCCTAATTTATGACCGCAGCAGAACATAGAGCCCAGTGATTGCACGCCCAGCTAGTTCTGTGCTGGAGATTTAGCTGTTGGGTGGATGGCAGCCCGTTTGAAATTTGGCCAACAGTATAGTGCATACTAGGAGTGCTGGAAGGCCGGACTTCAACCTCCCCTGTAAATAAACATTACTTACAGTAAGCTGTTTTGTGATTCCTTCGTACATTCCTTTCAGGTTCCAGGATTTACAACCTGATTTGGAGAGTGGGTTCTGCACATTTTTGCTGTAATATTTTATTATTAACTAGCAATGGAGCTGAACCAGAATACAGAATTAAACTCCTCTGGGCTTGTAGGAAATTCAGATTAAGGCTCATCTCTGTTATTCATATAAGAAAAACAACTTACAGTTGTTACTCCTCCATCCTGCCCACACGCCAATTGCAACCATGCTGGCAACAAGTGAGATTAATCCCCACTGATGCTAGCTTGGCTTCCCGGAATGGAGTGGGTAGGGTTTTGTCCTTGCATAACTAGACAGAGGCTCAGTCTAAGGTGTTCGGATCCAGATCTGAACTTCCTCAAGGCTTGAGGAGGTTTGGGTAGGCTGCCCTGGAGTTGGCCTCAGCCAAGAAGTTTACAGCTGCATCTGAACTTCCCCAGAGCTTAGGCCTGGTTTAGATCTAGCGTATAGATGATGAGCCTGAGAAAAGTCACATCCTGCCTGACACACGGGGCAGGGACTCTTTATTATTATTCATAGGCGCGCGCAGCCCATTTCATTAGGGTGTGCACCCAGGGAGCCCCGCCCTAGTCCAGCCCCTGCCATGCCCTAGCCCTGCCCCCACCCTGCCCCCATCCACTCCCTCCTACTTCCCACCTCCCGACTTTCCCCCTCAGAACCTCCAACCCCCCCTGCTCCTTGTCCCCTGACTACCCCCTCCTGGGACCCCTGCCCCTAACTGCCTCCCAGGACCCCACTCCCTACCTAAGCCTCCCTGCTCCTTGTCCCCTGACTGCCCACCTAGGACTCTACCTGTCCCCTGACTGCCCCGACCCTTATCCACACCCCCGCCCCAGACATACCCCCAGAACTCCCACGCCTATCCAACTGCTCCCCACCCCCTGACAGGACCCCCAGAACTCCCGACCCATACAACCCTCCCCCGCTCCCTGCCTCCCCCAACCCCTCTCCACACCCCTGCCTCCTGACAGCCCCCTAAAACTCCCGACTCATCCAACCCCCCGCACCTCCTTGTCCCCTGACCACCAGCTCCAAAGACCCCCTCACGACCCTCCTTGCTCCTTGTCCCCTGACTGCCCTGACCCCTATCCACCCCCCGCCTCCTGACAGACCCTGGGACTCCCATGCCCCATCCAACACCTCCTGCTCCCTGACCGCCCCCTCCAGAGACCCCCGCCCCTAACCACCACTCCATAATCCCACCAGGGGTGGCAGGTTTGTATGATTTTTGGTGGTGCCCAAGCAGAGCTGTCCCAACCATAGGACGGATCGGGGCAACCGCCCTGGACCCCGTGCTTTGGGGGGCCTTGTGCTTCAGGGGGACACAGGGTCCAGGGCAGCCTGGGGGCTTAGCGGGGAGCCTGGCACCAGCGAGCAACCCAGCCCCAGCATGCCCCACCCCTTCCCCCAAACCCCCACCACTGAGCAACACTGGGAGCCAGTGGGGTGGAGCAGAGCAGGCTGGGGCCAGGTCACTTGCTGCTGCCAGCACCAGACCCCCCGCTAACCTCCCAGGCTGCCCTGGACTCCTTGTCCCCCTGAAGATATCCTGAGGCTCTCTCTGCCTGCAGCTCCCTCCCCGAGCCTGCAGGGGAGGCACGGTCAGGCAGCTCTGGCACTGCCCCCCCACAGCTCCCATTGGCCGGAGTTCCTGGCCAATGGGTTGGGAACCAGGTCAGCGCTGGGAGGGGGGAGGGAAGCAGGGTACAGAGTTGCCCTGCCTCTGCCGAGACTCTCCCTTGCATGCAGGGACACTGGGGAGGGGGGAGCTGCCCCTGAGGTGAGAGCGCCTCACCCCCCAGCCCAACCCACCCTGCTCCCTGTCCCCTGACTGCCCCCCACCCCACCCCAACCATGATGGGGCTCCTAGCAGCGTCTGGCTCAGCACGGCGCCATACACGCTGCCCTGCGGGAGCACGTAGCCCCGCCCCCCCACAGCTCTGCCTGCCCTGCATTAGGGTGTGCCCAGGCACACCCGGCACACCCCCTGCACACGCCTATGTTATTATTAAAAATACAGTAGTGCCTTACAGCCCAACTAAGATCCAGGCCCCATTGTGCTAGGCACCGTACCCATACATAGTGAAAGACAGTCCCTGCCTTGACGAGCTTACAGTCTGAATAGGCAGAGGGGAAACAGAGACACAGAATTGCCCAAAGCCAAACAGCTGGTCAGTGGCAGACCTGGGAATAAACTGTAGGTCTTCTGACTCCCAGTCCAGTGCCCTATCCACTGGAGCACCTAGTTTCCCCTGTCTTCTCTGTTATGTTTCCATACAGTACCTGACCTTTGATCAGGGGCGCCAGAACAGGTGGCGTCAGGGAGCCATGGCCCTCCCACTTTTTACCAGCCGTAAGGGTGATTGATGGGGGGGGCAGAGAGGAGTGAGCAGGGGGAGGAGTCTTGGGGGAAGAGTCAATGCAGGAGTGGGGCCAAGGGGGGAAGGGGTGGGGCCTTGGGAGAAGGGGGCGGGAATGGGCCCGTGGCCCCCCCCACACACTTTTAGAGGGCTTCTGCTGCTCCTGCCTTTGATTGGCATTGCTAAGTGGCACTGCGATTAAAAATACAAATAATAGTAACAATACAGATCTGAACATTCCCATACTTGGAGGAGGCTCAAATTCTGTGCTCCGGTTCAGGCTCATCTCTGTTTACGCTTTCATAGCACACTCATGCCCATAGTATCTGACTGCCACAGTGAGTGGACAGGGAAAACATACTGTTCCCCTATTGGCCAAAACCAGGCTTAAAAATGAGGCGTTGATAGCACAATTTCTTCTGTAAGGCAGAAAGGGCCTTCCAGCCTGTAGGACCAAGACATTGTAAAGAAAATACGTTCCTTTCACTTAAATCTTTGTCTAATAAAACTATTTTACCAATTATTTGTTTTTCACATCTGAAGACCAGCCTAGACAACAACAGCATGTCTGTTGGCATTTAGAGGAAATCACTCCTAGAGTTGCATGCTACTGCAAATCCAAAGGGCCAAACAGATTACTTCAATCAAATAGCTCGAGTCCATTACTGAGCTGAATAATGTATTGTAGTTTGCCTACAAGAAGATGCAAGTGATCCATTTGACAAGCCTCCTGGGAGAGATCGTACCCAAATGTTGTTAGTTAAACACATTGGGTATTAAAGTGAATAATTACCCAATTGCTATGGTGACAATCGTTTGCTTATTTAGGCACAGTGATTTGGCAGCAACTGCAAGGACATGAAATGATTTTTATTTAAACTCACATACAGGCGGTAATACTTCTTAAATAGATACATGTTAAAGTGTAAAAGACATCTTGTGTGGCAACTGGTGAAATCCAGTGAATGTGTGAAATAGAGTAATTGATGGATTGCTGACGTAATGATATTTTTATTAATACCTTACAATTAAGAGAAACATTGACTATTGCAGAAACATCTCCCAGTGTATGCAGTTAGTCTAGGTAACGGCATGCTCCTATCACTTTTACCCTTGTCCCTTCTCCATTTGTTTATTACACCTGCCTATTTTGTCTTGTCTTAAAAGAAGCCCACATCCTGCAGGCCCCAGGTTCCCACACAAGGAGATCTTTGGGGCAAGGACCCAAAGAGTTTGTACTGAGTCCAGCACAATGGGGTTAGAATTCTGAGGGGAGCCTTAGAACACTATGGGAATACAAATAGATAAGTGATCATTAAAACTGAAATATTTGGAATAATTTTGGGGGTGGGGGGGAATCCCCTCTGTGTTCAGCACCTGAATGGTAGAAAAGCAAATATGTGCCCTTCAATATTAGGTTCAGTTGTGTTTCCACTGGGCCAATACCTGTGATGCTTGCTGTCTCTGTTGTTATTCAGGCAAACTCCCAGTTAGTCTTAGCTACACTGGCCAAAATGAGACCCCATAATTCACCAATGCTGCGGCTCCTCCAGCAGGAGCAAAAGTGGAAACTGTCATGTAGACAGGGCTTGGGCATTTTTACCACCATGTCATCTAAGCCTGAGCTGAATAGCATTAGATAATGTGGGGGTAGAAACACACAACCACCCATTGAGCTGTTTGCAACACAATACAGCTTCCACCATTTCTGCCACTGGTAGAGGTGTAGCGGGGTCAATTCCAGTTTCTATTTTTGTCAGTGCAGATGCAGCCATTGAGTTCAAAGGGGGATGCCTGAGTCAGGTCTGAGTATATAATAAAACCTAAGTAAGGACCTCAGAATCTGACCCATATTTAGGACATCAGCAGAGGAACAACCCATCTGCCCCCAATTTTTGGATCCAGCATTATGATGACAGCTGCACTACACGAGTGAGGTGTTTTAAGCCTGCCCCTGTCAGCACAGAAATGAATGTGGTACAGGTCTCTATGCTCTGAAATCTCAGACTGTTCAGGAACAACTGGTGGATTGCTAAATACATGCTAAAAGGCCCATTTTACATGATAGTTTGTACACTGTGTAGATCAGACTTTACAAAAAAGTATTTCCTCTACACTTCTCTGTTATTAACCTGTACAGCAAGAGTTAATTCAGCCAGAAAAATGTGAAGCATTTCCCCTCAAGGAAAAGCCCGTGATTGCATGCTAAAAAGATGAATTCGATGCAACAGCTTCCCACTGCACCTGTTACTACAGATATGTAGTTCATTTCCCCCACACCCACCTCTTCCTTTGCAGTTAACAACATGATGGTAGTTCCTCCTTCACCCCAGTTTGAGCTATTATTGGCTTATTGGACTGCCCCCAAACACCCAGCTCCTTCACATCCATTCCACCCAGGCATTTGCCTCCATCACGGAAGCTTCCTTGGCTTGTGCTTGAGGCCAGCTTGGCTCAGTTTATAACAAGGACCATACCTCTAAGCCTGCCATGGTCTGACTATGGACCAAAGACACAGGCCTTGTTTATACCAGAGAAGTGCACTGGTTTATTACATTGATTAAAAAGCCCATTGATAAGTTACTAACACAAGTTAAACGTATCTAAGCAAGGGGTAAGTGCCTCTGTATTAGGGGTTTAACGAGATCCATTTCCCTAATATATACAAGACCTGATTCTGCTTCTCTAGACGTGGCAGGACTTTAACTGGAGCAGGCCCAAAATAAGGGACAAAAAAAAATCTAAGATCCCAGGAAGATTAAAGCTATTTGAAGTTACATTGTTAACACATTTACATTTCCCTCTAACCTCAGCTTCAGGACTCCATGGTAGTGAGGTAAATAATTTATGAGAACACCAAGTTTGCGATGAAGGTAAATGTAGGTATGAAACAAGAGGCATCTCTCATAATGAAGAGACAATTGAGAAATGGGCTCGGCCTGCTTATGCTGTGACCTATAACAATCATTCATGAGACCACTTGACCTTTGGTCTCCTGCTAAACACAGCATCACAGAATCAATGGGATCTGTCTAAATCAAGCTGGCGGAATGTGTGAGGTCATTTATTTGAGCCAGGTGGACTTGAGGTGATCAACAGGGATGTGGCATGCAAGGTTGAACTAACAAATGCGTACATAACTTCAGTCCAGTTCAAGAGATGGGAAATGAATTAGTACAGCTACAGTATGCAAAATCAGTGCTTCTGAAATTACCCTTAAAAAACAAACTCTCTCTAGCTACTTACAAGTTATCTAGCTAGCTACCCTCCTCAGAAAAATATCTGTATTCTTCCCAGTTGTTAATGGATGTTAAAATCACAACACTCCTGTGAGTATTATTCCCATTTTACAGATTAGGAACCACAACACAGGGTAGATTAAGTGACTTGCTCAGGGTCACACAATGAGTCTATGGTAGAGCCAGGAACTGAATGCAAGTCTCTGAAGTCATAGTTCAGGGCCTGATCCATTAGACCATGCTATGTAGCATCCAGTAAAAGAGACGAGATGGAAAGAGATGAGGAAGTTGGATTCAAATCCAGTTAGGTTTAGAGCTTTAGGTTTATTCAAATCCAGATTTGACAGTGCTAAAATCTGTCTGAACTGTTCAACTCTAAATAGCTGAGATCTCATGAGATAACCTAATCCGATGACATTCTGGCCACCTTGAATAGTAAAAGTTTCATGAGATCAGCTGTTCTTGAGAGCTTTCAACCACTTCCAGCCTGGACCTGGGAAACAAACACCTTCCTGTCGGAGTGGGGGTTTGAATGGGGGGAACTTGGGTTCAAAGCTGCAGCTTTAGCCCATCTCTAAGTCCTGTTGATGTAAAATATGCCTGCACACAAGTCAGGCACCTAGAGTACTGTACAGTTTGTCTGCATTTCTCCCACTGTTTCTGAATTGTGCAGTGCTGACAGCTGTATGCTGGCAAGAGAGTCCAGCATCTCATCAAATGTGTAGTCTTAAGACCTCACACATAGAAGTGGCAATGAAAAGCCTTTATCTTACATTAGGAAAGGCCTATCATGTACCGTGCACCACATCAGGGCTTTGTGCAGGGCCTTATTCACCATTTGGATATAATTTGTCAGACTTAAAAGGGAGACTCCGTGGAAAGTGTAGTCCAGCAGGACTAGATCAACTGCACGGTCTGTTAGCACACAGCCTGATCATATGAGACATACCATATTCCGCCTACTTGAAAGCTACCCGCCCAGTGCACTGTAAAGCTTGCCAAGGAGCCAGATGCTTTGCTGGCGGAAATACTTTCACAACTCGAGTCTTTGGGTCTTTCACAGCTCTCCCTCCCCTAGGAAGAAGGGAGAAAGAGATTGTGTTGAAGTGCATGAAATGTAAAACTCCACCTGGTTTGATTTTAGATCCCATCTTTTTAAACAAAACAAATCTCTTCTTTTAAAAAGCTGAGCCAAGGAAAAAATAAATGTTTAAAATAACATTGTGGATGCAGTAATATCCAACCCATGCTGAAAGATACTGTAAAGACGATGCCTCAGCTGAATATCTGAAACTTCTCTGTACTAATTTATAAAGCAGTTTCTGCTGGAGTATTAAACCACAGCTCTAGGTCAAATTCCAGCTCAAGTAATTATATTCTTAATCCTAGCTGTAGTTTTCCTTCACTTCCTGTTCTAAATCCTTTTGTAGGATTGCTTTTCAGTAAAAAAGACCTGATCTTGCAAGCTGCCAAGTGCCCTCAATTCCCATTAATGTCAATAAAAGATGGGAATGCTCAGCACCTTCCAGGATCAGACTCTAAGATTGCAGCACAAAAATATCAAAAGAAGTGCCATAAATGTAATAATGATACTAACTCAAGAGTTCCTGGTTCCCAATCTTGTGCTCACACCATTAGACCTCACACATCTCTCTCTCCCCTCTACAGTTGTTTTTCTTGATTTAGCTCATAGCAGTGAAGCCAACTCCTTTCCCTTTCTATAGCAGAATGATACTTGCTTTGCACTCAGGAACAGCTTTTTCTGTGCCTTGTATTTTATAACACAGCAGGTTGGGACAATGTTCAGAATCACAGGAAGTGAGAGATCATTGCATTCAGAGAGACATTCTAAAGTGCTTTGGAAATTACTGACTTACTCTAAAGGCAAAGTTGAATCTGATTTTCAGAAATACTATGCACTCACACCTTCAGCTGAAATCAACCGGATCTGAAAACCAGGCCCAAATGCCAAACCTCCTCCTTTTTTCAGGCAATCACTCCCTTATTTGAATGATGATGAAGTTAGGGGCTGCCTTATGTACATACAAGTTAATACTAGAAAGGCAGATTAATAAATAAACCTTGGGCACTGAAGGATGACTCTAGTCAAGGCAGTTGGCAATAGGAAAGCCGAAGATTTTTCTGCTTACTCTGTGGGTTCTAAATCTTTTATTAAAGAACAGGGTGGGTGTTTGAGCTAAAAATGCCCCTTTTTAAAAATGACTATGTAAACTTTTTAACCTCTAATACCATTCAGTTGGTTATTTTCTATACTTATCTTTTAGTCTATGACAGCTAAACATTCTTGGTCAAATGACTCAGAAACTTGAAGAGAGGGGCATTTCAAGAAGAGAGTCTTAGTGAGCAACAAGAAGAGATTTCTTCTGAATCCTCTAATATCAAGGACATTTCCATTGTTTCTCAGTGTTGTTGATAAGAAAACCCCTTAACATTCCAGAGTTCCTGTACACTGATGGGCACCCAGAACTCATAAACCAGGCGTGCACAGTCTTTACTGGCATTCTGTTGAAAATATTGTAAGTAGCACAGAAGGAGAAGAATTTTACACTCACAAAGTGGCATTTCAGACTGAACTAGTTACCTGGGCACTGTCATGAGATAAGTCTCTTTCATGGATTGTCTGACTGAAAACATTCACCCTAGAAATCTTCTGGTGAAAACAAGTTCCTGAAAAAACCCCAGAATGGTGAATATTAACTTCCTTCCTAGCCTCTGACCTTGCCTGTGCAGAAGAGATCACACTTTACTGACAGACCCATTATCCTACTAAACAAGCAAACCCTTGTTACATTGTTCTGTGTTCGTGCAGCACCTAGCACAATGGGGTCTGGGTCCAGGACTGGGGCCTGTAGGTGCTATGATAATACGAATGATAATGGCGCGGTCCTCAGTGACATATCATTTTGGTGCCACAAACAGGTTGTGCTTTTTCCTTCTTCATGCTGCCAAAAGGCCAGCAGAGCTCAAAAGGTGCACCTGAGCGGTGTGGTCCGGGACTCCTCAGGTGACAAAATCATGAGTGGTATGGAGAAAGTGAATAAGGAAAAGTTATTTACTTGTTCCCATAATATAAGAACTAGGGGCCACCAAATGAAATTAATGGTCAGCAGGTTTAAAACAAATAAAAGGAAGTTCTTCTTCACACAGCGCACAGTTAATCTGTGGAACTCCTTGCCTGAGGAGGTTGTGAAGGCTAGGACTATAACAGGGTTTAAAAGAGAACTAGATAAATTCATGGAGGCTAAATCCATTAATGGCTATTAGCCAGGATGGGTAAGGAATGGTGTCTCTAGCCTCTGTCTGTCAGAGGATGGAGATGGATGGCAGGAGACAAACCACTTGATCATTGCCTGTTAGGTTCACTCCCTCTGGAGCACCTGGCATTGGTCACTGTCGGTAGACAGGATACTGGGCTGAATGGACCTTTGGTCTGACCCAGTATGGGCGTTCTTATGTTCTCATGATGTCTGCCTCTAAAAGCCCATGCCTGTCTTGCATGCTCCCACCTGGCTTCCTTCCTTTCCCCCCCCCCCACCCCCGCCAACCACACACACTGGGAGAAGCTGCAGGGTCTGAGTGAAGTGCAGTGCTGCTGCAGACACAGCTGACCCTCATCCCTACTTTCTGCCTGGCCAGAGGGAGATCTGTGCACAGAGGAGCCCCTCCAGGCATAGAGCCAAAGGCCATGATCTGTTGGAGTTAGAACTCCTGAATATGGCTCACAGGAAAGAGATGTGGGGCCAGATCCTGCTCCCCATACAGGCCAATGGGAGTTTGACCACTGACTTCAATGGGGAGCAGGATCAAGCCCAAGAGATATCAATTGTATAGTCACCTTTTACTGCAACAACACTTTATGCTTGGGATAGGGGATCTGATGCAGTCAGGACATCATTGGCCTAAGCAGTTGCCTTTTCTCTCTGCTCTCCTCACACCTGTCTGCAGGGAAACACTGGAAGCAGGGAGCTGAGGAGAGAGGACGAGCAGCCAACCTGAGGGGAGCTGGTTATTATTTTAAAATAAAACCCCCCAGTTTTCCAATACGGAAGACTCCCATAACAGAGAGACGAGAGTCCTGCTGGCAGTCACAGTCCTCCGCTGCTCTGATAGGAGGTGTCTGGGGCAAATCCACCTTGTTTGACCCTCAAACCCTCTTACAAAACAATCCTGGCAGTAAGATGGCACAGTGGCCATCTGTCCATCCGCTCATGTATTCCCCTTCATCATCTTGCTCTTCATTCCTGTAAGTCCAAAAGAGCCTGTTTGGCAAGTGCCACATTGACAATATAGTGGCGTTAGTGGTTTTGAGGAATCACAGCAAAATAAAACAGTCACTCCAAGGCTGATAGAAACTAGGTAGGTGCTTTGGGCACAAGGGAGTTAAGCACACACAGATATGGATATTGGGTTATAAGTGATTGTATTACTAGAAGAAACAAACATCAGATTTCAAGTGTGGCCTATAAGGTCAATCAATATATTAGCAATGGAATGTAGGGAGAGATTTATAAAGGTGACTTAGATCAGTGGCTCTCAACCTTTCCAGACTCCTGTACCCCTTTCAGGAGTCTGATTTGTCTTGTATACCCCAAGTTTCACCTCACTTAAAAACTACTTTCTTACAACATCAGACATAAAAATACAATAGTGTCACAGCCCACTATTACTGAAAATTGGTTATGTTCTCATTTTTACCATATAATTATAAAATAAATCAATAGGAATATAAATATTGTACTTACATTTCAGTGTATAGTATATAGAGCAGTATAAACAAGTCATTGGCTGTATGAAATTTTAGTTTGTACTGACTTCGCTAGTGCTTTTTATGTAGCCTGTTGTAAAACTAGGCAAATATCTAGATGAGTTGATGTACCCCCTGCAAGATCTCTGCGTACACCTACCCCTGTCTGAGAACCATTGACTTAGATGGTCAATTCTCATTGACTTTCACTGGCAGCTGGGTGCCCACCAGCCCTTTGTCCCTTTGAAAATCTACCCTTTAATTTTCAAGTCTTGGTGGAAAGAAAAAGAAAGAGTCTTTATGGAAAGGAAATGTCACAGTATTCAGCAATTGCATGCAGCACTGCATCGAATCATTACTGTAAAATACTGAAATACTTTTTTGGCTGGAGCATTGTCATTTGCAACATAATAAGCAGCAAATTAATTCAAACTGTGACATATTTTAATCCCTTTTTACAGGTAGTTTACCTGCATAGGCATCCCATCCAAATGAAGCTGAAAGCACTGCTCTAGAGTAAAGAGTAGGCTGTTTCCGTAAGGGTAGCTAGGAAGTGATCTGGGAGTTTTCAGTCTTTCAGAAAGCAGAGAAGGTCTCTAAATTAATAACTGCTGTGAGTTAGAAGATGCCTAATGTGAGTTTTACGAATGATCTGGGCCTGAACACAACGCCATTGCCAGCCTCAGAAGAGGAAGTTTAGCAGCGATCCCCTTTTTTGTGTGCCTATGTGTACATTCCAGCTGGAGAGAAAGAGAGAGAGTCAACAAACAGCAGTCCCGGCTTGGCGCGGCACTCACCCTGGCTGAAAAGATGGAGCAAAAGGAGGAATTTGCTCACTTCTTCTTGTTAAAAGATTGAAAGACAGGTTTTGTCCCTGATCTCTGGGATGCCCTTCCACTCAGGGAGGAATGCACCCCGTTAGCACCACACAAAAAGAATTTCAATCCGCAGCCCTCAGGAGCCGGAGCAACAATTACGTTTGGAAAGGGACAGAAATGCTTCTTTACAGCAGGTCAATAAAATGGATCAAGAGAACACAGCTGAGCACAACATCCCAGCGAGTACACAGGGCAGGGGATCCTGGCAGTGTGTTTATAGAAGGTAAAAGAATCATGCAATGTCATTTACAGTATGTGTGGGCCCTGTCCTGCCTTTGGGCAGGGCATCCAAAACTTCCATGAGGCCAAATATCAGGTACTTTAGTGACTCTTTACGCAGGTATAGGTGTCTTCCCTGAGAAAGCACTAAGTGAAAGTGGAGGGATGGATCCACAGCTAGTGTAAGTTGTCATGGTTCCACTGAAGTCAGTGAAGCTATGACAATGTCGATCAGACATCAGCTGGGGATCTGCCCCTGAGTAAGGACCTCAGGATTTGGCCCACTGACATTAATGGGAGGCCAGGCTGTTCAGCACCTCCCAGGATCAGAGCCCGTGTGACTACAAACAAACACACACTGGTATTAAGCCATGAATTCACAATAACAGAGGAACAGGCCAATTGCATTATTTATTCATTCGTTCACATTTGTGCTAGACTGTAGTGAAAAAGCGCCCATCCATTGCGCTGGGTGCCCTTGAAAATCTTTTTAAAATACACTAATAAACAAACAGCCATATCACTTACCCTAGATCAAACCAAGCAACGACATAAATTAATCCTTGTCCCTGCCCCAACAATGTTCAGCAGAGCCCCACACTACTATTATCTAGCCCATGTAATAGCCATCTTCCCATGGGCAAGGAGGGGAGGGAACCTGAATTTGGGTCCTGTAAAGCTGTGCTATGGAAAATCATGAATGTCAACGGAGAGTTCATACACCCCTGCTTATACTATTATAAACGAAAGCTGTATTTACTATTTTCTGATGAAGTGGAGTAGCAGATCTGGTCTACTCTGTGACTTCAGATCATCTGTAGATCTTTTTCATCAACAGGAAGTTATATTCTTGAAGGACAGTTTAACTAGGAGCCTGATTCTTTAAAGCACAGAACAAATATAGTCTATTTATGTTACCTAGGATACTAAAAATTCTAAGCTTGACAGTTGACCTTGATCTGCCTGACTGGTAAGAGCTGGCCGTACTGGGTCAGACCAAAGGTCCATCCAGCCCAGTATCCTACCAACAGTGGCCAATGCCAGGTGCCCCAGAGGGAGTGAACCTAACAAGTAATGATCAAGTGACTTCTCTCCTGCCATCCATTACCACTCTCTGACAGACAGAGGCTAGGGACACCATTCCTTACCCATCCTGGCTAATAGCCATTAATGGACTCATGGGAGTGGGTGGGTGAGGTTCTGTGGCCTGCAATGTGCAGGTCAGATTCACTAGATGATCATGATGATCCTTCTTACCTTAAAGTCTATGAGCAAAACTGTCATGTGAGTCAATGGGTGTTTGGACGGAGGGAGAGCTGTAGGATTTGGCCACATAAATAGAGGTCTACTTTCTACAGCCTTATAATTTACACATTGACACAAAGTAGATCTTTCATTCTACTTCTATATTCTAAATAGAGATTTTATCAATGGAGATTAGCTATATTAGAGTTCCTTATGTTTGATCTCATATGCAATGGATAATTTCATTTAAATTCATTTGGAGCTTCAGGTGCATAAAGATTGTAGAAACAAATCAAATTTAATTATAAGGAGGTTCAGTATTAGCTTTAACTATTCCATTATTGAATTTTCTTCTCCTTTTATGTTCCCTGCCACACCAGCATACATTCCAGATTACACTGGTTTCTGTTTAGACTGATCTCTCTTATTCAGTTCTCTCCCACATTACAGTATATATTGGGGGGAGGGAGGGCACTAAAAATAGTACCAAAAACGAATCTGAAGTTTTCAGTAACTAAACATCTACCTGATTATAAAAGACTTCCAAGACAGGAAGGCATCAATTAATACATGTTGCTGATAGTGCTTGGATGCTTATGTTTGTGTTATGAAGTCTATGTTCGGTTGTATGTGTTGTCTAATTAGACTGTAACTCTTCAGGGCAGAGATCAGCTTTTATTCAGTGGTTATAAACTGCCCAAAACAATGGATCTCCAAGCCTGATTGGGGCTGGTAGGTGGTACTGGAATAATAATAATAACATGGAATTTTTTTCTTTTAATAATTAATGTTACTTACTGGTTTCTAATAATAGGATTTTGCTCAGGGTAAAGCTGTTTCAGGACAACAGTTTTCCTGAAAGTTCTACTATCAGATTTCTTAAATGGGATTTGTAACAGATTGCTGATGTGTCTGGGCCAAATTGTGAACTCCACTTTGGTTTTATGAATGCCATTTTTGATTGAAGGACAGAATGAAGGTTACACTTCGTATTGTAATCTCCAAGTTAGATTAAGACATCCAGTTTGAGTTGAAAACTAGGCTGATCCTGACAAGGTCAGTCTATTCCAGACACTGTTCTGATCACGCAGGGTTGTGGGACACCTCAGAGATAACAATGAGCAAGCTATCAACACTGAATGGCTCTTCACTACTGAAGCAGTGAGTTTTCTCCTGGTAGACCACTGACTTTGAATGACTCTCTACACAGAAGCCAATGGGCAGGGAAGCAGGGCTGGAGCCTGAAATTCCTCTCACTGAAGCACATGGGCAAAAAAGGGACAGTGTTTTAAGAAGTGCGTGCATCTCTGAGCAAGGGATCAAACTATTACCACATGCAAGAAGATCAGACTAAGGAGAGAGAAGGTAGGAAGTGCTGCCCAGACTAAAGACACTGACCCAACCCAGGCCTCACAGCAGGGTCAGAACAGTTTAAGCAGAGTGAGTTCTGGATTTTGTTGTTTTTCAAAGATTCTGTAACTCTCTCATGTGTTTTATTAAGGCCATGTCTACACTAGCACTTTTGTCGGTAAAACTTTTTTCAGTCAGGGGTGTGTGAAAAAAACATACCCCTGAGCAACATAAGTTTCATCAACAGAAGTGCAGGTGTGGACAATGCTATATCAGTGAGAGACACTCTCCTGCTGACATAGTGACCACCGCTCACTGGGGTGGTTTAATTATGCCGACATGAAAACTCTCTCCCACCACCACAGAGCAGCTGCATGGGAGAATTTACAGTGGTGCAGCTGCAGCGGTTCAGCTCTGCCACTGTAAGGTCTGTAGTGTAGACATAGCCTAAGAGTAAAGTGTCTGTGGTTAAGAAATTCCTTTGCTAAGCCTGTGTTCCCTTGCTTTCCTGCCATGTTGGCCCTGAAGGGTTTAACTAGAAATCAGTTCCCAGAGCCAGGTGATCACTGGAAGGGAACATATCTAAATAATTGGGGATTCAGGAGAGCTGGGTCATTGGCCCGGAGGATAGAGGTAGCTGAACTGTGGGATCCCACTGCTCTTAAAGGGGGCCAAACTTGGGGTGTGCTCCTGGGAGTATGCCTGACAGACCCATAATGGGAACCATACCAGTCACTACCCAGACTCAGAGGGGCTTAGAGGCATGTGGGGCAGGCTTTGGGTCTGTTTATTATGTCCATCCGAAAGTGAGGATGGGGCCAGGTTGTAACAGGATTAAACATTGTTTTGTGTAGTGTAAGCCCATTTTTTATACCAGTTCAGAGGAGCTGCTACTGAAAGCCATTTTTTTAATGGTCAATTTGCTAGGGCAGATCAGTCTTAAGAAGAATTTGTATGACTAGCCTGTACACTATCCATCTGGAGATCTATAACAGCCATATGAAGCCAAAGTATGAGTTTTGGGCTAGATCGCATGCATCTGGGGTGTGAAACACAGCACATATTAAAAAACAAGATAATATGAAACAATTTATTGTCCCCTTGAGAAATGTGAACCAAGGATCAATGCATATTTTGATTTGTAATTTATACTACATTCTTTTTATGAGTTACTGTGTGATCTTATTTTCTCAGCCTGTTTGGCTTTTTGGTAACTATCTGATTCACATTTTAGAAAGGGCAATTTCGAAAGAGCACAGTCCTTTCCTACAGTCCAAAATCCATAATTATTCTGCAATTAATCCGACCAGTGCCCTGGTTATGTTCAAGAGTCCAAATATGTTGTATAAATAGCTTGATTTTTGTCCTTCCCTTAAAGGAACTCAATTGGAAAGCATGAGAGAATATGAAAACATTGTGCTGGGGGAAGAGTGAAGAGGAAAAGGCTGTATTTCTTTGGACTAAACTGAAGTTTGAATCTAAAGTTTTTGCTTTGAGTTCTTCTCTCCTTTCACTTTACAGTCCAGGCTCTCTCTCTCTCTCTCTTTCTCTCTCTCTCTCTCTCTCACACACACACACACACACACACAAAATAAAAATATCCATGTTTATTTGTCATAGTTTCCACCGACTAGCCCCAACAGCAGATTGAAGTTGTGAGCACTGCTTTGTGGTATTTCCTTTTTTGAAGATTTTTTTCCAGGCTGTTTTTGAACTGGCTCCATGTTCACACACACACACACACACAAAATCCATGGTCAAACACACACACACATTCACATTCACAGCGAGGTTACACCCAGTTGGTTCCTTCTCGAGGGCAAATTCTTGGGATTCGCAGCTTCCAAACAGCCGATTTCCTTTCCGTGCAGCTGGGAGGGCAGGTTCCCTGGCTGCTGCTCCTGTGCTCGCTGGCTGCCACTACTGGACGTTCCCCAGGAGGAGTCAGTCGCTTCACTTCTAAGGAAGGGGGGGGGGCAGGGAGGGGAGAAAGGGGATCCGGGATCAGCCTCTCCTGCCCCAGCAGCAGCCAGGATGCTCCGAGGCAGCGGCAGCAGCTGGCCTGTGGAATCCCAGCCAGGCGAGTCACCCCGTTAGGAGGCCCCGCCAGCACCCCGCGCCCGGGGGCAGCAGCGGCAGCATGGGCAGCGGGAGCAGCAGGAGTAGGAGGAAGCGGAGCTGCAGCCCCGGCGCGGATCGTCCCGGCAGGTGGGGCAGAAGCAGCAGCGCCCCCAGCGGGCAGGGCGAGGAGGCCAAGGGGAGCCAGGCGCCCGCCCCCACGGAGCTGCCCAGCAGCAGCCGGCGGCGGCCGCAGCCGGGCGGGCCGGCGGAGGACTCGGACTGGGAGCTACTGGAGGAGGTGCTGGCTGAGTGCGAGGAGCCGGGCGCGCTGTTCCCCACGGCCCGGGGTCCGGCTGCCCCCATCTCGGGCCCGCCCCGCCGAGGGCCCGCCGGGGACTCCTGGGCCGGCCACGACCGGCACCCAGGGGCGATGGCAGCAGGGAGCGGCCGGGGCAGCGGTGCCGCCGGAGGGGACCAGCCGGTAAGTGACACCCCCACCCCGAAAGGGGGGCGGGAGCGGAGCAGAGCGGAGCCCAGGCACCAAGAGGGAGGAGAGGCAGGGCCCAGCCAGCCCGGCCCCGGGCCCAAGTAACCCGTCCCCCCGGGGCCATCGCCCTGGGATCCAGCCAGCCCGTCCCCCCGGGGCCATCGCCCTGGGATCCAGCCAGCCCGTCCCCCCGGGGCCCATCACCCTGGGATCCAGCCAGCCCGTCCCCCCGGGGCCCATCGCCCTGGGATCCAGCCAGCCCGTCCGCCCGGGGCCCATCGCCCAGGGATCCAGCCAGCCCGTCCCCCCGGGGCCCATCGCCCTGGGATCCAGCCAGCCCGTCCGCCTGGGGCCCATCGCCCTGGGATCCAGCCAGCCCGTCCGCCTGGGGCCCATCGCCCTGGGATCCAGCCAGCCCGTCCGCCTGGGGCCCATCGCCCAGGGATCCAGCCAGCCCGTCCGCCTGGGGCCCATCGCCCTGGGATCCAGCCTTATTGGAAACAACTGGGAGGTGGGCGGGCTTGCTTCTAAAGGCCCCTCCCCCAGCCTAGCGGGAGGGACCACTGGACCCAGGAACCAACTAATCTCTTGGGACAACTAATGAAAAAACAGGGAGTGGAGTGACGGTCAAAGGTTCAAAATCAGGGTTCCGGATGGGGACACCGAGCAGAGATTTCATGTGACATCGCCCTGGGATCCAGCCAGCCCGTCCCCCAGGGACCCATCGCCCTGGGATCTGGCCAGCCCGTCCCCAGGCCAAAGTAACCCATCCCACCGGGGCCCATCGCCCTGGGATCCAGCCAGCCCGTCCCCCAGGGGCCCATCGCCCTGGGATCCAGCCAGCCCGTCCATCCCCCCGGGGGCCCATCGCCCTGGGATCCAGCCAGCCTGTCCCCCCGGGGCCCATCGCCCTGGGATCCAGTGAGAGGTGCTAGAACAGTTTTTATAGCGGGGGGTGCTGATGACGGAAACCATAAGAACATAAGAACGGCTGTACTGGGTCAGACAAAAGGTCCATCTAGCCCAGTATCCTGTCTACCGACAATGGCCAATGCCAGGTGCCCCAGAGGGAGCGGACCTAACAGGCAATGATCAAGTGATCTCTCTCCTGCCATCCATCTCCATCCTCTGACAAACAGAGGCTAGTGACACCATTCCTTACCCATCCTGGCTAATAGCCATTAATGGACTTAACCTCCATGAATTTATCCAGTTCTCTTTTAAATGCTCTTATAGTCCTAGCCTTCACAACCTCCTCAGGCAAGGAGTTCCACAGGTTGATTGTGCACTGTGTGAAGAAGAACTTCCTTGTATGTGTTTTAAACCTGCTGCCTATTCATTTCATTTGGTGACCCCTAGTCTTGTATTATGGGAACACGTAAATAACTTTTCCTTATCCACTTTCTCCACATCACTCATGATTTTATATACCTCTATCATATCCCCCCTTAGTCTCCTCTTTTCCAAGCTGAAGAGTCTTAGCCTCTTTAATCTCTCCTCAGATGGGACCTGTTCCAAACCCCTAATCATTTTAGTTGCCCTTTTCTGAACCTTTTCTAGTGCCAGTATATCTTGTTTAAGATGAGGAGACCACATCTGTACGCAGTATTCAAGATATGGGCGTACTATCGATTTATATAAGGGCAATAATATATTCTCAGTCTTAGTCTCTATCCCCTTTTTAATGATTCCTAACATCCTCTTTGCTTTTTTGACCGCCTCTGCACACTGCGTGGACATCTTCAGAGAACTATCCACGATGACTCCAAGATCTTTTTCCTGACGTGTTGTAGCTAAATTAGCTCCCATCATATTGTATGTATAGTTGGGGTTATTTTTTCCAATGTGCATTACTTTACATTTATCCACATTAAATTTCATTTGCCATTTTGTTGCCCAATCACTTAGTTTTGTGAGATCTTTTTGAAGTTCGTCACAGTCTGCTTTGGTCTTAACTATCTTGAGCAGTTTAGTATTGTCTGCAAACTTTGCCACCTCACTGTTTACCCCTTTCTCCAGATCATTTATTTATAATAAACCATGTATTTGGTGTTTGTTATACTATTTCAAAGCCAGGGGGTGCGGCAGCAGCCCTAGTTCCAGCACCATTGGATCCAGCCAGCCCGTCCATCCAGGCCCCAGCCAGCTAGAGCCAGTTCCTCCTGGGGCCCATCACCCTGGGGTCCAGCCAGCCTGTACCCATGGACCCCATGTAACCCATCCCCCTGCGATCCAGTCCCCAGTGCCCCAGCCAGCCTGTCCTCCCAGTTCCCCCTCTAACACATGGTCCCAGGGTTCATGACCCTGGGATCCAGCCAGCCCAACTCCCCCAGGAGCTCACTCTACCCCACTGCCCTGGGGCCCATTGCCTGGGGGGAAAGCCAGCCCACCCCCAGGCCCCAAGGCCAAAGGTTCCAGACAACCCATCCCGCCCCTGGTGTCCCCTCTGGCCCACCCCCCAGGGCCCCATCAACCCATGCCCTTTGCATCCAGTGAGCCCCATCCCTCCAGGATCCCATGTAACCCACTGCCCTGAGGATCCATCTAGCCCCATCCCTCACTTGGACTCCCATTCTAACCCAATACCCTGGGATCCAGCCAGCCTGCCCCCCTTGGAAGTCCCCCTATAACCTATCACCCAGCTAACCCATTTCCTTTGCAGGTCCCCTATCTATTTAATCTCTTCTGGGATTCCCAGCTAGCCTGCCTCCTTGGGAGGGGTGTCCCAGCCAGCCCAGTTCCCTGAGTTCAATGCAGAACCAGTTCCTATAACATCTGCAGCATCCCAAGCTATAGGGCTCTCCCCTTTCTATGGGGACATTTGCATAGCTTAATTCGCCCTTTCTTTTCATTTTATTCTTTTACTCCTAGTTGTAGTTCCTTCTCCATCTCTCTTAGGTGTTGTGGGGTGAGCTAAAGTTGTGGGGTGAGCCCTTAGATAGTTCTCTTTCCGTTGCCGGTTCTTTATTTAAGCCCGGTGTACGTTAGAAAAGTCTATCATTGTAATATCAGTCGATGTAGCCAGTGGTTTACCAAGCTATAGCATAGTCAGTTCTTTTTATCTTTCCTGACAAATCATTCCCTGCAGCCCTTTTATCATTTCTGCTGCTCTTCCCCAAATTCCTTCTCTCTTTTAGGGGAAATATAATCATGGAAGGGTCATGCCAGTCTCAGTTTTCTGTGCTCCATTAAAAGGTTTTTTCCTCCTTCGATTAATTCCTTGTAAAAGAATCCCAGTGTCATTAAAGAAAGCATACAGCACAGTTCACATTTTTTCCTTTGTTCAGTCATGTAAGCAATAGTTTTGAACCTGAACACATATATGGATACAGTACCTTTTAATGTTTGCCAGTTCACTGCAGTAACAATGGTACCATCAGAAAAAAACAGCAACCAACACCTCAGTCTTATTCTATACAGCAACTATTGAATTTTCTTGTGAATAGAGCTGAAATTAACTATCCTATCCAAGAAAGACAACATTAACTTCAATTTCTGTATCACCTTAGTATGATACCAAGGGCACCAAGAACTGTGATCTGTTTGTTAGATGCTGCTCCTGCAGGAGGGACTACAAAAATTGTGGGAATACACTGATAGATTAAAAAATAATAACAAATATTTAGAATTCAGAGGACTTTCCCCATCAGATGCTAACAACTTTTGGGTTAGGCTAAATGGAAGCTTAAAGCCCTGACAGTCTCACTTTAAGATTATATTCGTATTTCCATTGTAAAACTCTGTTTTTGCAAGGGATAATGATAACTTTGATATAATTTCCTAACAGAGTAATTATTTTGTCGACAATCACCATGGGCACATTTTAAAACAAACTAACCTCAGAGCGAAGTCTTATTTAGACATCACGGAAAAATAGAGGTTTAATATCCTTTTTTTGCTCTTATAACTCAAACACACTCAATTTTAAAATTAAGGCTTGATCCTAGAACCTTTACTCACATAAGTAATTCTCACTCATGAGCAATCCCATTGACTTCACTAATTAATCTTTACTCATGTAAGGGCTAGAGGAAACGGCTCTCTATTTTTGTTCCAACATGTGCACTCAATTATTGCTGGTGGTGGTGGTTTTAAAAATAAGACAGCTCAGTTGAAATTTGGCTGTTATGTGTAGGCTTCTTTTTAAGTAACTACATTTTTAATATTCTGTATATTCTTATGTATAACATAAATTGGCAAACTACAGTCAGTCATGACAGGTAATGAACAGGGTTACTTTTTTTATAAAAATAAACCAGAGAAAGTTAATCCATAAGAGTAGGTATTAGTAAAATGCTGAACTGACAAATCAATAAAGGTCCAAGAAATGAAGAATTAAGGCTGAAGCAGACATGTCTGAATTCATCTAATTAAGTCTAGGTGGATACAGCATATACTGATATGTGATACCATGCACTATTTTTAGCCTTTTACAAGATGCTGCTGAAACTCCTTGCAGGATTTATCTATCAAACCCAGTACCTTTCTGCCCTCTCCAACTCACTTTTGCCAGTACTCCTGTCCTTCACAAATATGCTCAAGTATTCTAAGGTATTAGCCATTCACCTAATATCTTTTTCATATCTTTTCTATAATTTCTGGTATCCAGCCCTAGTGGCTAGTCATATCAATTGGATATTTCACTTAAATATTAGTGAAGAATGTTGACATCTACACCATCACATTAGGCTTCAGAGTTAGCACCACCCTGAGATAAATCAGGGTCAGTTCCCATCTCTCAAAGCACTAGTTTCAGGCTAACTCTTTACAGACTCACAAGAGGCAAGATTCTGAGCCTCTGACTCATGAGGAAACCTGCATGATGACAACACCTTGGAGAGTAAGGTGGTACTCAGGGTAGGAGAGGAGGGCACAGTCTGGCCCTAAGACAGGTCTGCAATGGTTCAAATGGAATACTTTTAAATGACAGCATACAGTCTGCAGAAAGCGAGGAGCCACAAGAAACACCCCAGTGGGTTGGAGGCACCCATGGACAGAGGCTTGTGCACCATTGGCTTAGAATAGGGAGGAGGCTAGGATACAACATGATCATCTACCATGACTTCAAAGATGTCAGCTTGTATCTACACCAGTGGAAAGAAGGGTTTTCAGTTAGTTAACCTAACTCAATTGAGCTAACACAATTGACAAAAGCACTCTCAACTCTCCCCCATCCCAAGTCATTTGAAGAGAAACAAACAATTACAGGGGCTTTGCAAAGAGAATTAACTCTCAGGTTAGGTCAGGGGTTTTTTCCTTTGCAACCTGGAGCGCTGAGCATTTTCATCTGAAATTTCAAAGCAGTTCTCATACATGGACTGGTATTATTCTGATTATAGAGATAGGGAAACTGAGGCTAGCAGCAGAGTTAGGAATAGAACCCAAATCTCCTGATTCTTATTCTTTTGGGACCCTGGATCACTCTGACAGCAGTCACCATTCCTTTTTAAAAAAACGAGGAGTCCTTGTGGCACCTTAGAGACTAATAAATTTGTTAGTTTCTGAGGTGCCACAAGGACTCCTCATTGTTTTTGCTGATACAGACTAACACGGCTGCCCCTCTGAAACCATTCCTTTTTAAACTTCCATTTAATTTCAGCCACCCACTCACCCATCTAGAGCGTGAGTGATCACTCTTGTTTTTCTGTCTCACTTTTCTTTGCTCAGCTCAAAAAGAATATTTGTGGTTTTACAAAAGCTGCCATAGTACAGGACGTGGTGGCAGCTCTCTATGGAAACCAGAAAGGACTGTGATGCCATGGCCTCATTCATCACGCTCCTGGCTTCCTAACATGGAAAATGTGCAAGCAATCTTTTTTTTTTAATAGCCTTCTGCAGTGTTATAGTAGCACCTACTTAATAGAGACATAAAGTGATTACATTACAGCACTGCGTATGGGATGGTATAGTTAATGGTAGTATATAATACTTAGTAGTCATAGTCCAATGGATTGTAATGTACTTTTAGAAATCTGATTTGGTCCTTTTTACATTCAGATAAGTGCCCTTTCAGTAGATTTGTGTGAAACAGTGTCACCTTGTGGCTGGTTAGCTGAATCTTATCTATGCTCTGTATTTCATATGGATAGTCCAAAGAGACCTTTTTCATTGCACACAGGTGTGTGCGCACGTACACACACACACACTTTTTATAGCTACTTTTACATTGGCACTAAATAGTGTTCCTTTTCTTGTTGAAATACTTTTTAAAGTGAAAATAAACAATGTATTTTATTCAACACTGTTAAATATCATTTTCAACATTTAAAAATTACCGTTAGTAGTCAAAAGTGCCCTCAAGTCAAGTCCTTCATTCCATGACCAATAGATTAGAAAACATACTGTAGGGAACAATCCTGCATTGTCAGGGAAATGGATTAGATGACCTAATAAATAGATCTTTTCCAGCTCTAACATCTGTGATTCTATCAACTCCTAGCTACAGCCGGGGGAATGATTGGTTGGAAAATCCAAACAAACAGAGATTTTTTCAAACTGCCCAAACTATCCAAATTTCCACAGTTGGATCTTGATGATCCCAAGCTGAACGTTTCACTTTTTTTGTGTGTGGATCACAAGCCATTAGTTTTAACACAAGTTTGCAGTTTGGCCAGTGGACAAGCAAACCGGTAGTTGTGTTATAATCTTAACTAAAAAGAACGCTGCTTTCAAAGAGCTTATGTCATCACAGCACAGCTGTGCTGCACTCAAACTGACAGCTGAACAGAATGGCCACCAGGACGCAGAGGTGTTTTTTCTACCAACGTCACTTTTCACATAAAACATTCATGTAAGTTACCTGCTGCATGTGCACCATACAAATTACAACTAACATGAGCACACCTGGGTGGAGTTAAATTTCATTCTATGTCTATTCCACGCCATACTCTGGGACATCTCATGCCGTGTGACCTGAACTACTGCTGAGATCGTTTCCGTCTCCTGGTCACTCTGACCGTGTCATCTTGCCCAGCTGGGATGAACTGAGAGCAGACAGAAGCATGGGCAGAGACCTGAAGGTGTAGACTATATTTTACCTTCCTCTCTTTTCTGTTTCCCAGAGGTTTTCTTGAGGCAGTAGATTACATAGTAGTAGATACCTATACTAATACGCATTTGTCTTTGGAAACAAGTGTTGCTGCTGAAAGAGGTCCTTACAGAAGGTAGCATAGGTGCTGGAACTAGGGGTGCTGGGGGAACTGCAGCACCCTCTGGCTTGAAGTGCTTTCCATTATATGTACAGGGTTTACAGTTTGGTTCAATGGCTCTCAGCACCTCCACTATACAAATTGTTCCAGCACCCCTGGAAGGTAGGAGCTAATTTTGCATTGTGAAGCAAGTTTTACTAACCAGAGACAGTCCTGATGACTAATTAATTCTCTCTTCCGCCCACATAACACGTACAGCTCGCAGTGTGGAGGAGTTAGCCACAGGGGGAAAAATCTGTTGTATAATTTAAACACACCCTTAAAACATCCAGCATCCTCCTGCCTCGAAAAGTGTTGGAAGCTGGGAATGTTGGCTACATTCTCCCGGAGCTAAGAGCAGAGTCAAATACCCCTAGCAGTGTATAGTCCCACTCAGTGCTCATGATTGAGGCTATGCCTACACTGCACACCTTACAGCGGCACAGCTCTTCCACTATGGCAGGGAGCTCTCTTGCCGACAAAATAAAATCACCCCCCAACAAGGGGTGGTAGCTTTGTCTCCCACCGACAAAGCACTGTCCAGACTGGCACTTTTCATCGCTAAAGGGGGTTATTTTTTTCACACCCAAGTGACAAAAGTTTTACTGACGAAAGTGCAGTGTAGACATGGCGTGATACTGTCGTTGGAAATGAAGTGCTCTTTGCCGCTTTACCACTGGGGGCGAGATTCATACTTGCTTGTGCAAGGAGCTTCACGCTCTCTGTCCACTGAGGGAGAGCAGGCTGCGTTTTCAGTACTGCCTTCTCACAGGCATTACTGCATGGGATGCCAGCTTTGTGCTATTGTGGGGCAAGTCACAGGGCCCTTCTGCTCCTCATCCCTGAACAGTGCCGCCCATTCTTTGGGTGTTATTCTGGTCGTCTGTAGTGGAGGGGATGATGTGATGTTAAGCACCCCTCTGGCACAGTGTCTTCCTCCCGCCCTGCACCAGGAGTTCAGCGGGTGGCTCTGGCCCTTTGTCTCTAATGAGAATCTCCTGCACGCTAAGATCAGGGTATGTTCCACAGCAGCAGAGACAGGAAAGGTTTTCCACTCTGAGACACAGCTTCCTGTCAGACCATGGGTGCCGAATCCATGGGTGCTCCGGGGCTCAAGCATCCACCGAAAAAAATAGGAGGTGCTCAGCACCCGCAGGGCCAGATTAAACTTTTGTGGGCCCCTGTGCCTGGACTATTGCCCTGCCCCCAGCTCCACCCACGCTCTGCCCTGAGGCCCCACTTCTGCTCAGCCTCTTCCCCCCACCCCGCCCAGAGACCCTGCCTGTGCTCTGCCCTGAGGCCACACCCCCGCTCGACCTCTTCCACCCACGGCCCCGCCCACTGCTCAAACTGGGGAGGCAGAGAGGAGAACCCACCAGCAAAAACAAAAGTCAGCACCTGGGTGTCAGACTGCTCCTTACACCATTCCCACCAATACCTTGTCCCTTTGGAGAGTCAGGGGGGAGCAGGTTTCTCTTTTCTTCCCTAAAATGTGTAGATGGTGCCAAAGTACCAGAGCAAATTCTCAATTTCTCCACACAACCCCGCCAATGGGCCTCTCGCTGACTCATGCGACTGCTTCGTATTAGTCTAAGAAGTCTTCTCAGGCCAAACAGAGCGTTGCGAAAGAAAAATAAACAACCTTTCGGGCCTGTGTGAATGAAGCTGGGGCCAGATTTTTATAGATCTTTAGGCACTGAACTGCATCTTTAGGCACCTAAAAACCTTTACAAATCTAGTCCTTGGTTGCTAATGGACCAGTGCCACCATCACCCAATTGCCTACCTTGTAAACAGCCCTAACAGAGAGGCCAAGGATTTGCAAGGTCACAGGTACCAGACATCCATCCCAGCCTTGAGACAGTCATTACTCACAACTTGTCTGCATAACTAAATCAGTATAAAAAACAGCTATAGTGAAGTCAGTGTAACCCCCTCGCATGGACACAGCTATCAGTGGTGTAGCTAGGGGGGAGCAGGGCAGCGGCCGCTCCCCCACTGAGCACAAGTGGCACCTGAAGGGAGCAGGGAGAGTGATCAAAAAAAAAAAAAAAAAAAAAAGGTGCCACCTGCTGAGGCGCTTTTACTCACCCGGCGGCACTTCGGCAGCGGGACCTTCACTCGCTCTCTGGGTCTTCGGCAGCATTTCGGCGGCGGGTCCTTCAGTGCCATTCAAAGAAAATGAAAGCCAAGGCCAAAGTCTGCTCACCTTATGCAGGTTTGTCCATTTCATGTCAGCTGGACCCTTCCCCTGAATCAGGTTAACTCCTGGGAATCAGGATTGGCTGATTCAGGAAAAAAAAAAAAATTAAATTAAAAATTCAAATTGGCCTGGCTGGGTGTGAGTGTTATTGGAAGCAACCCTCCTGTGAGAGCAGAAAGACAGAAGGAATTGGGGGAAAGAAAGATGAAAAGGAAAACACTGGCCTTGACATTGTTCTCAATAGCATAGCACATCTGGCAAGGCTGCTGAATTTTCATTTTATTACAAATCAGTGTCATTGAGCCTAAATAAACACCCGGGTCTGATCATGCCTGAGTTTTAACTACATTCATATTTGACTGGCCTCTAACTCTGTGCTTTGTAAACCCCATGATTCAAACACCCCTGCCCCGCCCCCGCTCACTCTATCCTCCCTCCCTCTGTTGCTCACTCTCCCCCACTCTCACCGGGCTGGAGCAGGGGGTTGAGGTGTGGGAGGGGGGTGCAGGCTCCGGCTGGGGGTGTGGACTCTGGGGTGGGACCAGGGATTTGGGGTGCAGGAAGGGACTCTGGGCTGGGGCAGGGAGTTGCGGTGTGGGGACGGTGAGGGCTCCGGCTGGAGCTGTGGGCTCTGGGGTGGGGCCAGGGATGAGGGGTTTGGAGTGTAGTGTAGGAAGGGGCTGTGGGCTGAGGCTGAGGGGTTTGAAGTGCGGTAGGGGGTGCAGGCTCCGGCTGGGGGTGTGGGCTCTGGGGTGGGGCCAGGGATGAGGGGTTTGGGGTGCAGGAAGGGGCTGTGGGCTGAGAGGTTTGAAGTGCGGTAGGGGGTGCAGGCTCCGGCTGGGGGTGTGGACTCTGGGGTGGGGCCAGGGATGAGGGATTTGGGGTGCAGGAAGGGGCTCTGGGCTGGGGCAGGGGGTAGCAGTGTGGGGACGGTGAGGGCTCCGGCTGGAGCTGTGGGCTCTGGGCTGGGGCCAGGGATGAGGGGTTTGGAGTGTAGGAGGGGGCTCAGGGTTGGGGAAGGGGCCTAGAGGGGGTGCAACCTCTGGGAGGGAGTTTGGGTGCAGGAGGGGACTCTGGACTGGGGTAGGAGGTTGGAATGCGAGAGGAGGTTTGGGATGCAGGGTCCTGGCAGCGCTTACCACAGCTCCCACAGGTTCTTTCAGCCCCTAGGTGCATGGGTGGCCAGGGAGGTTCTGCGCACTGCCCTCGCATCCGCAGGTACTGCTCCTGCAGCTCCCATTGGTTGTGGTTCCCAGCCAATAAGAGCTGCAGAGCCAGTACGTGGGCAGGGGCAGTACGCGGAGCCTCCCTGGCCGCCCATGCATCTAGGGGCTGCAGGGACCTGGCGGCCAATTCCAGGAGCCGTGCAGAACTAGGGCAGGCAGGGAGCCTGCCTTAGCCCCGGGCCCCCGCTATGCTGCCAACCGGACTTCTAACGGCTGGCGCCGACCAAAGCCGCCACAGTCCCTTTTTGACTGGGTGTTCCTGTCAAAAAACGGACATCTGGCAACCCTAGGCCTGGGTGTTGTATTCCTGGGATCTGTGCATAGATAGGGCCCTTATGTGAAACAGTTGAGGGTCAGCTAGTTGTGTGGCAGCGCTTTCCTAGACCCCACAGAGATCTGCCTGGGGATAAAGAGCAGGTCGTGGGTGAGTAGGATCAGGGTAGGCGAAAGGAGGGTATTCATTGTCCCACTTGCCAGCCCTGCAGAGATTCTCCCAGGTGGATACAACAGCCCAGTATTTCAGTGCCCACCCCCATCTCCTGGGGTGAGGGTCCCTCTTAAAGGCAGGGCTCAAGGATTAGCTGCTAGTTTTGAAGCCCTGTGCATTGATTGAAGTGACAACAGGGCACATGGGGAGGAATCACTAGAAACTCAGGCAGCTCAGAGAAACAGGGCCTCTGCTTCATTGCTTTTGACTCTCCCAGGATCCATGCAGATTCCTGGGGACCCCAGGATTTAGGCGCTGGCCCTACAGCCTGTTCCTCAGAGGAGCAAACCCTGCCCCTTCCTGCCCGCCTGAACAAGTGGGAACCTTGTAGAGATTTCCTCCCCTTTGTCCTCTCTTGTAGGTTTCCTGTGGAGGGTGGGTCTCTAGTCCCTCTCTAATTAAAGAAAAGATGAACTGAGAATGGGAAACTCTCCTACACCCATTTCGTTTCTTGTCTCACTGAAAACATGAACATCAACGCAGCCTTCTTCCTGCAATCACTGTGTGATGAACACTCTGTAAGCAAATCTGCATAGTCAGTAACAAGGAAGGAAGTGCTTCTATTTAAAAAAAATAAATGAAAATGCACTGTAAGGCCTTGGCTACACTTGCAGATGTACAGCGCTGTGAGTTAAACCTGACTTCGTGCAGCTGAGTAGGGAAAGCGCTGCAGTCTGTCCACACTGACAGCTGGCCAGAGTACTGTCTTGGCCACATTTGCAGCAATTGCAGCACTATTGTGAGCGGTGCATTATGGGCAGCTATCCCACAGAGCACCTCTTCCCATTCTGGCGCCGTGGGTTGTGGGAAGGGGGCGTGGGTGCCGGGCATTCTGGGTCCTGTCCCAACGCCCGGTGATGCATCGCTTCGCATCCCAGAAATCCCTTTGTTTCCGTCCATCTTTGACGCCATCTTTCAATGGTTTCTGTGCAGCGCGATCTGTCTGCGGGAAATGGAGCCCGAACTGCTGAGGCGTATGCTGACTTATCTCGCCAGCACGTCACGTTTGGCTGTCGAACTATTCCTTAAGATCCAAAGTGACAGTGAGGAGTCCGAGTGGTGGGATCACATCGTCATGGAAGTCTGGGATGACGAGCAGTGGCTGCAGAACTTTTGGATGAGAAAAGCCACTTTCATGGGACTGTGTGAGGAGCTTGCCCCCACCCTGCAGCGCAAGGACACGAGATTCAGAGATGCGCTGCCAGTGGAGAAGCGGGTGGCTATTGCAATCTGGAAGCTGGCAACTCCAAACAGCTACCGGTCGGTCGCAAACCAGTTTGGAGTGGGAAAGTTGACCGTTGGAATCGTGTTGATGCAAGTTTGCAAGGCCATTAATCGCATCCTACTCAGAAGAACTGTGACTCTGGGTAACGTGCAGGACGTAGTGGATGGCTTTGCACAAATGGGGTTCCCTAACTGTTGAGGGGCAATAGATGGGACGCACATTCCTATTCTGGCACCACCCCACCTAGGATCCGAGTACATTACTCGGACAGGGTATTCCTCTATGGTTCTCCAGGCGCTTGTGGATCACCCTGGGCATTTCATTGACATTAACACAGACTGGCCCAGAAAGGTGCATGACGCACGCATCTTTCGGAACACTTGACTGTTCAGGAAGATGCAGGCCGGGACTTTTTTCCCAGAGCGGAAGATCACGGTAGGGAAAGTTGAAATGCCCATTGTGATCCTTGGAGATCCTGCTTACCCGTTAATGCCATGGCTCATGAAACCCTACACAGGGACCCTTGACAGCAGCAAGGAACGGTTCAACTACAGGCTTAGCCGGTGCCAAATGACTGTGGAGTGTGCCTTTGGCCGTTTAAAGGCCCGCTGGCTATCTCTGTGTGAGAAGCTGGACTTGGCCGAAAACAGCATCCCCGCGGTTATATCCGCGTGCTGTGCCCTCCATAATATTTGTGAAGGGAAGGGTGAAAGCTTCACTCAAGCATGGACCTCCAAGGTTCAACACCTCGAGGCTGAATTTGCACAGCCAGAGAGTAGGGCTGTTACAGGGGCCCAGCGCAGGGCTGCAAGGATTAGGGATGCCTTTAGGGAGCAATTTGAGGCTGAAAACCAGCAGTGATATCTGGTGCCCTGCACAGGAGTGAAGTGCAATAGTTCCAATCTTGTGTTGCTAAGCAGACTTGCAGTGCCTGTTTATTTCCTGGGCTAAGGACTCTTTTACTTTATGCAATAATAAAGAATGTTTTCAAAGCCAAAAAATCCATTTATTGAAAAGAAAACCTTTATTTATTGAAAAGAAACAAGGGGGTGGAGTGGGGAACGGTACAATCACAGATTCGCGTATGTCCTGTCTGGTGTGCTGTGCAGTGAGTGCTGCACTTCAGGACAGCTATACTGCATGGTGATGGGGGTTGAGTGCAGAGGGTAAGGGTCATGGTTTTCAGGGCTGGGTGGTGAAGATACTGGTGTTGGAGGCAGTGGGTGGCGTGAAGAACACGGAAGTTGGGGAAAGTGGGTTGGAGGTGACAGTGGGGCACAACGGAAAGAGTTTTGGGACAAGGGCTGTAGGAGGGGGTGGCGTTTGCGTTTGCGGTACTGCTCCTCTTTCTGCATGGCTACCAGCTCCTGGATAGTGTCTGTTTGGCGCTCCAGGATGCTTATGAGCCGATCCGTGCTTTGCCGCCTATGCTCCGTGCTTTGCCGCTGGTGCACGGTGTTTTCCTGGAGGATCCTGCTTTCTTTCTCCCTCCGGTTCTGTGCTTTCTCATTCTCTTTAATAGATTGCCGCATCACTTCTTGCAGCATGTCATCTTTGCTTTTTCGCAGTCTCTTCCTGAGTCTTTGCAGTCTCCGAGCAAGCGATAAGAGGGATGGCTGAGGTCTCAAGGTTGATGCAGCTGTATAGGCAAAATGCAACATTTAGCAGAGGCAGCATTGTTTATACCAGACAGACAGAGTAATGATTCCCCCAGCACTTACGGAGTAGAAAACACACAGGGTCTACACAATAGCATAATTTTCCCGTCCGAAACAAAGCACACATATCCCACGGGAGCCTCAAAATGGTGAGTAAGGGGGATTGATTGTTTCAGGGCTGCACTGTCCTCTGGGTTTCTGTGCCTTGGGGAGAGCCAACAGCTTCAGGGGGCACCTACACTGTCCCAACATTTTCCACGGGAGTTCGTCCTGGACAATATCTCGCTGCTGAGGGTGACCTGGGAAGAAAGGGAGGGTCTTCTACTGCAATGCGGCTTCCGCCCTGGCCCATATGCAGCTTGCCTGTGTGCAGCAATGGTCCCCCCACCCCTCACGGCACAGTGGTGCGGACACGTTAACCTGGCTGGGACAAGGACCACAGTGGCTCTCCCGATAAACCTGCACAAGCGCATTGCACACGTTCTTGATGAGACATTCGAGGAGATTACCGAGGCCAATTACCGCGATGTGATAAACCACATCAGTGCACTATTCCGCATCTAGGCATGCATGCCTAACCCTCCTCTCCCAAAGAGCCTGCACCGAAAAAATTCCTTCCCGAAAAAAAACAAACGCTTACCGGGAACCTGCTCTTCTGTTTGTCCTCCACCAAGTACCAGCCGCTGTGACTGGCTACCTTCCTCCTGACTCGAGAAGAGCTCCTGGCTTCATGG
This sequence comes from Malaclemys terrapin pileata, assembly GCF_027887155.1. NCBI lineage: Eukaryota > Metazoa > Chordata > Testudines > Emydidae > Malaclemys > Malaclemys terrapin. Next base: position 177,887,994 of record NC_071507.1, on the reverse strand, counting down.
CTCCAGGGATTCCGGGGTGTCTCCATCCGGCCCACGACCATCACTCCCGTTTTCCTCCTCCTCCTCCTCTTCCTCCCTCTCCCTCCCCACCGCCTCTGAAGTGTCCATGGTGGTGCTCGGAGTGGAGGTGGAGTTAACCCCAAGTTTTGCATCCAGCTCTTAGTAGAATCGGCAGGTTGCGGGGGGAGCACCCGAGCGACCATTTGCGTCGCGGGCTTTGCGGTAGGCACTCCGCAGCTCCTTCACTTTAATCCTGCACTGCAGGGCGACCCAGTCATGGCCCCTTTCCATCATGTCCTTTGATACCTTCCCGAAGGTATCGTAATTCCTATGGCTGGAGCGCAGCTGGGATTGTACAGCTTCCTCCCCACAAACACTGATGAGGGTCAGCAACTCACCATTGCTCCATGCTGGGGCTCGCTTGGCGCATGGAGGCATGGTCACCTGGAAAGATTCGCTGATAGCACTCCACACCACGCCGGTCTGAGCAAACAGGAAGGGGATTTTTAAAATTCCCGGGGAATGTAAAGGGTGGGTCACATGGTTGGTTATCTGAGGCCAGAGTAGTAGAGTTTGAACTGATGACCAGAGTGGCTAGAACAGGCATTGTGGGATACTGCCGAATAATGCTGGAGGCCATTCACAGTGCATTGGATGGCTACACTGGTGCCGCAGCGCTGCAGCAGCAGCGCAATACTTGCTATTCCTCTTGGAGACATGGAGTACATGCAGCGCTGCAACCACGGAGATACAGCGCTGCAAATGCATTGCCAGTGTGGACAGGGAGTGAGTTACAGCACTGGGGGTGGCTTTACAGCGCTGTAACTCGCAAGTGTAGCCAAGCCTAAGATGCAGCATTGCAGAGGGTGTTCTATATGACCTCCTGCATTGCTTGGTTCCACCCTGCTCTCCACTTGCTCTTTGCAGTAACATCCTCAAAGCCTATATTAACCAGAGCTGGAAAACAAGGAGAAAAAATATTTGTAACTAGGATTTCCCCTCACTTGCATCCACTGTCCTTTTAAATTGCTTTTCGTGAACATTTGTGTAAGACAAGTTCCATCCTTTGACAGAAAATGAATGTTGGGCCTGGGCCAAGATTTCTAAGGGTCACAGATAAAGTCAGCTCTCAGCAAGACAGTTGGTGCCAGCAAGGGGCACAGCGATACCAACTCTCACTACAAGTGCCAGTTGTAGGAGCGATTCCTGGTTTGTACGTGGCGGGACGTGCTTCTCCTCAGGGACATGTTCAGACTAGTCAGCTGAGAAGAATCAGGGCAGCTTTCTTTTAACTTCTCTTTAATCACATCACTGCTCTAGGCCTCAATTTACCCATCTTTGAACTGGGAATTATAATGTTCACCTGTCTCACAGGGAAATTAGGAGGCTTAATTAGTTAATGTTTAATGCTTTCAGATTTGCAGATCAAAGACACCCAGGCTCCTTAGATGCTGAAGGTGACCTAGTGAGGCTTTTGTAACTAAAAAACAACAGGTCTGTTTCTGGCACCTTGATTGCCTTCATTGAGGTTGCATAGAGTGCTAAGGCAGGGCCAATGTGGCTCTTCACATGCAAAGGTAGCTATTTGCAAATGTTTTATTTCATATATGACAACACTGCTCTGTTTATTCTTTTCTAGGCCTCCTTAACAAGAAGCACACAGGACCCAGAGAACAACAACTCCTCCGCCAGTGAGTAAGTAGCATATCAATGTGACCTTTGGCAGAAAGGCACGTCTTCCTCTCACATTACATCTTTAGCACCAGGGTGTGACAGTAGCAAATCACTTGATCACATATTGTGTGTCTCAGGGTAGAGAAGGCCCCTTCCTCTTCTGTACCCCACCACATGTCCCTTTGGAGCCCCAACACCTTCACTGCTGCTTCCCAAGTACCTCAGCTCTGAAGGAGCACAGATCTCAGAGTTTAAGGCCAGAAGGATACCAGAGCACCTGCACACTAGATCCAACAAATGAAATGAGGCCAAAGTATCACAGCCCACAGGAGACTAGACTGTTGTGTGCCATAGGCAGAGAATAGGGTGGACCAACAGTGCGCAAGGCCCTGCAATGGGAACCTCTGCAGGGAGGGCCTGAGGTGGGAGTAGAGGTTGTAATGGGTGCATGTGGAAGGGAGCAGAGATCAGGAAGAGAAGACTATCCCTGCGTACCTCCTAGGTACACATGAGGAGGGCTCCTGTGCTGTGGATATCTGGAGGTCCGCAGGAAAGGGGAGTGGAGTCAGAAGAAATTCCACCCACACACTCGCCTGCACCCCCCAGGACACATTCCCTTAGGAGAGCCAGGCTTCAGCCGGAGCACAGCACGGAGTTTCAGTCCTGAACAGTCTTGGGTGTAGAGGAAGGGAGATGGGTCATGTGGACTTCAGAAGGTCCTCATCCTTAGGGCAGCAATCCATTGGACCTTCCAGCAGCTGGGCAGGGCCCTGGGGAGGAAGGGTGATCTAGGGAGTAGTGCACTAGACTGGGGCACAGGAGAAGTGTTCAATTCCTGGCTCACTCACAGGCTTCCCATGTAATCAGAACAAGTCACTAAACCTCCAGTCTGTAAATGGGGTGATTGCTTTACACAGGAAAGGTTGTGATAATGCTTCCAGACTTCCTGGATACATTCCACAAATGACTGGTTGTGAGGAGCTCAGATACTGTGATGACAAGGACCACACCAGTATCTGGCTAGAACAGGCCACAGAGAACTGAGGGCTAGGTCCCCACAACACAGGTGCAGGAGTGCTGGGTGCCGCCATGCTACTCTTTTGTGCTCGGGGGGATATTACTACTTGCACCAGTGCAGTCACACAGGGGCAAACTGCAGTGGCCCAGCTCTCTTGGGTTGATAAGGCTTGTGAGATAACTTCCCTTTCAACTGAACTCAGGTGAGCTGAGCTGCCCTCCTCTTCACGCTTCAGGGAGATTCCTTCCCTTTGGTTCAGTCACACCGAGCAGACACAGAACTCAGTGGCCAATCAGCCTCTTCCATGGATTCGTGAAGGCTAGTTGATTAAAATGATGCATGTTTGTATAGCAGTAAAGGAAAGAAAATCTGAAACAGGACGTCCAGTAGCAAAAGCAATGGATCCCAGACTGCTCTCCTATGACTGCCTACAGGGAGGAGCACTGGGAACAGTAAGATTGACATGTGAATGGGATACTGATGAAAGATTTAAAAAACTCATCCTCTTACACCAAACAGTGACTCTCTTGTTTTTAAGCAGCTTTGTCCCTCCAGAAGGAGGTGTAGATCAGTCTGAGTGAGAATTCTGGTGATCATGCTGTGACCTATTAACCATAGACATCACTGATGGATGTGACCTGAGAGCACACATGTTGGTGGCACAGTCCTTCCTCCCTGCCAGCTCACTCCTTTGCTTTTGAGCCAGTAGGGAATTGAAATTGATGAGAATCCCACTTTCTGAGCAAGATTCTCATCAGCTCCAGTCCCTTGACAGCTGACAAGAATGGTGGGCAGTGGTCAAAGAGGCAGGCACTAAAAAAAAAAAAAAAAAAAGAAAACCCACCAACCCCTCTTCTGATATTTCCCAGCACCCTCATTGGCTTTTGCACCATGATTACAGTTATTCAGTTTTGTCCAGGAAGGGCTGCTGCTGAGCCTTGTGGTGAACTTGATCATGCCAAAAAGTGAGTCACGAGATTCCCAAAGAGACCAAAGCAGCTATAGGTGCTGGCTAATCCGCCCCTCATCCCGAGCCTCCGCGAGGAACTTGCTTATCTTTGAAATACAAAGGAACTAATTGAGATTCTAATATACAACATGGGTCACCACTGGAAAATTCGTACTCTCACAGGAAAATCTGGAGAATAGTTGGGGGGCCGTCTGGCTGAAGGAGGAAGCAGGCTGGAGCCAGCTACAGGGCTCTGATGAAGAACCAGAACCTTAAACTCATTTACACTAAGGCCACTGTGCTCTGCCAGTTTTAAGAGGTTTTAAAACGGGAGTAAATACAAACTTACTCCCACGTTGCACTGTCCAAAGTGACCTTAGTGTAAATCACAATCAGGACGATAGGCTTTAGCATCAAGAACTCTATGGGGACATCTACTAAACTAATCATTCTGGCAACAGAATTTCAGTTTTTGGAAAAGTCAAACCAACTAAGTAATGTTTAGTTCCTAGAGTTGTCTTATCTTTCACTGGATCAGATTCTGCTCCATCACACTGGTATAAACGGACCTTTGTGGAGTTACTCTGGATTTACATTGGTGTGCCTAAGAGCAGAATCAGCCCCAGGTGGACCGATTCAGGTCTATCACTGATAGAGCCAATCGCTGAAGAAATAACAAAACCAATTAACCAAAGGAGAAGAATGAAAAGAAGAAACAATAAAAGTGGAAAAGCTAAAAAGAAAAAAAAAAGAGGATACAGCCTCATTTGCGGTATCCCTTCCTGAAAAGCAGCTCGACAAAGGCAGTAACTCTACTTTGGATGCTGTCCTGCATCACTCTGTACTCCACAACCACAGCTGTCAGAGATGAGATCCATCCAGATAGAGGCACATCCACAAAACAATGGAGTGAGTTGTGAGAACTTGTAGCCCTGGAGGCTTGAAGATCCAATCTTAACAGGGCAGACAACACCATAAGGCAGTCAGTGAAGAAGTGGACATTTCTTCTCCAGAGGGCCAGCAATGAACTGGTGTACATCTCACTCAGGCACGGCGGCACCAACATCCCTCAAATGGGTGATATATGTGATGTTGCAGTGATCACTCATGCCTTCCGACTTGCCTGGATGCCATGGTGAGGAATATCGCAGCGAATGCTATGCGTGACGTCATCAGGAAGTGAATCACTAGGACCCCCTCCAACCAAGATGTTGCCACCTGCCTGAGCGGACCCCTGGAAGGCAACTTTGGAAGAGATGGGAGAGACTTTGCTTCACTTTGGACTCATGCCCGCAGTGCTACATAACAGCTGGAGAAGCATATTGGCTGCCACTGGACGTGGTGTGAAGAACATTAGGAACTGGGAGTCCTGGTGCCACAGGTGAAGAATACAGAGCACACAATCATCACTCCGAGAGCTAGGTGATTTTGGATGGAATTGTAGTGCAGCTGCCAGGCTCTGGAATGGGGCTTGCAACTACACAAGACATGAGGTAACATCTCATTGGCATAGCCGTACTTTTTGCATCACTTGTCCTGATTCCCATGGTGGATGGCTCCATGTAGCTGGACGCAGTTGAGCCAGGCCCTGTGGATGAATCTCCAGTCAGCAAATCGGGTGAAACTGTCCCTTGGGAGGTAGTGGTTGCTGGCATCCCACTTGCACGTCACTTTGAAGGCCCTGCCCTGGTCCAGCTTCTGTTTCAAGTTTTCCACATACTGGCAGCGGATGGCATCCTTCAGGAGAGGGACATCTATTTAGAACACATCACCGGACATTGGCAATACCAGGAGAGATGAGTTGGAGCGCCACTGAGAAGGGAAGTTGGAAAAGTAACTGAAATACTTTTCTGATGGATTGTATTTACTGAGGGTCAACCTATCCTAAATTCTCAGTTATTAAGGGACACTATACACTCATTGCTGTGTTTGCTTTCCACAAGCTACTCTTAACATAACTTTTAGTGATGTACCTGAATATTTGGATGCTAATATTTTATCTGTATTGTTAAATTTATTAACCTTAATTCGGGATATTGCAGGTTATATACGATATGTATTTTATGACTTTTAAACCAAAAACTTTGTACTTTTGGATAATTTAAGCATTATGCCCAGATGTATAGGCACTCTTTCCTTAACCTGTGTATTAGATAATTTTAACATTAGCTTTAGTAAAAATTTTAAATCAGTTTAGTATTTTAGACACCCTCTGTCAGGGCACTGTGACCTAGCAGCAGGATGGACCAGATGACCTAATATGTCTTTTCCTTTCCTAATTACTATGATCTTATGACCACCCGTAAAGCTTGTATTTCCAGTACCGTGTTTAAGCAAGGCATTGATTTGGTCCTGAGTCAATAGTCACATTTGCTTTAAGAAGGAACTTTAATGATTTATTCTTTACTTTTCTATCCTCAGAAAAAGGATAAATCGGTCTTAAAAAATCCGAAGTTTCAATTCCAGATTTCCTGCTACGTCTTCTCTGCAGTGACCATCAACTCCCCACTGGACTGTGGCAAGGGTGTCACAGCAGGCAGTGACCCTCCTTAGTTCTGACAACACAAAGCAGAATCGTGGATGTTAAGGAAAAGGCCTTGTGGAGCCTCTAGTCCATCCCTCTGCTAGGGCAGGATTTCCCATGTTGTACATTGCCTAGCGCAGGGGTTGGCAACCTGCGGCACACGTGCCAAAGGTGGCACGCAAGCCGATTTTTACTGACACATTGGCCGGGGTCCCGGCCGCTGCCCCCACTCAGCCCGCTGCCAGCCTGGTGAATGGAACCCCAGGCCGGCAGTGGGCTGAATGGGGCCAGTGGCTGGGACCCCAACTAGCAGGAGCTGGCAGATGGAACCCCAGAATGACGTCTGCTCAGCCCGCCGCCAGTCTGGGGTTCTGTCTGCCTGTAGTGTATTAAATTTCTCTCCGTAGGAATGTGCTACTTGCGGAGCACAAGGACTGACGGCCGTAGTAGTACACCGTAGCACATTTCTATGGGGAGAAATTTAATACACTACACCCAGGTAGGAAAGGCTGTGCCTCCCCAAACATCCCACCCCCTATCTGCCCCCTCCCACTTCCTGCCCCCCTGCTTGCCCCCCTCAGAACCTCCCATCCATCCAACGCCCCCGCTCCTTGTCCCCTGACCGCCTCCTCCTGGGACCACCCCCACCCCTATCTGCCCCCCTGGGACTCCACCCCCCCATCCAAACCCCCCTGCTCCCTGTCCCCTGACTGCCCTGGTCCCTATCCACATCCCCAAGACCTGACAGGCGTCCCGGGACTCCCACGCCTATCCAACCACCCCTGTTCCCTTACCATATCACTCAGAGCATCAGGACTGGCACCCCTAAGTAGTACACCGTAAGTAGCACATTCCTGTGGGGAGCAATTTAATACACTACACCCGGCTCCACTCAGCCTGCTGACGGTCTGGAGTTCTCAAAATACGTTCTCCCACTTATCAAAAATTACTCTACAATTAACTTAAAAACTTGGTTTGTATATTACAGTAATTGTTAAAAAAAAAAAGTGTTTCTTAACATTATACATAGGTTTGATGAAAGAGAGTAGTTATACTTACGTGCCTGTGCTTAATTTGTGTTTTCGATGATTTACCTTCTTAAAAAAAAAAAAAAATCTCGCATGTCTCATGCCCAGAAAGGGCATTTGCACCCCCAGGGGGTGCATTCATCCCAGGTTAAGAACCACTGCACTAAACTGATAAGATCTTCATTTTAATTTAATTTTAAATGAAGCTTCTTAAACATTTTAAAAACCTTGTTGACTTTACATACAACAATAGTTTAGTTATATAATATAGACTTAGAGAGAGAGGGACCTTCTAAAAACGTTAAAATGTATTACCGGCACGCAAAACCTTAAATTAGAGTGAATAAATGAAGACTCGGCACATCACTTCTGAAAGGTTGCCGACCCCTGACCTAGTGTGTTTCTCAAGCAAAGGAACTCCCGCTATTTTTCCTTGTGGGAGATTAATTCACAGCCTAATGCATCTTGATAACAGGAAATTTTCCTTGTATTTAGTTTAACTTGTCCCGTCTCACATTGTATCCTATTTACTGTGTATCCTATGGCCTCTCCGTAATTGTTCTTCCTCCTTGGCATTAACACCCTTAAAATAGATGTAGTCTCCTCTCCTGTTCCCGTTCTTCAGTTAAATTAAACATGTGCTTCTTTTCAGCTTCTTTCACTCAGTCAGTCCACTCTGCCCTGTAAGCATTTTTGTTACTTTTCTCTAAACTCCCTCCATACTGTTAATATTTTCCTAGTAATGAGGTGGCTAGACATGAGCACAGTATTCCTGGTGGAGTTGCGCCTTTTTGTGCTGATCTGTTCCACTGCAAACTCCTATCTTGTATGTTGCAAACTATTGGCCCTTTTCCTGCTGCATTATTGCTTTCCAGTTTTCTCCCTCCCACTGAATAGCTGTGTTTTGAATTCTTTCCCCCCAGATGTGTTGACTTGCTATTTTCCAAATCAGTGGAGCCCTCAGCTGTTTGTACATTATGTATAGTGCATACCATTGGCAGGTGTGCCAATTGGAGGGGGGGAGGGAGGACACAGCTCCATGGGGGAGTGAAAAAGGGGTAGTTTGTCCCAGAGTGCCTGTTTGAGAGGGCCCCCAAGGTAAATGGCATTGTGACCTGGCACGGTTGTGAAGGAGGGCTGCAGGGCCAAGTTTCAGTGAGTGACTCCTGCCAGGCCAAAGCCGAGTGGCACTGCGATCCCATTCGCCAACTCACAATGCCTGGAGTGGTGAGCTGTGCCTGAGTTTGGGCTCAGGAGCCAAACCGTTGCTGAGGGGCAAACGTAGTTGTGTGTACCAGGTGAAACATTTCTGGTGCTTTCCCGTTCCAAGGCAGGAGGTATATTGGTTATCACTGCAACAAAATAGACTGAGCTCAGACCGTTACAATTCCTGATCCTCAGCCACCTAGCCCCAGGGTAAATTAGAGCAGCTGCACCATGAGTTACAGTGTGGGATCAACATAGGTGAGCTCTGCTTCAGCAAACCCAGTCCCACCCATGCGCTGCCCCCAAAATTCCCCTGACACCCCCCGTCTCTTGCTTAACACTGGGACTGGCTGCTACTAGAGCTGCCAGCTTTCTTCCACCCAAGAGTCCTCCTGTGCAGGGGGAATTCTCTACCAGCTAGCTCTGGCTATTTTAAGCAGCACAACGAGGCCTTAGCAAACCAGAGAACTCAGACCTTTAGAGTAGAGTAATTTCTGAGGAACCATGTTCTATTCCTGCAGGACAGTATCGGTTTCATCTCTATTAAATTCTAGTGCACATTTCCATGAGACTTGCGGGAAGAAAATAAAGGCTATGGGGCGGTTTGCTTTTTTCCAGCCATTGTCCTAGCCCATTAGCGTTACGCTCCGCCCTGCTCATTCATTCATGATTGTTTAAAAAGAAAAAGTTGACAGCTGATGTATTTTGCAGTATGTTGGATTTTTTATTTAGAGCGCCTCTCTCATCCTAAAAGTCACCGTGAAGACTAAGGCTGTGTCTACACTATCACTTATGGCGGCAAAACTTGTGTTGCTCAGGGGTGTGAAAAAACACACCCTGAGCGACATATGTTTTGCTGGCATAAGTGGAAGCGTGCACAGTGCTATGTTGACGAGAGAGCTTCTACCACCGACATAGCTATCACCGCTTGTTGGGGGTCAACAGGAGAGCTCTCTCCCATTGGCATAGAGCGGCTACATGAGAGACCTTCTAGTGGCGCAGCCTGCAGCGGTAGAGGTGTGCCACTGTAAGGTCTCAGGTAGATATAGCCTCAGACATCAGGAATAATTAGAAAAAAAAAACTTATGGAAACAATGTTTTGTAGGTTTCGAAATGGAGTCTTGGAAATTTTACCAAGGGCTATTTCTTATCCATCATTCAACATTCCTATAAAACTAGCAGAGGGCTGGTCACATGATTAGATATAATCAAATCACGTGCCAGTTGTGGGTTCAAGTCATATTTCTACATTTCCCTTTCCTATTATGAAGTATTTGGGCCCTGCACACTGCTTTTAAGTGTTACTCCCATCTCCTATTTACTATATGAAAAAAAATCAAATCATTTCCTCTCTGTTAAAAGAAGGAAATTGAATGAAGGAATCAAGAGAAGATTCATTTGCTAAATACCCTTTGGTGCCAGTAGAACTTGTGGTTGAAGAAACTGTGCAAAGTAAATTAACTGCCTCTCGGGTAGGAAATTCACATGACATCTGCCGCGCCAGTTGACCTGTTCGAAAAAATAAAGCCATTGTTGACATCTGCAGTACCTGACATTTACACAGCCAGATCAGGGCTTCCCCCCCCTCAAATGGACAACTAGACAGTGTGACAGACCCAGACCAGTGGGGTACAGGAGTCTGATAGAGGGCAAATATACTGATCACTGGATGAGTAGTTTTCTGTTCCCGGAGTGACCAGAGCAGGGGCTGCACTAGAGTAATCAGGAACCTGCTAGAACCAGTTAAGGCAGCCAGGCTAATTAGGACACCTGGAGCCAATTAAGAAGAAGCTGCTAGAATCAATTAAGGCAGGCTAATCAGGGCACCTGGGTTTTAAAAAGGAGCTCACTTCTGTTTGTGGTGTGAGTGTGAGGAGCTGAGAGTGAGAGGGTGTGCTGCTGGAGGACTGAGGAGCACAAGCGTTATCAGACACCAGGAGGAAGGTCCTGTGGTGAGAATAAGGAAGGTGTTTGGAGGAGGCCATGGGGAAGCAGCCCAGGGAGTTGTAGCTGTCATGCAGCTGTTACAGGAGGCACTATAGACAGCTGCAGTCCACAGGGCCCTGGGCTGGAACCCGGAGTAGAGGGCTGGCCCGGGTTCCCCCCAAACCTCCCAATTGACCTGGACTGTGGGTTCTTCCAGAGGGGAAGGTCTCTGGGCTGTTCCTCAACCCACATGGTGAATCTCTGAGGCAAGAAAATCCGTCAATAAGCGCAGGACCCACCAAGACAGAGGAGGAACTTTGTCACAACAGATAAGAATTTTTTATATTATAGGGATTGCCATACAATCAGTGCAATGCTGTGGGCAAAACTGCTCCAAAGCAATTACTGCAGGACTGTGATTGCCATCAGGTGCATGTCCCTTTCAGCGATACCAGGAATGAATTCTTGTACATAGCGAAGAACTCTGGTCTACCAACGAAAGCTATTGAGGTACGAAAACACTGAATCAGTAGAAGCTCCTGTTAGAGAAGAGTTCTCAGGGATCCTCAATTGCAGGTCCAATTCAGTTTGTTCCACACCTCTTCCTGTCCAGCATGTGAACTATCCGTATGTTTTCATCTGGCAAACATGCCCTCAGTTTTCCTCTGCAAAAGATGCAATCAGCAATGCAGGCCATTCGTCCCTGCTTTCACACCATTGATTTGGATTTACCAGTCCCACGTGTGTAAACTTATAGGCACTAGGTATCAAGTCCCGTTTGCTGGGATGTAGTTGAAGCCAGGCTAGTTGGTATGAAAACACCTCTCTGCTTTTGTACCAAATACACAGGATATGAAGAAATCAGCTCTTTCCTGTTTGTTTTTTCTCCACAAACACCAAAAATAAACCCACTTCAGGGAAAGCACTACAAAAACCCATTTCACTGAATGAAACAGAGGGCCCAGCAATACCCACCTGCAGGTATTGTCAGAATTGGGAGCTCTGGAAAATTTTAGTTTAGTTTATTGAGAACAAAGTCTCTTGTGGATTAAACCATTTTACCCTTGTAGTGACATTCCTATACAACACACCACTAGCGGTAACGTAGGGTCACAGAAATAATCACTTCATACAGCATTGTACAAACATTTATGAACTAACATCCCCAACACTGCTGTGGGCTAGGTACATATTATCCCTCATTGACAAATGGGGAAACTGAGGCACAGAAGCAAATGGACAGGCCTACCGGGTAGAATTAACTGTTTGTAGTAACTTTTGCAAGGTCAAAACCCCACTGTTCTCCCACCCCTCCTAGCTCAGGCAGGAAAGGGCAGGAGTGAATTCTAGGATTGTCAGCGTACGTAACATGAACATTCCACTTCCGATTACACCAGCCAAAATCATTCCAGTTTCTTCTCGGTGCTTGTTTCAGAAATCACTGTTACCCAAAGATCACTAATGAGCACCTCATGTCTTGGGTCAGAAAACTGAGGCCTGCTTACCATTATAGAATCCATGGTTCAGTAAGATGGGTGAGTTTGTTTTGACTTTTGCACACACAAATAATGCTTTTTCTCATTCCCTCTTAGAGATAAGGGGCTTACTAGGTCTCACAGAGCTTGATTTTCTTTTACAGTAAAGATACTTCGTTGTCTCATCCTACAGGTTTCCAGTCAGAAGTAACAAGAAGCCCGAGATGCAGTCCCCCATGTCGTACGATTACTCTGAAGAAGAGCTCATGGCCAGTATTGAACGAGAGTACTGCCGCTGAGAGCCAGTGCTGTATGATCAGAGCTGACAGTGGCACATATGAGCAAGGGTTCTGCCAACAAAATAACCCCCCACACAGTGAGATTGTTCTGAGGAAATGGAAAAGACGAGAATGAAATGAGAGAGAATGTTACCACACAGGAGGCTGTTAGTATTGTAGGACTTCGAAAAATTCCTCTTTGGCAAGTGCTGAGCAAGAGCACTGATTAACGAAGGAACCCTCACTGACCAGTGAATAAAAGCAATGCGGTGGGGAAAAAATAAGATCTCATTACATTCCTCTTGTAAATGAATATTTAAAAGCCAGTTTCCAAGTAATACTTATGTATGAAGTCTTAAATGTATTGTAAGGTTGAGATGTGCCATTCTGACAGAGTGATTTCAGTCAGAAAAGTGCAGCAAATCATTTGAATAAATACTTACTTGATAGGATATATCCAAAATGTACCTTTCCTGACACTTAGCTATGGGTCAAATTCAGGCCTACAGTTAGCAGACTGCAATTCTATACACCAGGTCTGAATTTGCCCCACCCCCACCCCCATTTTTTTTTAATTATTCCACAATACAGAAAAAGGGAGGGAAGGGACTCAATCATTCCAAACTTAGGCTGCAGGATCTAACAGTTCAAATCCCAGTTCTCTGTCAAACAACAGGTGTGGGATTTGTTCTGATTGTGCATATGGCTCCGTTCCTTCTCGCTCCCCTTTTCCAAAGAGGCAGGGGATTGAAATTGTCAAGAGTCCGGTTTCCTTAAAGGGCAAGATTCTGGTCTAGTTTCTTACCTGCTGGCTTACAGAAATGGAAGCTACAGGGAAATCACAAGGACAGAGTGACATGCACATACTAGGGTTACCATACGTCCGGATTTTCCCGGACATGTCCGGCTTTTTGGGCTCCAAATCCCCGTCCGGGGGAAATCCCAAAAAGCCGGACATGTCCGGGAAAATCGGGACCAGCGGGGCTGGGCCGGGGGCCGGCAGTGCTGGGTGCCGGGCGTGCTGAGCGCGCCGGGGGCCGCCGAGCGGGCCGGGGGTGCTGGGCCGGGCGGGCCGGGGGTGCTCAGGCCCGGGGCCGGCACCCCAGGGCCCAAGCCGACCCAAGCTGGAGAGGCCGGGGGGGGCCAGACTGGGCCGCGCCTCCTCCCCCCACACCCCGCTTACCTGCTTCAGGCTTCCCGCGAATCAAATGTTCGCGGGAAGCAGGGGAGGGGGCGGAGTTGGGGCAGGAACTTTGGGGAAGGGGCAGAGTTGGGGCGGGGGCTGGGCCTGAGCCCGTGGAGTGTCCTCCTTTTGGAGGCTCAGTATGGTAACCCTAGCACATACTGGTCCATTGCCACATGTATGCGCCTGTTGGGTCACCCACTTTGAGATGGGCTTTAACATGATTGAAGAGCAGTAGTTCACAAATCAGCACTCCCGCATTGGAGTTAAATATAAAATACCACTTTTGGCTTACACAGGAATTTTCATTAGTGCCTAATTTAAAATTCACCACATTCATCACTAAGGATGGAAAAGTAAAACAAAAAAATCCTATAAACCCGAAGACTCAGAGGTTTTCAGCATGATTGACGGTGAAGCCTTGTACTTTTAAATTAAGGTTTGTCTTTTTGGGGGGAGGGGGGGGAGGCTGATATACTTGGAGTAGCTGCTTATTATCAGAATTAGAAAAAAAAAATTTCTGTCCTCTGATGGAACATAACATGTCAGATGAAATCTCAAGGGCAAACGGATGAGGCACATGCTAATGGGAACAGTGGGATACACCTTAAGATTTCAAGATTTGACTTTTCCTTTGTACTTTGGTGTATATTTCACAAATATCTATGTTCCATGTAATTCTCAATAAAAGGCAAAAGTATCAGTTTGAGAGAGACAGGGTGATCAATCTTCTGTCCCTCCAACTTATTTGTTCATGGAGATATCCAGTAGGATTTTTAATGAGTTATCACTGCATGTGATTTTTTCTTCCTAATGAGGCATCTAGTTTTATTTTTTCCTCCAGATTACATAATGAGGAACCTGTGGCTATCTCCAGGTTGTCATGTTCTCCTAGCCAATGTGGCAGAACATAGATGTCTACATACTGGTTCATAGTCCTCCCCTGCTCAGTGCTGCTTCAGCACACTGATAGCCTTTTAATGAATCTTCCAAGAATATGAAGACAGTAGAGGCAAAGTGCATCTATAAGGGGATGTGCACAATTCTAGAAGGATGGAGAGGATCATGCAGATAGCACAAAACCCCCTACTGACCAGTTTGGATAAGAAACAGTGTTCCAAAAGATGTCCTGCTCATGTAGTCAGATGGTGGGTATCATTGTGGTGTGAACCTTACATAGAGAAGGACAGAAAGGGTCCTGTTGGAGGTCTGGTGTGGTACCCAATCAGACGGAAGTTATACTCAGGGCATGTTTACATGGGGATGTTAGTGCTAATATGCTAAATAAGCTAAAATGTGACTTTAAAGTGCACTAGGTACTCAATTAGCTACTCCACACTAGCTCGCCATGTGGGGACACTGCACACTAAGAGAGCCCTCAGGCAGTTTAGCCAAAGTGCATTATGCTCCTGAGCACAAAGGCACTCAGTGCACAATGTGAGTGTCTACACAGGGAGTTAATGAGTAGCTAGTGTGGGCTCCCCTCCACCCCCCACATGTCCGTACACATTAATCTCCAATAACCTGCCATGATAGCAAGCAGAATTATATCAGAGTGAGAAGAATACATAGTGCATTTTTTGTAGAGAACACAAAAAACATCAGAAAATTTCTAAATCTAGTAGCTGTACATACCCATGATGCTGCATGCATGGTGTGTCCCCTTTTTGTTCAGACACTAGCCAACTTTTAGATTTCTACGCTATCCAGGTTTCTTCCTTTAGATTAGGACTGTTCTTGGACACACAGGGCCAGATTCTAAGGGTACCCAGTATGTGATAGGTACAGATGGGGGGAGGAAGGCACAGAGGAACTGGTTGTGGCTTTCTGGTTCTGAGGCCTGGCCTACTTTAGGATGACCACCAAGCTGCTTTAAACTGGCAGCTGGCTGTGGCCTCCAGCCTTCATTTTACCAGCCATGAATAGCTATGAAAGTCCCCCTCTGGCCATACTCCAGTGTAACACTGGGGAGGCTGGAGAAGGGTGGCACCCCTGTCAGTTGGGCACCGCTCAGCTGGAATCCCAGGCTGGAGAAATCTACCAACTTTCCAGACCCTTTGAGCTGCCAGACCCTCCTGTTATACTGTGTAGGCAGGGAGATCACAGCCTCCTTCAGTATCTGAGACCTCCTCCTGTTCCAGGCTCTGCCTCGCTGAAGTCAGAGTTCAGTTTCTCTCCCTGCAACTCTATTCAGTAACTGCTCCAGCTAAGAACGCTTATAGAAAGAGAAAATATTAAAATAAAAGGCATGAAGAAATAGACATCCCTGACTGATTATTAGGAAAAGTACCTGGAGGCTGGCAGTAGGTCTAAGGACTGAACATTGAAATCTAACCTGCCTGGCAAGAAGATTTATTTTCTCCCCATTAGCATTTGGGAGGACATCATACTTTAGTCCAGTCTGTGATGGCCTGTTGTTCATAAGATGACAAAATTCATTCCTATTTTTAAAAAGCATCTCGTCTAGCCTGTTCCTAAACATATGGGACTGCACTGAGATACACCAGCTGAGTAGCCGGCCTGTCATTTCAGTCATTACCCTTCTACATGATATATACAGCCTAGTGTACTGGAGCAGGGCACGGTATTTAGTGCAAAAAAACTCTCAGTCCTCTCCAAACAAACAATAAAATATTTTCCACAATTTAGCATGGTATCTTCCCTCATCTAGGAGCAGCACGTAAATACTAAATTATACAAATACAATATGTTCTGTACTTTGCACAAACTAACTACCTTATGTTTAGTGCCATGCTGGCTATTAGCCATCCTACAAACAGCCACTCCTTAAAAAACACCAAACCAAACCACTGTTGGTCAGAGGGTTAAGGAAAGGGTCACATTTTCCATGGTTACCACTTAAATAGATTACCAGCTCCAGCCACTTAGCTTTCACTGAGCGTGGTGTTAAAAAAAAAAAAAAATTGATCGTAAGAGATTTTTATATAAATATTAACCAAAAGGCAAATATCTTGGCTTCTGACCGACCATCTGTCTTGTGAAAAGCAGTCATGTGCAGAGGACAGCAGACCAAAAAAACCCGAAGACATGGCCAGCAGCATGACAACCTAGCAGAAGGCAATTTGGAATTCACAAGATTTATTGGTTGGTCTGTAAAAAGATTAACACGGACATGGGAAGAAATTTAAAAGCCTGAAAAGTATTCTTAGAAGTTAGTTAACTAGGCCAAAATCTTCCAAAAACAGAACAAAAGCCACTTTTATGCATACTCCATTTGCATCTACTTAACTCCTGATTTACGTGCAAATTGGGGTTTTGCAAATGCAGAACTGCACCTTTGAAGATATAATGCACAGAAATATTTTTTCTTAGCTGCTGATTGTTTTCCATGACATTACTACCGTGATAGGAGCATACCTTGCCATTGAACAAGGAAAAGAAATAAAAAGGGTGTAGTCACAGTTGTAGCATTATAGCCTTTCCTCGAGCGTGCACATACCTGTACAGAAAGGAGCACAAAGACAGCAAGACTTTCAGAGAGGAAACCACGGATTGCTTTTATCTCCTGAAAACAACTAGAAAAAGTGGTTGCCTCTAGAGCAGTTTTAAGAAGGGAAATACCCTCTCATAGGCTGGCTATGGGCCAGCTGACCCTTTTACAAGGCTTTAAAAACTGGTTAGGGGGACAAACTCAGCTAGAAATTGAAGATTCAAAATGGGAGGAGCTGTGACTTAATGTGTAGGCAGGTGATGGGAAAGATTGATATGGAAATTGCCAAAAGCAAGCCATGAGGACCCACTTGCTTGTTACAAGCAGCAATATTTGCTCTGTATTTATCTATATGCTTGGTGCCGCAATAAACAGTCTTTGTTGGCAAACTAAAGTGTGTCTTCTGTACTCTGTTAATCAAGACTCACAGCTCTAATAATACAGCCTACAGTACCAGGGCCGGCTTTAGGCCAATTCCACCAATTCCCCCGAATCAGGCCCCGCGCCTAAGAGGGCCCCGCGCCCAGTGGCAGGGCCGCCGGGGTGGGGGCAAGTGGCCGAGAATCCCTTCCCTGGCTAGAGGCTCCTTTTTAATTTTTACTCACCGGGCAGCGCTCCGGGTCTTCGGCGGCACTTCAGCGGCGGGTCCTTCACTCGCTCTGGGTCTTCGGCAGCACTTCAGCAGCAGGTCCTTCAGTGCCACCAAAGACCCGGAGCGAGTGAAGGACAAACCGCAGAAGACTACGAGTGCCGCCCGGTGAGAACAAGCCCCACATGTTTTTTTACGTGTTTTTTTTTTTTTTTTTTCAGTCATCCCTGCCGGGGCCCCGTCAAAACTGTTCGAATCGGGCCCCGCACTTCCTAAAGCCAGCTCTGTACAGTACAACCTCACAGCTTTCACTCAGGTAGGTTAATCAGATGAAGGCTTTTCACAGTTAGTCTCCCTGTCCTCCCATCACCTGGTTCTCCACCTCAGAACTTCCAAAGCAGAAATAAGGATTATAATACCTGAGATGACTTCCTGACACAGACTCCTCAGGTGTGCCTGTCTCCATCAGGGTGGAACTCTGTCCTGGTGTTGCTATGTTACAGAAGACAATTAGAAAGTAGGAAAATTTTGTTTTTCACTGAAACCACTACCACCAGTGTAGATCCAGCTTGAGTAGGAGTACCCTACCCAGGGGTGGGCCCATAGATGCTGACTCCATGGGTGCTCCAGAAAGCAATGGCTGTCTTAACTAGGCGCTCGGGTAGGATGCTGGTTTAGAGTGCAGTTATACTTTGAAGAGTTCATATGTAAAAAGTGACACCTTTACTCAGCAGATCTGCTTCCTGGGAGCCTTTTCATCTCTACTGACCACAGTAACAAAAGTAGGTTTTAACTGCTTTTTAATAACTGCTGTTATTCATAGAATCAACAGACCAGAAGAGAGGGAGCTAAATTCTATTCCTTCTTGTGCAGCATCACTAGAATTGCTGAGTAAACTCCCATCAGCTGCACTCTTATGGAAATCTATTTATGGCACAGGTGTCCTTGAAGACGTAGGTCAAAGACAGTGGCCTGTCATGCTGACCTAACCTTTGTAACAGGTGATTATGTATGAGATAGAAAAAGCCCAATCAGGTTGAGTTTGCGGTTAAGAAAAAAAGTATCATTCTACTTGTAAATTGAGCACATTTGATAGAGAGAAATTACTGACACACAACAAACATGGAAGGCCTCATGTAAAGAAAAAAAAATGACCTCAGTTCAGCTTAAAGAGTAAATTTTCACTTTCAGGAACATATTCCCTGAGGGGCACTCCTCAAGTTGCAGCTCAGGGAGCCCAAGTTACTGAGGTCTGAAATCTGGACCCTTAGATAAGGGTCTAGATAAGAAAGTTGCAGATTTAATTAAGGGTATGATTTTATATTATTTAGTTAAACTAGTGCAAACCTTCTTTGCTTTAAAAGTCACTTATTCCAGTTCAGACTAATTCATTAGCTGACTTAAACTAAACTGAAATAAGCCTGGTTTAAATCAAAGTAAGTGGCCAAGAGGGGTTTGCACCAGTTTCACTAAATCAGGAGGAGGACAATGAGGAGTTCTGTCAAACCTGTCAAGGAAGGCTTGAAATTGTATAAAAGATCCTTGGGTCCCAATCCTTTTTCTCTCAGATCTGCTTAAGCTTCATCAGGGGACGTTTGAGTTCCAAGATTGAGGTCCCAGTTAAGCTAGAAATACCCTGACTATGATATTAGACTATAACCTATGGACTAAATTCTAAAAGAACTCATTGCAACTACAAAGCTCACCATCTCTGCTATATATCTGAACCTCAAGAATTGAACTCATGTTTGTATATATATATATATATATATATAGAGAGAGAGAGAGAGAGAGAGAGAGAGAGAGAGATCTTTTAAACCATACTCTTTCCTTTTTTAATACATTTTAGTTTAGTTAATAAGAATTGGCTGTAAGCATGTATTTGGGTAAGATCTGGAATATTCATTAACCTGAGAGGTAATGTGTCTGATCCTTTGAGACTGGTAGAACCTTTTCTTTTATATGATGAAAAATATTTTTAGTAATCTTCATCATTCTTGACTTGGGTATCTGGGTGGAGGCCTGAGGCTGGGTTACTTTAAGGGAACTGTGTTGTTGACTTCTGGGCAACCAGTGAAGTACTATAGAAGCTGTTTTGTGCTGTCTTGGTAAATCTAAGTATTGAAAATATCCACCAGCTTTGGGGATTGTCTGCCTTAGTCTTTGCAGTTAACCTAATTGAGTGATCTCAGCTGGCCCTCCTGGGACCCTGGTCACAGTATTTGTAAAACCTGGGAAAAAACAAAAACAAATAATCAAACAAGAAAACCCTGAACCCATAGAGGCTGTGCAGGGCATCAATTAAAGTGACCAAAATGATAAATGAGAACAACCTGCGAGTATTGGGGACTAATACATACTAAGCTGCAAAAGTTTGCAATGTGTGACCAGACATCCTCATATTTTTTCCAATCATTTCTATTAGACAGTCATTTTTTCACATTAATGCAGTAGTAGAGAGTTCTCGAAGTCTGTCTGTGTATGAGGGAGGAATTGCAGATTTCCATTTTCTCAAAATAACTTTTGGCCACTAAAATAGTGACTGCAATCCCATTTCTTAATCACTATAGGCTTTAACTGTAGACCAGGCTTTAGTTAAACTAGAGCAATTTTATATGAAAATTTAAGATTATGAAGTCTGATTCTACACAAACATTGTGAAAACACAAGCCTTCCCCCTTGTTAGAGGGAGCAGGCTTAGGGCAAGCTGTTACAAAATCTGAGGAAAGAGTGGGAAGGTAGCTTCTTAAGGTCTAACCTGCCATTGACACAATCCAGAAAGAAAAAAAGGGGGGGCACAACATTTGCCCAAGGAGAGTGTGATGGGGTGCCCACCCCTACAAGGCCTGGAGTGGTTAAAATGGCTAGGCAGGTCAATTAACTGCCCAGGCTACACCTGAGGAAGGAGACAGGGAGCAGGCCACAAACTGGAAATGGGCACAGCTGGGCAGGAACAGGAGGGGCCTGTATAAAGTCCAGGAGCTGTGAGCAGCAAGAGGTAGTCACTCCAGGGGGGGGGGGAAGAGCTTGTGCTGGCAGAAAGAGGGGGAAGCCAAATAAGTAGGAAGAAGCCCAGGGAAACACCAGCAAGGGGTAGGAGCAAACAGACCTGGGCTGCTTGTTATAGGGTCACTGGGCTGGAACCCAGTGTAGAGGGCAAGTCTGGGTTCCCCTACCAGCCACTGGGAAGTGGTGCAGGGCATTGGAGACACCTACCCGACAGCTGATCCAGAAGGGTTTAGACTTCCCTGTAAGGGGAGGATCTCAGTGATTTGGCCTGAGGGCCAAACCACAAACAGGAAGCTGAAGGTCTGGGAAAGAGATGACAGGTAGACACACCGCCAAAGGCGGGCAGCACCTGGCAAGAGCTAATCCTGAGCTGCCCGGAGGAAGCACCATGTGCACTGAGTGGATCCAGTGACAGGAAGACTGAGAAAGGCATCAGGAAAAGTAGAAGAGTTCACACACACAAGAGGCTGAATTAATCATGGAGGAGTTCTTGGGAAGGAGCCCTATTTCCATGAGATCTTTTCTTCTTCACAGTCTTCCTCCTCCAATGACTTGTGAGGAAAAATCTGCTTTTTGCTGGGGGGGAAGGGATTGCTGTCAGGTGGTGCACATACATAAGAATGGCCATACTGGGTCAGATCAATGGTCCATCTAGCCCAGTATCCCATCTTCCAACAGTGGGAGGTGCTCAATGCTTCCGAGGGAATGAACAGCACAGGACATTTTATCAAGTGATCCATCCCCTGTCGTCCAGGCCCAGCTTCTGGCAGTCAGAGGCTTAGGGACACCCAGAGCATGGGACTGTATCCCTGACTATTTTGGTTAATCACCATTGATGGGCTTATCCTCCATTAACTTATCTAATTCTTTTTTGAACCCAGTTATACTTTTGGCCTTCACAATAGCCCCTGCTGACAAGTTCCACAGGTTGATTGTGTGTTGTGGGAAGAAGTACTTCCTTATGTTTGTTTCAAACCAACTGCCTATTAATTTCATTGGGTGACCCCTGGTTTTTGTTATGTGATTGGGGAAAATAAAACTTCCTTATTCACTTCCTCCACTTTATAGACTATCATATTCCACCTCCCCTCCCCTTACTTGTTCCTTTTCTAAGATGAACAGTCAGTCTTTTTAATCTCTCCTCATATAAAAGCTGTTCCATACCCCCAAATTGTTTTTGTTGCTGTTCTCTGTACTTTTTCCAGTTTGTGGTTTTTGTTTGTTTTGCTTTTTTCAGGTGGGGCAAGTAAAACAACACACAGTATTCAAGGTAAGGGCGTATCATGGAGTTATATAGGATCATGATATTTGGGCTCTTATCTACCTCCACAACAGTACAGCATTGCTCCTCTTCCCAAATTCAGGGCATGCTGCCAGCTGCAAGTGGCTAGGACAATGGGTACAGACAGGTGTCATAGTAGAATGTTGCAGTGAAGAACTGAAGTAAGAACAAGGCCTCTATTTTCTTGCTTTAAACTTATTTTGTGGATTCTTGTTTGTTTCTACACTATTTGTTCTCAAGTCCAAGACAAAACCAGACTTTTTAAAGTGACTCAGCTAGAAATAAGTGTTGCTGCAATTTGGTTGGTGGGAAGGGCACAGTAGAGAAATAGCAGAAAAATTCTTCCATGATAGTGAACAACTCTTGCCTGACGGACCACTAAAGAAGATATGTCCAATTCAAGTTGCATCCATATCACAGAATAAGCGCGTAGGAGAAGGAGAAACCAGTGACACTTCCGTACAGTCTTGGGATACTGGTTTCTTTCCACTGCTAAAGAAAATGGCACTAAAGTCCTTCTATTGGTTTAAATAGAAGAGCAACCTACAAATTTGGATATGTGCACTTACAGCAGTGACCTCCTGTGGAATTATGGAGGTGCACATTTTTTGTATCATTAGATTATCAGCATGACCCACACAAGGAGAATTTATTTATAAAAATCTAAGGGCTCCGATCAAATGGCTGTGGAGGGTCTTTCAAAACACAGACACAACGACTAATTATGAATTGCACACCCCTATACCAAGTGCACGAGAAGGGTTATGTAACAGTTAATAAACGGATGAAGCACTGGAAAAATGTAAAATAGATAGGAAAAAGTAATCCTGTATTTGCAGAGAAATGCACTAGATGAACCAACACACCATCTGTCTAAATATATGCCAGATACCATTTTACTTTTACACATTCTTGAACAAGCTAAACGCTTTAAATACTTGTAAATCCCAAATATTTGTGATTTAAAAATAAAGCCACATTACAGTTTTATTAAATAAGTTAAAAACCATTACAAAAATGTGAAAATTTTAAAATTTATTTTGAAATATACTTATAGGCTCGCAGTAAAAAGACTGAACAAAATTGTGCAGGCATTAAAGTGCACTAGGACAGTTTACCTGGTCATGTTTAATCCACTAAGACAACTTCATTTTTCTGTTTTTACTCCCTTATACTGTGCAAGAAAAAGTTTCAAATTTTGGCTTAGTTATTCAAGCACATTTACAAAAGTACTTTGCTTCCCTTGGGCCCAACAGTATGAGCGCCCTCAAAACACCTCACAGGATACGTTCAGCCATAGCATTGGGTGAAATATTTCCGCTAATAGAAATTCCACCATAAATGCCTTTTTTCAGAGCGTCAAAAACTATTCCCGAATTTGGGTAAAATCTGACAAACAGTTTCAGCCAAAACATCTTGAAATTTGTGTGTGGAAAAGTCAAAACATTTCACTTCAATCATTTAGAAACATTTCTGACATTTTGCTTTAAAATGGCATTCCATTATCAAATTTGGCCAATTTAAAAAAAAAAAAAAAAAAAAAAAAAAAAGCATCACTACAAAAGAGGGTGAAAAATACCCCAAAACTGCCAAATGAAAACAAAAACACTCATAACGAATATAAACACGAAAAGACTGTTTTGACTCTACCTGAAATGTTTCAGTCAATTGGAAATGAAAGTTTTCCAAGTTTCTGTTTGATTAAAAATTTCAAAAAATTGGCTTGGTTTGCCCCCCCCCCCCCCTTTTTTTTTTTTTTTTTTAAACTTTTCAGTTCAGCACCCAAACCAAAAAATCTATTTGCAGGCTCAGGTTCTAAATAATCACGGTCTAATGCTCACACACAGTTCCTGCCGACTTCTAAGTGGCCCTAACTCCTAAGTAAATAGGAGATAGAGGTATTGCAAACAGGACACAGGGACCAATGACAACTATGCTTGCACATTTATGGGCAGAATTTTATCCCATACTCTCCTGTGCATCTTTTTCTCTCTCTGACAAGCAAAAGAACAAGACCATCTACAAAATTACTTACAGGGTGTTTCCAAAACTGTTCTGCTACTGGGAAATATCAAAATATTCTGCCAAATTAAAAAAAATTAGTTTACCAAAATAGATTTTGAAGTTGATGTGTCATGTTTGGGTCAAGTAAAAAAGCCACCCAGTCGCACTACAGTCCATAGGCAGATTTTTTTGCTCTTCTCTTCCCTAGAGCATGAAGAGCAGGGCTAATCTTTTTTTGCAATGGAATTAAGCTTGCATCCTAACTGTCAGTACTCAAACACCACAAGAGTAACAGTCCAAGTATCCACTTTATCAAAAAGAGGAATTACAATGTAGCCCTTTGAAAAATAAACATTTGCATACATACAGCAATACACAAGATTACTCCTGGGGGAATTCTGCAAAATTTTGCATATTTTGTCAAAATATCACGCTGGGTGTTTTTTGAACAGGGAGGAATTGTTAGGGAGCCTCCATCATGCAGACGCTGACTGACCCCCTAGCCCTTCTCAGTCAGACAGGCACATCTGCCCCCGTCCCCACGTGGCCCTGCGCCCCCACTCCCATTCAGTCCCCGCCCCAATCTGTGCCCCCACTTGCCTTTCTGAACTCGTCTGTGACCTTTTCCCCAGCAGCCCATGCTGTCTGTCCCCCCATATCCTGTGCCTCCTGACCTGGCCCCATGGGCAGGACACTGTGATGAAGGCAGCCTCTCCTTCTTCCCTATCTGCAGCTGGGGCTGCTCCCGCACAGAAGCAGCTGCTCTCTGTTCTGGCGACACAACAGCCCCTGGTGGGCAAAAAGAATAACTGCAGCACCTTCCCAGCATGTATTGGGTCTGGAAAAAAATTCTGTGCATGCACAGTGGGGCAGAATTCCCCCAGGAGTACAGATGATCAGCTGTGTCATAATAAATGTAAAATGAACAAGGATTGGACATTTTAAAGGATATGCACAAAAATTAAGTACACTGAGCGCAATGTTTCAATTTAGCATAATCTTAAAATTACCAATAACTATAACCAGAGGCATAAAAACCTAGATATAGGAGTATATTCTGCTGTTACACATGCGCTTCACTGACTTCACATGAACTATAAACTGATTTCAGCGTGTTTGCACCAGTCCATATGTGCGCAGAATCAGACCAACAGACTGCACAACAAAACAAAGTTTTCAGACTAATGAAGCAGTGCAACATGCAGCACATTTCCAAATATTGATGTTTTATTCATCTGGAAATTTAGATATCTTCTCAAAAGCTCAATATTACTGACAGTTTCAATGTATTATTTGCTGGTAGTAGGAAAGTCCAATCATTTTACTTCAAATTGAAATACTGTTCCATATGGACACTCAGTGGATTTCAAAAAGTGTAACAGACTGAACTTAGTAAACCATTATTTTGCAAAATGGAAGAGAATCCAGCTCACGCTCCGTTAGTTGTGTTGACTGTGACAGGCTCATAAGAGCAAAGAGTAGCAAAAACATACTTTGTCAGTAAAGAGGGAGATGCAACTGAACGCACACACAAGAAGCAGATGACCTGGAGTATGAAAATGCCATTTTTATATTATTACTTTTCAGATTAGAACCACATTTTAAGGAGAAGGCTGTTCACGATAGGAAATTTAGACTCAAATGAAATAAATAAATAAGCTTAAGGCAAAGTCCTTATGAAGTTGTTAATGTTAAAAGATGTTTGCAATAGAAGCAGCCAAGTTGCACAAGGAATCAACCGACAGCACAGAAATATTTGGATTAAGGAAGGTACCACGCTAGTCAAAAAGCTATTTTTAATCTGTTCTATAGCCAATGATTCTGGGTACTAATGAAATGTCAGATGTTACACCAAGTCTGATCTCAGCACTACAGCAAACATCTTTGCTTGTTAATATAATGTGTGTGTGTGTGTGTGTGTTCTCTTCTTGACACAGAAGCTGAGTGATCTAGTTGTGCTACACACTTAATTTTGTTAATCATACTATACTACTAAAGAAAGTTACAACAGAGCAGTCCTGCAGCTGGCAATTTTGCAATTCATCTTAGTCATAACCTACTTTGATGGAAAAGAAAGTCCATTCAACAGGAAGAATATTTCATTTAATAGAGAAGAGTGGTTCTGAATGCAAAATAGCATGATGTATAAGGCCGTAAGAAGAGGCTCATCAGTTTAACAAAGTGGCTGTGTTTTAAATTAGACTTTGGGTGTGTGCTTTTGATACAAACTGAAGTCTTGAACAGTTCATTATTAGGTGTGCAAGAGTCTAACCTAAATACTATATAAAAAAAACCTAACATTTTAAAAACAGAGAAATACAAATCAGAGATCCAGTTTACTATA
Source organism: Malaclemys terrapin pileata (assembly GCF_027887155.1). Classification (NCBI taxonomy): domain Eukaryota; kingdom Metazoa; phylum Chordata; order Testudines; family Emydidae; genus Malaclemys; species Malaclemys terrapin. The sequence continues at coordinate 177,862,054 of NC_071507.1, read as the reverse complement.
CAGGACAGCTGTTTTGTCACCATCTACCAGTTTTGTGTTTACAGTAGATTGCAGCAGATTAGCATCAACAAGTAAAAATTTCTTAATGGTGGCAAAATTCTTCAGAAGCAGCTGTCCTTGCGCATCCACTTGAACAGTCTTGGCTCTCCAAACTTTGCTCAGTCAGAACAAAAACTGATCAGGAGTGTGTGTCTTTCAAGCTTCCACCTGAAGTCATAAGGATTTACCACAGCAAAGTGTATGAAACATGCTAAGTGCAATTTTTTCCTTCAAGGAACCTAATTCAATTAATTGTTGTGGATTTCAAGAAGCACACTTTTATTCCTGGAGTTTTTTTTTTTTTTTTTTGGTAAATGGCAACAGGCTTTTAAGTCCCACTCCTGCAATCTCATCTGAATGAAGGTCTGACTGTGCAAACTGATTGCTGGATCAGGCTCTAAACGTGTAGAGTTCCAAAACATTCTGAGTTAACCAATGTGTTTATATGTTTATAAAATGTTTTAATTAAGTTTCTTGCGGCTTAGTGAAAAGCAGTTTCCAAACAAAGGGTCTGATTTTGCACACTTTTACTTATGCAAGTAGTTTCAATGACGGCAGGCCAAGCCCTAGCTGAACAAATATAAAATATATTTTGTATAGAAAATACTAGTATATAAAACATTAAAAATCACTTGTTTTACTTTGTATCAAATATGAACAGCAATTGTTACTCAAATGAGTTTTGCTTTTAATACTCTAGTACCCAAATTGTTTCCAAAGAGTTCTGCTTTTCTGAAGTGCTGGTGACTGGATGCCCAAATGTTGAGGAAAAGAGGAACCAAAAAAAAAAAAAAGAGAGACACACACACAATTGAGTTCTCATACGATATCATCAGAACAGAGCCTAAACTGAAAAAAATAATTACATACCTTTTTTCCACCCTATTAAAGAGGCAAATATGAACAGAAGTTAAGAAAACATCGTCAATTCGGTTTTAACCATTTTAGCTCTTCCTGACTTTTAGAAAGTTCAGAGAGCAGATTTTTTTGTCCAACTAGCCCACTTAGGCAGAGGTTGGTATGGGTATGAGCATGTTCAATGCACCATCACTTTTAGGTTTCTCTGCTGTAGCAATTCTGTTCAGTTTGTCAACCTGTGTCTGCCAACTGGGTATTTTCTTTGTAGTCATATGACGTCGGGCGTGTTTTGTCAAGTGATCACTGCGCATGAAACGACGATCACACACAGGACAAGCAAACTTCTTCTCTCCAGTATGAGTTCTTCGGTGTCGAGAAAGTTCATCTGAGCGGGCAAACTTTTTGTCACAGCCTTCCCAGTTACAGCTGAAAGGTTTTTCTCCTGAATGGATATGGAGAAAAGCAAAACAAGGTTATTTTTACTGATAAAAAAGAAAATGGCTTTAAGAACTAATAATTTAGACTCCAGCCTTGCAGCCACTTAAGCACATATTTAACTCTATGCACACGAGTCCCATAAGATTAAGCATGTGCTTAAGTGGCTGCTGCATCAAGGTCTTAGACAAAAGTACATTTATTGCTTTTGTTGATTTTCTGATTCAACAACATTATAAAAAAATGTTGCCAAACAATTCAGAGTTTAGGGGAGAATATTTTTGCATAAAGCTACAATATCTTTTGACTGTGAACTTTGAGAAATGAACCCCTCTACTAGAAGTCAGAGACTGTGCCATGTCATTAGAAAGAACTATAATCTGAAATAAAGTCTTGGATTTGATCTCAATGTCATAATAAAATGCTCAATTCTTCAAAAGAACACAGCAACTTAACTGCTAATAACAATTAAGAACATAATTACTAAGATTTTGGATCATTTACTGAGCTATGTTTATCATTAGATTTGGCAGTTCATCAATTCCACCAAAAAGAAGTTACATTTTATTGCTCATGTGGTGTGAAACAGAACTAATGTAAGGGATGATCCTGCATTCCTTTCACAAGCTAAAATTTCCATTGGCTTCACAAGCATTTTGGATGCCCAAGGAACATAAGCGTTTGCTCACAGCTCTAACATCACCTTTGCTAGTTTCTGATTACTGTGTGTAATACTTACACAATTGTGCAATTTTAGAGCTATTCTAATAGCAAGTGATCTACTACCCACTTTTCCCCAGCGATAAACATTTAATATCCAAAATATACTTACAGATAAATCTGAAAATGTGTGCTCCATTCCACAAGGAAGCACTAAAAAGAATTCTTACATATTAAGGGCTCAGTCCTTCCCCTACTGCACAAGATAATCCACCTCTCTCTCAAAGCAGAAGTAACAGAGGGAAGGGTAGGTCAGCTATTGTTCCTCTGGCCTTCTGCAGGCTCTATTTGCTAGTTAAGAATCACAGCTAGACCAGTGTGCTCCAGCTCCCCTGTACACATGCTGCAGTCATCATGTTAGAACGGATTCATACAGCTTCTTTTTGAACCAGAGGAAAGATGTTCTATAAGATACACTGCCCTTATCCCTGGGCCATCCCGCACTGCACCAGGATAACTCAGGAATCCACTACACCAGCCATAACGGCTCTTCCACTCGCGCACACACCCTAAAGAGCAACAAGGAAGGAGAGGATTCTACCTCTAGGTCAGAGATCCCAATCTGTGGGGCGTGTTCCCCTGGGGGGCACCAAGAAACATTCAGGGAAGCACAGCTGGGACCAGGGTCAGCCCTGACGTGGGGGTGGGGGGGAGCAGGGAGAGAGCACCATCCAGCTCCACTCTTGGGCCTGGCCCCGGCTGCCAGCCCTGTGTCCGGGGCTCTGCTCCCAACCCCCACTCCAGGGGCACAGACAGAGGTAAGGGGAGGACGCGAGGTAAAAAGTTTGTGACCACTGCTCTAGGTTCTAGTTTAGGGAAATATCTACTCCCTTAAAGTGTCTTTTTCAAAAAGTTATTCTTCCAATGAGGAATTTTAATAAGATAAATTGTCAGATTAAATGGAAATTAAAACCAGATTATGTGCTGAATATCCATAGAGTTAGACCAGGCTCAGGAGAGAACCAGGAAAGAAATACATCTTAAAGTAATCTCCTCTGCCCCCCCCCCCCCCTCCAAAATAAACAAATATAGCACTTGGACATCCTTTTAATAAGAACCCAGAATGCGTGACTTGCAGCAGACCAGGATTTCAGAAAGAAGAAAGGAATTATTAAAACATACTTTGTAAAAATATATTTCTGCCCTGATTGCTCCTCAAAGTCTGGTTAAAGACAGTCCACAAGTATTTGTTATGTTTGATTTTCATTTCAGTTTAACAATTCTATGCATATAGTGGTCACAAACTAAAGCCGACTGGTTTTATTTAACCAATAGTTAGTTCTATTATCCACCACAGTGGAATTCATTACAGCTCAGGACCTGGTGCTCATTCCTTTAGTGAAGTCAGAATGCTAAAAAACTGGAAAAAAATACATCTATCTTAACAGGTGTATTGAGTGGATTCTGTTATGTGTAGCCTGATGAACCATAAAAAGACAAACACAAAAACCACCTGTAGGATGATGTGTCACAACACACCCTCCCCAAGAAAACTGGTTTATGTAATTCCTTCAGATCATATTAAATATAGCACAACTCAAGTTTAAAAAAAACATTTTGGACCAAGTTTTGCTTTAATTTACACTATGTGAAATTCTACTCATGTCAATGGAGTTAATCTGGGGTTTAAGTTACAGAAAATAAATTGTCCCTTTTTTGTCTGTCCTTGAAGAATATCCTCTACTCTCCCACAATATATGGAAAGGTTTCTATGCCACCCACTTACCCCTCTCAGAATCAAAATGCAGAACAACATTCTTCCAACAATACAAGTGAATATTCTTGTAACAAAGGATTTGCCCTCCATACGCACCAGTGTGAGTACGAAGATGGGCTTTGAGGTGGGAACTTTTGAAGTAAGTTTTCCTACAGCCTGGGAAGTTGCAAACGTAATTTCTCCTTCTTGAGAAGTCCATTTGAGGTGCACAGCTTTGACCAGAAGCAATAAAAACTGGTGCAGGAGCAAGAGGCAATAACTTGGTGTTTCCAACAGTCATTACTGTTTGTTGGCACTGTGGTGTCTGTGCAACAGCAGTCTGTGGAAGAACCAACATAACAGTCCCCTGAGGCACAGAAGATCCCATGAGAACAGGCTGAGAAACTGGGGCTGTTTGGGGTAAAATAGGTTGGACAGTAGTTGCGACTGTCTGTGTAGGGGGTTTTATAAAGGCAGAAATCATACGTCTTTGCCTGTTAAAAGGGATCATTTGGCAGATGACTTGGGGGTTTGAAACAGGGGTAGGTAGCAGCTGGGTGGCTTTTTTCTGTAGGTAGTTGTCACAGTTCTTTGGTAAACAAGTCCGCGGTGAAACAGGCCGTATTGGCTGTTGCCCTTTATTGGTAGCGTTACAACTGGAGTTGTGCACATAAGCCTGATGTACTGGTGAAGTATCACTAATTAAACCATCAGCAGTGTCCATGTCCTCTGAAACTCTGGAATGTCTTCGGTCTTGTGCTTCACACCAGTCTGTGGAAGTGCTGCAATTGCCTGAAGTTACCTTTGTTTTAACTTGCACAGCAGGAATGTGGGGGTAAGCAGAACTATCGCCCGTATGACGTATCACACTGGTTGCCATGGCCCTGCAAGGCTGAGGGGCAGGTGGCTCAGGTATTGCTGACTTCCGACTGGACTGTCTCTCCATGTTTATGACAGATGGTTTGGCTATGGCAGATGCACAGTTTGTAGAGGTGACTACGCAAACAGATGTATTTGCCATGACTGTCCTTGGCTTGGAATAAGTGACTTGTGAAGAAAGGAGCATTGTAGTCGATGGCTCAACAAAATCAGGGCTGTGGGGTGGGGTCATACACTAGAAAAATAAAACAAAAATATACAAACATAAAAACCGTCAGGTGTTTTCACAGTGGTTATCAACCTTACTTTAAAAATAAAGAACATGTGATAAAGATCTAGAGTAGAATGAAGAGTCTAAAGAGCCATATTTTAGGAAGCTATGACTAAAACATTAACTTCTTATAGAGTGGCTCTTCTGGAAAGTTCAAAAGCCTGCTAGTATCAAGTAAACAGTGACACAGCTGCAATACTGCATGTGTCAGCTCTTTAGGCTCCAACGCCCATTTTCACTCAGATAATGGCTGCGTCTATTTAAATGCTGTACACTGTGCGCTGTTCTTAGAAAATAGGATAGCAATTCATAGTGACATTATACCTGCTTAATTGCAGGTTGGCAGAGACCTAAATCTTTTATTAATTATTATTCTGTCAGCTGGTAGCTCATCTTGGAATAGATATGTTTGGAACTGTTCTCCCCGCTCTTCTTGAGCCACTTCTCCCTCTTCCCTCCACTGCTTCTGAGAATTTATGCCTCTTCCCTTCACTGCTCCAGAAGAGACCAGCCACTGTTGGGAGATGAGATTATGACCTAAGAGGTCTATCAGCCAGTCATCACCCCTCTCAATCTTCCTCCTCCTTCTTCCTAGTTCATTTGCATAATAAATGTCTATTGGGTAAAATGAATTCCTTAACATATTGAAAGATTAAAACAAATTAGCTTTTCTTGGATATCAACTACAACAATACCTATATAAGAAACACAAGAACAGCTATACTGGGTCAGACCAAAGGTCCATCTAGCCCAGTATCCTGTCTTCTGACTGCGGCCAATGCCAGGTGCTTCAGAGGGAACGAACAGAAAATCATCAAGTGATCCATTCCCAGGTACCTGAGAATCAACTGTCATCTAAAGTGGACCAGAACTTTGGAGAAATAATCAGCTGCACATACAAACACACAGGCTATGGAAGTATCATGATGAAATGGCAAGTTTAATTTCAACTTGCTTTTATGCTTTATCACTGTGTCTAATAACATTTGTCCTACATTCCAAGGATTCTTTTTTGTATGATCTTTGCAGGTAAATCAATACAGAGTCTACTCCTGGGGAAATACTGCGCAATGCAGAATTTTGCAGAAATTAATGTTGTGTGCACAGAATTTCCTTCCCCCCCGCCGCCCCAGAAATGGGCTGCAGTGCTGCTGGTCACCACTAGGGGCCACTGGACCCTGCAGAGCCCACCTCACACATAGAAAACACTGCCAGGGGAAGGAACTAGAGAGCCACAGGGTTCCGGGCAGCTGCATTTCCCAGCATGCCCTAAGAGAAGGAGGCAGCGGAAACTCCACACAAGCCTGGGACTGAGCATCAGGCTGTTTCTCCCTCTGGATCCCTGGAGTCTGATAGGTAGGGGGGTGGCTGTCTGGGCTGGGGAAAGCCCTCAGCTGAGGTTGGGGGGGGGGGGGGACGGGACGGAGGGGGAGGGGAGGAGAGAACAGCAGGTGTCTGGGCAAGGGCAGACCCCGTAGCTGGTCTCTGGGGGGTAGGGGATCTGGGTGTATTGGTTGGGGCGAGGGGGTGCCGCAGCTGGGCTCTGGGTGGGAGGGGTAGTGGGTGTCTGGACCCCCCAGCTGGGCGGGAAGAGGGGGCAGAGAAATAGGAACTGGGTTGTCATAGGGGTTTCTTTACCTCTCTACTGCTGGGGTAATTTTTTGTGTGCGTCTGTATTGTTACAGACATACTTGCTGACAGGTATTTTGAAATAAATTACCAAAGTAATTGAAACTGGCATGATTATGTAATGTTATTTTTGACAAATAAAACTGGCAGAATTTTGCAGAATTTTAAAATAGTTGTGTGCAGAATTTTTATATTTCTAGTGCAGAATTCCCCCAAAAGTAAGAGTCACATGCAATCCTCTTACTCAAAGTACTAAGGAGAAGCCTACAATAAACTATCCAAATAAGCTGCCCCTGGACATCAGTTAAAATGAACTCTTGATCAAAGTTTTTCTACTTGGATTTAAACAGGAAGTCAAAACATTTTGTTTGTGTCATCACATCTATTACTGAAGAGATGACAGAATTATCCAAACTGAGAAATGTATACTTTACATGAAAATAGTAATTACATATATAGACAAGTTAAGAGGTAGATATTACTTTCAACAATAATCAGCATTTAAAAAACAAAGATACTGTGCTCTCCCCAAATACAATAAAATTATTCAATATAATGGGGATATAATAATATAAAATTTATCTGTGGTCATACATATTCATTTTTAATTAGTTTTTTTCTTACCAGTGTAGACAAAAAGTGATAATCCTTTGGTAATTCAGAGGCAGCTTCTGCATGCATGGTGAAGTCACCTGAATCTGAGATGGGTGTAAGTGGCCTTATCTTTAATAGGTCACCTTTCTGTGATCTTTGACCCCAGGAGCTCATACAAACAAGTGCCTGGACTGCTTCTATGTCATTCTGCTCTAAGGTGCTACACGTAGACCTTTCGCTGTCATGACGCTGTCTTTCACGTATAGATTCATATATGTCCACAATGTCAACCTAAAGGCAATCAGATCATTAGCTGTTAGAACAAGTTGGAAAACAAAGTTATCACCACCCACATACTGTTTGCTTATAATGAAGGTCACTTGAAACTCATCATATGCCCAATGCAAGATTTTTTTTAAAAACCAATTGTTATTCAATATGCAAACCTTTCCCCTCCCCCTCCTATCAGAGTACATCTTATCTCCCCACTCCCAACCCAACTAGCCTTGCAGAAGAATGACTCACTGGAAAGGAATTGACACACGTAGCTTAAATTTCCAGACTAACTTTCTTGGATTATTGTTGTTCTGAGTAAACATGTTCTGCGCGCGCGCGCACACACACACACACACACACACACACACACACACACACAAAGTGACTCCACACCCTGCTTTGTTTAGTGAGGGCCATTTTCTGGCTTGACACAAGGGATTTATTTAGCTTCAGTCTAATATTTACTGCCCTTTAGAAGAATGAGATAAGGGCAGAGAGTCAAGGGTTCCCAAGTTCTAAACACAGGTCTGCTGCCTACTCGAGCTACGTCTACACTACAGCTTAGTAGGCATACCTTATGTTGCTCAGGGGTGTGAATGAATCACCAACCTGAGCGACATAAGTTACACCAACATAAGCACCAGTGTGGAGTTTCTCCCACCGATATAGCTTCTGCAGCTTGCAGGAGGGCTGGAGTAGTTAAGCCAAGGGCAGAGCTCTTTCCTGTTGGCTTAGAGCGTCTATACCTGCCTGTGCCATTGTAAACTCTCTAGTGTAGCCGTGCCCTCAGTGTATAAATTTGGTAAGTCATTTATCCCCCATATTACAGGTGGAGGAAATTGAGGCGGACAGATGCATACATAGGAGGGCACTAAGAGCACCATATGCACATCCAGTTGTCAATGCTAAAGCACTATGTAAGAGGTAGATACTATTATTAGAGCATTTGGGGATGGGAGAGGAACCCAAACATCAATTTGTTTTCATAAGCAAATATTGCATTATTGTACTTTTCGGGGGCTAAAAATCCTCATTTTTCCTTCAGTGAAAACGTACACAAGTTTTGCAAATGTTCAGTGTGTGTGTTGTAATGACCCCAGCAGCCACATGTTGTTGCTCTAACACTTATATTCACTTTCCCCCCCACACAAAATAAGCAATAACAAAAGGGTCCATTCCTCCACTTCTTGCACACCCAAAACTCTAAACAAAATCAATTAGAATTCTGAGTGTGTGAGGAAAGCAGAATCCGGCCTTTCTTTAGATTATAAACTGGTAGGGATAATGCTTAGATACTGCAGTAATAAATCCTACTAAAAAAATCTAAAAGAGATTAGATGGCATTGGGTGAAATTATGCCCCCACTGAAAGTCAATGAGACCTTGCCATTGACTTCACTAGGTCCATAGTGCCAAGCAGATATACAACTGTGTACATAATATAGTATTTATTACACGTGTGTGGTAGACACATTAAGCACAATGGATCTGAAAAGCAGACATTTATCAAATCCATAGAGTATTCATCCACCTGACAAATCATCCCAGATTTAAAGGAAGCCTCAGGGTTAAAAAAAAAAATAATAATCCAATTTAAAGAGTCCTTAAATAGACTAACTACTCTGAAAATTTTAGAAAAAAATCCCATAGGTCTTGAAAATTTATATAATTCTTTGATTACAATATGAACAGTAAAAACCACCAAGCAGAACCACTGTGCTGAGCACCGGGCAAACATATGAAGACACAGGAGCTGGTGACAGCTCCTTCCAAGTCTCCGCGCTCTATCCAAGAAATAGCTTCCCAAGTCCTCCATCAACACCAAAAAGAGGTTACGCTCCACGCGGGTGATTTCCTCGAAAAGGGCTGTGCTCGCAAAATAAAGGCTGGGTGAAACTCACACCGGCGCCGAGAGGAGCCCGACAGCTTGTCCTGAGATCACCCCGCGCGCGGCGCACAGGCACGGCACAGGAAGTCGGCGCCTGCAAACAGCGGGCGAGCTGGCAGGCGGCCCCAGCTGCTGTGCGTCTGCCGGAGCAGCAGCAGCGCCACGGGACGGGAGATCCCCGGGGCCAGGCCCTGCATGTTTATTTTCAGGGGGGGCCGAGCCTCACCAGTCTCGTTTGCTCGCCCAACAGGCGAAGCGGGGCCGCGGCCGCCTGCTCAGCGTGACGGAGCCCCGGAGCCGAGCCCAGCGGGCTGGGAGGAGGGAAAGCCCCACCCTCGGAGGGGAGGGGAGGGGATGGCGGGGTTTCTCCCCACCCCGCGGGGCCCGCAGCCGCCGCCCACTCCCAATATAACTGCGGGGCAACGTGATGCATCAAAACAGCCCCGCGAACGCGCGCGGGCTCCGGCTGGCGAGCGCCGAGCTGCAGCGGAGCCAGGGCTGGGCGGGTGCCCGGGGGGGGAAGGAGGGGGCTGGGGGCGCCCAGCGCAGACAGCGACCGAGCTGCCATGCCCGCCCCGCCCTGGGCCGGACAGCTGCAGCGGGCCTCCCTCGGGTGCACGTACCGCGCCGTGGGTCAGCCTCGCCCCCTGCCCCACGCCGACGGCAGCGGGGCGACCATAGGGGGTGACCCCCACCCTGGGAAGGGGAGGCCGGGCTCACAAGCAAACCCACGCGCATATTCGCTCCCGTGTCCCTCCCGGGGCCAGCAGCGCGGGCCACAGACGCCCCCACCCCAGGGCACGCACCGCCCGCCCCGGGGCCAAGCTATGGCGAGCGGGCTTCGCGCCCCTGGCAGCAGGTGCCCGGCTTGCTGCCTCCAGCGCCCCAAGGGGGGAGCCCCTCATCGGGGGCGGGCGCGACGCGCCCATCACCCTGGCGCCTGGGCACGGGCAAGCCATGGGGGAGAGCGGCTGGGCAGCCGGCCCCTCAGTGCCCCCCTCTCCGCCAGCAGCCCCCCACCCCACAAAGCAGCGCCGGCCGGGGGTACTCACAGCGGGGGCATCTCCCCTCTCCGAGCCGGGCATGGTGAGGCTCCTGCAGGCAGCAGCGATGTGACAAAGGCAGCAGCCAGCGCCGCCTCCACCTCCCCCGCCCGCGGGGCCGGCCGCGCAGCAGCCCCGGCGCGGGCGGGGGGAAACACACCAGATACTCCGTGCACCAGGCGAACGGGGGAGGAAGGAGCGGGCAGCTCCCCACCAATCGCAGCCCGGCCTGGCCCGCGTCGGACCAATAGGCGGCCTCGGGCGGCGTGATCGGGGCGTGCAGCCTGCCTGATAGTAGGAAGGGCTCAGCGTGGGCATGTTCGCGGCTGCGGCTCAGTCTGAGCCACCCGCTGGAAACTAGGGGAAAGGTCAGCGCAGGAAAGGGGGGCGGGGCCGCTTGTCACTGAGCGGCGGCCAGCCAGGGAATGCCTGCGCGCGGGGGTGTGTCAGAGCTGCTGCGAGCTGCAAATCGCTCCCGTCCCAGCCAGGGAACCAGGCTCCAGACAGTGAGTGTGAAAGGGGCTACTTCTCCCCGAGCCAGCGCAGAGTACAGTCACCAGACGTGCACAACTCACTGTACCCTCTCCCCAATCCAGCACACAGTGCACCCCCAAATATACACAACTCACTGTACCCTCTCCCCAATCCAGCACACAGTGCACCCCCAAATATACACAACTCACTGCACCCTCTCCCCAATCCAGCACAGAATGCACCCCCAAATATACACAGCACATTGCACCCTCTCCCCAATCCAGCACAGAATGCACCCCCAAATATACACAGCACATTGCACCCCTCAATCTCCCAAATGTACACAATACAATGCACCTTCTTCCCAATCCAGGAGAGTGTACCCCCAAATATACACAACAATATGCCCCCAATATACACCTCACAATGCACCATTCCCCTCCCCAATCCAGCACAGTGCATCCCCAAATATACACAACACCACAATAGACCATCTTTCCTCCCCAGTCCACCCCATAAATATACACAGCAATGCACTCCACCCCTCTGCAGTCTTGCACAGAATGCACCTCCCAAATATACACAACAGAATATAGACCTCCTCCCCTTCCCAATCCAGCACAGAAAGGACCCCCATCCTCAAACCCAGCAATCCTGAACAATGCATTTTATCTCTTCCCCTCTCACTTCATAACAGTAGAAATCCCATGAAGGAAAGAATGCACCATGGAGCCCTGCTTTAGTTGGGGGCCTTTGGATGCTACTACAATATAAATAACAATATGAAAAATGCATATATCGTCTAGGGCATCATGCCCCATATCTAGAACAGCATAGAAATACCACCTAGAAAAGAACTGCTAGAACATACATTCAACTTAGCAAGTGTCAAAATGGGCCAGGCTGTGCTGGGTCGGTGATCCACTACTCTTTGATACTCTCTTTTTTTTTTTTTTTTTTTTTTGGTACCATCTTATTCTCCAGAATTTCTGCTTTCATTTAAATAAAAAAAGTCTATCTTTAGCCATTTATAGTTGCAAACTAAAGTAAGGTAAGTGACCCTGTCTCCCTGAATTTGTAGTCTGAAGTAATAGCTTCAGTGCCTGCAAATTGCCACTGTTCATTCATTCCCATAGGGCATCAGTTTAGATCTTAATTACAATCATTTAAATGTCAGTGTTAACTCTTTAGAGAGACAAGGTGGGTGAAGTAATAGCTGTTATTAGACCAACTTCTGCTGGTGTGAGAGACACGCTTTTGAGCTTACACAGAGCCCTTCTTCAGGTCTGGGAAAGGTACAGTGTGTCACAGCAAAATATAAGATGGAACAGATTTCCCAGACCGAAACAAGAGCTCTGTCCGTGTAAGCTCAAAAGCTTGTCTCTCACCAACAGAAGTTGGTCCAATAACAGATATTACCTCACCCAGTTTGTGTCTCTAATATTCTTGGATCCACACAGCTACAACAACAGTGCATACAATAGTAATAGTATTAACTCTTTCACAGCTGATCAAAGCATGTAAGAAAGGAGAGGGTGGGTCATTTTCAGAAGTGCCCGGTCTGCACTGAGTAACCCAAGTGGTTGGCACCAGGGACAGTACCACTACTTATTTTTAACCCTTCTCCACGGGGACAGGTGGCAAGCATTGTTCCTCACAGCCCCTTGTTCCTGAAGGACAACAAGGGCTCCAACTTTCCCCAGCACCCCAAAGGAAGCAGCAGTGCTGGCAAGGGGCCACCCAGTGGAGCTAGAAAGCACCTTCTTCCCCCTGGATTGATGGCAGAGGTTCCATTGCCTCTACTGTGGGGTTTGGGAGACATGAGGGGACACCTAGCTCCAACGTTAGCTACTAGTTTGACTCAGCCACATTGATATCACTACAGTATTGCCAGCCCCAAATGTTCAAAAGTCACGAGTCAGGCCCCACAAAAATCATGAAATTGGCTCAGAAATCATGAGATTTTCAAAATTAGTACATTGAGGGGGTTTTCTTTACCTTTGGATTTTTGAACCCTTAGGGTATGTCTACACTGCAATTACACACCCACAGCTGGCCCATGCCAGCTGACTTGGGCTAAGGGGCTTGAGCTAAGGAGCTGTTTATTGTGGTGTAGATGCTCCCTCTTGGGCTGCAGCCCAGGCTCTGGGACTCTCCCACCTCACAGGGTTCTTGAGCCCAGGCCTCAACCTGAGCCCAAACATCTACACTGCAATTAAACAGCCCCACAGCCCAAGCCCTGCGTGCACAAGGCAGCTAGATGTCTAATTGCCATGTAGGCATACACACAGGGTACATGTAGGTCACATTTTCAAGCTTTTCTTCACAGCCAAGAGGGCTAGAAACTTCCCATATCACAACTTTTCAGAAATCTGGCCTTTCCTCTCCAAATGGCTTAAATGTTTGTCCACACCTTGGCCTCCAGTCTTGGTTACTGCAACTTCCTCCTCTCAAGCCTCCTTGATATGAATATCTCTTCCGTCCGGTCCAGCCAAAATACAAGTTAAAAGGATTTTCCTCACCATTTTATGAGTCTACACTACTTGCCTCTTTGAATCTCTCCCCACTACCTGTTGCATCAAATTTAACCTCTTCATTCTCATCTGAAGAATCTGTACAAATTTGCCCCAGCCTACACCTCAGATCTGATTATCTGTTATGTTTCCCCTTGTTTCCTTCTCTCTCCCAATGATTTCAGCTCTGTCATCCTTTCATTTCCTTCCCATCTCCATGTCTTCTTCTCTGCCATTTTATATGTAGGGAACAACTTCCTAGTCCCTGTGCATCAGCCTCTACATTTGCATTCATATGCCTAATGTCTTGGTTACAGGGCTAACTACACCTTTGACCCCTTCTCTGGTCTTCCTGAAGTATCCCAGTATTGCTGGCACATTATGGCATATTCTAGCGACACCATCAGAGGACCTAACCACATCAGCCATACCATCAGGGATTCATTCACCTGCACATCTACTAAATGTGATATATGCCACCATGTGCCAGCAATGCCCCTCTGCCATGTACATTGGCCAAACCGGACAGTCTCTACGTAAAAGAATAAATGGACACAAATCGGACATCAGGAATGGTAACATACAAAAGCCAGTAGGAGAACACTTCAATCTTCCTGGACATTCTATAACAGATTTAAAAGTAGCCATACTTGAACAAAAAAACTTCAGAAACAGACTTCAAACAGAAACTGCAGAACTAAAATTGATTTGCAAATGTAACACCATTAATTTGGGCTTGAATAGGGACAGGGAATGGCTGGCTCACTACAAAAGCAACTTTGCCTCTCCTGGAATTGACACCTCATCAATTATTGGGAGTGGATTACATCCACCCTGATTGAATTGGCCCTGTCAATACTGGTTCTCCACTTGTGAGGTAACTCCCTTCTGTTCAGGTGTCAGTACAATAATGCCTGCATCTGTAATTTTCACTCCATGCATCGGAAGAAGTGTTTTTTTACCCACAAAAGTTTGTGCCCAAATAAATCTGTTAGTCTTTAAGGTGCCACTGGACTCCTTGTTGTTTTAGTAAGAACAAAGCATTACATGGGTAAAAGAGGGTTTTAAAATAACAAGAGGTCTATATGCACACGTATGTTGCTTGGGGAAGTTCTATGGCCTGTGTTATACAAGACGTCAGACTAGATGATCATAATGGTCCCATCTGGCCTTAGAACCTATGAATCTATGAAACCTAAGGCCTTCCATCCCAGGTGGGAGCCTAGGAAGGCCTAGCTTCCTCAGACACTCCAATGGGTTTCTGTGAGTGTCAATCTGTCCCTTCTCTTTCCCCCCACCCCTACAAATTCTTTATGTATTTTGCCAGGCTTTTTGGTTCTCTTTATAAGCTGGGATCCCCTCCCTTGACAAGCTAGTCCAGTGAGCTCAGCATCAGAGGTAGGACATCAAAGTGAATGGCTCTTGCATTGTCTCTTCAGTGTTGGCAGGGCTATCTGAAGCCATTGCAAGGAAGAGTGCAATCAGCCTCATCTTGAATTAACCCTTTCTTTCATACATTAAATTCCCTTACAACAATCATCTAAACATATAGTCATCATACATTTTAATAGAGCAGACCCATGTCCTTCACACCTCATAAAGACTTGCTTCTTCTGCAAAGCCCACCTTTGCTAACTCACGTCAGCCATCTCCATCAGTTAAAAAAAAAAAAAAGATGGTCAGAGACCAAGATAAAACTAAATAATAATAAAATAATTGTAATAATAGTAATAATGAAAAAATAAATTGCCACCTTCCTTTTAGTTTCCCAATGCGCTCAATCTTACTTGTGCCTCTTGAACTAAAAATGCCTTTGGTCAAGAACTGTCTTTTTATTTATATTTTGTACAGGCCAAATACATCAACCATGCTTAAAAATAATAAACAATAATATTAATACACACAAAAACTAAGTTAAAAGACCATTATTAAGATTGCAAAGTCAAGCACTCAAAAGTTAGGACATGCCAAAATTAAAGCTGACTGTACAATCTTAATTCAGCTCTCTGTGAAATTAAAAAAAAAAAAAAAAAAAAAAAGACAGTCTGAGGTATGGATAATTTCAGCCCAAATTGTTAAAGTTTGGCAAAATTATAAGCAACTGAAAATAGAATCTTATAATGCGCAGTGTCAGGCAATCTTAATAATAGTGTCTCTACCACTGTAAAAAGCAACAGAGGGTCCTGTGGCACCTTTGAGACTAACAGAAGTACTGGGAGCATAAGCTTTCGTGGGTAAGAACCTCACTTCTTCAGATGCATCTGAAGTGAGGTTCTTAACCACGAAAGCTTATGCTCCCAGTACTTCTGTTAGTCTCAAAGGTGCCACAGGACCCTCTGTTGCTTTTTACAGATTCAGACTAACACGGCTACCCCTCTGATACTCTACCACTGTAATAATTACTCACCCGATGAGATTTTGCAGGTGAAGTAGATTGGCAAAGTGTATCGAATGTTGTAAGAAAGACAGCAGAGGGAAGAATTTTGAGGCTAACAGTGCACAAGTACAGCGCTGAATCTGTTTTTATGCCCTCTGCCAGCCGTCCGGGCAATAAGCAACACTGTCTCCCTCCAGCCAGTATCCACACACTAACTCCGTTTTCACGACTGGCATTAACTGCTGATTCCTCTGATTCACAGCCCAAGGACGAACAAGTGAGAAATATTGGGAAAGGAAACCAAAGAGGAGTCTTTTAAAAAAAGAGAGAGAGAAAACAATCTGCTGCACTCTTGAATAAGTGTGGGTGGAACGCAGTTAGAACTTATTTGGTGCTCTGATAACACAATCGCTAGCCTTAAAGCCATTGGGGGTGGGGGTAGGGTGACCAGATGTCCCGTTTTTAAAGGGACAGTCCCATTTTTGGGGACTTTTTCTTATATAGGCGCCTATTAGCCCACACCCTCTGTCCCGTTTTTTTACAGTTGCTATCGGGTAACCCTAGGTGGGGGAAGTTAGCTATTAGGATATTTTTAACTGGAATTTTGTACATTAGTTTTATAATGTTTTATCTTCAGTGGTTCATGAACACCATTTGGATGTGTTCATCCTGGTATAAGCACAGTTGTATGGTATAATAGTACACCGTAGAACTGTGCTTATACCTGCAGATTCTGGGACTTCTGAAGCACCTATTCCATAATGCCCAGCATTGTTGCTGGAAGTGGGGTCTTTCGGGTAATTTTTAACTGCAAAGTATTGCATTTTGAGCGGTGGAATTCGGAACCAGGATAGCTAACCGTCTGTGTCTTGCTACACTGTAGAGAAATTGTTAATTGCACTGGCTGTGCTAGAGATGATCTAAAGATGTTGGCTGAGTTTTTCAAAGCTGCCTAAAGAATTGCCATTAAAACTGCTGGGAATTGTGTGTCCAGATCCTTTAGGTGGCTTTGTTATAACCAGCTGAGCCAACGAATGCTGAAAAACACCTGACCAGATGTTTTGTGTGGATACTAGGAATGCATGTGTGTTGCAAGCTGTGTTCTAAGCAATGCTTTGTTACAACACCTCTTCACCTAGAGCAGACATATCCAAAGATCTGTAAGTGCAGTGGCAAAGACATATGTAATAAATTTATCTTAAAGGAACTCCTTGAACTTGAAATCTAGTCATTTAAAAAAATAGTTAAAAGTCATTTCAGGAACACTTGGTTCTGAGGCCTCCCCTGCCTCTGGCCAATTTTTGTGGTTTTAAATTTCAACATACCCATTTTTAAAAGAACATTTCTGTATCTCATGGTGTTATGTGAAAAATCCACACAAACAAAAAAGGAAAAATAACTGAATAACTACATAGAGGATTGAGTGAAAAGTCCATAATGCACAAAATAAACTGGAAAAATAAAGAAAATAATTTCTCTAATGACTTTCATTTATAGTGAAAGATTCAAACAGTAGTAGGGAAACATTTCAGATAAAAGTCTGATTAAGTTGACAGCGTCGTTTAAATATGTTTTTGTGGTTTAATGATTACATTTTTTATTCTATTTGTCCAATACTTTACTTTCTACTCAATAGCTTTTACCTAAATACATTTCATTGTAGGTCTCAGACTCATAGACTTTAAGGTCAGAAGGGACCATTATGATCATCTGGTCTGACCCCCTGCATGCTGCAGGCCATAAAACCGTCCCTACCCCTTCCCTGGACTCTGCTGTTGAAGTCCCCAATCCTGTTTTTAGTGACTTCAATCGGCAGAGACCCTCCTGCTAGAGATCCCTGCCCCATGCTGCGGAGGAAGGCGAAAAACCTCCAGAGGCTCAGCCAATCTGCCCTGGAGGAAAATTCCTTCCCGACCCCAAATATGGCGATCAGTAAGACCCCGAGCATATAGGCAAGAGTCTCCAGCCTGACCCCTGTTAGCCATTATACTATTTACCTACCATTTCTTGGTTTTCCTTGACTACTATGTTTTACCATTAAACCATTCCCTCCATAAACTTATCTAACTTAATCTAAAAACCAGACAGGTCCGTCGCCCCCACCGTTTCCCTCGGAAGGCCGTTCCAATATTTCACCCCTCTGACGGTCAGAAACCTACGTCTAATTTCAAGCCTGAACTTCCCCACGGCCAGTTTATATCCATTCGTTCTCGTGTCCACATTAGTACTAAGCTGGAATAATTCTTCTCCCTCCCTTGTATTAATCCCTCTAATATATTTAAAGATAGCAATCATATCCCCCCTCAGCCTTCGCTTTGTCAGACTAAACAACCCAAGCTCCTCTAGTCTCCTTTCATACGACAGGTTTTCCATTCCTCTGATCATCCTAGTGGCCCTTCTCTGCACCCGTTCCAGTTTGAGTTCATCTTTTTTAAACATGGGAGACCAGAACTGCACACAGTACTCCAAATGAGGTCTCACCAGCACCTTGTACAACGGAAGCAGGACCTCCTTATCCCTACTAGATATACCTCGCCTAATGCATCCCAAGACAGCATTGGCTTTTTTCACCGCCACGTCACATTGTCGACTCATAGTCATCCTGCAGTCTACAAGGACCCCTAGGTCCTTCTCCTCTTCCGTTACTTCTAACCAATGCGTCCCCATCTTGTATCTAAAATTGTTATTACTCATCCCCAAATGCATCACCTTGCACTTTTCACTATTAAATTTCATCCTATTTCTGATACTCCAATTCACAAGCTCATTCAAGTCTCCCTGCAGGATATCCCTGTCCTCCTCCGAATTTACAACGCCTCCCACCTTCGTATCATCCGCAAACTTTATCAGCCCACTCCTGCAATCGGTTCCGAGGTCAGTTATAAATAGATTAAATAAAATGGGTCCCAAAACCAAACCTTGAGGCACTCCACTAGTAACCTCCCTCCAACCTGACAGTTCACCCTTTAATACGACCCGCTGCATTCTCCCCATTAACCAATTCCTTATCCACCTCTGGATTTTCATATCGATCCCCATGTTTTTCAGTTTAACCAATAATTCCTCATGGGGTACAGTATCAAACGCTTTACTGAAATCCAGGTATATTAGGTCCACCGCATTTCCCTTATCTAATAAATCCGTTACTCTCTCAAAGAAGGAGATCAGATTCGTTTGGCACGATCTGCCCTTCGTAAAACCATGTTGTAATTTATCGCAATTGCCACTAACCTCCAGGTCCTCAACTAGTTTCTCTTTCAGAATTTTCTCCAACACCTTGCACACTACAGATGTTAAACTAACAGGCCTGTAGTTACCCGGGTCACTTTTTTTCCCTTTCTTAAAAATAGGAACCACATTAGCTATTCTCCAGTCTAACGGGACCACCCCCGAGTTTACAGATTCATTAAATATTATCGCTAATGGGCCTGCTATTTCCTGCGCCAATTCCTTCAATATTCTCGGATGAAGATCGTCCGGTCCTCCCGACTTAGCCCTTGGGATTTCACATGGGGGACCATTCAAGTAACATCTTACCAAAGGTTTGACTCAAAGATACTAGTTGGGAATCAACTAGTGGTGGCTTAAATGACATTAATGAGAGCCTTGGAGGAAGAGGGAAATGGGAAGTTGGCAGCAGTTGATCATCATCATCTCTTCCATCTGTTATTGTAAGGGCTGGCAAAGGGAATTGGCTAAATGGTTAGATATGACTGGAACAAGGATAATTATATTGGTTTTGAGCAGAATACAAGATATGTTTCTCAAATGTAAACCTAATGGTATCTGTATATTGAACAGAGCATGAGGGAATCCCCAAATGTTCATGGTGACTTCTGACACTTGGGGTGAAATCCTGGCCCCACTGAAGTGTGGCTGGGGTTTCACGCCTAGATTTCAAGTGACTAAGTGTTAGGACCCACTGAGAGTGACACCAGCCCTATGGGGGTAACCTGGGTGCAGTGGTCCACTGTCAGAAATTCCACTCCGGGCAGGCAGGGGCAGTGCCAGTCTCTTCATGGTGGGTGGCTGAGGTGAGCTAGACAGAAAATTGGGGGGGCTGCAGCCCCCTTGGCAGGAGGCCCCACCCCTCTGAATGGCCTTGCCCCGTGCTCCTCCTCAGGTAAGTTCCAGCCCCATCTCCTTCCCTCCCACCCCCCAAGGCTCCACCCCATGGCCCGGGCTGTGGCTGACTGCTCCTCAGCTCCTCCCCACCCTTTGACTGCTCATAGCTGGTACAGCCACCAGGGTGGGGGGACCCGCCTCTGGGGCTGGCAGAGCCCTTGGGGAGCAGCGACCGTGGGTGGAGGGGATCAGAAGTCAAGGCAGGAGCAGGTCAGTCCAGGCTGCTGTGGGGAGCCCCTGGACCCTGCACCTGGGGGCTGCTCTTGGACCCGCCAGCCCCCCACCTGGGCTTACTCCTGTGCTGCTGCTGACAGCAGCGCTGCCACCTTCAGAGCTAGGCACCCAGCCAGCAGCCACCACTCTCTCTGCTCTGCCTTCACAGCTGGGTGGCTGGAGTGTGGTGGCTGCTACCAGGTGGCTGGGGGCAGGGGATAAGGCAATTTTTGGGGTGCCTATAGCCCCTTCAAGCCCCCTCCAGTGCCGCCCCTGAGGGTAGGAGACTGAAGTGGAGCTAAGTGGCTGCTCTACTGGAGGAGTCTAGCTGGGTACATGACTACCTAACACAATTTGAAACCACATCTATAGTCAGTGCTGTGTGTTGTTGCAGAACATGCCAACTAGCCTGACTGAAAAATAAAGCATCACTTTTTTCCTAGACTGACCAAGGCCTTAGAGGGGAGTGGAACCCACTACTCTGACAGGAAGGGGATGTAGCTGGAGTGGCTAAGGGACTGCTGATACTGTGTAGCCCCTAATCAGCTACTACCAGTGGGGCAGCCTGTAAAGCCCCCTGTAAAGCCCCTGAATGATGGGTGGCAATCAGGGGATAGTCTTATTCATACATGAACTGCCTTTTTCACACTGATTTTTGGAAGAAAACAGCCATTCCTCAAGTTTTTGTGGGAACCAAAGCCCCATTGCTCAAATGTTTATGCATGGTCTGGTTTCTGTGAGCCTCATTTTCAACCCTATAAAGACTATAATGTAGAAAAGGTGGAGATGTTCAATAAATGTCTCTATTCTGTATTTGGGGAAAAAAACCAAATGAGGCAGTCTCACCATATGGGCATCAGAGCACTCTTTCCATTCCACTAGTATCTCTGGAGGATGTTAAACAGAAGTTACTAAAGTTACACATTTTAAAATCAGCAGGTCCCGATAACTTGCATCTAAAAGTTTTTAAAGAGCTGGCTGAGGAACTCCCTATTCATTTTCAATAAGTCTTGGAGCACTGGGGAAGTTCTAGAAGAAAGATAATGTTGTACCAGTTTTTAAAAAGAGTAAGTAGGATGACTCGGGTAATTATTGGCCTGTTAGCCTAACATCGATCCCAGGCAAGATAATGGAGCAGATGACACAGGATTTGATTAATAAAGAACGAAAGGAGGGTAATGTAATTAATGCAAATCAAAATGGGTTTATGGAAAATAGATCCTGTCACACTAACTTGATATATTTTTCTGATGAGATTACAAGCTTGGTTGATGAAGGAAATAATGGTGATATAATATACTTAAACTTCTGTAAGGTATTTGAGTTGGTACGGTACAACATTTTGATTAAAAAACTAGAATATAAAATTAACATGGCAAAAATTAAATGGATGAAAACTGGCTAACTGATAGGTCTCAAAATGTAATTATAAATGGGGAACGGTCATCAAGCGGGTCTGTTTCCAGTGGAGTCCCACAGGGATCAGTTCTTGGTCTTACACGTTTAACATCTTTATCAATGACTTAGAAGAAAACATAAAATCACTAATAAAGGTTGCAGATGACACAAAGATTGGGAGAGTGGTAAATAATGAAGAGGACAGATGGCTGATTCAAAGCCATCTGCATCTCTTGGTAAACTATTTGATAACCGGCTGTGATCATCAAGTCTGACCTCCTACATACACAGGCCATAGAACTCCCACAAAATAATTCCTATATTTTAGGGAAAAAAAAAAAAAAACAATCTTGATGTAATAATTGCTAGTGATGGAGAATCCACCACAACCCTCGATAAATTGTTCCAAGGGTTAACTACCCTCACTTAAAATTTTATGCCTTATTTTCCAGTCTGAATTTTCCTATCATCAACTTCCAGCCATTGGATCATGTTACACCTTTGCTAGATTAAACAGTCGGTTATCAAATATTTGTTCCCCATGTAGGTACTTAATAACTTAAGAATGGACATATTGGGTCAGACCAATGGTACATCTAGCCTAGTATTCCGACAGTGGCCAGTGCCAGATGCTTCAGAGGGAATTAACAGAACAGGGCAATTTACTGATTGATCCATTCCTTGTCAATCAATCCCAACTTCTGGCAATTAGCGATTTAGGGACACCCAGAGTATGAATCTCATGTGGAGTAAATATTATGACTGTTGTGTGTGCTGCAGGTAGCAACTGGAGAAATGCCTATAAATTTAAGGATGAAATTGTTAAACTTAATTATTTCCATTAACCTTTGCCCAAAAGGTTAAGATAAGTGCACACAGGTGCACCTCTGAGTCTGAACCCTAGGTCCTCACTGACCAAGGACAACCACTGTGGGGTATTATGAGGGAGCGCAGAGAGGCACAGTAAAGGAACTTTTGGTTGCAGAACATAAGGCAGAAAACACTGCCCCACACTCTGGGGTGGATGTCCTGCTAATGGTTTTATGTTTATGAATCCTGCTTCTGGCATTTTCCCTAATTAATGTTTGGTGACTTCTCTCCTTTCATTAAAAGTTTCTTTCCTACACTCAAACTCTGTGTTTACGAGAGGGGAAGTATTGCTTCTTAGAGGCGTCCAGGGGTGCTGTGTAATTTTCCCAGGTTACTAGGTAGGGGCTCAAGCCAGTTCTTTGTTGTATTGTTGAAAAGGAACCTCTAGATATTGAACCTGGTTGCTGCCAATTCCACCTGGCAGAAAGGTTACACTTAATAGCTATGATAGCAGAAGTGAAATAACTATATTTAGAGTGCTAACAGGTTACCATGACCTGAATGGTAATTTATATTTACTAAACAAACAAAAGACACATTCAAAGTCCAAGATACAGTTGAGCATCTGCTGAGGCAATGCAGGGAGTATTACACAGAAAGAAAGATTCTTTATGAAGAAGTGAGACGCCTCAAGATGAAAGAATACAATCTGAAAGGATTGGTGAGTGTGCCAGGAAAGTGGGGTAGCATTAAGTAAGCATTACTGCACTTTCTTAAGGACACATGACGGGGTGAGAGGATACCGATTTTTGCTTATGCAAAAACTGTGGTAGGGTAGTCATCGCCTCAAAGAGGCTGCTGCACCATAAAACGACAGGGGGGAGGAAAGAAAGAAAAGAAGTATCGGGGGGGGGGGGAAGTCTGTAGTCACTTCCTGGGAGATGGGAGGTGTGTTTGGGGCAATGGAGTCTGGCAAGAAGACAAAGAAAGGGATAGTCTATGATTACTCCCTGGGAGGAGAGAGTTTGGGTTGTTAAACCCAGAGGAGGACACCAGAGAATAGAGCAGGGGAAAGGAAGGAGTCCAGGGAAATATCAGCAGGGTCTGGGAGCAAGCAGACCACAGTTGCTAGACAAAGTCCCTGGACTGGAACCCAGAGTAGTGGGTAGGCCTGGGTTCCCCTACCAGTTGCTTGGGATGTGGCATAGGACATGGCCTTGGAGCAGAAGACTGTCTGGAACTGAATGTGAACAGCTGACCCTGTGGGACTTTGATACCCCAGAGAGGGAGGACCATACAGTGACCTGGTGGAGGGCTGAATCACAAAGAAGGAGTTCCCGGAGGGCGAGGAGAGACATGCTGTGAGCAACCACTAGAAGGGGAGCATCAGACCTGATTGGAGCTCGTCCCAAGACATGGTCACAAGGAGGAGCCGCAGTGGTAAGTGGACCTTGTTACACATCCCTTTCAGAAAGCAAAGGTTGAGATTGCTTTGGAAACCTTCCAATAAACTTCACCCTTGCTAGAGGGAGGGAGTCATAGAAACTGCAAGAAAGTGAGCAGTAGAGTGAAGATGGTTTTGGGGACATGGCAACATCAGAGAAGAAAGGGAAGTTGGTCGTCGAAGAGAGTGAGAGGTGCAGGAATTAGGGCTGCAGAATGAGCTGGGCTGGGCGAGAAGGCTAAGGAAGCAGCTAAGAGGATCCCATAAGAAATATCAGAGAAGACCATGGGAGTAATTGGGAAGGCATTGGGGAGCATCCCAGTCCTCCAGGGAATATCCAGTGTCAGAGCGGTCTCTGAATTTAAAATCAGAGCCCAAGCCACAGAGTTCTGGTCTAACTTGAAGGTAAGGGCCTGTGCGGGCACAGCTCTGAGGGTTAATAAAGATAGATCCCAAAGGACCATTTTGCCTTCCCCTGTTCCTTAAATGTTCCTGTTTATATTTACTATTCCACCCAGCAAC
This sequence comes from Malaclemys terrapin pileata, assembly GCF_027887155.1. Lineage (NCBI taxonomy): Eukaryota > Metazoa > Chordata > Testudines > Emydidae > Malaclemys > Malaclemys terrapin. The sequence goes on along the minus strand of NC_071507.1, from coordinate 177,837,851 downwards.
ATCCCAGAGAGGGAAATGCCATAGAAGTGCTGAGAGAGATAAATGGAGCAGCTGACAATAAATAAGAGGAAAAAGGAATTCAAACAATGTACACTCCACCCTCATTGTCATGTCATTTTTTGGAGCTCTGCTGAAAGGGAGCCCTTATTTATCATTTGGGGACATCAAATAACATAGTGAATGTTTCTGAATCCCAAGTCTAGCCTCAGACCACTAAACCCTCCTCCCTCTCCCCCCACCCCTTTGTGAGAAATATGTATGCCATTTCCTTAGGAGGAGAGTAGGATGGACAGTGATGGATTAATCCTTTCTGTTGCCCTAGGACAAGAATGCTGTCCCTTCATCCCACCCCTCCTAAAATTAGAAAGTAAAAATTTTGCCCCTCTTTTCCCTTTGCTATGGCCTCTGTCGGGTGGAAGTATTGAATTTAACAAACCAGCAAAATGGCAAGCATAGAACAAATGAATTGAACACAGTGTCCAAGTGATCAGAATACCGCCAGTGTGTCATTGGGAAATATATGTCCAAGTCTCATAAAAATTCAAAAAGAGAAAAAATGTTTTTAAATGTCACCTGTATACCCCTGCTCCAGTTTATTTTGACCACTGGATTCTAGCAAAATAAACCTGTGCCACCATTTTTTTTCCTTTTGTCCCCCCAGACATGCATGTTTCTTCTAACACCTGGAAAAGAAAGATTTAATTCAAAACCTTTCTGAAACCTAGTAATATCCAATAGCAATGGTCTCATTGCTCTTTACAGAGCATGGTATATGCACCAATGAGTTCTTTGATGGCTGCTGAGTCCAATGCGTGAGTGACAGTCCCATCCACAGGTAGGGCACACCCACAAACTAGCAGTGCTCCGTGTGACACCCTGGCACCCACTATTCACCACTGTTGTACAAAGTATGTTGTGTTGAGGCATCATGTTAGAAGTCTTGATCTGCTAGACATTAATATTTCGTTGAACTGTAAGTGCTATTGTTGTATGTGAAGTTATGAAGTTTGGCTATGTATGTGTTACCAAAACATGTTGTGAGGTTGAAAACACCCACAAGCAGCCTTTCCGGTACAACAGTAAAAAGGCCAAACAAACAATGTTAATGGCTTATTGAGGAAATGCACACAAGCAACAAGGATTACCCCAGGAACTGTGTACAATAGAAACCTCTGAGATAGTTCCCATTGTGTGGTGCTGTTTGACCCAGGTCATGACAGAAGAGCTTTCCAGCAGGTGGGAAGAAGATATAAAAAGGGGACAATGACATCATGAGGATACCTCACTCTCCCTGCAACAACACCTGGAAACACCTGAGGGGCAAGGACTGCACTCTGGGAAGTGATGGTCCCAGGCTAGAAGGATCTTTAGCCTGTGTATGAAAACCTGGGAAAGCTAAGGCAGCTTGTGCCTTCAGAGTCTGCCAGCCGGTTTATCACTCAGGGTGAGAATTTGCTAGTTTATATGCTACCTCTCTAGTGTGTTAAGCTCAGTTTGCGGTTTTTGTTTATTTACTAAGGTAATCTGCTTTGATCTGTTTGCTATCACTTACAGTCACTTAAAAATCTTTTTTAGTTAAATAAACTTGTTTTTGTTTTCTCTAAAACCAGTTTGTGGAATTCATAACTGAGGGGCAAAAAGCTGTGTATATCTTCCTCCACATTGAGAGAGGGGGTGGATTTCATGAGCTTACGCGGTATAGTTCTCTGTGCAGCGGAAGACTATACAATTTGGGGTTTACACTCCAGACAGGGTGTGCACTTGGATGCTGGGCAACTCTCTAGCTGAAGCAGTCCCATGCAGTGCTGATTTCAATGTCTGTGTCTTTCTGCTGCTGGGTGCGTCCCTACCTGTGTGTGTGCACGCGCTACAGGAGGCTTGAGAGCCTGGCTCAGCAAGACAGTGTAAGGGAGGCCAAGCTGGTGGAACAGGCGGGCTTACTGGTACCCCCGTACATCAGGTGGCACCCTGGGGTGGGTGGGGTTGTAATCCGTCATACTCTAAATCCAAGCAACAGATTCTTTCCTCTTCTGATGCCGGTCATAACAAAGCTTGATCCAGTCCACCTTACAATGCCTCGCTCCATCTACAAGCTGACTCCTCCAACAAGAGCAGTATTCTGCACTCCTTTCCCAATCATCCACAGAGTTTCCAAAGGATACTCAATCATCTTTGCAAACATCCTGAAACCTGCACAGCAGTCTGCCTCTCTTTCTAGACCCTTCACGAGCTTCAGAGTACAGCACATTCTTCGGGATCCTGTAGTCCGGCATTCGATTGACATGTCCAAGCCCCCTTTTCTTCCCATGAATGACATACCAGCACAATTTAACACTTCCACATTTGTCACCCTGTCTTGCCATATTATTCGAAGAATTTTATGCAAGCATCTGATATGAAAACTATTTAATCTTTTGGTATGTTTGGCATAAGTCGTCCATGTCTGAGCCATATAGAAGAGTGGATAAAACACTTTTCATAAATATGGATTTTCGCTTTAGTTGACAATTTGTTATTGTTCCAGGCTCTGTCTTGCAAAAGACCGAAGTTCCTGTTGCTTTACTGATTCTACTAGTAAGCTCAGCATCAGGAGCTACATTGCTGGTAACAGCAGAGCCAAGGTAGCAAAATTAGTCAACAACATTTAGACAAATACCATCTAAGGTGATATCTGGAACTGATTTTGAAGAGTCTTGGTGCAGGATAATAGATTTCTTCAAGTGTATTGCTTGCCCACATATTTTGCATGAATCAGAGAACTTGGTAATAAGATGTTGTAGGGCATCAATGCTATGAGCCACAAGGGCTGCATCATCTGCAAACAATAGGTCCCTTATGATGATCTCCTTCACCTTCGTCTGAGCTTTGAACCTTCCAACGTTAAACAATCCTCCAGCAAGTCTAGTGCTAAAATAGACACCATCTTGATCATGGAACACGTATTGAAGCGGGAATGAGAAGTAAATACTAAACAATGTAGGAGCCAGTACACAACCCTGCTTCACTCCATTGTTGATATTAAATGAGTCAGACTCTTGGTTTTCATACATTACAGTTGTCTTCATGCTATCGTGTAAGCATTTCACAAGCCTTTTCAGAACAATGTAAAGCCCTGATGACTAACCCTGTCAAAGGCTTTTGTTAAGTCTATAAAAGCCATGTACAGTGGAATACGCTTCTCTCTGCATTTTTCCTGCAATTGTCTTACAGAGAAGACCATGTCTATGGTGACCTTCGAGCAGAAGCCACATTGGCTCTTGGGATATATTCTCTCACCTAAAGTTTGAAGTCTAGCTAAAGATTTTTCCCACTATGTGAAGAAGAGATATACCTCTGTGGCATCTGAAGAAGTGAGGTTTTTACTCACGAAAGCTTATGCCCAAATAAATCTGTTAGTCTTTAAGGTGCCACCAGACTCCTTGTTGTTTTTGTAGATACAGACTAACACGGCTACCCCCTGATTCTAAAAGTATTGATTCATCAAGGTAAGAACCTACAGATGGGATGGACCACTATTAGAATAGGCCACTTAGCCACAATTAGCTCATATCTCCAAATGCTTTTTAGAGACAACCATCTTTGAACAACACCTGAATATAAAGTACTTCTATCTTGTTTTGCCTGTTTGCCTGGCTCATTACACTTTAATTGTCCTTAATGTTGACAATATAAATAGAAATCAATTCATTAGTGCAACCAGCTGTTAAATTCTACCTTGAAAGAAACAATTTATTATTCAGCTTCTCAGCCCAAAATGAATTTCTCTTGAAAAGTTTCCCCAACCCATACAACATATATCTATATACAGATTTAATTTTTAAGTGAATACTAGTGCTTATGAAAAAACACAGTAGTGAGACTTCTGAAGGCTGAAGTTACTGTTGGCTGAAGCAAAGAAGTAACAATGTAATCTTCCATGTGCTGTCCTAACAATAGGTCTCAACCTCAGTCTGAGCATATGGTATTTCATTCTCCAAACAAATTCAGTTCTTGGCCTTTCAGGTTCCACTGCCAAAGCGGTTGTGATGCCAGAAGTTATCGGGTGGGTGTTTTTGAATGTGGACTTGTTTTCTAGGACTTGATCTGAAGCCACCAATTCATTTCACATAGCCCACCTAACAGCCACAACTATGGTAACTAGCTTCTTGGGTTGTATTTAGGGTGACCAGATAGTAAGTGTAAAAAATCAGGATGGGGGTAGGAGATAATAGATGCCGATATAAGAAAAAGCTCCAAAATCGGGACTGTCCCTATAAAATCGGGACACTGTCGTCAGGGCCGGCTCTGGCTTTTTTGCCACCCAAAGCAAAAAACGCCCGGCCAGCCGGAGCAGCGGGGGTGGAGGAGGAGGAAAACAAGCCTTCCCCCGGCCAGAGCGGGGAAGGGGGGTAGGGGGAGAACAAACCAGCCGGCCGGAGCAGCAAAGGGGGGGCGGGCGGGAAACAAACCTGCCCCCAGCCAGGGGGGTGGGGGAGACAACAAACCGGCTGGAGCGGCAAAAGGGAGGGTGGAGGGGGGCCCAGGAAACAAACCTGCCCCTGGCCGGAGCAATGAAGAGGAAGGGGGGAGAACAAACCGGCCAGCCGGCACAGCAAAAAAAAGGGGGGGGGGGGGAGACAAACCTGCCCCCGGCCGGAGCAGCAGGCGGAGGGGACGACAAACTGGCCCGCCTGCCGGAGTGGCGAAGAAAAGAAAAAATAAAAACAAACAAAAAATGCCTGTGGGGCAGTGGGAGCGTGGGTGCAGGAGGACTCCCAGCCCTGCAGACCCCAGGCAGCGCTTAAGTGGGGCGCTTGCCACGCGGCCCCTCCCGCTGCGCCGCCTGCTGGGACGGCTTCGCGCCGCTCCATTCGGCAGGCAGGAAAGGACGCGGGCTGCCCTACCGGGCTTGATGCAGGGCGCTCCCCTCCTCCGCCCCCTACAGGGCAGCGGGAGCAATAAACCAAAAAGAAAAAACCTGCAGGGGCGGGCAAAGCGGTGAAGCGCAAAACAAAACTAAAAACAAACACAGGATTAGATGGAAATGCCGCCCTTTGAAATCTGCCGCCCCAAGCACAAGCTCGCTCGGCTGGTGCCTGGAGCTGGCCCTGACTGTCGTTATATTCAAACCAGTGACCTAGGAGTGAAAAACCCTGAAATCCAGTATCCATTCCTTGTATCATCCAAGAAACTAACATTATATTTTCATATGGATGTGATCATACAAATATTGTGGGGTTTTTGTGTGTATGGTGCCTAGCATAATGGGGTCCAGATCTTTGGTTGGTGTTCCAGGTGCTGCCACAATACAAATAAATAATCAAATAAAATAATAATTAATAATGAAACAAGGTGGGTGAAGTAATATCTTCTATTGGACCAACTTCTGTCATTGAAAGACAAGCTTTCGAGCTACACAGAGCTCTTCTTCAGGTCACCACCTTGCCTCTCTAATGTCTTGGGACTGCCCTGGCTACAACCACACTGAATACAATAATAACAACAACAACAATCATTTAATACTTGTCTGCCCCTGCTACTTTCCCCACAGTGACTCCTTCTCTTATCTCCTGATTTAGTGACAATGGAACATGGATGCCAATACAAACATCTTAAAGTTTAACAAGAATAAAAATGAAACACTATTTACTGTCTCGCTCAAATGCAGCTGTCTTCATCTTTTTCAGTTTCTCTGTATAGTACTGATATTACTTTTGTTTATCCTAACTAAAGCCTGAGCATATTTTACCCCATATGCTGTATTAAATCTTAAACAAACGACAGATTTCCCCTCTCTTTTTGGTTCTCTCAGGACTTGCTTGGGCATGTTTCATGCTACATACAAAGACACTGATTCATCCCAATTTGTCCTTCACTGCTTACTACCAATTTTTGATGTACACTTTACCTAAAGGTGCATTGCATAGTGTCAGAATTGTGTCCTGTATTACTGGGGCTGAGACCCGGTACCAGGGTTGCCATTAAAACTTTACATCTGAAGTGATTCTGGTTACAGAAGCTCTTATCTGAAATATAAGAAGATACCAGGGGTACTGCAGACTGCTGCAGCAGTAAAGGCTGAGTTTTAAATGTTCCTGCTGCTCCACTACCCCCAAGTCTACCACTATCTTTTATATCAACATTGTACCCAGTAGTTTGGGCAACTTGTTGTCACTCATGGAGCCCAATGCATGCTCAGGAACATCTGAGAGTATGTCTAGCTCATAGTGTACTGGAATTAGTGCTCTGCTCAGAATTCCTACCTGAAGGGAGACTGAAAGCATAAGTCTCTGCCCCTTCCATTTTGATGTGTGGTAAATGCTCTAGGATTGATAAGATGTCAGTTGCATGGTCTCTTGTAGGCTGGCTGACAGGAAATGCATTCTCAACTCCCATTTACAGCTGCCCAGCGAGGACCTGGTTACTGTTTGAGAAATATGGCTAAAATGAGTTTGAGCTTTGTTTGAGCTGGGTTATTCAATAAGGTAGCTGCTACAGTGTAGACGGGACTTCAACACTAGAGTTCAAACCATGTTAGCCAAAGCCATATTTTAAAACGGTTGTTGCTTGAAAGGCACTAGCACGGTTTCGAACCCGAGGATAAGATTGTGTCTACACAAAGAAATTTTATCAAATTGATTTGTATTAGTTCTACACGCCTAGTGTTTGTTGCATATTATCTCACAGTAGATTGAAAGCTATTTTAGGGCACAGACTGTGTCCTCCTGTATGTTGGTACAGCACCTAGTGCAAACCATCTGAGACCTCTGGGTGTTAACAGAATACAAATAATAAGTAAAATACTAATAGAACTATATGGAAACAATTATATGTCCATGGAAATGGCTGGTGGGGATAGGCTGGCCAGGAGATACCGTCCACAGCCATCTCATCCCTTCCTTCAACAGGACGGCATCAGATTTATTTTAAGCAGGCCGGGATTAAATCAGTGACTCTCAACTGGTTTCATGCAGTGAACTTATACTACAACAGAAACAAATTCCTTCCCCATCCACTTCTCTTCCCCAACAGACATCAACCCATAAAAAAAGGGAGGCTGTAAGAAATCATGGATTAGATCACCTCCCCTTTCCACAGAATCCAAGTTGCAGCCATTACATTGAGGGAGGGTATGTTCTCCCTGCAAACAGAACTTCCATTCACCATGGAGCCAGCACAACTTACAATAGCAATAGCTAGTGAGACATTCAGGTGTGTGTCAGGGGAGAATGGGTGTACAGGTCTGTAAAGGCCCAGACTCACCCCACGGCGTCTCCTTCTGGTTACTCCGGGGAATCAGCTCAATCCAGCCTCCGGAGCACCCTCTGCAGGCCAGTGATCCGCCTGTCCTCTTCTGGCACCCATGCCCCTCCCAGGACCCAGTGCCCCTATTACTGGGATACTACCCCTTGGCAGTACCCCACAGATCTGGGTCTCCCCTCCCTGGGGAACCCCCACCCACTATCCCCACCTTGCCTCAGCACTAGGCCACTGCCAGTCACCAACTAGTCCCCACTCCCCAGGGCAGACTGCAGTATAGGCTACTCATCACTGGCAAGGGGGGGTTGGACCTGCTGCCTTGGACTAGCCCTGGGCTGCCCTCTGCAACCCCCAGTATCCCCTGGCCTCCTACTAGGCCACAGCCTGGGGCTATCCAGGCTGGAGCTCCCCAGCCCTGCTCCAATACAGGTACCCTGTGTCTAGCTCCCTACAGCTAGGCCCTTCTCTCCTTAGAGACAGACCCCAGCCTGAGCTCCTGGCTCCCTGCCTTTATAGGGCCTGCTGAGGCTGTTTGGGGCGTGGCCCCAGCTGCAGCCACTTCCCCCAATCAGCTCAGCCTTCATGCTGCCTGCTCCCTGGGCTATCTCAGACCCTTCCAGGAGGAGCAGGTGTCCACCCTGCTACAGGGTCACAACACATGCTGATAGCACCACATCAATAAAAGTGTTGTCATAGAGACTGAAGGGCTCAGAGCATTGATCTATCTTGAGTGGTGGCTCAGAGCCCACACCTAGATCAGCACTGGCTGTAAAGAGTAACCCTCTGGTGACTGTTTGGTGGCAGCTGTGAAATGAGTTTGGAGAGCTCAATTCTCAGGGAAGCAGCCACTTCCCAAAAGCCACCACCCCAAAGCAATTGTTACTAATTGGCTACTGTGTCATCAGAAAGGATGTGGATGGCTGTATAGGCTAACCTGCCCCAGCTCCTGGGAGAAGGGGGGACCTCTCCAGTTCAATGTTGAGTAGGGTTACCATATTTCAGCAAGCAAAAAAGAGGACGGGAGGAGCCCCACCCCTGTCCTGCCCTAGCCCCGCCCCTGCCCCTTCCACTCCCTCCCCCTTCCCACCCCCCTCAGAATCCCCAACCCTCCCCCTGATCCTTGTCCCCTGACTGCCCCCTCCTGGGACCCCTGCCCCTAACTGCCCCCCAGGACTTCACCCCCTACCTAAGCCTCCCTGCTCCTTGTTCCCTGACTGCCCCCTCCTGAGACCCTCCCCCCATCCTAACTGGCCCCCTAGGACCCTACCCCCTACCTGTCCCCTGACTGCCCCAACCCTTATCCACACCCCCACTCCCAGACAGACCCCCGGGACTCCCATGCCCCATCCAACCACTCCCCACCCCCTGACAGCCCCCACCAGAACTCCCGACCCATCTAAACCCCTCTGCTCCCTGTCCCCTGACTGCTCCGATCCCTCTCCCCACTCCTGCCCCCTGACAGCCCCCCCAGAACTCCCAACCCATCTAAACCCCTCTGCTCCCTGTCCCCTGACTGCTCCAATCCCTCTCCCCACTCCTGCCCCCTGACAGCCCCCCCCAGAACTCCCAAACACCCCCCCCGCTCCTTGTCCCCTGACTACCTCTCCTGGGACCCCTGCTCCTAACTGCCCTCCAGAACCCCACCCCCTACCTAAGCCTCCCTGTTCCTTGTCCCCTAACTGCCCCCTCCTGAGACCCTACCCCCTACCTGTACCCTGACTGCCCAAAACCTTATACACCCCCCCAGAAAGCCCCCCCATACTCCCAACCCCCCCCCCCCCGCTCCCTGTCTCTTGACTGCCCCCTCCAGAACCTCCCTGCCCCTTCTCCAACCCCCTGGCTCCCTTATCCTGCCACTCAGACCAGTGTGCCGGGGAGGAGGAGCAGGGGGAGGAGCTCCAGACTGTCGGTGCGAGCGGCCGGCTGGTGATCTGCGAATGCAGGGAGGGAGGGAGTGATCTCTGCTGCAGGGGAAGCGGAGGAGGGACCCTCTCTGGCTGTCGGAGCCCCATGTAATTGGCATCATCCGGACGGCTGCCCTGTCAGCAGCGCGGGCTCTGCATGGGGGGGAAGTCCGGACATTTACAGATTCCCCCCAGACGCTATTTTTAACTCTAAAAGCCGGACACGTCCGGGGGAATCCGGACGAATGGTAACCCTAATATTGAGTCACCCTGATGGGACAGGGTTGCTCCTGCCAATTGTACACAGGCAATGGTTTATATGGATGCTAAGGATACACAGCTATACTTTGCTGCTTCCGCAACAGACTCCAGGTTACTTTCTCTCTGATTTAATTTTAGTGACTGGCGTGGGATGCCAATTCAAACACTATAGGGCCAAAATCATCCTTAGTGTCAAAGGGTGCAACTCTGCCGAGGACAGTTGCTTATCGGAGGGCTGAATTTGGTCCCTCATCTTGTTTGGTCTGTTTGGCTGTCACTGAGCTCACGGCTCTCTAAACCGTGGATGTGTTTGATCCCAGGCTCTTATCTGCTTTTTGTTTAGTTGTCTTTGGCCTGTTTCCTGGTCAAGGTTCATATGTGCTCAAATAGCTGGGCAATTCATCCTTCCCACATGAGTTATTGCAAGGAAACTTACACAGGCCATTTGTTTTGACACCCATTTTAGTTTGTTCAAAATCCTAGCAAGTCCTGCTCTCTCACATTACACAGAGTGCCTGTGGATCACTGCACGGTGGGATCAGCATCCAGACACTGTGCACAGGTAAAAACACACAGCGTTCTCCCCACTTCCCAGTTTTTCCCACAGCATTAAACAACCTCAGACGATGGTAGTGAGCACACTCAGGGCGGTCTCCCCAACATCCCTCCTTAGAAATGGGTTCTTCTTGGCTGAACAAAGAGGTCTCTCTCAACCTGTTCCAAGAACCACGATGGAAAATTGCCTTTCTTGTTCTTTTGGGTCAGGTACAACACCCAGACCACTTTAAGCCTTGTGTTCCTCTCACCATCTCTCACATCCTGTTGGGCGATGCTTGGCTACCTACTACTTCATTGGTGTTCTGATCCTGTTGTCTGCCCCTGCCACCCCACTAATGATTCCTTTCCCCTTCTCCTCCTGTCCATGTGTGACTGGGGTCCCAGTGGGGGGCAGCTGTGGTAACTCAATTAGGGTGAACTGCAAAGAATGGGGCAATCCCCAAAAAGCTGGTGGATATTCCAATACTTAGATTTACCAAGCCAGCATAAAACAGCTTCTTTAATACCTTACTGGTTACTCAGAAGTCCAAATGACACAGTTCCCTTAAAGTGATCCAGCCTCAGGCCTCCATCCAGGTACCTAAGCCAAATATGATGATTTCTGAAAATCTTATTTCATCATATAAAAGAAAAGGTTCTATCAATCCCAAAGGATCACACACACAATCTCCCAGGTTATTGAATATTCCAGATCTTACCCAAATACATGCTACAGCCAATTCTTATTAACTAAACTAAAATGTATTCGAAAACAAAAGAGCGAGAGTATGATTAAAAGATCAATATATGTACAGACATGAGTTCAATTCTTAAGATTCAGATTCATAGCAGAGATAGTGAGCTTTGTAGTTGCAAAGAGTTCTTTCAGAAATAGTCCACAGGTTATAGTCCAATGTTTATATTGCAGTTAGAACTGGGATCTCAGTCCTTGTGACTTACGCTTCTCGTGCATGAAACCTTAAGCAGATCTGAGATGAAAAGAATCAGGACTCAAGGATCTTTTATACAATTTCATGTCCTCTTTGACAAGTTGGAATTCCTCTTGGAACTAAAGGTAATTAGGATGACTTTGAAGGAGCTCCATCACCCATACTTAGCTATACGAATTAATATAAGGCAATTGACTTGTTCCTCCACCATTCACAGATTATTTGCTATACATTTCAAAGAGAAATGAATACAGAGCTATCCCATAAAAAGAACAGGAGTACTTGTGGCACCTTAGAGACTAACAAATTTATTAGAGCATAAGCTTTCGTGGACTAGAAGTGGGCTGTAGTCCATGAAAGCTTATGCTCTAATAAATTTGTTAGTCTCTAAGGTGGCACAAGTACTTCTGTTCTTTTTGCGGATACAGACTAACACGGCTGCTACTCTGAGAGCTATCCCATGTTTACAATTCATTTAAATGCTAGGATGTTCTTTTGATCTCTGAATTATCAGAATACAGCATAGACAGGGACTGTTGATTACATTGTTTACCGTTACCCATATACACGTAAATATGCAAAAACACAAACATTATCGCCCCACATGTCTTTAAGGGTTGAATTTGAGCCATTTATTTTGCAGAATGTTTAACCCTTTCTAGCCATGCGTCACACTGTGAATGCCCCAGCCTCCCTCCTGCATTCCGTATTCTCCCCACAAAGTCCTAGTTGTCTTGCTCTTCTCTGCTCCACTTCCCCTAGCCTTCAAGCTTCCCATCATTCTCTCTTTTCTGCTCTCCTAGTTCTATGGGGGTAGAGAAATTAACATCACTTTGTTCATAGAATCATAGAATATCAGGGTTGGAAGGTACCTCAAGAGGTCATCTAGTCCAACCCCCTGCTCAAAGCAGGACCAATTCCCAACTTAATCATCCCAGCCAGGGCTTTGTCAAGCCGGGCCTTAAAAACCTCCAAGGAAGGAGACTCCACCACCTCCCTAGGTAACGCATTCCAGTGTTTCACCACCCTCCTAGTGAAATAGTTTTTCCTAATATCCAACTTGGACCTCCCCCACTGCAACTTGAGACCATTGCTCCTTGTTCTGTCATCTGCCACCACTGAGAACAGCCCAGCTCCATCCTCTTTGGAACCCCCCTTCAGGTAGTTGAAGGCTGCTATCAAATCCCCCCTCATTCTTCTCTTCTGGAGACTAAACAATCCTAGTTCCCTCAGCCTCTCCTCATAAGTCATTTGCTCCAGACCGCTAATCATTTTTGTTGCCCTCCATTGGACTCTTTCCAATTTTTCCACATCCTTCTTGTAGTGTGGGGCCCAAAACTGGACACAGTACTCCAGATGAGGCCTCACCAATGTCGAATAAAGGGGAACGATCACGTTCCTCGATCTGCTGGCAATGCCCCTACTTATACAGCCCAAAATGCCGTTAGCCTTCTTGGCAACAAGAGCACACTGTTGACTCATATCCAGTTCTCATATTGTTCTTCCACTGCTCCTCCCCAGCCCTAGGAATGTTTCCCCCTCTCGGGTTTCTTGTAGCAGAGATTTAAAGCTAAGAAGGAGCCACACCAAAAATAATCATCTTCCACTGCAGCTGAAAAGGATAATGGCAAGCATGAAGGGAGCTGAAAACCCCCAAGGAGGCACTATGCCAGGGAAGTCCCTTTGGAGAATGCGAGAGCAAAGAGGCTATGCTGAGGACAGCGGGGACAGGACAGAAAGTCTAAGAAAAACTCTGTCCTCAGAACCTCATGGAAAACGTCAACTACAACATGTGTCCTCCCACTCCATGCAGATCTCCCTTCCATTGAGATGAGAACACGTGTGTAAGATCTACAACTGTAGGGAGAGCACATTGTTGATGCTAAGATCTACCATGTGGATCTAAAGCAGAATTTTGCTTACTGTTTATTAAAAAGACCTTGAGTCCATCTGAGCTTCTGTTTCTTAAGTCACCCTTGCAGTGCACAAGACAGTGGTGATTATAAGGTGATTTGGTCCCTTCCACACAGATAATACCACAAACTGTTCATTGACTGGGTGAATTTTAGCCCTTAAAATTCTATGAGCATTAACTAATCTTCAATTTCTTGTTTTAGTGACAACCAAACCTGCCTGTTAACACTGATGCGTTACAGTTTAAAAATAATAAACTCTGTGACTATTTACCGCTTCTGGTGCTTGGCTGCATTAATCTTGGAGTCCCTTTGGATAGCATTGAGCCTACTCCTGCCCATACAATCTGCCCCCTGGGCACATTTACTTCATTGTTACATCTCCAATAAACAACTCTGTCAGATTTTTCTTAGGACTGCTTGTGGGGCCAAATCCAGATGTGCTCAAAAACATGTTGATTTATCCCAATTCAAACTTCACATCTACTACATCATATGATTGCAGTGCAAGCTTGCTGTGGCCATATTACTCCCCTCTACCCCCACTAACAGAGGTTTCACCCAGCTTCTTCAAAACACTGGGGTCAGATTGTAATGCTGGGGGGTGGGGGGCATCACACTGCTGCACTGAAGCTGTTGGGCGTGATAGGCACCTTCCATTCTGGCTAAAATGAGGGAATAATTAAATGCTCCTTTGTTTAGGGAAAGCTAATACAATGGAAAACCACCAGCAGAGCACAAGCAAGCCTGGGTAATGGCATTTCCCAGGCATCTGATAAAAAACATAGGTGCAGGGGATTTGATTTGATTGCAGGTGTGTGAGAGTGAGCAGAAACACCACAGAAGCACACACAGGAGGCAGCAAGGAAGCCTGACACACACCCAGAGAAGCATGTGTAATGTGACTCTGAGCAAATGCCACAAGAAAGGGAGAGAGCTTTTGGGAAGAGTGCTGACTGGAAAGAGACGTGGAACTGTGAGCAAAGAAACTGTCTCCTGTTTAAACCCTACTGTGTTCAGGTGAACAAGACTTTATGTACATTCTTTGTAAATAAACAGGATTGCATCAAAGACATACATAACTCCATGATCATTTTTCTCCTCTTAAAAGACATAACCCACAAGACCCCAAATTTGGTTAACAACACGGGTCAAAAGGGGTAACAATCTCTTTATAGGTTTCAGAGTAGCAGCCGTGTTAGTCTGTATCCGCAAAAAGAACAGGAGTACTTGTGGCACCTTAGAGACTAACACATTTATTAGAGCATAAGCTTTCGTGGACTACAGCCCACTTCTTCGGATGCATATAGAGTGGAATAAATATTGAGGAGATATATATACACACACATACAGAGAGCATAAACAGGTGGGAGTTGTCTTACCAACTCTGAGAGGCCAATTAAGAGAAAAAAAAAAACCAAAAAAACCTTTTGAAGTGATAATCAAGCTAGCCCAGTACAGACAGTTTGATAAGAAGTGTGAGAATACTTACAAGGGGAGATATCTCTTTATACGAACCAAAAGATCCACTTCAGCTTGGTTCTCAGAAACCTCAGTGAAGAGATGGCAAAATTCTTCTTATTGCCTGAAAGCCCTGGGCCTGGATCATTTGTAGAGGGGATCAGTACATACCATAAAACCGTAAGTGGTGCTTTTTGCACTACTTTCCTGTACAGCACTATTTTTATATGCACTAACTCATGATAGAGATTCTGACAGATTTCCCAGCTTCTGATTTCACACCAGCACTCTGGCAACTGTTGGTTACATGAAAACGTGATATGAGGACAATATTACAAAAGGACAAAATTTAAAAAACAACAACAATGCAGTTTAATATGATGGGTTACCTCCATCTCACTTCCTCTCCCTGGGTACAGGACTTGACATACGTAAGCACGGTTTCTCCTTTTGTTACATGTAGTTCCCTCCACTCTAATTTCTCATGGCTCTATCTTTTTTGGGTGCTTGTGGTTCCTACCCGCACTCAATTTTAAAGTGAAAAATGTAATCATCAAACCACCCAACACATTGCCAAATGAGATGGGCAGTAACCAAGCAGGGTATTTCTTTGGTCAGAAGAGCCTCTGTAAACCATTTGGGCCAGATTTTGATACTCTTACTCATAAGTTCCTTACTTTACCAGTGTCCCATTATCAATGAGCTCACTTGTGGAGTAAGGTGTTTCTGAATGTGAGTGACATTATCAGAAGCAGGCTCTCCGAGCTCTGGACTAGGCTACAGCTAGCAGGAAGAGTCACTTTGAAGAATAAGAACTGTGACAGACAGCTCTGCGCACCACATGGGAGTGCTCTCTGGAGCACAGTTTGAGAATCCCTGCTGCAGGCCACACAATGTCTTTCTCCTGATGTCAATGAGAATAAGATGTAGGCACCACTGAGTGAAATCTATGGCTTGTGTTATGCAGTTGGTCAGCACCCATAATCAGAATGGCCCCTTCTGGCCTTCACATGCATGAAGACTGCTTAGAGCAAAAGCGGTATGTGGCCTCTGAGTCACAAGATGAGCTACTATTTGACAGCCCAAAACAGCTTACAAAATAGTCCAGAAGAAACAATAAAATACAATGAGCTGGGCGGAGCTCCCCTGGGGATCACCAGTGATCGCGGTCAGGACTCAACATGGTTAGCGATACGTCACCAGGGCCGGCTCCAGGCACCAGCATTCCAAGCAGATTGCTTGGGGCGGCAATCTGCAAGGGACGGCAGTCCGTGTGTTTTTGTTGCCCCAAGCAGAGCGCCGAATTGCCGCTGCGGACGGCGGGGGCAGTTCGTGTGCCGTTAGGGCGGCACGCGCGTTCCGTGGTGGCGGAAATTTGGCGGCAGCTTCTATGTTCAGCTGCCCAAGGCGGCAATTCGGCGGCTTCTGTCTTCCGGCTGAAGACAGAAGCTGCTGCCGAATTGCTGCCACCACGTAAACGCGCGTGCCGCCCTAACGGCACAAGGACTGCCCCTGCCATCCGGAGCGGCAATTCGGCGCTCTCCTTGGGGCGGCAAAAACAGTAGAGCTGGTCCTGTATGCCACACAGCTAGTTTGCACTGTTCGCTTTTTCATACCCTTTGGTTAACATTTTCTCCAGGATCCTCCCCTTCTCCTTGCAACCAGGGGGCATAGTAAATGCTGTGGGGAAACATGTTCTGTAAACATGGTTTCCCCTTAGTGCAGCACTGTCATCTCCATTACGTCGCACAATTGCAAGGTGCCGGGCGTCAGGATGGGATTGTTCATGACATCATCCATTCACTGACCACACAAACCTGACACCATCAAATGTGGGGTTTTTTGCATGGTGCCTCCAGCTCTCACATGAAGTGTATGTGGGCTTTCACATCACCTCTGAAAATAAAGCACAGAAATTAATCAAGGTGGGAAGAGGTGCGGTGGGGTGGGGCTGTGGGGGAAGGGGTGGAGTAAGGGCGGGGCAGCGCCTGGGGCTGAGCAGAGGTTGAGCAACCCTGGGGAAAATTAGAAGCTGGCTTGAGGTCCACAAAAAAATTTAAAACAAAATGGGGGTCCTTGGGCTGCTAAAGTTTGAGAACCGCTGTTGTAATCCATTATTCTGAACAGCATCTAGTGCAATATTTATTATCTTGGCTTCAAGTTACGTCCCAAAACCAATGAGCAGCATATTCAAGAATGATCCTACTATTTTCATAACATAGTTACAGGAAACATGGAGTGAATTACGCTGCAGGCTGAAATAGGAAAACTATACTGGCTGGCAGGTCTGTTGGATAGCTCAGGCACTCCAAGCTAAGCTTTCCAGATGCAGAGACATGAAAGAGTTACAAATAAAAGGGTCACAGGTCAAATGTGACATGTGACTCCTGTAAATGCTACCAAAGCAAATGTACTACGTCTATAGCTTGAAAGTAGGGGAAAGGTCAAAGCAAAGAGCTGAACGGCCATGCTGTCTCAATAGCGGCCAAGTAGAAATGAACCTGAGAACAGGGAAGGCTGTGTCTTAACAAAAGGGGAGGTGGTTTTGAATGATAACTGGCAGGCTTTGGAAGTGAAGTCAGCAGGCTCGGTGTTCTCAGCCCTGCAAATACGTGCTGTACGTTCTATGAGGTGTTGTCTTGAAAAACGGGTCAAACATACAGCCCAGCGTCTGGATACTTAATGTAAACATAAAACGGGATACATTCTGCCTCTGCTGGGGCGGGAGTAATTTAACTCCTGCAGCACTGGGACTCGAGTGACATGAACAAAACAGGAACTTAATGTTTCCACCACCACTACTTAAAAAGGGGGGTTGGTTTCAAAAGGCCTGTTTGTTCTATCAGATTGCAGGGGTATTATTTCTGATGCAATGTAACTACTATACGCCTACCTGACGTCACCCAGGGATGGGTGCCAGAGCAGAGATTTCCTGCTGTTTAGAAACTGGAACTGCAGGCTTTTGTGGCTGATACACTAGGCCAGGGGTGGCCAACCTGTGGCTCCGGAGCCACATGCCGCTCTTCAGAAGTTAATATGCGGCTCCTTGTACAGGCACCGACTCCGGGGCTGGAGCTACGTGCCCCAACTTTCCAATGTGCCGGGGGGAGGGGGGGGAGGCTGCTCACTGCTCAACCCCTGGTTCTGCTACAGGCTCTGCCCCACTCCATCCCTTCCTGCCCCCTCCCCATAGCCTGCGGTGCCCTCGCTTTTCCCCCCCTCACCCCCAGAGCCTCCTGCACACCACAAAACAGATGATGAGGAGGGAAGGGAAGGCACTGATTGGCAGTGCTGCTGGTGGATGGGAGGCACTGGGAGTGGGGGGGAGCTGATGAGGGGGCTGCTGACATATTACTGTGGCTCTTTGGCAATGTACATTGGTAAATTCTGGCTCCTTCTCAGGCTCAGGTTGGCCACCCCTGCACTAGGCGGTCTCTCTCCCCTACAAAAATGGTGAGTCTTGGCCCCCACCATTACATGCCTCCCATTCAGCGAATGATCTAATTCGCAGCAGAGCACAAACTGATCCCAGGCTGAGGTTTGGAATAGCTCATATGCCATTGATAGGAACTGAATGGTGGGCACTGGCTGGTACATCTTAGGCCAGTAAACTATTACAAATTGGGCCAGATCATCAGCTGATTTCAGTGGAGCGATGCTGAGGAACAACCCCATTGACTTCAGCATCACTTGCCAATTTACACCAGCTTGGGATCTGGCCCATTTAATTCAGAGGAGCTCTGCCGATTTGGGATCTGGCAAGTAGATTCAGCAGAGAGGCAGCACGTATTAGTGGATTGTGCACGGGACTAGGTACCATGCCCCCTGCCCTTGTCACTGACTCACCGCTGGCCTAGAACAAGTCACTTGAGCCAAAATTTTCAAGCAGAGGGGCCTAAAGATAGCCACCTAAATCCATGTTTATGCACCTGATTTTCTGAAGCATTGAGCACCCAAAGTCAACGGCAGCTGGGGGTGCTCAGCATGTCAAAATCAGGCAATTTATCTAGGTGCCTAAAACATGGATTTAGGACCCCACCTTTGAAAAGTTTAGCCTTCCTCCCATGCAAGAAATACATCTTACTTCCCTCTCACATAGGGCTGTTGCGAAGGCTTGCTTAGGTGATGCTTTTACAGGGCTTTGAAGATATAGAAGTAAACTCTCTTCTGAGTTACTCTCCTTCAGTGCCCTGGAAGTGAACAGAGTTGCACTGGTGTAGTCAGGCTGTACAGTGCTATATAAATGCTAAGAGATTCTCATGGCTATCCCCAAAGGCTGGGAACCACGGTTCTAGAAGAGAAAAGGGAAAGGAGGACTATGTTATAATGCTGCCTTCTGTGATAGGCCCACTCCCCAGACTAACCAGTAACCGGAGTGTGGGATTCTCAGGGAAGGCTGAGTTTGGTCTGGGATGTGGTTTATGTTAAATTAAGTTGGTTTGATTTTACAGGTGCTACAATAAAACCTCTTGGGAGCACGTTGAAGCTTCCTGCAGCTTTTGGCAGTTGTTTGTTTGTTGGGGAGGGGAGTGGAAATTGTGAGGGTTTGGAGGTTTTTTTTGACAGCCTCAAGCACCCACCTTACAAAGTGCCTGACATAGGCAGAGCCCCATTGGTGCCAGTGGGGCTCAATGCACCACACAAATAGACTCCTATGTATGTACATTGCACGGTTGGGATCTAGGGCAAGTACAAAACCTCAGCAGAGTCAATAGTATAGAATTCCTCTAAAAGCCCAATTTTCTGCCATTTTGGCTTTCTTGTGGTCTGTGTTCTTCATAGCAAAATGTGACTGTTCTGTTCTCATTATAAAAATAAAACTCTCAAGCCCAGCAATATGTCCAATATCCTCCTTACTATATGTTGCATGAGATGCTTTCTAATTACTTTGGTATGCAGCCAGGAGAAAAGTGCAATAGCTTGAAAGAGTTCCCAGGAGTGAAAGAAGCGGTTTTCCACCAGTTGGCTTACCCTAGTCACATACCGTTACTTAGGCTGCTTCTCACTCCCCGGTTGTTTTCTTTCCCCTCATTTGTTTGGTTTTAATCAAATCTGTAAGTAAAACCAGTTGATGTTATATAAAAAACTCACTTTCTTTCCTGGCACTTTGTGCTTCTGCCTAATACATAGACATTTGGAAGGGGAAAAAAAAGAAGGAACAACAGAGATAGGCCCAAATTAAAACCCTGGATCCAAACTCTCTGGGACTTTGGAACCAGACTTTGTGGCTTGGACCCATTTCTAGTTAATATCCAGGGTGATAGGAGCTGGGAATTCTTCACAGTTCATGGGGAGTTGGCTCAGCCCTGAAAGCAGGGGAGGAAATGTGTCATATTCTCCAACAGTCAATCCTCTGGCTGAGTAAAGCCATGTTGATGAGCTCTAAAGGGAGACTTCGGCAGTCCTCCTAGGCTGCCTAGAAACTGGGAAGTGAGTTTGGATGCATCTCTACAGCTTAGCCAGGCCACCAGTTTAGTATCTGGGCATTAAAACATAACATCAATAACTATAATTTCAGTGCTCTGATTTAAACCTACAAATTCAGGTAAATTCAGAGCTAAACTAAGACCACCGCCCTTCCTGCAAATCCTTTCACTGTCACTTTTTCTGCATCATGTTCAAGCTCACCATTCTCATCTTCCCGGCACCGCCACCACCCCTGTTTTGTCCTTCAGCCCATTTCCTCCAGCTCTTACTCCTTATGCTCAGACTCTCTCCTGACTGCTCTGTTTGTCTCTCTCTTTGACTCCCAGCCTTTCGTCTTCTTTAGTACCCCGCACTATGTTTGGAACAACCTCCCGACCATCCCCACCTCCTATGCAATACTGCCCTGAAACCACATTTGGCCGAGCTGCTCTCTCTCTCTCTCGTGCATGCTGGGTCTTGGGTTTGGTTTTTCTGCACCAATGTAGCTGCACTGGTGCAAGGCTCTTGCATAGTGCTGATGAGCTGCACCGGTATAAAAAGTGCCTTATGCCAGAGTAATGCATCTACTAAAAGTCTGCACCAAGTCAGCTGCACGCATGTAGCTGAAAAAGCCCCAATGTAGACAAGGGGTAACATTTCAAAAGCACCTAACCTTAATTCTGCCATTGCCTAATTTTTGGAGTGCTTGATGTTGCAACCTTAATAGGTCACTTGTAACATAACTGTTTGTGTATCGAGCTATGGCCACACAACATTCTGCAGTTGTAGTGCACTGTACTGTACTTCCTCTGCCCCCTAGAACTTCTTATCTAGAGGCACAACCAGGTCCAATACAAACACAGAGATTGGTGTGCTCATTGTAGGCGGAAGACATCATGAAACAGTTGAGCTAGCTGTGTTCCGATTGAGACTCGGGAATCTGAGGTTCCATTCCAAGCTCTAGAGGGGCATGTGCCCTACGGCTCAGATTCTTTGCCTCTTCCACCCAAGCTTGACCACTTCTGCCCCATCCCTTCCAACCTGTCCCCATTCCAGTCCTGTCTCCCCCCAGTCCCTGGTTCCTCATCCCAGTTGCATTCTCTTTGCTTACTTGTCCCAATCTCCACTCCTCAAGCTTTGCAGCCCAGTCCCACTATCCTGGCCCAGCCACTCTCATTTCCCCGTACCATGAGTCCTTGTCCGCAGTCTTCTTACCCAGCCACTCCCAACGGCTCTCTCCCCTGGTCACTCAGAAGTGACCACATCCTGAGAAACAACGGTTTTGCCCATCTCCTCTGAGTGGGGTGTAGTTTTCGAAGCAGTGGAAAGTTACCAAACACAGAACAAAGAAAGCAGCCAAAGGACCAAGAGGGGTTTAACTAAGGAAGCACAGGAACAGAGGACTGTAGCTAGAGGGCATGGTGTCCCTCCCTGATGGACTGAGAGGGGACCGCGACCACCCCCTGGTGGGCAGAACCAGGCTATCTGCAACCCCCGTGCAGAGGGGCGGGACAGGAACTGGAACTATAAAAGGCTGGCCTTTCAGCTCAGTTGGAGTAGAGCTGTCTCTACTCCAACTGAGTAGTGTCATCTCCCCCTCGTTGCTGGGTCCGGACCTGACAAAGGCTGCTATGCTGCCAGAAACCCGGAGGGACTGCCGGAGCTGCCAGACACCGGGGACACCGAGGAGCTGTTGGGGCTGCCACTCACGGTTTATCCCAGCGAGACCGATGACAAGCCAGGTACCCCTGGACTGGGAGGATAGGACGGAGCCCAGGGAAGCTGAATAGGGTTCAGCTGTGTTACTCACTGCAAACTGGCAGCGTGTTGGGGACAGATTTCCCTGCTGACCCAGTGGCAGGTCTGCCACTGTTAGGGCCCTGGGCTGGGACACAGTGGAGCGGTGGGCCTGTGAACCCTACCCCCTCCTGCCACCCCACCATCAGGAGTGGCAGCCTCCCCACCTTTAGGCCAGGCGGCCTGCATTGCTTTGATGCCCGCCTGAGCTAGGACACCAGATGGTTTAGCTGGCTCTCCCACCAGAGACTGCCTACTGCTCTGCCTGCCTGCAAGCCAGAGCCATTAACTGATTACGCTCCCGCCCCGATTGAGGGAGTGGTACCTAGACTTGTTGCTGCCCTGCCCGACTGTGGGCCAGAAGCATTAAGTGTGCTGTCTTGCTCCGGCTGAGAGCTGGGGCTAGGGTGACCAGACAGCAAATGTGAAAAATTGGGACAGGGGGTTGGGGGTAATAGGAGTCTATATAAGAAAAAGACCCAAAAATTGGGACTGTCCCTATAAAATCAGGACATCTGGTCACCCTAGCTGGGGCTCTCAGACCCAATTGTTGCCTGGCCTGCAGGCTTGGACCTATTGATCATTCACTGTCAGCTAATTCCCCCCGTGAAGAGAGTCACGCTAGGAGCATTGCAGTGAGAAGGTGTGGCCTTCCTCTCTGACGGACAGGGAGAGGACCGTGACTGTCTTACAAGGACGGCAAGCAGAGCTTGAGCTAGTGCTTGTATGTCTAGCCGTGTTGGGAAGCACACCCCCAGCTGCAGCAGAGAGAGCCTGGGAGAGGGGGAGTCTAAAGGGACCATCTAAGCAACTGGATAGTGGGCTCCAGGTGGGGTGCGCAACATGTCTGTCCCCCAAGAGTGTGCCTAGGAACCCCCAAGACTGGGGCAGTGGCCAGCTGCTGTTCAGACTCTGACGACTTACAGCATCCAGGGACCAAGGCTTGGGTCCCCCCTCACAGCAGTCTGCTAAGCAACCTGCAGGAGACACCCAACCACCTCTCCGACATGGGTCAGTGGAAGAGCTTGGCTCACAGATGAACACAGGGTCACGATAAGACCGGCTGCACTGTAACTCCCATGAGGCACTGCAGCCGTTCAAGTGAATGCAGATGAGTGTCAAACTGAGCCAAAATAAAGCGGCCCAACGGTTCAGCAATGTCTCCCCGGCACAAAACATTCACTGCTTGAACTTTTTGCCCTGATTCAGGTTGAAAACAAACATTGAAATTCCAGTTTTCAAGCCTCTCTTGTAATAAACAATTGCATTTGGCTTTGGTACATTGCCCTATCATAAACGTATTTCAATAGTGCCAAGATTTCACCAGAATACCCTTTGTGGCATGCACCCTACACCTTTCATACATGTAATTAAACTGGCGCCCTCTCTGTCTCTTTCTCATTTTTTATATGGGATACTAATGCTGCATTGTATCGATCACGTCACTGTCATCCACTGATACGAGCAGTACGCATGTAAGGTTTGGGACTCTACCAAGATCAAAAGTCCATGAGAACAGGCCCAAACTTCTGCTTTTGGAAGCCGTTCCACCCACTCCCTGCTGTGGCCTCACCTACCATGCCCTCCTGAACTTGCTCACCCCTGACCCATTCCCTCACCATTAGGCCTCTATCTTCCTTCCTCTGGGTCTTCTTGGGAACTAGCTCCTGCAATGTCTCCCCTCCCCTCCCCCAGCACCAGGAAGCAGAGACCCTTGCAAGGGTTTCTGGGATTCATTGTGCAGAAGGCAGCAGCAGAGGCTGAAGAAGGGGAATGGCACAGCTCACTCATAGGGCCGAGTGCTTGTGGGACTCTTGCCAGCTCTCTCTCTCTCCCCCCCCCCCCACCTAAAGTCTCCTTAGGGAAGGAGAAGCCTTACCTGGTAACCCTAAGAAGATGGCTGTGGGAGAAATGGCCAATGAAAATCCTAGGACTAAGGGGAGACGTTGGAGATCTTAATGCATACCCTGAAGAGATTTAGGGCCGAATGAGTGGTGGGGCCAGGCCCTAAACAGTCCTGACCATTATTTATATTGCAGGACTATGCTGGGCCTGAAGTACCAGGTCCATTAGCTCCTCACTGTCTCTGTGCCAGTCTCTGAAACACTTGCTCCTGCCTGTTCTGAAAAGCTTTATCTATGCAGCCAGTTCTCCAGGCACCAGCATCTCTTCCATCCATCATCCCCCTCCTCCTTCTCATTTGCATTTGTAAATATAGGTTGCACATTTCTCCTAACAACCTGAATAAATATAGTGTGCACGGGCTGGGCTCAGTACAACTAGACACATACGTCATAGTCAGGGACTTCCTAAAGCTGCACTGCTCTGCAGATAAGAGGTTTGCCTGCTTGACCCCTCTCTGACATGCCCGTGGATTAACATGCATGTGCAAGAGACACCCTCTCGGCCAACACTGGGGATGGAATCAGAGACCTCTACAGCTAAAGGCACAACTTGCTTGAGGTTAAGCTAAAGATCTGGGCTCTACAGCTAGGAGTTGTAATTGACTCATCATCTCCTCTGTGCATCAGGCACAATGAGTCACACATGGATGTAAACATGATCCAGTATGCCCTTGGGAACATGGCATCTATATAGAATCATAGAAGAGTTGGGTTGGAAGAGACCTCAGGAGGTCATCTAGTCCAATCTCCTGCACAAAGCAGGACCAACCAACCCCAACTAAATCATCCCATACAGCTCATCTGTGCCTTCCCTTGCATGAACGCTCCCATATCTTCTGGGAGTGCCTAGGGCCAGCCTTTGAAAAAGCTGGCCAGAACTGAGTGACATTGCAAGAGAGGGGTGAGGGATAAACAACCCTTTGCCTCGAAAAGGAGCTGAGAGAAAAAAAAAAACAGCAACACAGAGACCATTATTGTGTCTTATTTATCCATCACTGGGCACTCTGCAGTGCCGAAGAGACGCATTCCCTGCCCTGAAGAGTTTGGAGTCTGGGTTTAGACAGAACCTCGTAAGTGACAACTGATGAAGGAAGAGCAAGAGCTGCAGTTAAGATCATAGGATTGTTTGTTTACCAATGTGTCTCTCTTGCTGGCAAAGACGGGGTTGAGGGAGTGGCCCTTGCAGTGAGCACTGGAGTTGATCCAGGGCAGGAAATCAAACCGGTAGGTTTGAGAGAAAGCAAGAGCGCTCATCAGAATACAGGTCAAAGTCCCCAAGCATTTGGGGGGGGCGGGGGGAGGCAAGCCAGCAGTGAAGGAGGAAGGACGGGGAGCAGGGAGGAGCTGGGTAGTGGCAGACAACAGCAATGCTAGGAGACAGGAGCAGTGACAGCAGGTAGCTTCAAGAAGATAATTAAATACACACAAGAGACTCATCATAACTGGTTATTAGATCACTTGAGTTTTTCCTTTCACCAGATCTAAGAGTCGGATCTCTGCAGTCAAAGCAGCAGAACGAATAAAGGGAACAAAGAGCCTGCATGAGAAGAGGGTGACTGGGGATAAAGCAAGGGAAGAAAACCACATTGCAGCTATGTCACACAGCCTCTCACTCCAACTTGTGGCCAAACAACACTGAATCATCAGCTTTCAACCCTAACAACGGGCAACCAGCCAGTCCATTCATGCCATCCCACAACCCACAGGAGAACACGCACCTTCTGCATGATCAGGCAGGGTGGCAGCCAACAGCTAACTGGGCCACCTGACCCTCCCCGCAAAGCACAACAAGTACAGCCTAATGCCGGGAAAGCAGAAACAGCTCAAGCCCAGAGCCAACTCTGAATTTGCACAAAGCTCAGAAGTGTTTGGCTGAAATCACAATACATGAAACGCATTCGGCTCTTTAAATCACTCCGAACAAGGAGCCGTGCTAGAGGGTGTTTCTCCCAGGGGAGCTCCAAGGGATGAAAGCGTATTGACTCAGGCCCCTCTTTGCACATTGTCAACAGCCAGCTGCTTAGAAGCAAAGCTGAACAGCAGAAACACAGAGGGAGATGTCCCACAGAGGAAAATAAACCAAGCACCTGATAAAGCTGGTGATACGAGGGCTAAGGTAAAAGGCAAGAGCTTTTCAGCATTTGTTCTCATTGCTGTTTTAATTATTTACTTTTGGTCTTGGGGCACTGACCTTACCTTGGTCATGGCAGGGGCTTTTGGAACAGCATGTCTAAATCAGTCCTCCTTCCCCATGGCTGATATGTACATTTCTTGTGACTTGTACGGAATGTGAACAACAGTGGAAGTGGGGTCAAATAGTTTGAGCAGGGGGCTGGGAATCAGGGCACCTGGGTTCTACGCCCAACTCTGTCAGTTGCTCACTGTCACGTCTATCCAATAATCCAGTCCTTTGTAAAGAGCTTTGAGACAGTGGCGTAGCTAGGAGCGGAAATTTGGGTGGGCCCCGACTTTCAGGTGGACGGGCAATGACAGACTCTGCTAGCTCAGCTTCTCCCCCGCTGCCACGCCCTCTGCCTAGCCCTGGTGCCCCTGGACACAGGGCTTCACCTACCAAGCTGGGCACACACATGGGGCAGTGCAGAAAATGGCAAGGCAGAGCTGCCAGAGCATAGCTTTCTGAAGGGCGGGTGCATAGCTCCCTCCTGGATTTCAGCTGCCCAAGTGATGCTAAGCTGCAGTCTACCCAGGCCCACCTGAGGCTATACCCCTGCTTTGAGAACTTTGGAGTTAAGACATCACCAAACCTGTTAGCACAAAGAATTACACTGCTCTACAGCCAAAATGCTTCTGAAATAAATGTAGTCAAACTTTACTAATTCTGGGTCACTGAGAACGAAAATGATGCTTAAAATTGTTGATTGGCTCTAGTTTTCAAGATATGCTATTGGGTCAGTATATACGACCCTTGACTTGGGAATGGTGGAGGATAATGAGTTATAAAGGGAAGGGATCTCCATTTAAACCAGAAATGACTAAAATACATCTTTGACTGGATCTATGAATAAATCTATGACTGGGTTTGGACAATACTTGCTTTTTAGGCAAAACAATGAATGATGCAATCTGAAGCTGGTATTGCGTCATACAGGATATGAATTACATCATGTTATTCCTAGAAGTCATGGATGATGCAATCATAACGAAGCTTACATCACTCTGCTGAACAAATTGCCCTATATCAGCTCTAGAAATCATACAGTGTCGTGCTCTCTTATTTGTCAGTGTTTGATTTTGCAAAAGGACACATTTCTGTTTAGCCAAAGTGTGCAGAGATGCCTTGTACTTGTGTGAACAGTGCAGATCACCACAAACATAGCAGAAGTTAAGTGACTTTTGCATCACAAAAGCGCAGTATAACCACTATGGTTAAGAAAGCCTATCACCTTTATTTTGGCTGCAAAATTGGAGATCAGGACAAGAGGTAGGCCCCACACATATGCTGCAACACTTGTGCAACAAATCTTCGCCAGTGGTTGAACAGGAAAAGGAAATTATGCCTTTTGCAGTGCCAATGATTTGGAAAGAGCCAACAGATCATACCAGCAATTGTTACTTCTGCATGGTGCCTCCAGTTGGGAAAGGTGTGTCAAAGAAGAAAAAGTGGACTGTGCATTATCCAAACATTCCATCAGCTATACGCCCAGTACCCCACGGAGAAGGACTGCCGGTTCCTGATGCACCAGAATCACTCTCACTTGAGTCAGACGAGAAAGAGGAAGAGGATGAAACTTCTGGTCCTGAACCATCAACGTCACAGGACCCACATTTTCTCCCATCCTCCTCCTCTGAACCACACCTCATAACACAAGGTGAACTGAATGACCTTGTCAGGGATTTGGAACAACCCAAGAGTAAGGCAGAGCTGTTGGGCTCCAGACCACAGCAGTGGAATCTCCTGGCAGGTGATGTTAGGGTTTCCATGTTCCATGACTGTCAAAAGGATCTTGTCCCATTCTTCTTCATGGAAGGTGATCTTGTAGCCTGCAACAACATCGATGGTGTGATGGCAGCCCTCAACATCATTCACAATCCAGATGAGTGGAGACTGTTCATTGATTCATCCAAGACGAGTCTTAAAGCTGTTTTACTGCATAATGGCAATGTTTTGCCATCAATTCCAGTTGGTCATGCAGTCCATATGAAGGAAACCTATGACAACATGAAACAACTTTTGAGGTGCATAAACTATGACCAACATCAGTGGCAGCTTTGTGGCGATTTGAAGGTTGTTGCTCTCTTGCTTGGTCTGCAGACTGGATACACAAAGTACTGCTGTTTTCTCTGCAAATGGGATAGTCGTGCAAGAGATTCCCACTACATCAAGAAAGACTGGCCACTCCGACAGTCATTGGAGCCTGGGAGGAAAAGTGTTCAGCATCCACCACTTGTTGAATCAAGGAAGATTTTGTTACCACCCTTACACATCAAGCTGGGTCTGATGAAGAACTTTGTCAAGGCCATTGACAAAACACAAGCAGCTTTCAAGTACCTCCGTGGAAAATTTCCCAGGTTAAGTGAAGCTAAGATAAAGGAAGGTGTCTTTGTTGGTCCTCAGATTCGTGAACTTCTTCGAGATGATGCATTTGACCATGCACTGTGTGGCAAGGAAAAGACGGCATGGAAAGCCTTCCAGTTAGTGGCAATAAATTTTCTTGGAAACAACAAGGCAGACAACTACAGGTTGTTGGTGGAAAACCTCCTCAAGGCATACAAAAGCCTTGGTTGCAACATGTCACTAAAGATACATTTTTTGCACTCTCATCTAGATTTTTTTCACCGAACTGCGGAGCAGTGAGTGACAAGCACGGCGAGCGATTTCACCAGGACATTGCAACAATGGAGAAACGCTATCAGGGCAAATGGAGCCCATCAATGCTTGCAGACTATTGCTGGACAGTGACAAGAGATGCTCCATTTAATGAATACAAGAGACAAGCCAAGAAGCGCTGAGTAGACACTGAATAGGACTAAACTATGTACATAATAGGTTTTTGCCTTTTGTTTCATAATAAATTTTATTTATATAACCCTTTTGCTGATTTTTAAAGTGTTACATAAACAGGACAGGTGAAATATTATCATGTAAAGCAACCATAAACACATGAAAAGACCTAGGTTTACAATTTATGATTAAAACTCTATCTACACAATATACATAGACATAAAATGTAAAAACTTAAATATCTTAGAAACAGTAGCCAGTTGTTTTAATTGTCATATTTGAATTCAGCACATCAAAATACATAATAAATAGTACACTTTATCTCTGAA
This sequence comes from Malaclemys terrapin pileata, assembly GCF_027887155.1. Taxonomy (NCBI): domain Eukaryota; kingdom Metazoa; phylum Chordata; order Testudines; family Emydidae; genus Malaclemys; species Malaclemys terrapin. The sequence continues at coordinate 177,809,187 of NC_071507.1, read as the reverse complement.
GCAGACGACTTCTCAAAAAGTGTAGACCAGTGTTATTACAGTGTCTTTGAAGGTAAGCTAAGCCATGGAGAGCCTAGAGACCTGCCTGGCCCCAGGAGTGATCTACTGGACTTTATTTATTACTGTTTGCAAGGTCCATGCAGTTCTTTTTTTTAAATAGAGAGTAAAATTAAAGGTAGCATATTGCTGGGAGAATCCCAACAATATCCTTGTCTGGGGCCGGCCTTTCGAGCCAGAGCCCAAGGTAGTACTCCTAGCTCTGTGCTGACAAACAGGTGAGCCACCCAATTCTTGGGCACAAACTCTCCCCCATCTCCTCCTTGCCCCCACCCCAAGAGGTGACCACAATCCAAGGGCTCAAGTAACTCTCCTGGGTAGCTGTGGCTGGAGATATGTATGGGCTTCATCAGTCTCTCTTCTGAGCACTCCCTTTGTCTCCATCCCTTCCAGACTTGCACCTTCTTTCCCACCACCCACCTACTTGGAACAACCTCCCAGGGAATGCACACGCAGTCCCACTACTCTCCTCGCTCAGGTGCTTGAACACCTACCTTTTCCATGGAGCGGTCGAGCTGGAGGGACTGGGACCACCCTGCACTTCCTAGTGTAGCACTCGGGTTTGCATGGAGTTCTCTTGCCTTTATACATTTGGGGCTAGAATTACTACTGGCACAAGTGGATGCAACTCTGTTGAAACGACTGGAGTCGGATCCCTCGGCCAACTTGGCTCATTGTGCCAGACTGGTAGCTCCTGGGGCAGCTAACTGTTGGGCACACGGTGTTGCACCCCGCACCCCCACCTGTGCTGACAGTGCTACAGAGTCAGTCATAGACCATGCATGACACCTGCTATTCAAAGCCAGCACTGGCTTTCAGGTGCAAATCAAGCTGCATGAGCCCCATGTGATTTGGGTCCTGGATTCCTTTCAGATTGCCTTTCCCTTCTGTAACATCATGGCTGTTGAGATCAGCTAGGTGTGAACTCCAATTCAGTCTCAGTGCAGGACCCTATACGCTATAGTTGTTGTTTTTTCCCCCCTTCTTCAACATGTTGGTCAAACAGAAGACTAAGTTCATTGACCTACAGGGCAGAGCACAGCTCATCTGTTGATTCAGGCGATTGCCCGGAAAGATTGAGGATAGAGGAGGAGTAGTGGAGTTCAGTAGAGTGGACATTGGGCACCGGATTGTTTTCTTTGGTATATTTGTACACACACCCAGAGACTGTGTGATGGGCATATTTTATATATTGCAAAATAAATCAAGCTTAATCTGCTGAGCATGCCATCAATTCACAAACCGTGTGCACAGGCAAAGAAATCAATCGGACAATGGAAATATAGCCCCGTACAAACAAGAAACCAACAAAAAACACTGAAGGCAAATATTTAAATTACCAAAAATAAAATTTAAAAAGACCTGAAATACCTTTCACTGCACCATAAGTGATGCATCTAACGACCAGGCCAGGGAAAGAGCGGTCACTGTGACCTTTCTGCCAGGAACCTGACAGCCTCTGGGGCAGATTTAGAATTCAGATTTCAAGTTTAAAAAAAAAAATAGATTGAAGTCAAAGCAGCAGCCACCCCTCTGTTATAAAGCTCAAGCTTGTCCCTGCCAGCAGGTAGGGGATCTTGGGGGACAACTACTGCACTGGTGGGGTGTAAAATAAACTTTATTAAGAAAATGCAAAAACAGGGAAAATTCAATAGTGAGGGGTATGGGGTTTGTTAAGGTAGACAATTGGGAAGGGGTTTCTTTTAGTAAATAGGATAAGGGGTTTCAATGGTGGGGTACAATACAGTTGGTAACACATTTATACTTCAGTGTTAATTGAACAGGTAGCTAACAATTTCTGTGTAAAGAGTGTGTCACAGCAGCATATAATCAACTAACAGTTATGGGTAAAATGTGTTAACTAACCAACAACTTTAGGTAAAAAAATGTGTCACAGTGGTGTAAATGTAAAATGTGAGGTGTGTTAGAGAGAAAAGGAGTAACCAATGGGGTTTTATGCTAGACTTCAGTAATACAATTGAGGTTTGGCAGCAGTGGGAACGGGGTGAGCACTTGGGGGAAGGGATTAAAAGAGAGAGAGAGAGAGAGAGAAAGTGGTAGAGAAGTGAGGTTGCGGGATGGGGGAAGAGGAGCCCGTGGTGGAGCAGAGGCCAAAAGCAGAGGGAGATTTAAACTCAGGGAGAGACAGAGAGCAGACAGGCTGCAAGTTTAAACAGCAGAGACAATTATACAGAACACAGTAAAATCTTATCTTTGATTTAACTTAACCAAGACTACACAAATTAGCAAGTAACAAAACACAATGCAACAATTCTTTAAGCCTAACTTACAGAGTACAATGCAAGCAATTTCCTAAACCTAACTTAACCACAGCTATGCAAAATGAAATTACAACTTATCTAGACTAAAAGCTAAATCTAACCCAATGGGTGCACCTTATACCAAGGGTAGTTCCAGAGGGCAGACTGGTGTGTGCCCAGGATACAGCTCCAAGGGGGGGGGGGATTAACTAGTGGTGGCTGCAGCAGTGGGGTGGCTGCAAGCCGGCAGCCCAGGATACAGTCCAGGAAGGCACAGGCTTATTTCTAGCAGCAAAGGCGCTGCGGAGCAAGAAATAGATTACAGATACAGACCAAGGAGTTAACTTGGGTCTGTCTGCTGGGGAAAGAAAGCCAGCAGGTAAAACAGGGGGAGTGTGCAAGAGATTTTTCCTTTCCAATCCCCAAAGCAGCAGCAGGAACAGCAGTTTCAGCATCAGAGGACACAGAGAGGACTCGATTCGCTTACAATAACCAGGAGATCTCCAGGCACAAATTCGTTGTTCGTGGGAGGGGAGTTTAAAAACGGGGGTATGCTCAAAAACAAACGAGAGCGGGGATCGGGCCCCCCAAAGACCCCTAGCTGATCAGACCAGGTGGCAAAGCAAGGACCTTCTCCGGGGGTCTGATCAGAAAATGTCTGTTTTTAAGGGCAAATTCAGGGAGTTTCCCGCCAGTAACTTTGATTGGTTCCCCTTAATCCAGGGGAGGAGAGAAGGCAAGGAAACTGCAGGTAGGCACAGGACACGTCTGGGCAAGTTCCGAGTCACAGGTATGACTCATATGCTCAGCTATGTGGCCACTTTAGGTCTCGCATACCTGGGCAGAGCACCCTACACCGAGCCGGGTCTGAACAAAGAAGCTAGACACAGGAGCGAAAAGCCCCCCTCTCTGAGCAGAGCAATGGCTCCAGTCAGTCTGCACAAGCCATTTCCATGAGCAGGGCCAGGCTGTGACTTTGGTTAGTTCCATGGCGGGGGGGGGGGGGGGGGGGGGCACTCAGCACAAACAGAGCTCACCTCTCCAAGAGGTAACTCAGAGCCTGCTGTAGGTGGACTGATTGAAAAGTACATGTTCTGAATCTCTAGGAGGTGATTTACCTTCACATCAACTCCATCAGGCCTCTCCTTTGCACAGAAGAGGATTAGCCTAGGGTTACCATATTTCAGCGAGCAAAAAAGAGGACGGGAGAAGCCCCGCCCTAGCCTCGCCCCTGCCCCTCCCACTTCCCACCCCCCCTGACCTCCCAACCCTCCCCCCGTTCCTTGTCCCCTGACTACCCCCTCCTGGGACCCCTGCCCCTAACTGCCCCCCAGGACTATCTAAGCCTCCCTGCCTCTTGTCCCCTGACTGCCCCAACCTTTATCCACACCCCCACCCCCAGACAGACCCCTGGGACTCCCACGCCCCATCCAACCACTCCCCACCCCCTGACAGCCCCCCCCAGAACTCCCAACCCATCTAAACCCCTCTGCTCCCTGTCCCGACTGCTCCGATCCCTCTCCCCACTCCTGCCCCCTGACAGCTCCCCCCCAGAACTCCCAACCCATCTAAACCCCTCTGCTCCCTGTCCCCTGACTGCTCCGATCCCTCTCCGCACTCCTGCCCCCTGACAGCCCCCCCCAGAACTCCCAACCCATCTAAACCCCTCTGCTCCCTGTCCCCTGACTGCTCCGATCCCTCTCCCCACTCCTGCCCCCTGACAGCTCCCCCCCAGAACTCCCAGCCCCCTACCCCCCACTCCTTGTCCCCTGACTGCCCCCTCCTGGGACCCCTGCTCCTAACTTCCCTCCAGAACCCCACCCCCTACCTAAGACTCCCTGTTCCTTGTCCCCTAACTGCCCCCTCCTAAGACCCCCCCCAACTGCCCACCAGGACCCTACCCCCTACCTGTACCCTGACTGCCCAAAACTTTCTCCACTCCCCCCAAAAAGCCCCCCCCGTTTCTTGACTGCCCCCTCCAGAACCTCCCTGCCCCTTCTCCTGCCCCCCTTACCCTGCTGCTCAGAACAGGGTGTTGGGCTCTGTGCGAGCCGGACACGTGGCGAAGCTCCCCAGCACAACAAAACCCGGTCCCTGGCCCTGCACAACAAAACCCGGTCCCTGGCCCGGACCGGGTTGCAGGGGAGAGCTGCCCTTGTATCAGCACAAAGTGCTCTCGCTCCCGTTTTGCTACGCTGCATGGCAGTAACCGCTCCCAGTTGCAAAAGGGGAGGGCTGCACTTTGTGCTGAGACACTTGCTCAGAATGCAGGGCGGAGCTCCTCTCCAGCTGCTCCGGAGTCCAGCCCGGGACTTTCCTGCAGCCCTCCCAGCCGCTCCGGGGGAGGGGGGAAATCCCGGACATTGTGAGTGCTTTACAAATTCCCCCCGGACGCTATTTTTAGCACAAAAAGGAGGACATGTCCGGGTAAATCCGGACGAATGGTAACCCTAGATTAACCCCACAACCAAACTTTTTTTTCCCATTAGAGAGAGAGTGCGAATAAACTGCCAGACTGACATCTTTGGAGAATGAAATGACAAAAAGAGCACAGGCAATAGCAGTGCCAGCTTTTCCACAACAATCTCACAAGAGCTGCTTTGTTAACAGTTCCAACTGTGGTTGGTTGGTTTGGGTTTTTTTAAAATGGGTCCTGTCAAGGCTGTATCCCCACTTTGAACTTTAGGGTACAAATGTAGGGGCCTGCATGAAAACTTCTAAGCTTAACTACCAGCTTAGCTCTGGTCTGCTGCCACCATCCCAAGGTTAATTTCCTTCCCTGGGTAGCCTTGAGAGACCTTCACCAATTCCCTGGTGAATACAGATCCAAACCCCTTGGATCTTAAAACAAGGAGAAATTAACCATCCCCCCTCCTTCCTTCCACCAACTCCTGGTGAACACAGATCCAACCCCCTTGGATCTAAAACAAGGAGAAATTAACCATTCCCCTCCTTCCTCTCACCAACTCCTGGTGAATCAAGATCCAAACCCCTTGGATCTTAGAACAAGGAAAAATCAATCAGGTTCTGAAAAAGAAGGCTTTTAATTAAAGAAAAAGGTAAAAATCATTTCTGTAAAATCAGTATGGAAATTAACCTTACAGGGTAATCAAACTTAAAGAACTCAGAGGACTCCCCTCTAGTCTTAGGTTCAAAGTACAGCAAACAAAGATAAACACTCTAGTAAAAGGTACATTTATAAGTTGAGAAAACAAAGGAAAACTAACACGCCTTGCCTGGCTATTTACTTACAAGTTTGAAATAGGAGAGACTTGTTTAGAAAGATGTGGAGAACCTGGATTGATGTCTGGTCCCTCTCAGTCCCGAGAACGAACACACTCCCAAACAAAGAACACAAACAAAAGCCTTCCCCCCGTCAAGATTTGAAAGTATCTTGTCCCCTTATTGGTCCTTTGGGTCAGATGCCAGCCAGGTTACCTGAGCTTCTTAACCCTTTACAGGGAAAAGGATTTTGGAGTCTCTGGCCAGGAGGGATTTTATATTATGGTACACAGGACAATTGTTACCCTTCCCTTTATAGTTATGACAGGTCCTGAGATCAAACCTATTTCATGAAGGCCAATGCCAGATGTGGTAAGTTTTGGACACCACCACCTTAGGTTGAATTTGATCTAGCCGCCCTAGATGAAAGGCTCTGCATCCACTAAACTGCTCAGTTCCCCCATCCATAGCAGTTGCAGTCTTCACAGACTGGGCATATCACTGCAGGCAGTGGCACTCTGCCACTGAGCGCTGGCTTGCAATGGAACCAATGCAAATTGCCTCAACCCTGGTGCATGCAGGGTTTCATGACTCTGCATCTCCCAACATGCTTGTGTGTAAACGTACACACACACACTCTCTCTCTCTCTCTCTCTCTCTGTAGGGTCTTACTATGCCCCAGAATGCAGCCGGTCAGGGCCAAGGATGCTGATCCGCTGGCCCTTAAGGAGGGCCAGCTCAGGCTTTTTTGCCGCCCCAAGCAGCGAAGGAAAAAAAACAAACAAACAAACCTGTGCCACTTCATTCCTCGGCAGCGGGTCCTTTGGTCCGAGAGGGACTGAGGGACCCGCCGCCGAAGACCCAGACGTGCCGCCCCTTCCCATTGGCCGCCCCAAGCACCTGCTTTGTTCGCTGGTGTCTGGAGCCGGTCCTGCCCTTAAGGGGGCAGGGATACAAGTGATACAGACATTGCTATAGCGGAGACATTCTGCCAGCTATGCTGCTCCTCCCCAATGGGAGCCCTGTGTGCCCAGGAGCCTCTTTTCCACCAGGAGACGTGCTGAGTTCCAATTCTGCTAAGGCTGTGCTTAGCCTAGTAGCCATGGGAAAGAAGGCTCCTGGCTGTAAAAAAGTAAAATGTCTTCCAAACAAGTAAATAGGTTACAGAGAAAAGTCAGCTGCCTCCCCAAGAGCTACTGCAGCACCAGCAGCATTCCAGCTTCTCTCAAAGCTGCTGTTTGTAGATTAAAAAAAATAGTAATTTTGCAAGGCCCACCCGCTACTACACAGAGAAACAGGAGCATTCTTTACAAATAGCCTTCACTGCAGCAGCACTGGGAGGAAACACACACAGCAAGGTAATTCTGAATCCACAGTTGCAGACAAGAGCTGGAGACACTGCTGGAGTCCAATAGAAGGAGAGGCGCATTTGGCGGAGTGGCAGTGGGTTCTAGAGCCTTTTGCCTGTGCGCTTACCTTGTCTGAAACAAGCACTGAGCAGGTTTGTATTGACCACAGCAGATTGTGATAGGAGCCTGCTGCTCACCAGAGACAGGTCAGCTGCTCATGTCACAAAAGCCAAATCCCCCCCACCGGCACCTTCATTAGTAGAATCAGCCGAGTCACTATAGGCTGAGAAGTGTGGCAGGTCAAGGTGGGGGAGCTTGTGCTGCCATCCCCCCTACTGTACCTCCTCTGTGGCTAAGCAGAGATCTTCACGCTCCAGCCCACAGTCTGGCACTTTTCACTAGCACTAAAATAAATCAAATAAACCCCACCGCCCTGCAAAAAAAACCCTTGAGTTTAATTCCCCCCCGGACAAGATAAGGAAGGATCCACTCATTCAGCTACTTACCTGTAGTTCTACACTGGCTTCTGTCAGCTCCCTTAGGAAAGCCCATGGTACCCAGTTCCAGCTAAAAGCAGGGAGAGGCGGATCCCTTGAGAACTGGCATATTGCCTTCGGGGACAGGCTGAGAGTTTAGAAAATGCTTTCTATAGGACAAGAGGTCTACTGAAAGAACAACTTCCGAACTGTTTTTAAACCTCTCAATCAATTAAAGAACTAGAATACTAGCGACAGCAGAACTCCACAGTCATTAGATTACAAGAACAATGGGTGAAATCCTGACTCTATTGAAACCAATGGGAGTTTTGCCGTTAATTTCAGTGGAACCGCCCAATGATCCTTTACCTTAATAACTGTCAAAATATGCACGCGTACGCGCACACACACATACACTCTCTCAAGTGATCTATTTGGCTTGAAACCAATTAATATTAACACTGTTTTGGTGTTTGTTATGAGGAGATAAAAACAAAGCAAAGGGTGTCTCTGTTGGTTGATATTTGTAAGGGAAATGAGGAGGCAAGGTTGTTTGTTTGTTTTGTTTTAAAATTGCAGAAGGGAGGCTAAAGTTTGTTAATTACATGAGAGAGTCGGAATTAGAAATGGACATATAAAATTTAATAGCTTTGGTTTAAAATGCATCTTCAATTATACAATTAAAAAAACAGTAGGCAAGACCAAAAACTCCAGTTTGATAAAGCATACAACGTTGCTATTATTATAAGACCCGTTTCCCAGAGTATTTTATAGTGGAAAACAATCCCTAATTTAAGTCACATACTTCATTAAGATAACAGTAATAAGAAATAACATTCATATCAAGTCTACATCTACAAATGATCTAAATCTACTTCCCTAGCCCTAGACGGATTCTGTAATAAAACTTCCACTTCCAATAAAAATGAATATAAATTTGTATTTCTATGTGAGTGTACAAGAATTCCCTTGCCACGGTAACATTTCCCCCCTGAATTCATAAATGGAAGCCCAAATTGCAGTAAATTCAGAGAAACTTGGAGTACAGCAGACTTCGGGTTTTTTTCTTAAAACCAGGATGTGCTTAGGAGAGATTACACGTTGGGTGCAGTCTCATCAATATGCCCACGGCATTACAGGCATGTTTCTCTTTCAGGGTTCAGTCCTACAGGCTGTCTGCAGTCTGCAAAAGCACTGAGCACTCAATGTTTGCTGAACACCTGTACAGAGAGATTTTCACACAGCAAGGAATATGGAGCGCTCAGTAGGTCAGCAGATTGATCACTGAGGAGTAACGGAGGGGAAGCAGGCCTGGTGCGGGAAGAAGGGGGAATAGTCAGAGTAAAGGCTATGACAATGCATAGCAGCAATTTTAAATATTTTTTAATATTAAATATTAAAATATTTAACAGTGTTTCAGTCACAGGCAGCCACTGCTCAGTTTCTCTTCTCACAGATATAGGCTTGATGCTTCACGATGAACACTGAGCATAGTCTGCTTGCCAGCCTGCAGGACCCACTCCCCCTATACCTTCTTGGATTGCGAGCATTGTGCTACATGGCCCTACTGGTGGTTTGGGCCTTAATCTCTCAATCCTTATCTATTCACCTGCAGGATCAAGTTCGCAGAATCATAGGGACTGCCAGACTGGATCAGCGTAGTGGCCCATCTAGTCCAATATCTTGTCTCTGACAGTAGCCAGCACCAGATTCAGGAGGTGGTGTGAGAAAGCCTGGAGCAGGCAGTTACAGAATAGCTGACCATAGGGAAAACTTCTTCATAAACCCAAGAGGTTGGCTTATCCCCCGGAAGCACAAGCCCACAGCTCCTCTTAGGTTCAAGACTGAGAATACACAATCTCACTACAGGTACAGAATAGGAGTAACAGCCATTGTAGAACTTTATTTGGTAGTGTACAATACAAGCCTAACCCACCATACCTCACTGTACAGAGGGGTCTGCTGTATAGTAGGCATCATTCCTTCTGCTTGGGAAAATCCTCTTTAAACAAGTCATCTCTGTGCGTGCTATGAATATACAACGTGCGCTCAGGTTTGGCGCATACTAGGTTTTTAAATAACTGTTTGCCTGTATATAGTATCCTTTTAGGGAGGCTTCATTGCATATATTCACTGTATATACATGAACACCATATTTTTTATATATATATTATATATGACTCATATGTACACATTTACAAACCTTCAAAAATATATTGCACTTATATACAATACAGCTTCATGTCAAATGAGTTCACACGGTAACTTAGGTAAGTTCTTCATGAGCAAGGCAGTTTTACATTCCCCAAAGTATTATACAAGTGATTTCAGCAACATGCCCTGTTCAGCAGTAAACATTCTTGAGTCTAGTCTCCCACATCCACCTGCAGCTCCCATTAGCATGAATGGGAGCTGTGTAGCTGCATCTAGCAGAGAGCAGTCCAATAAGACATCATTAGCTGATAGGCTCACATGAATATTTAATAGATAAATAGAAGTTAGAATATCACCACTATTTCAAGGCTTCTCTCCCCATCCCCATTTGCTAATGTTTTGTACATAAATATTATTTAATTCCTGATATCTATGTTCATTCACTTCAAGTGCACTGAGTTAATGAGCATTGTTTTGTCCTTTCGGAAGAACAGAAACGTGACTGTATCGACTTTGCTAAACAAACACTGCTCCGATCCCTGGAAGAACTCAACCCACTGGGTTTCTTCTAGAGAAAGTGATTCGTGTTTTACCCAGAAGACTAAATTACAGAAAAATGTTCATCTGAGACCTTCATTTAAAATCCACAGAGATTTGATGGCTTTGGTTTTAGATCTCAGTGAGCGTGAGCTTGTAAGATCCTCCAGCCTCTTCAATCTGTAGTTGGAAGGTGTCTTCATTCGAATAGTGCTTCACAATATTGTCGTCCATGTTGATCAGGATTCTAGGAAGTAAGGCTGGTAAGTATTACAGCTTAAAGTGCAGAAGTTACCAGAAATGCATTAAGTGTTGCTAATTTAAAGCTAAAAGAACACCTCTGGACTGCCCAGAAATAACTTGGGATCTCTGCTACCCCTCTGTGACCTTTTCATCTTTATTATGGTTTAACTCAATGGTTCTCAACCAGGGGTACATGTACCGCTGAGGGTATGCAGAGGTCTTCCAGGGGCTACATCAACTCATCTACATATTTGCTTAGTTTTACAACAGGCTACAGAAAAAGCACTAGCGAAGTCAGTACAAACTAAAATTTCATACAGACAATGGCTTGTTTATACTGCTCTATATATTATACACTGAAATGTAAGTACAATATTTATATTCCTATTGATTTATTTTATAATTATACGGTAAAAATGAGAACATAAGCAATTTTTCAGTAACTGTGTGGCTGTGACACGATTGTATTTTTATATCTGATTTTGTAAGCAAATAGTTTTTAAAGGATAGGATAGGATAATGGAGATATCCCATCTCCTAGAACTGGAAGGGACCTTGAAAGGTCATCGAGTCCAGCCCCCTGCTTTCACTAGCAGGACCAAGTACTGATTTTGCCCCAGATTCCCAAGTGGCCCCCTCAAGGATTGAACTCACAATCCTGGGTTTAGCAGGCCAATGCTCAAACCACTGAGCTATCCCTCCCCCCCCTCACTTTTAAGTGAGGTGAAACTTGGGGTATGGAAGATAAATCAGACTCCTGAATGGGGTACAGTAGTCTGGAAAGGTTGAGAACCACTGGTTTAACTGATCTAATCTGCTTCAAAAGTTGCTGCTGTGACTTCAAGCCACACTTACAAACCATTGTCCACAATTTGAAAGAGCTGCAAGGGAGGGAGAATGATTTCGAAAATGACAAACAGAGCTGGGAGAAAGTCTCACACACACACACAAAATAGCCTGGTTGTGACACTCACCTGAATGCAAGACACATAGACAGAGCATGGTCTTGGACCTGGTTCTCCCGATTCCACTTTATATAAATAATTAAATATTCACTAGTGCAGGGACTTGGACTGGGGTCTCACAACCCAGGTGAATGCCCTAAGCACTGGGCCAGAGAGTCAGTCTCTCGCTTTCTGTCCCAACGAATGTTTGTTTATTTATACAAAATGTGGAACAACTCCAACAGGAGAGACAGAGACAAACCCCATCCCAGAATAGCCTGTTAGATAAGGCACTCACCTGGGATGCAGTTAGGGTGACCAGATGTCCCAATTTGATAGGGACAGTCCCAATTTTTGGGTCTTTTTCTTATATAGGCTCCTATTACCCCCCACTCCCGTCCCCATTTTTCACACTTGCTGTCTGGTCACCCTAGATGCAGTAGACCCAGGTACAAGCCCCTGCTCTGAATCAGGATGCTGGAGGCATCCCAGGCAAGTGCCATTACCACTGGGCTTTGGTTATTCTGGGGTGTGGCCTCTATATTTTTGCAGAAAATATCAAAAGGTCAGAGGTTTGTCCCACCCAGCAGAACAGGAAATTTTTTGAAATCTTGAAGGTTTTCATGGGCTGGGAAAACCTTTTTCAACACAGCACTCCTGACCCACAATCTTTGTGAAGCTAAATCAGTTTCAAGACACATGGACACTTCACAAAGCTCTGAACTGGTTCAGCTGGATACCTAACAAATATAGTGAGAAGGTGGGTGAGGCACTATCTTTTATTGGAGCAACTTCTGTTTGTGCAGTTCAAAAGCTTGTCTGCCTCACCGAGATCCTCCTCATGTCTGGGAAAGGTACTCAGAGGGTATGTCTACACAGCAACTAGACACCCATGGCTGGCCCACGTCAGCCGACTTGGACTTGTAAGGCTGTTTCACTGATATGTGGACATCTGGGTTTGGGCTGGAGCACAGACTCTAGGACCCTGCGGGCCCAGGCCCAAGCCCAGATGTCTATATAGCAGTGAAACAGCCCCAAAGCCTGAGCCCGCGAGCCCACGTCAACTGGCACAAGCCAGCGTGGGTTTTTCTTTGCTGTGTAGACATACCCAGAGTGTCACAGCTAAATACAAGGAGGAACAGGCTGTTTAGCATAAGTAGCGAACACACATTTCAAGGGACCATTCAAGGTGAAAATGGCCAGTTAAACACAGCTACAACTCTGCCCACAACCTAACAATTACGGATGTGACAACAAAAGACAACAGGGATGGCAGTTCAATTGCTGCAATCTGGACAGATCAGACCACTTCCTCTTTTCCTGAAGTGGTCCTTATGGATACAGATGCCTGCCTAAATTGAACTGCCTTTGGTTAGCAAAGCACACTTTCAGTTCACAGCTTTCCCATGCAGTCCTGCTTTAGTCCTTTGACTCACACGAGGACAGCTCTTTACAGCACATTCCAAAGGCATGCAACATTTAAGGATTGAAGACTGTGTCTTGTTCTGGTGTCCACAATTCAAAAAAGATGATAAATAAATTGGAGAGGGTTCAGAGAAGAGCCATGCGAATGATTAGAGGGGTGGAAAACATGCCTTAACCTTACAGTGAAAGGCTCAAGGAGCTCAATATATTTACCTTAACAAAGAGAAAGATAAGGAGTGAGTTGATTACAGTCTGTAAATACCTACATAGGGAACAGAAATTTGATAATAGAGGGCTCTTCAATCTAGCAGACAGAGGTATAAACAAGACCCAATGGCTGGAAGCCGAAACTAGACAAATTCAGACTAGAAATAAAGTGCAGGGTTTTTTGGTTTTGTTTTAAACAAACTAAGTGAGGGAATTAAAGGCAGTGATGAATTCTCCATCAATAGCAATTTTTAAATCAAGACTGGTGTTTTCCTAAAAAAAGATATGCTCTAGTTCCAACAGGAATTAACTCAGGGAAGTCCTGTGGTCTGTGTTATGCATGAGGTCGGACTAGATGATCAAACTGGTCCCTACTGGTCTTGTAATCCATCTGTGAATTTTGGAACAGATTTAGCATCTGTGTTGTGTATGAAGAGAGCACGTGTGCATGCAGGGGGTTTATAATGTGTATTTCTTTTCCTAAAGGCCGGACAATAACTCAAGATATCACCCTTTCTTTGGAAAGCTGCAGTAGATGCTACTCAAGACATACTCACCCTTTTTTACATTTCTTGAAGATTTTTCCAATTTTATCAAAAGGAACATCATACTTGTCCGATATCTAGAACATAAAAAGAAAACACAGTCCCTAAATCAGGGAGACTGTAGGCCACTTTGTATTTCACTTTTACTCAGATGCACGATACAATGATGTAAATCAAACAAAACCCCTGCCTTGCAAGATTGACACTGACATTCCTAAAAAATAATCCAATCGACAGGACATGCCAATTTTTAAATTATTATTTCCAGTTTACCAGTGGATTAATTACTAGGACAGGAATGCAATCAGTTTCAATGCTTAATTTTCTTATTTTCACTTTGAAGTTCCTGGCCAAATTTTTCAAACGTCCATATTTAAACAACTAAATAAAAGCGTTCTCATGACTGAGCAAACCCTCTGATTTCAATAAACAACTGAATCATGTTTTAACCACGACTGCTGCTATCAGGTGGTAACTGGGGTCCACGCATGGTGGCTTTATGTATGGCAGAACAGGCCTTAAAGAAAACGGGCATCGCTCACCAAGGATCTTCATTTTCCGTGATTAAAAAATAAATACAATTATCCCATAAAACCCCTCATTTTTCTGCAAGTAAAATGAAATGCTGAACTTTAGTTTCCTAGCCACAATATAGATAGGTATCAGTTGAACACAATGTTTTATTGATATATTTAAACTTGTAAAATGCTGGAATGATCCAGTCACAGTGCATTGTTTCTTGACTGTTGTCAATGGCCCCGCTGTTTCAGCCTCATTTTCGTTTTTCTGTTTATGTTTAGCGCTTCCCATGTGTTCTACAATTGTCTGCCTTTGAATGTAATCTACAGCCTGGCTGCCTACAGTACAGAATAGCACATCACCATCAATGCGAAATTTGTCCTTGCCACACTCAGTGACATGGTCTTTAGGGGGGATTTTTAAAGTTCTCGGCATCTTTTCATAACTTTAATTACTCACATCTAGAGGCTGAAGTGAAATTTGAGATGCATTAAAACACAAACTCCTGTACTCCATTACGTAACCTGTGACATTTCACTCCATATTCTTTATGAAAATGGACTTATGATATGAATATGACGTAACTGAGTGAATATTTTAAGATATCATTGGAAAGCTTATAATTTACTGAATGTGATTATCCAATTTGTATGCCTGTATCATTTCTGTATCTGAAATTAAGAATATTGACTATGTATCTGTATTTCAACTATGCTACTTTGGGTGACGCCCACTGCTAACACTTCAGGTATAACAATAGAAAAAGCCAGACAGGGCGGATGGCCCATCAGCGAGGATAATGGACTGTGCAAAGGCTTGGCCTTCCTGCGGACACTCCATACTGCCACTGACTCATGGACGCTGTGATCCTACAGAGTCAGGTGGTCTTGTCACCTGATACTAAACTTACAAGAAGTTCCAGATAATCTTTCCACTGGAAGGGAAGGGGTGTGTGTCAAATTTGGGAAACAGGATTCCCGCCTTATGTAAATCCTATTTAAGGGTGGGGAGGAAGGCAAACGAGGCTCCTCCTCTCCATGGCTTGTCTGCCCAAGAAAGAAACACTGCTAAAGCCACGTGAAGAGAAGGCAAGGGGGAAGTCCAGGCTGGACCCCTGTCTCAGGCTGGAAAGAAATACAACTGGAACTCTGAACCACAGAAACTTTTCAACCTGCCTAAGATAACATTTAGGGTAAGAAATTACATTTCATAACCTGTTTCTTAAGTATACTGAGCTTAGCTTGCATATTTTGCTTTATTTGGTCAGTAATCTGCTTTGTTCTGTCTGTTATATTATTTAAAATTTACCTTTTGTAGTTAATAAAATTTGTTTTGTTTATTATTAAACCCAGTTTTTGTCATTTCTAACGGGGGGGCAAGGAGTCGTGCACATCTCTCTTCACACTGAGGAAGAGGGCAAATTTTATGAGCTTGCACTGTACAAATATTTCTCTACAGTACAAGACAGTAGTATTTGGGCTTGTCTCCCAAAAGGGGTGGGCACGTGAGTGCTGGGGGAGCCCTCTCACACAGAGCAGACTTCAGTCTGACTGCAGCGGGGGGGAGAGGGGGTGCTGCAAGAGGCCGGAGAGCTTAATTCAGCAAAGCAGTAAGAGGGAACCCAGGCTGATTGAGCAGGGGGAGACTTAGTTAAACCCCAGCACATCAAGGGGCATCCCAGAAGGGGGGTCCAATCTGTCACAAACTGCTCCCCGTATATAGAGGTTATTAGAGTATGTCTAGCTATGTAAATTTAAAGTGCATTAAAAAAATCAACTACAAGAGGGGGAGGTTTTGCGCATTGAATAGGCGACACTGGTACTTTCAGTAAAATGTAGTTACTAATTATGTACGTTTTTATTTTTTTTTTTACAAAAGGTAAAAACTAAAGATTCTCTATAAAAATCGCAAATTCCGCGTTTTTGCATGTCAAATGGATTTCTAGGATCCCCGTTGATCACACTTCAGCCCTCTCTGCACTCAAGAGAACACACTGGTAGTTGAATTGGGTTTTACATACGTTTTGCACAAACTCTCCCAATTTCAGGAGCTACTTTACAGCCCACAGTGGAAGCCAGTGTTGCTCTTTGTCAGTGCCAGAGAAAGGGATTGGGCACCCCAACCAGGTCTATTACTGAAGTTACACTATGTGATTTCAGAGCGGTGGGGGGTGGTCTTGAAGAGGGGAGGTATAAATGGAGAAACTCCTGGGGAGAGGGCAGGACATGCTAGCCCCCACCTCCCAGAAGCGATGAGGCGAGGAACTCACATGCTCTAAGGAAAGAAGATGACTGCAAATATCCAACAATAAACTGGCAAAGTGAGCTCAGTATAAAAACAGCAGTCACCTCATTAAGTGTTTTATTACATACACCACCATAAAACCCATAACAAAGTGGTTGCTATTGTTCTACATCCAATTTTCTTTGGCAAGCTGCTTTATCTACAGTTTTGTTTTTGTTCTAATCTCACACTGATAGCAAATATCCATCTTGCATTAAGCAGTAACGGGGGATTCCCTGATTTAGACCTGTTCTAGTGCAGACATTCTGCTTGCTCCTACATCCGGGTCTGAGTAGAACATGCTACAATTGGGTCGATAAACTTCTCTTCTTCCCTCTTTAACCCCAAAGATTAGATGCAAGTGCAAGTCACAACAGCCATGATGGAATCTCAGATTAGGGAATGGATTTTGGATCCCAAGGCTAAGGCTAATAAGGGGATATATAAAAGTGACAACACTCAAACCCTTCAACCTTAACAAGGCACCGGTTGGACAAAGACCAAGCAAGCAAAATCAAACGACCAAGAGTTTCAATGTTGTAAATTCAACAGGCACTCCCCAAAGTAACCTCTACACTTTCCCTGGGCTGCACCCCAGCAGGCAATTGGAGGAGTGGGTGATATTTTGCAGTCTAAGGGCTTGTCGACACTGCACCACAATGCAGACTATGGGGGTGTAAACTAAAAAGGTATCTAGCTCGTGTTAACGTAGTCCTGTTTGAAACTAGAGACCTTTTTAGTTTGTACCAGCAGCCTCCACTCAGAGCAGTTAGAGCACAAACTTTTGGTGTGTTCTGCAATTCACACCCCAGTAATCTACATTGTGGCACAGCACAGACAGCTTTAAAATCACACTGTTGTAGCCAGTAGCAAGAGCTACAGTTAAGGGTGCACAGCAGTTTCCATTCCAACCTCCCTGTTTTCACATGCTCCCAACTTCATGAAATATTCACTTTTTTAATTTACATTTTCCAGGCTTGGTCTCAGACTTAAGAAGAATTTTATTTCTGAGTGCATGTGGGCATGTCTATATAAAGTTAAAGCAAAATCCCTTCAGCCATTTTTTATTATGGATAATAAAAAAAACACCCAACACTTTTCCCATTGCAAAAACAGATATTTTGCTGTAACCCTTGTTCAAAAACACCTTCAAATTTAGCATTAAAATAGTCCCTGGGAATGAGGATCCGATTTGCTAGGCTTGGAGGGAAAACAGAAAGTAATGAGAGACTGACAAAAATAGAAGTCATTTGAACATGCTCCAGAAACTGTTCCAGCAACTAATTAAAATGTTACCCCCAACTATGAAAAACAGTCACAAAGTAGGACCCTGCGGATTAGATCAATGGAAAAATCTGAAAAAGCTTCTTCTGCAGCTCGGTGAAGAGAGGATCTGCATGAAAAACAAACCTAGGAGTGTATATTTTCCAATGTGACTAGAGATTTTGGGGGTCTCAAGATTTTGGACATCGAGTCTGAGATGCCTAAAAGGTACCTGGTGTTCACAGAGTGCTGAGCAGCACCCACTCTTCAAAAATCAAACCCCTTTAAGAGGTCTCCAAGTTGGACACCCAAAAATGGAGGATCCCAAAAATCACTAGTTACATGAAAACTTAAGCTACATCCACTCTCTTATGTGGAGATTCTTCAAACGCTGAATTCTCAAGTATAGAAAAATAGATCCCAGGCAAACGTGTTTAATATTTCTAGAATCCAGCTATTCTTGACTAAGATCACTACTTAGAATGTATCAGGAACTACCACTAAGCCTGCTGGAGCCCACCACAGACTTAGCTGCTCCCCTGATGAGCTAAGGCCACCCCAGCACCAATAAAGGATGCCAGGAAGGAACTCTTTTGCTTGCTCTATTTTTCAAAGTCAGCTTTAAGTAGAAGCTGAGGAGTTAACTGCAGTGTTCTCCCCTTTACTCAAAGGTCACTTAGGTGGAGAACCAGCACCTACTTTTTAACAGGAAGCAACAGAAATATTTAGATGACAAACTGCGGCTATGATTCAAGCTCAGTCATACTCTAAGTATTTAGGATCTAACACTAGGGAACCAGGTGTCATGCTCATGGTTTCACAGACCGGACACAAGGTTTTATGAACTGCCCTGATACTTACAGCTTCCATTAGACCTTTCAGAGATGGTGTCTTCAGCATAAGTGCATCGAAGACTTCTTCCGACTCCTTTCGGACATACAGCAACACTGAATGCAAACCAGAGAGAGTGCTTTAATATATTTGTTCCTTGAGGACGAGGCATAAGTGAGTGTTGTGAAAGCACAGAGTAACACACATTAAAATAATGCAGCAAGGATATGCATACAAACTTAGTTAAATCTATATCGAGCAATCATGATTACTGTCGCCCTGTCCCAGAGAATTTTGAGAAGGACCCGGTGGAGCAGTGGGATAGGAGGGAAGGCATACTTCAGCCCCTCACCCCACAGTATTAGGAACACGTCGGCAATCAAGCCCAGACTGTCGTTTTGGAATGAGCAGAACTGAGGGCATTGTGTGTCGCTCTTGTTGGCGAAGAGATCTACTTGGGGATAACCCCACCTTTGGAAGACTGACTGTATGATGTCCCATCTGATTGACTAATCGTGCACACGGTATGACCCGCTGAGGCGATCCGCCAGCCTGTTCTGTACCCCTGGAAGGTAGGAATCTTCCAGCTAAACGGATCTGACTATACAGAAGTCCCAGAGGAGAAGAGCCTCATGGCAGAAGGGTGAGGACCAGGCTCTGCCCTGTTGGTTTATGTAGAACATGGCGGTGGTGTTGTCTGTCAGGACTGTCATGCTGTGACCTTGCAAAGCGGCATGAAAGATTTGGCAGGCCAGACGAACCGCCCTGAGCTCCTTCAGGTTGATATGGAGAGGCATCTCGTCCCTTGACCACAAGCCTTGTGTCCTCAGATCCCCAAAGCGTGCGCCCCAGCCCAGATCTGATGCACCTGTTACTAATGTCAGAGAAGGGTGGGGCTTGGCGAAGGGGACACCTGCACAGACCACTGGTCAGTCCAGCCACCAATGCAGGGATTCTTGTACCTGCCCCAGGACCGTCACCACGAGGTCCAGGGGGTCTCGGGACAGGCGGTAAGACAGTGTGAGCCACGCTTGTATGGGCCTGAGTCTCTGTTGGGCATGCTTGACCACATATATGCATGCTGCCATATGCCCTATTAGCTGCAGGCAACACCTGTCTGTCGTGGTGGGATATGGAAGCATTGTTTTGACAATCTGCTCTATGGCTTGAAACCTGGGCTCTGGAAGGCTTGCTTTTGCCTGTACCGAGTCTAGCACTGCCCCTATGAACTCTATCCTTTGCGTAGGTATGAGTGACAATTTGGGTATATTGAGGAGGAGTCCCAGTCTATGAAAGGTGTCCATGACCCTTGTCACGTGGGACTGGACCTCGTCCTTGGAACAACCTGTCAGTAGCCAGTCGTCGAGGTACGGGTACACTCGGACTTGCCTTTTCCGCAAGGAAGGCCGCCGCCACCGCCATGCATTTCGTGAACACTCAGGAGTGTGGACAGGCCGAACGGGAGAACCGTGAACTGGTAGTGATGTTGGTTTATGGCAAAGCGGAGAAAGCGGCAGTGTGCCGGATGGATGGGGATATGGAACTAGGCGTCCTTTATGTCGAGGGCAGCGTACCAATCTCCCAGATCCAGTGACGGGATTATAGTGCTTAAGGAGACGATGTGGAACTGGAGTTTGACCATAAATTTGTTGAGTCTGTGAAGGTCTAAAATGGGTCAGAGACCCCCCTTTGCAGGGATTAGAAAGTAATGGGAATAAAGCCTCTTTCCCCTTAGCTCCTGTGGAACCTCCTCCACCGTCCCTATCTCGAGTGAACGGACCTCCTGCCTAAGGAGTTGCTCATGAGAGGGGTCCCTGAAGAGGGACGGTGGGTGGGAGGGAAGGAGAACTGGAGGGAGTATCCTACCACAGTACTGTGCATAGGACCCAGAGGTCCGATGTTATACGGGACCACGCACGGTAGAAGTGGGATAGCCAGTTTAAAAACCGAAGGGATGGATCCGGGTACTGGGTTGGTACACTGTCCTCGAGTATGCCTTCAAAACCCTTGCTTGTTTCCGGGCTGGGGTTTGTTCTGGCCTTGGTTAGGCGTGTTAGTCTGCTGTCTACACCTGTTGTTTCTGCCCCGCCTGCGACACGGCTCCTGTCTGGGGCAGGGTTGATACTGCCTCTGCTGCGGAGGCTGACTCCTAAAAGGGATTTCTCTGGGTTGTCGACATATGCATCCCTAGCAACTTCAGGGTGGCCCTAGAGTCTTTAAGGCCATGCAGCCTGGAGTCTGTTTGCTCCAAGAAAAGGCCCCGAGCCCTCAAATGGGAGGTGTTGGAGGGTGTTCTGGACCTCCAGAGGGAGGCCCGACACCCATAGCCACGCTGAGTGTCGCATGACTACCCCCGAGGCAATGGTTCTGGCCACAGAGTCAGCTGAAATCGAGGAAGGCTTGTAGCAAAGTCTTATCCACCACCTTTCCTTCCTCGATTAATGCCACAAACTCCAAGTGCGAGTCCTAGGGCAGACGATCCTTAAACTTGGACATGGCCGTCCAAGAGTTAAAGTTAGGTCTATTAAGGATCTCCTGCTGGTTGGCTGTACGTAGTTGGTGGCCCCCGGATGAGTAGACCTTTCTACCGAAGAGGTCCAGACGCTTGGCCTCCTTGGCCGTTAGGGCAGAGGCTTGTTGGCCCTGTCGTTCCTTCTCATGGACTGCTGAAACGATTAGGGAGCAGGGAGTCATATGGCAGAACAGGAACTTGTGGCCCTTGGAAGGGGCGAAGTATTTCCTTTCTACTCCCCTGGCCATCGGCATGAGAGAGGCCGGAGTTTGCCATATAGTGTTGTAATTTGTCTGTATGGTCTTTATGAGAGGGAGCGCTACTCTGAAAGGACCCTTGGGAGCCAGGATATCCACCATTGGATCTTCCTGCTCAACTTTTTCTTCTGACTGGAGGCCCATATTGAGGGCGATCCTGCAGAACAGTTCCTGGTGAGCCCTGTGGTCAATTGGTGGTGGTCCTGAGACTGATGTACCTGCCACCGCCTTGTCTGGGGAAGATGAGGATGTGAGTTGCTGCTGGTTGCCCTCATCTAGACCCTCCTGTGGGTTCCCATACGCCTGGGTCACCTCAGGGCCTGACAGGGCTGACACCCCTCAAGGTGTTGTAGTGCTTGGTACCGCCCTGGGCAGTGGGTCTGCCATCATCAGTTGCTTTTGGGGATCTGAGGGCAGCCTGGAGAGAGTAGCCTCCCTTGCCATTGATGTGTACGTGTGTGGCGATCTGGAATGGCATCGCATGAAATGCCCGGACCTGGAGGCTCTGGAGACGGTGCCCTGTTGCTGATGGTAGGCCCATGGGGTCCAGAAGGGCCACTGACTCAGAGGAGGCCACTGTGGCTGCCATGCTGAGTGTGACTCTCTGCTGGCCACAGTTCGATGCTTGCTATAGCTGGAGCGACTGGAGTTGGCCTCGGAGCTGGAGGATGCTGACGGAGAGGACCAGGGCCATGCTGAAAGTTGAGCGGCTGTAAGGTGCCGTGAGGTGCGGGATGGGGAGTGGTGCCTGGCTGACCGGGACCACGCACAGTACCAGGAGTCTCGGGACCAGAGCCTCTCACTCGGTGCTGGTGCTGGGCAAGTGATGGAGTCATGGACCGGCGTGTAGTCGCCGCGGGTACTGCTGGTAGGTTCGCCTCCGGTGCTGTAAACTCGCGCTGGGTCGCAGGTGCCGGGGAGTAGAGGGACGCCGAGCTTGAATGGGAACGGTGCCATGAGCAGTGCCAAGATGGTGACCTCGAGCAGCGCACCATTGCTGGCTTCCCTCTGGAGGGCACCCTCTTAGGCGGTGCTGGAGGCTTCTCCCTGCATGGGAGGGGATTTTGCGTCGACAGCTCAATGAGGTCTTTCACTGCCTTGAAAGTGTCGGGCGTAGAGGGGTGTTCCAGGACCTCCTCCAGATATTCATCGCATTGAACTCGCTGGGTACCGGACTCAGGCTCACAACCTGTCTTTGTGTGCCGGGAGCCTCTCTGAGCACCTGGGCAGCTCTTTGGGGAGAATGCCCTCTTTCCCCTTTCTTGTGACGCTTACTCGGTGTTGGAAAGGTCGACCGGGTGTTGAGGTTGGTCGTCCCCCCTTGGGGCTGGCGATTTAAGGTGCCTGGGGGTGCCGGGTCCCACACGGATGCCGGGGCACTTCGCACCAAGGAAGCCGGGCCCGGTTCCAGTCGGTCAGGGGCCAGCGGTTGTAACGTGACTTCCATGAGCAACTGCTTTAGGCGAAAGTCTCTTTCTTTCTTAGTGCGTGGTTTGAAGGCCTTGCAGATTTTGCAGCGCTCTGCCCGATGAGCCTCTCCCAGACACTGGAGGCAGGAGTCGTGGGAGTCACTGTTAGGCATAGACCTGCGGCACGTGGCGCAAGCTTTGAAACCCTGGGCTTGCAGCATGCCCCGCAGCCCAAGGCTGGTGCCGGAACTAGCTTCCAAACACCTGAATACAATGGTATTTAACTAACTGATAACTATCTAAGAACAACTCTAACTAGAAGACTGAAAGGCTAAGGGATCACTCACAAGTGAGAGAGAGAACATTCCAACGCTGCCACGGACGGTAAGAAGGAACTGAAGGGGGGTTGAGCCATTATATACACTGCCATAAGGGCGCCACTCTAGGGGGCTCCCCTGCCGTCCCGACAGGAGCTGCTAAGAGAAAAAGTTTCCGACGTCCGTGCACACGGCGCGCACACACCTAGTTGGAATGGACGTGAACAATCACTCGAAGAACTTGCTATTCCTTCTCTTTAGTTTCTTGCAACTGTCTATACTTCCCCCCCCCATTTTAGTCTTGTCTCTCCCCCTCTTTGCTTCCCCGTTTCACTTCCTTGCTATTGTTCAGAAATATTTATTAGCAATCATGTTGCTCCATCTAGTAGGATATGGATTTGATTCCCCACTCCAAAGATCGGACTGAAAGAATGAGAAGCCAGACAACCACAGTGTCCTCCGGCTCATGGAGACGGAGCTATTACACAGAAAAACAGCCCCATTAAAAACTACATTAAGGCTGAGTAATAAGCCAATAAGAGCAGGGAAATGTGGACATGTAACAGCTTCAAAGTCCTTAATTCACGCTCTAATTACTAGGTATTGTGGCACATATTGTTAACAATGTTTGATAGCTCATTGCTCTGACGCACCTGTGATTTGGAACAATATACTGTAACATCTAGGTCAAACAGGGTGAATTAAGCTTGGATGCTTGGAGATTTTCCTTTGGTGGAAGAGGGTTTGAAAATGAAGGCAGAAGGAGGAGGGTGGATTTAAAAGCAAACACAGCAATAACCATCTATACAAGGGAAGCAGTGTGGCTTAGTGGACAAAGCACTGATGGACTCTGGACTT
Organism: Malaclemys terrapin pileata; assembly: GCF_027887155.1. Classification (NCBI taxonomy): domain Eukaryota; kingdom Metazoa; phylum Chordata; order Testudines; family Emydidae; genus Malaclemys; species Malaclemys terrapin. Next base: position 177,785,518 of record NC_071507.1, on the reverse strand, counting down.
CTATTCCTGATTCTTGCACAAGCCTGCTGGGTGACTTTGGGCAAGTCACTTCACCCCCGTGCCTCAGTTTCCCCATCTGTACAATGGAGATGATACTGGCCTCCTTTGTCAAGTGCTTTGAGGTCCACTGATGAAAAGTGCAATATAAAAGCTAGGTATTATTATAGAACATAAATATGATGCTATGGCAGCTACCCATAGAATAAGGTCCCCATTTTATGATTTAGTAAAGAAACCAAGCTCTCATTAATTCTCATTTTCCCTTAGCAAACATCTTCATTAGTTTATCGCAGCCAGAGGGGAAGGACAGCCATATGGATAAGGTTGTAACTGGGACTTCAGAGACAAGTCATTTAACCCTTCCGTGCTCCACTTTCTCCATCTACAAAATGGGGATGATAGCACTTCCCTACTCAACAGGGTGCTGGGAGGTTACAAACCATCAGAAAAAGCCCCCAAGAAAGTGGTGCAATTCTAGATGGGGAAAAACAGACACAGGGAAGTTAAGTGTCTTGCCAAAATTTACTCAGCAAGTCAGTGTTTGAGCTGGGAATAGAACCCAGGAGTCCTGATCACGAGACAAAAACTCCTACTGTTATTAAAACCAAAATTATGTATTTGCCAGTTTAGCTGGCTCCCCTGCTGAGGCAAAAAAAGGGAATGTTTTCCTCTCCTAATAGGAGGAAATGCACAGACAAAATGCACAGCAGATGCACAGATAAGAATCAGATGGGCACATCAAAAAAGAGTAGACACTACCCTCCCCGATCCACCCAAAGAAAAGCATTCCTACCCCTGACCTGGCTTTCTTTCATGACATGGCAATGCAACAGACGTGTCTTTTTAAAATAAATAAATAAATAAATTACCTCGTTTTGGTTCCTCTATTCTGGTCAGTTTATTGGGAGGTGCAATAAAATCATCTTCAGTTATATAAGGCCCCCTCTTCATATTAGAGCTGCAATAAGGGGGGAGGGGAGAAATGTATCAACAGCAGCATCCGCAGGAGCAGCCTCCTTGCCTGGAAGCAGGGAAACTGCCACATCATGGATCTTATGATGAACATAATTTCAGAACCAGGGTAATAACTACCCTAGTTACAATGGGCATTGCCTTCTACACAAGTCAATACACATTATCTAAAACTGCCCAGGTGCTTTGATTCTGCTGCTCTCTCTCTCCAACAACAGAGTCCCCTTGTGCTGCTTAAGCACAACACCAAATCACCTATTTACCTGGAGATTCTGGGCAAGTCCCTTTGGAATGTGAATATTTTTTGGCACACACTGGAAAGCCCAGAGCAGCCAACCTGAGTGTCAAGCTGGCTGCCTGGTGATGGAGAGTGCCTGCTATGCAAGATTTTCCATTTTGGAGAAGACAGCATCACTGACAACCTGGGCCCTGTGCTGCTTACAGGTCTTACTATGGTCTGGGACTTATATAAGGGGAGGAGAAAAACACCTAAGGCCTTGGCTACACTGGCAATTACAGTGCTGCATTTGCTGCACTCAGGGGTGTGAAAAAACACCGTAATCAGCATCTGCAGCGCTGCACGCTCGCTCGCAGCGCTGCAAGCTATTCCCCTCGGAGAGGTGGAGTACTTGCAGCGCTGCGAGAAAGCTCTCGCAGCACTGGCGGCGCGACTACACTTGCGCATCACAGCGCTGCCTCGGCAGCGCTGTGAATCCACGAGTGTAGCCAAGGCCTAATATTAGAGTACACGGCAAGCTCTTTGGGGCAGGGACCTCACCTTCCTAGCTGATTTTACAGCACCATGCAATTCAATAGTGTTACAGAATGAATGAAATAGCGAGTCTCTTACCCTTCACCCTCCAGTTCTTCTGGTGCAACAGGAAGGACCTTTAAAACAAAGCAAGAAGAGATTTTGAGTGTACAGAGAAAGGTGCTCTAAATTAAACTATTGGATGGTATATGACATGGGACCATTAACTGGAACCTACTACAGTCTGTGTAGCTAGCTAGCTGGCTAAAAAGTGGACCTGAGAAGCCAAAATAGGAACATACAGATCAGACCAGAGCTCCTAGATCAGTATCCTGTCAGTGGTCAGCACCAAACGCTTCACAGGAAGGTGAAGAATTACCTGCCCACAAAGCAAGTTTTCCTCTAAACCCCATTTGTTAGGGCTTGGCTTATGCCATGAAGCACGAAGGTTTATATGATCACATACTTAAATGTATAACCACTGGGAGCAAAAAGTTACAGTTAAGAACCAGCCCAGTGGCTATGTACAGTATCATTACATAGGCAGACAATGCTCCTAATTTTATATTATGGGCACACAATGGCATCACATACATGAGTCCCACGCTGAAGATTGGCATGGTGAAGGTCGGGGATAAAAAGAATTGGCTGAGTGTCAAGATCTTGGGATGGCTTGAAGACAGTGACGTCTGTCCGCTTGTGGGAAGGAAGCATTGGCACTTTGACATCTGGAACTGTAAAGAAATATCAAAGATTGTAATATATGGAAATTTAAAACAATGACATAGTTGTAGCCTTATTCCTTAAGAGCAATGTATTGCTGTTAAGCAGTGATGTGCCGGGGTGGATGTGAAGGGGAGGGTCTTGGGACCCCATTGTTAAAATTTCCCAAGTTTTTTGGGGGGAGAGGAGGGGAAAGTGCGAGGCTTCCCCTTCTCTGATAGAGTCACCTATTCTGGGGGCCACTAAATTACCCTGGCCAAAGATGCTTATTCCTTTTGGAATGTGTCACATGTCAGGTATTTTCAGTAAAATCTTCCCAAAGGACTGCTAAAAATCGATGCAGTTCCTCCCACACACCCTAATTTCAAATGACAGAGTTTGAACACTGTACTCTTCATTACACTCCTATTTTTTCAGGAATCTACCACCAGCCTTTCCAGTGAGTGGCAGGAAGTGTTTGCCAGGTGGCATTGCTTCCCTCCTTGGCTGGGGTTACGAGAAAAGGCTTTTGTCTAAATGGGTAAACAAATGAATTAATAGATTTCCCCCTGTAGCTCACTCCTCTGTGAGCTCATGCACCCTGGGATATGGGCATGCCTTGTTTCAATATTGGTAGCATATCACCTCTCAAAAGCACACAGAGCTGATCAATATTTGTTTCACATTTAAAAACATTTATGAAGGATGGTCTTAGGGGCACAGGACGGGAGAGTCACATCTAGGTTCTAGTCCCGCCTCTGCCACAGACTTCCTGTGTAACTCACTGTACCTTTCTGCACAGGAGGGGAGACTTCAACCTCACAGGGGCTTAGTGAAGCTTCAGTCATTGAGTATTGAAAAGCATTTGGAGATCCTCAAATGGAAAGCACTACAGAAGCATTGTTACTACTGCGGAATAGAGTTCGGCAAGATACCAACATTTTGCAGAATGGAAGGTTCTGTGAAAAATTTTGGTTCACCATTCTGAATTGAAACAAAATATTTCAGTCTAGTTCAATATTAATCTGTACCCCTGTTAGCCACTATGTGCCTCATGGGAATTGTCATTTGGGTGCTTCTGGGGTGGACCACATGTACTATAGGCACTGTGGTCCCATGACTCCCATGATGCAACACGTCAGTTCAACCAGTGAGAAAACCACAGTGCATCATGGGAGATATAGTTCAGCCAGGAAGCCTAGCCTACAGAGAATGTAATATGAGGTATCCAAACTACAGCTCCCACAAGGCACTTTAGCAACTCTGATGAACAGAGATTAATGTCAAACTGACCCAAAATGAAATATTTTAATTTGGGTTAACAAACTGAAGTGTTTTGATTTGCGTGAAGCCTGCCCAAAATGAAATATTTCATTTTGAATTTCCTATGGAAAAAAGTTGAAAAAATTTCAAAACAATTAGTCAAAAATTGAAATTTTCTGTGGGAAAACTGATTTTCCAAAACTTCAACCAAAAATTGCCAACCAGCTCTACTATGGAGCAATCCATATAGATACAATAATTGTGTCTCTGGAAGCAACTGTAATGCTTCTAGGGTCACCAGATGTCCCAATTTTATAGGAACAGTCCCGATTTTTGGGTCTATTTCTTATACAGGCTCCTATTACCCCCCACCCCCATCCCGATTTTTCACATTTGCTGTCTGGTCGCTGTACTTATAGCTCAAAAATAGCCAAACAATATGTATTCAACCTTAATGGGAAAATAAACAACACATCTGGGCTCAGCCCAAGCATGGGAAGTTTAGCCCCATAAGCAGCATTTATGAAGAAAGATATGAACTTCTACAAATGGGGGGTTTAGCATGCAATTGCTATTTCTCAGCCATTAGCTCTAGTACTGTGCACAGCGGTCTCTGGATTCTGCTTGGGCTACTAACTTGGGATAGGAGATACGCCCCACACACACATTTGTTAAATGCTAGCAAAGCGTTGAGCCTTCTTTTTATGATACATTTAAAAACTCTGCTCTCCCTGTAACTGCCCTTTAGCAACTGGATTTCCCTGTGTCATTGCCTTCTTCTGAAGCCACACTGCCAGCCCGCATTTGCTGTGTCAGGAAACCCTGTTTAAACAAGCTGTGAGGTTAATGCTTATTGAACCAGTCAGACTGTTAAAAGCAGAGCTTCTGACAAGCATGTCAAAACATTATCTTCAAACAGTCCAGAGGAGAGCAAGGAACACACACTTTTCCTTGCTGCACAATGTGAAGGAGAAACAGGGATATAAACTTTACATCAAACAACTCTGTTAACCTATAACTGACCATCAAACATTGGCTCTGTAGGAGTCAACATAAAAGTATGATCTGCGGGAGAGAATTAAGAATGAAAAGCAAACACATTTGGAAGGAAAAAGCTAGAAAATCTTTTGCTCATTCCAGCATCAAGCCCCTCGGGATTACTTTTACATGCGTAGAAACAATGTCTAACTAGACTATTAACTAAAAAGGGGCAGCTCAGCTCTAATGGGTTGAGTACAAGGCTGGGAATCAGGAGATCTGGATTTGTACTGCAGACTCTGCCAGTGACTTGCTGCATAGCCTTGAGTAAATCCCTTAAGCCTGATTTGCAGAGGTTCTGGGTATCTCCAGCTCCTACTGACTTCAGTTGGAGTTGTAGGTGCTCCACCAGTTCTCAAAACCAGGCCCTTAACATTCAGTTACCCATCTGTAAAACAGGGATAATAATGTTTACCCAACTTTAAGTGCCTTGCACAACACTTCATCTTAGATTGCAAGTGCTAAGTGTGATTTCATGCTGGTCCAAATAGCACTGCCTTCTCCCTCTACTTTCTCTGGCTGCTAAAAGGGATTGAGTGGGCTCCACTGTACATCCATAGTGCACATATAGTTTCTTTTCAAGTGAAGAAGAACTGAGGTTCCTAACTTATCCTGTGCATTGCAAAATACAGTTCACAATCCCATATACAGTGGATTAAAGTGAAGCTATTTTATTGCTTGCCTTTTTTATTTTTCTTCCATAACTCCTTTTATAGGAGAATTCCACTGTACTGAAAACAAATTGTAGTCTGTAAGTGACATGAGGCCTACCATTTAAACACTTGGTGGAATAATTTCTACTTACAGGCATTCAACTGGGAGCTGGGGTCAGTGCACTTGCCTTTTCTTTTGCTTTGTTTTCGTTCTTCATCCCTGATCTTCCTCTCTGCTCCCTGTCAGATGACAGATTGGGGAGGAAGGGAGGAAAAAAAAATAGTATCCTCAGTTTGTTTTTATACCCTCAGGTCAATGACGTTGATCTTTACATAATAGAACACATGGAGGTCAGTCTCACACTAACCACTTCATCAGGTCAGCCAGAAAATCTGTCCGGTACTTATTCTGAAGTGCTATCATCAAATCAAAATTTAATGAAAGTTTCACAATCACCTGAATTTGTTTTAAGTATGGGACTGGGGTAAAATGGCAAGTTACCACACAGTTACTTCAGTTATTTCCATATATTTAAGAGAATAGCAGTGTCTAAGATATAAGACAGTGATCATTGAATTTTTCTCCGATTAATAATATTTACTGAACTTTTAATCAAAAATATTCCTGACGCTATAATCAAGCTAAATTCAGATCTCCTAGAGTTTTACAAGGATGGAACAAGACATACTAGCATGTCAAAGAGTCTTCGTCAGCAGTGACTGTGCCATCTTTCACAGGACTAAAAATAATACAAGCATCACTTTTCATCCTTCAGAACAGTGCTAGCTGCTATGGGATCAAACACAAACCTAATACAGAATAGATAGAAGCAGAACTACCTCACATTTACAGAATTCCTAGTCCCTCCTCCCCCCACCCAAAAAAAAAGTGACCAAAAAAAAAAAAGAAACAGCTAGTCAAGTTTTCTATGACGTATAAGCATTTAGATATCTCAGGAAGGAAGATGGTCTAAGGCTCTGGGTCAGGACCCAATGAGATTTGAATTTGTTTCCAAACTCTGCCAGAGACTTCGTGTATGATCTTGGGGCAAGTCGCTTAGTCTGTGTCTCAGTTCTATGAAACGGGGATGACTGTAAACTCTGAGGCAGAGTTTAAATGTATTTTTGTACAGGACCTAGCACAACAAGGACCTAATCTCAGTGGGGACCTGTCAGAGTGGGTAGGTGGTGCTGCAACAGGTTCTATTGCAATAATTCAAAATGAAACGGTGATGGAGTCTCCTTACATTAGTCTAAAAACTAAGAGTAAGCCATATATAGGCCAGACTATTAACTTTGGATTCAGAACAATCATAACCAAAGTGGCAGCATCCCTATGCTCATCTGCACGTGCCAAACACCTAATCCCATTGCCTGCCCAGAACATAGGATGCATTGGAAAAATTTGGCATGGGAAGGAAGATTTGGTGATCTGCTTTGTAAAAGGAAAACTCAGATTGGCTTGTAAACTGGGTCTCTAACACTGGGGGAAATTGACATGTCACACAAAACACAGCAGAAATGTAGTTTCTGCAGTTAAAGTACTTGCATTTCTGAACCATTTGCCAATGCTCAATACAAAAATAAAAATGGAGGCCCTTGCACACGAGTTCTCCCCCAACAAAATGAAGTTTGACAACCTGATCAGGAAAAACCTCTCAAATAATAGTAATATTTGGCAACAGCTGTAGTCCTCTAGAATCGTCCTGTTATTCTCATCCACAAAAAATTGTGTCAGAAAATATACAGGCTAAGCAAGAAGAGTCACTTCCAAATGACTGGATTTCAGGCCAGAATTCAAAGTGCTGACTCTTCCCATCCCAGTTCAGTGATTCAAAATCAATTCCCTTGCAGTACTGACAGCCAATAACGTAACTTCATCTGCTGGGCTAAGCCACTGTAGCAGAACCAACAAAGGGTTTTGGGGCTTGACAGCAAGAAATCACTTATATACAATCACACTGCAAGACATCTGATAAATTAAGAAACAATTATACAATGTAATGTAGGTTAATAACTGTGTTCAGACAACTCAACACATCACAGCTATAACGAGGCTGTTACGAGGCAGTATAGTCTAGAGATTAGAATGCACATATTTGAGTTCTAATCCTGGCGTTGCCACCAGCTCTCTCTGACCGGGGCTAAGTCACCCAACTTCTTCATATCTCAGTAACCCTCCAGTAAATGGAGATATTTACCTACCTCATAGGGGAGATGTGAGGATTCATTAATGGTTGCATGGCACTTTGAAGATATACAGCTATACCCAGAATGACACTAGAATGCTTGGCACCTAAGTAAATTCAAGGGGTTGGCAAAAGTAAGCACCAGGATGGAGAACTGGTCAGTAGCCCAGGAAAGATGGCATTTGAGCTGTGGTTTACAAGACCCATCTGTTTAGTGAGACTTATCATCAATCTTTGTAACCGGTGGTGGGCTTTTTGATTAACAAGCAGTGGGTTCTGCCAAGCTAGAATAAACGTTATTTTATTAAAGTAAGGTCCCCAGATGCCTCAGTGAGTGGGGCCAGTACATGTTCCTTAATAAAGATGGGACATGAAATCAGAAAGGCAGAATGACTTTGTTCTTGCCACCCTAGCCAAAAGGTCAACCTCACCAGAGATGGTGCGGGGTTGGGGGAAGAACTGGCAGAATAGACACCACAAGGGGAAGGAGGAGGAGATGACAGGAAATTAGAAATAGAGGAGGGGAGGCCAGCTCCAGAAATAATCAGTTCAAAGAGGAAAAAAAGATGACCCAATATTAGATTTGCAGCACTTCAAGGCAGTGATCAACTTCTAGAAGACACCTAATGTTTTGGTGCTGTGAAAACAAGCAGCATGGATACATTGATATTCTATCATGGGTAATATTTGCTTATGTTAATGGTCTGACTTTGTCCCCTACAAAATGGGATGGCATTTAAAAAAAAAAAAAAAAAATACCTCAAGCTGCCACCATTATACAACCCACTGTAACTTCAGACTGAAGGGGCACAACATCAGCCTGCAACATTAACATAGCAGAAGTGGAATGCAGCCGCAGTACAGAGTCAGTGAGGGCCATAGGGGTCAGTTCAGATTTTGCCTCAGCCCTATATTTTCTTGTTCACACAGGGTTAAGTCAAGTATTTACTGTTATTCAAATGTAATATTTCAGAATTGCAATTTCTCTGTTGTACCTTTTGTGTGTGTGTGTGTGTGTGTGTGTGTGTGCGCGTGCGCACACGCATTTCCAATATGTAGTGAGGAAATCCTCCTTTGTTACACACCCACATCCATACAGCTGTATGGAACTTGGTTTTTAAAAAGTGATGCCGGTTCTGAGTCACAGGAGCACATTAAGAGCCTCTCGAATTCAAGACGGCCAAAAACCACAACTCCAGGCAGTTGCTGGCTGTGTACAAGAATGGCTAACAATGAAGACAGCAGATTTTATAATTCACACTGGGCAAATAGATTATTTGCTGAAAAATGCACTTTTGGTTGACTCCAAATTATCTGCAGATTTGACACACACAGTTTCAGCCATTCACAAAAATGACCAGAGGAGGGACGGGGGTGGAGGGTGGTTGGGCGGGGGTAGAGGTAAACTGGAGGGTGTAGCCCCAAGATTGAGGACCCAATGATCTGAAGTCAGCCGCGACCACTCCGGGAGAAAAGCACACAACCGGTTGGAGAAGGGAAGCTTTATTGTGGGTGGATCCCTGGTGTGAACTGGTAGGTCGCCCCCGGGCGTCCCATCAAAACTGATGTTTCCCTGCCTGTTTACCCGTGGAGGACCCAGGCTGGGGGGCAGACCAAGACGGCTTCTGTGGGTGTTTCTTACAGTCCTGTGACTTTTTATAAGGGGGCTTGTATTTACAGTGAGTGGCCTGGGTGGGAGCCTGCTGAGGCTTAAACTTGGGCCTAGCCAGAGGGGGACATAGAGGCCAAGTGTCTTAAGCGTAGTGCGGGAATCTTTCAGGCCGTGCAGTTTCACGTCCGTCTGTTCCGCAAACAGGGCCTTGCCATGGAACAGAAGGTCCTGCAGGGAGTTCTGTGCCTCACTGGACAGCCCAGACAGCAGGAGCCATGACACCCTTCTTATGGGCACCGCGGCGGCCATGAACCTTGCAGCTGTATCCGCAGCATCCAACGCTGCCTGCAGGGTTGCCCTGGCAGCTGCTGTACCCTCCTCCACCCAAGCTTTGAACTCCTTCCTGTCATGCTCCTGGAGAGAGTCCTTGAATTTGGGTAAAGAGCCCCACAAATTGAACTCATACCGACCCAGGAGAGCCTGATGGTTCGCCACCCTTAACTGGAAACTCGAGGACAAATAAACTTTTCTCCCAAATAAATCCAACCTCCTTGAGTCTTTATTTTTCGGAGTAGAGGCTGGTTGGCCCTGCCTCTCCCTGTGGTTGACTGACTTGACCACCAGTGAGTTGGGGGCAGGGTGGGTGTACAGGTATTCATGCCCCTTGGAGGGCACAAAGTACTTCCATTCTGCCCTCTTAGAGATGGGGGCAAGGAAGCCGAGGTTTGCCACAAGGCATTTGAAATTTTTGCCACCCCTTCGTGGAGTGGAAGAGCCACCCTGCCCAGTAGTGAGGCGGATAGGACGTTGAAGAGGGAGTCCAAGGGTTCCTCCACCACCTCCACCTGAAGGTTGAGGCTTGATGCCACCCTTTTCAAGAGTTCCTGGTGGGCCTAAGAGTCCTTCTGTGGAACAGAGGGAGGAAGGGCCATAACTGCCTCATCAGGAGAGAGTGAGGATGCAGGTGAGGTATTCTGCATACCCACCGGTACTGGAGGTCCCATCACTTGGTCACCCTCTGGGCATGGAACCGAAAATGCACGTCCCACTGACTCCTTTCTGGTAGGCCGGGAAAGGGAGGCTGATGGTCGTTCCAAGGCTCTGGGCACCGAGTGAGCCCCCACCACGGGGCCCATTGGTACCAAGGTGCTGGCCAAAGAGCCCGGTGCCACTCCACCTGCTGTGGCACCAGCGGAGCAGGCTGTTCAGCCTGACTAGCCTGTCACATCGACTGACGACTACGAAAGGAGGCCGGGCTGGCAAGGCATTTGCAGCACTGTATCTCCGTGGTTGCAGCGCTGCATGAACTCCACATTTCCGAGAGGAACAGCATGTATTGCGCTACCACTGCGGTGCCAGTGTGGCCGCCCAAAGCGCTGTGACTGGCCTCCAGAAGTATTCGGCAGTATCCCACAATGCCTGTTCTAGCCACTCTGGTCATCAGTTCAAAACTCTACTGCCCTAGCCTGAGGTAATCAACCATGTGACCCACCCTTTACATTCCCCGGGAATTTTAAAAATCCCCTTCCTGTTTGCTCAGCCCGGCGTGGCGTACTATCAGCGAATCTTTCCAGGTGACCATGCCTCCACGCGCCAAGCGAGCCCCAGCATGGGGAAATGGCGAGTTGCTGGACCTCATCAGTGTTTGGGGGGAGGAAGCTGTCCAATCCCAGCTGCGCTCCAGCCGTAGAAATTACGATACCTTCGGGAAGGTATCAAAGGACATGATGGAAAGGGGCCATGACCGGGACGTCCTGCAGTGCAGTATTAAAGTGAAGGAGCTGCGGAGTGCCTACTGCAAAGCCTGTGACAGAAACGGCCACTCGGGTGCTCCCCCGTGACCTGCTGATTCTACAAAGAGCTGGATGCGATACTTGCGGTTAATCCCACCTCCACTCCGAGCACCACCATGGACACTTCAGAGCTGGGGGGGGGGGGGGGGGGGGGAGGAGGAGGAAAACGGGAGTGAGAGTGGTGGGCCGGATGGAGACACCCCAGAATCCCTGGAGCCATGCAGACAACAGCTCTTCTTGAGCCAGGAGAAAGGTAGCCAGTCGCAGCGGCCGGTACTTGGTGGAGGACAAACAGAAGAGCAGGTTCCCGGTAAGCGTTTGTTTTTTTTTCGGGAAAGAATTTTTTATGTGCGGGCTCTTTGGGAGAGGAGGGTTAGGCATGCGTGCCTAGATGCGGAATAGCGCATTGATATGGTTTATCACATCGCGGTAATCGGCCTCGGTAATCTCCTCGAATGTCTTATCCAGAATGCGTGCAATGCGCTTGCGGAGGTTTATCGGGAGAGCCACCATGCGTTGTTTCGGATAAGAAAATTATGCTATTGTGTAGACCCTGTGTGTTTTCTACTCCTTAAATGCGGGGGGAATCATTACTCTGTCTGGTACAAACAATGCTGCCTCTGTTAAATGTTGCATTTTGCCTATACAGCTGCATCAACCTTGATACCTCAGCCGTCCCTCTTATCGCCTGCTCAGAGACTGAAAAGACTCAGGAAGAGACTGCGAAAAAGCAAAGAAGATGTGCTGCAAGAAGTGATGCGGCAATCTATTAAAGAGAATGAGAAAGCACAGAACTGGAGGGAGAGAGAAAGCAGGATCCGCCAGGAAAACGCAGCACACCAGCGGCAAAGCACGGAGCACCGGCAGCAAAGCACTGATAGACTCATAAGCATCCTGGAGCGCCAAACAGACACTATCCAGGAGCTCATAGCCATGCAGAAGGAGCAGTACCGCAAACGCCCCCACCCTCCACAGCCCTTGTCCCAAAACTCTTTCTGTTGTGCCCCACTGTCACCTCCAACCCACTTTCCCCAACGTCCGTGTTCTTCACACCACCAGCTGCCTCCAACACCAGTATCTTCACCACCCAGCCCTGAAAACCACAACCCTTACCCTCTGCACTCAACCCCCATCACCATGCAGTATAACTGTCCTGAAGTGCAGCACTCACTGCACAGCACACCAGACAGGACATACGCGAATCTGTGATTGTACCGTTCCCCACTCCACCCCCTTGTTTCTTTTCAATAAATGGATTTCTTGGCTTTGAAAACATTCTTTATTATTGCATAAAGTAAAAGACTCCTTAGCCCAGGAAATAAACAGGCACTGCAAGTCTGCTTGTCTGCTTAGCAAACACTGATTCCTAAAGATTGGAACTACTGCACTTCACTCCCGTGCAGGGCACCAGATATCACTGCTGGTTTTCAGCCTCAAATTGCTCCCTCAAAGCATCCCTAATCCTTGCAGCCCAGGGCTGGGTCCCTGTAATAGCCCTGCTCTCTGGCTGTGCAAATTCAGCCTCCAGGTGTTGAACCTCTGAGGTCCATGCTTGAGTGAAGCTTTCACCCTTCCCTTCACAAATATTATGGAGGGCACAGCACGCGGATATAACCGCGGGGATGCTGTTTTCGGCCAAGTCCAGCTTCCCATACAGAGATCACCAGCGGCCCTTTAAACAGCCAAAGGCATACTCCACAGTCATTCGGCACGGGCTCAGCCCGTAGTTGAACCGTTCCTTGCTGTGTCAAGGCTCCCTGTGTAGGGTTTCATGAGCCACGCTTTAACGAGTAAGCGGGATCTCCAAGGATCACAATGGGCATTTCAACTTCCCCTACTGTGATCTTCTGCTCTGGGAAAAAAGTCCCGGCCTGCATCTTCCTGAACAGCCAAGTGTTCCAAAAGAGGCATGCGTCATGCACCTTTCCGGCCCAGCCTGTGTTAATGTCAATGAAACACCCACGGTGATCCACAAGCGCCTGGAGAACCATAGAGAAATACCCCTTCCGATTAACATACTTGGATCTTAGGTGGGGTAGTGCCAGAATAGGAATGTGCGTCCCATCTATTGCCCCTCCACAGTTAGGGAACGTCATTTGTGCAAAGCCATCCACTATTTCCTGCACATTACCCAGAGTCATGGTTCTTCTGAGTAAGATGCGATTAATGGCCCTGCAAACTTGCATCAACATGATTCCAACGGAGGGTCCTTTTACAGATTCAGACTAACACGGCTACCCCTCTGGTACATGATTCCAACGGTCGACTTTCCCACTCCGAACTGGTTTGTGACCAACCGGTAGCTGTCTGGAGTTGCCAACTTCCATATTGCAATAGCCACCCGCTTCTCCACTGGCAGGGCAGCTCTCAATCTCGTGTCCTTGCGCCACAGGGTGGGGGCGAGCTCCTCACACAGTCCCATGAAAGTGGCTTTTCTCATCCGAAAGTTCTGCAGCCACTGCTCGTCATCCCAGATTTCCATGACGATGTGATCCCACCACTCGGTGCTTGTTTCCCGAGCCCAAAAGCGGCGTTCCATGGTGCTGAGTATGTCCGTGAATGCCACAAGCAATTTTGTGTCGTACACGTTACGCGGCTCAATAGCATCGTTGCACTCCTCACTCTCACTGTCACTTTGGATCTTAAGGAATAGTTCGACAGCCAAAGGTGACGTGCTGGCAAGATAAATCAGCATACGCCTCAGCAATTCGGACCCCATTTCCCGCAGACAACAGATGGTGCTGCACAGAAACCGTTGAAAGATGGCACCAAAGGTGGATGGAAACAAAAGGGATTTCTGGGATGCGAAGCGATGCATCACAGGGCGTTGGGATAGGACCCAGAATGCCCCGCACTCACGCCCCCTTCCCACAACCCACGGCGCCAGAATGGGAAGAGGTGCTCTGTGGGATAGCTGCCCATAATGCACCGCTCCCAATGGCGCTGCAAATGTGGCCACGACAGTGCACTGGGCAGCTGTCAGTGTGGACAGACTGCAGTGCTTTCCCTACTCAGCTGTATGAAGTCAGGTTTAACTCACAGCGCTGTACATCTGCAAGTGTAGCCAAGGCCTCACAGAGATATTCAGTTACTATGGTAATGGTGGCCTCTTAAGTACCTAAGATAAGTAGATGGATCACTTAAGATTCAAGCCTTGGCCACTTCCTCTGCAGTCAGATGGAGGCACCGCTGGGGGTTGGGACACACAACTAATAGAGGTGTCCGGTCAAGTCTATTTTTATACTATTTAAACAGAGATTGAGCCAATATTTGAGTGATCTGTATTGACAGAGATGTGTTCCCCATGTGACTCCACTTCAGAATCTGGGTGAGGGACTGTCTACGTGTAACAATCATGCTAAGGAATTACATCCTTAACTTGACAATATTTTTTGGGTGCGAAGAGATGCCCCCAGTTTAAATACGACAAATATATTTTACAATGTAGGTCAGGGAAGAGTCATGCAAAGAGAGAGACCAGACAAAAATCCATAGTGAAAAATTATATAAATGGGGTAACTAACTAGATTTGCTGAAATTTATGATGCAGAATAAAACACTTTCCTCTGAACCAATGAGCAGAGTGTGGATGTGCCATATTATTAACAACTGGTTTATTAAAAGCGAGGGAGTTTGGAAGTCTACTTTTTTAGCTTGTGACTTATTGAGGAAAGGTAGTCCAGGGGTTACGGCACTAGGCTGGGTTCAATTCTCTTCTCCACCACAGACTTCTTATGTGACAAGTCACTTAGCCTCTTTAGGTATATCTATACTGCACACTAAGCCTGGGCTCTGACTCAAGTTTGAGCCCAACCCTCCCTTTCATTTACACATAAAATAGTTTGACTTGAGTCCGCAAGCACTCAGGACCTGCTATGGGGGTTGGTCAGAGCCAAGTCCTGCTGTGACTCTGATCCAAGCCCTGTCCTGTTTGGAAACAGGTCAAGCTGCAGACCCGGGTCAGGTCTGCGTAGTGCAGTATGGGCATGCTAGCCAGATTTATAATGCCGAGTAAATAGTGAGCACAAGAAACCCTCAGGAAGTCTGCAAACCCTTTGTAATTTTTAAGAACTAAAGGTAACATTTTTATAAGTGCCTAATTCCCATTTTCAAACAACTTATGTGCTTAGGAAAGTCTGTAGGATTTGGGAGTCTAAGTCATTTGGATATCATTTTCACATGTGCCTAAGACACTATTCTGGCCCTGCTTACAGTATAGACCCTATGGTGGGGCAGAAGAAGGCTGGGTAAGTGTCCATCCATGCATTAGAACTGGAGTGATAGTGACAGAAATATTACGATTAAACATGCAGTGTTAGGCAATTTTTTTATGGTAGCCTGCACTTGGGGTTGAGAGTTCAGAATTTGGTTGGGAGAAGCCCTGGGCTCAGAGATGTGCTTTTCACTGGGCCTCGGAAAGTCTGCCCAGATTTGGATGAGTTGTAAGCCATGAAAAATTGTCATTTGTGAAAATCTGGTCAAGTTTTTAAAACTTCGCACAGTCTCAGGAAATATTCCACCTTCTACAATGCTACACTCACAGCTTTAGGAGCTCTACATCTGTGGGGAAAAACCAAACCATAAGCGCCAAGCGGAGTGCTCATAACTGAGGCATTCAAAACTAGTGGAGACTTGAAAATTTTGTCCTCAGTTTCCCCACTGATAAAATGCTATTATTGATACTTCCCTATCTCACCAGGGCAGTAGGAAAACAAACTCATTACTGGTGAGGTTCTCAGATGTTTTGATAATGATAACAAGGCGGCGGCACACAAAGAAATAAAAAATTCCATATTTAGTGATTTTGGTAAAAAAAGACTTGTTCCCTGTCTCAATAGAGTTTCAAGTTTGAACTGAAAACCAAGTATACACAGTTATTTGCTGTTGGCAACTGTAACATTCAGTGTCATCTCCCAATGACCATTCCCAAAGTCAACACTGACTGTGCCTAAAAACATTTTGCAACACTCCAGCATTCTGAAGGCAGCAAATTTTTCTGAGGTCACTTCAGCATCTCTGCACCAATTTTTTCCCTTACAAATGCCGAACACATATGGAGTTTTCAGAGATTATCCAAAATAGTATGTGTTAGAATCATAAAGGAAAAGGTCATTTATACTAAACAGAGCTGGAGGGACAGCCTTTCCCAACCCCTCATTTGCAGGCTGGCCTGACCTTACCTTGTCACAGAAGACTTTAATCTGGCAGTAGGCCCTATGGACGGGTTTGTTACTCCTGTTATTGTAGCTGTAGGTGTCAATCTGAATGTTCAAGGGCAGCCCTTTAACTCCTTTCTGAGAGGAGAAATCTGTGCTGAGGCAGTTTACAGAAATAAAAACCTGCAAAAGAAGGAAAAAGCTTCCATCAGCAGCGATTAATACATTCTTAGTGTTTGCTTCAGCCAGCCATACTGAGTCACAATGTAACGACTCCACTTGGGTTGGCTGTAGGATTTGAATCCTAGACCTTCAGAACTAAAAACGGTGAGTTTCTACCACATAAGCTAAATGACTATTCACATGAATCAGTGGACCAGCCACTAATGGGGATACAAAGACCCATCCTCCTAGTGTGGATTACAGCAACAAATATCAAACCTCATGCAGACTCTAGTTAACTTATTTTTATGCCCCGAGAAATATTTTGTCTATTGTAACCCTTTTTTAGGGGGCAGAAATCCCTTTCAGGCCCCATTTTCACTGGCCAAAAGAACAGTGTTTAAAAACCTTACTTAAAACAGGGGTCAGACATGCTTGCAGCAAGCACAATTGAAATCAGTCTGGACAGTGGCAAAACCATGTTAGCTCCATGATCAAATTCTACTCTTGAGACTGATGAGTTTTTAAATATAGTTATTTAATACAGGTCCCAATCCAGCAAAGAGCTAAGGGCATACTTAACTTTAAGCATGCAAGCAATCCCATTGACTGCAGGAGATTACTTATGGGTCTTAAAGTTAAGCATGTGCTTAAATCTTTGTGTGATCAGGATCTTGAATGCTTCCCAGCAGTGTTCCTTTTTCTGAGCACGAGCAGGATGTTGTGAAGTGGAATATGAATCCATTTTCATTGTTCAAACTAAATGAAAAAGTTAATGGAAAAAGTAATTTTTCCAAAATAATTTCAGTTTCATAATGCAAGATCTTAGTAGTAGCAGAGGAAGGGAATTTTCTAGTTGTCCTATTTAGAGGCACACTGAATTAGTATTTCCCCAAAAGATGCACCTATTCAAATGCCAGGTTCTTATATATGGGTAGTCCTCATTATCACGGAGGGGTTAGAAGCAGCGGAAACCAAAGACAATGAATTACCAGCAAGTTATGGATCAAGATCAGCCAAAGCATTAGAATGGATTCCTCTCTCCTTCCTTTCAAGAATAAAAAGATAGGAATCCCTTCCCATCCTCTAAAGAAAGCAAGGATTTCAGAGCCAGAGGCCACAGCAAGTACCTTAACCAAGACTTTGAAAAATATTGCTCCAACATCTACCTGAAAGTTTGTTTTGCTTATAATAATAAACTGAAATGCTAAATATCAGTAGTGAGTGAGGGACCCCTGCTGGTATTTTACTGATACTACAATTTGCCAAGTTAAGTTTTCAACAGCTTACACACGGTTTAAAAAATAAAGGTGTTTTTATGCAGCATTGTCGTCATAGGTTGCAACACATTTTACAAGTATTATAAAAAGAGGGAGGAAGTTAGGTGAGACAAGTTATTCCTGTTTCCAAGGGATTTTTTTTTTTATAAGAATACTGTCTGCAGCACTGCGAAGGTAGCTTAAGAAGGTGCATATCTGCACTAGATTTGAGGTTCCCTGATTAAATTGTTATTAAAGTTTGATTTTCAAAAATGCACATGCAATTAATATGAACAACTGCATGTACAATTAAGAAGCACAGCCAACATGACTGTACGAGTCAGGAGAGTTTCATGCAAATGGCCAGTTATAAAGGTAGCTATTGGCACGCACCCTTACCAAAGGAAAACATTATCACTCTAACCATGCACACAAATCAGTGTAGTTTTACGAATCAGTCCCTTAATGTTTGTTTGGTTGCCCACAATCTCTGGGAAAAGATCTAGCGTTAAAACATATGAACTGTTCAAACATTTTTCAATAAATATCTATGAATCATTATGGCAGCAACTAGCCTCACTTTTGAGAATTTTATAAGAATGAACCAACTACTGCTACCTGACATTTTAGGCTGTGCACTGAATGGGCTGTGCATGGAAGAAACAGCTAAAGCCCTATGATCCTGTCAAATTGATTCTATACACTTTTGTGAAATATTCTAAAGCAACAGTGCTTCAAGTCTTTGATTTAAAGGAAGCAAATATGTAGCTAAGCACCATTAGAGCATTGCTGGAAAAAAGTATGAAGAGTTTTAAAAGTAAATCGCCGACAACAAATTGACCAGAATTGTTTGCCAGCTTCTAAGCCACCCACTCCTCCCTGATCCCCTACAGGTTGGTGTGGGCATATCAACACAGCCAGTATTGAGCGATTTATAAGAGTTAGTGCAATGCAGATCTAGGGCCTGCTCGTGCAGCCTGTACTCAGGTAGAATGCTCTGACTTCAAACAGATGTTTGTCTGCAGGATTGGAACACCTCAGAGCGCATTTTGCATTGCATAAGGGAGCAAGTGGAGGACTTTGAGGAGTTTCCTCTGGTTTTGGATTTGTATAATGGATAATGTTGCCTTATGAGCAGAAGTGTTATTTCTAATTAGTACTGATTTTTATTGGTTGCATATATATAGCTTAGTCTGACCATAATAAATGTTTATTTGTGTACGTCCCTTGTGTCTGTATCACTTTAATGAAGTAGGAATCTTTAAGAGAAAGCAAGGACTGTTTCTCAAGAAAATGTGCAGATACAGCCATTACGACTGGTTTAATAGAGCCATGGAACTTTCAAAAATCTATGATTTAATATTATACCTCTAAGCACCAAAGTGGGGGTGGGGGGAGGGTAAAGAGGGCAGGGGCAGAATCTTTAGACTAGATAAGCATCAATTCCTTAGTCCTTAGAGCAGGGGTAGGCAACCAATGGCACGCGTGCCAAAGGTGGCACGCGAGCTGATTTTCAGTGGCACACACACTGCCTGGGTCCTGGTCACCGGTCCTGGGGGCTCTGCATTTTAATTTAATTTTAAACAAAGTGTCTTAAACATTTTAAAAACCTTATTTACTTTACATACAACAATAGTTTAGTTATATATTATAGACTTATAGAAAGAGACCTTCTAAAAATGTTAAAATGTATTACTGGCACGCGAAACCTTAAATTAGAGTGAATAAATGAAGACTTGGCACACCACTTCTGAAAGGTTGCCGACCCCTACCTTAGTGCCATTTCCCTTTGGTTGGGAGGTCTTGGCATTTTCAAACTCTAGGTCTCTCTTTACAGCTCTCTTTGCATTTGCCAGGGGTGGGGGTGGGGAGAGAGGTTTATGTAAATTCTAATCGACTGACCATGCAGAGCATCCTCAGCACTGTAGTCTGAAGTTAGAAGTTTCTGTCTCGATGCTAGACATATACAGCATTGATGGACTTCAATATACACATCCCGATTTAATCCACTAGTTCCATGTGAATTTGCAATTATTCATCTACCAGGTGACAAGGGTTTTTGTTCCATTTGAAAATAGCCTTCATTTGATTAGGTCTGGCTTTAAAGGCTGAATCTATTTCTAGGATAGAAATCATTATTCAATCTTCTGCATTCTAGAAGAGGAAGAGAGAGGCCTAAACCCCAGTCTTCTCTCTCTACCCCTTTTGGATACAACAGGAACCAGTCTAAACTTGTCCATATGCAGAAACTCAGCTTAATTCAACATGATATGTCCAAACCTAGTGTGAGAGTTTCATCCTTTCCATGGCAATATGCTAGTCGTCTGATGCCAAACTGAGATTGCTTTAAAATTCCACCTGAATGGAGTCTACAGCTGGGTTCTTGGGAACAGTTTTTCCAATGAAGTGGAAACTTGATTTCTTTCAGTCACTTTGTTTAGGACAGATTTGAATCAAGTTCTTAAAGAAATAAGGGTGAGTGACTGACCCAGCTACATCCCCACCCCAACATTTTCAGAAGAAAAATGTAACCACAAAAGTCACTCAGCATCTTTAGCCTGTTCAGCAAGATTCCTCTTCAGCTGTCCAACCTATTTTTTTCTAAGGGCAGTTCCGCATTCTTGGCTATATTAAGATTTGCTTGTTACTTTTCAAAAACATTTTCATTTTCATCTTACCTCCCAGGATTCAGCTGTAAAAAGAGATGACACTTAAAACACAGTATCATCAGTCCCAAATGTTCAAAACCCATGGGTCAGGCCCCAAAAAGTCAACAGCTTGACTTAAAAAGCATGAGATTGTTACTGAAGAGAGACATTTGGGGTTATTTTTGCCTTCTTGTTTTGAGATTTTAGGTTATACCCGAATCACATTTTTAAGCTTGTCTCTGCAACTAAGAGGTCCAGAAACTTTCCTGTAAAAATAAAAGTAAGCTCAAATTCCCTCCTAATCACACAGCTCCTGGAGCTGGGAATTTGAGGGGGGGGAAAATACCAAATATTGCAAGAACTGTGAGAGTGTTGGCAATACTGCATATACAATTTAGTATCAGGGAAGATGCATGCATGTGTTAACTTTTACTTTACACTTCTATAGTCCTTTCCATCAGAGACTCTCAAAAAACATTACCAACAGTAAGTTACAGACCTCAGAGGGGCATTGGGAAGCTAAGTATGATTCCTATTTTAGGGAGCAGAAAAGTGAAGCAATAAGATTAAAGCAACTTCTCCAAGGTCACAGAGGAAGCCTGTGGCAGAGCAGACCATCCAGATCTCATGACTCTCAGGCTGTGCTTTAATCACAAGACCATCTCCTAACTCAAGGAAACCTAGTGTACACCTACCTTAAAATCTACAAGAAACTCATTAATTTTAATAAATGCAGGGATCTTTAAAAAAAGCTAAGAGAAATCAAGTCAGAATATCTGCGATGTGCCCTCAAGGAAGAGCAGCAGACGCAGCCAAAAACTTTTCTATACAGCCACTTTTACTAACAAGACCTGCCTTTCAAACAAACCAGGAAAAATAAAAAAGTATAATTAAAGCACAATCAAAGCACTGCAGAAGCTTCCCGGTCCCTGAGTTGAAGGATGGCTTCTTAATGAAGTCCTGTGTGCCCAAATCCCTTCTCTTCAGTTTATCTTGGCACCACACAGGTGATTCCCTCAATTTAAATTAGTCAGAAGCCTAAATAGTGGAGCTTTCAAATGAAGGGAAATTATGTTCACTGTATGCATAATAATAAAAAACAGGAATCACCGAAAAGCAACAAACAAAATGGGTTTGGAGATATTTATGCTTCCAGATCAGGGCCTGAACCACCATGGCAATCAATTCCTATGCTCCTAATATTTACTGTGGTTTT
The DNA here is from genome assembly GCF_027887155.1 of Malaclemys terrapin pileata. Taxonomy (NCBI): domain Eukaryota; kingdom Metazoa; phylum Chordata; order Testudines; family Emydidae; genus Malaclemys; species Malaclemys terrapin. The sequence continues at coordinate 177,764,104 of NC_071507.1, read as the reverse complement.
ATTTTTTGAAATACCGCAGGCAAATCAAATCCTATTAATTTCCATTCATGCTACATTATTCTTGTACCCAGAGGAGTAAGACATGGTCCAACAATTCAGACACATTAGGTACTCTTTTTATAGTTAGCATTCAGATGAAGTTCCAATTCTCTTCTAATATACCTGAAGGCAAAGTGCCTATAGTTTTTGATAGAAGGTTCTGTCTGCAGCCTCATTTGCATCTCTTCAGATGCATGCAAGTTTAAGCTTCCATAGATTCCAAGCCCAGAAAGGACCACTATGATCATCTAATCTGACCTTCGGTACAACACAGGCCATAGAACTTCTCTATAATAATTCCTGAAGTGTATCTTTTTTTTTTTTTTTTTTTTTTTGGGGGGGGTGGGGGGGGGGGAAGGGTTCCAATCATTGATAAAGAATCCACCACAATCCTTAATAAGGCTAATTACTCTGTTAAAAATGTGTGTCTTATTTCCAGTCTGGATGCATCTAGCTTTAACCTCCAGCCACTGGATCGTGTAATACTTTTCTCCAGTCAGATCCCAGAGACCAACCAGACCTCCACCCTCACCACCACCCCAAACTCCTGCACAGCCATTATCAAGTATTTGTTCCTCATGTAGGTACTTTATATAGACTGTAATCAAATCACCACTCAATCGTTTCTTTAAGTTACTGTACCAAAGTCTCCATTAGCTCCACATGCAGAGCGCATGTTCATCAACTTATTGTGCACATGTAACACTTATTTCCCAACAGAATTTCCTCACATTTATCAGATGTGAATTGTCTTCATTGAAGACTGGCCCCTTGGCAAGTATGAGGTTTTCAGTTTGGGGAGTCAGAACTGCTAAAGTTCAAAAATAAGTCCTGGAACCATTTCCTGAAGGTAACGCTCTCTCTGATACGTCAGCCAATTTTCAGTTTACCTTAGAGCCAACAGACATCTGGAGAACATTTAAGCCCAGTGTGTATTTAATTCATGGAGTCACATACACTGTGAACAGAACTGCGAAGTGTGCAAGGCACCACCAAATTTCCACTTCACAGAATCATAGAATATCAGGGTTGGAAGGGACTTCAGGAGGTCATCTAGTCCAACCCCTGCTCAAAGCAGGATCAATCCCCAACTAAATCATCCCAGCCAAGGCTTTGTCAAGCCTGACCTTAAAAACCTCTAAGGAAGGAGACTCCACCACCTCCCTAGGTAACGTCTTCCAGTGATTCACCACCTTCTAGTGAAAAAGTTTTTCCAAATATCCAACCTACACCTTCCCCCACTGCAACTTGAGACCATTACTCCTTGTTCTGTTACCTGCTACCACTGAGAACAGTCTAGACCCATCCTCTTTGGAACCCCCTTTCAGGTAGTTGAAAGCAGCTATCAACTCCGCCCCTCATTCTTCTCTTCTGCAAACTAAATAATCCCAGTTCCCTCAGCCTCTCCTCATAAATCATGTGCTCCAGCCCCCTAATCATTTTTGCTGCCCTCCACTGGACTCTTTCTAATTTTTCCACATCCTTCTTGTAATGTGGGACCCAAAACTGGACAGTACTCCACAGCAAAAATAGATATTTCAAGACATTCAGTTAGCTCCTCTTCTAATGGAACATCCCAAGGCTGTGGGTATCTGTGTTCCTGTTACCACTGGGCAGCAAAAGGTGGCAACTTCACGGAAAAAAGAAGCTTAGATCACCAAGTCCTGTGTTGTATTGCACAGGACCGGTTCTAACGCATCAGAACCTAAGTCAAAAATTTGCTTCCAGTTTGCAGTGGTTATGAATGAGTGAAACTTGGGTTTGCGCTCCGGAATTCTACGATGATTTATTTAAAAAAATCTGTTCCTCAGAAATGTGTACGTTTACTATGTAAACGTCATATGCTGCACTCACTTTTGCCCCAGATATTTGTGGTTTTACAGCCTTTACTTTAACCTGACACTTTTCTTTTATTGGAAATGCAAATAGGCATTTGACTCACCATCCTCCCATTCACATTTCACAGTTTCATTCCCAACTAACCAAACCTGAACCTTCTTAATGAAGCCAAAGATGGCAACACCTTATTTTATTGAGGCATCTGATATATGGATGCCATTCTAATGAACCATCAAAATATATGCAATATTCACAGAGAAACTTAAAATTGTTCCTACAGTGAACGCCAAACAAAAATTATGCTAGAACATATTAAAATAGTATCTCAGAACCACCCAGACAAAAATAAGTCTTGTGTCAAATCACAGTAAGTGATCCACCCTCTTCAGAAAAGTAAGTTCAGTGAAACAGACTCCTGCTTATTACAATACATGGGCAGGTTCCACTGTACAGCGAACACCCATGCTAGGCAGATTCCTGTTTCAAGAGATGAGACCAAACTATCTAAAAATTGTTTGGGTACGATTCTTCTCCACCTTTAGTAGAGCAATTAAACAGCTTATTGTCATTTAAGATGTCACTGAAGTCAGGTTTCCCTGCAACTTTCTTTAGGCAGGAAAAAGTGAAAAAAAAAATACTAAAACTATCTCCAATTTCAGGGATCACTGTAGTGCTGTAGTCATCATGAATAGGTCGGAGTATGACGAGAGGCTGCTAGACAACTCTGACACCACATTCTACAGATCATTACCCTCTGATCCCACTGAAGGGTACCAAAAGAAACTGCACCATCTGCTCAAGAAACTCCCTGAAGATACACAGGAACAAATCTACAGAGACACACCCCTAAGGCCCAACCAGGGGTATTCTATCGGCTACCCAAGATCCATAAACCTGGGAATCCTGGATGCCCCATCACCTCAGGCATTGGCACCCTGACAGCATGATTGTCTGGTCTATGTGGACTCTCTCCTCAGGCCCTACGCTACCAGCACTCTCAGCTATCTTCGAGACACCACTGACTTCCTGAGGAAACTACAATCCATTGGTGATCTTCCAGAAAACACCATCCTGGCCACTATGGATGTAGAAGCACTCTACACCAACATTCCACACAAAGATAGACTACAAGCCGTCAGGAACAGTATCCCCGATAATGTCATGGCAAACCTGGGGGCTGAGCTTTGCGACTTTGTCCTCACCCACAACTATTTCAGATTTGGGGATGATTTATACCTCCAAGTCAGCGGCATGCTATTTTTTTATGGCTGACCTAGAACAACGCTTCCTCAGCTCCCATCCCCTACCGCCCCTACTCTACTTGCACTACATTGATGACATCTTCATCATCTGGACCCATGGAAAAGAAGCCCTTGAGGAATTCCACCAGAATTTCAACAATTTCCACCCCACCATCAACCTTAACCTAGACCAGTCCACACAAGAGATCCACTTCCTGGACACTATAGTGCAAATAAGCGATGGTCACATAAACAGCACCCTATACCGGAAACCCATTGACCGCTATACTTACCTACATGCCTCCAGCTTTCATCCAGACCACACACAATTCATTGTCTACAGCCAAGCCCTAAGATACAATTGCATTTGCTCCAATTCCTCAGACAGAGACAAACACCTACAGGATCTTTATCAAGCGTTCTTAAAAATACAATACCCACCCGGGGAAGTGAAAAAACAGGTTGACAAAGCCAGAAGGGTACCCAGAAGTCACCTACTACAGGACAGGCCCAAAAAAGAAAGTAACAGAAAGCCACTAGCCATCACCTATAGCCCACAACTAAAACCTCTCCAGCGCATCATCAAGCATCTACAACCTATTCTGAAGGATGATCCCTCACTCTCACAGACCTTGGGAGACAGGTCAGTCCTCGCTTACAGACAGCCCCCCAATCTGAAGCAAATACTCACCAGCAACTATATACCACACAACAGAAACACTAACCCAGGAACCAATCCCTGCAACAAACCGCATTGCCAACTCTGTCTGCATATCTATTCACCATCATAGGACCTAACCACATCAGCCACACCATCGGGGGCTCATTCACCTGCACATCTTCCAATGTGATATATGCCATCATGTGCCTGCAATGCCCCTCTGTCATGTACATTGGACAAACCAGACAGTCTCTATGCAAAAGAATAAATGGACACACATCAGACATTAAGAATTGTAACATTCAAAAACCAGTAGGAGAATGATTCAATCTCCCTGGACACTCAATAAAAGTGGCTATTCTTCAACAAAAATACTTCAAAAACAGACTTCAATGAGAAACTGCAGAACTGGAATTAATTTGCAAACTTGACACCATCAAATTAGGCCTGAATAAAAACTGGGAGCGGCTGGGTCACTACAAAAAATAATTTTCCCTCGGTTGATACTCACCCCTTCTTGTCAATGGGCTACATCCACCCTAATTGATTTGGCCTCATTAGCATTGACCCCCCGACTCGGTAAGGCAACTCCCAACTTTTCATGTACTGTGTATTTATACCTGTCTACTGTATTTTCCACTCCATGCATCTGATGAAGTGGGTTCTAGCCCATGAAAGCTTATGCCCAAATAAATTTGTTAGTCTCTAAGTTGCCACAAGGACTCTTCGCTGTTTTTATTCTACTGGGGAGGAGGGATAGCTCAGTGGTTTGAGCACTGGCCTGCTAAACCCAGGGTTGTGAATTCAATCCTTGAGGGGGCCACTTAGGGATCTGGGGCAAAATCAGTACTTGGTCACTGCTAGTGAAGGCAGGGGGCTGGACTCGATGACCTTTCAGGGTCCCTTCCAGCTCTATAAAATCTCTCTCTCTCATTTATTTTTATATATAAATAAAAATAAAGGTTCTCTGGCACCAAATGCCAGAAGTGCTGTACATATTACTCCCTTCTATACCCTAGCATTAATGAACACAAGTGAGGGAATGTCTATGCTTCAATTAAACACCCGGGGTTGGGCTGGGTCAGCTGACTCTGGCTCACGGGGCTCGGGCTATGAGACAGTAAAACTGAGGTGCAGACATTTGGCTTGGGCTGGACTATTAAACTGCTATTACCTTTCTCTCAGAAGTGGCCATATTTCCATATGTGGGTCACCTTCAGCATTCCCCACCCTTCAGCGTTTTTCCCTCCCCCCATTTCAGTATTCTCTCCCCCCTTCAGTTTCAATGCATTTTCCAGGATATCTTTCAATCTTCCTTCATTTCACCTCTCACCCCCTCCTCTCAAATCCCTACTCCCTTTCCTGACTCCAAAAATAACCCCCCTGTGTACGGATTCTCCCCTGCCCCTCTGACCAGGCTTCCTCCTACCCTTCTGGAGCCCCCTCAGCTCTTCACCACCCCAGGGGAAGGCAGTGCCAGGGTCTCAGCCCTGATAGGGTTGAACACTCCGGTGATCAGCCCAGTGATTCTCTGACCCACCTACTCCACCATCATTGTGTGGCTTTCTAGAGACTCCTGTGCTGTCTCAGAGTAGCCAACAGGGGGCATTGGGGAGCTGCTGCAGGGATAGTAGTACCGTACCACAGAACAGCTTCTCTACACTATTTGATTTTGGAGTTACAAGCTCCTCCCACACGTGTTTACATACATGAGTGTACAGACAGTGCACAAACGGTCAGCTACACTGTCACTACTTGCTCAGAGCAAGCCTTGCCATCACTATATCCTGCATCAGGTCACTGATGCATCACAGTGCCAATGCACATGCAAAGCTCTGGGGTTGCAGCTGCACAGTTGGAAGGTATTCTCCCTGCAGAATACTGCAAAGAACCAGGCAGCACTCAATGCAATGCACACGGTCCCTTAAACACCTGTTTCCAGCTACTTCATGAAAGAGGAGCTTTCTGTTTTATAAACTGGAATGCAGCAATCTTAAGGCTTTTCATTTTTAAAAGATAAAGAATATTTTCATGCCATAACAGTGCCATTATATTTTATCAAATCCATGACGCATACAAACTCCATTAGAAAATGTACATTTTCATGGCCAACTTTTCTTTTCTTTTGACAAAGCATCTCCCCAGCTGTGGATTGTTACTCCCAGGAACCCCACTTCAAGGATTTGTGCTGGGAAGAAAGGCTATGTACCCACAATGCACTGTATCACAGTTGCTGGAGGCAGCGTCATGGGATGATATTTTACTTCACCCTTCTAAAAAAAGCTACATCTATAGGTGTCAGTCCAGTGCTCAGATTGCCTTTCCCATAAGTTACATCATACACATGAACGAAGACCTGAGCTTGCCAAGACAACTGGTATCAGGGGCATGCACGGGGGGTGGGGGAGCAAGCAGCAACACGAGCCCCCCACCCCCACTCCCAATAATCGCTGGGGGCATGGAACTCCTCCGGCCTTGGGGCTGCGGGGGCCGGTGGAGGGAAGAGCGAGCTCCTGCCAGGACCGGGGTGGGAGGCATAAAACATGCCCCCACAAAAGGCAAAATAAAAATTCTGCGCACGCCCCTGGCAGGTATGGACACACAGCACCCACCACTGTTTGCAACTTTCTCTAGCACAAGCAAATCTCTAACGTTCAGCAACAGCCTAAGCCATTCTCACAGAAGACTAGAAACCAGAATGAGTGGGGGAGGGGGAAAAAAAAGGCCACAGTATCCCAGGACGAATCCTTTGGCTGTGGGCCTACCGTTTCAGATAACAGGAGGGGCTGAGTAAGCACCCTCCCGATAATCAAGGCTCCACAGTACATCAGTTTGTTAAGCACTTTATCAATGTAATATCACGGTCATCATTAAAAATAAAGCATTGTACTTATTGCTTTGAAGGACTTCCCTGTAACATGGGAAGCTCAACTCTTGCCTCATTCCCCACCCTCTCCATACACTGCGCCACACAAGCTTTTGTCAAAAAATGTGAGGTAAATGAACCATGCAATAAAAAATTGTTGAAATTGGCTCAGGCTCCTCCTGATAAGATCACACAGTTGGGAAAGAGCTACAGCTCCGTAGACGAGTAAGTGGATCAAGATTCACTGTCAAATACATTCGCTCAAGGAAAAAAAAAAAAAAAAAAAAACCAACAAGGTTTAAATAGGAGACCTAGCAACCCAGTGCGCTTGCTACAAAGGCAACCCTTTGTGGATCTGTCTCATGTAAAACCTTAGGGTATGTGGCAGCTGGGAGCGAGCCTCCCAGGCAGGGCAGACAGACTCAAGCTGGTGCGCTACAAATACCTGCGTGGACGTTGCACGGGGTCTGAGCTCAGGGTGTCTAGCCCAAGACGCTGCTAGAGCTGCAATCTCTATTTTTAGAGTGCTAGCTTAAGCCTCATAGCGCGAGTGGCTCCCCAGGCTGGGAGCCTCACCCCTGGGTGCACTGTACAGATAGCTAGTGTGCTAAGCACAGACACCATCACACTCAGGCCCACAGGTTCCCCGCTTGCTTCAGTCTAAAAAACTTCCATTCAAAATATCAGTTTTACTTGCTTTTGTAAGTTTCCAACAGTCAGGACTCATGGTCAAAGGTGGGTGGGTGGGTGTGTGTGTGATGCCAAACTGACACCCCTGGAAGCTGCCAGTCTTCATTTAGCCACAGAACAAGCAGCACAAGCTTCCCCACACAACTCCTCCAACATGGCACCTCAACCCCACCTGGAGGAGTGGCAGTGGGGTAGGGGAGAGAGAAAAGGTACTTCACTCTCTCCACATTCAACCCCTGGGCTGACTGCCAGTAAGGATGCCAAATTATCTCAGTGGTAATGTTGATGTGAACGCCCATCCACTAGAAAAAAACGGGCCAAGACCACCTGCTTATTTCACAGAGGACATCACAGACCAATGGGACAGAAATTACTTTAGTCTCTACTACCATGCACTGGATTTGAACCAGTGATTTAGAGGAGAATTGTTCCCCTCTGCCACCCTCTAAAGTTATTCCCAGACATTCAGGTCTCAATCCCACTTTCATAAAGCCAGGATGCACATCACTGTCCCAGAAAATACTGTCCCCTCTCCCTGGTCAGGCAGGTGCGCAGCAGATTTCACAGTATCTGTAATGAAGTTCACTTACGTATCCAAGATCAACACCACCTTTAGTTCATATCCTTGTCTACTCTCCTGCTTGTGCATTTACCAGCCACAGCTGTCTCAAGAACTAAACTAGCCTTTTCATAACAGTGAAACAGACGGTCTCTATTTCCCAATCTGTAAATAGTTCTTACCTACTTTCTCCTGGTTGTTGAAGCTCAGTTAATTCATGTTTGTAAAGGACTTTGAGTTCCTTGGATGGAAGTACTATTAATCTAATCTGCAGCAGTGAGAAAATATGTAGCTCTTTACTCTTGGATTCTGTACAATCTACTGATGGCTATTATTCTATCCAGTTTCCTGAACAGTGCAGCACTTCCATGCCTCAAAATGCATTCAAACCTTTCAGTACATTTGCATGGGAAAGGCACCCTTGCTGCCCAATTCCAGGGTAAAATGGGAAACCATCCCTTGTGGCATAAACAAAGCCAGGACACTAGGTTCTAAGTTCAAGGAATTTTAAAGACTGGCATCTGATACCAGACTCACTAGTGATGTTTAAGTGAAAACATACTGCTACAAAACCATTCAGATTGGAGGCACAAAAGTCATCAGATCTAGGCAGTGAGGAGTAGATATTTACTTTATTTAGCAATAAATACTTGGAACAGCTTCCCACTGCCCATCTCCTAAGTGCCTCTACCTCTCCACAACCCACTTCCATTAAGCTGCCAACACTGTTTCCTTCCCCAAGGTCTTCACACCTCTCTCTTGAACGGTCATCCAGTGCATCTCTGAGACTGACAGACTGTGCTGGGCACTGGCCTTGTCTTCTACGTGTGCTGTAAAGCACTGACATGTAGAGCTCCAGACAAACAACCCTGAAATGCTTTTCAGTGAGGAGTTCTGCCATTCTCCCATTAGTACTATTTCCAGGTGCAGCACTTCGGAGTCCTTCTGGATGACAGATGCCGTATATATTCTCAGTCATCTTCACTGTGTCAGTTACTAGCTTCAAACATGATGTGCGGGATATGATCAGCTGGTCTCAAACAGGAAGGAAAACTCTCTGTAAACTGGAGACTAAGCCCTATACCACCAGCATAGGGATGAGCCTTGGTGAATTACATAATTGACCAGCAAGAGTCAATAAAATTACAGAAAACCCTCTACCACCACCTTGCAGCTGCAACTACATCAGCTCAACAGTGGTATAATCGGATCAAAACTGGACCTGCTTTGCTGTCTTTAGACAGGTTTTCTAGAACTTTGAAGATGCACATCTCCTCCACACGTTTACTTGGGTTACGGCTTCAAACAGCAACAGCTGCAATTAACTAAGCACACCAGCTGGGAAAATTGCTGACAGTACATCTACCACCTAACACAGTGGCCCAAAACACTGGGTGAGGGTCAGATGGTGGCTCAAATGAGTTCACCTAGAGGCCACTCAGATTAAAATGGATCATTGCATGCTAGGATCTGCAGCCTCAGTGGAATATACCTCTGCATATAAATAAGGGCAGCTGCAATCTATTCTGTTTAATGCAATTTAGGTGCAGTAGTCTAGGTTCCTGGCAAATTGCCAAATTGGCCCCTCTTTTGGAGCATCCCAAAAAGTTATTGGCAATTATCACAGCACCACATATTGGTTCCCAGCTACACTAAATCATATCTCCAGCACCTCTGCAGCACTGTTTAGGAAGAAGTTTGGTGCTTCCATGTGACAGTATTTGTCCAGCAGTACAGATTTCCCTGCTAAGAAACTTAAAGTCACTGCAAAGCTTTTAATAGTTGCTCATGCAAGCCCTCTTAGCCAGCAAAATTTTGCCTATTTCTTAGCACAAGACTGTAAACAAACTCATTACATGCTAATCATCAGGTCACACACACCCCTCTCTTTCCCCATATGCTGGAAGAGCAGGAAACGTAAGATGGGTCACATACCTTTGCTTCGTCATTAATGTCCCAAGTGAAGGATATGGCATTGTATGCAAGCTCTTCAATGTTACTGATTGTATTGAAGCTCTCCTTATAGTCGGCTGTCGGGAAGGAGAGGAGAGCATCTTAATCATACAAAGCAGACAAACTGTATAGCAACTGCAGCTCTTCCACAGTACCCTAAGGGTTAAAGGCTCTGAAAGGCTTTCAGAGGCGGATTGTTAAAGGTTGAAAGCAGTTCATTATAAAAAAAGAGAGAAGAATTAAAACAAAAACTAAAGTGGGAAAGGCAGCGACGCCAAGTATGGCATGTATCTGTGCCATGCCCTATAGTTACATATGAGAAATGTCACACTGCATGACAAGAGTATAAGCTCTCAGTAAAGCTCCTTCAATAATAAAGCTGACGCGCATGCAAATCTTTAAGTGCCAAGTGCTTAATCCCTGCCTTTATTCACAGAAGGAAAGGGCTGGGAGCACAATCCAGCTTTCAACCAAGGAAATCTGGAAGCCAGCCAGTCACAGCCTTGTCTGTAGGCAAATGGAAATTTGCAGTGTTTTCTTTTTAACTGAACCAAGGACTCACTGCAAGAGCACCAGCAGGAAGGAGACCGAGGAGCACTGAAGTATTTCCCCTGAAAAAAAACACTGACTGTTTAGAAAGCTTGCAAAGCCCAGAGAGTGCAGTTTAACTATACTGGCCAAGATCTTTAAATGCAACTAGTGATTTGGGGGCACCTCCATTTTTGGATGCGCCAACTTGAGACATCTAAAAAAGGGCCAGTCTTTCAAATGGCGAGGGAAGCACTTGGCATTTTCTGAAAATCTGGCATCTTCAAGGCATCTAACATTAGTGCGCGCACACACCCCAGAATTGAGGCTGCCAAAATACCTAGTCCCTTCTGAAAATACCTTGGCCAAGAACATCCCTTTGGTTTTGCCACAAAGTTAAGAACAGTACTCAGCCTAGTCTGAAGGTTCCCTTTAAAAATGAAGTACCAATAGAAGGTCAAACCCTGCCAAGGAAATCAGGCTTGGAGTTTGATACCAGTAATTAGAGCGTTTCTTACCAATGTCAATGCATCTTTGTTTGGCTGTATGCTGCCTTGAGTGCCAGTACTTCCAGTGCCTGATCTGATCTTCTCTTGTTTTGTCTTCGGCAAACACAACCAAGATGACGCTCTTCATAAAGAGGACGGGTAGGGAAGAGAAAAAAAAAACTTTAAAAGCCACAGAGAAAATTTGTTTTGGAAGCTTTTACTTGGTATCAGGTTTTCTGCATTTGGCGTGCAAAACTTAGGAAAAGCCAAGTTACACCTGGCAAAGTAGAACCCTCTTTAGAATGGGAACAAACATGCTAATGTTCTTCAGGGCCATAAAAGAACAAGGCGGTCAGAAGTTGCCCACAGAAAGAGAATTGGATGCTCTCCTTCCAGGTGTCCACGTCGCATAGACCCATCACCACTACTGACTTGCTTGCTTGGCAGGCTCAGAGACACCAGTGACCGAATAGGCCTGGAGACCAATTTAACCTCTTCTGCTCTTCATTGGCATGGCAGAAGGGGAAAGCTGGGCCTGCTGCTGCGGGCTTCAGTCTAGACTGTTGTGTGACTACAGGACTTCAACCGTAGCCCAGCACCTCCAATAAGCAACAAATACCCACAACACCTCTCCCAAGAAGCTGTAAGAATTTCCACTCACTCTGACTTTGCTGATTGGGTGGTGGACTCCTTCACTGCTGCTGACTTCTTTAAGGGTGATCGGATAAAACTGACCCTTGTTTAGGTATGTCATTGTGCTGTCCCCTGGCTTCTGACGAAGTGACTTGGAAGCTTCTAAGGTGTATTCAAAGTTATTCCTAGGAGACAAAAAGGACATTGATAGCTTCCTGGCAAACTCTTTAGCAAAGTGTTTTACATTTAATTTGGAGACGTTTAAGATTTATTAGTTGAGACACTAAACCCTCAACAGGGAAGGGAGGGGGAAGCAAGACTAGCTCTTTGTTGACAATCAATCCTCTTCATGAGAACATTTAGAAAAGCTCTTTGCAGAGAAAATCAACACGTAGGATTGGACGCTGCCTATTCAGGCTTACTGCAACATGTTTTATTTATGTAACAGAAGAGTTTCTATCAATGACCAAAATGCTGTTAAGAGTCATTCAAAGGCTGCTAGGTCCCTTCCTCCCCCCACCAATGTTTCATTCCCAATAAAAAACAAACCAACCCCACATCACCCATTCCCCATCGTAGGTCTCCATACACAAAATCCACACACAGCAACCTCCAGTGCCTGCTGTAGATTCTCAATGTAGAGAGAGCAGACAAGCATCTCTGGGCATCTATCAAGGTGAGGCACTTGGGAGCCAGCTCCAGGAGGGTTCTGCAGTAATTATTATTCTCTTAAATGACTAGATGGATCACACCATACCAAGTTGGTTAGAAATCAATGTAAGACTCCCAGATGGCAGTACAGTGCCATTATCAACCCAACAAAGATAGTTTTCCTAAATATTGCAGACATGACTTTCCAGGTTGTTAAGCACTCAGCACAGCTAAAACCAGGTGTGCACAGCACCTCTGAGAATCATGCCTAAAGAAAGGCAACCCAAAAGAGAATTCATAAGTAAGTTGCACCCACTAGTCATGAACAAACTGGCTATAAGAGATCAGGCGGCTGCAGGACAATAGAAAGCTTGAAGTATTACCCAGCAATGCTGTCAAAAACGTAGTCCTCTGAACTCATGCTGGCCATCCGCAGATTTAGTTCAGCAGGAAAGAAAACCTGAAAATACAGATAATTAATTCAGCAGCACCAGAAAAAAATTCAACAGCTGCCAGGTTACAACCCTGCTTCAGCTGGCTTTAATATCTGATAACTAGGGATTGTGGCTAACATACTCTGTATGCTGTTTATGGGCCCCAGTTAAATAATGCTTTATATGCCAATTAAGCACAAGATCTAGCAAGCCCACTCTGGGCCAGCTTTTAAAATCAAGCCTGCCTGAAGCTTGCTAACTACTGGATGTTATGGACATCACTAATATGGACTTAGAACTTGAAGGGAAGCGATGGTGAACCCTGTAGATTTCAAAAGATGCAATAGAATAAACTGGCCAGATTTTCACAAGCGCCCAGCACCCAGTAGCTCCCATTGAGGACAATGGATGCTGAGCACTTGTGAAAATCTGACCAGTTTATTTAGGTGCTTAAATGGGAGCTTCGGGTGCAGAGTTCTTGTAAACTTGACCCACTATTTATTTCACTGTTGCCGCTGACAGATTATTTCCACAAGCTATTTAGCCAAAACTTCCGTCATTTGTAAGATTAGCCATTTGCTTTTGATAACGATTTTTTTGTTTTATAGATTTAATTCACTAAATTATACCTATGGACCTTTCTTGTCTTCTATTTCTAATCCACTGGACTGAGATTTCAGGTTTACACCACTATTAGAGGTGCAACGCGATACCCATGCACTGATTGGGTTGCGCAAACACACACACACACACACACACGCACATAGAGAACATGGTGAGCGACCCCTGTACCTCTTGCACTCCTTCTTTGAAAGTCTCTGAGAAGGTGGAGTCCGGCGTGCGCCTCTGGGAGTTCTGAGGCTGAGCACTGGAACTAAACTGATCAGGGTTGAGATTCCTGTCGAAAACCACCACCCGTTCGGGGGGCTCGGGGTGGTAGACAGTGGGAGGGATGCCCACAGTGAATCCATGTGGCTGTGTTTCTGTTTTAATTGAATGAGTGGGCATTGTGGCAATGGAAACAGTGACAGTGGTGTCGGGGGTCGTCAGATGGCCTCTCTTGTCCATGGCCATTTGGGTAGCGTGCGGAAGAACAATATTGAAAGGCACATTTTTCAGAACCTGCACTCTGTTTTCTCCAGTAGAGATGAGCGATTGTTCCGTTGGGATGCTGTTTCTTTAAGAGAAAAAAAAGGGTTCAAACCAAAACACCACAACATTAAACAGCAGATCCAGAAACATTTATTGGGCTTTTGGCGAAGGTGAAACAGAATATCAGCTCCCTGTATTGGGGATGATCAACTATATCTAGGGGTAAGGGCTCTAGAATTTATAAAAAGCTTATCCATTTCTGACTCCTAGGACCCTAATTTTGAGCTAGTATACTATACTTGACCTTAAAGCATTAACAGCCCATAAACTGAGTCACCCAAAACACAATACACTAAGGGCCCCGCTGACAGGGTATCAAGCACCGAGGGACTCACTTGATTGGCTTATATATAAGTTTACATACTATACCACCACACTGGTTTCTGCATTCCTCAACAGATTGAATCATCTTGTTATCAGAGCTGGAGCAATTTAAACTTGTCTTGGTCAGCTCTCTCTTCAGCTTAGCGTTATAGGAAGAGGGCAGCAGGGAGTGGGACTTAAGGTTTATTTATTTTCATGATATTTTATGATCCCATGGTTTGCTGGTGGGTTCTGCTCCCTCCCCGAATAAAAGAAAAGACTGCAAAATTTATGCAAGTGAAACTAATGCATCAGAACCACAGGTTAACAAACCACAAATACATTGCAATGTTTTATGGCACCCCACTCAAATTAATCCTGACTACATATTCCAAATGCATCCAGTCCTGTAGCACCTAGTAACTGATGGGGTTTATGTAAGGATCTGATCTTGAGGGTAGTTGGAAGATCAGGACCTGCCCATTAAAACTCAATCATGAGCCACCTTGTATAAACCCTGGGGAGTAAACGCTTATCAGCCACCTCCTTACGCCCCTGAAAGGGATATTGTCACTAGTTCACACATGGGGAAAGAGAGCAGTTCCACTGCATTGCTATTCCCTCTCTTGCACAGGAGGTGGTGGGTGGGCAGGGATGAGAAGTGGATGGAGCCTTGACTTTCTGAGTCAAAATTCAATCTCTAGTTGGTCCTGGGGCACCTCAAGTACCTGCTGTCCCTGACTCCGAAGCCTGTGGTAACGCTACCATCTAACCCTTGGGTTATTACAAGAGTTGATGGTGCAGAAGAAAGGATTGCAATCTCCATTACAAATGCAGGAGAGCTGCTGCAGGTATGGCAGCAAACTTCATTTAAGCAGCCTTAGCGATATATCAGGATGTCAGTTAAAGCAAAAGTGCAACAATAGAATCCAGTACCTTTTGCCATGATCTTGGTCAGGGTGATCGACATCTGGTTTTGCTGTTGAAGTCCTTCTTTCTCTGGGAACCTGGAGGTATAAGACATGTGAGAGTTGAACTGTTCTTATCCAAACAAGGTTAGCCCATTCTTTTCCCCCCCACAGTTTGGAAAGCTAAGTATCACTCTGTTATGCATCAATTATTTAAAGTACAGTTAACACCTGTAAAGTTCTTTACAATGCCAAAACGTATCATCATCACTGTTGTTTTGAAAAGTCAAGGCTATTCCATACGCTACTAAAAGAATCCCAAACTAATACAACGGAGCGGTACTTTGGAATTAAGATTCCTGCATAGAAAAAACAAGACAAACTGCTTAAACCTTAGGACAGCGACAAGTTTCCAACCTGGCTGGAAAGATCACCATCTCTTATCAAGTGTCAGCAACTGGAATAATGGAATTGGAGGGAAAATAAAGAGTTGTCACTAGTAGCTCTGATAAAGAAAACCAACAGGCTTCAATTTGTCTGGTGACTTTATTACTTAGCTTTATTACTTAGATCAGCTCAACAGCTGGGGAGAGTGACATCCTCAGTCTACCCACAGGGGTTGTCTAGATCAGTTTCTCATTGCCCATTCACACCTTTGACTCTGCGGACACTTTTGGTTGGATATTTTTTGGGACTAGTCTTGGACTTTCCCTGGGAACTAGAATGAGACCACAAAGTTTAATAATGACAATACTTGGCTTTTATAGAGTCTTTTATATTCACAAAGCAGTATGCAAACATTAGCTAATTCTTACTGTGCCTCTGTAAGGTAGATGATATCCTCATTCTATACATGGGGAAGCAGAGAGAGAGAGAGAGAGAGAGAGAGAGAGAGGCTGATGGCCTGCTCTTCAGTGGATCTGAGCTCCCACAAACACTCACTGACTTCAATTGGAGTTAACACCTTTGAAAATTAGGCCCTGAACAATTTGTTCAAGGCCATAGAACAAATCAACAGCAGAACTTGGATGAGTTCCTAACACCCAGTCCCATATCCTGTCCAGTCACACTTTATATTAAAGATATATTTATAGTTACAGGATTAATAGATAGCTATAAGCACATCAGCAGAAGGCACCTATAAACCATGGTTATAAGCAACCTATTGACCTTTAGGACTCTAAAAACGTATTAAAATATCTATTACTCATGTATTAACCCTTTTTGTTAAGGGTATATTTATAAATAGTTTATAAAGGTTGATTTTCTATCGACTAGACTATGATGCTTCTGATGTAAATCACTGACCAGCTCTCAGTAATGGTTTTTTGTCATCTACTGACTTGGGCTAGATATTAAGCGGCAACCTGGACAAAGAAAAATGCTCCATATTCCATTATTACCCATCATCTGAGCTATCTAGTTCTCCACTTTACAACATTTTACTATTTAAAGATGAAGGCTACTTACAGTCCTAACCTGCAAAACCCCAACCAGTATTTTATAAAGCTGTGGGGGAGATATGATGTACATTAGGGATTAAACTGAGATCTTCTAAAGTCAGGATACTGGTGAACAGGATCAGGGCCGGCTCCAGGGTTTTTGCCGCCCTAAGTGGTGGGAAAAAAAAAAAAAAAAAAAAAAGCTGCGATCGCGATTGGCGGCAGCTCCACCGCACCACTTTCTTCTTTGGAGGCAATTCGACAGCAGGTCCTTCCCTCCGAGAGAGACCAAGGGACCCGCCGCCGAAGAGCCCGACGTGCCGCCTCTTCCCCTTGGCCGCCCCAAGCACCTGCTTGCTGAGCTGGTGCCTGGAGCCAGCCCTGAACAGGATATTTGCATTCAGTCTCAGACTAAGGTCACAAGGGACCATAATGATCATCTAGTCTGACCTCCTGCACATTGCAGGCCACAGAACCTCACCCACACAGTCTGGTAATAGACATGCCATGGAGTAGTGTACGGATACTCACTCTATACTATGGTAACACCCTGTTAAAGAGAGATCAGATTACTATATTCTTGTATAGTCTGTATACAAAAGCTCACTTTTGTAATTATTTTGTCTCTGATAGTTACATGGCAAAGATTTGTAAGCTTGTTAAAACTTCCTAAATATAGTGTTTAAAAAAAAATACAAATGCCGATCTCTTACTTATTATTTGGCCATTAAATTTTATTTATCCTGAGGTTCCAGGCTACTCTGATAAAACACAAAAGCTACAAGACATTGATAACACATACCATTTAAATGAACAAGAACTAATACATTCATACATTAGAAGGACATAACTCCAGACCTTCCAGCACTGAAACATGCTGCATAAGCATGATCAGATACTGCACCTTTACCTGACAAATGCAAACTATTTAAATTATATTGGAAACGCCTAATTTTTTGTAATAGTAATTATAGGCTGATGACAGAAAACCCTAGTAGAAACAGTACTTTTCTAAATAGCTTCCAATTAAAACCTTTAAAATCCAGTGGCTTTTAAGTAGCATAGAGAATGTAAGAGAGCATCAGAAGAATGTAGGTCAAGATTTTCTGGAGTGACTAGGGATTTTAGGAACTTCCATTTTTGGGTGCCTAATTTAAGACATATTAAAGGGGCCCAATTTTCAGAGTGCATGTGCTCAGCACTTTCTGAAAATGAATCCCTTTCAAGGTGTCTCAAGTTGGGCACCCAAAAATCACTACTAACTTTGAAACTGTTGCTGTAAGGCGTTCCAAGCCACACTGTCAGAGTTAGGCTAGTCTTGGCTCAGGGGGGAAAAAAAAAAAAATCTACAAAAACCTTTACAGGTGGCAGCCCCACCAGGCTTTAAATTTTGTACTCCAGACCTTGGAAGCTCCCATCTGCTCCTTTAACTTAGTCTCAGAAAATGACAGATGAATTCTTCCAACATTTTATACTTTTTTTGCTCATAAGCTTGCCCTTCCCAAACCTTTCCTACAGTTTATAGACGGCATGAGTAGGGAAGGAAACCCTGAATAAAATACCAATGCACAGCAAATTCTTTGTGCTTCACTAAAAGCTCTTCACTACAGCATCCGCCAAATTTCTCTTCCCAGTTTTTCCACATTTAAAAATGGATATAGCAGATTAAAATCCTCTGACAAGAAGGCTTTTTCAGTGGCATAACAAACAAGCACTGAGAGGTATGGCTTTTTAAGGCAGAAAACAAGCTTTCCTACAAGTGTCAGTTATAACTACCTTTACACCAATTATTTTGTCACATGTACTAAGGACTAAACTGAGCTTTGCATTAAAGATTACAAAATACTTCTATATACACATACCATGCAGTTTTATGCAACTATACTGCTTGAAAAATTGGTTAAACTCTTAATAATAGGCATGTACTTTGTATATAACAAGTGTAGTAGTTCTAAATGCTGGAAAATAGGTTTGTGAGTGTCAATAATTAACAATGTTCTCAGTGCTCTTCCAGACACCAAATGAAGACCGTCCCTGCTCTGATCCTGTAAACAGATCAGTGAAAGTAAATGGGATTCAGGAACCTGGCTGTATTAGGCTCTTTAGAAAATCTCAACCTAAATCTTAATAAATAATAATATGAATATTGTGGTAGTGCCCATGAGGCCCAGGGTATCATTGTGCAAGGCACTATATAAACTGAACACAAAGAGTCCCTTGCCCCACAATTTTATATTCATATACATATACTCTCCAGCATTTCAGCTAGTAACTATTAAAAACTGCATCCTGAAAAACATGAGTCAGTAGGCTGCACAAGTACCCTGACCTATCACCAAAAAAAAAAAAAAAAATTCCAGAACGACTGGTTTCTATTTAGCTTAAAAGAAATCTATTGTCGGAAAATCAAAGTGGTTTAAAATTTTTTTTTTAAAAGAGTTAGAACCACCAACTCAGAGCCTCATTACACTATTAATAGCTACTATGCAAACAGCTACATTACATTCCCTAGCAAATTACTATTTCAGGTGCACTTGCAGGCAAAACAAGTGCACCTTGGCTGTTAGGTGTTACTGGTGCCAACCTACCTTGTAATAGTCATACAGCAATCCCAGGGCAGCTGCACTGTCTTCATCACCATTGATGCTCATCATGGCTTTGGTGGCTGCTGTAAGGGGATTTTCAAGGAAGGACTTCCAGGCTTCATCTTCACTGGTGTATGGACGCCTCTGGGAGTAGATAGAGTCATTCTGAAGAACCAACACGGGCCTTTTGCTTCGGTCATAAAAATATGAATCTTTGTTACAATGCATCCAAAAAGTATATAATAAGCATGTTTCACAAACTTTGTAACACTTAAGCATTAGCTATCAGGTTTTTACTATGTTAATATTATGACAATGTGACACAATGGTTAGTCAACAGAAAGACACGGGATACAATTCTCATCTCATGTATGTCGGTGGAAATCAGGAGTAACCTCACTGAGCTCAATGGAATTACATCAGTGAGATCACAAAACTACTGAAGACGATAGCTGGCCTGCTAACAAATATTTGGAATCCAACATAGAACATTAAAAATGTTGTGAATTTATTAGCCTAAAACCCACAATACTATTACCATATTACTAAACAAAAGAGATATCGTACAGCAATAACTTGCTACTAATTCATTCAAGCTCTCTCTATGCACTATAGAGTCAATGGTTGCATGCTTTGTCATGCAAGACTAGAGAGAGTTTGCATTAACAAATACCACTATTGTTATAAAACAGAGTTAACTCTAGTATCAGAGGGGTAGCCGTGTTAGTCTGAATCTGTAAAAAGTAACAGAGGGTCCTGTGGCACCTTTAAGACTAACAGAAGTATAGGGAGCATAAGCTTTCGTGGGTGAGAACCTCACTTCTTCAGATGCAAGACAGTAGAGTTAACTCTACTTTCCCATGTCTGACAATTCCCTCAGAAGACAATTTACTTAATTCTTGGGGTATATTTGAAAGTTATTAAAAGCTGCTGATTACCTGTATACTATAGATGGAATGTAGCCAAAAGAGACTGTAAATCAACAAGGCAGTCCAATTTTCTGGCAATAGAAGTCAAGTTGTGTATTGTATGTTTACTTTTGAGATAATCTGTGACAATGTCTTGAGAGAGAATCCCAGTGGGCTACCAGGAAAGAAAAAACACCTAAACACAATTCCTCCCCCTTCCCCTCCCCCCCAAAAAGTGTGGGTATTACCTCCATGAAAAATTATTAGATTTGTTCAAAACATTTTGTTCTTATTGTGAAGGAGAAAACTCCAAGCACTCACATGGATGGAAACGGGGGGAGATGGTGTTTGCAGCAAAACACAATTTTACCAGCCTAAACAAGTTAACATTTTAAATTCAGTTTTTAAAATATATGCTTCATCCACATTGGCCAGGCAAACAATGTTTAAACCATGTTAGCTTGAACTGGTTTCAAACCAGTTCAAACAATCCCCCCATGCTTATTCCCACCCCCAGTGTGCACAGAGGCCTAGCTGATGTTTACTACAGGTTCTTTGTTTTTCAAAAGTTGAAACAAGAGACAGATATCAATTCTTAAAAAACCAACCACCACACAACCACAATCCCTAAGAAATAGGAACATCTTTTTTGTTGAACTTACTCCCAGGACTATTCAAAGATTGAAACATATTAGAATATTGAAGGAATAAAACACTATTGTCAACTTAATAAATATCCTGCATTTATAACTCCTTTCACCTAGGAAAATTACTAAGTGCTTTGCAAACTATGAATTTGAATCTGTAAACCCTTACTCACCCAAGCAGACTCAGTGACGTCATGGGGATCACTTGCATGATTTAAGGACAACTCATGTAAGAGTTTGCAAGTTCTAGATAAAGGGGGATTTATACATACACAGAGTGGCTGTATGTCAGTCTGTAAAATGAGCCACCTCTGGTGTAGAGTGTAGCAAATTAGCACACAGCAAACTGCGCAACAATGGGATGAGTTTGAATTTTCTCCCAGGACACAGGGCAAACACCTATTTTGGAAATGACTAGGAATTTTTAGATGGCCACACAGAGTGGACAGACCCTCGAATTAAGGTCATATAAAAAAAAGATTGAGCCACCTGTAGTAGCCTGCATGGAACTCATTTTATCTACCTTCTTAAAGTTGAGGGGCTGAGTCAACCTCACTTGGCATTTAAACTTGATGTTCAGACCATAATACCATTCTCTTTCAGCAATGTGAGAAGATTCATATGGAAGAAAAATTAATCTAAATGCAAAACCATTCAGAACTGAACAAGCACTAAACTGAAATCCAGTAAACTCAGAAACTACGTGTTTTTTTGGTAAGACTTGTCTCTTGTTGCAACACCCAAATAAAATGCACAATTGCCCTAAAGGTAACCTACCTCCTCTAAAAGGAGTGTAGAAAGAATTATCTTTAGAATTATCAACAAAGTGTAGGGTTTGGCAGTAACTCAATCCCTTAACAGGATTACAGGTTCTTTTAAGAAAATGAGAACATATTTATAAAAGACAGTCAAACATGTGTTTTTCTGACGATAGACCTGTGATGAGTTTTAGGTTTCGATATGTATATTGGCCGTGATCTGTGCATAAAGTACTGGATGCTATTAGCAAGTTTTAGAAATAAGTCTTCTATTGTGCATTTAAATACTTGAAAAAAGTTGATTCGTTTTCTGCTTGACCAAATTGCAAAATAGTAGGAAAACCTTACAGAATGTGTGTTCTCTGCACTGTAGTGATATTGTGCCAGTACTGATCTCATTTCACACTTATTCCTGCAATTTTTTCCTACTTTTTGTGTGTGCACGCAATTGTTCATGCAGTAGAACCTGTTATTTCTGACTTTGCTAATCTACAAACCCAATAATTCTCTCTCAAAAGAAAAAAAATCCCATTGTCATAATCCATTTACTAGCTCGCACTCAATAGTAGAGTGCTTTTTATTGTTATTTGTCTTACACATGCTGTAACAAACACAGAGATAAAGACAGTCTGTGCCAATGAGTTTACAGTCCAGAAGACAGAGTGAGGTTTAGACATGAGGCTGTTACGTCTCATCTCCCTTAGGGAAACGCTCAACAAAATTCCCTACGATTGAGAGGGCCTTAATGAGGTCTCCCATTTTTAAAGACATTTACTTTTACAAAGTAGCATACAGCTCACTTACTAGAATGACAGTTTATAAAAGACCCAGCCTACAACTGTCCAAGTAAACAAAACATATTGTAATACATTCAGACTTACATTTGCCAGTTTATCAAGTTTAAAAAATAAACAAATAAATAAATAAATAAATAAATAAGGGTAGTCATTTGTAATGAGTCTCCAGGTCAAAATTGAGAATTAGCAAGGTTCTCTCTCTCTGTACTTATCTGGCAACCATCACCCTATTTGGCCACCTTGAACAATTTTGAATAATTATTATTATTCATATTATTATAGCACCAAGGAGCCCTCATCATGGACCAGGACTCCATAGTGCTAGGTTCTGTATACCCAAACAAGTAGTATGCGATACATACATACATACACATCTAGATAGCTAATGATAAAGGTTACCAATGTATTCGCAAATCAGTTTGAATTCAACTACTAGCATCCAACACTTTAAGCACAAATATGTTCCAATAGAAACATCTACACTTTGCAGTACTATATTGTGTTGTTTATAAAATATACTGTAAAAAACCCACACATCTGAACATGAGTTTTTGGTAAATATGAAGTGAAATCTTATTCCTGTTTAGTAGTTCGATAGTCAAAATCTAGAGCTAGTAGTAACTGAATGACTGATGGATCTCAAACCACTAACAAGGACCTCAGAATATTTCACAAAGAAACCCTGTACATATTTGATGATTGACTGATTAGCATTACTGGAACGTGTAACAAACCGCCATACAGAGATTAAGCACCAAATTAGTTTTGGAACGTCTGACATTATACATACATGCTCATTTCTCTCTCAGAAAGCAGGAGCATTCCACATGTAATAAGAAGCACTGTTTTAAATATCAAGCATACATTCCAAATTTGAGAGGAGAGATTTAAAGCACACATTCTTATATTTTAAATTTTATAACATGTTCATAACTTTTACAAACTTGAGTTTTTCCCCACCAAGATCTATTTTAAAAAAGCATTTTAAAAGTAATTTTTAGGTATTGCTCTGTGTTCCATGTTCTTGAATGGAAAACAAGCTACATTATCCATGCTGCAAATGCTACAAGAAATCATAGAATCATAGAACTGGAAGGGACCTCGAAAGGTCACTTAGTCCAGTCCCCTGCACTTGTGACGGGACTAAAGTATTATCTAGATCTGCCCTGACAGGTGTTTGTCTAACCTGTTCTTAAAAATCTCCAATGATGGAGATTCCACAACTTCCCTAGGCAATTTATTCCAGTGCTTAATCACTCTGACAGTTAGGAAGTTTTTCCTAATGTCCAACCTAAACCTCCCTTGCTGCAATTTAAGACCATTGCTTCTTGTCCTAACCTCAGAGGTTAAGAAAAACAAATTTTCTTCCTCCTCCTTGTAACAATCTTTTACATACGTGAAAACTGTTATGTCCCCTCTCAGGTTTCCCTTTTCCAGACTAAACAAACCCATTTTTTTCAATCCCAAGCAATTCTGAAGTATTTCTTTGCAACTAAAAACTAATTATTTGTATTTAATCTGTGTATTACACATACAGTAAGGACCAGTCCAAGTGTCTGCCTATATACAATGCTCCACCACAGTACCTGCTTGTACAGAGCAAATAGTGACTGACTTTATAACATACAGGCACAAAGGCAAGGTCTCTGCTCCAAAGAGTTTATAATATAATATTTTGGACTTCTGAAAATGGTAAAGATTGTTAGATTTTCCAACTGACATTGCTAAAAACACCAGATTACCTGGGGAAGTCCATTTTTCCAGTAGCGTGGGTTTCATAAAAATCCATCAGATCTTGGTCCTACAGCATATAAGAAGCTTGTAGTATTTTAAAAGACAGTTTTTACAAATCTGTGCATCAAGGTCTAACACTGCCAAAGGCCAAGCCCAGGAAATCTCTTTAAATTAGAGCAACAATGTTCAAGTCATTAAAAAAACCTAGGTGTGCCTCAAATAACGATGTCCCGGTTAACGCTGATCTCACTTCCCAGCCCTTGTTCTTAAATCTTCAAGAGGAGAAAAAGGCAGCACAGCGCAATTCGGTAAGATCCTGCATTAGAAAAGCCCATCGAAACAAGTGCTGTGGGCGGGGTGAATATTTACAGCCCCCTATGCACTTCTGAAGGCTGAGAGGCTCCTCCTTACAGACATGGACTGATTATTCGCCGCACTCAGCATTTGAAGAGAAGTGGAGGAGGAGGAGGAGGATGGTGACCAACGCCTCAGTACAGGTGTCGAGTTTCAAAGCCGGACTGTCTTCTCGATAGTTTGATTATAACAAAGTGGGGGAAAGAAGAGAGAGAGAGATTCCAAAAACAAAGCACTAAACTAAACTTCAGACACGGGATGATCCTGGTGACCATCCGATCCTTACGGATCCCCCCGGCAGCAAGCGGGCCATTCGAGATCCCATCGCTGCACGCAGACAGGGATGGGGGTGGATGGGTCCCAAAGATGTAGGCTAAAGCTCGGAGGCCACTACAGAAACCTGTGGCCTAAGCCAGAAGTTCTCCTCCCGGGCGGAAGACGTGACGTGAGATTTCCCTCTGCCAGAAATCAACGCCTGACTTGGTGGTTACGGTTACCCGATCCGCGCCCGGGCGAGTGCTTTATTTAAACAGGGGGCAGAACAGGTTCGGAAAATCGACGGGGGGGAATCTCGGCGGATTTAACGCAAGAACTTCGATTTACACCATGCAGCTCAGAGGGGGGAGAGCCTGACCCTGGGTCCATCTGCCGGCCCTACGCGGGACAGAGAGAAACCCGCACGCCCAGAGGCCCCGCGCTGCACTGGGAAGGCGGGGTCCGTGGAAGGAGAAAGGAGGGCAGGCGCTAGGCTCTGGCTGAAGTTTCCGTACCTCGCCCCCGGCAGCCGCAGGAAGAGGTGCTCCGGGGTCTGCCAACGTACAAACACACACAGCCCGGCTCGTGGGGGACACCCCGGGGATCTGCTCAGCGCCCCCCTCACCGCCCGCGCCGCTATTTCACCAAGGGCCAAGTAGGGTTAGGTGCCCGGCTACGGGGCACCCACCCCAAATCCATCAGCGGGGAGAGGCTGACGCTAGCCCCCACTCACTCCAGCGGCTGCTGCCACCCCCTCCTAGGGATCCTGCAGTGCTACACGGACAGCCACCTTCAGTCGCTACTCCCGAGTCTCCTCCCCCAGCACCCGTCCCGCAGGAGCCCACAAGTCAGGGCGAGGATCCCCAGCCGGTGGAAAGAGACGGGCAGCAGCGCTGGTCGGACCTGCCCAGACTCTCTCCTGCTCGCTCACTTACTTGTCGTAGTCTTGTGTCATGTCTGGCAGCCAGCGGGTGGCAGAACTGGCCCGGCGGGTTGGGACGGTGGCTGGCGGCGGCCCGGGCACTGGGGAGGGGGCTGGAGCCAGAGCAGCGCGCAGCCTGCCGCACAAACGGGTTTTGTCGGCTTTTCTGGCTAGCTTAGGTGGCTCTGGGATCCGCAGGTGGCTCGCACCTGTGGGCCGCTTCCCATTGGCTTGCAGAGTTCCCTTGGGGGCGGAGCCTCAGTCGCCCAACTCCCCAGGGAGACGCCTGATTAGGCGGCTCGAGAGAAGGGCGGGGTTTGGCAACGTTGCGGGTTCTAAATAGAATCTCGGCCGCCAGAGGCTGAGACTGCGCTTGCTGGGCAGGTGCCGGTTGAGCTCTAGACTGCACCTCCCCGCCACGCCTCCAGCCTCCCCTCCCACCATGGCAGCACCCATGGGACCCTAAATCGTGGCCCACCCCACCACACAGCCCCCTAGAGAGCCTCCTTCCCCAGGGCCGGCTCCAGGGTTTTGGCCGCCCCAAGCAGCCAAAAAAAAGCCGCGATCGCGATCTGTGGCGGCAATTCGGTGGAAGGTCCTTCGCTCGGAGCGGGAGTGAGGGACCATCTGCCGAATTGCCGCCGAATAGCTGGACCTGCCGCCCCTCCCCGGAGTGGCCGCCCCAAGCACCTGCTTGCCAGGCTGGTGCCTGGAGCCGGCCCTGTCCTTTCCCCCTGTCCTTTCCCCCGACCTGCTTCTGCTACAGCCTCAGCAGCGACCAGACCCGAGCTGGAGAGAAGCTGATGATGCGGGTCTTGTACCCTTATGTTACAACACAGGTGAAAAGACACCTAAGTATGACAGAAATTGGGAAGTGGAAGAGTCAGTTAGGCAAGCACTGGCTGCTGCAGCACAGGCCTAGGCCTTGTTCCAGTCCCAAGTGGGAATTGGTTATATTAAACTGTAAACTGAGTTATAGTTCCTTATTGTCCACCTTTCCTCTGAACACTGGGATCACCCTTGTTATAGAGGGGAATTCTCCTGTGGGCAAGTCACTTTTCCACTGCAAAACACAACCATCTCTTAACTAGAGGCTTGCTTTAGTCCACCTTACTAGCTGCATGTTACAAAGTATAGGAAGTATTTGGGCACACCCCTCTCTCTTACTTGAACAATTTCAGGAGCTTGTTGCCACAATGTTTTCTGAAAATTTCCCACTACAGCACAAGTGTAGCTCAAACCTGGTTTGAACATACTGAGTCTTCTTGTCTTCACTAGAATGTTAAATTGAGTTAACTAACGCACTTCTTAGAACAGGACCTTTTAAACACAACACTAAAGACAAGAACCTTCATGTCAACTGGTAGGGGATAAATCCTGCGAGAAGCCTGTCTACCAGTGAAGACAACTGGAGTAGTGAACACCATCTACACTTTATCAACTTTTGCACTAGAACAAGCAGAGGTAGGTAAATTATGGAAAATATTTCGCGAAAATGCAGCGTAAGTGGATACAAAGCGAGCACTGAAACATCTTTTCTGAGGAAAAAAAAAAAGAGTTATTATTCTGATCTCTACTACTGGTGTCAAATCCAGCATGTTGCCTTAGCCTTCAATGCAGTAATTTCAGATTTACAGTAGTGTAAATGATTTGGGACCAGAACAACCTGTTTCATGGCCTCTCACTCCCTCAAGGGGCAGCGCCCACTTAGCTTGTGTGGGGAGGTAAAATCTCCTCACCCCCTTGAGCAACCCCTTCCAGCAACCCCAGAAATGGTATTGAAGAGCTCTGGAGTGGCAGGTTGATCCAACAGAGGAGTTTTAGAGATGGTATCACTTAATGGCATGTTCCTGGTGGATACTGGTAAGGTGCCCTTTAACATTAGACACTTTGCTGGTATGAAGTTTTGTCAAGCTATACATGAGTATGCATACACATACATGCATCCCCCCAACCCCAGCCAAACCCATTCTTATGTCATAAAAGACAAGAGAATATATAGCTCTTTGGGACAGGGTCTGTCTCTTCTGTGTAGAATGAAGCCCCAAATACAAAGACAGTCCCTGACTGGACGAGGTTCCCAAGGCACTACTGCAATTTCTAATAAATACATTTCTCTCATCACACATTGGTTCCCATTCTTCCCCCTCGCTCCACCTTAGCCTCATAGTCATTTATTTTTCTGCATTACTTCCATGCATAAAATAAATTAGAGAAGATCTAAGAGACAAGAAATGTGTGTGAACCCTGCACATACTGACGAATCATATTGTAACCAAATGCAATTACACACCCCCATCATAGAAGACGGCTAACAGAACTTTTTTGGCACAGAAGAAGGGAAAGTTTAAGACAGAACTAAAACTGCAGCAGTGATAGCTTCAAAGCCTTCTTGGGTTCCACCATTAATGCAAACAACCAAATGTATCTATACATCCACAAAGGTACAATCACCACCTGATACTGTGTCTACACTGCACACCTTACAGCAGCACAGCCGACAAAATAAAACCACCCCTGTTCTACATTTCTTTCCAAATAGAATGTTTATCAGGTTTTTTATTTTTAAAACTTTAAATAGAAGTTCCTGCCTTTTTAAAGGAACTGCTCTTCTTGCCCAATTGATTCATTGATAACAGTCCACTTTGGCTACATCTCCACTTGGAGCCTGGGTCTGATTCCCAGCTCAAACAGACACTGGCACTATTACGCTAGTGCACTAAAAATAGTAGTGTAGCTGCGGGAGCATGGCAGCAGTGGCATGGGCTAGCTATCCCAAGTACATATCCATGAGGTCCAGGCAGGTTATACTCGCAATGGCTAGCCCTTGCTGCCACTGCTTCTGCTACCGCAGCTACACTAATATTTTTAAGCAGGCTTGTTCAGTCAGAGCTAGCACAAGTATGTCTACTGGAGCTGGGAATCACACCACTAGCTCCAAGTATAGACATAACCTTAGTGATATTGCAATAATTTCAATGGTGAGGAGATATAATGGTATAAACCTGCCAGTCACAACCTAGATTTTGTAATACCATTGTAAATACATCTCTGATGTCACTAACACGACTGCATAAATCACTGAATGCAACAGGCCCAAGGGGATGTTAGCAATGGGGTTACATTGTGGAGACATGGTCCTGATTCTCTACTATCTTGCATCTTGTAGAGTCATTTACACTTGTGCGAAGTGGAGTATAGCTGTACCACTCTGACTGCGTAGCATTTTGAAAGGAGACTTTCTGCCCTGTGTTGATTGGCTGTTTGCTCCACCCCCCTCCCTCACACAGTCCCTGCACCTCCGCCGCATTCCACTCTTGCCCCTCATACCTTCTTTACTTCCTCCCCTCTCTGTTTTCCCTGTCCTGTCCCTTTCACCCCCCCTCCCCGCTTCACATTTCCCTCTCTTTTCCCTTCTGTTTAGAAAATCCCCTCAACTGAACCCCTCCAAAAGGAAAAACATAAAAGAAAAATTGTGGAATTTACTTGCCATTTGCTGCCATCACACTGATCACCCAGTGTGTGTCTTGCCTATTTAGATTATAAGATCTTTTGGGTAGGGAATGTCTACAAATGTGTTTGTACAGTGCCTACCACAATGCGGCACTACCCTAATGAACAAAAAATAATAAAATGTTATACTAACTCTGAAAAGGTGTCAATGCCTCCACAAGGTACAAGGCAGTGGAGAGTCAAGCCCAAGGTGCTTTACAATATAAAATCTGTCTGACGACAAAGTCCCTGCCCATAGGACAGATCCCATGTTAGGGGTTAGCAATGTAGGTGTCTACAAAAAGTGCTAAATTTCCCCCAAACTACTTTACAGAAAACAGGAAGGATTTCAGCACTCTGTACAGTTTGTCTCCCTAACTCTTTAGCAAAAGCTTCCTTCCCTTCTGCAACAGGTTCCCTGTTGCCCCTGGAACAGGGGGCATGGGTTTGGAAAAGGGAGGAGACCCTGAGTTTGGATCCCAATTCCCCTCATAGCTAACCCCAAGACAGAGGATTAGAAAGGAGGGAGAAGTGCCCAAGAGCTGAAGTTCCTGCAAAACTAGGAAATAAGTGAGGGCAAAGAGAGAAAGGAGGAGGATTAAATGAAAAGTCAGATAAGGAGACTCAGGGAATGTGGAGAGGGCAGTTAGGATGGGAGAGAGAGAGCACCTGGGTAAGAAAGAGAGAGAAGAAAATAATTAAGAGGGAAGAGATGGACAAATGTGGGTAAAAAAGAAAATAAAGGGGAAATATAGAAAGTATGAAGAAAGAATGGGAAAGTAGTAGAACAACAAGTTTTCTTTTCACTTCATTTATATCTCTCCATGCTAAACTATGTTTTATAGGCATCCTTTAAGGAGCGGATTGGTTATTTTAAATAAGTATTTATACACCCACAGCTGAAATAGTTGCCATTTTTTTCCAGACTGAGTCAGAGGCTAGGAGGCCAGGCTCCACCAGTCTAAATTAGACACGATACCGAAAAGGGGTATAATACAAAGTCATCTGATATTCATTTGGCTCACATTTTATATATTATTTTTTGTTAATTCAACTGAGCTCTATATACAGGAAAGAATTTGGCACATACTGGAAAGATTCTGGCACACTAACCACTAGGCAGTCCTATTTGCAGTCCCTTTAAACACTCTTCCTATCCACGCATAAAAGTGCTCCCACCTTTGCACTGGTGGTTCAACTGAACTTAGGATGAGACTTGCTTTGTGCAAATCTAACTACCACGTGGTCCTCCACTGTTTCAGTATGGATGGAGATTGTATCATTGGGGCTGCTCCATCAGCTGTCTTTTCACAGCATCCTAGTCACTATTTAGTGTTCCTGCCTAATCACCTCCCACGGCTGAGTTGGCCAGAGGCCACTTACCTGTACAGGCAGTGCTGCACACTACAGATCTCAGTTGCAAGTCATTTTCACAGTGTACAATTTTTACCACAATCTTATATTGAGATGGCTCATCTTATTAGGCTGATGCTCAGGCACTGGTGTCAATCTGGGGAGAGGAGATTGAGAGCCAGTTGAACAAAATAATGCTCAATACTCTGGAATGTGACCATTTAGCCAAGCAACAGGCAGAAATGGGCACCATCAGGAGCATCAAGCCATGCTGTAAGAAGACAAAAAGGGTCTGGATTTCATGACCTCAAGGTCCCCTCCAGACCTACATTTCTATGATTTTATGATTCTATGAAAAGGACCTGAAGTCCAGCTCATGATTATAATCATCAATCAGGACTGGAGTGAGTAATTTAGCCACTGTTTGAGATGCTGGATGAAATCCCAGGATCCACCTCTCCATTCAGCCAGATATCCTACTACAGTGGTTCTCAACCAGAGGTCCAGAGCAGCTTAGGGGGCCACGAACAGGTTTCATAGGGTTCACCAAGCAGGGCCAGCACTAGACTCAGATGATAAGACAACTCCCACCTGTTCATGCTCTCTGTATGTGTGTATATATATCTCCTCAATATATGTTCCATTCTATATGCATCCGAAGAAGTGGGCTGTAGTCCACGAAAGCTTATGCTCTAATAAATTTGTTAGTCTCTAAGGTGCCACAAGTACTCCTGTTCTTTTTGCGGATACAGACTAACACGGCTGCTACTCTGAAACCTGTTTGAACTGAGACAGGCAATTAAGTGGAGGTACGAATCAAATTTTCTCAAATTCCTTTGAGAGTCATAAGGTTCCATTCAAAAATAAAAAATTTCCTATTATATAATGTTTGCAAGAAAATCTTGATAGAGGCTCAGACAGGGTAACACTTTGTGTATTCATTTGTTCTTTCTTTCTTAGCTAAGTCAACAGAAGGGCAAGTTGAGTTCTGTGAATTCTTCTAAGTCATGAGGTTATATTTGCGTTCCTGGAGCTGGAAACATGCATTAATATACAACAATACACAAAGCCAAGGCATACATATGTGCCACAGGGGAAGAGGAAATAAGTTTTAAAGTACTCACAATCTCATGCAGATCGATAATTAATAACTTTACATTGTGAAAGACTTAAAGTTGCTAAATACTTCAGTGCATTTTAATCTTTGCACTGTAAAATGATTATTCATCTTTTAATGATAAAGGTCAAAAGCAGGTATCAATTATTTTCATTTGTATAATTTCCCCTTTTCAAGTACCTAAAGTAAAGAGCAGAGCAAGAAATGTTGACTTTCCTTGAATGTTGTTAGCAAATGATTATAAAAAGAAGATGTAACAAAAACAGAGAGAATAAGTAGTTAAAGCTGCTGGGCTGAGGTGGACACCCTAGCCTTGGGCTATCCAGCCCCAGTTGTCTGCTTAAGAAATGTGGCTCCACCTCAGCGCAGTGTTGAGTGGACTCAAAGTAGTTGTGTCCCAAGAGAGCACAACTACACTTGAGTGAAGATTAAGTCACCCTGTGGTTCATCAGCTTGTTGATGAACTAAACTGGATGGTACCGACATCAAGCACATTAGAGGCACACCCTTTACTTTTAAATCTGACTCTTACCCTATGTGTCCAGGAGGCACAAACTGCTTGGTGATGAATTGCAAGCTTTATTCCTGTTTATTAAAGCACAACTTTAATTTATTCCAACATCTAAGGGCGCATTGTTACATTCGTAGATTGAGTATGCACATAGTATTTTTACCACTACAGTAGTTTTAAAAGAAAGTTGTGTCTGTAATTAAGCATATGTAGTCTTTCAAATGAAGTTAAATACAGCCTTTTGAATTACTTTAAAAACTATGACTGTATATAGTAAGGTGTCTTTTAGTAGTGAACTTGAAACAAAGGATAAATACTATAGATTTCCACTAATAAAAGGATAAGTAGTTTACAATTAAGGCAGTGTATAAAAGGAGAAGGTCTTTCAAACTTTTTTAAAAAGTGACAAGGACACTTACATTATTATTTAACAAGAATTTAACTGCTGATAAAAATAGCAACTGGGGCTGCTTATCGCATAACCACATCAGATATTTCTCCCAAAAGGCCTAAAAACTCTAGGAAGGGTCAACATAGATAACAAATCTTAAAATCTAAACAAAAAGTGGAGCACTAAAAACACATCCATGAAATTTATCTCTGAGTCAATTTACATATAAAATCATCAGGATTGGGTCTCTCTCTTCATACCTGTCTGACGTGCCCAGTACAATTTCTATTTAGATCTTAGATATGCCTAAGGCACCTAAGCACTGTACAAGCGCTATGAATCATTGAGTATGAATGAACACAAGTCACATCTCAATCTCCTCCCTCCCCCTCAACACACACTTGTTTTTGTTGTTGTTGGCATTAGATAATCTCCCTAGTATCAGAGCATGTCACAATCTCAAGCCCACTACTCTGACTCCCTGTTTGTTTTAAGACTACCCTAAGTTTCAGATTTTTGTTTCCAGGTAGCAGAATATCTCATTCACTGACCTTCTGCTCGGTTTTGAATGAATCTCCACTTGGTGTGTAAGACTTTCCAGGTGCTTTCTGTAACCTATCTCTGACTTCCTAACCATTTCTGGGCTCCTCTCCCTGTGATCTTGACAATTTGAGTGTTGCTTCTTCACTTGGTTCCAGATGGTTAGGGCAGTACATCTCCATTTCCAAAACCCATTCTCAGTCTTCAGATTTCAACTTTATAATTTTATTTAAACTATGACTGATCATAAAAACCCTTTCAGAAGGGACCTGATCATCATATCTAGAGAGGACCCACTGCACTGGCCACCTTTTGGGATTACCTCACCACTGCAACCTGGCTCCTTGCTCATGAGAGAAGTTGGAAGCTCTTTAAGATTATGTATATACAGTAACTAGATACCTGTGGCTGGCTCAGGCTGCAGGGCTGTTTCATTGCTGTGTAGACTTCTGGGCTCAGGTTGGCTCCCAGGCTGTAGGATCCTGTGGGGTGGGAGGATCCCAGAGCTCGGGGCTCCAGTCTACACAGCAATGAAAACAACACCGCAGCCCAAGCCCCACAAGCCCAAGTCAGCTGGCACAGGCCAGCTGCAGGTTTTTCTTTGCTGTGTAGACAAACCCTGAGAGCCCTCCCCCACCCCCAGATGGGACATGCTGTCCATGGTAATCATTTTAGATGTCAGCTAATTTTAATATAATTGAATTTGGTAACATTTGTGCTCCCTATTGGGGTTGGAGGTACTGGCTTTTATTAATTTTAGCTGAGAGACCAAAGAATGGTGTTAGGCAACCATTTATCTGACACAAAGATTCCAGCCTACATGGTATTTACTCCTTACTCCTGTTCAAATGTATGTAAGCCCATTAGAAGGCACAATGTGAAAACATGGGCTATGATAAGGGCCCTACCAAATTCATGACCATGAAAAACACATCACAGACTAGAAAAACTGGTCTCCCACCATGAAATCTGGTCTTGTGTGCTTTTACCCTATATCATACAGATTTCACAGAGGAGACAAGCATTTCTCAAATTGGGGGTCCTGACCCAAAAGGAAGCAGGGGGAACGCAGGGTTATTTTAGGGGGGTTACGGTATTACTACTAGCAATGTAAAAGTTTACCAGGTTAACCGATAAAATTGATGCTTATTGGTTTCTGTTAGTGATTAAACTCTGCTTGTGGTCCTGGCTGCCGGCCCCGAGTGCCCCCAGGGTCCTGGCTGCCAGCCCCCCACCCGGCATCCTGGTGTGCCCAGGGCTCTGCTGCTGCTCTGCGCAGAGCCCTGAGCATGGGGCCAGCAGTGGAAACCCACCTAAAATGTGGGGGTATTGCAGCACCCCCCGCATCTCTGTTTAAATGTTTAACTGTGTAACAGATAGAATTTTAATCAGTTACACGGTTATTGCTTTTACATCCCTAATTACCACCCTTATTTCTGCTCTGCCTTCAGAGCTGGGTGGCCAGATGCCCGGCTCTGAAGGCGGCACAAGCACAGAAGTAAGGCTGGCAGTACCATACCATGCCACCCTTACTTCTGCGCTGCTGCCTTAGGAGCTGGGAAGCTAGAATGGTGGTTGCTGACTAAGGGCCCAGCCCTGCAGACAGCAGCGAAGAAGGGTGTATATACCATATCATACCATCCTTACTTCTGCGCTGCTGCTGGCGGCAGTTCTGCCTTCAGAGTGGGGTTCCCAGCTTGCAGCCACCACTCTCCAGCTGCCCAGCTCTGAAGGCAGCGCCGCCGCCAGCAGCAGCGCAGAAGTAAAGGTAGCAGTACCGCAACACCTCCCCTTGCAACCCTCCCACAACTCCTGTTTGTGTCAGGACCCTTACAACACCATGACATTTACGATTTTTAAAATCCTATGATTGTGAAATTGACCAAAATGGACCATGAATTTGGTAGGGCCCTAGCTATGATGGTGTTGGCATCCACCTTTCTCTCCACCTTGTCTGTTCTGGCTGGTGTCGTTGAGCAACTTACTCAGTGCATGAAGAATAAAGCTAGGACTTGGACAGCTATCAGATGGCTGAGGCTTAACACATCATCAGGTGACAAGTGGAATAATTTAATTATGATCACGGTCAGTAAGCCTTGCAGAAGAAAGATGGAGAGAAACCCAGGAAAGGGAGGGAGGAGTTCCAGGTGTTAAAGGGGAAGCACAGAAGAAACCATGAGGCTGGAGTGGGAGAAGGATATAAAATAACAGCTAGGTAAGAAGCTTGGGCATAGCGAAGGGTGAGGAGGAGAATAGGAAGAGAAGAAATGTAAAGAGGCCAAGAAAGAATATTGCAAGGTTTCTTCCAATCAATCTGATGTTTCAGAATAGTGAGTTGCAACCCAAATGTAAGATCACTGCAATAAAATCCTCTGTTAAACACCTCTTTTCCCACAGTTGTTCTTTAGCAGTTTTTTTATTTCAAATGTAAAAAAATAGTTCTTTTGAGAAATAGGTAACGTTTGCTCTCATACAAGTTAAAAAACCCCAACAAGATACAGACTACTTTGAAATGCAAATCCTTCAGTAAAATGAACAATTAATATAATCTAGAGGACTACTTGCTGTACTTTGCACTCAAGACACATGCAAGTATGTATGTATGACAAAAAACTACTATAATAAACTTATAATAAACTTCCCATTACCTTTAATACAAGTGGATGTAAACTTTGG
The DNA here is from genome assembly GCF_027887155.1 of Malaclemys terrapin pileata. Classification (NCBI taxonomy): domain Eukaryota; kingdom Metazoa; phylum Chordata; order Testudines; family Emydidae; genus Malaclemys; species Malaclemys terrapin. The sequence goes on along the minus strand of NC_071507.1, from coordinate 177,728,677 downwards.
TAAGCAGTTGCTTCAGTAACTCTTCCCTCATGTAGTTCCCCATTGTTCTTTGTAATGTAGATACATTGAAACCATGAATTGGCAGTGAGCCCGGCAGTGGCAGATCCATCCATACAGCATCACGCTGAGATCAGTGGAGCTTTGTGCAGGTATAAGGGTCTGTATGTATGGATCCAATTGCAGGACTGGGGCCATAGTTCTTAACTTTTTCATTTACCATCTGGTAGTTCTGTGATCTTTAGGACTTTCCATTTTCTTGGACATGAATATTTTGTTTTGTGTTACTTTCTGTGGAGTTTTGTTTTAAACAGTTTGTGTTCTATTAAACACACCTCTTCATGGATGAGAGAGGCTGGTACCCTCAGGAGGAAGGAGAACAGGTTTAACACAAACTGGTAGCTCTGAGGAAAGTCTGATTCTTTATAGTGTGTCAGGTGCCCACATATCCTACAAAAAAAAAAAAAAAAACACAACAACACACACACACACACAAAAAATAGGTTAAGTATGTCCTGAATCACAAATTTATCTTGTTGACATTCAAACATACTCGAGTTTTCCTCTAATTTGAGTGTTTTTTATTATATCATAAGTACCATTATTGATCTATGGCTTCAATCTATGGACCCACTCAGAGTCTCAATGGAGTATTTCTTTGCAAGACTGGGGCCACAAACAGATTAGGCTAGGTCTTAGTTCTAGAGACAGGTAAGAATGGTGTGCTGTCCATGTTTCCCAAAACCAGGTACACATTGGTCTTAACTAAAACCCTATATTTTCCATGATTCCGCCCTGCAGATTGAGACAATTTGGCTGTCAAATCTAAGATGTCACTTAAGAAAATTATTCCTCTCCCTTCCCACCACCCCCGCTTAAGAGGAGCAAAACCTTTTAAATGTGAACAGAATGTATCAGGTGCGGTCATGTTTTCCAGAGTCTGCAGACTGCCTGGAACAATAGCTCCAAGGGGTGTGACTTGCTCTTATTCATCATAACTGATGTAATTCTGAGCCTACTGATGACAATTTAAATGTCAGCATTATTAACTATTTCACTACTATTCATTTTTAGCAGAAACATTCAGCTAGTGCACTTATTCCATTGGCCATAGCTGAGGTGGTTACTATAGAGGATACTGGACCAAGCTTTCTGCTGTCAAATGTTGCTGGAGTGGAGAACTGTGTTTCAGCCTCAAAAAAAGTCAAGCCATCTCTGTCCACACTGATTGGACCTTTACTGTACATTGCAGTTTACCTTTAAATAAATTTTCCTTAAAACACTTCTTCCTGGAATCAATATTTTATAATAGCTTACTACTATATGTATGGTTACTTAAAACAAATCTCCACTGATATTTTTAGCACTTCTTTTTGTTTTTAGGAAGTATTAGCCTCTTGTGTTTGAAATAGCAAGATTTTAAAATCAGGATTACATGGCATTTGAATTTTGGGAGGTTGGTACTTTATTCAAATTAATTTTACAGTGGTGCACAATTTTATTGTAATTCAGTGTTCAAGAATAAAAATATTTGAAAGGGAGAAACATACAAAGGACTAGAAAAGGTTGACAGTGATGATTAAAAAAAAATCCAAATTTGCATTTAGGAACTTGTAAGAGATCAAAACATCATGTTTATGCACATCAATGGAGCTGAAAGAAAGATACTCAGGCATTTTTTATGTGGCTAACTATTGGAAACACAATGGCCCATGAAGTAACACTTCTTTTCAAAGTGTTCTGCTCTCTCAAAATATATTTTGTCAACCAAAACTAATGATCTGATACAAACAGGTTAACGTGGCATTGCAGGGCTCCTATTTGATTTTAATGGGGGTGAGGGTTTTCATACAGACATCAAATACACAGAATTTGCATTTTCTTTCTCAAAGGCATTTTTTCTTACTATCTACTCCAAGAATAGCTTAAAGGAGCTAAGATGTCTGGACCCTGTGCTTTTTAAATTCCCAGACAAAAAATTACATTAAAATGAAGCGTACGTATAAAAGAAATTAGAGTAAAATTCATTAAAGGGATCTTATAATTATCTTTAAAACTACATGTTATAAACACAAGAAACTCACAGTTAAGGTAAGCTTTAAAAGTCCAAACATTTTAACATATGGAAATTCAAAGCAACCTTAACTATGCTCTGTAGTGAGGCCATGAAATAGCCATATGCATAAAGCACTTCAGTGGTCCCAGATAAACTGATTTTTAAAAAAACATTTTTGGGGTTTGTTTTTAGCTCTATGGCATCTCCATTGCACAAAATCTCATAGCTGAGGGAATGAATGCTCTTTTCGCATTTTCAAAAGATTAAACAAATGGTCATATTTGTAACTACATTAACTACTTGCACTATAGATGATACAATGGGAAATCTAAAGGATAAGAATTTAAACTTAATTCTTGATTTCTGATGGCTATGACTATTTGCATTTCACATTATGTTCTACTGTACTACATATGTAAATACATGCTTAAATACAAAATTTGCATGAAGAGAGATTGTTCATGCAAACATACATAAAAAACCACTTATCCAATGTGTATCAGATTTATGCATATGAGTAAAGAGGATTCTTCTCTCACCCTCTGTTAAAAAGTTTCTTGTTCAAACAAGAGAATGAACCTACAGAACAAAAGCTCTTGTGATATGATACTATGTTTACATTATTCCAACCCACTTCTGTCTTGGTGAATGCATAAAAGGCAAAGTGAAAAGGAAAAAAGGTAGATGAATAATAAGCAAGTACACTGAAAAGGCAACAAAGTGTGCACACACTTTAGACTCGGTCATTTTCAAAAACAGAATATTAAATAAATTAAACTTGAAATAATATAGCTGGTATTGTAGTGTTTGTTTTCTTAAATGTGATATTTTATAGTAAATAAAATCTTAAGGCTTGGGTATACAATATATTGGCATGAAATGCAATGAGACTGAATTCAGATATCCCAATCTTCCTTCTCACAAAAGACAGCAGAAATCCATTATTGCAGTGTGAATCCAAGATGATCTTCAATCTCAGTGTCCTTTCCTCACCCCCAACCTAATCCACTAGCTGAACAGTAGCTGGGTTTGCTTTTCATGGCATGACCCAGTGGCAGAACAGTAACAAGATTTTGGAGACTAGATAGACACACCATTTGAAATGTAAACTCCTCTTCCAGTCCCGCAAGAGGCAAATGCTATTGAACTCTTACATTCTCCCGAGTAGTCTTCTGCAGTCAGATGAAAGTTGGCCATCTTTTAATCCACTTAATGTCTGCCATGTTAATTTTATATTGTTCTAGTTTCTTAATCAAAATATTTTGTGATACTAAATCAAACGCCTTACAGAAGTCTAAGTATATTACATCAACACTATTATCTTTATCAACCATACTGTAATCCCATAAAAATATATATCATGTTAGTTTGACAGCATCTATTGCATACAACAGTATGACTTTTCCGACCCAAAACCTAAATATATATATATATGGGCTGTCAAAGTGATTAAAAAAAATTTAATCGCGATTAAATGCGCAATTACAAAAATTGTGATTAATTGCGTTGTTAAATAATAATGGAATACCATTTATTTAAATATTTTTGGATGTTTTCAACATTTTCAAATATATTGATTTCAATTACAATACAGAATACGAAGTGTATAGTGGTCACTTTATATTTATTTTTTATTACAAATATTTGCACTGTGAAAAAAATAAATAGTATTTTTCACTTCACCTCATACAAATACTGTAGTGCAATCTCTTTATCATGAAAGTTGAACTTACAAATGTAGAATTATGTACAAAAAATAACTGCACTGAAAAATAAAACAATGTAAAACTTTAGAGCCTACAAGTCCACTCTGTCTGAGCGATCGGCTGAAGTAGGACTAACAAACTTGGTTACAATTTGCAGGAGAGAATGCTGCCCATTTCATGTTTACAATGTCACCTGAAAGTGAGAACAGGCATTTGCATGGCACTGTTGTAGCCGGCGTCACAAGATATTCATGTGCCAGATGCGCTAAAGATTCATATGTCCCTTCAACTTCAACCACCATTCCAGAGGACATGTGTCCATGCTGATGATGTGTTCTGCTCGATAATGATCCAAAGCAGAACGGACCGATTCATGTTCATTTTCATCATCTGAGTCAGATGCTACCAGCAGAAGGTTGATTTTCTTTTTTGTTGGTATGGGTTCTGTAGTTTCCGCATCTGAGTGTTGCTCTTTTAAGACTTCTGAAAGCATGAGCCATACCTCGTACATCTCAGATTTTGGAAGGCACTTCTGATTCTTAAACCTTGGGTCAAGTGCTGTAGCTATTTTTAGAAATCTCACATTGGTATCTTCTTTGCGTTTTGTCTGCTACGAAGTGTTCTTAAAACAAACATGTGCTGGGTCATCATCCGAGACTGCTATAACATGAAATATATGGCAGAATGCAGGTAAAACAGAGCCAAAGACATACAGTTCTCCCCCAAGGAGTTCAGTCACAAATTTAATTAATGCATTATTTTTTAACAAGCATCATCAGCATGGAAGCATGTCTTCTGGAATGGTGACTGAAGCATGAAGGGCCATACGAATTTTTTTTGAGAGCAGTTATGTAACAAAACAACAAAAATATCTACATTTGTAAGTTGAACTTTCATGATAAAGAGATTGCACTACAGTACTTGTATGAGGTGAATTGAAAAATACTATTTCTTTTATCAATTTTACAGTGCAAATATTTGTAATAAAAATAATAATATAAAATGAGCACTATACATTTTGTATTCTGTGTTGTAATAGAAATCAATATATTTGAAAATGGAGAAAAACATCCAAAAATATTTAATAAATTTAAATTGGTTTTCTCTTAACAGTGAGATAAATTGCGATTAATTTTTTTATCACGATTAATTTTTTATATGTATTAAAAAAACAGCTTAGCATAGGTAAGTCACTAGTCAATGCACAGTCTCAGTCCAGAACTCTCACAATAAATATCTTGTTTAATAAAAATAAAATACCTTACAAAATTTAATTTTAAGGAGAAACTTTTTCATGAACATTCAACACATTTCCAACTAGAGTCAGATACTTACTTCTCATTACATAGTTTAACTGTACACAGCCAATACTTGGTGTTCATGGTTGTAAGTGAATTGCCTTTTTCTTGCAAAACTCCCTCTAGGATATGCCCATGAAAACAATTCCCATCTGTGTTTTCTTCAGCCCAGTTTAACTGGAAACTTGAAGGGCTTTGCTTTTCAGCAACTTGCATTGAACCAGACAGTGCGCCAAACTGTCTTTGTAAGTTCACTACCATTTCTGTACAAAGAGAAACAAAAACCTAAGCCACAATGTCTCATCTCATTTTCCCACAGAATTTACCTTTCTACACAGAACATTAAAATTCTGTTTTAAAAAAGTAATTTGAATTTGTTCTTTTTCCTACCTCTGCATGATATATAGAGAAAGCCTGAAATGTTTATTTTTCTTCTTCTTCTTCCTTTTTACATTTGAAATTCAAGTCAGTCTATTCTAAAAACCTCTATGGTGACTGGAACTATTATTAAAGTTATGACCCCATGTAAGTAAAGAGACTAAAAGTTATAGAGGACCTGAGAGGAGAAGTAATTTTAAATCAGATTGTTTAGAGGTCTTTTTAAAAAACATATTAAACTCCATATTCTAATGAACATTTTGAAGAAAGGATGTTTTAAGAATTCAAACACCATTACCCCACCAGTTATGCTATCAGAGCCCACAACACATGCTCAGACTCCCAAGAGGTACTCCAGCAAAAAAAGTGAAGACCAAACAGACTTTCCCAATACCTTTACAATAAAAATCCTGTAAAAAGAAAGCTTAAAAAACACAGGCTGTCTTTATACATAATAAAATAGCATAAAAAGGACAAAAGTTCAATTACTAAAAAATCCATTTCAAGTCTCTTGTAATATAAACAATGTATTCTGGTACTCTCATTCTAAATCCCTTTGATAAACAAAAACTTGAACAGGGAAAAAAGACAAGAAAATATTAGCATTGTATTGCTCACATTGTTGGCTAAATGAAATTATACTCACGTCTTTTCTTAAGAACTACAGATTTTTCCTTGGCTGAGTAGAATAGTGGTTTTTCACATTTCCACAGACACCTATCAGTGAAAGAAATACAACCTGGTGAAAAAATAAAAACCAGCACAACCATAGCCAAACAAACAAGAAAAGGCAGTCATTTCTCAGGATTGTTATTACAAGTATCCAATGTTTTAGGAATAACCTCAAGTTGGTAAGTGCCCAGTACCATTATTCCCCACCATGCATAAGAGAAGTCTCTCTTCTGTGGGGGTAGAAGAAGTGCTCTTCATCAATTTTTCACCATTTATTGTAATCAGTTTTGATAGCTTTAGTAATTCAGTCACTGGTCACAGAGAGTTTCCATTTAATGAATATGTCAGGCCAAAGTTCTAAGCGTGACGGGAGAAAGAGCATAAGGATTTATTAATTTGCTTTACTCCTCCAAGCTCATGCGACAGAAATAAGGGTGAAATCCTGGCCCCACTGAAGTCACTGAGGCCAGGATTTCACCCCAGATGTTCAACCTCAAAAAAAGTGAGGTACTGAACAATAGCATACCGGGCTCTTTCTTCATCTAATTTCTTCTGTTCCACATCCACAGACTTCTTCATAATCTTGTACCACTTTTTGAAATCAAACCACAGGCAGCCTGAAGTAAAATCCAAAATTTAGTTTTAGGAAAAGTGATAGAGCACAATAAAATACAGAATGTTCGAAAGATAGTAGCAGTTAGACCCTGAGCTTTCTTTTTAAACAGGTATATTGCATATCCTAGACTCTAGATGCCTTAAAAAATAAATCAAACAAAGCAGCAGGCAGTGAAGAAACCTATAGGATACCATCAGGGATGTGGAGGAGCCAAATAAGTGGGAGTGAATTGTATGTCTTTAGCTCAGCTCATATAAACACCTTACACTTCTTTGGTTTTCACTCTTTGGCCCTTACCCTGCTGCTAAGAATAGCAGGAGTTAATAAGGCATTTTTCTCCCTAAGCTCCATGATTCATCCTTAAAGAGGTGGTTTGATTTAGATTTAACCCTCCCTCTCTAGAGAATAAACCTTTCACCTTTGCAACATGAATTGGCCTCCATACATATGGAATGTGAACTGTTCAAAGGAATAATGAAGGTTGACAGGTCAAGAATTTTAGCTACTTTTAAAGTATTCTTTTTAATTATTTTTTTAAAGTATTCATGGGATTCTGAAAAGTTTAATCAGCTCCCAAAACCATGAAAAATAGCCTTCTCTGCTAGGCATCCTGCAAACAAAATGCCAACCCATATTCCTCCTGCCCCTCCAAAACTCCAATGTCATATCATCCTTCCATATTTATGATTAAATAGAGTAATGAAACATATAGCACTAAAAAACCCCCAAACCCCTGTCCTGTGATTTGAGAATAAGTACCTCTCAATTTATGCCTGAACTGTACCACATATGCATTTAAGCAACATACCTAGCACCTACTGTCCCATGACAAGAGGCGTAAGTATGACTTCAGTAAATAAGCATTGTACAGTAATTATAAGGATTCCAAACAGAACCAAGGTGAGGAGTATATTTCAAATAAAACATGCTTAAATAACTAATTTTTGAACTTACAAGGTATTGTTTACTCCAAAAAGCAGTGATGTGTATATTCCATGAAGAACAAAATATACATGATATAGCCAAAACTTTTGAGTTGAATTCAAAGAATGCAAGAGCAGAAATAACAGAAGCTATTAAAACTTTAAATATTTTTCAGAAAATAAAGTGGAAATGTTTTAAATTTCTATCTAGTCTTGCCCAACATTACAAATTAACAGTTCATACTGCAAATGTACATGCTAATGCAGATCCAACAACTCTGCAAATGGGCTTCTAGATTTTTAAATTTACCCCAAAGGAGTAATTGATGCACCATAAAAAAATTGATGAAAGCCAAAAAAAAAAAACCCTCCCCCAAACCCGACATTCTTAGGGTTAATAAGTCCATGCCCTACTTAGTTTAATCACAAAATTTCATTTTAAAAATTATATTAGATTCTTTCCACTGACATACCTTCTTTGTTCTTTTGATTTCTTTTTCCAGCAAAGTTTGCATTTAACCTGAAAATATATATATTTATCAGATGGATTGTTTTTTTGAATCTTACTTTCCACTTCTGAAACTTTCAAAAAAATTTATTTAAAACAAAACCACTGACACCAAAAATTCCACCCATTTTATCCTTAATCCTATCTTTAAAACAATCAGATTTGGTTATCAATGTAGTCACCTGAGATGTGAACTATTGCTTACTTTTAAACTAAAATTATTAGTTAGCTAAAGGTACAGTAGCATTAAATAACAGATCATGAGTTATAGCAAGAAACTGACATTGCCTATTATTGAATCTGCTTTCCATTCTTTGGGCCTGAGTTAGCGGTTTAAAAAAAGTTTTAGTGCAACATGTTAGAAAATTTGGGCCCTTCTGACGTGAAAGTTTGCTCATAAAACATACTTACCATTCATATTGATCATCTAGTAAAAATAGTAATTTGAGCACTACTATAATGATGGCTGCAGCAAGAACATCATATTTTACTTTCCTTGCTGATTTATTCACAGGATCAAGTGTCAGAAAGTCTGTTTCTCCAACATGGATCTTTTTTACCACTCTGCAAGTCCAATCGTGCAATTCATCTAATTAAGAAAAAAAAGTAAAGTAAAATATTGTTAAATAAGCTGTACAGACATGCTAAATATGCCGGTTAGCAATATGCCAGTTTCTAACACCTTATAAATACACAGATTTTTTAAAATACAACTTTTTACCAATATTAACTAAATTAACCCTCAGAACACTCCTATGAGGTAGGCCAGTATGATTTAAAATATATACTATGAAATAGGGAAGAAAAATTACACTGAATAAAATACTCATTGGACCCTTTGGATGGAATAATGATGTTGCTAGGCCACCCTGGTCATACCCTAGGTATGGCAGATCTTAAATACATGTTGTACAATCTTTAACTTGCAGGATCAGGGTCTAACTTTACTACTTCAAGTAGCCCTGTAGCTTTAAATAGGACTACTCCCAGTAATAAAACTAAATGTGTGTGTAAGTGATTGCAGAAATAAGGCCTGAAGTGACACAGTTTAAAGTTTATAATGCTAATCTTAACTACTCTTTGTTTAAACCGCAAAAGGAAAGAAATTCAGAGACATCAATATTATTCCAACATCAGTTGTACTGCATCTGAACAGTCCAATATTACTGTATATTTATTTTCACTGGTGCAAAATCCCCACATTTCTTACCTTTCCAGTTTAGCAAGAAACTCAGGAACTGATTACATCATCAGATTCCAAAAAGATTAGCAATATCTTGCTATATTCTGACTGCGTACATCAGTTCAGCTATACTTTCTATTCCCACAACAGCTATTGCTTGTAAGATGTTAAATTAGTACAAGACCTGATCCATAATTTTCCAATTGTCACCCTCATACACAACACTAAACACACAACAGAGAATATGCATCAAACCACTACAATCCCTGAAAATAAAATGTTACCAACAATAGCAACTTTTACACAAGAAAATTTCAATATGTTTAAATAGTGAATATTAAAAGAAAAAATGACTTCTCATAATTCCACACTGTACCAAGGGGATATTATCAATTCACTGTAGCCTACATCACATAATATATTCCCAGCCAGCCCCCTTTTTTTTTTTTTTTTTTTTTTTTTTTTTTTTAAGGTTTTTATTAAGGCAAAGTTACAATAAAACGTTAACATACTACAGCATACATTACTTATTCAGGATCAGATTAATATCCAAAGAACCTGGCTAAAGCTTCTGGATTCCAGGTTGGAAAGCCCTCCCTCCTCTGAGAAAGCTAGAAATGGTAACCACATTTTTAAATAACTATCATCTTTTTGGTGATTCTCTTGGTACAACAGCTTTTCCATTACAAGGACAATCCATATTTTACTATACCACAATTCCAAAGGAGGAAGGATCACCTATTTCCAGTAATGTGCAACACAAAGTCTAGCTGCTAACAATAAAAATATATTTTGTCATTTTGTTTAAATGTAGATCCTTTCCTGGAGCAATAAGTAAGCAGATCAGGGGATTTCTAACAAGTTAGTATTCTGTCATAGAATCAATGTCTTTAATAATTTCCTCCCAAAACAGTCTAATTCCTGGACACAATCACATGTGCAAGTATTTTCCCCTTTCCCTGCAACCCCTCTAACACAGCACTTTCCTAGTAACAAATACAGGATGGATCTTAATTGGAGTCAAATGCCAGCTACACAGTAATTTATACAAATTTTCTTTATGAGCTACACAAATTGAAGATATATATCCCTTTTCCCTTACAGAGACACAGTCATCCAGATCAATTTCTTTGTCCAAATCCCTCTCCCATCCTGTTATTCCTTTTTCAGATAGTCACAAATTTTTTATGTTAAGTTTTATTGTAGATTCCATTTGTTGTTCCTTTGTAACTATTCTTCTTTTGTAATAATTTTAAAAGGTCTGACAACTCTGAATTTCTTTGTAGTAAGTCTGAAAACTGCAGACCTACAGACCATCCTCAATTCACTTCGTTGATATTTCAAGATTTCAAAATTATGTGATGTTATATATAGTGCAAAGCTACACAGGCACAGAATGATTAAAAGATGGAATGTCCAGTCTGGAATTTTAGCCCTAAATGTGAGGTTTCTTCTTTTTACACTTTCAAATGTGACCTTAAATAAGAATTGTAAGCTCACACGGTGAGAAGAATTGTTGTATACTCATAAAATATCTGATATGTATGAAAATAATAAATGACCATTTCTAAATTATTTGGTGAAATCAGCCATCTTGACTAACTGGGACATTTGTGATACCTGCAGCATAGAAGCTCAATATATATAGCATATATACTAGTTTCTATAGTCATTTGTTAGACAATCTTGAATGTTTACTATTTAAACAAAAAAACATGAAATGTTTACATAGCACTAATACTGATGTTAACTCAGAAATCAGGCAAGTCAGAAACTGGTTTACAGTCCCTGACACCGTGACCCCAGAGAACTAGAATCACAAGGTACTTTTCATTTCAGTTTGTAAATACTGAGAAATCTCCAGCTGAGCTTCAGATAATTGTATAGAGAAAAAATGGGATTATTTCTTTCAATTTCTGTGATCAGATTTTATATATTTTAATATAACTTTAACTGAAAACTTACTGAAATTAGTTACAGCTTGCATAGAAAATAAGATTCTCAAAAGTCACTTTTAAAAATGAATACTAGCTATTCAAATGTATGTCAAAACATGTTTACATTGAGATTAAAGCAACAGAAGCAATTGCAATATGAACTCCATGATTTCCACTTTAAACTCTGTTTTTAGGAAGTGTCCCCCAACTACAGTGGCACTCAAGAACAACCTTATAAAAATTCATGTATATAATGAACATCAGCTCTCATGAAATTAAAAATGAGTACCACACATAGGGCTTGATCCTGCAAAGTGCTCTCCTCCAACCCAGCAAAGTACTTAACCACATGCTTAACTTTAAGAATATGAACAGTCCTAAGGACGATTGGCAGGACTATTTACATGCTTAAAGTAAGCACATTGTTAAGCACTTTGCTGGGTCGGGGTCAGGGTGCTCAGAGCCTTGCAGGATCAAGCCCATAATGTTTCAATGTTCAGACAACTTATTACATTATTTCTGTAGTAATTATCTTCGGGGTTCCATATCTAAATGTTAAGAAACTTAGAAGGAAGAGGGGAAGCACTGTCATAACAGTATGATAAGGCTAGTATGTGAATAGTTCATCAGTTCCTTTGTTAGAGAGCCTTAGCAGATTTATAGAATGCAAAAATCAAGATTTAATTAGACGGTAAGTTTTAGAGAGTATTTACCAGGTAAGTTGGCTTCCATCAGATATTTAATGCACAAGATGTTTGGATGAAGAAAGCAGCTATCAGTTATAGCTGGAAAACAAGGCAAATCTAAAAACGCTGCAAGTTCAGACATCTTGTTATGCACATCTTCATATACAGGCCAAGACTGAAAGACAAAATAGGTTTAAAGTTTCTTCTGTTTTGCTTTTTTTTTTACTCCAGCATCTTTAGCTAACCTTTCTTAATTCAAATTCCACATTATTGTTATATAGAAACGTTCATGCCCTTCCCCGAGCACTTCTACAAGCATTGGTATTATGCAGGATGCTCTTTGGAGCTGGAACTTTGTTCATGACATGTGTTTGTGAGGCAGCAAGCATATTTTTGGGTTCTCAAAAAAACCCTAAAGCACTGCAAATGGAGCATGACATCTCAAAGGTAGACAAATAACCAAATCTGTAGCTCTGTAACATAACTTCATACAAAAATCCCTTTCAAATTTCCATACCTATTCATAGAAATAATCTTGCAACTGTCTCCTTTCAAATCTATTAACCACATGAAGAAAAATCTCCAAGCTTCCACTGTAACATTAATTCTAGATAAAAACATTCCTTATGGTGAGACTCTGTTATTTAGTCAAAATGAGCTCAACAGGATTACCTGAGGAATAAAGAACATAAAGGGCAGCAGAATTTGACCTCATTTCTCAAGAGTAACAAGGTGGGTGAGGTAATATCTTTTATTGGACCAACTTTTGTTGGTGAGAGACACACGTTTTTGAGCTTACATAGAGCTCTTCTTCAGGTCTGGAAAACTTACTCAAAGTGTCACAGCTAAACGCAAGGTAGAACAGATTGCTTAGTATAAGTAGTTCACATATATTTCAAGGGACCATTCAAGGTAAAGTGTCCTATTACCATCCCTCCAGTCACAAGGAGACAAGGACGGTTGTTAGTGAATGATAGATTTTTGTAATAAGCCATAAATCCAGTGTGTCTATTCAGTGTATGATTTTTAGCATCTAGCAAACTTATGAATTTAAGCTCCCAGGCTCATCTTTTGAAAGTGTGCAGGTTTCCTTGGGGGATGAGGACTGATAGGTCAGATATTGAATGATCACGTTGCGAAAAGTGGTCACCCACAGATGGGGTATTTTTGTCTTTCATCATTTTGCTGTGTGAGTTTATTCAAGAGTGTGGCAATTATGGGTGTAACCACATATAGTTACTATTTGAGCATTTAGTGCACTGGATGAGATACACCACGTTGTGATAGGCATGTCTTGAAAGGTGTGTTCATCATTGTAATAGTGGAGCTATGTCTGCAAGTTTTGCATCTATTTTTCTGGCATGGTCTGGTGCCGCTTTGAGTTGACATGTCCTGGTCTATGGGGACTTTGCTTCTGATGATGAGTATGGAGAGGTTGGTGGGGTGTTTGAAGGCCAGAAGAGGCGGTTCAGGAAAGATTTATTTCAGGATGGTGGTCTTCATTGAGTATGGATTGTACTTGTTTGATAATACCCCATATGGGTGCCAGTGTGGGGTGACAGGTGACAACTGGAGGTGGGCGATTGGAGAGGGCTTTATTTCTGTGTTGAAGCAGGTTCTCTTGGGTATTTGGGTGACCCATTTCATGATGTGATCTACTTCTCTGATGGAGCATCCTTGTTCGGTGAAGGTGGTTTTGATTGTGTTACGATGTATATCCTGGACTTCCTCCTCAGAGCATATTCTCTGGATCTGAGTGTCTTGCTGTAGATAACAGATTTCTTTGTAGGTTTCGGATGGTTACTGGATGTATGAAGGTAGGGATGGTGATCAATGGGTTTCTTGCATATATTTGTTTCTAGGGTTCCATTGTTGAAGCTGCTCATGGTGTCCAGGAAGTTAATGCTGGTGTGGGACTGTTTCAGAGAGAGTTTAATGGACAGGTGGTGGTTAATAAAGTTTTGGTGAAAATCTAAGAAGGAGCTGAAGTCATCTGTCCAGTGGATGAAAATATCTTCGATGCATCGCTGGTGCACCATTGGTTTCATGGTGCATTTGCCCAGCAATTCTTCAAGGTAGCCCATAAAGAGGTTGGCATTTTGGAGCGCTATCCTAGTACCCAGGGTTGTTCCCAAGATTTGGGTAAAATGTGTTTTGTTGAATGTAAAATTGTTATGGGTGAGAATGAAATGGATGAATTTGGCGATGTGTCTGGGGTGGATATCTGAGAGTTGTCCATTGTCTTGTAAATATTAGAGCAGGCAGCTAAGCCATCATTGGAGGGATGATCGTGTACAGGGAGGTGACCTCCTGGTAGTAAAGATGGTGTTCTGAGGAAGGTTGTGAATATTGTGAAGTTTGTGGAGGAAGTTAGTTGGAAGAAGCTAATCCTTTGTGTGATGAGTGGTTTGAGGATGGTTTCTATGAGTCCCAATATTCCTTCAGTAGGAGTGCCGTGGCCAGATATTATCGGTTCCCTTGTTTGTGTATCTTGGGAAGCATACAGACGTTCGTGGAGGATGAGTATGTAGAATCTCTTGGAGTTGTTTGAGGAGGGGGGATTTGATGAGATTCTTAAATTCCTGTGTAAATTGTTGTGTGGGGTCTTCTTTGAGTTCTTTATAGTAGGTGGTCTGAATAGTGACAGTGGATTTATGGCTTATTGCAACAATCTATAATCCACTAAAAACCCCTCCCCTCCCTGCAGCTGCTTCTCCTCCCCCTTTCTTTCCTCTGCTATTTAATGTTTCTGGCCCCAATTCAGCAAAGTAGTAAAGCATGTGCTTATGTCTATTCATATTTAGCAAAATATTTAAGCACATACATCACTATAGTGTCAATTTTAAGCACACGCTTAATTCAGTGCAGGCTTTACTGCTCTGCTGACTAAGAATGAACTGCTAAACTGGGACCTCTATTTTTGAAATCTTATAACCCAGGTTAAAAAAAAAGCCGAATAATTATGCTACCAACAACAACTGAAATTCAATAGTCTCTTTTTGTTCCATTATGTGATGTTTAACTCTTTTAATATAGGCAATTCAACTGCCATTCACACTTAACAGTTTTGAATGATTGCTAACAGTATTTCCATTTTTAAAAAGTGCCCCAAGCCGGCAATTAATTAAGAATGTGATTAACTTTAAGCATGTGAATAGTTCTATTGAAGTCACTTAAAGTTACAGGAGTAACTTTTATAACTGTTTTCTAAACAAACAGTGATGAAATGTAATCTACTCACCTGTTAGACTTATCTTGAGAAAGAAGAAATACATGTGTTACCAGAATACTACAAAAATCAAGGTTTACAGTCCCCTCCAATCATTCTAAGAAACAATTCATCAGCTTTACAACAGAATAATCGTTGAACAAAATTTAAATAGTCAGGATTTCAAGTTTGAAATTATATACATTCTTTGATATCCCACTGATTTTGAAATGTATGCATCATTTTCCTAGTGTTCTGAAAGAGCACACTGGAAAATCAACAAATAATGCAAATAGATACAGTGCAAAAATAATATACTTAATTAGATATAGTGGAGACAGAACTTTCCCATGAGACTAAGAAATGCAAATACTGATCTGCCCAAATATCAATCAGGCCCCGTGTTAAAGATGAAAAGTGAGGTACATAAGGAATTCATAGCAGCTTAAATGCATCCTTTTTAAGTCACTAAACAAACATCACCACTAGGGTTACCATATTTTGTGCCTCCTAATGGAGGACACTCCCGGGGGGGGCGGCCCCGCCCCCAGCCCCGCCCACGCCCCCGCCCCAACTCCGCCCCCTCCCAAAGTCTCCGCCCCCTCCCCTGCTTGAAGCCTGAAGCAGGTAAGGGAAGGGGGGGGGAAGGGAGAAGGAGGCGCGGCCCAGGCTGGCCCCCGGCGGCTCCAGCCTGGGTCGGCTCGGGCCCTGGCCGACCACCCCCGGCGCACCCCCCGGCTCCCAGCCCCGCGGCCCGGCTCCCGGCTCCCCGACCCCGGCCCGGCTCCCCGACCCCGGCCCGGCTCCCGGCTCCCCGACCCCGGCCCGGCTCCCAGCCCCGCGGCCCGGCTCCCGGCTCCCCGACCCCGGCCCGGCTCCCAGCCCCGCGGGCCCGGCTCGGCTCCCAGCCCCGCGGGCCCGGCTCGGCTCCCAGCCCCGCGGGCCCGGCTCGGCTCCCAGCCCCGCGGGCCCGGCCCGGCTCCCAGCCCCGCGGGCCCGGCCCCGCGGGCCCGGACCGGCCCGGCACTGCGACCCTGGCCCGGCCGGGCACCATGCCCCCGGCCCCGCACAAAGAGGCCCCGGCCGAGCCTCCCGATTTTCCCGGACATGCCCGGCTTTGGGGGATTTCCCCCCGGACGGGGATTTGAGCCCCCAAAAGCCGGACATGTCCGGGAAAATCCGGACGTATGGTAACCCTAATCACCACTGTTATTTAAGCATTCACGGTACTTCACAAAAGATTATAATTAGCTTTTGTTCAATTTTTTCAAACCAAATTCAAGGTTTAATTTTATGATAAGATGGTAAAGATCAGCTTTTTAAGTGATGTAAAATACTACTCCCTAAATAATAGTATTTTGTTTGCAGTGAAAAACACCACCACAAATAGTTCAAAAGGATACCAACAACCTAAATACTACAGTGTGGCCTCTTTTTAAGGATGTTTTTGAGTATAAATAGACAGGAGTGCTCTCCCCTGGGTATGTGTTCACAATGGATTTAGTAGAATTGGGACATACAATACACTGGGAGGGGCACACTAATTCATGACAAGGCCTCCCCAACCAAACCCTTCTCTTGATTCCTCCTTCCTCCTGTGGTTTAAACCCCAACAGCCTGTTTACATTTACTGTAACACTCAAGTATTTTTCCTATTACAAAGGGATAGATAATTACAATGCTAGATTGAGTGACTTATGCATTGCCAAAAGGACATAGTAGTGATTCTGTTTTCTTCATGTCTGTAAATAGCAAAGTTAAAGTTAAACAACACACACGATAATTTTCTATCAGGAACCTAGTTAGTTGAGGATGACAATGGCTGTAGAGAGCTCTATCATTCAGAAAGCACTGAAACATCTTAATCACAACAAACATTTTACACAGTTTAATGTCAAAAGAGCTATTAGCTTTTGCAGTGAAGTCCCCATGTGAAAATTTTCACTCCTACTTCTGCAGAGTCTACCACACAAATAATGTATTCATGTTACAGTAAAGGGGGGTTTATAAAATACGTTCCCATATCTGGATACACATACATTCACTGTAGACAAACTTATAGCAAACGTCAAACTGCCCTGCCTCAAAACTCATCACCTTCCACCCATCTACTTGTGTGTCCCTCCCCAGAAAAAGCCTGATAGAACAAGTCATCATGAAAGTCAACCAAGACAGGCTTCGATTAACCAACAAGGGAAGCAAGTTTTGGAGTCACGGCCCTCTCAACTGAGAATGCCCTGCCTCCAGCACCTCATGATTAAATTCAGGGAAGGTGTGGTTGGAGATGTTAGATCATATGCCTCAGATTACCAAAGTATAATTTTTTTTTGTTACCTAATCCCAAAGTTTCTCTTCACATTACATATTTTCAGCTGTGTTTGTGCTAAATATTTACAAGGGTTCCCCTATCCATCTCATTCTGGAATTACTGTGCTTTTGTTTACTGTTCCCAGTCCTTGGGAGTCCCCCAAACAGTTTGTAACTCTCAGCTACAAGTTCATGACGGCATTTTAAAATTCCAAGGATCAAAGACAGAAGAACCATTATAATACGTATGACAACCAGCTAGTAGTCTTCTCATACTTTTGGCAAACTGGAGTTTTTTTGAAGACTGATGTGGGAGATTCAGTGACTTGTCTGTATGTGGATGCAACTGCTCTTGGGCAACTTTTTGGTCTTTGAAAGGTCCTTTATCTCTTGTCCCCACATATTATAAAACAAGATACTTTGAATCTAGAAGGTAATAAGGGAATTTGATACTACATGAGAATATCTACTATACTTTTATCCCTCACTGTTTAATTTAACTCACAAGGCAGACTATTCTGTAGGAAAATTAGCACCTAGAATATGGTATCCAGAGTGCTACTTGTTGGATTGTTTCAGTTAGCTAATTCTTTTATCATTCAGAGCTCTCTGGGAGAATTTTTTTCCTGTAATAGAAGAGGAGGACAAACTAGTTCCCACAAAGTAGATGATCCAAATTGCTACTATGAATAATCAGGGCATAGAAACAGGTAATTGTTTTGGGTGAGCCCAGATTGCATCCTCTCATGCTTGTTATGACAGTATCAGAATGTTGCTGATCAACATGTAAAAAACTGAGAACCTATTGGCTAACTTTTCAGATGCATTTTCTTCCTGCTTCTCTTAGACTGAGGGTTCGCAAACTTTTTATTACCATGGATCACATCTCAATAGAGAAAGCCAATGGACCATTTCTCCTCTCATTTGTGATCACATAACATCCCTGTAGCAATTGTTTTGCATGTATGGGAAGAAGAAATCCTGATATCTAGACTGCATGTCCAGGAACGAAGGGACCAAGTGGTGATCCCACTTTAATGTGATAAGGATCTATCCTTCTTGAATTTGCTATGCAGTCGTCTTTGCTGTTGATTTAATTTTCTCTTCTTCTGTTTTATTCCTCTCTCCCTGTACATTTTTGAACTGATTATTCCTTTTCCTTTTGACCATGCTTTGCTTCCACTTGGTCCCTTCGTTCCTGGATATGCAGTCTAGATATCAGGATTTCTTCTTCCCATGCTCCTCTGGGCATATTGACTAGTTGTCTTGTTCTCTACACCTCTGAACATTCCCCTACTGATAGTGGTCAGCAGCTGCAGTCGCTGAAAGGGTCTCCTTTTTCCATCTCCTCTTTAGCAGTGAACCTGGTAGAGGCCAATCCTGCCTCCTATTTTCCAGCAACACCTCTACCCTATATAACGCAACCGATATAACACAAATTCAGATACAACGCGGTAAAGCAGCGCCTCTGGGGGGGCGGGACTGCGCACTCCGGCGGATCAAAGCAAGTTCAATATAAAGCGGTTTCACCTATAACGCAGTAAGATTTTTTGGCTCTCGAGGACAGCGTTATATCGGGGGTGGAGGTGTACTTTTACATGTGTCCAGATGCCTCTTTGAAATGAAGAGGCTTAATACTTGTGGGACTATCTGAAAAGATTCTCACCTATCTGAAGCAGCCTATGACCAGCCACCTCTCCCCAGACTAGTTTGGAAAAATGTGCTAGGGTGACAAGGCCCACTGACTAGGATATTGATTATTCCAATATGAAGGCTTAGGCGAAGATCAAGCTATGATTTGGGGGGGTAGGGGGATTTTAAAAAATTATAACTACACCCAAAAGTTGGTGCAACACATATATTCTTTATAAAGGCAAATATAAACACAAAACACAGTAAGCTATTTATTGTAAAAGAGCTAGTAAATCAAGTTTGTAAACTAGAATAACCTGCATGTGTCTAATAATCTGAAATGTGGTGCAGTAAGGAGCCATAGCTTCTGGGTGATGCAGAAGTGTTAATATAACCACTAGCTGATTTCATAACAGAGCTGACACTAGTTCCAATAACTGTGCCAGGTGTGAAATTTACAACCAAACTGATTGTGACGGGTTGGATCACAGAACCCCCCTTGGGGGCTGCCACCCGATGTGCCAAGACTACCTCTGCTCCTGCTTTCCCTGCCAGCTCGGGACCCCAGCACCCTATCTTGCTGAGCCAGACATGCCCATCTGCACCACAAAGACCCAGGGTCTGAATTACTTGCCCCAAAGCTGCAGGTTTACCTGAAAGCAGCTAACAGAAGTGTTCCTGTCTTTAACACTCAGATGTCCAACTCCCAATGGGGTCTAAACCCAAATAAATCCGTTTTACCCTGTATAAAGCTTATACAGGGTAAACTCATAAATTGTTCACCCTCTATAACACTGATAGAGAGATAGGCACAGTTGTTTGTTCCCCCAGGTATTAATAAGTAAAAAGTGATTTTATTAAATACAGAAAGTAGGATTTAAGTGGTTCCAAGTAGTAACAGACAGAACAAAGTAAGTCACCAAGCAAAATAAAATAAAACGCGCAAATCTATGTCTAATCAAACTGAATACAGATAATCTCACCCTCAGAGATGCTTCAGTACGATTTCTCCTCAGACTGGACACCTTCCAGGCCTGGGCACAATTCTTTCCCCTGGTACAGCTCTTGTTTCAGCTCAGGTGGTAGCTAGGGGATTCTTCATGATGGCTCCCCTCCCTTTGTTCTGTTCCACACCTTTATATATCTTTTGCATAAGGCAGGAATCCTTTGTCCCTCTCTGGGTTCCCACCCCTCCTTCTCAATGGAAAGACACCAGGTTAAAGATGGATTCCAGTTCAGGTGACATGATCACATGTCACTGCAAGACTTCATTGCCCACTTGCAAGCACACATGTACACAGGAAGACTTACAAGTAAAACACAGCCATCTGCAGTCAGCTGTCCTGGTTAATGGGAGTCATCAAGATTCCAAACCACCATTAATGGCCCACACTTTGCATAATTACAATAGGCCCTCAGAGTTATATTTCATATTTCTAGTTTCAGATACAAGAGTGGTACATTTATACAAATAGGATGATCACACTTAGTAGATTATAAGCTTTGTAATGATACCTTACAAGAGACCCTTTGCATGAAGCATATTCCGGATACATTATATTCACTCATTAGCATATTTTTATAAAATCATATAGACTGCAACGTCACACTGATATTTGAAACGGAATGAGAATGAGCTGGTGACTCAGTACTTTGTATTAGATAGATGTCCTTGGCGAGACTGTCAGCTTAAAAATTCCTACATTAAAATGGAATTTCCTTATTTGCCTTGTGTTGCTCTCAGATCAGTCACTCTCACCTTTCTCTACCCATTTGTCAGCCTCTCAATCATCTGAACATTCTTCTATGCAACCTCCACTGTGGTTCTAACTCCTTGAGATCATCCACCACAAGACCCTTACTTTCCCCATTTTAAGTACATATTAAAAACCCTCTTCTGCCAATGCTATCTATAGTGAGTTTTGATGATTTGTATAGGACATTTTTCCTGTTCCCCTAAACTCTATCCACCTGCCAAACTGCAAGCTCATTGGGATCATCCCCCAAGGTTGACAAACACATGTTCAGATCAAACAGATGAAATGTCTCTTCAAAGACATGTAGCAAAGTCAGGTACCCATATGGAAAAGGAATTCACCAAAATGCATTGACCGGAAGAACTTTTACAATATTTCCAGGTACTAAGGGCTCTAAAATTGTTCTGGAATGTCATCAAAGCAATTACCATATAATGTATTCCTAACACCTTAGATTATTAAAAGTGAAAGATTTTAAAAATCAAGTTTACTTTCCACCAAGAATACTTTTTATTTTTTTTGCACCACATTCAACTTGGGCAGTGAAAATAGCATAGTTACTTCTGTTTTATAGTTCATTTCTAATATGGCGTGCTTACATTTTCCACAGCAAAAGACTTTACTAAAAAAAAAATATTGGATCTGTAAGGAATGTTTAAGAAATATAGAGCAGTGATATAAGGGATGGACTAGATGACTGCACACATCTCTTCCAATCCTAATATCTATGAATCACATGTTGCTGCTGATGTAATAATGGAGGGGCGTGCCTGAGATTACTAAAGGTGAACAAATGGCAGGAAAAAATAAAGGGTGAAATTCTTACAACTCCATTTAGATAACTGTTCAATATTCCAAAGAAGAGAAAAAAATTGTGAGTACTCCTCCACTAAAAAAGAAAAGAAATACACAGATCAATGTCACATTTAAAAATAAGTTTTACAAGATTCCACAGGAACGAAGCACTAGGATAATAGTAGCAGTAGACTTGTCCACCTTGTAGAGCCTGGCATGCATGTTGTTGAGATGGTTTCCTAAACTCTCTAGGATATTAAAAATGCAGCCAAGATCATCCTTATCAAATCATATGAAAAGCAACATTGGCTCACTGTCCATCTCCTAGAATAACCACACCTTTTAAACTCTCAGTTAAAGCTACCAGTGTTGTTTCAGAAGCCAAAACTTACTCCAGAGGGCTGTGCTGGGCATCAGAGGAATGTTTTTTATTCAGGAAAAGCTTTCATTTAAAAAGGTTCAACATATAGAGAATGATCAATGCACTTCTGTGAGCAAATCCTTGGGATGCTATGGAGAATGACTACCTAAGGTGCAATCATATCACATATCTATTTGAAGAATGCAGGACTGGTTGCTGTCTTGTCCACAGAAGGGGAAAAAAACAAACAAACAAAACAAAACAAACAAACAGGGATCAGAGGATGAATACTGAATACAGAAAAAGCCTGCTTTGCTAGATAGCCAAATAAATTCCATTTCTCCATTCTATCTGGAAGACTTTTCAATACAATACTTCTTGGGGATGCATAACACTACTTTGGTTATTGGGTAATTTTGGATAAAAAAAGTTCTGGTTGAATGAGTTCTAATATATTATTAAACTGGCAAAGACACATGGTTGAGTGTTGCTTTGCACATGCTCACAAGGCAAATCTGAGTGATAATGATGACTTATATTACAACACTTAAGCTTAATAAGTTTTAAAATGCTACCTAGTGTTATGCTGAATTGTCTAACAAGTATTAAAATTTAAAGCTTGCGAACAAGTTTTATAGAATTTCACAAATATTTTATTAGGTTTGTTTTCCTTCATTAAGCAATGCTTTAAGACAGGTAGAGACAAGCTAGAGTTTCTGTTACACAACAGCAGGCTCCCATGATAAACCTGATTACAATAACCCTGTCAGAAGTGAACTTCCTCCTCAGCGCTTTTAAAAAAGCCTCACCCTTGCTTATTATCATTCTGAAGTCGTTTCAGAAGAGAAAGAAGGGCTATTGGCACCTGTTAATTGCATATCTGCAATACATTTAAAAAAAAAGGGGGGGGGGGAATCCCACCAAATAGAAGGGTTAAAATGTACTCCAAAAACAGTAGCAGGACTGCGGAGGGAACTGGTGTTTATGATTTGGAATGAAAAAAATGAAGGCAGCAGAGTTGGTTTGCACAACTTATATGCTTCTATTTATATTTTTTACTAAGTTCTAAAAACTCAACAGAGCCTTAACTGGCTTCTGTGTCAAATCTAACATCTCTGGGAAAGGGGAATAGAGATAAGAATTTTATGAAATGACACTCAGAGGATTCCCACTGGCAAAAATCCGACCTCAGTAGCCAGAAAAAAAAAGAGGCGGCCCACTTGCTATCATTCTTAGAAACTACCACCAAGTAACCATCTCTGTTCTGTGTTTACTTTTTATGGTGTAAACCAATTTATTTGGTTCTAAAAATTGTACCTCCAAAAATAATCTAAGTCTCTTAGCCACTGCCCAATCAAGTTTGCTTCTTGTAAAACATAAGTGCTTTAAAAGATGTAATATGTGCTTTAACCATGATGTAATCTTAATTGTGGCCACAATACACGACACACTACCCTTCAAAGAAAAACAATGCATTCTTCAATAAAACATAATTTTACCATAATATTACCTTAAAAAGGTGTGTATAGCATTTTAAATTTGGGCAAACTTGCCAAGCAAAGAAGAGGATTCCTGCTCCATCAAGTTTACAAACTAAAACCCTGATCCTGATTTCAACAGAACTCTCCTTGGAGGCAAGAATCTGCCTGCACTGTGTGGATCCAACTATGCAATAGGGCCTAAAGACTCACAAAGGGACTGATACATAGAAGTAGAGAATGATGTACAGTTGTCACTGGAGTGGGGAAAGTTTTGTGGAAATGAACAAACATTTCAACTTAATTCCCAACAGATCAGTCTTAAAGAGTTGGTTAACAGATTTACCTACAGTCAGGAAGCTGCCTACAGTAAAAATGCAAATGTACAATCCAACAAACCTGGGAGACTGGAATATTTTAAATGCTGGCAGTTTCCTATAAGGGATGTTGACAACTTGAATTATTTGAGATTGTCTAATTTCAATAGCGTGCCCTTAAATTGTATGTCTTTAAATGATTTTTTCAAATTCATTTAAAAAAAAAAAAAGGGGGAGGGGGGAGATTTTCAAAAAGCCAAAGAAATTTAGGAGTACAAGTCCCAATGGGAGGAGGTGGTCATCCTCAGTTCCAATCCTGCCTCTGCAAGATTCACTGTGTATCCTTGGACAAGTCACTATCTGTCGCAGTTTACCCACCGTACAATGATCATAATAATACTCTCTTTTCACAGGAAAGGTGTAAAGATAAATTCACTAATGACTGAGGCATGCTGATATTACAGTGATGAATGCCAAAGAGGAGATCATGAGGAACTGAAGCATTCTGTAGTCAGTGCAGGGGTTGGATGGCATGCAGTAAATAAGGCATGGAGCCACACATTGGAATTATGAGGATAAAAATAAATAGTAAACAGCTGCTTCATTTTCCAAGCATCATCCATGCTATGCACTAAAAATGGGTCCGATATTAAAAACAGTATGTGATCATGTAATTAAAGTATGCATCATAATGCATACACACAAGGGGACCAAATTAAGCTTATAAGGAAACCTCAATTCTGGCATTTCCTAACTTTTAAGTGCTTACCTCTGCAAACAAAAGAACTTCTAAATGTAGTTTTTTTTGTATGTAAGTTATATCAGTTTAACTTATCCATGAATCAAAGCCCTGAATTTCTGTAAGAGCTGAACAAGACAATGCTCAGAAATCTGATTCAAACGGTCAGGAAATACACAGATAAATAATCTGTTTAATGTGAAAGTAGAATTGAAATATTAGAGAGAAATAAATTGAATAATTCATAAAACGTTGTTTGTCATGTCTTCTATTCCAGAGTGGCTACCACATGCTCTATCAATTTAATCTAACATTATTAAGCTTCTGCTTTTACTGCATTTTTTCCCATCATATTTTTTGTGATTTTTCCTTCCCTTCACTGGTGCTGGGATGACAACATTATTCACCAATGTGAAAGAGACTTGGCAATCAAGATGAAAAGGTGAGCCATGCTGAAAAGATGAACATTCACTAGCAAGCTGTCCTAACAACTCCTCCAAAACAAAAACGGAGACATATTTAAGCAAAGATTTCACATACATCTATTTTTAATGGGGCCACTTTTAGCCTATGGTAAAGAAACCTAGGCTTCCCCACCGCCCACCCACCCACCCACTTTTTAAAACTATACATCTGAAGAGAAGAAACGTTAAATCATAACATCCACTTGAAATCCTAGAAGGATGACATTAACCTATATCTAATTTATACAACCTGCATACCTTTTGGGGGAAAAAGATTAATGTAACCATTTTGTGGTTGTGAGAGTTTTAGATTTAAGTGTTCTCACTGTTCAATCTTTTAACACTGAGAGCAAACAAATTCTGAGTCATCTTTAGTAAAACGGGGCTGCAAACAGCTATGCTAAATAACATTATGGAGGAGCAGCAGCAGCACCTATCATAGGTAAGGCCGAGCAGAGCTCTTTGTTTAAGATTGATATGTTATCATGTGTTCTCGTACAATGCTGTCTTCCAAAGGACAGCACAAGTTTTAGCTAGAGGCTTGAGAACAATGCTTAAATACACTTTAAATTTGAATTACACAAATGAAATATATAAATGAATAATTCAAGAGTCTCTGAATACTCCTCCTCTGCCTTTCAGAGCATAAAACACCCAATTGAGGTACTATATTTTCAGAGGAGTCCTCAGTTCTACATTCTCAAGCAAAGATACTCAGCATAAAAGGAGTAGACTAAAGAGCATGATTATTCTAATATATTGTTTACTACAGTACATTTTTAACTGGACAAATCAAACATTAGTGATACGAAGCCAGCCACTGATTTTACAATGACACTGTAATGCCTAGGATCATTCAGTAAAGTACCTGCTTACCAAATACAATTGGTTAAAAGCTAGAAGAGCAGCAGGCAAGTAGAGCTGGTCAGGAAATTTCCACTATCATTATTTTCCAAACAGCAAATGCCTGTTTCACAAAATTAAAGTTTTCCATAGGAAAATTTCAATGTTGCTGAAAAATTGATTTTCTGACAGAAAATCTGAAGTGATGGCTCCCAGGTTGCCCACCTGGACAGTTTTTTGTCAATTTTACTTTCACCCAGAAGCTGAAAATTTTACTTTGGTTCTCCCAAAACAGAAGTTTTCTGGAAATCTTTTCCCACTAAATCTTTGGTCAGAAGGAATCTCCATTTTCTGGGCAACTTTACAGATATGACAACAGGGCATGCCAACAGAATAAAATTGAGTAACTAAAAACCAAGGAACATGTAAGCAAACATCATTCAATAGTTTGTGCCTGTTCACCTATCAACATATGCACTTCTGGAGTGCACTGCGGCACAAAACTAGCAGAAAAAACCACACCCCTTCCCGTGTTAGAACAATTAGTTGTTTGTCAATGAATCTTCATAAAATGATTTGTTAAAAAAGAAACCAAATGAAAACCTTCTAGTGTAATAGTAATTGCCAAAAAATATTCCATATAGAAGACATAACATTGTTTGTATCTGAATTCCTGTTTAAACCCTCTTTCCCCATTCCACTCCAATTCTCCTTTCTTCCTACTCTTCCTTCTAACCCTGAAGCTGTATCAGCAAGAGCAATCTGAGTAGATGTTCAAGACAACTACAAATCTACTGTTTGGCAGGATCAGAGTTTGAAAGGGAAGCTGCTGCTGCCCTGTTCCACCCTTCTTAGGTTACTTGCAGAGCTTGGTAAGCCAAGCAGTTTAATGTGAATACAGTGGAGCAAGGAGTTTTGCAAGGGAACTGGGTGATGGGCTTCTCTTTCAAGATCCATTCCTGCTGATTGGGGCCCAGTAATTGAGCATTTACATCTGCAAAGGAAAGAAGAATGAAAAGAACAAAAGAAGAGAAGGGAGAGAGAAGAATAAGGAAAATAATTTAATTTTAATCTGCCCCTTAATCATGAGCTGGAAGAAATGATGGGTTACAGGTGCCATATTTTTAAATTACTGTTTTACCTGCAAAAGCGACGCCGTATTTAGACCTGATTTTATGTATATATACCTTTACATCTGTTTATGCTATTTACAAATGCATATTTTTTCTGCTTTTACTTTTGATTACTTGTGCAGAGTCACCACAGCTCAGAGAATTTTAATTCTATTCCTTTTTGTGCAGCAGGCTTGTGTACTAAATTTGATCAATTACACATGTGGAAAGCCATTCAAAGCAAGGGAATTTACAGGTGTCACTTAATGCCTGTAGAACCTTTATTAGTGAAGATGATGCAAGTACAGTAAAAAACTCAGCTTGACTCTCAGATCTCAAAATAAGTCTGCACAGCTGTCAGTCTAAAAACAAACCAAAAAAATTTAAACTTGCAAACGGAATACTTTAGAAATGGAATAACAGATGTACAGGTTTCAGAGTAGCAGCCGTGTTAGTCTGTATCCGCAAAAAGAACAGGAGTACTTGTGGCACCTTAGAGACTAACAAATTTATTAGAGCATACGCATCCGAAGAAGTGGGCTGTAGTCCACGAAAGCTTATGCTCTAATAAATTTGTTAGTCTCTAAGGTGCCACAAGTACTCCTGTTCTTTTTGAGATGTACAGGTTACCATGACCATAACATTTTTTGCAGTGCCACTTCTCAGAGCAGAACCACACTTTAAAGGACTTGTTTTCTTACTTCTGACCTGACAAACCAGGAAATGGAGGAAACTAAATATCATGAATACTTAAATATTTTTATGGAAATTGGATATAACAAAGATCTGGTTGATGATGAAGCTTTATGGTCTCAACATGTGCATATCTAACAGTCACCATCTTGGCCATCACTTAAGGTTTGAACTGGGGACTTCCATAGCTGAAATGCTTGAGTCTTTACAGCACAAGCTAACAAACTCACACCCCATCTGGGAACAGGAGGGGATGGACAGACATGGACGCACATGCTCTCTGACCAATGGGTTACAATTTTACTCAGAAAAATGGGAAATTCAGATCTTCAACCCAAGCTATTTTATGAAGTAAAGTAATAGCAAATGACATATGCAAGCACTAGTAAAATACTCATTGGGTTTACAAGTCAAAATTAAAAATAGGGGAACTTCTTACATATTAAAAACTCCAAAGATATGAGGAAATGGTTTAGCATGTTTGTGTGTTCATTTTAGGGACATATTTCAAAACCTAGACTACATCTGTGTCACTTAGCTAAATTATTTCAATCAAACTGAAGGTAAGAATTTCAACAGAGTAGCCTGATGCAAGATACAGAACACCAGAAATAAAAAGGAATTTTACTCTTCTTTAAGTAGGCGGAACGAGGTAGGTAAGTACAGTTCTAAAACTGAGTGATTCATTTCATCAGCCCCTCCTAGAAAAGTACTATAATTAGGAAGAATAAATCCACACCTATAACTAAAGAAATACTGTCTAGTTTATAAACTTTCACAGCTTACCCAAACAGTGAATGTTAAGCAGCTTCTAATTTTTCTGCTATTGAAGTTGAGGAAATAATACATTTATATAGAATCTTTGATTTCAAAAGATCCCAAATAAACTACATATACAGAAATCACAGTCAATTACTGAAATGCACTCATTTTTTAGGTGAAACATGGTAGTTGCTTAACAGCATGCAGGTGCAAGCATACTGCAAAGACACAGCCAAGTTACTATGGCCTCACTGATGCTGCACTCACCCAAGTGCATCAATAGGCTTTCTGGGGGCATATCCCATGGTTCTGTGTGCTGCACTAAGCTAAGCTGCTCTAGGATACTTTCCTCCAGTGAATTGTAGGATAATTTGTCTGTCCTTCTGGGAACAGGTGGAATTTTGGGAAGGCATAGGAGGAATATCAACATTCCTGCAAGGTACATTGGTTACCAGCCCGAGTGAAAGTAGCACCCAAGTTCTAGCCTATACTCACAGAGAAGCCAACCAGCCTGAGTTTAAAGTACCACCAAACTTGGGTGAGATGGCTTTATATGTGGACAGTACAGGGGAGAGGAGAAGAGAGGGGCTAGGGGCAACAGCCAAGCAAGAGCCCAAAATAACTCTGCAGAGAGATATACCCCAAAAGACACAAACTCTAACAAATCAGTGCCAACTGACGCCTTGCTAGGGCATTGATTCAGTATTGACTCAGAGGGGGAAAAGTGACACCTTACTGAGTCACCAAGAGGAGAGGCAGTGTTCTAGTGGACTGAAGGAAGTAGGAGCTAGGAAATTTAGTCCTCTAATCCACAGAACAGGATTAGCAAACTGCCTCATAGTGCTGTCCCTGTGCCTCAAACCTGACTTAAAGGGATCATCTCAGAGCTCTATTTAATAACAGGCTTTAAGGGACTGAGGCCTGGTCTACACTACAGAGTTAGGTCAACGTAATGCAGCTTATGTTGACATAACTCTAAGTGTCTACATTACAACATTGCTCCCACCAATGTAAGTTACCCACTACACTGACCTAATAACTCAACGTCTGCAAAAGGCGTAACGCTTAGGTCAATGTAGTTAGGTTGAGGCAGTGTCAGTATAGACACTGCATTGACTGTTCCAGCTGTCAGCCCCTGGTGGCTGACAGCCTGGAGCTCCGGCCTGTCACTGCCTCACAATGACAGTTAAATCGGGGGAAGTGCTCCTACTGAGGAAACGCACTGCTGACAGGACTGTAGTGTGCACACAAAAAAACCTGACGTAATTACTGTGGTAGCTGTACGTCGACATAACTTAAGTAGACTTAATTTTGTAGTGTAGACTTCCTCTGATACTACAAAGACTTATGCACATTAGTATCGCTAGCCACATGAACGGTTCTAATTTGTTTCAAGGACACTACTTGCATACATATCTTTGTGGGATTGGACCTCAAAACAGTAGTTCAATATTGTTTTATAGAACCATATAAACATAGGGCTGAAAGGGACCTCACAAGGTCATTAAGTCCAGCCCCCTGAACTGAAGCAGAACCTAGTAAACCTAGACCATCCCTGACAGGTGTTTGTCCAACCTATTCTTAAAAACCTCCAATGACAGGGATTCCACAACCTCCTTTTGAAGCCTATGCCAGAGCTTAACCACACTTATAGTTAAATATTTTGTCATCTTAAAAAACCTTAAGTCATCCTTACTAATGTATTAAAGAAATTTTTCGAATTTTTTTTTTTTTTTTTTTTTTTCAAAAAATTGGAAACATCAGTGATCATTTTCTTTTATTAGGACACAGTAATCCATTTATCTTAAATACAGACTAATCTTTGTAAGGCTAGCTAAGGAATGTGTGCTAAAGAAGTGAAAGAAAAACAATAACAATGGATGATTTTTAGAAACCCAAAATGCTTTTGCATTCAAACATTTTTTAAAATCTATTTATAATAAATGCTTATTGTAAGCATTGCGTGCACACACACAAAAAATCCTTAAAAAAAAAATCTAAAGAAAAACCAACCAGTTTAAATACAAGACCAGAATACACTAAAAAAAGGTTCATTTTTCATTATTAGCCATATTAATGTAGTTTTCCATAAAGTAGATTCAGTGCTGTGAATGTACTGAACTATTTTTTGAAGGAGTGTGTAGCAGAGCTATTACTTCTCTTTGGATTAATTAGGTAATGTAAACCTAATCCTAAAAGGAGATTTACTGACAATCATCTAACAAATTTTATAATGAACCAGCGCAGATTATTTGAAATCCATAAGGATTTGATATAAAGTACTAATTTCTAAAACTGAGCCCTTAAGGTTAACATATAAGCCCACAAGTCCAATCCTTGTTTCTGTCACGCATGGCAGGAAGTTATCAAAACTGTTGTGTAAGTCTCGCTTCATAATCCATGGGAAATTCTGATTTTATATTTTCCTTCAGGCTAACTAGCAATTATTCTGCATCCAACACTCACAGGGAAAATAAAAGACTCCTACTGCTTTAACAACTAAAACTTGACAGATTTATAAAACAAAACGGCTTTTACCTTTTTAGCTTTGTTTGAACAATGCTGAATTGATTCTGCTGCATATTTGTGGCATCTGTTTAACTCAAGCCATTTTTATTAAGCAATCAAGATATTAGGTGGTCACAAGTAAAGAAAGAAAAATATTCACAGATCATAATCACCACAGCCATCTTTCAACTGTACTTTTGACTATAAACAGTGAATTAGAGAGATGCAAAATCCAAGGGCAGACCTCTGAACACTCAACACTTTGGAAAACTCGGTGATATTTTGCAGCTCAGCCCTATTTTGAATATGAATGAGACGAGGTAGATGAGATAATATTTTGTATTGGACCAATTTCTGTTAGTGAAAGAAACAAGCTTTCG
Source organism: Malaclemys terrapin pileata (assembly GCF_027887155.1). NCBI lineage: Eukaryota > Metazoa > Chordata > Testudines > Emydidae > Malaclemys > Malaclemys terrapin. Next base: position 177,697,361 of record NC_071507.1, on the reverse strand, counting down.
AGCTTACACAGAGCTCTTCTTCAGGCCTGGAAAAGATACTATGAGTATGTTTACATTGCAATTAGACACCCAAGGCTGGCCCATGCAAGCTGACTCTGGCCCTTGGGCTAAAGGGCTGCTCAACTGTGATGCAGACATTCAAGGACGTCTCCGGGACCCTCCCATCTCACAGGGTCCTAGAGCAAAGGCTGCAGCCTGAGCCCAAATGTCTACACCACAATTAAACAGCCCCGTAGCCTGAGCCAGCTGGCATAAGCCAGCCACATGTGTCTAATTGCAGAGCAGACATATCCTCAGAGTGTCACAACTAAATACAAGGTAGAACAGAACATTCAAGGTGAAGTAGGCAGTTAACACATCTACAGTCATACAACAAAGGAGGGTTAGTGGGTTACAGATTGCTGAAATGAGCCATAAATCCAGTGTTTTTATTAAGTCCATGATTTTTAGTGTCTAGCAGAGAGATGAATTTAAGTTCCCAGACTTGTCTTTTGAAGATGCTGTGCAGATTTCCTAAATGGATGAGGATTGAGAGGTCAGATATGGAGTTATCACGTTGTGAAACCTGTTCGTCCACAGGTGACATAGTGTTTTTGACTTTTATCATTTTTTTGTGAGAGTTCATTTGAGAGAATAAAGATATTTTGTTTTCACCCACACAGTTATTGGGACATTTAGTGCACTGGATGAGATATACCACATGTTGTGATATGCATGTGTAGGACCCATGAATCTTGAAAGGTTTGTTGTGGGGGTATTGATCATCGTAGCTGTGGAGATATGTTTGCAGGTTTTGCATCTGTTGTTCTGGCAGGGTCTGGTGCTGCTTTGAGTTGATGTGTCCTGGTCTGTAGGGAGACCTTGCTTCTCATGATGAGCTTGGCAAAGTTGGAGGGTGTTGCTTGAAAGCCAGAAGCGGGGGTTGGGAAAGCTTTCTTTCAGCATGTGGTCCCCATCGTGTATGGGCTGTTAATGTTTAATGATACCCCATGGGAGTTCTCGTGTGGGGTGGTAGGTGACTTAAGAGTAAAAGTATTCCACTTAGGAAGGAGCAATCAGTTGCACACATACAAAATGGGAAATTACTGCCTAGGAAGGTATACTGTGCAACAGGATCTGGAGGTCAGAATGGATCACAAGTTAAATATGAGTCAACTGTGTAACAGTGTTGTTAAAAAAAAAAAAAAAGCAAACACCATTCTGGGATGTATTAGCAGGAGTGTTGTAAGCAAGACACAATAAGTAATTCTTCCACTCTACTCTACGCTGATTAGGCCTCAACTGGAGTATTGTGTTCAGTTCTGGGCACTACATTTCAGGAAAGATGTGGACAAATTGGAGAAATTCCAGAGAAGAACAACAAAAACAATTAAAGGTCTAGAAAACATGATCTATTAGAGAAGATTGAAAAAATGGGTTTGTTTAATCTGGAGAAGACTGACGGGGGGACAAAATAACAGTTTTCAAGTACTGTACATAAAAGGTTGTTACAAGGAGGAGAGAGAAGCATTGTTCTCTTGAACCTCTGAGGATAGGACAAGAAGCAATGGGCTTAAATTACAGCAAGGGCCGTTTAGATTAGACATTAGGAAAAACTTCCTGTCAGGGTAATTAAGCACTAGAATAAATTGCCTGGGAAGGTTATGGAATCTCCGTCATTGGAGATTTTAAAGAGCAGGTTAGACACACACCTGTCAGGGATAGTCTAGATCAGAGGTTCTCAAACTGGAGGGGGGTGGGAGGGGCATGAAGCTTTACCCACAAGCAATGAATAACTAGCAAAGCTTATTCCTCCAGATATATCAGGTCCCCCAATGTCGCTGTGCATTTTGACAAATTTCTGTTAAGCTTGCATATCATTACACAAAGTTGTTGCCATCCATACATTAAATTGTTTGCTACGACGCAGTGTGCACATTTAATTGTGAGCATGGACCACAATCGCAGTTTTGCTTTTGCTCTTATTACAATGAATCGTCGGCTCATCCTGCCTTGAGTGCAGGGGACTGGCCTAGAAAACCTCTTGAGGTCCCTACCAGTCCTACGAGTCTATGGACTAGGAGTGTGTGATCAAAGGGCTTTTTCCTGAGAGAACCTGCTTCAATACAGGGTATTTGGGTGGCCTGTTCAATGATGCAGTCTACTTCTCTGGTGAAGTGTTCTTGTTTGGTGACCGTGGTTTTAAGTGTGTTAAAATGTGCACCCCAGACTTTTTCCTCAGAGCATAATCTGTGCAATCTGACTGCCTGGCTAACATATTTCTTGAATCAGGCAGAGCAGGGGCTTGAACCTGGGTCTTCCATGTTCCACACAAGTGCCTTAGCCAACAGGTTATTGGACATTCTGGGGTATTCTGGTCTCTCTCCTTCCCTCCCTCGTTTTTTGGGGAAAGTCAAAAGATCGGTTTTCTTTCTAGGTGGAATGAAAATTCTGAATCCTCAAAATTTTTCATGAAACATAATTCTTGTTTCCAGTCAGCTCTTGTAATGCCTTCCTTGGTAGGGCATCAATGGTCAGGTACAGGATGTTGTCAAGTTCTCCTTCCCGGGGGAAAGGGAGGAGGAAATGAAACCACACACACAGAAGCCACTAATTTCTCTAATTCTCATCAGGCAGAAGAGGATCTGACTGTGCAGTGCCCTCAAAGACAGAATCCCATAGTTAGAAGGGGTACGAGGCAGTAAGTGCTTTAGATGTTCTACAAAGTGGGCCAAAGGGAAAGGCAGCTAAGTACGAGCAGCAGGGAGACTATTTTCATATGGACAGAACATATTAACGTGATCTCTTTAGCAAAATTTACATTGTTACACGAAACACTAAAAAAGAAAAAAAATCCAATAAATATAGCAAGAACACATCATACTATAAACTGATAGAACTTGCTTCCAAAAAGAGGGAGATTTCAACTGAGTATTCAAAGGATATTATGCCTTTATGGGAAAAAGAGCCTAAATTCTATTTATGTTTCTGTATTTCCCAAGAGATAAGCAAACATAATACAAACAAACACTTGACGGTAATTAATCATTGGGACAATTTACCAAGGGTCGTGGTGGACTTTCCATCACTGACAGTTTTTAAATCAAGATCAGACATTTTTCTAAAAGATATATTCTAGGAATTATTTTGGGAGAAGTTCTATAGCCTATGTTCTATGAGGGCAGACTAGATGATCACAATGGTCCTTCCTGGCCCTGGAATCTATGAGAAAAACCTGTTCAGTACTTATCAAGTTATCAACCTAATTATTCTAATTTAAATATGAAAGTAATCAGAATAATTTGCTCACTGGCTCCTGCATGACTACCAGGAAGCAAAATAATATCACAACAAAGGTAGATTCACTCAAATTGTCAGTACCATAACCCAGGAGTACAATATACCATAAGATATGTAGCTTATTAAATAAAAATAAAAGGATAAAAGTCACCTCTACACGAAAGATCTTGAGATCAACTCCATACAATTTCATCTCCTCTGGAAAATACTGAAAAGCATTCAAGTAAGGAATGTGACCATCTATAACAAACCTAAATAAAAAAAGAGTTTAAGTCAAATCAACATTTAGTTTAAAGCATCATGTACTTTTTTTTTAAATGGCACTTAAAGCTGCCTGTTCTTTAACGTGAGAGCTAGAATATTAAAATTCAAGCTCAGATGTGACTCTCAGATAAAGTTAGGGCACTGAGTTTACTACAGACATGTTTATATCCAGCTTTCCCTGCACATTCTTTATACAGTCAATTCTTACGAATAGGTAGAATAATTTAATTAAAATATTTTCAATATTGGGCTATGCTCTTAAGAAGACAGTAAGTACACTTTTATGATAACACTGTTATAGGGCTATAGCATTTTGCTCCCCAAATCCATTACATACTTAACTAAACATGCAAGAAGAGTTTAATATTTCCACAGCAAGTATGCAGAGCTCGTGCAATCAAGGTCACAGAACTGTTAGCTTATATGTAACTAAATCAGAAAACCATACAATTATGTATTTTATCAATATATAAAATGCATTTATTTTAGATAAATGTCTAAACACACTTCGGATTTTTAATTTTTCAAAAAATATGGTGGGGGGGGGAAATGAGGGGAGGAGAGAGTGGTAATAACATGGGCTTTTTCACATAGAGATCACAGGTTCAAATCCAGCCCATCTCAATAGTGTCATCTGCTGGCTATTCAATAGCTCACATGAAATGAGTTGTGGTCTAGCTCTTAGTAGGCAGCTGTTTAAATCACAAAAAACACCATAACACTTACCAATATCTGGCACCCAGCTGGACATTATCAGCAAACAAACCAAGTTTTGAATTGAGAGGGAGACTGAATTAACCTCACTATAAGAGGTGGCCGCTCCAGGTCGGAATTAAGGCACATTAGTGGAAACTTTATACTACCCATGATGAGGCTAAACAGCAGGCCTCAGCCTAGAAAGTTATCAAACCAACAGGTTTCATGAACGCTAAATTCACTACACTTTTTTTAAAATCCCAGGATTTTTAAAATAGGATTCCTGGTAGGAAGTGATACTCTGGTTGGTATGAATGTTGCAAAATGTGTTTATTACAAAGAGAAAAACAAGAAAATTAAATTTCCTGCAGGAGGTTTAAGACATACTCAGATACAGCATAGGTTTTGACTGTAGAGTTAGGGAAGATTTTTTGGTTTATTTTTAAAATACACCAGTACCAAGTACTAAGTCACAAGGATGACACGCTTAGGCTATTTCTACACTAGAGACCTTACAGCAACACAGCTGTACCGCTGCGCCACTGCAAGACCTCTCATGTAGCTGATCTATGCCGACAGGAGAGAGCTCTCCCGTCTACATAATTAAACCTCCCCCAACAAGCAGCGGTAGCTATGTCGGCAGGAGAGCGTCTCCCGCCAACATAGCACTGTCCACACCAGCGCTTCTGTCAATGTAACTTATGCTGGTCAGGTGGGGAGGGGGGGAGAGAGGCTTATACCTAGATATCTGGGCAGTTACCTTAATTCAATGAGCAAGAACAAAAACAGTAAAGAGCAGTGGTTTAAAAAAAAGAAAAATGAAAGAAGTCACTGTTGTAACAGAAAATGCAATGTTGATTTTAGAAAAGGACACCAGGAACTTGGATGGCCCAATACTGAGATGACATATTCCTAAAAAGTCAGTGCCTGTTTGCAAAATTTCACTGAACAAACATGCAGTACTTCTCTTTGTTTAGGCCCTGGCAGACAGTGTCAAGGAAGTAAAAGAAACACCACATACTAGAGGGCAGAGACAGAATATCCCTTCCTTCAACTCACTTTTATAAGTAAAAACAAAGTTAGAGAAATTACTAAACAGGCATTCCTTAAGAAGATTTAAGTCATAGAAAAGAAGCTACTTGTTGTATATTACTTGCTATTTATCAACATTCCATTTAAGAAGAACTACTGTAAGTGAATGTCAATCACTCCCTATGACTGCACTCTATGACCATTTCTTTGAGATCTGGAATTTAAATTCATAGTATAGTTAGAACTACAGTATAAATTTATGCTGAATTATTCTAGAAATACTAGATTCAAAGTTATTTTAAAATGAAGATACATTAAATAAATAATAGAATGATTGCAACATTTGTAACAGTTTTAATGTGATTTTAGAAAGTTATCTTGCCTAGTACTTTTTATTCTGAAATTCTGTGCACTCTTCCATCAATTTGACATCACTGATTCACAAATAAGGAATTAAATATATAACTGAAATGTCCAGTCTACACTGGGATCGGAATGATGCAGTTTTCCAAACCAATATGGACAGTAAAATCCCCTCTCCTCCCCGACCCCTGGAGAACTGTGTTAGACAACTGCACTACAGGACCAGTCTATATTTGCCTGGGGCAAGATGTATTTTGATACACTTTAAACACAGTACTCACTAAACATGGTTCTACCTGTTACAACTGTTTTTAAAGAACCCTCATAGCCCTAGTATAAAGGACCCATTAATAAGTTGGACACTTATCAACTAAGGCTATGATTTAGTCACAGGTATTTTTGGTAAAAGTCATGGACAGGTCACGGGCAATAAATAAAAATTCATGGCCCACGACATGTCCATGACTTTTACCAAAAATATCCCTGACTAAATCTCTACTTCTGGGGCCCCTGCTCCAGCCACCCTGGGACCACTGCTGCTTGGGCAGTACCCAGGGCACACCCAGGACCGCTGCTTGGGCACTCCCCGAGCCAGCCACACCAGCCGCTGTTCCAGTGGTCCCTGGAGCCAGCTGCTCGGGGACCGCTGCACGGGTGTTCCCCGGGATCTCCCCCAGGACTGCTGCTCAGGCAGTCCCTGGAGCCAGCTGGCCCCAGGCTTCCCGAGCAGCAGCCAGTGTGGCTGGCCCCAGGTACCCCCGGAGCAGCTGGCCCCAGGTCGCTCCAGCAGCAGCCAGTGCAGCTGGCTGTGGAGCACCTGAGCAGCTGGCCCCAGGTCACTCCAGCAGCAGCCAGTGCAGCTGGCTGTGGAGCATCTGAGCAGCTGGCCCTGAAGTCAGCCACACCAGCCACTGCAGAAGTCACAGAGGTCATGAAAAGTCACAGAATCCATGACTTCTGCAACCAAGCAGCCTTAGTTATCACTCACAGCAGTTAATCTAAGTGACATGTTCTCCATTCTAAATATAGAGAATATCACAAATACTACAATGAAGGTAAACATTGTGTGGGAAAACATCCAATTTTCGTATGACACCTACCCAAAGAGCCCATGTTCGAGAATATTTTTTAAAAGCAGTTCTAACATCTTTTGGCACGTCCACACTCATTTTATGAAGTGTTGTTTAGAATTTAGAATAAACTATGTTTAAACAAGGTTTCAAACACTTTTCTATTGCAAAAACATAGATGGGGCTTATAGTCTCTGTCCTTTTAAATATGGTAATCCAAGTGTGGGTAAGCCCTAGGTCTTGTGTATAATATGAAAAAAACAATATGCCAAGGCCACAAAACAGAAGTACAACAAACTGGTTACAATTTTGGTCTTGCCAACATAGCTAGATTTAGCCAAGTTTGGATTGCATTACAGTATTATTCTACAGCCAGGTGAAGTCTACAATGTTAAAACTGTAGTCTTACTTGTTGAGATGAATAAAAAAAATAAACAGCACATTGAATGTTAGTTTTCAAATATTGCTATTTGAAACATATGTAGGAACATTTTAAAAATGTTATTTTTAACCACAGTGTCCCTTTAAGATGAGTTAATTGCAAGGTTATGTACTGAATGCACCAAATAGCAATAAGAATATTTTTGGTGCTGTAATATAAATCCCTTAGAAACTGTCTGGTTGCCTGATGTGGTGCCCAAGCACGAATCACAGGGGAGGAGCAGTAGTCAGCTGACTACCACTTTACGGGAAAACCACACACACACACACACACACACACACAAAAAGGTGGAGCATTTAGCACGACTATTATTCTATTGTTTTAAATATTCATGAACTACCTACAAAGAACTAAAATGGCAAGCCTGAATATTCGCACAATTTCTGGGCATATTTTTTTTCCTCAATTTGGTCTGTCATTGAGTCTATGCCTATACTTTATTGCATACAAAAATGTGTTAAAAAGACAATTATTTAGGTCAAGAAAATGAAAGCTAGAAAATGCCAGATTTATGGTTTGTATTGCTGCTGATGTTCTGGCAGTAGCACAAACCTGGATCTTTAGAGTATTCGTTCAGTTATTAGGCAGGCTATCAACATTCTCCTCAGGAATACAAATGAGAGAAGTGAAACTGCAATATATATCTATTTACAACTCAACTAAATCTGAAAATAATTTCATGGGACAAAGAAAAGGCACTTCTCTAACACTAGGACTTTCTCCCTGACAAATTTCAAACACTTGCTGCAAACAATCTCAAAAAATGGTTGCAAGAATCTTCTATCATGGAAAGTGTGAGGCAAACAAAATATCGGATCACTATCAGCTCTACCTATAATTCAACTAGTTAACAAGAAAGCAACCCAAATTAAAAAAACATTACTTACAACAGCAGCAAATATTTCACAGAGACTATTCATACCTTAAGAGATCTGATAATGTCACTGGTTCTCTCAGCCAGAGTAATGCAATATAGCAGAATGAAAGTGTCATTGGCATAGACATCCTCAAGTTCCCTTTTTTCCTCTTAAGTAAATATGAGCCACCATCTACCGATCCGGAGCAGATAGATGTGGTTTCTCTTGCTGATAAGAAAAAAAAATTACATATAAAATAACTTTATAGACAAAATATGCTACACTGAACATGTAAATATGCAGAGAACAAGAGAAATCGATCATCCAACAAGCTGTGTTTAGCCATTACGGTTTCAAATCAAAGCTTTGGCGTTAGTGTTCTAAATGGCTTAACTCTCAAAGTACCTCTTACTGCAACACAAGAAGACAAGCTGGCTGAGAACCAGTGCCAATGTAGCTCCACAGACTCGCTAATAAGAGATCAGGGTAAGTAACAAATATTTGAGGACCTGGGAATGGGTTATGGAATGGATCACTTGATGATTACCTGTTCTGTTCATTCCCTTTGAAGCACCTGACATTGGCCACTGTCAGAAGACAGAATACTGGGCTAGATTGACCTTTGGTCTGACCCAGTATGGCCATTCTCTAGGGGAAATTCCCACTGGCACACCAGAAAAACTGTGTGCGTCACCTCAGTCTATACAAAAATGTTAAACCTGAAAGCACCATTCTAGTGATAACCATGTTTAAACTTGGCTCTCTAGAAAGGTGCTAATACTTAATTCCTATACAGCACATTACCAACACTGACTAATCCCTCACAACATCCCATGAGGTAGGTACAAGTATTATCCTAATTTTACACATGGGATATCAAGGAAGAAAGGATAAGTGATTTGCCAAAGCTGAATGTGTCAGAGTTGGGGATTTGAACTCAGCAATTCTTGGCTCTCAGAAGTGCCCTCATAAAGAGAATTACATTTTTATCTCAGGCATTAAAGATGCCGCAAAGACATTTAAAATAGAGTTATCAAGGAACTGACTCCCCAGTGCATGTCTGGTAAAAATGGCGAAGTCAACACAAAAGCTATCCTAGAACATCTATTGTGTGCATGCGAGTTACAGAACAAAAGCATGAATGTCAGGTAATCCTTTCAATCATCAATTTCACCTTTTATATGTATAAGCTGTGTCTAAAGGAGGCCTCGTGGTTGAAACTTCATTGCTAACTTTATATATGGCTTAATTAAAAATAATCCTCTTGTTCTATTTGTAGCTGTCTTGGTGACATAGCAGCTTTCCTTTCATTTGTTCCAGGTTATAAAGGGCACATTGCTCAGTCAGCACTAAACCTGACACAACATACAATTAAACATCATAACAACAACTTAAGAATTTAATAGGCTTCTCAAACAACGACTAGACTACACCAAATGGAATGTTAGCCTATCAGCTTGCTGAATAATGAGCTATTATCCCCAGATAAACATAACAAAGATAAAATGTTTATTAATTAGAAAAGCATTTTAAAAGGGTACCAAATCCCCCTCAGCAAACCATCAATAATTCAATGAAACAGCACAGAAAAAATGTAATTATACACAATTTATGAGTAGCCAATGCATAGAAAAAAATGCAATACTGCTCATTTGGACCAACTTTCATTATACAAATGACAGCTACTCTGTACATATGATCTCTTAGACACAGCTAACCAAACCGCACCAGTAATTTTATGTTGCTGAATTCAACAGTATTGACTTTTAAAGTACTTTTACGAAAACAGGTGCGATCACTTAAAAAAATCTGGACTCCATTTTTGTAATCCACAGTGTGAAACAATGATAAGCTAGGAATACTCCTGAGGGCATTCGGCACCAAAAAAATAAAAATTCTGCAAATTTTATTTGTCAAATAAATGTGGAGGCTCCAGCATGGCATTGGGGAGCACAGGCCACTAGCTGCACAGAGGTGGGAGATCACTGTGCAGCTTCTCCCCGGTATACAGACTCAGTGGTGAGGCTGCACCCAACCCTGACGCAGCGCAAGGACCGGGCCTGCCCCTCTGTGCCAGGTGCACCAGGTGTAGCAGGCAGGCTCAGCAAGGCAGGATCCAAGTGTGGAGAGATCCAGGTGCGGGTTGAGATGGTTCTGTGTGGGGCAATCTGGGTGCAGGCGGCTCAGTGTGGGATCTGTGTGTGTGAGGTGGGAGGGGGTCTGGATGCACAGGGGCTTGTTGGGGGGTTCCAGGTGCAATGGTAATGGGACTCTGCAGGGGGGTCCCAGATGCTGGGGGAGTGGGGATCCAGATGCAGCTGGTTGAAGCTCAGTGGAGTGGGGATCCGGGTGGCTCGATGGCATGGTCCAGCTGCAGGGGGAGTGAAGCTCATCGGGGGGAGGGGGAGTGTCCTGAGTCGATGGGAGTGAGGTTTGGCGGGAGCATCTGGGTATGAGGGGGGTCTGGATGCACGGGAAAAATCTGGGGATGAGTCTGACAGCCCCTGATGCCGTGCAGGGGAAGAGGAAGTCCCGCCCTCCCAAGCCCAGCCAGGACGAGCAGCTGAGCCTGCACAGGGTAGGAGCCATCAGTTGGGTCTTCACCAGTCCTGCCCCCTACCCCACAATGATTTACCTCTCTGCCAGCTGCCCTGGGTATCCGAAACATACTGCTGGGGAGGGTCGCATGACCACTCTTGTGGCTTCCCTTTGCTTCCCCACCAGAAAGTCAATTTTCTGCAGGGAACACAAATTCTGCACATGCACAGTGGTGCAGAATTCCCCCAGGAGTATAGGAAGGATCTGGTAATTACTTGCCTTCCTCAAAATTATATCTGTTACTCTACAACTGCTATAAAAGATAAATATTACTGCAGAAAGGAACCGTCCTAAATGGAAGAAAGAACTAAGGAAGGAAGAAGCTTTACAGACAATGTGAATTGTAAAGCAACCTGTGTTGGAACATTTATAACAGTAAATGTTCACTAAAAAGTTTTGCCCTACCTATTATTTGTATAGTGCCAGTGTGCTATGTGAATATAGAAGACGACAAAAATCCCTGCTCTGAAGACCCTGCTACTTAAGTAGAAAATGTAAAGACATAGGATGGGAAATGGGATAAAACACGTGTTGTTAATGAATGGGAAAGCTAAGCGTGTGTTTTACTGTTTCCATTATTTTTGTTTGGATTTTTTTCTTTTATAATTTTGTTATTCTTGTTGTTCTTCACTGAAGGGAAAACTAGAGTTTATAGGTTTCAGAAGAGCTGCATTTTAATAGAAGACCAAATGGAAGAGCACAGGAAAGAATGATGAGATTCCAGGCATATGAGGCTGCGTAAAGGGAGAAAAAATGCGAACAAGAGCAAGACAAACATGGCAGCAGCATCTGACATAGGGCAAAATAGAGGTGGCACCGGGGAAGCAAAAGGAGATGCAAGCAAAGAGATTTGTGAAAATAGGTTATGGACAAGATTGAAGTTGACGTAAAAGTTCAAATCTACTTAGATGCTTTTATGTCCAACAGATATTGTGGTATTCCTGGCTTCTATCCAGACAGTGCTCCTGCCCCTCCAATTTTGTATTGGGTTTTAGTTAGAAGGGTTAGTACAATGGCTAGTAAGCGTCTAGTAAAATTTCCAAGTCTTTGAGTGGACAGGAGAGATTGATGGGAAGTTAAAAAACTGAATTATGGTAGAGAGGAGTTATGGGGGGAGAAAAACATACAGACCGAAAATATAGAAGAGAAACCAGAAAGCATAACATAGGGAAAAAAATGGGAGAGATAAAAAAAAAAAAAAAAAAAAAAATACAACCACTGAAGACAACACATTCTTTGCCTATAGGAAAGAAAAAGTTAACTACAGCCAGAAATTGAAAGAAGATAACACAGAAGTCTTGCATCTGAAGAAGTGAGGTTCTTACCCAGGAAAGCTTATGCTCCCAATACTTCTGTTAGTCTTAAAGGTGCCACAGGACCCTCTGTTTCTTTTTATAGATTCAGACTAGCACGGCTACCCCTCTGATACTTAACAGAGAAGTAAGACACACAATAAACTATATTTTTGAAAACTTAATAGAGATATGAGTGACAAAATTGTCACTAACTACACATATGTTACTGCCTTAAAATTGCAGTGCTTTTGAAGGCATGGTCCTGAGGGGCATGCTGGCTTATTATTTTTCTACCCTGAGTAGCAGTCATCAGGTAAAGTTTAACCCTGTCCACAACCACCACCATCACCCCCCTAAACAAAACCAAACAACTCCCCCCGCCCACCCCCCAAGAAAAAATAGAACTTTTTTCAGCGACCCTCATGTTTCACGTGCCTGTCTAGCCTTTAACTCCTTGGAGAGGGACCGTGACTATTTATATGACTAGTACACTGTTGATAAATAAGAAGGAAATCCTCCATCTACATTTTCTACCTCTATATGAGCAACAAATCCTTCTGATTAGTACTAAACAAACAGTCATTTTTAAAACGCATCCTAACAATATAGAACAGTGACTTCAAATTATATCTGCTCCTACCTGAGGCATTGCCAATGGAAGAAACATGTCCAAAGCTGCTTTCGGTCTGTAAATCTCCATCACTTTCAGAGAAAGATGACAAGCCATGAATACTTATTCTCTCTGGTTCGCTATCCACATCTGTACTGATGTCAGATATCTGTTTTTTTAAATAAGTTACAGTTTTATCCCATGTTAGTTCTAACGCAATAGTTTGACCTGTAAAAGCTCAATAATGTCTCAGTTAGCAAACATGTGATTGACAGTCTAGGTGTAAGCTAAAGCAAGTCATACCGAGAATGTTTTTGCTTTTAATCATGTAAATTCATAGCATTAGAAACCACTCTTTCAAAAAACTCTTCCTCATTTTAACAGTGTGTTTGTCAGAATAAAATAATTCCAATGATTAGGTAGCCATCCCAACCTGCCATACTACCCAGGAGGTATCCAATACACAGAATCATAAATATTCATGAAATATGCAATTTGAGAAGGGGGAAGACTGTTAGATTTGGAGCCGATTGGAAAATTCTAGAACTAAATAATTTTTTGACTAGCTCTATAACCTGTGTGAGATCAGATAACTCCACAGGAGTGGCTCTTCCAAAGAGAGGTTCAAAGATTGGTTCTTTTTGGACCTTTCTCCACACAAAATACTTGCATGACCACCAGGATTCACATCTGCAAATAGTCTCGCCTATGGATCACAAGCCAAGATAGCCCTTTAGGGTATGTCTACACCACAGTGTAAGCCCAGGGGTCAAACTCAGGCTCAAGCCTAACCCCCTTCCATCAACACACAAATTGTGTCAACCCAGAGCTTGGACCCATGGTCTCAAGACCCTACAGGGGTGGAGGGTCTGAGCCTGAGTCAAGCCCAGACCCAGGGTTCAAGCCCTATTGCTCTGCAGTGTAGACGCAGCACCACTGGACTCGTGCTCTGTGAGTCTGCCAAAATCACCCCACAGGATAACTTTCTTTGTCCTCTGGATAGTCAAGTGTGGTGGACAGTCAAGTTTTCCCACACTGCACCAGGAACAAAGGGTTATAGCAGGCATTTTGACAGGGCACTAGAAAGTCTGGGATATGGGTAGTTGGACTCAGACCTGCACAATGCAGTGTAGACACTGGAGGTCACAGGTGGTGACCCAGGATTCAACAATTCCAAACCTGGGGTTACAAATGAGAGTAGATGTTTAAGCCATATGTTAACAAATCCAGGGTCTGCTAACTCCCATGAGAGGGGAAGGTGCCAGAGCCTGTGTTCCACCCCGAGTCTGAATATCTACATCTCAATTAAGCAGCCCTGTAGCCCGAGCCCAAGTCAGCTGACATGGGCCAGCCTCAGGTGTTGTATTGAAGCGTAACATACCCATAACATATTTGTTTCTATGCCATCATTTGTGGATTATGTCAGCGTCAACACAGCTCTAGAAATATAGTGCATTGTAATTTGTGCTCCATCTGCTGGCTGGCTACACAATAGCAAAGCAAGATATTAAAAATGAACAATTTTCCATCAGCACAACAGATATTTTCTTAAAATGGCAAAATATATTTAGAAAATGGGCTTCATTAAAATGAGCAAGTTGTATGCATGGCTTGAATAACAAAAACAACATTTTAAAAGATAAATGCAAAATAATTTGCTTATCAGCTATGAACTTCACTTACAGATAATGCTTTGCTAGTATAACTAGCTGGTGTGGTGCAATATGCCTGTTTGCTCTTCTGAAGGTAACGTCTCCAGAAATTGCATAGAATTTCATCCTGATAAGCATAATAATGAATGATTAGTCTATATCTTATAAAATCATGTGTGTGAAAAAACAAATTGTGACTTTACAATTCAAGAATCTTGAAAAATGTTCTGAGTCTGCTTTCACGAAAACCTTGTTTATAAAATTATAAATTACTTTTACTGTTCCTGGTAAATTTTATTTTCAGAGGTTCTCTTTCTCGGCCCCTCATCTATTGGCCCATTTCCTGTCAGTTTTTAAGAGCAAATTATTCTGTCTACCTTAAAATAATTATATTCTTTAAGTAAAAATCATAAAGACTGTATGTACGAATACAAAACCTTATGTTCAGATCAACATACCTTCATCTGTGGACACACTCCTAAAGTTTGCAGAGCTTCAGCTTGCTTCTTGAGTATGTACTGAAAACCTTCACAAACATACCATTCCCAGCCTTTATCTAAAGAGCAACAAATAAAAAATTGTTGGGATTGTTCTGGTTTTACATATCTACACTTTAATATTTAATATATTAATCTCTTGGTGCAGGGACTAGGTACCTCTTTTAAATAAGAAAATCCCAAATGCTGGAGCAAAGGGCCAAAAACATACTAAGTGATTAAAGTACCTCAATAAGTAAGTGAAGTTTAGAATCTTAAATTAAGAAAAACCAAAACCAGCCAAACTATAACAGTTTCCCCAAACATTTCTCAAGAACCAAAACAGTTGTAGCAAAGTGAGAGTTATCAATATGGTGTTTGTAATGTATGTTATGACTGTTAGGTGACCTGAATCTTAAAATAAAACACAAGATACTAGTCATGAAGAAAGAATAGGTGTGCTTATTCCTCTCCCTTTCTCAGCACAAAAAACTGGAACCCACTGCAGTAGTGAATGGGGGAGAAAAAAGTATTCGTTCTTTATATGTTCTGTATGATTGTCTCCTATGTTATCCCCCTTTGTATGTTTCTCCACAGTTTCTCCCTTTATTGTCTCCTGAATTCAAGTCTTACATATTTTAATTGTGCCTTTACTTTTGTGTGCACTCATTCCTCCTACACTGGGTTTTAGTCTTGTGAATTTTCTCTGTGTTTATCCACTCTCTCATTTCCCCTATGCCGTTCACCATATGTGTTATGTAAATGTCCTTCTTTCCCCTATATGTCAAGTGTCTGCCTCAGTTTCCTCTTCCCTCTTCATGATCTACTTCATCTACAAATGCTTCTCCCTTCCAACAGCTTCCCTTCTCCTCGACCCACACTTAGGGCTTGTCTAAACATAATTTTTATCCTGCTTTAACTATGCCAGTTTTATACCAGGATTGTACCACTATCTATCGTGGTTTCAATGTGCTTATAGTGGTATGGCTAACTCCTGTACATTTAGGAGAATAAACTGTATCAGCATAAGGCACCTTTATAATGGTATATAACTGCATCCACATTGGGGCTATAACAATCTAACTTTATTTTTTCCATATCCCTAACAAATACTTGAAAATCGGTACAAAAATTGTGTCTCGATCAGGTCATAGGAGCCAGAAAAGGCTGAAGGGAGCAGAGCCACAAGGGTTGTTCCCTTTCCTAAACTTCAGCACTTCATTCTGAACACAGCGTTCTACCACCACTTTCACTGTGGCACAGCAGTTTGTATAGCAGCACTAAGATTCTTTATAAAGTCAGATACTTTTTTAGGTGTTTCAATGTAAGTGGCCAAGACAACAGAACAAATGACTGCCACAACCTTCACAGGACGTTTATCCAGTTTCAGCAATAGCTTTACAATAGGTATAACAGCATATGATCATAGGACTGGTAGAGACCTTGAGAGCACAATTTAAAGACACACAATTACTATTTTAGAGGATTGGACCAAAAGAAATCTGATGAGGTTCAACAAGGACAAGTGCAGAGTCCTGCACTTAGGACGGAAGAATCTCATGCACAGCTACAGACTAGGGACTGAGTGGCTAGGCAGCAGTTCTGCAGAAAAGGACCTTGGGGTTACAGTGGACGAGAAGCTGGATATAAATCAACAGTGTTGCCAAGAAGGCTAACGGCATTTTGGGCTGTGTAAGTAGGAACATTGCCAGCAGATTGAGGAACGTGATCATTCCCCTCTATTCGGCATTGGTGAGGCCTCATCTGGAGTATTGTATCCAGTTTTGGGCCCCATACTACAAGAAGGATGTGAAAAAATTGGAAAGAGTCCAATTGGAAAAAAAATTGGAAAGAGGCTGAAAATAAGGCATACATTTTTAACAGAGACAGTAATTAACCATTGAAACAATTTACCATGGGTTGTGGTGGATTCTCCATCACTGACTGTTTTTAAATCTAGGTTGGATATTGGAGTCCAATTGGAGGGCAACAAAAATGATTAGGGGGCTGGAGCACATGACTTATGAGGAGAGGTTGAGGGAACTGGGATTATTTAATCTGCAGAAGAGAAGAATGAGGGGAGATTTGCTGGCTACTTTCAACTACCTGAAAGGGGGTTCCAAAGAGGATGGATCTAGACTGTTCTCAGTGGTAGCAGATGACAGAACAAAGAGTAATGGTCTCAAGTTGCAGTGGGGGAGGTTTAGGTTGGATATTAGGAAAAACTTTTTCACTAGGAGGGTGGTGAAGCACTGGAATGGGTTACCTAGGGAGGTGGTGGAATCTCCTTCCTTAGAGGTTTTTAAGGTCAGGCTTGACAAAGCCCTGGATGGGATGATTTAGTTGGGGATTAGTCGTGCTTTGAGCAGGGGGTTGGACTAGATGACTTCCTGAGGTCCCTTCCAACCCTGATATTCTATGATTTCTACATCTCCTGTTGAAAGCACTTTTCAGCAAGAGAACAGAGACTTAACACACAAAAGTTGCACCAGTTTAACTAAGTCAGTTTTTAAGGTCAGGCAACTTTATGCATGGAAACTCTTTTACACTGGCTTAAACCTGGTTTACATTAGTGCATCACTGTTAAATTACAGAGTCAAGCAAATATAATGTAAACCAAATTTTAACCCATATAAGAATGTATAAACAAAAAATTGGACCTGTTTAATATCACACCTTTAATTAAACCAATGCAGCTTGTGTCTAGAGCAGGCCCAGCAAGAACAAAAGGGTCATTTTCAGCTCAATTCAGTTTGTATGGTCCTGTAGAAAAACCCATTTGCTCACACTAACCAAGTTGGTAAGTACTACCAGAAAATTAGTAATTATACACAACTAGAAAGATATGTTACACAAAATGTAGAAGTAAAATATAGACAAAAGTAAACATACCAATTTTTTTTCTCTTTCTAAATCCTCTGGAGATGGACTGGATCTTTGTGTTAGGAACAACATCAGAAGTTAAAACCTCTTTAGTCCTCTGCAAGATAATTGATAAAAGTGTAATGTTAGCAAGAAAAGAGCAATCCCTACTTGCATGGCCTGCCTCTGCTGTATACCTTAATTGGAGAATTACTTCTAATCATTACATCTAACGGAGAAAAGACTAAGTCTCAAAAAATCGTGAATCTTAAATTTAAGAATGATAAGCAAACAGGAACATATGGATGATGCAGTGGAAAATTAAACAGGCTTCACTGTTAGAAAATATTGGAAATCGAAGTGTCAACGTTATTGTAAGATAAATACTTAAATTTAACTGTACATTGAAAAAAAATTAGAGACAAAAGATCCATGCACTAAATCAAGATACTGAAATAACTATGAGTATGCTTGAAAATGTTTTTAAAAAGTGTTTATATACTGAAATTATCTACATACAACTAGACATCACACATGTAATCAGATATGCAGTAAATATTTAACTAAGCTTCAAAAAAACACTGACATTTTTCATTACCTTTTTTAGATCACCAAAATGTAAATGCATTAAAGTTAAAAGTAGACACTTTTAACCAAAGTTTAGGATTGTGAATAAAATATAAATAAAAGTTTATGTTTGACAAACCATAGCAGTATCATTGAACAAAGACACTTATGTTTGGATTTAAACTTGGCAACTTTGCTCTCACATGAGAAGAGAGCAAAACTGACAAGTCTGTTTTCATTCTCCAAAATAAGTGAAATGCAAGAAGAAAACAAGCATAAATGAAGAAAAGAAATAATTCTTTAAATTCATTCAGTTAAAAAAAACCCTAAAGAATATTTATCAGCACAGTTAAGGAAAGAAGGATTTTCTTTAAATTTAAAACCACTACCCTGTTTAAGTAAGCTTTTCACATAGCGAGATTTGAATAATGCAGGTTGCACTGCACTTTCTATAACCACCTGATCAACGGTGTGGCTCGTGGGTGAATGTGGCATGCGTCTGATGAAGTGGATATTCACCCACGAAAGCTTATGCTCCAATACATCTGTTAGTCTTAAAGGTGCCACAGGACTCTGTTGCTTTTTACAGATCCAGACTAACACGGCTACCCCTCTGATACTTGACTCCATGCAAGGCATTGCATTTAGCTGTATGGAATGGAAATCTATCAACCTCATGAAGAAACTTGCACAAGTACAGACAGAAGATATCTTCCTTTCCAAATACAAACGGATGGACATCATACCAAATGGACGGAAGGTGAAAAATCCATTGCTATCTACATACTGCACAGACCACAGTGAGAGATTATGCCATACACTATCAAAGAAACTGAGGAACGACCTGATCAGCATCCTATACAGCAAACAGGAAAACATCAAAAAAATGCTCTCCAACCTGGAGACTTTCATAAGTAACCAACCCTCCACACAAATGGATTTTACTAAAATAAGACAGGAGATCTACATTACACACTTCACCTCTCTACAAAGGAAAATGGACCGTAAGCTGTCTAAAATTCTACCTGCCACATGGGGCCACAACAGTGGTACCCCTAACTCACCCAGCAATATCGTCAATTTATCCAGCTACACACTCAACCCAGCAGAAGAGTCTGTCCTATCTCGGGGATTCTCTTTTTGCCCCAGCACCCCCACGAACATGATACAGTTCTGCGGTGATCTGGAAGCCTACTTTGGCCACCTCCGACTCAAAGAATACTTTCAAGATAACACTGAACAGTGCACTGATACACAGATACCCTCCCACCAACAACACAGGAAGACGAACTCCACATGGACTCTTCCTGAGGGTCGAAATGACATTCTGGACCTATACATAGAATGCTTCCTCCGATGTGCACAGGCAGAAATTGTGGAAAAACAATATTGCTTGCCTCATAACCTAAGACGTGCGGAACGCAATGCCATCCACAGCCTCAGAAATAATCCTGACATTATCATCAAAGAGGCTGATAAAGGAGGTGCTATTGTCATCATGAACAGGTCTGATTACCAGAAAGAGGCTGCCAGACAACTCTCCAATACCAAATTCTACAGGCCACTTTCCTCAGAACCCACTGAGGAATATACTAAGAAACTGCACCATCTACTCAGGACACTCCCTACACTAACACAGGAACAAATCAACATATCCTTAGAGCTCCGACCGGGGTTATTCTATCTACTACCCAAAATCCACAAACCTGAAAATCCTGGACACCCTATCGTCTCTGGAATTGGCACACTCACTGAAGGACTATCCAGATATGTGGACTCTTTGCTCAGACCCTATGCCACCAGTACTCCCAGCTATCTCCGTGACACCACTGATTTCCTGAGAAAACTACAATGCATTGGTGATCTCCCAGAAAACACCATCCTAGCCACCATGGATGTGGAGGCTCTCTGCACAAACATCCCACACACAGATGGAATACAAGCTGTCAGGAACAGTATCCCTAATGATGACACAGCACAACTTGTTGCTGAGCTCTGTGACTTTATCCTCACGCACAATTATTTCAAATTTGGTGACAATATATCCCTCCAGACCAGTGCTACCGCCATGGGCACCCGCATGGCCCCACAATATGCCAACATTTTTATGGCTGACCTGGAACAACGCTTCCTCAGCTCTCGTCCACTCACGCCCCTTCTCTACCTACGCTACATTGATGATATCATCATCATCTGGACCCATGGGAAGGAGACTCTGGAAGAATTCCACCACGATTTCAACAGCTTCCATCCCACCATCAACCTCAGCCTGAACCAATCTACACGGGAGGTCCACTTCCTAGACACCACAGTACAAATAACTGATGGTCATGTTAACACCACCCTATACCGAAAACCCACCGAATGCTATGTCTACCTTCATGCCTCCAGCTTCCACCCCGGACACACCACACAATCCATCGTCTACAGCCAAGCACTGAGGTACAACCGCATCTGCTCCAACCCCTCAGACAGAGACCAACACCTACAAGATCTTCACCAAGCATTCTCAAAACTACGATATCCGCTCAAGGAAATAAGGAGCCAGACGTATACCCAGAAGCCTCCTGCTACAAGACAAGCCCAAGAAAGAAACCAACAGAACTCCACTGGACGTCACCTACAGTCCTCAGCTTAAACCTCTCCAACGCATCATCAGTGATCTACAACCCATCCTGGACAATGATCCCTCGCTTTCACAGACCTTGGGAGGCAGGCCAGTCCTCGCCCACAGACAACCTGCCAACCTTAAGCATATTCTCACCAGCAACCACGCACCGCACCATAACAACTCTAACTCAGGAACCAATCCATGCAACAAACCTCGATGCCAACTCTGCCCACATATCTACACCAACACCACCATCACAGGACCTAACCAGATCAGCTACAACATCACCGGTTCGTTCACCTGCACGTCCACCAATGTTATATATGCCATCATGTGCCAGCAATGCCCCTCTGCTATGTACATTGGCCAAACTGGACAGTCACTATGTAAAAGGATAAATGGACACAAGTCAGATATCAGGAATGGCAATATACAAAAACCTGTAGGAGAACACTTCAACCTCCCTGGCCACACAATAGCAGATGTAAACGTAGCCATCTTACAGCAAAAAAACCTTCAGGACCAGACTCCAAAGAGAAACTGCTGCGCTTCAGTTCATTTGCAAATTTGACACCATCAGATCAGGATTAAACAAAGACTGTGAATGGCTAGCCAACTACAAAAACAGTTTCTCCTCCCTTGGTGTTCACACCTCAACTGCTAACAGAGGACCTCACCCTCCCTGACTGAACTAACCTCGTTATCTCCAGACTGATTTTTGCCTGCATATTTATACCTGCCTCTGGAAATTTCCATTACGTGCATCTGACAAAGTGGGTATTCACCCACGAATGCTTATACTCCAATACATCTGTTAACCTTAAAGGTGCCACAGGACTTTCTGTTGCTTTTTTACAGATCCAGACTAACACAGCTACCCCTCTGATACTTAAAAATACGTACTTACCTCTATGACGTTGTGACAAGACTTGCAATAAAATCTGCCTTCATCCGTAAGACCCCAGTTTACAACAGAACACTGTACACAAGGTTCACTGTAATCTCTCTAAGGGGAAAAAAAGTAAAGGTTGTTTTAGTATTACACTTACAATAAATGAGACCAAATGAATTTTTCTTACCAGGCATACTATTGGGATTGAAATATTTACAAAACAAAATGTGGTTAACAAAACATTTTAGTATATGGCAGAGCGATCATACCACTTACAGGATCAACAGTTACATAAGATTTAGGACGACTCAATCCCTTCTTCAGTTCATCAATTATAAAGTCAGAAAGGACCACTATAATAATCTAGTCTTATATCCTGTATGACACAGGCCATGGGCCTCCCCGAATTAATTTTTGTTTGAACTAGGGCACATCTTTTAGAAAAACTTCCAGCCTAGATTTAAAAGTTTCCAGTGATGAAGAATCCACCAAAACCTCTGGAAAATTGTTCCAATGGTTAGCTACACTCACAGATAAAAAATTGTACCTCATTTCCAGCCTGACTTTGTCTAGCTTCAACTTCCAGATATGGGATCTTTTTCTATAACTTTGTCTGCTAGACTGAGGAGCCCATTAGCACATTTTTTGTCCCCCCCATAGGCGCTTATAAACTGTGATCAAGTCACCCCTTAACTTTCTCTTTGTTAAACTAAATAGAGTTAAGATTCTTGGTCTAGCACTGTAATGTATGTTTTCTAATTCTTTACCTGACCTGTGTTAACTTTTGTACAGGGCAATACTATCACAGGGGAAAACCCATGTATCCTATGCCTAGGATACATGACACCACAGGCCATTAATGAAAACATTAGGAAGGGAAGAGAATAGTAGAGGACAGTCATAAAAGGAAGCAAAGGGAAACTTTGGTAAGCTTTTTGAATACTGGAAAAAGTTAGAGAACACAAGGAATGGAAGAAAGCCTGCAAGAATAAAAGGCAACCAGAGAGACCCAAGAAAAGAGGAGATTATTAAAAAAATTAAGGTCTCATTAAGGAAGGTCTGAGGAGATGGGAGAGAATCAATGGAGGAAATAGTTTTTGAAAAACATCCTAAAATTCTGTTTGAAAAATGTTAGTTTACTCAAGAGTCATCTGCATGATTTGCAGGGTTTAACAAGAGATTAAATCAGGTTGTCTAATCCAGCTAGCAGAAGAAAGACAAGCTAACCCATGATTTACCAGTCAGTGCAGGATCATAGATCCTCTCACCCCAGAAGTCACTTGCGCTGATTTGCCCACAGTGGCTCCTAAATCTATGCCAGTGTCCTTTCATCATGCAAAATGCAACGTTATTTCAATGAACCATGTGAAGCATTACATTTTCTTAAATCAGAGATCTTCCGCCAATCCTTAGAAACAGCCCTCTTAACTATTTCATTCTCCACTTTATGTTTCCAAAACTCTAGCTAAACTGGGACTGAAACTACACCTCTACCCCGATATAACACGAATTCGGATATAACACGGTAAAGCAGCGCTCCGGGCGGGCGGGGCTGCACGCTCTGGCGGATCAAAGCAAGTTCGATATAACGCGGTTTCACCTATAACGCGGTAAGATTTTTTGGCTCCTGAGGACAGTGTTATATCGGGCTGGAGGTGTAGTTAATGATCAGTAGATTCCAGTATTTCTGAATTTCAGTCATGCTCAGGATTATTTTGCACTGGATCTAATAAAAAGATACAAACCTGCTACATACAAATAAACACTGCTACCTACTGAAAAACCACCATCCCCTTAAACCAAGCCTCCCAGTCTCTAAGCCCCCAGCACCAACCCGGAGACCAACAGGCCCTGAAAAAGACCACAGACCATGCCCATTTCCTGCACTCCTCCCGCAAGCTTCCCTTCCTCACCCACCCCAACCCATGACCTCAAAAACAGCTCATACCAAACCACCCCATTTCCTGCAAGCCCCACCCCACTTCTCCACATCCTCACCCCCCCCCACAACTCACACCCTCAAAAATGTGTTACCCCACAACCACCACCCATTACCTACAGCCACACCTCACCCCAACCAGCTCCATCCTCACCTCCCAACCTATGCCTTCAAAAACTCCTCACCCTAAAACTGCCTCCACTACCTACACCCCACCACCTCAACCCCACCCAATCTACCCCCGCCCACAACCACCCCATTGCCTACCTCTAGCCCCACCTCAATCCTCACTCCCCACACACACAGCCCACGTCCTCGCACTCCTCCCACCACAGCTACCCCATTACCTTCCCCCAACCTACCTCCCTGGCCTCCCCCACACCCAAACCCCTCCTTCTCCACCACCCCATTACCTCCCCGCTCCCGGTCCTCCTCCCTCCGCCTCCCCGAGGGGTGTAAACCCAGCACGGGGCGGCTCCGGACCATCACTCACCGTGTCCTCTTCCTCCATGCCTGGGACCCGCACGCCTCACTCCCCGCGCTGCCTCGGGCCCCGAGCCATAGCAACGGCCCGCGGAGCGCTGGGGAAGGCAACCGGCCGGGAACCGGGGCCGCGCGCTTGGGTTCCGGTAGCAATGGATGGTGCCGCCTGACGCGCGGCACGTGCTGCTACTGGGGCTTGCGCCCTGCGGCCGCTTCTGTGTTGGCCTCCCAGCTCCGCTGGGACTGCCCGCCAGCGGGCCGGGGCGCAGCGCTGGCTAGCCCGGCCCCGACCCGACCACCTCTTTCCATCCCCCCCCCCCGACTCCCCGAGGCAATGCTTCTATGCCGTGAGACCAACTTTTCCCAACTTAGTGGTAAAAATTTCCCAAATCTGGTGAAAAATTCCCAGATAACGTTTTTTACAGTGCTTCTCTATCCTGGGAAATTTCCCCAAACCTGGGAATTTGTGAGGAAAATGTTTCAATCTGGGAAACTGGGAATTTTCATTCAAAACATTTTACTCAAAAATTCTCAGATTTTGTAAAATTTCCCAGGCAGGGGCGGCTCTATGTTTGTTGCCGCCCCAAGCACGGCAGTCTCGCGGAATCGGCGGCGTGTCTGTGGGTGATCTGCCAGTCCCGCGCCTTCGGCGTACCTGTCACCAAATTACCACCGAAGCCGCAGGACCGGCGGACCTCCCGCAGGCATGCCGCTGAAGGTTGCCTGACTGCCACGCTCACAGCGACCGGCAGGCCGCCCCCTGTGGCTTGCCGCCCCAGGCACGCACTTGCTGCGCTGGTGCCTGGAGCCACCCCTGTTCCCAGGATATAGAAGCACTGCCCTTAGGCCCTGGGGAAGTGGAGCCAATTTTCATTCCCTGTGCACAGCCTGGGTGGGAAGGGAATCTGCCCTACAGAATTGAGTATCAGCCACACGCTAAAGGGGCCCGAGGAAGAAGTTACATTCAATATTTTAACCCTCATTTAGCCGATTAATGACTGAGCCCGAGATTTGTAGTGCAAAAAGCAGGTGGCCCTTGCTGCTTGAGCTAAAGGAGGATCACCTAGCAGCTGTAAACCCAAGTTTACAGGACGCACTAGTGGAACTCAGATCCATTCTTTCCTAATGTGGGTTGCACTTCATTTTTTTATAATAAACCATTATTGCAATGATATTTCAAACAAATCAATATTTTAAATGTAAAGAGTTAAGATTGTACCAAACTGGAGAAATGGTCTGAAGTAAATAGGACGAAATTCAATAAGGACTGGGGGGGTCATAGTGGATCACAAGCTAAATATGGCTTTATTTACACTACGCAGCTTTTAGCTGCACGGCTGTGCTGTTGCAGCCATGCCGCTAAAAGATGCACAGTGTAGCCAGTGTTTGTCGGCAGGAAAGAGTTCTCCCGAGGACAAAAAACTTCCGCCCCCAACGAGCAGCGGGAGGGCACTCTTGCCAACAAAGCGCTGTTCACACTGTCGCTTTTCCTCAACAAAACTTTTGTCTTTTGGGATGTGTGTGTGTTTTTTTAGCACCTCTGAACAACAAAAGTTTTGTCGTTCACTTGCCAGTGTAGATTATGAGTCAACAGTGTAACGCTGTTGCAAAAAAAGCGAACATCATTCTGGGATGTATTAGCAGGAGTGTTGTAAGCAAGACACGAGAAGTAATTCTTCCGCTCTACTACACTCTGATTAGGCCTCAGTTGGAGTATTGTCCAAAGAGCAACAAAATGATTAAGGGTCTAGAAAACAAGACCTATGAGAGAAGATTGAAAAAAATGGGTTTGTTTAGCCTAGAAAAGAGAAGACTGAGAGGGGACAGGATAACAGTTTTCAAGTACATAAAAGGTTGTTACAAGGAGGAGGGAGAAAAATTGTTCTTCCTAACCTCTGAGGATAGGACAAGAAGCAATGGGCATATATTGCAGCAAGGGAGGGTTAAGTTGGACATTAGGAAAAACTTCCTAACTGTTACGGTGGTTAAGCACTGGAATAAATTGCCTCGGGACATTGTGGAATCTCCAGCATTGGAGATTTTTAAAAGCAGGTTAGACGTGTCAGGGATGGTCTAGATAATACTTACTCCACCATGAGTGCAGGGGACTGGATTAGATGACCTCTCGAGGTCCCTTCCAGTCCTATGATTCTATGAAATACATCAGAAGAAAATGCAAGAAATCACATAATGGACAAATATGATATAACCTACCTACCTGAAGGAGAAATTTCTTCCTAATCTTTGTCAGTTAGTAGTTACTTTATATCCTAAACCATTACAGTTTGTCGTCCTTCTTCTATGCAATGTAACTGTGAATGTTGTCCCTATGCATGTAAATGTCTAGTTTTTTTAAAAAAATCCTACTAAGATCTTAGCCTCAGTGATACATTGTGGCAATGAGTTCCATAGGTTAATTATGCATTGTGTAAAAATTTTTTTCCTTTTCTGAGTTTTAAAACTGTTGATTTTTCATTGTCAAGGGCTCAGTTTTATGTCATGTCCATAAACAGGGCACTATTCTGAAACATTCTATTAATGTTTGTTTGTTTAATATCTGAGCAATACCACACTAGACAATGAACTGTTCTACCATAATCACATGCCTTTGCAGGGCCATGTGGCACATGGCCAAAGGATTGGTGTCTACAGCCACTTGAGAAATGCTTCTGTCATTCTGTTCAACAGTCCATGCCATGGAGTTCCTTTTACAACTATCATAGAACCATATTAGCTATGGAGAAGTCTTACTACTCTTACTAATTATGTCACAGCACCCAAAAATGTACTAGGTTCAAGAGAGAAACCAGGAATAGTGGCATAAAGATCTTCTCTCTCATCAGATCACAGAAGGTAGCAGCAGCAGCCCAAGCAGGTCCCAGAGGAGTGAGGTGAAAAGTGATGGGAAGTGAGAAGGATGGAGGAATTCCTAAGTACTAAAGGGGGAAAGAAGGGGAGATGTTTGGAGTGTGTGTGGGGAGGAGTTCCTGTAGACCATGAGTGCAGGGAAATGAAGCCAAAATCTGAGCTTTATGGGATCCTCCTAGGGCATAAGAAGTCCTGGACCTCCCAGAAGCTGAGGGTGAAGGGAAGAAGGGAGAGATTTGGGCAAGAGATGTGGTTCTTGAGGGATGTAAATTGCTATTTCATTTGTCTTGGGAAGAAATCCCAGAGCCTCCTCCCTTTTAATTTTGTTCTTCCTGATCCCTGGTTTGGTTTGGTTTGTTTTTTTGTGGTTGCAGCTCTCTACAGAGAGGCCAGAAGAAGAAGAGAAGAAGTTATAACAATAGGATTATGTAGATACTTAGCAAGGCTAACACACAACATGGTGATCAATGAGGGTTTTGTTGGGAAGGTGAAGGTGTGTCAGGAGATCACAATCCTGACCTGACCTTGAGTTAAAATCCTGTATCTGCCAGTGCTTTGCTGTCTCAGTTTTCTTATTTGTACAATACAATGTACAAATTTTGTAATACAAAATACAATTGGTCTGTGGAGTTAATGAGTACAAAATATCACTGAGGCCAAATACTTGGCATAATTAAAATAAATGGGACATTTATACAATGAGGAAAACATCCAGAGTTACAACAATTAGGATTTAAAAAAACAAAGTTTGGAAGAGCTATAAACCCTTATGCTTTAGGGCATAAGACAGCCTGTAACTACTGGGGGTTATAAAGAAACTCTCTTTATGGACAGGTTATCCAATACGTTTCTTCTGCAGAGTTTCTTGCACCTGTCCCTAAAGCTCTGGTACTGGCCACTGTCAAAGACAGGCCACTGTTTCAATCTCACATGGCAATTTCTGTGTTCCTACAGCATAAGGGTCTTGTCAGGATTAATTTAGTTAATCTCTGTACAATGCTTTGAACATGTATAGCGATATATAAATGCTAAGTATATTTTTTTCAGTTGAGGCAATTGAACATGGAGGTGGTAGAAGCCTGGTGTTGTGGCTCACGATGGGTATTCCATGCATAGTGGTTCCATGCTATAAAATCATAGAAATGTAGAGCTGGAAGGGGTCTCAACAGATCATCTAGTCCATCCCCCTGCTTTGAGGCTGGTTTAAGTGCACCTATACTATACCTGACAGGCATTGGTCTAACCTAGTTTTAAAAACCTCCAATGACACAGATTCCACAGCCTTTCTTGGAAGCCTATTCCTACTATCCTTATAGTTTGAAAGTTTTTCCTAATATCTAATTGTGACGTTGCACTCCATATGTTTTATGGAAATATGCTTATGAGTGTGAATATGATGTAACTGGAATATGCTTTATGCAAAAGGTCTCTTGTAAGGTATCATAACAAAGGTTATAACCTACTGAATATATTCCTCCTATTTGTATGTATGTATCATTCTTGTATCTGAAGCTAAAAATATGAAGTATATCTCTGAGGTCCTATTGTAATTATGCAAAGTGTGGGCCATTAACGGTGGTTTAGAATCATGATGGCCCCCATTGACTAGGACAATTGGTTGTAAATGGCTCTGTTTACTTGCAAACCTTCCTGTGTACGTGTGGGCCAGCTCAGAAAGAATGGAGGCTGGGGTCTCACAGGACATGTGATCATATCACCTAATACTGGAATCCATCTTAATCCTGTCCTTTTCCATTCAGAAGGAGGGGTGGGGGCCAAGCACAGACAAAGGACGCCTGCCTTGTACAAAACCTATAAAAAGGGGGTGGAGCAGTACAAAGAGGCTGCCAGTCATGAGAAAACCCCTAGTTAACACCTAAGATGGCTGCTGGAACTAACAAGGACTGTACCAGGGGAAAGGATTGGGCCCAGACTAGGAGTCTAGTCTGTGAAAGAAGCTTATTAGAACATCTCTGAGGGTGAGATTTTACCTGTAATCAGTTTCATAATGTATTAGGCTTAGACTTGTGTGTTTTTGCTTTATTTTGCTTGGTGACCTACTTTGTTGTGTCTGTTATTACTTGAAATCACTTAAATCCTACTTTTTATACTTAATAAAATGACTTTTGCTTCTTAATTAACCCAGAGTAACTGATTAATACCTGAGTCAGTAAACAGCTGTGCATATCTCTCTATCAGTGTTATAGAGGGTGGACAATTTATAAGTTTACCCTGTATAAGCTTTATACAAAGTAAAATGGATTTATTTGGGGTTTGGATCCCATTGGGTTCTGGGTGTTGGAGATAGGTGACCCACTGAACAGTTTTTGGTTAAAGTCTGTAGCTTTGGGGGTGTGGACCAGACCTGGGTCTGTGTTGCAGCAGGCTAGCAGATTATCTTTAGTGGGATTCTGCCTGTTCTGAGGGAAGGGCAGCAAAGGGCTGATAGGATTGTGAGAATAAATAGTTGGCTAAGGGAGTGGTGCTATAAGGAGGGCTTTGGGATGTATGGCCACTGG
Organism: Malaclemys terrapin pileata; assembly: GCF_027887155.1. Lineage (NCBI taxonomy): Eukaryota > Metazoa > Chordata > Testudines > Emydidae > Malaclemys > Malaclemys terrapin. Next base: position 177,667,986 of record NC_071507.1, on the reverse strand, counting down.
GAGGCTTTCGGGGACAGACACCTGTTCTCGCGGGATGGGCTACACCTGAGTAGGGAAGGAAATAGACTTCTGGGAGGGAGGCTGGCTCATCTTATCAAAAGAGCTTTAAACTAGGAGGTTTGGGGAGACGGTTGGGAGATGCACAGTTAATCTCCACGCCAGATTCCAGTATTGAAAAGGTGAGTAAAATGAGAGGAGACATAGCCGGAGAGATGAGATTGGACATAGGAAGGACAGGGGGGACAGACACAAAGAGGCCCGCAACATATAGTGCTACTAATGGGAGACAGGTTAAACGACATACATTAGAGTGTTTATACACCAATGCGAGAAGCCTAGGTAATAAAATGGAGGAATTGGAGCTCTTGGTCCGAGAATTGAAACCGGATATCGTAGGAATAACTGAAACGTGGTGGAATGGCAGTCACGACTGGAACACAGGTATGGAGGGCTATGCGCTGTTTAGGAAAGACCGGGACAAAGGTAAAGGTGGGGGGGGTGGCATTGTATGTCAATAGTGAAATAAGCTGTAAAGAAATAATAGTTGATAGAATAGATAACACAGAGTCCGTCTGGGCAATACTGACACTGGGTAAAAGGACTACTAGAGCCTCTCCGGGGATAGTGCTTGGGGTGTGCTATAGACCGCCGGGATCGACCCAGGATATGGATAAGGAACTATTTAATGTGTTTAGAGAAGTAAATACTAATAGAAACTGTGTAATTATGGGGGACTTTAACTTCCCGGATATAGATTGGGGAACAAACGCTAGTAGCAATAATAGGGCTCAGATGTTCCTAGATGTGCTTGCTGATCAATTCCTTCATCAAGTGGTAGCTGAACCGACGAGGGGGGGGGGGGGGCATTTTAGATTTGATTCTGGTAAGTAGTGAGGACCTCGTTGAGGAAGTGGTAGTAGGGGACAATTTGGGCTCCAGTGATCATGAGCTAATTCGGTTTAAACTAAATGGAAGGAGTAACAGAATTAAGTCAAAGACTAGGGTTTATAATTTTAAAAAGGCCAATTTTAACAAATTAAGGGGACTGGTAAGGGAAGTGGAGTGGGCAAACATATTAATGGATCTAAAGGCAGAAGAAGCCTGGGATCACTTCAAGTTAAAGATGCATGAGCTGTCAGAGGCCTGTATCCCAAAAAAGGGAAAAAGATTACTAAGTAAGAGATTTAGACCGAGCTGGATGAGCGACCGACTCAAAGGGGCGATTAGGAAAAAACAGAAAGCGTACAAAGAGTGGAAGAGGGGAGGGATCAGTAAGGAAACTTACCTCAGTGAAGTCAGAGACTGTAGAGATAGAGTGAGAAAGGCCAAAGGCCGTGTAGAGTTGGACCTAGCGAGGGGAATTAAAAGCAATAGTAAGAGGTTTTACAGCCATATAAATAGGAAGAAAGCAAAGAAAGAAGAAGTGGGACCGCTGAAGACTATTGCGGGAGAGGAGATAAAAGACAATCTAGGCATGGCACAATATCTCAATGAATATTTTGCATTGGTGTTTAATGAGGCCAATGAAGGTATTAGGGATACTAGCACCATTACAGAGGGGCATTCAGGATGGGGGATTACCGTATCCGAGGTAGAAACAAAACTTGAACACCTTAATGGGGCTAAGTCGGGAGGACCGGACGATCTTCATCCGAGAATATTGAGGGAATTGGCGCGGGAAATAGCAGGCCCATTAGCGATAATATTTAATGAATCTGTAAACTCGGGGGTGGTCCCGTTAGACTGGAGAATAGCTAATGTGGTTCCTATTTTCAAGAAAGGGAAAAAAAAGTGATCCGGGTAACTACAGGCCTGTTAGTTTGACATCTGTAGTGTGCAAGGTGTTAGAGAAAATTCTGAAAGAGAAACTAGTTGAGGACCTGAAGGTTAATGGCAATTGCGATAAATTACAACATGATTTTACGAAGGGCAGATCATGCCAAACGAATCTGATCTCCTTCTTTGAGAAAGTAACGGACTTATTAGATAAGGGAAATGCGGTGGACCTAATATACCTGGATTTCAGTAAAGCGTTTGATACTGTACCCCATGAGGAATTATTGGTTAAAATGAAAAACATGGGGATCGATATGAAAATCCAGAGGTGGATAAGGAATTGGTTAATGGGGAGAATGCAGCGGGTCATATTAAAGGGTGAACTGTCAGGTTGGAGGGAGGTTACTAGTGGAGTGCCTCAAGGTTTGGTTTTGGGACCCATTTTATTTAATCTATTTATAACTGACCTCGGAACCGATTGCAGGAGTGGGCTGATAAAGTTTGCGGATGATACGAAGGTAGGAGGCGTTGTAAATTCGGAGGAGGATAGGGATATTCTGCAGGGAGATTTGAATGAGCTTGTGAATTGGAGTATCAGAAATAGGATGAAATTTAATAGTGAAAAGTGTAAGGTGATGCATTTGGGGATGACTAATAACAATTTTAGTTACAAGATGGGGACGCATTGGTTAGAAGTAACGGAAGAGGAGAAGGACCTAGGGGTCCTTGTAGACCGCAGGATGACTATGAGTCGGCAATGTGACGTGGCGGTGAAAAAAGCCAATGCTGTCTTGGAATGCATTAGGCGAGGTATATCTAGTAGAGATAAGGAGGTCCTGCTTCCGTTGTATAAGGCGCTGGTGAGACCTCATTTGGAGTACTGTGTGCAGTTCTGGTCTCCCATGTTTAAAAAAGATGAACTCAAACTGGAACGGGTGCAGAGAAGGGCGACTAGGATGATCAGAGGAATGGAAAACCTGTCGTATGAAAGGAGACTAGAGGAGCTTGGGTTGTTTAGTCTGACAAAGCGAAGGCTGAGGGGGGATATGATTGCTATCTTTAAATATATTAGAGGGATTAATACAAGGGAGGGAGAGGAATTATTCCAGCTTAGTACTAATGTGGACACGAGAACGAATGGATATAAACTGGCCGTGGGGAAGTTCAGGCTTGAAATTAGACGAAGGTTTCTGACAGTCAGAGGGGTGAAATATTGGAACGGCCTTCCGAGGGAAACGGTGGGGGCGAGGGACCTGTCTGGTTTTAAGATTAAGTTAGATGAGTTTATGGAGGGAATGGTTTAATGGTAAAACATAGTAGGCAAGAAAACCAAGCAATGGTAGGTAAATAGTATAATGGCTAACAGGGGTCAGGCTGGAGACTCTTGCCTATATGCTCGGGGTCTTACTGATCACCATATTTGGGGTCGGGAAGGAATTTTCCTCCAGGGTAGATTGGCTGAGCCTCTGGAGGTTTTTCGCCTTCCTCCACAGCATGGGGCAGGGATCACTAGCAGGAGGGTCTCTGCCGATTGAAGTCACTAAAACACAGGATTGGGGACTTCAACAGCAGAGTCCAGGGAAGGGGTAGGGACGGTTTTATGGCCTGCAGCATGCAGGGGGTCAGAACAGATGATCATAATGGTCCCTTCTGACCTTAAAGTCTATGAGTCTATGAGTCAACAAGACAGGGTTCTGGGGAGTCCCAAGCTAGCAGGGAAAATGGGCTCAAAGGTAATTCCAGCATGTCAGGTTACAGTCCCAAGGGGGTCTCTGTGACCGAACCCATCACACTAATCTAAATCTCCCTCGCTGCAGATTAAGCTGATTACTTCTTGTTCTACCGACATGGAGAACAATTGATCACCATCCTCTTTACAACAGCCCTTAATGTATTTGAAGATTGCTATCAAGTCTCCCTGCAGTCTTCTTTTTTCAAGACTAAACATCCCCAGTTTTTTTTTAGTCTTTCCTCACAGGTCAGCTTTTCTAAACCTTTTATCATTTCTATTGCTGTCCCCTGGACTCTCTCCAATTTGTCCACATCTTCCTTAAAGTGTAGCATCCAAATCTGGACACAATACTCCAAATAAGGCCTCACCAGTGCTGAGTAGCGCAGGGCAATTACTTCATATATGTGAAGAGCTTTGAGATCCTTGAATGAAAGGAGCTGCGAGCAGCGGCAGCCAACAGGGCGGCTAACAGGGGAGTTTGAGAGGGAGTTCTCATTGGAGGAGAAGGTACCTGTATTTGCATCTGTCCTGGGTGTTCCTGGGTGTTCTCGTGTGTTTGTTTGTTTTGGTTTGTAGGGGCCGGCAGGGGCTGGGTGCTGGGATGGACGCCGAGGCCTGAGCAGGGGGCGGGGCTTGGCTGATCAAGGGGCCCATAAAAGCGGCCGCCCAGCCAGGCAGCGGTACAGCTGCGAGCAGCGGCAGCCAACAGGGCGGCTAACAGGGGAGTTTGAGAGGGAGTTCTCATTGGAGGAGAAGGTACCTGTATTTGCATCTGTCCTGGGTGTTCCTGGGTGTTCTCGTGTGTTTGTTTGTTTTGGTTTGTAGGGGCCGGCAGGGGCTGGGTGCTGGGACGGACGCCGAGGCCTGAGCAGGGGGCGGGGCTTGGCTGATCAAGGGGCCCATAAAAGCGGCCGCCCAGCCAGGCAGCGGTACAGCTGCGAGCAGCGGCAGCCAACAGGGCGGCTAACAGGGGAGTTTGAGAGGGAGTTCTCATTGGAGGAGAAGGTACCTGTATTTGCATCTGTCCTGGGTGTTCCTGGGTGTTCTCGTGTGTTTGTTTGTTTTGGTTTGTAGGGGCCGGCAGGGGCTGGGTGCTGGGACGGACGCCGAGGCCTGAGCAGGGGGCGGGGCTTGGCTGATCAAGGGGCCCATAAAAGCGGCCGCCCAGCCAGGCAGCGGTACAGCTGCGAGCAGCGGCAGCCAACAGGGCGGCTAACAGGGGAGTTTGAGAGGGAGTTCTCATTGGAGGAGAAGGTACCTGTATTTGCATCTGTCCTGGGTGTTCCTGGGTGTTCTCGTGTGTTTGTTTGTTTTGGTTTGTAGGGGCCGGCAGGGGCTGGGTGCTGGGACGGACGCCGAGGCCTGAGCAGGGGGCGGGGCTTGGCTGATCAAGGGGCCCATAAAAGCGGCCGCCCAGCCAGGCAGCGGTACAGCTGCGAGCAGCGGCAGCCAACAGGGCGGCTAACAGGGGAGTTTGAGAGGGAGTTCTCATTGGAGGAGAAGGTACCTGTATTTGCATCTGTCCTGGGTGTTCCTGGGTGTTCTCGTGTGTTTGTTTGTTTTGGTTTGTAGGGGCCGGCAGGGGCTGGGTGCTGGGACGGACGCCGAGGCCTGAGCAGGGGGCGGGGCTTGGCTGATCAAGGGGCCCATAAAAGCGGCCGCCCAGCCAGGCAGCGGTACAGCTGCGAGCAGCGGCAGCCAACAGGGCGGCTAACAGGGGAGTTTGAGAGGGAGTTCTCATTGGAGGAGAAGGTACCTGTATTTGCATCTGTCCTGGGTGTTCCTGGGTGTTCTCGTGTGTTTGTTTGTTTTGGTTTGTAGGGGCCGGCAGGGGCTGGGTGCTGGGACGGACGCCGAGGCCTGAGCAGGGGGCGGGGCTTGGCTGATCAAGGGGCCCATAAAAGCGGCCGCCCAGCCAGGCAGCGGTACAGCTGCGAGCAGCGGCAGCCAACAGGGCGGCTAACAGGGGAGTTTGAGAGGGAGTTCTCATTGGAGGAGAAGGTACCTGAAATTGCATCTGTCCTGGGTGTTCCTGGGTGTTCTCGTGTGTTTGTTTGTTTTGGTTTGTAGGGGCCGGCAGGGGCTGGGTGCTGGGACGGACGCCGAGGCCTGAGCAGGGGGCGGGGCTTGGCTGATCAAGGGGCCCATAAAAGCGGCCGCCCAGCCAGGCAGCGGTACAGCTGCGAGCAGCGGCAGCCAACAGGGCGGCTAACAGGGGAGTTTGAGAGGGAGTTCTCATTGGAGGAGAAGGTACCTGTATTTGCATCTGTCCTGGGTGTTCCTGGGTGTTCTCGTGTGTTTGTTTGTTTTGGTTTGTAGGGGCCGGCAGGGGCTGGGTGCTGGGACGGACGCCGAGGCCTGAGCAGGGGGCGGGGCTTGGCTGATCAAGGGGCCCATAAAAGCGGCCGCCCAGCCAGGCAGCGGTACAGCTGCGAGCAGCGGCAGCCAACAGGGCGGCTAACAGGGGAGTTTGAGAGGGAGTTCTCATTGGAGGAGAAGGTACCTGTATTTGCATCTGTCCTGGGTGTTCCTGGGTGTTCTCGTGTGTTTGTTTGTTTTGGTTTGTAGGGGCCGGCAGGGGCTGGGTGCTGGGACGGACGCCGAGGCCTGAGCAGGGGGCGGGGCTTGGCTGATCAAGGGGCCCATAAAAGCGGCCGCCCAGCCAGGCAGCGGTACAGCTGCGAGCAGCGGCAGCCAACAGGGCGGCTAACAGGGGAGTTTGAGAGGGAGTTCTCATTGGAGGAGAAGGTACCTGTATTTGCATCTGTCCTGGGTGTTCCTGGGTGTTCTCGTGTGTTTGTTTGTTTTGGTTTGTAGGGGCCGGCAGGGGCTGGGTGCTGGGACGGACGCCGAGGCCTGAGCAGGGGGCGGGGCTTGGCTGATCAAGGGGCCCATAAAAGCGGCCGCCCAGCCAGGCAGCGGTACAGCTGCGAGCAGCGGCAGCCAACAGGGCGGCTAACAGGGGAGTTTGAGAGGGAGTTCTCATTGGAGGAGAAGGTACCTGTATTTGCATCTGTCCTGGGTGTTCCTGGGTGTTCTCGTGTGTTTGTTTGTTTTGGTTTGTAGGGGCCGGCAGGGGCTGGGTGCTGGGACGGACGCCGAAGCCTGAGCAGGGGGTGGGGCTTGGCTGATCAAGGGGCCCATAAAAGCGGCCGCCCAGCCAGGCAGCGGTACAGCTGCGAGCAGCGGCAGCCAACAGGGCGGCTAACAGGGGAGTTTGAGAGGGAGTTCTCATTGGAGGAGAAGGTACCTGTATTTGCATCTGTCCTGGGTGTTCCTGGGTGTTCTCGTGTGTTTGTTTGTTTTGGTTTGTAGGGGCCGGCAGGGGCTGGGTGCTGGGACGGACGCCGAGGCCTGAGCAGGGGGCGGGGCTTGGCTGATCAAGGGGCCCATAAAAGCGGCCGCCCAGCCAGGCAGCGGTACAGCTGCGAGCAGCGGCAGCCAACAGGGCGGCTAACAGGGGAGTTTGAGAGGGAGTTCTCATTGGAGGAGAAGGTACCTGTATTTGCATCTGTCCTGGGTGTTCCTGGGTGTTCTCGTGTGTTTGTTTGTTTTGGTTTGTAGGGGCCGGCAGGGGCTGGGTGCTGGGACGGACGCCGAGGCCTGAGCAGGGGGCGGGGCTTGGCTGATCAAGGGGCCCATAAAAGCGGCCGCCCAGCCAGGCAGCGGTACAGCTGCGAGCAGCGGCAGCCAACAGGGCGGCTAACAGGGGAGTTTGAGAGGGAGTTCTCAGGGGGAGGCAGGAGGGCGGGGCGTGTCGCGTGCTCCGTGGCCCCAGGTGCTGTGGGCAGAAACTGCAGCAGCCATGAGCCAAGCAGCAGCAGCAGACAGAATGCAGATGGCTGCATGTGGAAGCTGTGGTATGTATATAGTCCTAGCAGGAGACCCGGAACAAAGGTATGTGTGTATGAAGTGTCGCCTTATAGTGTTACTGGAGGAAAAGATTAAGGGGCTGGAGATGCAGGTAGAGACCCTGGTGGAGTTTAGGCGGGGGTTTGAGCAGCTGATGGAGGATGGGCAAGGCGGGGCTGAAGGGGAAGGCTCTAGGGCGCAGGAGGAGGCAGTAGTAGATGACAGCGAGAGGGGAATGGAAGGAGGAGATCCAGGGAAGTGGAGGCATGTGACTGTGAGAAGTAGGCCAAGGAAAAGGAGGGCCAGTGAGGGGGGAATAGAACTCAGGAATAGGTTTGAGTGTTTGGAGAACGAGGTAGAGGGGCAGCAGGTGATGACTGAAGGTGGGAGGGTGAGGAAGAAGAGAAGAGCGGCTAGTCCGAGAGAGAGGGGGGAGGAGTTGATGGAGACAGCACCAATTATGGGCCACCAGAGGATACAGGAAGGCATAAGGGGGAGCATAAGGGAAGATAGGAGCAGACACAGGTCAGGACTAGAGGGATCGGAGACTAGATTACTAGATCGCACTGTTGCCAGGCGACGGCAGGTGTATGTAATTGGAGACTCTTTACTGAGGAGATTGGACAGGCCTGTGACCAGGGCGGACCCGGAGAACAGAAGGGTGTGCTGTCTACCGGGCGCAAAGATACGCGATGTGGACCTGCGGTTGAAAAGGATCCTGAAAGGAGCAGGTAAGAACCCCTTGATAATCCTTCATGTGGGAACGAATGACACGGCTAGGTTCTCGTTAGAGAGAATCAAGGGAGATTATGCCAGGCTAGGGAAGACTCTCAAGGAGATAGAGGCTCAGGTTATCTTTAGTGGGATTCTGCCTGTTCCGAGGGAAGGGCAGCAAAGGGCTGATAGGATTGCGAGGATAAATAGTTGGCTAAGGGAGTGGTGCTATAAGGAGGGCTTTGGGATGTATGGCCACTGGGAGGCTTTCGGGGACAGACACCTGTTCTCGCGGGATGGGCTTCACCTGAGTAGGGAAGGAAATAGACTTCTGGGAGGGAGGCTGGCTCATCTTATCAAAAGAGCTTTAAACTAGGAAGTTTGGGGAGATGGTTGGGAGATGCGCAGTTAATCTCCACGCCAGTTTCCGGTATTGAAAAGCTGAGTGTAATAAGAGGAGACATAGCCGGGGAAATGAGATTGGACATAGGAGGGACAGGGGGGACGAACACAAAGAGGAGCTCAACATACAGTGCTAGTAATGGGAGACAGGCTAAACAACATATATTAGGCTGTTTATACACCAATGCGAGAAGCCTAGGTAATAAAATGGAGGAATTGGAGCTCTTGGTCCGAGAATTGAAACCGGATATCGTAGGAATAACTGAAACATGGTGGAATGGCAGTCACGACTGGAACGCAGGTATGGAGGGGTATGCGCTGTTTAGGAAAGACCGGGATAAAGGTAAAGGGGGGGGGGTGGCATTGTATGTCAATAGTGAATTAAGCTGTGAAGAAATAATAGTGGATGGAATAGATAATACAGAGTCCGTCTGGGCGATACTCAAGCTGGGTAAAAGTACTACTAGAGCCTCTCCGGGGATAGTGCTTGGGGTGTGCTATAGACCGCCGGGATCGACCCAGGATATGGATAAGGAATTGTTTAATGTATTAAGGGAGGTAAATACTAATAGAAACTGTGTAATTATGGGGGACTTTAACTTCCCGGATATCGATTGGGGAACAAACGCTAGTAGCAATAATAGGGCTCAGATGTTCCTAGATGTGCTTGCGGATCAATTCCTTTATCAAGTGGTAGCTGAGCCGACGAGGGGGGAGGCCATTTTAGATTTGATTCTGGTAAGTAGTGAGGACCTTGTTGAGGAAGTGGTAGTGGGGGACAACTTGGGCTCCAGTGATCATGAGTTAATTCGCTTTAAACTAAATGGAAAGAGTACCAGAATTAAGTCAAAGACTAGGGTTTATAATTTTAAAAAGGCCAATTTTAACAAATTAAGGGGACTGGTAAGGGAAGTGGATTGGGCAAACGTATTAAGGGACCTAAAGGCAGAAGAAGCCTGGGATTACTTTAAGTTAAAGATGCAAGAGCTGTCAGAGGCCTGTATCCCCAAAAAGGGAAAAAGATTACTAAGCAAGAGACTTAGACCGAGCTGGATGAGCGACCGGCTGAAAGGGGCGATTAGGAAAAAACAGAAAGCGTACAAAGAGTGGAAGAGGGGAGGGATCAGTAAGGAAACTTACCTTAGCGAAGTTAGAGAATGTAGAGATAGAGTGAGAAAGGCCAAAGGCCGGGAAGAGTTGGACTTAGCGAGGGGAATTAAAAGTAATAGCAAGAGGTTTTACAGCCATATAAATAGGAAGAAAGCAAAGAAAGAAGAAGTGGGACCGCTGAAGACTATAGCCGGAGAGGAGATTAAAGATAATCTAGGCATGGCGCAATATCTCAATGAATATTTTGCATCGGTGTTTAATGAGGCCAATGAAGGTATTAGGGATACTAGCACCGTTACAGAGGGGCATACGGGATGGGGGATTACCGCATCCGAGGTAGAAACAAAACTAGAACGCCTTAATGGGACTAAGTCGGGTGGACCGGACGATCTTCATCCGAGAATATTGAAGGAATTGGCGCGGGAAATAGCAGGCCCATTAGCGACTATATTTAATGAATCTGTAAACTCGGGGGTAGTCCCGTTAGACTGGAGAATAGCCAATGTGGTTCCTATTTTCAAGAAAGGGAAAAAAAGTGACCCGGGTAACTATAGGCCTGTTAGTTTAACATCAGTAGTGTGCAAGGTGCTGGAGAAGATTCTGAAAGAGAAACTAGTTGAGGACCTTGAAGTTAATGGCAAATGCGATAAATTACAGCATGGTTTTACGAAGGGCAGATCGTGCCAAACGAATCTGATCTCCTTCTTTGAGAAAGTAACGGACTTATTAGATAAGGGAAATGCGGTGGACCTAATTTACCTGGATTTCAGTAAAGCGTTTGATACAGTACCCCATGAGGAACTATTGGTTAAAATGAAAAACATGGGGATCGATATGAAAATCCAGAGGTGGATAGGGAATTGGTTAATGGGGAGAATGCAGCGGGTCGTATTAAAGGGTGAATTGTCGGGTTGGAGGGAGGTTACTAGTGGAGTGCCTCAAGGTTCGGTTTTGGGACCCATCTTATTTAATCTATTTATAACTGACCTCGGGACAGATTGCAAGAGTGGGCTGATAAAGTTTGCGGATGATACGAAGGTGGGAGGAGTTGCAAACTCGGAGGAGGATAGGGATACTCTGCAGGGAGACTTGAATGAGCTTGTGAATTGGAGTATTAGAAATAGGATGAAATTTAATAGTAAAAAGTGTAAGGTTATGCACTTGGGGACGAATAATAACAATTTTAGTTACAAGATGGGGACGCATTGGTTAGAAGTAACGGAAGAGGAGAAGGACCTAGGGGTCCTTGTGGACCGCAGGATGACTATGAGTCGGCAATGTGACGTGGCGGTGAAAAAAGCCAATGCGGTCTTGGGATGTATTAGGCGAGGTATATCTAGTAGAGATAGGGAGGTCCTGCTTCCGTTGTATAAGGCGCTGGTGAGACCTCATTTGGAGTACTGTGTGCAGTTCTGGTCTCCAATGTTTAAAAAAGATGAACTCAAACTGGAACGGGTGCAGAGAAGGGCGACTAAGATGATCAGAGGAATGGAAAACCTGTCGTATGAAAAGAGATTAGAAGAGCTTGGGTTGTTTAGTCTGACAAAGCGAAGGCTGAGGGGGGATATGATTGCTATCTTTAAATATATCAGAGGGGTTAATACAAGGGAGGGAGAGGAATTATTCCAGTTTAGTACTAATGTGGACACGAGAACGAATGGATACAAACTGGCCGGGGGGAAGTTTAGGCTAGAAATTAGACGAAGGTTTCTGACCGTCAGAGGGGTGAAATATTGGAACGGCCTTCCGAGGGAAACGGTGGGGGCGACGGACCTGTCTGGTTTTAAGATTAAGTTGGATAAGTTTATGGAGGGAATGGTTTAATGATAAAACATAGTAGCCAAGGAAAACCAAGCAATGGTACATGAACAACATAATGGCCAACAAGGGTCAGGCTAGAGACTCTTGCCTATATGCTCGGGGTATTACTGATCGCCATATTTGGGGTCGGGAAGGAATTTTCCTCCAGGGTAGATTGGCTGAGCCTCTGGAGGTTTTTCGCCTTCCTCCGCAGCATGGGGCAGGGATCACTAGCAGGAGGGTCTCAGCCGATTGAAGTCCCTAAAACACAGGACTGGGGACTTCAACGGTAGAGTACAGGGAAGGGTCTTGCGGCCTGCAGCATGCAGGGGGTCAGACCAGATGATCATAATGGTCCCTTCTGACCTTAATGTCTATGAGTCTATGAGTCTAAGTATAAAGTATTAATATTACATTGCTTTTAAAATTCACTCTTAATTAAAAAACATTAAGGCCAGATGTTTGAAAATGGTCTCCAATACAGTGTTTACCAATGTTCATGATTAGATGCCTAAATACTAGGGTCTTTGCTGCAATTAATTGTCCCCACAAAACAGGAAACCTGGTTTAAGTCCCTTTTAAAAAAATGGCCCATAAAGTGAAAACATGGGGGGGAAAATGAAAACATTTATGCAGAAACAGGTGAAGGTCACTTGACAGCTGTGGTGTCACTGATTTTGGGGGATGGGCTGGGAGCTAGAGGGGAACAATTTATGTTCAAGAAAAAAAAATCTATTACTTGTACCAGCTCTCAGGATGTCATCTTTTTCTCAATATGTGTGGGATGAACACTTGTAATGCCCATTAATGGGAATTGTAATGCCCATAAATTCCTTGCATATTAAAAAGATGATTATCACCCCTGTAGAAATGTAACAAATATTTAATGAAATAGCTCCCACTTGTTGTTTTAATTTCCATATTTTTAGCATGTGTAAATCCTAGTCTGGGACAGTGAGGCCTTATCATTTGCCTGAAATAGGTGCTAATTTTCCAATGAATTTGTAAGATGAAATACCATCTCAAAAAAATCAGATGGAAATAATGTACAGAAATATGATTAAATGTGAAGACCTCTTAAAATAGAATCTAAGGGCTTGATCCTGCAAAGACTAAGGCCTGGTCTACACTAGGCGTTTATGTCGAAGTTAGCGCCGTTACATCGAATTAACCCTGCACCCGTCCACACCGCGAAGGTATTTAGTTCGACATAGAGGTCTCTTTAATTCGACTTCTGTACTCCTCCCCGACGAGGGGAGTAGCGCTAAATTCGACATGGCCATGTCGAATTAGGCTAGGTGTGGATGGAAATCGACGCTAATAGCTCCGGGAGCTATCCCACAGTGCACCACTCTGTTGACGCTCTGGACAGCAGTACGAGCTCGGATGCTCTGAACTGCCACACAGGAAAAGCCCCGGGAAAATTTGAATTTGAATTCCTTTTCCTGTCTGGCCAGTTTGAATCTCATTTCCTGTCTGGACATCGTGGCGAGCTCAGCAGCACTGGCAACGATGCAGAGCTCTCCAGCAGTGATGGCCGTGCAATCTCAGAATAGAAAGAGGGCCCCAGCATGGACTGATCGGGAAGTCTTGGATCTCATCGCTGTGTGGGGCGATGAGTCCGTGCTTTCCGAGCTGCGATCCAAAAGACGGAATGCAAAGATCTACGAGAAGATCTCTAAAGACATGGCAGAGAGAGGATACAGCCGGGATGTAACGCAGTGCCGCGTGAAAATCAAGGAGCTGAGACAAGGCTACCAGAAGACCAAAGAGGCAAACGGACGCTCCGGATCCCATCCCCAGACATCCCGTTTCTACGAGGCATTGCATTCCATCCTCGGTGCGGCCGCCACCACTACCCCACCAGTGACCGTGGACTCTGAGGATGGGATAGTGTCCACGGCTGGATCCTCGGACATGTTAGCGGACGGGGAAGATGAGGAAGGAGATGAGGAGGACGAGGCAGTCGACAGCGCTCACAACGCTGATTTCCCCGACAGCCAGGATCTCTTCATCACCCTTACAGAGATCCCCTACCAACCCTCCCCAGCCGTTACCCCGGACACAGAATCTGGGGAAGGATCAGCCAGTAAGTGTTGTAAAAATCTAAACATTTATTTGTAACAGAACAGGAATATTAACAATTTAAAAAATGGGTTTCTCATGATTAGTTTGATTAGCTTAACGGTTCAGTCATGGGCAGTGCAACTATTGAAAAAAAATCTAGCAATGTCCGGTTTTGCATGATTGTCCTGCCCAAGCCGCTCTACTGGTTAGTCACTGCTACAGCAGCTACAGTAAAATGCGGTCTATATGTCCGGGGATGGAGCAGAAATCCTCCTGTGACATCTCGAGGAAGCTCTCCTGGAGGTAATTGGAAATCCGCTGCATTAGGTTCTTGGGGAGAGCGGCCTTATTGGGTCCTCCGTAGTAGGACACGTTGCCACGCCACGAGACTATCAAGTACTCTGGAATCATTGCTCTGCACAGCATGGCGGCATACGGCCCTGGTCTTTGCAGGCTTTCCCGGAGCATTCTCTCTTTCTCGCTGTCAGAGATCCTCATGAGGGTGATGTCGCTCATGATGACCTGCTTTGAATGAGGTAGGGGAATGTTAGTGTTGGGACTGCTTTGCCGTTCCTTTACAGAACTGTAACCGCTGGTTTGCAGCCACGTGGTGGAGGCGGGAGAGGGGCAGCCGAAAGGGATCGTTCCCGGGGACAGCCGCGAGGGTGTGGGACAGGAGCAGACTTCCTGCTTGCCGAATTGCTGGCAGCCGGGACCGACATTGATTTCAATGTGAAATGAGGCCATTGCTAATATTAAAGTTTTAAGCTGCCACAAGTCTACGGCTTACCATGTCTGCCTGCAACAGAAATTCCGTTCTCCTGAGAGGCTTCTCAAATGTGCTGTAGAAGACCCCAGGCACTGAATGCGAAGGCCGAGAATTCGACCTTGTGCTGAGTGCGCATGTGATAGGTGCTGTGCATGGTCTTGTTAACAGAGAAAGACTATGTTCTTTGTTCACAACTACATTTATCTTTCTGAGGAATTCACTCCCTTTTTCCCATTCCCACAGCCCCATCTGCGACTGTCTCACAACCTAGCCTGTCATCACACTCCCAGAGGCTAGCGCGGATTAGGCATAAGAAGAAGAGGACACGGGAGGACATGTTCTCGGAGCTTATAGCCTGCTCCAGAGCCCAGGCAGCACAGCAGACCCAGTGGCGGGAGAACTTGACCCGAATGCACCAAGCCAACATGGATCGGGAGGAGAGGTGGCGTCAGGAAGACCAGCAGGCGACTCAAACCCTGCTTGGACTAATGAGGGAGCAAACGGACACGCTCCGGCGCCTTGTGGATGTTCTGCAGGAACGGAGGCAGGAGGACAGAGCCCCGCTGCAGTCCATCTCTAACCGCCCTCCCCCGCCACCAAGTCCCATACTCCCCTCACCCAAAGTGCACAGAAGGAGAGGCGGCAGAGTCCCTGCTAACTCTCACTCCACCCCTGCAGAGAGCTCGAGCAGCAGAAGGCTCTCATTCCCCAAAATTTGACAAGTTCTTTCCTTCCCGCCTGACACAAGCCCCCGTCCAAGTTTCACTTTCCCAGTTCCATGTTTGGTTGATAATAAAAAATATGTTTCTGTTAACTACTGTTTCCATCATGTTCTTTTGGAGGAGGGGGGGATAGGGGGTTGGTAATTCGACAGGACAGTCACCTTTGGCAGGGTATATAGTCGGGGGCAGGCACAGCAGCAGGGCACATACATAGTGCAGTGATGCAGTGACTAGTTACCCTGGTTAGTCTGGGAGGTTGTTTTCATGTTATGTGGTGGGGGGTGGGTTGCTCTGTGACTTTGTGGCAGGGGAGGGCAGTTACAGATCTTAAGCGGCGGTCCTTAGGCAGGATCACAGAGCCACACAGCAGGGGATCTGTAACCGTCCTCCCCCTGCCACAAAGTCACATAGACCCCCCCATACACACAGTCCCTATCAGGAGGGGTGACAGGCTCCGTTGAAACAACCATCCCACCGCAGCGGAGCCTGTCAATCCTTGAGTTTAGAAGCTGCATTCGCGCCACTACAGTACACCCGCTCCGCACCACAGTCTGCGTCCCAGTTTTAAAAAATTCCCGCAAATACAGTATTAAAGAAAACGGTGTGCTTTAACAAAGTAGAACTATTTTTATTTTGAAACGTGTGTTGGAAGTGGGGTGAAGGGGGTATGTAACTGGATAGGATAGTCAACATTAACTGGGTAAAGAAACGGGGGCAGGTTTAGCTTCTCAATACACAAACTTTAAAGTCACAGGTTACCCTGCTCACTCAGGAACTTTGCTTTCAAAGCCTTCCGGATGCACAGCGCTTCCCGCTGGTCTCTTCTAATCGCCCGGCTGTCTGGCTGTGAGTAATCAGCAGCCAGGCTATTTTCCTCAACCTCCCACCCCGCCATAAAGGTCTCCCCCTTGCTCTCACAGAGATTGTGGAGCACACAGCAAGCTGCAATAACAATGGGGATATTGGTTTCGCTGAGATCACAGCGAGTCAGTAAGCTTCTCCATCTCCCCTTGAGACGGCCAAAAGCACACTCCACCACCATTCTGCACTTGCTCAGCCGGTAGTTGAAGAGTTCTTTTTCAGTGTCCAGGGCGCCAGTATAGGGCTTCATGAGCCAGGGCATTAGCGGGTAGGCTGGGTCCCCGAGGATGACTATAGGCATCTCCACATCCCCAAGAGTTATTTTGTGGTCCGGGAAGTAAATACCTTGCTGCAGCCGTCTAAACAGACCAGAGTTCCTGAAAACACGAGCGTCATGAACCTTGCCCGGCCATCCCACGTAGATGTTGGTAAAACGTCCCCTGTGGTCCACCAGTGCTTGCAGCACCATGGAAAAGTAGCCCTTTCTGTTAATGTACTGGCTGGCCTGGTGTTCCGGTGCCAGGATAGGGATGTGAGTTCCATCTATGGCCCCACCGCAGTTTGGGAATCCCATCGCTGTGAAGCCATCTATGATCGCCTCCACGTTTCCCAGGGTGACTACCTTTGGCAGCAGTACATCAACGATTGCCTTGGCTACTTGCATCACAACAACCCCCACGGTAGATTTGCCCACCCCAAACTGGTTCGCGACTGACCGGTAGCTGTCTGGCGTTGCAAGCTTCCACAGGGCTATGGCCACTCGCTTCTGGACAGTCAGGGCTGCTCGCATCCGGGTGTCATTGCGCTTCAGGGCAGGGGACAGCAACTCACAAAGTTCCAGGAAAGTTCCCTTCCGCATGCGAAAGTTTCGCAGCCACTGGGATTCATCCCAGACCTGCAGCACTATGCGGTCCCACCACTCAGTGCTTGTTTCCCGTGCCCAGAATCTCCTTTCCACGGCATCAACATGACCCATTGCCACCGTGATGTTCTCGGCGCTGGGTCCCCTGCTTTCTGAGAGGTCTGTGCTACTCTCAGACTTCAGGCCATCACCGCGTTGACGTAGCCTCCTCGCCTGACTTTTCTGCATCTGCCTCAGGGAAAGGTGTATGATAAGTTGCGAGGCGTTGAGAGCGGCCACAACTGCAGTGATGGTTGCAGCAGGCTCCATGCTCGCAGTGCTGTGGCGTCCGCGCTGTCACTGACTAGAAAAGTGCGCGAACTGATTTCCCGCCGGCGCTTTCAGGGAGGGAGGGCGGGAGTGATGGACGGATGACGACAGTTACCCAAAAGCACCCTGGACACATTTTTTTTACCCAGAAGGCATTTGCGGCTCCACCCAGAATTCCAATGGGCAGCGGGGACTCCGGGAACTGTGGAATAGCTGACCACAGTGCACCACTTCCAATGTCGACGCTTTCCCCGTTAGTGTGGACTCACAAAGTCGAATTACTGTCCTTAGTGTGGACACACACGTTCGACTTTGCAATATCGATTCCAAAAATTCGATTTAAGTAAAATCGAACTACTCTCGTAGTGTAGACAAGGCCTTACACACATGCTTTACTTTGCACACTGTAAATAGTCAATGGTACTGCTCAATGTACATAAAGTTAATGAAACATATGTGCTTGATTTTTAAGCACCTGCTTAACTCAGGACTCTTGAGTTCTAATTAGGGCTATCAGAAAACTTCCACAAAACTTTTTTTTTTTCCAGAATTTTCCAAACACATTGAAATAGAAATGTTTCATGGAGACAGTTCAATTTCAGCAAAGTTCTGACAGAACCCAGGCAGGGTTTGCCTTTTTTTCTGGTTGAGCATGTGTGACTTTGGAAGCGATATATGCTAAACCAGGAACAGGAACTTTTATTCCAAAATAAGAGTGTCTCCACAGTAAGCCCATATGCTAGTAAATTTCTCCATATAGACCAGACTTTACTCTGTGACCTGTAACAAGTCATTTAACTTTCCAGTGGTTCACTTCCTCTGTCAGCAAAATAGGGATATTAATGCTTGCCAAATTTTGGAAAATCATCTGTGATCTACAGATGAAAAGTTATACATGTACTATTATTATATTATATAATAAAGGATGCAACTCTTATTATTACTCATTATTTATTAAGCTCATCCACTAATTAGTGCAACCTGATAGCTGAGTTACAAAATTTCAGGCATACTGAGGAAATCAAGTCCTGTAACTTGTCTTTAAATCATTTCAAAATGATATGTATAAAACCGGTTATTCAACATGTAAAATTATGTATAACCTTTGTCCCTAATTACAAGTTACCCAAGCATACTGAAATACTGATAGGGGTATGATAATTTCAAAGCTAGGAGACAGACTGTCTTTATGCTTCAGTTCACTTTTCTAATTAAGATCATTATGCAGAGCAGTCAGATTGATGCATGACTCAGATAAATACTATGCCCTGTTTGCATCAGTTTGAATTTTTAATGATCTGGGTTCCATTGCTAGCATCACAATTCTGGTTCTTAACTCCAGATATCATGCAGCTGAACAAACAAATATACATATTTTGAAATGAAACAAATTTACCTCAGCCTTTCCTTACGGTACGGGTAATATATGACATTGATTTCAGGATGTAAAAGCTTTCCAGAAACTTTTAACAGAGCTTCTCCAATTGGTCTAAACTCTTCATGAATATAATTCCTTGTCAGGACCTCCTGTGAAGGGTTTGAGCTGATGTTTGACCTCAATGAATCTACAAAGTATAAAGAGACTGGCCAACCTTTAGAGCTGCCACTGCTTGGTCTCTCAAAAAAATGTATTGTTATTATCACTGTTGCTTGTTTTGTTTATGGTAGCACACATACTGTGATAGGTGCTTTTCAGACATTCAGCAATGGACAGTCCCTATCCAGAACAGCTCACATTCTAAGGGCATAAAGACAAGTAGGCAGAGGTTAAGATCAGGGGAACAAGAAACAGGTAATTTTTATCCAGGTCTGCTAGCTTCACTATAAGCAGCATTGTAGGAGCTCAGTGGTCTGATGGTGGATGAACTCAGGGAGCATGTATCATGCAGATAGGGCTACATGGAAGAAACAACAGCGATGCAATTGTGCAAGAAGCTGACAGGTGAGTGGACAAAGGTGGAAACATTGGTGAAGTGTAAACGGTGGGGGCAAGTTCAACAATGTGTCAGGAGTAAGGATCTGCAACTAGATTGCTTGTCTGCTAGCTTACCCTGCAGGCAGACTAATGAGCACAGCTGGGCCCCATCTGAGGTGCCTGATTGGCCAAACCATTTGATTGGCTGAGGGGATCAGCAGACCAGCTCTTAAGACCAGCAGCAGCAGGGCCCTGGTTGCTTGAAGCACTTACCCTTGGCTCTAATAGTTCCTGCTCCATCCTTATTCAGGCTGTACTCCTGCCTTGCTGTACTCCAGGTAACCTGGCTCTGACTCTCCGCTCTGATTCTTGACTTCCTATTTTGGCTCTGCTCTGATATCTGAATCCAGGTCTGATCCTTGACTCCAATTTCTGGCTACTATCTCCTGTTCTAACCACTAGGCCTGACTCTAACCACTAGGCACAGTCATGCATGTCCTGGTCACTGACCCAAGGGAGGAGAGGATAAGAAGGGAGGGGGCAGAGTTGACTAGTGCTTTGAAGGTAGTGGCAAAAAGCTTGAATTTGATGCTATAGCCAGGAATGGATTATGGCAATCCAGGATTTTAGACACCCCCATTGTTGCTTTGTGATTTCTTCCCTCTGCCCTGGCCACCCCAGGAATTATGTGATATTTGGTGTTTTTCTTAAGGCCCCCATATGTGACAATCCTAGATTTTATTAAACAATGAGTGTCTAGCTCTTCTGGTATAGAAAAGCTTGAGAACATGAACGCTAACTGCTCAAAGGCAAGTAACAAGCCTCACATTTATTATTTTTTAAAAACTCATTTTTCTGCTTAAACTTTTGATGGGGGGGGGGGAGAAATCTGATCTATGATTTTTGAATGCTTGGGATTGGCAATACTGCATATTACAACATGGGGGCCCTAATGTCCTGGCAGGCCCTTTGCCTGGAGTGGTGGTATGCCAAAAGGTTACCCCTTACAGAGAGAAAGGGGCAGCTTCTTGGGGACACAACCCAAGAATGGCAGCAAGGCTCCCTTTCCTAGGGAACAGCAAGCCCACCTCCCAGTATCAGGCCAACAGTTGAGAGATGTTTTTGTGTGGGTGGGTTGGGAGTACTACACTCCTCTCTTCCTGCCACACATGTTGTTCTCTGCTGGGGTTGCATTGGTGAGGTCCCACTCTGCTTTTGTACATTGTCAATACTCTGTTGAATTGGAATTGTATTCTCTTAGCATTACTGCTCATCCAAATATGTAAAGTGTAGCTTCATAAATTGGGGATTGGTCCTGCTTCGAGCAGGGGGTTGGACTAGATGACCTCCTGAGGTCCCTTCAAACCCTGATATTGTATGATAACTATGATTCTAGTTGTCAGACTCTGGCCTCTGGCTTTAGTGTAAGAAAACTGAGTCAAACAAGTTCTACTGAAGAGGATTTTCATTTCAAACCCCACATTGTTAGTCCATTGTCTTGAAGTCTCCTACAGCTCTGGTTGTCAAACCTTTTTGAGCTGAGGCCCCACTCTCCCCCCCCCCCCTTGAGTTACAAATTTTGGTCCCCCCAACCCAGACAAAATTACATATGCAAAAGTATGCTTGATAGACTACTCCGAGACCTTAACGGAACTTTAAGTTACTTACACCTGTAAATTTCAAATACACAGATGCTTAGCGTGAATCCTAGAATATCAGGGTTGGGAGGGACCTCAGGAGGTCATCTAGTCCAACCCCCTGCTCAAAAAAGGCCCAATCCCCAGACAGATTTTTTGCCCCTGATTCCTAAATGGCTCCCTCAAGGATTGAGCTCTCAACTCTGGGTTTAGCAGGCCAATGCTCAAACCACTGAGCTATCCCTCCCCCAGGGTGTGCCTGTTTCTCTGTGGACAGTATCAATTTGTGGGGAGATTTTTTTGAAATCAGCACTCTGAGGTTGTCCTCCATTTCCAGTCTCGAACAGTAGTCTGGCTTTAGCACAGCCATCACAGTGAATCAGATCTCTCACAAATAAGATGAACCAAAGCTAAAAGAGCTTCGATCGCATACTTTGACAAAGCTGGATATTCTGAGCCGACTTTTAACCAAAATTTCCCCAAAGGCTGTTTTTAATTGAATGTCCAGGATCCTATCACCCTAAAGTTCAATCAGCTTCTCCAGAATCCTATCTGAGAGGTGACAAGGTCACTGCCTCAGCTACAAAAGGTTGGATAATCCAGTCATTCAGTGATGCATTTCCTTCAGGAAAATATCCAAACTGGCTCTGAGAGAAGTCAAGTGATTCTTGATTGGCTCATCAACACTCAATTGTTCAGATTCTGTTTCTTAGGGCAGGTCTTCACTACGGGGGGAGGGGGGGGTCGATTTAAGATACATCGAATTCAGCTACGCTATTCGCGTAGCTGAATTTGCGTATCGCAGCCGACTTACCCCGCTGTAGGGACGGCGGCAAAATCGACCTCTGCAGCTTCCCGTCGACGGCGCTTACTCCCACCTCCGCTGGTGGAGTAAGAGCGTCGATTCGGGGATCGATTGTCGCGTCCCGACGGGACATGATAAATCTATCCCCGAGTTCGATTTCTACCCACCGATTCAGGCGGGTAGTGTAGATCTAGCCTAAGATAGCATCAGTTAATGGGAATGGAACACTTAAACCAGTTTCAATCTTTGTTTTCCGGAGATCTATCTTTCTCTTTAATGCTAATATCTTGTCATGCAAGTCAAAAATAGTACTTTCTACTCCTTGCAATGAGACACTTAGAGAATTCAGTTTGTCAAAAATATTAGCAAGGTAAGCCAAAAGCACAAGCCAGCGGGGATATCAGTGTGTCCGTATTACTGAAATTCAAAACCACTAGAAAAAGATAAACTTAATTTCTCAGTTCATAAATATGCTGCAATATTTTCCCCCTGGATAGCCACCTGACTTCTGTGTGAAACAACAAAGCATTGTGCTCCATTCCCATTTCTGCACAATGCATTGCAAAGAGACGTGCCTTTGTGGGTTGCACCTTGTTAAGTTCATGATTTTAATAACTGAACTCAGAACATCAGTAAGTCCCCCAGTTACAAGAGCTTTGTGGTGTGTCATACAATGAGTCAACGATGTATGTGGAGCAATTTCAAACATGTTGGCTTTCAAGCCTGCCCTACCTCCAGACATAGAAGGGGCTCAATCAGTGCAGATTCAGACATAACTTCTCATGAGTTGAAGTGGGAAGGCTATAAAGTTTTTAAAATGTTACAGTTCAGATCCAGTTGCCTGCATCTTAATTGGCTTGCAGAACAAAAAATCTTCCAATACTGATGGTTTCATGAGTACCAAATGTAAGCAATTAAATGAGCTGCTTTTGATAATCTGTTTGTTTCATCCAACTGGATTGCAAATAAACTGGATTGCTATTGAGAGATCAGATGTACTTTGATATTTTCTGACCTGTCAGATTCAGGGGTTGACTGCACTGCTTGACAGCAGGATCACTTTTAGCTTTTCTGCTGCACTGTCACCAAGCATCATCCTGCAAATCTCAATTGCAGTTGAGAGAATCTGTTTTTCCGCAGTTGTATAAGGCTTTTTATTCTTGGTATGGAACTTGATATGATGCTTTTAAAGCACTTGCAGGGGTGAATATCACATTTTTCATTGTGGCTTTTTGTTTAATTTCTTATAGCTTCCATTAAAAAGAAAAATCTGTCTTCTACCAGATCGCCATGTTTTCTTTCTAAATGTCATCTTAATTTTGTTGGCTTCAGGCTATCATTCGCTAAAGTTACTGCACGCACTAAACATTGCAGTTAATGGAGAAATTAGACCTTAATGGAAATGAAATCCAAATATGCATCATATTTTCTTGTGTTTTTTTTGCAGGTTTAATTCCCTGTATCAACTTTAGCCATTTCAGGTTCTGGCTTTCGTTTCTTGGAACACTACCATCTTTTGTACCAATCCATTTTTACCACAGAATGATATGGAAAAAAATCTAACTCCCCAGCGGAATAAGCACTACACAACTCCTTGCTGTAAGGACAGCATATGATCCTAAATTGGAAGATGGGAAAGGTAGTAGTTTGGAAATGATTGACTGGGGGTGGAGGGGGGCTCTGCTAGCCCCAGGATGGCAGATGACCCCACAGCCCACTAGAATGTTCCTTTATGCCTGCCTGGGGAGGAGCACGCCCTACACTTTGAAAAGCTGACCTACAGTATGTGATCATTGCAGAGTAGACCAGGAGTACAGTGCCCTTTTTAAAAAGGGAGAAGGAGCCACCTTGTACTATCTAGTAATTCCCTATTCCACAACATATCCGGTGGAACACTTAAACTTTGGTGTGAATTCCTATCCTAGCTATTCTGTTTACAGTTCAACTTGTACATAAGCACATACTTGGATCCAGCTCTCACAGTTCCTCCCCGGATTAAAACTTTTCAACAAGGAAATGTAGCTGTGATGGTGAGCAGGAGCCTGACACTGAGGACCAATGCAGAAAGTAGCAGATTGAGGGAGGCACGGTGATGAAATAACTATATCCTGAAATGTCATGGCAATTCAGTGTTTTGTGAGACTAGAGGCCAGAAACAGCTGCCACTGCATAAATAAATGAAATTGTCTTAAATTCAGTGGTGGATTTAATATATAAAATTCATGGTATGTAGACTTCCATTACCTTACCAAATGCAGTTACCATTTAAAATATAATGTGAAGTATAGAAATTCCTAGGGGCTACTTGCTAGGATGTTCTGCAGCTGCAGTGAATCCTGAAGCTGTTCCTGGGTGTGAAGGGTAGGCACAGAATTTGTGGCGCTCGCACAGCAGGTCTGCATTCTTTACAGAAGAGCTGTGGCATGCCCTTACTCCTTGTGCCCCAGCACACAGGGATAGATGCAATGAGATCTGGGGATCCATCACTGTAGGGATCCACCAGTCATTCTGCCCTTCACAAGGAAAGTGAACTAGTCACAGGGGCTGATATAATCTTTAGGATACCACAGCAGTTCCATAATGATTCTTCTCCCATCGTTCCCCATGGAGCTCCCCAGCCACTTGAACTATGTGATGCTTTCAAGGTCCAAAACCTGGTGTTATAGCTAGCTACTGGATATTAAGACTTGCCACTCTGTGTCAGAATCAAGGTTTGTCAAGAAGTGTTTCCTGACCAGGACTACACTGCTGATGCTGTCTTGCTTGTGGAGAAGTTGGAGAACTTCAGCCCTGCTGTCCCAGGGCTCCAAGATGCTGCCTGCACTAGCGGGTTGAATGTCTCATGCCAGAACATCATGGTCCAGAACTTTTGAATCCCCGGTGTAGGTGGGGATCGAGTATTGTATTGTGGGGAGTGTTGACAGGTTCATCCACCTAGGCTGTAAGCAGAGTTCTAATGGTCACAGCAAACCAGACATTCTTCAACAAATGTCTCCTGCTTTCTAATGTTTGCAGTGGGGGAAAAAAATCAGGATCTATCAAAGCTGTGTACTGTCTGCATTGCTAGATGGGTCAGAAACCTGGACCCTCTTAAAGCTGATGTGGAGGTGCTAGAGGCATTTCATATGCACTGTAAGTGTCAAATCCTGAGCATAAAGTCATTTGACTTTGTAGGAGATGTCACAATCTCATAGCGATCTGGCCTTCCTTCAATCATTCATTATATTCAAAAGCAGCATTGCATGCTCTTGGCCATGTTGCAAGGATGGACAAAAACACTCCTGCACACTGTGCTCTTAAACTCTCCATCAATGCACAAAAGAGGTGCACAGCCTGACCCTACCTGATGCTGCACCCAGGGCCACCCATGAGACTTGTGGATTTGCAGGAGTGAGCCAGATCTAGGAACTTCACTAGATGTCTACTCTGACTCCATCAATCATGGCCATTCTGACTGCCACAATAGTCCTTAGTAGACTGTGTGTTTGATATATAGCCTCCTTGCAAATAGATATTTCAGTTTCTTTAGTACCTGTTATGTCTTAAAATGAACTTTGCGTATAATACTCATTAAAATGCCTTTATAAAGGGGTGACCCTTAGGCAGCAAGGGAAAAGCCATGCTTAAGTCTGATACAAGCACCCAGGTGCAGGCATTATATTTGCTAATGTTGAGATAAATGGGCCCAGTGTAATTTGGTAGGAACTCAGTCTGCTTTCTCATACAAGCCTGTTCTCCACAGGATGATTATTTTCACTCAGCTTCCACTGAGCTAAACTTCAGCCCCAGGAGCTTCCTTAACTAACTATATGTCAGCAAAGTTCTCTATTAAATTGCATTTCAGACAGTGCATGTGCTGAAGAAAGTTCCCACATTCTAAATCACTGCTAACAAAACAATAATAACTTTTATACGTTGAGAACTATATATAGTGAAACCTGTACACTAGCTCACACTTATTGAGAGGATTTGGCTTAAGAGCCTACCTCAAAGCATCTCCAGCATATTGAGTACAGTTGTTTTGTTTTTGTTTGTTTTTAAAACCTCTTTGAAGGCTACCTCATGAAGCAACCTCTATTTGTCAGTGCCTTGAATGGTCACATCAGACAGGTTTCATTGTATACAAGAACTACTTACCACCTCGGAAATTGAATACCTGTAAGATGGAATGTGGCAACAGTTGAATAGCGTATAGCAGGAGTGGCAAAACTTACTGACCCTCCAAGCCTCATACAATAATCTTCAGAAGCTCAAGAGCCACAAGACATGCACAACCTGCCCCATGAGGTAGCACCTGCCAGGGTGTGGGGCTTCTGCCCTGGTGCCGACCCACAGGGCTAAAGTACTTAGCCTCCTCTCCCTGCAGGGCAGAAGCCCCAAGCCTCCCCCTGCCCAGTTTTGTAGGTGGAGAATGGGGGGAGGTGTATGGGAGGGCTCCGGAAGCTGCCACTCCTGGCATATAGGAACACCACACAGCAGCTTATGACAAGGAAATGAAGGATCTACTGTATCCAGCTGAAATAAAAAGGAGAATTTAGAGAAGTAAAATGTACCTAGAAATCAGAATTTAGCAAGGACAGCAGGGACAACTGCTTTAACTAGGTAGGAAAATGATATGCAAAAGATGGGACTTCAAAGAGAACAGCACTTTCATAGAGTACTGGGGAATCTATTCAGCTCTGATTCTGAGAGGCTATCACCTACACACAGACATTGCACTATGAGCAAGATCTCAACATTAGTTTAAAAAGGCAGATAAATGAGAGCCAAATGTACCAAAAAAGGGTAGAAAAACATATAATTTCATTTGACACAATAAAAGGGGGGTTTAGAAGATAAGAATCCAATTCCGAAGGAGAAGACAGCAAGGCTTACTTTATGAGGGTGTCTTACACCTCAGAATTGTTTCTCTAGCTGTCCTTTGCCCCTATTTCTCACTAGTCAGCTCTTGGAAGAGATGAGCCCATCGGTAATTTTAAAAGGTTACCTTGTAAAGGAGCCAGAAAATCAGTCAGCACAGCCATGAAATAATTTCAAATGGTATATTTAGGTCAGATTTGGAATGTAGTATGCATTACAAAGTCATCCAGTGCAATGAATCCTGCAGCCCTGGGCCCACCTTGGAAAATGAAGCAGCAGAAGGAACAAAACAGCCTGAGTGGGCTACTTGCAAAGTACCACTAGGCAGCAGATCCCTCTTCACCTCATTTCAATTGGCTCAATAGCTAATATCATTATCCTGAGTATCTGGGGACTACGAATGGGTTTGAAACAAAACCCTCTATCAGAACACCTCCAGACTTTGGATTCAAATCTGATCTTCACAACTCAGACCTATCACCAGGGAGACTCCAATAGAATCAGCTTTCACAAGACAGTGACCCCCTCCCCCCAAAACACACATACACTTAGGGCTTAGGCTATGACTATACTACAGACCTTACAGCAGTGCAGCTGAACTGTTGCAGCTGCGCTGCTGTAAGGTCTCCTGTGTAGCTGCTCTATGCTGGCAGCAGAGGGCTTGCCTGCCGGCATAATTAAACCACCCCCAACGAGTAGCAGTAGCTATGTCGGCAGAAGAGCATCCACACCCGCACTTTTGTCAGTGAAACTTATGTCCATCATGGGTATGCTGCTGTTTTTTCCACACCCTTCACTGACAAGTTTTACTGACAAAAATGCTAGTGTAGACATAGCCTAAAGTTTACAAAGTACATGAGCAAACTTTATTCTAAACCAGGACTATTCTTGGAAAGATAAAAGCAATGAAAAGAAAACAGACTGACTTCCTAGCTGCTCGCTCTGTGCTGATAAATAAGTAAATCCAAAATTAGGACATCTTCCTTGCTGCCTTTCAGAAAAGAAAGCAAAGTAACAGACACCTTTTTCTTGAATTATGCTGTCCACCCACTTCATAATAGCGTCTCAATTTTCTCATCAGTACTCTTTAGGCTCCAAAGTCCTACCAAGAGAAGGAGTTCATATTATTCCTGTTTTAATAACAGGATTCAGAAATGTGAAGACAAATAATTTAGTTTCTAGAAGCCGTGAAGTCCATGGATATTTTTAGAAGGGAGCAATAAAAGGGGTTTTTAAATTAAAATACAGTGAAATAGAGAACATAGAAATACTTTTATTTAATCACATTTCACGGCTGGTTCATGTCACGGAAGTAATTAGAAAGTTCAAGGCTTATGAACTTTCTATTTTTATTCTCATCCTAACCATCTATTTTTTCAGGGCCTTCCTGCTGGAAAAATCAAGCTGGCCTTCCTTACTGCATTATTGGCTCCAGACCATCCCCAAACCAGACTGTGCCTTACAGGCACAATCGCTCTCTGAGCCTATCTATGTATTGGGGTGATGACCATGTTGAACCAACCTTCAGGATGGTGCAGCATAATCATGTTGTCCTGAGGCAGGATTAGGTATACCTTTCCCACCCTGGAATTTAGTCTCACATCACCCATGAAACAGAAGTACACCTCTATCTCGATATAACGCTGTCCTCGGGAGCCAAAAAACCTTACCGTATTATAGGTGAAACCGCGTTATATTGAACTTGCTTTGATCTGCCGGAGTGCGCAGCCCCGCCCCCCCGGAGCACTGCTTTACC
Organism: Malaclemys terrapin pileata; assembly: GCF_027887155.1. Taxonomy (NCBI): domain Eukaryota; kingdom Metazoa; phylum Chordata; order Testudines; family Emydidae; genus Malaclemys; species Malaclemys terrapin. Next base: position 177,640,037 of record NC_071507.1, on the reverse strand, counting down.
ACGTTATATCCAAATTCATGTTATATCAGGTCACGTTATCGAGGTAGAGGTGTACCATTAAAACAACGAGGAATCCGGTGGCACCTTAAAAACTAACAGATTTATTTGGACATAAGCTTTTGTGGGTAAAAACCCCACTTCTTCAAATGGCATCTGAAGAAATGGGTTTTTTACCCATGAAAACTTATGCCCAAATAAATATGTTAGTCTTTAAGGTGCCACCGGACTCCTTCTTGTTTTTGTGGCTATAGACTAACATGGCTACCCCCGATAGAAGTATCATTGTCCTTATTTACAGATGGATCCATTGCATTGCCACGTTTGCAGAACTAGAGGCCAGGAGTTCTCTCTCAGATCAATATAAAATCATGCTGCTGGTGTGTTGCATGTAATAGCTTATTATTGCTACAGGTATCTCATTTCCCCCAGTTTCTTGCTTCATCTTTTACAATTCTGCACTATGAAAAATATAGCTGTAACAGTCTTTTACATTTCCCATCTCATGTGCCAGTTGTTGCACAGTATAATTCTGAACAGTAGGAGATGATCACCTTTTGTGAATGTAAATGATGCTGGAAGGTGCGGTAATTCCACTTCCCCAGTAGTGATCCTACTGGGATCTCTTTCTCACATGAGCTGCTTCATAGAAAAGATGTTTGAACCAGATACAGTGTATAAATCTGTGGCACATAGTGTACTCAGATGAGCATTCAATTGTAGCCTCAAGGAAAGAGCCAGTATGTGCTTGTAAAAAGACATTCTAAGTTCTTGAGCATCTGAGGGCCTGAGCCTACTCTGGTTGAAGTCAGTGGGTGAAATCATGGCTCCACTGAAGTCAACGGGCTGTCTTCTGTTGACTTCAGTGGAGCAAGGGTTTCACCCAGGAAATCTTATTATTGATGACTGTGCCCTAAATTGTTTTCCTACAATGAAAGTCATGTGTGGTGAAAGGACACACACAGATATATACACACAACCAAATTATGGTCATCATTATCTACATGTCATTCCTTAGTCCCATACAAGTATGGCACTGTATGTTCATTCAAAAAGTACCATTTATGCAGGGAAAGCATAATTTCATTGATTCCACTGACTTATTTTCTGAAATCCCAGTTAACTGTAGTAATCTTTGCCAGTCACTAGAGAGAAAAATAAAGAGGGTCTGAAAGTCAGGTCAAAAATCTCTTCCATGTACATAGGACAAGGGCAAACAAACACAAGCAAAGGCATAAACAGTATATGCGGTATCACCAGAGTAATTAATGCCATTTAAGCACTTTAGAACAGTAAACAAAGAGAAGATCATGCACAGAAACAGCATTAGGTAACCACAAATGGGTACAGCTGTTTTTTCAATCCATTCACACACCCCTGAACAAGTTTGTGTTCTCAGCACTGTTTACTTATATGGGTAATGTCTTAAATATTCCATCCTTCTTTCTTCCCCAAATTGTCTGTTCCCAGGCTCTGAAAATTCAGTGTTCTCCCAGCCTAGTCATATGCTTCTCCCCCCTCATCTATATATTTTACTGTCATGTGCTAAGTCTATTACAACATGCTGGTTGATGTGTATCACTCAGCAGCTTTGAGACTGTTGTGTGGTTTTTCTATTATGAATATTACAAATAAATTGCTAGTTCTCACTTCCCAGTAGTATAAATATGCTGAAGCATTGTGCCCACAAAACTCTGTCCTCATTACATGCATGTATCCCACATTTTAACATGCTGAAGGGAAATTGCCTGCAGATGCCTGTCTTGAATGAGCATATGGATTATGTTATAATGCCAGGGTCTACACACTAGTGCTTAAAGTGGTCTGAAAAAAATGGTGGTTGTGGTGGTAATGGTGGGTCTATCATCACACCCACATCTGCCTGGGCCCTGCCCAACAACTAATTTTGCTCCCCAACTCTCAAATCAGTCCAGTCCCCAGTTCATCATGAGTTCTTCCCCCACCCAGCCTCATCTCTGCTCCTCCTGCAGCTCTGGGGGTTCTTCACCCCATTCCCTGGCCTGGGGGGAGGATGCAAAGGGGTCCCAACCCCCCTTCCCAAGTTTAAAAAAAAAAAGGTACTGCAGTGGAGGAGGGATGAGAGCAGCTCCAAGCAGCAAGGCTCTTTCTGCTCCCTCTTTCCCATTTCCCCCCACTCCCTTTCTGTGAGAATGGTGTTGGCTCCTGAGGGGACAGGGGAAAAGCTCTGCCTGCTTCCTGCAGCAGCTCTGAATGGGCATGTGGGGAAAGCAGTCAATCAGAGGGTTTTTCCCCCAGGATGTACTAAAAACATACACCCCTCGATGACATGGCTAGGTCTTTAGAAATCTTATTTCCAGGGTCTGTGTCCTGTTGCAATCCTGCATACATTATGCACTGATGCACACACAAACCATGTCTAGGCAGCCATTTTTAAAAATGTGCCCACAAAGCACTATTGTGCAATACCCTGTAAGACACCCAAACGAGATGGTTAACATAAATTAAAATTTTCCTGAGTGATTTTAGACTTGTGGGGTGGTTTCTTCTAACAAGATTTATATAAAGTATGTTTGAAAAATCCCACCCACAAATCAAGTCTAAAATTACTGTGAAACTTTTAACAGCAAATATAAATATTCATGCACATCCCTTCACTTCAAAAGGTTTAAGAAGGTGTTTGTGGAAAGCATAAGTAAACAGACATAGCCAAGTAGCTATATAACAGCTATTGAGGAAAAAACACCATCCAGCATAATTATCCCTACAAAAGAAAATGTACATTCTGCTGGGTAATAATGGTTCCTCCAACATGGGTAGAGTAGGACTGGAATCTGAAACAGGTGAAGAGGATCAGTTTTCTAGCTACCCAACATATTTATTTATTTATTTATTGGAATATTCGTCCTTCCACTCTCATTTCATCTCTCTGCAGGACACAACAATGAAGAGAGAAATTAAAAAACTTAATGTTGCTACAAAAAAATCAGGTCTATATGATCCTGCTTTTCATCCATGGTAAGAGTCCTGCGTCCATTGATTTTAATGGGAGTTGCTTGGGGGATGTTGTCCTTAGGGGTAAATTCTCCAGTCAGCTGCACATGGCAGAGCTTGATGGAGTATATTGCACAACACACATTGGAATCAATGGAATATCTGTGCTGTAGCATCCCATGTTGTTATATTTAATTTGATTACATCCAAATATGCTAAGTGATTTCCCAACAAATGATATGATGCAATCCTTGCCTCATAAAGCGCATAATGTAAGACGATAAACAACTTATGAATAGTCCAAGATGGGTAAATAGTAAACTGATTTTATCATTTTAAATGTGTAGCAGCATTCCCCACCAGTCCTCTATTTAGCCATTATTAATTGGGAATTTTTTGTAAGTATCACAGTAGAAGCAGGACTTGAGGAGGATCTGATATCTGTACTTAACAGTATTTCCTTTTACTTTTATAGTCAAACAAATGTCCCTGCAGAACCTATTTTTTATGAAGATTGGCAAATGCAGAACATTTTTCTAAGTGTTTAATCTGGGGATAAAAGACATGAAAGAGCAATTATCCTACTTGCTTGTAATTGATTATTCATGAGTGATTGAAAGATCTTGTCAGTGTCTTCATAGAACCCCTGTGAGCCTTTTCTGCTATTCTGAGATGGACAGAGGTCATCGCTAAGGAAAGAGGAACTAGCACTCATTCCCATGTACACAGTATGCCAGAAATGGGGCTTCAGTGTATCCATGGTCCCAAATGTGTTCTGGGAGGAAACCATGTTAATATCTCCATCATTTCAAATGTATGTGTATCAAACTGACTCCATCTCTTCTCCTCAGTTTCCCTCTTCTCCTCACTGTACTCAGTACTGCTCCTTCTCCTTCTCCTCTTATCTTTAGTCTCTTCCTCTGCCTTTCTTCTCCTTTCTATGATGGCCTCCTCCTACCAAAGAGACAAAGCCATTGAAGGAAATAGAGGTTCTGATCTCCCAGGCATTCCAATCTAAGAATTTGTTTTTTAAGGCAGCTGAGCATATATTGAGTGGCTTCCTATTTAGCCCCCCTCTTCTCTTCTTTTCTAGTGTTTTGCTCCCTGGACCTTGGTGGTGGTAGTATTGTTTATTTATTTATTTATTAATATAATACAGGATATCACCATGACACCAATTTGACCGTAACTTCCTTTATTAAATCCAATGGGCTGAATTGGATGCTCCAAATGTGCCTTAAATGCCTAAGCAATCATCCCACCCATACAGCTGCATGAAGTTATAAGCATTGATCAGGTACTTACAACAGGACTAGCTCCAAGATGCTCAAACCCACGTGGGCTGGCTCCAACTGGACAGGCAGGTTCTAGCAAGAAACAGTCTTAAGAGTTTACCCTTTTATACCTTATCCATCAGAACCTACATGACTGTAGTCACTGCCTCTTGGATTCCTTTCTTTGCTAAAACTGGCTAGAACCATCCCTGATAATTGGGGCTTTTCCTTCAAAGATATTCCTCCTATCTTATCAGCCACATTCCAAGCCCAATCTTTCCAATTAAGGATACCATCTTTTAAGGCTCTTCCACAATGCTAAGCACCTGCACTTTCCACAAACTGCAAAGCATATATATATATATTAGCCAAGGTAATTTAACCCTTTATGTACCTATCTAATCCTACAGACCTGCTCTTAGAGACGATCTTGGAAAGCATACTTGAGAACACTAGCTACAGTGTATATTTAGAACTGCCACCTGCAGGCCTAAAGGAGAAGTTGCAACAGTGGTTTGGGGTGCACTGCCTACTTGCGTTAGCTTGGGAGTGACTCATTGGCACTCTCCAAGATGGGCAGCAGTAGATAACCTAAATTGAGACTGCAAACACTCTGATGGGCAGCTGGGACCTCATTGCCAAGCAAACAAAAACACCTTGATGTTAAAAGCACTTTGAAAAAGGAAATAGAGGAAACATTTTCAGACCTAGCTCCTTTTCCCTTTTTAAGCATGCTCAATAATGGCTAAAGGAAAATCTTTTTTTCCCTTTCAATACAAAAATTATTCCTCCATCAATACCCATTCCCCCTTCCCCAGTAGCTCACATCTCCTGCCACACTCAAGCCTTCTCCAGTGGCACCCTTTCCTTTCTTCCTGCACCCCCTGCTATACAGAGTAGCTTTCCTTTTGTTGCCTCTCCTCTCTTCCACAGAGCATAAAATACTACACACACAAACAAGAGTGGAGAGCACTGCTCCATGCCACCACTCCTTTACTTTATGCCTCCAAGTCTCTTGCCCTTCTCCATTCCTCTCCCCTGGCCTCCATATCCCCTCTTGAACCTCTACGCTCCATAGCCCCCACTGGTCTTCTGTTCCTCCATATGGTCCCTGGCCTCCACTGATTTATCCACAAGTTGGTCCGCTTTGTTTTTGTATGAAGATTATTGGCTTTGCAAACCATCACTTCAAGAGGTTCTTCTTTGTAACCATATGCTCTGGTAAAAACATTAACATACCGAAACCATGAATGTATGAAACCAATCAGAGTTGTTTATGGTCTCTCAGGTACAGGCCTTATATAATCACTGCAAGGCTTTGGAAACTTTGTATCCAGCTTACACAGACTTGGTTTAGCAACAGTAATATAGTGACATACTTATATGGTATCCAGAGTTCCTTCCAGCAAACCCCTCGAGACTCTGCCATCTTAACCTTTTCTTGCAGGCAACGTTCAGTGAATCCAAGTTCCCCAGACACATCTATCCGCAGTGTCCAGTCCCTGTCCCTGGACACTTCTTAGAGATTACCAAGAGACAGAATACAGACCAGCCCATTGGTTCAGCTGAGGATGCCCCCCTGACTTTAGTACAACAGCACTGAGATAAACTTATTCTTGTTTTATTAATCAATTCATTAATAAAGATCATAGATTTAAGTGATACTAAGCACGAGAAAAGAGACGGGTAACGTTAAAAACAAAATAAAAGAGGCTTTCTGGTGCCTAATACTTTAGCAAGCTTCAATCTTTGCCTAAGCATCTTTTTCGCTTACATCAAGCTATCAGCAGCCTCAGACAAGAGAATCCACAGCTCAGAGTCAGAGGGTTCTGAGTCCTTTCTCCTCTAAGGGATGGAAAACAAAGGAGTACCCTTTTATAGTCCAGAAGAGTTTTGAAATGTATCTTTTGAAAAGCGAACCCAGAAAAAGTTCCCTTCCCCTGCTGCTGCTTTTTTGAAGTGCAGGCCAAGCTCCTTCTTCGTTCTCTGGTCAGTTTGCTTTCTCCATTGGCTTGATCACTTTGTTTACCTTAGAAGCAAATGTACTTTCATTGTCTTTGTTTGTAATCAGAGCCAGTGTTAGCCCACTGGGGACCCTGAGCAGGAATATTCCCTCCCCCCAATGCTAAAACAGGCAAGTTCTTATAATAAGCAAATAGGGGGCCCCCTTGAGCTGCTCGGAGCCCTAAGTAATTGTTTAGTCTGCTTATGCCTAGCACTGGCTCTGCATGTAATCAAGACATGTTGTTTTCTCATTCATCTGTTAGGCTGATGACAGGTAAATCCACATTTCTTTGTCTAGGGCAGGCTTGTTTATCAACATTTTAAGAACATATTTCCAGCACACCTACCTAACTTTTTACACTACCTGTACACGCATCACTTGTAAGGCTAAGATTTTGGCACAGGTATTTTTATTAAAAGTCACAGATAGGACGCAGGCAATAAACAATAAATCGCAGTAATCCCAGCCCTGCTGCCCATGGCAGAAACCCATAGCCCCAGCCCCACCCCCCGGGGTCTGAATTATTGGAAATTACAGGAAGTCACAGAGGTCTCATAAAATCAAGGAATCCATGACAGATTTGTAGCTTTAATCACACAATATTCATGATCAATGTGTCACCTATTTTCATGTGATACCTTACAACAGTGGTTTTCAAACTTTTTTCCTGGTGACCCAGTTGAAGAAAATTGTTGATGCCCATGACCCAACAGAGCTGGGGATGAGTGGTTTTGGGTGTGGGAGGGACTCAGGGTTGGGGCAGAGGGTTAAGGTGCGGGAAGGGGTCAGGGCTCTGGGCTGGGGGTGCAGGCTCTGGGGTCTGACCAGGGATGAGGGGTTTGGGGTACAGGAGGGAGCTCTGGGTTTGGGGGGGGCTCTGGGCTGGGGCAGGAGGTTGGGGTGTGGGAGGGGGTCAGGACTCTGGGCTAGGGATGCAGGCTCTGGGGTGGGGCTGGGGATGAGGGGTCTGGGGGTGCAGGAGGGGGCTCAAGGTTTGGGGTGGCTCAGACCTGGGCCAGAGGGTTGGGAAACAGAGTTGGGGTACGCGCTTACCTTGGGCGGCTCCCAGTCAGCGGGGGTGCTAAGGCAGGCTTCCTGCCTGTCCTGGTACCACGGACTGCGCTGCGCCCCGGAAGCGGCCAGCAGCAGGTCTGGCTCCTAGGTGGAGATATGCAAGTGGCTCCGCGTGGCTTTCACCTGCAGACACCGCCCCCCCTCAACTCCCATTGGCTGGTTCTGGGCCAATGGGAGTGCGGAGCCAGTGCTAGTGGCAGGGTGGAGCCCTGTGGACCCCCGCCTAGGAGCCGGACTTGCTGCTGGCTGCTTCCGAGGTGCAGCGCGGTGTCAGAACAGATAGGGACTAGCCTGCCTTAGCCGGGCAGCACTGCCAGTGGGATTTTTAACAGCTCGGTCGGCGGTGCTGATCGGAGCTGCCGCAACCCAGTGCCTTACATTCCGTGACCCTGTACTGGGTCACAACCCACAGTTTGAAAACCATTGTCTTACAAGACACTGTTTGGCTAAATAGTCTGACAACAGTGAGTTGGGTGCATCCTTTGCCAGTTGGCATAAAGGGGCTTGTAGGGTCCCAGTGGCTAGTCTAAAAAATAAAATAAAAGTAAGTGCAGTTGCTGGTACTGGAAGCTGTGTGCAACTGTGAGGAGAGAATGCTGAGCCAGCCTATTTGCAGGTGTAGGTGGCTTCTGGTCAGGAAAGAGGGATAGGTAGATGGCAAGAAAAGGCCTTGGGCTGAGGGAATTGTGGGAAGGCATTGGAAAATTAGCAATGCTCAGCTGTAATGTTGCAGCACTATCCTGCATCTAGTCTATAGATAGATAGTGGCTCTCAAAGGAAGCTCAGTCGAAGTCTGCCCTATTCCCCCAGCCAACACAAGATGGGTTTTTGTGTGTGGATGAGTGTTGACTTAAGGGGAACACTCGAGCTATATCTCATGTTAACTTGCTAGTGATGACAAGCCCTAAAATCTTTATCTGCATGCCCCATCTCCATCTCCCATGTGAAAGGCAGAGATCTGGTTAACCCCTTGTGCTCTGGGGCTTGTGGAGTGACTTTCTACATTGTCAAGGTGGCTCAACAAAACAGTCTTGCATTCCTTTGTTGGGTGCTAGAACCGGACACCCTGTTACAGTCCCAGACTCGGATACCTTCATGATAGTATGATGCATCAGTACTGAAATCCATTACAATATTCCTCAATATACCAAAAATTGCATCTGATCTAAAGAAAGAGGCACAGCGTCGGTTTATTTCTGCACATACACTTTTGCCTTCTTTTACACCCACAAGGCACTAATGTACTCTGCAACTTTTTTTATATAACACACCAATTTTTTGAGACTTTGTTAAATACAAATTAGTAAATAGAGCTCACATTTTCCGTAAATTTATGCATCTGGATGCTGCCCAATAAACTAGTAGGCATCCATGTATTATTTATATATATACAACTTCTATGTATTGCCTTGAATATATAATTTTAAAAGATTGTGCTCACATTGTTCAAGGCACACCAATGTTCTGCTAATAAACCACGTGTAGTAGCAACAGCTGCTTAAATGTTATTTTTATTAATTGAGCCTTTAAGCAAAAAGCTACAGGTAATAAGTCACTTATTACCTGTCCGAATGATTAAAATTAGGCTGGATTCATCCCTAGTGCAATGTCATTGATTTCATAGTGTTTATAACACAGATTAATTTGGCCCACTGTTTTTAATTAAAATAATTCCTCATTAAACTGATGTACACATTTTAAAAACCCACTTGGGGATGCATATAGCTTTAGGCCTCAGTACTGCAAAAGGGGGCTGCGAGGGTTTAAGGGTCTCTCACACATATCCTTTTGCAGGGTCATGGACTCAAAACTATATGCTTCTGAGGGCTAGTTTATTTCTGTTTTCTGATATGGTAACAGATCAGGAGCCCATTGGAGCTTTAGGGAAATGTCCCAATCATTCAACAATATAATGTGAACGTAAGTGGAGCTTTCTACTGTAGCTTTACTCTTGTCTTTTTGCTGAATCCCAAGATTACTTTCACAACAGTGGCCCATTACACATATCATTGATTTGCAGTGCAGAGTTTGACGGGGATAAATTATCACAGATGCAAAATGATGTATTTGTGTATCTTCTGCTTTAGTGCGCAGCTGTAAGCAGCCACTTCTCTAAGTTTCCATATATCTGGGGTTTCCACTGCTTCTAATTTTCTAATACACCTCTACCTCGATATAACGCAACCCGATATAACAAGAATTCGGATATAACGCGGTAAAGCAGTCCTCCGGGGGGGCGGGGCTGCGCACTCCAGTGGATCAAAGCAAGTTCGATATAACGCAGTTTCACCTATAACGCGGTAAGATTTTTTGGCTCCCGAGGACAGCATTATATAGGAGTAGAGGTGTACTTCTTTTAGATTTTTGAAGTATAGTAATAAAACCTCTGTGGTGGTACAGATTGTGACGGTACACCCCATGCGGCTTCGTGGAAATATGCTTATGAATGTATATATATGACATAACTGGAATATGTTTTATGCTACATATGCCATGTAACATATCGCTCTGTAAAGGTTATGGGCTACTGAATCTATTCATCCTATTTGTATGTCTATGTCATTGTTGTATTCAAAGTTATGAATATTGGCTGTGTACTTGCTTGATTTCTAAGTAGCCTTAGTAAAGCATTTGGTCAGCTCCTTGAGAAAGGAATTTGCAAGTTAAGTGCCCAATCAAGAAACTCTTAAAGGACAATGGATCTTGGAAAGCTCCAATCCACATAAGAAGTCTATCTGAGGATGTTCAGGGTAGCATGTAAACAATGGCTGCTGCCTGTAAAAACTGAGTCATGCATGGGCATGTGACTTGCCAATGTGACTCCAAAACTCCATCTTGGAGCTGGACTTTGCATAGGAGAGAGGAAGGGGTCTCCAACCTCAATAGAAAGTCTATTTAAACCCCTGGGAGACACCTCCATTTTGTCTTCAGCTGGCTCAAGAGAGAGCCTCTCCACCCCCAAGGATACCTGAAAGAAACTGGAACAAAGGACAGTAACTACAGGGGGTGTGAGTGATTGCTGGACTCAGACTAGAAGGAGATTAGTCTGTAAAAGGAAGCTTACTGGAACACCACGGAGGGTGAGATTTTGTCTGTATTCAGTTTTCTTACTGTATTAGACTCAGACTTGCGTGTTTTATTTTATTTTACTTGGTAATTCACTTTGTTCTGTCTGTTACTACTTGGAACCACTTAACTCGTACTCTCTGTATTTAATAAAATCACTTTTTACTTATTAATTAACCCAGAGTATATATTAATACCTGGAGGGGGCAAACAGCTGTGCGTATCGCTCTATCAGTGATATAGAGGGTGAACAATTTATGAGTTTACCCTGTATAAGCTTTATACAGGGTAAAATGGATTTATTTGGGGTTTGGACCCCATTGGGAGTTGAGCATCTGAGTGTTAAAGACAGGAACACTTCTTAAGTTGCTTTCAGTTAAGTCTGCAGCTTTGGGGCACGTGGTTCAGACCCTGGGTCTGTGTTGGAGAAGACTAGTGTATTGGAGTCCCAAGCTGGCAGGGAAAGCAGGGGCAGAAGTAGTCTTGGCACATCAGGTGGCAGTTCCCAAGGGGGTTTCTGTGATCCAACCTGTCACACAGATTATCTGGCGTTCCCTGAAGGGCATGTTCCGCTGGTGTCTTTAGGAAAAGGCCCTGCCAAACCAGCCAATGGTTTGGGATATGGGGGGATTAATTTCCAGTCAGAGCTCAAAGGCAGCTCAGATAGGCACTACCTGCTGGGAATGAATTCAACAATATAAAAGAAAGGTGTTACGCTCAGATTTGATCTACACTACAAACTTTTACTTTCTGAACACAGTTGTTAACAATCACATTAGCTGACCCAGGGCTGAATGTGACTTAGCAGTCAGTGGAGGGTAGAACAAGCCACGTTTAGCATCATGTCTTGTCAGTTAGCCATGCTAAAACCCTTGAGACGGTTTAGCTGACGGTGTTGAACATGGTCTGTCCTGATCTACACTGACCACTAAACTATGGTCAGCCCCTGTTGATTCATAGATTCATAGATTCATAGATTATAGGACTGGAAGGGACCTCGAGAGGTCATCGAGTCCAGTCCCCTGCCCGCATGGCAGGACCAAATACTGTCCAGCTGAGGCCTAACCAGAGCAGAGTAGAGCGGAAGAATGACTTCTCGTGTCTTGCTCACAACACACCTGTTAATGCATCCCAGAATCATGTTTGCTTTTTTTGCAACAGCATCACACTGTTAACTCATATTTAGCTTGTGGTCCACTATAACCCCTAGATCCCTTTCTGCCGTACTCCTTCCTAGACAGTCTTTTCCCATTCTGTATGTGTGAAATTGATTTTTCCTTCCTAAGTGGAGCACTTTGCATTTGTCTTTGTTAAACTTCATCCTGTTTAACTCAGACCATTTCTCCAATTTGTCCAGATCATTTTGAATTATGACCCTGTCCTCCAAAGTAGTTGCAATCCCTCCCAGTTTGGTATCATCCGCAAACTTAATAAGCGTACTTTCTATGCCAATATCTAAGTCGTTGATGAAGATATTGAACAGAGCCGGTCCCAAAACAGACCCCTGCGGTACCCCACTCGTTACGCCTTTCCAGCAGGATTGGGAACCATTAATAACAACTCTCTGAGTACGGTTATCCAGCCAGTTATGCACCCACCTTATAGTAGCCCCATCTAATTTGTATTTGCCTAGTTTATCGATAGCCATGTTCAGTCACAATAACATTTCTAGGCCCTAGAGGGGAGAGTTGTGCTGATCAGAAGCCAGGACAGGGAGGTCTGGGGACTCGTACAAAGCTGACATGCATAGTTTGTTTTGGGATGGTTGTTCTTTTTAATTTAGTGCTTGTAAAACTACATGGAAAGAGTCTAGCTAGGGACTTTGGTGTCAGTTTGGTTAAATGCAGAACCAAATAAATGGTGCAATAAAACCGTGCCTGGAAAGGGTGTTCTTGTGTTTAAAGCTGAGCCTTTGGTGAACTTTTCTCCCTCTGTCATTTTGCCTTTTGCCCTTGGCAGGTGGCATCACCAGGGCCGCCCAGAGGGGGGAGCAAGTAGGGCAATTTGCCCCAGGCCCCGGAGGGGCCCCCATGAGTATGTAGGAGGCTCCCCCCGCCTCCGTCTTCCTCCATCCCCCAGCATCTCAGCTGGTAAGGGGGCGGGGCTGCGAACTGCAACCGAGCGGCGGGAGCTCTGGATGCAGCGTGCTGAGGCTCCAGGAGACGGGGTAAGTGGCATGGTAAGGTTGCAACTTTTTTTTATGGAAGGGGCCCCTGAAATTGCTTTGCCCCAGGCCCCCTGAATCCTCTGGGCGGCCCTGGGCATCACCCTAAATAACTTGCATGATCGATGGAAAGGGCTCAGTGCTCAGGCTTTCTGTCGCAGTAATGTCATTCTCCAGGCTTCCTGTTGGATTGAAATGGTTTATTTATTGATTCATTATTGCACACGTTCCCAGCTATTTTTCACATTTGTTTGCATTTGAAATGCGCTGTGTGGCAAATGTCAGTCTCCAGCTCTGCCTTCTTTGCCAAACAGCAATAATATGAAGTCATCATAGAGTTTAATATTTTTTTTCTTTTTTGGCAGCTTTGTAGACTCTGCTATTCCAGTAGCTGCAGGGAGCTGTGCTTGATCTATTACTGGCACTTCTCAGCTTTAAAATGATGAATGTAAAGACATTTTTGGCTCAGATGAAGTAAATTCTGAATCAGACCTGTTACTGCAGGTGAAAGATATAAATTGGCACAAATGGCTTGATTTTAAAAAGTGGAATTTGTTTCCTTTTACTGAAGCAATCTAATTTCCTGAATGTTAGATGTCTGGGATGAGTCTTGTTTGAACTTCTTATTGCTTGGAGAGCACTGTGGGGTTTCTCCTTTTTTTTAAAAAAGCTTATATCTAAGGTCTGGGTCACAACAGGGTTTCCTTAGTGAGATTTATCACAGCAGGTTGAATCGTGCAACACAAACGTGAAGATTCTTTTAGAACGATAGAAAATGGCCACATAGAATTTGGATTTCTCAAGTTTGCTTTGTGGATTTTTATTAGAACTGCTGGGAATAAAAAAATCTTGTTCTATTACACATACTGCTGTCTAGATAGGACTTCTGTAATGAATAAAATTTTGGACACATGTTATGCAAAGAAATAAAGAATTATTTTTATTCCATTGCTGGACCTATTATGTTGATTTAATGTGATATGCAGGATTAGCTTTACGTACAATTAAATGAATTGTACTGTGTTTCATTCTTTGAATATGATTCCTAGTTTCCTGTTAGAAATAACAGTTCACCACATATATATATATATGTCAGGATTTAACAGCATAATAGGTCATATGTTATACTGTCTGCACCTAATATATTTATTGTCTGTGTATGATGTCTTGAGACAATGGGATGTGGAAGGTGATTTTATTTGGGGTTTTCAGTGTTCCTGCTCTTGGATGCATTTGAGCAATTAGCTATCTGTATTCATTATGCTTTAGTGATTTTGTTAAGGCAACTAGAGCCTTCAGATTGCCACCCCAGTCAGGAACTGGTCAAAGAATTTCTTTCAACACAACCAGCCTCAACCCAGCACACCTGTAAGGCTTGTCAAGCCTGAAGATTGGCAGGTCCTTAAAAGGGAGAATCCCAGCTCAGTGCAGAGGGGCACTCTTGAAGCAGCAAGGCTGTAACTTGGAGCTCCCTGGAAACAGAGGCGGCAGATTGGGGAAACAGCTTGAGCGCCTTGGCTGCCCTGGTGCTCTCAGAAAGAAGACTTTTCTTTTTTTTCCTCTTTGGCTTCCCTAAGGCCTAGGACTCTGCTTTTTGTGTGCTGCAGAAGCATAAAAATTCTTTTGTTTGGACTACTGTAACTCACCCTGAAAAGGGACAGACACCCTGAAGAGCACAGCCGGAGGGCTATGCCCTGGACTGACTCTGAGGCAGGAACAGTGCCTAGCTTCTCCCCAAAGGGGGGCTAGAAAGGGATAGCCTACTACAATTGTGTACTGTGTTTGTGACAGGTTCCCCCTGGGAGGTCACCCAGAACTGGGGTACCACGGAGCCCCCCAACCCACCAGCCTGGATTCCCTTCTACATTGTACTGCTGTAACAAGCTGCCAAGCCCTCCAGGCTTCAGCCTGCACTTTCACCAGCATACATACACACCCAGCTGCAGTACATGCAGACAGGCTTTTTGACCAGCCCCTTCATGGGAAGGCTTCAGCTAGGGCACCTCCCAGTCCCTAAGGCACGCAACCCCTCTGGAGGATAAACCCAAAATTATACCATCTTGTGCTGCATAGGGAACTGTACAGTGTAAGTTCATAAAATTCGCCCTCTCCTTCAATGTGGAGAGGAATATGTGACATCTTTCTGCCCCCGAGTTATGACTCCCACACACTGGTTTAAGATAAAGCAAAAACAAGTTTATTAACTACAAAAGATAGATTTTAAGTGATTATAAGGGATAGCAAACAGTTCAAAGCAGATTATCTAGCAAATAAAAAATACAAACTAAGCTTAATATACTACATAGACTGGATATGAATAGCCGATCCTTACCTGGCCTAAGTGATGATACAAGCAGGCTGCAGATTTTTACAGGGAAAGCTGCACTTGCTTACAACTTGGAAATTCCAGGTGTTCCATTTACAGGCTAAAAATCCCTTTAGCCTGGGTCCAGCACTTCCCCCAATTCAGTCTTTGTTCCTCCGGTGTTTCCAGGAATCTTCTGGGGTGGGGGAGTCAGTAAAAGAATCAAGATGATGTCACTCCCCTGCCTTAGATAGTTTTGCATATGGTGGGAACTCCTTGTTTCAAAGCTTGGTTCCCACGCCAGTCAGTGGAAAAATACTGACATCCCAAGATGGAGTCAGGCACCAGGTGATGTGGTCATATGCCCTATAGCGTCACAGCAGTCATTATGCAGAGGCTGTCTGTAGTGTCCTCCGGAAGGCTCCCCACGTGGAAAATAAGCTTCTCCTAAGGCCTATTGTTCTCTCTAATGGCTCATTACATCTATACAAATTGGAGAAAGTCCAGAGAAGAGCAACAAAAATGATTAAAGGTCTAGAAAACATGACCTCTAAGGAAAGATTGAAAAAATTGGGTTTGTTTAGTCTGGAGAAGAGAAGACAGAAAGGGGACATAACAATTTTCAAGTAAATAAAAGGTTGTTACAAGGAGGAGGGAGAAAAATTGTTCCTCTTAACCTTTGAGCATAGGATAAGAAGCAATGGGCTTAAATTGCAGCAAGTGCAGTTTAGGTTGGACATTAGGAAAAACTTCCTAACTGTTAGAGTGGTTAATCACTGGAATACATTGCCTAGGGAGGTTGTGTAATCTCCATCAGTGGGGATTTTTAAGAGCAGGTTGGACAAATACCTGTCAGGGATTGTCTAGATAATACTTAGTCCTGCCTTGAGTGCAGGGGACTGGACTAGATGACCTCTCAAGGTCCCTTCCAGTTCTATGATTCTATGATTCACTTGACTGGACCCTTCCTAGCCAGCCAGCCAACCTTTTGCCTACTGGGTGTTGCCCAGGAATAGCTACATGTGAAATAGATACATAACTTCAGATACAAAAATGATACATCTATACAAATAGGATAATCATATTCAGCAAATCATAACCTTTCCAATGACCTCTCACATGACATATCTTGCATAAAATACATAATAACTATGTCATAATCATATAATAAGAATATGGGGTGCAGTGTTACTGTCCTCTTTAGCCCTAGTATTCAAAGTAACTCTTGTTTCATCCTTGCTAGTTCAGTTGGATGGCCGGAGGGCCTAATTCTGTGAGGTGCGGAGCTCTCTCTCAACTCCCATTCACTTCAGTACTTTGTAGAAGGTACTCAGCACCTCGTTTGGTCAGGACCTAAGTGTCTAAAGAATCCACTAGCGTCTGTTTCATTCTGTCTCTGTGGGATAGAGTTTCAGTAGCGTACAGAAAGTTGCCCAGTGATATCAGTAATATCAATGGGAGTTGTACTGCTAAATCTCTACTAGTATTACATCTAAAAATGCTATATTCAAATAAAGTTATGAACCGTGAAAAGTTATGCATGCAAAAGTTGGGAAATGCCAGAATTAAGGTTGCCTGTGCAACCTTAAATTGTCCACATTGTGCATATGCATTATGATAATACTCATACTGTTTGTTCTGCAGGGTCCTGCCTCATTCAGTGCACAGGGTATATGGTGCTCAGTACCCTAGTGTCTTAGCCTCACAAACATTATTTATCTTCACAACACCTCTGTGAGATAGCAGAGTAGTATTACCATTTTATAGACAAGGAATTGAGGCACCAGGTCACTAAGAGCAAAATCGCCATTCATTTTCAATACCTCTGTAATTGCACCCCAGCTTGAGACATCTAGCATCTGATTGTTCAGACTTCCAACTTTTAGAGCAAAGGAGGTGGAAGTCCTGCTCAACCATCTCCCGCACTACGCTCCCCTGATTTTTTTTCCCCTGAACACCATCCATCCTGTGCACTGAGTGAAGCAGAGGTCCTGAGGAAATAATTGTATGAGATCATAAAATTAAAAATTGTTTGCTTGTGCAACCTTAAATCTACTGTTTCATAAAGTTGTAGTACCTAATTTGCAACCTAAATATTTTAACATCGTTTTTTAATGTAGTTTCTAGTTTGGTTATTTGTTAAGAAAAAAGGCAAAATCAAATTCAGTAGGTGCAACAGTAATATTCCTCCCTCCACCATCACACATTGTCACTAAATCTTGAACACTAAATCTTCAGCACAGTACCACTTGAGATAAAGAACTACTTTTGTTACTGGGCAGCAGAGGCAGGCTGTATTATCTATGGATCAGCCACTAGAAGAGGATGCATAACACACTGAATTGGTGGGTTGCATATATAGGACTAGCCAGGGCCGGCTCTAGCTTTTTTGCTGCCCCAAGCAGCAAAAAAAAGCGCAGCCCCCCGAGGCCCCCCACCGAGCGCCGCGCCGCCCCCCGCCGAGCGCCGCCAGAACCCCCCCGAGTGCCGAGCCCCGTGCTGCCCCCCCACCTGCCGAGCTCCGCGCCGCCGGAACCCCCCCGAGCGCCGAGTCCCGTGCTGCCCCCCCCCGCCGAGCTCCGCGCCGCCGGAGCCTGCCGAGCGCCGCCGGAACCCCTCCCCCCCGGAGCGCTGCCCCCGCGCCGCCCCGCCGCCGAGCGCCAGGCTCCCGGAGCCCGCCCCCCCCGCCCCGCCGAGCGCCGCTGGAGTGCCCCCCCCCGCCCGCGGAATGCCGCGCCGCGGTCCCCCCGCCGCCCCTTACCAGGTGCCGCCCCAAGCATGTGCTTGGGTGCCTGGTGCCTGGAGCCGGCCCTGGGACTAGCTACATTTTGCAGACAGCATAACCAAGGAGGACAAACGTGAGACCAACTGCTTTTGAGACAGAGTGTGGTTAAGTCTTCAGTGTGCTGTATTAGAAATCTGGGCTCTATGTTCAGCTTGTGTAACATGTGGGGCCTTGATTGATGATAACGGTTAGTAAGGGCACAGAATTATTAACATCAGCTAGTAGAACTGTGTCTAGAATGCACAGTCTCCTGGTTCCCAGGGCAGTACATCTTATGTTAGTTTGAACGTTCCCAGGAAAGCTCAGATGTGGATTGGTATCTCCCAAAGTCCATTGTCAGTTAAGTGTTTCTTGATTGGGCACTTACTGAGAATAGTCCTTTCTCAAGAAGCTGGCCAAATGCTTCACTGAGGCTACTTAGAATCAAACACATTGAGATACAAGTACATAGCCAATATTCATAACTTCAAATACAAAAATGATACAACATACAGACAGAATAATCATAACCAGCAAACTACAACCTTTCCATAGACATCCCACTTGTCCTCCTCTGTACAAGACCTGGTGTAACCATAGGACCCTGGTTGCAACAATGGCCTATACGGTCACAATTCATGTCAATAACGTAACAGTAATATCTTTTAGTGGACCAACAGAAGTTTATTGGACAGACGTTGGGTCCACTAAAAGATATTACCTCACCCACCTTGTCTCTCTATCCTGGGACCGATACAGCTACAGCTATACTGCATGTAACAATTTCTTTGTCATCTTCTCAGTCTAGTAATTGTGGACTGATGCTGATTTATAATCCAGTCTTTTACTTTCTATTTCCGCCTTTCCATTTTTATCTGTTTGCTTCTATCAGTTAGGACAGCTTCTAATAAACTGTCTCTCTTTACTGCAATACCAGTGCTATCTGTTTCTATATCAATCTCAGAACTAATTATCAAGAATTCTTTTAAACCCACAATTACTCATTTAGTCAAGTGATTTAATATACTGGCTAGCTCATCTTTGTTTCCTGGGTTTCCAATCAGATTTTCTCTGCTAGTTTACCATGATTGCACTGCTGCTGACTGTGTTTGCTGTACATAGCAAAACCCTATAACTTTAGACAATAGATTTGCCCCAAATGTTAAATAGAGGAAAGAAAATTCAGAGCAAAAATTTCAGTATCATTCACCTGGAACATGGAAAGTCCTAGCCCCAGAGTGTCATCTCAGCTACACTGGCGTGAAACTGGAGTAACATCTTATACTTTATTGGAATTACTCTGCATTTACACCCGTATGCTGAAATGAGAATTTGGCCTCTAGACATGAGCTAAATTCATCCTTCAAACTCCGTCAACTTCTGGTAAGCCACACTAGAAATTAATTTGATCCTACATTTTAAACATGATTTAAAATGTAATTTTACTCTGTTAAAATTGCATTTATATCATTACATATACATTAAGTTCTTTCTGAAAACAAGATCTGCCCACCTTAACAAGTCACCATGGGGCTGATTGTACTTGGTGCAGGACTGTAGGGAGTAAAAGGCAGGCATGTGAGGAGGAAGAGGCAATAGTGGCGTGAAGCCACCATTGCACTCCCTCTCTTCTGGGCTTTCTCAGGGGCCTGCTGAGTATAAGGTAGAGCAGAGGTTCTCAACCTTTTTCTTTCTGAGGCCCCCCCAAAGTGCTATAAAAACTCCATGGCCCACCTGTGCCACAACAACTGGTTTTCTGCACATAAAAGCCAGGGCTGGCGTTAGGGGGTAGCAAGCAGGACAACTGCCTGGGTCCCCATGCCACTGGGGCCCCTGCAAAGCTACTTTGCTCAGGCTTTGGCTTCAGCCCCAGGTGGCAGGGTTCAGGGCCCAGGCTTCAACCCCATGCAGTAGGGCTTCAGCTTTCTATCCTGGGTCCCAGTGAGTCTAATGCTGACCATGCTTGAAGGACCCCTGAAACTTGCTCACGGCCTCCCAGGGGTCCCGGACCCCTGGTTGAGAACCACTGAGGTAGAGCAGGCTCAGAGCTTCCGTAACTTACTCTGCTTCCCATAGACGAGCGGTTCTCAAACTTTAGGAACCCAAGGACCCCCATTTTGATTTAAAAATTTTCCGCAGACTCCCAAGCGCCCTGCTCAGCCCCAGGCCATGCCCCCATTCCACCCCTTCCTCCAAGGCCCACTCCATCTGTTCCCGCCCCTGTTCCAACCCATCCCTCCTCTTCCCTGCCTCTTTCAGCCCCCTCCCCTGAGCATGCCCCTGAGCATGCCCCATCCCTGCTCCGCCCCCTCCCTCCCAGCACTTTCTGCATGCCAGGCAACAGCTGTTCCGCAGCGTGCAGGAGGCACTGGGAGGGAGGGGGAGAAGTTGATCAGAGGGGCTGGCAGCCTTGGACATGATTCCACCCTCTTCCCCTAGCGCACTCTGTCCCCACTCCTCCTCCTCTCTCCCAGCGCCTCCTGCATGCTGCTGAACAGCTGTTCCCTGGCATGCAGGAGGTGCTGGGAGGGGGAGGAGTTGATCAGTGGACCCCCTGGAGTACTCTCGCAGACCCCAGTTTGAGAAACGCTGGCAAAGACTATTGGGAGTGCAGAATAACTAAAGACCACAGCACTGTGGCCACACTACCTCCTTCTCATCCCTGGTGGGCCACTTACATTGAGGGCTCTGGAATAGGAGCCCCTTCCTTCAAGGGGTATTCCCTAGGCAACATTTCTGCTCTCATTTCCTGTCAGAGCTCTATGCTTAATGGAGAATCACCCCCTATGTAGTCCATTGTAAAATAACGAAACCCATACCATGTGTATGTGTTTTATGTTTACACACAGTTTTTGCAGACAGATGGCTAGGTTCTGTTAATTACTGCAGACACAGTTAAATGATATGTTTTACTTAAACTCTCTAACTAAATAAGGGAAAGACAACCACACAATCAAATACTTGGGCAGTGTTACTGAAATACATTTTGTTTCCTAGCAACAATGCAGGGCTTGAGTTAGAGATACAGTCCTGTTGTGTGTGGTGTAAAAAGATAAAACCAAGAGGAAAGAAAATTGCTTTGATTCTTGCTGGAATTTGATGTCCTTATGAATTCTGTACGAACATCTGAAGGCAAAATTTGACCTGTTTTACTTTTTTATTAATAGTTCTAATTCCACTAGATCCCATAAGCCTCAATTCAGAATTGTTTGGGAATTTGGTCTTTACATTTTTATGCTCTGTACTGTACCAGTTTTTAAAATGCATGAAAATCATTTTGCCTTTGCAACAGGCTGCTGTCAAGAACCTGCAATTGCGGAAAGAAAGTGTTGCATAAACATAAATGCAAATGTGAATGAAAAAAATCTCTTTTCACAAACTAACATGTTACCCACCTAGAGAGGAAAAAGACCAGGCAAGATCATTACCATCCCTGGATAGCTAATGAAATAAAACAAAATATAAATAAATGGAGATATACCTATCTCATAGAGCTGGAAGGGACCCTGAAAGGTCATTGAGTCCAGACTCCTGCCTTCACTAGCAGGACCAAGTACTGATTTTGTCCTGATTCCTAAGTGGCCCCCTCAAGGATTGAACTCATAACCCTGGGTTTAGCAGGCCAATGCTCAAACCACTGAGCTATCCTCCCCCCCAAGAAATTAGCAATTATCTGCTCTGGTTACTCAGAGGCTAAATACCCTTTTGTGGTATCTAAGTAAGGCCTTGTCTAGCAGTATGTTTAGCTATGCAGTACAGTGAAAAGCAGGCTGCCTCCACACTGCACTGTGTGTTCACATATGGCAGTGAAAGGCTCTGGTGGGGGGAAGCAGCGGGACACTACACTACTAAAAATAGCAGTGTTGATGTGCGTAGACATATAGAGAGCCACGTAGGGTACGTACCGTAAGGTTCTGGCATGTCTTTACTCTACTCACCTAAGCAGTGCCTCCCTGTCTACACTGCTCTTTATATCCAGGCCAGGGGGGCGTGCATGTATGTAGTCTAAACACCACCATTAAATGCAGAAATAGACAAAAAGAGAAATTCTAGACTCCCTGGGTTATCAAATTACAAGGGTTCAATAATTGTTTTTCTACAGAATTCATTGTGAGCACATTGTGAGCATTGTTATCAATTTAAAAGAAACACGACCAAGTATCCTCATAACCTTATAACTCTTACTGAGGATGCTTGTCAGTGGGAGTTTTGATTGAGTGACTATAGTGGGAGCTTTGGGCACCAAGAATCTTCTACAACACAGTATGAAGGAGTCTCCTGGAAAGTGGATTGGGAGGCTGCAGGGAGAGGACAAGCAGTGTACGCCAGCATTCATTCACAAAAGTGCCTGCACTCCCTCCTAGGCTGTGGTGCTAGACAGAGTCAGGGAACACTTGCTCTATGCACTATGTTCCCCTCTTAGAGTACCATCGTTTACAAAGCAGTATGATCAGAAGTTATTGCTGTGGTGATCAACTTTCCCTCTGAAGCTTTGATACTCCACAGAAGGTTCTGAGCACTGGGTAGTTTCCAGGGCCTGCCATGCTATCAGTGACTGAGCGCGAAAGAGATGCAAAGCGGGCTGAAATCCACAGGCCTTTTTCCTGCTCGTCTCCTGGATCCTCAGGCTTCATGTGATCTTCAGCCCATGCCCCCTTTCAGATCTACAATTACCCCAGGCTCCACATCTCAAGAAGGACAATACAGCAGAATGGAGGGGACCCACATCTCTAATTAATAATTTGCATTACTGTAGTCAGGGCCGGCTCCAGGCACCAGCTTGGCAAGCAGGGGCGGCAGGTCCAGCTATTCAGCGGCAATTCAGTGGATGGTCCCTCACGCCCGCCTGGAGCGAAGGACCTCCCGCCCGGAGCGAAGGAACTTCCCGCCGAAGTACCACTGCAGATCGCGGTTGCGGCTTTTTTTTTTTTTTTGGCTGCTTGGGGTGGCCAAAACCCTGGAGCCGGCCCTGACTGTAGTGCCTAGTAGGTCCTTTCTTTTCACCCCTTTTTTCACACAGTGCGGGATATCAGCCTAACTGAATAAATAACCAACACCACATTTAAGATTAAATTTCAACCATCAGTAATAGAGTGCAGTCACTGTTGCTGAGTTAATACTGCTTGTATTCTTGCATTTGAAGTCACTATAGTATGTTATTTCATTTCAAATCTCACAAGCTTTTTTTTTTTTTTTTTTTTTAAATGGCTTTTTTCCTTATTCTGGGCAGCAACTTAATCAGGATGATAGGCAGTCTGCAGAGGTGTCCTAGCTAAAAGGATTTAACTGTCTCAAATTTCAGTTTTACATTTCTCCTCGTTGTTATAACTACGATGTATTCTTCTTTTTATAACTGGGCACATTTCCATTTTTTTATCCTTCCTCCATGAATACTCCTTGAATGTGATCTCACAAGAATGAAATACAAAATTTAAATGACACTTCCTTACATGAAACTTCCCTTACCCAATAACTGTATTCCCTTAGCACCCTCATAATGGAATGAAATGGACTTCTTCAGTATTTTGTAAACCCCTGAGTTATACACCCAGCTCACATGACTTATGGAGAACTATTCTCCAGCTCAAGTCAATTCTCTGTATGTCTTAGGAAATACTTGGAAGCTTGGGGGACTGGACTCCAAAAGCTCAGATCTACCCTCTTTTCCCAGTGACTCACTTGTAAAATCAGTTTCTACATTTGAATATCCAGCTTCTACTATGTACTAGACTTCTGGTTTGTTGTGAGATTGCATAGATTGCAAGTAAGGGAAAGAGATCCCATAAAGAGAAGTGATGCTCAACTTTTACCTGATTCTCACTTTGCAGAAGAGTAAGTTAAGATAAAAGCAACACTTGAAGAAAAGAAGTCTATGTATTTGCATTTCTTCATTTTGGTTGTGGATGCTGCACAGTACCATGAAGTCAATCTGGAAGGCAATTTTTAGTCAGTGCAATCAGTCTGTCAACAGGGGTCACTGACTACATAAGAATACAGTACTCTGGATGTTCAACTGACTTCTAGAATTACATCACCAAAAAGCTGTTTGCACAGAACTAAAAAGTTATTTATGCTGTGAATCAGCAGAATAACATTTACCTAATAGCATTCTTGTAGGAAGGCCTCCACCTACAGCAATAGTTTTCTGTATTTATGTGAGATCACAGTGAACAACTAGGTTACACAGTATATACAGAAAAGTATTTCAAATGCAAGGATTGAGACACCATCCCTTTGAAAATAATTGTAACTTTAGTTGTCTTGATTGTGGAGTCTCGTGTTCCTTTCATGGCTTCCAACAAAAACAAATAGAAGTAAATAGAATAGAACACCTTCATTTGGGGCTTTCCTACGAACTCTATCCCACATACATACAAAGTACAAAGTTAAATAAAATAATAGTTGAGGAAGATTAGTGTGCAGGCAAGTTTAAGTCATATCACTTTAATTATACCAGTATAACTATAGCAGTACCAGCCCCAGGGCCGGCTCCAGGCACCAGTCACCCAAGCACATGCTTGGGGCGGCACCTGGTAAGGGGTGGCGGGGGTAGCGCGGCGCAGCATTCCGCGGCGGCGCGGCGCTTGGCAGGGGCGGGCTCCGGCGGCGCGGCGCTCGGCGGGGGGACGGCGCGGGCGCGGCACTGGAGGGGGGTTCCGGTGGCGCTCGGCAGGGGGCGGGGGCGGGCTCCGGCGGCGCAGCGCTCAGCAGGGGGGGCAGCGCGGGGCTCGGTGCTCGGGGGGGGTTCCAGTGGCGCTTGGCGCAGGGGGGGGGGCGGACTCCGGCGCGCGGCACGCGGCGGGGCGGGCGGCGCTCTGGGGGGGGGGTTCCGGCGGCGCTCGGCGGGGGGGCGGCGCGGCGCTCAGCTGGCGACGCGGCGCTTGGCTGGGGGACTCGGGGGGCGGCGCTTTTTTTTGCTGCTTGGGGCAGCAAAAAAGTTAGAGCCGGCCCTGACCATCCCCCTAGTGTTGATACAATTATATCTGTATAACTTATTCTTGTTTGGAAAGGGGAATAAGCTATAAAAATGCTTATATCGGTGTCACACTGTCTGGAGTGGCTCACAACCGTGAGTGCCTAGCTGAGGACAACGTCAAAAACAGTGTGCGGAGATATAGGAAGAAGGGGGCACACATCAGGGCCCAAATGGGGCTCTGAGTGATCACTACTTCCCACCACCCAAAACAGATGTAATGAGGTTAAGTGGTGTCCGTATAAAGAAATTAAAACTACTGATTATTCCTCAAGACAGGCTTTTCATGACTTACAGCTATAAATGCAACACAGAAGACAAGCACAAGTACAAGTAAACTTTTACTACTATTTTTAATACTGCAGCATTAATATAATCTGAGATCAAATTATCCCGACACTACCATTTTGAATAGTATAGTGTCAGTATAACTTGAGATCAAATCAGGTCAGCAGCCCAGACTTCTTTACTCTGTTACCTTATTCTGCATGCAACCGGACTATTTTATTTTAAAACCTTACCCTACTGAGAATATGTTACCTTTTAGTCGACCTCTCTTTGCACTGGCCAGATACAGATAGTCTGTGTGTTTCAGGTTTCCTCAGTTCAGGGGGTGTGGGTCAGACCAATCAAAGAGAATAACCTCTTAGACCAAGACACACACACACATGCCCACCTGAGGCTCTACACATTTAATCTCATCTGCCCGCCGTGTTTTGAACCAGGTCAACCAATCAGGTTAGGCCAATTCTTTAATATGGTTAGCGTTGTTTCTTTGGCTGTATAATTTATGTTTACTTATTTTCTTGCAGCCAATTGTCGTTTTAGTTTTATAAGTTATGCACAAGGAGATAACTTGTGTCCATATAGCCCATTGTCTCAACAGTGGTTTGTCTAATAGCCAAATGTTCTAAATATGGTCAATGTGGGCTAGACAAGCTGTGCCCGGGGGGAGGGGGGGTTTACAAAACTTATCTAACTTTATAGGAGTTAGCATAATGTGGTAACTGGTAGCAGAGCATTTTGACCACAAGTCTGTTTCCTTTTGCAAAGCTTGCTTCTTAAAGCTAATTCTACAAGGTTTGCTTTGTGAAGCTTCCGGAAGTTTTAGGCCTAATACTGACAATACTATTGTTCTTTTTAAGCTTGACAACACTCTTGTTCAAATTAATCACACAGGGCAGACACCCCGAACTGATGGTGTATTCTACAATTAGATTTCACCAAGCCAGTAACAAAGGTGAACTCCTGGATTACTATAACAGCCTTACCATGGAGTCACAAACAGTCCCCTTGGACTCTCCAGTCTATCTTGCCACCCAAACAAACTGGACTTAATGATAAATTGTCACTTGCACCAAAAATCACACCACATTCAGGTTGCTTCCAGCCCCAAGAGACCAGTCACTTAGCCCCAGATCAGTTGGTTCTCTGAATCTTACACCAAAGACAATGCCTGGAGCCCAGTGGTGAGCTGGAGCCGGTTCGCGCGAACTGGTTGTTAAATTCAGAAGCCAGTTTAGAACCGGTTGTTAAAGGAGTGGGCAAACTCCGGTCCGCGGGCCACATCTGGCCCGTGGGACTGTCCTGCCCAGCCCGTCTGAGCTACTGGCTGGGGAGGCTCCCCCGGCCCCTCCCCCCCTCTCGCAGAGCCTTAGCGTGCCGCGCCGCTGGCGCCAGCGCTGTGGACCGCTCCTAGGGTGACCAGATCACCAAAGACAAATATCGGGACGCGGGGGGGGTGTGACGTGGGGGGGGGGGCGTGGCGGGGGGCGGGGCCAAAAAAAAAAAAAACCCTTCCTCCACAAGCGCTGGAGGGAGGCCCAGGAGACTCAGGGGAA
This sequence comes from Malaclemys terrapin pileata, assembly GCF_027887155.1. Taxonomy (NCBI): domain Eukaryota; kingdom Metazoa; phylum Chordata; order Testudines; family Emydidae; genus Malaclemys; species Malaclemys terrapin. The sequence goes on along the minus strand of NC_071507.1, from coordinate 177,613,601 downwards.
GTGCGGGGCCGGGGTGAGTGAGAGTCCGGCCTGGCCCCGAGCAGGCAGGACTCAGTCGGGCGGTAGGGCGAGGAGGGGGGTGGCCCGCGGGGCCAGGCGGCGGCTGTTGTTCTCCCCCCCGGGCAGCGGGACACGGGAGCAGCCGCTGCTGCAGCTCCCACTGCCGCGGGGGAGGAAGCGGCCATGGCGCTCCGCGGCTGCGGCGCCCCCGAACCCCCCGAGCCGGGGCCTGCTGCGGGGACCCAGCAGCGCGCACGCTGGGCCCAGCCCCTGGCCAGTCGCGTCTGGGCTGCTGCCCAGCTGGTGCTATCCCGCGGCGGCCCCGGGGCGGGGGCAGCAGGCCCCAGCGCCCCCGTCCCGCTCGGGTCCCGCAGGGGAACGAACGGGGCTGGGCTGCCGATGCCTCCGCCCCGGGGCCGCCGCGGGATAGCACCACCTGGGCAGCAGCCCAGACGCGACTGGCCAGGGACTGGGCCCAGCGTACGCGCTGCTGGGTCCCCGCAGCAGGCCCCGGCTCGGGGGGTTCGGAGGCGCCGCAGCCGCGGAGCGCCATGGCCGCTTCCTCCCCCGCGGCAGTGGGAGCTGCAGCAGCGGCTGCTCCCGAGTCCCGCTGCCCGGGGGGGGAGAACAGCCGCCGCCTGGCCCCGCGGGCCGCCCCCCTCCTCGCCCTACCGCCCGACTGCGTCCTGCCTGCTCGGGGCCAGGCCGGACTCTTACTCACCCCGGCCCCGCGCTTCCCCTGAGTCTCCCGGGCCTCCCTCCAGCGCTTGTGGAGGGGGGAGGAATGGTGAGCCCGGGGAAGAGGCGGGGATTCGGGGAGGGAGCCAATCGGGGGAGGAGGGGGCGGAGTCGGGGCGGGGGGGGGGGTGCGAGCACTTCCGGGCTCTAGGCTCCGGGGCATTTCCTTGTTTGTCCGGTTGTCCCGACCGCATGTCGGTCGGGACGCGGGACAAACAAGGAAATATCGGGACGGTCCCGATAAAATCGGGACGTCTGGTCACCCTAACCGCTCCCGGGCAGCTCTGCAGCTCCTGCCGCTTTGAGCGGCATGGTAAGGGGGTGGGGCTGCGAGCTCCAGCGGGCCGCGCGGCATCCATATATGCTGCCCTGAGCAACATGGTAAGGGGGCCAGGCCTGGGAGAAGGGGTTGGATAAGGGGCAGGGAGCGGTTGGAGGGGGCGGAGGTTCTGGGGTGGTGGTCAGGGGATGGGGAACGGGGGGATTGGGTAGGTGTGGGAGTTCCGGGGGACTGTCGGGGTGGGTGGTGGATGGGGTCGGGGCTGTCAGGGGACAGGGAGCGGGGCGAGTTGGGCAGGGGGTAGGGTTCTGCGGGGCAGTTAGGGGGTGATCAGTGGACAAGGAGCAGGGGGGAGTTGATGCGTTGCGGGTTCTGAGGGGGGCAGTTGGGGGCAGGACATGGATGGGGGGCAGGCTGTTTTGGGAGGCACAGCCTTCCCTACCCGGCCTCCGATACACTTTTGCAACCCCAGGGCCGGCTTTAGGAAGTGCGGGGCCCAATTCGAACAGTTTCGACAGGGTCCTGGCAGGGATGACTAAAAAAAACCACGTAAAAAAACACGTGGGGCTTGTACTCACCAGGCAGCGCTCTGAGTCTTCAGCGGCACTTCGGCAGCGGGTCCTTCACTCGCTCCGGGTCTTTGGCGGCACTGAAGGACCCACCACCAAAGTGCCGCCGAAGACCTGGTAGGGAACCAGTTGTTAGGATTTTGGCAGCGCATCACTACCGTAGCCAATCCTGTAATAAACTATCTATCTAAAGGTTTATTAACTAAGAAAAAGAAATAAGAGTTATTTACAGGTTAAAGCAAGCAAACATATAGACACCAATGAGTTACCATCTAAAGCCTAAGGGTGACTGAGTTGTAGTGATCTGTCAATTCAAAGTGTCTTTCAGGGCAGACCCAGGAGGCTACCCCTAGGGATCTCTGGCTTCAGTTTAGAATCTCTGGCCCTTCAGAGTTCGAACAGCCAAAAGATGCAGTTTCTTCTTGTCTGGGGTTTTTATTCCCTTGCCTGGGAGTTCAAGATGATGGGATGAGTTCACTTGCAGGTCTCCTCTTCATGGGTGGTGGGTGAGCAACCAACAAAGTCCTTTTGTCCTCTGATGTTCCACAATGGTTTGTCTGGTGTTTATGGGCCTTCTTTTGTTGGACAAGAGAACACTTCTTATGGTGAACTAGTATTTCACATTTGATATTGTTTCTCTCCTTACTGTGGGGGTTTACAGTTTCAGAGCAAATGCTTAAATATTACCATATAACATGGTGTCAAGTATCAGAGGGGTAGCCGTGTTAATCTGGATCTGTAAAAAGCAAGAGAGAGTCCTGTGGCACCTTTAAGACTAACAGATGTATTGGAGCATAAGCTTTCGTGGGTGAATACCCACTTCGTCGGACATCTGATGAAGTGGGTATTCACCCTCGAAAGCTTATGCTCCAATACATTTGTTAGTCTTAAAGGTGCCACAGGACTCTCTCTTGCTTTTTACATATAACATGGGATATAGATTAATGGGAGATTAATGCATGCAGCAACATACAAGCATTTCATAGAGTCTAAATACAAAATACATTCTTATAAGATCAATTCCTATTTTGAGCAAAACTAACATACAAGTGACCTGATCTGGTCTCCAGCTATGAGTTTGTCAGTTCTTAGCTAATGCCTGTAGCCTGGGCAAGAGCTGGACTGCCAGCATCACAACTGGTATAGCTGTGCCACAATAGGGGTTGTACCAATATTTCAGTAAAATAAAATCACACCTCTAGCCAAAATAGTTATACCAGTACAAAAGAGTAGTACCAGTAGAGCAGGCCTGAGGGCTTGCTTACATGACTCCACACTCTGGACTGTGGGGGTGTGATTTGTAGAATGCAACACACTGGTGTGCTCTAATTCCCCGATGTGGACCCTGTTGGTGCCCACTAAATGTTCCTGAGTGTGCACTGATGTAGGCAAACTGTCATAGGCAAGGGAGTCAAGATACATATTCAAGTGGGTTTTGAAAACAGATGGCGAGATGATGAAGTAGGAAGATTATAGAGAGTTGATCAGGAGAAGGTTCTAGCACCAGCAGTGGTCAGATTGTCTAAAGGGGTAGAAGAGCCTGGGCACAAGAATGGAGATTGAGAAAAGAGGCCAGATACTGCTCTCAGTTACACAGAGGGTTGTCTACACAGGGATGCTCTGGAAAATTAATCCAAATTAATTTGTACATTGGATTAGCTAAACCTCATTAAATCCCTGAGTGGGTGCTGATATCCAGAATTAAAGTGGCCTTAATTTGGTTTATTTTAATTCCCTTTGGAAGTGAATTAAACTAAACTGAGGCTATTTTAATTCTGAGTGAAAGACTTCCTTTAAAAAGTGGAAGTCAAATCCTACCAAGGTAAATAGAAAGGAGCATAAACACTGCCAGATTAAGTGTAAAAATGTAATAAGAAAAGCCAAAGAGGAGTTTGAAGAACGGCTAGCCAAAAACTCAAAAGGTAATAACAAAAAGTTTTTTAAGTACATCAGAAGCAGGAAGCCTGCTAAACAACCAGTGGGGCCTCTTGATGATCGAAATACAAAAGGAGTGCTTAAAGACGATAAAGTCATTGCGGAGAAACTAAACGAATTCTTTGCTTCGCTCTTCACGGCTGAGGATGTTAGTGAGATTCCCAAACCTGAGCTGGCTTTTGTAGGTGACAAATCTGAGGAACTGTCACAGATTGAAGTGTCACTAGAGGAGTGTCAAGGCTCCTTCCCCACTTTGAACTTTAGGGTACAAATGTGGGGGCCTGCATGAAAACTTCTAAGCTTAACTACCAGCTTAGATCTGGTCCACTGCCACCACTCCCAAAGCTAATTCCCTTCCCTGGGTAGCCTTGAGAGATTCTTCACCAATTCCCTGGTGAATACAGATCCAAACCCCTTGGATCTTAAAACAAGGAGACATTAACCATCCCCCCTCCTTCCTCCCACCAACTCCTGGTGGATCAAGATCCAACCCCCTTGGATCTAAAAACAAGGAAAAATCAATCAGGTTCTTAAAGAGAAGGCTTTTAATTAAAGAAAAAGGTAAAAATCATCTCTGTAAAATCAGGATGGAAAATAACTTTACAGGGTAATCAAATTTAAAGAGCTCAGAGGACCCCCTCTAGCCTTAGGTTCAAAGTACAGCAAACAGAGATAAACACTCTAGCAAAAGGTACCTTTACAAGTTGAGAAAACAAAGAGAAACTAACACGCCTTGCCTGGCTGTTTACTTACAAGTTTGAAATATGAGAGACTTGTTCAGAAATATTTGGAGAGCATGGATTGATGTCTGGTCCCACTTAGTCCCAAGAGTGAACAACTTCTCAAACAAAGAGCACAAACAAAAGCCTTCCCTTCCCCCCCCCCCCCCCAAGATTTGAAAGTATCTTGTCCCCTTATTGGTCCTTTGGGTCAGATGTCAGCCAGGTTACCTGAGCTTCTTAACCCTTTACAGGTAAAAGGATTTTGGAGTCTCTGGCCAGGAGGGATTTTATAGTACTGTACACAGGAGAGCTGTTACCTTTCCCTTTATAGTTATGACAAGGAGGTTTTGGAATTAATTGATAAATTTAACATTAACAAGTCACCACGACCAGATGGCATTCACCCAAGAGTTCTGAAAGAACTCAAATGTGAAATTGTGGAACTATTAACTAGGGTTTGTAACCTGTCCTTTAAATCGGCTTCTGTACCCAATGACTGGAAGTTAGCTAATGTAACGCCAATATTTAAAAAGGGCTCTAGAGGTTGTCCCGGCAATTACAGACCGGTAAGTCTAACATCGGTACTGGGCAAATTAGTCGAAACAATAGTAAAGAATAAAATTGTCAGACACATAGAAGAACATAAATTGTTGGGCAAAAGTCAACATGGTTTCTCTAAAGAGAAATCGTGTCTTACTAATCTATTAGAGTTCTTTGAAGGGGTCAACAAACATGTGGACAAGGGGGATCCAGTGGACATAGTGTACTTAGATTTCCAGAAAGCCTTTGACAAGGTCCCTCACTAAAGGCTCTTACGTAAATTAAGTTGTCATGGGATAAAAGGGAAGGTCCTTTCATGGATTGAGAACTTGTTAAAAGACAGGGAACAAAGGGTAGGAATTAATGGTAAATTCTCAGAATGGAGAGGGGTAAGTAGTGGTGTTCCCCAAGGGTCAGTCCTAGGACCGATCCTATTCAACTTATTCATAAATGATCTGGAGAAAGGGGTAAAAAGTGAGGTGGCAAAGTTTGCAGATGATACTAAACTGCTCAAGATAGTTAAGACCAAAGCAGACTGTGAAGAACTTCAAAAAGATCTCACAAAATTAAGTGATTCGGCAACAAAATGGCAAATGAAATTTAATGTGGATAAATGTAAAGGAATGCACATTGGAAAAAATAACTCCAACTATACATACAATATGATGGGGGCTAATTTAGCTACAGCAAATCAGGAAAAAGATCTTGGCGTCATCATGGATAGTTCTCTGAAGATGTCCACGCAGTGTGCAGAGGCGGTCAAAAAAGCAAACAGGATGTTAGGAATCATTAAAAAGGGGATAGAGAATAAGACAGAGAATATATTATTGCCCTTATATAAATCGATGGTACGCCCACATCTTGAATACTGCGTATGAATGTGGTTTCCTCATCTCAAAAAAGATATACTGGCACTAGAAAAGGTTCAGAGAAGGGCAACTAAAATGATTAGGGGTTTGGAAAGGGTCTCATATGAGGAGAGATTAAAGAGCTAGGACTTTTCAGCTTGGAAAAGAAGAGACTGAGGGGGGATATGATAGAGCTATATAAAATTATGAGTGATGTGGAGAAAGTAGATAAGGAAAAGTTATTTACTTATTTCCATAATACAAGACTAGGGGTCACCAAATGAAATTAATAGGCAGCAGGTTTAAAACAAATAAAAGGAAGTTCTTCACACAGCGCACAGTCAACTTGTGGAACTCCTTACCTGAGGAGGTTGTGAAGGCTAGGACTCTAACAGCATTTAAAAGAGAACTGGATAAATTCATGGAGGCTAAGTCCGTTAATGGCTATTAGCCAGGATGGGTAAGGAATGGTGTCCCTAGACTCTATTTGTCAGAGGGTGGAGATGGATGGCAGGAGAGAGATCACTTGATCATTACCTGTTAGGTTCACTCCCTCTGGGGCACCTGGCATTGGCCACTGTCGGTAGACAGGATACTGGGCTAGATGGACCTTTGGTCTGACCCAGTACGGCCGTTCTTATGTTCTAAGGTGTTCACACAGGTATTGAATGCAGTTTAACTAACCCATTGCAGATTCACACCTTTTAGTTAATCTGGATGGATTTTCCTGGATGTCTCAGTGTAGACAAGGCCTGAGATAAATTACTGAACCAAAGACACCACCATGTATTGCGTGAAATGCTGACAATATAACCCATGATTTTACAATCCAGATCCGTTTGGGCCATTTAGAACAAAGCTGGGCAAAAATATTGGTAAATGTAGAAATATTTATGTCTGCAATATAGAACAATCTTTCACTGGCAGGGAGATGGACTACATAACATAAGTCTCTTCCACTATCTCTAACTTCTGTGATTCTATGTTGCATTAAAACATAACAGAATTACCTTTTATTTTAATTCCTCGTATTATATGCTCATAGAGGTCTTCTATATTCCTAAGGGCCATTTACGCTCAGCTCTTACATTGTGTTTATATTTTCAGAGTGCTGCTCAAATCTTAACTAATTAATACTCAAAGCATCCCCGTGGGACAGGTAATGATTATCCCAGTTTTACAGTGTGGAAAACAGAGTCACAGAAAGGTTAAGTGACTTGCTTGAGGCCACACAGACACAGCCAAATCAGCAGTCAAGCTGCATTTAAAGTTCAGGAATCCCCGACTCTCAGTCCTTTGTCCATTCTTTCAGAATATATTATTGTGTTGTCAAATACCACCTATCTGGAGTTTATGGTCCCTGAGAGCCTCCTGCATGAGCAGCATGAAGTCATCCTCTTTCTGAGGGTGGAATAGGAAAGAGGTGGGATATGGAGGATACACACGCACCCCCGACAAAAAAACTCAGAGGCCCTGATTCTAATTTACAATCTGCTCTGGAAGTGTAAAAGGATCTTAAGATGCATGTAAATGTAGTTAACACCAAGCAGTGAATAAATGTAAATGAGAATCAGTCCCTATATATGTTGTTTTGTTTTCTACCCCGTTTTCTAAAGTCCCCACAACTGCCATCCTGTCCTGCTTGGCTTTGTGTTGGTAATAATTGTTCACTGACATGGTACATCAAAGGAGTTGCTCACTTGCACAATGTGGCAAATGTGACAAATAGAATTCTCTTAAAATATTAAAGATATGAAGCTTTTGTTTCCAATGGCTGCTTAAAATGGTAAATGAGCATCATTAAATATATATTTCAAAAAGGTGAAGTTGCTTTGAATATTTCTTGTCAAATGTTTGACAGAATGTTTTGCTATATTGATTCTCACTATAGTTTATATTTAAATAATAAAAAAATAAATGAACCGTTTGTTCTATAACTTCTTTAACAAATCTTTCCAAAAGTCAGCATTTAGAGCCTTCTTTGATATGTGCATATTAATGAAATGTGTTCACTTTGCCCAAGAACATGAAAAAGTAATTCCTTTATTAAGTGTTTTCATTTGCATGTTTAATGCAAGTATGGGAATCAGTCAGATATGAATTTAATACATACTTACCCTAGTTGATACTCATTATGTCATATTGTGGCCTATACAACAGTGCTAGAAAAAAGTAATCTTGATGGAACAAGAGTTGAGGGAAGGTAGGTCAAATTGACTTACGAATTTGAGCAAGAAGTAGTTAGGTCAAATGTCTGAGGGAGCCAGTATTTTTTTACTATTATATAAACTATATTTTAATATTTATATCAACATTAACATATTGAATACCAATAAAAACCCATAAATATTCATACACTTAATTTCTGTTAAAATTGCTCATTCCATGTCCCACTAGTGGGCCCAATCCTGTAGTTCTGATGCAGTTAAAACTCCCAGTGAAGTCAATATTGCAGGACCTGTTCCTGCTCCCATTGAAGTCAATAGGAGTTATGCCATTTGTTTCAGTGTATTAAGCTTAGACTTGTGTGTTTTTGCTTTATTTTGCTTGGTGACTTACTTTGTTCTGTCTGTTATTACTTGAAACCACTTAAATCCTACTTGTTATACTTAATAAAATCACTTTTGTTTATTAGTAAACCCAGATTAAGTGATTAATACCTGGGGGAGCAAACAGCTGTGCATATCTCTCTATCAGTGTTATAGAGGGCGGACAATTCATGAGTTTACCCTGTATAAGCTTTATACAGAGTAAACGTATTTATTTGGGGTTTGGATCCCATTGGGATCTGGGTATCTGGGTGCTGGAGACAGGTGACGTGCTGAGTAGTTTTTGGTTGAAGTCTGCAGCTTTGGGGGTGTGGACCAGTCCTGGGTCTGTGTTGCAGCAGGCTAACATGTCTGGCTCAACAGGGCAGGGTTCTGGAGTCCCAAGCTGGCAGGGAAAACGGGCTCAGAGGTAATTCTAGCACGTCAGGTGACAGTCCCAAGGGGGTCTCTGTGACCGAACCCATCACACCGTCTAGCCCAGTATTCTATCTTCCAAAGGTAGTCAGTGCCAGAGGCTTCAGAGGGAGTGAACAGAATAGGGCAAATACTGTTAGTTATTATTGATAGGAACCAATAATGAAAGCCTGGAAAAAAACCTCACTTAAGGGCATAAATAACCCCAAACCCAAGCGCTTTGGAGGACAGGATTAAAATTCAAAATGATCTTGACAAACTGGAGAAATGGTCTGAATTAAATAGGATGAAATTCAATAATGACAAATGCAAAGTACTAATCTTACAAAAGGAATAATCAATTGCACAAATACCAAATGGGAAATGACTGCCTCAGAAGGAGTACTGCAGAAAAGGGGGTTATAGTGGATCACAAACAAAATATGAGTCAACAATGTAATACTTTTGCAAAAATAGCTAATATCATTCTGGAATTTATTTGCAGGAGTGTTGTAACCAAGACACAAGAAGTAATTGTTCCTCTCTACTCAGCACTAATAAGGCCTCAGCTAGAGTATTGTGTCCAGTTCTAAGCACCACACTTTGGTAAAGATGTGGACAATTTGGAGACAGTCCAGAGGACAGCAACAAAAATGATTAGAGGTCTAGAAAACATGACCTATGGGGAAAGATTGAAAAAATTGTGTTTGTTTAATGTGGAGAAGAGAAAACTGGGGGGGGGGGGACATGATAACAGTTTTCAAGTACATAAAAGGTTGTTATAAAGAAATTGATAAATTGTTCTACTTAACCACTGAGGACAGGACAAGATGTAATGGGTTTAAATTGCAGCAAGGGACTCTTAGGTTAGACATTAGGAAAAACTTCTAATTATAAGGGTAGTTATCTAGGGAGGATGATGAATCTCCATCACTGGACGTTTTTAAGAACAGATTAGACAAACACCTGTCGGTGATGGTCTAGATAATACTTAGTCCTGGCTCAGTGCATGTGACTAGAGTAGATGACCTATCAAGGTCCCTTCCAGTCCTATATTTCCATGATTCTATATGTAAGCATATCAAAGGATTGCTTTTAATTGCCTTTTGGTGGCTAGCTCCACCCTCATGTACGATTTTTTAAAGGAGGGAGCCCATGAAAATGATGTTCCATGCATAGCTAACCCCTCCCCACCATCTAATTTAAAAAGACAGCCAACCATACAATGTTTTTGACAAACAACACAGTACAACGTCACAATCGGAAAAGAGATTACTGGACAACAAGGGACTAACTGCATATTTTTAAACATTAACAAGCACATTTTTACCAGCCCTTAAAAATCAGAGCACAAAAGAATTCATTATCTTATCATCTTTAACTAAAGAATTATCAGCAACCTCTGTAATAACTAGCATCAGCATTTTTGCAAAATATATTCCACCAACCAGAGGAAGTGACCAAGACCAAGACCAACAATGGGAAACATCCATACTCAACAATCAGCCATGAGATTCAATTTAGGATTTTGGTGATGATATATAATGCCCATGTGGTCCTTGACAGTTCTGTCTTCCTCGATATTACTCCAAATCTGAGGTTGGCTGGGTTATCCTGTGGCTTTATCTGGGCCTTTTTGGTTCAGAGATCCTATATATGTAGCTAGTTCTCTGACTATATCTGCTAAAGTACCCCAGTAACTGTCTTCAGAGGCAAGGTGTAAGGTCTCCTGGTTTGGGGCAATTCATCTTCAGCCATTTAATCCTCACTTCCCCCACAAGCTCTCTTGTTTTTGGGTGTTTTTTTCCTTTGTCCTAAGGATAAGCTGCTTCTCTTTGTGACACTGAGCCCAGCTTCATTTTCATAGAACAGGGTTGGAAGGGACCTCAGGAGGTCATCTAGTCCAACCCCCTGCTTAAAGCAGGGCCAATCCCCAGACAGATTTTTGCTCTAGATCCCTAAATGGCCCCCTCAAGGATTGAACTCACAACCCTGAGTTCAGCAGGCCAATGCTCAAACCACTGAGCTATCCCTGCTTTCATTTAAGCATTCTGAAAAGGTTTTGTACAGCTGCCAGAATCATGGGGATGGGATGGCCTAGGTATGTGAACACACAAATAAATGTTGAGGAAAATGTTAGCACCAGGATTACAAGACCCCTTGAATTAAATTACCCCAGTATTTTCTTCCAACTTTTAGTGAGGTTTTGAATAAACTGAGTGTGCATATAACATGATGAAAACAAATGGGGATGTTTATTTGGACATACACTACTATAAATCGCGTGAATATTCATCTCTGTTCCATAAATCCAAAGTGCTAAACCATGTGTTTCACACTCTGACTTCACTGGGAGCTTTCTTTAAGTAAGCACTAAAGTTCAGATCATAGTGGATCCCAAAACTGAGCAAATGCAGGGCAAAAGCAGCTGTTGCATGAGGAAGGGTAGGAATGGTACAGAAGCAGAATTATCCCCTTAAACCTCATGGAAGCACCTATGTGCCCTTATGGAAGTGTCCTATATAGTTTAACTCTTTAGTAGTGTATAAAAATTAATCTAAAAGTGAGGGAATTTCATAGAGAATTTTTTTCCAAAATGAGCCTGTAGAATTATATCAAGGATATTATTTTGTATTAAATTCTATAAAATGGATCAAAAAACCTACAATAAACCTATTATTTTCTATTGAACTCTATAAGAAAAGGTGCGTGAATCTGCAGTTTCAGGGCCAGAAAGGGGCTCATAGGGCTAGTATTATTGATATAACAGGAGCACATACTCTCTACTAGGTGTCCCTCAGAAGCTTCAGGGATTTTCTACACATGATATAATACCATTAGCTTGCAAAGAGCCTCTTTCTTCATATGAAAAATCCCCAATGAAGGATTTCAGCCAAGCAAAGGCAGGGTTCTTGTGATAACATGGCTCCCGAGCATTCGATGATGTCATGAGGTCCTTCAAGGTGTCAAGTCTGTCTCTCCTCTTCCTTTCTTCTAACCCAGGGGTGGCCAACCTGAGCCTGAGAAGGACCCAGAATTTACCAATGTACATTGCCAGAGAGCCACAGTAATACGTCAGCAGCCCCTGATCAGTCCCCCCGCCCCCACTCCCAGCACCTCCCACCCACCAGCAGCCCCGCCAATCAGCATGTCCCTTCCCTCCCCATCAGCAGTTTTGTGGTGTGCCGGGGGCTCTGGGGGGGGGGGAGGGGAAGGAGCAAGGGCATGGCTCAGGGGAGGGGAAAGGAAGGGGTGGAGTGCGGGCAGGGCCTGTGGCAGAGCCAGGGGTTGAGCAGTGAGCACCCCCCAGCACATTGGAAAGTTGGCGCCTGTAGCTCCACCTCCGGAGTCGGTGCCTATACAAGGAGCCACATATTAACTTCTGAAGAGCCGCATGTGGCTCCAGAACCATAGGTTGGCCACCCCTGTCCTAACCCAACCAGAAACCATTTTACCAGTAACTGGACCTTTTGAGGCTGCCCGTGGCAATCATTTTGCAGGGATTTAACTGCTTTGCCTGGAAGATAACATCTTCCCAATTCATGGTCCCATTCATATTTATCTGAAGTCCTTTGAAGTTGCCTATCCCAGGTGTCTTATCCTTACCATTTCCTCTTTGTTTCTACCCCCTAACAGTCTCCTCTGATTTAATTCCTGGCAATCCTGCAGAATAATATCACACAGGTAAACTGAGGCACGTATTATATTTTTAAAAATACAGCTATTTCCCTCATTCTCTACATCATCACTCAAATCTTCTGTCTTTCTCACATTAGGAGTAAGTCAAGCAATAAATTATATGTTCTAGGCAGAGTGGTTATATATCAACAAATTTTTGGGTCTGGGATTTTAAAATATCTCAGCCTCATTATAAAAGTAGTCAAAAATGCTTGTAATTTCTATACTACCCTATATAGTGCAACTTACCTACTGCTGAGGTTCTGGAATTCTAATAATGGTCCTGTTCCTCTGTGCCTTGGACACTCAGATCCTGATCATTACAATGTAGAGGATACAAATATTGAATGATTTACTGCATACGTTTCTGGACTGAATGCACCTGCCAATGAGTGAGGGAGAGCAAAGTAGCTCAAAAGAGAACTGCGGAACTTCAGCTCTCCTGTCTTTTGATACTCTTCAAAAAACACTTCAGACTAATGTAGATATCTGATTGGGTCTTGACTTTTTTGCCTAAGTAAATATTTTTTGGGAAACCACAAAAGTAAAGCAAAATACCAAACTTTTCCAAAATTAAAAACCATAACTTAAAATATTGCATAACAATATAACTTGGGTATAATGAATGTGAAAGTGCTTGAAATGTAACTCCATTTAAACTGAGTTGCAGGTCATCATATGACATTGAAAAGGTTAGCATTACCCCAAGATTTACAACATGGTCTCATATTTGAGATCAATGCTACAAGGGATTAATGATCTCCATATACAGACAAATGTCTATTTTGTGGCGGGGGGGAGGGTATTTGTATTGTAGATTTCCTAAAATTTTATTAATTTGCAAGAATAAATTCAATGTAAGAACTAATCAATTTAACATTTTAATTATTTGCAATTAATAGCCTATACCAGTTCTCTGGGTTTCTAGCTCACATTGGTAAAGTGATAACATGATCATATCATGAATTATTATTTATCTATATAGCAGCCAAGTAATCAGAGTACATATAATCTGACTGATCACATGACTAATGAGTGAAAGCACCAAAAAAGTGGAGGAATATGAGAAATATAATAACATAACACTAACAAGTATAGTTCACTTGATAAATACTGTCCAGACTGTGACCATAAGACCATATCATGAAATGGCTGCATCTAAACAGTGTTTTTCCCCTCCAGAAACTAAGACTGAAGCAATGTCTGAATCTGAGAAGTGTTAATTTGTTTTCATTTCAAGACTCAAATATTCAGCATGGGAGACAGATTTTTCATAGTAGGCACTGCACCAGTAACAGATAACTGAGACTCCTGTGGCCCTTGTTTTAGTTTCTGTAGAGGGCGATAGGATTATTAGTTACAACAGCTGCATAACACAACTGATTATATGCCAAGTCCATTTCAGGCCCTTGACTCAAGGAACCATTTATTGTACAGAACAGAACACAGAACTAACAAATAACAAAAAACAAAGCCATTCTCCTGACCAGCACAGGCTGCAGCCCGCAGGGGTCTTTCCTCTTGCCTCACTCAGCCCTCAGAAAGACGGGGGGGGGACGACATCCTTCCCTTACATCCCCCGCTGAGTCATGTGACAGGCAGGTTGCCCATCACCCTTTCCTGGCTGTTTTACCCTGTCACAGGATACGAGGAGCCATTTCTCACATGGACACACACACATACTTGTATCCCTGTGCAGAGGACAGTGTTGATTCTTACACTCCTAATGCACAAAAGCTGGTGGACTCTATTGTCTGCAGCAACACTAGCCCACATTCCACGGATAGGGAGTGGTGGGGTGAGGGCAAGAACTTGCCTCTTCTCTCCTCTGTGCTGGCCAGTGGACTAGGGAGGGGCATTGCACAATGCACTGTATTGCAGGCTGTCATAGATTATCAGTAAGGCCCTACCAAATTCACAGTCCATTTTTGTCAATTTCATGGATTTTAAAAATCGTAAATTTCATGTTTTCAGCTATTTAAATCTGAAATTTCAATGTGTTGTACGTGTAGGGATTCTGATCCAAAAAGGAGTTGTGAGGAGGGGAGGAGTTGCAAGGTTATTGTAGAGAGGGTTGCAGTACTGCTATCCTTACTTCTGCACTGCAGCTGGTGGCGCTGCTGCCTTCAGAGCTGGGCAGCTGGAGAGCGGTGGCTGCTGGCTGGGAGCCTAGCTCTGAAGACAGAGCCGCCACCAGAGCAGCGCAGAAGTAAGGATGGCCTGGTATAGTATTAGCAGCTTTATTTCTGCACTGCTGCCTGCTGAGCTGGGCCCTCAGTCAGCAGCTGCCACTCTCTGGCCACCCAGCTCTGAAGGCAGCAGCGCAGAAATGAGGGTGGCATGCTAAGTTCCCTCTAAGCTGCATGGCCGCAGGGCCACACAGCAGCCTATTAAGCGCTGTGCAAGTGCACAGGGCTGTGGTGGGGAGAGATTCCTCTCCCGCAGCCACGGACCCAACCCAGCCCAGCCACGGACCTGCCGCGGCCGGGGGAGAGGTGCCTATCCTGCAGCCCCAGCCCCGAAGCTGCCACAGTGGGGAGCGGTGCCCCTCCCCTGGAGGCCAGGTGCTGCTGCGGGGAGAGAGAGCTGGGGGAAGTCCTCTCCCCATCGCAGCTCTGGGGCAGCCTGCACCCCAAATCCCTCATCCCTGGCCCCACCCCAGAGCCTGCACCCCCAGCTGGAGCCTTCACCCCCCACACACACTCCAACCCTCTGCCCCAGCCCTGAGCCCCCTCTCACACTCTAAACCCCTCGACCCCACCTGAGCCACATGAATTTTGTTACATGCATCAATATGGAGGTGATGTGTCAGACATCACCTCCATATCGGTGCACATAACAAAATTCATTCCACACATGGGTGGGAAAATTTAGAGGGAACACTGGTGGCATGGTATGGTATTGCCACCCTTACTTCTGTGCTGCTGCGAGCAGGGCGCTGCCTTCAGAGCTGAGCACCCGGCCAACAGCTGCTGCTCTCCAGTTGCCCAGCTCTGAAGGCAGTGCAGAAGTAAGGGTGGCAATACCGTGACCCCCCCCCCCCCACTACCCCCCAAAATAACCTTACGACCCTCCTGAAAATTCCTTTTGGGTCAGGACCCCCAATTTGGGAAGCGCTGATTTCCCCCATGAAGTCTATATAGTATAGAGTAAAAGCACACAAAAGACCAGATTTCACGGTCTGTGATGTGTTTTTCATGGCCATGAATTTGGTAGGGTCCTAATTATCAGACACCACTGCTGTGTATGTTCCACAAGGTTTGTGCATATCAGACATAAGGCTCCATTTTAGATCTTAAAGTTCAGTGGAACTATATGTAATACTAACAGATATCCAGGGCTGTATCACACAATAGCTCAAGAGGCACATTCCATTCACACGTCAAATCCCTGCTTCGGCAAGTATAGGAGACAAAGATGGCCTGTGTTTTAAAAGATGGCTTCCGTTTGTGTGTGCATGAATACACACATCTATGTATACAATATTTATGCACTAACACCTTTGTACATTCTGTCATGCGCAACGGGTATTGCATAGGAATAGTCTTATCACCTGCATGCCTGTGTTAATACACAGAAAGTGTAACCCAGGTGTCTGTGTGCTGAGGTCAAACTTGCTTATGGGTATACAAGTAGAGGTCGTTTGAGGCCTCACTTAAAACCAGGCCAACTATTGGACCAAATTTGGTTGAGGTAATTTTGGATACATGGTTCTGTGTTGAGGCATGCCATAAAGGTTATTAGCGCATCAGTAGAGTTTATAGTTATATCCATATGGCCCGACAGCAGCCAGTACAGTATATATTGTGCATCAAGATTGTTGCCTGAGATATAAAAGATAAAACGACACTAACAAATCCAGAACTTAAAGATGAAAAGAGAAACAGAAACAAGATGAAAATATTCGTTCTCACCCTATTCTGCTCCCTCAAATGCTTTTCAAAATATTTTATTTTCTGCTTCTTGTTGTTTTGGATTGGGTTAGTTTGGGATTTTTTTTTCAAATTAAATTAAAAATCATGAATATTGGGTCCTCACTTCGCTCTTTTGTTTTTTCCCTGGAAGACTATGGCACGGTCCTTCGTGTACTCGAATGGTGATATTGCATGAGGTTATAAGCTGAGCTGCAATTCTCTCTCTTCCTAACTGCTGTCAAGAACTTAGCATCCCATTCTGCTTCAGCTGGGAGGATGGAGAGCAGCAGTTCATGCCCTATCACTAGTCAGATCATTCCAAGTTGTTGTCGTGGTCTTCCAGCAAAACAGGAAAGTGAGATATTATATGGATCTCAAATATAAAAAAGAAAAGAGGAAAACTTTGTCCCCCTCCCAGAAACAAGAAGGGTAAGACATTTGTGTGAGACTGTCTTTCAGTTCACTTGAAGTCACCATTGGGTGTAGTGTTGTGCAAGGGGAAAACCTTTTCCCTGACATGAGTGGTAGAGGAAAGCTCTTCTGAGTGACTAAGGGGAAAGCATTACAGAGAGGATGGTGCATATTCATTTTTTATAGACTCTCTTTATATCAGCGAGATGGTAAAGCACTAGAAAGAGTTACCTAGGGAGGTGGTGCAATCTCCTTCCTTAGAGGTTTTTAAGGTCAGGCTTGACAAAGCCCTGGCTGGGATGATTTAGTTGGAGATTGGTCCTGGTTTGAGCAGGGGGTTGGACTAGATGACCTCCTGAGGTCCCTTCCAATCAGATTCTATGATTCTATGATGTCCACTCTTCAGTTACTGTGACTGATCTTGCCTTATCTGTGCTATTTTTCATTCTGTGTATAGCTGTCTGCCTTCAACAGTCTGTCACCCACAGTGCCTCATTACTATTGTCTGACTGAGATAGTGGGACAAAAATGTAGGCTGCATTTATTATTTGAAGACAGAAAACTTTAGAGCGGTAGGAGAATTCACAGTAGGTATTTGTTGACCTTTAGGTCCTAGTAGCCTTTCATCAGCCTTGCTGAGATGGCAAGAGTATTTGATTATTCATAGTGGATTTCTGTGTCTCTCTCCATTTTAGACATTGTAGAGATGTGTCAAAGTAGTCACTTGCACAGAGGTATGCAACAACTTGAAAGTCTATAAAATACCTTAAGAAAGGCAAATCATCTTCAGAGCACAGATATTTCCCTCACCAGCTCAAACTAAATAGCTCCCTGGTATGAATAAGATGAGCAGGATTTGTCTCTCTATTGAAATATAATTGAAAATGTACAAAGCACTTTACAAACCCCACAGAAATGCAGTGTTCCTTCTCCAAAGAATCCTTAATCTAACTCATGTACCCCGAATAATTGTTTAAGCCCAAGAAGTTACAGTCTGAGGTATCATCTCTGAATAAATAAACATGGGAAAGTTTGGTGAAAGAAGTGGTTTTAAGGCATGATTTGAAGGAGGAGACTCTGGGCCTGATTCTTAGATCTGGCCAAGCTATGTGTGGCACAGGACCTGAAGGGGTCAGGACCAGGAGGGAGGAAAGGTTGTGTTTTTTTTTTTTTTTGCCAATTTTGTAATTTCCCAGTTCTGAAGCCAGCTGAGAGACAGTTCCGCACTCTGCACAATTTAAAGCATCCTCAGCATGTCTAACTTATTCCTACCTGCGTATGGCACCATTCCATCAGCTGAGAATAGAAGTTTCGGACATGCTTCCTTTCTCCCTGACCACACTTCTTGTGGCTTATGCAAGGAGAATTTCCATTTGGCAAAATCTGCCAGGTTTCTGGCCTCTCCATACCAGCAGATCAGATCCACTGAGATAGTCCACTGGCCAAACCCCAATATAGAGGAGGTATATAAGATGGCATCTATCATTCCTTCTCACCCCACCATCCTAGTCACCAGGTTTGTGGGGGGTACATGTAGTGTTGCCTTTTATACAACAAACTTATTATGAGTGAACTACATGGACTTGGTGGAGTCCAAATAACTGTGTTTACTAACTATATACAACATGCAAGACCTAGCTACATATACACACTGCTACTCTGGTATGGTTCTGGTGGCTTCTGAAACAAAGAACGCAGTGCATTCCACTACAGGGCTTTTAACCTATTTAAAGGGATGCTGTAATTTACAGTTTCTGTAAACTATGGTGAGGGCTGAGGATTGTGTTCCTTGTGGCACTCTGAATACGCAGCCTGGTTAATAAGAGGAAAGGATGGTGGAATAGGAGACAAAGTAGATAGAAGATTAAATCATTTTTACTTGTTTTTATTTTTGCACTGCTGCAGCTGGTGCTGCATTTATGTTCTTATTTTCACTTTGAACAGCGGAGGCCAGGAAGCCCAATTCTCATGTGACTTAATTCCGTCTTTTTTTTTTTTAAGTATGTTTCTTTGTTATTCCCAAGGTAAGAACATTTGACAGTAGGTGAGTTTGTCTATTTACAGCCAGGACTGGAGTTTCTATGGTGAAACCTGCCAACATGAGTTTCCTTTGCAAAGCAGAGCATATCCTTTACTGGCAAAAACCTCTTACTGTATTTGCAGTGAGGAAGTGTCATTGTCCCAGATCCAGTATGTTTGGGAAGGGTTTTGTATCCTTAAAGAAATATTTTTAACCAGAAAGGGAGTATTTATACTGTCCAATGAGAATATGTCACTGTATTTTTTTTCTAATCGCCTTAACAGCTTCTGAGGATGTTATTCAAGGTATTGGGTCAAGTTTATCCTGACTGATTTTCCTGGAGTTACACCAAGGATGGATACATTGTATAATGTTTAATACAAAAGGAATGTTATAGGTGCAGTATTTTCTGAAAGTTTCCAATATCCTTTTATTATACATACAGCATCATAGGACTGGACCAGGAAGCTGGTGTCTGTTCTGATTGTAGGAACTCTATTACTGGTGATAATGCACACAAATAGAAAAACACAAGCTATCATAGACTCATAGACTTCAAGGTCAGAAGGCACCATTGTGATCGTCTAGTCAGATACTAGGTTTGCAATAAGAACAACCACCTTGCTTTAAACTGAATATATTTGATCAGGAATCAATAAGAGACAACAAACACGGAACATGACACTCTTACATGTAGTGTATTACTTCACTTTAAAGGCCTGATTCTGATCTCACACTATGGATTAGGAGTATGTGATTAAAGTCAATATAGTTGCATCAGTGTAAAATTGGTGGGGGATCAGAGTCAAACCCAAAATGCAGCAGGTGTTTGTCTATTAGTAACTAAAAAGGTTATGAAGGTTTTTTCCATTGGGCTTGGTTATTTCATCATCTGGCAGTTTGCTGATGCCAGGTTCTATAAGGCTCTGATTCAGCAAGGAATTCAAACACAGGCCTAACTTTAAGCACAGAAATGGTCTCATTGAGGTTAATATGGCTGACATGCTTAAAATTAGGCACATGCTTAAGTGCTCTGCTGAACTGTGGCCTAGGATATTATAATAGCCATTTATAACTTTCTTGGCTTGGTTACCTTGACGCCTCCCTCCGGGATTGAAGTGACTATGATTGATATACGAAAGCTTATGCTCAAATAAATTCGTTAGTCTCTAAGGTGCCACAAGTACTCCTGTTCTTTTTGCGGATACAGACTAACACGGCTGCTACTCTGAAACCTATGATTGATATGTTTTACGTAATTAACAGTAGCTAATAGCTACTTTTTCCCCCCTTCACCGAGCAGCTTTGACGCTGCCATGAAGGAATGAGAATTTTATGACTCATCCACTAATTATTAATTTGTTTATACATTTGTGCTCTTATTTTCAAAGTGAGCTGAGTGCCATTGAAGGCAAGGTATTCAGCATCTTTGAAAATCAGACCACTGATACATAAGCACAGACATGACAACATGCTAAAGATATGACAGACTTATATAATCTACACAGGCGAAGAGGCAAGGACAGATCTGTCTCCTGCAAGTGAAGTTACAATATATTCTGTACATATGTGTATAGGCATGCATCTGTACCTGGTGCAAAACCCATTCTCGCCAAATTCTGGGAAAGTTCAGATTTGAATCTGAACTTCCAAGCTCATGCCTATCTTTATAACAGATTAAACCCATAACACCAGATCCAAACCACCACCTCAGATTCGGATTCAAACTTTGAGGCCTGCTGTTATTTCCCATATACACAGTATTATGTGAGGATATGTGCTAGTGTCATGGTTTCATTGGCATGAGTTTGGCATAACCACATCACTCACAGAGGGCTAAAGAATGAGCTGAAATCTTTTCATTAGTTTCACATACAAGTTTGTATCCCTGGCCTGTGAGAAATGGTCTAGTGGAATAAAAGGCCTGGGACTGAAAGTTACTAACTCCTGAGTTCTAAATCCTCCTCCACCACTGACTTTCTGTCTGGCCTAAGGTAAGTTGCTTAACATTTCCTCGTCCATAAAATGAGAATAATTATGCTTAGCCCACAGGGGTGTTGAACAGATTAATTAGCTGAAGTTGGTACAGCGCTTTGAAGATGTAAAGCACTGTAAGTGCTAATTATTATTCATGGATATTAGCTCCCAGTTTCTGTGCAGCACTTGTGGCTAAGGCACATCTCCTTTAAACCTCATTTTTGGTGGAACTTTCAGCATTGATCAAGCTTTTTAAGTACATAGAAGATTCTACTTGTTCTGTGACTTCACCGCTGCTTCATTTCAACATTTTCTCTATTGTCCCTTTTCCAAGATGCAACCACATTGTCTTTTGGGCATTTATTGCAAGCTCAAGTCAACTACACCTGGGATGGGACGCTCACCCAGGCCCTGGAAGGGTGAATAAAAGCAAGAGAGGCCAATTAGCCATAGGCTGCAACTGGATTGGAGCTAGGATTCAATGAGATTTAATTGGGGATGACGCTTACCTGGGCAGAAACAGACAGGGCTTCCATAAAGTCAGGGAGCTGGCCACACAGAAGAAGGCTGCAGCAGGGAAGCCTGCAGTCTCACTCCCTGATACAAGGTGGGAGTGTAGGAGCCTGTAATAGGAGAGTAAGCAGCATCCAGGGAAGGAGCAGTGAGGGCTGAGAGAATAGACCTGAACTGCTGGTTCAAAGGCCCCTGGGTTGGAACCAATGTAGAAGGTAGGTCTGGGTTCCCTTGTAAGCCATGGTGGGAGTGGCACCGTCAGCACAGTGGATATGGAGGCTGCCTGAGAAAGGCTCTGGTGAGATCCCGGAAGGGGAGGGTGATTGACTTGGCTGGAGGGCTAAGCCACGAAGCAGAGGCACTGCAGCTCCTGCCAGCAAGAGAGGGGCTGCAGAGCCAGTGACTGAGGCAACCGGCCGAGCGACGGCTGGACAGCGTGTGGACAGTGGTGAGCTAATTCCCCAGATGAGCCACCAGGAGGTGTCACTGAGTGATGAGTAGCACGTTCCTGTTACAACACCACTTTTCCAAAGTAGCAAAGAGTATCCTCATTAATTCAAAGGGGTCTGCCAGTTGTACAATGTGAGCTGCATAAACTAAGGAGATTAACTCTTGATGGATTGACTACATTATGGACTGAGAAAAACCTTATTTGATACCAAAGTGAAAATTTATCAAACCAGTGTACTAACCATATTACTCTGCCTTCTGGAAGCACCTGCATTAAATGACAGACATCAGAAGGCTGGAGGTAGTAGAGATTTAACTTCTTTGAAAGACTTCCAGTCTAAAGTGGAATGATTTTAAGATGAATGAAGATGTTAAAAAGAAGCTATTATTTCACACTGTATACAGTACAGGATGGTGTGCCATCATTCAATATTGTGTTTTTTGGAGAGAAAAGCAAAAGAGGAACATCCCAAGGAAAACTGAGTGTATTTTCAAACATAATTCCTGTCCCATCCAAATAATTACTGCTTGTAAATGCTCTTCTGAAGGCCCTCACACTTAGCTGTGGAGTTATCAGACATCTAGATACAAACAAATGTCAATATATATTTTACTAAGTCTGTTAGTTTCTATCCCATTCAGTACAATTTGCAAAAAAAAAAAAAAATTAATAAGTGTAAATAAACAAAGTGCAAATTAACCCCAGGCCATCATTAACTGGCTGATTTCCTCTGGGTGTTGCAACGGAGTCTCCAGGCCGGGACCAGTCTGTGGACCATTGCTCAGCGTCTGGCACAATGTGCTGCCAGTCCTGCTGCAGTATCAATATTAAATCAGAATCACAAGGCCCTCTCCACCTCCATGCTGTTGCACAAGGACCAAGGGCAACGTGGCCCACATTCTTTCACTGCACTATTTAACTCTTCCATCCAGCCTTTATTCAGATCTCTCCAAGAGAATCACTTCTTCTGGATCTGGGGTGGCCAACCAGTGTCTCTGGAGCCACATGCGGCTCTTCAGAAGTTCATATGTGGCTCCTTGTATAGGCACCGACTCTGGGGCCGGAGCTACAGGCACCAACTTTCCAATGTGCCGGGGGGTGCTCACTGCTCAACCCCTAATTCTGCCACAGGCCCTGTCTCCACTCCGCCCCTTCCCCCCCCCATCCCTGAGCCTGCTATGCCCTTGCTCCTCCCCCTCCGAGCCTCCTGCATGCCATGAAACAGCTGATCGGGACAGGGAGGCGCTGATCGGCGGGGCTGCGGTGGACAGGAGGCACTGGGAACTGATGGGGGGCAGGGGCTGCTGACGTATTACTATGGCTCTTTGGCAATCTACATTGGTAAATTCTGGCTCCTTTTTAGTCTCAGGTGGCCACCCCTGTTCTGGGTGATCAGCAAGTGAGTCAAACATATAATTGTATTTTTTTTTAAACTTATTCCCTCCCCAGAGTATTCCAGGGTGCCCTGTCTACTCCAATTGTTTTTCCTCCAGGGATTGTGTTTTTTTGTGTGTGTCTTAGAGCACCAAGCCTATTGTCAGTACATAAAAACTAACTAAGCCTCTGATGGTTATTTGGTTGCATGGTGACTGATTCCCCCCTGCCCCCATGTTTTCTTCCCCTTGCCAACTGATTTCTTCAGATTGGGAAGCCTCCCTAGAGAAACTATTTTTTTTAACACTTCTCCAATGTGTCTTATTTTCATCCCCTACATTAGCACCCATCTTATCTTGACGACAAGCCAGGGTGATGGAATCAGATAAAATGATTGGTCGGGTGCTCAGAATACATAGGAAGGAGAAATGTGCAATTGGCACTTTCTTTCACCGGAATTTTCTGAAATAATGGGATGCAATTAGCAATCAGAATGCATGTAAGTAGCATAGCCTGTCGGTGAAATAGTGTATTGTGAATAGAATTTGGATTGTGAGAGACGACTAATCCTGCTGAGGACCCTTCATTTCCATCTACTACACTAAAGGCATCAACAGGAGTTGAGGGTTGCTCTGAACCTCATAGGAGGTGCTCATCACCTGGCAGGATCAGTGCCTATACAAGTACTGTAGATGCCTCTTTATTAATTAAAACTGAAACAGGGTAGCTAGCTACTAGCTAATTAAAGACAAATAAGAGCATGGAAGTTCACACACCATTAAAGGGGGGTAAAATTTTCTGCTTAGCTGAGGTTGGTATTCTGTGCATCTTCAATAAGCTTTCCGCTCGATTCAGCTTTCTTCCTCCTGCCTTGCTGTACCAGGTAGTGCACAAACTTAAATGGATTGTAATGTCCAGCCCATAAAGAGGAAGGAACTCCTGCTCCAACAAGTAAACTATTATTCACACTAAAACAAGTTAACAAATCTGAAATATTCCAATTTGCTGAAATATTATAAGCCACAAATACCACACAGGAAGATGTTTGTGATCGACGATCTATGAGCCATATCAGGGATGGGGGGACAGAGGAATACAAGAATGCATTGTTCTTTAAGATGCAGTTTACTAAAACCTACATTTACTCTTACTGTCACTCTTCAATTCATTTTCATTTTAACTCCCTGGGGGGAAAATATGTATATTTCCTGAACGTAATTTTACTTATCAAAGCCAGAAAATTATTCATAAAGTAAAAATATAAATAATTCTAGTATCCCTTTCTTCCTCAGTTGTGGATCTCAACTTCTAAGGGAGTCGCTTTCATGAGATTCACTCTTTCTGGTCATCTCAAGTGGAGGTGGTAACATGAAATAAATAAATCACCATCAAGATCACAGACATAATAGAAGTTAGAGAGAAAAAGACCGAGTACATCATCCAGTCTGCCTCCTTTCCAGTGCAGGATTGTTCCCAAGAGTGTATTTTCTAGTGCTGTCCAGTCCCGTTTTAAATATCCCAAGTGCTGGAACTTCTATTCCTTTCCTTGGGAGATTATTATATAAAAGACGACTCATGTCCCCACTACAGAATTAATCAAGCCCACTGTCCAAAAGTGTCTGATTAAAATATTAATATGTAATTCTGATGAAAATATTTTTCTTTACTGGAGTCACACAGCTAGATTTAATATCTTGCTTAAAAATGTGATTGGTGGGGATGCCCTTCTAAAATATTTTGCTGTTAATTCTCCAGTTTTGGTCAAACCTTAAACAAATTAGTAATGAGTGATCTAAATTCATCCTTAGTCTAACTCTACAGTCTTCAGTACAGGTACCCCCAAAAATGTATTTGGCCCAATTTGCTTCCGGCTTGGTAAAAGGCCTTTAATAAAGAACATAACCCCAACTTACTCCTGTGATAGGCCCTGTCCTATGGCAATGCGTCTGACCAAGGAGGGACGTTCTCTGCTCTAGTATAAAATGTTTCCTACAAGTGGAAACATTTGTTCTTGAAGCCTATTGCTCCTCCCTTTTCTCCAAGCTAAGTAACACCGAGGGGAAAGCACAAGTAGGAGAGCAAGAAATAAAGAACAGGTTTTGGAGGGGAAAGCAAGCAAAGCTCAGAGGGAGCTCTCTGCAGCTCTTCACTTTTATCCTGTTGGCTCGCTAACCATGGGGGAGAGAAGGGTCCCACAGCCCAAGCTGGGTGCTTTGTATTGAATCTGATTTGTGTTCCAGCAACCTTTCCCCCGTGGAATTGAGAACTGGAATAAACAAGCACCAACAATGCAAAATATCATTAGTCACCCTTTAACATAGGGCTGCAAAAAACGACAACCCTAAATTTTAGTCAGCCATACAACACTTGCATTTTTTAATTAACTTTTGATCTGGACTATTGTATTGCAATCTGCTAAAGAGATAGTGTTACCTCAGGGTTATCACTGAGGGATAATCATAAACATAGGGCCAACACCTGAAGTCCTTGCTTAGGCAAAACACTTATTGAAACCAGTGGTAATTTGAACTTAGGAGTTCTCTACACAACAAAGTTATAGCACAAAAATCTGTTTGGACACTTTTATTTCGGTTAAAGAATGGCTTTTTACAGTTTACCTTAAGCCTGTTCCCAATCAACATAAACCAAATGAAAATAAGCTGAAATAGGAGTGTCTACACAGCCTTTTGCACTGGTTTAACTAAATGCATTTAAATTCACATTGAATTTAATCAGGTGAAACTTCCCTGTTGTGTAGATGTGCTCTCAGTCAAGATCTCAGTGATTATTAAAACTGTATAACCACTAGAAGTTAAACTGAAAGGGCCCTTTTGACTGAGAAACAATTATACAAAAGAATAGAAGCATGGGAATTCCCAGTTAAGGGAGAAGCCACGATATCAAATCTCCAGCTCTGTTTAAAATTAATCTGAAACGTATCTTGTTCTCTTGCCTGTACCTGACTTCTCTCTCCCTCTGCTATACATTTACATAGTCCAATACATCATTCTACCTCTGAATACTGTGTAGGGATACAGAGCCCTCATGCTGCAGTCTGTACAAGAGCCAATTTCCCATTGAAATCCAGCCCATTATTTGTATTAAGAAAACATCAAGAGTCCAATCCTGAGAGCTGCTGAGCATTTCTAAGGGACTGAGAAATCTCACTTCAAGGAGCATGGTTGACAGGTGCCATGTCACAAAATCAGGCCTCTGTTGCTTCCCTGATGTGTCTATGCATTGAAGAACACATCATTACTAAAATCTTAATTTCAGCTTTCAGTAATAATGCTCCATTCTGCCTATCAATGAGAGTTGGGCCCATGTATCTGAAGACAGAATTTGGGCCTATAATGTCTCAGTATTTCCTTTGTAGAAGATGATTAGCATTGACCACTCAAGTCATGTGATATGCGAGAAGGACTCTTTATATGTTTTACACTTTAAAAAGCAGCTTCTGCTGAGCATGTGTGGCTGTGAAAGCTCATTTTGATGTCTCGGAGATCTGGGTTTAGACGCAACTTCAGGCCTCTAGTCATCCAGGGTAGCAGAGAACAATCTTCCTCTGTGTGGGTTAAGGATGCTTGAGCTCCATACTGTAGATGGAGCAACAGATCCTATATGTTAGTGATATATTTGCAAGTCTTCCATTCTGTCCTTCCAATATCTCACCTAATCTAGTGGACACCTATTTTTTTTTCTTCCAAAATGCCTCTTTTTATAGCTTCTCATTGAAAAATAGATCTTGGCCTAGATCTTTAATCCATCAGGCTCAAAGTCCATAGCCTTTAAATTCTGGGAATTTTTAATATAAATTTCTGTTACTAGCAAAAATCACAGGGAAGACCTGTCTGTACAGTGCTGCTATGGTGACCTTAATTTTGTTTCCTTTAGCTTATTTGTAGCCCCTGAAGTCTGTATAAACTGAGACAGAATCCCATTTGACTCTCTGATGGAACAATAATTGTTCAATTTCACAGAAATGCATTGATTCAAAATACAGCAGTGTGCAATCTAATTTTAGAGTGCTATTTACATTTTTATAGCACATTCCTACAAGTGATGTACATGGAGTCATTTAAAGTGAATAATATATTCTTAAGTCTTAGGCAAAAGACAAAATTTTGTCTAGTTAGTAGATACTACCTATTAGTTCAAAGCTTAATTATATTCTGAGTCAACTCTGATTTACATTTAAATTACAAATTAGATTTTTCTAGCATTAATTGACAATGCTGCTTAAAAAAATACATATTCTATGTCCATGAATAATAATTCAAAACAGACAGTTCTTGTTGGATTATATGACATCCTGATAGTGCATGTTTAATATTAATATCTCCAGAAAGTTTTCTCCATTAGAATATCTAATGTCTTATACATTAAGACATACATTTTAATCCATCATGTGCCTAACTAAGCACATAAATAATCCAATGGAAGTGAATAGAACTACTTGCATGCTTAAAGTTAGACATGTAAGTAACTTGTTGAATCAGGACCTAAATGATCTTCTCTTCCTGAAGCCTCTAGATTTTCCTTGAAGAACTCCCAACCAACTACCGATGTGACTCAACCCTACATAACTTGTGAGATTTAACAGGATAAGAAGATAAAGTGACCTAATTGTCATAGTTCATAGAAAGTTCCTTGTCATGACAGTCAGGTCACTTTATCTTCTTATCCTGTTAAATCTCACAAGTTATGCAGGGCTGAGTCATATCAGTAGTTGGTTGGAAGTTCTTCAAGCAACAACTAGAGGCTGCGGGAAGAGAAGATCATTCAGGTCCTGATTCAACAAGTTACTTACATGTCTAACTTTAAGCATGCAAGTAGTTCCTTTCACTTCTGTTGGATTATTTATGTGATTAGTTAGGCACATTGCTTAGTAACATTCTGAATCAGGGCTTCAATTGGTGGCACTAAGTCTCAGAATCAATTATTAATTTACATCCCCATGTGTCCTGCAGGAATAAGGTTACTGTAATTTCTACTTTAGTGAGTAATTGCTTTCATAAATCAGTAAAACTAATTTTTAAAAGTTGCTTTTATCTCCACCCCAGCATGGTGATAGTGAGCATTATGCTCTTGGAGACACCTTCCTTTGGATGAGAAGAAGAATGAAGTACTTGCCACCGGTGGCACCTGCCACCTAATGATGTCATGGTACTTCCCACAAGAGTAGATATGTTTTTAAGTCAACTGTCATGCCCCGACCAAATGCCAGTTATGGCACTTACAGTCTGCTTACTTAGAATTCTCCCTACAGTTTCAGTTGTATATGACATTCTTCGCCTTATGCTCACTTGGGTGAGATTCAGAGCTTTTGAAATCAATACAAGTTGAGGGTGGTCACTTCCAACCCTATGTTTCTATGATTCCATTATATGCTAAAAAGAAGAGATACTTTAAGACAATCTGTCTGGATGGCTCATCAAAAGTTCACATGATCTAACACTTAGACTACCTCTAAGAGAGAGAGCGAAATGGGGCTGTGTTTGTGAAACTAAAAGGCAAAATAAAGGGGAGAGATGCAGTCCCCCTCAATCATTCACAAACAGTGGTGGATTGTTGATTCATGAGAAAGAGTAAACTAACAGACTCTGACATGGATGTTCAGAAGTCTTAAATTAACTTTTATTTTTCTAACAAAAGCTTTCTAATAGCATAAGCAATATCTTTTATTTCCGATTTCTTTTGCAGTATGGAGTCTCTTTTTTGAGCAGGGGTTTGCTTTATAAATGTTTTAACTAATTCTCTTTGATAGCATCATATTTAAGGTTATAGCCTTTCATTCCCTGGAGACACAAATGTTTGTAAAAAGAATCCATCCATTATGAACAGAGTTGTCTGTTTTTTTTAAGTGAGCAGACAGGAGAGCATTTGAAACATAGACCCCAGGAAATAGCAAAATTCTTTTTTTCACTCCAGTACAAACTAGGGAGAATAATAATTGTTAGCATTTGTATAGCACTTGACAGAGATTAACTACTTACTCCTCACAATAACCTTATGAGGTAGTTAACTAAGAAACTGAACTGAAGAAGCAAACTGATCTACCCAAAATTATGGAGAAGGTTTCTGGCAGAGCCAGGATTAGAATTTAAGACAGCCTGTCTCCCAACCCTAAGCTCCATCCTCCACACAATGCTGCTTCCATGGAGAGTCAGTCTATGTCATAGGGGCCAATACTGAGCTGACACAGTGTCCAACTGCCTGCATGAGAGATCTCTGATAACCAGGGATCCTAGAAATTCATTTGACATGGGAAAACGTGGAATTTGCGTTTTTACAGAGAATCTTTAGTTTTTATATTTTGTGAAAAAATAAAAACATATATTAACTACATGTTACTGAAATTACCAGTGTCACTTATTCAATGCGCACAACCTCCCACATTGTGATTGATTTTTAAAATGCACTTTAAATTTACATAGCTAGCTATACTTCAATACATTGCTTCCAGTGGATAGAGGTTACTCAATGGCATACAGGGGTTCGTGTTTTAATGCATCTCAAATTTCACTTCAGCCTCCAGATAAGAGTAATTAAAGTTCTGAAAAGATGCTGAAAACTTTAAAAATCCCCCCTAAAGACCGTGTCACTGAGTTTGGCAAGGACAAATTTGACGTTGATGGTGATATGCTATTCTGTACTGTAGGCAGCAAGGCTGTAGATTACGTTCAAAGGCAGACAATTGTAGAACACATGGAAAGCGCTAAATATAAACTGAAAAGAAACGAAAAACAAGAGGCTGAAACAGAAGGACCATCAACGACAGTAAGGAAACAATGCACTGTGACTGGATCATTCTATTCATTTTATTTTATTATAATGATGGCAATGGTAGGCTTTGAACTTGCTTAAAAATTGTAAATATATCAATAAAACATTGTGTTCACCTGATACCTATACATATTGTGGCTAGGAAACTAAAGTTCAGCATTTCATTTTAATTGTGGAAAAATGCTGATGTTTATGTTTTTTTATCAGAGAATTTTGCGGGGGGGTTTATCAAAGAAAACTAGGATCCCTGTTGATAACGACAAGTGCTATTCAATGAAAAATATCTAGTATAGTATTGGAACAGAATGATTCAGACTACAAAACAAGAAAGCAATCATTTTAAAAAGAAAACATCTCACCTGAGTGACATCCTTTGGAAAGCATCCAAGATAAAGCTTTTTGTTGTTGTTGTTGTTGTTGTTGTTCACTGATTGCTGTCATTAGTCTGCCTAGTGAACTTAACCCTCCAGTGTCCGTGGGGACTGCTCACTGGGATGGGCCAGCACACAAGTTCAATGAGTTTTGTGGGAGTAATATTCCTTTTAATGAAAATAGTATTGGTCAATTTAATTATATAATTCAAGAATCAGTGTATCGGACCTCAGCATGTACAGTGCGCTTTGCTACCCGGTTACCCGAGTTCATAAAATCAATTAAAAGAGACAAGGTGAGTGAGGTGATATCTTTTATTGGACCAAGATATTACCTCTGCCTCCGGGTTCTCTAATATTCTGGGACTGACACAGCTATAACTACACTGCACACCATTATTTACGTCAGATATCCACCTTTTTCTTTCTAATAAGCAATCTAGGGAAAAATCATCATTTTTTAACTCTCCCACTTGGTGGAAGCGTTTTGACTTTCAAAAGACCTGATTGTCATTCATATATGCACAGTAACCTGTTTGCAGATGAGGTTCCTTTTGTAGAATCATTTGTTAAGGTCTCTCTTTATTCCCTCTTTTTTTACTAGTTTATTCAAATTAAAAAAATTATGAAAGTGAAGATTAATTTTTGAAAGGACTTTACATAAAGCAGTATCATGTTGCTAGCAGACGAGGCAGTCAATCTGCATTGGACTCATTATGCACGCCTATAATACACATGTGGATTCCTCTGACTCATCTTGCTGCCTTTTTATAATGTAATGAACTAGCTAGGGTGTATGTGCATCACCGCCTTCTATTGGATGGAATCAGGACTGCTCAGTTGTCTGTCTTTAGGCCCTGTAATGCTAACAATTAATGGAAATTTTCCGTTATCACCAGGCATGGGGGGGTGGGGAGGAGGGCTGTGAATTTGGAGAAGAAAGACCCAGTTCAATTCCTGCTACCAGTGTGAAGTTCTTAATGGTCATGGTTTCAGGCATAACAATAATGGGAAGTCTTGGCAGTCACTAATTAATTGCAACATAGTTGATCAATATAGATGTTCATTGCTTCTTGCCTGAAAATGTGGGGGTGGGGAGTTTCTCTTCTTTTCTCCCCCCTGCATAAATCTAACAGGCAACACTTTAATACATTCTTTTTCAGGTCTGTACTTGCTCTCCCTTTGATTATGCAGCCTATGGTTTATGCAGGGTTAGTGGAAGGGAGTTCGGAATCTGGCCCTCCGCCCCGTCTCGGGGACTGTATGGCAGGCAATTGGAGACTTATGGTATGTCTACATTGCAATCAGAGGTGTGACTGCAGCTCGGGAAAGTATACCTGTGCTAGCTTTAATGTAGTTAGTGCAGCTAGAAATAGCAGTGAACACACAGTGACACAGGTTTCTGCTCTTGCCCTGCCAAGTATACCAGGTGTTGCAGTTCATTTCTGTACAGTAGAAAATTAACCCTGTCTGCCACTTTGACCTGACACAGAGCATTCTACCCCACTCCACCTAAGGGCAGGGAGCAAACCTGTACTCCACAAATCAAAATGAAATGTTTGATCACGGCACTGAAAGTGAGGAACTGCTGAGTTCTAATCCTGGCTTTGCCAAGTGACTTGCTATATGTGTGGTCATGGGCAAGTCACGTGGCCATGGGCTAGTCACCTTCTGCCTCAGTTTCCCCGGTTTGTAAGCTGGGAATGATGGTACTTACTGCTTGCTTGTGTTGTAAGGATCAATTAGATGGGGTCTGAAGTGCCTTCCTGGATCTGGGCACGGACAGTCATCAACACGTGGATCTCCCCGCTTCTGTGTGAAAGTAGGACTCAGCACTATTCCCCATCACCAGACCTCGCAGAGCACTTGCTCCATGGGATGAGATCTGAGCTGAGGCAGGAGGCACAGACAAAGTAGGCTGACTTGACGTGTGGGTACATGGGGAGAGTCCATTGTTTTCCTTCCTCCACATCCCTATTTTTCAAGTAAAGGGATAGGTCCTGCCTCAGGTAGATGATTTCAGCAGACTCTTTAATACCCTTACCCCCAAAAGACCTGGAGGAGGTAGAAAGACCTTGGGATATTCAGCCAAACCAGGTACCCCCAAATTATTAATTACATTATTTTATACACCATGTATACTTTATACATTGCTGCTAGAGTCTTGCTTCTTTAGATGAGGCCCTGGGATGGTGAAATGCTAAGTTAAATATCTGCTTAAGCGCTTTGCTGGATTAGGGTCTTTTGGGAGGGGGGGGCAGTAAATGGATTGACATTAAAACTCTAGCAGAGTCCATCTTAACTCATGACAACCTATCTGCCTCTGTTTTTCAAAGTGTGTGAGTCAAGGGAGGAGAATCTGCCTTTGACATAAATTTCCTGACTTTCATCAAGTTATGGTATACATCTGTCTGATTTCAGTTCTGGGGTTTAGCACAGAACAGGATTCAACTACCTTTATAATCACCAAAATACATCACATTTGACATTATCTCATTTGTTATCTACTCCCTAGCTCACTTAAAGCATATCTCATATCCAATGATCCTTCCATCTCCGTCTTATATTTCTTATCAAAAGTGCTGTAGTGCGCAGACTGAAAAATCACCAAAGCAACTAACCACTTTTGCATGGAGCTAATCTGGCTTTCACTGCCACCTACTCACCACACCTCCCATAACTGCTGCTGTTCATCACCATAGAAACCACCCTCTTTCTGTGGCCTAATCAAGTCTGACCTGATATTTGCTTTATCAGTCTGAACAGTTTATCCTCGGCACCCATGCCACCATCCAAGCATAGAAACATCTGTGTGATACATCTTATGCCAAGACCAACTTACTTTTTTGCGTGTGTGTGGGGGCGAGGGGGAGGTTCAGGGATGACTACTCATTGTAGCAACAAGATGAACCTCTTACTACCACTTGAACAAAAGAATATTTAATGGTATGCAGAGGCTGAAATATATGATTCACATTCAGTCTTAACAGCTTAATCCCCTAGGTGGAAACAATTAATAGAGATGAGAACTCTCAATTACCGTATATTGCTTTTTTCTTATTCTTCTGTAATTTCCTTCAAAGAAAGTTAGTTCCTTGTCCAGGGTAATGTTACTTTTTAAAAACATTTTATTTTCTTTCCCTTCTAAAGGCCTTTAGGAATTTCGGAATTATCACATTTAGAGTTTCCCATCAGTCTCCCTGCCTGAGAGGTGCAAGTTCTTTTTGTCTTCTGAAAATCCAGAAGACCATATCACTCTGATGTTAAAGACAGGCCTGAACCAAAACAATAGCTAGTGACCCCCTCCTTGAACTTTTTTGGAACTAAAGCCAGCTATGAACTGTCGGGCCAGATTCTCATTTACATTAGGATGATATTATGTCCAAGTGATGTGTAAAGGGGCATTAAATATAAATGAGAATCTGGCCCTGCATGTCTCAGACCCATCTAGTTCTAATCTGGAACACCAGACCCTTCAAAACATGAACAGGAGCAGTCCTCTTATTTTGACTCTTCCATTTGAGCACGTTACAGAGGTTTTGTCCTCTTAAGTGGCACTTATCTAATGTGTGTTAAATTGTAGATACAATTGTATATTTAGCACATATGAGTCTGGTGCCTCTCTGAAAATGTAGCCCCAGGTGACCCATCTTTTTATTTCACTTAATTATTTATAGGATGAAAAAAAATTTCTGCAGAGGACGGAAGCTTTTACAGTTACAGGCTGGGCCTGAGGAAGTGTGGCTTCTCTTCCTGGTCCTGCCACTCACTTCTAGTGTTATCTCAGGCTGACAGGTCACTTCGCATTTCTGCATCGCAGTCTTTGGGTCCGTTGGGATGCTTAGGACACAGTGACATTTGCTGAGGTGTTGCAAAAGGTAATGCTTAGGGCTTGCACCAAGATAATCTCAGCAAAATGCTTTTTCATTTAAATATTATGTTCCTGTACCACACTCTACATGGGACCACAGCTAGCGCAAAACATCGCAGACTACATTGCTGATTCATGCAGAGAGTACATTACATTTGTGCCCCAGAATCTGTACTAGCACCAGTTGATTTCAAGGAGAAGGTTTAGGTAGTGATTTGATCTTTAAGGCCATAAATGGTTTGGGACCTGGCTTTTTGTGATACTGCAACAGCTGACTCTGAGATCATCTGAGCCATGGGAGCTAACATCCTCTTCCTGGTATAAATGGCATGAGGCCAGTGACAGGGCAGTCAGAGATTTTTGAAGCAGAAAGAAACATTAGATCATGTAGTCTGATCTCATGTATAACACAAGCCATAGCTACCTGTTTATTGAGCACAATAACTTGTGTTTGACTAAAGCATATCTTACAGAAAGGCATCCAGTCTTGAGTTAAAGATTTCAAGATAGGGAGAATCCATCATTTCCTTTGGTAGTTTGTTCCCCTGGATAATCACCCTCACTGTTAATATGAGTGCCTTATTTGTCATTTGAATTTGTCGGGCTTTAACTTCCAGCCAACGGTTCTTGCTAGGCCTTTCAACACTAAGGGAAAAAAGAGGGCTACTCAAAGACCACCTTGCCCCAGGAAAATAGGGAGGATCTTCTTTTTGTTCCATGTTCTTTTGACGTGGTTTGGATTGACTTGGTGTTTAACTGCATCTAGGCATTACTGTAGATAGAACAAAAATGTAAATCAATAGGAATAATATGAACCAAACAAGAGGTTTTAGGAACGCTGTTCTTTGCTGTGTGGAGCAGTGTCCCATCCCATATAAAATACACCCTTTCCCACGTGAATAGTCACACATGAATTTATATCCACTTTCTGCAAGCATTAAGTCACTTGCTCTAACATTCATGCAAAATGGGAGGGAGCCTGGCCAAAGTTAAGTCCCTTTTTAATTCCAGCAAATACACAGAGAAATGTATTGCAGTATTCCTCCAGTATATTTTAATCAGATGCTTCTCTGATGCTTTATTCTGCTTATACCACTCAGCTTTCCACACTGACAGGAAGAGCAAGCCAGCAATTTGAACAGTGATCGCACCCAAAAGAGATATGACTTTGCTGTGAGAGATGTGAGAAACTGCAGGTATTTGTTAGGGGTAAGTGTAGGCTGAACCCAAACAGGGAGGGCCCATATTTTGTAGCCCTTGTTCAGGCAAATCTCCCATTGATTTCTAACTGATTTGGGCCAGCGTAGTCAACATCAGCAATATGTGGTGCCGTAAGAGCCAGCTCAGCTAGCCTCCCCTCTCAGATATGTTCAGTTCTGTACCAATCTCTTCAGTCATATTCTTGCCAGAAAATGCAGCCGTAACTTGCAGGCACAGTCCCAAGCTTTCCAAATGACTGCAGTAAAAACTTCCTTAAAACTGCTGCAGAAAATTGAACACAAGTGACAGTCAATACCCGCAAGGCCCTTTGCAGAATAAACTTTATGTTAAACTGTAGCAACTGCAGAATTAAATTTGGGTCAGTACCACCATGGGCATCTGCTGCAAAAACACCTTATAAAAGAGTACCACCAAATGTCACTTGAATTATTATCCCAAATTATGGTTAATGAAGAAAATCAATTCTGAACCTCTTGATAAAGACACTTATTTGGTGTTCTTGCTTGTTAACATTGTAACAAATCCTTGGCCTCCTTGAACTCTATGGTTGTCGCTGTGCTACAAACCATGGTCACTTGGAAATTCATGGTAATAGTGAAGATAGCACTGTGATCTTCCTGCTCCAAAGCATAAAGCCCTATCTGTTTACATAAAGCAGAATCTCATTAGCTTTTGAAAGTATAAGGCCTATGAACGAAATCTGATCACTACTAATTCTAGTCAGTTGAGGGCGTAACAGTCACACGTACTAACCAATACATTAAAATATTAACTACCAATCCAAATGGGCAAAATTTTCAAGAGACATCGATTTTGTTCTAACTCTTATTATCAATGAATATCCACTCCTAGGCTGCTATATCCTATAGTAGCCTAAACTTTTAAAGTTTAAACAAGTTTTACTCTTTGGATGGACATCCATCTTTATGTATTATTAACCTACATTCAATTTTCCATTACAGTTGTGCTCAGAGTGAGTAGGAGTTGACTAGACCTAACGGCCAGCATCTTTCTTTTCACTGCAAGGGCAAAGTCCCAGTGGAGAGTATACTCCTAAAATCTGTGGATGAACCAAGATGAGAAGAGTTACAAACACTTTGCAGGACAGGATTAAAATTCAGAATGACCTTGACAAATTGGAGAATGGTCTAAAATCACCAAGGTGAAATTCAATAAAGACAAGCGCAAAGTACTTCACTTAGGAAGGAAAAATCAAATGCACAACTACAAATTAGGAACTAATTGGCTAGGCAGCTGTACTGCTGAAAAGGATCTGGGGGAACAGTGGATCACAAATTGAATGAGTCAACAATGTGATGCAGTTGTGAAAAAGGCTAATATCATTTGGGTAGGTATTAACAGGAGTGTTGTACATAAGACAGTGTAGGTAATTGGATCACTCTACTCAGCACTGGTGAGGCCTCAGCTGGAGTACTGTGTCCAATTCTGAGTGCCACACTTTAGGAAAGATGTGGACAAATTAGAATCCAGAGGACAGCAATGAAAATTATAAAAGGTTTAGAAAACCTGAGCTGTGAGGAAAGGTTGAAAAACAGGGCACATTTAGCCTTGAGAAAAGAAGACTGAGGAACCTGATACGTCTTCAAATATGTTAAGGGCTGTTATAAAGAGGACAGTGATCAGTTGTTCTCCATGTCACCTGAAAACAGGACAAGAACTGGGCTTAATCTGCAGCAAGGGGATTTAGATTAGATATTAGGGAAAACTTTCTAATTATAAGAGTATTAAGATTTGGAATAGGCTTCCAAGGGAAGTTGTGGAATCCCATGATTGGAGGTTTTTAAAAACAAGCCTGTCAGCAATGGTATGAGTTTATTTGGTCCTGCCTTAGTGCAGAGGGGGCTGGACTTGATGCCTTCTTGAGGGTCCTTCCAGCCCTGCATTTCTATGATTCTATTGAATTACAAAATGTTTCTTGCTCAACTGGAATAATATGATGGAAAAGCTTAAGGAGTGGAATGGAAATCACAGGATCGTCAGTTCTTTCGGGGCAGGGATCATCTCTGCGTTGTGTTGTACAATGATTAGCAGAGTGGAGCCCTGGCCTGTAGGCACTACTGCAATACAAATAATAACAGAAATAACTCAATGACCACATGCCACTCTGTTTACCTAGATGCTATTTACCCACTGTATTCTGCCCACTTCTGTTGTTAGGACATAGTTTCTTCACAATATAATCCCTTCAAGGAAGGCTTCCATTTTCTTTAGCGGATTCAGCCTGTTGTAAAGCGCAGGGTATATCTATAGTACTATTTTAAATAATCAGCAGTCTGATCTGACCAGTGCTGCTGTGCAAAACCCTATTTCATCATCACGTGTTGGCTGATGGAGTAGATTAGACTATTGGTATCTGTTCTATATTGGCCATAAAAGGCCAGGTTGTGAGCCCCTTATGCCCATTGGTGAGCAGTTGCTCTCACAAGTAGACCCATTAAAGTCAATGGGACTGCTCATGTGAGTAATTGCCCGTCAAGAGGAGTAAAGGGTTCACAATCTGGCCCAAAGATGACATATAGCTCCTGTTAAATTATTGTTCTTGAACACTTTCAAGGAGTGGTCCTTCCAGAATGTGTCCCAAAATGTCAACTACCTGGCTATCTTGCTGACCTGTGACTTTATAAATATGATAGCAGACAAGCTTTGTTCCCTTGTTGCTAAACTACTGAAGAGCATTTTGATATGGACTAAGATGTAATTACTGCCTGTGGCAGGGTGCAGAAAATGAAAAGGGCAATTACCCACTATTTAATTATACTTTATATTAGTTATGCTCCTTTTTCCCATGTGCAAACATACCCCACCCCAAATGAGAATCTGCTACAAGACTCTGTGAGGTGGGAAAGCAGCCAAGAATTAGATCAACGCCAGCTACAAGTGCAGACATCTCCAGTGAACTCTACCAAACAAACCTTGAGCTATGTTACCTGATAGACAGTACTGCTATGGTGCCTCCTCTGGTTCTCAGCTGGTCGCCAGTGAGGCCCTCAGCATGGGTCAAGCTGAACAGGGTAATGGTGAAATGGACAGAAGTTTGCAAGGGTGAATGCAGACAGAAAATGAAGTCAATTGCCAGACCCAGGTGCTGTGCTTGATACCCAGGCAAATAAGTGATTTTACCTTGGAAAAAAGCTAGTGGTGCTTCACTTAGCATGCTGCCTGTTCAGCAGGGCCAGCTCCAGCTTTTTTGCTGCCCCACGCGGCGAAGGGAAAAAAAAAAAAAAGAAAAAACCCGATTGAGCTGCCGCCGAAGTGCCACCGAAGAAGAAGAGACAGAGTGAAGGACCCACCGCCGAATTGTCGCTGAGGACTAAAGCAGAGCGCTTGAAGTGCCGCCAAAGACCTGGACGTGCTGCCCCAATAACGGACAGAATGCTGTCCCTTTCTATTGGCCGCCCCAGGCACCTGCTTCCTTCGCTGGTGCCTGGAGCCGGCCCTGCTGTTCAGACAGCCCCAGAAAAGCTTGCACCATCAGCACTGAAATTGAGTATTTTAAGTGTTCCTCACTGGAAAAGATCTTGTATCAAATATGGCAGCAGCCTTGGAAAGGTGGCAAGAATAACAAGAATAACACTCTCCTCCCAACATTCAGAACAAAAATGAGAGCAGTAACTAGATTACATTTTTTAATGCCTGAATAACAAGGAAATAGCATGGTGCAGTCAATAGGGAACAGGACTAGGAGGCAAGAGACCTGGGCCTGGATTCTCTGGTTGGCCAAACTGGACTCAGGAGGGTAACAGTCTGAGGGATGACTTTGTTTGTTTGTTCATTCATTTACATTAAAAGTTTGAGCTTAGCTTTTACAATACATATTCCTAGGGCCAGTTTTTGCTATCCTTACTTTGCTCAGTAGAACTTTACCACTCAAACAGTCTCATTCAACTCAGTGGACCTATTTGTTATAAGGTTAGTACAACTCAGTGTGAGTAAGGGCTTTAAGAAATGCTCATTCCATAAAGATGGAGATAAGAAATCCTCCGAACTAAGAGCAATGGAGAGGTATCACTGGCAGTCCAGTGGGAGATCCTAGTGTGACGTTGTGCAGTCTGTATGGTTTTATAAAAACATGATAATAAGTGAATATAATATAACTGGGATAGTTTTAGAAAAATATGGTAAAAAGTGAATATAACGTAACTGGGATATGTTTCGTGCAAAAGGTCTCTTGTAAGGTATCATTACAAAGCTTATAATCTACTGAGTGTGATCCTCCAATTTGCATAAATGTACCACTCTTGTATCTAAAACTAGAAATATAAAATATAACTCTGAGGGCCTATTGTAATTATGTAAAGTGTGGGCCATTAAGGATGGTTTGGAATCTTAATGACTCCCATTGTCTACAGATGGCTGTGTTTACCTGTGAGTCTTCCTGTATATGTGTGGGCTGGCAAGTGAGTAATGAAGTCTTGCAGTGACATGTGATCATGTCACCTGAACTGGAATCCATCTTTAACCTGGTGCTTTTCCAGTGAGGAGGGGGTGGAAACCCAGAGGGACAAAGGGTTCCCATCTTATGCAAAAGTTATATAAAGGGGTGGAAGAGAACAAAGGTGAGAGAGGAGCCATCATGAAGAATCCCCTAGCTATCACCTGAGCTGGAACAAGAGCTGTACCAGGGGAAAGAATTGTGCCCAGGCCTGGAAGGTGTCCAGTCTGAGAAAAAACTTACTGAAGCATCTCTGAGGGTGAGATTATCTGTATTTAGTTTGATTAGACATAGATTTGTGCATTTTATTTTATTTTACTTGGTGACTTACTTTGTTCTGTCTGTTACTACTTGGAACCACTTGAATCCTACTGTCTGTATTTAATAAAATCACTTTTTATTTAGTAATTTACTCAGAGTATGTATTAATACCTGGGGGAGCAAACAACTGTGCATATCTCTCTATCAGTGTTATAGAGGGCGAACAATTTATGAGTTTGTCCTGCATAAGCTTTATGCAGGGTAAAACGGATTTATCTGGGTTTAGACCCCATTGGGAGTTGGGCATCTGACTGCTAAAGACAAGCACACTTCTGTGAACTGTTTTCAGGTAAACTTGCAGCTTTGGGGCAAGTGATTCAGACCCTGGGTCCATGTTGGAGCAGATGGGAGAGTCGGCTCAGCAAGACAGGGTGCCGGAGTCCTGAGCTGGCAGGGAAAACAGGAGCAGAGGTAGTCTTTGCACATCTGGTGGCAGCTCCCAAGGGGGTTTCTGTGATCCAACCCGTCACACCTAGAAGTAGCCTTTAGGAGTAAAAGCAGCAGAACGAAACACTTAAATCCCTGACGCCCACAATGACCCACCCTTAGAAATATAACCCCCAAAGACCTAACCCTCTAAAACACAGCTGAATTGAATTAAATAGAATAACCTATTGCCCAATTTTGGTATGGACCAATTGGCTTTTTTTCATTTTCTACTGTTATTTTGGATTACTAAATGTTAATTGTATTTTACATTGCTATGAAATATGCCACGTCCTTAAATTGGGGTGGGATCATTATAATTAACTACTGTACACAGTGATATGAACTGTTCATAGTAATATGAATCCCTCTTCTGCTTAGTACATGTAATATGTAATTTAGGAACAATTCACAATAGTATTGATAATATAAACTATTCTGACAATGGGACTAGAACAAGCAGATTGTTCGCATACCAAATGAGGAAGCAGCAGAGTGCTCCTGAGCATACCTCCAGATTTTCTACCCAGGGTACAATGAAACTGCCAACAAAGCAAAAGAAGTGACCCTCGCTAGCTCTCCGGCTGCCAAAACCTTTGCTGTGAGCAAGAGCAATACCCTGATCTCACCACCAAAGTATAGAATTTCCTGATAAGCAGTCAAATTCACTGATCTGCTCAGCAGCTCTCCTGGAAGGACCAGAAAAAGAGAAACAGGAAGAGTTCACTACATCTCTGAGATCAAAGGTTCTCAAACTGGCCTATGCCTGGAGTCATCCATATGGAGATCCCACATGGCCTGGTTGTGAACCCCTTCTTTTTGATGGTGAGCAGTCATTTGCACAAGTAGTCACGCTGAAGTCAATGGGACTGCTTATGCCAGCAACTGACTTTCAATGAGATTTAGGAGCCTAAATACCCAAGACACTTTTGAAAATGGGACTTTGGCATTTTTGAAAATTCTACCCAATATGATTAATTTTTCTCCAAAAAAAAGACAAACACGTACTATTCTATGCTGCATTGCTTCTTATACCACCCTAATCACTGTAATGTCTGGGCACCCGGCAGTAGTACACTAAGCAACATCACCAACATCTGTCAGGTGTAGTGCATTTTCTGTCTCATCGTCTCAGGGGGAGGTTGGGTGTAGTCTTTTGGTAGGTTTTTAAAATACAAACAATCAAATTGCTATGTGTTTATGGTACAGAAGGCAAAGTAAAAAAAAAAGTACCCCTTGCAGTGAGAGCCGAAGGTGGTGTGGTTTGTGAGTGTGCTTCATTTTTATGGGAGTCTGGGGCCAGCCCTGAGAAAATTCTGTCTTACCGCAAGGTGGGCCACACAATGCTCCCTATATTAAGATGTTGTCCACAGTATGAAAACATGCAAAATTCCAGGCCCAAAGGTTTATAAGGCAGATTTCTACAAGCTCTAACTGAAGCATAACCCTGCCCACTTACCGGAAGCATTCCAGAGTTCAGGACAACCCTTCTAAGCTGGTAGACAGCAACTAGCACAGTATCATAAAAGACAAGGACTGAATCCAATGTAACAAGCAAGAACAAACAAGCTCAAGTTAAGACTACATGTCCTATACTGCTTATTTAACTACTGAAAAAATAGTACTTGAATATTTACTCAAGTATAACCAAATATCCATAGCCCTGTTGCTGTATACCTATAACAATTATGTGTGGATTTACCTATGTATAATAACATCAGTGCATATACTTATGCAATAGTGCACCAGTTGTGTTTGTTCTTATCTGCCCCACCCTGAAAACCTTTATACCTATCTGTGTATTTTGTTTGAACATACATCTGTATATTACCGGTAACCACCCCTATGAAACAGCAAATAAGCAAGTTTTTTAAAACAAAATTCATGACTTTTATATTTGATCAGTTTCCTCCAGGGCTGGAACCACAACCATTGCAGCACTGTGAACCAAGGCAGGAGTTTGCAAATCAAAAACTGAAACTGATCAGAAAATGGGAGTAATAATTCTTGTAAAGCTCTTTGAGAGCTACGGTGGGAAAGGGCTATAGAAGCAAAGGTAGTCTAGTGAGGTCGTTGCCCAACCTGACAAAGGTGCTGATAGATTTATTTAAATGATTTAAGTTATTATTAGTAACACTGGTAATAAATAGTTTCAAATTTAAGATTTGTAGTTGGATCATGTCCCTTTACAATCCTAGGGCAGCTCACATTTGCCGTGGTCAGTGATCTGGAGAAATTTACAGCGAGGTAGGAACTGCGTGGAGCTTTCCAGCTGTGTGGGGCTTGGTGACAGTTTTCAGTGGTTCTGACTTGCAGGGGTTTGCACCCAGTGAGTTTCACGTCAAGTGAACCCCAGCCTCAAATCACAACTGCTATGCTTTACAATGTGGAGATGAGGGGGAGGATTCCTGCAGGAAAGCAGTGGCAGCCTGCTAGAGTTCTTCCTCTGACCCATCTTGGGGTCAGGCGACTCAGAGCTGACAACTTGCCTGCTCTTTGCGGACATCACCTATACAGGTTCAGATCAAGCTGCTTGTAGAAGGTGTTTCCTCATTGTGTTTTGGCTGTAGGCCAATGCAAACACTGAGCAGCATTCAATGGGTCTGAGTGCCATTTAGTATTTGCATTGGCCTGCA
The DNA here is from genome assembly GCF_027887155.1 of Malaclemys terrapin pileata. NCBI lineage: Eukaryota > Metazoa > Chordata > Testudines > Emydidae > Malaclemys > Malaclemys terrapin. Next base: position 177,570,604 of record NC_071507.1, on the reverse strand, counting down.
GCCAAGATGGTGTTGAGAAAGGGGGTGCTGAGGCGGGCAGGGAAGCTGTGCAAAGCAGAGAGGCAGGACTGGGGGAAATCCTGCAGCAGCCTCTGTAACCATGGTTCTGCATTGCTAGAGGGCACATGGAGGCTCAGGCAGGGTAACGGGAAGGGGGATGGCAAGAGGACCTGCTGCTATGTGGAACCTCACAAGAGGGTCCCATAAGGAACTGCAGAGGCTAGTTGAGCTACTGAACTGAAATAGCCTTCACAGAACTGATCTGCAGAGGCTCTGCGGCTACATCAAAACAACCTTCTCCATTTAAACAAACAAAAAAAAGTACTACCATGCTGGGCTCATTACATAGCAATGTTCTAATCTATGCAAAACAGTGACACGCCCTTCACCTTCATCAGTATCTGGTGCATCCATCATCAGCACTGGACTTTGCACCAGGACAGTTAAACTCACAGTGTACACAGGTTGTTTCCATGGGCAATAAGGAAATTGTATTACAATGTCCTTTTTCTTTCTGTGTATTTGACTGCAGCAACATGTAACTGAGTTTAGAAAAGATTATGTGTATTTCATGTTAAAGTTCCACCTGGTTTGCAGTGAATATGAGTAGGAGGCTGTAATCATGCCATACTCAGTACTCAGTCACCTCTGTGACTCTGCTGTTCTTAACTCAGTGGATCTTGTGTCTTAAAGCACAGAAACTAAAAAATTCCTCTTTCCACACACAGCTGGCCAAATTAGGCCACATCCTATCAGGGACAGCTCCAGCTACAGTGATCCATGCAGGCTCAGTTACTGAAACCTACTGTACTTGGTAATGAATTCAAAGACACTTAAAAATCTCTCCTACTAGTGCAAAATGCAGCTCCTCACCTGATTACAAACACAGGATCTGCAATAGAGCGTTTTTGTCTGCTGGCCTTCAGTTGTGGATCTCCCTTCCACAAGAGATGAAGATGGCCACAAACCTGAATGCCGTCAAGACACAGTGCAAGACCCACTTCTTTCCAAAGCCAGCCCAGTAAATTATTGGCCACTGCATTTAATAGAAAAAAATAAAATCCATTCCTCTGCCTGTTTTTGGAATGGGGGAGATTTGAAACTAAAACGAGTAAGAAATTAAAGAATGAGGTTAGAGGGATGAGAGGAGTGAAATGAAGTCCTAGGCAACCTCACCTGATTCAGAAGTGGGAGTGGGAAAACTAAGGTAGAGCAGTAAAATGCCATCGGTGGGTTTTGGATCAATTAGATTGAAGAGGAATTTGAATTCATTTTTTAAAAGACACTGTCAATGTGTAGTACTCATTTTTAAATCAGAGAGAGGTATTCTCCCTCCTAGTGTGGCCCCGAATGCCATTGTGGTGGCAGACAGGGAGAGTAAAAGCCCTTTAGCTAGCCGGAGGAGAATTCCCCCAGTTCAGGAACTGCATAAGATGACCATTAACTGCCCTACACAGCCCTCTGGGAAGCCCCAGCTTAGGGGTCAAGTCAGGGAATCATCTTAGCCCATACACAGCACTTCTACGGCCAGTGGAGCAGTTCATAAGCAAGTCAATGGGAGGCATCATAACTTAAAGAAACTCCTGACTGCTTACTTCATTTACACCAGGGGACAGACAGGTCACAGAGCAGGCCAGAACTAGATGGGCATAGACATTTTGGTTCAAGTTGTTTGTTGCAATAAAGATCTCTTTCTTACTAGTACTGTTTCCTTTCTCCACTGTCAGGCATACCTGTTTAGTAATTACAGCGTTGCTCACAAGTGCAGGGCTACTAAATTTGGATATTGGGGGCTGGGGGGTTAGCTTAAGCATATGTTAGGAAAAGAAACAAAAATAATTACTTGAACTCTGTAAAATATAAGAATCAAAATACTTAGAACTGTCACAGCTTTTTTTATCTTCAGATCTCAAAGTGCTTTGCAAAGAACAGCGTTATTTTCTGCATTTTACAGATGGGGAAATGGCGGCATGGAGAGGTGAAGTAACTTACCCAAGGCCATATGGCAAGTCAGTGGTGGAATTTGGGGGGAAAAATCCAGATCTCCTGACTCCCAGTCCTGTGCAGAGCGCACAGGAAAGGCTGAAAGACAGGTGCATTTCAGGGCAGATTTATTGTTTTCTCAGCATCTTAAATTATTAAAGAGAATGCTTGCAGCTGAAATGTGTAAGACTCTGTAATTTATGGTATGTGGAGATGAGTCCATATTGGACCCTCAGATCCAACCCCTGTCCTAAATTTTTAGAGGTAGGGGATTCTGAGCTAGTGAATCCCTCAGTCCAAAGCCAGCCCTGCAGTTCTGGTTCTGGGACAGATCCAAAGCCAGGAGGGACCTCTTTTTCAGATCAGATTCAGATGCAGCCCACGCTGGCAGAAATCCTGTGAGATCAGCTGTTCCAGTGAGATTTCCAACAAAAACTAATGCTAATGGCTCATGAGATGCTGGGGTCTCCTGAAACTGACCTCTAGCCCTCGTTCAGCCTTGAAACCAAACTCCATTTCCTAGCCCAGATCTGAAGCCTACCTCCTTGGCCCATCTCTAACAGAAAGGCAGGAGGGGAATACCAGCTTGGAAAAACAAGAAAACGGGCACTCCCCCACTTATCAGATCCCTATGGGTGCTTTCCATATTCTCTTCTCACACACTAGGGCAGTGATACTCAATTAAGTCTACCCATGGGCCAATTTGAGAATTTTATGACAAGAGGCAGGCCATTTGCGCAAAAGGCTGACAAAATTTTAAATAAAGAAATAAATAAACTTCAGCTGCCAATAAATAAAGTTCTTGATGGCAACGTAAGTATAGTGTTTCTATCTTTTAACAAAGTTTATAAATCAACATTATTACCTCCGTGAGGGGTGATCTCTAGTGGGAGAAGGGACATCGACGATCTCTGGCAAGCTTTGTGAAAAGTGATTTGTAGGAGGTCAGGGCAAGGTGCATGCACTGGTGAAGATGCTCATCTGTCAGGTGATTGCAGTGTTGGTTTTTTATAATGTTCATGGTAGAAAACTCAGATTTGCAGAGGTACGTTGATCCGAACATCATTAAAGACCAATGGCTAGGTTCTGGCTATTCTGAAACTGGTCAGCATATTGAGTCCAGAAATCACCAAGTCCCACTTCTCTGAATTTTGCCTTCAAGACATCTGAGCTCTGGATTGAATCTTCATCAATTGAATCAAGAATGTTCTTAGCTTCAGAAGGGCTAGGTCCATCGACAGAGACAACAGAGGGATCACAAACAAATAAAACAAATCCTTTGGAATTTTAAAATTCTCAAATCAGATTTTAAAATTTTTGATCAGATTGTTTAGGAATTCTTGCATTGTTTTCATTGAAATTTCATCTGTAGCAACAACACGAATTGTGGGAAAGTGCAATATCTTTCCTGTTAAGTCTGTCTGAAAGATTTCAAGATTCCTCTGAAAGGCACACACTTTTTCAAACAGATCCTCAACACTGCTTGCACAGCCTTCGAGCTGCAAATTGAGGGAATTCAAGTGATCAGTAATATCACACAGAAAAGCTACCTGTGACATAGAGGGGATATCATTCATAAATTCCAGGAACTTGCAAGCCTTGTTGGTCTTGTGATTTGAAAGAAATTCTATTATTTCTTTTTTGAAGCACACTAAACCTCTCTAACACATGACCCCTACTTAATCCACAAACGTCATTGTGCTGCAACAGGTCACTGTATTTGGCTGAAATGTCTTGTAAAAGAGCTTTAAAAAGACAATGTTGCAAGCTAAAAGTTGAGCATATGTAGTTCACCAATCACTATACCCACTGTTTTTTTCATGTCCCCAGACAACTTACCGCACAGGATAGTCTGGTGAATGATGCAGTGAAGTGTATTAAATGAAGGGTGCATCACTGCCAAACGTGAAGCAGAGCCCTTCTCTTTCCCTGTCATGGAGGGACCGCCATCTGTAACAAGCAAATTTACTTTCTGCAGCTCTAAACTGGTTTTTCAAAAAAGCCTTTACCTTTTCAAAAATGATCTCTCCTGTGGTGCAGGTTTCTAATGGTATTAAGCACAAAAAGTCTTCCTTGAAAAACTGACCATCATAAAATCCAACAAACAGCAGTCGCTAGGCAGTGTCACTTAAACTGTTTGATTTTTCCTCTGCAAAAGACATGTATTTGGCATTTTTTAAATCAGAAAGTTGTGCTGACAAACAATCCTCGTAAATTACCTCCAATCTTCGCACTGCCATGGAATCAGACAGGGGAACTTGTTTCACACAGTTCACAATGTCATCTTTGTTTTTATCTCTGGCAAAAAGCTCCTCCAGCATTTCCAATGGGCACTCCTTCACAAGCTCGGCATCCAGGAAAGAGAAGCAGCTGTTGCTTTTTCCTATACAATTGCTGATGTTGTGAGAATGACATTTGAAGTGTGATAGGAAGACTTCAGATTTTCAATTTTGTCATGTCCTGCAACACTGCCAGGAGGATAGGCCGCATTAAAGTTACTATGTTTTGATTTAAAGTGGCACCTCATGTTGACAACTTTACAAACAGATACAGTAGTTTGTCATATTAAACACAAAGGTTTTGTGTTTAAATGTGATGGCATAATAAAAAAGAAAATCTGCTGTCCAATTTGGGTTAAAAGCTCAGTTTTCACTGTTGACTTTGCGACATTTACTCCCACTCACATTCTCTTTTAGTTCCATTTCCATCACTAATGAAAAAATGGGTGGTGTCTTAGCTCAGTCATAGCCAGTTCTATTGCAAGAATTTAAGATCCAGTAAACAGTGCTTGATTTGTGCCAGGGCTTGCTGGGGCTGAGCCCTGCACTTCTAGGCTTGTCAGTTCATAGCCCCGGCACCTCTGGGCTCCCAGCCAGCAGCCACCGCTCTCTGGCCACTCAGCTCTGAAGGCAGCGCCACCGCCAGCGGCAGTGCAAAAATAAGGGTAGCAATACCATACCATGCCATCCTTACTTCTGCTCTGCTGCTGGCAGCAGCGCTGCCTTCAGAGCTGGGCACCAGCCAGCAGCAGCTGCCCAGTTGTGAAGGGAGTGCCGCCATCAGCAGCAGCAGCGCAGAGGTAAGGCGGCAATACACCTGTGATACTCAATAGGCGTCCCATGGGCCAAACGTGGCTTGCCAAGGCTTCCTGTGTGGCCCATTAGTTCACCTTAAAAAATGTTTATAATTAGATTCACGAACAGTGATGCACTGCCTATCATTTGCCTATGGCTTCCTTAGTAAGTAATTTACTGGCAGTGCTCAATTTATAATGAACGAGATGCCGGGGCTTAGTCCTGGCAAGCCCTGGCACAAATTAAGCACTGACTGGGTGGCCAGAGAGCAGCAGCTGCTGGCTGGGTGCCCAACTCTGAAGGTAGCACCCATGCCAACAGCAGCAGAGAAGTAAGGGTGGCATGGTATGCATCAAACCACATATCCCATGATCCCTGGATGTTCAGAAAGGAGGTGCTGTGGGAGGAACAGGAAGTTAAGGGAGGACTAGCTAGGAAAGAGGGCTGGTGAGATAAAAGTATGCTGCTGTGTTAGGAAACCACAATAAACTAAGCTAAGCTAACTATGACTGTGTGATCCTTATCGGACAGATGAGGTGCAGAATTATGAGTGTCTTTCGAGAAGCAACAGCCACAAAAAAAGCTTTTGCTCATCCTCAAATAATTGAAGGAGTTCTGAAATAATGACTTCCATTAACTATTTCTATGTGAAATGACTACTGAATGTCTAGTAGATTGTCTCATGGGCCTATTCAGTATTCAGTGGAAAATTCCAGTGTAAATTCTCCCTTGCCAGAAAACTTTGTGGAGTGGCAGCAAAGCAAGAGTGACCTTTGCATCTCACAGGCACATCAGAAGTGGTGCTAGCAGTACAGTTATATAGAGGGAGCTCATTTCCTCCCCTTTTGCTGAGGACTTGGCCCTGATTTTATACAGCCGTATCAGATGGGTGTGTTGGGGGGAGTAGGGAATGTATGGAATTGGGCCTTCATTAAGACACAGATTTGATGCAGACTCTGCTGTTCAGGGTCCAGATTACATGACCTGAGGATGCTCCCTGAAAGAGTCTTAGTTTGTGTAGGTTATAGAAGAGGAGGAGTGTCAGAAAACTGTTGTGTGGAGCTGAGGAAAATTACTACTAGGGTGGCCAAAAGCAAAAAGCGAGAACAAAGATCACTTAAAATTCGTTATGCACATTTAATTGTTTGTTTGGGTACTGCATTACTCAATAGACTGAGTACTGGAGCCAGTATACAGACATCTAAGATACTGATTTGATTCTCCCTCCCCGTTCTGGCTTGTCTCTCCTTTATCCCTGGAAAGGAACCTACAAAACACATCTCTGTGAAGGGCTGAGAATCCCCCTCCCTTCTATGGGTATGTCTACACTACCCGCCGGATCCGCAGGCAGCGATCGACCCAGCGGGGGTCGCTTTATCGCGTCTAGTCTAGACGCGATAAAGCAACCCCCGAGCGCTCTCCCATCGACTCCTGTACTCCAGCTTGGCGAGAGGCGCAGGCAGAGTCGATGGGGGAGCGGCAGCAGTCGACTCACCGCGGTGAAGACACCACGGTAAGTCGATCTAAGTACGTCGACTTCAGCTACGTTATCCCAGTGTAGACCAGGCCTGAGTCTCCCTGAATTATGCCCCTCAGCAGATGTAATCACTATCCTGCTAAATGAGGCAAGGTAGACAAGACATTGTTGATAACTCATGAGCTCTTCTCCCAGATCAGCTGGAATCAGTCATATCAACACCAAGCATTCAAAAACCATGAGGTTAACTTAAAAATCACAGATTTTTGGTTCTTTTTCTTTCTTACTGGTTTCTGAGCTGTTAGACTTCACTCAGATCATGCTTTCAATATTTTCCCCACAAACATGAGACCTAGAGACTTGCTTTTTAAGAAAGAAAGAAAGAAAGAAAGAAAGAAAGAAAGAAAGAAAGAAAGAAAGAAAGAAAGAAAGAAAGAAAGCTTTAAGAAAAACATCAAATATCACAAGGCTAATGATAATATTGCTAGACTTGGCAACACTGTGGAGTGGTTGCTTTTGTGTATAGTAAGGCACTCCCTTATTTCAGATAAAGATGATTCAGTGCCCAGCTACTATGCCTTCAGGTCAGCTAACTTCTTACATTTTATATGTTGATTTTTATGATTTCAGGGCCACACTTGCATTTGCCACTGATTCAAGGCTGAGGACTAGTGGGTAATGCAATTTTCTCTGTTAACATTGAGACATTTATTTTTGTTTCGTCTAACTAAATTTGCATGCACGCTGCATGATTTGTTAAATCCACTGGACAGAAGACCTAAATGCCAACACCACAGAATTTGCTCAGAGGAGAAAATCCCGGATACACACATAAACACTCTTAAAACAGCCTTCACTAAACAAGGACGAGAGAAGTAGATCACATCATACAAAGGGCCACCCAAATATCCTGGGAAAATCTTCAATACAGGGGGAAAAAACAAACCACTGACCACACAGCTATACTGAAGTCATATGGGGAATCATCAAACAATTACAATCCATTGTTGATGTGGTCCCCATCAACGTGAAAGAAATCTTTCCCAAACCCCTTCTTCTGATCTTCAAATAGCCCCCCAACCTCTCCAAGCTCATCTTCAGAAGCAAGCTCCCCACAGACCAAGACCCACCAACTTAAAGCGGCACCACACCTTGCCAGAACAACAGATGCAAAACCTACAGACATCTCTCCACTGCTATGATGACCAATAGCCCCCACAACCACATCTTTCAAGATTCATGGTCCTACGTGTGCCTATCACAGCATATGGTATATCTCATCCAGGGCATCAAATTTCCCAACTACAATTATGTGGGTGAAATCAGACAGTCACGATGTTCTCAAATAAATTCACTAAAAAAATGATAAAACAAAAAACACCCTATCACCCATGGATGAACACTTTTCTCAAAAGAAACTTGCACAACATCTTTAATAGCCTGGGAACTTAAATTCATAATTCTGCTAGACACTAAAAACCATGGACTCAACAGAGACGCTGGTTTTATGGCTCATTACATCAATTTGCCTGCTAACCCTTAATTGCCCACCTCATTTTAAGTGGTCTTCTATAGCATGCATTAACTCCTTATGCTTAATAATCTGTTCTAATATGTAGTTAGCTCAGACACTCTGGCTTCCTTCCCCAGACTTGAAGAACAGCTCTGTGAAGCTAGAAACCTTGTACCTTTCACCAACAGAAGATGATCCAATAAACGATGTTATCTTGCCTAATTTGTTGCTCTCAAATCCAGTTTTGGACACAAGAGGTTTAGCCTGTGAATTCTTGATTTTGTTGACTTTAACCAGTATTTTTGGCCTACATTGGATTTAGTGTGTCTACGAGATTGTTTTTCTCTGAGTGCTGGTCTCTATGTACATTCCACATATGGGTACACCTGCACTCCATGTGCCTGAGATCAGAGAATTTTAGCAAGTAGTGTCTTTTGGTTCCATGCTGGTGCAGTTGTTTTCCTCATGCTCTGAACTGAGGGCATAAGGGGCAGTGCAGACCAGAGCCTCTTCAGTTCCTTCTTACCACTTGAGTCCGAATCCTCTGTGTCCATAGCTACCTTTGTTTTCCTCAACCTGTAAGTAGAACTATTGTAAATAGTTTTTAGTATTTTTAATAGGTTAGTATTGGTAGTCTTAGTATTTAGTATAGTTAGCTCAGATTTTTCCCTATCTTGGAGTTTTTTCCCCTCATGGATAAGGTCTGTGTCCAGAGTCCCAGGGTTCATGAATTGCATCTCCTGTCCCCAATCCTTCTCAGTGAGCGACGAGTATCAGCACTGCCTTTATTGCTTTGGTGAGGCTCACATCTCCATTAAATACAGAATCTGTCACTCCTTCCCTCCCCAAACCCAGGAGGGCATGAGCTCCAAATACGAAAATACCTCATGGAGCAGACCATGAGATTCCACTTGGATCCAGGCCAGGGAGCCCATCCCCCCTTGTACACCAGACTGAGCCGACGGGCAGCATCCCTCCAAGCAGGAGCTCAATTGCTGAGCCCAGAGAATCTCTTCCTAGGGCTTCTCAGGAGACTAAGGGGCACTCTCAAACCAAAGAGGATCGGCAATCACTGGCACAGTCGAAGAGCTCCAGACTAGACTCTGTGCTGGCTCTGACCCATCCCTGGAAAGAACTGACATCCACCATAGTCAGGGAAGTACCGGATCCACCAATCCCAGCCACCGGTACACCTTGCACTGCGGGACAGCCCAAGACCTACATTTCTGTGGAGGATATTTTTGCCCTTCCCTATCCTCAATCTCCGCTCCTTTAGGGGCCCACCTTATTCAGGGACATCCACACACCACTGGAAGGAGATACCTTGAGGATGTGGGGTCATTCCCCTACAATACTTAGCCTCCTGAAAGGAAGGAGTAACTTGCATCATTCAATTCACTTTAGTGTCCCGCAGCTGATTCAGAAACAACATTAGCCTCTGGAGTAAGTTAATGTCATGCTTCCCTTATCTGGAAGTATGTTGGCCACAGCGCAATGCCTTTAAAGTTAGGGGATATTTAAGTGGGGGAAAAGGAGGGGATCCCACTATAAGACCCTTCCTATGAGGGGAAAAATAATAATGTTATCCTCATTATCCAGAATTTATAATCCATTATTTGCAGTTGCCTGAAAATCTAGGCCATGCTGTGTAAGAGTTAAGGACAATTTCATACAATCCAGGTCAGTTAGTAACCTACATTGAATAACACAGAACGACTCTTCTAAACATCTGCTGAGCTGAGAGGAAGCTGAACCCACCTTCACAACAATGGGGCCCCACTGACAGCCAGCTCTCTCTGCTGATAGGAGGGCTTTCTTGATTCCTCCCCTCCCCCACCCCCGTTTTCCAAATAAAACCTAGTTGCTCCCAAAGCCCAGGGGGAAGACGCACTGTGGGACAAGGGAGGGGAAAAGAAAGGCATAAAGAAACTCATAGTGCCAAATATAAGGAAAAGCAGAGACCGAAGAAGATTTAGGGAACCCAGTTACTGGGTTCATTCCAACAGTGGAAAGAAAATAGAGAGAGTGTGAGTGATAAAATGCCCACTCTATGCTGATGATCTGGTCCTACTATCACCTCTTAGTTAGGGTTGCCAGGCGTCCGGTTTTTGACTGGGATGCCTGGTCAAAAAGGGACCCTGTCAGCTCCAGTCAGCACTGCTGACAGTGCCATTAAAAGTCCGGTCAGTGGCACAGCGGGGCTAAGGCAGGCTACCTGCCTGCCCCAGCTCCACATGGTTCCTGAAAGCAGCTGGCATGTCCCTGCGGCCCCTAGGCGCAGGGGTGGCCACAGAGACTCCATGCACTGCCCCTGCCCTGAGCACAGGCTCCGCAGCTCCCATTGGCCAGGAATCACAGTCACTGGGAGCTGTGGGAGCGGTGCCTGAGGGCGGGAGCAGTATGCAGCGCAGAGTCCCCTGGCCGCTGCTCCACCTAGGGGCTGCAGGAACATACCAGCTGCTTCCAGGAGCCGCCTGAGGTAAGTGCCACCCAGAGCCTGCACCTCAACCCTCTGCCCCAGCCCTGAGCCCCCTCCCAGAGCCCGCACTCCCTCCCGCACCCCAACCCTCTGCCCCAGCCCGGAGCCCCCTCCTGTATCTCAAACCCCTCATCCCTGGCCCCACCCCAGAACTTGCACCCCGAGCTGGAGCCCTTCTCCCTCCCCCCACACCCCAATCCTCTGCCCCAGCCCAGTGAAAATGAGCGAATGAGCGATGGAGGGAGGGGGGATGGAGTGAGCAGCCACGGGGCCTCAGGGAGGGGCCTCAGTGAAGGGGCAGGACAGGGGCGGGGCAAGGGTGTTCGGTTTTCTGCAATCAAAAAGCTGGCAACCATACTCTGTGTGCAGAGACAAACATGGACACCTCCTCTCACCCCTTGTACTTACTCTACTGGGGGGTGCCCCAGAAGCCCAGGCATTGCCTCAGCATTATCTCCCACACTCCTAAGCTCTGAAATAGAGAACAAGACCATTCGTTAATAGATACACAGCAAAGGTACCCGCCCTCCCACATCCCTTCTACCCAAGTAAAGCCACTTACCTCTGTTGCCTCCACTGGGCTCATTCCCCACCTGCTTCCCACATCCTTCCTGAGCACTGATGCAGGGTAGAGGGGCTTGCAGGGATGTTTCCTCTCTGGTCCCAAGCTCAGTCCATGCCTAGTAAAGCTCATAGAACATTACACAAGTGAGAGAGAGAGAGAGAGAGAGAGAGAAACATTAGTTCAGCCCCCAGCCCCTAAAAACAACCCCATGACATAACAGGGGAGGGGGAACCATAAGCTAAAAAACAGACTGAAGAAATTAATAAAATCCTTCTCTCTTCAAGTGGTGACACCCACAGGTGACTGTGCTCATTGTAGCAAACTACTGGCCTTTGGCAGAAGGCAGAGGGAGCAGCTGACTGTCATGCCTATGCAATATAAGTGTGAGGGTGTAGCAGTCTCAGCCCCTGCTTGTGTGGATCCTCGTTGTGGACAGAACCTCCCAAAGCAGACAACAGAACAGACTGAAAAGGAGAGAATGTGAATAGGTGCAAATGTACACTATGTACCAAAGTCACTGTGCACCTGAGACCTGATTTAGTTCCCCATGAGAGTGGGACCAGGTCTTTAGTTACAGGAGCTGTATTGAGCATTGTGGGACAATTGTAATGCTTCAGAAATCCTGCAGTGCTTGCAGTGAATGCTGGATGTGAATGCAGTGAGCTTTGTGTGGATACAGTATGCAATGACCTATTCAGATCACAGCAATCCACTAGGGCAGTGTTTATACTAGAGAACTGTATTATTGCAGCTTGCAGCGAATCAAGATGCAACAGTTCAAAGAATTCATGCAAGCCATCCTTGCACCCCTGGCACCCAAAACAGGATGGCTTGCATGAATTCTTTGAACTGTTGCATCTTGATTCGCTGCAAGCTGCAATAATACAGTTCTCTAGTATAAACACTGCCCTAGTGGATTGCTGTGATCTGAATAGGTCATTACATAATCTTGGAAATTTAGCTGCAGCATCAGTTACTGGGATCTGCAAACCACCATACAGCACTGGCTTGTTTAGCCAATGATAGGACTTTCTGTTTCTAATTATAACCTAATCAACTGCAAGAGCCAATGATACTTAAGCACAGTCTATAGCTCCCAGGATTAATAGGGAATTTGCTGACATAAAATCTATGCGTTATTTGCTGTATCATGCTGAACTTCTGCTGAAAAGGGAATCCATTGATTCATTATATTTGCAAAAGCATCAGTAAAGGGGTCAGTGCAGTAACTTATTGCAAACTGTCTTCTCCTATTAATGTGTCCCCAGAGGGTTGATGTGCACATATGGTACTTCCTATTGCACACTGTAGCAATATCTTTAAAGGACTGTCAGTTACTTTTAGATTAGGGTTACCATATTTCAACAAGCAAAAAAGAGGACGGGAGGAGCCCCGCCCTAGCTCCGCCCCTGCCCCTCCCACTTCCCACCCCCCCAGAACCCCCAACCCTCCCCCCGTTCCTTGTCCCCTGACTGCCCCCTCCTGGGACCCCTGCCCCTAACTGCCCCCCGGGACTCCACTCCCTATCTAAGCCTCCTTGCCTCTTGTCCCCTGACTGCCCCAACCCTTATCCACACCCCCACCCCCAGACAGACCCCTGGGACTCCCACGCCCCATCCAACCACTCCCCACCCCCTGACAGCCCCCCCCAGAACTCCCAACCCATCTAAACCCCTCTGCTCCCTGTCCCCTGACTGCTCCGATCCCTCTCCACACTCCTGCCCCCTGACAGCCACCCCAGAACTCCCAACCCATCTAAACCCCTCTGCTCCCTGTCCACTGACTGCTCCGATCCCTCTCCACACTCCTGCCCCCTGACAGCCCCCCCAGAACTCCCAACCCATCTAAACCCCTCTGCTCCCTGTCCCCTGACTGCTCCGATCCCTCTCCCCACTCCTGCCCCCTGACAGCTCCCCCCCAGAACTCCCAGCCCCCTACCCCCCGCTCCTTGTCCCCTGACTGCCCCCTCCTGGGACCCCTGCTCCTAACTGCCCTCCAGAACCCCACCCCCTACCTAAGACTCCCTGTTCCTTGTCCCCTAACTGCCCCCTCCTAAGACCCCCCCCAACTGCCCCCCAGGACCCTACCCCCTACCTGTACCCTGACTGCCCAAAACTTTCTCCACTCCCCTCCAAAAGCCCCCCCCCGTTTCTTGACTGCCCCCTCCAGAACCTCCCTGTCCCTTCTCCTGCCCCCCCTTACCCTGCTGCTCAGAACAGGGTGTTGGGCTCTGTGCCAGCCGGACACATGGCTGAGCTCCCCAGCACAACACAAAACCCGGTCCCTGGCCCTGCACAGGGCTGCCGGAGCGGGCTGCAGGAGGAGGAGCTGCCGGCCGGCTCAGAATGCAGGGAGGGGGGGGTGGGAGGAGGAAGCTGCTCCGGAGTCCAGCCCGGGACTTTCCTGCAGCCCTCCCAGCCGCTCGCTCTGCCGGGGGAGGGGGAAATCCCGGACATTGTGAGTGCTTTACAAATTCCCCCCGGACGCTATTTTTAGCACACAAAAGGAGGACATGTCCGGGTAAATCCGGACGAATGGTAACCCTATTTTAGATAACTTATTATTTGAACTCTCTGTGTTGTGTAATACCTTTCCGGAAACTTCCAGTAAAATCTTGGCCCCACATTATCCATCTCCATTATCCGTCTCTTTTCGTAAATCTTTCTGCAAAGATTCAAATCTTTTATTTTACTGCTTTGCTGTTGCACCATTTAACAGCCGCTTGTCCACTTCCCTGTCCATTCATTAGGACTGACCCATGATCACTGATGTCAATGTGAATGCCCACAGGTCTGGGAACCCAGCCATGTCTTAAGAAATTGTCACACACTATATTCCATTCTTTTTTGTTCTTTGCGTACAAAGACCAGGGGTCAGATTCTGACCTCAGTTTTATACGTATAAATCTGGAGTAGCTACTATGATCACTGGGTTTATATTGGTGCAACTGAAAGCAAAATTTGATCTATCAAGATCAAACTCCATGGTGACTCCCCCCTTCAAGAGGGAGCAGGGTCTAGTGCACCTGTGACTGATTAGCTGCCTCCCAATTGGGTTTAAGAGAAGGCAGCTGGGCCATATAAAGACAATCAGGACGAGTACAGATAAGAGATTTTTCATAGCACAGAGTAGAAGAGAAAGGAAAGGGGTACGTGAGAGCTGCTTGGGAGAGAAAGCTCTGCAGGCCATCTCTGCGAATAAAGAGGAATTGGGGAGAGAACAGCAGATGGGCTAGCTTGTTGATTTCCCTAAGCTGGAGAGCCAGTGCTGGAAGACTGAAGAGGGCTGAATGGCTGGACTGTGTTTGGGTAGAAGAATGGTCACTCCAACGTGAACGACTGGGAGAGTAAAACCCTGAAACAAGGGCAGAAAAGAATTGGGAACTTAAATCTGGTGAACTGATGAGTGGATGACCTGGCTTTGATAGCTATTCCCCTCGCCAAGGGCATGTTTTATTGTGGGAAGTGGGAAAATGGTTTTACCGTGTGGGTTCTACAGACTAGTGTATGTGTACGTGATTAAATGTACATTCAGAGAAGCAAAGGTATTACCATGAAGTGCAAAATGAAATTTGTTGCAGTCTCTTGTCTCTAGCACTTTCCTATATGCACATGAGATATGCACTAAGAAAAAAGGGACATTAAGAGGCTTTCTGCCTTCAAATTGAAAAGCTGCAGGTGACTGCTGCACGTTCTCTATACCTCACACGTAACTAACGAGGAGGTAATTGCTCAAACCCGAGTAGTTACCCAATATCATCAAGAGAAGACAAAGAAAACTTGTGTTTGTGGGACATGTGCATCAGATGAGTGGAGGAAGATGAAGCAAGTTTTTGCTGAAACTGGTGCCAGAGGGTGCCGGCGGTCAGCGTGGTTTGATGATGTGGCTGACTGGATGGGATGCAGTACGGAGTACTTCTCAAGGCTGTGTGAAAGCCACGAAACATGGAGGAAGATTGCTGGTCAAAGACTCTTATGTGATGGTTACTATTCACTGCAATGTGATTCTATAGTGCTTTGCATGATGCCACAAATAAATTCGGTCTGGAAATGGGACTTGGTATTGGGCTGCAAGAGAGACTGTTCTCTTTAGGGCTGGCCTAAGGGGAAATTGAGGCAGACATACTTGTCATGCTGTTGCCTGGCGTGAGAGGGAGGCACCCCAGGCAGGGGTTGCCTTATTGCACACATCCTTGTAGTCCAGGCATGTAATGTGATGCCATGAATGGCAGGCATCTGATCGTGCTAGGGGAGCAATCACTGAAATTCACATGTGGAGGGGACCCTCTGCACACAGATCTGGGGGCAGGGAGGAGCTGTTAAGTCCTTTGGGTTTTTAAGAATCAGATTCTCTGTTACACTAATGCAGTTCCATTAAAGTCAGGAGGGGTGCACTGATATGACTGAGAAAAGAATATAACCCACAGTCTCAAAATATGAATAGATCTGAGTGGAGGCTAAGCTAGAGAGATCTGTTCAAGTTTGCCTATTAACAGCGAGGTTATTAAAGTCAATAGGGAGGTGCCACTCTATCCAAATGTAAAGAATCTTAGAGCAACACTGTGGCTTGGAGCCACAGCTTGTATTAGTAGGACAGAAGGCTGCACGGGGAGCCCAGGGAAGATTTCTGGCTGACTCAGTCAGAATTTCTCCTGAGATTAGGAAGCAGATCTGACACTCCTAAAAGGTACAGCATGTGCAGGGCTGGCCAAATGGTACCCAGGCAAGGAGCATCTTTGGCTCCACTCTTCTTCCCCTCTCCCCCACTCCCTCCCGGTGAGGGCATGGCTGACAGCGTTCTAGGAAGGTTGAGGAAAATGTAGTTCTCAGAAAGTCTAGAAGGTTCCATGAGATTCTACAAAGTCCAGAACATTGTAGGAGGTTAGTGAAAAATGAATCCACATACAGAATACCTGAAACATGTTACTTCCAACATTCAATTTTCCCTTTTGTCGCTAACACCAAAAACAGCAACTCGAGCCCGGCACCCCCAAGCCAGGCACTCCAGGCGGTTGCCTGGGTTGCTGGCCCCGAGCATGTGTCCTCCTTCTGCATGCTAGCTTATCTCTGGCTAGTGCTGGTGGATAGATGACCCTGCTTCCCTCCCGCCTGTCCTCCTTTAGCATACCTAGTGCCACCACCAGTGCTAGCCTGGGGCAATCCTTGTACACAGGGAGCACAAAGACTGTAACTGCACCCAGCCCTTCTTCCCTCCCTTTGTGCTCCCTCCCCCGTGAGACTGGGCATGATCTAGTTAGGGTTGCCAACCCTCCAGGATTGTCCTGGAGTCTCCAGGAATTACAGATTAATTTTTAATTGAAAATTATCATGTGATGAAACCTCCAGGAATACATTCAACCAAAATTGGCAGCCCTAAGCCTAGTCCTTACTCCAGACAAAACAACAAGACTCGCAAGAGAAATTCTATGCAGCTTAATTGTTGCAGACATGATTCTATACGTGCCAAATCCCAGGCAGATCTGTAGAGGGATAGTGGTATGCATGTGATGATGGACAATGGGACATGCTAACACCCTTAGAAATGTTATCTTTCTGGATTAGTATGAGTATGATTTCCCCAAATTACATTCCAGCACACTCTCAGGGTGCTGAAAGCCACTTCTCTTCACCCCAGGCCCACATGCGCTAGTTCACACCATCATTCTGAATCACTATTTTTCCTCACTGGAAGATTGGACTTGAGCTTTAAAAACAAATATCTGACCTGGCAGCAGGAAATGTTCTTCAGCT
This sequence comes from Malaclemys terrapin pileata, assembly GCF_027887155.1. NCBI lineage: Eukaryota > Metazoa > Chordata > Testudines > Emydidae > Malaclemys > Malaclemys terrapin. The sequence continues at coordinate 177,553,763 of NC_071507.1, read as the reverse complement.
CATGGAGCCGTGGTGCACAGCTGCTGCTATATGCTGGGCTGCACCTGTGGCCAGGTGCACCTGAGCTTTCTCTTTATTCCAAGTTGTTCATCAAGGTGGGTACATTGTTCTTCATTTGCAGAGGTTCTATTTTGTTTCCTCAAACTCTTGCCGATCTCTGAAGACTGCCACTTAATAGATACCTCTCCCCCCAGAGGCTTATAGGCCTCCTACATTAAGGGCCCCAGTTTTATGGCCAGTACTTGCTGGGATATACTAATATGTTAAATAATAGGAAAAGCCAAGGTCCTCTGAATTTTAAGGCTCCAGGCCATGCCCCCATCAGCTGTTTTTTTGTCACTGTAAGTCTGCTTCTCACCCTACTGGCTGGAGGACTGGATTACCCTTAAATTTGACTGGGGAGTGCTATCACATCTTGAAGTCCATGAGCATAGTATATAACACAGTTAGCTTCTAGTAGCCTGGAGACCAGGAGCAGCACCTGATCCCAGGTCTCCCTTGTAGCTGTGCAGAGTGGTTACTGATAGGACACCAAGCAGATCCAGCTACCAGGTGTTTCTGTTCCAGCATTTACTTCAGTGTACTGAGTTAGAACATTGGTCTAGTATTCAACATGCTTTATTGAAGGAGGACTATTGAAAAATATATTGGGAAATAATTCAATATGATACAGTCCAAGTCTGCAGTCCTTGGTCCCATGGATTGGACCCTCAGAGAATGTGAAATACATATTAGTGATACCAGGAAAATGCTGAACCAGTGGGTGATGGAGATATGTGAATGTTTTCAACTGGAACTATTAGCTCTTTAGCATGGGTTTCAAAGGCACTTAGGGCCTTTGGATGCTCAATTCTTGGAATTGGGCACCCAAGACCCTTTTTCAGCTTTTAAAATTTCAGCCTTAATTATCACTGCAGTCCCTGGGTGTAGCTCGGAAGCTTGTCTCTTTCACCAACAAAAGGTGGTCCAATAAAAGATATTGCCTCATCTACCTTGTCCTTCTAATGGTGGTGTGTCTAATATTATCAGTATCTGTGAATTTCCTTTTAGTGACGTGCCAATGGTTATCCTTTACTCTAATTCTAAACACAGCATTTCTCATCAGATTTATTTTTGTGTGATTCTGAATTGCTGTAATCACAGATGCCTCTTTCAAATGAAAATAAAATGCTAGAATGTATGCAGCTAGCACAGGCACTTCTTCTAAGTTTGGGAAGTACCTGGCACATATTGGGCCCTATCTAATCTAAATAATATTTTTATTTGTTAAAGAGTAAGATTTGCCCTTTACCTCCAGTGGATGCATAGGAGTGGCTGCATAGTGCCGTGAAAAAAACTAGTTTATGGAAACAAATTTGATATATTAAAAAAAAAGATTTTATATATAGCCCCTAAAGAAATAATGAAATCATCTTAGGAATAATTCAATAGCAGATCAAACTTTACAATCTGCATATATCTGATATATCAGGATCCAGCTGACTGACTGGCTGACTTGCTCATTTTATCCTAATAGAGTCCCATACTGGCTGTAGATTGGGGGTCAGACTGATGATAATGAAACCAGCAGCCAACCTGACAAATATTCATTTGAAGCCTAATTTTTAAAATTCAGTGAGAGAAAGAAAGGAAATGGCCAAATTAAAAATGGCAACAATCCACCTGAAAACGAGGGAGACAAAACCTAGGACTGCCTGGTTTAACTGGGCAATGTTAAGAATGTGGGACTCGAACCAGCAATCTTTTAATTCATGAACAGGACTTACTGGCATAAAGAGTCCTTTTAAAATCAATAGGGATGCCTGAGCTAGTGGAAATTAAAAGTAAAATTCTGTTCATCCTCCATGCATTTACATAGTGGGTTTTTTTTTTTCTTTCATCCATATGTTGCAGTGCAGGTAATGTGGAACTGATGTCATGGGATTGCAATGCACGGTGATGTTACAGAAAGCGCCTATCCTTTCAGAAATCAAAGCTGGGAAGAATGACGGCATTGTCTGGGTTGTTCCATTCACTTCCCCTCCACTTCAATCAAACAAATCCAATACTAGCTGTGTCTAGCCAGCTCCCTCTCAATGAATTTAGGCTTCCATTTAAAATCTAGTTTATTCTTCCAGGTGTCCTTCTTATTTAAATAGGTGAAAACCTGGGAAGTACCCTGTTGCCTAACAATCTTTGTCTCCAATGAAGTCTTGTTGCCTTTTAAAAAATATATAAGCTGGTGACTGTTGTACAGGCAACACCCTGACAGCTGAAAGGTAAACTCTGATTCACAGCCCTTCCCACCTCCATGTCCTGAAAAAACAGAGCGCTCCCTGAGAATAAAACTCAGCACAAATCACCATCATGCTGAAAAAGAACCGCAGATCCTAATTATTCACTCTTTCCTCTGTAGATTTAAAACATACAAAATATTATAAAAAGGTGCATTTTATCTGCAAGAAACCAACTCCTGAAAGTAATGGTTTTGAAATTGGAAGTGCCCTATAAACCCCATTGGCAATGACACTGATACGCAAAATCAACACAAACTCAAAACTAGGTTGCATCCAGCCATGTCATCTTAAGCTGTGATTTTTTTCCCCCCAGCTCTGGACTGGACTGCAGCCATGTTTGGATGAGAACTCCAAGGAAAACTCAGGCGCTCCAGGAAGTGGCATGATAATTCATTAGGCAGCCGTCTTGCCTATGAGTCAGAACTAAACTAATGCCAGAGCCTAGTACTAGGAGGTACCATGTCACTGAAGGTGCTGGTTTTTGGATGAGACACAAAATGAACTTGCTAACCAAGGCACAGTAGCAAACTGGACCCAAATTTTAAAGCAGGATCCCTAGATGCTGTAGTATGTATGGAACTCCATTCAAACTTAAGAAATGGAGGCTCTTAATGAATGAAGTAAGAAATTGAATAATACAGGCAGGATAGTAGCCCCTGACTTATTTATTTTGATATTATATTCCTTGTATTTTATGCTGTGTCCCATATTCTTAGTTGTTGATATGCCACATATTTTAGCACTGATGGCATCATGGCAGCACTTCTTCTGAGAAAACCTAGAGGTTTTGCAGCTGGACATGGAGCAATTGGGGCTTTTGGCACCTGGGAGGGGTGGGAGGGAGTTTGGGGTTATGGGATAGGCAAATTAGCTGGATTCTGCTGCACTGATGTCATCTTTTAGATTTAAAAAACTATCATCCCACTGAGATGAATGGGGTAGTTCACATTATTATTTGCATTGGAGTAGCACCTGAAAGCCCTAAGTGAGATCAGGGCCCATTGTGCTAGACATTGTACAAACATAGTGCGGAAAAGTCCCTGCCCAAAGAGTTTACAGTCTAAATAGATAAGACAGAGAAATGGTGACGGAGGTATTCTATGCAGGGGTGAAGGTAGCTTCCCCAGTCAAGGGTACACGGTATTAAACTGCTGAGGGGGCATGGACCACCAGCAGTAGCAATCTCCAGCCCAGTGGGGGGAGGCTGGAGAGCAAGCCCTCTCACCACAGTGCCATCTCCTGTGCAGCACGCCCAGCCCTGTGGGGCCGGAGCCCCAGCCCAGGGTGAGTGTGGAAAGGCCTCACTCTCCAGCCCCTTCCCTCCCCTGGGGCCTCCCTTCTGCACCAGGGTGGAAGAAGCGTATGTTTGCCTGTTTTCTGCACCCTTGATTTCATGATTTCTCTGGGTGCAATTGAACCCAGGCTAACACCACCTTTGGTTGTATTATCCCTGTTTTATAGCTGGGGGACTCAGTTTGCATGTCTTAGAGCTATTCTTTCAAGCTGTCTGAAGCCTCAGACCACATTGCTTCAGTTAACCTCAAAAAATGTGAACCGAATGTATCTGGGCTGGAAACATACTATTTTAAAATAAAATATTTACATTTTGGAGCCCAATTCTGTGGCAAATTTCATGGCTGCAAAGTTACAGAATACTTGGCCTAAGGTCTGTGGACGTTAGAATCTCATGAGAATAGGAGGGTGAGGTAATATCTTTTATTAGACCAACTTCAGTTGGTGAGAGAGACAAGCTTTTGAGCGTACACAGAGCTAGTCTTCTGGTCCGGGCTCTGTGTACGCTCAAAAGCGTGTCTCTCTCACCAGTCAAGGTTGATCTGATAAAAGATATTACCTCACCCCCCTTTTCTCTCTAATATCATGGGACCAACATGGCTACAATGCCGCTGCATATTGGAATCTCATGCCATTTTTCATAAACCTTCCCCATAGTTTTTATCTCAATCTGCTAACTCAGGTGAGAACTACAAACTGCCTTGTCTTCACTAGGATTTTACCTTGTGTATGTTAACTTGTTAAAATCATACCTTTTTTTGTAGCAAAGACAAGGCCTATAATGAGGCCTGGCAGGGTCAGAGGGCCAAGATACAGATGGATGTGAAAATTTAACTCCGAATTTTCAGACTTTCAATTTGCAAAACAAACCAACCTTTGGCCCTTAGGATTTCCTGGCATTCATTTTGTGTTGCACCACAACATTGTTGTGATGGGCTTTATGCCCCACCCTGGCAAATAAAGAGTTAACAGGGAGTTTGACTAAGATCCCAATTATCCCATTCTGTGGCACCTGGAGGGGAGACAGCTCATTAAGGATTCAGCCCAGTTGGGGAGTGGGTGGTTCTGTTAAAGGAAGGACTGCAGGGCCAAGGAAGGGAGAGCTGAGGTTAGAGAGCTTATACCCTGGGAGTGGGGAGTGCAAGAAAGAGGGGTTCCAGGCGGCTGCCAGAGTGGTTGAGAGAGCTGGAGAAAACTCCTTAGCAACAGCCTGAGAAAAGCTGCATGAAGCGATAAATGTAGGACTGGAGAGCACAGCTCTAAAACACATGACTGCATCTAGGCTAAGGTGGGGAGCAGCCCAGCAAAGCAGAAAGGGATCGTAAGAAACAGACCCTAACTGCTTATTCCAAAAAGTCTAGACTGGAGCCCAGAGGAGAGGGTAAGCCTGGCTTCCCAATATCCCCTTTCATTAGGGGCAGGATAAGCCTTGGGAAAGGACTCCTGAGCTCAGGTCTGGTCTGAAGGCCTGCTATGTGGTCACCAAGGCTCTAGGGTTTTGTTTGGACTCTCTTACCCCAGAAGGGGACTGAACTGAAAGGTGACCTGGCTGGAGGACTAGGATGTGAAAGATGCAGGGTGCAGCAGAGCTAGAACCGAGGGAGTAGGGGTGCTAGAGGCAAAGGACCCCCTGCAATGCCATGAACTGAGACTGGGTGTGCTATGGCAGTAGGGTCAACTGCTTAAAGGTGAAAGATATATCTTAACAGAGGCAACTGATACATTTTTACAGCCTTAACAGTGTTCTGGTCTGGGAATGTAATGGGCTTTGGGATCCTCCAGGACGAAAGGCACTGTTTCCTGACATGATGATGAGAGATTTGAGAGAAGGGAAATGTTGAGCTGACCTTTCATGCTAGTTTGATCAGCTATTCTGCAGGGGGCTGTCTGCAAAGGCTGACATTTTATTTCATTGTTGTGTTTAGGGGCTATTGCCTGAATTTAATTTTCTGCAGCCAGCTAATGTGAGTCAAAATATAATTTCTCTTCTACAGAATTAATGCTTGCTAAATTAGTGGTGATGCAGCAGCAAATATTTAACTGTCTACAGTTGCTGTTTTGATGTGTTATTATGGCATAAACAATTCTCCTAGCCTTACAGCAACAAACCATTTATGTTTCAGTATCACAAAGCAGCTCTATTCATGAAGGAATCCAAGGGAATTTGCGTGCCTGGTTATCATGATCATTATTCTGTGATACCCCTCAGCTGGTAATCTTCTGGAGGCAGACACGCTCCCCTTCACTTCTAAAGGACTTGCACATCTCCCACTCCATGGAAATGGTGTTATTTATGCATTGAGTCGCTAAGGGCCATGAAGCGAGTGACAATTTAGAAACCGTGCTAGGGAGCTGCATCCGCCTTGGAATACAGAGTCCTCCTTTATTTCTGTAATAAAGCCTTTCACTTAAATAGCGCTTTCATGCTGGGTCTCAATTTTCAGCACACTTTAGCAGAAATAATACATAAAAGGCAAGTGCTATCTCATACTGGTGTAGATGTTACCAAGCCTTTCTTTATTTAAGGAGAGCTGTAGCATCTTTCATCTCAAAAGACCCCCATAGTCCCTCTACAAACTTTGTCCCACCACTTCACCCACCAATCAAGGACAGCCACAAAGGGAGGTGGGGGGTGAAACATAGCCACTGAGTAGCAGTCCACACTAAACAAGAGTTTAGGTCAGGAAGCGAAGAACGCTGTACAAAGGAGGAACTGCAGTTAAAAATACCTTCTGGAGTCCATGTTCTGATGCTTACCTATTTAAGCCTGTCACTGCCTGGCTAATTAAACAGCACCAGGGTAGTGAAATTCTACTTTGTCCCTGATGGGTATTGTTAATTTCGTCTTTTTATCACATGAGTAGTTATAAAGGCAATAAAAGGAAGACAGCTACAGAAGGGCACATAGGTGCTGGAACTAGGAGTGCTGGGGGAGCTGGCTTGAAGTGGTTTCCATTATATACGAGCTTTACAGTCTGGGTCAATGGTTCTCAGCACCCCCACAATAAAAATTGTTCCAGCACCCCTGGAAGGGCAACTCTCACTCTGGTCCTGTGCTAACTCAGCCGCTCATAAAGCTAGAGGAGAAAATCCTCAGGCATGTTTCCATGAACTCTGCACTGAACAAATATTAAGAGTCTAGTCTCACTGCACTGGTGTGTCTCTCTGTCCCCCAGCTGATGCTGAAAGGAGTTTTGTGCATGAGAACACTTGCAAAAAATTATCTGCTTCTAAGGGAAACAGTGAGTCAGGTTTCTTCCCTTCCCCCATCCTCTTTTTTTTGTCTCAGGTAGCTGATGTAGCCAAGCTGACCTCTGGACTGAAAGAATGAATGTTCTCGAAAGGCGTGGCAAAGGCTTACAGCCGGGCTTGCAATATTGGAATGTCTTGTATCAGAGAGAGTCCTGTAGACAAAGAGCATTAGAAACAATGAATCATTTCCTCTGTTTTCATCCCTGTCTGGTCAGCTAGTCTGGAAGAAATGGAGATCTGTCCGTGGATGCACAGGGAATCCCAACCACAATGCCACATACAAGCATGGCGCCCTCCCCGCACTTCAAAGGGTTCAGTCAGTGTTGTATGGCATATGTCACCACTAGTCCAGACTGGCCTTTTGAGAACATGCCTTTGGTATGATGGAATGATTTGATAAGATGATACCTCAGTAATATAAATCAGTGCTAGCATTTGCCATCTATTAGTTTACTTCATGAGAGCCTCCTCATGCACTTTACGCATGCAGTGAACAGATTAGTGTTGTTAATGATGTACAACTGATGGACATGACACTTGAGAGAAGAGAATATCCCTGCATAAAGGGCTTACAATCTAAACCTTCTTGTATGACTTTTAGCAGCACTGTTGCATTGTGGGATACAGGGGGACTGACCCAGGGTCAAAGTGCTTGGAGACATTCTCTCTGCACTGCACACAAGTGGGCAGAATCCCACTGAGGAGTGGCTGCTACGGGAAGGAGCATTGTGCTTTCTTTTCAGTGCCAGTCCCCATCCACCCCACCTCCCTTCACATGTCTGGCATTGTTAGTGATACTAACCTTCCCCCTCATGTTCACACAAGTACCTGCCTTTTAGCCTACCTACCCCTGCACACTTGCACAAAGAGCAGAAGACCCTCCCTGAACCCCTTCCATCCACCCATCTTGCCCCATCATAGAGAGCCGCAATCTTGCCCTTAATTAGATGGCTGACATAATGAGAAGTGTCAAGATGGGTGAGGTAATATCTCTTATTGGGTCAACTTCTGTTGGTAACAGAGACAAGCTTCATAGGGCTCTTCTTCAGATCTGGGAAAGATTGCTGAAGTGAATTAAATATAAGTTGTGCAGATCATTAAGCATAAGGGGTTCACACATGCTCTAGTCTAGGAGACCACTTACAAGGAAGTGGACAATTGAGCAGAGCAGCCCATAGGGAGTGAAGGAGACAGAACCACAAGAAACAAAGGGAGCCAGCTCATGGGAGAGCACTAGGGGGTAGTTTGGGACTGAGTTTTGAGGAAGGCTGGGCAGGAGGAGAGGAGAAGAGAGGAGAGGGAGGATGTCTAGAACACAGAGGGAAGGTTCTGGGCCTAGGTTCTTCCCTTTTATTTAGAAAGAGGTCAAGTGAAAGCTGCCTGGAAATAAACAAATCTGAAGAATAGCTGTTCACTTCTCACTCCCAGCTAGTGTTCATAGAAAATCTGTGCAGACAGTTCAACTGTGAGCTGCACGGCAGCTCTTATTTATGCGGATTGGGGGATCTCTCTCTTACACAGGGCGCTCAGTCTGGGCATGCAATTTCCTCTGGCTGCAGCTGAGCCCTGCGTGCAGTCTGTGATAGAGATCTGAAGTGTGGATAAGAGAGGGGACTCTAGTCCCAGCTAGGCAGACATCCTAAGTATGCTCACCTGCTTCATCTTTGCCAGCCATACTTAAGATGCTGTAAAAACGTGTCACGTTTGTGGGATACTTGGGGGGATGGGGGAAGAGTCTTAAGAGTAAACCCACTGAATTAGGTTCTTACATCCCTACTTTTCCAAACAGTGCCCAGGGGTTTTGTCACGTGGTCCTTTGCTTGAAATGGGAACCTCAGTGGTGCTTGTTCACCACTTTGGCAATGAAGGGGAGAAGGCCTAATCTAAGGGTAAATGGCACACTAAGGTCCCATTCACAGCTGCATGACACACGCATTTGAGCACAGTGATCATCAGTTGGTGTTGAACACACAGCCTTCAGCATCAAAAGCCCAGGTCCTTATCCCTAAGCTAAAGGACTAGCTCCGGAGTAGGCGGCTGTTCTTCTGTCAGCCACTAGAGGGGGACATGGTCACATGTACTAAGCCACTGCATTACATGTGCACATGTGTCGTTTTCCATTTCCATTAACCATGGACGTTGTATGTGTGCTTTGAGAAGTGACTAGGTTTCTAATCACCCAGCAGTGTGAAGTGTTGAGTGTTGTCCTCTCCCACTGAAGCTCCTCATTAAGTTGCTCAGCACCACACAGGTTGGGATCCTAAGTGAGGGCTCTCTTTCCAAATACAAACCTCTAGTGAGGAGTGGCACTAGCTGCAGGTTCTCCTGATAAAAGGCAGTTGCCTTTGGAGCTGTTTTGCTAAATTTTGGTACAACCATGTGTATTGCAGTTAATGTCACGTCCTCCCAGGGAAAAGAGGGGAAAGTCATTCTGGTTTCCATGGAAACCAGGTAATAGTCACAGAAAATGAAGCTTAAAGATACATTCTTTTTCAATCTGCTCAAAAGTTGTGGAGGATGAATCTGCCTTCTCTTCACCAAGCATTTCTATGAGCAAAACCCAGGTGGGAGGGGGGTCATGAGAAAGCAAAAAGGGGTCATGAGAAAGCAAAAAGGAATTTTGTTTTATGGGATTGGATGGCATAGGAGATAGTGCCCCTGACTTCCAGGTAACAGATGAAAATCCAGCCTGGAAGGGTAGCTGATTAAAGTCACTACTATTTGATGGCTATTTAATGGACTATTTGGAATGAATTGCTCATGTTGGTCTAGTTCCTTGGGCATTCATGTCTGCCATAAAAACCAGTTGCATCAGTTGGCACTGATGTTGACAGTCCATAGAGACATCAAGAATTAAGGCGCAGATCCAAGCCTATTGAAATAAGTAGGCATCTTGGTTTCAGTGGGTATTGGATTCAGCTTTAAGTGGCCACACACACAACAAGCGACTCTAGCTGATCCCTCCCTATCAAGCTAGACACTAGATGTACGCCGGCAGGGCATGGGGAAGAAGATTGCTGCCGCTGTGATGTCCCTCTGTGGATAAGCAGAAAATTTCATTCTCCAGGGTTGTTGATCTAGCACTTTGCATTAAGCGTGAACTGCACCTTTAAGGAAGTAGACGAGTGTTTTGTCTAGCTCTGTTTGTTTCTTGAGCTAGCTAAAGTAAAGAGTGACTCTTTTTTGGAACCCTTTCAAAGCCTGTATCTGTTAAGTGTATGTGCCTGAAGAGCTAAACAGTAAATCCAGAGCGCCCACATGGCTAGAGCTCTGGGAAAGGGTGTGCTCAAGCTACTGTGGGATCTTAGGAGAGCTAAGGCAGCTGGGCTGTGAGACCCCTTCATGGGAATGGGACAAGAGACAGAACCTATGCCCAGGAAATGCGCCAGAGAGCAAGGCAAGAGACAGTGCTGCAGCCTGCTCAGACCAAGGGATGTTTGAGAGCACAAGGGACTAGCATGTTAGGCAGGGGTGAAAGTAAGGTGGTACGGGCCAGTACGGCGTACCGGGAAAAAATAGCCTCCAGTACCAGCCTGTACTGCATACTTTAAAGTGCTGCCACAGTGACTGGCTTCATAGCCACAGCAGCACTTTAATGTCGCTGCCCCTTTTGCGCCCCCCTCCAGCCACCGATGGGGGGGGTCAAAAGAGGTAACTGCCCCTGGGCTGTGATTTAAAAGGGCCCAGGGCTCCGGCCGCCGCTTCTGCCTGGGCCCTTTAAATCGCCGCTGGAGCCCCGGGCAGTGCAGGCCAAGCAGCGCAGATGGGCTGGCTGGGGGACGCTGACCCCAGCCCCACCTCTTCCACCCGAGGCCCCACCCCTTCTGGGGCAGGGGGCAGAGCTGTCCCCATACCAGTAAGAGCTCAATTTTACTTTCACCCCTAGTGTTCGGACTCAAACACACCAGCCTGGCAAGTGTCCAGCTAGGGGAGCTCTGCCAGGGCTGTGTGACAACCATTGGCCTTAATGAAGTCTGGGCTTGGTTTTGAATCCAAGACCTCCCTCTTGGCAGCCATTAGCACTTTCAGCATAACATAGGGAGGCAGGTAAGTGGGTGTGGGCAGTGGTGTGCACGCAGACACAGACACATGCACTTTTTTTAGGAAAAAATAATCTTGGGAAAAATTATGTCTTCCTGAAACTGCCTTAAAGGTGCCTAGGTAAAAATATATTTACTATTCTACTAACCAGCTCACTAACTCTAAGGGAGTAATGGAGCCAATGGGGTACTCATGAAATCTGCTTTGATGCTTAAGCCATTATTAAATCAGTGGAGAGTGAGGCCTCCTTCAGAGCTATAGTACCTTGTCTTGCCTATTGATTATTTTGTTTTCTTCAGTCTAGTAAAATGACCTGCCCTTATCTTCTCAATGAATTCCAGGGGAGCAGTCAGAAGGGGGTTCTCCGGCCTCCTGTGGTCTTGCTTTGAATGGCTCCCATATTGCAGAGGCCCGGGGAGGGAGCCTGGCTTCAGCTCTCATTAGAGCCCATCAGTGCCACTCTTGTGAGGTGCTGTCTGTGCAGCAGGCTCCTGCATGGTAGCGTAACCTGCTGCTTCTAAGTGGTCTGTTTGCCCTAAAGGGCCTGATCCAAAATCCTGCTGAAACCGAAGACAGAGTCCCAGGGACCAATAAATTCTGGATCAGGTTCTAGCTTTCGCTTATTTGGTTTGTTTGTTTTTTTTTTAAGGTGGAGCTACTTTGTCTCATGCAGGCTGAAGTGACATCTCAAAGCAGGCCCTTTCTTTTAACTTCACGTCAGACAAAAACAGCCAGACTGCTTGACGAGGGTGGGGGGGGGGGGGGAATAGGTGCTGAAACGAGGGGTGCTGAAGCACCTCCTGGCTTGAAGTGGTTTCCATTATATACAGGGTTTACAGTTTTGTTTCAAGAACAGGAGTTCTTGTGGCGCCTTAGAGACTAACAAATTTATTTGAGCATAAGCTTTCATGGGCTACAGCCCACTTCATCGGATGCACAGAATGGAACATATAGTAAGAAATATATATACATACAGAGAACATGAAAAGGTGGAAGTAGTCATACCAACTGTAAGATGCTAATTAATTAAGATGAGACATTATCAGCAGGAAAAAAAAAACTTTTGTAGTCATAGTCAAGATGGTCCATTCTAGACAGTTGACAAGAAGGTGTGAGGATACTTAACATGGGGAAATAGATTAAATATGTGTAATGACCCAGCCACTCCCAGTCTCTATTCAAACCCAAGTTAATTGTTTCAATGGCTCTTAGCACCCCCACTATAAAAATAGTTCCAGCACCTCTGGAGGGGGGGCGGTAGAAATTGAGCAAATACTCAATTATATAAACAAGGTTTGTGCCTAGAGTGACTCTTCTGCCTAATTAATAAGCCTCTGAAAACTGGCTTCATAGCAGATTTCTTTAACACAAGCAGCATGAACTACTAATAAATATGATCGCATATGCACACGCTCATCCTAAGGATTTGACCAGCACCTGGATTAGCCTAGCCCAGGGGTGAGCAGCCACACTGCAAACAAAGCCCTGCATGCATTACAGTGCCTTAACTGGTGCTGCATTCTTCTGTGTGTGTCACTAGGATTTCTGGGGACGTATACCATGGTTCTTTGTGCTATAGTAATGTGAGCCACTCTGGCTCTTCTCTCTTGCCCAAGCCCCAGTGGGAGAACTTGTATCTCCTTCTGGGCATAGAGGGATGAGGGTGGGGACTGTGGGAACTGGGAAGACATTAGAGAACTACCAGTGCTTCAATAATTTAGCCTGCTGCATCCTCACAATTAGGTGGGTGGGTTACCTGCCTGAGTGAAAGCGGTACCCAAGCCCTAGCCTAGACCCCCAGTCAGGCCAGTAAGTCTGGATTTATAGCACCACCAAACTCAGGTGAGAGTTTTATGTGTGAATGGGAGGGAGGTTTGGGGCAACGCCCAAGTAAGAGCTTGAGTCACTTCTACGGGGAAGTCATATCCTCTGCATAATACTGCCTCACTCAGCAGTGTCAGAGCTGATATGAGATCTTTCTCTCTCTCTCTCTAAGCAGGCACGCCCTTCAAAATTAGTTTCCTTTATTCATAGTCAACTAAGCACCATACTCAAGGGCTCAGGGAGATTAAATCATTACCCTAGTTATGATGCTATTAAATAACAGTAAGAATTCCACAGAATACTGCTGATACTGCCTGACCTTATTTTGCTTCTTCAATGTCATAATATGGCCTAGTTCACATGCAGCCATCTGTGGCATGTATGGGAATTATACACTGACTTTTCCCTATGAGTCTCTCTGGGATTGTGAAGCAGTTAGAGCCCCTAGCTGGATTCTTATCTCACCAACATTGATTTTTACATCAGTGTTACGCCAGGGGTCTCCTCTCACAGCAGTAACTCCATTGATGTCAATGGGGTTATCCCAGTATAAAATCACTGTGGGAGGTGAGTAAGGCCCATTATGGGTCAAATTCAGTTGAGAGTAGCCTGTAGTGAACTGGTACAACTTCTATGGAAGGGTCTGGGCCAAATTACGCAGAGCCCTAAATGAGGATGGGCTAGATCCTCAGCAGGTGCAAATCAGTGAAGCTCTGTTAAAATCGATCACTAACTGAGGGTCTGGCTCCAAGTAGCTGTATAATTGGGGTTTGATGCTTCTGATGTAGTCACTTGCACCCGTGCAGGATCAATGTGACTGCTAACATTGTTATTTGGTAGTGGGTTTTACAACCACTTTGCACAGGAGTAAGTGGCTACAGAACGTGCAAGGCAATGGAGAACCAGGTCCTGGTGTCAGATGGTCACACATGCCATTTACACATAGGGAGTGGTGGGGGGGAGCAGGAAAAGCAACTCTCAGGAGGTTCTAAGATAAATCAGGTTCTCCTAATCATCTTTAATTTGTAATCCTGGACTAAATGAGACAAGAATCTGGCCCAGTGGGTAATCTACAGGGAGGATAAATATAATCTGCTTTTATTTACACCATTTTACTACCTTTTTACTATTTTTCTTTTCTTAATCCTCTCTTCTAGCCCCTTTGCATGCGAATTACAGTTTAGGCTCCTTTTGACTCAGCTGGCCAAATTGAATGACTATATGTGAGGTTGGTCTCTTCCAACCCTAATATTCTATGATACACATCAGTAAGTGAGCGTGAGTGTAAATTGGAACAACTTACACCAGAAGCTTTCAAACTGTGATCTCTGGATCATTGCCAGTTCTGCACAACTTGCTGGTGGTCTGCTGAGACCTGGCTGGTCAAATGGTATTAGCTCATTCTCCCTGTTTCCTCCAGCTAAATTGTATTAAAATACAAAGACTTTCCTAATATGGCTTTTCTATGTAGATAACTGCAGTACTGTCCTTGCTACAAGGTTGTAAAAGAGGTGATCCATGAAACTATTCCTATATTTTAAATATGGTCCACACTTCTCACCAGATTGAGAACCGCAAGTTATACTCTGAGGGGGCTAGAAGGAAGTATTAGTCTTACAAATCTAAACTCCTTTAGTCTCCCTCTGAATTTGGCCCATTGTTTAGCTTGGGTTTTAGCCAGATATATTTCTCAGACTAAAAGTAAAGTACCGGGTGATTTGTCTTGCTCCTTTCCCTAGCCAGGAACTGCTATCAGTATCATTCTCCAGCTCCCTGTCGCCCATATGAGCACATGTGCATGCACACTATTAAGTTCCAAAAATACTTTGCTCCACAGATCTCTGCTAAGGTCACTTTGACCCCCTTCTCGTGGTTCTGCAGTGCATCAAATATTTCACAATTACATTTACCAGGCCAAATTTAAAGATGCTACATAAGTGGGTGCCAGTAGGTGCAAGAGGACCAAATTTGTCTCTCAGATGCATGTGTGGCATTACATCAGATTTACACTAGTGGAACTGAGAGGAGAATCGGGCCCAGAGAGTCTGAGTGTAAGGGAGTCTTGGGGTGTGTACACTGCAGCTGGGAGCGTACTTCCCAGCACAGGTAGACAGACACACTAGCTCTGCTTGTGCTAGTGCAGGGGCGAGAAAACTTTATGGCCTGAGGGTCACATCGGGTTTCGGAAATTGTATGGAGAGCCAGTTAGGGGAGGCTGTGCCTCCCCAAACAGCCAGATGTGGCCCGCCCCCCACCCCCTATCTGACCCCCCCTGCTTCTCACCCCCTGATGCCCCCCCCCCGGATTCCTGCCCCATCCAACCCTCCCTGTTCCCTGACAGTCCCCCAGGACCCCTGCCCCCATTCAATCCCTGTTCCCCACCCTCTGACTACCCCGACCCCTATCCACACCCCCACCCTCTGACCACCACCCCAAACTCCCTTGCCCTCTATCCAACCCCCCCTGCTCCCTGCCCCCTTACTGCACTGCCTGGAGTACTGGTGACTGGCAGTGCTACAGCCGTGCCGCCTGGCTGGAGCCAGCCATGCCACCACGCAGCACAGAGCACCAACTCAGGTGGGGCTCTGCAGCTGCGCTGCCCCAGGAGCTCGTAGCCCCACCACCCAGAGCATTGCGCCGGCGGCACAGTGAGCTGAGGCTACACAGAAGGGGAAACGGCGGGGGAGGGGCCAGGGGCTAGCCTCCCGGGCCAGGAGCTCAGGAGCCAGGCAGGAGGATCCTGCGGGCCAGATGTAGCCGGCGGGCCATAGTTTGCCCATCTCTGTGCTAGTGCCTGAGTACATGTCTGGGGGTCTGGGTGGATTTTTACTAGGGTTATCATACGTCCGGATTTTCCCGGACATGTCCGGCTTTTTGGGCTCCAAATCCCCGTCCGGGGGGAAATCCCAAAAAGCCGGACATGTCCAGGAAAATTGGGACATGCGGGGCCTGCGGTGCTGGGCCGGGGGCCGGCCCGGCGATGGGGGGCCGGGGGTCAGCGGTGCCGAGCCGGGGGCTGGGAGCCGGGCTGGGGGCGCCGAGCCAGGGGCCAAGGCCGGGGCCAGGGCCGGGCCGGCGGTACCGGGGCCGGGGGCGCTGAGCCGGGGGCCGGGCCGGGGACCGGCAGTGCTGGGCGGGCCGGGGGTGCTCGGCCGGGGGCTGGCCCGGGGTTGATTTTGCCGCCGTCCCTACAGCGGGGTAAGTCGGCTGCGATACGTCGAATTCAGCTACGCTATTCGCGTAGCTGAATTTGCGTATCTTAAATCGACCCCCCCCTGTAGTGTAGATGTAGCCTGAGAGGTGTAATACGCACACGGGGGGAGCTGGTGGAAAGTGTGAGTTGCACCAGCTTAGAACTCCATTCAGTTAACCACTGAATTTGCCCTGCTGTTGGGCTGTTCCCCCTCCCCCATCTTTGCTTCACTTCGGCCAGGGTCTGCTAAGGAATCCGTTCTCATGTTGTTCTGTAAAACGCTTCCCCAGCATGCCAGTAGGTGCCTATGGAATTCAGCAGTGGAACTTTCTCTTTGACACGGTCTGTAAAAGCCTAAAGCCAAGAGCCGCACCGGGGGCAGGACTCATTATGACACACTTCACCACTCTTGTCTCATCCCAAAGAGATCTAGAATGTTCAGATGATGGTGATTCTTTAAAAAAGAACACTCTGAGTAAAGACTGAGTGTATTAAGGGTACAAATGCAGCTGAAATGGATGAGCTTGTCCAAGGAATACACAGCAGAAATACCTAATTTAAATGAATGCTATAGGCCAGACCCTGTCCTTCCCACCCCTGGACCCTAAGGGCTGGTCCACACTAACCCCCCACTTCGAACTAAGATACTCAACTTCAGCTACGTGAATAACGTAGCTGAAGTCGAAATATCTTAGTTCGAACTTACCGCGGGTCCACACGCAGCAGGCAGGCTCCCCCGTCGACTCCGGGTACTCCTCTCGCGGAGCAGGAGTACCGGCATCGACGGCGAGCACTTCCGGGATCGATCCCAGAAGATCGATTGCTTACCGCCGGACCCAGAGGTAAGTATAGACGTACCCTAAGTGTCTGTCCTGAATCCTTGCATTCCTTAGCAGCCCTGGCTATCCATCTTCCCAAAACAGCATCACTCACTTTCCAGAATGCTGCTTGCATCCCCTTTTCCTGGCAGTGGCTGGTCTACACTACAATATTGTACCACTTTAACTAAATCGGGATAGTTTTAGTGAAACAATTCCTCAGGCATGGATGCAGTTAAATCAGTATAAAGGAGCTTTACCGGTGTAGGTATTCCTGTATGGGAAGTGGAATAAGCTACACTGGATGCATGGCACCTTTATACCAGTCAAACTGTGTCCACACTCAAGGATGTACCTATAATGGTAAAATAATCATGCTCCCAACCAAAACAGTTATCCTGATAATACTTTCAAGTATAGAGCTGATCAAGGACCCAGGTCCCTATGGTAAGACTTGCAGGAGAGGCTCTAGTATCCTGGCCATCCTGGCCACTGTGAGTCACTCTCAGTGTCTGGGAATCTAGAAGTTCCAGTGAATCATGTACATCCCCTACTCTGTGAACCATGTTGGTGAGGGGTGACGTCAGGCATTATATTTGCCTATCCCTCCTGAAAGTTGCCCTGCTACCCAGCACCATTTCTGTATTGTCCATGAAGAGCGTCAGCCAGCTTGCTGTCTTCCACCTCACCACCTGCATCAGTGTGAATGCAAAGAAGCTAGACAATCAAGGTCAAATGAAAAGGAGATCTAGGACTCAGTGTCATCTGTCCCCAAGTATAAAACCTTGAGAAAAATAACTTGTGAACCAAATGACAGAGCCATTTGGAGCATGGGGGTGGGGGTGTTCCTATCTGATTCACCTCCAGTTCACAAAAGGATTGTTTTCTTGATTTTTTTTTTAATTTATTTTTTGTTAATGTGTAAATTGCTCTGCAGAGGAATTTTGGAACATCCAGATGATCACTTAGCTCATGGTCAGCCTAATTACATAATAAAACCTGCTACAGTGCAGCCAGAATAGCCACTTATGGAGCCAGCTGTTGCTGAAAAAATGTTGTTTACAGCTTGGTGTCTGCACTGTCTGAACACGACCCATAGAGGGGAAGGAACTGGGGGAGAGACAGAAACACATCTTACAGAATGTGTTCTCTGATTTACTGTTTAACTAAGAGCATGTAATGGGTTTTTGTTCTCTGCAAAATAGGATTCTAATATTTGCATTCTGAGACTCCCGGCAGCTACTTCCATGGGGACTGAAGTGGATGGAATGCTGAAGTGCCCAGTGACACACTGTATGAATGAGGCATACAAAGTAACCCATCACTCTTCTTCCATGCATTTCAGCCACTAAGGCAAAGGCAAAAATATAAGGGAATGATTTACCTTACCATTGGTATTAGGAAGAGAAAAGAGATATTTAAATATGCATATATTAAATGCACTATTTAATTGCATCTACATATATGATAGTAACTACCCAGACACCTGTTAGAAACGTAATAGCAAGACACAATTTCTAGTAAGTTCTTGGAATGTATTGGGCAACTTTTTTTGTTTCAGAAAGTGGCATAAGTAACGAGGGGGACAGCCATTTTAGACTTGCTTCTGACCGCCAGGGAATTGGTGGTTAGTCTGAAGGTGGAAAGCAACTTGCGTGAAAGTGATCATGAAATAATGATTTCATTATCCTAAGGAAAGGAGGGAATGAGAGCAACAGAATAAGGACAATGGACTTGAAAAAAAAAACAGACTAATAAACTCAGACAACTTGTAGGTAAGATTCCCTAGGAAGAAAATCTAAGGGACAAGGGAGTTCGGGAGACATGGCAATTTCTCAAGGAGACAGTATTAAAGGCACAACTGCAACCTATCCCAATGTGAAGTGAAGATAGGCAATATAGTAAGTGGCAAATATGGCTCCATCAGGAGCTCTTTAATAGTCTGAAAATCAAAAAGGAATCCAACAAAAAGTGGAAATATGGACATATTGCTAAAGAGGAGTACAAAAGAATAGCACAAGCATGTAGGGACAAAATCAGAAAGGCTAAGGCACAAAATGAGTTACACCTAACAAGACATAAAAGACAATAAAAAGGGTTCTTTAGATATAGTAGGAGCAAGAAGAAAAATGAAGGCAAGTGTAGGTCCCCTACTTAGTGTGGAAGGAGAGCTAACCACAGATGACCTCAAAAGGCTGAGATGTTCAATGCCTATTTTGCTTCAGTCTTCACTGAAGATTAATGGTGACCAGATACTCAACACAATCAATATCAGCAACAAGGAGAAAGGAACACAAGTCCAAATAGGGAAAGAACAGGTTAAAGAATGTTTAGATAAGCTCAATGTATTCAGATCACAGGGCCTGATGAAATTCATCCTAAGGTACTTAAGGAACTAGCTGAAGGAATCTTGGAACCATTTGCAATTATCTTCAAGAACGCATGGAGGATGGGTGAGGTACCAGAGGACTAAGGAAGGGCAAACATTGTACCTATGTTTAAAATGAAGAACACAGAGGACCTGGGAAATTATAGACCAGGGATTGGCAACCTTTGGCACGCGGCCCATCAGGGAAATCCACTGGCAGGCCAGGACAGTTTGTTTACCTGCAGGGTCGGCAGGTTTGGCCGATCACAGCTCCCACTGATCGTAGTTCTCCCTTCCAGGCCAATGGAGGCTGTGGGAAGCGGTGGCCAGCACATCCCTTTTAAATCGCCAGCTCCGGGGCAGCTGCCCCTTTTGTCCCTCCACCCTCCCCTGCGGGCGGCGGCCCGGGGGGGGCAAAAGGGGCAGCGACGTTAAAGCGCTGTCACTGCAGCGCTTTAACATCATCTGCGTACAGGCTGGTATCGGCTTCTAATCGGTACACCGTTTCGGCCCACTTTCACCTCTGCTTACAGCTAACCTGGGATCAGCACCAGTGCAAGTACACTGATTGGCCACCCAGTAGCTGCCATTACTCAGATACACAGATGTAGGGCCTGAGGACCTTTGCAGTTGTGCCACAGTGTGATTGTGGCATAAGTAGACATATCTCCACCCAGTGTAGGTTAGCAACACAGATTAGATAGACAGCGTTCCTATTATGCTTGTTCAGCCCTTGCTGAAGCCTGTACTGCTGCTTCTACGCAGATTTGTAACTGTGTTAGCACTGGTCTGCCTAGCCAAGCTGCAATCCCACCTCAGATTGCAGGGTTGGCTCCACTGAGTGTCCAAACACTGGTGAAAACAGGCCGTTTGCTATCCGAGCAAAGAGACACTTAGAAATATACCAGGGCCTGATTCTCCATTGCCATGTACCTTGTGTGGCTATTTATAGCAGCACCAAGTGGGAGAGGGTAAAACACTCATTCTGATTTGGTAACATTTCACACCCACTGTGCACTGGCTTAGCTGACTGTCCAAGGGGGAGAGCAACGAATGGAGAATCAGGCTCAATATTTCTCTGCTGTTCGTATTGTGTGCAAAGTGAGTTCCTCTTCTGCCTATATACTTCCTGTCAATATGGCAGCCTCCAGTTACAGTGCATGTTATGCTAACTGGAATGTAATTATATTTTAGAAGTTACCAATACAGCTGGTTTATTTAAAATCCGTGAAATTATTCTATTTAAAAAAAGAGATTTGTGCATGTGTGGGTTTTTTTAAGTGTCATTTCAACACAGTGTTTCCAACTCTCATGATTTTCCCCTAGTTATGTGAGTTTGGCTAGGTGTTCATATTCTGCCTGTCTCTTTTTGCCCTGACCCCATTCCTATATGGTAAGCTGGTATCCTTTCTAGGGCCTTGTCTGCACTTCAGAACAGGAGTAACACTGTCTTCAACCATCTCAGTCACAATACTTATCCAATAGATCTCAGTGCATTCTGGGAGATTTCAAAAGGCCACCAATGCAGTGTGGGACAGCAGAGAGAGGAGTAGTTGAACCAGTGCAATTAGTATTAGTCCATACTGGCACTATAATAGTCCCGGCTGAAATGATTGGGACTGATATATAGTCCTGTTGAGTATAAGCCTTGTATACTCCAAGCAATATTTAGCATCCTCAGAAATTGCTTGGAGCACTTCTGTGAGAGGAGTATTGCAAGCATTGTACAGGGAATAAATGGCACTTTCTCTGAGGAAGACAAGGCTCAAGTCACTTTCCCTCTCCCTCCCTCTGCACTGCCCCAGCACCAGCCTTTTTCCCCATGTAGCATTTATGTTTCTGTGTATATTAAGTCCCGGGGGTGAATATTTTACAAACTGTACTACCCTGACTGTGTGAAGGTGCAAATACACACTTGGCTCGTTACCTTGATTAATGCAGAAACATGAGACTTTTATGAGAACAGGAAAAAGGCCACTCTGACCATAATATTGAATTGCAAAAATGGCCCTCTCCAAATTAAAAGAGAGTGAAGAATTAAGGTGGCTATATCCACGCAGCTCTTGTCCACAGGGATCTCAGGATAATTATAACAATGTTAATCCTTAATTCATGTGTTTTAATAATTAAAATCTTATTCTTACTCAGCATAAAAGTCCAACAGAATATCATATTAATTGTGGCCAGAGGTGAAAGTAAGCCGGTACGCCGTGCCGGACTGGACCGGCTTCTCCGGTGGTGATTTAAAGGGCCCAGGGCTCCAGCCGCTGTGGAGAGCCCCGGGCCCTTTAAATCACCGCCGGAGCTCCGGCAGCTGGGCTCTAGCAGGGATTTAAAGGGCCCAGGGCTCCCCGCAGCAGCTGGAGCCCGGGTCTTTTAATTCGCCCCCGAGCCCCAGGGCTCCCAGCCGCCTCTACAGCTCGTAGCTCTGGGGGTGATTTAAAGTCCCTGGAGCTCCCAGCCACAGCCAGAGCCCCAGGGCCTTTAAATCTTGAAAGGCCCCGCTTCTTCTGGTTAAGGCCTCGGCCCGCTCAGGACTCCGGCGTACCGGTAAGTCCTTTAAGTTACTTTCACCCCTGATTGTGGCTTAAAAGCTATAGTACAAAACTGAATGGCAGTGCAGTTCCCCCTCAGTTGCAGCCTCTCTTGGTAGAAAATAAGAGCTACTCCATGCGCTAATAGCTTGAATTCACTATATCTACAGCACCTATCCAGGCTCTGATAGCTAGATGCTGAAGAGCCTGTTTGTCGCAGATAAGCCAACCCGCTAATTGTCTGTTATTTCTCTATCAAGTTTTTACAAAACAAACAGACTGTCAGAAGACAAATAGAAAACTAGTAGAAATATTTAAGAGATTTTCAAGGTAAGTGTCTGAGTTGTTTTTGAGGGCTCTAAGGGTATGTCTACACTACGAAAGTAGGTCGATTTAATAGAAGTCGATTTTTTAGAAATCAGTTTGATACAGTCGATTGTGTGTGTCTCCATTAAGAGCATTTAGTTGGCGATGTGCGTCCACAGTACCGAGGCTAGGGTCGACTTTCGGAGCGTTGCACTGTGGTAGCTATCCCACAGTTCCCACAGTCTACGCCGCCCATTGGAATTCTGGATTGAGCTCCCAATGCCTGATGGGGCAAAAACATTGTCGCAGGTGGTTCTGGGTACATGTCATCAGGCCCCACTCCCTCCCTCTCTCCATGAAAGCAATGGCAAAAAATCATTTCTCGCCTTTTTTCCTCGGTTACCCGTGCAGACGACATACCACGGCAAGCATGGAGCCTGCTCAGCTCACTGTCACCGTATGTCTCCTGGGTGCTGCTGGCAGATGCGGTACTGCAGTGCTACACAGCAGCATCCCCTTGCCTTGCTTTGCCTTGCCTTGCCTTGCAGACGGCAGACGGTACAATACGACTGCTAGCCATCATCATCATCCCGCGGGTGCTCCTGGCCGACCTCGGTTAGGTTGGTCAGGGGAGCCTGGGCAGACATGGGTGCTCCTGACTGGCCTTGGTGAGGTCGGTCAGGGGTGCCTGGACAAAAATGGGAATGACTCCAGGTCATTCTCTTCTTTAAGTTTCATCTAATGGAGATTCAGTCCTGCCTGGAATATCATGCCAGCTGGAGGCTTCTACCTCAGGCTGCTCTCCCAGTCATCAGCACTGCATGGTCGCACCTACCCCAGCCTACCCCTTGCTCCCATGGCTCATGAAGCCTGAACAGTTGTAAGGATCAGCTCAACTATAGGCTGAGCAAGTGCATAATGGTGGTAGAATGTGTCTTTGGACTTTTAAAAGCTCGCTGATGCAGTTTACTGACTCGGTTAGACCGCAGCAAAACCAATATTCTCATTGTTATTACTGCTTGCTGTGTGTGCCACAATATCTGTGAGAGTAAGGGGGAGACGTTTATGGCGGGGTGGGAGGTTGAGGCAAATCGCCTGGCCGCTGATTACGCGCAGCCAGACACGAGGGCGGTTAGAAGAGCACAGCAAGGCATGCTGTGCATCAGAGAAGCTTTGAAAACCAGTTTCATGACTGGCCAGGCTACGGTGCGAAAGTTCTGTTTGTTTCTCCTTGATGAAAACCCGCTCCCTTGGTTCACTCTACTTCCCTGTAAGCAACCCACCCTCCCCTCCCCCTTTGATCTCCACTTGCAGAGGCAATAAAGTCATTGTTGTTTCAAATTCACGCATTCTTTATTAATTCGTCACACAAATGGGGGGATAACTGCCAAGGTAGCCCGGGAGGGGTGGAGGAGGAAGGAAGCACAGCGGTGGGGGAGTTGTAGGGGCACCCCTAGAATAGCATGCAGCTCATCATAGAAGCGGCATGTCTGGTGCTCTGACCCGAAGTGGCCATTTGCCTCTCTGGTTCTTTGGTAGGCTTCACTGCTGCAGGTCCCTATTATAACCTCTGTCCTTCACGCCCTTGGAGATTTTTTAAAATATTCCTGCATTTCGTCTTTTGGCACGGAGTTCGGATAGCACGGATTCATCTCCCCATACAGTGATCAGATGCAGTACTTTCCGTTCGGTCCATGCTGGAGCTCTTTGGCGATTGTGGGACTCCATGGTCATCTGTGATGATGAGCTCTGCATTGTCACCTGTGCTAATCAGCTCGCTACGCTGGCCAAACAGGAAATGAAATTCAAAAGTTCACGGGGCTTTTTCTGTCTACCTGGCCAATGCCTCTGAGTTGAGAGTGCTGTCCAGAGCAGTCACAATGGAGCACTCTGGGATAGCTCCCAGAGGCCAATACCGTCAAATTGCGTCCACACTACCCAAAATTTGACCCAGCAGGGTTGATTTCAGCGCTAATCCCCTCGTCAGGGAGGAGTACAGAAATCGATTTTAAGAGCCCTTTAAGTCGATAAAAATGGCTTTGTCGTGTGGATGGGTGCAGGGTTAAATCGATCTAACGCTGCTAAATTCGACCTAAACTCGTAGTGTAGACCAGGGCTAAGAGTTAATCATGTGCACCCAGTGCTATGGAGAGAAATATGCTAAGAGGAAGAGACAAGAGAAAGTTAGCAACCTGAGTCAGAAAGATTTTAATTACACACACAGCTATTAGACTTGACTGCAGTTATGAGATTCCCCTCCCAGCTCGCCCTGATGGCATAATTGGTGTTTACTGGAGATAGATCATCACTTACACAGACATGGTAATGGTGTGTTTGTTATTTATACAATAAATACAGCATACTTTTGGGATCTGCACAAATGTTACGTAAACTGAGTTTTTTAACCTCCCATTTTAAAATTAACATTAACATGAAGTCACAGCCTAAGATCTGCTCTTAGTTCTGAACAATACACTAAGGATACGTCTATACTACCCGCCGGATCGGCGGGTAGTGATCGATCTATTGGGGATCGATGTATCGTGTCTCATCTAGATGTGATAAATCGATCTCTGAACACGTTCCCCATCGACTCCGGAATGCCACCAGGATGAGAGGCAGAAGTGGAGTCAACGGGGGAGCAGCGGCCGTCGATCCCGCACCGCGAGGATGCGAAGTAAGTCGATCTAAGATACGTCGACTTCAGCTACGCTATTCTTGTAGCTGAAGTTGTGTATTTTAGATCGATCTCACTCCCCACCCCAGTGTAGACCAGGCCTAAGATAAAGGAGTAGTTAGAGTTCTGTATCCAGTAATACGAACTAGGAAGTCCAGCAAGCAGTCATCAAAGTTTCAGAACTTAAAAATTATCAGAAATAGACTTGATCAGCAAAGTTTGAATCCAGACTTTCCCAATGTTCAGATCCAAGGCTCTGGTTCAGGCTCTTCTTTCCAAATTATAGTAATTGGTTTATAGTGTAGGGAGGAAAACAGGAAACAGACATTTCAGTCCAGTTGGCCTTTCCTCTGGAAGAGTTGCCATGGCCTGAGAGATTTTTGGTTGCAGGCACAAATACTAGATACTTTTTCCTGCTATTCAGTAATAACATCATCCATATAGTATTAAATATGAGGCCAAAGTAATAATTTGAGAGAAGGCAGATTCAGGGCTGTTCTTATAATAGCTTTGGTGCTATTTAAATAGTGCATCAAACTCAGATTGCACGCAAAGGATAGTTATCCCTTAGCATATTTAATATGCTGTGGTTTTCATTAGAGCTGAACAAACAGTGGAATGATTTCTGCAAATTCAGAATTAAGTTTTGATTCGGTGTGTTCGTGATGCTTTCCTGTTGGCTTCCTGTGAATATTGGAGTGTTTGAGCTTTATCAGTGTGAAAACTTACGAAATGCAAATGTTACACTTAAATATCAATTTCCAAGAGTCTGTTTGGCTGTAAAATTTCCACATTTTAAAGTTATATAAGACACAATTCGGGGAACAGACACTAGTGGAAAGGACTTACTTGAGTAGCTAACCAGCACAGCGTGAATTACAAATATTCACACCAAACAGTTGAGCCACAGGATGAAGTGATAAGAGTTCGAATATTCAAGCTGAGTGCAATTGTCTCAGAAAGACACAGAGAGGGAATTTCTAGTTCCCTCCCATGCAGGTAAATTCTTATTCTTGTCCTAGTTATAGGCTATTTCTACACTACAGACCTTACAGCGCACAGCTATACCGCTGCAGCTGCGTTGCTGTAAGGTCTCCTGTGTAGCCGCTCTATGTCAGCACCAACATAGTGCTGTCTACACCAATGCTTTTGTCAGTGAAACTTACATTGGTCGGGTGTGTGTGTTTTTTTTCACATCCCGACTGACAAAAGTTTTGCAGCAAAAGTGCTAGTGTAGACAAAGCCCTAATCCAACACACTGTATTTAGTAGACTATGTGTTTCATATGAAGCTGATGGAATAGTTTGGGGTGGGGAATAATCTGTGAGTAAAGGTGTTGAGTGCTGTGATCTGTGAGTAAAGATGCTGAGTGCAGTTTGCTTTTATGGGGCCATATGATACAGGAATATTCAGAGTCTCACATGGTATTAGTGAAACTTTTGGATTTGCAACCATTTTTACTAATTTTAGTACAAATCCTTATACATTATTCGTCATTTTATGCTCTTGTTTAAAATGTTTTGGCAATAAAAATACCATGGGCCAGATCCTCAGCTGATGTAAATCTACATAGGTCCGTTGTCTTAGGTGACCAGCCATGGACCGGAGATAGATGCCGTGAACAATGTGGGACCAGTAGACTCACAATTATTCATTCATTCAAAATCTGCTTGGCAGATGCATGTGAATCGTGAATATATTTGAGGAAAATCAGAATTGGTTCACAAATTATTTACTAGCCAAAGAGGGGCTAAGTTTGTGCAGAATGCATCTTGTAATGAATAGTTCAAGCACCTCTAATTTCATAATTGTTCACATGATATATATTTATCCCTTCTGTGCTTCAGAAACATCAAACAGAAGTTTTCTTTTTCTCCCACTCTATCCAGATTACACAGTAGGAGCTACCCATAATAACAGACCTCTTCAGTTTCCAGTGTGAACTCCTTCATGTACTCAAAGCCCTGTATTGATGCTATAGCTTCACAATATTGCGATTACATGTTTCCAAAAGCAACTTTTTAAAACATGTAATTTGAAGTGATAGTTTTAACAATTACAGTGTATTCAATTAGGGGAGCTGAACTCATGAGTCATAGCCAATAATCAAGAGCTTTTCTGACAAATGTATGTACTGTCCTGTTCAAAGAAAACAAACCTAAGAGGAAGAGAAATACAGAGTCAAATCCTGATGTCTTTTCTCAGTGACTTCAATGATAGTTCTTCTGAATAAACACTGAGTGAGGAAAATAATGCCTATATCTTCAGTTCCACAGATACTGTTAATAGAGGTGAGCAACCAAATTGGATAAGGCAATTGTGACATTCCCCAGGGTACAATCTGAACTGTTGGACAGTTCAAGTCTCCAATTGGGGTGTCTTTCACACTGCTTTGCTGTGAGAATAACCACTCCTGGTCTGTTTACACAAGCCTCCAGCATGCAAAATCACTCCCCAGCTGAATTATAGCAGTGCTTCCAGTCAGCCTCTCCTGAATTATATTGCAGAGTGACACCAGAAAACTCCCAGTCCCAGACCTGTCCCCCAGAAATGTTTTTTTACTGCCTAGCCCTTTCCTTCTGTGCAGTACATGCTCATAGAAAGTTCATCATTTCACCAATAGAAATGATACGCACAAACCCTGTTATCTCAAATGGAGTTTCCCAAACACTTCAGTCCAAACACACTAGTTTAGATAAAACAAGTTTATTAACTACAGAAAGATTTAAAGTGGTTACAAGTAATGAGGCATAAAAATCAGAATTGGTTACAAAGAAATAAAAGGTAAAATGCAAACTAATATCTAACTTAACAAGCTAAGTGAATTCAAAGATAAAGCAAAGATTTATCTCACCATATGCTTATGTAACCCACACATCTCCTGGGTGTGGTGTTCTGTCCCATCTAGTGGCATCAAGACCACTTAGAGACAATGAGTCTGCTCTACAGCCTTAGCTATCAGCCGGTTGGCTTTTAGCTCATATGGGTAGAGGCTCATGCACTGAGCTCCAGAGGCCCCAGGTTCAATCCTACCCACCACCAACCAGGGTCTGTCAGCGTTACGCTTATAGCAATCTTACTGGCTGAAAGCTTTCCAGCTAGGAGCCCTCCCACAGTTCGATGATGCTCCTTTTATCTTTCAAACGTCGTTGATGCTGTGCGTAGAGATGAGGGGACAGAGGTGATTTGTGTCCACTGTTCCTCATTTTTATATCTTTCGCTCCTCTCTGAGAATCATCTCCAGCTGGGATTCAGTGACAGCAAGTCTGTCTGCCCACATGTACATTTCTCACTCATATCCTTCTTCCTGCCAATGGCTGCTCAACCCGGTAATAGTCCACTTGATTATGTTGACTCCTAGCTGAGGTGCTGGCTAACCTTTTGTCTCTGCAGAACTGATTTGGGCTGCTTTTCTAAACTTGGAGCATATCTCAGCAATGTCGTACAGTAAAATCTTAAATTTTCATACAATGTTGCTACACACATTTTACCAGGACAATAATGTTCAGTAACTCATGAGGGTTTTTTTCAAATGATACCTCACAAGGCATACTTTGTACACAATTTATCATAGTCTTGTAAAAGGTTGTGCCCTTATATTCATCACTGTCACAGCAATAAACTGAGCAGAACCGGCACCCAAATGCAAACAGATCCAAACTTTCTTTAAGGTTTAGAAAAGTTTGGTTAACTAACACACATGCAAGCATAGATACATCTATGATAAACATACATTTTCTTAATATTCTCTGCCCTTCCTGATTTCGAGGACAAATGTACATGGAAATAATGAACTAGCAGAAAGACCATTTGAATGGTGGTTCTTCCATTACCTGCTTGCAATACCTATTTAGGGCCTGCTACTCCACCATTGAAGTCAATGGGAGTTTTGCCATTGCCAGCCAAGAGGCTAGATCGGGATTGAGATAGTGCTGAAAGATATAGCAGTTTAATATGGTATTGCTGTCCCCTTTGGCAGCAGTGGTATTGCCAAAACCAAGTGTGCAAAACCCACTTTAAAAAAATAAAGCCAGAATAATCCAGGAGATTTATTTCTGACCTGAACCGCAAATTACCCCATGTCCAGTGCACACATTCCATTCTATGCACGTGCACTGGGGCTCCGATGCTAATAGAAATGTGTCCTGGAAAGAATAGGAAACCAGCAGGAAAATCCCACGGGAGCACAGCTAGTCCATGCATATAAAAAGAGTTAATTCAGACTCACCTGTGTTAGCAGCCACCTCTCTCCTGCAAACAATTCGCCTCTGATTTTTTTTGTTTTTTTTAATTTGGCTGGGAATGTGACTTAGCCCACTTTCAGGTTCATTTGTAAGAACTTGTAAGGCATTCCTGAGGAAAGTATTACAATGCCTGAACCTGTCTGGAAAATCCCATGTCTTTTGTCTGTTTTAGAGGAAATCATACACTGAACTGTGAAACACTTTCACATACTCTGAAAACTGAGCCCGGGCTAGAATTGCTTTTTTCACAGTCGAATTAACAACTTCTTTTAGAACAACTGACACAGTAGGATCTTCACATGAATTCTCCATCTCACAGCCATCTCTGCAACTGCTCCTCATGGAGCAATCCATTATTGTTTGACAGTGGGTTTGAGCTGCAAAACAGCTTCCCCACTGAATGCATGGTGGCCTTCCTCAAAGCCAGAATCTAAAGCTTTCCGGAGCTATTACTATAGCCTTGATGACAGTGCCATCACACTAGAACAGAATAGACATTTTTCAAATGAAAGCTTCCAAATTCATTTTGCGGGGAATAACCTAGGTTAACCTTCATTGGCCCTTTCACATGGAAATGATCAGAACATTTTCTATATACTTTTAATTTCAGTCTTATAAAACAATGTGAATCTGAATGAATCCTGTGTGTGTCTGAACTGGATGTGAACTCACAATATAGGTCAGATCTTAAGTTGGTGTAAATTGGTGTAGCGCCATTGATTTTAGTGGGGCAATGTTGATTTACATCTGTTGAGGAGCAGAATCCAAAACCAAGTGTGCAAAACCCACTTTAAAAAAATAAAGCCAGAATGTGTGTGTGTGTGAATTTAGTATTTGCTGAAGATTTCTGGGTTGACTGCCTTGGCGGTAAAGAGCCAGATCCTCGGCTGGTGTAATTCAGTATGCCTCTATTGAAATCAGTGGCACTATACTCATTTACGCCAGCTTAGGCGCTGCCTATGTCCTCTTGTTTAGCCACAAAACATTTCCAGCACAAGCAGTTCAGGCCTCCTTAACCTGCTCAAGCAATATGCTTAGTCCTGACACCACCCCAGTGAGGGAGAGATGAGTTTCATTCCCAGGGCCCATTTAATATTTGGTTTCTCTGGTGAGAATTGTGTCCATTGTGTTAGCAGTTTTTGCAATATAAACACTGGGAATTGGACTGGGGTCACAAAGTCCATGTCAAGGCTGATTCCCCACTCTGGCACTTTGAGTGCAGAAGGTGGGGGTCCGTAAGGATTCTCAAAATTAATACTGGACACTCCAGGCTTGTGTTAAACTCCCAAGGTTACAGCTTTTTTCTGACCTTGGATGGGTAGATTCTGACACCACCCAAGTGCAAAAAACCCCTTTTGAGAGCCCAGGAAGGCGCAGTTGGGAATTCCTTCCTGTGGGGTCCCCTCAAGCCCTTTCACCCCCGCATCCGGGGAAGAGCTAAGAAAGAAAACAAAGGAAATCAGCTGTTGCCACCAGCTAATCAAATAACATATGCACAAACCTCTTAGGGACACAAAATTCCAATCCTGTTCTTTAAAAAAAACGGTAAATTTTATTAAAACAAAAAGAAATACATCCGGAACTTAGGCTTTTTGCTAGATTTAAAAAAAAAAAACAATTAAAAGCATCAAGATAGCTTCTTGAGGTCCAGCTTAAGGGTTACACGCAAAACAAAAGTACCTGGGGTTAGCACAGAGGAGTCCACAAGCCATAAAGAAATAAGAGATAAACCTAATCGCGTCTTCCTAGGCATTTCCTGATCTACTTAC
Source organism: Malaclemys terrapin pileata (assembly GCF_027887155.1). Classification (NCBI taxonomy): domain Eukaryota; kingdom Metazoa; phylum Chordata; order Testudines; family Emydidae; genus Malaclemys; species Malaclemys terrapin. The sequence goes on along the minus strand of NC_071507.1, from coordinate 177,523,168 downwards.
ATATCTGGGGTTTCAAATGAATAGTTTCTAGGTAGGTTTCAGAGTAGCAGCCGTGTTAGTCTGTATCCGCAAAAAGAAGAACAGGAGTACTTCTGGCACCTTAGAGACTAATAAATTTAATCTAATAAATTTAAATCTAATAAATTTGTTAGTCTCTAAGGTGCCAGAAGTACTCCTGTTCTAGTTTCTAGGTATGATCTGATGATTTTCATACCTGGCCCAAAGCTTTTTACAGCATTGCTGCTCTGTCCCCCCTCTCCGGAGAACCACAAAGGGGAATTTTTTTCCCAATTTTAAAAAGTTGTAGCCTTCCCATTGGCTCTTTTGGTCTGACAGATAGAGGGGAAGTTTTTTCCCAATTTTAAAAAGTTCTAGCCTTCCCATTGGCTCTTTTGGTCTGGTGCCCACCCCCTTCCTTTTACCTATGGACTTTTTAACCCTTTACAGGTAAAGCAAGTAGAGAACAGCTACTAACAGGGGTTTTATAGCTAACTGGCTAGCTGGGTGTCCATAAAAGAGAGCTCCCTACCCCCTTTATTTATCGCAGTCCACCACAAAACCGTCTGAGAATAGTGCCTTTTAGGCGCTACTACATGCACTGAATTAAAAACTAGCAATATAGAAGTAAAAGACTGTTTTATTTCCAATGCCCTAGTTCATCCATTCTCCCCAAATCCATAATATTTAGGTTTATTTATAGAAACACACACTTTCTATTAGAATGTATCTAGATTAGTATAGTTCTTACATGAAGAACAGCTTCTTTCTTCTTTATTGCTATTAACTAATCAAATATTTTGAACCATACATTTAACTGTTTGGACCACCAGATTAACTTTTCCTAAATGAGAAAAGCCTCTTGTAAGGATCTCCTAATAGCATAAGTAAAATAAGTCAAATATTAGTTAAAACCAATATCAAGACAACAAGGCTAGAGGTAATGGAGTACACAAAAAGGTCACAGGGATTGCTCAGCATTCAGGTTTTATCGAGTAGGGCAGACAGAGCCTGTTTTCAATGTTAATCTCTTAGTAGAATCAAAAGCTACCTCCTTTTCCAGTTCACACACTGAAGTCATTACACAGCTATACCCAGCTGCCAAGTACCTTATTAAAAATCAGATGTTATTAAAATTATCTGCAGCGGAGTTCAAAGTACACAGATTTCTAGCCAATAAATAGCCAGAAATGTGTTTTCCCCACTTAGCTACTTTCAAAATACACAATTTTCACTTGATTTTCAACAGCTTTGTTTGCATTGTAATGTAAACTCACTCTGGCACTATTTATATCATCTAACCTATTTCCTTCTGTAAACAGATGTTTGCAGTAGCTCTCAATATGGTTTAACATTCTAATACATGAGAACCTGCTGTCTGAGTAATCTGAGCTCCTCTGGGTGAGGCTAGAATGGCAACTGTAGCAGATTAAGATGTGTGTCCATAATTCTCATTAGCATTATTATTGACTTCAGTGGGAACAGGTCCAGGATTAGGGCCGGCTCCAAGTTTTTTGCTGCTCCAAACGCTGATGCCTAGAGCCGGCCCTGCCCAGGATAAGGTAGAAGTTCAGATAAATGCCCCTGAAGCTATATAGACATAGCAATCATTACAATGTTAAAAAGAAGAACAAGAGTACTTGTGGCACCTTAGAGACTAACAAATTTATTAGAGCATAAGCTTTCGTGGACTACAGCCCACTTCTTAGAGCATAAGCTTTCGTGGACTACAGCCCACTTCTTCCGAAGAAGTGGGCTGTAGTCCACGAAAGCTTATGCTCTAATAAATTTGTTAGTCTCTAAGGTGCCACAAGTACTCCTGTTCTTCTTTTTGCGGATACAGACTAACACGGCTGCTACTCTGGAAAATGTTAAAAAGATGCCTCATAATTTAAAGTGTTTACGATGAGGCAGGTCATCTGCTGGTATATTGTCATAGCTCCATCAATGCAGCTATGACAGTTGGCACCAGCAAAGGATCTTTCCCCTAGATGGAGAAGACCTTGGTTCAGAGGTGAGTCAGAGGAGCTGAGCCTTTGCTGAGGGGGTACGGAAGCCTTCCTTGTATGAAGATCTTGCAGTGAACTTTAGGGCCAGCTGCTGAGCTGCCCCAAAGGAGTGCAGGGCACTGCTGAGGAGTGGGGGTGCAAAGGACCAGTTTGCACCCATACACCCTGAAGTCAGTTCTGCACTGGCCCGGTCCCTGGTATCGTTTATAGCAGCTTCCTATGCTGCAAAAGGAAAAAGAGTAGTGGGAAATAAGTAGCTCCAAAACAAAGAGACAAACAAGAGCTGAGCAAAGACAAAGGCCTGGTCCACACTAACTCCCCACTTCGAACTAAGATACGCAACTTCAGTTACATGAATAACGTAGCTGAAGTCGAAGTACCTTAGTTCGAACTTACCACGGGTCCACACGTGGCAGGCAGGCTCCCCCGTCGATGCCGCGTACTCCTCTCGCCGAGCAGGAGTACCGGCGTTGACGGCGAGCACTTCTGGGATCGATCCCAGGAGTTCGATTGCTTACGCCAGACCCGGAGGAAGTATAGACCTACCCACAAAGTGGTTTCAGGACTGTATTTGTCATTTCTCTTCTGAGCTGCCATTTTCCTGCTTGATGGAAAGGCAGTAACAGCAAGGGGAAAATTGCAAGTCTTGAATCAGAAAAGGCAAATGGACTCAAAGGGCAGGTCTACACTTACTTCCTGGTCCGGCCGTAAGCAATCGATCTTCTGGGATCGATCCCGGAAGTGCTCGCCGTCGACGCCGGTACTCCAGCTCAGCGAGAGGAGTACGCAGCATCGATTGGGGAGCCTGCCTGCCGCGTCTGGAACCGCGGTAAGTTCGAACTAAGGTACTTCGAATTGCGTACCTTAGTTCCAAGTGGGGGGTTAGTGTGGACCAGGCCAAATAATTGTCCTGTTTAGGCTTGGAAACATCCTCTTGGCTGTTTTGGATCCCAAGAGCCATTCTGAGAAATAGCTGCCAGTTAACACAGAAATGCAAATGTCTGGCGCACTGTAAGGTACGCCAACTGTGTTAGCAAAAAGAGAATGTGGTCAGTGACCCTAATCCAACAACACAGTAGGAGGTCAGCTGCATGTTGTTGTTCTCCACCTCCTTTTTCCCCACCTCTGGAGCCCTAACAAGTTCTCTGCATCATTAAACTTCAGAGATAAATTTGAAGACAATGTTCATGCCAGCTGGTGCCTCTCATGCACACTGTCTGACTCAGTCAACTAAATGGGAAAATTGAAGCGCATCAGTTGCCTTGTAATTTTATAAATTGTACCAAGTCGTCGAGGGCCACGTAGCTATGATTCTGTGTATTGCTCCTTAAAACTCATGGGGCCAAATTCAACCCTGGTATAACTCCTTTGGCTTTAATGGTGTTACAGCAGGGATACATTTGGCTCAGGGAGTCTGCATGCCTGCCAAAGGGCAAGGGCTGTGAGAGGATTTGAGAAGGAGTGAGAGCCATGCTCTGCTTTCTCTTACATGGCCATCTTATATGTGTTTGTGTTTTGCTTTGTTTTTCTTTCCCTGGATCCTGCACACATCCTGCTCTTAGTTTATGGAAAACATGAGTGATCATATCCAATTTCTTCCTTCAGTCACCCAGATCTCTACTTCAAGTGAAAATCCTGGATGTTATTGTAATTTTTTTCCCCTGAGTATAATATTGCCATCCCTTTTACGAGGGAAATTGGCTATATTGGTCTAATGGAGCAGGGTGGTTTAGAAAGGATTATTTTTTTCCTATCTAACCATCAGATAGAGTTTAAGATTTTATTTTTAACATGATGGGAATTAATAGTTCAGGATAATATGCCTGACATAACAGAAATCACTGTTATTGACATGAAAGAGAAAAGAGCTTCTTCAATAGGAATTTAGTTATTGGAAAAACTAAAAGCCTACCATTTTCTGACCAATCTTGCAAGGAGAATAAATATAATCCAACATATCCGCTGAGCAGTTGTATAATTATGCTGAACTAGAAAAGATTGATTAGCAAGGACTAAATGGGATCTGAAAATATAGTATGAACTGTGTCAAAATTGGATTAGGAATAGTTGGGTGTTCACTGAGTTACTGAAAGGGAAAGCTGAATTCCTCTCTGGTGTAACTCCATTGATGTGATTCCATTGAACTCTGTGAAGCCAGTGGAGTGTTGTGGGACATGCTTAACTGCAGCTGCTGTTGCTATAGTCTCGCTACACCTTTCTGTTGTGTAAGAACTCTCAACTCTTGTAAGAAGAATCCCTCTTCTTCATGTAAATGTTAAACCACATGCATCTTCCATCCACTATTTCTAATTTCCCTAGTGGTATCGTACCAGTTTGATATGAAGAGTTTTAAGGTCTGGCCAACAGGACTATTTTACCGGAAAGAATCCAGGGCTGAAAACAATTGATTGCACTGCTGTCACTTTTTCCATCAGAGGACATCGAAGCATGGATGTAATAAAACAGCCCATAAAGTAAATAGTGTAATCCTCATTTTACAGATATGGAAAGTGAGGTATAGAGGTCCAGACCCTCAAAGGTATTTGGCAGCTAACTCCCATTGATTTCAGTGGGAATTAGATGCCTAAATACCTATGGGGATCTGGGCTAGAGAAGTTAATGGAGTTCTCCAAATTCATTTAGGTAGTCTTTAGCAAGGCTAGGAATAGAACAGAGGCTTCCAGACTTCCATAACACCGACTAAAACATTAGTTTGAGACAGCCATGTAATTACTATGCATTAGATTACAGCGAGAGCAAAAACCCGGCAGGCACTTTCCAAATACACAGGAAGACATAAGGATGACAACACTCTTTTCATTCCACTAGTATCTCTGGAGGATGTTAAACAGAAGCTATTGAAGTAAGACTTTTTAAATCAGCAGGTTCTGATCACTTGCAATCAAGAGTTTTAAAAGAACTGGCTGAGGACCTCACTGGACCATTAATGTTGATTTTCAAAAACTCTTGAAGCACTGGGGAAGTTCCAGAAGATTGGAAGAAAGCTAATGTTGTCATGCCAATTTTTAAAAAGGGTAAATAAGATGACCTGGGTAATTATAAACTTGTCAGTCTGACATCAGTCCTCGGCAAGATAATGGAGATGGTGATATGGCACTCAATTAATAAAGAATTAAAGGAGGATAATGTAATTAATGCAAATCATCATGGGCTTATGGAAAATAGATCCTGTCTAATTTTTTTTTACTCTATTACAAGTTTGATTTAAAAAGATAATGTTGACATATTTCAGAGTAGCAGCCGTGTTAGTCTGTATCCGCAAAAAGAACAGGAGTACTTGTGGCACCTTAGAGACTAACAAATTTATTAGAGCATAATCTTTCGTGGGCTACAGCCCACTTCTTCGGATGCATAGAATGGAACATATATTGAGGAGATATATATACACACATACAGAGAGCATGAACAGGTGGGAGTAGTCTTACCAACTCTGAGAGGCCAATTAAGTAAGAGAAAAAAACTTTTGAAGTGATAATCAAGATAGTCCAGTACAGACAGTTTGATAAGAAGTGTGAGAATACTTACAAGGGGAGATAGAGTCAATGTTTGTAATGGCTCAGCCATTCCCAGTCCTTATTCAATCCTGAGTTGATTGTATCTAGTTTGCATATCAATTCCAGCTCAGCAGTCTCTCGGTGGAGTCTGTTTTTGAAGCTTTACTTAGATTTCTCTCAGGCATTTGACTTGATATTGCATGATATATTGATTAAAAAACTAGACCAATATAAAATGTACACATCAAATGATTTAAAATCTGGTTAACTGATAGGTCTCAAAATGTAACTGTAAATGGTGACATTATCATTGAGCGGTTCCCAGTGGGGTTCTGAATGGATCGGTTCTTGGCTCTATGCTCTTTAACATCTTTATCAATGACCTGGAAGAACACACAAAATCATCATTGATAAAGTTTGCAGATGACACAAAAATTAGGGGAATGGTAAATAATGAAGAGAATAGATCACTGATTCAGAGCAAAGTGAATCGCTTGGTAAACTGGGCACAAGTAAACAATGTGTTTTTAATACAGCTAAATGTAAATATGTACATCCAGGAACAAAGAATGTAGGCCATACTTACCGTGTCTTGGCAAGCAGTAATTCTGAAAAAGATTTGGGGGCCACGGTGGATAATCAGTTGAACATGACTCCCAGTGTGATGCTGTAGCAAAAAGAGCTAATGCGATCTTGGGATGCATAAACAGGAGAATCTCAAGTAGGAGTAGAGAGGTTATTTTACCTCTGTATTTGCATTGGTGTGACTGGAGGGTATGGATCAGTGTTCACGACACATTCCTCGTGACGTCAGTGCCCAGGCCAGGGAAACTAATGATCCAACCAGCAGACCAAATTCAGTAATGAATCCTGGTCACGTGCTGCCTGAGGCACATTGTGCATATGCCCACAAATCAAGAAGGTTGTTGATAAATTGGAAAGGATTCAGAAAAAAGCCATGAGAATGACTAAAGGATTAGAAAACAAGCCTTATAGTGCTAGACTCAAAGAGCTCAATCTATTGAGGTTAACGAAGAGAAGCTTAAGGGTATGACTTGATTACAGTATAAAAGTATCTACTTGAGGAACAAATATTTAATAATGGGCTCTTTAATCTGACAGAAAGATATAACACAATCCAGTGGCTGGAAGGTGAAGCTAGATAAATGGAAACTGGAAATAAGGTATAAACTCTTAACCGTGAGAGTGATTAGCCATTGGAACAATTTACCAAGGGCTGTGGTGGATTCTCCACCACTGGCAATTTTTAAATCAAGACTGGATGTTTTTCTAAAAGATTTGCTCTAGGAATTATTTTGGGGGAAGTTCTATGGCCTGTGTTATACAGGAGATCAGACTAGATTATCATAATGGTCCCTTATGGCCTTGGAATCTAGGAATATGAATCTTCCTCTCAAAGGTTGTACCTTTGCCCTTTTTCCAATGTAAAATGTTGATTTAAGTACAAAAATTGAATTGCCAGTTTAGAAGATGCCACAATCTGAAGCCCATTAGAAAAAGGCATTTTTTAAAATAAATTTCCAGTAGAGTTTATTGTGAAATACCAATGACTTTTTTACTGGAAATCATGGACCGGGGAGGCAGTCAAACTTCCTGTGAAGTTTTTATTATTTTTTTCAAACCCCAAAACTAGGGGAGTCATTTTTAGAAACACCTTTTGATCTTTGATTTAAAAAAAAATAACCAAAAATTAAATGACCTTTTTTCACTTTTTGATAAAGAAATCAATCAAAATTAAAATGTTCTGCAAAAAATACCAGTATAAATAAATTGCTACACTTTTTGTGTGAAGACAAGACCTTAGAAATTTAAAGGTGTCATACAGAGAAATTTACATAGCTCAACTTCACTCTTTATTACTCAGTTGTGGAAAGGGGATAACACCTACCCGACATGAGTGTTGTGAAGCCTACTTTATATTTGCTAAGTGCTTTGAGATACTTGAATAAGAGCAAATTTTGCTGCAGTTGTTACTGGGTTTGGATTTTACTTGTCAAGAGTAACAGAGGAGAGACCCCTCTCATTCACTGGGGCTTTTGGTACCTCTGTGTCCATTGGTGTCCCTCCTTTCAATTTTTAATAGCTTAAACATGTAAGTGTTTACATAAGCTACAGTTTGAGTCTGCTTTGAAATAAATTGAAAAAGTATGGAGAGTTGTGCAACAGTGAGGTTGCTATGGTATTTGCTTGTTGTTGGCAAACAGTAATTAAAACATCAAAACCCCACAGAACAAGTCAGTGCACTTGCAGCATTAACTTATGTACCCAAGTTTTGGCTCATGTTCAGGGCCGGCGCAACCCATTAGGCGACCTAGGCGGTCACCTAGGGCGCTAACATTTGGGGGGCGGTGACCGCGGCGGCCAGATCTTCGGCCACCCCGGTCGTCGGCTGTATTTTGGGGGCGGGACCTTCCACCGCCTCTGTCGGGGGCAGCATTTCAGGGACGGGACCTTCCGCCGCCTCTGTCAGGGGCGGCATTTCGGGGGCGGGACCTTCCGCTGCCTAGGGCAGCAAAAAAGCTGGCGGCTCTCCTGCTCATGTTGGTATGCATTTTGTATTGGATTTGTGTCACATGAGGCAGGAATGGTGTCTTCCTCTCTTGTCTACCTCTGCTTACTTAGATGCTCACAGGGGAACCTATGAGAGAGAGAACAGATGATACCACAGTAAACTCATCAGTTCATCCTGAAGTTTTTTGAGTAATATACATTGGAATTGTGCATACACATGTGAAACTGCGCATGAATCATCGGTTGGACATATTATACTGGTACAAATGCATATTTATAAACTACAGATGAGTCAAAAAGGCTTATTTTCTTCCCACCGTAGTGCATCAATAGTATGTTTTCTCTTGGATTGAAGCTTGTGATCCCTTTGATGCAAAGCTCTACTATGTGGTAAAAGAGTTCTGTTGAAGCCATTTTTATGCCACTGTGATGTATCATGCTGAACCATTGCATCACAAAAGTTAAAAGAAAAAATATGATATGAGCACTGTAATGATACAGGTAATGGCACAAAAACAGCATCCACTTGATAGCTCTTATATAAAGTCCTTCCACTATGGACCTGTAGTAAGTGCTTTACAAATTTCATTTGCTTTAGCCTTGTGCCAATCCCTCTAAGGTAAATAAGTATAATTTTTCCCATATTATGAAGGGAGAAACTGAGGTGCAGAGAGGTTTAATGAATGCCAAGGTCATATAAAAGCAGCAAAGCTGGAAATAGATCCTACTCTGATGCTCTGTTGGACAAAACCCTTCTCTATTAGGGAACAGTCTTCGTAGGGAAGCTGTTATTATTCCAATGGATGTTTGAGGCCTACTAGATTTGAGGGGCACATTTCATGTTTGAGATGTTTAAGTATTTGCATTTCAATGCAGCAATTCAGAGGCAGCCTTTGAATGTTTTCAGTAGTGCATTGACATGATTAGCTGAGGGAAAGTGTTTGTATAAACAGAAGTCTAAAAATGTTCACAAATATTTTACAACTAAGACATGTTCAGATTTTAAAACCAACAACAAAGTGACAATATTGCTTTTGGGGGCTAGGGGAGTGTGTCCTCTTGGTCCCTTGATCAGTAGCCCAGCTTCTCTGAGAATACTTTCTGATGCTGCAGAACAGCTGTGTTCTTCTGTTACTGAGACAGTGTAACAGGCAATTGTAGCTGTTTTGGTATAAGATTAAAAAGGTTAATTTCAAAATGATTCATACTTTTTTTATTTCAAAGTATCCATGTCTAAATTGTATTTACAACTTGGGTCAGATTAGATGATCTAATAGTCCCTTCTGGCCTTGAACTCTATGGAAAATGTGTGTACAAGGAATTGCATACACAGAACAGAGTGCATATACATTTCGCTTACTCTAGTGCGCCCATTCAAAGATTACAAGGCCAGAAGGGATCATTGTGATCATCTAGTCAGATCTCCTGTATAACACAGGCTGCAGAACTTCCCCAAAATATTTCCTTTTGAATACACCTTTCAAGTCATCCCTTAATCTTGATTTTTCCATCACTAAACCAAATAAAAACATCTTTTGATCTCTATTTCAAGTCATTAGAGTTTAGAAAGCAGAGAATACAAGCTATTCATATAACGGTAGTGCCTAGAGATCCCATCGAAGCTAAGAGCCCATTGGGCTAGGCACTATGTAAACACATAATAGACACAGGAGGACGGTGGACAAGATCACTGGTCAGATGCAGTATAGCAATCCCTGTGTTCTAACAGTGGTCAGTATCACATTCTTCAGAGGAAAGTGCAAATTAGTGGTGGGCTTAGACTAATTTTAGAGCACAGCATGCATCACTGAACTAGAGTAGATAATTCACTTTGGGCAAAAGAACAGCTTTAAGAGCATCTATACTCATCTGCCTTTTTGATTCACTCGAACCTGTTCAGCACACTGAACACTCATTCTATTGAACAGTTCTTTGTAAAGGTCTTAGGAATTCTTCTTGCACAAGCATTTTGAAGTTATTTAAAAAACAACCTGTTTTGAATGATGAATGCAAAATTTGGACATTTCATGATTCGCCAATGAAGTTCCTGGAAGAATGTGAAAAACTAGAACTATCAGAGTAAAACCATGGCATAATGGTCACCTTAGCTGTGTGCTTTTATTAGTAAAGGCCAAGGAGACGTGTGTCACGCTGTCTGAAGTTGCTCACAATTGTGAGTGCATATGTCAGGGCAGATTGTCAGAAAACAGAGCAGACATCCCAAACTGGGGGGGTGTTCTCACCATGCCAGTACCAAATGTGAACTCTTGGATCATGATACCAGTCTTAATACCATGGAGTCACAGAGTCCCCTTATAGGCTCCCATCTATCTTGCCACCCAGACAAACTGGACTTAGTGATAAATGATCATTCACACCAAAGATCACATCACATTTAGGTTGCTTCCACTCCCAAGAGACCAGTCATTTAACCCCAGATCAATTGGTACTCTAGATCTTACACCAGAGACAACCCTGGCAGCCAATTATATAGTAAACTAAATAAAGATTTATTAGCTAAGAAAAATAAATGTTATTGAGAAGTTAAAGCAGGTAAAGTATATGCACAGGTGCATCACAGTTTGTAATTCCAAATGGTGGTAGCGATGTAATAAAGTGCCAGTTTCCCAAGAATCTTTTCAAGGGACCCAGATTGTCTCTGGGGATTTCCATTTTGGACTCTTACAGGGAAGTGTACCAGATACAAACTATCCAGGGATGAGGCTCTTTCCTTGAATCCATACTTACAGCTTCTTCTCACAGAAAACAAGCTGACGGGGTCACTACCCAGGTAGGCTTTTCTTTTGAAAGAAAGTGAGGTATGCACTTAGTCTTTGACCTCTGACCATCACACACAATGACCGCTTGCTTGAAATTAGCACATTTCTGTTACAGTTCTTCTTTTGAATTTCACAAGGCTTCTTTCTCGTTTGATGGCTCATTTGATGGGTTATTTAGTTACAGGGGTATACACAATGTAAATGTTTGCCATTATATTATAACAGGATACAGATAAGTGAAAATAATGCAAGTAACATCCCATTCATTTTCATGAAGTTTAAACACCAAATACACTCTTGTACATTTAACTATTACTTGAATCTATATACAAGTATAGTGGGGCTTTGGCATGAGCTGGCACCTGGTCTATCACAAATTGACAGAGGGGCTACTGGTGGTGCCACAGGTGCCACCTTCATTCAGAGTGGAAAGTGGTGGGAGTTCATTCCATCATCTTCAACCACTTCCTGAGATCATTGCAGCTGATGCATAAATGAGCTTTACTCTCATAAGCAATGGGTGAACCCCTGCTTTGGGGAGGCTAGTCCACCAATTCCACCCCTTCTGCCCAAGGCCCTGCCCCCACACGCCAGAGCCCTGAACCTCCCCCTCCCCCCCGTAAAAGGAAAAGCCCTGCGGGGCCCCCCCAACTGGAGGAGCCTACCCCAGCCACATCAGACTGAGCTGCTGCAGCTGTCCCTCCTCCCCCCGAGCGCTGCGCTGGGCGGAGCCGCCAGCACCCCGAGCACTGCGCCGGCCCCAGTGCCGGGCCGAGCCACCAGCCCCCCGGAGCACCAGGCCAGCCCCAGCACCAGGCCTATCCACCAGCAGCCTCCCCAAGCACCAGCTCCTCCCGCTCCTGAAAACCCCTCCACCGAGCCGCCAGCCTCAGCGCCTGGCCAAGCCTCCTCAGTCTGCCGGCCATTGGCTCTCCACATTGCTCCTCACTCCCCCATCCTGAGGAGGAGAGATGTGGCGAGCAGCGGGGACCTGCGGGAGTGGTGGGTGGAGTGGAGAAGGCGGTGGGCTCTCGGGGAAGGGGTGGGGCCACCATGGCCCAGTTGTCCAGTGGCAGGTTGGCAGCAGCATCGGGGTAGGCTAAGCCTTCCCTGGCCAATTATACCCACTGCCCATGTTTACCCTTACGCTTCACCCTGACAGTAGACCACTCCATTGTGCTGTTGGAGCTGTGTTGATGGCCAGTCTTCTTGATCCTGACGCATGAGGTAATTTTAAGTATTCCAGGCCCTCCTGCTGAAAAGCAACATTTTCTCATTTATAAATTGTCTATGTCAAATACAGAAAGAGAGGTCATAAATCATAACCAAACTAAGAACCAGGTATGTGTAACAATGTACTTGTTGTAACTCAGAAAAAATAAATGATCTACTCCCCTGTATAATGAAAAGAAAATAATAGCAATCCCTTGCAAATGGACTTGGGCTGCTACATGGCAGGTTTAGGTGGCTAGGCTTCTCCCTGTCCTTATTGCCCCATGTGTAGCCACTTGCAGCCCTCTGTCAATAACACACTTCAGAAATTGCGTCGAGCCACAGAGGGGGTAGTAGGTCCCACAGGGACAAGATGGGAACATGCTAATCTACATAGCGTGTTACACTGGGAAACCTAGGAGATTTACACCAGGAAAGGTGGCAAAAATTACTGGGCACACCACATACCCATTTAAGGAGTGTGGACCTGGAACAGCATCAATCAATATCAGATAGGAAGGCTGGTCCAGTGGTTTGGGTATTAGACTGGGATTTTGAAGACTGGGTTCAATTCTCTGCTCTGTCCAAAAATTCCTGTTTGACCTTGGACAAGTCTCTCAATCTCTGTCATTCCCCATCTGTAAAATGGGGATCATAGCGGTTCCCTACCTCACAGGGGTGTGTAAGGAAATAATGGGGCCCTGCCAGCATTAATTTCCTGGGTTCTCACTGCACATGATTACCACTCCAATAGTACAATTCCTTGCCTCTTGCTGTCAGGATGCAGCCATACCTCCATTTCCCTGCTGGTAGGTCGTCTCTGTGACATTCCCCAGCACAGGCGGTGACTTTTGTTTTTGCCAGTGGGTGCTCACTCCTCTCTGCCCCCTCTCTACTGTGCAAGTGGTGGGTGGGGCCTCCAGGGGAAGAGGCGGAGTGGCAGGTGGGGCTTCAGGGGGAAGAGGCCAAGCAGGGGTGGGGCCTCAGGGCAGAGCATGGGCAAAGTGGGGAGCGGGGCCACGGTCCAGGTGCTGGGGTCCACAAAAGATTAATTCAGCCCTACTGTGGGTGCAGAGCACCCCCCTATTTTTTTAAGTGGGTGCTTGAGCCCCAGAGCACCCATGGAGTCGGCACCTATGTGCCCAGGGTACAAACTGGACTGTTGAACAGCTGTGTCCCCTTAACGCTCTAGCCTGGGGTGCCTTTTACACTGCTTTATTGTCCCAACAGCCATTCTTGGCCTGCTCACACAGCTGCCAGCATGCAAAGTCACTTCCAGCTAAACACAGGAGCACTCTGACCAGTCACTCATGAATTACGTACAGGGAAGTACCCGCAAATTCTTAGTCCCAGCCTTGTTCCCCTTAGAAATGAGTATCTTGTACTGTCCGGCACCCTACTGAACAATGCAAGCTCATAGAAAGTCTGTCATTTCATCAAAGGAAAATTATATATGCATCTGCTTTGCTATCCCAAATGGAGTTTTCCCCACATACTTTAATGCGCACACACACTGGTTAAAATAAAACAATAAGATAAACTTAACTACAAAAGAGATTTAAGTGATAATGCATAAATCTGGATTGGTTACTAAAGAAAATAAGAGTAATATGCAAGCTAATGCCTAACTTAATAAGTGAAGTGAACTTAAAAGCAAAGGTTTGGTCTCACCATATGCCTGGGTCGACTTCCCCTTAGTTCAATTCTTTGAGGATCGTTGATGTCATGAGCAGAGAGATGGAAGAAAGAGAAGTGGAATGGAGGCCGCTGCCACTCTCTCTCATACCACCCTTCCTTCATTGAGGATTACCCCCAACTCGGGTGCAGGCAACAAGTAGTCTCTTGTGGACGGGAGGGTTGGAACCATCTCTGTGATGAAATATAAATTTCTTGTTTTCACCTTCCCGTTGCTGAAGAATGGCTGCTTCAGTAAGTGATGGCCCTCTTGACTTTGATACCTGTCTGGGGGTGCCAGTGTCTTTGACTCTGAAAAACTGGTTTGTGGGTGTTACAAAATATGCTGTAATTCTGGGTAACATTAATACAGTAGACTCTCATAGCTTTACATAAAGTGTTGCTACACGTATTTCAACAGGATAATCTGAATATTGACTTTTCAAATGATACCTCACAAGATATACTTTGTACAAAATTTATCATAGTCTTGTAAAATCCCACTTGCTGTCCAGGATAGTTTAGCTCTCCTGACAAATTAATAACTCCACCCCTTCCATGGTAAACCAAAATCCAAACAAAAAGCTTTTGTCCAGTTTCACTGTCTTGACCAAGGTCTCTCTCAGCAACTGTGTGACCTTCACCTCTTGATTGCAGGGATCCACCCCTCTTTATACAGGTATATCAGAACATCACCTCATGGTGGTAGCACTGATGCATTTAAACAGTGAAATGTGTGTCCATTCCAGCCTCAAACACTCCATTCACACTTCACTTTTCCCTCCTCCACTACATCTTGGGCTACTTCTTGTAACTGCTGTCTGCCTCTTAGGGTACATCTTCACTGCAAGGTTAGCCCAGGCTTTTATCTGGGTTTATATGTGCTTTGAACCTCATTTGCTTGCCTGGCTGTGGGTATTAGTTGTTTTAATGTAAAGTGGGCACCTACTCAATAGGTGGACCCAGAACTTGGGTGCTGATAGTCTTCCAAAGCCTTTTTCCTGCTTTTCTACCAACTCCCTTTATCTGCACCAGAAGTCACCTACCAGTTTATACACACCAGGTCAGCATCTAAATCCCACATTCTACATCTGTTCCATTTCTGCACCACTCACTTGAACCACGTTTGAACAGAGATACCATCTGGGAGATCCTCATTCCAACATGGTCCTAGCTGGCCAGATGTTCATACCAATGTTCTGGCGGACTTCTAGTGTAAGGTCAGAAAAGTCCATGATTTGGGGAAAAGTACCCAAAATCAGAATCCCTAGGAGAACATCTGGTAGAGGAGGGGGTTTAGCAGATGGTAATTCAATGCAGGATAGAAATAAAAAATGTTAATACCACGTACCACAAGGCAAAAGACACCAATGAAAAGTCCAGAAACTCCCGGTCAACCTGCCCCTACTCTGAGGAGCCTGATGGCGTGCTCGACACTCCCTGACACAGAACCCACTGTTGTGCTGGACGGGCTTTTGAGGCTGAATGGATTATTTTTGGAATGGGGCCAGAGGGACCATCAGGGTCAGAGATGACCCTAGCAGCAGAGAGACCAGAGGAGCTGGAACAGATGCCATGGACAGAAGGATTGGAGGACCTCCCTGGCCTGGAACGCATGGACCTGATCAGGGAAGGGCCTGAGGAATGAACTAGGGAGGAAGCAGCATCAGAGCATAGTACAATGTCCTGTAGCCAATATAATCACTGGAAAGTTCTGGGGTGGGATGGAGAAAGAGCCAGTCGACACATGCCTGGAATGGAAGTGTGCATGGGAAGCTGTACCCTCTTCACTCTAACTCCCCACACAACAGCAGGGGAAGGAGAATACGTCCTGTGCAATTCCATTGCCTGTGACATTGCATTGATTGGCTTTACTGTGGTTTTGTTTACACTTATCATCATTTGCATTCTCTATGTAGCGGCAGCTGGGCTGCTTGTGGTTGGTTTTTAATCAAATATTTGGTTGCACAGTCCATTGGTGTGAGAGTGTCTGGAATGTAAAGAAGAGGCAGGAAGTTTAAACCAAAGCTTTTAAGCTGCATGACAATGTGATCCCACCATGCTGTGCTTGTGATCCTGCTCCAGAACTGCCTATCAGCATACAGGGATTCCACAGCTATTAAAACCTGCATCAGCTATCTCCACTCCCCCCATGTCTGCATGATCTCCTCATCAAAGCCTTCTCAGGGAGAAAAGCAGCTGTCAAGATGCCCCCCACCATCTCTCATGCTCTCCATCTGCCTCTGGTTGTGGAAATGAGCGTTGCATTAATGCCAACAGCTAGAAACAGGTATCTGCGGGCCAGTTAGCCTGGCATCAGTCTCAGGCAACATAATAGAAAAGGTGATTCCAAATTCAATTGAGAAAGAATTAAAGGCTAGGAATGTAATTAAAGTTAGACAATGTAGTTTTATGGAAAATAAGTCTAGTCAAACAAAACCTGATTTCATTATTTGATGAGATTACAACTTTGGTTGATAAAGGGGGCTGTGGATGTAATCTACTTATCCTCTTGTAAGGCATTTGACCACATAACATTCTGATTATGGATATTGGATAGTGCTATTTTTTTAAAGGACATGTTAGGTGGATTAAGAACTGGCTAACTGATCTCAAAAAGTATTGGTCAATGGAGAATCATCAAATGGGGTGTTGCTAGTGGGCTTCCACAGAATTGGTACTAAGTCCAATGTCATACAACATTTTCATCAAATGATCTAAAAATAAATATAAAATCATTGCTGATAAAATTTGGGGATGACCCAAAGATTGACACCTACCACTGCAAAAGTGTTAATGGGCCACTTCACCTTGGTCCCTTGGTTAGTTTTAACTAGTTATGCCATGATTGGCCAACCTGAGCCTGAAAAGGAGCCAGAATTTACCATTGTACATTGCCAAAGAGCCACAGTAATATGTCAGCAGCCCCCCATCAGCTCCTCCACTCTGCTCCCAGTGCCTCCCACCCACCGGCAACCCCACCGATCAACGCCTCCCCCTCCCAATCAGCTGTTTCATGGCTTGCAGGAGGCTCTGGGGGAGGGGGAGGAGTGAGGACACCACAGGCTCAGGGGTGCGGGAAGGGGTGGAGTAGGGGCAGGGCCTGTGGCAAAGCCAGGAGTTGAACAGTAAGCAGCCCCCAGCACATTGGAAAGTTGGCGCTTGTAGCTCCAGCCCCGGAGTCAGTGCCTGTACAAGGAGCCGCATATGAACTTCTGAAGAGCTGCATGTGGCTCTGGAGCCACAGGTTGGCCACCCTTGAGTTATGCTAAGCAACCTTGTATTTAGCTGTGACACCCAGAGTACCTTTTCCAGACCTGAAGAAGAGCTCTGTGTAGCTCAAAAGCTTTTCTTTCTCAGGAACAGAAGTTGGTCCAGTAAATGAAATGGTAAATAATGAGGAGGACAGGGCAGCTGTACAAAGCAAACTGGATAGCTTGATAAACTAGGTCCAATCAACCAAATGCATTTTAATACAGTCAGATAAAGCTATACATCTAGGAACAATGAATGCAGCCATACCTACAGAAGAGAGAACTGTATCCTACAAAACAGTGACTGAAAAGAATTCAGGGATCATTGTGGACAAGGAAATCAATATGAGATTCTGGCGCAATGCTGTAGCGAAAAGGGCTAAAATATAATCCTTGGATGTACAAACAGGGAAGTAGTGAATAGGGAGGTGACTTTACCTCTGTGCACAGCATTGGCAAGTCCAGCACTAGAATACTGTGTACATGTCTGGTGTGCAACAGCACACTTTAAAAAAAGACATTGAAAAATTTGAAAGGCTGTAGAAAAATGCCACAAAAAAAGCATTCAAGAGCTGCAGAAAATGCCATACAATGAAAAACGTGGAGAGCTCAATCTGTTCAGTTTATCAAAAAGAAGACTGAGAGGTGACTTGATTAGCAGTCAGTATTTTCTCCCCATCAAGGTACTTATACACTTAAAGGGTCTTCAGTCTAGCAAGGAAAGGCATAACGAGACCCAAGGCTGGAAGCTAAGCGTACCCTGTTCACTCTAACTCAAATTAGAAAAAAGGCACATTTTTTAACAGTGAGGATGATTGATCAGTGTAACAAATTACCAAGGGCAGTGATGGATTCTGCCACTCTTGATGTCTTCAAATCGAGACTGGATGCCTTTCAGGGAGATATGCTTTAGCCAAGCAAGTTTTCAGTGTTGCCAACTCTCCTGATTTTTTTTCATCATGAGTGACATGATTTTTCTCTAGGGCTGGAGCTTCATCTCGTGATAAAACATATAGTATCCTCACACCTTCTTGTCAACTGTCTAAAATGGGCCATCTTGATTATCACTACAAAAGTTTTTTTACTCCTGCTGATAATAGCTCATCTTAATTAATTAATTAATTAGCCTCTTACAGTTGGTATGGCTACTTCCACCTTTTCATGTTCTCTGTATGTATAAATATCTTCTTACTATATGTTCCATTCTATGCATCCGATGAAGTGGGCTGTAGCCCACGAAAGCTTATGCTCAAATAAATTTGTTAGTCTCTAAGGTGCCACAAGTACGCCTGTTCTTTTTATAGGAATTTTATGTGGCTCTTGAATTATTCTTGGGGTTGGTGGGCCATGTTCCCTCTCATTCATAACCAGATTCTGAAACCCTTATTCACCTATGAAGTCCTGGTTATTAATATTTATTAATCTCCTCCTACCCAAAAGCAGTTGAACTAGTTTGGCTCAAACATTTGAGAAAGAAAGAGTCACCTAGAGGAGAAATGTTCTGAAAGTTATAAACAACTGAGAACAGAAGATTTCGAATGGAAATGCTTAGGTCACCTTTAACTACATGGTGGCTGTCGCTAGTGCACCTGCTAGGGTAATATAAAAGAAATTGTACTACTTTGACAAAGGGAAGTGGGTTTTATTTCTCTGTGATTTTGAATCTCTCACATTCCACACATGTCAGATCATTAGATAAAAATACATTCAAAACTATTTAAGAAGAAAGTGTAGCTCACCAATGACACTGATGCAGCCTCTTTTATGTCCCAGCCACTTTTTGAAATGAAGTTGTAATGGTGGCTTGTGTGATAAAATGGCTTGTTGAGGTCATGCTCTCTCTAATAATGGAACCTAGCTGAATTGCACAAGAGCAAGAGATGCTAATCATGATATATATTTAGAACATAGAATTATTCCTGCTACATTGCCGTATAATGCCCTATTTAATGAAAATAAATTGTTTTGCGCTATGTTAATTGGTAAAAGCTGGAGCTAAATCCATGGAAACTGGGAAGTGGAGAATGAAATCTTCTTTATGAGGCATAACTTGCCCCACTGCATTGCCATCAGGGTCTGAGATCAGTGCTTGGTATTATTTACTAGGGGTGTAAAAGTTCCTATTTACAATAGAGCAAATTCAGGGTCGCCTTAATTGCAAGTAATTTAAAGGTTAAAATTTTCATCTTATATATAACCAGGCCTCAGTATGAGCACAAGTAACTGTAGGCTCCATTTTGCCCTATGTGTCACTTTGTATTGTGCCCGCAAATTAGGTCACTTAGCAGTTGTCTACATGGTGGGGTAATGTGCTCTATGGGGGTGGGTGGGTGATTTCCAAAGTGCACCAATGTGTAGCACATTAATTAATTGGGCTGTCTAGACCCTGCTGGTGAGCATTAAAGCTTCCCTGGTGTGCTATAACATACTGCTGTTTAAAACAGTAATACATTAAAGCACACCAGCAGGATCGACATGGACCAACTGATGTGCAACACACTAGTATGCTTTAGAAATCACACCCCTGTAAAGTGTAATGGAACTGCTCTCACCGAGCATCAAGGCCTCTACTTTATCCTCATTCTCCTTGGCTTCTCTGCTGCTTTGGATACTGTTGATCCCTTCTTCTTCATTGATCTCTTGGGTTCCCTTGCTTTCAAGCCACTGTCTTCTCTTGTTTCTCCTCTACCTCTCCAGTCACTCCTTCAGTGTCTCTTGTGGCAGTTCTTCCTCCTTGCTTCTCATCCTTGTTACTGAGGTCCAATTGTTGATGTCAGTGGGAGTATGACTGAATGAAAAATGAGTAAGGACCTGAGGGCTTTGTCCCTAGATACATATTCTGGAACCTTTATCTAAAATCTAAGATGTAAATTCCCTAAAGATAATTCTTATTTCTTTCATAATATTAATATAAATATCTCACTTCATCAAAGCATGCTACAAATATTAATTAGCTTAGCCTAAGGGACATTGCATTCGCTACACTTCAAAGTTTTGCTCTTTTAACTATACTAGCACAGTTAAACAAGCAGCAAAAACCCCTCTAGTGTGAAAAAGGTTGTTATACAAGTGAGGATTATGCCAATTTAGTGAAGCAAAATAAGCTATACCTGTGTAAAACTACGACACGTGGCCAGAAACAGTTAAGCAGCTTGCAGGCTAAATGACCCAGATTCAACTTTTACAGACATGTTAGAAAAGTATGTAAATGGTAATTAGGGCCATTCTATATTAGATAGGCTAGAACTTTGAAATGCAAACTTGTATTGTTAGAAGATTAGAGGGGATACTAATTATGTGTTTACTTATATCTTGTTAGATGTTAGAGAGGAACTGTCTATTTACATGGCTATTACTATAGCCATTGATTCAGAGATCAAAAGGGAATATTAACATTTAGATGAACCATGGGTGTGATAATGTCATTGTCACTTTAAGGTTTGTGGTAACCTGACTATAAACTGCTTAATGAATAATTATCTTATGCTGTCAAGTATCAGAGGGGTAGCCGTGTTAGTCTGAATCTGTAAAAAGCAACAGAGGATCCTGTGGCACCTTTAAGACTAACAGAAGTATTGGGAGCATAAGCTTTTGTGGGTAAGAACCTCACTTCTCACTTGCACACCATGCAAGGCACTGCATTTAGCCGTATGGAATGGAAATCTATCAACCTCATGAAGAAACTTGCACAAATACAGACAGATATCATCTTCCTTTCCAAATGCAAACTGATGGATGACTTGCATCTGAAGAAGTGAGGTTCTTACCCACGAAAGCTTATGCTCCCAATACTTCTGTTAGTCTTAAAGGTGCCACAGGACCCTCTGTATCTTATGCTGATGAATGCAACTAGTTACTTGGGCATGCATAGAGAATAGGTAGTTCTACTTCAAAGCTTCCATTCTTCCAGACACCTCCGTAACTTGAGCCCCCAGTGGCTGGGAGCTGTAGGGTCCCCCACCACCCATAGAAACTGGGAACTGCAGGGGTTGGAGCTCCCAGCCTCAGAGGGTGGCAGGGGTGACCGGACCTCCCAGGCAGCAGGGGTGGGGGGAACCCCAGAGCTTGGAGCCATCAGCGGCGAGCAAAACCTGAGGCGGGTGCGGCAGGTGGACACTGCAACACCCAGCCATGCCCCCCTGAGTGGTATGAGGAGCCTAAAGCTCCCCTTTTTGTCATGCATATTTTTAGTAGAAGTCAGGGACAGGTGTTGCTTCTATTAATTTTTCTTTATTACCAGTGACCTGTGCATGACTTTTACTAAAAATATGCGTGACAAAATCTTAACATTAACTGTAACCTATTGACTAATTCTGAAAGAACTCTTTGCAACTATAAAGCTCACCATCTCTACTATGAAACTAATCTCAGAACTGTACTCTTATCTGTATGTATACTGATCTTTTAACCAATACTCTTTTTTAAATAAATTTTAGTTTAGTTAATAAGAGCATATATTCAGGTAAGATCTGAAATATTCATTAACCTGGGAGGTAATGTGCCCAATCCTTTGGGATTGGTAGAACTTTCTTATATGATGAATAAGATTTTCAGTAATCCTCATCATATTTGACTTGGATGTCTGGGTAGAGGCCTGAGGCTGGGTTAATTTAAGGGAACTGTGTTTTGGCTTCTGGGTAACCAGTAGGGTATTATAGAAGCTGTTTTGTGCTGTCTTGGTAAATCTAAGGGTATGTCTTCACTACCGGCCGGATCAGCAGACAGTGATCAATTTAGCGGGGATCGATTTATCACGTCTAGTCTAGACACAATAAATTGATCCCCGAGCACTCTCCCATCAACTCCTATACTCCAGCTCAGCGAAAGACGCAGGCAGAGTCAATGGGGGAGCGGCAGCAGTCGACTCATTGTAGTGACGTCACCACTGTAAGTAGATCTAAGCACGTCGATGTTGCGTAACTTAGATCAATCCCCACCACCCCTAGTGTAGACCAGGGCTAAGTAGTGGAATATCCACCTGCTTTGGGGATTGTCTGCCCCATTCTTTGCAGTTTGCCCGAATTGAGTAACCTCAGTGTGGCTCCCCTGGAATCCTGGTCACAAAAACACTCAGACCCGTTTAACCTCATCTACACTAAAGCTTTTATCAGCATAAATATGTTGGCAAAAAATAATTCCCCTAACTGACACAGTGCAATAATATCTGCATTTAAAGAAGGGGGAAACTTGAATAGTAGGCTGGATTCTGCTCTCAGTTGCAATAGTGTAAATCCAGCAATTACATTGGATTTACATTGGAGCAACTGAGAACCAAATCTGGCCCACAAAGATGTTAAGTGACTTGGCTAAAGGCCACACAAAGAATCAACTCAGAACTGGGAATACAGCTCAGGAGGTTTCTGGTTCCCCGTTCAGTGGTCTAACTAGACTGGTGCATCCTTTCATTTGTTAGACAACTACATTTCTCCACCACACCTCTGTAGCACAACAGTAGTTTTACAGGAGTAAATCATCACTCTCCTATGCATGTGTTCACAAATAATTTTGGGCACATGTTTGGGGCCTGGTATTCATATTAGATGTGGTCATAAATTACCTGACATACTGGAAAAGCATTTTGAGTTTGAGTTTTTAAAGCCTTTATATGCAGCACTGTTACAAAAAGCATCTTTGAAACAGAGGAATCAGTTTGAGCTGGTTAGCAACCCTGGGTACAGAGTTTTATTGGTCAACAGATAACACGGCTGTGTTATGGCTTCTAGTTCTGGGACTAACCTATCAGAATTATGTGCATAAAGTACCATGTGTTCCCTGAATCTTTGCTTTGTAATGGTGGCAAGCGTCAAGAGCTTTGCCATGCATACAACGCACACATTATATCACACTCCTAGCTTTCAGATTTGCTTTGATATGCAAAATCCTTTTATTCCTTTTCCATGAACATGCCTACAAACTTCCCCCCATCCCCCGAATTATTTGCAGAAAGTGTCAAATACTCATGTGAGTGTATATTCATCACATGAACTGCAGGAAGTGTTTGTATAGCCCTTTTGAAATCTTTGTGAATTTGGTAGTCATCTAATCAGGGAGCAGAAATTATGCCATGTGATTTATGTGACCAATCCTGCAGCATGAATAAACAAGATGAATGGGTTTTGAGCAACGGTAGGATGAAATACACTTACCTAAACTATTCACCAAATAATTTTGAACAGCACAGTTGTAGAAATCAAAGTCCACTGGCAGATGAGAGAAATAAAAGAGGATAAATTCATCAAATTGCTCCAAGAGAATAGTTACATAAAGCTGAGATACCACCAATTGTGCTGATTACAAAATATATTTCTTTCCCCTAGATGCAGCCATGCTTTGGTTATTCATCCACAAAATGTGGATGTTCATAGATAAATGTGAAATATGCGAGAGAGCTTCCAAATGTCAGCATGGCACTCCACACATGTCTCAGTTTTCATGCATAAATTATATTTATGCTGCAAATCTGATTGTCATGTGAAATTGATTCAAATCACCAATAACTGTGCTGAGCAATAACCATTCTATCACTATAAACTAGCCAACAAACTGGTGCATTTATGATCCAAAAATGAGTGAGCTGATAGCTCCTGGAAGCTGAGATGTCCAACTTGCTGCCCTGTGGTGACAAAGCTCTCCTGCCCTATTGGAAATCCTGGTAACTGATAACTTGCAAGTTGACTTTTATGACCTAATTTCTCCTCCCCTTTCCTTCCTCTACCTCATACCCTTAATGGACTTCTAAGTGGTCTTTTTGAGCCCTGAAGTGCAATTCTATGAGTCCAGTTGATTGAGCTTTACTTTGCTTGCACTGCATCTTCACCAGCATAATGTTTCCGCTTTAATTGGACTGAGAGTTCAAAGCACTACAATCACACACTGATGGGCTACTGGCTGGAAAGAAAGATGCTATGTCAATTTGATCCAGTGAATGTTACTGTACTTGTGTTAAAGACCCAGGCAGAAAGAAATAACTCAAACTTCAATCCAGTTAGAAGGATGTGGGTTTTTATTTCATCTTATTTTTAAATGAAACATTTATAGCAGCTCATTTCATAACTGGCTACCACACAGAAGACTTGTGATCAAGAACACTTTAGGTGGTTGGTGTGGTGTCCCTTTCAGATAGAAAGAGATAAGACTCACCTATAGGGGAAACAAAGGTTTTATTCATGGTGCTCAACCTTGTAGCTCCCTGGCTCTCGTTCTCAAAGCTGTGAGCTAAACAGATTATGTTGCACAGCGTTTTCCACTCAGGGTCCGCCTAAATCCTGGCCCAGTGTGAGCATCATTCAATGGGTTGCTGACCACACTACCATTGGAAGATTGTAATTCAGTATGTAGGATAGCACCAATCAGGCTTTGAAGCTCCATTGTGCTAGGTGCTGTCCAAATACAAATGGGCCCCAATCCCGATTTGTTAGTTATTTTTATAATAGTTATATTGCACTATGATAAAAGTTGTTGTGGAGTGTTGTTGGAAGGTGGACTGTCCATTTAAAGGCAGGCTTGGGCCAAACTCAACCCATTATAAGTCTGGCCCTTTAAGGCAGTGGCTGGTAGTGGTCATCTCTAGAAGGTCATGTGACTGCAGGTCTATAAAAGAGTTGGTTGTGGCTCAGGGTAGGGAGAAACTCATGGGGGACGTCCACGCTGCAATAAAAGATCTGCAGCATGGCCATGGGTGTCCCAGGTCAGCTGACTCAGGCTTGCAGCGCTCAGGCTGCAGAGCTAAAAATTGCAGAGTAGACCTTCAGACTCAGGCTGGAGCACAGGCTCAGAAACCCCCATGAGGGAGGAGGGCCTTAGGGCCTGAGCACCAGCCAGAGTCCAAAGGTCTACACTGCAATTTTTAGCCATGCAGCCCAAGCCCTGCAAGCCTGGGTCAATCAACTTAGGCTCTGAGACTCGGTGCCTCGGGTTTTTTATTGGCGTGTGAATATACCCATGGAGAGCTGAATAAGCGGCAGAAATGGCTCTACAGAGAGTCCCAATGAAAGACCAGGGAGGTCCAGAGCTGGTGTGTGTCTGAGTGTTGCCGAGCCCTAACTTTCCAAAAAAAAAAAAAATATATATATATATATACATACACACACACACACTTCTTGGGTTCTTTTTATTTACCTCTAGTTTTTGAGCAGTTAGGAAGTGCTTGGGTCACATTTGCAAATTTCCCAGCAATCATGAGGGCTAAAGATGTTCTTTTTTTAATGCAAGCTGAGATTCTCATGTTATCACCATCCTACAAGGATTAGGGCTTTGAAAAAAATATACATTCAATAGCATGAGAATCGCAATAATATCACAGGAGTTGCCAACACTGCCTGTACCAAGAAAGCGGGGAAAGCCCTTGGCTCAGGAAGGACTGTGAAAAAGGCTTTTGAAAAAGCAAGATAGAGAAGTACTCTGGGGAGGGGTAAAATAAGAGGGGGGGAGGGTACTTGTTCTTGCTTGACTAGATGTCTGGAGAGGGTAGGGGAAAGCTCCCCACCAGTCACCTATATCAAGGTGGGAAGGCCAGGAATGCCCATAGCGCAAAGACTGGAGAGATTTAGTTCAAGGCCAAAATAGCTCTATCCACAAAGGGAAAGCCATCATTGAGTGGAGATGAGAAGGAACTGAGGCAGTACCTGCATCCTAACCCTGGACTAGGTAATTTGTGTTTACAAGTGTCTACTTGAAAGATATGAATGATATAAAATGCTATATCTTAAAATCCAGTTAGGTCTGGTAAGTGATGTGACCGATAAATAACATCACTTACCAGACCTATGCATGGTCTCTGCCCCACAGATCTTATAATCTAGTGATAACACATCCTTGCCTGTAGGTGCGGACACCTTGCTAAGAAAAATGAAAACACATATTTCTACTGGCCATTTAGTCATATATTCCCCAAGGTTTAAGATGATAACACATTATTTGGGGTTCGCTGCCCACCCTGTTTTGGATGAGAGTGTCTGCATGTGATGCAAAGCATCCAATGTTCAGGGATGTACATTTTATTAGAACAAATTGTGGTTTTTATGTCTTTGAAGATGAAGAAAGATGGAGCAAAACCAGTGGAGAAATTCTAATAGCAGAAATCTTTGAAGGTTAGAATGCCTCTGTACTTGGGACATGTGACAGGATGCGGGCTAGGAAACCCTGAGACAGACCTCTGTCACACCAGCTCCAATCAGGAAAGGGGAATTGGAGCTGGCTGAGTAAGCCCAGGTCCAAGTGGCAAACGGGGAACAGCTGCCAGCCTCCTTAGCTAGGGGCTACATAAAGGCTGGCTGGCAGGCAGGCAGGCAGGAAGGAAGCGGGGGGGGGGGGGGGCGGCGAAGGAGCCAGCGAGCAAGCAGCCACTCTCCCCTGCTGGCTGCAGAAGCTAGCAGTCGCTGAGACTGTGGGCCTGATGCTTGCTGTCTGTAGCTACAATGTGGTGGTAAATAAAGAGCATGGGTGATTGCACTAAAGCAGAGGTCTCTAGCTGATTTGTGGGCACAGAAGTGGCAGAAGATAGAGGGGCCCACCTGCACCCTGTGGCGGGACATTACAATGATTTTGGCAGGAGTGGAAGAGAGAAGAGATGGGACACCAAGGATGTAATACCCTTTTGGTTCCTCTTGCCAGCCAAGTAACCCCAGTTTCATGAGGATGTGTTGCATAGATTTCAAGGGGACACTATAAACACCTTTTTTCAGATTTGTTAGTACAGTTGAACTTCTCTCCATACCTCTAAGGGCTATGGGATTGTGATGGTGAGGTCCTTTTCAGCTTCTCCATGCATCACTTACTCAGCAGCTGGTATTTACTGATTGTAACTCTGTAGGAGTCTGTGGCCATCCCTGGCTTTCAGTCTTGGAGGGAGGCTGTGCCCCCTTGTTACCTCATATCTACCAAGGCAATCCTTAATGGGGAATTAGCAATCTCAGGGGCTCTGGCCCTCTGGGCAGGGCAAAACAGTACACAGTCCTCTTGGCCTAAGGTGGGTAGGCAGACACAGGGGTGAGGGACCCAGGCCCACCTTACTCCAACAGGTCCCAACCCAGGGCCCTGACAGCGGCGAATGATTCCACCACTGGGTCAGCAGGGATTCCACTGAAACACACTGACCAGAATTCTGGCAACACAACTCAACTAATGTCTGGTGTCCCTGGACTACTTTCTACTATCCCTTCACAGTGTACCTTTGTCTCACGGGGTTCCACCATTTCCCTGGCGTACACAGCCAGCAGTAGCCCGAGCAACTCCTCCATGTCCTCGCTGATCAGCAGGCCCAGCAACTCTTCTGAGTCCTTAGCACTGCACAGCTCAGTCTCGGGCACAGCAGCAGGCAAGAGGTGTCTGTCTCCTTCTCCAGCTCTCACCCAACTGGGCTGCAGAGCCTGCCTTTTAAACTGCCTGTCCCACCCTCTGCTTCCGGCGGGGTGGGCAGGGCTTACCTGGCTCTGCCCACTGGGGGCGTGGGGGCAGTTGTTCCTCTCCATCAGTCTTGGAGGGAGGCCATGCCCCTCGCTACACTCATACAAATGTTGGGGCTGTTGAAGATGCACAATATAGGATAATGGGGAAAACTGTACTAATATAAACACTGTGTAAGCTTTTTACACAAGGAGAAATCAATTAAATGCAAATTAACTTGCACTATAAACATAACCCCTCACTTTCCCCAAAAGAAACCAATGTCCTTGAAATTGTATGGGTTGCACCTGAGCCCTGAGTAGAATTTTTCTGGAGGGGGGAAAAATTCTGTCTTTGACTTTTGGGTAACTTCTGTGTGACATTGAGTGTGATGGAGGGGCTTGAAGACAGAAATGAAGTCTATGAAATTCAATAGATGAAGCTGGCAGATATATGAAATGTTAGAGATTAGATGGTGATGAGACACCTAGTAATAGACAGTAGTTCCCAAAAGCCCCTTGGCCCGACGTCGATCACTGAAGTTAATCAAATGAGAGAGACAGATATTTGACCATAACTCACCCTTTGAAAATAATACTGTGCACATGCATATAAACACAATTATTTTTCTTGAATGTGAGAAGAGAAAATTGAATTTAAAATCTGCTAAAAAGGCAATAAATCTGCTTCCAGTGGGTTATGTCCTCTTCTCAACACTAGGCAAGAAGACACCTACATATTTTAAAATCAGGGAGTGTGCCTCTGTAGCCACATTTGTTTGTGCAAAATAGGAGAGGGAAGAGTTAAAATCTCATATCCTTCCCTGGATGAAAGAAAATGGCAAGCTCTTCTAATGATGACATTGTGATATAATGGCATGTGCAATGCTATGTCACACCCACACTCAGGTTCATTCAGTTCAGGAGACTCAGGATAAGTCTACACTTAAAATCCTGCATTGGTGCAGCACCACTGGAGCACTTTAATGAAGAAGCTCTAAGCCACCAGGAGAGAGCTCTCCCATTGGTGTAGTTAATCCACCTCCCCGAGAGGGAGTAGTTATGTCGGCAGGAGCAGCTCTCCTGCCAGCATAGCATGGTCTGCACAGGAGGCTAGATCAGTATAACTATGTCACTATGGGGAGTGGATTTTTTCACTCCCCTGAGCAGAATGTAATTATACCAATACAGACGCTCCCCAACTTACGCAAGCGTTCTGGAACGCCTTGCGTAACTCGAATTTTGCATAAGTCGGAAACATATACCCAACCATTACACAAAAAACAAAACAAAAAAACCCCTCCTATTTCTAGCTTACAGAACTTTTTCCATAAATGCAGATTTGCGTAAGTTGAGTTTGCGTAACCCAGGGGGCGTCTGTATAGGTCGGTAGTGTAGACCAGGCCTCAAACAAGGCTGATTAGGCCAGAGCTGCATTTCCAAACTATTTGCCCATTCATAGGAGCTACACTAATCAGGAAGGGCCAGATTCTGCCCTTATTTACACCAGTGTGATTACACTGAACGTGGGTCCGTGCTACTAAATCTGAATACACCATCCAAAGGTGTGGTGTGGACTGCACTCTCAGCAAGTTTGCAGATGACACTAAACTAGGAGGCGTGGTAGATACACTAGAGGGTAGGGATCAGATACAGAGGGACCTAGACAAATTAGAGGATTGGGCCGAAAAAAACCTGATGAGGTTCAACAAGGACAAGTGCAGAGTCCTGCACTTAGGACGGAAGAATCCCATGCACTGCTACAGACTAGGGACTGAATGGCTAGGTAGCAGTTCTGCAGAAAAGGACCTAGGGGTCACAGTGGACGAGAAGCTGGATATGAGTCAACAGTGTGCTCTTGTTGCCAAGAAGGATAACGGCATTTTGAGCTGTATAAGTAGGGGCATTGCCAGCAGATCGAGGAACGTGATCGTTCCCCTTTATTCGACATTGGTGAGGCCTCATCTGGAATACTGTGTCCAGTTTTGGGCCCCACACTACAAGAAGGATGTGGAAAAATTGGAAAGAGTCCAGCGGAGGGCAACAAAAAATGATTAGGGGTCTGGAGCACATGACTTATGAGGAGAGGCTGAGGGAACTGGGATTGTTTAGTCTCCAGAAGAGAAGAATGAGGGGGGATTTGATAGCAGCCTTCAACTACCTGAAGGGGGGTTCCAAAGAGGATGGAGCTCGGCTGTTCTCAGTGGTGGCAGACGACAGAACAAGGAGCAATGGTCTCAAGTTGCAGTGGGGGAGGTCCAGGTTGGATATCAGGAAAAACTATTTCACTAGGAGGGTGGTGAAACACTGGAATGCGTTACCTAGGGAGGTGGTGGAGTCTCCTTCCTTGGAGGTTTTTAAAGCCCGGCTTGACAAAGCCCTGGCTGGGATGATTTAGCTGGGAATTGGTCCTGCTTTGAGCTGGGGGTTGGACTAGATGACCTCTTGAGGTCCCTTCCAACCCTGATATTCTATGATTCTATGATCCTTCCCCGAATGATTGATGTGTTCAACATGTGAAATTGGAGGCAGGTGTACAGCGCTACCTTTCAAGGGCAACTTGATACATGTAACTGGGTCAATACCTAGGATTACCATACGTCCAGTTTTTCCCGGACATGTCCGGCTTTTTGGCAATCAAACCCCCGTCCGGGGGGAATTGCCAAAAAGCTGAACACGTCCGGGAAAATGCCGGCCGGGCACTTCCTCTCCCGCGGCGGCTCTGCTCCTCCCATGACTCTTCGGCTCTGTTTAAGAGCCGAGCTGCCCGAGCGCTATGGGCTTCAGGCAGCCCCCTTGCCTCCGGACCCCAGCCGCTGGCCGGGCACTTCCCCTCCCGGGCTCCGGCGGCGCAGGGTCTGGAGGCATGGGGGCTGCCCGAAGCCCAAGCGCTACCGGCTTCACGGTTTGCTGGGCAGCCTCCAGACCCTGTGCCCCCGGCTGGGCGCTTCCCCTCCTGGGCTCCAGCTGCGCTAGGGAAGCGCCAGCCGGGGGCGCAGGTTCTGGGGGCTGCCCGGCAAACCGTGAAGCCGGTAGCGATCGGGCAGCCCTTTTCGCATGGCTGGGAGTGGGAGGGAGGAGGGGGCGGAGTTAGGGCGGGGAAGGGGCGGGTTGGGGCGGGGCTGGGGGTGAGAAATGGGCGGGGCGAGGGCCCGTGGAGGGTCCTCTTTTTTTATTTGTTAAATATGGTAACCCTATCAGTACCACAAGAGTCAGAGCCTGGAGAAATCCAGGGCTGGGAACACTTTTACACCACAGGAAAAAAAAAAGCATGAAAGTTTGGAGCAAACTCTGACTAGGTATATGCAGGGCCGGTTCCAGGGTTTTGGCCGCCCCAAGCAGCCAAAAAAAAAAAAAAGCCGCGATCGCGATCTGCGGTGACAATTCGGCGGAAGGTCCTTCGCTCCTAGCGGGAGTGAGGGACCGTCCGCCAAATTGCTGCCGAATAGCTGGACCTGCCGCCCCTCTCCGGAGTGGCGGGGAGGTTCTCTCCTCAGCCAGTGTCAGTGAACCATGCTGACCAGGCCCACAGATAATGCAGCAGTGATTAAAGTGAGCACGTCACACCTCTGCAAAGAGGAAAAAATAGTACAAAGTCTTTCAGAACTTGGCAAGAAGGGGAAACCAAAAGTCTCTGTGCAGGGTGTGGTGGGTGTTGGCTTTATTACCCGGGTGGCACCTGTGAGTTCTCTGAGTAACTCACAGGAAACGATTTCACCTACAACCACACAGTGTGTGAATATTCAAGAAGCCTTGGGGCTTGCAGCTCCTGAGTTCATGCTGCTTAAATCAGTGATTCATTCTACTAAAGCATTACATGGAGTACAGGCTTGTGGGCTAGATTGTGCCTGACCCCTTCATGGGTGGGCAGGCAGGCAAGTCGTAAGGAGCTTCCCGTCTTCCTTCTGCCTCCATGCTCAGTGGCTAGCTGCAGTTGCAATCCTTGTGCTCCCATGAGCACAGGGACAGCTCCTTGGTTGTGCCCTCAGGCGAGGAAAGGCAGGGAGGAGGCA
The DNA here is from genome assembly GCF_027887155.1 of Malaclemys terrapin pileata. Classification (NCBI taxonomy): domain Eukaryota; kingdom Metazoa; phylum Chordata; order Testudines; family Emydidae; genus Malaclemys; species Malaclemys terrapin. The sequence goes on along the minus strand of NC_071507.1, from coordinate 177,491,800 downwards.
GACCAAAAAACCCGTTGCCTCTCATCTCTGAACCAGCCCGCAAAGCTGTTTCCTCCCTTTGATGGGGCTTAACCCCCATTGTCTGAAAAGCAAGAGAAAGAATCCCAGCCAGAGGGGGCAGATCTAGGCCTTATAAGGAGCTGAGGAGAGAAGTCCGAGGAGAGAGGAGGAAGGGCCAGGCATAGGCAGATGGAGGAAAGTCACAGGAAAAGAAATGATCCCTGTGGCAGGCCCCAGAAAGGGGGCAAGATCCAAAGAGAGACTGCAGAGAAAGCAGGACTCTTCTACAGAGGCAAACCCATAAATGGCAGAGTAGGTTCCTGGGGCGGGAGCCCTTAGTTAGGGCCTACAACAGATGGAAGAAACCCACAGGGCGCACAGTAGGCTCCTCTGGACAGGAGCCCTGAGATAGGGTTAGTAAGTGGAAACAATAGATTTCAGTAGCCCCGGGGGGAGGTGGGGGGGAGAGAATTGTTTGGATTTTCATGTGGCCCTTTTGGTTAGCCCCAGAAGAGGTTTGAGCTTCATGTAGTTTGAGGGCTGAGGTATGGAAGACCTGGTGGGAGGCAGACTGCCTGCAGGAGTCAAGGATACCAGATTTCAGAGTAGCAGCCGTGTTAGTCTGTATCCGCAAAAAGAAGAACATGAGTACTTGTGGCACCTTAGAGACTAACAAATTATTATGCTCTAATAAATTTGTTAGTCTCTAAGGTGCCACAAGTACTCCTGTTCTTCTTTTTGCGGATACCAGAGACATTACACACAGATCCAAGGGGGAGTGGCCAAGGGGGATTATGCTACTTCACTCCTTCTGAGCACCTGGAAGTTCCAGCAGGAATGGTACCACCTGAGGCATGATCTTTCCCAGGACTATGCTCAGGGCTCTGTATACATCGCACGATCTGGTCCATCATGTTGCACATACTGTGCCAGCTCCCCAGCAGCTGTGACCCAGTGTGGACTTCAATGGAGCTACACTGATTTGCACCAGCTGAGGGATCTGGCTGGCTGTTTGCATACACTGCACACAGACTGCTGTTGCTTTTCCATCAAGATACAGGAATGAAACTTCTGCAAGTGGATAATACCATAGACTTTCAGTGTAGTGTTAGACTGAAGATAAACACTTCAGATACTTAATATGTCTGGATAGTTACTGTGACTGAAGCGGTGTCTACGCTTAAAATGTTACAATTGCAGCTGTGTCACTATAGTGCTTCAGTGCAGATATTAGCAATGGGACGGTTCATGGGCGGCTCAGCCCCTGCTGGCTAGCCTGAGCCACCCCGGGCCACTGGCCCATCCCCTGTGCCAGCCCAAGCAACCCCTAGCTGTCCCAGCCCTTGGCTACTGGCCGAGCCCCGAGCTCCAGGCCATGGCTGCAGGTGAGCTCTTGCCGGCTTCAGGGCAGGGGATGGAACATGAGCAGGGCTACAGCCTGGGAGGGGTTCTCCTGGAGCTGTAGATAATCCACCTCCTCAAGAGGCAGTAGCTCAAAAGACAACCTAGTGTTGTCTACACTTGGGATGAGGTCATCTTAACTATGGCCTGGTCTACATTGGGAATTTACATTGGCAAAACTGTCTCTCAGGGGTATGAATAATCCCCACCCCTGAGAGCTGTAGCTATGTCGACCTAACCCCCAATGTAGACATCTCTAGGTTGACAGAAACATTCTTCCATTAACCTAACTACAGCCTCACAGGGAAGTGGATTAACTACACTGATGGGAGAACCCCTCCTGTTGGCATAGGCACTGTCTATGCTGAAGTGCTACACCAGTGTAGACATACCCTCAGTTTCTAATGACAGACCCAAGTCTCAGCCTCTTTGCCATATTGTCTTTCACATAAAAGAGCCCAAATTATGTGCCTGTATAATTCACACAACGACAGTATGAGTCATAGAATCATAGAAATGTAGGACCATCCCCCACCACTGAGGCATCACCAAGTAAACCCAGACCATCCATGACAAGTGTTTGTCCAAACTGTTCTTAAAAACCTTCAGTGATGGGGATGCCACAGCCTAGTCCAGAGCTTAACTACCTGTAAGGTGGTCGCGGTCCTCTCCCCATCCATCAGGGAGGGAGACCACACCCTCTCACTGCAATACTCTTAGACCAACTCCATTCACGGGGGGGGGGGGTAGGAGGGGGATTAGCTGACAGTTAATTACTGATAAGTCCAAGCCTGCAGTCCAAGCCTAGCGACAATTGGGTCTGTGAGCCTCGGCTCTCAGCCAGAGCAAGACAGCACACTGAATGCTTCTGGCCCACAGTCGGGCAGGGTAGTAATGAGCCTATAGGCCCCGCGCCCTCAATCAGGGTGGGAACATAATTAGTTAACAGCTCTGGTTTGCAGGCAGGCAGAGCAATAGGCAGTCTATGTCCTCCCAGGGCCTCAATCAGGGAAGAGTAGCAATCAGTTAAGGGCTCTGTCCTGTAGTCAGGCAGAGCAATATAGCAGTCTACAGGGGATTAGCTCTCTGGCACAAGAGCCAGCAAAACCCTCTGGCATCCTAGCTCGGGTGGGCACCAGATCAATGCAGGCCTCCTGGCCGAAACATGGGGAGTCTGCCATCCCCACCAGGGGTAGAGTGGCATGGGGGAGGGGGACGCAGGCCCAGGGCCGGCTCCAGGGTTTTTGCCGCCCCAAGCAGCGGGAAAAGAAAAAAAAAAAAGCCTCGATCGCAATTGGCAGCAGCTCTACCGCGCCACTTCATTCTTCGGTGGCAATTCGGCAGCAGGTCCTTCCCTCCAAGAGGGACTGAGGGACCCGCCGCCGAATTGCTGCCAACGAGCCGGACGTGCCGCCCCTCTCCATTGGCTGCCCCAAGCACCTGCTTGCTGGGCTGGTGCCTGGAACCGGCCCTGCGCAGGCCCATCCAATCCACTCCATCCCAGCCCAAGGCCCTAACAGTGGCTGAGTGGTCCGCCACTGGGTCAGCGGGGAAATGTGGCTGCAACACGCTGGCCGACTTGTAGTGCGTAAAACAGCCAAACTCTATTCAGCTTCCCTGGACTCCTTCCTATTCTCCCATTTAGGGGGTACCTGGCTTCCGGGGTTGTCATTCACCTCGCTGGGGTAGATGGCTAGTGGCAGCACCTTGGCATCCCCAATGTCTGGCAGCTCCGGCAGTCCCTCTGGGTCTCTGGCAATATAGCAGCCTCTGTCATGTCTGGGTTCCAGCAATGGGGGGGCAGGACATACTGCTCATCTGGTAGCTCTGCCCCAACTGAGCTGGAGGGCCAGCCTTTTATAGTTCTGGTTCCTGTCCCGCCCCTCTGCTTCCAGCAGGGTGACTGCGGGTAACCCAGTTTTGCCCACCAGGGAGCGGTCCTGGTCCTCTCCTTATCTGTCAGGGAGGGAGACCATGCCCCCTCACTATACTACCCTTACAATTAGAAAGTTTTTCCTAGTATCTAACCTAAACCTCCCTTGCTGCAGATTAAGCCCCCTTTTGTCCTACCTTCAGTGGGCATGGAGAACAATTGATCAACATCCAGTTTTTAACAGCCCTTAACACATTTGAAGGCTGTTATGAGGTATGTGTAACCAGCCTTCTTTTCTCAAAACTAAACATGCCCAGTTTTTCAACCTTTCCTCATAGGTCAAATTTTCGAAACCTTTTATCAATGTTGTTGCTCTCCTCTGGACTCTCCAGTTTGTTCACATCTTTCCTAAAGTGTGGTACCCAAAACTGGACCCAGTGCTCCAGGGGAGGCCTCATATATGCATAAAAGAGCAGGACAATTATCTCCCATGTCTTACAAACAATACTCATGCTAATAAATCCCAGAATTGTATTAGCCATTTTTGCAACAGCACCACATTGTTGACTCATATTCAGTTTGTGACCCTCTATAACCCCCAGATCCTTTCCACCGAACTACTGCCTAGCCATTTGTTCCCCATTTTGTATTTGTGCATTGGCGTTTCCTTCCTAAGTGAAGTACTTCACACTTTTTACTGAATTTCATCTTGTTGATTTCAGAACAATTCTCCAGTTTGTGAAAGTAATTTTGAATTCTAAGCCTCTCCTCCAAAGTACTTGCAATCCCTCCCAGCTTGATGTCAATGGCAAAATTGTATAAGCATTCTTTCCATTCCTTTATCCAAGTCATTAAAGAAAATATTGACTAATACCAGACCCAGGACTGACCCCTGTGGGCCCCCACTGGATATCCCTCCCAGTCTGACAACAAATCATTGATAACTTCTCTTTGAGTACAGTCTTTCAACCAGTTGTGCACCCACCTTATAATAATTTCATCTAGACCACGTTTCCCTAGTTTGCTCATGAGAATGTCATGTGGGACTATGTGAAAAGCCTTTCTAAAATCAAGATACAGTAACTCCTCACTTAACATTGCAGTTATGTTCCTGAAAAATGCAACTTTAAGTGAAACGACGTTAAACGATTCCAATTTTCCTGTAAGATTTAATGTAAATGCAGGGGGTTAGGTTCCAAGGACGTTTTTGGGGGCAGACAAAAGGCATTATATACTGTACAGTACAGTACTGTACTGTGGTTAGGAAGTGCCCCTGGCTTCCCTCACACAGGCACAGCCCGCTGCAGGCAAGGTTACTAGGAAGCACCTTCGCAGCAGCAGCAGCAGCTTCCCCGGAGAAGAGCAGGCGCCAACTTTGCCTGGGGATGCTCCAGGCCTGCCTCTTCCCATCCCTGCTCCACTCCAGGCCCTCCTCTTCCCACCCCCACTCACCTCCTCTCCGGAGCATGCCGCATCCCCGTTCCTTCCTCCCTCCCCTGCCACAAAGTCCTAAGCGCCACCAAACAACTGTTTGGTAGTGCTTAGGACTTTCTGGGAGGGAGGGGCAGGAGCAGAGATGCGGCGCTTCCCTGCTCCTCCCCCTCCCTGCCAGCACTTCGCGCTTAGGACTTTCTGGGAGGGAGGGGAAGGAGCAGAGACGCAGCACTTCCCCGCTGCTCCTCCTTCCTCCCAGAAAGTCCTAAGCGCTGCCAAACAGGAGGGGGAGGAGGCGGAGAAGAGGAACTTGTGCAATGCTCCCTTGTAAAGTCGCTGCTCTTCCACAGAATCTTACAAGCAGTGAACAGAGCAGGCAGCCAAACGACGTTATAAGGGAGCATTGCACAACTTTAAATGAGCATGTTCCCTAATTGAGCAGTGAGGTAACTTTGAAACAACGTTAAGCGGGAGGATGTTAAGTGAGGAGTTACTGTATATCATGTCTACTGCTCCTCCCCACCCCCACCCTGCACTAAGCCAGTAACCCTGTCAAAGAGTCTTTGTCTTCTCTAGTGGCTAGACCACATATAAATGTTTAAAAATCTGATATTGCCTCTCTGCTATTGTAGATGGTCCTTTAGAATAAGTGGTAGAAGCTCAAGCTTTTAGATACGGAGATCCCAGGTTCAGTCCCTGCAAACACCCCAAAGAGAGTGGTGTCCTTACACTTAGCCATGCTGTCTGTAACCAGAAGACCAGACTCTGCTCCCAGAGGTCGGAAAAGAATCCAGCATTCCCAACATACTACTACTAGTTCAAAAATAGCTGTGCCTCCCTCTAGGTTATGCTCCTCAGTCTACCATCCCTTCCACTATCAGTTACTCCTATAGCTGAAGCGAGAGGTTTATTCTGTAGACCTCAAGGTTGTGGGTTCAAATTATGCACAGGAGGAATATATGCTAGTGTGAGGAGCCTGGAATAATTGTTGACATTATATTATATTGCAAAACACAATATTCAGAAGTGAAGTTTAATGTAGTTTTAATATTTTAGAGTTGTATCTGTATAAAAGGGAGCTGTCCCTTTAAGAATAGGGTGTGGCAAATGCAGTGTGTTTGAGACAGGCCTGGTCTATGCTAAAATGTTAGGTTAACCAACTATGCCACTCAGGGGTGTGAAAAATCCACGCCCCTGAGCAGCATAGTTAAGCCAACTGAACCCCCAGCCGAGCGCTAGGTCGACAGAAGAGTTCTTCTGTCGACCTAGCTACCACCTCTCAGGGAGGAGGATTTCCTACATCCCTGTTGTCTGTAGGTAGTGTCTACTCTGAAGTGCAACAGTGGAACAGCTGCAGCTGTGCCACTGTAGTGTTTCAAGTGTAGACAAGCCCTGAATGAAGTGTGTGGGAGATTTTGCCTGTGTCCAGCGAGTGGAAGACCCTCCCTGACTAAGCTATAGGAACATCAGAGCGTGATTTAATAAGCTTGTATTTCAAGGAAAATAAACTTCACTCTTGAAGGTGTAACTTCAGCGCTTATTAGCGGACTGGATGTCTTAGGACATTGCTAATGAGCTTCAGAGCTTTTGCCACTAGGTCAGCACTATGAATCTAGCCCAGTTCAGTAGGGATTCGAAGTTGTTCCATCTCAGGGATATTTGGTGGCTCCTGTATGAGATGGGAGTTTGAGTCTGAGGTCCAGCTCACACATCACATGTGCCCCACTGTGACTTTGCATTAATTGGTAAGACTCAGCAGACAGCCCAAGAGCTTCATGGGCCATGGAGACTGAACTCCTCCTGTTACTCCAGAGGAAATTCCTCTGCAGATCAAAGTTGAGGCAAGCTGACAGGGCATTGTGTGTGGGAAGCCTGCGGCCCTGTAGATAAACTAAAGCTTCATTCAGGGCTGCCTCTCACCAGCACAAAGTCCACTATTAAAAAAAAAAAAAAAAAAAAAACAGAGTTCAGGGTTATATTCAAATTAGTTGCAAAAATGCAAAATAGCTCATTGAGTAACTTGCACAAAGTGTCACACATGGTGCTGTGCAAAACTTGGCAGCTATGAGCTTCTTTACTCACTGAAGCCTCAATCCTGTAATGTGATGCCCACAGGCAGAGCAGTGTACCCATGTAATGCCCCAATGAAGTCAGGCAAATAGCAAATAGACACCTGTGGCTGGCCCATGCCGGCCTACTCAGTTCTTGGGGCTTGGGTTGCAGGGCTCTTTCTTTGCTGTGTAGACTTCCAGACTCAGCCTGGAGCCCAGGTCTAGGACCCTACAAGGTGGGAGGGTCCCAGAGCTCGGGCTGCATCCTGAGTCCAGAAGTCTACACAGCAATAAAATAGCCCTGCAGCCCAAGTCACTAGCACAGGCCAGCCGCAGCTTGTTGTGTAAATATACGCAGGAGTGCCGCCAGCTTTTCTGCCGCCGTAGGCAGCGGAAGGTCCCGCTCCAAAATGCCGCCCCCCACAGAGGCAGCAGAAGGTCCCACCGCCTAAATACCACCATGGTCGCCGCCCCCCAAATTGTAGCGCCCTAGGCGACCGCCTAGGTCACCTAATGGGTTGCGCTGGCCCTGGACATACGCTTAGTGGGGCTCAGTGCTGGTACACAAGTCTATGTGCACACATCACATTGCAGAATCAAAGCCCATTGAAAAACCTCCCATTGATATCATTGGTCTTTGCATTAGGCCCTAAGGGACAAGTTCTGCAATCAGCTCCATTAGTGCCCTGATCCTCCAATCGGATGCCTTGTTCACAATGTCCATTATTTTACAATGAATCTTCTAGGGCCTAATCCAAAACCTATTGAAGTTAAATGAAATTACTCCATTGACTTAATTTGGCTTTGGATTAGGCCCCTTAGCGTTAACGCAAATGTGTTACTCCTGTATTATTTTTGAAGAAGTTATTTTCTTTCCGTGTGTGTGGTGTGTGTGTGTGTGAATGTGTGTGTGATCTAAAAACTACTAAGAACATTGCATCTGAACATCAAAACATCACATACATCCCTGGGGGTTTGGGGAACTTATCCTGGAAGCATCAAAGATAGGTAAAAATATCTGTATAAAAATTACCTTTCCCATAGTACTGTTATCTCCAACAACACAGATGTTTTAGCTGCTCTGTGGGTGAAAACCCAGTATTGCTAAAAAATATAATTCAATTCAACAGGAAAGTTCTTTAATTTAACGCATACGTTGATTTGTTTGGGTTGATCAGTAATGAGAAAAATAGACAGTTTCTTTAATTATTTCAAAATGTATTTGAGTTGAATGAAAACATTGGCTGCAAATTCACTTTGATTCAGCATAATTTTGAGTCCATTTGGTTTGGCAGTGATCATGAACTGTGGACCAGCTTTCCAATGTTGGTAGCTTCATAGGACATCTTCCTAAATCCTGCTATTGGGCACATAAAATGGGTACAGGTTTTCAGTATTCTTAGTTCCCAAAAGCAGGATTTGGGTGCCAAACATGGGCACCCTGGTCTTAAAATTAGGCCCCTGTACATAGGCACCGACTCCGTCGGTGCTCCGGGGCTGGAGCACCCATGGGGAAAAATTAGCAGGTGCTTGGCACCCATGGGCAGCCAAGATCCCCCCACCTCCACCTCGCCTTCTCCTCCTCCCCGCCCAGTGAACCGCGTCCTCACTCCTCCTCCTCCCTCCCAGACCCCGTCAAGGGAGGAGGCGGAGAAGGGACGGGGACCTGGGGGAAGAGGGTGGAATGGGGCGGGGCAAGGGAGGTGCAGGGGTGGGAAGAAGCGGGACAGGGGTAGGGCCGGGGAGGGGGGGATGTCGAGCACCCACCGGGCAGAGGGGAAGTCAGCGCTTATGCCTCTGTACATCTTATTCAAATCCATTTTGGGTGGCTAACCTGATGATCTAGCATACTGGAAAAACTATACTTGATAGGAAAAACATTAACCTTAACTACTGTCCATCCTTCCCCACTTTTTCCCTCAACCCACTTCCAAGAAGGAGATGAGACCTGGAAGAAACACAACAGAGTAAGTGGCTTGCTCTACAGAAAAAGGTCAGAGAGTGCTTCACTTTGAGCTTCCCTACAGGAAATCCCAAATTATCAGGGGCTTCTTTACCAGAGAAGAAGCAAAAGATTTTTCTTTCTGTTCAGTGCCATGTTGTGCTAAATGTGAGGTCAGTTTGTTAAGGTTAGCATGGCATGTGAATTAGTTAACGTTTGTAAAAGGATATAAATACTGAGAATTATTTATGTATCAGTTAAGATGATTTCCTGAAGACTAAGGACTGGCCAGTGGGGATCTCAAATCAAATGGTCGTATTGGGCACCAAAATGGAAACAATTGTCCTCACAGGTGTTTGTTAGTTTTTGTTGTTGTTGTTGTTTTTTTTTGTTTTTGTTTTTTTTTAAGATTGTGAGCTCTTCAGATCAGTGACTGTTCCTTCCTAAATGTTTGTATGGCACCAGGCACACTGTGCAAATTGTCAGAAAATAATGTGCACACTTGCCAATAAAAAGTAGTCCCCTTAATTTTACAACTGCAAAGGTGGCATTTAAAAATAAATCAATGTGCTTAAATTACAAGGTAAAGTGGGTTATGCCTATTACACCTGTATTTCTGCTGCAGCTTGACAACAATAACAGTAAATAATAAAGGAGGCGGAAGTCTGAGAGAAGAATCAGGAAGTCATTCTGGTCTGGGCTGTTGCTTTGGGCCATTTTAAACTTTTTAATTTTAACCTTCTGAACATGCTGCAAAAACAGTCTTTTGTCAGGCTCTTGAGGAAGGAGCTGGCTGAGGGTGAGACTGGTTACATTCATGGGCAATCCTCTTGTATTATGTGTTTTAACCTATGGGATGGATATCTAATATTTAGGTTGGTGCCTATAGCTGTATTTTGTCAATTTGATGAAATAATAATTCATAGGTATGGTTAGATCTAACGTTAGCACTCAGGGATGAGGCAAAAATCCCAGTCCAAGGGGAAAGACAAGTACTGACAGTTGTAACTAAAGTACTGTGAATCCTGTTCAGGGATGGCACTTACTTCTCTGGAACAGCACATAAAACTGAAAAGCTTATCTAAGTGATTTGCCTTTTACAATTATTGTCTTTGTATCATGTTATCTAGTCTTTACCATTAAGCTTACTAAATTCATACACAAATCATCCTTTTTTTTTTTTTTTTTAATAGAGATATCCCATCTCCTAGAACTGGAAGGGACCTTGAAAGGTCATTGAGTCCAGGCCCCTGCCTTCACTAGCAGGACCAAGTACTGATTTTGCCCCAGATACCTAAGTGGCCTGCTCAAGAATTGAACTTACAATCCTGGGTTTAGCAGGCCAATGCTCAAACCACTGAGCTATCTCCACCCCCTCCCCATCTCCCACTTTGTCCTGTGGATTAAAAAAAGAAAAAGCTACACATACAGCATCATGTCTGTTCTCAAGACCTGGCTCTTGTTTTTCTTTCTTGTCTTTATAGAACAGAAATAAATTAATAAGTCATGTCCAGGCAAGGAGCTTGCTATTCAATTTGTTTGAACAGCTATATAATAGACATTATTCTGATCTGCGCACAAGAGAAGCTGTAATTGCCCACATATTTTTACTGTGCTACAATTCATGCCTTTGGGAAACTACTGTAAGTGTCACATATAGCAGCTCTCTCCGTGCAGCGGGGAGAGGTGGCTACAGAGAGCATGATTAAAGTGGAGTGGGGGGAACTGGGAACCAAGACTTGGGGATTCTGTTCCCAGCTCTGCTGATCACCTGCTGTAAAACTATAAGAAAATCACTTAGAGACAGATTTACAGTGATATATAGAAAGGAACATGCCCTCAGTGTAGCTAGCTGAGGTCAATCTTATACTCTCCCTCCCTCTACCCCTGGGATTTACTTTGACTAACTATATCAAGGTAATTACAGAAACAAGGTGGATGAGGTAATATCTTTTATTGGACCAACTTCTGTTGATGAAAGACAGACGCTTTCTCTCACCTACAGAAGTTGGTCCAATAAAAGATATTATCTCATCCACCTTGTCTCATTAATATCCTGGGACCGACACAGCTACAGCAACACTGCATATATCAAGGTAATCTACAGTACCTTGTTTCAATAATCTGCGTAAACGCCTAGTGATCTCAAGTTAGCTATGATCTCAGTGTAAAAACACCTGTTTTTTTGCAGTGAAGACAAACTCTGAAAGTTAAGTCCTTAAACTATCTGTGCCTCATTTTCCTGAACTGTAAATAGGTATAACTATCTACTTTACAGGGGTGTTGCAGGGCTTAATATTTATAAAGTGTTTTGAGATCCTTGAACGAAAGGTGCTATGGAAGTGCTAAATATGACAGTCAAGGAGATCTTGTGCTTTGCCATACCCACTCCTTGCCCTTTTAAATGTTCTCTCAGCTAGATCTTTCAAAGAGGACTTAGTGCAATTAGTATATTCTTTGGATGGTGCATAAAATCTAGCAGTTTTGAGCTAGAAGCTTATGTTAAGAAGTGAATATAAACAGCACTGGCTGGTTTTCTAAACAAACAAGAAAAACTGCAAAAAGATTCCAGTCCCATGCATTTCAATCCAAGAAAATGACCACATATGTTTGAGCAAGAACCTTATTTGCATGATAAAGCCCCCCAAACTGGTGCTCGTTCCTGCCTTATGAAACCAAAGGAAGTAGCACCCTATCTGTCATTCATTTAATGCAGCCTGTACACTGAATAGAGGAAAAACAGGCTGGGCCTAAACCTGCAATTCCTTCAGCATTTTTTAAAGGTCCTGAGCTTCCTCAGCTCCCACTGAAGTTAGTGTGGGCTGAATGCACTCAGCACCTTGCAGGGGTGAATGTCCTGCAAGATCATGCTCTATATTTGCTGTCTACCACAATTGGCCCCTTCATTCCATAAATGATTTTGCCAGTGTGACTCTTAAATATATTGCTCTGCTGCAGTTCATAGTTTGGTGTAAAGCATGGCATGGTAGTAGGATGTCCATGCAGCTCCATATTGTCACTTGACACAGCAGCTGTTGGAGGAATAAAAGAAAGAAAGAATGAATGAATCACTAAACTAATCTACAGGAAAGCAAGCTTCCGGTCTCAAACCAGTGTGGTCTTTTGATACTGAAGTGCACGGTTTTTAGAGGAACCAGCTACACAGTACTAAGACATGTACTAACGCTGAAGGGCAGAAAATTCTACTGAGTGATTTACTGGCTGTCAGCCAAACTCTAGAAATGAGAACTTAACCGGCGGATGTCATGATGACTAGGGCAGTGCAGCTGTATGTAAGCAGGCACACATCTGATACACTCTGCCTCATGAAATATTGCCTGTGCTGTAACAGTGGGTTTAAAAGTAACCTGATAAAAGGTGTCAGCTCCAACTAGCTTTTGCACATGTTCTCCTAATGCACCCTATTTTACTATAGATAAGCTAGAGCCAAAATAATCTGCAGTTGAAAGACTCAAACAATGAGAGCCAAAGTCTGCTTTCAATTCACCGGTGAAAGTCTACAATAACTCCAGTGAAGTCTATGGAGTTACTCCAGATTTTCACCAGTGTAAATGAACAGACTTTGGCCTTTCTTCATCCGCTCCTGTATTTGTTTCCAGCAAAAGCTCAGAAATGTTTGTCAGTATTTGTGGCTCCTAATCACAGTTCTCATTGAAGTCAATGGCAATTTTGCTCAAATAATGACTTTTTCATTCCCTTGGAGTGGCCTTTGGTGAGAGGAAAATCCTACAGATTTAGGGACTGATTTTTTTTTAATAAGGATGTCGACTTGATCTGCAGGTTTGTGCCTCCTACTAACCAATGGTTCAAGTAATGGCACTTACGCATATAGCTACTTGAATGTAACTGCAGATCAGTTGGTTAGAACTGCAAAGCTATTATTATTATTATAGAAGTAGTGTCTAGAGGCACTAACCAAGATGGGGATTTCATTGTGTTAGGTGCAGTATAAGAATATAGTTTACAATCTAAATAGTCTTGCACAAAGTTGTGGCCACAAATGTGGAGGCCATTTCTGAACATCCGAATCAGGTTTTAGGTGCAGAATTGCCTGTATCTTGCAGTATCTGAACTTTTCGCTAAGCTGTGTCTATGCTACAGGCAGCTGCAGCTATGCCCCACTACAGCATAGACATTTCCTACAGCAATGGAAAGGGCTTTTCTGTCAATAGAGGTAATCACTTCCCTGAGCTAGAGTAGCTTGGTCAACAGATGAATTCTTGTGTTGGCCTAGCTGAATCTATGCCAGGGATTAGGCCATGTTAACTACAGCAGTCAGGGTATGGATTTTTCACTGCCCTGAGCAACGTGGCTAAGTCCATCTAAATCTTAAGTGTAGAGTAGGCCTAAGAAAAACAAGCTTTCTAGCCATTGTAGCTGTGAAAGATGGCATTTGCTGTCTGAGGCTTGGTCTAAACTTGAAAGTTCTATCACCATAGCTACCTCAGTCAGGGGTGTGAACAGCCACCCCCTCGTCCCACATAGCTGTGCAGTGCTGACAGCCCTGGTGTAGACAAAGCTATGCCCACGGAAGAGTACTTCCTTTGACATAGCCAATGTTATTTGGGGAGATGGTGTTCCTATGCTGACAGAAAAACTCCCTCAGTCAGTGTAGGCTATGTCTGTGCTAAAGGGCTATGCTGGGATAGTTTGGCAGATGTAGTTCCACAGTGCAGACATAATCAATGCTCCATGTTGTGGAATCTGTAGTTCTGTGGGCTAAAATGATAGCAAAATAGCACCTTATTGGGATGTTAATGTGAAATGAAATGTTAGCACTATCAGACAACCAAGAGGCAAACACAAGCTTCCTTCACTTGCCTTCAAATTCTAAGTACACTTGGAGTAATTCTACTAAATCCATATTTACACTGGTATAACTAAGATCAGAATGTGGCCTGCCTTTGACATCCTTTTCCCTGGAGTTTAGGAACAGGGAAAGCTTTTCCGCAGTAGACAGGGATGGAAAAATGATTAATAAAAGATAAGTGGGGCAGTTGAAGTCTGAAAATGTATGATTCATGCCAACTTGTTCAGACACAGTCCTAAGTAATATACATTATAGCAGTTTAATTTATATAATAGAGGGGAGCATGTACTGAAGTATGCCCACAGTTCCCACCCACTTTCCTAAATGCATATGCCATGCCACCAGAGAAAGCAACAGATTAAAATGAAACAGAAGAGTATCAATTCATAGAATTCTCTTTTTTAAAAAACACTTAGCAAAAACAATACTGCTGTTGCAAGCATTGTGCACCACAAGATATTAATGTTCAACTGTACCAAAACAGAACTTCCAGTAGCGCATTAAACAACACTGTGATGGGTTCCCTCCCGGGGGTGCCACCTGGAACTGGGGTACCACTGAGCCCTCTGACCTACCAGCCTGGGCTCCCTCTCACACTGAGCTGCTGTGACAAGCTGCAAAGCCCTCCAGCCTGCACTTTCACCAGCATTCACACAGTTAGGGACACACCCAGCTGCAGTTATATGCAGGCTCTTTAACCACCAGCTTCCCAACCTAGGACCCAAGAGCAGTACCTTCCTGTGCTGGTCAAATCTGGCCAGTATATGGGTTTAATACCAGCTCTGTTTCTACCTCAGTGTGAAGAAAACAATGCACACTTGTGGTGACCAAGCAGAGATTTTCCCCAAGCACTCCAGTCAAAGCTCATTGGTTTGGATTAAAACATTAAATACATTTTATTAACTACAAAAGATAGATTTTAAGTGATGGCAAACAGATCAAAGCAGATTACCTAGCAAATAAACAAAAAACGCAAATTAAACTTAATATACTAAATAGATTGGATATGAATTAGCAGATTCTCACCCTGAGAAATGATACAAGCAGGCTGCAGATTCTTAAGGGGCAAACTGCACTTGCTTTACAGCTTGGAATCCCCAGGTGTTTCATACACAAGCTAGAAATCCCTTTAGCCGGGGTCCAGCACTTCCCCCAGTTCAGTCTTTGTTCCCCAGGTGTAGCTATTGTGTGGGGAGTGAAGAACATAAGAACGGCCATTCTGGGTCAGACCAAAGGTCCATCTAGCCCAGTATCCTGTCTGACAGTGGCCAATGCCACGTGCCCCAGAGGGAATGAACAGAACAGGTAATCATCAAGTGATCCATTCCCTGTCGCTCATTCCTAGCTTCTGGCAAACAGAAGCTAGGGACACCATCCCTGCCCATCTTGGCTAGTAGCCATTGCTGGACCTATCCTCCATGAATTAATCTAGTTCTTTTTTGAACCCTGTTATAGTCTTGGCCTTCATAACATCTCTGGCAAAGACTTCTACAGGTTGACTGTGCATTGTGTGAAGAAATACTTCCTTTTGTTTGTTTTAAACCTGCTGCCTATTCATTTCATTTGGTAGCCCCTAGTTCTTGTGTTATGAGAAGGAATAAATAACACTTCCTTATTTACTTTCTCCACACCAGTCATGATTTTATAGACCTCAAACATATCTCCCCTTAGTCGTCTCTTTTCCAAGCTGAAAAGTCCCAGTCTTATTAATCTCTCCTCAGACGGAAGCCGTTCAATACCCCTAATCATTTTTGTTGCCCTTTTCTGAACCTTTTCCAGTTCTAATATATTTTTGTGAGATGGGGCGACCATATCTGCACGCAGTATTCAAGATGTGGGCGTACCATGGATTTATATAGAGGCAATATGATATTTTCTGTCTTATTATCTATCCCTTTCTTAATGATGCCCAACATTCTGTTTGCTTTTTTGACTGAAACTGCACATTGAGTGGATGTTTTCAGAGAACTATCCACAGTGACTCCAAGATCTCTTTCTTGAGTGGTAACAGCTAATTTAGATTCCATCATTTTATATGTATAGTTGGGATTATGTTTTCCAATGTGCATTACTTTGCATTTATCAACATTAAATTTGATCTGCCATTTTGTTGCCCAGTCACCTAGTTTTGAGAGATCCTTTTATAGCTCTTCGCAGTCTGCCGGGGACTTAAGAAGAACCATAGATGTTGTCACTCCCTGCCTTGTATAGCTTTAGCATATGATGGGAACCCTTTGTTTCAAAACTTGGTTCCCAGACCGTTTGTGGAAAAATACTGTCATCCCAAGATGGAGTCCAGAATCATGTGGCCTGGTCACGTCCTTGTAGAGTCATAGCAGCCATTACTTACATACTATCTGTAGCTTTCTCAGGAAGGTTTACCAGATGGGAGATAAGCTTCTCCAAAGGTCTATTGTTTTTCCTAATGGCCCATTGCCCTGAATAGCCCCTTCCCCACCCACTATCTAGACTGAAAGCATCTTGTCTAGTGGGCGCTACCCAGGTGTAACTACTTTTGAAGTACAGATATATAGTCAGTATTTATAACTTCAGATACAAAAATGATATATTCAGCAAATCATAATCTTTTCAATGACACCTTACATAACCTGTCTTGCATAAAATGCATAATAATTATGATATGATTATGGCATAATACCACTCTGAAGAATATGGGGTGTAGTGTCACAAATATGACTAACATTGTCACATATTTGTTCTCTCCCTCTCCCCGCAGGGGATCAATGGAGTGTCTTGTTTTGGTAGAGATGGGAATGAGGGGGACAGTAAAGAGCAGAAATTTGTATCTCTTTACATTTGTTCTGGTTTGTACAGCAGCAAGCACAATGGGGAGCCTTGTCCATAATTAGGGCAGTACAGCACTATGGTAATAGTATTTATAATTCTCCACTTTCTACTTAGTAACTTCCAACAAAATTCTTGACATGAACCCTATTACAGAACAGCACTGTCACCTTCCTGTGAAATTGCCAACCTAACATTAATCTACAGTTGGGGAATAAATGTAGAAAGTGATACCTTTTTAGTTCTCATTTTTCATATGTCAAAGCAATACTTTTCACACTTACAAATTCTCTTTGCTTTCTTGTTTTTATCGTCTCCTTCACTCGGAGGCCAAAGGTTAACCTACACTGCCCATTCATGTGAGATCTATTTCATGAGATCTTCTCCAATAGCTCTCATTTTTAATCCCTGAGTGAGATAGTAACATTTCCAGTGCAATGTACATGTAAATTTACATTTTTTGTACAGTGGGAATAGTTTTACCAAAATGTAAATTTGTAGCACTTCTCATCTGTAAATCTCAAAGAGTTTCACAAACATTAAGGGTGGAATTTTCAAAATCACTCGGCATTAGGGTTACCATATTTCAGCAAGCAAAAAAGAGGACGGGAGGAGCCCCGCCCTAGCCCCGCCCCTGCCCCTCCCACTTCCCGCCCCCCTCAGAACCCTCAACCCTCCCCCCGTTCCTTGTCCCCTGACTGCCCCCTCCTGGGACCCCTGCTCCTAACTGCCCCCCAGAACCCCACCCCCTACCTAAGCCTCCCTGCCTCTTGTCCCCTAACTGCCCCCTCCTAAGACTCCCCTCCAACTGCCCCCAGGACCCTACCCCCTACCTGTATCCTGACTGCCCAAAACCTTCTCCACCCCCCCAAAAAAGCCCCCCCCTGAACTCCCGACCCCCCCGTCTCTTGACTGCCCCCTCCAAAATCTCCCTGCCCCTTCTCCTGCCCCCTGGCCCCCTTACCCCGCTGCTCAGAACATGGTGTTGGGCTCTGTGCGAGCCGGACACGTGACTGCGCTCCCCAGCGCAACACACAACCCGGTCCCTGCCCCTGCACAGTGCTGCCGGAGCGGGGTGCTGGGCAGCAGGGGAGGAAGAGCTGCCGAGGCCCGATGCAAACGGCCCGGCAGGCCGGCCGGCTCAGAATGTGGGGGGGGCGGGGAGGAGGAGCTCTACAGCTGCTCCGGAGTCCAGCCCGGCAAGCTGCGGGGGAAGAGCTCTGGCTGCCAGAGCCCCATGCGAGCGGCTGAATTTCCTGCAGCCCTCCCAGCCGCGCCTCGCTCTGCATGGGGGGGAAATCCCGGACATTTTTAGTGATTTACAAATTCCCCCCCGGACGCTATTTTTAACACAAAAAGGAGGACATGTCCGGGTAAATCCGGACAAATGGTAACCCTACTCGGCATTGGCTTAACTCCCATTCCAGCACTCGGGGGCAGATTCTCAGCTGATGCGAACAGTCATGGGCCTATTGAAGTCAAAGAGACAATGACAATTTACACCAACTGAGAATCTGTTTCTGAGTGGTTTTGAAAATCCTATCCTAAGTCTCACATTGCCCCAGGAAGGTAGGTACAGTAATTACATTGTATTGGAATTGCTTCACCCACCAATGATACACAGCTATATCTGGGTTGTAATACAACTGTTTAATAGTGCACAGCAAAACTACAGCTTTAGGATAGGATGGGTGAAATCCTAGCACCTCTGAAGACAAAGGCAAAAGTACTAGTGATTTCAGTAGGGCTAGTATTTCACCCCACATTCTGCTGAAAATACAGGGATTAGTTTGGAAAGCAGAATCTTATTACTGCATTGGAATTTGGCCAGGACATTGGAGTTAACATCACAATTCTTGCAAAAAATGCCACAGGATCTTTAATGACCACAAAAGCCTGGGTTTTTCATCATGCCTCCATTGCTGATAAGCTATAAATGCCAGGTCACTTAGAGGTTTCACCAGTCTTGCAACCAGGGGTGTAGCAAAGAAGAGTGTAATGACTCGGGCTGACAGAGATGTTTTGGTTTGGTGTAAAAAACTTATTTTTTTCTCCAAACAATACGTATTTGTTTACATCACATTATCATAAATGAATAGTACATGAAACTAGGGAATGCTTGTTAAAACACTTTACTTGCTGAAACATTTATTAAGTTACTTGTTAACTAACAGCATAAATCCTCTTTATCTTTTTAAAATACACATTTCCTCGTTCACATGATGGATGGTAATCACAGAAAGCCAAATAGGGCAGGGTCAAAGAGACCTTAGATTATTGCCTTTTAAATATGTATATGATTATTGGGTTTCCATTTTCTATGTGAGGAGAGGAGGCATACCCTGAGGTCACATCCTGCCCAGGTGAAAAGCAGGGGATCAATTATCTTCCTTTGACCCAGACTTCACAGAGTCCAGGGATCTGAGAGTGGCAAAAGTGGGTGAACTGGGCAAAGTGAGACACAAGTGGACATGGTTCCTCACTGGCTTTGTGCAGATTCTCAAAAAGAAATTTAATACAAGCTGTATGAGCCTCCCATGCCACCCTCCTGAACTGGGAATCCCAGGCAACTCTGGGAGGACAGTTGCATTGGACCCGTACTGCCAGGAATTGGAAGCGGTGCCAAGGACACAGAATCAGTGTGGAGGCATGAGGCCTCCATGTGGATGACCCAGGCCTCTATTATTCCTCCAGGATGCATACAGATCATGGTTGATATAGGGGATTTGAAGGTTGGCCTCGTGACTTGCTCTGTGCATTGACAAAAGGGTACAATTCAGGAAAAACTTCCATAAGGAAAATCGTGCAAGATTTCTTCCTCTTTAGCCTGTCCTGTGGGTTCTCCTCTGGATATTCATCCCCTTTTATTAATAGTTGATGAGTTTCAGGCTGAGGGAAGTAAAGGATTAACAGCTTGACATGTTACCGCTTAACACTACAAACTACTCTGCACATCTCTGCCAGTGATGCATCTCAGCTCTACAATGCGAACCATTTCACTGGTCGCTGCAACCTCTTTACTGCAGAGGACCAACTGTACAAGAGGTTGGGAAGATTGCTGTATCCATTCACGTCCTGAATTGAAAATGAGGGTGAACATTAATAGAGAATTGGGTCCAAGGAAAGTGTGCACACAAGAGTGGCTGCCTAACACCCTGTATAGAATTGGAGGGCTCTTCTGCTGAGTCTCTCTCTCAGGTGCCAAATTCCTACAATGGGCTTCAGGGTGATTATTGCTGAGTCATGCTGGCAGGTGGGTTCATTTAGCTCCAGACAATATTTCAAAGGAACAAGAGTGTCTTTTGGCCAAAAAAGACAATGGGAACTTTGAAAGCTAACCATAAGAACAAACAAGCTTGGGAATAGGAAGGAAGTTTAGGCTGAGGTTTATGCTGTGCTATTCTTTCTGAATTACCAAAACAGTCTAATCCCAGAAAAGGGAAGAGTTTGGCCACTAACTCAGGCTGAGTGCTCTATTGAACCTGGGTTATCATCTAAGCTGATTCACTGTGTTAACCCTTCTCTGGTCAAAGACTAGGAAAATGTTTGATATGTCTTTTACTATATGGGAACAGCCAAACTACTATTAAACCCTAATTTCATACCATTCAAGAAAGCAAATGATTTATAAAATAAGAATTTGAATGAACTTGTGGGCCAAATTCATATTTGATGACTTCAAGGGAGTTATACTAAGATGGATTTTGAACCACTGTGTGTATGGTGATTAGAGCTGGGGAAATGCTCTGCAATCAAATCTTGATTTGAATACATTCATGTTTGTTTTACATGAGCATTCCATTGCTGATCTGATCCTGCAATGGGGTCCATTAGTACAGAGCGCTACTGTAGTCAATGGGAATCCACAAGGCTGAGAGGGATGGGTCCATGCTAAGAAATTACATAGCAAAATCAGTGCAGAGAACTTACCTAACATGAAATCATTCAAAGCTTGAATATTTATCGAAAGCGAGTTTTGAATAATATGTTTGATAGAAAAAAATCATAATTTAAGCTTGCTATAAAGCTTGCTTAATATAGCAACATAAATACTATTGATTGTGTTTCCTTCTTGGGTGACTCACGGAGCTCTCACAGCATGAATTATGAATGTTACAGTGAGATGTGCAAAGTGAAATTCACACCATGTATTTAGTTAAATACATTACATTCGTGACATAGTATAGTTGTAATGTTACATAAACTATACTAGTTACAGAGCTAATCTTTACAGTTTGAATGATCTGCAGATGAAGATTCATTCAATAAAGAAATCTGCAAATTAGAATATTGAATTAGTTGGGAAATTTGCCATCCATTCACAGACAATTTGCAAACAGAAAAACAGTAATATTGAATAAGTTAATTTCTGCTGATTGTCTGCTCAGTTCTAATATTGGTGATGTGGGGTTTTTTTGTGTGTTTTTTTTTTCTCCAGTGTCTTTGTTCCCTCAGGGTTAATCCACCTTCATTCCACATATGCACCTATTTTCCCTCGTGTGTTCCAATCTCTCCATTTCCTTTCCCTCCATCATTCTTTCTATTGTCCCATTTTCCCCCTTCAGCCTTGCTCCACCAAATTTTTCTACCCAATGCCCCATTTCTCTCTCCACGTTTTCCCTCAAACAGAAATCCTCCTTAACTTTCAATTTATTATTTGCACAACAGCTTGTAAAACATGAAAGCTAAATAGCAGAGCTGGGTAGGAATCAGATCTTTTTTTCCAGTGGAAATTCAGCAATTTCCAAATATTTTCTGTCAAAATGGAACAAAAACAATATAATTGGAAAAAAGTCATTTCTGGTAAATAGAAACACTTTGTTTCAATAAAATGTAAACTTTTTATTCCAACTTCAACTTTTATATCATACAATTTAAACTAAAACATTTCAAAATGGCAAATCAAAACACTCTTTTCCATTTTTTAAGACAAAACTTTGGCAAAATCAACACAATTCCACAAAATATTTAGCTTTTGACCAATCTGCATTTGCCTATTTGAAAAAAAAATTCCCTCAGAAAACTTCCAACCAGCTCTACTAAATAATATGACAAACTCAAGAAAAGACTTCAGAATGATTTATATTTGTACAGCACTTTGCTAAGGCAGATGTATAGTAAGTGCTAAGTATTGCTAGCTTTGCCCCTAGAATGCATAATAATGGAGATGCTAGTCAGTTTCAATTTAAAGGGATTGTTGCAGGAACAGACACCCTTGCCCTCTGAGTATGGATAATTTTGTCTGATAATCAAAGCCAGACTAGTAAGTACCTGGATTTCTGACCTTGTTGTTATTCTGTGGTACGAGTGGCATTTCTTAATGACATAGTTTTTAAATAAATGTTTAGATATTTGGTATTTTGTCTGGTTGCATAATGTGGCATTTTACAGAGGTATGTGGAATTCTTGTTATCTCTCTCCCAAGACCTAACACAACCAACAACAAAAATCAACGTGTACAGCAATACCACCATGGACTGAGAGACTGTCAAACCTCATAATGTAAAAAATGGAGGGGGTCCCTCCAACCACACAATCCTAGTTGTCACCTACTTCCCACACTGGAACCCATGCAGAGTTATCATCAAACAATTATAGCCCATACTCCAGGGGGATTACATCACAAAATCCCCTCTTCTGGCCTTCAAACAGCCTCCCTTTCCCCAAACCTCACCACCCTTATCATCAGAAGCAAGCTCCCCACAGACCATGACACACCAATTCAAAGCAGCACCCGACCCTGCCAAAGCAACAGATTCAAAATCTGCAGACATATCTCCACTGCTAGATGATTAACATCCCCTACAACATACCTTTCAAGATCCATGGATCCTACACATGCCTATCACAACCTGTGGTGTACTTCATCCAGTGCACCAAATGCCCCAGCAACAACTTATGGGGAAATGACACGATTACTATGCTCTTAAATGAACTCACACAGAAAAATGATAAAAGACAAAAATACCATATCACCCGTTGGCAATCACTCCTCACAGAACGATTACTCCATATCTGACCTCTCAATGCTCATCCTCAAAGGAAACCTGCACAACACTTTCCAAAAACAAGCCTGTGAGCTTAAATTCATAACTTTGCTAGATACTAAAAATCATTGACATGGTTTTCGTCTCCCTACAACATTCTGTAACCCAATAACCCTCCTTTGTCCTATGACTGCAGAGGTATTAATTGCCCACTTCATGTTGAATGTTCTCTTGCAACATTGCTAAGCATATGGTTTCTAACATTCTAACAGCATCTGTACAGGAGAGACATGCATAGGATGTGCCAGCTTTTGCAGAATACTGTATCCATACGATTGTGAAAAGGGCTGGGTGGAGGTGGTATTGTGGAAGTGACTGCATTAGCCCTACCAATGGCACTATATTGAGAGAAATAATCAAATGGAGACTGCATCATATTCATATTGTCATGCTAAGTTATAATGACTGGTGATAGTAGCTACACAAAGAAATAATGGCTACATCATCATTGCCTATTACACAGCAGGTAGGAAGCACTACTCAACTCTTCACACAAGACTCCACCCTAAATAACAACCTCTTTATTATATATATATATATATATATATATAAGTAATGTTATATTCCTTCTAAAAGCAAATTGACACATCAGGGTTAGGTGGCTAAACTTTTACTGTTGGATTCCTGGATGAATGGTTTAGACTGAATTTGACATAGGTAACAAGTGAAAATAAATTAGGAGGTTTCACTCTGTTCTTAGTAACACAGTCTGGTTTGTCTACCTGGAGAGTTGAGACATATTAATGAAAGGCACGAATTTAAGTGCATTAGTTAAAGGCATTAAACCTCCCTGTGGATACTCTCGTTCAGAAAGAAACTGGCCTTATTCAAGTGAACTAGCTTGCTTTAGCGGCAGCCTATGTTAGCATAACTATGCTGGTGTAGACCAGGGTGGCCACTCACATGTTCTCGGAATACCAAACATTCTGGTACTTCCAGGAATGGAGTAGGCCTCACCTGCTGGCATGACCCCGCCCCCTGCCAGACTGACCTTGCATGCACGGTGAGTGTGAGGTCACACCACCCGGAGGTGCCATCGGTAAGAGCATGCCAATCCACTGCGTTCCAGGCCACACTGGTGGGGGCAGGATGATGCACTCTTAAAAAATGACACACACACCCATCTGATACTGGGCAAAACCATGTCTGGTTTTGTCCCAGTACCAGACAGGGGCAAACAACCCCAAAAGAGGATTGTCCAGTTCAAAACCAGACAAGTGGCCTCCCTAATGTAGAGTCAGCCTATGCCAACAGAAGGAGTTTTTCTATTGGTGTAGGAAGTAGAAACACTGCCTCTTTGAATGTTAGCTATATGGACAAAGCACTCTTCTGTTGACATAGCTGCATCTACACTGGGAGTTTTGTTGACATTGCTACATCATTAGAGAGTGAGATTTTTTTCACACAAAAATTTTGACCAAAAAGTTTAGGGTCAACTGGGAATGAATTTTTTTTTCAAGTTTTTTCATTTTGATTCAGTTGTGTGGGGGTGTGTTTTAACTGGTCAAATTTGAAAACAAAATCCCATTTCACAACAAAAAGTCAGCATGAAATATTTTGACTTTAAAAAAAATTAACATGAATTTGCAAATTGTTTGAGCCCTGAAAAGTGCACTTTTCAGTTAAATTTCTATTTGCTGAAAATTTTCACCCAGCAAGGTAGGGTGTGTGTGAGAGAGAGAGAGAGAGGAATCAGGCCCTCTGTCACAATTAGCTGCATCTACTACAGAGGCACCCAGGACTGCAATTGTAATGTGATGTGCAGGTCAGGAATATGATACAATAGCAGTGCCTGGTTTAAGTAGATTTTAACTTCTTAGTTACACTAAGATCACTCACAATTTTTTTTTAAGCCACAGATTATAGCCACATGCCATTTGAAAAGAATTGCTATGGGTTTCTTTACTACAATAAGTCTTGTCCATTCTCATCTTGCTTATTCAATACTGCTTTGCATTTGACTTTGCTGTTAAACCAAGGCTGGTTTTGCATGCCTCTGGTGTCTGTCCAGACAAAACCTAAAGATCCTATGGCAACTTTCAAAAGAAGCTGATACCAAGTACCCAATATAACCTAACATTACTTTTCACAACAATCCAGGGCCATTTGTGTAGTAATTGCCACTCTGTCATACCAGATGGCATACCCCACCTGTGGTGATAAGTAATCATTGGAGCGTGAGATGTTCAAAGACTCTAGACATTCATTGCTTTATGACTTTGGTGACTAATTCCATTTTCAGATTGCCGCCTTTGCTAATTATCTGTGTTCTCTGAAGCAGTTTGGTAAAAGAGCCAGCAGTGCAGTTTAGGGGCCTGAGCAAAGACTCAGGCTCACAGAGCTTGGGGTGCAGGCCAGGGGTGCTGGAATGGAGGGCCAGAGGGCCATGCCCCCTCCCCCACTTTTTTACTGTCCATTTAAGTCTAGTGACTGGGGGAGGGGGCAGAGTAAAAAAAAAAAGTGGGGAAGGGGGCATGGCCCTCTGGTGATCCTCCACTCTCACAGGCTTTGGGAGGCAGGCCAGTCCTCACTTACAGAGAGCACCCCAACCTGAAGCAAATACTCACCAGCAACTACACACCACAGAAACACTAACCCAGGAATCAATCTCTGTAACAAACCCCGTTGCCTTCTCTGTCCCCATATCTACTCTAGTGACACTCTCATAGGACCCAGCCACACCATCAGGGGTCATTCACCTGCACATCTACTAATGTGATATATGTCCTCATGTGCCAGCAATGCCCCTCTGCCATGTACATTGACCAAACCCCAAACGATAAATGGACACAAATCAGACATCAGGAATGGTAACATACAAAAGCCAGTAGGAGAACACTTCAATCTCCCTGGACATTTGTCATAAACATACAGCTAAGGGTAGCATAAAATCCCTCTTTACCCTGTAAAGGGTTAATCCTTCCTTTACCTGTAAAGGGTTAAAAAGCTCAGATAACCTGGTTGGCACCTGACCAAAAGGACCAATAAGGGGAGAAGATACTCTCAAATCTGTGGAGGAAGGTTTTCGTTTTGGGTTCCTTTGTTCTTTCTGGGTCAGCAAAGAACCAGGGCAGGGAAAATACATCTCCCTAAGCCATATCTAAACTAAGCATCTAATATTACAGAAATAGTAAGTAATAGCAAGGAAATGCATTAGATTATCTTTTGTTTTAGCTTGTGAATAGGTTTATCCCTGTTTTTGTAACTTTAAAGTTTTGCCTAGAGGGGAAATCCTCTGTGTTTTGAATCTTTTTGTTACCCTGTAAAGTTATCTTCCATCCTGATTTTACAGAGGTAATTCTTTTAGCTTTTTTAAAATAAACTTCTTTTAAGAACCTGATTGTTTTTCAGTGTCCTAAAGACCCAGGGGGTTTGATCTGTGCTCACTTTGTAACCAATTGGTTAGGATATTATTCTCAAGCCTCCCCAGGAAAGGGGATGTGGGGGTTTGGGGGGATATTTTGGGGGAGGTAGGGCTCCAAGTGGCCCTCCCTGAATGTTTGTTTAAATCACTTGGTGGTGGCAGTGATACCAAGGGCAAGGAAGGAATTTGTGCCTTGGGGAAGTTTTAAACCTAAGCTGGTAGAAATAAGCTTAGGGGGGTTTTCATGCGGGTCCCCACATCTGTACCCCAGAGTTCAGAGTGGGGAGGGAACCCTGACAACATTCAATAACAGATTTAAAAGTAGCCATACTTCAACAAAAAAAACTTCAAAAATAGACTTCAAAGAGAAACTGCAGAGCTACAATTCATTTACAAACTTAACACTCTCAATTTGGGCTTGAATGGGGACTGCGAGTGGCTGGCTCACTACAAAAGGAATTTTCCCTCTCTTGGTATTGACACCACCTCATCAATTATTGGGAGTGGACCACATCCTCCCTGACTGAATTAGCCTTCCACATTGGCTCTCCACCTGTAAGATAACTCCCTTCTCTTCATGTGCCAATATATATATTTATATCTGTAATTTTCACTCCATGCATCTGAAGAAGTGGGTTTTTACCTACAAAAGCTTATGCCCAAATAAATCTGTTAGTCTTTAAGGTGCCACCGGACTCCTCGTTTTTTCAAAGAAAAAAGAGTCAGTAGAGTATAAGAAGAGGAAGAGATGTTGGTAGATACAGTTCCTGTGATTCAAGCCTACTCACTGGCTTTGTAGTGGCTTCAGCCTTGAGCTGCCACCAAAATATAGTTCCTTGGAAGCCACAAACCAGTATTAAGATATCACCAAGGAGACTGTTCAACAACTAGCTGTCATACAAACTGCCACTCTAATGGTTTTCATTAAGGACAGGCGGTGTACTGCTGAATTCCAACCTAGCACATCAGGCAGGGCAGGAATACCAACTTCCCTGCAGCCTGGGGCATGAAAGTGAAGGGTGATATCCCTTCTACCATGCTAATTGGTGCAAAACCTGTAAGAATTAGAAAAATAGGGTATGCCCTGACCTATCTAAGCAAATAGCTGGATCTGGCTTCAAAGCTGCATGCAGTCTTGCACCCTGTCCAGTGAAAAGTTATCTGATCTATAGAGAACTCCTTCTATTGCCCTTCTCATCATTGACCAGCCTCTGAAACGATGAAGCTTCAGATGGAATTGGGCCCATTTACTGTCCAGAAACAAGGACAGAAGGAAAATCCCCAGGCTGTTTCATGGCAAGGATGGAGAAAATATGTTAGATTCATTGTTGTGGTGATTTTAGTAGGCACTCAGATGAGGCACACTGCATAAATGATTCAGTTTCAGCCATAAAGACAAGCCATAAAGTGCAGAGAGATTGTTTTATATCTTAAATTAATTTCTGTTAACAGGACAGATACAAAACAGTGCCTGGCTTCTATTTCATTCAATTTTTTCTTCAGCAGGGAAGGGTGGTTTTCTATCTCCATATTTCTTAGCTTTAGAAGCTCCCTTTGCAACATATCGGTGTGGTTTGTGTGGTTCCTAAACTGACCAGATGGATCTCTGCTTGGCCATAATAACAGTAGCTGTCTCTATAGCACTTTTTCCAAAGCCAGGTTGTTTGGAGCACTACACAGTAATTCAAAATGAATCTTTTCTAGGTACTTGCATAGGCCCATCACTATAGTATCAGAGCCACTCCTGAGTATTTATGGATTTACCCTGGCAGTGCATTGTATGGGGAGCCTGGGCCCCTAACTCAGATTTTGGGGGGCTATGTGGGGCCCCAGGCGTCTGTGGAGGGCCTGTGTGGGGCCCCGCCCCAGGCCTCCACAAGGGGGCTGGCCCCAGGCCTCCGTGGGGGGCGGGGCGGAGGTAGGCTGGCCACTTCCTGCAGGAAGTGGAGTGACCTGGCTCCAGCCTGCTCTGCTCCCCTGGCTCCCAGGCTTGGGGGGAGGGGGGAACCGCCCCCCAGCACTCACCAGCGGCATGGCAGGGGAGCGGAGCAGGCTGGGGCCGGGTTGCTCTACTTACTGGTGAGTGCAGGCCCAACTGCTTCTGGAGTCCTCAGGGGAGTGGGGGCTGGGGTGGGGTGGGAAGAGGTGGGGCTGGGGCAGGGGCGGGGCCTTGGGGAAGAGCCGGAGCAGGGGCTGGAGCAGCACGCAGCTGCGCAGGGCACCAGGAAATTTGGTGCCCTACACAGCTGCGTACTTTGCACATGGGTAAGGACAGCCCTGGTCCCTATTGGAGGGGGAGAGCGATGTTAGAACAGGTAGCTATGATGTTGGAGTCAACTTCAGGGTTCTAGTGATGCACCACATGCCTGTATTCAGCTGGGTGTCAATAAGTCGCGTCTAGCTGCATCCAGTGATGAGCTGCCAAAATCTTAACAACCGGTTCCCTCCTCCTCACCCCACAAGGGGGTCGTGGTCTGCCCCCGGCCCCCCGGGACACCTGCCCCATCCACCCCCCTTCCCTCTCCCCTGACTGCCCCCTGCCGCCCCATCCAACCCCTCCTCTCATTCCTGATGGCCCCTCGGGACCCCTGCCCCATCCAACCACCCCTTCTCTCTGTCCCCTGACTGCCCCTGGACCCCCTGCCCCTAACTGCCTCCCACCACCCCATCCAACACCTGCTCCTTCCTGACTGCCCCCCGGGACCCTTGCCCCCATTCAATCCCCCTATTCCCTGCCCTCTGACCACCCCGACCCCTATCCACACCACCACCCCGAACTCCCCTGCCCTCTATCCAACACCCCCTCCCTGCTCCCTGCTCCTTTACCGCACTGCCTGGAGGTGGCTGGTGGTGCTACAGCTGTGCCACTCGGCCGGGGCCGCAGCCGCTGGGCCGGAGCAGGGCGGCTGGCAGGGCGGCTCCAGCATTTCTGCCGCCCCAAGCAAAAAAAAAAAAGCCGTGATCGTGACCGGCGGCGGCAATTGGGAAAAAAAAGCCACGATCGGCGGCGGCAGTTCAGTGGCAGGTCCTTCGCTCCTAGAGGGAGTGAGGGACCTGCTGCCCCCAAATTGCTGCAGGTGCCGCCCCTCTCCCTTGGCCGCCCCAAGCACCTGCTTGTTAAGCTGGTGCCTGGAGCTGGCCCTGTCGGCCAGGGCCGGAGCCACTGGACCGGGGCCGGAGCCGCTGGGCCATGCCGTGCCACCACACAGCGCCTCCCTGGAACCCTCCTCGCCCCCCCCCTTCCCCAGCTCACCTGCACGAAGCCGCCACTTGCTTCTCAGCCCTCCCAGGCTTCCCGCACGAACAGCTGATTCATGGGAAGCAGGGGAGGGGGAGAAGAGGGGTGGAGCGTTCAGGGGAGGAGGCGGAGGTGAGCTGGGGCCGGGGGCGGGGCGGTGAGCTGCCGGAGCTTTACCGGTTGTTAAATTTAAAAGCCCTTTTAGAACCAGTTGTCCCGCGTGGGACAACCAGTTCTAAAAGGGCTTCTAAATTTAACAACCGGTTCCCACGAACCGGTGTGAACTGGCTCCAGCTCACCACTGGCTGCATCTGCTTCATACCAGTACACAATATTCAGCTACCAAATATACAAGTGTCATCGCAGCTGTTCCCAACACTTATCCTGATGCACCCCAGGCTGTGCCCGCACACTACAGCAGCACAGCTGCAGCACCCTAGCTGCAGTGTAGACATACCCTTAGATTGGAAAACTGGTTGCAGCCTTAATGGTAGAGTTGCAACTGAGATTTCTTGTGTTTATGTGTGTGTACAGCCCTGCAGTGTAGACATTTGTTCTAAGAGCATGCATGCACATACACACACACATGTACACCCCCAGAGCTCATTACAAAATAGCCAAGGAGCAGCCCTTAGGCTGCTGTAATTTTTAACAGAGTCAGTTAAATTACCAGCCAGCTCCAGAATCCAACAGGGGCTGGCATGTTGTTTAGCTTCCTCCCTCTCAACTGCACCAACCACTGCTCCTGTGTTGCTGATTTAGCCCTAAAAGTGGGAATAAGGCCCAGATCCACAAAGGTGCATAAGTCCCAGTTGTAGACACCACTGAGATCCACAAAACTCCCATTTGGCTGCCCCCTAAACTCATTTTGTGTCTAAATTTTTATTGTACAAATTCCCATAGGCACCTAAGTTTCTGCCTCTGAGTATGTGCACTGCTGTCTCGCTCTAGGCATTTGGATGCCTATTGCCTCCTAAACCCCAGAGCGATCCACAATCCGGGGAAGATAGTGGGAGGAGTGCCTGTCTTGCATGCAGGGTCTGATCTGGTGGGTGTGCTCAGAGGGTGCCTACAGGATCAGGTCCCATTCAAAATCTAATGGAGGGAGGCAGGAATGTGGTGCTGTTATGACTGCCCACATGACATCTTTTATCACAATGGCTAAAGCACTCACCTGGGATATGGGAGACCCAGGTTCAATTCTCCCCCCTGTCTGAGGGAGAGAAAGGAGTTGAGTAGGTGTGATACTTCCCAGGGGTACCCTGGGTTGTGAGGCACCTCACTACCACCTGCCCTTAATGTGAGGAAGTCTGTGCCTGTGTGGATCAGCTCCCTGAAACCATCAGCCTCTGACAACACAAGCACTGCCTTCCAGGCCTCACTCTCCCTGTAGAGGTTAGCAATAGACATACACCAATGTGCCTCTGGAATGTTCAGACCTTGTTCCACTGAACACTCACAGAGCTCTTAGATCCACTGTTCCCAAAGGAAGAGTACACCCCAGCTTGTAAGATTCAGTTCAGGATCACCACTTTCATTAAGACACAGCACTTAAAGATATGGGAGCTGCGGAGCTGGCGCTTGGGGCAGGGGCAGCGTGTGGAGCCCCCTGGCTGTCCCTACACTGCCACCCGCTGTTGACTGGAGTCGCCAGGGTCCCTTTTACACCGGGCATTCCGGCAACCCTAACTTCACCATGTGGCTGATTGCCTTGGGCAGTAGCTTCAGTTGTTTCCAGCTATCTCACTCCATAAAGGGGCTTAATTGGTCTGTCCAGTAACCTGAAAGAAGGGTAGTTAGCACACCCATTGTCTTTAATGAAGTCTGGGATTGTCTATAGATCAAAAACCTGGTTGATGGCAGGCATTAATATCTTCCAGCATAACAATAGTTACTGAAACCGCTCTGTATCATTATTAAAAGGACATTCTCAACCATGAATATGTTCATGCTGGAGGTTTCAGAGACCACTTCTGGGTTCTTCCATCCAGCCTAGTCTCTCATTCAATGGCAGGGTATTCTGCGGGACAGCCATTTCACTTGGTACCAAGTCATGGCATGACACTATTCAGTAGTCTTATCTTGTCTTCCCTGGGGTATCCACTGGCAGGTCCTTAAGATCTTGCTATTAGGAGTGGGGAAGCTCTGTCAACAGGCATTCTCTGAAGACTACGATGACAGAGGAAGAATGGCCTGAGCATTCCTATGTTTCTGGGGAGCTGGTGAAACAGGAGAATCAGAACTTGCGGAGGGCCAGAGGTGTGGTAAGAGAAAAAACAGAACTTGCTAGGCATAGATCTGGAGGGTGAAAACAGGTTGTCAGGGTGCCTAAACCTAAATGGGAACACTGACAAGCTGTGGGGGCTCTCCTAGGAATCCTTTTTTAACATCACCAGATTTTGGGAAGAGAATCTCAGCTTTCATAAAAACATTCCTGACAGTGACAGCCCTGGAAATGTAAACCAGTGTATCATGTAAATTAATGCTATGGAGGAAAGGACCAAGCAGCAGGCCTTTGCTTTTGCACCAGGAAGCTGAAAGGAGCTTGAAGACCTCTCACACAAATGCCGTGCTTTTTGTATAAAATGAGTTGGGTAAGTGTGACATGGATCCCAAAGAATCAGTTCACTCACCACCCAAAAATTCTTAGTCCAGCCCTACCCACAACAGCATGATCACAACAGATGAATCAGTTACATTTGGGGTGGGGCAGCAAACATTTTTTCATAGGCCCAACCAAAAATGCCCAGACCAGTTCCTGACATGAAAACTGTTATCGCTGTCTGAGGCTGGGCCTGAGCCATTTTCTGCTCATTCAGGAAACTGCTGAATGCTGTAACTGTAATAGTTGCTGCAAGGGGTAACCCTCTTGTGTCACACAGCAGTGCTGCCATGAGTGCATGCCTGTTATGCCGAGGGTTCTTGATGCCAAATGGCAGAGGGCACAGGGTCCCTGAGGGGCACCGGGATCCCCAGGGGTCTGGCATCTACATACTAGTTAGCTAACTTGAGATAAGAACACACCTTTTTTCATAGTAAAGACAAGGCCTTACTGAAGAGAGTGCATATATAGCAGGCACCAGAGCACTGCATGAGCATATCACCTGGATGGTGCAGATGAACCAGGAAGTGTCAAAACAGAAATAAAACCACTGATGAACAAGCCCTGTTAAGATATTGATGAGAACCAAAAATTAGCTTTGACAATTTTGACTAATTCAGGTTTCTGTGATCCACCTAGTAACCAGAGTACGTTAAAGGAAGTGTTTAAATGTAGGACTGTGACAGGCCCTGATGCCCCCTGCTGTAGGCCGTGTGGTCCTACCACACCCCGTCCCAGAAAGAAGCAGTGGAGGTGAGTTC
Source organism: Malaclemys terrapin pileata (assembly GCF_027887155.1). Lineage (NCBI taxonomy): Eukaryota > Metazoa > Chordata > Testudines > Emydidae > Malaclemys > Malaclemys terrapin. The sequence continues at coordinate 177,459,451 of NC_071507.1, read as the reverse complement.
TCCAAGCTGCATAGAGAGGCTACAGGAGAAGCAGCCAATCAGGGAGAGGCTACAAGAAGCAGTCAGTCAAGGTCCAGCAGACTCACATAAAAGAAGCTGAAGGGCCAGAGTTATTCAGTTGTGGCCTGGAGCCTAAGGAGTGGTGACGGAACTCCTAGTGGGCTGAAGGAACTGCAGGACCATGGACAGAGCATTTGCTGGCAGGGACCAGGGGAGCGAGAAGGAACTCCTGGCTGGCTGCTGTGACTGAAGATAGAAGAACCATACAACAAGGGTGAAGCAGAAGGTGAAGTGCTGGTGTCTGTGGGAAATGGCCCAGGAAATTGTGGCAGAATAATGACTGGATAAAGGGACACAGGGGGCAGCTGCTATTCATAGGGTCCCTAGGCTGGGACCTGGAGAAGTGGGTGGGCCTGGATCCCCCCCCCCCCCATGCAGAGTGGCCTAAACCCAAAGAGAGGAGTTTAACAGGCCCAGAGAAACAGGCCGAAGACCCTAAAGAAAGTCAGCATTAGTGGACTCTGATACACCCCTGGCAAGGTACCAATGTGAAGAGTGACTCAGCTGGAGTCAAGTATCAAAGGGGTAGCCGTGTTAGTCTGGATCTATAAAAGCAGCAAGGAGTCCTGTGGCACCTTACAGACTAACAGACGTATTGGAGCATGAGCTTTCATGGGTGAATACCTACTTCTTCGGATGCATGTAGTGGAAATTTCCAGAGGCAGGTATTTCCAGAGGCAGCACTCAGCTGGAGTGTTGGGGTCAGAGACCAGCCACCAGAGGTCAAGAGTCTCCTGGGAGGAAGCCCTGGGGGCACAGCCCCATACCAAGGCCAAAAGAAAATTGAAAGGTAGCTAGGAAGGGATTATAGACATTAGTAACGGAGGCTCTGGTGACAGACCCTACTGGACTAATTGAGGACTGACTGTTTAAGGGACTCAGCCCAGGGAGGGCTGCAAGAAGAGATGTTCCAGCCGTGGGGTACTAGGATAGCCCCTGTTGGAATCTTTACCCAGGAAGGGGTGTTTTGGTTTGTTTCACATACAGACTGCATGTGACTTGGCGGGAGAGCTGAGTCGCTAGAAAACTTGCCTGAGCAGGTAAAAACTGCCAGCAGGGGTCACTGTAGACAGGCAGAGCACAGCCTAGAAGAGAGTGCAGACACAAACCCAGCCAAGGTGGTTCTCGTGAGAGGTGGTGTCACCCCATTACAAGGACCTAATAGTGCCCTTTCAGGCCTCATCTTCCCTATGGAAAAAATGCATTTAGACCATTGGCACAAGTAGTAGACATGTGTTAGCTGGTAGAGGTAAACCCTAAATTTTCCCCTAGGGATTACCTTGACCCTATGTTAAAACTACAAGTGTCTTGTCTAAATTAGGATTTTAGCATGTTATCAAATGTGTTAAAAAGACCTCTTTTATTAGTGTAGACATAGCCTCTGTTTTTTTTCAAGTGTCCTCTTCCCCAATTCATCCCTGATGCTAATTCTACCATTTTTCAGTTATTAGATACAAGATTAAGTCACGTGTAAAGAACCTCCTGCTTTAGCTGTGCAACTCAGCTCTTATTTCCTAAACGTCCTGTTTCTTGCTCTCTAGTTCATACAAATTGATTTAGAGTTAACAAACTCCTGAATTCTATTGCATGTATTTCAGCTACTTGTTTATTTCCTTTTACCAGTCCGTTGTGCTCCTTTTCATGATGATACTGGAGTCCTTGGTTTTGTCTAGTGCTATGGTACCTCCAAGCTGTGACCAGTCAGAGAGAAGTTAGTACTTGGACTGTTAGCACCAGCACTGATTACAGAAACTGCTGAGTATGTGGCATATTAACAACTGCATGGAAAACACTTCCAGTTGTTTGTATTAGTGCTACATAGTGAAACAGGGTTCTCATCATATAACAATGTGGGGGCTCTGAATGAATAGTTGGGCAAGGAAACCTCCTTGATTTTTATGAGTTGAAGGTCACACTCTTGGAAAGGTAATTTTTCATTACGTCCTTGTTATCCATCTTAGAACCCACTTCTGTGAAGTACTGAGCACCTTATGCCAGGTGCTGATTGGCTTAACCCTCACTTTAATTCTATAGGAGGTAAGGGGTGCTGAGCACCTCAAGAATCCAGCCATTAGACATTTGTAATGTGCCCATGACCTTGGTTTCTAGGCACCTAATACAAAATTATGGATATGCATAAAGTTTATCCATAAACAATACTCTCCACCACCCCTTGGGTTAGCAGCTTTTCCTTTGTTCACTCTCACCTTTTCTCATTTTCTTCTCAGTCTTTTCTAGCGATCTCACAGACACCAGCTTCTAATTTTCCCCAGGGGTGCTCAGCCTCCGGCCCTGCCCCACTCCACACCTTCCCCCAAAGCCCCAGCTCCACCTCTTGAACATGCCACGTCCCCACTCCTCCCCCTCCCTCCCAGCACCTCCTGAATGCCATGGAACAGCTATTCCGGAACAGCTGGGAGAGAGGGGGAGGAGAGGGAAGGGAGCTTGGCTGCCAGTGGGTGCTTTTCTCCATGGGTGTTCCAGCACTGGAGCACTCCTGGACTTGGCACCTATGAGCGATCTAGTTATTTATTTTGCACCCATAATTGTATAGGCTATAACAGAATTATAAGTAAAATAATTCAGTCCAAAAGATATGTATTCGCCCCCTCATCTTTTCATTAAACAATTTGAATGTATAAGGACAGGACTTCTCATTTTACTGCAGGGGATGCTCACCGGCCTATACAGTTTTGTGGGAATGTAAGTGTAAAGAAGTGACTTAGTTATTGTTCAGAAGTTGAAATAGATCTTGGTATTTAATATCACATTCATCACCAAAGGATCTGAGAACCTACCAAAAATGCTAAAATGATTACTGAAACGTGTTTAGTGATTAGCTTTTTGGTTGTCAAGAGTGGGTTTTTGTTATGTAGGTGGCAAGATCTGGGCTCATGTGGATTTTCAGTAGAAATTTATTCTATATCCTGAGATCTTACTGATCCACATACAGGCAAATAACATTAAATAATGTTATTAAAATTTACAAAGATAAAATCAATCTGTAGAACTCAGTTCCTCAGAAGAGGCACTCTACTGGTTATGTATTAATGACATCTACAATGTTTTGCAAAAGTTACACACATCAGGAATAATTTGAGAAGGATTAGAAGTCCTTTAGCTGAAGGGGAAGGAAATCTATAAGGGCACAGAAGTGGAAAAATTCTAGAATTAAATTACAACGTCCCTGAATTTCCTGTTTGCATTTATCCAGTATTCAATTGTGATAGAATCATGGAAATCACAGTAGAATGGAAAACTTCCTATTATCTCCTACAATCCATACCTATGCTAGTGTCATTGTTTAGGACTGTGTATGTTTAGCACTGTCAGAATACATGCTGTACATATAAAGCATCTTACCCACCCTATGATCCCTTTCACACATGCATCTCTCCATCCAAAACTATTATTGCCTAATTCCCTCACCTCCTATCTGCTGAAACAGCATTAAGCACGAAGTAAAGAAAGCTTTGCGGCCCTGGATTTTTATTTATTTAGCCTGTGGACCTTGCTCTTTTGGACCACTGTTGTATGCAAGCTCAGTAACTCCCCAGCTCTACCTCCTTGTCTGGCAGCAGAACAGCTGTGGAGAAGGGAACCGATAACGTAATTCTCCCTCTCCCCTTTTCATGCAATGGGGAAGTCAAGGAAAAATATGTTAGATAATCTGACCTCACCAAAGTGGGAGGCAACTCATGACCCAATTACCCATTCTAGTAGTCCTGGGTCTTATTCTTGTGTGGAAGCTCTACATAATATTGTGCTGCACATCTGAGGAAGGTCTCCCTGCATTTACTGTACACACTAAGTGATGCAATTTAAATTAGAATGGGCCTTCACTGTACAGCCCGCCTGTGGGGGATGGTACCGAGAGGCCATGATGATTAGTGCACTGGAATTATGAAATAGATCAAATGAGATGCCTTTGTATTTCAGTAATATAAGCTCACTAAATGCGTTTAACCTCTCGTAACCCAGAGCCCTTATTTAACCCACAAGTACCTACCAAGTCAAAATAATAAATAAATAGGATTCATAATTACACTGAATGAAATCCAAAGTCTTAATCCAGTCTTTAAAGAATAACAACTTCAAACTTTGGCTCCTTGTCAATTATATTAATGATATCCGTTAACCTTCCAGTATCTTAAAGTGATTATTTTGTTTGCAATCAACCTTTTTCTTTTTTTTTTTAACCATCACCTGGATTTGGTTGTTTGTTCTAAAACAGTTTTTTAAGAGTACACAAATTTACATACAATTAGCTATGTTGGTCTGTGTACATGTCCTTTCCCCCTCCCTCACATCATCCACTCACTTTTAACTTCACAGCCCCTTAAGTGGTTGATGCAACAGTTATCTCTGATGTCACAATCTCACCATTTGGCAACAAACTGTTTATAAGGTAGCTGCAAAGAGAGGTTAAGGAGACATGAAGAGAAGGAAGTGGAGAGGCAAAGGGTGGAAGAGGAGGAGCTACCTCTAAAATTACTAATCCATCAACCCATGAAGTGTTCACAGGTACCAACTCATCTACACATGTATAAGTCCTGTTTTCTGTGTCCCCTGTAAACATGCAAATTGTGTGCGGATTTTATGCTGTTTGTCCTGCACACTTTGTATTTATGTCTCATGCACTTTCATTTCTGCAATCTGTTATTACCATTGGCAATGTAGCAAATGAGCTGGAAATTTATGAATGAAAATATCTGTTGTGATACATGCATTGTATGATTCTAACAATCTCCTCACTCCACAGTGAACTGTTCAGAAATGACTGAGCTTAATGGTGCAATCCCACAACATGGGCAATGTTTCATGGGTAAAAGCTAGTCCTATAATTAACTTGTAATGAAAAAATAATCAAATCACCATAAGGGGAAAATTAGTTGCATTTATCCAAAAATCATGGTCCCCATAGTTGCCACCAGTTGAGAAAGTTACAGGAAGATATAACTTGAAAATCTCACTGAGTGTTGCCATCTCAGCTCCTTCATGCATCTTTATTATCTTTTGAGCAGAGGAAGTTGCATGTACTTAGAAAAAGCCATTACTAGGGTATATGTTTCCATTCCATTTAAAGACAAGTTTTTTGTATAGCTGTTTGGCTCCATGCTCTCCCATTCTCAACTCACTCTTGTTGGGGCCAGGTCAGGGAGTGGGGGGAAAGTGAGGATCTGCAGAAACCTTGTTTTGAGCCCTATGAATCTTCAAGGAGGAATTCTCTTACTGCTGTTCTCTTAGGGCCCTCCTCCCAGCAGTGGCAGCATCACTCAGCACTAGTGCTTTGGGGTCCCCTCTGCTCGGACTCACAAAGCACAGTACTGAAACACAGCATTAATTTACCTGTGCTTTTTACACCAACAGTGTGGAAAGGGAAACAGCTCTGTGCCCAGCCAGTGTCCTCTGTTCCTCACAGTTCAGACAGGCCATGTGGAGGACAGAGATGGCTACTCCAGAAGGGGAAGTGGACCTCTCACATGGATACTTTATCCCTCTGCTCCCTACTCCCCAGGGCTTTTATCCACTGTTTTGCTGCATGCTCTACAGAAGATTGAAGCATGATGGGGAGAACTGGATGAATGTAACCAACAAATAACTATTTCACCCGGGATCCAGGAGTAGAATTTAACATTGCTGTTGTTATGACAAAGAAAAAAAGAGCTTTAGACTCAGGGTTGGCTGGGGGTTTTGTACACAAGCACAGTCATCAATATCACCCCACGGCTCCACCCACCCCAAACAGCAGCAATCAATACTCAGCAGCAAAACCTTTCCCTCAGCAGCACAAATCGAACTGTACAAACAGCACCCACAAGCAACATTCAAGCTGTACCAGCACTCTCCCCTATGCCCACCTCCCCCAACAGCACTTTCAAACTCCTGAGACCCAACTTCCCAGCTACAGGAAACAGTATGCATGAGCAGCAATACTAACCTTCCTCGCACAAGTTTCCTACAGTAGCCCCTTCTCCTAGAAGCACCCACTTTATTCCAATAATGAAGAAGCTACGCAAGTGTTAGCAAAGCTAAAACTGCTCTGTAGTCTTCATCACCAGTAGATACAATATTGCACAGTGGGTTTGATTAATCATTTGTCACTACCACATGACTGATGTGGTAGCAGATGATTTCTCAGCCATATCTCTCCTTTGTCTCAGGGTTCTACACCTGTTGTTGTTTTTTTTTATTATTATTTAACCCTTTTAATGTACACTATATCTAGAAAAGCAGGTATCTCAAGCTCTAGCACCTGTGCCATGAATTAAAAATACAGCATAATGAAACAAGACTAGAAGCTTCTCCTAATCCTAAACAACAACAACAAAAGAACCATAACAAACTAAAACAGTACTTCACTTTGCTCACAAATGCCAGTCTGCATTACACCCTACCCTCTCCAAAAGCCTGCATAAATAGAGTGGATCTTGCATCTGCCCCGAACTTCCACAGATTTGTGTTACTGGTGTGGGTTACAAAGCTGAGGGCTCCAAACAGATAATGCTCTGCTGGCAACTCCCTCTCTTTTATACTTTAAGCCATCGCAGTATTTGATGCGGGGGATGGGGAAGAGGTCACTCAAGTAGCTAGATCACAAGTCATTTCAGGCTTTATAGGACAACACTAACACCTTAAATTCAACAGGAAACTAATAGGTAGCCAGTGCAGATTCTGATGAACTGGTGCTCTCAACAAGATGCACTGCTTTATAAGTGAGCTGCTGCATTCAGTTTCCAGGCTGATTTAAGGTAAAATTTAGTCTTGAGAAGACAAAAGCACAGATTATAGTAGCAAGGTTTGCAACTAAAAGAAACAATTATATCCCCCAGGCCTGTTGGAGACTGAGGAGAGTTTTCTTGATCACTGCTGTATATGATGTAACAATACCCCCAGCTTGCAAACTCTGATTACAAAGGACTAGCATAAACCCTCCAATGAAGGATCAAAATAACCCTTGCCATATCTTCCAGTTCTTTCTCTCAGCCTATCAGCATCATGTCAGTCTTATCCAGTGAGCTTCATGCAACCAGCTCTCATCCATGCCTAAGTCCCAAGTAGGCACTGGCTAGGGTTCAGCAGCAGTGGCTCAACTGGATAAGATATAAGTGATGCAGGAAGCGCATCTATATTTAAGGTTGCCTGACACTTTCCAGCATAAGAGTCTGTTTTCAGTTGTTTATAATTTTGCTAAACTTATGCTGACTAAGGCTGAAATTTTCCATGCAAGGTGTCTGCCTCAGGCTGAATGTTTTTGGCAAATTTCAGTTAGAATGGTTCAGCCATTTCTCAGAATGAGATTAAGGACAAATACCTGTTTTTCACATGTTAACAACAGTCTTACAACCGTTTCATTGAGAAGCTCTAGCATCTCAGGCATCAGAGCAGGGCCTTGAATTTGGCACAGGGGTCACCCTCATTTTGAGGATGTACCTTTTGCTGTTCTTGTGAAAATCCACCTAAATTTGGCCAAGTTATAAGCCTCTGAAACATCTCAGTTCACACACGCTCAGTAGAGATTTGTTAGAGCTTGGCAGCTACATTCTCTGAAGATTCTTTTTACACTGAGCATATTCCACCCCTCACAACTTCTAAGTGTCAACTAGACTGTGCACATACCATCCTCGCATGGTAACTGAGCAGGCTCAATCCTGGGGCAAGAGGGACTGAGCAGAAATTTATCTGCTATTGTTCCTGGCTGCTAGGGACTGTTATGGTGCCAGAACTGAAGTCATAGAGCCAGTCTCTCCTGTTGTCTGAGTGTTCCCCTTGGTGGAACCCAAGCAGTGTGGAAGAGAGCAACCAGATTCAACTGTAGTGGGGTGAGGAACAGGGAGACAGGAAGGGGGGGTTAGGAGCAAGAATCAGGAGAGGGGATGGGACATGGGGATAAGCAGAGTAGGGTAGGAGAGCGTGGGAGAAGAAGTATAATAGCTGGAATGGAGGGAAAAAAGGAACAGGGAGATGGGAACATGACAGAGCAGAGGGAGGGGAAGACAGGAGCAGAAAGGGATAGGGAAAGGCTGGGGAAGCAGGGTTAAAAAGGTCTGTAACCACTACAGCACATTCCCTTGCAGAACTTGGAATTAAACCCACAATTCCTGGGTCTCAACATTCCTTTACTGTGTAGCAAAAGGCTGGGAAACCCACTGGCAATGTGTGTGTCCCCATTCCCCTCTAGATGCAAAGGCACACAGGAAAATAACAGTCTTTTACTGCTACCCATTACTCCATTAGCTCAAGTGGCCGAGGACCGTGCTGCAGATCTAAATATTCCATGGTGAAATGTTTGTTTTTTCAATTTTTAAGTTTTAAAAAAACATAGGAAATCATTTTAAAAACTTCTGCACTTTGAATACTGCGTGCAGTTCTGGTCACCCCCTCTCAAAAAAGATACATTAGAATTGGGAAAGGTACAGAGAAGGGCAATAAAAATAATTAGGGGTATGGAACAGCTTCCATCTGAAGAGAAATTAAAAAGACTGGGACTTTTCAGCTTGGAAAAGAAACAGCTAAGAGGGGATATGATAGAGGTCTATAAAAATCATGAATGGTGTGGAGAAAATGAATAAGGAAATGTTATTTACTCCTTCACATAATACAAAAATCCGGGGTCACCCAATGAAATTAATAGGCAGCAGGTTTAAACAAACAAAAGGGAATGCTTCTTCAGACAAAGCACAGTCAACCTGTGAACTTCGTCACGAGGAGATGTTGTGAAGGCCAAAACTATAACAGGGTTCACAAAAGAACTTAGATAAATTCATGGACGATAGGTCCATCAATAGCTATTAGCTAAGATGGTCAGGTATGCAACCACATGCTCTGAATGTTGCATGTTCTCTTCATTCCCTCTGAAGTATCTGGCATTGGCCACTGTCGGAAGACAGGATTCTGGGCTAGATGGATCATTGGTCTGACCCAGTATGGCTGTTCTTATGCTCTTAAAAGATCATTATTAAGGTTGCAAAGTCAAGCACTCAAGTTAGGAAATGCCAGAATTAACATTGCTCATGTGACTTTAATTTAGCCCCCCTGGTGCATATGCATTGAGAGACAATTCTTAATTATATGATCACGTATTATTTTTTCCACAAGACTCTTCTTTCATTCACTGTAAATACTGGATCTGCTCTGGGAATTAATCATGGTTGCATAGTGATTGAGGCTACTGACTTCACATAGGACTCATTTAATTTGTTGCAGAAATTGGAACGAGCATGTCTATTGTGGACCTGGGGGGGATGGTGGGCCTAAGCCCGCACATAGCTAAAGGGCTTCCCCCTCATCTGAGGGGAAGGACGAGTCGACCTGGGCCACAAATGAACACTGGTGACAACAAATAAAAAAACAGAGGTGGAAGTGAAGATCATAGGATAAAAATCTGGTAACCAGAAGAGCAGAGAGCCCCCAACAGCACCCTCTGCTTCTCAAAGGCATCGATGAATTCAGTGAACACTGCCCAGAGTAGGGTTACCATATGTCCTCTTTTTCCCGGACATGTCCGGCTTTTCGGCAGTCAAACCCCCGTCCGGGGGGAACTGCCAAAAAGCCGAACATGTCCGGGAAAATGGCGGCTCTGCTCCTCCCCGACTCTTCGGCTCTGTTTAAGAGCCGGGCTGCCCGAACGCTACTGGCTTCGGGCAGCCCCGTGCCTCCGGACACTGCGCCGCCGGAGCCCGGGAGGGGAAGTGCCCGGCTGGGGGCGCAGGGTCTGGAGGCACGGGGGCTGCCCGAAGCCGGTAGCGCTCGGGCAGCCCGGCTCTTAAACAGACCCGCGGCGGCTGGAGCCTCCAGCCCCCGGGGCTCTGTGTAACTGACACAGTGTCAGTTACACAGAGCCAAAGAGGAGCAAAGCCTCCAGCCGCCCAGGCTCTGTGTAACTGACACAGTGTCAGTTACACAGAGCCCCAGCCGCTGGAGGCTCTGTTTAAGAGCCGGGCTGCCCAAGAGCTACCGGCTTCGGGCAGCCCCCTTGCCTCCGGACCCTGCGCCCCCAGCCGGGCACTTCCCCTCCCGGGCTCCGGCAGCGCAGGGTCCGGAGGAACGGGGGCTGCCCGAAGCCGGTAGCGCTGGGGCAGCCCAGCTCTTAAACAGAGCCTAAGAGGAGCAGAGCCTCCAGCTGCGGGGGCTCTGCTCCTCTTCGGCTCTGTGTAACTTATACAGTGTAAGTTACGCAGAGCCGCAGGAGCCCCGGAGGGGAAGTGCCCGGCTGGGGGCACAGGGTCCGGAGGCATAGGGGCTGCCCAAAGCCCGAGCGCTACCGGCTTCACGGTTTGCTGGGCAGCCTCCAGACCCTGCGCCCCCGGCTGGGCGCTTCCCCTCCCGGGCTCCAGCTGCGCTGGGGAAGCGCCGGCTGGGGGCGCAGGGTCTGGGGGCTGCCCGGGAAACCGTGAAGCTGGTAGCACTGGGGCAGCCCTTTCCCCCTGGCTGGGAGTGGGAGGGAGGAGGGGGCGGGGTTAGGGTGGGGAAGGGGCGGAGTTGGGGCGGGGCTAGGGGTGGGGAAATGGGCAGGGCCAGGGCCCGTGGAGGGTCCTCTTTTTTTATTTATGAGATATGGTAACCCTAGCCCAGAGGAAATCTGCTTGGAGGAGTTATTGTACAAGAAAACGGAAATAGGCCCTACAGTTGCAGAGCACCTCCACTCCCACCCCATCCAACTTCCTTTGGAAGATGTGTAGTGAATGAAGCAGAGAACTTCAGGAAGAGAAAGGAGGGTCTCAAAGTTAAGGCAGTTGAATGCCATCCTGAGAACTACATCTCTGCTTCTGCCAGAGTTCTTATGGGATACTGAGAAATTACACCGTTTTCATTGGTGGCCATTGTGTGTTCTTCATTTTCTGGATGAAAATTTTGAAATAGCTGAGGTCTGATTTGCAGACGTGTTGACCATTCACAACTGCAACTGAGAACAATGGGAGCTCTGCTCTGAACACAAAGTGCTATTTAGTGCTAAGTACTCTGAAAAATCAGGATCTGCGTGTCTCAAATTGGGTACCCAAAATTGTTAACTTTTTTACTTTTATCTCCATATCTCATTTCCTCATCTGTAAAATGGGGACAAACAATAACAGCTCACGTCACAAGAAGGTTTTGAAGATAAACTCGTTAAAGTTTGTTAAGAACTAAGCTATGACAATGACAGCATCATAGAAAAGCCCATGAGGAAATTAACAATTCTGTATTCAGTGCAGAGTTTGGGAGGCATGCACTAAATGCATGGGACCACACACTGAATGATGAGGATGAAAAGAAATACTGAATAGTTACCCATTCTCTGAACACCGTCCTCCCAGTGCACTGACTAGGTCAGGGTCCTGTGGAAAAACAGTATGTGATCATGTAATTAAGAAGTGTATCATAATGCATACACAGAAGAGGACCAAATTAAAGTTGCATGGGCAACCTTAATTTGGGCATTTCCTAACCTTTTTGAGTTGGGCCATTGAATAAAGATAGCTTGGATTAACCCAACTGTCATAATTCAAAATCCACTGACCAGCACTTTGCAGACACCATGATGCAGACATTTGTCTGTCTCCTTCAGAGCCATGATGTAAGAATTCAAAAAGCTTTTGTAGTGCACTTGGTCAGTTTCAGCCCATGACTTCGGTCACTGGTGTTCTAACAGTCTTCACTCTCACTTCATCTGTAAATAAAGGTGATCAGTGAGGACATAGCTGAAGACGAGGGCACTAAGACCACCCCATCAATGGCTGAAAATAGTAGATTAACATAAATCCTACCAAGTCCCGAAGTCTGTTGAATGTGTCATATCTTCCCTTTGGGCCTTCTGGAAGAGTTCCCATTCCATTAACTTCATAGGGTGTATTATCAACCAGTCCCTTGTGGAGAATAGATGTGTCCTAAACTCAAACCACAAGAGGTAGGTAATGATTAGTCCATGACATAGATTTAATATCCAAATGCCTAATCTCCAGTCCTAGCCACACAATAAATCAAGAATTTGAGACAATAATTCCTTCATCTCCATGGTATCCATTAAATCCTGAGCTGATATAGAAAACTCATCCTCTGAGATGGATGTTTAAGTTACTGAGCGTTGTCATCTTTGACGATTCCAAAACCACTGTGGTAAGAACCTGTATTAGCTCATGCAGGGACTTTGCAATTCAGCAGGATGATTTGCCCATTAGAATAAATCCCAGGACGCACACAAGTATGCATTTAATTCAGCTTTGAGGTAGGAGACCTCCTGCATTTCAGATTGGCTACAAAGAACACATCCACAGTATCTCTTCGTCACTTCCTCTTAGGCTCATGCTTGTCTAGAATCAACTATGCCAAAACTTGTCCAGCAGGATCATTCAATCAGCATTTAAGAAATGCATGCAAGACTGGTGGGGCAGAGGTCATCTTTAATTAAATCATGGACGGATGACACTTTATTAACCATCAATCTTATATATAACAGCATGTATAAGCATAAGATTGGAATATTTGTCCACCAATACCCCCAACCTCTAGATGAACCAATGGAATAGAAACTAAACAATTTCTTGTTTAAACCAGGATTTCTTCCTGCCTTGTCTCCCCAACCCATTACCACAGGGATCAAAGAACCCTAAGCTTTACAATCAAGCCCCTCATTCCAAGCCTTTGTATCCACAGTGCACAGCACAGCTGTTCCACCTTCTTGGACACCCTGAAGGGACATATTCTGACAACCAGCTATGGCAGTTAAGGATCTCCAGGGCTGGCTGCAAAACCCATTTTTATTAATCCCCTATCTTCCAATCAGCAGAGAGAAAAAAAAAATCCATCCCTCCTTCCCTTTTCCTGAGGCTCTTGCCTTTATACTAAAGATTACCAAACATCTTCAAAATGCCATCATTAGGTTAAGAAACAGGGAGGAATTTATCCCCAACCCCTTTCCTACCTTTTTTCTGCCTGGCCCCTCCCCTCCCCAGGAAACTCCTCCTACCCCAGACCAACCCCTCCAAAAGGACATTACTCCCTCCATCATGAGTGTCTAACTGTTAGCAAGAGAGGAGTTCTTGTCTGCATCATCAACCCCATGCTTCTGCCCCTGAGAGGTCAAAGATTGGTGACAAGGCCTAAAATCAAGGAAAACTCAATCCACTATTTTTTATTTGTCCTATTGATCTTTCACCTCTACCTAAGGAAAAAGATAAACTTATCCACTCAAGTCTACACCCCTCTTGAAATACCCCCTCATCAACTATCCCCACAAAATCCACAAGAGAAAATAAAGCCTAAAAACCTTGCTCATTTACTTCTCCTGCTGATCATCATCAAAACCCAGGACAGAAACAGACTATTGTTGAGGTGGAGGAGAAAATAATTTTTGAATTTTTAAAGCTTCTTTCATCCCCCCACATCTCCCATTCATCCCCCCAACACATTCTAACTCCCATCTACCAACCAGCAACACACACACATTCTGCACACCTCCCAACAGCCATCTATTATTTCCCCAAGCACATTTGCACCAAATCTGTCCAGCATCACCCACCCATTTCCCTCACACTTACCTGTAGAGTAGACCCTATTGTCTAGCAATACCATCCACCACCCCATGCATCCCAGAAGCCACCAATGCCTATAACAGCTCCCAACTATCCCAGAACCCATCTCCAGCAGCTCACTGGCCCTTCAATACCCATTGCCATATCCTCAGTAGCATTCTGAACCCCAGTACCTACTTCCGCAGCACCCTAAACTTCCAACAGCACTGACACTTAACTAGCCTTCACATCCACCTCCCTACCCTCCAGTCATAACTCTCTCAGTACATTCCATCACTTCTACCCACCCACTGCAGCACCTACCCCAGCTCCCCTCAATCCCCATGCAACACCCACCCCCAGTTCCCCTCTAACAGTGCACCCTCCCCCCTCAGCAATCACCCAGTTCCCCTCTATCAGTGTATGCTCCCCCCTCAGCATCCATCCTCCAGCTCTCCCTCTATTAGTGCACACTGCACCCTCAGCACCACCCCCACTTCCCTCTCTATCAGTCCACACTCACTCCTCAGCATCTATCCTCCAGCTCCCTTCTACCAGTGCACGCTCCCCCCTCAACACCCATCTATCAGTGCACACTTCCCTGTGCAACATCCACGCCCAGCTCTGCTCTATCAGCGCTTCCCCTCAGTAGACCCCCAAATCGCCTCTATCAGTGCATGCTCCTCCCTCAGCATCTATCCCCCAGCTCCCTTCTATCAGCGCATGCTTCCCTGTACAACACCCACGCCCTGCTCCCCTCTATCAGTGCGTGCTCCCCCCTCAGCACTCACCCCTAGCTCCCCTCAATCGGTGCACGCTCCCCCTTGTAACACCCACCCTCTATCGGTGCACACTCCTCCTCAGCACCCACCCCCAGCTCCCCTCTATCAGTGCACGCTCCCCCGAGCAACACCCACACCCAGCTTCCCACGCTCCCACCCGCTCTCCGGCCTCCGAGTCTCCCTCTCCCCCTCCCAACCGCAGCAGCACGAGCCGCCCCAGCCGCGCCTCCGCACTGTCTCGTGCCGCGCCCAGACTTGGCTCCCAGTGCCAGGGCAGGGCGTGGAAGGGAGGGGGGTTGTAGCAGTATCACCATGGTGACAGTGACGTCAGCTCACCCTGGATGTAATTGGAGGAAACCCCGTGGCCCCAGCCGCAGCCCACGGGCCAACCGAGCTTGCGCCCTGCCTGTGCCCTCCCCCGCGACGGCGCGCTAAGTCTTGATTGGCTAATAGCACGCGGAGGGTGGGCCCCGGGTCGGAGCAGGCGTTCGGATTGGCCGTGTGAGCGCGGGTCTGGCAGCGGGTAGGGTTGCTTGTGCCAACGCCCTTTAGCGCTGGCTCTCGCTTGAGACGGGAGCGGCTCTTTCTCCTCGCCCCAGCCCCGAGCGGAGCGCACCCGATTTAGCGGCGCCAGCCGGCTCGGCCTAGCGGAGCGGACCCAGGTGAGTGGGGGCTGAGGTCGGCCACGGGGATGAGAGGGGTCGCCGCGTCCTCCATTTTGTGAGAGCGGCGCGGAGTCCCCAGCCGCGTCGGGGAGCGGGAGATGCCGCCAGCGCCGCCGCCATTTCACGCCCGGCGGGGCCGCCGGGACACCACGCTTTCCCCTCCGTCCGGGCCCCCTGGGGGGCAGCTCCTCCTGCCTACCCGGGCAGGGGTCGTGCCCAGCCCCGGAGAGAGCTGCCAAGCCCCGTTCTCCCCGGGAGAGCGCAGGGCCGGGCCCAAGGCGTGGACAGAGTTGCCTTTTCCCCCCGCCCGCTCTGGCCTGAGCCTGCAGACCCCACCCACCCTGCCTGAGCGAGTCCTGTTCGCCGCGCCCCCCCCCGGGGGATGGGACTCCCCCGTCCCCGCCCTCTCCCGAGGGATAGAGTCTCGGTGTCCCCCCAGGGAGACTCGGCTAGGGGCTTCCCCGCGTGGGACGTGAAGCCGCCTTGCCTCGCGCTGGGGACGCGGATCCGCTTGCCCCAGTGCCGGCGCTTCATCCCCTCTCTTTGCTCTAGGGAAAGGCTCCCCGCGGTCTCCCGGCCTCGTCCCGCGCCCCCTCCTTCGCCAAGGGACAAAGGTTCCCTTATTCTGTCTCCTCATCTCAGGGACCCCACACACACACACGTGTCTGCCCAATCCGCCCGGAACGGGCGCCCCTCCCGATGCCCCTGCTTGCCCTGCGGGAGCACGAATTGCTATCCCTGCCCTCAGATTCTCTCTTTTTGAAGCCATTGTGTTTCCAGACACGCACTAGGTAACCGCCTTCTCCCCGTGTCCTTTGCGCCGGTTTGTCCTCCCGTGTGTGCCCTGGGGCTGGTGGTTCATCTACTGCCCCTCTCTAGTGCTCCCACCTTCAAGACAAACCACTCTGACCCCCACGCCTAGAGGGAAGTGTTTGGGCAAGGCTCCTGGGGATGGCCCCTTTGGGTTAATGACTTCCAGGCGTCTGTTTCTTCCCCTCCCCCCTCTAATATCTTGACTAACCGCAGGCTGCAAGCCCTGCTAGTGCACACAGGGGTGAGAGGGAGGAAAGTGGAGGTGGAGACAAAAGCCATTCTGAGGAGGCTGGAGTGCCTCTTTCCACCATCTGGTCTCTAGATTGGTCTCCTGTGGGGAGAGATTATGTTATCTTTTTTCCTGTCCTGGTGGTCTGGGTTATTAACCTTTCTTAGAGGCTCTGGAGATGGGTGCACTTCCCCTCTCCTGTAACCAATTCCCTGTGAAAAGGGCTGATTGTATAGGCCTGGGATTCTTCATTCCAGGATAGCTCTTGGGGTGGTGTAGTGGTGGGGACCCCGTGTGGCCTGTGATTCTTGGTTCCTGGGGAGATGGTTGGTTTGGTGTCTTCTCAGTTTTGGGGAGGGGCAAAGTGTGGTGTTTTGCAGCTCTTGGCTCCCAGAGACATGGCTAATCTGTTTCCTCCCTTGCAGGTTTTGAGGTGCCTTTTCCTCTTGACAGTGTGACAGCCCTAGCCTCTCCTTCTGCCTTGCTGTGCTTTCCCCACTGCCAGCCACCATGGAGAAGACCGAGATGATCCAAAAAGCCAAGCTGGCTGAGCAGGCTGAGCGCTATGATGATATGGCCACCTGCATGAAGGCAGTAACCGAACAGGGTGCTGAGTTATCCAACGAGGAGCGCAACCTGCTCTCGGTGGCCTACAAGAACGTAGTGGGGGGGCGGCGCTCTGCCTGGAGGGTCATCTCTAGCATTGAGCAGAAAACAGACACCAACGACAAGAAGATGCAGCTTGTCAAGGACTATCGGGAGAAGGTGGAGTCTGAGCTCAGGTCCATCTGCACCACTGTGCTGGTGAGTTGAGGAACTGGGGATACATCTCGTAACCCTTGACGCACAAGAGATCTGTACGTACCTCTGTGCTTGGGAGTGAGATCGTAGGTTTGGGTGTGGGAGATCTATGTGTGACACTATGTTGGAGTGTGGGGTAAGCCATTGCACCACTCGACTGAAGGACGCAGGGATGTGGTCATGGTGAAGTGTGGAAAAGGAGGATGGGAGGCGGGGGTGAGATCAATATGCAGCACTGTCTTGTAGTTATGGGGGCTATAGGAGGATTTGAGCTCAAGTTCGTCTGCACCATCATGTGAGTATGCTCATCTGTCTGCAGTAATAGGGTTGGAAGGAAAAACAAGAAAGCTTCTTTCTTCCTTTTGTGGTTCTTGATTAATAAAACAGTTGAAAGCATCCAGATTAGACCGAGTGATAACTGAATTATCTGCTTTGATGTGCTCAGTTGGGTGGTGGTCACAAACTTCTGTGTTACTTCAGTCAAGAAGTGGGCTGTAGTCCACGAAAGCTTATGCTCTAATAAATTTGTTAGTCTCTAAGGTGCCACAAGTACTCCTGTTCTTCTTTTTTCAGTCAAGAGGAGACTTATAAGAAGTTGAATAGCTTTAGAGGGGGTCTTGAATAAAATGTATATTTTATATTGTATAAAATATAAAGTCATCTTCAGTGAAGATGTAAATATTAAATCTGTAGAAAATTAGGCTTTGTTTACTTCCAGATGTACTTTTTAGACTGCCTTGTGTGGTAGAGATGCAGTCATGGAATAATGCAAAACTACAAAGATTTAAGCTTGTAAGAGGTACTGCAGATGAATATTAATATTGGAGTACAGAAATGCCCATATATATATTTATTGGGGGATGACGACAGTGTCCATGTCTTCTAGATGTTCGCAATGGTGCAAATATACTGCATTACAGTGGGGGCTCGATCTGTATCAGCAGTGCAGAACATGCAGCACCCTATTCCACATGATCAATGAAAGTTCTGGCTGCAGAAAGCTAGATGTGTAATGCAGTTGGAAACATGTAGCAAATAATCTTGAATGCTTTATTACCAATGTAATGATAAAATAACATTTCAAGTGGTATCTAATTTCAGGCATCTTAGGACAGGAATATTCTCGGCTCTCTGAGCTAAGATCAAGCGTAGTATCTGTTCTGATCAGTTCTTACGAATAAACAAGTATTTCTAGTTTAGCCAGGAGGTAAACTTGTACTCACTCGGATTAGGAGACTTGTATTTATTGCTGTCTCTTTCAGTAGTAATTGAGAAGCAAAATCAAGCCAAGAATTCTAGCTCATCTGACAAGGGGGAACATCTTCCTGGGTTGTGTGGAAATATGTACACGTTCCAATGTTTGCTGCCACCTAGAATTTTTTTTCTGAATTAAAAATCTGGTCTAACAATTCTAAGCAGTTTTCTTATAAAGATTTATTTGAAACTACTTAGTATATCAGTCAAGACAATTACTACTTTTTCTTTAATACACTTAAAGGGTATTTCATGTCTTAAAAAAACTTCTGCTGTTTCAGGTATGGCTAAAACTTGCTAAAGCTTCATTTTTTTTTAAATATAGTCTGACTCATAAACCACAGGTTTAGACTGATTCTTGTTTCCTGTGACAGAATTCTAATTAGACTTACTGATGTGTTGCCAATATTTTTACAATGGGGCTCCTTCAAATCATCTCTCCTCTTCTGTGATCCAATCTAGCCACCAGTGTGTTGGGATTCATACACCCAATCAACCCTCCGAACTTTGAGACTTTTACCCCCTTGTGCCCTTTACTTCCTGTCAAATTGAATTCTCAAGAGGTTTTGTGATAAACCGTCTCATCCTGTTTTGTTACTTCATCTTAATAGATGCTTCTATAAGTGGTCTAGTGCAGGGGTGGCCAACCTGTGGCTGCAGAGCCACAAGTGGCTCTTCAGAAGTTAATATGCAGCTCCTTTTATAGGCACTGACTCTGGTGCCGGAGCTACAGGCACCAACTTTCCAATGTGCCAGGGGGTGCTCACTGCTCAACACCCTGGCTCTGCCACAGGCCCTGCCCCCACTCCACCGCTTCCTGCCCCCTCCCCTGAACCTGCCATGCCCTCGCTCCCCCCCCCCCCCACTCCCCAGAGCCTCCTGCTTGCCTGAAACAGCTGATCAGGCAGTGTGGGGAAGGGGGAGTGCTGATCGATGGGGCTACTGGTGTGTGTGTGGGGGGGGGGAGCTGACATTACTGTGGCTCTTTGGCAATGTACATTGGTAAATTCTGGCTCCTTCTCAGGCTCAGGTTGGCCACCCCTGATCTAGTGGCTCTGGAACTGAATGAGATGTGAGCATTGAGCCCTTTTGGGTCTTGTCTATGCTGAAGTTAACCTAATCAATTGGTCAGTAATTGATGTAGCGGCTCTAGTGCAAATGTGTAATGTTCACAAAGGTGATGTTTGTGTGTATCCCAGTAAACTTGTCCCAATTTCACTGCATGTGCTCCCTCTGCTCTCATCTGGGACCTCATTGGCAACTGCCTGCTTTCATTTGCTCCTAAAGTCTGCAGGAAGTAGTGAAGACAGAAACCTACAAAGCCACATGCTTTTCCTGTTCCCTGGCATCAGCAAAAACAAAGATGCACATCTTCCTGTAGTGGGGGAAAGGGTTTATTATCAGCTTTCACTGCTAGCTGTGATACTGCTGCTTTCCCTCCCAGCACCATCTGTAGTTGTACCCTATTTTCCTTTCCGTTACCTACTTCATTCTGCTGCTACTCTGTTCCATGAGTCAGCAGCTGAAAGATTGAAACTGCCACTATAAAGAACAAATTTCCCAGTGCTTGCATATGAATTAGAGAAGGAACAAAGCATGCTTTGGTGAGCCCCCTTCAGCACATCATAGCTTTTAATCAAATTTCAAAATAACTTGAAGTTATTCCTGGTTTCCAGGAACATTAAGTTCCTACTCTGGTAAGCTACCTCTCGGAGGTTATCACGTTAGTACAAAACTTCTCTGTAGTCTAGTCTGTGGTAAATGCAATAACTGCTTGCAAACGACATGGAAGGGTTCCTTGTCAGTCACTAAACTGTTGCGATCTAAAAAGGGTGGATATTTTGGGTGCAGTAGGTGGCTGCTATTACTCAGTTATGTTACTAACAAAAAAAGCTTTGTTGCTGTCTATACAGCTCAGCTTTCAGAAATTCATACATGCTGTTCTAGAAATCTGCATTTATAAATAATCTTAGCATTTCGCATGCTGCAGTAGAACCTCAGTTACGAACACCAGAGTTATGAACTGACCGGTCAACCGCACCCCTCATTTGGAATTGGCAGTATGCAATCAGACAGCTGCAATGACACCCCCCCCCCCAAAAAAAAGGCAAATACAACATAGTGCTATGTTAGCCATAAACTACTTTAAAAAAAAGTTTTAAAAATTTGACAAGGTAAGGAAACTGTTTCTGTGCTTATTTCATTTAATTTAAGATGGTTAAAAGCAGCATTTTTCTTCTGCATAGTAAAGTTTCAAAGCTGTATTAAGTCATTGTTCAGTTGTAGACATCTGAAAGAACAATAACGTTTTGTTCAGAGTAATAAACAACCTCTATTCCTGAGGTGTTCATAACTGGGAGGTTCTACTGTGGTTAAATAACTAAAATGATGTAACATAGTCTGACGTTCCTTTTTTCCCTAAAGAGTGCTCCAGCTCTACTAGTTTAATAATAAGAATAGTAAAGGAATTTTTTTTATTATCTCCACTGAAATGCTTCTACTGCAGGCCATTTAAAATTCTTTATTTCATTTTGACTTTATCTTATCTCTTGCAAGCCATTCACATTCAGCTCTCATCAGTGGACACAGAGCTGGTCACAACTGTGTTAAGATGTTGTTGGTGCTAATTGTGTTCCAAAAGCAGAAGATGGAACTTAAAACAAGATAATCTTGATGAAGTTTCACAGGTGACGAGGGATTTAATCCTTCAGGCAAGAGAATGGTCATTGAAACAAAAGCATGGCCCAGTTACCATATGGATTTGGCAGAAAACTTGCAGTTTGAACGTCATTTGTTGCCCATAAGTTGAGAAATTTTCAGTAAAGCTGGTTGAATTGCTTGACTGTTCTACTGGATACTGTTGAATGACTAAAACTGTAGAATTTTCAAAAGTGCTTAAGTGATTTAGGAGCACAATTACCAAGTCACTGGAATGCTTTTGAAGATCCCACAATTCCCCAGACTTGGAGGCCATGGAATTTAATTTCTGTGTAACTGATTCTAAAATTCTTTAATTATAAAGATAAAAGTAGGAGTTATTGATTGTTTACTTTATGAGTATGGGTAAATGTAGTGTTAAACTTGCATGGCATGCTCAAAGCTCTAGCACATGAACATTGCTACGTTTTGCAATCATCCAGTGCATCTTAATGGCTACAGCTTTCAGGTTTTTAAAAAATGGAATACTTCCAAATGCACCATACTATGGAAAGCTGTGGTGCACCCTTTCTTTGAGAAGCAATTGAAGTGTGGTGTAGCAGAGTATAAACAACAGTACAGTGGTGTCTGAGAACCTTTTGAATGCTACTGATACCAGTATTGATTCCTAGCTTTGCTGCCTTTTGTGTGGCGGGGAGAAGGAAACGGAGATTTTTTCACAATATGGTAGGCTTCTGATATATCTTGTACCAACTTCAAGGTCCTTAGTACTTCACCCTTCAAGGGACATGACATATTTCTCACAAGTTCACTGTTTAATTTGTGTACTTTCTGTATTACATAACACTCTGTATATCCGTTTCTATATCCCCAGTTTGTTGGGGCTTTTCATACAACAGGGAAGAGATTTTTAAATTGAAAATAAATTGGTATGGTAATGTGGGGACAGTACTGACACTAAATCTTAATTTAAAAATGGCAAACTTTCAAGATGCTGATGTTGCTTGCTTCATGCTTTTTGTATTTATATAAAAAAAAAAAACCCTCAAATTGTAGCTGCTTTGTGTCAATCATGCGGGTCAGGTACTTAATCAAGAAACAGCATAAAAAAACTGTCATCCCACCTCTCAAAGCTTGTTGTTTGGTTGACAAGACTTTTTTTATTACCAGACTAACATGGTAGCTACTCGTTTTTAAAAATACATCAGGAAACAGTCATTTGATCAGGGTTCTGAGGAAAGCCATGAGAATGAAGAAAGGATTAGGGAAACATGCCTTATGTGACATAGAAAGAGCTCCTTTTTAGCTTAAAGAGAAGGTTAAGGGATTACTTGTTCAGATTCTGTAAGTACGTATCGAGCTTATTCCCCATATAATGTTCGCTTCAATCTAGTATACAGAGTTTTAGCATGATCCAATGGCTGGAAATTGAAGCTAGACAAATTCAAACTGGAAATGAGGCATACATTTTTAACAGAGTGTGATTTAACTATTGGAACAAGTTACCAAGGTTTGTGGTGGATTCTTCATCACTGGCAGATTTTTAAATAGACGGTGGATGATTTTCTAAAAGATACTCTAGTTCATAAGACATTTATTATGGGGAAATTCTATGGCCTGTGTTAAACAGGAGGGCAGACTAGATCAGTCCTGGGCAACCCGCAGGCCGCACATGGCCCGTGAGGATAATCTGATGGCGGGCCACCAGACAAGTTGTTTACATTTGCACGGCCGCCCACAGCTCCCAGTGGCTGCGGTTTGCTGTTCCCAGCCAATGGGAGCTGCAGGAAGCAACGACCAGCACGTCCCTGTGGCTCCCATTGGCCGAGAACAGCAAAACGTAGCCACTGGGAGATGAGGGCGGCTCTGCACATGTAAACAACCTGTCTGGCAGCCCGCCAGCAGATTACCCTGACAGGCTGCAGGTTGCCTGTCACTGGACTAGATCACAGTGTAGTCCAGGGGTCGGCAACCTTTCAGAAGTGGTGTGCAGAGTCTTCATTTATTCACTCTAATTTAAGGTTTCGCGTGCCAGTAATACATTTTAATGTTTTTTAGATGGTCTCTTTCTATAAGTCTAGAATATATCACTAAACTATTTGTTGTATGTAAAGTAAATAAGGTTTTTAAAATGTTTAAGAAGCTTCATTTAAAATTAAAATAAAATGCAGAGCCCCCCGGACCGGTGGCCAGGACCCGGGTAGTGAGTGTGCCGCCTTCGGCATGCATGCCATAGGTTGCCTACCCCGGTGTAGTCCCTTTTGGCCTTGGAATCTATTTAATCTAGAAAGGTTATTGGTAACCTCACTTGAGTTGCTAAGTGTATATGCACTGTGGCTGTTTTTTTTATTTTAGGGCAATTTTATTTCACATTGAATAAAATGGCATACACTACCAACTTTAGGGTTGGGTCTATAGAACTACACTTTCTCCTGATGAGAGAATGCAGGGACATAATTGAACACTAATATCAAATGATAACTTTAATAGTTGAAAGAAACTGTGTGCATTAGGACATCTTGCATTTCCCTAAGCTGCCCAAAACATCATTAGCAAAGGCTAATGTAATCAGGAGTGTGAAGAAGCATGTTTGCAGCCTCTGCCAAGTGTACTTTACGTAGGCATTGGAACTTGTTCACTCGATTTTTTTTGTGTGTGTGTGTGAGAACTTTTCTAGTGGATACAAAACTGAACTGGTGGTTGCAGTGCCGATTAGCTCTTTAAATTGTTTCTCTATATTTTCCATTCTTTACATGGCTGGGTTTTTGTAACTGTACACTTCAAAAATCAGATATGAGAATGGGTTATTGCAATAACCCATATCTTGTATATTAGAAGCACTGAGGTTTTTGAATATACTTACATTTTCAAACTAATGTAATTAGCACTGTTTAATAAAACTTGAGATGATTGCTCTTTCAGATCCTGAGACATCTGCTGGAGCAGTTAAATGGTTATCACAGACTCAGAATAGGCTTTCAACCTAAATCTCTTGGGGTGTGTGAGTGGGTTTTTTTTTGTTTGTTTGTTTGTTTGTTTTTTTTTTAACTTCATCATAATCTAAGGCCCAGTTTACAAATTGGCATTTTTTTATCTGAATTCTGCTGGAGAGACCCTTGGCTTCAGAAATAAACTAAGGCTTACGTTACTCATTTCACTAATTCAGCAATCAGTGTTCCATGTTTGATATTAACCTTATTTTATGTTGCCCCCAGATCTTCAGTGAACTGTAAAATTTTTGTATTGAAATGCATACAATTGTAAATGTAATCCATAGGGTTTGGTGGCTGAATAGAAGTCAGTATGGTCTATTGACAGCTGGGATGTTGTCAAAAGCAGTTTGGTTGGAAAGAATAATCACGTTAGCTGATGGTTGCCACTAATTTAATTTTGTTTCAGTAATGTTGATACTGAGTTTGAGTTAATTGCCCCAAAGACAACTGGGGCATACCTGAGGCAACCACTGCATGAGTTTACCCTTTGTTCATGATTTGAACCGTAAAGAGTAGAAACACAATTATGATAATCCAATATTTTAGATTCTATAATGCGATTTTATAGATGAAGAATCATGGCGTGCACATGACTCAGTTTCCTATCCTCTGCTTTCAGTGAGAGGTTACTATTTTGGAAAGTAGTATGAATGGGATAGAAAGGATAGGCAATGCATCTTTAATATACATATGCATTTGTACAGTAGAAATCATAAAACTTCATCTTGTGAGGAAATCTTTACTACTTCAGATTGTACGTATAGGTTTCTTACAGGGTGGATTGATTTAAATCTATGCACTCGTGTTTTGAACTTGTACTTCTTATTAAAGAGAGGCTGATTCTCATGGGTAACCATTAAAACATGTCACTCTGCAATTAAATTTGGTGCTTCTCTTTGCTAACCAGGAGTATACACTATATGTATTCCCATTTATTTAAGAAAGTATATAGAATAACATTTTAACTAGGTTAATTTTTGGCTTGCAATTTGTGTCAATCTCTATTTGGATGGAAATTCAAAATCAATTAGAAATGCACAAAAACAGCGTTTTTATTATTTATTTAATAAAACTACCTGTAATGGATACACAATCTTTCCAATGTGTCTTGGATTTAAAACTTTTTTATTAAACAAAGGCAGTATTATCTGTAATTATTTAATTGAACTGATTGTATCTGATCACTATGTCCTTCAAGACTTTAGAACTAGTAGATCTCATCCCCTCTGTTCTTCTGATTGGTAGAAAAAAACAAGCTTCCCTGCTTTTTCAACTGAATTGGATTCTTGACTGGTATGAGCTAGTAATTGAACTAATCTAGATGAGTAGACTGTAATTAAGGAGTCATCTCCATGTGCAGAAGGAGGCTCCTGCTGCCAAAAGCCAGTTTAGCGCTTTAGATTCCAGTTTATTAGCCAGTGACTTTTTTAAAACTTGGCAACAACTGTGTACTTCTGAATAGTAATCTTTTTATTTAATTTAAATGACTTTAATAGATATCAGCTTAGTCATCAACATACATTTTAAATTTCAAATTGAATTGTAATTAAAAAATTTAACAACTTTAGAATTATTTTAAAAATGCCTGTATTTAATTTAAATACCAATTTTTAAAAACTGTGTTTTTTTTTTTTGTTTTTTTTTTTTAAGTCATTGATTTTATCCATCTGTTTTTTTTTTTTATGGAATTCATTGAAATTTGATTCGGGAAGAATTGACACTGGTGTTGCTCAAGATTGATTGCCCACCCCCCTCTTTGTATCTGACTTAAGTGACATCTTATTGGTGTGATCTAATTTCATAGCATTTGAGTTCCATGCTGTGTATGTTATATTAATATCTAGAGAATGAATACTTAGATTTCAGGGCACTTAAGAACTGTGTGTGAATGCTGGTTTATATATAGGAGGTCTGAGAAACCACACTTGCTTTCTGCAGGTTTTTGACTCAAAATAACTTGTCTTAACAACAAAAGTAGGGCTGTCAAGCAATTAAACAATAATAGAACACCATTTATTTAAATATTTTGGATGTTTCCTATATTTTCAAATATATTGACTTCAGTTACAACACAATAGAAAGTGTACAGTGCTCACTTTATATTTTTGTTTACAAATATTTGCACTGTAAAAAAATAGTATTTTTCAATTCACCTAATACAAGTAAGTGTACTGTAATCTCTATCATGAAAGTTGAAATTACAAATGTAGAATTGTTAAAAAAAACAAAACCCTGCATTCAAAAATAAAAACGTAATACTTTAGAACCTACAAGTCCCTGAGTCCTACTTCTTATTCAGCCAGTCGCTCAGACAAACAAGTTTGTTTACGTTTGCAGGAGGTAACGTTGCCCACTTCTTGTTTACAATGCCACCTGAAAGTGAGAACAGGTGTTCACATGGCTCTGCTGTAGTTGGCGTCGCAAGATATTTACGTGCCAGATGCACTAAAGATTAATATGTTCTTTCATGCTTCAACCATCATTCCAGAGCATGTGTCCATTCTGATGATAGGTTCTGCTCAATAACGATCCAAAGTAACACATGTTCAACTTCATCATCTGAGTCAGATGCCACCAGCAGAAGGTTGATTTTCTTTTTTGGTGGTTCGGGTTTTGTAGTTTCCACACCAGAGCGTTTCTCTTTTAAGACTTCTGAAAGCATGCACCACACCTCATCCCTCTCAGATTTTGGAAGGCAGTTCAAATTCTTAAACTTTGGGTCAAGTGCTGTAGCTATCTTTAGAAATCTCACATTGGTACCTTCTTTGCGTTTTGTCAGATCTACAGTGAAAGTATTCTTTAAAATGAACCACATGCTGGGTCATCATCCGAGACTGCTATAACATGAAATGTAGGGTAGAATGCAGGTAAAACAGCAGGAGATGTACGGGGTGTGTGTGTGTCTGTTCCCCCCCACCCCGGAGTTCATTCAGAAAGTTAATTAACACATTGTTTTTTAATGAGCGTCATGGTGGCTGGAATGTAAGTAAGAAGCAGGCAACGTTATCTCCCTTAAATGTAAACAAACTTGTTTGTCTTAGCAATTGGCTGAACAAGTAGTAGGACTGAGTGGGTTTGTAGGCTCTACAGTTTTACATTTTGTTTTTGAGTGCAGTTGTGTAACAAACAAATTTGTAAGTTACATTTTCACAATACATATTGTGCTACAGTATTTGTGTGAGGTGATTTGAAATACTATTTCTTCTTCGAGTGCTTGCTCATATCCATTCCATTAGGTGTGTGCGCGCCGCGTGCACGATCGTCGGAAGATTTTCTACCCTAGCAACACCGGTGTGTTGTAATTGAAATCAGTATATTTGAAAATGTAGAAAACATCCAAACTACTTAATAAATTTAAATTGCTATTCTTTTTAACAGTGCGATTAAAACTGATTAATCGCGATTAAAAAAATTAATCAGTTTTTTAGTTTAATCAAGTGAGTTAATTGCAATTAATCAACAGCCCTAAACAAAACCCCTCCAATTCTTGTGGAAATTTGTTACATTTCTGGTATAAGTACATGATTTTTGGAAAGGTACATTTTAAAAAGTTAAAAGGATTAAAATTTAATCCAACAAGCTATATAAAACTGTGAAACTTATGTTACCACTTCACTCCAACCTAAGGGAAGCAGTTTCTAGAAAGAGGAAAACCCAAACCTTGCAATAATTGAAAAATTACATTTTATTAGGATTTCAGTGGATCATTTCTTCTGCTTGCCTGACAATCACTTATACAAGCATAAATCTCCTAAAGGAGCTGTTGGTAGACCAGATAGACTGGAGAGTTTAAGGGGACTGTCCGTGACTCCATAGCCATATTGTTACTGTATAGTGATCCAGGAGTTGACGTGTTACTGGCTTGGTGGAATGTAATTATAGAACACAGCACCAGTGTAGGTGTCTGCCTGGAGGTTGGCACTCATGGTTGAGAAACAATCAACAGTGTGACAAAGATGCCCATTACTAATAGAAGTGAGAGTTTGTACATCCATCAAAGAAATGGAAATAGGTAACACTGTAAACAGTGTTTTCCTAAACTGTGTTGCGCACACACACACACCCACACACCCCCGGTATTGTGAAAGAGTAAGTGGGGCTTTGGAGGGGAGGGTTTGAGATGTCAAGCCAGGAGGGAGGAGGGGTAAGAAGCAGGGTGAGGAAGGCAGGGGCCTTAGAGGGAGCACAGCTCACATCTGGATCCTGCTCTGTCTGCTTCATGGTCCTGCTGGAACCCACATCAGCTCCTCTCAGTGCAACAGGAAGTCCCAAGCCATCAGGGAGGCATAAGGAGTGGGGGGGGGGGGCGGGTACGTGCAGCATGGGCCAGGGATGCCATTTAGGAGGGAGGCTGTTCATGATCTCATCCCAGGGAAGGCATCAGAGGCACAGAGTTGGCTCTGGTAGCAGATTCCAAGGACTGATGGTGCTGAACCCCCCTTCCCCCCCCCCCAGCCCAGCAGGTAGGGGGAACCTGTGCTGCTGATACTGCTGAAGTGTAGGGGTGCCCAGTCTGGATTCCAATGGCAACTCCCTCCTGCAGAATGGGTTAGCAAGGCTGGATGTGGATTGGGGAATGTAGGACTGAAAAACTTGCTCCCGTCCCTGAAATATGTGAATTGGCATCACTGCTGGCCCTGGAGGAGTCACATTAAGAGGTGAGCCCAAAGGGGGATGTGGGATGAAAATGTTCGGGAACCCTAACCACTGCTCTAGAAGCTACAAAAACTGAAGATAATTAATTTAGGGTTCTCCACCAAAGCACTCATTTGGCTCAGTGTACATCTTAATAGCATTGGTGAAACAGCAAAACATTCCAGTTTCCATACTGGATCGGAAGTTCACCTGGTCAGGTATCCTTTTTCCAATACCAGTTTTTCAAAGAAGTTAATAAAATCTATCATGGAAAATAGTCTATAGGAACAATTCCTGCATGATCCCATGAGTGGTTAGCATATGCCCTGAAACATGAGGGTTTATATATTTTAAACTCTATCCTGTCTCTTGTAACTGCATGTTACCCATTTTTGCTACATTTCCTCCTTTTTGAATGTCGGCTAGACTTTTTCCATATACCTTTTGCTATTGCATGCATCCATCTCTGCAGAATTGTATCCAATATTTTTGGCTTTCCTAATATAGAAGTCTTTCCATGTTCTTTCTTTTTTTTCACCTTGAGAAGGCATGACCAGAGTAAAGTGTTCCATTTTGGAGTATACTAATAACATAATAAAATTATAATTTCAGTGAATCCTAATCCATTCTTTAGACATCTTAATGTTTGCTTCAATGACCTCAAATGGTCTACCTGAATTGTTATTTATTTACTAACAATATCTGAGTTGTAAAAATTATTCCTTCCAGTGTGCATTACTTTCCTTTTTCAATACTGAATTTCATATACCTGGGTGCCCTCCATTCGCCTGCCCGTTAGGGCTCTTAAGTGCCTCAGGACTTGTCTACATTTGAAATGCTACAGAGATACATCTGTGCTGCTATAGTGCTTCACCTCCTGAAGAGGCGGTAGCTAGGTCAATGAAAGAATTCTTTTGTCGACATAGCGCTGTGTACTCTGGGGGTTAGGTCAGCTTAACCTTGCCGCTCAGAAGTGTGGAGTTTTCACACCCCTGACTATTTAGCTGGGTTAATTTAGTGTAAACCAGGCCTCAGTCTTTAGTTCTGACTTAAATTTTGCCATCTCATTCCCCCATCTCATTCCCCCATTTGTCCTTTCTAGGTCATTAGTGAATATTTTCAACCCTGATAATAAGGGACTGTGCAGTATCATGTCAAATTTACCATTTATTCTTATTTTGTCTTTGCCAGTTTCTGATCAATGACAGAAGTTTAACTCTGATCTAGTGATTATGTAGTTTCCTTAAGACTTGTGATGGCCTTTAGGGTTCTAAAGTGCCTTTCAAACAATTCTATCCATTTATGAATTGCCTATAATATTAAATCTCCATTTCAAGATTACTGTGCCTCTGTGATCTTTAACTTCTGTAACTTTGCTACTTAATTCAGATGCCTATACTTAAACATACTGACTGGCACAAGCTTTTTTCCCTGCTAAGGGGCAGGCTATCCACCAGGTGAAGTGAAGAGCTGCCATTTTGAGGCAACTTTAAATTCCATGGATTTAGGAAAAACTTTTTAACTATAAGGATAGTTAAGGAGCCTGGAATAGGCTTCCAAAGAAGGTTGTGGAATCCCTGTCATTGTTAGGGCCCTACCAAATTCACAGCCATTAAAAACTCGTCACAAGACCCTGAAATCTGGTCTCTGTGGAAAAACTCCTTTTTTTGGTCAGGACCCTGCAATTACAACATTGAGAAATTTCAGATTTAAATGACTGACATCATGAACATTTATGATTTTTTAAAATCCTATGACTCTGAAATGACCAAAATGGATCATGAATTTGGTAGGGCCCTAGTCATTGCAGGTCTTTAAGAACAGTTTAGACAAACACCTATCAGAGATGATCTTGGTATACAGTAACTCCTCACTTAATGTCGTCCCGTTTCGTTGTTACATCGCTGATCTATTAGAGAACATATTCATTTAAAGTTGCGCAATGTTTGCTCATAATGTTTGGCCGTGGGGGCCTGGAACCAGGTGGGCCATTAGCTCCCCTCCACCACCCCCAGCGCCTCCCGCTCACCGGCAGCCCAGCCCAGCGGATCAGCAATTCCTCCCTTCCTCCCCATGCCTCCCACCTGCAGCAGTCAGCTATTTTGCGGGGTTCAGGAGGCTGTGGGGGGGAGGAGTGAAGACGCAGCCTGTCCCCTCTCCCCCCAGAGCCTCCTGAATGCCCCTTAATAGCTGATTGTCGTGGGTGGGAGGTGCGGGGAAGAAGGGGGGAGGCCTCCCGCCTGCAGCAATCAGCTATTTTGCAGCATTCACGGAGTCATGCAGCCTCCCCCTCCTCCCATCTGCAGCAATCAGCTGCCCCCCCACACACACACACTTTGAAAAGAACAGCAAGAGGAGCAGCCAGACACTCCCCCTCTTTCACCCTCTGATTCCACCACCTCAACCAAGCTTCACAATCATCATTGCTGAGTACAGTATTACACTGTTTATATACATATACAGTATAAAACTTCAATGTCTTTTGTCTGGCAAAAAAAATTAACCTCTTCTCTCTTCCCCCCCCCCCCCATTAAATCCTATGGGGAAATTGGATTAGCTTAAAGTCGTAATTTTCAAGAACTTAACTATAATGTTAAGTGAAGAGTTACTGTACTTGGTTCCAGGATGGATAAAAATCAATTATCTTTTTGACAATCTAAAAGTACCTTTTTAAAATTTAAATCAGATTTTTTTTAATTTAAATTTTTTCTTTTAAAAAAATCAGTTTAAAATTAAATCTGAATGTAATACAAAATGTGTTAAGGCCTAAATTTATAATCCCTTAAAACATTTAAATAAAAATAAATATGCTGAATCCATGAGCCTCGATCAAAAACTTTGAGTTCAAGTCTGCTTTTCTATATATAGAGAGAATCAAGGGTGGAGGGGAAGGACATCTAACTTTTGAGCTCATGTTTTATAAATATGGCACAATAGATCTGAATAAGTAACTCAGGAGACTTATTTTGCTAGAGACTTAAGCAAGTAGGAATTAAAGATCACTTTCACTTAGGCATATTTGAAAGGCTGACGTGAAATAATTAGTTTAATTCACTAACTCTACAGTTCATCCTTCTGTTTAATAAATCATTTAGTTATAAATAGAACAAGAGTACTTGTGGCACCTTAGAGACTAACAAATTTATTTGAGCATAATAATCTTCTCAAATAAATTTGTTAGTAGCTAAGATGCCGCAAGTACTCCTATTCTTTTTGTGGATACAGACTAACACGGCTGCTACTCTGAAACCTTAGTTATAAATGTGAAACATGTCTTGATAAGAGAAGTTTTGCATACGTAAATATTTTATTTAAATTACCAAATGGAAATCCTGGATTTCAATCAACAAATGATTTAAATTAATCTAGCCTGCTTGATCCTCAGTGCATAGGCTGGACTAGATGACTTCCCTAAAAGTCCCTTCCAGCTCTACATTTCTATGATTCTGTGACTTAGAACTATGCCATTAGTTATTAACACCATTTTAATCTACTTATTAAAAAACCTAACATCCTGCCTGGTGTCAGGGTGTCTCCACTACAATTAATTTTCATAAACTAAGATGGTGTCTTCCTGTGGACCTTTCCTGTTAAGGGGGGGAAAAACAGTTTCCTCAGGAGTTTCACTTGAATCACCACTTCTGCAAATGTCAGTGAGACCCTATTGTAGGATTCTTGTATACATAAAGAAATTTACTTAGTCCTTAGCCAGTCCTAAGCATTGGCTGCCAGTTCTTAAAACTACGTAGACAAGCATTCAGAATCAAAATGGAAAAAGCAGATTAGTTCATCTTATCCATTTCCATGCCACATAGGAGTGTTCCTGTGTTTTTTTGCAGAACGTCAGGTCATTTTAAACTATTCTAATAAAGGCCATTCCACTATTATTGGAAAGGAATTAAATGGAAAATCACTTCACTTGATCCCTAAATTGCTTATGGCATCTGGTAATAAAAGCCTAGTGTTTAAATAGCTTGTCATCCAGTCCCCTCTTAATGTCTTCAAACAGTAAACTGATGCACAAAAATTGGATCTACAAGAATGGTCTTGTCTCTTCTGGAATTCTGTTATGAAAAGTAAAATACCCTTACTGACTAGGGCCTGGGAATTTTTTTTGCTTTACTGGGGAAAAAAGGGACCACTAAAATTTATCAGCCTGAAATAGGCAATTGATGTTCAGATGTTTGGCAGGGGGACAGAAAAATGCAGTCATCCATAACTACAAGTGTTCTAAAGTCACACTGATCAGTGTGATATGAAACTAAAGCAACTTAGCACCTTTTTTAACTACTGTTGATACTATCACTGAAACTAATTTTGAGTGGGTGAGTTGGTCTAAGGCAGGGGTGGGCAAACTTTTTGGCCCAAGGGCCACACTGGGGAATAGAAATTGTATGGCAGGCCATGAATGCTCACAAAATTGGGGTTGGGGTGAGGGCTCTGGTTGAGGGTGCGGGCTCTGTGGTGGGGCTGGGAATGAGGAGTGTGGGGGCGTAGGAGGGTGCTCTGGGCTGGGACCGAGGGGTTTGGAGAGCAGAAGGGGGATCAGGGTTGGGGCAGGGGTTAGGATGTGAGGAGAGGCTCTGGGGTGCAGGTTCTGAGTGGCACTTACCTCAAGCAGCTCTCAGGAGCAGTGGCATGCCCCTTCTCCAGCTCCTACACATGAAGCGGCCCCCGACCCTCGGAGCGGGGCAATGCAGCTGCTTCCGGGAGACACGTGATGCGGCCCCTGACCCGGCGCCCCAACTGGAGTGCTGGAGCGGGGATTGGAAAACCTGCATCATGTGATGCTGTTCCTGCCCCCATGATGAGACATTGCAAACCCTTCCCAAAGCACCCTATGGCCAGTTGTACAGTGGGATAGCTACCACAGTGCACTGCTGTCTTTGCTGTTGCAAGGGCTGCTAATGTGGATGTGCTCCAGTGTCACAAGGAGCTCAGTGTGGTCACTCAACAGTGATTTAATTCTAGCGTTTTAATAAGTGGTATAACTTGTGGTGCAGAAACTTGCCAGTGTAGACATACCCTAAGTAAACTACTTCAACAGCTCCTGTAGTGTCACTTTGTACTGCAAGAGGTGGAAAACAGTTCTCTGGTGTATATTTGTATATATTGTTGCTAACTGTTCTTAAATACTTTCTCAGCACTATTTGTTCTGTCATAAGTAGCATCTTTTGATGACTGAATGGCAATGTTCTTAGGAACCTAGAAGTATTCAAATGTTCTGTATTTTTAAGTAGTTAGGAGAACTTGCTGAAGAAAATAGTATTAAAACTGAAGATACTATTTTAAGATCTGTGGGTAAAGCTGTTTGTAGAAATTAAGTTAGTTTCTCCCACATACTGCAGAAAGATTAGCTTTCCTTCAAGAGTTGAATGTTGGCTCCTGTTCAGACATCTAAGAACTTGGTTAAGTCAATCGTAGCTGGGATTTGCAACTAAATTTGTCTTGGTTTTAACATAAGATCACTAAAATCTGTTACTTCTACTCAAGCTGGAAAAGATTGCAGAAATTGAGCTCTTGCCTTTGAGCAGTATCAGCATTGACAACTGTGATCAGTATCTTAATATTCTCTTGCTGACTAGGCTGATCCTACTGAACTCTTTTTCTGAAGCTCAAATGATAAAGGACCTATCTTGTCTGCCTTGGTATAAAAAGTAGTGTTTGGGATTTACCTATATCATATTTACTGGATTTCAAGCTTTAGTAACCTTGAAGTGCTTTCTACAAAATTAAATTTACTGTTAAGATGCTGTTCCTTACAAGTCAGTCAATTGAGGTGCTGGTGGTACTATCTGAGTTAGTGCAAGAAACTTAAATGGCCCTTCAACTCAAGTGTTTAAGCAGTTTGACCTAAGAATGGGGATTTAATATAACCTGAACTTCATTCAGAGGGTAACTTTTATTACATCAGGAGTTCTGAACACTAACACACTTATTATTGCTTGAAACTAAATACTGACTCAACCAGCTCCTTTTTCCAACTAGCTTTTTTGTTTGCATGATGTTGCTTAACTATCTGTACCTAGTTATAAAAGCAAGATTTCTTATTTTTGCACCCCCCAAAATATGTTGAGTACTTTCAGGTATTCTGAGTTGAGGAGGTAAATACAAACTAATGTTTTATATCACCTTGCTTTTAACTACCTTGAAACCAAATAACTCAAGTACTGGTAGTATAATCTGTTTGGTTCTACTATGTGCAATCTACTGAATGTTGCTGTAGCATCCAGAACTTTTCAAACTGAAAGTACACAATGTAAAATTAAGATCTTCAAAGGGGCCTAAGGGAGTTAGGCACCTAATTCCCTTAGGCTGACTTAAAAATTGCAGCCTTAATATTCTTGGATTAATGTGGTCAGCAAATAGTCATTAAAGCTGACTTAGTTAATATTGTTCCTTTTGTGGGACTCCTTCAGTTAAAATAGTTTTGTTCTCAAACACTCAAAATTAGTGGCCAAGGTGGAAAGAGAGTAAACATAGAAGATGACATAGGTATACACTGAGTTACTTTTATAGTTGAAGACCTGCACTTTCAGGTACAAGAATCTAAGGGCTTGTCTATACTTACGCGCTGGTTCGGCGGCTGGCAATCAAACTTCTGGGTTCGATTTATCGCATGTTGTCTGGACGCGATAAATCGAACCCAGAAGTGCTCCCCGTCGACTCGGTAATCCTGCTCGGCGCGAGGAGTACACGGAGTCAACGGGGGAGCCTGCCTGCCGCGTCTGGACCGCGGTAAGTTCGAACTAAGGTACGTCGACTTCAGCTACATTATTCACGTAGCTGAAGTTGCGTACCTTAGTTCGAATTGGGGGGTTAGTGTAGACCAGGCCTTAGTAGCAGAAAACTTTACTAGAGAGTTTGAGGGAGGGAAAATAAATGGCCAGAATTTCACTATCGTATTTCTCCCTTTTGCTTACATTCTGTTAATCTAAACTCAATGTGGAATGTAAATGTGTAGTTAGTCAGTGCAGTGGTTCTCAACCAGGGGTATGTGTACCCCAGGAGTACACAAAGGTCTTTCAGGGGATACATCAGTTCATCTAGATATTTGCCTAGTTTTACAACAGGCTACATAAAATGCACTAGCGAAGTCAGTAAACTAAAATTTCATACAGACAAAATAAGAAAGTAAGCAATTTTTCAGTAATAGTGTGCTGTCACACTTCTTTGTATTTTTATGTCTGATTTTGTAAGCAAGTAGTTTAAGTGAGGTGAAACTTGGGGTATGCAAGACAAATCAGACTCCTGAAAGGGGTGTAGTAGTCTGCAAAGGTTGAAAACTATTGAGTTAGTGTATGGGCTGACAAAGGACTAAAATGCAAGCATGCAGCTGTGTAGCCTTAAAATGGGCTTGAGTACTGAAAGGAAGCAACGGCACATCCCCCTTCCATCTCCTACACGTAAGGGCAGCCAGGGGCCTCTTTCTGTCACTTCAAACATAAGCTTACCTGTTTTCACTTTGAAGATGCTGCAGAGCCTATCCTACTTTCTATCAGGATGCTGATTGTCACATTCAGTTGGCCTATGATGGCTGCCTCCATCCCTCACTTGTTAAATTTTGAAACAAGAGCCTTCATGTTTTCTCCCATGCTGCCCCTCATGCTTGGGAGGAGCTCCTTGTAAACATCCACAAACATGATTATCCTCCTTCAAAACCCTTCTTAATACTCTCCTTTTTCTGTGATTCCTACAAAAAACTTGACAACTCTTAGGCTGCTGATGTGCTGAGACCAGTGCCAATCACACAAACCAGCATTCTCATTGTTTCCTTGTATACTGCCTGTCACAGCTTCCAGCTGATTGCCCCTCTGTGACCATTCACTAGACTGCTATGAGGGAACCTAACGACTGGGTCTCTGGGTATTTTAAAGCTTCCGGAGCCTGAGAACATATCTACACTTACGCAGTGGCACTGGTATAGCGCTTCAGTGAAGATGCTACCTATTCTGACTGGAAGGGTTGTCCTATCAGCGTAGATAATCTACCTCCCTGAAAGGCAGTAGCTAGGTCAACCGGAGAATTCTCCCATCAACCTATCACTGTCTACACCAGGGGTTAGGTTGGTTTAACTGCATTGCCCAGGGTAGTGGATTTTTCACACCCCTGCACGACGTAGTTATACCGACCTAATTTCTTAGTGTAGACCAGCCCTGAATGAAGCCTAACTACTGCCTTATTCATGGGATCCCTGGACACACTTTAAGCACACACTCTTCTCTGTCATCTCCTCCTGAAAGCTAGAACCTACTATCCAGTTGCCTAGCCCATCAGCTCAGTGCTCACCCTTCAGATTTCCCCCGGAGCTTAAATACCCCCTCTCCCAGAACTCTACTTAAAGTTGTGAGCTTTCTGGATTATCTCTTCAAGGGATGAAGTGGTAGGTGTAGACAATTAACACATACAGACCCTTTGCAAATATTCTGACAGCATTGTTCTTTGCTTTAATCACGTAAGGCACAAGAGAGTATGGATCCTCTAGAACACAACATCCTAACTGCAGTGCCCATCACTAGCTCACCTTTCCCTTGGAAATCCCTGGAAATCACCTATGTTCAGGAAGGTAGGCAGCACAATGTGGTCCTGGTCCATAATTAGGGCTCCTAGGCACTACAGTTGTCCTAATAAATCAGCATTCTGCAGAGTAGAACAAAGCTGTGCTTGAGTAATGACAGATACATGGAATGCTTTCCTATCTCCACAGGTGTTTGGCACTCTGCATTATATCACCATCATTCATAGGCTTTACGGTCAAAAGGGATTATCATGACCATCTATTCAATTCAGTATTTACATTGATTAGTTAATGGATAAGCTTGAGGAGGCAGTTGTCAGTGGCCTTGAGCTGAACAACATTCTGCTTCAAGATCTTGAATACATTGACATTGTCTTGTTGGCTCAGCTTGGAAAATTGCACTCAGTGATGGCTGATGTGTTTGAGCAAGAAGCAGTGCACATTGGTTTGATTAGTTTTATCTGGACTAACTCCTTGGCCATTGCCATCAATCTGCTTGCAGCTCCAGATTACAACGGTCCCTGTATTACTGTGTCTGGATGGGATGTTGAGCAGATGTCAACTGTCAAATATTTGGGAAGCACTGTAAAAGGTTCTGGAGGATACTCAAAAGATGTGGACACTTGTGTTGCAGCAGCGACTGCTGCTACACTTTTTTTGAGCCCTTTGACCTCTGTGAGGATGTTGTGACATGAAGCTCTCCACAAAACTGTGGCTCTGTAGAACCACAGTTGTACCAAACCTGTTGTTTGGAAGTGAAATGTGGGTGCTGAGAGAGGCTGAAACACCAGGATTGATGTTTTCAATTCCCATCTTCATCAGCTGCTCCTTATGAAGTGGCAGGATGAGATCAGAAATTAGGATATTTAAAGCTCAACCCAGCAGCTGTCTCCATCAGCACCAGTTCAGTTTTGCTGGCGTTCTTGGCATGGACATATTGAAGACCAGCAAATTCTGAACAGTGTTTACCAAGGAATGCCGCTACGCAGTCAGCAATTACGAGGGTGCCGAAAGCTTCAGAGGCACAATATGATTGCCAGTGATGGATCTGATGTGACTATCCAGACAGACTACCTTAAGGACCTACCCAGAAATTTGATCCAGGTGGCACTTGATTTGCAAGGAGGCCACATCCATTTGGAATTTGTCGTCATGACCATGATTCAATACAGTAAGAACCTGTCTAGACAGGGGAAGTAGGAAGTTCTTGGTTTGGAACGGAATATTTTTGTGATTGAAGTTGACTCATTTTGGTGTCTTAATTATTCTAGCACACTTGCTCCATGTTGTTTGAGTATAGGTTTAGAAGTTGAAGAATCTAAATTCAGTTCTTGCTTCTGACAGACTTCCTTGGTGATTTTGGCAAACTTCTCACTTTATAAAAATGAGACACGTGTATCATAGAGGGGTATTACAAGTTTTAATCAAAACTTGTAAAGTGTGGAGGTCCTTGATAGAGAATTCGTTTTATGATTACATATTGGTGATGGTAAACGTGCTTTCCCACTCCTTAACTTGTTGTGTAAAAAGCAAAAGAGGGTCCTGTGGCACCTTTGAGACTAACAGTTAGTCTCAAAGGTGCCACAGGACCCTCTGTTGCTTTTTACAGATTCAGATTAACACGGCTACCCCTGATACTTGTTGTGTAAACTATTTCTCCTTGGCCACTGTGTAGACATGAATGGCATCAAATGTGTGTTTATGTAAACTATTTTAACATAGAATATATTATGCACACTTCAAATAAGTTTCCTGAACTTTTTGTTTCATTACGTAAAGTTAATTATAAATGTCACAAGTTGTGATGGGAAGAGAAGGAATCATTCATGCCACCAGTATTCAAGGTTACTGCTCACTTCACAAGTGACAATGTACATAAAATGAGTTATTTGTAAGACATTAAATGTTTTATGGAAAGGTAAGTATGTCCAAGTGGATGGAAGAGGAGAATAGGTGCCAGATTTTTTCTGCTCTTGGCTCTTTTACTGACTTACTGTGGTTTTTGGAGCAAGTCACTGAACTCTCCACTTCTGTATCACCATCTAAGGGTAGGTGGGTTGGGAGGGGAGAGATGACACCCTTTTCTGTGAGCTCTATAGATGAAAAGTAACTATAACACATCATATATCTTAGTTTATTTCACATCTACAAGTCTTTCTATATTGTGTATAGCATATTAATACTAGCTAAGACCCAACATTTGTTCAACAGACATACCTAAATTATTAGCATCAGTCCATCTTCTGAGCATGCTTTAGAAACATGCAATAACTTAATACTTTTACCACATGTATTTAGTTTTGGAAGCTGCCAAGAATGGTGAAGAAAAATCACTTGTTTAGTTGTTTGTACAGTATTTTAGATTAGCTAAATTCCGTAGAGGCGTCATTTACTTCATATCGTTTCAGTAGCTTCAGTGTTTCTGCTTTCTTGACACACTTCAGTTTGCAAGTAGAATAATAGGTAAATTTCTGTCAGTGTTACATGTTTTGTCTCTCTTTTTGTAGATAGCTGTTCAAGTACTTCTGTAACATTGTGTGGTACTAAAAGTTTCCAATAAATCTTCAGTTTACAGAAAGCATAAGTCAATTTAACTGATGAAATGAGGTCCTTTCCTAAACCCCTTCCACTAATATAGCTTTACTTGCTGAAATAACTAACACTTCCTAAAGTTGACATCAGTGATTTTGGAGGGGAGGGGGAATGGAAAGGCTGACATTGTTACAAACCAAAAAGTGACATGCTTTGACATCTTTGATTTTACAGAAAACCTTCTGTGTGAGATTTTCACTTCTTGAGTGTTAGCTCCTTAGACTGGCAGATCCCACTTACTTCTAAGGCTTTTTGGCAGAGGAGGGTAGACCATGAGCCAGGCTATTGCAGGCCACATCCTCCCAAGCAAAATTCTGTCCTCTGAATGTTCTACTTAGTTCCTCCTTGACTGTTTGAAGGAGGCTGGAAAAATTTTGCATGTCAGTTGTTGAGATTCAGGGGAACTTAAGCTACAATAGCTCATCTTGACACTACCTTCCAATCCAGTTATACTATGTGTACATTTCTATAGTGTTCTGACTGCTGATTTCTAGAGTGCTAATGGCTTTTATGCCCAGCATTGACCTCTGTCCTTGTCTCTTGATTTTTCTTTGCATCTTAATTCTAAGATGTTTATCTCACTACCGTGTTTTGCTTTATAACCCAGTAGTACACCTCTACCTCGCTATAATGTCCTCGGGAGCCAAAAAATCTTACCTCGTTATAGCGAACGTGCTTTGATCTGCTGGAGTGCGCAGCCCCACCTCCCCCCCCCCCCCCCCCCCCCCCCGGAGCACTGCTTTACCTTGTTATATCAGGTTGCGTTATATCCGGGTAGAGGTGTATGTGTGAATAGTTCATGTTCATTCCTGTGTGCATTATTTGGCACTTCTCAGGCTATGTCTACGCTGCACTTTCGTCAGTAAAACTTTTGTCGCTCAGGTGTGAAAAAACACTTCCCTGACAGACACAAGTTTTACTGACAAGAAGTGCTGTTGTGGAAAGGACTTTTTTGGCAGGAGACAGTCTCCCACCAACAAAGCTACCACTCCTCATTGGGGGAGCGGGGGTATTTTGTCAGCAGGAAAGCTCTCTCCTGCTGACAAAAAGCCGCTATATTGCATGCCTTATAGCGGCAAGACTTAAGCAGCATGGCTGTGCTGCTGTAAGCTGCACAGTGTAGCCTCAATACAGAACTCAGTCTTTCATCATGCTACGTCTTTGGCTACCGTGGCCTGGTCCCTGACTCTCTGAATTCCTCAGTCTTTACATTTGAGGGTAAATCATGTCACGCTGATTGTATCCAGTTCCTGATCTGAAAGAGGCAGAGAACAGTGATGTAGCGAAGTTTTTTAATGTAGTCCTAATATGGAACCTTGGGGGTACTCCACTGATAAATTTTCAGCATAGTAACATCTTAACATTTATTCCAACTTGTTCTTGCCTCTTAGCCAGTTTCTAGTCCATTGCAGTATTTTCCCTTTTTCGGGGGAGGAAGTCCCAAGAGCTCCTGCTTTGTGGTCTGGGAGAATGCTGGAGGTTGGGTACACATCCTTTACTCCCTTTTAGATTGTAATGCTCATTATGAGTGTTCCACAACTCCTGTAATATACAGATGATAATACTTGGTGATAACTGCCATTGGTGAGCTGCACTGAGAGAAGCTTTTGTCTCAATAAATACAAGTGTTGTGGAAATCTGTTTTCACCAAATCAGAAAAATATCAGTCTACACGCTTCTCTAAACAAACCTATATTCATGTAGTGTTTTCCAAGCAGCAGCTTAAATATGGTTAATAACGTTCCAGAAAAGCTCTTCTAGAGCATATCTTTAAGAGCAAGTAATCCAAAAAGTGACTTTTTTTTCTCACAAGCTGTTATGTTGAACAACCCTGCATTATACAGCTAACTTGGCGGCGGTGGTAGTTCACCAAATGTTGAATGTGATGAGCGTCACTGAATTCTATAATACCTTGTTTTGATCGACTTTGCCAGTCAGGCAAAAAATACGTTTTAATCTTATTGCTAACATATGTTATTGAGCAACTGTAGTGTAAACTTCATACTTGTATCTACTTCATGGGTTTGGATTTAATATAAACTGCCTACTTAGTAATTGGAATTTAATAAACTAGCTATAATTTGCAAGCTTAATGGATGCTTTCTGCTAATCTGACCTGTTAGTTCTCAGAGCAATTGAATAAGGATCTCAAATGCTTGGTGGAAAGGGATGAATTAGTTCTAAATTATTGTCTGAGACTGCAGAATTGCGTATTAGTATTCCCTTGAGGCATTATGAAGATGGTGGGTAAAATATGACTCTCGTGAAGTAATTGGTAGATGCTAAATCAGTAGTATCGTTTGGGGAAGAATAACAGTGTTTAATTCCACCACCATTTCTGCCCTTTAGCCATTACATTTGCCAATTACTCATTTTAAATATTGCAATGAAGCATGCAAATTATTTCAGAAATAATTGAAAACTCGGTCTCTGATGTGTTGAAGGATGAAATAAAGCCACCTATGATCCAGCTGCTTTGGGTGTAGTTCACAGAGAAGTCTGATGTTCATCACTGGAATGCCGTGCTGCTGTCATGTTGCTGGGGATGATGGCATGATGAGCCAATAGCTTGGGTCTCTTTGGGGGTGGAGGGACTTCTCCAGAGTGGATTATATATGGGGCATCTGTGTGTTGAGTGACTGGCCATAGATTCTGCGCTACGGTCCCTAGTTTCTGCAGCCTCCAAAACAGCAGTGTCAGCTCATGTGATGTGTGGAAAGATGAATTGTTTCAGGGGTCTTGAGTTTGGGGAACGTATGGTGTTAGTCCCGTGCAGCTAGCAGTAAAACACACAAGGTGCTGCACCCAATACAAGGTAAGAATATTGGAAAGGATAGTGGATCAGACCAATGGTCCATATAGCCCAATTTCCAGTCTTCCAACAGTGGGCAATGCCAGATGCTTCAGAGGGAATAAACCGAACTGGACAATTGAGTGATCCATCCTCTGTTGTTCAGTCGCATCTTGCAGTCAGAGGCTTAGGGAAACTCAGAGCATGGGGTTGCATCCCTGACCATTTTGGCTAATAGTTATTGTTGGACCTATCCTCCATTAACTTATCTAATACCCAGTTATTCTTTTGGCCTTCACAACATCCCTTAGCAGTGAGGTCCACAGATTGACTGTATTGTGTGAAGAAGTACTTCCTTATGATGTTTTTAAACCTGCTGCCTATTAATTTCATTGGATGACTTCTGGTTCTTGTATTGTGAATGGGTAAATAACACTTCCTTATTCACTTTCTCTACACCATTCATGATTTTCTAGACCTCTATCATATTCCCCCTTAGGTGTCTCCTGTCCAGGCTGAATATAGCCCCAGTCTTTTTAATCTCTCCTCATATGTAAACTGTACCAAACCCTTAATATTTGTTGCCCTTCTGTGTATCGTTTCCCATTCTTTTTTGAGATGGGGTAACCAGAACTACATGCAGTATTCAAGTTGTGGGCGTATTTCAAATCACTATAACCATCTTAGTCAGGTGGTCGGTAACATATTCTTACTGTTGTGCTCTTATTATTCAAGCATGACATTTCTGTTTGATTTGATTCATTTGAGATTTTTTACTATATTTGACTCTGCTTTCTTTCACATATACAGCAGGTAATAATTTTGGACATTTTAAAGATTGATTAATCACTGGACTGGAAGTTTGTGGTTGTCTAGGGGCTAGTGACAGGAAAATTATGAGCAAAATGTACTGGAAGCAAAAATTTGGACAGAAAACTGAATGAAAATTGGGAGTTTTTAAAGTTTAGTACATGTCCAAAATGCCACAATCAAGAGAGAAGACAACTTGACTTAAAAGTCCATCTGGGTTCAGTGGTAAAATGAAGGAAGCAAATAGAAATAAAAAAGCAATACATAACAAATGGAAACAGAATAAGTAACTACTGATTTATATCTTACTGTGAAGTGCAGAAAATTGACAAGAGTTCAATAAATAATTCTGTTCTATATTTGGAAAGAATCAGGATGATATCAAGAGGATGAAGTAGTATCCAGTCTATTAGTAACAAAGCAGGATGTTTAGACATCTACTAGGGATAAACATTTTAAAATCGGCAGGCTTCAA
Organism: Malaclemys terrapin pileata; assembly: GCF_027887155.1. NCBI lineage: Eukaryota > Metazoa > Chordata > Testudines > Emydidae > Malaclemys > Malaclemys terrapin. The sequence continues at coordinate 177,415,885 of NC_071507.1, read as the reverse complement.
TAACATGCACCTACAAGACCTAAAGGAGTTGGCTGAGGGGAATTAACAGCTCTTACTTTTTAATAAATCTTGAATACCAGGGAAGTTCTGGAAGAGTGCTAACATTGTACTAATATTAAGAGGTTAAGCCAGGTCACCTAGGAAGTATAAACTGGTTAACATGACATCAGTCCTGGGCAAAATAATGGGAAAGCTGGAATTATATTCCTATTCTCTTAGTTTTATGGAAAATTGATTTTGTCAAACCTGCTTTCATTCTTTGGAATTACAAGTTTGGTTGATTAGGCAATTGTGTAAATGTAATAAACTTAGGTTTATTTTTTAGGAGTTTTACTTGGTAAAGCATAACATTCTGATTTTAAAAATTAGCACTATACAATGTCAACAGAGCACATCTTAAATGAATTAAGAGCTGGTAACTGACAATATTTAAAAAATAGTCAGTAGGGAAATCATCAAATCAGATCTGTTTCCAGTCAGGTTCGACAGTGCTAATCAAAATTTTCATTAGTGATCGGGAAGTAAATATAAAATCACGGCTAATCAAATCTGAGGCTGGCATGCAGATTTGAGTAGTAAGTGACAGGGCAAACAGAGAACTGGATCACTTGGTAAACTGGGCTCATACAAATTAAATGTTTTAATACAGCCAAATGTATTGGACAAGCAGCTCAACATGAACTACCAATGCAATGCAGTGGAGAAAAGGGCTAATAGGGCCCTTGGATGTGTAAACGGGAGTAGTTAATAGGACTAGGGAGATGATTTTTACTTCTGTCTATGGGACTAGAGAGGCAGATATTGGAATACTATGTACAGTTCTAGTGTCCACTTTAATAGAAAAAAAATATTTTGGCAGCAGAAACCCAGAAAAATGGTTTTTGAGGGCTGGAGAAAATGCCTTGCAGTGGACTTAAGAAATTCAGTCTCTTCAGTTTATCAAAAAGATTTGAGGTGGCTTGATTATAGTGTACCTGCGGAGTGGGCAGGAGATGGGGTATGGGAACTAGAGAGATCTTTAGTCTACCAGGGAAAGGTATAACAAGAACTAATGGCCGGAAGTTGAAGCCAGACCTAATGTGTCCATTGCTTTTAATTTTGAATTTCACAATGAGGGTGATTAGCCATTGGAATAGTGGTGGGTTCTCCATCTCTTAGTCTTCAGATCAAGACTGGATGCCTTTCTGGAAGATATGCTTTAGCCAACCACATGCTGTGTTCAGAATGGGATAGCTGGATGAAATTTAGTGACGTCTCATGTACAAGAGGTCAGACCTTCTTGGTACCTTCTGGCCTTAAATTATATGAATCAATACATTCATCTACAGATAAAGGGTGCATGATGCACATGTACACTTGAACGTTTGGCCTGTAAATTGCCCCACTGTTTCAGTTAATTCCCTTTTGAGATTGCTGGGGTGGTCCATGTGTCTGAGCTGCTTCAGGTTCATACAGCCTTCTCCAGGCTCAGACATATGTTCATATTTTTAAGGTTATATTTATACCAATGAGGCCTAGAAACTATGTTCTGTGGAATGCAAGCTTTCATTTGAATCTGGATATCATGCTTGCTGGATAGCTACAACAAATTGGCAGACAAGTTTATACTCCACACCTAAATGTTCAGTCATAATTAACTAATGAATATCACTTAAGAAAACAAAAAAAATCCTGCTCACAGGTCTTGGCCATAAAGTGGAAAATAAAATTCCCTCTTTTTAAAGAGGCTTGAATTTCTGATGCATTGTGTTGTTTTTTCCCCAGTGAAATGGACTGGTTTCAGACTAATCTTCAGTTAAAATTATTTTCTTTTGGAATACATGGATTCTTCCTTAGTGCGTAAGCATATATTCAGGCCTGCTTTTTGCTATTAGATTTTGCCCTTTTCTAACTTTACTATCACTCTTTTTCTTTCCACAACGTTTTAGACAGCTCACCGAACTGGAGCCTTTAAAATGTTCTAGGCTTTTTAGTGTTTGTTACTATGCAAATAGTCTAATTCATTAAGTGAATATTCATTTGTCTAAAAGACATTGTTAAAGAATTTCTAAATACTTAACAGATTTTACTCTTACTTTGAGCTTCTTAGCATATGCGCAAAGTGCCTGAGGTGGTATGTGACCAGGATTACTTTATCTAAACCAGTATTTTGAGGATCTTCCATTGCAGTGCATGCAACATGCTAATGTCTCCTATTCCTGCTTTAGGAGCTGCTGGACAAATTTTTAATAGCTAATGCAACTAATCCAGAGAGCAAGGTATTCTACCTGAAGATGAAGGGAGACTACTTCCGATACCTTGCTGAAGTTGCATGTGGAGATGACAGAAAACGTAAGCATACTGTGTTCAACCATGCTCAAATAGTTAACGCTTACTTCTGTTTTGAGGTGGTGGGGAGAGAAAAGAGGAGCTAGAATGCACTGCATGTGTCACTAACTTTCATAACTCATATGCCACTCAATAAAATGGAGAGGGACTGCGTTTAGATCTGATCTCTCAATGCCAATTTTCAAAGTTTAGATTGACTTTTATTAGACCTCAAGTGTTCTGCACTGAAAGATTTCATTATATGGTGGAATGGAATTCAGTGTAGTATAGTCCCTTCCCCCACCTCCTCCCATGTGAATGACTATTGAAGAAACACACTTATTTGAAACTTCAAAAATACTCTTTAGGTGAAAGGTGTCCTAATGTCTTAAGAGATACTTAAAACTATACAATACTATACTATAAAAAAAATTGTATTTTTTTCCCCCAAGGTAAGTAGGCTAGAGGTATTGGGGAAAGAGGAAGAGGTCTACAACTTTCTGTCTGCATTGACCCTATCAACCCATAGTTTTAATTGGGCAAAACTTAACTGTCAAGCCATGACTCCTTGAGTCAGATGCAGCATTGTGTACACTAGGAATTTACTTGTCTCAGGGGTGTAAAAATCCTTCTGTCAATGTAGTTACTCCCTCTCGGGTAGGTGGATTACCTATGCCAACGGGAGAATCTGCATAGGTAGTGTCTACGCTGAAGTGCTACAGCGGCGTAGCTGTGCTGCTTGTAGTGCTTTAAATGTACACACATCCTAAATGAGATGACAAATGTAAATTAAATTACTACCTAGATGGACAAAGTGATACTAAAGTAATAGTAATCCGGTACCCTATCAAGAGAGAACACTTATGGTGAGTTCCAGTCTTAAGCTGTCTGATGCTGGTAGAGCTAGTACACTCCTTTTGTGATTCTAGTCTGTTTACTTCTGCTGATCCTGAAGGACTATAGTCCCTCAGAAACCTCAGCAGCCATTAGGACTTTCTGCAGCGGTGGAAAGAAACAGCCTATCGCTTGATACGGGCATTCAGACACTGTTAGCAGTCAACAACTGTTCTGTGGACTATAGAAAATTGTTCACCATAACAGTTAAACTAGATGTTCAGAGGACACGTTGGAATGAGTAAGAGAACTATCCTGTAAGGTACCCAGATGTCACAGCAAGGGCAATATAAAACTTGGGCAGGTATTCAGAATTAGTGATAACTCCACACAGCTCAAGGTAGTCCTGGAGTTCTGCCATGATAGAGAAGGGAGTTTGCCAGTCCCTGAGGAGCTGAGCTGTCAGCTGGCCATAGAACAGAATGGGTTGCTGATAGTGTCAACCAGTTGTAAATGAATCCATTAAAACCAGATGTGAGGGAGGGGCATGGAGCTGATTTTCACTTACACAAAGGCCTTATTAACACTTTTTCTGGCAGTGTAAAGGAACCTCAAAATGGGTGCAAATGTAAAATGGTGTAAAGAGGCCTTGATGTAAATGGGAACTGAATCTAAAACTCTTAAAGCCCTTGGCCCTAACAGGACTGTTGCAGAAAGTCAAAGCCAGTACCATAGCATCAAGGGAAAAGCTTTATATAAGGCTATCATTGAATGTAATCAAGCTGTCAACGCTATCTTTGTTCAGCTTCCATGATAGTCTTACCTCCATTTTAATCTCCAATACCCAATATAACTCTAAGGGCTTGTCTAAGCACAGAAGTTGCACTAATTTAAACTTGGGTTTTAAAACCCATTTTTTGTAAACGGATGCAAATCCCTGTGTGGATACTTCTATAGGCAGGGCCACCAGCCCCGCCTGTGGTTTTAACATTCCTTGACATTTTCCATAATAAGACCCTGTTTTCAGTGGCTTATAACTTTGTCAAACCATTTGGGTTAATGTTTTCTGGCAGGTGTTTGCCTCAGGCTAAATTTGTTTAGAAATTTTCAGCCAAAATGGTTCAGTAGTTTCCAAAAACAGAGAAATGCTTTGCCCATGCAACAAAATTCTAATGGACTTTTCTTTGAAAAGCTTTGGAGCACAGATTTGAAATTTGGCAGGAGGTGGCCTTTGTGTCAGGGATGTGCCTTTTCCATCCCAGTGAATATCTACCCAAATTTGGCTATGTTATAAGCCTTTGAAGAATTGTACTTCCCCCATGTCCAATAGGTACTGCCTAATTTTTAACAGCTAACTTCCCTGAAGGTTCCATCTGCACTGAGTATGCTGCAGCCCAGGGCTAAGCAGGACTTTACCTGTTACCGCTGCTCTGGGCTGCTGCAAGCCAGCCTGGATTCACGCACCTCAAATGAGAGCATTGAGACTGTCTCTCCTGTTCCCTCAATGATCCCCCTGATGGGCCCAGGCAGCATGGAAGAGGAATCTGCCTGACTGTAATGCAGATGAGACAAAAACCAGACCTTGAGAGGAAGTAGATTGGGATGAGGAAACTGGGGCTAGAGATTGGCAGGAGTTGGGGAGGGGGAATGGGACACAAAACAAAGTTACAGACTGAGAGCCAGAGTGGGACACCTGGAGTGGGGGAGAGATCAGAATCCTGAAGAATGGAGACTGGGACTGGCTAAGTGAAGAGATTGGGACTGGGATAAGGAGCCAGTGTGGGAAAGAGATGGGACAGGATGGAGGAAGGGTATGTGGAAAAAGGAGTTAAGCTTAGTCGGCGGGAGAAAGGGGGAGGGGGGAATTAAGGTACACAGTCTTCCAAATTCTTGAGGGGGGACACACACTATGAGCTATTCCATTAGCTCAAGTGGCAGACGTGCATGGTGTATCTACAAAAAGAACAGGAGTACTTGTGGCACCTTAGAGACTAACAAATTTGTTAGTCTCTAAGGTGCCACAAGTACTCCTGTTCTTCTTTTTGCGGATACAGACTAACACGGCTGTTACTCTGAAACCTGTCATGGTGTATCTAATGGTTCCTGCTAATCTATGTGGGTGTCAATATGATGCCACAGGATGGAATTTGTTTTTAGTTTGTATTTTAAAAACCTAGGAAATTAAACACACATTGTTTAAAATACAGTTTTCAAGATTACAAAGTCAAGAACTCGGAAGTTAAATGGCAGAATTCAGGTTGCCTGTACATGTGCACTATAGAATCATAGAATGGTGGTAAGGACCTCAAGTGGTCATCAAATCCATCCCCCTTCACTGAGGTAGGACCAAATAAACCTAGACCATCCCTAATAGCGGTTTGTCCAACCTGTTCTTAAAAAGCTCCAATGGAAGCCTATTCCAGAACTTAACTATCCTTAGAGTTTGGTTTCTCCCCCCACCAATATCCTGCCTAAATTTCCTATCCTGCAGGTTAAGTGTATTACTTCTTGTCCAACCTTCAGTGGACATGGAGAACAATTGATCACTGTCCTCTTTAGAAGAGCCTTTAACATACATTTGAAGACTTATCAGGTCCCCTCTGTCGTCTTTTCTTAAGACTAAACATGCCCAGTTTTTAATCTTTCTTTATAGCTCAGGTTTTCTAAATGTTGTATCACTTTTTGTTGCTCTCCTCAACTCTCTCCAGTTTGTCCACATCTTTCCTAAAGTGTGGTGCCCAGAATTGGAGACAGTACTCCAGCTGAGGCCTCACCAGTGCCCAGTACAGCAAGACAACTACCTTCCATGTCTTACATATAACATTCCTCTTAATATCCCTCAGAATATTAGCCTTTTTTGCAGCTGCATCTTTGTTGACTCTCATTCAGTTTGTGTTCCACTATAGTCCCCAGATCCTTCAGCAGTACAACTGCATAGTCAGTTATTCCCCAATTTGTGTGTGTGGTTTTTTTGTTTTGTTTCCTAAATGAAGTACTTTGCGTTGGTCTTTATTGACTTTCATCTTGGGGGTTTTTTAGACCAATTTTCCAGTTTGTCAAGGTCAGTTTGAATGCTAATCCTGTTCTGTAAAGTTCTTGTAACCCTTCCCTGCTTAGTTCATCCACAGATTTTATTGGCATACTCTCTACTTCATTATCTAATTTGTTGATGAAAATATTGAATAGTACCAGACCCCGTGCAGGATCTCAATAGATATGCCCCTCCCAGTTTGACAACTACTCAGAATTTAGGCCATAGAAGGATCATCATAATCATGTAGTCCAGTTGTTCTTAACCTTTACTGCAGCCTGCACCCCTTTGGTTCTCAAAATATGTTCTCGCACCCCTTATCAAAAATCGTTGAAGTAGATCAGTTCTTTAAACCTAGATATATTTTTTTTTTATATTATAGTAATCATTCATAAATACGTAGGTTTGATGAAACAGAGTAGTTGTACTTACGTGCCTGTGCTTAATTTGTGTTTTCAGTGATTTACCTTCTAAAAAAATCTGGCATGTCTCGCACCCCCAGGAGGTGTGTGTACCCCACTGACCTAGTCTGACCACCTTCCCATCGCAGGCCACAGAACCTCACCTGCCCACTCTTGCAGTAGGCCCATAACCTCTTGCTAAGTTAATGAAGTTCTCACATCTTGATTTAAAGACTTTCAAGCCAGAGAATTCACATTTACTTGAATTCAAATCAGTAAGTGACCCATGCCCGATGGTCCAAGGGAAGGTGTACTCTTTCAGTATGGCCTTTCAACCAGTTACGTATCCACCTTATAGCAAATTTATCTAGACCACATTTCCTAGTTTGCTTATGAGCATGTCATGTGGGACTGTCAAAAGCCTCATTAAAAATCAAGATATATCAGATCTCCCCCACATCCCCAACATTCACTAGGCAAGTAACCCTATCAAAAAAGAACATTACATTGGTTTGGCATGATTTGTTCTTGACATACCCATGCTGGCTATTTCTTATTACCCTGTTATCCTCTAGGAGGTGCTTACAAATTGTCTAATAAATTGTACCAGTATGACAGTCCGTATTTACATGATCACATATTATTTTTGCCATAGGACCTCTGCCTCATTCAGTGCATAGAATGAACTGTGCTCATTTAATGAGAAGTTGTTCCTAGTTTTCTCCTTGTTGCTCAGTGCATGGCCCCCTCTCTTCACTGCTCATTATTCAAGTCCTTCTATGAAGACAATTATTTCCTCATGAGCTTTTCTATGGCAATTATCACGACAGTATTTAGTAGAGTGCTTTACAAGTATTACTGAATTTATTTTCACAGCACGCCTGTGAGATGGGAGGAGTTGGGGGAGTATTATCCCCATTTTAGAGATGGGGAACAGTCGCAATAATATGGTCAAAAGTATTTACTCATTTTGTTGCCCAGTTAGATACGCCTAATACCCAATTGAGTTCTTAGTATTATATCACACTTCATATGTTGAAAGCACAGCTCCCACTGATGTGCGTGCTCAGCAGTTTTGCAGATCTCAGTTTGGACACCCAGAAAATGAGGAACACCCAATTAGTGACTACCTGTGAAAAGATTGATTTAAGTGACCTATGTACCATCATAGAAGCTCTGTGGCAGGGATAGAATCCAGATTTCCAGGGCAGTATTAAATAGCCTTGACCATGAAAACATTTTTTTGTTTTTGTTTTTTATCATTTGCCTCACTTATTACATACACCTTCCTGCTTCTGCAACAAACAAAGCAGGAGTGCTATAGACACCAACCTCCTTTACTACATAACCCTGATGCATCCCCAGAGCAGCTCCACTCCACTGGAGTCCTGTGGAAAAATTGTATGTGATCATGTAATTAAAGATTCATACACATAAGAGGGCTAAATAAAGGTTACATGGGCAACCTTAGTTCTGGGATTTCCGGAGTCCTTCACTTTGCAATTTTAATCTTAACATGTTTTTTTGTGTGTAATATCTGTTTAGTTTGAGCCTATAAATGTCAGTATACAGTTGCCCCAGTTTAAAAGTCACACCCTTAGTTCAGCCAATGCAACTGTTTCTTTCAGCCTAAATAATGAGGCTAAGCATTTCTCTAAGAAGGTATTTTAAGCTAGCGCGGAGGGACTCAGCTTGCACTTTTCTCTATATCATCCCCCTTTTTATGTTGAAATGTTCCTGTTTCTCAACAGAAACAATAGAAAATTCACAAGCAGCTTATCAGGAGGCATTTGACATCAGCAAGAAAGAGATGCAACCTACACATCCAATTCGTTTGGGCCTAGCTCTTAACTTTTCTGTATTTTACTATGAGATCCTCAACAACCCTGAGCTTGCCTGCACGCTGGCTAAGACAGTAAGTTGCTCTATCTTTTTTTGGCAGGAGGGTAATTCTAATTAATGGAAGCTAATCTGAATAATGTGAATTGATCAGTCTGTCTTGTACAATAAAATCCTATTTCATTTAATGTATTTGATTTGCAGGTGCCTACTGTCAACTGACTTAAAGGGACACTGTCAACTTTAAAATTCTTTCAGTAACAAATATTGTAACCTAAACATACAAGATTTGTGCTGTTTTAAGCTTTTTTTACCAACTCAGGCAATGCAAATCAATGAAATTCTTTTCACTTTCTTCAATGCTGCATGCTTGTTTATTAAAGCTGTCTTCATGGAAAAAGGTTAAACTTAATTTTGAATTGTCCCTTTAATATCTACCCCTAGTAACACTAATAAGAATATTCATAATCAGTACCTCAATGTAAATATGAAAAACAACTTAATTATTCTAGGCTTTTGATGAGGCTATCGCAGAACTTGATACGCTGAACGAAGACTCATACAAAGACAGTACTCTCATCATGCAGTTGCTTAGAGACAACCTAACAGTAAGTTTCCCTTTTGTGCTAATTGGTCCAATAGTTGTAATTGTATAATGGCTATACTTAGACCTCATTTGTGTGATAAAACCAAAACATGGTCTTTATCTAGCACTGAGCATCCTGATATTTAGGCCTATTATGTGCTGTATTGAAGAGTTACTCTCATAAGTAGGTTGATGTCTAATTTAAACTTTAGTGTGAAAAATTAATTGCATTAAACTAATCTGTGGCAGATTCAAACTTGGTTTGGACTAAAATAATAGCATGAGTTAGTCAGTTTCCATATAGCTAAATACAACTTCACTTTCATCATAAGACCAACAGGCTCATTTGACTTAGCAGATAGTACTATAAATCTGGTGGAAAAAATGATGATGATCCAGTCATTAAGACGAGAATGAAAAAAGTTAACTGTCTTAAAAGTATTACTGGTTCCAGCAATATTCCCCCATACTTAAATGGGGAATACGGCTGGAACTTTTAGTACTTCTAAAACTGGAATGAACTTTTAAGATGCACCAACTGTATACTATGCTAACAGTCTAAGGGAGAGCTAGCTACATACTCCAGCAATATTCCTCACTGTAGTTTTCCATAACAATAGGAATTGTGACCTTGACTTGTGAGGTGAAAGTGCAACCAGAGAGGGATATCTTGGCATTCCAGAGAACAGACTTGTGTATTTCTTAAGTGCCAATAGTATAATTGGGTACAATATATTAAACAGATCTGTCTTTGTTTAGCATTATGTCCACTTGGGCTAGTTAAATATTAAACAATTATGTATATGGCTGTACCCTATAGATGAGAAGGTGCTCACCATAAGCCATTGGAAGCTCTGCAAATTAAAGCAACAGAGCTTTACACCTCCAAACTATAGCACTTAACAAATGTAGAACTCCTCCCATCTAGTCCTTGACTTTAGTAATAGGACAGTTGGTGCTAACATGGAGGGTAGATGAGAAAGTTTTCATGCTGATGTGGCTTTTTTCTTATTTCTAGTTATGGACATCAGACAATGCAGGAGAAGAATGTGATGCTGCAGAAGGTGCAGAAAACTAAACTGCACATGGGGTGTGTCATTCTCTCTTCCCTTCTCAAGAAACCTTTTTACACGTCTCCATTCATTATAGCTCCACTTGGATTTCCTATAGCAAAGAGAACCCATCCATGTGTATGGAAATCAGTTTATAGTCTTTTCACACTGCAGCTTTGGGAAAACTCCATTCCTTGATTTGTGTTTGTCCTGGCCTTCCCTGTGTGCGGTTACTGCTGTAGAAAAGTATTAATAGCTTCATTTCATATAAACATAAGTAATTTCCAAACACTTATGTAGTGGACTAAAGTGTACCTGGTATTTAAAAACAAAAATCTGAACCAGTTCCTGCAAGTTGACTGTGTTTTGTATTCAGTAAAGATATTAAAATGTAGTTAATTGCAACTAAAGAGTGTTCAACATAGCTTTCTAATTCTCCACATTCCCTCTTATTCTGCAGGGTTTCCTTTCAGTAACTTACTTTCTCATGCTACTCTGTATTCTTTTCATGAAGGTTATGGAAGTATTGGGCCAGATGGAAAGTTTGGCATTTTTAGGTTGAGAATTACCAATTGAGTTGCCTTCTGTGTAATATACTGCAGGGGCTACTGTATGTCTGCGTGAAAATGAGGGTGTCTTCTTACTCAGTCTTCAGTTGCTGCTGTTTATAAGTTGATATCCCTTCCCAATAAAAGTCACTTACACTCCTGCCTTTGTAGTTCTGGTATTCACTTTACTATGTACTAGAGACAGCATGGAACTGCTGGAATACAGACAGTGCTTTTTGGCAGACTAAAGTGCATGTCATTTCTTAATACACTGGAATGGGAAAACCAATTCAAGTTCACATGTTCAAGTATAACATTTAGTACTTTTCCATGCAGATTTGTGCACATGTGAGAAGGTGTCAAGTTTGTCCAGTGATTGTTATTTAGAGAGTTGGACCACTATTGTGTGTTGCTAATCATTGATTGTAGTCCCAAAAAAGCCTTGTGAAAATGTTATGCCCTATGTAACAGCAAAGTAACATTAAATAAAATTACATTTTATAAACCACTTACTGTTTTTGTAACAATTCCATGCAGTTACCTTAAGAGCTGAACTATAGCAAATCTTGCTATGAGAAATGTCCTTCTCAAACCTGTAACTCCTACTTAGTCAATTGTTCGGGTGAATTCACTTTGTATTTACATATTAATGGATTGTATGAAAATACCTGAAAGTTAGTTATTCATATGAATAGTTCATAGGGACAGATAATCTTCAAAGTATAACCTGTAGCATGTGTCCTTCTTCTTGAAGCTACTTGTACTGACAGAAATTCTTGTATAAGACAGAAGCTAAGCAGTTAAATACCAAGTACTACTCCTTGCTACTAAGAGTTGAAACAGCCTGATGTGTATTCCATTGCTGCAAATCTGTTATCTCCTGATTCTTCAAGTGGCATCCCTGTGGGTGCTCCACTGTAGGTGTGCTTGCATCCCTGCACTGCTAATCGGGGTGTCAGTTTGGTAGCAGTGTCAGTTAGGCCCTACACATTCACTGCCCCTCCTCATGCTACATCATGAGGCTAACCCCCTTCAGTTTTTCCTCATCCACCCCGGCGAGTGACGCAGCTATTCGCAGTCCATTAAGACTATATTACTTCAATTTGATTTCTATAGTTGTTATAGTTTTTTTATTTTTCTGATATGTAAACTATTCAAAACTGACTTTTTATGAATGGATGCCGGAGTCGCATCATGACCAATTTAAGGCCATTGTCCAGGAGGGGCCAGTTAGTGTGAAGACATTGCTGCAATCTTCCCTCGATGCAGTCGACACGGTGACTAGGTCCACCTCCACGGCAGTGGTGATGTGACAGGCATCTTGGCTCCATCTGTCAAGCTTCCCGAAGGAGGTACAGTCTACAGTTAGACTTCCCTTTTGAGGGCACAAAGCTCTTTGCGGAGAAGATGGATGCCTCTCTTCATACCCTGAAGGACTCTAGGGACACTCTCCAGCTGCTGGACATTGACAAAGACTGTTCAGTTCCCAATCCCAGCGTAGACCCCACACATCTCAATATATGGCTCAACGTAGGAGCCACAGAAAAAAGGCAAATTTCCCAAGAGCAAATCATCTGGCCTACAGTCTTCTTTATCCCAGCCCTCTATGCTCTACGTCCAAATACCAGTTTTGACGGATGAGTTGAGACATGTTAGACCACTTCTCTCTCCCACCCCCTCCAAAAAAAAAATCTGATATAGCTGACCATTGCTTTACACCCATTTGATCACCGATTGGCAGTGTTCCACAGTGCTTGGGAATGTGTAACATCAGACCAATGGGTCCTAGAGATTGTTCAAACTTTGTACTTGATCCATTATACTGTCTTACCCCCTCCACAACACCCTTCCCTGCCCCCCTTCAGGGACCCTTCTCGCGAGAGTTTACTATGACAAAAGGTAGATCGTTTCCTCCAGTTAGGAGCCATAGAACCAGTACCTCAGAATCTACGAGGCAAAGGATTCTGCTGTTATTTCCTAATATCCAAAAGAAAGGGAGTTTGGAGAACCATAGCGGACCTCAGAGCTCTCAACTTTTTCAAGGCTCAAAAGTTCAAGATGGTCACATTATCAACTATCATTCCAGCATTGGAACAGGGAGACTGGTTTTTGGCCCACAACATTCAGGACGCCTACTTTAATATCTGTCCTACCAACTCAGACAATTTCTCAGATTCACTGTGGGACAAGACCACTACCAATACAGGGTGCTCCTCTTTGGGCTATCATTGGCCCCCAAGTGTTTTCCAAGGTTCTCTCAATGGTGGCCAGTCACTTATGATCCCTTGGGAGTGTGATTTTTACCCGTATGTTGACAATCGGCTCCTCAGAGCCTGATCTCTCCAGGAGGCTCAGCAAGTCACCAAAGCTGCAATGCACTTGTTTACAGAACTGGGCCTACAGATCAATACCCAGAAGTCAACCCTTGTCCCAGTGCAACACCTGGAATTCATAGGAGCTGATCTTGACTCATTACAGTCAAGAGTTCTCTTTCCTCAACACAGGTTCTTCTCCTTGGTCACGCTCATAGTCTGTTCAGAGTAGCCCACAAATAGCCAGATTTGGCCTCCAACTCTTGGTGCATATGGAAACGTGCACAGCGGTAAGCCCACATGCCAGGCTTCACATGTGATCCTTTCAGAAGTGGTTTAGCTCAGTTTACGGACCAAGCAGTGACAGACTGGACAAACTTCTGTCACCAACCACAGGATCAAAAATTCCTTAGACTGGTGGAAGGACCCAGCCAAGATTTGGAAAGGAATCCCCTTCTCACAAAAACCACCATCGTTGTGCCTCACCACCGTCACATTTATAGGGTGGGGCACACATCTAGATGGCCTGACAGCATAAGGAAGTGGTAATCCATGGAGATATCCCTTCACATCAATCTCCTTGAGCTAAGAGTGATCAGGAATACCTATGCTCATTTCCTCCTGCTGATCAGAGCCTAACAGACAATATAGCCAGTATATACTACATGAATTATCATGCAGGAGACAGTACTATAAACAAAAGGTTAGAGTTATTTTATTGCTTTCCTCCTGGATCTATTTGGGTCTCTATACTGTATCTCACTTCAGCAGAGAAAACGAAACTTTCAATTTATTTCTTAGGAACTTGGTGAGGTAACTTTTCAACAGCCATATACTACTTTCTTGCAAAATCTTTAACTTCAAGCAAAATGTTTGCTATTCTTTTTAACTCAGTTTAATATTCCATTGCATTCATTTTGCTGGCACGGTGGCTGCCTATTCATTACACAACCAACTGTAGAGAAAACAAGCAGGAAATTTGCCATCTCAGAACCATCCTTTCCTTCAGTGTACAGTTGAAAGCAGCATATGGTGTCTAGAGCAAGCTTTGAATTAAGTGTTTATATTGACTTGTAGAAAGAAACTAAACATCAATTAAGAAAGAAATGGCTGATTGAAACAGCCAAGGGTTCCAGGAGCACACTGAATGAATCTGCTGACTGCAACATAACACTATAATACCATTTCCCCATTTCGGCTAATAATAGCCATAGAAGGATCTAAAATGTTACTTGCAGGGTTCCAGGCCTCACGAAATTCCTCTCCATTACTAAACCAAACCAATTTTAACAGCCTATTTCTGGTAAGGTGGAACATGACCAACTATATATTGATTGACAGTCAATGCTTTTCTACTGGCAAGTTTGCTAATATTTGGTGTTGGTGGAATTGGAACTTCAAGTTCATCAGTCTGCAAATGAAGTCCTAGACTTGCAACTTCAGAAATTACTCCCCCCCCCCCCCCCCCTTGCGAATATAAGCGGTCATGATCGATGAAGGCTGGCACAATAACAGTTCGGGCTGGTGTTCACATGAATAAGATGTCAGTAAGGGGAAGGTACAAGTGCCAGTTTTGGACTTTTGCCAAACTATGTTCTACTGTGGAAACTCTAGTTTGGCAAAGATTGTCCTCCTAGGCTTTCAGTGGCAGAATCTTTAAATTGGTAACTACCAGTGTGCCTCATGTCTAATCTTTGCCAGTTACAGGCAATAGTCATGATTAAGTATTTAAAGTTGAGGTTTCTGTACATGAAAACTTTCAGTTCTGTAAAAGAAAAACACAACCAAATTCAGTTCTACTATAACTTCTGTAATTCCACATAGATCAATGGAGGGATCAATCTGGACCAGCAATTCTGCAAAATATGCTTCTTACAAAAATTGGTATTTGCTGAAAAGTACAAGTTACAGCTTTCAGTCGTCGCGTCTCTTTTTGCTCAGTCAATTCCTTCTTGTTTTTGTTGCTTCCAGGTTGTCGTCTCCTTCCCAACCCTCAAACACTTGTACTTTCGAGTCACAGCTCAACTCAAAAGTTCCTGAAACTTTTGAAGCCCCGGCCTGAAAAACTATAGTCAGCTCATTGCTTCTGTGCGCACCACTGCTGGAGCAGTTGCTGGACCCTTTGGCATTATTATGAATCTGGGGGAAGCAATGAAGACAGCCTGTTGTTGGGTCGTATTTGGGAAAAATGTTTTAGCAGGGAAGCACTGCCCTACATAGCTATTTTTTCCTCTTGTAATGCACAAATGGCAATTTATCTTTAGTGATGTCACTACTGTAGTACTAAAGGTCTATTTCTGACCCTTGCAGCACTATTGGAGATATGCTAGCTGGGAAGTTTTGTCAAAACTTACAAATGTTTGGGCTCTTTGTCCCAGAAGTGCAGGTGGAGGGGGAAAAAAATGAATGTGGGAAGAGTGAACTGAAAGCCGTCTCCATTGAACTGCCTGCCAGCGAGACCACACATGCATAAGTGCGCATCTCAAGTACAATGGGTCAATCAGGAATTAAAATATTTGAAAATCATATTTTTATTTTACAAAATGTCAGTGACCTAATCTGCTGACTGTATATTCTAAGTGTATGTATTGGGAGACAATTAGAGTTTTGGCACTCAGAAGGCTGCTTTCATCCAAGCCGTTTTATAATCCAACTCAGTCAGGTTTGTGCTATTCTACCATCCCTTTTGAGAAAGTTTTGACTGGAACAGAACTATTCTGCTACAATTAGGACCAGTACCAACAGTCTCCAAATGTATGGTCTAAATAAATGTATTAAATTCACATTGGAGAGGATTTGATAGAATAGGCATTTTCAAATCTTGCTAACAATTTTAGTAATCTATTCAAATATTTAATATTAAAGCTTTATTAAGTACGGGATATGATTTATCAGCTTAAATAGTGGACCTTATCCATATGACTAATTCGTGTAGTTCAATCTGGATTTCAGTTTTGCAGGATTTTATGCTACCTATGGAAGTGACTTATTTTTAGATGAGCAATTTCACATCTTCATGCTCATTAGGCTTATATAGCAAACACTCTGATGTACAGGCACACCAAATGCCATTATATTACAAGTGCTTTTAAAAAAGCTGAGAGCGTTAGTAAGTTCCTAGTAAATACTGTTCTTGGTGGGAGTCTAGCAGCTGATTAGCCACAGCATGATTTGTGGCAGTCCGTTTCATGCTAAAGGACAGCTCTACAGTGTGGATATTGTGGCTTAGGCTGGAGCTCGGTGTCAAACCTAGGGTGTCTCACGTAGGCTTGAGAGCCTGAGCTCCAGCCTCAGCCACAACACACACACTGATTTGTTAACAAGCTAGCTTGAGCCCCGCTACCACAAGTCTGTCTACTCATGCTGGGAGGCTCACTCCTAATTGCAGTATAGACCAACCCTCAAAGGCCTGGACTTAGGGTTAAAGATTGGGCTGTGGGTGGGGAGAGATTGCTCATGGGCTATTGCAACTGTAATCTTTTGCATTCCCAGATAAGAGATGGGTGGTGTATAGGAAGCTGGAGAAGCCGCTGAATGGTGGCTTTGTGAGATGGGAAATTTCCTGCAGTTGCTAAAATTCCTGATTTCAGTGTTAACATCCAGGCTATTGGGGATTCTTCTCTCAAAAGTGGGACAATACTAGTAAAATGTATTGCCCTAAATCTGGCATGTAGAGGTGTCATGGTACACATCTTCCTCCACAATCAGAATGTAAAAAGTCAAATAAGTGTAACTATCTTAATGTATAGCAATCCATTCTTCAAACCTTACAAATAAAATAGTTTGCACTCTGTGGTTTATCAAGAGTGTATCATTACCTCTGACCGTGTAGTTGATTGTGGTCCAAAAATACAGTACAGGAAGCAGCTCTGGTAAGTAACACCTTTTAAAATGATTTAAACAAAGGTCATGAAGTGGTTTCCTGGGGACCAGTAAGAAAGTACTAGAGAAATGTCATACACACCCGAATGAAGAATGTTGTCCCACACAAGAGACAGAAGTGTCCCATGGGGGCGGGAATTAAGCCTTTGCACTGGCCTGAGCAATTTATAGGCCTGTGCCTGGTAAGCATTCCATCCTCAGGTTGGCTTGAGCAGAAAGGCATCTGTTTCCCACGAATCATTAGACTAGAGTATTCCAGGCACTTTCTGTAGGTTCTGCAGTTCTCAAGAATGACAGGACTTGTGTATAGACTTGAGTATATTTACTTTTTCTAAACCAGTCCTAGGTTTTCGTAGATGGGGCCTAATGTAGCAAACCCTCTGCTTCTCAATTCTTGCTGATTTCAATGGGTGTCTGTATGCTGATGGCTTGCTGCATAGGTCTGTATTGTGTTGATTAGTGGTTGTAGCCAACTTTGTTTTTGCAAAATCTTTACATTCAAGGAGGATGAATGAAAAGGGGGGAAAATCCTTTGTACTCTTACCGTGGTTGCCTGTTTATTGTACCATGCATCAGTGTTGGATGGTAGCATGTAATGCTCTGTAACAATGCTGTAGTTGTTTATCTTGCAAGGAAATTTAGCACCCATCACCATTCGCCAGAAAAACTGGAGCCTTTTCCCTATATACACCTACATTCCATATCTTTGTAGAAGACTGCTCTGTATAAAGGTGGTCTCCTGTTTGTTGCACTGCCCTGGGAAGGGAGGAAGTGTTTGCTGTAGGAATTTCTTGCTTATTTGCTTCTGTCTGGGAAAGGGCCCTCTGCAAAGATGGCCTCTCTATTTGGGTTCCAAATAGATTAAAGTCAGCCATGCATATAAAAAATACTATATTTAAAAAAACACTTGAATCCTATAAATGTACTGCAGTACACAATTTTTGAATGTAAATGAGTCTGTCAATATCCTGGACCTTGATACTTCTCCATCATTAGCAGGTATTCTACATTCCAAACACTCACCTGAAGGGACAGCTGGGCATTATTAATTAGTAGACATTACAACTGCTGAAAGAAATTTTATGACAAATTAGAAATAAATCAAAATGACCACACAGTGATTTCATATCAAGTGGTTTCATTAACCATCTTCTTCCATAAGTGTGAAGAAGTAACCACAAGGGGAAAAAAGGCACCATAATTTCATCACAAACTATTTTTCCCCCCTGTACTAGCATTTGCCTTTGTTAATGATGGCACCTGCCCTTTCTTTAAGTGGGTGGTGGCTCTGACTTTACTATTAGAATTACTTCAAGAAAATCAGTTCACATTCTGTGATGGAAGAGTGGATCTGCTTATTACAAAAGAACCTCAGAGTTGCAAACACCAAAGTTACAAACTGACTGGTCAACCCACACAATCAGGCAGCAGCAGAGACCAAAAAAAGGCAGTACAATTCTGTGTTTATATGTAAACTGTTTAAAAAAAAATAAGGAAACTGTTTGTACTTGTTTTTTAAAATGTTTAAAAGCAGCATTTTTCTTCTGCATAGTAGAGTTTCAAAGCTGTATTAAGTCAATGTTCAGTTTGTAAACTTTTGAAAACGATAACATTTTGTTCAGAGTTATAAACATTTCAGAGGTACGAACAACCTCCATTCCTGAGGTGTTCATAACTCTAAGGTTCTACTGTCCTTATATTACAGTAGTAGTCAAAAACCCTAATCTGGGCCTAGTTGTGTACCTACGAACATTAAAAGACCTAGCCCAAAAGAGCTTACACTCTGAGGACCTGCTCCTATTCCCATTACTCGATGGAAAAACTTCCATTGACGACTTTGGGAGTTTGGACTGGACCACTCAGTCATGGCAGAAAATATAAGAGCTAGGTAATTTCATTTAAAACAGGATGTAGTATAATTTATAAAAAGGAGTTAACCTCCTTGGCACCTGCATACACTTAAACTTTTAAGTACTATAATAAGAGCTATGCAATGGTTTATTTGTTTGTAAAGAAGAGCCAAATTTAAATAGACTCCTATCTCGAGAATCTGAATCTATTCCGCAAGAGAGCCTTTAGAATCAACTGCTCCTAACAGAAAGATGACTGTTCTACCCTGACTTCAGTGAAGTTAACCCTGGAGTTGTGTAACTGAGGGCAAAATCTGATGCACAGTAGAAAATGGAACATGAGATGAGTTGTTTCTAGAGCTTTCTTAAGAGAACTAATTCATTGTATCTATTTCAGTTCCTCCTTTGTTCTATTTGCTCCTTCAGAAAAAGATCTGTGGATGAATTTGCTTAGTCATTAAGGTGACTAGGGAGGGCATCCTGTCCAGTCATATGCAGAATTCTTGTTTTTTTATATATAGCCACACACATCAGAGATGTCAGGGGGAAGTAAATTCGTGTTTCCATTAAGTGTAAGTGTAAACCTTATGGTCAGAATTTCTATAGGGGAAGGAGCTCTCTACTCCATCTATTGGTGAAAAGGGAAAAGTGGTCCCTTAGCTTCATTTGCCTACACTCCCTACCCACAATTCCTCTAGTGACCCCTTGGGAAGTCACCATAAGCAGACACAAACTTGTATTTTGTAGGGAGAGGGGAAAGTGGGTTCCTTAGAGGCTGAAAGTGGGAAAAGATTTCTGATCTTGTGGGAGAAAGCTCTCATTTCTAGGTAGTTTAGGGCTCTGCTCAAGGGTTCTAAGTGTTCTTCATTTCTTTCCTATGAGGATTTTTGCTGCAAGAGAAAGTACTGAGGACTTTGTGGCAAAGGATAACGCAAACTTCAGTATTTTGTAGTGAGAAATGATTGAGAGTGAGGACTTCATGCTGAAAGATGAGGCAGAGGGTGATGGGAGAGCTGAGAACTCCAGTGAAGCCCTACCTACCCAGAAACTTAACAAGACTGAATCACTTAGTTGGGTCAGGTTGTGGTATCTCCAGGTGAGACCAAGCAAGTGGCTCCTTTGGGACAGGTGACTGAGCTCCAAAGGGCCCCCGAGACTGCTGCTACTCACTGACCCAACCCATGAGTGAGGTTTGGTGCACTGGTAACATTCTCACCAGTGGGTGAGAAAGGTGTTAAATGGGCTACTGTCAGTGTTACTAGGAGGGGGTATTTTATTTGCATAGCTATGCTATTGCTGTGTTTTTCCCAAGTTTGTGACTGTTCTTTCCACTAATAAAGTTTTCCTTGTTTGAGTGGTTGTGAGAGGGGAAGCTCTGTCGATTAGAGGCACACAGGGAGAGAGAGGGTTGTTTTTCCAAGTTTCTGGGTGGGGTTCAAGACAGTTTAGTTATTTGTCAAGAGGAACGTAAGCTATATTAACCTCAGCCCTTTTTTGCTGCACCCTGGCAGAAGGGTTACACAAGCACTGAGTCCTCTGATGGGGACCTGCTAATAGCCTCACAAATGCTGGTGTCTTGCTGAACAGCATACTTACTTGCTGGATGCTGTAGCAGGAAACCTATTGTTTGACTGGTAACATTGAGTCACAGAAACAATTTCCTGGCTCAGAGAGAGGCTGTATCCCCCTGGTTTTCCTAAACACTGCACCAAAAAAACCCCACACATCTCTTACTAACAGAGTCTTGTTGCAACTTTCCTCAGACCCGGGGAGGGTTAGGATTTTTTCCTTCATGTATTTAAAATTTCAGTTAGTTTTGAGGGTTCAGCTCTCTAAACCATGTTAACACTTTTATCAGAGTAATGTATTTGAAAAAAGTAGATGTTCTCAAAACTTCCAGTTATGAAATTCAAATGGAAATCTGAACTTGCTGTCCATCTTGTAAAAGACTACTGGAAAGATAACTGAGTGGGGGAAGTGATTGACTTTAGGGAGCAATCCTGGCCTGGCAGTGATAATAGTCTAGATTACCTAATTTGTCTTTTTCCATTAAAGTTGATGATTCTGTGTCTAGTCATGAAGGCACATGACTGAAAGTTCAAAATCTTATGCAATGAGCTTTTCGTAAGAAACAAGCAACAGCGACCCTGCTATGCTTGACTCAGCCACCTTTTCAGACATCGATTAATGGAACACTGCGTGGGTCAGTCTTTTAGATGATACCTTAAAAACCATGTTCCCATCGGTGCCACATAGACACTAAGGAATAGGTCCTCAGCTGCACCAGAGCTCTGCGTAACTTTCAGTAGCAAGCTCAGGAATGCTCTAAATTATGCCCAGCTGCAATGGCCCCAAAACAACTGTTCTGAAGTCAGGGATTCTTGGAGTGCAGCAGCACTGTGGCAATACCCACTCCTACACCACCATGCCCTGCAGGCCAGGGGTAGGTTGGCGGCAGCACAGGGGTGGGTGTCCAGCTCAGTTCTACCCCAGGAGACTCCCTAGGTAGCTAGTTGAGCTGGCTTTTGTGCACAGCAGCACAGAACAGCTGTATTGGGCTTCACAGTCTTGCTGTAAAGATTCAAGGGATTTTTAACAAGTATGGGAGCCTTCCCTGATATTTATTTCCCCTCCCATCACTGAAGCACTGTCTGCCAGAGGTGGCTGCATTCAGTGGTGTCGCTCACAGGTGTGCTGAAGCCAACAGCCTCTGAGGGATGTTACAGTAAATGGGGATTGCTAGGACACAGGGTATCTGCGGTCATAACCCTTTCCCGCTGACTCTGCTCCCCATTTTCCCCTACCTCCCCCGCACTGGTAGCCTGGTAGAATTATGACATGGGAGCTACTACAAGAGCTCTAAACTACTGGAATGTCCCTTTGCCTACAGGGGAATGACTCTTTAATGGGTCATACAGCGCAGCGTGGGTGATGCGCCATCCATTCCTTCTCAACCTCCTGGGCCTGAGAAGGAGCCTTAGCACTTATCCATGTTGAGTTTTATGTCAAATGTGTCTCCTTAGCTCTTTTAGTACTTAGTTTATTATAGTTGTTCTTAGTAATAGTTACTATTGAGTACTTAGTAGTGGTATCTTTTAGATAGTTTCTCCCCTCCTTGGGAGTTTTTTCTTTACTGAAAGGGCATGCCCAGTTCTCCTGGTTTCAAATGTTGCCTGTTGTGCCAGGAGGCAATTTTAGTGACAGACACTCCAGGTGCATCCGTTTCCTCAGGGAATCTCATATTTCCTAGATGGTTCACCCCATGTTTCTTCCCGTGCTCCACTGCTACGGAGTGATTTGGAAGAGGGTTTTGATGAAGATCTTGCCTTGGTCTCCCAAATAGGGGTGCAAGGCTCTCCTCTTCATTCCTATACAGGCTCTTTTCCAGAGGTCTCCTGAGAAGATTGGTGTCACTCATGAGAGACAGCCACAACCACCATCTTGCTGGTATGTCTCCACCCATGCCATATGCACCACCTCCTTGGCAATACTGAGACCTTGGATGGCCTATCCCCAGCAATTCTCTCTAGGGTCTCTCACACCACCCACCACAGAGCGAGACAACCTCCTTCCCCCTCCCTCTAGGACACAGGAACTTCAGGAAAAAACCTTTGATGGGGCTGATGAAGACGTCTCTCCACCACCCGATACCTGTTAATCTCCGGATGAAGTGGTTATGCCACCTCCTCCATCCCTGGCAGATGATTTCAAGTAGTTTCAGGACCTTGTGAAGAGAACTGCAGGTTCTTTGCAGATCCCTTCGGAGGAGGTCAAAGAATCACATCATAAGCTGCTTGACATCCTTCATATGACTTCATCTGCCTGCCTTGCTTTGCCTGTTAACCTTTGCAAGGTCCAGTAGGGCCTCATTATCTGGCACACTCCATCCACATTTCCACCTACATGCAAGAGAGCAGATAAGAAATATTATGTTCCATCTAAGGACTCAGAATTTTTATTCTCTCATCCCTCTCCTAGCTCTTTGGTTGTCAACATGGTTAACGAATGTGGGAGGCAACACCACGCTAAATCCACGCCCTATAATTGTATTTGGCATCTACTTAGCAATTCAGAATCACCAACTACCAGACTTTAATGGCAAAATACAATCATACAAATTATATCAAGTTGAACTAATTTATTGAGCATCTACCAGGAGAACATAAAGCACAAGTCCAGCCAATTATTGTGGAAGGCCAGTTGCTCACCAGAACATCTCTATAAGCCTCCCTCAACATTGCTGATACTGCTACCCATTTGATTTCTACAGCAGTAGTTATGAGGAGGGCCTCCTAGCTCCCGCTGTCAGGATTTCCAAAGGAGGTCCAAAATACCATCAAGGACCTCCCCTTTAACGGTGCTAAATTGTTTGCTGACAACATGGATGAATCTCTGCACACGTTAAAGAACTTCAGGGCCCAAGGGTCTTTTCAAAGGACATATCAATAGTAATGGCACACCTCTGCAGAAAAGGAATTCTGCTGTTCCTTTACCTAGATGATTGGCTTCTGAAAGGTCACTTTCTGGACATAACTTCACAGCCAACTTGCAAATCTATAGACCTGCAGGCCTACAATTGAACATTCAAAAATCCACCTTGACCCCTGTGCAAAAGTTAGAATTCATAGGAGCTCATCTCAGTTTAACAGTGGTAAGAGCCAACCTCCCAATGCACAGATTCGTGGCCCTGTCCAAAACCGCCAACACGATCCAGATCAGCCCTCAAACACTCAAGAACTATCTTCAGCTCTTGGGGCATATAGCAGTTGGTACTTTGCACATCAACCTTCTGGAACTCAGGGCATCAGATACTTCTGTCTCCAATTTCTACCACTTATTGGGCAAACACAGACAACAGGTCATGCATGGTCTATATCAACCAACAAGGAGGGGCAAATCCCACTCCCACTGTGCCAAGGCTATCATACTTTGGAATTGGTGCATATGCAATCAGATCGTCATCACAGCAGCTACCTTCCAAGAGTACAGAATGTGACTGTGGACACACTCAGCAGACCCATCTCTCAAGAACACAAGTGGGAAATAGATTCCATCATACTACACCACATATTTTGACAATAGGGCACCCCTCAAATAGACCTGTTTACCTGGGTGACAAATAAGAAATACACCCAACTCTGCTCCAGAGACAATCTGGGTCACCGATCTTTGGGAGATGCCTTTCACTTTCAGTGGTTGTCGGGTCTACTGTATGTGTTCCCATGATTCCTCTCGTATCCAAAGTTCGACTCAAAATAAAACAGGACAAAGCCAGAGCTATTCTAATAGTCTCCATCTGGCCCAGACAAACATGGTTTCTTTACCTGATTCAGCTGGCTGTTTACTCACCAATCACTCTCCAGGGCCCTCCAAATCTCCTCTCCCAGGAAGGTGGGAAGATCATTCAGCCCAATCTTAGAGTTCTTTGCCTTAAAGCATGGCTGATTGATGGGTCACAGGTTTAGAAACAGCCTTTCAGAGGAAGTAAAAGCAGTGCTGGTACACAGCAGAAAATTATGTACTCATTACACTTACTTACAAAAATGGTCTAGATTTGACTGCTGATGTGATATCTTACACATTCCACCAACAACCTCATCACTGTCAGATATACTGGACTACATCCTAAAACTAAAAGACTTTGGGCTGTCATTGAGTTCCATTAGAATCCACTTGGCAGCCATCATGGCTTTCTATTCTCCAACAGAATGCTACTCCATATTTGCCCATCCAACAACAATGTGGTTCTCCAGGGGATTTGGGAATGTATCTTTCTACCAGTCAAGCCTTATTGAAATTCGGGGGGGCGGCCGGGTGGAAACCTGCCCATGTCAAAAGGTCCCTCCCCCAGCCTTGAGGGAGGAACCAGGGGACCCAGGATTCAACTAAGTACAGGGGACAACTAAGGAATAACAGGGACGGGAGTGGAGGTCACAGGTTCAAAACTAGGGTTCCAGAGAGCATCATCCTTCACTTTGAGCCCTCAATCTGGTTCTTAAACACCTTACAAGATCTCCATTTGAACCAATGGACCCTTATGGCATACCCCCTTTCATAATATTTCTCAAAGACAAGGTCACACTACGATCACACCGAAGTTTTTACCAAAAATATCTTCTGAGTTCCATATTAACCAATCCCATTCACCTCCCAATCTTCCACTCTAAATCTCACCTGGAGAAAGAGGAGGTACTGTTACACGCCCTTGATATCAGGACAGCCCTGGCCGTCTATGTTGACAGGACTGAATTTATCAGAAAGACTCCAAAATTATTTGTCTCAATTGCAAACAGATTGAAAAGGTCTGCACTCTCTAAACAAAGATTTTCCAAGTGGATCTCCAACTGCATTAGTTATTGCTACCAATCTTGTAATCTCCAAGCACACTTGGACATACAAATTCATTCTACGTGATCTATTTCCACTGCTACAGCCTTTCTCAAAAATGTTCCTGTAACAAGAGGGGCTTGGAGGGCCAGTCAGTCTAGTGGTTAGAGTACCTGGCTTCCTGCTTCTGGGGTCAAGGTGCCTCAATATTTAGGGGAGTAGGGAGACCCATGCCCTCCCATTCCACCAGGTCCCAGCCCAGGTCTCTGTGTAAGTCACCCCTGCGTAGGGGACCTCCTAGCGGAGAGTCTACATTCATTCCCGTGGACTACTTCCTACTGTTGCCCCTTTAGTTTGGGGCATGGTCCCTATAGTCCAAGTTCCTGTGGTGGCTTGCCTCTTAATAGTGTCCTCTTGTGGACCCTGGGTAGCATTCTGCTGTGGTCCTTGGTTCCTCCAGTGGGGGCAGCCGTAAGTTTGACAGGGTCAGAACCTCCACAAGGTCTCCATGCTTCAGTCACCCGGTTTTCTCTCAGGTTGGGTCCTCCTAGGCCTCTTTCTTCGTCTCTTTTGACCACAGAGATACTGCTTCGTCCCTGGGGGCTGCCTCAGCTGGCAGGCTAGTGGTCCTTCCTTCAGATAGGGAGGCAGCTAGCTCCTGCCTCTTTGCCAGTCAACCCTGAACTGAGGCAAGCTCCCTCCTTTTCTCTCCTCTATAGGCCTGCCATTGGCCGTGGGTATAATGGAGTGGGACTAGCTAGGCCTAAAGGCTCTCCTGAGCCCCTTCTGTGCTGGTGGGTGGTTCCTCTGCTTTGCCACAGTCCCCATCACGTAGAGCTGCAACTTGGGCCTCTATACACTCATTTGCTAAGCATTATGCAATAACTCATAACTCTGCTTCCAGTGCTGCATTCGGTATGGCTACATTTTCTTCAAAACTGGACTCAACTTTGAAGCCCCCCCTTCTTTCTTTGAGGGAACTGATTGGTAGTCAGCTAGAGTGGAGCACACATAGGGATACTACTCAAAATGGTTACTCATCCTGTGCAGTAACTGTGGTTCTTCGAGTTGTGTCCCCCTATGCGTGATCTACTACTCACTGTCCTTGCCGTCGGCTTTGGAGTTCTCTGCTGTGCAGCTTTGCGGTAGAGAAGGAACTGAGAGCAGTTTGCCTGCACAGTGCTATATACAACAGCACGGAGCACAAGACTGAGTAACATGCATGCGCGGGTTGAATGGACACCGCTATGAGAAATCTCTGATCAAAGGCACAGGGGCTGCAAGTGTACCTAGAGTGGAGCACCCATAGGGGGACACATCTCAAGAAACCACTGTTACGGTACAGGGTGAGTAACTATTTCTTCCTAAAACATATAAAATAAAGTGTGTAAAAAGAGATTGGATCCAAAAGATCAAAGTGATCTTCTTTATTGGATAAGAAAACAGCACTTGTAGCCTTAGCAGAACCATCACTGTTGACTTTTCATGTGATCTTGAAGCCCAAAAATACTGTACTCAGGTGGTATTTCCACTCCATTCCTCATACTGCACTTGTATACTGCATATGATCCAAATGTACCTATTTTCTGGAGTTGGCTTTTATTGTTAGCTTAAACAATGAAAAACCTAATCCTCAGCCTTGGCCCATCCCCCTGTAAGGCCTCCCTGTCCCTAATTCTCAGTGCCTCAGACACACTCAAATGCTTTTGTACTCTTAGGACACACATAGGGTGGTACTTGGATAGCTCTGCATTTCTGGTAGGATCCTAGAACCTGACTCCTCAGCAAGGTTCTTAGATTTGCCAGTGGAATTAAAAAAAAAAAATCTTGGACTAATAGAATCACCTGTTTTTTAACCAAAGAAAGGCTCTAGTGGGACAATGTAGGAGTAATAAGACAGGCCCATTGGTGGTTCAGTTCTCTGTGTCAGCAGCTCTTCTCAGGCCTGACATACTCATTACATCTAACACACTGTTGTCATAATCTGTATCTAGGCAGCATGTAAGACATCTTTGGAAAACTAATAGCTCACTGGTCATTAATATTCTTGCATGATCTATGTATGGGGTTTGTGCAAAGCATTATGGATATGTGCTAGAATTATGTTCTTAACATAAGTGTATAAACCCAGTCTGCCCTAGACAATAGGATGTGTATTTGCTTGGCTGGCCGGCCTGGTCATCAGGCAGAGACAATGAAGGCACGTTTACATAAAAGGTAAACAAAGCCATCAATCTAGGAAGTGGGGGAGATAGCCTCTTAACTATAAAGAGAAGGGGTCTGACCCCGAAATGATAAGTAATCGAATCAACTGATTGTATACAGTATTATAAAAGTGTGTTAGTTAAAGTCTTTTATGAAAGCTAATGATGTACTGGTGATTGATATCATTGTAAAATGTATGTATTAAAACTATATGAGGAATTATGAATACTCACAGGTTTTCACCAAGACAGGAAGGAAGGCCGCTATCTTCAATGAAATTAAACAGGGTATGACCAAAAACAATGGAAGCCTAATTGACATACAAATCAGTAGGGCATGGGAAGCCTACAGAAAGGGAAGAACAGCACACGATCACCCTGAATCTGGGGACAAAACAATGAGTTTGGGAAGATATAAGGAGAGAGAAGAAGCCATCTTGACATCCATCACTGGACAGACACAAGGGGCCAGAGCTCTTGCAAGTGGAAAAAGATGGGTCCTTCAGCTACAGCGTTTGAAGCAGGGATGGGCAAACTTTTTGGCCTCAGGGCTAAATCGGGGTTCCAAAACTGTATGGAGGACCAGGGAGGGAAGGCTGTGCCTCCTCAAACAGCTTCGTCCCCGTCCCCTATCTGCTTTTCCCACTTCCCACCCCTGACTGCCCCCCTCAGAACCCCTGACCCATCCAATCCCCCCCTGCTCCTTGTCCCCTGACTGCCCCCTCCCCTGCCCCTAACCGCCCCTTGGGACCCCACCCCCATCCAACCCCCCGTGTCCCCTGATTGCCCTGACCCCTATCCACACCCCTGCCCCCTGACAGGTCCTCCCAGGACTCCCACGCCTATCCAACCCCCCATCCCCTGACCGCCCCCCCGCCCCGAACGTCCATCCTATCCAACTGCCCCATCCTCTGACTGCCCCCCGGGACCTCCTGCCCCTTATCCACTCCCCCCGCTCCCTTACCATGACGCTCAGAGCAGCAGGACTGGCAGCCGTGCCACCTGGTCGAAGCTAGCCATGCCGCCGTGCTGCCTGGCAGGAGCTCGTAGCCCCACCACCCAGAGTGCTGATGGCATGGTGAGCTGAGGCTGCGGGGGGAGAGGGGACAGCAAGGGAGAAGCTGGTGGCTCAAAAGCCGGGTAGGACGGTCCCGCAGGCCGTAGTTTGCCAACCTCTGGTTTGAAGTCTCTGGGAACTGAATATATATATGAGAAACCTGCTTAGACAAAGATTTTTCACCTAGGAAGAGAAGGGAATCCTGACACTTGTACTTCTGTGGAAGGTCCTGACTGAGAGAAAGTCAGCCATGGCTGGAAAAGAAAAAGATTGGTAAAAAAAAAATCAGCTAGAACTAAGGCTGTTACTGGTAAAGTTAGGACTTAGCCATTAGAAAGTTTTTTACTTTTATTTGCTTGTGACCATTTTTGTCTTTATCCCTTGTGCTTGAACTCACAACCTCTTTTTTTTGTTTTGTTAGTAAACTTGTTTTACTTTAATCTAAACCAGCCCAGTGTTGTGTTTGTATTGAAGTGATTGCTAACTCCAGGTAAAGCAACAAGCTGCTCTGCTTTTGTTTCTTTAAAAGAGCAACAGGCCTTATTACTCCTCTGAGTGTTCCAGGAGAGGGCTAGACATTTCAGGGCAGACCATGTTGAGGAAATTCAGAACTGGGAGTGTGTTGGAGTCACTACTGCAAGTAGTAACCAAGGCTGGTGGAAACCACGGCAGGCCTGTTGCGTTGTAAGCAGGCTGATGGGGTCAGAGCACTGAACTTGGGCTGCACAGACACTCAGGGAACTGCACGTGTGTCCACTGGCTCTTGTTGTGTGGGCTGTGAGTCGCAGCATTAGAGCTTTTAAGCCACCCAGGGTTACAGGGCAGGCAGTGACACAACCTCTCACTGGTCTGGGTTGAATCCCAAAATCTGACACACACAGCCCTGCAAAATTGACTCATTAGAAGGAGTTTTAACTGACTACAAAAATAATAAAAATCAAGGGTAAGGCTCCTATTGAATCCAATGGGAACAGAGTTATTCCACCCCAAACATATAATTGAAGGGATACAGTATGTTTGAGGGAAGCACCAATTAGTGCCAATTGCAATGGTGAATTGTTGGTGTAGGAGGTGGACGCTTGTCTACGTTGGACCATGAATCATTTCATTTTGGCTACCAAACAGTTACCTGAGGGTTACTGCTTTCAGCTACTACTGAGCTGGTTGGCTTCAAACCAGTAGTTTATAGGTGAAGGACCTCAGTCATCTGAGTCAGCCAATCCCCTGCAGGATTCAGATTTCTGTTTTTAAATAGAAAAAGAGAAATGTCTCTAGGACTCAATTACACATCAAAAACGCCACATAGCACATGTAGAGCACCATTCAAAGCCACTTAGCAAAATAATCAATGGTCATGTTGCTTATAAAAATAAATTTTATATATATTTTAAAAATTGATGCCTTAGAAACACACTAAAGCTCTTGAACTCCAAATTGTACCTTGTGGTAACTCAGAACATTTATGCTGACTAAGCTTTGTGAAATATCAGGACCCTTCATCCCACTCTAGGTGGGCAGGTATCTTGGGGTTTATACTTTGAATTAAATATTACTCTGATACCAATAAAGTCAAGTAATTTCTTGACCATTTTAAATGCCAAAGAGCCCTGCATTTATATCAGCTGAGGGTAATGACAGCGTATGTCTGATAACTATACACTGTGAATATCACTTGGAGTTGCTGGGTCCCCCCCCTCCACCTTAATTTTTGTAGTGAGTCTAGAGTTTGTGAAAGTGAAGCCCTCTTTATTAGCCAAAAAGTCAGACCAAGTAAAAGGGCAATGCAGACATCCTTCCACTGGCCCTACCAATGTGCCTCCACCATGAGGCTTAGAAGGAACATCTCAATGAGTGAGAGGATAATTTAATTTCTATGAGCCAAGTTCTACTGCCTTTATTCATTTCCTTTGGTGATACTACTACTAGAGTCAGGTACTACTCAATCTGTGTGTGACTAGCAGAATCTGGTCCCATGGCCTTTTAGTGTTCCTGCAGAAGGAAGCCAATAAGGGAGTCAATTAGTAAAGAGAATGGTGGTGGTTTTGTGACATAGACACCTGTTCACAAGAAGCTAGACTGAGATCACCAATTCCTATGCAAAAGATAAGCAAATGGCCTTGGGACAGTGCCACAAAATTCACCCGTGTCTGCTTTTTTCCTCGGTCAAATGACTCTTAGAAACTCTGAATATGCCTTTGTTTCTAGTCCAGAATCTGCTGCAGGTGGAGGCTCTCTTGATTCTGTATAACTATTCTCCAGCTATGTTTGAGGCAGACAAATAAACCCAGTCTATGCTATACAAATAAGAGACTGCTAATAATGGATGTCAGCAATGTGGGGGAGGGTAGCTAAACCAGTGCTGAGCACATGGTTTGATTACAAGTGTAGACAAGGACCAACCATGTAAGAACGTGGTTAACATGCTTGGTCTTTCTTAAGATCATAACCAGTCAAGGAGGTAAAAGAAGAAGGTTCCAGGGTGATAAGATCAAGAGGTTAGCTCAGTAGGAAGTGACATGGCTTCACATTTTTGTTTTGTAACCACCTTCCCTTCATCCATAACATCCACTGTAGGATAGCCCTAAACCCTTCCATGCTCTTCTATGGCAGAACTGACCCCGGTCCCTCTGTGGCCACAGAAGAGAGGATCGGGGTTTGCCCATATGGGGGTGTTACTGGAGAAAATCAGAAGTAACAGTTGAAGGTAAACAGCTGTAAAACTAGTGTAAGATCAGAATCAGGCCCCATGTTTTTGTCTAAATGCAGAGACTCCTTTTGAACTTCATTCTTGACTGCATTTGCCACATATTTCCTCTAGAACTTCAAAAGAGTTTCTTGACTCCTTTGATTACAGCTCTGTCTGCTTAACCATAGTCTCAAATAATAGGCATTTTCTCAAAATATAAATTCAATTGAACATTACATTTTCTAAGGCAGAACTTTTTAATTTCTTTTAGCTAAACTAGTTCCCTCAGTCAGTCGCGAGGTACTATTGTTCTGAGGTTCAGAGCCGTGACAAGCATGCAGAGGTCCTACCCTAGATCTAATTGTTAACACCCTGCTCAAATTGCCTGTGCTCCACACCCATCCTGAAAAGTAGGATTGTAAGAAATAAGGAAGAGTTCTTCAGGGCTGGCCACTGGGGCCTTTGCAAAGTCCACACCTAGTCCATTTTTGGGACCCTATAAGTGTCTGTCAATCAGTTATTTTCAATACAAAGGTAACCTATAAAATGAAAACATAACTAGCAGTGACATTTTGTCAGTAATTATTCAGAGACAGCACTCCAGCTACCCAGGACAGGTTCTTGAGACTTTTGAAGTCTGTAACAATTAACCTATTCTGTTCGTTCCCTCTGGGGCACCTGGCATTGGCCACTGTCGGAAGACAAGACACTGGGCTTAGATGAACAGGAGTACTTGTGGCACCTCAGAGACTAACAAATTTATTATAGCATAAGCTTTCGTGGACTACAGCCCACTTCTTCGGATGCATATAGAATGGAACATATATTGAGGAGATATATATACACACATACAGAGAGCATAAACAGGTGGGAGTTGTCTTACCAACTCTGAGAGGCCAATTAATTAAGAGAAAACTTTTGAAGTGATAATCAAGCTAGCCCAGTACAGACAGTTTGATAATAAGTGTGAGAGTACTTACAAGGGGAGATAGAGTCAATGTTTGTAATGGCTCAGCCATTCCCAGTCCTTATTCAAACCGGAGGTGATTGTGTCTAGTTTGCATATCAATTCTAGCTCTGCAGTCTCTCTTTGGAGTCTGTTTTTGAAGTTTTTCTGTTGTAATATAGCCACCCGCAGGTCTGTCACTGAATGACCAGACAGGTTAAAGTGTTCTCCCACTGGTTTTTGAGTATTTTGATTCCTGATGTCAGATTTGTGTCCATTAATTCTTTTGCGTAGAGACTGTCCGGTTTGGCCAATGTACATGGCAGAGGGGCATTGCTGGCACATGATGGCATATATCACATTGGTAGATGTGCAGGTGAACGAGCCCCTGATGGTATGGCTGATGTGATTAGGTCCTATGATGATGTCACTTGAATAGATATGTGGACAGAGTTGGCATCGGGGTTTGTTACAAGGATAGGTTCCTGGGTTAGTAGTTTTGTTCAGTGATGTGTGGTTGCTGGTGAGTATTTGCTTTAGGTTGGGGGGTTGTCTCTAAGCGAGGACAGGTCTGTCTCCCAAGATCTGTGAGAGTAAAGGATCATCTTTCAGGATAGGTTGTAGATCTCTGATGATGCGCTGGAGAGGTTTTAGTTGGGGGCTGAAGGTGACAGCTAGTGGTGAAACCTGGGCTTAGATGGACCTTTGGTCTGACCCATTATGGCTGTTATGTAGCGCTTTTCATCTGTAAATCTTAAAGCACTTTACACAGGAGAGCAGTATAATTATCCCCATTTCAAATATAAGGAAACTGAGGCACGGGAGGTGACTTATCTAAGGGTCATCTGATTTTTGGGATGACCTATGACCAGTTTGCAGTAGAGCTAGTCTGCTACCAGCAGTGTTACAACCACCCCAACTTCTTTTTAGCTACAGTTGCCTGCAAAGCTGAGCTCGTTCATTTGCTGAGTGGCCAGTGTGGCTTCTCGCCTAAGTGCAGCCCAGTGAACGATCCAGCTTATTTGCACATTGCTGACACAATGGAGGCATTAGAGAGGACCTAAATCTTGCACGCATTCCTGCAGCTAATGAAGCAGTAGCCCTCCTGCAAGAGAAGGAAGACAAAGGGAAATCCCAGTGAACAGAAATGGAGACCTCATGAGAGATCAAAGACTGAAAGGCAGCAAGGGGGAGTGGGAGAGGTTGTCACTACCCCGTCACTACCTGCCCTCAGCATGAAGCAGCCTTGTCTGTGCCTACTATGGATCAGCTTCCTGAAACCACCAGTCTTTGGCCTCACAAGTACTGACTTCCAGGTCTCCGCAAACCTCACCCTCTCTGTGCAGACTAGTGCTGGGTACACACCAGCCACCAAGTCCTCACAGTGCTCCCTGCAGTACCTAGCCCCTGTCAGCGGACACTCAGCGTAATTCCCAGGTAGGCGGTCCCCAAGAGACAGCACACACACAGCTTAGCTGGTACAGCATAGGATCAGGTCTTTGATAACAACCCAGCACTGAAATGCATTTCTAGTGCCAACTATCATAAGTTTATTAGGAAAGATTAAGAGATACTGAGCAAAGATGAGTGGAAACATGTAAAACAAAAACACATAATCAACTACCCTTAGTAATGGTTACCCTCCTTATTTAATAAAGTAGGTCTTCTCCCAAGCATTTAGTCTCTGATAGAGCTGCTGGTTTTCAGTCAAAAAGAGGATCCACTTTTTCATTATTATCCCCAGGCCTTCCAGGGGTTTCCCCAGTAAATAGGTATCAAAATAGCTTTTTGCTTCACTTATATTTTCCAAAACTCATTGTTTTGACCCCAAAATCAGGAGGACAGTCCCGTCCCATTGTTTGTTCCCGAGTGGGCTGGCTTCAGCTTGTCTTCACAGCCTCCTGTTGACTTGAAATGCAATTGTAGCTCCCATTGTGTTTGGCTTACAATGCTTAATCCTAGGCAGACCATGAATACATATCCCTTTGTCTGTCAAAAGTGGTTTTTTGCCTCTGCTGGGGAGTAACAGCTTGATACAAACTATGTGGATATATTTTCAATAGATTGACATAATTTTTTTAATGTGATCAGTAGATACATTTCACAATGATATTAAGGATCAGCATGATGCTGTCTTTCATGTAAGATTTCACACGACACCTAGATAAATACAATGACAGCAAAATGTTAGGTGTAGCAAGGTTGTCAGGCCTGATAGACATTGCTGTTACAGAACAGTGACCCTTTGCCAGTTGGCATGGAGGAGCTCTTAGGGTTACAAGGACAGACTTAAAGAGAGACTGGGTCCCCAGGAGCAAGGGGAATAGAGGGACACCTGTGGAAGGGAGGGAACCCTACAAATATATTTCACAGAAGTGGTAAAGACAGAACATCACTAACTTTAATGAAATAGGTATCTGAGTGGAGACTTTCCACAGAAGGATTATACACAAGGGATGAAATCTTGGCCTCACTGAAGTCAAAATGGGAGTTTTGCCATTGACTTCCATAGGGTCAGGATACTACCCAAAACCATTGAGGAGGTCCTCAAAATGGACTGTATCCTGTTTGCCTTACTCAGGTGTGACCCTCCATTGCAGTCCACAGGACTACTTGTGTAGTAAGAAAGGAAGTAGGATTTGGCCTTCAGTCCTGATTCCCCACTTTGTGCAGTCATTTACACCATTTATTACCAGGCCAGAATGGCTCTGGTTGACATTCACTTTGTTCAGATGTGAATGACTCCACAAGGTAGAAAACAGTGAAGAATCCAAGGCCTCGGTGACAGATTCATCCCTGGGCCAACACAGGGTCAGAGGAGAAGTGGCTTGTGTTTCTCCAATTCTAGGGCTACCAGGGGCTAGTTCTGCCAATGCCCTGCCCCTACCCCATCCCTTCCACCCCCCTTGCCCACTGGAGCCCTGACGTCCCCCGACGGCCAGAGGAGCCCTGGATGAACCGTCCCAAGCCCCAGGCTGCTGGCCAGCCTGCCCCAGCCATGTCAGCCAGCCCAAGCACCAGCCCGCATGCCTCAGCTGCTCAGGGACACTGACCAGGCTGTCCCAGATGCATCGGCCGGCCTCAGCACTGGCCTGACCCCCAGGCCGCTGGCAGGCCTGAGCACTGGCCCAAGCTGCCAGTTGGCAGAGCCCCCAAGCTCCAAGTTGCCTGCTGGAGCTGAGCCCCCGCCAGCTTCAGGGGAGAGGGGAGCGAG
This sequence comes from Malaclemys terrapin pileata, assembly GCF_027887155.1. NCBI lineage: Eukaryota > Metazoa > Chordata > Testudines > Emydidae > Malaclemys > Malaclemys terrapin. The sequence continues at coordinate 177,380,809 of NC_071507.1, read as the reverse complement.
GGCAGGGCCTTGGCCTGGGTTAGGGGAGGCTATTATACTCGTTACCCATGTTGGACTGAGAGGCATAGATCCTGCTGTGCAGGTATATTCTCCTGCAGCCTGTTCACACCAGCACAGCAGAATATTTTTTAAGCCCACACTAATTCCCCGATCCTGCACAGAACTCTGCACAGGTGGATCTCTCCACCCGCTTCAAGCATACAGCATATATTCATGAAGGGACCACAGTCCATCCGAATGGAGCTTCTTACAGGACTGGGGCATAAGTCCTTATTTAGGCAAATTCCCATGGATAGCAGTGTAAAAACTGAGGACACCATTCTGCAGTCCTTATGCTCAGTAGTTCTTTTTCACTCAAGTAGTCCTACTAATTGCATAAAAACTCAGGTCTGAGCAGGGCATGTAGAATTGGGCCCATATCAAGGAACATAGGGTTTTGGCTCTTGCTTCCTGCCCTACCTCAGCCAGTTAGTTGCATCTGATATCTTTCTTTTTCATATTAATTTATGTATTTCCTTCCATATTTTAAGCTTTTTTTTTTCCCTTTTGTTCCCAGATTTGTTGTAAGATGTTGTACTCACATTCTCTTCAGTATTCCTTTTTATTTGTGAGTTCTTAAAATCATTAAGAATTTATTTAACTTAAAAAGAAATCTACAGCCACTAGAGTAGAATCTCAAGTTTTGTGGAAAAGGTAGCATGCTGATTAGCATCTTAAAACAATTGTTTTAAACTTACCATTAAAGCCTTTGTAATATTGTATTTGAGTTTACAAAAGCTACTACAACTCTAACAAAGAATAACATAAAACAAAAGTCTAAGACTGACAATCTATATTCCATATTGGAAATCTCTCCTCACTTCAGAGGTTTTTAATTCACAGCATCAACAATTCTGGTATTTTTTCACTAGTACGTTATGAAACTTTAACATGACTCCATTCTGACAGAGCCCTTTTTTAGCTCATACTCTTTTCTTTTTCTTAGCAATCTAGGTTGCCTACCATTCAATAAATGAATTTTTCATTACATTTTTAAGTCTCCATTTACACTTACATCCCATCTTGTCAGTGCATACCGTTGGGAAAAAAATTCAAGAGTTCAACCCTGCAACCTTACTCACGCAAATAAACCTCACTTCTGAAGTCTCTGGGAAGTCAGTGAGTAACGATTTCAGGATTTGGCCTATAAGGCTGCATTTGCTGTTTAAAATGCTTCCATTAAACTTTCAGTCACATGCAGGAAACATAATAAATGACAAAAATATGCTGTATAGGGTAGATTCCTGAGTTCTTTTGATATCTTCATGTGGGCAAATGCATCCAGTTAAGTTCTTTGCTAATTCTTTTTGCAGTTCAACAGTTCCATGTTCAGATGCCTCATTGCCAGATTTCATATGGATTGCTGGAGTATAGTGGCTATCAGTTAATTCCCTCCTCTCCCCATACCTCAAAACAGTACAGCTGGAGCCTATCCAACATATCTTTCTTTCAATAGCTCCTTTTTGGTCTTCATATCATCAACAATATCTTCTGAAGATACATTAGCCTGCTCAAAGGCTTTCATCCAGAAGAGGTACATATGTCCTACCTGATAATTAGATTCTGTTTCCTTCCATATTATCTCAAATGATAGGCATATTCTTTCTTGCAGAGAAAATAGAACCAATCAAAACACTGGTGATGTCACCTCAAAGGCAAGGGCATTGGTGCCAAGAGTGTAAACATTTTCCAGTGGCACTGATGTCTGTCCCAGGGGTAAAAGAAACCATTGGAATATATTAAAAAAATCCTTAAAAGAATTTTCAGTCCTTTTCTGTTTTAAAGCATTTGCAACCACAAAAAGAATTACCACAGATTTGTGCTAGCAAATAAACCAGACGGATCCCTCTAATGGAGGGGTAAATGTATTGGTTTACTATATTTTAATATATATAACATTTGACCTTAGGATAGTTGGAATAATAAAATTATAATTATCAGGTAAAATATATATATTTCATCCTTGCATACTATCCCTGACCACAGAGCCTTCTAAGGCAATGTTTATTAAGGGCCTAATCCTGCTCCCATTGAAATCAATGGCAAAATGCCCTGTGGTGTTTGTGACATCAGGATCAAGATCAAAACAAGGCTGGAAGAAGGACAGTCAAAACATGAACCATGTTAGCAGGGATGCCTGCAAAGAAGGTGTGAAAGGGAGCTCTGGGAACTGCCCAACAAATCTCAAGCCTTTTATACTTACATCATGGCCAAACAGGAGAACAAGCCTGGAAAACTGAAGCCTGGACCAGTGGTGCTGGAACTAGGGGTGCTACTGCGCTCCTTGATTTGAAGTAGTAATAAAAAACACCAAATATATGGTTTCCATCAGCAGTACCTCACTGTCCGGGGGGGGGAAGGGAGGCAGTCAGGAAGGAGGGGGTGTTGGATGGGGCAGCAGGGGGCAGGGGTTCCGGGGGCAGTCAGGGGACAGGGAGAAGTGATGGTTGGATGGGGCAGGGGTCCCGGGGGGGCTGTCAGGAATGAGATGAGGGGTTGGATGGAGCAGCGGGGGTCCGGGGGCAGTCAGGGGACAGGGAGCAGGGGTGTGTGGATGGGGCAGGGGTCCCAGAGGGACTGTCAGGGAACAGGATGGGCCAGGAGTCCCAGGGGAGGGGGGCAGATAGGAGGTGGGGGCCGGGCCATGACCCCTTCCCCATACCAGTTGAAACCCGATGCAGCCCTCAGGCCAAAAAGTTTGCCCGCCCCTGCCTTAATCCCTAAATGGTAGACTTCTTTAATTCTTGATTGGCTCTAAGAGGGTAGAAAGCTTTGGGAAGTCAGGCTTTTTTAATAAATTCCCAGCAGCACAAAAGTCTATCAGACAGATAGAAGCGTTGGTGCTTGCTAATTATATATTTATGGCCTTCTAAACAAAGGTGCAGTCATCTTTCCTTGGAGTAGGAAAGGAGCAGACAGAAGGATGGCAGCATTGTCTTCTGGTTGATGTGGAAAATAGGGACTGACACGTTATTGACATGAACTGTGATCATTGTTGCAACCAAGGTCCTGTAGTTGCACCAAATCTTGTACAAAGTAAGGTGTCTATGGAAGTGTAGTTTGTTGGTTATGATTATGCTGTCTGTATGTGTGTATCATTTTTGTATTGAAGTTATGAATATTGGCCATGTACTTTCTCAATGTGTTTGATTCTAAGTAGCCTCAGTGAAGCATTTGGTCAGCTTCTTGAGAAAGGACTATTCTCAATAAGTGCCCAATCAAGAAACACTTAACTGACAATGGACTCAATCATTCATAGACATGTGACTTGCCCAGGTGGCTACAAACTCCATCTTGTTGCTGTGACTTTGCACAGAAGAACAATAATATAAAAGGCCCTGGAAGCCCCTCTATTTTGGTCTTCAGCTGGCTTAAGAGATGGCTCTCCACCCCGAAGAGATGCCTGAAAGAAACTGAAACAAAGGACAGTAACTACTGTGGTGTGAATGATTGCTGGACCCAGACTAGGAAGGAGTCCAGTCTGTGAAAGAAGCTTTTTGGAACATCTCTGGGGGGTGAGATTTCATCTACATTCAGTTTCCTTCAGTATTAGGCTTCGACTTGTGTGTTTTTGTTTTATTTTGCTTGGCAACTCACTTTGTTCTGTTATTACTTTGATCCATTTAAATCCTACTTTTTATACTTAATAAAATCATTTTTGCTTATTAATTGACCCAGAGTAAGTAATTAACACCTGGGGGGAGCAAACAGCTGTGCATATCTCTCTATCAGTGTTATAGAGGGTGGACAATTTATGAGTTTAACCTGTATAAGCTTTATACAGAGTAAAATGGATTTATTTGGGGCTTGGACCCCATTGGGAACTGGGTATCTGGGTGCTGGAGACAGCAGTACCTGCTAAGTGGTTTTCAGTTAAAGCCTGCAGCTTTGGGGGACCTGGTTCAGACCTGGCTCTGTGTTTGCAGCAGGCTAGCGTGTCTGGCTCAACAAGACAGGGTTCTGAAGTCCCAAGCTGGCAGGGAAAACAGGCTCAGAAGTAGGCTCAGCACATCAGGTGGCAGTCCCAAGGGGGTCTCTGTGACCAAACCCGTCACAGGGACCTCCTTAAGGCAGAAAATATGGACAGTAAGAATTACTTTGTCCCTTGAAAAGATCCTAGCAGGACAACAACTTCACAGTAATGTACTCACTCTCCAGGCAGATTAATTCAGAAGAGCTTTGAAGATGCTGTAGAGCATGTAGCTATAGTTTCAGTCAAACTTCCCAGAAGCATCACTGTATTTGCCTGAAGTCACAATTTCAGGCTGTTATTTTTAGTAGCTCTGTCACATCAGCCCACTTCTCTGTGCTCCTGCATGTATTACTGTTGTTTCAAGCTTGACTTGGCAGGCTAGGAAAGCCAGTTGCAATGCATCAATTTGGTCCTCGAAGATCATGGAAGTCCTCTGGGGTTAGAAAATAAGGAATAAGTAGATTTAATGGGTTATGACCAAATTTCTGTTTTGCTGGTCAGAGAGGGGAAACTGTGGGGAAAGGAGTATATATCCTTACAGAAACAATACTATAGTAATGGCCCAAAATAGTGCAATATTAACATTGTAAAATGTTGGACCACTTATAAAGTTCAGGAAAACAGAACTGAGGGAAGTATTAGTTAACAAGAAGGTAACTCAAGTTTTCAGGTTTTATTACACCTTTATAACTCCATTAGCCTTAGGGTACGTCTTCACTACCCACCATATCCGCAGGTAGCAATCGATTTATCCGGGATCGATATATCGTGTCTCATTAAGACGCAATATATCGATCCCCGAACGCGCTCACTGTCGACTCTGGAACTCCACCAGAGCGAGCGGCGGTAGCGCAGTCAACGGAGGAGCCGCGGACGTCGATCCTGTGCCGTCTGGACCCCAGGTAATTCGATCCAAGATACTTTGACTTCAGCTACGCTATTTGTGTAGCTGAAGTTGTGTATCTTGGATCGATTCCCCCCCTTCCCCACCCAGTGTAGACCAGCCCTTAGAGTCTTTACTTTCAGGCACAAGAAGAGAAGAGGAGGAAGCAGGAAAGAAACACAGATGTTCTGGAAAATTTCCTTGTGTATCCTTTAGCAATTAGGGATTGCTAATTTCAGAGACTCCAGATTTCATTAGTCCATAGTAGGCCAAGTCCATATCAATAAAGAGAAGGATTGACCTTGTCTAATACAATCAAGAGATGTGAATATACTAACCTGCTAATCTCATCATATCTTTTAATTCTCTAAAATTGTTCTCAGGATGCTGGAACAATTTTTATTGTGGGGGTGCTGAGAGCCATTGAACCAAATTGTAAACCCTGTATATAATGGAAACCACTTCAACCCAGGGGGTGCGGCAGCACCCTCAGCATGGCTAGCTCCAGCCCCTATGCCAATGAGCTCATTCAGTCCATCTTCCTGCCAGTTTGTTCCTTACAGGACACTTCCTAATGCTTTGTCTAGTCTAGTTTCAGAAGTCATATACAAAGGGAGTTCTATCACTTCCCCTGGAAGATTATGCCACTGTATACAGCCTGAAGTTTTTTAGATAGGAAAACAACTAATTTAATTTTGTTGTTTTTCCTACTATGCATCCTATATTTTCCCTTAGTTCCATTCTACTACACCAATTTATACCCTCATCATGTACTACTCAGGTACTCATGCCCTGGTCTACACTACAGAGTTAGGTCAATACAAGGGAGCTTACGTCAACCAACTCTGTAAGCGACTAAACTGAAATGTTGCTCCCACCGATGTAACATGCCGGCTATGCCGACTTAATAACTCCACCGCCGCGAAAGGCGTAGCGCTTAGGTCGACACATTGTTAGTGTAGACACGGCATTGCTTACATTGACTGTTGCTGGCTTTCAGAAGCCGTCCCACAATGCCCTACTCTGACAGTTCAATTGGTGAAATTGCTCCTGGTGAGGATGCCAGCACAAGGAGCGTAATGTGGACATGCAGAAGTCATTTAATTACTGCGGTGGCTGTACGTCAAGGTAACTTAGTGGGAATGGAACAGAAGAGAGGGAAGAATTATTTAGGTCAGTGGTGATCCATCTGCAGGCACGGACACCTGTAGTTCCGATTGGCTGGGAACAGCAAACCACGGCCACTGGGAGCTGTGGGAGTCCATACCTGCAGACGGTCAATGTAAACAGTCTCATGACCCGCCAGCGGATTACCCTGACAGGCTGCATGCAGGCTGCAGGTTGCCCACCACTGCCCTAAATAATTCTTCCCTCTTTTCTATTTGCACCCTTGTAGCAAGGCAGGACTTCTCCCCAGCTTGCTAAGGAGAGTCCACAGTCTCTTTTTTTAAGTTTTATTGTCCAAACTTAGACCAAATCAATGTCCCATGATTCTGATTCTACTTAGGGATTAATTATGAAGGTGATAGAAGGAGAGAGACACACAAAGACTTCAGGGGCGGTGGGTGCGTACTCCCCTTCGGGGAGGTTAGCCTGCCAGCCCCACCCTGCATGTCTGAAGGAGCCCTGAGCCCCTTTACCCCCATGGAGTCCCAAGCGCCCCCCCCCCCCCCCCCCAGCTCCGGGCTGGTCCCCTCAGTGCCAGGCCAAGCCGCTGGGCTGGCCCCAGCGCCGCTGCCAGGCTAGGCTGTTGCCCCCCCAGAGTTGAGCGGGCCCCAGCGCCACTTCAGGCTGCTTGCTCGACTGCCCCCGCCGGCCCCAGCATCCAATCCAACCCTCCTCACGCAGGCTGGCCCAAGTGCCACTCTTGGCTGCCGGCGGGTCAAAGCTCCAGGCCACTGACTGGAGCCAAGCCCCTGCTGCTTCAGGGTAGAGTGGGAGGGAGGTCCCGTAAAGTCACGGAATAGGGGACAGAACTATCACCAACGGATCCTTCCTCATTGACTTCCGAAGTCTGTCCAATGTTAGCATGCCATCATGTCTTGGCTCCTGGCAGGCAGCACACTGTCATGTTCCCCCTTGCCCTTGGCTTTCATTTTTTACCCCACACACCACACTATCATCACTGCTGAGAGGTGAGACCAGACTAGATGGACTGTTGTTCCCCTCTATGTCCCCAAATCCTGCTTGAGGCTTGCAGTGCAGATGACACCAACGTGCGTTTTAACCACAATACTGGGCCATGATTTGGGAAGAGAATTAACACATTGAATATAGTTATTTATTTATATTGGGCAGCGCATACAGGCCTCAATCAGGCCCCTTGTGCTCGGCACTGTATGCGCAGCAACACGCGCCGGGATCCGGTCCCCGCAGCGGGCACGGTGCGCTTAACCCTTTGAAGCACAACACACTGTTGGGATCCCTGAAACGGAGCCGTTTGCCGTGTAGCCGGTGATACACCGGCAGCTCATTTCTGTCGTGGTGGAGCTTCCCCCGAAAGGGGCGCGTCGGGGGCTAGGGCGGGCGGGGACGCCGTGGCACTCTGGGGTGAGGCTCCCCAGGGGAGGGACCGGATCCCCCGCCGCGCCTGAGTCAGCCGCTCTCTCCGGGCTGGGGCCGGCAGCGGCCTCGCGCGCTCGCCGTGTGTGGCCTTCACGTCGGCGTCAGACCCCCCCAGCGCGTCTCTTGCGGGGGCTGCGACCCGCTCCCCGCCCACGCCGGGCTCGCCCCGCGACCCGGCCCGGGGACAAGATGGCGGCGGCCCCGCCACACCCACAATGCTCCGCGGGCAGCCGGGTTTCCGGGTGTGGGCCCTGGGGCCGGCGGGTCGGACGCACTGTGGGAGCCGGCAGAGAGCTGAGGGAGGCGCCTTGCGGCGGAGCCTGTCCCCCGGTGCAGAGGCGGCTTCCCGGTCCGATGTGAGCGGGAGCCACGCTCGGACCATGAGGCTCCGGCTCTGTGCGCCGGTCCCTGCCCTCCTGCTGTTGCTGTGGGTGCCCGCACTCGGGGCGCTCCAACACCCGCCGCGCCCAGCGGAGCAGCGCCTCGGTAAGGGACGGGCAGGGCTGGGGGAGGGGAGACTTCTGTTGCGGGGGGGAGTTATCAGTGCATGTGGAGCTGGAGACTGCGGGGGGGGGGTAAGGGGAGGGAGGCGTGACCACTGCTGGGGGGCGGGGAGAAAGGGAGGCATGGTCACTGTATGGGGAGGGGGGGAAGGAATGACCTAGCAGGAGGGGTGGGTAAGGAGAAGAGTGATCAGTATATGGGAAAAAGAAGAACAGGAGTACTTGTGGCACCTTAGAGACTAACAAATTTATTAGAGTATAAGCTTTCGTGGACTACAGCCCACTTCTTCGGATGCATATAGAATGGAACATATATTGAGGAGATATATATACACACATACAGAGAGCATGAACAGGTGGGAGTTGTCTTACCAACTCTGAGAGGCCAATTAATTAAGAGAAAAAAAAGCTTTTGAAGTGATAATCAAGCTAGCCGAGTACAGACCGTGTGATAAGAAGTGTGAGAGTACTTACAAGGGGAGATAGATTCAATGTTTGTAATGGCTCAGCCATTCCCAGTCCTTATTCAAACCGGAGTTGATTGTGTCTAGTTTGCATATCAATTCTAGCTCAGCAGTCTCTCTTTGGAGTCTGTTTTTGAAGTTTTTCTGTTGTAATATAGCCACCCGCAGGTCTGTCACTGAATGACCAGACAGGTTAAAGTGTTCTCCCACTGGTTTTTGAGTATTTTGATTCCTGATGTCAGATTTGTGTCCATTAATTCTTAAAACTACAATACCCACCTGCTGAAGTGAAAAAACAGATTGACAGAGCCAGACGAGTACCCAGAAGTCACCTCCTACAAGATAGGCCCAACAAAGAAAATAACAGAACACCACTAGCTGTCACCTTCAGCCCCCAACTAAAACCTCTCCAGCGCATCATCAGAGATCTACAACCTATCCTGAAAGATGATCCTTTACTCTCACAGATCTTGGGAGACAGACCTGTCCTCGCTTACAGACAACCCCCCAACCTAAAGCAAATACTCACCAGCAACCACACATCACTGTACAAAACCACTAACCCAGGAACCTATCCTTGTAACAAACCCCGATGCCAACTCTGTCCACATATCTATTCAAGTGACATCATCATAGGACCTAATCACATCAGCCATACCATCAGGGGCTCGTTCACCTGCACATCTACCAATGTGATATATGCCATCATGTGCCAGCAATGCCCCTCTGCCATGTACATTGGCCAAACCAGACAGTCTCTACGCAAAAGAATTAATGGACACAAATCTGACATCAGGAATCAAAATACTCAAAAACCAGTGGGAGAACACTTTAACCTGTCTGGTCATTCAGTGACAGACCTGCGGGTGGCTATATTACAACAGAAAAACTTCAAAAACAGACTCCAAAGAGAGACTGCTGAGCTAGAATTGATATGCAAACTAGACACAATCAACTCCGGTTTGAATAAGGACTGGGAATGGCTGAGCCATTACAAACATTGACTCTATCTCCCCTTGTAAGTATTCTCACACTTATTATCAAACTGTCTGTACTGGGCTAGCTTGATTATCACTTCAAAAGCTTTTTTTTCTCTTAATTAATTGGCCTCTCAGAGTTGGTAAGACAACTCCCACCTGTTCATGCTCTCTGTATGTGTGTATATATATCTCCTCAATATATGTTCCATTCTATATGCATCCGAAGAAGTGGGCTGTAGTCCACGAAAGCTTATGCTCTAATAAATTTGTTAGTCTCTAAGGTGCCACAAGTACTCCTGTTCTTCTTTTTGCGGATACAGACTAACACGGCTGTTACTCTGAAACCTGTCAGTATATGGGAGGACGGGAGAGACCACTGCTAGGAGAAAGGGGAGGAATGGTCACACTGTGTGGGAGGGGAGGAGTGACCATAGTATGGGGGCGGGTAAGGGGAGGAGAGACCCCTGTATGGGGCAGAGGATAGGAGAGATCATCGTTTGAGAGTGAGGGAGGGAAGAATTGTGCCAGAGACCACTGCTAGGGGGAAGGGGAGGAGTGATCAATTTATTTTGGGCTGGGGTGTGTGCGCTTCTGTACATATGTACATAAACGCACCCTGCTGGGGAAAGCAGTGACCCAGGGACTGGGCAAGGAAGAACTGGACTGGTTCTCAGGATGTTTGGGGTCAGTTCCTGGCTCTGCCACAGAGTTTGTGTTAAGAGCAACAGAGGGTCCTGTGGCACCTTTGAGACTAACAGAAGTATTGGGAGCATAAGCTTTCGTGGGTAAGAACCTCACTTCTTCAGATGCAAGAGTTTGTGTTGTTGTTAATCATGTTTATTATGGTAGCTTCTGCAGACTAGTGGCAAACACTGGACAAACAGAGCAAATTCTTGCCTGTTGTTTTGGTGGTGTCTCTATTCCAAATCATATGTTTACATTCAAAACTGAGTTTACTGCATTTAAACAAAACATCAATTTTCCACCATATTAGACATTGTGTTTAAACAAAACTTAACTTTGGCATCCATCTCCATGACATGATTCTTTAACCAGCACTGTGAAATGGTCAGTGTTTGTAGGACTATCCAATCATAGCTGACAATTTAAACTGCCAGGTGGGAAACGTCATCATTAATGAAGCCTCCATGAAAGTGAATGCCTCCTCTGCATTGAGAGAAATCAATTCATGCACACCTCTTGCTATCACAATAGCCACTGTGCACGCTTCATATCTGTTACTAATATCTACTTTAACGGGTGGGCATGCCATACAGAGGGTGCTTACATGACCCTAATTGCTGTACATAAAAAAGGCCATACTGGTTCAAGACCAAAGATCCATCTAGCTCAGTATCCTGTCTTCCAACAGTGGCCAATGCCAGGTGTCCCAGAGGGTACATAACAGAACAGGTAATCCTCAAGTGATCCATCCCCTGTCACCCATTCCCGGCTTCTGGCTAACAGAAGTTAAGGGACACCATCCCTGCCCATCCTAGCTAGTAGCCATTGATGGACCTATCCTCCATGAATTTATCTAGTTCTTTTTTGAACCCTGTTATGGTCTTGGCCTTCACAACATCCTCTGGCAAGGAGTTCCACAGGTTGACTGTGCGTTGTTTAAAAAAATACTTCCTTTTGTGTGTGTTAAACCTGCTGCCTATTTCATTTGGTGACCCCTAGTTCTTGTGTTATGAGAAAAAGTAAACAACACTTCCTTATTTACTTTCTCCACACCAGTCATGATTTATAGACCTCTATCATATCCCCCCTTAGCTGTCTTTTTTCCAAGCTGAAAAGTCCCCATCTTATTAATCTCTCCTCATACGGAAGCTGTTCCATACCCCTGATCATTTTTGTTGCCCTTTTCTGAACGGTTTCCAATTCCAATATATCTTTTTTGAGATGGGGCGACCACATCTGCACGCAGTATTCATGGTACGCCCACATCTTGGATTTATATAGAGACAATATAGAGGGTTCTTACACTTACTCTAATGCATCTAGTACTGACCACGATGAAAGACAGGTTATTGGACTAGATGGGCTTTGGGTCTGATCCAAGGTGGCAATTCCTATGTTCCTGTGAAAAAACTTCCTGGAAGGAGAACATTTAAAAGCCCTTTAACAAATCGGTACTCAAAAACCAGTAAACTGTTATCTAAAAACTGGCTTCGTAAAAATGTCATGGAGCAGCCAAATTCCATCTTCCTTGTGGGATGCTGAGAGTATAGGGCTCATCCCTGCAAACTCTTCCTCACAGAAGTAATCCCACTGACTTCAGTGGGACTACTTGTGTGGATAATTGTTTATGGGACTGAGCCATAGTTTGTCAGTGACTTTCCTTACAGAGAACTGAAACTTTTCAAACATGTTACACTGCCTTCTGAGTTACCTATCATTGTTTTTATTGCTTTGAACAGGCTCACTGATTTTGAATAATGCACACAATAGGAAGTAGTCACCAGTGGGTTTAATATTTTTCTTACATTATCAGTAAAATTATATATTCTCTGTCAGTCATTACAAATTGCAAACATCATGCAGGTTAGCAAAAGAATAAGAGCAAGGTACTCATTCAAATTATTTTCATATGTAGCTTTTGCTTTCCTTAAGACCTATCACCACACCTATAAAAATAATTATGGTCCAAGGAGAAGATGATTTTGCATTTCTGTCTGAATTTTTGTACCTATTGTTATTACAGATAAGTACGAGATTGACTTAAGCCTTTTTTACACAGGAAAGCTTTGTTTTGTTTAATGGTATAACTTTAGTTTTTCTGACAAACTCTCTTGGGTGGACACAAGTTATTTTTTCAATTTATCTGGCATCTTATTCCATTTTACTTTGCTTTGGAAGAGATATAATTCTGTTCTGAAATGAGTTACACCAGTATGAGGATTGTGTGGATGTATTTTGAATGTAATATATTGTTTCAGGCAGTGCTCCCACATTATATTGCTTCACACCTAGACCAGCTTGTCTGTTAACTGCTCCCTCCACTGCTCTAAGGTCATCTGGACTGACCCCAAACATCCGAAGAACCAGTCCAGTTCTTCCTTTCCAAGTCCCTGGGTCACTGCTTTCTCCAGCAGGGTGTGTTTATGTACAGCCAGGTGTTCCCCTTAGTGATTCCAGCTCATGACAAGTTCACATACCAGGAGTCCATATAGCAGTTATGTCCTCAGAGCTGGTGCTAGCCCAGGGGGGACTTTAAACAGGAATATTTTGGTCCCCCCTTGCTTCTCATTAAAATACTAATTGCATTATTTCTACAAACCAAAAAAAAAAAAAATTCCAACACAACACATACTAATACACTTGTTAAAAGTCCATATTAAATAAGATGAATGGGAATTGAGGGTAATACTAAAATACATAAACAGCATGTTGCCTTCATTGAAAGATTTTTCTCTGACACTTTTTTGAGGGAAAGTCATTAGTTATGTCATCATATGACTGGTCTCTTCCTAAATCATTATTCATTTTTATAATTGCCAATCCAAACAGACAATCCTGAGCCATTGATGATCGCAAGAATGTTTTTATCAGCTTTAACTTTGAAAAACTCCTCTCAGGAGATGTTGCCATTACTGCGAATCTTACAGCAACTCTCAGTGCAATCCAAAGATTAGGATATATCTCTTTAATTTGGTTTTCATGTATGAAGGAGAGAACTTCAAAAAGTGTCATTTTCTTTGGAAGCAAACTGCAACTTAAAAATTCTTGAAAAAGATCCTTTTTGTTGCAATCTAATTCATGTTTGGAGCTCGAATTGTTTCGTAAGTTATTGCAGAATTTCCTTAGGCTTTTCAGTTGTCTGTTTCAAATCCCAAAAAAGTCCAAACTTGTCTTTTACACTTCTCATAGTTTGAAATGTTTTCAACTGACGTGATGGCTGAATCCACTGCTCTATTTATTTAAAAAAAAAAAACACCTCTCACTGATTAAGTACGTCTTCAAATAGTTTGTCAGGTGTTTCATAGGTAAAGTGGGGAGGTTTTGCACTTGTAAGATGTTTCTCTTTGAGATGTGCAGGTGTATTCATTTGCTCACAAATCTTCTTGGCTTTTATTTGAGCACCAGAAAATCCATTTTCCCTGTAATACATCAGAAGAACTTTCTAGCAAATTTATAGCCAGATCAGTTTGCATAGAAGAGGATTGTAGAAGCTTGCTGATGTGATTGATGTTAATCAAAATGTCTTGCCACACAATTGAGCATATCAGTAAACGGTATGATCCAATTTTCTCAGCCAAGGCTCTATTTTTGCCATGACCTCAGTACATTTCTCTTACCTCCAACACAGCCTCCTTGTGACTTCAGCAGCTTGAAATCTTACTGCATTTTAAACTCTGCTTTCCCATTTTGTTTCACTTCAAGATTTTAACTTCACATTAACTTGATGGCACAAAAAACAGCCCATTGCTGTGTGGTAGCAGGAAATAATTGTAGAGTTTCTGACGGTATCCCAAGAAACTAGCACCATCGTGTGATGATTTTTCAGCATCTACAATAACCAAATGCAATGTATGCGACCCACATGGGTTGGGTATTTTTTTGTGTGTAGCGGTCAAGCTTGAACATCTTGCCTGTTTGCCCCATTATCATAGGAATGATCTCTGCAGTTGTCAAGCTTTTCTAAAATTGTGTTTGAGAAACTGAGACCAATTGTTTCATGTATTACCTAGGAAAAGTTCTTTAATTTCTGGCTTTCTGTCAACCACAACTGTTCTAATTATTACATACATTGGTTCCTGATGGCTAACCTTGGAGTTGCAGTCTAAAATGATAGAGCAATATTTTGACTCCTTCACGTTTCACTATTTTCTGGAGTAATTTCTTGGTGACTTATTAAATCAATTCATTCTAAATGTCTTTCCCTAAATAGAGAGCCTGGATCATACCCCTTTGAATACATCCTACATGTTGTTCCATTACTTGATCCACTTCTTTCAAGAAGTTTCCACTGTTTGGCATGTATAAATTCTCTGAGCCAGAAGAACAATGGAAAGTAAGATTTCTTTCTGGAAACGACTGCATGATTGAAATCAGGTGCATCAAAACATTTCACCAGTACTTTTTTTATCTTCAGTAAGATACATTTCTGAAGGATCAATTGTTTTCCCTTTCATTAAACGAATCTCAAGCTCTTTCCAACACTGCATATACTTACATATGTTCTGGACTATTTTTATTACACTTCAGGAGTGTCGCGATGTTTGCCCAGTCAGAGTCCTTCACGTATCTATTTCTGTTTCTTGGAAGAACCCATTTTTCAGCAGAGACAAAAACAAGATCTCAGTTAATGTTCTCATTGTATCCACATGTACTGGGGAGCTGGATTGGATTTTTGCCAATAGGCCACCGTGGAACCCTGCTAAATTGTGGCAGTTTAGAAGGCACCCAGCCAACTACAGAACCCAGCAAGGAAGAGGTTCCCCCAGACAACCAAGATCTCTTTGGCATATCTAACCCTGAGCTAGAGATTGACCCCAAGTAGAGATAGCATTGAGATAGGCCCCAAGACCCAGGCAGGGAGCCCGCCTGATAGTGTTGCAGAGGGGATCTCAACCAGTTAATATTATGTGTTGTATTGCAATAAACTGTCCTGGTACTAGCTGAATACGAAAATTTAAACAACTTTGTTCTGGATACTAGCTGGGCACTGCAACTTTGGGCAGATGTGAGCTATGTATGAATGGACAGATATGCCTTTCTGCCTACTTAGCTTTTTGTCCCATCTTCCCCCCCACCTCCCATGTGTTCAAAATAGCAAAAGAGTTTATTTCCCTGATATACCAATTCTCACAACCATGGACCAAACGTGCTTCTCCCTCACAGTCGACCATGGGCCCCCTCCCTGCTCAAGGTAGTGGCACCACAGGGGTTAAAAACAATACACATTTCATGGGAGGAACTGTAGCTGCAGATACAGAAAGGAAAAAAAAACAATTAAAAAAAAACAAACTTTGGGTCACAGATCAATGCCCTGAGCTTCTAGTCACCTTTACATTCTCAAACACGCATTGGAATATGATGTGAATTGTCCAAATGAGGCTACAGAGACATTTTGTAAAGCACAGAGATAAGGCATTTGTGAATACACAAGTTACAGAAGATCATGGTTATTTTCAGTCAGCCCCTCAGCGTTGTTAACCCTTTTCCAGCAAAAAGGGTTCATACCCTGACTGAAAAACAATTTTACAGTGTACTTTGTACTGGTTGGCAAGCATAATAAAATAGAATTAAAGAGAAAGATCTTGCTCTGTGTTGGAATACACGTTGCAAGGCAATGAAGCTTACTTGGGGTATCCCCTATAGATGGTGTTTTTCTTCTACTCCTGTTCCAGCTATGGGGCACCATCCTTGTAAATAGTAGTGCTACATATCTTTCAGGTTTGCCCATTGCTTTTTTGAACAGGACCCTCCTCTTGAGAACACGCCTTAGGGCAGGGGTAGTCAATTAGTTTTTGTCAAGGTCCAAATTTCTTGGTCAAGGTATAGTCAAGATCCAGACTCCATGGAAAACAAGAATGATAATAAGTAAGTTAAAAAAAATTTTTGGGGTCTGTTCAAAAGCATCTGGTGGTCCGGATTTGGCCCGCAGTCCGCCTGTTGACCACCCCTGCCTTAGGGTAACATCCAGCAATGTAAGTACAGCCTGCAGATGTGCACATACAGTTAATAACCAGCCCTTTGGGAGGCCCTCCTGCCAGCACTGGTCCTGTGTAAGGGAGAAATAAGGTGGAAAACATCTTGCCATCCCCAAAAGTACCTCAGACTGGTAAAAGTAGAAGAAGAATATGCTAAAAATTGAGGAGGGAAGAAAAGCCACATTTTATCATTGTTGATGTGAAACTAGTAATAGGACAATAAATATTTGCATGGTATTGTAGTGTGTGAATATGAGGCACTCGTCAGGTGCTATACACTGTACATGTCAGAGCCCTCAGAGAGAGGGGCGTTATCAGTGGCTGAAGGCGTGGCAGACTCTAAGGCTAGGTCTACACTGGGGGGGGGGATCGATTTAAGATACGCAAATTCAGCTACGCAAAAAGCGTAGCTGAATTCGATGTATCCTATTCAACTTCCCCGCTGTGAGGATGGCGGCAAATCGACCACCGCGGCTCTTCCGTCGACAGCGTTTACTCGTCCTGACGAGGTAGGAGTACGCGCGTTGATTTGGGGATCAATTTATCCGTCTAGATGAGATGCAATAAATCAGTCCCCGAGAGATCGATTTCTACCCGTCGATCCGGGCGGGTAGTGTAGACTAGCCCTAAGAGAAGGGAGAGAAGATGATGGAGGATATGTTTGCTGACCTCATGACAGCATCTGAGCAAAAGGTCATAAAGACAGAAAAATGGAGAGAAGATTTCATGCTCTAATACAGGGGTCGGCAACCTTTCAGAAGTGGTGGGCCGAGTCTTCATTTATTCACTCTAATTTAAGGCTTCGCGTGTCAGTAATACATTTTAACGTTTTTAGAATCTCTTTCTATAAGTCTATAATATATAACTAAACTATTGCTGTATGTAAAGTAAATAAGGTTTTTAAAATGTTTAAGAAGCTTCATTTAAAATTAAATTACACCGCTGCCTCGATATAACGCGACCCGATATAACACGAATTCGGATATAACGTGGTAAAGCAGTGCTCTAGAGGGGCAGGGCTGCGCACTCCGGTGGATCAAAGCAAGTTCAATATAACGCGGGTTCACCTATAATGCGGTAAGATTTTTTTGGCTCCCAATGACCGTGTTATATCGAGAGAGAGAGGTGTAAAATGCAGAGTCCCCCGGACAGGTGGCCAGGACCCGGGCAGCGTGAGTGCCACTGAAAATCAGCGTGCGTGCCATAGGTTGCCTACCCTGCTCTAGTATCAGAATGAGAGAGAAAGAACGTCAGCGAGCAGTCAAGGGAATGCATTGATATAGAAAGGGGCCTTCGGGAAAAGATACTGGATGTGATGCAGAAGCAGACCAACTTTCTGGAGAATGGTGTTGCTCTTTCCCAATGCCCAGGACACCAACCTAACCATGTCCTGCAGCCTGTCAAAAATATAGGCGTCTAGGACACCCTTTTACTCCACCAAGTACAAGAGAGAGGCCCTTCCCACAGTTCCATTCCATATGTACCACAAAAAACAAACAACACCCCCCAAACAAAGAGACCAGCTACACATTCACCTACATATTTTTGTTACCTCATCTGCACAATGACGTGTGCATCAGCACTTTGGGTCTGAGTGCCTCATTTCCATTGGCTTTAACTTTGTGCTGTGTGTTGTTAAATCCCAAAAGATTTTTTTTTTAATTACAATTTTGCTGAAAGATTTTGTTGAGATACAGTTCCATAAAATTGCCACACAACGTGTATTCACTTTATTCGTTTTCTTGGTTACATTACATTCCTTTTCCTCCACTACATCCCGACGTCAAAGTACAAGCACAGTGTTTCCCTGACCAGTTAGGTCATTTTGCAGATGCATCCTTTTTGGCCGTTTATAAAGTTCAGCAAGTCTCTTCACCTTTGCCTCTCAGACCATGGTGAGACACACTCTCCCTTGCTCCCACAGATGTTTTGCACAACAGCAAGCAGCTATAACATGAGGCAGGTACTTCTCAGAATCATCTAGCCTTATCATGAACCTCCTCCCCTTTCCCTCTAGGCATCTCAATGTGCACACTCCACTGTTCTGCAGCTATTCAGGATATAGTTAAACTGCTCCTTTCTCCTATCCAAGTGCCCAGTAAAGGGCTTCATAAGCCAGGGAAGCAGAAAGTAAGCTGAGACTTCCAGAATGACAGGAGGAATTGCAACATCATTAAAGTCCACTGCGGTCTTGGGAGCAAAAGTTCCATTTTTTCATTGCATAAAATGGGTGAGTTTCTAAAGATCCTGGTATCATGAAGCTTTCCAGATCACCCCACATTAATGTTGGTGAACCTACCACAGTGATCAGCCAGACCTCTTAGCACTATGGAATGGCATTGTGGTTGATGAATTGAGTCCTGGTGCGGCGGGGGCAGATAATAGACATGTGGGTTCCATCAGTGGCCCTTTATATAATTCAGAAACCCCCAACGTGCAAATCATCAATAACCTCCTGTGTGTTGCCCAGCTTTATGACCTGACGCATCAGCACCCTCTTAATAGCAGCACAAACCTCTGTGACGACAGCCCTGACAGCTGGTCTACCACCATTAAACTGGTCAGGTACTGACTGTTAGCAGTCAGGGATGGTGAGCTCCCAGATGGTTCCACATGCTTCTCCATGCTGAAGGGAACACTCCTGTGGGTGTTCTGCCACTGCAGCTCTAGGGAGAGCTTTGCATTGGTCTTGAGGAAAGCAGCCTTCTTTATTCTGAAGTTCTGCCACTACTGCTGGTCATCCCATTTCTGCAGCACCTGTTCCATCAGTCGGTGCTGGCTGAACTTCACTGAGTGAAGCTGCTTCAGGAAGATGTTATGCAGAAGTAACTGTTCGACCTCCTCCTCCCCTCCTCTAGCAGTATCTGCACGGTATCATGGCAGCTGTGCTGATGGCTGTCTCCCAACTCAAACAAAGCCATCCATCCACATGACTGTAAATACATCTGTGGCACCCTGTTCATATTAATTACTCTCAGGATTGTGGTACTAACCATGCTGCCTGACAGCAGTTTGAAAATGTCACTGAATCACTAAAAGCAGATAAATGATCAGCTGTCATGGGAGTTTAATATGACCCAAAGTCCTAGAATTCTACTATTTCAAAAATGTATCCTCACAGCTCTGTGCTATGATTTTCATAGGAAGTAGCTTAATTTGACATAAGCAAAGTGGTATGGATGCACTCTTTTGGTATAGGTCTAGCAGAAAAACATACTGAAAAACTTTCCCATGTAGGTAAGGTCTTAGTAATTCAATAACTTTGTGGGTTTTGTTGGTTGTTTAGTGTGTGTACTTTGTGTTTCCCTTTTTCCCTGTTTGGCCCGCTTTCCCTTTTGTTTGCGTGTATGTCTCTCACAATGTTGGGTGGAGGGGAGTTTCAAAAGTAAGTAAAATCACAATAGTTGACAGGGACTCGGAGTCAGAGTACTTGAAATTACTTCTCTTGCATCTGAAGAAGGGAGGTTCTTACCCACGCAAGCTTATGCTCCCAATACTTCTGTTAGTCTTAAAGGTGCCACAGGACCCTCTGTTGCTTTTTACAGATTCAGACTAACACGGCTACCCCTCTGATACCTGAAATTACTTCTGACACTTTAAAAAAATTGATTAGGTTTCAAGTTGAGTGTGTTCCCCTAACTATGGCTAGACTTTCTTTCCTCTGTTACAACTCCAGCCTGAGTTGTGAGCAATCCAAAACAAATTTGAGATTTTATTCTCCATGATGATTTGTTTCTCTCCTCTTTCCTGCTCTACTACAGTAGTAGCAGCAGAGGACTGAGGCTGCTGCTGCTGCTGCCGTTTATAGCTCACAGAAACAGTGACTCCTTCTCAGTTTTACTTTGCTGCTGCTGTGGAATTTATCTTGTGTATGCAGGAAACCCAGCAAATATGGCCACCATTGGGGGAAGGTTGGGGGTGGGGGAGTAGACAAATGTAAACTTCTGTTCCAAATGTGAACCTCTATTAAACATTAAGATCCAGATTAATTCCTGGTGGAACTTTAATGCAGTTTATCAGGGATGACTGTGGCCCAAAGAACGTAACATCAAACATTTAATTTCAATAGGATATTGATGTAAAGGAGCTGTATACCCTTGGTTGTCTGCAAAAGTCTTTGTTGATTTACAGATTGTGTATCTAAGTTTATCACAACTATCTTTTTCAAGAAAGTCCTTGAAGCATCAACCAATGAAATCTCAAGGAACTCCTCTGTCATACAGAGCTTGGTTCTTGACTAACTTTTGACTTGGGGTTTCCACACCTTATTGCTTCTGTAAAACACACTCGTTGCACACATCAGGGGTTCATTGTGTTCATCTCTTCATTCTCCTCCACAACCTCCCTTTGTGCCACTTTCCTGTCGCCTTCTGTTTCAGGGATTCCATTGCTCCTTCCACCATGTTAGGAGTGATATGTGTTCCTCCATTGCACCCCCACCATTCTTATTCTCTCTCCCCCCTCCCTTTTTAAACTGTATTGGAAAGATGGATAGAGCTAAAATGAGGGGTATTATGTTGAAATATGTTAATGTCTGCTATCAACCATTTCTTTGATCTGTAGACAGTTACTAAGGTAGCTGAAGCTGATAGCTCTGCTCCACCATTTCTAACTTTCACCTTTTTCACCAAATGTCAATAGGGTTCTGCCCATTGATGCCTAGAACATTCTCTGAAATTTTGGAATTGACTGGATGCAGTGTTCAGAAATTATCGTGTTGTATCGAAACAGAGAAATGACAGCAAGTTGAGTGTAAGATCTTATAGGTTTGGCCAGTTACTGGTTGTATCTACCTGGGTTCTGACCCATCCAAAATTTATTTGTGACATGTTCAATCACAGTGTAGCACTTTGTATTCTGCTCTGTAAAAGTCCAGTATTGATGCATTCATTTCTGGAGTGTTAAACAAAGTAGAAAAATGGCATCTTCCTGAGGAAGGATTATATCATGTGACTTGACTGTTCTCAACTTCAGGATATATAAAAGTTCATGATTCATGAGAGCTGAGTCACATGATGAGTCTCTTGTTTTGGAAGATGGAGTTGTATTGCATTAGTCTCACTTCGAGTGTGATGTTGAGGACTGATGTGAGGTTTCTTACTTTTTTCAGCGTATTGCTTTTAAAAGGGAATGCAATATGTTTTACCTAGAATGGGCAATATCTGCTTTAAGAGGGAGTATAGCGCATACACTACTGATAACAGGCAGACTGATTTCTGACACCTACTGTATTAAGCTGGATAAATGTCGCTCATCAGTGCTGACTGTTTGGGGCATTATTGGTGTTCTGAATGGGGGAAGAAAATTGAAGGTTGTTGATTGTGAGGTAATACATGTATAAATGAGGAAGAGCTCACAGGGCACTTCTTACAAAATCTCTGAATGATTTTTGGCTATTTTTAATTAATTAAACTGCTACTGGGGGAGTTTATGCTTTCAGAGAAACATTCACACTGTCCAGAGAGCGGACCAGTGTTTTCTGCAGTCTTCAGCAGGAACCCCATCAAGAAAAGATCCCTATCGTATTTCCTGTTAGCAAAATCAATAAAAATAACCACCTTAGGTGGAATTTTATAGTAATGGAAAGCCCTGTCTACACTGATCTGGCATCTAACTGAGTTTAGGAACTTTTGTTAGCTTCTTCGAGTGATTACACTTGTGCATTCAACTCCAGGTATGTGCATGCCCTGAGCATAGTTGCTGGAAATTTTCCCCTCAGTGTTACCTATCAGGCAGCTTGAGAGCCCTCTTCTGCCACAAGCCAGCCACTGGTATGAAGTGCCCAGTGGACCCCACAACCCCCTCAGTTCCTTCTTACCACCCGTGATGGTCACTGGAACTGCTATCCTTGCTTTTGCAAGCTCTCTCAGTGGTTGTCATCTTCTTTCTGTACATAGTTAGTTGTAGTCGGTTTTAGTTAATTGTAGTGAAGTTCTATCTCTTTGTGTTTTAGCAGAGTTTTTGTCCATTCCCCATGCCAAGGCGTGCCTTGATCACCAGGCTTTAAGCCCTGCGCCTCCTGCAACAAAGCTATGCCTCTTAGCAATGCACGCTCAAGCTGCCTGAAGTGCCTAGGAAAAGCTCACACTGGGGACTGTTGCCAGATCTGTAGGGACTTTAGACCTCACATGGAGAAGGACTGGGAGGCCAGGCTGAAGTTTTTGCTCATGGAGGTGGCTCTGAGACCTCCATCTGAGCTAGGCCATTCAGACTTGGCACTGAGTGCCTCGGCATCAGTAAAGAGTGCTCTTCCTACTGTACCAGAGTCCTGGCACCAATCATCATCCCCAGTACCTAGGAAAAGGCATAAGAAACAGCCGGCTGAGAGGAGGCAATCCCTGACCCCAAAGACGGCCAGGCATGGGGATCAGAGTACAGTGCAATCTAAACCAAAGCACTCCTCTGTCTTGGTACTGCAGAAGTAAGCACTGTTGGCGCAAGCACCTTTGAGTCTGGTACTGCACAGTGTGGTATCGATACTGTCTCAGTTCTGACCATACCGGAGGCATTTGCCGCTGTCAGAGACCTTACGCTGTTGGTACCGGTATGAGCGACAGTACAAGAGTTGGTGCCGATAAACAGGAGGGAACCTGCTGGATCCTATCATCTGTTGACATTGTAGCCTCTGCAGGCCCACCAGTGGGGAACTCCCTGGATAGACCTATTTGCAAACAGGTAGAAGAGTGTCACCAATTCTACTCCCTACTAGGCCACAGTCGAGGTATCATGGATGCCTTCCTACTATCTTTGATGGGACATCTTTACTATGCTTTTTCCCCCTTTTCTGCTTGTGCACAGAGCAGTGCTAAAGATCAAGAGGAACTGGGTTATTCTGATAGCCCTACCATGGGCCCACCAAAACTGGTTCTCTACTCTACTAGATCTCTGTGGCGACTGCAATCCTGCTGTGGTTGCAGCTGGAGCTGATTTCCCAGGACCATGGTTGGCTGCTCCTGAACCTGAGCTCCCTTTAGCTAATGGCCTGGAAGCTCCATGGCTAACTGCCAGGGAGCAGACATGCTCAGAGCAAGTTCATCAGATCCTCCTAGGTAGTAGAAAGCCCTCCACTAGGGCTACTTACTTCTCAGAATGGAGGTGGGTTTTCTCTATGGGTGTCCCAACATGAAGTTTCACCCACGTGTTCATCCATACAAGACCTACTTGAATATCTATTGCACTGAAACAACAAGGCTTAGCAATCTCCTCTATCAAGGTTCACCTTGCAGCGATATCAGCTTTCCACTTTCGTGTGGATAACTGGTCCATTTTTTCAAATGACATGTCTTTGAGGAATTGGACAGACCTAGAAAGGTTATACCCTCAAGTAAAAGAGTCCGTTCCCCCTGGGAACTGAAGTTGGTCTTTTCGAAACTTATGGGACCAACATTTGAACCTTTGGCAACTTGCTCCTTATTATACCCCTCCCAGAAAGTGTTTTTTTTAGTGGCCATCACTTTGGCCAGAAGGATCTTCAAGCTCTGTGCCCCCACATCAGAGCCTCCATGCAGTCTTCTTTAAAGATAAAGTGTATTTACGTGTCGTCCCCCCTCCCCCACCAGTTTCCTCCCAAAAGTGGTTTTGTAATTTCATAGCAATCAGGCAATGCATCTACCTGTCTTCTATCCAAAGCCACGTGCAAATAGGAATGAATGTCTTCACTCATTGGATGTTAGGCAAGCCCTAGCTTTCTTCATAGAGAGAACTAAATAATTCCAAAGGACCACCCAACTGTTGTTAGCTGTAGCTAACAGGATTAAGGGTCTCCCAATCTTTTCACAGACAATTTCGTCCTGAATCACTTCATGTATTTTCATGTGTACGGTTTTGTTATGTTCAGGCAGGTGTTTTGCCACCAGCTAACTTGACTGCTCATTCCACAAGGTCGCAAGCATCCTCAGCAGCATTAGTGCAGATCCCTATTCAGGACATTTGTAAAGCAGTGACCTGGTCATCAGTGCACACATTCTCCTCCCATTACGCTATCACTCAGCATGCCAGAGATGATGCAAATTTGGTTGAGCTGTTCTGCAGTCTGTGTAACCATGAACTCCGATCCATCCACCTATTTAACTGCTTGGAAGTCATCTGGAGTGGAATGCACATGTGCAATCACTCAAAGAAGAATAAACGGTTACTAACCTTCCGTAACTGTTGTTCTTTGAGATGTGTTGCAAATGTCCATTCCACGACTCGCCCTCCTGCCCCTCTACAACAGAGTTTTCTGGAAAGAAGTAACTGAGGGTGTCGTAGGGTTGGCTGGGCACTTTATACCGGCATTATCAGCAAGTGGCAGCAGAATGCACTTGAGCCACCCCAACACGTACCACTGAGAGAAAAATTTCTGGTGACTCTGCTCGGGGTGCACACGCACCTGGAGTGGAATGGACATGTGCAACACATCTCAAAGAACAACAGTTAACGGAAGGTTAGTAACTGTTTTTACTAACCTGTCTTGGCAAGCCAGGGTGGTTGGGAACAAGCTCTATTAGAAATATTACGAACCAGTTTAGCTGGAATGGGTTTAAAACAAGTTTTTAAAACTTGTTTCTTGGCCCATGATAAACTGCCTAACTTATACAACCAATTCTTGCTTTGAGCCATTTTTCACACACACAGGTATTCCTGTGTACATGTGCTCATAACAGGCAAACATAACAGGCAAAAAAATACTTATTTAGATTGATAGAAACACAGAAATTGCCTATCTACTTATGGGATAGATGAGACTAGAGCAGTGGCTCTCAACCTTTCCAGACTACTGTACCTCTTTCAGGAGTCTGATTTGTCTTGCATACCTCCAAGTTACACCTCACTTAAAAACTACTTGCTTACAAAATCAGACCTAAAAATACAAAAATGTCACAGCACACTATTACTGAAAAATTGCTTGCTTTTCTAACTTTTACAATATAATTATAAAATAAATCTAGTGGAATATAACTATTGTACTTAAATTTCAGTGTGTAGTTTATAGAGCAGTATAAACAAGTCATTGTCTGTATGAAATTTTAGTTTGTACTGACTTTGCTAGTGCTTTTTATGTAGCTTGTTGTAAAACTAGGCAAATATCTAAATGAATTGTTCTACTTCCTGGAAGACCTCTGTGTGTCCCCAGGAATACATGTACCCCTGATTGAGAACCACTGAACTAGAGTCTTGGATTGTCCTGGAGTCTCCAGGAATTAAAGATTAATCAATTAAAGATTGTCACGTGATGAAACCTCCAGGAATACATCCAACCAAAATTGGCAACCTTAGATAAGACCATTGGTCCATCTAGCCTGGTGTCCTCTTTCTAACAGAGGTCAGCACCAGATGCACCAGAGGAAGGTGCAAAAGCACCTGTAATGAATAATTATGAAACAACCCACAGGGCAGATTTCTTTCCAAACCTGTTTAGGGTATGTCTACACTGCAGCTTAGAGGTGTGTTTCCCAGTGCACTATCTCATCATGAACTAGCATGCTAAAAATAGTAGTGTGGACATTGTGACCCTGGAGGTGGTTTGGGCTAACCACCTGAGTCCAAGTCCATCTGAACTCAGCCAGCTAGCCTGTGCTGCCGCTCGTGCCTTAGTGTTCAAACT
The DNA here is from genome assembly GCF_027887155.1 of Malaclemys terrapin pileata. NCBI lineage: Eukaryota > Metazoa > Chordata > Testudines > Emydidae > Malaclemys > Malaclemys terrapin. The sequence continues at coordinate 177,355,157 of NC_071507.1, read as the reverse complement.
ACTATTTTTAGCACAATAGCTCAAGTGGAGCTAGTGTGAGTCTGTCAACCCATGCTGGTAATCGCACCTCTCAGCTGTGTTGTATGACTTATCCCTAGTTAATGGCTTTCTAACAATAGTGTACGCTGTTATGCATGTTCATGAGTATGCTGCTCATAGGCCTGGCTATGTTCCCACCTCATCTGTGAAATCCATTTGTATATCTAACTGGGTGACTTATTAATGGGTTGTTATCATTCTCGGAATAAGACCGGGTGCAGTGGTGTTCTGTGATGCAGTGCTGTTTTGTGTCATCTCTACAGTCACTTAACTTGTATCAAAGACTTTCATTTGTGTTTCCTGGATTGGATTCGGATTTCAGGTCATGAATTATATTCGGAATGAAATTAGGTCTTTTATCAAAACATTGCTACTGTATAAAGTTGAACTAAAGAGTATCTTGGGGTTTTTATCATAGGAGAATATACACAGGATTCAGGTAGAATAATAAATTAAAGTGAAGCACTGGAAAAAAATAAAAATTATAGTAATTATTGTGATTTGACTAGAGTTTATGTACCATTAGATAACCCTAGGTGGGATTTTAAAAATGTTAATTACACCTTCTAGGTTAAAATTCTGTTTTTAGACAAGTTTGACCTTTGTGTATAAGTGAATTCAAAAGCATGTTTTTTGCTACATTTTATTTATTGCTTTCAGGGCAATACATTGGATATGAGATCATGGGAACTTATTTTGTTGATCATAGAAATGAAGGGAGTTGAAAGATGTGAGTAGCACTTTAATTGGTAGCTGAACATTGGACATCTTTCTCTTTTCTAAAAATATATAGTTACCTCAACTTCTGATTAAGGATGTGTGGCCCCTGCAATAATAAAGACCGTAGTCCTACGGTGATGTATTAGCTCTGATGCAATGCTTGTTAAAATGTAACTTTTAAAAAAAAGAAAATGTTTCTGGGCTCAAGTGGGATCTTCAAAGTCTTAATCCCACTGAAATAAAAATATTTTAACCTGCCTAATGTCCCACATGGCTTGGATATGAAAGGGGAGAGAGAGGGAGGAATCAAAGGTGACCTCAAAGTTATGAACATGGAAGACAAGTGTGGTGGTTTCAGTTTTGGGGAGAGGGCCTGGGGGACTGTTTAGTCATCTTTGTGGCAGCAAAATATTAAAGGAAAGAGAGAGAGTTATAGATGTGGGACTACGTAGAGGGAGAGAGGGAGGGGGTTGGGATATAGATTTGGGAGTCACCAATATAAATGTGATCATAGCTGAAACCAGGGGAGCGTATGACATTTACCAAGGAGAGATTACAGAGGAAGAATAGAAGAGGGCCAAGGATGGAGCCGAGCTGGACTCTGTCAGAATGAGGAGAAGTTAGAGCCTTGGAAAGAAACTACAAGAGAGCAGAAAGGGAAGATCTGACCCAGCACAGTGTCATGGAAGCCCAGAGGAGAAAGGCTGGGGATGGAGGAGTGGGAAGGGTTGACTGTGTCAAAGGCAGTAGAAGGCGAGTGGAGAATGAAGGCGGAAGAGGTGGTTAAACTTGGCCAAAATACCTTTGCTTACTGTGGCCTCAATCCTTTTACTGAGCTGTGTACAGTTGGACCCTGGTGCAGGATCGGAGCTTATTTTGTTGAACTACTTACAGTTCATCTTTAACAAAGGCGGGATAAACAAATAACTTGAGTTTCCCTTGTCTGTAGGCGTTTAAACATATTTTATAGATAAAGAGGCATCAGTGTTTAGCAGATACTATTAGATTCTTTTTTTCTTCTTTTGATATCTGAGCTAATTGACTGAATAATACCTGGCAGCAGCACGTCTTATATGTTGCCAGAAATATTTTTTTATCCATCCTGAATGTGTTCGCATTTAATTTAACAAGTGCTTTCTTGTTCATTTAATACAATAAGTAGGAGTGTCAGAGTAGCAGGTTGTCATTTGTTACTTTACATATCTCTAAGTCTTATTATTCAGCCACTATATCAACTCTACACTCCTAGTTTCTTTTAATATTTCCTTGTGTGTCAATAAGGTAACTCCGGAGTTGCTACCAGAGAAGATGGGGGGCTGGCCTCCTGAAGCCATTTACCTAACGAAAGAGACTATTCTCCTTAGCTGAGATCATTGAAAGAGGCTGAGATTTATTGCACAGAATCTAGAGATGGAAAAGACTCACTGAGTGAGCTAATTGCTCCCTCTGCTAGTTTTTAATTTTTCCCAAACACTGCTGCATGAGAGAAGCTGACATAGGGCAATGAGTGTCAAAAGGAAAGCAGACTCCCATACTTCTCAGCCTTCGGAGAGTTCAGTGTGTGACAGGAGCCATCTAGATGTGTGGCAAATGACTGAATTGTGGAACACCTGTTTTATTGCTTACTGCACCCTAAGCAACCGATTACAATGGTTTTGAAGTGTGAAATTTGACTTTAAGGATTTTTTTCTCATTGTGTGAATCAGACCATTTTTGCATTTGGAAACAAGCTAACTATGCCCATGCTACCTGTAACAGATTGTGAATAACCCAAACCAGTTTTGCACAGGTGAGAAAACATCCTTAAGAACAGGTTTTTCTACTTGAAAACCATTATAATCTGTTGTGGGTTCTTCAAATCTGGGAATTGCAAACAGTTGTTAGGCAGTGCGGTTGCATCCTCCTTTCTCATATTGCTAAATGGGAACATGGGAGGGTGTCGGGGGTCTAAGTATGGAATTGCTTGAGAATCACTGATCTGTTCATGATGCAACAAAACACAGGCATTCCATATTTCAGTTGCGTTTGAGGGTGGGAGTGTCCGTGCCCCGGCCAGGGCTTCTTGTGCATTGCCAGAAGGGGGGAGTGGTCCCTGCCCTAGTTTCCCCCATATTAGATTCCTGAAGTTCCCCCAAACCTAATACACAGACAAATCGATTCACCCTCCTTGACAATTAAATCAGAGAGTCCCCCCATTCTTTCCAGTTACAGTGCTACACTGTAGTTGTTGCTCTGCATCTAGCGCCCAGGGACATGCCTTGATGGAGGGCGGGGGAGAAGACACTGAGGGTCAGGTGTGGTTCCTGAAGCTGCTCCTAATTCATTTTTTTCAAGCTGACAGTCTTAACTGACTACCTAAGAGCTCAGGAAAAATCAGTGGGCTAGCAGTGTTGCCTATTTAACTAACTGGCCTGTAAAATTAGAAATCTTAGGATCTTTAGATAAGCACTTTCTTAAGACCGTGGTTTGGTGGTTGGGCCATTAGTGTGGCTGTCACAGTGCTACGGTAAAATAAATAAATATATATAACAGTAGCACTTAGAGACCCCAGCTGAGATGCGGTAGGGGGAAGAGAAGGGATCCCACTGTGCCTAGGCATTGAACGTATCCATATTGAGATATGTAGTGAGGTATGCCCCACTGGTTCAGACCCAAGGTCCATCTAGCCTGTCTCTGAAAAGTACCAACACCAGGTGTTTCAGAGGAAGGCGTAAGAACACCAGGGTAGTAGATGTCAGATAATCTGCCCCCCGATGGGTCTGTCTCCTCCTGATCTCTATTAGAGGTTAGGATAAGCCCTGAAGCATGCGGTTTAATATCCCTTCAAAATTATCATTAATTATAGCTCTGGATATTATTGATATCCATATAAATATCCAATCACTTTTGAAATCTTAACTTCTTGATCTCAGCAACATTCTTTGGCAATAAGTTCCACAACTTAATCACGTGTTCTGTGGAAAAACTATTTCCTTTTATCAGTTTTGAATTTCCCAACTTTTAATTTAATTGAACATCCCCTTGTTCTGTGTTATGAGACAGGAAGAACAGAAGTTCCTGTTCTCCCTTCTCTAGATCATTATTTTATATACACCTTTACCCCAATATAACACAGTCTGTGGGAGCCAAAAAATCTTACCGTGTTATAGGTGAAACCGTGTTCTATCAAACTTGCTTTGAGCCGCCGGAGCACGCTGCCCCGCCTCCCTGGAGCGCTGCTTTACCGCGTTGTATCCGAATTCGGATACATATCGCGTCGCGTTATATCTGGGTAGAGGTATACTTTTATTGTGTCCCCTCTCATTTGTCCCCTTGAAGAGCTTACTGTATAAATAGAGAAGTCAAAGGAAGTATTTTCTACATTTTGCATATGGAGAGCTGAGGTACAGAGAGACTGAAGCCACATTTCTAAAGGTACCTAGGCACCTGAAAATGCAGGTAGAACCTAACGGGTTTTTCAAAAGCACCTAACTCCCGATGGGCCCTAAGTGATTTGCTCAAGGTCACACTGGAAGTCTGTGGCAGAGCTTGGATTGCCCCTCAAATTTCTAGCGTCCCAGTGCAGAGCCATCCATTCTCTAACTATTGCAGGAAGTTGTGGGGGAAGGGGAATGCCTGAAGGAAATACATTCATTTGGGAAAATTTTCTCCCCTCCACTGAAAGGAGGAGGAGAACAGAAGGCAGTCTGTCATATATTAGATCAGTGGTTCTCAACCTTTCCAGACTACTGTACCCTTTTTAGGAATCTGATTTGTCCCATACCCCAAGTTTCACCTCACTTAAAAACTATTTGCTTACAAAATCAGACATACAAATACAAAAGTGTCACAGCATCAGGGTGGATAAAAATCAATGACTTTTTAAAAAATAATTAAAAAATCGGATTTTTTAATTTAAATCAGATTTTTTTGATAAAATGCTTTTTGAGGAAAAAACCTATCTAAAAATAGTTTTAATTAAGATACATTATAGCTCAAAGATATCTCATCATGAAATAGGGATTATAAATTCTAATTCTATAGTATGAGACAATATAGTTATGTAATGTTTAAAAAAAGTTTTGTAAATGAGTTCCAATAGTTCATGGATTAGGGACCCAATCTTATGGGGCTCCAGGGGTTTCTGTATAGATTATTTAGGTTAATCTTTCTATCTACCCAATGGGACTCAGTGGTTAGTCTAGAAGATACCATCAGAGATGCTTAGTTTTGCAGTTGTGGATTTGTCTCTCCAGAGATAACATGCTTGTTAACAGCCATAATGTTTTTAAATAAATATATATAGAGGTGAGAAATAACAGACCACAACCCTATTGTCCTTCTGCACATTTGTGTACACAGAGTCAATCCCTTACCTCTCTCTAAAAGTACAAAGTTTCAAAAATGAATAGAAGATTGTTGGGGGTGGAATAGATCTGGACAAGGAGAAGAAGTCTGGAGAGAAATGTGAGAAGGGAGGGACAGGCAGTAGAAACAAAAGTGAAACTGTTTGAGCAGCATATTCCAGAAGTCTTGAGGTCTTTCTGAGTGTAGCCTTCATCGATTTGAGATCTACCATATCATTCTCTCACTAGAAGGGAAAACCTATAATGGCAGCAGGCCTAGGGTTACATGGGGATCGATATGAAAATCCAAAGGTGGATAAGGAATTGGTTAATGGGGAGAATGCAGCGGGTCGTATTAAAGGGTGAACTGTCGGGTTGGAGGGAGGTTACTAGTGGAGTGCCTCAAGGTTCGGTTTTGGGACCCATGTTATTTAATCTATTTATAACTGACCTCGGAACCGATTGCAAGAGTGGGCTGATAAAGTTTGCGGATGATACGAAGGTGGGAGGAGTTGCAAATTCGGAGGAGGATAGGGATATTCTGCAGGGAGACTTGAACGAGCTTATGAATTGGAGTATCAGAAATAGGATGAAATTTAATAGTGAAAAGTGTAAGGTGATGCACTTGGGGATGACTAATAACAATTTTAGTTACAAGATGGGGACGCATTGGTTAGAAGTAACGGAAGAGGAGACGGACCTAGGGGTCCTTGTAGACCGCAGGGTGACTGTGAGTCGACAATGTGACGTGGCGGTGAAAAAAGCCAATGCGGTCTTGGGATGTATTAGGTGAGGTATATCTACTAGGGATAAGGAGGTCCTGCTTCCGTTGTATAAGGCGCTGGTGAGACCTCATTTGGAGTACTGTGTGCAGTTCTGGTCTCCAATGTTTAAAAAAGATGAACTCAAACTGGAACGGGTGCAGAGAAGGGCGACTGGATGATCAGAGGAATGGAAACCCTGTCGTATGAAAAGAGACTAGAGGAGCTTGGGTTGTTTAGTCTGACAAAACGAAGGCTGAGGGGGGATATGATTGCTATCTTTAAATATATCAGAGGGATAAATACAAGGGAGGGAGAGGAATTATTCCAGCTTAGTACTAATGTGGACACGAGAACGAATGGATATAAACTGGCCGTGGGGAAGTTCAGGCTTGAAATTAGACGAAGGTTTCTGACTGTCAGAGGGGTGAAATATTGGAATGGCCTTCCGAGGGAAACGGTGGGGGCGACGGACCTGTCTGGTTTTAAGATTAAGTTAGATAAGTTTATGGAGGGAATGGTTTAATGGTAAAACATAGTAGCCAAGGAAAACCAAGCAATGGTAAGTAAATAGTATAATGGCGAACAAGGGTCAGGCTAGAGACTCTTGCCTACATGCTCGGGGTCTTACTGATCGCCATATTTGGGGTCGGGAAGGAATTTTCCTCCAGGGTAGATTGGCTGAGCCTCTGGAGGTTTTTCGCCTTCCTCCGTAGCATTGGGCAGGGATCACTAGCAGGAGGGTCTCTGCCGATTGAAGTCACTAAAACGCAGGATTGGGGACTTCAACGGCAGAGTCCAGGGAAGGGTCTTGTGGCCTGCAGCATGCAGGGGGTCAGACCAGATGATCATAATGGTCCCTTCTGACCTTAAAGTCTATGAGTCCGGATTCCCCCGGACATGTCCGGCTTTTTTCAGTTAAAAATAGCGTCCGGGGAGAATTTGTCAATGTCCGGACTTCTCCCCCCCCATGCAGAGCGTGCGGGGCTTACAGGGCAGCCGGCCGGATGGTGCCACTGGCTTCACTTCCCCCCTCCTCTCCCCTGCAACTTGAGACCACTCCCCTCCTCTCCCTCCCTCCCCCCGCCCTGCATTCACAGATCGCCGGCCGTCGCCTCGGCCTCCGGCAGTCTGGAGCTCCGACCCTGTTCCCCTCCCCCGCTGCCGAGCGTGCTGCTCTGCAGCACAGTAAGGGGGCCGGGGGTCAGAGAAGCGGCAGGGAGGTTCTGGGTGGGGGGGTAGTCAAGAGACAGGGAGCAGGGGGAGGGTTGGATGGGTCAGGAGTTCAGGGGGGGCTGTCTGGGGGTTGGGGGTGTAAGGTTTTGGGCAGTCAGAGTACAGGTGGGGGGGGGGTCTCAGGAGGGGGCAGTTAGGGGACAAGGCACAGGGAGGCTTAGGTAGGGGGTGGGGTTCTGGAGGGCAGTTAGGAGCAGGGGTCCCAGCAGGGGGCAGTCAGGGGACAAGGAGCGAGGGGGTGTTTGGGAGTTCTGGGGGGGGCTGTCAGGGGGCAGGGGTGGGGAGAGGGATCGGAGCAGTCAGGGGACAGGGAGCAGAGGGGTTTAGATGGGTCGGGAGTTTTGGGGGGGGGCTGTCAGGTGGTGGGGAGTGATTGGATGGGGTGTGGGAGTCCCAGGGGTCTGTCTGGGGGTGGGGGTGTGGATAAGGGTTGGGGCAGTCAGGGGACAGGTAGGGGCTAGAGTCCTAGGGGGCCAGTTAGGATGTGGGGAAGGTCTCAGGACGGGGCAGTCAGGGGACAAGGAGCAGGGAGGCTTAGGTAGGGGGTGGAGTCCTGGGGGGCAGTTAGGGGCAGGGGTCCCAGGAGGGGGCAGTCAGGGGACAAGGCGTGGGGGGGGAGGGTTGGGGGTTCTGAGGGGGCAGGAAGTGGGAGGGAGTGGAAGGGACAGGGGCGGGGCTAGGGCAGGACAGGGGCGGGGCTAGGGCGGGGCTCCTCCCGTCCTCTTTTTTGATTGTTGAAATATGGTAACCCTAAGCAGGCCATAAAAGAGACCCAGTTTGGGAATAAGAACCATTCAAGAAATTTGTTTGCTGATGATGTTTTAAAGAAAGTCACACCAGTGAACTGTTGGAAGTCACTTAAGCACTTGGATTCAGCGACTGTTGAAGTGATAATCTCACTTTTAACAGCAGTAGCTTCTTCTGCCGGTGTAGAAAGAGTATTTTTCTTCCTTTGGACTAATTCATTCCAAATTGAGAAATCATTTGGGACCTGAAAAAGCAGAAAAGCTTGTTTTTCTTTTCCAGATTCTGAACAAGCAGGAAAATGAAGGTGAAGACGACTGAGTTAGCTGCAGAAGCCAATATTTTAAGTTTCTCATGTTGACCTGGCTGACATAGTTGATTTAACTTTTGTTTCTTTAAAAAAAAAAAAAAAATCATTTAACTATTTTAGTTAAAAACAAATTTAACAAAAACAAACCTGACTTTAAAAAACTTGAATGTTTAACTAAATTCAAAAATTCATAGGCTTGTTTTGTTAAAATATTATATGTTTGCTATTGAAGAAAAAAAATCCAGAATACGTAAGGTTGTTGTTTTAGTTAAATAAAACAATTTAAATGTCAATCTGGTGATGTTCTTCTCCTAATACAACATGGCAAGAAAATCCTCCAAATATTAATGATTAACCTGTTGAAATGGAGATGGTTCACCTCCCCAATGACTTCATAAATATCTGCTTCAATTACGTTTGGTAAATGAAATAACCAAACAATCATTCATTTTGTGATATAACTATAAAACTAATCTGAAAAGTTTTCAAAACAAATCACTTAAAAATATATAGTGTGTACCTTCTAAAAATGAAACCTATATCTATCTCTGAGTTGTGAAGAATATGTATTAAGGTTATAACAACCAACAAGAATGCACTTTTATGTTGAAATCCATGATTAAATAGAGTCTTCCTGACTAGTGATTTAAATCAATTTGATTGAAATCAAATCCACCCTGCACAGCACACTATTACTGAAAAATTGCGTACTTTTTCATTTTTACCATATAATTATAAATTAAATCAATTGGAATATAAATATTTTACTTACATTTCAGGGTGATACTTGAGTCTATTTTTCACTTGTGAGGCTTGTCTGAAGCCGAAGCCTTGCTTGCCACCCCCTAATGCCGGCCCCGCACTTGCAGCCCCCCCTAAACCTGTCTGGTGACCTTCCCACTAGAACACATTTCATTAACTGAGAATTTAACCGTGCCTGTCACATACTGTAACATCTCACTGACTGTATAAAAAGCACCTTTACAGGAATACACTATAATTATTCTAAAATTAAAATGGATTGCAGAGTTTGGAATATCTGTAATATATGTTACAGCTGGATGCTATAATAATTGTTTAATTTTAATGTGTATTATCCTCTTGAAACTGTTATAAACTGTCTCCATATCTATTTCAGAGAGGCTTGAATCCGTGCTCTCAGATTATGACATCCTCTCTCTGTCGAATATCCAACAACACTCATTAAGGAAAAGGGACCTCCAGCCAGAATCGCATATAGAGAGACTCTTAAGTTTTTCAGCCTTGCGTAGGTAATGAAATCATCAGTGGCAAATATTGGTTTAATATTCGTTTTCTATTCTATGTGATTTTTTTTACCTTTTGAAATGAATATTATATAATTGCCAAAACAGAAATGCCTTTTGCATTTGCTGTTACGATTGGCTAATTCTTATGGGTCAATGATATGCATGGTTATGTGATTTGCTTCACAGAGACCAAGAGAATGGAAGATTATTTAACTATATTGTATTCCTCTGTTATTAAAGAAGCAATGATTGAGATTTCCTTCATTTTATTGTTTACCTTAGTTTTTCATTAATTGGGTTGGATCCTGCTTTTTCTTCAGATTCTGGCTTCCCTCCACTACTTTTGCCTGCCTTACATTTCTTGAAAGGCTCATTGTCTCCTTGTGTATTTTGGTCTGTGGCTACCATGTTGTGCTGCCTGAGAATTGGTGTTTATGGGGACTTAGTCCATTTGCTCACATTGTGTGTAGATGGCCCCATTCCACAAAGCATTTCTCAGTTTGTTACAGAAATGTTGGGAAGACATTCTGGGCTCTGAAAGATTGGGGGGGTGAGGGGGGGGGAGGAGAGAGAGAGAGATGGAATGAGGCCAGGAACAAGGGCGTTGGAGACAGTAATTTGACCATCTGAGGAAAAATCTCTCCTAGCTTTCTAAACACTGAAATTCTGAACTTGAAATGCAGCGAGAATCATCTCCTGCTAAAAGGTGTAGACTGATCATATTCAGTCAGGCAGTCTCCTCATCTCCCCTCCTCCGGCCCCTCCAGAAATCCACAACTAAGATTTACCATGATATACAGCATCACATAAGTTGGTATGCATATTTTCTACCACCATCTGAGGCAGGAGGCACAGAACATGAATGAGAGCAAAATACTAGAGTAAATAGATAAAAATCTCCCATTTTCCTATTTTATATTGCTTGATACCTTGTCCATTTTCCACTTCCATTGTAACAAACACTTCAAAATACTGCCGGTTCTATCCCAAGGATAATTGCTGATATATACCCCAAAATCTGTTACACTGGTGGCAGACAAGATAAAAACTCCATGTGCTATAGGTTTTCCATTAAGGGCTATGGATGCCAAGTTTTGTCAAGGTTTTCTGGACATATTTCAGGAAATGGGATCATTGGGGTATATCTTATTACTTACCATTGACCTGTTTTGTTAAATCTTCTGGTCTGGCTTTCTCTGAAGAATGCAGAAGAAATCAGCCTTGTTTGAATACCTTTTGGCAAGGGTGGCTGAATATATTAACTTTGGAGGAAAAAAAAAAAAGAACATTTTTTTCTTGTTAATAAACATTGACTACAGATGTTATAAATGGCTCTTAGAAAAGTACTGTCATACAGTAATTCTGACAAATAGCATATATTTTTGTATCTTATTAATTGAAGAGTCATTGTCTTCTCACATCCAAAGAGATTTCAGTAGAACAAGAGGCTGATGTCTGTTTCCTTATGCGTGGTTCACTTAAAACTAAATGGAAGTAAATTTATTTTACAGGCACTTTAAATTATACCTAACGTCAACAGCTGAACACTTTTCTGAAAACTTTCAAGCACTAATAGTGGACGGTAAAGGCAAGGAAAAGGAGTATCATGTACAATGGCAAGAATTCTTCACTGGACATGTAGTTGGTTAGTATGAGCTTGACTGTACATCATTGTTGGGGAGTAGCATAGTTTGTCAAAATCTGCTGGCCCATGGTGAATCGTGTATCATTGCTTTTTCATTGTCCTCAAGCGTGGTCAGAGTGGTAGATTTTGTTCCTGTGCCGGTCAATTTTCTTGACAATTTTGTGAGGCTGGTGCTGCATGTACTGAGATAAGGGCTTACAATCTGGCTTTGAAAATCATCAAGATGTATTTTACAAAAATACACACTATGGCCACTGTGGCTTCTGCTCTATTAAAAATGAGTGTTGACTTTAATTCCCATTGAGATCCTGGATTTTACAGTACTAGGAACTGAAGTCCTTTTCACAAAACAAGAACAGCCCAGCTAGTGGCAGTGCAACGTCGCTATCATGATAAAATGCCTCAAATCAGGTCTGGATAGATGACTCTTCTGGATGAAAGTGTTGCCCAGTCTTAAATCTTGGCACATCCACTGAGTATGGCAAGGATCGGCAACCTTTGGCACGCAGCCCACCAGGGTAAGCACCCTGGCGGGCCAGGCTGGTTTGTTTACCTGCCGCGTCCACAGGTTTGGCCGATCGCAGCTCTCACTGGCCACGGTTTGCTGCTCCAGGCCAATGGGGGCGGTGGGAAGCGGCGGCCAGCACATCCCTCGGCCCGCGCCACTTCCCGCAGCCCCCATTGGCCTGGGATGGCAAACACTGGGAGCCACAATCAGCTGAACCTGCGGACGCGGCTGGTAAACAAACTGGCCCAGCCCGCCAGGGTGCTTACCCTGGTGGGCTGCGTGCCAAAGGTTGCCAATCCCTGGAGTATGATGATGTTTGTTAATTGTTTATGTTGGTAAAAGGCTCCATAACCCATTACTAATCCCCTGGGCCACTCTGACCACCTTTGCCTAAAAAAAAGGCATCCTAGTGCACATCACTTTTGGATTGGAGACTGTGTTTTAACATGTCTCCCTGGATTTCCTGATAGCATAGCACAGGGCTTTAGAGTGAAAACTACTCTGGTCTTTACAGAGAAAGCAGTATTGATTTAAGAAGAGGGGATGCTATTTGCTAAATAGATCAGTCAGTTGTCACATCAGTTAACTTAATTTTTCTCATCTACATTTAAAGGTGAACACAATTCCAAGGTTACAGCGCACATAGGCGACGAAGACTTTACTGTAAGAATCAACACTGATGGCGAAGAATACAATGTAGAGGTACTGTTTGCTGTGAAAACAAGATTGAGAAAATAGGAACATCTTTGATGAAAAACAATACTATTTCCCTATTGCCACCCCAGCCACCTACACTTCTGTAGCTGAAAAAAACATTTTTTGGAGGGATGGGCTCTGACTGATTTTTTGTAAGCGTTACTTTTCCACACAGTCGTATTGAAAAATGCATGGTTCTAAGTACTGGCAGAAGCAACAGATTGTTGTTCCATACTGAATGCAGCATGTTTATGTAAATATACAGTGAGAAATTGTTTGTAGGAAAGCAGAATGTTCCTTATTAAAATTTGTGAGCCATTAAATGTGTAGACTACAACACAGGAATACTGAAAATAAGGCCATACAGGCATCTTGGCAATCTGATGGTGTAACAAACAACTTATCATTACAGTAGAACCTCAGAGTTATGAACACCTTGGGAATGGAGGTTGTTTGTAACTCTGAACAAAATGTTATGGTTGTTCTTTCAAAAGTTTACAACTGAACACGGACTTAGTAGGTTTTTGAAACTTAACTATGACAAAAATGCTGCTTTCCCTTTTTTTAGTAGTTTACATTTAACAATACTGTACTGTATTTGCTTTATATATATTTGTCTCTGCTGCTGCTTGATTGTATATTTCCAGTACCAAATGAGGTGTGTTGTTGACTGGTCAGTTCGTAACTCTGAGGTTCTACTGTACTTCAAACGACTTGAACATCATCAATAAATTATATCCTCAGTGGAATCCTTTGATGTGCATGAATTCCTTCTAGCTCACTGTTTGCTCAGTGTGTGTTGTGCCAGCACTTTAAAAGTGTGGGGTAACTACAAGGTCCAGGGCATCTGGTAAAACCACTTTAGGATTTACTATCTTAGATTCATTTATGCAGAAGAGTGAGTACCCACTTTAAAGTTTTGTTTTCGTATTGGGGAAGCATTTTTGAACAATGCATGTTTTCTAATGTGCTATTTGCTTTGTTCACTAATACAGAAGTAGGAGGTGTCAAAATTAAGTACATTCTTTTTATACTCTTTATGCTCTTAGTGCCCTCTTAAGATATATCAGTTAAAATGACATTTGTATTGACCAAGGAAAAGTGGTTGAAGAACAGCAATGTAACCTGTCATCCATGTAATATGGACTGACTAAATTTACTTTAGAATACTAAGTTTTAATTTTATTCTTTTAATATAAACTTATTCCTTATATAGACTTCGCTGCATCTATATATGTGTCCGGTGTCATCCCAGTTACACCTTACAATTAAAAAGGAGCAGAGTTTGTCAGATTCTTAGAGATGAGCCTTGATAAGTTATTTCTGCATCTAAATGTAAAGGAACATTTGCTAAAACTCTGAGGCTTTTCACCTCCATAGTAAAGATTTGTATCTGACAAACAAGAAAAAGCTTTTAAAAAGTAAGTTGGGTAACATTTGTAACATTAGAGACATACCAATGTCTTCTCTAGTAATGTGCTGTGCCTGTCTCCTACATAAGAAGGGACTTGGGGAGTTTTTAACGTTTTGGATTTGGCACTTAAACTTTTTTTTCTCCAGGGTTAGTTTGAAAATCTAGTATTTCATTCTTGTACTGTTTTGAGCTTCTGACATAACGCTGGGAATATCTATAAATATCTCACAAATAGACTATTAAATACTTCCATAAAGAGTTGTTTCTATGCAGTATATTTCCAGACAAAAAGTATGTTAAGAGTATGGAGGTTGACCATACATATTAGTAAGTTGGGGTAAAACACATTCTATGGATATTGCAGTTATCTCAAAACCAAGAGTTTAACTTTGGGTTTATAAACTTGAAAGAAATCCAATCATGTTAAGGAAGGGAAGTGCACAGTCAGGGTACCCAAACAGCCTTAATGCTGCACTGCAGTGACACCATGTGATTATGATTAAGACATTTTAGTGTTTGTGGTCCCAAATTAGATTAGACTGATTTTTAACAACACATTTTTCTTTTTTCCTTAATATGTCCTGTGAAAATTTGGGATTAATTTAGATGAGTTATGAGAGTTTAAAAAACTATACTTTATGCAGGCACAGTAATTTATTGTTACTAAAAGGGGGTTTTAATAACTATCTCCCAGTGTGCTACTGGGAAGGGAGGCTGAACTTGCACATGAAGTACCTGTGGACTCATGAAATATGCAGGTGTGCACTCATGTGTTCCATATGATCTATTATGGCTTATACTGAATGAGGCAGGGTTCTAAGTAGTAAATTTCCTACCTGTGCCCACCCCTGCAGTTCTTAGGACCATTGTGCGAGGAGAGACCTCTCAGCTTTCTTTTCTTACAAATAAACTTTTTTGAAAGTGCTGTTTTAAAGCTTCAAAAGTGGCTGCATAGTTCCCCTCCTTTTGATGAAGATGTAGATGGCTGCTGCTGCTTTGCCCATGGGGCAGTTAAGAAGATCTAAGAATTTTTTTTATCTGTTGACCATTTCTCAATGTAAGGAGTTGAATCCCGCTTGTGCTATTCATGCAAATAGTCCTACTGAAATCAGTAGAACTACTTGTGTGAGTAAAGTAGGTGGGACAAGGCCCTGAGTTCTATGTACACAGCTGTGGCTATTTTTAGTGGGACTTTTTGGCCATATTTATTAAATATGTAGAATCCTAGAAGCCCTTGCATGCACACTATACCTAAATCACTTGCATTTCTTGTATTACTTTTAGCCACTTTGGAGGTATATTGATAATACTCAAGATGAAAGACTCTTGGTCTACAGATCTGAAGATATTAAGGATTTCTCACGTTTACAGTCCCCCAAAGTATGTGGCTATTTAAAACATAAGGAAGAAGAATTACTGCCCGAAGGACTAGAGGGCAGCCATTTAAATGAAGGTGAGCATCCTGCTATTTAGAGTGAAATGCTTGAAACCTATTCATATAGCTACGTAGTAATGTAAGACTAGTATCTGGCCATGAGGCTTTCATGTTTAGAAAATTGTCTACTTTGCTATCTCTCTTATATCACTTTATAACTTTTAAAACTCATCGTTGCAGGGGAGGGCAAACACACCACCAAAGGCCATCATCAATTTGGGGGAAGGAGGATGCTCAGAAAGGATATTTGGCTCCTTCAAAGCACAGAACTGACCAATACAAGTCCCTCACCTTTACAATGATTTAATAGTTACCCGTTTTGCTTTAAAGGTCACCTGAAAATGGCTTTATGGGATTGTGCCTTGCTTTTGTCTCTTTATGATGTACAAAGAGAGGCTATATGGCATCTAGTTCTCTTCTCTAGAGAGTCTTTTGAGCCATGATTGACTCTATGTAGAGTTGGATCTAGCCCTTCTCTGCCAGAAGGGGGATTGGTAGAACATGGCGGGTTTAGATGGGAGGTTTGGTTAAGGGGAAAATGATGTGAAAGGCTTAGTTGACTGGCTGGAGAAATAAAGCTAGTTTTACTTTTTCCCTGTACAGTTTCACTGTTCTTCACTACTTTCCTAGAACAAATAGGTTGGAGGAGTATTAGGAAGACTTTTTATGCTTTCAGAGGGGTTACTCTTTTAAAAAAAAAAAAACAAACCCCAACTAATCACGTTATCAAATGGAAACTAAAGATGTTATTAATTGTCAAGGAATGTGTGTGTCTGATATATTTGTTTTTCACTTCAACATTCAAATCAGTGAACATCCTTCGGGAGAAAAGAGCCATTGCAGACCACTCCAAGAACACATGCAAGATATTAGTGGTGGCAGATCATCGCTTCTTCAAATATATGGGCCGCGGGGAGGAAAGCACAACTATTAATTACTTAGTAAGTATGTGACAGTCTGTTATTGTTTGCTAGAAGAAGTCACGCAAGCAGATACACTGCAGCTGGAAGCTGGTGCTATAGTAGTTAGAAAGCTAGCTTACTAGCTACCAGCTAGCTGGTGCTGTATTTAATGGTGAACTCTGAGTGCTGTTTACCTTGAGGAGTGTTAAATTAAGTTTTTTAAAAGAAATTATTTTGCACTGATGGCTAATGCTGCAATTAAATAAATCTTTGAGCAGAATATTTTTAAGCAACTCTTCTAACTTCTTTCATCCCCATCCCCCCTAAATGGGTTACATATTAAGATTTTCTCTAAGAATTGTCTTTTAACTCTAACTTTGTAGAATCATACAGATGCATTAATTTATGTTGTTGTTTGGCTTGTTTATCGTGAAGCTCTTCATTTAAAATCTACCAACAGTGACTATTTTTCCAGTTGTGTAACACTTCTGTCCAAAAGGATAGGTAGTTCACAGCCAGCCTCCTGCATAGTTATTTATAGCAAATCTAGAACATCTCTCCCTTCTAACCAGCTAGAAATATCAGGAAGAACCCGATAAACTTCTGTGGTAAGAAAAATGTGCACTTCTTAAAGAAGTATCAAAATAAGACCACCCAAATTCATTGTACGAATAAACATGAGTGCAACAGACAATTCTTCTTTGAGTAGTGTCCCTAGGTGTGCTTGCATCTCTGTGCTGCTGACCGGAGAACTTCTGTAGCAGGGTCTCCGAGGCCCGCAATGCACTGTCTCCCTTCGTGCCCCGTCACAAGGCTAGTGAGTGCATGCTGGCTAACCCCCCTCAGTTCCTTCTCAACCGCCCCCGGCTAGGGATGGAACTATTTGCAGTCTGTTGGGACCATTGCTTTTGATTTGCATCTCTGTAGTTAGCCTCCTAGTTCTTAGTTGTAGTTGTAGCATTTTCCCTTTTTCTTATCTTTTCTCCCTGAAAATCTGAAAAATAAAATAAGACTATTCCCCCCGTTGGGGACCCTTCCCCCAATGGGTATGTGTGGTTCATCGGGCTTCAAGAAGTGCCTCTCTTGCAAAGAGGCTATCCCTGTCACAGACCAGCACTGCCTGTGCATTTGCGACCTCGGGGAAGGCTACATTCAGGAAAAGTGTGATCTCTGCCAGCAGCTAGGCCCTGGTCTCATAAAGACAGAGAGCTCAGAAAGATTATTATTTTCATGGAGGCGGCTCTCCAGATCCACACCACGAATCACCTGGCAGACGTGAGTCTTCCCCACAGCCCTCAATATCTAAAGGCTCTGGGTTGAAGAAATAAGCCCCACTGACCTCTCTTACTAATCCTCGAAAAAGAGAGCGGGAAGTCCCTACAGTGAGCCCCGAGATAGCACGCTGAAAAGCATTTGTGGCTCTGTATCTTCAGTACTGTCGGCACCAAGACCATCTCAGACCAGTACCCATGACTCTCGAAAGTCCTCTGTGGCAAGTACTGTTGACAAGTCCATGAACCTGATGGGCACAGGCATCGAGTCAACGGCACCAAGGGATAAGGATAGGAGTAAGCACTCCTCTAAAAAGATATTCCTGGTATGCAATACTACATCGGTACCACCATCGATGCCTCATTGGGCATGAGAATGACCTATATGGACAAGATCTCCATTCCCCCTGGGCACTGCCAACAGCATTAGGTCAGTCGGTACCTCCAGAATTCTGAGACTCTGGGAACCTCCATGTATTGGACGTACCAGAGTCTCGTCTCTTCTCAGTGCTGGAACTGCCGCAGCGAGTCTTAAATGGCATGGGAGTCTTCCCTGCTGCCCTGACGTGCTCTCCTGCTCTTCAGTCAGGGCTCGCATAGCAAACCTGATGAGCTGGCATCACAGTACTCCCAGGCTCCTTTACAGTAGCTGGTAACAGCAGGGTCCTCGAGCATGCCCCCATGGCCTCACCACCACCATCTTGGTATGGCCACCCTTGGACACCATCACTGACCTCTATGCCACCAGCACCCCAGTGGCCAGACTGGGACCCTTGGGCTGCATATTGCCACCATGCCTCTTGAGCTTCCAGCCCCATCCAAGAACCCTTGAGGCACATCCCTTCAGCTGCAGCTTCCAGGCTTTGGAACCTCCGGAAGAAATCATGGAGGAACACAAGGGCGCTGCTGAGCAAGAAGTGACCCCAAGGACCATATCCTCCTCCCCGCCCCGGATGAGGCTGTCATGCATTCCCTGCCGTCTCTGGCAAATGCCTCTTCCAGGACCTGGCCAAAGAGTGGCGGACACTCTCCAAATATCACTAGAGGAAGTCAAGGACACCCACCATTGTCTCCTTGACATACTCCACTCCTCCTTTTCCTCAAAGATCACCCTACCCATTAACAAACCCATTCTGGACCCAGCAAGAATCATCTGGCAGACCCCAGGGTTGGTGGCACTGACCTGCAGGCAGGCAGACAAAAAATATTATGTCCCAGCATGGGAGACTGAGTTCCTCTTCTCCCACCATCCACTCAACTCCATTGTGGTTGACGCTGTTAATTCCCACTGATGAGGTCCACTCTCTATGGTAGGGACTGGAAGCGTTTTGGACGTTTTGGGGATGAAGGAGTACTCCTCTGCCACACTTTAGTTTCAAATCACCAATTACCAAGCCCTGACAGCAAAATAAGACTACATAAATTATTCAAAACTGAATGATTTTATTGAGCAGCCACGACCAATTCAAATTCATTATTCAGGCGGGACAGTTAGTAGCAAAAACAATGCTGCAATCTGCCCTCGATGCAGCCAACACAGTGGTAAGGTCCATCTCCACGGCAGTAGTGATTCGACGTGCATCATGGCTCTATCTCTCGGGCTTCCCGAAGGAGGTACAGTCAACCGTCTAAGACCTTCCCTTTGAAGGCACTAAACTTTTCATGGAAAAGACTGATGCCTCTTTTCACATCCTGAAAGATTCTCGAGCTGCTCTCCATTTGCTGGGTATCTACGTACCAGGGCAAAAGAGGACGTTTAGTCCGCAGCCGCAGCACAAACCACACACCTCCCAATATCTGAATCAATGCTACTACAAGCTGCAGAAGAAAAAGAATAAATTTTCGAGGTGTAACCATCTGGCCTGCAATCTTTCTCACCCTAGCCTTCTACGTCCAAACAATTCTGACACGTTGGTCGAGGTGTCAATAGACCACTTCCCCCAACAGCTACAACCGACCACCGCTATCCATCCATTTAGCCACCAGTTGGCAGTGTTCAACATCACCTGGAAACGTGCAACATCGGACCAATGGGTCCTTGAGATCATTCGCAATGGGTACTCTATTCATTTTACCTCCTTGCCCCCTCCACAACAACCTGCTTCAGGGACCCTTCTCACTAGAGTTTACTACAACAAGAGGTAGGTAGTCTCCTTCAGCTAGGAGACCTAGAACTAGTACCTCAACATCTATGGGGCAAAGAATTCTACTCTTGCTATTTCACAATACCCAACAAGAAAGGAAGTTGGAGACCTGTACTAGACCCCAGAGCTCTCAATAAGGTTGTCAAAGCTCAAAAATTCAAGATAGTCACTCTAGCAATGGTCATTCCAGTGTTGGAAGAGGGAGAACTCGCAGATGATTTCTCAGATTCATTCTAGGACAAGACCATTACTAGTACAGGGTACTCCCCTTCAGTCTATCATCAGCCCTGAGAATATTTTCCAAGGTTCTCTCAGTGGTGGCTGCACACTTACACGCCCAATGGATCATAATTTACCTTTATCTGGGCAACTGCCTCCTCAGACACTGGTCTCTCCAAGAGATTCATTGAATCACCAAACCTACAATGCATTTGTTTACAGAACTGGATTTACAGCTCAATGGCCAAAAATCCAGTGCAACACCTGGAATTCATAGGGGCTGACCTCAACTCGCTACAGGCCAGAGCTCTCCTACCTCAACACAGATTTCTCTCCCTGGCCACACTCATAGAGACCATTCCAAACAGCCTACAAATATCAGCCAAACACTGCCTCCAACTCCATGACTTTTCCTCATATCTTAGACTATGCACTGACCCTAAAAAGATCAGTGCTCTCTGAGCACACCTAGCAGCTATAACAGCCTTCCACCAACCACTAGAGGGGTATTCAGTGTGGTCACACCCAGCCATCAAAAGGTTCCTCCAGGATATAGTTAACCTCTTCCCCTAACCTCGACTTCCTACTCCCACATGGGACCTCAACCTGGTATGTGAAAGGATTGACTTCTAGGCCTCCTTTTGAACCCATGGCCACCTGTTCGCTTACATACCTCTTAATGAAAACAGCCTTCCTGATAGCAATCACCTCGGCTAGGAGAATAGGAGACTTAGTGGCTCTGATGGCACATCCCTCCTACATGGTATTCTTTCATGACAAGGTTACGTTCAGACCACACCTGAAATTCACTCCCAAGTTAACCTCCCTATTTCACATGAATCAATATTTTACCTTCCAACCTTTTATCCCAAGCCTCACCGACACAACAGGGAGGCTATACTACACACTCTAGATGTCAAAAGAGGCCTTACCTTCTGTCTGGACAGGATGAAGGTTTTCAGGAAGTTCCCAAGACTTTTCCTCTCTATTGCGGAAAGATCGAAGGGCTCAGCAGTATCAGCCCAAAGACTCTCCAAGTGGGTCTCCAACTGCATCAGACAATGTTACCAAGTTCGCAATATGACCCCTCCAGATACTATTCATACACCTCCACAAGGTCAATCTCCTCATCCATCGCCTTTTCCAAGAATGTCCCTGTCTCAGAGATCTGTAGAACGGTGACATGGGATCAGTCCACACTTTCACAGAACACTATGTGATCACTGGGGACTCCGTTTCCAATGCCATCTTCGGCCTGACTGTGCTGTCATCTGTAACTGACCCAACTCCAAAGTCCCAGCCCTCCTGTGGGAATGCTGCTTAGGAGTCAACCTACAGTGGATCACCCAGAGGGACACTACTTGAAGAAGTAGTTATTTGCCTTGTGTAGTAACAATGGTTCTTTAAGATGTGTGCCCCTGTGGGGTTCCACAACCCACCCACCTCCCCTCTGCTTCGGAGTCCTTGTCAATGGTTCTGCAGTAGAGAAGGAACTGAGGGGAGTTAGCCCATGCATGCTGACGAGCTTCGTGGCGGGGCACAAGGGGAGACAGCGCATGTGTGGGCCTAACGGACACTGCAACCAAAGTTCTCCAATCAGCAGTGCAGGGACACAAGCACACCTACAGTGGAGCACCCATAGGGACACCCATCTTGAAGAACTATCATTACTGTACAAGGTGTGTAACTTCTAACATTTTCTACCTGCCTAACTCCTGACTGGCTGCTAGTATATTACAGGGTGTACCATATTCTCCCCTTTGCCTTAGTGCACAATTAGCACATTCTTTCAGATAATGTCACAGTAGCTTAGTATGGAGTTGCCATTTGCAAATTTGTAGTTAAGGTAAGTAGAACAGACAAATGTCACCTGTAGGCTGAACTACTGTAACTAGCTCTAAAGATGCTACAGCTGGTGCACAGCACTGTAGCCTGTCTCATTGCCATGAGATGAGAGAGAACACGTTAGTGTCCATGCTTTGCAACCTAGACTGGCTCCTTATTACTAACAGATCCACTCAAGTTCCATGTTTTGACCTTCTGGACAGTCCTCACTGTCTTTATAATCTATGTCTGGTGCCTAGATAGAATAATAGAAATGGAGGGCCCTAAGGGACCTTGAGAGGTCAACTAATCTATTCTTCTGCACTGAGGCAGCACCAAATATACTTAGATCAACCCTGACAATTGCTTGTCTAACCTGTTATTTAAAACCTCCAATGACTGGAATTCCCTAGTGTCCCTTGGAAGCCTATTCTAGTGCTTAACTATCCTTACTAGGGAAAGCTTGCTAATTATAATCTAACCTAAATCTTCCTTGCTGCAGATTAAGCCTATTACTACTGGTCCTACCTTCAGTGGCCATGAAGAGAAATTGATTACCATACAAAACTCCTATTAATACACCCCAGAATTATATTAGCCTTTTTCACAATTGCATCACATTGTTGGCTCATATTTAATTTTCTGATCCACTGTAACATCCAGATCTGCAGTACTACTCCCCATTTTGTTTAGTCTTTCTTGAAATTCATCCTGTTGATTTCAGACCAATTCTCCAGTTTGTCAAGGTCATTTTGAACTCTAATCCTTTTCTCCAAAGTTCTTGCTACCCTATTCTGCTTGCTGCCATCTGGAAATTTTATAAGCAAATTCTCCACTCCATTACCCAATTCATTAATGAAAATATTGAATAGTATGTAACCCAGTACAGACCCTTGCAGAACTCCACTTGATATGCAATCCCAGTGTGACCGTGAACCATTGATAATTACTCTGAGTAAAGTTTTTCAACCACTTGTGCATCCATTTTGTAGTAATTCCATCCGGACCACATTTCCCTAGTTTGAGTGTGTCAAAATTTTTACTGAAATGAAAATAAATCACATCTATGGCTTCCCTCCACCATCTGCCAGGCCAGTAACCCTGTCAGAGAAGGAAAATGAGGTTGGTTTGACATGATTTGCTCTTGATAAATTCATGCTGGCCATTCCTTAAAACTCTGCTCTCCTCTAAGTGCTTCCAAATTGATTGTTTAATATTAGTTATGATATCTTTCCAGGTATCAAAGTTAGGCTGGCAGGTCTATAATTCCCTAGATCCTCTTTGTTCTCCTTTTTAAAGATAGGTGCTGTAGAAATGCTTAGATAATGCATATGGGAGGAAGGGCCTGCTCTTATTAGCTTCTTTGACTCCTTCTGTAGCCAAAATAAGTGACAAATGTGATCATATATAAGGCCAGCTCATTTGTAGGGAAGGAGTCCATTTCACTAGAAGAAAGCCGTTTGGAACAGTCTCTATGAATAGGGAAACATCTGCTTCTAATATGCCAGCAAAATTTGATTAAATGGATCTTAAAGAATGACATTACAAACAAAATGCCTTAAACTCTAAACTCGGCCAGGAGGAAGGGAGGGACATTTCAAGTATCACTATCGCTAGGTATTTTTTTTTCAGTTTTACTGTTAGAAGAATTTGAAACCCCCTTGGTTGAAGGGCAACTAAAATGATTATGGAACGGGTCCCATATGATGAGAGATTAAAGAGGCTAGGACTTTTCAGCTTGGAAAAGAGGAGACTAAGGGGGGATATGATAAAGGAATATAAGATTATGAGTGATGTGGAGAAAGTGAATAAGGAAAAGTTATTTACTTGTTCCCATAATGTAAGAACTAGGGGCCACCAAATGAAATTAATGGGCAGCAGGTTTAAAACAAATAAAAGGAGGTTCTTCACACAGCGCACAGTCAACTTGTGGAACTCCTTGCCTGGGGAGATTGTGAAGGTTAGGACTATAACAGAGTTTAAAAAAGAACCTCCATGAATTTATCCAGTTAAGTCCATTAATGGCTATTAGCCAGGATGGGTAAGGAATGGTGTCCCTAGCCTCTGTTTGTCAGAGGGTGGAGATGGATGGCAGGGAGAGATCACTTGATCATTACCTGTTAGGTTCACTCCCTCTGGGGCACCTGGCATTGGCCACTGTCGGTAGACAGGACGCTGGGCTGGATGGACCTTTGGTCTGACCCAGTACGGCCGTTCTTATGATTCTATTCTTCCCCTACCCTCCTAATCCCAAAACCAACCAACAACACTACTGTTCATCCTGAGTGAATTTGGAGGTGCTGTTCAGTAGAAACAGACATGCAAATTTCTGGATGAAGGATGTTGCTTGGAAGGGGAGGCCTGGGCTATAAAGAACAAAAGAGCCAGGAGAGAGGAGCAGATGCTCTGGAGCCCCAGCACCGAATGTACTGAGGAGGACAGCAATAGCTTATTGGCCAGCAGAGAGAGCCTGAACACCAGAATCGCTCAGTACTATACTTACTAGTTTTTTTTCTTTAAAAGCGATAGTGGAATGCTAGCATACGCATAAAGTATTTACCAAGATGATTTATTCTTAACCTTATGTTGCTTTTCCACTCCACTATACAAAATAATGGTAAATGGCAGAGTCTGCTATAGTTTGACTATGGAAAACTTTCAGGAAAACATTGTAAAACATCGTGGACCACTGCTCTGATGTTTTTTGGAACAGTATGCATCTCATAAAACACTCGTGTTTTATGAGGTGCAGTTTTGACTTGAAATGGGTGTTCACAGATACATATGCTACAGCTTTTTTTGGATATTTTGGACTATATTACATGATAAGAATTTGGATCTAAATAATGGTTTATGTTCCCCTTCTATGCATAGATTGAATTAATAGACAGAGTGGATGACATCTATCGAAATACCTCGTGGGACAACGGAAACCTGAAAGGATACGGCATACAAATAGAGCAGGTATTCACGGAGTCAATGCAAAGGGTTGTGAATCTTTGGCATTAGAGCATGTTCTGGATGTTATAAGTTCTGATTTTTAAAAAAAAATATATAAAATATATATAAATACACTTGGAGAGTGGGGTCTGGAATCCGAATACAAATAATCGGAATACCAATAATTATTAAATTGTTTACTTCCATCATACAAGTAGCCCCTTAAAAGCATCATCCTAGGTATTTTCATAGCTAAGTTTGTCTTGGTCCATCCTTTATCAGACACTTACAACTGTTGGAGAAAATTTCAGGCTGAGATTTGGCACATTTGATCTCTGTTGGAGAACTTTTTTTTGTTTAGTTATTGCTAAATTTGAAAAATGTATGGTTTTTTCATAAACATACTATTGTGCAAATGTTGTCACATACCCCAGTGGTGTTGGTGTTGTTCTGACAGAGCCCAAGAGCGTTCAAAGTGACCCACAATACAGATAAAAAGCCACAATTCCTCCTCTGAAGAGTAGCAACTAATTTCAGACATGCTGCAATGAATGGTGCTGGGGGTAACAAGCTGCTGTGGGGGTTGGAGGAGATGGGTGACATCAATAAGTTTATGTAGTAATTCTTGAAAATTAGAGCTCTGAGCGGCGGAATAATGTATTTAAAATAAATGGAAATCTTAGTGGGCTAATTTCTTGTAGGCATCATAAAAGTGGGTTTTAAAGAGGGCATGCCATGCTGTGTTGTGTACACTGAAGTAGAGGATTTTTCATAAGGAGTCATGACATCTGGCTCACTTTTTTGACCAGGTTACTTGTGGTCTTGCCTAATTTAGACAAATCTGATCTTAGAGCGCCGCTTTAAGCGTATCCCAACTAGATGTTCAAACCTGGGGGGAATGGCTGTTTTGACTCTATTCTCTGTTTGCTAATCTCAAAGTACTGTGCCCGAAGCCTGAAAATGTCAGGTGTGGAAATGGGCCACAATTGGGAAGGTCAGTGCAATCAGGTAGTCAGCATGTTGTTTCCTTCAGCCAACCAGGCAACGCTGTCTTAGGTGACTGCAGTTGCCCCTAATGATGGAAAGAGAGTTGGGGGGGAGTCCACCATGTTTTCTCCCTTCCATGACTTTGTGGGAAATTTACTTGTGACTTCCGCAGCCTTAATAATCATGTGACAAAAGATGAGGCAAAAATGCTATAAAGTAGGTTTTGTGTTGTTGCTGGAACCTTAATTCTGAATTCCTGGAATCTTTTGGGACTTATCTCCAATGTAAAATACATTTTTATTCTGAAAAGTGACTGTAAAAATGGCTCTTTGTGGTCCGGCTTTGTGTGTTGATGATTTCCATATCAAATGCAGTTTACAAGCCATTTCTATCAACCAGCTCTTAAAGTTCATCTTGGGACCTGAGAGTCAAGCTATGTTCTTTTCTTGTCGTCATCCTGAGTAATAAAGGTTCTGATGGCCATTATTTACAGTATAAACTCTAAAAGCCCAGTGTTACTCCCGTTTACTGTAACATAACTAAACATATGCCACATTGCAAACTAACTACCTCTTTAGTCAGAAAAGCCTAAACATGACAAATGTGCTTTTAGTCATAAAACTTTTCAGTTTTCTTTTTGCACATCTAGATTTCTAAAGATAGGAATCCTTGTAAATCTTCTTTGGTTAGATAAAATCAGAGGTGCACTGGGGACCTTTTCTACCAGATTTGAACCCTGAATTTTTATGACTGAGTAATGAATATCTTAGTGGGATACAATGGAAACTTGTGATGTGCAACTTAACTTATTGTAATGATGCTAATATGTTTAGCTATAATTATATTTGGGTCAAAGTGTATGGCATTATCTTAATTAAGAGGTCAAGAGTTCACCACTAGGACTATGTAAGTTTAAATCTAAGAATAGGATGGCATTTTAATGAGGTGCTTTGGCCATCATTTAGGAGGGTGAAAAATTTTCCTTGGCTATAACATTTTTACTTCAAAATTGCAGCACTTGGCGTTTCACTGCCTATTTCTTCAGCTTGTTGAATTGTTTACAGTTCCTTATTCTAATTATATTATACCCTTGAATATAGATTATTGTCCACAATGAATCAAGTGTTGTGAGGCCTGGGAAAAAACATTATAACATGGCAAAAAATCAGCCAAATGAAGAAAAGGATGCTTGGGAGGTGAAGACACTGCTGGAGGTAAAGCTGTGCTTCTCAAACAAAATGTCCCACCTAAAAAGAAAATACGAGAATTACTTATTTGCCATCCGAGATCAGTCTCTGATTGCAAATGAAACGCTTTTCTTCCTCTTCACAATGTGTAGTTATCACAAGAATACAAAACTAGGATATTTCTACCCAGGCTCATGGCAAGAGGCTTCATTATAAAAAGTATCTACTTCCAGAATACAATTATTAAGTGCAAAACAGTTATAAATGATTTTGTGATTATTGAGACAGGAAAGCCGCATCCACAGGTTCGGCCGATTGTGGCTCCCACTGGCCATGGTTCGCTGCTCCAGGCCAATGGGAGCTGCTGGAAGTGGCGCGGGCTGAGGGATGTACTTGGCCGCTGCTTCCAGCAGCCCCCATTGGCCTGGAGCAGTGAACCGTGGCCACTGGGAGCCGCGATCATCCGAACCTGCGGACGCGGCAGGTAAACAAACTGGCCCGGCCTGCCAGGGGCTTTCCCCGCACAAGCGGCAGAACAAGTTTGGGAACCACTGTTCTAGGGGAAGAAAGAGCATCAACAGAAAACGCCAACCATCCAGAAGTGGACATGCCTTACTGAGGATCCATGTGATTTTTATCCTCACCTTTATCTTTTCCCTCCCCACTCATCTATCTGTTGCCCTCGTTGGTAGTGCCATTTCACCACAAGACTGTGCGCTCCTCTCCATACTTGTTCTTCTGAAGTGACTGGCATGTTTTGGGATGCCAGAAAAATGATTCAGTAAATTGCTGAAACACAAGTGAAAGTGTGCCCTGGATCACCACCTACATTGAACAGCGACACTAAGGAGAAAGTTAGAGTTTGGATTCAGCTCTGCTCCTTTTCAGCAGCATGAATGGGAGCAGCAAATTCCTACTGTCCTTAAAGGCATTCTGTAATGAAATCTTGTAATGCTGGCTGTTATCAAGCATTTGCTGTTTTGAAAGATGGGCCTTATAATAGTTTTTCCTTTCATTGAGATGTTGCTGACGAATGAGAATCTTAACACTGTAGATTATACTCTGGCAGGAGGAGATATTTAAAACTAGGCCAGACTAAGTACTAGAATATATGAAGGAACTATCCTGCTCTGATCTGGGGATGGAGCAGATTTCTTCATTTAGTGTAATAGAAACTGGAGCTGGAAAATGCCTGGCTGGTTAAATGATATTTTTTCATCTTTAATTTCTTCGCCATACATATTACAGATTTTTCTAACGCTTGCTTTTTTCCTTTTAGCAATTTAGCTTTGATATAGCTGAGAAAGCAGCTCTTGTGTGCCTTGCTCATCTCTTTACGTACCAAGATTTCGATATGGGAACACTTGGACTAGCTTATGTTGGATCTCCCAGGCCTAACACCCATGGTGGAATTTGCCCAAAGGGTAAGATTCCCTCCCTCCCCCCCCCAGTTGTGGGTTGAATATCTGTACTTTGTTATGAAAATTGTAGAAGGATTGAAGGGGGCATAATGTGTGTCACTTAAATGTTCCCTAGTGACTGAGTTAGAAATGGAACTGAAGGCTGCGTCCTAGGCTGCATACAAAAAGGGGAATAGGATAGGGTAAAACAATTAAGTTTCTTGAATTAATGGGTTGAGTAAAAGCCATCATGGCCCCGTTTGGAGCAGCTAAAATCTTCATGTGCTGCTCTGGAAAGATGCAGCTCTTAACAGGTGTGGCCTGCCAAATTTCACAATGGGAGGGAATCAACACCTATTTCTTAAGTACTTATATGTCCCTCATTACTTGAGTATATGAATGCCTGGCAGTCTTTAATGCATGCATTTATTTATGTTCTGACTGCAGATTCCCCACTGCAAAAATTGGGGGAAGGGGACTCATTTAAGTCTCTGAGTGCTGTAATGTTATAGTCATTTATTTACAAGGTCAAAGAAGAAGACTGGGGAGAATCTTCAGTTTTCCTAAACATGGTTTTCTCTTTAAAAAACAAACAAACAAAAATCTGTAGAAAGCCCGGTTACTTTTCTTGTGCTATATGAGGAATTTCACTTTCTTCCATCTTCCTTTCTATAGCTTATTATAGTCAAGCTGCCCAAAAAAACATCTATTTGAACAGCGGCTTAACCAGCACAAAGAACTATGGCAAAACTATCCTCACAAAGGTACTGTAAATTGAATGTGGGTATACGGAACATATTTGTTAAACATGTGCTTTGCTGTTATTCTTCAGTGCTATAACTACTGTGAGATGAATGGCTCTTGTATGCCTGTCTGAAAAGAACCGTTTGCTCTCAGTCCAGGTCACTACGGACAGGTATCTGTGATGCAAAAAATGCCATCATAGTTGTCATCCTTGTTGACAGAGAGAGCCAGGACTGGATGGCTCTGGAGATGGAACTAGTCAGACACACTGGTGGATCAGTGAGAAGGAAACATTCTGCCTCTGATTGTGCTGACCTCTTCTATTGATAAATAAGACTATATGTCTCCGAAGATGTGAGCACTAAATTCATACTAAATGTGTGCTTAGAACCACCCCCAAAATCAAAATAACCCTGAAGACCAAACTAGTAGATTGGCAGTGGAATAAAGTCGAACTGCTGATTGTTGTAAGAAAAACCATGCATCTCTGGTCTTTTGTACTTCTGCAGCAGTGGTCTCCAACCTTTTTACGCTCAAGATCACTTTTTGGCAAGATCACTTTAAGGGCAACCTAGGATCTATCCCGCCCCTTCCCTGAGCCCTGCCTCTTCCCCAAAGTCCTGCCCCACTCACTCCATTCCCCTCCAACCCCCCGTCGCTCACTCTCCCCCACCCTCATTCACTTTCACCGGGTTGGGGTTCAGAAGGGGGTACAGGCTCTGGGCTGGGGTTGAGGAGTTCAGAGTGTGGGAAGGGGCTCTGGGCTGAGCCTGGGGCAGGGGGTGAGGGGTGCAAGCTCTGGGAGGAAGTTTGGGTGCAGGAGGGGGCTCGGGACTGTGGCAGTGTTGGGGTGCAGGAGGAGGTATGAGGTGCTGGCTCTGGGAGGGGGGTCAGGGTCGGGGCAGGAGCTCGGGGTGCAGGAGAGGGGTACGCGGTGCTGGCTCTGGGAGGGGGGGTCAGGGCTGGGGCAGGGGCTACAGGGTGCATGAGGGGTTATGTAGTGCTGGCTCTGGGAGGGGGTTGGGGTGCAGACTCCCGCCGGATGGCACTTACCTCGAGCGGCTCCCAGTTGGCGGCGCAACAGGGCTAAGACAGACTCCCTGCCTGCCCCGGCCCCACGCCGCTCCCAGAAGGGGCCAACGCATCCCTGTGGTTCTTGTGGGGGGCTCATGGCTCTGTGCTTTGCCCCTCTCTGCAGGCACTGCCCCCGCAGCTCCCATTGGCCACAGTTCCCTGTTCCTGGCCAATGGGAGCTGTGGGGGCAGTGCTTGCAGGCAGGAACCATGTCTGTGGAGTAGCACAAGTTAAGGCTATTCTGCCAAACTTCTCTCTCCTGCCTTCTTCCTAGCTTCCCCTTCCCTGGTGTACTGTGTCCAGCCCGTGTTCCCCACCTATTGTTTCTTTGTTGGTATCCTTGTCAGTCTGAGTTTCTTACACAATTAACTCAAAAAAATTAATCGTGATTAATCACAGTTTTAATCGCACTGTTAAACAATAGAATACCAATTGAAATTTATTAAATATTTTTGGATGTTTCTTCTTTTTCAAATATATGGATTTCAGTTACAAAACAGAATACAAAGTACAGTGCTCACTTTATATTATTTTTTTATTACAAATATTTGCACTGTAAAAATGATAGTGCATTTTTCAATTCATGTCATACAAGTACTCTCTATCGTGAAAGTGCGACTCACAAATGTAGATTTTCTTTTGTTACATAACTGCACTCAAAAAAACCCAAACAAACAAAAACACCCAATGTAAAACTTGAGCCTACAAGTCCACTCAGTCCTACTTCTTGTTCAGCTAATCGCTCAGACAAGCCAGTTTGTTTACATTTTATGGGAGATAATGCTGCCCCGCTTCTTATTTACAACATCACCTGAAAGTGAGAACAGGCATTCGCATGGCACGTTTGTAGCAGCATTGCAAGGTATTTACGTGCCAGATATGCTAAACATTCGTATGCCACTTCATGCGTCGGCCACCATTCCAGCTGACGTGTTTAAAAAAAAAAAAAAGGGTTAATTAAATTGTGACTGAACTCCTTGGGGGAGAATTGTATGTCCCCTGCTCTGTTTTACCTGCATTCTGCCATATGTTGCATGTTATAGCGGTCTCGGATGATGACTGAGCACATGTTGTTCGTTTCAAGAACACTTTCACTGCAAATTTGACAAAATGCAAAGAAGGTACCAACATGGGCGGCGAGTCCTATGGGCCCGTGGTGCCTGGGCACTAGGAATATTCTTGGCCCAGGGCCGGGCTCCAGCAATATTTGGGGCCGGGTTTCTCCCTTGGCCCTGCCTTCCACCCCTGGGCCCCCTCTCCCGCACGTCCCCCGGGTCATTTAAAACAGCCCAGGGCCCCCACTCACCACTGGCAGCACAACGGAGCTGAGCGGCTTCCTCCCTGCTTGCTCCACGTAGCTGCTGGCTCCTCCCTGCAGCCCCTGGGTGGGGTGGGTCTCTGTCCCGCCCCAGGTGCCCCTGCGGCCAATGGGAAGCTGTGGGGGCAGTGCCTGGGAGTAGGAGCACCATGGAGACTCCTGCCTAGGAGCCCCAGGTAAGCACTGCACCCCCCCCCCCCCCAGTTTCTCCCACCCCTTCGGCCCCCAAACTCAATCCCAGAGCCTGCACCCCCCTTCAGCCCCCAAACTCCCTCCCAGAGCCTGTTCTCCCAGCCTAGAACCAGCACCCAAACCCCAGAGCCTGCACCCCTCACCCCCTCCTGCACCCCCAGAGCCTGCACCCAGCACCCAAACTCCATCCCAGAGCCTGCACCCCAGACCCCCTCCCCCACCCAAACTCCCAGAGCCCCACCTCTCACCCATCTTGCACCCTAATCCCCTGCCCCAGCCCAGGGCCTGCACCCCAGACCTCCTCCCCCCACCCAAACTTCATCCCAGAGCCTTAGGCAGGTGGGGGGGCGGTGTTTGGGGGAGCAGAGTTTGGGGGGAGGCAGGCGGATTCTGCCTCCAAAATTTCTACAATCCTGCCACCTCTGGGTACCAATGTGAGATTTCTAAAGATAGCTACAGCACTCGACCCAAGGTTTAAGAATCTGAAGTGCCTTCCAAAATCTGAGAGGGACGAGGTGTGGAGCATGCTTTCAGAAGTCTTAAAAGAGCAACACTCTGATATGGAAACTACAGAACCCGAACCATCAAAAAAGAAAATTGACCTGCTGGTGGCATTTGACTCAGATGATGAAAATGAATGTGTGTCCGTCTGCACTGCTTTGGGTCATTATCGAGCAGAACCTGTCATCAGTATGTCCTCTGGAATGGTGGTTGAAGCATGAAGGGACATACGAATCTTTAGTGCATCTTGTGACGCTAGCCACAACAGTGCCATGTGAATGCCCGTTTACAATGTCACCTGAAAGTGAAAACAAGAAGCAGGCAGCATTATCTCCTGTAAATATAAATAAATTTGTACAGCGCATCTGAGTGATTGGCTGAACAAGAAGTAGGACTAAGTGGACTTGTAGGCTCTAAAGTTTCACATAGTTTTATTTTTGGATGCAGTTTTTTATATACATAATTCTACATTTGTAAATTCAACTTTCATGATCGAGATTGCACTATAGTACTTGTAATGGGGGAATTGAAATATACTACAGTATTTCTTTTGTTTTTTACAATGCAAATATTTGTATTCAAAATAAATATATAGTGAGCACTGTACACTTTGTATTCTGTGTTGTAATTGAAATCAGTATATTTGAAAATGTAAAAAACATCCAAAAATATTTAAATGGTATTCTATTATTGTTTAACAGCGGGATTAATAGGGATTAATTATTTTAATCACTTGACAGCCCTACCCTATATTATTTCTAGGCTTTTTTTCTAGCACCAAAACAGTAGAATGTGAGTTTAGTTAAGGCTCTTAATGGCCACTGTCTATTCAATAAAAATAAGGCAAATTGCCAGGGGAATTGAATGAAAATGTGATACATGTGTAATTTTTGTGGCATGACGTTTCTTTAGAAAATATTTTCTTAATCTCAGACTTAAATGACTTCAGTGTATCAAGTGTTGAGCTCTTATATGCCTATGCAGCATCCGAACCCCACCCCAGCAGTTGGCTCTGAAGAGTTTGGTAATTTTACAGGCCCTGACTTCAGTTTAGCACTTAGATGTTTAACCAAAGAACTGTTTCCTAATGAAGTGCATCTCTAAAGATCTAATGATCTGGAATTACTTAGACCCCCACTGCATGTTGCTATTGACTTTAGATGTGTTTTCTTGGTTTCGAACAAGGAAGCAGACTTGGTTACTACTCATGAACTGGGACACAACTTTGGAGCAGAGCATGATCCAGACAGTCTGCCGGAATGTGCCCCCACTGAAGACCAGGGAGGGAAATATGTTATGTATCCAATTGCTGTGAGTGGCGATCATGAAAACAATAAGGTAAATTTACTTTAACTTCTACTATCCCACTACAGTTAACAAGGACTGACCCAGAACCTTCTACCCCAAAAACACAAGTCCTATCTGCTTAGCTAAGATGCACTCCTTTAGCCTGTATTTAATAGGTGCTTAATTGCTTGAACAGCCACTAGAGGGAGACATATTCATTAACTATTATTATTAGTCCCAGTGTTAGATAAGTTTCTTCCAAATGCCTGAGATCTACAGGCATTCAGTCCCTGCTAGGGTGATATTTTGTAACAAACTGTGGCTGCCTATACTTCCTGATATCGCTGTTGTCAGCAGGAATCCAGCTTGGATCTTCAGCACCAGAACACAAGCTTCTGAACAGTAAGCTGTTGGTCACTGCCGTCATGTCTCTCTCTAGTGGTTAGCCCAGTCACTGAGTTAAAACATACTAGTCTCTGTTCATCTTATAAACATCATAACACCCTTGAGGACTTGGTATTATCCCTATTTTACAGATGGAGAAACTGAGATATCAAATGAATGACTAGCCTAAGGTTACCAGCAGCTCTGCAGAAGCTTACAACCAGGGTCAGAAAAGTCTATCCCCATTTTGGCAACTTCATGACTATTTCTTGGGATGTATTGCTCCCCCTGAACCCCCAGTGCTAGCAGAAGGGTTGGGTTTGGCCTTGGAACCCCTCCCAAGAGTTGGTCATGGAGCGCTGTGCATATGTGTTTGGATAGGTGTTAATCACAATGCAACAAAGCAGTTTTTCAACACAGGCTACTATTTTCTGTTATGTTTTCCCAAGGTATCACAGTGGCATTGTAAATAGAATAAATGTTTCTTAAAACATCAGAATTGGGGGTCAGGTGGGTGATGGTGTCAGTCTTGGATGTATTCTGGTGAGAGGGAATGATGCACTCCTTCTCAGTGTTACTCTTTCCGCTCATGATTCTTTAGATGTTCTCAAACTGCAGTAAACAATCCATCTGTAAGACCATTCAGAGCAAGGCCCAGGAATGTTTCAAAGAGCGCAACAATCAAGTATGTGGGAACTCCAGAGTGGATGAAGGTGAGGAATGCGATCCTGGCCTTTTAAACAGGCATGCTGATCCCTGCTGCTCTGCTGAATGTAAACTGAAACAAAATGCCAAGTGCAGGTAAGAGATGTTAAAGCCACAGCCTTGGTTTGGAGGGGAAGGGAATATGGGGCTGGGTCAAAAACTTGTTTGCAGAGCAGCAAAATGCACTCTTCTGGACCCTGGCTCTAGTACTTTGAGACTTTCCCTACTGGGCAAATGAGCCTTGGGAGAGTTAAGACTCCAGGAGAGAGCTTTGGTGCATGCTATTACTTGGTAGCCTTGGTGTTAATTCATGCAGTAGTATTGAGAATACTTTGTTCCATTGCTTTGCTAGGAACTGCACATCAATGCAGTGTAATAGTAAATTCTATACCCCAAAAAAATGTCAATTGCAGCACTCAAAAGTCAGAAAGGGCCAATATTAAGGTTCCCTGTGCAACCTTAACACTGCTCCTTCTGCATGTGCATTGCAAGGCAGTCTAAACCCATGGTCATATGTTATCCAGGACCCTAGCAACACCTAGTGTGCAAGCTGGACAGTGACTATGGTAACTGAGCTCTGTCTTACTGTCCAATCTGCACACAGAGTCCAGATCTGCTCCCATTTACACTGGAGGAATTGTGCTTTAGTCATTTTGGTTTTGGATGAGACATGAAAGTTTAGTCCTTTCCTAGCATAGAGTTCATTTGTAACTTTACTCACGAGTGTGGATTTTTAAATATTTGCATTGCAGTAGTGCCTAGGGGGCCTTGTATTACGTGCTGTACACACACCATAAGAAACGGTCCTTGCCCTGAAAAGCATAGTCCAACTAGACAAGACTGACAAAGGGTGGGAAGGGAAACAGGCACAGAGAGAGGTGAAGGGACTTGACCAGGGTCACCCAGCAGGTCAGTGGCAGATGCAGGAAAAGAACCCATATGTCCCGAGTCTGTCTAGTGCCTTGTCGAGGGGCCCACTCTCCCTCTCTGTGTGTAATGTTGTACGTGTGCTTATGTAACCCATTCTTCAGCACACTTCAGAAAATGAGGGACAAATATATCTCATAGGCAGAGCTCTAAGAGGAGAAGTATACGTGCTTCCATGAGTTTGTCACGCTCTTAATGTTAGCACTTATTTATTTCTTGAGTAGCCTAATATTCCTCCTCTCCTTCCACTCTTCTCACAGTGATCGGAACAGCCCCTGTTGTAAAGGTTGCCAGTTTGAAAGCGCTCAGAAGAAATGCCAGGAAGCCATAAATGCTACTTGTAAAGGAGAGTCCTATTGCACTGGTATGCCATTGTTATGTTTCCCTTACATGTGCAACTGAATGCTGCAGGCACAGGGCCTCTGTTTTACTAGCTTTTGCTGCCTTTTATGCAACTTGTATGTTTACTTTTAGAGTTCAGTTAAGCTCCAAGAAACTCTGTCCTGCAAACTAGTTGTTTAGCTGTCTAAGAATTGTTCTGCTCTCCGCACCTGCGGGGGACCTGGGAAATGGCGTACTTGCCTTTTTAAATTAAAAAAAAAAAAAAAAAAAAGAAGAGGAAAAAAGCACCATTCTGAGGCATAAAGTGTGCTCCTGAATCTTGCTTTGGCAGGGTGACTTTGCTATAACCTCTGCTTCCCCACCAGCTGCTCACTTCCTTTTTCTGCCTCCTCCAGCATCTGATAGCAACTCTGCTTGAAGATGAGGAATCAGCCCAGACAGTCGCCTTTCCTGGCTGAAGGCTGGCTAATCCTGAGAGGGCTGCCTACCATTTTGTGCATTTTGTCTAATTAGGAATTATTGCAGTATCTGAATGCTATGAGCCAGTTTTTTTCATTCCCCTCCTCCCTGTGGTCCCCTTCCTTCTAGACATCTGCCAGATGTACTGCTGCTCCTCAGAGTGCTTGCAGCAGCCCACTAAGGGTGACTAGAGTCTCGCTCCAAGAATGGGCTATTGGGAGTCGCTATATAATGAGCATCTGTGGTTCAGTCTCCTCTCCAGCACAGGGAGAATGATGTGTGCCTTTACCAACCCTGTGTGTACTAAAGCAGCCATCCCTTCTAAATGCCTGTGTCTGTAGGGAACAGCAGTGATTGCCCGCCCCCTGGGAATGCGCCGGATGACACGATCTGCGTGGATTTGGGCAAGTGCAAAGATGGAGAATGTGTTCCATTCTGCATGAGGGAGAAGAAACTGCAATCGTGTGCCTGTAATGGTGAGCAAAATAGGATCGCCAGCTTTCCCGAGCCACATGTCTTGTTAAGGCCCCGATGAGCACAGTTAATCTGTAACCTAGATGAGAGCCATGCTATCAGTGGATGGGTCCTTGGACCCCAGATCAGGGTTTCAGACAAACAAACAAACACCTTAAAAAGTCCGAGGCTGAAGTTTTTGTCTTTCAGCCCTTACTTTCGTTTCCTGTTTGAGGAGGGGTTGAGGAAGCTGCTCTGACATCTGGCTGGAGCCATCAAAGCAAACAGCCAGGGTTATAGATGAAGCTGATATGCTGGGGCTCTCTGGGTGGTAGAGATGTCTACACTTCCCCTTGGCCCCAGCAAGGCAGGCTGGAGAAGGAATGTCTGATAGGCAGCGGGAGGCTGCTTCTCCAGCTGCACTGAGAACAGAATTGCCAGTGCAGCTCCAGCCGAGGGCTGTAGCAGAAGCCATATCCTGTGGCAGCTACACCAGTTGCCTACACAGAAAGAGCACTTGAGGAGAATAACTACAGGTATATCTACACTGCAGTAAATGACCCCGTGGCCCAGCCGTGGCTGGCCCAGGTCAGCTGACACGGGCTCGGTTGCGGGGCTATAAAATTGCAGTATAGACATTCAGGCTAGGATTGGAGTCTGGGGTCGGAGATCCTGTGAGTGGGGTGCGGGTCTCAGATCCTGGGCTCCAGCCCGAGACTGGACGTCTACACTGCTATTTTTAACCCTGCAAGCCCTGAACCTCACGAGCCCGAGTCAGCTGATCTGGACTCTGAGAATCAGTGCTGTGGGTTTTTATTGCAGTGTAGACCTACCCAATGATACATTAAAGGTCTTTAATGTGATGTAGCAGTTGGAAACCAGAAGGAAAGGTAGCACCATGTGACCAGCCAGCTCTTCCCAGCCCATCAGCAACTGCCACTGTTTTAGACAGAGGGGCTAGTGACGGGAGGAAGGGGAAGGGAGTGTTTGGAGGATGTGAAGGGCAAGTTTGGGCTAATGGAAAGAATTCCCTCATGCATGTGTCTGTTATAGACTCTTAGAAATACAGTTTCTCTCCCCCCCCCCCCACACACTTTCCTCTCCCCCTTTCCAGGCTCTGTACAATCCAGGGGCAAAGATCAAAGAATCTCTGTAGCTCAGACCCCTGCACCTCTTCCCTCATTGTTCAGGCTGTGGCTGCTCTTCCTATCTCCAGATGTCTGCTCAGAAGTTTGACTGAGGCCAGTAGGAAGCTTTTAAAATGTCATTTGCACATAGATGTGAACCAGGGCTCAGATGCCTTTGAAACCCTTCACCTGCCCTTGACATCTGAAGGCTGCAGTAATTTAACTTCCAGAGCTGAACAGAAAAAGGCTAAGAGCTTCCACTTTGCTGCATGGAGCGTCTTGCCAAGCTTCAGGCTCTGGGTATTCTGAGCAGCTCAAGAAGCTTCTTTGTGTGGCTAGAGACTACGCAATCCTCCGTTCCCTGCACCGTCTGCTGGGAAGGGGCATGGTCAGCAAGAGGACCAGGAAGCAGTCCCCTCCATGCTCAGAAACTCTTGGTTATGGATTGAAAATAACCACAAGAGTCAGGGAAAAACAAACAGTTTGCTGCTTTTATTTTAGAAACGGACAATTCCTGCAAGGTTTGCTGTAGGGATGAGCATGGCAAGTGCAGTCCGTACGTCGATGCCAGCCAGCAGTTCCTGTACTTACGGAAAGGAAAGCCCTGCACTGTGGGATTCTGTGACATGAATGTGAGTGTTCCTAGGAGCTAGATGCCCCAAGCATTCTATTTATGGAAGAATAGGCTTTCTAGCTAAAACACCGGGAGCCTTTCCCCTTCATATAACCTGTTTCCTCTTGCTTGTTCATACATTAGAGTAGCCCTAGACCTGCTCTGCTGAACAGCCCTTCTGCTACTGAAATGAAATCTCATTTTTTCAGGGGCAGTGGAGGGGGAAATCCCTTGTACAGGGCACCATGCATCTCCATATGTGCCCTTCTTATTCATACGTGATTGACTTTCTCTTGTGCACTGCTCTTTTGTAATGGTGCCATGGACAGTGTAGCACTACCAAAAGCCAGCCCTGGTCTTTCCCTAAGCACTGCATGTTGTGGGGTTGATTCTGCAGTTGTTGCACAAACTCCAGTGACATCAGTGAAAGCAATCCCTGTGCAAGGGGTTTCTGCGTTCCTGGACCCTGCCATATAGACGGGTAACACTGGAGTTTTGATTTTTATTTATTTATTTTGAATCCAAAGCCCATTTTAAAGAACTTGTATTTCAAGAGCAGAGCTTCTTTATCAGTGGAGCTGATGGGATAAGATTCACCATGCGTGTAGTTTGAATAGAAAGAAAATAAATGACTGTGAGTGAGCGCTGTTGTTGTTTGTAGAGGGGATCAGGGTTGGTAATGTAGAAAAGCTATGGAAAGCGAAGAAACCAACACAGACACCCAGGAGTAACGGTCAGGAGTAATATACAACACCTGAAGGGGCCCCATGGAATCCCATTTAAAGTTGTGAAGCAGTGGTTGAAAAAGTTAGTCATTGGACTTCTGGAGTGCTCTTGTTTCAAAATCTTGAAATATTTTTTGCTTAAGCTCCTGATCTGGAAAGATGCCGTGTGCCCCCCATTTCCCAAGGGCATTAGGATTGCTGGGTGCTCAGCATCAGGTCCCAGCTTTTTTTTTTTTTAATAGTTTCACAAACGTGCCTGGCTTTTCCGCAGAAGACCAACAACATGAATATTTCATTCCCCTGTAAGGATGGCAATGGCTTGATGCTTCAGTGGAGGAGATTGATAAACAGATGAGCAAATGACGAAAATCTCTCCATTTGTCACCACCCATTTCCTCTCCCAAGTCAGCCCAAGACCTAACCTGCTGCTGAACAGTGACCTCTCCCTATACACTGTATAGCTGTAGTAGCTGTTTTGGGAGAGGAAATTGGTGGAGATGCATATGATGCAAGGATCTGAGTAGAAGAATATTTAGTATTTATATCAAATTCAAGGGGTAATGTTTTCAAAGGAGACTTAGATGCCTAAACTCCTTAGTCCCATTGACTTTCAGTGAGAATTAGGCTGTCTAAGTGCCAAAGTCACTTTTGAGAATTTAACCCTTGGCCTCCTAAGCTTTGTACAGGCACTAACTAACCTCAGTCAAACCCTGCTCTGCTTTAATAGGTTTAAGTTACAATTAGATTCTAAGAGCTCTTTTTAAACAAGCAAATCAAAACGGAGACTTTCCTCAGAGAAGTCACTGTAGCTAGTCAGAAATGGACCACAGCCATTGAAAAATGGTATAAATATGTCTCTAAACTATGCAAAATACATTTTGACTGTGTAGTTCTGTTTTGTATTACGTCCTTTTCATGCCCTGTGACCAGGATGGTTAGGGCTTAATTAATATAAGATCATTCTTTGAAATAAATGTTTACTTTTGCAGGGCAAATGTGAGAAGCAAGTGCAGGATGTGATTGAACGATTTTGGGATTTCATCGATCAGCTTAGCATCAATACTTTTGGTAAGTTAAGTAATCCAACTTTTTTTTTTTTTTTAATTTGCTGAGGTACCTACATTCCTAACTACCTCTACCCTGAAGGCACTGTGAAAAGAATCAGATTGGCAGATGACTGTTCTTACTGTGTGTGGGCCAGGTGGGGACTCATGGATGGCTTGACCTCCCACAAATCACTGTTCATATCTCAGAAGGTGGGACTGGGTAGATGTTGTCTTTCTAATGTCACTTAGTGCATCATGTTAGAACTGAAAATATTGATGTCTCCTTCTAAATCTTTAAAGCTACAGTTAGTTTTCTTGCATTTCCTGCTCCATTATTATTATTTCCAAGCATTTAAGAAGGATGGTTCTGCTCCAAGAAGCCTTCAATTTAAAGACAAATCAGTAGACAGAGGTCAGAGGAAAAGGAGTAACAATAGGTGATTTATATACCAGTCACCTAGACTTGTTTATAGGCAGCACAGTTAAATGGATCTTTAAAGAGGGATTTCAAGGTAGACAGGGTGAGGAATTTTCAGTTAATAAATATCACAGTGTAAAGTAACGCACTGCAAGGTGGTTGGTTATACTGAATCCACACGCTCCTCAGGTGGTTGGATCTATGTTGTTACTAATCTTGCACCTTACAACACAAAGCATGGAGGTATGTCCTGGTATAACGGCTCTCCTCACTATGTTGTAACCATATCAGAAGATATCAATTACATGATTCTGTAATGATAGGGTAACAGACAGTATAAGTTCAAGGTAAATGCCATGTTATCTGCAGGGTGATTGTATGGCTTTCAGTCTTCTGGACTAAAGTCTTATAAGATCTAAGAACTGCAGTTTTCCAGGTGTTTAATATTAAAACTACTTAGTAACTTCAAACAGAAGTATTGTCTTGATATTTGGAAGTAAGCATAGTAATAGAGTAGGCATGTGTTTTTGTTATTTGCCTCATGAGATCAGAGTTGTGAATTGGCATGTGAGGGGGCTCACTGTAATGAAAGATATGCCTTGGAGAACTAAGCGCACCCAGCCTGCTAATGTGAAATATTGGGAGACATCTAGTACTAAAGAGTTAAAGGAGGCAGAGAAAAGGATTTGTGACTTTAAGCGTCTTTGAGGTTTAACTTTCTGAACAGATATTTTATATGGGCCCAATCCTGCAGCCCTTATGCATCTGAGCAATCCTGTGACTTTAGTAGGGTTACTCACAGGAGTAAAGATGGCAGAATCAGGACCTATATTTATGTACATACACAGCGTTTGTCTGTTGTCTTTGGCATATAACTAATTGGTTTGGACTTGATTGTTTACAGGGAAATTCCTTGCAGACAATATAGTGGGCTCCGTACTTGTGTTTTCCTTGCTATTTTGGATTCCTCTCAGTATTCTTGTCCATTTTGTGGTGAGTAAACCTACTTTAATGTGACTGACCAGTTTGATCATATTGTAGGCGGAACTTATTCATACGTGTAATGGCAAAGATCCAGGGGGTAAGTTTTTAGCAGATAACAGCCCATAAAGGTAAAACTGTTACTATTTGGGACCTATCACCATTCCTTAAGCAGGTTAAACTCCCACTAACTTCTGTAGGCCCTTTGTAATGAACCTAATGTTACTAGAACACTGAACTACTTCCTGTTAACATAAGAAGATTGCATCAGTGGAGAAAAGTTAATTTGGGGTTGTTTATTTTGGCTAGCCAGTGCTACTAGAATTACATAATAGATGATGATCATCTTCACTGTGAGTGCTGGCACTGTGCTTGGAATCATAGGCTCTAGCCTCGGCAGAGAAGCTGAAGTTGCCTGCTGTAGCAAACAGAATAATTTAACCCTGAGTCTGTTAGATCACATCAGGTATGGCAAAGTCTCACCTCAGTCGCCAAAACAACTGTTTCCTAAGAACTCCTCAGCTTACATTAGAAAGCAGAACCGCTGAAAGTCAGCCCATTCTGGGATAAATAACTTGGCCCTGTCAGCAGGGAATTAAACAACCCCCAGAAATTGGCATTTGCACTCGTTGGGAGGAAGTGGCAATGAATACTGTAGAATTCTACATTTTGCTGCAAACCTTTCCTAGTATTTCAAATACATGTACAGGTGTTAATTGACTACTCAAGGAACCGACAAAAATCAGTTGCTTAAACAGAACTGGGAACTCGGTCGTTTGGGGAATATTATTATTATTTGTATTACGGCGGTGCCTAGGATACTTTGGCACAGTCTCCAGATGGGAGGTTCTCGAATAAGGGTGGTTTCTTGTACAGGAGTCACTGCATGTGTTAATTGCAAGGGAGCCTCTCTCTCTACTACTTTTTCTCTTCCCTGCTGAGGTAATCTTGGCTATCTATGGAAGGGGAATCAGCTGGCTGCAGTTTGAGGCTGGGAGTGTAATGGGCTGTGAGGGGAAAAGAATGTGTCTTCATCTGGTCAGCAAACAATATAGGACTGACTGTCTGGTTTGTTTTCTTTATAGGACAAGAAATTGGATAAACAGTATGAAGAGAACACAAAATCTCTATTTTGTCCCAGTGTAAGTTTGCTGCTTTCAAGGAACAGTAATTATTTTAACTGTATGTTAACAGAGAGCTAATTTTGGAATGTAGTGTTTGTTAGAAAAAAATGATCTTGAAAGACATTTGTGGAG
Source organism: Malaclemys terrapin pileata (assembly GCF_027887155.1). NCBI lineage: Eukaryota > Metazoa > Chordata > Testudines > Emydidae > Malaclemys > Malaclemys terrapin. The sequence continues at coordinate 177,312,630 of NC_071507.1, read as the reverse complement.
TAATCCTCAAAGAAAGCCATGGTGTCTTCTGCACAGAAACTCTGCCAGATGAAACAGAAGTTGGGTGTTTTATGGTTGAGTTTTTTTCTTCTAGAAGGAATGTTAGTTTTGCTTAAAGGAAATGTTGTGGCTTTTGCTTTTCGCGTCTGAGTGGTGACGAGTTTATCTTGCTGAAGGTGCACTTGCTCCTGAGTGCTAGCCATGGCATCTTATGCAGGAAGCTGCTTTGTTCTGCAAAGCTGTGTGTCCTGTGACAAGTGTCTGCGTTCAAGTTCCTGTCTGGGTGTGTGCTCAGCAAGTCTCAACCACTGACCACTTGTCCCTAGGCCAAGTGATGCAAATAAAACGGAGTTTCCAGAGGCAGAAGTATTAATCTGATGACTTCAGCAGTAGCAGAAAAGTCTCTACCTAGTGAATTAGTTATTCCTTGCAAAGTGGCCTTTTAGTAACAGAATATCCTTTTAGCAGCTGGATGTTCCAGCTGAAACTGTAGATTCTCACACTGTGATCCTTGGGCTGCTTCCAGTTTGTCACTTGAACTTCTGTTACAGGGCTGAAGGGTCTGTCACTTTTCAGGCAGTGACACTTCCTGCTAGTTCATACTCTGGTGACGCAGGCCATATAAGTACCTATATAGTTGTAGCCCATTCCAAGACCCTCTCATTTTTATTTCAGTGTAAGCACAGTGTCCAGTGCTTTGGGCGCATGTACAATCTTCATTAATAAAATGAACAGACAACCTGATCTGTTAACATTAGAACCCTCCCAGATGTAACAAAAACCCCTCTCCACCATTCATTTAACCTGCAGAACAGGCCTTGAGGAACGATCCTGGGGGTCAATAAATGTGAGATCTTGTAAACCAGTGGGGGAAGCATATGCCAGAATCAAGGACTCCTTACTGAGAAATCCCTGCCTCCAGCCCCCCTCATAAGTAAACCAACATGCTATTAGCTTGAGCATATCAACTGCCAAAGTATGTAGTGAAAGCAGCAGGTCTCAGACAACATGGCCCAAATCATCTCATCTTTATACCTTAACCTCTATCTGGAAACATTTTGGAAGCTGGTACAGTGGCACAGCAGAGATGTAATGTGCCCCCCTGCAAGAAACACTGCTTAACGTGCAATACATTCTGCACCAGTTGCCGTTAGAGTGGTCTTAAATTGCAGCCCCAGTAGCACAATTGTGACCTTGCACTCTCAAGATAGCAAGGGCACAATCTTTTGTCTAAACCAAAGTAAATCAAAAACACTCCTGGCACCATGGCCAGTGCGTAAGGTACTGGACTGGGACTCTGATGTCTGGGTTCTCTTTCTGACTTTACCACTGATCTGCAGTGTGACCTTGGACAAATCTCTTCACCTCTCCGTGCCCCCTCCCCCTTTATTAACCATTGGAACAGTTACCAGGGGTTGTGATGGAGTCTCCATAACTGGAAATCTTTACATTAGGATTGCATATTTTTCTAAAAGATCTGCTGCTTTTCCTGCTACAGCTATTGGACTTGAAGCAGGATTTAATTCAGGGAGGTCCTGTGGACTGTGTTACACAGGAGGTCAATCTAGATAATCATAATGGTTCCTTCTGGCCTTCAAAATCTATAAATCTACAGCCATGGCTGCCCCTGGTCACATCAGAACAGCTAAGTTACAAAGATAACCCTCTAGATTGTAAACTTGACTATCAAAAGGTGGGGCCTATCAGCTGAGGGCATTTGGCATCACTTCTGCCAGTCTTTGTAGTTGCATCAATTGGTTCCAGTGAAATAGAGGCATAAACTGCATATTGGAGAGACACCAGCTCACACTGCCTCCCTGAACCGCTTCACATTGAACAGGAGTGGCAGCGGACTAGAACCTGCACGAACCCTAGCTGAAAGGATATTTAATGTTTAACTTAGCTAGTCTTATAAAGTCAATGCTAGCATGTAATAATTCATAATTTACAAGAATGATCAGCTGAATTAGACAAAAGGCCAACTATTTGGGTTTAGACTTGACCAGCGTAAGGTAACATCAGAATGTGTTGCCTTGAACTCTAAAGCTTCTCTTCTTTCAGGAAGGTTGCCCAAAGCAATCAGGTGACCACTTCTATTTATGAATTACTGTAACTTTCTCCTCCCCAAGTATCCAGACTCCAAAAGGAATGTGGGTTGTTTTTTTTTTCTGCTCTCCATGTGAAGGGACAATTAACCAAAATTGAATTCCAAATTAGAAAAAAATTCCCACCCCCACCTGACTGAGCTGCTTGTGTCTTGCAGAATGTGGAGATGCTCAGTAGTATGGACTCAGCATCTGTTCGAATTGTCAAGCCATTTCCTACTGCCCAGTCAACAAGCCGACACCAGCCACTGCAGCCCATCACAGCAATGCCTGTAGTAGCTGCAGCACCAAAACTGGACCACCAAAGAATGGACACTATTCAGGAGGACCCAAGTACTGACTCTCATGTTGATGAAGATTGCTTTGAGAAGGACCCTTTCCCAAATAGCAGCTCAGCTGCTAAATCTTTTGAGGATCTTACAGACCATCCTGTCACTAGGAGCGAGAAAGCATCATCCTTTAAACTACAGCGCCAAAATCGAGTGGACAGCAAAGAAACCGAATGCTAGCGTCTAGCTGCCTTCCAGCCTCATGACTGTGTGCAAAAGAAATGTTCATATATTTGATCTAAAACCATTTTGTTTATATAAATACAGATAGAGATAGATAGATATTTTGTGAGGGGATGGGAGACTGGGAAATAAGGAAGTGACCTACTGCAGATGCTGGTCATGTGTATGACCTTCCTTAGTTTATCAGACAATTGCATCTTTTTAAAACAAAGAAAAACATCCAGACTAAAACTAGCTTGTTTTGAAGCTTTTGGATTTGGTTTTTCTAGTTTCTTAACCTTTACTATTTCCTTCAACCTGTGGTGTAAAGTGGAACATCCTGCTGGATATTAGGTTGTGTATATTAGCATTTTTATAATTCAGCTTTTTGTAGTTGGAACAACACAGATAGACAAAATCATGGTTTTGGGTGTTTTTAAAAAAATAAACTTAGTGAGTTTTCTGCATAGACTAGAGCATGTAGCAGTTTAGGTACCCTAAACAGTATAAAATTATTTTGTTTGCAAACAAAGATCAGAGCAGTGAGATAGGTACAAATTGTATTTTAAACAGAGTCTGATAAATACAATGAACTGATACGCGTTCAGAGTTACTCTGGGTTTCAGTTCTTTATAACCCACATTGCTGAAAAATAGCTTTCATGTAAGTCTTCCCATTCTGAATGAAGCATTTCTTAAAAGAACACCTTATAATTACAGACCTCTCTCTGGGCGAGTGGGAAGAAAAGAATAGCTGCTTATGTTGAAAGGACAACTCAGTTTAGGTTTTGACCTTTACAATAGTTTCAGTCTGAAGTGGTTTCTTTGATTCAACTTTTTAATATACATAACACTGTTGCCAAGAAATTTAAAAAGAAAAGCCATTTGTAGGACCCACATATAATTTGTTATGCGCTCTTGCTGGAAAAATACTACTTTGAGTTGCACAGATACTGATGAATAACAATGATTAATTTCAGCTCATTTCTAAATACTGATAAAAATCAAGGTTTGCCAAATCTGAAAGGACAAAATTAATAAGGAAACCTTTTTAATTGTACGATTTCCAAGAGGGTATTATAGTAGTGTAATATAAAAAGCCTATAACTTAATGGAGTGGTGCCCCTTTAAGTTGATAAGCTTATTTCCAAAGGCAGAGATGTGAATAGTGTAATCTGTTTGCTATGAATGTTACATGAAAGTTACTTTTGTCTGTATTAACAGATGAACTGTCACAGTAGAATCATAGGGCAACTATTTACTGCTTGGGTCCTACAGAAAGATCTTAGCTCTTCATCTATCTTACCCCATAATCATGTCATAATGTAACTTTGATTTATATAAACTTTGTTTAAAATGGTTCTGCAGCTGTTTTAAATGTCCACTGGAAAGCAGATCTGTGTTCATCAGCCAGAAAAGCTTAACTATGGAAAACTTGTATTTTTAAAATTTGATGGCAGTTAACCAAACCTGTGACAAAAGAATTGTGTGTTTCCAAGGATACTTGTTACACTAATACTTGAACTTGTGCCTTATGGTATTCATATCGAACTAATCATTATTTTAGTTACACTGGGTTTTGGATTTGATATGTAGCCATAAAATTTGTTTGAGTTAAATTTAACTTTCAGTACAACGTAATAATAAAAGCTTTTTATAGGATGATGACTGTTTCATTGAAACTAAGACTTGCCAGTTCTCACAGATAGGATTTTTATCTAAGACACTAGTGCTCCTTGGTCAAAATCTTTAGTAAGCAGCAAAATGTCATGCTCCAAACTTGATATACATTGCTCCATTCCTTCAGCGCAAAACCAGTGATGGTTCTTATTTTTTAATATGTTTCTTACTACCTTCACTTGTGTGTGAAAAGTTCCATAAGTTCTACGACTAATGCATTTGTGCTTATAAATAACAGCAGCAGGACCGAATCCCTGTGCATGTGGAAACTGAAGGAGGTTGTTTTTTGTTGTTGTTGTTTTTTTTAATCCTAATAGCAATGATGACAAACCCAAGGCTTGTCTAGTCCTCAGGTGTCTTCCAGATAGCAATCAGTTGCATTGCAAGCAAGCCCCTTATGACCCAAAGGAAACAATAATTGAGGTATCTGATCTGAGTTGATAATGGAATGGATCTCAATTTTGCTTTGATTTTGGGGTTGTTGCTTGAATTCTAGACACACATAAGCAAACAGAGTATTTTCACTCTAAAACAGTGGTTCTCAAACTAAGGCCGCGGCTTGTTCAGGGAAAGCCCCTGGCGGGCCGGGCCGGTTTGTTTACCTGCCGCGTCCGCAGGTCCGGCCGATCGTGGCTCCCACTGGCCACGGTTTGCTGCTCCAGGCCAATGGGGGCTGCAGGAAGGGCGGCCAGCACGTCCCTTGGCCTGCGCCACTTCCTGCAGCCCCCATTGGTCTGGAGTGGTGAACCGCAGCCAGTGGGAACTGCAATCGGCCGAACCTGCAGATGCGGCAGGTGAACAAACCGGCCCGGCCCACCAGGGGCTTTCCCTGAACAAGCCGCGGCCCTAGTTTGAGAACCACTGGTCTAGACTACACAGATTAAGGCAGCTAATTTCCAGTAAAGAACTAGCCAGTTTCAGTAAGGGTTCTTGAGTGGAAATTTGGTCCTGTTTATCCAAACCCTCTATGCCAGAGGTTCTCAAACTGGTCTGTTGACCACCAGTGGTCCGCGAGCTCCATTCAGGTGGTCCGCAGATAGTTCGCTCTAAGATGCGCACCTGGTCAGCCGCACGAGAGAATGAAGGGCCACCCACCATTACACTGATTACAGTGGAGTCACACCGGCATGGCTCCACTAATTAGGTGCCTGGACTTTGAAGAAGATGCACATGTAAGGTGAGGTGGTGGCCTTGGGGGGGAATGGGAGGTAGGTGGGAGGGAGCAGTAGGGTGAGAAGAGGGGTTGGGGGGAATTGGATGTGCAGGGCTGCGGTGGCCGGAGAAAGAGGAGACTTTCCCCAACTCCAGGGCTGCAGCTGCCAGGGAGAGACCCCCTCCTTCCCAGCCTCAGCTTGGGGGCTACTGCAGCAGGGGAGAGAGGGGACGTCCATTGCATTAGAAAGGTAAGAGTACTGATATTAAAATATGAGTTGTGTGCTTTTATTTGCAGAACAAAAAAAAATTGTTTTTTTAATACAGCGTTTTTATCCAAAGTGCTTTACAATAGTTAGCTAATGATACAAACAACATTTGGAAAGATCGTTAAGTGGTCTGCCGAGACCCTCGGCTATTTGCAAATGGTCGGTGGAAAAAATTTTTTTTTTTGAGAACCTCTGTTCTATGTACTTCCAAGAGCAAGTCTTTCACCCCTCTTTTGTGTCTGCCATACCTGAGGGTGCATGACTGAAGGAATTACATTCTGACTAGGACAGGCTGGGCTACTTTTGGAGGATGCAAAACTGACCATTCACTCAGTGATTACTGGTGGTTTTGGAATCCCTTCATTAGGGATGTGGAATCGCCTTAAGCCAGGAGTTCCTGGGCTGTGGCCCAAAAATGGGCTGTGACACTGTCCTGGGTGGTCTGCCATGGGCAGAGATGAGGAGCGGGTATGGGGGCAGGGTTTGCCACCCCAAACTATATGTTGACAGAGTGGCAGCTAACAATGGCTCCCGCCCAGGGCCGGAGTTCGGCGCTCCTGGCGGGTGGCAGTGAAACAGAACCGCCAGGCAGTGGGTGAGGCGACAGGGCCAACCCTAGAAGTGGCAGCTCCCAGGATGGCTGGAGGGTTCATGGCCATTCCCTGCTGCTGCACCCTATGAGCTGTGGCTATTTGGAGGGGTGGGGTGAGTGTGGGTGAACTTGAGGCTGGAGCCCCTGGCTATCTGGGGGGGCAATGCTGCCAGCCTGGCAGGGAGGCACAGGCAGTAGGGCTTTCCCCTGCGGAACTCACAGGTGCCCCTCACTTCCCATAGGGGTGTATGGCCGAGGGGTGCCCCAGGACTGCAGGCTCAGCCATTGAGTGGTGGCTGCTGGCTGGGGACCCCACTCTGAAAGCAGTGCCGACGCCAGTAACAGCATAGACGTAAGGGTGACATGTAAATACATAGCATGCCATCCTTATTTCTGCGCTGCTGCTGGCAGTGGCACTGCCTTCAGCGCTGGTGCCTGTACAGCAGGTTCCACTCTCTGGACAAGGTGGTTAAGAGGCAAGGAGCAGGGCAAGCCTGGGGTGTGAGGCCCTGGAAGGGAGTTCAGGCCACAGGGGGGGGGAGGGGGAGAAGAGACAGCAAGGTGCTTGGGCAATCGGGGGCAGCTGGGGATGGGCGATGGGTAGGGAGCCCAGGGAGGCAGCGGGGGGAAGGGGGGTCAGGGTGATGGGCTATAGTGCCTATTGCAGCTGCACAAGTGGGCTTCAGGAAAAAAAGTTTGGGAACCCCCTGCCTTAAGCAATGACAATCTTTTTTGTCGAGTAGTAGCTCAAGCAGGCAATTGTGATTAGGATCTAACGTTAACTAACACTAGGGTGTACTGATTGATAGAACACCCAAGGTATAAAAAAGGATGCATAGAGCACAGGAAGTAATTTCTGATCTAAATCCCTTCAATTACACAGGAGGTCTAAAACAACACTGCTAAAGAAGTAGCCAGGTAAAGTACTTTTTATGTTCAAACTACTGAAAGTGTGTCTTTGCTATGAGCCAAACCCTAAAGTCCTTAAGCTCCAATTGCAGATGTATTATTTTCAGCTTCTTAAATCTTCACTTGCAGCACCACATGTTAAAATTCTTTGACACTAGGAGCTGGGATTATTTAGTATTAAAGCCATGCTGAATGCTGCTTAACTTCACAACCTCAATTAAGCAGTGTTAGAGCTTGTGGAAAACGCTGGCGGGCAGTAGATGCTGGTGCTCTGATTTGAAATGCTTAGAACCTCTCATGACTGGGAGGTTCCCAACCAAAGGAACAAAGAATTCAGTGTTGCTCATTCAAAGCTGAGTGAGGTTTTCGACAGTCCTTGAGCACATGTCCTGCACTCCACGGTAGTGAAAGTTTCAAAAACCTTTGTCAGTAATAATGACAATACTGAAGCCGAGTTTTGGTTTGGGTTGGCAAAGATTAGAAAATTACACTTGAAATCAACTGTCCAACAGAGCTTTAATACGTTCAGTCATTGAGAAAATGGTATTAACGTATTTAAACACACCATGGAACGTGTAAAGGTAACTTTATTTTTCCATAAACCATAACATTTGAGAAAGGACTTGTATCAATATTATCTTTTCTCTAAGAAAAACACTAGGAGTATTTTGCGGAATGCACATTTTCTCCTGTCCATCAACAGACTCGGTCAATATGTTACAGATCAGGATTTCCCACGAAGGCTAACTTCAGGATTCTGATGATCTACATCGCGCCAGTAAGGAAGCAGCATAGGTAATGTGGAAATCTTCTTTTCCAGCAGTGACCAAAGCTGAGCTGCTAAAAAATTATTTCCCAATACTGATAAATGAAGTCCATCCGATAGATAGGAAGAAAAGTCCTATAAAGGGAGTTAATTTAAATAAATATTTAAGAAATAAACAATATAAGATCATAATAGCTAATTTCATATATAATACCATGTGATAAACTCTAGTCAGAAAATGTAGTTTTTAATCAATCTCAGTTCTAAGAAACTTTTCCAAGATCATGAAAGGATAGAAAGACAGGTAAATGTACTGTGTTGCTTATGTCACTGATACCCATAAGAAAACTATCAATTGATGAACTGGGGCAACCAAAATACTTAATCTACTCTTTGTCCCAAAAGATCCACTTTGCCAAACTTGAATTACCTGCTAGGTCACGTTTTTCAAAAGAACTCAAATGTGATCAAAGTAAATGATCAGATTTTCAAAAAAGCTCAGCAGATGGAAAGCTGAGCTCTTGAAAATCTGCCTCTAAGTGTCAGAATAAGAGCTGCTGGGTGCACTGCACTTCTGAAAATCTGGCCTAAATTCAGCTTCTGGTGCTAGTCAGTCCGTTGCACTTCAGAAGGCTACTTATGCAAATATTCTTGCAAAGTACAGTATGGGATGCAACTGCTGACTGCCTTTATAAAGGAAGTTCCAGCGAAGTGGGATACCACTTATATTTAGAGCAGCCATATATTACTGTCTGATAACCAAACACAATATTCAGTTGTATTTAAACAAATCACCTTAAGTGTTTTCCTAGTCCAGCATGAAGAATTCTGGATTTGTTTCCTCCCAAATAGTGTAAACTATAACACATGATTTCTTGTTTTATTTTTCAAGATTGACTATTCAGTTCCTCCCCAAGCTCTGTACTATCGCTTTACACAAGACACTTGAGCATTTTCACAAACTTCTTTTCTGAATGTCATACCTGATTATTCTTTTGCATAAGTGTCCACAGATCAAGAACCTCAGTCCCACAATCTCTAGCAACTTGAACACATGCCTTGGCATATTCTCCAGTGGTAGAATTGAAGCGGTTTAATTTGTCACCTATTGGAAGTTAAGAAAATATTAACTGAATTAGAACAAAGGAATTAAGTCAGACTGTATCACTATCTACCGTACGTGATTTTTATTGAATGTTAAACCATTTCAAAGTAAAATTGGAACCTTGTAAATTTTAAAGCAAGTGGAAGCTAAATCTGTCTCTTTTTAAAAGCCTTCTGTTGTAGCCTGCTGTTTTTTGAGAGATTAATTTTGAAAACAAACTTTGGTTCAGAAGAAGTGTGGCTGGTGAGAATTAAGAGGCAGTGGCAGAGCTGTGTAAGGACATAGCATAGCACCTTTTTTTCTATGTTAGGCTTGCCTTTAGCCTGTGCTTTTTGTCCAACACCTATGTACATCACATCTGCATAGCTTATTTACAACTGCCAACACTCCTATGCCCCCAACAGATAGAAGAGAGTTAAGGTCTAATCACAAGCCTGTCCATCCGTGTTCTGGGTGACACGGGACTTCTCTCTTGCTTTAGTTTCCCCTCTATAAAATAAGTCTAACTACTTATCTGTCTAGGTAAAATGTTTTGAGATCTTGGGATAAGAGAAATTTGCACTTTATATGTAATTAGAAATCAGTTGCCCCATATCAGATGCAATACTCAATTGCACAGAAATTGATGCTCCGTGTGCTTTGAGCACCAACTAACCTATAGTCCAGCTCCTCTGTTTCAATGCAGTGGAACTTCCCTCTAACAATCTAACCCCCAATTGCCCACTGCATTTCAAGTGACCGCCTCCAAGATGTTACCCATTCCGCTTAACAATCTGTCCCAACATGCATTTAGCTCTCTCTCTCCTTTCTTCCCCAGACCTGAAGACTCTGTGTAGCTCGAAAGCTTGTACCTTCCACCAACAGAAGTTGGTCCAATAAAAGGTATTACCTCACCCACCTTGTCTCTCTCATTAAACTGAAAAGCATTTTTAGAAAACAGGGTTCCCTCTTACATCTTGTCACTCAGTCTTTATGTGACTACTTCTCCATCAGCAATCATTACTTCATCTGCTGTCAATCTTCTCCTTCCTGCACTCTCTTCCACTGGTATGTCTGATGATTCTCTCCATCCTTGACTTCTCTGCCCCTCCCCGTCACAGGAAGTTTCATCCTGGCAACCCCCTGCTGCCCTGATTCATCTCCAAAATCCACTTCCTCTGCTCCTACTTTAGTGCTAGAGTGTCTCTGGCAGAAATCCCATGATCAGGCTAACTTATTCAAACCTGAAAGAGACCATTGTGATCATCTAGTCTGACCTCCTGTATAACACAGGCCATAGAACTTCCCCAAAATAATTCCTAGAGCAGATCTTTTAGAAAAATATCCAATCTTGATTTAATAATTGTCAGGGGAATCCACCCCAACCCTTGGTAAATTGTTCCAATAGTTAATTACTCTCACCCATAAGAATTTATCCCTTAGTTGCTGTCTGAATTTGTCTAGTTTCAACTTCCAATCATTGGATTGTATTATACCTTTTTCTGCTAGACTGAAGAGCCCATTATTAAATTTGTTTCCCCTGTAGATAGTTACAGACTGTAATCAAGTTACCCCTTAACCTTCCCTTTGTTAAGCTAAATAAATTGAGCTCTTTGTCTATCACTAGAAGGCATGTTTTTCTAATCCTTTAATTATTCTTGTGGCTCTTTTCTGAATCCTCTCCCATTTATCAACATCTTTCTTGAATTGTGGACATCAGAACTGGACATACTATTCCAGCAGCAGTCACATCATTGTCAAATATAGAGGTAACATAACCTCTCTATTCCTACTCAAGATTCTCCTGTTGATGCATCCAAGGATTGCATCAGCTCTTTTGGCCACATCACTGCACTGGGAGCTCATGTTCAGCTGATTATTCCCCCTCTTCCCCCTTTCCTCCCACCGCCATCTTTTTCATAGTCACTGCTTCCCAGGATCGAATCACCCATCCTTTAAAGATGGCCTACGTTCTTTGTTCTTACCGTATTTTCCGGCGTATAAGACGACTGGGCGTATAAGACGACCCCCAACTTTTCCAGTTAAAATATAGAGTTTGGGATATACTCGCCGTATAAGACTACCCCTCTTCCAACGCACACCAAAAAAAAATTTTAAAAAATCAGATTTGATTTCAATATGGTAATTTTAATTCAAATGCTTATGACATGCAGGTACTTAGCAGGAAAACTGTCACTTATAAACATAAGGCTGTTTGTCATCAAACATGTAAACATAAAACAGTGCAAGTGGATTAAACTTTTCCTAATTCACTCTAAAGCTGAAAGGAAGGATAAGACAATAAACCCATGGGAGCTGCCATGCTGTTTGTTTTCTAAGCTGTCAACCAAACTGGAACTGATGATGATAGGAGGAAGATAACAAACAAGAGAGAGAGAGCAAGTGCCGGGCAAGTCCCTGGCGAGTTAGCAACGCCCATCATAACTGCAAGCTACGGTATTTTTACAGGTTTTGCTGGCGTGACAGTTTCCCTTTAAAAGCCTTCAAAATCCTCCTGTTCGTCATCTGATATCATAAGTACATCAATGACATCTTGTGATACATTTGTAAGGCAGTCATCGTATGGATCGAATTCCGTATCAGATGGTGTGGTCTCAGCTTCGGCTTCCTCTTCATCTTGCCACAAGTAGTCGTCCTCCATACCATCTAATGAATTTGGTATGCCACACTTCTTGAAAGACTTGATTACTGTTTCTGCATCAATATCATTCCAGGCTTTTATGACAAACTTGCACAAAACATCCAACTGTGGAGCACGCATGTTTCCTCCTTTTGTGAATGACTTTTCGCCGCTAACCATCCATTCATTCCACTGTTCTTGAATGCGATCTTTAAATGGCTTGTTTAGGCACACATCCAGTGGCTGTACCAACGATGTCAATCCTGCAGGAATAACTGCCGCATCTGTGTTTAGTCTTGCAAGCATTTGCTTGGTGCTGGGAGTTAAATGAGCCCTGAACATATCCCACACCAGTAGACTACATTTTTGAATAAGTCCACCTGGTCGCCTGCTCCATACATTATCAAGCCATAGCTTTACCCCTTCTTCATCCATCCAGCCTTTTTCATTCACATGTACAAAACAACCAACAGGGAACTTGAATTTCAGCATTGTTTTTCTTTTAAAAATAATCATTGGTCTCAGTTTGGCGCCATCAGCTGTGCATCCTAGTATCACTGTAAAACTGGACTTCTCATGTCCTGTTGTTTTAATTAAAATTGTTTTTTCACCTTTTTGATGGACAGTTTTATTTCCAACCATATCAAAATTCATTGGAGTTTCATCCATATTTCCAATACTACTTAACGCATAGCCATGTTTAGTGCGCTGTTGTATTACGTATCGATGGAAACTATTTACTTTGCTATCAAGATCTGCAGGTAATTTTGGGGCAATTTTCATCTTTTGCCTCAGTACCATATTATGCCTTCCCATGAATCTAGTACACCAGGATACAGTGGCCTTAAATCTGTTGCTGTGATCTGGGTTAGATTTGGCCCACTGAAGTGCAAACAAATGTATTTTATTTCGTGTCACTACATAACCGTTTTGGCGATGCTCATTCACCATGTCTGCTACATGTTTTTCGAGTTCTGGCCAATGTGGAGTGCCTCTTCTTAATGCAAACTTACCCCTTGGCACACTCTTTAATGCTTTTTCATTTGCTTTCCAGTCCCGAACCATCTTTTCTGTTACTCCATATTGTCTTGCAGCAGCGCAGTTATTATGTTCCATGGCAAAGTTTACAACTTTAAGTTTGAAACTGGCTTCATATTTCTTTCTTCTTGCTGGTGGAGCCATGATGGGGTTTTGACTGTTGGACATTTGTATACTGTACTGTATGTACTGGTGCTATACTATATGAACAGGTACAGATACTGGTGCTGTACTGTATGTGGTACCCAGTATACAACAATCAGCCAATCACGGCAAGCGATGTACCTTACCGGCGATTGGCTGGTTGTTGTATACAAAGCCTGCTTGGATTGGTCAGCTCTCCCTGCCTGCCCAGCCCTCCCTGTCTCCAAGACTATCAGAGCGGTAGCGCAAACACACCTCTTTCACCCATCTGGCCCGCCCTTGTATCCTATTACCTCCTTCTCTGCCTCTCAGATCTCGCACATGCGTGCCTGCGCCGCTTCACTGCAGTCCTCAGGAGCGAGATCTGAGAGGCAGAGAAGGAGGTACGGTAATAGGATACAAGGGCGGGCCAGACGGGTGAAAGAGGCGTGTTTTTCTGGGCACAGCGCCGCTCTATCTCTTTTTTCCATACCCCGGGCGTCCTGGACGCCTGCAGCTTGCTCCGCCCTTCACTTACACCTTCCCGGTGAGGCGCCCCCTCACCTCGTCATCGGGCGGGGATGCGGCCGCGGCCGTTTTTGAGCTCCCCCCACCATATGCGGCGACCACAGATTCTCCAGTCCGGCTCGGAAGTTTCAGCACCCGCCCTATAAGACGACACCCGGCGTATAAGACGACCCCGGACTTTTGAGAAGATTTTCCTGGGTTAAAAAGTAGTCTTATACGCCAGAAAATACAGTACCTGTATACATTTATTAAAACACATATTGTTTGACTCCAGTTTACCAAGTGATCCACATCTCTCTGAATCAGTGAAATCTATCAGTTTAATGTGTGCCATGTCAATTTTTTATCACTCTAGTTTTTAATCAAAATGTCGTGCAGTACTACGTCAAATGCCTTACAGATGTCTAAGTATATTGTATGATCACTATTACCTTTATCAACCAAACTATAATCTAATATCAAGTTAGTCTGACAGGATCTATTCTCCATAAAACCATTTGCATTAATTACATTACCCTCCTTTAATTCTCTATTGAGTCCTATATCTGTTGCTCCACTCTTTTGCTTGGTATCAATGTCAGGCTGACAGGCCTAAAATTACTTGGGTCATTCTATTTATTCTTTTTAAAAATTGGCACAACATTAGCTTTCTTCCAGCCTTCTGAAACTTCCCCATTGCTCCAAGACTTATCGAAAATCAATATTACTGGTCCACAACATTACTGGTCCTTAGCTGGCTCTTTTAAAATTCTTGGATGCAAGTTATCTGGCCCTGCTAATTTAAAAATGTCTAACTTCAGTGGATTCTAACATCTTCCAGAGACACTAGTGTAATGGAAAGAGTGTTATCACCCTCTATGAGACTATATCATCTGCTTTTTCCCAAATACAGAACAGAAATATTTATTGAACACTTCTGCCTTTTTTGCATTATTATGGATAATTCTACCATTTCCATCAAGGACTGGACTAATACCATTGTCAGGATTCTTTTTAAAGTACAAATACCGTGCCACTGCACAGGCTGTCCAAACACACATGAGCACCTGGGGGCAGCCATTCAGCTGGTGCAAACTGTAATAGCTGATGTCAGTGAAGCTATGACAATTGACACCAGCTGAGGTCAGGAAGGCTCCCCACCAGGAACTGGGCAGTGTTATGTCTCCATTGTAAAAGTGACTTGAACAGTACAGGGAGAAGCTAATAGGCATTAAACTTTTTTTGCTTTTTCCTCCGACAAAGATGCATTTTCTTGGTCTCAGAACTGTACTTTTCAGAAATAAAGCATGAGGTGGGATATTGCTGCTTAACCTGATAAATGAGGAATATGTTGTAACAGCAAGAAAATGATCCAAGGTGTACCATGCTGCATTGCTACTCACTTCACAGGCTGCTTTGCAAAGGGTGTTAAGGCACAGCATGGTCAGATTACACCATCTGTAATGTAATTCCAGAGATGTTTAGCAGACCTACCAGCAGCCTCTTTTCATTGGCTCAGAGAATACACATGCAGTTTGGCACAAATACCGAGCAAATCCTTTGTCAGTCTGGAGGTCAGCAACTTGGACACCCAGACTGACAACCTTTCTACTTGTTTTTAATCCCAAAACTGGGAGAATTCCTTTTACCTTTGGCAATACACTCTTTTTCCCAAGCTGGTTCATAGAGAGGGGGTGGTGTTATCAAAATAATTTTGTTCTCAGTAATGTCTATGGACTTCAGATATTGTATCATACTTTTTAAATTATCAGCATATTCCTTCAGTGGAATGTGTTGGTTGGAATTCACATCTGTTTAGGGAAGAAACAATTGTTAATATAAAACCAAGATGCCCATTGTAAATTATACACAATACTTATTTACACAGCATACAAATGTGGATGCTTTCCTTCTTTTCAATATAAAGTTCTACATGATTCATGAATTCATCAGATGTGGTGGGAAAATGATACACAGCAAAATCCAAGGTATAAGAGCCAGACAGAGAAAAAACTGCAGATACTGTAAATAATTTCCTATCCACTTAAAATAACTGAAGAGAAGGTGGTCTTAACAGATTAATTCATTGCCTTTTTTGTACACTTCCCTAATAGAAAATCAAATGATTACAAAGACTTAGCAGATTTATCTTCTTAGGGCTTGTCTACATGGAGCAGCAATGCACACAAGGTGTGATTTGTAAAGTGGACAAATGTGTTACACACCAATTTGTCCCTGTAGACTCTGTTGGTGTGCACTAAAAGTTCCCTAGTGTGTTTTAACATAGTACTGTATAGACTAATTAGTGCGCAACACATTAGTGTGCTTTAGAAATCACACCCCCATAGCATGCATTTCTGCTCCATATAGATAAGCCCTGAGTGTAGCCTGAAAAAACAATGGATTTTTCAATATTAACAGAAAAAGACATCACAAAATATGTCCAAAAACATTTATAACAAAAATTTCAAGTCTCATACACAGTGCCAATTCAGTACAAGTAGACAAGAAATGGTGAGAAGTTTAGGACTGAGATTAACCACTCCCTATAGCTGTCGTCATGGAACAGTGGGTTACAAAATAAAGTAAGCAAACACACTAAAATTAGAGAGAAAACAGAAGAATGCTATGTGCAGACAGAATATAATAGTCCACAATAATTTATTGCTTCAAAAAGTTCGTGCACCCTACAGAGGGCTGGTCCCACTGTTGACTTTATAATTATCAGAATATTTATATTTGTTAGTATACATAGAATTGTAGCATATCAGGGTTGGAAGGAACCTCAGGAAGTCATCTAGTCCAACCCCCTGCTCAAAGCACGACCAATCCCCAACTAAATCATCCCAGCCAGGGCTTTGTCAAGCCTGACCTTACAAATCTCTAAGGAAGGAGATTCCACCACCTCCCTAGGTAATCCATTCCAGTGCTTCACTACCCTCCTAGTGAAAAAGTTTTTCCTAATATCCAACCTAAATCTCCCCCACTGCAACTTGAGACCATTACTCCTTGTTCTGTCATCTGCTACCACTGAGAACAGACTAGATCCATCCTCTTTGGACCTCCCTTTCAGGTAGTTGAAAGCAGCTATCAAATCCCTCCTCATTCTTCTCTCCTGCAGACTAAATAATCCCAGTTCCCTCAGCCTCTCCTCCTAAATCATGTGCTCCAGACCCCTAATCATTTTTGTTGCCCTCCGCTGGACTCTTTCCAATTTTTCCACATCCTTCTTGTAGTGTGGGGCCCAAAACTGGACACAGTACTCCAGATGAGGCCTCACCACTGCCAAATAGAGGGGAATGATCACATCCCTCGATCTGCTGACAATGTTCCTACTTATACAGCCCAAAATGCCATTAGCCTTCTTGGCAACAAGGGCACACTGTTGACTCATATCCAGCTTCTTGTCCTCTGTAACCCCTAGGTCCTTTTCTGCAGGACTGCTGCCTAGCCACTCAGTCCCTAGTCTGTAGCAGTGCATGGGATTCTTCCGTCCAAAGTGCAGGACTCTGCACTTGTCCTTGTTGAATCTCATAAGATTTCTTTTGGCCCAATCCTCTAATTTGTCTAGGTCCGTCTGTATCCTATCCCTACCCTCCAGCGTATCTACCACTCCTCCCAGTTTAGTGTCATCTGCAAACTTGCTGAGGGTGCAATCCACGCCATCCTCCAGATCATTAATGAAGATATTGAACAAAACCGGCCCCAGGACCGACCCTTGGGGCACACTGCTTGATATCGGCTGCCAACTAGACATGGAGCCATTGATCACTACCCTTTGAGCCCGACGATTTAGCCAGCTTTCTCTCCACCTTATAGTCCATTCATCCACCCCATACGTCTTTAACTTGCTGGCAAGAATACTGTGGGAGACCGTATCAAAAACTTTGCTAAAATCAAGGAATAACACATCCACTGCTTTTCCCCTCATCCACAGAGCCAGTTATCTCGTCATAGAAGGCAATACCTTTAACAGAGGCTGAAAGGCATTCCATTGTGTCTTTTCTCACATTCTGACTACAACTTTTATCAGCCAGTGGATTACAAGGCTATTTCCAAAGGCACAAATAGCAGTTAGGCACCTAACTCCAACTCAAAGTCCCAAGGGAGTTAGACACTTAGAGCCATTTGTGCCTTTTTGAAAATTTCCTCCATAGTCTCACACATGAATATTTGGCCAGAGAAAGAGCAACAAAAACCAAAAGCACACATGAGATTTAAACGAATAACGGTACACTAATGTAGTAAACTCATTTAAAAAAAAGAACTGATGGAGCAGGACCAGGAGAAATGTTAATTCCTTTGTGTCCCACTCTGGTAATCTCTAGCTGACATATTACACTTTTTAAAACTTGTTTTAAGAGAACAATTGAGAGAGAAAAAATGAAAATTGACCTACCTTTTAAAGCACTGTCATTAGCACCAAAGAAGATGGTAACTGCAATAGTATTTTCAACATTAGAACTTCTGCTGATCAATCTGGGAAGAACTATGTTAGCCCATCTGGTATTGTAGCCTGACAGTCCGCGATTTAAAACATCACATTTTCTGAAACACACACATACAACAAGAAGAAAATCCCCCTCATAGAGCAAAACTTTAGAAATTTCAAAACATTCAATCTGGATATCTGCCTTAAGGCTCTCTACCCCTCTAAAATCAACTAGATTACACAATAGACAAGTGGGATAATTTAATATATATGTAGTGTTTGTATAAAGGATATGTGTAGAGTTTAAGTCTAAATATATAGTTGCTAATCTTGCAATCTGATTCACATGGCCACAAAGATCCATATGCATGGCTTTGACTGCAGAATCAGGGAGTATTTACTCAACCTTTGCAATAGCCTTTAATAAGGATTTACGCATATTGAAAGAGAAAGTACTGAGGCATTCCATATGATCCTTTTACAATTCCAAATATAAGTAAATAAATGCTGATTTTTTTTAAATAACAAAAATCATTTACTACAGGAAAGCTGCTTGGCCTTCTTTCAGCCTAGACATTACATTTAAAATACAAACTTTGACAAGTCTCACCTGACCAATTTCTGAGCAAGCAACACTCCCCAACCATTGTCCTGAAAAGAAAACTGAACGAAAGGAACACAGTTTAGATATTAACTAAAACATATCTAGGATTACAATTTAGCATGTCACTCTACTTTCTCCCTGCATTTTTTTTTGTCCTTTCTCCTCACCCACCAAATTTAACTGCCCTTTATTTTTATGTGGCCTCTCTTATCTTCTGAAAAGTAGACCATTAGTGTGTCCCTGAGGCTGCTGTTGGCCCTGCCCAATCTCCACACATTTTGTTACTGCATTAGGGAACAGTACAGGAGAGGTGCACATTGCGCTGTCCTTCCACAGTCAAAACTATCACTAATTTCAATCTGTGGGCCAAAGAACTGTGTAGGATCAAGCCATACATAAGTAAATCAACTAGGTTGTAACAAGTGACTGATTTGATACCAAGGATTTTTTCTGATCATTTCTAAATGTGGACTTGTAGCTTTAATTTCAGATTGCAGAGCAGCTCGTATATATATGAACTATGCATCTGTTACCTCATACTTCAGGGGTGGCCAACCTGAGCCTGAGCAGGAGCCAAAATTTACCCATGTACATTGCCAAAGAGCCACAGTAATATGTAATGATTATATTTGTGTGTGTGTGTGTGTATGTCTCTCTCTCTCTCTCTCTCTCTCTCTATATATATATATGTATATGTGTATATATACAATCCTTATATAAGTTGATAATGCATATTTATTATACATTTATAATGTATAGTTAACGATAATAACAACTTTATCTTTTACTTAGGACTTCCGGCAATCTTTGCTTTCAACAATTCCCTTGAAGTTTGGTTTGTGTTCAGTTGTGCTCACACGTAGCAGTTCTCTTAAGTGGCTGTCTGTCAAAATGCTTGGATCTCACATGTTTGTGAGTCTGTTTTCTGGACACACAAAGATGGGTCAAGGCAAACATCGAGATTAATTTTGGCTTGGTCTACACTATGAGGGGGGTCGACCTAAGATACGCAACTTCAGCTACGTGAATAGCGTAGCTGAAGTTGCGTATTTTAGGTCGACTTACCTGGCTGTGAGGACAGCGGCGAGTTGACTGCTGCCGCTCTGCCGTTGACTCCGCTTCCGCCTCTTGCCGCGGTGGATTTCCGGAGTCGACGGCAGAGCAATCAGGGATTGATTTTATCGCGTCTAGTGAAGACGCGATAAGTCGATCCCCAATAGATTGATTGCTACCTGCTGATCCAGTGAAGACATGCCCTTTAAGGCTGCACCTCTGATGTTGGGGTATTTATCCTTTGGTACAGATTTCCAGAAAGTAAGGGTTCCCTCTGTCTTCTGAACAGACTTCAATCTGTCATCTTCCAAAAGTTCTATTATTTCCATCTGGGATGTTGCTTTGTCAGTGACTAAAGGGGGTTTCAGACAATCAACTTCAGCACTAAAAGGGTCAATCAGAAATCTGATTTGAGGCCTTTTCTGCTGCAAATCTTGGAATCTTTCCTCAAAACTGTCCTTAAGATCTTTAATCACACTCATATATCTAGTTGTGCTCCATTTTAGGGGTTTTTCTGCATTCTCCTTTGATCTGGCTTGATGTTGTGACATTGACAGAAAGTGTGTCAGTTCTCCCTCAAGCCTTTGTCTGTGAAACAACTGCAGTTTGTTCATGAACGCAAATACGCCTTGCACTAGATCAGATGGCAACTGGAATTTTCCTTGTAAGTCCACATTTAGTTTATCCAAATGCAGCAGCATGTCTGCAAGAAATGCCAAGTCTAGAACCCACCCAGGATCTGTAAGCTCAGGGTGTATTCTGTGCTTCTCCATAAACAATTGTACTGGTTCCAGGAGCTCGAAAAAATGGGAAATAACTTTACCTCTCGAGCCATCAAACTGCGCAATTAGATTTTGAAACTGTCTGTGATTGAGTGTATTTGAGAGAATGAAATTCACAATGTGCAAGACAGGTTTCATGACAAGATCAAATTTGAGATTTTTAGATATCAGGCGCAACTGGTGAATAATACAGTGAAATGTCCAAAATTCGGGAACGCTCTTGTCAGATTCACAAAGCCCTACTAATCCATTCGCAAATCCCCACACGGACAGAGCCCCGTTCGTTGCAATGGCAATGAGCTTCTGTAAAGGCAAGTGGCTTTTTGCAACTACCACCACCAACACCTCCTTTAGATCTCATCCACAAGTTCTGTCCTTTAGTGACATGATATAGAGGTGTTCTTCCCTTACAACAGTCGTCAGACACAGTGTGGTCAAATACCAATAGCTGAGGTTTATCCTGTGTATGGCATGACTCATTCAAAGTGATGCTCAAATACTCACACTGCTGAAGTTGCAAGTGCTGTTGCAATTTGATGTCACTGTTCAGGTCGGAGATTCTGCATTCTATTGTGTGGCATGAAAGCTGCAGGCCAGAAATTTTCTTCTGTAGATTCTCATTTTCTGGTGACAGGATTGAAATCACATCAGTGAGGTACGTTTTTATAACCTCGCTTCAGAGTAGGGCTTTTTCACACGGGCTATGTCCCAGGCCACATAATAGGAGGCTAATATTACAGTCTGCGATTGGTTGGCAAATCTGGTGAAGAACTGGGCTTCTACATCTGTTTGTTTTTTCAAAGTTTTCTGTTTTAAAGTCTGGTGTTCAGAACCTTGTGGGAATTCTTGATTCATATGTGCATGGCTTGAAGCGAAATGACGCTGCAAGTTTGAAGATTTGAACTGAGAGATAGGTCTGGCAAAGAAGACACATGGCCTTACCATTACATTCAACAAAAAAGTACTTATTCTCCCACTCCTGTTGGAAGCATCGATTTTCATCTGTGTATTTTCTTTTCTGTTTGCACTTGCCTTCCATTGTTAAATGGTGTAAGAAAAATTTTGATTAAAAATTTCCACATCAGCTAGTCAGTGTGTACTTTATTCAAGGAGCCACTGGTGCTGGCCAGGGGGTGCTGTTCCCCTGGCTCTGTCCCAGGCCCTGCCCCCCACTATACCCCTTTCCCAAGTCCCAACCCCCACCCCGCCTCTTCCTGCCCCCATCTCCCCCGAGCCTCCTGTGAGTCGCAAAACAGCTGATCGCAGCAGGCGGGAGGCACAGGGAGAGAAGAGGCGCGCTGGGGGAGGGAGGGGTGAGGCTGCGAACTCCGTCCTCTCTCCTCGCCCCAGAGCCTCCTCAATGCCGCGAAACAGCTGCTCACAGCAGGCAGAAGGCATGGGGGAGAGAGGAAGAGGTGCTGACTGAGGGGGTCGTTGGCGAGCAGGAGGCACCGGGGGAGGGAGGGAGGCTAGGGTGACCAGACTGCAAATGTGAAAAATTGGGACAGGGGGTGGAGGGTAATAGGAGCCTATATAAGAAAAAGACCCAAAAATCGGGACTGTCCCTATAAAATCGGGACATCTGGTCACCCTAAGGGAGGCTGACAGGGATACTGATGGGTGCTGAGCACCCACCATTTTTCCCCAGTTGGCTCCTAGCAGGAGCCGCGAATTATCTTCTGAAGACCAGCATGTGGCGCCGGAGCCACAGGTTGGCCACCCCTGCTCATACTTAAAGGGACACTCACAATTGTTAACTGTATTTTTAAAAGATTTTTTTAACTGCTACCAAACCTCTGTACCTTTTATTAATGACTTCTTAGATGATTAAAACCAAAAGAATCACATTTACTTTTTATTATTTATGTCCTTTGTTTACTTTTTACTGCTCAGTTTGGATGACAAGTGGGCACTTGCATTTCCGTTTATGGTCTTTCACTCTCACATTATAGTTTGCCTTTCAAAATTTGCATGGAAATGTTTATAAACAAGAAGCTTTAAATTTAAAAAACCAAAAACATCTCCTTGCATTAGGCTGTAAAATCCTTTTATATATTAATCTAATTTTAATTAGCTTTAATTTGCAGTCAAACAGTAATTACCAGCTGATAACAGGCAAATTGGACACAAGTAGACAGTCATTACTAATTAGGATAGTGATTCATTCCTTATCAGTTTGAGTACACAGTAGGTTGTTACATGTCTGTTGGGTTCAGCGTCTATGTAAGGAGCCAGGTTCCACTTATGCCTTTACTGATCAGGCCGTTAGGTCAATTAGAATGTATGGTTTTGGGGGGCTCTTTCTGCTCTTGACTGAGACATTTAGTTAACTACGTCTAGCATGTGAACTTACAGAATTGCTGCAAAGCGGGACTGAATCCACTCACAATGTACCACCATGCATGCAGATTCTAAAATGCTTTCTCTAATAAAGAGAAACTCAATGGGTAGGTAAGGATCAGGAACTGAATTTTGACCTCAGATAAATGTATCCTCACCCTGTCTGAGGATAGAAAGCAGCTCTGATTTCCTGTTTTCCCTGTTAAAACCAATATAGAGAGCTAGGTTCTAACTATGTTCTCACAACAGAATCCTGGATGGAAAGTTATATACTTAAAGACTGAACCAGAAATAAACACTGAGGACCCACACCATCAATGGCCACATCTACTGAAGCCCCAACATGTGAACTAATATAGTGATTCTTACGGTAAAACAAAATTCTCCCAGCAAATTCTTTCAGCAGTTAAAATACTTTGCCTAAGGCGACCCAGAGGGCAATGTTCAGGGAGCCATAACTACAACGTTGCAGTGGGCAGGTGGATCTGTGATCAGAACACAACTCCCTCTCAATTACATATGTATCAGGTTTTTTCTTTTAAGGTAAAAAATAACCATTATCAATCGCAGGTGTTCAGTATAACACATGGCCCAGGCCAATGCTTAATTAAAAATTCAGATCAGAATGAAAATATATTAGCCAAGCACCTGGGTGAGAAGCAATTCTAATCTGACAAACCACTTACCGTAACTGCCAGTGATTCTGTGGATAAAATCACAGTTTCACAGTGGTGCTAAAAGTGCCTAATCTTGTGGTTAATATAGACAGGACACAAAAGGCAAATAATTTGCTTGGTCTAGTCGATAGTGGTATTCAGTAATACTGTATTTGCTAGTTAAGGCCAACAGTGATACACAGAGCTTGTAGCTTCTGAAAATGCTACCAACGGAGATGGGCACAAGCACACTGGTTATAGACAAAATGAGTGTGAAGCGACTGAGCATGACCACACTGGATGTGGTCGAGCAGATATGGGACATTGGGTAGGAGAGGTGTATATGGGATACAGAGACACCTCATAGGTGGCAAGTTATATGGGCCCATGCTCCACCAATGTTTGAGTTTATATTTTCAGAGCCATCTTGGCCATACGCCAGACCGGGGCAACTGCCCTCTGCCCCACACTTTGGGGGGGGGGGTACTGCACTTCAGGAGGATGGGGGGTCCAAGGCAGCCTGGGAGGGTTGGTAGGGAGCCTGGTGCTGGCAGCAGCAAGTGACCTGCTCTCAGCCTGCCCTGCCCCTCACCCACTCCACTCTTTCCCATCCCTGCTGTATCCCCTCTCCGCACCCATTCCATCCCTTCATAGGATCATAGAAATGTAGAACTGGAAGGGACCTTGAAAGGTCATTGAGTCCAGTCCCCTGCATTCACTGCAGGATCAAGTACCATCCCTGACAGATTATTTTGCCCCAGATCCCTAAATAGCCCCCTCAAGGATTGAACTCACAACCCTGGGTTTAGCAGGCCAATGCTCAGACCACTGAGCTACCCATTCCATCCCTTCCCCCAAGCCCCTGCTTAGGGTGACCCAATGTCCCATTTTTATAGGGACAGTCCTGTTTTTTGGGGACTTTTTCTTATATAGGTGCTATTGCCCCCCACCCCTTGTCCTGTTTTTTTCCACAGTTGCTATCTGATCACCCTACCGCCGCCTCTTTGAGGCTTCCGCCCTCTCCCCCGAATGATGCCGGGAGCTGGCCGGGTGGGATGGGCTGGGTTGCTCGCTGGTGCCAGGCTCAACCCCCCCGAAAGCGCAGGGCCCCCCAAATCATGGGGCGGTTGCCTGGTCTGTCTGATGGATGGGCTGACTCTGCTTGGACCCGTCCTGGGCACCAACAAAAATTATACAACCCTGGCATCCATGGAGCCAGTAGGTGTATGGGGCCATATATGGGCCATTGTGGGGTTGGGGGGAACATCTATGGGAAATGACTATGAGGTGTATGGGCCATTAGATGTGGGACATGGACATGAGGGGTGTGTGTGGGGTATGGGACAGGGACAAGAGGTGCACAGGGCCACTGGGTGTTTGGGGTGGTTGTATGGGACATGGGGGCACCAGCTGTATGGGGCCACTGTGTGTTTGGACCCGGGGTGCAGGGAGCCATTGGGGGTGTGGGGATGTATTGGGTCATTGTGTGTGTGGACACGTACACAGGGGCCATTGGGGGGGGGTGTCTTGGGTCATTGGAGGGGTGTGTGTGCGGGGGGGGGGGGTGTATGGGACACCAGCTGTGTGTGGACACAGACGTGTAAGGGCGCTACGGATTACAGGACACGGAGCTGGGGCGAGGGGCACTGGCTCCCTTGGGGCTGCGGCGGGTCAGCGCCACGGGGAGTCCCACAGCGGAGCGGGCCCGGCAGCCTCCGAGCGCCGCCCTGCGCCAGGCCCGGCCCAAGCCGCCAGCCCCGGTACCTCGGTGATGGAGTCCCCGAACAGCACGATGCGGGGCCAGGACACCGGCTGGCTGCGCAGCGCCGCCTCCGATAGCGCCATCCCGCCGCTGCCGCTGCCACAGGCGGCCGCCAGCCGGACATCCGCCCCCGGCCCCGCCCTCCGCTGCGCGCCCGTCCCGTCCCGACCCGCCCGCCCGCCTTGGCGGCGCCCCGGCCTCTCCCAGCGCGCCCGGGGGCCGCTAGCCGGCGCTGGGCCTAGCCTGGAGCCACGGGGGGGGGAAGCCTCCCGCCACCTCCTGCCCCGAGGTGCAGCCGCTGTGGGACGCAGCTAATCCCGGGACCCACCCAACACCCTCCGGCCAGAGCCCCCGTGGGCTAGCGCCCCCCCGGTGCGCCTCAGGTGAGCCCAGGCAGCGCCCAGCGCTGGGTGCATTGCCAGGGATTCCTGCGAGCAGCAGCTGCTCCGCTCCGGTCCCGCTGGCAAAACCCCAGGCACGTTGATTGCACGAAGCTGCCCCTTGCTCCGTGTGGGTTTGGCGTTTGCAGCCACAGGCTCGTGAGCCCTTTCCACTGCCTAGTGCACTGCCCGTGGCTACCCAGTCGATGCTCTATTTATCTGTGACAGGGTTGGGGTTTTAGATTATAAACCCTTCAGGGAAGAGTTTGCAGAATACAGAATTACTGAGATGTAGAAGTGCAAGAGACCATCACGTCTAGCCCCCTCCACTGTCACCGTACCATGTAAACCTAGACTAGGGTGACCAGATGTCCCTGACAGGTGTTTGTCTAACTTGTTCCTAAAAATCCTCCCATAAGGGATATGTCACAACCTCCCTTGGAAACCTATTGCAGAGCTTAACTACCCTTACAGTTATGAAATTTTTCCTAATAGCCAACCTAAATCTCTGTTCCTGTAGGTTAAGCCCATTATTTCTTGTCCTATCTTCAGTAGGCACGGAGAACAATTGATCACTACCCTCTTTATAACAGCCTTTAACATACTTGAAGACACAGTGGTCCACTTGAGATCACATCAGTGCTGAGTAGTGCAGGACAGTTACCTGCAGAGTCTTACATACAACAATCCTGTTAATGAACTTGCTGCACATGGTATTGGTCTTTTTTGCAACTTCATCACATTGTTGACATGTTCAATTTGTGATCCACTATAACCCCCACATCCTTTTCAACAAGACTGCTGCCTGGCCAGTTAGTCCCCATTTTTTAGTGTGCATTTGATTATTTCTTCCTAAGTGTAGTTATTTGCAGTTGTCTTTATTGAATTTTATCTTGTTTAATTCAGAGTGGTTCTCTAATTTGTCAAAGTCTTTTTAATTCTAATCCTGTCCTAGAACATGCTTTCAACCCTTCCCTGTTTGGTGTCCTCTGCCACTTTTATAGGTATATTCTCCACCCCATTATCCAAGTCATTAGTGAAAATATTGAACAGTACTTTGGGCATGCAGCCCAATTCTGATAGCAAAAATACACACATTGATACATTATTTTGAATAGCAGTGTCCATTGAGGCCATGCATCCACCCTGTGCCTCTTTATGCTTCTGTGTGAAGGCATAAAGGGTGGCTCAGCCATGATCCTCCTTATTAGTGCCCATGACAGCAATCTGGTACACGTCGAACCAGCTATCTTTCTCTTGGCTGCTGTCATAACTATAAAGGGAAGGGTAACAGCTCTCCTGTGTACAGTACTATAATATCCCTCCTGGCCAGAGACTCCAAAATCCTTTTACCTGTAAAGGGTTAAGAAGCTCAGGTAACCTGGCTGACACCTCACCCAAAGGACCAATAAGGGGACAAGATACTTTCAAATCTTGGGGGGGGGAAGGTTTTGGTTTGTGTTCTTTGTCTGGGAAATTGTTCGCTCTTGGGACTAAGAGGGACCAGACATCAATCCAGGCTCTCCACATCTTTCTGAACAAGTCTCTCATATTTCAAACTTGTAAGTAAACAGCCAGGCAAGGCGTGTTAGTTTACCTTTGTTTTCTCAACTTGTAAATGTACCTTTTACTAGGGTGTTTACCTCTGTTTGCTGTAACTTTGAACCTAAGGCTAGAGGGGGGTCCTCTGGGCTCTTTAAGTTTGATTACCCTGTAAAGTTATTTTCCATCCTGATTTTACAGAGATGATTTTTACCTTTTCTTTAATTAAAAGCCTTCTTTTTAAGAACCTGATTGATTTTGTTTTTAGATCCAAGGGGGTTGGATCTTGATCCACCAGGAGTTGGTGGAAGGGAGGAGGGGGAATGGTTAATTTCTCCTTGTTTTAAGATCCAAGGGGTTTGGATCTGTATTCACCAGGGAATTGGTGAAGAGTCTCTCAAGGCTACCCAGGGAAGGGAATTAGCTTTGGGAGTGGTGGCAGCGGACCAGATCTAAGCTGGTAGTTAAGCTTAGAAGTTTTCATGCAGGCCCCCACATTTGTACCCTAAAGTTCAAAGTGGGGAAGCAGCCTTGACAGCTGCAAACTCCTCTTTTATAAATAGTTTAAGATATACTTCTTTGCCTTTACCCTTTTATCTTTGATTAATTCTGTAATGTGGCTGTTTCGGAAAAAAACAGGAGATTCTCCACCCTGCACATCAGAGTGAGGCACCAGCCACCATGGCAGACTCTAAATCTAAGGGTTTAAGCCCTGCACAAGCTGCGATGGCCTCATCCTCCAGCTGATAGCACATAGCAGATACCTTTTCCTGCTGGGGGAGAGCCACATCCCTGATGAATGCTTGTGCAAATCCTTCTTGTTGAGGGCTTACAAATTTAGGGATGCACAGCTGAAACAACATATACTCACTTATACAGACGATGTTCTTGATATTCAGATTCCAAGGCCTGAAGGGACTGTTGTGACAACTACTTTGATGTCCTGTATTATACAGATTATAGAATGACCCCAGAAATTGCCAGATTCAAACAGTGACTCAAACTCAGGCAAAATATCACTTAATCTTTCCGTGCCTACCACTAAAAATAACCTGTTTAATGCAATGAGTTGGTAGGAAGTTGCTTAGTTACATCCCCAGACCATTTTGGATCTCAGCTGTTTATTTTTATTAAAAGTCCTTTGCTATGGGAGAGGAAATAAAGTCTCTCTTCTCGGGAAATCCTAAGGGGGTCTTAGAAATGACCACAATTTGCAGGAAATGTTACTACTTGAAGATTGAGAAATGTTTTTCCAATGCGGCAGAAGCAGCTGTGTTAAGCACCAGGAAGCATTCCATGAACCAGTTTGAAAACCAATATACTGAACTACTTAAACAAATGATTAAATACAAAAGGACAATTTCAGATACTTTAGACCATTTTTAATTTCTTTTGTTCATGAAAACATCATTCTACCCAGAGATGATTCTCCTCTTTTCCACTGAATAAACTGTGATTTCCTCTTGAAGTTTTTATGTAACAAACCGGCATGACTCAAACCCTTGTATTTGCTGCTTAAGATAGAAATGTTATTCATGTAGTCAACATAGCTCTTGGGAATAATTAACTTTTTGCTCACTTTGCAGTAGCCAAACAATATTAACACTGTCACAGAGGCTATATTAAAAAAATTCTCCATGACTCTAATACTACAATGATGGGC
Source organism: Malaclemys terrapin pileata (assembly GCF_027887155.1). Lineage (NCBI taxonomy): Eukaryota > Metazoa > Chordata > Testudines > Emydidae > Malaclemys > Malaclemys terrapin. The sequence continues at coordinate 177,284,060 of NC_071507.1, read as the reverse complement.
ACTATAGAAAAATTATAGATAGTAAAAGAGAGTGTAAAAATAGATTAGAGGATATTTCCCACCAGATTATAAACATTTTAACGCAAAACAGATGTTGCATCTGAAATCTTTGACAGTATCATTTTAAAAACAAGAACATTTCACAGAGTGGTTTTCTTTTTTTTTAAAAAGTGCTAACTGCATTTATCAGTATTTCTTTATGAATAATTTTTTATCCTTATATAATTAGTTGGTGACAACCAATTATTTTGAGAGAGACACTAACACATAAATGTTCTTCGTTGATATTACTACTGAGAATTATCTGATGCCACTTTAACCAACTCAGAAAAAAAAAAAAAAGAAGCAAGTTTCTTGTGAATGATGCAAAGATATCTTTATATTCTTCTGTTAGGAACCCCACATTTTCCCTTAACATTTTTCAGTGTGATTTAAAAATACAGACTTAAAAATCACATTTCTATAGGCATTTTGTTCCCCTAGTTTAGGCCTCCAGTCCCACAACTCACTGTGCAGAGGTGCAACTCTGTATCTACAGTTATACTGACTTGAATGGGGCTGTGTGCCGGCACACTGGTGTGCCCACATGCAGCGAACTGAGCCAATATTAACACTGTAATGGATACTGATAGGCTAAAATGATCTCTCTCATAGTTAGTTTGTATATTTGACAGCCTCTTCCTTATAGTCAGTTTCATTGCTTCCACCATGTAGTCTTCTAGGCTCTAATTCTGGTAAGCACTTAAGCATGGTCTTAACACATCTATCAGAATCAAGTACATACTTAAGTGCTTTACTGAACTGGGGCTTAAAGGTCTGACTTGTAGAAGTTCCAGGTAACCACACAACTCCAGCTGAAATCAACAGGGGCTGTGGATGCTCAAACACTTCTGAAAGTTAGTTATTCTTGGTTTGTGTGGAATCTATTGTGATTTCTCATATTAGTTCAGAAAGCATCTACTATTCAGATCTTCACCTTACTTTCTCATTTTAAGAGTAAGTGATAATTTAGTACAGATGACTGCAAGAGATGTGTTTATCAGTCACTATACTATTACCATAAGAAACAGCAAGAAAAAAATAAAAAGACAACTCTGTATAAAATCTTATATATATAAATATATAGGGGAGCAGAAAACCCAACTCCTCCTCCGACGAGTCAGCAGACCTTGAAAATATAAGATTCCTCCCATTTATTTTTTATCATCATTTTAGGTTATCTACTACATCATATCAGGGTAAGAAATTTCTCCTCTTATGTGCATATGTCCCATTAATGGGTTCATATGTACATATATTAACTCATTATGTACATTACACAAAATGGAGTTGCTATAACAGATTGCCCATCTGTTATTTGTAATGAGAACTAAGCAGTTTTGTGGTCAGGAAATAAGTACATATGGCTTGCTAAAGGCAAGTTTTATTTATTTTTTTATGAAAATGGCGAAAATGAATCAAGTATTAAAAAGATTGTTCTTGTGTTTCCTATATATATACACTGGTCAGTCAGGTCAGCGGACTGGGCTGAGGGCATCATAGAGTCTCTGTGCAGCCAACTCCACCATTTCCCGAAGGGATTCATCATCTTCATTTCCTGGCTCACATTCAGCAGTCTGGAAGAAGAGATGTGTGTAATCAAGGAGTCAGAATCAAACTGCCCTGTAAATTTACCTTTTTTAAAAAAATTGTAAGTAAAGCCAATTAGGAGAAGGAATAGTAGATGACAGTCTAAGCAGCAATAAAACACGTCCTACAGTGGTGAAGCAAATTGTAAGGAAAATTATCAAGAGATTTCAGCTGCATTGCAGTCTTTTAAGCGGATTGGCTACACAGAAGATAGTTCAGCAAAAGATTTACATCAGTCTTGCTGAGAAACAACAAAACTAGATAAAAGTTTGTGTTTGATTAGTCATTAATTTTGGAATTATTGAATAGTAAGTCTAGTTTTGTGAACTAGATTTGGTTCAAAATCAAGTCTGAATCCAAGTGGCACCCCGAAGTTTTTAACTTAATCTGTGACCTCATCTGCACTGTACTAAGTTATTTTAGGTAGAAGCTTGGAAATAATATAGAGTGCCAATCAACACCTCTGCTGTAAATAATTCAATTTTAACCCACGCATGGTCACCTGGGCATTCAGAAAATAAAGTTTATTTCAAAATAAAATCCATTGCCTCTTTTACTCATTAAAGCAATTCATTTTTTTATTGAGAGGCAAAACATCTATGTATACTTGAAACTTGCCAATTCACCCACGTAGAGAAGCCCATTGACAGCAGTAGCTCTTTGACTCATGTAACTAACAAATGGCAGCAAACAAGGATTTATATTTTTGGTGAGTCTTGTGGCTCTTTTAGTCTGAAAGACACTATTTACTCCCTTCTACTCTTAACTTGTCTCCTTTCTGGACAGGCACCCCAGCCAGGAGGTCAAACAAAAGCTCCACCTTAAAAGCAGATGAAAATGATGCTTGGGTGATCCCTCTTCTGCAGCGAAGTGTAACCTGGAACCAAAACCCATCTGCCGAGCAACATCCCTGTGCTCCACTAAGCCAAGATGCAAAAACCAAATGCTATGATCCATTGTGCACAAATCTGAACCCAACCCTACTTAACATTTAGTGTTTTTCTTTTTTGTTAAATCCCTGCTTTTTAAAATAGAAGCTTTGGGCAATTATCCATTTCTTTATGGTTTCTTAGTGCTGATTAAGGTGAATCACTCAGGCACTTTTAGTTCAGGAGAAAGGAGAGACTACGTAGAATATCAAGTATCAGAGGGGTAACCGTGTTAGTCTGAATCTGTAAAAAGCAACAGAGGGTCCTGTGGCACCTTTAAGACTAACAGAAGTATTGAGAGCATAAGCTTTCGTGGGTAAGAACCTCACTTCTTCAGATGCAAGAAGAGTATATAACTATACTGGCAAATCCTCCTAGTGTAGATGTAACTTATACTGGCAAAAGAGTGCTTTGGCTGGCATAGCTTATACTGGTTCAATGCATGAAATAAGATATAACGTCAAAAGGACTTTTATGCCAACATAACTGTGTCGACACTAGGGCTTTTGCCAATATAGAAGGAGGGGGGAGGGGGATGAGAGAAATCACATCTCTCACCAACATTACTATATTGGCAAAAGTTTCTAGAGTACACATGGCCTGGTACAATGCCACTGAAGTCAGTGGTGTGTACACCAGTATAAATTATATAAAATACAATACTTAAATATATTTTGATTAAGCAGTAAAAGTTTCTCTCTAGGCTTCTGGTACTTTTGTCTCTTCCCTCTTCCACATGGTCTAAACAATCTTGGGCAGGGACCATCTTTTTGTGTTTGTACATCACCTAGTACAATGGGGTTCTAATCCATGTCGGGGGACCACTAGTTTACAATACTGGAGGGTATTAACCATTTATTTCATCACAACGTTGTTCTAATCATCAGGTGTACATCATCTTCCTAAAACCAAGTTTCAATACATTTCAGCTTTACCTCTTAAGCTAACTGATAAATAGACAAGATATTTCACTCTCTCTGTGTGGGCATCGCTGATTTTGGATTTAGTGACTCAAGGATCAAGATGGGCAAATCTGCTTTGCTTGGCACATTTTCTACTGGATGATTGTTTGCCTTTATTTAGACTGGAGACTATATTTTAAGAGTCTAAAAGTTCTAAATCAGTAAGTTATATCAGTTATTCTATCTCTACCATCTGTTTTTATATATTTTTATTTAATTGCAATTTTACTTATAGCAAGTACGGTTGCTACAAAGAAAAATATTGAAAGTTTCTCTTTCAAAAGCAGAAGAATCAGATGTTAGTTTTTTCCCTGAAAGATTTCTGAATAGGATTCATCTGTTGTGATGCTGCGTATCAAAATAGGTCCCATAGCAAGTGGTACACAATATTCATGGGAACATTACCATTACACATCAGACTTTAGAGCTCCATGAGACAGATATTTTGTCTTTTTTTGCCTATTCGCTCCTATAGCACAATTCAAATAATATCAATGAATTTAACTATACATACCCGTGTGTCCAATGAAATATTTGCAGTCTTTCCATCCACTGTGACACTTAGAACAGAGCCATCTTTTGCACTAACACAGTCCTCTCCAAACATGTCCCTAAAAGAAAGGCCTATAATTGTAAAAACATAGCTAACTAGCAAACTAGTTTTTCTTTTTCTTTTAAATTATCTTTGGATTCCAGACAGATTCTGTTAGCATGGTATCTGGTTTCAGTCACTCACTGGGTTACTTAACTTTAAAATTATAGATGACAAATACTGACCTCAGTTGTTATTAAAGTGGATATTTAAACAACGTTAAGGATTTTACTGAAAAAAATCTGTTAGTAAGTAAGGGCCAAAAGTCCCACTGACTTCAGCAAGTGCAGCTTCCCCTTCTCCTCCCCGCCCCAAGCTTCTATGGAACAGGGAACAAATGTCAAGGCAAGTCTACCAAAAATATAGATATTACAGGATTTCAAAATACAGTATGTTAGTAAGAAGGGATTGTGATGGATATTGCAATTCCATGCAATATCTTTGGGGACCATATTGCATCACTGTGGACCAGGTATTGTATGCAACTCCAGTGGGAGGGTTATCACAGCTCCTTCAGGAACCAAAACTCGTGTGTGTGTGGGGGGGGGGGGGGGGGAGGGTTAGGTGAATTACTCAAGGTGTAAATACCCCCAAATGGTCCCACCCCCTGGGGAGTCTTGCATATATTGGTTCACAATAGATTTTCCAGAGACCAACAGGCAAAGAAAGAGCTTTTCACAGAAAAAGGCTGCATTTAAACTGACCAAGGCCTTCTTTCAGATCCAGCAAACAGACAGGACCTTCTGTCCAAGGAGGCCCCAACCCTTCCGAAAGGGTTGGAAAGACGGATGGGTGACTTCTGGTAAGTTTTTAGCATGTGTACAAGAACTTGTATTGTTTTGATAGGTTTTCTCTAACGTTTTTAGCTTAAGAATAAACATGCGAACTCAGAAAGAGCCGTGTGTTAATTTGTAACTGCTGGCAATACACTGTTCATAGCCCTCAGAAAGCCCAGGAACTGGCCTTTAGGCAGACTGGCTTGCTGGGGATATCAATGTCAAGCAGGGCACTGTGGTGCCTTAAAACCCCAATCAGAAGGGAGTAGGACAAGTGTCCCCCTGCCCAGAGAAAGGCAACAGCAGGAGACCTGAGACCTGTCTGGGCAGTCCTGAAATGGACCACCGAAGGGGGAATATAGGTGCAGTTACCCTGAAACTGTGACAGTGATGGCTTGATTTTCAGGGGTTCTGAGTACCTACAGCTCTCATTGAAGTCAATGGGAAGTACAGATCCTCAGCATCTCTAAAACAAATAAATATCACCACACCCTTGGTTCAAAAAATTTAAATGATCAGAAAAAATATCCTGAAACAGTCTGTTAGGATATTGCAGGATTTATTACCTTTTATCCTTTGGTTTACTTAATTATTGAGATTCATAGAAATGAAACTGATATAAACCTCTGCAGCCTTTTTGAATTACAGTACATGCAAACAACGAAATGGGCAAAATGTAGGAGAGAACTGTGTTTCTTTAAAGGCCATATATTTGGTGGCCATATATATTATGCTAAAATCACCACATTTGCATGGCAAACAAATAATGTTTCTAACTGACCATTTTCAGTTATTAATAATATGACAAGCCAACTTACTGAAGCATGATCTCCATCCTTTTGCTAAATACATCCATATCTACTTTTTTGGAAATCTTATGCACTGCAGCTGAAAAAGATAAAGAAGTCAGCATTAGGTTTTCATTGACATTTCTTGTGTTGTATTTTCTTCTTGCAAATGTCTACCATTACATATAGTTAATTTACAAAGTTTACATACACAGCTCTCATCAATTTTCATAGATGAGCAAGAGCATATGAAGGCAGAATTTGGTTTGGCCCTTAATGTGAAGAAGAATGTATGTGTTCCAAGCATAAAGGTATGTATTGGCAAAGAGTATATAGTATAGACCACAGAGGATATGAGTATCAGAGGGGTAGCCGTGTTAGTCTGAATCTGTAAAAAGCAACAGAGGGTCCTGTGGCACCTTTGAGACTAACAGAAGTATTGGGAGCATAAGCTTTCGTGGGTATGAATAGAGGATATGAGAACTTTTAGACTATTTTTGCAATGTGCATTACTGTTATTTATCCAACTTTAAATTTCTACTACTATCATGCTGCACAGTCCCCATAAATGTTCATCCTCTTGGAGAGTCACACCATTCTTCATACTTTCTACTAACTGAAAACAACTTCACCAGTACATTTCAATCCATCATGCAGTCCCTGTTCCACTTCATGAATACAATAAAATACAGGCTCATATATGAAACTAGTCATAAGACACCACCACTATTAGTACCAGCAAAGTTGCTTTGTTACTTGAGCTAATCAGCAACCTCACATCCAGCATCTGATACAATAATTCTGTTATGACCTAGTAATGCTATTTGGTTACTGATGTCAATGGGTATATATCTAAAACTAGGCAAAATACAAACATTACTAAACAGGACTTTCAAATGAGAGGCTAAAATAAATATTTAGATGTGGTACCGTGAATCACTTACAATGTTAAATTTTGCTTTCTTTTAGCTTTGTACATGTAAACCACTTCATCTGTTCCGTAATAATATGGCTGTAATTTTTCCATATATTAATGCACAAGTTGCCATTTACATATAAAAGAATCCAATTAACCAACAATGCAAATCAAATCAGTTTTGTTTTTAAACAGCAAGGCTGTTTGCTCATTAATAAGTGTTTTGCTTCATAATGAAAATACATTTATCATAATGTAAAAAGTCTGCTAAGATTCTCAACAGCAGAGATGCTAAGGAGTATGCTACAATTAAATACACACAAATTAAATGTAATACCTTTCTGTATTTTGGGATTTGACTGAACTTCCAGGATCACTGTTGTTACAGTGTCTGCATACATATCATTTGCAGGATTTGCCACCCACTGAAAAATAATAATAATTAATAATAATACTCTGGCAATAGCATAATCTGGACTGAATTAATAATACAACATAAAAATGTCATAACAGCCATGAAATTCTCTTGACTCTATACTCTGATTTGTGCTGAAGAGGCTAACGTCCATAGCCTTGGATACATTTTGCACTATATTAATTTTAAAATAAATATAACTTTGTAAATTGAAAATGGAGTCACCTAGAAGTTCTCCATTCCCCACCATGACACATTCTCGGATTCCAGAGGCTCCTTCTCCTTTGTTTTCACTCTCTTTGGACACACTGGAGGGATTACTATCAAACGATCGGAGATGCTACTTCAGGAAATGAACATAGTCTTGGCATTATTTTCAACTACTATTTGCCAGGGAGAATATGGCACTGGGTCTGAAATCTGGACTATAGAATTGCTCTATTACTTTTAAAGCATTTCTACAGTGCTAGTTAATGACTAGCACTGATAGGGAAGTGCCTCCTCAGAAAGGTGTTAGTAAAGTTTCTCTCTAATACTAGTGGCAAGAACAGTGATGCTTACACATCAAACCTCCTGGGGTATCTAACTGCAGTGAAGAAGTGAAATAAACATTTTAAAATGACACATATCAGAGTAAGATGATCACTGAAGGAAACTTTACCAGTGACCTTACACCTTTAACTTGATACCCAGCACAAATAACCTAATGATCTCTCATTTAACTCAACACCAAAGCCACTGTCCGTGACATTGGTTTTTACAAAACAGGGAATGGAAATTTTCTCTCCCCTCCTTTTCACACTTACCTCAAGTACCACCATGCCAGGTTCCTGGATCACAGTAATATTTCTGAAAACCTTCAAGGCTGGCTTTTGCTGGATTTCAATTTCCTCTACATCACCTACAGTGTGGCAAAAATTGCTTAATGAGAGCAAATTACATAGCAACAAAAGTTATTATAAATCAGAGTACCTATATTTGCACAGGAAAATATATCTGGTTTAAACAAATGCTGAAGGATTTAAAACCCTTCTATTTCAGTGGGGTTCTCTGTTTTAGAGTGTGTGGGCCATATATATGCAATTCATTTCTTCCCCCTCAAACACATATTCCTCCACACACTCCATGACACTTTTTGGCTTTTTAGGGTGTAATACTGGCCATATTAGCTGTTCTAGTTGATATGTTTTAATAGTGCAGTGCATTAACTAAAGCACACCAGTAGAAAAAAGTAGCCTAGGGCTAAATTCACAAAGAAAGTACGTGTAGTGATCCCACCTCCCTCATAACTGGTTCAAAGTCCCTCCTTCACCTGAAGGGGAGAAGGGATTTGAACTCTGATCTCCCAGTTCTCAGGTGTGTGCCCTAACCACTGGGCTATATTCTGATATTCTGATGTGGAGCTACCTGAGGGCTAGTCTACACTGGCAGCACTTTAATGTGGCTTGTGTGGTCGTGGCAGAGTGCTGGCGGAGAGGTCTCCCAGCACTCTAAAAAAAAAACACCTCCACAAGGGGTGTAGCTACCAGTGCTGGGAGCGCTATTACTTGTCTTATCCTCTAGGTCTGAACTAACTGATTCTTTAATAATTTGTTCCAGTATTTTTCCACATAACAAAGCTAGGCTGACTGCTCTGTGATTTTCTGGGTCCTCCTTTTTCAATATAGCTACTGTTTTCTCCAGTCCTCTGGGACTTCACCCATCCTCCATGAGTTCTCAAAGAAAATCATTAATGGTTCAGAGATTGGGTTGGCTAGTTCTTTAAGTACTCTTGGATGAATTTCATCAAGCCGTGCCAACTTGAATACATCTAACTTGTCTGAGTATTCTATAACCTGTTCTTTCCCTATTCTGGCTCGAGGCCCTTCTCCCTTGTTGTTAATACTAATTGTGTTAAGTATCTGGGCACAATTAACTTTGTTAGTGAAGACTGCTAGAAAGATGCTAGATCTCACAAATACCAAGTTTTATAACCGGTGTAGAAAACAACACATTGTAAGAATATTTTCTTGTGTAAAAAGTAATGTATGGAATTGTAAAGTAGCCAAGCAAATAGTAAAGTGGCCTGGAGCGCCTCAGAATTAAATGAATGTAAATCATGCAGTCAGATACAACAAACAAAGGTTGAGATTGTCAAAGAAGTCTAGGAGATTTAGACACATCTTCCATTATTTTAACTCAAATATTTTCAATTAAATGAACAACCTGCTTCTATCTTCGTCTTCTAAAAAAAAATTAGACTTTAAGGTTGACTGATTCTTTCTCAAGAGGAAACTAAGTAAATGGTGAGGTATATGACTATCATTTTTAGCTCATCCCAGTGGATGTACAATACACTTACTAAGATGCCAAGGAAGAAAAAAAATTGATTTTCTTTGCCCTTGCTTTATACCCATTTCTCATTCTGGAGTAAGTGTCTCAGCAAGCAGCATCCAAAAGGCAGGACTTAAAATTTGCTCACTATTTCACTGACAATTTGGGAAGGTGTGCTTCCTGTTTTGGTTAATCACTACTTTCCCAAATACTTATGAACCCCAGGATCAAATTCCTTAAGCTTTTATACATATGTTGTCTACAAAGTTAAAGAAAAAAAGCACTAGAAATACAGACTAACACATCAGAAGGAGGCTCCATATAGTTGGATGGTGGGTCAGTGCTTGTTGCGCCTCTGAAGCCGGGAGAGGGAGAGTTGTGGCAACTAGGAGGCAGGGCAAACTTGCCACCGGTTTCAGGCAGGTTTGTACTCGGCATGGTTCAGCCGTGCCTCTGCTGTCATTACCTGTGCTACTGTGGTTACATTACTATTTATACTCCTGCTAGCTCACTGCACACTAGTAGGGGAATCACACTACTGGCTTGCAGTGTAGAGACAGCCTCGAAGATGACTTCTAGCGGCGAGAGAAGGATGCCAGTGAGAATCTAACGAAGCTTGTGAAAATTTGCAACAAATTATTAATACCTTAGTTAGTAAGAGGATAGCAGAATTTATCACTCAGATTGCCCCAAGAAAGAGAATAAACAAAAACCTTTAAAGAAATGACAATAGGTCTTGAACATCTCTTTCAAATGCACACACCTGTCAGTTTCTGTAGCTGGTAATAAAGCAGATTGAAAGGGCCAGAATACGGAATGGCTTGTGTCTGTGTTACAGTGCTCATAGCCAAATCAGTGTAATCTGAAGGAATTAAAAAAGAAAAGGAAGTTAGTCCTTTAAAAGATACTTTCTAAAAAATAGATTTTTCAGTGCTGAGAAATGGTGGCTACTGTTGGTTCCAAAAGCTTACATACAGTTGGCAGAAAACAGAAAAACAAAACAAAAAATCCAGATGCAGTTTACAAGAAGAAGATTGGGTCTGTAATTAAGGCATGGGCAAGGCCCTGTATTTTATGTGGCACATTAGATGTAAATTATGCAGCAGGGATGCACTGTCTCCTACAAGTCCCCTTGTCCTCACTGTCCTATTCAATCAACTTATTGTTCCTTGTATTATTTATTTTGAGAATAAATTTAATTCAAATCATGCTTTCTGCACATTTTAAGTTTTCAATTTGCTGCAAATTTTTGTACTGGAAACTAATAAATGCATTTTAGAAGTTGTCAAAGGAAAGCTTGCTTCGACAACTGGCTAGGGCCCACCTCCACCATCTATGGTATTTTTGGTACCCATACAGGAATGGGAGGTGGTTTGGGGTTTTGGTACCAGGGAGGGAATGCATTTTTTTCTCTCTCCGTTTTTGGGCAGGGACAGAGGAAGGGTTTGAATTCCTTGTTTCTCGCTCCAGCAACCAACGATAGAAACTAGTTGCCCTACTACCTTGCCTTAACATCTACATCCAAATCCAACTATGACAAGTAAACATATTAGTTTGATGTTTCTGCTAATGCGATCAGCTGTGAAATTGTTGAAGGTGACAGACTTCACCCACTGAAATGAATGGAGCAGTTAACTTCGTAGGTCTCAACCTCGTTTCAGACTTTCTGCAAATTCAGGTTTGCGAAGTTGTTCTGAAAGCTGTAATTGTTTGTTGTTGATTCTATTTATGCACCATTCCTTGCATCATACCAAACCCAAACTTCACAACGTTGTCCAGTATACACAATGAAAACTCAGATGTGTGGCAGGGCAAGTGGTGCATAGGTTAAGGCCATACAAAAAACAAAAACAAAAACAAAAACAAAAATGCTGGTCTTTAATACATAGATGCAGTTCAAGGCTTAAGGTTACCATCTGCCATTGCAGGAGGGAAAGGAAAATAATGGCAGAAAGCTTGCAAATGCCAGTGTTCTTTACCCATAAACCCTCTCTATCAGTTTGAATGGTCTCTGACAGGTATTTCATCTTACAAACATTCCTGTACTGCTGTACATAACCCCTATCAAGCAACTTTTCCCCACACTTAGCCTAAATAAAAGTTTAAAAATTGATGTCAGCCAATTACTGATCACACAGAGACTGTAGTAACATAATGCATCAAATATAAGGTCCTATACATCTTTTGCCTTTAGAACAGGAAACTCAGATTAGTTACTGAGCACATGACAGTATGTCATCTTCACTTACTTGAGAGGTCACATGGAGAAAGGATGTGATAGTTAAAGTTTCTTTTAACCAGGATCCCTGAAACGCGCTGTCCTTGCTCTGGCTTTTTATCTGCTAAAAACCCCATCACCTGTCGAAAAGAGAAAAATAAAAATTGTTACAGGGAAAACTGAAGCTGTGGTGGCTGGAGGTTAACTCTGCAGATGAAATGCAGGCTCCTTTTTAAACAGCTGAAGATGATATCACCACTGGAAGCTCACAACATGGCCAAAGGATACACATAGAGTAATCTTTGATAGCAAGAACATTTCAAAGGCACAACACAACAGAGAGATTTGGAGAACAGAATGATATTCAAATCTTGTGACATATTTCATTTACAACAGCTGTCATATAGAACATACAGGCATGGTCTACTTAACACACAAGTGATGAGAAGTATATATATGGTCCACTGATTTCCATAAAGAATCAGAGCTGCAGACTTTCTAGTTTCTCAGCCAAAGCAGCGACATCATAAGTACTCAACACATTTTTCATCTCCGTTGTTTATGGTGTTCGGTGTCACTAACTGGCAGAACAACAGGGAAGCCTGTGGATCAGATTTCTCAGGCTCTTACTATGGTTTTTATTACAATTCAACGCCAATTACATCTTAAACAGCAGCCATATATGCTTTTCCACTTCTGAGATCTTACAAACAAGCTTCGGACTTTTAGCATAACCCTTGCAGGTAACTATTATGTCCTTCAAGAACAGCACAATGTGTATTATGATGCAAGTTTTAGGACTGCACCTGCTAGAAAGGGATGCTGGGAATTCATAGGTACAGAAGTCCAGAGATTACCTTCACTATTATAGATTCTCTGTACAAACTAATGTACATTATATGTCATTACGTTCATTTTCTTTCTATATTTGCCTAATTTAGATAACCTTTAAGTAGACATATTCTATGAGGATTATTTCCAGAAGAGCATGCATACAAATAATGTATGTGTGCATACTGAGTATACGCTATATACTCCACCCACCTCTGAGTCTAGAAATACTTGGTCAACCGGCTGGAAGAGGTCAATTGATTCTGCCCCATGGAAGTCTATGTGATTTTTGCCATTGATTTTGTTGGGAGGAGGATCAGATGCTTAATGAATACCATTTACTCATTTTTCAAAAACTCCTTCTTTAAATCTTTATGTAACATTTAAAAAAAATTGAAGGCTGTATTCAGCAGAGAGAAAGTTGGTTATATAACAATTTCGGACAAACTATCAAAACAGTGTCTACATTAGATTTTTTGAGGGGGAATAAATGAAAAATGCTGATTGATTAATACATTTTTCTATATGTACCACTGTAAGGTCACTTGTGCACAGTTGCTCTCAGCTAGTCCAATATTCACAGCTTTTATTGCAAGATTTAACATTACATCAAATAAAGTTGTCATTTGTCTTAACTCCCTTCATTCTGCAAGAGAGTCTAGAACACTGGAGATTCATTAACTGTCAAGAATACCTACTATATCCAAATTTAAATCTTTGTTTTTCAAGAAAGATCTTTAGGTAAAATATATTATCTTTGGATTCCCTTTGTAGTTTCACTATCATGTTCCAAAAAGCAAAAAAAGTAACCAGTGCATATGATATCTTCTGCTGGATAATCCCATTTTTAACATGTGTCATCCCATCCCTAAAGTATCTAGAGATGGGAGACATTCAAGAATGTTAATTTTAAAAGAGTGTCTGAATGGAGTCAGCAAGTGTTATTTAATCCAGCCAAAATATATAGTGATTTATTTTTTCTCTCTCTTTTTCTGTAATTTTTATATTACACACACACAGTCTTTTTCAGGTGTGTGGGATTTTACTAATGGTTTCCTAAATTGCAAATGAAATCTGTTACATCATTCATTCCATAAATGTCAGTGACCTGACACTACAGAGATTAGTGTACTATTCTTTGTTAAGAGATTATCTAGGGCTGCTGTCCTGGAACACGTTCCATATGGAATGAGATCAAGAGACTGAAAGCATTGGCAGACTTGTCTGTATCAGCACAGACAGTGGCAGACTGAAAAAAAATAGTGTTTACACTATGTCCCTCTCATAGTATACGGAAGTCGTCCAGAAACACAATCTGAAATTGATTAAAAGCAGGCATATTCTTGAAGGAAAAACATAACCGTCATCAAAGATGTGCTATGGTTAAGAAAACATCAATCGTATACCTTGGCAAGTTTTTCTCCTCTGAAGTTTAATGTCACAGCCTCAGTATTCCTAGGATTGTGAACTTCTATGTGAACTTCATCGTTATCCTCATATTCTCGTATCAGTGCTGCTTTCAATCTGGCCATTTCATTCTGCTCACCATGCACTAAAATCTACAAGAGACAGTTTCACACTTAATAAGGAGTACGCTCTCAAAACAGGTGCACTTTATTAAATAAATCATCCAAGAAAGTTGCTGCTTTCCTGTGCATCATGTTTAAAAATATATATAATTGTCTTGGGCCACCAATATAGGTAATGTCAACTGTACTACACTGTGGTCAGTTCCACATTTGCCTTTGTATTCTATCCATTATAGTTTGCATTATAAAAGTGCTCAGATACCATGATGAGTGCAGGTACAAAAATCTACATAGATTTCACTTATTTTAATACATGGACTAACTGCTAGTATTGTGTTATGAAAAAGGAATTTATGAAGTTCTTCAGTTTAACTAGAAAAGTCACAGTTAGCCATGTTTATATACATTTGTATGCAAGGCACACGTATGTATATATATTCATGAACTGCTCATGAATTTAAACTTCATTAACATTAATAAGTTTATAAATATCTCTGCCAAGTTCAGCTTCCTTTTCCTCTGCTTCTCCCTTTCTTGAAAGGAGCTGCTGGCACAGATGTTCCTTTTCTCCCTATTTCAGGTTCCAAATTCTACTTCTCATTTTCAAAGCACCCTATACCTCTGTCCCTGCTCTGATCGCCTCCTGCTCCCAGTGCTTTGCTCAAGCTTCTCCCTGACTGTTCCCCTTGTCTTCATTGGCATCGCTACATCTCCTTTCGCACTGCCCTGGTCACTTGGAACAAACTCCATCGCAAATAATTTTTACTAAATAACCTCCTGCTTATTCTTCTAAAATACCTGGAAACCCATCTAGTCCACGATTCACTTTGGCAACAGTGACCAGATGCCACATTGTATTTGTTCTGTAGTGTATCTTATAAGTAGCCACATACACAGAACTTAACTGCCGCAACAGGGTATAGAGTAACCTCATCTCAGGGAAGTCACCACAACACATCCACAGCAGTGCTGCAAATCAACCAGGTATTTAAATTTTGCTGGTGTAGCATGGTGAGAAGTATTTTGCCTACCTTTGAAGCAGCAAGGACTGGGCACTGCCAGAGGCACTATACTAGATTTGATGAACCAATGACACAACCGATATTCCTAAGAAATAATGAACATGCACACTAACCACATGCGGAGGTTTCAGTGCCCTGATAAACTCGCTGGTTTGTTGGTAATCCGTGTGAGCAGAGAAAGAAATGTAGTCTACAGACATCTTCAGTGGGAGCTTCTGCCCTGACATAGTTGTGATCTCTTCAGGTTCAGACATTATGTGCTGTCACAAAAGAAAAGTAGTCCTTTCAATAAACAAGGTATTTGAAAAATCTTCTACAATATATCCAGTTTTTCACTTTTCAGAACCAGAAAAATAACTATCTGCAGTTGGTTTAAGTGGTAAATAGTTGAACAAATATACATTATAAAACATATACATTATACATACCTGGGATCAGTCATAAAAAAATTAAACACATACTTGCATCCTGTCCTTGCACCGAACATTTAGGACTGAACTTGGCCCTAATACATATGACCATAACTCTCACTGAAATCAATACAAGGTATGTGTATCTATCTCTGATTGCAGAATTGGATTCTGAGATCCTTTATTGATTGCAACTTCAAAGCAAGTGAAAGTGCTAGGTATCCCAATCTGATCTCTGATGTAAGTGGGAGTTCAATCATTGACTTCAGTGGGATCAGGATAAGGGCAAAAAACTGAAAGACCACATGGGAGGAGTGAAGGGGAGAAGTATGTTAATCACACTTTTTTGGGACAAGCTACCTGCTAATTTTTTAATAGTATATGAAAAGATTTTTTCATTTAAGAATAGATTGTTACTGAAGATTGTCATCTTCAATTTTACTAGACATTTCATTTGTTTTTGCAGGGTACAATTGGCTTTGGTTGTATTCAGTCATCCATACATGACAACAAACTTATTGTTTAACAAGTTCAAATAAATAATCCAATCAGGGATCACTCCTTTTAACGTAACATATAAACTAACTACCATGGCGGTCAAATGGTAATAACTCACCTTGGCAAGTGTTCCTTCAACACAGTACCCTGCTATTATTACTCCATTTCTCTTATCAGTACACCAGCTCTCAAACAATTCTCTGGATAAGCCACTCTGCATCATACCTGGGGAAGCCATAACAACACTGGGGCCAATGTCATCAAAGTGATCCATACTCTACAAAACAAAAAGCAAGAACATCAGTTTGTATAGTTAGTTAAAATAAGTAGAGCCTGACTATATCCCCTGATCCACATGCAAAAAGATCACACTTCATCCTCATGGAAGTCACCTCTTTGGCAGCGTTCCTCCCACCTTTGCCCATAAAGGACATTTTGTGGATCTCTGCAAGAAGAAAGAGTAAGGGAATGCTCCCTACCCCACCAAACTTAAGTATATCAGGTAGACAGATGAGATAGCCCCAGTACAACTACTGCTATTACTGTATGAAATAACTAATTTATATATTTGAATATTTTAAATTACAGAAGTATTGTTAGCCCTGCCTTATTTATTTATTTCAGATATACTCCAAAGAAAGCCTTATATTAGGCAAGAGTATGATTTTATATTTGTTCCAGAAACTAAACTTAAATCCTCCATAAACTTTCCGTTAAAGTACCTGTTCTAAGGTCAGACAAGTATAGCAGTGGCCCCACCCCCAAAGAGTACTACTGGGGGAATTCTGCGCCACTGCGCAGAATTCATATCCCCTGCAAATTTCTTTGCTTCCCCGCAGAAAAATGACTTTCTGATATGGAAGCAAATGGAAGTCACGAGAGTGGTCATGCAACCCTCCCCAGCAGTATGTTTCAGGTGCCCAGGGCAGGCATCAGAGAGGTAAATCACTGTGGAGCAAGGGGCAGGACTGGGAAAGACCTGGCTGGTGGCTCCTACCCTGTGCCAGGCTCAGCTGCTTGTCCTGGCTGAGGAGGATGGGACTTCCTCTTCCTCTGCACGGCATCCGACCCACCCCCAGATTTCTCCTCTGGCTGTAGGAAGCTCTGCAAACTCTCCCACCACCACCACCACCACCATCCCTGAGCTTCCCGCACCTATCGCTCCTCAGCTGCTGAGGGAGGGATCACTGTACAGGGAGCTAACTCCCCCATCCGCCCAACCCCGGTGCATCCAGAATTTGCAGAATTTTAAAATATTGTGAGCAGAACTTTTATTTTTTTGGTGCAGAATGCCCTCAGGAGTAAAACAGAAGAGATCACAGTGAAATGTAATGTTAGGCAGCGGGCATGCACTCAAGAGGTTAGCTAGAAAACCCTAGAGGGAAGCCATACTTGGGATTTCTGTGGAAATTAAGCAGCATAGCTTGGATGTGCATAACCTATCCAGCATTACAGAATGGAGTTTAAAATAACAAAGATATCATTAATAGGAAAAAGCTGATTTATACTGAAAGATTCAGTTATAAACCTCTAAATCAATCAATGGCTTAAATTCCTAGGAAAGTACACCTACACACTAAACCTCATGTAAATGCAAAGTATTTGATACATCTTACTTCTGTCATGAAACACCCTTTATTTACACTCACCTTCAGATTACTAATGTGTTTAAAAACAAATGGATTGTTGATGTTGATTTGCTTGCGGATCTTGTCATTCATAGCATTTACATATGTCTGATACACTGCCATGCATTTCTTTGCCAAAGAGGAGGCATAGTATATTGGGATGTCATGGAGTTCAGGGTGATTCTGCCAGTATTCATCTAGAGGAAATTTTACAAGGCATAAATATATTAGCAGCTTCCAAACATGCTTTTTTCAAAATCAACATTATTTTATAAAGCCAGGTTTTCAAACATTTCCAGTGCTGTTAGAGACAGGAAATCAAAGTAATAAGAAATGTCAACATGCCTCTTTTGACTTTGGCTATTTAGGAAGGGGGGAGGGGAGGGGGAGAGAACAAACCTGAAAAAGAGTAAAGATAAAACAAATTACTAGACAAAAAAGTCAAATCTCAGTTTTTCTCAGTAGAAGACCAGTCAGACTCCATATAACCACCAATTTTCAACCACCGCCTGTAAATATGCATGATGTTACAGAGCATTCAATTCACTTTTATAACAACACTGTTTAAAGAGAAATGAGTTCTAGTGCATTACTGCTAATCAACAGGCTGGCATATCTATGTCAAATGTTAATTATAAAAAACTTACAGCTAGCAACAAAATCTGTAGAGTCTTGTTAGTGAGACTTCATGATATCACCATTAAAAGTTCTTCAAGCCAAATTCACAGATGCATAGAGTTTACGGCCAGAAGGGACATTAGATCATCTAGCCTAACCTCCTGTATACCACAGGCCATTAAAATTTCACCCACTTTCCCTGAGCCCCAATTCTGCCCTAAGTTTCACCTGTGCAACTCTAACCCAAGAGCCTCAAAGAGAGAGATCTCTTGAAGAGATATATGGGGGGGGGGGAGGGGGAGAGAGGGAGACTGGATAGGAGTGAGTTGTGTCTGGGTCATTGTTGCTAGCAGAGTTGCACTCCACATCCAGACGTTTCTGGAATTGGGTGTGGTAGTTTTGGGGTTTGCTCCAATACGTTCCCTGTTGCTGTGGTCGGACTCCATGAGGGCAAGCTGTCAGGGCTGCCGCTCTGCAAAAGGCCATGTGAACTGTGGGGGTTGGGAGAAGCTAAGCCCAGGACCAGAAAGCAGACTGATTTCCCTAACTTTGAAGCATTTTGCAGCAGGTTAGTGAGTGACATTGTTAACCCTCCATTAACAATGGACCATGGGCAGGGTTAATTATAGAGAGGGAAAATTGGGAGGAAAAATTAATTTATTTTAATTGTATACTTTGAATGTTGTTTGATTTTAGCCAAACTGTTTTAGTTAAATTGTCTCAACTAGTATGATTCACCAACTTTTCTTTAAATGTGGAGAAAGTCATTTATATTTTACTATTCTTAGTTTTGTATTTTCTTGTAACAATTTTTTTTTTTTTTAAATCTACATACTTAACTGAGTGATTGATTAATCAGTTAGCTGACTGGCTAACAGTGATTTCAGAAGAGGAAGAGTCTGCCTGGATTCCAACTGAAATTCCTACAAGTAAGTAGAGGGAAGATGTTGCTTTTGACTCAGCAGACTATAGATTTGGTGATCAAAGCCTCTGAGACTCAGATGAACTCAATCTAAGCTTTTGGGAACTCTGAGTTCCTTCTCACTGTGTTTCTGTGGGGATTGACCTGTTTAGATTTAATTTGTTTTCTTTATTTATGTTTATGTATAACTATGAGGATAATGTATGTGAATTATAAAATAGCCATGTCATGCTGCAAACATTAAGTTATTTATTGTTATTAATTATGTTTCTTTATCATAACATTTATAAAGTTAGTACTTAATTAAGTTAATCCCTTTTGTTCTTTTGGGGACTTGAATGTGGGGAGGTTGACCCTGTGCATCCTTGCTGAAAATCCTTAGAGACTGAATGCTGGGTCTCCAGCTGCTTTTCTATGGGAGTTGAGTTTTTTAGGCACTGAAGGAGGACAATGAAGTGAGCTCTACCCACCCAAAGGTTACACAACTATTGCCTTCCAATAGGTTTGAACAGGCATAAATATTGGAACTTATTGAACGGTTCTATTCAAGATGTACAACAGAT
Source organism: Malaclemys terrapin pileata (assembly GCF_027887155.1). Lineage (NCBI taxonomy): Eukaryota > Metazoa > Chordata > Testudines > Emydidae > Malaclemys > Malaclemys terrapin. The sequence continues at coordinate 177,264,501 of NC_071507.1, read as the reverse complement.
TGCAGCTCACTCTCTCTTAGCTGTTTCTTTTGGAAGATTAACAGAAGTAGTAAAAACCCAACCTACCAAAACACAAAAAGAACTCCCCCCATCCCCCACCCCCCCAAATAAAACCCTCACTCATTTGGTTACTTGATAGCAGCAGCCATGACGCCCCCAAAGACGTACAAGAAGCTGGTCTGTTGAGTAACAGGTATCACGTAATTTCTTTTAAGAGTGGAACCCTACTTTAAAAGTTAGGATTCCAAGAAAAGCATTGACCGTACTGTAGAACAGTGGTTCTCAACCAGGGGTCCGGGGCCTCCTGGGGGGCCACCAAGTAGGGCCAGTGTTAGACTTGCTGGAGCCCAGGGCAAAAGCCGAAGCCCTACCACACAGGGCTGAAGTGCAGGGCCCTGAGCCCTGCCACCCCGAGGCTGAAGCCGAACTTAGCTTTGCAGGGGCCCCAGACAACTGCCCTGCTTGCTACCCCCTAACGTTGGCCCTGGCTTTTATATGGAGAAAACCAGTTGCTGTGGCACAGGTGGGCCGTGGAGTTTTTATTGCATGTTGGGGGGGGCCTCAGAAAGAAAAAAGTTGAGAACCCCTGCTGTAGAATAGAACAGGATATTCACAAAGAAAAATTTGGCCCAGGCACTTTCAACAGGTGGCATATTCCCCCATCCCCCTCACTCAAAAACGAGCTAAGGAACTTTTTAGAGCACTGAGAAGTGTTCTTGGTGCTTTTACTATGCAGTTTGTACTGAGACATTTAGGTTAAGGGTGTTTGTGTGTGTTTGACTGAAATAGTTATACTGGTACAACCTTTAGTGTAGATGCAGTTACACTGGTATAAATCTGCCTTAAACCAGTATAGTTTATACAGGAATAGCTATACTAGTATAAAGGACCTCTATATTGGTATAATTGCACCCACGCTGGGGGACAGGGAGTGCTGGGGGGAGTTGTGAAACTTTTCTTTGTGGACAAGGCCTCACAGAAGTCCGACAAGCTCCCTGCCATGAAACACTCACAATTTAAAATGTTAGGTGCAAAACAGCAAATAAAGATAACCCCAAAAAAAAAGGTAGGAAGGAAGGGGTTTGGTTGGACAAGAGTTACAATATGATCCCACAGTTGCAGCATATGCCTAGCCTGATAGTGGTGGGTTTTTTGTTTGTTGGTTTGTTTTTAAAGTATAGTAATTCACTTCTTGGAAGAAGTTTATGAGCATAAGAATAACTGAGGGCCTAAATTAGATTAGGAAAACAAATGGAGAGGTCTGGAGATGTAGCCATATCTGTGCAATTGCATTTTCTACACAGTTAGGCACCCCCTTGTGTGTCTAGTTTTAGTTGATGTATTTTCTTTTCTTCTCTCTTTTTTTAAGAGGCATACTAATGTCATGTATAGGAAATAGAGAACAAAGAACTACAAATTAATGGTTATATTATATTTTTAAAATGTATATTTTAAATATCCTTTGTTACAACTCCCCCCCAAATATGACCAACTGTAACAAAATATATAAATAATGGAATTGTAGAATATAGAAAAATATAACTCATACCTAATGTACACCCATAGGCCTGAACTTCCAGTCTACACTTACGCAGATCAATAACTTATTCTGAGAATAAGCACCAGATTTAAATGCTGAGCTGAGTTAAAATGGGCAGCAGGTTTAAAACAAATAAAAGGAAGTTCTTCTTAACACAGCGCACAGTCAACCTGTGAAACTCCTTGCCTGAGGAGGTTGTGAAAGCTAGGACTATAACAGGGTTAAAAGAGAACTAGATAAATTCATGGAGGTTAAGTCTATTAATGGCTATTAGCCAGGATGGGTAAGGAATGGAATCCCTAGCCTCTGTTTGCCAGAGGGTGGAGATGGATGGCAGGAGAGAGATCAGTTGATCATTACCTGTTAGGTTCACTCCCTCTGGGGCACCTGGCATTGGCCACTGTCGGCAGACAGGATATTGGGCTGGATGGACCTTTGGTCTGACCTAGTATGGCCATTCTTATGTTCTGACTCCAAGAGACACTATCACATATGTCAACAGGATTATCCACTTGTCTTAGCGTATGTGCAATGTGCCTCAGGTGGCCCGTGACCAGGATTCATCACTGAATTTGGTCTAGTGATTGAGTCATTAGCTTCCCTGGCTTGGGCCAGGTACTGATGGGAAATGCGATGTGAACGTTGATCCATGCCCCCCGATCATCCACTGTGTGATCTCAAACTCCTATTTTATAGCTTCTCCCTATATGAGCTCTGACTGGCTCAGTTTGCATATTATGAATATTTATGACTCCACCCTCCAAGGAAACTTACTCTCCTACTCATGCAAAATCACTGATCTGCCCAGTAACTACCAGCCCTTACTTCTGGATGGTTCTTGGCACTTTAAATAAATGGCCTTGCTGTCTCCTTGCATGTGTACACAGACAGAGATAGAAACAGAAATCAATTAACGTCTGAACTGCCTCCCCCTCACTCTCTGAACAACTAAAATACTGCAGTGCAAAAGGCATGTGGGTAACCTGAGCAGAAGTCTTGGATTGTTGTTAGTTCTTTTGTTTTTCTGGACATGGGTGGGGGAATTATGTAACAAGGGAGAAGGAGCAGAAAGTGCAACCAGAAAGAAGCAACACTGGTTTCAAAGCAGGTCTCTGAGAAGAAGGGACAGCATTCTTCAGACTGTAGCCTCTAGTGTTTCAACATCTGAGTACTGGAGACAAAAAAAACTGCCATTGCTGCAGGCTAAAGAAGACTATTTGGGGATATTTTCAAGAAATTCCTGTACCTCAAGGTAAAAAAGGAACAAGTGCCAAATGGAAATAGTGCAACAAGGAGACGCAAGGCCTGGCTGTCAGAATGAAACATTATGAAAAATGCTCCTCAGAAGGCCATGACTTTGAAGATGATATAGACATGTCTGAACAATTTGGATCAACTGGTTATTAAACTTATTTTTGCACCAGTCTTATGGACTGTCTATCATGTTTTACTCTGCTAGCAACTGATAATAGATTATGGTCATACATTTGTGTATTGGTTGAAAAACTGATGAATTTCAAAATATTTGTGTTCAAAATATTAATTGGTATGTTATTTTGTTGTGGGTGCATTTATCAGTTACATTTTTACAGTTACTGCCAGATTTCTGAAATGCTTAATATAATCAAATATCCTAGGTGAAGATTTCCTGATTGAAAGTGAAGTTTCATTATGCATTTAATAAATGTTAACATTTAAAAAAAAAATTTCAAGCTGTTTGGTATACTGCTGGTATTAGCGTTTAAACAGATTAAGATAATCCTTATGATTTATTAATTATATTCCCTATAAAACAGGGTTTAGAATAAATCAGACCATTTAAACAGTGTGCAAACAGCTGCAGTAGGAGGACTCTTTCACTTAATCTCATTTGCTTTAATGCACTACACTGAGTAATGCTCAGCGAGAGAGACTTCTTTTTACCATTTTGTTTCAGGCTCCAACTTAGACATAGGGGTTATGAACATCCATCATCTGCAATGTCTACAACTTCGAAGTCATGTGCTGCAACCACCAGCAGTACCGCAACTGAATATACTTCAGAGAGTATTACCTCTATCAAAAGAAAGACTTTCCTCATCATCCAGTAAAACCATGGATGAGTTTGTAATCAGGACCAGCAGATTCCAGCAAGACTCCATCGATGAAAAGACCGCTCAGTTAATTTATTCAACAAATTCAACCTTTCATCTTGTTCAGAGCAAATATTTCATTTGCATGATTCAATCATTATGACCAGGCTACACATCATCCGGCAGAGCAGACATTGCTGGAAAGTTGCTGGATACAGTGTGTGAGAAGGAAACTGAACAATGTGCAAAAAACATTGGTGGGAAATTCATTATTTTTAGTCTTGATGGGTGGAAAAATGTAGTATGTGCTTGTGTGACAACAGAAGGTGGAGAGGAATAAAAAGTCTGTCTTACAGAAACAATGGCTACAAAAGGAAATGCCCATACAGCAGAATACATACAAAGAAGTCGCAGTAAAAGCTATAACAAACTGAACAAAAATTCAAGTGTCAGATGTGTAGCTTTATCACTGCAAATGTAGCAAAGATGAGAAGAAACCTAGAAGATAATGAAGGGAACCTGAAATTTATAACATACAGTTCAGTGTTCATTTGATGCATCTTTTAGCCAAAGACTTAAGTACAACTCCAGGAATAAAGGAGAATGCTATTGAAATTGCAAAAAATACTTCCGTAACAACCACTTTGCTTCAGCTTCACGGAACAGAACTGGAGGATCCAAATTTAATTGTCCCCCAAGATGCACGATGGAATTCAGTGGCTGACTGTTTTGAGCTATTTATTATGAACTGGCCTATTCTGATGATAATTTGTGAAGAAAATTGTGACAGAATTGATGGAACAGCCAAGTAGTCACCATTGGACTAAAGAGAAATGTAGTAGATATGCTGAATATATTGAAACCTATTTCCATAGCCTTGGACAAATTGCAGAACAATTGCTGTAATATTGCCGACGCTTTTGAAATTTGGAAAAAACTTCAAGAGACATTGAAGAAAGAAATACCAACCACAAAGTTAAACTGCAGGCAGTAAAGAAGCAGATGGATCAAGCATTTACTCCTCCTCATTTTCTTACCAATATTCTCAACCCAACTTACCAGGGTAGAAGATGCTGCTGCTATAACATGGGCATCTAATAATCACCCATCAATCATGCCACCCATACTAAATTTCAGAACTGGAGATGAATCATTCAAGCAGAACATGTTTACTGATGATGTTTGTAAGAAAGTCACAGCACTGTATTGGTGGAAGTCTCTAGTTAAGCTCCTGGAACCAGAATTTGCTGAAGTGCTAAACCAGTATCTGACAACAGTAGTCACTTCTGTAGGCACAGAAAGAATGTTTTCTTAATCTGAATTAATTAATTCGAAGTTGATTGGGAGTTAAAAAAACAGGAAAAGTTGTCTCCTTCTTCTAGTCTATGAATAAAAACAAGAAGGGACGGGATGAGATCTAAAAGCCTAAGTCACGACTTGTCTCATTTTTAAGGGACGTAGATGAGTAGGAAGTTAAGCTCCAGTAACTTGCATTTAGGCATATTTGAAAAATTTCCCAGGGTGTTCTGAAATAATCAGTTTAGTTCATTGGCTACAGAATCCCTGTTTCTTTAATAAATCATTAGTTGTAAATGTGAAATATGTCTTGATAAGAGAAGTTTATGTATCCAAAACATTAAAGGTTGTTTTGTTTAATACAAATACATTTTATATGCTGTTTTGTGTGTTTAATTACAATCCTAATGCAGTTTGACACAAATCATTACCAAAAGGCTAGTTATCTAGTAAATAAGCAATACATCATTCACAATTTTCTAACATACTAAAAATGTACAATTAATAAGAATCAGAAAATATTAAAATATATATTTGCTTAAGTAATGATATAGTATACAGTCTTTTGGAGAAAAAGGATGTCCCAAATCTTGTGTAAAGGATCTATTTAGTTGTAAATCAACACGCTTTAATGGTTAAGTCAACGAATGAGAATGCACCTTTCTTTAGACACTAATTGAAGTACAAATGGAAAAGTTGATTAAAATCAATTATTTAAATTCAGGCTTTCCATTTGGTGATTTAAGTCACTGATTTAAGTCATCTTGATTTAATTCAAGTCACCCTGGGATTTTTAAGTCATTAGCTCACTGCAAAGGTGTTGAAAGACTTGTTTAAATAAATAAATACATACATACATACAAACTTATTGTACATAAAAGGACAGCCATTAAAAAATTTCCACTGTATTTTGCTCATTCAGTGTTAAATGATGTGAAGATACATACCTAAGATCAAAAGCAGCTCTTGAGCACGACCCAAGGCAAAGACAGGAATAAGACCTCTACCTCCTCTGTTTACAATATCATGAACAGTGTTACAGAATCTTGCTTCTCGCTCTTCCCTTTTTTCATGAATATGGGTACCATAGGTGGATTCCTAAGTAGTAAAGTACATACAGAGCTATTATTAAAACAATGGCGAACCGCGGCCCCAGGGAGCGGCGGGGGGCCGTGCCTGCGGACCGTCAACGTCTCATGGCCCACAATCAGATTACCCTGATGGGCCGCAGGTTGCCCATCACTGTATTATACTCTTCTCCAAAGTCAACAAGAAAATGCTGACTAGAATACTGAGGTTATCTTATTGAAACAGAACTTCTATTTACAGTTAAATCTTCCATCCTACTGTAAATGCATCACATATATGAGCCTCACTTGATTTTGCTCAAGACATGAATTGTAGGGAGAATGAGTGCATTGAATTCAGGTACTAAGTTTGCTTTAAAAAACAACAACTAGAAAATTGCTGTGAAAACAGAGTCTGTTTGTAAGGACAGACTCTGGCAGCAGAGAAAAGACTAGCATTTTGATACTATTCTCAGGGTTGTTTTTTAAATGCTGCTTTTCCTAAACCAGAAATGCTCACCCAAATGTGTAAAACAAATACACAGGCATTGCTGACTCTCAGAGACAAAACTACAACAGCAGAAGAACCTGACTTGGTAGCCAGAGCTGTACTTTGGTGCACTGAGGTGACCCACCCTCCCTTTCTTTAAAGCCTTGTCTGCATTGGGGATTTGCCCTGATTTCAGCCATTTGTGGCCAGCCACCAATGCAGCTTCGCCAGTGAAAATCCCTAGTGTAGACAGGCAAAGCTGCTCTTTACCCTGCCTGAAACTAGGATAAACTCCACCAGAACAAACTAGCGGTTGTAAGAATGCAGCTACGCCAGTGACTGAAATCAGGACAAATCCACAGTCTAGACAAGGTCTCAGTCTGGAGCCTTAAGGTATTTCTTCAGCAGAAAGGCAGCTCTTAACACTATAAATAGGCAAAAAGAAGAACAGGAGTACTTGTGGCACCTTAGAGACTAACAAATTTATTAGAGCATAAGCTTTCGTGGACTACAGCCCACTATGCATCCGAAGAAGTGGGCTGTAGTCCACGAAAGCTTATGCTCTAATAAATTTGTTAGTCTCTAAGGTGCCACAAGTACTCCTGTTCTTCTTTTTGCGGATACAGACTAACACGGCTGCTACTCTGAAAACTATAAATAGGGCCACTAACAAAGTCATGGTCCATTTTGATCAATTTCACAGCCAGAGGGTTGTAAAATTGGTCAATTTTACGTTAGCAGGTGTTTACATCTGAAATTTCAGTGTTAGAATTGTGGGATTCCCAACCCAAAAGGTACCTGGAAGTGGGTTTGATCTCCCCCCCTCTCTTTTCCGCCCCCCAGAGCTGCCATGCAAGTGAAGGACAAGTCCTGTCCCGCCTCCAGCCCAGCAGGTACTCATAGCCAGGAGCCCTCTGGCTGGGGCGCTTCCAGGAGCAGGGGGAGATCGTACCCACCTCCACAAGTTTCCTCCAGCTGCAGGAACCTCCGGATCTGGGCAGGGAGCTTCCTGCAGCAGGGGGAGGCACTCGGAGGTGGGTCTGATCTCCCTCTCCCTCTCAGCTGCCATGCAAGAAAAAGATAAATCCTGTCCTCCTCAGCCCTGCAAGGACTCACAGCTAGGAGCCCCCTGGTTGGGGCACTCCCAGCAGCAAGGAGGAGATCAGATTTCATGGGGAAGGGCATATTTCACAGTCCTTGACACATTTTTCACAGCTGTGAAATTGGTAGGGCCCTAACTATAAACAGTCGACAGAATCTATATGTAATCCCAAAGGTAAAGTACCAGATTCCACTCTTTTCTTTGAATCAATACTGAACCAATGCAACATTATGCTGGTAGGAGGCACTATGATGCTGGAGATGCTCTCTTGCAGAGATGTAAAAACAAGGTCTTTTCTATGTGTATTCATTAAAAGTCCCTCAGCACTTCTTGCAAGAAAAGGGGTATTAATCTGTGCCCTGCCCATAATCCCTGCTGTAGCTGCAACTGTTGTGGTTGGAATGACTTCCTTCTTGTGCTACTCCTGTTCTAGCAGGTTTCTGGGCACACCTCTGGGACAAAGTTGGGGCTTACACAGGTTAGAGAAGTGACACAGAGCTTTGGACAGTGCTTTGAGACTGGCCTGAAACATACTATACAGAAGTTATTATATGCTAAATACTGTAATGATTTCCCCTGCAGCCTGGCTGTAAGGGACACATAATGCACATTGCTAAAGTTACATGTCACCATCAAGCTTCTACCTTTATTTTGACACTCACTTCAGATCTTAGTAATTCCTTCTAGACACTCCCAACTACTAATTTAAAGAAATCACAGTGCGAAACTTACAATGATAAGAATATCAGGTTTAATATTAGGAATCTCAGCTGCCATCAAGTGTCTGTCTTCCTGTCTTGAGAAATCACCTGTATATAAAAGCTGTGACAGAGAAAGAAAAATAATAGATCTGTAATTAGACAGAATGACTAAGTCAGCAAAAAGATATTAACAACATGTTTTGTAGAGGAAAAGTTTAATATTTTAGCAAAGCTAATATTCAAGGATTTATAATAAAAGGTTCAAATGTTTTGAATGTATTGAAGACTGCTTCAAATACATTGTGCTTATATGTTTTATTATGAATACAATAAACAAATCCTAATTGCAATGACTGAAAGATTTCAAGCAGTATATATAAGGAGCTATAAACATAAATATCAACATTTTTGTAGTTCCTCCTTTCTGTTACAAAAGTGACATTTTTAGAGTTTTGCACCAGTACACAAGCCATTAAGAACTTAAAAAACTCAAGAGCTTCCATTTGAGAATATCAGCATAATGAACATCATAATGAACAACAGCAACTATTTTAATTAATTTACGTTGTACTAAAGACTGATATTTCCACATTATTACTTTAAACTGAGAAAACTGCACACTTATTTTTAAAGGAAAACCCATAATTTAAAATGCTTTCTCTAAGGTCTTTATCCTGCTCTCCAATTCATTGGTCCCTCTCAGATCAATTCCTAACTGCATAGTGAAGGGCAAATTGAGCCCCAAACAGAGTGAATTACAAGATTTTCACTTCATAACTTCAACATGCTGTATCCTACCATCACTCATTTGAAGAGAGTTTAAATACAAATCATGCTCAAAAGCTTGAATAAGAACACAGATGACCAGCAGTGGAAAAGATAAATGGTCTGTGTAGCTTGCTATCCTGTAGCCTATACCACAGGCTTCAAGAGAAAGCACAGAACATAATACATATAAAAAATAATAATTTGAGCAATACACACAACAGAAGAAAGGCTGTTTCTTCCCACCACCAAGTGATGATCAGCAAGAAGACCACTATCTCTTCTCATTTTTATTCTAGCTATTTAACCAGAGTCTTCTCAATATATGTTCGTAACCCTTTCTGAATCTTACTAAGCCAGAGGTTTTCAAACTTTCATAATGTAAACTATATCTTAATAGGGAAATTACCTTGTGGATCACCACCTTCCATTTGCAACTACACAAAACATTTCCTCTCCCATTTGTGATCACTTCTTAGTGTGCCTGTGGACATTTTAGAAATTGCTTATAGGGAGGAAGATTGGTTTTCCTTTCCAGATACTGAACTGGGACTCTCAAATCTGTGTTTGACATCTGATTCGGCCACAGACTTGTTGTATAACCTTGGACAAATTATTTAATTTTTCTGTGCTTCAGCTCCCTGTACATAAAAATGGGAAAAAGAATATTTCCCTACCTCACAAGGGTGTTGTGAAGATTAATTAATTAATGTGAGGCACTGTAGTACTATGGTGATGGAGACTAGTGAAGTTCCTAGACAGACAGACAGATATGGGAAAGTAAAGTATTTATGGATTAAGTTGCCTTTTAATGCAATTTAACTACTGGATGCAAGGACAGCTAGCAACAGGTGACCAGCCAACTCTCAGCAGACCAGTTTGGTAATCTCTGTGCTAAATCATTCCAAGTTTAGACCACATACTTAAAACTCACCTCTTCCATGAAGCCCACATATACTATCTCACTTAAATAAAACTGCTGTCACTCACCAGCTATAACTGATTAAAAATAATACTTCAAGACAAAGCCTCCTTCTGGGTCTTCCAGTGTGCTTGGTTTGAGGTTTCTTGCCTATTTTCATATTTTGAGCTCTGAACTCATTGCCAATGCTTAAAAACTAATAATAAATTTTTTTGACAAGGGGTTACTGCTCTATATTAAAAAAATACCTTCACACCAGCTATTTCAATCATAAACATGGCTGCTCCCAGGACGTGGCCCGCATGGTAACACCAGAACTTGATTCCTGCCACCTCTTTTACTTCATGAAAGTTGATGGTTTCAATTTTGTCCATGCTTTCTTCCAGATCTGTCTCCGTGTACAGCATGTCATCTGCTGAAATATTGCTGTATGAAAATGAAATGGCCAAGTATCAGCTAGTTTCACCGGTTTACTTTACAGAATAATTACAGATGTGCTCCTTTGATAGATTTTGTAACTCAAGATCCGCATTCAAAATTGCAGATTCCTTCCAAATTAAAAATATTGAACCAGCTAGAGCCCTGGTTTCTAACACTATTTCCCTAACCAGTATGAACAGGTCATATATTCAGAAAAGCCACATTAAACTACCTTTTTCATACAAAGCAGTGTCTTGTACTACCAGCACAAAGGGTTCCCAATGGGCAGTACTTTAATACAAATACACCTCTACCTCAATATAACGCTGTCCTCAGGAGCCAAAAAATCTTACCGCTTTATAGGTGAAACCATGTTATATTGAACTTGCTTTGATCCACCGGAGTGCACATCCCTGCCCCCGTGGAGCACTGCTTTACGGGGTTATATCCGAATTCGTGTTATATCGGTTCGCATTATATCGGGGTAGGGGTGTAATAAAAATATAACTTATAGCTTGCTTTAGTAACCAGATCATAACACAGTTCTCACAGACAAAAAAAGCTTATCTATGCCTGTTAGGAAAACTACACTTAACGATAGCTATATCTATCATACATCTGATCCCAGTGTGGAGAGGGATACCACATACTGCTTCGCTAAATCTATGTGGAGGATAGTTAGCATACATTAATTATGACATATTTCCCAGATTCAGATTCTGTCATTCATGTAAATACCATTGTATAATATTAGTCTTACGATTCATAATACATTGTATGCAGCGTAGTTGTAGCCCTGTCAGTCCCAGGATATTAGAGACCAGATGGATGAGGAAATATCTTTTATTGGACCAAGCTAAGTTAGAGAGAAAGACAAGCTTTTGAGACACACAGAGCTCTTCTACAGGGCTGGGAAAGGTTCTCCAAGCTTCACAGCTAAATGCAAAGTGGAACAGATTGTTTAGCATATGTGGTTAGTGTTTTAGGCTCTCTTCCTCACATTCCAAGGCACCATTCTAATGCTATGTCTACACTACTGCGGTAAGTCTACCTACTCTACACAATTCCAGCACGTGAATAACGTAGCTGGAGTCTACATAACTTAGGTCGAGTTACCGCGGGGTCTACACCGTGGGGGATCGATGGGAGAAAATCTCCCGTCGACTTACCTTACTCTTTTTGTCAAGGGTAGAGTACAGAGGTCAACTGGAGAGCGATCTGCAGTCGACTTGGCGGGGCTTTATTAGACCTGCTAAATCGATCACTGGTGGATTGATCTCAGAGCTCAATCCCTGCTGTAGTGTAGACCTGCTCTAAGACAGAGTGGCTCGTTAGCACCTCTGCAGTCATAAGATAAAGAGGAGGGGGCTAGTGGGTTACAGATTGTTGCAATAAGCCATAAATCCAGTGTCTCTATTCAGTCCATCGTTTTTAGTGTCTAGCAGAGTTATGAATTTAAGCTCACAGCCTAGTCTTTTGAAAATGTTGTGCAGGTTTCCTTTGAGGATTAGGAGTGATAGAGATACTATATCTGACCTTTCACCAACAGAAGATAAAAGATATTATCTCACCCACCTTCTCTCTCATAATACACTGGTCCATTAAGCATTTTTCCCTAACTGACCTTTTGTTAGTTTGTTAAAATTAAACTATCTGGTGAAATTGCAAAATGTACAATTAATATTTGTTGAACTCCCAAATTATGTTCAGGGCTGTTAACGTCATAAAAAAAAGATGGCTCCTCTCCCAAGATACACAAGAATAATGAAGAAAGGAGGAACAAATATATGCACGTAACCAAGCAGACCAGTGTCTCCCACAATCCTGGACATGAGGGCTGCACTCCTCTGTCTGCAACTTCATGGAGGCAGATCAGCATTTTGGCACCACACACTGGTCAGACCCTCTTTGCTCCCACTTGCCACCAGTTTCTCTGCCTCTATGGCAGCAGACAGTGGTGGTTGCTATTGATCCCGCTCTTTTTCAATTTGAGCTGCTTCTGCCCAGTTTTTGAGCAGTGGAGAACAACATTCTCCCTCTCCGACATTCGTCCTCCTCCCTCAGGGATTTAATTCTCTCTGAGCCTCTGCTGTAGCATCCTGTCCAGCTCCTCTGCCCCTTGAAGGCATGGCAGAGCAGCCAAGAAAACACAAGATTAGATCCAAGCAGTGTTCTATTTGTGAATCTCCTAGTTTTGGCAGATAGTGAGTTGTGCACAGCTTGCATCCAGCCAACCGGTCCTAGGGCTGCAAGTCAAACAGGCAGGTGGAGTCCCCTATCCACCTAGGCAGTCACAACTCCAGTGGGAGAAGAATGGACCAGGAACCCCAGTGCAGACCAGGGAGAGGCTTCAAAAAGTGACGAAGACCCCGACAACTTGACTCAGGGCACCGAGGCAGGTGAGCTGTCTGGCTCTGAATGTGAATGGATGGGTGGAAAATGCAGCAAAGTTTTTTCTCCCCTCAAAAATTTCAAGCTATGTGCAACAAGGTTGTTTCCACAATTCAAATCCAACCTGAGCAGGCTCTCGAGAGTAAGCCTCAGAGTAAATAGGTCCCCTCAAAATCCACCCCTGAGGTGGTGATACCCCTTCACTCCTACTTCAAGGAAGTGATTAGGGATGAGTGGAACAAGCCTTATAAGGGGAAGCGCATTAACAAGAGCAACTTCAGGCTCCATAACATTCAAGAACCAAAAGGGATCTATTGCTGATACCGAAGGCTGACCTGCCACAGAGTCCCTCGCCAGAGATATGGTTATTCTCTCAGAGGGGGAGTTCTACACTAAGGACACCACAAGACAGAAAGATGGAGGCTACTCTCAAAATGACTTTGAAGACTCCTCCACCACCGTCCCAGTGTCTCTGGCAGTTCCCTGCTTTGCAGGAGCATCTTTCCTAGCTGGAAGATCTCAAAACCTTTAAAGAAAGAGATCACCCTGACTTTGGTTCAATTTTAAAGAAAGTCTCCCTAGCAACAGCTTTTGTAGCTGATGCCTCAATAGATGCAATGGGGTTCTCAGCCCGAGCCATGGCTTTTAGTGTAACTAGATGCCACCTAGGGCTTTGTCCCTAGAAAGTGCACATTCACTCTAGGCAGGTTCTATGCTTGGCCAAGTTGACAGGCTCCCTCATTTTTGGAGAAAGGCTGGAGAAGGAGGTGGCTGCAAAATCTCATCCTGCCCCACTAAGTGCCCTAAGGAGAGAGTACATTAATCGGCTTTCAGACACATGCACTCCTTTCACTCTTTGTAACAGCGAAGGGACAGCCACACCGGTACCAGCAAAGAGACAACAGATTCTCCAAGGGAAAAAACAGTAGAATTGAGATCCAGGGGGAAGCCCAGAGGGACCTCGGCCGCTCACCCACCCAATCCACTTTATGACTGAGATTGTGTAGGCCTCTGTCCAGAACTGAAGCTAGGGGACAGAATTTCACATTTCCTAGAGGAATGGCTCATTGACCACAGAAAAATGAGTCAGGAAGATAATGAGCCAGGGATATTCCCCCAAGCTGTGGGCTCCAGTCTAAAGGTTCTTCATCCAATCACCCAATTCCAACAATGCAGTGAAACACAATCTGATCAAGAATGAAATGTCTCATCTTCTGGATATGGCAGTGTTAAAGGGGGTTTACCAAAATAAATGTTCTTCAGGTTCTACTTGGGACACAGAGGCCCACTGGTGTTAACATACAAAGGGTTCTTTATAAGCATCTCCCATCTCAGACCTGACAAACTCACTACACCTAATATATAATTTCCATGGTATTTAGCTATGAAAAGTAGCACGTGAGATCTCTCCTGAAAGCTTGTAATTTCTCAATACTCATAATCATTGCAAGATTTGTGCAAGTGTAATATCTAAGGAATAATGTAACTATATTGAAAATTATACCTTACGGTCTTGGAACAAAAGTTAGTCACCAGGAATCATATATCTCAGTGCTGGCCCATTCAAGTATGAGGGAGTTTTCACCTCTCTCCGATCAGCCAGTGATGAAATACAAGGTTTAATTCTCTACCCTCATTGCATCTCAGAATAGTCAATGGAAAACTATCAAAGACAACTTCAAACAATCAAAACCATTTGGAAGTAAAAAGGAACATTATAAACCGTCAGGGGATCGCCCTGTCTTTGAATAAAGACTGTATATTCAGCAAATCAGGTCTCCTCCAGGTGCATGGCTTCCTCATCAATGCCAAGAAAAGTTCCCTGGTTCCATCCACCAGAATAAACCGCCTAGTGGCAGAAATAGCCACCTCGATAGCAAGGATCTACCCATTATTAGAAAGGTTTCAGAAAATCCAGGAATTATCATCTTGCTCCAGAGCCACAGGAGATCCATCATAGAATTATACCGCCAACTGCTAGGACTCCAGGTCTCGTGTATAGGGATCACTTCCTGGGCACAGTCACAGATCAGACATCTTTTCAAGCCTTTATATTAAGGGTCTGGAACAAATGAAAGATCAAGTACAGGTACCGACACAGGTGTTCAACTCCTTACACTGGTGGTCAGTCCACAACGATATGTCCATCTGCTGCTGTGGAATACATGTCTGCATCACATCTCGAAGAATTACAGTTACAGTAAGTAAGAGTTTCTTCTTCGTTGAGTAGTTGCAGACATGTATTCCACTTAAGTGACTCACAAGCTGTACCCACAGGAGGTGAGGCTCAGAGTAAAGTATATTAGATAAGGATTACAGGACCACTTTCCCAAAGTTTGTATCTCTTTCCCATAATTCCTGCCACCAAGAGGTAAATACAAAATTTTTAAAGCTGCTTTATTACCTCCTTCAGGCAAGAAGCTGCTTAACACTTTCTGCAAACAAATACTTTGCTTCCACAGACTCCCCTATTACAGCCACTTAACATGCTTATGTATGCAAAGCACCCTAAAATTTTGCATACAGGTCAGGGACACAATCTCATCTCTATTAATGTTTACTTTTGACATTATATAATAACTATTACAGTAATGCAAAGGGACAATTACTGTTTGACCTTTCAGGGAATGGATGCCTCTGGAAGAGAGCAAAAATAAACTACAGACTTACCTACTAATAAACTCACCCAACACACAGTTCAGGCAATATATGTTTGGGGCATGGGAGTTAGACCAAAAGGAACTATCCTATATACTTGAACACAATACCAATATAGTTAACATTTGAAATGTATAATTTAATATAATAAATATAATACCATGCTCACTGTTAATCTCAAACTATGAAAATAGCCGAAAGGTTCAAATTTGGACCAAAAAAAGTCGAGGTTTTATACAAACCATCTTATAAGATCAAAGGAAATGTTTCCATAAACTTGTATTTCCACTGGACTTTTAAACAATTTGATTTTTGTGGGTTTTTAAAAAAAGTAGATAAACAAACAAAATTCCCCTTTCATGTTTGCAGCCCAAACATTATGACCTAAAAGTGAAATTGACTAGAAATTAACTTGTCTACTTCCATTTATCAGAGCTTCAGGAAATGCAAAAAGTAAACATGACAAATAATTAAAAGTAAATTAGATGTATTTTCCTTCATTTTTAATGCTATAAATTAAATGTTATTAGTAACCTAAGTAAGTGAACTTTTAAAGAAATTTACATATGATTATTAAACTGACAGTGGTCTTTTAAAAATATAAGATATAACAAACTGCATTCAAAGCCCCTCAAGTCATTGCATCATTTCTCACACACTTCCCCCACTGGACAGACAGGAGCAGTAATTCAGGAGGGAGTTATAGAAACAACCAGTGTGTCCACTTACCTAACCTTGACGTAATCTGAAAGAAGCCACCTGTAAATAGCTTTCGTAGCATGAGTCATAAATGTTCTTCCTTTGAAACTGGTCTTCTGCAGAAACCATGGTAAAGCCCCACAGTGATCCAAATGGAAACTTAAAACGGACAAATGAATACAGTTACTACATTAATATCACATAATACAAATCACAGAACCATATAAATGTAGGTTTGGGAGGGACCTTGGGAGGTCATCAAGTCCAGCCCCCTAAACTGAGGCAGGACCAAGTAAAGCTAGACCATCTCTGAGAGGTGTTTGTCTAACCTGATCTTAAAAGCCTCCAATAATGGGGATTCCACAATCTTCCTTAGAAGCCTGTTCCAGAACTTAACTACCCATACAGTTAGAATTTTTTTCCTAATATTTAACCTAACTCTCCCTTGATGCAGATTAAACTGGTTACTTTTTGTCCTACCTTCATAGGTATGGAGAACAATTGATCACACTTCTTTTTATAACAGCACTTAATATATTCGAAGACTATTATCAGATTCTCCACTCCCCCAGTCTTCTTTTCTTAAAACTAAAGATGTCCGTTTTTTTAAATCTTTCCTCATAGCTCAGGTTTGCTAAATCTTTTATCATTTTTGTTGCTCTCCTCTGGACTCTTTCCAGTTTGTCCACATCTTTCCTAAAGTGTGATGCCCAGAACTGGATACAGTGCTCTAGCTGAGGCCTCACCAGTGCCGAGTACAGCGGGACAATTACCTTCCATCTCTAACACGCAACACTCCTGTTAAATATACCCCCCCGAATAATATTAGTCTTTTCCACAATTGCATCACTCCTGTTAAATTTCTGATCTCCTGTAATCCTCCTGCATCCGAAGAAGTGAGGTTTTTACTCACGAAAGCTTATGCCCAAATAAATCTGTTAGTCTTTAAGGTGCCACCAGACTCCTTGTTGTTTTTGTAGATACAGACTAACACGGCTACCCCCTGATACCTGTAATCCTTGAGATCCTTTTCAGCAGTACTACTGCCTAGCCAGTTATTCCCAATTTGGAGTTCTGCATTTGATTTTTTTCTCCTAAGTGTAGTACTCTGCACTTAGTCTTTATTGAATTTCATCTTGTTGATTTCAGAGCTATCCTCCATTTTGTCAAGGTTGTTTTCAATTCTAATCCTGCCCTCCAGAGTGCGCGCGACCCTCCCAGTTTGGTGTCATCTGCAAATTTTATAAGCATACGCTCCATTGTCCAAGTCATGAAATATTGACTAGTACTGGACTCAGGACTGACCCCTGCAGAACCCCATTAGATGCAGCATCTCAGTTTGACAGCAAACCATTGATACCTCCTCTGAGTAGGATTTCAACCATCTTTTTTAAATGCCAAACCATTCACTAATTTACTACATTAATGCAATGTTACATAAATCAGGAAACACAGGAATTAGGGTTTCATCAGCAATGTTAACTGGGCTGCATTATGCATTCTGTATATTCTAAGATACATTAAAATGCAATAGAGAAAAGTTAACTTTTGCATTTTACCATCTGCATTTCTTGATAAATTTTACCTATAGAACCTTACAATTACGGTTTTCTTGCATGTAAAGAAAAAGGACTGATAATGGGAGGGAAGAGAATGAACATCACACACAGAAAGGACGACAGAATAAAGCGAATAGCAGTGGCCCCAAAGTTGGCACATGGGCCACCACAGATTAGAAGTGAACCACTGAAATATTTTTAGTAGTATACTAGATAACAATTTGGTCATTCCTACTAATGATGCTAATTTTAAAACAGTGGTTTTGAGATAAAGGTGCAACAAGTGCATTTTAATTACCGTACACAAAGTATCTGAGTGAATGCCTCTGTAACCCCTGTATCAGCATTTCTCAAACTCTGGTCTGTGGGGCACTGGTGGTCCCGGGAGAGCTAATTGGTCACATAGGGCTGACTATCCTTGTTTCCAGGTGCTAAGTCACATTATCAGCCCAATCTAACACCCTTTTAAGTCAATGGGTATCTTCTCAACTCCTGATCCAACTCCCATTAAAGATAGCTAAAAATACAATAAATACTTTCCTAATATTTCTTTGACACAAACAATTGCTGAAGTTGACATAGTGATGTTATGTGATCACAAAAGGGAGGGGAGGGTGGCCACGAGGTCACAATGGGCATGGAGGAGGTCCATGACATTAAGTAGTAGTTTTGTAGCCTACAGGTATTTCCTGGGTGAGCCACAGGTATAAGTTAAGGCAACAAACCAATAAGCTTGCAAGCCTCACGGCCTGTAAGACAATAATTTAGCTAAACTAATTAAGGCATAAGGCCCAAAAATCCTTAGCATAAGTAGCTAACCAAGCGTAACACTAGATCATAAAATATCATAAGATGGAATGCTGTAATGACTGAACTGATGATAGGTAATCACAGGATGCTAGTTTATACCACCCCGGAATATTTTTAGGTAGAGACATCAGCAGATGTCTGACCACAAGAATGCCATGGTAACTAATTGACATATATGCTAATAAGCTTGATGTAAAAGGATTAATAACCTATAGAGAAGGGCACCCCAATATTAGTAGGGAAAGGAACTACAAATAAGGAAAAAGGGACTGAAACCCCTACAGAACATGCATTAAGCCCAGTGATCTCAATATAACACATTATAAAAGCTGTATCCCAGCCCGTGTACCTGGGGAGATACCAGGATGACAACCACTGATGATGGTGAGGGGAACGATGAGGAAGATAACTAACACTTCAGGTTGTTTTGCAAGAGATGGTGTAAGCCTATGGATGCTCAGCTCATTTTGTATTATCTCTACCTGCTTTGCTGGGTTGGGTGTTTGTGAAGTTGCTAACTGTATTAATAAAACTATTATAAATAAATGTGAGTGTTGTAACTGTATGTCAAGGCTCCCAACTGAATACTAATTCTGATAATACTGGGTCTGATCTTGGAACAAGAACCAGTCAAATTTCAGATTGCTAATTGGGGAAACTAAATCAGTAATATAATCAATATGCAATCAACAGATTAGGCAACAGTTCACACTACACAAATATTGGGAACTACTGTCCTTTCATCACACCAATAGTGTCTGGATGACATCTGGCCCCAACCTTTCTTAAAAGTTGGAAGTCAACAAGGCTTAGAGCAAGAACTCAAAGCAAGCATTAATTCGTGTTCTAAATGCAACTTACTGACTGATTAAGAGGAGATCAATCTCAGCAGGATCTATCAAGTCAATGTAAGGTAGGGCATCCATTCCTTCTAGGCCAGGGTGAATTCCACAATCAAGCTGAAAAGTGATGAAAAATAATTAAAACTCTTACTAAAAACCTATAAAAATGAATAAGCACACACAAATTTATGGCATCATTACAAGCGAGTGTCATGCGGGAAAAATTCATTTTGCTTATTCACAGCTTTTGACACATTGTGATATATTAGACTCCAAGCTAGACTCTAGGGCAGGGTTGGGCAAACCTTTTGGCCCAAGGAGCACATCTGGATATAGAAATTGTATGGTGGGCCATGAATGCTCACAAAATAGGGGGTTGAGGTGCAGGAGGGGGTGGGGCCAGAAATGAGGAGTTCAGGGTGTGGAAGGGGGCTCCAGACTAAGGCAGGGGGTTGGGTGTGGGGAGGGAGGGAGGTGAAGGCTCCAACTGGGGGTGCGGGCTTTGGGGTGGAGCTGAGGATGCAGGGAGGTGTTCTGGGCTGGTATCGAGGAGCTCAGGGAGCAGGAAGGGGATCAGTGCTAGGGCAGGGGGTTGGGGTGCAGGAGGGGGTAAGGGGTGCAGGCTCTGGGCAGTGCTTACCTCAAGCAGCTCCCGGAAGCAGTGGCATGCCCCTCCTCCGGCTCCTACGCGGAGGCATAGCCAGCCAGTTCTGTGCGCTGCCCCGTCCTCAGGCGCAGCCCCTGAAGCTCCCATTGGCCAAGGTTCCTGGCCAATGGGAGCTGCAGGGGCGGCGCTTGGGACAGGGGAAGCATGCAGAGTCCCCTCGCTGCCCCTATGCGTAGGAGCCAGAGGTGGGACAATCTGCTGCTTCCGGGAGCCGCGCAGAGCCACGGAACGCACAGAGCGGGGCAAGCCCCGGACCCTGCTCCCCGGCAGGAGCTCGAGGGCTGGATTAAAACGTCTGAAGGGCCGGATATGGCCCCCAGGCCATAGTTTGCCCACTCCTGCTCTAGGGTATCTGTGTAGGTGACTTATCTTCAGTGGAAAACTGAATGCCTTTTGAGAGCCTATTTTTCAGACCTGAGCCTTTGCATGTGCATTTTTGTACCTACACGAGCCTCTAGCCACACTTTTCCAATAGTAACAGTTGACAGCATAAGTGAACAGCCTTTCATGTGTGGATTCTATCACCTGAGTACACAGGCATTAATGCTGGAAAAGCAAACAGAGCATCTGTGCATACACACACAACTGTGTGAACAAAGTAAAGGTTAGGCTCAGACACCACTGAAAACTAGATTGTGAGCATATCACCTACACTTATACATAAATAGATACCCGAATTTTCTCTCAGGATTTATACACATCTTTTATTACTAAATTAAAATCTCATATAATAGGTCACATCCTTTAGGTAACATTGCTCTTGGGAACCAGAGACTTTGCCTGTTTAGGGAAAGGCAGACATCGATACCAGACTTTTGTGAGGAACTTGGATTTAACACACAATAGCTTTTTACAACAGATCCTGGTAATTCAGGTGTTTACAAGTAATTACCATTATTTTTCTTCCTTTAAACTCCAGAATAATGCATGATCTTCCTACTTCTTGCCCAGCACCTCTGTGAAAGGAAATCCATGACAAAGTTAGCAAAAACAAAAAACCACCCACCGTATCTAAACACAGTTAACTACATCTCTGTTTTAAGTGCATTTAGATGCCTATGTGCAGAACTCATCATTCTACTGTTTAACAATCCGACTGTAGAATGAAAGGCCAATCACTATTTAAACTAACTGAACAGTGACATTTCATTCAATGAAACTGAGATCCTGTCCATGACTAAAGCACAGAAGACCTAAATTTGGGAAAGGACTGGTATCTTTTCTCTAGGATGGCAAATGAATGCTTGTTGCTGACCTGGGCTAAAGCAATCTAAATGCTTACAGCAAACTTACCCCTGAAATATTTTGATAACTTGAGGGTGCTTTCTATTTATAATAGAACAACTGTATCCTAGGCTGAATGAATTTAAGGTATCAGAGACTATTAGCCCAGCACAGAATTATTTCAGAGTTAACAGGAAATGCCCTCAAGTTATTATACTGATTTCTTTTATTAGACACAAAATTTTCAGCGAAAGGAGAAAAAACACAAAAAGCAAAACCAATTGTCAAACTACTGAAAGGTACACTGTTTTAAAATAATTAAGCTCTTTTTGCTTTTCCTTTCACCATTTCTTTTCCCCACTGCCATGCAGTTTCTTCCCTACAGATAAGTAAGGTGCTTGTCCTCAGTAATTGCAATAGGTTTTTATGTTAGGGAAGGAAAGATGGGATTCCCCAAATGTAAAAAAGCCAATGAACACTCATATACATGGCCATTATTATAGAAACAGGTGTCTCAGGGATCTGTACAAAAGAAAGGGGGTAAAAATCAGAGGAAGGAGGAAGATGAATAAGGGATTTAAACTATGTTTTAAAGCCACTTTCCCTTTCAGTGGAGTGTCAGCCCTCATCTCCTTGCTTTTGGTGTGCTGTTCTTACCCACGCACACCCTTTAGATTCACATGTACAGGAAGATTTTCTGTTTCTGTCAGAAAAGTGAAGAACAGAAGTGGTATATTTGTTGATAACAAGCAACTTGAAAATTCTGAATAGGAAGCCAACCCAAAGACAGGGATTACAATAGCCCAAGTAGATTCACATGTTTTGCATATTCACAGCAAGGAAAATAAGAAAGAACTTGTGCAATTATGCAAATACCAGTACTCTGATTGGCTAATGGTTGTCAGTCAAAGATTTTCATACTGTATGGGGAGAAATAACCATTCCGACATTGTACAAACCTCACACCCAAGACAAAATCTTGGGCTTAATATTGAGGTATCTGTCTTAAAATTAGTGGTCTGTGCTATCCAGGCCATACTAGATGATCTTCTCTGCCCTTAAACTCTATGAAATAACATAGTATAGGGAACTGCATAATTTGGGGGGGAATTAAACATTAAGTATCCATAGCTATGCAGCCTCCCTGCATTCTGATGGGCTGAGACATTCCATTTCAGTACTGTATAATGTAATCTGTACTAATATATCAGCCCTTGACACAGGCTTACTCTAGTAAAGAACAATTTAAAATTTTGAAATGTTTGCTATTGTGGCGATAGGTGCCTTTGAAAATTCCAAGATAAAGGGCTCTCTGTGTTAGTAATACTTCCCCTTTTCCCACACAGCTATGATTTTACTTCCCTAAAGATGTGCAATGCTTTCAACTGTGAGAAAAAAGGACTGGGCTGAGAACATTTGTTTTGAAAGCTAACTCATCTCCAAAATATTTTTTTCACCACACTGGCAAACACACACCCTTTAATAATTCATATACTTTGTTCTGATAAAGGAGTACAAATAGTTTGGGTCATTTAGCAGTGACATAACTTATCTACTCTCAAGTTCATCTTTGCAATTTGGTGGCATGGGTCAAGCCTCCAGAGCATAAAAATTGATAGATGCCAAGTAAGAAGAGAGATAATATCCTGCACTTCGCAAAGAAAGACACGTAACATAGCCAAGGACGCCTTACGTTTTGCTGAAAAAAAAACACAAGTAAGAAGAGAGAAACTGATAAAGAAAGATCAAGCTTCTCAGAGGGTGATGCAACAGAGAGCTCAGCTCCTTATGCACCACTAAATTCAGCACAATCATATGACGACAGTACCATGTAGGGGTGGGCAACCTATCCCTCGGCTCCTTCTCCACTGTTACCTCAGCCCAAACTCCCTTGCTACGAAAGGCCATTTAAGTTATGGTATTTTGCAACTTTCAGCACTCAATGCTGAGAGGCAGTTTTGAACTATAAAAGTTTTGAATTATAAATCTAACATTTTTTCTGTTTCTTCGTTTATTACTAAAGAAACTAAAGTGTCAGTATTAATGTAATTATTACAAAGGGGAAGCCTAAACAAGTATGCACTTGTTTCCTGATGTATCTAAAGTCATCCAGTTACACTATTGTAGAAATCACTTATCCAAAGGCAAGATTCAAAAAGGGATCAGATGTTTATATGGATAACAGGAACACCCAATTTTGGAAGGGAGATCAAACCTCAGACTTCAGGGTTTAAGCCTCTTTCTAAGGGATCAGGGAAAGAGCTAACATGGGGAGCAGATTATCCCAGATCTCTCTGCTGTACAGTTCTTACGCCTTCCTCTGACTGGTCTGGTGCTGGCCACTGTCAGAGACAGGACACTGACACTCAGTGAACCTTGGGTCTGTTCCAGTGCAGTACAGTAATTCTTACGATTCTATGAGAGAGGTGTCACTGCTTTTCTTTTTTCCAGATTAGGATAGGTTAACATATTTGTACAATGCATTTTGTACAGAATATTTCTTGCATGACTGAGGGAGATTTGCTTTTAACTGCTTAATAGCCTCACCAGCTGCTTCAAATCCTTTGGTAGTTTCAGGAATTACCAGTCAAAATACTTTTTTTGTTAAATAAACTCATTACCCCTAGAACTCTATTCCCACATGACTTGTTTTGGATTCTTCTAAAGAAACTACCTTTTCTTTTCTAGCCTCACATGCCTTAGCATAATGTTTGCTGAAAGTCCGAGTTTTACTTCTTTCTTTTACCAATAATTAGCAGCTACCTGTATCTGCTGTCCTCTGAAATAAACGAAGTACCTTTCAATGAATGCGACTGAACAAAAGGGAGAGGGAAAGTGAAGTCACCTAATGTCTCTTAGCACCCAAGGGTTGTAATGGGAGCTCAGTGTGAATTCTTGTCTCTTTGTTGAAACTCCAAGGGTGCCAACTATGATAGCGTTTTGTGTGATGTGGATACCTATTCACTGGCCAACTGGACTGAAACCACCAAACCTATTTTACACAGGCCAAGAAACAGCCATTAGATGGTAACAGCTTTTGTTAAAGTTAAAAAGTTTGCAAACAAATTTAAACAGGACGCATTTACAGTCCTTTCAACTAGTTCACTTCCATTTAGGTCCTGTCTACACCAGTGGCTTGCAACCTTTCCAGACTGTACCTCATTCAGGAGTCTGATTTGTTTTGCACACCGCCATGTTTTTCACCTCACTTAAAAACTACTTGCTTACAAAATCAGACATAAAAATACAAAAGTGTCACAGCCCATTATTACTGAAAATTTGCTTACGTTCTCATTTTTTCCATATAATTATAAAATAAATCAATTGGAATATAAATATTGTACTTACATTTCAGTGTATAGTATATAGAGCAGTATAAACAAGTCATTGTCTGTATGAAATATTAGTTTGTACAGACTTCGATAGTGCTTTTTATATAGCCTGTTGTAAAACTAGGCAAATAGCTAGATGAGTTGATGTATCAATTGGAAGATCTCTGACCCCGGGTTGACAACCACTGGTCTAGATTACAGAGTTTTGTCAACACAAGTTACGCCAACATACCACCACCGCTGTAATTAAATCACTGTTGCATGTCCACACTATGCTCATTGTGTTGGTGGAGTGCATCCACAATAGCAGCTCTTGCTTTGACAGAAAACAGAGCACTGTGGGTAGCTATCCCACTGTGCAACTGGCCACAAGGTGCTTTGGGACAGGTTTCCAATGCCTCATGGGGGCAGATGCAGTGTCACATGATAAGGGCTTTCTCAATCCAATTGTTCCATGGGTATCCTACTAGATTACCAGCTGCTTTTCAACTGCCCTGGTAACCTGCAACCCGGCCATCTCTGTCAGAAAGCACGGATCCTTCACTGCTGTTCAGTATTGTGCTGTGCGTTATGAACACAAGGCTATAAGAGGAGCCCAATGGGGGGCTATTCGGCTGAGGGATGCTTTGAAGGAGCATATTAACACTAAGCTACCGTAATGTGTGTTGCCGTAGTGTGTTGAGCCTGGCATTGTTTGTTTGCTCTATGCTATGAACCTTGTAATGATTGCTGTGTGTGCCTGAAAAGTAACACATTTTAAATCAGTTTTTAAAGTAGCTCTCGGTAATATGACCAAAATGACATTGCTGAACACTAACACAAGACCACAGAAGTGTGTGTGCAGGAGGAGGGAGAAGAGTGTGAGAGAGAGAGAGAGACAGAGTGTGTGTTAGGGGAGTGTGTCAGAGAGTGTATGGGGAGGAGTGTGTATGAGAGAGAGAGACAGACTCTGTGCTGGGGGAGAGTGAGTGTTTCTGCACGCTGGTTCTAAGGCTATGTCTACATTAAGCACCTTTTAGCAACACAGCTGTGCTGCTACAGCCATACCGCTAAAAGGCGCGCAGTGTAGCTGCTGTTTGTTGGCAGGAGAGAGCTCTCCCACCGACAAAAAACTTCCACCCATAACAAGCGGTGGTAGCTTTGTTGGCAGTAGAGCTCTCCTGCAACGAAGCGCTGTTCACGCCGGTGCTTTTCATTGGCAAAACTTCTGACGTTCAGGGGTGTGGCTTTTTTACAGTGTTCAGGTTCCAGTGACAAAGCCCAAGTTCAGACAGCAGCCACAAACAACCAGTCCTGAGGCAGAAGCTGGTGCACAGACAGCTGGTGTCCTTGTCTCCCCACCCCAGAGGAGAATGGTACACAGGTAGGGGGAGGTGGACACCCTGACATCAGCCCACACCTCCCTCCCTGACTCAGCACAGCACAGCAGTCTTTCCCCCGCTACCCCTGCCGCTGTGGTTCTAGTCCCGGGGAAAGCAGGATTCTGCATTACTGTTTTGATTCCATGACTCCCTTACAGTTCTCTCACAGACCAAGGAGATCCACCCCCACCGCTGTAGTCCAGGCAGGAGTGTGTTTGCTGCCGGAAGCCAGCATGCTCAGCTGGACAGTGGCTATGTGAGCTCTCCATGCTGAGGAATTTCAAAACTTCCTAGGGCTTTGAAAGGGATGGGGCGCATGCGTGTGCAGCTGGATGCAGGGCAGTGGAGTTCGAAACTGAGCAGAGCGGTCACGGTGAGCGTTGTGGGATACCTCCTGGAGGCCAGTTATGGCGACATAACAAATGCAGTGTCTACACTGATGCTCTGTCGCTCTAACTTTGCTGCAAAAAGCACTATGCCTCTTGTTGAGGTGGTTTTATTTTGTTGACAAAGCAGGAGAGTTTTGTCAGCAGGAGGAGCATTATAGTGTATACACCTCCACTGTTTTGTCGACCAAAGCTGCCTTTTGCCAACAAAACTTTTTAGTGTAAACAAGGCCTTGAAGTATACACAGTTGGTGTTCAACTGCCGATCTTCAAATGTTCTGGCATTGCTCAAAGCAAAATGTTATAAAGAAAGAAAGCTGTGCTTTATACAAGTTTAAAAAAATACCCCACAAAGAGCTATTTCAAATCTAATCCATACTTGAATCTTATTATAAATCCATTGCACAGACCCATTAAACTTAAGTGGACAAGGATCTCACCAAGCTGATATTGCAGCCTTTTCCTTTAGTTATATCATTTCTATTTTTATTCTCATATTCAATTTTATAACATATTGAAAACATTTTATGGAGCATCATAAAAATTATTATGCTGACAATTATATGCAGGTGATTTCTTCTGAGTCTAAGCAACCAGTCCAAAACACTTAGGACTCCTTGCCATCAGTTTAAAATCCTGACACAAGTCTTTTATCTGAGATAGAAAGGATCCAATGCTGGGAAGACATGGCACCTGAAGGTGCAAGAGTATCCTAGGAAGAACTCAGGATCAGCCCCAAAGTGAGTCCCACACAAGTTCATAGACTCAGACCACAAGGGACCATCATAATCAGAAGTTAGTGTGTGGGCTTTTTACAGGAGACTTTAAAAACAGTGGTGCTGTCTACTCTACATGGACTTTAAAAGGAGTCGTGGATTCTTTAAACTTGTGTCTAATATAAGTCTTACCTCAATCTCTCTTTTCCCCACTCCGCAACTGCTGGACAGCATGCTGTTTGCTTAGCTGCTGCCCTCACACACCAGTAATGGTTAAGACTACGTTTTAGTCATGGGTATTTTTAGTAAAAGTCATGGATAGATCACGTGACCTGTCCATAACTTTTACTATATACCCCTGACTAAAACTTGGGGGGGCTTTGAGGTGTGTGGCCTGCAGGTGCTCAGATGGGGGATGGCCTGGGTGCTAGGGAGGGGGGCACAGCTGGAGAAGCATCGCAGGTGCTTGGGGTGGGGGACTCGCAGCCCAGGGGGTGCCGCAGGTGCTGGGGCAGGCTCCCTACCCAGTTCCTAGTTCCACATGCTGCCTCCGCTCTGCCCCAAGCCCCAGTACTGCCACTCATTGGCTGGGAACTGCGGCCAATTGGAGCTGCGGGGGTGCTGCCTTCACGCGGAGGCAGCACATGGAGCTAGGGGAAGGGGGGTTTCTATCCCCCTTCCAGGAGCTCCCCCCAGGTAAGCACCACCCCACATCCCAATCCCCAGCCCTGAGACCGCCCCACACCAAACTCCTACTGTGGGGGAGACAGGGGGATCCAAGACTGCCCCAGTAGCAGGTAGTGTGACATGCCCAGAGGCTGCCCGAGCTGCTGCAGAAGTCACGGAGGTCACAGAATCTGTAACTTCCGTGACAAACACGGAACCTTAGTGATGGTTACATTTCAGTGGATCTGTGGAGTGAAACACCTGGGAGTCTAGATTATGAAGGAGACACTGTGACACTGACAGACCAGGTGTCAGCTCATGCCAGAGCCCCAAGCCAATTCACTTGTGTAGTAATATAGATCAGAGTGATTTTGTTGAAGAATGTACTTGTTGTTTAAACTTCATGAAAATTAATGGAATGTTACTTGCATTGTTTTTACTTAGCTGTATCCTGTTATAATGTAGTAGCAATCATTTAAACTGCGTAGAGCCCTGTAACTAAATAACCCATCAAACGAGAAAGAAGCCTTGTGGAATGCAAATGAAGAATTTTATCAGAAAAGTGTTAATTTCAAAGCAATTGGTCATTGTGTGTGATGACTGGAGGTCAAAGACTCAAAATGCATTCCTTACTCTTTGTCATCAAAGGAAAAGCCCACAGGGGTAGTGACCCTGTCAGCTTGTTTTCTGTGAGAAGAAGCTTTAAGTATGTATTCAAGGAAAGATCCTATTTCTCTGGACTGTTTGGACTCTTACAGGGAAGTATACCAGACGCAAAGTAGAGATCCCCAGAGATAATATGGGAACCCTGAAAAGACTTTTTGTAAACTGGCAGTTTATTGCATCACTGCCTCCATTTGGAATTACAAAGTGTGATTCATCTGTTAATATATTTTACCTATTTTAACCTCTCAATAACTCTTATTTCCTATTCTTAACTAATAAACCTTTAGTTAGTTTACTATGGAATGGGCTACCAAACTAGTTCTTTGTGTAAGGTCTAGGATACTAACTGATCCGGAGTGACTGGTGTCTTGGGACTGGAAGTAACCTAAATGTGATGTGATGTTTGGTGTAAGTAACCATCTTATCACTAAGTCCAGTTTGTCTGGGTAGCAAGATAGACTGGTTTCTGAGTAGCAGCCGTGTTAGTCTGTATCTGCAAAAAGAACAGGAGTACTTGTGGCACCTTAGAGACTAACACATTTATTAGAGCATAAGCTTTGTTAGTCTCTAAGGTGCCACAAGTACTCCTGTTCTTTTTGAAGATAGACTGGAGAGTTTAAGGGGAATGTCTGTGATGCTATAGTAAGACTGGTAGAGTGATCCAGGAGTTCACATTTGTCACTGGCCTGGCGAAGACTAATTATAGAACATACTAGGGGGGGGGGGGGGTCTGCCCCATGTTCTGACAGTCACTCCAGACACACTAACACGACATTAATGCTGTGCCACAAACTTAAGGTCTGCGACACCATGTTGATGCAGGTGATGTTTGAAGGGACTCCAGTGCTCCAGCCTCCAACTGCTCCATGTCCCCGCCTCCCGCTATCCCCCAAGCGCCCCAGCTCCCGCCTGCCGCTCCCCCTCCCCGGCCAGTGCCCCAACCCCCTGCTACTCTCCTCCTCCGCCGCCGCCGGCCGCCCCATGTCCCCGCCTCCCGCTACCCCCCTTCCCCCGCCAGCGCCCTGCTGCTCCGCCGTCCGCTGTCACTCACAGGGGCCGGATCAGCAGCTGGTCGCTCTCCTCGGCCGGGATCATGGCCTCGGCTTTTCTCTTCGCCGACATCCCGGAAAGGGAGGAGCGAGCGCAGCGATGCCGAACAACTGGCAACTCGGTGTGTCCCTCGCCAGCACCCGGCCTCAACTTCCGGTCCGCCCACGAACACCTTCCGCCCTCCGCTTCCGGGGAGCCGGGCCGCCCACACTTCCTGTCCCGGCGCCTGTGCGCGGGCGGGGCCCGACAGACGCGCGTTCCCGGGGCAGGGAGTGTGGAGGAGCCGTGCTGGGTCCTGGGCGGAAGGCGAGTCCCCGGCGGGTACCGAGCCCAGCCGCTGCGGTGAGGAGCGCGTGCCCTGCCTGGCGCCGGGTCCTGAGGCGGGATGGGGATGAGGGGACTTCAGCGCTGGGAGGTCCCTGAGGTGGAGGGATCCATGGCAGGACGGGGGTGGGGCTGGGGGGATCCCAGTGTTGGGACGTGCTTGGGGTGGAGGGGTCCGTGGCAGGACGGGGGTGGGGGATCCCAGTGTTGGGACGTGCTTGGGGTGGAGGGGTCCGTGGCAGGACGGGGTGGGGCTGGGGTGGAGGGGTCCGTGGCAGGACGGGGGTGGGGGATCCCAGTGTTGGGACGTGTCTGGGGTGGAGGGGCCCGTGGCAGGACGGGGTGGGTGGGTCCGAGGCAGGATGGGGGTGGGGGACCCCAGCCCTGGGGTGTGAGTTCCCCATCTTTCTTGTTTCTTAAGGAGCCAGTCTGGAGTCAGATACCTTGACACCATGTAAATACCTAGACAGACAGAAGTGACTGAAGCCCCCATAGGCTCTCAGGTGCACCTGGTAACTGCTTTTTGTGCTGTTCATGAGCAGGGCCTGAGGTTTTGTCTCTTTGTGCCAAATTCCAGCCACTCATATCTAGGTTTGGCAAAATTTGGTATTTGTTCGTTTATAATTTAGAGGGGTAGTGTTGATGTTTATTGTAAGCATTTTAAAGATTTTTTTCAATTAAAATTTTGCACAAAATTGTGTTTTAAGCTTTTTTCCCCTACTTTTATTTAAGTTTTCACATTTTGGGGGGGGGGAAACATGCAGGGGTGTCAGACTATGGAGTCGTCAGTCAGTAATTAATGACAGTAGACATTGAGATTCAGAAAGTTAAAGCTTTACAGCCATTGATACAAATTGTCAGCATCACATGTCAAAATAGACAAAGTAAATATCCTTAAATCAAACTCTAATAAGTTCTCAAGTAGCATTTGTCTTACATTGTAAATTGCAGTTATTGATGGAAATAGTTTTTGTCCATTTGTGTGTGTGCGTGGTGAAATTGACGTTTATCAACATTTACCAATAAAAATCTAATCTTTCTATGCCTACTCCATCCTTCACTGTGGGTAATAAAATATTATCAAATTGGATGTGCAAAGAACTGAAATGGTACATGATGTGGAGAGCTTTCTCTTTCCTGAACACTATGGTTGTTCACTAAGTAAGGCCACTTAAACTTATTCTTATTTTCACTATAAATATATCTATTATCAAAGATCAGAGATTCAATGACAGTGAATAAGACTATGGAAACAAATGGCTACATGTAAAAGAAAATCATAGATTTTCTGGAGACTAAACTTAACTAACAAGTTAACCTCCTGTCTAAGGAAATTTATCTCACACAAAGTTATTTCCACTGTTTTCAGTCAAGCCTCATTGAGACCCCCCTTCCATGAATTAAAATTCACTGTCCATTTACTTCCTGGGTGAAGGATGACAGTGTGTCTTCTTTGACCCCCAAATATATTAGAGCAAATCTTTAATATGCACCTCAAGATAGAAGCAAAGAGGAGGTAAGAACCCTATCTGTTACTTTTCTATCAAGTTTTTACAGTCCTCATTAGCATTCAGTTCAAACTGGTGAGAAGAGATCCATTGTCAGTTATACAATAGTAAATTTACATATAAGCAGCCAGCTAGATACACTTTTTTTTCCTAAGGCCAGGTTTACACTAAAAAGTTAACCTTGCTCAGGAGTGTGAAAAATGCACATTTTTTTTCTTTTTTTAATGGAGATATACCTATCTCATAGAACTGGGAGGGGCCCTGAAAAGTCATCAAGTCCAGCCCCCTGCCTTCACTAGCAGGACCAAGTACTGATTTTTGCCCCAGATCCCTAAGTTCTCTCCCCAAGGATTGAACTCACAACCCTGGGTTTAGGAGGCTAATGCTCAAACCACTGAGCTATCCCTCCGCCCATTTATAAATGTGAAGGACTTTTTTCCTGCCGAAATTTACTAAACACAAATGAACAGTTAGTGAAATTATTTAGGTCTAAAGCAAGTTACTGTAAGTAGTGTTGTCAGTGACCCTGCCAGCAGGTAGGGGATCTTGGGAGACAACTACTGCATTGGTGGGGTGCAAAATAAACTTTATTAAGAAAATGCAAAAAACAGGGAAAATTCAATAGTGAGGGG
Source organism: Malaclemys terrapin pileata (assembly GCF_027887155.1). Lineage (NCBI taxonomy): Eukaryota > Metazoa > Chordata > Testudines > Emydidae > Malaclemys > Malaclemys terrapin. Next base: position 177,232,635 of record NC_071507.1, on the reverse strand, counting down.
TATGGGGTTTGTTAAGGTAGACAATTGGGGAGGGGTTTCTTTTAGTAAATAGGATGGGGGTTTCAATAGTGGGGTACAATACAGTGGGGTCCAATACAGTTGGTAACCAATTAACACTGAAGTATCAATGTAACAGGTAGCTAACAGTTCCTATGTAAAAGGTGTGTCACAGCAGCATATAACTAACTAACTGTTATGGGTAAAATGTGTTAAATAACCAACAACTCTAGGTAGAAATATGTCACAGTGGTGTAAATGTAAAATGTGAGGTGTGTTAGAGAGAAAAAGGGTAACCAATGGGGTTTTATGCTAGACTTTAGTAATACAATTGAGGTTTGGCAGCAGCAGGAGCGGGGTGAGCACGAGGGGGAAGGGATTAAAAGAGAGAGAGAGAGAGAAAGGCAGTGGTAGAGAAGTGAGGTTGGGGGATGGGGGAAGAGGAGCACGTGGTGGAGCAGAGACCAAAGGCAGAGGCGCTGCGGAGGGAGATTTAAACTCAGGGGGACACAGAGAGCAGACAGGCTGCAAGTTTAAACAGCAGAGAGACTGCAACGAGTGACTGGGGAGCTGAGGGGGAGACACGGGCAAGCTCGGGGAGGCAGGGGGTTAGGGCAGCGGGAAGACAGACTTAACCACAATTATACAGAACACAGTAAAATCTTATCTATGATCTAAATTAACCAAGACTACACAAATTAGCAAGTAACAGAACACAATGCAACAATTTTTTTTAAACCTAACTTACAGAGCACAATACAAACAATTCTTTAAACCTAACTTAACCACAGCTATGCAAAATGAAATTACAACTTATCTAGACTCAGAACCTGATTCTAATAGGTGCACCTTACACTATGCCGCTTCTTTGATCAGGAGGGGGAGCAGTTCCAGAGGGCAGAGTGGTGTGTGCCCAGGGTACAGCCCTGGGGGGGGGGGGGGTTAACTAGTGGTGGCTGCAAGCCGGCAGTCCAGGAAGGCACAGCCTAGCAGCGGCACGGCTTATTTCCAGCAGCAAAGGCGCTGTGGAGCAAGAAACAGATTACAGATACAGACCAAGGAGTTAGCTTGGGTCTGTCTGCTGGGGAAACAAGGCCAGCAGCTAGGACAGGGGGAGTTTGCAAGAGGGAGTTCTTGCCAATCCCCAGGACAGCTGGGGAAACAAGGCCAGCAGCTAGGACAGGGGGAGTTTGCAAGAGGGAGTTCTTGCCAATCCCCAGGACAGCAGCAAGCACAGAGACAGGAACGGCAGTAGCATCGGAGGATGGAGAGAGGACTCGATTTGCTTACAATAATCAGGAGATCTCCAGGCACAAATTTGTTGTTCGTGGGAGGGGAGTTTAAAAACGGGGGTACACTCAAAAACAAACGAGAGCGGGGAGAGGGCCCCCCAAAGACCCCTAGCTGATCAGACCAGGTGGCAAAGCAAGGACCTTCTCCAAGGTCTGATCAGAAAATGTCCGGCTTTAAAGGCAAACTCAGGCAGTTTTCCACCAGTACTTTTGATTGGCTCCTCTTGATACAGGGGAGGAGAGAAGGCAGGGAAAGGCTGCAGGGAAGCATAGGCATGCCTGGGCATGTTCTGGGCCACAGGTCTGACTCATATGCTTAATTAGTTGGCCACTTCAGGTCTTGCATTTCTGGGCAGCGCACCCCACACCGAGCCCGGGTCTGAACAAAGGAACCAAACAAAGAAGCAAGAAGCCCCCTCCCTAGGCAGAGCAATGGCTCCAGTTAGTCTGTACAAGCCATTCCTAGGAATAGGGCTGTGACTTTAGTTAGCACAATGGCCAGGAGGGGCGGCCACACAGGACAAACAGAAAGGAGAGGGGCAAAAGGAATGCAGCAGGGGGACAGCTGTAACAGACAGTCAGATCTCCTGATTTTATCACAAGTCTCCTTTTAAAGAATAGTAGGAATTAATTTCAGTTAGGGAGTATAAATGTCCCTTTAGCGATCTAGTTAAGCCAACCTAACACCTGGTGTAGACAGCGCTAGATTTACGGAAAAATTCATCTGTTGATTTAGCTACTACCTCTGGTCTGTAGTGAGTGGCTACACTGAGGCCTGGTTTACACTGAAAAATTACATTGGCATAACTATGGCTCTCAGGAGTGTGAAAAATCCACATCCCTGAGTGGCATAGTTAAACCCTAAGTCCCCATGGAGACAGCGCTAGGTCAATGGAAGAGTTCATCCATCACTCTAGCTACTGCCTCTTCGGGAGGGGGACCACCTGCACCTATGGGAGAATCCCTTCAGTCACTGAAGTGCTAAGCAGCTCAGATGTAGCCTTTTAACTGTAGACAGGCCATGAAGTGCTACAGTTGTGCAGGGGTGGCCAAACTTACTGACTCTCCAAGCCGCATATGACAATCTTCAGAAGTTCGAGACTTGGGGCTTCAGCCCTGTGGGAGGTGTCTGCTGGGGCTGAGAGCTTCAGCCCCACTCCTGCTGAAGCCCCAAGACCCCCTTCCCTGGTGGGCAGAAGCCCCTACCGCACCACCTCTCTGCAAGGCAGAGGTTGCCATCCCTCCACCCCCAATCCGGTAGGTGGAGAATGGGGGGTGGGGGTCTCTATGAGCCACACTTTAACTGTAAAAGAGCTGCTTGTCGCTGGCAAGCCACAGTTTGGCCACCCCTGCACTATAGGGCTTGAGGGTAGACAAAGCCTGACAGAAAACCTGTTTTTCACCTTTGCTGGTGGTCAGTCCCTAGCTATCTTGTAATTTTCAGTGTATATACAGAACTCCTTATGTAACATCCACACGTGATTTTTGCAATATAGATGACTGTTGTGACACCACTTTTGAGACCTCACGTGATGCTCCTTGGTGAACTAGAATATGTAAGCCAGACCCAGGAGATCCCTGTAACGCCTCTGCATCCCTTGTTTGTCCTTTGCCAGTTGGCACTAAGAGCTTCCCAGGTCACAGACAGTCATTCTAAACTTACAGTTTTAGCCTAGTATCAGAGGGGTAGCTGTGTTAATCTGAATCTGTAAAAAGCAACAGAGGGTCCTGTGGCACCTTCTGTTAGTCTTAAAGGTGCCACAAGACCCTCTGTTGCTTTTTACAGTTTTAGCCTAGTGATTCAGTTAGTTACAATCACTAAGGGGCATGGACCTGTCATTTTTACTTGTGGTAAAGTGTCCTGTGCCCTTCACGTGCTATATAAATGATGACACTCGTGTGCTTACATTAGTGGGACTGCATCCAAGTTTTCACCTTTTTTAATTTTGTTGCTCACAAACGAAGTGTGGTACAGGCTCAAGATCAAATATACTGGGCTGTTTGTTTAGAGGCCAATTGGGAAATCAAATGGGGTTCCCTAAACTTACTTAATGAAACTTGCACCTAAACTTTATCTTCCCTGATGCCAATTTTATTGGCAAACTGATTTTGATCTTTCTCCCTCTCTCTCCTCTACTCTTGATGACTTTGGAGATGTCTAGTCCTCCTCATCTGCCTGTTACTGCTTGCAAGTTCCTTTAATTTACCACAATAAAGCCTAATTATATAGCATGGGAAGTAGGCCATTTTTCTGGTTCATGTAATGTGATGCTCCTTCTTTGGGCCCTATAATAGGTCCAGAGAGTGTTTTTTCCCTAATTCTATCCAAAGAAACAAGGTTTAACAACAACCCTGTACAGTTAACTTCCCCTGCCTCCCAGATGAAGAGATGTAGTTGGTGTTAGGTCAGAGATAGACAACAGTTCTGCTTCATAAGTTCTCAGTCAGCCTCATGTCTCTTTATAAAGTCCTTTGGTTCTCAAGCCTCAGGAGAAAATTTAAGAGGTTGAATATAAGACTATAATAGTGAAGACTGCCTCTGCTTTTATGCTGCTGTATAGCTTCGGGCAAATCACTTAACCTCTCTTCCTGAATTTCCGTATCTATAAGAATAGAAAGGATTTTAACTTTGCTACTTTACTTTACATGTTTAATTAGCTACCTCACAAGGCTATTGTAAGAATCAATTTTTTAATGTGTGTAAAGTAGCAAAGTTAAAATCCTTCCTTTTCTTATAGATAGGGAAATTCAGGAAGAGAGGTTAAGTGATTTGCCCGAAGCCATACACAAATGGCACAGTCATAAGAAATAGATTCATATTCCCAGTCCCATCCTCAGAATCATTAGTCTAATGGTCCCCAACCATTCTCCACTTTACACACAAAGCCCACCATGTTTTTTTGGCAGAGACTCCTACTCTTAATGGTGTAATGTGACAGGTTTTATTTTTAATTCTCCTTCCTTTAGCATTTTCTTTGATCCAATTATGGTGAAAAAATGTTCAGAAAAGGGAAAAAGCGACACAGCAGCAGCAGCTCCCAAAGCAGTGAAATCAGTACTAAAAGCAAGGTAAGCTGAATTGGGGATATAGTATGTTTGTGGGACAGTTTCATTTGCTGTGAACTAACAGTTTGCAGAGAGCTTGGGAACTGGGACTCCTAGCACTTCCAGTCTCCTTGGCAGCTAGCCAGGTGTACAGGATTGTTTCTGGTGGAATGTAGTCAGAAATCAAACCATCTCCATGAAATGTTTTAATTTCAATACACTGGCAAATTGACAAAAATGTTACATTTCTCTGACCAGCTCTAATCAGAAACCTTTACTGGAATTAAAGCGTTATCAGGTACAGGTTAAGGTATGTTATTCCTTAAGAACTCAACCCCCTCCCCCCTTTTTTTCTGGCTTTCAAGAGGGACGTTTATACTCCCTAACTGAAATTAATTCCTACTATCCTGTAAAAGGAGAGAGATGCCAATGTAGAAGCATTACTGTTTCAGAACTAGACTGCATCTGCACAAAGACAAATCATTGTTTTAATTAGAGATGACAGGTCAGTCAGCTGACTGATACAATATTTATACATGTTGAACTTATGTTGCCCTTTTAATAATAGTTGTAAATTTGGGTGATAGATTAAATTAGTTTTAGGGAGATTTGCATTCTAAAGAAGAAAAGTCATTTCGATTGTCAGAGTTAATCTGAATTTCTTTTATGAAATATTTGACCTTTTTTGACCAATAAAGTAACATTCCAAGTCAAATGACTAATTAAGGGGATTTTAGATTGTAAGTCCCTCAGAGTTTGGACTGCATCTTTATATGTCATGTACAGCATCAAGCACACTGATGCTTAAAAAATAGTAAATGTTGATAGTTGACTGCCTTGCTATGGCTGGTTTAATAGAGTCTTTAATATGATCATGATGTTTGCGGAAATAAACATCTCGTTTGCTTTTTTTTTGTCTGTGAAATCAAACAATATCAGAATTAGTTTTCAGTTGTAAGTAGCATGCTGTCCTTCCATCATACAAGCATAAATCCCATTGATGTTGAGTTAGGAGTCTACTTAGAGACTACTTCAACACCAACGGAACATGACAAAGATGTTGTACAAAAAAAATATACTTAGTGCTTTTTGTAATGTTGAAGTATTAGTTACTTACTAAGGTTCAGAGGAGAGCCATGAGAATGACTAAGGATTGGAAAACATGTCATAGTGAAAGACTCAAGGATCTCAGTCTATTTAACTTAACAAAGAGAGAAAGTCAAGGGTTGATCTGATCACTGTTTGTACATTTTGTTTTTGTGAACAAAAATTTGATAATGGGCTCTTCAATCTAGTCGACCAAGATATAACAAGATCCAGTGGGTGGAAGTTGAATCTAGACAAAGTCAGACTAGGGAAAATGTACAAATTCTTAATAGTGAGGGTAATTAGCTATTGGAACAATTTACCAGGATTATAGATTTTCAAACACTGGCAGTTTTAAAATCAAGATTGAATGTTTTTATAAAGGAAACACTCTAGTTCAAACAGGAATTATTTGGGAGAATTTCCATAGCCTGTATTACACAGGTGGTCATTTTAGATGATCACAGTGGTTCCTTCTGGCCTTATAATCTATGAATCTTTCAAGAACCTCTAAGCTAGCCGTTAAAAGTGAGAATGAGCTTGATTCTTCAGAACAAGCTAGCCAAATCAAAAAACTTCTCTTTATTTTATACAATATTTCTAAAATATTTCTTTCCTATCTTAAAGCGTAAGTCCTTTGAGCTAATAGGTACATTCTGTCAGATAGCTGGTGAATGATGACTTAAATCTTGTAGGGTTTCTGACATGGTTGGCATTTTTTAATGTAAATCTCATTGCAAAATGGTCATGTTATATCAAATATTAGTGAGAAACATGCACTTGTCAGTTTCCTAAAGGTTAAGATATTCAGTGTAAGGAAAGAGACAGTGGACATAACTTTTTAAAGTTCATTTTCTCTGCCCTTTCTTCCATCTCTCCTCTCCCTGTTTCAAAAACGTTTGAAAGCTTTTGAGAGACCCTTGTACAGTTTACATTGGTGTAAATAAGTCAGACTGATACTCTTTCAAGTTTTATTATATTAATCCTTTGGAGAAGTATGACTTTTTTGGTCATGTTTCAAATAGCGCCAGACCATAAAAGTTAGAAGATTATAATGAAGTATGTAGGAGCAGAAAATCTGAAGACAAATTAACATTTTCAATAATTAACTGACATTTTTATATTTTTTTCCCCTTATAACTAGTCTGTTGACTCTAGTCTTGGTGGACTTTCCAGATCTAGTACTGTCGCTAGTCTAGATACAGACTCCACTAAAAGTTCAGGTATGTAACTCATGCTGAGACAGACTTGCTTGAAGATGGATTAATTTTATAAAATGTGTGATTGTGTGCAAGAGTTGGGAGAAGGGAAGAGGTGAGAAAATGTAAGTTCACATTGTGTGACTGATGCTTTACACATTTACATGTAGTCAGTTGAGGGCAAACCTATTAGATGGCCCACTTACTAGCACATGAGCTACTGCAGTATAAAATAGAAAGTGATCTTTGGGACTAGAAATGCCAAGAAGGTATACAGAAGTTTAGAGGGAGGTGTAGCAGGACTGTGGAAGGCAGGGGAGGGGAAGGAAACAGGGGCAATGGTAGGGATTGGTTTGAAACAACAGGATATTGTAGCAGAGCCTCGTGGCTCCTGCCTCTGTTCTGATCTACAAACTACTCAGAGACCCTTGTGCTGGTCCAACACCTTGTGTAGTTTATTTACAAATGGAGTCCCACCAGCTTCATAACATATACAGCTCCTATAACAAGCAGAGGAAAGCAATCTCTCTCTCCCCTTACTGCCTGCTTCCCCCTTTCCATTTCCGTCCAGTCTAGGGTGACCAGATGTCCCGATTTTATAGGGACAGTCCTGATATTTGGGGCTTTGTCTTATATAGGTGCCTATTATCTCCGCCCCCGTCCCGATTGTTCACACATGCTGTCTGGTCACCCTAGTCCTGTGCCTTTTTGTGGTCTCTGGCTAATGGCTTAATTAGCCTTTCTGCCCTGCCCCACACACAAATTAGATACAGCTCTGTATAGTCAGCTCCATTCAGCCTTGCTTGATTGGAGCTGCTGTGAACAAAGTGCTGACTCAGCCTTTCTGGCCTAGCACTTGGTCACAGGTATGTATGTATGCTACCAGGGATGTGTTGTTGAGAGGAAAGAAGTTTCAGGCTTAGATCCAAAGCCCTATGAGGTCTAAGAGCATTTCCATAGACTTACTGAGCTTTGGATAAAGCCCTCAGCCCAGAGAACTGGCTTCTCATTGTGTTTCAGTGATTATGCATATAATGAAGAAAGTGGAAATACTTAGTGCCTGTATTCACAAAATGTTTAACATGATACTACAATTCCAAAAAGAACATTCACCTCTCTGAAGGCAAAATAGTAATTCTGTGTCAGATGTGTTCCCCAGAGTCTGCGTCTACATATGCCCCAGTAAAAAGCTGGCTGTGTCCACACTGCAGTGTGTAACTATATCTGTCAGTGAAAGGCTCTGGAAGAGAGAAGGCAGCAGGGAAAAGCTTCTGCAGCTCCCTGCTGCCAGAGACTTTCACTGCAATTGGTTTCACTTTATAATTCTTGTGTGTACCAGCTAAATGCTCCACTCTTGGGTCTCAACATGGCTGAGGGATGTATAAATCCAAACAAAAATTCTTGTTTTGTAAGCTATGGATAGCTCTTGTACATTTAAAAAAAAAAATTGGGTTTAAGTTGCCCAACTTTTCTGTTAGAGTAGTAGACCATGCTTTAGTGTGGTACAGAGCAAAATATGATGACATGAGTCTATTGTAAAGAATCATTCCATCAGAAGTCAAGAAAAGATGAGGTTGGTATACTATGAACCAAATAACACAAGAGTGTTAGGTATCTTTGCTACCCTCTTGTTTCATAATTGTTTCAGTGGGGAGATCCAGTGTTTGAGCCAAGGGAGCAAAAGATTATTCAAAATTAATAGATTAAAAAAGACCAAAGAGACTTTCCAACACCAAAGGAACAATAAACGTTACTGCTTAAGTAGAACAGTTCTTTGAATTTACAGTTTTTTTGTTATAGGACAAAGCAACAGTAATTCAGATACCTGTGCAGAATTTAGAGTTAAATATGTTGGTGCCATTGAAAAATTGAAACTTGATGAGAGCAAGAGTCTGGAGGGGCCATTGGACTTGATAAATTTCATAGATGTGGCACAGGTAAGTCTTTATAATGAGAGACAAAACATATACAAATACATCAAAACATTTTAAACCAATATGTTTCTTCCTACTGTGTATTTATCATATAATCAGATAGATGTCTTACTTCTGAAGTGCCTTAAACTGTACAAATAATTTACTGTATTAAAGCATCAGAGGGGTAGCCGTGTTAGTCTGAATCTGTAAAAAAGCAACAGAGGGTCCTGTGGCACCTTTAAGACTAACAGAAGTATTGGGAGCATAAGCTCTCGTGGGTAAGAACCTCACTTCTTGAGGTTCTTACCCACGAGAGCTTATGCTCCCAATACTTCTGTTAGTCTTAAAGGTGCCACAGGACCCTCTGTTGTATTAAAGCATGCACCCTTCATGCTGAGAGCTCAACTGCCACCAAGCTACCTCCTGGTTAGTATTTGAAGGGTATACTTCAGAAAAACAAATTGCTACTGCAGGAAGCAGTGTTGTTGACGCAGAAGCCTGAGGCATGATTGAACAAATATCATCAAGGGTTTGCTGGTGGCAGAAAGCTACAATTCCAGAGAGTCTGTCTCCAGCCCTTGTGGCAGTATCCATGAAAGAAGACTACTTATGCCAACATTTCTCAACAACAGAGAGGAAATTTTCAGTGGAGGAATAAAAGTGAGAGCCTGACCACTCATGGCCATTTATAATTCCATTGTGTTAAGCTAGAATCTAGCTCACTCTCAGAGCTGTGCTGATCTTTGTAGTGTCAAAAGGAATAAAAACAAAAAAGCCTTTATTAAAAAAAATGGTCAGGGTTCCTTAGCAAGCTCAATACTTGAATTCCTAAATGCCAGTTTGTATTATAGAAATTAGATATTGCAAGTATAGCATACCTGCTGGTAGCACTCAAAGCCATATACAAAAGTGTTCCTAATGTTGCACAAGCATTGCCAATAGCGGCATCAGTGCACCAAGATGTAGCAACTATCAACATTCCTCTCCCTGCACTGTTTGTCCCTGAAACAGTACACTGCTAGTGTAGCTGGGCCATAGAACAAACACAAAGGAAGGGACTGTAAGAAACCTCATTCTCCATAAAAAGTTCCCTTCCCAATCCTGAATAACTAAAAGAAATGCAGTGTTTCAAGAAGAAAACCGCTTTGTGGGGAACAGCCCTATTAATGGTAATATTCCAGTAGTCTGAAATAAAAATAGAACAAGGAAAATGGAGGTTTTGTAATGACTATCTTCATGGGGGGAGGGATAGCTCAGTGGTTTGAGCACTGGCCTGCTAAACCCAGGGTTGTGAGTTCAATCCTTGAGGGGGCCACTTAGGGATCTGGGGCAAAATCAGTACTTGGTCCTGCTAGTGAAGGCAGGGGCTGGACTCAATGACCTTTCCAGGTCCCTTCCAGTTCTAGGAGATAGGATCTCTCTATTTCTATTTATGCCCTTCTCTGTACACTTAACACTTTTTTTTTGTTTCCCTTCAAAGCAAGACGGAAAGTTACCTTTTGTTCCAGCTGAAGAAGAGTTCATTATGGGAGTTTCCAAGTACGGTATTAAAGTCTCAACATCTGATCAGTATGTAAGTGTGTCTGTTCTTAAAGGGCTTTATTTGGTGGAAGTTGGACGGTGGGCAACTCTGGAATAGACATTTATCAGTGCCCTGATGAGTTTGCAGTTAAAGGACACTGGATGACCCAGTAATTATTTTCCATTTCAAAACTTCGGATTTTCTGATCTCAGAGTAAGACTCCAGTTTTTGTTTTTAACCTGAAACAGAGGGACAGGAGGTTCTTGCCTTTCTAGCAAAACTGCCTCAGATCTTCTCTTCGGAATGTAGTCTGTCTCTCCTCCTCATGCATGGGTGACTTGGGGTTCTTGGTCCTCCAGCCAAAGCAAGAGTCTTCTCCTTCAGGGGCAAGTGAGAATCCCAAACAAAAACCCCTCCCTGGGTTTAGTAATTTTTATCCTGATGGTGGTTCTCTTGCCCTCTAGTAAAAGTCTCTAACCATGATGACCAAGACTGATCCATCAGATTCAATATATTCTGGATTATAAATTCGATTCCTTTCCCTCCCCCCACTAGGGTCTGTCTTAGTCTTCACTGGATAAGGCGGTATGGAAGGGGGGGGATGGTCTTCCACCCTCATAAATCCCATCTTTCAGCCCCTAAACAAGAGCACATGTCTACTCCAGGCCTCAAGCCTTTGTCACCTTTGTTGAAAGTACATAGACAGACTTCTCTCTGTCTAATTTTAAAGTCTTTTATCCATCCCTCTGCTGACTTCAGCCTGAAAGCATGAGACAAGCTGACAGACATCCATGATTAAGCTAGCTTGCGCTGGCTCGTTCTGTGATATTGCATTCCATACTCTTTAGACAAATTCTGGCCTCTGAACGTCACCCTTTGACATCAATTTGTATTTTATTTAGACCACTTAGCAGCTATAACTCCTTCATAAAGATCCAGCTACAATGTAGACAATGCAGAGATAGATTCTTAATTTATTCTAAAAACTCTTCTAGTTTAATAGTCTGAGTCTAAAGCTCCATCATCATTTATAGCAACCAAAAATGTTCTTAGATATGTAAGAATGGGATAGATAGGGACATTTTCCCTGTCCTGAACAGCTTCAAATCTAACTAAAAGAATGTACTGACAAACAGCAGAGGGATACAAGATATTCCCCCTTCCATCCCCCCCACCCCCCGGCAAATTTGTGCATTGTATCTTGGTCCTGTGCTAAACTGCTACTAATTTGGTTATTTGTTGTTTTTAATCTTTACCTATTGCCCTCATTTAAAGATTCAAAATGTTATGGGGGTAATCTAAGGAAATGTTACCAGGGACAATGGGAGGGTTTGTCTTCTGTAAACAAGTGCACAGAGTGAGAGACTGAGCATTCCGTTCTAAAGAATACTAAGGATTTTGTAAAAGGCAACTTACGTCGTAGTGAAAGCATGCAGAAAATTTCAATGTCTGTGCCCAGTTTTAGAATAACTTTAATTTGCCATATGGTTGTAGGATGTTTTACATAGACATGCTCTGTATTTAATTGTGCGGATGGTCTGCTACGATGATGGTCTGGGAGCAGGAAAGAGTTTATTGGCTTTGAAGACGACAGATGCAAGTTATGAAGAATACAGTCTCTGGGTGTATCAGTGTAATAGTCTGGTAAGGATTCATGTTTACGGTTATTAATTTAGGTACCAATACATTCTGATGTCTAACTTCATTACCTTCAAGCTTCATACTTAGAATATGGTATTTTTAATAGCACAGAAACCCAGTGGTGACAGCCCAGGTGTAGCGCCTCTTGCATAATCACAGCCTTCTGGCAGCTGAAGGGTTAACTGGTTTCACAGAGAATAAATGTCTCCACATTTAAGGGGAAAAATCATAGAATGCACTGGATTAACTTTGTTTGAGAATCACTACCTTTACTGCTCTAAAATTACAAAGGTATCATGTGACCAGCCTTTTCCTTAGTTCTTTAGGTAGTATCCCTTGGAATATGCTATTCTCCCATCCTTATGGCTAATAGTTGTACTTCCTAAAAATAAGTAAAAAAGGATGTACTGGCGACAAAGGGAGTTGTGCCCAGTTGTCTTTAACTGGTAAAATGTTGACTATAACATGAGGAACTTCTAGGCAAAAACCTATTTAAATCAGTGAAGCAATTATATTGTAGCAGATGACGCCCAATCTGCTGTGCTACTACGCTGACCACTGGTAAAGATAGAGGTTAGAGAGCGCTCCATTTTGTACATGCAAATACAACAGCCTCTTTCCCTCTCCATGTTAGCCCTGCTGGAGGAACAGAGCAATCATATCAGTGGCACTATGCATTCAGGCTAGTCAGGCATTATATTACCATTGGAGGAGCTGATTGCCTCCTGTGGTGTATTAAGGAAAGCAGGAGATGAGATAGTGCTAGCGTATCATGATAGTATATGCTTTCTAGTCTCCATGCTACCAACTCTTCAGATGGTTTGGCAAAGGCATAAGGGAGCAAGAGGAGTAACTTTAGGATGCTGGTTACACCCTATAAACAGATAATAGACTAAAAATTGTCTTTTTTTCACACCAAAGTTAATTTAAAACAGATGTTTGCAGGCATGATTGCAAACAATAGAATTTCACACACAGCTCTCCTGATTCATTCTGTATAAGCGCTGAAAACATTATGTAGATCATGTTCTGCTTGAATTTTAATAGATGGGAGTTTTTGCTGAAATACTACATCATGTAATAGCCAGAGCACTTAGGTAAATGCTAGTGAAAATGTAACTGTCAATACATTATGCTTTTGAGTATGATTAACTGATTTTTATTGTGTTACACAATGCAGGAACAAGCACAAGCTATTTGCAAAGTGTTATCAACAGCCTTTGACTCAGTTTTAACATCAGAGAAGTCTTGAATTTCTGCAGCTGTGTGTCATGGTACAGTATAAGAACCCTTCATGCTGGAAGGAAGTACTGCTCCCCTTTGTGACTATAGGCACTGACCAAGCATTTCAGAATGGAATAAGGGTGAGCCTTTAACTGCTTGAAGGATCATTAACACTGTGCAAAAGGAGAACAATAGAACTTTGTAAATAGGACAGAAGTTATTTTGATATTTACCCTGGTGACAATTGGAAACCCACAACCCAACCAAGACTTACCTGAAGAAGTCATTGCAGAGTATCGCTGATCTTACATTTCAATTCATATAAAACCATGAACAGTTCATTTTATACTGCACATGAAGTTTGTACCAAACAGTGTTTTGTACATGAATGTAAATATTGCAGGACTGCAAAATAAAAGTTGGACACTTTCCTCAAATACTGTCTTATGAAACTGTCAGAGCATTGAGGGCATCTTTGTTTACATAGCATAGTTTAGAACACACAACAGCAGTAGTCAAATGGGAATGTGCAAATGCTTATGAGACTTGACTTATCTGCATATCAGAGGTTGTATGTTGCTCTGGATTACAGTGGGGGCTTATGCAGACTTATTGTAACATGACATGACATCTTGATTTTTGTGTGGGGCTGTGTCAAAAGCATAACTTTCTCATAAGCAAATTAGAGAAATATAGTCTAGATGAAATTCCTGTAAAGTTGGTGCAAAACCATATTCAGAGTAGTCATCTGTCAAACTGGGAGGATGTGACGCAAAAGATTTTGTGCTGCTCTAGTCTGTTTTTAAGCACAGCACTGAAAGCATTGCTTTGCCACCATTAACTGAAATAAAATTAACTAGATTGGTAAAAAAAATAAATAGGGTGGCAACAGTAGATTTTAACTTACACATCTTAATGTTAACAGTTGCATACATATTGAATAGATGAGCTAACTGTTTACAGTTTAAGAGTTCGGTAATTTGGTGTGTGTAGAATGTTAGCACACACCCAAGGAGAGGGAGTTGGCTGTTTAAGCAATTTGGTCTATCACTAGTATGTTGGCAGGCAGATGTGGACTGAGGTTAAGAAAAGGTCACTCCAATACTACACATAGGGGTCAGTCAGGCATGCTCAATCCAAAATTTAAGTGTGGGTCACCAGACCATAATACTAAAACTAGTTGTGTAACAGCTTTGATTGACAGCTTTAGCAGTTGTGATTGGTCTGAGTATGAACCAATCAGAGAGGGTTTAAAGGTGATTGGCAGATAGAGTATGCTAACAACAGGATGGGAAACAAGCAGTCTGAAAGGGTATAATACAGTGGTGGGCAAACTCTGGCCCAAGGGCCACATCTGGCCAACCAGATGTTTTAATCCAGCCCTTGAGCTCCTGCCAGGAAGTGGGGTCTGGGGCTTGCCCCACTCTGGAGCTCCAGCTGGGGAGTGGGGTCGGGGTCTTGTTCCACTCCACACAGCTCCTGGAAGCAGCGGCACATCCCCCCCTCCGGCTCCTATGTGTAGGGGCAGCCAGGGGGCTCTGCACGCTGCCCCCGCAGCGCCCATTGGCCAGGAACTGCAGCCAATAGGGGCTTCAGGGGTGGCGCCTGCGGACGGGGCAGCACGCAGAGCCACCTGGCCACACCTCCACGTAGGAGCCAGAGCGGGGACATGCTGCTGTTTCTGGGAGCTGCTTGAGGTAAGCACCACCTGGAGCCTGCCTGCCTCCCTCCCTCCGAACCCCTCGATCTCAGCCCAAAGCACCATCAACCCCTCATCCCTAGTCCCACCCCAGAGCCCACATCCCCAACTGGAGCCCTCCTGCACCCCACCCCCCAATTTCATGAGCTTTCATGGCCCTCCATACAATTTCCAGACTCAGATGTGGCCCTCAGGCCACAAAGTTTGCCCACCCCTGGTCTAGTGGCTGGTAAAAATGAATGAAAGGCAGACAGTCAGCAGGCAAGAGTCAGTTGAGCACACTAGGAGCAGGAGAAGAAGGAAGCAGAAGTAACAGTAGTGAGGCAGTTGGGCCAGAGCAGAGGGAGAGAAAACTACAGAGAGTAAGCATGCTAGCTATAGTGTAAGATATAGAATAGAAATAGGATTAATGAGCCTCTGTACATGATAATAAAGATGTCTGTGTTATGAATGTTACATTATTCTGTATGTATAAGGTTTAAGATTGTTGTCAGTAACTGCAGGTGACTAAATCACTGCATGCAGAACACAGCCGCTTAGTATTGCTCTTACTATATGTTTATGGTTTGGGTACTTTTAACCTGTGCTTAAGGGATTTAAGTTTGTTTTGATTTATGTTTAGATCAATCTTCCCTGCTTATTTAGTGTAACTAATTGTAAGAAAATACTTTGTTTTGAAAGCATATTGCCTGGGTGTCTGTCCAAGGGTAAACAGATCTGGTCTGTTCTGGGGAATTTCCTGAAGAGCATGGGGAGATCCTTGGTAAACCCTGGCAATTCTACTAGGGCAGGCCCCTTCCTTTCACCTTGCAGGAATAGATTAATAGGTTAACATGTGGGGAACCCGGAAGTAAGCAATAGGAGAGCTATTCTGGGTTCCCAGAGTCTGTGCTTGGGGTAACAGATGGATGTAGTGGGGATCTGTTCTGGGTCTGGTATTTTTCAACATTTCCATTAATGACTTTGATAAAGGAGTGGAGAGTGCTCAGAAAATTTGCAGATGACACACAAGCTAGGAGGGGTTGCAAGCACTTTGGAGGACAGAATTAGAATTCAAAATGACCTGGAGAATTGGTCTAACAAACATCAAAAAGATGAAATTCAATAAAAACCAGTGCAAAGTACTTCTTGTTAGGAAGGACAAAATCAAATGCACAACTAGAAATCAGGGAATAACTGGGTAGGTAATAGTATAGCTGAAAAGGATTTGGAGGTTATAAAGAATCACTAATTGAATGAGTGAATAATGTGATGCAGTTGCAAAAAAAGCTAATCTCTCTGGGGCATCGTCATGAGGTTCACTCACTGCTGGTGGTGCCTCCTCCTGGCCATCCTCGGGATTAGCTCCAGCCAGGCATTGTGCCCTCCTCTGGCAGTCTCTCTCCTATCCCTCTCTTGCTCCAAGACCTTGATGTAGTGACCTGGCCAGAAGGCCAAGTCACTACATGGTTCCCCTTTCCACAGAGGAGTATAAAAAAAGTATTTCCTAGAGAAAATCATCCCAGGTACTCTCCTCAGTGGCTGGTAGGGGAACCTTGGCCTGTACTCAAGGCTCCAACTCAGGAGCCCTGCAGTTAGCAGCCAAGGCCTGCACTGCTATTCCTTGCTGCAATTCCCAAGCCTTCTCCTAACTTCCCCCCTCTGGGTTTGCTAGTCTCCCACCTACCTTCTCCTACAGAGCAACTGTGGGCTATCCTCAGTAGGCCCCACACATCTCCCAAGGAGTGACTGCAGCCTGCCTTCCTGCAGCCCCCATCTGCACTCCGCTCCTGGGCTTTATACAGGCCCCTCCTGTTCCTGCCCAGCTGGGCCTCATTTAATCAACCCCTGCACCCTAGCTTTTCCTGCAGGTGCAGCCTGGGGAGTTAATTGGCCCACCTCACCAACTTAACTTCTTCCAATCCTGTATGGGGTGAACACCCTATCACAGGCATATTAATAGGAGTGTAATACATAAGGCTATGATTTAATCACGGGTATTTATAATAATTTAGTAAAAGTCATGGACAGGTCACGGGCAAGAAACAACAAAATCACGGCCCCATGACCTGTCCATGACATACCATAAATACCCAATTGAATCTGAGGGCGAGTGGGTGCTGCCAGGGGAGCCCTGGGGTGCCAGCAGCTGCTCTGGCCACCCTGTGGAAAGCTGTTCACGCAGTCCCCGGAGCCAGCTGCATTGGCCACTGCTCGGGCAATCCCTGGGGCCAGCTGCCCATGGCCGCCAGAGCCGGGGCACTCCAGCAGTGGCTGGTGCAAGTGACTGGAAGGCTGCCCGAGCAGCTGGTTGCCAGAGCTGCTCCAGAAGTAGCTGGTGTGGCTGTCCCCAGGGCTGCCTGAGCAGCTGGCCCTGGGGTCAGCCACACGGGCTGCTGCAAAAGGAGCCCATGTCATACGTAAGAAAAAGGAGATAATGGTCATGCTGGCCTCAGCTGAAGTATTCTGTCCAGTTCCAGGTGCCACATGTCAGGAAAGATCTGAACAATTTGGAGAGGGTCTAGGTCAGGGGTTTTTCATTTGCAGACCTCAAAAATAATTTCAAACGGAGATGCAGACCCCTTTGGAAATTCAACCTGTAGTCCAGGGACCCCTACCATAGATGTTTCAGATTGAAAACTGACTGAACAGAATTCAACTATAAATGTTGTACATGCTCAGCCTTGCATTTGACGCAGTGAGAGAAAGGGCACTAAAGGGTTCTATGGTGGTAACAACACTGTCAGGTTTTGACCTGTAGGTGGAGGTATTCACATACTTTCGTTGATCAGAAAAATGGAACGCCTTTTTTGGGATCTGAAACTTTATTTTCAGTCAACTCTCATCGACCGCTTAGACATAGTCTGCAGACCCCCATGGGTCCATAGGCCACAGGTTGAAAAGCGCTGGTATAGAGAGCTTCAAAAAAATGTAGATAGTTTAGAAAACTTGAGAAAGATTAAAAAAAATTGAGCATGTTTATTCCTGAGAAACTAAGAATGAGGAGGGGCTTGTTAAGTCTTCATATATGCTCAGGGCTGTTATAAAGAGGATAGTGATCAATTGATCTTTAGGTCCACTGAAGCTTAATCTGCAGCATGGGTAGTTAAGCACTGGACTAGGCTTCCAAAGGAGGTTGTGGAATCCACCTCATAGGAAGTTTTTAAGAACACGTTGGACAGACACCAGCAAGGATGGTCTAGGTGTACTTGGTCCTGCCTCAGCTCAGAGATCTGGACCTGATGACTTCTGATGGTCTCTTCCAGCCCTAAATATCTGATTATAAGTGCAAGTACAAACAAACCTCAAATGAGCAAACAATTCTGGAGCGACTATCATTTTACATTTTTGAAACCAACATTGCTTAAATTGCACAAAATCAAATAAGGAAAATAGTCAGTTGATTTTAAAAGTAGTTTTATTTTTCCAGTCATTTGACTGGTTAATGAGAATCAATTTATTAATCATGCTCTAATTATAAATCACTGCATCCAGAACATCGAAAATAAGAGTTGATTTAGGTTATACAATATATACAGTTGCTCTGCAACCAAACAAAATCAAACAACTGAATTGAATATTATACATCTCAAATACCATTCTAAGCTGCATTTTAAATGTCAACTGCTCCTTTTAAAAACAATTAACAGCAACCTACTAATCTGCCTAGTAACAGATTTTTGAATCATGAAGTCAGCTTTGATGAAAAATGGCATGAAACATGCCAAAATCTTGGAGCTAAAATTAAGTAACTTTTTAATTATAAATATATATCTAAAGTCTGTTCAGAATCTCTTCTGCAATTTTCTTCTCCCAGAGGAGCAAATATTGAGAGAGCATACTGTTGAAACTGGGGGCAAATTTTAGTCACAGAATTTCTTCATTGGACAGTAAGATCTTAGTTACCAACACCACAGTGCCATTAAATTATATTCTGAAAAATTACTTGTTTCCCATCAAATGTACCAATTAACATGATTAAGTTTTGAAAGTTTGCACACTTTCTAGTGTAGCTGAAGTTAAATTTGCATCAATGTTTATATAGGATGAAATTGATGCCAGATAATCAAGACTGATTGCAGGCTGTTATAGATGCTACAAGATTTTGCGTTTAAAAATACTGTACATAGAAGTGAACTGTGCAAAATAATATGCCCATTTCCTTTCTAGACTCTACCAAGGAATAGACACATACAAAATAGAGTCTCAAAAAAACAAACTGAACATATCAGTAAGTGAATAAAACTGTAGTGCTAAACTATTACTAATATCACATATATTTTACTGGGAACTTTGAAAATGCAGGCTAATTAGCTTCAAAACTTGCAACAAAGTATCCTGAAACATTCCAGTTTGTTCCATTTATAATGCAGCAACAGCTTCTCGAAGAAATGACAGGTTGTCTATCAATTGTACCATTTTAAGAAAGGTTATATAAAGGTGAGATCAACAGCTTTACTGTTCCAGCATTAATGCCACATCATTTTTCTCAGTATAAACATTGTATTGGCCTTTTTCATTCGTGATACAACACTGAGGCCAACAGACACGATTTGTCAGAGATTCAAAGTTCTCTTGATAAATCTAGAGATACAATAGTCACAAAACATGTGATCAAAGCCAATGTGACCTAGACACTTATTTCTAATCCTATGCTATCAGTTTTTTCCTGTAGCATAAACAAAAGAACCAGTACGATATCACAGTATACAAACATCAAGATGATGCTGGATCTCTATTGATGTTTTGTAGTATTCCATCAATCAACTGGGAATTATGAATGGCCTAGTCTTTTGTTCACAAAATAGTAAACAAGTTTAACAGTGTAGCTACCATAGATGTGGGTATATTATATAAATACAGAGTGAGTTAGCAAACTAGTATTTAATTATTTGCAAGGTAGTGGCACACTTTAAAAAAAATTTGTATGGAATAGGACATAACTGATGCATACTTGTGAGTTTTCAGATATTTATTCTTATCCAGTAATTTAAATGTTCCACTAAAGATATTCTTTGTGTATGAACATGTCACTGTGATCAAGAAAATTCAAGAATACAAAGTCTAAACACCATAAGGAAACAATTTTAAGAAATGCTCTGCAATCCATCATCCTTACAGAGTTTTAAGTAAATTTCAGGAAGTGCAGTTTTCATATCCTTGAGTTAATTTAGTAACTCAGTAATATTGCTAGGTGGTTTAATTAATTAGCAGTAGTCACATTAAATATGACTGAAAATGGATGTAACATACAGAAATGACATTTCAAAACAGGTTACATATACATGCAGCATAAAAGAAACAGTCTCAAACTCAGAAAATTAGCTAACAGAGTTCAGACAGCTTTAAGCAAATATCTACATTAAATTTGAAAGAAAGAAGTCTCCTTCAGTGGTGAACTGAAAAGCTTTTTAGCTTTACCTGTCAAGGTACCCAAGTTCAGAGGTCAAGATTTCTTCTGCTGCAAGTGTTGATGTCCTTGATTAGAACCTGATTTTGCAAAGTGCTGACTACTTGCAATTCAGAAGTACACAGCTTGTAGGGTTGGGGTCTAAAACTTAAAACAATAGAGGCAGCTAGCAGAATTCACTGCCTTTTTCTAAGTGTTAGGGATTTCCTTGACTCTGGGGACACAGAATCCTGAACTATGCCAGGTTGAAAGACGGGAACTGAATCGTCAACTAATTTATTGCAAATTATTTGTAATATTTTAATGGATACATTCACATAGTTTGACTCCTGAACAATTTTTTTTAATGCTTTTCACTTCATCTTGAAAAAGATAATATAATTGGAATGATATTTTTTAAACTAATTGTTGAAGAGTTACACAGAAAAAAATCTGTTTAAATTCCAAAGTGAGAACTGTGGTAATAATAGGTCAGTTAAAGTACATAGGACTCAGGAAGTGTTCTGGCTGGAACAAAGCAAAACAGATTTCAACAACGTCTGGAAATTAGAAATTTCTCCACTTGTCAGTAGCAATTTAGTCGACAATAAAGTGCACAAATGATACTGGGAAAGCTCCTTTACGATTAGGTTCCCCATCGATGTGGCCAATCTGGAAAAGACATGCAATATGTTTTCTCAAGTTAATAAAAATAACTTTAAGTCTCAAAAGAGCATTACAGTATTCACATCAAAGTTACTCACTAGTAATAGTCATGTTCCTCTCTTCCCCAGTTTAAGCACTTACACTAGCAGGAAGAACCTATTTTCTGGTGGTAGGTGAATGCTGATGACTGCCATGCTCTGGAGGACCCTATGTCTATAGGTCAGGACGAACCACTATATCCCTCAGTTCTGGAGCCTTGCATTTTATTTTGAATAAAGGAAAGAAAAGAAATAGTACAAACGGGTTTGCTGTCCTGAGACAGAGGAAAATGTTAATGATAATATTTCAGGTAAGTGTGTAAGGTTCCCACATCTGGATGGTGTCACCACTGTACTAGGCACTATACAGACATACAATTAGAGATGGGTGAATAATAGATTTTTTTTTTTAATTGCTGGCAATTCTAAAAAATCAAAAATAATTTCAGGTTGAACTGAAAATGAAATTTTTCAGCAAATCAAAAAGTTAGAAAACTTTCTAGCTGAGTCCAAACAAAATGTTTAGTTTCAACCTGACTATAATAATTTCATTTTGATTTCAGGCATTTTTACAAGAGCAAAGGACTAGACTCAGAAGACACTGAGTGGAGAGGGACAACACACTCTCCATCAGGGGTCGGCAACCTTTGGCATCCGGCCCATCAGGGTAAAGCTGCTGGCAGGCTGGGCCGGTTTGTTTATCTGGAGCGTCCGCAGGCACGGAGCCCCGCAGCTCCCACTGGCCAATGGGAGCTGCGGGAAGCAGTGCAGGCCGAGGGACAGGCTACCCACTGCTTCCCGCAGCTCCCATTGTCTGGGAACAGCTAGAGGGAGCTGCGGGGCTCCGTGCCTGCGGACGCTCCAAATAAACAAACCGGTCTGGCCTGCCAGCGGCTTTACCCTGACGGGCTGGGTGCCAAAGTTTGCCAGCCCCTGCCCTCTGTTATAACCCTGAGCCTAGCGGTTAGGGTACCCACCCAGAATGCGGGAGACCCAGGTTCAATTACGCCTCTGTATGATGTGGGATAGTTATTTGAACAGGAGTCTCCCAAATTACTGGAGACCCTAGCCCTAGACACCGGGCTAGTCTATAGGATATTCTGGTGTGAGTGTTTTTCAATCTGTCCTGTTGAAACTACTGCACTGTGTATAAATAAATAGTAATTGGAGCAAGGACTTCAATGAGGGTCTCCCACCAACCAGGTGAGTCCCTGAATCACCAAACTATAGTCATTCTCACTCTCCTATGCACATGAAGTGCCTCACTGGGAGAACCTGATGAGAAATTAACAGGTGAAGAATCAAAAAGAAATAGCCTGTTCTTGGAAATTAGCACCTTTCTACTGAATGTGGTGCCACCGAGCTGCAGGGAGTGTTTTTGGGAATGTGTGAGGCCTCTGCTCTCCATATATTCAGTAGAATAGTTCTTCCCCAGAAGAAAGGTGTAAGGAAGGCTTGAGCTTTCATAAAAACTGCATTTTGGTCTTACATGAGGCTTTTTGAGCGTACAAAGCATTACTATCAGTTTTGCTATGGTGATTTTGACATCTAACAATATAAACGGAAGTAAAGTGAATGATTTCATAGGTAACGGTCCTATTTAAAAAGAAAACCTGATTCTGGATTCCAGCAGATTCTGGAAAATACATGGCTAAGATATATTTCCTATCAGCTGGAAAACTAAGCACTACTTTTGAGACGAAATCCAAAAATGGATGGAGTTACTTTAACTGCAGCTCTCAGTGATGGAAGTGAACAGCGCAAGTTCTCCTAATCTTATTGATGTTAGTCACTCCGAGGAATAAAAGCAATCCGGAGTGAGCTTTTGGGGTGTGTCTACACTGCAATTAAACACCCACAGTTGGCCTGGGCTCACATTAAGGGGCTGTTTAATTTCGGTACAGACTTTTGGGGAAAGGGTCGCAGATGGCTCCAGCCTGAACCCAAATGACTACACTGCAATTAAACAGTCCCTTAACCCGAGCCTAGCAAGCCCAAGTAAGCTGACAAAGGCCAGCCATGTTTCTTTAATTGCAGTGTAGACATACCCTTGGGATCCAAAGCACAATGTGTAGTAGAGTACCACTTGCTCTCTCCTTCACATCTTTCAGAAAATAATGAATTAACAAATTTCCAAATAGCTCCAACACGCCCTAGGATTACCCAGATCCTGAACAACAGCTCCCCCTCATATCACACATTCTCCAACTGAAGCAGGGTCATCCAGAGTGTTTGGTCTGTGAGGGAGGCTAAAAACTAAGTTGGAGTGACATTTGCCCTAGATTTATTTATTTATTTAAAGACACAGGATCCTCCGGGGTCAGGTCTATCGTGCATTTACTTGCCACCAGAAAAGAGGTGGTTCCTCACTGGAGATGAGGAGAAATGAGAAGTACATACACATTTGTTTACACATGTTCTTTCATCTCACTAACTAATGGAAGAATTGTTTTTCATAATCATTGTTAAACACAATTTTATGATTAATAGGACCTAACAAAGAATAGTGTGCAATAAACCTGGTTATAGGGGAGAATGATGCCACACTGGAGATGTTTGAACAACCTCCACAGGCCTTGTAGGTGATGTAGTACACTTGTGTTTAATGAGAGATATAGAAGAACAAATAGGTCTTTCAACAATTTACACTGACATACCATTTGTAGCCTGAGAAGAGGTCATGTGCCCAGCCAGAGGATTAGTGGACTAATAATGGCTCTTTATGAGAAGGAAATTAGTTCAAGACTGTATGGAAACAATATCCTCAGAATAAAAAGGGGATAGTGGAGAACAGTGAGATATTCAGAAAAGTCCGTTAGATAATATAGGTAAAGAAAACCCATATTTGAATGCCTTGTAGGGAACAGAGTAAGTCCTCCAAGTTACATTCATTTTAAAAAGGACAGGTGGGTAGGTTATATAATCTTTCATATGCATGTGTGTAAAGTACAGATTTTATACACATGAAAGATGTTACATCAACTGATGGTACTTTCCAGAGACAACCTTTCATGGCACGTTATAAAATACTCCATAATACTGTCCTCTTAGGTCAAAGTGACAGGGAGAGAACTTTTTAGGAGCTATTGTCTGAGCTCTAGACCTTTTGCTCTCTAGATCTGGAGGCAGAGGGAGGGGATGACAGAAGAAGCAGTGTGTGTGTGGGTGGGTTGTGGGAGCAGTGTAATTCATCCAAGCAAGGAGTGTGTAAAACCAGATCTCAAAAGACGGGCAACAAGCACCTGGCCAGCCAAAAGATGGAGAACTATACGCCAACTTCTCTAGGGGATTCTTCACTCAGTCAGTCAGTCTGGGTAGAGCTGCGGGTATTTCAATTCCTACCAACTCTATGGTATACTTGCATTTTCTGTCACCAATGTACTTTGAAAGTTTGAGCATACATTGAATGAAAGATGTGTAAGTGAAAATACTCACCCACCACTCCTGATCTTCCTCCCCATCTACTACAATGATATCTCCCTCTGAAAAGGTTAGTTCATCTGGATTATCTGCTACACAGTTGTATATGGCTTTTACTCTCTTGGGTTTAGTTTTTGACTGCAATACAAAAATATGTATGTACAAGTAATGAAACATGACAAAAGATAAGCAATGCAGTTGTAGCCGTGTCGGTCCCAGGATATTAGAGAGACAAAGTGTGTGAGGTAGTATATTTTATTGGACCAGCTTCTGTTGGTGACATACACAGCTTTCGAGACACACAGAGCTCTTCTTCAGGTCTAGGGTCAGGTCTCCCAAACCTGAAGAAGAGCAATGTGTGGCTCAAAAGCTTGTCTCTCTCACCAACAGAAGCTGGGTCAATAGAAGATATTACCTCACCAACCTTGTCTCTAAAAGATAAGCAACACAGACTGGGAACTGAACTCAGAGAGAAAAATTAAGTTACCGTTAATTGTTACCCTTTGCAAGCAGCAGCTCAGAGAGGCCTTTGCATTATATATACTCTTTCCTAGGCCTGGGTTAATGCTCCACAATGCAGTTCAGAGCCACTATGCAATCTCACCAGCAGGTGGCAAAGTCCTACACATTAGTGATACTTAGAAGTAGAGCTTAATTAATTCTTTATATCGTCAAAGCATTGTATCAACATGAAAACTAACCCTCCAAACCCCCAAGAGGCAAGGACCTTTGTATTCTGCAGATGGGGTGTGACAGGGTCCTAGTGGGGAGCCAGCTGTGGTCACTCAATTAGTGTGAACTGCAAAGAATGGGGCAGCCAAACCCCCAAAAGCTGGTGGATATTCCAATACTTAGATTTACCAAAACAGCTTCTTTTTTACCTTACTGGTTACTCAGAAGTTCAAACAACACAGTTCCCTTCAAGTGATCCAGCCTTAGGCCTCCATCCAGATACACACATCAAATATGATGATTTCTGAAAATCTTATTTCATCATATAAAAGAAAAGATTCTACCAATCCCAAAGGATCGGACACATTACCTCCCAGGTTAATGAATGTTTCAGATCTGACCCAAGTACACGCTACAGCCAATTCTTATTAATGAAAC
Source organism: Malaclemys terrapin pileata (assembly GCF_027887155.1). NCBI lineage: Eukaryota > Metazoa > Chordata > Testudines > Emydidae > Malaclemys > Malaclemys terrapin. The sequence goes on along the minus strand of NC_071507.1, from coordinate 177,207,412 downwards.
TAAAATTTAATAAAAAACAAAAGAGCGAGAGTATGGTTAAAAGATCAATATACAAACAGACACGAGTTCAATTCATTGAGGTTCAGATTCAAAGAAGAGATGATGAGCTTTGTAGTTCCTTGCAAAGAGTTCCTTTAGAATTCAGTTCATAGTCCAATGTCCAAATCTCATATTCGGGCGTGCAAGCATAACTTGGACCCCAATTTTGCCATAAACTTCCTCTGATGAAGCTTAAGCAGATCTGAGATGACAGAATCAGGACCCAAGGATCTTTTATACAATTTCATGTCCTCTTTGACAAGTTGGGATTTCCTCCCAGAACAAAAGGTAATTAGGATGACTCTGAAGGATGTCCTTCACCGGTACTTAGCTATACGAATTAATATAAGGCCATTTGCTTTTTCCTCCACCATTCACAGTACATTTCAAAGAGAGATGAATACCGAGATAGCCCTGTTTACAATTCATTTAAATGCTAGGCTGTTCTTTTGATCTCTGAATTATCAGAATATGGCATAGACAGGGACTGCTGATTACATTGTCAACCCTACTCATACATATGTAAATACACAAAAACACAAACATTATCTCCCCACTGTCTTTTGAGGAGTTTCAGAGTAACAGCCGTGTTAGTCTGTATCCGCAAAAAGAAGAACAGGAGTACTTGTGGCACCTTAGAGACTAACAAATTTATTAGAGCATAAGCTTTCGTGGACTACAGCCCACTTCTTCGGATGCATCCGAAGAAGTGGGCTGTAGTCCACGAAAGCTTATGCTCTAATAAATTTGTTAGTCTCTAAGGTGCCACAAGTACTCCTGTTCTTCTTTTTGTCTTTTGAGGGTTATTTATTTTGCAGGATGTTTAACCCTTTCTTTGTAGCTTTTTCTTGACCTCAGGGTCTTCCTTAACATAGGCTTTCAGTTTAACCACTTCCCTGGGGTTTTGGTATTTTAGGGTTAACCTGTGGCTTTTATTTGCAAGGTTTAATCCTTCCCTTCCTCCCTATCCAGTAGGGTCAAAATCTCAACTCTTCTGTGTAACAGAATCCATTGGCTGGCTGGGTGCATCCTCTTTGCTAATGGCTATGGGCAAGTCTTTCTTCCCCCAGTCAGTCACGTAACTTGCATCAACACAGACACTAGCTTGTTTACTAGTTTCCAAATCCTCAACATTTACCAATTCCAAGGCTGGACTCTGTCTTAAAGAGATACCATCCATTTTCACTAGCACGTTCGTCTCAAGGTTCTTTTGTCCTTCCCATACCAACCTCTGCTTCCACCTCAAGTTCACTAAGAGACTACAAGACACATACAAAATATCTAGAGATGACAATTTGCCAGCTCTCCCCTGCATCTATGTAACCCAGTAACCCGATCTTTCCTCAGTACCTGAATCTCAGGCTGGGTCTACACTACCCGCCTGAATCGGCGGGTAGAAATCGACCTCTCAGGGATCGATTTATCGCATCCCGTCGGGATATGACAATCGATCCCCGAATCGACGCTCTTACTCCACCAGCGGAGGTGGGAGTAAGCGCCGTCGATGGGAAGCCGCAGAGGTCGATTTTGCCGCCGTCCTCACAGCGGGGTAAGTCGGCTGCGATACGTTGAATTCAGCTACGCTATTTGCGTAGCTGAATTTGCATATCTTAAATCGACCCCCCCACGTAGTGTAGATGTAGCCTTAGACTGCTTACTTAAAGAATCAACACAGAGACATGTTCCAACAACATTGTCTCCCCAACAAGCTGGTTAAGCTTATAGGGCTGTTTAAATTCCCCAACAATTTTTATTTCATTTGAAACCTTTTCAAAGCTATCCACACTGGGTCTTTCTAAAGCAAAATCAGTGGATCTATACACCTCAGAAAAACTCTGGCAGTTAGAAACTGGAACAAGCCTCCCAAACAAACTGTTTCTTTCTCTATACAGCAATTCACCCTGAGTTAACTCAATCAAATCACTTCCACACCCAACAGTTGCAGCAAACTGCTTGCAAAAACTACCCTGAAGTTTTCTCTCTTCAGGAATCTTTCTAAGCAACAATAGGGTTACCATACTTAAAAAATAAAAAAAGAGGACACTCCACGGGCCCTGGCCCCACCCCTTTCCCCACCCCCGGCCCTGCCCCAACACTGCCCATTCCCTGCCCCTTCCCCAAAGTCCCCACCCTAACTCCCCCTCCTCCCTCCCAGCCACGCCAAAAGGGCTGCCCAAGCGCTACCGGCTTCATGGTTTGCCGGGCAGCCTCCAGACCCTGCGCCCCCGGCCGGTGCTTCCCCAGCACAGCTGGAGCCTGGAGGGGAAGCACCCAGACGAGGGCGCAGGGTCTGGAGGCTGCCCGGCAAACCGTGAAGCCGGTAGCGCTCGGGCTTCGGGCAGCCCCCATGCCTCCGGACCCTGCACCCCCGGCCGGGCACTTCCCCTCCCGGGCTCCGGCTGCTGTGCTCCTCCCCGGACTCTTCAGCTCTGTTTAAGAGCCGAGCTGCCCAATCACTACCGGCTTTGGGCAGCCCCCTTGCCTCTGGACCCTGCGACCCCGGAGCCCGGGAGGGGAAGTGCCTGGCCAGTATTTTTCCCTGGACATGTTCGGCTTTTTGGCAATTCCCCCCGGATGGGGGTTTGATTACCAAAAAGCCGGACATGTCCAGGAAAAACCGGGCGTATGGTAACCCTAAGCAACAACCCATTTTTCATAGAAATTCTGCCCTTACCCTTTTCACCTAAGGCTTGCTCTAAAGCAGGGGTCGGCAACCCTTCAGAAATGGTGTGCTGAGTCTTCATTTATTCACTCTAATTTAAGGTTTCGCGTGCCAGTAATACATTTTAACGTTTTTAGAAGGTCTCTTTCTATAAGTCTATAATATATAACTAAACTATTGTTGTATGTAAAGTAAGTAAGGTTTTTAAAATGTTTAAGAAGCTTCATTTAAAATTAAATTAAAATGCAGAGCCCACCGGACTGGTGGCCAGGACCCGGGCAGTGTGAGTGCCACTGAAAATCAGCTCGCGTGCTACCTTTGGCATGCGTGCCATAGGTTGCCTACCCCTGCTCTAAAGGAACATTTTCCTGAGCAACAACAGACTCTTTCTGGGTTTCACTTAAATCCAGAATCACCTCTGCCCCCTCAGGAGGATTTTCACAAAACCCCCTTTCAGGTAATCTGCTAGACGTCATAGTCACAAGGTTAGAAGCATTCTCTTCCTTGTTATAAGTTTTCACACTGTCAGTGGGTAACAGTCAAATTGCCTTCATGCTTTCCTTGGGTCCTGGCTATGATATCACCCTGATCAGACAAGGTTGTCATATCTTTACCCAACAACATACTAGCAACAGGCAAAATAGAAGCACCAGAATCACTTGTTCTCTGGGAGCTATTTATGACATTAACTGGATGCAACCGAGTTACAATGTCATCATCCCTAGCAGAGACAAATTTAGGATCGCTTCCTTCCTGGGCTTTAGTTGTATTCAGAATCAACTCTGGGTCAACTGATACATTTTCAACCATCATAGGCTGACAGGCTTTTTCTGTCTGCTTTAAAGACAGAGAACAGCTGGAGAAACATTCCCCTTTAACAGACAAACAGCCTGGGAGATCCTTTCCCTTGTCCCAGCACACATGGCTGTGCATGGACAATTGCTTGGAGTTTGGGGTAGCTCCCTTCATAGGCAAGTCATTACTCCTAACAGACACCGGAACATTTCCTTCACTGTCACAATTCTCCACACTGGTAACAGGTAAGGTGTAGGGATACTAATTTTCCATTAACCTTGCCTTCCCAAACTGCTGATTAGACAAAGCCATCAGCTCAGAAGGCTGCCTATGCTCATCTAAACTTCCTTTGCCTTTTCCCTCCCTTAACAGATAAACTGCTGTTTTCCACAAATAATGTCTTATTACACTGACCTACTTTAAGCACATCACTTTTACCTGGGTCAGGCTTACTTTCCTGAGCTTTACTAGCCAACAATTTATCACTCACCAAGAATGTACCCTTCTTTCCCCAGTTAGGGCTTTAAGCTGATCATCAACTTTAATTTACTCTAGAGAAACCTCTTCCTGCGCCTTATCTAATGCCAGATTTACTTCTGAGATACCAGACACACTGAATTTTTTTCCACATATGCACTTCTTCTTTGCACAAACAGCCATCTTTCTCAGACAAACATTTGGAGAAACCCTCTATAGGCAAATCCTTGCCCCTAGTAGACACAGGTTCAGGATTATTTCTTTCCTGTGACTGGTTTATGTCAACCTGACTGAACAAAGCTTTAATATCATCCCCAATCAAAAGATCCTTAGGCAGTAACTTTCTTACACCAGCTATAACTTCATGTTTAACACCATTCTATTCAAGATGGATTCTGGCTAAAGGCATACTAACAGTAAACTCAAGGATTACAATATTCACACTCCTATTTGGTTAATAATCTTCTTCTTTGACAAGCTCTGCTTTAACAAAAGTAATGTTAGAAGTTGTAATTTGGCCTAAACAGCTTTTACCATTGACTTTTACATTCTCCGCACAAGTTACAGGGTTACCTTCACCAGAGCTTACAGTAAAAGCATTTACATAAAAGGTGACAGTGTTGGGGTAACTTTGGTTACACACAGACAACTGCTTAGAGTCAAACAACATCTCAACATTGTTACAAACTGGATAGCTTCTATCCCCATTTTTGCTGTTGAGAGGAGCTGGCTTTTCAGGATGATACAGTTCCTGTTGTTCCTTTATTCTTCTGAGTTGGAACTTAAGCCTGTCCACTTTTGCCTTAGCTTCTAGTTCCTGAAATCGAATATATGCCATTTTTTGTTCATGTTCAAAACACAGGCGTTCTCTTTCAGCAGATTCTCCTTCCATATCAGCTATTTTTTGCTTTTGTTCAAGTTCTAGCTGCTGGTTTCTCACTGCAAGCATTTTCGCGGGGTCTGCCTCCTTATCACTGGCAATTAACAGATTTTTCAGTTCCTGCTCTGGGGCCTTTTGCTTAAAATACAACCCTCTCTGTAAGCACAATTCTTCCAGGCTTTTTCTGTCAGGATCTTGATCATGAGTCACTCACTGTAACTGATTTTTAACCCTTAAACTCTCCAATGTCAAAATTAAATTGTGAGAAGCATATGGTTCTGATCCAAAAACCCAATTAACCTGTGGTAATGTATATGCAAGCACGACTACACCACTGTGACTGGGGTCTTAGTGGGGAGCCAGCTGTGGTCACTCAGTTAGGGTGAACTGCAAAGAGTGGGGCAGCCAAACCCCAAAAAACTGATGAATATTCCAATACTTATATTTACCAAGCCAGCATAAAACAGCTTATTTATTACCTTACTGGTTACTCAGAAGTCCAAACAACACAGTTCCCTTAAAGTGATCCAGCCTCAGCCTCCATCCAGGTACTCATATCAAATATGATTTCTGAAAATCTTATTTCATCATATAAAAGAAAAGGTTCTACCAATCCCAAAGGATCGGACACATTACCTCCCAGGTTAATGAATGTTTCAGATCTGACCCAAGTACACACTACAACCAATTCTTATTAATGAAACTAAAATTTATTAAAAAACAAAAGAGCGAGAGTATGGTTAAAAGATCAATATACAAACACACACGAGTTCAATTCATTGAGGTTCAGATTCACAGCAGAGATGGTGAGCTTTGTAGTTCAAAGAGTCCTTTAGAATTCAGTTCAGAGGTCATAGTCCAATGTCCAAATCTCATATTCAGGGTGTACCAGCATAACTGGGACCCCAGTTTTGCAATTCAAACTTCCCCTGATGAAGCTTAAGCAGATCTGAGATGACAGAATCAGGACCCAAGGATCTTTTACACAATTTCATGTCTTTGACAAGTTGGGATTTCCTCGCGGAACAAAAGGTAATTAGGATGACTCTGAAGGATGTCCATCACTGGTATTTAGCTATACGAATTAATATACGGCCATTTGCTTGTTCCTCCGCTATTCACAGCACATTTCAAAGAGAGATGAATACCGAGATATCCCGTGTTTACAATTCATTTAAATGCTAGGCTGTTCTGTTGATCTCTGAATTATGAGAATACAGTATAGACAGGGACAGCTGATTACTCTGTCGACCCTACTCATACATATGTAAATACACAAAAACACAAATATTACCTCCACACATGTCTTTTGAGGGTTATTTATTTTGCAGGATGTCTAACCCTTTCTGACCATGCATCACGTGGGGCAATCAAACCCAAGGTTAAAGTCCTGCCTAATGCTTTACAGTGACTCTGGCAGTGCCAGAAAGAAAAGGCTAGACACAGCCTGATTTCACTTCCTTGCTCATCCCACTACACCAGTTCTCACTCTTTTTGGATCATGACCCACAAAATGTCTGAAAAGCCCCCTGCAAACCACCATAACCACAGAGAGAGACAAGGTGGGTGAGGTAATAACTCTTGTCAAAATAACGCAATAAAACACACCAGTTTCAATTATTTTGGTAAGTTATTTAAACTAGAATACAGAAAAAAAGTCAAAATAACTATTCAGCATTTCCTAAAACACATGAAAGTTAAGTTACAAATAGTTGGTAATACTCTGCATTCCAGTTATAATCCTCGATTTTCATGTAAATTACATTACAGAACACCAAACAGCAAAAAAAAAAAAAAAATTAGGGCTGTCAAGTGATTAATTTTTTAATTGCATGATTAATTGCAATTAATTTTTAATCATGATTAATGGTGCAATTAATCGCACTGTTAAACAATAATAGAATACCATTTATTTAAATATTTTTGGATGTTTTCTATATTTTCAAATATATTTATTTCAATTACAACACAGAATACAAAGTGTACAGTGCTCACCTTATATTTATTTTTCATTACCAATATTTGCACTGTAAAAAAAAGAAATAGTATTTTTCAATTCACCTAATACAAGTACTATAGTGAAATCTCTTTATCATGAAAGTTGAACTTACAAATGTAGAATTATTTACAAAAAATAACGGCATTCAAACAGCATGAATGTTTAGCATATCTAACACGTAAATACCTTGCAATGCCGGCTACATGTACCCATGCAAACACCTTTTCTCACTTTCTGGTGACATTGTAAATAAAAAGTGGGCAGCATTATCTCCCATAAATGTAAACAAACTTGTGCAGCCAATTGTTAAGACAAAAAAGAATTAGGACTGAGTGGACTTGTAGGCTCTAAAGTTTTGCATTGTTTTGATTTTGAGTGCAGTTACGTAAAAAAAAAAAAAAAAAATCTACATTTGTAAGTTGCACTTTCACGATAAAGAAATTGCATTACAGTACTTGTATGAGGTGACCTGAAAAATACTATTTCTTTTATCATTTTTACAGTGGAAATAAAAAAAAAAAATAATAATAATATAATAATATAAAGTGAGCAGTGTACACTTTATATTCTGTGTTGTAACTGAAATCAATATATTTGAAAATGTAGAAAAACATCCAAAAATATTTAATATATTTCAATTGGCAGTCTATTGTTGAACAGTGCAATTAAAACTGCAATTAATCACGATTAATTTTTTTGAGTTAATCACGTTAGTTAACTGCGATTAATCAACAGCCCTAGTAAAATGTCATTTTAAACTGCACACATGAAAGTCGTACAGTTTTGCTAATTATTGTCCAGGACCTGCCTGGGTACTTTGGGAAGTGCTTGGTTCTGATTGTACTGACATTTTATTGACTGCTTGGTAAATGTTTTATTTGCCCTCAAAGTATTTTTTTTTTTTTTTAAACGGGTAAGTAAAACTCTAACCCCATTGGGCCACTTTGGCACAGGAAAAAAAAGTGAGAATGCACATAGATCTTCCTAGCTGATTCTCTTACTGTCATTTATAAGGCTTTACATCACTCTGGCAATGTACGGGCCTTAAAACTTTTACAGTTTTATGTTCCTTGGGGAACTGACTGAGAATAGGAACAGTTAACTATCAGTAGGATCATTAATAATGTTACTAGGCAGACAGGCTGCTACATTTCTGCCTCAGAGAAGGAGATCAATTAACATCAACCAGCAACATTAACAAAATGTTTTGGTTTTTTGTTTGTTTGTTTGTTTTTACAAAAGCTATTTTCTTTAACCTAAAAAGAAAATTTTCAGTAATGTGATACTAATATTTATTTAAGTGTTTTTTTCAATTCTCAAGCAGTGACAGACATTTTACTAGGCAGGCAGGCTGATACACTTTTCCCTCAGAAAATGAGATCAATTAGCTAGTGTAGTAAGAGGAGGCCCTGAGATATAAACCTTGGTATCAGAGGCCTGGTATGAGGCCTAAGGACTGAATTAAAGTAATGGTTAAGACTTTGCTAACATAAAGCAAAGTTAAGCTGTGAGCCAGACGCAGGCCCTACTCACAGAAGCTGGCAGGAAAAGGGCTGATGTTGCATAAATATATATTCACCTAGCAAAGTTAAAGTATAAACATGGTACCAAGACACACCATATGGGAACATTCCACAGATAACATGGAACAGGCCGACCCATCCCAATGACGGGGGCAAAAGGGTAAAATGATGGATAGAGTTGTTTTGATCGAACCAATCTGTACAAGGTGAGAGGCGGCACCTTGCTACGTAGAGGGGTTGCACCTCAATACGTCAGGAGTGATGTGTAACTTGTTTGTACCTGTGTATAAGAATGTATCCCGGGGGTGGTGTCTTTGTCCAGCCGAGGGGACAGTGGAAAGTCCCACCACTGACTGAGCTGAGTCCATTGCCAAGAGGCACTTTCTCGTAGTATGCCCTCAATTAGGCTAAGAAATCTACAGGGAACTGCAATTGTGTCAGGGTCGCAATAAACCTGGTCGAGGTGCCTTCGTACCTTACTAGACTCTGTGGTTATTGGGGGTTCTCGTCGGGTTTGCTGTGTCAGCTATCTGCGCAGAGCTGGGACAGCACACAGAGGGAACACACGCACGCAACCGAGTGATATCAACATAGGAGAAAGCAGAGCACTACATCAGTAGCATCTGACAACAGCTAGTAGGCAGGCTGCTATATTTCTGCCTCAGGGACAGAGCCTTCCCCCTGCATAACAAAAAGACCTATCTCCTCCAGGCCCCTCGAGCCACAGTATCAAGAGAGAGAGACCAAGTCTCTCTCACTTGTTGGCCAGCCCCACCCCCTGAAGGTAATCAATGTCTCCCCCAGCAGACACACACACCCAGCCTCCCTCCCCCCACAGTGATTTGCGTCTCTGAGGCTGCTCCAGGCACGCTGGAACAGACATGCTGCCTGGGCTGCCAGGGAAGAGACGCGTCTTCCCCCACAGATTTCTTTTGCATTTTTCTGCACGGGGGGCACAGAAATATGTGGGCTATATGAATTCTGCATCCCCGCAGGGGCGCAGAATTCTGTCAGGTGTAAAATTTCACGGTTACGCCTCACTCAATGAGCAGCATCGTTACAATGAATTTAGTCATGTCACTGTCTGTTCTTTCCCAGCCAAATTAGAGTCATAAATACAATTACCCTCCATTTCAGTAGAGAGGGTGAATGGGTGCATATATGCACTACCAGCAATATAATTATTACCTTCAGAGAACAGCAATTACCTTCTAGAGAAAAGAAAATACCTGTAAGTAGAATATAACAGATCCCCATTCCTGGGGAACTAAGAAACTTCAGGAAAAAGTGCAACATACTTCAAGTATACTTTTAAGTGTATAAAACACATGTAGAAAAAAACAGTTTAAAAGCTTTCCACCCAAAACCAGAAAGCTATAGGACAGGTGCACTTCATAGAGAAATCTTTGGTTATTTTTGTGTACCCTAGAAGTTTGATTACATAATCAGGAGAGGTGCCCCAAGCATGTGCCCTACCTGCTGGCTGGTCTCCATGATCTTTTGGCAGAGGGGGGACACAGCAGAGAAGGCTGGGGAGCAAAGGTGGATGGAGCGATTTAGCAACAGTGTGTTAGCTAAACTGATCTCGCTAAAGTTTCAATTAAGGTACTTTTAGCTCCATTAATTTAGCTAAAGCACGTTAGCAAAATCACTCCTTTCTCTGGGCTCCATTTCTGTTGCCAAGTTTTCCCTTTCCACTCTGTCCTGCATCATCAGAGAAATACCCTGCCAACTTCCCCAGGTATGCAAACTTCACTTTGCTGAAGTTATCTGGAAATTCTGATATTTTATTCAGATATATACAATTAAAACTAAACCCTGGGTGCAAAACAAATTGTCCCCTAGTACCTACTTGGCAAAGTAATTTCATTTATATTGAAAGCAATTCTGTTCTACAACATAACAAGATAGGAACAAGATAGAGGATTGCAACAACCCTATTTTACACAAAGCCCAGGGTAATCAGCTGTTTAAACATGACAAAAGAATGCTGAATTAATGGCACCAGTGGTTTCACACCTGAACCATACATACACCTCACGGTCATGTTGTTATGGTCCAGCAGCTCAACAGAGCAAAGATGAAGAGAATGAAACCAATCAGGACAGTTATTTCATCTCAAATTACCCAGAAAAGTCCAAAATATCCAATATTATATATTCAGAGAGACAGTGTGGCCTAGTGAACAGAGCAATGGACTATGTTCCTAGAGACTCACACATTCTATTCCTGGCTCTGCTATTGGCCTGTTGGGTGACCTTGGGCAAGTCACTTCACTTCTCTGTACCTCAGCTTCCCCATTTGCAAACTGGGGCTAATGATACTGACCTCCTTTGTAAAGTGCTTTGAGACCCACTGATGGGCAACAATATCTCAGAGCTAGGTATTGCTAATTTGTCAGACAGAAGGGATGGAAAGAGAAGAGGGACATTACTAATTGTGGTGTGTGAAAAATACCAGATGTCTTTATTATTTCAGCAGGCCTGCACGCCTGTCAGACACAGAAAAATATAGACCCACCCCGAAACACCTATGTCTGATTAAGATAAATTACATATACACCTCTGCCCCGATATAAACGCTGTCCTCGGGAGCCAAAAAATCTTACTGCGTTACAGGTGAAACCGCGATATATCGAACTTGCTTTGAGCCGCTGGAGTGCACAGCCCCGCCCCCTGGAGCGCTGCTTTACCACGTTATCCGAATTCGTGTTATATCGGGTCGCGTTATATCAGGGTAGAGGTGTATTTTTAACTTATTATTATTGTTAGTTGTTTGTATTATAGGAGGACCTAGGGGCCCTATCAGAGAGCAGGGCTCCCTTGTGTCAGGCGTGCCAGGTATACACACACACCCACACACAGTGAGAAACACCCCTTGCCTGGAGAGCTCACAATCTAAACAGACAAGACTGACAAACGGTGGCAGGGGAAAGACAGACAGAGAGAGAGGATGCAGCTTTCCAAGGTCACACAGCAGTACAGTAGCCAAATTAGGAACAGTCCAGGTCTCCTGACTCCCAGCCCAGCGTCCTATCCAATGGACCATGCTGTCTCCACAACTAAGGCCAGGTCTATACTTACAAGCTTACAGTGGCACAGCTGTACAGATACACAACTGCTCTTACAGCAGCACTGTAACTGCATTATGCCATAGGAGAGAGCTCTCCCGTCAACATAGTAAAAACAGCTCAATGAGTGGCAGTAGCTATGTCAGCGGGAAAGCATCTCCCGCTGATATAGCGCTGTACACATGAGCGCTTATGCAGGCAAAAATTATGTCAGTCAAGGTGTGTTTTTCCCCAAGTGAGAAAAGTTTTGTCGATATAAGTGCTAGCGTTGACATGGCCTAAGTTTCAAAAGAATTAAGTGAGAGACAGATCTAAATGTAAATGTTTCAATTTACTTCCCCCTTGAAGTCCCAATATTTTTTAGCTCAGCTAGAAGTATCGCTTTGTGAAAGGTACAGTCAGGGAAGTATGTGTTGCGGATATAATGGAAGATATAACCAGACATCTTTTACTAAATGATTCCAAATGAGGATACTGATGAAACAAAACCACAAAATCATTATGGCTTCTTCATGATTTTCTTACTCAGCAAAAAAGAAACCTTCAACTTTTTCTATTTTTATACCCTGCACCTTACTACAGCATTAGTAGTAGGCAAACAGAAAGAATTAAGAAAGAAAATCTTTGCTGATGATAATATCTCTAGCAATGCAGTCTGTCTATTTAGAGAATATACAGACAGTGGAAACTGTTGGTGACAATTATACAGCACATACTGATGAAATAGGTCAGAACTTCAACAATGGAGAATTCCAGACCCAGTCACACACAGGAATAAGGACTCAAGAGTGGGGATCTTCTATATAGTAATTTACTTATCCTTGAAGAGATATTACTGTAATTGGGGAATGTGTGGGTTAAATAAGGTGATGTAACACTTTGCAAGTCAGGATCAATAGATCTACAGTTATGACAGTAGCTTAGCTGATCTGCAGAGGGAAGTACCACCCTTTTCATTGCCAATCCTAATACATGAATAAAATACTTTAACACTAATATATATGTTAATATCAAATGTTCCAGGGCTGCAGAATGGTACCATTTGACCTACCTATTTCAGATGTTATTAATACATCTGCTTGCCAATGTAAAAATAAATGCATCACCCATTTTTTAATGTTGCTTACTTCACTACCTACTTCACTGAGGTTTAAGAACTAAATGATGTATGTGATAACAGTGTTACTGCTGTTCAACTCTCAGGCTCACCGAGGTTTAAGTCATCAGTTCACTGTACTTTATAGATTTTGCATGCGTCGTGTCAGATACTGCAAATAATTTCTACTTCTGTGTCTGTGGTTATGCACTCATTCCTGTAAAATTTCAGGAAATGCAGGGTATTTTTAAAGTATCTATTACAAAATGTATGCATGTTTAATAAAATACAATGGCTTAGTCTTATTCATGGTTCAGTTTTACACCGTGTTTTTTGACAAAATACTTGGCAGGGTAGCGGAGAGGGGAAGGAACTGTTACAGCAAACTCTCTACTATCACACTGTCAACTGCCCTTTTTTTTTTTTTTTTTTTTTTTTTTTTTAAAGACTCACCTAGATCTTTTTCCTACTTACCATTTGTGACTTCCTTGGCATTGGTGCTGGTGGTTGGATCGGTGTTGATGTGCTCGCTGTAGGACCAGTTTGTGTTACAGAAGCCTCAGATACAGAGGAGGATTCTCCTTTTGTTAAAAGTAAGTAAAACAATTTAAAGTGGGGACATGTTTTAAAAAAGTAAGTTATAAATATATGATGATAGCTATACACACTTAAAACCAGTTCATTCTTATTATTGGAGTATGCAAATTATACTTTTTCCTTCAGGTTTTCCACTCCTGGTGATTCTCCCTAAATTCCTAAACTGATAGTCTTTCTACCCTTCCCAACCACAAACAGCTCCCTGGTGTTGAAGACAGTTATTTAAGAGCTTCGATACTCCCGTGACGGAAACTAGAGAAAACCCTAAGATAGGAGAGAGAGACAATCAGGCTGAGCTAGATGCTTCTCCATTTCCTTATACAGAGTCATAGGACTGGAAGGGACCTCAATAGGTCAGCTAATCCAGTCCCCTGCACTCAAGACAGGATACGTAACAACTAAACCATTCCTGATGGATGATTGTCTAACCTGTTCTTAAAAACCTCCAATGAGGCAGATTCCACAGCCTCCTGAGGCAATTTGTTTCAGTGTTTAACTACCCTGGAAGTTACAAAGTTTTTCCTAATGTCCAACCTAAAGCTCCCTTGCTGCAATTTAAGCCCATTGCTTCTTGTCCTATCCTCAGAGGTTAACAAGAACCATTTTTCACCCTACTCCTTGTAACAACCTTTATGTACTTGAAAACTGTTATTATGTCCCCCCTTCAGTCTTCTCTTCTCCAGACTAAACAAACCTTGAGAAGAGAACAGAAGGCAAACATGGTCAGTGTCCCAGTTTTTTCTCAAAGCCTTTGGTCATCCCAATAAATGTTTTAGTTCTGGATTTTTTTTGGTCAAGCCCCACATAGGCCCCAATTCAGCAAAGCACTTAAGCACATTTCACATTGCCATCTTGTTATAACTCTTCTACACAGCAAAAACAAACAAAAAAAACCATATTAAAAAGCGTTCACTTCACTGGTTGCAAGCTTTAATCAGATGCTGCATCCCTTAATGTGCCCAAGGACAGGACTCCAGACCTCCACAACAGGGCCAAGAGAAGAACTCCTATAGCCTTCTGTGAGACACATGAATACAGAGTAGAAGGCCATCAGAGAACTTTCCTTAGCTCTGCAGAGAGGCCAAGGACAAGTACAGAGGAGTTATAGTGAAAACCAATGCAGGACGTACAGATTTATAAAAATGGTGGAAAGGGAAATTGACAGTGAGAAATTCCATGATTACCACACAAAGAAAATCATTCAAACTTTTGGGCATATTATATGTATGCCACATATTAACACACAACCAGGGAAACTGACAAAAGCCTTGATTCTGCAAGGTACCGTGGGAGGATCCACCCCGGCAGGGCCCAACTGACATCAATAGGACCCAGAGATCTGTTCATCCATGGTAGCTCCCAGGATCAGAGCCTTAATGACTTTAAAAGAGAAACAGTAAAAATCCTCCTCCTTGGAGGAGGATTAAGTTACTGCAAACTAAGGCTACTTTACTCTTATTTGAGAGCATCCACATAGGGGTTAACATGCTTTAGCCTATGCACGTTGATGTCATAACTTCAGTTGATTCACTTTAACTTTCCTGAGTGTCCCCATATAGACTGGCTAGTGTTGTCAAATAAACAAACAGCACCAAACTAACTACAACACTTTCTCCCCACTCTAACCTATTTCAGGTACAGTGATCTTAGAAGTTTTAACAGTAGGTTTAAAAATAATTCAAAAATAAATGTAACTTTTAAATCATGAGGCCTCTTTATACTATAATTACCAGACTGTTGCAAAGATCCTGGTCCTCTAGGCTGCCCTTTGTTAGTTATACCAGATGACTTGTCAATCCTGTTCAGAAGAAAATTAAGCATTCATAAACCAGAACTTTCAAGTGTGTAGATAGCTAATAAAATAAATTTAAACTATTTTAAATGGGTAGGTAATGTATAACTCTTACCAGGACTTTAACATGTTCATAGAAATGCAATTACTTATGTTGTAAAAACTACTTTACCTACTTATTTACAATAAGCAACTAGCCCATTCATAGATCCTATTTCATCAATAAATGTAGTGCAAAAGAGCAATACAAATTCAGTTGTAATTTTTTGTAAATGAGATTATTGTCCTTTCATAAGTTCTGAGGTTTCATCTAATGTTACTTTTAAAGTTCTTGCGCAACAAACTGCAATAGCTCCCCTAATGTTACCTCTTTTTATTATTATTATATCAGAATTAGAACCAACTGGACCCTTTTTGCTTCCAGCTGCCACCAAGACTAAACATTATGTAAATATCAAGTCTCTCATACGAGTTTAATAAGTCTTGGTAATTAGAATTCCTACATTGTTTCAGTCTTAATACTGACATTCTTGCTATCTGTTCCATAAATATTTCTTCTCAGTTTATGTATCCTATAAGACAGTGAACGGCATTAAGTGCCTGCTGTCATTGGCAGAAGATGGGTCTGCCTGTTTTATAGCTTTCATGGTACATACAAGTGCAATTCCTTTAAAATCTAAGATCACTGAATAGGCTGAAGTGTTTTATGAATTAAATACTAAAAATAACATCAATTACCCAGTAGCAGGCTTCTTTTGAGAGATTCTACTAGGAGGTTGTGGAGGCAGAGGTGGTGGTATAGGTTTAGATTGTGGAACAGCTGGTGGTTGTTTTGACTGCTGGTTTAAAGCTTCTATAACACTGGCTGTCTTTGCAACTGGAGGTGGTGGTGCTGGAAAGAGTATATCTATAAAAAAGGCAAAGTAGAGAGTGCAATGGAATTAAACTTTTATTGAATGCATTATTCTTAGAATCTCATCCACCAATTTCTATGTTACATGATTTGTTTTCAAGGAGAAGAAAAATGCTTTACTAATTATAATTATAGCTTACTAATGGTAGAAATCCTCCCCTTGCACCAAAATGAAAATGAAAACATGGGGGGGTACGCATGATGAGGGAGGGAACCCCACCTCCACCCTCAGTGGGCCACTCAGCCTTGCACATGTATTTTTATGTCTGGGGTGGGATGGGGGGGTACAACCAAAAATTGTAACTCAAAGGGGGGTGGGGGGGCGCTAAGCTCAAAATGTTTGAAAACCACTGATTTAAAGCGAACAGAAGGCAAACATTGTCAGTGCCCCATTTTTTCCTCAAACCCTTTGGTCTTTGGTCATCCCAATAAATGTTTTAGTTCTGGATTTTTTTTGGTCACGCCCCACATAAGCCCCAATTTAGCAAAGCACTTAAGCACATGCAAAGGATGTGTTTAAGCCTCACTGAAGTCACTGAGTCTTAAATGTGCTTTGCTAGCTAGTGATGGATTTAAACATGCTTAAATGCTTTGTTGAATCAGAGCCTTAACGTTTATGTTTTATGGATATTTTGTTGAATAATATTTTGAGAGAAGTTCTATAAAGAGGAATTTCTCCTTGACTGGACACTAATCATAACATGACTTTAGAAGAAATGTTTAGAATTAAGTTGGGTAATTAAAAACCTCTCTCGTCAGAGAGACAAGGTGGGTGAGCTAATATCTTTGGACCAGCTTCTGCTGGTGAGAGAGACAAGGTCTTCTTCAGCTCTGGCAAAGCTTGAAAATTTGTCTCTCTCACCAACAGAAACGGATCCAATAAAAGATATTACCTCACCCACCTTGTCTCTCTAATATACAGGAGCCAACGCGGCTATAACACTGCATTTTTCTCTTCAGGTCAGTTCAACCAGAGCATGGCAGAATATTACACTACCTCAGACCTAAGTTTTCCAGTTGTCATTTGTATTCCTAAAGCTAGCAAAAATTAAGAACATCATGCAGGTAACACATTATAGGTACTGCCTCTGTGTAATACTTCTGTTATACAACTCATTAACATTAAAGAGAAATATAATAAAACCCTACATAAACAAATTGAGAAATCCCTTAAACACTGGTAATAGAAGGAATTCCCTGCTAAATCACACTGCAGCAACCAATCCCCACTGCTCTATTGGAGGAGACTATTCATACAAATTGCTGGAGGGGGGACAACATGCTAAAACTACAATTGCCAAAAGAGGAAGCATGAGTTGTGAAAATGGAAAAATAAGACCAACCATGATTAGATGCAGCAGAAGAGAAAAACAGGGGAAAGTGAAAACATACTTGTAGATGTTACACGCAATGGCGGCACAGGGGGATGAATAGCTGGTGGATCTGATGAAGATCTCTGTCTGCTTATATTTTCCACTCCTAATGAATTTGTCTTCCACATTGTATTAAATGAAGAAGTTGTCTGAACACCACTCCCAAGAATTGAAGGCTGAACTAAGAAAAACAGGAAAATACTGTATAAAAATTATTTGCTGACTATGTGTGGAAAACGTGCTAATAGTCACACCTGTGTTTTATTTTAAATGGTGTGCCTGTATATTGTATAAATTGAAAGGAACCACCATCATCTTGTAAGAGTACAAGAGAATAAATCATATCTGACTGAAAACAATAAAAAGTTTCAGGTGAAAGTATTCTTAACATTTCAGTTACATAAGTGCTTGTCTCAGGTCAACATTTCAAAATATGTCAGGTTAATAATCCATTTCACAGCTTATGAATTTGGGGATGGTTAAGCCTTGGCAAAGGCAAAAACTTCTCAACAAGAAATCAAAAGGTGAGTCCTATGAAAAATCACTAACCCCTGACTGCTGCCTCCAGACAATTCAAGAAAGGGACATAACGAACATGTAAGGGTCTGTGAACATGCTGACTTAACAGGTAATGTCAGTTTTGACCTGGAACTTCCATAAAACTGCATTTCAGGGCTTCAGCCAAACTAGGACCAACAACTGTAGCACTTACATGGCATTGCTTTTGTATTTAGAAGTGGTTTCTAATTTACTCTATTCTAAGGCTAAAGTGCTGTCTCCCTATTTCACTAGAGCACACTGTAAGCGATCCTTTATAGCAAACATTTTGCTAGTACCATATAATTTTATGCCTACGCAGAGAGCATGATCACCATATTAAGGAAAGATGAAAAACACTGTTAATGTGAAGTAGAAATAAGCATTAATTTGCATGGAGAGAAGATACAAAGGGATCAGAAGATTAAAAGAGCATTCTAAAATTAAGAGGATAATAATAATAAAGGCAGCTAACAAGAGGCTAAGATCAGTGATGTCATCATAATGTTCAATTGGGAAAATGAAAGAGGCTAATGAAATGAACTGCTAGAGTAAAATATACCAACAAATAAATCTTTTTAAGCCAGGAGGCATATTTTCCTGGCATGAGCTGCATTGCATGGGTGCCAAGTTGTAAGGGGTGGGTGGGGAAAAAATGGTAAATGAGTGTTTTGGAAGTCTGCCATTTAATCAGAAGGCAATAGGTGAAATACTACATTTGTTCAGGGGTAAAATTTAGTCAAAGGGCAAAACAATCATTTTATTTATTCAGTCAAGGAGTAGAATAATATCCTCAGCTGGGTTCCCCCTTTCCAAAATGTCTTAACAGCCTTTTTAAAAAAAAAAAAAAAAAAAAAAAAAAAAAAACACATGAAATCATGCTAACCATTTTGTATTCTCACTTAATTTCCACCAAAAAAATAATACTTTATGCACATTTTTATGCTTGCACCCTTTTATGCTAGCTCATCGTATTGTAGACTTGTGATTTGCCATACCAGAAAACACCAACGGTACATCAGGTCCTATATCCTAACTTCAGCCATGACGTGATGCTTCCAAGGAGGATGAAAAAACCATTCACATATCTGATCAGTTGTGCAATGCTGTACTTTATGCTGTCTTATTGTTCATTTAGTTGTCAATAAAGTCACACCTGAGGACGAGTATTCACTCTACACAAGGTGCGTGGACTATGTTATAGGGCAGAAAGTCATGCATACACAAAGTCTAAGATACTTGAGTATAAAAGGCTGTATGTATATGTATAATACTTTTGGCATTCAGGAAAGATGCCAGATTGCTGAAGGCATTAGAACCTGAAATCCTTATCCAGGAAACTATCACACTATAAGGACTGGCTGAGCAAGTTTCTCCAGGCTTTCCCATTTGCTTGACCTGGAGGGATTATATCTAAAGGTAAGAGTCTTGACTGTAATGGAAGTTTTTGTTATGTCAGCATTTGGCCCTTATCAAGGAAGTGAGACCTACTGATTTCATATAGGCCTTTGAACAGAGGATAATGAGCAGAGATCCTAGTTTTCTGTTATTTAAAAAACCCAACATTCCCCAATAATAAAAAAAAAAAATCCACCTTTTTCCACAGTTAAAATGAAATGCTGAACTTTAGTTTCCCTAGCCACAATATATATAGGTATCAGTGGAACGCAATGTTTTATTGATATATTTACAACTTTTAAGCAAGTTCGAAGCCTCCAGTGCTATCAATCATTATACTAAAATAAATAAATAGAAATGCAACTTGTATTGCTTACATATACTAAATACTTCTATATTTATTTATTTATTTAATTTTATGCCTGTAGTCTAGATTTTCAGAAAATTGTGTGTGTTTTTTAATGCACAAGAATGCTGGAATGATCCAGTCACATTGCACTGTTTCTTTACTGTTGTCGATGGCCCCGCTGTTTCAGTCTCATGTTTTCATTTATTTTCATTCTGTTTATGTTTAATGCTTTCCGTGTGTTCAGTTGTTTGCCTCCAAATGTAATCTCCAGCCTTGCTACATACAATACAGAATAGCACCATCAATGTTAATTTTATCCATGCGAAACTCAGTGACACAGTCTTTAGGGGGGATTTTTAAAGTTTTCGGCATCTTTTCATAACTTTAATTACTCACATCTGGAGGCTGAAGTGAAATTTGAGATGCATTAAAACACGAACCCCTATATGCCATTGTGTAAACTCTATACACTGGAAGCAGTTTATTGGAGTACGTTTGCTATGTAAATTTAAAGCACATTAAAAAAATCAACAACAAGAAGGGGAGGTTGTGAACACTGAATAAGTGACACTGGTACTATCAGTAAAATTTAGTTAATAGTTAATATATGTTTTATTTTTTCACAAAATGGAAAAATGCAAATTCCGTGTTTTTCCATGGCAAACAGATTTCTAGGATCCCTGATAATGAGTAATGGGAGCTATGTTTTGGTCAGTTACCAATCCCGTAAAACTCCTAGTTCTCCAAATATGTATCTTATATTTCATTCTTTATTTTATTTCCAAACTTTCTAGCACAGATTTAAGAAGTGTCTGTAACGTTATCATTGCCTATCTTTCTTCATACTCTCTTTGGCCCCGTTTAAAGAGAAGCATTTCCACAACAGCTAGATGGTTATGGAAGTTCAGTTCAAATCAGACTGAGACATCTTTAGGAAATTCAAGTTTTAAAAGTTGGAGCACAAACTAAAAGCAGTTGATGAAGTTGATCATCTGGGCTGTTACTCATTTCTTATAACTAGCTTGAACTTTACTGATTTTATTTATACATGTATTATTTTCACACACATTCTGTATACTTGAACGTATATAATTCAGAATATGTTTTCCTTCACTAGCCCGTACATTGTAAATCAAATTCAGAATATGTTGTGCAGATTCACTTCAAATTAAAAAAAAAAAATCATCAGTAAATAGTTCCAATACCTACCTGTGCAAAGTAACTGTAAAACAAATCTTCAAAATGTAAGAAAAAAAATGTTATGATCCCATTTCTTCTAAAACACTATATTTTCCAGCGTTAGTACCTTTGCCAATATTCCTTGGAGGTAGGGGAGGTGCACTTGTCGTAACAGGTACTGCAGGTTGAATGGGAGGTGGACTGCCACTAAGTATTGCTCCATAGGTTTCATTCTGTAATATACTAGGCATAAAACTTCTTTGTTTATCCTTAGCAATATTTGCTGCATCTCTTGCCAAAGATGCTACATTAGGCTGAAGTTGATTTGATCCCAGCTGATAGAAACTGACAGGCCTGTCCTCTCTCCGATTAGGACTGGGTTGCTAAAACCAAACCGAAACAAAAATACACATGGATATTACATTAGTTATGTTATCATATTCAGCAAAATATAAAAATATATTGAAAAATATACCTAATACTTGCTAGCCAGAGGACCATGCCTACTAACTCTTGAAATGTATCATACCTGTGTTGCTGCCCCTGCCACTCCTGACCACACCTCCCCTTAAAGTCATATTCCCTCATATAATTTAAAAGAAAACAAATGGTTGTGTACCATTTATTGGATATGTATTTAATTGTAACAAATGATCTCAATAAATTTGCTATGTAATTATATTTTTAAATGTAGCTTCCTACTTCTCTCTTGCACCTTCTTTCCTTTCTTGGCTTCAATAACTTTTTTTCCCTCATTTCTATAATAGATCATGGTGCATATTTCATTGCATTTTCCCTAGTGTCTATTTATTATCATCACCACCACCACCACCACCATCGATGAGATGTATTATGGCAGCACTGAGAGGTCCCAAATGAGACTTGGCCCCCATGTGGTAGGCACTGCACAAATACATAATAAAAGACAGTTCCTGTCCCAAAGCACTTACAATTAGGGCTGTCAAGTGACACAAAAAATTAATCGTGATTAACTGCGTGAATAGAAAAATTAATCGTGATTAATCATGCAATTAATTGTACTGTTAAACAATAATAGAATACCATCTATTTAAATATTTTTGATTGGGGGGAGGAGGGGGTTTGAGCATTGGCCTGCTAAACCCAGGGTTGTGAGTTCAATCCTTGAGGGGGCCACTTAGGGACCTGGGGCAAAATCAGTACTTGGTCCTGCTAGAGAAGGCTTGGGGCTGGACTCGATGACCTTTCGGGGTCCCTTCCAGTTCTATGAGATAGGTATATCTCCATATATTTTATTTATTTATGTTTTCTACATTTTCAAATATATTTATTTCAATTAGAACACAAAATACGAAGTGTACAATGCTCATTTTATGTTTATTTTTTATTACAACCTATCACAAGAACTGTAGTGCAACCTCTTTATAATGAAAGTTGAACTTACAAATATAGAATAACGTACAAAATATAACTGCATTCAAAAATAAAACAAATGTAAAACTTTAGAACCTACAAGTCCATTCAGTCCTACTTCAGCCAATCGCTTAGACAAGAAGTTTGGTTACAATTTGCAGGAGATAATGCTGCCCACATCTTGTTTACAATGTCACCTGAAAGTGAGAACAGGCTTCCGCATGGCACTGTTGTAGCCAGCATCACAAGATATTTACGTGCCAGATGCGCTAAAGACTCACATGTCCCTTCATGCTTCAGCCACCATTCCAGAAGACATGTGTCCATGCTGATGACGGGTTCTGCTCGATAATGATCCAGAGCAGAGTGGAACAACGCATGTTCATTTTCATCATCTGAGTCAGATGCCACCAGCAAAAGGTTGATTTTCTTTTTTGGTGGTTCAGATTCTGTAGTTTCCACATAGGAGTGTTGCTCTTTTAAGACACCTGATAGCATTCTCCATACCTCGTCCCTCTCAGATTTTGGAAGGCACTTCAGAGTCTTAAACCTTGGGTCGAGTTCTGTATCTATCCTTAGAAATCTCACATTAGTACTTTCTTTGCGTTTTATCAAATCTGCTGTGAAAATGATCTTAAAACGAACATGTGCTGTGTCATCATCCGAGACTGCTATGACATGAAATACATGGCACATTGTGGGTAAAAGAGAACAGAATACATACAATTCTCCCCTAAGGAGTTCAGTCCCAAATTTAATTAATGCATTTTTTTTAAACGAGTGTCATCAGCATGGAAGCATGTCCTCTGGAATGGAGGCCGAAGCATGAAGGGGCATATGAATGTTTAGTATATCTGGCACGTAAATACCTTGCAATGCCGGCTACAAAAGTGCCATGCGAACGCCTGTTCTCACTTTCAGGTGACATTGTAAATAAGCAGCTGTCAGCAGTTCCACCCTGGAAATGTAAACAAACTCGTTTGTCTTAGCAATTGGCTGAACAAGAAGTAGGACTGAGTGGACTTGTAGGCTCTAAAGTTTTACATTGCACTCAAAAATGAATGAGTTATGTAACAACAAAAAATCTAAATTTGTAAGTTATACTTTCACAATAAAGAGATTGCACTACAGTACTTGTATGAGGTGCATTAAAAATAGGATCTCTTTTGTTTATCATTTTTACAGTGTATTTGTAATAAAAAATAATAATATAAAGTGAACACTGTACACTTTGTATTCTGAGTTGTAACAGAAATTAATGTATTTGAAAGTGTAGAAAAACATCCAAAAATATTTACTAAATTTCAATTGGTATTCTATTGCTTAACAGTGCGATTAATCGCAATTAATTTTTTTACTCAGCTATTTTTTTTTTAGTTAATCACCTCAGTTAACTGCGATTATTCGACAGCCCTACTTACAATCGAAACAGACAAGACAAAGAAAGGGTAGGAAGGGAAAACCCACACATTGAGGGAAGAAAAGACTTCCCCAAGATCATACAGCAGGTTATTGTAGAGCCAGTAAAAGAACAAAGGTTTCCTAAGTTCCAGTCCAATGTCCTGACCATGCCATGTCTACCGTTTCTTTCCTTTTTTTTATTCTTTCACCTTGAAGCCCCTTATCCCTTTCTCTTTCCCTACATTGTTCTCTCTAACCTCTTTCCTTTCTTTTCCCCACTTCTCCCACCAAAATCCTTCTCCCTCCTTCCCTCAATACCAGTCTTCTCTTTTCTAACATATGTCATCAATCTCTCTCTAGCCCAGATCCATCAACTCTCACGTGTGGTGTAGAAATTTTATCCAACACCTAATAGCTACTTGCCAGAGACTGTTATGTTAGATGAAGGGCCCCACTGACCAGGGGCAACACCTAGATGAAAAGCTATTGCCTAACTCCACAAGCTGCTGGGATATGGGAGAGTGCTGGGATTCCTACCAGGGTGCTCTCCCTCTGCCCTATCTTTTATATCAGGCCTGTTGTATTAATTTAGATGGAATATATAGGCTAATGGGGTTACCATAACCCAGTTACTATCCAACATTAAACAGTTTTAAACACAGACCGGGGTTTGGTATACAGAGACCTCAGCCTACTTAGTACCACGGTAAACACACCATTAAAATCCTTTTAACCTTTTATTAAAGATACAGAAGAAGAAGAAAAACAGTTAAATATTTTGAAACATAATGTATTAAATAGCAACAAAGAGTCCTGTGGCACCTTAAAGACTAACAGATGTATTGGAGCATAAGCTTTCGTGGGTGAATACCCACTGCGTCAGAATAAATAAATAAGGCTTTCATTTTAACAAAATCCCTTGTTCCCTTTCCCTTTAGCTGGGAAGAGTCTTTAGAAGGAAAAAGCCCTCATTAGGATTGCATTAAAGATGGTCTTAACTGTTCTTTTGGGGAAAAGAGAAGAAGTTAGTAGAGATGGACCGGAGCTGTTGTCACTGTTGTTAAAGTCTGATCCTGTTTCCTAGAAGACCAGACAAAATCAAACACATACAAGAGGGGAGAGAAAAGAACAGCAAAGATAGAAAATGAAGCTTCAGTCTCTGGGGTTGACTTTCATTTGCAGCCTCACTGCTGGAAAGATATAGGCAGAGCCCACAGTCTTATCAGACACTCAGAAACCTGGCAAAACTTCTACCAACATCTGGCTGTTTTGGGCATTGCTTTTAGTTGCCTCTTTTTAGTCACAGGCTTACAGCACTGTTGTAAAGTATTCAGTCTTGGCCAGCAAAGTCAGACACTTATTAGACAGAAAGAAAATGGAGATGGACAGGAAAGAAAAGAAACAAGAGAGGGAAGGAAAAGGACACATTGGTGGGGTGGCTGGGTGGATAAAAGAGACAAAGTCTCACATCCCAGGTGGTGTTTGGGATTCAGAAGGAGGTGGTGGAGATGGTGATGTTATCTGGTCATGACACCTTTCAAGATTGGGATGAAGCAGGTCTGGAATCCAAGGAGATGGTAGGGGAGGCAGCCATGATGGTGAAGCTTGCTCCAATAGCCAATTTTTTCCCTAAAGTATCTTTCCTTAAGGACTCCAAAAGGGAGTTATATGTGGAATAGCCCGGTCCTCTAATTATTTTGTCCACCAATTAGGCCTCATTCCCAACACATCAATTTTGGATCACTGATTTCTGATTCCACAGTTTTCTTGTTTACCAAATATGATCATAACACAGTACTTGAGTTATGTCAGGTGGCTTTTTAATTTGGACTAATTCAGTCTGTCTGTCTCCCTTATGTATCTTTTCCCATCAACATATGTTGTTATAGGTTACTGTGACCTTTTATAAACGTACACTTGCTTTTCACAGTTGAACTCACAACCAGAGTAAATTTGTAGGCCCAAGTATCACCACAGGCCCCAAGTAGTAATTATCCGGTAAGTTTAATGCTCCCCAGCCCCTAATGGCTACAGAAAAGGCAAAGGGACATTTTGTCTCCCTATCTGCCACCTGGCTGCTCTGAGGGTTTAAGAGGAGAATCTACCCTTCATCTAACCTTTGTTTTCAAGGCCTCCTTCCCAGCAAACAGGTCCAGTATTTGCCTCAGCTGCTATTCATATTTTTACCCAGCATCTGCAGAGTAAACTTGAGCAGGGTTCTGCACAAACACAGTGATATTTACAAGAGTTTGTAAACACTTTGCATTCTGCTACCTCTCAGGGAGAGCTATGAGGAGGCTCAGAAGAAGCAATGAATTGGTCTGTCTGCAGAATCAGTGAAAGTATTGCACTGGTTTACAGACTTTCCACATGTGGAGAGTTGTCTTTCCAATCGTAAGAGCCAGAAAATTAGCTTTTTGAAAAGAAAGTTTATATAAGCTAATGACACTTCTTCAAGAAAGCAAAGTACTCTCTCTGAGTGGCTCTTTCTAGCCCTGCCTATCAGAACTTTTATTTCAAAAACCTCATTTCAATTCATAGGAATTCTGCCTGAAAACAGAAGTTGATTTCAGGCTGCTATAATTTATTTGTCACAATACAAGACAGCTGTGTACACCAAGTCTTAAATGTAAACTGAATTTCAAATAAAAGGTTATCATCATGATAATGCACTTGCTAAAGGCTACAAAAGTTTCTTGATATGCAGATTTGTACCTAAGTGATCAAATGTTGTATTAGAAATGACGGAATGTTCAGACGTCTATGTTGCTCTGGGATAACAAGATACCTCATTGTGAGCAGTTTGGACAAAAGATTAGAGATTTATAAAGTGGAGCAGGGTAGTTCCTTACTGATGTTTATGTGCACAAGGTTTCTTCCACTTCAAACAAAGGTAAAACTCAAACGTTAGAAACTCCTTTGTTAAAAAATGCTTCTAGAATACACATACTCTTTAAAAGTACCAGAAGAGAGCTCATTCCACTCCCTACATTCTTATGCAAAATATCACTCAGGCCTATGTAAAAATCTTACTCTACCTTTTAATCATACAATTATTAAAGATGAACAAGCATAACCACTGCAGCATTAATAACCAAACTCTCACAAAGGAAGAATAATACTTTGCCCAATAGCCCATGAATGTACCCAGCAGGGTAACTCCCTTCAATAATACGAATCCTCAGATTTGGACCAGTGAAGCATTCTGGTCCATAAGAATACATGGTAACATTTTCAAAAGTGCCTAAATGACTTAGAACGCAAGTTCCATTTTCAGAAGTGCCTAAGTCCCATTGAAACTCAGTGAGACTTAGGCTCCTATGCAACTAACACACTTTTGAAAATGTTACCCATAAGCAAGAACGGCACAGGATCCAAGCCTCTCACCAGCTCTCTTCAGCTTACTAATGAGGAAGCAGGTCCAGTTCATAGAAGGATTAAAGGGAAATGGGTGAGTTTGACAGGAGGGAGGGAGTGTTAATCAACCTGTGCACACTATCAATATGTGCCCTAATTAGTCACTTCGAGTCTTGTGGTAAGTCATCTGTTTGCTATGTGTATTTCAGACTTATTTTTCCTGTTGTAACAGTAGTCATTTGCAATTATTGTTGTCGAATGATAACTGTAATAGACAGAGTCATGGGTTCATATGTTTAGCACAGAACTGAATTGTAACATTCCGGAGATCAACAAGAGTATAAATGAGCCTTTAAAAATAAGGTTAGATAAACACACAGCTGTGTAGACTGTTGGTATAAATAAAATAAACCATTTAGCAACTGCATTCAGGCCAAGTAGGTATTTATACCCACAGTATAGTGAACACATATGCTATTTGGTTTCAGAGTGGTAGCTGTGTTAGTCTGTATCAGGAAAAACAACAAAGAATCCTTGTGGCACCTTAGAGACTAACACATTTATTTGGGCATAAACTTTCGTGGGCTAGAATCCACTTCTTCAGATGCATGGAGTGGAAAATACAGTAGCAGGTATAAATACACAGCACTTGAAAAGATGGGAGTTGTCTTACCAAGTGGGAGGTCAGTCTAATGAGACAATTCAATTAACAGTAGGATACCAACGGAGGAAAAATCACTTTTGTAGTGGTAATGAGAGTGGCCCATTTCAAACTGTTGACAAGAAGGTGTGAGTAATAATAGGGGGAAATTAATATGGGGGAAATTAGCTAAATGAATCAACAGTGTAACACTGTTGCAAAAAAAAGTGAATATATCATTCTGGGTTGTATTAGCAGGAGTGTTGTAAGCAAGACACGAGAAGTAATTCTTCCGTTCTACTCCGTGCTGATTAGGCCTCAACTGGAGTATTGTGTCCAGTTCTGGGCACCACATTTCAGGAAAGATGTGGACAAATTGGAGAAAGTTCAGAGAAGAGCAACAAAAATGATCAAAGTTCTAGAAAACATAACCTATGAGGGAAGATTGAAAAAAATGGGTTTGTTTAGTCTAGAAAAGAGAAGACTAAGAGGGGACATGATAACAGTTTTCAAGTACATAAAAGGTTGTTACAAGGAGGAGGGAGAAAAATTGTTCTTAGCCTCTGAGGATAGGACAAGAAGCGGTGGGCTTAAATCGCAGCAAGGGAGGTTTAGATTGGACATTAAGAAAAATTTCCTAATTGTCAGGGTGGTTAAGCACTGGAATTGTCTAGGAAGGTTGTGGAATTTCCAACATTGGAGATTTTTAAGAGTAAGTTAGACAAACACCTGTCTGGGATTATCTAGATAATACTTAGTCCTGCCAAGAGTGCAGGGGACTGGACTAGATGACCTCTCGAGGTCCCTTCCAGTCCAATGATTCTATGAAAAGCCTAAATTTCAGAAGTGACCTAGCCCAACAAAAAATTACAAAAACTTTTAAAACTTCTTTACAAATAAAAAGAGGGGCCGTGGAAAAAAAGACAAAGACAAAAGGCCTTCATCTGATAGCTATCTGACATTTATAAACAGAACTCTAATGTGACCAAACGCAACAACAGTCAACAGTGAATGCAATGTAACTCACAAATGATAACCACAGACTAATAGTCCTTAATCTTCTTTCAGAAGTCCCTGTAGTATAAGCCTAGTGAAGTTCCAGTTTTATTACTTTAGCCTTACTGCTGATAGCAAATTATTTCTTTAAAGAGATGAAGCTGAGAAGCTGACCAAAACAAAGTACAGATGTCAGAGAACTGAAAAAGGTGCTGGGCACTAAGGACTAGTGGCACCTGAGCACAGTAGGAAAACAGAACAAAACAAAAACAAGGTACAGAGCATAACCAAAATGCATGGATACAACAGACAAGAAGATCTAAAGTGTTTAACAACATAATGGAGCTGGCTGGAAGAAAGGTTTATAGCAGGAAAAGGATATTCTACACAGCAATATGGCTATTATACCTAATGCTACATAATACGGACAAAACCTTATCAGGATCCAATGAAGAGTTGCAGCAAATGGCCTATGAACCCCAATCTCTTGCAAAGGACTTCATCACTGAAGACAGTCAAGGAGAAACTGAAGGGAAGGAAGTAGCGTTTATACTTTGCAGGAGCTGGCACACAACAGTCAGTAGGGGGAGTTCATGATTTATGCTATTAAAGTTGCTGTCAAAGGTTAAAAAAATCACAAGCACTAGAGAAGTTTCATCTCTCCTGCACTAAGGAGATAAGACCCAAGAATAAGAATTCTGCACAGACAGTATTCCCAACAGAAGTGATATTCCAGTGAAGGAGACATTTATTTCAGAACAGGGCAAGGACCATTCAGCTAATCCAACAATTTGATTGCTGAGACATTCCTTAAAGGTGACCAGCAAAAGAAAACAATGGGCTTATACCTTTTCCCCTTTCTTTATGATATATAAGTGGGTGTGAAAAGTTTTGGTTTAGGGTTGTTTTTTAATTTATTTTTAATGTTGGAAATATAGGTCCTATTTAAGCTGGAAGACTATATAATGACTGGAAAACTAATGAAATGGTGATATTGGAAGAGCTAAACTAATGAAAGTTTAGCTACCAAGAGGGGACAGGATTTCTAGTCAGAAACTTCTAAGGTAAAACATGGGGGGAGGGGGGGGAGGAAGGGAGGGAAGACTTTAAAAAGATACCTAACTTAACAAAAGCCTTTCAGGCCTTCTTTATACATCATAAAGAAGCAAAAGAGGGCATAAACCCATTTTTTAAAAAATCCTTTGCAGATCACCTTTAATGCTTCTCAATTTTTTTTTAAATAAAATGAGGGTGGGCCACAGTCTTCAATGCTGTGGGCTGGATGCTAATTTTGGGGCAACTGCAGTTTCTAGAATCAGATCATCCGAAGAAGTGGGCTGTAATCCACGAAAGCTTATGCTCTAATAAATTTGTTAGTCTCTAAGATGCCACAAGTACTCCTGTTCTTTTTATCATCTATTTAGGTTTCAGATTTAGCCATTAAGACATTAATGGTGTTAAGTAGTAAAATTAAATACACATCAGCGAATACCTCACTCTTAGTGAAAACGCTGAGGAAAACATTTTTCTTGCACTAATATCTCAATGTCAACATCAATATTCATTGCTGCAAGTCAGAGACAGCAGCAGAGAATGTCGCTCTCCGGCTTATTGCAAAGTTTTGACTTGACGTTTCATTGCTGAGAATGGGCTTTTGCAAATGTATGTGCTTCCAAACATTGAACACAACTTCAACACAAAGTCTAATTTTAACAGTTTTCCCACAAAGTGCCTCGTGGTTATGATGCAGTGGAGAATAAGACATTCAACTCCATTTTGTCTCAGCAAACCTACTAATCCATCTTTACTGCTGGTCATTGCTTTGGCACTATCTGTGACTATGCACGAGCACACTTGGGAACTGCCATATTTTCTCACAGCAGAAGTACCTTGTAAATCTCCACCCCCTTTGTACTACACTTGAGTCAAATTAATTCCAGTATCTTCTTAAGCACAGAGAAATCCTCATCAATAGTTCAGATGAAAATTAATAGTGGGCTGAGGTCACTGGTATCAATGCTCTCATCTAGAGCTATGTAAGTACATTTTTCAGCAGCTGTCTTGAGTTTTGAGGACATATTAACAGCCTAAGGATAGCTCAGTGGTTTAAGCATTGGCCTGTTAAGCCCAGGGTTATGAGTTCAATCCTTGAGAGGGCCACTTAGGGCTCTGGGGCAAAATCAATATTTGGCCCTGCTAGTAAAGGCAGTTCTATGAGATAAGTATATCTCCATATTAACTCTATTATCATTCATGTAACTTACCCTTCTTGCTACAGTTTGGTGAGACAATGACACTCAAAATCCTTTTCCATTTTTCCATCCTCAAATGCATGAGCCATCTGGATTGCACACCCCCTTTTTTTTTTTTAAACTACATCACCATCCCTAAAAAGCTTTTTACATCTCACTAGCTCGAGACAGACCTCACAAGATGTAGTCAGACTTGCAGGTCGTGCAGTTGAAGATTTCATCAGTATGTGTCTCTGCTTTGAAGTTGTTGTTTTTCCAAGTCCTTAACATGAGTGATACATGACTCTTCAGTGTACCTCCCATATTTGGTCTTGTGTAGCATGCTGTGATGTTGGGTGATATACTCCTTCCACACAACTATCACTACCAACTACACAAGGCACTGTGGTTGTCCATTACTTTCAATGAACAAGTCATCTTGTTTGAATCCACTTAGTGTCAAATGCTCTATTCTCCACATCGACTTTTCTTTTCCTAATGCAGCAATTGCATTTACTTGTTCCCTTGCACTTGGATTACTGTTGCACTACTTTTTAATGTGTTATGTTTAAAATTCATGGACCACACACCACAACAAACACAACAGGCAGATATGCTTTGGTTGCTGACCAAAGAGAAACGGTCCTTTGTCTTTGCTACATCCCAGAAAAATCACATCAAGGCAGGGTGCCACCAGAGATCTTTCAAATAGTTCGCACACCCCTCCCACTCCTGACTCAAAATGTGTGTGCTGGTGTTCTATGGCTGTGGGCACCTGAATCTAGCCATAGCTCAGAGAGGAGCAAAAACTCCTCATAGCCTGTGAGCCTTGTACCAGCCCTTGGCAGAGAAGGCCCTGTCTGTCCTTTCAAGGTTACTTACACACACACACACACACACACACACACACACACACACACACTCACTCCTATTCTCTCTCCCATTTCACCTCACACATGACCTCTCAGACTGGACAAACTTGTGCTCAATGAGAGAGCTGGGAATTACTCAGGACAGATAAGGATTAGTCTGGTTATGTAGTTCATTCAGCTGTTTCATTTGTGTCCATTGGGAAGGAAGAAACTCAAGAATATGGCAGCTGCATTAGAGAGAGAAATCAAGCAGTCCACCACTGAGTGCTGTCAGATACACAGGACACGGGGCTTTAAGTATGGGGACTGGAGGGAGAGCAGAGTGCAGGGCTGGTTAGGGTTGTTCCTGATAATAAAGAATACTCCACCCCACACTGATTGCAAGAGATGGCACTGATCTTCAATCGGCACATTCCCTCTCTTTCAGTGACACTCTTGCACGTGCCCGAGACCCACTCTACAAAATGGCATCCTCCATGCATCATGACCTCACACTTATGTGGCATACAAGGTCGTGATGCATGGAGGACACCATTTTGTAGAGCAGGTTTCAGGCACATGCAGCATTTCACTGCAATGCTCTAGATCTGCCACACATTCTAGGCAGCTGCTGCTGGACACATTTGGGGGCTAGACTGAATAATCCCACAAGGCTGAATCCAGCTCATGGGTTGCCATCTGGACCACCCATATAAGTGACTACAGCACTTTTGAAAATGTTACTCTAAGTGGCTTGGGAGCCTAAGTCTCATTGTCTAATATGACAGATACTTTAGGAGCTTCAGTTCCAACAACTCCTAAGGGTGAGATATGAAAAGGCATTTAGGCAGCTAAAGATGCAGATCAGAACCTAGAGGAACTTTCAAAAGCACATGGGTGCTTAACTCCCATTGAAATCAGTGGATGCTATGCACCTACATGCTTCTGAAATCAGTGGGTGTTTGGACCCTAGTCACTTTTGAAAAATCTCATCAGGCAACAATCTGCATTTTTAGGCATCTAAATACCCTTAACATTTTGGCCCTAAGTTCCATTTTGAAATGAGACAGTCACTCAGATACTTCTGAAAATTTTTACCCTAAAACCATCAATACCACCAGCTCAGAATATGGAAAGGAAAATATGCATTTTATGGAGAGGATTCAGAGCCAAGGCCTCAATCCTGCAAAAACAAATGGACAGGCTTAACTTAATGCACAGGATTAATTGCACTGAAGTGAAGCCCATGCATAACTCTTTGCAAAACCAGAGCCACTGACCTCAGACATTTTATACGTATGTGAAGATTCTATAATGAATCACTATCTTTTGATGGCACCTTTCCTATCTTTGATGTTAGCTTCTGCTATGCGTCCCATAAATACAAAAACTCTTGATTTATTGAAACAAACTGTATTGTGTTCTGCTCTAGCTATCAATAAAATGCCAGCTTTGGAAAGAGGAAGAGTCACCACATGCCTCAATTTCCCTCCTTTACATCACAAAGGCACCATCTGATTATGACAAACTAAATTGTTTTGTAATTAAAACCAACAGGAAAAGGCAGACAAACTATAATTCAAGAAATTATCTAGAAACAAAACCACAGATTTTCATTATGACATTTCATTTGCATTATTCTGCACCCTTACCTATAGAAACAATGTAACATTTTATCTAAAGCATACAAATATTTTTAAAAGACATGTTTGTAAAGTTAAATGTACAGTGTCAGGCACAAACCTGCAACTTTTCATCCACATCATCATCACTTTCATCCAGATCTTCATGGAGTAACCGCCATTCATATTCTACATGAACATGAGAATTAAATCTTCCAGATAATGCTTGAGTAAGCTAAGGAAACACAGTAGTCTGTTAGTGACAATGCCATATGCAGTAGTTATGAACAGTTAAAATATAACTTCCTTGAACAGATGTAAAAATCAGTATTTTTTTTTCTTTTAAAGTACAAAGATTATGTCTTTTAAAACAAAGTTTAGTGCTTCTGAAAGTTATTGGACAGGCAAGCTTGAAGACTGAAATCTGGTTATCCACAGAGCAAATAAACCAGATACAGCTTGGCCTTGCACTACCCAACAATGCTCCTTAATCATGTTATGGAGTGAGAGGGTAACTCAGGCCTTATTTGCTTCAATTATTGGCTTCTCTGTTGAGACTGCCAAACAAAGAAGTTAACTATTATGGCAGTTTTTGATATGTGGACACCCATCAAAGAGGTACTGGACTGATTTCATCAATTCATTTCTTATAGGAGACTGAACAGATGCTGAAGGTATTTGTGTGCTGCAAATTCTCACTGAATACCCACTATGAACTATTAAATGTTCAGAAATAATTCTATTTATAAAAACAAAATCATATTGGAAGATGCAAAACTTACCAACTCTTCACAGTGTGTATGTTTTAAACGTTTAGCTATATCAAGCGGCGTCTCTCCAGCTTCATTGGCTACAATTCAGTGAGAAGAGAAAGTCACACTGCTATGTGTAATAGGTGACGTGAGCACATTATTAAACATGAGGTAAACCTAAACTTATGTAATCACAGAATCATAGAAATGTAGGGCTGGAAGGGACCTCGAGGCAGGACCAAGTATACCTAGAATATCTCTGGCAGATGTCTGTCTAACCTAGTCTTTAAAACCTCCAATGATGGGGACTCCACAACCTCCCTGGAAGCCTATTCCAGTACTGTATTTAACCATCTTTATAATAAGAAAGATTTTCCTAGTATCTAACCTAAATCTTCCTTGATGCACATTAAGACCATTACGGCTTGTCCTACCTTCAATGAGACAGACAGCAATTGATCTCTGTCGTCTTTATAATTGCACTTAACATATTTGAAGAGTATCAGGTCTCCCTCTCAGTCTTCTTTCCTCAAAGCTAACCATTTCCCAGTGTTTTTGGCCTTTCCTCATAGGTCAGATTTTCTAAACCTTTTATTGCTCTCCTCTGAACTCGCTCCAGTTTGTCCACATCTTTCTTAAAGTGTGGCACCCAGAACTGGACACAGTACTCCATCTGAGGCCTCACCAGTGCCAAGCAGAGTAGGAAAATAAGTTCCTATATCTTACGTATGATACTCCTGTTAATTGATCCCAGAATGATATTAGATTTTTTTCCACAAGAAATGAACCGAACTAAGTTCAATAAATGAGCCAAACTAAGTTATTCTAAAACTGATCTTCTTCCCTCATGTTAAGTTCCCCACAGCAGCATCTAGCTGGCTGCTGCTCATTGTGATAACTTAATATAAGAAGCACACTAAGTTATTACTGCTCCCAGAAAACCCCACTATGTAGCCTGCTTACAGGCCAGTTAAACAGAGGGATTTTTAGCTATATGGTGTGGTTTCAAAAATTGTTTAAAAACACTAGTTTATCCCCCTTTGTTTCAGGGAGGATACATTTTTTTTTAAATTAAAAATTGGATTTTTAAATTCTGGTATTTAAATTATAATAAATTTAATGTAAACTTGTTTAAAATGAAATCTGCATTTAATACAAAATATGTTAAGGCCTAAATTTATTATAATTTAGTTATAAATGTGAAACATGGTTTGATACAAGAAGCTTATGTATACAAAACACTTAAGTTTGTTTTAATACAAATACATTTTATATGCTTTTTTTGTGTGTTTAATTAAATTCCAGTTACCATCCTAATGCAGTTTGACTCAAATCATGAGCAAAAAGTTAATCATCTAGTAAATAAGCATTTTTCTAACATACTAAAAAAGTACAGTTAATAAGAATCTGAAATATTAAGCTATTATGACACAGAGGCCCAGTGATGGTTCACTACTCTGTGTCAGCAGCTCTTGTCAGGCCTGACATACTCACTACACTTAACACACTGTTATAATCTGTATCTAAAAGGCGGCATGTACTACACCATTGGAAAACTAATAACTCACATTCTTGCATGATGTATATATGGGGGGGGTTCAAAGAGTTATGGATATGTGCTAGAATTATGTTCTTAAAATGTGTTTGACAATCAGTGCATAAGCCCAGTCTGCCCTAGAGAATGGAATGTGTATTTGCTTGGCTGGCCAGCCTGGTCATCAGGCAGAGAAAAGGAAGGTGCATTTACATAAAAGGTAAACAAAACTATCAAGCTAAACCAGCGAGGGTTATCCTGAGACTGAACTCAACAGACAGAGAATTAACATGGCTCCTGCACCTCAGAAAGACACAGGAGACCAAATCCCCAGGAGGCCTTCCTGACTTGTAGGACAAACAAAATTCCTTTAGGAATATAAGGGACAGAGAGAGACTCCACCTTTATCCTACATCTAAGACAACAAAGGAACCAAACATTTTGTGCTCTGTGTTGAGGCCTGGCCATTGGGTCTGGTCAGGCATGCCAGACAAAGAATGGTGAGAAAACTACACTGGGCAAAGTCTATATCATGTTAAGTTAGGTTTTAGCCATTAGAAAATGTATTTTTATTTTTGTTCGTTTGTAATCTGTTCAATCCTTTCTATCCGGTATCACTTAACCTATTGTCCTTCTATTAATACACTTGTTTTATTTTTGCTATAATCCAATTCAGTGATGTGGTTGAATTGAAAGGTTGTTGAAATTAAAGTAATATGCTGTACTTTTGTCTCTTTAAAGGAGCAACAAATCTTATTACTTCCCTCAGTGTTCCAGGAGAGGGCTGGACACTTCATGGCAGACGGTTTTGGGGAAATTTGGGACTGGTGGTGCGTTGTGGTCACCCTGCAATTATTACCAAGGCTGGTGGAGACCAGGGTGGAGCTGCTGTGTTTTAGAAAGGCTGCTGGGATTAGACCACTGAACCAAGGCTGCTAAGGACACAGACACTCAGGGAACTACATGCTTGTCAGCTGGATGCTGGTGTCTGGGCTGTGAGCCACAGCAGAGCATTTCAGGCACCCAGGGTTACAGGGCAGGTGGCAGCACAACCTCTCGCTGGTCTGGGTTGAACCTCAAAGTGTTATAGATACACAATTGCTTAAATAAATATATATAGTTATAGTGTACCATCCTAAGTAGCAAAAAGTGTACCAAAATTAGAGTAAAGGCTCTATTTAGTTGCAAAACATGTTTTAACGGCTATATCAACCAGTGAGAATGCATCTTATTTTAGATAATGGAAACAGAAATGGAAAAGTTGATTAAAATCAATGATCTAACTCAAGACTTTCCACTTGATGATTTAAATGACTAATTTTAATCAATCCACCCTGCTTTGTTTAAACTTGAATTTTAAAAAAAATCAGTATTGTAATCATTTCTAAAAGAATTGAGATATTATACAGTGGAACATGTCACACAATAGAAGGGGAAAATGCAAACGCATTGCTAATCTTCATTTATCATTGCTACACTTTTCTCAGAGACCATTTGCAAGAGTAGCAAATATTGAAACGGAGTACACATTATCCTTTTACCTATTTCAATAGAAGCCTTCCCTCTCAGCAGCAGTTTGAGGCACTCAACATTGTCAGTCAAACAGCAGTAATGCAAAGCTGTGCTACCCTTATATGTTTGCTTGTCAAGGTTGCCACTGTTGGGGGAAAAAGTTGGTTCAAATTAATTTCCTAGCCACATGCTAATAAAGTTCTCTTCCCACAAACACTTGGACAACTAGATTTTCAAAAGACAGAATTAAAGTTTATGAATCAAATTCGCCCCCACTGTAACTCTACATGAAGTACTATTTCATATAGCTCAAATAGTTGCATTTTAATAATTAATTATACACTTACCTATTCTGCACTAAAAAGTCAACTATGTGAAGTGAAGTTCGATCAACTGATCTAACTGCAAGGTGAAGTGCTGTTTCGTCTTGTTCCTAAATTAAAAAAAAAAAAGTGTTTCTTTTGACTATCAGCTAACAAGAATCTTTAGGGAAAACGTCTCACATTTTACATTGCACAAATTTTACACTGTAACAGTGCAACTACTGAATATTGATTTCTGCCTGCCTCATAAAAAAATAAAAATAAAAATAAAAAAAAAATCACATTTTCCCTACAAATCTGAATGTAATACTCTTCTCCAGACCTTTCGAGAAGAAAATATTGGGCTCGATTCTCCTTCCACACCAGTTTTACACTGATGTAACTTCATAAGCATCAACAGAATTACTCTTGGTTTATG
Organism: Malaclemys terrapin pileata; assembly: GCF_027887155.1. Classification (NCBI taxonomy): domain Eukaryota; kingdom Metazoa; phylum Chordata; order Testudines; family Emydidae; genus Malaclemys; species Malaclemys terrapin. Next base: position 177,169,704 of record NC_071507.1, on the reverse strand, counting down.
CTGGGATCAGTGAGTTGGAAATCTGGACTACTGTCTCCAATTCCTGGTCTTGCTTAAGAGTGCTCTTTTCTCCAGCAAACTTTACAAGCACTTCATAGTACTGAGAATCTTTTTTCTTACATGTCTGGCTGATGCGTCTTGCTCACATGCTCAGTGTTCAACTGCCTGCCAAATTTGGGGCCAGGAAGGAATTTTCCCAAAGGTCACATTGGCAAGGACCTTGGTAGTTTTTTTTCCTTCCTAGGCAGCCTGGATCATTTGCTAGGATCATCTGGGCACAACCCACCAAATCAATTCTCTGCCATTGCAAGAACCTTGGGCATTAGTGGCATCTTGGTCTCTCCTGTTCTCTGGCCGTGGCACATAACAGTTTAGTCACCTGAAGACTGAAATGCTTTAGTCCAACTAAACTTACTGAGCTTAATAAAAAGAGTTATTGGAGTGAAATTTAATGCCCTGTAATATACAGAGGGTCAGACTAGATGATCTAATGGTACATTCTGACATTCCAATTAAATCTATTCAAAGAATCTAAAATCAAATGAAAATGGCAAAAGACAGCATTTACCACTTCTGGCCTTCATACCCCTGTGTATGCATTTCTTTTAACTCTATAACCAGGCTTAGTTACACTACACCAAGCTGCCAACTCCATAAAACCTATGTAACCCCTTTGGGGTTTAGAGAGCATGGCCCTTTAAATATTTTTCCTAAGGGGGAGGGGGAGAGTAAGAAAAAAGGAGGGAAACTCCAGGGGGCAGCGCTGGAGCTCCAGGGAGAGGCAGCCTGCAGGCCCTGGAAAAGTGAAGCAGCAGAGAACCTGCCTGAAGCCTGGGAAGGACAGGGCCGATCAGGGACAGCCCAGGACAGGAGCCAGGAGGAGCACTGTGCCAGGGAGGAATTGCCCGAGACGGACAGGCCAGAGCTGGACCCAGTATCACTGCTGCCCAGAGCTGCATGGGGCTGTGAGTACTGGGGCTTGTGACTCTGCATTGGGAACAAGGAGGGAGGCTGTAGCTAGTTAAGTGGGGAGGTGGTCGCTATGGGTGGCTTTGCAGAGAGCGGCAGAAGAGGGCACCGGAGGGGTTTGTTTGGGGAAGTTCACTGGCGCCGAAGACGACCAGGAGCACCCAAGACTCACCACTGGACTGGAACTTTGCTCAGGACTCCTGAACTCTGTGTGCAGACACATTGTTCAGTGTCTGCCCTTTCAGACTGTGGTACCACAAGGCCTGTGGGGCCTGGGCTTGGATGCAGCCCTGTCTTACTGCTCCCCCTATATTTCCCCTTGTTGTTTTTCTCCTCTCATCCCTCTGTAAATAAATATTTCCCTTGTTATATCCACTGTACTTTTCCTGTGGGTTTGTGTTCACTCTGGGGGGTTTGGAACAGGTGCCCCTGGGGTGGAAGGGATTTCTCCTGCTGCATTCCTGAGCACGCTTTCTCTTGACCAGAGCCACCTTGCAGAGCAGACCCCATCTTGGCCACATGAGCGCTAAAGTTACACCTAAAAGAGTTAATGTATATACAGAAATGCAGACCTGATTTGGGAAAATCCAGCTGTAGTTTTAAAAGCTATGGCCCCAGTTCATCCACCCCCTCTTCAGCAAGGCACTTAAAAGTCTCATTGAAGATACTGGGACTTAAGCATGTGCATAAATGCTTTGCTGAATTGAGTCCTAAAGGGTGAATTAATTCTAGATATGGGCTTTTACAAAGGGGGATGCTTGCAGCGGTCGATATGCAGAAAGGCTGTCCAGCTGACTGTTCAGATTTAAAACTAAACTAAAACAAAACTAAAAACACAAACAAACTAAAGTTCCTCACAGCTACATAAAACACTTGGAGAATTCTTTCTAGTAACAATAAAGGAATCTATTTTTGAGCCTGAAATCTAGTTATCCCTTTCTTCTTATCAAACTGGAAAGCTCTGATTTATATATAAACATATAAACAGAATTACAAATGTGTTTTGAGAAAGTTTGAAGTTATCAAGCCCCAAAATGAGGGTTTTTTTTTTTTTTTTGATGTTCCAGTTCTTCGATGTGGCTTTTCAGTCAATTAATGTTGCTTTCAGTAGCAACAGGCTACTTTCTGAACAGTCCAATGATCAGATCTCTTCCTAAGCAGATTACAAGAACAACAAATGTGGAAGACCAAACAAACCCAGAAAAATTGATTTTCAATTCTAATAATGAATGAAACTCTACTAGCATGTCAATCAGATGAATCCAAATGTTAAAATTTTGAATATTCTTACACATGCGATGTTGAAAGATATTCTTGTGTAGAAACTCTTTCTCCCCCCCCACCTCCCAAAAGACAAATAAAACTGGTTTAAACAAAACAGACTTGAGTTGTTTTTAAATAGTGCATTTTAAATCATGAAAATAAATTAGAGTGATTTTAATTTTGGGGTTAAATTAAATTTACTCTATTCTTTTGCGATTACAAAACATCTTACAATAACAAGGACTTGTGTGAGTTACTCAAAAATTATTAGTTGTCACTTTCGTGAATAAAAACATGCTGCATCTCTTATTAAAATACTGGATAGGAAAATATGCCACTCTTACATGTCCATTGGCTAGTGGAATTTTTTCAGTCAGATCCACACCATCAGCATATACTTGAACCAATCCAAAAATGTCTCTTGCTTTGACGGCTTCACAGAGGCTATGCAGTTTAGTTGCATTGTCAACATGTTTCTTCCTTGCATATTTTCTCTCAATATACTTGGCAGTAATATAATCTTTTCTTGCATTCCTGAAATTGAATATAATTTACTTTTAAAACTTTTAACAGTATCTCTACAGACACACATACATAAACAGGCAAAAATATTTTAAATAATCTCTAATCTGGGGAAGGGTTGTTTCACATTCATTGTGATACTGCCCTACTCTCACAATCGTAAGTATGACATGCAGTTTGTTTTATTCGTCAGTGTAAAATACAACTACAGTAGAACCTCAAAGATATGAACACCAGACTGACCGGTCAACCGGACACCATGTGAAACCGAAAGTAACCAGTCAAGTAGCAGCAAACCCTCTCCCCCCACAGACACAAACAAATATTGTACTGTGCCTGTATTGCATTTTAAAGGTAGGCACATCTGGGCTGCCTGTCCCCACCCCACCCCCACGCACATGGCAGCCCCTTACAGCTAGCTAGGGGGTGAAGACACTGGGGCTGCCAGCCCAAGGCAGCCGGAGCCAGCAGAGCAGGAAACCGGGAGGGGGATGTGTTTTTACCCCCGGGAGGGGGACACACTATTTTCATTCACACACACACACACACACACACACACCCCGCCTGGAGGGGGACAAGCTTGCAAACTCATGCCAGCGCTGAGTAGGACACTCAGCTGCTGCTGGAGCCTGAACTGAACTTTGTTCAGAGTTATGAAAATTTCAGAGTTATCGACAACCTCCATTCCCGAGGTGTCCGTAACTCTGAGGTTCTACTGTATTAAAGTTATGATGAACTGAACATCCAATATCCTCAGTGATATAGAAAAACACTGAGACACTTGGCAACAATTTTGTCTCTTCTAAAACCCTGATGTGAAATTGCACTCATAATTATACCAGATTTATGCTTGAGAGTCACCTCAAAGCTTCATATTTTGGTTTGCTGACACTAACCCTACGTAACATGCACTGAGCTAGCTTGTTGTTTATACTAGTTGCTTGTGCAGGGGTACAAGAAACCTTCCTTACACCCCTGCAAATACTACCCAGACCCTGGATCCAGATTCATAACAGTAAGCAGGTTCTGTATGCCCACTACTTCCCATAACCAGAACATATAGGCAGGGAATGGGTGGAGCCTTGGAGCTGTTGGTATGCATGCTGACCAATATTGTTGCACTAGTTACTTGTACTTCCCTATCTGTCACTTCTTGTCTTAAACTTAGATTGTAAGCTCCTTTAGGCAGGGACCATCTTTTTGTTCTATGTTTGTACGGAGCTTAGCACAACAGAGTCGGGTCATACTTAGGGCTCCTAGGTGTTACAATAATACAAATAATCATAATAACTAATAGAACACATGAGTTAGAGCATGTTGTTGCTGCTATATGCCCAAATTACTACCCCCTCTCCCCACCAGAGAAAGGGGGGAGAAGGGAGTGAATTGTATCTGTGACACAGGGCCAGAAGTGTTACATAGCTAGCTGGCTAACTGACCCAGATTCAACCTTTAGAGACATATTAAAGGATATGTAAATGGTAATTAGAGCCATTTCATGTTAGAGACTAAAGCGTTGAAGTGCAAACCTGTATTGTTAGAGAATTAGAGGTAAAACTAATTGTATGTGTTTTCATATATATACTGTTAGATGTTAACCATGTAAACAGATAGTTCCTTTCTATTAAGTCAGAGATAAAAAGGGAATATTAACACGTAGATGAAACTTGGGTGTAATAATGTCATTGTCTATATTTCTCTCTGAAGTTTGTAGTAACCTGTCTATAAATTGCTTAATGGATAATTACCTTATGCTGATGAATGCAACTAGTTACCTGTGTATACATAGGAAATAAATTCTACCTCAAAGACACTATTCTTCACCCAAGGAACTCTTGCTGTCAAGAGACTATCATAGCTTGCCAGAAAACTATAAAAAACTCTTGGGACCTGATCCTTTCATCTCAGATCTGCTTAAGCTTTATCAGGGGAAGTTTGAGCCGAAAGACTGAGGTCTCCAGTTCCATTCTGAATCAAACTGATAGTCCATAGGTTCAGTCCAATGTCCACTAATTCTGAAAGAACTCTTTGCAATTCTAAAGCTCACCATCTCTACTATGAAAGTGACCTAAGAACTGCATTCATGTCTGTATGCAAAATGATCTTTTAATCAATACTCACTCTCTCATTTTTTAATAAATTTTAGTTTAGTTGATAAGAATTGGGTAAGATCTGAAATATTCATTAACCTGGAGGGTAATGTGTCTGATCCTTTGGGACTGATAGAACTATTTGTATAATGAACAAGATTTCAGTAACCCTCATCATATTTGACTTGGCTGTTTGAGAGGAAGCCCCAGGCTGGGTTGCTTTAAGGGAACTGCAACAGAGGGTCCTGTGGCACCTTTAAGACTAACAGAAGTATTGGGAGCATAAGCTTTCGTGGGTAAGAACCTCACTTCTTCAGATGCAAGTGAGGTTCTTACCCACGAAAGCTTATGCTCCCAATACTTCTGTTAGTCTTAAAGGTGCCACAGGACCCTCTGTTGCTTTTTACAGATTCAGACTAACACGGCTACCCCTCTGATACTTTAAGGGAACTGTGTTTTTGGCTTCCGGGTAACTAGTAAGGTATTGTGGAAGCGGTTTTGTTGCTGGCTTGGTGAATCTAAGTATTAGAAATAACAAACAGTTTTGGTGATTGTCTGCCCCATTCTTTGCATTTCAGCGTAACTGAGCAATCTCAGCGTGACCCACCTGGGACCCGGGGCACATTGAGTGAATTGTATCTCTCAGAGGTACAATTCCTTACCTGTTGTGGTCTTGAGGTGGTGCAGATATATACTACCCTATACACGGAGAGCTTGTGGCAAAGCCACAATTTAGGCCGTAAATAGTATACTAATGGGTGTATCAAAAATTGATAGATTAGACAATTCAGAGTAGATATACAGGATGGAGTCACTGAAAATGAAGGTAATTATTCTTTCAACATTTGGAAACTGTCTACTCTTTCTTTTTCTTCTACTTTAAGTTAGTCTATGAATATATTGTATAATTTAATATCTAAATGAAGAGGTCAGTATTACAACATTACCAGCTCCTAAGAAGACATCTAAAGAACAGGGAATGTGATATTCAAATACTTAGTCAAATACAATTGAAAACTGCACCAAATTTAAACACTTCTATGCTTCTACTCTATTGTTCTACATTATTAAGTTTGAAGTTAATTTTTTTTTTAAATCTGCTGTTACCAATTATTTAATATATGATCTGTTACAGATTACTGAAAGAGCAATGGCAATCAGAGCAAGTATGCTTTGTTCAAAGCTTGTTCTCCTGGTTTTAATTTTTTTGTTATCTATCAGGCTGTCAAAGGAGCAGGAAGCTTGTATGCTTCAAAAATCTTCTCTTGTCCTTCTTAGACTTTCATTTTGTTTAACCTTTCCCCTTTCTTTCACAGTGCTTAGCCTCTCAGATTTATTTGAGAGTTACTCACAATGTTATTTTTAGTACAACTGTTGAATGCACATTCTTAACTGTTGGTGGATAACAATTTCAATTAGAATTCAGATGTAAAGTCAGATTCATATGAAGTGTTTTATTAGAAGTTGCTTTTAATTCAACAAATCATTTTATTTGGGCCACCCGCCTAAAAAGATTATCTGGTATTTTTGCACACTTATTTTGTACATATCCCAGGAGATTTAGTTGGGCAGATGAGCTGTATTACACAGATTCATTTCCTATCCTTTAAACAGATGACAGGGCAAATGCTTTTCATAGATATGAATCACTAATATGAAAAAACAGTTTTGTTTTTGGATTTGTTTTCTGTTAAATTGTACCTTCCTTACAGCACCAAACTAAAAAAAATGGTGGGCAACAGAGAAGAGCCAGATGGCTAGCGCTCCCTGATGATATACTACTGAGCCAGGGCAGCTTCTGACTCTCCGGGAGCTCACTTCACCTTGGGACAATTTTTTTTCTATCTCAGTTAATGCAGTAAGGAAAGAGAGGGGGTGAAGCTGGGGCTTTCAGACCCTGATTCTGCGAGGTACTGAGCCCTTCAGTTAAAGTCATTAGGTACTGAAAGTGCTCAGTGACTCTCAGCAGGCTGTTCTTCATTTTAGTGTCTTTGTATTTAACAGCGTAGGAGATAACATGGGCTTCAATCCTTGGTCTCCTACTATATCCGTGCCTTGGGGACTTCAACATCCCCATCAGTCAGTGTGAGTTTGTCCCATAACTCGTAAGGTATAGTGGAGGGACTTAGTAACATATAACCTTCACTATTGGAGAATCAGAGGTAGGGGGAAATGAGGTGAACATATACTTTACTGATCATTAAGGCACCAGAAAAAGGTTTACATTTGTGGTGAAAATCAAACCAATAGTCACCCAACATGGAGTGCAAAAACACGTTAAGCAGCACAAAAGACATTCCTGATGCCAATTTAAATACTTTCTGTTTTCAACAAGTAATGGATCTATACTTACATATCGCTGCTTGGATTAGGTTTGACTGTCTCATCAGTTGGCAGACAAAATTCCATAATCTCATTAAAACCAGCATTCCCAATATTCTTGGCAAGCTGTTAAAAATAAATACCTACGTTTCAAACAGATATGTTCAGTAACCATAGTAGCCATAAGCACTGTGTAGTCAGAGAACAAGATAAATGGAAATCAGGATTTGTGGGTTTTAGTCCTAGTTCTGTGACTGGCTGTGTGACCTTGAACAAGTTATTTGGGTCTCAGTTTACCCATCTCTAAAACTGAGACAATACCTTCCTTTCCCTCAAGAGCTGTCTTCACGATTAAGTACCTGATCCAAAGCCCACTGAAGTTAACTTCAATGGATTTTCTTGAAGTTTGAAAAACACTTTGAAATTCTCTGCTGAAAAATGCAACGTAAAGTAAGAGATAAACAGTGGAGAAGTACTTGAATTCCTCACATGAAAGGCACTATTTAAGTGCCATATAGTTGTATTCTTTTTTAAAAGGAACTTACTGTAAAGACAGCCCTGTTAAGCACCAAAAACAATCACTCTTTTATTAATACAAATTCTAATACCAGACAAACAGTTTCTTCAGTAATACAATGTTTTCCAGTGAACTTTAATTTGAGAAAGGAACATTTCTTGCTTGTATTTTTCCAGAGGTAACTTCAAAGCCTGAAAGAATATAATTCAAATGACAAAAATATACAAGGAGTGGAACTCGCTCACTATTTTCCTCAGATTTTATAAATTAATAAAAACATTTACCAAAAGTTCAGATGTTCCCAGCACATCTAATGTGAGTGACTGCATCCTGGAGTAGTGAACACCAAGTTCTCTATGGATTCCTGAACATTCAATACAAGTTAGAATTCCCAGATTTGTTGAAAGCCAGGTAGGATCTGAAGCAAAGAAAAAAAAAAAAAGCACAGAACTAAAGTTTGGTTAGGTAATGATTGCACTGTAAAGATTAATATTATGGAAATGAAGTCAAAATGTGAGCTTTAGATGTTAAATTCCTTAGGAAGGGGTCTATGTCTATCTCTATGGCCGCTTAATGGAATGGCTCTTATGTATGCAGTTACTCATGTGCCTCAGTCTTTGCAGGATTGGGGGCTGTATTTGTACAGTAGCTAACATTATGGGAAAAAACTCCAGATTAGGGCCTGAGGTTGCTACTGTAATATAAATAATAATAATACCTAGTTGCCCATTTTTGTTTTCTGAGTATATATTTTAGTCTAAGGGCAACAGCAGTAACATGAAAATACATACTTCACCATGACACAAAGGATCCTCAAGAAAACATTTCAGAGACATTAAGGAGTTTCTCTCTACCTACTACTCATCATCTCTACACAACATTCTCCCTTTCTTCTATTTCCTACCCTTCAAATGAAAATCATCCATTTTTAAGATCTAAACAGTTCTGTAACCCTTTTTTAACAATGTTTGATCCCAGCTCCATTGAACTAGTCCTTTCAGAGGCAGTAGGACTGACTCTTCTCATACCAGTTTGTAGCGGGGCGGTCATCCCGCTCCAGTTAGAAAGGGGTTAAAGGCAGGCAAGGGAGGCTGGTTGGGTAAACAGCCCCAGGTGTGGCCACACCCAATTGGGGTCCAGCTGACCCTGATAAAAGGGCAGGATGAGGGAGTGAGAGACTCTTGCTCCAGCTAAGGAGCAGAGAGGACCAGGCTGCCTGGGAGAGTAAGCAGGGTATCTGAGGCAGAGTAGGGCTGGGGAGCTCTGGCCTGGTAAGTCCCCAGGCTGAGGCCTTGCTAAAGGCCAGGGGAGGTACTAGGGCTGCAGAGAGGCAGCTGGGGCTAGAAAGGCAGCAGGTCCAAACCCCCTTGCCGATGATGAGTAGCCACTTCAGACTGCAGTTTGCCCCTGAGGGAAGGGGCTAGATAAGGACTGGCAGTGGGTCACTGAGGTGAGGTGGGTTTAGGGGATTGGGGTTTCCTGGTGAGGGGAGACCCAGAGTGTGGGGGCACTGCTGCGGGGCAGCACCCCAAGGTAAGGATCACCAGGGTCTGGGAGGGACAGAGGGCCTGAAGTGCTAAGTGGTGGAGATCAGGAGAAAGCAGGCACCAGTAGGAAGACACCGGCCAGCAGGAGGAGCTCCAAGGCTGGAACTGAGCTAATTCCCGGACGACCAGCAGGAGGTGCCGCGGCAGTGAGTGACCGTCATGCTACACAGCTATACACCAAAACTAATTAATTAATTGAGTTACTACCGATTCAGAGCAGTGAAACAAAGAGAAAAACAAGATCTAGTGTTTTCAGCTAAAGTGACAGTCACTAAAGGAAGTAGTGCTTCTGAGCTATGTCATATAGAAGAAAGTGGGAACAGCAGGAATTAAAAACTGTTTAAAAAGGATTACAACAGAATTTCACTAATCAACAATACCAACCAAGAGGGAAAATTACAGACTGCAAAGCACAGTCAAGCAGGTGCACTGTTACAGTCTCAGAATCATCCTCTGGCCAGTTCTCAAAGTCAAGTGGAACAATTAAAAAATAAATATTAACAAAAATTATTAACAGAATGTTTGTAATAGCCTAGTGTGACTTCCAGTTTTACTGAATTTACAGTAAAATTTAAATTATATAATGGAGGGCTCAATGATAATATATGATATTGTAATTACTGCATCAAAAGTAACGTAAGCCTGGCTAATTATCAGAATCTGTAGGAGAAAGGCAAAGAGCTTACTGATACTTTTTTTTGAACTGACAATAGGATATACCAAATCCATCTTAATGAACTTCTGCAATTACACTGTTAGCATATTCTGCTAGATGGGTAATTGAATTTAAGAGAAAAAGGAATAATATCAATCAGCAGCTTAAACACTCTTCATAGAAATATAATTTTACCAATTAGAAATGCACTGAAAGAATACTTTAAATTAGTCACCTTGTGCTCCACAGTCACAACACACATCATTTCCTGTCATCCTCTGAATCTCAGATATAATTTCTTTTGTCAGTTCTTGGACAATATTATTTTCTCCTGTGTTATCATCACCTTTGAATGCATTATTTAAAGCTTCTTCTTTGCTGTTCTGTAGCACCGATGTCCATCTAAAAACAATAGCAATATTTTGCTGTTCAAAATGTTAGAGGCGTCTAAAGTTTAATGAAACGTAACAGTTGAATAGCAACACCAGAAACAAAAGTAGTGAAGTAACTCACATTTGACACTCTTGTTCATCTTCTGCTTGAAAGTGATAGGTTCTGTCATCTGCATAACAATATATATTGACCCATTATTGAATACTGAATATAGAGATATGGTCTCAGAAATTCTATAATTTGCTTATAATTGACTATTGACCTCTCTTTTCTCACCATTGGAAAGGCGGTAATTGGGGGGGGGGGGGGGAAATCACATTTAGGTGACATTCACCGCTGTGTGGAGGTCTTAAGTGGTTCAACAGACCTTCTGGATAGGGGTGAATTTTACTGATATCATGTATATTATACATTTACGTCTTTGTTTAGAAGCCATCCTCATTGCACCTTCATATTGCAGTTTTTAAAATAGCAGCTGTCTTCCTTTAGAAACTGACTTCATTATTTAGAAGTTGTGCCTTTACCATACAAGCCACAGGATAAAATAACAACTTTTTCAAAGATATATACAGTACGCGTCCTCAGTGAAGACAAGTCCATGGGGAGCAAATTAAAAAATAAATAAATAAATAAATTTTTTTTTTTTTTTTTTAAGTCATCTGAGCACATAAAAAGGATGTGAAAATTTTGTAAGTGAGTTCTCCTGCCTTGGTAACTCAAAAATGGCCTAATGGACTTTTATTAAAGTTTTCAGGCACACACACAAAAAAGTTCATCTCTGCGCTAAGAGCAGATATTAGGAATTTCAACCAAATGGCAAATATTTTTAAAAAATCGGATACGAAGGACTTCCCTCTGCTTCGGTAACTATAACATCGTTACCATTGACTAAGTCTTCAGAAAAGAAATAAAAGTTTTACAGAGTTGAGTAATATAGAATTAATGCAAACAAAAAAAAACAGCTAAAGAAGAATTATGTAAGTAAAGCAAGAAACAGAAAAAAAGGGTTTTATCTGTCATTTACATGAGTTGCAAAGTCATCAAGGCAGAGAGATAAGGAAAAAGCTGTCCAGCTGAGAGAAACTGTAGAGAAGGCTCTCATGCCAAGAATGGTGAGATTGTGTGAAGGGACAGAAAGGAAGCCAGTACCTAGTAAGAAACAGGGTAGAAAGAGAGGTACTAGTTTTGAAAAGTAGGCTGGAGCAAGTCTGCAGAGGGTTTTAACAACAAAGAAGGCATATTTTTTGGTAAATGAATCCTACTATAAAAAGAAACAGTGGAATGATTGGAGGAAATTGTGCGGTGATTACTCTTCTCTGTACCTGGGATAAGGGCCACAGCAATATTCTGCATATGCTGACAGCAGATGAAGAAGCACTTGGGAATCCACAGAGAAGGGAGGTGCAACAGATATGGTGAGAGGAGATGAAAGTATAAATTATGACATCAATAGTTGAGTAGAGGCAGTGGTAAAGAAGTGATGATACCCAGTTTTGCAAGCAAATTATATGGAGACAAAATTAAAGGTGAAGGATGTTGCCAGAATTATGGAGGGTGGATACCAAGTGAAGGAAGGAAAGAGAAGATGGAATTACGTTTCAGGTTGTGTCTCTTCCCCAAGATAAGCACTTCGGCACGTTTGCTTTTTACTTTAAAAGACAAAATAAGGAAGATTGAATTTAAAATTCCAAATCTTTTGTTTTTCTTTTTAAAAAATTGGACGAAATAAAAAAAACAACAAGCCGGTGCTATGTTCAATAAGTGCTGTTGAAACCCACTGCCAACCAGCAAATACAGCTGTGGAAAGAGAACGGAAAATAAAGGGACTAAGAGGCAGAGTAGAAGTAAAGAAAAGAGAAAGACATAGGAGCAAAGGTGTGGAAAGGTGCAGTGTTTATTAATTAAGCCTCATTAAAAGTCAATGGGACTTAGGCTCCTAAATGCTAAAGTCACTTTTGAAAATGGGACTAGGCTGCAAAGTCACATAAGCATTTCTGGAAATTTTACCCCTTGATGCCACAATTTAGTTAAATATTAAGATAAAAAAAAGTGTGTCTTTTTTGATAAAATTTTTAATGTTAGCAAACAAAGTCCCTTATCTTGCAATTAATTCTGTGTGAGCAGAACTCTGAGTCCCTGCAAAACCCCGTGACTTGAAATCAATGGAGTTCTGCAGAGAAACAGGAATATACTCAGATGACTAAACTGCAGAATCAGGGTCTACCCCATGTATGTAGCTAGGTCTAGACTGATTATCTGTAAAGTAGTTAAACATGACTCTTTTATTCAAAACCTTAAAAATAGGAGTAGAGGACACACACTGATATAAAATAATCCAGATGTTTCCAAAAGCAAAAAATATAATTGCACGATTAGGGTTTTTATCAGGTAACAACTGGGTTTAAAAAACAAAATAAAAACACCAGAAGTTATTAAGGTGCACCTACTTGTGGAGGGGTTAACAGCTTTGGTTACTGGTAAACAGGATAGTTATTAAAAAAAAAAAAAAAAAGGAGAGAGCCTGGCCTTGAATTATTCAAGTGTAACTGTACAGATTACAATAGATTTTTATTTTGAGGAAGGCAACAGAGATACTGGCCTACAAGATTTACTCTTAATATATCTGAAAAGTTACATCCATTCTAGGTATAAAAGTTGGAACTCTACAATGGATCATTCCATTATGTCAGCCACTCGATTTGGAACATGTGCGTCTATTTTTGGTTTCCCCCTCTTTCTTCCCATTACCCACCCCCGTCCTGGAAAAAGGTTTTACTATGTTATGGTTCATTCTTTGTTATGTTTATATAAAAACAGAAAATGAACATTTCAATGGGATAAAGCTGAATACGAAAGCCATATTTTTGCTGGTGTAAATAGATACAGGTTCACTGATTTCAGTAGCATTTCCCCCACTTAAACATGCAGAAAATTTGGTCCATTATGTATATTTGAGACATTAATGATAGGTAACAAAGGAAAAAATTGTAAGTTTCACCCATTTTATAGTATACATGTACATATTCTTGTAATATGTACCGCATGCATTTATTAACTTAATAAAAACAATATAAAAATGTTCAGGATACTCAAACAAAAGAAAAAAACTCCACTATTCAATTACATTTCATCCAAATATAAGTTTTATAATACAAATCTTTAATGTTCATATTTTGTATCTTTAATTTGGGCATTTTACAATTAAGCAAAATCAATCAAAATCAAATCAATTTTTAGTAAAAGTATTTTTCATTGCTTTCTCTGTGATTATTAAAGACACTAATGCACTTATAATTTAATAAAGAAATTTTCTGTCACAGCTCTAAGTCTTTTGTTTGAGTCTGTATTGAAGTAATTACTCTGCAATTAGGACATCATAACTGATCTTGGAAACACTGTAGTTGTTACTGCTTCAGCACTGTGACCCCACTGAAGGATGATGTAAGATAATGTGAAATGAAGGAACAAGCCCATGTTTAAACATGAATAGTTTTGCGAATGAACAAGTTTGGTGAGAAACATTATGAGAAAGAAATGAAAGGCAAAGAGTTTTAAAGAGGGAATGTCATAACGGTAACATTGCACATACATTAAACTAATATTTTAAATCTGATACATTTTCTGAAATAATCTTTGAACCTTGGACGTTTACTAGAGGTAAAGACCTAAGGAACTAAACAACAAACCTACGTGATATGAGGTCAAAACATTTTTTCTCCTCTGGGTTTGTTTTCACTTGGCAAGTTAACAGATTGAGTTTTGCAGGAGGTCGGTTAGCCTATTTAAAGATAAAAAACACACAAAGTAATATCCCTTAGTAAGATGCATACTGATTAAGAATTTGCTTGTCTGTAGGTAGAATCTGCCTGCAGCTAAGCATACTATTCTATTACAAGACATCTGAGTATGACCACAAAGTTTCCAAAACTGGCTAGCACCCATATTTTTGGGGCATCAGACAAGAGTAGTGCAAGGAATACTTTAATTTCTATTTTTTTCTGGTTCCCGAGTATGTAACCTAGACTCCCTTACCTATTGACAGAATGGGTGTAATTAGGTGTAGGGTGAAAGTGAAGGGAGTCTAGTTGTAAAGGATGGGTCTAGAACCATTTTATAAATCATCTCTTTGGTTAACTTACCGTAATAATTGTCTGAAGGAAACAGATATAATAAAGGCAATAACTGCCTTGATCATTAGAATATTTCTAATCAGATGAAATCATTTCCATTCTAGTAATATTTCCATTACTACTTCTAGTAGGCAGGAGGGAGGGAAAGTGTGGCTCTATTATTATTACTACTATAGTTCCTTTAGAAAAACAAGTAATTGTCTCCTCTCCCATATATTATAAAGCCACACTGCTGGAGAATAAACAGTTCACTACAGAATGCTCTAAAAATAAGCATATACTTTTTGGGGGGTGGGGGGATTGGGTAGAGGGAGGAGGGGAGAATGAGCTACCAAAGACATCCTAAAAGCAAGGTAATCAAAATAGTATGTGCTCCCATGGTTCAGCACTTTCAGACAAGGATCCTCTTTCCTACATCAATTTCTCTTTGAATAAAAGTGGCATGTTTTATTAAAAGTAAAATCTAACAATAGGTCTTCCTAAAGATAATTAAAAAAAAAAAAAACACGTAAAAGGGCAATGCAGATGTCAAAAAATAAATATATCAACTTTCTCCCCAAAATAGCTGCCCCTCTCTCCAGTGTATGAGGACACCATCTTGGTGGCTGAAATCCAGGAATCACATACATCACTACAAACAAAAACTATCGATACACTTTCCTAGAGCAATTAAATCAGAAATCAAATTAAATGAGGCAGTTATTGCTTCTGTGGACAAAAATCAGTCATCTGTTTAAATAATCTGGTAAATAAAATTGCAAGGACAGAATAATGCATAACATAGATTGAAAAGAACTTAACAGTCACAACAATAATCATGGTCATCAGTTTAACCTACCAATCTCATACAAGAAAATAAGGCTTTACAGTATACAAACTGAGATTTTTGTAAAACCAAGCTGGTATGAGGACGTTATTTACTTGTAACTGGAGGTTCTTCGAGATGTGTGGCCCCTATCTGTATTCCACTGTGGGTTATGCATGCATACTGCACCAGAGAAAAGTGAACAGAGCCCTATGTGGTCGCTTTACAGATGTCCAGGAGCGGTACCTCCTGAAGAGATGCCACAGTTGTTGTTTACACTCCGGTGGAATGAGATCTTACCCCATGGAGGGTAGTGGGGGTGAGGGAGGTTCGATAGCTGATGGAACAGAATGCAGCCAGAGATCCATTTGGAGATTCTCTGCATAGAGAGGACATGCCCTCTGACTCTGCTATAACAATGAATAGTTTCGGGTACTTCCCAATTGATTTTGTTCTCTGCAGGTAAAAAGCATGCGGTTTTGGGAAAAAACACAGAAAAGTGAATTGATTGGTTAAGGTGAAATTCCGAAACTACTCAGAGGTGAATTTGGGGAGTAGATGCAAAGAAACCATATGCTTATGGAATATAGAATACAGAGGATCTGCCATCATCGTTCCAAATTCGCCAACCCTTCTAGCTGAGATGATGGCTACAAGAAAAGCAACCTTCATTAAAAGGAGTTGCATGAAACAAGAAACTAAAGGTTCAAAGTGGGGACACGTGAGTACTGAAAGGACAGTGTTTAGGTCCCACTGGGGAGTAGGCTTCTGAATAGGTGGGAAAGTTCTTATTAACCTTTCCAGAATCTATTTGTCTGTGGATGTGCGAAGATCAAGTAGTCCCAAGAAAGTGGATGATATGCACTGATCGCCGCCAAGTGGACTCGGAAGGAGCTGATGGACAAACCCGATGTCCTCAAAGATAGGATATAGTACAAGATAAGAGGAATACGTGCAGTTTCTGGGAGAATGCCACTTTGATGGGCCCAAGAAGAAAAGCACTTCCATTTAATTAGGTTACATTTTCTAATAGAGTCCTTTTTACTATTAAAGTGGATCTCTCTTATGGCTGTGGAGCATGAACGTTCTAAGGATGATGCCCATCCAAATACCAAGACCCGAGGTGGAGTGGACGCGGATCTGGTTGCCTCATCTTGCAGTTCCACTGGGTCAGGGACTCAGGAAATGTTGGGAGGATGATTGGTGGTTGAGATGACATGCATAGGAGGCTGGGAAACCAGAAGGGCCCAGGATCAGGATGACCCCTTCTCTGTCCTGACATAGTTTGCATAGAACTCATGGCAGGAGCGGTAGCAGAGGGAAGGCATAATTGAAGTGGTCTGACCAAGGAAGAAACAGAACATCACCCTGGGAGTGGTGACTAAGGGCTCCTCTGGAGCAATATGTGGTACATTTTCTGTTTTTTTGAGAGGCGAACAGATCCCTGGTTGGGGTTCCCCACAGAGTGAAAATATTGCACAGTACCACGTCGTGGACCTCCCACTCATGATTGACTGTAAAATGTCTGCTATGGGAATCTGCAAGCAGATTTAGCTTTCCTGGAAGGTAGGTCGCCGATAGGGTGATTTGATTGCTGATGCACCAATTCCAGAGGCTGACTGCTTCTGCACACAGGGAGGTGGATCTCACTCCACCCAACTTGCTGATGTAGAAGACAGTCATAATGTTGTCTGACGTTTATAAGGACACGCTGAGTATAGATAAATGGAAGAAAGGACTCATATGCCTTCTAGACTGCACACAACTCCAGAATACTGATATGCATCCTGAACTCTCGAGACATCCAGGTATCTTGTGCAGAGTGACTGTTCATGTGGGCTCCCCAATCCCATAGGGATGCATCTGTAATAAAAGGTCCTGTCTGGAAAGGAAGGGTGAAAGGGGACGCCCACGCATACCTGATGAGGATTTGTCGACCAGGAGACACAACATTGATTACAGCCATGTCTGAAGGCAACAAAGGTGGAGTCTTAGAAATGGGGTGACGTAGGAGCATAAGGCCATATGACCTAGGAGAGACAGATAGGCCTTGACCTGTATTTCAGCATTGTTTGATGCGAGCTATGATTTGTTCATGGCCTGGAACCTGTACTGGGCAGGTACTCTCTTGCAGTGACAGAATTCAAGTTTGCCCTGATGAAGTTCAAAGATGGGGGAGGGGACACAACACGACACATTTTTCTGTATTTATGCTGACTCCCAGCGAGTTGATGCATAGACTTCCTGGCGAGACTTGGTGCCAGTTGTCGAGGCAGGGGAAGATAATGAGACCACGACGTCTCACATGGGCTGCTACTACCGAGAATATCTTGGTAAAGACTCTGGGGAGAGTCTATTCCGAAAAGGACTACTCTGTACTGAAAATAGTTGGAACCCACCATGAACCTGAGGAAGCATCTGTGAGCAGGATGAATGTCTATTTGAAAGTAAGCATCCTTCATATAAAGAGCTGTAAATCACATGCTCTTTCCTAAAGATGGGATTATAGCTGCCAATGTGACCATACAAAATCTGAGTTTGTGAATGAAGCAGTTGAGATGGCAGAGGTCAAGGATTGGTCTCCAACCGCCCTTCTTTTTGGGTACCAGGAAGTAAGTCAAGTAAAACCTTCTCCCCTGGTACTGAGGAGGGATATGTTCTCTATTGCTCCTTGCTGCATTAAGGAGTTCACCTCTTGTTTGCGAATACTCTCGTGACAGGGGTCCCCGAAGTGGGCAGAGAGGGGTTTTTTGGAGGAGGTAGGGATGCAAACTGTATCATATAGCCAGAATGGATGACATTCAGCACCCACTTGTCTTTTGTTTTTCAACACCTGGAGTGCAATAAGAGTGCTAGCCAACCCACACATGGGGGTCATGAGGTGTTGGGCTTAGTGTTTCGTGACTCTTGAGTTCCCATAAAAAATAATGTGGAGCTGAGGGCTGAGAATGATGTGCAGAACCTGTTGCAGAGGGTGTAGGGAAGCAGGACTTTTGAACCCTCTGTCTCTTATGTAGTGGCTCATAGGGTCTCTGATGGAAAAACTGCTGAACCATATGACTGGATCTAGACCAATGGGCTGTGAAACTTCCTCTTAGGGGCAAGCGTGTATATACCAAGCAAGCGGAGGGTAGCCCTGGAATCCTTCATGGTATGGAGGGACTCATCTGTTTTCTGGTTGAAAAGGTGTGATTCATCAAAGGGGAGGTCCTTGATGGTACTCTGGACCTCCTTAGGCAACCCTGATGCAAGGAGTCATGATTCCCTATGGATAATGGCAGTAGCTACAGCTCTAGAGGTAATGTCAGCGGCATCAATTACAGATTGGAGAGAGGTCCTGACTATGAGTTTGCCTTCGTCTATCAGAAAACGAGCTCTGTCCTGCTGTGGAAGGCTGTCAATAAACTCCTCAAACTTGGCGTGGATCAGGAAATTATATTTAGCTATTAGCGCCTGGTAATTGGCTATCCTGAAATGGAGGCTGGATAATGAGAAGACTTTTCTTTCCAGCAGATCCAGGCGTTTGCCCTCTATCAGCAGAAGTAGACCAAAGATGTTACTGTCTAGCTCTTTCAGAAGAGGACAGGACCACCAATGAGCTGGGAGTGGGATGAGAAAAAAAACGCAGATGTGTGCATGCCCCGGGCACAGTTGCCAGCATTTTTCCCTTAGTGGTATCCATCAAATCAGCTCTAGTGCCCCTGGGTGCCGCCTGCTCATAGCGCCGGTATAAGGGGCCTTGCCGACCCCACATCCCTTCAGTTTCTTCTTACCAACCACTCAGAGAAGGGACGCCAGGTAGGTCTTGGAATGGACATGTGCAACACATCTCGAAGAACAGTTGCAGAAAGGTTAATAACCATTTTTTCTTCAAGTGCTTGCACATGTCCATTCCAATGTAGGTGACTCTTAAGCAGTTGCACAGAAGGTGGGCTTGGAGTTCAAGGACAAGCTGACTGCAACGCTGTGCGGCCGAAGCAGGCATCATCTGTGGCTCATTGGGTAATGGCATAGTGCACCGAATATGTGTGCATGGAGGACCACGTTGCTACCTGCAGAGATCCTAAATAGGAACTTGAGCAAGGAAAGCAGCCTAAGAGGCTTGAGATCTTGTGGAGTGAGCAGTCTGGTTAGGTGGAAGAGGGACCCCTGCAAGGTTGTAACATACCCAGATACACAAAAGTGATCCAAGACAAAATCCTCTGAGCAGAGATGGGGAGCCCCTTCTTCTCTCAGCTATTGCTATGAACAGCTGAGTCGATCTGCCGAATGGTTTGGTCCTTCAGGACCCTCCTAACATCCAAAGAGTGCAGATATTGTTTTTCCCTATCTGCATGCAGCTTACGATAGAATTCTAGTAGAAACATTGATTGGCTGCAGTGGAACTGTGAAACCACTTTTGGGAGGAACTTTGGATGTGAGTGTAGCTGACTTTATCTTTGAAGAACATTGTATACAGGGGTTCCAAGGTGAGGGCTCGGATCTCCAAAACTCTTCTGGGCAAAGTGATGGCCACTAAAGAGGCCACCTTCCGAAGAAGTGCAACAGTGAGCATATTACTAGCGGCTTGAAGGGCAGGCCCGTCAGCTTTGACGGGACAAGATTTAAGTCTCAAGGAGGGATTGGTTCCTTTATCTGAGGGAACACCCTCTCCGGGCCTTTGAGGAAACGAATTATCACTTTGTGCAAAATAATCGACCTGGCCATCAGGTGGACCTTGATTGAAGAAAGGGCCAGACCTTGTTTCAAGAGTAGAAGGTACTCCAAAACAAGCTGCAATAAGCACTGCCTAGGCAGAACCCTACATCCGGAAGACCAGATGGAGAATCATTTCCAATTTGCCAGGAAAATTGCCCTGGTGGAGAGTTTTCTATTGCCTAGTAGGACTCTTCTCTGCGCAAGCTTGCTCTTCAGGATTCAGCCATGAAGGTTCCAGGCTGTCAGATGAAGAGAGCTGAGGTTCAGGTGCCGCAGCGGACCATGATCCTGAGTGATCAGGTCCAGGTTCAGTGGGAGTTGGATGTGGGGCTCCAATGAAAGGCTCAAGAGAGTGGTGAACCAGTGTTGTCTGGGCCACGCTGCAGTTTTAAGGATGACCCATGCTTGGTCCTGCTTGAACTTCAACAGAACCTTGTGAAATAGTGGAATGGGAGGAAAGATGTAGTATACGTAAGTTGTCCATGTCAACAGGAAGGTGTCCGTAAGAGGGGCTGTGGCCCCTCAGGGAGCAAAACTGATGGCATTTCCTGTTGTCACGGGTAGCAATCAGGTCTGTAAGGGGAATCCCCCCCATCTCTGGAAGATGTCTCTTGTGATGTCCGGATTAAGGGACTACCCCTGTGAGTGGAGAAGGACCTGCTGAGGTGATCCGCAAGCTATTCTGTTGAATCCATATGCATGGATGATGTCTAAGAGTTTGTGCTGGGAGTCCTGCATCTCCTCAAAAGGAATCTGAAGCTCTTCAGCAACTCTGTGGAGAAAGTCCTGGAATAAAGCAGCGCACAAGCGACCAGGGGCTGCTAACAGGGAGTTTCGCAAGGGAGTTCTCCAGGTGAAGGAGGAGCAATACAGCAACCTTTTGGGGTAAGTGACTGTCTGTAGTGTGTGTTTGTTTGTGTTTGAGGGTTACTTGCTGTGTGCTGAGCTTGTGTTTGTCAGTCTGTTTGTTTGTTTTGGTTGTTTGAAGGACCGTGTGCTGTGGCTGGCAGTTGGAAGCTGTGAGCTTCAAAGGAAGGTTTGAAAGCTAGAAGCCTCTGGTAAGTGGCTGAGCCTTAATCAGTGGGCGGGGCATTCATACAGGCCAGGGCTTTATAAAGCAGCGCACAAGCGACCAGGGAGCTTTGCGAACAGGGGCTGCTAACAGGGAGTTTCGCAAGGGAGTTTGGAAGGGGAGCAGGAAGGGGGCGAGGGTCCCTTGCCGGTTCCATCTGTTTTCTCTTGATTCCCCTTAATACCTATAAAGCAACTACATTCTAACTGTTTGCTTAAACAACCCTTTCAGCTGACAGGGGGCTGCAGACGGGAGTTTGACAGAGGGAGGCTTACGATGGTTAGGAAGACCCGCAACACCTGTGCCAGCACTGCTACTGTCTCCTCCACCTGTGCCTGTAGCCAGACAGAGTGCCTAAGCATGGATGCCTCTACCCAGATCCTGGTGTGGTTTTGCAAAGACTGTAACTTGCAATTTCCACTTACGGATATCCAGGCTGGGGGGACCATCCAATGTGAAAGGTGCCTGCTGGTGGAATCTCTCAGGCAGCAGGTGAGAGAGCTACAGGAGGAGGTGGCTAGGTTGAGGAGCATCCGTATCCACGAGCAATTCCTCGACAGTGTCCATGTGGAGACAGCTGAGGTAGCTGTCCCAGTACACAGGACTGCTGATACACCACTGGTGGAGGAGGAGATGGCTCAGGGTGGACGCTGGCAGCTGGTTACTTCTGGCAGCAGGCAGTGCTCCACCCTTGCTCCGAACCCTCCTGCCGTGGTTATAGGTAACCGTTATGCTCTTCTTGATACAGGAAAGAAGGAATCACTCCCTACAGTAAAGGAGGAGAAGCCTCGTACCCCTAAGGCTGGAGAGTCTGCTGCCACCACTGCGAATAGGAAACGTAGGGTAGTGGTGGTCGGAGACTCTCTGCTGAGGGGGACGGAGGCGCCCATCTGTCGCCCTGACATTTCATCTCGAGAGGTATGCTGCCTGCCGGGGGCCCGTATCCGAGACGTTACGGAGGCATTGTCGAGGATTATCCGGCCCTCTGACTACTACCCCATGCTACTCATCCATGTGGGCACAAATGATACTGCGCGGTGTGACACTGAGCGGATCAAGAGTGACTACAGGGCTCTGGGAGCACGGGTGAAGGAGTTTGGAGCACAGGTGGTATTCTCTTCAATTCTTCCTGTTAAAGGTAGGGGCCCGGGCAGAGACAGATGCATCATGGAGGTGAATGCCTGGCTGCGAAGATGGTGTCGCCAGGAGGGCTTTGGCTTCCTAGACCACGGGATGCTATTCGAGGAAGGACTGCTAGGCAGAGATGGCGTTCACCTTTCGAGGAGAGGGAAGACCCTATTCGGACACAGACTGGCTAACCTAGTGAGGAGGGCTTTAAACTAGGTTCGACGGGGACAGGTGAGCAAAGCCCACAGGTAAGTGGGGAACATGGAGACCGGGGAAATGAGTCGGAAACAAGAGGGAGTGTGGGCTATATTGGCAGAGAGAAAGGAGAGTCAGGAAAAAACTGGGAGGAAAGATCAAACCAGTATTTTAGATGCCTATATACAAATGCGAGAAGTATGGGGAATAAGCAGGAAGAACTGGAAGTGCTAATAAATAAATACAACTATGACATTGTTGGCATCACTGAAACTTGGTGGGATAATACACATGATTGGAATGTTGGTGTGGATGGGTACAGCTTGCTCAGGAAGGATAGACAGGGGAAAAAGGGAGGAGGTGTTGCCTTATATATTAAAAATGTACACACTTGGACAGAGGTAGAGATGGACATAGGAGACGGAAGTGTTGAGAGTCTCTGGGTTAGGCTTAAAGGGGCAAAAAACAAGGGAGATGTCATGCTAGGCGTCTACTACAGGCCACCTAACCAGGTGGAAGAGGTGGATGAGGCTTTTTTCAAGCAACTAACAAAATCATCCAAAGCCCAAGACTTGGTGGTGATGGGGGACTTCAACTATCCGGATATATGTTGGGAAAATAACACAGCGGGGAACAGACTATCCAACAAATTCTTGGACTGCATTGGAGACAACTTTTTATTTCAGAAGGTTGAAAAAGCTACTAGGGGGGAAGCTGTTCTAGACTTGATTTTAACAAATAGGGAGGAACTCGTTGAGAATGTGAAAGTAGAAGGCAGCCTGGGTGAAAGTGATCATGAAATCATAGAGTTTGCAATTCTAAGGAAGGGTAGAAGGGAGAACAGCAAAATAGAGACAATGGATTTCAGGAAGGCAGATTTTGGGAAGCTCAGAGAGCTGATAGGTAAGGTCCCATGGGAATCAAGACTGAGGGGAAAAACAACTGAGGAGAGTTGGCAGTTTTTCAAAGGGACACTATTAAGGGCCCAAAAGCAAGCTATTCCGCTGGTTAGGAAAGATAGAAAATGTGGCAAAAGACCACCTTGGCTTAACCACGAGATCTTGCACGATCTAAAAAATAAAAAGGAGTCATATAAAAAATGGAAACTAGGACAGATTACAAAGGATGAATATAGGCAAACAACACAGGAATGCAGGGGCAAGATTAGAAAGGCAAAGGCACAAAATGAGCTCAAACTAGCTACGGGAATAAAAGGAAACAAGAAGACTTTTTATCAATACATTAGAAGCAAGAGGAAGACCAAAGACAGGGTAGGCCCACTGCTTAGTGAAGAGGGAGAAACAGTAACAGGAAACTTGGAAATGGCAGAGATGCTTAATGACTTCTTTGTTTCGGTCTTCACCGAGAAGTCTGAAGGAATGCCTAACATAGTGAATGCTAATGGGAAGGGGGTAGGTTTAGCGGATAAAATAAAAAAAGAACAAGTTAAAAATCACTTAGAAAAGTTAGATGCCTGCAAGTCACCCGGGCCTGATGAAATGCATCCTAGAATACTCAAGGAGCTAATAGAGGAGGTATCTGAGCCTCTAGCTATTATCTTTGGAAAGTCATGGGAGACGGGAGAGATTCCAGAAGACTGGAAAAGGGCAAATATAGTGCCCATCTATAAAAAGGGAACTAAAAACAACCCAGGTAACTACAGACCAGTTAGTTTAACTTCTGTGCCAGGGAAGATAATGGAGCAAGTAATTAAGGAAATCATCTGCCAACACTTGGAAGGTGGTAAGGTGATAGGGAATAGCCAGCATGGATTTGTGAAGAACAAATCATGTCAAACCAATCTGATAGCTTTCTTTGATAGGATAACGAGCCTTGTGGATAAGGGTGAAGCGGTGGATGTGGTATACCTAGACTTTAGTAAGGCATTTGATACGGTCTCGCATGATATTCTTATCGATAAACTAGGCAAATACAAATTAGATGGGGCTACTATAAGGTGGGTGCATAACTGGCTGGATAATCGTACTCAGAGAGTTGTTATTAATGGTTCCCAATCCTGCTGGAAAGGCGTAACGAGTGGGGTACCGCAGGGGTCTGTTTTGGGACCGGCTCTGTTCAATATCTTCATCAACGACTTAGATATTGGCATAGAAAGTACGCTTATTAAGTTTGCGGATGATACCAAACTGGGAGGGATTGCAACTACTTTGGAGGACAGGGTCATAATTCAAAATGATCTGGACAAATTGGAGAAATGGTCTGAGTTAAACAGGATGAAGTTTAACAAAGACAAATGCAAAGTGCTCCACTTAGGAAGGAAAAATCAATTTCACACATACAGAATGGGAAAAGACTGTCTAGGAAGGAGTACGGCAGAAAGGGATCTAGGGGTTATAGTGGACCACAAGCTAAATATGAGTCAACAGTGTGATGCTGTTGCAAACAAAGCAAACATGATTCTGGGATGCATTAACAGGTGTGTTGTGAGCAAGACACGAGAAGTCATTCTTCCGCTCTACTCTGCTCTGGTTAGGCCTCAGCTGGAGTATTGTGTCCAGTTCTGGGCGCCGCATTTTAAAAAAGATGTGGAGAAACTGGAAAGGGTCCAAAGAAGAGCAACAAGAATGATTAAAGGTCTTGAGAACATGACCTATGAAGGAAGGCTGAAAGAATTGGGTTTGTTTAGTTTGGAAAAGAGAAGACTGAGAGGGGACATGATAGCAGTTTTCAGGTATATAAAAGGGTGTCATAAGGAGGAGGGAGAGAACTTGTTCACCTTAGCCTCTAAGGATAGAACCAGAAACAATGGGTTTAAACTGCAGCAAGGGAGGTCTAGATTGGACATTAGGAAAAAGTTCCTAACTGTCAGGGTGGTTAAACACTGGAACAAATTGCCTAGGGAGGTTGTGGAATCTCCGTCTCTGGAGATATTTAAGGGTAGGTTAGATAAATGTCTACTAGGGATGGTCTAGGCAGTATTTGGTCCTGCCATGCGGGCAGGGGACTGGACTCGATGACCTCTCGAGGTCCCTTCCAGTCCTAGAATCTATGAATCTATGAATCTATGAACTGCTTGAAGTCATCAGGGAGCTGAAGGGGAAAGGGATATAGGAATCACTGCTTCATCCAGAGCGTAATATTCCTCCTCCTCTGTTGGATCCAGGGGGAGATCTGACTCCCTGGAAGATCGGATTAACTCTTCAAGGGAGTACTGGTCCCAAGGCCCCCCAGTATGGCCATTAGGAGGGTTGATAAGTGGTCAGAGGGGCCCCCATGGCATGGGTTACCAGCAGCTTTCTTGTCATGCCTCTGGGGTTTAGGATGCCCTAAGTCCACATGGGCCAAGCTGACTGGCTTGCTTACAGCTGAATCCATTTATTTGAAGTGGATTTCCAGGAAGACTTAGTCTCATGCTCATGAAAGTGCTTCCTGAAAAGACCCCACTGTGGGGGTAAATTCTCCCACACCAGAGTCGGACTTAATAGCAGGAGGCGCACTCTTTGCTGAATCAGGTTGATGTGTTCGGGGGGGGAGGGAGTCCCCAGGCTGGAGCCGATTGAGGCCTCATGGCCTTCTCCATGATGTATTTGTGGAGATGAAGTTCACGCCTTTCTTGGGTATGGCTGGGGAATGATTGGCAGATACCACACCTTGCCATGATATGGGCTTCCCCAAAGCAGTACAGACAGTGCTGGTGGTCATCGTGCACTGAGAAGGATCACAGACAGGAAGCACAGGGTTTGAAGCCCAGAGTCCTAAGCATAGCCCAGTACCCAAACAGGGCATGGCGGGGGGAGGGAGTTTAATCTAACATTAATAGGTCTATAAAATACTAAATTGTAAAAACTATTAAAACTGTTATAACTATTTGTAAACTAGACAATTCTTATTTTATAAAATGAAGCCGAAGTTGGGGACACTGTAGGTTCCAACCTGGACCATGTGGCAGTGAGAAGGCAGTCAGTGCACCCACTCTTCATTACCTCAGGCAGAGTCACAAAGTGAGCCAATGGACCCATGTGTGGACCAACGAACACTACTTTCAAATGCTTTGGCTCCAGATGCACGGTGCACATGCATAACCCCAGTGGAATACAACAGGGACTATCACACAAAGAAGAAATAGTGTTATGTTACTGGATTACAAGAGAATCCCTAAAAAAGTAGACCTGACTTCACTTCTTGAAAACTGATTGGTGACAATAATACACTTAAACAAGGAGGAAGAACAAATCAATAGAGAAAGAGCATATACATTCTCTTGCAATAAAATAAATAAAATGATGGAGCTATCAGAAAAGTGATATTGACATCATCCGAGCTGAGGAAGGATAAAGATAAATAGTGAAAGGAGCACAAGAACAAGGGAAATAAGAGTTATCAGAGAATTATTTTCCTTCTAGATTTAAGTTCCTCTACATAAGCCTCGTATCCATGAAGAATATTGTATATTAAAAAAAAAGGGATAGAATCTGCACTCTTCTATTCAACAAACCTGAGAGCCTTGCACAATGGAAAATCATGTGTGTCTTGGGACAATGAAGCTACAGAATGCTTACAGGACAAGTAAAGCAAACTGTACCCACAGAAGTCTTGGATGCAAACAGATAAGCAGGCTGAATATTTTTGTTTGGAAGGCAAATAAGTTATATATTACACAGAGATTTCAATTTTCATTATTTTAGTTTACTAGAGACAAACATTGTTTCAAGCTAGAATTAAGCAAGCGAATAACTTCTTGCCAACATGAACTTGGGTCTATTTTCTTGGTGTGATCTCTCTATAATGTTCATAACATTAACATTTCTTGATTTTGGCTTGTTAAACATTTTGATGCAACAAACTCTTTCCCAACAAGATGACTGACTGGAATGGAGGCTTGAAATAGAGCAACTAGTTTGCTAAATGTTTTATGTTTTGATGTCCAAGTCACCAGCCAGAACTATTTTATACCATACTAGTATAGTTTGCTATATTTACCAAAAGTTTAAAATGTAAAAGTACTTGAAAAAATTCCAAAATGTGTTGGAATCACAAGATATGTATTGGACTCTGAGTCTAAAACATATTCAGGATTAATCTAATTTCCAGTGGGATGCGAAACCTGAAGTCCTAGAAGTACCAAACCTAGATGTCTTCTGCACAGATTTTCCAATTTAGTTGGAAGACATCTGGGCCTGGTCTCTTTTGGTCTTTGTACCCAGTTTGGGAGTACTCTCCCAATCCTTTCTATCAGCGTTTGAGTATCTAGAAAAGTAGCTGCAACCACTTTTTAAACACTTCAAGATGTGAACATCCTAATTTTGGAAACACTGACATCTCAAAACATCTTTAAATTTAGATTAGTCCATTCCACTGAATATGTCAACATCAGTATTGATACCAAAACCATATTAGCATTTAAGTGCACACCCACCATTTCAACACCTAAAAGCGATTTCTCACCAATCGGATGCCTCAGATCACAGAACTTTCACACCACAAAATGGTTTGTCTAAGT
Organism: Malaclemys terrapin pileata; assembly: GCF_027887155.1. Lineage (NCBI taxonomy): Eukaryota > Metazoa > Chordata > Testudines > Emydidae > Malaclemys > Malaclemys terrapin. Next base: position 177,141,937 of record NC_071507.1, on the reverse strand, counting down.
TTCTTACAGTTACTACCACCAGCTCACCTCCACCACTGCAACAATAATGGTAACTTTGGTTTAGACAAGGTTCAACCACCTGTTGGTGTTTCAATCACATAATCTAAATCTACTCCAAGGAGAGTTGGATGACATTCTGGTTAGAACACCAGGTAGCTGCCTGGATTTCATGTTAACTAGTTATAATACTAGTTTGGGATTTCTGAACCTTTTCACAGTACCTGCTTCACTCCTCAGATATTTTAAGGTTACCACTGTACCCTCCCGACATCCAATTAATCCAATACAATTCATCATCCAATAAGATGAACGATGGAAACTCCCACTCCTTCAGCATTAATTAATGCTGCCACTTAGTCAACTATATTCTTCTCTCCCTACCCCTTAAAGGAATAAATTGTATACACAACACTTTAAGCCTTGGCAGGCTCAGGCAGCAAAAAGGGTGATTTCTGGAATGAAACATCCAGGTCTCTCAGATAACACTGAAGAATTCTAGGTTGGTTCATGTAGAAACTATGTAAATAATTTTCAAATGGGGCAAGAGCAGAAGGCCATTAACTAAACTATCATTAACCAGCTGATTTTATCATTTAGTACATTGCTATAGCAATAAGAAGGGCCTGAGAGCCAAACTATTAAATCTTCTCTTCCACTTTAAGAGGTATGCTGTTAGGGACTGAAGTGATTTCTAGGTTCTAAGGGTAGAACTGGCAAATCTGGATGTCTGCTGGCATGACTTATTGCCATCTCAAGCAGAATAAAACCAAACCAATTGTTAATCCTGAGCCAGCCATGGGGAACATGAACCCGCTATCTCTTTTTGCTATTAATTGTGTTGCTAGAGAAGGCAAGGTTACATTAACAATTTCCAAGAATAAAGGAAAAAAGCATTCATTACTAAAGCATCTCCCTTTGTTTTCTTTTGCAAAAAAGTCTGGCAGATTCCTGCTTAGGCTTTTTATACACAATCAACTTCAGGTTTCTTGAAAACAGAAAGGTCTCATTCATAAGAAGACCACTCATAAATTGCTAGTTACATGGCTCAATCTGTTTCTGTCATTGTGTTTTTCATCCCTGCATGTTACATTGCAACCAGGAAGGTGTCAACAGCAATCTCCAATTGCTGATATAACACAAGAGAGATGTCTCTGTTCTTCCTCAGCACTGAATTAGTAAATCGCTATCTTGCAACCTGCCTGTATGATTGCTAATTTCCTGATTGCTAATAATCTAGTACATTTAGGACAATGAAAGTCGGTGCATATGTATCCTGCGCGTATACATACACACTCCCCATCACACAAGAAAATATTTACTCTTACAGGAAAATGATTGATAGAGCAAAAGATCCTCCATCATTGTCAGAGAACACCTGACAAGTAATAACAAAGTATATGGAGTCATATCATTGCATTAGCTACTGCCTCAAGATGGTTGCTTCAGAAACTGAGAAAAGCTTAGAAAGCACTCCCCACTTAAATCCACGCAAGGCCACATGACTAATAAGAATGGAGATCCCCGAACGATCGAATCATAGAGTTAGAAGGGCCCACAAGTGTCATCTAGTCTAACCCCTTGCCAAAATTCAGGACTTTTTGGATCCTTTCCAGTTTCTCTACATTGGTGACCAAAACTGGACACACTACTCCAGCTGAGTCCTAACCAGCACCGAGTAAAGCAGTACTATCATCTCTCAAGACTTGCATGCTATGCCTCTATTAATGCAACCTAAAACTGCATTTCTTTTTGTTTGTTTGTTTTTTTGCAACAGAATTGCATGGCTGGCTCATGTTGAGGTTGTGATCTATCACAATTCCCAGATCCTTCTCAGCAGTGCTGCTGCCAAGCCAGTTTCCCCCCCGTTCTGTATTTGTTTTGATTTTTCTTCGCTAAGTGTAGCACCTGTGACAAAGTTCCTCCTCTACCTTGGTGGGTCCTGCGCTTATTGGCAGATTTGCTCGCTTCACAGATTCACCCTGTGGGTCAGGAAACAATCCAGAGACCTTCCCCTCTGGTAGAAGCTATAGTCCAGGTCAATTCCTCCTGTGTTTGATCAGGAGTTGGGAGGTATGGGGGGAACCCAGGCCCGCCCTCTACTCCAGGTTCCAGCCCAGGACCTCCTGGTACAGTTGCACGACACCTACAACTCCCTGGGCTACTTCCCCATGGCCTCCTCCCAACACCTTCTTTGTCCTCACCACCAGACCTTCCTCCTGATGTCTGATAACGCTTGTACTTCTCCGTCCTCCAGCAGTATGCCTACTCACTCTCAGCTTCTTCCACACCTCTTGCTCCCAGGTCCTCACACACACTTCCTCTCCTCTGGCTCCCCCTGGCTTGACTGGAGTGAGCCCTTTTATAGCATCAGAGGGGCCTTAATTAGAGTCAGGTGCTTAACTGCCTCACCTGACTCTTAGCAGGTTAATTGGAGTCAGGTGGTCTATTAGCCTGGAGCAGCCCCTGCTCTGGTCACTCAGGGAACAGAAAACTACTTATCCAGTGGCCAGTATATCTCCCTTCTGCTACTCTGCTGTTCCCAACTGGTCTGGGTCTATCACACACCTTATATTTGTCTTTGCTGAATTTCATTTTGTTGTCTATAGCCCAGTTCTCCAATTTATCAAGAGCCCTCTGAATTTTAACTCTACCCTCCAAAAATACTGGCAACTCCCCCTAGCTTTGTGTATTCCGCAAACTTGATCAGTATGCTCTCTAGACTTGGATGTAGGTAATTAATAAAGATGTTAAATAACACCTGACCCAGAACAGATCCCTGTGGAACCCCACTTGAGACCTCCCTCCAATCCGACATCATTCCATTAATAGTTACTCTTTGTTTGTGATTGTTCAATCAATTATATATCCACTTAATGATAGTTCTGTCGAGCCTGCACTTCTTAGCAGACTTAGCAGACTGTCATGCGGGACTGTGTCAAAAGCCTTGCTTAAGTCCAGATATATTATGTCCACCACCATATTCCCCCATCCATGAAATCAGCTACCCTGTCAAAGAAGGAAATCAAGCTGGTTTGGCATGATTTGTTTTTGGTAAATTCATGCTGGCTGCTAGTGATTACCCCTTCAGCCTCCAGGTATTCGCAAATTCAATGTTTTATACATTGCTCTAGTAGCTTTCCAGGTATCGAAGTCAGGCTGACTCATATTGTTCTCCGGCTCCTCCTTTTTAAAGACAGGAACTACATTATCCCTTCACCAGGCTTCTGAGGCCTCTCCGGTCATCCACGAGTTTGTAAGTATTATTCAATATTATTATTAGAGACAAAGTACTTACAACTTGCATATTTAATAAAGATAAGCACATGTGACAGCTAAATTTTCTGGGAGATAGTTCATTTTTATGAATAGCTAGAAATTGAGATCATAATCAAATTTTAAACAAAGATACATCAACCCTAAGAAGCATTTATCCTTTCAAAACAACAATATTGATTGTAAAAGATATACTGGATAATCTAAAATGTAACCCCCAATATACCTTTTCACTGTATATTTACAGTGGTCTTGCAAAATTCTACTTGACCATTTATCCAAGAACAAAAAAACAGGAAAGTAAAATACATATTGTTTCATTATCAGCAATCAGCATAATAAAGGGCAAATGATAAGATTTTGTGGTTGGATTGTTAAATTCTCATGGCAATTTTGCCAGGCTGCCATAAAAAGATAGAGCCATCTAATTCAAAATGCCGCATGAGGAATCTAGCTAATTCCGAACTATAAATATAGAACAACATTGTTTTGTATTAGCAACCAAATACATGCATAAAATACTATAAACAAATACTTACTGTACCATGGGAAATTGTAAGGAAACCATTTTTAACTGAGCATTTCCTTTTCTGCCATACTTTTCTGATTCTGGTTTAAAAAAAAAAAAAAAGACAAAGTGACTCAAGTTTATGTATAATTAGTATTAAAAGTATATAGGCTCACAGGACTGCAGTTTTTTTTCCAGTAATTGTCTAATGGTACATACCCATCACTTTTCTTATATAGGCTACCATTTCTTTCAGTGCCATGCTCTTTGTTTCCCTGAGGCTGATGTAAACTGTAAGCTGTACTCTGACGGATTTGAGAATCCTAAAGGATAGGGAAAAAAAGCATTAAAGTTTGCTAATCCAAGACAGTCCAAATGAAGTAAATATTTTTGCCCAAATTAGAGAATAGTAGGAGGGGGTTCGTTTTTCCTGCCAGATGGAACACAGGGAATTTAAAAAGCAGCCGGTATCACTACCCACTTCTGCCATAGCGCAGAAGGGATTCCACTGAAAAAATAATGCAGCTTTAGCCCTGGTCTACACTACGAGTTTAGGTCGAATTTAGCAGCGTTACATCGATTTAACCCGGCACCCGTCCACACGACGAAGCCTTTTTTTCGAGGTAAAGGGCTCTTAAAATCGATTTCTGTACTCCTCCCCCGACGAGGGGATTAGCGCTGAAATCTATCTTGCCGGGTCAAATTTGGAGTAGTGTGGTTGCAATTCGATGGTATTGGCCTCCGGGAGCTATCCCAGAGTGCTCCATTGTGACTGCTCTGGACAGCGCTCTCAACTCAGACGCACTGGCCAGGTAGACAGGAAAAGGCCTGCGAACTTTTGAATCTCATTTCCTGTTTGGCCAGCGTGGCAATCTGCAGGTGAGTGCAGATCTCATCAGCAAAGGTGACCATGATGGAGTCCCAGAATCGCAAAAGAGCTCCAGCATAGACCGAACAGGAGGTACGGGATCTGATCGCTGGGGAGATGAATCCGTGCTATCAGAACATTTGAAAAAATCTCCAAGGGCATGAAGGACAGAGGCTATAACAGGGACCCACAGCAATGCTGCGTGAAACTTAAGGAGCTGAGGCAAGCCTACCAAAAAACCAGAGAGGCAGACGGCTGCTCCGGGTCAGAGCCCCAGACATGCCGCTTCTATGATGAGCTGTATGCCATTCTAGGAGGTGCAGCCACCACTACCCCAACCCTGTGCTTTGACTCCGTCAATGGAGTAGCATGCAACGGGGATGCAGGTTTTGGGGACGAGGAGGAGGTGGTTGAAGATAGCTCACAGCAAGCAAGCGGAGAAACCGTTTTCCCCGACAGCCAGGAACTGTTTCTCATCCTGGACCTGGAGTCAGTACCCCCCGAATCCACCGAAGGCTGCCTCACGGACCCGCCAGGCGGAGAAGGGACCTCTATGAGCGTAGGGCAGCCTTATTCCGTCCTCCGTGGTAGGACACTTTACCACGCCAGGCCAGTAGCACGTAGTCTGGAATCATTGCATAACACAGCATATGGTCCCAGTGTTTGATGGCATTCAAACAGCATCCATTCTTCATCTCTCTGTGTTATCCTTAGGAGAGTGATATCATTCATGGTCACCTGGTTGAAATAGGGTGATTTTATTAAGGGGACATTCAGAGGTGCCCGTTCTTGCTGGGCTGTTTGCCTGAGGCTGAAAAGAAATGTTCCCCGCTGTTAGCCATGTGGTGGGGGGAGGGGTGAAGCGATCATCCCAGATAATTGGGTGTGGGGGGGGGGGGGAGATTAGTTGGGTTTGTGCTGCACGTTAACCTGAAAACCACAGCCCCTCCCTTTAAATTGCCAACCCATTTTAAATGGCCAACCCAATGGCTGCTTGGTATGGGAAATGAGGGCGCTGCTGTTTGAAACCATTCCCACATGTTATGAAGGTTAAAGAAGTCAAAAGACTGTGTCTTACCAAGGCTGCCTACAAGCCAAATTCTGTTGCATGGCCCTGCGTGAGTGATCTCTCTCACCAAACCGGCATACCCTCAATAAAAGGCAAAATGCGACCTTGTATCGAAAGCACATGTGCTATGTAATGTTAACAGCAAGGTTTACCATGAAGGACTCTACCCATTGTTCTGTAAAATGTGTCTTTTTAACTACCACTCTCCCTTTTTATTCCTCCACCAGCTGCAAATGTTTCAACACTCACACTATCTTCTCCTTCCCAGAGGCTAACGAAGATTAGAAGGTGAAAAAAAAACACACTCGCGATGAAATGTTCTCTGAGCTCATGCAGTCCTCCCACACTGAAAGAGCCCAGCAGAATGCGTGGAGGCAGACAATGTCAGAGTCCAGGAAAGCACAATATGAATGTGAGGACAGGTGAAGATAATAAGAGGCGGGCTGAAGATGATAGGTGGCGGCAGCTTGGTGACAGAAGGCAAGAGGCAATGCTGAGGCTACTGGAGGAACAAACTGATATGCTCCGGCGTATGGTTGAGGTTCAGGAAAGGCAGCATGAGCACAGATTGCTTCTACAGCCCCTGTATAAACAACCGCCTTCCTCCCCAGGTTCCACAGTCTCCTCACCCAGATGCCCAAGAACGCAGTGGAGGGCTCCGGCCACCCAACGACTCCACCCCAGAGGACTGCCCAAGCAACAGAAAGCTGGCATTCAATAAGAGTTAAAGTGCAGTGTGGCCTTGTCCTTCCCTCCTCCCCCACCCCACCTGGTCCTTCCCTCCTCCCCCACCCCTATTTGTGTGATGAATTAATAAAGAATGCATGAATGTGAAGCAACAATGATTTTATTGCCTCTGCAAGTGGTGATCGAAGGGGGGAGGGAAAGGTGGTTAGCTTACAGGGAAGTAGAGTGAACCACGGGGCCGGGGGGGGGGGGGGGGGGCGCAGAGGGGAGGTTTCATCAAGGAGAAACAAACGGAACTTTCACACCATAGCCTGGCCAGTAATGAAACTGGTTTTCAAAGCTTCTCTGACGCGCACCGCGCCCTCCTGTACTCTGCTAACCGCCCTGGTGCCCAGCGGCCAGGCGATTTGCCTCAACCTCCCACCCTGCCATAAACGTCTCCCCGTTACTCTCGCAGATATTGTGGAGCGCACAGCAAGCAGTAATAGCAATGGGAATATTGTTTTCACTGAGGTCTACCCAAGTCAGTAAACTGTGCCAGCGTGCTTTTAAACGTCCAAATGCACAGTCTACCACCATTTTGCACTTGCGCAGCCTATAGTTGAACAGCTCTTGATTACTGTCCAGGCTGCCTGTGTACGGCTTCATGAGCCATGGCATTAAGGAGTAGGCTGGGTCCCCACGGATAACTATAGGCATTTCAACATCCCCAACGGTTATTTTCTGGTCTGGGAAGAAAGTCCCTTGCGGCAGCTTTTGAAACAGACCAGAGTTCCTGAAGATGCGAGCATCATGTACCTTTCCAGCCATCCCACGTTGATGTTGGTGAAATGTCCCTTGTGATCCACCAGTGCTTGCAGCACCACTGAAAAGTACCCCTTTCGGTTTATGTACTCGCTGCCCTGGTGCTCCCCCCACAGTTAGGGAATCCCATTGCAACAAAGCCATCCACTATGACCTGCACATTTCCCAGAGTCACTATCGTTGATATCAGCAGCTCTTTGATTGCGTTGGCTACTTGGATCATAGCAGCCCCCACAGTAGATTTGCCCACTCCAAATTGATGCCCGACTGACCGGTAGCTGCTTGGGGTTGCAAGCTTCCACAGGACTATCACCACTCGCTTGTGAACTGTGAGGTTTGCTCTCATCTTGGTATTCTTGTGCTTCAGGGCAAGGGAAAGCAAGTCACAAAGTTCTATGAATGTGCCCTTATGCAAGCGAAAGTTTTGCAGCCACTGGGAATCGTCCCAGACATGCAACACTATGCGCTCCCACCAGTCTGTGCTTGTTTCCCGGGCCCAGAATCGGCGTTCCACGGCATGAACCTGCCCCATTAACACCATGATGTCCACATTGCCGGGGCCTGTTCTTTGAGAGAAGTCTGTGTCCATGTCCTCATCACCGCACTGCCGTCACCTCCTCACCTGGTTTTGCTTTTGCAATTTCTGGTTCTGCATATACTGCAGGATAATGCGGGTGGTGTTTACAGTGCTCATAATTGCCATGGTGATCTGAGTGGGCTTCACGCTTGCTATGCTATGGCGTCTGCGCTTAAAAAAAAAAAAAGGTGTGAAACGATTGTCTGCCGTTGTTCTGACGGAGGGAAGGGCGACTGACGACATGGCTTACAGGGAATTAAAATCAACAAAGGAGGTGGGTTTGCATCAAGGAGAAACACACACAACTGTCACACAGAATGGACCCCTCAAGGATTGAACTCAAAACCCTGGGTTTAGTAGGCCAATGCTCAAACTACTGAGCTATCCCTCCCCTCACTCTTCACGGGGGTAGGGATGGGGAGCAAATGAATACAAATTAATACAAAACAAATCTGGTCTCTTGTTTTGATCCACTCCATCTCTCTTATACATCTTAGGCTGGCAGCAGACAGTGCAGTACGACTGCTAGCCATCATCTTCTCCTGGGTGCTTGCCAGAAGACGGTGCAGTACGACTGCTAGCCATTGTTGTCTCCTGGGTGCTCGCCAGAAGATGGTGCAGTACGACTGCAGGCAGGACTGAATCTCCATGAGACGAAACTTAAAAAGAGAATGACCTGGAGTCAACTCCCATTTATGTCTAGGTGCCCCTGACTGACCTCACCGAGGTCGGCTAAAAGAGCACCCAGGAGACGACGATGATGGCTACCAGTCGTAATGCACTGTCTGCTGCCAAAATCAATGAGCTGCTGCTGTGTTGCAACGCAGTACCACGTCTGCCAGCACCCAGGAGACGTACGGTGACAGTGAGCTGAGCGGGCTCCATGCTTGCCGTGGTATGGCATCTGTACGGGTAACCCAGGAAAAAAGGCTCAAAACGATTGTTGCTGTTGCTTTCACGGGGGGGGGAGGGGGGCGGCTGATGACATGTACCCAGAACCACCTATGACAATGTTTTTGACCCATCAGGCATTGGAATCTCAAACCAAAATTCCAATGGGCAGCGGCGGAGACTGTGGGAACTGTGAGATAGCTACCACAGTGAAACACTCTGGAAGTCGACGCTAGCCTCGGTACTGTGGATGCACTCTGCCGAGTTAATGGTCTTAATGATCTTAAATGGGGACACACAAAGTTGACTATATAAAATCGATTTCTATAAAATCGACTTCTATAAATTCGACCTAATTTCGTAGTGTAGACATACCCTTAGTCTCAGGCTTCAGCTGCATTAACTTTTTAGTGGATTCTCCACCAGACTGGTAAGGGAATAGCATGTGTTGCACAACCCCAGGCTGTCAATGCTCACATTCCCACCTCCTTAGAAAGCTCTCTGCAGGTAACCTCTTTTTTTTTTTTTTTTTTTGGCTTCACCACCACCACTTAGGTTCCTTTTAACCTAAATCATAATCAAACAACAGGCTTTCCAATCTATGCAAAAATTCCTGAGTGTAAACCATCAAAGAATGCTGCTATCTGCAGGCCCAACTGCACCTTCTCATGGAAAAGCTCATAGGAGAAAAAAGGTTCCTCCATGGAGTCTGTTCCACATTGCCCAGCTTGGGTGCCCAGACAGCACAGATCCATGGGAACCTTGACATTCCACTAGAAACATGCTTCAAGAGGCTTCCCCCCACCCACTACTGCTAGAGCTCAGAAGGGAGTCCACTGGGGGGCATGGCCCTTTCACAAATCAGGAACATCTGGACTTAAAAAGCACAACCTGCATGATTCCAAAGGGGCACTGCTTTCTACAAGTTCCTCAATTTCAATGGTACCAGGGCATGTATCCCAATTAGTAGAAATATGTAAAAGTGATTCTTAAAAGAATTGTTTCAACCAAACCACAGTGAATTTTTAGTTGATTCTGGACCTTCGGCTCTGAACGAAATAGAATCCTGGCAAGGATCATACCTTTTTTTAATCCCCTTAGGAAAAAATATGTAGGAATGAGTTTGGCTCATGCATATCAACAACAGTCCGACAGCATGGATTTGCCTATTCATAAAAAAAAGCTCCCCTGTCTATCATTACAGTAAGCAATACACATCCAGTTATATATGGTGGAGGATTAAAGCATGGGAGGAAAAATGGAGAAGTGAAGCTCACCTAAATGAATCTCTGAGAATACCTAAGCATAAACCTGTTAAAAAGAATAAATTGAACATCTAAGAAATAAGCCTGTTAATTTAATAAATCCCTCATTTGTCTCAAATGTATTAAATGTACACCTGTACCCCGATATAACGCGACCCAATATAACATGAATTCGGATATAACAAGGTAAAGCAGTGATCCGGGGGAGGGGGGGGCGCGGGGGGGGGGGGGGGGCGTGCTGCGCACTCCGGTGGATCAAAGCAAGTTCAATATAACGCAGTTTCACGTATAACGTGGTAAGATTTTTTGGCTCCCGAGGACAGCGTTGTATCGAGGTAGAGGTGTATATACATTAAATACAGTGCTCCAAAGATTATGAATTTGGGAGGAGATCACGGTTTTATTTTATTTTTTTAATTAGAATTATTTTTGTATAGATGTGTTTATGCCAGACTATTTTATGCAGAACTATTTGTCTTGGCGTATCAAACTGCCATGCATAAAAGTGGAACAGGGTTATGGGTTTTTTCCTCCCCCACCATTTTTTTCCCCCACCAGTGATCAAAGACTTGTGTACAAAGGTGTATCTAGCTAACCAGGTCTCCCAGCTGTCAAATGACAGCAAGCATGTGTCTGTCCCTGTGTGTCTCTGAGCTATCTGAGCTGTACCTTAGACATTGGATCTTCAGTCTGGCCCTGCTTTTGATACTTGGCCAGGAACAAATACATCAAGTCACAGACTTATAGGCTTTTTAAAAAAAAAAAAAAATCTCTTGTGTAGTTTAAAAATAATAATTCAAAATCATCCACATACTGGTATTTATCTTTAGCTGTTTAACACTGAATGTGCCATAATGCGCTCTTAATATAGTCCATGCTATTTCTCTTAGGAGCTAAGAATCTATTATTTGTTATCTTTGTACTCAACTACTGTATATAAAAAGAGAAAGCCACTGACTTTAACCAGCTCTGTGGGCAGCTCTACACTCTCTGCCTTGCTCAGGACTCATTGTTCCTCCTACCTGTCTTGCAACTTCCCTCCCATCGCTCTGTCCCTGTCCTGAATGCGGAAATGCTACTCCTGAGAAGTTTAGAGGCACTGAAGGGGTTTAGTTTCAGCATTGTAGAACTTTAGCTCTCCCAGAAGCTGAAGCTCCCAGTTGTCCAACCTCCCCTTCCCCCGATTATCTTAAGGTTTCAGATGACCTCCAAGGCCAACAGTTAACTGGGGTTTCCACATACTTAGTATTTTGCTGCTTCTTTTTATTTTTTTGCGGCTTCTTTGGAGTACTGTCTATTCCTTTCATCTGTTTACACCCAGTTTTATGTTTTGCCAAATCGGCAACCCAATAATACAACTTTACTGCTTTCCTCAGCTAAAGAAGACACTTTAGATCATGTGCATTAGTACTAATAGACTATTTTAAAAACATTAGGAAAGTAAGACTAGGGGATGGGACACAGAGCTTGTTAAAACGTAGTCTAAGTCAATAGGGCCCAAAATGGTTACCATCTGACAGTTGTTCAGAGGCCTGTGACAACTAAGTTCATGGTCTCAGTCTAGTTCCTACTGGACTAGATTCCATATGACAATCACCGATATAAATTAGTATCTTTCTGGCCAGTCTCAGCATGCTTTCTCCATATGCAGAGCCCCTACTCTTTTAGCTTTGCTTTGCATATTCAGATGTACAGGGGTACAGATGGCACTGCAGGACCAGACCCAGTGACCTCATCAGAAGAGCACGATGTACCCCACCACTGTGAGGAAATGGGGAGTTCACTAGAGGATACAAGCCAAATCTAAAAAGGGGATATTGTCTTTTTTAAACATATGGCTGTTATCACAAAAAAGACCTTTTAAAGCATGCAAGACTCTAAAATTGTACCTTGTCCCCTTCAGCTCTGAAGAGCAGATATGTGCAGAAATAAGTGAGTCATTTTATTACCGCATATTTACAGTGAGTCACTTCTCTGACCATAACCACACTTTAGAGGAAGTAATTTATAGTGTTACAAAGACTTTCGTCTAAACCAAGTTGAACAGCATAGCAAACAAGTGACAGGCATTTTATTTGTAAGTGGAATAGTAAAAACATTGTCCTGTAGGAGTGTTCTGTGCCAACGAGAGAAACATGCTAGGATAATCCCTTCTTCAATTTAAGAAGTCTAACTGCCTGAATGCAATACCACCAGAAAATAATTTGTATAATAAAATGGTGGAGAACACAAATTACAACTAGCCTGCTATGCATCTTTAGTGCAGAGTTTTATTTTTAACTTGTATCTATATTTCAAGAGACCTGAGAAGGGATTATTTTTATAAACACAAAGCAATGCTCTGTTAACATGAAAGAGATGATTAACTGCATTTATATTATCAATCCATCTCCATACACCAAAAAAACTCAAGAAAGGTCATTGTTAGCTCAAGCAACTGACCCATCTACAGCTGTGACTGACAGTGGGGTTTCAGCTAGTTACATCAATATATACACATTGCCTGTGAGTCAAATATGTCAGTCAATTTAGACTCTTCCATTGACTTCTGACTACAACACAAAGCTCTGCTCCTTTCTTCCCCACAGCTTTCCAAAAGCCCTATGTTTTCTGTGTTTCCTAGCATCACTCCCACTGGAGCCTTTGAGAGTTCACACCCTCTCTTCTATAATTCCTTATATTCTCCAATGAATCCCTCAAGCTTCCCAGCCTGCAGGAACCTCTTACAGCCAGCCCCTCTGAATTCACATATGGCATGGCTACCACAATCAATGGAGATTAAAGATGTATCCTACCTAGCACTGGCCTAGATAGGCCAGATTCCAGGATAACTAGAGAGGGGTCTTTAGCTTACTGAACTCAATAAATACTGCATTACAGTTACCTTCAAACCTAACTTTTTAAGAAGTGAATGAATATAAAGTAATAAATTCATAGATTCCAAGGCCAGAAGGGACCATTGTGACCATCTAGTCTGACCTCCTCTACAACACAGAGAACTTCCCCAAAATAATTCCTAGAACACTTTTAGAAAAACACCCAATCTTGATTTTAAAATTGTAAATGATGGAGAATCCACTACAACCCTTAGTAAATTGTTCCAATGATTACTCTTACCATTAAGAATTTACATCTTATTTCCCATCTGAATTTGTCTATTCCACTTGTGGCCATTGGATCATACTAAACCCCTCTCTGCTATACTGAAGAGCCCATTATTAAACATTTATTCCCTTTGCAGATACTTTATGGTCTGTAATCAAGTTACCCCCATAAACCTCTCTATGTTATGCTAAATAGATTGAGCTCCTTGAGTCTATAAGGCAAGTTTTTTAATCCTTTAATCATTCTCATGGCTCTTCTCTGAACCCTCTCCCATTTATCAACATCCTTCTTGAATTGTGTGCACCAGAAGTGGACAGAGTATTTCAGCAGTGCTTACACTGGCTCCAAATGTAGAGGGAAAGTAACCTCTCTACTCTTACTTAAGATTCCTGTTTATGCATCCCAGGATTGCATTAATTCTTTTGGCCACAGCACCACGCTGGGAACTCATGTTCAGCTGATTAACCACAAGGACCCCCAATTTTTTTCCAGTCACTGCTTCCCAGGATAGAGTCTCCCATCCTGTAAGTATGGCCTACATTCTCTTTTCCTAGATGTATACAATTAGCCATATTAAAACACAACACAAGAACTAGAAGTCATCAAATGAAATTAATAGGCAGCAGGTTTAAAACAAACAAAAGGAAGGATTTCTTCACACAACGCACAGACAACCTGCAGAACTCTTTGCCAGAGGATGTTGTAAAGGCCAAGACTATAAAAGGGTTAAAAAAAAAAACAAAAAAAAAACACTAGATAAATTCACGGAGGACAGGTCCATCAATGGCTATTAGCCAGGATGGCCAGGAATGGTGACCCTACCCTCTGTTTGCCAGAAGCAAGGAATGGGTGACAGGGGATGGATCACTTGATGATTACCTGATCTGTTCACTCCCTCTGAAGCACTTGGCATAGGCCACTGTTGGAAGACAGGATACTGAGATAGATGGACCTTTGGTCTGACCCAGTTTGGCCGTTATTACGTTTTTCTACATGTTCTTATATATTGTTTGCTTGCACCCAGTTCACCAAATGTTCCAAATCGCTCTGTATCATCTATCTGTCCTCTTCATTATTTACCGTTCCCTCACTTTTTGTGTCATAGGCAAAATTTATCATTGATGATTTTATGTTTCTTCCAGGTCGCTGATAAATATGTTAAGTAGAGAGGCCCAAGCACTGATACCTTTGGGACTTCATTGGAAACACACCCACTTGATTATTCCCCATGTACAACTACATTTTAAGACTTATCAATTAGCCTAACTGATATAAAATGAACATGGAACACATTAAATCAGTCTAGTAAATGAATTACTGGTTTCCACTCACTAGAATCCTATAGCTATGTTGTAGTCTTGTTGCTTGCTAGTTTCAAGGTTAATATCTGAACTTATATGTATTCTACAATTTGAAAACACATTTAACATTTAAAAAAAAAATAAAACTATCAAGCAAAGTGAACACACAAGCTGAATTCATTTTCAGTGACTAATTGAAAGGAAGTTGTGCTGCAAATCAAGTTTTGGGAAGTTGCATGTAAGGGAAAATGATGCATACAGTCACAACAACAGGTGTTCACCATGAATGTACGTAAAAACATAATAGGGACAATATACAACATTTCCATTAGTTCATTCATGAAATGGGTTAAAAACACCACACACACACACACACACACACACACACACACACACAGCTCTTATGTAGACCAAATCAACCAACCGGATTTGATTTCCAACAAAAAGAAAGAATAGTCAGTTTTGAAATCTGATTTGCACTAATACATTCTCTTTCCCCGTTAAAAACCTAATATCTTTTTGTGCAATTCAAAGAACACAAAGGAAAAGGGAAACAACTTTTGCATACAGACAAAACAAATACTTTTCAAGGAAAAATCCTGTTTCTTGAAATCTATATGGAAATCATGCAACGTACTATTTATAAAAAACACTGAAACACTTACTCTCCTAGACTTCGGTCACAAAAGGTAAATGCATTTTAGGAGGGAAAAAAAAATCGGTTACAGTACAAGAAATTATATTGTAATGAATTAGACTGAATAACAGTTTGTTGTACAGTAAGTTACTATCAAAACTGACTCGTTTTCCAGTGCTTAATGTTTTTCAAATAATTATATTACTTTTAATATCTTGCAGGAAAGTGGGCATGTCTATGCATAACACAGATTAGCAAAATAAAAGTATCATGCATTGTGAAATTAGCAGAACATTTTGTTTAAAGCTATTTTTTCACGTGTACTTTTAAACCTGACAAAATACTTAACAGCATAGTCCCAAAAAATTTATATTGGTATCACTGCCTTATTACTACTTCTAAGCACATACAAGTTTGTATTACTTTTTTTCAGTTTGTAACAATGTGCTCATCACATGCACTGGGAACATTAATACAAATACTAACAAGCACAAAAAGACACAAACTCAGAGAAACCACCTCCCAGATAGCAATGAAACTCAACCTGGCTCAGGCCATCTTCCTCAAGCAACAGCTTGAGTTAAAACTGAAGTCTTTTCAATTCGTAGTAAAGGGCAAAAGTCTGATCAAGGGGAGAAGCAAATTCCAGAGCCAAGGTACTCTCTGTCTCCACTAACAGACTACTTGCCCCCAGCTCCCCAGAACTTAAATCTGAGGACTGTTAGCAATTGTCCTCCAGTAAGTCACAAATAACAGGCTAGTATAGGGACCCAAACCATGTGGAATTTTGTACATTAAGGTCGACATCTGAAATTGCACCTCGAAACAAACTGGTATTGTTTATGGAACAGGGGTATAATGGGCACCACCCAAGAAGAACAGACATCATATAGTAAAGAAAGCAGGTACATTACGTATTAGCTGAGGTTTTCAAAGTGATCTTAAAGAACAGCAGGAAGCATAGCACACAGTGGTGGATTTGGAAGTAAAAATGGCTATGCTTGACTCGTGAGGATGGCTTTTCAGACTGATGATGAAAAAAAGCATTCAGCTACTACTGCCACCTTGGAGCCCGGCCATGGTGCAAGGATCCAGAAGGACCTCAGAACAAAAGGCAGACATAGCCCCTTCAAAGAGTTAATAAATATCTTCTCCAACCTGCAAGCACCACCTCTTTCTTGTTTGGACTGAGCTTCAGTGAACTCTTAGCCAAGAGAGTTCTACCTTGGCCAGGGGTGGAAAGTAGAGTTACCCAGCCCATCTGTGTCTAATGAAAAGAAGCTTATATCTGTGAGCCACTACAGTTCAAAGTGTCTTACCTTCTTCACCAATGGCAGCCTCAGATATACTTTAAATGAGAGATGACTGCATAAAACTGTAGAACCCCAAATAGGAAAGCACTCTGGACAAATGAGAAACTGCCCAAAACTCTTTTCTTGGAGCTCTCCAAGAGCTGAGCAATACAAACTTAACACCATCCACCCTTGCATATCAGTAGTATCTCACAGAAAACAGTATCCAAGACTGCCGAATGGTTTATAAGCATGACTCATAGATTCTAAGGCCAAAAGGGACCATTTTGATCAGCTAGTCCGACTTCCTGCATAGCACAGGCCATAGAACTTCCCCAAATGAATTCCTGTTTGAACTAGAGCATATCTTTTAGAAAAATGTCCAATCTTGATTTTAAAAATGGCCAGTGATGGAATATCTACTACAATCCTTGGTAAACTGTTCCAATGATTAATCAATAGTCATTCGGCCATGACTAGAACAAGAAGCAGCACAGCATCTGTACTAAGCCCAAATGTAAAGCCAGACTGAAAGAGGTCAAGGAAGCTACTAGTTATTCCACAACAACCTCCTCAATAATCTCTCCCCAAAAGAGAAGCTGAGACAGGCAAAAGTGCTATACTTGTCATTTTATTTATGGACCTGTGACAGATGGGGTAATTTTCTGCATATCCTTGGAAGACCTTATTGAATTAAGTTTAAGTATCTTTGGGGTCCACTGTTTTAAATGAATGGTTTATGTATGATCGTGTTGTATTCCATGGGGGCGGGGGGGACACCTGCCACACGTCCTTCAAGAACTAAAAACAGTAGGTGCTGATTAAAGCAAATCAGCCAAGTTGTATGCCCCTCTCCTGGATGTGTTTGCATATACTAGTCCAAACTAGATCCTTCAGAGACCAACAGACAAAGAAAGGACTTTGGGATAAGTAGTTGGAGTTAAAATAGATTTAGGGCCTCCTTTCTGATCCAGCAACACTACAGGACCGTCCAGCCAAGGGAGCCACAATTCTTCAGGAATGACACTTTCCAGAACCCGGAACTGCGGTGATCTTTGTTTAGCTTTTTAGCATATGTTTAGGTTCCTTTATTGTTTTTAATACGTTTTCTCTGTAATGTTTTCACTTAAAGAATAAATGTGCTTGCTTAGAAAGAACTGCATGGTAACTTATAACTGTGGGCAGTTATGCCTGGCATACCAATGTACAGACACTGACCTGCTTAGGCAGTCTGGCTTGCTGGAATATCACAGTACAGGCAGGGAGATGTGCAGCCTTGAAGAACCCTGGTCAGGAGGGAGAGAGACACAGGTCTCTGCCCATGAGAGGTGATGGCTGAGGAGCCAGGAGCCTACAGTGGGTGCCCTTGGTGGACCATGGAGAGGGGATACAGGTGTAGTTGCCCTGAACTGTGACAGATCCAACAACTACTTGAAAGAAGAAAAGTGCCACTTTGTCTAAACAAGGGAAACCAATGATGATCTCAGCCAGTGGTAAACCCAATATTCCAGGCTAGATTATAATCAGCCACAAGAGGCATGGGTCCAAACCATAGGTTGCAGGCTGAAGCTCCCTCAGTATGTTTAGAACTTGACTGAGAAATCCTGGTTAAAACTCAGAAGACTGCATTTGTACTAATCAGATGAATAATTTAATCGATGGAACAGTTTAAGTGACTCAACATACTGACAGCTTTGAGAGGTGAGGTATTGCAGCAGAACTTCCAGCTCCATTGTTACTGTTGTAGATGAGGCATTTGGGGGTTTGGATTTATGTTAGTTAAAAATAATGTTACTGGTATTTGAGACTACATTTACTAGATAAGCTCTTTACTGCCTGGGTCTTATTGATATCAAAGTGCTTTCGTTCTCAGTTTGAGAAAGAACCACTCATCTACAGTTCATGGCACTGCCCAAACCACTCAAGCATTTTACAATATTAGAAAGAGACAAGCAGGGAAGTCCTTTTGCAAACTCTCACTAAAAGTCTGCAAGGATTCCTTCCTTTAAAAAAATTGTCATAAGCACTTCACATCAGCATCAAGACAAAGATTAATAATTTAACCAAAAACAAAGAATAGATTTATATTGCTGGTATAAATAATTGTTTGTACTTCAAATACTAACATTAAATTAGAATTGTATTTACAATGGGTATTTCAAAGTTAAATCACCTTATATGCTCACCTCTTTCTGCTCAACTTGGAGTGCTGATTTTAAAATATCTCTAAGCTGTATTAGTTGTTTCCTTTCCTCATCCTGTGCTTGTTTAATCTAGAGTACAGATGCAGACATGACAGAGGTTAAAAATTAATGTGTTACTATTTATATTAACACATTTCTTTACAGCTTGTTGCTTAACTGGTTCAGATTTCCTGACAAATGATCAACAAGAATGAAAATACCAGAGAGAAACAATAAGTTCCTTTACCCATATGCCTACAAAAAACTTGACAATGGTTTGGCTGCTGGTGTGCTGAGACCACTGCCTACCATGCTGTCTCACATTTTGTCTCACTGTTTACTTGTACTCCCCTGTGTCTCTGTCTCCATCTGCTTTTGTCTTATACTTTGACTGTAAGTTCTCTGGGACAGAGACTGTCTTTTTGTTCTATGTTCATACTGCACCTACCACAATATGGTCTTGGTCCATGACTAGTACTTCTACTCATTACAGCAATACAAACAACAGCAACAGTTTTATAATCTACTCAAAGCTCTACTCAATAAGTCTGAATCAAAAAGATTAGATTTCTTTAATAAACACAAAATTTGAAAAAGCAGTATGGCAGACTGCTACTTACTGTGTGAAGATCAGTTGAGAGTGTTTCAATTGAAGGCTTGAGACTTTCAACTGCTTTCAGTCCATCCTGGAAGAAACTTTAAAAAAAAAAAAAAAAAGGCAGAAAGGAAATAGTATTGTTAGAATTAATTTCTAATGCTCAAGCTATTTTGTTCTTTTCTGTTAAAAGCACTTTACTGAAGAAAGAGACATGGCAGAAGCTGGTAAACGTATATACACACAGACTCCATATACATAGAAGTGAGAGCCATGCAACGAATTATGAAAATTCAAACTGCAAGGCCACAGGATACATTCATTTCATGCACTTTGGACCAATTCACCTGCAAATCTGCCCACTAATCCATCTTCTTGAAAACTCATTCTAACGTTCCAGCTCTCTGAACAGCTTTAAAAAAATCCCTGACATCAATTTAAAATCAACCTGCTCAAAAAGTTTTCCTCTTTCTCACTAAAAATATGCAATCTCTTCCCCGGCACCCCACCACCCAGTTTTAGAACACCGACGGTTCTTCTGCATATAAAAACATCATGACTTTTAAAGTCTAGTGTCTCAGGATCTGATGGGAGCTTCCAATAGAAAGGAAGATCCCTCCGCTTCTCAAAGGAACCCAAGCAATCACTTATTGCCAAGCATTTGATAAGTATGTGCACAGACAGTTCGAATAACTATGATCGTGTTCCCTTATCCTTTCTATTCCAGTACTTTTTAATTAAATAAAAACATTCTGAACATTTTTAACATTTTCATGATTAAAAAATAGAGCAAACACACACACACAGTTTGTTTACATTAAATATTACTCTGCAGTGTTTGCAACACAAATATTGCAGCATTGTGAACCACATGGCAAAAAAATTATTTTCATTGCCCAAGTTCAATGAAATGCATAAAGTAGATGAATGACAAAGATTGTCAACAATGAAAGTGATTTTTGAGTATTACTAGTAGTACAGCAAAGAAAATTTACCTTTTATACAACTTTATGGTATTCTTTTAAGAGGGAGGTTTATGGATCTAAACAGGTTGATAATGTCATTCACACTTCAGAATAATGAGTTTATTGCTATATTATCAATCTGTCAAAAATAAATAGAGTAAAACAAGTCCTAGTATCCTGCAGTCTAATGAGGGCTTCTGAGTTTCTCATTATTGAAGTTCTCCATTCAGTTAGAAATAAAGTAAAGCCATTCTCTCAACGCACTTTTATGCTATTGTTTACCCAATGTATTTTTAGAGAGAACAGAACTGACTTTGCTCATTGATAGATACACTCAGAAAGATTTCAAAGCCAGCAGGCCAATCTGTCTCGCTCCCTTCCATGGACAGATTACTAAACACGACAAGCGATCGTGTGGTGATTATGTGTTGCAGACGACAACATGCCACAATATTAGCTCAATCTAACACCTCATTTCATATTAAGTAATATAGCAACAAACCAGTAACTGATCTATTAGACCAAATCAATATGTCTAAAGTCTGCAGTGAAACATGTTCAGCTGAGTCTTAGATCTATTTTGAAGACACAGAAAAATATTTGTGGAAAAGTTATTGCCGCTACCAGTTTCCATGAAAATGCAAAATATTGTAACTATAGAATCTTTTCAAACAAAGAAACATAAAACTTACTTGCACTGTGCATGAAAATACTTGATCAGATTCTGAAGCAAGTCAACTCCTTTTTTAATCTTGATTTCATTGACTTTCAGAAGGTACTGTTAAAACAGTAATTCACAGAAGTAAAATTAATGAACGATCAATTACTTTTTCATATTTGTGATTTATAGGAATGGTAATTTAAAAATTTTCAATTATATTTCAACAAGCTTTAACAACCACAACAGATTTTGAAAAGCTGAAAAAAATTTGACCATGTGGAAGAGAGACCTCAGGGCATCAACCAAACCTCAAACAACTGGTGTCAATGCCAAGTCTTGATATCCAATTAGGATACTCATCTGTTGCTAACTCAAACCGTTGCCCTTTAACTCTTGAGGCCTACTAAAAGTCAGATCACAAGAAGCATGAGGGAGACCTGGAGGGCCTTCAGGAAATTATCCTGTAACCAAACAGTGGCATCTAGATGCACATTCACAGTCAAGCCAGCCATGGTGCAAGCCCACGATACATCTATCTGGCAATAAACATGTTCATATGCCAGAAGGGATTTTCACACTGCACCCCCTCCCACACCCTGCACTCCCTCCCGCACCCCAACCCCCTGCCCAGCCCTACATTCATGGCCCTGCATGCAATTTCCCCACCCAGATGTGGCCCTCAGGCCAAAAAGTTTGCTCACCCCTGACCAAAACTGACATGTTCCTTCTGAAAGGTGTGGCAGAGTGGATAACAAAACTCTATTATCTCAGAATGCTAGGTTCTATTCCTAGCTCTGACTGAAGTGACCTTTTGCAAGTTCTTAGTTATCTTCTCTGTGAAACTGGTAAATGATAGTTATTCCCACAAGTTATGAAACCTTGACTCAAAATAAGGGATATGAAGGGCACAGAAATATCAACCGCATTCGGTGGACAAGCTAGGACCAAAAACTCATGGTCTCTGGGCTTGCAGTTTAATGCACCTTCCTCTAAGCCGTAAGGCATTTTAGGAAGGGAAAGGGGTCTCTCTCTCATTTTGCTTCTCCAAAATCATGTGAAGGCTGTAGCTCTTCAAATCATCGTGAGCTTCTGTAAAGTAGGGGTCAAATCACGTCACCCATAAGAAATGTGTGAGAACTGGCAATGCTGAACTTTACAACCACATATAGAGCCCTTCTTGTAACAGCTGAGTTGCTTCTTCTCTGACATTTCTTAAGAGAGCCTGGGAAGGAAGGAACTCAAGGAAAGCAAGAGATGCACACACACAAAATGCAGTGCTTCATTACCGAAAAAAATAAGGATTTTATTGCACAGCAAAGAAAACAAGCTATAATAAGGGCTGCAGAAATTCTGTAGGAATTTTTGAAGCATCACTAAAATTAAACTGAAATGCCAACAACTGGAGAATATATTATATCTTGCAAAATGAAAGCTTCAAAGTGGTATAGGTTTATTTAATTTATTTCTTCTTCCTTACCTATTCAAGATCATGAACCATGGAACGTTATTGTCTACAGGATATGGTTATGGAATATATTTAATCCTTTCTGTATGATTGAATACTCAAGCCCAGCCTTCAGTGCTTCATTTTATTGTGCTTGTTCAAATCAAGCATTGAATGGATGAAAGCATCCAACCAGCTTCATACAAAGTACTTTCAGCTTTTTTAAAGTGAAGAGATTCAACTAAGCTTAAAAGCCCCAAGCTTGATCTCATCTACACCATTCTTTTTTCCTAAAAATTTTCACTGTTGTAGCAACATCAGGAACATTATCCTATACAGCAGGTTCTTATGATGTGCTCCTCTTCACAGTATTTGAGCTTCTCCTACATAGAACTAGTGAGGGCTTGAGGAAAGTGGAAAGCAGCAAATTTTTCAAGTGGGATTTTCAAAGCCGTCCAGAGGATTTGGACACCCATTTCCCTTTTAAAATGAATGGAGGTCCAAATCCCCTTGCCAGCTGTGAAAAACTTAGTCTGAGGGTATGTCTACACTGGAAAGTTTCTGAGCCACAAGATATAACACTTTTATTAAAACGCTGGAATTAAACCGCTGTTGCGTGTCCACACTGTGCTCCTCGTGATGCTGGAGCGCATCCACATCAGCACCTCTTGCAATGGCAAAGACAGCAGTGCATTGTGGTAGCTATCCCACTGTGCAACTGGCCACAGGCTGCTTTGGGAAGGGTTTCCAATGCCTCATGGGACAGTGTCAGCATCACATGATGCAGGTTTCCCAATCCCATTGTTCCATGGACATCCTAACTACATTGCCAACTGCTTTTCAACTGAAGTGGGGGGTGGGGGAAAGTGTTTGACAGGGTGCGTATGTGTATGGAGGGGGGGGGAAGGGAGAGAGACAGTGTGTTTTGGGGGACAGAGTGTGTCAGCATGCTGTCTTGTAAGTTCAGACAGCGTCAGGAAGCAACCAGCCCTGAGACGGGGGAAGGGGAAACCCTGACATCAGTCCCCACCTCCCTCCCTGGGCTCTCTGCACAGCAATCATACGCACGCATGCACACCCCACTCTGCCTCTGCGTTCAAGAGCATGAGCGTTCCACAATAATGGTTTGCTTTGTATCACAGAGCAGATCAGCACAGCACGCAATGGCTGTCAGAAACAGCATTTGAAAGGGATGGGGCACATGTCTCCAGGGCAGCCGAGTTCAAAACAATGAGCAAAGCGATCACTTGCAGCATTATGGGACAGCTCTGGAGGCCAAGTACAGTGCAGAAAACAATCAAGTGTCTACACTGGCAACAGAGCGCTGGAGCCTCTGCACAAATAGCCTTACGACTCTCGTCGAGGTGGGGTTTTTTTGCAGCGCTGCAACTGAGGAGTTTCTGCGCACAAAATGGCTTGGCAGTGTGTACACATCTGCAGCTTGAGCACTAAAAACTGCTTTACTATGCAGAAACTTGCCAGTGTACACCAGCCCTTAGACTCTGTATAGGAATACAGGGCTTTTCTAATGAATCGCTACAGTCACACCAGCATGTGGAATCAATTAGCTCCAACCAACACTAGAATCTAGAGTGGGGGTGGCCAAACCGTGGATCGCAAGCCACATGCAGCTCTTTTACAATTAAAGTGCGGCTCACAGAATCCCCCACGTCCCCTCCTTCTCCACCTACCAGACTGGGGGCGGGGGAGCTCAGGACCTCTGCCTTGCAGCAGGTTGGTGAGATAGAGGCTTCTGACCAGTGGGGATGTGGGGCTCTCAGGACTTCAGCCCCATGGGGCACACCTGCCGGGGCTCAGAGCTTCAGCAGGAATGGGGCTGAAGCCCCAAACTCCGGCAGGTTCCTCCCATGGGGCAGAAGCCCTAAGCCCTGGCAGGCGCACCCAGGCTCTCAAACTTCTGAAGATTGTCGTATGCGGCTCAGAAGATCAGTTTTGTCCACCCCTGATCTAGAATGTCTCAATAGAAGAGGCTCAATTTTCTAACCGGGTCTTAAAGTCTGGCTCCCTGTAACATGAAACCAAAAAGGATGGGAGCCGTACATCAAATGCTACACAATTACAAACAATCATTGTTACATTATTACTATCATCATGAAGAATGTGAAAGGCAAAGTCCATTACTAATGGCGGTTTGTTTTTCAATACCAGCCCAATGATGTGGAACTGAGATTTTCATATTACTCCACTGCTACAGATAGCGGCCTAAACCCTAAATAATTTGTGGTGTAGTGGTAGTGTGAAGACTAACTGTTTAATTTCATCTGTGAATAACGTATTGAATGAGACATAGGTGATTCTATAATGTATTTGTACGTGAAATAGCAGAGAATGTAGATTCCTTGTTGAAGTTAGTGTGGCAGGGCGAAGAAGTTTAATATCCTGAGTCCAATAAAAAACTTCAAGTTTCCTTTGAATGCAACAGTTGTCATAAGACAGAATCTATCTTTTCTCAAATTTCCTTTTTAAGAATATTAATGGAACAATTGTATTCTATGTTAAACCTTACCTCACACATCTGAAGCTGGAAGAACCGTCTTTCTTTCTCCATCTCTTCTGCAATTTCAGCTCCACTTATTTCTGTACGGATCATTCCATGTAGCTTAGCATGCTCCTTTTTCTCTTTCTCTATTTTCGTACTACGTGGAAAAGAACAGCTAAATCAGGTACACTACATGGTGTACTTGTAGTCCTGGAAATTTTAGATTACTTCCAATTTCTATTTCATTTGAAATTTGATAGTGACCAAGAAACAGCCAATGACTTGCTGTGATAGAAGTCTAATCCAACCGTGCTACCGTGAGTGACTGACACAGGAACTCAAAAAAAAGTGGTAGGAAAATACAGAGTTATCTCGTTGAGAGAAAAGACACATTTATGATTCGAATTAATACATAATCCCAACTGACTGATCTTGGTTAACAGAGCTTAATTCTGTCACTAGATTTTCAGAGCTTCCCCTGTCAGCATGGCTTCCTCTCTGTGTGCAGGGTTCCCAAAGCACAGCTGCCATCTCTTCTGCTGCTGAGCCAGCTGGCACTGGGGATGCCGGCCAGCTGGCTGTGTTGCAGATTTTAAAGTCTGCTAAGCCAAGTGCCTTGATCCTCTGAAGGTTTCTGCCAGTTTTCTGAAACCTATGTGTAACATGGGTTCTACGATATTGAAGCAAGAATTACAGTATTTTCTCATGACATGGTTTTAACATTACTCTAAATGGAGAACCTGAACTTAGTGTAAAATGACTTGCATGTGTTTAGAATTTCCAATCATCAATAAGCTCTGTACTTGCATGTTCTCTCAAGAGAATGATTAAGTGTCTCGTCTTGAGCCCCAAGCAGCCAGGGGATATACCAGAATTAATCTTTCCATCAACCTTGCTGCTGAGAAATGTTCTGGAACACAAACATTTAATCCCCACCACACCCTCCCTATTGGTAAATCAAATAAAACAAATTTCTTGCAATTTTCCAGTATCCTTGGACATAGACTGCAAAATGCTAGCTGGATTTCAGCCTATGAAGTTTTCCAGGAATGAAGGGATATCCTAAGAAAAACTCCTCCCTCTTTCACAGAGATTCATAGCTTTCAAGGTCTGAAGGAACCATTGTAAAATATAAAGAGAGCAATTTTTACTCCTCCCACTACAGACACATTTGAATGCATGACTTCTAGCTTCAGAAGGGGGAACCATTCCCCTAAACCACCGGGCCATCTAACCTCTCCAGGGGATATACATTCTACACAATCATTTACATGAATCAAAAGCTCACTCCAGAACTTTTCTGGAGCCAGACAGAGCCTTGATACTGAATGCATAGGTGAAAAGCTCAAGGAAACTTCAGAGAGACAAAAATCACACAGGTTAAGGTCATGGATAGGAATGATCCCATACAGGCATCAGAGGAAGAAATCAGAGGAGTGCCAAGGAAAAGTCTGCATTCCTGTTTCATTATGGTTACATAGCAGTCACAGAGCCTATCTCTAGGCCCAGTGCTTTTAAGCTTTTGCTGGATGATCCTTTATATGTTCAGTGTAAACACCAGGACCAGATGATGTGGAAGTAAACCAACAAAATGAAGACTCCATCATTTTAAGTGCTAAAAATATCAGCATCTCAAATGGTGATTGCCTATGTAATAATACGAAAAAGCGAATAATATCAGCAATGGTACAAACAGATCTACCCAAAGAAACCATATGCCAGGAACAAAGGATTAACCAGGCACCAGTTATGAAGAACAAGGGGAAAGGATTGATGCAAAGAATTCACAGAAGACAGTGAAATCAGCTCTCGTTTCTTTTTTGGCACTGTAGGCAGAGTAGCCTGTCCATATGCAAGTTGCTGCCAACAAGGGAAACTAGATGGGTGGGTTGCAAAACGTCAACCATGAGAGAAAATACCGTATCCAAAAAACGTTTTTAAATCTCTCAATTTCAACAGTAGCCCAGTGAAAATAATGAGAGAACTGAATTAATTGAAATGTGATCAGGTCTACATCAACAACTACTGACATCTGATTTTGTCCTCACTCAGGACAAAATATGAACCTAGATTTTCCAAGAAGATCAATTATGCGAAACTATCCAGGCAATGAAGCAATTACATTTTAGAAAGAAACACAAGGGTAATAACCCCCAAAACACAACAGAAAAACTGTTCAATACCATAACAAAATATTTTGTAGTTCATTCTAGTTTATTCAGATGGAGGGAGGGGAAACCTTACACACACAAAAAAAACAAACTTTACACACACACAGTGTCACAATCAACTGACCACAACAAAGAGGCAGGGGTTTGCACAGCTACCATGCTGACACCTTCTTCACATGCACATGTAGATATTTGCACTTAGTTTAAAATCAACCCACTGCAACCCATTCAGAGAGCAGCAGGGTAAGACTAATCTAAAATGAGTGGAGATCTGCATAGCAGACAAGAAAAGAACCACTCTGCATGAAAGGGCAAGATGAAGACCTATAATGAAAAAGTAGCTATGTAGATGTGTGGCAGAGCTCTGACCTTGTCCCCGCGGGTCCTGCGTTTCTAGGCGGTATATGCTAGCCTCAGTGGCTCTCTGTGACCCTCCACATAGCCCTTCTCTCTCTAGGGCCAGGGTTACAGTCTACTGAGCCCTTTTCATCACAAGCCAGCAAGGAGGTTGGTGAGAGAACTCCCACAGTCTCTGTTGTCCCTAGAGCTTGTTTTAGAACAGTTTAGCCTCCTGTCCTGACAGGGGACTGACTTCCCCTCCCAGGAGGTGTTCCAGTAGTGGTAGGTTGGGGGGAACCCGGGCCCGCCCTCTACTCCGGGTTCCGGCCCAGGGACCCTAATGGTAGCAGCTGTTGGCAGCCAACCTTTCACTGCCAGAGTTGCTACATTTCCCTGGGCCACTTCCCCACAGCTCTCCTGCTTCTCCCTTACCTTAGGGCTCCCTTATCAATAACTTGAGGGTGTCTTCATTAACCAGCCCTTCAGCCACACTTCCTCTCCTCTGGCTCCCTAGCTCTCCTCTGCCTGACTGGAGTGAGCCCTTTTTATAGTATCAGCGGGCCTTAATTAGAGTCAGGTGGTCACATTAGCTTAATGCCCTCACCTGACTCGTTGCAGGTTAATTGGAGTCAGGTGTTCTCATTAGCCTGGAGCAGGCCCTGCTCTGGTCAATCAGGGAACAGAAAACTGTTAATCCAGTGGCCAGTATATCTGCCTTCTGCTATTCTGCTGTACCCAACTGGCCTGGGTCTATCACATGTCTTATCCAGTTTTCACGGTATGTCACTATTTTTGTATTTGTTTTCCTAGTTTTGGAGTCAAAGTTAGATAATTAGATAACTAGGACTTCTAATACTCTTGAAAAGCTTATTTTGCCTTTTAGAGCTCAAATATGAGAAAAAGCAGGTCACTACTTAAAGGCTTTTACATAGAAAAATCACTATTTCAAAGAAGTTAATTGTTCTTTCATTCTGACACCAACATGGATGTGAATTTATGAAAAACTAGAGGAGATAAGCTATTGCAACAAAAATAGACATCCATTCTAACCTCTAAAGACCACATTTTTAAAGGTAGATTATTTTTGTAATAGAGTTGAAGATGCACCATCACTTGTATTTCAAAGGCTATTTCCTTTTATAAAACTCGTGTTATACCTTTCAATCACTGACAGGTCCCCATCAATCCAGTCTCACATTTCAGTCTGACTCTCCAACATATCCTCTTGTATGACTTGCTCTCTACTTAAAAGTTCAAAACGCTTATTCCTCTCCTTGTATTTTCTATCACTATTGACACCACCTCTATCCAAACCCACAATCTAGAAGTCATCTTCAGCCTGTCCCTCTCTTGTCCTGCACATATAAGTGGTCATGTCCAAATCTATCCTCTTCTTCCTCAATAATATTCAAAGATCTATGCAGTGGTATTTCCCATTTTAAGAACAGGGAATCTCACTCAAAATGGAAGAAATGTTTAGTGTGACTACTGTACAATATTGGAAACAGAAACCTTTAACTAACCTTTTACTGTAACTGTTGTTCTTCAAGATGTGTTACACATGTTTTACTCTAGGTGCGTCGTGCCCAGTTGTCAGATTTTTCCCTCAGTGGTACCCATCGGAGCAACCCAAGCGCCCTCTGCTACCCCATGCTACTGCACGCAGATGTAAATGGCAGAGTTGGCCCTGGCACCCATCAGTTCCTTCCTACTGGATAGACTCCAATAGAGAGGGGAAGGATGATGGATCATGAAATGAACATGCACAACAATCACGGGAAAAGATTAGTAACTCTTTTTTCTTTGCATGACTGCACATGTCCATTCCACTGTAGGTCTCAAGCAGTACAAACTGGAGGTTGGCTCGGAGTCTACTTGAATAGGGAACAGAGGATTACTCATCCAAACCGGGCATCGTCTCTGAATTGCTGAGAGATAGCATAATGAGAGGCAAACGTATGGCATAATGACCAGGTTGCAACCTTGCAAATGTCCAAGATGGGAAAGGCTGCAGAAGCTACCTGAGACCTGTTTGACTCTGCCAAAACTCTTCTCTGGGGCATCACATCTGTCAGCTGGTAGCATAATCGAAAACAAGTGGATATCCAAGAAGAGACTGTTTGGGTAGACGCTGGACAGCCTTTCATTCTGTCTGCAATTGTGATGAACAGTTCCACCAAAGACCTAAACGGTTAGTCTGGTTCAGATAAAAAGCCAAAGCTCTTCTACCACCTAGAGTGTAGAGCTTTTACTCATCTTTATGGGCATGAGGCTTTGGAAAGATGATCGGTAAATAAATAGATTGCTTGGTTAATGTGAAAACTGGAAACCTCTTCAGTAAGAAACTTCAGGTGAGGGCAAAAGTAAAACTCTCTCTCTACAGAAGACCATACAGGGAGATTATGATACTAGAGCTCGCAATTCCCCCACTCTCCTGGCTGAGGCAATGGCAACTAAATAGCCACTTTCATTGAAAGGTGTAGCAGGGAACAGGTCACCCGTGACTCAAAGGGAGGATCCATCAGCTTTCCTAAAATTAGATTTAAGTTCCTGTACCTGTGGATATAATCAGTCGAGACCTTTCAAAAATCTGATAGACATAGGATGGGAGAAGAGTGAGCAGTTGTCAACAGGAGGGTGGAAAGCCAACACAGCCATCAGGTGTACTTTGATGGAACTAAAAGTTAACCATTGTTGTTTCAGGAACAAGAGATTTGTTCAATATATGCTGGATAACAGTCCGAGCCATGAAAATGCTTTTTTGCCAGGAACAGGTGGAGAATCTTTTCCATTTAAACAGGTAAATACCCCTATTCAAAGGCTTTCTACTACTCAGAAGCACTTCCTGTACTCCCTTAAAAATAAACCACTTCCAACTACATCAGCCATGAAGCATCCAGACCATCAGGTGGAAGGCCTTCAGGTTGGGATGTAGAACCTGGTTCTGAGAGACCATGTCTGTGTCTAGCAGGAGTGACAGTGGAGATTTGACCAATAAGGCTACTGAAGCTGAAAATCAGTACTGATGGGGACATGCTGGAGCTATGAGTATGAGGTGAGCCTAGTCTTGTTTGATTTTGGGCAGGAGCGGAACCAGAGGGGAGGCATACAGCAGGCCATTTGATCATGGTAATAGGAAAGCATTTGTCAAAGAACCCAGGCTATAACCCGGCTTGGGAACAAAACTGATTACATGTTCTATTGGCCTCCGTTGCTTCTGTGGGAGTTCCCCAGAGCTGGAAAATTTATCTGGCAGTATCTGGACAAAGGAATCACTCACGGTGAATGATAAACAACCTGCTTAGGTGGCCTGCCAGAACATTCTGCATCCCTGGAAGGTGGATCCAAGTGGTGATATGGAAATCACCAAGGAGAATCGCTTCTTGGCACAAATGCATTGATCGGGATTCTCCTTGCTTATTCACATAAAACCTGGCTGCTCTATTGTCTATTAGCACCATCAAATTCTTTTGTTCAATGTGTAGAAGAAACACTATACAAGCCAAATGGACGGCTCACAATTTCCTTACATTTATATGTAGCTTTAGATCCTAAGCAGACCAAAGAGCTTGTGTCGGCAGAACACCCAAGTGATTCCCCCAGATCCAGTTCCAATGCATCTGTAACTAAGGTGAGCATCTGTTTTGGAGCAGCAAAGTGAAGTCCAACACAAACACTGGAGGGTTCTGTCCACCAGTCCAGACAGGACAAGACCCTGATTTGGTACTTGGACCACCATGTCCATATGATGAGAGATTGGTGAATACACCAGTACTAACCAACCTTGTAACATTCTGAAGTGCAGTCTGGCAGTACTGCACTAGGTAAATACATGCTGTCTTGTGTCCTAGATGCTTTAGGGAGTTCTGTACTGTAGTGCCACAATGTGCCTTTAAGTCTAGAGCAATGGCACACAATGTTTGAAATTGCAACCATGGCTGGAAGGCCTTGGCCTTCCTAAAATCCAGGACTACTCCAATACATTCTAATTTTTGTGTAGGTGACAGGATTGACTTATCTGGATATTGGCTGTGCTGGACAGAACCTGAGACCAGGACCAGCTTCTCACCAGCCAGGCATCTAGGCAAGTGAACATGTGAACTCTTGACCATCATAGGAATGCTGCTACCACCACCAAACACTTTGTGAACATGAGGGGCTGCAGACAAGCCAAAGAGCAGCACTGAAAATAATCATAAAATCATTGGACTGGAAGGGACCTAGATAGGTCATCTAGTCCAGTACCCTGCACTCATGGCAGGACTAAGTATTATCTAGACCATTCCTGACAGGTGTTTGTCTAACTTACTCTTAACAATCTCCAGTGATGGAGATTCCTCCACAACCTCCCTAGGCAATTTATTCCAGTGCTTAACCACCCTGACAGTTAGGAAGTTTTTCCTAATGTCCAACCTACACCTCCCTTGCTGCAATTTAAGCCCATTCCTTCTTGTCCTATCCTCAGTGGTTAAGAAAAACAATTCTTTGCTCTCCTCCTTGTAACAACTTTTTATGTACTTGAAAACTGTTATCAAGTACATAAAATGAAGGAGGTTTAGATTGGACATTAGGAAAAACTTCCTGTCAGGGTGGTTCTATCATGTCCCCTCTCAGTCTTCTCTTTTCCAAATTAAACGAACCCAATTTTTTCAATTTTCCCTCGTAGATCATGTTTTTATGTCTAGTCTCTAAAACCTTGATGAAGATATTGAACAGAACCGGACCCAGAACCAATCCCTGCAGGACCCACTTGCTATGCCATTCCAGCATGACAGTGAACCACTGATAACTACTCTCTGGAAACGATTTTCCAACCAGTTATGCACCCACCTTGTAGTAGCTCCATCTAGGTTGTATTTCCCTAGTTTGTTTATGAGAAAGTCATGTGAGACCGTATCAAAAGCCTTACTAAAGTCAAAATATACCACATCTACCACTTCCCCCCTATCCACAAGGCTTGTTACCCTGTCAAAGAGCTATCAGGTTGGTTTGACACAATTTGTTCTTGACAAATCCATGCTGACTGTTACTTATCACCTGTGCTGGTTGTCCGTGCCGGCTGCCTGTGCCGGGAGGCTCAGGCTACAGCCTGCTACCAGCCCAGCCCAAGGGCTAGGGCCCTAGTTTGTTACTTGCTGTCAGCCCTATCGCGAGCCTGTGAGCTAGAGACTACACAGGGTGCTGCCCTTCTCAGGGGCAGGGACAAGGGGCCCAGACCATGGCTGTGTGTTTGCCTCTGTCAGACAGGCCCAGAGCTCTAGACTGCTTACGGCTGAGCCCCACTGGTGCAACCCGAGGCAGAGGACTAAACCCCAAGACAACAAGGCAGAGTGGCCTCCCTTCCCACTGGAGAGCAAGGGAGCACTATATCCTGAAATTACTATACTATACTTGGCCAAAAGGAAAACTATACTGCAATATGGAAAAAACTGTTTAACCATCTACTGAGTCCAAGTGTGGGAGTATGGACGAGGACTAGGGCTTTTACAAGAAAATTTCAGACACTCAGGCCTTGTCTACACTACCGCGGTAAGTCGACCCAAGTTAAGCTACTCCAGCTGCGTGAATAACATAGTCAGCATAGCTTAGGTCGACTTACTGCAGTGTCTACACTGCACTGCGTCGACAGGAGACACTCTCCCGTCGACTTACCTTAATCTTCTTGTTCTGGAATACCGGAGTCGACCAGAGAGCACTCTGCAGTCGATTTAGTGAGTCTTCACTAGACACACTAAATCAATCCCCACTGCATCGATTGCAGCAGCATCGATCTCTAGTAAGTGTAGACATGGCCAGATACTTTTACATTCCAGAAACTTAAAATGGTTTTAACAGTTTGAGCTTTGCCATTTTTGAAAAGAAAAGGAAAAAAAAAAGTTAACAAGTGAATTTACCCAAGTGGAAAGAGCATTATATAAACACATGCAACATTTATTTTCCTTACAGATTTAGGTGTGCAGTAACAACCTATGCCTTCTCCAACTGACTTCAAATGGTGCAGAAACAGGCCATGAACAACGTGTGGATATCTGCATCCATGAGTGTGCATGTTTCTGCACATTGAAGTAATGCACCTTAACTCACTTAACTGATTCCTGTAATCACATGAACACATTAAAATAACAGTTCTGTTTATTTGCAAGGGTATTTCAAATGTGTAGTGAAGAGTGTAATTAATTCATTTGTAGTTTTCAGAATTGAATGGGAAGGTTAGCAGATGAGAGAAGGAGGGCACCAGTTAGCCATAGTCGAAACATCATCTGCTTTCATTGTTTTTCCTTTCGTAGCAGTAGAGCTGCTAGCACAGAACTAACAGACATATTCACTGCCTTACAAAGTAATAAATGCTTTTTAAAAATTAAAAATAGTTTAAAATCAATTTCTTAGGCACAGCACTCTTTGGGGGACAAGAACTGTGTTTTATATGATGTCCGGAATGTGCCTGGTGACATTGGAGGCACTACCATAATAGAAATCAATGCATAAATACCACCACACTACAGCAAGTCTATGGTGCAAGAGCTGATATCACATCATTAATATCTAATACACCACAACAGGGTTGATCAAACTGACATGTGTGGGTGAGATTTGGCTCACCACTTTGTTAAATATGGTCTGCCTGCTGGAAGTCTGAGCAGTTTTTCTGACACATGCATTCCTTCTCCACATGCTCCCTCTGCATGACTGCTGTTAGTGTGTAAGCACATGGGAAAAGCAATGAGAGTGTGTGTGTGTGTGGGGGGGGGGGGGACAGAAAAATCAAAAACAAAAAAGAATCTATGCTTCACCCCAGGTCTAGTCAAACAGCCATAATTTGACCAGTTCCACTGTCATGTATTAGAGGTATCATCAGTCCAGGAGAACACTGAACTCGAGGCCTGGCAGGTAAGAAAAAGGAACTGGTTTTAAATAATTTACATTTAAAAAAAAAATATTTGCAATTTGTAAGGTTACATGAGAAGTTTCCTAATGACACAGTCTGAAGATAGAGGTTTTTTTACCAGTAACTATTGGTTTTTAAGAGTGTAATCTATACATATACAAGTGTGCTGCTTGCCAGGAGCTAGGTTTCACAATGTGACGGAGAGACTGCTGAGACTCATCAAGCCCTCGGATTGCTACCCCTTCCTGCTTCTCCACGTGGGCACCAATGATACTGCCAAGAATGACCTTGAGCGGATCACTGCAGACTACATGGCTCTGGGAAGAAGGATAAAGGAGTTTGAGGCGCAAGTGGTGTTCTCGTCCATCCTCCCTGTGGAAGGAAAAGGCCCGGGTAGAGACCATCAAATTGTGGAAGTCAATGAATGGCTACGCAGGTGGTGTCGGAAAGAAGGCTTTGGATTCTTTGACCATGGGACGGTGTTCCAAGAAGAAGGAGTGCTAGGCAGAGACAGACTCCACTTAACGAAGAGAGGGAAGAGCATCTTCACAAGCAGGCTGGCTAACCTAGTGAGGAGGACTTTAAACTAGGTTCACCGGGGGAAGGAGACCAAAGCCCTGAGGTAAGTGAGATGCTGGGAGGAAGCACAAGCAGGAGAGCGCAAGAGGGGAGGACTCCTGCCTCATATTGAGAAAGCAGAACGATCAGCAAGTTATCTTAAGTGCCTATAAACAAATGCAAGAAGCCTGGAAAACAAGCAGGGAGAACTGGAAGTCCTGGCACAGTCAAGAAATTATGATGTGATTGGAATAACGGAGACCTGGTGGGATAAATCACGAGACGGGAGTACTGTCATGGATGGATAGGCAGGGCAGAAAAGGTGGAGGAGTTGCATTGTATGTAAGAGAGCAGTAGGACTGCTTAGAGCTCCAGTATGAAACTGCAGAAAAACCTGAGTGTCTCGGGATTAAGTTTAGAAGTGTGAGCAACAAAGGGGATGTCGTGGTGGGAGTCTACTATAGACCACCAGACCAGGGGGATGAGGTGGACGAGGCTTTCTTCCGGCAACTAACAGAAGTTACTAGATCACAGGCAGGGCTGGCTTTAGGCCGATTCGGCTGAATCGGGCCCGCACCTAAGAGGGCCCTGCAGCTGTCCACCCCACCCCCGCCCCCAGCTCACTTTCCCATCCTCCCCTCCCCTGCTTCCCGCGAATCAGCTGTTCGCGGGAAGCCTGAAAAGAAGCAGGGGCAGGCGGGCAGCAGCAGGTAAGCTGGGGCGGTGGGCACGAGGAGGGCTCCGGGGAGGTGCGGCACGGCCCAGTCCGGCCCCGGCCCCAGCGGCTCTGGCTCCAGCCCGGCTCGGGGCCCGGGGCACCGGCCCCGGTTCTGGCCGAGCGCGCTGGCCCCAGCCCCGCGGCGCTGGCCCAACGCCGAGTGGCTCTGGCTGCAGCCCGGCCCGGCCCGGGTCCCAGGGCACTGGTTCTGCCCGAGCACCCCCGGCCCGGTGGCTCCGGCCCCAGCTGAGTACCCCTGGCCCGAGCGGCTCCGGCCCCAGCCCCAGCGGCTCTGGCTCGGACCCCGGGGCACCGTCCCCGGCCGAGTGACTCTGACCCAGCCCCAGCCGAGCAGTGCCGGCCGAGCACCCCCGGCCCCGGCCCCAAACCGCGCAACCCCGGCAGGAGGAATTGGGCCCCGCCCTTGCTAAGGCCGGCCCTGATCACAGGCCCTGGTTCTCATGGGGGACTTCAATCACCCCAATATCTGCTGGGAGAGCAATACAACGGTGCACAGACAATCCAGGAAGTTTTTGGAAAGTGTAGGGGACAATTTCCTGGTGCAAGTGCTGGAGGAACCAACTAGGGGCAGAGCTCTTCTTGACCTGCTGCTCACAAACAGGGAAGCATTAGTAGGGGAAGTAAAAGCGGATGGGAACCTGGGAAGCAGTAACCATGAGATGGTTGAGTTCAGGATCCTGACACAAGGAAGAAAATACGGACCCTGGACTTCAGAACAGGGCTTTGGAGCGGAGCCCGGAGCTGGAGCGTGGAGCAGCTCCAGAGCAGTGGAGCAGCAGGTTTTTGCCTGGAGCTGGAGCGGAGCCGGAGCACAGCTCCAAAGCCCTGCTTCAGAAAAGCAGACTGACTCCCTCAGGGAACTGATGAGCAGGATCCCCTGGGAGAATAACATGGAGGGGGAAAGGAGTCCAGGAGAACTGGCTGTATTTTAAAGAATCCTTATTGAGGTTGCAGGAACAAACCATCCCAATGTGTAGAAATAATAGTAAATATGACAGGCGGCGAGCTTGGCTTAACAGTGAAATCCTTGCTGATCTTAAACACAAAAAAGAAGCTTACAAGAAGTGGAAGATTGAACAAATGACCAGGGAGGAGTATAAAAATATTGCTCAGGCATGCAGGAGTGAAATCAGGAAAGCCAAATCACACTTGGAGTTGCAGCTAGCAAGAGAAGTTAAGAGTAACAAGACAGGTTTCTTCAGGTATGTTAGCAACAAGGTGGTGGTCAAGGAGAGTGTGGACCCCTTACTGAATGAGGGAGGCAACCTAGTGACAGAGGATGTGGGAAAAAGCTAATGTACTCAATGCTTTTTTTGCCTCTGTCTTCACAAACAAGGTCAGCTCCCAGACTACTGCACTGGCAGCACAGCATGGGGAGGAGGTGACCAGCCCTCTGTGGAGAAGGAAGTGGTTGAGGACTATTTAGAAAAGCTGGATGAGCACAAGTCCATGGGGCCGGATGCGCTGCATCTGAGGGTGCTAAAGGAGTTAGCGGATGAGATTGCAGAGCCATTGGCCATTATCTTTGAAAACTCATGGCAATTGGGGGAGGTCCCAGATGACTGGAAAAAGGCTAATGTAGTGCCCATCTTTAAAAAATGGAAGGAGGAGGATTCTGGGAACTACAGGCCAGTCAGCCTCACCTCAGACCCTGGAAAAATCATGGAGCAGGTTCTCAAGGAATCAATTCTGAAGCACTTAGAGGAGAGGAAAGTGATCAGGAACAGTCAGCATGGATTCACCAAGGGCAAGTCATGCCTGACTAACCTAATTGCCTTCTATGATGAGATAACTGGCTTTGTGGTTGACAGGAAAGCAGTGGACATGTTATTCCTTGACTTTAGCAAAGCTTTTGATACAGTCTCCCACAGTATTCTTGCTGGCAAGTTAAAGAAGTATGGGCTGGATGAATGGACTATAAGGTGGATAGAAAGCTGGCTAGATCGTCGGGCTCAAAGGGTAGTGATCAATGGCTCCATGTCTAGTTGGCAGCCGGTATCAAGTGGCGTGCCCCAAGGATCGGTCCTAGGGCCAGTTTTGTTCAATATCTTCATTAATGATCTGGAGGATGGTGTGGATTGCACCCTCAGCAAGTTTACAAATGATACTAAACTGGGAGGAGTGGTAGATACGCTGGAGGGTAGGGATAGAATTCAGAGAGATTTAGGCAAATTAGAAGATTGGGCCAAAAGAAATCGGATGAGGTTCAACAAGGACAGGTGCAGAGTCCTGCACTTAGAATGGAAGAATCCCATGCACTGCTATAGACTAGGGACCCAATGGCTAGGTAGCAGTCCTGCAGAAAAGGACCTAGGGGGTACAGTGGACGAGAAGCTGGATATGAGTCAACAGTGTGCCCTTGTTGCCAAGAAGGCTAATGGCATTTTGGGCTGTATAAGTAGGGGCATTGCCAGCAGATCGAGGGATGTGATCATTCCCCTCTATTTGGCATTGCTGAGGCCTCATCTGTAGTACTGTGTCTAGTTTTGGGCCCCACACTACAAGAAGGAAAAATTGGAAAGAGTCCAGCGGAGGGCAACAAAAATGATTAAGGAGCTGGAGCACATGACTTATGAGGAGAGGCTGAGGGAACTGGGATTGTTTAGTCTGCAGAAGAGAAGAATGAAGGGGGATTTGATAGCTGCTTTCAACTACCTGAAAGGGGGTTCCAAAGAGGATGGATCTAGACTGTTCTCAGTGGTAGCAAATGGGGGAGGTTTAGGTTGGATATTAGGAAAAACTTTTTCACTAGGAGGGAGGTATATCACAGTTACAGTGTAAAAGGAACCTATCTGTGGACCAAAGTCTAGATACAGACACGAATGCATGCAAACCCCGAAGTCTAAACAATCATGTCAGGATATTAAAACACTGTGCTGCTTAAATAGGAAATAATCTTGTGGATACCCCTGATTAGTTGGACTAATAATACAGGGTTGGAGCTAGTCCTGTAGAAAGAGGCAATAGGATACCAATGTCACCATGTAGATAACAATTTTCATGTGCTGAGCGAGCAAGGAATAGCACTACAAACCAACAATTCCGAGCAACTAGTGTTTTCAATCTCAGTTGAGAATCCCAAATTTACAAGTTGAAGTGCTTTCGCACAGGGCATGGTCACTACCTGCAGATTCAAGCTCAGGTAAATTTACAACAACATGAAAACATTTCTGAGCTGCACCTGAAACAAATAGCCTGTAATGTTCAAACTGAGGAGGAAAATCTAAAATATTTCTAGTTTCAGAGTAACAGCCGTGTTAGTCTGTATCCGCAAAAAGAAGAACAGGAGTACTTGTGGCACCTTAGAGACTAACAAATTTATTAGAGCATAAGCTTTCGTGGACTACAGCCCACTTCTTCGGATGCATATAGAATGGAACATATAATGAGGAGATATATATATACACACATACAGAGAGCATAAACAGGTGGGAGTTTATGCTCTCTGTATGTGTGTATATATATATCTCCTCATTATATGTTCCATTCTATATGCATCCGAAGAAGTGGGCTGTAGTCCACGAAAGCTTATGCTCTAATAAATTTGTTAGTCTCTAAGGTGCCACAAGTACTCCTGTTCTTCTTTTTAAAGTATTTCTGGCACTGCAGTAGAATAAGCTCCAGGACTAAAGCATCAGAAACGCGGCATCAGAAGGCCCAATTCAACCTGAATTGAGTCCTTTGCTACCAAAGCAGTGTGATCCCAGCAGTGGCTGCCAAAATTTCTTTTTTTATTATTGATGTATTTATTTGTTTTAAACTGTTGCTCCTTGAAGTTTGGGGGATATCAATATATAATTGATTGTATATAAATAGGACAAGCATTCAGACCCAGTGATCCACCATCACAATAGTAGAGTGGACTTTAGGGAAGCTCTTTATAGCCTGTCTTCCAAAACAAAGCATTGAAACTAGAATTGAAACCTAGGTGTCTCTAGGAAGTAACAGCCTTGGACAGTTTCAAAATCAGGCCATCAGCACCAGTTTTGAGGTCTGAATCACTTTCAGAACCAATAAGTGGTGTGACACTGAAGGAGACATTATAGGCACTGGAGCTACCTCTGTCTCAGAATGGGAAAAGTTTTTTCAAGATTTCAGAACCAAGGATGTCTTGGCATTCAAGAACACCTTGTTTAGGGAACCCAGTTGAAGAATTTTGTAGCTGACTAAGGCCATTCTGGGTCCTCCTCAGAACTGTCAGCCTGAAAATTTGTTAGTTCTACTGATTTCATCTGGAGAGACTCCCACAAAAGGAATGACTAGAGTCTCAGTCAACTATGACCGAGGACTTGGATTAAACCACCATCTCTGAACAGAGTTTAACATGCAACTAAGCATCTGACCACTGGAGAAATTCTGGGGCACAATGCCAACATTTAGGGGTGCCAACTCAGTAGACTCCAAATTATCAGGAGACTACGGTGCCACCTATAAAAACCCAAAAGCAATGGTGCCAGGTTCTCAGAACCAGACTCAGTCCATCTGTGAACCACTTATGTTAGACAGTGTCACAGCATCAGATTCTCCTGATCCTGTGTTGCTGGATACTCAATATTGGACTGCTCAGTATAGAGTTGACGGTGCCAGAAAATCAAGGGTGCTGGATATTTGGACTCAAACGCAGCTACCCATGACAAATCAGGCAACCTTGGGGATGCTGAAATATGGTATAACACCCCTTTAATAAGTGGCACATCAGATAAGTCAGTTGCGCTGGCATTGGATCCAATGACTTGGGCAAATCCACCAACCTGGGTATCATTGATACGAGGCACTAAATCAGTTTAACAAATGGTTTACCCACGATAACAGAGGTGGAGCCTAAGCACTGAGTTATGTTGACTGAGATGGATCTTATGGCTATTTCAGTTGGATACACGAAGTCAACTAAGGTCGACTTTAGTGCCACTTATACTCAGCACCACGCCAAGTCAAGAAACTGGCTCACCGGAGTAAATTGTGCCGGATCCACGGCACTTGACTCAGTGGACCCAAAAGGATCTGGGGATCTAACTCCAGTTATACGGATACTGATCCACTTCAAGCACATGGTATACCTGCCAACAGTATCAAAATCTTGGCACCAGATTCCGACAACACAGACGGTAGTGGGAATGATACTACCATGGGCAACATGCAGTGTAAATGTAGCCATATCGGTCCCAGAATATTAGAGAGACTAGGTGGGTGAGGTAACACATTTACTATACCAACTTTTGTTGGTGAGAGAGACAAGTTTTCAACCCAGACAGAGCTCTGTGTGGCTTGAAAGCTGATCTCTCTCACCAACAGAAGTTGGTCCAAAAAAAAAAAAAAAAAAAAAGATATTACTTCACCAACCCTGTCTCTCTATTTCATCAAGTGGGTCCATGGCACTGGATAATAGCCATTGGATGGATCTGGGGATGCCCATAGTGTTGGAATCTCAGCCCTGAACAAGGTCAACCTCAGTGTTATATCAGCAATGATGGAATGTCAGCACCAAATGACGTCACCCCAAAGGGGTCCAGAAACCTCAGTGCCAAGTCAACTGCCAGAATTTCAGTGCAAGGCCCAGTCAGGTAAGAAAGGGAGGAGGACATAATTAAGCCAGGCACAGAGCCACTTAGGCTAGCAGCTGTCCAGAGTTGATGCTGGACTTACATATTTCCAGATTTAGTTGACTGAGCCTGGGAAGTCCTGTCCCACCCCACAATAATCAATGGGGGCACAAGAGGCATCCTTCCCACTTCTCTGGACTGCCCAGACTCAGCCATGCCACACTCACACCTTCTTTGTTATTCTAAATAAAAAAACTGTATGAAATGACCAACAATCTATCTAACTAAACTGAAAATGGTCCATGAAAAGGCAGAAGGAGGCAGGAAAATAAAAAACGACAGAAATGATAAGGACACTATATGCAATCCAAGTTCACTGCACCTTCAGTAGTTTAAGAAGGAATTAAAGGGAGGTTGGGACCACTTGCTCTTTTATACCCTCAGAACCCTCCACTAGGGGAGGGAGAAAGGGGGCAAGTGGACCCCAGTGGACATTGTTCTCCAGAAGGCACTCAAAGAACAGTACCTCTCCCCATATGCAGTGAAGGGGGTAATAAAGGTGGACTGGTTATGACTGCTCTCTAATGGGAACATTATTAAGCACACAAGCTTACCAAAAATGGAACGCATTTTTTAACCATCATTGCCATAGCACAATAAATGATAATTAACTTAATTCATAAGTTATATTATCAACTACAGAATTCTAAAATAATTTTTCCATAGATCAGTATTGTGCACATGCTTTGAAAGAAATTATGCTCAGGATCTCAGGTGGGGCTCGAGGTGTTACAATAACATAAACCACCACCACCTCTACATTTCAAATTATGCTTTACACTTTTATTAAAAAGGAAATACATACACTTTTGTTTCGTAGTCCTTCCAAGCCTTATCAAAAGGTTTTTTCAGATCCTGTCAACATAGGAAAAAGACATTTAACATGGCTAAGTATTTGCTACAAAAAACACAGTAGATCTAATCACCCAGGCCCAGGCATTGTTGTGGGTGCTTAGTACAGGACTGACAGGGAACAAGGAGCCCTTCCTCTCCCCTTCCCCCTCCCCCTTTGTGCAGCTCACATAAGAGCTGGGAAAAAAAGAGCTCAGGTGTGTGTAAGGACTGCTTCCTAACTACTACTCCAGGAGTGCATAGCTGCATGCAAGTGTGCATGGGGAACAGATTATGCAGCATCCTTAAAAAAAAAACAAAGAACATGTGGCAGTGTGCATGCTCCCCCTGCACACTGCATAGCTCAGAAAGGCATTTGGCCTCTAAAACTGCCCTTGAGGCAATTCAGCTCTACACCATCTGAAAGTCTTTGCCTAAATGGTACAATCAAGTCTTATTGGAAGAGGTGAAACTGGCTGTCCCATGAAGTGGAACTTAATACCTGTGGCCTGAACTTCCAAGACACCTTGTTTTTAAATGTTACATGTACTGAGAGGGGAAAGAAGCAGAGGCATTGCTTTGTCATTAGGCTTGTGACCAGAACCTGCTCAGACCTCCTGTATTCCTATGGAGAGGCTTTTGGCTTACAGGATATGGTCTCCACATTAAACTTGGATGCTTGTTAATTAAAAAAAAAAAAAAAAAAAAAAAAGACTTAGTCATTTGACTTCAGTGGGAATAGGATTGGGCCCTACTGGCCCAAATCCTGCAGCCTAACTCAGATGCAGAATTTCCCTGGACTTCAAAAAGAGCAAACTAGAGGATTTGGCTCCGAGCACAAGATAACTTGGATAAGTGCTTATTTTTACAAGGCATTCAATTGTTTTATTAGCATCTAATGTGCTCGGTGATTGAAGTTTTATTACATGATTAGAGAGATCAGCCCACTATAGATCAAACAATATTACTAACTACCAAAATTAGAAAAAAAACTGATAATACATAGCAGAAACCACACATTTCCTTAAAACAATTATTTATGAAATCCATACTCATAATTATTCACTTAAGCCACAGACCAAGGCGACAGCATTGTAAAGACTGAGGGCCCAGTCTCAGGGTTACCATATTTAACAAATAAAAAAAGAGAACCCTCCACGGGCCCTGGCCCCGCCCCAACTCCGCCCCCTCCTCCCTCCCACTCCCAGCCACGCGAAAAGGGCTGCCCGAGCGCTACCGGCTTCACGGTTTGCCGGGCAGTCCCCAGACCCTGCGCCCCCGGCCGGCGCTTCCCCAGCGCAGCTGGAGCCCGGGAGGGGAAGCGCCCAGCCGGGGGCGCAGGGTCTGGAGGCTGCCCGGCAAACCGTGAAGCTGGTAGCGCTCAGGCTTCGGGCAGCCCCCATGCCTCCGGACCCCAGCCGCCGGCCAGGCACTTCCCCTCCCGGGCTCCAGCGGCGCAGGGTCCGGAGGCATGGGGGCTGCCCAAAGCCCGTAGCGCTCGGCTCTTAAACAGAGCCGAAGAGTCAGGGGAGGAGCAGAGCCGCCACGGCCGGAGGCTCTGCTCCTCCCCTGACTCTTCGGCTCTGTTT
The DNA here is from genome assembly GCF_027887155.1 of Malaclemys terrapin pileata. Taxonomy (NCBI): domain Eukaryota; kingdom Metazoa; phylum Chordata; order Testudines; family Emydidae; genus Malaclemys; species Malaclemys terrapin. Next base: position 177,098,599 of record NC_071507.1, on the reverse strand, counting down.
AAGAGCCGAGCTGCCCGAGCGCTACTGGCTTCGGGCAGCCCCCATGCCTCTGGACCCTGCGCCGCCAGAGCCCGGGAGGGGAAGTGCCCGGTTGGCGGCTGGGGTCCGGAGGCAAGGGGGCTGCCTGAAGCCCATAGCGCTCGGGCAGCTCGACTCTTAAACAGAGCCGAAGAGTCAGGGGAGGAGCAGAGCAGCCGCGGGAGGGGAAGTGCCCGGCCGGCACTTTTTTGCAATTCCCCCAGGACGGGGGTTTGATTACCAAAAAGCCGGACATGTCCGGGAAAAACCGGACGTATGGTAACCCTACCCAGTCCTCCAAATACTTAGCATCAAGGACACTCATGAGTAATGCTACTCCTTTGCATAAATGTTTGGAGGACTGCTTAGGAAACCATCAGCATAGCACTTTCAAATCATTATAGAACAAAGACAATATTTTCTTTTTTGCTCTGCTGCATTTCTACTTCCTCCTTTTTTTACCTGTTTATAACAACATTAACAGAACCAACATATACAGCAGAGTGGATTGTAATAAACAGATTTTGCACTTGAACAAACACCAAATCAAAGGTGAGGCATGAAAAAGCTATCGACTGCTTTGTACAGTGTGCTGCTATGCACAGTATCCTGAATTATATGAATCCTGTGTCTCATTTGTTTCTGCAGGTTAGTTGTGAAAATAAAAATCAAATGATTTCATCTTGTTAAACATACCCAAATATTACACTGAAATGGAATGGTCTCAGGCAGTCAAGAATACAGGGACACAAGAGAGTCTCTTGTCCCCACATTAACGCCCTGATTCTGCAACATGCTTAACTTTATGTACTGTGAATAGTTCCATTGTCAGTTGGACCGACTACACACAATGTGTAAGGTTAAAACACTTGCTAAGTCTTTGCAGGATTGGGACCTCGGCTCTCTTTCCCAATTCAGTTATGAAAGAAGGAAAACAAAAATATGCTGCAGTTATTGGCCTGTAGTGCAGGAACGGGTTAGAAAGAGGTAAAAGGGGGAGGAAAAGTTGAGATAACTAGAAGGAAGCTAAAGGGTCTAACCATTTTTGTCTGTTTTTTTTTTTTGTTTGTTTGTTTTTTAAAGAAGCATTTTACCTTTCTGCAGTTTACAGCCTATTTTGTAGGATTTTTGTTCTGTTTTTTTCCCCTTTAATTTAAAAATTTCAGAACAACTGCTTCCAGTTGCTTCCTCATTGTTCACTAATAACCAGACCCTAAGCTAAAAAAAAACTCCTAGGCCATTGGCTTAGAAATTTGTTACAAAAAATGCATCAGCATTAGGGTTCTAAGTTTATTCAACTCAGGACACAGTTATTACTTCAGGCAGGACGCATCCAGAGTTTAAATTCTATATTTATTCATGCTAAACAAAAAGTTTCACCTACTCAAGTGTAAAGCTCCAAATAAATTTACAATGCTATATAATGTTCATAGTAATCCTTTTAAATTAAACACAAGTTCTTAAGCATCTCTCCCCATGTATTTTATCTGAGCTCTGTGCAATCCTTGCAATCTTCTACCATAGCTTCAAGATTATTATACCTTCTGAAGGAACTTTGTCCTTTGGTTTTGTAATTAACTACACACTGTACTATAGCTAAGCCACAAGGGCAAAGAAGTAACTCAGTTCACAGCTGATTTCAAGGGCATTCCTTAGTTACCAGGTAGTGAAGTAGTATACTAGCATATGGGGGTAGCTGTGTTAGCCTGTATCCACGAAAACAACAAGGAGTCCGGTGGCACTTTAAAAACTAACAGATTTATTTGGGCATAAGCTTTCGTGGGTAAACAACCTCAATTCTTCAGATGCATGGAGTGAAATACATACTAGCATATGTATTTTTTCAACTAAAATTAAATTGGTACATTAGCCATATATATTTGTACCAAAAATAACTTTATAAAAACAGAAATAAATGATTACCATACCCCTTTTACTCCTTTTAGGTCTCCCTTAAGCAAACTGTCCAATGGGAAAGTGATTATGTTGTTCATATTCTGAATCTGTAACAAAAAAGTTAAATTATGCTTTAGTTCAAGATTTTTAACATACTATAATGAAAAATGTACATTCTTTGGCTTCACTCAAATATTTGAAAAGTTTTAATTTCTCTTCCTAATACTGTTTAGTAAGTATTTATTAGTACAACCAATAATCGAAGATACATGCAATCTGACTGAACCTTAGAACGCATATCTGCAAACACTACCAAACATACAAAGTGTCTGCAGCTGGGATTGCAGTAAGCACAACATACAGTAGAGATTGCAAAATGAGTCCATTCATTTCTGCACTATCTGCTTTTTGTCTGTTTAAATTATAATATTAATATAATTTTTTCTATGTTTAATATATTTCAGCCTATTATTGCTGATCATCTATTTTCCAATCTCTTAAACCACATCAGTATAGACTTATGTGTATGCTTAATTTTAAGTACAGGAGCAGTCCCACCGAACTCAATGGAACTACTTAACACATAATCAAACATACATATCAAATCTCTGCAGGACCAAGACCTTACAGATTATCAATTTAACATGAGAGACTGTCACCCTTACTCATGTTGATTAGTGCCTTATGCTGCAGTAATTCCTATTTATATTGCTGGGAATACTAACAGAGTAAGGTACTATACAACATAAAGGAGGCAGAATCTAGCCCTTTGAAGACTGCTGGTTTGGATATATAATATATGTAACATGCATTCTTAAAGGGGTAGGTTTTCAAGGAAGTATGCAAGAACCGTTTATTTTTAAACAGAAAAAATATTAATTTTGGAAAGGTACTAAAGATTTTATGATGACATAACATTTAAGAATAAGCAAAATATCACAGGGAAAAAAATCATTTCATTTAGAAAGAAAGGAGGAAAGACAGCACAATTTTGGATTTAAATACCATACCTTTAGCCACATTCACATAACATTTTGATTAAACAAAATAACTAAAGCAAGAAATAATGCTGTATGACCATGGGTAGCAGATACCAGTAAATCTCTATAAAGTGTTTCATCTCATCATATGATTCAGGCACAATGTTCAAGCTGTGGGCGCTATGTTAAATTTTAACTTAGTACGAATATACACATTGCATTGAGAGTAAGAGATGGTGTAACAGAACTGCATCAATGAAAAAGATTAATTTATGTTAACATATGAAGAATTTTTTTAAGGGAAGATTTCCCCACCCCATCCTCCACCCACAGAAACCAGGCAACGCACAGAAAATTGTACAATGGGTGGGATTTTCAAAAGTGCTCAGTGTATACGAAGAGCTTTATATCACCTAATATCAAATCCTACAGTCACTTAAGCAGTGCTAACAATCTCTCAAGAGAGTCCCATCTAGTTTTCCGCAGCCAGAAAGAGGAAAATGCAAACAGGAACCTCAAGAAAGGAGTCTGAAGTAGTATAATTGCAGAGAAGGGATTCATTTCCAGCCCAGAACAGTACATATCAAGAGTTACCATCTAATGGCTCTTTGGTGGCTTAAGTGAAATGATCTCAGCGGTCCCAATACTGTCCTCAGAGGGCAGCTATGCATGTAAAAAAAAAACAAAAAAAAACCCCATCATCATTGACACACTTGGCACTTACTACATAAGCCTCAGAAGACAGGCCAAAGAGTAATTAGGCCTGGAGATCTGACTAAACCTTCAAGCCTAAGGATAGTTTCTTCACAGGGGGGGATGAGGTATGTTAGTGGCAGCACATACATTTTCACTTGACCAAACACATTGCATCTTTTCTGTGGATAGAGGTCATTTAGTCTCAATGACTCAGAAGCGGTCTCTTTATGTGAATTAATTTCACATGGAACATAAAAATTGGTAGCAGTAATGTTTTTACATGATTAGGGACACAGTGCTGAAAGTGATTTGTCTGCTCCACACTGACTGCTAAGTCATGCTTAGCATTCCAACATCTACACATCAACATAATTGTGTTTAAACATGACGAAATGGGAGGCTACTTACCAGTAAACTGGATGTCGAAGATGTGTGGTCCCTATCTATGTTCCACTGAGAGTTATACATGCACACCATGTATTTGGAGCTGGAGAATTTGAAAGTTGCGTCCATTGGTCCAACTGCCTCTCCAGTTCCTTCTCCACCATGAATCAGTTAAGATCAAAAGCAGAGAAGAGGGAGAGCAGGTAGTGGAATACAGATAGGGATCACACATATTGAAGAGCTTCCAGTTACAGGTAAGTAACCTCCCATTCTTCTTCAAGAGATGGTCCCTATTGTATTCTACTTCAGGTGACTGACAAAAAGTACCTAAGTAGGATGAGGGTGTGAGCATATAGATGGTAGGGCTGAGCAGAGTACCACAATCCTAACTGTGGCATCAGCAGAAGAGTCCTGGCACCAGGGCATGTCTGGCAAATGCGTGAATAGAGCCTCATGTGGCCACTTTACAGATATCCAGAAGAAGTACCTCCTGAAGAGATGCCACAGTTGTTGCTTGCTCTCTGGCGGAATGACTATTATACAATGGCAGATGGGAGAGGAGGTTCAACAGCTGATAGAGTAGAATGCAATCACAGATCCATTTGGAGATTCTCTGGGTGGAGATGACATGCCCTCTGACTCTTTCTGCTATGATGATGAACAGTCTCAGGGATTTTCTGATTGTTTTGTTCCCTGAAGGTAAAAGGCCAAGGCCCGCCAAATGTGAAGGGAGTGGAGTTTTCATTCCTCTGTGGAAGCATTTGGTTTTGGGAAGAAGAGCACACAGGTTAATCAATTGGTTATGGTGACATTCCAAAACTAGTTGGGGCTGAATTTGGGATGTAGACACAAAGAAACCTTATCCTTATGGAACATAGTGAACAGAGGATCTGTCATCATCGCTCCAAGTTTGCCAACCTCTTTACCTGGGGTGATGGTTACAAGGAAAGCGACCTTCATAGAAAGAAGAGACATGAAGCAAGAAACTAAAAGGATCAAAAGGGGGAGGGGCTTTGTGAGTACTGAGAGAACAAAGTGTAGGTCTCACTGGGGAGTAGGCTTCTGAATATGAGGGAACGTTCTTATTAGGCCTTTCCACTCTAGAATGTATTGGTCTGAGGATGTGCAAAGATTGAGTAGCCCTGAGAAGGTGGATGGTATGAACTGATTGCCACCAAGTGGACTCAGAAGGAGCTGATGGATAAACCTGATGTTTTCAAAGATAGGACCCAGTCAAAGATGAGAAGCATGTCTGTATTTCTAGAGACTGCCACTTTGATAGGCCCAAGAAGAAAAGCACTTCCAATTAATTAGGTAACATTTTCTAGTAGAGTCCTTTCTGCTATTAGAGAGGATGTCTCATAAGACTGTGGAGCATGAATGTTCTAAGGATGATGCCCCATCCAAATACCAAACCCTGAGGTGGAGAGGACATGGATCGGGGTGCCTCATCTTCCCGTTCCACTGAGTCAGGGGCTCGGGAAATGTTGGGAGGATGATTGGTGGTCAAGATGACACGCGTAGGAGGTTGAGAAACCAGAATTGTCTGGGCTAAAATGGCCCAGGATCAGGATGACCCCGCTCTGTCCTGACAGATTCTGCATGGAACTCATGGCAGGAGCGGTAGCAGAGGGAAGGCATAATTGCTCTGTTTTTTCTTGGTCAAACCAGTTCATCACTCTGGGAGTGCCCTCTGGAGCAAAATGCAGTGTACTTTCTGTTTGCTTGAGAGGCAAATAGATTCCTGACTGGGGCTCCCCATAGATGGAAAATATTGCACAGTACCAAGTCGTCAAGCTCCCACTCATGGTTGACTGCAAAATGTCTGCTGAGAGAATCTGCAAGCAGAATTTGCTTCTCCGAAAGGTAGGCTGCTGATAGGGTGATTTGATTACTGATGCACCTGTTCCAGTGGCTGACTGCTTCTGAACACAGGGAGGTGGATCTCACTCCTCCCAACTTGCTGATGTAGAAGAAAAGACTGCTTGCAACTCCAAAATACTGATGTGCATCCTGAACTCTCGAGATGTCCAGGTACCTTATGCCGTGTGTATGTTCATGTTGGCTGCTCAATATAATACGGATGTGTCCTAATAATGGTCCTGTTCAGAGAGGAAGGGTAAAAGGGGATGCCCATGCAGCAGAGGAGACACAACATTAACCAGCTGCAACCACGTTTGAAGGCAACGAAGGTGGAGTCTTGGAAACTGGGAGACGCAGACGCATGAGGCCATATGACCTAAGAGAGACACATTACTTGATGGGTATTCAAGGGTTGTTTGTGATGTGAGCTATGATATTGTTCATGACCTAGAACCTGTCCTGGGACAAGTACTTTGTTGCCCAGATGAAGCCAGAGATTGTGCGAGGCATGAGAACACATTTTTCCATGTTTATGCTGACTCCCAGCGAGGAGAGGAGGTGTAGCATCATGGAAGTTGGTGCACAAGCTTCCTAGTGGGATTTGCAGACTAGGTGCCAGTTGTTGAGGTAGGGGAAGACAATAAGACCACAATGTCTGACATGATCTGCTACTACCTTGGTAATATCTTTGTAAATGCTCTGGAGGCAATTGCTATTCTGAAGGGAGCACTCTGTACTGAAAATGGTCGGAGCCCACTATGAATCTGAGGAAGTGTCTTTGGGCAGGATGAACGTTCTTCATATCAAGAGCTGTAAACCACATGCCCTCTTCTAAAGATAAATTTCTAGTGTTCCCATGTGATACCTGAGTTTGCCATCTCAACTGCTCCATTTGCAAAGGCTGAGGTTGGTCTCCAATCACCTTTCTTTTTGGGGAAGTAAGTCAAGTAAAACCCTCTCACTTGGTACTGAGGAGGGATGTGTTCTATCGATCCTCGCTGCAGTAAGGAGTTCACCTCTTGTTTGAGTATATTCTCATGACAGTGGTCCCCAAGGGGGAAAGGGGGAAGAGAGGGGGAATTTTCAAGAAGGTAGGGATGCAAACTATCATATAGCCACAGTGGATGACATTCAGCACCCACTTGTTATTGAACTCAAGGTGCTGAAAAAGAGTGCTCGATGACCTCCCAAATGGCATGTCAGGGTCAGGAGGTGCTGGGCTTAGTGTTTCACGGCTCTCAAGCACCCATCAAAAATAACATTGAACCGGGTACTGAGATGGACACACAGAACCTGTTGCAGAGGGTGTACGGAAGCGGGACTTCTGAACCCTTTGTCTCTCATGTGGTGGTTCATAGGGCCTCTGATGGAAAAACTGCTGAACCACATCTAGACCGATGAAACTTCCTCCTGGGGCAGACGTGTATATCCCAGCAAGTAGAGGATAGCCCTGAAGTCCTTCAGAGTATGGAGGGATCAATCTGCTGGCTGAAGAGGTGTGATTCACCAACTTCTGTGCATCTTCCTGGGAACGCTGACACATGGAGCCATGACCCCTGCAGTATGGCTACTGCTCATGATGATGGCAGTAGCCATAGCTCTAGAGAAAGTATCAGCAGCATCAACTGCAGATTGGAGAATGGTCCTAACTATCAGTTTGTCTTTGTCTATCAGAGCTTGAAAATGAGCTTTATTCTGTTGCAGAAAGCTGTAAACTCTGTAAACTTGTCTAAATATGGTTTCTTGAACTATGCCATCAGAATCAGGTTATTAACTATCATGAACTGGAGGCTGCATGTTTAAAACCTTTCTTCCCAGCAGATCCATGCATATGCCATTTTTATCAGCAGGAATAGACCAGGGATGTCACTGCCTAGCCCTTTCAGAAGCAGAATGGACTACCGGTGAGTTGGGAACTGCATGAGAAGACAAAAATTCCGCTCCTTTGACTGGCACATAATAATGCTTCTCCATTCTTTGGAGGGCAGGAATGCAGGTGGGCCTAGCTGGCTCTAGTATGGCTTCATTAATGGGAAGAGTTATACTATTGGGTCCCGATAAATGGAGGATGTCTAAGAGTTTGTGTTGGGAGTCCTGGATCTCCTCAAGAGGACTCTGAAGCTCCCCAGCAACAGTGTGGAAAAGATCCTGGAACTGCCGGAAGTCATCAGCGGGGGAAAGGGAAGGAGAAGAGAGGAGGAGATGTAGGAGTCACCGCTTCGTCCGGGGATGAAGATGGCAATCTTGTTGGCCCTGGTGGAATTGCTGGATCCATAGCATCATGTTCCTCCTCTGTCAGATCTGGAGGCAGGTCTGAGCCTCTCCTTAGAAGGGAGGCAAAAGGTGACTTCGTGGCATATTGGATAGACTCTGCAGCAAGGTACTGTCTCAAGGCCCACAGCAGAGCCAATGGGGGAGTCAATAGCTGGTCACGGTTGCCCCCATGGCATGGGGTACCAGAAGCTCTGAGTCAGAGGAGGTTGGTCCCAAACTGGTGCAGGTCTTTTGGGGGGTAGAGGACACAGAGTAGGGGAAGAAAGATTCATCAGGTGGTTCACAATCTCCCAATGAAAAGAAGGCTGATTCCGGTTCCAATGGTGGTACCCAATGTGCTGTTGGAGGGGAGATGTATTCTGCAGCTGGGACAAGTGATTCCCTTGGGAGGATTTTATCTCCTTGGAGACAGATGGAGGAGGGGATTCCAGAACTTGGAAAGCGAAAATGTCCCATGGGATGGCAACGGATTCATATCTCTCTGGTGTAAGAGGGGTTCTGCTTGTTCAAGCCATCAGACCCAGCAAGGAGAACGGTATTTGAAGTTGGTTGGACTTAGTGCCGATGGAACCTGGGGTTTGGGAGGAGTCAGGGATGATGGTACTGACAGAACTCGGTCCAGTACCAATGGAACCTATTTTGGGGCTTTCTTGTTGTGCCTCTGGGATTTAGGACAGCTTATGTCCTCATGGGCCGAGCTGATTGTCTTGCTTACAGTCGAATCCTCATTGAAGTAGATTTACAGGAAGACTTAGTCTCATGCTTTCTGATGAGACACACCTCCACCTTGTGAGGTCTGTGAAGATAGATTCTCCCACACCAGAGTTGGACTTTGCAGCTGGAGGGACACTGCTTGCTGAATCATGCAGATGTAATGGGTGGGTGGGGGAGGAGAGTCCCCGGCCTGGGTCCAATTGGATCCTCATGGCCTTCTCCATGAGGCATTTGTGACAAAGTTCCCGCCCTTATCGGGCATGCTAGGGAACAATCAGCAGATACCACACCTCGCTGCGATGTGGGCTTCCCCAAGGCAGTACAAACAGCGCTGATGGGCATTGCTGATTGAGAAGGATCGCAGGCAGGAAGCACAGAGTTTGAAGCCTGGTGTCCTGGCTATAGAACAGGATACGGGGCATATGGACGGGTGGGGTGGGAGGAAAGTCGCCTTGGGAGCCTAATCTAACACTAATAGATGTATAAATCTCTAAAGTCTAAAAGCTATTAAAACTGTTAAGAATTATCTAGTTTGTAAATAGTTTTATTTTGTAGAACGAAGCCAAAGCTGTGGACACTGAAGGTTCCGACCCAGACCAAGTGGCAGTGAGAAGGCACTGGAGAGACAGTCGGTCCACTCCACCCTTTATCCCCTTAGACGGAGGCACGAGGTAAGCCAGGGTGTACGTACGTACCAATGGACAATACTTTCAAATTCTCCAGCTCCAGAGGTACAGTGCGCATGCATAACTCATAGGAAAATACAATAAGGACTATCACTTGAACAATTCTGCAACCCAGACAAACCCTTAAGGGATAAATGGAGAAATGTGATGAACATGAACCCCGAATACAGCTGAAGACTTCACAAGGAAAAAAAGAGACACAGAAAGGCTACCAGAGAAATCACATATTTCTGTTAGGATTTTATCCTATGAAATATCATCACCCTACATCCAACCTAGCAAGCTATGCTTTCATAGTCTAAACCAGTGGTCACCAACTGGTTGATCGTGATCAGCTGGACAATCCTGGAGAATCTCCCAGTTGATCGCGATCTCCGGCTGCGCAGCGGGGCTGCCGCTAAGACAGGCTCCCTGCCTGCCCCAGCCCCACTCCGCTCCCAGAAGCAGCCAGCACGGCCCCACGGTTGGGGGGCAGGGGTCTCCCTCCACACGCTGCTCCTGCCTGTAAGCACTGCCCCTACAGCTCCCATTGGCCAGGAATGGGGAGCTGTGGCCAATGGGAACTGTGGGGGCGGTGCTTGCAGAGATGGGCAGCGCGCAGAGCCACATGCCGCCTGCCCCCCCAGGGGCCAGAGGGGCGCGTTGGCGCTTTCCAGAAGTGGCGTGGGGCCAAGGTAGGCAGGGAGCCTGCCTTAGTAGCAGCCACACTGCACCGCCGACCAGGAGCCACTGGAGGTAAGTGCTGCCCGGCGGGAGACCGCATCCCAACCCCTGGCCCTGAGCCCCCTCCCAGAGCCAGCACCCTGAATTCCCTCTTGCACCCCGAACCTCAGCCTTGAGCCCTGTCCCAGTGCCAACAGCCCAAACCAGCCCTGAGCCCCCTCCCGGAGCCAGCACCCCACCCCCCCTCCTGCACCCTGAACCCCCTCCTACACCCCAAGCCCCAGCCCTGATCCCCCCTCCCAGAACCAGCACCCCCTCCTGTACCCCAACACCCTGTCCCAACCCAACCACCCCCAGAGCCAACCTCCCGTATCCCCTCCTGCACCCCAACCCCCTGCTCCAGCCCCCCTCCCAGTGCTAGCACCCTGTACCCCTTCCTGCACCCAAACTCCCTCCCAGAGCCCACATTCCCTCCTGCACCCCAACACTCTGTCCCAGTCCAGAGCCCCCATCCTGTACCCCAACTCCCTGCCCCAGGCTCAGCCCAGAGCCCCCTACAAGATTCACCTTCCCACCACTGCATTCTTCAGTGAATCAGAACAGAAAACTGGTAGCAGAAACCAACATTTAAACAGAGAACACAACAGAACACTGACTGCCCTTCAAGACAGTTCTGACTGCTTTCATGAGCAGTGCATAGGTACAATGGATGTAGAAGAGATAATATATATGCAAGTATTTCTAGTTAGAGACTTTCAAATAAATTTAAAAACTTTAAAATAGGGGTCCTTTTCGAAAGTATTAATGTTGGACTTAATTGTATTCCTCCAATATTTTGTTTTTTAACTTGTTATATTTATATTATTTACTACTTGTTGTATCCTTTACATTTCTCTGCTACTTATTTTTGTAAAATACATTTAAATGTATATTGGCTGGTAGACGTGCAGTATTAAACGCATGCACTGTTTAGACCTAAAACAGACAAATCATGTTTGTTCATATCGATAAATCAAGAGGTGGAATGCAGGAGAAAAATCTTAAATTTTCTTTACTGTTTCTGTTATAATAGTTTTTTTAAACAGTTTTATGTAAACATATCTCCATTTTAGCACAGTAAAAAAGCATTCCTTTGCTGCTCCTCCCATTCTAGATCATCCTAAAATGTACACAAATGTATATAATCGCCCAACAGATGCCAGTATGTTGCCTCTACATTTTGATTGATAACTTTTTAAAAGTTGTTGGGAAAGGAGATACACACTGAAGTCTAGGAGTGCTTCAGAGATGTTGCAAGATCAGTTGCCCCTGGTGCCAGAGAAACACTGGCAACTTCCACGTTTAAAAAAAAAAATAACTGACCTGGTTTCCACTTCTAAAACTGCTGCTTTGGCAGCCACACAGTTTTCCCTCTGACAGCTTCCAACAAGATAAGATGACAGAGAGAGAGTAGTAAATTAACATTCACAAATTGGAAAAGGCTGGTGGGGGGAGAAAAGGCGGCAGGCGGGAGAATGTTTATTTTCACAAATACTCAGCTGCCAGAAGCCATACTAGATGTAATAGCCAAGCCAACATTTGCACAGGGAAAAAAGGGACTAAACTACTGTATATGCTCGTTCATAAGCCAAATTTTTGTAGTAAAAAAGGGAAGCACCAGAGAAGGGGGTCGGCTTATGAACTGGTATAGAGAGGGAGAGGTGGGACACAGCCCCTCCCCCCAACAGAGGGAGCAAGGAGAGGCAGCACAGCCAGCAGAGCCAGAAGGGAAGAGGTGGGACCAGAGTCTCTCCGCTTCTGGCCTCGCTGCTCTCCCCCCAGCCTCCGAAGCAGCTGCAGCTCTGGGGCTGGCAGGCTGCAGCCATGCCACTCGGCCCCGCCCCACAGAGCGGAGCAGGCCGCGGGAGCATGCTGCGGCCACGCCACCCGGCCCAGCCCACTGGAACATGTTGCGGCGGCGCAGCCCAGCTTGCCGGAGCAGCTCCAGCCAGGCCAGAGACATCCTCCCCTGGCCCTCCCCAGATAAGGTGGGAAGGGATGGAATGGGGAGAGTGTGGGAGTCCCGGGGTAGCGTGGGATCATGTGGGGGGTAGTCACAGGGGTTACTCCCCTGACTCCCAGCTTCTCCCCCCAAAAAAATTTCCCCACCAGTTGCTGTCCCAGCCCATCAGGATAAGCAGCTGGCACGCTGGGACACTTTGTTTACTTAGGTTTACTTCCGTGCCTGCGGACGCTCGAGGTAAACAAACCACCTCGGCCCACCGGCGGCTTATCCTGATGGCCCGGGAGCCAAAGATTGCTGACTCCTGAATTATAGGGTCGGCTTATGAACTGGTTATAAAAATTGTCCATGTTTACTTATCCATCTTGGGAGGGCTCAGCTTATAAACGAACTGGCTTATGATCGAGTATATATGGTAATTTAAAATCATAGGACCAAATCCTGAAGTCCTTAATTGGGTAACTCATCTATTTAGTTAAAGTAGAGGTTTACTCTAGACAGGACTGCAAAACCTTAAAGCCTGCACTACTTTCAAAAGTTTTTATTTAATAATAATAATAATAAAAAAAAACCCACACCTCCTAATCAAAAATATCTATAACTTTTTGCTGAAAAATCATTTAGACACACAAATAGGGATACACTAAATGTGCTTTTAAAATGTTTTAAATTTAATTGAAAATAAAAAAGGTTTTCTAATTGGAATCAAGCACTCTAAGTGTGCATTTTATGGTTACTAAACCACTTCTCTACTGTTTGTTTTGTTGATAGCACTCAGCCATTGGCCTCACACACACCAAAGCACATGGGTTCATTAATGACTGCTAGTATAGCTTAATGTACTACACTGCTTAAGTAACTTCCCTTTCACTAAAGAAAAGCACTATTTGATTGAAAAAATTAAAATAGGTTTCCCAGGGTTGCAGGTTTTTAGCAGCACAAAGCCAATTAACAAACAGGAAATGAACAACAATGAAATATTACATCACTGTGAAGATAAGATATAATGTGTGCTTGACCTTGGAATTTTTAAAAGTTATTAATTATATAGTAAAAGAAAAAGCATTGAAGAAAAATCAACCTAGAAGAAAGTCTTATTTAAAGAAATAAATCTCACAGTACCTAACCCAAGATTTCTCAAGGAATATAGGCATTGCTATGTCAAAACAGACCAATGGCTTGCCACCTCTACTACATTTACAGGGATCGGTAACCTTTGGCACGAGGCCTGTCAGGGAAAGCTGCTGGCAGGTCGGGATGATTTGTTTACCTGTAGTGTCCGCAGGTTTGGCCGGTTCACCGTTCCAGGCCAATGGGGGCTGCGGGAAGTGGCGTGGGACGAGGGATGTGCTGGCCGCTGCTTCCCGCAGCTCCCATTGGCCTGCAACGGCAAACCACGGCCAGTGGGAGCTGCGATCGGCTGAACCTGCAGACGCTGCAGGTAAACAAACTGTCCCGGCCTGCCAGCAGATTTCCCTGATGGGCCACATGCCAAAGGTTGCCGATCCCTGTTTTAGAAGATGCAAAACCCCCCTACGCACCTAAGTGAAAAACTACGAGGGAAAATTTCTTCCTGACTAGAGCTATCAATTTATGCTCAAAAGCATGAGGATTACAATTCTAGATGTTAAGAGAAGAAAAAGCACTTAAGTAATCTAGTCCAACACCCTGACCAATGGCCCATTGGTCCCCACAGTATATTTTCTAATATTTTGTCCAGTCAAAGTTAAAATATCTAAGTGATGGGCTTCCACCACTTCCCTTGGGATACTTTTGCTTAGCCTAATAAATTTTACCATTAGCAAGTTTTGCTTCTACTTGGACCCCAATTTCCTCTTCTTCCTTGCCATTGACATAATTAAACTATCTGGTAACTACTTTATTTTTTCCTCCACATCTCTTAGTTATGTTTTAGACAAAGTATACATGTTTAACTCTTTTAATCTTTCTTCATAAGTGGCCAGATTCAAAGCCTGATGATTTGCTATCATCTTCTGAACTCCTTCCAGTTTGTCAATCTCTTCCTGGCAAAGACATTAATATAGTCCAGAAGCAGTTGCACCAGAGCCATATAAAGAGGGATTACTACCTCTCTGCTCTGCATAGGCAGCCCACAACTGCACTCACCTTTTTGTTATCATATCCCATTGCAAGACCGTGTCTTAACTTGCTCTCTATTATAAACCTCCTCCCCCAGAACACTCAGCATTACTGATGTCCAGGTTTTTCCAAGTTGAATTTCATGTTAATTTCTGATTCCTCTAGGACCTTTTGCATCATTTCTCTGTTTTCACTAGTGCTTGCAACTTCTTCAATAAATTTTGCTGAGATGCTGAAAATAAAGATCTGTCATCACATTCACATACCTCACTTTACACTTTGACATGCTGCTCTTTCAAATAAAGAATAATGATGCACATTTTCAAATTTAACACATTTTCAAATTTAACACCATTAATCTGGGCTTGAATAGGGACTGGGAGTGGCTGGCTCATTACAGAAGCAGTTTTTCCTCTCCTGGAATTGACACTCCTCATCTATTGTTGGGAGTGGACTACATCCACCCGGATTGAATTGGCCCTGTCAACACTGGTTCTCCACTTGCCAAGTAACTCTCTGCTCTCCATGTGTCAGTATATAATGCCTGCATCTGAAACTTTCACTCTATGCATCTGAAGAAGTGAGGTTTTTATCCACGAAAGCTTATGCCCAAATAAATCTGTTAGTCTTTAAGGTGCCACCAGACTCCTTGTTGATTTTAAAAACACCCATCAGTATAGTGTCAAATGATTCTTTAGCAAGTTCTCTCCCCACATATACCAGTGAGATCAGGAGTAACTCCATTTAAGTAAATGGAATTACGAATGTTTAACAGCGTGGAGAATCAGACCCAAACCTGCCAAGATTTACAAACATGCTTAACTTTACATATGTGAGAAGTCCTGTTGACATTAAGCAGACTACTCACACCTGTAAAGCTATACACATTTGCAAGTACAGAACCTGAACTTTAAAAACAAATAAAAAAATTTAAGTTCTTTGTTTCAATATCTTGCAGGGCAGCAAGTGTCATAGGTTAATTATATACACTGTACAACAGCATTTCCTTTTATCAGTTTTAAACATGTTACCTTTTAAGTTCAATGAGTGCTCTCTTGCTTTTGTATTATGGAAAAGGTAAACAGGAGCACCTGGTTAGCCAAAATATGTAGCAAAAACATTGACCCTTACTTTTCTCCTTTGTAAATTAATAACCCTAGCATTTTTAAATTACTCCTTATATGGAAGCTTCTCCTCCCTTCCTCAGCACTTTCTGTAAAGTGAAGATTTCAGATTCCAGTGCTTGTCATCCAGCAATTGTTATGAGCACTGAATTTACAAAGAGAAACTAAATTAATAAACACACAACAGACTACGGATAAAAAGGCCACTGGATACTTAGGAGGAGGGAGAGTATATTGAGGAATTGGGGGTGGGGGGAGATACGGGGAGAGAGAAGAAAAACAAAGCACAGAGTTGTTAAATAGCTACTTTGTTTCTAAAGTACAAGGTAGAGACCTGCACAAATGAGATCTTTTTTCCAGGGAGAAACAGACAAAGGAGATATGCGATTATAGGGTTTTTTCCCATGGCACAGTAAAAAGAATAGAATTAAAAGAAAAACTTGTAAAGAGTAGGCATGTTGGGTTGACTGGCCTTTTCCCTATCCTAATATTTCTGATATTCAAACTCAGACCGTACCACCTGACACTTAATCATATAGGGCGTTCAAGTATTTAAAATTACAAGTGACTGATACAAAAACATCCCATACACAGACCTAACCACACCATTGATGCTACTATTCTAACTAAATGAATGCCAAACAAGCTATCAATGAAAAATAACACCAAGGAACAACAGTGTGTATGCCAAGAAAGATACTGTTCCTTTCTGAAAAGTGCCTCACCTAGGTTATCAGAATCAAAAGAAACATCAAGTGGACTTCTTAAAGACCATTTCTGACCCAGAGAAAGCTCAAGGAAACTTTATGGCAGTATACTGGAGTTACAATACAGAAGCCAGTGGATAGAGCTCTACTATGATTATCTGGGTTCTGTACTGGAGAAAAAGGTGCACATCTATAAGAAACTGATAAAAACCAATGTAGCGGAGAATATAAAAAACTGATAATTTTAATGCATGTTAATGTGCAATACAGTCCTCCTCTAGAAATGCCACCACAGCTTTTACGGCTAGTCTCCAAACATGAAGAACCAAAGAACCTGAAAAGACGGTTACTCACCGTTGTAACTGTTGTTCTTCGAGATGTGTTGCTCATATCCATTCCATTAGGTGTGTGTGCGCGCCGCGTGCACGATCGTCGGAAGATTTTCTACCCTAGCAACACCGGCGGGTCGGCTGTGGAGCCCCCTAGAGTGGCGCCTTCATGGCGCTGAATATATACCCCAGCTGACCCGGCGCCCCCTCAGTTCCTTCTTGCCGGCTACTCCGACAGTGGGGACGGGGGGCGGGTTTGGAATGGATATGAGCAACACATCTCGAAGAACAACAGTTACAACGGTGAGTAACCGTCTTTTCTTCTTCGAGTGCTTGCTCATATCCATTCCATTAGGTGACTCCCAAGCCCAACTTAGGTGGTGGGGTCGGAGTGAGACATTGCTGTGTGCAAAACCGCTGATCCGAAAGCAGCATCGTCTCTGGACTGCTGCACTAGTGCATAGTGAGCTGCAAATGTGTGGACTGATGACCAAACCGCCGCTCTACAAATGTCCTGGATCGGAACATGTGCCAGGAAAGCAGTCGAGGAAGCTTGGGCCCTCGTGGAGTGAGCGGTGAGGTGCGGTGCTGAGACACCTGCCAGGTCATAGCAAGTCCGGATGCAAGACGTAATCCAGGAGGATAGGCGTTGTGAGGAGACCGGTGAGCCTTTCATTCGGTCGGCCACTGCAACGAAGAGTTGCGTCGTCTTTCTAAAGTGCTTTGTGCGGTCAATATAGAAGGCCAGGGCCCTACGTACGTCCAGGGAATGCAAACGTTGATCCTGGCGAGTGGCATGTGGTTTAGGATGAAAGACCGGGAGAAATATATCCTGGTTGATATGAAAAGGAGAAACCACCTTAGGGAGAAAGGCAGGATGTGGACGAAGCTGCACTTTATCCTTGTGAAAAACTGTGTAAGGGGACTCAGATGTAAGCGCCCTGAGTTCAGAAACACGCCTTGCTGAGGTGATGGCTACGAGGAAGGCTGTCTTCCAGGATAGGTACAGAAGTGAACAGGTGGCCAGTGGCTCGAATGGAGGACCTGTGAGCTTGGAGAGAACCAGGTTGAGGTCCCACGTCGGGACGGGCTGACGTTGTTGTGGGTACATCCGGTCTAAGCCCTTGAGGAATCTAATGACCATCGGGTTAGAGAATACCGAGGACACGAGTTCCCCTGGGTGAAAGGCCGATATAGCGGCCAGGTGAACTCTAATTGAAGATATCGCCAACCCCTGCTGTTTTAGGGAGAGGAGATATTCCAAAATGAGGGGAATGGGTGCCTGCAACTGGGACGTGGCTTGTTGTTCGCACCAACAGGAGAACCGCTTCCACTTGGCCAGGTACGTGGTGCGTGTTGAGGGCTTCCTACCGCTCAGCAGAATCTGTTGGACAGAGAGCGAGCATTGCTGCTCTGCCTGGGTGAACCATGGAGCAGCCACGCCGTGAGGTGGAGTGATTGCAGGTCGGGGTGACGCAACCGGCCGTGGTCCTGAGAGATGAGATCCGGACATAACGGAAGCGGGATCGGAGTCTGAACCGAGAGTTCCAACAGTGTGGTGTACCAATGTTGTCTCGGCCACGCTGGAGCGATCAGAATTACCTGTGCCTGGTCTCTGCGCAATTTGAGCAGTACCTTGTGGACCAGAGGAAACGGAGGGAAGGCATAAAACAGGTGGTCTTTCCAGGGAAGGAGAAACGCATCCGAGAGGGAGCCCGGAGCTCGACCTTGTAGGGAGCAGAACACGTGGCACTTCCTGTTGTCTCGAGATGCAAACAGGTCTATCTGGGGAAACCCCCACTTCTGGAAGATGGAATGTATGATGTCCGGACGGATAGACCACTCGTGCGTCTGGAAGGACCTGCTGAGTCGGTCCGCTAGAGTGTTCTGGACTCCAGGGAGGAACGATGCCGTGAGATGAATTGAGTGGGCGATGCAGAAGTCCCACAGGCGAATGGCCTCTTGGCATAGAATTGACGAACGTGCTCCTCCTTGCTTGTTGATGTAAAACATGGCCGTGGTGTTGTCGATGAGAACTAACACACAACGGCCACGTAGGAGATTGAGAAATGCCTGGCACGCCAGGCGCACCGCCATCAGTTCCCGAACATTGATGTGCAGGGCTAACTGGGGTGCAGTCCATAGGCCCTGGGTATGGTGTTTGTTGAGATGGGCGCCCCAACCCAGAGATGAAGCGTCTGTGACCAGGTGCAGAGAGGGTTGTGGGGTGTGAAAAGGATCCCCTCGCAGACCACATTGTGATCTAGCCACCAGGTGAGGGAGGTCAGGACCGAGTTCGGGACCATGACCACCATGTTCAGGCTGTCCCGATGTGGACGGTATATTGATGACACCCAGGTTTGAAGTGGGCGAAGCCGAAGTCTGGCATACCTGGTTACGTACGTGCAGGAAGCCATGTGGCCCAGCAGGGTAAGGCACGACCTCACCGTGGTAGTTGGGAAGGCTTTGAGCCCTTGAATGAGGTTCTTGATGGTGCCAAAGCGGTTGTCTGGCAGGATGGCTTGTGCACGTCTGGAGTCTAGAACTGCGCCGATGAATTCTATTCTCTGGGTAGGTTCTAGAGTGGATTTGTCCTTGTTGAGGAGGATGCCCAGCTCGTTGAATGTGTGCACTATTATGTGGACGTGAGCTTGAACTTGCTCCTTGGTGCGACCGCGTACCAGCCAGTCGTCTAGGTACGGGAACACCTGTATCCCTTGTCGACGAAGGTACGCTGCCACGACAGCCATACATTTCGTGAACACCCTTGGGGCCGAGGATAGGCCGAAGGGAAGGACTGTAAATTGGTAGTGCACCGTGTTTACCACGAATCGCAGGAAGCGTCTGTGAGGTGGGTAAATTGCGATGTGAAAATATGCGTCTTTCATGTCAAGGGCGGCGAACCAGTCTCCAGGATCGAGGGAAGGGATAATGGTCCCCAAAGAGACCATGCGGAACTTCAACTTTATTACGAATTTGTTGAGTCCGCGCAAGTCCAAGATGGGCCGCAGACCTCCTTTGGACTTGGGGATCAGGAAGTAACGGGAATAAAATCCCCTGCCCCTTAACTCTACTGGAACCTCCTCTATGGCCCCCATAGCAAGGAGCGTGGAAACCTCCTGTATAAGAAGTTGCTCGTGAGAAGGGTCCCTGAAGAGGGACGGGGAAGGGGGGTGGGAGGGGGGGATAGAAGAAAACTGGATAGTGTATCCCCTCTCCACTGTGCGGAGGACCCAACGGTCCGAAGTTATAAGGGACCAAGCACGGTGGAAGTGGGAGAGACGATCCCGAAAGGAGGGGGCTGGATCCTGGGGGATGACTGGGGCGCCGTCCTCGACCGCACCTTCAAAAGTTCTGCCTGGGGCCTGAAGGTGGTCTAGGTGGCCCCTGGTTCTGGCCGGGTTGAGAGCCGGCCCACCTTCTTCTACCACCTCGCCCTCGCCTCCGGGTCGAGTCCTGTCTCTGACGAGGCGGGGGGGGGGTAGAAGCGCTGAGGCTGCGGCCTAAATGGTCTGCGCTGAGGGCCCACAACATGCATCCCCAGGGAGCGCATGATTGTTCTCGAGTCCTTGAGGCTCTGCAGGCGAGAGTCCGTCTTGTCCGAGAACAATCCATGTCCCTCAAAGGGCAGATCCTGTAGGGTTTGCTGTAGCTCTGGAGGCAAACCCGAAACTTGAAGCCAGGAGATCCTCCGCATAGCGATACCCGAAGCCAGGGTCCTCGCAGCTGAGTCTGCTATGTCCAAGGAGGCCTGCAAGGAGGTCCGAGCCACCTTCTTACCCTCCTCTACCATGGCTCCAAACTCTTCCCTGGACTCTTGGGGAATCAACTCCTTAAACTTCCCCATAGAGTTCCAGGAGTTAAAATTGTAACGGCTCAATAGCGCCTGTTGGTTCGCCGCTCTAAGTTGCAGCCCTCCGGCTGAGTAAACCTTACGGCCAAACAAATCGAGCCGCTTAGCCTCTTTTGATTTAGGCGCTGCAGCCTGCTGGCCGTGGCGCTCTCGTGCGTTCACTGATTCCACCACCAGTGAACACGGTTGGGGGTGGGTATACAAGTACCCGTAGTCCTTAGACGGGACAAAGTATTTCCTTTCCACCCCTCTCGCTGTGGGTGGGATAGAGGCAGGAGTTTGCCATATCGTATCCGCATTCGTTTGAATCGTGCGGATCAGGGGTAACGCCACCCTCGATGGGGCATCCGCTCCAAGGATATTCACGATCGGGTCGTGCACCTCCACTATCTCCTCCACCTGCAGGTCCATATTACGGGCCATCCTGCGCAGAAGATCCTGGTGAGCCCGAAGATCTATTGGAGGTGGGCCTGTGCACGATGTGCCCGCCACTGCCTCATCCGGAGAAGAAGAGGAAGATGCCTCCGGTGGAACAGGATCCAAGGGCTGGTCCTGGTCTCCCTGTTCCTGGGCTGGAGCATCACCTGTGCCTGGGTCCAGGGCGTCAGGTGGTGCGGACCCAGAAGCCTCCATGCCCCCTGGCGGAGGCCGAGAAATGGTGGACTCCGGGGCCCCTCTGATGGAGTGACCGGAGCGAGAGGTCGAAGCAATTGGAGCCCCTTGCGCCTGATGGTACGCCCATGGGGTCCAAAACGACCAGTGAGATGGGCCATGAGAATGGTCCCCTGTCGTGTCCTGCCAATGTCCCAAGTCCTGTTCCTCGGCTTGCCCCTGATGGGGGTATGCCGATCTCGAGAGGTCCTCCGAGGAGTGGGACACCGATCTCGATGGCCACGGCGGTGCCGAGAGCGTCGAGACGATTCCCATTGGCTGCGGTGCCGCACGGTGCCGGTCCGGAGATGATCTATCTCTACGCGGTGCCGGCGATCGGTGCCGGGACCGCGACCGGTGCCGATGACCTCGTCGGTGCCGGGAGTCGGATCTGGACCTCGACGAGGACCTGGAGTGTGCCCGGTGCCGGGAGCGGCCTCTCGACGTCGAGCATCGACCGTAGCGGTGCCGAGAACTACGTCTCGACGTTGATCGGTGCCGACGATCATAGCGGTGCCGAGACGTAGAGCGGTGCCGCGAAGAAGATCTTGGCCGCGAGTACGACCGGTGCCGAGGCGATATTCGGTGCCGGGACTGCGAGCGGCGTGGGGACCTGCTTCGGGACCTGGATCGGTGCCGAGGTTCCAGCCCTTGCGATGGAGGGCGCATCAAGGCAGGTTTCCCCCTCAACTGGACCGGGCGAGTCAACGGTGCAGTCGGTGCCGGTGGTTGAGGCGGTGCCGGCTCCGTGAGAGCTATTAAGTCTCTCGCCGCCGCGAAGGTCTCTGGAGTCGACGGGAGGCACTGTATCACCGCCGGTCTCGGTGGAGACGCTATCTGCACCGGACTCAACGGCCTCGGCGCCGGAGTCGACGGTGCTGGAGGCACCTGTTTCCGGTGCTCCACCGGCGGACGCGGCTCTACCCCCGGCACTGGGGGAGCCGGCGTCTTCGGCACGGATGTCCCTGTCTTATGGGCTTTTTTATGCCCCGGGGATAATGACCGGCGCCGAGGCACTGCTTGCGGTGCCGACGAGGTCCGGTGCCGGGGAGGCTTGTCTGACGCCACTCGCGTGGTCGTCATAGCCGGTGCCGCCGGGGCACTGCGCACCGAGGTGCTAGGTGCCGGGGCCTGACTTGTAGATGGAGCATCCGGACTAAGTGCCGCCTCCATCAGGAGTTGCCGGAGCCGAAAGTCCCGCTCCTTCTTGGTCCTTGGTCTGAAGGCCTTACAGATCTTGCACTTATCTGTTTGATGGGACTCTCCCAGGCACTTCAGACAGGAGTCGTGCGGGTCGCTCGTGGGCATAGGCTTAGCGCAGGAGGCGCACTGCTTGAAGCCGGGAGCGTTGGGCATGAGCCCGGCCCCGCGGCCGGGGGAGAAAGGGGGAGACGACCCCCTTAATCCCCTGAACTACTTAGAACAACTAAAACAACTTTTAAACTATTTAACTATTTAACTATAAACACTAGAACTATAACTATAACTATAACTGTGATACAACAAACTAAGCTAGGGAGAGTGGAGAACAGCTAAGCAGCGCTCCACAGTTCCAACGACCGTCAGGGGCGGTAAGAAGGAACTGAGGGGGCGCCGGGTCGGCTGGGGTATATATTCAGCGCCATGAAGGCGCCACTCTAGGGGGCTCCACAGCCGACCCGCCGGTGTTGCTAGGGTAGAAAATCTTCCGACGATCGTGCACGCGGCGCGCACACACACCTAATGGAATGGATATGAGCAAGCACTCGAAGAAGAAAATTGAGTTCTCCAAAAAATATAGTCTTATAGCTTCAGTAGCTATTTTAAAATGCATATACAAAAGTAATCCAGCCAGATCCAGACACGTTAATTCATTTGCTCCCAATCAAAACTATATCAAGGCCTGAACTTCAACTTGGCCACTCTATAGTTGAGTCATAAGATACCAGAAACAGAGTTTCTGATGTGAGGAAGTGAAAGGTTTAAAAATCCAGATGCCCGGATATGATCATGAAAAGACTGATGGCATGAGTGTGTACTTTGGGAAACCTTCTCCATCAGGTATCGGGGTAGCCGTGTTAGTCTGTATCCACAAAAATGAGGAGTCCGGTGGCATCTGAAGAAGTGGGTTTTTTTACCCACAAAAACTTATGCTCAAATAAATCGTAGTCTTTAAGGTGTCACCAGTCTTCTCCATCAGAAGAGAAAAAGAATGAAAAGCTGTGAAAGCAGACCATCTTTAAAGTAGATTCATACGACATGAAGGAACGATTTAAGGAAATCGCTCCCTTTTTAATTGAAACATTTTAGAACTGCAGTCCCGATGTTCAGCTGACAGAACACAATAGCTCTCCAATCAAAAATCAAGAAAATTCTAAATAAATGACAAGGTAAAGCTTAACACTAGGCCTCAAGTTACGCTAGGGTAAATAGCTTTGTCATCTGTTCCAGTCTGGGCATGTCCTCTCTCTCCCCAGAATATCGCTACTCATTCTGCTAGCATCTTTTCTGAAATCTTTTAAAAGTGCCTTATGGAACTAAAGAACATAAGTGATTAAAAAGATGGCTTGCAGCAGCAGCTTGTATGGCAAAAAACATAAAAATCTCTTTACAACTAAAACACAGTGTGCCAAGTTAATGTCAATACATTTGTTTTTGATGCAGAATGCTTCAAAAATCTCTTTGTACTGTACATAATTCAGTGAGTGAAGAGACAGACTAAAAGGGTATTTTTCTGGGGGGAAAGAGGAAGCATGGATGGGGAAAGGAGGTACTGAAAGGACTTCAATCTGACATTCCAGGTGTGTAAAACATTCAGGTCAGTATAGTTTACAACAGTATAAAAAAACATGAAATGTGCATTATGCACAGCTATGATGTTGTATTGTATAAATAAAACAGATATCAATAATTAAATAATAATAAAGAAGAATCCAAAGTCTCTTCAGAATACTACAACACTCCTTCAAGACAGTCCCTTGTAATCTCCACTTAGAAAACGACTTGTATCCAAGCAATTTGGAGATGATTTTCAAAGTAGGATACTTACAGAAGGGAGAACAATTTATTCAAGTGGTATGAATTTCTGGCTGGAAAAATTAAAGAAATACTTCCAAGAAGTTCATGTTTATAAATAAGTGATTTTCAAAAAACCTTAGAGTTTGTGTGTTTTTTCATGCTTGGACATTTAAGAGTTTTTTGGGGGGAGAGTTTAAACTTTCCCTGCTGGCATCTGAAATTCAGATAACAATGGGTGTCTGTCCTTCTTCAGTTCTCATTTTGCAATCAGCAGAAAGCAAACAACTTTAAACCTCAGAAGGATGGAGCACATCTGGAGAAAGAAAGGAGCTGTCCATTGGGACACTTCCCTCAGCAACCTGCAGTAGAGGTAGAGGGGACAGAGGGCCTACCTGCTGGAATTCATTGAGTCTCCCCTGATATAAGATAACAATGATAATGAGACAAGAGGAGGAGCCACAAAGTTTCTGTATGTGCAAAAATATGTGGCACTCAGCCAGTAGGGAAAATGAGAACCATAAAATGAGAAGAATGAAAGACGTGCATTTCTGATCTATATAAATTGAAGCAAGAAAAATAGACTGCTGACAGTGAGAAGCCAGAACAGAGAAACAAGTTTTAGAAACGCTGCTTTTCGTTTTGCTTAGAGGAAGATGAATCTGATTATGAAATTACTCTCCTACAAGCAAGTCCCATAATGACCTTAAAATAGTCTGATCAGGTCACACACAGCATACAGATACTTCCTTTGTAAAGGAGACTCAAACCTTTGATGAAAAGTAGTATATAAAAGCTACACTATTCTTATTATTATTATTATTACACATAACCCACACTATTCTGTAATTGTGGTAATTAATTCAGTAGTTACTTTTTTTGGTAAAATGTCCACATTTATTTGGCTTGAATTAAAAATAATTTTTAAAAAGACACATTAACAGTTTTAGCTTCCCCACTGCTATTTTAATAAGAACGTAAAAGCTGACACTACTTTTTCAGTCAACATTGCTTGTGAAAACATTCGTTGCTTAATACAGATAAAATAACTGAAACCCACGTTATAGATTACTATACTCAGTTGGAGAAACAGTTTACTCACCATACTGTGTTAAAATGAGATATAGTACAGTGTGTTTCTGTAGGCAGCATAAGTGTACTCATTTAAATGGCCAATTCTGCCACCCTTACTCAAACTGAGTAGGTCTACTAATTTCAGCGAGTATTTATATGCTAAGGGACTAACTCAACTTGAGTAAGGGTGGCAAAACTGGTCCTTAATCTCAGAACGTCATACCCCACATCTGGAGATATCCAAATTCAATGTGAAATATATTTCAGTGCTAATACATTCAGGGCTTCATTCCCTGGCTCATCAAGATCATGCTCAGTGAGGCAGGGAGGGAACAGCATCGGGGAGCCAGTTATGGCCTGGAGGCGCCTCTAAATAACATGGGCTGGCAACAGTCCCCAGAAGACCATTGCCAGCTGAGCACAGCTGAAGCACATCACACACTGGCCATTCCTCCTTCCTGTCCCCTGAGGAAGGTAGCATAAAAGTTAGCTCTAGCTGGCTCTATGAGGGCTTGGGACTCACCCATCCTAGGGGAATGCAGCCAGCTTTCATTCCCTGATTGTGTCCTCTGAGTAACACAAAGCAAGCAGAGTGGGCAAAGAATCTGCCTCTTGTAATTTAAGTTTTTATATTCCCATGTTCGCTCTGTGCATGTAGAACACATACAATATGGCCCTGATCTTGCAAGACACAGAGTGCCCGCAACTCCTATTGACTTCAGTAACACTTGATGTGCTCAGCATTTGCAGAATTGAACCCTATATATTATTTATAATCTGCAGTGTCAAAATTGGGGTAGGCTTTTTACATGCAAGTAAGAAAACCATCTGTTCTCCAAAAGCTTACAATCCAATTACATAATGCAAAGGCAATATGTAAAAGGAAGGTAAAAAGAGAGTGAATAAGCAGTGGAACATAGGTCATATTTTGTTAGTTTAACAGTTTTAATAGCTTTCTTTGCTGTTGTTTAAGAATAGGGACTATGTCCACTTCCTTGAGGAAAGCACTAAGATTCATAGGCTTGAAAGAAGCATGTTTCAATTATGGATTTGAAGGAGGCAAAGGTGAAGATGTGACATACTGGTTCAAGTCAAAGATTAGACATTCTCAGGGAGGTCAGAAATACTGGTCTCCAAAACACTGAATTTTCTTCAACAGGAACAATTGTGGTTTTATTTGTGAACTAAATATACCTGAACCATCTATACGTATAATTCTTCCTAGCATAGTTCCAATCATAACAATGTTTTATTCTAGACCATTTCTTACCAAATTTTTGAAGAGAGCAGTCAACTCCTTTGTAAACACAGAAAATTTTAAAAACGCTGTTCCCAAATCTGGATCATCCCTACAGACACAGTTGCCTCCAAATTTCTCCAATGCTTGAGTGTACTGTTCTTCATTTTCCACATGAGCTTCAAAAGAGCAAACACAAAATTAACTCAAATAGCTACATGAACAAATTACTGAAAGTTAAAAATGGCTAAAACAAAACTCCAGAACTTTCAGATGAACAATCTCTTTATTAACTTATTTTGCATGTCAACTTGATGCATTCAAAATTAGTAAATACTTCTTTAAAAAAAATCAAGTTTGTTACATCATGCACCAAAATAATTCTTCAATGGTAAATTTAGTTTGTGTTCTTTGATTAAAAACACTGGCACGTGTCTTACTCTAGATCTGTAAAAAGCGCAATGATTTTCCCCACCCGAGAAATGCCACTCTGTTTCCTTGGAGATAAAAACCCTGGAAATAAAATTATCCCTTTGTGAACTTTCTGACTAATGAAATGAAGAACAAAACACATACGTGATTCACTTCACAAGCATGTTCAGTCCTCAAACATTGAAGGTATACATATTATCCAAAACAGAAAGCTTGACATTCTTTAAATGAAACACAAGAACACACTAACTGGGTAGGTCTACTACTTAGCTGTGTCTAACCTTAGACACCAAAACACACACTTATTGGCTTTTTCAGTATTTAGCCTATTACAAAGTTTGAGCCTAACCTACGTGAATGTGTTAAAAACATATTTAAGTGATGCTAAGCTGACTGGACAGAAGTGCACGACTTTTAAAAACTGAAGATTCTGAGCTGAACTATTCTATCACCTCCTTTTAAAATGATGAAGCTAGTACTTTATATTTTATACATACAAAAATAAACTATGTTAAAGAACATTATTTAGGTTGCAAAGTCAAGCACTCTAAAATTAGGAAGCGCCTGATTTACAGTTGCCACTGCAGCCTTAATTTTGCCCTCTTGTGCATCTATCCTGTATATTGAATGAGGAACAGGTCCTGTGGGATAAAACAGTATGCAGTCATGTAATTAAAGTGTGCAGCATAATGCATACATACAAGAGGGCTGGATTAAGGTCGCACAGACAACATTAATTCAGGCATCTCCTAACTTTCCAGTGCTTGAATTTGCAACCTTATTAACAAAACTATGTTATTTTGTATGTTTTTTTAAAAAGATAAAAATAAATTCTATTAAGTGTAACTGTACATATCCACCCAACATGCAACATCAGCAAGGTTTGAATCTTGTGCTGCAGTGCTGAAGGTTCAGACTTCTAACACTTAAGCAAAGTACATTAGCTGGCAGCAAGAGAAGGTCACTATCCAAGGGAGGGAGAAGAACAAGGTGCTGGCACCATGGATGGCTCCAGATGTACGGCTGGTTCTCTTTCTTTTCCTTCCCCATTCCCCTGGAAGGTGAGGGGCTTCTGCCCCATGTAGTGCCCCGGAATTAGGGATGCTAGGTCCCAAGAGCAGTGTGGTTTGGAGGAGAGGCTTTCCTCCTCTCTCCCCACTATAGATGTTCCCAGGTGTTCCGAGTGCAGAATGTGATGGTGAGGGGTGGAGTGTAACAGTAGCATGAGCCTGGCCTTAGAGAAGAAGGTTCATGTTCAGTTATTATTTGGGCATATTCCTAAAACTTCCCTAAGGAACACAAGCCACATTAGGAAAATAGCAATTTTAGTAGTTTAATCTTGTAGCCAAACCCAAGCAGAATTTTATGGGACAAAGAAAAGATACATCTCTAGCCGAGGGCTTTCTCCCTGATGATTTCAAAGCCCCGCTGCAAACAATGGAGGCATTAAAACGTCTCAAAAAATGCAAAATAATCTTATAATGGAAAGTGTTCAACAATTTAAAAAAATCCCCCCCCCACCCCCCACATTCATCTTGAAGCAGACACCAGCATAGAAAATCTCACCCCAAACTGTTCAAATTTGGCCATTACAAGTAATTGAAAATGAGGTCTAATAATGGGAAGTGCTGGGCAACCTTAACCAGCTCCACTTATAATAAATATTTATTCATTAGACTATATTCCTCTCCCATCACCATTCATAAATCATTCTTCATGAACAATGAACTCTTCACATCAGAGCTGTTTCTTTATAGGTGTCTGTACATTGCCTAGCACAACAGGGCCCTGAGCATGATAAGGGGCTATGGTAATTTAAGTACTTGGCTGGGACTCTGGGTAGCCAGAATGGATCATGCTGTCACTTTCTTTTCTCTCTACTAATCAAGGACTTTTTATGCTGTGTTCCAGACATCTCATAAACAAGGGTGGATAAAAGTCAATGATTTAAAAAAAAAAAATTGGATTATTTTTATTATTTAAATCAGATTTTTTTGATAAAATGCTTTTTGGGAAAAAAAACTAATTAAGATACATTATAGATCAAAGATATCTCATCATGGAGTAGGGATTATAAATTCTAATTCTATAGTATGAGACAATCTAGTCATGTAATGTTTAAGAAAAGTTTTGTAAATGAGTTCCAATAGTTCATGGATTAGGGACCCAATCTTATGAGGTTCCAGGGTCTTCTGTATAGATTATTTAGGTTAATCTTTCTATCTACTCAGTGGGACTCAGTGCTTAGTCTAGAAGATCCCAACAGAGATGTTTAATTTGGCAGTTCTCAAACTGTGGATTTGTCTCTCCAGAGAGAACATGCTTGTTAACAGCAAAAATGTTTTTAAATAAATAAATAAATAAATAAATAATATAGAGAGGTGAGAAATAAAGAGACCTCAACCCTATTGTCCCTCTGCAAATTTGTGTACACAGTCAATTCCTTACCTCTCTAAAAGTGCAAAGTTTTAAAAAGTTCAATGAATAGAAGATGGTTGGGGGCAGAATAGATCTGGACAAGAAGAAGAATAAATATGAGAAGGGAGGGACAGGCAGTAGAAACAAAAGTGAAACTGTTTGAGCAGCATATTCCAGAAGTCTTGAGGTCTTTCTGAGTGTAGCCTTCCCTGATTTCAGTTTTACCATACCATTCTCTCACTAGAAGGGAAAACCTATAATGGCAGCAGGCCATAAAAGAAACCTAGTTTGGGAATATTTTAATGAAGTTCCTCTACCTGTGGGTAAGACAGGCATGCGTGCAAAATGCAAACAGTGCAACCAAGAAATGCAAGGTGTGGTTGCCCAAATGAAACAACTGAAGTGTTCCTTCTCAGGAGGAAGCTGCATTGAAGATGATGAAAGGAACATGTCTGAACATGCAGCATCTTCAGGATGGTAAACTTTTTTATTTCATACTTCTTTTGTAAGGACTGCCTGTCTGCCTTCTGGACTATTCTTGAATTCTCATGTTTGAGCAAAAAATATAGTTGTTACTCTATGGTACTATCATTTTAGATGCAGTTGTGATAAAAAAATAAATAGCTGAAATAGGCAGATCTTCCTTTTACAATTTTACCTTTAAAGTAGTACAGAGTGTCAGTGAATACAATGAGTAATACTAAGTGAGCAGTATGGTAATAATAATTAAATAACTGCATTGATTATTTTGTTTAGGAGAATCCATCCTCAACATCCAGGATTCTGAAGATTATCCACCTTCAAGCTCACCATCATCTTCTATAGTTTCAGAGTTATCTTGCCAATGACTGTGTTTCAGTCACATCATGTATGTCACATAGCCACAGTAGATCACCTGTAGCAAAAAGAAAAAAAATCTCCATCATCCAGAAACAACCATAGATACGTTTGTGACAAGAACCAGCAGATTACAAAAAGAGATAATTGATGAAAAAATTGCCTGGTTTGTTTATGCAACAAACTCTCCTTTCCATATGATTGAGAACCCACACTTCATTAACATGGTTCAGCCATTAAGACCAGGATACAGTCCACCCAACAGAGCAGACGTTGCAGGCTAATTGCTGGATAAAGTGTATGAAAAAGAAATTGAGCAGTGTGAAAAAGGTCTAGAAGGTAAAATTGTTAACTTGAGTCTTGACGGGTGGAGCAATGTCCACAATGATCCTGTTGTATGTGCTTGTGTGACAATAGAAGAAGGGAATGTCTTCCTTACAGAAACAATGGATACATCAGGAAATGCACACACAGCAGAATACTTACAAGAAGTAGCAGTAAAAGCTATAACAAACTGTGAAAAAAAAATGCAAATGTCTAGTACACAGCTTAGTCACAGACAATGCTGCAAATGTATCCTAGATGAGAAGAAATTATTTACAAGAGAGTGAAGAGAGTCCCAAGCTAATAGCACACAGTTGCAGTGCTCATTTGATGCCCCTCCTAGCCAAAGACTGCAGTGGTCCAGAAATAAAGGCTAATGTTGTTGAAATTGCAAAATACTTCCGTAACAACCACTTTGCAGCAGCTGCTCTGAAAAAAGTGGGAGGAACCAAGCCAACTCTCCCACAAGACGTGCGATAGAACTCAGTAGTGGACTGTTTTGAGCACTGTATCAAGAACTGGCCTAATCTGATGACCGTTTGTGAACAAAATTGTGAAAAAATAGATGGCGCTGTCACAGCCAAAGTTCTCAACATTGGGCTTAAGAGAAATGCTGAACACGTGCTGAGTACCCTGAAGCCTATTTCTGTAGCCTTGAACAAAATGCAGGGAAATTGCTGTTTTATTGCGGACAGTGTTGAAATTTGGAAGGAACTGAGTGAGATCTTAAAAAGAGAAATATGCAATGACAGAGTTAAATTCCAAGCGTTAAAAAAAACGAATGGGACAAGCACTATCTCCAGGTCATTTTCTTGCAAATATTCTCAATACTCGGTACCAGGGTCAAACCTTAACTGCTGAAGAAGAGGAGTTGGCTATGACATGGACATCCAGCAAGCATCCCTCCATAATGCCAACTATAATAAACTTCAGAGCTAAGGGTGAACCATTCAAGAAATATATGTTTGCTGATGATGTTTTAAAAGAAAGTCACACCAGTGAACTGGTAGAAGTTACTTAAGCACTTGGATTCGGAGACTGTTGAAGTCTCACTTTTAACAGCAGTAGCTTCTTCTGCCGGTATTGAAAGAATATTTTCTTCCTTTGGACTAATTCATTCCAAATTGAGAAACTGTTTGGAACCTGAAAAAGCAGGAAAGCTTGTTTTTCTTTTCCAGATTATGAACAAACAGGAAACCGAAGATGAAGACGACTCAGTTAGCTGCAGAAGCCAATATTTTAAGTTTCTCATGTTGACCTGGCTGACACAGTCGATTTAATTTTTGGTTTCTTTAAAAAAAATATATATATATATATATTTCATTTAACTATTTTAGTTAAAAACCATTTTAACAAAAACAAACCTGATTTTAAAAAACTTGGATGTTTAACTAAATTCAAAAAGTCATGCTTGTTCTGTTAAAATATTATAGGTTTGCTGTTGAAGAAAAAAATCCAGAATACATAACGTTGTTGTTTTAATTAAATAAAACAATTTAAATGTCTGTCTGGTGATGTTCTCCTATTACAGCATGGCAAGAAAATCCTTCAAATATTAATGATTAACCCTGTTGAATTGGAGATAGTTCACCTCCCAATGACTTCATAAATATCTGTTTCAATTACCTTTGGTAAATGAAATAACCAATCATTCATTTTCTGATATAGCTGTAAAACTCATCTGAAAAGTTTTCAAAATAAATCCCTTTAAAAATGTATAGTGTGTACCTTCTACAAAATAAAACCTACATCTATCTCTGAGTTGTGAAGAATATGTATTAAGGTTATAACAACCAACAAGAATGCGCTTTTATGTTGAAATCTATGATTAAATTGAGTCTTCCTGACTAGTGACTTAAATCAATTTGATTTAAATCAAATCCACCCTGTCATAAACATTACTGCTTTTACAACGCTGGCTGAGAGTCACTGCAGATGCTAAGGGTGGGGGTGCATTGCTCACTTTCTTTGGGTGTACAAGTCTCTTTCAGGTGGACTTGTTGGAGAGCTCACGGTGCGAGGCAGGGGTGCTGAAGGCTCTGAGGCTGGGTCCAAGAAAGCGGTGAAGCCAAGTGGCTTACTCTAGTGTGCCAGACCCCTTAAGGTATCGCTTTTTCCACTAAAGGGGTACTCCCAGGGACTGTTCCAGAACACTGGAGCTGTGGATCCATGACAGATGCATCTTAATTTTAGTAGGGCTTTTGACACAGTTCCACACAACATTTAGATGAGCAAACTAGGGAAACATGGTCTAGATGAAGTTACTATAAGGTGGGTACAAAATTGATTTAAACAAAAAAAAAAAAAAAAAAAACCACCCACACACTCCAAGAGTAGTTATCAGTAGTTCGCTGTCAAATGGGGAGGGCATATCTAGTGGGGTCACACAGGGGTCTGTCCTGGACTGGTACTATTCAACATTTTCATTAATGACTTGGATAACACAGTCGAGAGTATGCTTATTGGATGACATTAAGCTGGCCGGGGTCACAAGCACTTTGGAGGATGGACTAGAATTCAAAAGGACCTTGACAAATTGGAGAATTGGTTTGAAATCAACAAGACTTAAAAAATTCAATAAAGACAAGTGCAATTTACTACACTTAGGAAGAAGAAAAACAAATGCACAATTATAAAATGGGGACTAACTGGCTAGGCAGTAATACTGCAGAAAAGGAACTGGGGGTTATAGTGGAGCACAAATTGAATAGGAGCTAATAATGGGATGCAGTTGCAAAAAAAAGTCTAATATTCTGCAGCGTATTAACAGAAGTGTTTTAAGTAAGATGCATCAAGTACTGTCCCGCTCTACTCAGCACTGCTGAGGCCTGAGCAGGTGTACTGTGTCCAGTTCTGGGCATCACGTTTTAGGAAAGATGTGGAAAAATTGGAGGGAGTCCTGAAGAGAGCAATAAAAAGGATAAAAGACTTAGAAAACCTGACCTATAAGGAAGGTTAAGAAAAACTGCATGTTTAGTCATGAGAAATGAAGACTGAGGGGATGGGGGGGCCTGTTAACAGTCTTCAAATATGTTAAGGGCTGCTATAAAAAGGGTGGTGATAATTGTTTTCTATGTCCTCTAAAGGCAGGACAAGAAGTACTAATGGCCTTAATCTGGAGCAAGGAAGATTTAGGTTACATATTAGGTAAAATATTCTTTTACTACCAGGATTGGTAAGTACTGAAATAGATTACCAGGAAGGTTTTGGAATCCCCAGTTTTGGAGGTTTTTAGAAAAAGGTTAGACTAACACTTGGTACTGCCTTAGCACGAGGTCCGGACTTGAGGTCCCTTCCAGCCCTACGTTTCTATGGTTATATTATAAAGCTTATTAATTCCTTTTGTTATGACTGGCCACCCACCAAAAAAGAGAAAATTCTCATAACCTGTCAAGGAAGATAAAAATACAAGTAAATATTTGTGCATGCATTTTTTAAATAAATATATTCATATATCAAATTATTTTTATGAATATGTATATACATTGCACACACAAATATTTACTTGTATTTTTCTCTTCCTTGACAGGTGAAAAGATTTTTGTTTCATAGGTCACCAGCAATAGAAGACTGTAGTTCATTGGCTTTGTTCTCATTCTGCAGTTCACATCAATTAGAGCTAAGGAGGAAAAAAAAAAATCCAAAACATTAAATAATCTAGTTCTCTCACTGCCAGGGCAGGATCACTGTCTAGAATATATTTGTTAGTGCGCCTCACTTCAACACTGCTTGTATTAGAAGTTCACAATTCAGTAAACAGATCATCAGTGTTTAAGTCTTCTTGCTTCAAATGCAAAGCAGTTTTCAGAGAAACTGACCATACAGAATTATAATGTACTTACCCAGCCCAGATACATTTATAGCTTTCACTGATTTCTTCATTTTATAAAGAACTGTTCGGTCAACGTCGAGAGCCTAAAAATGAAAAATATGAATAAATATTAAATGCAAATTACAAAACAGCCCTTGGCTGAGTTATATATTGGGAAAATGTTAATGTCCTACTCATTACCATCTTGGCCAACTCTATTTTGTAATGATTAAATAAAAACATTTTTTTTAAATCCATCAGCACCCTCTGTTTTGCTGCTCCTTGCCACAGAGACTTTCCTTCCTTCCCTTTTCCGTTGGTGATCAACATCACAGTTAAGCCAGTTTTCATCTAGTATTACTATAAGTTTAATATTCCAAAAGAACTGAAAATGTTCACACAGCAAAGCTATTCTTCCTATGTTAAATCATTATTAAAGATGATGGAAACATTTTCAATACACCCTATACTTCGATGATGATGATGATGATGAAGAACCCAAACAATATAACTTCTCTAGCAACAAGATTAAAAATGACAATTAATTTTGATTTTCCAAGATAATTTAGTTTATTAATTGCACTTCTGACCACAGGAACTTTCTGACTGCTGAGCTGAACAAAAGAGATAGCAGGTATTTCAACAATACAATTACTTGGTCTTTCACTGTTTATTACTAGTCAAGGCTTTCACCATGACAACATAAAATTCACATTAAAATCATATTCACAATTCTCCAATACCCATAACAAGTGTCTTTCAAAGGAAGAAACGAAGGCAGCAAACCTACTGCCTGCAAAACTGAAGGTGAAATATAGTGAAAAAGTAAAGCCTGCAGTTTTTCTGGGATACAGAAGCAGAACTTGTGCTCATGAAAACGAAGCAAAACATATTGAAAGTGCAGAGACTTGGGGTCTGGTTTTCAGAACTGGATAAGTACCCACAGATATCACTGAAGAATACTATTACAAACCACCAGTTTTATTATATATACACACTCTTAAACCAAGATCAGGCTACCATGAGATTTTCTACAAAAATATTGTGCCAAATTCATCCTGGTTTAAACTTAATTGACTAATGAAACTGCACCAATGAATTTGACCCACTGCTTACAGTTATCCTACTGTTAATCACTTTTATTTAATTTATAAATCAAACAACCCAGACCAGTCAGTCTCTGAGGTCATTTCTAATTATTTAAAAATACTGAGTATAGGAATAAAAATTAACAGTGATGTTCAAAAAGGAAGTCTTATGTGGGACTAGGGTGACCAAATGTCCCAATTTTATAGGAACAGTCCCGCTATTTGGGGCTGTATCTTATATAGGTGCCTATTACCCCTAACTCCGTCCCCATTTTTCACACTTGCTGTCTGGTCATCCCATGTGGGACTCATTCAGCTCATGAAGTCAGGAAAAGTCTTTGAAGCATGCTTTGAAGGTCAACAAACTTAGATTTTGACCAAACACTAGTCAAAGTGACATCTTAACACCAACGACACTGCTTGCTTAGTGCACACTCACTAGTCATAATGAGTATATGCCCATTCTGCAGGTTCTACACATCTAGGTCAGGGGTCGGCAACCTTTCAGAAGTGGTGTGCCGAGTCTTCATTTATTCACTCTAATTTAAGGTTTTGCGTGCCAGTAATACATTTTAACCTTTTTAGAAGGTCTCTTTCTAGAATATATAACTATACTATTGCTGTATGTAAAGTAGGTAAGGTTTTTAAAATGTTTAAGAAGCTTCATTTAAAATTAAATTAAAATGCAGAGCCCCCCAGACCAGTGGCCAGGACCCGGGCAGTGTGAGTGCCACTGAAAATCAGCTTGCGTGCCGCCTTCGGCACGCGTGCCAAAGGTTGCCTACCCCGATCTAGGTATTTGTATCATTCTCCTTACAGTGGTAGATAAACACTGAGGTTACGGACTGCCTATCTCCACATGCCTAGGGAACTTCAGTGAGTGAAACAAGTTAAAAACATTCTGAGAAGACATTGTATTGGTTGATGTGGCTCTGCTACCACTCTCTTGGATAATCCAGTCCATATCTATGCAGCAGAATGAAAAATACTGAATCCAGGCTGCATTCATATCCCATTTTCATTCCTCACCATCAAAAAATAAATAGTTGGAGTATGGAATTGAAAGGATTTATGGCATAACATATACAGCACATCAGTGGTGCTGTATGTTTGTGTTTATCATATAGACTTGAAATAAAAATACTGTTTTTAACAAGATGCATGCCAAACTGTCATGATAACATATACAAGTTATGTTTTGTTCTTTGAGGTATATGTACAATGTTTAGATTATGCTGAAACCCTGCTGGTTATGTATGCCTACAGACTGATTAATAGTGGACTGCAAAAAAACAAAAACAAAAAACAAACACTGTGCACATCAAACACAGCAATTCAGTCACCTTTACAATACTTTCCTTACTATTTTTGGTCTTTTTGTTTAACTACTGCCCCTAGGCCTGATTCACCACTACTTTACTCCAGTGATTTCAGAGGAATTATTCTAATGTAAAACTGGAACAACATGTTGATGTATCAGGCCCTTTATCATTTTAAATGGGAGCTTGTATTTGTTTATCTTTTCTTGTGTTAAGAATATTAGCTTTCTTTCTTTATTTAGTATGGTTCTTCCTATACTCTCTTCCTCCTATCTGCACAGTTTTCAGCACATGCTAATCATTTTATAGAAAACTCCAGCTTTTTTGTACATTTCAACTTCAATTCTGTATTTCTATTTTTAAAAATATGCACATGCTACATCTACACACATACATACATGCACCAACATGCTCTCAATTTTCCTTTCATTCAATTTCTCTCTTTGGACTCCTCCAACACTGTGTCAGAAGCAATGAAACTTAAAATGGCTTCTGATGTTACATCCGCTGGCATTCATGTTCACTAATTTAAAATGCTAAATCAATTCTTTGAACTGGAAGAAAGGTAGCTACATAGTTTTTATGACAGGGTCCTTTTATCCTCATAATTGATGTGTCTTGTTTTGAATCATGTACTAAAATTTCACTATTGCAAGGTTGTTTATTTTACAATCTATTTATTTTAGCATAAATCTTCTAGGCTGGCCAAATAAATTATTTTCTTGCTTCCAGCCAGCTTCTGTAAATGAGCACTTCTACTTGCCTCTTGCTAGAAATAACTGCAGTAAACAGAACTCTGATTTTCTAAAAATCAGTAAATATACGGCATATTAATTTACAACAAATATTGCCAGTTCTACAGCAATACAACTGCTGCACTAATCACAGAAACTCCAGATTAAAAAGAGACCTTCTTGTCCATCCTCCTGCCAGTGCAGAAGATTTCCGTATACTTAAGAAATAAAGTCTTGAGCCCAATCTAGTTTTATATGATGAAGAATGGAGTTTCCACTACTAATAATGGGAGGCTACTTCCCAAGGTAATTTATTTTTATTTCTGAACCTATTTGATGCTTCTTTAGTACATCTAGAGATCAGTGTTTTGAGAAACTTGCTGTCTATCAGCATGTTTATTTCAGCACGTGGTCATTCTGGTTTTATTTCTGTTCTTTTGAAATTCAACTTTTTCCATACTTAAATACTGAATTGAAGCAACAACGTACAAAAAATAAACCAGGGAATTAATTATGTTCACACATATCAATTTACCTGATCAACGTGCTTTACTAATTTCAGTTAAGGGGACATCAATCTTTAAAAAAAAAAAAAAAAAAAAAAAAATTACACTTCTGTATGAAAATTGTTTTATTTACTATTGTATAAGAAACATCTAAGGGTATGTCTACACTACCTGCCGGATCGGCGGGCAGCGATCAATCCCCGAATGCTCTCCCATTGACTCCTGTACTCCACCGAGGTGAGAGTAAGTAGATCCAAGTACGTCGACTTCAGTTACGTTATTCACGTAGCTGAAGTTGCATAACTTAGATCAATCCCCCCCCAGCATAGACCAGGGCTAAGATTCAAGTTCCTGTAGCTGAAGGAGATTGGAAATTTTTTCCAGTTTGTTTACTTTGTGCATTTGACAGTTCTCTGTCTACTGAAGCTTTAATATTTCTTACTGCATGTTCAATTGGTCAGTTTCCCCCTTTGTTTGTGTGGGTCCTTCACACAGCAACAGGAGACAAAAGCCATTTAAAAAAAGAAAATATGATCGTAAAGCCACACACAACTGGTATGAGGGAGGTTTAGTATGTGAAACTATTTTTACTCTTTTTTAAACTGACTAGAATTCAAGTTGGCTATTGTTAATTAGCCACACCTAAAGGCAATAGTTCCAAGAGCAACCATAGATCAGACACACTGCAAATATATTTTAGGACATAAATTTAACAGGGTATTCAGAAAAATAAGGTGTTACATACGTGCAAGGGGTGCCATTGGAACAATACATCGAGAATTTTAAACTTACAACTTACGAAACTCAAAACTGTAACATTTCACTGATGTAACTTATGTGCTTTGAATATAAAACACAAACGATTCGGATTACTGTCACCAGCTTTAACAAGTTCAGCTTTACTGAATATGATTTAACAAAAGGAATTTCACCAATGAGTATATTGGAGAGAAAGTAACAAAAAAGGATTTTCTTTTTGTTAACATAACTTATTTCAAAAAGTACAGCCCTGTAAAAATATTTGGAGTCACTAGAGACCACTGCCTAGTGGATAGCCCTTTTATCCTCACATTGGCAAACTAAATGGACTTGGTTCCATAAGCCAATTTCCACTGTTAACCACTGCAATGCTTTCCGATGCTGAACAATAAGATGCACCATACTGTTTATCTTCCCACAGAGAAATCAGTCCCGGTTTTACTGATGCTGGCTGCAATGTTGCTCCACATCTGTTTTATAGATCATGGACTATTAAGGCATTTACTCATAAAAAACCCTGTATGGGTCTATTTCCTATTGTGTAGAAGGATTCAGAGCTGTTGGGAAACACAACACTCACAAATGGACTGATGCTTCACAACTAAAGAATCTTGAAACTACCAACAATCTATATTTCTAGCTATCCTAAGGAAGCAATGGCAATTTAGCAATTCAAGTCTAAGTCACTTGAACTGGAATCCTCAAGCTGGGATCCCACTTGTGCAGTATATAAGAAAGTATCTATTTCAAATATATTAATAGATTCACAGATTCCAAAGCCACAGGGGGCCGTTGTGATCATCTAGTTTGACCTCCTGAATAACACAGGCCCCAAAAATAATTCCTATACAATATTTTTTTAAAAAAGCATCAAATCTTGATTTAATAAATGTCATGGATGGAGAATTCACCATAACTCTAGGTTAATTATTCCAGTGGTTAATTACTCTTATCGTTAGGGATTTATGCCTTATTTCCAGACCAAATTTGTTTAGCTTCAATTTCCAGTCACTGGGTTATGTTATATCTTTCTCTGCAAGATTGAAGGGCCCATTATTAAATATTTGTTTCCCCTTATAGATACTTTAGGCTAGTCCAGTCATCCCCTAACCTTCTCTTTGTTAAACTAAATAGATTGAGTTCCATGAGTCTATCACTATAAGGCAGTGGCTTGCCAAACTGGGGTTCTTGGGAAAAAAAATTCCCTAATGGCAGACAGAGCTGTCCCTAGAGACCCTGGGCAGCTTGAGACCAGCAGACCGGAGCCCCTGGACTTCCAAGAACTAAGCAGATCAAAGCAAGCATATCTATCACACTGAGGAGATTTAAACTTCAAGACTCCTTATAAGAAATGGAAAGGGAGGTGGATATTTTTTGCTGTTTTTAAAATTAAATAGGCAGCTAGTATTGTTTTTAAAATTATTATGAAGAACAAGTTTAAGCTTTGTTGTAACGTGTGTTGTTTTCCTGAACTGCTCAAGATCTGAATGCTTGTGTAAGAGTTGGCTTCTTAGATACCTTCATGCTGTTTCACATCTGATACTTCTTGATGAAACCTGGGAGCCTTGTCTTATAAATAAATATAATGGAGATATCCCATCTCCTAGAACTGGAAGGGACCTTGAAAGGTCATCTAGTCCAGCCCCCTGCCTTCACTAGCAGGGACCAAGTACTGATTTTGCCCCAGATTCCCAAGTGGCCCCTAAGTGGTCTTATAACAAGCTTATTCAAAGTGATACAAGCTACGAAAGTGAGATCTTGGAAGAGTGCTGCCTTTTTCATAATGTAATAAAAATAGTGTAATGATAAATAATAATTATTAATAGTGTGTAATATGTATGTCATAAAACAAATTTTATATTTCCAAGATCACTGCTTTTATAATTTATACTCTGGTAAAAGAGAAAATCCCTGGAAATATTTATTTTTAGGAGGGGGTTCACGAGACTTGACATTTTGGTGAAAGGGGTTCACAGGTTGTTAAAGTTTGGGAACCATTGCTATAAGGCATGCTTTCTAAACCTTTAATCATTCCCATGTTCTTCTCTGAACCCTCTCCAATTTATCAACATCCTGCTTGAATTGTGGACACCAGAACTGGACACAGTACTGCAGCAGCACTCGCACCAGTGTCAAATATAGAGGTAAAATAACCTCTCTACTCCACTCAAGGATTCCCCTATTTATACATCCCAGGTCACATTAGCTCTTTTGGCCACAGCGTCATGTTCAGCTGATTATCCACCACTACTTCCAAATCTTTTTCAAAGTCACTGCTTTCCAGGACAGCATCCCCTATCCTTAAGGGTGGCTAACATTTTTTGTTCCTAGATGTATACGTTTGCATTTAGCTGTATTAAAAACACATATTGTTAGTGTCCATCCATCTTACCAAGCATTCAAGATTGCTCTGAATCAATCACCTGTCTTCTTCATTGTTTACCAGTTTGTGTGTTATTTACAAAGTTTATCAGTGATGATTTCATGTTTCCTTCCAGGTCATCCATAAAGATGTTAAAAAGCATAGAACCAAGAACTGTGGGGCCCCACTTGAAACACACCTGCTCAATGATTCCCTTTTTACAATTACATTTTGAGACCTAGCCAGTTTTTAATCCATTTAATGTGTCATGTTAATTTTATATTGTTCTAGTTTTTTTAAATAAAATATAGTGCAGTACCAAGTCAAATGTCCTACAGAAAATTAAGTATTTTATCAACAAAACTTGTAATCTCATTAAAAAGTATCAAGCTAGCTTAACAGGATCTGTTTTCCATAAACCCATGCTGATTTCCATTACATTGCCCTCTAATTCTTCATTAATTAAGTCCCATATCAGCTCCTCCATTATCTTGCCTGGGATCAGTGTCAGGCTGACGGGCCTATATTTACCCAGGTCAGCCCATTACCCCGTTTTTTAAAATTGGCACAACATTAGCTTTCTTCCAGTCTTCTGGAACTTCCCAGTGCTCCAAGATGTATTGAAAAAAATCAATATTACCAGTCAAGCAAGCCTCTCAACCAGCTCTTTTAAAACTCTTGGAGGCAAGTTATCTGGACCCTCTGATTTAAAGATACCTAACTTTAGTAGCTTCTGTTTAACATCCTGCAGAGGGACTAGTGGAATGGAAAGAGTTATCACCACCAAATGATGAGATTAGATCATCTGTTTTTTCCTCAAATACAGAACAGAAATATTTATTAAACACTACTGCCCCATTATTGATGATTTTACCATTTCCATCTAGCAACTGACCAATAACATTATCATGACTTCTTTCTTCCTACCATATTTTTTAAAATACCCATAAATAAAACATATATCTACTCTAGGCCAATTACAGACACAGATCCAAACAGTTACATCTTAAAACAAATATTACTCCGATTCTAAATTTTAATAATTGCCAGAAAAATATCTATTTTGATAACTGTAGATCCTTTACGTACTTGACAGGTTCCAAGACATTTGGGTAAGTAAGGAACAACACACTGTCTGCTGCATGTGGCTGAGCAAGAAAAAGGCAACCTTCCAGAAGGCAAATGGACACTGGCAAGGTATTAGGTGATCAGTGGGAAGAATGAGCAGAATTAAATCTCTATAATTAGGGCTGGTCTTGTTTCTAAAAAGGTCACTCAATAAAATAAATACTACTAAATAATAAAAAAAGAGACTAAGTATTGAATATTCTTCAATACTCCTTCCAAGAAAACAAAATCTTCTTGCTCAATACCTCTATGAGATGTGAACTCAGTGCTGAATAGAAAATCTGTACACTTTTGTCTACCATTGCTACTATTTATTATCTGTATTATCGTAGCATGTAGTGGCCCTAATAATAAACCAGGACCCTATTGTGCTAGGCACTGTACAAACACAGAACAAAGATGTCCCTTTCCTCTAAATCTAAGTATAAGACAAGGCACAACAGATGGATACAGCCAGATGGGGGAGTACAAGTAAACCAGGCAACAGAAGCAGCTGTTAGGGAAAGGAATTTTGCCAACTATAGG
The DNA here is from genome assembly GCF_027887155.1 of Malaclemys terrapin pileata. Classification (NCBI taxonomy): domain Eukaryota; kingdom Metazoa; phylum Chordata; order Testudines; family Emydidae; genus Malaclemys; species Malaclemys terrapin. The sequence goes on along the minus strand of NC_071507.1, from coordinate 177,056,111 downwards.
CAGAACACAGACAACCCAAATTCTTTGCAATGTAGCAATGTTGCACCTACTATAATTTCCACAAAACATATGATAATGGAACATAGAAAACCCCAGAGTGAAAGACTTGGCAATTACTATTTGTCCAAGGAGGAATGTACTTTTTTAGTATCAGGATAATAGGAAATCTACTTGGTAAAAGAGGCAGTCACCAACTTCTGGTGCGCGCTGCCCCCAGTGCTGGCTCCGCAGCTCCCATTGCTGGGAACCGTAGCCAATGGGAGCTGTGGGGGCAGCGCCTGCGGGCACAAGCAGCATGTACCACACAGAACCGCTTGGCCATGCCTCCTTCTGAGGTAAGCACTGCCCGGCCAGAGCCTGCACTCCAACCCCCTGCCCCAGGTCAGAACCAACTCCTGCACCGTAACTCCCTCCAAGACCCTGCACCCCCACCCACACCACAACTCCCTGCCCCAGCCCTGAGCCCCCTCCTGCACCCAAACTCCCTCCCGGATCCCACACCCCAAGCCCCCTCCTGCACCCCAAACCTCTGCCCCAGCCCTGAGCCCCCTCCCAGAGCCTGCACCCCACACCCTAACCCCCTGCCCCAGCCCTGAGCCCACTCCCACACTCCAAACCCCTTGGCCCCAGCCCAGAGCACCTCCTGAACTCCAAACCCCTCATCCCCAGCCCCGAGCCTGCAGCCAGAGCCCTCACCCCCTCCTGTACCCCAAACCCTGCCCCAGCCCAGAGCCCCCTCCTGCACCCAGAATCCCTCATTCTGGCCCCAATCCGGAGCCCACACTCCCTCCCGCACTGCAACCCCCTGTCCCAGCCCAGTGAAAGGGGGAGAGCGAGCGACTGAGGGAGGGGGGCTGGAGTGAGTGAGGGGCGGGGCCTCAGAAAAGGGACGTGGCAGGACAAGGGTGTTCAGTTTTGTGCAACTAGAAAGTTGGCAACCCTACTTCAAGCCTAAAACTGAATGTTCCCCATCAGCAATAGATCAGGGTTTACAAAACATATCCAACACCCACTAGACCAAGGCGGCCTACAAGCCAAGGTAAAAAATATCTATGATTATCTCCCATCCCCAGACACACCTCAAGATCATGCTCCACAAAGTCACATCCCTTTAAAACAGTTGTGGACTTCATTTAGTTGAAATATATTGTCAATCAATTCTGTATTAAAATTCATTAAAAATGAAACTGATTACTATGAATAGTCAAAAATACAGCATATATTAAAAGAACAATAAAAATTGTTGAATAACAGTTGCTGACTAGTATTTGACAAGCTACAGGGCTGGTCAATTAGTACAATGTATTTATCAAATCAGTCTTCAAATAATGTTCAGATTGATCAAATAATTCACCCAGCAATTTTCAAAAAGTCTTATGTACTACATCTCTCTTGCTTTTGTTATATTTTCTTTCCCTTCCTACACTCTTTTACTCTTATCCATCAAAGAGCATGGGGTATATTTTCCTGAGTTACTTTCCCTGTCCGATTCCAGCATCCCCTTCTCTCTCTCCTGCCTCCCCTCCCCCATACTGCATTCTCTTCTTCCTCTTAGGTACAGGCTCCCCCTTCTACTCCCAAAATCTCCCCAGCACTTGCCCACTGACCAATTGCTGTGTACAAATAGGGATCAGCACCAAGGACAATGTTCTGCAGCCCTTACTCACTCATTCAAATAAAGACTTGTTTACATGGTAAAATTCACTGGCATAGCTATTGCAGAATAAGCTATTCTGCAATAGCTACTCTAGACTATGTACTTCATTAGGATAAATTATTCTGAAATAAAAATGACTTTTATTCCAGAGCAGAATGTCACACAGGGAGCTATTCTGGAATAGGTAGGATGGTCAATTTCCCTGTGTAAGCAAGGTTTAAGCCTCAGATCTGCACGTTTGAGACTCTCTCTCTCTACTGCCTCAGTTGCAGTCAGTAGAGAGAGAGAGAGAGAGAGAGACTGTGAAGCTTCATCCTGCTCATAATAAAAAGGGATGGAGCTGATGGCAGAGCTCTCTCTCCAAGGGCCCTTTCCTCACAAATTCTCTCTCCCAAAGGTATAAAATTGTCTGTGTTTGTTGACCTTGTGGGCAAAATGCAAAGGCAATCTATTTTTGTGGCCCCGGTCTATCTGGCAGAAGAGTGTGGTTAGGATTTAAAAGTTCTACTGGTCACATTAATGGTGACTACTTCACGCATGGTAGGAAGGGCTGTTCTGGAAAATGTGTTTTGTAACTCCTGTTATTTATGTTTTCAAAGATATATCAAGAACGAACAGAGCTTTGGAGGGACACCCTCTGGTCTAAACCAGGGGTTCCCAAACTTAGTTCGCAGCTTGTTCAGGGTAAGCCCCTGGCGGGCCACGAGACGCTTTGTCTACCAGAGCGTCCGCAGATACGGCCACTCACAGCTCCCAGTGGCCGCGGTTTGCTGTTCCCAGCCACCACTTCCCGCAGCTCCCATTGGCCGGGAACGGTGAACCACGGCCACTGGGAGTTGCAAGCGGCTGTACCTGCAGATCCTCAGGTAAACAAATCGTCTCGTGGCCCGCCAGGGGCTTACCCTGAACAAGCCGCAAACCAAGTTTGGGAACCTCCGGTCTAAACTAAAATTCCTACTATCCTGGAATCTAACTAATTAAACAAATTTACTTACTAAGTATTCAACTATCTGCTCCTTGCACCATCCCCCCTCCCCCAAAAAAAAACCTCTTAGGAAAATATAGCTGGTCATGAGATCACAAGGATCCCAAAAAGCATTCTCCCACAGTTTTTCAGCCCAATATCAACCCTTAGAAGCCTTATACCTAGGGTTAAATTGAAGCAATATAAAAGATGAACAATTCCACATGTACTATTTAGGACTCCTCTGATCCGCACATTTGGAAAGTTTCACATCCCTATTTTGATTATTTTCTACACATGTGAGACCACAGGAAGCAACAAAGCACCTGTGTAATTATTAACCTAAGTGTTGTTGCCATGTTAGTCCCAGGATATGAGTAGGGTGACCAGATGGCAAGAATAAAGTATCGGGACACATGGTCGGAGGGGAGGGTGTCACAGGCTTACAGCCCCCACTGGAGCCATGGGGGAGAGGGGGGCAGAGCCTGAGGAAGCTGCAGGTCAGGGACGCACGGCCCCAACAGCAGTCCCCGGCCACAGCCCTGCCGGGAGCGCACTGCCCCAGCTCCAGCCCCCACTACAAGCCATGGGTCAGTGGTGGACGCAAGGCCGCAGCTCCAGCCCCTCTGCAAGGGGTGGGGAGGCCTCAGGGCTGAGGCAGGGGGTTGGGACATGGGGGAGGGTTTAGGATGCTGACTCCGGGAGGGAGTTTTGGTGAGGGAGGGGATGCAGGCTGGCGCTTACCTCAGGCGGCTCCCCGGAAGTGGCGACATCTCCCTCTGGGTCCTAGGCAGAGGCGTGGCCAGGTGGCTCTGTGCACTGCCTCACCCACAGGCACTGCCCCACAACTCACATTGGCTGTGATTCCTGGCCAATGGGAGCTGCAAAGCAGGCGCTCATGGCGGGGGCAGCACACACAGTCCCGTGGCCATTCCTGCACCTAGGACCCAGAGGGAGATGTTGCCACTTCCAGGGAGCTGTGCAGAGCTGGGTAGGGAGCTTGTCAGCCCTGTGCCAACCGGACACCGTCACCTGGCAATCATACAATATCAGGACAAATTGCATCCCGATCATACATTGGTCGGGATGTGGGACAAAGAGTTAAATATCAGGACATCTGGTCACCCTAGATATGAGGCACACAAAGTGTGTGAAATAATATCTTTTGTTATTATTTTACTGTACCAATTTCTGCTGGGGAAAGAGACAAGCTTTCAGGTCTCCGAAGGAGAGAGAGCTGTATGTAACTTGAAAGCTTGTCTCTTCCCTCCAACAGAAGTTGGTCCAATAAAAGATATTACCTCACCCATCTTTTCTCTCTCATTATTAATTTAAGACATTTTATTAAATTACAGTAAGTTGTAATTTTATTATTGCTTTTACTTTGTATTTATTTAACTACTTTATATTTTTAAAGGGCAAAAGATGAGAATCGGTTTGAATACATGAAACTGCTGTTTGTTGCATTCATACCTCTCTCGCCTGCACGCACACACCCACACCTAAGCATAAGTACATTATTGGCTTTTCTTAACAAATTAATCACTAAGCACACACCCTTTAGAAAACTACTTGCATCAAGAAAGGCAAATCAAGAGCCAGCGGTTTAAAGGTTACAAAGTCTTAGTCATTCCATGCAAGTCACTACATGAATGGAAAAGTAATGCATACACATTACTTGTTAAGCTTCCACCTTGCTCCCTTACAGAAAAAAGGTGAAAATTCAACTGATATATTTATGTAAGGTAAAATAATAAACCATTTTTGACAATTAAAACTTCTGAATATCTAAGAGAGAGACAGATGGAGCAACTGCTTTGAAATGAGCAGCCTCAACTTTCTCCCAAACATGCCAACTTATGTACATTATTCAGTTATCAGACAGGCAGCATATAATCCATATTTTTCTCCTTCTTTCATAACTTCACCATCAAAATTACAGCAACCTACCTCAAGATATGAGATGAGCTGATTTTAAGTATGGTTGTCATCAGCAACATAATAATTCTGGTGCATCTTACATTATATAGTCTTCAAAAAGAGTTCATTTTTCCATGAAGCATTTATATGCCAATGAAATAAAACATGTTTGTTACCTTATGTTTCATTAGTTACTAAATTGTGCTAACAAATGCCAGAGAATATCAACATCAAGGTATGTATATATTATATTTAATTATTGAAGAAAATAATGTTCATAAAAACAAAATCCTTATCAAGCACAGAAAGATAGTGACTGTATGAGACTTAATTCACAGAACTGTGGCAATAAAAAACGGCCTCAAATATTCCAGTAAAAATCATCATCATCTTGTTCACTCAGATTTTTTCCAGTCATCAATATGCAGCCTTTCCTCTTCACTGGCTTTCTGTTCACTTCTGGCTGCTGGGGATCACTTTTAAGCCAGTTCTATGAGACACCAACTCTCATCTTATATTTCAGCAGAGAAGTTAAAGATTGGCTAACATGCTCTTGCTTTTACTTCTTAAATGTGAATCCTGTGACTGATAGCAGGGCATTCTCAGTTCAGCGCTCTCTCTTTTTTTTTTTTAAGCATTTAGTCCCTTTGGTACCCCATCATAGCCCAAGCCAACCAACCTATATGGAATAACATAGGGTCCCATTTATTGTTTAGGATTTGACTGACTTTTGTTTTGGGAATTATTAGTTAGTGTTTGTTTGTTTATATAGCACCCATGAAGTCAGTCACTTTGCAGACATTCACAGTCCTTGAAATACACTAGAGGACTCATACTCCTTTATCCTACTCTTTATATTCAAACAAACAATTAATTCAGTGGCACTGGAATCCATTTTTTAAGTTACTCTCTACAAAAGACAAGCCACCAAAATGTCCTTGTTGCCGTCTGCTTTTGAGTCTGCCAGAGACTTGACAGACCATACACCATTTGTGTTTGTCCTATATTGCCTTGTTCTTTATTACATCTATTGTGCTTCTTGAGGCCTGATGCAAAGCCCAAAGAAGTCAACAGGAGTCTTTCCTTTGACTTCACTGGACTCTTGATCACACCATTTGGATCAAACACTGGTGTAACTGCACTGAAGTCAATGAAGACTTTACCCTACCATGGAAGAATCTCATTCCAGTAGGCATCTTTTGGAGAACGCCTGAAGTTTTTTTGGGGAAAAATAAGTTAATTATTTAAAACTGTCTATTTAAATATGATTTTATGATAAAGCTAATCGCAGTCTATGTACCAAACTGTTCTCTGTAATTTGGAATATATGTATGGGATTTAGACAGTAAAGCTGACTGGAGCTAATTCCTTTATCTTATTAAGTGTGGAAGAACAAAACATATGTCACTTGTGGAATAGTTAAACACCATCTGCATTGTGAGGGAGTTAGCTGTATTCAGCTCAACAAACACCATGAACATTTTTTACTGTAATACACTCAGTTCTCCAAAAGGGCATGTATGAAAAATGTTGTGTGCTTTCGTAGGTTGTTATTTCTATTATTTGTAAACAAAAGTTGACCTATAAACAAAGGAAGTACAGTTACAAACTGATTTTACACAAATCAGCTCCTGATATTTGACCATATCTACAGCTTATTTCTCATTATTCAAATCAGCAGGACATAACATCAATATGACTAACCATATTCGTCAATCAAATCAAGCTATTCTGTGCAGCCACATGTTCCTATCGCTGTTACCGTCTAACTTTCTTCCCATTCCCTTCATTTCTTTGTTAAATCCACCTCACATCTGGGCTTAAAAGCACATAGCAAGAGATGTGTTTTTACAGCCCCTAACACAATTGGGACTTGCGCCTGACTGAGGCCTCTGGGAGCTATTTTAACAGAAGTAAGTAATAGTAATCTGCACTAAGAGACATCTTCATCATGCACATATGACGCTACCACACTGAAGGGAGACAACAAAAAGAACAGAAATTCCTTCATCGTTGGATTTATGCTAACCATGGTATTTTTATCCTCCGGGCAAATAGGAGGCATTTCAGGAAGCGAGGAAAAGAGCAAAAAAAGGAGACATTCTGCCAAACAGAACACCTCTAACAAGTATTACTTTGAGAAAAGCTGAATCATCTGTCAGAAATTACTATAAGCAGAGGTAAAGTAATTATTTAGATTTTTCCTTTCTTTTTAAAAGTACATCATTAAAAATTTTGGGGGAGGGATAGCTCAGTAGTTTGAGCATTGGCCTGCTAAACCCAGGGTTGTGAGTTCAATCCTTGAGGGGGACACTTAGGGATCTGGGGCAAAATCAGTACTTCGTCCTGCTAGTGAAGGCAGGGGGCTGGACTCAATGACCTTTCAAGGTCCCTTCCAGTTCTAGGAGATAGGATATCTCCATTAATTTATTTTATTTTTTATTTATCATCATCAGGTTAAACTGCTGGGATGGGGCAGTGGTGGTAGGCTAAGAAACAGATGTCCTTACTTATTTTACCAGTAATAGATGAGTTTTTTACAACTGAAAAAACTAAAAACCTCATTTTCCACCCAATGACCTGTTTGTTTACTTTTTCAACTTCATTCATCTTACAAAATAAAATGAACCTGTCAGTTTCACTTGTTAGGCCTCATACTAGCTAAATAATGAATGTTTAAAAACAATTTTGGTCCAATGCTGTACAATTTTACAACCTACTTCTATCATATATGGTAGTTACCAGACGGTATGCTATAGTTTTGATTCTATTCCACCCATCCACCCCTCACCTCCATCATTAGTAGGACAGTGTTCCACTTCTGAAAAATTCTGAAATGGGCGTTCAATATTAATACACTTTTATATCAAATAATTAAATCCTTACGTTACAGCATCGTAAATGGAAGATAAGCACTGTCGTCAGTATAAATTTAAGATTAGCTCAGTTTCTGGCAAATAAGTGTTTGATATATTTTAAGATCCTCAGCTTCCTCCCTTGGCTACTATACAGGAAGAGGAATCTTTTTAATTTCACTCCGCTGATGCTTGGCCAAGCTATGGCAGGTAGAAAAAGCACTGGAGCTCCCTGTATACAAACGCAGGCAGGTAACACCTCATTAATTCCCATTTGGAAGGGGGTGGGTTTTTTTTAAATGAAAGCACACAGAACATTTTTCATACATGGCCACTGATTTTGGGTGCCAAACTGGAGACTCCTTGCAGCATATTGTGTCTAGGTGGACATCCAAAAACAGAAACAATCAAAATCAGAGGCCACCCCTGAAAATGTTGGCCTTAAATTCTTGTGGAATGAACAGCTTTAAATACAGTGGAATTAAAGGTTTAAGGCAACCATGCTCCGCCAGAAAGCTGCCCCCAGGCCATTACAGAACGGGCAAATGATTTTTTTATCCCCTGTAATTATTTGTATATTCTATAGCAACTATGAAACCATGTTGTCCATCTGCCATCCACTTGAGGGATAATATATACTACTATTACAAAATCAAATCTGTTTTTCCTGCAGTGCGTCCTCAGGCAACTCACTTAGCCTCTCTGTGCCTCAGTTTCCTACCAATAAAAAGGCTATAAACTACTTCCACACCTCACAGGAATGCTGTGAGGATAAATACATTATAGATTGTGTGGTGCTCATATGATGCCCATCAGTACAGAATGTTAAGTACCTGAAATAGATACCTAAGATAGCTAGAAGGCACTGAACTACTTACACATTTAATAATATTAAAGCAATTGAGAATATAGATGAGGGAAGCATGTTGTCCACATTATGATATAATCAAGAACAATATGGTTAAACATTACAGTGACGCAAGCAAAACAAAATGCAGCTTACAGAATATTTAACAATTTCATTGTTTCTTTGATTCTAAACCAGTCCCTTCAGCATTGCTAATATCAAGTCTACACAGAGCTCAAGGCGTGGGAAAACTTCCTTTTCAATTTTTATTGTTTTGTAACATACACCTAACAATACTGTAAAGGAAAAACAAATTGATAAAATATATATTTCATATATGCATTGCAAAATTCTACACTGCACGCCTTGTAGCTGACAATGGAACAGGTTCTACGTAGCATGTGCTAAGGAAATTTCCACTTGTATGCCTTTGTTCAAAAGGTAATTCTGTTTGATTGCAAGGGCTTAAAATGATTAGCAAATGCATTTGTTTCCTAAATAGCCTCCTTTAAAATAGATTAAAAAATTTCACTAGAACTGTATTTTGTCAGAAAGTCTTCACTACCAACGGACATGAATTTATAGCACCAGAGACCAAGCCATATGAAAGTTCACTTAGCTTCAGAACTTCCTTATTTCACTCTATGCCATCTGAATGTACAACAAAGCTTTCAGGAACATAAAATTGATTTATTCAATTATAATCATGTCTGCTGCTTTGAGGTATTCAAATACACACTTAACACAATGCTAGACAGAATTATAGATTTCAGGCTGAAATTATACTGATAATCTGATCTTTACTCGGGTAAAAGAAGGGCCTATGAAGACTAGGTGGTTTTATATAAAATATTGCAATTCCACCGCTAGACAACACTGTGGCTTAAAAACAGAGTTTCAGCCTTCACTCTTAACTCCTGCCTTTTTTAAACTTAGATGCTACAATTGATAACATAACTGTGAAAGTTTACATGAAAATCCATAACAGTTAAGAGATAGATTTATAAGATTTAGCCACATAGCACAAATATTCCATGGTAAACATTTTTGTGTAACTGAAAGAATCAACAAGTATGCACAAAGACACAGAATTTGAAAAATTTCCTCAGCAGCTACTCACTTGAGGAGTGAGGGCCTCTCTAGACTACAAAATTAGGTTACCACATTAGGTCGACCTACAGTCACCTCAGTAATTAAATTGGCTGTTGGTCTCCACACTACCCTCCTGCAGCCAGTGGTGCACATCATCACCAGGAGCGCTTTCACTTACTAAAGTGGGGCACTGACAGCTGGAATGTGAGGCACTGACAGCCACGCAAGGCTCATAGCTGGAGCCCACCCACCCCAGGACTCACATCAGAGCTGTGACCCCAGCAAGCAGCTCAATTTCACAGCAGGTAGACTACCAGAAGTGAAATTGACATTCTGGTCAGTTTCACACTGCTATTATTTCACATTTCCTCTCTGGCTCTGGCTGTCAGCCAGCAGGAGGCTCACAGCTGGAGACTCCCACTCCCCACTCCAGATCTGTCAGCCCCATTTAGGGCTCGCAGCTGGCATCTCTGGGGCTGACAGCTGGAGCCAGAGACCAAATTTGAAATAATAGCAGCCGTGAAACTGACAAGAAAATGCTGGTGGGGGAGTAATACTATATGTGAAAGAAAACAGAGTCAAATGAAGTAAAAATCTTAAATGAACCAAACTGTACCACAGAATCTCAATAGATAGTAATTCCATGCTTAAATAATAATACAGCAGTAGAGATACACTACCGACCACCTGACCAGGATGGTAATAGTGACTGTGAAATGCTCAGGGAGATGAAAGAGACTATAAAAATAAAAAACTCAATAATAATGGGGGATTTCAACTATCCCCATATGACTGGGTACATGTCACCGCAGGATGGGATGCAGAGATAAAGTTTCTTGACACCTTAAATGACCGCTTCTTGGAGCAGCTAGTCCTGAAACCCACAAGAGGAGAGGCAATTTTTGACTTAGTCCTAAGAGGAGCACAGGATCAGCTCCAAGAGGTTAATATAGCTGGACCGCTTAGTAATAGTGACCATAATATAATTAAATTTAACATCCCTGTGGTGTGGAAAACACCACAGCAGCCCACCACCGTAGCATTTAATTTCAGAAAAGGGAACTACACAAAAACAAGGAAGTTAATTAAACAGAAACTAAAAGGTACAGTGCAAAAAGTAAAATCCCTGCAAGCTGCATGGAAACTTTTTGAAGACATCATAATAGAGGCTCAACTTAAATGTATACCCCAAATTAAAAAACATAGTAAGAGAACCAAAAAACTGCCACCGTCGCTAAACAACAAAGTAAAAGAAACAGTGAGAGGCAAAAAGGCATCCTTTAAAAAGTGGAAGTTAAATCCTAGTGAAGAAAATAGAAAGGAGCATAAATCCTGGCAAATGAAGTGTAAAAATATAATTGGGAAGGCCAAAAAAGAATTTTGACAACAGCTAGCCAAAGACTCAAAAAGTAATAGCAAAAAAATGTTTAAGTACATTAGAAGCAGGAAGCCTGCTAAACAACCAGTGGGGCCACTGGACGATCGAGATGCTACAGGAGCACTCCAGGATAAGGCCATTGCAGAGAAACTAAATGAATTCTTTGCATTGGTCTTCACAGCTGAGGATATCAGGGAGAATCCCAAACCTGAGCCATTCTTTTTAGGTGACAAATCTGAGGAACTGTCCCAGATTGAGGTGTCATTAGAGGAGGTTTTAGAAGAAATTGATAAACTAAATAGTAAAAAGTCACCAGCACCAGATGGCATTCACCCTGTAGTTCTGAAGGAATTCAAATGTGAAATTGCAGAACTACTAACTGTGGTATATAATCTACCATTTAAATCAGCTTCTGTACCAGATGACTGGAGGATAGCTAATGTGACGCGAATTTTTTAAAAAGGCTTCAGAGGTTATCTTTGCAATTACAGGCCAGTAAGCCTAACTTCAATACCGGGAAAATTGGTTGAAACTATAGTAAAGGACAGAATTATCAGATACATAGATGAACATGAATTGTTAGGGAAGAGTCAACATGGGTTTTTTAAAAGGGAAACCATGCCTCACCAATCTTCAAGAATTCTTTGGGGGCGGGGGGGGGGGGGGGAGAAGTCAATAAGCATATGTACAAGGGGGAATCCAGTGGGTATACTGTGCTTAGATTTTCAGAAAGCCTTTGACAAGGTCCCTGACCAAAGGCTCTCAAGCAAAGTAGGCTGTCATGGGATAAGAAGGAAGGTCCTCTCAGGGATCACTAACTGGTTAAAAGATAGGAAACAAAGGGTAGGAATAAAAGGTCAGTTTTCAGAATGGAGAGAGGTAAATAATGGTGTCCCCTACGGGCCTGTACTGGGACCAGTCCTATTCAACATATTCATAAATGATCTGGAAAAAGGGGTAAACAGTGAGGTGACAAAATTTGCAGATGATACAAAATTACTCAAGATAGTTAAGGCAGACTGCGAAGAGCCACAGAAGGATCTCTCAAAACTGGGTGACTGAATTTTATCTGCCATTTTATTGGCCAATGTTGATAAATGCAAAGTAATGCACATTGGAAAACATAAAATGATGGGGTCTAAATTAGCTGTTACAACTCAAGAAAGAGATTGTGGAATCATTTATGGATAGTTCTCTGAAAACATTCACTCAATGTGCAGTGGCAGTCAAAAAAGCTAATAGAATGTTAGGAATCATTAAGAAAAGGACAGATAAGAAGACAGAAAATATCAGATTGCCACTATATAAATCCATGGTACACCCACATCTTGAATACTGCGTGTAGATGTGGTTGCCCCATCTCAAAAAAGATATATTGGAATTGGAAAAGGTTCAGAAAAGGGCAACAAAAATAATCAGGGGTATGGAACAGCTTCCGTATGAAAAGAGATTAATAAAACTGGGACTTTTCAGCTTGGAAAAGAGACGACGAAGAGGGGATATGAAAGAAGTCTATAAAATTATGACTGGTGTGGAGAAAGTAAATAAGGAAGTGCTATTTACTCCTTCTCATAACACAAGAACTAGGGGCCACCAAATGAAAATAATAGGCTGCAGGTTTAAAACAAACAAAAGGAAGTATTTCTTCACACAACGCACAGTCAACCTGTGGAACTCTTTGCCAGAGGATGTTGTGAAGGCCAAGACTATGACAAGGTTAAAAAAGAACTAGATAAATTCATGGAGGACAGGTCCATCAATGGCTATTAGCCAGGATGGGCAGCGATGGTGTCCCTAGCCTCTGTTTGACAGAAGCTGGGAATGGGTGACAGGGGATGGATCACTTGATGATTATCTGCTGTTCATTCCCTCTGAAGCACCTGGCATTGGTCACTGTTGGAAGACAGGATACTGGGCTAGATGGACCTTTGGTCTGACCCAGTATGGACATTTTTATGAAAAAATCAATTTCACAGCTTGTAGGCTCACTGTTGTGAAACTGAGTCTCTAGGGCTCAGGTGGTCAGCCCATGGCAGGGGGAGAGCTGCTGTGAGGTCCGCTGCCAGGGCTGATAGCCAGGAGCCCCGCTGACACCTCCCAGTGAGGAATTGGGGCAAGGAGAAGGAGATCCCAAGCCCAGCCACCTCCCAAAGAGGGGGGAGGAGAGCCCAACTGGCAACTGCCAGGCTTGGGCTCTCCTTCCTCCCCAATCCCTCACTGGGAAGCAGCAGAAGAGATCCGAGCTATCAGTCTCGGTGGCAGTGCTCTGGGCTATCAGCCAGCAGGTGATGCAAGTAATTCAGTGTCTACACAAACACTGCGTCACCCCTAAATACATCGACCAAAGTGCTACATCTCTCACAGAGGAGGAGTTATTAGGCTGACGCAGTTGGCGACTTACATCAGCAGGAACACCATTCTACTGTAGACACTTACATATTTAGGTCAACATAAGTTGCCTTATGTCGACCTACCTCTATAGCGTAGACCAGGCCAAAGTCTACTAGTCTGGATGAAAAAGTCCAGCACCACTTACCCAACCTCCAATGCCACACACCTATTTAATTTATATTGCCACATCTCCACTTCTCTGCCAATAAGTCAATGTCTGTCCCCCCCAAATAAAATAATTTTCAAATATACACACCAGTTAAAGTCTGGCCAACTCCCTCCTCAACCTCCCACTCTGAATAAATGAAAGGTAGCCTCCTCACTGGTTCTCATTGCGCTCTCCTATACCTTGGGATGAGGAGCTGCTATTCTCTCTCTTTTCATTTCCCTCCCCTATCACTATACTTTCTCTCTCACTTCCCTATCTCCCTCCCTCCCACACCAAGTCTTCTCACCCACTCACTTTCTCCCTCCATGTTCCACCACGGTCTCCTGGCCCCTGCACAAATCCCAAATTTTCCCTCCCTTTCCAGTATAGTTTCCTTTGCATTTTCCCTGTGCCACCTATTACCCCATACTCCCTCAGCCTCCCTTCTGCATCTGAAGTTTCACTGCACCCTCCTTCAAGCACTCTCCCTGAATCCCGATTCCCCTGCATGCCCCTGCAACTCATACTCCCGACCCCCTTATTCTCCTACTTCTAAGATCAGGAAGTGCAATTAAAAAATAATCTTAAGGACCCTTGCCACTGCCTCCTAAAAATAACTAATTTTTAAATCTCCAGAAATAATCTGTAATATACAAATATAATAAAAGGTGAAGTCCGAGGGCAGGGCCATCTAGTTTCCTCACATTTTTGTGGAAGGCCAAGCAGAGTCAGCTCCCAGAAAATAGATTTAAAAAACAAACAACAAAAAAACAGTTCCATAAACTGGTTATGTTCAATCATAAAACATTAGTGCAAAGCTTGCATGATATGTCATCAGACATTAGATATAAAACAATTATAATACAAATATCATGATGCAGATTATGATATCAGTTACAGTGGTCTGGACACAAAATTGTATTATATTCAGCACAGACAATGACACTAGTACTTAAGGTTGAAGAACACTACCCATCATAAGCCCCCGTTTTCAGTTACTTATAACTTTGCCAAATTTAAGCCATCTGGGCTGAAGTTTTCCATGCTTTGTGTCTGCCTCAGGCTCAATTTTGTGGAAAATTTCAGCAAAAATGGGTAATTTATTTCCAAGAAAAGGTTAGGGGAAAATACATTGTTTTGCCCATGTTAATAAAAAGGTTTCATGGGCAACTTTAAGTCTGGCATTTCTTTAACTTTTGGTTCCAAAGTCAAGCGCACAGTGTACTTTTAATGTAATTTTTGGATGGTCATTTAATTTGGGGCCTTGTTTCACCGTGCTACATTGCCTTCATTCCAAACCTTACACTGAATGATTTTTACTTCTCTACTGAATGATTTTTACTTCTGTTACTCTGAAACTTCTCTACTGTTGTCAGACAGTATATTGTGCTGTCCCCGCCTAGATTACTACATGCAGTACCCATATTAATCATGATAATTAATGCTGATAATGTTTCTAGCATTTGGCACTCGCAGAAGATCAAATCAGGTGCAACGTCAATGACCTCAAAGGAATGGTACCCACTAATTCCGAGGCAGAATTTGGTCCCTTGTATCTATCACTAAAAAGGCAAATGGGGAAAACTAGCAAATGAAGAACATCTAGCTGCGTAGTAGGGGAAACTGTTGCAAGTGCACCTTCACAGCACTTTTCATACTCTGTTTTTCTTTTTAGTAATCCTGTCCATTTGCCACTCGCATATGGCTCTCACCACACCCCATTTTTGCATTTTAGCATCTGTCCTCCTCTGGCTCCATTTCTCCATCCTTATTACCAACCTCGACATTTCCCACCAGCTCCATCTGCTCCTCTTTCTCCCCCATCTTCCCACTAGCCCAAATCCAGATGCCACATCCATGCCCTCCTCTGCCTACTTCTCCTCACTTCTGCTGACATGTGGCCCAATCCTGGCCCTCCCTCCGTCCCCAATCTCCATCTCCACCCCTCTCATATCCACATTCCTAACCTCACACCCATCCTCCTCCTTCCCTGCTCCCTCCTACCCTTCTCTTGCTGGCTCTGGAATGTCCTCTCCATCTCTAAAAGATCACAACCATCCACGATTCATACCTTGCTCTCTCCAGCTCTTGGCTCTCACAGAGATCTGGGTCCCTTTATTTGACATTGCTCCGGTAACTGCCCTCTCTCACACTCCTCAAACTGGATCACACTAATGTGGATATTGAACTTCTCTGCTGTTCCTGAAGCTTCCAACCCCTCTCTCCCCCAGTGACAGAGTGCAGGGAGTGAGTACCTATCAAAAAGCCGTGAGGCAGGCAGGCACAAGCCTGCCCGCATCTGAAAGCCCCCACCCCCTACCTAAGGGGAAGAGCTACTGGACCTGGGAATCAAACAGTTACAGGGGACAACTGAGGAATAACGGTCAGGAGTGAGGGTCACACGTACAAAATCAGGGATCCAGAGCAGGACACCGAGCAGAGAACCCCGGACAGCACCCACTGCTCCTCAAAGGTGTCTAGGGACCCAGCGGATGCCACCCAGAGGAACTCTGCCCAGATACATGAGCCAAGGGAGGAACAGCAATAGGCCTCACAGTCGCAGAACATCCGCTCACTCAGCATCCTCCTCCTGATGTTACAGATGCATACTTTGGCCAGCGCCAGGAAGAGGTTGACGAAGTCTCATGACTTTGTAGGGTCACGGACGGAGTGTGCATGGATAAAGAGGTATGGGGGAAAATGAAGCCAGAACCTTAAAAGAAGGTTCTGGAGGAACAGGAATTGAGTCTGCAATCGGGTCACTTAGTGCCCCAAGAGAAGCTGATTGCAGGTAATTATATGATCAGGCTGGAGGGCTGGGTGGAATAAGAACTCAATTGGCCCCCATCAGCTAAGGGCTGATAAAAGAGGCACAGAAAGGAAGTGCTGGGGGAAAGAGGAGGAGGAGGAACAGGGCTAGCTGAGTCTAGTCATACAGCAGCCTCAGAGTAGGGAGATCTCTGTTCCCCTCAGGTTCTGCCAGGAGAGCCTAAAGCTCAGTAAATATTGTAAATAGGGGGAAATGTGGTGATATTGATGAAGGGGAATTGAACTGAAATAAAGTTTCACTGAGAGTACACTTGGTGGAGTCTGTGCCATTTCTGCAGAGAAGAGGACAGGGGCCGATATGGACCCTGTTACACCCCCTCTTCCCACTCTCTCCTCTTCTGAAGAGCACTGCTTCAAATTTGTCTCTCTTCCTCCATGTTGCTGTCATCCACTGTCCATCCAACTCCACCCCGTCAGCTTCTATCTTCGATTTCAGTCTTGGCCCTCTCATCTCACATTCTCCCACACTCATCCACAGAGTCTTCAATTTCCATGCTGATGACCCATCAGACTCCTTAGTTGCACATTTCCTCACTCTCATCTCTTCATTTCACCTGCAGCCTTGGTTCAACTCTCCCACTCACCAAAAGGGCCAATCTCTTAACTTTGGTCTCCACCGAGCATTGCTCTATTTTCTCTCTATAGCAAGTTTCTCTTATCTAACAACCACCTGGTCTCTTTCAGCACCACCCGTCAGCTCCCCGCCCCATCCCCAGTCTCATACACCAGCATTCTGCTTTTCCATGACTTCCAGACCATCAATGTTGATGACTTCTCATGCTCACAGCTCACTCCTCCCTTAACGTGGTTGTTGATTCTCTCCAAACTTCACTCTCCTCCACCTTTGTCTCTTTTGCCCCTCTCTTCCAGTGCAAGTTTCGCCCTATCAACCCTCTGCCCTGACTCATCCCCAACATCTGCTTCAGCTGCTTACTCTAGTGTTACGGAAAGTCTCTGGCAGAAGTCTTGTGACCAGGCTGCCTTCCTCTTCTACAAATTCTCTCTCTTCTCCTCCAGTTCTGCCATCTTGCTAGCTAAATAACTACTACTCAAATTAACTGAATCCCACACTCACAATCCCAGCTCCCTTTTCACCACCTTTGACTCACTCCTCAAACCCTCCCCTCCTCCTGCTTCCATTTCTCTCTCTGCCAATGATCTCACCAATTACTTCCAAAATAAAACAGATAAAATATTATATGACTTTTCCCCTCCCCACAGCTTGCCTTCCTTCTCCCCTTGCCATCCTACAACTCTCTTCTTCTCTCCTCTGACCCCCCGCCACTTTCCCAGTGATCCCACCACATTTCCTGATTTCTCTCACACACACACTCTCATCCACTTCCTTACTCTTTTTTTTTTTTTTAAACCTCTCACACCCCCACAATTTTCCTCTTCAACCACTGCCCCATCTCGAAGATAATTGAACATGCTCTCTACAATCACTATCTGGAGTCTCTCTCCCCCAATTCCATCCTAGACCCTGTCCAATCCAGTTTTTGGCCCTTAAATGCCACTGAAACCATTCTCACCTAGCCAAAGGTCAGAACCAGTACTCCATCCTTAACCTCTTTCACCTGTCAAGCACCTTTGAAACAGTCAATTACTATCTTCTTCTTGAAACCTTGTTCTTACTTGACTTCTGTGACTCTGTCCTCTCCCTACCTCCCTAACTGCTTCTTCAGCCATGTTCTTCAGAGGATCCTCCTAATCCCCCTCAAACTTTCTGTGGAGGTTCCTCAAGGGCTCTGTCCTTGATCCCCATCTCTTCTCCCTCAACAACCTCATGTGCAAACACAGATTCAACTACCATCTCTGTACTGACAACTCACAGGTCTACCTCATTACTCCAGACCGGTCTCCTGTACAAATTAATCTCTCAGCCTGTCTCTCTGACATCTCCCTGTAAGTGTCTAGCCATCAGTTCAAATGCAACATAGATTAAAAGTTGTGTTTTAGCTTTCCCAATCCCTCCTCATTACTGCCTTTCTCAATTACTCTAGATAACACCATCAGCCTGTCTGTCACTCTGACCTGCAACCTGGGCATCATCTTCGACTCAGACTTCTTTTTAGGTCCTCACATCCAGGCCAAATGTTGCAGATTTTTTTTTTGCATAACATCTCTAAGATGTGGCCTTTCCTATCCATCTAAACAACTAAAAACTCTCATCCAGACTCTCCTCATCTTGATTCTCAATTACAAAATCCTTTTCTCCAGCCTTGACAAATGCAACCTTACCCCACTCACATCTATTCAGAGTGCTGCTACGAAGATCATTTTTCTAGCTTGTCACTTTGACCATGTCACCCCTCTCTTCACAACCCCTGACTGGCTTCCCCTTCTCTATCACATCAAACAGAAGCTATCTGTCTTCACTTTCAACTCTCATCCCCACCCCACCTATCATCCCTCACTCACTTTTGAGATGTCAACTCTTGTTGACTCATTATTTCCTTGGATTCACCCATCTGTTTGTATCCATCTGCTGTCTCCTGTCTTACACTTAGACTGTAAGCTCTCTGGGGCCGCAACTGACTTTTTGTTCTATGTTTATACAGTACATAGCACAATGGAGTCCTTGTCAATGACTAGGGCTCCCATTAATACTACCACCAATAACAACATGGTAGGAAGAGAAAAAAGAGAAAAATGAAGATGAAGAATTAGACATCTGCTCATGTTAGTTGAAAACAAAAAATATATTGAGTCTAGAAAAGCTAATTCTGCCAGTGAGAAGTCGCAAGAGAGATGGGGATGGGCTGAATCACGTTGCAGCATGATTCTCTGGAAATTATACACCTCCCTACTTTTGGGGGCTTGGAGGGGATGAGAGGGGGAGAGACGGAGATGGTAAGGTTGATGGTGGAGAGTTTAGTATCACTGGTGGGACAATGTCCCGCCAAAACAAGTTTCATAGTGAACCTAGATGACCTATTAAGTTTAACTACCTAAAACATCCTCCACACTACAAAAGGTTTTCAGTCCATATTTAAGGGCTAAATTCCGTCCTCTGACACAGCTCCAGATGAAGTCCTAGCATTTAGCCAGAAGACTTCATACATTACTCCAGTTTATTCCTTCGTGACCTCCTGCCCCCAAAATAAACACTGCTATTTGAAGACTTATTCCTGTTTGTATCATGATGATTTTCCCCAGTAACGTCAGATGACAATGTCAGAGGTTTAACTACAGAAGAGAAGCATTTAAAAATATGCTGAATTTATGAAGCTATATCCAGTAATAAGGGGAGAAAATGCACAGATATGTTTTGAAAGGAAAAGCATAGTGTGCGCGAATATGTTTTTATTAAAAACTAAATATTACAAAAATTAAGATTTTAAAATTTTCCACAATGCATCAAGAGATGCAAATATTCTTATACTCTAAACAATAGTAGAAAATGGCTCCTTCTCACTCAGATTATTTATACAGCTCCCAAAAGTGTGTAGGCTCTTCACAGAGATATAAAAAGACAGGTTTCCAGTCCCCACTCCAAAGAGCTTACAAATAAAAATAGACATCATAAAGATATTGCATGTGTATTCAGAGTCATGTCTCTTTACTGACAAATTTTTACTGCTTTTTACTCATTAGTCATCCAAAGCTTCAACAGCTAAGAGAAAGCAACCTGAATTCTATTCCTTTTTGTGCATTACTGTTATTTACCAAGTTTCAATCAGTTACACCTCTCCAAACCCACTGAAAGCAGTGGGGTTGCCATAGATCATACAATTCAGACATTACAACTCAATTTTGGTCTGCAAAACCTTTATTATGCGGGATAACAAGGAAAAAAAACATATTGTGACTGAGAGCACCCAGAGTGAGGTTGCGGGGCTGGCAGTTATGGAATCATTGAGACACAATAATCATGGAATCTCCACAATGCCATTTTTAGACTAGAACCAAACTTTAAGAGGAAATGGTGGAGATAAGAAAAAAAAATCAATACCCACACCACTATTTAATTTTAGTTCTGAGGCTAAAGTAGATGTAGGGGCTTGATACAACCAGCCACCGCTAAAACTCATTTCTTTAATTCATATAGTCCATCAGCAATAATCCAACAAGAGAATTAAAGAAACAAAAATAAAATTAATTAAAATATTCTGCACTCTATGAAATAGAACACTCCTATCATAGATAAATCATGGCTTGTAATTCTACCTTTTATGTAGTGTTTACCATGCTAATTTCTCAGATTTTAAACTCCACGATCCAGGAATTTGTGTATGCATGCACACACAACCATAAGTTTTATTTTTTAAATAAAAATCCATGTAACTGATGTAACATTTGCCACCTCACATTGTTCACCGCTTATGTGTTATGCTCCTTTTCTCTACCCTCAGTTTGTTCTACTTGTTTTCTATAGTTTGTTTTTTTTTGTTTTTGTTTTTTTTTTAAACTGTGCTCATCACACAGTATCTGAGCATCTTCCAGCTGCGCATTAAATGACGTAATTAACAACTACCATGTGTGGACTATTCTCTCATCCTCTCCCCAGGAGGAGAATTGTATGTGCAGTAGAGTATTTTGTTTTGGTAGGGTTTTGTTTGTTTGTTAGTGATATGCATGTTGCTACATGTTTATAAATTAGAGACAGCAAGGTTGAAGAAGTACGCCTTGCACTTGGAGCACTTACTGCACTCATTTAGATTGAAAGCTTTCTGGAGCAGGGACTATCTACTGTTCTGTGTGTAAAGCCTCTAGCACAATGGGGCCCGGTTCTCACTTGGTCCCTAAGCACTACCATAATAAATAATAAAAAATAAGTATTTGGTTCTTTCGGATTTCAGTACCAGCCTTTACTATACAACTTTTTCTTCAATCCATTCACAAAACACATACATGGATTCCAGCCATCACTAAATGAGTTTATGGAATAACAATTTCTAAAATTTTTCATGACCCCCATGATTAGTAGCATCTCACAGAATTCACTACAGTTTATGGGTCTTTTTTATTATTAATTATTATTATTATTATTATTAAAGTCACAATGTAAAAAAGAAAAACGTGTTTTTAGCAAAAGCAATGGTAAAGTCAGGCTTTTGCTACTCAATGTGCACAGCATTAAAAAGTCATTTCACATTTGTAGGCCCTGCTACAATATGGGCATCTGGAACCTATACTAGAAATAGTAAGCTTACAAATGTTAATCTTTTTTTAAACTAGATTACTGATTTTGAACATCCCCTCCCCCAAACATATGACCCTGAGCTGAGCTAGCAGACACTAATTTGAAACTTGTTTAAACTTACTTATTACTACATATGCAAAGATTAGAAAGTACGATATAAAGTGCCTGATCCTCAGCAGTTCTGCACACTTGCAAATTCATTTCAATGGGAGCTGCAGATGCTCAGCACCTCTCAGGACAGCGTCCTAAGAATGAAAAAATTGCAGAAATGGTGGAATCACGTATCTTGTACAACAATACTGACATTTTTGTCTGTTCCAAGAACAGACCTTTCCTGGTTCTCTTTCTACTAGCAGCAGCAAACACTGATCAGATTCTGGTACTCAAACAACACAATACAAATAGTCCTGAAGGGAAGTAAAAAGGGGAGCAGGCTTTCAGTTTAATGATTTCTGCAAACTGTCCAGCATTTTTTCTGATCTACTCACTGGCAGAAGCTAGAAAACTGCTCCCACCTCACCTTCAAAAGACACTTTTAAAAGGGAAGGCTCAGTCATTAATGAAGTTTAAAATCAGATAATTAGCAGATAAGACTAAGATGGAATCACAACTATTCTATAATCCACCAGTTTTGTAAGTGTTCAGTTAGCAAACTAGTTCTTTCGTGTCCATTTATTAGCTGAAATCCAAACACTACCCAGTAGTCTGAACAGTATTCCTTTTACCATCCCCCATTTCAAACACTACATTCTTAAACTTTACACAGGTACATAACCAGATTTCCTAGATTTTAGTAACATACTTTATGTTGTAGTTTAGTTAGCACATTACAGACTGAAAACATATACTGAGGTTTCAAATCTGTGGTATCTGTGTTAGTGCAATCAGAACACATTTGTCACATTTACTTTACCTTTTCAACTATAAGCTTTATTAAGCGTTTTTTTGCGTCAAGCTGATATACTAGCTTCTATCAAACCTCTAGAAAAAAGTGTTGTTTTCTCTATTAGGCAACGTATAGACAGCTTTTTACCAAAGCAACATCTTTAACCTGAAAAACCAATAGACCACCAAGCATGAAGGATGTGAATATCAAAAAATGGAATATGAACCCAGATTTTATAGATTTAAACCTATGAATAATGTCCTTTAATTCTTGAGACTTTTTTTTTTTAAAGGAGTACTCCGTTTAATTAAATAATTTCAGGATCTCAGTAGGAACAACCTATTGCTGATGTTTTGCCAAAATTGCTAAAGAAATTAATGACAGTGAATAAGCAGAGTGACTGCCAATACAACCTCTAATGCAGTCTTGTAAAATTCTATTCACCCTGGCTAAGCATTTTTGACAGACCTGTAAAATATTGATTGTATTCATTATCATTATCATACAGAATAGATGAGCACATTTTTTGCCTGAGCTAGTAAGTTTTCATGGCCATTTTGCCAGGTTTTTCTAAAAAAGATTTGTCACATACCTGCAACCGCTAAAGATGCAAATTGAGATATAACATACTGATTGTGTTTCTTTGAAACCAACCAGCAATGTAACATTGGTCTGACCTCAAAACAAACAACTGATAGTCAGATTAAATAAGATAGGAACCAAACATGTTCAAGTTTATATGTGCTGCATTCTCCTGATTGTAAGTAACAGTGAAGTTTTCAAGAACATCGTTAGTTCATTCTCTTCAGCCGCCCTCCCCAAAAAATGAGTACATCAGTACAGCCAACTACACATGCTAAAGTCATGAATTTGGGATGCCCGGCACTGAGATTGTCTTAAAAATCATGACTTCTTAAAAAATAATATATGTTGGATTCTTTTTACTTGCCTTCTTATCTTTAAGGGTTCACATTTTCAAGTTTTTTCCTCAACAATTGGGAAGGCTAGAAATTCACTCTTTAAAAAATTTACAGTTGAGATTCTCACATAATCATATAGTACCAAAAGATCTGGCTTTTAAAAATATATATAAATAAAATATCATGAGAATTGTGATAGAATCAGGAGATCTGACAACACTATTTAAAGTAACTTGCTTTAGACCTAAATAATTTCACTGTTCATTTGTGTTTAGTAAATTTCGGCAGAAAAAAAGGTCTTCACATGTATAAATGGGGGAGGGATAGCTCAGTGGTTTGAGCATTGGCCTGCTAAACCCAGGGTCGTGAGTTCAATCCTTGATGGGGCCACTTATGGATCTCGGGCAAAATCAATACTTGGTCCTGCAAGTAAAGGCAGGGGGCTGGACTCGATGACCTTTCAGGGTCCCTTCCAGTTCTAGGAGACAGGATATCTCCATATATTAATTAAATTTTCTGAAAAACATTGCCATTGATATTTAATTGCTAACTTTAAAATCTGCTTTAAAAGGTATAATTAAATACAGGCGTTTAAGAGTAAAAAGTTTGTGTGGAGGACAAAATTACTTCAGGAGCAAAACAGTAATTCCTCCCATGCAAATTATTTTGAATTCAAAGTCAAGGGTTTAGGGACTGGCAAAACAGGAAAATCTTGAAAAAGGCGTTTAAACAACAAATGCTCTGTTTTTTTCACATATTTAAGATACTTATATAATTGATAGCGTGTGGCATTTTTTGTGGGGAGGGACACTTCAAACCTCGTGAGTCTCAAGATTTTTGTTTAAAAATTTAATTGATTTTTTAACATAAACATACTGCAAAATAAGCAAAACCAAACAGACACACAGTATCTCAATTGATGGAACAAATTACTCTACATACCAAACGAGATTATTTTGTTCACAAGTTAGTTCAGAGAGGCTGCTACTACAATCAAAATATGCAGAAACGTTTTATTTTGTTACCCACGGGACAACAAGACACAGGCTGGGTTCTAACTGTGCTCAGACCTGTCCCGAATCTCCTTTGAATGGGGAGGGAAAAGACTCCCGCCTCAATTTTTACGGTCTCCCTCAGGTGAGGAAGGATTTTGCTAGAGGAATTTCAAATTTTTTTAACAAAAAACCTCCCTCCATGAGACAGACACAGCTCTCCTCCCGAGGGGTGCTGCAAACCGCTGGGGGATGCAGCCAGACACACCCGGGGGGAGGAGAGGTAAAAGGCCCTGTATGGCAGGCTGAGGGGGACACAGCCCCCTGACCCCGGGCCGGGAGTGTGGGGGACACAGCCACAGCCCCCATGCCGAGGAAGGGGGCTGGGCCTCTGGGGGCCGGGGGAGAAAGAGCCACAGCCCCTCTCCCGGCGCCGGCGGAGGGGAGCCGAGCCCTTGGGAGCTGGGGGAGGCAGTCACAGCGCCCCCCCGCCGGCGGAAGGGGGTCCAGGGAAGAGGTAAGCCCCGGGCCAGCCCGGCGCTCCCTTCTCCGGGCGGCCGAAGGGCGCTTCCCCAGGCAGTCCGAGCAGGCAGCGGTGAGCGCCTTGTTCCCCGCCGCGGCGAGCAGAGCGCGGCGCCAGGCCGGAGGGGCGCTGCAGCCGCTCCCCGCCCGAGCTGCCCCCGGCTCTCACCTCCTCGATGGCCGCCACCGTGTTCCTGCACTGAGCCATCCGCGTGGTGAAGTTGGAGGCGGTGGGCGACTTGTAATCCTCATTGGTCTCGGACACGAATTCCGACACGGAGATCTGGTCCGGCATGGCGGGGCGGGCGGCTCCGGGGGAGGAAAGGGGAGGGGGCACCCCGCTTACATTGCTCAGCAACCGGCAGCGCCCTGCTCACACCCCACCGCCGTCTGGCGTGTGTTGTTCTCTCCTGCGTCCGCACAAGGAAATTCCCCGCAGCCGCACCCCTCCCTCCCGGTCACCCACGGGGGGGCTGCTGCACGCCCCTCCCCCCGGCTGCACACAGACAGTGGGGAGGCCACCACACGGTATCCCTCCCTCCGGCATCAGGCGGGGGGCGGCTGCTGCATGCCCCACCGCCCATCCCCACCACACAAACCTCGCTCCCCATCACACAGGCTGGGGGAGGCCACCACATACCCTCCTCTCCCTCCCCACCACACAGGCTGGGGGAGAACTGCTACATACCCCTTTGTAATCACACACTGAGGGAGGTCACCACAAACCCATCCCGTCCCTATCACACAGTGGGGGAAGCCTCTACAGACCCATCCTCTCCCCCACATCACACTGGGGAAACTGCCACACCCCCCTCCCAATAAGACGTGAGGAAAGGCCACTTCACACTCCTGTCCTCCCTAGGGTGACCAGATGTCCCAATTTTGTAGGGACAGTCCTGATTTGGGGGGCTTTTTCTTATATAGGCACCTATTACCCCCCACCCCCATCCTGATTTTTTACACTTGCTATCTGGTCACCCTTCCTCATCACACACTAGTGGAGGCCACTAAACACACCTCCCTAGTCACATGCTGTGGGAGGCCACCACACAACTCTCCCTTCTGGCATCACACACTGGGAGAGGCCATCATGCAACACCACTCTTCCCCATCACACATTAGGAGGATTGGGGCCACCACATACCCATGACTTCCCGATCATAGGCTATGGGGAGCTGCCATACATCCCTACTCTCCCTGATCACACCTACTGACAAAGGATAGAAAATAAAAATCATGCAATAAATTATACCTATAAATCTGAGATAAAAATATCTGTGTTAAAATGAAATCAGGCTGAGAGTACATGCATACAGTACATCAACAATGTAATGGTTAAATACATTACAACAATTTTGTAAATATCCCAGAAACAAGCACTACAAAACCAAGAAATTCACAGTTCAGGTTAAAGAAAGCTAAACATTAAGGAAGGGAAATACAATTAAAACACCCACAGAACCTTAACTCAGCCTTGTATCGTTGCCATGAGTTAAAAGCATAAGCGAAAACTATTCTATCTTTAACAATCAGTTTAATCTAATCTAAGATCATGGAGGTTAAAATGCCTTAATCATAATTGTATGTTTATTGCATGGTGTCAATAGGGTCAAAGAAATCAATAAATGCTTAAATTTCACAAGGGGCATGTTTAAAAAAAAATTTAACTCATAAACAAACATTTATTTGTAAATTCTTAGAAATTTCATTCTGCACTCAAAGAGTACATGTAAATTGTGCAGAACAACTCACCTTTAACTATGAAGTCACAAACAGCACTTCTGTAATACACTCAACTAGTTAGATGGTTGCAAAAGGGCAGTTAGATGGGCATAAAGCTTGTGTGATAAAGTATGGAAATAGTACCTACAGCATAAATTAACTAAATATCTTTCAGTCCAAAGGCTCTCAGGACTTTTCCCAGCCTATTAGCCCAGGGTTTCGGGTATGTTTCTGGAAGTCTGTGTTTTGTCCTACGATCTTCTCGCTCTTCCATTCATTTTTGTGTCATTATTACTGATTATTTATTAGTGTATTTTTAAAAGTCATCACAGGTGTCCAGAACATTAGTTTGTAAAAAAAATCCAAGTAAATACATGTGGGGTCAGTGGGGTATTACCTCTTTCTGAACCCATACCAACTTTTGTTAGCAAAAAAGACAATAGAACTCATACGATTTTTTCCTTTAACATAACGAGAAAGAGTCTTCAACAGCGTATCCTATGCTGATGGTGGCAAAGCAGGTGATGGACTGTGACCATCCCTCTACCTATCTTTTTCTTTTTCCTTTCTCCCTTAGTCTTACTAACTCCTTTACTCTTACTAACTTCCCCAAGACAGCCATGCTTCACCCTACCTTTACCCTTCATTTAAAACCAAAAACAATTCTTCACCATATTCATTTGCTTGTAAGTTCGATCCCCAAACGTCTTCACTGGTTTCGTGTCTTATAGGCCTTTGGAGCAAAGTGGTTATGATAGGGTACCCAGAGTATTGTAGGATGGAGCCAGGATCCACCCTTCCCTTACTTCCTGTTTTAGTCAGTGGGAGTTTCCTCCCCTCCCCCCATTTTGTTGTGATGCAGTTAAATAACCACGGCAAGTTCCCAACCTGCAATCCGGTGAGTAGACTTATTTTGTTGCCCTGAGCTGTGCCTTTACAAAAGCCCCAATCCTACAAAGACTTATACACATAGTTAATTTTACTCACTGTGGGTAGTCCTGGGACAAGTCAAGTTAAGTATAAAGTATAAAGTTAAGAATGCATGTAAATCTTTACAGGACTGGGGCATTAGATTGTAAATCCTGTGGGTCATGGATTGTCTCTTACCTATATTTATGGAATACCCAGAACAATGGAGACCCAATCATACCTGGGGCCTTTTGCACTTTACCATAATTAATGTTTACTACTAGTACTTTTGTTTTTAAGTTAATTCATACTAATACTAGTGGAGTGATCCTTACACCCACAGTGTTATTAAAACTCGATAGGCACATTGCGATTTTTAAGCTATCATGTTATATTCCACAAGATGGGTGTCACAGAATGGCTGGTCCCTGTGAATCGACTAAGCCCATTGCCCTGAACCAGAGAAGGTGAGCCCAATTCAGCCAATTAAAGAGGGCTGGAAGCAGCCCTGGATCTGTTGCTCCAAGAAGAGAGGAGAGCCTCAGCTAACTGAGGCTGGGAAGCTGCCAGGAGCTGGAGTGCCAGAGACCCCTGGGAGGGATGGCCCTGAAGCCTGGGGCCAAGGATTAAGTTAAAAGACTACTTTTCTGTTTGTTTGATAACTAACCTCTTTTAAAAAATGAACCTTTGTGCAAAAGACTGGGCATGGCAACACGTTTTGGAGCTGGGGAGAAGCTTGGCCTGGGGACAGTGGCACATTTATTGCGAAAATATGAGAAGGAAAAAGATGGAATTTGGACAGTAATTAATAAAACAATTTTTTAACATATTGCAACTTCCCTCCCACCATATGTAGTTCAAGTTCATAGACCACCAGGGTTACCAGGTATCTGATTTTTGATGGTCGAAAAGGGACCCTGGTGGCTCCAATCAGCACCACTGACCAGTCCGTTAAAAGTCCAGTTGGCAGCACAGCAGGGCTGGCAGGCCCCCTGCCCAGTTCTGCACGTCTCCCAGGAAGCATGTCTGGCTCCTAGGCAAAGGGGCAGCCAAGGGCCAAGAGCCGGCTCCACAGCTCCCATTGGCCGGGAACTGCCACCCCCACGCATCTCCCCCGAGTGTCCCCCAGCCCCTACTTGCTGCCCCTGCGCGCCTCCCAGGGCCCCAGAGCAGAGCATCCCTGTCTCTCCCACGCAGCTCCATGCTGCCTCCCTGCATCAACTGCTGCCGCAGGGTTCTAGTGCCCCCCATCCACTACTGTCAGGGCAGCAGACTGAACCTGAGCCTGCCCTTCCCCCTCAGACCCTTTCATTTTCCAATGGGACCCTCCACCAGCACAGGAGGACCCCCTGCCCGCGGTCACTGCTCCTGCCCCACGCTGGACAAGGGGCAGCCCCACTCCCAGTGAGGCTACAGTGAGGGGCAGCAGCAGGGGAGGAGGCGCACCCTCCCCCCCCAAACACATTGCAGGGAAGACAAGGGGGCTTCCTGTACTTGAGAGGGGCCCTAGGAGCACATGCTGTGACAGCGGTGCGAGGTGAGTGTGGTGCAGGGAGGGGGGCGGAGGGGGGTGCAGGGCCCTCCCCTGGAGCTCGCTGCTGTCTGTGGGGAGAGGGCTGGGGGGAATCCTCCTCTCTGGCTCTTGCCCCGGGGCAGCCTGTCTGCCCCCCAAACTCCCCATCCCTGTCTCCCCCAGAGCCCTCACCCCCTGTACCTCACCCTCTGCCCCAGCCTTGAGCCCCTCCCACACCTCAAACCCCTCATCCACAGCCCCACCCCAGAGCCCTCACATTTTTACATTATTTTAAAAAATATACAGTAACTCCTCACTTAATGTTGTAGTTATGTTCCTGAAAAATGCTACTTTAAGTGAAATGATGTTAAATGAATCCAATTTCCCCATAAGAATTAATGTAAATGGGGGGGTTAGGTTCCAGGGAATTTTTTTTTTTTTTGCCAGACAAAAGCCTATATTTTTTTATATATATATATATACACAGTATAAGTTTTAAACGAACAATTTAATACTGTACACAACAATGATGATTGTGAAGCTTGTTTGAGGTGGAGTCAGAGGGTGGACTATTTCCCAGGGAATGCCTTACTGCTAAATGATGAACTAGCACTCGACTAGGCCCTCAAGGGTTAACACCTTGTTAATACAGCCTCACACTCTATAAAGCAGCAGGAATGGAGGGGGGAGGGAGAAAGACAGCATGGCAGAGAGAGAGACAGAGTGTGAGAGAGAGACTTTGAGACATCAGCTGCTGCCAGCAAGCTCCCTCCATTCTGAGCCCTATCGTGTCCCACCCTGCTCTGTGGAGATGGGGGGCAGGAATGGGGGAGGGGGACACCCTGACAACAGCACCCCTCTTCTTCCCCCCACCCCCCCTCACATAGGGTGACCAGACAGCAAGTGTGAAAAATCAGGATGGGGTGGGGGGTGGGGGTAATAGGAGCCTATATAAGAAAGAGACCCAAAAATCAGGACTGTCCCTATGAAAATGGGACATAAATACAATAAATAAATGGAGATATACCTATCTCATAGAACTGGAAGGGACTCTGAAAGCATCATTGAGTCCAGCCCCCTGCCTTCACTAGCAGGACCAAGTACTGATTTTGCCTCAGATTCCTAAGTGGCCCCCTCCAGGATTGAACTTGTAACCCTGGGTTTAGTAGGTCAATGCTCAAACCACTGAGCTATCCCTGCCCCCCTGGCACAGCAAGCAGGAGGCTCCTGGAGCAGCTCCAAGCCAGAGGGCAGGAATAGCACACAGCAGTGGGTGGGAGAGACAACTGGACTGCCCAGCAATTGATAGTCTGCTAGGCGGCAGCCGCCCTGGGAACTTAGGGGAGCTGATAGCGGGGCTGTCGGCCCACCCTGGTTCCAAGCCCCCACCAGCTAGCTCCAACAGGCTGCTCTTTCTGCAAGCAGTAGACAAAGCAGGTGGCTGCCAAACAACACTATAAGAGAGCATTGGGCAACTTTAAACAAGCATGTTCTCTAATTCAGAGGTTCTAAAACTGTGGTCCATAGACCATCAGTGGTCTGCAAGCTCCATTCAGATGGTCCGTGGATAGTTCCCTCTAAGGTGCACTCCTGGGTGGCCACACATGAGAGAATGAAGGGCCACCCACCTAATTAGTGGAGCCACGCAGGCGTGGCTCTACTAATTAGGTGCCTGGACCCTAGAGAAGATGCACATGTAAGGTGAGGTGGTGGCCTTGAGGGGGAATAGGGAGTAGGTGGGAGGGGGCAGTGGTGTGAGAAGAGGGGGTGAGGAGAATTTGGGACATGCAGGGCTATGGCAGCCAGAGAAAAGAGGCTCAGGGCTGCAGCTGCTGGGGAGAGACCCCCTTCCTTCCCAGCTTCAGCTCTGTGGCTGCTGTGGTGGGGGAGAGAGGGAGAGGGCCCCCCTTCTTCCCAGTCCCAGCTTGGGGGCTGCTATGGCAGGGGAGAGATGGCACGTCCATCGCATTAGAAAGGTTAAGACTACTGATATTATAATATGAGTTGTGTGCTTTTATGTGTAGAACAAAATAAGTTTATTATTATTTAGGGGTTTTTTTTTACATAGCACTTTTATCCAAAGCGCTTTACAGTAGTTAGCTAACGGTACATACAACATTTGGAAAGATCATTAAGTGGTCCACCAAGACCCTCAGCAATTTTCAAGTGGTCCTTGGAAAAAAAAGTTTGAGAGCCACTGCTCTAATTGATCAGCAACGTAGCAACAAAACAACATTAACCGGGACGACTTTAAGTGAAGAGTTACTGTATATTGGCTTACAAGGCAGGTGGGGGGGGACTTGACCTGTTCTGGGCACCACCAAAACTTCTACAAACCCGCCGCCTCTGGACAGTGGAGGGATGCAAAGAGTGGGGTGACAGGGTCTAAGTAACTACCTAGGAAAATGATCTTTGCAGCGGCATTCTGAATGGATCTGAGCAGGGTAAGACTGCATTTGTCAAGGCCAGAGAGAAGGATGTTGCAGTAATTGAGACATGAGATGATGAAAGCCTGGACAAAAGTTTTAGCTGTGTGGATGAATAGAAAAGGCCATATCTTAGCAATGTTAGGCAGAAAGAATCTGCAAGGTTTAGACATAGCTTAGATGCAAGGACCTAGAGACAGGTCCAAGTCAGAGATGACATCAAGGTAACAGGCCTGCATAATATGCAAGATGGTGGTAGTGCTACAGTGATCAAGAAAGGAGATAGTGAGGAAAGCTTGGGGGACTATTAAGAGCTCTGGTTTATCTATATTTCGCTTGGCTGATGGTTAGACATCTACAAGGAAATGTCCAAGAGACAGGCCAAGATTTTCATTTGGATAGGAGACAGGTCTGGAGAGAAGGTATGGAGACGGAGAAGAGACAGGGACCAAAGACAGATCCCCCACAGAAGATTTAAGAGGGGGCTCTTCTGAAGCATATGCTGAAGGAGAAATTAGAGAGGAAGGAGGAGAACTTGTTGAGCTACTTGGTATACTTGGGGTTTCATCCCTGATACATCAAGCAGCTGCCCAGGACTACTCACTAGTATATAAAAGTTTTTTTCTTCTGTAGTTATTTATCATTATTGTCAATTGCTGATTTGGTACCAGATTGCCTCATTGTATTGCTCTCTCTGATGCCTCATTCTTTGGTCTCAAGGTTATGCACAGCTTTTCCTCATTACTTTTTTCTTCTAATTTTTTATAGTTTGAAGAAATATTGTGGGTTTTTTTTTTTGCCCACCCTTGAATTTATTCTGTTTTAGCTTGTCTCTTAGGCTCCCCATCACATCCTTTGCAGTATTTACAGCAATCCTGATGTGCATTTCATAAAATGTTTTCCCTATTTCTATCAAAGACGTGATCTAACGGAATGCAAATAGCGGGTGATTCACATAAAATCTCATTAGCCTCATTGATTGCCTTTCAGCGTGTTTTTTTTTTTCCTGTTTTTGAGAGAGAGAATATTCACTGGGATGCTAATAAAGCTAGCCCATTCAACAGCTAATGTTTAGATGAAAAAATGTACAGTTCAAGATATGTTAAACTCAAAGATTTATATAGCACATACAGTTTATATCATAGAGGCAAGACACTGTTCGTTACACTGTGTTGCCAACTCTTGCAATTTTATCAGGAGTAGGGTGACCAGACGTCCCGATTTTATCGGGACTGTCCCGATATTTCCTTGTTTGTCCCACGTCCCGACCGATGTTCTCCCCCCCGGGCAGTGGGACTCGGGAGCAGCCGCTGCTGCTGCTCCCACTGCCGCGGGGGGAGGAAGCGGCTGATGGCCAAGCTCGGCGGCTGCGGCTCTGGCGCCCGGGCCCAAACCCCTCGAGCCCGGGCCTGCTGCGGGGACCCAGCAGCGTGCACGCTGCGCCCAGCCCCTGGCCAGTCGCGTCTGGGCTGCTGCCCAGCTGGTGCAATCCCACGGCGGCCCCGGGCGGAGGCATCGGCAGCCCAGCCCCATTCATTCATCTGCGGGACCCGAACGGGACGGGGGGGCTGGGGCCTGCTGCCCCCACTCTGGGGCTGCCGTGGGATAGCACCACCTGGGCAGCAAGCCCAGATGCAACTGGCCAGGGGCTGGGCGCAGCGTGCGCGCTGCTAGGTCCCCGCAGCAGGCCCGGCCTCGGGGGGTTTGGAAGCGCCAGAGCCGCAGCTGCCGAGCTTGGCCATCGGCCGCTTCCTCCCCCCGCGGCAGTGGGAGCTGCAGCAGCGGCT
The DNA here is from genome assembly GCF_027887155.1 of Malaclemys terrapin pileata. NCBI lineage: Eukaryota > Metazoa > Chordata > Testudines > Emydidae > Malaclemys > Malaclemys terrapin. Next base: position 177,023,207 of record NC_071507.1, on the reverse strand, counting down.
GCTCCCAAGTCCCGCTGCCCAGGGGGGAGAACAGCCACCGCCTGGCCGCACGGGCCGCCCCCCTCCTCTCCCTACCGCCCGACTGAGTCCTGCCTGCTCGGGGCCAGACCAGACTCTCACTCACCCTGGCCCCGCGCTTCCCCTGCGTCCCCCAGGCCTCCCTCCAGCGCTTGTGGAGGAAGGGTGTTTTGTGTTTTTTTTTGCCACGCTCCCCCCTCCCCCCGATATTTGACTTGGGTGATCTGGTCACCCTAATCAGGAGTCTTGTGATATTCAGTGTTTTTCTTAAAGCCGCAGGTCCTAGAATCAATGATTTATATGAGATTCTCAGCTTTCGTTTTTCAAAAGTAAGTTTCTAGCCCTCATGGTTCAGGAGAAAAGCTTGAAAACTTGTACCCTAAGACTCAAAAACCAAAAAGAACCCAAATTTTATTATGTTTAAGGCTATCTCATGCTCTTTGAGGGCCTGACTGACGGTTTCTGAATGCCTGGGGTTAGCAATCCTATAATAGCAAGTAGGCATGCTGTTTAAGGATGAAGTTACAGGGACTCTGTTGCCTTGAAAAATCACATTCCTGTAAAATGCTGTACCTTCAATAATTCTATATTTAAATAGGATTATACAAATAAATGTACTTGCTTCTAAGATTCCTGTAAATGAAAGAAATTAGCTAAAAAGTCTTTTCCATTTGCTTATTTTGTTCATTGGCAACATTTTATCAGTTTCATTTATTATAATTTTTTTTTTCTAAGATCAGTTGAATTGATCTCACCCACAGCTCTGGGAAGAGTTCACATATATGCCTTTCCTCATGCTCTTCAGTAGGGTGTTTACTTGTAAAAGTAGCAACAAACCTGAAACTGAAGAGGCAGCAATCAGGCACATGCACAGAGAGAAGTGCAGGAGAGTTGGGCCTGAGCATTTTTTGCATTGTTTATCTCTCAAAATCCAAACATTCCTTCTAAACAACAGGAGACAGAATGCTATTGAAAGGCTGAATTGATGGGTCTGGATCTTTTAAGCCCTCCAGTCTAATGGGAGTTTTCCACATGAAGGCTTGCAGGACCACACCCTATTTTACTATACACTCTGTGTTAATATATTGACATTAATTTTTGTGACAGAAGATTGTCTCAATTTGAATGAATTGAAATAATGTGTCAATTTTAGCAGGATTCTGAGATGCATGAAGAAAGATGTCAAATTAAGAATAGGGTATCAAAAAAAAAACCCCGTAGATATGGCAGCAACTGCTGCAGTAGAGGTAGTTTTAGGACTGCTGCAGCAGTAAAAATAAAAGCAGGATAGACTTACTAGCTAACTGCCTGGGGATGAAAAAGAAGTTCAGTCAGTACACAGAGCCTCTACACTCTAAAAACAAAAAGCACTGAGTGCTCTCACTACTCAGTGCAGACACAGTCTCTAGACTATCTAGAGACACTGTCTGCACTGAGTAGTGAAAGCACATGCATCTAGTACGGACGTTAGTGGGAGGCAGACTTTGGCTCCATGTAAACACCTTTCTGAAGAACTTAAACAGCATCTTTGATAAAAACTAGTGGATTCTTGGAGATTAGAGGGAAATGCCATTTCACCACCAAACTACTATGATTCACAAGATCAGCATATGTATTATTTCTTTAACATACACATATCTGTTGGAGGTGAACCCTATATAAGGTCAAAAAAGTGGACCAGGTCAGACTACTAATTTTGTCAGAAACAACAAGGAGTCTGGTGGCACCTTAAAGACTAACAGATTAGTCTGTTAGTCTTTAAGGTGCCACCAGACTCCTTGTTGTTTTTGTAGATACAGACTAACACGGCTACCCCCTGAATTTTGTCAGAGTTACATTTGAAAAGTGATATGGTTACCATCTAGGAATCAAGCCTCCTTCAGGAGTAAAGCCAATGAGTTTTTAAAGCAGCTCCCCCTCACATGTCAATGCAGAGGAGGGGGTCCAACCCCATAATGTGAATGGTACAGCCCTGTGGTACTATCAACTACTCATTATTTGTTTGCCAGAGATGGTCTAGGAGCTCCCTCTGGCTGAAGCCATTGTTTGAAGCACACTATTAAAGTGAGGCTAAGCCAGAGCTGTCCCTTGGTTAGGGCGAACGGGGCAACCGCTCCGGGCCCTGCACTTTTCGGGGCCCCACAGATGGGTGCAATTGGCTTGCACGGTCGGTCCCGGAAGAGACGAATCGTCACTTCCACCCTGGGCCCTGAACCCTCCTAGGGACGGCTCTGGGCTAAGCACACTGTAAGCGTTGGCACTTCAGGCAGGGTCTTAGGGTGAGCTTTGGCAACCCCAAAACAGGCCTCCACATCTCATAGGGTACTCACATTGTACTTAACCTGATGCTTCTATTTAGGGCTGGGGTTACTGAGTGGTCCAATACTTCGCCTTGGTTGGTGCTGCAGTATCTTGAAAATGTTTATAGCACATACATACCTTAAAAATTAGAGTTACCCTGTCAGGGATTGGTGCAGCATGGCTTTGGAATGACTGACACCTGTGGACCCTATTGCATCTCAGCATGATTAGGGTGCTCTGGCACCTCCCTAGAAATAGGTGATTCATGCTTTAAGATAAAACAGGTGCTTCATTACCTACTCTGGAACATGGCTCTTTGGCATCAAAGGATGCCCCCATGACCTCTAATGTGACTGGGAGCACTACTGCTTCCTTTGCAGTCTAGCTTCTCTGCTTCTGACTGTTGTAAAGGAGAAGAGGTCCATGTGTAGCCTGAGTCCTGTCTGGCCAACGGTTGATGGTTAATGCAGTCTGGCCAAGCCCTGCAATCATTATTTCCAGTACCAAGATAAATGAGGTACTGCCTTATAGAGCTTGAACTTTCAGCATTCTTTTTCTGGCCTTTGTGCTTCAGAGCCTGCTGTAGGGTCTCTGCCTATGTGCAGCTCTCTAAACTTGTGGCCTCCCATTAGGTACGTCTATTGATGCCACAGCTGGGTCCTGGCTTTGGAAAATCTAGGGGGCTTCAATTTCAGTGAGCCTGCATGCTGTCAGCATTGGTTGTGGGCAGTGCTTAATTTGTAATGAAAGAGGTGCCAGGGCTCAATAAATTAGGTGCTGGGGCTCAAGCAAGTTTTTTACATTCATAACTGATGCAGCAAACCCAGAGATGTCAGGGCTATGAACTGCCAAGCTTACAGATGCTGGGGCTCAGCCCTGGAAAGCCCTGGCACAAATTAAGCGCTGGTTGTGGATTTTAAGTATACCATAGTATTATCTGTTATTGCTAATATCTATGGTGCAGTCTCCTCTGACTGTTTTAGCACTGCAACTTTAAGTCTATCTGCTGCCTTTCTGCACAGTCCCCCCTTTACCAGATGGTTTGTCCTCAAAACTGGTGTACTACTTTGTTGCGGTGGGATTGGGAGAGGATAGTTTGGTAAAGGGTTGCGTGTAGCAAGGCAGTTAAGAGGGTGATAGAAAGCTGACATCTCTAAAGGTGCAGAGTAAGGTTGCAGTGTGTGGTCTTTGGTGTATGGTAGTTGTATAATAGTAAGGCATATGCTTGTGGGAGGAGGAATAGAGTGTATACACTCTTACGTGGCTTAACTTTTCATTTCCTCGCCTTTGTGGGTTTGTGTCAGGTATGTTTTGTGTGCAGCAATCCTAATTACTTGCCACCAAAGTTTGTGTTTTATAATGTTTAATTGGGGGATCAGTTGGGGACAAAAGTGTAGCTGATGATGGAAAATATTTTACTTTTCAGAAGCTGCATATGAATCCTAAAATGTCAGCAGCTGTGCAGGAGCCCTTCTCTTTTGTAGGATAAAATCAGAGAGAAAGATGGAGAAGGTATTATGTGCACCCTGCCCCATCATTCAGTTTTGTGTGTGCCTAGCCCAATTGATCAGATTTGTGTGCCCACCAAGTAAACACTCAGTTATAACACGAAAGACAACAAATGGTGGCCTGAAATCCAAAGGGTCTTTTTTTTTTAACATACTTGTTGCACCAGTTCTACTTAGGATCCTCTTCCCTACTAAGTTCTGTGTAGATAAACAATTGAGATCTCACTATTCAACAGTGAGAAGTAGGACTGCCATGGATAAATTTCAGCCAGATCCCAAATTCACACCGTCAGCATTCAGTCAGTGGTAATTAATATTGGAAAAGCCCATAATGACGTGAACATGTACATAAGATATAAGAGAATCATTCCAGAATCCCCTTTCATTTGCTATCAGTGATATCTGACCTCTTGAAAACTTTGTAAGGTTTATGGAAAAATCAGTTGGTGAATGTGGTGAGTCTTCCATCTGTGGTGAAGATGCCATGAAATCCAACCCTTTTGGATCAGAGCAGTAGCTATATTAACTCTCCCATAGGCTCTGACAGTCTTCTGGGATTACCAGTCAAGTCGGTAAACAGTATCAAGAGGAGATAAACTGATTTCACAACTCTGGGTGGCTGCATAATATACCATAGATTCCTAGTGGAAAAAGAGAGAACAACCCAATGTTAAAGCCTGGATAACGAGGACAAGGGATACATTAGTCATGGAAAAAATGGCAGTAAGAGAGAGGCTATCTCAAAATTTAGCTCCAATATTCTCCACAATACTTATAATGTATGTAATGTAAAAAGATGTAATGCTCTTTTCATTCAGTAATAGATATTTCATCCCTTAATATACAAGAATACCATCTTTTCTAGGTTCTCTTATAATTGTATTGTTAAAAAAGAAGAGAAGCAAAGCACAGCACAGCATGTTGCTTGAGGCATGGTAGCAAGTAAGTTTATGCCCTTAAAAAGTTGCTTTTGTTGATTTGAGCTGAATATTAACATGTGTTTTATATTTGGAAATTTTGAAAAGTGTGTTAACTACTGAATGCCCATTGGGGGCCAAATTGTGGCCTGGCTTCCACAGTACACAAGTGAGTAAGGGGCATAAAACACCCTTTACTCCCTTGCTTTGGTGACCTGCATGATGAGTAGCAGTACAAGGGGGGAAGTAGGTTCCATGGTGCCACTATACTCCATCCCCCAACACAAGTCGGTGGAAATGGGTTGAGAGGGGTGGAGACTTCACTCTAAGTCTCCAGCATGCCCACAAATGACTGGCATGTCAGAAAATGAATCTTGTGCTGGGTATAGACCTGGTGCAGTTTACTCTCTCCCTGGAGGAGCAGAGAGACCAGGAGGGAGATTGTGACACTCTAAGCCCAGTTTATTTACTCATTGTTAACTTTTCCTAAAAGAAATTAATAAAAACCTTAACCTTTTTGGTACTAAGCTGCCAGTGTACACTGGCTGAGGAGCCAGCACAAAACATTTGTCCAAATCCAACTTGCTTTATTCACACAAGTAGTCCCACTTTCTTGAATTGGAGTACGAATGGGTGAATAAGGTGAGCAAGATTTGACCATCATTTTTCTGTGATCCATAAAAACTTAGGGTAATGGTTTCAAACACAGGCACACAACATTAGGCATCTAAATGCAAATATAGACATCTTAATATGTAGTCTTATTTTCAAAGGAACTGAGTCCCTACAGTTCCCAAAGAAGTAAACAAGTGTTGTAGTTCCTTAGCCACTTACTTAGGAGCCACCTTCAGGCATCTTAATATGAAATTGTTGGTCTTACTGTTTTTTTCTGCAGTAATGGAGTAATAGATTTTTTTAAATAAAAAATGAGACTCTAGAAAAAGTTTCAATCCACATGATAACATTTAAAAGTAGCTCAGATTTTGCACCTAAAACATTGAAAACATTCTTTTAAGTGTCAGGAAACTAGTAGACTAAATTCAAGATACTGGATGACTTCATCTTTATAACCTATCAACAAGAATTAGCTCAATAATCATGTTACAGCAAGTCAATCTCTGGATTTAATATACTATCCCAAGGAAATCACAATCTTTCTTTTATGTCACTTAAAAAAAATCATTATTTGCATCTTAATATTTTCTTACATTTGCATGGTAATATTTTTATTTCATTTGCACTGCATTTGGCCTTTTATTTTCAAAGCTATACTTTTATGATAATACCCTTCACAATTTGCAGTTGTTGTTGGACAATGATAGACATGTTGCACCTTGTTACTTGTTACTTCTTGCCTTGTTGCAAGAATTAGAACAGATGATCATGATGATCCCTTCTGACTTAATATCTATGGATTTATATTTAAATGTATACCAATACAAAGTGAGTGCAAGAACTTACCATACCAGAAGTCTCCACTCACATTGCTGGTAGTGTTTTACATAACAAACAGTGGAAGTTAGTGGAGAATCAGGCCTCTTAATTTCTGCTCTTTTCAAAACACAAAGTAAGATTATTACTAATCAAATAGGAAAAGGACAAAAAATGTAGGTGCAAAGTATTTCCCAGCTTCTAAGAGGACAGCTAAAATGGAAAATAAAAAAAATAAATCCTTAAAAATTAGTCTTGTAACCTAGTACAGTTGAACAAATTGGAGAATGCAGAAAGCAGGATTAGGATTCATATTCCTATACAATAAAATGTGAAATATGTTCCACAGGAAACAGAGAAAATGTTATTCCCTCACAATATAAAGAAATTTTAAAGTGCACATATGTTAAATATGCATCACATTGATAAATTCTTTATAAATGCATAATATATTTATTATTTATATTGCTCCAGTACTGTGCTAGGTTTTTTGCAGGAAAACTCATGGGATTCCTGCCTCACAGAGTATAAAATAGTATAAAAGCATAATTTAAACAAATAGATTAGCTATTGTACCTTTAAGATACTTAGAAGGGACAGGATGGTGTGCAAAATGAAATGTAGCCATCATTGTTAAGGTTTCTGACATACTATATATATTATAGGCTGTTATACCTATTCCAAGATGCATTCAATTAAAGAACTCATCTCTGATATGTATTCTAGCATGCTCCTGGGAACTAATCCAATGTCTTTAGCTATCTGTTTTACATGAAACCAATTATTTTAATGTCTCTAATGTCTAAGTGGTATTGTCGTAAGTGCCATTTTAGCATTGCCCTGAGTATTTATTTCTAGGATATCTATCTACTATTAAAATTTATTATGCTTTCAAGAATACTTTCTCCACAGGGTCACATTAGCATTTATGTATCCCTCAGACAGATAGTCAAGTGAAGTTTAATAAGAGATAGTCAGCTGACTTAACTCAGTGCTCTCCACTTTCATTTACATACAATGACCTCTTACTGATGCTTAACCTTCCACTGTCCTTATCTTAAGTTTTCTATGAAAGCCTATATGAATTATTTGCTTATAATCTTTCAGTCTTCCCTTCTGATGTATGGACCATGTTGATTCATCCCTTCTGAAGAACCACACTCTGGCAAAGTATGATCTAATGGTAGAGCACAGCAGTGGGAATCCACAGATGTGAGTTCTGTTCCTGGTTATTATAATTTATTATTTCTTCGCAGTAGTACTCAAATGCCCTTACCTAAATTAGAGCCTCAGTTCTGCTACTGTCTGACCAAGTATCTTTGCTTAAGATATTTCTCCTCTCTGTGCTTTAGTTTCTCCATCTGTACAATGGGGATAATTATCAACTACACAAGGGCATTGAAAGACCTCATTCATAAATATATTTATCTCCTAAAGCAGATATAGAGCACTACCAAATGTAAGCGTGGGAATTGTCCCGCTATTGTGGGGAACTTTCCTCGCTTATACACTACCCCAAGGGTCTGCAGCCTTTCAGAAGTGGTGAGCTGAGTCTTCATTTATTCACTCTAATTTAAGGTTTCGTGTGCCAGTAATACATTTTAACGTTTTTAGAAGGTCTCTTTCTATAAGTCTGTAATATATAACTAAACTATTGTTGTATGTAAAGTAAATAAGGTTTTTAAAATGTTTAAGAAGCTTCATTTAAAATTAAATTAAAATGCAGAGCCCCCCCGGACCAATGGCCAGGACCCGGGCAGTGTGAGAGCCACTGAAAATCAGCTTGTGTGCTGCCTTCGGCACGCATGCCATAGGTTGCCTACCCCTGCATTACCCGGTGATATAGGCTAGCAAAAAGATCTGAGTCCTCGCTCCCACTTCCTTTACCCAGAGGCCTGCCTGACCTTGAGGGTTCCCCTTCCACTCTCCTGTGTGGCAGAGTCCTCGTAACCCCAACAAGGCTGGACCCAGGATTCCTGGGGGACTCGACCCCCAACCCTGTTATGGTCACTTAGAGTAGAGGTTAAGGTGTCCCCACTATGGGGTGCTCTCTCTGCACTGGATGCTTCCCTGACCCACTGATCATTACATACAGTTGAAAGCAATTTTTTTTAATTGATTGCTGTTTAATACATTGTAAGGAAAAAATGAGAAAAGTTAAAGGAAAACACATAACCCCGCTTTGTGGCATGGGTAGGGTTACCATACGTCCGGATTTCCCCGGACATGTCCGGCTTTTTGGGCCTCAAATCCCCGTCCGGGGGGAAATCCCAAAAAGCCGGACATGTCTGGGAAAATAGGGAGGGAGGGACCGGCGGTGCTCGGCCAGGGGCTGGAGCCGCTGGAGCCGGGCCGGGGCTGGGGGCCGGCGGTGCTCGGCTGGCGGTGCGGAGCCGGGGGCTGGGCAGGGGGTGCTCGGCCGGGGGCCGGGCCCGGCAGTGCTCGGCCGGGGGCCGGGGCTGGTGGTGCAGAGCCGGCGGTGCAGGGCCTGGGGCCAGCGGTGCGGAGCCGGGAGCCGGCGGTGCTCGGCCGGGGGCCAGCGGTGCAGGGCCGGGCGGTGCTTGGCCCGGGGGCGGCGCTCGGCCTGGGGGCGGCGGTGCTTGGCCTGGGGCCGGGGGCTGGAGCTGGCGGTGCGGGGCCGGGGTCGGCCAAGCCGGGCGGGAGACGCTGGGGCCAGAGCCTCTTGGCCTGGGCTGGCCGGCCGGCCGCTGAAGGGAGCTGCTCGGCCGGGGGGGGCTGGACCGGGCCGTGCCCCCCACCCCAGCTTGCCTGCTGCTTCAGGCTTCCCGCGAATCAAATGTTTGCGGGAAGCAGGGGAGGGGGAGGGGCAGGGGGAGCGAAGTGTCCAGGAGAGGGGGTGGAGTTGGGGCGGGGCCAAGAAGTGGCGGGGCTGGGGCAGGGGTCGGGGAAAGGGCGGAGTTGGGGCGGGGGCGGGGCCCGTGGAGTGTCCTCTTTTTGGACACTTAAAATATGGTAACCCTAGGCATGGGGACATCACAACTAGCAGTCTCTGGAATGTAAGGGAAGTTCAGTCTGTTCCTCACAAGTCTCAGGCCTTCTTCACAGGCCCTGGCAGTGCTGCAGGGATGCTGCGGGTTGAACACTTTCTCTGGCGGTGGCCACACACCCTCAGGCTTTAGGTGGCAGGACCCTTCTTCCTAGTGTTGCCCTTGCCCCATTGGGGTTACGATCCCCCTCCAAGTCTGGCCAGCAAGGCCTCTTGGCTGGGGGCATCTCCCTGTGCTGGGCCCGCTGCCCAGGGTCCCCCTCACTCTCTCCAGCTGCTCACCGCACCTGGCTCTGGACTGCTCCAGCCCCAACACCAGCTCCACTCTGCCTCAGCACTGCTGCTGCTGCTCTGCCTCCAGCTCCCTGGGCTGCTTCTCTGGCCCCTCTGTCTCTGGTTGCTATAGCTCTCCTCCCAGCGCAGGTCTTCTCTCCGGGCTGCTTCTGTGATTCAGCTCCCAGCATAGCTTGGGTCCCTGCTCCACAGTTGCCGACTTTCACGTGGTAAATAAGCATCCTGACTTTCACAATAAGCCAAAAATCAATCTAATCCCATTTCAAAACAAGGCCAAAACAAGCCAGTCCCTAAGAACCCCAATACTCTATGTGACTAGAGCCCCCCAGCGTGCAGTCTGGGACTATGGTGGGCCCGCTGTGCATCCCTGACTCTCTCCCCCCCTTGCTCCTGCTTGCCCCTCCTTACCCCTGCTTGCCGGAAGACAATAAAAAAAAAGAAGCAACAAGCTACAAACCAAAAACTAGCCAACAAGCAACTCACAAGCCAATTAAGCCAAAAACAAGCCCAATTTCTGCGTTTTTCCATGGGTTTGACATGTCTGCCCTGCTCTCTCCTTAACTCAGCCCCACTCTGTCTGACCCAGGCAATTCCAGTTCACACGGAGGACAGGACCCCCTGGACTCCTGACTCCCTAATTAGCCTGCCCAGCCTGTCAGTCAGGCTGACCTGGAGCATTGGCCTCTCCCCATTGTTCCCGGGGACTGTAAGTCTCAGGCTCCTGATTTGCCATCGACTCTTCCCCTTCCTTTTGGTACTGGGAGCTAGCCAACCAAAATACCCCCACTGAGTTTTAGTAATGGGACAAGAGTCCCCTTACACAAATCAAAATTCTCCACTCACATGCAGTGATGGCAGAGTTTTACATATATTTTGCATAGACATAAATGACGACATAAGGGAAAGAACCTTAGAATCAACTGATTGGAGCACTGGGTAACTTGAGGGAGGCCTGCAAAGGTGGCTTACAGTCACTTTTGCAGGCCCCAGACCTGTATATCACAGTTCAAGGCAACTGGGATATACAGGTGGTCCTTCAAGGGCACCCACTTTAGGTTTCTGGCTCCTCAGCCATCACCTCTCTTGGGTGGAGACCTGTCTCTCTCTCTCCCTCCTGAACAGGGTTTTTCCAGGCTGCATAGTTCCCTGCCTAATATCCCTGATATCCCTAATATCCCAGGAAGCCAGACCGCCTAAACAGGTCAGCATCTGCACTTTGCTTTCTCTTTGAAGGCCATGAATGTGATTTCCAGAAGTTATGAGTTACCACGCAACTCTTTCTAAGCAAACACATTTATCCCCCCCAGGTATTTGTTTGCATACTTTGGGAAAGTAACTTGATTCCTCTTGTATAATGGCATGGGGGGATCCACACCCCCTCGTCCCTGTCACCTATACTATTTGCATTTTGGCTATAACAGTCTCTCACAGGTCTGAAGCTAACTGAGGTCTGATTTATCCATTCTGCTTTCAAAGTCATGATATCATTCCCCAAAAGCAAAGAATATGGAGCATCTGACATTATACCTACAAGCACCCCTGACCAATCTGGGTCTGCATAGAAATCTTTGTTGTAGGTAGAGCAAAGGCTTTTCCACCAGGAACTTTAACTGAGATTTCACACCCTGGGGACATTTGATGGGGTTTCATGACATGGGGCTTAACTTAGTTTTAGCAGTCCCAGTGTCTCTCCATCTAATGAATGTCTCCCCACTGACTACCACCTTTCACTCCCACTGGCGATCCAATGGATCTGCACCCAGGAGGGTGCAGCATGACATGTGGTGGTGGTTTGGGGTGTGAATGGCTCAGCATGTACATTATGTGTCATCGGCAGACTAGATGTGTGACTCCCTGTCGCCAGACATTTAGTCACACAATTAACTGTGAGGTTGGGGTGTAGCTGGCCTTTCCAGCACTGCACTGAGTCTCAGTGGGCAGAGTGGAAAATCCTGGGCAAAGTGACCCTGCTGGCCACATATGGAACACTGCTATTTCCCACCCATCTCAGGGCTTGTTGGAAGTGGTTTCCCTCCCCACTGGATGTGGGTTTCTGCTTGGGCCGGATCCTTGTCCTCTGATCCCATTTCATTCCTGTTAGGTTTTCTATCAAACCCAGGCTCAATCTCCACAAAATGGTCAGCCCACTTCCCAGCTAGAGTTACATATCTGGGATTTTTGTCTATTAACTGAGATTTCAGGTTGGGGTGGAAGAGTGTATAGAATTGTTCTGAACCCATTAATGTGTAGGCCTCATTGACTGTAGTAACCCCTCCCCACCCCACTCCCGGTTCCCCATTTTCTTACATAACCCTTAATTTGAATTTTAAAAACCTCACCATTTGTCATTTCCCCTTTTTTCTGAATTCCCCAAACCCTCTCATATACCGTTCATAGGTCAGCTTAAACTTTTGCAACTAAGCTTGTTTACATCATTCATAATCTTTATAGTTCTCTCCGTCCATTAGAGGGGAAATGTCCAAAGCCTTTGTCCCTGACAATAGTGGAGGCACATACCATACTATGTCCATCAGCTTGTTCAATTCACACCCAGTTTCGAAAGCAGTGGTTTTCAACCTGTGGTCCACGGACCCCTGGAGGTCTGCAGACTCTAAGATTTCCAAAGGGGCTGCACATCCATTAAAAGTTTTTTTTAGGGGACTGCAAATGAAAAAAATGTTGAAAACCACTGTTTTAAGGCATTTAAAAACACATCCACGTCATCACCCTCCCTAAAGTGAGGAGGCATTTTAGAATCTATGCTACCCACTGAGACGGGTATGTGGGGTTTTGCTTCACCCATGGTTCTGTGGGTGCAGTTTCTCCATCTGGAGCTGATGATGTTGCTCCTTATCCTTCTCTCTCTCTCTCCTCATGCTGGCACTTGTCTCCTCTCTTGTACTGATGCTGCCTCTACCGATTCACTCTGTTGCTCCCCGTCTGCAAGCAGGTGGGTTTCTACTCACACTCTGTCTCTCTGCAGTCAGAGCCTCTCTAGCTCTACCTTTCAATCTGTCCACAATTCCTGTTGCAGTGGTGCCTTTGATCCCAATGGAATATGGTTGCTGCCTCTATCAGCTTCTCTCCAAGCTCCCTCTGAGGAGTCAGTTCCAAGATTTTCCCAGCTTGATGGACCCTCTGCCAGTAGGCTGGATGCTCCCTGCGAACATGGACCATCATTCCTTTTCTGTACAGCAGATCTACTAGCTCAGTAGTTCTCAATCTATTTACCATTGAGGGCTGCATATGCAGCTCTTTATGTGTTATGTGGGCCACATCCTCACAATATATATACTAACTGTATGGCCCTGAGGATGTCATATGGGCTGCAACAGTGTGCTGATTGGGCCGCAAGCAGGCTGCGGACTGAGAACCACTGTACTAGTTGCACTCTGTTCTGTTCTCCAGTGTTGAGCTGCCTTTTTTTTTTTTTTGCATAGCTCAAGCAGCTGACCTTTCTTCGGCTGTTCATAATTCATTTTTCTCTGTCTCTTTTAACTATTCCTTTCCCAAAAAAACTATGAGGAGACTTCTCTGTGCTTTTCCCTTCTATAGTACTTGCTTATACACTGCTGGCACTATGGCGATTCACACTGTCATACATCACAGTGCCCTGTATTTCCCCGCTGGGATTCCCCAAGAGCACCCACTCTAGACTCCTGGCTCCTCAGCTATCACCTCTCTTGGGCAGAGACCTGCCTCTCTCTCTCTCCTGACTGGGGGTTTTCCAGGATGCATAGTTCCTGCGTTCATGGTAATATCCCCAGAAAGCCAGGTGGCATAAACAGGTCAGTGTCTGCACTTTGCTTTCTTTCAAAGGCTATGAACAGCTGTAGTTGCCAGCAGTGACAGGTTACCACACAGCCCTTATAAGCAAACACATTTATTCTTAAAATCAAAGTATTACAAAGAATATATATATATATACACACACACACACACACACTCAACGTTCCTGTACACATGCTCAAAGCTTACCAGCAGGGCCGGCTCTGGGCACCAGCTTAACAAGCAGGTGCTTGGGGTGGCCAAGGGAGAGGGGCGGCACCTGCGGCAATTCGTGGGCGGCAGGTCCCTCACTCCCTCTAGGGGCGAAGGACCTGCTGCTGAACTGCCGCCGCCGATTGCAGCTTTTTTTTTGCTTGGGGCGGCAGAAATGCTGGAGCCAGCCCTGCTTACCAGAGGTCACCCATCAGTTTTGTGGGGCTTCAGTTGGCCAAAATCCTTCCAACCCTTCCAAGGGAGAACTGGGGTTACCCTGGGATGGAAGGTCCTAACCTTTCTGGATTAGAAAGAAGGCCCTTTTGAGTCAGTTTAAACTTAGGTTATTTATCCAAGTCCTTTCTTGGTCTCTTAGATGCTGAAAAATCCAGTTTGAACCGGTAAATATGAGTCGGTGGTGGTGCCACTCTTGAGATGTTACAATCTTAGGGAATTTGCTTAATCACCCCGACTGTTCTTAATTCTTGGCGCAGCTGTGGTTACTCCCTCATGGAATTACACATAAATCCAAAAATATTGCAGGAAATTGCCATATCTGTCACACCTGAATGTAGTGTAATGTCAGAAAAATTATGTTATAAAAATGAGTGTTTTGATTTTATATGAAACATATATAATGCAAGATAAACAACACAGGAAATCCTCTGACTTCTACTTTATGCAGGATTGGACCAACTATGTGCAACACAGCTGAGCTACAATATAAGTACAGCTGGTTTGATTTTCCTGACTTAGGAGTTTAAATTCTCAATCACCACATTGCATTACCATAGTTTTTTGCATTGAATTTCTTCACGCTGACGGTGAGGTAGGAGTTTTAGGGAAAACAATAGTAAACATGCATTGAAATAGACACATTGTGCAATGGAAAATTCCAGTGAAAAGGAAATTATTATTTATTAAGTAGTTCTGCACTGTGCAGGAGGCACTGGGAAGAGAGGGGGGCGCAGTGTCGGGGGGTGCTTGGGGAGAGGGCAGAACTGGTCAGGAGGAGATGGGGTGGGGCGGAGCAGGGGCAGGGCTTGGGGGAAAGGGTGGAGTGGGGTTAGGGCCTGGGGTGGAGCGGGGGCGGGAAGAGGTGGAGTGGGGGTGGGGCCTGGGGCAGAGTGAGGGTTGAGCAGCCCTGGGACAAGGAGGAAGCCGGCGCCTGTGAGGGGAGTAGTGAAGAGGTGTCCTATAAAACAGGATGAGAGCGGAATCAATAGAGGGAAGATGTCAGATTCCCCAAGGGGTTCATTTTATTTATCACCATAGAATTGTGACTCAGCATGAAGCTGCTTGTGCTCTGCATCATATGGCACTGGAGCAATAAGCATCACACTTTCAGTATTTCAATCTGTCCCTTCTGGGGCGAGTCCTGGCTGACTCAGGGCCTCCTGCAGCTGCAGCTGTGGTAGCATTGCCTGAACAAGCCCTAGCAATCTCAATCAACCAATGCAGTTTATACACATCATACTGCAGCTCAAAGTCCAGATATCTTTGGGGCAGAAGGCAGGGGAGAAACTTGGCATACAAGTATGTTTCAAAGGAGAGATTTGAATGCCGAGAGGGATGTCGATGCACAAGGAGCTGGTGCTTTTATTTGATTGTTATCATTGCCTAAGAGAGTCAAATCAGTTACTGCAAGCAGCTCAGGAGGGTGGGACCTACTGAGAGAGTAGCTGCTGGGCCCTTTCTGTTGCTATCTTAAAGGAACAGGGAATTTAAAGACTGATAGGAAGGATGTAAGTCCCCCCCCCTTATCCTTAAGATGTCATCAGTAGGAACCCCTGATAGTATTTCTCCTGAGACTCTCTGGAGTGTACAGAGCATTCTAGATCCCAAGCCCCTCCCAATGGATGTATTCTAAACTTAATGTGTTCTATCAGTAGTAGCTCTAGAAAACTCTGTCCTAATGAATGAGGAATATATGTTATTTATAGATGTTTTGAAGCAGACCCTACGCTGAAATAGCTGCTTGAGAGAAAAGGCACTGAATAGGCCCTGCATTTATTATGACCTGGTAACATTTCTGCTGTCTAACGTAATTAATATTTACTTGAATGCACATATATATATTTATTCAAAGAGATCCTGGAATCCATGATCTTTCAATATTTCATGCATAAAGGTGAACTGCCAAAGCAGTAATATAAACAGAGAGAAAGCCCTGATTTCTGGTCTAACTTCCCTTCAAACTAGGTTGCAGGGGGCATCCAACACAGAAATAATTTTAAACTAACTTTTTGAAGTCCTCTGCACCTGCTGGTAAATCCTTATTACTTTGTGGTTGCTTGGACTCCTGTCATGGTGACAGATGCAGTACATGTCCAGGAGCCTTTGCAAAGAGAGAAGCTCTGTAGTGCTTTGATTCTGCCATATATGGGGAAAAAAGGAAACGTAAAAAGTTAGTGTATCTATACATATCATATATCGAGTTCTTTTTATACTCTATACAATCCTACTGCTAAGTTTGGCATGTCTCTTCATTCATTGAGCTCCCTGTGTGAGTGATACAGTGCTACATGGTCATTTACATTCTAGCCAAATACTGTATGGTCATAACTCAACCTATCAAACTTGTATATAGTCCTGTCTTGATGGGCAAAAAGGCTGTGTTTTTAGTTATATTAGCTTAACAGGATAGAAAATCCCTGTCAAGACGCAGGCTAACACATTTGAAGCCATATTAACTCACTATGTTTAGCCAAGACTCTCTGAAACAGGGCTTGGGTGGCCAGGCAGCCTAATGGTTAGACTGCATGGCTCTCAGCCCACTGCTGGCTGAGTGGCCTCTACCTTTAAGACTGAAGAGGGGTAGGGCCCTCCCTTTCCACCAGGTCCCAGACCAGGACCCTGTGTATGTCAACTCCTGAGCAGAGGGGTTGGTGTCCCTCCCAAAGGGGATTCAGAATCCATTGCCCTGGGCTATTTCCTACCAGTCCATTCATCTTGGGGCATGGCTCCTCTAGTTCAATCAATGACTTGCTTCCTGTGTAGGGTTCCCTCTTGTGTCCAGGGCAGCACCTTGCTGGGGTTCTAGGTTCCTTCGGGCAGGGCAGCCACAAGCTGGCGAGGGCAAGCCCCACAATGTCTCTGGGGAGCACTCAGTCAGTTATCTCTGGTGCCAGGAGTTTTTTCACAGTCTTTTCTTGGCTAGGGAACCAGCACTTGCATCTAAATAGCTGCCCTGGCTAGCAGGCCAGGGCTCAGTCCCTTCAGGCAGGGAGACAGCTAGCTCCTGACTCTTCACCAGTCAGCCCTAACCCCCCCTCCAGGCCTGACACTGACTGGTATCATGGGGCATGGATAGCTGGGCCCAAAGGTTCTCCTTAACCCCTTCTGTGCTGGTGGGTAGTTCCCCTGCTTCACCGTACTCTGCACTAGGTTAAAACACAGCCAGCTAACATGGCTGCAGGCATGTTAGTCTGCATCTTGATGGGGCTTTTCAGTTATGTTAAAGTAACTCACTGAGCAAACATCAAGGAAGAACACTCTCTTTTTGTCCACCAAGACAGGGCCTACATGTATTAAATCCAATGGAAATCATGCTCCATGAGTATTTCTCCTATTTGGAAGGCTTGGTGTTAGTCCTGGCTCTGTTATAGACAGTTATAGACCTCTGTTATTATCCCAGCTTGGTATAGTCCACAAACTTTCTAAGTGTACTCTCTGCGCAGAGAGCTGCAGTGAAGGTAGATGCCTGGCAGTAAGCTATGGATGAGAGACTCCTGAGGCGAGAGCTCAAGAGCAGCAGAGTTAATCACCGAGTTGTCATTTTCAGATTTGGTTTGCTATATTGGGAAAATGAAAAAAGAATAAAAGCCTGGTCAGAAGGGTCTGTGAGACTGTTTGTTTGGTGTGAATGTAATGAGAGCACCCTAAAAAGGGGAGGAATCGTTAGCTGGGCACCGCAGAGGCACCCTGGCCATAAGGGGGTGCACGGGTAATAAATCGTGTTTGTGGCTGACCCACCATGGGAAGTTGTCTAATATTATTTGGTTACAGAGATTCCAGAGATCTTGTTCTAAATTAGAGTAACCAAGACTATTAACTGGAGTCTGGGTTTATGCTACACAGTGAATGTGAGAAAGAATACACCACTCAAGCTTTGTTCCCCTTCTCAGAGTCCTCCATTGCACGCACCAGAGCCAGAACAAAACTGTATTTTCCCCCAGAATCCAGCAAATGTGAATGGTTGCAGGGAAGCAGGCTTGGTTTGTGGAATAATAGCTTAGTCATCTCGTGCTTTTAAGTCAACTAATGCCAATGCCACACTCAGACTTTCTTACTTAGCAATACTATTAGATAGGGTTACCATACGTCCGGATTTTCCCGGACATGTCCGGCTTTTTGGGCTCCAAATCCCCGTCCGGGGGGAAATCCCAAAAAGCCGGACATGTCCGGGAAAATCGGACATGCGGTCGGCGGCTCGGGTGCCGGGCCGGGGGCTCGGGGGCTCAGCCGGCGGTGCTCGGGGGGGCCCGGTGCCGGGCCGGGGGCTCGGGGGGCCTGGCCGGCAGTGCCGGGCCGGGGGCTCGGCCGGCGGTGCTCGGGGGGGCCCGGGGCCGGGCCGGGCCGGGGGGCTCGGCCGGCGGCTCGGGTGCTGGGCCGGGGGCTCGGCCGGCGGTGCTCGGGGGGGCCGGGTGCCGGGCCGGGGGCTCGGGTGCCGGGCCGGGCCGGGGGCTCGGCCGGCGGTGCTCGGGGGGGCCGGGTGCCGGGCCGGGGGCTCGGGTGCCGGGCCGTGCCGGGGGCTCGGCCGGCGGTGCTCGGGGGGGCCGGGTGCCGGGCCGGGGGCTCGGGGGCCGGGCCGGGGGCTCAGCCGGCGGTGCTCGGGGGGGCCCGGTGCCGGGCCGGGGGCTCGGGGGGCCTGGCCAGCAGTGCCGGGCCGGGGGCTCGGCCGGCGGTGCTCGGGGGGGCCCGGGGCCGGGCCGGGCCGGGGGGCTCGGCCGGCGGCTCGGGTGCTGGGCCGGGGGCTCGGCCGGCGGTGCTCGGGGGGGGCCGGGTGCCGGGCCGGGGGCTCGGGTGCCGGGCCGGGCCGGGGGCTCGGCCGGCGGTGCTCGGGGGGGCCGGGTGCCGGGCCGGGGGCTCGGGTGCCGGGCCGGGCCGGGGGCTCGGCCGGCGGTGCTCGGGGGGGCCGGGTGCCGGGCCGGGGGCTCGGGTGCCGGGCCGTGCCGGGGGCTCGGCCGGCGGTGCTCGGGGGGGCCGGGTGCCGGGCCGGGGGCTCGGGGGCCGGGCCGGGGGCTCAGCCGGCGGTGCTCGGGGGGGCCCGGTGCCGGGCCGGGGGCTCGGGGGGCCTGGCCAGCAGTGCCGGGCCGGGGGCTCGGCCGGCGGTGCTCGGGGGGGCCCGGGGCCGGGCCGGGCCGGGGGGCTCGGCCGGCGGCTCGGGTGCTGGGCCGGGGGCTCGGCCGGCGGTGCTCGGGGGGGCCGGGTGCCGGGCCGGGGGCTCGGGTGCCGGGCCGGGCCGGGGGCTCGGCCGGCGGTGCTCGGGGGGGCCGGGTGCCGGGCCGGGGGCTCGGGGGCCGGGCCGGGGGCTCGGCCGGCGGTGCTCGGGGGGGCCGGGTGCCGGGCCGGGGGCTCGGGGGCCGGGCCGGGGGCTCAGCCGGCGGTGCTCGGGGGGGCCCGGTGCCGGGCCGGGGGCTCGGGGGGCCTGGCCGGCAGTGCCGGGCTGGGCCGGGGGCTCGGACGGCGGTGCTCGGGGGGGCCCGGGGCCGGGCCGGGCCGGGGGGCTCGGCCGGCGGCTTGGGTGCCGGGTGCTGGGCCGGGGGCTCGGCCGGCGGTGCTCGGGGGGGCCGGGTGCCGGGCCGGGGGCTCGGGTGCCGGGCCGGGCCGGGGGCTCGGCCGGCGGTGCTCGGGGGGGCCCGGTGCCGGGCCCGACCGGGGACTCGGGTGCCGGGTCGGGGGCTCGGCCGGCGGTGCCGGGCCGGGCCGGGGGCTCGGGGGACGGGCTGGGGACCTGCGGTGCCGGGGGTGGGCCGCGCCTCCTCCTCCCCCCCCCCCACCCCGTTACCTGCTTCAGGCTTCCCGCGACTCAAATGTTCGCGGGAAGCAGGGGAGGGGGCGGAGACTTTGGGGAGGGGGCGGGGTTGGGGCGGGGCTGGGGGCGGGGCTGGGGGCGGGGCTGGGGGCGGGGCTGGGGCCCCTTTAAAGTGTCCTCCTTTCGGAGGGACTAAATATGGTAACCCTATATTAGAGGGGAGGGTTGATAACTTCTGCAGGAAGTTACTTAGACATATCTGTTCTTTGCCCTCTTTTGCAGGATCAGGACTCTGATAATTAGTGAAGCACAAAAGGATTTGCACAATGCTTTGGCATATCTAATCTAATGCCCTCAAAAATGCAATTGGTGGTGCATTTAAAATAAAATTCTGGTGCACAGCACTAAGTTCCATGCAACTCGAAATGTAATATTGTCCAGCATGCCTGAAATATATTAAACACAGATTTCTTAACAATACCATTTTTTTAAGCTTCACCCCTTATTGGCTTAGTGATTTCATTGCTCTTCCTGGAACATTACTCACAACGCTTTGGAATTTTTGATTCTATAAATCTATAGACTATTTCTATAACTATTGAGAGTTCTGTTCTCATATACACAGTACTGCTGAACACCATTCACATGCAAAAAGTAGTTTTATTATGGATAGGGAGGGACACAGACTCATAGACTTTAAGGTCAGAAGGGACCATTATGATCATCTGGTCTGAACCCCTGCATGCTGCAGGCCACAAAACCGTCCCTACCCTTCCCTTGACTCTGCTGATGAAGTCCCCAAATCCTGTGTTTTAGTGACTTCAATTGGCAGAGAACCCTCCTGCTAGCGATCCCTGCCCCATGCTGCGGAGGAAGGCGAAAAACCTCCAGGGCCTCAGCCAATCTACCCTGGAGGAAAATTCCTTCCCGACCCCAAATATGGCGATCAGTAAAACCCCGAGCATGTAGGCAAGAGTCTCCAGCCTGACCCTTGTTAGCCATTATACTATTTACCTACCATTGCTCGGTATTCCTCAGCTAATATGTTTTACCATTAAACCATTCCCTCCATAAACTTATCTAACTTAATCTTAAAACCAGACAGGTCCGTCGCCCCCACCGTTTCCCTCGGAAGGCCATTCCAATATTTCACCCCTCTGACGGTCAGAAACCTTCGTCTAATTTCAAGCCTAAACTTCCCCACGGCCAGTTTATATCCATTCGTTCTCGTGTCCACATTAGTACTAAGCTGGAATAATTCCTCTCCCTCCCTTGTATTTATCCCTCTGATATATTTAAAGAGAGCAATCATATCCCCCCTCAGCCTTCGTTTTGTCAGACTAAACAACCCGAGCTCCTCTAGTCTCCTTTCATACGACAGGTTTTCCATTCCTCTGATCATCCTAGTGGCCCTTCTCTGCACCCGTTCCAATTTGAGTTCATCTTTTTTAAACATGGGAGACCAGAACTGCACACAGTACTCCAAATGAGGTCTCACCAGCGCCTTATACAACGGAAGCAGCACCTCCTTATCCCTACTAGATATACCTCGCCTAATGCATCCCAAGACCGCATTGGCTTTTTTCACTGCCACGTCACATTGTCGACTCATAGTCATCCTCCGGTCTACAAGAACCCCTAGGTCCTTCTCCTCTTCCATTACTTCTAACCAATGTGTCCCCAGCTTGTAACTAAAATTGTTATTAGTCATCCCTAAATGCATCACCTTACACTTTTCACTATTAAATTTCATCGTATTTCTGATACTCCAATTCACAAGCTCATTCAAGTCTCCCTGCAGAATATCCCTATCCTCCTCCGAATTGGCAATGCCTCCCACCTTCGTATCATCCGCAAACTTTATCAGTCCACTCCTGCAATCGGTTCCGAGGTCAGTTATAAAAAGATTAAATAAAATGGGTCCCAAAACCGAACCCTGAGGAACTCCACTGGTAACCTCCCTCCAACCTGACAGTTCACCCTTCAATACGACCCGCTGCATTCTCCCCATTAACCAATTCCTTATCCACCTCTGGATTTTCATATCGATCCCCATCTTTTCCAGTTTAACCAATAATTCCTCATGGGGTACAGTATCAAACGCTTTACTGAAATCCAGGTATATTAGGTCCACCGCATTTCCCTTATCTAATAAGTCCGTTACTTTCTCGAAGAAGGAGATCAGATTCATTTGGCACGATTTGCCCTTCGTAAAACCATGTTGTAATTTATCGCACTTGCCATTAACCTCAAGGTCCTCAACTAATTTCTCTTTCAGAATTTTCTCCAGCACCTTGCACACTACAGATGTTAAACTAACAGGCCTGTAGTTACCCGGATCACTTTTTTTCCCTTTCTTGAAAATAGGAACCACATTAGCTATTCTCCAGTCTAATGGAACCACCCCCGAGTTTACAGATTCATTAAATATTATCGCTAATGGGCCTGCTATTTCCCGCATCAATTCCTTCAATATTCTCGGATGAAGATCGTCCGGTCCTCCCGACTTAGCCCCATTAAAGCGTTCGAGTTTTGTTTCTACCTCGGATATGGTAATCCCCCATTCTGTTTGCCCCTCTGTCACGGTGCTAGTATCCCTAATACCTTCATTGGCCTCATTAAACACCGATGCAAAATATTCGTTGAGATATTGCGCCATGCCTAGATTATCTTTAATCTCCCCTCCCGCTATAGTCTTCAGCGGTCCTACTTCTTCCTTCTTTGCTTTCTTCCTATTTATATGGCTGTAAAACCTCTTACTATTGCTTTTAATTCCCCTTGCTAGGTCCAACTCTACATGGCTTTTGGCCTTTCTCACTCTATCTCTACATTCTCTGACTTCACTAAGGTAAGTTTTCTTACTGATCCCTCCCCTCTTCCACTCTTTGTACGCTTTCTGTTTCTTCCTAATTGCCCCTTTGAGTCGGTCGCTCATCCAGCTCGGTCTAAATCTCTTGCTTAGTAATCTTTTTCCCTTTTTTGGGATACAGGCCTCTGACAGCTCATGCATCTTTAACTTAAAGTAATCCCAGGCTTTATCTGCCTTAAGATTCATTAATATGTTTGCCCAATCCACTTCCCTTACCAGTCCCCTTAATTTGTTAAAATTGGCCTTTTTAAAATTATAAACCCTAGTCTTTGATTTAATTCTGTTACTCCTTCCGTTTAGTTTAAACCGGATTAGCTCATGATCACTGGAGCCCAAGTTGTCCCCTACTACCACTTCCTCAACGAGGTCCTCACTACTCACCAAAATCAAATCTAAAATGGCCTCCCCCCTCGTCGGTTCGGCTACCACTTGATGAAGGAAATGATCAGCAAGCACATCTAGGAACATCTGAGCCCTTTTATTGCTACTAGCGTTTGTTCCCCAATCTATATCCGGGAAGTTAAAGTCCCCCATAATTACACAGTTCCTATTAGTATTTACTTCTCTAAACACATTAAATAGTTCTTTATCCATATCCTGGGTTGATCCCGGCGGTCTATAGCACACCCCAAGCACTATCCCTGGGGAGGCTCTAGTAGTCCTTTTACCCAGTGTGAGTATTGCCCAGACGGATTCCGTGTTATCTATTCCATCAACTATTATTTCTTTATAGCTTATCTCACTATTGACATACAATGCCACCCCGCCACCTTTACCTTTGTTCCGGTCTTTCCTAAACAGCGCATACCCCTCCATACCTGTATTCCAGTCGTGACTGCCGTTCCACCATGTTTCAGTTATTCCTACGATATCCGGTTGCAATTCTCTGACCAAGAGCTCCAATTCCTCCATTTTATTACCTAGGCTTCTCGCATTGGTGTATAAGCACCCTAATGTATGTTGTTTAGCCTGTCTCCCATTAGTAACACTATATGTTACAGGCCTCTTTGTGTCCTTCCCCCCTATCCTTCTTATGTCCAATCTCATCTCCTTGGCTATATCTCCTCTTATCTCACTCACCTTTTCAATGTTGGAATCTGGCGTGGAGATTAACTGTACATCTCCCAACCGTCTCCCCAAACTTCCTAGTTTAAAGCTCTTTTGATAAGATGAGCCAGCCTCCCTCCCAGAAGTCTATTTCCTTCCCTACTCAGGTGAAGTCCATCCCGCGAGAACAGCTGTCTGTCCCCGAAAGCCTCCCAGTGGCCATACATCCCAAAGCCCTCCTTATAGCACCACTCCCTTAGCCAACTATTTATCCTCACAATCCTATCAGCCCTTTGCTGCCCTTCCCTAGGAACAGGCACTAAAGATAATCTGAGCCTCTATCTCCTTAAGTGTCTTCCCCAGCCTGGCATAATCTCCCTTGATTCTCTCTAACGAGAACCTAGCCGTGTCATTCATTCCTACATGAAGGATTATCAAGGGGTTCTTACCTGCTCCTTTTAGGATCCTTTTCAACCGCAGGTCCACATCGCGTATCTTTGCGCCCGCTAGACAGCACACCCTTCTGTTCTCCAGGTCTGCCCTGGTCACAGGCCTGTCCAATCTCTTCAGTATAGAGTCTCCACTTACATATACCTGCCGTCGCCTGGCAACAGTGCGATCTAGTAATCTAGTCTCTGATCCCTCTAGTCCTGACCTGTGTCTGTTCCTATCTTCTCTTATGCTCCCCCTTGTGCCTTCCTCTATCCTCTGGGGGCCCAGGTTTTGCACTGTCTCCATCATCACCTCCCCTCTCTCTATTGGACTAGCTGCTCTTCTCTTCTTCCTCACCCTCCCACCTTCCGTCACCACCTGCTGCCCCTCCACCTCGTTATCCAAACACCCAAACGAGATTACCGCAGAAATACTGGAAAAACTTGTTCTATCCAGCAAACTGCTTGTGCAGTCAAAGGGAGAAAGCAGACGCTCAGGCCTGGTCTACACTTAAAGCTTAGGTCAATATAGCTATGTTGGTCAGAGGTGTGAAAAACCCACCCTCTTGACCAGGGGTGCTAGAATAATTTTTAGAGTGGGGGTGCTCAGAGTCATTGAACCAAACTTTAAAAACTGTATAAACACCCCCAGCACCCTTAATTCCAGCACCTATGCTCCTGACCAACATAGCTATGCTAACCTAACCCCCAGTGTAGATGCAGCAAGGTTGACAGAAAAATGCTTCCATCAACCTAGCTATTGTCGCTTGGGGAGCTGGATTTCCTACAGAGATGGAAAAAGCTCTTCTACCACTGTAATCTGCATCTACACTATGGGGAAACAGTGGCATAGCTATGGCACCTAGTTATGCCTCCGAAGAAGTGGGCTGTAGTCCACAAAAGCTTATGCTCTAATAAATTTGTTAGTCTCTAAGGTGCCACAAGTACTCCTGTTCTTTTTGTAGTTATGCCTCTGTAGTTCCCGTAATATAGATATGGTCCTACCTACTGTCATACAGGGAAGTGTTGTTTCTACACTAATGGAAAAACCCTTCTGTAGAGAGGTTAGCCGGGGCTCATCTCTCTCTGGGGCGGCAGGGACCGTCCCCCCCCAACCCCCCTGCCTCACTAAGTTCATGAGGAGGCCTACCAGGGAATTAGTCCGGCCGCAGGAGTCTTCCTTCACGGCCTTTGTGAGGGCAAAAATAAACATAGTTAGTCATAAGCCCAGGCCCTAGGTCAGGGCGGGGCAATGGTGAGTCAGGTGCTCAGGCCCTCAGGCAGCGGCTGAGCAATAACAGTATATACACAATGAGCCCAGGCCCTAGGTCTGAAGGCTTGGGAGAGGGAGAGACTGCCATCCATGAGTTGGGTGGCAGGGGGGGGACGCAGGCCCTCCCACCCACTGCGTCCCAGCCCGGGGCCCTAGCAGCAGCAGAGGGCCCGCTGGTGTCAGTGGGGATCCTGGCCACAACACACTGACACAGGCTCTGGCAGTGGCGCAGCCAGACTAGGCTCGGCTGCCCCCAGGCTACTTCTGAACTCCCCCTTTTGAGGTACCTGGATCAGGGTGGTGTCTTCGGGGGGGTCCAGCACCCTGGGTTCCTTGGGATAGCTGGACCTGGGGCAGGCTCAGCAACTCCTCCGGGTAGCTGGGCTCAGGCAGCCCGGCCAGCCCTTGGGTCTGTTGGCGTCACTAGGCATAGCTACCAGGTAACTCGGGGGGGTGGAAGGCCATAAGTGCCGATGAAACCCCCCTGCTCTGGGTCTAGGTGAGCCACAGTAACTCCATCTTGTGAACTTTAACCAGCCTCCATGCTAACAGCCTAAATGCTGAATCAGAATATGTAACAGTCAGCTTTTTTTAGCAGACAGCTGCAGTTTCGCTCACACTAGCAGAAGCAGTAGTGATAACGAGGGGGAAAGGGGAGGGAAAGGCCTATTACGTAGATAAACATACGGACAAGAACTTTTCTAACATGCAACAATGTAATGTCTGCTGTAACTGCTGTTGGGAAGGGAGGGGTAAGGGGGAACAGAACAAAGGCTTGTACACAAACAGCTTGGAATATAAAATGGGAAACTTGCTTGTTTTTGCTGCGCTTGATTTGAGACATGCTGGTCTCCTAGTGCCTATTCAGAGCTCTTGAGTAAATCTGGTTTGCTTCTCCACCCTGATGTGTCTATTGGTGTGACGCACACCAGGCAACGAACTCTGTTGCCTCCCCTCGGGCCCTCTGGGCCGACAACAGTTTTGGCGCCCAACGTGGGGCTCGAGGCTGAAATTTAGCCTTGCCCGGATCCCTCCTGGTGGCCGACGGATTATGGCGACGACCGACATCCAGCGCGCACCGGTGACTTCATCGGGGGCCTGGGCAGAGACGTGGTGCAATCGACCCTGGAGGGCACAACGGTGCAACGTGCTCGGACAATGGAGAAGCAGTTGTGAGCGACAGTGAGGAACCGGACCCTTGGATAAGGTAGGAACAGTCCAGTCTCCCTAGAGTATGGGGCAAGGACAGAGTACAGCCGGCGGGGCACAGTATACGTCCTTAGAATGCATTCTAGCAAATTGGGATGTGTTTGGGTCAGATTCGATGCTTAGAAGTAAATTAAAAAGGTTCTGTACAGTTGACTGGCCTCAATATCAGCTAGAGTGCCAGGAAAGGTGGCCACCGGAAGGATCAGTTAATTACAACACAATCCTTCAGTTACTTTTGTTTTGTCAGCGAACTGGTAAATGGAATGAACACCTCTATGCGTATACGTTTATGATGTTAAGAAATAGGCTTGATATTTTGCACAAGTGCCATTTGACTCCGACAAACTCAGTAGTACCTGCTGCTAATCCCCAGAATCCTCCCACAGTTGTAATGGCAGAATCGGTATCCCCTTTGGCTCCAACACCCCCACAGGCTCCAGAGAGTACCCCCTCGGTGGGATTGTATCCGTTGATTACTGAGAATGTGGTAGCCAGTCCAGATTGTGCCAGTTTATTCTCATGTTCCTTTTAACCCAGTGCACCTAGCTGCCTTTAAGGCAGAAGCAGGGGAATTCTCCACGAATCCAAGCAAGTTTATTTCAATCTCTGAAGGGTGTCTAGCAAGCCATAAGCCTGACTGGAATGATTGCAATATACTTATGAGAACCTTGTTGTCTGAGGTGGAGCGGAATCAGGTTATAGCTAAGGCTAAGGAGGAGGCACAGAGAAGGCATAATGAGGATAGAGAAGGCAAGCCCCTGCCTGAGGTTGCTGTCCCCATAGCGGACCCCCAGTGGAATCCGAATGAGGAGGGGGATTTGAGGATGCTTAATTCCTATAAGGAACTGCTTATGTATGGCCTCCGGCACTCAGCTGTCTGACATAACAATTGGGCAAAGTCTTATGAGCTAATCCAGGAATCAAAAGAGAGTCCGGTGGCTTTCCTACAGCGCATTCGGGACACCATCCGGTAGAGTACTTGCGCAGACCCAGACGATCAGGCAACTGAGGCAATTATAAAGGGTATCTTTACCAGCCGTGCGGCCCCTGATATTAAAAGAAAACTGCAGAAAAAGGAGGATTTAATGGGAATGTCTATGGCTCAGATTTTGGAGACTGCAAATAGGGCTTACACCCTCTTAGAGGGGGAGAGAAGGAAAAAAGGCAAGTGAAAATGATGGTAGCAGCGGTGCAGGCCGGCGGCAGAGGAAGGTCACAGAAAGGTGAAAGGGGCCGGGGAATGAGAGGTCGTGGACATGGGCGCCCCGGTTCCCAGGAAAGACGCCTGGGTCACAACCAGTGTGCCATATGCCGAAAGGAGGGACATTAGAAAAATGAGTGCCCTGGAAGGGAAGGTACCCCTATGATGGCAGTGGAGGATCAAGACTAGGGGTGTCAGGGGAGACGGACCATCCTGCCCCCGGAACCCCAAGTAAAAATGAGGGTGGGAAATTCAGAAATAGACTTTTTAGTAGACTCTGGAGCAGCACGGACCGCTGTAAATCAACCCCTTCAGCTGCCAGTGGCAGACTCCCTCACAGTGGTGGGTGCCACAGGGAAAGGAACTAAGTGTCCAGTGTATGCCCCAGCGGAATGTTCTTTGGGAAACAAAACTGTATCTCACAAGTTGGTTTACCTCCCCGATTGTCCAACACCCCTACTAGGACGGGACCTGCTTTGTCGCTTAGGTGCCACCGTGCATTTCACTCAAGATGATATAACTCTTACCTTACCCCCTAAGAATGCTTGGATAATGACCCTTGCAGTTGAACCCTCAGCCATGCAATCCCCAGAGTGGAACCAGTGGGAGGACCAGGTGTATCCCCTTGTCTGGTACAGGATCTCAGGGCAGTCAATGAGCGGGTTAAGACTCTGCATCCCCTTGTTCCAAATCCGTATACACTGTTGGCCTCTAGAGGGGGGCAGTATACCCATTTCTCGGTCCTAGATTTAAAAGACACTTTTTTCACGATTCCAGTTGACACCCAATCTCAGGAGATATTCTCCTTCGAGTGGGAGGACAACAGAAGGGTTAAAAAGCAGCTTTGCTGGACAGTATTGGCCCAGGGATTTAAAATTCCCCCACTGTCGACCACAAGCCAGTGGAGTAGTGGAACGCACAAATCAGACACTCAAGCGACACCTCTCAAAGGTCTGTCAGGAGGTCTCTCTTAAGTGGCCTGATGCTTTGCCCCTTGTGTTACTCCGCATTCGTGCTCTCCCCAAGGGCAGGTTAGGGCTTAGTCCCTTCGAAATTATGTTTGGAAGGGCATGGCCTCTGAACGGTACACCGGTTCTGGCAGGAGAGTGGGAAATGGGGTGTGGTTTCTTGTCTCAGTACATGTGCTCTCTGTCTGCTGTTCTTTCTTCTCTTCACAGATACACCAAAGATTCACAGCCTCTTCTGCTGGATGCCCCTGTCCACTCCTTGCAGCCAGGTGACTCCGTTCTCGTTTGGACCTGGAAGGACGAGCCTCTCCAAGAGAAGTGGAAGGGACCCCACACCATCCTGCTGGTCTCCCACACAGCAGCAAAGATCGAAGGACACAAGAACTGGATTCATCACTCTCGACTGAAAGCAGTACCCACTCCTGAACAGTGGACTGTCCAGCCTGCAGAAAAGACTGCCAGCGATGATTTGGGACTTAAGCTGTTATTCAAAAGACAGTAAGGGTAGCTGGGAATGCCTGGTGATCTCTCTGAACAGCCACAGTGCACTCCCCGCGAAAACCCTGAGCATTGGTTCTATCTATTCACAGAAGGCTGACCTAGCCTATGGTCCTGGTCCTTTTATTTTTTGATTTGTTTGGTGTCAATAATTCTTATCTTCTGGGCATTTGGGTTGTTGTAATTACAATATGGGTTCAGGTTTAGGGTCTTTCACAACATTCCTTTTTGTCACAGAAGCAATCCTTCTGTTACCTACTGTTTTACCCACATCGCATGCAGGATGGGGAGCCATCCCTGCAGATATGGCTACCAATACCTATGAGGCCCTGAAAATTGCCTTTGCCCATGAGTTCAATCTCTCCCACTGTTGGATATGTGCCCAGACTCCCCACCATTCGGCTGGATTGCCCTGGAGAAAAGTTCCCCAAAATTGGTCAGACTTTTGTCAAAGGTGGATGGTTACCAGCAGCAGCACCTCTTGACAATTTATGTTTGCGATCTAACTGTACTGCGGAAGCGCCTTATGGCCTACACAATGGCTCTTGGAATTCCCACTATAGTAGCACTCTTAAGTCCCAGCCTGTTCGTTTATGCTCTCCACCCACTGGTCTCATATGTTTTCAGCAAGCCAGTACAAGTAATCATACCTGGTTTGCCGGCATTAGTACATGTAGATTTTATATTGGTCCTGGTATAAGTCTCACTGTTCCTGTACTAAATGCCACCAGTTGGCAAACCGGCACTGCATTCTTTGCCCTTTCCCCACAAGCCACCCTACGGGACCTACAAGGTAACAATGGAAAGGCTAGTTATGGTGAAGCATTCTGGGTCTGTGGTAATAGTGCCTAGAAATGGCTTCCTCATGGTTGGCATGGTAGCTGCTATAAAGGCTATCTCGCTCCTTCCCTCCGTGTTCTGACCCAGGCTCCCTCAGGTCGCCCTAGGTACTATTGGTCCTTGAGAGCTACCATTGAACCCATCGGAGAAGGAGACAGGTTTGGGATGATATTCCTCCCTACTTATGGGGTGGGACGGCTAACCCAACTCTACAGGAGACTTTCTAAATTTATCACCCAGTTTGCCAATGATACCCTGTCCATAGAAAAAGGCATAAGCTCCAAGCTGTACCAGCTTCGATTGCTGGCTCTGCAAAACCGCCAGGCCCTAGATTATGTGTTAGCCTCACGGGACGGGGTCTGTGACCCTATTGGAGAAGAATGTTATACCTATGTCCCAGAGTTTTCACAGGATATTAACAAGCACATCTTGTCAGCCGAACAGACCTTGAACCAGTGGAAGGCCCAGGAAGGAGAACCCACTATTTTTGATTCCCTTTGGGGTTGGTTACCTGGTCTAGGGGGACTAGGGGGAGGCATTGTTCGCCTCTTGCTCACAGGTGTTGTAATATGTTTTGTTCTTTTTCTTTTGCTCGCTTGCTGTAAGGTGCTCAGACATAAGATTTGTACCTCCCATTCCCCAGAAGTTCCTTTATACCCTCTCATTGATGATCCCAATTGCACGGAGCTTAATCGCATTTTGTCTTTCGAGTACGAGAAAACTCTGCCAAAGGTTTGTTGAGTGTTTTCAAAGGAGGGAATTGTTGGCGTCACTAGGCATAGCTACCAGGTAACTCGGGGGGTGGAAGGCCATAAGTGCCGATGAAACCCCCCTGCTCTGGGTCTAAGTGAGCCACAGTAACTCCGTCTTGTGAACTTTAACCAGCCTCCATGCTAACAGCCTAAATGCTGAAGCAGAATATGTAACGGTCAGCTTTTTTTAGCAGACAGCTGCAGTTTCGCTCACACTAGCAGAAGCAGTAGTGATAACGAGGGGGAAGGGGTAGGGAGAGGCCTATTACGTAGAGCTTGCAAGGCCAAAGATAAACATGCGGACGAGAACTTTTCTAACACGCCACAATGTAATGCCTGCTGTAACTGCTGTTGGGAAGGGGAACAGAACAAAGGCTTGTACACAAACAGCTTGGAATATAAAATGGGAAACTTGCTTGTATTTGCTGCGCTTGATTTGAGACATGCTGGTCTCCTAGTGCCTATTCAGAGCTCTTGACTAAATCTGGTTTGCTTCTCCACCCTAGTGTGTCTATTGGTGCGATGCACACCAGGCAACGAACCCTGTTGCCCTCCTTCGGGCCCTCTGGGCCGGCAACAGGTCTGCCGCAGGTCACTGGGGTTTCCCAACCAGGAGGTGGGCTGGAGGTGTCTGGCCTCCCTGGCAGCTGCCCTCCCAGTGAGCTCTGGGGTTGGGCCTTTATGTGCCCACGCCTGACCCTCTGGGGGGCAGGCTCAGGGCTTCCTGATTCCGCCCCCTCTGGTGTCCAGAGGGGCTCGTCTCTCTCTGGGCAGCGGGGACCCCCACCGCCTCACTACAACTTCCTACATTGTAGACTGCATCTACACTACAGCAATGCAGCTAGGCCGGCATCGTCCCCATAGCGTAGGCATACCTTCACCTCAGTGAGTTTTAATTAATCTGGCAACAACAGCTTTATATTATGCTATAATCACAACATTAAGTATAAATCCACCTCATCTGCTATTTCCATCAGTCACCTCAACTCTCTCCCAGACACACATTTTCAAAATTTCAAAACAAGTATATGTCCCCATTTCCTACTCTTGAGACTTTAATCAGGTCAACAAGGTGAATCTGCTTTATGATCTTTATTTTAACTTGCTTTGGTGCCCCAGATTTAGAGAGTGAGGTCACTTCTGGTGCTATTTGGCTGTCCAGGTGGATGTTAAAGAGCCTGATTCACTTTTTCAAGAAGCTTAGAAGAAAATCAGATTGTCCTTTCCAAAAATCAATTAGGTAAATAAGATTGCTTTTATTTTATCAACTGCAGAGAGGAGCAGACATGATGTGCTCTGGGGATAAATCACTATGGACACATAAAGCTGCCTGTTGCCAAAATTTGTTTAAATTTGAACTGATTAGATTGCCAGATTTTGTGGCGGAGTCATGTTGAATGATGGCTTAAAGAGAACTGTCCACATCCAACGTCACTAAAGTACTTTTAGTAATATATTAACCTTATGCATTGATGCCAACTCTTGTGATTTTTATCTTGAGACTCATGACAGGTGTTCTTCTTGACCCCAGAGCCTGGAGGTAAGTGATTATATAAGAAAAAATTATGGCTGAGATTTTTAAAAAAGCTACTAGCCTTCCTGGTTATGAAGAAATCTTGAAAACATGACCGGAGTGTACCCTGACGTTTCAAAATCCAGAAGGCAAATTAAAGTAATCCCCATCACCACCAGATAAAGAAACAAATCTTAAGTTGGTCAAAGAAAACCTAGTTTGATAGCATCCTGTTTGGCAAGAAATCACTTATCACTGGTTGTGGTTATGTCATTTCTGTATTGTTTTATCTTTATGTCCCCCACTTTTCTATTGTTAATCTGTCTGGTTCTCTAATTGTTTCTGTCTGCTGTATAATTAATTTTGCTAGATGTAAGTTAATTAGGGTAGTGAAATATAATTGGTTAGAGAATTATGTTACAATATGTTAGGACTGGTTAATTAAATGTCAGTAAAATAATTGGTTATGGTATAGCTAAGTATATTACTATATAAACTGAGGTCAAACAGGAAGTGGAAGGGAAATTGGAATCATGCTTGCTAAGGTGTGTGTGGGGAAACGGAAATAGGGAACAGGGACACAGGCAAGGCTCTGCAGCATCAGAGCTAGGAAGCGGGACACGGGGTAAACGCTCTGCAGTGTCAGAGCTGGGAATGGAACACTGGGGAACAGACTCTATCAGCGTATAGAGATAAGCCCGACTGGTGTAAAGGGCTTTGAAATATGCTTGCTTAAAAACTAACCCCAATAAACATTGCATTGTTTGCACTTCAGACTTCTGGTCTTTTGCTGCTTGCTGTTTGAATGACAAGAACCAGGGGAGAGGGTGAAGGGAAAGCCCTCTAACACCATGTTTTGGGGGCCCGATTCATGATTTTTGAATGCTTAGGTTTGGTAATATTGCTTGTTTGTCCTGCATTCCCCAAAAACCTAAAGCTCCCATTGAAGTTAAGTAGGAGTTCTGGATGAGCCAAGAATAAAGGATTAGGCCCTTAATCCTCACAACATCCTGTACGAGTTGTTACCCCAAGCAGAGAGGATAAGTGATTTGCTCAAGGCCAAACAAAACAGT
This sequence comes from Malaclemys terrapin pileata, assembly GCF_027887155.1. Taxonomy (NCBI): domain Eukaryota; kingdom Metazoa; phylum Chordata; order Testudines; family Emydidae; genus Malaclemys; species Malaclemys terrapin. Next base: position 176,990,099 of record NC_071507.1, on the reverse strand, counting down.
GGCATAAAGAGGATGAAAGGTCAGCTCCCAATTGACTAGACCAGTAGATCTCTAACTCTGATCCATGGACCACTGCAAGTCTGTGGAAAAGGGGGCTGCTGACATGGTGCTGGCCACCCTACTAGTTTCTTGTTGCTAAATCATGTTAAAAACAGCTAGAATACATCAAGCATTTTCTTAATATTACTTTTTCCATTTAAAACAATTTTTATAATTGCCACATTGCTCTTACGCAGTTGGTACTGGGAGGGGAGATAGTGCAATTGTAAATGGAAGGGAAATTATCTACAATACCATCTCTATTAGGATGTGCTCCACACTATGAAAAAATTGAGAACTGCTAAAGCAGGCCTTGCTGCTTTTCAACTGAGTTTTTTGATAGAATTATTTTAATTGTGCCCCAAATCATCCTTTGATTGCAAAGTCACCAAATAGTCTTGGACATATTCATCAATTTCAATAAATACCAGGCAGTGAATGTTGTGGGGGGAGTTTGGTTTTTTGTTTTGGGTTTGTTTGTTTTTTTTTGGTGGATTTTAATACAATTCCATTTCCTGTGCAGGGTTTAATCTGCAGGTGCATATTAGGGGCATTTTCAATTTCTGATTGTGAATCTCTGTAGGATTCTGAACAATGGGGGATTCTGGACAGGACATTGCTTTGAGATGGAATTGGATTGCCACAAGTGCCACTACCAGCTGCTGGGCCTTAAGCTCCCGTGGACTCTTAACTAGCTTTTTTTTTAATCATAGTTTTCTCAATGGAAGAATAAAATTGGATGCAGTGTTGTGGGAGGTATGGCACAATTCATCATTTAATTGCAGAGATGCAATGGATTTAAATATATCTTTAAAAATTCTACACACATGTGGGTGCACAATCCTGCAGCCCTTACTCACTATTGTTTTAAATTAAAGGTTTTTATCCTGATGAGAGGTTAGTTATGTGATTAGGACTATAGGATCAGACCCATACTTTTTGGTAGTTTCATGAACTCTGGATTTAAGTGCAGGAGGAGGGCATAACAGGCACTTCAGAGTGGCAATGTTCATTCATGTCACTGGTTTACTCAGGTTGACATTCAGCTCTGTTAAAATGCTCTTTTGAGAAGAAGTCCCTCAGGAGGGATCCAGTTCTAGAAGTGCTATTGACCTCAGTGGCAGTTAAAAGCCCTCATCATAAGCCAAAACACTCCTTGAAACTTTTCAGGATTACACCACTATATAGCACGAAACAGCAATCGGACGAGGGGTGGGGGCATCTCTCTTCAAATTGGCTTTCTTTGAGAGTACAGAACCTGCAAGGCCTATGGCAACAGGACCATTATTGCTCCAAATAAATAAGGGGATATTGGTTTTCTATCAGATAGTAAATTTCAGGGCCCCACAGGTATTATAAAAAACATCATCCGCAGAGTAACCCTATTGGTTTCAGACGAGTTACATCTGGGAAGAGTTTTGCCTTGCCTAACCATGGTTCACATACTGTTACTGTCTCAGTGCTGCATTAAACACTGGCTGAACTATAATTTTCCTCACTACATTCTGTATTCAAATTGGCTTCAGATCAGATAAGTTCCTTGTTTTCTCCTTTTTACCATTCCTTTAGATCGCTTATTATTATGTAGCTGCTGGCTTGAAGCACTTGGAATTTAAAGGGATGTTTTCATAATTTAGGACTAAAATATCTGTAATCATTTGAAATATTGCAGGCTATTGATGGATTTATTTTAATGTGTGCAGCACAAGTAGTGCCATTAACTAGCACTGAAAGCTTTCTTTATTGTTCCTTTAAATAGAACTGTTTAATTCTGAATTCCATGGTAGATACAGAAATGGAAAGAGTGACTGAAATTGGACAATAAACCAAAAGATGGACATGGTTAATGTTACTGCTGGGATGCATTTAAAGCCAAAGCTCATGGGAAAGCTGAGTGGTTGCACAAATACATTCTTCAAGTCATCAATTAATTATCATTGGAAACCCTTTTTACCAAACTCTTTATATTGATGAATGCATAAAAATTCTTAAGCTGGCAGTGATGGTGATGCACTGGCAGGCTTTTCCCTTATCAAGGATTCAACTTCTGTATGGGAGAGCAGACTTATCCAAACTTCTTAAAATAGAATTCTTGAAAGCATTAAATTTGGTGCCCCTTTGTTAACATAATTTTCTGTGGTGGAAAATACTTATAGAAATGTAGAGAAAACACATTTCAAAGAAAATCTGGAGATTTTATTCATTTTATTTCATTAAGAGTTCCTGAAATAAAACAAAAGCTAAAGTGCCCGAGGAAACAAATAACTATTTTTGGTGAGATTCCTACATACACATTGCACAGAAAAATAATTGACAATTCTAATTGTTCTTGTAATCACAAAGGCCCCAAAATTATGAATTGTTACTATTTAAGAATTGTCCCTGCATCAAGGCCTTCTAGAACAGATATAGGACAGAGAGCGGAGAGAATAAAAATCTCAAAATCTAGCAGCAAGGTTTCGTCAGACTTTCCAAATAGTCTGAGGAAACTCATAGTTTCTGAAGCCTTTCACAAGAGTGCAGCTGAAGAAACTTCCCTTTTTCTCTGAATGTGAATGAATTGAAATGTAGGTTTCAAATATTAAGATACCATATTATGTTGCCAGATACAGTAGTGGGAAAAATAGGAACCACATTGTATCAACCACTGTGATTAAATAGTAATATGTATAAAAGGGAAGTCAATTAGAAGTTATACAGCATTGGGCAAAATATTGTAAACCGTAATGACAGATTTTACCTACTGGGCAATCCTTAAGGAAAGAAAGGGGTTGCATTCATACTGATTCTTTTTAGTTTAGTGATAAAGTGAAGAAACAAGGCTAATGTTTGCAATCAAGTATGCTTATGTTATCAACTTAGTGAAATACATCTGTGCTGAAAGAGGCAATAAATAAAACCAAATAGTATTTGAAATCCTGATATAGGCTCATTAGATGGAGATGGTAAAACTGTTAATGATGCAGAAAAGACATGTTCAATAAATATTTCTGTATTTGGAAAGAAGGAGGCTGATGTGCTTGCATCACATGAGGCTTATGAAGATGAATTTGGTACCAGATCTGCAGATGTAGACTGCGCTGGAATTATCATCGGTGTGCATCTATGTGGGCAGGAGGCTGATGAAAATCCAAGGCCCTGTCTATAAGGCAGCACAGATGATAGTGACATCGAAAAGTCAGTCACCAGTGCAGGGGGCTCCAAAGGCACCGAAGATGAGGCCACCACAGACGAATGCTCTTGAATGAGTGGCAAGTCAGGAACAGACTGGCACAGCAAGTCCATTGCTGCCGGATACATCCTCAGTGCACAAACTGTCGGTGCCGACATCACTATTGTTGATACCAGATTCAATTGTCACTCTAGGGGCGGTACCAGCATTGATACTATGGAGTCTAATTGATCAGGCCTCAGTACCAGCAATATGGTTGTAACATGTTTGGTCACAGAGATCCCCTTGGGACAGTCACCTGACTTGTTGAAGTTACCTCTGAGCTTTTCCCTGCCAGCTTGGGACTCCAGAACCCTGCCTTGTTGATCCAGACACGCTAGTCTGCTGCAACACAGACCCAGATCTGGTCCACGCCCCCAAAGCTGCAGACTTAACTGAAAACAGTTTAGCAGGTTAGCTGCCTCCAGCACCCAGACACCCAGTTCCCAATGGGATCCAACTCCCAAATAAATCCGTTTTACTCTGTATAAAGCTTATACAGGGTAAACTCATAAATTGTCCACCCTCTATAACACTGATAGAGAGATATGCACAGCTGTTTGCTCCCTGAGGTATTAATCACTTACTCTGGGTTTTCTAATAAACAAAAGTGATTTTATTAAGTAGGATTTAAGTGGTTTCAAGTAATCCGAGACAGAACAAAGTAAGTTACCGAGCAAAATAAAGCAAAAACATGCAAGTCTAAGCCTAGTACATGAAGAAACTGATTACAGGTACTATCTCACCTTCAGAGATGTTCCAATAAGCTTCTTTCACAGACTAGACTTCTTCCTAGTCTGAGCCCAATCCTTTCCCCTGGTACAGTCCTTGTTAGTTCCAGCAGACATCTTACATGTTAACTAAGGGTTTTCTCATGACTGGCCCCCTTTGTTCTGCTCCACCCCTTTTTATAGCTTTGGCACAAGGCGGGAATCTTTTGTCTCTCTGGGTCCCCACCCCTTCCTGTAAATGGAATAGTACCAGATTTAAGATGGATTTCAGCATCAGATGACATGATCACATGTCCCTGTGAGGCCTCATTCTTCATTACCCACGGGCTGGCCCACCCGTACACAGGAAGGCTTGCAGGTAAATCCACCCATTCACAACCAATTGTCCTAGTCAATGGGGGCCATCAAGATTCTAAGCTACCATTAATGGCCCACACTTTGCATAATTACAATAGGACCTCAGTTATACTTCATATTTCTAGCTTCAGATACAAGAATGATACATTCATACAAATAGGATGAACACACTCAGTAGATTATAAGATTTGTAATGATACCTTTTAAGAGACCTTTTGAATAAAGCATATTTCAGTTACATCATATTCACATTCATAAGCAAATTTTCATAAAGCATATGGAGTGCAATGTCACAATGGTTGACAGCCTGGCTCTATCCTGTGTACTGAAAGAATCATGGTGCCAGTTCACACACCTCCTAGATGGGGAGGAGGAATCTGTTCAGACTCTAGAGAAGCCCTCGTCTGTCTTATGGGTTCTTTTCCCCAAGGGACCGGAAGAAGGGGAATAATCCCTCTTTCTCTTGGGTGATCAATCTGAGTCCAGATGTGGAGCTGCAGGCCACATCACTCAGGCACTCTTTGTGGGGGTGTGGGGATCAACGGCAATCCCTGGTGGTGATGAAGTGGACCTCATGGCCTGCTCCACAAAGTGCTGCTTCAAATGCAAGTCCCATCCACCTCCATTCTGTTCTTAAAAGACTTGCAAATAGAGCACTTAACCTTCCTGAAGGCACAATAAACATTGAGTTTGGAGGTTACTAGTAGATATAGCAACCCGGATGGACAATGTCTGAAATCCAGAAAAGTCATTACCCCTGGCTAAACTCTAATAACTACACTACACTAAACTAACCCTTAAGGTATTTTATTTATAGAATAAACCTCAGAAATGCTGTGATAATGAACATGAGGTTAAGACCACACTGAACGCTCCCCCTCAAGCCACAAGTGGTGGGAAGGAAGTGCAGGAGGGGTAAGGGTTGGTGCAGTGCTGCCCTTATATAGCTATGAGAGGGGCTATAAGGGCCAGAGGCTGTGAGACTGCGGGTACTACTAAGCAAAGTTCTCTGGCTTAGGTGTGCTGGGTATTCATACACCCGAGTGGCATACATCTCTGCCACCACTCGAAGAACTATATTTTTCAGATCTAATAAATTGGACCCTTGGAAGGGGAATATTATTTTAAGTATTTTTGGCTGTGAACAAGTTACTTGTGAGAAGCAAGAGGGACTGATGGTGGTGTGCCTGCAAAGCCATGAGGGTTTGTGCGCTGGGATGGCAACCCTGTCACATATATTTTTAAAATAGTTTCTTGGAATACTAATCTATTATGTAACCTGTAACTGCTCTGATGGATATGTAGAACATCTCACAAAGAAATGCAGCACCACTTTATACAATATATTTTGAGGTTGAATTTGAAACTGATATTTTCTTTGTTTTAAAATAGTTTGGCTCTAAATCAAACGGATCCACTAAAGATGATAACCCATACATTTACCAGCACAAAAACGATATACATCTGATTTGTTGCTATTCTATCTCTCTAAACTGAATGGTGATGTCACAATGAAGTTATACAGCAGTGCCTCTTGGTGGCAAAAATAAATTCTGCAGCTATTTAATTAAAAAGAAGAACAGGAGTACTTGTGGCACCTTAGAGACTAACAAATTTATTAGAGCATAAGCTTTCGTGGACTACAGCCCACTTCTTCGGATGCATCCGAAGAAGTGGGCTGTAGTCCACGAAAGCTTATGCTCTAATAAATTTGTTAGTCTCTAAGGTGCCACAAGTACTCCTGTTCTTCTTTTTGCGGATACAGACTAACACGGCTGTTACTCTGAAGCTATTTAATTATTACTTGTACAATTGGTTGCCTATTTAAGAGTCAAGTTAAATATTTTCTTTTTCTTTTTCTCCTCTGATTTTAAAATTAGCCCCACAACATATATACAGTGCTATCTATATGTAACTATATGTACATTGCACTATTTCTTGTACATTTAACTGTTTATCTAATGCTAGCTCTTTCTAGTTTCTTTCCCCCATTTTGGTGAGAAGCTCCATATTTGGTTTATGGAGATCTCTTTAAGTGTTTCCTGTGTGATCCCCTCTGCCTACTCAGGAGACTTGAACCAGTGGTCTCCCATATTCCACATGAGTACCCTATCCACTGGGCTAAATATTAGAAGGGAGACCCTTCTCCTGCCAGCTGTTTTGTGTGAAGTCAGATGGTCTCTGAGCATGCCTATCACATTGGGCCCCACACCTGAGTTAGGCAAAGGAATGCCCATTTTCCCTCAGTTTGTGGATCCTTCTGGAGCTTAGACAGGAGATGGGTGTCTGGATGCCTAGAATGAGGCAGCAGCACACGGGGCCAGAGGCAGAAACATAAGCACTTAGGAGCTTTTACGGCAAAAACATAGGCGCTGAGTGGGTTTAGGTGCCTACAGGGTTAGGTGGCAGGGTTAGGTGTGGGTTTTGTGGATTACAGTGGCACAAAAAAACCCAGAACTTAGGTGCCTAAATATGGGGGTTGGGAATCTAAGTACATTTGTAGATCTCAGCTTTGGCTATCTCTAAGGCCCTACCAAATTTATGGCCCATTCTGGTCAATTTCATGATCATAGAATTTTTAAAATAGTAAATTTTATGATTTTAGCTATTTAAATCTGAAATTTCACAGTGTTGTAATTGTAGGGGTTCTGACTCAAAAAGGAGTTGTAGGAGGGGGGATCGCCAGGTTATTTTAGGGGGGGGGGTTGTGGTACTGCTACCCTTACTTCTGCACTGCTACTGGTGGTGGCACTGCCTTGGGTGCTGGCTGGGAGCCCGGCTCTGAAGGCAGAGCTGCCACCAGCAGCAGCATAGAAGGATGGCATGATATGGTATTGCCACCCTTACTTCTGCGCTGCTGCTGGCAGGGCGCTGCCTTCAGAGCTGGGTACCCAGCCAACAGCTGCCACTCTCTGGCCGCCCAGCTCTGAAGGCAGCACAGAAGTAAGGGTGGCAATACCCGTGACACCCCCCCCCCCAAATAACCTTGTGACCTCCGTGCAACTCCCTTTTGGGTCAGGACTTCCAATTTGAGAAATGCTGGTCTCCCCCGTGAAACCTGTATAGTATAGGATAAAAGTACACAAAAGACCAGATTTCATGGTCCGTGATACATTTTTCATGGCCATGAATTTGGTAGGGCCTGCCCTAGCTAGCTCTCTGAGGCAAAGGGCACGCCTAGCAAAGGATTGCTCCCTACCCTCATGTAGCCACCCAGGAGGTGTGGAAAAAGAGAAGAAACTAAGACCCAACCAGCTCATTGATTCTCTAGATTGCAGCAGGTGGGGGAATGCTCTAACTTGCATCGACTGGCAACAGTTCCTAAGACACCATACAACAAATGGGGATAGCTCAAGCACAGTGCACTACAGCCACTTGCCCTCCCCACCCTGACATATCCCATATGGTGAATGCTGTTTGGAGGGAGGTATAAGGAGCTGGATATAGTGGCTCTACACACTGGAGACTTCCTCACAGCTGAGGACTTGTAGGTAGCTTCTACTCCAGGGGTTCTCAACCTTTTTCTTTCTGAGCCCCCCCACCCCCGCAACATGCTATAAAAACTCCATGGCCCACCTGTGCCACAACAACTGCTTTTCTGCATATCAGAGCCAGGGCCAGCATTAGCGGGTACCAAGCAGGGCAATTGCCCGGACCCCACACCACAGAGGGCCCAATGAATCTAAATTGCTCAGGCTTCGACTTGAGTCTCATGTGGGCCCTGAAAGCTGCTCACATTCTCCCGAGGACCGAGGCCCCCGGCTGAGAACAGCTGTTCTTCTCTATAAAAGCTGTCTGCTTCGGTGGTGCAAAGAAAGTGGACCTGGGCAGAGAATTCACCCCAAAGTACTGACTGTTGTCCCTTGACTTTTTTTAAATAATATTTGGCTGCCGGGGTGGAAAGGTTGGTCACCACTAAGCTACAATATACAACAAAGTCATATTATTATATCCCTTTACTGGATGGTGCAAGCTTTTTTGTTTTGTTTTTTTGTTTTTGTTTTTTAAGACTCCAGAGGCGATCCCAGCAATTACAAGCCAATAAGTCAAACTTCAGTACTAGGCATATTGTTGAAACTATAGTAAAGAACAGAATTATCAGACACATAGATGAACACAATTTGTTAGGGAAGAGTTAACATGTTTTTTGTAAAGGGAAGTCATGCTTCACCAATCTACTAGAATTCTTTGAGGGGGTCAGTTATAGCATGTGGCAAGGGTGATTCAGTAGATATAGTTGTACTTAGATTTTCAGAAAGCCTTTGACAAGGTCCCTCACCAAAAACTCTTAAGCAAAGTAAGCAGTCATGGAATAAGAGGGAAGGTCCTCTAATGGATCAAAGCTGGTTAAAAAATAGGAAACAAAGGATAGGAATAAATTATCAGTTTTCAGAATGGAGAGGGGTAAATAGTGGTGTCCCCCAGGGGTCTGTACTAGGACCAGTACTGTTCAACATATTCATAAATGATCTGGAAAAAGGGGTTAAAGAGCGCAGTGGCAAAATTTGCAGATGATGAAAAACTACTCAAGATAGTTAAGTCCAAAGCTGACTGTGAAGAGTTACAAAGGGATCTCTCAAAACTGGGTGACTGGGCAACAAAATGGCAGATGAAATTCAATGTTGATAAATGCAAAATAATGTATATCGGAAAACATAATCCTAACTATACGCATAAAATGATGGGGTCTAAATTAGCTGTTACCACTCAAGAAAGAGAACTTTGAGTCATTGTGGATAGTTCTCTGAAAACATCCACTCAATGTGAAGTGGCAGTCAAAAAAGCTAACAGAATGTTGAGAAAATATCATAGTGCCTCTGTGTAAATCCATGGTATACCCACATTTTGAATACTGTGTGCAGATGTGGTTGCCCCATCTCAAAAAATATATATTGGAATTAGAAAAGGTACAGAAAAGGACAACAAAAATGATCAGGGGTATGTAACAGTTCCATATGAGGAGAGATTAATAAGACTGGGACTTTTCAGCTAGGAAAAGAGATGACTAAGGGGGGATATGATAGAGGTCTATAAAATCATGACTTGTGTGGAGAAAGTAAATAAGGAAGTGTTATTTACTCCTTCTCATAACACAAGAACTAGGGGTCACCAAATGAAATTAATAGGCACCTGGTTTAAAACAAACAAACAAAAGGAAATATTTCTTCACACAATGCACAGTCAACCTGTGGAACTTTTTGCCAGGGGATATTGTGAAGGCCAAGACTATAACAGGGTTCAAAAAAGAACTAGATAAGTTCATGGAAGATAGGTCCATCAATCAGTGGTCCCTCTAATTTTTCACTCACATATGCGAAATGAATTTTGTTATGTGCACCAATATGGAGGTGATGTGTGACACATAACAAAATTCATGTGGTGGGGTGGGGCCAAAGGGTTCGAGTGTGGGAAGGGGCTCAGGGCTGGGGCAGAGTGTTGGAGTGCAGGGGTGTGGGGGCTCCGGCTGGGGTGCAGGCTCTGGGGTGGAGCTGGGGATGAGGGGCTCAGGGCTGGGGCAAAGCAGCTGTGAAGCACCTGGAATTGGCCACTGTCAGAAGACAGGATATTGGGCTAGATGGACCATTGGTCTGACCCAGTATGACTGTTCTTATGTTATGTTAGTTAACTGCCCAATCTCACAGAGAAGATCAGCTGCAGAACCAGAAACTCATGACTCCCGATTCTCAGTGCTGATTTATATTCACAAGATTGAGGGGTGCCAGGCTCAGAGTGCTGTTTTTGTTGTTAGCGACAAAAGGGAAAACAGAATGTTTGAAGTAAAATGTTTCAGGTATTCCATATGTGGATTCATTTCACACTACCCTCCTAGAATGTTCTGGATCTTGGTAGAATCTTCCGGACTTTCTGAGAACTACATTTTCCTTGAACTTCTTAGAATGTTGTCAGCCATGGCCTCGTGGGTATATGTGGGGCAGGACGTCACCAGTCAGTGAGATATAAGAACAAAGTGAAGTGAAGTGAGAGCCCAACTGCAATATTGTGAACCTTGTTTTGTTATGTAATTATGAGTGTACTTGTGTTTTAAGACTGGAAGAGTGTAAGTAGCAACTTATAAAGGATGTATTTAATGAGATGCCAGAGATATCTATCAACCCCCTATCTACCCAACAATATCAAAGAAATACTGTTACTTCTTTTGCCATGCTTAACACATAATGTTTGATGACTTTCTAAGTCTGCAGAACATAGATTTTTGCTCTCCCTAATATGGTCTGTCTTCTCCAGTAGAAAATAAAAGATGCCCCCAAAGAAGCCTTCAGGAGCTCAATTGCAATCTAGTTTGCACCAACAGGCACATTTCATGGGAAAATATCTGAAACAGAATAACGGAGCCCGGGCTTTAGGCAGTAGCGATTGTCCCAGTGCAAAAGAAATTGAGGAACAAAGTGTAAACGATGGAAGTCTTATTACTAAGGAATTAGCAGATTTACCTGAAGCTAAGGAATGGAAATGTGAGTAAAGTGATGGAGAATCGTCCAGTTTTCCTGGTGGCAGAAAGGAGAGTGATGATAAAGAAGAATGTGGCTCACATGAAAAGGAGAGTAATGACAAAGAAAAATCTGTTTTACAAGAAAAGGAGAGAAACAATAAAGAAGAATCAGCCTCACATGATGACAGAAACAGCAATGAGAAAACTGCACACTACAAATTGATATATCTGATCCTGCTTTATGGCAATCCTCATCTCTGCTGATATCGATCATACAATTTTGAATGGGCCAGGCAAAATTGAGGATATGACGTTTCCAGTAAATGAGCAGAACTGACACTTTTCAAAGTCACACTGCAAAAGAGTGCTCAAAAATTGTGAGAAATTGAAATTGATGTTGGCTACTTTACTTGAAATCAACTGACAAAGTGTTCTGGTTTTGTTGCAAAATATTTGACAAAAATGTGACATCATTGCTTGTGTTTTCTGGATACAATTACTGGCATAATTTAGCTGATGCTCTGAAGCAACATGAAAATTCACCTGACCAATTTATGGCCTACTCCAAATGGATGGCGATCAAGTCCAAGCTAAAGCTAAATAAATGCATAGACGCAGAAAACCAGCGCATTATTAATGTAGAAACCCTGCATTGGCGGAACGTGCTTAAGCCTCTGATCTTAATTACCCTCTTCTTTGCAAAGAATAATTTGGGTTTCCAGGGCTCATCAGATAAGTTGTTCACTGAACATAATGGTAATTTTCTTGGCTTGGTAGAACTCCTTGGGAAATACGATGATGTCATGTGTGAGCACCTACATCAAGTAGTTCGTAAAGAAGCTATGGACCATTACTGCTGCAAAACAATTCAAAATGAATTGATTGACCTTATGACAAGGAAGGTGCGTGATAACATATAGATGCAGCTTGGCAAAGCCAAGTACTACACTGTAATAATGGACTGCACTCCCAACATTAGTTGCAGTGAAAAGATGTCATTTACAGTAAGATTTGTCGATGATGAGGATGGCTGTATCCAAGTAAAGAAACACTATCTGTTTCCAGTCTGTGGACGACTCTACTGGAAAAGGCCTAACAGAACTGTTTATGAACGCTTTGAATGAGAATAAAATAAAGCTTCAGGACTACCGCTTCAGGCTACGACAACAGTGCAAACATGAAGGGAAGAAACAGTGGTGTCGAGGTAAGGATATCTGTGCTGAATCCAAGAGCTTTCAGATGCAACATTATCTTTTTTAGATTCAGTATCTCTCTTCAGAGTACTGCAAAGCATATATGTCCTTTTTCAGCATCAACTATCAGACAATGTTACAAATCTGACCGTGAAGCCACTAAGTGACACTTGCTGGGAGAGCTGCATTGACAACATAAGGCCAGTGAGGTACCAAGTGACTGAGGTTTACGATTCCTTGATGGAATTGGCGCAGTTGAGTAAAGCCGAGGCTGGAATCCGACATGAGGCGCAAAACCTGGCAAACCAGATCACTGACTTCAAACTTCTGGTCTCAATTGTGGTTTGGTGAGAAAAAATATGGAACGATATCCTGTTCAAAGTAAACGCTGTAAGCAAGGCATGACAAACTAAGTGGATGGACATCGCGCCCACTACTACTTTGATGAGAAGCTGCATTGATATTGTTGTGACCTAGAGAGACAATGGATTTGAAGATGCCATCACTGCTGCCAAAGAAATGGCAGAAAACTTAGGAGTTGAGCTCGTCTTCAAGGAAACTTGTGTTCATCAGAAAAAGAAACAATTTGGTTACAAGGACAGAGATGAGGTGATGGGACGCTCAGAAGAAAAATTTAAGAGGGAGCTTTTTGCTCACTTGTTGACACTGCTTGAGTCTCCATCGACGAAAGGTTTGGACAAATTAAGCACCACAAAAAGACCTGGGGCTTTTTGTATGACCTTAGTAAGCTGTCAGCTGACAGGAAAACACTCTTGAACAATTGTATGGACCTTTACTGGACGCTACCACATGGAAAATGTTTGGACATCAATAATAAAGATCTCTATGTTGAATTGGACAACATCCGCACATTTTGCAACACAGGAAGCTCTCTCCACTCCAAGTTCTCCAATTCATTCATGATGCAGAGCTGAAGGACACTTTTCCTAATGTCTGGATAGCTTTGAGGATTCTGTTCATACCACCACTCACAGTCATGAGTGGTGAGCGCAGCTTTTCAAAATTGAGGCTCATTAAAACATATCTTTGCTCGATGATGGCTGATGAGAGACTGACATGGTTTGCTGTTTTATTGCCTGAAAAGGCCATTGGCCAGTCTTTGGATCTCTCGGATACTGTGCTTCAGTTTGCGAGGGCAAAGGTGAGAAAAGCAACCTTTTGAACTAAAGGACGAGGGTTAACATTCTAAGGCTGTTACCTACTGTAACACTATTTAATACTGGTCTACGCAATGTTGGCGCACAGTTCCATTTTTTCATGTTAGTATATTTCAGTTATTCTTAACATTAAAAAGTTTCTATAAACTTAGAGGAAATATATTTTTATTTGCTTATATATGTCATGAATACAGATTTACAGATCCTCGCATGCAAATTTATCATTTTATATGATGTATAAATCATGCATCAAAGTCATGAAATGGGCTGCATATGCAATAAAATAAGGTATTCAAAAGTTTAACAAATGGAGACACTCTTCGCCTGGGGGGCCATTTGATCTAAGGTTGACCCTGTTCATTGTGATATTATATATCAAACCAAGAGGGGTTATTTTTTCTGTCTATATAGGGTCTGGTCACCACAGTGGTTCATCCAACCATATCATCAATCCAGTGACCAGCAATGAATTTTTGTAATTAGCATATTTCCAGAAATGGAAGGCTAAAAAATAATAAGACAGGTTTACAGATTTATATGAGTAAACATGTAGGCATAGAGAAGTGAAATTAGGGAGGGAGGGAGAAGATAACTTTATTAGATGAGAGAATAGAGTTACACAAGAAAAAGGTGCATTTTGAGCCTCACTGTGGGGCACATCTTTGATGCTACTCTGAAGAATGATTTGCTAACGTGAGGCCTACCTTAACGTGCAGAACAAATAAACAGGTCTTGGCTTCTTTCAGGCAACAACCTGATGACAGACTGGAGTGAAACCATAGAAGAGAGGGACAGAGTGGTCCCTCGTGGAATACTTAATCAAAACCCTCCTCAGCATGGATTCAAAAACATTGGCTGACCTGGTTTTGAAGAGCAGGAAGTGCCTAGCTGGTCCAAGTACTGTCAGTTTCAAATGCAGCTGTTGCTTCTAACCAGTTGCCAGCTCCGGTCATCAATCAAGGAGTACATCTGAGGAGCCCTCCTTGGTAAAGGGCCAAAGACAACTCACTGATTTGGATTAGTTTGTAGGGATAGACAGTCTTCATCTGTCCCTGTCCTCACAAGCCCAATCTCAGCTAACTGGTCTTCCCAACTTGCTTCAGACCTCACCCTGGGACTGTCTTTGGGGTTGGTTTGGCAACAGTCTGACATGGGATGGTATGCCCCAGATCAGCAGATTGAGCAAAATGGTCTTGGCTTCTTCAGGCAATGGTTGTCAGACATCAGATTTCCAGGAACTGGGGTAGATCTATCCAAAGAACTTCTCCTTGATAGTCCCTCTGACACAATGGGTGCTTGAAGTTGATGTAGATATTGTTTTATAACAACCCCTAGCAGTTCTTCTAATGCAATGTTATGGTTTTGGCCTTCTAGCTTATTGTATAGCCATGTTGTCTCCCTTCATATATGCAGTATATCAAGTACAAGGTGATGAGGGACACACACACCTAGCAGGGATTCAGACATCTGAGCCTCTGCTGGCCACCTCCTTGAAGAGAGCATTATCAACAGGAAACCCAGGAAAATCAAGATCTCATTATTGCTGACCATTTAACTAGATTCCCCTAACAGAATCAGCAAACATCAAGAAGAGGCATGCTCGATCCTGGCAGAAGGGGTGACCATATCATTTATCTGCCCTTCACGAGTTACTTAATGTTGCTAGGACCTTACCTGGTGTAAGGAGAACTCATTGTGTGAAAGTTACTAGTGACCCTTAATAGCTAGTAGCCGTTATGTCAGCCAGCGGCCATTAGGGAGAAGCAGACACCTTAAATACACAGTAGCTTGAACTTTTCAACTGTCTTCCCTTTCAAGGCCTTAAGGTAGTTGGAGCTGGTCCCAAGCCAGTTTTCACTGACCAGATAGCAAAAGCACGAGTCTGACAACCACCAATCAAGTGTTAACACGGCAAGGGCCTTTGTCTGAATGTGTATAAAATCTGTAAGGATCTGTAATGTGTGTAAGGCAGAGTTTTTGTACCAAGGTGCAAAGCTCTCCTTTTTTCTGCAGAATAAAGCAATTCTTCCTTATCCCTGTCTGGCTGTTATTGGTGCTCAGCTAGGTGGACCCGATATTTCGGTGACAATTGTATGTTAAAGTGCTTAAGTTCTACTTCATTTTTAAACTCTGGATAACCTTTTTACTCTTTGTTTTTATTGGCATTCACAAACCTGACAGATTTTTAGTCTTTTATTCTCTTGGCAGCTAGATTCTGCCTGCTGAGAGCTTCCTTCACACATTGCAGGATGGTTACAAGTATTCTATATTCTTACTTTGAAATTTCTTTGACTCTGAGCATCTAATCCCTTACTCAGACTGACAGTTCAGACTTTTTTGAATCATATTGCTGCAAGAATATTTCCTGAAGGATTTTCGTCCTAATAAGGAACTGTCAGCAAAGTATCACATACTGGTCTAGAAACCACATTCCCAAAACTAAAGCTCTGAACCTGCAAACACTTACACACATGTATCCCCATACAACTTACTTGAATGAGAACTTGTTTGCAGGGTCTTAAAAACCACAGCAGAAATCAGGGCCCTGATGATCATAAGTAAACAGATCAGCACAATCAGGACACGGCTTAATAGATGGGTGAAAACTCAAATGTACACTCGATTCTTTATTTATGATATATTGATGCAGAATGTTAATAGGTAAAATCAGTGTAGTGATAAGGATCTGGTCTGAGTATTCTATTTTTTGCATATGAAGTAAAAAACAATAAAACAGGGCATGAAAAGCCTCAGAGAAAATGTTGCCCAAAGGCTCCTTCTGTGAAAGCATTTTTTAGCAGGAACAATTGCCTTTAGCTTTTAGTGTTTTGCAAAATGTAACTAGAATTTGTATGTTACACTCTTACAGATCTTGGTATCATATTCTTCTCTTTATTCAACAAAAAGTGCAGTCATAGTCTCAGTGAACAGCTACACTATCCAAAGAGTTGGGATAAGATTTTGTCATGGAGGTCACGGATTCTGTGACTTTCAGAGACCTCCGTGACATTTTCACTTCAGCTTTAGACCTGTGCCTCGGGCTCTCATCCCCCTACCTGCAGCGGGGCTCAGGCTTCATTCATCCCCCCATCAACCCTCTCCCATTATTTTTAGTAAAAGTCACAAACAGGTTGTGGGCTTCCATGAATTTTTATTTCCCGAAACCTGTCAATTACTTTTATTAAAAATAAGTATGACAAAATCTTAATCTTACCAATGAGCAAAGCCTTGAAAAAGAGTAGGACCGGGGAATTTATGTAAACTCTTATTGGCCTTACACAGGCTTAAAAAAAAGTACATTGATTTAAGATGGGTTTTTGTTTTGGATTAAAAAATATTTAATGCAGTACTCTTGACAAAACTTTGCAAAATAAATAGCATTCTCACTGCATGACACTTATTTTATTAGAGAAACAAGATGGCTGAAATAATATCTTTTATTGGACCAACTTCTGTTGGCAAAAGGAACAAGCTTTTGAGCTACACTGAGCTCTGACCTAAAGAAGAACTCTGTGTAAGCTTGAAAGCTTGTCTCTTGGCTTTCACCATCAGAGTCCAATACAAGATATTATATCACCCACCTTGTCTCTCTAATATCCTGGGCCCAACACAGCTACAGCAACACAGCCCACATTTATTTGGTTGGCAACGTCAAGTGTGGGTTGCTGGCTGGCCTTTAAGGAGAGTTGGGCTCAGCCTTGCCTTTGATAGATCAGTTACCATCCCACAGCTGATCCTGATGGGCTGGAGATCAGATGTCTTGGGTCAATTATTAGACCCAGCTGGGAAGGAATCAGGTGATTTCCATAAAGGGCTGGGAGAGCTCAGTTGGGGAGGTGTGCTATTTCCTGTGAATGGCCCTGAGAGGAGAGGGCAACGGCAAGGTGAGGGTTTGGCTCCTGTGGCAGGCTCCACAGAGGGCCAAACCCCAGTCAGATGGCCTAGAGGTAGATTGGGAATAACAATCCTCCAGACTGGGGACAAGACTCAGGGAGGAAGCCAGGAGGATCAGGAGTCAGAAACTTGGGTAGGAAGGTTAAACCAGAGGGTCAGCACTTGAGAGAGCAAGGTGGAAGGCCCTTCTATTTTATGTTTCCACTGGCACTATTGCTCATCAGTAAGGTTAAGATTTTGTCACAGTTATTTTTAGTAAAAGTCACAGACAGGTTGCAGGCAAGCAACAAAAATTCACTGAAGCCCGAGACCTGTCCCTGACTTTTACTAAAAATAACTGTGACAAAATGGGGAGGGTGGAGGGTCCAGCACTCACTGCTGCTGTGGCTCTGGGATCCTTCCAGTGCCTGCGGCAGCTCACAGATCAGGGTCCTGCCACTCGCAAAGTCCCAGGGTCCCTCCCACTGCCTGCGGTGGCTGCAAGCTCCAGGGTCCACTCTGCCGCCTGTGATGGCTGGGAGCTGTGGGCCCCCACACTGCAGCTCAGGGCTCTGGGGACAGTGGCTGGGAGCTGCAAGAGCCCCAATTGCCCACAGCAGCTGAGAGCTGTGGGGTCCCTGCCGGTTGACAGTTCTAGCCCTGTTGCCCGTGGCTGAAGTGGAAAATGTAATGGAGATCTCTGGAAGTCATGGATTCCGTGACTAGGATTACCAGATAGCAACTGTAAAAAAATGGGACAGGGGGTGAGGGATAATAGGTGCCTATATAAGAAAAAGTCCCCAAAAATGGGACTGTCCCTTTAAAAACAAGACATCTGGTCACCCTATCTGTGACATAATCTTAGCCTTACTCATCAGTGACCTGCCTGAGATTGCTGAGATGGTAAGCCATGCATAGGCACTGTAGATGTTGACCCTGCCATAGAGGGCCAGAAAGCTTTGAATTTAGCTTAGACAGATAGAGAATATGGCCTTTTTAATTGGGAGGCCCCAATATCTGTGGAATTTCCCTACAAATCTCAGAGTATCCTTAAAAAGGCTAAGATTTCTGCTGAGGAACACTGCCTCTATGCTACTTGCTGGTCCATCAGCCCCCTGTAATTTCCTTCAGGATGAAGAAGAGACAGATTTGAGTGCAGTAAATACAGGGGATCTTTACTAAAGCTGTTGGGAATGCAAAGACAGTAGTTATCCAGCTTCCAGACTAGGGAATCATCTTGTTCTACACAATAATCAGACAGGATCTATTTAAATCCTAGACCAGAGTAGGCATGGACAAGATTAATCAAGCCTATAAACAATAAATGTGTGATTTAATTAAA
This sequence comes from Malaclemys terrapin pileata, assembly GCF_027887155.1. Classification (NCBI taxonomy): domain Eukaryota; kingdom Metazoa; phylum Chordata; order Testudines; family Emydidae; genus Malaclemys; species Malaclemys terrapin. The sequence goes on along the minus strand of NC_071507.1, from coordinate 176,971,724 downwards.
TCCTATCTACCCTTACCTAGGAATATAAACATATATACTGATAGAAATTTTTTACAAAATGTTTTAGTGGTATAATAAACCAGAATGTCAATACCTCTGTCTCTGTGGAGTCAGTGATATCTCAGGATGAAGGTCTATACTGTATAGTAAGTCCTTTGGGGTCACCATTTTGTTGATGCCATAGTTTCTAGCACTGCTTGTCAATAGATGTCACCATCCTCCTCTTACTTGGCCAAAGGCTGCATCTGACCTCTGCTCTGAGGACTTTAATGTGCAATACATTGTTAGTTAGATAATGTCAACTCCTCTAGGCAGTCATGAGTTAAGACTTTGACATGGGTGACTATATAAAGAAGTCTGAATGGTGTCATTAATTTTCCTTCTAGTATAGAATCACCATTGTCAATACAAAGTGACAATGTTCAATATTTCGGATTAATGGTCTGTTGTATTTTAAGCTTATATAAATGATCAGTGTTATAAAGTGCTGTACTGTAACCTTAGGATGGAATATTTGGCAATTTGAAGCCATTTATTACTATGTTAAGCATAACCATCATGCTGGGTCCAGACATGCTTTGGACTTTGCATCTTTAGTCTAAATATATGTGGGTTTCCACAAAGTAAAAAGTGAGAAAAGACTAGCTCTCTGTTCTATAATACCATGAAATCACATTGACTTCAATGGGATTGTACTGGAATGATATTAAACATCAGGGCCTGATTCTCTTCTCACACATGTGAAACCACTGGCATCAGTGAAATTACTTTGGATTTACACCACAGAAAAAGAGGAATCAGGCCCTAGTGTCTAGTGAAACAGACGGAGTATGTAAAGTACAGAAGTATCAGAGCATAGGAAGAGATGAGACTGAGAACCTAACAGTTTTAAAGTAGCAGTTTTGGTAAATCAAACTTTAATTAGTTGTATCCAATGACCAAGCTCCTGGAGCTTGTCTTGGCAAACTTCATGCACTTGCTTAGCAGGATGGAAAAACATGATTCCTCTGTGGATTAAACTAGTGTCGCACTGCAGGGTGCTGATGTTTTGCTCACAAGAAACACTGTACTGTGCCCTTTTTTCAAGCAGGGCATCATGCTAACACAGAAGCTGATTATGATGAATTATGCATGCTCCTTTCTGATGCAAGCTACCATCTCCTAGCAATTCTGCAGACTCCATTTATTTGCAAAGGGGACACAAACAGACAGGAGTCTGACAAACAAACTCTTTTTTATCTACTTGATCACTCCATGCCTCAATGAAGCTGTTTTATACAGAGATATAACTATCACAGAGACAAAGTGGGTGAGGTAATATCTATCTTTTATGGGACCAACTTCTGTTGGTGAAAGAAAAGCTCTTAAGCTACATAGAGCTCTTCTTCACCTACCAACATGGCTACAACAACACAGCAAACAAATATAGGTACCATGGCAGTTTCACTTACAGATTTGTTTGGAGGGTCATAGCCTAAGGAGCCTTCCATTTTTGTCCTGCTTTTGTACTTTTCACCTCTAGCGCTCACAGCCACCATCCTTCCAGCTAAGGAAGGCTAGACTCCTTTCAGAGGCTGTCAAGGCTACACTCAATCTCAGTCACCCAGAGGGGTTTCCATCAAGTGACACTATTAGGTTGACCATATTTCCTAAAGTAAAAATGGGAGGGCCAGGGCTCCCCCAAACCACACACCAACTCCCTCCCCCCATGCGCAGTGCTCACCACAGCTCCCTCCCAGGTTGAGTGCCTGAGCCCTGTGCTGCCCACGGCTGGGACTGGGCGCTAGGAATGTAAAATGTTAACCTGTTAACCGGTAAGCATTAGTCTTACTGGTTAACCTGCCTTAACTGTTAACCCCCAACCCCAGCGGCCCTGCGCCACCTGGAGCGGCCCCAACCGTGCTGTGCCAGCCGGAGCAGCCCCAGCCCCAGCCATGCTGGCTGTATCGGCCCCGGCCATAGCAGCCAGCTGGCCCTTTAATTGGTTAACCGTTTAAATGAAATATTTTAATAGTTTAAACAGTTAACATTTTAAATGATATTTATATCCCTACTGAGTGCCCGAACTCCGTGCTGCCTGTGACTGGGGCTGACCCCCAAGCCTTGTGCTGCCCAGGGCTGAGGCCCCAGCCTTGTGCTGCCCATGGCTGAGTGCCCTCCCCCAAGCCCTGTGCCGCCTGGGGCTGAGGCTGACCCCGAGCTCCATGCCACCCAGGGCTGGGGCTGACCCTCCGGGACCCCATGCTGTCTGGGGCTGACCATCCCCCGAGCTCCGCGCCACCTGAGACTGACCCCGAGCCCCACTGCCTGGCACCTCGCGTCGCACCCCCCTCCAACATTCCTCCCTGCTCCGAGCCACCCTCGGGGGTGCACCCGACGTTTTTAGTAAACTGGGCATTTGTTCATTTGCTTATGCCAACTGATCAGTTAGCAAGAGCAAACGGGACAAATGCCCATTTGTCAAAAAAGTTGACATGTCCAGGACAGGGCTTAAAAAGGGTACTGTCCCAGCCAGAATGGGAAATATGGTCACCCTAAACATTATGTACCATACTCCAATCCCCACACACCCTTCCTCTCTCCAATCCAGGAAAACTGTGACCAGTCCAGTACTTTGATTAATTGGTGTAGTTTCCATGTGGTATAACAAAACAAATTGAAACCTCTCACTCCTATTCACTACTTTATTTTAATGTGCATCTACCAGGGGGTTGGCAACCTTTCAGCAGTGGTGTGCCGAGTCTTCATTTATTCACTCTAATTTAAGGTTTTGCGTGCCGGTAATACACGTTAAAATACCCCCATGCGCCCCCCTCGCCTAGGGTTACCATATTTCAACAATCAAAAGAGAGGACGGGGGGGAGGGAGAGCCCTGCCCCTTTCTACTCCCTCCCACTTCCCACCCCCTGACTGCCCCCCTCAGAATGCCCAACCCTGCTCCCTGTCCTGACTGCCCCCTCCTGAGACCCCCCCTACCCTAACTGTCGCCCAGGACCCTACCTGTCCCCTGACTGCCCCGACCCTTATCCACACCCCCACCTCCAGACAGACCCCCGGGACTCTCACGCCCCATCCAACCACTCCCCGCCCCCTGACAGGAGCCCCAGAACTCCCGACCCTTCCAACCCTCCCCCTGCTCCCTGACTGCCCCCCAGGACTCCCCTTGCTATGCTCATGCCAGTCAGACGCTGGCTCCATATAGAGGCAAAACATGCTGCCGGGCTGCCGCATGCACAGCCCCTCCCCCACAGAGTGCTGCGGCAGCGGGGGGGAGGGGAGCTCCGGGAGGGGCAGCGGCAGCAGCGGCTCACTTTCCGGGAGCCACAGAACCCAAGCGCAGTGTGTGTGTGTGGGGGGGGGGGGGGGGCGGGGCGCCGGGACACGCGCCTGCCCAGGCTGTGGCCCGGTGCCCCCCCTGGGAGGGGCCTCCTGCAATGGATGCATGCAGTGGTCCCCGTGCACCCCCCCGGCTCTCCCCTCACCGCACTCGGGCTCTGCAGCTCCTGGGAGTTGTGAGCCGCTGCCCCTCCCGGAGCAGGCTCAGAGCCCCGCGCCCTGGTGCCTCACGCTTCTGGGAGCCGCAGAACCCGAGCACGGTGAGGGGGAAGATGGGGGGCGTGCCTGCTGCCGGTCTGGGGTTCCGTTCACTCAGCTGGCAGTGGCTGAGCGGGGCCGGCGGACGGGACCCTAGCTAGCAGTCGTGTGCCAGGCAAAATCGGCACACATGCCGTAGGTTGCCGACCCCTGATCTACACTATCAGTTCTCTTTAGAAAGTAAGCTTTCCCAGTTTGTTGGATCCTGCCCTATCTCATATGGGCAACACTGTATCTCTGACTCTTAATTGGTTACCCTTTCCTCCCAACCTCAGAGCCCCAGTCTCTTCAGTAGAAAGGTGTTGTTTCTGTTAATTTTTAGACTAGTTTATTGTATTAATGTAAAATGTTTATTTCTTGTAACTTAAGGAGGTGAGAGGGTGGTGATGTGGAACATAGGAACAGTACAAGCATTCTGAAAGGTGTAAACATAAGGACTAGGGCTGTCAAATGATTAAAACAATCCCGGTTAAAAAAATTAATCGCGATTAATTGCACTGTTAAACAATAATAGAATACCATTGTTTAAATATTTTTGGACGTTTTCTACATTTCAATTAGAACACAGAATACAAAGTGTACAGTGCTCATTTTATATTTATTTTTGATTACAACTTAATACAAGTTACTGTAGTGCAATCTCTTTATAATGAAAGTTGAACTTACAAAATATATTATGTACACAATATAACTGCATTTAAAAATAAAAACATGTAAAACTTTAGAACATACAAGTCCACTCAGTCCTACTTCAGCCAATCGCTCAAACAAACAAGTTTGTTTACATTTGCAGGAGATAATGCTGCCCACATCTTGTTTACAATGTCACCTGAAAGTGAGAACAGGCTTCCGCATGGCACTGTTGTAGCCGGCATCACAAGATGTTTACGTTCCAGAGGCACTAAAGATTTATATGTCCCTTCATGCTTCAACCACCATTCCAAAAAACATGTGTCCATGCTGATGACGAGTTCTGCTCGATAATGATCCAAAGCAGAGCGGATCGATGCATGTTCATTTTCATCATCTGATGCCACCAGCAGAAGGTTGATTTTCTTTTTTGGTGGTTCAGGTTCTGTAGTTTCTGCATTGGAGTGTTGCTCCTTTAAGATATCTGAAAGCATTCTCAACACCTTGTCCCTCTCAGATTTTGGAAGGCACTTCAGATTCTTAAACCTTGGGTCGAGTGCTGTAGCTATTTTTAGAAATCTCACATTGGTACCTTCTTTGCGTTTTGTCAAATCTGCTGTGAAAGTATTCTTAAAACGAACATGTGCTGTGTCATCATCCGAGACTGCTATGACATGAAATACATGACAGAATGTGGGTAAAACAGAACTGGAGCCATACTATTCTCCCCCAAGGAGTTCAGTCACAAATTTAATTAACGCATTTTTTTTTAAACAAGCATCATCAGCATGGAAGCATGTCCTCTGGAATGTGGGCCGAAGCATGAAGGGGCATATGAATGTTTAGTATATCTGGCATGTAAATACCTTGCAACGCGGCTACAAAAGTGCCATGCGAACGCCTGTTCTCACTGTCAGGTGACATTGTAAATAAGAAGCAGTCAGCAGTATCCCCCATAAATGTAAACAAACTTGTTTGTCTTAGCAATTGGCTGAACAAGAAGTAGGACTGAGTGGACTTGTAGGCGCTAAAGTTTTACATTGTTTTGGTTTTGAGTGCAGTTATGTAACCAAAAAAATATAATAATCTACATTTGTAAATTACACTTTCACGATAAAGAGATTGCACTACAGTACTTATATGAGGCGAATTAAAAATAGTATTTCTTTTGTTTACCATTTTTACAGTGTAAATATTTCTAATAAAAATAAAGTGAGCACTGTACACTTTGAATTCTGTATTGTAATAGAAATCAATATTTTTGAAAATGTAGAATAATATCCAAAAATATTAATACATTTCAATTGTATTCTATTGTTTAACAGTGCTATTAATTGTGATTAATTTTTTTAATCACAGTTCATTTTTTTGAGTTAATTGCGCGAGTTTACTGCGATTAATCGACAACCCTAATAAGAACATAAGAACAGCCATACTGGGTCAGACCAAAAGGTCCATCTAGCCCAGTATCCTGTCTTCCGACAGTGGCCAATGCCAGGTGCCCAGAGGAAATGAACAGAACAGGTAATCCTCAAGTGATCCATCCCCTGTCGCCCAGAGGAAGAATAATAATAAAAAGGAGCATAATTAGGGATAACAGGAAAAAACTAGGTTGAATATGAGGAAAATAACTGTTAGTTTGTGAAATAATCTCCCAAGGGAAATGATGATCACCCCTCCCCCCCACACCAATGACATGGCACATTTAGAACTGATAGAACTCTACTGAAAGTACAATAGGGGATAATCCTGTACTGACAAGGATATGGACTTGATTACGTAACAACTGCTTTTCATCGCTGTAGCCTGATTGTTTTTCTTTAGTAGGGAACTAAACATGCAACTCGTGTTAGTGCCATTCCTCTTTGTTCTTTGGCTCTTGTCCTAGCTTGTGTTTTGACAATCTTATTTTGGACCCTGCTCCCTCAGTTTCTTGTAGCTTCATACATGTGTCATAAATAGACTGTATTTCTGCATGTTGTCTGTACAGCATCTCCACCTAGTCATTGACATGACTGAGGGGATGTAGGAGTGAAAAGTCCATTTGACCTGTTTTTTCTATATTTGTCCACTAAGGACTCTAGAAGTAGTCCTGGGAAGTACAGGTAGAATTCTGCTCCCCATGGCTGCAGAGTGGTAGCAGAATCCACCCCATTTGCCTCGCTATGACCAAATGTACCCTAGGGATGTAAAATGTTAACCAGTTAACTGGTTAAGCAGTAAGCATGAGTCTTACTGGTTAACCAGCCTTAACCATTAACCTCCGGGCCGGCCGGCCCCAGCAGCCCTGCACTACCTGGAGTGGCCCAGTCCCAGCTCCATCTGCATTGCATCGCTGGCACAGCCACACCAGTCGGAGCAGCCCCAGCCGTGCCAGCCGGCTAACCCTTTAACCGGTTAACCATTTAAATGAATTTTTTTAATCATTTAACCGGTTAACTTTTAAAATGATATTTACATCCCTAATGCACCCCCGTATTCATACCCTACACACTAATGTGCCTTGTGAGGTATCCTTTGAAAACTAATAACTCAATGGTCAGTAATATCATGGTGAAAATGTGTATAGAATATTATATGTAGAATTATGAACGTAAACTGAAATTATGACTGAAATGTATTTACCAGACAAGTCTGGGAGGGGGTAAACATGTTTCGCAAAGGCAAAGGATAAGCTAATGCCTCTAACCAAGTGTCATCAAAACTAATTGGCAATCATCAGTCAAATGACCATTCTTTGGCAACACAGGGGAAAGGAACAGATTGATCTGCATTTTAACAACCAGCAACACGGAGCTTCTTTCACTATGAGACTCCATGTCTTTGTCCTCACAGTAGGAGGGAACTTTATCTAGGGGTAACCCTCAGGAACGTGCAATTCAAAGGGTGACTGGACTATAAAAGTGAGGAGCAAGCACACCTCAAGTATTCTCTCTATCACCTAAGATGACAAAGGAACCAGCCTGTGGATTCTGGAAGGGGTTCTGACCTGAGAATTTGGTCAGCCCAGTTGCTGGGAACATGTGATAAGGATTTTACCTTGAATTGAGTCTAGATTGCTAACAAAAATTTAACAGATAGCCTTTTATCTTTATTTCTTTCATAACCACTTCAAACTTTTATGCCTTATACTTGTACTCACTTCAAATCTCTCTCTCTCTGCAGTTAAATAATCTTATTTTATTCTTTAATCAAAACTAGTCCACTGTTATGTTTAAACTGAACTGTTTGGGTAACTCCAGTTAAAAGCAAACTTTTGAATATTGGCCCATTACAAGGGCAACGGACCTCTAATATCTGAACTGTCCAGGAGAAAGCTGGACAGTGAAGAACAGGTTTTTGGGGGAAATTCTGGACTGGGAGTGTGTTGGGGTCATCCTCCAGGTATTAACCAAGGGTGCTGAAAGCCAGAGTTTGACTGGAGTGTTGCTGACAGGCTTCTGGGGTCAGAGTTGCTGGACCAGGGCTGTGGTTCTGGGTGTGACCTGTGACCTGCGTGTGACACTCAGGGTGTGACCTGCATGCTGGCAAGCTGATTGTGAGGGACCCAAGTTGGGAACTACAACAGAAAAGTATTGAGAGGCACCCAAGGTTGCAAGCAAGTGGTGACACAACCCCTCACTGGTCTGGACTTCACCCTGGAATGTGACATTCTCCATCAGTTGGGGGCAATGGCCCTGGCTATTTTTATTCCCAAGCACCTACTACATGGTGTGGAGGCAGACCCTGAAGGGCTACAGCCCCTTGTGCTGTAGGAATTGTGCATGAACTCAGATGGAATCACAGTAGTTCCACTGTAGGCAGTAGTGTTAGTCCACAGAGAAGTAGTCAGGATTTATTTCTCTAGGTGTATACAGTGCATTTTAAAACTTCAAGGTATAAAAACACTAGCAGTCCTGTAGCTAGAATTCTCTGACTGGAAATCTAACTAATAGTCAGAGTTTCAAGGCAACTGCTCCTGTACTCCCCGTCCATATGGGGTCCACCAAGGGCACTCACTTTAAGCTCCCAGCTCCCAGCTGCCACCTCTCTTGGGCAGACTCACATCTCACTCCCTCCTGACTGGGAATTTTAAGGCTACACAGCTCCCTGCCTTACACTGTGATATCCCCGGCAAGCCAGACTGCCTAAAAGGCCAGAACTTGCACTTTGCTTTTTCTCTGAGGGCTATGACCAGTGTGTTATCTGCAATGATAAGTTAGCACACAGCTCCTTCTAAGCAAACACATTCATTCGTAAGGTAAAAGCATTACAGAGAAAACGTTGTAACAATAAAAGAACTCACAAACATGCTAAAAAGCTTATCAGTGGTCACACCCAACTCCAACCTAGGGCTCTGGTAGGTTTCAGTCATTCAAAACCCACAGCTGGGTTTTTTCCATGGTTACAAATTCATATCTATCTTAGGAAAAACAATGAGGAGTCCTTGTGGCACCTTAGAGACTAACAAATTTCTTTGGGCATAAGCTTTTGTGGGCTAGAACCCACTTCATCAGATGCATGGAGTGGAAAATACAGGAGCAGGTATAAATACATGAAAAGATGGGAGTTGCCTTACCAAGTGTGAGGTCAGTCTAACGAGACAATTCAATTAACAGTAGGATACCAAAGGAGGAAAAATAACTTTTGTAGTGGTAATGAGAGTGGCCCATTTCAAACAGTTAACAAGAAGGTGTGAGTAACAAGTAGGGGGAAATTAGTATGAAGGAAATTAAGTTTAGGTTTTGTAATGACCCAACCACTCCCAGTTTTTATTCAGGCCTAATTTGATGGTGGCCAGTTTGCAAATTAATTCCAGTTCTGCAGTTTCATGTTGGAGTCTGTATTTTATCCATCTATAAAATGGACGCAATGGGCCTCAAACTTACCTGCTTACATTAAGAAGGATGAACAATTTTTTTCAAAATAAAACTAACTAAACTAAATAAAATTAAGTAGCAATGTACAGCCCCATTTGCTCTGTGTTAACCAGAGTGCACAGCTGGGGGTGCTGAATTAAGAGATTTTTCCAAGGGCCATTGTCCCACAAGAAGCGAGGTGGTTTGCAGGACAGAGTTTTTTTAATTTCTGTAGCAACTAGGCTGTGCTTATCTGTTTGAAAGAGAAAGGGGATATATGGTACATGACGGGCAGAAAAGTAGCAATTAGAGCTGTGTAGAGGATAGAAGTTGTTTCATGAAGGATTTTGAGATTCTGAAATTTTGGCTTCATTCTGAATCAGAACAATCCCCCTCAAATTTTGAAATTCTCCTGAGGAAAAAAATTGTTTTGGATTAATCTAAATGTTTAACTTTGACAAAATCAAAATATTTTGTTTTGATTATGACTTTATTTTGTATTATATAATTCAAGATAAAAACATTCAAAATGAGGAAACTTGTTTCAAAATGAAAAAAATCAAAACATTTTGCAACAATGTCAAAATAGTATGTTTTATCATTGTGCAAACTTTCTTCCGGTTTTCTTCCTAAATGAAATTCTCTTGAAATCGGCCTGATTTTTGTGAAGCGTTTCAATTTTGATGGAATGGCATATTCCAGCCAATCCACTGTGGCTCTATCCACGCTGGATTAGAGACTGGGAATGGATGAACAAGCAGCGAACTAGCAAAGGTTGCTCACCTGCTAGGTGTCCCAAATGCTGACAGAGAAAGTCACATAGAACCCATTCACACTCTTGCCTGCAGCATAATGAAGTGGATAGGGCATTAGAGTAGGATTCAAGAGACTGGAGTTCTATCCCTGGCTCTGACACTGACACAAGAATTGCCATATTTGATCAGACAAACATTCCATCATTCTGTCTCAGACAATAGCCAACTCTGGATGCTTCAGAGGAAAGCAGAAAAAATCCTGTAGTGAACAATAATGGAATAACTTGCCCACAAGGCCAGTTTTTTCCTAACTTTCAATAATTATTGGTTGGTGTATGGCCTGCGCTAGAGCACTATGGTTTACATCCCTTTTAAAACAGTTTTTAATCCTACCTAATGAAACTGTGGATGTCCTCATTATTCATACAGATGTATAAGCCTGAAGTTTAGAACTGAAAACAAATACTTAATAGAGTGCACAGTTAACCTGTGGAACTCTCTGCCACAAGATATCACTGAGTCTAAGACATTAGTAGGATTAAAAAAGATCTAGACATTTATGACCTGGCATGTGAGCTTGGGCAAATCACTTCATCTTTCTATAACTCACTTTCTAAATGGGGATAATGACACTTACCCTCCTCTGTAAAAAGCAACAAAGAGTCCTGTGGCACCTTAAAGACTAACAGATGTATTGGAGCATAAGCTTTCGTGGGTGAATGCCCACTTCGTCAGACGCATGCAATGAAAATTTCCAGAGGCAGGTATAAATATGCAGGCAAGAATCAGTCTGGAGATAACGAGGTTTACCCTCCCCGATTGAACTAACCTCTTTGTTGCTTTTTACAGATCCAGACTAACACGGCTACCCCTCTCCTCCTCTGTAAAGTGTTTTGAAATCTAAACATAGAAAGCACAATATATGACTTACACATTATTCTCAGCTCAAGCACGGGAGTGTATTCTAAGGGTAACAGGAAAGGAAACTACAGGATGTCTCCAGTCCTAGCTGAGGAAATAGGAAGGTGGTCTTTCTTCTCTTACCACTTTCCTTGAATGTTGTGACAGGAATATTTCAGATCTTCACTATCATCAGATGGCTCACTTTGTCCAGCACGACTGCCTCTCAAATACCAGCTAAGGAAATAGAACTGACTTCTCCTTCAATTGAATCCTTAGTTTGTTCCAGCATCAGGCAGAAAACTTGATTTACTAATGTGCTGTCTTGGGTTTCAATGATCAGCACACATTATTGTGCAAAACTTAAAAACAGTACGTTAGCACTGGAATGTCAAACAGTGAATAAACCTACCCCTTTACTCAGGTGAGGTTTGTCATGTTCTTCTGTACCTGATATGGACTGGCTATAGAGCACCAGATGTGGTCATCATAAGATCCTTTAATGCTCTGCCAGGCATGGCTAAGGTTCATTTAAATAAGTTATTTTACACACAGTGATATATAATGGCTGAACAATCTGATACAGCTTATTACATCTCCCCCTTAAAGTTCTACATTCCTACCACTATCAATATTTACACTATCACACTGTCTTTAAAGTTAAGTACATATCAGTCTGTTATGTGTCTCTGAATTGTACTGGTTTTCTAGTTACATGACTCCAATTCATAACAACTTGGTCATCTGGCTGTCCATTAGTTGCAACTAGGGTGACCAAATGTCCCGATTTTATAGAGAGAGTCCCGAAATTTGGGGCTTTTCCTTACAGCACCTATTGCCCCCCACCCCAGTCCCGATTTTTCACACTTGCTATCTGGTCACCCTTATTGCAACAATTGGCAATTGGTTTGGAATCCCCAAGTTGTCATCTTCTTGTTCTCCATCTGACATCTGTAGAGAGTTTGATACATTGATTGTACTGAGGAAGAAACTGTAGATGTTGATGCTTTCTGTTGAAATCTCCACTATTAGTCTCAATCACAAATGAGCTTGGTGCTGAATTCTTTTTTACGGGGGCTGGAGTTATCCACCCTTTTTCTCCATCCAATTTGACATGAACAGGGTCGCCAGGTTCTAGATCTGGCAGTTTTCTGAGAGATATTTGTTGTAAAAGTGTTCCTGAGCTCTTTTAGCTGTCCCATCCAATTTGGCTCTCTCTTCATGTCTGGCCACTTTGGAAATAGGCTCTTTTCCAAAGTAGGAACAGTAGTTCTGAATTCTTCCCATAAGGAGCTGTGCTCGACTATATCCATTAGCTACTATTGGTGTTGATCTGTAACTCAGAAGAGCAAGGACTGGATCTTCCTCCTGTAGGATTTTCTTGGTTGCCTAAACAGCTATCTCAGCCAGCTTGTGGATAATGTGGGCTTATTGTTTGGATGACTTAAATTCTGCTGCAGTGAATTGTGGTTCATTGCTCAGCTCTAATTGTTCTGAAATACTGAAGTGAGCAAAAGTGCACTTCAGTTTCTCGTTTACTCTGAGACATTATATCTTTCAAGTACATTATTTATATATACCTGGAAAAACAGTTCACGAACACCAGGTAATGATGTCTTCTGAATTCACATAAATCTGCAACTAGTCTCTTCCAAGATTTGTATGGTAGAGTGTTGTTCTTAAAGGTTCTTTGCATTATGTTGGTCTGTTAGTTCTGCAATTTCCACATGCAGATACTTTATTCTTTATGTCTTTACTGATGCCCAGCCACCACACTCACTGGTTGGCTCATTTGCAGCATTTAGTTAATCCGCTATGTCCTTCATGGATGATTTCTCCTTTCATTTTGTTTGGAATTATGATGCAATTGCCTTTAATCATGAGTCTATTTGGCTCACTAAATTGTCCATGCACTGCAAAAAAGTCTCTTGTCCCTTCCTTAGTGACCTTTAGATACTTGGGCCAGACGCCCAAAGGGCGTGATAAATGTTGTCAGTTTAGCACTTTGTTTGGCTACAGGAATTTGGCAGTATCTGCTTGAGGGATGTAGCTTGGAGAATACTTTAGCTCCTTTCACTTTGGGAAGGAAGTCATCCAGTTTTGGGAGGATATATTTTTCTCTCACAACTGTTTCATTAAGTCTCTTAAGAGATACACAAATTAATATTTTCCCATTATTCTTTGTAATTGGTACCATTGGGGCACACCATGCTGTTGGCTCAGATTTTCTCAAATATGACAATCTCTTTTATTCTCTTCAACTCAATTTTCCATTCTATGGAATAATGGGATAGGAATCCTGGGAGGTGTGTATACACTATATAGATCAGCATTTGTACTGAATCTCCTTTCAAAAGTCCAAATATCACCAAATGTTCCAAGTTTCTCACTAGGCCCATGACAACTGCCACGCAGTGGCTGAGAAGGCTGTTGGTCTGCGGTCCTTTGATCACAAAGACAAAAGCTATGCATTCAGAGTGTAAGCTGTTTCTGTGGTGAACTGGCCCATGCAGTTCAGAATACCTCCAGGGCTAATTAGAACTGTGTCAAGTGACCTCAGCTCTGGGAGGGGTTGAAGGTGATTGTAAAGTCCCTTCTGAGATGACTGCGATGTCTGTTGGGATATCCTATGTCTTCAGACACGACCAATGGACACACACAGGAACACACGGAGACTGGAGTCTTTGGTTACGGCTCAGTTTATTGTAGCAGAAGCTCAACTACACCCTGCAGAAGCATAGCTATACCACACGTTCACCTCCCCCACATCATTCAGGTTCTGCCCGTGGTTACCTACATTTCCCCTATGTCAATATACTTGAAACTAGTCTCTGGAAGAGGCTGTACTGAGTGGGCATGGTCTGTAAACATAGCACTGTCCCTTATGACTCGTGCAGCTACCACCAAATCTTCCACCTTTGACACCAATTAATTGGGGACTAGCTGAGGCACAGTAGTGTAGTTTAAACACTGAAGATTGAGTATGGCCTAATGAGACTTGTAGTAGGGCTGTAGCAGGGCTGAAGAGAGAAATTCACTAGAGGCTCAGGTGAGCCATCCGTAGGCTGGAGTTTTATTGCCAAGGTTTTGGTTTAAACCCAAACTGACACCAATTTGGTAAAAATCTCTAGCTCTATTTCTTCCATACAGTGTAAAAAGTAGTAAGCTCAAAAATATAGAAAGAAGTAAAGTAGTTTCTGTTTTTCCCCAGAACTCTCGGTCTTGGTTTTAGCCAGCACAACCTTTGTATTTGTCTCTCTCCTGAAAGCAACACACTCTTCTCTGAAGAGATTGAGGCTAAAGTCAGGCCTACACTTGGAAGGCTTTGTTGGTATAGCTATACAGGTATACTATACCAGCAAAGCACTCCTAGTGTGGACACAGCTTATACAGGCAAAACTGCATTTTTGCTGGCACAGCTTATTCCATCCTCATAAAGTGATATAAGTTAGTACATTAGGAGCTTTTGTCGGCACAGCTATGTCCATCATGAATTATACCTCATCACACCCTTGACCAACATAGCTATGTCTACCAAAGTCTGTAATACAGACCTGGCCTAAATAGGCTGAGATCCACCTAATTTACCTCTGGCTGGAAGTAGACTTTGCTTGACCTCTCCAACCAGGCTGGACATTAACTCCTGAAATTCCATTCTATTGTCTGACCCAACAGAGCCTTTTCGTAGGGCCAGAAGCCTCAGAGTCCTTACTGGGGGCACCCAAAGATGTCTTTTCTATCACTGTGCTTTGAAGGGGTACTGTAGAGTTTAATTCATGTTCGTCAAGTAGTGATTCTGGGGTGAAAAAGCATCACACAACCATCATTAATAGGAAACAGGTTTAGAATTCTGTACAGAAATGTAATTTTGAGGGGCAATAAAAACAAACATAAGCTTTAGCAATCCCCACTAAATCCAGGACTCTATTTTTCCCCAAACCCATCTTCCATGCTTATTAAAACAAATCCCATTACTTTCTTAAGTACCAATAAGACATGACAGGCAATGTATTTCTGGGGGATTATTGCACTTCTTGTATAGTTGAAAGCCTTTGGCTTTGCCTTACTGTTTACCGAAGGCATGCAATAATTCCCCCACAATGCATCGCCTGTCATGTTTTATTGCTTAATTAAGTGAACAGGGTGAGCTCATTAGCACTATAATTAAAATCCATTACCTGTTGTTCAACTTTAGTAATAAATCTTTTAGTATATTATTTTGATTTCAGTATCCCAACTCTCTGCTTTTCAGATGTTAACTCTTAAGGTTGTAGGTCAACAACAACATATTATAGAACATATAACTGTAAACCTTAGTGCTATTACACAGCCCATAGTCACTATTCCGAGCCCACCAGTGTGGTATCTGAAAAAATATCTGTGTCCTTACTTATATGTAAAAGAGCCATGACACCATACTGGTGATTTCTGATCCATCATGGCCTGACAGCATCTTGGTGACTGGCATGTCTCTAGGCCAATCAGAAAGATGATTGATATTGATATAGCATTAGATATTGCTAACACCACACTTTATGGTAACCCTAAAGCTGCAATTTGAACTGAGGAAACTCACTGCTCAAGAATGAGGAATGATCATGTGCAAGGAAAAAAACCAACAAAACCCCAAACTTTAAAAAATGTTCATGGATGAATTATTGACCAGATACATATAACTAAAATAAGCATGAACAGTGTCAAGAGCTGTTGAGACTCCTAGATGAGAAAATCTTAGCATAGATCCTAACAACTTTGACACAAAGCTTCCCTCCTTTAGCTCACCTGTTGGTTCTGCTGTCTAAAGCCATGACGTACCCAGATGTTGTCTGCAGTGGTGATTGTATCACACCTACTGCAAGATCATTTGAAGGGCAGAGGACTCTGCTAACAAACTGAAGGTCTTGGCTGGTGAGTACAGTGGCTCTAGGGAAGAGAGAAAATGTTCAATGTCTCAGTGCAGTTTACACATATTATTTAAAACCAAAAGACTTCTATTTAAAATTCAGCATAAGGGATAACACAACAGCATGAAAAGGCAGAAGTTCTAATTAATTAGCCATCATTACTCTGTTAGCTAGATGATAGTGTTATCTGCATCTTATTTTTGTTTAAGTACTATACACTCCTATTACCAGGGACCATAGCATATTAACCTTTTCATTACTGTTAGAGCATCCATTTGAGTAGGCAGCACAAAATGTCTATTAAAATTAATCAATGCCTTTCCTGAATGTACTGGAGCAGCATAAAAGCTGTTACAGAACATTCAACTTTGCGCAAAATCTTTCTTGGGCACTATTCTTTCTGATGGTCTATATTTTACTCCTATTTTATTTGCAAAATAATAACCCTCCCCATAATTGAAAGGATTTTTAACAAGTTATTTACATTTTAATGAAATAGGATTATTGATCACATATTCGTTAATTAACTTTGCAAATATTACATGGAACAATGATACACAAGCACAAGGACCTACAATATACAACCTGGGAAAGCACAAGAGGCATCATGGAAAAAAATAATCAAGGAAGGATTTGAAAGAGGAGAAGGGAGGATATTAGTGCACAGGGTATAATAGCAAGGCAGAACGTGAATAAATGCATACTAGGGAAAAATTAAGTGTTGAGGGGAGGTCAGCTAGATCAGTGGTTTTAATTTTTTTTTTTCCGGTGACCCAGTTGAAGAAAATTGTTGATGCCTGTGACCCAATGGAGCTGGGGATGAAGGGTTTGGAGTGTGGGAGGGGGCTCAGTGCTGGGGCAGAGGGTTGGGGTGCAGGAGTGAGGGCTGCAGGGTGGGGCCAGGAATGAGGGGTTCAGGGTGTGGGGGGATCTGGGCTAGGGCAGGGGGTTGGGGTGCAGGAGGGAGTCAGGGCTCTGGGCTGGACAGGGGTGCAGACTCTGGGATGGGTCCAGGGATTAGGGTTTTGGGGTGCAGGAGGGGGCTCCATATTTGGGGGGGCTTAAGGCTGGGGCAGGGGGTTGGGGTGACTTAGGAAGGGATCAGCTACATGGGAAGGAAGGTGGACAGGACAATGAGGAGAGGGGAGAAAGGGCAGGAGTAGAGTGAAACTGAAGTGAAGAGACTGTAGTTGAGTCCCCATTGTGTTACTAGTGCGAGCTTCAGCGGCACTTGAGCGACAACCCACCCACCCCCTTCCCCAATGGGCCAATCAACTCTAATTTAAAGCCACAATTACCTCAAGCTAAAGGAGGGCTGGAGCCCCAAGCTCCGAGTAGGGCTGAAGCCCAGAGGTGAAAGGGGGCCGGTACAGCGTACCGGTAAGAAGTGGCCGCTAGTACGGGCCCATACACCGTTGACGTTAAAGTGCTGCTGCGGCAGCGCTTTAAGGATCCTCCTTGCCCAAGGCAGGAGGGCAAAAGAGGCAGCTGCCCCGGGGTCCAGCGATTTAAAAGGGCCCGAGGCACCCGGCCACCGTTGCTACCGCAACCTTCCACCTGAGCACCTGCCCCTTCTGTCCAAGTCCTTGCCCCTTCTGGGGCGCCGGAGCCAGGTCCCCGTACCGGTAAGACTTTTAAGTTACTTTCACCCCTGACCAAGCCCTGAGAGGGGCCGAAGCCCAGAGCTCTGGAACCCCAACCAGGGCTGAATCCCAAAGCCCCAACCTATATTTGAAAATATAGAAAACCTCCAAAAATATTTCAATAGATGGTATTAAATTATTGTTTAACAGTGCGATTAAAACTGCGATTAATCATGATTAATTTTTTAAATCTCGTGATTAATTTTTTTAATTTCTTGACTGCGCTACTTTGAACTAATGAGTTCAAATCTTGTGGCAGTTATATTTCTGGTAACATTTATATAAACTTATTTTAGAGTCATTAAATTCTTACCAGTGTTCTCAAGCATAATAAAACAAAAATCTGATCTAAAATGTTTCATATGTAAATAGAAACAATCCAAGTTAGAAAAATAACAGTTCAGTCATAAAGATGGCAGCTACAAAAAAGCCACGTGAAAAAGGTTAGCTACTTAATTGGTCAAGTCAGACAATTCAGAACTGCCATGTGTCAGCTTAATGCTTGGGAAGCTTATGTGCATAACTTCTAATTTTGTTTGAAGTTAGTAACTTTTATAAATATTTCGTGCAGTAATGGAAGGATTAATCCCAAACTTTATATCTTTGCATAGTTTCATATAGTTTATATATATTTAGCCATAGGTGACTCAAAGAAACACTAATTTCAGACTGTCCTTATCTCTGTTCCAAATCTGTTCAATTTCACTTTGTACACCAATGTCTTGATTACATTATTTCAGTTAATTACAACATTATTTACACTGACAATCTTTGTATCACATGTCAACAAGATGCTTAGAGTACACAAAGAATCTACTATAAAATACTAGTTTTAGGTCCTGAGCAACACAAACTCAAAGAATGTGCTTGGAAAACTGCTAAAATATGACAGAAATACAAAAATGGAATTTTATATCTTTGTCCACTGGATTTTATCATGTTAGAACATAAGAATGGCCATACTGGGTCAGACCAAAGGTCCATCTAAGCCCAGTATCCTGTCTTCCGAAAGTGGCCAATGCCAGGTGCCCCAGAGGGAATGAACAGAACAGATCATCATCAAGTGATCCATCCCCTGTCGCCCATTCTCAGCTTCTGGCAAACAGAGGCTAAGGACACCATCCCTGCCCATCCTAGCTAATAGCCATTGATGGACCTATCCTCCATGAACTAATCTAGTTCTTTTTTGAACCCTGTTATAGTCTTGGCCTTCACAACATCCTCTGGCAAGGAGTTCCACAGGTTGACTGTGCGTTGTGTGAAAAAATACTTCCTCTTGTTTGTTTTAAACCTGCTGCCTATTAATTTCATTTGGTGCCCCCTAGTTCTTGTGTTATGAGACGGAGTAAATAACACTTCCTTATTTACTTTCTCCACACCAATCATGATTTTATAGACCTCTATCATATCCCCCATTAGTCGTCTATTTCCCAAGCTGAAAAGTCCCAATTTTATTAATCTCTCCTCATACGGTAGCCATTCCATACCCCTAATCATAATGTTGACAGAATTTCTGGAAAAGAATAAATCTAATTAATCACTTAATTTAATTATATATAATTAAATCAATCAGTTAACACCAATTACTCCCTGTAGAGTGGAGGACAGCAATTGACATAACATAGAACACTCTCAGTCTTGGGCCTTAGCTGTTAGCTGGCATTGCAAGGTATTTACATGCCAGATATGCTAAACATTCGTATGCCCCTTCATGCTTCGGACACCATTCCAGAGGACATGTTTCCATGCTGATGACACTCTTTAAAAAATAATACGTTAATTAAATTTGTGATTGAACTCCTTGGGGGAGACTTGTATGTCCCCTGCTCTATTTTATCTGCATTCTGCCATATATTTCATGCTATAGAGGTCTTGGATGATGACCCAGCACGTTATTCGTTTTAAGAACACTTTCACTGCAGATTTCACAAAAAGCAAAGAAGTACAAATGTAATATTTCTAAAGAAAGCTACAGCACTCAACCCAAGGTTTAAGAATTTGGAGTCCCTTCCAAAATCTGAGAGGGACGAAGTGTGGAGCATGCTTTCAGAAGTCTTAAAAGAGCAACACTCTGATGTGGAAACTACAGAACCCGAACCACCAAAAAAGAAAATTCAACCTTCTGCTGGTGGCATCTGACTCAGATAATAAAAAGGAACACGTGTCAGTCCACACCGCTTTGGATTGTTATCGAGCAGAACCCGTCATCAGAATGGACGCATGTCCCCTGGAATGGTGGTTGAAGAATGAAGGGGCAACTGAATGTTTAGCATATCTGGCATGTAAATACCTTGCAATGTCGGCTACAAAAGTGCTATGCAAATGCTTGTTCACACTTTCTGGTGACGTAACCAAGAAGTGGGCAGCATTATCTCCTGCAAATGTAACTAAACTTGTTTGTCTGAGCGATTGGCTGAATAAGAAGTAGGACTGAGTGGACTTGCAGGCTCTAAAATTTTACATTGTTTTATTTTTGAATGCAGTTTTTTGTACATAATTCTACATTTGTAAGTTCAACTTTCATGATGAAGAGATTGTACTACAGTACTGGTATTAGATGAATTGAAAAATACTATTTGTTTTGTTTTTTTTACTATTTAAATACCTGTAATAAAAAAAAATATAAAGTGAGCACTGTACACTTTGTATTCTGTGTTGTAATTGAAATTAATATATTCGAATATGTAGAAAACACCCAAAATATTAAAATAAATGATATTCTATTACTGTTTAACAGCACGATTAATCGCACAATTAATTTTTTTAATCGCTTGACAGCCCTTGTATTTTTGTTCTGTTCATATTTAGGGTCTCTTATCTGTATCCTACTCAGCAAGTCCCCAGGAAATAATCCTGCTGCTATTGAAGCCAATGGTAATTCTCCTATTCATTTTGATGGGACCAGGATCAAGATTTAAATCATATTAATTATTATTAAAGAAAGTGCTAAGTAACCAGAACTAGAACTACAGATTAGATACATGACTAGAAATGGTTTTAATAGAAGTTACTGGGTAATAGAAACAAATTACAGTGTGAAAAATTACTATGAAGTATGTCACCTAAGTTATTTTTCAATGTTAGCTAACTTGTTTAATACCACCAGAAGATATAATTATATTAAGACAATTAATTTGAAAAAGCTGATGTCTACGAATGCTTGAATGATCAGTATTTAATACTCTCTGCTTGTCTCTATCTATTATTCCATTGATGTCCTCTGGATATTTTTGATGATTCAAGCATTTAACATCTTCACCCCTAATAATGTGTTTTATAATAATTGTACCCTTCTAAGAAGTATTTTCTCCTCTCAGTGACAGCATATATTATAGTTTGCATTAACCCTCTCCCGTCGCCCCCAAGAGGAGTATACACACTAACGATGTGCTTAACTTTATGTTTGAATAATCCCATTAAAATCAATGGATTATTTGTCTGTTTATAGTTAGGCCTTAATCCTACAAACACACAAATGTTTAAAAGTGAATTAAGGTGCCTGCTGGTCAGATTATAATATTAATTGCACTTATATAACATTTGCATAACATCACTAAGATATGGCCTTTCCTATCTATTCATACAGCTAAAACCCATCCAAGCTTTCATCATCTCTTGGTTGGATTACTGCAACATCCTTCCCTCTGGCCTTGACAAATGCCATTTTGTCTCACTTTCAAGGCCCTTCATACCCAATTCCCATTCTACCGATCATCTCTCATTCGCTATCGAGCTGATAGGCTCATGATGCCAGACTCTACTGCCCACTTGTTAAATTTTCAAACACCTTCATGCTTTCTCCCATGCTGCCCACATATTCAGTGGGGGCTCTTTGTAAACATCTGCAAAGCTACCTTATTATACTCCTCCAAATATCTCCTCAAAGCTCTTCTTTGCCATGATGCCTACAAAAAGCTTGACAACAGTTAGGCTGCTTATGTGCAGAGATGCTGCCTGGCATGCTAACCAATACTGTCTCATTGTTTACTTGTACTCCCCCATCTGTTGTCTCTTGTCTTATACTTAGATTGTATGCCCCTTTGGGCATGGACCATCTTTTTGCTTTGTGTTTGTACAGCAGAATGGGGTCCAACCAGTGGTCCATGTCTAGTGCCCCAGGTGCTACAGTAATACAAATAATAAATGATAATATCTGTCACCTAAGAATCTCCAAGCACTTTATAAATATTAACTATCTAAATGTCCGTTCATGCTCCTATTGAAGTCTCCAATTGACTTCAATGAGAGCAGGAGCAAGCCCTAAGCTTTGTAATACCTACAAAGTAGGTAAGGAAGTTGTATTCATTTTAGAGACTGACTTGTTCAAGGTCACACCATGAACAGGAAGCAGAGCTGTGAACAGAACCCAGCAGTCCTGACTGAGTACCTTCCCTGAACCACAAGACTATATTTCCATTGAAGTAAGTGTAACTTAACATTAGGGCCCCAAAATAAACCAGAAAGAAGCAGCTGCTCAGAAAGACATACACTAGCACTGTTCCAGTATGTGACTTTTTCCATCTCTCCAAAAATAGCAAACAAAACTGGCTGGCCTTCTTGGGATACTCTTCTCAACTGGCTACAATTGTCCTTTAAGTAGCACTCACAGTGAGGGTGCTATATCTTTCTTTCTCTCTGAAATCTATTTTATTTATTGGCTTTTTCACTTCTCTCTTTTAAACTTGCAAACATGTTTTTATGGTTCATTTTGAGAGTTGGGAAGAGCTTGTGTATGTGTGTTGTGTAGGGGAAGATATTAGAATCTAGTATTAGAAGAGTCTCTAGTAAAGGTATCTAGCTGCTTTTTAAACGGAAACTCTTAATGGAACTAATCCACTGATTAAGCTTTGTAATTTCATAGTGGTCTTCTCCTCTTCCTCACACTGGAGTGGTTAAATTGTAGCATTAATTACTGCTGCTGCTGGTGGTGATGATGGTGAGGTGGCAATTAATTATTTTTTTAAAATCCCATGAATCATGTTTATAATGGAATAATGTTTTATTCAGTCTAGGGGACTACTTCAGGGCATTGGCAATGAAAGAGGAAAACAGAATACTTTAAGGATAATTTAAAAGGTTAAAATGTAGAAATAGCTTTGAGAGCATATGCTGGAAGCTCTGTTGTGCTACTCCATGCAAAGTTAACAACACAATTCAAATATGTACGTTTAACTCAAGAAATCTCAAGATAGAAATCTAGAAAGAATAAGTGTGGTCTCATGATTGGGGATTCACATATTATTTAGGTTCCTATTCCCTGCCCTAGCACTCACTTGCTACATAACGCTCTCTGTGCTTCAGTTTCCTAATCTTTAAAACAGACAATATTACTTTGAGCAGGTGCCTGTCCCACCCTGCTCTACAACATAGTCCAACCAATATAACTCACTCTTTCTTGATCTTTTGCTTTATAAACAATAAAATTAATTACAATTAAATAAAACAGTAAGGTAAGGTAAAGGTCAGTTCAGACATTCTACGCAGTTCTCATACGTTTCCTACCTCTCAATTTAGCCCTGGTCTACACTACGAGTTTAGATCGACTTTAGCAGGGTTAAATCCAATTAAGCCTGGACACGTCCACATGACGAAGCCCTTTCTTTCGACTTAAAGGGCCCTTTAAACCGGTTTCTTTACTCCACCTCCGACAAGGGGATTAGCGCTAAAATTTGCCTTTGCGGGTCGGATTTGGGGTAGTGTGGATGGAATTCGACGTTATTGGCCTCCGGGAGCTATCCCACAGTGCTTCATTGTGACCGCTCTGGACAGCGCTCTCAACTCAGATGCACTAACCAGGTAGACAGGAAAAGCCCCACGAACTTTTGAATTTCATTTTCTGTTTGCCCAGCGTGGAGAGCACAGGTGACCACGCGGAGCTCATCAGCACAGGTAACCGTGATGGAGTCCCAGGATCGCAAAAGAGCTCCAGTATGGACAGAATGGGAGGTACGGGATCTGCTCGCCATATGAGGAGACGAATCAGTGCTCCGTAGCAGTAAATGAAATGGCAAAATATTAGAAAAGGTCTCAAAGGCCATGAAGGACAGAGGCCATAACAGGGACGCACAGCAGTGCCGCGTGAAAATTAAGGAGCTAAGGCAAGCCTACCACAAAGCCAGAGAGGCAAACGGAAGGTCTGGGGCAGAGCCGCAAACATGGTGCTTCTATGCGGAGCTGCATGCCATTCTAGGGGGTGCAGCCACCACTACCCCAACCGTATGCTTTGACTCCGTCAATGGAGAAACACGCAACAGGGAAGCAGGTTCGGGGTACGCGGAAGATGATGATGATGATGACGACAATGAAGATAGCTCACAGTAAGGAAACGGAGAAACCGGTTTCCCCAACAGCCAGGATATGTTTATCACCCTGGACCTGGAACCAGTAACCCCCGCAACTCACCCAAGGCGTGCTCCCAGACCCTGAGGGCACACAAGGGACCTCTGGTGAGTGTACCTTTGTAAATATTACACATGGTTTAAAAGCAAGCATGTTTAATGATTAATGATTAATTTGCCCTGGCAATCGCGGCCAGTACAGCTACTGGAAAAGTCTGTTAATGTGTATGGGGCTGGAGCGGGAATCCTCCAGGGACATCTCCAGAAAGCTCTCCTTCATGTACTCCCAAAGCCTTTGCAAAAGGTTTCTGGGGAGGGCTGCCTTATCCCGTCCGCCATGGGTAGGACACTTTACCACGCCAGACCAGTAGCACGTAGTCTGGAATCATTGCATAACCAAGCATGGCAGCATATGGTCCTGGTGTTTGCTGGCATGCAGACAACATCCATTCCTTATCTCTCTTTGTTATCCTCAGGAGAGTGATATCATTCACGGTCACCTGGTTGAAATGGGGTGATTTTATTAAGGGGGCATTCAGAGGTGCCCGTTCCTGCTTGGCTGAACAGAAATGTTCCCCGCTGTTAGCCACGCGGTGGGGAAAGGAGGGCTGAAGGGATCATCCCAGAGAATTGTGTGTGTGAGTGTGTGTGTGTGGGGTAGTTGGGTTTGTGCTGCATGTTAACCTGGAAACCCCAGCCCCTACTTTTACATTGCAAACCCATTTTAAATGGCCAACCCAATGGGTCCTTGGTATGGGAAATGAGGCCGCTACTGTTTGAAACTATTCCCACATGTTATGAGAGTTAAAAAAGCCAAAAGACTGTGGCTTACCATGGCTGCCTGCAAGCCAAATTCTGTTGCCTGGCACCGCGTGAGTGATCTTTCACACCAAACCGGCAATATAAGAGGAAAAATGCGACCTTGTAACGAAAGCACATGTGCTGTGTAATGTGAACAGCAAAATTTAACGTGAAAGAGTGTACCCATTGTTCTCTAAAATGTGTCTTTTTTTAACCACCTCTCCCTTGTCCTCCGCCAGCTGCAAATGTTTCTCCTTCGCAGAGGCTAGCAAAGATTAGAAGGAGAAAACGGTGGACTCGGGATGATATGTTCACGGAGCTCCAGATGTCCTCCCATGCTGAAAGAGCACAGCAGAATGCGTAGAGGCAGTCAATGTCAGACTACAGAAAAGCACAATATGAATGAGAGGAGAGGTGGTGGGCTGAATTGCGGGATAAACAGAGCAAGTGGCGGGCTGAAGATGATAGGTGGCGTTAGCTTGCAGACAGAAGGCAAGAGTCGATGCTCCGGCTGCTGGAGCATCAAACTGATATGCTCCAGCGTATGGTTGAGCTGCAGGAAAGGCAGCAGGAGCAGAGACTGCCGCTACAGCCCCTGTGTAACCAACAGCCCTCCTCCCCAAGTCCCATTGCCTCCTCACCCAGACGCCCAAGAACACAGTGGGGGGGCCTCTGACCACCCAGTCACTCCACCCTAGATGATTGCCCAAGCATCGGAAGGCTGGCCTTCAATAAGAGTTAAAGTTTTAAAGTTTTAAACTGCAGTGTGTCCTTTTCCTTCCCTCCTCCCCCACCCCTCCCGGGCTACCTTGGCAATTATCCCCCTAGTTGTGTGATGAATTGATAAAGAATGCATGAATGTGAAGTAACAATGACTTTATTGCCTCTGCAAGCGGTGCTCGAAGGTGGGAGGGGAGGGTGGGGTGGTTGGTTTACAGGGAAGTAGAGTGAACCGGGTGCGGGAGGGGAGGGTTCATCAAGGAGAAACAAACAAACAGAAGTTTCACACCGTAGCCTGGCCAGTCACAAAACTCGTTTTCAAAGCTTCTCTGATGAGCACCGCGCCCTGCTGTACTCTTCTAACTGCCCTGGTGTCTGGCTGCGCATAATCAGCGGCCAGGTGATTTGCCTCAACCTCCCACCCCACCATAAATGTCTCCCCCTTACTCTCACAGATATTGTGGAGCGCACAGCAAGCAGCAATAACAATGGGGATATTCTTTTCGCTGAGGTCTGAGCGAGTCAGTAGGCTGCGCCAGCGCGCTTTTAAACGTCCAGATGCACATTCCACCACCATTGGGCACTTGCTCAGACTGTAGTTGAACAGGTCCTGACTACTATCCAGGCTGCCTGTGTACGGCTTCATGAGCCATGGCATTAAGGGGTAGGCTGGGTCCCCAAGGATCATGATAGGCATTTCAACATCCCCAACGGTTATTTTCTGGTCCGGGAAGAAAGTCCCTTCCTCCAGCTTTCAAAACAGACCAGAGTGCCTGAAGACACGAGCATCATGTACCTTTCCCGGCCATCCCACGCTGATGTTGGTGAAACGTCCCTTGTGATCCACCAGGGCTTGCAGCAGCATTGAAAAGTATCCCTTGCGGTTTATGTACTCGGTGGCTTGGTGCTCCGGTGCCAAGATAGGGATATGGGTTCCATCTATCGCCCCACCACAGTTTGGGAATCCCACTGCAGCAAAGCCATCCACTATGGCCTGCATGTTTCCCAGAGTCACTACCCCTGATATCAGCAGGTCTTTGATTGCCCTGGCAACTTGGATCACAGCAGCCCCCACAGTAGATTTGCCCACTCCAAATTGATTCCCGACTGACCGGTAGCTGTCTGGCGTTGCAAGCTTCCACAGGGCTATCGCCACTCGCTTCTCAACTGTGAGGGCTGCTCTCATCCTGGTATTCTGGCGCTTCAGGGCAGGGGAAAGCAAGTCACAAAGTTCCATGAAAGTGCCCTTACGCATGCGAAAGTTTCACAGCCACTGGGAATCGTCCCAGACCTGCAACACGATGCGGTCCCACCAGTCTGTGCTTGTTTCCCGGGCCCAGAATCGGCATTCCACGGCATGAACCTGCCCCAGTAACACCATGATTTGCACATTGCTGGGTCCCGTACCTTGCGTGAGGGCTGTGTCCATGTCAATTTCCTCATCACTCTCGTCGCCGCGCTGCAATCGCCTCATCGGCTGGTCCTCGTTTTGCTTTAGCATGTCCTGGCTCTGCATGTACTCCAGGACAATGCGCGTGGTGTTCATAGTGCTCATAACTGCTGCGGTGATCTGAGCGGGCTCCATGATCCCAGTGCTATGGCGTCTGGTCTGAAAAAAGGCGTGAAACTGACGGAGGGAGGGAGGGGTGACTGACGACATGGTGTACAGGTACAGGGAATTAAAATCAACAAAGGTGGCTGTGCATCAGGGAGAAACAAAAACAACTGTCACACAGAATGCGCCCCCCCCCCCAAAGATTGAACTCAAAACCCTGGGTTTTGCAGGCCTTTGATTTCACGGAGGGAGGGGGAAACAAATGAATACATCTATTTTTTACATCTTAAGCTGGCAGCAGATGATGCAGCATGATTGATAGCCCTCGGCATCTTCTGGGTGCTTGGCAGAAGATACTGTACTACGACTGCTAGCCATCATCGTCAAGACAGTTCAATCGGACTGCCGGCAGGACTGAGTCTCCAGGAGACAAAGCATGTCTGCCCAGGTGCCTCTGATTGAACTGAAATACGATGACGGATATCAGTCTTAGTACACCATCTATTGCCAAAAGGCAAGGGGCTGCTGCTGTGTAGCAATGCAGCCCCACGTCTGCCAGCACCCAGATAGCCGATGAAGGCTACCAGTCATACTGCACCGTCTACTGCCAAAAGGCAATTAGCTGCTGCTGTCTAGCAATGCAGTACCACATCTGCCGGCACCCAGATGACATATGGTGACGGTGAGCTGAGCTGAGCTGAGCGGACTCCATGCTTGCCATGGTATGTTGTCTGCACAGGTAACCCAGGTAAAAAGGTGCGAATCGATTGTCTGCCGTTACTCTGACGGAGGGGCACGGGCCTGACGGCATGTACCCAGAACCCCCCGCAACACTGTTTTGCATCATCAGGCATTGGGATCTCAACCCAAAATTCCAATGGGCGGCGGAGACTGAGGGAACTGTGGGATAGCTATCCACAGTGCAACACTCCAGAAGTCGACGCAAGCCTCGGTACTGTGGACGCGGTACGCCGGCTTCATGCACTTAGAGCATTTTATGTGGGGACACACACAATCGACTGCATAAAACCGATATCTATAAAACCGGCTTCTATAAATTTGACCTAATTTCATAGTGTAGACATACCCTCAGTCACTCTTAATACACACCTCAAACACTCCTAGCCCCAGAGCATCGCTCCCACCTTCTTTAATCCTAGGTGGGGTAATAAGTCAACTGCCTTGGCAAATAAACAAAAATCATTAACTATTTCACTAGAGAATATGACATGGTATCAGGAAACATCTTCATACTGAGACTGTCTCCAACTGAAAAGTTTCTGATCTGTGTTAGAAAATTGATATATTATGTAGGCAGTGGCAGATTAGCCACTGGGCCAATGGGGCCTGTGCCCAGAGGCCCTGGCCAATTGTGGTGCCCCCGCGCCCTGACCCGTTCCACCCAGCACTCCTGCTGGGGGGCAGCGGGTCGGGGCGCAGGGGTTGCTCCACTCCACCCGGCGCTCCTACTGGGGAGCAGGGTCGGGGTGCGGGTGCTTGCCCCGCTCCACCCATCCAGTGCTCCTGCCGGGGAGTGGGGGAAGCCCCCACACCCCAGCAGGAGCACTGGGGTGGGTACGGGGGGACTGCAGGCAGAAGGGGTGAGGAGGGGTTCCCATTTGCTTTAGCCCTGGGTCCCACAAAACTGTAATCCACCTCTGCATACAGGACTCAAATTCCTGTTACTGTGGTGTTAAGGAAGTGTCCTGATTTACTGCAATGAAATGAAGATAAAACAAATTCCTGTTTAGAATCCTGCTGACTGCAGCCAGTCAGACCCAAACAGTTTATGGGAGGCCTGCTGCAGAATAGAGTTCCACACAGGCACAGGAGTCCATCAGCATGCTATCAGTTGCAATCCAGGTCTTAATGTATTTCAGCATTATGGATACAAAACCAAATACCCACTATATAAATATGGTTGAATATAAGAGAAATTGTGCCTAATGGGAAAATAGATCAATGGTTCATCTAATTCAGTATCCTCTCTCAAATGGTGGTTAAGATGTTTCAAAGAAAGGTGCAAGTAACCTTATAATGGTTAATCACATAATAACCAATCCAGGAGGGAAATTTCTCCCAAATCTCATTGTTAGTGTTTGTCTTATTAATACTAATTATTAAGCCCTGGAGAATAAGGATTTATATCCCTTATAACTGTATATCCTGTATAATGTAATTATGTTCTTATTATTCATATTCATGTCTAACTCTTTTCTTTCAATCTTGTTAAGCTCTGAGCTTCTATATTGTGGCAGTGGGCTCCATAGATTAATTACATATTGTGTAAAAAAAATACTGTTTTACATTTCTTTACTTAATTTCATTGGGTGTGCCCTTAAACTATTTTTGAGAGAAAAGGTATCTAGTAACTCTTTACTAACTTTTTCCACAGCAATAATTATATAACTCCCTCACAGTTAAAATCAAAACAGGAAATATAGTCCAAGGCAATGTTGCTATGGGAGCTTTCTTTAATTTTTACATTTCATTATTTTAGAAAAACTCCCTTTGTAACCATAATATGGTATTGCCATAATTTTAAAAATGTCAGTGCAAAATAAAGCAAAACCCACACACAGTTAAATAAAATAATAATGAAGAAGTAAGGTGTCAGAGTGGTTTTCTCACTAGGACTATGCATGTGGAATGTTACGCACCGGAGTTGACCGTGGACGGTGGAGTTGATTGTCATTACGAATTGTTTTTGTTGTAGGCAGATACAGAGATTTAGGTTTTTTTTAGGAAAAAATGAAGCTGCTGTCAATTTAGAGTGAGAGATGAAATGATGCCAACTGACTCATGCTATTTAACCTTTCAATGCACCATTTAGAATGCTCTCCTCTTATTATACTATTTAGAAACAAGCAGATAAAGAATTCCAGATAAAGAGAGCATTATGAACATTAATAAGGAAAATGGTGGAGGATATACTGAGCCAAATAATTCTGTTCTCATACACTGTGTATGTGCAGAAACTCATATTTAATGCAGTACTTGCAGAAAAAAAGGTCTCATAATCAGGGCCGGCTCCAGGGTTTTGGCCGCCCCAAACAGCCAAAACCAAAAAAAAAAAAAAAAAAAGCCGCGGCCACGATCTATGGCAGCAATTCGGTGGGAGGTCCTTCACTCTGAGTCGGAGTGAGGGACCGTCCGCCGAATTGCCGCCGAATACCTGGACCTGCCGCCCCTCTCCCAAGCGGCCGCCCCAAGCACCTGCTTGAGAAGCTGGTGCCTGGAGCCGGCCCTGCTCATAATGATAATTTAATTGAACTGCCAGGACAAAAGTTTAACTTACCTTTATGTATAAATTAGTACATTTGCTGACTTATCAAACTGCATCCTCTTCTTTCTTAAATAGGTTTTTTTTTTTGTGTACTGTAGATCTAGAGACAGAAAAGACTTACTGGATCACTGGGGCCAGGCTAACGAGCTACTTTAGCACATGTCTAGCTTTAAGCACAAGTAGTCCCATTGACTTCAATGGAATGTCTGCCTGAGTCTATATGCAGCCTGAAACTCTCAGAGGTGTGCACTCTCCTATTCATCTTAGGCTTTGTCTACACACAAATGCCGTAGTTAAAGCGTAAACCACATGCCTCCCTAGGTATGTATGTAGTTATACAAGTTTAAATGTGTTTAGACTGGTATAACAGTCTCATAATGGAAGGGGAATATTCTATACCTGCGTTTCTCAAACTGGGGTCCCTGATGGTGTCCCAGAGGGTCCACCGGCCCCACTGATCAACTCGTCCCATTCCCTCCCAGACCTTCTGCATGTTAAAAGTCTCACGGCACAGCGGGCCTAATGCAGGCTTCCTATTTGACCCAGCTCTGCACTGCATAGTGAAAGTGAGTGAGGGTGGGAGAGAGCGGCGGACGGAGGGCGGATGGAGTGAGCGGGGATAGGGCCTCAGAGAAGGGGCGGGGCCTTGGGAAGGGGGCAAGGCAAGGGCTGAGCAGGGGGCATTTGGGGGTCCCTGAAAAATTTTAAAACAAAATGGGGGTCCTCGGGTTGCTAAAGTTTGAGAACCGCTGAGCTATACCATTATAAGGACATTTATACCAGTATTATTGTGTCCACAATACGAGTTGTACTGGTACAACTGTATCAGTAAAAATCATGTCTAACTGCCCTAATTATCCTAGCACAAAAACTGTGTGTAGGCCAGGCTTAAATGTGCTGCTAGCCCACTACTCTTGGGGGCAGGGGATTATGACACCACCCTGGCAGAGGACTCCATCTGTGTGAGTGCCTTGTTTCCACCGCAACATGGCTATATTTGTGTGGTGTTGGCAAGGGACCCTATGCATGAAGTCCTCTAATCAGGTGGGTGGGGGCTAGTCCTCCCTTGTGAGATAGACCTCAGGTTGTCTGTGTAGCCTGATTTAGGGTGTAGTGATCATATTAATTTGGATAATATGGGAATTTAATTTGTTAATTTAATATTAATAATCAATCATCATCATCAATATTAATTAGTATGGGTCTTAGGCTCACCAATCTGTTTGATCAGAAGATAAAAGTTCTTGTCCTGAATCAGGCTCCACAGAATTTACAAAGAACCCTCGGGGGTATGACAGGAAGCTCACACTGAGACAGATATAGTCTTAAAGACTTTTTATTAAAATCAATAATAGCAAGTAAATGGTAAAATACCCAGAGTTACAAAGTTACAATTGCATTACTGCTATTCAAAAGATACATATGATAATAGAGTATTATATGCAACAAAGATTTGGTTAATATACTCACACCCTTCCTTGATAACCTGGTGGTAAGAGACACAGGAATAGCCTTGTGGTTCAGGTTTCTTAATTTTTGAGGGAGGGATGCAGTGCTTAGAAGAAACTAATGCTACGAGCAATTAAAAGTGAACTTAGGGTTTACGTGACTAACTTAAACTTAAAATCAAAACCTAACAAACAAACCAAGAACAAAACTTAGGGAAACCAAGCTTAGCCTAGTTCCCTTGAAACCTAAAGTTTAAAAAGAACAAGTACAGCCTACTAATAGTAGCAGTCATCGTAGATAGAGTGGAGGAAGAAAGTAAGTGAGAATGGAGATGGAGTTAAGTGAGAACTGGAGTACTCTATTGAGATGAAAGAACAGGAGTACTTGTGGCACCTTAGAGACTAACAAATTTATTAGAGCATAAGCTTTCGTGGACTATAGCCCACTTCTTCGGATGCATATAGAGTGAAACATATATTGAGGAGATATATATATACACATACAGAGAGAGCATGAACAGGTGGGAGTTGTCTTACCAACTCTAAGAGGCCAATTAAGTAAGAGAAAAAAACTTTTGAAGTGATAATCAAGATAGCCCAGTACAGACAGTTTGATAAGAAGTGTGAGAATACTTACAAGGGGAGATAGATTCAATGTTTGTAATGGCTCAGCCATTCCCAGTCCTTATTCAATCCTGAGTTGATTGTATCTACTTTCCATATCAATTCCAGCTCAGCAGTCTCTTGTTGGAGTCTGTTTTTGAAGTTTTTCTGTTGTAAGATAGCCACCCGCAGGTCTGTCAGGGGCTCGTTCACCTGCACATCTACCAATGTGATATATGCCATCATGTGCCAGCAATGCCCTTCTGCCATGTACATTGGCCAAACCGGACAGTCTCTCCACAAAAGAATTAATGGACACAAATCTGACATCAGGAATCATAATACTCAAAAACCAGTGGGAGAACACTTTAACCTGTCTGGTCATTCAGTGACAGACCTGCGGGTGGCTATCTTACAACAGAAAAACTGTTGCCACAAGTATTCCTGTTCTTTTTGCGGATACAGACTAACACGGCTGCTACTCTGAAATCTATTGAGATGGGTCATCTCTTTTATAGGGCAAATGCCGGAAATCCCTCCTCTTATGCCCAAATTTCATTCCTCACCCACAGAAATGCTAGGGCACACCCACCCCACAGGCCAATATGCATGTGCGTATTGATGACAGGTACATACGCACATCAGTCTCTTGTGGTGTACTTGTTAAGTCCATTGGCACAACATTGAAAAAACCCCTATCCATTCTCCATTAGTCTAAATAAAAAGTCATAGACAAAGGCAAAGGTACTCCATCTATTTGGGTATAGGATAAACAAGACAAAGGTCAGCTTTGCTTTCTGAGTAAAAGGTCTCAATATAGAGATGCTATCTTTGCCTAAGCTTAACATACAGGATATGGCCTTTAGGTTTCTTGCATTACAGCCAAACTTACTTTAATATAAATCTATAAACCAAATACTTAAATTATAAGAAAAGATATATATATGCAAGCAAGCAGGTTAGTCCTATAGGCTACATCTGAAGATGGAGTGATGGATCAGCCTGCTCAAAGAGTGGTGATGGTGTTGGAACCCCACCACACAGCTCAGATGTGGGTGGCTCCTGTCACTACCACCCCAATCTGGAGTGGTGCCACAGTGCTAGGGGCAAGACTTACGGGGGGCCTCCTTGGGGAGGTTTGCCTAGGGGCACAGACAACCTTAATTCAAAGTCCTCCAGCCTCCAGATGGCAAGAGGATGGGCATGGTAGTCCATGCCACCTTGAGGCAGGAAGACTTTGAAGCAGTCACATCTAAAAGGTCAGAAGTGATGAAGGGAACAGCTACTTCCCAGTCCTTCTGCTCCAAGATAGCAAGGACAGGGTGATAGTGACACATTTATTAATTAAATAATATGAAGAACATTCATATTTGCCTGTAGTGAAAGACATTACACTAAGTAAGTAGTGTCTTTGCAGAATTATTTATT
Organism: Malaclemys terrapin pileata; assembly: GCF_027887155.1. Lineage (NCBI taxonomy): Eukaryota > Metazoa > Chordata > Testudines > Emydidae > Malaclemys > Malaclemys terrapin. Next base: position 176,938,281 of record NC_071507.1, on the reverse strand, counting down.
ACTATTTTACAATCCCATAAGTGCACATAATAAATATTACAGTTTCAGATTCCATATGCTACCCACCATCTTATATTTTATGTCATAAAGCATTTTAAGATATATTCTGTAAAAAACTCTACAAAATATTTTTAAGTTAGTTTGATGTTGTTAGTGTCAAATTTGATTTGCTCAAGGGCTTCTTGTCATGCAATAACTCCTATATAGTCTCATTTAAAATGTTTTATTCTGATGATGAACCTAACATCTCTATTGTCTATGAGCTGTCTGTCTCTAAGGTCTGTTTTCCTAGCTGGAAGGTTGGTGAGCTTTTGTGAATGATTCTTTTGTGTAAGTGCGTCTTGATTTCATTAGAGAGACAAGGTGGGTGAGGTGATATCTTTTATTGGACAAAATTCTCTCTCTAATTAAGGCAGTTGCAACCTTAATTATGGAGAGGCTATCACCTGTCCATAATAAAATAGACAAACCACAGAAGACTGGCAAACAATTTCTATTGGCATCCGTGGGAGAAGGTTTGGACCCCAAACTGTCCATGAAAAAAAACAACTCTAATTACAGCCTATATTATCTCAGAAATAGCGGGCACTCACATTTTGAAGGAGACTTTATTATATGGAATGTTTCAAGGGGGGATAGTAACAAGTAGCTTTTGAGCTAGACAGTGAAAAAGACATCAGACAAAAGTCAACATTTCAAATCAGGATATTATTTTACTACTCTGTACCTCAGTTTGCAAAGTCAGAAGAAAATTAAAAACCTTTTTCTTTACTTCACAGCAGATCTGACAATTTCCAGCCAAATTAATTTTCCAAACCAAAAGCTATAAGGGGGCTAAGTTAGGACTTTATAATGAAGACCTGCAACCACCTTTCTATATTAATCTATATCGCTACTTTTGAGAGGATTTTTTTCCTCCTCTTTATGCACTAGGCCCCCTCAAACTATATTATTAAAATTAGGGCTGTCATTTAATTGCAGTTAACTCATGTGATTAACTCAAAAAAATTAATTGCGATTAATCACACTGTTAAGCAATAGAATACCAATTGAAATTTATTTAATATTTTGGATGTTTTTCTACATTTTCAAATATATTGATATCAATTACAACACAGAATACAGTCCTCAGTGCTCACTTTATATTATTCTTTTTGATTACAAATATTTGCACAGTAAAAATGATAAAAATATTATTTTTCAATTCACCTCATACAAGTACAGTAGTGCAATCTCTTTACGTAAATATCTTGTGACACCGGCTACAACAGTGCCATGAGAACGCCTGTTCTCACTTTCAGGTGACATTGTAAACAAGAAACGGGCAGCATTATCTGCTGCAAATTGTAACCAAACTTGTTTGTCTGAGCGATTGGCTATAGTAGGACGGAGTGGACGTGTAGGCGCTAAAGTTTTACATTGTTTTATTTTTTAAATGCAGGTTTTTTTGTACATAATTCTACATTTTTAAGTTCAACTTTCATGATAAAGAGATTGCACTACAGTACTTCTATTAGGTGAATTGAAAAATACTATTTCTTTTGTTTTTTACAGTGCAAATATTTGTAATAAAAAATAAATATAGAGAGAGCACTTGACCTAATTAAAATATGTACATGTAATATAAACAGAGGAACAGGATGTGTATATGATGGATGTCATAACCTTCCACTGTTGTAACCCTGGTCTTCACCATATCCTTTCCTTGTCATCCCATCCTGTCAAATTTAAGGATTGTTCCTGCACAGTGATGAGCATCCTCAACTGTCACTGAACTAAATGCAATTTTCAGGAAGCACTCAAAACCTTCTTGGATTGGGCCCACGGGGTGATTGTAATCTCTTTAGGGTCGGGACTTGCCTTTATATTTTTCTGTAAAATGCCAATGAACACCTATGGCATGGTAGAAAGTTAAATAATAATAGAAGCACTTTGGCAGAGGTTTGTGTTATACGGAGTTATTTTCCTGGGATTAATCAATCAGCATAAATCTCTCCATATAGACACACCTTTTCTTCAAAGAGGGCCTTTGGTGCACAGATCTTTTTCCTAACTGGATATGTAACTGTTTTAAACAATTTAAAAAATATACCCTTTCCCCCAATTTGAGAGTGAATTGAATGCTTGTGGAATCGCTTGAAAGCAAAAGCCAAATTTCCCAGGCTTATAACTCTGACCACATCAGACCGCTCTTCTCATGAGTACAATGGTTCCCCCTTGTCCCCTAAATCAAATGCACAATTTGTTTATGTCTTTAAGTCCCTTCAAGATTTAGCCTTGCCCTACCTGCTTGCTCTACTGATTTGTTGTGATGTCAACTGCCACCTTTGCTCTACCAAGATTCTCAGCTTCTCCCTCAAATACCTTGGTGTCTTCCCCCCCAGGAAACTCCTCAAAAACATCCTAAAGCTATCTTCTTTCAAATCCCACCTAAGACTAATTTCTGCTGTGATATCTGCAAAAACCCTGTCCATTGACAATGGGTAGACAACTAGAAAATTGTTACTTCTCTTTCTCATTCAAAATGTGCTTGTTTCGCTGTAAACCTTGTTTGCCACTCACACCTGGTGTGTCTTATTATGAACCTAGAATGTAAGTTATTTGGGGAAGGGATTATCTTTTTACTTCATGTAAACAGAACAACCAGTTTCCCTGGTTAGGTGCAAGGCACTATTGTTTTGAGACCTGTAATACACATTCCTGTAACTCCGGTCATAAGATGTCAGCCCAATTTGGTGCTGAAACATACTTTTCATACTTTCTGAGTACAAATAGAGCACATATACTGACAGAAGAGTATCAGAGGGGTAGCCGTGTTAGTCTGGATCTGTAAAAAGCAACAGAGAGTCCTGGGGCACCTTTAAGACTAACAGATGTATTGGAGCATAAGCTTTCGTGGATGAATGCCCACTTTGTCGGATGCATGTAATGGAAATTTCCAGGGGCAAATATAAATTTATACCTGCCCCTGGAAATTTCCATTACATGCATCCGACGAAGTGGGTATTCACCCACAAAAGCTTATGCTCCAATACATCTGTTAGTCTTAAAGATACCACAGGACTCTCTGACAGAAGAGTATAAATTAAATTTTTATATTAAAATGACAGGCTATTAAGATACCTCTAAAAATGGCACTTTTTGTTGTGGCATGGTGAGTTTTCTTAAAGACAATTTGAGAATGAGAAATAAGGGCTACATTCATTGGGTAAATTATTTGCTATGAATAGTTTATGCATCATGTAATAACTATCAACACCTCTGTAAATTTCCATGTACTAGAATAACAACACTGATTGAGTCATTGTCTAGTGGCAGAGTTAGCTAAAGCTGTCTCTAAAGCAGTCCTTCTGAAACTTTACCCCAAAATCTCTAACTAAAGATTTCTAAAGAGTTGTGCTTTAAATAGCTGGATTCCAGTAAAAAGTAGAAAATAATGTCTCAATCCTGTAGACACACCTTTGCTCCCTTTGACTTTAATGGGATTATTCACTGTATAAAGTTTAGGTGGGATTAGAATTTAGTTGTTCTTGGCTTCCAAACCTGTACGCATTTCTGTAAACCACACTGCATCTGCCTCACACTTTGTGTAACTTCTTTTTCAAAGTTCAGAATTTTTATCATCACTAATTTATAGCAATAATAAGCAGTGACACCAGACCAAGTTTGTTTGACAAAGGTACATTTGGGTCTACAATGAGTGATTGTACTTTGTTATCAGATACAGTTGAAAGCTATGAGTTTAACACCAAATGAATTTCTCAATAGAATCTGCCTTAGGCTGCAGGAAGAATTAAATAAAATATGAATGCAAAAACCAGGTAGGTATGTTGGGTCAATTCATCTCTGGTATAACTCCAATAAAATTCATGGAGGGTTAGCAGTAGGCACTTTTGTCCATATGGTATATGTGTCAGTGAATATTATGATGCTTAAACAGTCTCATTACTTGTTAATACTTTTTAGAAGAACTAATCTCTGTGCAATATTATGTCATGGAGTATATTTTTGCAGTAACTATGTGTGTGGTCTGAAGTCATGTTTCCAGATATATAACCAGCAGCACAAAATACAAAGGAACATACTTAAAAGAGCAAAGTATTCTGGTACTAGCAAACTTATTATACACCTTTTAAAAATTCTTGTTGCTACTCTAAAAAACATTGTGTAATTTGGTTCTGAAATTAGAAACTCAGATACTATATTGATGAGTGGTATAGAAACAAATGGATTATCTTATTATGGATCAAATTATGTTCATCCTACTAACGCATGTACTCCCAAAGACTTCAAACTAACTACTTTTATGAATTAAGTAAACAGAATTATAGTATTTTTTAAATAACATGCAACCATCAGTGGCTTGCTTGATTATACATCCCAGAGGGAGAGGTAGTACTTCTGAAAATCAGGACAATCACACTTTTTTGAGTGGTGCTCTTTCATTGGTTCTCACTTCTTATCTAGCTTTTACCCATGGCTCCAAGTAGTTGCTAGTATGAAGTAGCGGCCAGATCCTGGGACACTGGTGAGCTAAACCAGGGAGAGACTAGCCATGAGAGGAAATGCCTATTCCCAGCATACTAAGTCTGCTTTGGCAGACCAGGTGAGGGATACCTCTTGGACCAACAGATGGAAAGGTATTGCAACAACATATTGTAGAGTATGTAATGCCTGACAAGGCACAAAAGATATCAACAGCTATCCACTGCAGCTAACGATGTTCTCAGTCATTGTGACCTTTTATGTCACTGGCCTTCGACTCCAGCAGGCAAGAGAGTGAGATTGCCTTTCTGCAATGGTGGTCTTACTTAAAACAAACCCCTCACACACAGGCATTCATGCATGAAAGTCCTGCAGCGATGAGCAAGAGGTGTAGATCAGGGTTCTCAACCTTTTTCTTTCTGAGGCCCCCACAACATGCTATAAAAACTCCACGACCCACTTGTGCCACATCAACTGGTTTTCTGCATATAAAAAGCCAGGGCTGGCATTGGGTAGTAGCAAGCAGGGCAACTGCCTGGCGCCCCATGCCACAGGGCTCCAGGCTTCAGCTCCATGCGGTAGGACTTGGGCTTTCTGCCAGGGACTCTAGTGAGTCTAAAACTGGCCCTGCTTGGAGGACCCCCTGAAACCTGCTTGTGGCCCCCCAGGTGGCCCTGGACCCCTGGTTGCGAACCACTAGTGTAGATGAACACTGGGAGTCACACTCACAAACCTGCACATAAGTAACCTGGGACTCTGTTTGCTCATCTTTGAATCATGGGCAGCAAGGATGTCTGACAACACCCCAGGTGACCGAGTAGCTCTTTTTCAACATTTCTAGAAAGGAAAGGGACTAGAAAAGGTGCCCTAAATATTGCCAATTTTAATTGGACCTACTGACCATGACTAATGTGCAGTCAGGGGGTGACATCATCAGCTAATGGTTTTCAGTGGCAACTAGAGTAAGGCAAAAAGTGTGTTATGCCCCAAAATTGTTTGCACTGGTCATTGACTATGTCATGAGGAAAGTAATTGCAGAAGGCAACTGAGGAATTTTATGGACAAATGATAAAACACAATTAGATGACCTCATTTTTGCTGATGATACTGTCCTGCTTAGTTCTACACATTGCTTAATGGGAAAGAAAGAAAGAAAGAAAGAAAGACAGACCAAGCTTTTGGCAGATGCAGCAAAAACAAGTTGGTTTGTTTTCAAAAAGGGAAAGACAAAATATATGGCTATCAATGTCCCAAATGCAACCACCAGAGTAGATGGAGAAATACTAGAAGAATGAAGTCATGTTATCTATCTAAGGAATGATATGTGCAATGATGGTGACACCATACTAGATGTTAAGCAACAAATATCAAAAGCAGCAATCAACTTTTATAAACTTGAAAAAAGATTTAGAAAAGTAGCATGATTGGCACCGATACAAATATATGAATTTTAAACATCAGCATCATGTCTGTACTCCTTTATGGAGCAGAGTCATGTAAACCTACAACAGAAATTGATAAGAAGATCAACTCATTCGAAAGTACATGCCTGCAGAAGATCTTCAGAATCCATTGGAAAAGGGTTTCTTGCAACATGAGAAATTCTAAGTAGAGCAAACGAATCCCAAGTAACAAACATGGTAAGAAGAAGATAAACACATTTAGGACATGATACCAACATGACTTCCACATCAAGTGATAACATGGACATCACCTGAGAAGACAAAAAGAGGGCAACTTAGAGAAACATTATGCAGAACAATAGAGAAAGAGGCTAAATCCATCAACATGACACAGAGAAGCCTGAACAGACCAGCACAAGACTGAAATAAATGGTGGAAACTATGGATGCCCAATGCAGGAGGATAAATGAAAGAAGAGTTCATTGCAGTTTGTGGATCATTTACACTGTGGTCGTTCTATAAGAAAAACAAAAGCTCTCACTGTGGGCAGCTTGGAACATACAGATCCTAATGGACTGAGAGAACACATCAAGATTGAAAGATGTATACTGCATTAACTGCAAGGGAACTTGCTAGATATAGCACTGACATAGCTGCCATCAGCAAACCAGACTTTCAAAGGCTCCATAAAAGAATTAAGAGATGGCTATACATTCATGGAGGAGGGATAGCTCAGTGGTTTGAGCATTGGCCTGCTAAACCCAAGGTTGTGAGTTTAATCAGTTTAATCCTTGAGGGGGCCACTTAGGAATCTGGCGCAAAATCAGTACTTGGTCCTGCTAGTGAAGGCAGGGGGCTGGACTCAATGACCTTTCAAGATCCCTTCCAGTTCTAGGAGATAGGATATCTCCATTTGGAAAAGGAAGACAGAATATATAGCATTGGTTTTGCCATTAAACGCAGCCTCCTGAAATCACTGAAAGTCTTATCTATGGCTAAAAATGAATGCCTAATGACTCTGACTTCCCACTGGAAATTTATACTTTGTGATTCTTATCAGTGCTTATGCTCCAACCATGAGCAGCACAGAAGAAATAAAAGAAGAGCTGTATTCTGATTTGGATGACAATCAAATCTATACCCAGTGAAGACATGCTTCTAACAGACTTTAATGCCAGTGTTGGAAAAGAGTGAAGCTTGGAGCAGTGTAATAAAGAACAATGGAATCAGGCATCTGAACGCAATGGTTTCCTTTTACTCAGCAAGTGTGCTGACCACGAGCTCGTTATTACAAACACAAATATTTGTCAGCCAAGTTGACAAATATAAAACGTTGTGGATGGATCCAAGATCAAAGCACTGTCACGTGATTGACTGTCATCCTATGGCCAAGGGACATCAACAGTATCAAAGCAACGTGAAGATCAGATTGCTGGATCAACCATAGAATGGATCAGAACCATTTTCAGTCTACATGTTGCTGCCCCCAACAAAACAATGCTGAACAGATTAAATCAAAATTAAGCATAGCAAAATTGAAAGGTGTTTCAATCAAGAAAAAACTGAGGTAAAATTTAAGAGGAAAAATTTGGTTGTACTGTATCATTATCCAGTTACTCACTTGAAAAGTGGAATATATTCAAGTTGGCCATCAGTCAAGCCTTAAAACAGGGGTGGGGAACCTTTTTTCTATCAGGGGCCATTGATCCACAGAAAAAAATCAGGCAGGGACCCCACACAGCCCTGCTGGGGGGGGGGGGGGGGGGATGGCATGGAGGCTCGAGGCTTCCTCTAGGCTCTGGGGTGGGGCTGGGAATGAGGGGTTTGGGGTGTAGCAGGAGGCTCCGGGCTGGGGCCAAGGGGTTTGAAGTGTGGGAGCAGGCTCAGGGCTGTGGCAGGGGGTTGGGGTGCGGGAGCGGGTGTGAGTTCCGCAAGGGAGTTAGGGTGTGTGTGTGTGGGGGGGTTCTGACCTGGGCAGGGGACTGGAGTGAGGGAGGGGGTTCGGGATCTGGCTGAGCAGCGCTTACCTAAGGCGGCTTCCAGTCGATGGTGCAGCAGGGCTAAGACAGTCTCCCTGCCTGCCCTGGCTCTGCGCTGCTCCTGGAAGTGGCCGGCATGTCCAGCCCCTAGGTGGAGGGGCCAGGTGGCTCTGTGCGGTGCATGCTACCTGTGGCCGCACCCCCGCAGCTCCCACTGGCCACGGTTTCTGACCAATGGGAACGTGGAGCTGGCACTTGGGGTGGGGGCAGCACACGGAGCTTCCCTGGTCACCCTCCACCTAAGGGCTGCAGGGACATGCTGGCGAGCTGGAGCTCGCGACTCCTGCCCGGTAGGGGGTTGCCAAGGCTTGGGGCTTTCGGCCCACAGTGTGAAGACTTGCCGCAGGCTGGATGAAATGAAGCAGTGGGTCAGATCTGTCCCGCGGGCCGGAAGTTCCCCAGCCCTGCCTTAGAAGAAACTCTGAGCAAAAATCAGAGACAGCACCAGGATTGGTTTGATGAAAATGATGATGAAAAGAAAGCATTATGCCAATACTAAAAACAAAGTTGTTTTATGATTCCCTGAAGGCCATTTATGGCCTATTGAAATTGAGACCAGCTCCACTAAAGAGTTTAGAAGAATATTCCTTAATCAAGAACAAAAGAGGGATCTGAGAGATGGATGCAGAACTTTACTAAGCTGCTCATCTATCCCTTTACTGTCAATCACAGTGCTAGCGGAGCTAACTCAGTACCCCATACATGAAGAAATCGCCCATTTACCTACAGCAAAGGAAGTGAAAAAAGCTATCAAACAAATTAAGTCAAGTAAATCATCAAGCAAAGATTGCATGTCCCCCAAACTGTCAACTATTTATAAGAAATTACTGAAGATAGCTTGCAAATGGAAAATTCCTAAGGATTTCAAAGATGCAATCATAGTAACACTAAACAAAAGTAAAGCTAACAAATCTGACTGCGGCAATTATCGAGGTATCTCCCTACTATCTGCAGATGGTAAAATCCTTGCTAGGATTTGCTCTATTAGCTTGCTGAAACAGTATCAGGGAAACTTCTACCCAAGACCCAATGTGGATTTAGATCAGGATGGAGCAACAAAAACATGATTTTTGTTAAGACACGAATTCACAAAAAAATGTATTGATGAAAACATGGAATTGCATGCTATCTTCATTGATCTAAAAAAAGCATTCAACACTGTAAGCAGAAATGGACTCTGAAAAATTCTAGAAAATTTGGCTGCCCAACCAAATTTGTTAACATCATACCTCAATTCCATGAAGATATGACTAGTCAAGTACTCTCAGATGCTGGCCATTCTAAGCCATTTCCCCCATCTAATGAGGTGAAACAAGTCTGTGTGCTGGCACCAATCCTCCTTAGTCTCTTTTTTGCAGCCATTCTGAATTATGCAACTGAGAGCCTTCAAAAGGGCAGCCATACAATATACAGAACTGATGGAATTCTCTTCAGTCTCCAAAGATTTACTGCAGAGACAAAAGTCCTTGAGAAACTCATGTGCGAAGCCCTTTTTGCTATGACTGTGCTCTACTCAATCAGTGAAAGTGACCTATAGCTTATCCCTGACAGGTTCTCAGAGGCAACTAAACAGTTTGGACTATCAGCCTGGAAAAAAACTCATTCCTATTCCAACTGGCACCATAAACCACTACCATTTAGTCAAACATCACCATCAAGGGTACAAAATTAAAGAATGTCAATCACTGTACAAACCTTGGTAGTACCATCTGAAGTGACCGTTCCCTGGATCAAGAAATATAAAACAAAATACAAAAGGCAGACTTTTTCGAAGACTTCACCATAAGATATTCGACCAGCATACCATCAAACTATTGTTGGGATTTTGTGGTTCCCAATGAGTCAGATGCTGGGCAGAATCAAGGGACTTCGATGCGATGCGATTCAATTCAATGTGATTCAACAAGGCTTTATTCAATGTGCACAAAGGGAGAGCCCTGGTACAAAAATCAGGCAGAGTCCCTCCAGCAAGGAGCCCCTCCCATTGTTATTTTATAGCACATGGCTCTTACATAACAAGTTACAGAACACAAACCTTTAACCAATCAAATTTAACCTATCCATATATGGATTTGTTCATCAGATGCTTATACTTCTCCACTCCACATGCTGAGCTCACCCCCCTCCCCTTGGCCTTCTCTAGAATGTTCCTAGGGTGGTAAGCCACAGCATGCTTCCCTGCAAACCACATTTTATCCAAAATAAACACAAGCATACCCTTCACTGTCAACAAAATTGATGATATACGATACAGAAGTGATGGCATTCCGTTCATACAGGTCGGAAACATGGACAGTGTACTGCAGGCATACCAGGCAACTTGAAAAATTTCACATGTGCTGTCTTTGCTCTATTGTGAAGGCCTGCTGGGAAGATAAAGTATCAAACACGAACATCCATGAAAGAGCAAAAACAGCCACCATGGAGGCAATGATCATCAAAACTTAGCTCAGCTGAACATATCATTTTATCAGGATGGGTGATGGTAGACTCCGCCAAAAAAGTCCTTTATGGTGAACTGAAACTCTAGGATTGGAGACAATTTAAGATAAGCTCCAAATCTGCCATTTAGTGGCCTAAGTCAAGCATCCACAAATCAAAGAATTAATGAATAGCTATGATACTACTGTACAGAGTTCAGGGGTTCATTCATTGTTGTTGCTAGACTACACAGGGCACCGAAAACTCTATGGCAGCTTCACTTCACTTCCTAAGAGTTTTACTTTTGTAGTTTGTTGAATTCATCCTTATTCTGAGGCTTAACTTAGAAGTTGTTTCACCATTTCATTACAGTTGCTGGAAATAATCTAGTTAGTCATGGTGCACTGTAGTCCCTGGCTGACATTTTTTGAACCACACATAGCTGCTGAATATTAAGCAAAATGATAAATTAACTTCTGTAAAAGCAGGAAGAGAATATTTGTATTTTCTGGTATGTTCTAACCTTTTATGTCCTCCAAAACATATGGTTACAGTGTGAAGAAAACAACAGTTTCATATTATTCAGGCCATTGAGTGTCAATAAATATACACAGCTATCCATTTGTAATGTCATCATCAGAAGTACTCTTGATATGATGTTCCAGACAAGTCACTCTTTTGCTTGAGCTGCAGATGAACATTGCTGTTTTTGTAGCTATACCCCAACAATTATGAGTTTACAGGAACCTTATTAGATTTACTGATCACCAAATTTTGAGTGACAACTGGATACTCACTGTGAATATGTCCTTGAGCTCCAGTAAAGTCAGTGAAAACCACTTCATAGCAATAATTGGAGGATCTAGATAAAAACAGCGCACTCCTCCATAAACTCCTTCATTACACAAATTAGAAGAATGAAATATTTTATAAAGATAACCTTTAATACATAGGAGAAATCTAGCACTAACAGATTTCAGTGGGGTAGCCGTGTTAGTCTGTATCAGTAAAAACAACGAGGAATCCTTGTGGCACCTTAGAGACTAACAAATTTATTAGAGCATAAGCTTTCGTGGACTACAGCCCACTTCTTCGGATGCATATAGAATGGAACATATATTGGAGACAGACCTGTCCTCGCTTACAGACAACCCCCCAACCTAAAGCAAATACTCACCAGCAACCACACATCACTGAACAAAACCACTAACCCAGGAACCTATCCTTGTAACAAACCCCGATGCCAACTCTGTCCACATATCTATTCAAGTGACATCATCATAGGACCTAATCACATCAGGGGCTCGTTCACCTGCACATCTACCAATGTGATATATGCCATCATGTGCCAGCAATGCCCCTCTGCCATGTACATTGGCCAAACCGGACAGTCTCTACGCAAAAGAATTAATGGACACAAATCTGACATCAGGAATCAAAATACTCAAAAACCAGTGGGAGAACACTTTAACCTGTCTGGTCATTCAGTGACAGACCTGCGGGTGGCTATATTACAACAGAAAAACTTCAAAAACAGACTCCAAAGAGAGACTGCTGAGCTAGAATTGATATGCAAACTAGACACAATCAACTCCGGTTTGAATAAGGACTGGGAATGGCTGAGCCATTACAAACATTGACTCTATCTCCCCTTGTAAGTATTCTCACACTTCTTAACTGTCTGTACTGGGCTAGCTTGATTATCACTTCAAAAGTTTTTTTCTCTTAATTAATTGGCCTCTCAGAGTTGGTAAGACAACTCCCACCTGTTTATGCTCTCTGTATGTGTGTATATATATCTCCTCAATATATGTTCCATTCTATATGCATCCGAAGAAGTGGGCTGTAGTCCACGAAAGCTTATGCTCTAATAAATTTGTTAGTCTCTAAGGTGCCACAAGTACTCCTGTTCTTCTTTTTGCGGATACAGACTAACACGGCTGCTACTCTGAAATGCCACAAGGACTCCTCATTGTTAGCAACTAACAGAGTATGAAGAGGTAAAAAAGGTAGGCATATGAATACAGACTATTCTAATATATGTAACAACCCTGAGTGCTAGAGTATGTCTGTCCAGTAGCACAAAGGTTGCTGCCAGCCCAACTGCCTCCTAGCTCCACTGGTCACTGAAGACATCATTCTTGGTCTTACATATATGTACTCGACTTATGCAACCACTATATTAGTCATTGAACTGTCACCATAGGTTGACATACCTATATTGCTTTTAGTTTCCCAAAAGGAAATTCCACTACCATCTTGAAACTACTAAGTGAATAAGTGGTGTCACTTTAAGTTTGTGTACTCAGGAAATAGCTTCTTTAGCAGTGGGTAAAAGTGAGTATTTAGCATAACACCTTTAGGAAGACTTTGTTAATATCAGTGTTGTTCAGTGGGAACAGTCCCCTTTGCCATCTTTTTTTTTTTAAAATTCTGTTACCAGGAACTTTGCTTGGCCATCGTATAACATGTAAAGATCCAAAATCTTACCACAATGATCCACTAATGTCTGCATAACCATGGAGTAATATTCCTTCCTGTGGAGCACATAAACTCTTGGACATTTGAGAGGAATTAGGAGAAGAATAGGCACATTGCTCCTGCACTGTTAGAAACAGCCAATTGTTTATATTCCTTAATAATCTCTGATATCTTGTCCACCTTTATCCCATCCACATGCTCCTGCAACAAACAGTTTTGCAAACCTCCACCACAGTAGCATCCACTGTGATTTTACTAGCCCAAACTGGGCAATAGCTATTAGGGTAGCAGCTAGGTCCTCAGGCAATTGCTATTTCCTTTTCAGTAGGGACCAGTATTCTCAACCTTTCTAATACTGTGGCTCCCAAGCTTTTCCCATCCCATTGTGTCAAGGTACCAAACTCCTGTCAAGTGCTGATACCAAAGTAATCTTTAGGGTAGGTACTACCCTCTATCTAGTGCTGCTGCCCCAGCACTCACAGACTTGTCCCCCTCAAGTGCTGATATCCTCCACAGTTCAACCCTGCCAAGTACTCTCCTTAATCTACTGTCCCTTCTGCTCAGTGCTGGTGGCCCTCATTAACTTTGCTATTGCTGGTAAAGGCCCATTAACCCCACCATTGCCAGTACCACTGCCAATGCACAAACTTCCCCATAACCAGCCCTCTCCATTGCCTCCCCCAATTGCGGGTACCCCCCTCCTCATTAACCCCTCCCCCCATAGCCAGCACCCTCTCCCCATTGTCAGTGTCCCCTCTCCCATGCTGGGGTCTCCTCATTACCTCCCCATTGTCAGTGCCCCCTCTCCCATGCTGGGGTCTTATTACCTCCCCATTGTCAGTGCCCCCACTCTAATGCTGGGGTGGGGCCTCCATTAACCCCCCCCACTGCCACGGCCCCCCATGCTGGGGTCTCCTCATTACCTCCCCATTGTCAGTGCCCCCGCTCCCATGCTGGGATCTCCTCATTACCTTCCCATTGTCAGTGCCCCCGCTCCCATGCTGGGGTGGGGCCTCCATTAACCCCCCCACTGCCACGCCCCCCATGCTAGGGTCTCCTCATTACCCTTCCCATGGCATTGCCGTGGCCCCCTGTTCTGTTGACTCTTCTCCATTGTCCGCAGCCGCTCCCCGGCAGAAGGCAAAGGGGGTCACTATCCAACCCAGCCCAACCGCCCCAAACCCAGTCCCGCGGCCACCCTCGGCGCTGGGGGGAGGTGACGACTGGTGGCTTTGTCCCACCCTGCTGCTGGGCGGGGATTGGGAGACGCCGCCTGTCACTCTACCGCCTGGCCGCGTGTGGAGTGGGTAGCGGGACTGTCACTCCGCGGCTGGGCCGCTCCCGTTGCCTCCTCCGGCCCCTTGTTGTCACGACGTAGGTCGGGCTCTTGGCGCTGCTGCCGCTGTAGTGGGGAGACGGGAGGGAAAAGCGGCTTCTCCTCCTCCCCCCCCCCCCGACCAGTCCCCATTCTCCCGGGCCGGGGGCGGCGCCCTCGCCATGGCCACCAGCACCACGGGCTCCACGCTGCTGCAGCCCCTCAGCAACGCCGTGCGGCTGCCCATAGACCAGGTGAGGATGGGGAGGCGCCCACCCTGCCCGGCTTCCTGTGGGGAGAGGGGGCTGGCTGGGTTTAGCCCCCTCCACTCCATCCCATCCCCCATCCCACCCCTCCTCTCCTCATCCCAACCATGGCATCTCTCCCCGCATGCACCCCCCCGCAGCCCATGGCACGTCTGTGTGTGTGTCTGGGGACAGCCCCCAGCACCTTCTCCCGTGCGTGCCCAGGCACCGGAGTGCCTGTGTGTGCATAATCCAGCCCTTTGTGTGTGCAGGAACGCTTGTGCCTGCATCCACCCATCTCTGACACTAGTGTGTGTGTGTGTGTGTGTGCGTGTGCAAAATGTGATGAACATGGGTATGCATCTGGTATGAGAATAGGCGATAACAATGCTATTTGTGCAGGTGCACATGGTGTTTTGATAAATACAAAAGCGTACATTAGATGGTATTTTTAATTGCAACGCTTGTTCTAAACTGTATTACAGATCTGTAATAAAATTGTGTACATAGTATAGTTATATGTGTATTTATAAATTGTTATGGTGGTGGTTGACCCCTGTGCGTGTGGGTTAGTAGTTATACCAAGGGACTAGTAGAAACCATACGTTCTTTTCCTGGCTTTGTAATTACCCATGTGGCCTCAGGGAAGACATTTAACCTCTTTTTTTTTTCATCTGGAAAGGGGGGATAATATTGACTTGACCTCCCAGGAGTGTCATGAGTGTTAGTTAATTTCTGCAATTCATGGAACACGCGTACTCTGCATTTATGTATTACTTATTTTGTGCATATATGTATCTGTTTATATAAACAAAATGTTTAATAATTATTATATACACATGGGCACTACACTTCCCTAGTGGCTTTTATCTCAGGATGTGTACATACCTGATGTCTTATGTCTCTTAACACATGTAAAGTAGAAAGTATTATCCTTATCTTATGGGTGGGGAAACTGAGATGTACAGGTTGAGTGACTTATCCAAGGTCGTATAGTATGTTTGTGAAAGAAATGGAAATAAAACTTGGATCTTCTAACTCCAAGGATAAACAGTTTTATAAATATATATGTAATGTTCATAAGAAGTGTAGTGATACTGTGATGTATGGGTAGAGAAACAATTTTAGAAGGAAGAATAATAAGAAAAAACATGGTGTAAATGTGTAAAGGCTGATCTGGGGCAGAGTGTCTAAGTTTCTAAGGTGATAGTGTGCAAACAAAGGAAACAAGGTAAGGAAAATAGAAGAACTCCTATTATATGTACTTAGAAGGAGTGTTACATTTAAGGGGCGTCACCAAACTTCACAAGAAAAAATCAGTGGGGACTAAATATTGAGGAAAGGAAACTCTCTAGAAAAAAGAGTTTTAGTTTTAAATTTTTCTACTCCACTAATACAAGAGTCTAAAAATACCCTAATTCTGTGGCTATATATATATATAAAGAGATGGCTGTTACAAAAACTCCCAAAAGCAGGCAATTCTAGTGAATTCTGACACTAGGAGCTAGATCAGGGGTCGGCAACCTTTCAGAAGTGGTGTGCCGAGTCTTCATTTATTCACTCTAATTTAAGGTTTCACGTGCCAGTAATACATTTTAATGTTTTTAGAAGGTCTCTTTCTATAAGTCTAAAATATATAACTAAACTATTGTTGTATGTAAAGTAAATAAGGTTTTTAAAATGTTTAAAAAGCTTCATTTAAAAATTTAAATAAAATGCAGCGCCCCCCGGACTGGTGACCAGGACCTGGGCAGTGTGAGTGCCACTGAAAATCTGTTCATGTGCCGCCTTTGGCACGTGTGCCATAGGTTGCCTACCCCTGAACTAGATACTATGTAGAACTTCAGTTGATTTGGTATGCATCTTGTACAGGTAGCAAGGGCAGTATATGGCCTAGTGTCTGAACTCTCTTTTATTTCTAGATTTTAAGTTCTTAAAGCACGAACCACGCCTTCTCTATTTCTGTAAAGCACCTAGAACTCACTTGGATGTTGTAAAACAAAGAATAATAGATAACTCCTCATTTATAGCATGATTCCAGGATGTTGGCATTCGTTATAACTTTCATCACTTCGTGGCATATGGTCACTTGTTCAAACTCATTTTTGTAAACATTGCTGATACATCACTTAAAATTATTTATCCAAAAGACTGGAAGGCCTCCATCTAGAATCTTAATCAATATACGGCTTATAACCTGTATTGTTCTAGTGTTCTGCAACAGATGCTTCTGTAAGATAGGTGCTTTATGAAAATTACCTTGCCCTTATCTAGCAAGCTACATGGAAGCTTCCAGGGCAATTTCAATGAAAACAGTGTGTAGTTTTAGAAGGTTTTTAACAAGAATGTTAAAATACTCCCTCCCCCCCCCATTTTTATATTGCCCTGCCCTATAGACTATTAATGTTGATACGTAGATGTGTACAAAGGAAAATTGCTGTGTATTTTCATTAGCCATGATTTAAGCAATAGTAATGTTGATTAGAGTATAGATTCAAGGCTTTGTGAAATTATACAACTTTGTAAGAAGTTGTATTTATTGGAGTACTTATTTAAAAAAAATCTTTAAAGCTGAGATTTTTGTAGAACAAGTCTCATCACAAGACACATGCATAAAGATAAGTGTAATTAGGGAGAGAACATGAATGTTGGATGTAATCAAATGGGATGGAGCAGTGGAGGGAAAGGACTAAAAGGAAACAGAAAGTGTTCAGATCAGTTGCTGTATGTGCAAAGGTTATGTATGCCATTCAACAATATTGTACAAACACTAGGGATTATAAAAAGCAGATCTGGCTGAACAAGGAAGTACAAAAGGAGTAAGAGCTTTTTGTTTATACTGGTATAGTTAAAGCTACACAAATCCCTTTTGTGGGAGTTGTACCAGTTTGGCTGTGTCTTCACTGCCAAAAAAGGTGAGTTTTTACAGTGAGATAGGTAATGTGTGTTAACTATTTGCTGTAAACATCATAGTGGAGACAAGGCTCTGTAGTTTTTACATTGATGTCGCTAGGTGAGACTAAACCCAGGTGGGGGGTATAATGTTGACTTTGTCTAACTATACTTTAGTAAAAAACTCTTGTGTCTTGTCTCCACTAAAATCTTACAGAAATATGGCTAACACGTGTTGCTGTTAAAATAAATTTAAAGAAAAATATTTTTTGTCTGTGAAAACAGCCTAAAACTTGGATTAAGGGTATGATTTTTACAGAAATAGTTATACGAAAATATGCATGTAGACCAGGCTTTAAAAGGGACTTAGAGGTACTACTTAGAACAGGGGTCGGCAACGTTTGGCACGCGGCTCGCCAGGGTAAGCACCGTAGCGGGCCGGGCCAGTTTATTTACCTGCTGACCCGGCAGGTTTGGCCAATCGCGGCCCCCACTTGCTGTGGTTCGCCGTCCCAGGCCAATGGGGGCGGCGGGAAGTGGCGCGGACGAGGGATGTGCTGGCCGCAGCTTCCCGCTGCCCCTATTGGCCCAGGACGGCGAACCGCGGCCAGTGGGGGCCGTGATCAGCCGAACCTGCCGTGTCAGCAGGTAAATAAACTGGCCCGGCCTGCTAGGGTGCTTACCCTGGCGAGCCGCGTGCCAAATGTTGCCGACCCCTGACTTAGAAAAACACTCAGCACAGCCAAGGCTTGAAAAATTTACCAAGTACCTACTAGCCAGAGGTATATTTGAAAGACAGGAAAGGATGGATCCACCTGAGAGATTCAAAGCAACCACATAGTGAGAGGACCAGTCCCCCTATTTTCGTCAGCTGTGGTGAAAGGGGGAAAGCTATTGTGACAGATATGGCAATTTCCTGCAAAATCCTTGGGAGACTTTATTGAAGGAAGTTTATTTGGGGTCCATTTTATTAAATGAATGGTTTACGTATAGGATCCTACCAAATTCAGGGCCATGAAAAATGTGTCACGGACCATGAAATCTGGTCTCCTCCCGTGAAAGCACACAAGATCAGATTTTACTTACAGATTTCAAGGGGGGGGACCAGCATTTCTCAATCTAGGGGTCCTGTCCCAAAAGAGGGTTGCAAGGTTATTTTAGGGGGGTCATGGTATTGCTACCCTTATTTCTGCACTGCCTTCAGAGCTGGGTGGCCAAGGAGCGTTGGCTGCTGGCCAGGCGCCCAGCTCTGAAAGCAGTGCCCTGTCAGCAGCAGCACAGAAGTAAGGGTGGCAATACCATACCATGCCATCCTTACTTCTGCACTGCTGCTGGCAGCGGTATTGCCTTCAGAACTGGACTCCCAGCCAGCAGCTGCCGCTCTTCAGCCATCCAGCTATGAAGGCAACACAACCGCCAGCAGCAGCGCAGAAGTAGGGGTAGCAGTACTGCAACCACCCTACAATAACGTTGCAACCCTACCCACAACTCCTTTTTGGGTCAGGACCCCTACAATTACAACACCATGAAATTTCAAATTTAAATTTCTGAAATCATGAAATTTATGATTTTAAAAATCCTATGACCAGGAAATTGGCCAAAATGGACCGTGAATTTGGTAGGGCCCTATTTATGTATTACTGTGGGCTGGGATTGTATGGAACCTCTCAAGAGTGGGAGATGTGACAAATGTCAGACCTGTGGTTTCAGAAAACTACATTGAACAATGTGCCAGACAAAAATGTACTCGTGGAACAAAAAGTGTTGTTTTCCTGGGGAATATCTAGGGGGAGGTGATTGCAAATTCCCTACTGCTGGTTATGCAAAAATACAGCCTTATGAAGCTATGCCCTGTGGAGTGGACTGTTGTTTGCTGATCCTCTTACCTGAGGCCAACATCAAAGACCCAAGCCGTATAAAGGAAAGCCTGATCTATTTATGGGTGTTCTGGTTCTGAATCTGTGACAGTTATAAATGTGTAACCATGATGAAAACCATGTTGTGGCTTTTGAAGGACTGACACCTACCAGAGCCTGAGGTTGGAGTTGGTGTTGTCTTTAGTAAGCTGTTTAATGTGCATGTAGGTTCTTCTGTTGTCTTTAATATTTTTTCTCTGTAGTACTTTCACCTTATGAATAAATGTACTTGCTTATAAAGAGCCGTGCGGTAAAGTTTGTGAGTGTTGGCAGTGACAGTTGTTCATAGCCTTCGGAGAGAAAGTAAAGAGCAGCCTCTGACCTATTAAGGCATTCTGGCTTGCTGGGGAACTCACAGTATAGGCAGAGAATTGGGCAGCCTGAAAAAACCCTGATCAGGAGGAAGAGAGACGCAGGTCTCATCTCAAAATGGATGACTGAGGGTCCGGGAGCCTAGACTGGGTGCCCTTGTTGGTGGGTGAAATACAGATGCATTTTCCCTGAACTGTCACAGCTGGGATTTTTATAAATTTGAAGTTCCAACTTCTCCAGTTGTTGGAAGGGTCAGGAGCTTTCTGTTTCATTTCCCCCAACCCCATACATAGCCCCCTGATATCAGGATGGGAGTTTCTGCTGCGCTACCTCTCCCAAAGGCTCTGTTTTTAAGTCCTCCTGTTCTGGTTAACTGAAGTTGCTGCTTCAGAATGCTAATATGTTTCTTGATAGTTGCACTGCTCCTTGAAGGGTTTTGGATATCAGCAGAGAACCTGAGCAGAGTTTTGTTAATTTCACTCTGGTGATGCTTGGCAAAGTTCTGAGCAGTGGCAAAATCACCAGAGCTTTCTCTCTACAGATTTGGGAAGACAATTTGACATAAGTCATATATGAAATAAGGCATAAGGATTTGCATGTGGAAAGTTATAATTGCAATCTAGGGACTAGAAATGTAACTCTATTAAAAATAAAAACTTAAATTCTGCAGAAATTGATAGTGGAAGTCCCCTAACTCGTCTGGGAGAGCGTCTCATTGGCCACTGTTAAGTGGATTTTCAAGCCTTGAAAATTACAGAATTAATCTGAATACATAAAGATACCAGGGCTTTATTTTAACTTTTGTTCAGAGCGTTTTTGCAGCCATCTCTGATAGTCCTGCAGATAGGTGTGGGATGGGTGAGAATTAAAAAAGAAAATCTGGGAGAGAATTAATATTTGAAGGGGATCGAACTTTAAGTACAGTAACTCCTCACTTAACATCATGCCGGTTAACGTTGTTATGTCGCTGATCTATTAGGGAGCATACTCATTTAAAGTTGTGCAATGTTTGGTTATAATGTTACTTGGCCATAGGGGCTTGGAGCCAGGGTGGGCCAGCAGCCTCGCTATCGGGCTCCTCTCCCCTCCCCCCCGCAGCATCCCCCACCCACCGGCGGTCCCGTGGATCAGCAACTTCCCCCTTCGTCCCCACAGCAATCAGCTGTTTCGTGGTGTTCAGGAGGCTCTGGGGAGGAGGAGGGAGGAGCAAGGACGTGACCCGCAGCCGCCTCCCTCCCCCCAGCCGCCCGAATGCTGCGAAACAGCTGATTGCTGCGAGCAGGAGGCGCAGGGAGGGAGGGGGGAAGCTGCGCGCTTCCTGCCCGTAGCAAACAGCTGTTTGGAGGCGTTCAGGAGGCTGGGGGAGGGGGGAGGAGTGAGGACGTGGTGTGCTCAGGGGAGGGGGTGGAGCAGAGGTGGGAAGAGGTGGGGTGGGGCCCTGGGGGAAGGGGTGGAGTGCGGGCGGGCCTGGGGCAGAGCCGGGGGTTGAGCACACCCTGGCACTTTGAAAAGAACAGCAAGAGGAACCGCCGGATGATGTACCCTCTTTCACCCTCTGACTCTACCACCTCAACCAAGCTTCACAATCATCATTGCTGAGTACGGTATTGCATTGTTTGTTTAAAATTGTTTAAAACTTATACTGTATATGTATATAATGTCTTTTTTGTCTGGCAAAAATAATTTCCCTGGAACCTAACCCCTCCCCCCATTTACATTAATTTTTATGGGGAACTTGGATTAGCTTAACATCGTTTCGCTTAAAGTCACATTTTTCAAGAACGTAACTACAACGTTAAGCGAGGAGTTACTGTATTTACCTTCTTTCCCAATCTTCTTTCTCCTGCAAGTCTGTGTTCCCTTTTTCATTGGCCTTCTGCCTCCCCCATCCCATCCATACCCTTTCCCCTTGTCTTTGCTCATGGAAGAGGCTCCTGTATTGATTCTAGGTCTCTGTAGAATGACACTTTGTCTATTGAAGGCATAGTGCCTCCCCCAGTGGCAGATAAAGATGACTTGTGGCATTTTTGCCTTTGTTGCCATAGACACAGGCAGCAGTGGTGGAGGAGATGGCAGGAAATATGGAGATGAGCTATGTGGTAGTTGGGAAGGTCACTGGGGCAGTGGAGGCAGAAGGAGAAGCCACTGGGCCTCATAGGGAGTTAGCTCCCCAGAAGGACTCATGAGTCCAGCACAAACTGGGTGTGAGTGGACAAAAGTTCCTCTGAGGATCATGGAAACAGAGAAATGTAGGGCTGGAAGAGACCTCAAAAGGTCCTCAAATCTAGCTCTCTGCACTGAGGCAGGATAAAGTAAACCTAAACTATCCCTGACAAGTGTTTGTCCAGCCTGTTTGTAAAAACCTCCAATGGTGGGAATTCTACAGGCTTTGTTGGAGGGATATTTTGGAGCTAACTATGCCTGCATTTATCTATTGAACTGGGTATGTGGGTCTTATGATGACTGGAGAAACTCCAGCCCTCTTGTGAATTTCAGCTCTCTCAGGGAGAGGAGAGCTCTTCTGATTGGCTGGCTGCCTCCCTTGCAGCCCTGTCTCCTGGGGAAAAGCAGCCGATCAGGACTGCTGCAGAAAGCCTGAAGAACTTTCTGCCCTCCCTCCTCCTCTCAGGAGCCCACACTATTCTAATAGGAAAGGTCAGGAGGGAAGGAGAAGAAAGAGCCCAGCAACTCTGCTCCGTCCTCTCCTTATTCAAAATTTTGTAGATTCTAAGACCAGAAGGGGCCACTATGAGCATCCAGTCTGACCTCCTGTATAACACAGGCCAGAGGATTTCCCTGAATTAATTCCCGTGTGAACTAGAACAAATCTTTTAGAAATGTGTCCAATCTTGATTTTAAAATTTCCAGATGCAGAATCCACCACAGCCTTTGGTAAGTTGTTTCAATGGCTAATTATCTTCACTACTAAAAAATTGTGTCTTGTTTCCGGTCTGAATTTGTTTAGCTTCAACTTCCAGCCACTGGATCTTGTTATACTTTTTGTCTGCTAGACTGAAGATCCCATTATCAAATATTGGTTCCCCAAGTAGGTACTTATCAATTGATCAAATCACCCTGAAACCTATTCTTTGATAAACTGACTAGATTGAGCTCCTTGTGTCTTTTACTATAAGGCTTGATCTTTAATCCTTTGATCATTCTTGTGGCTCTTCTCTGAACCCTCTCCAATTTATCAGCATCCCTCTTAAATGATGAAAACTAGGGCTGGACACAGTATCCCAGCATCGGTTGCATCAGTGCAGAATACAGAGGCAATATAATCTCTCTGCTCCTATTTGAGATTCCCCTATGTATGCGTCCAAGGATTGCATTAGACCTCTTGGCTCTAGCATTGGGAGGGGAAGTCTGGGAGTTCATGTGCAGCTGATGATGCACCACAACCTCCAAATCTGGTTGAGGCACTACTTCCCAGGATAGAGTCCCCCATCCTGCAAGTATGGCCTGTGTTTCTTATTCTTGTATATATATTTGGCCATATTAAAATGCATATTATTTGCTTGAGTCCAGCTTACCAAGCCGTCCAGATCACTCTGTATCTGTGACCTGGCCTCTTCACTATTTACTACTCCTTCGATCTTTGTGCCCTCTGAAAACTTCATCAGTGATTTTATATTTTCTTCCAAGTCATTGATAAAAATGTTAAATAGCATGGGATCAAGAACTGATCCCTGCAGGATGCCTGTGACCAAAGGGATGGCTTCTCTTCCCCTCCTCTCTCTCTCTCCCTGCAACATCATGACTGGGAAAGAGCAGGAAGAGAGGAGTGAAGAGCTTCAGGAGTAGGGTGACCAGATGTCTCGATTTTATATGGACAGTCCTGATTTTTGGGTCTTTTTCTTATATAGGCTCCTATTTACCCCCCTCCCCCATCCCAATTTTTCACATTAGCTGTCTGGTCACCCTATTCAGGAGGAGTGGAAGTGAGCTGGGGGGAGCAGAATTGATGGAGGTTCTGGGCAGAACTGATGAGGGTAGAATTGATGGAGGGTTAGGGGAAGAATTAATTGCTGGGCAGGAGGAAGGGCTGATGTAGGGGTGAGAGCTTTGCAGCAGGAGCCAAAGTCATCTTAATAAACTTGGAAGCGTAGGCAACACAAATTGTCACTGTCAGTGGCATTGGAGGGGGGTGTGGGGTTCAAAAATCAAGAAAACCAAAAACATGATATAATTTTTATTTAGCCCAAAAATCATGATTTTTTTTTTTTAATCTCATGATTTTTGGAGGTTTGACTTGAGCTTTTTGAAACTTAAGGTTAACAATATTGAGTTACAATGCTACAGCTATAGCAGTGTGATTATATAGCTATAGTTCTGCCAGTCAGTTTTCCCATGTAGACAAGTCCTTTAAGTGCTTTTTTTCTGATTTTGTTTAAGCAACATAAACTAAACCAGAAAAAGGCATCCTTATTCTGGAATAAGTGTGTCCACACAGGGAGCAATAGCAGAATACTCTAGTGACAAGATGCCAGTAAATTTCCCTGTATAGACATGTCTCTGGTCTCTCTGACCCACCTGTTTGCTGAGCTCTTGATCTTAAGGCTTCCTGTCTCTCTGTGTTAAAAGAAGCAGTAAAAGAAGCAGTAAGGATTAAGAGTGGCACCTGTATAAGGGGAGCTGAAGATCTGATACAGCTTATGGGTTTGCCAGAATCTATAGTAATGTGAAGGAAAGGTGATGTGTATGGCCCCTTGCCAGTTGTGGCAACAAGTTGTATAAAGGGTCTAGCCTTAAACTACATGAACAAGTACGTGTCTTTAAAGGTATTATATGGACATAGATTAAGAATTATATTTCAAAAATACTATTACTGAAACCTTAGATTATGAAAACTGAATTCATTGTCTGTGAAGGTGGTGTAGGGGGAAACAACCCTAAATAATTTTCTGCTGCTTCTGTGGTTTGTTTTGTTTTTTTCATTTCACTAGGATGGTGGAAATAAACTATTTATTGCAGGAATACTGTGTGTGACTGAGTAACAATCAGATCTCATCCCCAGGGAACAAATACTTCAGCAAGATGATTTTAAAAAGATAAATAGAAGGCTGACATTTGATAATAGAATAGATGGGGTCTGAGTTGGGGGCAGAGCAATGGAGCAGGCGCTTATGGACAAGCTTGAGTAAGCTGTGTGTGAGCATGTCAGGCACAGTCTTAAGTGAATTTCTGAAGCTAGTCTATTTAGTACACTTCATTCTATGGCTTCTGTGCATTAGCACAGTTGTTCAGTACTTGGATTGCAAACACTTATATGGAATGTTGAAACGATAATAAAAACAACAAAAGCTCTTCATCGAAAGTGTAAAAACCCATTTCCATTAGATTTTATGTAAAACTATTTAATCTCTTTTTTTCTTTTGCCTAGACCACTTAACATCATGTCCTTTTAACTTAGCTGTTAGAGATCATCCCTATTTTTTTCTTGAGACAACAAACCTGTTAAGAATTACAAGGACAAAATGAATAATATATATAAAAATGACTTGGTATGGAAAGGATAAAAGTTTTATAGGAAAATCTTCATATAATTACAGGTCTCACAGAACTGGATTTTGGTTTCTTTTCAATATGAAATAAGAACTATATCACTACATAACTCAGTAAGTGAAGCCATCTATAAAACTTGCCAGGTGTTAAATTAGTTATTAGAAGGACTCCTTGATTGCAGCTGCAGTAAATGTATAATTATAGTTAAACATGTAACAAAGCATTTAATATAAGTACAAATAACTATATTAAGATAATGTAGATGCTGAATGATTAAGTACCCGAAAGTCAGGAAATTGCAAAGTTAGGGTTGCATATGGAACAATAACTTTACCTTTTGTGCAGTTAATTTACATGTAGAGCTTCACTGTTGACATTGCTTGCCTCTTGGGTGGTTAACTATTCAAGTGTAACATTATTTATGTAGCTTTCATACTGAATCTTCTAGTCTGTTGGAGGTTTATACACCTCTACCTCGATATAACGCTGTCCTCGGGAGCCAAAAAATCTTACCATGTTATCGGTGAAACCACATTATATCGAACTTGCTTTGATCTGCCGGAGTACACAGCCCCACCCCCTCGGAGCACTGCTTTACCGTGTTATATCAGAATTCATGTTATATCGGGTCGCGTTATATCGAGGTAGAAGTGTACCTAATCTGAAGGTGGAAGAAGGCATTTCTTGCCACTGTTACTTCCTGGATGTCCAGAGCTAGCAAAGGGTCCAACAGAAAGCAGGAGACAACTGAGGGAGATGGAAAGTGAGTGGGCTGGGAAGAACAGGAGGTGACCAGAAATGAGGGGATGGCAGCAATGGAGAAGAGCAGTAGTCAGTCAAGGGAGGGAAATAATTAAAATGCCTCTCTATAATGGAATTGGGAAAAGGAGAAGTCAGGTTCTGCATTTTATAATCAGGATTTTGTCTAATATCTTTTTGCTGCTACACGTATCTTGGATGAGTTTGACTTTCAGGTTCTCATGCATTAGTAGGATGTGGCAATATTCACATTGCAAACATTGAAGGAGGAATGTTAATTTCCCATAGGATTTAAAAAGGAAAAAAGAGAATATTTCTATAAATACTAAATTTTGTATAAACTTATTTTACAAAACCTAAATTTTGGGCCACATTTGACCTGACAAATTTGTTAGAATTTTATGCACTTAAAATTTTTTTTTATTAAATTAAAATAATAGGTTCTGATCCAGAAAATGAATATTTGAGTGACTTTTCAGATCAGTGGCATTCCTATATTGAAGTGTTTGCAGGATCAGGGTCCTAGTAGGTACTTATGTACTCCTTCGGTAGACTTATTCAGGTCTGTTAGACTTGTTCATGCAGATTGTCCCATAAAAGCTGTTGGGGCAGCTTGCTCAAAAAGTTCACTTGTAGGATATGGCCCAATGTAAACACATAACTAAGCATTTTTTAAAAAATGCACTGTTAACCAGGTTGCGTAAATCTATATTTATGGAGTTCATATATAGTACGAAGTATCTGGACAAACTGCCACATCAAGGCCTAGTCTAAGAAGAAAAGGAGAATATGAAATAAACATTGATATTTTTTCATGATACATTTTATCTCTGTTTCACACTTACTGTTTATTGTAGTCAATGATGAAGTTGGGCTGAGGAAATAGAAGAAGTAGTAATCTATGAACTACAGGGAATAAGAAATGTTACTGTCGACTGGCTATGTGCCACTTCATAATCTGGACATATACAGTTAATTATGTTGCAGAGTATTGAAAATATAACTTTATTTCTCTAGCTTTCAATAATTAATTTGTAATTGTATATGCTTCTGCCCATTAGTCAAATAACTGTCCACAAATGTCACTGTTTGACTACACCAGTAGTTGCAGGTTTTGCATGTGGAAATAGATTTGCCTGATATAGAGGCTTGTTGAACATTTGGCCCTTATTGTAAGCTGATGTAGCCTTTTATAATCTAATTTATGGGGTTTAATCAAATCATGGTTTACACTTTACACTGTAGTGGTGATTGATGCAGGTTTGTGCTCTCAATTGGCTACAGTATGAAGAGCCATAAGGTCAGAATCACCCACAGGACTATCATTAGAGTGAGGCTATGTCTACACTACAGACCTTACAGCAGCATTGCTGCAGCTGCACCACTGTAAGGCCTTCCTTGTAGTCGCTCTATGCCAATGAGAGAGCTCTCCGGCCGGCATAATTAACCCCCCTCCCTCCCCAATGAGCGGGAGTAGCTTTATCGGCGGGAGAACATCTCCTGCCTGACATGGAGCTGTCCGCACAACCCCTGACCGACAAAAGTTTTAGCAGCAAAAGTGCTAGTGTAGGCATAGCCTGAGAGACTCTAGAAACACCTCAGGAAACACACGTCCATTTATTAATAATTTTAGTAAGCAGATAATAAATGCCACAGTCAGAGAACCATAACAGAAGAAAGTGAGATAATAATGAATGTCCAGCATTAATACGTTTCTGTGTTGGGAACTCCAGAGCCTGGATGATCATCAGGTGATGGTCAGTTGAGCATCTTCTGATGTGTTTTCCCCCCCCCCCCCGCACACAGGCCGAGTGACACCTTTTATGAGTTATGCTAATACCCACTGAGCTTCATACCTCTGCATGAAGGTTTCCGCCTCTTTTCCTTGTTTGTACTTCTAATTTAGTGTACCCATTAATTCATGGGTGCCCTGTTTTTACATAGGCTAAGTCATCAATTCCTTTATGTTAGTTAACATTTACATCAATTAATCACCATAGCAACTTGCAGTTAGCATATTGCTAACACCCTATTTTTACAAAAATCCCCCAAATGATACAGCTGGCTTTATTATGATTTGGACTGGTACATTGCAGTACATTTTCCTAAACATCAGCACTCAACACATCTATTTACTGTAACAGCATATTTTATGGTACAAAGTTTTTCATTGGTCATTGAGTCATGTTGACCTATTCTCAGGCCTGAGCCCTTATTTGGCTAAGCTAAATATCACATAGGAAGAACAGAGTTGGTATGTGGCTCAATTGGATGCAAGAATTAAGATGTTACCTAGCTGAACAGTAGTCCAGTATAAACTGCTGATACTTGTTTTGGTTCTTGACAAATTGAAACTTTAAATCACTTTGGGAAGCCTGCACTTGTTAATATCTATACCCTGTTAGACTTTGCAATCTTTCTTGTGGTTAATGCAAATAGCCTTCCAAATGCTGCATTTGCATCTAAGGTTATAGAAAATGGTGCCGTTCCTTTGTATATAATATTGTAGTATCTTATCAAATACTATGTCACACATCTGCTATTGTGTGATAATGCAATGTGTTGATGGGACCTCAGAAGAGTCAAAGGTTAATTTTCTTTTCTTTTTTGATGAGATCACACGTCCAGATGAGCACAGCTGATATGAGCTTCCCCTTCCCCCACTTGGCACTGTATTAACAATCTTTCTGAGTGAGTAAAGCAGGTCTGTCATTCTGCTGTGTGCAAGAATCTTCTTGATGAAAAGGCCTCTTTTGGACAGCAAGGTTCCCTATGCTGTCTCATCAGTTTGCCTAAACTCTAGCTATCAGTAGCAGGAAGAGAAAACAGTCAGCTATGGATTGGGGTCCTCAGTTGTTCTTTGCAAATAAAGATTGGGAAAGATGGGCCAATTGTACTCTAGGTTATGAACAGTAGCAGTTAGTAAGGAGACTTGAGCTAGGAATAAAAACATAGTTTTCTTGGACTAAGTTTTAAAAGGGACAGTTTTATTGGAGGCAAAACAAAAAAAGTCCTCTCCCCATCCCCATTCCCAACAGCCGGAGTCTGGGGGAAGATTTTGACACTCTTCTAGCAGCATGTGATTGGGCCTGCTGCATTTTGAAAGTGGACTGCTGTTGGGCCTGTCTGGCAGTGGTTTTACAAGGTACATGGGGCTTGGATAATCCCAGAAAAGATACGTTTCCGGCGGTTGTGCCGTTCTCCTCTTGCCTCCCTTGAAACCGTGGATTACATGCCATTTGGAGCTTTTCAGACTCCGTATATTCAAATGGGTCTCTCAAAGGTTAATCCTAAAAGGGAGCTGTGTAACAGGAAGCAGAGGTTTCTTCTTTTCTTTGTAACTCTTGTCTTTACTCCCCCCTCCCAAAAGTAGTACACAACATCCACATGATGCATGCCATCTATATGGAGCTCCCATTCTCTTCTTAGGCTGGTTAGTTACTGTATGTGCCGACCACATGTTGGCCAGCAACTCTTTTGGGTCTCCCCATTGCTCTTCTCAGCCTTAGGCTTCTGCTGTGCCCACTGCTCCTTTCTTCTCTCCTAACTCTGTCAGGTACCCCACATTAACTAAACCAAAGCCTGATAAGGAATGAAGGGGTTATGCTTGATGCATAAGGATGAGTTTAAACAAGCTCTTAACATTCTTTATACTAAGTTGGTAAGTTTAATTGCCTTAGTACTGCGTTAATAAGGTTTTCACAAGGAATTTCCTTGGGTTTAAATAAAAGTAACAACTGTCCAACATCCTCCTCCCTCGCCCTCTAACAAATTGCCTGTGTCCCTGTGCTAAACCTCCCAAATATGAGATGGGGAAATAATGTAGCCAGGGCTGCAGGGAAGTGTTCTGTCAGAGAGGGAAATAATTGCTGCAATCGGTTTTTAAGATAGGAATCTGTGGAAGGCATGTTTTGGAAGTTTCCCATCCATGTACGGACAGAGCTTTTGTTAATGTGCTTTCAGGATCTGGCAGTGCCTGGATTGTTCACTTTGGGATTTGTGTGTGGTGGGCTACTTTGTTCATGGATCTCCCCCTGCTGGTATAGAGAGGGAATGAGTGCTAACTTCATGGCACAGTCGCTCATAGACTTTAAGGTCAGAAGGGTCCATCATGATCATCTAGTCTGACCTCCTGCGCATTACAGGCCACAGAACCTCACCCACCCATTTATTCTTCATTGTAGAAGTCCCTTTGCTGAGGCCCTTGGAGGGTTTGGAGCAGAGGAACAGTCATGTTTTGTGGCACTGCTACCTGCAGTCTCACTGGATTTCTGTGTTGAAATCGAATTGAGGCTGAATGATGGTCAGAGTTTCATTTCCACTGTGTCCCCTCCAAAGGCTGCTATCCCTTCTCCTCAAAGGGATAATTTGCAGAGACTTATGGGTTATGCTTCTTACTAAGTTATCATGTCCCCTCTGCCATGTCCTGTGCAGGATGGGGTCTTCTGGCCTAATGTACTGTGTATTTTCTCCTTGCCTCTGTGGAGAAAATTTCTAGTGGACTCCATAGATAGATTAGCACGGGCATATCAAGCAGTGAATTTCAGAGGCAGAAGAGCTGACAACTTTTGGTATTGTACAGGGCTTCCTTCATGTTCCCCAAGACTGTAAAATCAAATGTCTTTCTATCCTCTTATTTTCTACACCCATGATTTGCCATCAGTAAAACTGTCCTTTTTTAAACTTAGTCCAAGAAAAGCATTTTTTTTAAAATTCCTGGCTCAAATCTCCTTCTTGGGGGGGGGCCTGGAATATATTTTATCAACTCTCTATCATTAATTGAATGGAGAGGCAGATAGAAATTCTAACAAACATTGTCTTCCAAGTGTTCATCAAGCATAGCAATAAAGTGCATGTTGATGTGTTCTTGTTTTTTTTTTTTTTTTTTTTTTAAATCACTTCCCATCTCAATTGCCCCCTTTACGTTTCTTGTATTTACCCCAGCATCTCTATTTTGGAAGACTATAGTTATATTTTGAGAACTAGTGAAGATTTAAATTTCTAATGTTAATTCTGTTTTAATGGACCTTTATGTATAAAATGGCAAAAAAGTCACAAGTTCATCTTTTTTTTCCCCCTCCCTTTCAAGTCACCCTTGTAAAAAGCCAGGTTAATATGGATACAGTGAGTCTGTATTTCATGCCTAAATCTTTTTAAAGTTATGGTATAGTTAGGCTTGGCAGAATTTAATTTTTATTTTTAATAATTTTTATGAATATCAGTGTTTAAGCATTTTTAATTTTTTTTTTATTATTTACATTTTCAAAGTTGCAGGAAATTGTGTGTGTGTGGGAAATCGGACAATAATTATTTCACGAGAGTAGCCATTGAGATTCAAAAAGCCTTATAAGTATTAAAACACACATTGTCATTATTATGTCAAAAATATACAAAGTAAATATCCTTAAATCAAATTCTAATAAAAGTTCTCAAGCAGCGTTTTCCTCACTTTTCCTATCTGTAAATTTCTGTTACTATAGAGGGAAATATTTTTTGTTTGTTTGTGTGTGTGTACAGGGAAATGGACGTTTACTGACATTTTACTCATAAAAATCTAATCCTTCCAAGTCTAAAATGACTGGGAGCTGACTTATGCCATGTTATGTTAGATAGTCCCAGTATATTAGATAGACTAGGTTGGACCAACTTCTGTTGGTGAGAGAAACAAACTTTTGAGCTACACGAAACTCTTTTTCAGGTCTGGGAAATGTACTCAGAATGATTTTGCATTTAGCTGTGACAAACAGATAGTTTAGCATAAGTAGTTAGCACATATTGTAAGGGACCATTCGAGATGATGTGGCCCATTAATACTCCTGTAGTCGTAGGACAAAAAACAGGGTTAGTAGGATACAGATTGTTGTAATAAGCCGTAAATCCAGATTCTTTATTAAGACACATGATTTTTAGTGTCTAGCAGAATTGTGAATTTAAGCACCCAGGCTCGTCTTTTGGAAGTGCTATGCAGGTTTTCTTTGAGGATGAGGATTAATAGGTCAGATATAGAGTGATCACTTTGTAAAAAGTGTTCACCCACAGGTGATATGCTTTTTTTAATCTCTTTCCTGTGTGAGTTCATTCGAGAGCATAGTGATTGTCAGGTTTCACCAACATAGTTGTTATTGGTGCATTTAATGCACTGGATGAGGTGTGCTACATGCTGTGAGAGACACACATATAAGACACCTGGATCTTGAAAGGTATGTCATGTGGGGTATTGTTCATTGTAGCAGTGGAGATATGTCTGCAGGTTTTGCATCTATTGTTCTGGCAGGATCTGGTGCTGCTTTGAGTTGGTGTGTCCTGGTCTGTGGAGAGCTTGCTTCGGATGATGAGGGTGGAGAGGTTGGAGGGTTGTTTTGAAGGCCAGAAGTGGGGGTTCAGGAAAGATTTCTTTTAGGATAGGGTCCCCATTGAATATAGGTTGTAGTTGTTTGATACCCCATATGGGTTTGAGTGTGAGGTAGTAGGTGACAACTAGGGGTGTGTGGTCAGAAGGAGTTTTATTTCTATATATCTCATGTTCTTTTGGGGTATTTGGGTGCTGACTTAGCAATTATTACTACTTGTTATTGTTCGTTTACCTCCCTCCTCATTGCTATGCCTGCCCAAAAACCAAGTAGAAAAGTGTTTGGCAAATGTTTAAGTGATATTAATCAGTTGCTTAAAGAATCCTAATATAGAGGCTGCTAAGCAAGGATAAAATGGAAAAAATCAGTGAATGTTAATTAAAAATTATGTAAGTACCGTTTTTTCTTTCCAGACAGATTCATACTACTTTGAAAAAAAGTTTTTAAATTTTGCTGTCCTTTCAGTCGCTTTGGGTATATCTGCATAGCAGCTGGGAAGCTGCTTTCCAGAGTCAGTAGACATATGTGCTAGCTCTACTTGAGATAGCACACTAAAAATAGCAGTATGGCTGTGGTGGCATTGGCATTGGCTTAAGCTAGCCACCCAAGTACAAGCCTGCCTGACCCCCTGGGTACACGTACTTGGGTGTCTAACCTGAGCCACTGTGGCCACAGACATTGCTATTTTTAGTGTGCATCTATCACTGCGCCAAAAAATAAAAAAATCAGCGCACAGTATTTTAAAATTTTATATTTTATTTGTCAAAATAACACAATATAATCACACCAGTTTCAATTATTTTGGTAATTTATTTAAAAATACCTGTCAGCAAGTATGTCCGTTACAATACGGACAATTAAAAAGATTCAGGAAATGGTTTTTGACAAATAGATTCCTTTCTAGGCATATTAATACAGAACTCTGAGTAATAATTCATTTAAACTACAATACAGAACTGTATTTCCCCATCATTCAGAAACAGTGCAAAGGATTGGGGGAGTCAGGGGTAATGGAGGAGCTGAGGGAGAGGGAAGTAATTGTTGGGAAGGAGCCTGGGTGTGAACTTGAGGGTTGTTGGGTGTGGGTGGGAGAAATATGGAACAGGTTTTTTTCGGGAGTGGGGAGGGATTGTTAGGGAGCCTCTTCCATGCAGATCCTCGCTGACGCATAGCCTCTCCTATGCAGTCAGGTTCATCTGCCCGCTGTCCCCATGTGTCCCTGCATCCCCACTCAGACATCCTCACTCAGACACCACATGTGTCACTGTGCACCTACTCAGCCACCCCCTGTCTCCATGTGGCCCTGCCCCCCCACTCAGCCAACCCGCTCCCCTGCCCATCCCCTGTCCCCATTTGGCCCTGCACTCCTCCCCCATCCCTATGTGGCCCTGCACCTCCACTCCCGTTCAACCCCTGCCGCTGTCTGTCCTACCCCCATAACCCCAGCTTCCTGACCTGGCCCCACTGGCAAGGTGCTGCCTTCTTTTCCCTATCAGCAACTGGGGCTGGCTCGGGAATGTCTGCTCTGTTCTAGTGCCACAGCAGCCCCGGGTAAGCAAAAGGCACACCTGCAGCAACTTTCCAGTAGAAAGTTATTTTCTGTGGGGGGGGGGAAAAAATCTGCTCAGCACATGAATTCTGCACTTGCGTAGTAACGCAGAATTCCCCCAGGAGTAATCTGTCTATCCTGCACTGGAAAGCATGGTCCCAGTTACTTTGTAGACATACCCTCAAAGTCTTTCTTTGTTTCTTTGTATCATACTCTTGACTATCAAACTGAGTTTGGGTTAGGCTTTTGTACTAGAATGTATCACAGTATTAAGGAATCCTAAAAACCCCAATGTCTTTCAGTTACTATAAGTTAACATCTGTAAGGCCTAACAGTGAGTGATTTGTTAAGAAATACATAATTGTTTCCCTGGCCATTTGACTACTCTGATCAAAATATAAATAACAATTTTCAGTATATTGTTTCTCAGTGAAATTCCATAACTTGTTTATGTAGGTGACAAAACGCATTTCTCTCTGTGAATTCAGTAGTTAAATTACTTTGCTTGGAAATGCATCTTGATCATTTAAACCAGACTTGTTTGTGTATTGAAGATGTAAATACTTTTCATTTGCAATCTGAGTTACTCAGCCCTTAACTGGCCAAACCAGTTTCCTTTCAGAAAAAGCACTACCATAGGTCATGTTTTTCTTCTGTCTTATTGTTTTTAAAAAAGCATCAGCATTCTTACTCCAATTCCACTTTTAAACCAAATTGGTTTCCTAGGATTTGGCTGTTCCTGTGCATAGGTAGCTGCATGGAGCCACATATGAATGCTGAGAACCAACGATGCTGAGTCACTGAGAGATTGGCTTACTGATCAGGGTTATTACCTTCTGCTTGACTCTCATCTCCCCTGATGAGTCTGAGTATTGGCTTGTTCTCACTCTGAAAATGTATAAACCTACTTTTGCTCAAAATGACACATCGTTTTAAATCCTTAGTTATACATTTTTCTTTCCTTGCAGTGATTTTGAATAAAGACTTAGTAAGCCCTATTTAAAAGCCTCATTGGAATTGATGCTCATTTATTGCACAAACCAGATTATTAGTGCCTAGATCATATTCTTCATTACTTGTTCCCAGCATACTTAAAGAATTATTTGCCAAAAATTGAAAAAGTTAAACAGAAATAGAAATATATAGTTAACAAAATTGTCTGTCTGTTTTTTCTGTATGTTGTTTTGGACTAAAATCAGCAAATACTGGAAAAGAAACATTAAGAATGTGAATGAGATTGGCTAGCGATCCTGATGTCTGCCAACAAATTTATTTTAAAATGATAGGGTTTATTATTAGTTGGACGAAAAAAGCTGCTGCCAGTCTTGGTAAAGTTGAGCAAGACTAGTGGCGACTGCAGATCTTTAAAAAGCTATTTTATTTTATTTTATTTTATTTTATTTATTTATTTATATTTTATGATTAAAGTAGGGCCTCCAAACTGAAATCGGGGGGGGGGGGGGGGGGGGGGGGGATTCCCATCATGCTGGGCGCGACACAGACACCTGGCATGATGGTCTTTTTCTCCAAAGAACTTAGTCTAAATAATTTGGTTCAATTTCTTCCACCTCTGGACCCCCAAAATCTAGGAAAGGCAGGTTATTTGCAACCCACTGGTATCTGCTTGAGACCCTCCAGATTGAGAACCTACGCTGTATATTTCATCGTTGGAGAGAAGCTTTCAGACATGTAGAGTAAGGAAAATCCTTGCTTCATCTCTGAGCTTGACCACATGATTTAAAAATTTGCCACATTAAATCCAATGAAGTCTATTTTGGAAGAAGGACTGCTGATTTACACAATGAGTGTACCAATACCAATACAGTGATTGCAGACACCCTTCTTCAAGAGCCGATTGTTATAAAGCTTCAGATATCTTTTTTCCTATAACATGTTCTGTCAAGCAGGCCTCATGTATGGCTCCTTCCAACTCATTCTGGAATAATGTAAAACGTTGAGTGGAATAAGACACACTTGTGGTTTTATCCTGTTGTGTGGAAAACTAGTGGTTCTCCTGATTTCTAAGCAGCTGTTCACAAATATCTGCAGCCATGTCATGAATCCATCAACTGACTACTTCATTGGAGAGGAAAATTGCATTGACTTAACTGACAGCAACAGATCCCAATCCAATGCTGATATTTGAGAGAAAAGATAGTCAATGTTTCCCTAATTATAATGAGGCTTGGCAGTTTTTGTTGTTTGCCGTGTCACCAAGTATGATGCCATTAATGAAATGGTTTTAGAATTTACATCACTGGAAGTTTTTGCTTGAAGAATTCCGTGGCTTTCTTCAGAAAGACTGCTTGCTCTACAAATGGCTTAATGCCTCCTTCCTTTTAATGGCCATGTGTGTGCCATGTAATTCTTCACCAGCTGCTTCAGAAAAGTTGTTTTGATATCATGGCAGCTGATAAGTATTCTGGGGCATGTTTGATCAACTTTACCAGAGAGGAAAGGCAGACTGCAAGCAGGGATATAGTGTTGTTAATGATTTGGGATATTAAATAGCTTTTGCAGGTTGTGGGGTTTGGGTTTGTTAAAACTTAGTTCATTTTTAAGAAAAAGTGTTTGGCTTAATTGTGGGAAAGCATTTTTTAGAATGTATACTATTGATTGGGTTTCTTTCCTTAAGCCAAAAAGGCTGTACACAAAGTTGTTGCAAAGTCTTCTTTTCTTTTCTTTAAAAACCCAGCTGTAGAAATATATAAAGATAGAAATAAATGGAAGGGATGGGAGTGTGAGAGCAATTAATTTAACATCTCCCCAAATGATTTAGTTGGGGATTGGTCCTGCGTTGAGCAGAGGGTTGGACTAGATGACCTCCTGAAGTCCCTTCCAACCCTGATATTCTATGATTCTGTGACTCACAAAAGAGAAATTAAGGGAGTGTGCATCGCCAGCAGCACCCCGCATAAATGCCTGGGACCAGAGGGCACTAGAGCTGGCCCAATGAATACCACTGAGGGAGAAATCTCCAGCAACAGTGCACGCGACGTGCACACCTAATGTGGAATGGACATGAGCAACACCTCTTGAAGAACAACAGTTAGGAAAGGTTAGTAACTGTTTTTTCTGCTGTTGCTGCCAAGCTGTTAACTACAGTTTTGCTGCTGTGACATTGCAGGTCCTTAGTGAAATGTACCCTCTGCAGTCTGGGACACGTAATCTGTACCATCCAATTAACAACCATGTGTACAAGTAAATTTACTTTATTTTATTTTTTTCAATTGGGCAGGTGCCCCTTCAGTGATTCCTCCATTATGAAGTAGTGTGGGAGATTGGAGGGGTTTCTAGTAACTCCTGGCTACACGCAGACTGTACAGCTGCTGTTGAAAGGATAATGAGTCTAAACTCTCAGGCTTGGTCTACACGACAGAGTTAGGTCGATGTAAGGCAACTTATGTCAGCCTAGCTCTGTAAATGTCTACACTACAATGTTGCTCCCATTGATGTAAGTTGCCCACTACACCAACCTAATAACTTCATCTCTGCAAGAGGTGTAGCGCTTAGGTCGATGTAGTTAGGGTGTAGACACTGTGTTACGTACTGTGTTACATATGTTGCCTGTCTGGAGTCTGGCCACCCTGCACAGGCTGTCATCCCTGGGACAGGAAGCGGTGGAGCTCCAATTTTCAGTACCCAACACTTAAGTTGGAGGAATTGCTCCTGGTGAGGACGCAAACCAGGTTGCCCGTTCAAATTTTATTCAGCTATCTTGAGTGCATGCATTATGATGTAGTCTTTAATTACATGATCACTTAGCTTTTTAGAGCAGTGAAGTGGATTTATCGCTGCCTCTACCAGAGTACTTAAGTGATCTGGGCATGCCACTTAACCAAAACATTCACAGTCGGCCACTAATGATGTTCCTTGTTTTCTGGATGCCCAACATGAAACACCTGCGGCCAGATTTTCAGAAGTGCTGAATGCTCATAACTGCAACATTTGGAACTGTGCTTTGACATATAAAGTGGTAATAAAAATGCTAAGTACTCTGAAAAAATCAGGCCCTAGGTGTCTCAAGTTGGGCACCCAAAATTAGTAGACACTTTGGTCTTAATCACTCTGTACTTCAGATGCCAGTCTGTAAAATTGGGGTAGTAGCACCTAATTTTACAGGGGTGTTATAAAGGTGAATTCATTGTTTGTGCAGCACTCAGTCTGGTGAGAACTCCATGGAAATGAGGGTTGAGTGATGTGTGTTTTAAATAAGGCCTGAGGTCACACATAGAACGAGAAGGAAGAAACTGTGACTAAAGTAACTGTTCACTGAATGAGGCAGAGGTTCTGTGGAGGGGGGGATGGGGAGTATTCGGTTGTGTAGTTAAAGACAATATCATAATGTGTATGTCCAAGAAGGGTGAATTGAGGTTGCATAGGCAACCTTAATTCTTACATTTTCTAACTTTTGAGTGCTGGATTTTGCAAACTTAAGATTCTTTTTAACATGGACATGCTATAATTAACTACAAGTATCTTGAAAACACAGTCTCTGCCCAGGAGAGCTTGTAATCTAAGGGTATGTCTACACTATGAAATTAGGTCGATTTTATAGAAGTTGATTTTTAGAAATCGATTTTATACAGTCGATTGTGTATGTCCCCACTAAGTGCATTAAGTCGGCGGAGTGCGTCCTCACTACCGTGGCTAGCAATGACTCACGGAGTGGTGCACTGTGGGAAGCAGTATGTGCAGAACCTGGCTAAGAGACGGCAACATGAGGACGATTGTGATGAGGACATGAACACAGATGTTCCTGAAAGAACGGGCTGTGGCAATTGGAACATCATGGCGGCAGTGGGGCTGGTTGATTCAGTGGAACCCCAATTCTCGGCCCGGCAATCAAGCACAGGCTGGTGGGACCACATAGTGTTGCAGGGATGGGATGATTCCAAGTGCCTGCGAAATTTTTGGATGCATAAGGCCACTTTCCAGGAACTCTGTGAGTTGCTTTCCCCCGCCCTGAAGTGCAGGAATACCAAGATGAGAGCTGCCCTGACTGTTGAGAAGCGAGTGGTGATAGCACTGTGGAAGCTTGCAATGCCTGACTGCTACCGGTCAGTCAGGAATCAATTTGGAGTGGGCAAATCTACCGTGGGGACTGCTGTGATTCAAGTAGCCAATGCAATCACTGATGTTCTGCTATCAAGGGTAGTGAGTCTGGGAAATGTGCAGGTCATAGTGGATGGCTTTGCTGCAATGAGTTTCCCTAACTGTGGTGGGGCAATAGGTGGAACCCATATCCCTATCTGGCATCGGAGCACCAGGGCAGCCAGCACTGGTGGGTCACAAGGGATGTTTCACCGACACCAACGTGGGATGGCCAGGAAAGCTGCATGACGCTTGCATCTTTAGGAATTCTGGGTTGTTTGAGCAGCTGCAAGAAGGGACTTACTTCCCAGATCAGAAAATTACTGTTGGGGATGTTGAAATGTCAATAGTTATCCTCGGAGACCCAGCCTACTCCTTGCTCCCATGGCTCATGAAGCCATACACAGGCAGCCTGGACAGTAGTAAGGAGCAGTTCAACTATAGGCTGAGCAAGTGCAGAATAGTCGTAGAATGTGCCTTTGGATGTTTAAAAGCTCGCTGGCGCTGTTTGCTGACTAGGTTAGACCTCAGCTCAACCAATATTCCCATTGTTATTACTGCTTGCTGTGTGCTCCATAATATCTGTGATAGTAAGGGGGAGACGTTTCTGGCGGGGAGGGAGGTTGAAGCAAATCACCTGGCTGACAATTTTGAACAGCAGACACGAGGGTGATTAGAAGAGCACAGGTAGGCGTGCTGTGCATCAGAGAGGCTTTGAAAACCAGTTTCATGACTGGCCAGGCTATGGTGTGACAGTTGTGTATATTTCTCCTTGATGCAAACCTG
This sequence comes from Malaclemys terrapin pileata, assembly GCF_027887155.1. Classification (NCBI taxonomy): domain Eukaryota; kingdom Metazoa; phylum Chordata; order Testudines; family Emydidae; genus Malaclemys; species Malaclemys terrapin. The sequence continues at coordinate 176,898,729 of NC_071507.1, read as the reverse complement.
CCCTTTTGTTGATTTTAACTCCCTGTAAGCCAACCACCTTCCCCCCCTTCGTTCACAGCTGGCAAAGGAAATAAAGTCACTATTGTTTGGAAACCATGCATTCTTTCTTTATTAATTAAAAAAAAAAAAGGGAGATAACTGATAAGGTATCCCGGGTGGGGTGGGGGAGGAGGGAAGGACAAGGCCACATTGCTTATTGTAGCCACACTACAAATCAAAACTGTTTGAATGACAGCCTTCTGTTGCTTGGGCCATCCTCTGGAGTGCAGTGGCTGGGTTCCCGGAGCCTGCTCCTCTACCCCCCCAGGTTCTTGGGCGTCTGGGTGAGGAGGATATGGAATTCTGGGAAGAGGCCAGACAGTTGTACAGTGGATGCAGCGGTGGTCTGTGCTCTTGTTGGCTTTCCTGCAGCTCCCCCATTAGCTTCAGCATTGCATCCTGCCTCTTCTCATCATGCTCACTTAATGCTTTCATGGACACTGCCACTGAATGTCTCCATGCATTCAGCTGTGCCCTATCAGTGCAGGAGGCCTGCATGAGCTCGGAAAACAAGTCATTGTGAGTGTGGTTTTTTTTTTTTTTTGCCTTCTAATCTGCGATAACCTCAGGGACGGAGATGATGGGGGAGCATAGAAACATTTATCCTACGGGGGGATAAAAAGGGAGAGTAAAATTTAAGATGATACATTTCTGAGAACAAAAGGGAGACTCTTTCACAGTGAATCAAGCAATTCACAGCAGACAGCATATTTGCCTTAGGTCGCATTTTGCCTTTTATATTGAGCGCCTGCTGGTATGGTGACACATCACACACAGCTGGGTAACAGAATTCGGTTTCCAGGCAGCCATGGTAAGCCAAAGGGTACTTGGGTTTGGCTTCTAACGCCTTCATAACATGTGGGAATGTTTTCAAACTGCAATGTCCTCCTTTCCCTTAGCAAGTAATGCCGGTTGGGTTTTCCATTTAAAAGGAGGGGCTGCGGTTTTCAGGTGGATGTGCAGCACACACCTCCCCCGACCCCTCCACATGGCTATTTGGGATGATCCCTTTTAGCCAAGTGCAAACAGCCCAGCATGAACGGGGTCCTTTTACCGTTCCCTTACAAAAATTCCCCTGTTTCAACCAGATGACCATGAATGATATCACTCTCCTGAGGCTAACACAGAAAGATGTAGACCGAATGTTGCTTGAATGTGACCAAAACCCAGGACCATTCACTGCCATGCTTTGTGCTGCAATGATTCCAGACTACTTGCTACTGGCTTAGCGCGGTAAAGTGTCCTACCGTGGAGGACAAAATAAGGCAGCCCTCCCCAGAAACCTTCTACAAAGTCTTTCAGAGTACCTCCAGGAGAGCTTCATGGAGATGTCCCTGGAGGATTCCCACTCCATCTCCAGACACGTTAACAGACTTTTCCAGTAGCAGTACTGGCCGTGAATGCATCCCAAGTTTTCAGGGCAAATCATACATTAAACACTATTGCTTTTAAACCCTGTACTGTAGTTACAAATGTGCACTCACTAGAGGTGCCTTCTCTGCCTTCAGGGTCGGGGATCCCGCCTTGGGTGGGTATTGGCTCCAGGGTGATGAAAAGGTCCTGGCTGCCGGGGAGAACGGATTCACCACTTGCCTACTGCGCATTTTCCTCCTTCTCTTCCTCATCCACAAAATGCTCCTCTGTGTTGCGTGAGACTCCCCCCTTGCAGGTGTCCACAGACAGTGGTGGGATAGTGGTAGGGTCCCCCCTAGAATGCCATGCAGCTGATCATAGAAGCAGCATGTATGGGGCTCTGACCCAGAGCGACCGTTTGCCTTCTTTGTCTTTTGGTAGACTTGCATGAGCTCCTTGACTTTCATGCGGCACTGCTGCGTGTCCCTGTTGTAGCCTCTGTCCATCAAGGCCTGTGTGATTTTGGCATATATGTTAGCATTTCTTCTTTTTGATCGGAATTCTGCCTGCACAGATTCTTCTCCCCATACAGCAATCAGATCCAGTGTCTCCCGTTCGCTCCATGCTGGAGCTCGTTTGCGATTCTGGGGGGACTGCATGGTCACCTGTGCTGCTTAGCTCGCCACGCTGACCAAACAGGAAATGAAATTCAAAATTTCCTGGGGCTTTTCTTGTTTACTTTGCTAGTGCATCGGAGTTGAAAGTGCTGTCCAGAGCGGTCACATTGGAGCACTCTGGGCAGGGTCAGCTCTAGCTTTTTTGCCGCCCCAAGCGGCGAAGGGAAAAAAACCAACAGGCTGCGATCGGCGGCACTTCGGCGGCAGCTCTATCGCGCCGCTTCAGTCTTCAGCAGCAGTTCAGCGACCAGTTCTTCCCTCCGAGAGGGACCGAGGGACCCGCCGCCGAATTGCCGCCGAAGACCCGGATGTGCCGCCCCTTCCCATTGGCTGCCCCAAGCACCTGCTTCCTGTGCTGGTGCCTGGAGCCAGCCCTGACTCTGAGATAGCTCCCTGAGGCCAATAACGTTAATTTGCATCCTCACTACCCCAAATTCAACTCAGCAAGGTCGATTTTTAGCGCTACTCCCCTCTACTGACCAGGGCTAAGTGTCAGACAAGATGGAGTGAGGTATGTGTAATGAACCGGTGAAAAGAAACACAAGGTTGTGTACACATCTTGATTCCATTTTTGTGTGCATGTATGTGAATGTTTGTGGACTTTAGGTAGGGTTACCATATTTCAACACTGAAAAAAGAGGACGCTCCATGGGGGCTCAGGCCCCACCCCAACTCTGCCCCTTCCCCGACCCCAGCCCTGCCCCAACTCCGCCCCTTCCCTGCCCCCATTCCAACCCCTTCCCCAAAGTCCCTGCCCCAACTCCGCCCCCTCCCCTGAGCACCCCGCATTCCCCCTCCTCCCTCCCGCCCCCCAGGCTCCGGCTGCTGCTGCACTGGGGAAGTTGCTTTGGCCCCCACCACGGTGGAGAGCGGCGGGAGCCGGGAAAGTTGGAGCCCGGGGAGGAGGCGGCTGCGCGCTCGGATGCCACCGCCGCCTCTGTGCCCCGGCAGATTGGGGGAGATGTAAGTTTTGCTGCAGCCATTCGCACTCGGGGTCCCTTACCGTGTCTCCCTATTTTCCTGGACATGTTCGGCTTTTTGGAAATTCCTCCCAGATGAGGATTTGAGGACCAAAAAGTCGGACATGTCCGGGAAAATCCGGACGTATGGTAACCCTAGGTTGAGACACAGCTGCAGGAATGGGCAAGGTACAGGCCCCAGGAACTAGCTACATCCAGCTGGGAGATCTCTGGAAGTTGCAAAACTTCCATCAGTCAGGTTGTGGTTTTGCAAAAAAAGAGCAAACTCAGCAACGGCTCCGATCCGAGCTCCGTTTTCTCCAGAGTTCAGGAAGGATCAGATAAAAGACTCCAGTTGGGGGCCATCTCTGCACAGGATCAGCCATTTCCAAGAGAGACCGATCTAGGAGCGAATGGGAAGTGAGGGAAAGGCTCTGCTGTGTGGTGGGGTGGCAGGGAGCAGCACGGATGCACGGCAAAGATTGCTAACTAGCACACACAGTGCTTTGCCATTTATTATTTCCTAAGTGCTGCAAGGGTGCATGGTGCTGTGCAGCCCCATTGAAATAGCAAGTCTCTACCCACAATTGTTTACAATCTAATGGCCCCAAGGACGGTGTACAAGGAAGCAGGGAGCTTCCCCCAGTTTCTTGCACCCGCATGCCACAAGCTGACTCCTCTCTGCTAATGCCTCCAGGAGTGCTAGCTGCTTATAAGCAGATAGGGAGCGGGCAGGATGAGGGTGGAGTCGTGACCCCAACACCTCCTTCCCAATCAGTGAAGCTGGCCTGAAACATAGGGGAGTGAACAATGCGGCTTCTCCAATGAAGATGCTTCTCCAGCGTGCATGTCTCTGTTGCAGCAATCAGAATTCCTCCCTTCGGCTCTGTTTAAGAGCCGAGCTGCCCGAGCGCTACCAGCTTCGGGCAGCTCCCATGCCTCCGGACCCTGAGCCGCTGGCCGGGCACTTCCCCTCCCGGGCTCCGGGGGCGCAGGGTCCGGAGGCATGGGGGCTGCCCAAAGGCGGTAGCGCTCGGGCAGCTCGGCTCTTAAACAGAGCCGAAGAGTCAGGGTAGGAGCACAGCAGCTGCCTCCGGAGCCTGGGAGGGGAAGTGCCCGGCTGGCGGTATTTTTCCCGGACATGTTCGGCTTTTTGGAAATTCCCCCCGGACGGGGGTTTGATTACCAAAAAGCCGGACATGTCTGGGAAAAAACGGACGTATGGTAACCCTACTTTAGGACATATACAGCTAAAAATGCTCACTGTGAACTTCTGAGTCATTTTGGGTAGCTTTTAAGGAATAAGTTCAACAATATAACATTGGTAACAGTCCTACAACTCTGCACTTGGAACTTCTGTTGACATCAGTAGGAGTGTTTGCATGTGGAATGGATGCAGGCTTTGGCTCTGCTGTTCCTGAGGAAAGGTATGAAATCCTACACTCTTACTATGCTGTTTTCTCAAATAAAAATATCTTGAGGTGGGGGTGGTATTTGTTTCAGTTCCATCACATTTGATATTAACCAGGATGAATGTTGGTGTTTTCATTTGTTGTAATTACTCAGTTTAGCTCTACTTTATAAAATACAACTCAAGTCCATATTATTTTTTTTCAATGACGCCATACAAGATTTCCTCCTTTTACAAGAACAAGAATTTTTGTTTTTTTGTTTCCAGACTTGCAAACTCATCCTGGGCTATGACAGTCAAGCTAGGTCTCTTGTTTCTCTTGCTTCATCACCAGTAATGAAGATGCTGCAGTTCAGATTATGGCCTTAATTGACACCCTGTGCAGCAACATTGTCTTCATTTAGGGTTGTGCAGGTGTTGCTGATAACATAATCTAGGGCAGTGCGGGTTGCACAGGTGTATATGAGGACTTAATTTAAAAAGACTGATCCTGGCAATTTACTATCCCATAACTCCTAACTACCTTCTCTACTAACATAATGAAATAGAAAATGGCAGGGGAACACAATATCTGCAGGATAATGTTAATATGGTTTTATAAAGAACATAATATGGCAGTCAAGTTTGTGTGACTTTGTTCGGTTAAAAATTAATTGAAGGAAAGCAATAGATATAAAATTTGAATTTACAACATCCTAGCTATAATAAACTTTGCACTTACATAACAGTTCATCTGAAGGTCTCAGTGTGGCTTACAAGGGTGGGCATTGTCTACATTTGTAAAAATGGGGAATCTGTGATACAGATTAAATGAGGGTTATAGAGGAAGCTGATGGTATTCAATTTCTATCTGAAAAACTAATCCAAATTAATTTAATATATGCACGGTCATAGACTGAAAACTGGCTGAATGGCCATAAATACAGGGTCCTTACAAACTTTGTATTTTGTTGTCAGAGATGTTTAGTGTGGTATTCCAGGCATCCATGTTAGGCCTGTTTTTATGAAACATCTTTAATCTGTTTTATCTGGATTTATCTTGAGCCAACTAGATTTAATTCAAGCATCTTTCTGTGCCAGACTGCAAAAACTGAGCAAATCTCCATCTGGGTCTAGAGAAACGGAGATGTAGAACAAAGTGTCATCAAAAATACAGATGGCTTTGTAACTCACCCACTCTTATGTATTAATAATATTTGACATGTATATTGGTGCCAAGTAGCTTCAACCAGGTTCGTGGCACATTATACTATGTACTGTACAAACATATAGTACATGACAATCCCTGCCCCAAAGAGCTTAGAGTCTAAAGACAGTGCAGGTGGAGGAAACAAAGATGTGGTGATGGGGAAGGGGGTGGACAGAGAGAACAGGGCAACAAAAATAATAGTATGTTTTAGCAAAAACTAGCTTTGACTATTGTGTGAAATTGGTAGCAGTAATCACTACTCACTGCTTTCCTAGCTGTTGTCAGATTGCACTTTTGAAATGAGTTTTATGGAGGTATTGAAGATGGATGTGGGGTTGGCTTCCCCTATTTAATGGGAGAATGCATGGAGGCACTTATGAGTGAAATAGACAAGCTGGTGATTGAGGCTGGCGCTGATGTTGGAGTGAAGGCTGGGTAGCTGTTGAAAAGTTAAAATGAAGTATTTTGAAGTAAGATAAGAGAATGGATAAATGTGGATCAGACTTTCTTTTGTTGGCTGATTGTTGAGAGGAGGGTGATGCACCTGAACCCTTCAGTACCACCCATGAGAGAAGCTTTGGGGCAATGAACAGATTCTCAATGCTGCCCTCTGTGGCTTCCCAGAGAGGAAAGAAATGAGCCAATCCAATGCTACCCTTTAATTTGCTGCCAGGTTACCATGGCATATGAACAAGACTTCCATGTTCAGTTGAGTCTCAGCTTTCTGGAAGACCTGAGGATCTGCATGGATATTTGATCTGTGTATGTTACCAGGAGATTGTCTAGCAACAATACTAGAGCAGATTGAAAGGTGTTAAGGAAGTTTGAGGACTCTGGGTACACAGTTCCCAAAAAAGGAAGACTACAGAGTGTCAACAATAAGTGAAATGGCTTAACAGTTTCTCATGTCTGATGTTGATACCATGTTTTCTCGAAGGAAAGCACAATAATCTCTGCCAGTAAGAGCAGTGTATCAATGTAAACTTCAACCATTTTTATGAAAAGGAGGGGCGCGTATCCACATTTCAATTGCAGGTTGAAGCTACACAAACACCTACAGAACTAGTGAATAACTTGTGTGGAAATGTAAATAGAGAAGAGACCACAGTTCTCCCCAACCTGAAAGTGTTCATCTGCTATAAAAATAGATTTGGAATAATCGGATGAATAATCTGGTCTGCAAAATAGATGGAAAATTTGTGACCGTGAGAAACAGTCTATTCTGAGTAAAGAGAACTAGGTTTATCAGGCTGTCCATAGCCCATGTCTCTGTGATTGCTATGCTAGAGGAAGAGCACCACTTCATCACAGCCTTGGCATAAGACTTTGAAAACTCTTCATTCTACAATCAGTCTGACTCAGAATGTAACTTCTGTTTCCAGTGGTATAGCCGCCTTCCTAATCGTTTCACCCATAGCAGAATGGCAAGTCACCAGTATTATAAGTCAACTTGCCTGTGAGGACAGCAAAGTAAAAGGAGAGGGTTCTTTAGCAAGTCAAAGAACGTAAGAAAAACATAGTATCCAGCCATGCTGTTGATGTGAGGATCTGGCTGCACAACACCCTGTCTCTATTCAGCTCCAAAACTTCAACTGGTTCTTTTAGATCTGAGGACAGACCATCAAAGTAGGTTCTCTGCCCTATGGGAGAAAAGGTCAGTCTAGTCTCAGACTAAAGAAGGCAACATTCTAAAAATGATATCCCAATTCAAAAACAAAATCGAGTTATCAGAAGTGGAAGAATGGCCTTTGTGGTTAAGGCACTGGTCTGGGATTTATGCTATTTTGGTTCAGTTTCTGGATCTGTCACAGACTTCCTCTGTAATCTTGATGAATCAGCCTTTCTGCCCCTTTTAATTTTCCATCTGTAAAATGGGTATAGACTTTCCTACCTTAGAAATGTGGTGTGAAGATTAATTCTTTAAAATTGTGAGATGCTTCAGTAATTCAGTGGTATAGAATATAGTACTTCGTTTTCAGAACGTTTGGTCCTATCATTAGTGGGTGAGTGTTGTTGGTAAGGTTTTTGATTTGGAAGCAAGGAAGTATATGATTATGTTGAATAACAGCTGTCTTTTCTCTGCAGGTTAACTTCGTAGTGTGCCAACTCTTTGCCTTGCTTGCAGCTATTTGGTTTCGAACATACCTTCATTCAAGCAAAACTAGCTCGTTTATAAGACATGTTGTTGCCACGCTTTTAGGCCTTTATCTTGCACTTTTTTGTTTTGGATGGTAAGTAACATTTTATCTTCCTTTTTCAACCGTTTCATGTGTTTTGTTACATACATTTTGGTATTTAGTGCTGCTGAAGTTTATTACAGTTACATTTACTACTTTCTGTGTTCTCTTTTGGTTGTTGTACACAAATGTACTGAAAGAAACAAAGTAATATATGCTCCATCCAATGTAACTGAGATGGAAAGTACTCTAAATGCCATATTATTTAATTCTCTGAAGGTCTTTTCAAAGGATTGTATCTTGCAGCTGTTTTTGGGAGGAGAGAGGAAGAGCTAAAATAAAAACTAATTTTGTAACTTGTACAACTTGTGACAAATTTGTGTAACATACTGCTCTGAGCAGGTGTGGCAGAAAGTAATTTTTTTTTATAGCTTCAATGGATAATTTCAGTGTCTCTTTTTCCTGTTTTGATTGATTTAAATTTTCACAATTGCAGGAAATTATTTAATGACAGACATTGAGATTAAAAAAGTTAAAGCTCTATAACTGTTAAAACGCAAACTGTCAACATCACAGGTCAAAGTATACAAAATAAGTATTCTGAAATCAAACTCTAATAAATTCTCAAGCAGTATTTTTCTTACTTTGCTTGCGTGTAAATTTTGATTATCATTTATGGACATACTTTTGTGTGTGTGTGTGTGTGTACAGTGAAATCAATATTTACCAACACTTATCAATAAAACTAGTACGTCCAAGCATAGCTATGAGTCTATACTAAATTAATCACATGCCTAGATACCACTCCTTAATCTCAAAATATCAATTAGCTTGCATTGTTTTTTGTTAAATACTGAATACAGATCTGAATACCATGGGAGAAGGGCGGTGAACAGAATTGTTGCTATAGAGTGTTTCTCTGGCACCAGGAAGGGCCTGGAAGGAAGTTGGACTCGGGCGAGTATCTTTTAAGATTAAGTTGTGACTGCTGTTAGAATATCTCAATATATGATATTCTATATAGGTTCTTCTGCCACACTCTTCACCGTTGTACATACTCAAGGTGTAATTGGCCAGAACAGCAGTAGAGGCGATACAAGAAATGCATTTACTTTTATGTATGTAAATTACACTACAGACTGTATAATCTAGTTGTTTCGGTGCAGTGTGGTTCAGTACTTATCAGGCTAGTTCAGGATGAAATAAGAGGGAGTTGGCTTAATTGGTGTGTGGCACAACAGCTAGTCCAACTTTCTCTTGAGGCACTGGTATATAGGCTAAGGCATTTTCTTAATTGACTAAAATATTCTGGCAACGTTTTAAAAACATTAAGAAGATAGGATGAGCTAATGCCCCTCCCCCTTCTCTTTGCATAGTTCTTGAATTCTGAACTACAATTGTGGCCCCTATATTCAGTTTAGTCACACAGGTACCTAAACATCTGCTTGCTGCAGACATTGTTTATAGATTCAGGAAATCAGAAAGTTAGGCTTATTCTTAATTAATATTATCTTTCAGTTTTATGTGTATAAGTTTGCAGTTTATTTATACACATGCACATAATCATGGAAGTGTAGGTCTGGAAGGTACCTCGAGAGGTGATCTAGTTCAGTCCCCTTCACTTAAAGCAGGGCCAAGTATTATCTAGACCACCCCTGAAATGCATTTGTCTAACCTGCTCTTAAAAATCTCCAGTGATGGAGATTCCACAACTGCCCTTGTTACCTGTGGTTCTTTCAACCCAAAGCTCTTGGTAGCTTTACTCTGTGCAAGGTGGTGTCAGGAAATAAATCAATGGAGACATGGCTGTCCGACCGATAGATGATTGGCACAAACGGAACAATACAAGAGTGCTCTCACTTAAAGATATACTTAACTTAGTGTCAAGCACTTACACATGTCCGCAACAGGTTAATAAAACACCCTCAACCCCCAATAATTACTGAAGTTGGGTGTGGCTCTTGAGTGGCACAGCGGCAGCCTTCCGATGGCCAATCTTGCGTCTGCTGGTGAGTCCCCCAAGATGTGTCCAGAAGAGTCCCTGAAGAATCCAACTACTCCAAACTTTCTTCCCTTATTTATTCATTAGTATTATAACAACACGTCACTCAAATAAAACTTGTTAAGCAAGCAATTTCAAAGGTTAAGCAAGAGAATTCCCTCTGATTATCAATTTGCCAGATGTGTTTTTGCAGCGTTTGCGTGCCTTGAGCCCCTGACAGACACATTCCTGAGGACACATATAGATAAGCTTCTTGTTTTTCTTAAACACATACCTCAGCAATTTCAACAGAGATGTTATCAGGAAGGACTCTGGGTCAAGCTGTCCTTTTTGTGGTAGTCCAAAACCCCTCCCTTCCTGACTCGGTCATGCTAAGGCTGCTGCATAGGCTCACTTATGGCCTGCTGGCTTGGTTAACGTTAGCAGTAAGCAGTAGTGGTCTTTGCACTTTACCTGTCCGCCAAGATCTCCCCATATATCCTCTGCAATCTATTCCGGTGCTTAACCACTCTGACAGGTTTTCCTAATGTCCAATCTAAACTGCCCTTGCTGAATTGAAGCCCATTGCTTCTTGTCCTCTCCTCAGAGATTAATGAAAACAACTTTTCTCCTTCTCCTTGTAACAACCTTTTACGTACTTGAAAATTGTTATCATGTCCCCTGCCAATCTTCTCTTTTTCAGACTAAATAAACCCAATTTTTTCAATCTTTCCTCATAGGCCATGTTTTGTAGACCTTTAATCATTTCTGTTGTTCTTCTCTGGACTTTCTCCAATTTGTCCACAAATGAAATGCGGCACCCAGAACAATTCTCCAGTTGAGGCCTAATCAGTGCAGAGTAGAGCGGAAGAATTACTTCTTGTGTCTTGCTTACAATACTCCTGCTAATACATCCCAGAATGATGTTTGCTTTTTTTTGCAACAGTGTTATACTGTTGACTCATATTTAGCTTGTGATCCACTATGTCCCCCAGATTGCTTTCTGCAGTACTCCTTCCAAGGCAGTCATTTTCTGTTTTTTTTCATGTGTGTAACTGATTGTTCCTTCCTAAATGGAGGACTCTTCTAGATTGGCTGTGAACCACCGATAACTACTCTCTGGGAAAGGTTTTCCAACCAGTTATGCACCCACCTTATAGTAGCTCCATCTAGGTTGTATTTCCCTAATTTGTTTATGAGAAGGTCATGCAAGATAGTATCAAAAGCCTTACTAAAGTCAAGATATATCACATCTACTGTTTTTTCCCCCTATCCACAAGGCTTGTTACCCTGTCAAAGAAAGCTATCAGGTTGGTTTGACATGATTTGTTCTTGACAAATCCATGCTGACTGTTACTTATCACCTTATTATCTTCTAGGTATTTTTCAAATTGATTGCTTAATTATTTGCTCCATTATCTTTCTGGGTGCTGAAGTTAAGATGAGTGGTCTGTAATTCCCTGGATTGTCCTTATTCCTCTTTTTATAGGCACTATATTTGCCCTTTTCCAGTCCTCTGGAATTTCTCCCGTCTTCCATGACTTTTCAAAGATAATCACTACTGGTTCAATTATCTCCTCAATCAGCTCCTTGAGTATTCTAGGATGCATTTCATCAGGCCCTGGTGACTTGAAGACATCTAACTTGTCCAAGTAATTTTTAACTTGTTCTTTCCCTATTTTAGCCTCTGATTCTACCTCATTTTCACTGGCATTCACTATGTTAGACATCCAATTGCTACTAACGTTTTTGGTGAAAACCAGAACAAAAAAGTCATTTAGCACTTTTGCCCTTTCCACATTTTCTGTTATTGTTTCCTCCCTGCCCCTATTGAGTTGTGGGCCTTGGAATTGACAGCCTGTCCTTGGTCTTCCTCTTGCTTCTAATGTATTTGTAGAATGTGTTTTTTGTTACCCTTTATGTCTCTAGCTAGTTTAATCTTGTTTTATGCCTTGGCCTTTCTAATTTTATCCCTACATACTTGTGTTGTTTGTTTCTATTCATCCTTTGTAATTTGACCTAGTTTCCACTTTTTAAGACTCTTTTTTTTTTTTTTTTAAGTGTTTCAGCTCATTAAAGATCTTCTGGTTAAGCCTGCATGGTCTCTTGCCATATTTGCTATCTTTCCTACACAGTGAGATAGCTTGCTCTTGTGCCCTTAATAATGTCTCTTTGAAAAGCTGCCAACTCTGTTGAACTGTTTTTCCTCTAAGACTTGCTTCCCATGGAATCTTACCTAACAATTACCTGAGTTTGCTAAAATCTGCCTTCTTGAAATCCATTATCTTTATTGGGCTGTTTTCCCTCCTACCATTCCTTAGAATTGTCAACTCTACCATTTCATGATCACTTTCACCTAAGTGGCCTTCAGTTTTCAAATTCTCAGCCAGTTCCTCCCTATTTGCCAAAATCAAATCTAAAACAGTCTCTCCCCTAGTAGCTTTCTCCAGCTTCTGAAATAAAAAAATGTCTCCAATACATTCCAAGAACTTGTTGGATAATCCGTGTCCTGCTCTGTTATTTTCCCAACAGATGTCTGGGTAGTTGAAGTTCACCACCACCACCAAGTTCTGTGTTTTGGAAGATTTTGTTAGTTGTTTAAAAAAAAGCCTTATCCACCTCTTCTTCCTGGTTGGGTGGTCTGTAGTAGATGCCTACCATGACATCACCCTTGTTTTTTACCCCTTTTATCCTTACCCAGAGACTTTCAACAAGTCTGTCTCCTATTTCCATCTCAACCAAACTCCAAGTGTATACATTTTTAATATATAAGGCAACGCCTCCTCCCTTTTTACGCTGCCTGTCCTTCCTTAGCAAGCTGTACCCTTCTATACCAATATTCCAGTAATGTGGATTATGCCGTACACTTAGGGTTGCTAACCCTCCAGGATTGTCCCGGAGTCTCCAGGAAATAAAGATTAATCTTTAATTAAAGATTATGTTGTTATGAAATCTCCAGGAATTTGTCCAACCAAAGTTGGCAACCCTACACTTACTCTCCCTTTATCAAATACGGTAAACATATAGTGCAGTGATACGGTATTTTTATAACAAAAAGATAATTCACACCTCTCCTTTGAGGAAAAGTTACAAGAGTATTTCAAAATAAATGAAAATATATTGTTCCTTCTAAATTTGGATTTCTGAAATTTACTGTTAGAAGACAGAAAACTGCACAATAAGTACAGAGCTTCATTGGCAATCAGGTGAGAAATGAAATAACATAAAAAATTAGGCAGTAATATCAGTCAAAATTCATCCAGACTGATGAATTAGGGTGTCATTGGTTTTGACTTGGCTTCACTGAGTGTGGTCCTAAGTAATTATCTCTTGCTTTAGAAAATAATAAATAATTTAAATAATTTGCAATCCGAAATGCTGGATATGAGGTTTGTCTTATGCATATTCTGATATTTTATTCATATTTAACTACTGGAAACTAACTTAATCTTTTTCCAAGGAAATAATTAAGCATGTTAGTTTACAAATTTCTGCTGCCTCTCATCTCAGCCAAAAACATCATTCCTCTCTTAATTTAGGAATAAAAAACAACTTTTTTTTCTGTCTTTGATCCTTTCTGTGAGTCCAAATAGTTTGGTATCATTCCTGCCTGCAGATGGAGACAGTACAGAAAATCTCTTTCGTTATGTCATCACCTATATACAGATTAGAGAGAACCTTAACCTATTATCTTCTACAGTGTTTAAAATTCAAAGACTCTCAAAAAGAAAAATTACATTTTAAAATGAATACAATTCCAGTACACTCAAATTTCACTTTAATAAAATCTACCAACCTCCTCTCCAGCTATTCAGGTGTCTGATTAGATGGCAGTTTATGGTAAATCCAGCTCCAGAGGGGAGTAATGCTTCTTTTTTCTGTCCTGAATCCCCAATTGCACTCACAGAAACTCCAAATGCAGGGAACAGTTTGGAATCTGCCATCCTCCAAGAATGTACTTGATTAATATTATAACCTGCTTGCCTCAAGTGAACTCCACAGAGTCTTAAATCACCTTTATTACACTGGCATGGTGATTTGGGGTACAAAGAAAGGTCATAGTGTCCTCTTTGAAAGTATTGAAGCACCCTTAGAGTGTACCTAGCACATAGCTAAAATGGGTTAATTAAAATATTTAGGTTTATAGTTTTCTATTCATTTGAATGCTATTGTAATTGAATTGCATATGACTCAAAGATCAATCACACTGCTAGTATTACTTTTCTGTTCTTATATAAAAGAATTAATACTTTTAGAGACTGAGTGTTAACATACTAATATGGATTGCAATTCCACCACAAGGCATGCTTTTTACAATAAAGTATTTGTCGGGTTTCTTGAAGATACATAATCTTGTTCCTGATCTTTAGCTTTTGAATTAAAAAAGAAAATATAGTTATGGAATTCATTGTAACTAATAAGGACTTGAAATAGAAAATAGTATTGATAATTTTAGATTTTTTTAAAAGAAATGCTTTTCCTTCTTAGTATTAATTGCCATAAAACGAGACGGATAAGTGGATAAAACATCTTTACAATACTCTTTTAAAATATTCAGTATAGCATTTCTTTCTTTAAAAAAAGTTGCAACAGTGTTACATCAAAGCCAATATGAATATTAACCTTCTTATATCTCTAATAGGCTAACTCCTGCTGATGCAAGGATCTTTTTGTAATAATGGAGATCCATGTGAATTGGACCTGCTTTTATATCAAAAAGGCCAAGCAGTTTTTGGAAGAAATGAATGCCCAAGATTTATAGGAAAACTTGCCTTATAAATGTCTGTGATAACTGAGCTGAAGGTGACTAGCAACAGCAGCTGATTTTTAGGCTGTATTTGTATGGGAAAGAAAATTTCCAAATAAATCAGTAGTATTTTAGCCATTTGATCTCTTTTGATTAAGATGGTCCCAAAATGAGAGAGAGTCTGCCTAATGAAGATCAAACACATTTTCCTCATAGCTAATACTGTGACACGTTGACCCCCCTTCAGGGAGCCACCTGATGTACTGGGGTCCTACTGAGCCCGCCCTTTCCACCAGCCTGGGCTCCCTCACCCTGTCTTGCTGTGCCAGGCCCTTAAGCCTCCTCTAATACATACACAGATGGGACCACACCCAGCTGCAAAAGGACACAGACACTGAGATCAGCTCTGTGTGGGAAGACTCAGCTTGGGGATTGCCCAGCATTCAAGTGCACCCCTCTCTGGAGTGCAAAATTGTATTGTCTTGCACTGCACAGAAATCTGTACCGTGTAAGCTCATGAAAATCACACCCTCCCTCAATGTGGAGGAAGATATGCACAGCTTTTTGCCCCCCCTCCCTGAGTTATGAATTGCACAAACTGATTGATAGAAAACAAAAACAAGTTTATTAACTACAAAGAACAGATTTTAAGTGATGATCAGGGATAGCAAACAGATCCAAGTAGATTACTGAGCAAATAAAGCAAACACATCAACTAAACTTAATGCACTACTGGCTACAAGTTGTAATTTCTCACCCTAAATGTCATTTTAAGCAGGTTCCGGAGAGTCTTGAAAACAGACTTTTCTTGCTTGCAGCTTAGAATTCCAGATATTCCTTTCATGGGCCAGACACCTTCTAGCCTGGTTCCAGTTCTTCTCTTCCCGAGATCAGTCTTAGGCGTTTCTAGCAGTCAACTTGGTTGGCGCTTCATTAAAGAACCAACCCTGATTACCTAACTTCACTGCCTTAAAAAAGATTTACATATGGTGGGAATCTTTTTGTGTCTCAGTGGGATTCTCCCTCCCTTCCCCCAGTGAAAAAATACTAGTAATCCAAGATGGAATCCAGTAACAGGTGATATGATCACATGTCCCTGCAGTGTCAAAGCAGCATCCCAGGAAACTTCTCAGGAAGGTGGGGGATTAGCATGTTCAAAGTCCTATCATTCTCCCTAATGGCCCATCCAGACCGATTGCATTCTTTCTGGTGGGTGTTCCCCAGATGTAAACGCTTTTATAATTGATACATAGTTAATATTCCTAACTTCAGATACAGAAATGATACATGCATAGTAAATCATAACCTTTCCAATGATATGTCACATGACCCATCTTGCATAAAATACATCTTAGTTATGCCATATTCATATCATAAACATATTTCTATGAAGAATATGGGGCATAGTGTCACAAATACTATTAAGAAAATAAACTTAAGAGGGAAATTTGATACCAACTTCCTACTTCCCTGTTGAAAAATGACTTTCTACCACCACGTTATTTGTAAAAACAATGAGGAAAATGCACAGATAGTCAAAACTGTTTTAATCACTGAATCTTCACTAACTGATAGTGATTTGGTTGCCAGTATGAAATAACTTGCTGGCAGTGGCCTGGCCAGGGAATGATGAACTGTGGCCACGGGGAGCTGCGAGTGGCTGTACCTGTGGACGCTCAGGTAAACAAAGCGTCTTGCGGCCCACCAGGGGCTTACCCTGAACCAGCTGCAAACCAAGTTTGGGAACCCCTGCCGAAAGTTGCTGAACCCTGGTCTAGGAAAACATCATCGTTGCTGCCATGCTGTACCTGTTTTTTGGATAAGTAGAACATTAGTCTCCATGACTGTCAGTGTGGAACTTCAATTATCATATTTTGCCTTTATGTGAAAAGTGAACTGCAAAATGTGAACTTTACTTTCACCCTCTACTGTTTGCGTATGATGTGCAAAGACTAATTCTCACAACTCAAGCTGCCAGAATGCTCTTCTTCCTCAGATAAGGGAGAGCTCCACTCAGGTTATAGGCTTATGTGAGACAACTGTTCAGATCATTTAAAGATGTCAAGGTCCTCTGTAAAAGAGAGTGGATAAGGGACCTGATATTTTGAATGCAAAAAACCCTCAAACAGATACTTTTATAAGAAAATAGTAAAGGGCAAAAGTTGGTGGTTTTTTTTGCTTTTCAGTTACCTACCTTAAAATAGGTTTAAAGGAGATCTTCTTGTTAAGCGTGTAACTGATGGATTAAAAATCTAACTATCTTTTCATTTTAAGTAAGGAAAACATATATATGTGCTAGACTGTTGGTAATGAAAAATGATTGCCTGGAGTGACTATTATAATTTTTTCTAGGTATGCCTTACATTTTGTTGTACAAAGTGGAATTTCCTACTATATCATGATCATAATAGGAGTGGAAAATATGCACAAGTAAGTATTGGGTTTCTTTATTTAAATTTAAAGTTATTTAAATGAAGACTATAAACAGTTATTTAGAAAGTCGCTGTATAGCTGTTTATAAGAACAAATTAGGTTTATATCTGCATACATTTCTCTTACTGACACGCTTTATGTCTTATAACTATGCCTAGTATGTTATATTGCTATTGGCATTAGAATATCCTAACATTTCAGTATTTGAATTGCGCTAAAGATGGCTTGTTTGTAGGGAAAACACCACCCTTTTTGTCTGCTTTGTCTGTTTGAAATGCTGAGCACTTATTCCACTTACTGTCTGCAGAAAGAAACCCTAAGGCAGCATTGGTAATTTTCAATGTATAGCTGTTAATACATTTCTCATTGCTTAATCATAAATAGTCTTAGATTGCAAATACAAATAATTCATATTAATACAATTTTATAACTCTCAATACTAATGGAAGGAAAAGATCTGGGCATGAGAAGAGGGTTTGTGTGATGAAAGTGAATATTAATTCATTTAAAATGCCATTGTTTTTTGTTTGCTCTGTTTATTAAAAAGGAAAAAGAAACACGTGAAAAGGTATTCACATTAGGACACTATTTTAGTCTGATAATAATAGTATCATAGAAATGTAGAATTGGAAGGGACCTTGAAAGGTCATCTAGTCCAATCCCTTGCACTGAGGCAGGACTAAGTATTATCTACATCATCTCTGACCAATATATTTGTCTACCCTGTTCTTAAAAAGCTCCAGTGACAGAGATTCCACAACCTCCCTAGGTGATTTATTCCAGTGCTTAACTACCCTTACAGTTAGGAAGTTTTGCCACAGTCTAACCTGAATCTACTTTGCTGCAATTTAAAGCTAAAATAGAGACCTAATTATGTAATAGCATTCACGTGTTTTTTCTTTTTCTTTAAAGGGAACAAACGAAAAAGGATATTTTAAAAATGAATTATGTGTTTACATTAGATAAAGGCCCCAACTGAGTTTAGGGCCCCATTGTACTAGGCATCATACAAATGCATAGTAAGAGACTTAATCCCCTGAAGAGGATACTTAAAAAAACAACACAGGCAAAACAAGGGAGGGGAAACAGAAAGGAGATGTAATTTTGGTCTTGTACTGCTGATGTCTCTCAATTGCCCCAGATTGTCTTTGAGGGGAAAGGGGGAGTCTAAGTGTTCAGTTCCTTGTGTGTGTGTGATACACATGCACACATGCACTTTATATTCCTGTGTTGGAGTCAACAGAACCCACCTAGTTTGATTTAGCAGCAAAAACTCTCCGCAAGATTTTAGAATCTGGCACCCTATTAACCTATTATACCTTCTTACTCCCGACCCCCACACAGGTTGGGGGTTCCTCTGTTCCTCAAAGTTCAACTCTCTGGTTTCTTGCCCCAACTCATTGTGGCTATGAAATTTTCATGTCAAAAGGACGGAATGGAGATCCCTTGAGAGCCGATCAATGCCATGTCCAAAACAGTTGCCATGTCACGCAGCACAAGAATCTCCCTTCCACTGTGGGCCGCATACATGTACCCTGTACCATTTCCTGCCACCGCCGAGAAACCCATATTTGATTTAGTGGTCTTGATTTCCTGCATGACAGGTGCAGGTATTTACTAGATTACAATTTAGATAAAACCATGCAGCTTTTATCTTTTAATGAAAAATATTAATTTCTGCATATTAAATGTTCTTTTTTTCAAAGCTGATGCCAAAGGACAAAAGAAATATGCAGTTAGTGTTTCATCTTAATCTTTTTTGTTCATAAAAAAGCTCTGTCAATTGCAGTAAATCCCAAAGAGAATACATTTGAAATAAATAAATGGAAACATAAATTATTTTAGTATTGAAACATAGCTTCCTTTTAGTTAGCACAAATGCTGAAGGATTAAAGGAAAAATATTCAATCAGTATTTTTGTTTCAGCACCCTCTTATTTTAATTACCATTGTTAATTTAACTGTATGCACCCTAGTGAATCAAGTTCATCCCTCGTGTAAGGAGGCACAACTCCCTTGAAATCAGTGGAGTTGTGGTAAATTAAATCTGGGATAAATATGGCCCAGTGCGATGGAATATCTTCACTGCGTTAGGGCAAGAAACTACATCAGTCTGCATGTGGAAATCAGTATTTGGACCTTACAGTAGGTAGCCTTTAAATGTACTAAAGCATCTGTACTATAACCGATTTAAAGCTAATATATATACTTGCATATCTTGTTTGGTGACTAGAATTATTGACATATTTCATGGTTCTGCTTCTGATAAAGGTAAAAAACTATGAATGAAACACCACGGTTGAGATTTTAAAAACCCAGGAGTGTGGAAGTTCAGTTATGGGTTTCCTGCAAGAGAAAGTTGTTTTTTATTCTGTAATGCTCTATAGGGGAGAAAAGGAGTTGCTTCTGTTGCCAGTGCTTTCAGCCTTTAATGCACATAAGATGCCCTTGTATTTAAAAAATGCTCCTGGGTGTTGTACAACTGTTTTCAGTACTGGTCCAAGTTTATCTTCTCAGGGTAAGCCTGCTTCCTCTGCCTGCTGTGCTGTTGTCTATGCTAGTGTAACACCAATTTGGATGGCGAAACACAGGTGTTGAAGCCACACCTTGTGGTCCTCCCCAGTGCAGTCCAACAATGCTGCTTCCCACGCTGCACTTTAATAGTCATTCTGTTAGTGAACTGGATCAGCATCTGCAAGAGGTATCTGCTTTTGTTTAGCCTTGTTGATGGAGACAGATAACTACAGCTCAGTTACCTGTTCTTATTGGAATGTTTTTTATTTGTACCATGATAGGACGGTCAGCAGAGCCAGTCTAACTACCCAAAGTTTGAGTAGGTTTATGTAGAATATTTTCACCCGTTGAGAGCATGCTCTCTGGGCTGACTGTGATCCCATGCTTCCAATGCTTTTAGTCTTTCTTTGGTAATGCGCACTCTGGGTGAATCTTGAAGTCTTTCGATAACGGCAGTGAGAAGTGCATTTGTTAAGAAAGGGGAACTTTGAATTTCATTCCATGGTATCTAGCAGGGTGGATTTGATTTAAATCAAATTGATTTAAATCATGATTTAAATCACTAGTCAGGAAGACTTGATTTAATCATAGTTTTCTACATAAAAGTGCATTCTTCTTGGTTGTTATAACCTTAATATATATTCTTCACAACTCAGAGGTAGATGTAGGTTTCATTTTTAGAAGGTACAGTACACACTATACATTTTTAAACAGTGATTTATTTTGTTTAAGATTAGTTTTTCAGCTATATCAGAAAATGAATGATTGTTTGGTTATTTCATTTACCAAAGGTAATTGAAGCAGATATTTATGAAGTCATCGGGAGGTGGACTATCTCCAATTCAACAGGTTAATCATTAATATTTGGAGGATTTTCTTGCCATGCTGTATTAGGAGGAGAACATCACAGACAGACACTTAAAATGTTTTATTTAACTAAAACAACAATGTTAAGTATTCTGGATTTTTTTCTTCAACAGCAAATGTACAATATTTAACAAAACAAGCATATGTCTCTCACTTCTCACATTTATCTCCAGACTTTTTCTCCTTGTCCAGATCTATTCTGCCCCCCAACAATCTTCTATTCATTGAACTTTTTGAAACTTTGCATTTTTAGAGAGAGGTAAAGATTGACTCTCCGTACACAAATTTGCAGAAGGACAATAGAGTTGAGGTCTGTTATTTCTCACCTCTATATATTATTGATTTATTTAAAAACATTTTTGCTGTTGACAAGCATGTTACCTCTGTAGACACAAATCCACAGTTTGAGAACTGCAAAACTAAGCACCTCTGATAGTATCTTCTAGACTGAGCTCGGAGTCCCATTGGGTAGATAGAAACATTAACCTAGTAATCTATACAGAATCTCCTGGAATCCCATAAAATTGGGTACCTAATCCATGAACTATTGGAACTAATTTACAAAACTGTTCTTAAACATTACATGAATATATTGTCTCATACTATAGAATTAGAATTTATAATCCCTATTCCATGATGAGATATCTTTGATCTATAATGTATCTTAGTTTAAACTATCTTTAGATAGGTTTTTTCCCTCAAAAAGCATTTTATCAAAAAAATCCTATTTTTTGAAATTATTTTATTATTTTATCCATGCTGCTATCTAGACATTTGTAGCTTCCGTTAGTTAACCATCTGTAGCATTACATCAGACACTCAGGTTTGGCTATCAAATGTTAATCTATGTATTCTAACTTGGCTACATTTAAATCATGTTATATTGGTAGAATAAAAAAGCTGAAGGGTTAAACTGATGTTTTGAGAAGTTGTAGTATTCACAAGCTCAAATGTTTGGATTGATGGTGACTAAATTGTAGTAATGTTTGTTGATTGCCCTTACATGAAACAATGAATCTTGAAACTGAGGTGTTATTTTGAAAATAAAATACATTCCTTTGGAATTAAGAAGTTTTAGAAGGCAAATGGCTCAGTAAGGTAATTGTACATTTTCTGCATATGTTGCAGAACTCCTCTGTCTTGCTCTATGGTTGTGAAGTGCCCTTTATAGCTGAGTTATATACATTCTTCACTCCCCCTTCCCCTGCGGTGCTTGATTTTAAAAGGAAGTGTCTTTGTTCACTGCTCGAAAAGAGCTATATTAGCTGTTCTGACACAGGTGACTTGATCAGGGCAGTTAAAGAAGCAAGAGGTTCCTAGGCAACTGTTTCTTTTCTGCATAATTACTCATTTTATGGTCAGTAAATAAGCTGCATGTGCTTATGGTGAAATGGAATTTAGTGTCAATAGCAGTCAGACTTTAAGGACGCAGTACTGTTCTGATGAAATCAATGGATGTTGTGTCATTGTCTTGAGTAGGAGTAGGAACAGGTCCAGGGAGCACTTGTGGTTTTTCGTATGTTTATTTTTTAAATGAGAAATTGCTAAAGTTAGTGTCTCATTAGAAGGTAATCTGTTGGTTGATGCTTATCCATGTTATTTAGGCCTGTCATTAGGAGAAGCCTGTGTTCTGCTTTGTGCTGAAAGTCTTAGGAATATTTTGGGTCTCTTGCTTGTGGTGCTGAAAACGTAGGGTTAGGCTGTTTTTAATTTATATTAGAGTGACTTTCTGATTTTTAAACTGCTTACTGCATGGATTTGTGTTTTATCAATACATCTCAATTTGTTTTAATAACTGAAAAAGAAAGATAAGCTGCATTTATAAATCATTGAGAGGTTTGAAATATCTAGTGGCTATGCACAATTTTTTCTGTACCTATTTCATATGTTTTGTTTTTAGCAGACCTTGATTGTTGTCAATATATATAATATAAAATTTCCCCAGCATTTCACACAGTCTCTAGGTCAGAGGATTGTTAAATTGGTCCACACAATGAGAGTTTTAATAGAGAGAGAGTCTTATGGACTGTCTTTCTTCCCACTCACTATCGTGTGGAACACCTCTCATTCAGAACTTGTGTATCCTCACTGTGGAACTACAGCAATTGCTTATGTGGAAAAGTACTATTAGAAAACTTGTTAATATATTTTAGCTATCTCTTAATCAGGGCTGCCCGGGGGGGGGGTGGGGGGGCAAGAGGGGCAATCTGCCCCGGGCCCCGCAGGGGACCCCAAGAGAGTTTTTCGGGGCCCCTGGAGCGGGGTCCTTCACTCGCTCCGGGGGCCCCGGAAAACTCTTGCGGGGCCCGGACCCCCCGCCGCCAAAGACCCCAGGCCCCCTGAATCCTCTGGGTGGCCCTGCTCGTAATGCAATTTAGCAACTGGAAGTAAGGCAGAGATGTCAACACAATGTGCCTGCTTTTCATGGACCACGGTTCAAGAATCTCTGTTCTAGGTTACTTATCCGGTATGGATTCTGAAGTGTTGGTTGAACAGAACACTGTGCACTTTGCAGTGGTGCTTGAGTGGTGTTTTTGAGCTCTGTTATTGTTTTAAACAGATTACAAATAAAGCCTCTGGCAAATCCCTGTTTTTTACCTTTTATGGTAGAAGTACAGCTACAATTAGCACCTGAGAAATCTGTACAAATGGGTATTGAATGAAATTGGAGTCCTGCAACATCACTTTCTTATTGTGGATATTGTGGGTGTGTGGGGGGGCACGACAAGTGGGCTGTTAAATTTTTTTAAGTGGATAAAGGCACAGAAAGACAAGGAGGCTGGAGATAGCGGTCTAGATGCACACACTTCTGCAGGTAGGTCAGAATGAAAATATTTTTCCTAGGTTTGTTTCTTGTAATCTTTTTAAAAATTTGGCATTAGAATTTTATATTACCCAGCTCAAAGAGCAAAATTACAGTCAATGAAAGATTTTTAAAAGTCTTGGAGTATACAGAAAAAATCATTGTTTCATGCCTAAAGTCAGGTTAAGCTGGAACAAGCAAAAGCCTTGTTCCTCAATTTGAACTAGCTCGCTTAGCAAGCTAAATGAGGTGCTTTATTGAACAAATAAAGCACTTAACTGACAAATTTCACTAAATGTCATGGGCTCAATGACAGACAAGTTTAACTGTAGGATAGAATATAATTTGAATTGCTGTGAAAGCTAAGATGGGAGTAAAATTTCTTTTTTCTTAAGTCATACTTGGAATGAAATATAGAATGGGCCAAGCAAACATTCCCAGCTTTGATTAAGGATAACAAGATGCGTCCCCTTCCCTTCCCCCCCCAAAAAATCCCAACCCGGACAACAGCTGCAGAAGGAGAAAAGCATTAGAAATCTTAGCCTCTTGGAGCATGTTAAATGGAACAAACCTTTTTGTGTAAAGCAGATATTGTGCAGTTAGGATCAAATTGTGATCATATATAGGTGGGAAAACTTTACTGCAAAGCTCCCAAGGAATCTCACAAAGATAACCGAGGAACCTGACTAAGATGACTAGGGCAATAAATCTCTGGCTGCCAGGAAGAAGATAGAGATACTTTCTAAAAAACAAGATTATTTTCCCCCTGAACATCAGGCATTTGATCTGTGTTAAATGTGAAGGAGCTTTTAACAGTTAACTGTACTCTACAGGAAAAAAATATCTGAAATAGCCTTGCTACTTCCCCCCAAGTTGCAGTTATTCTCCTCCTCTTATGTCCCTCAGATATTTGGATCAATTTGCAAGTCAAGATTTTGGTGCTCCCCAGAGCAACATACTGGCACAGGCGCCAGTGTTCCTTCTGTTCTTCCTCTTTTAAGATTCAGATTTCTCTGTCCTCTGGACTCTTTCAACATGATGGCTTCTTCTAAAAAAAAAAAAAAGTATTGACTCTGTGAATTAGATCTCTGCTCAGCAGTTTTTCTTTTGTCATTGTGACCCTCTGACATCTGTCAGCAGCCTTTGATACCATTGACCAGACGCCAATCTCATTTTCCCCTAAAAAGGTATAAACGCACTTGGTGTATCTTTAAAAGATCAACAGCAAGACTATCTCAGTGACTATCTCTTGCCTTTAGAATTTACTTCCCTTGTAGCTGGCCAAATCTTATATATGGTGCCTTTGGGGCATGATGCAAGGCATTATCTTTGCATTGTGGTTGTGTGTTTATTAATAAACGTGGTATATTAAAATGACACAATCAATTTTGAAGCTGAATCAATTTAAAAAAAGGGATAAGTAATACTTTCAGCTGCTACACCTACTCCTGAGTCCCCTGGTTAGTTTTTGTGTATCTTTAATCAGTTTCCTATTTTAAATTGATATTTCTCTGTTGCTATGTAAACTACCTGCACAAACAGAAGAAACTAATTACACACAACTGTTGTCAACTACACATACTAGAAATATGGAAAATATCTTCTTTGATCTTTCAGTTAAAGTAATCTTGAATGTTACTTGTTTTATACACACGTTTTATACATAAGTGATGTTTGTTTAAAACATTTGTTTAAAAATCTTTGTTTAAAGCATTTCCTTATTAAACTGCACTGCCCTAGTGTTTGAACTGAATCCTAGTTAGGTAGATTCTTTTATCTTGCTGTCATCTTCAAAGCTCTTTATTAACATACTAATTGATTAAGTCGGTTAGTTCTTTATCCCTTATTCCTGACAACATAATTGCTTCTACTTGAATAGCTGGTAGTAGAAGTTGGCAATAGGGGTTCTTAAAGAGGCTCCACCTGGGTTATTCTGTCTAGTTGATGGTTTTTAATTTAGTATAAGTACCTGATTACTGTGGCATTACACACACTATAAAGTAACACTATGTTAGTGTACTAAGCAGGTATAGCAGTTGGGAATGTTTGTTTATTGCTGAATAAATTTTTTGTTTATTTTTTTAACTTGACTCTATTTAATAGAGTTCAGTCTTTAGGATTGTAAAGTAGGAAAACTATATTTTTCTGTTAGGAAAAGGACTTACGTGTATTGTTGTAGCACCTAGCAGCCCTAGTCATACACTAGGACCATTGTGCTAAGCACTGTACAAATGAACAGAAAAGATTTGTCCCTGCCCCAAAGAGCTTATAGTATAATACTAGAGGCAACAGATGATGGATACAGACAGATGGAATAGGACAAGGAAACAATGACACAATGCTGGTCAACTTGATCAGAAGTGGTCTTAGCATACCAGCAGTCTAACTGCTGTCAAGCTTTCATGGAAAAGGAGAGAGTTAAGAAGGGGTTAGAAGGAGGATAATGAGGTAGCTTTGCAGATGTTTACTAGGCACTCCTCCCAAGTGTGAGGGGAGCACAGGAGAAAGCACAAGGGTTCTTGTTTGAAAATTTAATGAGTGGATGATGGAGGCTGGTGTCCTTGGCTGATTGGCGACAGGAGTCAACATCTCAAAAGTGATTTGAGAGACTGTGAAGGGCGTAGAAAATGAAGACAAGTTATTTATTAGATGTGATGGAGAAGGGGAAACCAGGGGAGAGATGTGAAGAAACAAGTGACGTGGTCAATGTGATGTGCTAGGAAAATGATCTTTGCAGCAGTATGCTGAATGCATATGTGTGGGACAAGATGGCATTTGTCAAGGCCAGAAAGAAAAATGTTGCAATAATTGAGATAAGAGTCTGGAGAAGATTTTAGTTGTGTGGGTGAATAAGAAGTTACACAGAAAGAATCAGTAAGATTTAAACATAGCCTGGATATGAGGGCAGAATGCGAGGTCTGAATTGAAGATGACATCAGGTTACATGTCTGAGTGATGAGAAGCATGGTGCAGTTTTGTCGATGATGGCAGAGACAGGAGGTAGTGGGAGCAGAGAGGAACATGAGACTTTCTGTTTTTAGCCACGTTGAGCTTGACATTCACAAAGAGGTGTCCGAGAGTCAGGCTTAGATTTTAGTTAGAAGTAAGGAAGTAAATCTCTAAATTGTCACCATAGAGATGGTAGTTGAATTTGTGTTTGTGCATGAGGTATCCACAGATAAGATGTAAAGGGAGAAAAGAACTGGATCCAAGACAGCTCTGAGAAATCCCTTCTCCCAAAAAATTGAGGGGGAGGAAGATCTTCCAAAAGATGTGCTGAAGTAGCAATTAAAGAGATGGGAGGAAAAGCAGAGGACAGTCATGGAAGTCAAGGGAGGACAGGATTTCAAGAGGAGCTTGGCTGACGGTGTCCAAGGTGGCTGACAAGTCACAGAGGATGAGGATGCAGTACTGGTTCTGGTTCTGAGCTTTGGCTAGAAAGAGGTTGTGACGGGTTCCCGCTGGGGTACCACCAGGAACTGGGATACCACTGAGCCCCCTGACGCGGCAGGCTGGACTCCCTCTCACACTGTGCTGCTGTGAGAAGCTGCAAAGCCCTCCAGCCTGCACTTTCACCAGCATACATGCAGGTAGGGACACACCCAGCTGCAGTTACATGGACATTCTCTGGCCAGCCCCTGCATAGGAAGGCTAGAGCTAAGGCTACTCCCAGCTCCCCAGGTACACATCCCCTTTGGAGTATAAACCCAAAATTATACTGTCTTGCGCTGCACAGGGAACTGTACAGTGTAAGCTCATAAAATTCGCTCCCACCCTCAATGTGGAGAGGAAAATGCAACAGCCTTTACCCTTGAGTTATGATTCCCACACACTTAACTCCAACTCACTGCTTTAAATAAAGCAAAAACAAGTTTATTAACTACAAAAGATAGATTGTAAGTGGTAGCAAACAGATAGCAGATTACCTAACAAATAAACAAAAAACGCAAACTAAGCTTAATATACTAAATAGATTGAATATGAATAGCAGATTCTCACCCTAAGAGATGATATAAGCAGGCTGCAGATTCTTATGGGGCAAGCTGCACTTCCTTTACTGCTTGGAATTCCCAGGTGTTTCATTCACAGGCTAGAAATCCCTTTAGCCTGGATCCAGCACTTCCCCCAGTTCAGTCTTTGTTCCTCAGGTGTTTCCAAGAGTCTTCTTGTGTGGGGAATGAAGAACACCAGATTATGTCACTCCCTGCCTTATATAACTTTTGCATATGGCAGGAGCCGTTTGTTTCAAAGCTTGGTTCCCAGATCAGTCTGTGGAAAAATACTGACATCCCAAGATGGAGTCCAGCATCATGTGGTCTGATCACATGTCCTTGTAGAGTTACAGCAGCCATTACTCACAGACTGTTTGGAGTGTTCTCAGTAAGGCACATCAGCTGCGAGAAAGCTTTTCCTAAGGCCTACTGTTTTTACCTAATGGCCCATTGCCCACAATAGGCCTTTCCCCACCCACTATCTAGACTGAGAGCATCTTGACTAGTGGGCGTTACCCAGGTGTAACTACATTTGAAATACAGGTACATAGTCAATATTCATAACTTAACAAAAATGATACATGCATACAAATAGGATAATCATATTAGCAAATCATAACTTTTCCAATGACATCTCACATGACTTATTTTGTTAAAATATATCCTAATTATGTGATAATCATAATCATATCACTGTGAAGAATATGGGGCACAGTGTCACAGAGGTCATTAGAGACCTTGGTGAGAGGGGTTTCAGTGGGGTGCGAGAAGGGAAAAGCCAGATTGGAGGGGGTCTGGAATGGAATTGGAGGAGAGGAACTCCAGACAGGGATTGTAAACAGCATGTTCAAGGAGTGTAGAGATGAAAGAGAGATGAGATGGTAGTTGAAAGGCAAGTGGGGTCAAGGGTAGGTTTTTTTTAAGATGAGAGAGACTAGATCATACTTGTGAAGGAAGAAAGGTTAAGGATAAGTTAGGGAATGGGAGTGGACACGAGAGACATCAGGAGATGAGATGGGGTCACTGGGGCAAGTGGAGGGTTACAGGTGGAAAGAAGATGAGAAACTTTGTGTCTGTGATGGGGAGAAGGAGACCTAGAGCGTTGTCGGAAGGGAAGGGTGACTGAGGGGAGAGGGAAGGTCACATTATATTTTGTCAATGTTCTCTTGGAAGAATTTGGGGTGGTCCTGTGTGGGGAGAAAAGTGGAGGCAGGAGGTAGAAGAGGGTTTAAGAAGTGAGTCAAATGTGCCTGGGATAGTGGGTGGGAGATTCAACTAATTTAAAGAAATGGAGTTGTTAGCTAGGAAGATAACAAATTTGTAGTGGAGGAAATCAGTCTAGTCATCGGATTTCTGCCAAAGAAGCTCTGCAGCATGAGAGGAAGCTAATGTTAGCAGTGAGCCAGGGCTGAGGGTTGGCAAGGCAGATCTTGTGATGGGAAAGAGGGGCAAGAGAAGGACAAAGGGAAGAAGAGTGGAGGAGGGTTTTCATAGGAATGAGAAGCTGTACTCACTTTTCCCATCCGCACTCATCCAACAAACAGAAACTTTATCCTTATGTATTACTGATTAGAAATGCTCTGACGTTCAGCTGGAACTTGCTATGGAAATGCCATTGGGCTTATGACCAGTGGTAGGAGGGAAAGTGTTACATTCCAGGGACTTCCTGCTATCTAAGAAGATGGAATGGCAGGGAATCATGCCTCCAAGGACCTGAGACATCAACTAATGAGTTTCAGAAGAAAAGCTCAAAATTGAATGTCTGTGAGAGGTTTTCTGCCTCTGCCAAAAAATTGTCAGGATTGCAGCAGAATGGAGCCATTTAATCTGTCTGCATGCAGTTAATTATCAAGAGTTAGTGGCTCAGCAGGAGTTCCTGTGGGGGAAGGCTAATGACAACAATCCTGTTCTCCCCTGGGAAGGCTTCTAACTAACAGCAGTGAGGTGTTTTAGATAAAGAAATCTTGGAAAAACGGGTAATCCTTTTGCTCTCTCAACACAGCCTGGCAGAAGTGGGATGGCCAAAGATGTCTCTTTAATGCCTCTCACTCCGAGTTGTACGTATGTGGTATATTAAAATAACACAAGCAATTTTGAAGCTGAATCAATTTAAAAAAAGGGGTAAGTAGTAGTTTCAGCTGCTACACCTACTCCTGAGTCCCCTGGTTAGTTTTTGTGTATCTTTAATCAGTTTCCTATTTTAAATTGATATTTCTCTGTTGCTATGTAAACTACCTGCACAAACAGAAGAAACTAATTACACACAACTGTTGTCAACTACACATACTAGAAATATGGAAAATATCTTCTTTGATCTTTCAGTTAAAGTAATCTTGAATGTTACTTGTTTTATACGTAAGTGATGTTTGTTTAAAACATTTGTTTAAAAATCTTTGTTTAAAGCATTTCCTTATTAAACTGCACTGCCCTAGTGTTTGAACTGAACCCTAGTTACGTAGATTCTTTTATCTTGCTGTTATCACTTCAACAGACCTGTCTGTCTGTTTTCAAAATAAAAATATTTCCTAAAGCTAAGGCTGACTCACCATCTTTATCTTAAAAAATTGTGCTCTCTCATATACCTGCCCAATGGCATGAGTTAAGGACGAGTCTCAACCTCAGTTTTTGAGTTCTCTAACTCTTTTCAAAATGTATGTGTGTGAGTATTGGTATTAAACTTTTAGTCCCCACATGGTTGCCTAAATAAATACACACTAGTCATACATGTAAGTGTTCTTGAGTAAATAAGGGTTGCAACTCTGTTCTTTGTATTTGTGATAAGTTGGTAGTAGTAAGAATAGTGTGGATGTGTGGCAAAAGTGAAATGCTTATTGGTTGACTCAACTATAGGAAATATTCTGGTGAGCTGCAGATTCAGTCCAGCTAAATTTTTAAACGTCCTAAAGCTAACAAGTCATAATTCAACTTTTGTGAATTTTTATTTCTATTGTAAATGTTTTCCCTTACCGTTACCTTTTCCCCCAATTCTATTCTACTTTTATCTTTCTGTTCTATCTATCCAGTTTCCCCTCTTGTCAGTTCCTCAGCCCCTTGCCTTCTCCTTTTTCCAGATCCTTTCTCTCTTCTCCCTGGCTTTTTCCCCACCAGTTTATTCCTCTGGTTTTGTTTCTTTATTTTTCCTTCCTCTCCCCCCCCCCCCCCCCCCCGGCCAGTCTACAAATGGTTAGTTGGCAGCCTGTGAAAAATTTTGCTAGGGATAGCTCACATAATAATGAGGGTGGATGTGGCTCCTAGGATCCCAACAAATTGATAATTCTTTTGGTAATTTGGTGTTTTTAGGCTATTTTCTTACAAGATACCTGGAAAAAGCAGAAAGAAATCAACCCAAATTGATGCAAATACACCTAAAATCTCTCCAGTGGTCACCAGAACATTTGCTGGCTTGAAACTTATCTCTTGAAAATAATACTGCTTTCCTTACTACTTTGTTACAAGAGAGACAAGGTGGGTGAGGTAATATGTTTTATTGGACCAACTTCTGTTGGTGAGAGAGGCAAGCTTTTGAGCTTACACACAGCTCTTCTTCAGGTTGCATCTACACTACACTACTTACAGTGGTCCAGCTGCACCAATGTAGCACTTGTGGTGGAGACGCACTAAGGCGACGGGGGAGTTGATTATCTACTTTGGCTTAATTACTCCACCTCCCATGATGGGCGGTAGCTGTGTTGGCAGGAGAAGCTCTCCCACTGACATAGCGCTTTCTACACCGGCACGTAGGTCGGTATAACGTAGGTTGCTCAGGGTGTGAATTATTTACACCCCTGAGCAATGTAAATTATACTGAAATAAATGGTAGTGTAGGCAGTGTTTTAGGGCTTGGCTACACTGGCACTTTATACTGCAATAAAGCCTCCCAGCGCGCTCTACTTTACTCCCCGTCCACACTGGCGAGGCACGTAGAGTGCTCTGACTCCCTGGCTAGAGCGCTCCTGGTAATACACCTCCACGAGAGGGATAGCGGCTGTTGCATATTGGCTGAGACGCCCCAGGGCCAGTGTAAACGGGGAGTTAAGTTACAGCATTCTGACTGACCTCTGGAAACGTCCCATAATCCCCTTAAGTTAAGTGGCCTCTCTTCTCTTTGTTGTGAAATCGGCTGAGGAATGCGGAAGTACATTTTCAGAGCTCCGTTTCAGACAGCGTCTGCTTATCTTCAACGGGGCAGAGCAAATGTTTACTGAGGAGTGAGTGAGAGGTAGGGGGATTAGGGGGATCTGAACTTAGAAGACAGCGTGCTGACACTCTCAGCACTCCAAAAACCCACTCTCTCTCTCCCCCCACATACAAACAACATACTCCACTCCATTCCCCCCCCCTCATTTGAAAAGCACGTTGCAGCCACTTGAATGCTGGGATAGCTGCCCATAATGCATCGCTCCCAATGCCGCTGCAAATGTGGCCACACCAGTGCGCTTGCAGCTGTCAGTGTGGACAGACTGGAGTGCTTTCCCTAGTGCACTCTGCAAAGGCTGGTTTAACTCAAAGCACTCTACAGCTGCAAGTGTAGCCAAGTCCTTAGAGTATCACCGCTAAATACAAGGAGGAACAGATTGTTTAGCATAAGTAATTAACACATATTTCAGAGAGCCATTCTAACACGGCTGTTACTCTGAAACTTGTCATTCAAGATGAAGTGGCTCCAGTCATAGGGAGGAAAGGAATGAAGGGGGCAGAAGCATCTCTTGGGGGTTGTTAGTGGGTTATAGATTGTTGTATTAAGCCATAAATGCAGTGTGTCCATTCAGTCCATGATTTTAGTATCTAGTACAGTTTTGAATTTAAGCTACCAGGTGTGTTTTGAAAGTGTTGTACAGGTTTCCTTTGAGGATGAGGACTGATAGGTCACTCATGAAAAGTGTTCACCCACAGGTGATGTGGTGCTTTTGTTTATCATTATCTTATGGGAGTTCATTCGAGAATAGTGATTGGTCTCACCCAAATACTTGCAATTGGGGCATGTGGTGCACTCCATGAGGTACACCCCATGTTGTGATAGGTATGTGTAGGATGAAAGATCTTGAAAAGCGTCGTGTGGGGCATTGTAGCAGTGGAGATATATCTGTAGGTTCTGCATCTGTTGTTCTGGCAAGATTGGTGCCACTTTGAGTAGGTGTGTCCTGGTCTGCGGGGAGCTTGCCTCTGATGTTGATGTGACCAGGGACCTAATGCGGCCAGCTCTGTCACTCAATTATGGTGAACTGCAAAGAATGGGGGAGCCAAGCCCCCAAAAGCAGGTGGATAGTCCAATACTTAAATTCACCAAGCCAGCATAAAACAGCTTCTTTATTACCTTACTGGTTAATCAGAAATCCAAACAACACAGTTCCCTTAACGTGATCCAGCCTCAGGCCTCCTTCCAGGTACCCACGTCAAATATGCTGAAAATTTTTGTAAATCTTATTTCATCATATACAAGAAAAGGTTCTACCAATCCCAAAGGATCGGACACATTACCTCCCAGGTTAACGAAGGTTTCAGATTTTACCCAAATACACGCTTCAGCCAATTCTTATTAACTAAACTAAAACTTATTAAAAAACAAAAGAGCGAGAGTATGGTTAAAAGATCAATATGCATACAGACATGAGTTCAGTTCATTGAGGTTCAGATTCACAGCAGAGATGGTGAGCTTTGTAGTTGCAAAGAGTTCCTTTAGAATTCAGTTAATAGGTCATAGTCCAATGTCAAAATCTCATATTCAGGGCGTACCAACATAACTGGGACCTCAGTCTTGCAACTCAAACTTCCCCTGATGAAGTCTAAGCAGATCTGAGATGACAGAATCAGGATCCAAGGATCTTTTATACAGTTTCGTGTCTTTTGACAAGTTGGGATTTCCTCACGGAACAAAAGGTAATTAGGATGACTTTGAAGGAGGTCCATCAGTGGTACTTAGCTATACAAATTAACATAAGGCCATTTGCTTTTTCCTCCACCATTCACAGTACATTTCAAAGAGAGATGAATACTGAGATAGCCCATGTTTACAATTCATTTAAATGCTAGGATCTTCTTTTGACTTCTGAATTATCAGAATATAGCATAGACAGGGATGTATGTAAATACACAAAAACACAAACATTATCTCCCCAGGTGTCTTTTGAGGGTTATTTATTTTGCAGGATTTTTAACTCTTTCTAGTCATGTGTCACACCCCCAAGGTGAGACTAGTGTGGAAGGGTGAAATTAGAGCTCCTGGATACACTTTAAGGACCTTCCAACATTGATATGAGCTGTGTTTATACTGAATTCTTTGTAATGTCAAATTATTAATGCATACTTTGGCCCCAGCCAAAAACTTAATCCATGTTAAACACTTTAGTGATTCCAAGGTTTGGTCTATGTGTTAACTTAACATAGCCATTAATGTTTTTCAGAAAGCACTTACTCTGGTATTCAGCCATGTCGGCTGTGAGGTATTGTGCCTCAGTTTCCCTTTGTGCACAGCAGTTCAAGCTTGTAGTGGTTTTTCTGCTGTGGAAAGTTTTAGAAATAGTCTGTGCATTAGCTGTGAAGCCTCAACATTATTAGGCTTTTTAACACAAAGTGTGTTCTTGTTGAACCCAACAGCATAATCATAAGGGTTTCTATTATGTACCACTCTTAACATGTTCAAGGGCTTTTCCAAAAGACCATGCATGTACATTTTTACAGTTCTTGGTATCAGCAACAAGTTAGTTGCCATCATTAGCAATAACATCAGTTTTTTCACAAGTGTACATTTACAATTATTTTTGTCATGCCAAGCCTTTGGTTTAGACAAATCATTCTTTAGGTCAGCTTGTTCAATATCCCTTTTGAATCTTTGTAGCTTTTTCTTGACCTTAGGGTCTTCCTTAACATAGGCTTTCAGTTTAACCACTTTCTTGGGGTTTTAGTGTTTTAGGGTTAACCTGTGGCTTTTATTTGCAAGGTTTAATCCTTCCCTTCCTCCCTGTCTAGTAGGATCAAAATCTGAACTCTTCTGTGTAACAGAATGCATTGGCTGGCTGGGTGCATCCTCTTTGCCAATGGCTATGGGCAAGTCTTTCTCCCCCGAGTCAGTCATGTAATTTGCATCAACACAGACACTAGCTTGTTTACTAGTTTTCAAATCCTCAACCAAATCCTTACCAATTCAAAGGCTGGACTCTGTCTTAAAGAGATACCACCCATTTTCACTAGCATATTCGACTCAAGGTTTATTTGTTCTTCCCTTACCAACCTCTGCTTCCACATGGAATCAGATGTAAATTACACTAAGGGCTAGTTTACACCGGCAACGTTAAAACGCTGTTGTATAGTCGCGGCAGAGCGCTGGGAGAGAGCTCTCCCAGCGCTCTAAAAACCCCATCTCCATGAGGGGCATAGTTACCAGTACTGGGAGCGCGGCTCCCAGTGCTAGTGCACTGTCTACACTGGCACTTTACAGCGCTGAAACTTGCTGCGCTCAGGGGTGTATTTTTTCACACCCCGAGCGAGAAAGTTGCAGCACTGTAAAGTGCTAGTGTAGACAAGCCCTGAGAGACTACAAGACATATCTAGAGATGAGTTTGCCTACTCTCCTCTGCATCTTGTAACCTGGTAACCAGTAACCCGATCTTCCCTCAGTACCTGAATCACAGACTGCTTACTTAAAGAATCAACATGGAGATATTCATGTTCCAACAACATTGTCTCCCCAACAAGCTGGTTAAGCTTATAGGGCTGTTTAAATTCCCTAACAATTTTTATTTCATTTGAAACCTTTTCAAAGCCTTCCACACTGGGTCTTTCTAAAGCAAAGTCACCTCAGAAAAACTCTGGCTGTTAGGAACTGGAACAAATCTCCCAAACAAACTCTTGCTTTCTCTATACAGCGATTCACCCTAAGTTAACTCAATCAAATCATTTCCACACCCATCAGTTGCAGCAGACTGCTTGCAAAAACTACCCTGAAGATTTTTCTCTTCGGGAATCTTTCTAAGCAACAACCCATTTTTCACAGAAATTCTGCCCTTACCCTTTTCACCTAGGGCTTGCTCTAAAGCAGGGGTCGGCAACCTTTCAGAAGTGGTGTGCCGAGTCTTCATTCATTCACTCTAATTTAAGGTTTCGTGTGCCAGTAATACATTTTAACGTTTTTAGAAGGTCTCTTTCTATAAGTCTATAATATATAACTAAACTATTGTTGTATGTAAAGTAAGTAAGGTTTTTAAAATGTTTAAGAAGCTTCATTTAAAATTAAATTAAAATGCAGAGCCTCCTGGACTGGTGGCCAGGACCTGGGCAGTGTGAGTGCCACTGAAAATCAGCTCGTGTGCTACCTTTGGCGTGCATGCCATAGGTTGCCTACCCCTGCTCTAAAGGAACATTTTCCTGAGCAACAACAGACTCTTTCTGGGTTTCACTTAAATCCAGAATCACCTCTGCCCCCTCAGGAGGATTTTCACAAAATCCCCTTTCAGGTAAACTGCTAGCCTTCATAGTCACAAGGTTAGAAGCATTCTCTTCCTTGTTACAAGTTTCCACACTGTCAGTGGGTAACTTAGTCAAATCACCTTCATGCTTTCCTTGTGCCCTGGCTATATATCATCACCCTGATCAGAGAAGGTTGTCATAACTTTACCCAGCAACATACTAACAACAGGCAAAATAGAAGCACCAGAATCGCTTGTTCTCTGGGAGCTATTTATGACATTAACTGGATGCAACCTAGTTACAATGTCATCATCCCTAGCAGACACAAATTCAGGACCACTTCCTTCATGGGCTTTAGTTGTATCCAGAATCAGCTCTGGGTCAACTGATACATTTTCAACCATCACAGGCTGACCGACTTCTTCTGTCTGCTTTACAGACAGAAAAGACCTTGGGAAACATTCCCCTTTAACAGACAAACAACTTGGGATATCCTTTCCGTTGTCCCTGCACACATGGCTGTGCATGGACAATTGCTTGGAGATTGGGGTAGCTCCCTTCATGGGCAAGTCATTACCCCTAACAGACAGAGGAACATTTCCTTCACTGACACAGTTCTCCACACTGGTAATAGGTAAGGTATAGGGATACTCATGGTCCACTGACCTTGCTTTTCCAAACTGCTGATTAGACAAAGCCATCAGCTCAGAAGGCTGCATATACTCATCTAAACTTCCTTTGCCTTTCCCTCCCTTAACAGATAAACTGCTGTTTTCCAAAATAGTGTCTTATTACACTGAACTACTTGGAAGTACATCGCTTTTACCTGGGTCAGGCTTACTTTCCAAAGCTTTACTAGCCAACATTCCATTACCCATAAAAAATTTACCTTTTTCTTCCTCAATTAGGGCTTTAACTTGATCACCAACTTTAATTTGCTCTAGAGAAACATCTTCCTGAGCCTTATCTAATGCCGGATTCACTTCTGAGATACCAGAAAGACAATTAGGAATTTTTTCCACATATGCACTACTTTATAAGGAAGATAAACAGCTATCTTCCTTATACAGGTTTCAGAGTAGCAGCCGTGTTAGTCTGTATCTGCAAAAAGAACAGGAGTACTTGTGGCACCTTAGAGACTAACAAATGTATTAGAGCATAAGCTTTCGTGGACTACATATATATAGCATATATGCATCCGAAGAAGTGGGCTGTAGTCCACGAAAGCTTATGCTCTAATACATTTGTTAGTCTCTAAGGTGCCACAAGTACTCCTGTTCTTCCTTATACAGACATTGGGAGAAACCCTCCACAGGCAAATCCTTGCCCCTAGTAGACACAGGTTCATGATTATTTCTTTCCTGTGACTGATTTATGTCATCAACTTGATTGAACAAAGTTTTAATATCATCCCCAATCAAAAGATCTTTAGGCAATAACTTCCTTACACCATTCCATTCAAGATGGATTCTGGCTAAAGGCACACTTACAGTAAACTCATAGAGGATTATAATATTCACACTCTTATTTGGTAAATAATCTTCCTCTTTGACAAAATCTCTTTTAACAAGAGTGATGTTAGAAGCTGTAATTTGCCCTAAACAGCTTTTACCATTGACTTTTACATTCTCTGCACAAGTTATGGGGTTACCTTCACCAGAGCTCACAGTAAAAGCATTTACATAAAAGGTGGCAGTGTTGGGATAAATTTGGTTACACTGCATAGAGTCAAACAATATACCAACATTGTTACAGACTGGATAGATTCTACCCCATCTTGTTGTTTAGAGGAACTGGTTTTTCAGTATAATACAGTTCCTGTTGTTCCTTTATTCTCTTGAATTGGAACTTAAGTCTGTCCACTTTTGCCTTAGCTTCTAGTTCCTGAAATCGAATATATGCCATTTTTTGTTCATGTTCAAAACACAGGCATTCTCTTTCAGGAGCGTCTCCTTCCATATCAGCTATTTTTTGCTTTTGTTCAAGTTCTAGCTGCTGGTTTCTCACTGCAAGCATTTTCACTGGGTCTGCCTCCTTATCACTAGCAATTAACAGATTTTTCAGTTCATGCTCCTTGGGGCCTTTTGCTTAAAATATAACCCTCTCTGTAAGCAACAATTCTTCCAGGCTTTTTCTGTCAGGATCTTGGTCATGGGTCACTCACTGTAACTGATTTTTAACCCTTAAACTTTCCAATGTCAAAATTAAATTTTGACAAGCATGTGGTTCTGATCCAAAAAACCCAATTAACCTGTGGTAATGTGTATCCAAGCATGACTACACCACTGTGACCGGGGTCCTAGTGGAGGCCAGTTATAGTCACTCAATTAGGGTGACCTGCAAGGAATGGGGCAGCCAAACACCCAAAAGCAGGTGGATATTCCAATACTTAAATTCACCAAGCCAGCATAAAACAGCTTCTTTATTACCTTACTGGTTAATCAGAAGTCCAGACAACACAGTTCCCTTAAAGTGATCCAGCCTCAGGCTTCCATCCAGGTACCCCACATCAAATATGCTGAAAATTTTTGTAAATCTTATTTCATCATATACAAGAAAAGGTTCTACCAATCCCAAAGGATCGGACACATTACCTCCCTGGTTAACGAAGGTTTCAGATCTTACTCAAATACATGCTACAGCCAATTCTTATTAACTAAACTAACATTTATTAAAAAACAAAAGAGCGAGAGTATGGTTAAAAGATCAATATACATACAGACATGAGTTCAATTCATTGAGGTTCAGATTCACAGCAGAGATGGTGAGCTTTGTAGTTGCAAAGAGTTCCTTTAGAATTCAGTTAATAGGTCATAGTCCAATGTCCAAATCTCATATTCAGGGCGTGCCAGCATAACTGGGACCTCAGTCTTGCAACTCAAACTTCCCCTGATGAAGTCTAAGCAGATCTGAGATGACAGAATCAGGACCCAAGGATCTTTTTATACAATTTCATGTCTTTTGACAAGTTGGGATTTCCTTGGGGAACAAAATAAATTAGGTTTCAGAGTAGCAGCCATGTTAGTCTGTATCCGCAAAAAGAACAGGAGTACTTGTAGCACCTTAGAGACTAACAGATTTATTAGGATGACTTTGAAGGAGGTCCATCACCGGTACTTAATGAATTAATTTGGCCATTTGCTTTTTCCTCCACCATTCACAGTACATTTCAAAGAGAGATGAATACCGAGATAGCCCATGTTTACAATTTATTTAAATGCTAGGATCTTCTTTTGACCTCTGAATTATCAGAATGCGGCATGGACAAGGACTGTTGATTACATTGTCTGATCCTACTCATACATATGTAAATACACAAACACAAATATTATCTCCCCAGGTGTCTTTTGAGGGTTATTTATTTTGCAGGATTTTTAACCCTTTCTAGCCATGCATCACAGCTGAACTTGGTGAGGTTGGGGGTTGTTTGAAGGCCAGAAAAGGAGGGTTCAGGAAAAACTTATTTCAGGATGGGGTCCCAATCAAGTATGGGTTGTAGTTGTTTGATGATACTTGGTATGGATTCCAGTGTGGGGTGGTAGGTGACAATAGGGGTGTGAGGTCAGAGGGGTTTTTATTTCTATATTGAATCAGGTTCTCTCGGGATATTTGGGTGTGGATTGTTACAAGACAGGAGAACTGAGTGTGCCTACTCTTTTAAACCTTTGCACCTTGTTTCAATCAAATCACTCCTTAAAACCCACTTTCAATTTAACTCCTTCACCAATTTTAAAATAAGTAGCATGTTTCGTATATTATGCATACAGCTAACTATTTTGTGACCTTAATCCATCCTTGTTCTCCCCTGTGACTGTTATCTCTCTAAGCCATTTCTATTTTGATCTGTATGATGAACAGGATAGGGACATGTCCTGTTTTATTGCAAAGTGCAATGCATATCTATGGTGCCATATAAATACAATTCTTGTAGAAATGTTAGCTTCCTGTTATATAAAATAATCTCCCTTTCAAAAGCATGAGAAATTTTAGGATCTTTCTGTTCCGTAGGCATACCTCTAAAATTCATTTTGGTCCTGTTACTACTTGTTCATTTTTTTCAATCTACTAGTCTCTAGAAATAAATCTGTCTCTGGGGTTTATTTATATGCCCTACTGTTTTGACTTCTCTGATGATTTGTTCTATATGTTTATTACCTTTTGCATCATATAGTTCTACCAGACTCCCCTGTTTATTCCTAGTTTTGTGAATGGAAGTGCTGCCTAGCAACAGGCAGAGTTCCCCTGTACCCTGCATGTGAATAATCATGTGACTACACAGGTGGTCTTGATATGAAATAAAGCACATGATCCAGTAAATAGCTGTGCAGTGGTTTCCTGATAATCGTCAGTAATTTCTCTTGAAACAAGTGAGGTATCAAAAATATCTGTTACAGGTTTCAGACAGTTTGTTCACTTCCTTTAACTCTTCTTAATGTATTCTGGTGATTGGTGTTGTCAGACGCCACTGGTGTGGTGCTCTGCTCTGTTCAGTGTTGATAACAGTCGGCTGCGTGTGTGTGTTCCCTCTGTGTTCTGCCCTGGGTCTGCGCAGATAGCTGACACAGCAGACCCCAAGAGAACCCCCAATGACCATAGACTCCAATAAGGTACGAAGACACCTGGCCAGGTTTATTGTCAAACAAAGCACAGTAATAGTTTCCAGCAGACTCTACAGGACATACTACGAATTTGTACCCCCTGACAATGGACCGGCTCAGTCAGTGGCGGGACTCTCCACTGCCCTCTAGGCCAGACAGAGACATCCACTCAGGGGTGCATTCTTATACACAGGTACAAACAAGTTACACATCACTCCTGACATATTAAGGCACAACCCCTCTGCGTGTTGGGGTGCTGCCTCTCTCCTAGTACATGTTGGTTCGAACAAACAAGTCTATCAATCATATTATCCTTTTGACCCTGTCTTTTAGGATGGGTCAGCCTGTTCCTCATTATCTCTGTGGAATGTGTTCGTACCAGACTGTTCTGGTGCCATCCTGGCCCATGTTTATCCTATTAGTGCTTTAGATATGTGTATATGTCCAATTAGCAGCCTTCTTCTTGCCAACTTCTGTGAGCGCTTAACTTTGTTAGCAAAGTCTTTACCATTACTTTAGCTCAGGCCTCAGGTCTCATACTGGGCCTCAGGGCCTCATTTTACCACAATTGGACTTGGTGCTTTGTCTAGATTCACAGATTCCAAGGCCAGATGTGATCATCTAGTCTGACCTCCTGTATAACACAGGCCATAGAACTTCCCCAAAATAATTCCTAGAGCAGATCTTTTAGAAGAACATCCTGTCTTGATTTAAACATTGTCAGTGATGGAGAGTCCACCATGACCCTTGGTAAATTGTTCCAATGGTTAATTACTCTCACCGTTAAATTTATGCCCTCTTTTCAGTCTGAATTTGTCTTGTTTCAATTTCCAGCCATTGGATCATGTAATATCTTTCTCTGCTAGTTGCAAGAGCCCATTATTAAAAATTTGTTCCCCATGTAGGTGCTTGCAGACTGTGACCAGGACAGCCTGTATTCTTATTCTTTTTGTTAAGCTAAATAGATGGAGTTCTTTGAGTCCATCACTGTAAAGAATGTTTTCTAATCCTTTAATCAGTCTCGTGGCTCTTCTCTGAACCCTCTCCAGTTTATCAACATCCTCCTTGAATTGTGGACTCCAAAATTGGACACAGTATTCCAACAGTAGTCGCACCAGTGTCAAATAGAGATGAAATAACGTCTCAAGATTCCTGTGTTTATGCATCCCAGTATCACATTAGCTCTTTTGGCCACAGAATCACACTGTTTAAATTAAATGTATGTAGCCTTTTTATAACCATTTGTTATCTATGGCACTTAGCTCAATTTCACAAGAATGATAACTGACTTGGATATCTACCCCATTTCTCCATAATGACAGGAATAAAGTAGTGGAACAACTTGATTTCCTTATCTACTAGTATAAAATCATTCTGCTCTCAGTTTTGAGTGGTTAAATAGATATTTTCTTTCGTTTGTTAAAAAAAATATTTAAAAAATCCTTATTGGTTGAAACTTTCTTTAATTTGGCAATCATTTCATCTGTTTTTCTAAGCATTCTTGTTAAATTTGTCATCTTTGTTCCCAGCACTTATATTTTAAGTATATATTTTATATCACTATTTATATTTGTTTTTGCCACATTGACACATTTCTTTTTGGGTCATTTTCATGTGGCTGGAATGAATTTTGGTAGTTGTATCTTCTTGCAGAGGAGAAAAGACTCTAAATCTGTTAAGTGTTTCCTCTCTTAACCTTAAATTGATATCATTCAAGCCCAGAAATCCCCAGAAGGATAGTCCTTTTCATAATACTGCAGGCAAATATCCAGAAATGGAGTATAATATCCTGTAATCATACTTGATTGAATGCAAGTGACAGTTACTAGATTTCTTTTTATGTTGTGGGTGTAAATTAAATGTATTTAAAATGTTTAC
Organism: Malaclemys terrapin pileata; assembly: GCF_027887155.1. Classification (NCBI taxonomy): domain Eukaryota; kingdom Metazoa; phylum Chordata; order Testudines; family Emydidae; genus Malaclemys; species Malaclemys terrapin. Next base: position 176,856,709 of record NC_071507.1, on the reverse strand, counting down.
TTAAAATGGGTTTTCCTAGTTCACTAAACTCTAAATTCTAAGCAGGTAGTTTTCTTCCTACCTTTTCAGAAATTTTAAATAGTGCTCAAATTGTATGTGTATCTAGACTGTGTTCATCCATGAACAGAAACGCTTTCTTGGAAAAGTAAGTGTCAAGAGCAATGAAAAGTGGCTGTATCTGAAATCCATCTGACTTACCGTACTGAGTGCATATCACTCTTAGGCTTTGGTGCATCATCTTCACAGTACACAAAAATGCCGCCCACCCGCTTCAACAGGGGCCGGTGCTGAAAGGGGACAGAAGGGAGGGAGATCCTCTCTGAGAGACACAGGATAGCTCCTCTCCCCACTCCTTCCCCCCCCCTCCTATTGGAGTATCTGGCATCCATTGGCCAAATAGGGTGAGGGGTGCTGATTGGCAAGCATTCCCCAGCTCAAAGAATTTAACCTTTAGTAGGGGTGGTATGGAGCCTCTTTTGGTTCCATTCCAACAGAAGACCTGGGATTTTGGTGATGGGCCTTGGGCTTGTGGAGTAGGGTAAGAGCTTATGGCACTTGCAGGCTGAGGTTACCACCTTTCTGCACCTTCTGTCCCCTTCATAGGGAAATGATGGTGCTAGGACTCAGTGAGCTGAGTCCTGGGGTGGGGGAGTAGGCTGAGGAGAACCTACCCCAAATCATGGGTTATATAGTAGAAGAAGCCTTGTAACCCCCACACTGGAATCACTTAAACACCTGGGATAGAAGAGCATGGGTGATGGGCAGCAGGTAGTGCCCCTCTCCTGTGTTTAGATTTACTAAAAATTGCAGCCTGCTGCTTAAAATCCATCCACGTGTCTGTCCTAATTTTGCTTCTGAGTCTGGATCAATAAAGCTGTGCTTTTAATCAAGCAAGAGAAAACTGCAAGCAACTTTTAAAAGAGAAAAGTCATGTTTTCTGGACACTATTTATTCAGTAATCCTTGAAAGGCAGAACGTTTACTGATACTTCTACACCCACATTACTTCTCCTGTCATGTTGCCAAACAACTTGACTACAAGCAAAGGAGCTCTGAGTCATGGTATCACTGTTGCATGCTATATTACCTCAACAAACTATTGCTGTCAAATAAATCAGACGCTCTACAAAATGAAGTGGCAGCATAAGTTGCACCTAGGAGAATTCAGTAAAACTTGTATTCCTCTTCAGCATCCTTATGGCATAGTAGTACTGCTAATTAGATTTGATTAAAAATTCTGGTCCCACACCATTGTAAATGAACTAACTCAGTACTACTGTTGGGAATGGTGGGGGTAATACACTTACTGCTTTGATGAAAAGACTTGACTTTGAGTTTTACGGTGTCAGCTAGTATTTGCTAAGTGGGTGCTAAACACTTCTTTATATTCTTTTGTAGAATAACTTTTAGTTGAGACAAGCTTAAATTGACTTACTGAGTTGGTCAGCAGGAGACATCATTTCAGTTTCTGTAGTAAAGCTGCTGAATGGGAACTATAACTACTTTCTGCGACAGTGTTGTGTGTGTTGCACACAAAGTATCTGGCTGGGGAGTAGGGGACTCTATGTGCATAAATCTCATTTTGTGTCTAAGCTCTGGTTTGCAGACAATAATATATTTAGATGTAGAATATATTTAATTTTAAATGTGTGTTAATGTCTGACATTAAACTACTAAAACAAAAACAAAAAAATCAACTCATCCTGTTACTGTCCATCTTTATCTTCTATGTGTTGTCCTTAGGAATGGCAGGATTCTCAAATGTATATGTTGCTTTATATTGTATGTGGTGCGTACCTTGCCTTGATATTCTATACTAAGGATGGTGTTGTGCCTTTCATTTAGAATTTCCTTGGTGCTGTGACTTTAAATTAATCAAGCTGTGTTTTGAAAACTATATTTAATAATTATTTTAAGGCTAAACTTTCAAAACTCTAGTTCTAAGTTGCACTACACAAAAATATATGTACAAACCAAACCCTAGTGCACCAATAATTCTGCAGACTCCAGATTTTCTCACAGGAGCAATGTTCTTCAGTTAGATGGAAAATAAGTTTGTACTTTCCCAGAATCTAAACTAATTAAAAGGCAGCTAAATATGTATGGAATATCTTCCTGATATTGTTGTGGTTACCAGATGGATGTTATGATTGTGCAGACTATTGCTATTCCCATTCACAATCATGGATTGAAGCCGAGGTGGTTCATGAACCGTTCTGTTAAGATGGGATCTACATTACAATAAGTATGAGCAGTAGTGTTGAACAATTTTTATAGCAGGGGTGCTAAAGGCCGGATCCATATATTTGGGTTGTGGTTACTACTTCAAGCCAGGGGCTGTGGCAGCACCCCTAGCACTCCTAGTTCCAGCACCTATGAGCATGAGAGCTCCTGTTCTAGGAGAAGATACTTTATTCCCCCAAGAAGAAAATTGGATGACTTTGAATTCTCTTGGAACTGTTATTACAGTTGTATCACTAGCCTCACAGACAATAAAATCTAGACACTAATAATAAATTCATATATTATAATAAAGCACTCTGCACAAAAAAAGTTCCAATGGACAAAATATTGAAAATGTTTATTTTTAACATCTCTAGGTTAACTGAACCTTTTTAGTGTGACATAGATTGGGTAATGAATACTAAAACACTTTTATTAACAGGTTTTGTTTTTGAGGAATATTGTTACAATATCCCTTCCCACCCCTCCACCCCCGATATTATAATAAACAAAAATATACCCCTAACATTTTTTGGGTGAAATCCTAACTACATTGAAGTCAATAAGAGTTTTGCCGTTGACTTCAGTAGGCCCCGCATTTCACCTTTTGATAGAAAAGCTTTGGATTCAGCACACAATCCTTAGAGTAGTGAACAAGTTGTTGTCATTTTATAAAATCTAGAAAATATCAAACGATCCCTTTACATGACCTTTTTTCCATGTTAAATCAAGAAAAAGACAAAGTTCTGCAAGCCTTACAATTAAACTTACAGTAACCACCCACCAGCATACATACATACAAATAAATTAACTCCATGAGCCTTGGGTATTTAAATGAAGGTGGTGATTTGCCTTAGCCAGCAGATGCTAAAAAATGAAAAACTCCAGAAAAGCCTTTCTTCACTCAAATGACACCCAGGAATGTCCCCTTATCCTCCCCTCAAAACCCTGTTAAACGAATGGCTTTTGCATTATGCCCAGAAAGTCACTAAATCAAAGCCTATTGAATCTGGCCAAGTGGGAGGGAGCAAGTTCCAGAAAATGCTGATAGATTCCTTTCTTTCATACTAAAAGTGATTCAGTTTGAATACTTCCACTGACTGCAGTTGTGGCAGGGCTCTCATTAAGAAAGGGGACGAAATAAATAAGGCAAAGCTTAGGTTTTTAAAATGCAATTTAAGTGGGAGCAAACAAGCAAAAACCATGTTTTGATGCTCTTAAAAGTGTTTTTAAAAGAAATAAAAAGCTTGATATTTTTTCTTTTCAAAATGTTATTTATGTTCCCTTGGACTAAGAATATTTATCAAGTCACAGTTAAGCAACACTAAAATGGAGCAGTAATAAAAGCCTCAAATAGTGTTTTTATTGAAAATGACAACAAACCCTTACAGATGGTCAGTTGAAATATTTTACAGATAAAATAGCTTTGTGGAGGAACAAAGCTGAAACTTAGACTTCCTCCTCCTTTACTGTTGCTATCTTGAAAACATAATTCATGTGCAGTACAGTTACTGCACAATAGACAGTGGATAACAGAGGAAGTGTCTAATGGCTTGGAATGCTGCCACCCACTTTGGTGGGAGGATGTTATATGGAGTAGTGATGGGCAAGTGTTTTTGAAAATGATTAAAACACTATGTTGTCAATTCAGAAAAGCACTTACGATGTAAATTAAGCACATACTTGTGCTTTAGTGCTGTCCTGAACAGAGATGCTTTCCTGAATTGGGAATCATAGGACTGGAAGAGACCTTGAGAAGTCATCTAGTCCAGTCCCCTGCACTCACGGCAGGACTAAGTATTATCTAGACCATCCCTGACAGGTGTTTGTCTAACCTGCTCTTGAAAATCTCCAATGATGGAGATTCCACAACCTCCCTAGACAATTTATACCAGTGCTTAACCACCCTGACAGGAAGTTTTTCCTAATGTCCAACCTAAACCTCCCTTGCTGCAATTTAAGCCCATTGCTTCTTGTCCTATCCTCAGAGCTTAAGAAGAACAATTTTTCTCCCTCCTCCTTGTAACAACCTTTTATGTACTTGAAAACTGTTATCATGTCCATCCGTCCGTCGTTGCCCCCTTCTCCCCCCACCGTCTTCTCTTTTCCAGACTAAACAATCCCAATTTTTCCAATCTTCCCTCATAGGCCATGTTTTCTAGACCTTTAATCATTTTTGTTGCACTTCTCTGGACTGTCTCTGATTTGTCCACATCCTTCCTGAAATGTGGCGCCCAGAACTAGATACAATACTCCAATTGAGGCCTAATCAGCGCAGAGTAGAGCGGAAGAATTACTTCTTGTGTCTTGCTTACAATACTCCTCCTAATACATCCCAGAGTGATGGTTTTTTTTTTTTTTTTTTTGCAACGGCATTACTCCGTTGACTTATATTTTGCTTGTGGTCCACTATGACCCCCAGATCCCTTTTCACAATACTCCTTTCTAGGTGGTCATTTCCCATTTTGTATGTGTGCAACTGATTGTCCCTTCCTAAATGGAGTACTTTGCATTTGTCCTTATTGAATTTCATCCTATTTACTTCAGACCATTTCTCCAGCTGTCTCCTTCTGAAATCTTAGGAGCAATCTTTAAAAATGAAAAAGCCAAAAATGTACTGCAGTTGAGGCCTAACGATTAGGAGGAGGAACTGAAATATTTTCCTGTCTTCCCTGTCAATTTTTACTAAGAGAAGATAATATTAAATACTTAAAAAAAGACATAAGGCAAAATGAGACAGGAACTGGTTAAAGAAACTGTAACATCAGTATCTTGAAATCAGTAAGATCAGATGGAATTGAACCTGAGTACTGAAGGAACAAACAGAAACATTAGAACCACTGAAAACTATTTTTAAGTAGTAATTGAAAACAAGTATGGTTCAGGAGCAATGGAAATGAAAAATCACTATACCTTTTCTTTAAACAGGTGGGGGAAGCTCATATGGGTGATTTATTGCAGTATTGGGTAAATTGCTGGAAAATTAATAAAGCAGCTTAAAAGCAAACAAGAAATCTAGTGCACAAATAGCAGATATTAGTTTGTCTTGTTTTGTTTTCAACAAACTTTTGTTGCCTACTATTTTATGGTAGTGAATTTGGTATTCTGCCTGGACTTCAGCAAGAAGTTTGATATAGTTCCACTCTACTTTTTCTATGAAAACTAGAAAAACATGGATACTGTGCATGACACTACTCATAAGTACTCAACTGATTAAAAACAAATTAGACATTATTGATCGTTATTTGTGTAGTCCCTTGAACTCTTCTGTACTCAATAATGCTGAATGTTTTCTCTAATGATTTGGAGGATAGAGTGTGTGGTAACCAATCAATTCGCAGATTGTATTGATCTGGGAGATTATATACAAATACCTTGGAGGTTTAAAATATACTGTGATCTTGAATTGCAGAAATGGGTTGAAATCAATAAAAGAGAGTCAATAAATAGTTATAAAGTTGTTTGCATAGTAAGTGCTAATCAGATACACGTTGGCTAGACAGTAGCATTACTAAGGAGGCTGTGGGTATTCTAATGCATGATAACTAAATGGGTAAATATCATAATGCTTTATTAATAGGTGTATCACATGCAAATTCACTATGTAAATATATCAAATATAACTTGAACAACAAGCTCATGAATCACTCTCCCTCCCTGTTGTGTTGCCCATTTTGGGATTGGCTGGGTTGTTCTCTTTGAGCCACATCTGGCACAGTCTACTTCCTCAGGGAATCTCCAGGCTTAATGCCTGATCAAGTTTGTTTCTCTTGGATCAGTTTATTTTTCCTGGTGTCACTTGAATGCTGGTATCAGTGTGCATTAATGGTACTAGGAAACAAGCCTGCCAAACTCTGAAAATATAGCTAATACAGTGAATTATTTTGTGGAATGATATTTAATAGACTGAGTCCCATGCTGGACAGAATAGTGAGCCACAGGAATTACTTCAGGACATTCTGCCATATAAAAATTTTGAGGGCATTTTTTTTACTAATAACATTACCACAATACAAACCTGATAAAATAGCAATCCCTAACATACTTGTAGTGCTTCAGTCTGACATAAGTGAAATGTGTCAACTTTAAATAAAACAAGGATAAATATTTTAGGAAGTTTGTAAATGCTTCCTATTGTGTTAGGACTGGTTTACACCTAAGTTCCCTGTAAGCTGCATGGCCGTGCAGCAGCCTTCTTTCTGCCACGCAGGCACTCAGGGAACCCGCTTCGGGACCTGCTGCGGCCGGGGGAGGGGCACATCTCCCCCGGCCCCAACCTAGCCTGGCCCCCAACCTAGCGGCTGGGGTGGCCTGGACCTGCCAAGGCCGGGGCAACCCTCCCCCGGCCACGACTCTGGCATGGCCAGGGTGCACCTACCCTGGCCTGAACCCGGTTGCGTCCAGGGTGCCCTTACCTCAGCCTGAACCCAGCTAGGGCGGCCTGGCCAGGCCCTGACACAGCTGCAGCTGGGGTGACCTGAACCAAGCCCTGGCCCAGACCTGCTGCGGCACCCCACCCCAGGCCCTGGCCCGGACCTGCCAGGGGAGGGGCACCTATCCTGCTGCCCCAACCCCGGATCTGCCACGGCGGGGAGAGGCACCTCTTTCTCCCCCTCCCCCCCAGCTCAGATGCTGCTGGAGGGAGTCCTCTCTCCCCGAAGCACCCTCCTGCACCCCAAACCCCTCCAGCTCCAAGCTTACCAGTCCGGCTCCCCTCTCCCTCCCCTCCCCCCTTCACCCATTACCTCTAGCTGCTGGGAGGTAAGAGTGATATTAACACACATTTTATAGATAATATAGCAAAACCATTATCTGATTCAGCACCACCCACATCATGTCATATCCTCCAAGTATGATGCCTCCTAACTTATGTATGTGAGATGGTATTACTTCTCTTTCAGAAGGGCAACCCCTCGCCCCCAGGCTTAAATCAGAACGATCTTCTGATAAGCAAGTTGGAGCAAACACTTTGAATGAAACTTGAGCTCTGATTCTGGCGTTGCATGGACTCCATGGCCTTGGGCGACACAATTAACTTCTGGCACTTTTCCCCACCTGTACAATTGAAAAGATTAATTAGTTAATGTTTGTACAGTACTCTTATGATGTAAAGCACTTTATAAGTGCTAATTAATTAGTACAAACATTATCTAAGCTAAGGCACCTGGAGTAAAACTACCACTAGGAACAAATAGATCACCAAAAAAAAGCATAAAGTAGAATTTTAAATCCATAGTTAGCATCATGTGTTATTACTCAATGCATACTTCTATAGATCCTGACAGGGTCTGTTCTAGGTATTTATATTCTCAGTGTCCCCATCCTGAAAAATGGAAGCTGAGATACAGTGTCTAACAGACTTGCCCAAAAACTTATAGGAAGCTGGACACAGGACTTGCAATCCAAGGCTACATCTACACTATGGGGGGTGAGGGAGTCGATTTAAGATAAGCAAATTCAGCTACACGAATAGCGTAGCTGAATTCGATGTATCGCAGCCAACTTACCCCGCTGTAGGGACGGCGGCAAAATCGACCTCTGCAGCTTCCCGTCGACGGCGCTTACTCCCACCTCCGCTGGTGGAGTAAGAGCGTCGATTCGGGGATCGATTGTCGCGTCCCGATGGGATGAGATAAATCGATCCCCGAGAGGTCGATTTCTACCCGCCGATTCAGGCGGGTAGTGTAGACCCAGCCCAAGTGTACTGTGTTTAACAGGGAACAATCAGTCTCCACAATCCTATGAAAGTAATAAATATTGATGTTCTATATTATGAAACAGATGTCTTTTTATGAATATTAATGTCTTCCTCCAAAGGTACACAGAATGGGCGCTTGTAGAAGTAATTGTAGGTATTGGGATGTTAATTTCATCCCTGTTACAAAGGGAAGACTAGCACTACAAACTAGTGTTTTTTAAAAAGAAACAAAACAAAAAACCCCACATGGACTCTACTTTAAATAGAACTCTTCTGCTTGTTCTGTTCATTCCAGTTCCAGTTTCTCATTTTAGTCCAGTTCGTCTCCACAGGAACAAGAGCATCTTGTGTGTCCTTGGAGTGTTTCCCAGAGAGTTGTTCCTGAACTATGCACTCAGCATCCATTGTTTGGAATAGCTTATCAGAGCTGTGATGCTGTGTCATGAAGTTTATTTGTCGTAAAATGCAAATATACAGGAAGACAAGAAAGGAAATAGTTATCTGGTTAATGATACCACTTCACGAACATCCTAATCAAATACTTGATTCTGTTTCTTCAGGTGATAGATTCTCCTACTGCCAACGGTGAAGTGAAGACATATGAACGATCAATAAACCATTTCATATCTGTTAACAGCTGTACTTCCTCCATCACAACCTTTGAGCAGACATTTCTATAAACATACATAATAGAGAAGAGTGAGGTGGAATGACTGCATAAATATTGGTATTGTTTCACAGGGTTTCTCAAGCAGCAGGGGAATTCAAGGGGGTAGCATGTAACTGTCTATAATTGAGTTTCATCAGGACACCCAGGCAGATACCTGCCTGACCCATGTGGCTTAAAATTAACATCTTTATCTAACCAAGAAGTCACCTTCTGCAGACTGTCTAGCAGCGTCAGAAGTCTGCCATTGATCTTTTCATAGGTTATTCATAATTCTACTCCAGCAATATAGGGTTAGCCCCTGGAATCCCCTGGTGGTTCTTCTTTTTCTTCGAGAGAGATTTTCCTTATGGATTCCACTCTTGGTGAACATGCACACTATGCTCGCAAGATCAGATTATTTTGGCCATAAGTATCCATTGGGGTTGTTCCTAGATGTCCTCATGACTCTACATTTGAGGGCATAAAGGGCAGAGTGGGCCCAAATGTCCCTCAGTTCCCTCTTATCACCAGTGACAGCGAGACGAAAGTCTTGCAGTGTCTGTCGGCTTCTCTGTGACTCTGTGATTGATTAGGTAGTTAACTTTTAGTTTGCCTGTTGGCTTACAATATTTTTTACTAAGTTTTTATCAGGGCTGTTGATTAATCACAGTTAACTCATGCAATTAACTAAAAAATTTAATCGCAATTAAAAAAACGAGTCATGATTAATCGCACTGTTAATCAATAGAATACCAATTGAAATTTATTAAATATTTTTGGATGTTTTCTACATTTTCAAATATATTGATTTCAAGTACAACACAGAATACAAAGTTTACACTGCTCACTTTATATTATTATTTTTGGTTACAAATATTTGCGCTGTAAAAAAATAAAAGAAACAGTATTTTTCAATTCACCTCATACAAGTTCTGTGGAGCACTCTCTTTATTATGAAAGTGCAACTTACAAATATAGATATATATATATTTTTTTGGTTACATAACTTCACTCCCCCCCCAAACCTTCTCCTCCCCTCCCCCCAAAAAAAACCTTTAGCGCCTACAGGTCCACTCAGTCCTACTTCTTGTTCAGCCAGCTGTTAAGACAAACAAGTTTATTTACATTTACAGGAGATAATGCTGACCACTTCTTATTTACAATGTCATCAGAAAGTGAGAACAGGCATTTGCATGTGACTTTTGTAGCCAGCATTGCAAGGTATTTACGTGCCAGATATGTTAAACATTCGTATGCCCCATTCATGCTTCGGCCACCATTCCAAATGACATGCTTCCATGCTGATGACACTCGTTAAAAAAGTAATGCATTAATTAAATTTGTGACTGAACTCCTGTGGGGAGAACTGTATGTCTCCGACTCTATTTTACCTGCATTCTGCCATATATTTCATGTTATAGTAGTCTTGGATGATGACTCAGCACATGTTGTTCATTTTAAGAACATTTTTGCTGCAGGTTTGACAAAAAGCAAAGAAGGTATCAATGTGAGATTTCTAAAGATGGCTACAGCACTTGACCTAAGGTTTAAGAAGAAAGAAAAGTGTTGAGCTAGAGTTCAGCACGTTCTTCTCCAAAAGCAGGAAAGCCTCAAGCAGGGTGACATATAAAGCTATATGGAAGAGGTTTTCTATTTAGGCATCTCTGCACCAGCTGTCTCCATGAACAATACCCGTTTCAACAATACTAGGCTAGTCTCAAGCCCTGAAACAGTCTGGACTTTTTGTTGGTTCCATAAGGGTTCCTCTAGCAGCAATATCTACACATCAACTTCCTATCTAGACCACACAGTGTTTTCTCACTGTGCAGTGTTTAGATTGCATATATGCCTCGTTCATGTTTTACTCCCAGTTTGGGAGCCTCCTTCCTCTTGGGACCTCCTTTGAGCCCTTAGCAACTTGTTTCTTTTATCACTTATAGATGAAGACTGCCTACTTAGTAGTCATTACATCAGTTTGAAAGGTAAGGGAGATTTAAGACCCTCATGGAGGGTCCCCCTTACACAGTGTTTTGTAAGGACAGGTCACTCCCAGACCAAGTTTCTGCCCAAAGTTTTGTCAGAATTCAGTATGAAACAAGTTATTCATCTCCTAGTTTTCTTCCCCCAAGACTCACTTAACCCTCCCTGGGAGGAAGCTACACCTGAGAAACTTGATGGAGTCGGAGCATTGTTATACTACTTGAACAGGACAGAATCCTTCAGGGACACATCTAGACTATTTGTGGCCTTTGCTGATAGGGTTAAGGGTCAGGCAATATCCTCTCAGAAGTTATTTAAGTAGGTTTCCAACTGTATAATGACATGATAGGGGTTAGCCATGTTAGATCAACCAGTCTCATTAGAGGTCATTTTCCTAGAGCTCAGGCAACCTCTGCTGCTTGTGTGAAGAATGTCCCTATTTCTAATGTTTGTAAGGCAGCTATGTGGCGCCCAGTCCAGACATATACAAGATACTGCTCTTTGGTCGAGGCTTCCAGATTGTATGCCCGTTTTAGTAGGGCTGTTCTGTAGTAATTGTTTTAAGTAGGACTAGGGTTACCATATTTCAGCAAGCAAAAAAGAGGACGGGAGGAGCCCCGCCCCTGTCCTGCCCTAGCCCTGCCCCTGCCTCACCCACTTCCCACCCCCCTCAAAACCCCCAACCCTCCCCCCCCGCTCCTTGTCCCCTGACTGCCCTCTCCTGGGACCCCTGCCCCTAACTGCCCCCCAGGACTTTACCCCCTACCTAAGCCTCCCTGTTACTTATCCCCTAACTGCCCCCTCCTAAGACCCCCCCCAAATGCCCCCCAGGACCCTACCCCATACCTGTACCCTGACTGCCCAAAACCTTATCCACACCCACAGAAAGCCCCCCCCAAACTCCCGACCCCCCCCGCCTCTTGACTGCCCCCTCCAGAACCTCCCTGCCCCTTCTTCGACCCCCTGGCCCCCTTGTTGTTGGCCTTTCTTCACCTAACGTCTTGGTGAACTTGCTCAGGAACTGCCTGAGCCGCTGGGCAGCAGCGGGGGAGGAGCTCCAGACTGCCGGAGCCGATCTGCGATGCAGGGAGGGAGGGAGTGAGCTCTGCTGCAGGGGGAGGAGGGACTCCCTCTCGCTGTTGGAGCCCCATGTAGATTCATAGATTATAGGACTGGAAGGGACCTCGAGAGGTCATCGAGTCCAGTCCCCTGCCCGCATGGCAGGACCAAATACTGTCTAGACCATCCCTGATAGACATTTATCTAACCTACTCTTAAATATCTCCAGAGACGGAGATTCCACAACCTCCCTAGGCAATTTGTTCCAGTGTTTAACCACCCTGACAGTTAGGAACTTTTTCCTAATGTCCAACCTAGACCTCCCTTGTTGCAGTTTAAACCCATTGCTTCTTGTTCTATCCTTAGAGGCTAAGGTGAACAAGTTCTCTCCCTCCTCCTTATGACACCCTTTTAGATACCTGAAAACTGCTATCATGTCCCCTCTCAGTCTTCTCTTTTCCAAACTAAACAAACCCAGTTCTTTCAGCCTTCCTTCATAGGTCATGTTCTCAAGACCTTTAATCATTCTTGTTGCTCTTCTTTGGACCCTTTCCAATTTCTCCACATCTTTTTTAAAATGCGGCGCCCAGAACTGGACACAGTACTCCAGCTGAGGCCTAACCAGAGCAGAGTAGAGCGGAAGAATGACTTCTCGTGTCTTGCTCACAACACACCTGTTAATGCATCCCAGAATCATGTTTGCTTTTTTTGCAACAGCATCACACTGTTGACTCATATTTAGCTTGTGGTCCACTATAACCCCTAGATCCCTTTCTGCCGTACTCCTTCCTAGACAGTCTTTTCCCATTCTGTATGTGTGAAATTGATTTTTCCTTCCTAAGTGGAGCACTTTGCATTTGTCTTTGTTAAACTTCATCCTGTTTAACTCAGACCATTTCTCCAATTTGTCCAGATCATTTTGAATTATGACCCTGTCCTCCAAAGTAGTTGCAATCCCTCCCAGTTTGGTATCATCCGCAAACTTAATAAGCGTACTTTCTATGCCAATATCTAAGTCGTTGATGAAGATATTGAACAGAGCCGGTCCCAAAACAGACCCCTGCGGTACCCCACTCGTTACGCCTTTCCAGCAGGATTGGGAACCATTAATAACAACTCTCTGAGTACGGTTATCCAGCCAGTTATGCACCCACCTTATAGTAGCCCCATCTAATTTGTATTTGCCTAGTTTATCGATAAGAATATCATGCGAGACCGTATCAAATGCCTTACTAAAGTCTAGGTATACCACATCCACCACTTCACCCTTATCCACAAGGCTCGTTATCCTATCAAAGAAAGCTATCAGATTGGTTTGACATGATTTGTTCTTCACAAATCCATGCTGGCTGTTCCCTATCACCTTACCACCTTCCAAGTGTTTGCAGATGATTTCCTTAATTACTTGCTCCATTATCTTCCCTGGCACAGAAGTTAAACTAACTGGTCTGTAGTTTCCTGGGTTGTTTTTATTTCCCTTTTTATAGATGGGCACTATATTTGCCCTTTTCCAGCCTTCTGGAATCTCTCCCGTCTCCCATGACTTTCCAAAGATAATAGCTAGAGGCTCAGATACTTCCTCTATTAGCTCCTTGAGTATTCTAGGATGCATTTCATCAGGCTCGGGTGACTTGCAGGCATCTAACTTTTCTAAGTGATTTTTAACTTGTTCTTTTTTTATTTTATCCACTAAACCTACCCCCTTCCCATTAGTATTCACTATGTTAGGCATTCCTTCAGACTTCTCGGTGAAGACCGAAACAAAGAAGTCATTAAGCATCTCTGCCATTTCCAAGTTTCCTGTTACTGTTTCTCCCTCTTCACTAAGCAGTGGGCCTACCCTGTCTTTGGTCTTCCTCTTGCTTCTAATGTATTGATAAAAAGTCTTCTTGTTTCCTTTTATTCCCGTAGCTAGTTTGAGCTCATTTTGTGCCTTTGCTTTTCTAATCTTGTCCCTGCATTCGTGTTGTTTGCCTATATTCATCCTTTGTAATCTGTCCTAGTTTCCATTTTTTATATGACTCCTTTTTATTTTTTAGATCGTGCAAGATCTCGTGGTTAAGCCAAGGTGGTCTTTTGCCACATTTTCTATCTTTCCTAACCAGCGGAATAGCTTGCTTTTGGGCCCTTAATAGTGTCCCTTTGAAAAACTGCCAACTCTCCTCAGTTGTTTTTCCCCTCAGTCTTGATTCCCATGGGACCTTACCTATCAGCTCTCTGAGCTTCCCAAAATCTGCCTTCCTGAAATCCATTGTCTCTATTTTGCTGTTCTCCCTTCTACCCTTCCTTAGAATTGCAAACTCTATGATTTCATGATCACTTTCACCCAGGCTGCCTTCTACTTTCACATTCTCAACGAGTTCCTCCCTATTTGTTAAAATCAAGTCTAGAACAGCTTCCCCCCTAGTAGCTTTTTCAACCTTCTGAAATAAAAAGTTGTCTCCAATGCAGTCCAAGAATTTGTTGGATAGTCTGTGCCCCGCTGTGTTATTTTCCCAACATATATCCGGATAGTTGAAGTCCCCCATCACCACCAAATCTTGGGCTTTGGATGATTTTGTTAGTTGCTTGAAAAAAGCCTCATCCACCTCTTCCACCTGGTTAGGTGGCCTGTTGTAGACTCCTAGCATGACATCTCCCTTGTTTTTTGCCCCTTTAAGCCTAACCCAGAGACTCTCAACACTTCCGTCTCCTATGTCCATCTCTACCTCAGTCCAAGTGTGTACATTTTTAATATATAAGGCAACACCTCCTCCCTTTTTCCCCTGTCTATCCTTCCTGAGCAAGCTGTACCCATCCACACCAACATTCCAATCATGTGTATTATCCCACCAAGTTTCAGTGATGCCAACAATGTCATAGTTGTATTTATTTATTAGCACTTCCAGTTCTTCCTGCTTATTCCCCATACTTCTCGCATTTGTGTATAGGCATCTAAGATACTGGTTTGATCTTTCCTCCCAGTTTTGTCCTGACTCTCCTTTCTCTCTGCCAATATAGCCCACACTCCCTCTTGTTTCCGACCCATCTCCCCGGTCTCCATGTTCCCCACTTACCTGTGGGCTTTGCTCACCTGTCCCCGTCGAACCTAGTTTAAAGCCCTCCTCACTAGGTTAGCCAGTCTGTGTCCGAATAGGGTCTTTCCTCTCCTCGAAAGGTGAACGCCATCTCTGCCTAGCAGTCCTTCCTCGGATGTAAGTGGCACCATCCGGCTGCCCTGTTAGCCGCGCGTGCTCTGCATGGGGGGGAGAGGAGGGGAAGTCCGGACATTAACAAATTCCCCCCGGACGCTATTTTTAGTTCAAAAATCCGGACATGTCCGGGGGAATCCGGACGAATGGTAACCCTAAGTAGGACTCATAATACCTGCCTCCAAGCAAACAGACAATGCCTTGTTAGTCACCAAGAGGGGAGGGAATGATAAAAATCTAGGTTAAGTAAATTTTTTTAGATTTTAAAATGAATGTAAGGGTGGTTCAGAGAAGCTTGGGAAAACAAATTTTCTATTTAACATTTTTCTAATCTTGTTCTGAGTTTCCTGAATTATTGTTCTTGATGATCTTCAGAGTACTGGTGCAATGATTGAAGAAACAAGTGAGACTGTGATTTTTGTAGTTGTAAAAAGCATATAATAATTGCACATTTGCTAGTCTTTAAAGTCAAACTTTTTCTAGAGCCTGCAGAACTTCTCAGAGCAGTTGCTCATGGCCTGAATCTCAGCAGTATTAGAAGGAAACCAGACCCAGATGCATGGATATGCATATGCATGTGTGTCACGTAGGCGTTTTTGGTTGCATGGCAGCTTATCGAGTGTTTGGAGTAATCAGTCAGAGGTTAAACAGTAATTCAGTGCTGTACAAAAAAAGGTTACTTTTGATAACTGCTTACTAATGCTCAATTCTACATGCTTGATGACTCATACTGTGAATAGTCCCATTTTCTTCGATAAGACTTATCACAGTGCAGAAAGTTTAAACATGGAAATACTACTTGGCAGGAGGGGCCCAAGTTGTGCCTGATAAATGTGGTACATATTTAGCACAAAAATATTTAATTCAATTTAAAAAATCTGCTACGTAACATTTTTTTCAAATTTAAATATAAAAAACTCATGAAATTCAAAGCTATTGTGCCCACAGCCACCATAAAATTTCTTCCGCTTCCAGAGTTATCAGATGACAGAATCTACTAATAAGAATTATAGGTAAAGCTTTTCATAAACTTAATGCTTTTGTACATTGGAAAATTATCTTTAAATAAAACTTTTGCTAGAGATTTAGTACTCCCATTTTGCTCCTGTACATCACTGTTTTCTTAAGGTATGTCTACACTGCAATTAAAAACCTGCAGTAGGCCTGTGCCGGCTGTGGGGTTCAGGCTAAGCGGCTGCTTAATTGCAGTGTAGACACTTGGGCTGGGGTCTAGGAGCCTGAGGTGGGAGGGCTCCAAAGCTCAGGCTGCAACCTGAGCCCAGATGTCTACACAACAATTAAACAGCCCCTTACCCTGAGTCAGCTAGCATGGGCAAGCTGCGGTGTCTAACAGCTGCAGCATAGGCATACACTTTTTGATTGAATCAAAATTAGATCAATTGTAATCAAATCAGCTATAGAATGTGTGGTTGGAATAGCTGCCGAAATGTTTCTAGTGAAGGCAACCGTTGTTTGTTTTAGGGTGTAGGTCTCTGATCAACAGATTGGACTGTTTCAAAAGCAGTAAATGTCTAGCACAGGCCATGGAGAGAAATGGGAAAGCACAAAAAATGTCTTTTATCATCAGTTCCTTTTGGTCTTGTGATTAAGTCAGCTAACATGAATTTTTCTATTGCTCCTCCCTCCTTGACATTTTGATTTCTTGAAAGAAATCTAGTGGGGTCAGAGAGCAAAGTCTTCTGAAGCACAAAAATGCACAGTAAAGGAGAAAAATTCCCCAAAGACACTAGGAAAATCTTATGGTGGGCTCCACTGGAAAATCTGCCCTCAAACATAAACAAGACAAGAGGGAATATTATGAATACACAACTAGTGACTTACAATCAAAGAAAACTGATTTAAAAAATCAGCAACAGTGTACCAAAGTTTTGCTCCTCTTTCCACTTTCTTGAAATCTCTTCCAGATTCTCATAGGATAAGACCAATGAAAATAAAACAAATGATACGACTGCATTAAAAGAAGGAAGAGAGACAGCTCCAGAGTAACCAGACAAGGACAAGGCTTACATGTGCTTTTGATGCTCTGTGGTCACAGTCAGAAGAGGCCAGGTGGAAAGAGCTTTACTTCTAGGGTGACCAGATAGCAACTGTGAAAAAACGGGACGGGGGTGGGGGTTAATAGGTGCCTATATAAGAAAAAGTCCCCAAAAATGGACTGTCACTTTAAAAACGGGACATCTGGTCACCCTATTTACTTCATGCAGCAGCTGTGAAAAGTAGTTACTGAAATTTACCATCTGTGCGGAAAACAGTTATGGAGAACATTGTTCTAAAGGAAAAGTTTTCTGAAAGTTAAAACTGCCTGAAAAACAATGCTGAAACAGGAAAGCCCCTTTAACCACAATTATAGTAGTGCTATAAAAAAAGACATTTATTGAGAACAGCTGCTTACTGGGCAACTTTCTACAGATTTTGTATCAAAGTTGTTACTTCATAAGAATGGCCATACTGGGTCAGACCAGTGGTCCATCCAGCCCAGTATCCTGTCTTCCAACAGTGGCCAGTGCCAGGTGCTTCAGAGGGAATGAACAGAACATGCAGTTGTCAAGTGGTCCATCTGCTGTTGTCTAGTCCCATCATCTGGCGGTCAGAGGCTAGGGAGACCCAGAAACATGGGGTTGCATCTCTGACAATCTTGGCTAATAGCCATTGATGGACCTATCTCCGATGAACTTAACTAATTCTTTTTTGAACCCTGTTTATAGTTTTGGCCTTCACAACATCCCTTGGCAATGAGTTCCACAGGTTGACTGTGCATTGTGTGAAGAAGTACTTCCTTACATTTGTTTTAAACCTACTGCCTGTTAATTTAATTGGATGATCCCTGGTTCTTGTGTTATGAGTTGGAATAAATAACGCTACCTTATTCACTTTCTCCACAACATTCATGATTTTATAGACCTATATCGTATGCCCCCTTAGTCATCTCTTTTCCAAGCTGAAAAGTCAGTCTTTTTAATCTCTCCTCATATGGAAGCTGTTCCATACCCTTAATCATTTTTGTTGCCCTTCTCTATACCTTTTCCAATTCTAATGTATCTTTTTTGAGATGGGGCAACCAGAACTGCACACAATAGTCAAGGTGTGGGAGTACCATGGATTTATATAATGGCCTTATGATATTTTCTGTATTACTATCTATCCCTTTCCTAATGATTCGTAACATTCTGTTAGCCTTTTTGACTGTTGCTGCACATTGAGCAGATGTGTTTAGAGAACTATTCACAGTGACTTCAAGAACTTTCTTGAGTGGTAACAACTCATTCCCATCATTTTTTATGTATAGTTGGCATTATGTTTTCTGATGTGCATTACTTTGCATTTGCCAACACTGAATTTCATCTGCCATTTTGTTGCCTAGTCACTCAATTTTGTGCGATCCCTTTGTGACTTTTCGCAGTCTGCTTTGGACTTAACTTTCTTGAGTAATTTTGTATCATCTGCAAATTTTACCATCTCACTGTTTACCCGTTTTTCCAGATCATTTATGAATATGTTGAATAGGACTGGTCTCAGTACAGATCAATGGGGGAACACCACTATTTACCGCTTTCCATTCCGAAAACTGACCATGTATTCCTACCCTTTGTTTCCTATCTTTTAACCAGTTACTGATCCATGAGAGGACCTCTTATCCCATGACTTCTTACTTTGCTTAAGATCCTTTGGTGAAGGACCTTGTCAAAGGCTTTCTGAAAGTCCAAATACACTGTACCCACTGGATCACCCTTGTCCAGGTTTGTTGACCCCCTCAAAGAATCCTAATAGGTTTCTGAGGCACGATTTCCCTTTACTTCTGCGTACTCTGAATGAATATGCAGAAGCACATCTGCACCTTAATCTTGGTGTTAACCTTGCTACTGAACTTCTGACTTCTTCATCTGTGTTCAGTAGAGTAGGTCATGTTGTAAATAGCTGACTACAGTGAATGGATACACAACCTTAGTTTTTTCACAATTAAGATTTAACTTGAGAGGACTTGATTTCCTTAAAATCTCATGTTTTCATGAACATTAAAAAAGAAATATTTTGGAGTCTCCCTAAATGTTAAACTAATGTAATAAAAATTTATTTTCGATAAATATTAGATTTGAGTTTCTAGAAGAATAAAATGAACTGCAATGAGAGATAATCCATTATCTTTTTTAGGCTAATAGTTCTTAGTGGGAAGATGTGTCAGATCTAAGTGGAGATTGCTTCAGATAAAAGACTTTATTTTAAATAGATTCCTGCAGTTCTAAGTCTAGAGTACAATGAGGTGGAACAAACTTATTCTTCCTATACAATCAGTGCTAGCAGTTATACCAGGAAGACTTCATTTCATGATGCAATCAAAGATAATGTTCTGGAAGAATTCATAATTCTGAAATTTCTCAGCTAGTTGATGTTTGTTCAGACAAGCCCTAAGATATTCTAAACTGCCTATTTATGTTGCCTTTATCATTGCTATACTGACCACATTAGTAGGCATATTTATTTTGGGGGGAGAAGGAGGATGAAAGTGGTTCTGTCTGCTCCTCCCGTTTTAGGCTGGGAGACATTTCTGGGTTCTCCAGACTGTCCCATCTCTCATCACACTCACTTTGGGGATTTTCTTGAATTGTAGCTCTTTGAAACTACAGCAGCTTGTTTTAAACAACAAGTTCTGCTTTTGCCCTGTTGGAATTACTTCTTATGATCTCAACAGAGGAGAGTGGATAATAGGAGTGGTACTGAGGATGCCATTAAAATATCTGATGTAAATAAACCAAGATCATGTGAACATTCATTCTGACGTTCCCATCTCCAGAGTGAGGATCACTGGGGCAAAAATACATTGCATTAAACAGCTTTACCCTCAGTGTTTGAAGCAGTTAAACACTTTAGGATTGTAGTTGAAGGGTTCCAATGAATGTCTGGCAAGAAATTATTGGCTACATCTTGTTGATGGATCATAGCTGTGGCTGGAAAAGTGTTCATTTCTAATCATACTACTTTTGTGTTAACACTTGTCTCAAAGAAAAAATATAATTTAAGAAATATAAGGAATGATTTTCTCTAAAGGCTGGACTCAAATAATCTTTTGCATTTTTAAACATTTCTTTCCATTTAGCTACCTGTACTTGAATTTCTTACATTTTAAAGGATACAGGAATAAAAATTTCTAGGATTATCTTCACAATGAGGAGAAAAGTAATATATACACTTTAAAAATTAACATATGCTAGAATATTGCTGGTGACTGGGAGACACATTATGAATGTGAGTGACTGAATTTTGCCAATTAATGTTTTAAAGGACTCCAGTTGTGCAAGGTACTAAGTGTCCCACAAATTCTGACATCAACTGAAGTTCAGAGTGTTGAACAGCTTGAAAAATCAAACCAAGGCCTAACAAAGTGTGTTGTTCACTTACTGTTGTAATTGTGGCTTTTAGTCTTAATTTGATATTTCTAATAAATATTTAGCATGTATTATAAAATTAGTCTTAGAGACACCACTAAATTGGGACGACTCTTAAGTGTTCGCAGCAAAATGGGGACAGTGCCTCATTTTTGTGAAGATTATAAATAGTACAGATTAGCAAAATACAGATTAGAGAGGTTCTACTGTATTTGATCCACAGAAAATAAATCCTTTCTATACTCTCAGACACTTTTTAAAATAAAATTTTTGCATATTGTGCACCCTCTATGTTATGATAAATGAGTATCGCCCCTTGTGAAACTAGCATGCTGCAGGTAATCCTAACCTAGAGTGTTGGTATAATTAATGGATTCCCTTCTTTGAGATATGCCTTAGGGAAAGAAAAGGACAGGAAGAGTTCAAATATATACATGAATTGTTGTGTGATTCTCTTAAAAACAAATAAGTGATTAGATACAACTGTTTCTTTTAAAGGCTAATCTCTATTCAGACATGAATAGGGGTTCTGAGAGAGCAATAGTGGGAAGTTTATACTTTAAAAAATGTTTTTGAATCTCCGCATCTAATCTTACCTACCATCCTTCAACAATGAAATCCAGGAGATTTAGCCCAATTTGATGGATAAATAAAATCAAGCTCTAGTCTTACTTTTAACATGAGGTCTCTCTTCTGCTAGAGATCTGAATGTTTCCAACCACATAAATGTATAATTCTCATTAATACTGAGATTTATGTGCATCTGTCCATTATTTTGATTTACAAGCAACTGAAGTTTAGTGCCTTCCATGTCCTATGAGATGCTAATCTCCCTCCATAATGCCTACATTAGAATGCCACTTTATCACAAAACAATTTTTAAAAATACATTTTAAAAGGGCTGCTTAATAGTTAAATAACAAGCTTTGAAATAACTAACATTTAATTGAATGAAATAACTATAGTAAGAAGCTCTAGTCTGAAGGGTGCCTTTCCAAAATAAATAAATAAAAGACACTATGGACAGTATACACTTACTTTCTCCCGCTGTTTTTATTGAGCTAACTTCCTGTAATTTCTTTAAATATTAGCCTTTCAAATAAAGAGTTAGCCAAAGCTTCTGGCTGTGTCTATAATTGTATGGATTCTGTTGATATTTATTCTTCTGTGAACCCTTCGTCAATGCTAGTCTTGTCACAGCTTTCACAAATACCTCTGGAACAATTCATGCTTTTTTCCTCCCGCCTCAAAGTTTTCCAATTTAAAAAAATCCACACCTTTAACGTAGTCATTTATGGATTCTGTTCAACATTTTAAACCAGCAACTTTGTCCCTATAAACATTGTAGTGATTTGCTTTTTTAGTAAAGAAAGCAATCTTACACAAATGGCTCAGATTAAATTACACTTCATGCCATGTGTCATAGGGAGAAAATTGAAAGAGCAAATTTAGGTCCCCTTCCTGCTATGAGCTTCATGTGGGCAGACCTCCATTGACTTCAGTGAGGCTCTGCACAGGGGTCCACTTGGAATGAGATCATCCTGTCTTAATTCATTTGCTTTTTTAAAAAACATCTAAGATTTAAAAAAGGGAAACATATTGGTAATATTCAAAGCAAATTAATCATAATATGTTCCTGCTCTGAAATTTGCAGCTAAGAGACTGACAGTAGAAAATCTGCTCGAGTTGCAGACATTGTCCCTCTAAGTTTCAGCAGCCTCCCTGGGTTGCCCAATGGACCACAGCGCTGCTTGGAATGTCCACACTGCTGTTTGTATCAGGCATGCTATCTGAATCTCCACATGCTACGGCCCTGCCTCTGGCACATTTCTCCCACCCTTAGCATGCTATCTTTGCCAGGACTTGACGGAGTTCTCAGAAGGCAGCCTTAAGTTTGTCTTCTTCAGCAGCTGCGCCAGGGGAATCCTCCTCCAGCTAGAAGTCAGCTTTTAGAGAGCCTTTATTTGCTGCCTTATGCAGCATAAAGGGACCAGTGTCAGGGTGAAAATCTCACCCATTGTGTTGCCTTTGTGCCATCTGGAACTTCCCTTGTTCTCACTTCCTGTTTTCTGTTTCGACTGCTGTGTTTCAGAGTAGACTTTTGGCAGATAAAATATCTTTTGAGAGTGCCATGACACTGACAGAGAGATTTCCAATGTAGCGGGGTTCTACCTGCTTGTTGCAAGAGCTAACCTCCCACAAAGAAAAGTTCAGCTTCCAGCTTCCCACTAGAGATTTCACCTCTCCAAAGAGGACAATATCGTTGCAGAATCTAAGAGGATGGCATGGCAGCTGCTGGGTTGAAGATGGTTTCATCACAAACCCCTCCTCCAGCAGGCATCATGAGAATGCAGCCTAAGCTTAACCCCAGCATTATCAAAATATTTTTTCATTGGAGACTCAACGTAATGACTCACCCTTCTGGATGGGAATATATGTAGAATTGTTGTCCCTCTCTTCTTCAAATTGTCTGAATGGGGGGCAGCTCTCAAAATCCTTTTATGTCTAAGAATTAGTTGAACACTGCTTTATTATGGGGAATTCTTTTCTCTCCTCAAATTAGTTGTTGATAGAAGGAAGGAGGAGTCTATCTTACAGTATCCATTATAGGACAGGGCTTTTTCTCTTGAGAATATTGACTTTCTTCATGTAATACAGTAAAAATGTTGTAGATAAGTTCAAAAACTATAAAACACAACTATTTTGCATAATTTCGTATTTGACAGCTTTAAAGGTTCCAAAGGCTGTGGTGGAGACCAAAAGATTGGGATGTGTGTTTTTGTTTGTTTCTTTATTTTTACTACCCTGTATATAGGATGGGGACGCTTGGGCCCGACATGCCTGGGGCCTGGTACAATACCAGCTGGATCTGTGGCTCTATTGGATGCACTGGGGGATGCCCCCAGCAGTCAGATCTTCCTCACTGACACATTGTATGGGTAGATCCGCCCCCCCCCCCCCAGGGAGCTTTCTCTTGCCGGTACTGAGAAACCTGTGACAGTTGGTACTGGACTCACCTCAACCTGCTCTGGAGCTGCAGCTGGTCCTGGTATTGCAAGAACAGCCTTGGGAACGGTCTCCTTTGCTTCTGCTTCGTGCTTCCCCCTCATTTCCTGATGAGGCTGTGATACTGGAGGCATCATCCCTGGTATCAAGAACTCCTCAGGAGAATGGCACCTTCTTGGAACATTCAAATGGAACTAGTGGAAGAGAATATCCTCAAGCTCATTGACATTTTCCATTCCACTGTGACAGAAAAGACGGTGTTACTTATAAATGAGACTTTTATGCAGCTGACCAAAACACTCTGGCAAAACCCTTCCTCTGTTTCGCCTGTGGCAAAACTAAGAGAATGGAAATACCTAGTTCTGTTCCAGGTGTTTGAACAATTTTATTTGTTTTCCATGTTTAGCGTATTTGTTGTGGTGGTGATGAATGAGAGAAGCCCTAAGGGTTGGACTAAGGCTACCCCCGAAGACAAAGCACTCGAAGAAGAAAATATGCTTACTCACCTTCTTATAAGTGGTATTCTTCAAGATGTATTGCCTGTGTCCATACACGACTCACCCTTTTTCCCTGATGTACCATTAGCTTTTGGTGTGAAGGAACTGAAGTCTGTGTGTGCTGGGGAGAGGGTAGCTTTGTCCTTTATACCCTCCATTCGGAGCATGAGGAGCCCCAGCAGGTACTGTTAGGGAAAACTCTCTGGCACCAGTGGATAGGACATGGGTATAATGGGTATATGCAGCACATCTCGAAGAACCATAGTTATGAAAAGATGAGTAACTGTTTTTGAATCACACCAGCCTAAATTTCACTTGTAGAAAAACTCATTAAGTTACAGAATGACCATGTTTGTTGGAGAAATACATGTTACAGTTAAGAAACTGGCTTTTTCTTGGCATAGACTTTAACTTTGTGATGGCCACAGATATAGAAGAGACAAATAATAGTTACCACAGAAAGGAGAAAGGCACCTGAAGTACTTATTTATTTATTTATTTTTCTTCAAGTGAATGTCAGATTTTTCTATGTTAAGGACTGTGTAGCAGTGGGCATTGGATTAGACATTTCTTACCTGTGCACCAAATCTCTCCTTCCTTGATTATTTTCAAAATCAGAAGTTATAATACGCACCAGTATCTGTCTTGCCGGTGATGGTCAGATCACTCCCGTTAATATGACCTGACTTTCTAAATTAGCAAAATAGTCCTTTGGAAAGTAGCTTCAAGATAAACAACTTGTGTCTTTCAGTGTAATAGACTCATAGAATGTTATGAAACCAAAGCTATTTTCACTTTGAAGGACTGATTTAGTGCATGGGAAGTCTGAACTCTAGAAACTAAACTTTTCTGGTTTTGGCTTTAAAATGATTAAGAACTTTTATTTTAATTGCCTTATAAAAAAAGTTTAATTTTTTTTTTACTTCAGACTTCTCACAGAAATTGTGTTTTTATCCTGAGATTAATAATGAAATTGAAGACTAAAGGATTTTTTTTATGAAGATCAGGTGATGGTATTGCTATTTAAATATATGCCCACATAAGGGAAGCCAGTTTGTACTCTTGTGGCTTGTCTATCTGAGCGCTTAGTTTGTGTCAAGCTGGGATGTAAATCTACCTCTCACTAGCATGCAAGCCCCTCACTGTCCATGTTGAACTTGGTGCCATGCCCTAAAATTTCCCTAGTACACTTTGATCTACCCTGCTTTGAAATGGAATAGATTAAAGCGTATTAGGGACATTTTAACACACACAGTATTGCGGTCCACACAGACAGTTAATACATGGCAGGCTAATGTAAGATAGATTTACTCCCCAGCTTGCCCCAAACTAGGTATTTGTATAGACAAACACTTATACTGGGGACCATTACTGTGGTCCCATAATATGAAACATTCTGCCGTTATAGGAACATAAGATAAAAATACTTTTAGAAGAAGAAGCCAGCATAATCCAGTGTGGATATGCTATAGCTAGATATGAAGATGCTGACAAGGATGTAGCTAGCTTTTGAAATGTGTGTGCAGACCTATTTTCTTCAGTGCCGTGATATTTCTTCCCTCCCTCAAGAGCGCCTTCTCTAGGCCCTATCCTGTTGCCAGTTAGAAGGGAAGTGCTCTCTCTAACTGGATGAAATGTGTGTGTGCCAAAGCATATGCTTTGCTGGAAGCGTGGCTAAATGGACCATTGCTGTGTTATAATAAGGCACTTTAGTATTTTAAAACTACTGTACACTTGTCACACGCACACAGAGCTTGGTAGAGCTACGCCTTGTTTGACACTCATCAGGCTGTTGTGTGTAAGCCCCACCTCAATGGTTCCCCTGTGCTTTAAACCTCCTGAGTCTGATCTATGCAGGTGCTGCTGCTGATTGGTGTCTGTAGGCACACTCTCAGGGTGCAGATTGTCTGTCCTAATTATCCTTCTGAAAGCTAAGACCCTGTGTTCCTGCTGCCTAGCTATTGGGACTGGTGCTGACCCCTCAGAATTTCCCATGGCTCCAGCCATGTGGGTTCACTGGGTTTATAATTTACCACTTTAGGTATATGTGATAGGGAAGCAAATAGACACAGAGACAGGATTATAAACATAGTTACTCTTTAGTTATCACCAGAAATACACAGACTTAGACAAAGTAATCATACACCTGTATATATTTCCCTGCCTCAGTTTCCTCACCACTCTGGAGAGTTCTTTGGTCTTAGGGCAGAGTCCTTTGGGGAGTCCAGATTTCCTCTTCTGGACATGGCTTGTCTTCAAAATTATGGTGTCTCTCTCCCTCTTTCTCAAATTTAGGTCAGTTTCCTTACTTTCTACCTTGGCTGGTCCTTTAGGTAACAGAACACCCCTGCTATGAAAGCTTGCCCCTCTCTCCTGCCCAAGCTTTATCCTTGTTTCCTTGAGTATTCATTGACTCACAAAGCCGCTGTAGTTTTTAAATGCTGGCATCAACACATAGATTTATTTTAGAGCTGTTAAGAATTTTCCACTTTCTACTTCACCAGCCTCCTGCAGAGGATGAACTGGTTTCCCTAGGCTTCAGCCAACCCATTGCCCAAAGGTGCTTCCATCTTAATAGGTGACCAGTAAAGGTCTAACTACCCATTGTTGTACCTGGTCTGGGAGGGGTTTGCTAGAGCTGTTACAGCATAACTCCACATCCACATTGAGACAGTCCATGATACAAGAATTTCATAACTTCATAACATCAACCAGAATTTGCAAGCTGTACATAGACAGATTCCACAGGTTGTCACAGCACAGGAAAAAATAGAATATTTAAACAGTGACTTTGAAATAGAGAACAAACTATTTGCATTAAAAGAAGGATCAGGAGGGAAGAAGATAACTTCTATGCTTTCTGGTACGATTTGGGAGTGAGATTAGGGAAATATACATACGATACAGTTAAAGTTGGGGTTTTATCCAATGTTATGTTCCCCAGTCTACCATATTGCTGTTTAACGTTCAGCTGAGCATTGGGCCTCATGAGGGGCTTTAGGTTGTATGGTTACTTCCAAAAAATCATACACATTTTGTTTTTTATTGCTGAAATAATTTGCTCTAAACAAGAATTTTAATTAATACCACTTGTTAATAACTGTTACTGCCAAGCAGATGTCAGTGCTGAGAGCATACATTTTTATACACAAACACATACTCAGACTCAGCATTAAGCAGATTGTCTTGTAATAACAGAATATTAATGACTGCTAATTCTTTGTTTAAAATTACATAACATTTATTAAAATACACATGAATATGCATGAAAATGGTTCCCCTGTTTGTTCCTTTAAATTCTGTATTCCTTCTATTGTCTCTGGTTTCTGGGACTTATTGCAAAGGATCTTATCCAATACTGGTTTCTATATTAATTTGTGACGTAAAGGGGTCATGGGCAAATGGACAAACATTTTTGCAAATCACTAGTGCCAAAGTCTCATTCTCTCTTGCGTTCTAAACTGAAGTAATCTTTAAAAACAGAAAATTCAGCAACTGACTACCTGCCTTTACAATGTGACAGACCCTTGCTGCTCTTATCTATAGCAAACACTAATAACTTTTACTCTTAGTAGCTAAAATAGTTGGTTAAGTTAATATAAATGAATACTTAGTGCAATATGCAAAAACTTTGCAGGATATTAGGCCCTCAGACTGAAATGATGATTAAAAGCAAATCTGAGTTTTCTGAAGATCTGGTTCTTTCTGTGTGATGTACGATCCAAATGTTCTTTATTGCAGGACCTGTGTTTTTTATTCCCATCAATTTTCTTCAGCTTTGTTCTGCCAGTTCCTGCAGTCTTGGTCATCTTAATTGCCCTTCACTGTAGCTTCTCCATCTCAATAATATCACATTTCTAATAGGCTAAATTAAAAAAAAATATTCCAGATGTTGCCTCACCTACATACTGTATTGAAATATCATTGCTGGCTCAATTTCAAGTGGGGTCCTACTTAGCTGTATGTGTACTTGTTAACTAAGGACACTTAAACATTACTCTCATTTTCTGCTGTG
This sequence comes from Malaclemys terrapin pileata, assembly GCF_027887155.1. NCBI lineage: Eukaryota > Metazoa > Chordata > Testudines > Emydidae > Malaclemys > Malaclemys terrapin. The sequence goes on along the minus strand of NC_071507.1, from coordinate 176,828,990 downwards.
GCCATTTGCTCCAAGTTACAGTGTCACCTTTAAGAAGTGCTCAGATACCACTGTGATGGATGTGGTATAAAATTGAGGTGGTTCTGTTACTGCTTTGGAGTCTTCAACTGAAACATTAGCATATAATTTGAGTCACTGGAGAAGATGCCCCCATAAGTATCATTCCTCTGCGAAGTTGAAATAGTAAACAGTTTTGAATAAGTGCATAACTGTAATGAAGATACATTTATTACATTTCAGTTTAATTTTCTCACTTTTTCTCGGGGGAACTGCCCTGGATGGCCTTATGATAGAACTATTGCTGTCTAAAATATTTTTCTTTTCTGTGCTTGGTTTACTTGTTCTAAGAATTGTGTTAAACTTTTTGTTAGGATTCTCTGCAATTAACTAGAACAGTTCTCCTGACTTCTGGCATTTGTAAAATGACTTTTGATAATATATTCTCTTCTTGGTCATGGGTTTTTTTTGGGGGGGAAGAGGTGTCCCCAGTTACCTGCACATTTGTTGTTCTAATTCTCCATATCATTCTGCATTTAGTTGCTCTCTTTAATATTAACTAACTTTCTTTCTGGTTGTTTTTCGCTGTTTAGAGTAACTTCTTACTGCATGGATACTTCTGGTTTGTTAGTGTATGCAGCAAACAAAATTAGAACTAGCACTAATACTAGTTTCACTCCACTTGATACCTCTGGATGGCTATAACTTAATATAATGTTCTTTGGTGTTTGGGTAGTTCTTGTGTGCGTTGACTTTACAGATACTATCTTGGTTCTTACCCTAACTAGCATGGTGTCTGCATAGGGAAGTAGTCTCATTAATGTACTAGAAATCTTTTAATATGTCATTGTAGTAGTTAATAAAAGGTGAAATGGTCAACCATAATTTATATAGACTTTTGAAAGGTCTTTGACAGGATCCCTCACAAGTGGCTACCCAAAAATATCAGCAGTCATGGAGTGAGACAAAGTGTTATCATGGACTCAAAAGTATATGAGAGATGGGAAACAAATAGAGATAAATAGCCTAACTTTCTTCATGGCAAAAGATTAGTAGTGGGGTGCCCTCATGGTTCATACTAAGTCTATTAGAGTTCTTTGAAGGGGTCAACAAACAAACAAAGTCTATATAAATTATGGTTGACCATTTCACCTTTTATTAACTACTACAATGACATATTAAAAGATTTCTAGTACATTAATGAGACTACTTCCCTTTGCAGATACCATGCTAGTTAGGGTAAGAACCAAGATAGTATCTGTAAAGTCAACGCACACAAGAACTACCCAAACACCAAAGAACATTATACTAAGTTATAGCCATCCAGAGGTATCAAGTGGAGTGCAACTAGTATTAGTGCTAGTTCTAATTTTGTTTGCTGCATCCACTAACAAACCAGAAGTATCCATGCAGTGTCTCACTCATGTAGTGTTACAAGAGGTAACACAAACAAAGAGTTTTAGAAGTTACATAAACATCATGTTTGATGGTTTAAACCCCTCTCTAACTATTCAGGATTAGGATGAAATGTTCATGGAGGCAGATTGGATTAATGGATTTTAACACAAGAGGGACCATTAGATCATCTAGTCTGACTTCTTGTACAGACGCCCCCCAGGTTACGCAAGCCTGACTTACGCAAATCCGCACTTACGGAAAGAGTTCTGTAAGCTAGCAATAGGAGGTTTTATTTATTTTTATTTATTATTTTTTTTGCATAATTGTTGGGTATATGTTTCCGACTTATGCAAAATTCAAGTTACGCAAGGCGTAACGGAACGCTTGCGTAAGTCGGGGAGTGACTGTATAACACAGACCCCACAGAACTCTCGTATTGAGCCCAGTAACTTATTTTTGGCTAAAGCATATCCTCCAAAAAAGCATTCAGTCTTGATTTGAAAACATCAAGACATACCGAGGGAAGTGATGGATCAGTTACTTTGTTCCAGTTGTTAATTACCCTCATTGTTTCAAAAAAGTCCCTTATTTCCACCTTAAATTTTGTCTCATTTTAAATTCTAGCCCATTGGTTCTTCTTACACCTTTGCCTGATAGATTAAATAGTCTTTTGGTACCTGGTATTTTCTCCCCATAAATTATTTATACACTGTGATCAAGTCACCTTTTGATCTTGAATATTCCAGATCTGCCTATTGTGGTGTTCTTTCACTTACCTCTATGTCATTCCATGCTGGCAGTTGTCAGACAACAGACAGGACTACATGAACAATGGGTCTAATCCAGTGTGGAAAATAGGAATTGAGTAAATAGTTTCAGAATATCGTTTGGGATTTTAAGATTTTAGACATAAATTTACCTTGATTAGGTATCTACGTTTTTTTAATGTTTTCCTCAGCAGAATCTTAGTAACTATTTTGAGCATAACTTGTCTTTCTGAGAACAGTGCAAACCATTTTTTATCTGTATTCATTTCTCTCAAGAGCTCCTCTATCACTTCTCTAATTAGAATTTCCAGTATCATCTTTTTATGAATCTGTGACATTTTTAATCACATTTTATGTAAGTGTTTTTGCACTTTCTCTAATCTGTCTTCACTGCAATGCTATAGTTAAGGATGAGATGACACTCTCATTCTCACCTCTATTTTTCAAATGTTCCTTTAGGGCTGAAATATCTCAAGATTGTGTTCTGGGAAGCAAGAAAACAAGCCTAAGACTTAGAACTGTGCTTGTAGAGCACTGCTCTCCAACCTTTTTATGCACAAGATCACTTTTTGAATTTAAGTGCAACCCAGGATCTATCTTGCCCCTTCTCTGAGGCCCTGCCCCTTCCCCAAAGCCCCACCTCCTGCTCACTCTATCCCCCTCTCCCTCCATCGCTCGCTCTTCCCCAGCCTCACTCACTTTCACCAGGCTGGGGCAGAGGGCTGGGGTTTGGGAGGAGGTGTAGGCTCTGGGCTGGGGCCGAGGGGTTCGGAGTGTGGGAGGGGGCTGTGGGCTGAGCCTGGAGCAGGAAGTTGGGGTGCAGGAGAAGGTGAGGGGTGCAAGGTCTGGGAGGAAGTTTGGGTGTAGGAGGGGGCTCCAGGCTGGGGCATAATGTTGGAGTGTAGGAGGGGGGTATGGGGTGCTGGCTCAGGGCTGGAGGTTGGGGTGTGGGCTCCTGCCGGGCAGCACTTACCTCGGGCAGCTCCCAGGCGGCAGCACAGTGGGGCTAAGGCAGGCTCCTTGCCTGCCCCGGCCCCACACTGCTCCTGGAAGCGCCCAGCATGCCCCTGCAACCCCGGGGGGGCACGGGTCTCAGTGTGCTGCTCCTGCCTGCAAGCACCGCCCCCGCAGCTCCCAATGGCTACAATTCCCTGTTCCCGGCCAATGGGATTTGCGGGGGCGGCACTTACAGGCAGGAACAGCGTGTGGAAACCCCTGCCCCCCTGCAGGGGCTGCAGGGTGGTGCTGGCTGCTTCCTGGAGCAGTGTGGGGCCGGGGCAGGCGGGGAGCTTGCCTTAGCTCTGCTGCGCCACCGAACTTTTAGTGTCCAGAGATCACGATTGACTGGCAGAGGCTCCAGGATCAACCAGTCGATCGCAATCTATGGGTTGGTGACCACTGTTGTAGAGTATGTCTCCCAATCTCTTTTGCATTGTCTATCCTTTTCAGAAGCAAATTTGCTTGAGAAATGGTAAGTAATCCATTCAGCCTTTACTGCCGACTTACGTTTGTAGTTAAAATTGGTTTGGATTTAAAAGTTCATAATGGGCATGTGTGTGCTGTTCTATAAACATGGTGTGCTTTATCACATTTACACACAATTATCTGGGGAAAAATGTCTACTGTTGGATAAAATTAAATGTTTGGGCCTTCGCTGTTCTTATTTATATATAAGACTACACCCCTCCTGATGCTACACCATAACTCCTACCAATACCCCAGTTCACCTTGGAACCTATTTTCCTCCAGACAGAGAGAGCTTTCAGTTTATACTTATTGAACTATTGACCATTTGGAAGCCAGGACACAAAAATTAGGCTCCTGAGGAGGGTTAATTCCTTTTTTAAAGAAATGTGTAGACATAGGCTCAAGACATTTAGTCTCTATTTTTTTTTATATGACCTCAGTTCTTGCTCACCTTGACAAGATGCAACCCAAAGCTTATTCTGTAGTTCCTTGAACTTCATACCTCCAGAAAAACACAACTGTAAGTTCATAGATTTCCAGGCTAGAAGGGACCATTGTGATCATCTAGTCTGACCTCCTGTGTAACACAGGCCATAACACTTCCCCAAAATAAGTCCAAGAGAACATCTTCTAGAAAAACATCCAATCTTGATTTAAAATTTATCAGCGATGGAGAAGCCGCCATGACCCTTAGTATGTTTTAATTAAATTTACTAAACAATTTTTTCATGTCATGCTTCTAACGCTGTTCCTTATTGCTGTCTCTCTGCCTTAACCCTGTTCCAAATGTCTGCTTACTCCTCAGCCAGACAGTCTCATGTCCATTTGGGAGCAATCGTCGGTTGGAGTCTTTTAGTCTGGCTCTTCTGGAGAAGGGAACACACCCACTTACCACATAAGAAAAGGAGCACTGCCTTTAAGGCTCTAGGTTTGCCAATGAATATGAATATATAAGAATATCACCCAAGTATCTCTTAATGCTTTTTAGGTTGGAAGTTGCTGCCTTACATCTCAGTCAGATATTGTTTTCAATAATTACTTTTCTTGCTACATTTGCCCCAATACTGTTAAATGGATGTCCACCACTATGCAATAGCCTACAAGTAACCCGCTGAGAGAATTGGCAGAGAGGAAAATCTTGGCCCTTTCTATTTGATTATATGTGACTTTATGCCTTGAAAAAGAAAACACAAACAATCCTTTAGTTTGTCAGCATTCAATAAAAATGTATTTCAGTTATTTATTTTATTACCATTGTATGAAATACAACTTTAGTTCAGCAGGTCAGCAAAAGAAACCACAAAGCTGTGGGTTTTGCTGTGGTAATTCTGATAGTCAAAAACTCTTCCCCAGCCACAGCTCTAGCTTAACAGTGCTTTTCGCAGTAGTTTCATGATGGTTTGGACAGTGATGAGTAATTGTTTTTTATAGATATAAACTGCACTTTATCCTCTACCTTGCAATCATTGCTTTCAGCAGAAGCACCAACAGCTTATTCCTGCTTATGCTGCTTATGTCAGTGGAGATTTTTTGCTTTCAAAGGCTTTATTGCCTCATTGTTGAAGTCATTCCAGAAAAGGAAGTTAGTGGTAGAGGTGGAGCTCATCCATATCTAGTCACAACAGTGAACTTGGCCCAAAGGACAACTGTAACATGTCATAATTCCCTAATGGTGTCTCTTGCTTTTTTGGCATAAGTAAAAATAACTGAAGAGAATGCTGCTATTTTTTGGCAGTGTCACAGTTTTTAATTTATTAGTAGCTAGGGTTACCATATTTTGAGTGTCCAAAAAGAGGACACTCCATGGGGCCCCGCCCCCGCCCCAACTCCACCCCTTCCCCACAGTCCCCGTCCCAACTCCGCCCCCTCCCCTGCTTCCTGCGAACATTTGATTCGCGGGAAGCCTGAAGCAGGCAGCAGGTAAGCTGGGGGGAGGCGTGGCGGGAGGAGGCGTGGCCCAATCTGGCCCCCCCGGCGTATCCAGCCTGTCTCAGCTCGGGCCCTGGAGTGCCGGCCCCGGGCCAGCCCCCGGCCAAGCACCCCGGCCCAGGCCCTGGCCCGCCCAGCACTGCCGGCCCAGCCCCCGGCCGAGCACCGCCGGCCCGGCCCCGGCCCAGCACCGCCGGTCTGGCTCCCGGCCCCTGGCCCAGCTCTGCCGGGCCTGGCCCAGCACCCCCGGCCCCGCATGTCCCAATTTTCCCGGACATGTTCGGCTTTTTGGGATTTCCACCGGGACGGGGATTTGAGGCCCAAAAAGCCGGACATTTCCGGGAAAATCTGGACGTATGGTAACCCTATTAGTAGCCAAGGTTGGCATAGCTGCTGCTTCTATTATTATAATGCAGGTTCTGATGATATGACTAATATAGCATAGCTTCCTCGTACGTTGTGTGTGGTGCTTCTGCAAATACTACAGTAAACAGAGTTGAAAAGTTTAGGATTGTTACAGCTAAATTCCTATCACGAAGAGTGGCAAAGGTAGTGCCCTATTATCTTTAGTCTTGGCTTTGTGTGGTGCTATCTTCTAAACTGCCTCTTGTGACCTTGAAAGTGGTATCTTGGGTGTTTAACTTGTTCTCTCCTCTCCTACTTGTCTTCCCCAAGTTGGAACTTGTTCATTCTCTCTTCTCCCTCCAATCACCACTCTTTTTACCCTATTTTTGTATCTTTGTCTTCAGAAGCAGAGAACAGTATAGGTGTGTTAAGTCATACAGGAAGTTGTGCATAGCCATGAGGTAGTGAATATTGATTCCACGCGCTAAATATTTCTCTTATGTCTGAAATATATAATTGATTGGAATGGATTGGAAAACATGCCTTATAGAAAGACTCAGGTGCTCAAATCTTTTTAACAGAGAAGCTTAAGGGTTGATTTGATCGCAGGAGTAAAGATAAATTTCCCCTGGACACCAGGCTTCCACAATCAGTAGCATTGTTAGTCCTAAATCGTTACAGACTGTTTGGCTCCCAACTGGGTTGGTCATGTTATTGATGAGGTTAATAAGTAGAATCTAAACATTAATTTTAAAAGAATTGATTGCATTCCACACACTAAGTAAATATGTGAATTAATTTAATGAATGGGAACTTGATGGAATGGGAGTCAACTCAGTTTCTTGATGTGGGAGAATTTAATTGATTTGATTTAGGGGACAATGAAATGCAGGTGGGAGGAGGAGTTTGTGATAGGACAGTTATAGGAAATGGGTGGGGAAGAAGAAAGAAAAGAGACTTGGAGAGTCACAAGGAAGTTTGAAATTAAGTGACAGGGGGTGGTGGGATTGGTGTATGCCTATTGACAGGATGAGGTGTGAAAAGAGAATCCATGTGGGACAATAATGAACGTGCATAACAGGAATGAATGATAGTAGGAGAGAGGGAAAAGTAAAAGTGTGGTGGGGGAGAGAGAGAATGACAGAGGAGCTTCAGTTTGTAGAATTGAAACTTATTTTCTTCATATACGGAAATGTAGCCTCTTCCATAAGGGCCTGGCTCAGCAGGAAAGTGTAAGGGAACTCAGGCTGGTAGAATAGGTGGGTTCAGTGATACCCCAGTATATCAGGTGGCACCCCAGAGGTGGGGGGCAACCTGTCACAACATCTACTTAAGATTTTCTGATAGTAGGCATTATGTTTGGTGAATTGTTTCAATTACTACTTCAGTGTAAAGGGATAGTGTTGTGGTTATGGGGTGTGGCTTCACTACAGAGTTGACGTGGATGATCGGCATGTGGTTGTCAGAAGCCACACTGCAAAGCCTTACCCAAGTTACTGTGACCTCACTGGCAATGCTTAGTGGTCTGAAAAAAAAGCGGGGTGGGGGATTATATCCCCAGACAAAGTAAAACTTTATGCACATAACACAGATAATTCATAATGTTTTATACATATATTACATAATCACATTCAATTTTTAGCTCATTAAGCTATTGATACTTATTTATGACACTGGAACCCCGCTATAACGTTCCCCGTGATAACGTGAATTCTTTTATAACGCGGGGCGAGTCTGGCCCCGGTGGCTGCAGCAAGCGCGGGGTGAGTCTGGCAGCCGCGGGGAGTTTGGGATCCATTCCCCAGCGGCTGCAGCAGGAGCAACTCTCCCTGCAGCCCTGGCCTGTCCCTGGGGTTCTCACCTCTGTCCCTGGCAGGGCCGGCTCCAGCCCGCGTACTTCCCTCCGCGGACCGATGTAGGGGGCGGCAGTGCAGAGGAGGGAAGCGCCCTGCTCGAAGCGGGCTGCAGAGTGGCGCGGAGCCCTCCCGGTAGTCGGCGTGGCAGGCCGACGGCAGTAGTCTTTGGGGGCCCCGCTCCCCTGGCCAGAGCACCGGCCGGAGCACAGCCAGCCCCACGGCCCTGCTCTCCCGGCCGGAGCGCGGCATCCCCACTCTGCCGGCAGGACTCCGGCCGGAGTGCAGCCAGCCCCGCCCATCCGACAAAGTGGGCATTCACCCACGAAAGCTTATGCTCCAATACATCTGTTAGTCTTAAAGGTGCCACAGGACTCTCTGTTTTTTTAGGATTAGGGGTGTCTCTCTGAAGATATGGGACCGAGGGGATGGTGATACTCAGTGGGACTGGGGGTCCCTCAGGTTGGAGATGAAGTGACAGTGGTGTTGGGGTACCTCTGGAGCCAGGGTGAAGTGACAGTGGGGTTGGGAGACTCTCTTGGGAATTGGGGAGTGAAGTGACTGTCAGTGAGGTTGGGAAAGTCTCTCTGGTGGTGCAGTGAGTTCCTGGGGCCCATCATTGTGGTGCTGCTTCTCTTTCCACCCCACCTCATCTCTGTTGCTCCCTGCCCCACATACAGACACTTTAAATGCTGCTCACTGGTGCTGCACACACCCATGTTTGTTGTTATGACTCCTGGGAGCACATCCCATTGTTGTTTGTCCTGCGAGTCTTTCCCAGTGAATTGTGGAAGAACTTGTATGTCCTTGTGAGTACACAGGGAAACTATGGGGAAAGTATTGGAGAACCATCAGCACTCAGTGGGCTGTTTACCAGCCTATGTGAAAGAAGCACTGGGTTTTACCCTACAGCCCCAGATGAGCCAGCTAATTAAAGGGAGAGGGATTAGGGGCAACACCTGAGTAAAAACCCGAGTTAACTCTGCAGTGAATATATATGCTTACTGATGAATTTCTAAAGAAGTTAAATGTTGCTTTGAATCATTAAGTGCGTACTTGGGTTTAATGTGTGATGCTTGTGTGACTATGGGTGTGTCTACACTGCAAACCACCCCACCCCACAAAACAAGCTGCAGAGCTCATGAATACAGATGGGCTTGTCTACACTTACATTTTATAGCGCTCTAACTTGCTGGTTCAGGGGGGTGAAAAAAACCCCCCTGCGTGCAGCAAGTCTGAGCGCTTTAAAGCGCTAGAGTAAACAGGCTCTGAGCACTGGGAGCCATGCTCCCAGTACTTGGAGCTAATCCCCTCGTGGAGGTGGGTTACCAGGAGCACTGGGAGCTCTCTCCCAGCGCTTGCATGTGACCACACTCACACTTCAAAGCACTGCCGCGGGAGGCTCACAGGGCTTGCACTATAGCACTACAGCATTAAAAATAGCCATGCAGATGTTCCCGCTCAGGCTGGAGCTTGGTCTTTTGAAGCTTGGGGTGGGGAAAGGGTGTTACAAAGCCCAAGCTCTGGACTAAGCGGGTATAGCTACATGGCTATTTTATTGCCGTAGCGTGAATCTGAGGTTGTAGACATGGGCTCTGAGACTCGTTGTTGTTGGTGGTTTTTTTTGCAGTATAAACAAGCCCTGTAAGCCAGGGGTCCCCAACGCGGTGCCCGTGGGCACCATGGCGCCCGCCGGGGCGTCTAAGTGCGCCTGCGTACTGGCCAGTGGACAAACATTCGCCGAAATGCTGCCGAGAAGCAGCGTCATCCAGAGGCGTTGCCGCCGAAATGCCTCTGATTTTCGGCGGCATTTCGGCAGCGACACCTCTGGATGTTGCCGCTTGTTGGTGGCATTTCAGCGCATGCTCGTCCACCGCCACGGTCCTCCGTGGCTCGTTGTCTGGCACCCGCCAGACGGAAAAGGTTGGGGACCACTGCGCCACATGATTTTCATTGTCATATTGGTCTTGATGGGGAAATTGATAAGGGCTTGCTACATTAAATATAGGAATGAAAAATGTTTGTGTTCTTTCCTTATTTTGTTTCTCAACTATATACGGGGGAGGGGGAACGGTTGGCCCTGCCTACTTATGCTTCCACAGACTTTTCTTATTCTTCCTCTGAAAATGAGTAGGGCTCCTACTGACCACAAACCACTGTTTTGTCAGAGGCTCACCATCGAGTTATTCCACTCTGATCCTCACCAGTTCCTGTGTGGAATCTTTCAAATCTGCACACTTAGCCAATTGATGCTTTTTCTTCTGTCTCAGAAAAAAAAAATGTTATGATATAGGAAGGGGCTTCCTCAAAATGAAACTTGTTCTGTCAGGGATTGGTAGTGTCATTTAAGACCAGTTTGCAGGATGGAGTCACTGACGGTTTTCTTCTGTCTCAGTGTAATAACCTGGCTAAGAGGCTGAGACAGCTCACTTCCTATGACTCAGGCCTGGTCTACACTTCGAGTTTAGGTCGACTTTAGCAGCATTAAATCAAATTAAGCCTGGACACGTTCACACGACGAAGCCCTTTCTTTCGACTTAAAGGGCCCTTTAAACCGGTTTCTTTACACCACCTTCGACGAGGGGATTAGCGATAAAATCGGCCTTTGCGGGTTGGAATTGGGGTAGTGTGGACGGAATTCGACGTTATTGGCCTCCGTGAGCTATCCCACAGTGCTTCATTGTGACCGCTCTGGACAGCACTCTCAACTCAGATGCACTGACCAGGTAGACAGGAAAAGACCCGCGAACGTTTGAATTTCATTTCCTGTTTGCCCAGCGTGGAGAGCACAGGTAACCACGCAGAGCTCATCAGCACAGGTAACCATGATGGAGTCCCAGGATCGCAAAAGAGCTCCAGCATGGACCGAACGGGAGGTACGGGATCTGCTCGCCATATGGGGAGATGAATCAGTGCTAGCTGAACTACGTAGCAGTAAAAGAAATGGCAAAGTATTGGAAAAGGTCTCCAAGGCCATGAAGGACCGAGGCCATAACAGGGACACACAGCAGTGCCACGTGAAAATTAAGGAGTTACGGCAAGCCTACCACAAAGCCAGAGAAGCAAATGGAAGCAAAAAAGGCGCGAATCTATTGTCTGCCGTTGCTCTGACGGAGGGGGAGGGGCCTGACGACATGTACCCAGAACCTCCTGTGACACTGTTTTGCATCATTCGGGCATTGGGATCTCAACCCAGAATTCCAATGGGCGGCGGAGACTGCGGGAACTGTGGGATAGCTACCCATAGTGCAATGCTCCGGAAGTCGACGCTAGCCTCGGTACTGTGGACGCGGTCCGCCGACTAGAGCACTTAGAGCATTTTATGTGGGGACACACACAATCGGCTGTATACAACCGATTTCTATAAAACCGGCTTCTATTAATTCGACCTAATTTCGTAGTGTAGACATACCCTAAGTGTGGCTCCATACTTGCCCAGCATAGCTTGATATTCCTATAACGCAGACATCTCCCTAGAATAGAGAATATTTTGTCTCTGCAAATATGCAGTTTAAAGGAAAATGTAACTGTGTTAATGTGACGTTATTGACATAAACTGGGACCGTATAGATCATTGTTGCAACCAAGCTCCTGTAGTGGCACCCAAATCTTGTGTAAAGGGGGTCAAATGGGGTGTCTAGGACAAGGTTATGGTTTACTGGTTATGATTGTGCTGTCTGTGTGTGTATCAGTTTTGTGGTTGAAGTTATGAGTGTTGGCTCTATACTGTCTGTATGGCAAACTTATGCTATGCTTCTGGGTGACATCCCAGACAAGCTGAGATTAGCTCTGCCTAGCCTGCTTGATGGCCCATTAAGGACCATCAGCTATACAATGGACCCATTGAGAGAAGGCAGGTACGCCTTGTAACTCAGCAAAGTATGCAGGGACTGGCCCATGTGACTCCAGACTCCATTTTGCTGTAATTTTCCACAGTAAGAACAAAGAGGTGTTCTTACACCTGGAAAAGACTATATAAGGCTGATGCCTCATCTCCATCTGGTCTTCAATCCTGCTTCTTACCTCTGGAGGAACTTTGCTACAAACTGAAGCTCTGAACAAAGGACTGAATGACCCATCCCAGCTGGGGATGTATTCCAGAGACTTGATTTGAACCTGCAGTTTATTCCATCGCTGCTGCAAGCCTGAACCAAGAACTTTGCCATTACTGTATATAATTGATTCCATTTAACCAATTCTAACTCTCATCTCTATCTTTTTCCTTTTATGAATAAACCTTTAGATTTTAGATTCTAAAGGATTGGCAGCAGCGTGATTTGTGGGTAAGATCTGATTTGTATATTGACCTGAGTCTGGGGCTTGGTCCTTTGGGATCAGGAGAACTTTTTTCTTTTACTGGGGTATTGGTTTTCATAACCATTTGTCCCCATAACGTGTGGCACTGGTGGTAATACTGGGAAACTGGAGTGTCTAAGGAGATTGCTTGTGAGACTTGCGGTTAGCCAGTGGGATGAGACCGAAGTCCTCCTAGTCTGGCTGGTTTGGTTTGCCTTAGAGGTGGAGAAACCCCAGCCTGGGGCTGTAACTGCCCTGTTTGAGCAATTTGTCCTGAATTGGCACTCTCAGTTGGGTTCCGCCAGAACCGCATTGTCACAGTTAACACAAGTTGTACAGATATGTATGTATTAAAAGAATACATCAGTTAACATTCATAAATAACAGAGGAGCTAAGTGGTGCATGTGAATGTTTCAGATTTTAAGTAGCTCTGACCTTCCATCTTGTAACTTCCATTTTGCAGTATGTGGGATGTCTTTTAATCTTTTCACTTCCCTCAATGCACTTTTCTGGCCACAAACCCACTCAACCTCAGCAGGTCAAATTCCACACATTTCGCAGCTGCTGCCCTCCTCCACACATGCAAAAAATGTTTCTCCTGTTGCCTGAAGTTGAATTCCAGCTGACTTCATCCTTGGCTTTTGGTAAACTTTCTCCCTCACTCCTAACATTGCAGCAGCACTCTCCCTCTGTCCCAAAAGGGCTGCTGTGTATCTGTGTAGAGGGTGTGGGTAGTACTAGAATTCAGGAGTGGAGTCAGCTGGGATTCCTATTCAAGCAGCAGGAGAGAGACTCCCAGCCTGAGTCAGAAAAAGGCAACAGCTGTGATAAGTGGAATGTGTCTGGGTGTGAACGTGGGTGTGTGTCCAGAGCACAGTGAGGAGCAGGTGAAGGAAAAGTATCAGCTCGTTTTGACTTTAGTGCTACAGGATGGTACTTGCTAAAATGATTTTGGCTTTTTAATGTTAACGCTTGATTTTGGTGGAGTTTTGCTATCAAAGAATTTATTCCATTATATTTATATAAGATATTATGGCATGTTGGGCCAAAATTATGTTTAAAAATTAATTTTGCTACTCTTTACTCATACATCTTTTTGATATTGTGCCCCACACCAGTTTTAGATTAGATTTTCCAAGTCAGTAGGGATGATAGAGCTTTGATACTTTTTTAAAAATGCTATCTTTATGCAAGCATGGTGTCATCTTTGTAGGTAAGGTAGGGTGTACATAATGTATTTTGTATTACGTTTTTTAATTCCTGCAGAATAAGTATTTTCTGTTTTGTTTTTCGTTGACCAATATACTGAGGTCCCAAAAGGAGAGGGCTAATTTATCTGACTTGCTCTCCAGCTGTGCAGTGTTCCTCAACCCTCTGCTAGTTTGCAATGGAGAATGTTCCTGGGTAACTATTTGATTACTACAGTCTTCTGTGTGTGCCACTCAAATGTCATGTGACTAAAGAAAAGGGAGAATAAAGCACTTGGCTGTGACAGTGCTGGTGGTGCCGCATCAGTAGGTAGGCAGATACTGTAGGTACACATATGTGTGAGCGAAATTCTAGGATTATTTCACACACCAGTCTAGGAGCAAATTTTTGTGAATTACAAAATGGCAGGTTCAGGTTCTCCATTATGATACTTCACCTCCTTTGGAACAGTTAAAAACATCTGCTATTCAAAGGCAATCTCTGAAGTCAACAGAGAATAATGTCTCAGAAATGCTACACATTGTAAAATGAATACGGGATTTTTTTTGTGTGTGTAGGGTGATTACTGCCGAAGTACTAAAATACTGCAATTATTATTTTTTAAAAATTCTAAGATCAAATTTTATGCTAATATAGGCATGGCTGTTTGTTATCTATATTTCAAGTGATCTCAGAGATAAGGGTTATATTTATACATAGTAATGTTTTAATTAATAAGCTTTTTTTGTTGCTGTTCTGAACCTTGGAAAAAGCCTTATACAGCTCACTTCTTGTATTTGGGACATCCGATGTTGGTTTTTGGCATATTTTGCTCTAAAAAGTTGGCTCTTTTATAATTTGTCAGTTCAAACAACTTTTCTGAGAAAACCAAAGAGATCCTAGAGTGCTGGGAAGTTAATCAGTAGGAATTATAATTAGCATAAAATACTGTAAAAAGAAGAACAGGAGTACTTGTGGCACCTTAGAGACTAACAAATTTATTAGAGCATAAGCTTTCGTGGACTACAGCCCACTTCTTCGGATGCTCTGAAACTTGTCATAAAATACTGTGCACATCATAGTACACCTCTGATCTCTACATGACTTACAAAGATGAACATAGGCGACGTGTAATGGAGGCTGAGGGAGGCTAAGCCTCCCCAAACCTTGTGCTTCTGGGGGTAGGGGCAGTGGTGGATTTGAGGCCCCCAGAAAAATCTCCCCCCGGCTACAGCCTCAGGACTAGAGGAGCTCGGAGCACAGAACTTTTCTGGTCTCGGGGCTGCAGTAGCGGTCAGGGGGGAAGGAGCGAGTGGGGGTTGGGTCTCGGGGGGAGGGAGAGGCAGAATGGGGTGGAATAGGGCAGGGCCATGGGGAAGGGCGGGGCAGGGCCGTGGGTGGAATGGGGGCAGTGCTGCAGGGTAAGGGTCAGAATGGGGTGGTGGGGCCATGGTCAGGGCTGCAGGCAGAAGAGGCAGAATGCGGGGAGGGGCTCCAGGCTCGGAGCTCCAGCCAGGGCCGAGAGCTTCACCGCAGTCCTGGCCAAGGCTGAGAGTTCGACCCTGACTGAGACTGATCTCTCAGCCCTCTGCCCCCCCAACCCCAGCCAGGGCCATGTTGGGGAGGGGCCGAGCTCTCAGCCGCCCTCCACCACCCTGGCTGGGGCCACGATGCGGGGCTGAGAGCAGAGGCCTCGGGTGGGGCCCTCGACCAGAAGAGGCGGGGCCTCAGCTGGAAGAGGTGGGGCAGGCGCTAGCCTCCTCAAGGGGAAGCTTCACCCGCTGCCTATGAAGATTAATATTTTCTTCAATTCAGAGACTGATCAATTGAAGCACAAAGAGGGTTGTGATTTGCCTGAGATCGTAAGTTCTTTTCTTGACTTTGCTGATTCACTTTGCTTTCCAGAATTCTTGTTCCCCGCTTCAGTGGCTACAGTTGCTGCAATATTGTATCCGTGGTAGGACTCATGGCATTTTTAAAGGTGTCTCCCAGAAGTGCAGCCAGCATTGGTTGGTGCTAGTTGACTCATGGCATGAAAACAAAATATTAGTCAAAATTATAAATATTTATTGGAATATGTATTGATTTATACTTGAAGACTGTCATTACAGTTTAGGGTGAGTAATGACAAATTATTGATTGTCTTGAGCACATAGGGTGTTTTCTCCTTTAGGTACGGTGAAGACAAATATGTGACATAAAGTACTCAAAACATTTTTCACATATCTTTTATTAATAATCTGAACCATGAAATTTAGTTATGATAAATAGAATTAACACAATTCATGTGTATGCATATTACTACATATTCAGTTCTACCCTTGGAGACAAGAATTTGTTTTCTAATAAATGTGCATTGGCACACACAGTAGAAGAGGCAACAGCATTTTGGGCACTGAAGTGGAGCATCAGGGGTACTGGCATGAGCAAATTATGCTGAGGCTATTCAGCCACATTTTCTAAAAAAATCAAAACAATTTCACATTACACTGTGGTAGAGGCTGCCTTTTGAAGTAGAATAACTTAATATACATAAAAAGAAATTAAGATTCATGCTGTTGCCTTTATATAACAGAAGAAAGGGATCTTAACACAGAGATGTGAAATCCATTTTCAAATACAAATTCTGTAGAACTATGCCTACCATTGTTCAGGCAGAATATTATACAGTTGTCCTGCCATTACACAAAATATGTAGCCACCGCTAATCCCTACAAGAAAAGTAAGTTACTTAGTTGCAATGTTTTTACTTTAGTAGAGCTCAGGTGCCCTGATTGGGTTTGGAGCCCCATTTTGCTAGGTGCTGTCCATAGACATAGATGTGGTCCTTGCCCTGAAGAATGTACAATCAAAGAAGGTGAGCAATACATGAAGAGTGGTGGAAGAGCAGGAATCCCACAAGTTGTTCATAATTTACATATATATTTTTATAAAGCAAAAGAACATACGTATGACACTTGTGTGTGTTTTGATTGTATCACCCTTCCTTACCATTTTTATGTCACTAGGCTTTTCTCTTCTGGGCAGGGACCATGCCTTTTGCCTCCTCATCAGTTTTACTTTGTCAGGTGCTGTTCAGATGGTGAGGAAAGAAGAAACACACCTGTGCTCTATAGCATCACATTGACCAAGAAGCCCAAATCTCAAAATATAGCAGCACCTCCCCTAATCCTTCTTCTGCACAGACAGGATATTTTGTCTCAGGGGGGTCAGTGTTTCATCCAGGTTAAAACAGATAGATTTTTCATAGCCTGGAATATGAACAGGGAAAATTAATAAAACCGGGCTATTAAATAAAAAAAGGTAATATATCTAGAACTGTGTGGGAACTGGAATTTTTGTTTTGCTGGGAATTCTGTGATTTTGAAATTTTTTTATTCCAGATAAAAACAAAAGAAAAAATTTGAAACTTTCTGCAAAATGAAATTTTTGAAAAACCTTTATTTGGGGTCAATTGAAACATTATATTTTGTTAATATCAAAACATTTTCTGATTTTGACTTTATTTTATATAACTTACATTATAAAATAAATTTCAAAACTGTATGATCCATGAAAGAAAAATTACAAATAACAAAGCGTGAGTGAAATTCTGGTCCCATTAAAGTCCATGGCAAAACTATTTACTTCAGTTGGGCTAGGATTTCACTGAAAATATTTATTAAAAATATCAGTTCTTCATTCCTTTCTGTTTGCTAAAGGATTTTCCACGTCTCCTTTAACCCTAAAGTATGCTCTTCATTGCATCAGTGATTCTCCAGGGTGCACAAGAGCTACCAGTGTTAATGTAGTTCTGCCTGATGAGGTGTGACATATGCCTTTTTAGCGAATACAAAGGAAAAGTTGAATGGAAAAATATGCATAGATTTCTGTTCAGGTGGCCAGAAACAATGAAAGAAAAAATCATGTCATTTGAAAGGATTGGAGCTTTTTTGTGGAAAGGTCTGTAGATCAAAAACTCAGATATTTTTTCAACCAATGTAACTACTTGGCAAATGAATTATTAACAAGCAATGATATCATAGTGCATTACGTATGTGTAGCAGTGAGAAAGGAAGTCTTAGTTTCTTTTCTAGTCTCTGTAAAATTAGTTGCCTTGATCATCAACTAATGTGTAGTAGAGTATTGCTGAGGATTACAGATTGTCCAAAGTTTATGCTTTTAAAAATTTTGTAATAATGCAATTTTAAAACTTTGGATGGTGTATTTACTTGATAACCTGTTCAGTGCTTTGGGAAATATAAACTTTGGAAAGCACTAAAACCTAATATGAGAGACTAGTACAAAAATATCAGCAAACTTTAAATATACTGTTGCACATGTCAATCCTGTCTTTGCTTTACTGTGCTTTATGATTGGAACTTCATCCGGACTAGATTGACTAATATTTGTGGATGCACTCAGTTAACAGATAACCTGGTTTTATCTTGACAAAAAAGTATTGTGAAATAATCCTAGATGTGTTTGCCCAGATATGTTCTAAATGAATATGCCTCTTAACTGTTTATTATAAAAGACTTAATTTGTAGAATTGCTGAATAAGTAGTCACATGCCAGTTGTTTGTTTTTTTTTTTTTTTTTGAAGTTTTATCTGTAAAATAAATATTGACTTTGCCTTCTGGTAGCCCACATTTAGAGTGAATTACTGCTATAATTCTAAAATGGAAAACATAATTCAATTCCTAGTGGTTATAAATGAGAAGATAATTTCTAATTCCAAGTAGGGTTGCCAACTTTCTAATCGCACAAAACCGAACACCCTTGCCCAGCCCCTTCTTCAAGGCCCCGCCCCATTCACTCCATCCCCCCTGCCTCCATCACTCGCTCATTTTCACCGGGCTGGGGAGGGTTCCTTTTCAACTGGGTGTTCTGGTGCTGGGGGAGGTGGGAGGGAGGGGGAGGAGTTGATCGGCAGGGGCTGTAGGTGCATGGGAGCAGGGGGGGGAGGGGGAGGGAAGGGAGCTTGGCTGTTGGTGGGTGCTAAGCACCAGCTAATTTTTTTCCGTGGGTGCTCCATCCCTGGAGTACCCACGGAGTTGGCGCTTATGGTTATATATATATATATATATATATTTTAGCTACTAAGAAAGATAATGCTGCTTTGTACTTATACAGCACTTTTTGTCTTCAAAGTGATCTATTAAGCCTCAATTAAGTGACATGACATCCTTCTTAATGAGCCAATTTATAGGGACAGTTCCGATTTTGGGGCCTTTTTCTTATATAGGCACCTATTGCTCCCCACCACCTGTCCCAATTTTTCACACTTGCTATCTGGTCATCCTAACCAGAAAGTTCAAGACTATCACCATGTTTCCCTCAGTGCAGTTTTAACTAGCTCACTAGAGTTTGGGCCACTTCCTCATGTACAGTGATCAGATACTATGATGCAACTTTCTGATTGTTTGAATTCTTATGCAAGTCCATTTTAGAGCAGCTTTATTTTAACAACTTAAAAGCCAGTATCAGAAATGTTTTTCACACATTAGCTAAATTAGCTGTTTAGATCTGTCCAGAAATTTACCATCCTCAGCCCAAAGTCCCACTTATAACAATTGGCTTACTACAAAACTTACAAGCTAACCATAAGATCAGATTTCCTGACAAACAATTTTTCTTAATTAATTATGTATTCAGGACTGACCTTAAAGAGAGAGAAGTGAAGGGACAGGTGGTAATGAACTACAGGTGATTTTTCTTAAAGCATCCAGCAAAGAGTATATGCAAAAGTCTTCCCTTATTGATGCTATTAAGTGTTACTCTGTGCCAAATAATTTTATTTTTACGTATTGTAGCCTTTTATTATATTTAATGTTAATTATACTCCAGTGGATTCTGCTGTGGCAGCTACAGTCTCAAGTTCAACGAAGTTATCTCTGTTCTAGATCTAGAGCCTATAGGAATGCATGAAACCATAGGCAAATAACATACAATTACAACAGCATTTATCTTTTACTAGTTTTATTAAAGTTCCAACAAAGTTATAAATGTCACAGCATATACAAATCCTAAAGATAAGTACAATGTACCAGTTATACCTACAGACGTATTCACGTCCTCCTAGATGGTGTTAGTCTGTTGTGTCTCTCATGGATTGAGCATCAATACGGGAGTGGTTCCTGCTGGAGTTTCCCATAGAAAGCTCAATTTTCCTGGACTGGGCGCCTTTTTTATACTGTCAGTCTGTCTATACCTACATTCTGCGCATGTACATGGAAGTGTCAACCTCTCTTTCTTATTGGTCTGTGTCCCTTAAAAACGCAAGTGACGCCGAATTCTATAGGCTGTGTAGGTCCTCGTTGACAAACCACCTTTATCTCACAGTTAAGGCACATGTTAGAGACAAGATTTGTTGTTGCAGCATTTTATAATTTAAATTTAACTTTCCCAGCTACATTTTCACGATATTACCAGTTGGTACTACTTTTCCCATAATTTTTCGGGTTATTTCTCGGTCATTAATTTACGCCATCATTTCTTGTCTCCAAGGTCTAAAATAGCTAAGGTAAAGTCTTGCAGGCCTCAGCCCACAGTTTCTTGTGTTTCAGCTTGTCTTACTCATATCTACTACATAATTCCTCTAAATATAGATCAATCTTATTCTTTTATAATCCTATAAATCAACTTTAATTAACAACCAATGAATATATATGTCATAACATATTGATTAATTATAACATCACACAATAAATGGATAAACTAAAATCATTAGCTACAATATGCTTCCTCTTAACTACATGACATATGTTTAAATTTTGGTATATGCAGCCAGCCTTAAATACTAGATAGTGCTTAATTTTATAAAAATCTATATATGGTTTAAATACTTCTGTCATGTTGTTACCTATTTGTTTTAAGTCAATTAACTGGTCTCTTCATACCATTTATTATCTTAGTTCAGGAGTAGGTAAACGATGGCCCGCGGGCTGCATCCAGCCCATCAGACGTTTTAATCTGGCCCTTGAGCCTCTCCCGGGGAGCAGGGTCAGGGGCTTGCCCAGCTCCATGCATGCTGTGGCTCCGCGCGGCTCCCGGAAGCAGCGGCATGTCCAGCTCCTACATGTAGGGACAGCGAGGGGGCTTTGCATGCTGCCCCAGCCCAAAGCGCTGCCCCCGTGGAACCACGGCCAACGGGAGCTGCAGGGGCAGCGCTTGCAGATGGGTCAGTGTGCAGCGCTGCCTGGCCAGTGCTGCGCCTCCATGGAAGAGCTGGAGAGGGGACGGGGCAGTGCGCAGAGCCACCTGGCTGCGCCTCCGCGTAGGAGCCAGAGGGGGGGTATGTCATTGCTTCTGGGAGCTGCTTGAGATAAGCGCCATCCAGAGCCTGCACCCCTGACCTCCTCCCATGCCCCAACCCCCTGCCCCAGCCCTGATCCCCCTCCTGCCCTCCGAACCCCTTGGTCTCAGCCTGGAGCACCCTCCTGCACACCAAACCCCTCATCCCCAGACCTCTATGTCTATCCAGAACCTGTGTCACAGCCTACAGCCTTGATCTTGCAAACATTTATGTGCATGCTTAACTTTACTACTGTGATTAGTTCCATTGTAACAATGGGACTACTCATGGTAGTGAAATATATTCTTAAGTATTTGAAGCATCAAGGTTTAAGATTGTAAGCTGTTGGTGGTACTCCTGAGGGCATTCTCCACCAAAAAAAATAAAATTCTGTGCCAAAAAAATTAAAATTCTGAGCACAATATTTTAAAATTCTGCAAATTTTATTTGTCAAATAAATGTGGAGACTCCAGCATGGCACTGGGGAGCACAGGCCATACTGCAGAGAGGTGGGAGATCACTGTGCAGCTCCCCCCCCAACCCTACTATAAAAATTGTTCCAATGCCTCTGGATACAATATGTCAACATTTGTGTAAAATGTGTTTGTTATACATCTATGGTTTCTTATATCTCAATTCTAATTTGAGACATAAATGCACTGTTTTTCAATAAATGCACTAATGTGCTTGTTTAAAACAGAAGTTAATTGCCAGTTTTATTCCCTGCTAGAACAGCTGCAGTGGATGTACAGTGCTCAGATTTTGAGTGTAGTAGAATATCAGGGTTGGAAGGGACCTCAGGAGGTCATCTGGTCCAACCCCCTGCTCAAAGCAGGACCAATTCCCAACTAAATCATCCCAGCCACGGCTTTGTCAAGCCTGACCGTAAAAACCTCTAAGGAAGGAGATTCCACCACCTCCCTAGGTAACCCATTCCAGTGCTTCACCACCCTCCTAGTGAAAAAGTTTTTCCTAATATCCAACCTAAACCTCCCCAACTGCAACTTGAGACCATTACTCCTTGTTCTGTCTCACTGAGGAGTTTAATATGTGAGTTAACAGAATATTTGTGTATCAATTTCTGTTGTTAAACTTTAAGGGAGATGAAAAGGATAAATGTTGTTGACTGGATTCTTTCCATTGTTATAGCACTTGCAGATTTTATAACAGCAGTTTGAATTATGGTTGCATGTATGTATATGAATGTACACACACTCTGAATAAATTGCCACAATAGATGCTTTCTGTGGTATGTTTTTCACACCTATGGAAAATGAACCAATGTTTGTCCTAGGATAGCAATTTTTTAATGGTATTGTGGGACTATATATATAGAATTTGGGTGCATTAAAACTTGAAATTGTGTAATACTTGCCAAAAATGTATGTAAAATTAATCTACTTAACTGCCCTGCCATAATAGATAAAATGTTACTGTTTTTAGTCCAAACACAAACTGCTAGTGACTTGGAACATTGGAGCAATATGTTTTCATTGATTGATAGCCTTTTTGGAGTAACTAAATAAAATATAATTGTTTTTCCTTTTCAGATATTGCTTTGTTTTTGCTTTGGGATACCTCACTATGTGCCAAATTACTAGAGTCTATATCTTTGATTATGGACAATATTCTGCTGATTTTTCTGGGTAAGAAAAAATTATATACTCCATTTCCCCCACACCCCAACAACAACATATAGTAGAGCTTGTCTAATGTAATACTGTATTTATTCTAATAGTAAATTGTTGGATGATAGAACAACTTGAATTTCAGTTACTAAGTTTCTGTCACTACCTGCAATATTTTGGGCAGCAAAATAATCCAGTAAGTGGTTTTACAGCAAATCTAATTTTGCAAGGCACAAATTTAAAAAGCACTAATTCAACAGTATTTAGATACTAATTTAACTTAAAAGTGAAAGTTTAGAAGTCAATAGCATTGAAGGCCATATTCCCTAGTGGAGCCCTGGATTGGGACTCAGGAGATGTGGGTTCTGCTCCTGGTTCTGTTGGTAGTCTCTTGGGTGACCTTGAGCAAGCCACTTCCCTGCTGCGTGACTCAGTTTCCCCATCTGAGAATTGGGATTATGACACTGGCCTCCTTTAATTGCTTTGAGATGTACTGCTGAAAAGCACTATATAAGAGCTAGTTGATATTATTTATTATGCTATTTTTCTTCCCAGACTTCTGGATTTGAAGTCAGAAAGCAAAAGGGAGCACACAGTGTATTAATATTAAAAAATTCTGTTAGGAAATATAGAATTTATACTAAATAGTTCAAATAGTGCCATTTGCCCACCGTGTATAAATAACTTCCTTCGGGTATATAAGTGCTCATCCAAAGCTCATTGAACTCAATGAAAGCCTCCCATGGAAGTCAATGGGTTTAGGATCAAATCCATACAGTACTGGTTTGGGAATACTAGTGGAATCTGAAAAGTGACAAGCATTTTTGGCATAATTTGAATTATTTACAGTAGCTTCTGATTAAAATGTGAAAACTTATCAAGAGCTTCCAGTAGTATATGAAATGTTGTATCCTGTATTCTGCTATGATAACTGTTGGAATTTGAAGCACATTGATTTCAAACTCAACATTTTACTGAGTTTTACCAGAATCACAAACTTATATAGTTTAACATATGTTTTCTGGGAACTTGTAAGTTGGTGGAATTTTCCATCAGAAAAACACAGAGGTAGATAGCACGTCTTTTATTTCAAGAAATAGTACTAAAACAAAAAATGAAAAGAAGTTATCATAAGCAGAACAGGAAACAAAACTTTGCAGCTTGGGGTCCACCCTAATCCAATGATTCTGAATGTGGAGCCTGATCTTCTCAAAGGCATCCTCCTCTTAAGTAACCAATTTATAGAACGTCCATGAGTATTTTGTGGAAACTGAATTGAGACCCCTTGTTCACCAGTGAGTGTCTCGGTACTCTGTCGTGTGAATTTTACAGACTGAGAAATAAGATTTTGGGGTGCTAAAGCAAAAGATCTGTCTCAGCGTTGAGAGTGGCAAAGACAAAGACTGTTTCTTGGGAGGAAAGATTGAGGTTTTTACAGCGTTCTTCCTCCTTATCAGATCTATGATATCCTGTTGGTGTCTGTTTTGCATAGAATCTTCTGCCAGATCAATGGTTGTAGGTATCACAGAAGATGAGAGTGAGAGGGACTTGTATTTGGCAAGACATGGCTGAAAGAATTCTTAGTAGAAGACTGATTGAAATGTTAATCATTATGAGGGGAAGTAGAAACAAAAAGATGATCAAGAATGGGATCTAGTGATATATCTATGGAGCTTTTGTAGGGGGCTACTGCTAGAGTCATCCAATTTAAGGCAGAGAAGGGACCAGTATATCATATAGAAACTGTTGAGTTAGTTTCCAAAGAAGCAGTCTCGCAATAATAGGTGTTTTTTCCCCTTAAAGTCCCAGCTCCTAGTGAAAGGTAATTATACGATAATCTTAGTTTACCTTTTTTAAGACTGAAAGCTTCTAGCTCTCATGACTGTGGAGAAAAGCTTAAAAATATGAATTCTAAAGGCTTACAAACTTGAAGGCAAATGTAAAATTTATTGTATTTCAGATCTTATTATTTTAAAGACAGGCTTATAACTTTGGGGGATCTGACTTGTGTTATGAATGCTCGGGGTTGGCAATACTGAGTTCACGTACGGGCAAAACGTACCTAAGCCATTGGTTAGATGCAGTCCCATAATTTTTTCTTGCCATCAATTTTTTAGTCTCCAAAGCAGATGTTGATATTACTTGGTACAACTAATAAGAGTCTCAAATAGAGTTTGAAGTGTGATAGAACAGAATAGGCCAAATTTATTCCAGATTTAACTCCACTGAAATCAGTGAATTTATATCAGAAATTAATTTAGGCCCAGTATATTTAGTTGAAACAAGTGGAAATTCCACTTGTAGTTGGACATAGGCCCAGATGTATTGTACTCTGGGTCTTTTAAAAATATGTAATTAATAGAAGGGAATTGCCCAGTCCAATTATTTCTTCCAGCTTTTACTTAACTCAGGTGGTGCTTTCCTGTTCCTATGCAATTATTGTATTTTGTCACTTGGAGGCCAGGGACTTTAACCAATTGCTCATATTCCTGTTCTGTAAACTGTTACCTTTTGTGTGTGTGTCTCTCTGTGTGTGAATTTCCAACCCTGTTCTAGCTGCACAGACTTTTAAAAAAAGTAATAAAAAAATCATACACAGTAAACACTTTGACCAACTAAAACACAAAAATTACTGGCAGGGCTACACAGTGATGGATAAGGCCAATAAACTGAAGACTAAGCTGCTTCAAACAGGGGCACAATTCTGTAAAAAGTGGAACAGGCAGTTGCAGGAAAATGCCCATATATATTGCAACATTAATTTGACATGTGGTTTACCTTCCAGACTCTTAGTTGTTTGGAAATTGGTGGCATAATCATGTAGGCATCTAGCTATCATACTAGCTGGGCATACTAGAAATGCTCAGTAGATATTCAATACCAACGGAATACACTATAAGAAAAATGCTACAGTTCGGAACACACAACGCAGATTAAAAAATACTATAAACTGGCCATAATGTAGAAGCTGAGTAGGCTATTGTATTACTAAGATTGTGACTGTATATTAAATCTTAAGTCATCATGACCTAAGCAGCAGCTAACTTCACATTCCTACTGCTCTTTGGAAGGGCATTCCTGGGCATATAACACCTAAAGTCAAATCATTCATGTATATAAATAGAGAAGGAATAATCACGAGTAGTGCTTTAACTCTGAATTTCCTCAGTTTGTAATGTTTGGTTTAGTGACAGCTGCAACATCTCTGTAACTTGCTTTTTTAAACCTGTAACGGTATGTCTACACTGCAGTCCGAGGTGTGTTTGCGGAAGCCTGTGCTGCTACACTGCTATTTTTGGCTGTGCTAATGTGAGTAAAGCTAGTGTGGACATGTGTACTAATGCTGCAGTTACACCTTGAACTGCAGTGTGGACATACCCTAAATTATCAATCTGTACTTTCAACTGTAACTCTATATCAATGTAGTATTTTTGTCTTGGAATAAATAAAAGGATAAATAAGCAAAGTAAAAACAAAACAAAAATAAAGCAACAGAGGGTCCTGTGGCACCTTTGAGACTAACAGAAGTACTGGGAGCATAAGCTTTCGTGGGTAAGAACCTCACTTCTTCAGATAAGCTTTTCGTGGGTAAGAACCTCACTTCTTCTTGGCATCTGAAGAAGTGAGGTTCTTACCCACTAAAGCTTATGCTCCCAGTACTTCTGTTAGTCTCAAAGGTGCCACAGGACCCTCTGTTGCTTTTTACAGATTCAGACTAACACGGCTACCCCTCTGATACAAAACAAAAATAGTAAGGATAAGGTCAAGAACAGCATAGTTTGTCACATGCCTGCAATGTGACTTCAGAAATCACATCAGCATGAACTATAGCAAACTTCTTTAGTAATGTGATCATCTGTGAAAGTGTAGAACTAGCTGTTGTAAACTGAGAGGTATGTATATTAATACATACGTCCGCCTTTCCGTAATAATTTTCTAAACATTAGACACCCATACAAATGAAAGGTGGTTTATTAAGTTAAAAGTTCCAGCTGCTTGTATTTTCTTTCGAATATGGGAGGAAAAGCTTTACAACTAGTCAATATTATGTATTTACAGTAAAATCTTTATACAAAAAAATTAAATGTACAAAGATATCCTTAGATAGTCAAAATAACTCTGCTTCATATCTTGTTACTTTTTTATTACATCCAAATAAATTACTTCAATTTTTCAAAGTTAGTTACATATTATTAAAAAAGATGTTTTTGTTGTGAATATGTGCCCAAATTAATTCTTGAGATTTGCTGCCCTGGGTTTTGATTTCAGCTGAGCTTCTTAAGTGGGTTATAGCCTTATATTCACTTCAGGGATTGCTCTTGTCTTATGCATACTGCTGCTGTTGCTGATTTATAACAAAGAAATAGTCTTCTGTGCCCTTTGCCCCTTACTCCTCCCTCTTAAAATAAATAAATAACATACACACACACACACCGTGAATTTATATTTTCTTCAGTTAAATTTCTGGAAACTTTCTCTTATTTATTTAAACATTTAGGACCCAATTCAGCAAAATGTATGCATTGCTTTACCAAACTGCTTAAATCCTGGACAGTTATAGATCTTGGCTCTTCGGTGGACTGACCTGCTGTATGTAAGGAATATTTTCTCCTCGCTGTGTAAACATAAGACCAAGATCTAAGCTTCAGCGGTTAGACATTTTGTCCTCTTCCAGTGGGGATTGCTAGTTTAACCTATTCCCAATTTTAAATGTGAAATTAAAACATGGATATGCTTATTTAAAATATCTTTATTTTTTTCCCTTGTAACAGCCCCATGATGATAATTACACAGAAGATCACTAGTCTGGCTTATGAGATTCATGATGGTAAGACTTTTTGAACTGCATTTTTTTACTTTACTTCTTCACAATGTATTTTTTATAATTTCCCTTCAGTTTATTTTTTCAGAAAATTAAACTATGAGTTTGTGCTGTGAATTTTATTATCCCACTACACTTTTTTTTGTGGGGGGGGGATGGGGGGAAGCTTGCACAGAATGCAAGCTCTGAAAACAAGTCTTATTGTTCAGAAGATACCACAGGTCACCAAAAGATTGGCCTGCCATCCTCTCCGCCTCTTTTGGGCTGGGGCATGGATCTTTAATGAGTTAGCAAAACAGAATCTCCAAATTCAGAGATCAGCATTGGATTCACAAATTGGTAGAACAGGTACTAGTTGCTGTGACTTTACATGACATAAATACCACTTTTACTAAAAAGGGAATGAGTAGAGAAGAAAGACAATACTTTTTTCTTCTTTTCCTAAATTTGTTCTTTGCTATGTTTAATTTATCTTGTATAAGACTGTGAATTTTAATGTTTATTGGATATAATATGAACATAACTATAATATGTCAATTGTATATTACAAACATGTTTAGGCATGAACAAAGAAGCTTCATAGTTGTATATATGTCTTAAATGGCTAGAGAAAAGTTGACAGGAGGTAAATTGTCCCAGTGTGTGACAATATATAGAAGTGAGTCTTAAGGGTGGGACTGAAAGAAATGATTGGTATAGGTTATTTTATGAGCTAGTTTGATTTCTTGGTCACTTTGAGAAGTAAGAATGATAGTGTGGACCATGAAAAAGACTGACAATGTGCCTTCCACAAAAACGACTTTAATCAATTTTAAAATGCTTAGAGACAAGATTAAATATTATTGAAAGGATGACTTCTGGGATTATAGCCACAAGCGGCTGGGGTAAGGTACTTGTTCCATTGAAACAGGTTTAAGAAACTTACCTGTTCCATTGAAACAGGTTTAAGAAACTTCTGATCCACTGTTTTTAAAAGCCTTGTTTGTGTAAAATGAACTGAAATTGTGGCTAGACAATCCTCTGTTATTTCAGCTGTTGTGCATTGTATTTTTTGTATAGCACTGAAGTATGCTTGAATAAGCTCTGTGATTGTTTCCCCTTGGGAAAGCTCATGAAAATGTGATGTATATCTCATGAGACTAATCCAGTGAGAGGATTTTTAAATAAATGCATTTGTTGTAAAATAATTGGGGTTTGTTTTGCAAATTATGTCAAATTTTCCAACTGTCTATAATGGTGTCCTCCAGTCTCTGTTGTCTGGCTCCATTTTATTTTATTTTATTGAATTGTAGAATATCAGGCTACAGGAATTAAATGTTATTGCTTCAACCCCCTAGATTCGCATGTCTCTTTACGTGCATAAGGATGGGCCTCTACTCTAAGTATCTTGCAATCTATGTTGAACACAGCTAATGTTGACAATGTAGGAGGGAGAAGAAATAATGACAATGACTGACGGGGCCTATCTCCAGTTAGTTCTGTATTTATACCTTATCAGTGTAAAGCACAAGGACTTTGCCCCTCCCATTCACTCAGTTCTAACAGCTGTCACACCTATGACTATTTCACTTCAAAGTCTCTCAGATTTCAGAGACTAATTCAAAGAGATGATTGTGTAAACTAGTGTGACAAAGTTCCTCCTCTATCTTGGTGGGTCCTGTGCTTATTGGCGGATTTTCTTGCCTCAGAGATTCACCATGTGGGTTGGGGAACAGTCCAGAGACCTTCCCCTCTGGAAGAACCCACAGTCCAGGTCAATTGGGAGGTTTGCAGGGAACCCACGCCCGCCCTCTACTCCGGGTTCCAGCCCAGGGCCCTGTGGACTGAAGCTGTCCATAGTGCCTTTGTTAACAGCTGCATGACAGCTACAACTCCCTGGGCTACTTCCCCATGGCCTCCTCCAAACACCTTCCTTATTCTCACCACAGGACCTTCCTCCTGGTATCTGATAACGCTTGTGCTCCTCAGTCCTCCAGCAGCACACACTCTCAGCTCCTTGCACCTCTTGCTCCCTGCTCCTCACACTCGCACCACAAACTGAAGTGAGCTCCTTTTAAAACCCAGGTGCCCTGATTAGCCTACCTTAATTGATTCTAGCAGCTTCTTCTTAATTGGCTCCAGGTGTCCTAATTAGCCTACCTGCCTTAACTGGTTCTAGCAGGTTCCTGATTACTCTAGTGCAGCCCCTGCTCTGGTCACTCAGGGAACAGAAAACTACTTATCCAGTGACCAGCATATTTGCCCTCTACCAGACTCCTGTACCCCACTGGTCTGGGTCTGTCACACTAGTCTTACATCTATTACAGCCCTAACAACAAGTCAGTACCTTTTTAAAATATCTATTTTAAAGATTACATTTTGAATTCCAAAATTCCACAGATTCGTTTAAGACAATTCAAGTTAAGATATTCACTGGAATTCCCCTGCATCTTAAACCCTGCTGTGTCACTCTGTCAGTGACTTTCTCTCACTCTGTCTTTGACCTCTCTTTGCTCAAAAACAGCAAAGGTAAAATTTTTAAATGGTCCCCACTGTAGCAGTATCGTGTTTGCACTGGTGTGTAGAGATTAGCTTGTCACACTTTCCTCTTCACCTTGCCTCTAAATTTTAAAATTTATAAAATAGTCAAACATTTGCTCCAGGCTGAGATATGACACAGAATATCTCAACTCACTAAACTTTCTTTCAATACCATGTTTTTATAGGGGAAAAGAGAAGTTGAGCTCTATTCAAAGTATGTACAATAGATCAGAGAGGGTGGTGGTTAGTTGGTGGGGTACATAATACAATAAACAGGAGGTACATTATACAATAAACAGGGGGTGCTGATTAAGTGTGATGGCGAGCATAAAAACTTCTCACTGAGTGTTCATTAAGGTGTACAGTTATTTGCAGTTAAATAAGTAATGTAGATACATCTGGTGAATACGTGTCACAATTATGGGGTTAGCTGTACCTTTGTCCCCTTTCTGGTCTCAGGTGAAATGTTGTGATTCTTCTGCTCTTATATTGGGACCTGTACACTATTGAGTACTATTTATCAACTGCTTATTGTGGCAGAATATACCCTACACACTTTTGTAATAATGTATGTATGTATAATAAGGTATGCCTTGTCAGGTATAATTTGAAAACTCATATTTTGCTAGCCAGTATTGTCCTGATTGAATATGTGTGGCAACACTTCCCCTGTACGATGATGTTAATGCAAGTTCCAAACCCACAGCCCTGCCCAGGCTGAAGTCAGGTCTGTCCTAAACAGAGGAAGGAATTTGTGCTTGCCTTACTTTGCATTTAAGCACTAAACAGAGTCATAAAGTGGTGGGGGGGTGGGGGGCAAAGGAAATTCAAACAGGTGAAAAAAACAGCAGGGAATATCCTTTCACATAGACTTTCTGTCTCCTGTGTCTCAGCTGGAAATGTTTTTCAAGAGTGGGACTGGAACTATAAAAGGGAGGGACAAACGCCCCAGGTACCTGCCCCACCCTCATCCATAACATTCACTATGCCTGAAGAGACAAAGGAAACAGCCTTTGGGACTCTTGGGAGAAATCCTCCTGACGTAAAGAGTTTGGTCATTAAAACTGCTGAAAGCACGTGGTGAGAAAACTTTGCTATGAATCTAATGTAGTTTAAGTAAACTACATCAGTAAACGTTTTATTGTTAAACTTGTTTTATGGTTTTATCGAATCCAGTGTATTCAAGATGAAGTGTCTCCGTAACTCCATTTGGAGTAGCAAGTTATGTGCATATTATTCCCTTAAAGGAATAACAGACTCAGTATAGTTGTGCTGTCCAAGTTTCTGAGGGAAAATCTGGGATTGGGAGTGTGTTGGGGTGATTCTGAGGTAGTCTTTAAAGCTGGTAAGAATCCAGGTGTGGCTGGCTGGCTGCAGCACACACAGACAAAGTTGGGAGTGACTTACATGCGGGAGGCTGTTTGTGAGCAGTCCAGGCTCGTGGCTACCGCAGCAAGGTTTCAGGGCAGGGGTGACACAGCTCCTCATTAGTTTGCACCTGGTATGTCACACTTATCACCCTGCAGATGCAATTGGATTTTGGCCACCTGCACTTCTTCCCTGTAGGGACCTGTGACCAATGATATTGGCCAATAACTTTCTTTAAACAAAGTATTTTTATGTAGTAGTTGGGAAAAGCAGTAGAGGGAAAAGGATTTTAAAACAAGTAACGTTAACTCTCATCTGATCTGATGCTTCACTACAATATAAGTTAGATAGGCTTTTCTTTTAAGTTATCAGAACAGAACAGAACCAGCTTCTCCTAATGAATCCAGAGCCTCCTATTTCTCTCCCAGCTTCTTGGAGAAGTCGTCATGATAGAACTTTGAATTCTGGGTTTTTGTCTTGAAATCCTGTTCCTTACCACCCGGAACCAAGGTGTCAGGCTATGGCCATCTGGTAGTATCCTGGGGATATGTCTTCCTGGCCACATTCCAATCAAGCAGAGTTCTGTACTAGAGCAGTACAAGTGCAGTTGCTGGAAGCACGGCGTGAATGTGAGTTCCAAAACACTGCATTGACCTATATGAATTGGTAGGTGACTTCCAGATTGGAAATAAAGAATAGGTAGATGGCAAGAGAATATGGTCCCAAGGAATAGTGGGAAGACATTGGAGGATTGGCAATATTTGAGTGGCACTAGCCACTCCCCCTTAGAGTGCCATATTAGTGGATGGCAAATTGTGTTAGCTCAAGCTTTAGCCTATGTCACCTCTCAAGGCAGCCAACTTGAGTTAGAAGTACCACCACCACTGAACTGGAGTTGAAGGGTTTTTGTGTGTTGAGTTATAACTCAAGTTACTTTTGCAGTGAAGACAAGCTCTTTGGGATTCTCAGTCTGGATCTGTCAGTCTGCCGCATCTTGTTCAAACTGCTTTCATTGTCCCTCCCCCCCCCCCACCACCAGGGACAGCAAGTTAGAAGCACTGTGCTACTCATTCTAGCGTTATCTCTGAACAACCCTTCAGTGTAAGTTATATGATTATTAGAAAGGGCCTCTTTCCCTAGGTACTTAGGCTCTGCTATCCTGTCATACCCTGAGGGTGAACTATCCATTCCCATGTACAGTACAGAAACATCACACCAGTGACAGAGCCAGAGACCATATTAATAATTATTAAAGAACATTGCTACATTTGTTACAATCTATATTTGCACTTTCTGTGCGCCTAATGTGCATTCTTTTAAAATGAAGACTCTGTGTGCTAATTTTGTAGGGGCATATTCTAACCTGGCTCCCATTCCATGCTTCTCTGACTTCAGTAGTATTGCATGTATTGTAAATTAGCATAGAACTTTGCACATTATGATTAAATCTTAAGCTTCATTCTGTTGCATCTTTGGTATGACACACTTCCCTATTTAAAAGTTTGAGTACCTTAGGAAACTGTGTTCCCATTCATACTTATTCTTTGCTGCTTGAGGAAGACGTCTTAGATAAACCCTGTGGTGGGTTTTTGTGCGCTTGTGACTGTATAAATGGACTGACATCACAAACACAAAAATAAGAAATCTGGCTTGTACAGTGGCACAGACCTGAGTTATATGAAATGACTTATTTCGGTAATATACAAAACAATCAATACATTCAATAAATGAATTTCAATTGTCTTTTTTGTACCAAAAGGCCCATTATGAGGGAGATATTAAAATGAAAACATTCTTCTGAGGTGGCTACAAAAAATGGCAGACATTTGATTTTTTTTAAAAGCATCTCCTATGTAAAGTAAGTGGCAGAATGGAGGATTAAAGTTCTTTAGGGGTGAGTGTAAAATCTAAGAGAATAATAGGGTAACAAAATCTGGAAATGAATAAGTAATAGACTGGACTGAGTGAGAGACAGTGAGTGGATATGTGGGTGGCTAGCTGCATAGATGGATGAATGTTAGCATGGGTTAAAGTTGATTCTTCATCATGCTAAAATGTTTCTCATTTTCCTGTGTAATTTTATATGATACATCAAATATATGTAAAAAACATTGTTTTCTCTCTCTGCTCCTAAAATGAAAACAAACATCTATCATGCCATTGACATTAAGGTTTTTATAAGTTGGGAACCCTGGATATTGGCAAAGCACTCCTTAGTGTGGATGCAGCCATACTGATGAAGCTGTGCTTTGGACCAATGCCATAAAATCACCCTCACGAGTGAAATAAGCTGTTTGCACGGTGTATAGCACAATGGGGTCATGGTCTATGACTTCACTGCCTGCCAACTTCAAGAAAAGTGCTGCAAGCAACATCAACCTCTGTACCTGGCCTTCATCGATTTCATGAAAGCGTTCGACTTCATCAGTGGTGAGGCTCTGTGGAGAATTCTTACATTTGGGCCCTGCCAAAATTTGTTGCCATCCTCTGACTCCTCCATGACAACGTGTCTGTGATGGTCGCCATGGACCGAAATGGACCCCTTCCTACTATAGACAGGAGTTAAGCAAGCCTGTATCATCGCTCCAACCCTTTTCTCCATCTTCCTTGCTGTCACCCTCCTTCTCTTGGCTGACAAGCTCCCCTCCGGACTTGACATTCAATACAGAATGGACAGCAAGCTCTTCAACCTCATTTGTCTCCTATCAGCGATCAAGACTATCACTAAATTGGTCTTTTAACTCCAACTTGTGGATGACTCTGCCATGTGTGTCCACTCAGAAGAAGATATTCAAAAAATAGTCGACGTTTTCTCTAAGGTCTACAACCAACTCGGCCTCATACTCAACAACAAGAAAACTAAAGTTCTCAACCAGCAGGCTCCAGATCACCAGAATCCAGCTCCTGTAATTCAGATCAATAAAGAGACCCTGGAGAATGTTGAGCACTTCTTTTACCTCAGCAGCGCTCTGTCACAGAAAATTCAACACTGCCTTCAATATGCCAGTGCAGCTTTCGGACACTTGAGAAAACATGTCTTCAAAGATCGTGGCATCAAGAATCAAACCAGGCTTCCTGTATACCAGTCCGTTGTTATCCCTGCTCTCTTGTACAGTGCTGAAACCTGGGTTATGTACAGTAGATGCCTCAAGGTTCTTGAACAATATAATTAACGCTACGTCTGCAAGATCTTCTGAATCATGTGGGATGATTGACACACCAACGTCAGTGTTCTGTTTAGGGTGACCAGATGGCACGATTTTATAGGGACAGTCCCAATTTTTGGGTCTTTTTCTTATATAGGCTCATAGTTCCCCCTCACCCCTGTCCCGATTTTTCACACTTGCTGTCTGGTCATCCTAGTTCTGTTCCAAGCCTAAACCTCTAGTATTGAATCTATGATCATCTACCACCAACTCTGTTGAGCTGGTCATGTTCTTTAAATGCCAGAAAATCGACTCCCAAAGCAAGTCATGTTCTCACAACTGAGCCATGGCCAATAGATGATGGTCAAGCAAAAAAAGCGCTTCAAAGACACCCTCAATGACAACACGAAGAAGTGCAATATTGACATAAACTCATGGGAAACCCAAGCCCTTGACTAACCAAAGTGGAAAAGGACCTTGTGGCAAGGATCCCAGTATTTCGAGAGCCAGTGGAGACAACAGGAAATGGTGAACCAGGAAAAGCGGAAAGAACGCGCCTCAGTCCAACTCAACAATCCAGATCAACCCTTTCCATTGGGAAATGTCTGCCCCAATTGTGACAAGATCTGTGGATCCCAGATCAGTCTCATTAGCCACCTGCGGATCAACCAGTGGTCATTTTATGGAAGACAATCGAGCTGCAAGGATCGCCGATGACAAGCACAATGGGATCCTGATCTATGACTGGGCTATGATTAGGGCTATGATTAGGGCTTCTAGGTGCCATGGTAATACATGATCTATGATTAGGGCTTCTAGGTGCCATGGTAATACAAATAATTAATAATATATTTTAAACTTGCGGTTCTTCCTGTATATCTGCATCTCCACTAGGGGTTTTTGCCAACATGACTAAGTTGGTCAAGAATCACACCTCTTCATACCCCTGACTGATGTCTACACTACAGACTTCTGCCAGTATAGCTATGGCCTAACAAAACTGGGTGTACAGGAACAGAGCAGCAGAGAAATGTATTGTTGACAAATAAAAAGTAATGCACATGGGAAAGAACATAAGAACGGCCAGACTGGATCAGACCAAAGGTCCATCCGGCCCAGTATCCTGTCTACCGACAGTAGCTAATGCCAGGTGCCCCAGAGGGAGTGAACCAAACAGGTAATGATCAAGTGATCTCTCTCCTGCCATCCATTTCCACCCTCTGACAAACAGAGGCTAGGGACACCATTCCTTACTCATCCTGGCTAATAGCCATTAATGGACCTAACCTCCATGAATTTATCTCTTTTAAACCCTGTTATAGTCCTAGCCTTCACAACCTCCTCAGGCAAGGGGTTCCACAGGTTGACTGTGTGCTGTGTGAAGAAGAACTTCCTTTTATTTGTTTTAAACCTGATGCCCATTAATTTCATTTGGTGACCCCTATATTATATTATGGGAACAAGTAAATAACTTTTACTTATTCACTTTCTTCACATCATTCATGATTTTATATATCTCTATCATATCTCCCCTTAGTCTCCTTTTTTCCAAGCTGAAAAGTCCTAGCCTCTTTAATCTCTCCTCATATGGGACCCGTTCCAAACCCCTTATCATTTTAGTTGCCCTAATTATGGAGCGGTGGTTGGATAAATACCAGTGCAGAGATACAGAGATACTCCAGTGGTGTGTACATAGTGTAACCAGGCCTTTCTGTTTACCCTCTATCATAATACAGGAACCTCCAACATACAAAGGAATGTGCAATGAAAGTGAAAGGAAGTGGATCAAAAGCTGGTAGACAAATATTTTTCAATACAATGCAATGCCCGTTAAACTGTGGAACTCATTGCTATCATCATTGAGGCACAGAGTTTATAGAAATTTGAGAATGGATTAGACATTGATATAGGTAACAGCCATATTTACCAATTCTGGACAGTCTAATCATGGCATCTTCTAAAGATGAGTTGCACAATAAAAACTATGGAGACAGCTCAAGGAAAAATAAAACAAATAATAAACATAGTACAGTTCACATTGGTTGGTAGCTACTGGAAATTTGACTAACTGCCCACTCAAATTGTGGTACATAGTACCATATCAGACATATTTATAGCAATAGTTTTGGCAGTCATTATTAATTTTCATAAACTTAAGTTCTGAAGAATGTTTCTTTCCATAATTGGTATAAATAATTCCCTCCTATTTTCGTTTGTCTTGAGCCTTTCTTCACCCTCTTCTTTTCCCAACTGCAAACACTCTTTGTGTTTAGTAAAAGAACTCCAGCACATCATTCAAAAGCTTAAAATATCTTTAGCACTAGTTTAGAGTGTTTTAAAACCCAGGAATCCTATATGTAGCCCGCTGTCCATTCACTTGCTTTCTAAAATATAGGTTTTTTTAAAAAAAATTCAAGACCATAATGACAATTTAATAAATTACGTTTTGTTTTCCAAGTCTACTACATATTACATCTCTTTTGTTCATGGACCATCATGACAAGATGAGTTCCCGTTTAATAAATGTTAGCTCGTTCACAACAAAAAGTAGCAGCTGTTTTCCCGACTGTGTTTCTCAAATTCATCTGCTCTATTTCAGTTTGTTTGGCTTTAAATAAATCAGTGAACCTAGATTATTTTTTAGTAATTTGACACCTCCGCCTCCTGGAAACTAGGGATTATTTCCTTTCTTTTAGTCCTTCTTGAGCTAGAACTTATTTTGTAACTCTCATGCAACTTTTGCTATATCAATGACATCATTTTGGTTAATGCCTTAGTATCACTTTCAAAAGAGTAACTTCATGATTACAATACATGCCTGTGCTATTTTATTCAACTGACATCTGTGTTCTGTTTGCTTTTGTTGCTGCCAATGCCATAGTGACAACAAAAACTGTTATCTCCTGTCTCTTCTTTTGGACTATAATGTATAATATTTTACAAACAGTAAGGATTTGAGTTTACAGGAAACTCCCAATTATCTGCATAGCAAGGGCAGTGGTGGATTAAGGTTTCCTGGGGCCCTGGACCAGAGCACGTGGGGAGGGCTCCTCCTCACCCCTTCCGCCTGTGGTCAAGCCCCTTTTTGCTCCTTCCCTGGGGCCCACCCCTGTTCCACCCAGGATCCCACCATTCTGCCCTTATTGCGGCCCCCATCCCGCCCACCTGGCACTGCTGCCGGGGGTTTCCCCTGCCCCATCCTGTCCACCCAGTGCTGCTGCTGGGGAGCAGGGTCGGGGCATCGGGGCTTCTCCTACCCTGCCTGCCTGCCAGGCAGCTAGTGCTTCGAGCTTCCACCACCCGATTTTTTCCAGGCCCCACAGTTGGCTGGGGCCTCTGGGCACAGTTTAGGTCTGATCTCTCAGGTTAGCAAGATTTTTCAGGAACTGAGAAACTACATTGGATCACCTAGGAGCAACAGATGTGGCAGTTTCCTGCGGTATTTTTGGGAGGCCTTATTGTATTAAGTGTAAGTATGTTATGGGGCCCATTATATTAAATCAGTGGTTTTCAACTGTTTTTCATTTGTGACCCCTAAAAAATTTCACATGGAGGTGCAGACCCTTTTGGAAATCTTAGACAAAGTCTACGGTCCCCTAGGGATCCACAGACCACTGTTCTATGGTAATGACACCCTTTCGCGGACTCCTTAAAGAGAGAGAGAGACACACACACACACACACACACGTTGAAAACCACTGTATTCAATGATTGTGAGCCAGGATTGTATGTAACTTCCCTTTGGGAAGGGATGGGCTGTGAACCCTGAGAAGTCGTATGAAATTCAAAGGACTATACTGAACAATGTGCTGGACAAGAATGGACTTTTGGGACTAATAGCGTCAAATGGTTTACTTAGGTAATCTCTAAGGGGAGGTGAATGCAAATTCTCCATTTCCAGTTATGCAAAACCCAACCTTTAGAACAGGAGTTTCAAACTCAATTTACCTTAGGGCCAGTGCCAGTCCTCAAATCCTCCCAACGGGCCAATAATGTCACTGAAGATGGTGTTCAGAAAAGAAAACGTTTATATTGTATTTTTTATTTAGAATTTCTTAGAAATAATAAAACTGTCATACAACTTTATACAATTCTTTGCCTGCCAGAGAGTTTTTAGTGTTTGCCAGACACCTGGCAACGCTTCAGTTCTATCAGTTTGTTGATGTTTGGCCTCAGTGACTGAGCAGTTGAAACCTTCAGGATTGCAGCAAGGTGTGCATCAGATAGTTGTGTTCAGTATTTTGACTTTATATTCATTGTGGAAAAAAGTGACGCTGCCTCCATGGCTGACTCTGCCTGGCAACTAATGATGCTGCCTCCATGGCTGACTCTGCCCGGTGACTAGTGATGGTATCTCTGTCCCTCTCCCCCAGCCAATGGGAGCTGCGGGGGGCAGCGCCTGCAGCAGACATCGGGCAGCGTGTCTGCATGCATCTCTCCTCCATGGATTGCAGTGGGGAGTTCTCGGGCCGCAGATGGCCCACAGGCCAGGACTTTGAGACTCCTGCTTTAGAAGGTACACCCTGAAGAGGGGATCATTGTCTACAGATTACTTGTTTCCAGAGTCTCAAGATCAAAAGCTCAAGCTATAATAAAGGAAAGACTAACATATACATAGGTTGACTAATTCTGAGCTAAGGCTGTTATGAACTTGTAACCACAGAAAAACCCCATTGTGAGGGTTGAAGGACTGACTCATACCAGAGTCCTTTTTGGAGTTGGGAGGGGTGGTGATCTCTGGTAAACTTATTAGCATTAGTATACATTTTTTAATTTTCAATATGTTTACTCTGTAATGTTTTCACCTTAAGAATAAAAATAAAGGTGCTCGCTTAGAAAGAGCTGCATGGTAACTTGTAACTGCAGGCAATGACAGCTGTTGATAGCCCTTAGAGAGAAAGCAAAGTGCAGATGCTGGCCTGTTTAGGCAGTCTGGCTTGCTGGGAATATCACAGTGTGGGCAGGAAACTGTGCAGCCTCCGGTCAGGAGGCAGAGGAATGTGAGTCTCTGCCTAAGAGAGCAGGGGTGCTGGAACAGGTTTTATAATGGGAGTGCTAATGATGGAAACAATGGAAACCATGTATGTGGTGTTTGTTCTTACTACTTCAAGCAGCACCCCTAGTTTCAGCACCACTTCAAAACAGGGGATGGCTGAGCAGCCGAGTAGTGGGTGCCCTCGAAGGACCACAGAAGGGGGGGATAAAGGTACAGTTGCCCTGAACTGTGACACAAGGAAACCCCATTATCTCTGGCAAATAAATGGTTAACTAGTGCTTATTTCTTCCCTCTTCTACAGGGATGTTTCGAAAAGAAGAAGAATTGACCCCATCACAGAGATGCTTGGCTGTAAGGTAGGCTTTCCTATGCTTATGAGTATAGTTTCTGTTTTGAATGCTTTGCATGGATTATGAAGACTTTATAGCTCTGATGCAGTTGATACATAAGATGTCCAGTTATCTAGCTGGATCTGGTTTAGATTGCATGTACAGTATATTTGTAATTTAATTTCATGTGGGGTTTTTTTAGCCCTTGGAAGATATCTCCTGAAATAGACTTTACATTTTACTTACAAGGCATTTCCTAAAACAGACAATTTCTTATTAAAGTTTTTTTCTTGACAATGAAGAATAAAAGTATGTACTCTGCTTAGTAATTGATTAGTAACTGCATAGTACATGTGAGTTACAGCCATCAAAGAAACAAAATACTTTTCTCTGATTTCTCTTTTACGACTTTTAGTTTGATTCTTTCCCTCCTTTCTTTATTTGGAAGACTTGTTAATAGATGTCAGTACCCTAGTTTATGCCACGGTGTCTGTCCAATCAAAGAGTACATAAGTGCTTTGGGATTACTCTATTTGACACTGTAGTTATATAGCTTTTGAAGGCTTTAAGTATCCAACATCTGAAATCAAGACCATTTTTGTGGTGAACAGATCAGATAAGTGGAAAATTTCTGCTCTTCAGAAATAACTTTCTTTTTAGTACCTATTATTTCAGAAATCTTAATGGCATGAAGATAATTGGACTAAAAAAACCCCAGCAACTTCAAATTTTAATTTTAAATTTCTTACTATTTCCTTCACACATGAAATGAGAGAAGAGAAATCCTCTTGTTATAGCATTGTGGGATGATGAGTCTTGAAACACTAAAAGGAAGGAGGGCATTCTATTGCAGCATATTCATGCTGACCACATTTGTCATAAGAATGGAGTACAAAACTTCAAGTGCTTGCACATGTCCATTCCATTGTAGATGTGTACATGCCCTGAGCACAGTTGCCAGAAATTTTTCCCTCGGTGGTAGCCGTTGGGGTGGCTTGGGGGCCTTCTCATACCCACGCACTCAGAGTGCCAGTTTAAAGGGCCCAGACAACCCCACACCTCCTCTGTTCCTTTTTACCATCCATGACGGTCGCTGGAACTGTGCTTCTTGCTACGGCAAGCTTTCTCAGTGGGCGTCATTTTTCTGATAATTTTTGTAGTTAGTAGTTGTAAATAGTTAATTAGTCTTTGTTAGTATAGTTTGTGTTTCTCCGTTTGTTAGCAGAATTTCGTCAGTACTTGGTGCCAAAGCATGCCTCTGTCACCAGGCTTCAAGCCTTGTGCATCCTGTAACAAGGCTAAGCACTTAGACACCCCAAAAATCAATAGTTACTGAAGTCTGGATGGCTCTTTGAGTGGTGAAATTACAGCTGTCCAATTGGTCAGTTTTTCAGCTGCTGTTTTTTTTTTTTTTCAGTTTTTAAGCAGTGTCCCTGAAGAGTCCATCTGCGCCATACTTTCTCTCCTTATTTATTTGGGTTAGTGTAACAATAACATGTCAATAAAAAAATCTTGTTAAGCAAACGATTTCAAAGTTTAAGCAAGAGTAAGTTCCTCAAACCATTAATTAGACAGATGTGTATTTGCAGAATCCGCATGTCTTGAGGGTCCTGACAAACACATCCCAAAGGGCAGATATAGATAAGTTTCCTGTTTTTCTAAAACATATACCTCAGCAATTTCAACCGAGATCTTATCAGAAAGGACACAGGACCCCCATCCCCTCCTGGCTTCTTGCTAGATATGGTAAAGCCGTTGCAGAAGCCTGCTAAGACCTACTGATTTAGCTGCTTTTGGCAATAAGCATGACAATCGATATTCTAGTTATTGATAGTAGTCCAGGCATTTTGCTCGTCCGCTAAAATCTCCCCATACACTAGTAGGTAGCAGGAAGCCATCCATCAGTGCTACTTACCTTTCAAAGTGGAAGCAGTTCTCCATGTGGTCTTCCCAACACGTGCGGTCATCACTTCAGGACATTCTTGTTACACCTGAAACAGGAAGGTTTAGCGATCTCCTCAATCAAGGTTCACCTTGCAGTAATATCTGTTTTCTCAAGGGTCTAGAAAGACTATATCCCCAAGTGCGAGAACCTGTCCCTCCATAGGACCTAAACCCAATCTTATCAAAACTTATGGGTCCCCTATTTGAATCGTTGGCAACATGACCCTTGTTATACCTTTCATGGAAGGTGGCTTTCTTAGTGGCCATTACTTCTGCTAGAATGGTCTCAGAGATCCATGCCCTCACATCGGAACCTCCGTACACAGTATTCTTTAAGGACAAGGTGCAGCTACATCCTCACCCAAGCTTCCTCCCAAAGGTGGTTTCCCAGTTTCATAGCAATCAGGCAAACTTCCTACCCGTTTTCTATCTGAAACCACATGCAAATAGAGAATAACAGCAGCTTCACTCATTGGATGCTAGACATGCTCTAGCATTCTACATAGAACATACCAAACTATTCCGTAAATCCACCCAATTGTTCATCGCAATAGCTGACAGGATGAGGTCTTCCCATCTCTGTTCAGAAAATTTAGTCTTGGATCATGTCGTGCATTTTCACGTGTTACGAGCAGATGGTGTTCTGCCACCAGCTATCCTGACTGCCCACTCCACAAGAAAACAAGCATCATCAATGGCATTCTTAGTTCACATCCCTATTCAGGACATTTGCAGAGCAGCAACTTGGTTATCAGTGCATATGTTCTCTGCTCAGTATGCCAACAGTCTAGGGACGATGCCAGAATCGGTTGAGCTGTTTTGCAGTAAGCATGTCCATGAACTCCAATCCCACCTTCTATGCAACTGCTTGGGAGTCACCTACAATGGAATGGACATGTGCAAGCACTCGAAGAAAAAATGGTTACTAACCTTTCTGTAACTGTTGTTCTTTGAGATGTGTTGCACATATCCATTCCACGACCCACCCCCTCTATGTCGGAGCTCTCCGGAAAGAAGAAACTGGGGGAATGGGGTCACTGGGCCCTTTATACGGGCACTAGGAGCACGCAGCACCAGAGGGCGCCCAAGGTGCCCCGATGGGTATCATCAAGGGAAAAATTTCCATCGACTGTGCTTGGGGCACGCACACACCTTCAGTGGAGTGGACATGTGCAATATATCTCGAAAAACAACAGTTACAGAAAGGTTAGTAACTTTTTTTTTTCTTTTTTTACTCTTTCTGGTACCTTTTCTGAGATTGAGGCTAGGGGCAGATCCTCAGCTGCATCTTCTGTAAAAGAAAAGTATGCTATATTCTGTTTAAACTCTTCAAAATTCTCTGTTTTGATCAGCTGACCACTCCAGCTCTTGAGTTATGCATTAAAGGAATTTGAACGGATTAAAAATATAGAGATTACTTTTCTGTGGCATAAATGAAATAATAGCAGGTGGAAAACCGTCTTTGGGAAATTTGGTCACGGATTCCAGTGAGAATTGAACTGCAGGTGACAGTGTGTCTCATTTTGGAGAAGGGTTTAGTATTCCTATCTTGCCTCTGGTGGTGATAGCCACACCATGTTTGCTGTAAGAATAATTTAGAAATACGTAGGTTTTGTGTGTGCATGAAGTTAATGAAGTTGGGAATTGAATTTAAGTTTAAATACAAGATGTTCTGTGACCAAAACTCTAGTAGACCAAGAAGTCAACATATCCTGGTGTTTACTTCACTGGAAAAATCATACTGATGAAGTATATAGGGAAAATGTGAACTAGTATATTCATTCGTTTGGATGCATTGATTTTAGGCTTCCTGTTATCATAAATTTGAGTCCTGATTGAACTGAAGTATTCAAAATTACTTGAGTGTGGAGTAGAAATCCTTCTCAGCACTTTTTAAGTTATTGAAAGATTATGTTAGCAGTTCTTAGGGAAAGTAGTTGATATGTAATGTGCTTTTCAAAAACTGAATAA
This sequence comes from Malaclemys terrapin pileata, assembly GCF_027887155.1. Classification (NCBI taxonomy): domain Eukaryota; kingdom Metazoa; phylum Chordata; order Testudines; family Emydidae; genus Malaclemys; species Malaclemys terrapin. Next base: position 176,785,749 of record NC_071507.1, on the reverse strand, counting down.
GGGAACATCACAATTCTTTTTATTACTCATTTTATTATCACTGAAATAATGGTTCAATGACAGCTACTGAAGAATTGAGTGCCTTCCTTCTCTTAAAAAAAAAAAAAAAAAATCAGGGGAGAAATAAATACCAACTTTCAGAATGGGAGGACCTATAATTTATGTGAGGTGTTGACATTTATGCTTATGTCCTTTCAAAAAGAAATCCCAAGTGGGGGTTTTACAGACAGTTCTCATTTATTTAAATATTATTTTTGTACCATCTATTAGGACATACAGGTAGAAAATGTCCTCCTTTATTCAATATTTTTCTATTCTTCGTGTCACTTCCACAAGACAAACCATTTGGAATTCTTTGTCAATTTCAGGAATTTTTACCACAATTTTGACAGAGGACCAAAGCTGTTCTGTTTTTTTTTTTTTTTAAGTATGCTTTTTTTGCCTGTATTAGTGTATTTAGGGTGGTTCAGAAGGGTGTGTGTGTATGTGTACACATACGTATGTATATACTATATATATAAAACCTGTGCTACCATGAAAAATCATTCAGTCTCTTACTCTGGACAAATTAAATTTAGACTGACAAGAGCCCTTTATCTAATTGCATAGTTATATTATATAATTGATTTTTAAGCAGTGTTTCTCATTGATCACAGTGGGGATATCTACTTAAAAACTGATGGTATGATTTTGGGCTTTGAGAAAGTCCCTGTGGGTAGGCAAATCAGTCTGGAAACACTCAGTACAGACTGATGAAGAAACATTCATTTATATTTTAAATTGTAGTTATAAAAATGTAACTAGACTGCTTCACTGTATGTGTTTTAATTGAAATTAGAATAAGTAATAAAATAAATGATTATTCCTACAGTGGACTGTTTTAAAAGCATAGAGTACCTCTCACAAGTTGCTTGTCTTTGAATTACAGACGCATGCCAAGTCTACTGGAGTATTTAAGTTACAACTGTAATTTCATGGGTATCCTGGCAGGCCCGTTATGCTCTTATAAAGACTATATTACTTTCATTGAAGGCAGATCATACCAACTGACACAGTCTGAAGCAAATGGGAAAGAAGATGTAAAATATGAACAAACAGATCCCTCACCAAATGTAAGAACTATGATTTTTTGCAGTGCTGCTATATATATTTATCTATCTATATATATATATAGTCATTGCATGAAAAGCTCGGTTTGCATTATTCATTTACAGACATAACTTCTCAGATATATCTGGAGTTTATTCAGTGGTACAGTTCTTTTTTTTGTTTTAATTTGTTTTTAAAAAGTCTTTTTCCTGAAAGGTAGGTGTTCTGCATAGATTCCCACTGTTGGGTCTTCTGAACAAAAGTAAATAATCTTGGAGCTGCCTAATAAGCTTATATGGTAAAATACCACCTTCAGATGAAGCAGTTCATGTGCACTTCCTTACAAGCATATTTGTCTGCATGAACTGCTTCTGAAAATGAGCTGGAAATAATGGGAAAAACCGCATGCATTTTGTCCATGGAAATTGAATGGGAGATTTATAAGCTACACCTCTACCCCGATATAATGCTGTCCTTGGGAGCCAAAAAATCTTACCGCATTATAGGTGAAACCGCGTTATATCGAATTTGCTTTGATCCGCCGGAGTGCGCAGCCCCACCCCCCCCGGAGCACTGCTTTACCGCGTTATATCCGAATTTGTGTTATATTGGGTCGCGTTATATCGGGGTAGAGGTGTACTTCAAAGTCTCTTAAACTTTTTTGTTAGCTTCTTTCTGTAGTTCAGGCTAAAACTGCACATTTACATGTAACAAGTCCCTCTAATCAGGTCTTTCTTAGGGGAGAGAGAGCTTTAACATATTTATAGGAACTTTTTCAGTCTTAATTTTTTTTCATTTCTTTATTCATATGAAGGACAAGTAAACAGATTGTTTGTACAGACACAATACCAATGACATACTTGTATCATTATCATACCACACTGCACCCAGAATCCATGCACATTAGGGTTTTTTTGTTTGCTCCCTTATCAGAGTGGGGGTCCAGGCACATATGGATGAAAGGCCTGTTGATCATCTGTTGCAAATGATGCACATATGATTTGAATTAAGACCAATGACTACTGACATTTTGTATATTGCCCTTTTTAAAAACTGATCCGTTTTACATTAAGGATGTGGAACATACGTTTCCATCATCCTGCACATTAATTCGTCTGACTGTATATATGTACACATATTTGAATTTTAGTCCAAGATACAGTTATCACCTCAAACAGAGAACACAAGGTTATTGTGAAAGAACTGGAGATCTCCAAATATATTGCCTCCCCAAATCCATCTCCAGCTTACCTTTTCCCTGCTTAACTTTGAATCTTATTTCTGAGCAGGTAGTTGGAAATTGAGGGTGAGGCCTATGTGCTTGCCTGACGTAGATATGCTTGTGCATATGCCTCAAAGTGGTACTAAACTTTACCACATAATCTTGCTACTAAGCTTGCTATCTGAAGGTCACAACGCCAATATATGTGTGGATCTATAAAGGATTCTACCTTCAAAATTCTCTAGCTATAGGTAAGCAATTTCCCTTAAATTGTGTTGCTCATACAGTGCTTGATTTTTTTTAATTTTATTTATTTATTTATTTATAATTTATGCTGCATTCGCTTTTTGACATTAAGATTAAGATAAACTGTCTGTGCTCCTGATACTTCATCTCCCAACTGGTGTTAGACAAATTTGGCTGCATTTTATAACACCAGTGAGTACTGCGTGCTTTTGAAAAAATTGTTGATTATCTTTTTGTTTACTGCATTTGCTGTATCATTTACAACCTTGATTGTTTTGTTATGACTCATGTTACAATCCTGTTATCTTAATAAAATGATTATCTAAAGATATTTTCCTAAATTTTCATATTAATTTTACTTTTTAAAGAAAAACAAATCATTAGGTAACTCATCAAAATAAGAAACTTAATGAGGATCAGCAAATGTTAATATCTTAGACGGAAGAATCTTTCAGCTAAATTTACTATATGCTTCCTTTCTTGTCCAATTTTATTTCTATAACCTCAAATATTCATGCCAGCCTCCTCCTGTACACTTGTGTTAAGTGCATGACATGAATCTACTCTAGCATTTTACTGTGTTAATTGCATGTTAACTGAATCTAGTCAATATTTTAAAATGATTTATTTCATATCTCCCTCCTGTTATGCCTTTTTACAAGCTATCATTTGTTGGTGCTCAAAGTGGTGTCAACAGTCAGAAATTAATATCTATCTTCGTAAGTTTACTTTTATTATAGCTGTTAGCTATCCTTAAAATACAGGATTCCTGTGGAAAAAGTCTCCCTGCTTTTGGCTTCTTAGGGTAGGTCTACACTACCTGGTAGTTCGGCGGCAAGCAAATCGAACTTCTGGGTTCGACTTATCGCGTCTTGTCTGGACGAGATAAGTCAAACCCGGAAGTGCTCGCCGTCGACTGCAGTACTCCAGCTCAGCGAGAGGAGTACTGCGAAGTCGACGGGGGAGCCTGCCTGCCGCGTCTGGACAGAGGTAGGTTCAAATTAAGGTACTTCGAACTTCAGCTACGTTATTCACGTAGCTGAAGTTGCGTACCTTAGTTTGAATTGGGGGGTTAGTGTAGACCTGCCCTTAGACTATTTTTAGATGTTGATGCTGTTGCTAATTGCCTGCAGTTTTTAACTAACTGATTGTATTGTAATCTCAAATATAGTAAGCTTTATTATAGTTCATTAATTTACTGAACTAATTTTTATGTGTGCATCACCCAAGAAGATGTAAAAATGAATCCATTTCAATAGAAGTGTAAAAGTTTGCCTGGAAGTTTTAATTGCTTAAGGGCTGATCCAAAACTCTATGAAGTCAGCAAGAATCTTCCTGTAGACATAAGAGGGATTTGTATAGGGTTACCATATTTCAGCGAGCAAAAAAGAGGACGGGAGAAGCCCCGCCCTAGCCCCGCCCCTGCCCCTCCCACTTCCCGCCCCCCCTGACCTCCCAACCCTCCCCCCGTTCCTTGTCCCCTGACTACCCCCTCCTGGGACCCCTGCCCCTAACTGCCCCCCAGGACTATCTAAGCCTCCCTGCCTCTTGTCCCCTGACTGCCCCAACCTTTATCCACACCCCCACCCCCAGACAGACCCCTGGGACTCCCACGCCCCATCCAACCACTCCCCACCCCCTGACAGCCCCCCCCCGAACTCCCAACCCATCTAAACCCCTCTGCTCCCTGTCCCCTGACTGCTCCGATCCCTCTCCGCACTCCTGCCCCCTGACAGCTCCCCCCCAGAACTCCCAACCCATCTAAACCTCTCTGCTCCCTGTCCCCTGACTGCTCCGATCCCTCTCCGCACTCCTGCCCCCTGACAGCCCCCCCCAGAACTCCCAACCCATCTAAACCCCTCTGCTCCCTGTCCCCTGACTGCTCCGATCCCTCTCCCCACTCCTGCCCCCTGACAGCCCCCCCCCCAGAACTCCCAGCCCCCTACCCCCCCGCTCCTTGTCCCCTGACTGCCCCCTCCTGGGACCCCTGCTCCTAACTTCCCTCCAGAACCCCACCCCCTACCTAAGACTCCCTGTTCCTTGTCCCCTAACTGCCCCCTCCTAAGACCCTCCCCAACTGCCCACCAGGACCCTACCCCCTACCTGTACCCTGACTGCCCAAAACTTTCTCCACTCCCCCCAAAAAGCCCCCCCCCCCGTTTCTTGACTGCCCCCTCCAGAACCTCCCTGCCCCTTCTCCTGCCCCCCTTACCCTGCTGCTCAGAACAGGGTGTTGGGCTCTGTGCCAGCCGGACACGTGGCTAAGCTCCCCAGCACAACAAAACCCGGTCCCTGGCCCTGCACAACAAAACCTGGTCCCTGGCCCGGACTGGGTTGCAGGGGAGAGCTGTCCTTGTATCAGCACAAAGTGCTCTCGCTCCCGTTTTGCTACGCTGCATGGCAGTAACCGCTCCCAGTTGCAAAAGGGGAGGGCTGCACTTTGTGCTGAGACACTTGCTGGAATGCAGGGCGGAGCTCCTCTCCAGCTGCTCCGGAGTCCAGCCCGGGACTTTCCTGCAGCCCTCCCAGCCGCTCCGGGGGAGGGGGGAAATCCCGGACATTGTGAGTGCTTTACAAATTCCCCCCGGACGCTATTTTTAGCACAAAAAGGAGGACATGTCCGGGTAAATCCGGACGAATGGTAACCCTAGATTTGTATCAAGCCCTAGGTGCTGAAAGGATAACAAGATTGCCCAACAGAATTTTTTTGCCAGGTTTGGTGATCTCATTTTTCCAAATTCATAATGAAATAGAATTGTGAGATCCCGCTTGGTTGGTCTATTACTTAAAAGACAGTAGTCAGTTACTGGGGCAGTAAAAATCATAGCAAACTGAAACTTTGTGGTGATCAGGGCCAAGGACTACAAAATTGCATTCATTAACTTGAATGACTGAACATCTTCCAAGTATGATATTGATACTTGCGTAATGTTTTGTCACCATGAAACTATGGCAGTGTCTGACCAGTGAAATATGGTCTCTTAAACTGCTTTGTGTTTAGGTAACGAATACATCAGATCAGTGTTTTTAGAGAAGGGTATTTCTGGTTTATGCTGAAAAAAGCAGCTTTCCTGTTATATAGAGACTTTTTAAAGTAGAAGGTTTGACCAACATTTGTAAATGGCAAAAGCTAATAGCAACATCTCATCAGCCGTCCTCTAAATTGGAATTGTTACTTTTAGAAAGGGTTATATGCTTTGACAGTCTACCTTGAAAACATGAACTGGTTATTCTGATACTCTTACGTGAATTAACATTTTTCAAAACCACACTTACATAGGAAATTGAGTTGCAGCTTTTGTGATCTTGGGTGAGGGTCAATATTCTTCTCACACAAACTAATTCAAAATCATTCTGTTAGAGGCAGGGACTGTCTTCTCCTGTGTTTGTAAAGTGCTAGAATAATGGGTCACTGAACCTGACTGGGGATCTCTGGGGTTTACTGTCATACAAATAATACATAAGAACAATAGCAAAATGGTATTATGAACTTAAAAATCAACCTAATGAGCAAAACCATAATAAAATTATGACAAGTTGTCATCGTCTTACCTAGACATTTATCCTAAAACATACAGTGTAAATATAATAAAATATTTAAACAGAATAATTTTTGGACACATTATTTTCTCACAATTGTAGACCAAAACCACCAGTTTCATAGTTTTATGGTTTGGATTTTAAAAAGTGAACTAAATTCCAGCAAAACTTGCAATGTTATCTACATTTCACATTAGACAGCATCCACTACCTAGCAGTCACTTGTGCTCATTTGTACTCAATTTGTGTGAGTACAAATGCCTTGGATTTGCACCCATGTATTTGCACTGACTGTGTGCACGTGCAAATAAATGGTTTGTGTGTATAGATTAGGTATTTGTTTAGGTAAATTACACATGTACTAACATGTGTGAATAATTGTGAGTAACTTGTGGAAATTCAGCCCTTTGTTTACATCACCAGAGAACAAGGGATTAATGCCATTCAGCCTTTCCCTTCCCTTGAACAGGAACTCAGGGGAAGGAATAGAAGAGTGGCTGAATAGGAGACAAAGGGAAGAATACTTTTGGGAAATTAAGGCTCCTCACCGAGAAGTCTCAGGATGGAGTTGAACATTAAAAAGGTTTTTTTTCTGCTTACTTTCTGATAATTATTTTACTTTCTTGATAAACACCAACCCTTGAGGAAGAAACCTTGCTGACTCCAACTGCTGAATTATCCAAGCTTTTCTGCTGAATTATCCAAGCAGTTTATTTAATTCTGTTGAATCATTCTGTTATCTTGCTCTAAAACCTTTTTTGAGACAATTCTCTCACAGAGTTCTGTGATATGTAAAAGTCACTAACCACACCCCCTCAATGCTCTCTCTGCTTACCATCTCCCTCACCACCAGAAAGCGCAAGAGCTCATGTGAACCACTATTAATGTTTATGCAGATATGCCAATATCTTCAGTAATCTAATCTTAAATCTTTGACAACATGAAGGATTTAAGAGTCACTTAGAGGAAAGGGGTCACATGGCAGTTTTGTAGGTTTGGGTACTTAACATTTTTTTAAGGATTATAAATTTGAAATATTGAAAGTCTGAAGTATTTAACCAGTATTCTTGGCCTCTGTTCTACATAGGTTTTTATACCACCTTCATCACCATGGTATCTGAGCTTGCCTTCCAGTCGCGCATTAAGCAACATGACTAATATCTGACACGTTTGTTCTTTCATCCTCTCCCCAGAAGGAGGTGTGTGTGCAGTGGAATGTATTGTTTTGGTAGGGTTATTATTTTATAAACATACCTGTTGCTATGTGTTTTTGTTAAAGAAAGCAAGGTGGCTTGCAGTTGGAATGAAAGGTAGTGAGGTTTGTGAAGTTCCTTAGTTCCTGGGGGAGTTCATAACACAGTCTTGGACATTCTGGATAAGGTTTTGTCTCCCACGTAGACAACCTTTACTTTTATTGTTGAGAGTTCCATCGCTCCACAGGAGCAAAATTGTCAACCAGGGTCTTTGACCTGGTATTGTGGCCTTTTAGGTATCCTGGACCCAAGCCATAGAGCATTTTGAAGAGAGGGACAGAGACCTTGAAATTGATTATAAAGTCTATGGGAAGCCAGTGTAGAGAGCGGAAGACAGATATGATTTGTTCACAAATATTTGAGTAGCCTGTTTTGCACTGCAACATTTTGTAGTTGTTGGAGTTTTCTGAGTGCTGGCGGTTTCAGGCCCAAGTATGTAGCACTGCTGTAGGCCAGCCAAAAAGTGAAGAAGGCATGAATAACAGAGGCTAAGTCATTCTTCACCAGGATGGGAAGGAGACTCCTAGCCAACCAGTGCTTAGAATCAGTGAGGAGTCCAAGAGTACTCCTAGACTACAGACCTAATTGACCAATGGTGGATGTGAACATTCTGCCAAAGGAGACTGCATCATGGCTGAAAATTATTCAAAATACTTTCCTTTCTGCCCACCATCACCTCAGCTTTGCTTCAGCCAGCTATTCATTCGTGAGCTGGTCTCATCCAAGCACTGACCATCTTGGTTGTAGTGGTGTAATCACATGTGGTGAAGGGAAGGTAGAGCGGTGTGTCAACTGAATATTGGTGACACTTGAGTCCATGTTGTCTGACCAGTTCACCTAGTGGTTGCATGTAGATGCTGGAAAGGACCAGAGAGAGAATTGATCCTTGTAGAACTCTACAGATGAGGGGGGTCTAGTAATGGAGGTGCAGTTTCCTGTCACTACTTGTTGGATATGCCCGTCTAGGAAGAACCCAAATAATTTTAGTGCATCACCTTGGATCCCTGCCACCTCTGAGATGATACAGCCATATCTCATGGTCAAAAATGTGAAGCACTGCTTCTGTCTGTTGACAGGAGGAGATATCCATCAGTGCCACTAAAGCAATTTCATTTCCATGTCCTGGCCTGAATCCAGAATGAATAATGTCTAGAATGTTAACTTCAGTTATATGTGCTTGTAGTTAGCCTTTTGCTAGCTATGAGCTTGTAAATAATCAGAAGGCTTGACACTGGTTGGGAATTGGCTAGGACTGAAGTATCCATGATGGGTTTCTTCAGTGTTGGTCAGATTTCTGCTTGTTTGAAAGAGGAAGGGAAGATTCCTTCTCTGAGTGATGCACTGACCTCATGGCGGAGGAGACTTTAAGGAGGGATTTGAAGGTGGACAATCAAGTGGCTTTGCAGATGTTTACAGGGAGCTCATCCCATGTATTGGGAGCAGCACAGGAGGGAGCATGAAAGTACTTGTTTTGAAAATGTAGTAAATGGGTGAAGGCCAGCTGGCAAGAACAGAAGTAGCAGTCAGCATCTCAGTAGTGTATAAGATATGAATAGGTAGGGACCTTAAAAGCAAAGATTGGTAGTGTATTTAATATGCTAAAGGGTGGACAACACAGAGAGGGTGGTGTGTGCAAAACAACAAGCCAGGAAAATATTTGCAGCAGCATTTTGAATGGATATATGTGGAACAAAATGGAATGTGTCAAAGCCAGAGAGTAGGATGCAGTAGTTAAGATGAGTGCTTGGGAGAAGAGATCTAGTTGTGGTCAGAAAGGAAAAGCTGGATCTTAGAGATATTATGTAAGATGTACAGAATTCATACATGACCCGGATATGAGGCTCTAGAAGAGACCAAAATGAATAGAATGCCCAGATTACATGCCTGAGTGACAGGCAGAGTTGTGGTGTTGTCCATGGGGTCTGAGAATGGAGGGAGTGGTGACTATTTTGGAGTGGGAGGAAAGATTAAGAGCTCTATTCTGCTCACATTGAATGTAACAATGACATGCACAAGGAAATCTCAGAAAGAGAGATTTTAGGGTATGTCTACACTGCCCATGTTACAGCGCGGCTGTGGCAATGCTGCTGCGGCAGCACTGTGACGTGGGCAGTTTAGACCCGCTTTATCGCATGGGGGAGTGCTCTCCCGGCAATAAAAAATAACCACCCTGAATGAGCGGTGGTAGCTTTATCACCAGGAGTGCGGCTTCCGGCGATAAAGCACTGTCTATACTGGCGCTTTTCAGTGCTAAAACTTGTGTTGCTCGGGGTGGTTTGTTTTTTTTCACACCCCTGAATGACAAAAGTTTTAGCACTGAAAGTGGCAGTGTAGAGACAGCCTTAGTCTGGGCAGAAGGAAACAGGTCCAGAGTAGAGAGAGAGAGATCTAAGAGACATATCAGCATAGAGTTGATAGCTGAAATGTTTGCAAATGAGACTGCCCAGAGATGAAGTGCAGATGGACAAGAAGGGGGGGGGGGCGAGAAAGGAGAAATGTGGAACCTCTTAGAAAGTTGGAGGGGGGATGAAAAGGATCCTCCGAAAGGAGAGATAAGAGGAGTGAGTAGGAGGATGAGCAAAGAGGGACAGGATCCTGAAAGCCAAGGGAAGACAAAATTTCACGAAGAGCCTGGTGAGCTACATCAAAGACAGACGACAACTTGAGGAGGAAGAGGGTGAAGCACCTATTCGTCTTTAAGTGGCTGTACACATGTATTCCATTCAGAGGTGTCGATGCCCAGTGTGCCAGAGCCAGAGAGTTTTCTGAAGCTGCGCTTTTGGGCCGTGCACATGCCCTGCACATGCCGTGCAAATGTGGCGCCTCCTGAAAGTTATATAAAGGCACTGCCACTTTCTTCCCCTTCAGTTCCTTCTCTCACCACCCCTGGCCTGAATCAGAGCTCCCCAGTAGTTTACCTTAGTCTTAAAAAAAAAAAAAAAATGTGTAGTCAGCATGTTCAGCTCTCTTTTTTTCCTTTGAATAACTACTTAGCAGTTAGTACCCAGTAGATAAGCTTCGTTTATTGTTTTAATTTGTTTTTTAGTCAGTTCATAATTAGTTTTTGGTGCGAGGCACTGTTGGTAAGCAGCACTCACTGCACTTTAAGTACTGCCCATCATATGAAGTGTTTATTCCAGTAGTAATACCCCCCCCCCCACCCACATGCTGCCTTTTGTGACTCGACAAGGGACACATTAAAGAGAGAGGTGCAGTATCTGCTGTTCTTTCAAGAAAAGAATGCAGCTTTCCATGGATCTGCACCTCAAGCAATACCTCCTGGAACAGGCTATGAGACCCAACTTGGCTCCAGGGCATTTGACTGAATGCCTTGCCTTCTGCACACACTATGCCAGAGAGACTGCAGTGGTGTCATGACAGACCCCTGACTTCACATACTTCTCCTCAGAGCAAAAAGGGGTTGGGATTCCTCTGCCAGGATTCCTCAAAGGAGGACCCATTAAACAGATGAAAGAAGCATTCTTCTTTTTCAAAGGACTCAGAACCTTACCAGCACTCCTTGAACACATGGCAGAGTTGGGCCATTGACCTGCATCTCCCAGTACTGCAGAGGGAAGCTATTGGTACCATGCTGTTGACTCCGGTACCATCTGTGGGACAGCCATTGAGTCCAGTACCAACAGACACTGTTTCAGCACCAACATTACAAGTACTTATGACCTCACAAGCTTATGAGGCTGCAAAGGATTTGCTTTGCGTCTTCATTCCAGACTCTCCTGTCGTGCAGGAAGTCCATTGCATTGGTGGCGTCTCCTGCTCTTCCCGTCCTGTTCCAATCTTTGGCTCTGATACAGAGACTGTTAGTTGTACCAGAGTCAGTACCTGCTAAGAAATACAATAAAGTTTTGATCCGGGCACCTATGCACACTGGTCGGAACTGGTATAATTTTCCGTCTCTGCACCTGTGGCCTCAGTACCATGATACTGGAATGGTAGCCAGAATGGCCACTGACCATAGCGTATCCTTTGGCACGGACTACAAAATCTTTCCTCGTATCGAATCTCAATGCAATATCCTCCATATCTTGGAGCACATTTGTGGTATGACTATCATGCCAGCATTGGTTCTGATACTGACCTCTTCACATTGGACTACAGATAAATCAGATCACCTAAGGCCTCGTCTGGATTGGCATACTCGACACCTACTGATTATTATTCAGGAGGCTCCTCATAGTCGGGTTCAGAGTATCCACCACTGACATCCCTACCTAGGCACAGTTGGTCTAGCAAGTCTTCTACACCACTCCCAGAAGGAGAGCATTGGTACAGGGAGCAGGACCATTCGTATAGCTGGTCCCCAATGTCTTGATCACTGGCCCACTCAAAAGGGAAGTTTCCAGACTATTTGGCTATGCACCTTCCAAAGCCATCTATGTCAGAGACCTGCACAGACGCTGGTCCCCCCGATCAACCAGAACTGATTCAGGATGAATCAGAGGAGCTGGTTCTGCCACAAGTGATCTTTCATCCTCATGACTCAGTGACCCTGGATGACTCCTTTCCAGTTCTGGAGGATTTAAAATCTTATTGGATCTGCTGAGGAGAATGGCTGTGGCTTTGGGTATGCAAGTTGAGCTTGTGCAAGAGAACACTGATAAGGTTTTGGACATTCTCCAGGTAGTGGCCCCTGGAAGAGTAGATCATCCTATTATTAAGGCTCTTTTAGAACCTGCAAAGACTTTATGTAACACACCAGCCTCCTTAGCTCTTGCGGCTAAGTGCATGGACAAATTATATCATGTCCCAATGCAAGACTTCAAGTGTTTTTATTCCCATCCTGCCCCAAACTCCCATGTGGTCACTGCTGCCAATGAGAGGTCACATGATAGAATCATAGAAATGTAGTGCCAGAAGGGACTATAAAAGCAGCAAGGAGTCCTGTGGCACCTTATAGACTAACAGACATATTGGAGCATGAGCTTTCGTGGATGAATACTTCGTCGGATGCATGTAGTGGAAAACATGGGACTTTGAGAGGTTATCAAGTGCAGCCCCCTATGCTGAGGTAGGACCAAGTAAACCTAGACCATCCCTTCCAGGTGTTTTGTTCAACCCTTTCTTCAAACCTCCAGTGATGGGGATTTCACAACCTCCCTTGGAAGCCTGATCCAGGGCTTAATTACCCTTATAGTTAAAAAGCTTTCCTAATATCTAATCTAAATGTCCCTTGCTGCAGTTTGTCCTACTTTCAGTGGGCATGGAGAACAATTGATCCCTGTCCTCTTTATAGCAGACCTTAACATATTTAAAGATTGTCATCAGGTCCTCCCTTAGTCTTCTTTTCTCAGGACTAAACATGGTTTTAACCTTCCCTCATAGGTCTGGTTTTCTAAAAGTTTTATAATTTTTGTTGCCCTCCTCTGAACTCTCTCCAGTTTGTCCCCATTTTTCCTAAAGTTTGGAGCCCAGAACTGGACACAGTATTCCAGCCGAGTTCTCATAGTGTCAGGTAGAGTGGGACAATTACCTCCTGTGTCTTACATACGATACTTCTGTTAATACACTTCAGAATATTAGCTTTTTTTGCAACTACAGCACATTGTTAACACATATTCAATTTGTGACCCACTATTATCCCCAGATCTTTTTCAGCATTTCTACCACCTACCCAGTTAGTCCCCATTTTGTAGATGAGCATTTGATTTTTCCTTCCTAAGTACTTTACACTTACCTTTATTTTTCATCTTGTTGATTTCATAGCAATTCTCCAGTTTGTCAAGGTCATTTTAAATTCCAGTCCTGCCTCTAACCTCCAGCTTGGTGTCTTCTGCAAATTTTATAAAAATACCCTCTGCTCCATTATCCAAGTCATTAATGAAAATATTGACTAGCAATGGATCAAGGACTGACCCCCTGAGGAATCCCACTAAAATGCACGCTCCTAGTTTGGCAGTGAACCATTGATAACTACTCTTTTAGTACAGTCTTTCAACCAGTTGTACATCCACTTTATAGTAATTTCATTTAGACCATATTTTCCTATTTTCCTTATGAGAATGCCATATAGGATTGCATCAAAAACCTTACTAAAAATCAAGAAATATAATGTCTGCTGCTACCTCCTATCCATTAGTAACCCTGTCAAAAAAGAAAATTAGGTTGGTTTGGCATGATTTGTTTTTGACAAATCCTTTGGCTATTACTTATGACCCTATTATCCTCTAGTTGCTTGCAAACTGATTAATTAATAATTTGGGGAGGGGAGATTCAAATCAACTCCCGAAGAAAGAGTCCAAGAGACTTGATTTGCTAGGGAGAAAAATCTGTTACACGTTCTTTCTCCTGGTGCATAGCTTACCAACAGGTGCTGTTAACTAAATGTTAATTTGTATTGCTGAATTTACTGACAAGCTGCTGGAAGATGCATGGGAAGAATTTAGGACTTTCCTGGTAGAAGAACGCTTGATGGCCACTCCAGCGTGCTCTTGATGTGGCAGATACTTCTTGGGTGATAGCCTCTGCAATAACAATGAGGAGAGCTTCCTGGTTACAAAACTGTGGTATAACCTCTGACAGCCAGCAAGTCTTAGATGATCTCCCTTTTGATGGTCAGTTTGTGTTTTCCTACTGATGAGACTTTGCATTCATTTAAAGGCTTCATTTGTTGGGAGCATATTTTTTAACCCCTCAAGAGGTTTCAGCATAGGGCACTACAACAACAGTGCTCCTAGCAATATTATAGACAATCTGGATATCCACGAAGGCAACATGACTTTTTGAGGAGGAAGCAGAAGTCACAGAAGGATTACTCCAACTCCAATTAAAACCAGCCAGCCTGTACCTGTCCTCACTCAGTGGTACGGAAGCAGCACATTTGGCGTCTCCCTCGAGGACAGTGATACAGTAACGGGTGATCATTCTGCTATTTCTTCCCCATTTTGGACAGATTGTCCCACTTCCTCAGTGTTTAGGAAGCCATAATGATGGCCAAATGTGTCCTGAGCACTATGAGAATGGGATATTCTATTCAATTCCTCTCCGTCCGCTTCTTCTACCACCTACCCCATTCCTTTTCAGGGACCCATCTTACAAGGCAGTGCTCTTTCAAGAAGTTCAGACTCTATTCCCACTAGGGAACATAGGAGAAGTCCCCTTCAACATCAGGGAAAAGGGTTTTATTCACAGTACTTTGATCACCGGGTCCAAATGGGGTCTGAGACTCATATTCCACCTTCAAAATCTCAACAAGTATATCAAATATATAAGATTTCATATACTTTTCCTAGCATCCATCCTTCCCTCTCTAAATTACAATTGTTATGCTGCCCTCAATCTCCAGGACAGCTACTTCCATGTGGCAGTATTGCCAAGTCACAAGAAGTTTCTGATATTCATAGTGGCAGGCCAACATTATCAATATACAGTACTTCCTTTGTCAGGCCCATGAGTATTTACCAAGTGCATGGCAGCAATAGTGGTGGCCTACCTGAGGATGTAAGGGATTCACATTTTCCCTTATCTAGATGATTGGTTAGTGGGAGGCAGATCTGAGCATCAGGTTCTCTGACATGTCCAGTTTATAGTTTCAATTCAGTCGTCTGGGATTCATGCTGAACAAGGGAAACTCCATATTATTCCCAATGCAGAAAACATTGTTTTTCATAAATTCATAGATTCTAAGGCTAGAAGGGACCATTGTGATCATCTAATATGACCTCCTGTATAACATAGGCCATAGAACTTCCCCAAAATAATTCCTAGAGCATATCTTGATTTAAAAATTGCCAGTGATGACAAGTCCACCAGGACCTGTAATCAATTGTTCCAATGGTTAATTACGATCCAATGACTGGAAGTAGAAGCTAGCCAAATTCAGTTTGGAACTAAGGCATAGATTAACAGTGAGAGTAATTCAGTTTGGAAATAAGACATAGATTTTTAACAGTTAAAAATCTATGCCTTATTTCCAAACTGAATTTGGCTAGCTTCTGCTTCCAGCCATTGGATCATATTATACCTTTTCTGCTAGACTAAAGAGCCTGTTATCGAATATTTGTTCCCCTGTAGGTACTTATAGACTGTGTGATCAAGTCATCCCTTAACCTTCGTTCTATTTAGCTTAATAACAGGAACTCCTTTAGTCTTTCACTATTAGGCATGTTTTCTAATCTTTTAATCATTTTCATGGCTCTTCTCTCAACCCTCCCCAATTTATCAACATATTTTTCAAATTGTGGACACTAAAACTGGACACAGTATTTACAGCAATGGTTGCACCAGAACTAAATTTAAAAAGTAAAATAACCTTTTTACTGCTATTTGAAGCTCCCCTGTTTATGCATCCAATGATTGCATTAGCTCTTTTGGCCATAACATCGCAATGTAAGCTCAGCTGATTATCCAACATGGTTTCCCCCCTCCAAATCTTTTCCCAAGGTAGAGTCTCTGTGAAGTATGCAAGTATTTTTTTTATACCAGACATACATAATTTTCCTCATAATTTTACTTGACCCCTTATTTACCACATATGATCTTGTTACCGACTGAACATTCTCACTTTTAACCTCCACTTGTGAGTTAAGGTTGAAAGGAAAATTTAAATCTGCTTGTGGTAGCTAAGAGAAAATAAAATCTAAATTACAAGGATTCTTCTAATAGTGCTTTTCTGTTATGCTAAAGAATGGCTCTCAAATCCTGTTATTTGTTTGGTTTATCTCTTACCTAATGAATTTCCTACATCAAAATCATCAGTATTGACTTCCTTATGCAGTAAAGGTCTACAAATTGTTGTATCCGATAAGATTTTTTTGTCTTTTGAAAATTGTTGGGTGTTATAAATAGTTTCCACTATATTCTCCATTGCAGTAGTTCTTTCCATCTCCTGGAAGCAGCATTACTTGTGGATTATTGGATGTGATGAATTCATCAGGCCTCTTATTAATACACTTCAGTAAGGCCAGCAAAATAAAGCTTGCTAAAATCTTGATCTCTGAAGTGCTGCCTGTTAACATGTGAAATATCAGGATTATAGCAATCTTTTGCTGTCACTCTGCACATCACACAAGAAGGTAAATAACTTGAACAGAAGGCACAGGAGAGAACAGAGTGGTTGAGTGGGAAGAAGGAGAAACAGTAATATCTAAGCTGGGAAAACAATATTGAGCATTTCATTACTGTTTTTGTTTTTTTTTAAGTACACCTCTACCTCGATATAACGCTGTCCTCGGGAGCCAAAAAATCTTAACGCGTTATAGGTGAAACCACGTTATATCGAACTTGCTTTGATCCACCGGAGTGCGCAGCCCTGCCCCCTCCCCCGGAGCACTGCTTTACCGCGCTATATCCGAATTCGTGTTATATTGGGTTGCATTATATCGGGGTAGAGGTTATTTTCATTCATGGTGGTGGTGAAGTTATCTTGTTATCTTACATCTTTGTGTATAATTACACAATATTTGAAATAGGACATTGTCTCTGAAAGAATGGGAAAATATTGGAAGTATGGTGGAGAGAACAAGGAACTAGCTACCTCTTATCTGTTCTAACACTTTTATAGCCAAAATCAGGCCACATTGAATTATTTTCCTGGCAAGTTTAATATTAATAGAATTATAATGGTAAATGTATGTCCATATTTTAGTCTCAATTAAATTATTGAGAGAAATGGAGAATTTTGAATACAAGTAGAGCCTAAACGACTGCAGCTCTTCAATGATTAACTTGTGCATGGACACTTTAGGTGCTTCTTTAGTATATTAAAGATACTTCAGCAACTTATACATCATATGGGACCTTTTGTCTTTGATATATAGAGCAGACTATGTATTAAAACAGCAAATGTTATGTGTTACTCATTATGTGCAGGGGTGCTGGAACAATTTGTATAGTGGGGATGCAGAGAGCCATTGAACCTAACTGTAAACCCCGTATATGATGGAAAGCACTTCAAGCCAGGGGGTGCTGCTGCACCCCCAGCAGCCCTAGTTCCAGCACCTATGCTTGTGCGCATTTTATAATGGAACCTGATCTCGTTTTTTTAAAAATGGTAAGAGCAAAAGGACTGGGCTTCGAGGGACACTGGGTCAGAATCTGTGTGTCCTTGGGTGAGTTACTTGACCTTCTTTTGCCTTGGTCACTCTAGCTGGAAAACAAGGCCTCATAAAACCAGAGGGAAGGATTCCATTGTAAATCCCAGTTAAATACATTTAGAAATTGTTATAATTTCAAATCTTGTATATAGTACTATGAAACATCCTCCACAGTGGTGCTTAATATAATGATTTGAACAACATTTTACATCTTGTCTTTCTAAAAGTTACCAAAAAGGAACTGAAAACAAGGAGATACTAGTACTTATAGGCTTGAATAAACTCCAGTTGATGTTTGAGTGATATGTCATTAAAAATAGAGAAGGGGACTCTTTGCCACGGTCTGTCTGTGGGTACTGTGAAAAAGATGCACTAACCTCAAATGACCCAATTGATAATCTTGATAATGACATCTTAATTTTTATCTGTTTAGATAATTCTTGATACTATTATGAAAAGCTGGAAGTATGAATGGTGGTCCCATTTATTCAAGGGATTTTTCAAGGTTCTTAATTGCTGTCAGACTTTGATTTAACAATTCTTACTTTAAGAAGAGAGGGTCATAGCATAATCCAGGCAGGAATATTTCCTTTTCCTCTTATCCTTTTAGCTTGTAAATGTCATTAAAAATTTAAAGTTCATAGCATGTGTTTATCAGGAAGTGACATACATTTGTACACCTATTTAGGGAAGATTATCAATTACTTTTGTTTCAGAAAACTTAATAAAAAAGATGAAGCTCACAAACTCTCCTATATTGCACTTTTCAGATAGCTGTGACACAGAAACTCTTAATCTGTGGGTTCTCCTTATTATTTCATATGACTGTCACAAAAACTTTACCTGTGGAATACAACATTGATGATAACTTCAGAGCTACAGTATCTTTGCCTATGAGGATTATCTACCTGTATGTGTCTTTAATGGCTGCCAGGCCCAAATACTATTTTGCATGGACTTTAGGTAAGCAACAAAAAATGTGTTTGTACTTTTCTTTACAGTTAAAAGTACTATATGTTGGGTATGAATTTAAAAGAGAGAGTGCCCTCTTGGGGTCTTAGAAAGAAGTAATTTTAGAACTGAAACTTTAGGCAAGGGACAATGAATGGGTTTATTTTATACTTGCCCATTAACATAAATTTAAGCATAGAAGTGTATTTTGCAAACTAGATTCCAGGGCCTGATGAATAGATACCTCAATAAAACATGTATTTGATTTATTTGAATGAGAAATGGTATTTTTATCCCTTTTAAAATTTTCTGAAAACTAGTTTAATTGCATAGTGCATTTTAATTTAAGACTTCTGTACTTTACTTTTCACACCCATTTATATCCATTCTAAACCTCTTCCTTGCAGTCAATTACCAAAAAAAAAAAATGCTATTTAGAATAGCCCAACTGCAAGAATAAACTGCATAACTCAATATGGATATATTGTAGTGTATAGTAATATGGTCAGCAGTAACTGCAACATAAAGTGCAGTTGTTTCCTATATTGATGGTAAACATTTCACCTTGTTCTTATTAAAAACTTTAATGACCTGCTAAAAGCAGAATACATATATATTGCCCTTGTTTGAGGCACTAAATGGATGTTGTATTTTAAACAATATTTTTCCTTTCTAAGTCATTTAGAGAAAATATATTCAATTTCCGGAAGTTTGTGCCATGGAAATATTTATTATATTTTTGATTATTTATATATTTTGTTTATTATATATTTGTTGCATAACTCTGCATGAAAATTGAGGGGAAACCAATGCAGTAAAGAGTTTAGTAGAATAGCATGACTCACTTTCAGCTGCTAGTTTAATTCCTGCTCAGGGAATGAAGTATTTTCAGCCTGTCTGGTTCAGAATAATTCTAGGTTTTGTTAAAGAATGACATACTTTGGAATATTGTGCCTAAAAACACCAGTCATCTGTCAAGGATGGAAGCCAGCTGAAAAGTGCCTAAACTTACACTGTTGGAGTATCTCCTCAGAGGGAGTTCTGTCTGTACTATGTTTGCTAGCAGAGTTGAACCAGCCTGGCTTTGATAAAATATGGAAGGACATAAACTTTATTGGACCAGTGCTTCATTTAGTTCTTGCCCTCTTTTGCTGCTACTTCATTGTAACTGCTCTAAGGGCCTGAGCAGAATGCATGATGACGCTGGTGTTTTGCTGAATGCAGTGCTTTGGGGTTTTTATCTATTTTTATTCCTTGCAAATGCTAAAACTCCTTTACAGATATGTTAAAATGAATACTGATGTGTATGCTATCAGCACTGTTTCCTCCTTTAGTTAGGAAGTTGTTATGGAATTGGTGTTACTTTCAGGTATTTCTAAAAAAGCGTGGCATGCTGATATTTCTTATGCATGGCCTCAAATAGAGCAGCAGGTTCTCTCCTTATTTACAAAATTTAATTTAATAAATGTTCATTGGTGGTGCTATAGAATATGAGAAATTATTAGGTTAGGTTACTTTTTTTTTAAATATCACAAATTTTGTCTTGTGGGCCAGTAGAGCTCAGAAGAATCTCTTAGATAAGCAGTGTCAGACTTCCTTGACGGCTGAATAACTGAGTGAAATGTATAGCTCAGGGATCGGCAACCTTTGGCATGCGGCTCGCCAAGGTAAGCACCCTGGCAGGCCGGGCCAGTTTGTTTACCTGCCGTGTCCGCAGGTTCAGCCGATCGCTGAAGTTCACCGCTGCAGTTCACCGCTCCAGGCCAATGGGGGCAGCACGAAGCGGCAACCAGCACGTCCCTCAGCCCGCGCCGCTTCCTGCAGCCCCCATTGGCTGGAGCGGTGAACTGTGGCCAGTGGGAGCCGCAATCAGCCGAACCTGCAGACGCGGCAGGTAAACAAACCGGCCTGGCCCGCCAGGGTGCTTACCCCCGGCGAGCCGCATGCCAAAGGTTGCCGATCCCTGGTATAGCCTGTCCCTGACAGAGGAAATGTGTTGTGCAAATGGTAGCAATAGATATAAAAGGGGAAAGTTTTAATATGTGGCCTCTGAGAAAAAGAGAAAAAAATCTATGCCACTGACTTGCCTGACATCATAGGTATGAATTAGAGAGCAAAGGAAGTTAAGTTGCCTTAGAGCAGCTGTTAAGAAAAGAGGAATAAAAAGGTTAAGGATTTCAGGCATATTCCACTATCATGTAAAGTACACTTACTTTAGCACAGTAGTATACTTCCAGTGTTCTGTCTTCTAAATTTGTATTTCCTATTGTAATTTAAATATATTGTTTTTATTTGCATAATATTTGTTTTATTCTAGACTCATACTGAACTACCACAGGTTAGAGGCAATTTTTCAAAGAAGAAAGGAAGGTTATTATCATAGAATATCAGGGTTGGAAGGGACTTCAGGAGGTCATCTAGTCCAACCTCCTGCTCAAAGCAGGACCA
The DNA here is from genome assembly GCF_027887155.1 of Malaclemys terrapin pileata. Taxonomy (NCBI): domain Eukaryota; kingdom Metazoa; phylum Chordata; order Testudines; family Emydidae; genus Malaclemys; species Malaclemys terrapin. Next base: position 176,764,948 of record NC_071507.1, on the reverse strand, counting down.
GTCCCCAACTAAATCATCCCAGCCAGGGCTTTGTCAAGCCTGACCTTAAAAACCTCTAAGGAAGGAGATTCCACCACCTCCTAGGTAACCCATTCCAGTGCTTAACCACCCTCCCAGTGAAAAAGCTTTTCCTAATATCCAACCTAAACCTCCCCCACTGCAACTTGAGACCATTACTCCTTGTTCTGTCATCTGCTATCACTGAGAACAGTCTAGATTCATCCTCTTTGGAATCCCCTTTCAGGTAGTTGAAAGCAGCTATCAAATCCCCCCCTCATTCTTCTCTTCTGCAGACTAAATAATCCCAGTTACCTCAGCCTCTCCTCATAAATCATGTACTCCAGCCCCCTAATCATTTTTGTTGCCCTCTGCTGGACTCTTTCCAATTTTTCCACATCCTCCTTGTAGTGTGGGGCCCAAAACTGGACACAGTACTCCAAATGCGGCCTCACCAATGCCGAATAGAGGGGAATTATCACGTCCCTTGATCTGCTGGCAATCTTCCTACTTATACAGCCCACAATGCAGTTAGCCTTCTTGGCAACAAGGGCACACTGTTGACTCATATCCAGCTTCTCGTCCACTGTAACCCCTAGGTCTTTTACTGCAGGTCCTTATTCTGCTGTAACTAGTCTTATTTTCCTTTACCTTGTCCTGTCAATCGGGTCAATGGTTCTTGTTCTTCATCTCTAAGCATTCTTGTCAAATGTGCCATCCAAGATGGCGCCAACCTCCTTCATGTCTTCCTTCAGCATCTAGGTCTTCGTCTCGTGACTGTTAGTTCTTGTACTCTCTGTCCAATGTATCTCACATCTTGCCATGTTATGTGATCCGGCCATCTCAATCTGTACTCTCTCAGCTTTTCCATAATGGAGGCTGCCTGCAGCATAGCTCATGCCATTTAATTGCATAGCTTAGCAGCTGTTGTCTTACCCAGTGTTCACCTGAGCATTCTTGTTTTGGCAGTATGAAGTAGTGTTCTTCTCTCTTCCTCATTGACCAGTGTTCCGACCCATATGTCATGGCTGGCCTAATCATGATCTTCTACACTTTGCTCTTTAGTGTACTTGGCACATATAATCCCCATCAACTCCCTACATTTACACCATCTGTTCTTCATGCAGCTCCTAACATCTGCATCCACATTCTCACCATGGCTAAACACTGAACTGAGGTTCAGAGTTTAACTCCATACCATCTAATTTTATTGATTTTTTTCATTGTCCCTCTCAATTAAACTTTACATGTATTCTGTCTTTTGTAAGCCATTTTCTTCTATTGTAGCCCTCCATTGTTCTAGGTCCCTTTCCAGTTTGTATTAATTTTCATGGCACAACATGTCAGCAAAAACTGTGCTCCAGGGAGCCTTTCTCCTAATCTCCTGCGTCAGTGTGTCTATTATAATCGGAACTAGGAATGGGCTTACGGCCAGGGGCAGCTCCAGGCACCAGCGCAGCAAGCCCTGCTGGTCGCTGTGAGGGTGACAGTCAAGCGGCCTTCAGCAGCGTGCCTGTGGGAGGTCTGCCGGTCCCGTGGTTTTGGCGGCAATTCGGCGACGGGCATGCCGAAGCCGTGGGACTGGCAGATCACTCACAGAAACGCCACTGAATCTGTGTGACCGTGGACTGCCCGCAGGCATGCCACCGAAGGCCACCTGACTGCCGTGCTTGGGGTGGCAAAAAACATAGAGCCGCCCCTGCTTACAGCTGATCCTTTTATGTAGACCAATCTCCACAGTGAATGATTCATTGTAGCCACTGCTGCTTCTCACTATTGTTCTGCTACTCTCATACATGTCCATGATAGTTTTAACATTTGTCTCTTGCAGATTGCATGACCACAGGCATTACCATAACAGTTCTCTAGGAACTGTGTCATAAGCCTTCTCTGAATCCACAAACACTAAGTGCAATCCCTTGCATTTCTCTCTGTACTTCCGTAATATTTGGGCTGAAAACACTGTATTCTATGTTGACCTTCCTTGCATAAACCTGAATTGGTGTTGCTTGTTTGATGTTCCAGCTCCTCCCAAAGTCTTTTCTCGATTATTCTTACCAGCCATTTCAAAGTGTGAGTCATTAATTTGATGGGTTGGTAAGTACTACTTTCTTGCACATCTCCTTTACACTTAAAGATAGGAACCAATGTGCTCTTCCTCCACTCATTGGCCTTTTTCCAGTGCAGAAAATTAAGTTGAAAAAGATCATCATTGTCCCCATTCCCTCATGGTCTAATGCTTTAAATGGCTCAATTGGTATGTTGGCCGGTCCCACTGCCTTACCAGTTTTGTAACCTTGAACCCTGTCTGAGTCTCCACCATGATGAGAAGTCTTGTGAGACTGTTTCTTGCACATACTTCCTTAAGTGGTTTCTTCATTGTCTTCACTGAGTAGCTTCTCATAAAACAGCTGCCACCTCCTAGTGATATTACCATCTTCCACCAGTACTCTTCCGTTTTCATCTTTGACACACTTTACAGTTCCCAAGTTCTCTGTGCTTCTATGCCTATTCTTGGCTAATTTATATATTCCTTTTCCCTCTTCCTTCATCAGTAGGACTGCTTACAAGTCTTTAAATATCTGACCCTTAGTTTCTGCAACTGCTCTTTGTGTTGTTATCTTTACAAGTTTGCATTCCTCATAACTTTCCACCATTTTTATTTTCTGCCATTGCTTAAACCTTTCCTTCTTCACTGCCTCTGGCACATCATTGGATCATCACGATGTCTTGTTGCCATGACATTTCCCTCCTTTCATTTGGCTACACATTCGCGCATTTTCTATAATATATTTTGATATTTCCTCCCAAACTTCACTGGTATCAGAAAGGAACTGTGGGCTGTTCTGATATCAGGACTTGTACTATTAGAAGAAATTTTGAGTACACATTAGAAATCATGTCTTTCTCAGTAGTTGATTTTTTTTTCCCATTGATTTTTAACAGGAACATATTTAGAGCATCAGACTTTGGTATGCTATCTGAAACATCATGCAGTGAGACAGTTTTATTTTTGTGTTTACATATTCAGCTCATGTAACCCTCATAAGTGAAGGAAGGCATCTGAATATTGGGACACTTTCTCAAACCACTGCAACCAATGAATACGCCCGTGCTTTGTAATCTTAAATTGAGTTCAGTTTATATTCAAAACAGAACTGATCAAATTCCAATTTTTCTCTTCTCTTTGGGTGGTAGTTAATACTATGCATCGCAGTGAGCTTGAATGGGTTCCTCTGTCAGTTTGATCAAATAGGCATATTGGAAGGCAAAGATACCCTCTCCCAAGTAGAAAGAAAGGACCAAATAGAAATGAATGCACTGTGACAGGAGAAGTTGCCTACATTGTGAAACCGATGGTGTATTATATGTCTGTTTGTTTGCTTTTCTTTTTTTATAAAAATTATTTTAAGATTGAAAATGACTTGGTTTGCAAACATATATCCTTATTTGTCTTATTCTTTTCTCTTGATAGTTAAGTGCCTAATCCAGTGACTCTAGGTGCTTCTAAACATTTAAATATACAGCCAAAAAATACATTAATACAACAAATCACGTGTACAAAGTACTTGTCATATGATGCACAATATTTGTAATGTAGGCAATTTATAACTACTTACGACAATTGTTTTCTCTTGTTTCATTGCAGCAGATGCAATTAATAATGCAGCAGGGTTTGGTTTTAGAGGATATGACAAAAATGGAGCATCACGCTGGGATTTAATATCAAATCTGAGAATCCAGCATATAGAGGTTTGTTCATGGCTCTTTCAAATAAAATTGTGCTCATATAGAAAAGTTTAAAGACATTAAATTATCTTACACTTTTTCTATTCTCAAGATTGCAAAGGTGTCACAAATCAGAGGTGACAATCAGTCTCTGGGGGGAAGGAGTGACAAATCACATACATTTTGGATATCTTCTGCAAGCCAACTAGCTTGTGGGATTTTTTGTGATTATGAATATTCTAAGTGTAGAGTTACAAATTAAGGAATAAAAGCAGGCTCATAATAGTGGTTGAGTAAATTCCTGCTGTCCTTATTCAGCTCATTCCCAAAGAATACTTGGTTGTGTATCACACTATTCTGAAATACAGCATGACTCTTTAATATGGCGTCTTTACATTTTGCAGAAATAATTAGTGTTTTGGTTTTATAGTTTTCAACAAGTTTCAAGATGTTTCTTGATAACTGGAATATTCAAACAGCTCTTTGGCTTAAAAGGTACTGTATTTAAAAGAAAACTTTTCTACTTTGAAGTTTCTTTATTACTTATCTTTAAAAATAATTTATGAATACTTGTTATTAGAGATCCTAAACCAACGCAGCTGCATAATCGATGCTACGCTTTAATTATAGTGTTATCTGCCTCTGGCTGCTGGCCTGTGGAGGATCCTGTGAGCTTTTTTAGCTACCCAGTCACAGAATCTTCCCTGTATTATGAATGCGAACTGTCTGCACCCTCTCCCTTTCTAGAAACTACACTGCAAGCTCTAAACCATATGGGAATGCAGTTGGGAGAGTATGCTGTGTACACATTGTTTTCTTCGGTACCCTTATGTAATTGGCAGATTTATTGTTCCCTGGCTTTGCCAGAAATAAAAGATGGTTCCCAATGGGCTAATGCTTCCCTGCTGTTCCCCCTTGGAATGGTTGTGAGGATGGATTAATAGAGCCAAATGAAACATCCCACTTCAGCTAGGTGAATAGAAGGCAGAAAATGCCCATCCTTCTTGGCAATTATATTGAGGCAGGTCCATTTTCCCCTCAGGAGATGAACTTTATTAATAGCTGGCAGTCTGGGTAGACCACCATCTTGGAGTCTTACATATGCCTTTACTAAACACTTTGGACTTCAGAAGCTTAATAGCCACATGTCCAGGAAATAGGATGTTGGTAATCAGGGGAAGCTAATTTATATAAGATTCCTGTTCTCTGAACTAACTTCTAGTTGTGAAGATGTCTTTCCTAAGTTTTGGCACTATGCAAAAGATGACTAGCATCTCTGAATAGACAACCTATGTAAAGACAGTAACTGCAGTCTTCTGCAACCTATGGTTGATTCATATGTATTCCGCTGGATTGGCTTCTTGAATTAGCAGTGCATTTCCAATGGTATGGTGGAGATGTGGAATAAAGCCTGTAGAGTAGATTGATACTCATTCTCAGAGCAAGTATTACAGTCCTGCTGTGATACCAGATCTAATGCAGTGATTAGGGAATGCATACATGCTACTAGGAGCTCTATGGCTTTGTAGTTGCCCTGTCTAATCAAACTCCTCCCTCCAAGTCCAACCCAGCTTATAACAGGGAAAGTGCTCCCAGCAAATGTAAACCCGCTCTTCAAATAGTGGAACACATCATCAACTACCTCCTCCAGAGAGTAAGGTGTATCCCTCAAACTTGCTCTCCTTACAAGAGGGGTGTGTGGAGGGGTGTACACCCTCCTCCCCAAACATTTGTTCCATCCCTGAAAAGCAGAAATGGTTTTAATAATTTAAATTTTATTGCAGGGAAGATCGAACTATGTCTGCTAATGTAAACACCTATTTGCAAGCCAAACTCATGATGTCATAGAATTTATTGCCAGAGAAGTCAGCATGAAGGTGCAGTCGCACATATAGCTGAGGGTCTAGAGACGTACTCCCTACTAGGGCTGGTTGGGAATTTTTCAACAAAATCTTTTTTAATCAGAAAATTCCAATTTGTCAAAAACAAAACTGTTTGCTGCAAAGAGTTAGTTTTAATAAGTTTCCCATTTTGAAAAAAAAAATTAAATTGTTGAGATGTCCCATTTCTGTGATTTCCTATTTCTGAAAAAGCTCCAGTTTGGGGATCATAATGACTTCATTTCAAAATTAAGTTAATTTATAGTAAAGAAAAAAGGCTTAAAAAAACTAAAGGTCAATATTGAAATTAAATGTTTTGAAATTATTGCAATGAAACATTTCAATTGACCCAGTCTGAACTTGTTCAGATTTTGGTTCATGAACATTTTCATCCAAGTTTGGGATGGGAACTTTTTTTTGGAAATCTCAAAAAATCTCATTGGATAGGTAACGCATTTCCCATCCAGCTATAGTAGCTAACCAGTAGAGTTCTGCCTTTCAGGAGTGGTGTCACGCCATTGTGAAGGAGCATACATAGTAGCACTGAGATCTGGTATCAAAGCTGAGAGTAAAGTTACAGCATTTCTGTAAATCATAATATGTTAATGTTTAAGTCCAAGATTCAATAGAATTATGTAATCAAATAGCAACTGCTATTTAATCTATGGCTTGCTAGGTTTTAAATGGTTATTGGCTCTATTGTTGATCATCTTCTCTCCCTTATACCCTTTGCCTTTAATACATTTACTTTACTTGTTAGAGTATGCTACGAGCGAGCTTCCTTCAGTCCTACGATCCAGACCTTCATCCTTTCGGCCATTTGGCATGGTGTGTACCCTGGATATTATTTAACATTTTTAACAGGAGTACTAATGACATTAGCAGCACGAGCCGTAAGTACCAACCATGTATTTTAATAAGTAGTTTTGTAAAAGCAAAGTGACTATGCTACAGTGCTCAAAGATGTGTGCATCACAAGGGAAACTCAGACACAATCTTGGGCCCAAAAAGTATAATATATATTTTAGATGTAACAGCAGTGGTGAATAGAAGGGAGGGATGGGAGGAAAGACGAAAGAGGAGGACTACATTGCTGTTAGTGCATTTGTAGCAAATCTTTCACGTGAAGTTCTCAAGCTTCACTGACTATCTCGTACAATATTACTGTGATGTGAACAGATATAGTTAAAAGTGATATTAAAAAGTCACTTACTTGCCAGTGAGGTGGAGGAATCTTTCATTAGGGTTTGGAGGCCTAAGCTAACAATTTCTGTAGAATTTAATAATCATTTTAAAATAAACTTGTATTTGGTACTTTTGTAAATATATTAAAGTAAAGCAGTGTTCTCCTCAGCCAGCAGACAAAAGTCTCTAGTACATTTGCTGCTCAGAGTTCTGCCAAGCAACAGCAGAGTGATGTTAATAAGATTCTGATCAATTTTATTGCTGCTATTCAGAACCCTGTGGATCCAGAAAAATGAACCCAGAAACTAAAGTAGTAAACCTGTCAAGAAATTTGTCAGTGTCACAGTGCTGCTTGGGAAAGGAGGTACTAGAGTTAATCAAGGAGGAAGAGGACCCCAAAAATGGAGGCTGAGCAGGGAGGGATACGGTAACAGAGACCTCTTTGCTATCAGATCAGGCAGGAGGCTGTGAAGGGGAGAGAGAGAGATGGAGCACAAGACTCTTTGCACCTTCCAACTGCTAGTGGGAGCTGGAGCTTGAATTTATCAGACTTCTCCTACTATTAATAAAACATATAATACTTTCCTCCAAAGATCTCAAAGCATTTTACAAACATGGGTTAGCATTATTGTCCCATTTTAAAGCTGTGGCCCGTTTCCTAACAACAGTCCGGAGCCTCTGGAGGAGCAGTATATAGACATAAATTCCCTTCCCCTTTACTGCCACTAGAGGGGTGAATCTTCACACTTTTCAACCAGGCTGATACAAAAACTAGAGCCGCAGGCAAGGCCGGTGAACAGTTCCCTGGCACGAATCGCAACACTACACTCTCCAGTGGCGCACCTCTCACTGTCCTATTTCATCTCTCTCACAGGTATGGTTAGCTCACACATTTACAGAGCTTGGGTTTGTGTGCAAGTGTACTGACTGACTATCAAAAACAGGTTGAGGTGTTTTATTATGTCAGTTATTTACTGTCCCTTGTTAGGTCTGTGAAGATCAGATTCTCTGTGATCACCACCTTCCTCTCAATTCCTTATTAATGACATTTACTGATTAAAATCTAATCCTTTCAAGCGTAAATGACCTAGATTTCTATATAGCTAATTCTGTAGAAGTTGGATGATAAATCTTAACTGGATTGATTTTTTTAAACTGCATATACAATTGTATCTAATTTACACTTCAGTTTACTACAGATTGGCACAAATGACCATGTAGATGCATAACTGACCATTTGCTTGAACAACTAAAGCAGAAGGTTGGCCCAGTGGATAGGATGCTAATTTAGGATTTGGGGAGACCTGGGTTTAATTCCCTGCTCTACCACAAACTTCCTGTGTGACCTTGATCAAGTCACTTAGCCTCTGTGTGCCTCCGTTCCCTTCTGTAAAATGGGGATAGTAGCACTTCCTACCTCACAGTGGGGTTGTAAGGATAAAAATTTAAGATTGTGAGGCACTCAGGTACTATGTTGATGGGAGCCATATAAATACCTTAGATAGTTACTTGAATTTTTTACATGCAGTTGTAGTTGTGCATACAAATTAAAGGCACAATGGTTTATGTATAATATATATGTAATTTTTTTTCAAAAAGCCCTTATTTTTTATTGCATCATTAAAACATGGCATCTTTGGAGGGTGGGAGAGGAAGTGGACCATATCTTCCTATTCTACACAGGCTCCACACTCCAGGACAATTCAGTGATGGGTGTGATGCTGGGAGGAAACATGCTGAGGCATTTCATTGAACAGGATATGACAATCATGATAATCATATGTAGTAACTGTATAGCACTTTTTCATCTTCAACAATCTTCATAATCTTGTGAGATAGGAAAACCTTAATCTCATTTCAGTATTGACTGAAATTTAGGTGCATGACTTTTCTAAAATCATGGAAGAAATTGGTATATAATCCCAAGATTATATGTGGAAATATTGGAAAGAGTCCAGCGAAGGGCAACAAACATGATTAGGGGTCTGGAGCACATGACTTATGAGGAGAGGCTGAGGGAACTGGGATTATTTAGTCTCCAGAAGAGAAGAATGAGGGGGGATTTGATAGCTGCTTTCAACTACCTGAAGGGGGGTTTCAAAGAGGATGGAGCTCAGCTGTTCTCAGTGGTGGCAGAGGACAGAACAAGGAGCAATGGTCTCAAGTTGCAGTGGGGGAGGTCCAGGTTGGATATTAGGAAACACTATTTCACTAGGAGGGTGGTGAAGCATTGGAATGCATTACCTAGGGAGGTGGTAGAATCTCCTTCCTTGGAGGTTTTTAAGGCCCGGCTTGACAAAGCCCTGGCTGGGATGATTTAGTTGGGAATTGGTCCTGCTTTGAGCAGGGGTTTGGACTAGATGACCTCCTGAGGTCCCTTCCAACCCTGATATTCTATGATTCTATGATTCTAAGATTTAGGTTTAGGAGTTCTTTTGAGTCATGTGCACAGGGCACTGTGTCTGTGGCCAGATTGTCCACCATGATGTGACACCATTGCACTGCTCAGGTGGCACAAAGGGGCAGGATTCTGGTGATAAGTAATATCCCTTGTGAAGGGAAACTCTTTTGGTGGAAACTCACTTGGAGGCAGTCTCCTGTCTCAGCCTCCAACCGAGGGTAAGAGGTGTGACAGGGAAGTGGGGTAGGATGGAATGAAATTACACCGATCTTCCAGTCTTGTGAGGTCCTTAAGAGATGTTACTGTAACTGACCCTGCAGCTGGGCCAACTCGGCTGTAATGAGCTCTCTCGTGCTCTCCACATAGGCGCCAACTCCGTGGGTGGTCCAAGGCTAGAGCACCCACAGAAAAAAAATTTAGCAGGTGCTTACCACCTATCAGCAGCTAGCTTCCCTCCCCTCCCCCCACCCCCAGCACCTCCCACCTGCCGAGTTCTTATCACAGCCCTGGTATGGGGCCGTAGCTCTTAGGTTTCTTCCCAGAGGCACTGCCTTCTTCAGACACCTAGCCAGGGCCTATCTTGGTACCCTCTGTGAAGCTGTATTGAATTTGTGGGATACTTTAGGATATTATGAATACCAATATTGTAAAATTACAATGAGTTATGCCAGGTATACCATGTAAGGTATCTGCAAAAATGTTTTATCATACCTGGCAAATTATCCTTGTTTGGTTTTGTATCATATTTATATTGTAAGTTACACGTATGGTATGTCTGTAGTTCCAAACTTGTGCTGTGCATCTGGGTGACACCCCCAGACAGATTGGCATTAGCACTGCCTAGCCTTCTTGATGGCCCATCAAGGGACATCAGCTATACAATTGACCCATTGAGAGAAAGCAAGGGATACTCTTTATGACTCAGCAGGGGCATGCCTATGGACAGAACTCTAAGCTACCCAGCACATGGCCTCCAGGCCATGTGTTGGGCAGCTTGTATTTGGAACAAAGGAAATACAAGCTGCATGGCCAAAGACTATAAAAGGCAGCTGCATCTTCTCCATTTTGTCTTCAGGCCTGCTTCTTACCTCTGGAGTAAGCTTTCTACAAACAAAGCTCTGATCTAGGGTGACCAGACAGCAAATGTGAAAAATCGGGACAGGGGGTGGGGGGTAATCGGAGCCTATATAAGAAAAAGACTCAAAAATCGGGACTGTCCTTATAAAATCAGGACATCTGGTCACCCTACTCTGAAAAAAGAACCGAATGACCCATCCAAGCTGTGGATGTGTTCCAGAGGGACTTTCAAGCCAGCAAACTCACCAATACTGCTAGAAACCTGAAATGTGGACTTTGAAGTCTTTGTATGTATGTGACTACTTTACCATCTCTCTTCTTGTTCTTTCTTTGTAACAAACCTTTAGTTTTAGACACTAAAGGATTGGCTGACACCGTGGTATTTTGGGTAAGATCCAAACCTGTACTGACCTGGTAAAGTGGCTGACCCTTTGGGGTCAGAACAACATTTTGTATATGTGAGCAGAGTTTTTTAAATAACTTCTCACTGTACGGCACCTAGGTGCTGATTGGGAGCCACAGAACTGGAATGCAATAAGGGGGCTGTGTGATTTCTTTTTTTGCTTCTTGATAACCAGCGTGGGGGAATCAGAAGCACAGTTTGTGACTTTAAATTCTGTGTTACCCACCAGCGTTGGGAGTATCTGCTCTCCCTTTTGCAGCCTGCCCAGACCTTGGCATTTCCAGTGAGGGCTGCCCTAGGCACACTGGGTCACATCTTAACTGGTGTTCTGTTCAGCAGTCCTCCCTGGGCCCAGTCTGCTACCAGACCAGCAGGGCCCATCTTGGTACCCTCGTCTGGTCTAGCCAGGTTTTATGCTCAGTCCCCTGGGCTCAGCCTGCCCTCACTAACCTTTTGACAGCTCTGCTGCTATTCTATCCAGCCTGCCAGGCACCTGGTCTTTGGCAGCCTCTGCTGGACTCAGTTGTGTCTGGTGAGCTATCTACATCCTACTGTTCGTCTAATCAGCCAGGCACTCGGTCCTCCCTTGTCAAGCTCCACACAGTCACTGAAGGCTCTGCTCTGTTGTTTGCCTTTTATCTGGCCTTTCTGACCCTTATTGGTTGCTCCAGCAGCCCCTCTGATTGGCCACTCTTCTGCAGCCACTCTAGATTGCCTGGAGGATTTTTTGCTGCTCTATTCTGGGGCAGGGTGATACAGGACCATGAGGTCTCCAGCTGGGGGCCTCCAGACCTAGTCCACCCCGCCACTCTCACAAACATGATTTCTCTGAAATTTGTTACACATGCACAACACTAAGTATGATTACTCTATAATTTTCACATGCACAATTCCACTTACGCTTATCCTGTTAAACATGATCAGAACAGACACTTAATATTCCCAGCAGGTTTCTCTCAAGCCTAAATGTACCTTTGCTCCCAAAACCCCGTAACCCTTATGCACCCGTGTGAACTCTGTCAGTTGGCACCAAATAGGGTTGCCAGGTATCTGGTTTTCGACGGGAACACCCGGTTGAAAAGGGACACTGGTGGCGCCGGTGAGCACAACTGACCGGGCCATTAAAAGTCCGGTCGGCAGCACAGTGGGGCTAAGTCAGGCTCCCTGCCTGCCATGACTCCACATGGCTCTTGGAAGCAGTAGCATGGCCCCCTTCCGGCTCCTACGCATAGGGGCAGCCAAGAGACCCCAAGCACCAGCTCTGCAGCTCCCATTGGCCGGGAACTATGGCCAATGGGAGCTGCGGAGGCAGCACCTGCAGACGGGGCAGCGCACAGAACCACCTGGCCATGCCTCTGCCTAGGAGTCAGAGCGGGGACATGCCGCTGCTTCCGGGAGCTGCCTGAGGTAAGCGGCAGCGAGAATCTGCACCCGTGACTCCCTCCCGCCCCCCAACCCCGTGTCCCAGCCCTGATCCCCCTCCCACCCTCCAAACCCCTTGATCCCAGCCTGGAGCACGCTCCTACACCCCAAAGCCCTCATCCCTGGCTCCACACCCGAGCCCGCACCCCCAGCCAGAACCTTCATAACCCCTGTACTCCAACCTCCTGCCCCAACCCAGAGCCCCCTCCTGCATCCTGAACCCCTTATTTCTGGCCCCACCCCAGAACCCGCACCCCCAGCCCGGAGCCCCCTTCCATACTCTGAACCCCTCAGCTCCACTCCAGAGCCCCCTCCTGCACCCTGAACTCCTCATTTCTGGCCCCACCCTAGAGCCCACACCCCCAGCCAGAGCTCTCACCCCCTCTCATACCTCAACCCCCTGCCCCAGCCCAATGAAAATGAGCAAGTGAGTGAGGGTTGGGAGAGCAAGTGAGGGGGGGTAGAGGGGTAGATGGAGTAAGCAGGGTGCGGGGCCTTGGAGAAGGGGCGGGGCAGGGGTGTTCAGTTTTGTCCGAGTAGAAAGTTGGCAACCCTAGCACAAAGAGGTCCCTGGGTTACACAAGGTTCTCTAAGAAACATACAGGAGCTGTGTGTGAATGTGTTATGTACGTATTTTGTTACATTAACTACTACATTATTGAGACTTCTGAATACACAGTTAAAATTTCTTACATTTAGATAAAACAGGATGCTTTAATGCTTTGGACTGTAATCCTGTGAGTGAGTGTATGGGAATGGCTTACCTTAAGGAGACTTTTGTTGAAGTATTCTATTTTCATATTATTCACAAATGTACATTTACAGAAAATTAGACGTCACTTACTGTAAAACAAGGCTGTTTCAATCAGACAAGAAGTCTCAAATTAGATTGGATATATTGAAAATACTAAATTCTAATACTAAATTCTTAGGCCAGATAATGCATGGTAAGCTGAAGGCCAGGGTGTGCAAGCTATCTGTACCCGAAGCCAATGGATGCTGGGTATGGTTCGGACGCATATCTACCAGCTGCAGTGTTCTTGGATGAATCCTTTGACTTATGTATAGAGTGGCATTGAAATCTTCTTTCCAATAGGTTCCTTGTCTCAGCATAAAGTGTGTGAAACCCTTTCCCCACCAGATGTCCTCAAAGACAAAGTGAGAAGAGGAAAAAGACTGGAGATAAGATGAAGTCTTTAGTGCCAGTAGGCTTTCATGGCAATGGAACAAATAAAATACAATAAAACTAGCTCTCAATAACAATGTTTTAGTTACTAATACTGTTTACTGTTATCTGCTTTTTTTAGATGAGAAACAACATTAGACACTACTTTGTTGACTCTCCTCCTGTTAAATTATGTTACGATGTCATCACATGGATAGCAACTCAAGTAGCAATAAGTTACACAGTTGTGCCATTTGTTCTGCTCTCTGTAAAACCCTCTTTCATGTTTTACAGGTAAGTACACTTTATGGGTTTTTTAAAAATCACTGAACTCAGAGGCAAGTTGAATTATTCTTGTGGCGGGAGTTCTCCTTTGAGTGGTGAATAAAAATTTTAGTATTTGGATCACTATCTTGCCAGCTAAGTGAGTAGTCATCCAGTTTGAAAAAACAAAATAAATAACAATTTTCATAGTTCTTTAAGTACACAGAGCACAAGTGCACTATTGAATTTCCTGGAATGGGGCCATTCAGTGCGCACATCTGAGATGAGAAAATGGGTCAAGGGGCACAGAGCAACAGGAATAAGTGACCACTGCCTAACGTAACTTTCATGAATAACCAGCCATAAAAGGGTAAATAGGTATATATTTCTCAAAAGAGAGAGTGCTTCACAGAAGGCTCTTAAATGTAGCAGGACAACCCTTCTCTCTTTTTTTTTTTTTGCATTATTTGTTTGCAGTTTTAAAGTGACACAGATGTTTAACATACTATATAGTGTGTGTACATACACATATATAGTGACAGTATGTGTAACTATTCAGTACAGTCTGGCAGTAAGATACTTAGATAATTTTTTCACATCTTAGCTCATAGAGCCGAGAAGCTCATTTGGATAGATCTCTAATTCCAGTGCTGGATTTTCTATAGTTAAAGCTAGTAAACATGGTTTGATATGAACAGGTTAGGCCCGACCCTGTCCTTGGTGCAGCACACAAACCTGAGTTAGTGTCCAAACTCACCCCAATGCTTGGGTGTGGCTTTATTTGCAACCCCAAAATAACTCAATATAAACTTCAGTCTAAGCATCTTCTATGCAGTTGGCTGCCCTGGGGATGCTCCAAACACTACTTGTAGTTTCCTCTCCCAAGAAAGCCTTTTGAACCTTCCACCAATGGGTGAGTTATCAGGCCACACTTACAGTGGAACCTCAGAGTTATGAACAACTCAGGAATGGAGGTTGTTTGTAACTCTGAAATGTTTGTAACACTGAACAAAACGATATGGTTGTTCTTTTAAAAGTTTACAACTGAACATTGACTTAATACAGCTTTGAACCTTTACTATGCGGAAGAAAAATGCAGTTCTTAACAGTTCAGAATTGTCTACTTTACATTCTAGCAGTAAATATACTGGGAGAGGTTTCACTTCTTGTTGATTCCCACTCTACTCTCCAGTACAATAAAAGATATTTGAAAGAATGCCAGTGGAAATGATGATGCCTTACTGCAGATCATATATACAGCAAACTGCCTATGTAAGGGCAGTCAGGTATTTAAAGTAGCTATAATAGTGGCCAAAGTTCTGATTAATGATTTTTTTTTCTTCTTCTTTGTTTAGCTCCTGGTATTTCTGTCTTCACATTGCCTGCATCTTAGTGTTGTTGATATTGCCATTGAAAAGAACTCAAAAAGGAAGTATAGAGCAGGCAAGCATCAAGCCCTCATGGCCCAAAAAATTAGAAGAAGAAAATGTTTTGGGACAGAACAGTTATTCCACAACAAATAATAGTTTCAATCAGAAACAAGAAATAACCTGCAGATATCCAGCACTAAAACAATGATTGGGAAATACTATGATGAATATATTTTGTATGTTTTCAAAACCCATTTTTAGCACCTTTTAAAGGGGTTTGTATTTGTTTGCAAAGGTGTTTAGTAAGAAAAGAATGCTGTTACCTAGGGAATATCACATACAATAGCAAGACTGGAAACAAAGCAAATTAACCCCTCCTATGCCATGTCCCTGTGGGTCATGCCTTATATGAAAATATTACCATTATTTCAATGGGCACTCAGGACTTACAACGTATGTCCATAGGGTCAGATGTGTGCCCCTTTGCTGAATGTACGTTGTGTATCCCAAGGCACTGATGGGGTGGAAAACAGCTGTGTCAGTCTAAATTAACACATGGAAATTAACTTTTCCAAATGAATGACTTGCCTTAAACCCTCTATCTACTGAAATATTGTTTCTAAGTGATAATTTCATGTTTAATATTATGTGGAAACTGTATAATGTTGGGTGCTGTTTTTAAAAAAAGACAGGACTATGAAATGGGAAACTGTTGAGAGGTTGTGAAGCTTTGAAAAGGTATTGCAATAAACATCTCAGTATTTGGAGGGTTTTCTTAGGCCTTGGCTACACTGGCGCTGTACAGTGCTGCAACTTGCTGCGCTCAGGGGGGTGAAAACGCACCACCCCCCCCGAGTGCAGCGCTGTAAAGCACCAGTGTAATCAGCGCCTGCAGCGCTGCACGCTCGCTCACAGCGCTGCAAGCTATTCCCCTCGGAGAGGTGGAGTACTTGCAGTGCTGCGAGAGAGAGAGAGCTCTCGCAGTGCTGGCGGCGCGACTACACTCGCGCTAGACAGCGCTGCCGCGGCAGCGCTCTGAATCCCCAAGTGTAGCCAAGACCTTAGATCTCAAACTATTACAGTACGTTGTGGAACTGTAAACATTACCAATGCCAAATTATAGCTTAGTTTGATAAAGAGAGTCTAATTACAAAGAGCCCTTCTGAAAGGATTTTTTTAAAACTAAAGATTCACCTTTTTTCCAGGGCTAATAGCTCTGTTCTAGGTTTATTTTATTTTGTTGTTTTTAAAAACACTAAGTGGACTTTGAAGCTAGAGACAAAATGGCAGCCATAACAATACAGATGAAGACACTGTGCGAGCCACCAGGCTTTCAGTGAAAGTGCTTCTTACCCTTAGCTACTGGAGTTCCTTATTCTAGCACTTAAATATTTTACAAATAGTGACTTTTTAATCTTTAAGAAGTCACTCTGAAGTTTCTCAGACATAAAATGGTTAGTTGAAGGTGCTTACAGTATCAAATAAATATAGCCAGATTACCTTGAGATTGTAACTCAAGTTAATAGAAAACAAAAGATGAAATCATATGTCAACCAGGCACTGTATGCTTCATCTTAATAATCCATGGCCCTTCACCCCAAAATGCCTGTGGGCTTTAAGAAAAGCTTTTTTTTTTTTTAATTAAGATTTCAGATGCAGAATTCACAGTACACTTTTAGGTAAGATTATGGGAGAAAGCAATGTTTAGGAATGTGAGACTGATATTTCATTTTGAAATTATATCAAGGAAGTAATGTTGTGATTATATCTGTAACAGACCATTTATTGTGGTAATGGCCTCTGCTAGAGAAAAACTGTGTTTAAAGGGCTATGTTTTTATTTGCTTATATTCTGTATTATTTTCATATGATTTTTAGTAAATGCAAACTGTGTTTATCCACATGTTGTTTTAACTTTAAAACTTATACAAAACATGCCAGAGCAACAGTAATGAAACTTATTATCAGTCAATAACAGCCAAATGAGGTGAGTAATAAATTTCTTGATTAATACTTTGGATCCTAAAAACTTCTTGGTTGTGCATCTTACAACATTACTTGACTGCATATTGTGAATGAGTACAAAAAAGGCAGCTTTCAGCTTTTAGGGACACTAACAAAAAAAAATATAGTCTTCTTATCATCTAAATGTCAGAAGGTTTCTTCAGCTCAGTTTCCACAGAACCTGCACTTGAGTTGGTTCAAAATTGTTTTTCTTGCTTGGAAAGTTCAGCATCTGGGTTTTGGTTCTCTTCCCAAAATTCCAAGGAAGATGAAGACAAGCTTCTCCTCTATGTGGATATTAGCACACGTCCATCAATCCACACAGCTAGGCAGAACTGAGTATACCCTGGATATGTCTTCACTACGTTAAAAAACCTGCAGCATCAAGTCTGAGCCCAGGTCAGCTGACTCAGACTCCCGGGGCTCAGGCTGCAGGGCTAAAAATAGCAGTGTGGGTGTTCGGGCTTGGACTGGAGTGCGGGCTCTGAGACCTTCCCCCCTTGCAGGGTCTCAGGGTATATCGACACCGTGGCTGGCATGGGTCAGGTGACTCCAACTCAGGGAGCTCAGGCCGTGGGCTATAAAATTGCAGTGTAGACGTTCGGGGTCAGACTGGAGCCTGGGCTCTGAGACCCCTCCAGGGTGAGGATGCCAAAGCATGAACATGTACACTGCAATTTTATAATCCTGCAGCCTGAGACCTGCAAGCCCGAGTGAGCTGATCTGGGCCATCCAGAGCTATCCCAGGGGTTGTATTGCAGTGTAGACATACCCTGAGAGAGCAGTTAACTCTGCACTTCAAAAATGGCTTGGATACTGGCAGTCCGTGTAATTGAAAATGATCACCCTTAAAAGAAAATGAACAGATTTATAAACTCCTACCATGGTTATGCAAACAGACCACTCCATCCACTGGGCTATGGTTATCAAAATATGCTTTTCCCAAACACATCTATCTTTTCACATTATATATGGCTAAGGGCAGGTTGATTTATCTTATTCCACACAGGTAAGGATTTTACCCATAAATCTGTAACGTCGCTTGCATTTTCTCTTTCTGAAAGGATATCAGACTAAACAGGAGACTAGTCAACATTGTAGACACGTCTCAGCTTCTTTTGGTTTGTCCCCTTCTGTTATTGAGCTGGGTCCTCGCCTTCAGAATCCCTGCCCTCTCCCAAATGGCATAGAGTCTAATCTGGCACTTCATTTACATATCGACACATATAAGCATTACATACGCAAAAAGATTTGCCAGGATGCCAATGCAGTACAATCTCTATTTGGTAGCCTCAAACCAAAATGTCTCCTTCTCCCTTAGTAATCTGGTATTTTCTTTTGGTATGCATGCCAGCAGACATCATCACATTTAAAGAGGAATTTGCCATTAGTTGTGCATTTGCAGTAACAAGAGTAAATATCCTGTAGAAAAAAGCACTCACAGAATTAAAGCAAGAGTGAATATCCTGTAGAAGAAAGCACTGGCAGGCTTTTGATGCAAATACAATTTGTGCTGGCCCTTAACTTCCTGGGGAATTGGCATAGATACAGTCTCATTTAACACTTGGATATGAGGGAGTATAGATAGTTAGGCAACTATGTACAAGCACCAATTGAGCACTACCTGCAAGATTCCTAGCTTTAAATTGGATATAGCTGTCTGCTTCTGCATTCAATGTCATATTTATCATTCTTGATTCCAATTTGGAATTTTGAAATTCCACAAATGTTGCCATTGCTGCATAAGAAACAACAGACAATGAATCTCATTAGTCTTGGGTAGAATTAGTGCCCTTAAAATTTTATCTCTCTGTAATATGCTCATTTGTGAACATGAAAATACATAGGGCCAAATTCTGCTCTTAGATGAGAGTACCTCCTATTCATTGCAATGGGAGTTGTGTATGTTTATCTCAGGGCAGCATTCAGCCTTCATGCATTATACTGTTGCTTTCTCTGTTTTTTGTTACTTGCTTTGCTATAACAAATTAAAAATACTGCACCAAATTCTGTTTGTGAATTAAGTTCAAGAGCAGCCTCAGTAAATGTAATTATTTAAAGATTATTCAGATAAATATTTAAGTAGAGTATTTCACTTTAAAGGCTTATATAATTACTATTTTAGATTACTATTTTAGTCATATTTTAATCTTTAAGAAGAAATTTGTGGTTTATCAGATACAAAAGTAACCTGCTTTTAAAGATTCGGTCTCATTTTATTTACCGCTTCATACACACATTAGATGAAGGATTATATTGAATTCCAATTAAACATTTTTATGAGGGCTAAATATAACTCATCCTTGTTTATAATGTTATGGTGCTTTGTAGACAGTTGCATATTGAGGACAGTTCTTCTGGGCACTTAATGAGCTAATGCTCATTTTTAAATGTATTCCTCATAGTAACTGTTCACGAATTGTTTTTAACATTTTACACTTATGCATTCATTGAAGAAAAGAAATATAAAGAAGAATAGTTTGAGTGATGCCTACCACTGTCACTATAATGAAAGTATCAGAGGGGTAGCCGTGTTAGTCTGGATCTGTAAAAAGCAACAAAGAGTCCTGTGGCACCTGATAGACTAACAGATGTATTGGAGCATAAGCTTTCGTTGGTGAATACCCACTTCGTCAGATGCATGCATCTGAGGAAGTGGGTATTCACCCATGAAAGCTTATGCTCCAATACGTCTGTTAATCTATCAGATGCCACAGGACTCTTTGTCACTATAGTGAAAGATCTGTTAGTTTTAAAAATGTATATAAATCCTGTTTTATTCAGCCATAGACATTCCTTCAACTGACACTTATCCAAGATTTCAGCACTGGTAAAGTTTTTTTTAAAGGGACATATGAAAAGATATTTTCTTAAAAAATAGTCTTGTCTGTGTTTCAAATAACACCTTAAGGAGAAGATGTTCAAAGAGAGATGCAATTATTTATATACATGTGCCCTTGTCTATACACAGATTTTGTATAAGCATTTTGGTTAACGGTGTGGCTATTTTACCAAAATTCATATATGGTATCCATTATACTGCTACTTTATATAAAAGTGCTTATACCACAGTAGTTTATTCCTCTGACCCTAGGCGAATAAGCCATACCAGTATAAAAACCTTTATACCAGTGTAACTGCATCCACACTAGGGAGAGAATTATACCATATTAATAATATTGATGTAGTTACAGTGGTACAACTGTTAAGTAAAGACAAACCTAGGTACTAAAATATCATGGGTGAAATCCTGGCCTCTTTGAAGTCAATGGCAAAACTCCCATTGACTTCATTGGGGCCAAAATGTCACCCCATGTGTGCAAACTGCATATCAGCATACACATATGGCTACCTCTTCTCCATGTGTGCATGCAAGTATCTGAATATGGGCCTACACTTGACTTTAAAAACCTGGTCTTAGATTAAAACATAAAGAAGCTTAAAAGTACCATGTAATTTCCTCATCAACAATTACAATGTTTGTTTAACTTTGCTTTGTAGCTACTCGAGTCTGTTTAATTTTTTTAATTCTCATTGGGGTTATGTGAAATCAGCCCTAAAACTTCAAAGTTTTTGCCTAAAAATAGATGCGTTTTCAAACGAAAAATTGAAATGTTGCCTTTTTTCCTGAAAATTAACCAATTTTACAAAATCACAATGAAATGTGAAGTTTTCAAATTTAATTGAAAATATTTTACATCCATAGTTCTCATGCATTAAGATTCCAGTTAAATACAGCATTTAAGTACATGTTTAGCCTCAGATATGTCCTTAACCCCATCCTTATTCAGCACAGCACTTAGGTATGTGCTTAAATCCAACTGAAGTCAAGGTGACTTAATAACTGTTTGCTTGAGGTGAAGAATGTGCTGAATAAGGGTGCTGAATAAGTTCTGTGCTGAATAAGGGTGAAATTAAGCAGGTACTTAAGTACACTTCTAAATTGGGGCCTTCCCCAATGATGCAGTGTTTCAAACAGAAAAAACTGCAAGGGATGATTAATAAAGTAAACTAAAATTACTTTTTAATCTTTTAATTTCATAGATTTCAGATGAGATTTTTGTATTTCTTTGGTTACCAAAACCTGTATTTCAAGCCTATTTGTATTCCCTTTAACAGTATTTTAAAAATTCTTTTGGAAGCATTTTGGTTACAGAAGTGTGCAAAAGTAAGCAAATAAATGCAAGTTGGCCAGTTCACCCTCTTGTATCTTTCTCCATGCCATTAGTCTCCAATGGATTAGGCCTGGTTTAGTATTTTAAAAATTACATGTTTTCATAATTTTTTTAATATGTATATCCTTATAAAATTGTGAAAATGCAACTCTCTGGGCTGAGAAACTGTTATTGTCTGTGGTGTGCATAACCATATGTAAGTGTCTGTATAACTATTTACACAAGACTAGTTTGTCCCCTCAGATCATATATCATACACCACTAAATTAAGTTCTGTTTTTATGTTGCTACTTCAAAGAAAGGATAAATTAAACCTCAGAATATCAGAATAAAATGTATGAAAAGACTCGACGGCTATGCCAAAAATGATCTGGCCAATATCCTAAAGTGAAAATATAACTGTTAAGCCAGAATCCAAATGCAAGGTAAAGGTCTCAGCTGAAGTTTCAAAACAATCTCCACTTAAAGATTGCCTGCAGTCAGTCTTTAAGCACAAAATTTGACTTCACATACCCAAATTATTTGAATGGAAAACACTGTAGGGCTGCTTTCAGCTGGACCCTTTTCCGATTGCTCCATCAGAGAAGGGAAGTGAATAAGGAAAGATTTTGGAGAAAGAGGTTTCATTCACTGAGATGCTGACCAGGCATAGGAACTAGACTGAGTCAGGAAGAATCATCCAACTTGGATTCATGGTAGAGTTCTTACCAAAATTTACAATGTGAGCAGACATCGTTGGTTCATCCAGGGTTATGATTTTAACTCTCTTTCTTCCAAATCCTGAAAAGGGTTTGTATGTCCAACACATTACAATCACAGCTTAATGAAACAGTACCCTGTACTGGAGATCTCAAAACAGTATGGCATTGCATATCAATGGTGCATCAACATTTTGTCACAATGGGTTAAAGAAAAGGATATTTGCCTACATGTTTCTTTTTTGCCTTTTTATGTGTTCAGTTCTCTTAACTTTTTTTATTAACAAGTTTTTCATTTCATTCACATTTTCTTGTCCAGTGATATTGACTATTTCTATGAAGAATCTTCTGACATGTCTTAGAGTGACAAAAGGTGTCAAATGCTTTTGTAGTGACTAGGTAGTTATTTTTAAATTCCAGACCTCAAGAGTATTCTAGATGAGTTAGAAAAGAAAATTCTAAATGTATTGAATGGAAACTAGTTTAAGTCAAGATGGGTGAACATAGCGTTATTCAAACAATATAAGATGTTGTAATAAATTATTCAATTTAAAAATCTAAAATATGAAATTTAGTTCTTTCCTGTCTTGGTTACACTTCAAGGGTATATTATTTACCTCAGTGCAGAAGTAGTTATGCACCCAAATACCCACACATAGAGTTGAGAAAATACACCTAAAAGTGAATAGTTACGAGTATTCCTCAACTTGCATTTTCTGGTTCAGAATATAATGCATTGTCCGTGAATTTCATTTTTATTATTCCAAAATATATATTTTTTAAAAAGTGTTATTTTTCAACAGATCCATAAACCTAGATCTTGGTGTATGGTAAATTAAAATACCACTGTGTTAGTTACACTGTGATGTGATATTTTAATAATTACTCATTTCTAATTTGTCTCAGCATTGCTGCACAGATAGCAAGCTGTTATGTTTTAAAGGTGTTTTTAACTTGCCTATAAATGTTTTCTAATTTGTGTCTTTAAAATCTGATTAAACAGTAGTTTAAAGAAAACCTTGAATTTGTTCTGCTAATTTCATTAGTGTCTTAAATAACTGCTAAGTAGTAACATTATTCAATGCATTGCAGCAAACCATGAGATCTAACAAGCTAAATAAACCCTTTGCTAAAAAAAAGAAATGCTTTCTTCACCAGAGGATCACACCTCTGATACCTGAACTATTCAACATTACAGTTAGACTATCTAACAATGTTAAAAATAATAATTAAGGAATAGTAGGGATGGATGAAGAGCCTCCAAATAATTTAATTCAAACTCAATATTAAGGGCTATCGATTTTAGGAATATTGGATATGGAAAAAGGTGTAATGTAACTAATAGGGGGTGTCATAACTATAAAGGGAAGGGTAACAGCTGTCCTGTGTACAGTACTATAATATCCCTCCTGTCCAGAGACTCCAAAATCCTTTTCCCTGTAAAGGGTTAAGAAGCTCAGGTAACCTGGCTGGCATCTGACCTAAAGGACCAATAAGGGGACAAGATACTTTCAAATCTTGGGGGGGGGAAGGCTTTTGTTTGTGCTCTTTGTTTTGGGTGTGCGTTCGCTCTCAGGACTGAGAGGGACCAGACATCAATCCAGGTTCTCCACATCTTTCTAAACAAGTCTCTCCTATTTCAAACTTCTAAGTAAATAGCCAGGCAAGGCGTGTTAGTTTTCCTTTGTTTTCTCAACTTGTAAATGTACCTTTTACTAGAGTGTTTATCTTTGTTTGCTGTACTTTGAACCTAAGACTAGAGGGGAGTCCTCTGAGCTCTTTAAGTTTGATTACCCTGTAAGGTTAATTTCCATACTGATTTTACAGAGATGATTTTTACCTTTTTCTTTAATTAAAAGCCTTCTTTTTAAGAACCTGATTGATTTTTCCTTGTTTTAAGATCCAAGGGGTTTGGATCTTGATTCACCAGGGAATTGGTGAAGGTTTCTCAAGGCTTCCCATGCATGGGAATTCTGGGGATGGTGGCAGCGGACCAGGGCTAAGCTGGTAGTTAAGCTTAGAAGTTTTCATGCAGGCCCCTACATTTGTACCCTAAAGTTCAAAGTGGGGATACAGCCCTGACGGGGTAAAATGTGAACTATGATGGGCAGTGTAGTTAGGATGGCATCAACACCAGCCTCACAGAAATAGTGAGAAAGAACTGAGTTTTTTCACCAAGTGTCTCTGTATGCTTCAGGAGGAGGTAATGGCAGAGGGATTCAGGCAGCACTGAGGGGACATGGCACATGACTAGATCCTGGTAGCAGGATCACAATAACAGGCAGAGAAGAAAGGAACGCTCTGTGTGTGTGTGTGTGTGTGTGTGTGTGTATTTATATATAAAAATTTAGTTTCTATGGCATGTGTGTAAATTTCACAATAGTGAGACTACAGGGCACAGAAACATTTCTCCCAGCCAGTACCCCAAATGGGTTAGGAATGACTTCAAAATAATTGAACTACATGACTGAGCCTAAATCGACTTTGCAAAGCTGTCATGAAAATTTACCAGACCAGTCACAAAATCAACTGACCTGTCATTTGCTGTGTGGGGATCAGTGAAAATGACCCCACAAAAAATAGTTTTCAGTATTGTTGTAGATATGTTGGACCCAGGATAGTAGAGTGAAATACCCTTCACATGTGGGTGAAATAAGACAATCACTGTGCTCTTGAATTAACTTACTGGATTTATGGCTCATTACAACAATCTATAACACACTAGCCCCCTCCCCTTTTTTTTTTGCCCTGTGACCGCAGAGGTGTTAACTGATCATTTCACCTAGAATGGTCTCTTACAGTATGTGAGCAACAAGGTGGGTGAGGTAATATATTTTATTGAACCAACTTCTGATGGTGGGAGAGAGAAGTTTTCGAGCTTACACAGAGCTTTTCTTCAGATGTGGGAAATTTATCTGAGAGGAGCTCTGTGTAAACTTGGAAAAAAGCTTCTCTTTCTCATGAACAGAAATTAGTCCAATAAAAAATATTACTTCACCCACCTTGTCCTTTAATATCCTGGGGTCAACACAGCTACAACAACACTGCATCTTCCAATATGTGTTAACTACTTGTGCTAAATTAGCTGTGACACCAAGTAAGTTTCCCAGACATGAGGAAGACCTCTGTGTAAGCTTGAAAGCTTGTCTCTCACCAGCGGAAGTTAGTCCAATAAAAGATATTGCCTCACCCACCTTGTCTCCCTAAAAAATAATTTTACAGACATGTAAATGTATTTGTGTGTCTGTAATTACCGTCAAACAATGGGTGGGTGAGCAGAATTTTGTAAGACTGCTCCAAATCCAGCCACTGACTGGTTGGATGACACTCTCACAAGACTTTGAAATCTCCCTCTCAACCCACCTAGGTAGATACACTCCTGAATATCCAACAACCCAAATATTTGGAAATAGCCTCACTCAAATGGCTCAACATTCATATTGTTTAACAAACTGCTTATTTGTTCAACAATATGTTTTTTGTTTGTTTCTTACCCACCCCAAAGAAATAGGATTGTTAAAATGCATCTCCCATGGATCAGAGCTTCAGCAGTATTTGCTCTCATATTAGGACTCCAGTGTAAGGACTTACCTTGTCCTTATTGGCTAACAATAATATTTAAAGCAGACTTGGACAAATGTTGGTCTTTGCCAATATATGTTGTTGTACAAAATGAGCAGTACCATTGATACTCCCCAAAGGCTTACTGTTTCCAACTTAGACATAATGAAGTCCAACTACAGGCCTAGGAACACAGGACTTAGCTTATATATTTGTAGGCAGACCATATTTGTTTAATTTGTAATCACCTAGAGGGTAATAGGATTATAGGGAATAGCCAGCACAGATTTGTCAAAAAACAGTCATGCTAAACCAATCTAATGTCCTTCCACAGGGTTCCTGGACTAGTGGATAGGAGGGAAACAGTAGACATGAAGAAGTATCTTGATTTTTTTTTTTAGTAGGCTTTTGACACAGTCGCATGACATTCTTGTAAGCAAACTAGGGAAGTGTGGTCTAAATGAAATTATTATAAGGTAGGTGCAAAACTGGTCAAAAGACTACTCAAAAGAGTAGTTGTCAACCATTTGCTGTCAAACTGAGGGCACATATCTTGTCAGGTCCTCCAGTCCTGTGTCCAGTATTTTCATTAATAACTTGGTAATGGAGTGGAGAGTTTTTGCATGTGACACCAAGGTTGGAGGGGTTGCAAGCACTTTGGAGGATAGGATTAGAATTTGAAGTGACCTTGACAAATTGGAGAATTGATCTGAAATTGACAAGATGAAATTCAATAAAGACAAGTGCAAAGTATGTTTCATTAGAAAGGAAAAATCAAATGCACAACTACAAAATGGGGAATAACTGGCTAGGCAGTAGTACTGCTGAAAAGGATATGGGGTTATAATGGATCATAAATTGAAAATGAGCCAACAATGTGATGCAGTTGCAAAAAGGCTTATATCATTCTGTGATGTATTCACAGGAGTGTTATTGTTCCACACTACTTGGCATTGATAAGGCCTCAGGTGCAGAACTGTGGGAAAAAATTGGAGAGTCCAGAAGAGAACAACAAAAAATATAAAAGGTTTTTAAAAAATCTGAGCTATAGCTTTTATTTGTTCTAGAAATGCCTCATCCACCTCTACCTGATTTGGTGATCTGTAGTAGATCCTTACCATGACATCATGTTTATTTTTTCCCCCCTTTAACTTCACCTGGAGACTCTACTGGTTTGTTTCACCTCCTTCTGGCCCTCAGAACAATTGTGTACATTTCTTGATGTAAAATGGAACACCTCCCTTTCCCCCCGCATGTCCTTCCTGAATAAGCTATACTGCTCTATACCAATATCCATTCATGAGATTTATCCCACCAAGTATGGCATCTGTGATGCCAATTAAGTAATAATTTAGCTTATAGACTAATACTTCCAGTTGTTTTTGTTTAGTCCCCATATGCCTTGCATTTATGTATAGATATTTATGATGTTGAACAGATTCCCCACTGTTATCCCCATTGTTGCTCCTATGACTCTATTGTAATTTTCCACTCCCTCTCCATCCCCAGCATTTATAGAATTGTAGGATTGAAGGGACATCAAGAAGTCTTCTAGTCCAATCCCCTGAACTCATGGCAGGACTAAGTATTATCTAGACCATCCTTGGCAGGTGTTTATCTAACCTACTCTTTAAAATCTCCAGTGGGGGAGATTCCACTGTTACAAGAGATTTTTACCTGCTTTGATCCTGTATAAAGATTGCAGCACCCAGGACAGAGACAGGCATAAAGATACTGACAGTCAGAGGTGGGGGTGAGAGACATCCTGAACAATTCACTTCTCCCAATTAGCATAACAAATGTAGTGGCAGCATCATAATGCTTTAGTTTGCGGAGAACAGTAGTTATTTTTAGAGTTGAGGCTTTAGATGAGTTATAATGAATGGAAGTTTATAACTAAAAATCCAAAATGGTGGCCACACTGATTTTATATTAGAAAACATCAAAAATGGAGGACACAGACTAAATTGACCAATAGTAGATCAGAAAGAGGGATGAAATAAAGTTCAAACAGGGATGACTCAACTCACTCCAAAATACCTGAAGGAAGAGGTTAGGAGCATGAGCAGCTACAGTGACAGGCAGAGCTGGTTGATTGAACAGTTGCACCCACACAGGGAGGATCAAGAAGAGGATCCATGCTAATTACCAAGCCTGAAATAACAACCAATCAGAGAAGGCCAGAAACTGAATATAAGGACAGCGGACATGTGAGAGAGAGAGAGAAAGAGAAGAAGAAGTAGCAGCAGCAGCAGCAGAAGACAGTGAAAGGAGAACAGAGGCCTGATCTACACTATGAGTTTAGTTCGAATTTAGCAGAGTTAAATCGAATTAACCCTGCACCCATCCACACAACGAAGCCATTTACTTCAACATAAAGGGCTCTTAAAATTGATTTCTGTACTCCTCCCCGATGAGGGGAGTAGCGCCAAAATCGACATTGCCATTTCGAATTAGGGTTAATGTGGCCGCAATTTGACGGTATTGGCTTCCGGGAGCTATCCCACAGTGCCCCCATTGTGACCACTCTGGACAGCAATTTGAACTCGGATGCACTGGCCAGGTAGACAGGAAAAGCCCCACAAACTTTTGAATTTCATTTCCTGTTTGCCCAGCGTGGAAAGCACAGGTGACCACGCAGAGCTCATCAGCACAGGTAACCATGCAGTCCAAGAATCAAAAAAGAGCACCAGCATGGACTGTACGGGAGGTACTGGATCTGATCACTATATGGGGAGAGGATTCAGTGCTAGCAGAACTACGTTCCAAAAGACGAAATGCCAAAACATTTGAAAAAATCTCCAAGGGCATGATGGAGAGAGGCCAGAATAGGGACTCACTACAGTGCCGCATGAAAGTTAAGGAGCTCAGACAAGCCTACCAGAAAACCAAAGAAGCAAACGGAAGGTCCGGGTCAGAGCCGCAGACATACCGCTTCTACGCTGAGCTGCATGCAATTCTAGGGGTGGCCACCACCACTACCCCACCCCTGACCATGGATTCCGAGGAGGGGATAATCTCAGCCATGCCTGAGGATTCTGCGGACGGGGAAGATGATGATGATGATGAGGATGACGAGCTTGCGGAGAGCACACAGCACTCCGTTCTCCCCAACAGCCAGGATCTTTTTCTCAGCCTGACTGAAGTACCCTCCCAAGGCATTATCTCAGACCATGAAGCCATGGGAGGGACCTCTGGTGAGTATACCTTTTGTAAATATAAAACCAGGTTTAAAAGCAAGCTTTTTTTAACGATCAATTTGCCCTGAGGACTTGGAATGTATTCGCGGCCAATAAAGCTACTGGAAAAGTCTGTTAACGTGTCTGGGGATGGAGTGGAAATCCTCCAGGGACATCACCATGAAGTTCTCCTGGAGGTACTCCAAAAGCCTTTGCAGAAGGTTTCTGGGCAGTGCAGCTTTATTCCGTCCTCCATGGTAGGACACTTGACCACGCCATGCTAGTAGCAAGTAATCTGGTATCATTGCATGACAAAGCCTGGCAGCGTATGGTCCCGGTGTTTGCTAGCATTCAAGCAACATCCGTTCTTTATCTCACTGTGTTATCTTCAGGAGAGTGATATTGCTCATGGTAACCTGGTTGAAATACGGGAATTTAATTAAGGGGACAGAGGTGGCCATTCCTACTGGGCTGTTTGCCTGTGCCTGAAAAGAAATCCTTCCCTGCAGTTAGCCAAGCGAGGGAGGGGGATTGGCGCTGAGCTTTTCACGTTTGGCTAGCAGGGATCTTCCCTGGTACCAGCCACGCGGTGATTGGGGAGGGATAAAGCTATCATCCCAGAGAATTGGATGTGGGGGTGGATTAGTTTGGTTTCTGCTGCTGCACGTTAACAGGAAAACCGCAGCACTCAACAGGCTTTGCTTGGTATGTGGGAAAGGAGGGCACTGCTTTTCTGAAGGCTGCAGAAGCCGAAAGACTACGGCTTACTAGGGCTGCATGCAAGCCGAATTCTGTTCCCGGACCTGCGTCTGTGATCTCTAACACCAAAGTCGCAGGCACTCAATATTAAGATGCAAAATGCGACCTTGTACTGAAATCACATGTGCTATGTAATGTAAATAGTGTTGTTCACCGTGAAAGAGTATAAGCATTGTTCTGTAAAATGTATCTTTTTAAATACTTCTCTCCCTTTTTTCCCTCCCTCCCGCAGCTGCAAATTTTTCAAGCCTCCCTCCTCTGTCCCGAAGGCTATCTCAGATAAGGTGGTGGAAAAAAAGGACTAAATGTTCTCTGAAATCATGGAATTGACCCGCAGTGACAGAGCTCATCTGAATGAGTGGAAGGACACGGTATCAAAGTACAGGAAAGATGCCGGTGATCGTGAGGCCATGAGGGACGCTCGAAATGAGAGGTGGTGGCAGGAAGATCAGAGGAGGCAGGATGCAACGCTGGGGCTGCTGCGTGAGCAAACGGACATGCTCCGGCATCTGGTGGAGCTTCAGAATCAGCAGCAGGATCACAGAGTGCCGCTGCAGCCCTTGTATAACCGCCCTCCCCCCTCACCATGTTCCATAGCCTCCTCACCCAGACAGAACGCGGGGGAGGAGGGAGGCTCCGTGCACCCTCCCACTCCACCCCAGTGGACAGCCCAACCAAAAGGCTGTCGTTATATTGAACTTTTTTAGTGGCCTTTTCCTTCCCTCCTATCCTCCTCCCAAACCCCCACCGGGCTACCTTGTCAGTTCTCTCCCTCTTTTTATAATCAATTAATAAAGAATACATGATTTTTAAACGATAGTGACTTTATTTCGTTTGCAAGCAAGCTGTGATCGAAGGGGGAGGGTGGGTTGCTTACAGAGAATGAGTCAATCAAGGAGGCGGGTTTTCATCAAGGAGAAACAAATAAAACTTTCACACGGTAGCCTGGCCAGTCATGAAACTGGTTTGCAAAGCTTCTCTGATGCGCAGCGCTTCCTGGTGTGTTCTTCTAATCGCCCTGGTGTCTGGCTGCACGTAATCAGCGGCCAGGCGATTTGCCTCAGCCTCCCACCCCACCATAAAGGTCTCCCCCTTACTCTCACAGAGATTGTGGAGCACACAGCAAGCAGCAATAACAATGGGAATATTGGTTTGGCTGAGGTCTGAGCGAGTCAATAACGTGTGCCAGTGACCCTTTAAATGTCCAAATGCACATTCTACCACTATTCTGCACTTGCTCAGCCTGTAGTTGAACAGCTCCTGACTAC
Source organism: Malaclemys terrapin pileata (assembly GCF_027887155.1). Classification (NCBI taxonomy): domain Eukaryota; kingdom Metazoa; phylum Chordata; order Testudines; family Emydidae; genus Malaclemys; species Malaclemys terrapin. The sequence goes on along the minus strand of NC_071507.1, from coordinate 176,734,412 downwards.
TGTCCAGGCTGCCTTGTATAGCTTCATGACCCATGGCATTAAGGGGTAGGCTGGGTCCCCAAGGATAACTATAGGCAATTCAACATCCCCAACGGTTATTTTCTGGTCTGGGAAGTAAATCCCTTGCTGCAGCCGTTTAAACAGAGTAGTGTTCCTGAAGATGTGAGTATCATGAATCCTTCCCGGCCATTCCACGTTGATGTTGGTGAAACATCCCTTGTGATCCACCAGTGCTTGCAGCACCATTGAAAAGTACACCTTGCGGTTTATGTACTGGCTGCCCTGGTGCTCCAGTGCCAAGATAGGGATATGGGTTCCATCTATCGCCCCACCAGTTAGGAAATCCCATTGCAGCAAAGCCATCCACTATGACCTGCACATTTCCCAGAGTCACTACCTTTCGTAGCAGCAGCTCAGTGATTGCTTTGGCTATTTGCATCACAGCAGCCCCCACAGTAGATTTGCCCACTCCAAATTGATTCCCGACTGACCGGTAGCTGTCTGGTGTTGCAAACTTCCACAGGGCTATCGCCATTCGCTTCTCAACTGTGAGGGCTGCTCTCATCTCGGTATTCTGGTGCTTCAGGGCAGGGGAAAGCAAGTCACAAAGTTCCATGAAAGTGCCCTTATGCATGCGAAAGTTTCGCAGCCACTGGGAATCGTCCCACACTGCAACACTGTGCGGTCCCACCAGTCTGTGCTTGTTTCCCGGGCCCAGAATCCCTCCTCCAGGTACTGCTCCCCATTCCAAGAAATTCCCCACATACAAGGTAGGTGATGATACAGAAGCCTTCTTAGAAAATTTTGAAAGAGCCTGCCTTGAGTACAACATCCCTTCAGACCATTATATGGTGGAGCTGAGGCCATGACTCAGTGGATCCTTAGCAGAGGTGGCAGCTGAAATGCCTAGAGAACACATGAACGAGTATGAACTTTTTAAACAAAAGACCAGAATTAGGATGGGGCTAACACCCAAGCATGTCCGTCAGTGGTTCAGAGCCCTAAGGTGGAAACCAGATGTGGCATTTTCCCGACACGCCTACGCCTGTAAAAAATTGGGATGCCAGAATATCAGGAGCAAATGTTAAGTCTCTGAAAGATCTGTCTCTCCTAATACAAATGGAGAAGTTCTTACAGGGTGTTCCTGAGGAAACAGAAAGGTACATCCTAGATGGGAAGCCCAAAACTGTAATTGAGGAGTGGGAAATTGGAGCCAAATGGGTAGAGGTGACAGAGAAGAAGAAAGCTAGTAGCAGTTGGTGCAGTTACCAGAAGGGGTAATGAGCTGGGGCATATGAAGGCCAACTGCCCCAAGAGCACCAGCCAACTGCAACTCATCAGCCCGGGGTCCCACCAAGACCCTTCAGGCCCAGATGCCTCGCAAATACCCCCAGAGTGAAGGGAAACTGTGAGTGTGGGCAGAGGAAGATTACTGCGTGGAGAGACACTGGAGCACAGGTGTCAGCTATCCATCAATCCCTGGTGGACCCCAAATTCATTGACCCAGAGGCCCAAGTGATGGTGCAACCCTTTTAGGCCAACTCTTTTAATTTGCCTACAGCCAAGTTGCCTGTCCAGTACAAGGGCTGGTCAGGAATATGGACTTTTGCAGTCTATGACGTTTATCCCATTCCCATGCTGCTGGGAGAAGACTTAGCCAACCATGTGAGGCTAAAAAAAAGGGTGGGGATGGTCACCCTCAGCCAGGCTAAACAGGCCTCGACACCTAACTCCATTCCTGAGCCTCCTACAAGGGCCCAGTCTGCGTCCCCTGATACCACAGGCCCAGGGACCCAGCCAGAGGTGGTGGAACCAGACTCCAGACCAGAATCTATGGCAGCAGTTGCAAATCCTGTTCCTGGGACCCAGCCAGGGTAGGCTGGCCCTCCGACATCCTTATGGATTTGGAAACTAACTTTCTGGCAGGGACCATGAAACGTCTTTGGGAAGCTCATGGGGTGAATCACTTGGTTGACATCCCTTACCACCATCAAACGGATGGCCTAGTAGTGAAGTTTAATGGAACTTTGGGGGCCATGATATGTAAATTTGTGAATGAGCAATCCCAATGACTGGGACCTAGTATTGCAGCAGTTGCTCTTTGCTTACAGGACTGTACCACATCCCAGTTTGGGATTTTCACCCTTTGAACTCATTTATGACCACAAAGTTAAGGGCCATTACAGTTGGTGAAGCAGCAATGGGACGGGGTTACATCTTCTCCAGGAACTAACATTTTGGACTTTGTAGCCAACCTGCAAAACACCCTCAAAACTCTCTAGCCCTTGCTCGAGAAAACCTACAGGATGCTCAACAAGAGCAAAATGCCTGGTATGATAAACATGCCAGAGAGCGTTCCTTCAGAATAGGTGACCAAGTCATGGTCCTGAAAGCGCTCCAGGCCAATAAGATGGAAGCGTCATGGGAGGGCCATTTATGGTCTGAGAGCACCTGGGAGCAGTTAATTACCTCATAGCGTTCCCTGATCCTACCCTAAAACCTAAAGTATACCATGTTAATTCTCTAAAACCCTTTTATTCCCGAGAAATCAAGGTTCTCCAGTTTACAGCCCAGGAGAGAAATGACGCTGAGTGGCCTGAAGGAGTCTACTATGAAGAAAAAAGCAATGGTGGTGTTGGAGAAAAACAGAGTTTTTATTATTTGTTTAGGTATAGCAAGTTAGATGCTTTATTAACTTTTATAATTGTGTAGAGGGAGAGAGCGAAGCAGGTTTTTTAACAGGTAAACAATTACAGCAAGCATTTATACTTTTTGTTACAGACAATAATGAGCAACAGTTGCATTTTGTTTATACATAGGCCATCTTGATATTTTATTTTTTTACTTGTTTTGACTTTTGCCAACATACAATATTTTCTATACCTTATTTACACAAGGTCCTTTACACTTTATTTATACCAGGTCATAATGACTTTTTACACAGTTCTTTTTTACTCGCCTCACACAATTTTCGCTTCTACAAATCTCGCGTTATTAGGGTTACAGTTAGCCTGACTTTTGCTAACGAACTGTCCTGTATTGCATCCCCTTCTTGTCAGTTCTTTCTTTGCTTCCACAACCCCCCCTTTTGTACTACTAGTACAACAAACATTTTTAAATTTTTATTTGCATTAAATTTTGGAATTCAGATTTTACATTAGATGCTTTAACTTTAGGGGTTTTGATTGGATGTAATGACAATGCATGATGAGCATGGACATGAAAGGTATTACTATTATTACGTTTTTTACAACAACAACAACATACTTTTGCACAACACAAGCAATAACATTTTTATAGCAATAATATGATGGGGTTGTTGTACAATTTTAGTTATATAACATAATACATTATACTTAGTACATAAGGTGGATACTTTATAAGCTGTTTGAAAGGCATACTTTTTAACTTGATACATATTTTGAAGCATGTGAATTTGCCTTTGTACTTTAGAGATTTTTTGAACTTTTGGTAACAGTGAAAGCAAATTTTGAAATTGATTAGGTACTAAACTAGTTCAATTAAAGGGTATTTGGAACTTAAGGACTACTTGCAAAATTTTATTTGCAGGCCAGTAAATAATATGATTGCCTGCAGTGGTAATGAGATTAAAATGTATGTCTTGCAATGTGGTGGTTTTAACATACACACAGCTATTATTAGCTTGAAAAAATAAGTGTTTTGTCAGGGTAGTTTTTTGTTCTTTACTTTTTTAGCAAACGTAGTCATGAAGAGTAACAACTTTTTTTGGCTTCAGTTTACGGATACACTGAAGCTGTGGGGGTTGTAACGGCCAAAATGTTTATTGACTTTTTAATTTCATTTAAATATTAGATGTAATTTTAGGAGCACTGACTAAAAATTGATTGGGCATACTAGGAGGTCTAATTTTTTAGATGTTTTGGTGAATTATTTAATTCTACATGCATTTTTTTCTATGGACTTGGCAGGATTTGGTATGTGGGAGCCCACACTCTCTGAACTGGTCCATATTTTTGGAAGGAGCACTGAGAACGTTTACACTTTTACTCAGAAAGTTTCTAAGTATGTCTTCATGGCCACAGATTAGATGGTACTCTTGATGTGTCTGTAAGGGCAGTGGGCCAAGCCTGGTGCTTTAGATTATTTCGAATGGCCATTAGCTGGTCATTCAAGAAATTCTGAATTTCTGAGCATGCTAGATCTTACTGCAATGCCTTTTCAGCCTCAGTGATATTTAATACTATTTTTGTTAGCAACTTTTGGGTCATTGAACTAAGGGCGGAAATAATATGTAACTTATCAACTTTAGCTTGTACTTGGGTTAGTTGTGCTTCAGAAACAAGGCCAATGGCCTTCTTTAGTTGCCTTAATTTTTTATTATGTTTTTGTTTTTTAAAAATATTTTAAACTGCTGCTGCATTATTGGCCCTATTTTAAAGGGATTCGGTCAAGTTTTTTTTTTTTTTTAGAGGAAATAACTGAAGCTCACTGTTGTGCTAATTTAATGGCAGCCTTTTGTGAGCAATTATAAATTTTTGGGGTTTACTGGTAGTGATATTATATACTTTTATTTTTACTGATTTATTTAATTGTTCGCTTATATGGGATATTCTGAACTTTAAAAATATATTTTTTTAAACAATATTTAAATAAATTACTAAAGTGTGAAGGCCTTAGTCATTGGTTTTATTAAATATATGGCATTGTTTGTATTTGGATGTGTTACAGGGGTAATAGTGTAATGGAGGAGATGGCAGGGGCAATGGCAACAAGGTGCCTTTGGTACTTATTATTTAAAATACAATTAGGGAGGGCAATACATGCTGAAGGACTTATTCAAAACACAGGGCGCAGCCTGTAGAATAAACTTTAAAATTCAATCAATACTACGTTTTCAAGCATGGGTCTCACAAGTTTTTTTTTGCTAGTGTATAATTTTTTGTTTTTTTACTAGGGTCAGTTCTTAATGTCTTTTATAGTCAGGAATTTCTGGACTTTGGTGGTTCCAATGAAGCAAGTGTTCTTTTTTTTTTTTTTTTTTTTTGAAACAGTGTGGTTTAGCATTATACAGGGGAGAGGTTACTAGCACATCACTTTGTAATGGTTTTGCTTTTTTTAGAAAAATCTAGAGGCACAGTAGGTCTGTCAGTGGACAAGGGAGAGGTTACTAGCACTTTACTTTGTCTTTTTTTTTTTTTTTTTTTTTTGCTGTCTAGAAGACACAGCAGAGCTAGAAGGAGAAATAGGCTTATTATTAGTCGGAGAGTTCTTTCGAGGTGGAGGGGTTTTTTTACAGTGAGAAGCATGGGTTTAGGCAGGTAGTCTTTGGCACTTCACAGTGGTGGTGGTGGTGAACAGGACTTGGAAAGGGCCTTTCCAGTGTGGAGCCAAAGCAGTCTTTTGTTGATGGACTTTACGTAGACTTAGTTTTTTTGTTTTAATGAATGGCAGGGCTGCTAGGGTCTTTGGGTAGCACTTTTTTTATTTGTGAGAAAAGAAACTTAACACATTTCATTAATGCCTGGCAGTGTTTTGCAGATCTTATAGTTGCTTGGGCACATTCAGGCCCCCCTTTTCTTGGCTGTCAGCCAAGTCTTAGCTGTGGGCAGTGTCTTTGGATTGGGCCAGCATCTTATCTTTGGACTGAGCTTGCTAGCTATTTTTTTTTAGTTAACTTGTTTTTTTTTTTTTTTGGCTTTTTTTAACTTACAAAGGAAACTTTTACTTTTTACTTATACACTTTTTTTTAACAATGAACACATACACATTGCCATTATACAGTACATTAGTTTTATTATTTAATGTATGCCATGTACACTTTTTTAGTAAAATAACTTTATTACAGAGCTTTGGAGCAACAAACCAGGACAAGCACACTTACTTTTGAGGAGTCTACTCGGTACAACCTTAGGTGTCTAATAGCTTTTTTTCTTTTTTAGCCCTTTGACTAGAAATTTGAAGTAGCCAGAAGGATCCCATGGGCAATATGGGGAGTGGGTTAACATTCCATGTTCTTGCTTCCAAAGACTGTTAGTATGCCAATTTTAACAACAATTTTTTTAATTAAAAAAAATCTGGCCAATGAAGTTTCTTTTTTTTACTTAAGCAACTGTATTAGACTTTAGTATATTACATTTTTTTGATTTATTCAAACACTTTTTATATTTTAAGTTGAATAAAAACAAGTATTTTTTTTATTTAACTTTTTTATTTAATTTTGAACTAGACTGTTTTATGAAAATATTAAACCTAACAATTTTGGCCACAAGACAAACACTACAAGACAGGACAAAGATCACAAAAATAATTTTTATTGTACTAGTAAATGCATGGTACATTGAATGCTGTTCAGCTGGCATCCGTTTTCTCTGATGATTTGAAAGACAAAAGAACAGAGGTTTACTCCTTCTGGGTAGTCAGTCATTGTTTAAAATATTTTTTTTATATACACACATACTTTTGTTGATTTTAGACAAAACAGAGGAATTACCTCATATTTTTTTGTATTTGTTTTATAGGCAGCCCAGGTTTCAGTGGCTTTTACTTTATTAGTTAGAAAATTGCATTAATACAGATGCTTTTTGGCTTGCTTTTAGATTCAAAGCTATTCACAGCTTAAAGATTCTTACTTAAGAAGTCACAATTAACTTTTTCAGACTTTTGATTGCCTTTTATTTCTAACTTTTGCTTTTAAACACTCAGTGATTTGAAAAGAGACAACACAACTTATATTGGTAGGTTTGCATTTTTTACTTTTGCTACAATATACACTGCACATGTTCTGGGGAAAATGCACATTTTATTTACAATTTAATTTTTACAACACTAGCCACATTAATTTTTATACAAGGTATAACTGTTTTTTTTGTGCTTACAAAATCTTCATGCACCCTTAGTAAAGTGACAGCTCGATCACACAGAGCAAGGGGCACTGTCTTTTTTTCTTTTTTTACTAGATCTTTTATTTGCTATTTTGTTACTTAAAAACAAATTCAAATCTTTATTCTTTTTTGAACACTGGGTAAAGGCCATTTACTTAACATATAATTCAAAGGGCTATTTTTAGAGGGTTTTACCAGAGACCCACCCATCTGCTTGCTGATACTCTAACAGAGAATTACACAGAGAACAGAGGGAATTATGGCCTAATAGGATTCTATTACAGGAATTTCTACTAATACTGACCGCTACAGGGGACGGGACAGAAGGATCCCAATTCAACTTCAGAGCTTCATTGCACACGATGGCTTCCATTCTGAGGAATTACAAATGAGAGGCTCAGTTCTGTCCACACACTTAACACCTAAATGTATAAGACAGAAATTCATTAACCGGAGTTGCCAGTAACTGTCACCAAAATATCGGGTCTACTTAGCTGAGAGCCAATAACAGCCAGACAGGGATAAGGAAGAGTTGCTTTATTCAGCAGAAGAAAGGAGAGCCTTGCACCTTGGTACAAAGACTTTGTTTTACACACATTTTACTATTTTAATTATTATTTTGGGGATTTGAAATCTTCATGCTTATAATTATTTACTTCTTTTTTTTTACTATGCTTTCAAAGTTTCCAACTTGTTCTTTAATCTCTCTATCTATTGCTTGCCTGCTTGGGCCCGATCCTGCTTTTTTCGCTGAACTGTCTTTTTCATGGGCACTAGCTTTTTCACTACTAATTTAAATAGGAGGGTGGGCTTCTTAACTAGCCCTCACCCTTTTTGGTCTTTTTTTTTAAACATTCTTACTCACAAGGCTACTCGAGTCCTTCTTCGTGAGGCTTGCCACTTGGGCAAAACGCATGACTCATTGGCATTTAACTATTCAATTTTTTCTTGTGGCAAACACACTGCTCTTACAGCATATGCAAAAACAAATGGTTAAATTCTGACAAGTTTCTGAAGGACTGGTACTTGCTTAGCCAGTGCTTCTTTTTTTGCCTGGAAGTCTTGCCTCAAGGCTTGCAACTTGCCCTGGGCGTAGGTTTGAGTTGCTGCTTGGTTCATGATCTATGCTCTTAATTGCTCAATTCTAGTTATCAAGTACACAACTCTTTTCTTTTTTCTAACTTTTCTATTGCCCAGTCCTGCTACGACTGGGGTAGATCTACTTGACACCCTTCCCGGTCAACCGGGGTGGAGAGAGGAATGCTAAATCCCTTTCCGGTTTTCAGACTTACTGCGGCTGAGAGTAGGCACACTTTCATACTCACACACGTACGTCCAGACTGGCCACGTCTGTGTATAACGTTCAGAGAAGGTGCTGTGCAATCTCCAACTTGCTTCTTCTCTTGGGAGGGCAGTTCTTTTACACCCTGAGGTCTCCTGGGGCGTTTTTTCAGTGATTCTAGTCCAGGCCGGCTGCCTGTGGCTTTTTCAGCGTCCCCAAACCACGCCGGCTCCAGGGTCGCAAAGGCAGACTGTTGGATCTCACTGGACAGTTAAGCTTTGCAAATGTAATTTCAGCACTGTAACTTGTATTGCTTTTGATTTGACTATGTCTATATTTTTTCACAGTCAGCTGGGGCCGAAAGCAGTTTTTCTTTGTACTTAGCCCGGTCTGCATTGATTCTTGACCTTGAACGCAGATTAACTTTTTTTTTATTTTTGGACTAAGCTGAATTTTAAATTAACCCGTTCCTTTTTTCAATAGACAAATTGCTCCCATTGTGTGTTAGAGGCTTTTTGGTGATTAAAAGCTCCTCTGAGATGTATGATCTTATCTAGATTGAAGGTACCTTTTAGTGGGCATTGTTTAGATGAATTTTTACGCGTGTAATGATTTCAATTCTTTAAATACCTGCAGGTTTTAGTACTATAATGTACGTACATGAAATAAGCTGGGGTACTCTTAGTGGGTGAGAGGGAATGCTTAGACTGTTCTCCACCCATTTTCCAATCACACACACAGGGAGGAGGATGCCCTGTCCGTGCTAGCGGCACATAAACTAAGGATCTCTCCCTACAGGGTATTCACACAGGAGAGACTAACGAGGATGGCCACGACCCTCCTACACCTCCCTTCAGCAAAGAGCGTCGGCTAGTCTCAGAGAGACGGCGCCGCTTACTCTGTTGCATTCAGTGAGATGATCAGACTGTCAGTGGCTCACACAGAGAGGAAAAGGGGGAGGGAAGATGGGTTCACACACTCCTAGACCCAGGTAGCCTCCTCGCCGGACGATGCCAGGCCGAGTTAGCCCACCGTGGGTCGGATCGCCTAAAAGATTCTCTAGTTACTGGGCTTGCGTTAGAGTAGTTCTGGTCACGAGCCAAAAGACTTCGCAGAGTACTCTGGGCGTCTTCCGGTAACACTCAGTTTACACTGGTGTACACACACACACACACACACACCAAGGCCTTATTCTAGGTACTATTCCCAAGTACTTCGATGCATCACTCGAGGCGGTAAAAACCCCTCCTGAGGCGGTAACAACCCCTTAACACCGGTGCATACCTATGCACCTCGCATATGCATACAGGGGGCGGCAACAATTCCCCTAAGCCGCTCAGCATCTGACCTTGCTGCACAGTCAATAAGTTCGGATGGCGTGAGCCCAACAGGGACAGACGGCCCCACGGACAGTCCTCCTTCGACACCCCAATAGAGATTTCAAAAGGTCTCCTACCTCTATTGTGGCGCCATGGGGTTCAAAGGGGAACGATCCGTAGCAGCTGCCGGTGCCTCTGCGGGCGTTGCCATCCCGGACGAGCCCCCAAATTGTCGGAGAAAAACAGAGTTCTTACTATTTGTTTAGGTATAGCAAGTCAGATGCTTTATTAACTCTCACAATTGCGCAGAGGGAGAGAGCTAAGCAGGTCTTTCAACAGGTAAACAATTACAGCAAGCATTTATACTTTTTGTTACAGACAATAATGAGCAACAGTTGCATTTTGTTTATACATAGGCCATCTTGATATTTTATTTTTTTACTTGTTTTGACTTTTGCCAACATACAATATTTTCTATACCTTATTTACACAAAGTCTTTTACACTTTATTTATACCAAGTCATAATGACTTTTTACACAGTTCTTTTTTACTCGCCTCACACAATTTTCGCTTCTACAAATCTCGCGTTATTAAAGTTACAGTTAGCCTGACTTTTGCTAACAAACTGTCCTGTATTGCATCCCCTTCTTGTCAGTTCTTTCTTTGCTTCCACAGTGGCATAGAAGAGGCGAGCCTTTCCATGACCCTTGTGCATAAGCAGCGACAGCAAATCCAGGAGCTGTGCACCAGCTTTGCACCAATGTTTTCAGTCATCCAGGACGGACAGAACGGGTGTACCACTCCATTGACACAGGTGATGCTTGCCCAATTAGAGCCCAACCCTACCGGATGGCTCCTCAAGCCAAAACCACAATAGAAAGGGAGATCAAGGACATGTACAGACATGTTACAGTGCATGGGCCTCTTCAGAGATTCTGATTCCCAAACCAGATGGGGAAATCCACTTTTGCATGGACTACCATAAGCTAAATGCTGTAACTTGCCCAGAGAACTATCCAATGCCACACACAGATGAGCTATTGGAAAAACTGGGATGTGCCCCATTCATCTCCACCTTAGACTTAACTAAGGGGTACTGGCAAGTGCTGCTAGATGACCCAGCCAAGGAAAGGTCAGCCTTCATCACCCATGTAGGGCTGTATGAATTTAGTGTGCTCCCTTTCGAACTGTGAAATGCACCCGCCACCTTCCAGAGACTGGTAGAGAACCTTCTGGCTGGATCTGGGGAATTTTCAGTCTTGACGATGTGGCCATATTCTCAGATTCATGGGCAGAACACCTGGAACACCTCCAAGCTATCTTCCAGTGCATAAGGGAGGCAGGATTAACGGTTAAGGCCAAAAAATGTCAAATAGGCCTAAACAGGGTAACGTACCTTGTACACCAGGTGGGTCAAGGAACTATCAATCCCCTACAGGCTAAAGTAAATGGTATCCAAAATTGGCCTGTCCCTAAGTCAAAGAAGCAGGTCCAATCCTTCTTAGGCTTGGCCGGGTATTACAGATGATTTGTACCACACTACAGCCAAATTGCCACCCCACTGACCGACCTAACCAGGAAAAAAACACCCAAATGCAGTGCAGAGGACTGAGAAGTGTCAGAAAGCCTTTAACCAGGTTAAGGCAGCCCTTATGTCTGACATTGTACTAAGGGCTCCAGACTTCGACCAACCTTTCGTCGTAACCACAGATGTGTCTGAACATGGTGTAGGAGCAGTATTAATGCAGAAAGACCAGAACAATAATTCCATCCTGTCGTGTTTCTCAGCAAAAAACTTTCTGAGAGGGAAAGCCACTGGTCAGTCTCAGGAAAAAAAACCTTTAAGCTGGTCCTCAAGAAGCTTATTATTGATGCCTTGTAATTTTTTTTTTTAATTTAGCAAAAAGCCTAAGTTCCCAGCTGTATTTTCTTCTTTTGTTATTAATAAAATTTACTTTTTTAAAGAACAGAATTGGAGTTTTGTGTCTTAAGAGGTTTGTGCGCCTGTTTAATTAGCTGGTGACAATAGCTGAATTCTTTTTTTTTCTTTTTCTTTCTCAGCTCTTCCCCGGAGGGGAGGTGAAAGGGCTTGAGGGTAGCCCCCAGGAAGGAATTCCCAAGTGAGCCTTCATAGTCTCAAAGGGTTTCTGCACTTGTGTAGTGGCAGCATCTACCAATCCAAGGTCAGAGAAAAGCTGTAACCTTGGGAGTTTAATACAAGCCTGGAGTGGCAAGTATTAATTTTTAGAGTCCTTGCAGGCCCCCCACCTTCTGCACTCAGTTTCAGAGTGGGAAATCAGCCTTGAGTGTGAGAAGATGCTCTTCCCATTCTTAGTTAGGTGGACCCCATTGCTTGCCAGCAATCCTCATTGTCATAACAGCATCCCTGGTCAAGGAAGCCAAAGCCCTCCTGCTGACACCATCTCTGCAGCCATGCATTCATCTCCAGGATGTTGAGTGAGCAAGAGAACAGTTCCAAACTGAGACAAAGCAAATGCGTCTCAAGGACAGGTAAGAAATGAAACCACCCATTTTTGTTTGTGAGATTCATGAGATTGATTGATTTTTGTTGCCACTGTTTGTGCTCTGGGATTTTAAAAGCAACTAGCTTGTAGTCAGATGGTAGAAGAACCTCTGAAGAGGTGGAGTTCCATGTCAGATTGCCTGAATCAGGTTGTAGACTGAGCTGGATCCTTTCCCAGTTTTTTTGTTTGTGTTCAACCCCCACCCCCCAAACTTACTTTTAACATATGCATCATAATCTTCAAATATAAATCCTTGAGGGGGGGAAGAGGAGGTAAATGTGCTCAGTGAAATAATTGTTTAGGTTTTTGTGGACCATATCCCCCACTGCACTAGTCTACAAGCATATCATACTATATTTCTAAACACCATAAGGGTATGGTAAATGGCACTTTACAAACTCTGAAAACATCCCTAGCCTGAGCAGCTAGCAGTCTAGTTCAGACAAATGTACACTGGATGACATAACAAATTCAAGATGATGTTGGGACATCAGTTGAGATTAGTGTTTACAAAAAATTGGATTTGAATGAGAAGGATGACGCTTAGGGTTGAAATCCTGGCCTCACTGGAATTCAGTGGAAGTCTGACATTGACTTCAATGGAGCCTCTGTGTGAGGCAAGGGAAGGCTGTTCTAAGAGTAGGTGATAGCATAAAAGTGAGACAGGACTGGAGGAGTATTGAGAGCAAAGGAGATCAGAAAATATATATAGGTAGGACAAAGTTGTGGAGAACCTAGAAGATGAGGACAAATTGGAAAAAGATGGGAACCATGTAAAGGGACTTGAAGGGGGGGGGATAGTGAAGTTGGAGATGATTTTAGAAGCAACATTTTTGATAAACTACAGAAGGGTGAAGTAAAACACGCAGAAGGCAAAAAATCAATAACTTTCTGCATAGCATCACCAAGTCCTCCAGCTACTTAGATGCAGACAAACAATGGAACACTTTGAATTGTGAAAAGAGCTAATTATGTCTGGGACATGTTTGAAACTCCATAAAGCTCAGGAGGTTAACACAAGAGAGAGGATACACTAATGGAGCTACTTCTGTGGATAAAATCTTGTGGGTGTTTCAAGAATCATGACCTGGCACTGACGCTCTTCAGCACTGGGAGCTGGTTATCTTGCCTTTGTTTGTGAACCCTTAGGTGCACCTCACTTCTCAGCTGGCCACTGCTAGCTGAAAGCTCAGAAATAACAATTGCTTTTGCTCTTAAATTGAGTTCAAGCTCATTTAAATGTATTCAGAATGAGGAGCATCTCCCTTGTGAATTTAGATTGCTGAGCTGAACACGACCACTGCAGCTTTCTTTTCTAGTTATTTTTTTAAAAAAGTAATCAGGTCTGTATTTATACATGCTCAGATGCGCTATCCTGGGGGTTGCACAAGTTGACTGGCTGTATTCAGTCCTGTAGTACCAGCTGCGCTTGAGACAAGATTGCAGCTGCCGTCTGTGCTGCAGGGACTCCTCTAGCCCCAGACACCAGGGGAGAGACGTAGGGTGGACGAACCCGTTCGTTAAAATAACGTCTGACAATCCCCCAACGGCACAGTGGTGAGGCTCAGTCTCCTCCTGGGGCAGGCGGCGTCTCAGCCCGCCTGCTGCCAGCGCACACATACAACTTGTATCTGAAGAAGTGGGCTGTAGCCCACGAAAGCTTATGCTCTAATACATTTGTTAGTCTCTAAGGTGCCACAAGTACTCCTGTTCTTTTTGCGGTTACAGACTAACACGGCTGCTACTCTGAAACACACAACTTGCTTATCTTACTAGCCTCGCAGCAGCCAGACGAGACGGTTCCTGGGGCCGGGAACATTTCGCAGCCGGGCGAATCCCGCCGCTGTGCTCAGGGACCAGCGCCCGGAGGGTGCAGCCCTAGGCCAGCCTTGGCGCTGGAGCAGACCCCCGAGGGGGGTTTTTCAGCCGAGGGATGCTGAGGCGGAGTCTGTTGAAGGGGGAATTACTTGGCGGCGAAGGGGAGGCTGCTGGGATCCCGCTGTCCCCGCGGGGGTTCGAACCCCGCCCCCCTGGCTCCGAGTCCGGTGTAAACACCAGCGCTAACGGCTAGGCCGGGCGCCCCTCCTGTGCCCAGGGCTAAGGCGACGGGAGGGCTCACGTGACCGGCTCCGAGGAGGGGGGGACAAGGAGGAGGTAAGATGGCTGCCGCCTCCGCCGCTGCCGGGTGCAGGTGAAGAGCCCTTGGCGCTGCCCCCGCCCGCGGATCGGAGCCAGCCGCCGCCTCGGCAGAATCTCCCGGGCCCGGAGAGGCCGCCCGCCCGCGGGGGCCGAGTCCCGCCGGCTAAGGGGTAAGTAGCGGGGGAGCGCGGAGCTGTCATACAAAGGGCGCGACGGAGCCGCCTGGACCCCGCGGCGGTGGCTGCCCGCTCTGCCCTGTCTGGGGCCGGACACTGCGGAGACCTCGGGCGGGGGTAACGGCCGGGCCCCGTGTGCCGCTCTCTGCCCCGGGGCGCGCAGCTCTTTGCTGCCTGGGCTGGGCAGGGCGGCGGCGAGGCTGTCCAGGGAGAGGCGCCGCCCGCCTGCTCTGTCCCTCCAGCTCCCTCAGCCGCGCTCGGCACTGGGGGGGTTGTGTGGGTGTCGGGCAGGGCAGAGCCCTTCCCGGGCCCATTTATACCCCTCCCTCCCCCGTGCAGTGAATGGTCATTTCCACCCCCCACCCCAAGAATTGTCATATATACGTTTCCCTCCCCTCTCGCCCCCTTGCTGGGATTTTTCATTTACACCCCTCCACCACGCGCACTCGCCCATGGACAAACACGAATTTAATGAGCAGCCCGTGGGGCACTACAAACATGAACAAGCACGGCTGTCAGCCACACAAGAGCATCTGTCTTCTAATGTTCCCCCCCTTATTGCTAATGTGGAATGACAAACATGATCTTAATATATATGGAGATATGCCTATCTCATAGAGCTGGAAGGGACCCTGAAAGGCCATCAGGTCCAGTCCCCCAACTTCACTAGCAGGACCAAGTACTGATTTTTCCACCCCAGATCCATAAGTGGCCCCTTATGGCCCCGTCAAGGATTGAGCTCACAACCCTGGGTTTAGCAGGCCAGTGCTCAAACCACTGAGCTATCTTGTCCAATGTACTTATCCAAGCTAGTAACTGCCCCAAAATAAACCTTCCCCATGCCATGTTGCAGAAATTAAAAATAAAATAAGCAGAGCAGGTGGAAAGACAATATAGCAAGGGGAAAGGAATTGTTCTTCAAATCCAAAAGGCATATGTAAAAGTAAAAGTAATTAATTATTGATTTACTAGGTAGACACTTTTTAAATGTCTAAAATATATTTGAGAAACAAGGTGGGTGAGGTAATATCTTTTATTGGACCAACTTCAAGACCGTTAAGATCTATTAGGTTAATAATGTGTTTACATTATAGAGACCATGTCATCTGAAGGACCCATTGAAGTGAATTCATAGATTATAGCACAGGGTGAGCAAACTACAGCCCGTGGGCTGGATCCAGCCCCTCGGGGCTTTGGATCTGGTCCATGGGATTGCCACTGCTGTGGCGCCGCAGGCCCTGCGCCGCTCCTGGAAGCGGCTGGCACCATGTCCCTGAGGCCCCTGGGGGATGGGGGGCCGAGGGCTCCGTGTGTTGCCCTCGCCTGTAGGCACCGCACCATGGGAACGGGGAGCCGTGGCCAATGGGAGCTTCGGGGGAGTTACCCGCAGGCGAGGGCAGCCTGCGGAGCCCTCTGCCCCTGCCTCGTTCGGGACCGCAGGGACGTGGTTCCAGAGCGGCACGGGGCCAGAGCAGGCAGGGAGCCGCTGCCACCCTGGAGCCACTCCAGGTAAGTGGCGCCTGGCTGGAGCCCACACCCCGAACCGCCCCTGCAACTCAACCCCCTGCCGTGAGCCCCCTCAAGCACTTTGCACCCCTCCTGCACTTCAACCCCCTGCCCTGAGCCCCTCCTCCGCTCCAACCCTTTGCCTGAGCCACTCAGATGTGGCCCTCGGGCCAAGTTTGCCCACCCCTGTTATAGCATATATGAAATGCTATAATCTAACACATTTTCTGTTTTACAGCTTGTTAGTAATATAAATATCAGAAATTAAGAAGTCTCTGTGGATTTGAAATCTCATTAAATGATTAAAGGAAATGAGCTAAGAGTAAATATGTAAAGATGGGAAACTGACAGTCTCTGCTGCAAGGAGTTAGTCTAAAACATAGATAGTACAAGATCCAAAACAAAACAGCCAAATGGGAAAGTCATGATTTTTACATAAGAACGGCCATACTGGGTCAGACCAAAGGTCAGTCTATCCCAGTATCCTGTCTTCTGACAGTGGCCAATGCCAGGTGCCCCAGAGGGAATTAACAGGTAATCATCAAGTTATCCATTCTCTGTCGCCCATTCCCAGCTTCTGGCAAATAGAGGCTAGGGACACCATCCCTGCCCATCTTGGCTAATAGCCATTGATGGACCTGTCCTCCATGAATTTATCTAGTTCTTCTTTGAACCCTGCTGTAGTCTTGGCCTTCACAACATCTTCTGGCAAGGAGTTCCACATGTTGACTGTGCATTATGTGAAAAAATACTTCCTTTTGTTTGTTTTATACTTGCTGCCTATTCATTTCATTTGGTGACCCCTAGTTCTTGTGTTATGAGAAGGAGTAAATAATACTTCCTTATTTACTTTTTCCACACCAGTCATGATTTTATAGACCTCTATCATAACCCCCCATAAGTCGTCTCTTTCTGAAGCTGAAAAGTCCCAGTCTTATAAAAATCTCCTCGTATGGCAGCCATTCCATACCCCTAATCATTTTTGTTGCCCTTTTCTGAACCTTTTCCAAGCCCAACATATCTTTTTTGAGATGGGGTGACCACATCTGCACAAATATTCAAGATGTGGGCATACTTATTTTCTGTCTTATTATCTATCCCTTTCTTAATGATTCCCAACATTCTGTTCCCTTTTTTGACTGCCGCTGCACATTGAGTGGATGTTTTCAGTGACCTATCCACAATGACTCCAAGATCTCTTTCTTGAGTGGTAACAGCTAATTTAGACCCCATCATTTTATATGTATAGTTGGGATTGTTTTCCCATGTGCATTACTTTGCATTTATCAACATTGAATTTCATCTGCCATTTTGTTGCGCAGTCACCCAGTTTTGTGAGATCCTTTTGTAGCTCTTTGGAATCTTCTTGGGGCTTATCTATCTTGAGTAGTTTTGTATCATCTGCAAATTTTGCCATCTCACTGTTTACCCCTTTTTCCAGATCATTTATGAATATGTTGAATAGGACTGGTCCCAGTACGGCCCTCTGGGGGACACCACTACTTATCTCTCTCCATTCTGAAAACAGATCATTTATTCCTACCCTTTGTTTCCTATCTAATCAGTTACCAATCCACGAGAGGACCTTCCCTCTTATCCCATGACAGCTTACTTTGCTTAAGAGCCTTTGGTGAGGGACCTTGTCAAAGGCTTTCTGAAAATCTAAGTACACTGTATCCTGAATGTGATTTAGAAAAGCATGTTGTCAGCAAGAAATAATGTGATAAGAACATTATTAAGCAGGCTTATTTTCTGGCCCACAGTTGGGTTCCACTTGGTGCAAAGATCACACAGAATGGATTATTTACTACAGTCATTTGAGATAGTTCACACTGGTAGTTTTGTTTGCTTTGAAACTTTTTATTTTTCTTTAAAAGAATTTTTTGAAACAGAAAATGATATATTATAGTAGTAATTACCATGCTTTTATTATGTAGAAGTTTTCAGTGCATTATAGGAAATAGGTAGTGCAATATTTTACTAAAATCCAAATGTATTGGATCAATCACTTGTTTATCCACCAATATTTAAATTCTATCTTAAGAGTGCAAGATTTTTCTGGCAAGATTTATGCTTTATAAACTCTTGTCACGTACTATTCATGGGTCTATTATCTGCTAGATGTTTATTTTCTTTTAATGTTTGCTCTTTTTATTAAGCAGGGAAGTTAGACTTATAAGATAGTAATTACCACTTTTTAGCCTTTGTTTAAAATATGTACTGCATTTGCTTTGTTCCAGTCTTTTGGTACCTTCCCAATTCTCAGTGACTCTTCAGAAATTTTTTGACTCTGATATATAGTTTTTATAAAAGCTGTCATATTTCTTTTTATTCCTTAACTGACTCATTCAAATATGGGGAGGAAAAAGTGCTTTCAAATGCTGAGAAAAGATGACAATCAACATAGGGTATTAGTCAGGAGGGGAATTGAGACAAGGGGGAGATGATGATTCAGGAGAGGATTATTGTGGTGTTCTTACAACATTCATCCTCCCTTTCCCTGAGGGCCAGAATTGGATCTCCCCAAGCCCTTGTCTCCAACCTCTTGTCCATCATTTGGCAGGAGAGCTATATGAAAATTTGACTATAATTAGATGTTAATTAGAATTCTGGCACAAAATCTTATTTTTGTCCTCAGGACCTACTGAAGTGTATTTAAAAGGAGGCACTACTTCTTCCACATGGTACCTGCAACATTACCTAGTTAGATCATTCTTACTGGGATACAGTACTGGTTATTATAATACTCCGGTACTTGCTGGTGAAAATGGTTACTGCTTTTCTATTCAATATGACCAGTTCATGTTGAACCCTCTTGCTCCTTCCACTGTGTCAGGCAGTCGCTGCTCCAACATTAGCTATTCCTCTTCATCCAGTAGACCCTCAGATGGGTTGGATACTATGTCAATAAATCATATTTATCATCAATTGAATGACCATTAAATACATTAGGAGCAAGAGAAACATGAAGTAAAGTGTAGGTCCACTATTGGCACGGAAGGAAAGCTAATAACTGATGACATCAAGATGGCTGAGGTGTTTGATGCCTGTTTTACTTCAGTCTTCACCAAAAAGTTTAATGGTGACCAGATATGTAACACAATTACCATTAACAACCATAGGGAAAAATCACAAGCCAAAATAGTGAAAGAACAGGTTAAAGACTATTTAGATGAGTTGGATGTGTTCAAGTTGGAAGGTCCTTATAAAATTCATTCTAAGTACTTAAGATTGCTTTAAGGTACTGAAGCAATCTTGGAACTATAAGCAATTATCTTAGAAAACTTCTGGAGGAGGACGGGTGAGGTCCCAGAAGACTGAAGAAGGGCAAATATAGTACCTATATTTAAAAAGAACAGAGAGGATCTGGGGAATTTATAGACTTGTCAGCCTAACTTCAATGCCTGGAAAGTTACTGGAACAAATTGTTAATCAGTTTGTAAGCACCTAGAGGATAACGGGTTTATAAGGAATAGTCAGCATGGATTTGTCAAGAACAGATTATGCCAAACCAACCTAACATCCTTCTTTGATAGGGTTCCGGGCCTAATGGGTAGAGGGGAAGCAGTAGACATGTTGCATCTTAATTTTTTTAAGGCTTTTCACACAGTCACATATGACATTCCCATAATTAAGAAACTAGGAAAATGTGGTCTAGGTGAAATTACGGTTAAGGTGGGTGAAAGACTGTACTCAAAGAGTAATTATCAGTGGTTTGCTGTCAAACTGGGAGGGCATGTCTGGTGGAGTACCACAGGGGGCAGTCTTTGGTCCAGTACTATTCAATATTTTCATTAATGACTTGGATAATGGATTGGAGAGTATTTGCGGATGACACCAATCTGGGAGGGCTAGCAAGCACTATGGAGGACAGGATTAGAATTCAAAATGATCTTGACAAATTGGAGAATTGATTTGAAATCAACAAGATGAAATTCAATAATGAGAAGTGCAAATTACTACACTTCAGGAAGAAAAAAAATCAAATGCACAACTACGAAGTGGGGAACAACTGACTAGGTGGTAGTGCTGCTGAAAAGGATCTGGGGGTTATAATGGATCACAACTTGAATAAGTCATCAATGTGATGCAGTTGAAAAAAAGCTAATATGATTCTGGGGTGTATTAACAGGACTGTTGTATGTAGGACATGAGAGGCAATTGTTCCATGATCCTTGTCCCTGGTGAGGCCTCAGCTGGAGTACTGTGTCCGATTCTGGGCATCACACTTTAGAAAAGTTGTGGACAAAATGGAGAGTCCAGAGGAGAGTGACAAAAATGATAACCTTTTCTCATAGGTAAAGTTGTCTAAATCTTAAAACACAAGCACAAACACTGGGCATGTTCAGTCTTGAGAAACAAAAACTGACGGGGGACCTAGTAAAATTTTTCAAATGTATATAAAGAGAACAGTGATTAATTGTTCTCTTTGTCCACTGAAAGTTAGACAAGAAGTACTGGGCTTAATCTGCAGCAAGAGAGTGTCGAGTGGGGGGTTGGGGGAGAAGATTTGCATCCAAGTCAGGTAATATTGCCCAGCAGTGAGAATATGGGACGGGCGGTAGGGGAACCGGGCCCTGCCTGCTCCACCAGGTTCCAACCCAGGGCCCTGTGGCTGACAGGTCAGATATGTGGCATTGGGGCGGATGCCACAAGCCTACTCCCTAGGTCACTTCCTACCTGTTTCTGAGGGGTTTCACCCTGATGGTGATCCAGAGACTCTTCTCCTTCAATCACTGAATTGTTGGCAGAATGGCTTGGGGTTGATATCCATGTAAACTAAAATGCCTGCTTTTACTGTAATGTAATCCAGTGCCTTTATGCAATCTAGGCCCCTGTAGGCAGCTTGGATGGATGGGGCTATGAGGGTGGACCACTGTTCCTGCAGCTAGCATGCTGCCATGATTACCTGCTCAAAGATGACCAAGAATGCTTCTTGGTTGTCCCCGGGGCCCATTTTTGAGAGCCTGATGGGCTGCCTGGTGGGTGAAGGACATTACCTGAGGGTCCTGGCGCCATGGCATTAGATGCACCCTGGGGCTGCAGAGTGTTGCTGCCTGCTGAATTAGGTGTGGCTGTAGTTCCTGCTGCTTTGCCACCAGCTCTTGGAGTAGCTGCTGCTGTTGGGTCGCTTGCTGCTGCTGCTGGGCAGTGGCTGACCCTGCTGTTGCTGGACTGCCTTCTGTTGTTGACTCTCTCCTTGGGCCGATATGCTGGTACAGCTGCTTTTCTTCTAATGGGACTGGCCTGGTGCCTGCATTCTCCACCAGTTGTCACTGGGGGTGGGGTGGGAAAGGGATTTGCGTCAGAGTCCAGTGGTATCGGCCTCCAGTGGGTAGGGAAACCAGGCCTGTCCTGCTTCATCAGGTTCCACCCCAAGGCCCTGTGATTGGTACATTGGATATATGACCTGGGGGCAGATGCCACAAGCCTGCTCCCTGAGTCACTTCCTACCTGCTGCCAGGGAGGTTCCCCTGACAGTGATCTGGAGGCCCACTATTCTCTGTCTCCATGGGGCTGCTCAGCAACAGGGTCTGTTCTCGGTGGTGTGGAGCTCCTCCGGCCTCTCTGCAGGAGCAAACAGTTTAGGATGGCTCCCTTACTCTGCCTTCCTTTGTGGCCTCTGTTGTGAACATGTGCGGCAGGTGCAGCTGGGTAGAGCCTTCTGGGCCCAGAGCTCCTCTTTAATCCTTTGTTCCCCGGTGTGGGCTTATACGCCCCATCACACGGATATGTCGGTTAGATATAAGGAAAAATTTACTTACTATAAGAGTAGTTGAGCTCTGAAATAGGTTTACACAGGAGATTGTGAAATTCCCATTGGAGGTTTTTAGGAACAGGTTGGCAAAACACTGGTCAGGGATGGTCTAGGTTTACTCGGTATAGCCTCAGTGGTCACTTCTGAGGTTCCTTCTAGCCCTACATTTTTCTCTGATGCTATTATTGTAAAATATGGAATGATAGGGAATCATAATCACTTTTGGCTCAATTCTGCCATCCTTATTTATGTTCACTGGTATATTACTTTGTAGGTAGTTCTATGGAAATCATTGAAAGTATTTGCATAGTGAAGTACTCCTCAATCTAACTTTTAAAATTAAGACTAGAACTGAAAGAATCTTCAGTGCAAATTTTTCATAATTGATTATAGCAATTTATTAACAAATACAATAGAATAATATCTGGGGGCACGTCTTCACTACCCGCCCGGATTAGCGGGTAGAAATCGATCTCTCAGGGATCGATTTATCGCATCTCATCTAGACGCGATAAATCGATCCCCAAATTGACGCGCGTACTCCACCTCATCAGGAGGAGTAAGCAGCGTCGATGGGGGAGCCGCGGCGGTCCATTTGCTGCTGTTCTCACAGTGGGGTAAGTCGAATAGGATACTTCGACTTCAGCTACGCTATTCGGGTAGCTGAAGTTTGCGTATCTTACATCGACACCCCCCCCCCCAGTGTAGACCAGCCCTAATAGGTTAAAGTTTGTGAGGATGTAAGGTTTACTGACTATTGATTCTTATTAACATTCTCCTGTAATAAAATATCACACATAAATGTGATTATATTGGGTCCCAGTATCTAATTTTCAGTTTTAAATTCATATTTGTGAGAATACAACTTTTGTTTTTTCAACATTCATTCAAATACTGCATTTAGATATTTGTGTACGCCTACTTTGTAGCAGATTTTCTTTATTCAGCAGCAAGCACTGTCTTCTTCTGTGTTGCCATTTCAGATCTTTTTGCAGGTAACTGAAAAAGGCATCTGCCTATGTCAGCAGTGGAGGGGAGGGAAGGTGTTTTTTGTAATAGAGAGAGAAAAAAATATTAGGGAGAACAAAATGAAAACATTTCACAGTATGTGATCTCTCTTAAATTTAAATTTTTAAGAAACTTAATTGGTGTTTAACTTTATGACCTATTCATTTAAAAAAAAAAAAGAAAAAAAAAAGGTTACCAAGTAATGCTACAATTTACTGTCTGAGTTGCCTAGTCTAATTTTAAACATTCAGCTACTGAGATGGGCAAAACTCATCTGTGATCTAAAAACATGAGAGATCTATGAGACAGTATATTGAGTAACTGCAAAGGTTAACATGAAATAGCATTTTTTCCCTGTATGGAATTTGAAACTGGTGTGAGTAGGATTGTGAGAGTAAATAGAAGCTTACAGGTTTTGTTTGTCAGGACCTGTTCAGCTAGCTTTAGGAGCTCTTGCAGTTTAGATAGACTAAATTTTTGGTAAATCAGCAAATCATTGCAATTTTTATTGAGAGTAATAATCTCTTTTGAAGCTCAGGAAATGTGAGCTTTACAAAAATAGGTTAATCTTTGCCCATATATTGAGACCTTTCCATTCCTTATCTAACCCCTCAGTGTTCTTAGTCTCCTCACCCTCACTGTGGTGTTTTAAGGTGTGATCTAATGTCTCAGGCTTTATAGTCCCAGGATGTTTAGGGGTTTCCATAAATGGAGAAGTTTGAAATTATGGCAAAGAGCAGATTCCCTTATTTTGACTCCCCAGCTACTTAGGTCCCTTTGCTCTTCTGGTAGGGCCAATTCCTGGTTCACTTGTCCAAGTGGGGATTGCCTTCCCAATATGTTCCTGGTTTACTTCATAGAGGCAATTGTATGGACCTTGAAAACGTTACACCAGTGCCTCTTTAATGTGCACCTCAAGAAATAATGCACATATTGTAATTAATTTTGCAGTTAAAGGAGTGTGTGAATACTAGAGGCACCAGAGAGGCACTTAAAAAGAAGTGGGCATGTTCCCGCCTGAAGTGGCTGTTGGAGTGATTAATTCAAGTGTGTGTTTTTCCCCTTTAAAAACTGTAGGAAATTAAATGCAAAAAAAGTTAATGAAATATTAAGATGTCCTAGATAAAATAGTAAAAAATAAAAGTTAAGGTTTCTGTTTCTATTGCAATTGTCTTGGTCATGTTGAATTTATGACCAATTTCTATTTTTTCCTTGTTAAATATGTAGCTTAATACAACATCTGGGTCAAATATTTGCTTGACAGTGAACCTGCTTTTGTGGGTTTGTGTCAGGTATGTTATGTATGTAGCAACGCTTACTGCTTCACAGCTAAGGGTATGTCTACACAGCTGACATTAAAGTGTGCCGCTTTATAAAACTACCTCCGCGAGGGGAATAGTTCCCAGTGCTGTAGTACTATCTACACTGCCACTTTACAGCGCTGAAACTTTCTTCGCTTAGGGTTTTTTTTTTCATACCCCTAAGCGAAGAAAGTTTCAGTGCTGTAAGTCGCAGTGTAGACAAGGCCTCAGTGTTTGGGACCTTTTAGGTATGTATTATTTTTCTAGGTTTTTAATGTATAAGTGAGGGGACTGGGTGAATGAGGATGAACCTGTATAAGGGTAGAAGTACAGCTGCTAATATAACAGATTTTACTGACAGGCAGCTGGGCTATGCTTTCTCTGTAGTAGGGTACATTCTGACAAAGAAATGTAGCTTGTGATGGAAACTTTGTATGCATCCTGGCTCAATCAGTCAGGTTTGTGTTCATAGCACATAAATTTTCAGTTACGATGTATAATTGCTAAAAATTACCCTAAATCTAAATTAAAAACAAATTACCCTTTATACCATATCAGGATCCATCTTTCTAACAATTTTTGTATAGACAGACTATATGTTTCTTTAAAATGTCAGTCAACAATGAAAAGTAGTACTGCTATGGACAAATTTCTGCCAGAGCCCAGTTTCAAATACTGGTGGATTGATTTGAATTGGTAAGCAGGAAACCTTCATTTAAATAATTGATTTTAATCTTGTTTTGCATTTGTACTTTTTAATTATTTTTCTTAAGAAAGGATCATTCCCATTGGTAAAATTTGGTGGTACGTTTTGCTAATCAGGAGGATGTACCATATCTATATACATTTATATAAGCAGTTATACAGCTTAACATACTTTTTTCAGACTCTTAATTCATTTTTTACAATCTTGTTTACTTAGAGAATGATCTGTTTTTTACTTGTGATTTGTGTCAAGCTGCATTTGGATGGATATTGGAATTTAAATAAAAAATGCACAAAGAGCATTTTAATTTTTGTATTAAATAAAACTACATTAAATATGCTGGATGCATAAGAAAAAGTTTATCAAAACCTATTTTACATTTAAAAGTATTTTATTACACAAAGGAACTATTATCTGTACTTATTGTGTCTAATTGAATGGATTAACTGTTTCTGGTCATCATGTTCTTCAAGATTTTAGAACTAGTCGAGTTCATCCACTCACCTAATTATTGTTCATAGATTGGAAGAGGAAAACAAGCTTTCCTGCTTTTTCAGCTCCCATTTGGTTTCTCAACTTTGAATGAACTAGTTGAATCAACTGAAATGATTTCAAAATATTTTCTCTGTACCTTCAAAAGAAGCTACTGAAGTCAAAAGTAATTTGGTACTTCAACAAACTCCCCACGAGTTAAGTGGTTTGACTTTCTATAAAACATTGACAGCACAGATTAACTGCTTGAATAGTAAGATTAGGCCTTAACATAGGTTGTCATAATTTCAAATTTAACATGAAGTAGGTTTATTTTAAAAAAGAAAAATAAACATTTTTGATTTAAATAAATGATTTTTGTATTAACAAAACTTGAATTTTATCCACCTGACTTTCCTATTCAAAATTTACAAAAGAAACCAAAATAAAACTACACAAAATTCAAAGAGCATAAAAACTACCCCTGTGTGAAATTCCACACTGGTTGACCTCCGGCTTTTAGCGCTAACAGGAATTTGTCGCATTTTGAGCCCAATTTAGAATGCAATCCTAATTTATGGAGTTGCAAGCAGGTGCCTCCATATTTGCTTCATAGGGTCCCCAATCAGGAGGATCACTGCTGCATTGCAATAGTTTACTGTACAGACGCTGATTGATCGCCGGTCTCAAAGAACTTATAAGAAAAAATGGCTAAACAAGGAGGAAGAACAATTTAGAAATTAGGCTTTATTTTACTTTCAGGATTTTATTCCTAAAAGGAGAGAGTCTTAATTTTAAGGAGGTAATTATTTTATGTCCGTGACATGTGGGAGCCCTAAACAACAGTTTTACTGTGCTGTTAAGAAATGGTTTATTTCATGGTGCTTAGCATTTCAAAAAGTAAAACTTCAAAGTACATCTAACATAACAGATTTGTTTAAGCCACTGTCGATATTTTTTCCCTGAGGACTGCAATGTCAGTTATTTTGCTATTTCCTGGTTTAATTGATATCTGAGGGATAAAAATCTACATTAAATCAGAATGTCCACCCGTTGAATAATTTACAAGGCTGTGCACTTATCTACAGTGCAACAGGACTGTCTTTGCACTTTTGAAATATGGAAGTCAGTGACATTAAGGGAAGAATCTTGCTTTCAGTAGGGAGGCATGCTGAATACTGTTTTCCCTCACACTCCCTGTAGAATTGCTAACTGAGAATTTGCTGATAAAATGTTGACCACAAATACGTAGTGTAATTTATTCTGGAAAAATTTTCTGCTAATAAATTTTATTTATTGCACCTTTTTTGGTATAGAAATATTTGTTCCTCTTGTGGAATGTTTTCAAGAAAATGCTAGAATAAAAATATGTACATATAAATATATCTACATTTTAAAAGTTTAATATTAACTGAAACTGAGAAGTTTTGTGTTTGCAGTGCCTATTGTCGCAATGGTTGAATAAATGTTACTGCGGCAAAGTCTTTTCCTTATTGGGCTATTAGGCCCTGATACAGCAAGATTCTTAACCCTTGTTTAACTTTAAGCATGTGAATATTCCATTTGGCATGGAATTAAGTACATTGTGAATTGGAGCTCTGGTGCTAAAAACGGTGGATGGAAGTAATGTTTTACTTAGGGCTAGTCTACACCGCGGCAGCGCTTTAACATGGCTTGTGTAGTCGCGGCACCAGTACTCTTAAAAAAAAAAAAAAAAAAAAAAAAAAAAAAACACCTCCATGGCAGGCGGGAAACGCTGGGAGGGAGGGGGAAGAGCAGAGATGTGGTGTGCACGGAGGAGGAGGATGTGAGGAAGGGGTAGGGGGAGCTTGGCTGCTGGTGGGTGTGGAGCATCCGCTATTTTTTCCCCATGGGTTCTCTAGCCCCAGAGCACCCACGGAGTCGGCGCCTATGGCTCGGGTGTGTTTTTTCACACTCCTGAGCGATAAAGTTGCAGCGCTGTAAAATACCAGTGTAGACAAGCCCTAATTCTGTTGATGCCTTTTGTTTGTTTTTGTTTAGAGGGGGTATCAAACCCCCTTTGTATGTTGGCCACATCATAGCATGCTCAGGATGTGAACTTTAGAATGTCTATTTTGTTCCTCTTTGTGATACATTGTGGCAGATGACTACTCATGCATAGTTTCTTATGGGATGGAAAAAACTCACATTACTGCTTTTCTCCTGTGACTGCCCGGCCCTCATGGCAACAAAGTGACAAAAGCTGGTAGGAATCACTGCAGAAATGGCTGAAGCAGGGACTGTTGCACTGGGAAAAGGGAGGGGGGAAAATGGGCCCCAACCAGGGCTACCCCAACACAATCCATACCCAGAACTGTGCAGAGGAGACGGTCCTTTCCCAAGCACTAGGAACCAACCTGCTATCTGGCCTTGAGGAAAGAAACTGCAGGCCGAAGCCATCCATAAACTAGCTGATAGGAGCAGCTAAAGAGGGGACTCCCATAAACTGATCTCAGAGAAATTTTTGAAGTTTTGACCAGACTTACTCTGCCCTGTGCTGATTAACTGTTTGCTCCAACTCCCACCTGCCCCTTCTCTAACAGTTTCTTAATTTCAGCCTCACTCCACACCGACCCCTCTTGCCCTTCTCTTCTCCCCTGCCCTGACCTGCTCATTACCTTCACTTTTCCTTCATTTTAGCTTAAGCTTTCCTAACTATCCCCAACACAGAGGTTCTCAACCTTTTTCTTTCTGCCCCCCCACCCCCTGCAACATGCTATAACAACTCCACAGCCTACCTGTACCACAATAACTGGTTTTCTGCATATAAATGCCAAGGCAAGCATTGGTGGTAGCAAGCAGGGCAATTGCCTGGGGCTCCATGCCACATGGGTCCCCGTGAAGCTACATGGCTCAAGCTTTGGCTTCAGCCCAGGGGGGCAGGGCTCAGGGCCCTGGGCTTCAGTCCCATGCGGTGGGGCTTTGGCTTTCTACCCTAGGCTCCAACGAGTCTAATGCTGGCCCTGCTTGGCGGCCCCACAGGGGGCCCCAGACACCTGGTTGAGAACCACTGCCCCAGCACACTACCTACACAAGTGAAACTAACAGGATATTTGCCATCATCACATTGTTCACTGTGCTTGTATATTATATTCCTTTCACGTATCCTGTGTCTGATATGTCTATTTAGATTGTACATACTTTGGGGCAGAGACTATCTACTTTCATGCGTATACAGAGCCTAGCACAATGGGGCCCATTATTATAATAATGGATGTTTATATACTAATTGTCCTGTTTCTCTGGAACTGATTGTAATTTTTAAATAATTTCTGTTGGAGTTATTAATAATATACATTTGTAATATTAATATGGGTGACCACCAGACACCAGTTTAACTATAAATTCCTTTATTAAGTCTAAAAACCAAATAGTGCTTTATATAATTGCTCCAAACATGCCCAACAGCCTAAAAATAAGCAGTCACTACATCCAATACACTCACAAAATATTCATAAGCATGTGATCAGTAAACTCATAAATTAACCAGACTTAGGAAAACTGTCTCATCCTGGTGTGCTCCAGCATGATGAGGTAGGATCTGACAAAGAACCCACAAATTCATAACAATAGTTATACCCTTTAACAAACAAATGGCATAGCCAATTACCACTTTAGCTAACAAACCAATTTGAGACAATTTCCCCCGTCTTTATTTCCAGTTTTAATTTAGATAACATTTACAACCTCCTTTCTCCCTAAGGTCTTCTCTCATTGTCTCTTCTGCTGACCAACACCTTATTTATTTATTTATTTATTTATTTTGGTCAGACCTGGTTTCACATAGGCTTTACTTTAAAGATAACACTGGTGTGTGGTGTAGGAAGGTGCATGTTGGCTCCTTTAAAGACATTCTTGTTTTCTTATTTAAAACCATCTGTAGTCACCCCTATTGGTCAGAATGAAGCCTTCTTTTTAGAAATTCCCCATATCTCATTATTATTCTTTTAAACAGACATCTTCCCTACTTCATTCCTTCTGGCTTTATAACTCATTTTTTTCAAGGCCTTCCTTGTACTTGCTAGTCAGGGTCTTTCTTTACAACACACACATTTCCTTAACCAAACTCAAGCTAATTCTAGTTCTTTAATTTTGTATTGATCCTAAATGGCCTTTCATAATGTCATTAAATCATGACTTTCAGATGGAGAATTGAGGTATAGAGAGATTAAGTGACTAGCCTAAAGTCATGCAGCCTATGGAAGAGCTGTAAATAGAACCCAGATCTTTTCCTAGTCCACTGCCTGAATCACAAGATCATCCTCATTCTTGTGGATGAGGACAGCAGCACAAAATGAATCCATGAAGCTTTGAGATCATTCTGCCTTTTCTGTGATTGTGTAGAGATGTTTGAGTAGAAAATTTGCCGTGCTTCATTAGATGCTGGGCTGCCTTACTGAATGACGGAGGCAACCTAGTGACAGAGGATGTGGAAAAAGCTGATGTACTCAATGCTTTTTTTGCCTCTGTCTTCACGAACAAGGTCATCTCCCAGACTGCTGGACTGGGCAGCACAGTTTTTGTGCTGGGCCGGTTTTGTTTAATATCTTTATTAATGATCTGGAGGATGGTGTGGACTGCACTCTCAGCAAGTTTGCAGATGACACTAAACTGGGAGGTGTGGTAGATACGCTGGAGGGTAGGGATCAGATACAGAGGGACCTAGACAAATTAGAGGATCGGGCCAAAAAATAACCTGATGAGGTTCAACAAGGACAAGTGCAGAGTCCTGCACTTAGGACAGAAGAATCCTATGCACTGCTACAGACTAGGGACCGATTGGCTAGGTAGCAGTTCTGCAGAAAAGGACCTAGGGGTCACAGTGGACAAGAAGCTAGATATGAGTCAACAGTGTGCTCTTGTTGCCAAGAAGGCTAATGGCATTTTGGGCTATATAAGTAGAGACATTGCCAGCAGATCGAGGAACGTGATCATTCCCCTTTATTCGACATTGGTGAGGCCTCATCTGGAGTACTGTGTCCAGTTTTGGGCCCCACACTACAAGAAGGATGTGGAAATATTGGAAAGAGTCCAGCGGAGGGCAACAAAAATGATTAGGGGTCTGGAGCACATGACTTATGAGGAGAGGCTGAGGGAACTGGGATTGTTTAGTCTCCAGAAGAGAAGAATGAGGGGGGGATTTGATAGCTGCTTTCAACGACCTGAAGGGGGGTTTCAAAGAGGATGGAGCTCAGCTGTTCTCAGTGGTGGCAGATGACAGAACAAGGAGCAATGGTCTCAAGTTGCAGTGGGGGAGGTCTAGGTTGGATATTAGGAAACACTATTTCACTAGGAAGGTGGTGAAGCACTGGAATGCGTTACCTAGGGAGGTGGTGGAATCTCCTTCCTTGGAGGTTTTTAAGGCCTGGCTTGACAAAGCCCTGGCTGGGATGATTTAGTTGGGAATTGGTCCTGCTTTGAGCAGGGGGTTGGACTAGATGACCTCCTGAGGTCCCTTCCAACCCTGATATTCTATGATTTTATGATTCTATGCCTGGGTAAAGTTTTTGGTGTCTGTGTTGACTACAGGAAATTATACCCTTCTGGATATCACATGACTTTCTGTCATTGAGGAATTGCTGTTATCTGTTATGTACATTGCATGTGCAGCATGCATGGGTGAAGATGCCAAGAGTTGGCACTAACCTAATTAATGAGGTAAGACAGAATCAGTGTAGGGCAGGTAGCATTGATTTGCGTTGCCATAATTACTGGATGCTATCAGCACAGCAGCCAAGCAGGATCGGGATGATATGTCTACCTGTCCTCATTAAGGACATGAAGGGTTACATTTTAGCTGTGAGGAGATGTATGTTATTGATCCATTAGTAGGTGGAAATGGTATAGTTGTAAACAGTAAGGCAGAAGCATTTTAATATTTCTATTCTATTTTTGGGGACAAACAGGTGAGATTGTTATCTTCACCATATAGTGAGACTTTCTTTCCATTCTACTAGTATCTCTGGAGGATGTTAAACAGAAGCTACTAAA
Source organism: Malaclemys terrapin pileata (assembly GCF_027887155.1). Taxonomy (NCBI): domain Eukaryota; kingdom Metazoa; phylum Chordata; order Testudines; family Emydidae; genus Malaclemys; species Malaclemys terrapin. Next base: position 176,703,345 of record NC_071507.1, on the reverse strand, counting down.
ATTAGACATTTTCATATCAGCAGATCCAGATAACTTTCATCCAAGAATTTTAAAAGAGCTGGCTGAGATGTTCATTGAACCATTAATGTTGATTTCAATAAGTCTTGGAGCACTGGAGAAGTTCCAGAAGACTGGAAAGAAAGCTAATGTAGGGCCCTATGAAATCCCTTTTATTATTGTGGATTTTTGGATTTATTTTCTGATTTCATTCTTTTCCATAAAAAAAAATTCAGTTTTTATGGTATTTTTTTAAATCAAAACTGTTTGATACATTAACAATTAAGTAGCCTAATTATAAATGAATAAAAGTGTTCAGAATTGGATTGCAGTGGAAAAAACTGATTTTATAAAAAAAAAAAAAATCCTACAGTTTAAACAGATATACAATATAAGTATATGGTAAAAGTAACACATTTTAAATCACTTTTTAAAGTAGCACTTGGTAATATGACCAAACTGACATTGTTGAACAGTAACACAGGAAGTCCACTGACCTGTGTGTGTGGTGGGGAGGGAGTGTGTTCGCATGCTTTCTTGTTAAGCAGAGCACTCACCAGCCTGAATACTTGTTCAGACAGCTGCAACTATTCCTGAGTCTGAGGTTGGTGCACAGACAGGCACTCCCCTATCTCCTCACCCCGGCTCAGTGAAGACCAGGTACACTGGCGGGGGACACCCTGGCATCAGCTCCCTATCCTCCCTAGCTCTGCACAGCAGAGCAAGAGGCTGTGATCCAGAGAAGCTTGACTCTCTTAAGTGCAGCTGAACATAACTTAGCTGTGCAACCCGCCCTGCCTGCCTGCCACTGTGGTCCTAGTGCCAGAGAGATCAGGATTCCACATTAATGTTTTGATTCTGTGATTTGTTCTGTGTTCTCATTAATGCAGATTTCATAGGGCCCTATTAATGTTCTGCCAGTTTTTAAAAAGGGTAAATGGGATGACCCAGGTAATTGCTGGGCTGTCAGCCTGACATCGGTCCCAGGCAAGGTAACGGAGTGGCTGATGTGGAACTTGATTAATAAAGAATAAAAGGAGGGTAATGTAATTCATGCAAATCAACATTGGCTTATGGCAGTAGATTTCAACCGGTGGTCTATGGACCCCTGGGGGTCCACTGACTATGTCTAACATTTTCAAAGAGGTCTGCATACCCATTTGAAATTTTTTAGGGGGTCCGCAAATGAAAAAAAGCTTGAAAACCACTGGCTTATGGAAAATAGATCCTGTTCAACTAACTTGATATCTTTTTATTTTTTTAAATGTGTGCCTGACAAAGGTAATAACATTGATGTAGTATATTAAGACTTGGTACCATACAATAGGTTGATTAAAAAACTAAAATGCTATGAAATTAACATAATGTACACTAAATTGATTAAAAACTGGCTAACGGGTGTCAACATGTAATGGTAAACGGGGAATTGTCATTGAATCACTGTGTTTTCAGTGGGGCCCTTAGGGGTCAATTCTTGACACTACGCTATTTAACATTTTTATTAGTGATCTGGAAGAAATTGTCATCAAAATTATCACTGATAAAGTTTGCAGATGACACAAATTAGGGGAATGGTAAGTAATAAAGAGGGCAGGTCACTGATTCAGGGGGATATGGATCGCTTGCAAACTAGGCGCAAGCAAACAATATGCATTCTAATACAGCCAAATGTTAATGTGTACATCTAGGAACAAAGAATGTAGGCCATACTTCCAGGAGGGGGGCTACCCCGGAAAGCAGTGACTCTGAAAAAGATTTGGGGGTTGTGGTGGATAATAAGCTGAACATGAACTTCTAGTGTGACGCGATGGCTAAAAGAGTTAATGCGATCCTTGGATGCATAAATGGCGGAATCTCAAATAGGAATAGAGAGTTAGTTGATCTCGGTATTTAGCATTGGTGCAACTGCCACTGCGATCTACAATTCAAAAGGATGTAGACCAATTGGAGAGGTTGGTTGATAGAAGAGCCACAAGAATGATCATTAAAGGATTAGAAAACAGGCCTTACAGCAATAAACTCAAAGAGCTCAATCTGTTTAGCTTAACATTCTACAAATACATTAGAAGCAAGAGGAAGACCAAGGACAGGCTAGTCCTGTTAGTCAATGAGGCAGGAAAAACAATAACAGAAAATGTGGAAATGGCAGAGGTGCTAAATGACTTTGTTTCAGTTTTCACCAAGAAGGTTGGTGGTGATCGGATGTCTAACATAGTGACTGCTAGTGAAAATGAGGTAGGATCAGAGACTAAAAATAGTGAAAGAACAAGTTAAAAATTACTTAAACAAGTTAGATGTCTTCAAGTCACCAGGGCCTGATGAAATGCATCCTAGAATACTTAGAATCAAGGAGCTGACTGAGGAGATATCTGAGCCATTAGCGATTATCTTTGAAAAGTCATGGAGGATGGGAGAGATTCGGAAGACTGGAAAAGGGCAAATATAGTGCCAATCTATAAGAAAGGAAATAAAGACAACCCGGGGAATTACAGACCAGTCAGCTTAACTTTTGTACCTGGAAAGATAATGGAGCAAATAATAAAGCAATCAATTTGCAAACATCTAGAAGATAATAAGGTGATAAGTAACAGTCAGCATGGATTTGTCAAAAACAAATTGTGTCAAATGAACTTGATAGCTTTCTTTGACAGGGTAACAAGCCTTGTGCACAGAGGGAAAGCGGTAGATATCTTGACTTTAGTAAGGCATTTGATACTGTCTCGCTTGACCTCCTCATAAACAAACTAGGGAAATAAAAACTATGGAGCTACTATAAGGTGGGTGCATAACTGGTTGGAAAATCATTCCCAGAGAGTAGTTATCAGTGGCTCACAGTCATGCTGGAAGGGCATAACAAGTGGGGTTCCACAGGGATCGGTTCTAGGTCCGGTTCTGTTCAATATCGTCATCAATAATTTAGATAATGGCATAGAGAGTACACTTACCATCTGCAAACTTAATACCAAGGTGGGAGGGATTGCAAGTGCTTTGGAGGATAGTATTAAAATTCAAAATGATCTGGACAAACTGGAGAAATGGTCTGAAGTAAATAGGATGAAATTCAATAAGGATAAATGCAAAGTACTCCACTTAGGGAGGAGCAATCAGTTGCACACATACAAAATGGGAAATGACTGCCTAGGAAGGAGTACTGCAGAAAGGGATCTGGGGGTCATAGTCCGTGTTCCCTCTAATTTTTCCCACCCATATGCGGAATGAATTTTGTTATGTGCACCAAGATGGAGGTGATCTCTTGAGGTCCCTTCTAGTCCTATGATTCTATGAAGATAGAGAAGATTAAGGGATGACTTGATTACAGTTTATAAGTATCTGCAAAGGAACAACTATTTAATAATGGGCTCTTCAGTCTATTAGAGATAGGTATAACAATCCAATTGCTGGAAGTTGAAGCTAGACAAATACAGGGTGGAAATAAGTCATAAATTTTTGATGGTGAGAATAATTGACCATTGGAATAATTTACCAAGGGTCATGGTGGATTTTCCATCACTGACCATTTTTAAATCAACATTGGATATTTTTCTAAAAGATATGCACTACGAATTATTTCAGGGAAGGTCTATCTCCTGTGTTATAGAGGAGGTGAGACTGGAGGATGACAGTGGTCCCTTCTGACCTTGGAATCTATGCATCTATTAGGGACACAACTCTTAAAACTGACTGAAATAATTGGAGTTTGGTATATAGTTTGTGGACAACAGTGCTGCAATTGAGGTCCTATATACTAAGAAATATGCAATACAGGTAATACCTTTTAGGGGGACGAGGACATTTGGGTGATCCATAGTACAGTCATATACTTTACATATATAAAGTGTGAAAGAATATTGTCTGTTTCCTTCAGAACCTGTTTTTCCTGCACAATGCTAAGAATAGGGTAAACCCTTGAATTTTCAAAGAATTGCAAAAGATTTAGCAACTCGGTCTTCATTGAAATGTCGAGTTAGTGTGGTTAGTCACGGAAATGTTTTATTGCTGAGAGTGGCAGATACTTATGTGCAACCCGCAGTTTCGTTTCTGTAATCAAATTAAATCTGAATGCTTCTTTACTAATACTTTTTTTTTTTTAAATACAGGTATATACTGTTATAGAAATACTTGAAGTACTATCTAAAAATGGCAAGTCTCATGACTCAGAGTCTTGTGACCTATGTAGAAGAGGAAAATGTTCCTGCTCTAAAAGCACTTCTTGAGAAGTGCAAAGATGTGGATGAAAGAAATGAGGTAAGATGAGTTTTTTCAAAGATTTCTTGAATATTGTTACATGTTAATTGCAGGATGAATAACTGATGCGACATCACACTGGATATTTAATATGATAAATTCCTATCCATAAATTTCTTGTGGTCCTTTCCTTGTCCTTGAGTCATACTCTCAGCTCTTATTTCCATTCTGTTGTGCTCACTGAGGTAAGAAACATAACAGCCATATTGTGGCCTATCTATCTTAGGTATTTAGATGGCCTCCATTGATGTAGTATCTGACTGCCTCACAATCTTTCAGTATATTTCTCCTCACAACCCCCCTGTGAGGTAGGAAAATAACATCCTCATTTTACATATGGGGAATTGATGCACAAAGAAACTAAGGGTTGTGTGACGTTCCCCGGAGTGCAGCCCTGACTGCTGTGTTCCCTTAGCTCTCCAGCCTGGAATGCCTTTTACACTACTTTGCTGGTGAACAGCAAACCACTCCAGGCTCTGCTCAGTCACAGCCACCAACATGCAAAGTCACACCCAGCTGAATACATGAATGCTCTCCCAGCCATCCATGAATAATACGTAGGGTGACGTCTGCATATTTCCAGCCTTGCACCAGTGGCATAGCCAGGTGGAGGGAACACGGCTGCGGCACTTTTACTAACGGGGCGGCGCTCCGGGTCTTCGGCAGCACCTCGGCGGCGGGACCTTCACTCGCACCGTGGTCTTCAGCAGCATTTCGGCGATGAAGCTTCAGTGCCGCCGAAGACACCCGGAGCTAGTGAAGGGCCTGCTGCCGAAGTGCCACTGAAGACCCAGAGTGCCGCCCCGTCAGTAAAAGCGTCGCAGTGGGTGGTGCCTTTTTTTTCCCCTGCTCCTGGGTGAGTAAAATTAAAAAGGCGCCACTTGTGCTCGGTGGGGGAGCGGCCGCTGCCCTGCTCCCCCCCCAGCTACGCTACTGCCTTGCACCCAGAAATGTGTGTCTTAGGGCTAGTCTGCACTGGCAATGCTAGCGCTTTAATGTGGCTTGTGTAGTCACGGCAGAGCACTGGGAGAGAGCTCTCCCAGCGCTCTTAAAAAACCCCACCTCCATAAGAGGCGTAGCTACCAGTGCTGGGAGCACTGTTTACACTGGTGCCTTACAGCGCTGAAACTTGCTGGGCTTAGGGGGATGTTTTATCACACCCCTGAGAAAGAAGGTTTCAGTGCTGTAAATTGCCAGTGTAGAGAAGCCCTTACACTGTCCAGGAGGGTACGGAACAGTGTAAGCTCATACGTCGTCCGTCATTCCAACAATGGGAATGATTATGCACCAGCCTTTGTTATCTCAAGTAGAGGTTTCCCAAACACTTCAATCAAACACACTGTTTTAGATAAAACAACAAAGCAAGTTTATTAACTAAAGAGAGAAATTTTAAGTGATTACAAGTATGGATGCATATAAGTCAGTATTGGTTATGAAAGAAATAAAAAGATAAACACACAAGCTAATTATTAAACTTTACCAGGGCTAATAGGTTTAAAAGCAAAAGGTTTGTCTCACCAGGAACTGCCATACATTTTGCTAGCTTGGTCCCTTTTGGGACCATTCCTTCCTTTGTTCAGTTCTTTGAGAGCTGTTGCTGTCATGAAAAGAGAGATGGAGAGAGGAGGCTAGGGACAATTTCCCCCTCTTCTTATACTACTGGGAGGGAGGCAGGTAGTTCCATTGTGTATGTGAGTTCCAAACTATTCTTCAGGTGAATTGTAAATTCTTTGTTTATACCTTCCTCCCTCCTCCCCCCCCCCGCGTTTGTGAATAACTGATTAAATAGGTAATGGCCCTTTAGCACTTTGCTAGTGTGCCAGTGTGTCTTTGCAGTCCAGTGGATGCTTACAAAAATAATTTTTCCTTGGAGTTTTGTACATTTTGTGCTACTGTGATACTTTTGGTTTTGTATCTTTGTCACTTTATTAAGAGTTCAGAAACATGATTTGACTAATCGATTGTTACAAGGTATTGGAACTTCTGAGAAAAGGCGATGGCTAGTGTTAAGCATAATTTCTTTCTTTGAGTCTTTTTCATTTTACATTAAAAGCATGGATTTCACAAACTGTCTTTTTTTTGTTTTTTGTTTTGTTTTTGTTTTGTATATTTTATTTTATAACCTATTTTGAGTGAATTTTCACAGCAAGGACAGAACTTCAAACTGTCCTTCATCTGGCCTTAGCTTTCCTTAGGTCTGATTCTCTTTTTAAACCAGTTTTGGGATAGTGTAATTCCATTAACTGAATTGGGGAACTCCTAACTTATACCTGTTTTTTTTTTTTTTTAAACTTTGGAGTCTTCTAGGGAAGACACCAACCAAATATCATGGGTATGATATTTGCACACAACTGTGTTTTTACTAAGTTTTGGCAAATTCATAATCCACTATAAATTGTATCTCTGTAAGGCCTCGTAGTACTGTGAGAGAAAATGTTACACTTTTTTTTCCATTTTTTTTCTATTATAGAAATAAGATAGAGAATTAAAACACTTCTGAAAGCTACATAGGGTGTCTATGCAGCATTTTGGAGCGAGCGGGAACGAGTGTCTCAGCCCAGGTCAACAGCCTGGGGATAGCAGAGTTAGCACTAGTGCTCTTAAAATGGCTATATAGGCAGCATTTTGGAGTTGTGGCTGAGTCTAGGGCATGGGCTCTGAAGCCTTGGATGCAGGGTGAGCACTAACCATTTTTAGAGCACTATCATGAGCCATGTTGGTCCCAGTCTATCAACCTGGGTTGGAAGGCTTGCTCCCAGCTCCCAAAATGCTGTGTAGATGCACTAGTATAGACATGCAAGAATGTGTCCTAAAGTAACATTTATACAATTATTGTATCTGGCTTCCATTAGCTCAGATACAATTCTGTACTGAAATAGCTCCCTTCAGTTACTGATTTATCAACATTTTATTCATGTATGGTAATGTCCAAGCCTAAATATTGCATCACATTGTTTAAAAAGCTTTCAGAACAAAAAGCAAAGTTAATATAAAAAAATAAGTAGGGGTATCAAGCGATTACAAAAATTATTTGTGATTAATCGTGCAATTAAAAACATTACTCACGATTAATCACGCTGTTAAACAATAATAGAATACCTTTTATTTAAATATTTTGGGTTGTTTTCTACATTTCCAAATATATTGATTTCAATTATAACACATAATACAAAGTGTACACTGCTCACTTTATATTTATTTTTTATTACAAATATTTGCACTGTAAAAAACCCAAAAGAAATAGTATTTTCAATTCACCTAATACAAGTACTGTAGTGCATTCTCTTTATCATGAAAGTTGAACTTAAAAACATAGAATTATGTAAAACTTTTTAGAGCCTACAAATCCACTTTGTCTGAGCAATTGGCTGAACAAGTAGTAGGACTAACAAGTTTGTTTACATTTGCAGGAGATAATGTTGCCCTCTTTTTACGGTGTCACCTGAAAGTGAGAACATGCGTTCGCATGGCACTGTTGTAGCCGGCATTGCAAGATATTTAGTGCTAGATGTGCTAAAGATTTATATGTCCCTTCATGCTTCAACCACCATTCCAGAGGACATGCATCCATGCTGATGACAGGTTCTGCGTGATAACGATCCAAATCAGTGTGGACCGACGCATGTTCATTTTCATCATCTGAGTCAGATGCCACTTGCAGAAGGTTGATTTTTTTGGTGGTTCAGGTTCTGTAGTTTCTGCATCAGAGTGTTGGTCTTTTAAGACTTTTGGAAGCATGCTCGACACCTTGACCCTCTCAGATTTTGGAAGGCACTTCAGATTCTTAAACCTTGGTTTGAGTGCTGTAGCTATCTTTAGAAATTTCACATTGGTACCTTCTTTGCGTTTTGTCAAATCTGCAGTGAAAGTGTGCTTAAAAAGAGCAACATGTGCCGGATCATCATCCAAGACTGCTATAACATGAAATATATGGCAGAATGCGGGTAAAACAGAGCAGGAGACATACAGTTCTCCCCCAAGGAGTTCAGTCACTAATTTAATTAACAACGAGCATCATCAGCATAGAAGCGTGTTGTCTGGAATGGTGGCCAAAGCATGAAGGGACATACGAATGGTTAGCATATCTGGCACATAAATACCTTGCAATGCCAGTTAGAAAAGTGCCATGTGAATGCGTGTTCTCACTGTCTGGTGACATAAGAAGTAGGCAGCATTATCTCCTGTAAATGTAAACAAACTTGTGTCTCTTAGTGTGGCTGAACAACAAATAGGACTGAGTGGATTTGTAGGCTCTAAAGTTTTACATTGTTTTTGAGTTCAGTTCTGTAACAAAAAAAAATCTACATTTGTAAGTTGTAGTTTCAAAATAAAGAGAATGCACTACATCTTGTATAAAAAATACTATCTCTTGTTTATCATTTTTACAGTGCAAATATTTGTAATAAAAATAATATAAAGTGAGCAGTCAACTTTGTATACTGTGTTGTAATTGAAATCAGTATATTTTAAATGTAGAAAAAAATCCAAAATATTTAATAAATTTCAATTGGTATTCTATTGTTTTAACAGTGCAACTAAACTGCGATTAATCATGATTAATTTTTTTAATCACGATTAATTTTTTGGAGTTAATTGTGTGAGTTAACTGCGATTAATTGACAGCCCTAAAAATAAGTTTTATTATTGAAAGACATTTAGATAGCACCATGCACTTACGTGGCATTTTACAGATATACAGTCATGTTTTTGTCTCAGAAGAACTTACAATTTATTACACTGTAAGATATGCCCCATAGTGCAAAATGTATTACCGTGATAATTATTCATAATGATTCTATCTGGAAAAATCCCATTAAAACTAATTTAAGGAAAATGCCTGCCACAGCAGAAATCTCTCCTGAATGAGTCAATCCATTTCCATCGTTCATTGTACCAAAAGCCAAATAAAGGACTAATAAAATATATTCCATAATTAAGCAGTCAGCAGCAAGCGATTAGTAACCTTAACTAACGCCACTGTAATCAGATAAGGTGATTCAGCTTGTTAGTAGTTTACATTTTCAGGAAAGCTACTGATGTACTTCTTACAATGACATGGCTGTTATAGGCAGGCATTCAGTGCATATTACTAAAGCTGAGGGAATTTGGACGCTGTTCTTTGCATCTTTAAGGGAAGCAATGATCCATTCAGATGTAGGGTAACTTCAAGCTTGAAGATGGAGCAGGGTGGGAGGAGGGTAGGGAGAAATCCATTGTCTCACACTGGCCAGCTGTAGGCACTTGCAGACAAATTCTCTTATTTGTAAACTCACCGTAACCTTGAGTATATCAGATTTTCTCTCCCCTTCCCCCAAAGTTTAGTCTTCCTCACAATCAGAAATTATCTTCTATGCTGCCATAATGGATGGTGGAGAAAACATCATACAGGACAGCCCTTGTATGGACTCATAGCTAACGTGACTTATGAATTGAGAGAGGCTGGGAAAGATGGTGTCTAGCAGCAAGCAACGTCGTCTGAGATAGTTCTTTTGCTCCTCCAGCTGGGAGAGATGCCTCTTGGAGAAAAGTATCTCCATAGAAGGGAGTCAGCTTTGTATCAGATTTCTTCTATCGTCCCTGAAGGCTTGATTCTGCAAGATGCTAAACACTCACCAGTCTTATTTGTTTCAGTGAGATGAGACTGCCTAATACCTTGCAGGATAAGATTAATAGACTCTGTGTTGCTCGGTTGTCTGGTACAATGACAAGTGTATTGTCTGTGTTCAGAAAATAATAAACGTGTAACTGAACTATGTTCTCTGGACTTCCAAAAGAAATTTCAGTATGGACTTTTGGTGCTCTGCAGATACCAATTTGTTGGTTGGACTATGGTCTTTCTAACTGTTGGGCCAAGCTTCTTCAAGCTGTGAGTAAGGAAGAAAAAACTCTGGATCTCCAGATGTGTTAGGTGGACAAATGAGTTGTGGACTGTTATGCTTTTAGTGTATTGCAATTATTTTCTAAAAGCCACTCTTTAAATATTTGAAACCACTGTTACTATATAGATTACTATATGGAAAGATTTAATATTGTGTTGCCATTTCTTTTTTCACTGAATTTTTTTGCATGTTGTTTGAATATGTTACATTTTATCAGTGTTTCTCATCTACTAAATCAAAGCATAAATTATGTGAACAGTACCTGAAATTCCTTTATAGATAGATGATGGTACTTCACAGGTAGTGTATATAACTATGGGATTTTAGAGATGTATCAACTTGTCTAAGTAGTTTAATTGTAACTATCATTTGGTTACAGAATGGTCAGACTCCATTGATGTTGGCTGCTGAGCAAGGCAATTTAGAAATTGTCCAAGAATTGCTCAGGAAAGGAGCTAACTGCAACCTGGAAGATGCAGTAAGTATTAGTGTCATTTTCTTTTTCCAAGATGGTTCCTTAACTAGCACTAATGTGTCTGGCTCTAAAATATCATGTAGTTCCGCTTCAGGTCTGTTAAGTGAAGCACCTCTGTTGCTGAGTTTGAATCAATTATACTGGTAAAATAGTTAACACTTTGCCACTGTAACTGATCCACAAGGAAGCACTCTTGACTAGGTAGGTGCTGGTCCCTTCTTTGTAGCAGCACAGAACAGCAGTGTATAGCTATTGGTCATGAAGCATTACAAAGCAGCTACGTCCTGTCATTTCCATATTTAAACTGATGCCACCATGAAAGTTTGTGTATTTGGGAATACAGTACAGTTTTATTTTATGAAGTGTCTTTCATGCTGCATCCTGATTTTTTTACAAAGTTACAGTAAAGGATCAATTACAGAGTTACATAATAGCAGAGGGGAAAGAAATCACAAGGCACAGATGAGGAAGATGTTCTTAGCTGAGTTTTGAAAAAAGATGGAGAATAGATGAAGTAGAGAGATAAAAGGCAGCTTATTCAATATGGGAAGAGCAACAGTCGAGAGAGCTCTTATATCAGCAGTAGCAAGTTTGCATGGGAGGAGTAGCAAAAGAAACAGGCAGGCTAGAGGAGGATTTAAAGACAAGATGAGAAATTTTGAACTGAATTCTGAAATGAATAGGGAGCCAGTTAGGTTTATTGATGATAGGAGTGATGTCATTAAGCTGTTTTAACCCTTTAGAAGCTAGGCAGAATACTGCTGCTAGTTAGAGTTTGGGATGCAATAGAGATGAGTAGCAATAGTTAAGGTGAAAGATTAATGGAAATATTAATATTGCATCAGAGGTGTGGAGCAGGGGCAGTTTTATACATAGTCAGTGTTGTGGGGTTGGTGACAGGAAGATTTTACAAATATAAATATGGGAGGAGAGAGTTCAGGGTCAAGGATGTTTTCAAGTTCTAGACAAAGGAGAGGTGAATTGGAAGATAGAGTTGTGTGGATTCTCCTTCCCCGCTGCTCATGAGAATGAAAACTCCTTAGACCTATGTATGCAGATTCTAGGAAGCTGAAATGTTTTAGCATTGAAGGCTGCATTGAGGTAAGAGAATGAAGATGAAAAAAGAACCATAGATTTTTAAATTGCACAGAAGAGAGTTATTCCCATGCTTTGGTCATGGAAAACCTCAGACCTATAAACTTGTGATGGGGAAATCTGAGCATGCTGGTTGTTAATTTTGTTAGTTGCAGTAATTATTGATAAGATTTGAGTTTAAGCCATCTTTATCCTCTTGGCTTATTAGTCAGTATGATGAAGGCTTTCACTTGAAAAAACAGACTTAACAGTTAGGAAATCAATATAATGTGAGATTTAATGTAACACATACCCACAATTTCACAGTGGGTGTATACTGTCATTAGTTGAATAAATCAAGCACATTATAAACATGAATTTGTACTTTATACTAAAAAACTATACTTGATAGCTCTAAGGGAACCACTGTACGCTGAGACAAGTAACTTGGTATGTAAAACGTTCATATTGTGTCCTCTGTAAATATCACTAATTGAATTTTAAAAAAAACCTACATCTTTCAACTTTTTTCTTACTGTAGGATAACTGGACAGCTCTTATTTCAGCAGCTAAAGAAGGTTATGTTGACATTGTAGCAGAGCTACTTAACTGTAATGTAAATTTGGAGCACCGGGATATGGTATGATCTTTTTTCTAGTTTTAAAATGGAATAGTTATGCTAATAGGGACATACACCGCTACCTCGATATAACGCGACCCGATATAACACGAATTCGGATATAACGTGGTAAAGCAGTCCTCCGGGGGGGGGGGGGGGGGGGCGGGGCTGCACACTCCGGTGGATCAAAGCAAGTTCAATATAATGCGGTTTCACCTATAACGTGGTAAGATTTTTTTTAGCCCCTGAGGACAGCGTTATATTGAGGTAGCGGTGTGTATGGAGCTGATTTTCCAACTATGCAAAAAAAATTGAAGATCTTCTATTGTTTGTTGAGTGCTTTAAAATGTAAAGAAGTTCTGCTTTAAAATGTTTGTCTAATGATAGAAAAGAATGTACATTTCTAGGGTGGTTTTCTTTGTCTGTACATTAGAATTTCTTCTAGAATTTAAACTAAAATACTGTAACTGTCTGTGAAATGTAAACTGTATTATGCTCAGGACTTACTTTCATGCTGGAGGAATCTCAGGTCTTGAAAGTTTTAACAAGTTTATTTAAAAACATAAAGTTAATTATATTTAATCTTTGCAAATATAAACTAGGGAGGGGCAAAGTAACAAACACTCTGATGGTTGATTTTGTCAGCTGGATGGAGGATGCATCCTAAAGGATAAATTTAAATCCCTCCAGCAAGTTCAGTATAGTTTAGGGGCTTGATTATCTGGACAGTTGCATGTATAACTGATAGGGTAGTCTCCTTATGTGGAATATGTTAGGAATAATTAATCTCATTAAATTGCAAAGTCCAACTCTTGAAATTCTTAGGATTCTGGGGATTTGATTTTGCTGGGGGAGGTAGCTAAAGAGAACAACAACAGAAAGTATTTTTCTTCAGTAAAATAAATGTTAATACAGTTGCTCTGGGTAGGGATAAAACCATTTACAGTAACTCCACACTTAACTTCCTAGTTATGTTCTTGAAAAATGCAACTTTAAGTGAAATGATATTAACTGAATCCAATTTCCCCATAAGAATTAATGTAAATGGGTGTGTGTGGGGAGGGTGGGTGGGTGGTAGGTTCCAGGGATTTTTTTTTGCCACACAAAAGACATTATATACATACACAGTATAATATATAACAGGGGTAGGCAACCTATGTCACGTATGCCGAAGGTGGCACGCGAGCTGATTTTCAGTGGCACTCACGCTGCCTGGGTCCTGGCCACTGGTCCGGGGGGCTCTGCACTTTAATTTTAAATGAAGCTTCTTAAACATTTTAAAAACCGTATTTACTTTACATACAACAATACTTTAGTTATATATTATAGACTTATAGAAAGAGACCTAATAAAAATGTTCAAATGTATTACTGGCACACGAAACCATAAATCAGAGTGAATAAATGAAGACTCGACAGACCACTTCTGAAAGGTTGCCGAACCCTGATATATAATATAATATAAGCCCATGTGCCCTGACCCTGCTTCCCAGCAGGAGCGCCGGGCGGCTGGAGCAGGGCAAACTCCCATACCCCAACCCCCGGTCCCCGGCAGGAGCACTGGGCAGGCGGAGCGTGGGAGCCAAATAAAGTTATAAGGGAACATTGCAGGACTTTAAAGGACTATGTTCTCTAATAGGTCAGCGACCTAATAACGAAACAACATTAATCAGTACAACGTTAAGTGAGGAGCTACTGTATGCTTTTCCTTTGTGGAACGATGCACATTCAAGTGGCAAGCCTTGCTCTTGAACTCTGTTTAGTTTTATAGAACAGTGAATTCAAATTTGTCCATGGGTTTCCCAATAACTTTTATTCAACTGTAACATTGGCAGGTTTGTCCACCTTCATTTGAAAGCCATTATGGAAGCATCTTATTCAAACTAAATTCCGCAGTGCTTTTTTTTTTAAGTCTGTGATTTTGTGTGCAGCAAGTTTGGTAAAATCATTTAGGAACGCATTTTCCTTCCTCCTCCCCATTTCCCGCCCTAAGTTCTATATGTTGCAGCAAAAAAAGTTTAACTTAAAATTTTACGTTTGAATTTTTAGACTAGTAAGATGGCAACATTTGTCACTATTGCTTGTGATAGGCTCATAGACAGGAGTTTAAGAACAGGTGTGCAACAAAAGAAAATACATAAATATAGGTTTAAATAAATCTCTCTAATATTTTTCTCTATTATGTTTTACAGGGAGGGTGGACAGCCCTAATGTGGGCATCATATAAAGGTTGTACTAAAGTAGCTGAGCTGCTTCTTGAGAAAGGAGCAAACCCAAACGTCACTGGGCAGGTAAGGGTTGATCTTTGAGTGGAGAAAGATCCCTCAAAAACCTGAATTGTTTAGTAGTATTATCTTGCAAAGAACTATGAGTTATATAATATTTTATACTGTATTTCATGGCAATAAAGTGGTAATTTTATGATTTAGTATCACAGCAACTATTGTTTATTGGAGCAGATGATTTTGTAGATTTCAGTAAGGTTTACATCAGTAATATATTAAGATAGTGACAGTAATTTCTATGTATAGTAAGCCATGTACATTAGAAGGAGAATTCTATTCAGTTTTAATTACCGTATATACTCATTCATAAGCGGAATATTTTTGGTAAAAAAATGACGCATCGGAGAGCGGGGGTCGGCTTATAAACGAGTCTACACCAAAATTTGATGATTTTAAACTCTGTGGAATTATTGAATTGAATATCTAATACATTGTCATTTTGTTTACCTGGAGTGTCTGCAGGCACGGAGCCCCTCAGCTCCCTGTGGCCGCGGTTCACAGTTCCCAGCCAATAGAAGCTGCGGGAAGTGGCGTGCCACTTCCCGCAGCTCCCATTGACTGGGAACCGCAAACCGCGGAGACTGGGAGCTGAGGGGCTCCGTGCCTGTGAACGCTCCAGGTAAACAAAACGTCCAGGGCCGCTAGCCGCTTACCCGAACGGGCCAGGAGCCAAAGTTTGCCAACCCCTGAAATATAGGGTCAGCTTATGAAAGGATCATACAGTTTTTGCTATTTTTACCAAACTATCTTGGGGGGTCGGCTTATAAACGAACAGGCTAATGAACGAGTATATACAGTACTTTATTTCTAGGAATTAGTAATTTAATAAACATTTATAAACAATTAAGAGTAGTAACATCTCTTGTTTTAATTATTTCTTGGTAACTAACAAATAGTCTGGGTTGTAATTTTGTCGTATATACAGATACTCCTGAGAAGACTAGTCATGATACTGATTTTTGGGGATCTATTCTGTCTTCTGCATGTGTTGGCATTATTAGCTCCCATTGACGTTAGAAGGTGTCATAAAAATGTAGACAACTTGAAGCTTATATAAATTTGTTATATGTACATAGTGTTTTTTTAGTTTGTGTGTGTCATCACAACTGTGTAAATAGTGAGGTATTAGGATATGATCTTTTAAAATCCGTGTTAAGAGTAACTGTGTCCAAACAATACATGACTTGTCTACTACTGACCCATTTAATTGGCAACAGTTACTGAAGTATGATCAGTAGTTAATTTTGTGTGCATTTCTTTTCATGTTTTATGACGTCTGAGGCATTCTGATAGATATTAATGTATAAATAAAAAACAAGTAGAGTTAGGAATATGTTTTTGTTTCACGTGGCTTAGTTTTTATATTGTTGTTATCTGATCCAAGCAATATAGCATTTATCCAATCATTTGGGCAGCAGGACGTGGCCACTCAGGTATCGTACATCTCTTACTGCAACATGGAGCTAAAGTCAACTGCTCTGATAAAGTAAGCTATGATCTTTGTTTAGCATTTTTATATTATTACAGAATTATTTGTACAGCCCAGGAAAGAGTGTCAAACGTCTAGGAAATTATCTAGCATATAATACCCAGAATTTCTCTTCTTCATTAAACATTTCATTTATGAAAGAATTTCAAAATTTATACAACACTTTCTGACTAAAACATTTGTCACTGATTCTGAAAAATTAGCCTAAATTACATTTTTTCCTCACATGGTTAAATCCCTGTGGTATAGACCAAGCCACCGGCTTGGCAAATATCTTATGCAAATCTTCTTGCTTCATAGTATATAACAGTTTACAGTGAGTAATATACTAAATATAATATCAAAGTATTGCACTGAACACTGATTACCTTAAATCAGGTTTTTTCTCCTTTTGCTTCTATAGCTTTTGGAAATGGTGCTAACGTCACTTGCGTACATATATAATTCTGATATCTAGAAGCCTGTGAGAAAGGAGTTAAAATTGCAAGCATTTAAAACGTGGTAACTTCAGTTTGTGAAGTCTAGCTTTTTGACCAATTAGTTGATCACTGTTCCAAAGCTAATAGCTTCTGAAAACACAGCTTCAGACTAAATAAATAAGCTTAATAGTCCAGGCGAGAGAATACCACCTCCATCTTATTGCTTTCACAAATAAGTTTGATCACTTAATAAAGATGAGATCATAAAAAAGATTAAAAATAAATATTATTTCGTTGGAAGGTTTAGTTGAAATATTCAGAAGGAGAAATTGGATGACAAAATTAATTTGTTAATTCAAAGTTACTTCCTGGACAATTAAATATTCTTTGGATTATTTTATAAGTTCCAGTTCCAAGGCATGGGTCAGGTGCGATAATGAAAATGCAGACTGATGACACTTAACCGAAGGATGAAAATGGAAGTAAATTACTAAGTACTGAGTTTTGAAACACACATTTCACTTCATTTTGCATTTTGCAAACTAGCAGGTCATTTTAAAAAAAACCAACCTTAATATTTTAACATTCTATATTGTTTTTATCATTGTCTTGAATAACAAGACAACATCAAAACATTGCTTATTCTTTTAATCCTCTTCTCCCTCTTATCTTAAGGGATATATTATTTATTAGGGAAGCTTACTTTTGAAATTTGGGTTCTTAAGTTTAAGTCCTCAATGAGACTCTTTTATAGTTAAAAGAATAAACCCCTTTCCTCATACAAGCTCTTTACACTTCCATCTGTAAAAACTGACTAGATTGCTAGTCAGTTTCCTTTTATAAACAGCTGCTATTAAGTGACCCCCTTTGTGGTTCCCTGGATGTCTCTCTGTCTATAAACAGATGGTATGGCTCTTCATAGAGCAAAATAATAATTTTTTAAAAAATTGCACGTCTGAAAATACCCCTCAGATTGATCTTTCAAAGAATCTTTTCCCAGCTGAAACTGGTAGTCATTAATTATAGGATTTTATTCCTTGTATTAAGTAAGAAACTTTCAAAGAACAGCTGTACAGGAATTCCTACAATATATATCTTTATTTTTGATATTTAAAAGCTGCCTTTCATGAAATCTTGGTGCTTATACACACTGATTAATACAAAAATTACGCAAACACTGGTCTCAATTACAGTTTAAATTATTACCTGAACTGTAGTTTTCAACCAAACCCTTCATAAAATGCCTAAGAAATTAGATGCATGTTGAAGCATACTCTGAAATTTTGGGGGTGGGGGATAGGAGGAGGAATTGAGTTAGTCAAGGATCGCTCAAAAAAAAAAAAAAAGTCTTACCACAAGCTGTCTCTCTTATTTCAAAAGCAGGGGACTAAAAGATCATTGCCTAAGCTTACTACACTAGCAGCAATATTACATGGGGAGAGAGGTGGTCTCTCAAATGGGAAAGACTGAAATCATTTAGTCCCTGATCCAACAAATGCCTTAAACACATACTTAACTTTTAGCATGAGAATATTCCCATTCAAGTCAGTGGGTCTACTATTCACATGATTTAAAGTAAAGCATATATTTAGTTTACTTTGCTGGACTGGGGCCTTGTGGCTTTATAAATCAAATCCTGCACCTCACAGTCCTTCAGAAACTAATACACTGCTATTGCAGACTGTTCAGACCTTATTGAAACTTTGACCAATCCAGAACAACAAGAGGCTTGTTCAGTCCTCCATAGTCTCCTAACTTGTACATACTGTAGGATCTTCAGTAACTGCCTTGACGCTTGTACTACATCTTCCCCTGATCCATCCAAAATGCATCTATCACCACTTTGTGCAGTTCCCTGTTTCCCTCCTGCCCCCGGTAAACTCCTTGTGAACTGCTTTACGTTTAAATTTCTTGACATTATAGCTCCACATGCTTACATTGTGGGTCTTGTCTTCCCCTATTCTATCTTTCTACCAGTGATTTTTAGCATCACTGTGCTGTTAATTTCCTTCTCCAGCTCTCATCTCCATGAATTTTTACATGTTGCCTCCTATCCAGGGAATAACCCAGTAAGCTAAGATACCAGTGTCTTCTCAAAAATTTTCCCTAAAACTCCACTCCTATGATATGCATCTGTTATGATTATGAGGGGTGTATCTTTTTTTATACTGTAAAATAATTGGGGAAGGCAAGGCCTGTCTTTATTTTTGTGTATTTTATAGCGCTGAGCACAAAGTGCTAGACAATATAGGACAGGGATGGGCCAACTTTTTGGCCTGAGGGCCACATTAGGGTTGCAGAATTGTATGGAGGGCTGGGTAGGGAAAGCTGTGTGCCTCCCCAAACAGCCTGGCCTCTGACCCCCCTGACTGCCCCCCTCAGAACCCCTGACCCATCCAACCCCCCCTGCTCCTTGTCCCCTAACCACTACCTCCCGGGACCCCCACCCCTGGGATCCCACCCCCATCCAACCCCCCTGCTCCCAGTCCCCTGACTGCTCTGACCCCTATCCACACCCCCACCCCTTGACAGGCCCCCCGGGACCCCACGCCTATTCAGTCCCCCCTGTCCCCTGACCCTTATCCACACCCCTGCCCCCTGACAGCTCCCCCCCCACCCCCCCCGGGACTCCCAAGCGTATCCAACCCCCCCGTCCCCTGACTGCCCCCTGGACTCTCCACCTCTTATCCAACCCCCTGACCCCCCCTTACCATCAGAGCAGCATGTCTGGCAGCCGCGCCGCCCGGCCAGAGCCAGACATGCTGCCGCACTGCTTGGCAGGAGCATGCAACCCTGCTGCCCAGAGCGCTGCCCGCGCGGTGGCGTGACTGTTGGGGAGGAGCCGGGGGCTAGCCTTCCCGGCCAGGAGCTCAAGGGCCGGGCCGGACGGTCCCGTGGGCCGAATGTGGCCCGCAGGCTATAGTTTGTCCACCTCTGATGTAGGACAGTAGTCCATTCTTGACATTAAATACAACAACTCAATTTGAAAGAACATGTTAATAAGTTTTGTAATTGATTTTGTTTATAGTATGGAACCACAGCATTGATTTGGGCTGCTAGGAAGGGTCATTTGGAATGTGTGAAATACTTGCTGCAGATGGGCGCTGATGTTGATCAAGAAGGGGCTGTAAGTACCTAATTTTGTTTTCCATGGTAAGATGTGTCCACATGTCTTGTTTCCAGGATAAACAGATTTACGTTTCTGATGTGCAAAAATAAAACAAAGCTAAATGTTGACAATGAAGAAAATGCAATTTATTGGTCTTGATCTGTGTGCGGGTTATTTTTTAAGATATGATCAAAAAGGCATACATGAAATCAAACTATCAGAGAGCTTTTTATGACTATAGATTTCGTACTTTTAGCTGTGACATTGCTATATAATTTTTTTAACTGAATTTTAAGTTTAACAGATATATTACAGAAACAATTCATAGATTCATAGATTCTAGGACTGGAAGGGACCTCGAGAGGTCATCAAGTCCAGTCCCCTGCCCGCATGGCAGGACCAAATACTGTCTAGACCTGATAGACATTTATCTAACCTACTCTTAAATATCTCCAGAGATGGAGATTCCACAACCTCCCTAGGCAATTTATTCCAGTGTTTAACCACCTGACAGTTAGGAACTTTTTCCTAATGTCCAACCTAGACCTCCCTTGCTGCAGTTTAAACCCATTGCTTCTTGTTCTATCCTTAGAGGCTAAGGTGAACAAGTTTTCTCCCTCCTCCTTATGACACCCTTTTATATACCTGAAACCTGCTATCATGTCCCCTCTCAGTCTTCTCTTTTCCAAACTAAACAAACCCAATTCTTTCAGCCTTCCTTCATAGGTCAATGGCGCACACTTTATTTCTTTGGATTTATACAACAATGAAAAGGAACATCTGTGCTGTGTTTTATGAGTCACAACTTAATAGATTGTCAGTTGCTATTTTTAGAGATTTAACTACTGTGTCAAAACTCTCTGATAAGCAGAATCTTGGTATGCCAAGGACCTATCACATGGTGCTATTGGAATAATAAATCATATATAAAAGTTGGTGTGGCTCTTCGTGTTTTCCAGATAATGTTTAAAACATATTGCTTTAGTTGCCTATTTTGTCTTATAACTGAAAGGCTGTTTCAGTTTCTAAATTTTTATTGAAGACTATTCGATACTTGAATTGAAAATAATGTAGTTAGTTCATTTAGAAAGGTGACATCTCTGCATAAAATGTTCAGTAAAAATTCCATAAGAACACGTAGTACTTACATTAAATTCATATGGCAGCAGCCTTTCTCAATCTTTAGTCTTGCAAAGGAAACATGTAGGCAAACCCCTACACCTGAGCAGTTCTCTTTACAGGATTGGGGCCTAATGTGATAGAATAAGCTGACAGTCCCCAAGAATTCATGTAAATGAATTGCATCCTGAATTCAGATACAATGTTATGCTTTGATGAAGAGAAATGTTGAATTTGAGTGTAGTAGGGTACTCTCTCAATATACACTATATGTTGATGTATGGGTACTGAAATAATAGTCAAGCCCTAAACTAGTAAAACAGGAATTCTGTTTGGCTTCACAACATATGGATCTTTGATGAAAATGAATATTTAAATTGCTCTAATTATACAGGTTAAAGTGGGTGCTGCAAATAACCCTACAAAAAACAAAAAAAATTACCCCCCCCCAAAAAAAACCTTTCAGCGTTCTTCTTATCATTTAAACATTTCATATCATTCACATTTAGATTGTGATATTCTCACTCTGAAAAGTAGTGCAAATACTCCTCACATAATCCCATTGAAATCAGTGAGACTGCTCAAGAAGAAACATACTACTTAATGTAAGGGCATTACAGTCTAGTCGCTAGTGAAAACTTCGCTATCTCATTAACATTTCATTCTTGATAACTCTTCAGATGGTTGGAGGAGGGACAGTGGAGAGTAATATTCTCACTTCAAAGTGAGCAATAAAAAACAGTTTGTGTTCTGGGTGTTTGTGTAATATGTAAACAAATTAAAAAAGTGGTTCTAATATATTTTTCTGAAATGAAATTGGCATATTTAGTGCACTGATGAACTGATATTATTTTCATAATACTGCAGAAAGATTGTACAGTTCATATTTTTTTCAGAAGTTATGATAAATTGCTTTAGGTTTTAATGCTCACATTTAGAAAGTTCTTTGAGATAGTGCCTGTTTGTTTATTTTTAAACTTTATAAAGTACATACTACCATATACGGTACATTTAATAAAAATCTATGCTAACATTTGAATGCTTGAGAAAGTATTTGATACTTTCCTGAGAAATCTTTCATTCTTCTTTAGATAGCTTGCAGTATTCAGGTATTATAGTTATTTGTATCCCTTATTTAGGATGTAATATCTTCTTCTTTTTTTTTTTTTAGAACTCTATGACTGCACTTATTGTAGCAGTAAAAGGTGGTTACACTGACTCAGTAAAGGAAATTCTGAAAAGGAACCCAAATGTAAATTTAACAGATAAAGATGGAAATACAGCGCTGATGATTGCATCAAAGGAAGGGCATACTGAAATTGTGCAGGATCTACTTGATGCAGGAACTTATGTGAACATTCCTGATAGGGTTAGTAAGTGTTCTGATGATAAACTTGGTGTCAAACATATGCCTGATATATTAGCCTGCATAACTTTATTCCAGTGTATAGTGGTGTGACTAATTCATATATACTAAATATTTTCATGTTTATTTTTTAATTTTCTGCCACTAGGTGGCAGACTTTTGTATTACCATTTTAAATCAGCCATGGGCCACATGCTTGATAGGAAAAAGAAATGCTATTTGTATAGAGCTAAAGAAAGTCTAACATTCTTCTGGCATTACGAGTCTCCACTAATGTATAGATGGACTAATGTCACCTCTTCAGCAGGCCTTTTTCCAGCTCCCTTGGTTTGTAAGTCATGAAATCCATTCAGGACCTGAGTTAACACAGCAGTGCAATACACTGTGGGAACATCCACTTGAGTTTCTTAACAGATGTTCTTTTTTGTTTTTTGATGTCCTTCCAAAAGATATGCTGTAGGTCAACCATAATATATTGAACTCAGGATTCATTTATTGGGCGGTGAAGAATAATACCCTCCCTTGCTGGAATTACTGATTGATATTCTATGGTCTTTGTTATTCAGTAAATGAGAATAAGTGATCAGGGTTGTCCCTTCTAGCATTAATATTAATTAAATAAATATTGTTTCCCAGAAAGTCAGTTTCACTTTTGACAGAGATCAAACTTTTTTTTCTGACACAGCAGGTGTTTAGAAAAATGTAATGGGTCTGGAGGCACTTTTTAATAGTTTCCAAAGTGTTTCTAGCATTGTCAAGTTACAAGGTAGTGGAACTTGGTCATGCCATTCTGGATTGGCATCTTGCTTTTTCTCTCTTCAGTAGTGATAGAAATTTAGCAGCTAATATTTCACAAGCTGTCATTATTGGAATCAAAATGTTAAGCATACTTTTCTAGGTCTAAAACAAAGGACACTGGCACCATTTGAGTTCATAAGCCGAATTTTTTTAGTAAAAAAGGGAAGCACCAGAGAAGGGGGTCAGCTTATGAACGGGTATAGAGGGGGAGAGGTGGGACACCCCCTTTCCCCCAACAGAGGGAGCAAGGAGAGGCAGCACAGCCAGCAGAGACAGAAGGGAAGAGGCGGGGCCAGAGTCTCTCTGTTTCTGGCCACGCTGCTCTTCCCCCAGCCTCCAAAGCAGCTGCAGCTCCGTGTCTGGCAGGCTGCAGCTGTGCCACTTCCCCCCCGCCCCCCCGCTCCTCCTCAAAAGCAGGCTGTGGCCATGCTGCCCGGCCCGCTGGAGCACACTGTGGCCGTGCCGCCCAGCCCAGCCTGCTAGAGCAGCTCCAGCCAGGTCAGAGACATCCTCCCCTGGCCCTCCCCAAATAAGGTGGGAAGGGATGGGATGGGGAGACTGGGGGGGTCCTGGGCTAGGGGTGGGGTCATGTGGGGGGGTGGTCACAGTGGTTACTCCCCTGACTCCCATCTTCTCCCCTCTCCCCCCCAAATTTCCCCACCAGTTGCTGTCCCGGCCCATCAGGGTAAGCAGGACACTTTGTTTACTTAGGTTTACCTCTGTGCCTGCGGACACTCGAGGTAAACAAACCATCTCGGCCCGCCAGCGCTTATCCTGATGGCCCGGGAGCCAAAGTTTGCTGACCCCTGAATTATAGGGTTGGCTTATGAACGGGTTATAAAAATTTTCTATTTTTACTTACCTATCTTGGGGGGGTCGGCTTATAAACGAACTGGCTTATGATGGAGTATATACGGTAGGTAAAATTGATGCATAAAAATGATACGAATCATTTTACAGTGGCAAGTTATCATCATAATGAATTATATGTATGCTACTACCTCTTGTGACTCCACTGCTCTAGTGTTTTTTTGAAAGCAGAGGCTTAAATCATATTGAAAGTCATTGGCGGTGGCTGCGGGAGGCGGGGGAAGATAGTAATCAGAATGAGGTTAAAGTAAGGTCTGATATCTTTGAGCTTGACAGAATTAGTAGGGATTGATTTATACCATTAAACAGCTAAGATTTTGTTCTGCTAAACACTAACGCATAATATATTTGGCTCAGTGACAAAAACTCCCAATGGTTGCTGCCAGAGTTCAAAAAGTATGTATTTTTGCCTCTAATGGTTTCCACACTTATATATCCACTTCATGTGTCTCCTAAACAGTTTTGTACTAAACTGCAGTGTGTGTCTGATGGTATATGTGGCATGAAAAATTATTGGTCTTACAGAAACAAAGGTTAAAATACTTAATACTCTCACCTTCTGTTAGGAGCCAGATATGTAGTGACTTCTAATTGGAGTGGATTGGAATTCCTCATTTTTAAATTTTCTGATTTGGGTCCCAATTTATGAGGTTTGGTGTTGGATGAATAATTATTTCACAGTTCCAAAGGATATTTAAGATTATTATATGCTCTCCCATCTCCCCCACCCTTTCCTTTTCGGTACAAATTTAGGTCCACTACTCATTGTGACAAAAAGAAAAGAAAAAATAAAAATTTGAGATAGAATAATATTATGTTGATTACGGTTGTCACTGCAAATGAAAACAGTATTACACAGAGGGATTTAAAATAGTGAATAGCGGTAGCACTAGCACCCATTTTGACTTGCAGCATTTAAGTTTAGAATTTTGCTACCAGGGAGGGGATGTTACTGAAATTCAAGCCCTTAGACTGCTTATACAAAATGGTGATTAAGTTTACATTTACTTGTTCATTTATTTACTGATGGCATTTATTTTCTCTATTTCACTATGGAAAAAAATTAGACAAGTCATATCAGTTCATGGCTTCATTTTTTGTACGCTATAACAATTACTAGTTATGTGAATTGAGAGTTATTAAATAAAATTTAAATTGGATTTTAGGTCTTATTCTTCAGATTGTATACCCATATAATTCCAATGACTTCTTTTTTTATGTTGGAGTAACTGAGACCAGAATCAACCCCTTGCATACAACATTTATTTATCAAAAGAGAAGACCTCAGTATAAAAAAAACCCCCATTGCTTTATGAAGAAAAAGCACAAATTCCTGAAAGACTTGAAAATGACTTTTCTGTAGGCTACCTATGAATTGACACAGACTTAAGCAAGAAAAATGTATCATTTCCCATATTTATTTTTTCTCGTTCTTTCTATGCTTGCTTTATTTTAAGATTTGGTCCCTCAAATTGTAATCTTGCACATGATTATGTTTTACTTCAAATGCTTAATGTCTGACCTCTTTACAATAAAAATACTTGTTGAAAAATGGAAGCCTTTTCTACTATCTGAGTATACTTAACCAGTGTAAACTACTAATTGGTAATCTGAACTTTGTTATATAAAGATTTAGTAAAAATTGACATGATTTATATGTTCATAGGCTATAATTTGTTATCTAATGTGATTTTCAGGCAAAATATTATGTTTTCTTTTTGGTAAATCATTTTAATCAAATGAGGGAGACTACCCTATTGATCCTGTTTTCTATCATTTAATTTATTTCCAGAGTGGAGACACTGTGTTGATAGGGGCTGTTAGAGGAGGTCATGTTGAAATTGTGAGGGCCCTGCTACATAAATATGCTGACATAGACATTAGAGGTCAGGTAAGTACAATGGTGTTGATTTTTTTATGTCCCTTAGGCGGAATGTGAAGTTGAGAATTGTACAGTTTCCTGAAAAATACGACTTGAAAAATTTGTCCATAGTCTGCCATCCAGAGGACAAAGTTTACTAACTAGTATGAAGAAAAAAAATCTCTTCTGACACTGCTCTTGCAGTTTGAATGAATAAATCTTCTATGCTGTATTTAATAAAAATATATTGTCAACCAAATCTTTATTTTTAATTACCTATCAGAAAAAATATTTATTGAATATATTTGATGCATTTTACCAGTATTCCCATAATATATTTGCTGAATAAATTATATTAAATATATTGGTGAAATTCACTGAGAAATATTTGTTGTCAGTACTATTTGACCAGGCCTACTCACAACATCTTTCTTGTTTTTATTAGAACTTCTTTCCCTTCCTGACTTAACTCCACTCTTTTTTTTTCTCTTTCTTTTAATACTCTGCATTATCATCAATTACTTTAGTTTTTTCTTCCACACTCCGCTTCTACTCACTTTTTTCTAACTTCTTCCATGTTTTCTGTCTCTTCTTTCTTCTCCCTCTGAAGCCTCTCTCCCAATACTGTATTTTTCTTTTCAAACTTATCACATCCAATCATTCCTTCTACTCCTTTAACCTTTTCCCCACCACCTTTATGTTGGTGTGTGATAAAGCACCCATGCCATAGTTGCTAGAACACTAAACTTACTAGCCAGAAACAAAATAGTTATGGTGCCCCAGTGTCTGTGCAATGACCAAGAGAGAAGCCAAGCTGTCTCCCACAGCAGCTATGAAAGGGGGAGGGTTTTTTTAGGCCTCCTTCCAGCATGCTGTCACTGGACCCTGCTTGTGAGTTCCATCTTTGTCATATCAGCTTTTGTCTACTACATGGCTGATAAAATTGGAGCCATTTAATGTCCTCAGGCTGCTGGAATAGAAAAGGAAAACTTTCTTGTAGTTGCTTGGCTGCTACATTGAAGAGGGAAGGCTGGGTCACCACTGCTTGACCTCCTTCCCCACGTCTCTGTTTATTAGGTCTTCCTCACTGAATAGCTTCTGGTGCAGGTCAGAGCTTTTCCAAGCAACAGTGGGACAAAGTTGCCAGTGAAAACAGACTAAATAAAGCCAGATCATTTTTCATTGTATTGTGGCTTGCTAAAATTGTAACAAACAGCAGAGATACTTTAGTAGTGTGTTGGCAGATTTAGACAACACTACACCGATTAATACATGGTTAGTTTTTGAAGGGTTCTCAGGTTATCTTCTCAGGCAAAAGAGCTAGAAAATTAATCTTTTGATTCTGCAAAAGTTGATGACCATTGCCTACAAAAGCTTCCTGCTTGCCCTTGGTGAGTAAACAAGTGGATGTTTTCCCCCCAAGCTCTGCTTGGAGAAATTGTATGGCTTGTAGACCAAGTTTTAAATCTAAATATTAAAAACTACTGTATTTTTTGGCTAAATATTTAAATCCCAGGCCATGCAAATAGACCAAACTTCTCAGTGGGTCTGCCAGCACAGTGAAAAAATGACTGAGTACTTATAAGCTAACTCTAGTGGTGAGACCTTCTATTCTTCCTTGACCATAAATCTGGGACCACTTGATCCTGCCTAAGCACAACATAGTCAGGCACTAAACTGATCACCAGAGCCAGTATCTTACACTAGTGTTTCCAGTACTGTAGACTGTGAAGCATTTTCTTCTGGTCCTTCGTGCTGGCTATAACTTCTGCTTTCTTCTGTACATGCAAAGAAAGAGCTTGGAGCCCTGTAAAACAAAGAGTAGCTTCTGCTACTAGAGGCTCTTGTGAGAGGGAGAAGAAAAAGGACCTGCTCCTCAGGCCTGGAGCTAGCTTTGTGATTAGATCTATGAACCATCAACAGGAGAGGAATTCCAGGAGAAACAGGACCAGTTGGCTGGACACCATACCAATCCAAAAATATCTACAACTAGAAATATACCACATGTATACAATGGCAAATGACATAACGGAACTCTGTATTGCAAGCCTTCATGTCTCTTCCCTGGCTCCCAATTCATGAACTAGTTGCAAGCCCAACAGATAGTTCCACACCAGTATCCTTCCTTGAACTTGAGAGTGGGTAGGGAAAAAAACATACACAGGGTGGGACAAGAAGTCAAACCCATGTCCTGGACCTGCTTGTACAGTCACCAAGGTGTCTGGCCACCAAATTAGGGTGGCCTGAAGGCTTTGTTGCATTGGCAAACATTGTTCCCATCATTGCCCTATGCACTACATCTTGGGCGGTCCTCACTCATAGAGATGAACCATCCAATCAGATTGCCTTGTATGCTCGTCTCTCTGAAGGCTTCCTTTCTTCCCCCATTAATGTTACATAGTGTGTGAGAATTCCCCATTTGTCCCTGCCCTACTGCTTCCAGCAAGCCAATCTTGGGCGAAGGGATGGACTGAATTGTTCATTAGCTCTTGGCTAACATGTTCACAATTTATTTTTCATAGTTATCTAAAAACTCAGTACAAAGACCTCTGATCTTGCAAGTGAAGAAGATTTGGGCCGTTTCTATACTTGTATTGTAAAACCTATCTGAGAAAACCTAGCAATCTGCAAGAAATGGTGTTGATTTTTCCATAGGTAATACATTTCCCTCTGAGTCATTACTGAAGCAATGCCCTAACATGGTATTAGGAGTTGCTCTGTTGTTGGAAGTGTCATCTTTTGGATGGTACTTAAAGCAGGTCCTGACTATTTTGAGTAATTAAAGATCCGCCTGGCACCTTATACAGGTATTATCCCCTATTTTCTAGCCACATTCTGATGTAAGGAATTACGTTCTGCTTACCCAAAATCCACTTGAAGTTTTAGTTGGATGTGATCGTGTCCTCTGCCTTTCTTGAACTGTGATATAATTTTGCTGTGTGACTTTAAATAGTGATTATCCCATAAGGTCTACAAAATGGATGCTGCTGGATGAAAAGTGCTGTGTA
This sequence comes from Malaclemys terrapin pileata, assembly GCF_027887155.1. Lineage (NCBI taxonomy): Eukaryota > Metazoa > Chordata > Testudines > Emydidae > Malaclemys > Malaclemys terrapin. The sequence goes on along the minus strand of NC_071507.1, from coordinate 176,674,733 downwards.
AATCCAAAATGTTGTTTGTTTTGTAGGATAGCAAAACTGCTTTATATTGGGCTGTTGAAAAAGGAAATGCTACAATGGTGAGAGATATCTTGCAATGCAATCCTGACACTGAAATGTGTACAAAGGTAAGTGACTGGGATTGTAACCACAGATATGGTGTGTTTATTATTCTAAGACTCTTCTCTTTTGTTTTCCTCCTGCATGGATTTGAAACCATAACACCAAATTCCAATTTTGTTGGCAATGCGGACAGTTCATTCTTACAATACTGGTTAATTTCAGCTTTATATTTCTGTGCTATATAATTAGTGCTCTGTAGCCATGCCTTTTGCTGATAGGAACCAATCACTGCTCGGTAAGAGCCATTCAGTAGGGAAACTGAGAGACTCTTGTTGGTGATGCTGGTGTTGCTGAGGTAAAGGGAGTGGCAGTGTATGTGGTGAGGGAGAAGGAGAGACTGTGCTAATAAACTTGAGCTCTGACAGTCAGTGATTGCATGTACAGGAATTGAAAAGAGAGAATACTATACATAGCAATGATTTAACTTTTTTCCCAAATGCATTGGTAGCCATATTATGGGAATTTTCCCCCACCCCCCCGCGCCCCTTTTAGATTGTTTATGAAAGCAACTGGCTTTGGACTGTGTAATGAAGTGTCTGTAGAAAGGCATTTACATTGCTTATGATGAATGCCTTTGGTCAGTTTACTGTGTTCTTGAAGAGTAAGTGCATTTTTAAGGGAAAAGTTGGGAAGCACTATTTTTTGTGTAGTGATGCTTCTAGAATTATAAAAGTGTCCTCTCTTAAAAGTTAATTTTTGGTTGGTCAACTAATTATGGTTGGTCAAAAGGAATGATGATGTATGGAGGTTTTTATATGTTTTCTTCTAATTTTTCCTTTTAGGATGGAGAAACACCTCTTATAAAAGCAACCAAGATGAGAAATATTGATATAGTAGAGCTTCTGCTGGATAAAGGAGCTAAGGTTTCTGCTATTGACAAGGTAAAGAATATTTGGTAACTTATTTATAGAATGTCTAGTCATGTTAATTTTGTACACAAATTTGGTAGTGAATCATGAGTGTTTTTTGCAGCCAGATAGAGCCCTGTCTTTTGGGAAAACCAGACGCCTGGCAACTCTAGTCATAAATGAAATTCACAAGACAAAAGCAATTCATAAGCTGATATACACATTTTCTCAAGCTGTCACATTATGTGTAAATTGAGTTGATTATGCTTGATAAGAACACTAGAAAGTAAAACATATATAGGTTCCATCCATGAATATTCATACTTTTAAAGTTTTAATTTGTATTGTGTTCAGTGATATACAGTACCAGAAGAAGTTAAATTTTATATTCATGCATAAAAAGGAATTTCACAAATGCAATAAAACAGTCGAAAACAAGCAAGTGCTAATTGATTAATTCTGCCAGGAGTACAAGTCTGGGCAAGCAATTTCAAAATAAGCCCAAAGAATCATAACGCAATTTAATTAACCTGAGGACCAACAGTGATGAGATGGACAAAATCATGTGGCCAAATGTGTCTCCTTTCTCTCTGTTTAGATCAGTGTTACTGTTTGGCACTCATATTTGGTTTTGATTGATACTCTAAAAATAATTAAATAAGTGAGTCAAAGGACTAACATGATGTACTCTGCTGCCCATAATAACCCCATAACCTGTTCTGTGTATTTCTTCTTGCTATTTTCTTCTTCCTTCCACTCCTGTCTTCATCTTACTCTATATGTTGTCCGTTTACATTGCAAGCTTTTTGGAGAGACAGGCTTGTTTTCTTTTACATCTGTAAAGCACTGAACACATTTTTGGGAGCTAAATAATAATGAATAACAAAATTAATGTGGTATTGATTTGTTGTTATGGGAAACTTTAAAACCTTGAAAATGCTTTCCTAGTTAAAGCTGTCAGTGTGACACAGTTTTATACAGCAGAAAATAGCATAACTGGTTTTTAAGTGTCTGAAGTTACTAGAAGATTGATGTTAATAGCAACTTTTGGTTTCACGGGCCTTAAAATATGGAGAAAGACTACTTAAGATAGCTGAATTTTTTATAATGTATTTTTACTACTATTATCCTTTTCCGTTACCTACATGTTGTTAACCTTTTGGTGAATTTCTTCCATGTTGTGTTAGGGAGCGTGTACCAGGGAGGGGTTTATGTCATTAAGATTTCTTTAAAATATATTTTGTTTCGGTGAATTACACCACACTAATATTTTGAAATATATATTACATTCACAAAAATGCATATGCATCCGAAGAAGTGGGCTGTAGTCCACGAAAGCTTATGCTTCTTCGGATGCATATCCGAAGAAGTGGGCTGTAGTCCACGAAAGCTTATGCTCTAATAAATTTGTTAGTCTCTAAGGTGCCACAAGTACTCCTGTTCTTTTTGCGGATACAGACTAACACGGCTGCTACTCTGAAACCTGTCATATTACATTCAGAATCTCACTTTTCAAAATTAACACCCATTGCTATTACTAGAGTTTTTCACTTGATTTAATTACAGAAAGGAGATACTCCACTTCATATTGCCATTCGTGGAAGAAGCCGTAAACTTGCAGAACTGCTTTTAAGAAATCCAAAAGATGGCAGACTGCTTTATAGACCCAACAAAGCAGGAGAGACACCTTATAACATTGACTGTAACCACCAGAAAAGTATTTTAACTCAGATATTTGGTGCCAGTAAGTGTGAGCATTATTTGTCTTTTCCTTAAGTATTGATATCTGCTTTTGAAGGGAATAGAGCTCCTACTAGGATTTAAAGGATTAAATAACTAGGTGCATTAGAAGAATCTTCTAAGGCCATGTTTCTGTTTATCCCATTGTATGATGAAAATTGAGTGTAGTTTAGAAATGTGCAATTTTAATATGGGGAAAGGTGGTGATCTGCAAATTAGAGCTTGACAGGAATATAGTAGGAAAATCCGTTATTCCAGAGTCCGATTAAATTTAGAATTAAGCTTTTGTCATTTGTTTCTGAACAGAAAACTAATGTGAGATGTGTCGACAATGACTCCCTTGCATTCGGTTTTGGCTATATTTAGTTCTTGTTTTTGAGAGGAATTCATTTGCTTTAACTTGCTGCAACTGTGGGATATTGTTTGAGTCCTTGCATATTAAATCTTAATAGTTTTGACAACTATACAGTTCCTATGAGCTGCATCCTATATTCTAACTATACTGTTTTTAAACTTATGGTTGAAATCCAGTTGAGCAGGAATATATATACAGAAATGATGATTTTTTATTTTGTTTTTCCATTGAATTATTTATTATACAAGTAAATTTGTCTTGATTTCAAGTAATTGTGTGAAATATAGAATATGAAAAAAACATAATGTATTATATTTACATTACAGGGCATTTGTCTCCTACTGAAACTGATGGAGACATGCTGGGTTATGATCTCTATAGCAGTGCCTTGGCTGATATTCTCAGTGAGCCAACCATGCAGCCACCTATCTGTGTAGGGCTGTATGCCCAATGGGGAAGTGGGAAATCTTTTTTGCTCAAAAAACTGGAAGGTAACATTTGATTTTTAGCTTTTTTGTATGTTTAGATACCTAGTCAATAAAATATCACATAGGCGTTTCTACACTGAGGTAGACCTTCTAGTCCAGTATCCTGTCTCTGGTCTGATAATATATAACTCTTCTCTGAAACTCTCCCCCTCTATATTGCACCCATCAATCAGGGAAAATATAAAACATGAGGATTGATAACCTTTAATTTTGCTAGTGCTGCCATAAATTTGTACATTTTATACAATATCTAACCAGTTTTTAAATCTTGCTAACCTATTAGTCTGCAAGGCTTCTCCTGCAACAGTGAATCCCACCACATGGTAATTCTGTTGCTTTGAAAGTATTTCATTTTCTTAGTTTGGAATTTTACTTTCAATTTTAAGTTAGTTTATCTTTGTATTATAGGAAAGGGTGAATACTGATGGCTGTTTCTTTGTGATATTATTTGCTTTTTTTATGTGTATCACCCATCTTCTAGTTATCTTTCAAAACTAAATTCTGGTATTTTTTAATTCTCTTATGTAAGTGTTCTCTGATTCTAGTCATTTGCCTTGCCATTTTCAGGACCTTTTTATTTCAGAGGTTAACTTCTTGAGAGCACATAACCAGGCTGACTGCAATATTTGAAGAGAAAATCACCATTAATTCATTTAATACCATTTAAAATTTTTCCATGTATTCTCTATCCTCTTTGTAATGCATGTAAAGTCTTATTTACTGCTGCTCAATGAAATTTCCAGGTCGACCCTGTAAATATTTGAGATGTTCCATCTAATTCATAAAAGTTAAAGTATCATCTTACTTCTAAGATGTATTAACATGATCTCTTCAATTTAATTTATCATCCTAATGCCCTGTCACTCAAACATACTCATTTCTGCTTAAAAATTGTTATGGTTTGAATAACTTAAATAATTATTACTTGAGCGAATATATCCATTCACTCCACCTTATCCTTACCATCATAAATAAAAGTAATGTATGTTATTGGTGCTAAGTTAACTTTTCTATTTGGAGAACTTTCATTTGTTCTCAATGCTTTTTAGCTGTTGCTCAGTCATTTTTTTTAATTGATGCCACGATTTTTTTACCTCTCACGCCATGGATACTAAATATGTGTTGCAGGAATTCTCGTTTGTATGAACTTAAACTGAAACCCAGAAATAAATACATAACATAATGACTTTCATACTATGATGGTTATTATCAGGGTTCTAACACAATTTCCTTGATTGGTTTGCAGGAATTTATTTTTTGTGTCATAAAAATATACAACTAAGGTTGACTTTTCTGTATGCTTTTTCTATTTTAGATGAAATGAAAACTTTTGCAGGACAGCAGATTGAACCTCTGTTCCAGTTCTCTTGGCTTATTGTATTCCTTACGCTCTTGCTGTGTGGAGGGCTGGGTTTATTGCTTGCTTTCACAGTGGACACAATGCTCGGAATAGCTGTGGCACTGAGCTTATTAGCAGTTCTATACATATGCTTTAGTAAGTCTGTTTTCACTTTATATACAACATACTGGTTCTATCTATTTTTAGAGTTCAGTATTTATTCATAAGCAAATGCTGTACTTCTGAAAAAAGTCAAGTAATTCTGCAAAAAAACACAAAGAAAACAGAGTGTTTATTTTCATTGTTTTTAATAATAAACATTGGAGAATAAACTTAGTAAGAACAGCAAAATAATGCATTTGACTTCATTAATATGGGTTAGAACAATAGCTGTTAAGTAAAAATTCATTGACTCAACTCCCATATCTTAATTTTATGTCACTTCAGTTCTGGAACTGAATATTTTTAACAGAAGCTCTTAATATTCAGGCAATAGCAAGGTTTTAAAAGAGTAGAGCTCAGTTTTTAAAAATGAACATGTAATACTTCAAATGATTGAGAGGGTGTGATTAAAATAGCAGAAATATTTAAAAACAGTTGGAAAAAATATATTAAGATTGAATTAAAATATATATATATATCAAATTAACGATAAAATATCATATAAAATGTAATTGTTACCAAAACTGGCATTGCAAATCCAGGAAATTCAGAGATAAATTAAACTGAAAAGCTGCCCATATGTGTTAAAGTGCAGAAACACCCATTTTAAGTCCCCATAATACCCGTAACTCTGTTTTATCTTGATGCCATGATGGGGGCAGGGAGGATTAAAAATAATTATTTTTTAAAAATTTGCTTTAAATTAATTTGATACTAGACATTAATATACCTTAACCATAATTGTATGATTATTGATTACTATCACTATAGGACTGAGTTAATGTTGCATCTGTGGAACAGCACAAAGCAGCCAGAGTATACTGGTGAATCTGACTCTTAATTTGCTAGCATGAAGCCACAGAACTTCTAAGAGCAGTAATAGTTGGGGCCAGTCCAGTGATATTTGGCAGCTAAGTAATCTATGAATGAGAAGTCGTGACATACATTCACTTTCACTCTACTAAGTCATATCAATTAATTGAATTGCAGCATGCACATTAACTGGTGATTGGTTGAGTTACCGCAGATGTCCTAATTGCCCCATATAAGTTACCTGAGCTACTGGTCTGGACCTGTTTTAGTCTATAACTGTAACAGATACAATTGTTAGTAGCATAGCTTTATTGCAATCTGATTTCTTCAAACATAGACAATGCACAAGATTTCAATGATTTTTAACTAGTTTAAAGAGTCTGTTTTAGTAACTGTCCATTATTAAGGCAAAGAATGGTTTGAGTGCTAAATTTCTTGAGGGACCCATTTTTGGTTTGTTTTAACTTAAATTAGAGTATTTACTTAACTATGGAGTCATGACTAGCACTTCCATAATAAAATATGAGAAGCAGTTTCTCATTAGCTTTCTTGCCAAGCTCTGAGTTTGATACTCTATGTATATACAGATCCCTTTGCATATCTGACAGTGTTCTCAGAGCCACCTTTTTCTTGCTTTAAAATTCCATCTCAGTCATGAGAGTTATATTGCAGCTGCTATTCTTGTGATAAAAAAGACTGGATAGGGCCAACTTTAGAACCCAGAAATGCTGGTTTTCATTTGGTGAAGGGACCACTGTTGGGTGTAACAAGGCCATTATACTTCTGTGGCTTGAGCTAACTGTCTCCACAACACTTAGTTCAGGCCACTAATGTGTAACTGGCTGTGAATAGAGGCTAATTCTTTCTTTTTCATGCCAATTCCAAGTACTACAACAAAGCCACTTGGTTTCATTAGTTCTGCAAGTTTTGATAAGTATTAAGGTCTTATCTGTTCAGACTTCCATGACTTTTTTTATATTGAGATGTTAAGAAAGTATTTTATTACAGCTGTGATTTACTTTGGTGGCCGAAGAGAAGGAGAAAGCTGGAACTGGGCCTGGGTATTAAGTACAAGGTTGGCAAGACATATGGGATACTTGGAGCTGCTTCTCAAACTGATGTTTGTGAACCCACCAGAATTACCAGAGCAAACCACTAAAGCTTTACCTGTCAGGTTAGAGTTATTTCATATGTACTTTTCTCTTTCTCTTTCCTACATAATTCAGTTTCACATTGTTATCAATCTATAAACAGTACAGGGAAATAGGAATCCAGCAGGATTAAGTACGTGTAGTTTATTCTCCTTCAAATAACTCTTTATGTTCTAGTAAGAAAAAAGAGTAAGCATTGATCAAGATAGTTGATCAAGATAGTTTGCAGACAATAATATTGGTTACCAAGATAACCATGCAAGATTTATTCATATTAAAATCACTTGAAATATGCAACAGGTGCATTAAGCTTATTCTTATGATATTTTAAGGATTGTATATATATTTTTAATGATCATCATGTTCAAATGAATAGTATGTATTTGTATTTCTAGAATGATACCAAATATTAACCCTAACTTTTGTGATTGCTGGTAGACTCCCTTATGCTTTACCGAGAAGCTAATAAAATTACTTTATGCTTTATGCTCAATTTGTACACGCCAATTTAACTAATAGCAATAAAATTTAGATTAAAATTGTAATATTATAGTTTGAAGTTATGATTTAGTTTTATTCTTCCTTTTCCTCATGTAGGTTAGTAAATCTCAACATAAAATAGCTACCCTATCACAAGTGCATGTATAGATTAAGTCTAGTAAAGTTTCAAGTAGTCACAGCATGTAATTCTTAAAATTATGTATATACTTTTCAATACATTTACATCAGAAAGGCTGATATGGATCCTTTGTTGTTCATTAGTTATGCATTTTTCTATCTTTGGTTACTACTGCACTCTAATCATGTACCTATATCAATTAGAAACTTATTTACTCCCATGCCTTTTAATTGACCATGAAACTGCTAAAGTACTGGTATTGTCTTGTCTTGTTTTTGTATTTTTCATCCTGGATATATATGAGAGAATCCTGCACAATGTTATTGTTGGATTAGTCTTTGGTTTTTGTGGATTGTGATCATTAAAATTTTGTCTTTTATATTTGCACTCTGAGACACTGTGAGACGTGTATTTCAGTAAATCAAATGCTAAAATAAGACAGGGATGGAAGCAAAGGAAAGGTTGAAAATGGGGGAGAAGGCGGCAGGGGAAAGAGACTAAATTGCTATAAGAGCAGTGGTATACCTTAAAGAAACTCTTATTTAAATGTTCATTTTGCCACATTTGAAAGGGTACCCTTCAGTGGTAGGGGAATAGAAAGGTTTTATTTCCACTAGCCAAAAAGGACTTCTACATACAAGATACATATTCTTTTTGTCTCGTTTCAGATTTCTATTTACTGATTACAATAGACTGTCCAGTGTAGGTGGTGAAACGTCAATGGCTGAGATGATTGCTACCCTTTCTGATGCATGTGAAAGGGAGTTTGGTTTCTTAGCAACAAGACTTTTTCGAGTGTTCAAGACAGAAGATACACAAGGTATTTATTACTCAAATGACTTTTCTGATTTTTCCATTTCACTGCAGTTGTAAAGTGTTCTGTTTTTTCACATCAGTACATTGTTTATGTCTAAACTGTAAGTTTTTGATATGTAGGAGATAGACTACTGCTTTAATTGTACCCTTTCCATTCACCTTGGAAAAATAAGCTGTGAAACCATAGTTTTTTATGTAGAAAGATTATAGAAAAACAATTAGCTGAAAGCAAAAGGTATTCTTGAGCATAGTTGAGAATTTTTCATAAATATATATATGTAGAACAGTGGTTCCCAAACTTGTTCTGTTGCTTCTGCAGGGAAAGCCCCTGGTGGGCTGGGCCGGTTGTGTCCGCAGGTTCAGCCGATCGCAGCTCCCAGTGGCCGCGGTTCGCTGCTCCAGGCCAATGGCAGCTGCTGGAGCAGTGAACTGCGGCCACTGAGAGCCACGATCAGCCGAACCTGCGGACGCGGCAGGTACACAAACTGGTCCGGCCCTCCAGGGGCTTTCCCTGCAGAAGCAGCGGAACAAGTTTAGGAACCACTGATGTAGAAGCTCATTGAAAGTTACAATTATTTTTCTTGCCAGTTCAATCACCTCCTTTTTGACACGTACAGAGCAAAAAGCATTGGAGAGAGAGGTTAACGGCAACCTGTGTTGCTCAGCAAATAGGCTTTTGCATTCTATATTAGTTGTAGATTTTTCAGGATGCGTGACTTTATTGTGGGAATAATGACTTGACAAAACTGAACTTAGAAGACCCAAAAGTACATATCATAGAATCATAGGACTGGAAGGGACCTCAAGAGATCATCTAGTCCAGTCCCCTGCACTCATTGCAGGACTAAGTATTATCTACACCAGGGGTCGGCAACCTTTCAGAAGTGGTGTGCTGAGTCTTCATTTATTCACTCTAATTTAAGGTTTCGCATGCCAGTAATACATTTTAACGTTTTTAGAAGGTCTCTTTCTTTAAGTCTGCCACTGAATGTCTCCATGCATTCAGCTGTGCCCTATCAGTGCAGGAGGCCTGCATGAGCTCGGAAAACATGTCATCGTGAGTGTGTTTTTTTTCGCCTTCTAATCTGCGATAACCTCAGGGACAGAGATGATGGGGGAGCATAGCAACATTTATCCTACGGGGGGATAAAAAGGGAGAGTAAAATTTAAGATGATACATTTCTGAGAACAAAAGGGAGACTCTTTTACAGTGAATCAAGCAGTTCACAGCAGACAGCACATGTGCTTTAGGTACAAGGTCGCATTTTGCCTTTTATATTGAGCACCTGCCGGTATGGTGACACGTCACACATGGCTGGGCAACAGAATTCGGTTTCCAGGCAGCCATGGAAAGCCAAAGGGTACGCGGGTTTGGCTTCTAACGCCTTCATAACATGTGGGAATATTTTCAAACTGCAGTGCCCTCCTTTCCCATAGCAAGCAATGCCGGTTGGGTTTTCCATTTAAAAGGAGGGGCTGCGGTTTTCGGGTGGATGTGCAGCACACCCCTCCCCCCACCCCTCCGCGTGGCTATTCTCGGGGATGATCCCTTTTAGCCAAGCGCAAACACCCCAGCATGAACGGGGTCCTTTTACTGTTCCCTTACAAAAATTCCCCTATTTCAACCAGGTGACCATGAATGATATCACTCTCCTGAGGCTAACACAGAAAGATATAGACCGAATGTTATTTGAATGCGACGAAAACCCAGGACCATTCTCTGCCATGCTTTGTGCTGCAATGATTCCAGACTACTTGCTACTGGCTTGGCGCGGTAAAGTGCCCTACCGTGGAGGATGAAATAAGGCAGCCCTCCCCAGAAACCTTCTGCAAAGGCTTTCAGAGTACCTCCAGGAGAGCTTCATGGAGATGTCTCTGGAGGATTCCCGCTCCATCCCCAGACATGTTAATAGACTTTTCCAGTAGCTTTACTGGCCACCAATGCATCCGAAGTCTTCAGGGCAAATCAAACATTAAACACTATTGCTTTTAGACCCTGTACTGTAGTTACAAATGTGCACTCACCAGAGGTGCCTTCTCCGCCTTCAGGGTCGGGGATCCCACCATGGGAGGGTATTGGCTCCAGGGTGATGAAAAAGTCCTGGCTGCTGGGGAGAATGGATTCACTGCTTGGCTGCTGTTCATTCTCCTCCTCCTCCTCCTTCTCCTCCTCCTCATCCACAAAATCCTCCTCTGTGTTGCGTGAGATGTCCCCTGCAGATGTCCATGGACAGTGGTGGGGTAGTGGTAGGGTCCCCCCCCTAGAATGCCATACAGCTGATCATAGAACCAGCATGTATGGGGCTCTGACCCAGAGCGACCGTTTGCCTCCTTTGTCTTTCGTTAGGCTTGCCTGAGCTCCTTGACTTTCACACAGCACTGCTGTCTGTCCCTGTGGTAGCCTCTGTCCATCATGCCCTGTGTGATTTTTGGCATATATGTTAGCATTTCTTCTTTTTGATCCGAGTTCTGCCTGCACAGATTCTTCTCCCCATACAGCAATCAGATGCAGTGTCTCCCGTTCGCTCCATGCTGGAGCTCGTTTGCAATTCTGAGGGGACTGCATGGTCACCTGTGTTGCTGAGCTCGCCACGCTGACCAAACAGGAAATGAAATTCAAAATTTCCCAAGGCTTTTCCTGTGTACCTGGCTAGTGCATCGGAGTTGAAAGTGCTGTCCAGAGCGGTCACATTGGAGCACTCTGGGATAGCTCCCGGAGACCAATAACATCGATTTGTGTCCGCACTACCCCAAATTCGACCCAGCAAGGTCGATTTTAGTGGTACTCCCCTCACTGGGGAGGAGTACAGAAGTTGATTTTAAGAGCCCTTTAGGTCAACGGAACAGGGTTGCTTGTGTAGACATGTTCATTATAAACTCGACCTAACGCGGCTAAATTCGACCTAACCCTTTAGTGTAGACCAGGGCTCAGTCTTCTCTTTTCCAGACTAAACAAAGCCAATTTTTTCAATCTTCCCTCATAGGTCATGTTTTCTAGACCTTTAATCATTATTGTTGCTCTTCTCTGGGTTTTCTCCAATTAGTCCACATCTTTCCTGAAATGTGGCACCCAGAACTGGACACAATACTCCAGTTGAGGCCTAATCAGCACGGACTAGAGCAGAAGAATTACTACTTATCTTGCTTACAATACTCCTGCTAATACATCTGTAACCATGCCTTCGTGGATCACAACTGAGGATGCCAAATTCAGGATGAACTGCTGAGAAATAGGGCAAACACAACCCAAAACTGGTGGTTATTCTTTTATAAGATATACCAAACCAGCCACAAAGGTAAACTCCTGTTTCATCACACTGGCTAACAAGAAAACATAAAGGCAATTTCCTCAGGCATTCCAGTTCTTATATCACCACGAGAAACACTGGATTCAGAGATGAGTGGTTCTTTACAATCAGTGTAATCAAATAATAGGTTCTTCTGATCCCAAAGGACCAGCCACACACCCAGGTCAATATATAACTTAGATCTTACCCAAAAATCACGCTGATGCCAGTCCTTTAGTATCTAAAATCTAAAGGTTTATTCATAGAAAGAAAGGTGAGAGTTAAAATTGGTTAAAGGAATCAATCACATACAGTAATGGGAAATTTCTTGGTTCAGGCTTGTAGCAGTGATGGAATAAACTGCTGGCTTAAATCAAGTCTCTGGAGTACATCCACGGTTTGGATGGGTCATTCAGTCCTTTGTTCAGAGCTTCCATTTGTAGCAAAGTTCCTCCATAGGTAAAGAAGCAGGATTGAAGACAAAGTGGAGGTGTTTCCCCAGGGCCTTTTATAGGTTTTGTCATGTGGAGGGCATCCCATTGTTCTTACTGTGGAAAATTACAGCAACAAGATGGAGTTTGGAGTCACATGGGCATGCCCAATTTCCCTCAGTCATTGCAGCAAGCCATTACCTACATTCCAGACAGCACGTTTACATGACAGTCCACTCAGTGTAGATGGTCGTCTCCCATGGTCCATTGTCAGCCAAGTGTTTCTTGATGAGCCACTTAATTCGAATAGTCCCTCCAAGATGTGTTGGAGCAAACATTTGAAATCCAAGTATAGAGCCAATACTTATAACTTCAAATACAAAAATGATACATGCATACAGATAGCAGAATCATAACAAGCAAATCATAACCTTTTCATAGACACCTCACTTGACAACCTTTGTACAAGTTTTTCTGCAAATATATAACAGTGGTTGCAACAATTATCTATATCGTCCTATTTTAATCAGATAACATCACAACATCCCAGAGTGATGTTAGGTAGTTTTTTTTGCCACATTGTTACACTGTTGACTCATAATTAGCTTGTGATCCACTATGACCTCCAGATCCTTTTCAGCAGTACTCCTTCCTAAGCAGTCATTTCCCATTTTATATGTATGTGACTGATTTGTTCCTTCGTAAATGGAGTACTTTGCATTTGTCCTTATTGAATTTCATCTTATTTACTTCAGACCATTTTTCCAGTTTGTCCAGATCAGTTTTGAATTTTAATCCTATCCTCCAAAGCACTTGCAACCCCTCTCAGCTTGGTATCGTTCACAAACTTTATAAGCGTGCTGTCTGTGCCATTATCTAAATCATTGATGAAGATATTGAACAGAACCGGACCCAGAACTGATCCCTGCATGACCCCACTCGTTATGCTCTTCCAACTCTATCACTGTGACCAACTCTGATTGTGACAGGAGTGGGGCAGACTTTTCTGGTTAACCACAAATGGAAAAGGGTGGGCTCTTTTCATCGAAGATGTTTGCACTTCCAGTAGCTGTGAGGAGTTAAAAAGCATTCATGGCTGCTGACTGACTTAACAGTCAAAGGGAAGACATTCTTAACAGAATGGGATTTTGTGAGGAAGATGAGTTCTTCAAAGCACTTCTCAATTCACACAAGCATTTCCTCCATCTTGGCTGAGTTCAGCTTCAGCCAACTGGTCTTCACCTAGCTACACATGCAGCTTTTGGTCAGGCATTGAGGAAGCTGGTAGGTGATGCTGTTTCATTGATGATAGAGATGATGTGGTGGGTGTAATCTCTATACTGCCGTCACTCTAGCAATGCTGTTTTATTTATTCCACTTTACACAGTGGCTTCATATAGGTACTGAATATGATGGGGAGAGGATTGAGCCTTGAGAAACACCACAGGTGAGGGATCTGTAGATTGAAGGAATAATTGCTCATTGTTACCAACTGGGTTTGGTCTGAGAGAAAGGAGAAGGAATTTCATTTAATCCCTACAAGCTCTCAGATATCAGACAGGAGTATGTAATTGGTGTTAAATGCAATCAGGAGAATCAGCAGGAATGCAGATATTACGTCACTTGTCCATGGACAAAAGAATAATTCAATAATAATAATTAATGGAGATATCCCATCTCCTAGAACTGGAAGGGACCCTGAAAGGTCATTGAGTCCAGCCCCCTGCCTTCACTAGCAGGACCAAGTACTGATTTTGCCCCAGATCCCCAAGTGGCCCTCTCAAGGATTGAACTCACAACCCTGGGTTTAGCAGGCCAATGCTCAAACCACTGAGCTATCCCTCCCCAATAAAAACAATTATTTTTTCTGTTCCATGGCCCTCCCCTTACTGACAGGGTTCTAGGATACTAGCACTTGTCAAATGAAGTTGGAGACATTTTTGCTGGCTTCTTGATCATCTTACTCCAAGTGGAAGGGGGGGGAGGGATAGCTCAGTGGTTTGAGCATTGGCCTGCTAAACCCAGGGTTGTGAGTTCAATCCTTGAGGAGGCCACTTGGGAATCTGGGGCAAAATCAGTACTTGGTCCTGCTAGTGAAGGCAGGGGGCTGGACTTGATGACCTTTCAAGGTCCCTTCCAGTTCTAGGAGATGGGATATCTCCATTATTTGTTTTGTTTGTTTTGTTTTGTTTCCTTCTTCACAGGAGGAATCATCTGTTAGAAGGTCCTAGATGTTCTTGACTCTTTTTCACTAGGCAGAAGGGCATGGATAAAAAAATCAAAGATTGTGGCTTCTGAGACTTCTTTTTGTATTAGTAGTTGAATATCTGTAAGTTTTAAGCTTAAAACCAGGTAGTTAGTTATCTAATTTGTTGGTGCACATGAACATTTTGCAAACTGATCTCACAAAAGGGAAGGCAGGGTTTGGAAAATTTAATCCAATAATATTTATTTATATATTCACATTCACCCACTCTGCAGGCTTTGTGCAAACAGTTGCCAGTGCTTAATAAATAATCATAATAAATAATAAACTGTTGAGATTAAATCTTAATGAAAACCAAAATAGTTTTTTCAGCCCTACTCCTATGAAAATAAAAAAAACGAAAGGAAGAGAGTTTGTGCATGAATAGTGTAAATCAGGTGATAGAAACAGACATCAGAACAAGAAATTTTTATAAACATATGCCCTTATCCTGCAGCAGTCCTATTTCTCCTCTGCCATAGCGGCAGTGTTGTCAGACTTTGCAGAACTCATGAACACAGACTGCCTCCGCTTCACACAAGATCCCAGGACTTGTCACTGTAAGAAACTATTAGCCTGTTTCACAGCAAAGACCACCCACATCCAGGATGGGTCTCTTCGACAAGAAACTGCAAACAGAAGACTGGATTGGTATCCCAACATCCTCTTTCCAAGAATTTGGCCGAACTTAGCCCACCATTTTTAGATGGTTATAATCATATACAGAGTTTACAAACTTGAGCATTTTTATATTAAATTGGATAGAAAATTTAGAGATGCATGCAACATCCAATGACTCTTTTATGTTTTATAGGTAAAAAGAAGTGGAAGAAAACCTGCTGTCTCCCATCCTTTGTTATCTTCCTCTTCATACTTGGTTGCATTATTGCTGGGATCACACTGCTGGTCATTTTTAATGTAGATCCAAAGAACATGACGGTGAATGCTATTCTGATATCAGTTGCATGTGTTGTTGGTTTGGCCTTTATCTTGAACTGTCGTACATGGTGGCAAGTGTTGGACTCAGTCTTAAATTCCCAGAGAAAACGTCTTCATAATGCTGCTTCCAAACTCCACAAACTGAAAAGTGAAGGGTTCATGAAGGTAAGCATTGATATTATGAATCATTCATTAACACAAAGGAGTACAATAATCCTCTTACAATAGGATGTCATCCATCTGATCAAACCAAACCTCACAAACGTTAGAACAAGTTTTCAAATAAATGAACATTGCTCTCCTACTGAAAATTATATTCAATGCATATGATCTGTCTATTCAACCAAGAATTACTTTTCAGTTTACAATTTTACTTTGTTTAGAAAAACAATATTTTAGACAATAAATTATCTAAATGACCTTGTAAAGGGGTCCCACTCACCACAGGGTGCTCCTCATTGTGGTTGGGTCTGGGAATTAGATCTCGCGTCTTCTGGCTCACCCTTCATTGCTTGTTTGCACCATGGCCCCTCTTTCTCTTGGGCGTTAGGGTGCTCTGTCTTTGTGAGTTGGCACTCCAGTCATGTCACTATATAGTGTCCCCCCCCCCTCCAGGGTAACAAAGTCCTGCCAGACAAGCTGTCTGGATGCTGCCTCAGAAGGTCTTCTGTTTCATCTCTCCAGGTCCTGTGCCACTTTCCCAGTGGCTGATAGGGGAACGTGGGTCCATCCACTACTCCAGGTACCAGTTCAGGAACCCTATGATTAGCAATCTAGGTGTGCTCAGATTTGCACCCTGTTTCTGTTTCCTGGGCCCCTTCCTACTCCACCTCTCCACCTCTCCATCTCCTTGGCTTTCTCTGGGTTTACCACTGGACATTCCTCTGCTCCCTGTGGCTGCTTCACTCATCTCAACCTCTTGCCAGACTCCCCCTTTTAGGGCAGGATTCCAGGGCATACTCTCCTCCTGGGTCTTCTTTTTGTTTCTGGCCAACTTTCTTTCTCTCTAGGGAGTGACTGCAGACCACCTCCCGGAAGCCCCATCCTGCTCTCACTTCCTGGCTTTATACTCCTATCCTGGCTCCTCCCCCAGCTGGGCTTCTTCTGCCACTAGGGCCTGTCAATCCGTGGTTCCCCTCCAGGTGCAACATGTGATATTAATTGGCCCCTCCTGGCTCCTGCTCAGGGCGTGTGTGAGTTGGGCACCCCATCATAGGACCTGCAGTAATGTGATAAAAGCAATTGCTTCAAATACAATTAAGATTCAATATAATTATAGAAACTTTACTGCAAAGTTAATGAAGAATCAATTACACATGTATAACTTTGAGCATTGTCAGTCATTTGCCATCCATAGTGTCTTTGGTTAAGAAAAGAATGAAGCCAATGAGAGAGTGACTTAATTTTTAAGAGCCAGTTAAAAACTTGGTAGCAAAAGTGATAGCATTTACTGGTGCTGCTACTGTTTATAGAGAATCCTGATGTAGACTCCATAGTTATGGTTGCTTTCTAAAATGGGATTAAAATGGGGCTTAAATTCCTGTTTGGCCACTTTTTTCAAAGGAAAATCAATGTGAAATTTCTCAGGGGGTTATATTTTTATACCCTTTGAATTTTTGTATAGTTTTTTGTTTAGTTTCTCTTAAATATTTAAGAAGTCTTTGAAATTAGGCGCCGTCTAAAATGTGTTCATGACCGTCTTACTTTTCCTTGCCCAAAACTTACATGCTCTGTACCTAAACTTGTTTCCTTGGGGCTTGGTTCTCATGAGATCTTTTCTGTCAGATTAAATCTCCATTAGGAGCTACACTGTTCCATCGTATTTATCTTACAGCAGAGAATGTTTCATGCAGAGCTATTTATGAAGAAAATCATTTCCATAAGGAACCGCACTTGCATCCTTTTGTCCCGCAGTCCATTCCCACTTAAACTTTAAGAAAACACTAAAAAATTTACTTACAAAAGACATTCAAACAGGAACACAGATAAGGAAAATCTTTGCATAAAATTTACGCTAAGTAATTCTTCTATTTCACCGGAGAAATTAGAAGAAACTATAGCTGTTTTGAACTCTTTTGACTCACTCTTGAAATGCTGAGTTACTGTAAATGTGTATTAATTTATCACTGTTAAATGAAGCTAATATGGTATTAACTTATGACAGTCTGTGACCAGACCAAAACTACAAAAACTAAAAATATGCATCCTTTCAGAACAGCCCTCTTAAACTCTGTTTAAGGAAGAAAAAAATCCTGATTAAAATAAATATCTGTTTTTTTCATAGTTATTTAATTGATTTCTTTTTTAATTCCATTGTATTTTTCTTTTCCCTTTTCAGTAATTAAAAGTATTAGTTAATAATATTAAAATATTGTTGGGATAGATCATTTTTCAAAGGAATGACATTTAAAATATATAAAACTTCATTAAAACTAAAATTACGCTTTGAAAGCCTTTGCCCCAATTTCTGAAAAGTTCTCTTCATATTTCCGCTATATAGCTTCTATTCTTTCTTTTAATTTTGAAAGGTTTTTTTTTTTTTAACTTTTGTAGGTTCTGAAGTGTGAAGTGGAACTGATGGCCAAAATGGCAAAAACTATTGATAGCTTCACTCAGAATCAGACAAGACTTGTAGTAATTATTGATGGATTAGATGCTTGTGAACAAGACAAAGTTCTACAGATGCTTGACACAGTGAGTTGTTTTGCAGAGATGATTTTTGCCTACCTCCCAGGGAACAGATCCTCAGCTTATGTAAATTGTCCTAGCTTCAGTAGAACCTGTAATTGTTTACATCAGCCAAAGATCTGCTCCCAGAAGTGTTGAGAATAACTCTTTAATGATAGTGAAGTGCTTTGAGATCTAAGACACTATGAATTAGTGTCATCTTGAGCTTAGTTTTTTTGGTTGAAAAGTTTTTTCAAACTTCTCAACTACTCCTCTACCCCGATATAACGTGACCTGATAACACGAATTTGGATATAACGCGGTAAAGCAGCACTCCGAGGGGGTGGGGCTGCGCACTCTGGTGGATCAAAGCAAGTTCGATATAACGCATTTTCACCTATAATGCGGTAAGATTTTTTGGCTCCCGAGGACAGCGTAAATTAAAAGGCTATTTTAGCTGAAAATTTTTCAGGAGTTAAGAATTTGGTATTAATTTTTGTGGTATATCAAGCATATTATTTTATAATACTATTTAATATAATGACTTCTGACAGTGTATGTAGTAGAAAAAATATGTTGTGTTCCATATAGTTTGTCTATTCAACTCATCAGAACAAAATAAATATAAAATTTTAACTACAAGAATGTTTAATGGCACATAGTAAAAAAACAATTTACAATCTACCTTCTTTTCTTATTGCAGGTACGAATCCTGTTTTCAAAAGGCCCATTTATTGCCATTTTTGCAAGTGACCCACATATTATCATAAAGGCAATTAACCAGAACCTCAATAGTGTGTTACGCGATTCGAACATAAATGGACATGATTACATGAGAAATATAGTCCATTTGCCTGTCTTTCTTAATAGTCGTGGGCTCAGTAGTGCAAAAAAGCTGATGGTAGCTTCAACTACCAATGGAGATATTCCATATACAGATACTTCAGGTAAGTTTATATTGCAAGGAGACTATAGCAAGGTTATAAAATAAATAATCTTGAAACCATTAATCTTTAGCTTTTTTAATAACATCTTTTGCAAATATTTGGTAACTTTAGACATTTTACAGTTTACAGTTGGAATAAGCAGATGAAATGGAAGAGTGAAATGTTTTTTAATGGGGAAAATGTCATTCTTTAGGAATACATGAAGAAGTTGACAGAAGAGTTTCTCAGAATAGCCTTGGAGAGATGACCAAACTTGGCAGCAAAACTGCTCTTAATAGACGGGTGAGAAAGATAGTAGCATAAAAGAAGAGATATTTATAATATGTATCTATTTTTTATTTAATGATGGTAATTCAAAACATCAGAACTGGCTGAGCTGTGACTCAGGAAGCTGATCAATAAAGTTGCTAAGTTTCCAATAGTTGACAGTCATATTTTGCCATTAAGGCTTGATAATTATTGATTCGGAACTGTACCATGGCTGAGGAATAGGCTTTCATCCCGAAGAGGTCCAGGCGTTTCCAATCCCATTCATAGGGAATGGATCTCTTTTGTTGTTGACAACCCCAAGAGTTTAACGCATAGACGATGATGGAGTTGTGGGGAAGCTGGGAGACAGCATATGTGTGAGTCTAGTGGTCACTGCTACCAAAGTTCTCCGATCAGCAGTGCAGGGATACAAGCATATCTACAGTGGAACACCCATAGGAACACTCATCTTGAAGAACCATCGTTACTGCACAAAGTGAGTAACTTCTTCCATTCACTGCTCCCCACACATGAGCAGAGTCCTTCTATCCCATTTTCAAAGAAAGAAAGGGACTTTTTATTTCCTTAACCACAAAAGCAAAAATGAACTACTAGCATGGTACTGTGTTGTGTCTCTCTTCTGCCTCCTATATCAGTTTTTTCATATTTACAACTTTTTATTAATTTTTCCAAATACAACAAATATACCAAAATGCCAGATTCATCACAATACATAAAGTAAATAAAGAGAATTAGGAAAAAGGGAGGGGAGGTGAAGTGACAAAACTGTTTTCAGAGTCTACGTTATCATAGACTGCTAAAAAATCAGCCAAAATTGCTTGGAATTTTTCAGGCATTCTCTTCCAGTGGAATTCCAGTCATTTGTTAGCCGTGAAGTCAGCAGTGTCACCAAGGCAGGCATCAGTATTAAGTGGGGATCAACTTTTCCATTTTTTCAGGTTTAATTTTTTTAGTGACCAAAGCTGCATGATGGAACCATGCCACCTTGTTACCAGGTAACCGCCAGGTATCAGTAGTACATCAAAGAATGAAACTTAAGGGGATGTGCTCCAATTTATAATCCAGTATCAAACTGTTCCTTTGACCCATCTCATATGAGAAAATTCTTGTTACAGGGACACTCCGAAAACCCATGAGCTAATGTAGCATCAAAGAAATTACATTTCCAACAGTGACCAGCATTTATGAGGCCCATTACTATTAAGCTATGTGGGGACCAATATATTTGAAAAAGTGTCTTTTGGTGAATAAGCCATAGTCTCAGGTCTATAGTTGCTTTTTTAACATTAGATACAATTATATTTCATTGATTTGGAGATAGTTCCATATTTAAATCTCTATTCCAAGTGACTTGCAAATTATCAATCTTTGGCAGAGTTCTTTGGGCCAGAAAATCATAAAAGGATACCCCTGGCCAGGAAGTTTTTTTTTTTTTTTTCAATATAATAAAAGTTCTGGAGGTTGTGGAGCTCTCAGTGGATTTGGTCCAAATATATTTGTAAGTAAATGCTTTAACTGGAGATATTTCCATGGTCTGGAGCAGGGCAAGCCAAATTGTTGCTGAAGATCTAAACATGGTTTAAATTTATCATTGTCAGTTAGCTGTGACACAGTCATAATTCCTCCATCCAATCCCTTCACATTAAGATTTTGCCACATATTTTAGGGATAGGATTGCTCTGTAGGACGACCGCTACATGAAAGAATGGATGAAAGTAGAACGTTCTAGCAAAGTTTGACCAAGCTTGCCTCACAGCTGGTATTGTTGGAGCCCTAGAGCCATCTAATCTATAATAATTTGATCCTACAATACCTGAAAGGGGGAGAGGGTATACAAATCCTTGTTCAATCTGTACTCAAGGTGGGGTCTGTGGGGTCATGTCTAACAACCACAAAGATGCTTGGCTTAACAACTGCCTCCTACATCAGTTTCTGTGTGACCAGATGCTAGGGCTATGAATGAGGATTTTTTTGATTCCTTCAAAGCAAAGATATGCTCTTGAGGTTTTTTTTTCTTAATTTAAAAAGTGGTTTTCTCAACATTATATGAGAAAATGGATGAAATTTAACTTTTTGCAGAGACAGACAAAAGTGATGGCAACAATATTTTAAATTGTTGTGTTCGTACAAAATATTGTGACTTACCATTGTATTTTGTCATTCATAATTGTGGTGTGAAAAACTCTGCTATTGTTTGTAAGCCTTAGTAATTTGGCTTATTAGAAATAATTTACAATGTGTGTTGCTTGTATTGATTATTATATAGTTTAGTCAAAGAAGATTTTTTTTCTGTGGATATATTTTCATTGTATTTGAGTTCAAATCTGTGCCTTTGGTGGAACTTGTAAAAATTAGAATATTTTTTTTAAGCACAAAATCTGAAATGAGAAGCCCTTCAGGTATGTACAATTTGGAGAAACTAACCATTATTTTGTTTTTTTTTATTTGTCAGGATACTTACCGAAGACGACAGATGCAGCGGACTATTACACGCCAGATGTCTTTTGATCTGACCAAGCTTCTGGTTACAGAGGACTGGTTCAGTGATATCAGTCCTCAGACCATGAGAAGATTACTCAATATTGTTTCTGTGACAGGTGAGTATGACGTGTTCATTGTGCACTCTAAGGAGTATGTTATGGTGATTGGTCAGAATTGTAGTCTGTGCGCTGAGGGGTGAAAACATTATCTGCCTTCCGGAACGGTGCAACACACTGAGGTGCATACTTTCAGTAATATTAGTACAAAAAACCCCACAGAAAAGCACTGAGTAAAAATTTAAAATAAGCTATGGATACTCCAAAATGCTTAGTATGAGGCACTATTTAAAAGGTGGTAGTTGAAAGAGTAATGTATATGAAGGGCAAAATTCATGCATTTGTTTCCAAGTGGTGTTTTTTTTTTTTTTTTTTTTTTTTATATCCTACTTCTAAGGTAAGATGCTTTCCTAGAATGCTACCAGATGTTGCCAAAAAGAGATTCAGTGGCTTCATATCTCAAAAAACAGAACAAAACTAAATGTTCACTTGGAAATTGAAATGTAACCTGAGCATTTTGTAAATCTTCTTTTAAAAAAAATCATGTCCTAGGTTTAGTTGTTGGTCATTAATGTTAATGGGAGCCAGAGGGCTAAAACTCTGTTGAAATGATTAGAAAACTTATTCCCATGTGTACGATACATTTACACTACACTTTTGACATGAAGCATGGTATTCTCATAAGCAAGCCAGGGAAACATGGTCTAGATGAAATTACTATAAGGTGAGTGCACAACTCGTGAAGAGTAGTTATCAGTGGTTTGCAATCAAATTGGGAGGGCGTATCTACTGGGGTCCTGCAGAGGTCAGTCCTGTGTACTATTCAGTATTTTCATTAATGACTTGGTTAATGGAATAGAGACTGCTTATAAAATGTGTAGATGACACCAAGTGGGAGGGGTTGCAAGCACTTTGGAGGACAGGTTGAAAATTCAAAATGACCTTGGAAAATTGGTGTGAATTCAGGAAGATGAAATTCAATAAAGACAAGTGCAAAGTACTTCACTTAGAAAGAGAAAATCAAATGCACAACTAGAAAATGGGGAATAACTGTCTAGATGGTAGTACTGCTGAAAAGGATCTGGGGGTTGTAGGGACCACAAACTGAATATGAGTCATCAATGTGATGCAGCTGCAAAAAAGGCTAATATGATTCCTGGGGAGTATTAAAAGGAGTGTTGTAAGACACAGGAGGTAATTGTCCTGCTCTACTTGGTATTGGTGAGTCCCCGGCTGGAGTTCTGTCTCTAA
Source organism: Malaclemys terrapin pileata (assembly GCF_027887155.1). Classification (NCBI taxonomy): domain Eukaryota; kingdom Metazoa; phylum Chordata; order Testudines; family Emydidae; genus Malaclemys; species Malaclemys terrapin. The sequence goes on along the minus strand of NC_071507.1, from coordinate 176,651,708 downwards.
TTCTGGGCACCTCAATTTAGGAAAGGTATGGATAAATTGGAAAGAATCCAGAGGAGAGCAATAAAAATGATAAAAGATTTAGGAAACCTAACATACAAGGAAAGGTTAAAAAAAAGTGTGCCTGTTTAGTCTTGAGGAAAGAAGACTGTGGGGGTGGGACCTGATAATGGTCTTCCAATATGTTAAAGGCTGTTATAAAAAGGACAGTGATCAATTGTTCTGAATGTCCATTGAAGGTAGGACAAGAAGTAATGAGCTTAATCTTCAGCAAGGGAGTTTTGGGTTAGATATTAGGAAAAACTTTCTAACTATCAGGGTAGTTAAGCTCTGGAATAGGCTTCCAAGGAAGGTCCTGGGTTCCCATCGTTGGAAGCTTTTAAAAACAAGTTAGACAAACACCTGTCAGGGATGGTCTACATTTACTTGCCCTGCCACAGTGTAGGGGGCTGGACTTGATGACTTCTCAAGGTCACTTCCAGCCCTACATTTGTCTGATTCTATGATTTAAATATATTTCCAGATTCTACAATATGGTGTAATGAAAAATGATCACATAGCTAGTACCTTAAGGTGAACTGCAAGGCAAAAATAACAAACAAACAAACAAACAAAGTTTTTTTGTGATGTATAAAGAAGGCCTCAAAAGTTGTTTTTTTTTTTTTTTTTTTTTTTTTTTTTATTCTTAATCCTTGGCTTTTATGTCCATATTTTTGAGGGGACTAGTGGAATACAAAATAATTGAAGACTAGAACCTGGAACTGCAGCCTTTAGTTGAGAAGGGAATAGATGTTGTTCTTTGAGTAGTGCCCCCAGGAGGTCCACTCCAGGTCTGCATGTGTCCCACATGCCTTCAAATGGAAATTTGCACTGGCAGTGTCCATTTGGCTCGCGCATGTGCCTTACGCAGCCTTGTGCCCCACACTGAGATTATATAGGACTGTGTGAGTGAACCGCCCTCAGTTCCTTCTTAGCTGCCTCAGCCTGAGATGGCGCTTGAGCATGCCTCTACTAAAAATGTTTTCTTTTAATTGCTAATTTAGTTTTAGATTGTTTGCTTGCTAGTTAGATTAGTTTGGTAGTTGAGAGAATTAGATTTATTCCTCTCCCCTCTAGGGAGGCTTGCCTTCTTTGGAAGGGCATATCTGGCTCACCAGGGTTCAAATGCTGCCTGACTTGCTGGGAGGACATCCTAGTTAGCAGCGGTTACACTTTCCTCAGAAGTGTAACTTCTGTCTTGCCCTTAAATCCCAGGTAAGGTAAAACTGGGAGATTAAACTGAGGCTACTGATGATGAAGCACTCCCTTTATTCTCTCGCTCCCCACTTAAATTTTCGGTGGTGGATATGCTGAATGAAGAGGGGAAGGAACACCACACCAAGCCAATCCCAAATGACAAAGACCAGAAGCTTCTGGACCTTTTTGGATGGAAGTTTACTCATCTGCAACCCTACAATTTTGGATTGCAAATTACAAGGCAATCATGGCAAAATACGATTACACAAACTACGTGAAATTTACTGCTTTTATTGAGCACCTTCTGCCACAGCAAAGAAAGCAATTTCAAGCCATCATTGCTGAGGGACAGTTACTGGCCAGGACATCTCTGCAAGCAGCAGATGCTGTAGCCTATTTCATCTCTAGTGTCAGGAGTACGTACCCCAAATTTCACCTCACTTAAAAACTACTTGCTTACAAAATCAGACTTCTAATATAAAAGTGTCACAACACACTATTACTGAAAAATTGCTTACTTTTTCCTTTTTACCACATAATTATAAAATACATCAATTGGAATATAAATATTGTACTTACATTTCAGTGTATAGTATATAAAGCAGTACAAACAAGTAATTGTCTGTATGCAATTTTAGTTTGTGCTGACTTTGCTAGTACTTTTTATGTAGCCTATGGAAAAACTAGGCAAATATCTAGATGAGTTGATGTACTCCATGAAAGATTTCTGCATACCCCTGGTTGAAAACCATTGGACTAGAAGACCTCTTGAGGTCCCTTCCAGTCCTACAATTCTATGATTCTATGTCCACTAAAGATTGGACAAGAAGTAATCAACTTAATCTGCAGCAAAGAAGATTTAGGTTAGCTATTAGGAAAATCTTTCAAACTACATGGGTACTTAAGTTCTTGAATATGCTTCCAAGGGAGATTGTAGAGTCCCCACCATTGGAGGTTTTAAAGAACAGATTGGACAAACACCTGTCAGGGATGGACTACTTATTACTTGGCCCTGCCTTAATGCAGTGGGCTGAACTTGATGATCTCTCGAGGTCCCTTCCAGCCCTACATTTCTATGATTCCATGATTCTATACATCTTTCACACAATAATTAGTGTAGCATTCCTCTTGAACCAATTAGTCTATAAACAAGTGAATCTACAAGCAAAAACCTGAAAATCCTGTCTGATGAGAGCAAAGAAAATTTGTATAATTTAATTTTATTTGGAAATTCAACATGTTCCCAACTAACTGGATCTGACAAATTTAAAATTAGGAGCAGTTTTTTTATAGAAGGATTCTGTTATGAATAGGAAACTACTCTAGTAATCTGCACACCAGGAGCTATGCCTGTCTGCCAGGACCCAAAAACTCTCCTGGTAGTTTGACACATCCGCAATTATTAATTTTCCTATTTTTAGCCTGCCAACACTTCCTAATGAACTCATATTTGTATATTAAATATTTATGTTAAATACTATCAAAAATCTATGTAAGCAATAAAAAGCATATGAAAGTCACATTTGTAAATACTTAATATTCACCATTTCCCAGTAGTTTTTAAAAAAGGTTAATACTATATTGCATTTCATTTCTATGCAATGGAAATACTGACATTAGCAACTTGTCTACAAAGGCAATTTTCTCAAAAAGCAATATTCTCTAATCTCATTAAAATCACAGTCATCACAGAGCCAAAAATTGCTGAAGTAAACTGATCTGTAAAGAGGGCAGAAAGTAAACCGGCATCTATCTCGGTCATGCTGTTCAGACTCATGGTGTGAAACAAGTGTGCTGGAGCTTAGGGTTTCAGCCTAGGATGCGTTGGCTACGTGGCCTACCCTTAACGAAAAGTGGGAGCCCTTTGGAGTCTGGCACTTTGAAGGGGTTCCTCCAAGGGATTGTTTAAAAACTGGGGCATAGCACACATCCAGTGGATATGTGACACCAGGTATGAAACTTACTCCGGGGGGAATTCTGCACCAAAAATTAAAAACTCTGTACCAAAAAAATTTAAATTCTGCAAAATTCTGCATATTTTATTTGTCAAAATAACACAATATAATCATGCCAGATTCAATTATTTTGGTAATTTATTTCAAAATATCTGTCAGCAAGTATGTCTGTAACAATACAGACTAAAAAAAAAAAAAAGATTCTGGTACTTTTTTTTGACCAATAGATTCCTTACTAGATTTATTAATACAGAACTTTGTGTGTGTAATTCATTTAAATTACAATACAGCACTGTATTTTCTGCACCAGTCAGAAGCAATGCGAAGGCTTGGGGGAGTCAGGGGTATTGGAGGAGCTGAGGGAGAGGGAAAGAGCTTAGGAGTGAATCTGGAGGGTGTTGGGTGTGGATGGGAGAAGGGTTTTTTTGGGGAGGGGGGGATTGTTAGGGCTTTGGGCAGCCTCTCCCATGCAGACCCTAGCTGAACCCAAGGCTCTCCCATTCAGTCAGGCATATCTGCCCCTGCCTGTGCACTCCCCACCCCCATGGATCTTTGCAACCCCTTTTCCCCACCCCTAGGCTCAGTGGTGTCACCCCTCAGCTCCTGAGCCCATGTGCCAGTCTGTACCCCCCCCCTCAAGACATTCTGGACTCCAGTCTGTGACCCCCCCAGCAGCCCTGTGTGCTCCACTCTGTCCTAACCTGGTTCTGCTGGCAGAGTGCTGTGATGAACTTCTACTTCTGGGGGAATTCTGCAGCACTGGGCATAGAATTTTATATTTTCCCGTATAAAATACATTTTGCCTAAGAAGTGCTACAGTTCTGCATTTTGTCCACCATAGGCTACTGTGGCTCCAGAATAGTTGGCATGAATTCAGCCAGCTGTTCTGGTGCCACAGTGGTCTTTGGTGGGCAAAAGGCAGAACTGCAGCATTTCTTAGGCAAAATGTATTTTATACGGGAAAATACAAAACTATACGAGACAGAGGAATTCTGCGCTTCTGCAGATGCACAGAATTCCCCCCAAGAGTAAAAACTAAAACTGTATAAAGTTTATAACCATGAAATTTTTGTGTACACTAATATAATTTAACTACAAACATCATAATCAGATCTTTAAGGGTGATAAATTATGAACCACTTTAACAATCTTAGTAATGCTACTTCAACGAAAAATACAACCACAACACAAATGCAAAGAAAGTGGACGCAATAGGAATACATTATTAAAGTGTGAGATTCATATGTAGAATGGATTCACAATGTGTGTTTTGCAGAAGGTGGAGTCTTAAATATGAACTTGCATCAAAAATTCGTGTAGAACCTTGTTACCTGTGATTTAGAAGTTTGACAGTATTTTGAAAGTGTTAACTGAATACTCTTTCATCAGCACATGCAAATCAGGATTCATCTTAGTAAAGAAACCTCTTATCACATTGTTCTCATCAGAATGTTTGTCAACTACATGAACTGATTTTAGATCCTTTTTTCTGCCTTTAATAATATGCTATATTTGTAACCCCAAACCTTGCCTTTCTTGTTAATGAAGTACTGCCTTTTGTTTCCAGCTTTGAGATTTTCTTGATTTACTATTCAGGATACCAATTATCTACCTATTTGTTATAACCATGAGTGATATCTTCCTGGTGGAAACAGACAGAAAATCTCTTAGAATGAAATCATGAAATTTTTAAAAATGTTCTGAAATATATAGTATAAACGTATTGCTGTAGAATGTTGCTAGAGTCGGGCAGAATTACGGTCAGGCACTGTACAAACTTTGCCCCACAACTCTGCTAATGCACATTAATTCTTACTTGTAACAGGCTGGTAATTGTAATCCAGTGCCTGGCCAATCAGAGGCTGATAGTCATGGTGGGTTTTGAGATATAGACAAATATCCGGTAGGATTTTGTATTAGATTACCAAATTATATCCTTTATATGTGACATGAAACAAATTTGAACTCCATAGAACTAATCTACTATCTTTTTCCACTTTCTGCTGTTAGGAGAATACATGAATTGTTAAATAGAGTGTGACAAAAGATCATGCAATTAAGAGTTGCTTCCTTTCTCACCCCCTTCTTGTTTTTTTAGGACGTTTATTGAGAGCTAATCAGATCACTTTCAATTGGGATAGACTAGCTAGCTGGATTAACCTTACAGAGCAGTGGCCATACAGGACATCCTGGATCATATTGCATCTGGAAGAGACTGAAGGTGTTCCAGATCAGCTTACTTTAAAAACCATCTACGAGAGGTAGGTATGATTCTAGTGATGACATAAACTTCCAATAACTGCTATTAAAAAGTCAGCATTTGCCAATATTTACCAACCAAGTCTGTCCCCTATATTTAAAATCTTTGAGTATTGACAGATTTTTTTTTTAACGTCTTTCACTGTTAATTAAAGCAGGTGTACTGTTTATATATGTGTGTGTTTATTTTATTAAGATCTCTACTGGGTGCTCGTACATAGTTGGTTAGCACAGCTATTTTGGGTTTTCATTAATCTAATTTTCATCCCAACAAGACATCCTTTTCTTTGCCAATCTACAGGTAAGAAAGTATAACTTTTAAAATATTAAAAGGGCCATAAGATGCTATGAAATGGTGTTATTTTATTTGGTAATATACTTAACAAAAGTTCTTGAAATTCTATCTAGACGCTCAGTAAAGCTTTCAGTGGTTTATTATGGGGAGGGCTGAAAGTATCACCTGTTAAGTTTGTCCAGCCCTTTGCATTATAAGACCCTGTTTTTATTTGCTTATAACTTTTGCTAAACTTTAATAATGTGTACTGAAATTTTATATGCCAGGTGTCTATCTCAGGATGAACTTGCATGGAAAAATTTAGCCAAAATGGTTCAGCATTTTACAAGAATGAGAGTAGGGAAAAATATGTTTTGCCTGTTGTTATTTAAAACAAAACAAAACAAAAAGTCTGGTGACCTTTTTTTGTTAAAACGTTCTCAGGTTCCCAAGCTTTGAAATAGGGATGTGAAATTTGGCAAGCGGGTGGCCTTTGTGTCAGGGATTTGCCTTCCTGCACTCATGAAAATCTGCCCATGTTTGGCCAAGGTGTAAGACTGAAAAATCGCAGTTGACACATACTTGTGCCACCAACTCCTTCACCCTTACTTCACTTTAGGAGCTAAAATCTCCAAAGATTCAGTCCTCCCTGAGCATGTTCAAGCCTCTCTCAGTTCCTAGGGCTGACCAGACTGCACATGCACCATTCCCACAAAGCAACCTCTCAACTCTTATATGCGACCTGACCTCATGTGTGTCATTGCCACAGAGCAATTACAGCTCAACTTTCAAAGCATGGGCATGTTCCATACAACCCAGGGCCAAAACCAGACTTACCTGGTAATTACTGCTTCTGGCCAGAGTGGGGCCATGTACTGGAACTGAGGGCAGAGAGCCTGTTGTTCCTCTGCTCTCAATAAATCCATTTCAGGTTCCCAGGCAGCATGGAGGAGGAAGCCATCTGATTCAAAAGCAGAGAGGACAACAGCCAGACAAGGAGGGAGGGAAAGGAGTAGATTGAAATAAGAAGTTTGCTGAAACTGGGACTGGAGTGGGGGAAGGGAAGAGAAACCTGGACTGGCTGGGTAAGGAAAACTGATAGCCAGAAGGTTTTCAGGGGGACACATTGAAACTGATGAGGGGAAAGAGGAACTGGGAGGGGGAAACACTGACATCATATGAGGAGCTAGGGGAAGGGGGAAGATTGAGAGTAGAAACTGGTGCGGATGAAAAATGGATGGTGGGGAGGGGAAACAGATCTGACAAGGGGCTGGGGGGATGGAGTAGAACTGGAATTGGCCGGCAAAGAGACTGGGATAAGAAGCAAAGGATGGGAAACACTGAGATTGTATGAGGAGCCCAGAAAAGGAGACTAGAAGCCAATGAGTGGGGAAGGAGGGGAGAGAGAGATTGGATGAGGAGCAGGGAAAATGGGACTGTCTGGAGAAGGAGACTGGGAATTATGGGGATAGACCTGGAATTGTGGGAGACTGGGACTTGGACAGCAAACCTGGAGGGGGAGACTAAGACTGGAAGGGTAAGAAGACTGGAACTGAGATGAGAAGCCTGAGGGCTGGAGATAGGGACTGAGTACACAAGGAAAATGGGACTGGGACAAGGAGCCATGGGTGAAAAAAAGATAGGATTAAGTCAGGAATGGGCAGAAGAGTCTGTACCCTTTAGCGCACACTCCCATCCAGAACGTGGAATGGAACCCCTGGTTCCTTAGTCTCCCAATTCTCTGCTGCCAGAAAATAGCTGTGAAACCAATTGACAGAGTGTGTGTCTCATCCCCCTCCAGTGATGGGAGGCAGAGGATGACAAAATTCTACTGCTATCAGTTACTCTGTTAGCTCAAGTGGCAGAAGTGTGTGTAATGGATCTAAAGGTTCCAACACCGCTGATGATCCCTGTGGATGTCAATATAATGCAACATGATGAAAGTTTTGTTGGTTTTTTTTTTTTTTTTTTTTAAACTAGAAAATAACACACAAACTACATTAAAAGTACATGATTACGGTTGCAAAGTCAAGGTTTCAATATTTAGGAAATGCCATAATTAGAATTGCCTGTGGAACTTCAGTTTGGCCCACTAGAGCATACGCATTATGATTAAGGCTAAGGTTTTGTCATGGTTATTTTTAGTAAAAGTCACGGACAGGTCACAGGCAATAAACAAAAATTCACGGAAGCCATGACCTGTCTGTGACTTTTGTTGCTGTGGCTCCATGATTTCCCCCACCACCATGGTGGCTGGGAACTGTGGGGTTCCCCCTCTGCCCAGGGCAGCTGGAAGCTGGGGGGGGGCCCTCCGCCCATGGCGGCTGGGAGCTTCAAGGTGACCATATTTCCCAAAGAGAAAACGGGACACCCCAGGCCACTCGCCCAAGGTGTCCCTGTTCCTCCCCATGTGAGGCTGTTGCCCATCCCTGGAACCCAGAGGAGGGGCCCCCTCAAGAGTCTGTCACCTGTTGCTGAAACCTTGCAGGGGGCCCTCTATTGCCTGTCGCTACTGCTGCCTGTTGCTGGAACCCTGCCAGGGCCCCGCTGGCTGCCAGCTCGAGTCCCGCAGTCCCTGGGGCTGAAGCAGAGAATGTCACGGGGGTCTCTGGAAGTCACAAATTCCGTGACTTCCATGACCTCCATGACATAATTGTAGCCTTAATTATGATACAGTCTTTAATTAAATGATCACATAGTGTTTTTTCCACAGGAACCCCTGTCTCATTCAATGTACAGGATGAACCTGCTTTGTGGATAAATAAGGGAGGCTGTTATCTGTAGGAACCCTGCCTCATTTGCTGCAGAAATTGGAAGATGTGTAATAAATGAGCATTTGAATGCTGCCCTGGGGAATGGGATTCAGTCCCTACCACAGAGTTCCTATATGACACTAAGCAATTTACTTAAACCACATTTTTCACAGGTGGTCACTAATTGTGGGTTGCCCATTTTCTGGGTGTCCAACATGATACTCTAGGGCGGGGTGGGCAAACTTTTTGGCTCGAGGGCCACATCAGGGTTGCAAGACTGTATGGAGGGTCGGGTAGGGAAGGCTGTGCTTCCCCAAACGGCTTGGCCCCCGCCCCCTATCTGCCCCCTCCCACTTCCCAACCCCTGTCTGCCCCCCTCAGAATCCCCGACCCATCCAACCCTGCTACTTGTCCCCTCACCGCCCTCATCAGAACCCCCGCCCCTAATTGCCCCCCCCGGACCCCACCCCCTGTCCAACCCCTCCCCCCGCTCCCTGTCCCCTGACTGCCCCATCCACACCCCCACCCACTGACAGGCTCCCCGGGACTCCCACACTATCCAACCCCCCCTGCTCCCTGTCCCCTGACTGCCCCTGAACCTCTGCCCCATCCAACCGCCCGTTGCTCTCTGTCCCCTGACTGCCCCCCGGGACTCCCTGCCCTTTATCTATCCCCTACCCCTTACCATGCCGCTCAGAGCGGCAGGACTGGCTTATCGGAAAGCCTGAGAGGTGTGCGGGCACAAGCTGCGGGGGAGGGGGAACAGCAGGGGAGGGGCCAGGGGTAACCTCCCTGGCTGGCAGGCAGGACGGTCCTGCTGGCCGGATGTGGCCTGCGGGCCATAGTTTGCTGTCTCGACCAAATAAGCAACAAAGTGTCTGACTCTGTACTCCTGATTTCCTTCCAGAAATTAGATGTGATGTTAGTACTATTTTTCTATCTCCATCCTAGTGAGGCCTATCACTGTACGTTTAATGTGGAACCATCTAAAGGTCTTAGAATCCTTTTTATGTTTCTTTTTATTCATTCTGGACTGTCACGCTGTATCCAGGATAATCCTTTCTACGTTACATTTCTCATTGTTGTTCTTTAGTCATTCTTACAACTTCACTCATTTGAAGTCACATTTGGTCTGAAGAATGTGCGCTGCTTCTGCACCCTACACATCCTCATGCTCTGATCTGAGGGACATACAGTAACTCCTCGCTTAATCTTGTAGTTATGTTCCTGAAAAATGCTACTTTAAGCGAAACGATGTTAAGCAAATCCAATTTTCCCATAAGAATTAATGTAAATGGGAGGGTTAGATTCCAGGGACTTTTTTTTTTGCCAGGCAAAACACACACATACACAATATAAGTTTTAAATGAACAATTTAATAGTGTACACAGCAATGATGATTGTGAAGCTTGGCTGAGGTGGTGAAGTCAGAGGGTGGAAGAGGGTGGGATATTTCCCAGGGAATGCCTTACTGCTAAATGATGAACTAGCACTTGGCTGGTTCCTCAAGGATTAACACGTTGTTAATGTAGCCTCACACTCTACAAGGTAGCATGAATGGAGAGAGGGGAGACAGCATGGCAGAGAGAGACAGAGACACACACCTTGTGTGTGTGTGTGAGAGAGAGAGATGCGCATTGCCCCTTTAAGTACGCTAACTCCACTCTAAGTACATTGCTAGATCAGCAAGTTGAGACATTAGCTGCTGCCAGCAAGCTCCCGTCCTGAGCCCTGCCATGTCTCTCTCTCCCCCCACCCTACTCTATGGAAATGAGGTAAAGGAACGGTGGGGGGGACACACACCCTGACATTAGAACCTCTCTTTCCCCCACCCCTCTTTGCACAGCAAGCAGGAGGCTCCAGGGAGTAGTTCCAAGGCAGAGGGCAGGAGCAGCACATGGCAGTGGGGAGAGGGACAGTTGAACTGCCAGGCAATTGATAGCCTGCTGAGCAGCTGCCGCACAGGGAAGTTAGGGGAGCGGGGAGCTGATAGGGGGACTGTCGGTCCACCGTGGTTCCAAGCCCCCACCAACTAGCTCCAACGGGCTGCTCTTTCTGCAAGCTGTGGACAAAGCAGGTGGCTGCCAAACAACGTTATAAGGGAGCATTGCGCAACTTTAAACGAGCATGTTCTCTAATTGATTAGCAACGTAACGACAAAAACCGGGACGACTTTTGAGGAGTGAGGAGTTACTGTATATGGAAGAGTGGATCCACCACTGCTCTAGTTCCTTCTTAACTATCTGTGGCTAGAGAGGGAGCATTGCGGTGTCCGTTAATTACACAAAAGTTAACTTGCTTGTTTTAGTCTATTTGTTTAAATTCTTTGTTCTTTTTTATTTTCCCCAACACACATTGTGTGTCTTGATGAATAGTAGAAAACCATACATGAGAAAGACTTACTTGCCAAAGTGGAAGCAATTCCAGTCCTGGTGCATCCTGCAGGCATTCTTTCTCTCCAAATCACACTTCACTCAATACTTCGAACACCTGCTGAATTTAAAAACCCTGGGCTTGTTACTGAGCTCCATCAAAGTCTATCTGGCTGCTATTAACAGCATTTCATCTACCAGTCGAAGAGCTTTCAGTATTCACACACTCTATCACTGCAAAGTTCATTTAGGGTTTGACCAATCTTTTTCCTCATGTTAGAGTGCCTAGTCCACCTTGGGACTTTATTCTAGTTCTTAACGCATTGAGGAAACTACCTTTAGAGCCCATTGGGAGCTGTTCCCTTCTCCATTAATCCTTCAAGACCTCATTCCTTGTAGCTATTACTTTGGCCAGAAGGGTGGGGGAGTTGGGGGAGTCTTTCTGACAGATCAACCTTAGAGTATTTTAGCGGGACAAAGTGACTTTACACCCTCATCCTCACTTCTTATGGAAGGTCTCATCAGATTTTCACATCAATCAGGACATTCAGGGGCCAGTCTCCTACCACAAACCCCACACGTCAAGGAAAGAAGCCAGTCTTCACACTCTGAATATAAGAAGAGCTCTTGCATTCTAGTTGGAAGGACTAAGCTGTTTAGAGCCTTTCCTAGACACTCAGTCTCTTTCACAGCCAGGATGAAAGGAGCTCCTATTTCCACCCAAAGACTATCAAAATGGGTCTCATGATGCATTTTAGCATGTTATGAAAGTTCTGGAGTTACCCCCGCATGCACACCTAGGGTAACTGTCCATTCCACAATTCATCTCTGTTGCCCTGCTTAAGGACACTTGCAGAGTTGCCACCTCATCATCTGTGCAGTTTTTCCTGGCACTGTGCTATTCTTCACTCATCCAGGATAAATGAAGCCTTTGATGTGGTTGTTCTCAGAACTGTACTAGATCAGTCTCCTCAGCACCCACTTTTGTTGTTGGGGCACTGCTCAGGAGTCATCTAAAGGGAGCACCCATAGGAGCAACTACTTGAAGGAGGGGAAATTATTTACTTGTACAGTAACTGGAGTTCTTTAAGATGTTTTCTCCCTATGGGTGCTCCAGTACTCATCCTCATTTCTCTCTGCTTCAGAGTCCTTGCCTTGCCAGATTTCATAGCTGAGAAGGAACTGAAGCAGTGGCAGGTCCCCCCCTCCCTAGATCGGAGCACAAGGATATATAGGGTGCAGGCGTGGACTCTCGGTCACTGCTGCCAAAAATCTCTGATTGAAAGTGCGCGGTAAAGCATTTACCTAATGTGGATCACCCACAGGGGCAAAACATCTTAAAGAACTCCAGTTGCTGTACAAGAAAGTAACCTCTCCTTTATCAGTTGTCTCAAGTCAAGACATTAATCTATATCTAAGTTTTAGATCAGTTTCTGTTTGGGAGATTGGTAAGGTTGTCACAAGTAGTTCTAGTTTACAAAATATCATTGCCTGGACTGAGTCTCAAGTTACAAGCAAACAATATGCCTTTTAATATGGTTAAATGTATATATCTAGAAACAAAAAATGTAGGCCATACTTACCGGATGGGGACTCTGTCGTGGGAAGAAGTAACTCTGAAAAAAATTTGGGGTCATGGTGGATAATCAGCTGAACATAAGCTCCCAGTGTGATGCTGTGGCAAAAAAGCTAATGTGATGCTGGGATGCATAAATAGGGGAATCTCAAGTAGTAGTAAAGAGGTTATGTTACCTCTTTGTTTAGCACTGGGGTGACCGCTTCTGGAATACTATGTCCAGTTCTATTATCTACAGTTCAAGAAGGACGTTGATAGATTGGAGAGGATTCACAGAAGAGCCATGAGAATGATTAAAGGATTAGAAAAAATGCCGTACAGTGATAGGCTCAGAGCTCGGTCTATTTAGTTTAACACAGAGATGGTTAAAGATGTCCTGGTCAGAGTCTCTAAGAATCTACATGGTGAACAAATATTTAATAATGAGCTCTTCTAGTCTAGCAGAGAAAGGTATAACACAATCTAATGGCTAGAAGTTGAAGATAGACAAATTCAGACTGCAAATAAAGTGTAAATTTTTGACAGTGAGGGTAATTAACCATTGGAACAACTTACTAAGGGTTGTGGTGGATTCTCCATTGCTGGCAATTTTTAAATCAAGATCAGATGTTTTTCTAAAAGATATGTAGTAGGAATTATTTTGGGGAAGTTCTATGGCTAATGTTATGCAGGAGGTCAGACTGAATGATCACAGTGGGCTTGGAATCTATGAATGTATGAATTTCAGGTTTGGCTCATCAATATTATAGAATCTGTTCCTCAGCTGAGTGCACTCAGCACTCTTTCCCCTATTATTTTACTTTTGTAAAGATGTCTCTGTTTTGATGCCTAAAAACAAAAGCAATAATATTTTATTTCCTCATGTTTAGGCTTGGCAGAATTAAATTTTTATTGTTTTTGTAATTTTGATAGTTAATATTGTTTAAACATATTTTATTTTTATCAATTTAAATTTTCACGGTTGTGCAGAATTATGGATTTTAAACATTGCTTTTGATTTTTATCTATTGAAATGTTCGTTTATGGAAAATTTTGTGGAGTCAAAAGGTAGGGCTGGTCAGGCCACAATTATTTAATGACAGTAGACACTAAGATTCAAGAAGTTTGTTTTTTAAATGGTTATAAAACTAATTGTCAGCATCATGACAAGTTTCAGAGTAACAGCCGTGTTAGTCTGTATCCGCAAAAAGAAGAACAGGAGTACTTGTGGCACCTTAGAGACTAACAAATTTATTAGAGCATAAGCTTTCGTGGACTACAGCCCACTTCTTCAGATGCATATAGAATGGAACATATAATGAGGAGATATATATACACACATACAGAGAGCATAAACAGGTGGGAGTTGTCTTACTAACTCTGAGAGGCCAATTAATTAAGAGAAAAAAAAAAAAAAAAAAAAAAAACTTTTGAAGTGATAATCAAGCTAGCCGAGTACAGACAGTGTGATAAGAAGTGTGAGAGTACTTACAAGGGGAGATAGTCAACGTTTGTAATGGCTCAGCCATTCCCAGTCCTTATTCAAACCGGAGTTGATTGTGTCTAGTTTGCATATCAATTCTAGCTCTGCAGTCTCTCTTTGGAGTCTGTTTTTGAAGTTTTTCTGTTGTAATATAGCCACCCGCAGGTCTGTCACTGAATGACCAGACAGGTTAAAGTGTTCTCCCACTGGTTTTTGAGTATTTTGATTCCTGATGTCAGATTTGTGTCCATTAATTCTTTTGCGTAGAGACTGTCCGGTTTGGCCAATGTACATGGCAGAGGGGCATTGCTGGCACATGATGGCATAGATCACATTGGTAGATGTGCAGGTGAACGAGCCCCTGATGGTATGGCTGATGTGATTAGGTCCTATGATGATGTCACTTGAATAGATATGTGGACAGAGTTGGCATCGGGGTTTGTTACAAGGATAGGTTCCTGGGTTAGTGGTTTTGTTCAGTGACAGACAACCCCCCAACCTAAAGCAAATACTCACCAGCAACCACACATCACTGAACAAAACCACTAACCCAGGAACCTATCCTTGTACTCGGCTAGCTTGATTATCACTTCAAAAGTTTTTTTTTTTTTTTTTTTTTTTTCCTCTTAATTAATTGGCCTCTCAGAGTTAGTAAGACAACTCCCACCTGTTTATGCTCTCTGTATGTGTGTATATATATCTCCTCATTATATGTTCCATTCTATATGCATCCGAAGAAGTGGGCTGTAGTCCACGAAAGCTTATGCTCTAATAAATTTGTTAGTCTCTAAGGTGCCACAAGTACTCCTGTTCTTCTTTTTGTCAGCATCATGTTACTATATGCAAAGTAAATATTCTTAAATCAAACCCTAATATGGAATCAAGCCATACTTTTCTTACTTTGCCTATATGTAAATTTTGATTATTATCAATGAAAGTATTTTTAGTCAGTTTTTGAGTGTATAATGAAATCAATATTTACCAATAAAAATCTAATCCTTCCAAACCTACTCATGTTGCATATTATGGAAATAGTTTTCTGCCAAGGTATTTTCATCCTGCTGTTGCAAATTGCTCTTTTTATATGGACGCATGCCTGAAGCTTTAGTATTGAAGAGTATGGATATGCTATGACACTTCTCACCTACCCCCCATCAGAAAAAGCTGCTTTAATTTAAGTTGCTTAATTATTTTTCTAAATGTGTTTAGGTACAGGAATTCCAGATATATTCCTAACATAGAATATGTTTATGTCATTACAGTTGTTTTACGTGTATGACTAAGATTAAGATTTTGTCTCGGTTATTTTTAGTAAAAGTCATGGACAGGTCACGGGCAATAAACAAAAATTCACGTAAGCCTGTAGCCTGTCTGTGACAAAATAACCCGGGGGGGGGGGGGGGGAAGGGGCGGAAGAGACTGCTGACCGAAGTCATGGAGGTTCATTAAAGTCACAGAATCAGTGACCCCTGTGACTAAATCTTATCCTTATCTATGACTATTGGAAAAGTACAATCTGTTAGGGAATGTATGAGTCACCAGGACTTCTAATAAGGACAGGTGTGCACTGCTCTCCTATTAGTTTGTGGCATTATATTTATACTTGCCAGTCACATGCATGAGGCACAGAGTCAAGAGTTTGGCTAGATCTGCTATATGACTATAGTGGTTCATTTCAAGAATTACAGGTAAACAGTTTCTTGTACACGCTTGTGTGTTATAATTGTGGTAAAACTTGTATTATACATGAAACACTGTTGTAATTTCGTTTTTAGGGATAGGCTGTATCTAGTATATTAGGATCAATAGTTTAATGAACTAAGAGCATTAGTTTAACTTCATCAAACTGAACCACTCTTCTTCTAATGCCAACTTTGCATTATGTACTGTACATTGGTATACCAGCAGATGGCACTAATACATTAATTATCTTGGCAAAGTACTTTATATGGTGCTAATACAACATGATATTGCTCTGTCATGCATGGTTTAGGATGCACTCTTTTCTGCAAAATATAATATCTTTGATTTATTTTCCTCAGAATGTATTTTGATTTTAAGTTTTATTACAAAAGATAAATATCACTTTCACAACTTGTGTAGTTAGCTGCAAGCAAAAAGCTATGTTAAGAGTATAAAGATTGTGAAGTCATGCACTCAGTGTCAGAATAAAGGTTGCCTGTATAACTGTAGTTCAGCCCGCCTCTGCATATGCATCATAATGCAGCTGTTAATTACATGATCACATGCAATTTCCCCCCCAAAGGATGCCTGTCTCATTCCTGTTACCAAATGGCTTATGCTCAGAGGATAAATCAGAGTTGTGTAGCGAAGGAGGCAATTGTCTGTGAGATGCCTGTCTGAATTGTTGCAGAAGTTGGAAGGTGTGCAGTGAATAAGGCAGAGGATTGCAGGAAGAGAAAAGATGGTCCCATGCCTAAGACAGTTGAATACTGCCCAGCTTGAAGAATTAATTTTATCCTGGTCTCTGCCACAGGGTTCCTGTGTGATGCTAGCCAAGTCACTTTTAACTAAACATTTCACAGATAGCTAGTGTGTGTTCATCATTTTCTGGGTGCCCAATTTGATACCAGAGGATCTGATTTGCAGAAGTGCTGAGCATTCACAGCTACAGCTGAAGTCAATAGAACTGTGCTTTGTGCATTTTAAGTGTCTTATGAAACCTAAGAACTCTGAAAATTCAGGTCCTAGGTGTCTTAAACTGGGCATCCAAAATTAGTGGAGATGTCTGATCTGAATCTATCTGTGCCTCAAGTTTCCCATCTGTAAAATAGGGATAATACCACCTAAACTTATGGGGTGAAGTGAAAATAAATTTTAGTGTTTTTGAAGCAGTCAGATACTGAAGTGTTGAGTTACATAAAGTTCACGAGGAAGTTAATAATTCTGTGATCGGAGCAGGGATTGAATAGAGTATAGTGACAAGGCAGGGGCCGCACTGAACAATGAGCATAAAATAAAATATTGACTAGCTGCTCATTAATTGGACACCATAAATCATGTGCACTGAATGATGCAGGGATCCTGTGGAAAAAATGGTATGTGATCATGTAATTAAATACTGTATCATAATGCCTAGGCATGAGGGATCTGAATTATGATTATATGGTCAATCTTAATGTCAGCATTTCCTAACTTTTGAGTGCTTGACTTTGTAAACCTCAAGTTCTTTTAATGTAGTATTTTGTGTGTGATTTCCTAGGTTTTTAAAAAAGCTAATAGAAAAAACTGAAATTCTATCATGCATCATATTGACATCCACATAGGTCATCCATGGTGTTGGAACCAAATGTCTGCCACTTGAGCTAAGTGAGTAACTGATGGCAGACGTATCAGTCATCCTTTTGTGGATCAACATTTGAGAAGAATGATGTGCACACTTTGCCAGACGGTTTCACAGATATTTGCTGACAGTGGAAGAATGTTGAGACTGGGGAATATTGGCTTCAATTCCAGGTTCTGGAGGGAAGTTTTCTGTAGTGGTCACAGACTCTTCTACTTCTTTTCTTCACCTCTCCCAAGCATGACTCCTTCAAGCCTGTTCCCTTCAGCCTGTCCCTGTCCTGTCTTTCCCATCCCTGCTCCAACTTCTCATTCCACTCTTTTTGCCTTCTAAGTCCTAGTCTCTACCCAGTGGGAATCCTCATCCCTGTTTCCTTGCCCAGCCCGTCCCTATCTCCTACCCCATCTCCTCATTCAATATGACTCTCCTCTGATCAGGAGTATCCTTGGAGTTCCTTGTCCGAGTATCCCCCCTCCATCATTCCCCAGCTTCTAGTCCTGGTCTGCTTACCTCAGCTCTTCATCCAGTCTCAGTCATGTCTTTCTGCACCATTCCCCGCTGGCTCCCAGACTAGTTTTTCAGCCAGTCCCACTACCCACATTCCTCCCCAGCTCTTTGCCTAATTTACTCCCATTTCTTCATGTCCCCTCTGCAGTTGTCAGCTGCTTTCTCCTGGAAGTCAGCAATTGGAGCACTGAGAGCACAGGAAAGAGTCTCTTTGCTCTCAGTTCCTGTGCCTGGTGCCACATATAGGCAGGAGGAGCAATTGCAGGGAAAGTCTTGTTTAAGGCCCTGTAGCCCTGAGCTGGAGCATGCTCAGTGTAAATGGAATCTTCGGAGAATTTAGCTGGAGAATTCTAACAAGTCTGTAATAAGCATTTGCAAACTGAGATGTTTCAAAGACTTATAACTTGGCTAAATTCAGGTGTTTTTAAGCAAACGCCAAATGGCACATCCCTGACACCAGAGCAATCCGTAAACCAAATTTTGAGAGTCTCCTCTGGAGCATGGAGGCACCGCAGCTTCTCAGCAAAACAGTTGTAAGAATTTTTTTTAACCAGGCCAAAACCATGGTATTTTCCCCTAATGTTCTTCGAAATGGATAAACCATTTTTTGCTGAAACTTGCCAAAAAAATTCAGCCAGAGGTAGACACGTGACATGGAAAAGTCCAGATGGTAAACTTTTGGCAGAGTTATAAACAACTGAAAACAGGAACTTAAGATAGGATGTATCACTCCATCTTAAATGTAAGCAGTGCTACAAGCTCTGCCTTGAATTATGAATGCTCTAGTTGTCTATAATAAAGCAGTTCTTGGGTAAGCAAAGCAAAACTTTGACTGCCATTATTTCAGTCAAGCACTTGACACCAAGATTATACTGTAAAAAGGGATTATGCTGTGAATTAGGTGGCTGGTTCCTTAGTTGTGGGTTATTTCATATCTTAAAGTTTTTTTTCTAGTGTAAGTAATACGTTTTAGAAATAATTTGTATAACGCAAATACTCTCTCTAGATTCCTCTGAGAGGCTGTTGTACTTGCTGAGCACAGGGCATATGTTCCCTTGAAGTAGTCTGGAGCTAAAGATTTGGCTTGGTGCTCTGCAATGGTGGCCTTCTGACCAAATAATTTTCTAGGATTCTCTGAATGGTTATAACCTTTTAGTCTTGTTTTCTTTGAAAGAGGTCAGAGCATACAAAGATATTGAATTGCTGCAATTTCTTTAGACATTTACATCCAGATTGTAGCTCCTGTGAGATATTTCTGATGAACCTACCAGCTTGGCGTGTCATATGCCTTCAAGGCTGCACACTGTGGGGTTCCTGAGGAGTTGGCTTTTCTGATGGGGAGAGAGATTGAGGAAGAGTAGGTTGTAAACAGAAGTTTTTTAATGTTAGGGTTTTTTCTGGATCCTGATTTCTGGATTGTGACCGCTCCCCCAATCTAGACTATTTGTATTTTTGCCCCTTTGCCAAGTACCAAAGGTATTTCAGGGTTTTAAGCCTTTCCCATGCCTCTTCTGCCTGGTCCTCAGAAACTGGAAAGAATTAAAATAAATGACCACCACCTGTAACACCTTCCTGCCAACAAATGTTTCTACAGTGTTGGTAGTGCTTGATTAAAGTGTTGATTGAGGAGTAGGTTGGTAGCTTTGGGTATTTCTTCTGAGGTCACTCACTTTCAGCCCAACATCCAATGGCAATATAGCAAATGAGAAGGACAAATCCAGTGTCCAGGTGTCAGTGTTGAACAAATGGTGTCACGAGGCTGTGAAGGCTATCTCTGTCTCAGAGGTGGGGAGGCCCTGATATACTACTTTACATGTGCCTATATGTGGCACTCACTGCTTTGAAGAAGAAGCCTGAAAGTCTGGGGATTTCTGTAGTCTTCCTGTCTGAGCTTCTCCTGGCTTCTACTACTGTTTCCCATGTGGAAAGGAAACTGGAGTCTACTGGGCCTGGGGTCACAGTGTGTTCCTCTGGGTATACAGTAAGAGGAATGAGCTGTACCTGATGCTGGATGCTTTGGGGAAGGGGCCCTTAGCATCTAGGATTTCCGTAGTTCACCACCTCTGAACTCTTTCTGGTTCTTTCACATGTGAGGAAGAGGTGGGGAGGTCTGTGGGTCTAGTGAGAAGGAGGTTATGTTTATTGTTGGATTTTATTAATATATATTGTCTAAGAAGCATAATGATGTATGTGTGATATTGTTTCTTGCTACTGTTTTGCATAAAAATACAATAAGCTGAAAACACTCAAAATATAGGCACTCAGTATACAGCATAAATTTATATATACTTTCTTTCCTACAAAGTATCAAAGATTATACAGTGAGAGGTAAAACAACAAAATTTGACAGAATTGGGTACAGAGAAAGGGAAAGGGATATATGAAACTGAAAGAGTACTTTTTTTAATGGAAATGTAAACAGGCTAAGGATGGAGGTAAATATTCCTATGGAGTGGTTATTGTGTTTATTTGTAGTGAGAAGCATCTTGAAGGATGTAATTGTAGAAGGGGAAAGATGAATAGAAATTTGTCCGTTTTAACAAATGTAAATGAAGTTTTAAGGTGAGCTTTAGAAAGGATTTAAGTCACTCAGAGGGTGTTGAAGTTACTACATATGATGCCACACAAAGTGAGAATGACCACTAACTTTACAGACTAGCCTCCTTCTAGTCTGGGTCCAGGAATGACTTACACCCCCGTGGTTACTGTCCTTTGTTCCAGTTTCTTTCAGGTATCCCTTGGGGGTGGAGAGGCTATCTCTTGAGCCAGCTGAAGACAAAATATAGAGGACTCCCAAGGGCTTAAATAGACTTTCTCTTGTGGGTGGAGACCCCTCCTCTCTCCTATGCAAAATCCAGCTCCAAGATGGAGTTTTGGAGTCACATAGGCAAGTCACATGTCCATGCATGACTCAGTTTTTACAGGCAGCAACCATTGCCCACATGCTATCTTAAATGTCTCCAGGAAGACTTCTTATGTGGATTAGAGTCTTCCAAGATCCATTGTCAGTTAAAAGAAGAACAGGAGTACTTGTGGCACCTTAGAGACTAACAAATTTATTAGAGCATAAGCTTTCGTGGACTACAGCCCACTTCTTCGGATGCATCCGAAGAAGTGGGCTGTAGTCCACGAAAGCTTATGCTCTAATAAATTTGTTAGTCTCTAAGGTGCCACAAGTACTCCTGTTCTTCTTTTTGCGGATACAGACTAACACGGCTGTTACTCTGAAAATTGTCAGTTAAATGTTTCTTGATTGGGCACTTAATTTGCACATTCCTTTCTCAAGAAGCTGACCAAATGCTTTAATACGGCTACTTAAACTCAAACAAGTACACAGCCAATATTCATAACTTTGAATACAAAAATGATACAGGCATACAAATAGGATGAATAGATTCAGTAGATCATAACATTTACAGAGATATGTTACCTGGCATATGTAGCATAAAACATATCACAGTTATGTCATATATACATTCATATGCATATTCCCATAAAGCATTATGGGATGCAACATCACACAGAGGATAGACAGTGCTCTTGAGATCCCACTAGAAGAAGTGCAGGACAGTCAGCACCAGTTACTAGATATTCTGCACACATCGGTACCGGCAAAGTTGGCCGATGCTATTCTTCACTTAGTACATCTTCAGCGATGCTAATTCTTCAACCGGCACACACTGTGTGGCATACTCGGGCCACATGTGCCCCCATGATGAAGGGACTGAGAAAAGGTACTATGTCCCCCTGAAAGGATCCAAGGTTTTATTTTCACACTCTCTGCCTAACTCCCTGGTGATCCAGGCTGCGTTGGAGCAGACCAAGTAGCAACACCCACGCTCCACCTGACAGGCAGGGCGGGCAAGAGACTGGACTTTATGGGTCAAAAGGTCTTCTCCTCAGCTGGACTTCAGTTCTGGATCTCTTAACTACTTGGCAGTGATGGCCAAGTATGATTTTATGAACTACGGAGAGATGGCAGAGTTTGCAGATAAATTGCCTCAGCTGGATCGTTCCCAATTTCAAGAAATTTTACAGGAAGGCAAGTTAACAAGGTCCATACGTCAGGCCGCAGTTGATTCAGCGGACACGTCCTCATGGCATCAGAATTGTCATGAGGAGGGAATCCTGGTTGCACTCCTTATGTTTCCCTGGAGAGAGAGAACGCAATTGAAGACCCTTTGATGAATCACATCTCTTCAACCAGAAGACAGATGATTCGTATACTCACTGAAAGACTCTAGAGCCACCCTTGGGTATTGTTACACTGGTGCCAAGGTGAACATTTTATTGCCCGCAACAGACCTCCACACTTCTTCCACCAACGAGCCTACAAGCCTCTTCAGAAATGCCCTAAGGTCTACAGAGCCCATCCACCTGTTCTGGCAGTGCAGACCTCTGCACAACACACTCAGTCATCGAGAAAAAAATATTTCTGAGTGCAACTAAAGAGCCGTCAACCACTCCATGCACCAATCCGCCTACTAACCACTCCTTTTGGGGGTCTCTCAAACTCTTTCTGCCAGTGTGGGAGCAATAACAACAGACAAATGGATCTTGGACATTGTGCAACATGACTATACCATTGAGTTTATGATAATGCTTCTTCCACATCCCCAATCCTGATCCCTTCTCAGGGATCTCTCTCATGACAATATTCTGACCCTAGAGGTGGACTTCCTCCTGCAGAGAGGAACAGTGGAGCCAGTTCCTGCAGCCTTTCAGGGCACAGAGTTCTATTCCAATTGCTTCCTGGTACCCAAGAAGAAGAGGGGGTGGATGGAGACCGCTCACAGGATGATGCTCTGGTCGTCAATTGGTCAGACCAGCCAAATTATGCCTCCCCCCGCACACACACACTTCTACCATGCGCCCTCCACAGACTCTGGTGCGGGAGAGTGACAGTCATTCAGCTTGCTCCATTCTGGAACGCTAACACAACACATCATCAGACTCAGGCACCTTACTGCTTGGTTTGGGGATGGACATCTCGGTTAGTATGAGAATGCTTATTGCTAGTACAAGATGTCCTCTCCAGTAGCTGGAAGGACTCTACAAGATGCTGCTATCACACTAATTGGGCATGTTTCACTTCCTGGGCACAACAACAAGGCCTTGTCCCTGAAGTTGTGGGTATCCCAATGCTCTTAAACTATTTCCTCTATCTGAAGACTCAGTTCCATCAGGGTGCATGCAGTGGCCATTAGCACTTTCCACCCTACAGTGGAGGGGCATTTGATTTTTACCCATCCCTTGATTGCCTGATTCTGGAAAGGCCTTGTATGTAAATATCTACCCATTCAGCCTATTGCATCTCAGTGGGAGCTCAACCTAGGTCTTATCTCATTGACAAACTCTCCTTTTGAACCTCTGGCCTCCTACCCCCTTTCTCTCCTCTCCATGAAGGTTGCTTTCCTCAGTGCCAAGTATCAGAGGGGTAGCCGTGTTAGTCTGAATCTGTAAAAAGCAACAGAGGGTCCTGTGGCACCTTTAAGACTAACAGAAGTATTGGAGCATAAGCTTTCTTGCGTCTGATGAAGTGGGCATTCACCCACGAAAGCTTATGCTCCAATACTTCTGTTAGTCTTAAAGGTGCCACAGGACCCTCTGTTGCTTTCCTCAGTGCCATTATCTCAGCGAGAAGGGTTGGCGAAGTTCTGGGGGCCATGGTGGCAAACCCCCCTTTCACCACATTCCCTAAAAACAAGGTTTCGCTGCGACTATATCCCAAATTTCTACCAGAAGTGGTTTCCCAATTCCACCTCAACCAACCCAGACATTTACCTACGGTCTTTCTCAAATCACATGTTTCTAATGAGAGTTTAAGGCCAGGAGGAACCACCAGATCATTTAGAATTTCACCGATTTTGTTCAGTAAATGAGATAATCTGGAGAGCTCCATCTCTCTATCTGCTCCTTATTCTCTATCATTGCGGATCAGGGCACTGAGCAAGGTCTAGAGGTGCTCCATCTGTGAAGGAACCCTCCTAGAAACCATAGATATGGATCTTTCACTTAATACCGCCTAGCTGGTGGACCTTTTGCTCTGCATTTGCCAAGCTGAGACACGTCCAGAGATGCCTCTGGAAGACTGGGTCATTCATCTTCAGCTCTCGGGACTCAGCAAATTAGACTGTCCAAAGACTCTCCTGGGGATAAGTCCATAATTCCCCATATCTTCTATCCCAGGATCTGTTCCTGCATTGTGGTCCAAAATATCTGAGCCTGACAGTTTGGTTATTGAGTTGCAAGCTCCAAATAAGATAGGCTTTTCTTTTAAAATAATAGAATCTGGCCTACCCCTCATGCAGGCCATATGCATTTGCCAGAATTTGAATAAAATCCTCCAAGTAGAAATATCAACCAGAGCAAACCATGCAGCCTGACTTTTCTGGATTTCTTACAAGATGGCCTAGACTTGAGCTTAAGACCATCTACCATTGCATCTCATGCCTCAGTGTTAAACAGTGTCATAAATGCATGCTTATCTAAATCCAAATACATTAATGATGCTACAGTATCAAGGTTCTGTAGGGCATCACATCTGTCCAAAACAATTAGAACTATTTTTCCCACATGGGATCTGCCCATGCTGCTAAAAGCTGCCATGATCAATCCATTCAAATCAGTAGCATATCACTGTACTATCTTTCTGTAAATATGTGCTTTCTAGGCTCAGTAATGGGACCAAGAAATCTTTGAAATCTTTGGCACTTAAGTATTGCAAAATAGTAGTTTTGTCCCCAAAGTCATAAGTAACAAACGTTCAATACCTTACAGGAATTGTTCTTCCTTTATTTTGCCTGAATTCAGAACTGAAACAAAAAGCAGATTATCTTTTGTGGATGTCAGAAGAACAATTAAAATATACCTAAGCGGAACAGATCAGTTCAGAACAATAGAAGTTATTTGTTTCATTCCATTCTGATTCCCTTCTGTGTGCAGATCCTAAGGTCACAATTTGGCCATAGACTACTAACTACTTCTTTTGTAGTGCTATTTTTACTGCTATTTGGGTAAGTCATTTTTAGGAGTAATTTGTGGGTAAGTCCTGTTGTGTGTCAGCTCTGACATATCTCCAACCTTGCAAGGAAGAGGGCCCACCCATATGTATAGAATAGTAGACATACTGTATTGCTTCAGAGTAAAGAAATGTATATGTAAGGAACATATTTTTCTTTGTCAGGTCAGTTGGCATGATTCATCCTCATGTGAAAGTGCTGATATATTTCTTGATTTCTTAAGTTTAATATGTTACCTTTCCAGCTCTTTGAGTTAGCATATTGCTTTCTGATTGCTTTAAGGCTATGTATTATTTTTCAATCTTATTACCAAAGCCAATTACTTTTTCTTTTTTAAAGTTGAAATCTTTTCTCTGTTACCAAATACAAATATTACATGGCTGATCCTGCTGCCATTGCGCCCTATATGCTGCCTTTCTTATCTCTCTTTTTTTTTTTTTTTTTTTTTTTTGGTTAAATTATTTAAGACTAATTTGCTTATAAATGCAGTGGCAGAGGCTATAGGTTTGGGGTGGGACCTAGATTTGTGTTAGAAAGTTGAGCAGCTTCATTGGTACTATGGTCTGTTTGTGTCATGTAGACTAAAGCCTAGCACATAGTGGATTAACCTGAATCAAGACAGGGAAATACCATACACATAGTGTAAAAAAACAAAACAAAACCCTCCAAGGTGAATTCTTCTATCTCATTGTTTCCCATTTAAATATGAAAATGTTCTATTTAAAGCATATTAATAGTATCAGGATATAAAGGATATGTGTTATTTTATTAAGGAAATCTGATTTCTTGAAACAATCAGAAAATAGTATTCTTTAGCCCTAGTAGTAAAATTTATTTTTTCCATAAAAAGCCTCATTTATTTTTATAGCAATTTGATGACACATCTGCTTGCTTTATTCAGCTGAAAAAGAAAATGTTGGTTCTTGGTGTTTTGTAAAATTGCTTTGTTAAATTATTTTCTAAATTGTTCAACTTTTAACAAATGACATTTGATACTAACATTGGAAAGCAATTTCAGCTAATTAAGTAGATCCTTCTATAAACCACTGGAACATTAAGATGACAAACTGTTCATTCAGGATTATTTTAATTGGTACAATTATTGTAATTTTGTTGCAATTATGTGTTGAGCTAAAAGCTTTTGTCTAAATCATTTGAGGGGTTTTTGTTAACAGACATAAGTAAGAAGAAAGGGAGTAAAATAAAAACTGAAGATAAGCATTATCTGTTTCCTTTTCGTTACAACATTTTAGACAAGTATCTATTAAATTATTCCTTTTAAAAACTGTATTTCACGTTTTCAGCAAACCATTTAACAATGATAAAAATTAAACAAGATCATTTTAAAATGTTACTTTTCTGTAAGATTATTATGTTCCTAATTCCTGTTTTGACACTGTTTAAACAATCCTTAATAAAAAAAATGTTAAACACATTTTTGAGAGATTTGTGGGCAACATTGACTCTATTCTGATGTATTGATTTAGGAAGTGTAGTATTTTTAAAATGCATTAGTTGTTAGTGATTACAGAAATTAATAGATCTCACAGATGGGTTATTATTCCTTAATATTTAGCCTACATTTTCTGTGTTCAATTTCATTGTGTTACCTCAAGTCATACTGTTGGACCATCCTAAACCATATTAATCAATCGTGTTTACTATGTTAGTGCATAAGGACCAACCAAGAATGGTTAGGGTAAGGGTCACACTTCTTTGGCTTTCTTTTTCAGAATAGTTTTTGCAAGAAGGTTGGCAAATTGGCCTATGATTAAATAACAGATTAGAGGTGGAAAACTTATTTCTCATTCTGGATCCATATGGGTGTCACAGTTTCTGAGTTTACTGCGTCTCTGACCCCCTCATGGTCTCCTCGAGGATATCCCACTTAGGTCTCAGGCCTCCAGCTTTCTTGGGGTGGAATCCCATGATTGTCTCCCTTCTAGCCAGGTTCCTAGACTACAGATCCAGGCAGTTCACTTTATCCAGGGGTAAAAGTGAGCCGGTACAGGCTGCTACTCCGTACCAGTAAGAACCCGCACCGGCCCATACTCAGCCCACATTAAATTCGTTGCAGCTTTAATGTCCCTGCCCCTTTTGCCTCTCCTGTCAGGGGCCCTGCCAGTAGGGTCTGTACCAGCAGGGCCGCAGACGGTGGGGGGAGAAGGGGCAGCAACGTTAATAGCTGCTGCGGCAGCGCTTTAAGGACGGTCCTTTGCTGCGGCAACGCTTTAAGGATCCTCAAAGCACCGTCCTTAAAGCGCTGCCGCGGCAGTGCTTTAACATTGCTGCCCCTTCCCTCCATCAGCGGCCCTGCCGGTAGGGCCCGTACCGGCAGAGCCGCTGACTAGGGAGTCAAAAGGGACAGGGACATTAAAGCGCTTTAAGGATGGTCCTTTGCCGCGGCAGTGCTTTAATGTTGCTGTACCTCCCATCGGCAAAGTACCCTGCAGCGCATTAACGTCCCTGCCCTTTTTGTCCCGTCCCCCCCCGGCCGCTGATGGGGGGGGGTGGCAAAGGGAGCAGCTGCCCGCGGCTCCCGTCTTGATTTAAAAGGGCCCGGGGCTCTGGACGCCGCTGCCCCTACCACAGCAGGGGCGTCTGGAGCTCCGGGCCCTTTAAATCAAGACGGGAATCGCGGGCAGCGCGGTCCAAGGGCTGGCTGAAGGATGCTGACCTCCCAGCCCCGCCCCTTCCACCTGAGGCCCCGCCCCTCCCAGGGCCACCCCCTCATACCAGTAAGTGTCCTCAGTTACTTTCACCCCTGCTTTTATCATTTCCGCAGGTTTGACTTCAGTTCTGTTCTCTCAGGCAATGAGAGGGTTATCCAGTGGCCAGCCAGCTTTCTTAAAGGAAAGTACTACTTATTCAGAATAAAAGCATTTAGAGAAAACATAATTTAAAACTATAAGAGGTTTATATCCATCCCTAGCTTACCAGATGGTCATCCTTCTTCACATGGCAATCCTGGTAGGTTGAAAAGACTTCAGCTCCTCCCACAGGATCTCTTTCTGTTCATCACAGTTTTATGTCTTTCAGTTCTTGGATAGTGTTACTCTCCCCAGGTCAGGACTTGTTATTTTTAAACAGTTTCAGATTCTTGTCTGCTAAAGCCTTTGAACCAAATCAAGCCCATCTGTGTGTCTTTTTTCCTCCAGGAGGTTAAAACTTCAAAAAACATGTTACCTGCATTGTTTCATTATAAGGGATTTGCATTAGTTACCCCCTCCAATGTAGTTAATTCCTGCGGGGAGCATGCTTTCTTGCACATTTAGCCAGGAATTCAATCACTAACAAGCCCATAAAAATATATATTCATAAAGTTAGTAGTCTTTGAATATTCCATGATTCCATAGCCGCTGTCACTGTGGGATATGGGGATTCATATACTTTTGTGGGGTAAAAATACCAAACCTGGTGCTGTGAACTGATGGTGGCAGAGGGTTGTTGCCTATAGGAGAGCTATATTTTTCACCATAAGATTTGGTCTACTGATGTATTTATATTCATGAGAGTTCTAAGCCTGGGAGGAATCTCATTCTGGGAACCAAGACAGGACTCTGGCAATCTCTAGCTAATAGTACAGGACTTTGTAAGGATTTGCTGCCTCCAGCAGGAGGAACACCTAAAAAGTGGTGACCGAAAAAATTCCGCCATCAAACAGTATTTAAAGAGTGATTTAGCAACATAGAGGACTTGCAAAGAATAGCCCAGGATAGATAAGGATGAATGAGGCATGTTTGTGCCCTAAGTAATAGTTTGATGGCACAGAAAGAATTCAGAGTCAGATATTAGTAAATTTATGTTAGTAAAATTGTGGCTGCCTTCCGCCTTAATCTACCTGTGTCAGTATCCTCGCTTGGGTATCCTCTATGCAGTGCATAATTACTCTTTGTTTATAGTCCATCTTACAGCAGTGTGAGGATTCTTCCACACTTCTGGATTTTACTTTTTCCCACTGTATAATGCTTACTAGGCCTGCTAATTCACAATAATTTGCCTTCTCAAATTCAAATAACCTTGTAGTACTGGTCAGTGAACATAATTCTTTGCAATATAGTATTAAAGGAGCTACTAAGATTTAACTTCCCTATAATAAAGAAATTGGAACAGGGGATGTGCATATGTCTTTTAGTGCTATTTTCTGTGCTTAATATGAGGCAGCATGGTCCTGTGGACAGAGCACCAGATGGAAATCAGGAGACTAGAGTTCTGTTCCAGGCTTTGCTACTGAATTTGAGCAAGTCACTTTACCCCTCTTCATCTCTGTCTCATCTCTTTTCCTTTGTCTTGTCTTTTCAAATTGTGAGCTCTTCAGGATGGGAACCGTTTTAGTGTGTGAATGTACGTTTACTGTCTCAGTTGGGGCTTCTAGGCACTACTGTAATACAGCTAAATAATATAACACATTTTTGTTTGTTTAGAATCTCAAAATATTTTACAAACATTAATAAATAAAGCTTCCCATCATCCTTTCAGGGTAAGTATCCCAGTTTTACGGGTCAGAAACTAATGCAGAGAGGATAGGTGCTCAAGAACACACAAGATTTTGTGGCAGAACTGGAAGTAGGATTTAGGTCTCCTAATTCCCAGTCCCATGTATTAACTACAAGAGCATTCTTTCTACGTTAAACATATGTAAATTAAAGTCACCATCTAAATGTATTAGAAACTACTTTCTGGCCCCACACTCTCCACACACATACACATTGCTTGTTAGCATTACTTAACATTGTGTGGTGTATGAAAAGAAGGGAAATTATGGCCAAAATGCAGGACTGGGAATCAGGGAACATGGGTATATGTCTACACGGAAATTAGACATCCGTGGCTGGCCTGTGTCATCTGATGTGGGTTCGTGGGGTTTGGGCTGCAGGACTGTTTCATTGCAGTGTAGACATCAGGACTTGGGCTGGAGTCCAGCTACTAGGACCCTGTGAGGTGGGAGTGTCCTGGAGCTCAGGGTGCAGCTGGAACCCAAAAGTCTACCCTGCAATGAAGCAGCCTGAGCCCATGAGCCTGAGTCAGCCGGCATGGGCCAGCTGCAGGTGTCTAATTGTAGTGTAGACACGCCCTAAGATTCTATTACTTGCTCTGCAACAAACACTTTCCCTCTTCTTTCTTCTGTATCAGTGGTTCTCAACCAGAGGTACGTGTACCTTGGGCTACTCAGAGGTCTTCCAGGCGGTACATCAACTCACCTAGATCTTTGCCTAGTTTTACAACAGGCTACATAAAAAGCACTAGCAAAGTCAGTACAAACTAAAATTTCATACAGACAATGATTTGTTTATACTGCTCTATAAACTACACACTGAAATGTAAGCACAATATTTATATTCTAATTGATTTTTTTATAATATAAAAATTAGAGCATAAGCAATTTTTCAGTAATTGTATGCTGTGACATTTTTGTCTGATTTTGTAAGCAAGTAGTTTTTGAATGAGGTGAAACTTGGGGATCTGCAAGACAAATCAGACTCCTGAAAGGGGTACAGTAGTCTGGAAAGGTTGAGAATCACTATTCTACATAATCTCTGTGTGCTTTAGTTGCCTTATATATTAGGAGATAATACCACACAGCAGCATTGCGAGGATTAATTATTGATGTTTGTAAAATGCTTTGAAAGTGGTGGATAGAAGCTACAGTATACAATAAGTAAAAATACTAATATTTGATAATGAAGATTTTACATTTATATAGCACACCTCATTCAAATGGACCCCAAAAGATCTTTGTAAATATTGTACAAATGATAGATAAAATAGGAATTCCATTACTCCCTGTTTGTAGTGATGCCACTTCTGTGGTTAAATATGGGTACTGTTCACACAGTAACACAGCAACTCTACATAATTTTAGGACCACAAATTATATGTATGCATGTATGTATGAGTATATATGCATGTGTTTCATTGTTTCTCTTTTCCTTATCTTTTTGTATAGCAATTTTCATCTTAGATTGTAAACTCCTTGGGGCAGAGACTGGCTCTTACTGTTTTTGTACAGTACCTATATAGTAAGCCTCTGATCCAGACTGGGACCTCTGCACTGCTGCAATATAAAAGTTAAATGATAACGCTAAGTAATTATAGGTAACAATAAGATCGGAATATATTAAATTATTCAAATGGAATCAAAACGCCTTTTATAAAGTACTTTTGACTTTAATATTGTGTGTATCTCACACTCTTTCCTGTAGTGCATTTTCTTTTTTTTAATAATTGTACAAAATTACCTTGAT
This sequence comes from Malaclemys terrapin pileata, assembly GCF_027887155.1. Taxonomy (NCBI): domain Eukaryota; kingdom Metazoa; phylum Chordata; order Testudines; family Emydidae; genus Malaclemys; species Malaclemys terrapin. The sequence goes on along the minus strand of NC_071507.1, from coordinate 176,620,746 downwards.
GAGACTACCATTAGGATGGGGTACATATTTATCCAGTGGACATTAGAAACCAATGAAATTAACTTTCAGTGGGATAAATTACTATCTCTTTCCAAAACAAGCAAAACAGTATGCAGTACCGAAACTAGGCACCTTATTTACTGCTAGTTGGATCTGGTAGCTGTAGCCGGTTTTGCATAGAAAGCTTTCCAGAATACATAGTGTAATAGGAGTATTTAAACAGCTGGTGCATCTGTTCAGTGAAATCTTTGTACCACTTAATGTGCATCAAGTGGCTATAATTTTTGTCTGTATAGCATTATCAAAATATAGCTTCTTTTTTTGTCTTTATTAAAATAAAACATTGATTCCTTATCTTTTTTAATATGGAGTGTATAATGGCATCTTATTTTCCTGTTTTCATGCAAATTTTCCCTGAACAAATAGTGCTCTGAAGCTGCTTGTTGCAAACATGTTTGAAAAACTCAATTATATATTCTCAGAAGAATTTTTGAAATAGTGATAGTATTGTAATTTCTCTGCAATATTGTTCAGGGGTTTTTAATCAGGATAAAATAGAATCTTTATGTATTAAAACAGACTATTTGTACTTATTCTGCTCAGAATGCAGAGGAAAATTTAATTGCGTTATAGACCAATTCAGAATGTGATGTTCTTAATATCAGGTTATAAGTGTTGTCTTACACTCCATTTGGTAGAACTTGGATTTGGAATTTAAGCCAAAGGCAGACCAAACAATAGGCCTGGTTCTTCTACGAGTGCTGATCCCTCTGTGTATTCACTGTGGGTTCACATGTGCTTCATGTGCCTGAGACCAGAATATTCTTCAATAGCAGTGTCCGTTAGCACCCTACATCTCCTTGTGTTCTGAATCGAGGGTATGAGGTGCTGCACAGACTGATTGCTTTTCCAGTTTCTTTCTACTGCTCGTGGTCTGGAACTGAACACTTCTGTGTCTATAGCCTTTTCAGTACTCCTGCTCAAACTTTGCCTTTGTAAATCATTTATCTTAGATAGCTCTAATTAGTCTTAGATAGTTTGGGGTTGGGAGGGTTCCCCCACTCTTTGGGACACCTAGTATGCCCAAAATTCCAGGCTTCAAGCCCTGCCTGGCCTGTCCCCAGTTCTTTCTGGTTACTGACTCTCATGAGAGCTGCCTTGGGGAGTTACACATTCCTTTGAAGTGTGATATTTGCTGCTCCTTTCCCCCTCATACTAGCCAGTCTCAGGAGTTCAGGCTCTGTAGATGTTTAATGGGGTCCCATGAGGCTCCATTCTGATCCTAGATCCTTTTACTCCCCATTTTGCTGACCTGAGCCTCTGGGTAGTGCCCTTCCCGCACCACCTCTCTCTAGCTTGGAATCCTGCAACAGATCCAAGGATTACATTAAACAGAGGCACGAGAAGGGTAAAGATAAACACCCTTATAAAAAGAGGGCAAATCTCCCCATAAGTCTTCTACGAAAAGGACTGTTCACCCCCATGCTGCACAGGGAAAGAAGGGAGCATTCACCCTCTGCAATGAAAGTACCACAACATAAGACAACCGCCGCTCCCAGACTTGCCTATACCAAAGACTCCCACTGATTGCCCTCCAACTAGATTTCAACACCATTAGTGCGCTATTTGCCAGTTCCTGCCTCCATCCAGACGGTACCATTGGCACCAGACAAGACAGACGGTACCATTGGCTACACCAATAAAGGACTACTTGAACTTCTTGGATGAACAGGAAGTGGTCTGGAGACAAGACATTAACCCAGACAGGGTTTCCAGAGCCTCTCCTATGCCTTCATGCCCTTGCAAACCATACTATTGGGCTAAGGACGAATATTACCCCAGTCGTGCCTGCCTCTGTTTCCTTATGATTAGGGCCCTACCAAATTCATGGTCCATTTTGGTTAATTTCACAGTCATGGGATTTTTTAAATAGTCAATTTCAGGGTTTCAGATGTTTACATCTAAAATTTCAGAGTGTTGTAACTCTGGGGGTCCTGACCCAAAAAGGGTGGGAGGGTTGCAAGGCTATTGTCGGACCCACCCCAGATTTCTCCCCAGGCTGCAGGAAGCTCTGTCCTGCCCCCTTCTCCCCCCCCCCCCCCCCCCCCGTACTTCCTGCACCCATTGCTCCTCAGCTGCAGGAGGATGGATCACTGTACAGGGAGCTGTTTCCCCCATCCGCCCAACTCCCTTGCTTCTAGACCCCCTCATACCCAGAACCCCCCAGCCGAGCCCCAGTCCCCTGCACCTGGACCACCCAGAAGAGCCAGCCGCAGCTGGATCCGCACCCCATTGAGCACCAGCCAGCTGCACCTGGATCCCCATCCCACTGAGCCCCAGTCTCTCAGCATCTGGACCCTCCCCACTAACCCCCGCCCCCACAGACCTCCCTACCAAGCTCTATCCCCCCCCACATCCAGACCCCTTCCCCCCCCCACGCTGAGCCCCAACTACTTTCACCTGGACCCCTCTGCAGAGTCCCATTACCACTGCACCCAAAACCTCCCCCTGTGCATCCAGATCCCCTCCCGCTCTCAGATCCCCCACTGGACCACCTGCACCCAGATGGCACCACACAGAACTCTCTCAACCCACACCTGGATCTCCCCACACTAAGCCCCCCACACTTGGATCTTGCCAGTTTGAGCCTGCCTGCCCACACCTGGTATGCACCTGGCATGAAGGGGCAGGGCCCTGGGGTGTTTCTGGGGCAGGCCTGGTCTTTGCGCTGCGTCAGGATTGGGTGCAGCCTCACCGCTGAGTCCATGTCCCAGGAGGGAGCTGCAGAGTGATCTTCAATTTCTGTGCAGCCAGTGGGCTGTGCTCCCCAATGCCATGCTGGAGCCTCCACATTTATTTGACAAAATTTGCAGAATTTTAAAATGTGCACAGAATTTTTTTGTGAGTGTGTGTGCATAATTTTTAATTTTGGCGCAGAATGCCCTCTGGAGTTCACAGTGCAGTGGACAAAGCTTCCCGCTGCACGGTGACCTTGGTGGTTATGAGGCAGGCTTCTCGACCGCAGTCCTCAATGTTCCTTAAGGAAGTCCAGGCAACAGTAGAAGTTCTCCCCAAAAAGTTAACCTATGAGTCACGTCACTCCCTCAAGGACTCTCATACCACCCTCTGCTCCTTGGGGATATACACCTTGAAACCCCACAGGAAATACTCTAAGCCATATGCTCATAGGTACCACCTCGCCCATTTTCCTTTTTATCAATGGAAGACCTCTGCGCCCCCATAGGAGATGTCAGAGAGTACAATGTAGCAAGCACTCTGTATCCCCTCTTCAGACCCAGCCACCTAACAAGAAGGCATTCTGACTGGACATTCAAGGACTGTCAGACGGTCCTCACAAAGCCAGTTACCACTGTGACGTTGTGCAGTCTATATGATTTTATAAAAATATGGTATTGAGTGAATATAATGTAACTGGAATATGCTTCATGCAAAAGGTCTCTTGTAAGGTATCATTACAAAGCTTATAATCTACTGAGTGTGATCATCCTATTTGTATAAATGTACCACCCTTGTATCTAAAACTAGAAATATGAAATATAACTCTGAGGGCCTATTGTAATTATGCAAAGAGTGGGCCATTAATGGTGGTTTGGAATCTTGATGACTCCCATTAACCAGGACCATTGTCTGCAGATGGCTGTGTTTTACCTGTAAGTCTTCCTGTATATGTGTGTGCTGGCAAGTGGGTAATGAAGTCTTGCAGTGACATGTGATCATGTCACCTGAACTGGAATTCATCTTTAATCTGGTGTCTTTCCATTGAGAAGGAGGAGGTGGGAACTCAGAGAGGGACAAAAGGATTCCCACCTTATGCAAAAGATATATAAAGGGGTGGAAGAGAACAAAGAGGGAGAGGAGCCATAATGAAGAATCCCCTAGCTACCACCTGAGCTGGAACAAGAGCTGTACCAGGGGAAAGAATTGTGCTCAGGCCTGGAAGGTGTCCAGTCTGAGGAAAAAACTTACTAAAGCTCTCTGAGGGTGAGATTACCTGTATTTAGTTTGATTAGGCATAGATTTGCGCATTTTATTTTATTTTGCTTGGTAACTTACTTTGTTTTGTCTGTTACTACTTGGAACCACTTGAATCCTACTTTCTGTATTTAATAAAATCACTTTTTACTTATTAATTAACTCAGAGTATGTATTAATACCTGGGGGAGCAAACAACTGTGCATATCTCTCTATCAGTGATATAGAGGACGAACAATTTATGAGTTTACCCTGCATAAGCTTTATACAGGGTAAAACAGATTTACTTGGGTTTAGACCCCATTGGGAGTTGGGCATCTGAGTGTTAAAGACAAGCACACTTCTGCTAGCTGTTTTCAGGTAAACCTGCAGCTTGGGGGCAAGTAATTCAGAGCCTGGGTCTTTGTTGGAGCAGACGAGAGTGTCTGGCTCAGCAAGACAGGGTGCTGGAGTCCTGAGCTGGCAGGGAAAACAGGAGCAGAGGTTGTCTTGGCACATCCGGTGACAGCTCCCAGGGGGTTTCTGTAATCCAACCCGTCACAACCATCACCTCCTTTGGTGGCCACTTGGTTTGTTAACTTCCAATGTGATATGTTGCTATAAGTGGATCTTAGACATCATCTCAACAAGCAAAATGATACAGTTCTTCTCTGCCCCTTCTCTAACTCCTTCCCTTCCCTCCTTCCCCCCAGTCCTTGTTTAAAAAAAAATCATCTCACAAGAGGGTTATCAGACAGGAGATGGACTCTCTAATCCAGGTCAGGACTATACAGCCTGTAAACTCTCTCCACAGGACGAAGGGCTTTTACTTCAAATAATTCCCTGTCCCCCAAATGAAAGGGGAGCTGGAGCTCCATCCTGAACCTTAGGCAGCTAAAAGTAGTCATTTGCCATTCAAAATTCAGAATGACTACCATGGTCCCAATAATCCCATCCCTGAACAAAGGCAACTGACTTGTGGCTCTTGATTTGAGGATGTCTATTTTCATATAAAAAGAACAGGAGTACTTGTGGCACCTTAGAGACTAACAAATTTGTTTGAGCATAAGCTTTCATGGGCTACAGCCCACTTCATTAGATGCACAGAATGGAACATATGGTAAGAAGATATATATATACATACAGAGAACATGAAAAGGTGGAAGTTGCCATACAAACTCCAAGAGGCTAATTAATTAAGATGAGCTATTATCAACAGGAGAAAAAAAACTTTTGTAGTGATAATCAAGAAGGCCCTTTCCAGACAGTTGACAAAAGGTGTGAGGATACTTAACATGGGGAAATAGATTCAATTTTTGTAATGACCCAGCCACTCCCAGTCTCTATTCAAGCCCAGGTTAATGGTGTCTATTTTGCAAATTAATTCTAGTTCAGCAGTCTGTTTTTGAAGCTTTTCTGTGGCAAAATTGCAACCTTTAAGTCTGTAACTGAGTGACCAGAGAGGTTGAAGTGTTCTACTGGTTTTTTAATGTTATGATTCCTGATGTCAGATTTATGTCCATTTATTCTTTTGCATAGAGACTGTCTGGTTTGGCCAGTGTATTGGGGCATTGCTGGCACATGATGGCATATATCACATTGGTAGATGTGCAGGTGAACGAGCCCCTAATGGCGTGGCTGATGTGATTGGGTCCTATGATGGTGTCACTTGAATAGATATATGGACAGAGTTGGCATCAGGCTTTGTTGCAAGGATAGGTTCCTGGGTTAGTGTTTTGGTTGTGTGGTGTGTGGTTGCTGGTGAGTATTTGCTTCAGGTTGGGGGGCTGTCTGTAAGCGAGGACTGGTCTATCTCCCAAGATCTGTGAGAGTGAGGGATCGTCTTTCAGGATAGGTTGTAGATCTTTGATGATGCGCTGGAGAGGTTTTAGTTGGGAGCTGAAGGTGACGGCTAGAGGCATTCTATTTTCTTTGTTGGGCCTGTCCTGTAGTAGGTGACTTCTGGGTACTCTTCTGGCTCTATCAATCTGTTTTTTCACTTCAGCAGGTGAGTATTGTAGTTTTAAGACTGCTTGATAGACATCTTGTAGGTGTTTGTCTGAGGGATTGGAGCAAATGCGGTTGCATCTTAGAGCTTGGCTGTAGGCAATGGATCGTGTGGTGTGTCCTGGATGGAAGCTGGAGGCATGTAGGTAAGTATAGCAGTCAGTAGGTTTCCAGTATAGGGTGGTGTTTATGTGACCATCGCTTATTAGCACAGTAGTGTCCAGGAAATGGACTGCTTGTGTGGATTGGTCCAGACTGAGGTTGATGGTGGGATGGAAATTGTTGAAATCATGGTGGAATTCCTCAAGGGCTTCTTTTCCATGGGTCCAGATGATGAAGATGTCATCAATGTAGCGCAGTGGTTCCCAAACTTTAACCACCTGTGAACCCCTTTCACTAAAAGTCAAGTCTTGCGAACCCCCTCCTAAAAATGAATATTTCCAGGGATTTTCTCCTTTACCTGAGTATAAATTATAAAAGCAGTGATCTTGGAAATATAAAATGTGTTTTTATGACATGCTTATTACACACTATTATTAATTACTATTTATCATTACAGTATTACATTTATGAAAAGGGCAACACTCTTCCAAGATCTCACTTTCATAGCTTGTATCACTTTGAATAAGCCTGTTATAAGACAAGGCTCCTATGTTTCATCAAGGAGTATCAGACGTGAAACAGCATGAAGGGATTTAAGAAGCCAACTCAAAGAGTTCTTCCTACACAAGCATTCAGGTCTTGAGCAGTCCAGGCAAACAACGCACATTACAACAAAGCTTAAACTTGTTCTTCATCATAATTTTAAAAGCAAGATTAGCTGCCTATTTAATTTTAAAAACAGCAAAAAATATCCACCTCCCTTTTCATTTCTTATAAGGAGTCTTGAAGTTTAAATCTCTTCAGTGTGATAGATACGCTTGCTTTGATCTGCTTAGCTCTTGGAAGTCCAGGGGCTCCGGGCTGCTGGTCCCATGCTGCCCGGGGTCCCTAAGGACAGCTCTTTCCGCCATTAGGGAATTTTTTCCTGAGATCCCCTTGTAACATTTCGTGAACCCCCAGGGGTTCACGAACCCCAGTTTGGGAACCACTGATGTAGCGCAAGTAGAGCAGAGGCGTTAGGGGACGAGAGTTAAGGAAGCGTTGTTCTATGTCAGCCATAAAGATGTTTGCATACTGTGGGGCCATGCAGGTACCCATAGCAGTGACGCTGACTTGAAGGTATATATTGTCCCCAAATGTGAAATTGTCGTGGGTGAGGACAAAGTCACAAAGTTCAGCCACCAGGTTTGCCGTGATATTATCGGGGACATTTACCCTGCACACAGGAGATTCCTGCACTTTACGATGCTCCTAGAGCATTTCAATACAGAGCCTTCCTTTCAGCCTCCTACTAAGGTATGGTCCATGGTAGCAGTGTACCTATGCTGACAAGGGAGCCCAAAATTTCCCTACCTAGACAACTGACTGCTCACCAGATGGTCGTATCAGGAAATGCAGGCAGGAGTTTACCTTCTTACTTGAACTTTTTAACTTCTTAGGTAAACCCAGAAAAAGTCCACTTTAATTTGCATACAAATTATAGAATTTATGGAGGCAAATCTGAACTTGATTGCAACCAAGACTTGCTTACCTCAGGACAGATTCCCTGTGATGACAGACCTCATCACCCAGCTTTTACTCAGCCCTCAGATGACAGTTAAGTCCTACTTTGTCTTGCTAGCCCATACAGCCTTATGCACTTATCTGTGACTCCCCTTGCCAAGGCTTCACCTGTGGTGCCTCCAGGCATGGTTGTGGATGGTCTGCACTCTGAGCTGGGACTCCCTGGACAACCGAGTCTCGCTTCCTCAGAGCATCCGGATGTCAGTCACTTGGTGGGAAACCAAGGGCAGTGTCTGTGTAGGGGTTCTCTTCATTCCTCTACTGACACCCATTACAGATGCCTCCAAGTTGGGAGTGGGAGTGCACCTGAATAATCAGTGCAGCTCAGGACTGTGCAAGAGTCCAAACTACATATCAATCTTCTCAAGCTGTGGGCAGTGTATGAAGCATGCAAGATGTTCCTACCCTTCATCCTGTCCACATATGTCCAGATCAGGTTAGACAATGTGACTACAGTTTATTACATAAACAAATAAGAGGGACCAAGGTCCACCCCACTCTGCCAGTAAGCAATCAAGCTCTGTAACTGGTGTATCCAACTTCAGATTACTGTCTCAGCAGTGCATCTTCTGAGATTAATGAAGTCTCTGCCAAACGGCCTCAGAAGGCATTTTCAAAAGGATCATGAGTGGGAGTTCCTTTCTTCTTCTTCAAGTGCTGTCCCTGTGGGTGCTCCACTCCAGGTGATGGTGCGTCCCAGCACCGTTGATCAGAGATCTTTGGTAGCAGTGCCTGGTTGGGATGCATGTGCTCAGCTGCTGTCTCGCGGCGGCGTTAGGGTCTGCCTGAGTGCGCGTGTCCCGCCACTCCTTCCCCCCCCAGTTCCTTCTCAACCGTCCTCGGCTGAAGATGGGACTCGGGGCAGTGCTCATCTCTTCCCTGGTTAGTCTAGGAAATAAATAGAGAAAAATAGAAACAGTTAGCTAGCAATTTCCCAGTTCTCACTTTCCTTTTGCACAGTTCGTTAGTTTAAAAAAAAAATTAAAATTCCCTCAAGTTAGTCTCTCATTGAGACTTCCCCGGCCACTCATACTTTCATTATGCCAGGGTCGCCAGGCTTTAAGGAATGTGGCTCCTGCAAGGAGTCTATGCAGTCGTCTGATGGGCACGCACTCTGCGTTAAATGCCTTGGCGAGACACATGTCCCTGTGAAGTGTTTCCACTGTACCAACTTAAAAACTAGAGCTTGCCGTGACAGAGACTTGCATCTAAAAATGCTCCTCATGAAGAAAGCTTTGCATCCGCCTATGGAGAAGGGCAGTAAACCCTCTCCCTCACGCTCCCCTGCCAACTCAGAACCTACCGGGAGCACGGCTTCACCCTCTCACGCCAAGAGGCAGGAAGCCCTAATGTCTCCTCTCAGAGACACTCAAAGGGTAAAGGATCTCCCACAAGGTCTTTACCCTTGGTGCTGACAGCACCCAGAGCAGGCAACTCTGATCACCCCAGCACCTCAGCAGCACCTCAGGCGGGACGCAAAAGCAGGGACTTGACGTCCTGCAGTGAGAAGCTCACCTCGGCACTGGTCCCGCCGGCACCAACGATGGACCCGGTGCCAGCAGCGCGTTCCACCGTCGGCACCGAGCCTGCCTGCCATCCCCAGAGCAGATTCAGACCCCCTGCGGAGCTCTCACAAACGTCTTGTGGCTCCTACAAAAGCGAAACAAAAATCATTCCAGGTTGCCACTCATACTTCATGCTCCACAGCACACCAGCCTAGGGAACAGCAACAATTACTGCATCAGCAGGATATCTCTGTGGCTCCTGAGCCTGACTCTCCACTCCTCGACATGGAGCCCTCACTGTTTGAACAGCAGCTCTCGCCACCTGACCTGGCTACTTTCACAGATAGTGAGAACGACATACAGCACCAGGAAGAGTTCTCCCCATCTGAGTCTCCCCCTCCACCAGAGCCATATATACCCCAAGATGTGGCACATCATAAGAATCAGCCTCAGTTTCCCTACTTTGACCCCCAGTAGCCGGGACCCAACTTTTCCTATCCAGTGCCCTGGCCTCAGTGGTACCCGTGGTCAACTCCTGCCACCGCTCCTCCTTGCGCCCCTTCTATCAGACGGCAAGCTCGTCCTATGCCTATATCCCCAGCTCCATCAACATCTAGAGCTCATGAACCCCTTCCTGAAGAGGTGGGCTACAAACCCTTCCTAGATTTACCAGCTCCTCATGCCTCCACCTCCACAAAATGTGGATGACTTTAAGTAGTTCCAGGAACTTTTCAAGAGAGTGGCACTCAGCCAGGATATCCCTTTGGAGGAAGTCCAGGAGACACAACATAGACTCCTGAAAATCCTCCAACCCTCTGCACCCTCAAAGATCGCACTACCCATGAACGAAGCCCTCTTAGAACCAGCTGATTCTCTCTGGCAGACCCCTGCCTCCATCCCACCAACATGAAAGCTGAACATAAATACTACGTGCCCACGAAGAAAGTTGATTTCTTATTTTCCCACCCACAACCCAATTCTCTTGTGGTGGATGCAGCAACGCAGAGAACAAAGCAGCCACGCTACTGACCAACTCCTCAGGACAAGGACCTCAAACGCCTTGACCTCCTGGGCCGCAAGGTTTATACCTCTTCTACTCTACAATTTAGAATTGCAAACTATTCCATCCTCCTCGCAAGCTATGACTATGACAACTACAACAAGCTCTTTGATTTTACCTCCCATATACTGGAGGACAGGAGAGCGGATTTCAAGTCAGTCCTTGTCGAAGGTCAGTTGGTTTCTAGGACGGCACTACAAGTGTCCATGGACATGGCAGATACAGCAGCCCGCACCACTGCCACTGTAGTGGTGAAGCGCTGGTCTTCCTGGCTGTCTGCATCCAGTATCCCCAAGGATTTTCAGACCAAAGTGGAGGACCTTCCCTTTGACAAAGAGAAACTCTTTTCCACAAAAAAACCCGATGAAGTCCTTCACACTATGAAAGACTCTAGAGCCACTTTGCGCACATTGGGCATATACCCATCCATCTCTAGGAGACAATGATACCAACATTATCAGAGGCCCTGTACACAACAGTATCACCGACCCCAGTCCAGACCATATGACGCTGGGAGAAACTGCAACAGACCTCCTAGGCAATTCCAGGTGCAACCAACTACTTCCTACCCATTGGGTAATAAACAACAATTTTGAAGTGCTGGTTGGGGGTCTGCACAACCACCCCTTGATTCTGCCGCCTATTTGCCCATTTGGCTGCTGCCTCCAGGCTTTCCACCATGTCTGGCAACAGATCATGCAGGACCGCTGGGTCCTGGAAATAGTTCAGTCAGGTTACTCCATCCCTTTCTTATGTTCCCCGCGCACGCTTTCCCCTTCCCCGTCCCTCTTCAAGGACCCTTCTCAAGAGCACCTTCTCCGTGTGGAGGTGGCTCATCTTCTCCACCTAGGTGCAGTGGAACATGTACCGATGCAACATCAGGGAAAAGGGTTCTACTCCCGCTACTTTCTGACCCAAAAGAAAGGCGGGGGGTGGAGACCCATATTAGACCTACGCCAACTGAACAAGTTTGTACATGTACAAAAATTCAAGATGGTCACATTAGGCACAATAATACCTGCGCTGGAACAAGGGGACTGGTTCACAGCCGTTGACCTACAAGATGTCTATTTCCATATATTCATTCATCCAGCACACAAACGCTTCCTGCGATTCACACTTGGACATGACCACTTTCAATACAGGGTACTTCCATTTGGTAGTATTCTCCAAGACCCTAGCTGTAGTTGTAGCCCACCTCCGCAAACACGGGATTATACTTTTCCCCTACTTAGACGACTGCCTTATCAAAGCCAGTTCTTACGACGAGATGTTAAAAGTGACGAACTTTACCATCTCTTTTCCACAGCCTAGGCTTGCAAATAAAATTCCAAAAATCCACCCTGATACCTACACAGCAGATACAGTTCATAAGAGCTCACCTGGACTCAATTTGAACCAGAGCCTCGCTTCCACACAACAGATTCCTCACTATTACGCATCTCATAAGCACGATCTCTGTTTGCCCTAGCATACAGGCATGGACCTGCCTACAGCTTCTTGGTCACATGGCAGCCACCACCTTCATGGTCAAATACACCAGGCTGCACACGAGATACCTTCAGGGCTGGCTCAGCTCCAACTACAAACCCAGCAGACACAGTTTCTGCATAACACTGACTCCACCACCGAATGTATTGGCCTCACCTTGCAGTAACTGAGATTCTTCGAGATGTGTGTCCCTGTGGGTGCTCCACTACCCACCCTCCTCCCTTTTCTTTGGAGTACTAATCAGACAACTCTACGGTAGAGAAGGAACTGAGGGGGGTGCAGGACACGCGCGTTCAGGCAGACCCTAACGATGCCATGAGACAGCAGCTGAGCGCATGCATTCCGACCAGGCACTGCTACCGAAGAGCTCCAATCAACAGTGCCAGGATGCACTGTCACCTGGAGTGGAGCACCCACAGGGGGACACATCTCAAAGAACCTCAGTTACTGCAAGGTGAGTAACTTTCTCTTCGGTACAGTATATTTTCCAGCAATGGGGCTTCCCATTCTGGGACCTCGTTGCAACTCAAGGAAAGAAGAAGTTCATAACCTATTGCTCTCGAGCTGTCCAGGGGTACAATTCCAGAGGGACTGGTATAGTGGTTGGACATGTTGGTGAATATCATTCCCCTATTACTTCACATCTTTAGAATGATCAGGCAGGACAAGGTAACAGTAATCCTGATAGGACTGTGGTGGTCAAGACAGTTCTGGTTCACCACTGTCCTATAGATAATATCTCACCCAGACATATGCTTACGAATCTTTCCATACCTAGTCTCACAGTGGAGGCAGGGCCAACCATCCCAACCCAGCATCCCTCCATCTTGTGGCCTGGGGTTTGGATGGACAATGAATGTAGAGAGATCATGTCAGAAGAGGTCCAATCCAGCCTTAATAATAGAAGGAAACGATGCTGCCAAGTGCAAGCAATTCTGTTTTTGCTGTCAGCAGTGTCACTTACCTCCTGAGGAGTCTGGCATCCCTCTTACCCTGAACAACCTTTTCTCCTTGAAAACATTGAACCTATCCGTCAGTTCACTGTATGTACATTTAGCAGCTATTAATGCCTTTGATGGTTCGATTTTCATCCATCTCACAACCTTGACATTTCTAAAAGTCTTTATCAGGATATTCCTTCCTGTATTAAAACCGGTTGGCACTTATGAACCTGCCATTCAAGCTCTTAGCCTTTTGCTCCCATCTATGAAAGTGGCCTTCCTACCAACTGTCACTGCTTTTAGGAGAGTGGGTGAGCTCAGGCCCTACATGGTGTTTCACAGGGATAAGTATGCTTGAGATTGCATCCCAAGTTAATCACAAAAGCACCTTCTGAATTTCAATTGAACCAAACTGTTCCCCATCCCAACTTTTACCAAAGCTTCATGATAAATGGGAGGACAGGAAGCTGTACTCCCTAGATGTACACACGGTTTTTGCCTTTTCTTTGCACAGGACAAAGCCCTTTTGAAAGTCTCTGATTATTTGTCTCCATCGCCAAGAGGGTGAACAGGGAAACAGTCTCTCTTCCCAAATATCAGAGTGGTAGCCGTGTTAGTCTGAATCTGTAAAAAGCAACAGAGGGTCCTGTGGCACCTTTGAGACTAACAGAAGTACTGGGAGCATAAGCTTTCGTGGGTAAGAACCGCACTTCTTGCATCTGAAGAAGTGAGGTTCTTACCCACGAAAGCTTATGCTCCCAGTACTTCTGTTAGTCTCAAAGGTGCCACAGGACCCTCTGTTGCTTTTCTCTTCCCAAAGACTCCCTAAATGGATTTCCAGCTGCATCCTCCTTTGTTATGAACTTAGGGCATCCCCTCCTCCTCAGACTGTCAGAGCTCATTCAGCCAGAGTGCAAGCTTCCTTAGTGGCTTCTCTACCAGGAATTTGCCTCTCAGTGATCCATAGGGCAGGAGCTCGGGGTTCCAGTCGCACTATTACTAAGCATATGCCCTGGTTCAAGCTTTGGTCAAGAATGCTTCCTTTGGATCAGCGATTCTGTGATATTTGGTGCAGAAGGCTGCCTCGTACCCTCCTCCTCAATGAGTACTGCTTGAGAGTCACCCACAGGGAATACCCCTAGGGACCAGCACTCAAAGAAAAAAGGAAGGTTACTTACCTTACTCTAACTGGAGTTCTTTTGAGAAGCATGGTCTCTGTGGATATTCATGACCTACCCTCTTTCTCCTCTGCTCGGCTCCTCACTTGATTCACAGTAGAGAAGGAACTGGGGAGGTGGTTGGTCTGTGCCACCCCCTATACACTTGGTTCAGAGCACAAGGAGTGCAGGGCACAGGTGCGGACCAACGGACACTGCTGTCTCAGGAATATGGAGCACATGCACACCCACAGTGAATACCCATAGGGCACTTCTCAAAGAACTGCAGTTACGATAAAGTAACCTTCCCTTTTTTGACTGTCCATTTCTAAACACTAGATGCTTTTTAAAATGGTTTCTTTATAGTAGCCACCAAAAAAAAAATTCCTTTCTTGAGCTTAAAAATGTTGCAGTCAAAAGTACATTAAGAAAAAGATAATAAACTCAAGACACCACAGTTAAGGCTGACATCCTGTTGGTTTACTGTGTCATCTTGTGACTTCTACTTCTTCTAATAGAGCCCTTAAAGAAAATAACTGTGGCCCAAATAGTAACTTTCTGTTGTGAAACATGTGGGAAGGTGAAACAAGATTCAGAAATGCCAAGATTCTGGCATTTCTGCTGCATGCTGCCTTTTGGAAGTGGGCAGAGAATATGGCCTGCAGACATAGCGAATCCATAGAGAAGGCAAGTTTCAACCTTGTGTGTATGAGTATAAGGCCCAGCCTTCAGTGTTGCTCTCTGGCCAGCCCATCCATGTAGTTCTTTGGCAGCAGCATGGCTCCTTCAAAAATGATACTGTTACTGGCTTGCTTCAACAATACCTTTGCCTTAAATCTAATTTCCTCAGGAAGTGTTTGTGGCTGGAGACAGCAATAGCTTCTGCTTTAAGCTGTGTAGAATGATTGCTTCTTATCCCTGATCTTAAGGACACATGGAACCCCAACTGTATGGTGTTAACCCAAATGAGCTACCTCAGCATTTGAGGTGAGGGTTTACTGTGAAGCCACTGCTCTGCCCTTTGCCCACCATCAGCGCCCCTGCTGCTATTAAATTCTCATTTTCTTGCCTCTCTTCTGGACAGCAAAGAGCAATGGAGAACCCTAAGAAATTGTCCTGTTGTGTTTAGATATTGCAAGCCCAGCTTTTTGTGGAAATGCAGATTTTTAAAAAAACCCACTATTGCAACTCTGATATTGTTTAAATGTACATTCTTTTGTTAAGTATCAGAGGGGTAGCCGTGTTAGTCTGGATCTGTAAAAAGCAGCAAAGAGTCCTGTGGCACCTTATAGACTAACAGACGTATTGGAGCATAAGCTTTCGTGGGTGAATACTCACTTCGTCAGATTCATGTAGTGGAAATTTCCAGAGGCAGGTATAAATATGCAGGCAAGATTCTTTGATTGACAGGACTCTTTGATTCTTTTGTTAGTAAATTCTACAAACAGTAGCTTACAAGTTTTAACAGAAGACCCAAGAGATTTTTGTACTTGGTGAAACTGTTGGATTTTAAAGTGTGGGGGACAAATTATGAGGGGGTCACTGTCACTTGGGGGAATCACTGTTAGTACCTTCTTTTATATCCCTACATGCACCCTCCCTCCATTACTGCACAGTTGGCTCAGCAGAGGAGCTTGGGCTGAAGGCAAGCTGGAAGCTGAACTGGGGATGGAGGAGGAGCCTGGAGCTAGAGGTGGAGCTGGCCTGGGGGAGGAGATGGAATAAGAGCAGAGGAGGGCAGAGTGGGGCTGGAGCTGGGATGGGGGCAGAGCAGGGCTAGGTGGCACTCCCGCCCTGCCCTCTATGGGAGCTGGCTTGGGCCCTGTTATAAGCCCCCTGGAACATTCCTCCATGCCCTCCCCGCTACCCCCCCCACACACACAGTTTGGGGGCCACTGATTTAAGGGCTGGAACTATTGGGTTTTAGCTATAGATCACTTTTAAATGAGGAAAGAGCCAAAAATAATCTAACACTCCTGACATATTTCTTTAGCTAGCTTTAAAATCAGTAATTTGTTAATTTAAAAAAAAATAATTTAACCTCTCATAAAAAAGGGCATATAATGAGAAAAAACAAATAAATCCTTACATTACTATTATTATATTCCTGAGAGGAGCTCAGTATCCACAATTCCCACTGATTTCAGTGAGAGTATCAGGGTGCTCAGCATCTCTTAGAAACAAATTGTAAGCCATTGAAACAGTTAATATTCTGCAGGGTTGAAAGTTTTCATTAACTCTTTGATACCTTTGATTGTAAAAAAATTAATTTGCTTTCTGAGAAAATCCAGCTGCTAAACAAGAATAATGTAGGCTTGGTCATAGTGCTTGGATCTTGAATCTATTCACTTATATTTTAAGTATAAGTCACTTTTAAAGTGCTTTGTATGCTAACCTTTTTAATTTTTTATCTGAGAAATACAGGCGCATATGATTTTTGTGGCCCTTTGCCAAAAGATTATCATTTACATAAATATCCCTTTCAATGGAATAGTTTAATGTACTGAGCTCAGAAGGTTAGAAGAGAGACTTCAATCTGTAACCCAGCAGTGGGCTATTGGCTTCTGAACAGTAGCATTGTTCATCGTATTCAGAACACTGTTCACATTCAGGCTTAAGCAGAGCTGGCATTAAAATTCATCTAATTTGTTTCATGTGACTTGTCAGCTGTGTTTTTTATTTAAATCTCTATCGCCTTTTCTTTTGGCATTTTTGTTTTGTAATTTTAAAAAGTATTGAAATGGATAGGCCACTTTTTAACTGTTTAATCTCTGACCATTTTATGTTTTGTCAGTTGTCACAATATGTTAAAATGTCCCATTAGTTTATTATATTTTTGTGCTTCTTTAAAAGAGGTCACTTTTGTTTTTTATGTTCCTGAATATATTTGATTAGATGCATCTAACCAGTCTTTTAAATTTAGTTTGAGTGGAAATGGTGTGTAAGATTAAATAGAAGCTCCGTGCATTGAGGAGCTAAATAATTTTTATTTTATTAGAGAATTTATACTTTATATTTGTTGTCAGATGCCTCTGTGGAGATTAAAGCATGAGCGTATACCCTAGCTTTATTTTGATACTGCCTCTGACCTTCTAATTTTTTCCTCCTTTCTCTAGCACACAGTCTCTGTAGCTAACAGTCACCTCAACCATGATTTTTTTTTTCTTGAACCTGATTGAGAAGTGAGTGGTTGTACCTGGCTTGTCCAGTGAAATTTCCAATATTTCAGTTCAGTTCATTGAGTCTACATCACTCCTAAAAACTTAACACTGTGATTTATCTACTGAGGTCATGATCTTGCAAAGACTTACACACATGCTGAACTTTTTACTTATTTATTCAGGAAGTTTTAACAAGATAGCAAATCCTTGCCTGTAAATATCAGATACGAAACACCTGTTACAAGAGTTAACTTTTCTATAGAGAGACATCATACAGGAATACGATCAGATCTTTCTGTTTAACAGGATTTTACCGTATTACATAGTGGGCATTATTACAACAGCTATAATATGTCGTTTCTAGATATGTTATTAAATTGAGTGAAATACATGCTGAACTTTGTGCACAGTGAGTGGTCCTGCTGGAGTCAATAGAATTCTCACAGTTAAGCAGCAAAACTAAAGTGCTTAGTGTAAAGTTAAGCACCTGAATAAGGCTTTTCAGGATTGGGGGAACTTAATATAAATACAAACAATTTAGAAGCTTTATTATACTCATTTTAAAGTATTTTTAAAAATGTATTATGTCCATTGCAGTTCACTGAAAAAATAAATAGTATGTTGTATTGAAATGTGTTTTACATTTTTGCCTTTCTTATTATGCATGTATATATTCCAATATTAGTGGTGTTACTATGGTTAAGATTCTGACAGCATTTCTGTAATAAACCCTTTTCGAGTATAATCAGCTGTAAAAGTTGTCTGTGGACTAAAACTTTGGTACAAGATTCTAAAGTGAATCAGAAAAATAAAAGATATCTTTCAGCTAATGATATAACCTGAAACTCATTGGACATAGTTAAAATGACTTAATAAGAAATTAAAAAATACTTTAATTTAAATATTGAATATTTTTCCTTCAGACATATACCAGTGTATGTGAAACACAAGAGACTATTTTAGTATGTTGTTGGGCAGAGCCACCAGTTAGCTAGCTGTGTCATGCAGCACTATAGACCGTGCTGGTTTTTTTAGAGATGGTGTGACTTAAGGATGGAGAGAGAACCCTTAATCGTAAAACTTCTCAGTTAGTTATCAAGATTAGAATGGATGTTTAAGCTTAATGTTTCCAGATAATTTCCTCATCCTATTTTAGGTGTTATGACATTATCCATATGTAGGTTGTTGCATTCTACATGTAGTGCTTGTCATGTCGAGGTATATCTAGTAGGGATAAGGAGGTCCTGCTTCCGTTGTATAAGGCGCTGGTGAGACCTCATTTAGAGTACTGCGTGCAGTTCTGGTCTCCCATGTTTAAAAAAGATGAACTCAAATTGGAACGGGTGCAGAGAAGGGCGACTAGGATGATCAGAGGAATGGAAAACCTGTCGTATGAAAAGAGATTAGAGGAGCTTGGGTTGTTTAGTCTGACAAAACGAAGGCTGAGGGGGGATATGATTGCTATCTTTAAATATATCAGAGGGATAAATACAAGGGAGGGAGAGGAATTATTCCAGCTTAGTACTAATGTGGACACGAGACCGAATGGATATAAACTGGCCGTGGGGAAGTTTAGGCTTGAAATTAGACGAAGGTTTCTGACCGTCAGAGGGGTGAAATATTGGAACGGCCTTCCGAGGGAAACGGTGGGGGCGACGGACCTGTCTGGTTTTAAGATTAAGTTAGATAAGTTTATGGAGGGAATGGTTTAATGGTTAAACATAGTAGCCGAGGAAAACCAAGCAATAGTACATAAATAGCATAATGGCCAACAAGGGCCAGGCTAGAGACTCTTGCCTACATGCTCGGGGTAGTACTGATCGCCATATTTGGGGTCGGGAAGGAATTTTCCTCCAGGGTAGATTGGCTGAGCCTCTGGAGGTTTTTCGCCTTCCTCCGCAGCATGGGGCAGGGATCACTAGCAGGAGGGTCTCTGCCGATTGAGGTCACTAAAACACAGGATTGGGGACTTCAATGGCAGAGTCCAGGGAAGGGTCATGTGGCCTGCAGCATGCAGGGGGTCAGACCAGATGAGCATAATGGTCCCTTCTGACCTTGAAGTCTATGAGTCTATGAGTCTATGTCACCGTGGAGAATTATCTGAAGTGTGGAACTAGCTTATATAGGTCAGATTAATCTCTTTTCTGCAGAAACACTGGATTTTTCTTAAAAAGTAATGCCAAGTCAAAGTGTCTGCAGAAAATGCAGACATACCCTAACTTCTGTATGATAGTTCTGTGCCCCAAAGGGTTTGGTGTCATGGATGGGATAGTATGTTCCGGGGCTAGCATTTGAAATGGAAATATTACTTTCTGATAAATTTGACTTATTTGAAGTTTACCTAACTGTCTGATGTTTATTTTCTTTAGAATTTCAAAGAATATTCCAACAACTAAAGATGTTGAACCTCTGCTTGAAATTGATGGGGACATACGGAATTTTGAAGTATTTTTATCTTCACGGACACCAGTTCTTATAGCACGTGATGTAAAAATCTTTTTGCCGTGTACTGTAAACTTAGATCCAAAGCTACGAGAAATCATTGCAGGTGAGTATGTTTTCAGATAAAATGAAAATGAAAAATTTTATTATTTTCTTCATTATAGATGTTTTTACTGCTTGGAACACTCACTACCTCTGAGTTAGTAGGTTTGTAGAATTTGTGTCCAGAGCTCATCTAGTCTGACGGTCATACGCCATTAGATTTCACCCAGTGATCTCAGCATTGAGACCAGTAACTTGTGTTTGACTAAACCATATATTCCATATCAGCTTTTCCATTATATTGCCTAGGATTGATGTCAGGCTAATCAACCTGTAGTTATGGGCCCTCTTGGTTGCTCTTTTTTGAATATTGGCACAACAATAGCTCTCTTCCAGTCTTCCCTGGTATTCCAAGATTTATTGAAAATTAGTATTAATTGGGCCAGAGATCTCCTCAGCCAACTCTTTTAAGACTCTTGGGTGAAAGCTATCCCGACCTGCTAAATGTTTATCCCTAGTAGATGTTTAAAATCCTCGTTAGTTACTAATGGTCTGGAAGGTACTTCATTATTCTCATGTGATACAAGCACATCATCCTGCTGCTTTCCAAATACAGAACAAAAATATTATATTTATTGAACATATCTACCTTTTCTATATCAGTATTAACAGTTTTACTGTCTCCATCTTATAATAGGCCTTATGCTATTTCTGGGGTCTCTTTTGTTTTTAATTGTGATAGAGTGCTAGGTAAAAAGGCCCAAGTCAGCACTCTTCAGAGCAGCCCCAAACAGTCAAAGCAGATTAGAGCTGACTATGCAAGGGGCTGTGCCTCTAATTTGTGGGTGGGGCAGGGCAAAAAGGCCAATTAAGCCATTAGCCAAGAGCCCACAAATAGGCACAGGAAAGAAGAGCACGGGGGGAAGCAAGCAGTAAGAGGGAGAGAGAGATTACTCTCTCTCTGCTTGGGAAAGGTCTTAGGTATGCTGTGAAAGTGGTGGGATGCAAATGTAAATAAACTGCACAGGGTGTTGAACCAGCAAAAGGGTCTCCGCATTATTTGTGGACTGAGACAGAGGCAGGACCAAGGTGACCCTGTTACACGTGGGGGCTTGTCTGGGACCTGAGCCAACGCAAGAGTTTGGCAGCCTAGGCAATGGAGGAGACCCTGCAATGGCTGGTAAAACAACACGAGGAGATGCAGAAGGCCCTACAAGGTTTTCAAAAATCCCATCACCTGGAGAGAGAGGCTTTGCTTGCCTGGCAGGCAAAGCAGCAGAGAAGCCTGCAAGATTTCATAAGGGAACAAGCCAATGTCCAGCAGCAGCTCCTACAGAAGGTGATAAGTCCCCCGATGGGGGATGGTGCCTGAACACAGAGCCTTGGACTATGTAAAATGGGCCCTGCAGATTACCCAGATGCATTCCTTGGAACTTTTCAGAGGGTAGCCATGGGCGCTGGATGGGATAGAGCGACCTGGTCCCTGTGGTTGGCTCCCTATCTGTCGGGAGAAGCCCAAGTAGCCTCTATAGCCCTGAATGAAGAACAGGTCAGAAAATATGAGACGGTGAGGGCAGCCATCCTGGATTGGGTGGGGTTGTGTACTGAGAAGTACCACCAAAAGTTCAGATCAGCTAGGGGGACAGGAGGTTTATGGCCTTGGGCCTTTGCCCAAAAGTTGATGGACTGGGTCACCCACTGGTTGAGACCAGATACCCAAATGGTAGCGGAAATAATGATGTTCTGGTATTAGAGCAGTTCTTTCAGGGCCTCCCCGAGACCATACGAGTGTGGGTCAGGTGACATCCACTGGGCACTGTGGGTGCTGCTGTGAAACTAACAGAGGAGTATGCAGAGGCAGACTTTCCCAGGAAAGACTGGCGACCATATAAGGGTCCAGAGCTGGGGAGGATGGCTAGAGAATTCACAGCAGGAAGGGGCATGGACAGGAAGAAGGAAGAACCCTGAGGAGTTCCAGCTGGGGCTCGGCCCCTTATTTGCTACCAATGTGAGCGATCCGGACACAAGAAATGGGACTCCCCATACATAGATTGTGGCTCGGTCAGGGCTGGAGGGAAGAAAAAGGGGCAAAAACTGTCTACCATTTCAGTGATGGCAGGGAGGAAACACCAGAAGGGCCTTGTGGATACAGCCTCAGTTTGCTCTCCGGTCCGGAGGGAGCTGGTGAAGCCTCACTGGATGACTCCAGGAGCAACTGTGGACATAGAGTGTGTCCATGGGGATGAGCAGCATTGCCCTATAGCCCAGGTGCCCCTGGAGGTCCTCGGTAGAAACAGGGTGGGGTAATGGAGTGGTTGCCTTATCTACTTGTCTTGGGCACCAACTGGATTCCCTTCCCCACTGGGAAGTGAGGTGGTGGGAGGAATCCCATGTTAGGAAAAGGAAAACCAGGGGGAGACAGGGAAGGAACCCCAAAAAGGAAACACAAAAGACCCCTAGACAACAAAGCCTGAGTCAGAAGGACAAGAAATGTCCCCAGAGATGTAAGGAAGGAGGGAGGGAGACAGCCCAAACTCCTTAGCAGAGGTAAGGGGGCCAAAGGAGCTCCCTGCAACACAACCCCCAGGAGAAGAAATCCAGGTGCTGTTAGGAGACTTGCGGGACCCTGGAGCTTAGATTTTTCCAGCTGTCTTCAGTTTCCAGTATCAATTTTCTACACTTCATAACTTCTAATTTATATTGTTTGCTATCTTTGTTCCCGTTTTTCTATTTGTCATATATTAGTTTTTTGTTTTATTTCTAATTGCTGCCTTCACTTCACAACTGAATCAGTATGGGCAGCTATCCTTTTTTGTGATTGTGGTATTTTGGCCGTCTGATGATCCCTTCTTAAAGAACTCTCAACTTTCATTCACCATTTTTCTGTCTAAATATTTACTCTTAATCAATTTCTCTCATAAGATTCCTCAGCTTTGGGAAACTGGCCGTTTTGAAGCATCAAGTATGTATGTTACTGGTTGGGACTGTCCTCTGTTTCTCCATATTGGATGAAATCAGGTCGTGATTACTGGTTCTTAGAAGGCCATCAACTTGCAGGCCAGTGATTAATTCATATTTATCCATCATAATGAGGTCCAAAATAGTTATTTTGCATTGGGTACAACACCCTTTGTGTTAGAAAAGTTGCTCTACTCCAGCGGTCCCCAAACTGTGGGATGCGCCCCCCTCCCATGGGGATGCAGAGGAACATTCAGAGCGGGTGCGGGGGGCCTGGACCATCCCCATAGGGGGAAGGGAAGGAGTGCCACCCACCCCCGCTCCGCTTCCAGCTCTGCCATGGCTCTGGCTCCCGGCTGTGGCTCCACTCACAGCCCCAACCTTGGCCCCCAACCGCAGCTTCCACCCCCAGCCTCGGCTCCAGACCCTAGCCGCAGTCCCATCGCCGCTTCCGGCTCCATCTTCAGCCCCTGGCCGTGGCTCTGTTCTTGGACCCAGACCCACCCCCAGCCTTGGCCCCCTTACCTCAAGCTGTGCATCTCCCCCTCGCCCCCATCCTGAGCCATGGCCCCACTCCCAGCCATGGCGGGGGGGGGGGGGGGCAGGCAGGGGTAAGGGGGGGTGATGGGGAACACTGCTCTACTCCTTTTCCAAAGTCTACTAAGCTTCATTTACTCAGAAAAAGAATGTGTTCACTGATCAACAGCATATAATTGCCACATTTTGCTTGTGACTGAAGAAGGTGGAAAAGTCATGTTTTTAAAACGTACCGGTAGATACTGTTAATATGTCTGAAGGAAAATGTACTGGTGAGCTTTGATATTAAGTTATCCTGGACTGTAATAGCTGACATAAAGAATCCATGCCAGGACACTGGTTAAGAAGAATCTAGGGCTGTGGGCAGGAGAGTAGGCCTCCTACCCCATGGCAGTGGGGCAGCAACCTTCCCTTGTTCGGAATCCTACAAAAATGGTAATGAAATCCTTTGTGGCTTTTCATTGTCATTTCTGATGAGAAAAACAATAGAAATTAAAAATCCACTTTTTTTAGCGTTTGATTATCAGGAGTATTGGGCTTTATTGCCTTTGAATGTAGAATACAGTGTTTTTTCAGGAAATAGGTAGACCTCTTCCTTTCCTTCTCAGAGAGCAAAACAAATGATGTATCTGAGTATTCAAAATATATTGGGGATAGAAAATTAGGCAGGGCTCCTACCTGATAAGTTCTGAAACATGCTGGGTCAGATCAATGGTCCATCTAGCCCAGTATCCTGTCTTCCAACAGTGGCTGGTTCCAGATGCTTCAGAGGGACTGGATGGAACAGGGCAATTTATCAAGTGATCCATTCCTTATACTCCAGTCCCATTTTCTGACATTCGGAAGTTTAGGGACACCCAGAGCACGGGGTAGTGTCCATGAGCATCTTGTCTAATATCCATTGATGCACCTATCCACCATAAACTTATCTAATTCTTTTTGAACACAGTTACACTTTTGGCCTTTACAGCATTCCCTAGCAACGAGTTCCACAGTGTGACTGTGCATTGTATGAAGAAGTACTTCCTTTTGTTTGTTTTAAACCTGTTGCCTATTAATTTCATTGGATCACCCTGGTTACTGTGTTTTGTGAAGGGGTAAATAAGACTTCCTTATTCACTTTCTTCACACCATTTGAGATTTTATGGACTTCTGTCATCTCCCCCTCCCCCCCAGTTGTCTCTTTTCTAAATTGAACAGTCCCAGTCTTTTTAATCTTTCCTTGTATGGAAACTGTCCCATACCTCTAATAATTTTGTTGCTCCTTTCTGTACTTTTTCCAATTCTAATATCTTTTTTGAGATGGGGCAAGCAAAATTGCAAACAGTATTCAATGTGTGGGCGTACCATGCCTTTATATAAGGGCATTATGATATTCTCTGTCTTATTATCTATCCCTTTCCTAATGGTTCCTAACACTCTGATAGATTTTTTGACTGCCGCTGTACATTGAGTAGATGTTTTCAGAGAACTATCTAGCCGATCTACAACCTATCCTGGAAAATGATCCCTCGCTCTCACAGACCTTGGGAAGCAGGCCAGTCCTCACTTACAGACAACCCCACAACCTGAAGCAAATACTCACCAGCAACTACGCACCACACCACAGAAACACCAACCCAGGAACCAATCCCTGTAGCAAACCTCGTTGCCTACTCTGTCCCCATATCTACTCTGGCGACACCATCAGAGGACCCAACCACATCAGCCACACCATCAAGGGCTCATTCACCTGCACATCCACTAATGTTATATATGCCATCATGTGCCAGCAATGCCCCTCTGCCATGTACATTGGCCAAACCGGACAGAATGCTCCGCAAAAGAATAAATGGACACAAATCAGACATCAGGAATGGTAACATACATAAGCCAGTAAGTGAACACTTCAATCTCCCTGGTCATTCTATTACAGATTTAAAAGTCACTATCGTTGAACAAAAAAACTTCAGAAACAGACTTCAAAGAGAAACAGCAGAACTAAAATTAATTTGCAAATTTAACACCATTAATCTGGGCTTGAATAGGGACTAGGAGTAGCTGGCTCATTACAGAAGCAGCTTTTCCTCTCCTGGAATTGACACCACCTCATCTATTATTGGGAGTGGACTACATCCACCCTGATTGAATTGGCCCTGTCAACACTGGTTCTCCACTTGTGAAGTAACTCCCTGCTGTCCATGTGTCAGTATATAATGCCTGCATCTGTAACTTTCACTCTATGCATCTGAAGAAGTGAGGTTTTTACCCACGAAAGCTTATGCCCAAATAAATCTGTTAGTCTTTAAGATGCCACCAGACTCCTTGTTTTTTCAGAGAATTATTCACTATGATTCCAAGATCTTTTTCTTGAGTGGTAACAGCTAATTTAGACCCCATCATTTTGTGTGGATAGTTGGCATTATGTTTTCCAACGCTCATTACTTTGCATTTATTAACATTGAATTTCACCTGCCGTTTTGTTGCCCAGTCTTCCGGTTTTGTGAAATACCTTTGTAATTCTTCACAGTCAGCTTTGGACTTAACTATCTTGATTGATTTTGTGTCATCTGCAAACTTTGCCCCCTCAGCGTTTACCTGTTTTCCCAGATCAGTTTATGACTCTGCTATTTACCTCTCTCTGTGAAAACTGACTATTCCTACCTTTATTTCCTATCTTTTAACCAATTACTGATCCATGAGAGGACCTTTCTTCTTATCCCATGACTCTTAGCTTGCTTAAGTCTTTGGTGAGGCACCTTGTGAAAGGCTTTCTGAAAAATCAGTTATGCTATATCCACTGGATCACCCTTTCCCACATATTGTAGACACACACAAAGAATTCTAATAGATTGGTGAGGCATGATTTCTCGTTTCAAAAGTCATGCTGATTCTTCCCCAACATATTGTGTTCATCTATGAGTCTGTGATAATTCTGCTCTTTACTATAGTTTCAACCAATTTGCCTGGTACTGAAGTTAGTACTGGCTTGTAATTACCAGGATCGCCTCTGGAGCATTTTTTAAAAATAGGTGTTAGCTACCCTCCATCATCTGATACAGAGGCTGATTTAAGTGATAGGTTATTTAACTACAATTAGTAGTTCTGAAATTCAGAACTCTTGAGTGAATATCATTTGGTACTGGTGACTTATTACTGTTTAATTTATCAATTTATTCCAAAACCACCTCTATTAACACCTCAGACTGGGACAGTTCCTCAGATTTGTCACTTAAAAAGAATGGCTCAGGTGTGGGAATCTCCCTCTCATCCTCTGCAGTGAAGACTGATGCAGAGAACTGATTTAGTTTCTCTGCAGTGTCCTTTTCTTCGCTGAGTGCTCCTTTAGCACCTCAATCATCCAGTGGCCTCAATGATTGTTTGTCAGGCTTCCTGCTTCTGATATCCTTTAAAAAAAAATTGCTGTTAGTTTTTGTGTGTTTTCCTAGTTGCTCTTCAAATTCTTTTTTGGCCTCCCTAACTGTGCTTTTACACTTGACTTGTCAGAGTTTATGATTCTTTCTATTTTCCTCATTTGGATTTGAATTCCAATTTTTAAAGGGTATCTTTTTGTCTCTAATGTTTTACTCTTTTTAGCCAGGGTGGCATTGTTTGGCTCTTTTGCTATTTTTATTTAGGGTATACATATAGTTTGAGCCGCTATTGTGTTTTTTAAAAGTTTCCATGCAGCTTGTAGGCATTTCACTCTTTTGACAGCTCCTTATAATTTCCACTTAACTGGACTCCTTATTTTAATGTAGTTCCCCTTTTTGAGGTCAAATGCTACTGTGCTGAAGTTTTTTGGTATTCCCCCTCCCCCCCCCGCACCAGGTTATTAAGTTGAATTATGCTATGGTTGCTGTCACTGGTTCAGTTGTATTCACGTCTTGAACCAGATCCTGTGCATCATTTACAACTATATTAGGAATTGTCCCTCCGCTTGTGGATTCCAGGACCAGCTGCTCCAAGGAGCATTCATTAATGGTGTCTAGAAATTTTATCTTTGCGTCCTGTCCTGAGGTTATATATACCCAGTCAATATGGGGATGGTTGAAATCCCCTGTTATTGGGATTTCAGTTTTTGTAGCCTCTCTAATTTTTCAGCATGTCACAGTCACAGTCATCATCCTGGTCAGGTAGTCAGTAGTATATTCCTACTGCTATACTTCTGTTGTTCAAGAATCTTCATAGAGATTCTATAGTACAGTTTGATTCATTTAAAGATTTTTACTCTATTTGACTCTACGCTTCACATATAATGCCACTCCCCCACCAGCACGACCTATTTTGTCATTCCTAGATATTTTGTATCCTGGTATTACCATGATAATATTTGTTTATTATCTTGTTATTCTGATGTTTTCTTGATTGGCTTGCCCGTTTCTTCAGCTGGTTTCTCATACATGGCAATCAAAAGCCTTTGGAACTACCTTAAGTGCACGTTTTTTATTTTTTATTTATTTATTTTATACTTAACTCCAGTGAATTTACAAATAATAAAAGGAACTTAAAACTAAGAACTTCATTGAGTCCCTCTCCTTTCCTCATCTTGTATACATATTTAATGTTTCAGATGTTCGTGCTGCAAGAGATCAAATGAATATTGGAGGATTATCATATCCCACAATGCCCTTACCTGAGGCACCAGCCAGAGCATCATCAGTGTTCAGTCAGCCTTCATCAATCTGCTCTTCATCCTCCTTCAATGGGCCTTTCAATGGTGGAGTTGTATCGCCACAACCTCATAGCAGCTACTACAGTGGCATGACGGGACCTCAGCATCCATTCTATAATCGAGTAAGTAACCAATTAACTATTAAATCACATTTAGCATGATTTAATCTTATAATATTGCGTAGCTAATCCTGTAAATGCTTAAAGGAAAAGAAAACAGACAACTCCCCACCACCTAAAAAAACCCACCCAATAAAAAGGGACAGGAGAAAACTGCAGGAAAAAATGGTAAAACTTGCAGGGATAGTCACCCATCTACTGCAATCTAATGGAAAAACATATGGAAAATTGAAATAAAAGGGAAAACTTCAGGGAAAATGTCCTTTTAGTTTGAGACGCTATTAAATAGTGGGACACAGCAGGAATTTTTTAATGGTGGGTGTGTCAGGGTTGGCTTTTTTTTCAATACACAATTACTAATACAGTTAATTTACTCAGGTGCTGTCTCAGTGTGGCACTGACAAATTGGTCTGAAATCAGAAGATGAAATTCAATAGAGATAAATGCAAATTACTTCTCACCTAGGAAGAAAAAAATCAAATGCAAAACTACAAAATGGGGAATAACTGGCTAGGCAGTAGTTCTGCTGAAAAGGGTCACAAATTGAATATGAGTCAACATATTCTGGGGAGTATTAACAGGAGTGTCGTATGTACTGTCGAGGCCCAAGCTGAAGTATTGTGTCCAGTTCTGGATACCACTCTTTAAGAAAGATGTGGCCAAATTGGAAAGAGTCCAGACGAGAGCAACAAAAATGATAAAAGGTTTAGGAAACCTGACCTATGAGGAAAGGTTAAAAACCTGGGCTTGTTTAGTTTTCAGAAAAGAAGACTGGGGAGGGGGACTTGATAACAGTCTTCAAATATAATAAGTGCTGTTATAAAGAGGATGGCGATCGATTGTTCTCCATGTCCACTGAAGGTGTAGAACAGGGGTCAGCAACCTACAGCACGCGTGCCAAAGGCGGCACGCAAGCCAATTTTTACTGGCACGCTGCTGCCAGCCGGGGTCCCGGTTGCCGGCCCCACTCAGCCCGCTGCCTGCCTGGGTGAACGGAATCCTAGGCTGGCAGCGGGCTGAGTGGGGCTGACGGCCAGGACCCCGGCTGGCAGGAGTTGGCGGCCGGAACTCCAGACCATCTGCTGGTGA
This sequence comes from Malaclemys terrapin pileata, assembly GCF_027887155.1. Taxonomy (NCBI): domain Eukaryota; kingdom Metazoa; phylum Chordata; order Testudines; family Emydidae; genus Malaclemys; species Malaclemys terrapin. The sequence goes on along the minus strand of NC_071507.1, from coordinate 176,591,946 downwards.
GCCACTCAGCCCGCCGCTGGTCTGGGGTTCCATCCGCCGGCCCCGCTCAGCCAGCTGCCGGTGTAGGGTTCTGGCCGCCGGACCCTTGCCAGCTGGGGTCCTGGCCCCGCTCAGCCTGCTGCTGGTCTGAATAGACGGAACCCCGGACCGGCAGCGGGCTGAGCGGGGGCAGCGGGCTGAGCGGGGCCAGTGGACGGAACCCCAGACCGGCAGCGGGCTGAGCAGCTCATATTGCTACTGGTCTGGGGTTCCATCTGCCGCCTGTGCTGCCAGTCTGGAGTCCCGGCCACCGGCCCCACTCATCCCGCTGCTGGCCTGGATGGATGGAACCCCAAGTCGGCAGCGGCTGAGCGGGGTCGGAGGCTGGGACCCTGCCTGGCAGGGGCCGGCAGACGGAACCCCAGGCCGGCAGCGCACTGAGCCGCTCAGCCCACTGTCGGTCTGGGGTTCCGTCTGCCAGCCAGAGTCCCTGCTGCCAGCCCCGTTCAACCTGCTGCCAGTCTGGGGTTCTGTCGGGGGCCCCTGTAAATGTAACGTTTAGTTCGGCACGGGAAACCTTAAATTCCTGAAGACTTGGCCCGCCACTTCTCAGGTTGCCGATCCCTGTTGTAGAACAAGAAATAGTCAGCTTCCTGGTCACTGGAGATTTTTAAGAACAGGTTAGACAAACACTGATAAATTACGTTCTAGGTTTACTTGGTCCTGCCTCAGTGCAGGGGCTGGACTAGATGACCTTTGGAGGTCCCCTTCATGAGTCTACAATAAACAGGCACATAGAAACAGAAAGTAAAGTTGAACATACTGATTTCTGCATAGCTACATAAAGCCGCAGACGAGCTGCCCCTTCACATAAATGTTAAGGAACTCAGGGCAATGCTCTTGGCAAGCGAGGTGTTCTTCCCGCAGCTTGCGAGCAAGACAGTGCAAGTGTTGGCGGAAAATATAGCAGCAATGTTCTATGTCAATAAGCAAGGAAGGCCCCGTTCCAAGATCCTCTGTCAGGAAGCCGTTGGGCTATGGAACTTCTGCGTAACGCATTCCATCCACATAGATGCCACGCACCCTCCAGGGGAATGAAACGTGCTAGCAGATTGCCTCAGCAGGTCCTTCTCCTCTCACCACGAGTGTCTCTCCACACAGAGGTAATCAGTGCCATTTTCCAGAGGTGGGGGACTCCCCAGGCGGATTTGTTCACCACAGCACAGAACAAGAAGTGTCACCTCTTTTGCTCGGCTGGGACAGGGGCACTGTAATCAATGCCTTCCTCCATCCATGGTCAGGCAGCCTGCTGTATGCTTTTCCGGCAATCTCTCTGGTTCACAAGGTGCTCCTGATCACTCCAGCACGGCCTCACCAGCTTTGGTTCGGCATGCTCCTAGACCTAGCAGTCACAGCCCCGTGGATTCTCCCTTTCAGACCAGAGTTAATCTCGCAGGATCAAGAGAGGTGCCTCCATTCAAACTTGAAGGCCTACACTTGACAGAATGGCTGAATCCAGAGAAGAGGGAGTGCTCTGACCAGGTGCAGCAAGTCTTGCTAAGTAGTAGAGCACAGAGAGGTTGCCCTGGTAGTAGCTCTCTGGTAGGTAGTAGAAAGCCATTTACTAGGGCTGTGCTGTGCTCCAGGCTTTGCAGCTTACCAATTTACACATCTAATCCCCTGGTTCCCTACCTACAAGCTGGACTCCAGATCTGGTTCTCTGCTCATCTTCATTGAACAGTGCACAGAGCATGCACTGTGATCCAATTAACTCCCTCTTATAGGAAAGCTGGAAAGCAAGAGGTACCTCTAGACAGGTCTCAGCAGGTCAGAAAACAGAAAACATAATGTTGGAACTCAGGCTGCAGCAGGATCGCAAATTACAGGGCCAGAAAGAAAAATTCCATGGTCGTGGAATCATGCAGCTTACTGGGCCTGTATTGAGATGGTTGGGAGAAGATCCTCATCACATCTCTGATGTATGGTTTACAGGCTGTCTGCAAACTTGGGAAGCCAAAGTTCCTCTGGTTCCACTCAGTATATATTTATGGTCATCTCATGTTTTCAATGTTATCCCTGCGACCATAAGGGCTAGAAACATCCTATTTTTTTAACTGTGGAGCGAGAGTCTACAATGGAGAGCTAATTCCACAGTTGTGGAATCATGGAATTCCTGAACCCAGGCTATTCCCAGGCACTAAAAAGCATAATTGCAAGCACTAAAATCCCCCGAAGGGGGATAGGAAATGGTGGGTCATGAAATAATTTTTGACCAATTTCTAGGTTGCAGACCAAAAAGAATCAAAAATAGTGATTGAACCAGCCTCTGCTATTTGATTCAGAGGACCCGCTATAGAGGGAGGGGAATAGGGCCCTTCTGCCTAAGATGATCATTCGTCATCTCACACAAGCAAGTTCTCCCCATAGTTTGAAGTGGCTAGAAGATTTTTTGAGAGGGAATAATGATTTAAATTCAAGAATTCACATAATTCAAGAAGTAACATATGAAACTCTGAAATAAAATTCCTTCTCTTCCAGGAATAGATTGCTATAGAACCTGTAGCACATGGTAAATAGACTTTATTCAAGGTACTTTATGATATAATTCTGTAATAGTTAGGAGGTTTAAGGCCTAGATTGATACTTAGTCTTAATCCATTTTAAGAAGGGAAAAAATTAAAATGTTGTTTCTGGGAGCAATTTCCCACAATTGTAACAGGAAGATTATTGTTCTCGGGACCTCAGGCATATTGCAAAATATTCAAGTCAAAGAGAGTAGCTCACAGTGAGAGGAAATTACCATTTTCAGTTTGGATTGCTGTCTTCAATTCAAGGTTGTAGCAGTATATGATAGGTACTGTCACACATTGGCTGGTAAACGTGAGAGAGAGAGAGAGTCCAAAGATCAGTTCACCTTGGCACTAGTACAGAGGAGTCATTTGAGTTTTTCATAAACTACCCAGAGTCATAGCTTGTCCCAGCTAGATAGCTGAAATACACTGGAATTAGACTTTAGTTCTTTAGTTTTTGTTTCACTTCATTTACAACTTCCTTGGAACATATACAAAGCACACCAGTTTCTTAGTCCTTAGGTGAGGTTTTGGGGAATTTTCCAGCATTTTGGTTTTGATGAGCTTCTGTAGAACCGTAGGCCTGATTCCATCAGTAACTTGCCTGGTTTTCTGCCAATTAACCTGGTTGGCTGCTGGGGAGCCCACACTTCCACAGTTCATGGCTCTGGGGCAGCTCAACCATGCAGACTGTCTGGGCAAGGACCTCATGGCTTCCAGGGTCCCTGGCTCTGGGCAGGAGTAGAGTTGAGTTCCCGGATGCTATGCTGGGAGCCTGGAAGGCACGTTGGGTGCGATGACTTTAGCAGAGGCTCTCAGGGGTTAGGCTTCTAGCTCCGCAACAGGGACTGTGGCAGTTCTGGGAGGCCTGAGAGCCTCCACTGGAGCCAGGACTCTCAAGGTTTCTGGGATCCCTGATCTATTGTGGAGGACTTCCCTGACTCTCCAGTGGGACTCCCTGGGCTGTTTCCAGAGTCAGGGGGGCATGAGGAGTCTTTGGGAGTCAGGGCAACCAGCTGTTCCACTTCATTTAGGAAAAATTGAACCAAAACAGTTTTGATTTTTCCAGGATGAGAACATTCCAGAATTTCCTTCCCATGAGAAATTTCTAAACTTCTTTTTTTGAATTTGAACTATAATTCCTTTGACATGTTGGAATTTCCCATGGTATAGAAAATTTGGAGTTTCAACCAGTTCTAATCTGTGATCCTTTTAAATCCTTAGTGATTAGACTGAAGTGTAAAATGCAGAGGCATAACAGTTGCCAGCAATAGATAAGTGCCTGCCACCTAGTGATAAAGTGGTGTAGTGTACTTGGAATTTTGTCCCATGGAACACTCAGAACTTTGTCATGAGCAGGAGTACAGGCCCAATAGCATGGATCTATATAGATTCTACAGCACTGTCAGAGAACAGCTATAAGATGGTAAAATATTTTTTAAAATGTCTAAATATAAAATATGTATGCAGTGTAGCTGTAGCCATGTTGGTCCCAAGATATTAGAGAGACAAGGTGGGTGAGGGAATATCTTTTTATTGGACCAACTTCTGTTAGGGAGAGAGAGAGAAGCTTTTGAGCCACATAGAGCTCCTAACTCAAGAGCTTGTTTCTCTCGCCAACAGAAGTTGGTCCAATAAAAAGATATTCCCTCACCCACCTTGTCTCTCTTAATAACATAAAATAGGAATTTTCAAAATGAGCATATGTACAAAGTATAAACGTATTCTGAAAAATTATGGAATGGTTTCAAAAGAGCCTTGGATCCTGGAAACTAAAGGTAGATTATTTTTTATCTTTTTATTTTATTTAAACACATCAGTCTTAAATTCCATGGCTCTATAAGAAAACTGAGAAGGAAAGTACTGAAAAAATCATTTTAAAGGCATACTGCAGCACTTTTATAAAAATATTAAAAATTGGGATCAGACAACACATTAAACTTCAAAATTACAAATGTATATACAGGTCAAAACAAATATGTTGCAATGTTTGAAAAGCAGTTTCTACCTATCTTATCTGCATCATCAATTACAGGATTCCATATTTTGCACGTCTACAGTTGCTGTATTTGCATAACACAATCATAATTGGGGTGCTGGTGTAGGTGGTATTATTTGTGACATTCACAGATCAAATACAGAATCCTATATTTGGTCATGGTATGTAAATAAAGGGGAAACTGTTTTTGAATACTTTGTTTTAAAACAGGAAATGTGCACCTCTACCCCAATATAATGCTGTCCTCGGGAGCCAAAAAATCTTACTGTGTTATAGTGAAACCGCATTATATCGAACTTGCTTTGATCCGCCAGAGTACGCAGCCCTGCCCCCCCGGAGCACTGCTTTACCGCGTTATATCTGAATTCGTGTTATATCGGGTTGCGTTATATTGGGGTAGAGGTGTATTTGTAAATTTGAAAATTTATCTACTTTTGGCTACCATTGTATGAGACAGTCATCTGGAAGACTAAGCACAGGTCTGGGAGCCAGGAACTCCTGAGTTCTAATTCTGACTCAGGCACTGGCGTGCTTTATATGTTTTGCAAGTTACTTAACATTTGTCTCCTTAAATCCCATCTGTTTAAAAAAAAAAAAAAAAAGAGAGAGAGAGAGAGATACTTGCCTGATCCACAAGAGTGATTAGTCAATTAGTATTTGTTCTCCACCTTATATTTTTCAAAGCAAGAAACATTTAACAATAATTTTAATAAAAACTTTGATTGTTTTATTTAATTAAAATTTACATTGATATAAAATATTTTTGTATTAAGAACTTACATTTTGCATACGTGTAGCTTTATAGCATCATAATGTGCTGTAAAAATGCAAAAATCTAAACTAAAAATTGAACATGATTGTATTAAAATACTTTAAAAATAAAACAAATTCAAAAACTGGTAGCTCCTATAATCAAAACTTCCACGGTTATGTGCCATGCACTCCATTTTCTATGTAGTTCTATAGATATCCAAGTATGATGAATATTACAAAGTTTTGCAAACTGTAGTGAGCTTTTGTTCCCTGTAATTTTAAGTTGTAGAGCTTTGTGATGGTGAAATTAATAGAAGGATGAAGCGTTTTTTTTATTGCTCTGTCCACACTTTCAAAAGTGTTCAGCATTCACCTTCAGCTGTTCCCCTTTGAAGTCAATGATAAAACTCTTATTGGCGTCAGTGGGTGCAGAGAGGTCAATACTGAGCAACTTTGAAAAGCTAACTCTAGAGCTTTTGATTAAGTAAAAGATAAATAAAGCTTTTAGTATTTGCAATTTCTAACGTTATTAAGTGTAGCATTCTTAAGCAGAAGTTGTATTTTGTTGAAATAACTTTTCTTTTGATTATTATTACATTTTGATTTTGTGTAATTTTGTCCTTTTTTTTGTTTGTTTTTGTTACATGTTTCTTTCCATAGCCATTCTTTGCCCCATATATGTACATGCCAGGGTACTACCCTGGCAGTTCTCATCACATCTCACGTCCATCACTAAAAACGGGTTTGTCCAGAGATCAGAACAATGGCCTAGTAAGTATTTTGAAGGACAATTAAAATACTAACCTAAAAAATAAGAATACTGAGTAATACAGAAGTAAGGTTGTTAACTGCAATATAGTAATACACACTATATTTTTATAAATAGTTTTAAGAAATTAAGATATTGCTAACATGAAATGTAAAATGTATTTTGTTTTTACTTTTAGTAAATACCATATATAGAGTGGAAATTAATTCTAACATCCAAAAACCAAGATTAGAATAGTTTTTACTGACACATGGGATTGGCAGGATGACTTTTTAGTGAAAACACCCATTTCCTACTATCGTAAATAACATGATGTGACTTAATAGTATGACACAAACATCTGTACTCGTAAATTTATATCTCACTTTGTAAAATATTGCAAAACACTTTTATATAGATAATATATATATGTATAGTATATAACGGAAGACTAGGAGAAAATATAGTTGCATCCTATTGCTTTGCATAGAATGGGGGATATCAAAAGGCCAAAATAAAATTATTATTAATTAAAAGGACCGCTTATTTTAAATTGTTTTAATTCAAACTAAAACAAAATACATTTTATGTTCAGTATACATCAGTTGTAGTTTTATGTTAAAATACATATGGTTTATATCTTACATTTACATTTCAAAAACAAAAATAAGTTCTATGCTTTTTTCTAGGTGCATATAGAAATAAAAATAAAATCCCTTTTTAAAGATTTTCATATTTTATTGAAATAGATTGGTGTTCAAAAGAGAATTTAGAACTGAGGAAGCCTAAGAAAATAAAAGCCTCATTTGACAATCACTTTAATACTAGAATATTGATGCCTTTGGGCATAGCTTTAAAATATTTTAAAATCTTTTTTAATCACTTCAGTAAAACAAATGTTTCTGTTGAATAATGTATTATTATTAGACTCATTTCCATTCATTGTTTACTTCATATTTTTGAGCCCTTAATCATTTTACCCAAATAATAATATTTTGTTGTTGTTAGGATATTATCAAGGAGGATGCCGATGAGGGGCTTTCTTCACCCACAGACCCCTCAATGGTAAATGAGTAGTCATGTGGTGTGGAAATTTAGCATCTCATTGCTTTGTCAGCAGTAATGAGTCTGCGTTGATTTTAACTGCAGTTCACTAACACTGCATCAGTGGCTTGGTGGGCAAATAGAGTAGTTGAACACTAATAAATGTAGTTTGTGAATGAATTCAAGAGCTAATATTTTACTTATAAGACCTACTGTATTATTTTCCCCTTAGTCTCCCCTGTCCTTTTCAGTAGCTATGAAGTACAGAGTCTTCAGCTAAGAGTACAGTGTTTTCAGTCTTCACAAGCAGTTCCGGGATGGTTAAAAGGAGTGGGGAATGGCAGTTGGCCATTCATTACTTAGTTTTTAGAACTGAATGGCTGAATCCTATTCTCTTCTCTTTTGTTCCACTATCCCAGCATAAAGCTGCTGCAGTTGTTACAGCATAAAGCAACTTTATATAAAAATAAAAAAAATCTGTTATATACAGTAACTCCCCACTTAACATCCTCTCACTTAATGTTGTTTCGATCTTACGTCCCTGCTCAGTTACAGAACATGCTCCATTTAAAGTTGTACAATGCTTCGCTATAATGTCGTTTGGCTGCCTGCTTTGTCCACAGCTGGCAGCCCCCTTATCAGCTCCCCTGTGCCCCCTCCCCACAACACCTCCCGCCCGCTGGCAGACCCCGTGGATCAGCGCCTTCCCCCTCGTCCCGCCCCCCCTCCCGCCTCCTGCCCATGGCAATCAACTGGCTTGCGGCATTCAGGAGGGAGGGGGCAGGAGCGAGGACTTGGCACGCAGGCTCCCCCTCCCGCCCCTGCCTTCCGAATGCCGCAAACCAGCTGATTGCCATGGGCAGGAGACAGGGGAGAGAGGGGGAAGTCTGCGCGCCGAGTCCTTGCTCCTCCCCCTTCCCTCCTGCCCGCAGCAACCAGCTGGCTTGCGGTGTTGAGGCAGAGGAGGGAGAGGGAGCCTGTGCGCTGTGTCCTCGCTCCTCCCCTCTCCCTCCTGCCTCCTGAATGCTGCAAGCCAGCTGATTGCCACGGGCAGGAGGAATGGGGGAGGAGCAAGGACGGCGTGTGGAGTAAAGGGGGGGGGGAGAAGAGGCGGGTGAAGGGTGGGGGCTTGGGGGAAGGGGTGGCGTGGGCGGGCCGAGGGTGGAGCCCCCCCACCCCTGGTGCTTGCAGAGTAGGGGAAGCTACCGCTGCTGCTGCGCATCGTGCTTCTCCTAGCCTACAGCACCTTCAGCCTCCTTGCCTGCCTCATTGTCTCCAGTGCCCGTGGGCTGTGCCTGTGTGGGGTAAGGCGTGGGCACCTCCCAACTATAGTACTGTACTGTATGGCAAAAAAAATTTCCCTGGAACTAACTCCCCTCCCCCCCTTTATATTCATTCTTATGGGGAAATTGGATTCGCTTAGCATCATTTCACTTAAAGTTGCATTTTTCAGGAACATAACTACAACGTTAAGTGAGGAGTTACTGTATCATAATCATATTCATGAGCTAGCGTGTTAAGGTCTACCTTTACTCATGAATAAGGTAATCTTAGAATTTTGTGTTCCACAACTTTAGTGTTTATTTCATTATAAATATTCATACAAAGATATCTTCCTTTATATGTGGCTGTTTTAACCTTTAATTGTGGAAGTCAATAGAAAACCATTCCTGGCCATCAAGCTCTGGTGACTGCCAACACAAAAGGGTTAACATAGTTTTAACCATTATCTTAATTGCTTTATCCTGTTATCTGCAACAGCCTAAATGTGTGACTTAAGGTATTTTTTGTCTTTCACTGATGCAAGAAAAGGTTTGCATAAAATGTCATTTTTTTATTACGCAACAATCGGAAAAACAAGAATTCCAGCATAATTATGGCAACAAAGACCAAGCCTGGATTAAAATAACGTTAATTAAGGATTTTATAGGCACAGAGTGTTTCTCATTCTTTAACTAATGCTATTGAACCTACATATAGCAGCATTCAAAATCATATATTGTTCTGAAATCCTGTAATATTTTGATCAAAATGTAAAGTTAATGGGGCAGTTAAAACCCTGATTCTGAATTTTGTAGTGCTTGTGATGATTTTGTTTAAATACTTGATTCTCTTCTCCTCTGCTCTGTGTGAAGGAGGCTGGAAGGGCCCTGTTATGAATCCCTAATCCTCCGAAAACCCTTCCACAAGTATCAAAGGGGTAGCCGTGTTAGTCTGGATCTGTAAAAGCAGCAAAGAGTCCTGTGGCACCTTATAGACTAACAGACGTATTGGAGCATGAGCTTTCGTGGGTGAATACCCACTTCTTCGGATGCATGTCACCCACTAAAGCTCATGCTCCAGTACGTCTGTTAGTCTATAAGGTGCCATAGGACTCTTTGCTGCTTCCACAAGTAGGCTCTGTCAGTCAGGATGGGTTCGGTATCCCTAAACCTCTGGGGAGTCCCCTGTGCAAAGTAATACTGACGTTGCTGGCTTTCTGGTTGAATTTCCGTGGAAGACAGAAACAATATTACTCAATGTGTTCGTTCTCTATTGATTTAACCATGATGGAAAAAATGAACTGTTTTCATGCTTCCATTGAGTATAAGATGAATTCTTCAGAGTTATTACAGGCTCAATAGAGGTGTTTGAGGCACTTCAATTATCCACAAATGATAGATACAATAGACTGTAATAATTCTGTTCGAGTATTTAGGGAGTCCTTAATCCAGGCATCTTTGCCACTGTACATTATAATAGCTTTTACTTATTCTATAATGCATGGATCCATGCATGTAAAATAATTCAGTGTACTAACAATCCTTATGAAATATTTAATGAATACCAACTACTGTGCCTAGTTTGGTGATCTAATAGGAATCCCACATGGAGGATTAAAGCTCAGTCTTGATTCCTGAGTTTGGCATGGCCTAGAAGGGTTGATTTATTTAGCCCTCAGTACAGGAGAGAAGCTCCCTTGACTTGCTTTTTAGTAAGCTTTTTTGGCCAATTGCAGGGAGCTGGTAACTCTGGAAGACCCATGTTTTTTTATATGGGTCAAAATTTCTGTGAATTGGCAGAGCTGTTTGGAGAAGATCTTGTCTCAGTGCAGGGGGCTGGAGTTAATGACTTTTCAAGATCCCTTCCAGCCCTACATTTCTGTGATTCTACAGTTGCACAATACCTCTTCATGCTTTGTGGCTCCTGCCATTGATGTCAGTATGTCAATAAAGTTAACCAGTTTTATAACCCAAGATCCTAAAATCTTAGAGCCTGATTCTGGTCTTTCCTACACCAGTGTAAATCTGAAGCAACATCATGGAAATTAGTGGACTGATGTTGGTGTAAAACTCGTGTGATTATAATTACATGTTTAGTCTTTTTTGTGCATTATGTTGTGCAGAGTACATTGTAGGCACTGTGTGAGTGTACACGCATGTGTATATATATGTCAGACTTGTATTTTGTGTTCTAGCTCTATCTAGTCCATAATTTTCATGGGTTTCTGGAATAGTGGCTAAAGAATACTGTTAAAATTCCCTGCAGGTTTAATGCTGGTTCTCGTTAGTAAATTAACTGATTTGGGGCTTGATCCTGTGTCATTGAAACAGAATGGAAGCTTTGCCATTAACTTTAGTAAGTGCAGGATTCAGCCTACAGGGCATTATAATACTGACCCCTAGCTGTACTTTTGTCTTGGAGTCTCCAAAATATCTTCTTCACAACAAATTTAGTATTCTTTAGTCTGTTCCAAAATCCAAGTAGACAGGTAAACAGTTTGTTGGGCCAGTAGGGTATAGTGTGGTATTTTTAATTAAACAGTATTAACTTTTGTTTTCCAGCAGCACTCATGATTTTTTGAGCACTTTTCTGACAGCAAAGAAGGCATGATCTCTGCCCAGTCTAAAGAGTTTGTCACCAGATTTCAATATGAACAAGATCTATGTTGCACCTTAGAGACTAACAAATTTATTAGAGCATAAGCTTTCGTGGACTACAGCCCACTTCTTCGGATGCATAGTCCACGAAAGCTTATGCTCTAATAAATTTGTTAGTCTCTAAGGTGCCACAAGTACTCCTGTTCTTCTTTTTGCGGATACGGACTAACACAGCTGCTATTCTGAAAGATCTATGTTATCTGTTATGCTTATAAAAAGCACATGGGATCTTTTGAGGGGAAAAGGTAATACGCTGCATTTATTGAAAATATAACAGCATATGCATTCAATCACACACACACACACACACACACACACACACACACACACACACACACACACACACACACACACACACACACACACGTCTTGCAGATGGTCTTATAGTTACCAGTCTGTCATTGTTCGAGTCAATCTAATGGCCAGTTAGATAGAGCACAAGTGAGGAGCTGGGCTCTGTTGGTCGTGCTCCGAGGCTTTGCAGGACTCAACCCAGATTTCTATGGCAAAAAAAACCAGCTTTATACTTGTAAATTCCCACTTTAGTCTATGGATTTTGCAATGTCATTCTGTAATCGTTAGTCCTTAAGTGGTATTAATCTTGGGGTTTTCCGCTGTTATGTCTTATTTGTTGTCTCGCCTGGGGGGGGGGGGGGGAGCTTTTTGCCTCACCTCTGAGGTTGTCAATGCTGTTAACTTGTTTAGCATCAGATACAATGGATGTTTTCTGATTGTTTCCTGCTGTCTCTCCAAGTCTCTCACTTCTTCTTGACCATCTGGACATTTGTGATGGCTTTCACACTCATCCTTAACCATGCACACATCCTTTACTCACACCAAACAATTTTACAGAGAATTTCAGACAGGATTACATTTTAGAAAGGGTTATATGGTTACTAAAGGGATTACAAAGGAACCTTACACAACTTTGTTTGCAATGCAGATAAGAAACACAACCTTATAGCAAATACTGTAATGAAAACTTATCCTAAAACAAAAGGTGACCATAATCAGCCGTAAGAACTGTTCTGGTTTGTTTCTGCCTTAACATCAGTTCAGACACAGGCAGCCTGTCTGATGCGTTTCTACCAATGGCCCCTTAGGCCATTCCTTTCTGCTATTCAAAAAGGGTGGCTGGCAGGATATGGTTAAATCATACATCAATACATTTAATACATGCTGCATTATTATATCCTTCATTCTAAATTATCCAAAATACAAACATAAAATCCTACTACTACATATCTACCAACATATATCATGAATCAAGTTAGCATTACTAATTGCATTTGTTAGGATGGAGCATGCCTCAACATAATTGTATTGTTTTAAAGATGTTTTCCCTGTTGCATGAAATCAATAGTGCCTTGAGGCATATAATGTACTTTCATTGAAGTGGCCCTAAAATGGACCTGTGCAATCATGTAATTATACATAAACCCTGCCTATCTTTTAAAAATAATGGAAGTGGGTTTTTTTAATTAACAGGTCTGGGTATGGTCAAAGGATGTAGCCTGGGAAGTTTTTCACTTATTCTTGCAAATGTTGTTAATGTGGAATTAATCCCCTTAGAATACGAACTATAAACCCTATTACTATTTGTTCTGAGAATCTACCTTTTCAGCTCTGTTTTCCTTGTTTAGCTCTGAGGACTTTAAAATTATTCAGCAAATAATGGTGTGACCTAATTTTGAAATGACAAAGGAATTTTAGGCTGCAAACCAAGATTATTCACAGTAAAAATGATGCAGATATTCCCTCTGTCCTAGGATATTAAACTTCAACAAGTATTCATCTGCTTTTTTACGAGTACAAAAGGAGCAAGTCACTTATCAGAAATATCTATCTTAAATGTTTTATTGCAGTATAAAAAAACTCAGTATACTAACTTTGTATCATAAAGCTAGTTTTACATGCACTGTTTTTAATTAGATTAATATGAATGTCAATTACATCTTTAGACATTTTTGATGTTTCTCTTTAAGCTTCTGTCTTTTCATTCTGTTTTTGTCCCTTTCTTGAAGCTGTGTAAATCTGGGTTAAACAAACAGAAACAGGTACAGCAACTTTCTATGCATTGTCATTCACTTATTTGATGGAATCATGGCAAAAGCTCTTCATGCTAGGCTGTCTATAATGCTCATTACTAGCCCTTAGGTTTGCTTTGACAAGCTGCTTTTAGCTTTTGCATGGCAAATATTTTTCAGTGTAATGTTCTCTAAGCTGAAAAATGTGTCAGTTTAAGTACAGTCTTAATTCACTTACATGACGACATTATCCCTAAAGCAATTACATTATTTATTCTTCAGGCAGTGTTTTTTATAAAGAGTGATTTGGATTAATGTGTATTTATTTCAAATAGTTTATTCTTTAACAAAAATCTAAATATTTTAGCATTTTCCCATATAATTTTTGATAGAGAAAATGCTTCTTTCTAAACTAACTCCTAATGCATGCAGAAATAGTGAATTGCTCTTGACTGCTAAAATATTTTGATTTAATGCGAGAATGCCTATTCCATTTTAACACTGTGTGAAATTTTCTTCTTTATTTCTTTGTGGTAATCTACAGATACTATATTTGATAGATTCACAGTTCACAAACTATTGAAACTCTTCACATTGTTCTTAGAGTATTTATGTTAGCAACATCATTATAAAATAATTTTTGTCATAGTTTATGGCTGCCATTTTTCAAATTATAATAGATTTTTCCACTAAAAGTATAATTTGAACTAATCAGTAAATTGTGCTTATGGGTGGATTAACCTAGTTCATGCTTTTCAGCATCTCTTATTCACTGCATTCATTGTAAGAATATTGTTGAGAAATCACATTGGAATAGGAAGAAGATTGGAATAATACATCCAAATATCTCTAAAAATTTCTGAATTGTGCTGACTACTTGGATAAAAATTTTAATATCAGAATGATTAAAAATGTTATGACCATTTTTTGTTGCCTTTTGGACAAGTTTCTCAAGCAATCAAGTCAAGGTAACAAATGTGTAAGTTTTAACTAAGAGAATCCAAAAATTATTTTTGTTGTTTGCCTTCATGCTAGATTGCAGTTACCCTTTAGAACAGAAATGTATTTGTTTAAAAAAACCCATAATCTGTAGTTTTGTTAGTATTTAAATGCTCTAGTTAAAACTGTTTAGTTTTATTCATAAAAGAAACTGGAATATCTTTTACTATTTACAGACCATGAAATAATTATGAGATAATTAATTGTGAATATCAAAAGTGAGTGTGTGGGTGGGGAAATATTAGCCAAAACTATTTGGCAAGTAGGAGACTAAGAAGGCTAAGAATGTAAAAGTGATTATAAAAGTTAAGTATTGGAAAACATAAAGATTACATAAGAAGAGAATACAAATAATGCTCAAGTATTGCCCTATGTGTCTGCAACAGCGTCTCTTCTTGTATACCTAGTAGCCTCTCTATTGTTTGAAATCATAAGAATAGCCATACCAGATCTGACCAGTAATCCATCTAATCCAGTATTTTATTTCCAGCAGTGTGCAGTGCCAGATGCTTCAGAGGAAGGTGCAAGAAAGCCTGTAGTGTGGGCAGTTACATAGTTCAGAGGGAAAACTGCTTCCTAACATTAATCAGTTAGTGATTGGCTTATACCTTGAAGTATATGAGGCTTTATATCCTTTTTAAAAAAATTAAATTGAATATTGTCTAGTGTAGCTGTAGGTGTTCTCATTATCAAGAGTAAATGTGATTCTTTCCTTGAATCTCTTAAAGGTCTCTTCATCTTACCTTTGAAAGTGAAATACTTAAATAAAGAGAAAAGAGAGAAACACTATACAGAACATAAATACATTCTTCATTGTTCGCAAAGAATTACAGGTAAACCCTGATTAACTGAACTGTAGTTAACCAAAGCACAGTTTTGCATCTCAGAGTTTACCTGTGTGATGTTGAGCTCCTAAGCTTTGAAGAAGTGGAATTTTTTTGTAGTGTGACCTATTTAAAGTGATGGACCTCCACAGGAGTTTAGCTTCAGTCCTGTGGTGCCACAGATGTTCCACAGTGCTGAAACCAAAATTCCATAAGCAGGAACTGTAAAGGCTAGGTGGGTGCACTGCTAATAGAACTAGCATTTCTGATGGCTCTGGGGACATCTGTAATAACCAGATTACAGATAGAGGGCTCTGCTTGTACCACCTTACAAAAATCTCTTTTCCTGCTCTGCACTCTCCGTCCCCAGCACTCTGTTCTGTCTTGCACACAGATCTTAGATTTCTGTGCACAGCGCTAAGCTTTGCAAGAGTGGGCTCTGTTCCTGCAAAATTTAGGGGCTTTTGGTGATTAACATCATTTCTGCAGAATTTAATTGTTCCACAGGGCTGAGCCCTTTGGTTAAGTAATCCTGTGATTATACAGAGGTTTTGGATGTCCTCTGAGACCTCTGAATAATAGTGGGTTTATGTGTGTTGGATTATGATGCCAAAGGCAGAAATTAGTTTTCTAGAAAAGGAAGAGGAAGGATTGAAAACCTGAAGTGTCACAGCAGAATGTGTGATGATAAAAGTAGGGTAACTTTCTATGGCCTGCTCTGAAATTCCAGATGATATAGTGCAGTGGTCACCAACCCGTAGATGATAATTGATTGGTCGATCCTGGAGCCTGTGCCAGTCCATCTCAATCTCCAGCTGCTAAAAGTCTAGTGGTGCAGTAGGGCTAAGGCAGGCTCCTTGCCTGCCCCAGCCCCACACCGCTCCTGGAAGCGGCCAGCATGCCCCTGCGGCCCCTGGGGGGGAGGGGTCTCTGCGCACTGCTCCTGCCCGCAAGCACCGCCCTCGCAGCTTCCATTGGCTGGGAACGGGGAACTGTGGCCAGTGGGAGCTGTGGGGGCAGTGCTTGCAGGCAGGAGCAGCGTGCGGAGCCACATGCCCCACACCTGGGGTCACAGGAGCATGTTGGCCACTTCCGGGAGTGGTGTGGGGCCATGGCAGGCAGGGAGCCTCCTTTAGCCCCACTGCCCAAGGTAAGTGCTGCCCAGTGGGAACCCGCACCCCAGCCCTGAGCCCCCTCCCAGAGTTAGCACCCCATACCCCCTCCTGCACCCCATACCCCCTCCTACACCCCAATCCTCTGCCCCAGGCCTGACCCCCCCCCCCCGAGCCAGCATCCCATACCCCCTCCTGCATCCCAACACTCTGCCCCAATCCAGAGCCCCCTCCTGCATCCAAACTCCCTCCCAGAGCTTGAACCCCGCACCCCCTCCCGAACCCCAACCGCCTGCCCCAGCCCGGTGAAAGTGAGTGAGGGTGAGAGAGAGTGAGAGACAGAGGGAGGAGGGATGGAATGAGCAGGGCGGGGCTTCAGGGAAGGGGCAGGGCCTCGGGGAAGGAGTGGGGTAGATCCTGGGTTGCACTTAAATTCAAAAGGTGATCTTGTGTGTAAAAAGGTTGGAGACCACTGATGTAGTGGTACCTTTAACTATTGAGATGTTTATAGTTTACTATTCCTGGAACCAGCTAGAGCAAATGGCCCAGGACAGAGGACTCAGGAGATCTGTGGTTGGCGGCCCATACCCCGATTGGGGTGACAGGCGTGAGTGAGTGAGTGATATATGGAATGCTTAAGGGTGTCTTTGGAATATTTCACCACAGTCTCATATGGAACTGATGCAACCAAAGTTGTTAATCATGCTTGATCCAAATATTTGCACATGGCCAAGAAGATAAAGCCTAGATACACCGTTAAACTTCAGTTATCCAAAACTCCCTGTTAGCTAAAACAAGGTCACAATACTAAGAACTGTTAACTATGTTCATTATCCAAAACTCTAACTATTCAAAATTATTTAATGAGTTCCATTACATTTGATAATTAAAATTGTACTGTATAGCATTCACTCTTAGATGGCACTTTTCAAGAACTATGTTCTTCTGTGAGTAGAATTAATTCTTTCTGGACTTTCCCAATTATACTGATATTTTTACATTGTTTTATTACCACTAAATAAATGTTACAATATTTTGAAACCTCTCTTATTCCTTTTAAATATGTAGAAATACATTTAATGTTGAAATCTCTTTCAGCAGGGGTCTGTTTTGGGTCCAGTACTATCCAATATTTTCATTCATTACTTGGATAATTGAGTAGAGAGTGTGCTTATAGTATTTGCAGATAATACCAGGCTGAGAAGGGTTGCTAATGCTTTGGAAGACAGGATTAGAATTTCAAATGACCTTGACAAATTGAAGAATTGGTCTGAAATCAACAAGATGAAATTCAGTAAAGACAAGTGCAAAGTACTACACTTTAAAAAGGAAAAATCAGATAGACAGCTACAAAATGTGGAATAACTGGCTAAACAGCAGTACTGCTGAAAAGAATGTATGGGTTATAGTGGATCACAAATTGAATGTGAGTCAACAATGTGATGCAGTTGTGAAAAAGGCTAATATCATTCTGGGGTGTATTAATATGAGTGTTGCATGTAAGACATGGACTTAATTGTCCCACTTTACTCAGCACTGTTGAGGCCCCAGTTGGAGTAGTGTGTCCAGTTCTTGGCATCACACTTTAAGATGTGGACAAATTGGCGAGTCCAGAAAAGAGCAACAAGAAAGATCAAAGGTTTAGAAAACCTGACCTATGAGGAAAAGTTAAAAAAAACTGTCCATGTTTAGTCTGGAGAAAATAAGATTGAAGGGGTATTTGATAACAGACTTCAAATATATTAAGGGCTGTTTAAAAGGAGGACTGTGATCAGTTGTTTTCCATGTCCACCAAAGGTAGGGCAAGAAATAATCGTCTGAATCTGCAGCAAGGGAGATTTGGTTTCGGTATTAGGAGAATAGCTATTATGGAATCCCCATCATCAGAGATTTTTAAGAACAGCTTAGACAAATGCCCCTTAGGGATGGTTTAGGTTTACTTGGTTGTGCCTCAGCACAGGGTGCTGGACTTGATGACCTCTGGAGGTGCCTTCCAGCCCTAGATTTTTATGATTCTGTTATTCTGTTTTAAGGGAGACAGATATAGAGAACTATACTTATTTGCTTCAGTGTGTGCTCTTTGTTTCTTGTGTTTTTCTGTAAACCATTGTGTCACAGTGTCTGGAGTGGTTCATGAGCATTAGTGCCAATCTCAAGGCAGACTGTCAAGAAGCAGGGCAGAGACTCCAAACTGGGTTATATTTCTATAATTAGATTTCACCAACCCAGTAAGGAATATGAACTCTAAAGCACTATAGCAGTCTTAAAACAGAGTCAGAGGCAGTCCCCTTGATATTCCAGTCTATCTTGCTACCCAGTCAAGCTGGACTTAGTGATAGTTGGTTGCTATACTCCAAAGAGCACAAAATATTCAGGTTGCTCCGAGTCCCAAGAGAGCAGTCACTTACCTCAGGTCATTTTGTACTTTAGATCTCTCTCCAAAGACAATGCTTGTAGCCAATCCTGTAATAAAGTAACTAAAGATGTATTGACTAAGAAAAGAAATGAGAGAGTTATTACAAGATTAAAGCAAGCAAACTTATATACACAGATGAGTTACAGTGGTTTTAAAAGATGACACAGTTGTAGTAATCTGTTAGCTCTGAAGGGGAAATAGATATATAATTGATATATAGAATTATACAGGCAAAAGAGGTCTTGATGGAATTTCTCTGTTTGTCTCTACGTAACGTGATAACTTTTGATCACCACATCCGACGAGTTTCAAAATTTCAGGGAATGTTCTAGGTGTCAGTGGGCAGAACCCCTTTGCTTTTTGTGAAATCAGAAGAGAGAAATGGGGGGAGGGAGTCTGAAACCCTTGCATCTGGTTCACAGATCCAGCAGCATCAGTCATCTTTGTAATTGTCTATAAATCAAAGCAGCCATTAACACTTTCCTGCATAACAATAACCCTTATCTCCTCTCTGCCCATGTCCCAGTACAGTTTAAAATTTTGACATCCTGAAAGACTTATCTCCCAGATAGACAAGAAAGAAATAAGAATAGTTGAGGGAAAAGGGAAGCACATACAGCCCCTGTCATGTGTGGGTTGGGTGATGGTCGGAGGGGGATGGTGGGCCACTCAGACCCTTGAAGAGAGGAATTGAGAGGGACACAGGACCCCTGGTATTCAGGGGAGAATAAGGCACAGTGGTATGGGGGACACCGAGCCCCAGCCATGTGCTGGAAGGGTGAATGGAGGGCACACAGAGCCCCTGTCATGATGGAGAAGAGGGAAGGGAGGAATGAGGGGGCACACAGTTCATGACACGAGGGGAGAATGTGAGACCCTGCATACAGGGAGGTGATGAGGGAGGTTGGAGGGAGTCTCTGAAATAAAGAAGGATTGGAGGAGGGCAAACAGGGAGCTTAGGTTTTGGGGGGGGTAATGAAGGATGGTAGGAGCCTCTGGTGTGTGCAATGAGCTTGACCTACAGAAGCAACTAAGTTTCTGACCCTCTAGCATAAATAACAGGTGCTTACTTTGAAAAATATTCTTTTCCAGTATAGATATCATTATTGAGTAATGAGTGTTTTTCATGGACGCTGTGTAAAACTTTCAAAGAAAGCCGTATTTTACAGATTGCCCTACATCAATTAATAATTAGAGCCAATTTACAGTTTGAAACATATCACTAATATAGATGCTCGAATATCTTGCTGATGGGTGTGGCATAAGAATCTAGATGGACAGTTTATCTGGATATATTTTAACAGGATAGTGAAATTGCATAAACATAGACTTACATTTCTTCCCCTTCACCTTGCTTTAGCCACCTCTGTATTGTGGCACAGAGATCCCACAACTTTTCTGAGAATTTAGAGCCTTGTTATACTGGCCATCTGCAGATGCATTCATTTTCCCTCCCCACACCCTCTTTGGTGTTACTCCCAGAAGCTGAGAGAGTCACCCTACGTCATCTTAGTCTGAAGTTAGCATGAAGAGTTTGGGTAAAACACTGGAATCCAGATTGTTTAATAAGGCCTTGTCTTGCTTTTAAAATTTGACCTAGTTAAATCTATGCAAATCCCTAATGGTGACACTGTAGTTTTAACCCTTGCTTATATTGATATATTAGTTTGTTATATCTTTATATTGATTTTTTAATTAGTTTGGTTAAACAAGAACACTTTTCTAGGATGGACAGTGTCTCAGCCATTTCCTTCTAATTATTATTGTTATTACTACCACCATATGTTAGTATTTTCCAGTATTATATTTAGATAATTTGGCACTAATTATGATAATCTTACTTTTTAGTTCCAAAAATGCATATAATTGAAGACAGTTTGATTTGCATCAGACATGCTGAGCATTTGAATATGTTGTTTGTGCACATTTTTCCGCTTGCATAGGGAACAGGAACAGTCACAGGATCAGCCACTGGAGGATCACATGTGCCTTTGAGCTCAATGAATGTGGAAGCCGTATGTGAGAAGCTGAAGCAGACAGAAGGGTTGGACCAGAGTATGCTACCTCAATACTCGGCAACTATAAGAAAGGTGATCCATTATTACACTTCAGTCATTTACATGGCATTGAAACACAGGAATAAATGTGTAGAAAAAATTATTTAACTGACTTATGAAAAATCTACTGAATCATATTGAATGTCAAAATAATATTTTTTTATCTATATATGTTCAAAGTAATGCAGGTTTCAGAGTAGCAGCCGTGTTAGTCTGTATCCGCAAAAAGAACAGGAGTACTTGTGGCACCTTAGAGACTAACAAATTTATTTGAGCATAAGCTTTCGTGGGCTACAGCCCACTTCATTGGATGCATAGAATGGAACATATAGTGAGGAGATATATATACCTTTTCATGTTCTCTGTATGTATATATATCTCCTCACTATATGTTCCATTCTATGCATCCGATGAAGTGGGCTGTAGCCCACGAAAGCTTATGCTCAAATAAATGTGCTAGTCTCTAAGGTGCCACAAGTACTCCTGTTCTTTTTGCAAAGTAATGCAGCTTCTTTAATGCAAGGAAAATGTCCTGAATACTTTGTTATCTTGTATTTAAAACTGAGGTAAGGGCCGTAGTCACTAAAGTGAAAAGTCAAAATGTGTTTTTTCTTGCAAAAAGAATATCGTACATTATTGTAATTAATTTACCATGTTCAATTTACCATGGTAATTTTCTTAAAGCCTGCATTTAATTTATTTTTTTTACTCTCAGATGAGATTGTATAGTCTTTTACCTTATTTTAGATCAAGGAAAAAATTTGTCTGATGTCTCTTCCTCTCTCCTTTCCAAAGTCCTGTTTTGTTTTCTGATAAATTAGGAGATAGTTCTTCCCCAGTTTAGTCCCTTATCCTGACAGATATATAAATGTTATATATGGAATGTTCTGGATGTGTGCAGAATACTAAAATTCTACATAGCCTACTGAAAGACCTAGTACTGTGAAACTGGGAGCTCTGTGTGAGAGTTAACACAGGAAAATTACTTCTAAAACTACCATCTCTACATGAATCAAGCAATTTATTACAAAAGTCTAATCTCAAAAGGTATTCTTTTCCCCCTGGTAGGGTAACTGCATTTTTTTTCAAAGACTAAAAATAGGATCCCTGTCCCAGAGGGGTATTACAGATAAGTATTTTGTCAGGGAAATGTAAAGGAGGATTTTGGCAGATATAGTATTTGTAGAGAGTCAAAAGGGGAGAAAAGATCCCCTTTCCTCCCTCCCATAGCTTTTCAGCATAAAAGTTGGAACATATTACAATAAAGTATGGGCATCTATTTACCCTTAATTGTTTTCTCCAAGACCCAGCGCTGTGACTTTATTTTCTATTCCTGTATCTGCAGGCCCTGCAGTTATTTTGTAGAAATCTCCCATGCCCCAAGATTCCCATATCTCTTAGTCTTCTCATTTTATTTTTATATACTCCCCCTCTCCTGTTTTCTGTTTTTTTTTTATTTTCTATACCTTTGTTTTTCCTCACTTCATCCTCTGTCTCACCTTCATTCAGTCCATTCACCCTTTCTTCCTCCCTCTTTACCTCTCACCCTTCCATATCTCCCTCACTTTCTCTGCCACACTTATTCACGCTCTCATTTATTCTGTTTTCCCTCCCATATGCTAAAATAACTCCCTTGTGTCTCCCCCGCCTTTTCACAATCCAGTGCTCCCTACTGATGCCAGGAAAGTGAAGAGCAGCATTGAGGCTGGGTCAGTAGCCATTTTTGTATTAGGGTGTTGTTGAGCTTTCTGTAAGTTCTGATTCTTCTTTGAGTTCTCGTTCATGTCCATTCCATATTAGCTGTGTGTGCTCGCCACATGCACCAGTTCTGGAAGTTTTCCCCTCAGCAGTATCTGTAATGGACCGGCTCTGGCGCCCTCTGGAGTGGCACCCACATGGGGAGGTATAAGGGGCGCCACCGGCTCCCCCCACCATCAGTTCCTTCTTGCCGCCAGTGACAGTGCTGGAGTGTCTGATGCTTTGGCTAGCATTGATTCCTTCTCTGTTCTTGCGAACTTTGAAATCCTGTAAAATAGTTATACATAGTAGTTTTCTTAGTTACCCTTAGTAGTAGTTCTCAAGCTCTCCATTAGTCCCAAATGGGACCTGGTCAGGGCATGCCCCGGTCCCCAGGCTTTAAGTCCTGTGATCGCTGCAAATGGCCTGTGCCCGTCAGCGGTCCCCATACCAGCTGCTTAAGGTGCTTAGGCGAAGGGCACATAAGTGACAAGTGCCGTATCTGCAAGTCCTTCAAACCTAGGACGAAGAAGGAGTGCAATATCCGTCTAAGCATTCCTAATGGAGTCGTCACTCACTTCGGTGCCGGAGCAGCGGTCCAACTCTGCACCGAGCACTGTGGCCTCTGTGTGCAGTGCTCCCCCAGCACCGTCCACGAGCCGGCACCAGTCTCCCTCCATGGCTCCAGTTAAGAAGCCAAAAAAGACGGTGGGAGAAATTCTCCTACCTACCGCAAGGGAAAGAAGAGGACAGGGGGTGAGCCAAGGCCCATGTCAGGCAGCTCAACATCCCCCTCAGGAAGTCGGTTCCCAGCTCAAGTCGAGTAGTGCAGCCCAGCCCATGCCTTGCCTGTGATTCCGGATAGCGGTGCAGGCCCCAGCCAGCTTCAGGTGCCGTCGACACCCGAAGCTCTTCAAGCAGCTCAGGAGATTCCGACGCTCCTGGTGCCACCTTCACTGGCTCCTGCGGAACCCTGGTCTTGGGGAAAACCCGTGTTGGGACCTATGCATGTGTCCCCATCTCAGAGGTACCGTTCCCCATCGAGAGGGACGTCCTGCCAGTGTTCGCTCACCTGCAGTCGTCACGCCTCAGGATGGGAGAGGCAGGCTCAGCGGAGCCCTCTTCAGTCCCCTCACCAGGGGCACCGATTGAGGGACTTGAGGTGTACCTCGCCGCTAGATTGGTGCAGACCGTCTGAGGCACGTGCCACCTGGCAAGAACTCTGGGACCGGCCCTGACCATCTTCAAGGGCCCAGGACCGATCCCGGGACCGATTGGGCACCAGAGACCGCCAATCGCTGGGCCATCATCCAAAAGGAAGGTCACCCTACTCAGAACAAGAACCACTGCACAGCCTGATCCTGGTCTCCTGGGACCGATCGCTCTGCTGGTGGCTCGGAGCGAGGTTCCTTGACTGCGGGACAAGCCCTGGTACCAACGGTGCTGACAACATTATCAATACCAAAACCTGTCCCATGGCCCCAAGAGCAGTGGCTGGTGCCATGGATACTGTGGAACCCTTGGGGGTTCTCCCAGGCTGCCCAATTGATGTTGGGAGCCTCAGAGAGGCCAGCGGCCTTGGTATCCCATCCCCCTCAGGAGACTTCAGGGGGTAAGACCTCACAGGTCCAGGAGGACCAGGGGTACAAGCTGCTGGACCACGAATGGACATGGAGGTTCCTGTGGCACCAACATCGTCCTTAGCCTCGTCTGGCAATGACATCACGGGGCCCAGTCACCCAGTTCCTCAGGATGACGCCAAGGCGCACTTGGAACTTTTGAAGAGGGTCGCTTCTAACCTCGGGCATCAGGCAGAGCAGTTGGAAGAACCCTCGGTCTCTCTGTTTGACATCCTCTGTTCCTTGGCTCCTGCCAGGGTGGCTCTACCCTTTCATAAAGGGATTTCTAAGATCACTAATGCCCTGTGGCAGACCCCCTCTTCCCTGGCCCCTATCTCTAAAAGGGCCGAACGTAAGTACTTCATGCCAGCCAAAGGGCATGAGTACTTATACTCCCACGCAGCCCTCAATTTCCTTGTGGTCGAGGCAGTTAATCACAAGGAGAGGCAGGAACAAACCAGGGCCACCCCAAAAATAAAGACTCAGGGAATCTGGATCTTTTCTGATGTAAGGTTTATTCATCTTCCAGCCTTCAGCTGAGAGTGGCCAACCACCAAGCCTTCCTTCACCAATATGACTTCAATATGTGGCAAGCCATGGCCAAGTTCGAAGGGCCGCTCCCCGAGGCTTCCAAGAAGGAGTTCCGAGCGATCCTCAATGAGGACAGGACCGCGGCCAGGGCGGCTTTCCAGGCGGCGTCAGACGCTGCGGATGCTGCTGCTGCCCGCACCATGGCTTCCGCTATCTCGATGCAGTGAGTCTCCTAGCTGCTCCTCTCTGGTTTGTCCACCGAAGCTCAGCAGTCAATACAGGACCTACCCTTCGACATCAGGGCCCTATTGACGGAGCAAACAGACAGCAAATTGCATGGCCTCAAGGACTACCTCACCACCCTAAATGAAGCCTGGGTCTTTACATCCCAACCCCGGCGCGTAAGCAGTTCAAACCGCAGCAGCTGCAGGGCCAGGGGAGTCAGCCTCTGCAGGACTAGCCCTATAAACAAGCCAAGGGCTACAAGCGCTGTCTGAGCCACCTGCATCCACCCTCTGCCCAGTCAGGCTTGACCTGTAATAAGTAGGGGGCCAAATGGTCGTTTTGAGGGTGCGCCTGAGGGTGACCTACCAGACTATTCCAGAAGGATCCATCCTTCCCTGTATTCTCCAACCGCCTCTTCCTCTTCCTCCCTGCCTGGACGGCTATAACCTCGGACTGATGGGTTCTCAGCACAGTGGAACAGGGTTGTACCCTCCAATTCCTTTTTACCCCGCCCCCCATTCCCACCCACTTTCCCCATCCCTCTTCAGGGACCCCTCTCACAGGAGTCTCCTTGCACAGGAGGTAAAGGGGTTACTACAGCTGGTTGCAGTGGAAGAAGTTCCTCTCGAGTACAGGAACAGGAGGTTCTATTCCCAGTACTTCTTAATCCCAAAAGCCAAGGAGGGTCTACGGCTCATCCTGGACCTGTGAGACCTCAACAAGTACCTAAAGAAGTTAAAATTCCGCATGGTTTCCCTGGCTTCTATTATTCCCTTCCTGGATTCGGGAGACTGGTGTGCCACCCTCGATTAGAAGGACGCATACTTCCACATAGTGATCTTTCAAGGACACAGATGCTTCCTCCGGTTTACGGTGGGGCCCCACCACTACCAGTTTGCAGTCCTCCCATTCAGCCTGGCGAGAGTTTTTACCAAGTGCATGTCAGTGGTAGCGGCTTACCTCAGCCTTCGGGGTATCCAGATCTACCCATACCTCGACTATTGGTCGTCAAGGGCAGCTCCAGGTCTCAAGTCCAAAGGGATGTTGCGGTGCTTCAGGCCATGTGCCACTCTCTGGGCCTACTGGTAAATGACAAAAAGTCGAAGTTAGTGCCAGTGCAGAGGATAGAGTTCACCAGAGTGGTCCTCGACTCGACCTGCGCCAGGGTATTCCTGCCGCTGGAAAGGTTCTACACGTTGACGAACCTCATCACAGAAGGCTCTGCATTCCCTCTGACTACAGCCAGGGTCTGTCTGCGCCTCCTGGGTCCCATGGCAGCGTGCACATACATTGTCTGCCATGCCAGACTCCGAATGCGGCCCCTGCAACAATGGCTGGGGAAGGTCTATGCCCAGTCCAGAGACCGCCTGGAAAAGATTGTTGTCATTCCCCAGGCGATACTTACCTCACTGTGATGATGGACTGACCGCAGGACAGTCCTGGAGGGAGTTCTGTTCAGCAACCCCCCCGTCACTCCATCAAGTTGGTGTTGGATGCCTCGGACCTCGGTGGGGGTGCACATCTCGGCGACCTCCAGACACGGGATGTGGTCCCCAGAGGAGGAGAAGTTGCACATAAAGGTCAAAGAGCTCCGAGCAGTCCAGCTGACGTGCAAAGTCTTCCTGTCCCACTTGTTGGGCAAGGTGGTACGAGTCCTGACAGACAACACAGCCTCGATGTTCTACATCAACAGGCAAGGGGGAGTGCGCTCGTCGACTCTCTGTCAAGAAGCACTCCATCTATGGGACTTCTGCATCAGCCACAAAATCCACCTGGAAGCTTGTCACCTTCCCAGTGTCGAGAATACGCTGGTGGAGCAGCTCAGCAAGGACTTCTCCTCTCACCATGAGTGGTCGCTCCATCCAGAGAGAGTCTGCATGATCTTCCAAAGGTGGGGAACTCCCCGAGTGGACTTGTTCGCTACCAGACAGAACAGGAAATGCCACCGGTTTTGCTCTCTGCAAGGTCTGAGCAAGGGCTCCCTCTCAGAAGCCTTCCTCCTATCGTGGTCAGGGAGTCTAATGTAAGCATTCCCTCCAGTTCCACTCATCAGTAGGGTCCTAGCAAAGATCAAGAGAGACAAAGCGCAGGTGGTTGTGATCGCCCCAGCGTGGCCTCGCCGATATTGGTTCGGCACACTTATGAGCTTGTCCGCAGCCCCTCCCTGGCCCCCTGTGCAACCGCCTGGACCTTCTGTCACAGGACCACAGCCAGCTCCTACACCCCAACCTCAAGTCACTCCACCTCTCGGCGTGGATGAACCCTGAGGAATGGACCTGTTCGGAAGAAGTCCAACAGGTCCTCCTGGGGAGTAGGAAGCCCTCAACCAGACTGACTTACCTGGCCAAGTGGACAAGATTTTCCTGCTGGGTGTCTAAGCGTGGCATCTCTCCCTCGCATTCTTCCATACAGGCTGTCCTGGACTACCTACTCCATTTGCGGATCCAGGGCCTGGCACACTCTTCCATTAGAGTGCACCTAGCGGCCATCTCCATTTTTCACCTGCCGATCCAAGGACAGACGGTGTTTTCCCATGACATGACAGTCAGATTCTTGATAGGGCTCAAGAGACTCTTCCCCCAGATATGGACTCCTATCCCACAGTGGGATCTTAATTTGGTCCTCTTCAGGCTCATGGGCCCACCCTTTGAGTCGCTGGGTTCCTGATCTCTTTCCCACCTGTCATGGAAGGTCGCATTCCTGGTGGCGGTGATGTCAGCAAGACAGGTCTCTGAAATTAAAGCCTTGACCTCAGAACCTCCGTACATGGTCTTCTACAAAGATAAGGTTCAGTTGCGACCCCACCCAGCCTTGCTGCCGAAGTTGGTCTCCAACTTCCATATGAACCAGGACATCTTCCTTCCAGTGTTCTGTCCCAAATCACACAAGACCAGTGAGGAGATGAGTCTTCATGCCCTGGACATCTGGAGGGCCTTGGCTTTCTACTTAGAATGTATCAAGCGCATAGGATGAATTGTGCATAAGGACCTGTTATGACAGTTCCGGCTCTGCAGATTGTCAGAGCCCACTCAACGAGAGCGCAGGCGTCTTCGGCAGCCTTCCTGGCACACATCCCTATTCAGGACACCTGTAGAGCCACAACGTGGCCCCCTGTTCACACGTTTACCGCTCATTATGTCATCACTCAGCAGGCCAGAGACAACGCTGGGTTCGGCAGAGCTGTGTAATTTACACATCCGTGAATTCCTATCCGCTTCTAGGGGTACTGCTTGGGAGTCACCTTATATGGAATGGACATGAGTAAGCACTCGAAGAAGAAAAGACAGTTACCTTTTCTGTAACTGGTGTTCTTTGAGATGTGTTGCTCATGTCCATTCTGCAACCTGCCATCCTTCCCCACTGTCAGAGTTTTCGGCAAGAAGGAACTGAGGGTGGGGGGAGTTGGCAGCGCCCCTTATACTGTGCCATGTGGGCGCCGCTCCAGAGGGCACCAGAACCGGTACCCTATGGATACTGCTGAGGGAAAAACTTCCAGCACCAGTGCATGTGGCAAGCACCCCCCCACACACACCAATATGGAATGGACATGAGCAACACATCTCGAAGAACACCAGTTACAGTTACTGTCTTTTCCCATGTGTCTGTCAGAGTAAATACAGGGGAATGGTGGTTCAAGGGCTCATGTAATAGGTGTTCATTTGAAGCTTCATGGGTGCTGGTTAGAGGGAAGGGTAGGATTTCAGCTAGTAATAGGGTTGGTGGGACGTCATCCTTATAGTGTATGTGCAGTTAGCTGGCTTGCTTTCACTTCCCTTGTCTCAACTGGCTAGTCCGGAAGGATGCAAAAATCAGAGACACATGATCACCCTGTCCTCAAGGGCTGTACGGAGGGGACTCTTCCTGGGAGGAGAGCATTTTGTGCTGGTAGAGATGTTCCAGGCATACCCACAAACCATAGAGTAAAATAGTAGTCCATGATGTTTTTTACTAGTGCCACTGATTAAACCTAAAACAGAGTCAGATCCACAACATGCTCAGTAATAATAATAATAAAAAGTTTTAATATCTCAAAATCTGTATTGACACTTTTTATAATTACCAACCAAAACCCCTGGGTATGTGCTGAAATACATTTCCCTGATTTTCCACATACATTTCAAGATTCCAGAAGAGACTATTAGATTATTTAGTATGGCCTCCTATATAACAAAGGCCAGAGAATTTCACGCAGTTACCCCTGTATTGCGTCTGATAACATGTCTTTGACTAGAGCATATCTTTCAGAAAGGCATTCAGTCTTGGTTTGAAGACATCAAGAGATAAAGGATCCACCACTTTCCTTCATAGTTTGTAGTAATGATTAATAACCTTTGCAAATGTGTGCCTTATTTCTAATCTGAGTTTGCCTGGCTTCAGGTTCCAGCCATTAGTTCTTGGTTCATATCCAGGCTTCCCCTTGAATAATCTTACAGTTTTATAGGTTCGGAGCCATGAAGTAGTTTATGGAAATTATACTCCTAGTGATCTCACACTAGCCTCTGTGCATACTCAAAAATGTTTTTATAGCCATTACCTATAAAATCGAGTGGCCATGTACATTGGCCAAACCGGACAGTCTCTACGTAAAAGAATAAATGGACACAAATCAGACATCAAGAATTATAACATTCAAAAACCAGTTGGAGAACACTTCAATCTCCCTGGCCATTCGATTACAGACCTAAAAGTCGCAATATTGCAACAACAAAACTTCAAAAACAGACTCCAACGAGAGACTGCTGAATTGGAATTAATTTGCAAATTGGACACCATTAAATTAGGCTTGAATAAAGACTGGGGGTGGATGGGCCATTACACAAAGTAAAAAACTATTTCCCTATGCTTCCCCGCCCTCTCCCCCACAGTTCCTCACATCTTCTTGTCAATTGCTGGAAATGGACCATTTTCATTACCACTACAAACAGTTCTTTTTCTCTCCTGCTGATAATAGCTCACCTTAACTGCTTACTCTCCTTATAGTGTTTATGGTAACACCCATTGTTTCATATTCTCTGTGTGTATATATATATATATATATATATATATATATCTTGCTACTGTATTTTCCACTGCATGCATCCGATGAAGTGGGCTGTAGCCCCCGGAAGCTTATGCTCAAATAAATTTGTTAGTCTCTCTAAGGTGCCACAAGTACTCCTGTTCCTTAATCATATTTATTCAACTCTCACCTGGGATGTACTGTCATAGTACTCATTCTATCTGGATTAAATACCAAAGATTCCAAATCACTCTCCAAAGATGCAAAAATAACATACTGTGCATTTATTTATATTCGTTGTTCTAATTTATGAGGGTTGGTGACAAACTGGAGATTTTTCTGCCCCACTCCCTTCTCTTTTTGGGACCCAGTTCTTTCGGGACTGGATTATAAGAAAAGAGGTTTCCGCTATTGAGTAGATCAGTTTAGGAGAAAATAAAAGGGGGAAGCCAATTCATTCTGCAAATAATTGTGGCTCATGAACTGACTCTGCTTGTCACAACTGTGAAGCAGAGGAACCCCCTCAGTCCCAAATCCTTGTCCTAAAATAGAGATCTCAAATTAACAGGAAATATTTCGTATCAATTCCCATAATTCTTAACCCTAAATATCTATAAAGAACTTTAAAAAAAAAAAAAAGTAAAATGTCCTTTTTCATATGTAGGTAAATAAGGTATCTCATCCTACAGTTCTCATCTATTTAATCTGTCCCATCTAAATTAGCTTCATATCCTGCAACACATTCCACTTATATCTCTCACTTGTCACTGATACTTAGATGGATGCTTTATAAACTTTATTTTTTTGTCCCTTCTCTTTATCCTTCCTACCCTCTCTGTAGTGCCCTTTCCTCACTGTTATTTATCAGAGTACAATCCAGATTAATGATCAGCTGTGTCACCCCTGCCCTGCAATGTTGGGTGCTTTAATTGCTTGCTGAAGTAGCTCCCACCTGGACCACTCATAAACAGCCTGCCAGAATGCAAGCCACACCCTTGGTGTCTGTGTGTAGTTGCAGCCTGCCAGCCACACTTGGGTTATACTCTGGCTCTCACCAGTTGTGGTTATACTGCAGGATGACGCCAACACACACCCATTCCCAGATTTCCCTCCAGAAATGTATGTCCTATACTGCCCAGCCCTCTCCCGAACACTACAAATTATAATGTCCGTTGTTCCTTTAAGAAAATAAATGGAATTACCCAGATGCTTCAATTTAAAAATGCTGGATTAGATAACACAATAAAATGAGTTTATTAACTACAAAGAGCTATATTTAAAGTAGGTACAAATAATGAGGCATAAAAGTCAGAAATTATTACAAGAAAATTAAGGATAAGACATTTATTAATACCTAACTTAACAAACTACATCAGATTCAAGCAAAAATTCTCTCTGCATGCTTTCAGCAGTCTTACTCACCAAACCCTGTAGGTCAGGACCCCTTCTCCGAGAGGCCAACAAATGCTGCCTTTGTTGCTTCAGGTGCAGTTAATGTGATGGGTAGGGAGATAGAAAGTGGTGCCTTGGTGTGTTTGTTCCTCCTTTTTATAGTTTCAGTCCCCCTCTTTAAAAACATTTCTAGCTGGGCACTACGAGACAATGAGTCAATGTGGGAGGATGTTCCCTGCTGCTTTTTTTCTCACCTGTTTGAGCTTTCTTTGTTTCCCTCCCTGCTTGATGACTCTGTTTACTGCTAAAATCCAAATTAAGCAGAGCACACATTCCTTTGTTTAGGACAAACCTGTTTGCCAACCTCAGTTTGGGCAGGGCTGTGGAGTTTGGAACATGTGTGAGCAACAGTGTACAGTGGAATCTTATAACATGACATACAGTGTTGCCACACATATTTTATCAGGGCAATACTGACCAGCAAATTTCGAGTTTTCAGATACCTCACAAGTCATACTTTGTACTAAGATTATTACAATAGTATGTAGGGTATGGATACAGGAGTGTATTCTGTCACACTCACCAATACCAGATTATCCCTTATTCCATACAACTTCTCTCTGGTGCTACATGGTATGGTACAATCCATCCACCCACCAGTGCCTCTTGAAGCAGGAAAATCCTGGTCTGATTAGGAGTTCTGGACTGCTGGAGGCAGTTAGGGTTTGGGTAGAATCTTTCCTGAGCCATGCTTTTGACCTTTGTGTTATCTCTTATCTCAGTATGTTGGTCTCATGTCTCCACAAGTACACCTCTACCTCAATATAACGCTGTCCTCGGGAGCCAAAAAATCTTACCACGTTATAGGTGAAACCGCGTTATATTGAACTTGCTTTGATCCGCCAGAGTGCGCAGCCCTGCCCCCCCAGAGCACTGTTTTACCGTGTTATATCAGAATTCGTGTTATATTGGGTCACGTTATATCGGGGTAGAGGTGTATTCAGGTGTGACTAAAATTCTGGTAAATTTGTTCCTGATCAACCAGTTGTTCTTTAGAGTAACACATGACTTTTCATCTTTGGGTAGAGAGTTTGTCACCACCACAGTTCTCCTTCACCCAGCCAAGGAATTGGGATTTGACCTTGAAATTGCCATTTGGTAGTCCATGGCATATACTTCAAGGCTTCCAAGGTAACCTCTATTGTTTAAAAGAACCTGAAGGTTTGAAAAGCAAAGTCAAGGTTACTAAAAAGAAATATTGTTTCAAGTAAATGATAAATTAGAAATATAAAATCCTTGTATGATTCCAAGATGATTTCTGGATAAAATGAATTTTATTATGAAATATTTACAGTTTTTTTTAAGGCACCAAGTACTTTTTACACAGTTTTACTTATTTTATTTAGGCAAACATAAACGGCCGTGTCTTGGCTCAATGTAACATCGATGAACTGAAGCGAGAGATGAACATGAATTTTGGTGACTGGCACCTGTTCAGAAGCACAGTAAGATAACATTTTGAGCTTTTCTTAAGTTTACCTTATCGAGAGAGAGCTGATTGTTGTTTTACATTTGATATAGAACTCCTCATTTATTTTGCTTTTTCCTTGGTACTGTAAGTCACTTCTCATGGTAAATGTGCAAGCACGTATCATTACGTTGGCTGCATCTTAAAACTCAAACTATTAAAGTATTGGTAGTATTGGACTTACACAAGCCATACAATGAGGGGCACCTGTATCTCTGATATAATCATTGTTAAGCCATACATGTATACTAAAAGATCTGTTCTTCCCTCATCTTGAGGGTAAATAACATAGTTAATGGGAGCTAGGCACAGGCATCAGACTGTTAAATTCTCCACAAAGATGTTTGAGTGCTGTTGATTCTCTACTCCTATACTGCAGAATATGTTTGTGCTGCTAATTCACAGACTTGTAAATATTGATCGTTACTAGATAGTGTTTTATTGTGATACTGATGTTTATTAAAACTGTTAACTGTGGTATTTGTTTTTCACTCTTAAACTTGTAATTAGTATTTTGTTTTACAGGAATTGTATACTTGAAAATTGATAGTCTTTGGCATGTTTTAAAAAGCTTTAAAAAGGCTGTGTACGGTAACTAAATATTAAGAATGATTTTCATTGCAGACAATGAGGACAGTTCCATAAAGTCTCTCCCAAGTAGTCTTTTTTGGTGAATCATTCAGAAACACACATGCAATTTTACAATTTAAAAAAACAAGTTACATTTTCCTGTTTCCTTTTGTTTGGAATATAATTGTTACAATTTAAGAAAGATTACTTGCTCGAACCATATTATCTTGCTTTGCTGTGTAATGACATTTGTACTGTTTTTACGTTAAGGTACTCGAAATGAGAAATACAGAAAATCAGGTTGTTCATGAAGATTCTCGTGCAGTGAGTGAACATGTTACCAATGTGATTCCTCACAATGAGCTTGCACATCGTCCTGTGCATAATAGTGAATTGCCTCACACTGAGCTTACAGGAATTTCTGCTCAGGTTCCCTACGCTCTCAACTTCAGCTTTGAAGAACTGAACACAATTGGTCTCGATGAAGCTCCTCCACATCACAGTAATTTGAGCTGGCAGGTATTTACTAAAGCGATGTATTTAGTTTACCGAATATGTGGGAAATTATTCTTTGTTAGATGACAGGGCAGGCTGCAAGTCCACTCTGTCTATCCAGATACCCTCTCAACTCCCTGTCTTGCCCCAAGACCATAGTTTGGAGAGAGAGTAGGGAACAACCCCAAATAAACGATTTCCACTGCCTCATCCTCATTTTCTCTCACTCCCCAATAGCTGTTCCTCCTCCTTGGTAATTCCCATCCAGGGGGAGAGTATGACTAAAGTACTTAGTTCACCTTGCATAAGGCATGGTAAATACTAGATATTTCATCAGATAAATTCTATTAATCATACTGTTCAATCCTCACAAATGGTAAATATTTTAATAACTTGCTACTAGCATGCACCACTCAAAGGTTAAGAAATATATTTATGACCTTTGCATGCACAGTACTGATAGATGTCAGAGCCTGGGTCCTGTGTTGGCAAGTGATCCAGCGTTAAACTCTGGATTTGGGACCCTCCTCTCATTCTCCCACAAGTTTTGTGCATATAATTTTTGGCTTATAATTTCCAAAATCACACTAAGTATGAACAGTTTTAGATATATGGGGCCTTTACAGGGATTAAACAGTTGATAAATGAATAAATGTTTTTAAGGCAATGGTCAACATTTTAAAAAATAACTAGTGATTTTCATTGCCTCAGATTCTGGGCACCCAAAAAATTGAGGCCTGATTTTCAGAGGGTCAATGCTCAGCACTTCTTGAAAATCAGGTATTTCAAGTTGAGCACCCAGAAACTGAGACACCCAAAATCACTAATTACAACTCTTGGCCAATCTTTTTAATCATCATAGTTATAACTGAAATGTACACAAAATGATTTAGGACATAAATGAGTGTTTCTTATGAACACTTTAGGTAGAATCCAGTCTCAATATGTCTTTTTCAACACCAATATGGTGTAGCTCACTGTCTTTTATTTATAGTTTTTCATTATATGTCAAGAGCCCAGGAATAATAGAAACAAAGATTTTGAAAGACAAACATTAAAAAAAAAAAATCAAAACTTTAGAACCACAATAGAGAGAGAAACATTAATTCAGAAAAGTAAGAAGTTAGTCAGTTTGACTGTCTACTTTTGGGAAGCATTGGAATCCACCATTCAGAGGATATATAGCAAGTTTGCATCAATAAATAAAAACCGGCTCATCTAAAGGGGAAAAGGCACCTTTTGGAAATGGATAGCCAAATTAAATACTCCTTTGTGAATTAATTTAGCTCTATTTAATAGGGAATAGGCATACATAACTGACTATTTCCATCTTTGAGACTGCAGTGTTTCATTATGGGCACTGAATTGCAGCTTGTTGTCTTTCATTGAATATACAAGATGCTTATTTTTAGCCATTGTTTTATTCAGCATTAATCGTGTTTGGCAACTTCACAAAATCCTAGTACATAGAAGAGAATCTTGTGAAGAGCAGTTAGTAATATTTAATAAATCACAAGACCTTAGTAGTAGTAGTACAGAGGGGGTAACAAAACTACAGTCCACAGGTAAGATCCTTCCTGTGGCTTCTTGCACATGATTGCTTGCTAAAGAACAGTTTTTGAGGAAAAAAGGAAAGAATCAGAAAAAAAAAAATGCATGTAGGACCAAGAGCAAGGTGGAAGAGAGAGAATAAGTGAAAGAGAAGGAGCAAAGAGAGAAGAGGTGAGGAACAGAGTTCATTTTCTTAATCTGAGAGTCTGATTTTTCTGAAACCAGCTAAATACAATGAAAGTTTCAGTAGTATATATTCAACACTAATGCTTTTAATTATTTTCAAAATTCTCCCTCACAAATGTTTGTTGGCAATGAATTGTCCTTAAAATTTAAATGAAAAAGATTATATATACATATGTAAATACCTGTGTGTGTGAGAGAAAAGCCTAAACTCAATACACCAAATGAATTTAATAATTATAAAGTCTCTTCAAAAAGGATAAACTTTAAATGTTTTCATAAAATACAGATTTGTATGTAATTTCTTTTTGCAATGGAACAGAAATGACAGTGTTTTGTGGAGTTGATGAATGAATGTGAATAAAATATGACTATTAAGCATTTATCCAGATCTTTTAAATGGTTATTTAAGAATTTAACTGCCATGATGCATTACAGACAAAAGTTTTTCATCCATACATATATGCTATTGCTTGTGGTTATGTTAAAATAACAAGGATAATAATAAATGGTTTTTTTGTTTGTTTTTTTCCAGTCACAAACTCGCAGAACCCCAAGTCTTTCAAGTCTCAATTCTCAAGATTCTACTGTAGAAATCTCAAAGCTTACTGATAAGGTGCAGGCAGAATACAGAGATGCATATAGAGAATATATTGCTCAAATGTCACAGCTAGAAGGAGGTGCAAGTTCTACCACTGTAAGTGGCAGATCTTCCCCACATAGCACATCAGCTTTCTATATGGGGCAGAGCACATCAGGGGGCTCCCTCCATTCCAGTATAGAACAAGAAAAAGGAAAGGATGGTGAACAGAAACAAGATGATGGACGAAAGTCCTTTCTGATGAAGAGGGGTGATGTTGTAGATTACAGTACTTCAGGTGTTTCCACTAATGATGCATCTCCTTTGGACCCTATCACTGAAGAAGATGAAAAATCTGATCAGTCTGGTTCCAAGCTTCTTCCAGGAAAGAAATCTTCAGAAAGAACAAGCATTTTCCAGGCAGCAGATTTAAAACTAAAAGGAGTTACTTTACGCTATCAGAAACTGCCAAGTGATGAAGATGAGTCCGGAACAGAAGAATCAGATAACACTCCACTTCTCAAGGAAGGAAAGGACAAGAAAATTGATGGAAAAGTGGACAAGCAACCAAAATCCCCAGAACATGGATCTGAGCCTATTAGAACCTTCATCAAAGCAAAGGAGTACTTGACAGATGCCCTTTTAGACAAAAAGGATTCCTCTGACTCTGGTGTGAGGTCCAGTGAAAGTTCTCCAAACCACTCCCTCCACAATGATGGAGCGGATGATTCACAGCTTGAAAAAGCAAATCTCATTGAGCTTGAAGATGACAGCCACAGTGGAAAGAGAGGAATTCCACACAGTCTGAGTGGCCTTCAAGATCCAGTTGTGGCACGCATGTCAATTTGCTCGGAAGACAAGAAAAGCCCTTCAGAGAGCAGCTTAATAGCAAGCAGTCCTGAAGAGAATTGGCTTGCTTGCCAGAAAGTCTATAATCTAAACAGAACACCTAGTACAGTCACCCTAAATAATAACAGTGCCCCAGCCAATCGAGCTAATCAAAATTTTGAAGAAATTGAAGATATCAGAGAGTCTTCTCAAATCATCCTGCGCCCTGGCTCCAGCTCCAATTCAACTGCAGTTCAGAATGAGAACCTAAAAAGCGTGTCTCACAAGCGAAGCCAGCGTTCAAGTTATACCAGGCTTTCGAAAGATTCTTCAGAGCTCCATGGTGTTACAGCCTCAGACGCTACAGGTTTTGGAGAAGAGAGAGAGAGTATTCTGTGAAAGGAACAAACAACATTAAAACAGAGCGTGTCTGTATGTCATAATTTTCTTTAAATCCCTGGTTTGTCAGTTCATGATCATGCTAGACACTTTTTATCTCTTTCAATAGCCTCCACTAACAAACCTGGATTTTTTTCCAGTCTTTTTTTTTTTTTTTTTGAAAGAAAAAATAACCTACACAATAAAATATTTCATTACCCCTCCCCCTAATTTATACTGCTAGTAAAAATAATGCTCTTTTCCACAAATGAAAGCAGTTCATGTCTTTCTGCATGGAAATCAAATTCCTTGCCAAAGAATTTTTGGGGAAAAGATGTTTTTAGGATTAAGTAGGTCAGGAGTATTTCATATAGAAGTAAAACATAGACATTAAATGTCTGCTGCAATGCACAAACTCACATTTTGTTATCCCTTCTAAAAATTCCAATTAAATAGCTTACTTTTAGAAAAACATTATACCATGTGTTGCCGTCTGAATTTACAAAAGCCAGAAGACACAATATTAAAATCCCTCAGGCCCTTGGTAACATGAAATTTCATATTTTTCATTAATTAGTTGCTCTCCAAAAATGTGTGCAACATATGAAATAGAATATGCTGGTTAAGTATTAAGATGCGTGATTGGCAAACTGTACATCTTTATCACTTAATTGGGGTTTTGTTTCTGGCAATTTTCTTTGTGCATTGTGCTGATTTGTAGAGGACATTGTCTGGATATAGTGTTGGAATTAACAGATATTTAGTATGTAATGTTCTCTCCTTGATTTAGTGAGTGCTCTATTTATCATTGGTATGTAATTTCACAAGCGTTGCACTAAATAGTTGTAACTCCTGTTACATCAGGACAGTGTTTGCAAGTATTGTCTGAATTTATGAAGTATTGTTCTGTATGCCCTTTCACTAATATATTGTTTTTCACCTGGTTATAGAAAGGAAAAAGTAATTAGTGTTTGCCATTTTAAAAGTAACATTTAAAAATCAGAAGTTCAGTGATAATATAGTGTACCAACTTTCTTATGATAGAGTATTAAATAGTTTGTGTTTCAGTCCGTTAAATAATGTATCTGAATGTCATTGTAGCAAATACTTTGTACTTTATGTGAAATTTGCATGATTTTGGAAACTTGTTCAATCAAATGTACTCCAGTAGTATAGAGGGCGTAATAAATAAATTGGCATATTGCTTTTGTGTCTGAGTTCCTGTTTATTATAGTGATTGTTTCCTTATTTGACAGAAAAATCAAATGTACTTGAGAGGATGTTGTGATTAAAGCAATTTATGAATTTAATAATGATTAATGCTTTACAAACAAAGTAATATTTTTCATTAATAGAATCCCCTAAATAAACATCAAGGTACAAGAAAACATATTTGATCCATGTAATAGGCAAACTCGGATAATTTTTTAGTAATTGGTACATGCGTCAACCTCCCTCTGCTTGAAAATATTCCAAAGTCGTAATCATGTTTTTCATCAGTCACTTTGCTTTAGCTAGAAGTTTTTTGTAATGTGTTCCAGTCTCCATGCATCTTCAATCAGATTCATCCAGCTGGACCATGTTGGACCATGTGGTAATGGTCTCTTTTATCCATATTGAGAGAATGCATTTCTGTACCAGAGTCAACAGAAAGAGGAGGTTGGCAGTATCTGTTTCTTTAGTTTTCCATTCCCCACATGTCCTCAGCACTAACAATACTGAACACTTGGTATGTTAACACCATAGAATTCTGTTAAACTTGTACATAAGACTGTATCATTTGAATTGTATATTTCCCAAAATATTACCATATTGTTGGAATTTCTTGTGTACACTATTATTTTTATGATGTCTATTGTCAAGATTTTGAGAAATGCTCCATTTTCAACTAACTTTACAGAAAACACAGTTTCATAATCTTTGCTAAACGTTTTGAAATATTTTTTGGTTCAGGTCCCTTTCCTATATTTTACATATCTGTGCCTGTACATCACTGATTGCCCTGTGCAACAACGTAGAGTCTCTTAATGTAAAAGCTTTTTTTGGAAAGACAGTTACAAAAAATGTTTGAGAGAGAAGGAAGAGAGGTACATCCTCCTCCTTGAAGACAACTTGGCAGTATTACAGAAAGCTACTGTCTATCTCGCAAGCCTTGTTATCTCTGTAACTCGTCAAATAATCTAATTGGAGCAAATGTCAGATGGTCTTCACATAATTTTAAACCTTTAATACTCTAGAAGAAAGTCTCATCTGCCAGTCCTCATGGAAAGCTGGGTCTTTCTATTTTGAATGAAATATGAGATGCCATGTTAAAAAAAGAAAAAAGAACAAAGACTTTTGCACAATATTTTCTAGCTTTCATTGGCCAACACTACTAAAGGAAATTGTTTGATAATGGACAATTGAAACAGTAGGAGCTAAGTGGATAGCAAGGTATGTTTCAATATATAGCCATATGCAGTCCTTAGTTCTTAATCTTCCACTATGCTAAAAACTAGCTGAATCAGTTTAGTAACTGGATCAATTCAGAAATGCTTAAAGTTCAGAAATGTTAAGCCATCTCCCATTTTACATTGTTGAAGCTGTTCAAGTGAGCAAAGCGATCACTTCCTTTGGGGGGGAAAAAGTGGAATAAATAAAAAATAGCCCAAGATCTTAATGTAGGAAACAAAAGTGTGAAATCTGTTGACTGTGTTGGCTTTTTAATGGTGACAACTGTACATATGAATATGAAACTTTATCTAGTATTCCTGTGGAAATTAAAACAACATAAATCTTTACTCACAACTGGATTATCTGAACAGTACGTAAATCTCTGGGCCCAGTTTTCAGATGTATTGAGTACCTGCAACTCCAGTTGACGTCCTAAGGAGCTGGAGGTGTTGTAAACATCAGGCCCTTCACTCTCTGTAGGTCTGTTCCATTTCTTCATCCTTCTAAATGAGGCTTCACTAATGCAAATGAGAATCGCATAAATTTTCCAAAATACAATTATACTCGCCCACACAGATTTGTTTAACTAAAATTATGTACTTTTTGATGTATCTTTTTTTTTAAAATTCTGATTTACTGCATATTGCCATCAGAGATGCATTCTTATGTACTTCAAAATGCCACTCAGCAGCCAAGATGGACCATTGTATTTATTATTTTATAGTGTCCGAAAACATAATAGATGCTTAACAGAAAACAAAGAAAGGCATGATTCCCATGCTCTAAAGAGTTCATAATGTAAATATTAATTGGGGACTCAGCGAGTTGGGATGGTCAGAAGAAAGGAGGGCATGGAGTGAAAGAGGATGTGGATTACAGCAATACGATAATACAGTTGCTAATTTCAGACATGCATACACCATAATGGTTCAGTTGAGGGTTCTTTATGTATATAACAAATGCAAGGAAGGCAAGATATAAGATATGACAAAGTTTATGGTGAATGAATAGATAATGGGGTAATAGTGGTTATGTAGTCAAATAAATTGATTTGGAAACACACCTTCATTCCTAAGCAATATAACTATTATTGTAGGCTTACATAATTATTGTAATCCTGAGCTGGTTATATGTGGGTTCCCAATGTAGCTCCTGGAACTAGCAGAATATGAACATGTCATCTGCAAGAAGAACTTGTTTATAAATATTGTGTGTTAATAAAACAACAAATATTCCTGGTTCTCCTTGGAATCATACCTATAAGATACTGTTGTGTGCAAAATGCCTGTAGCTCAAAAGAATGCAATTTTTTAAATCAAAGTATCTTATTGATTTTTACAGGTTGATCTTAAATAAAACAGAAAGGGGAGAACTGCCTCCATGGGGGAAAGAGGAAAAAGGAGAAGGAAAGGGAAGGAAGGAGGAGAGAGTGAGTTTTCAAAGATACAGGAGAGTAGTAAAAGCAAAGTCCGCCTAGGACATAATAGGTGTATATAGTTGCTGTTGTACATAATCTGTCACACGTATGAAAACGTTGCAAAAATCTAAACATAAAATAATTTCATATTCCTGAAACTTTTTATTTTTGTATGATTTCATTTCCAGGGCTACTAGCTAGCTCAGATGATTGAACAATCATGGATACAGGAGGCCATAAATATTCTCCAGTGTTAAAATGTGAGCTCTGTGACTTTGGAAATCAGCCTTGGTGGGAACCCAAGAGTTCCATGAAGAATGGGGCAATGCTCAAAATGAATTAAAAAAAAAAAAGTAAATGAAAACTATGAGAGCAAGATTATTGCTGGTATACAGGTCTTTTTATAACATCATTATTATGTGGGTAATTTCTATAGCATATGTGGTCCCTTAGACTGGCATCTCCAGAAGGCATCCAAGCCCCTATGGGTGTGTCTACAATGCAATTACAAACCCATGGTTGACCCATGTCAGCTGACTCAAGCACCTGGAGCTTGTGTTAAGGGATTATTTAACTATGGTGTAGATCCTCTGGCAGGAGCCAAGCTCTGAG
This sequence comes from Malaclemys terrapin pileata, assembly GCF_027887155.1. Lineage (NCBI taxonomy): Eukaryota > Metazoa > Chordata > Testudines > Emydidae > Malaclemys > Malaclemys terrapin. The sequence continues at coordinate 176,550,420 of NC_071507.1, read as the reverse complement.
ACGCTCCCCGCTCACAGGGTCCCGTAGCTCAGGCTCCAGCTCAAGCCTGAATGTCTACACCACAATTAAACAGCCCCTTAACACAAGCTTCAGGTCCCTAAATCAGCTGACATGGGCCAACCATGGGTTTGTAATTGCAGTGTAGACATACGCATATTCTTAGTTGCATATTTATCCAATATAGACAAAGTGTGATTTATTTATTTTTGTTTTGATTTGTCAGCTCAATTATTGAAGACCCGAAGAGGCTTTTTTTAAAATACTCTTGCTTATGTTTAACCGTTTTTGTCATCAGTCAGTTTTGGGATTAAGCTCTGTAGCAGAGGTTATTATTAAGGGTTCTAGACGTTACTGTGGTATTTCTAAGGAAAATAATATATGGCTATTTTGAGTTGCTTGCATAAAATCACAACCTTAATACACATTTAAATGTTCCTGGGTGTCTGAGGTTGATATTTGTTGTACAAATATACTGAATAGTAAGTGTGATACAGGAGATTTTTACCTGCTTTGATCCTGTATAAAGATTGCAGCACACAGGTCAGAGACAGGCATAGAGATACTGACAAGCAGAGAGAGGGAGGATGAGAGATATCGTGAACAATTCACCCCTCCCAATTAGCATAACAAAGGTAGTGACAGTATCATAATGCTTAACTTTGCATAAAACGGTAGTTAGTTTTAGATTTGACATTTTAGATAAGGTATAATTAATGATAGTTTATAGCTAAAAATTCAAAATGGCAGCCACACTGTTTTCATATTAGAAACATCAAAAATGGAGGACACAGACTAAATTGACCAATAGCAGATAAGAAACGGGTGAAATAAAGTTCAAACGGGGATGACTCAACTCACTCCAAAATACCTGAAGGGAGAGGTTAGGAGGGGGATCAGCTCAAAAGATAGGCAGAGCTGATTGGTTGAATTGTTGCCACCCATGTAAGGTTGCTAATTACTGAACTTGAGACAGCAACCAATCAGAGAAGACCAGAAACTGAATAAAAGGAAACAGCCAACAGGCTGTGTGTGTGGCCGCAAAAGCAGGAAGAAGGAGAGCAGAAGATCGAGAATAGCAGGAAAAGACAACAGAGCACAAATAGGAGAAGACAGCAGCTATTAATTTAATTGAGCGGAGACCACCATTCTGACAGAGCAGAAGGACCAAGATGGTTCAGAGGCCTTGGCTACACTTGCGGATTCAGTGAATCCGAGGGGAATAGCTTGCAACGCTGCAGGCGCTGATTACACCGGCACTGTACAACGCTGCACTCGCTGCGCTCGGGGGGGGGGGGGGGTTCACACCCCTGAGTGCAGCAAGTGCAGCGCTGTGAATTGCCAGTGTAGCCAAGGCCTTAGAAAGATCGAGTGTAAGTCTGACTCTGTCTCTTTCTTGAAAGAATGATTGGGTGTGTCTGTAAATAAAGCTGAAACTTGTGTTTGTAACCGAAAAAAAATAATCTACATTTGTAAGTTGCACTTTCAGGAGAAAGAGATTGCACTACAGTACTTGTATGAGGTGAATTGAAAAATACTATTTCTTCTGATTATCATTTTTACAGTGCAAATACTTGTAATGAAAATATACACTTTGATTTCAATTACAACACAGAATACAAGATATATATGAAAATGTAGAAAAACATCCAAAATATTTAATACATTTCAATTGGTATTCTCTTGTTTAACAGTGCGATTAAAACTGCGATTAATCACGATTAATTTTTTTTAGTTAATTGTGTGAGTTAACTGTGATTAATCGACAGCCCTAATTTAAAGTATAGTACAGAAAACAAAGAGCCTTCACGTTTTTCTCATTTAGTGTTTTCCTTCTGCTACAAAGAATCAGATTGTACAGTGAAAAACTTCTCTCTGCATCTGCAGAATTTGATACAGCATTTATGCAATTCAAGGCCCGCTTGGTGATATTTGGAATTCTCTCTGTCACTGAAAGCCAAAACACTTGGAAGTCTACAAAAATAGGTTGACTTTGAATAGCTTCAGGCACAATCTTTTCCCTGTACAATTTTTGCTCCTGTTCAAGTACCTCAGAAAAACCAGGTATTGCTTGAAAGTATTCACAGTGATCTGTCAGGATATAAACAAGCTTTTCCGATGCTTCATGGAATGCTGCTTTAAAGAGATCTAGACAGGTAAATCTTTTAACAGGAGATACGTTTTCTGCCTCCCTAATTTTGAAGAACTCTGAGGTGCTTTCTGAAGGAAGCTCTAGATGTGAACTGAAATATAGCTTAGAGACTAACACATTTATTTTTATGAGCCCATGAAAGCTTATGCCCAAATAAATGTGTTAGTGCCACAAGTACTCCTCGTTCTTTTTGCTGATACAGACTAACACAGCTACCACTCTGGAACCTGAAATATATCTGCAGTTCTTCCAGAAGGTCAAATGCTTTACCTGCAAGGCTTCCTGCTCTCAAATGACAGATTTAAACTGAGAATTTGTTCACATTTATGTGCTAGAAAAGTGTTCTGTACTTTCAACAATGCATAATTAGTTGGGTCATTCAGCATTTTCTGAGTAGTTTACACAGAAACTGGGGAGCTGCTGTTGCACTTTTCATTAAAGAACTCTTTGTAGAACTGAAAGTTCTTAGAGTGATACTGGACACCATGGAACCAGCTGTTCCAGCATGTTCCACCTGGCCTAGGAGGCATGGATGCTTTGACATATGGAGAATCCTCTTGTAGTTTCTAGTTCATGAAATGGAGGTATCTCGCTTTCCTACTACCAGAGTTGCAGAACATGTTTTTGAAGCACATTACAAATGTATCAACCAGCTGAAAAGGCCTTCTAAATGATTCACCAATTAAATTAACAATATGTGCCAAACAGGTTATATGCACAGAATTTGGAAAAAGTGTAGAAAACACAGAATCAAAATCCTTTTTCATGTAACTAGCATTGTTAGTATCAATTACTACACCATTTTCATAATCAATCTGGTACTTATTTACTGCTTTGACTGCAGCCTGTGAAACAGTTGAGCGATTAACAGCATCTAAAAATACTGTATCCCCCTAAAAAGAGTTAACATGCCCACTGCAATCAGGTTGTAATGGTGCAAACAGTACATTCAGAACTGATCTTGCCTCATCACAACATTCATCAAAGATAACAGAGATTTTCTTGTCTTTAAGGTTCAGTTTTAAGTTTTCCTTTTCTTTGAGGTACACTTCAGGTAAGTATGTCTCAGTCAGTTGTGTCTTACCAGGAATCACATCACCATTCCGGACACTGCTGTCAAGAAATTCCCTCACAAGTGGGTGGTCAGTCTTTGACAAGGGGATGTTGGCTGTACATGTAACCCATGCTGTACAAATCTGAAAGTAGAAGAAGTTAGATAAGTCTTGAGTGAGCACAAATATTTACCATCCATGTAACATCTTTAACCTGAGATTAATACATTTATTCATATATTTAGTTCTGAATTTCTAGTTTTTAATTTAGATTTATAGTATAGTAAATAATCACATAGTCATCACTTACAAAAAAGTAGTTTAAAAACAGAGCTGTCTATTCAACATCTCAGAGCAAGTGAAGAGACCCCCATCACTATGACTATTTTATGCTATTTATCTTATTTTTCTGTATTATAACATTATCTTATATTTCCACTCACCTCCACACGTTCTTTTTCTGCTGGTGTTTTTTCAGTGTACTTGTAATGGTCTTCTGACATTTATTTCTACCTTTCTCTTGAACATCTTCCTTCGGTTTGTGGGGGGGTTTTATGCAAAATGATCCACAATTACACACCCTCTGTCATGATTAAGAACAACCTTGCACAATGTGTGAAATAATTTGTCCCCATTCAAATGCAGTTTTGTAGGGAATTCTCGAGCATGAGAAGCAGGTGTAGCTGTTCTTGATGTGTGATGTGAAGGCCGTTCACGTCAAGCAAAAGAACGAATATCCCTTTGCCCTTCGGTAACATCAGTTGGACCTGGCTGGATACTTTGGGAAGTGCTTGATTCTGATTGTCCTCACATTTTATTGACTGCTTGGTAAATGTTTTATTTGCCTTCAAAGTCTTTTTGTCTTTTTTTTTAATGGGTAAGTAAATTCTTATCTGTAATCTAACTCCATTGTGCCATTTTGGCACAGGAAAAAAGTGAGAAAGCCCATAGATCTTCCTAGCTGAGGATTCCCTTACTGTCATTTATAATAAGACTCCTTTACCTCACTCTGGCAATGTAGGGGCCTTAAAACTTTTATAGGTTTTATGCTCCTGGGGGAATTGACTGAGAATGAGAACAGTTAACTAACACTAGGAACATTAACAATGTTACTATCAGACAGGCTGCTATGTTTCTGCCTCAGGGAATGAGATCAATTAACCATCAACAGCAACTTTAACAATGTTACTAACTACACAGTCACACTGCTACATTTGTGCCTCAGAGAATGAGATAAATTAACTCAGACAGGCTGCTACATTTGTGCCTCTAGTCTGCCTCATGCATAATAAAAAGTCCTACCCTTCCATGCCAGTGAGCTGCAGTAGTGAAGGACATAAATCCACACCATGTAGAGGTCAAGCATAGGAGTTTATTACACACAGCGCTGGTGGAGTGTCACCTGGCTTATTAGGCTCAGAGACACTGTCAATCAATTGATTACAATGGAATATATAGATTTACCATGGGCGGGGGAAAGTGATTGGGTAAGTAGTTCCACACCCCAGGATAGGTTTTGCAGCAAGACAAGATAGCACAGTAGCCAATGGTTAAAAAAGTTACATAATTTCTCCACCCATGGTCTCAAGTTAGCAAGTTAACATTTAATTAATACTTTGATAAAATGTTATTAGTATAAAATATATATGTTGAATTCTGATTTGGGGGCCATAGGAATGGACCAACTCCTTTGATTGTCCAATAGGTACATTCCAAAGAAACAGTGAAAGCATATGGCAATAGAGATTGTCTCCTTTATGTCTTAAGGCAGGGCATTGGTCCCTGGGAAGGGAGGTGGAAAGATGCCATATCATTATAGTGAAGTGCCAATTTTTCACGAACTCAAGGTTGGATCTGTGGGAAGACTGTTTTCCCTTCAGGAGAAACACAATAGGAACAGGGATCCTTTGTTCAATTTGAAACATTGGATGAAACATAATTATTCAGTTATTGCTTCAACATCTGGCATTTCTACTGACCAAGCATATCTTAGCAAAGGCAATGTTGTCTTGTTTATTCTGCTTTTCTCTTAGCTGATCACTATTAGCGAGGCCTCTGGTCTCCAGACCAAATTCTGGGCTTTGGGTCTGGAAAAGAGCTGGCACAATCCATATACCAGGTTGTTATATAAAATGCACATGGATTTTAACCCTTCAAGTAGCAAGGGAGAGGGACAGAGTCTTTCGCTCTCGTGCTTGTTGGCATGCAGATTGCCAAGGTTTCTGGCATTTTTCAGGAGTTAGTTAGTCCTTTGATGGTAAAACATAGGGACTGACCAGTAAAGAGCCCTGGCTTTCTCTCCTCTACACGTTTTGGAGCCATGTGTTTGTGTTTTGTTCTTCAGTTCAAATTCTTTCATAAGTAACATTTATAAGTAATATTTTTAGTTATTCTGTAATTTTGAAATTCATGCCCTGCTCCCTGTCTCCTGGAAATCCCAAGAGCCATAGGATTCTTACGTGGGAGATCTGTTTTCTAAATCAGTCACATGGGACTGCAGCTACTTGGTTAGATTGATATGAGCCACTTCAGCCAACTGGCAACAAAGGTCTTATAGATATACTTGAGAGGTTGAGCAAAAAAATAATTTTTTTTATAATACCCATGAGTCTAACCTATGTCTCTTAAAGAAGGGAATAAGAAAACAGCACTGATGATTAAGTAACCATTACCAGATTTTTTTTTATCATGTGAATCTAGTATGTGGCCGTTACTAGAACTGGTTGGAAATTTTCCAATAGAATGTTTTCCCCTCTGAAAATGACAACGAGATGAAAGAAAACTTTTGCGGAAACATGGATTTTGATGAGTTTTCCGATGGAATACAGGCAGATTTTGCCTGCCAGGCAGGTTTCTGGCAGAAACATGACTGGTTTCCTGCTGTCTCATCAGCCTGGCTCCTCTGCTGTCCATGTGAAGAACTGCCTCACAGTCAGGACTCCAGGGCTTCTGAGGTTCCACAGCAGCAGGGCAGCCTCACCACACAGACTTCCCTAGGGCTGAGGACCTCAGGGCTTCCAGACACCTAGGCCAACTGGCTCCCAAAGCTTAGGGAGCCAGCTCCCTTGAGAGTTGGGCAATCTGAAAAGCCAGCTGGCAGAGGAGTCTGGAAGCCCTGGGATCCCAGCCCTATGCCGTCCACATGGCAGGGCTATTTTCCAGCTTTGGACCATAGAGCCTTGTCAGGAGCTGTCTGTAATTTACATGATTCTTGTCCATTTTATGGCTGCCCATTGACTATTCAGTGGTGTGCAGGAATCATGAAACATGACAGGAATCATGGCAATTTCAGTCATTAGCTGCCAGAGATCCCAGGAAGCATCATTTATTTTGAAAACATCATGTTTTGATCTTTCCAAATAAAATATTGCAGGATTTCAGCTACAAGAAATTTGTCATGTTTTTTTGGCTTTTTGTCCTGATTAGGACAAAAAAAGATTTCCCCAAACTTGGAAATTATCATAGAACTGGATTTTGGTTTCCTGGTCACCTCAAGGCAACTCCTTCATGTTTCAAATTTTCTTGATGAATTCTTAAAATAGTGCTATGACAACTATGGCAATTTCCTGCAATATCTTTTGGAGACCTTATTCAATTAAGTTTAAGTATTTTTGGGGTTCATTGTATTAAATGAATGGTGTGTGTATTATTCGGTTTCAGAGTAGCAGCCGTTATTCCACTCTATATGCATCTGAAGAAGTGGGCTGTAGTCCACGAAAGCTTATGCTCTAATAAATTTGTTAGTCTCTAAGGTGCCACAAGTACTCCTGTTCTTTTTGTGTGTATTATTGTGGACTAGGATTGTGTGACCTCTTGAGGGGGAAGATGTGACAAATGTGAGACCTAGAGGTTCAAAGGACTAGACCTAATAAGGTGCCAGACAAGAAGGACTTAGCACAAAAAGTGTTAAGAGGTTTTTTGGGGGAGTATATAAGGGGGAGGTGAATGCAAATTTCCCACCACTGCTTATGCAAAAACCCAGCCTTTTGAAGCTATGCCCTGAGAAGTGGGCAATTATCTCTTGATCACCTGTTAACATGAGGCCAAGATCAAAGGCCCAAGCTAGATAAAGGAAACCCTGAACTATTCGTGGTTGTTCTGGTTCTGATTCTGAGATAGTTATGAACTTGTAACCACAAGGAAAACTCAGTTGTGGGTTTTGAAGGTCTGACACCTACCAGAGCTCAGAGCTGGTGCCGTCTCTGTTTATGTGTAAATATGTTTTAGAAGGGAATATGAAGAGTGCTTTTTCAGCTGAAATGTATGACTTACTGCAGTAAGGAAGTGACCTATGCTACAGAGAAGTCTTTTAGTAAATAAGTAAAATTCAGAGGTTTCTGTATCTCATCATTTGAGCATAACATATATGCTGTTTCTGACGGGGAGGGAAAGGGAATAATTGTTCATTATAAGGCTTCACGTACATTTGAGTTTCTGGTGATAAAAGTACAAAAACCAATCTTGAGTGATTTGCAAATGTCCATAGAATCTTGAACTAAAAAAAAAAAAGCTGCATGCTATTGACTATGAGGGACAGTGAAGCTAAAATGGAAATGTTGTGATGCCCTTGCTGCCGTACCTCCCTAACAAAAACTGCAAGGAATTGTTCAGCTGAGAACCAAGTTTTCTTAATTTTAAAATATTTTTCTCTTCTGAAAAGTCTCACACTTTTTACTTAGCTAAAGGCAACACAATGTTTTATTCTGTTGGCATAGGTATTTGTATGACACCTATGTGTCTGGGCACCTTCAAGTATTCATTGATTTGTCCTCATAGTCTGGGAGATAGGAAAGTAGCCTCATTTTAGAGTCAGAGGACTTGGGCACCAGAGAAATCAATTAACTTGCCCAGGGCCACATGAGAAGTCTGTGACAGAACCAGGAATTGAATCTGGATCTCCTGGCTCCCAGTCAAATGCCTTAACCATGAGATCAGCCTTTCGCATTGACACCAGAAATCCCATGCTAGTTGTATACTCTTAAACCAAAACTAAAGAAAAACTACAAAGTGATCCTAAATGTGGGGAAAGCTTTTGGAATAATTCTGTGCTTCATGAATGATTTCCATGGCAAGGATAAGGGAACTAACATACATAGCAGTACTTCATCAGTACTCTCTTGACCAATTCAGATATTCAGTAGCTCAGTTCCTTTCATTGTGACTATGGAATCGCTAATTGGCTATGTATTTCATTTGATTATATGGCAACATTCACAAAAAAGTGGTCTCTTAAAATCCCATATACACACACTGTATTGTTTTGACAAAACATTACAAGGAAGGAGCACTACAAATAATAGTGTGGAAACTGCATCCACTGTGGGAAAGAGGGAGTGAAAATCATTCTGTTTCTTCCAAACTAAATGGGGGTGGCATTTTAAATATGGTTGGGTATCTGATACTACCTGGCTAATCATGAACTGTTTTACAATTCAAGACTTTGGGGAAGAGGGGTGGGGAGGGAAGAAGAAGGAAAACAAAACTAACACAGACCGAAGAGAAGCTTAGCATCCAAGGTAATACTAATGAGGGAGAAACTGCTACTTGAACGTACTTGAAATGATGTTGCTGTGTTTCTTAACAGCGCTGCTTAAATGCCTTCTAAATGAGTATTGTCCCTTTAGTACTCCCTTAGTTGCTAATCTTCTCTTTATTTTCTTTCACAACACTAACTTGAATGGGAATGTGGTGATGTGTGATTGGTTGGATAATGTCAATTATGGTGCCCATATCCTGATGACAGTAAAACAGATATAAAAAAGAATCTAGCATCCTCCTTTAAAAATGTCATCATCTCTGTTTTGTATGTATTTGCTAGTCAGAGGTTTTACTTCTGATTCACTGAAGTATAATGATTTGGCTGTAGAAGCTCAGAAGACTTGGGATCTTGCCTGTAGCTAAAAATATAAAGGCCCTACAGTCTTTAAAATTGCATGCAATCTATAAAAATGCTTCAAATTATGCTAGTTTAGGAGGTATTGTATACTAATTTAAGGTCTCAGGTTCACGTTCTACATTGTTGTTAATCAAAAACTCATGCAAAAGCTACCCTGCACTCACTATACACATTAATAGATGGAATTGGCCCAAAGAGTATTTCCAGACTCCTTTGCAGCATTTTAGCCCCTTGGTTTTCACTTGGCATTTCTTGGGAACACCACAAGCTAGATGGAGAAAGTTTCCAGGAGCTGAAAGCAGTTTTGTCAGCCATTTGGGTTGTGATGGGACCCCCTAGGGTAAAACAGAAATTGTGGGCCCACTGTGCCTCCTTAACTGTCCAGCCTGGGCTGTCTCTCACAAAGCTATGCCTGTGACAAACAGCAAACCCCTCAAGGTGCTGTGATCACTCTGCCATAAACATGTGAAGACCCACACCCAGCTAAATTGCGTGAAGGCTCTCCAAGACACTCATGAATCATATAGAGAGAGGCACCATTCAATGAACCCAGCCCCCAGCCTTGCACCCCAGAAATATACTGTCTTACACTGCTCAAGCCTCCCTTGGACAGTGCAAGCTCATTAATTAGTTTGCCACTCCAGCAAAGGGTAGTGGACGTGCAACAGCCCTTGTTAACCTGAGCTAAGATTTCCCAAGCACTTCACAACCACACTGTTTTAGGTAAAATATAAAACAGATTTATTAACTATGGAAAGATAGATTTTAAGTAATTATAAGTGGCAGGCATAGAGATCAAACTTGGTTACATAAGGAAAAAAATCGCAATCAAGATTCTACAGACTACGCAAAATTTGAATCAAACAATTTTTCACACTAATAGATGTTACAGGCAGATCACAGTTCTTCTGCAAGTGATGTCCCTATGGGTGCTCCACTGTAGGTGTGGCAGCGCCTCCTGCGCCTGGGATTGGAGATCTTCATCAGCAGCGCCCGTCGGACCGCACATGCGCACCTCCCCCATCTTGTGCCATGAGCGGGACATATATATATATATATAGCACTGTGCAGTCTGACTGCCCCCCAGTCCTTCTTTACCACCTTTGGTCTAGGATGGAATCTGCAGCAGAGCCCGTTCCTCCTTTTTTGACTAGTTAGATAGTGCCTTATCTGTTAGTTTTAGTGTAGTCAATAGTTACTTCATTCTTTTTGTCTATCTCCCTTAAAAAAATTACCTTTTCGTCTCCTTGTTCCCCATTAGTTTGTAGCGGAGGTTTCCATTTTCCCATTTCCCACCCTTCTTGACCAGGAAGCTTTTCCCCTCACCTTTATGCTTGGATTTGCGGGTTTAAGAGATGTGTTTCCTGCCAGGATGCCTTCCCGGTAACTGACAGCCAGACGCAGTGCATTCGCTGCCTGGGAGAGGGACACGTCTTGCAAAAGTGTACTCATTGCCACAGCCTGACTGTCAGGGCCAGAAAAGACCGGAACATTTAAGTAAGACTTCTGATGGAGAAATCATTGCATCCAGCATTGGACCCTGGCTGAATACTTCCCCTGAGCAGCTCTCACCCTCTGCTAGGTTGTCCACCAACCCTCATTTGGCACGTCCCTCTAAAAGAAAATCTCTTTCCCTCTGAGACATCTCCCGCCAGGACGCCATCCCCTGCAAGGTCAGTTGCCTCAACATTCTCAGAGATGGGATATAGCTCCAGGGACCATCCTACTACATCCGGTACCAGAGCTAAGAAAACATCTAAAGACCATAACCAGGCAGACCTACAGCCATTGGCTTCATCTCTCGACACTGGAAACCAAGACACTAGACCTTCTAGACCGGTGCCCACTGTCCAGACCAGACCAACTTCGGGCACTATGGCACCGACAAAACCACCGCCGACATTCATTTTGGCACTGTCAAAGCCGTCGGCACTGACAAAGTCCTTCACACTGAGCAAGTCTTCAACTCCATCTTCTGGCGCTCAAGAGACTATACCTTTCCCTTGGCACTGATACATGCACTAGTGCTGATGATGATCCTCCCTTCTCCCGAAGAGTTCAGATACACTAAAGATCTCCTTGTATTTGATATGCCTGAGTCACCACTATCCTGACACGACCTCCCTCCACTTCCATTCTCCTCTCTGGAATCACACCAGTCTGCTCTTTCTCCTCCAAGGATGTGTAGCAGGGTGGACACCCGCTCCTGCCTGGGAAGAGTTAAAACCAGCCCTGCAGAGGGCTGGGGCTGTGGGAAAAGCTACGTAGGCTGATTGGGGAAGTAGCTGCAGCTGGGCCACACCCCAATCAGGCCCAAGCTGGCCTGTATAAAGAGGCTGGGAGCCAGGAGCTCGGCAGTCTCTCTCTGCACTCAGAGAGAGAAAGGCCTGGCTGCAGGGAGCTAGACACAGGGTACCTGAGTGGAACAGGACTGGGAAAGGCTGGGGAGCTCCAGCCTGGAAAGCCCCAGGCTGCAGCCTAGGAGAAGGCCAAGAGGTACTGGGGGTTGCAGAGGGCAGCCCAGGGCTAGGCCAAGGCAGCAGGTCCAAACCCAGCCTTGCCGATGATGAGTGGCCTATACTGCAGTCTGCCCCAGGGAGCGGGGGCTAATTGGTGACTGGCAGTGGCCTTATCCTGAGGTGAGGTAGTGGGTGGGGGTTCCCCTGGGAGGGGAGACCCAGTGTGTGTGGGTACTGCCAGGGGGCAGAACCCAGAGCAAGGGGCACCAGGGTCCTGGGAGGGACACTGGAGCCAGCAAAGGACAAGGCGGATCACCGGCCTGCAGAGGGCGCTCTGGGCTGGACAGAGCTGATTCCCCAGACGACCAGCAGGAGGCGCCGCAGGGGTGAGTCTGACCCCTTACAGGATGGCACCCTCTTCCCCAGCGAGGCAGAGGAGGAAGAGTACTCCGTTCCTCCCTCATGTTCAGGACAGGCACAAATGACATTGTCTACACATCCTCACTATCCTCAAACTCCAACTGGACCAGGGTGCCGGTATGGGCCGCCCTGGCTGCAACCCCAGGTGCCATTCCCTCCACATTGGCCATACTGGGATCCTTAGAACAAGTGCAGAGCACAATTTGGGAAGCCTACCATACAATAAATCTGGAGGCCATCAGGCTCGCCATTTCCATTGGTCTCTCAACCACCAGAGGAAGATGTATGAGTAGATGATGAGGAAGAACAGGAGGAGGAAGTTCCACCACCACTCCACTTCTTCTCTTCTTCCCCTAATGAGGATATCATGCCTCCACCTGCTACTTCAAACACTTCCAGGACTTGTTTCACAGGATTGCAGATTTCCTCCAGATCCCTTTGGAGGAAGTGAAAGATGAACAACAACATAAACTGCTTGACATCCTGCACACATCCTCATTCTCTAAAATAGTCCTCCCTGTCAATAAGGCCCTTCTCGATCCCCTCTGGCAGACCCCAGCATCCATCTTACTGACCTGCAAGCGGGCAGATCAACATTATATTCCTGAAAAAGGACATGGAATTTTTGTTTTCTCACCCCACCCCAAAATTCCTTAGTTGTCAATGCCATGCACAAAAAAGGATGCCAATACCAACCTCAATCCACACCTCATGACAGACTGGAAATTATAGGACTTATTTGGACAAAAAGCCTATTCATCTGCTATGCTCCAATTAATGCCATAGAGATAAACAGTAGTTGGGATAAAATACAACATGGTTTTACAAAAGGTAGATCATGCCAGACCATCCTGATTTCTTTCTTTGTGAAGATAACTGATTTTCTAGACAAAGGAAATGCAGTAGATCAAATCTATCTGGATTTCAGTAAGGTATTTAATACAGTTCCATATGGGAAGTTATAAATTAAATTGGAGAAGATGGGGATTAATACAAGAATTAAAGGTGGGTAAGGAACTGGTTAAAGGAAAGACTACAGTGTATCACACTTAAAGCTGAACTGTCAGGGTGGAGGGAGGTTTCTAGTTGAGTTCCTCAGGGATTGGCCTTAGGACCAATTTTATTTAACATTCTCATTAATGACCTAGGCACAAAAAGTGGGAGTGTACTAATAAAATTTGTGGATGACACAAAGTTGGGAGGTATTGCCAATATGGAGGAGGACCGGAATATCATACAAGAAGATTGGCTTGTTTGGCCTAACCAAAGGCAGAGGGGAGATATGATTTCTCCCTCCCTGGTGTTTATTCCTCTGATGTCTTTATAGAGAGAAGAGTTATTAAAGTTAAGGGCCAGTGTTGGCACAAGAAAAAATGGATATAAACTGGCCATCAACAAGTTTAGGCTTGAAATTAAATGAAGGTTTCTAACCATCAGAGGAGTGAAGTTCTGGAGTAGCCTTCCAAGGGGAGCAGTGGGGGCAAAAAACCCTAATTGGTTTTAAGACTGAGCTTGATGTGAAAGGGACGGTATGCTGAGATTGCCTATAATGGCATGTGGTTCATCCGCAACTGCTAGTAGCAAACCAGTCCAAAGGCTGAAGATAGGACACCAGATGGGGAGGGCTCTGAGTTACCACAATGAATTCTTTCTTAGGTGTCTGGTTGGTGGGTCTCACTAACATGCTCAGGGTCTAACTATTTGGGGTCGTGAAGGAATTTTCTCTAAGTCAGATTGGCAGAGACTCTGGGGGCGGGGTTTGCCTTCCTCTTCAGCATGGGGCCTGGGTCACTTGCTGGTTTGAACTAGAGTAAATGGTGGATTCTCTGTAACTTGATGTCTTTAAATCATGATTTGAGGACTTCTGTAATAGACCCATTATCTCTGGCTGAGTTACTGGAGTGGGGGGTAGGGGGGTTGGGGGAGGTTCTAAGGCCTGCGGTGTGCAGGAGGTCAGACTAAATGATCATGATGGTGCCTTCTGGCCTGAAAGTCTGTGAATCTGAGTCTATGGCAGCATCCTTTTTGATTGTCCTGTGATAAGTCATGCTTTGTCCTTCATGCCTTCTTTTCCTTCCAGATTGGAAGCCAAGCTAAGAAATACCTTGCACTTCTGCCATGGGATAGGCTAATGACATTGCCAAACCACTGTAGCCATCCCTGTCTAATTATTGAGTCCTTAATCTGCTGATCCATGCGATGCAGCACTTCCACACTGGTTACATGATTTCTCCAAATAATTCTCAAGATTATTCTTAAACAACACTGGTGGAATGCATTCAGTTCCTGATGTGTACTTCCACCATCTACCATGTTATTGAGGCTATGATAGTGTTAGACGGGCAATAGTGTTATGCAATCTCATGTTAGCGTGTAGATGTATCTTACTTTTCCAGATGTTTGACAAATCAGAAAATTATCCACTGCAATTCTGGGGGGGGGGGCGCCACCACTACCCCACCTCTGACCATGGATTCCGAGGTGGGGGTAATCTCAGCCATGCCTGAGGATTCTGCGGACGGGAAAGATGAGGAGGATGACGAGCTTGCGGAGAGCACACAGCACTCCATTCTCCCCAACAGCCAGGATCTTTTTCTCAGCCTGACTGAAGTACCCTCCCAACTCTCCCAAGGCAGTATCCCAGACCATGAAGCCATGGAAGGGACCTCTGGTGAGTGTACCTTTGTAAATATAAAACATGGTTTAAACGCAAGCGTTTTTTAATGATTAATTTGCCCTGAGGACTTGGGATGCATTCGCAGCCAGTACAGCTACTGGAAAAGTCTGTTAACGTGTCTGGGGATGGAGTGGAAATCCTCCAGGGACATCTCCATGAAGCTCTCCTGGAGGTACTCCAAAAGCCTTTGCAGAAGGTTTCTGGGCAGTGCAGCCTTATTCCGTCCTCCATGGTAGGACACTTGATTACACCATGCTAGTAGCAAGTAATCTGCTATCATTACATGACAAAGCCTGGCAGCGTATGGTCCTGGTGTTTGCTGGCATTCAAGCAACATCCATTCTTTATCTCGCTGTGTTATCCTCAGGAGAGTGATATCGTTCATGGTAACCTGGTTGAAATATGGGAATTTAATTAAGGGGACAGAGGTGGCCGTTCCTACTGGTCTGTTTGCCTGTGGCTGAAATGAAATCCTTCCCTGCAGTTAGCCAAGCGGAGAGTGGGGGGGCATTGGCGCTGAGCTTTTCACGTTTGGCTAGCAGGGATCTTCCCTGATACCAGCCATGCGGTGGGGGGAGGAGTAAAGTGATCATCCCAGAGAACTGGATGAGGGGGGTTAGTTTGGTTTCTGCTGCTGCAAGTTAACAGGAAAACCACAGCACTCAACGGGCTTTGCTTGGTATGTGGGAAAGGAGGGCGCTGCTTTTATGAAGGCTGCAGAAGCTGAAAGAAAATGGCTTACCATGGCCACATGCAAGCCGAATTCTGCTGCCCGGACCTGTGTCTGTGATCCCTAACCAAAGCCTCAGGCACTCAATATTAAGATGCAAAATGCGACCTTATACCAAAATCACATGTGCTATGTAATGTGAATAGTGTTGTTCACCATGGAAGAGTATAAGCATTATTCTGTAAAATGTATCTTTTTAAATATTTCTCTCCCTTTTTTCCCTCCCTCCCGCAGTTGCAAATTTTTCAAGCCTCCCTCCTCCGTCCTGAAGGCTATCTCAGATAAGGCGGCGTAAAAAATGGACGCGAGATGAAATGTTCTCTGAAATCATGGAATCGACCCACAATGAAAGAGCTCATCTGAATGAGTGGAAGGACATGGTATTAAAGTACAGGAAAGATGCCAGTGAACGTGAGGACATGATGGACCAACGTGAGGACATGAGGGACCAACGTGAGGAGAGGAGAGTCGCTAGAGATGAGAGGTGGCGGCAGGAAGATCAGAGGAAGCAGGATGCAATGCTGGGGCTACTGCGTGAGCAAACGGACATGCTCTGGCATCTGGTGGAACTTCAGGAACGGCAGCAGGATCACAGAGTGCTGCTGCAGCCCCTATATAACCGCCCTCCCCCCTCACCATGTTCCATAGCCTCCTCACCCAGATGTGTAAGAATGTGGGGTGGGGGAGGCTCTGTGCACCCTCCCACTCCACCCCAGAGGACAGCCTAAGCAAAAGGTTGTCATTATTTTGAACTTTTTTAGTGGCCTTTTCCTTCCCTCCTATCCTCCTCCCAAACCCCACCTGGGCTACCTTGTCAGTTCTCTCCCTCTTTTTATAATCAATTAATAAAGAATACATGATTTTTAAACGATAGTGACTTTATTTCCTTTGAAAGCAAGCTGTGATCGAAGGGGGAGGGTGGGTTGCTTACAGAGAATGAGTCAATCAAGGGGGCGGGTTTTCATCAAGGAGAAAAACAGAAATTTCACACTGTAGCTTGGCCAGTCATGAAACTGGTTTGCAAAGCTTCTCTGATGCGCAACGCTTCCTGGTGTGCTCTTCTAATCACCCTGGTGTCTGACTGCGCGTAATCAGCAGCCAGGCGATTTGCCTCAGCCTCCAACCCGCCATAAAGGTCTCCCCTTTACTCTCAGAGAGATTGTGGAGCACACAGCAAGCAGCAATAACAATGGGAATATTGGTTTGGCTGAGGTCTGAGCAAGTCAATAAAGTGCACCAGTGACCCTTTAAACATCCAAATGCACATTCTACCACCATTCTGCACTTGCTCAGCCTGTAGTTGAACAGCTCCTGACTACTGTCCAGGCTGCCTGTGTATGGCTTCATGACCCATGGCATAAAGGGGTAGGCTGGGTCCCCAAGGATAACTATAGGCATTTCAACATCCCCAATGGTTATTTTCTGGTTTGGGAAGTAAATCCCTTGCTGCAGCCGTTTAAACAGATTAGTGGTCCTGAAGACGCGAGCGTCATGAATCCTTCCTGGCCATCCCACGTTGATGTTGGTGAAACGTCCCTTGTGATCCACCAGTGCTTGCAGCACCATTG
This sequence comes from Malaclemys terrapin pileata, assembly GCF_027887155.1. Classification (NCBI taxonomy): domain Eukaryota; kingdom Metazoa; phylum Chordata; order Testudines; family Emydidae; genus Malaclemys; species Malaclemys terrapin. Next base: position 176,533,469 of record NC_071507.1, on the reverse strand, counting down.
AAAAGTACCCCTTGCAGTTTATGTACTGGCTGTCCTGGTGCTCCAGTGCCAAGATAGGGATATGGGTTCCATCTATCGCCCCACCACAGTTAGGGAATCCCATTGCAGCAAAGCCATCCACTATGACCTGCACATTTCCCAGTGTCACTACCTTTGGTAGCAGCAGCTCAGTGATTTCTTTGGCTACTTGCATCACAGCAGCCCCCACAGTAGATTTGCCCACTCCAAATTGATTCCCGACTGACCGGTAGCTGTCTGGCGTTACAAGCTTCCACCGGGCTATCGCCACTCGCTTCTCAACTGTAAGGGCTGCTCTCATCTTGGTATTCTGGCGCTTCAGGGCAAGGGAAAGCAAGTCACAAAGTTCCATGAAAGTGCCCTTATGCATGCGAAAGTTTCACAGCCACTGGGAATCATTCCAGACATGCAACACTATGGGGTCCCACCAATCTATGCTTGTTTCCCGGGCCCAGAATTGGCATTCCATGGCTAGAACCTGCCCCATTAACAGCATGATCGCCAAAGCGCCGGGGCCCGCGGTTTGAGAGAATTCTGTGTCCATGTCCTCATCACTCTTGTCGCCGCGCTGCCATCGCCACCTCCTCCTCGCCTGGTTTTTCAGGTCCTGGTTCAGCATAAACTGCACGATAATGAGCAAGGTGTTTACAGTGTTCATGACTGCTGTCTTAAGCTGAGCGGGCTCCATGCTTGCCATGGTATGGCATCTACAGTGTTCACCCAGGAAAAAAGGCATGAAACGGTTGTCTGTCGTTGCTTTCATGGAAGAAGGGGTGAGGCTGTACCCAGAACCACCAACAACAATGTTTTTCGCCCCATCAGGCATTGGGATCTCAACGCAGAATTCCAATGGGCGGAGGAGACTGCGGGAACTATGGGATAGCTACCCATAGTGCAACGCACTAGAAGTTGACGCTAGCTTCGGTACATGGACGCACACCGCCAAATTAATGTGCTTAGTGGCCGCATGCACTCGACTTTATACAATCGGTTGCCAAAAATCAAATTCTGTAAATTCGGAGTAATCCCATAGTGTAGACATACCCTAAGTCTCGGAGTTTATGTCTTTTCCAAACAATACTTCTGTCCTTGGCAGCAGCTGTTGCTCTGCTCATCACAACTTCTATGACAGTGCAGAAGAGAAGTGGAGATAGTATGCAACTTTGCCATACGCCAGCACCAATCTTAAACCATTCCATGTCTCTGCTGTCTGTCTTGACACAGCACACAGATTCATCATACAGCTTCTAATCAAAGTAACCATCTTTGCAGGAATTCTGTAGTGTCTCAGGATCTTCCAGGGAGCTTTTCTGTGGACACTATCAAACACTTTCATAAAATCAAGGAAGTTTAAAAAATTTCTTCTCTGTTGGTATTCTAACCGTTTCTCAAAAAGTCTTTTCAAGGTGAAAACCTGATCTGAAATCAAACTACCAGATCAAAATCCAGCTTCCCTGAATACTTTATCAACAGCAGTTTTCCTCCATTTCAAAATGATAACGCAAAAAAGCACTTTTCCAGATACAGATATGAGAGTCACCCCTCTCCAGTTATCACAAATAAGCTGTTTCCTTCCTTTAGGAATTTTACGTATGACACCTCTTCTCCAATCTTTAAAAACAATCTCCTTTTCTTAAGCCATTCTGTATAACCAGCACATACAATTCACCATCACTTTCTCTCAAGGTCTGTCTTATCACTGGTGTTTTACCACTTATTAGTAGATATTGAAAGCCCTACAGTTCTGTTATGTATTAACCAAAATCCTTTTTGTGTATAAACCAAAGTGTTTTGTATCTACAGATCTAGTGACCTGAACCTATCAAACTGAAAAGTTCTTTGTATTTTGGTTGAACCTTAGTGGGTGATCAAATAAAGGAATGTATATCATCAATAGTGGAATGTGCATAATATTTTACTCTAACCCCATTGACCTGTTGAGAATTGTGTCCAGATGTTCAGGGAGGACCACTGATAATTGACAAGATGTTTGTTATTACACATGTTCTGTGATTGATGAGACACTGGTGATTGACAAGGGACATTTGTTATCAGATGTGTTCTGTGATTGATGAAATAATGGCCCATTGATTGATGTTTGGGCCAATTAGAACCACTTATAGTCACAGATGGTTTTGGTAATAATGGATTGCTCGCAGATGTCTTCAGCTTATTGATTTGGTAAGCTGAGATATCTGGATAGAACTCTTAGAACAAACATGGGGGAACAATTTATTTGGTCTGAACAGTATATAAAGGGAAGAGTTTTGGGAGTTAGTCAGGAGTGGATCAAGCTGCAATGTCACTTCTCCAGTCTCCAGATCGGTATGTATAGCCTTTCATTATTCTGTATTGTGCTGTATTAATCTGTGATTAATAATCTTTGACTAATTCCACTTGAGCCTGTCATGTGATATCTTGTATTGTTATTAAATTCAAGCACACAACACACTCTTTAGCTGGTTATGGGCTCATTTACTTCCTCAAAGACAATTACTTATAATGATATTGGTAAACCTGCTATTTCTTTGCATCTTCAATGTGTATTAGTGGTTCAGGGTGGTTGAGTACAGCCTGGAAATGTTCTATCCAATGGGCTCTCTGTCCCTCCTCTTGGTTAAAATTGTACAATCTTGAGCCTTCACATTGCCACAATGGTTCGAGAATTCTGATTTCCTTCTCTTGCTTTATTTTTGTAACCATTGTTGTGTCTCTTTTCTGGCTGATCTTTTAACTTTCTTGTCTTTGCCTGCATATTCTTGTTGCAGAAAAAATTATTATTAACCTTTCTGTAACTGGTGTTCTTCGGGATGTGTTGCACATGTCCATTCCATGTTAGGTGTGCGTGTGCCGCATGCAGTCACCGGAAATTTTTCCCCTCGATAGTATCCATCAGGTTGTCTCTAGCACCCTCTGGTGCTGTACGATCATGCACCAGTATAAGGGATCCAACCGACCCTGCACCCTCTTAGTTCCTTCTTTCCGGCCAACTCCGACAGAGGGGTAAGAGGGTGGCTAGTGGAATGGACATGGACAACATATCTTGAAGAACAACAGTTATGGAAAGACTAGTAATAATTTTTTCTTGTTCGAATGCTTGAACATGTCCATTCCACATTAAGTGACTCCCAAGCAGTACCATAGGAGGTGATATCAGAGATCATGGACATGCTGACTGCAACATAGCTCGACCAAACCCAGCATCATCTTTAGTTTGCTGGGGGATGGCATAGTGGGATGAAAATGTATGTACCGATGACCAAGTCATCACTCTGCAGATGTCCTGGATCGGGACCCGGGCCAGGAACACTGCTGAGGAAGCTTGCACCCTCATAGAATGAGCCATCACTATAGCTGGTGGCAGGACCCCTGCTTGCTTGTAGCATGTGCGGATGCACAATGTGATCCAGGATGAAATACTCTGAGCTGAAATAGGAAGGCCCTTCATCCTGACATTACTGCCACAAAAAGCTATGTAGATCTATGGAATGGTTGTGTCCTCTCAATATAGAAAGCCAGGGTGTTCCTAACATCAAGTGTATGGAGACATTGCTTCTCCCTGCTTGCATGTGATTTCAGGAAGAAAACTGGCAGGAAAATAGCCTGATTACTGTGAAATTTCAGAACCACCTGCGGGAGGAATTCGATGTGACGACCTTAAAGACGACCATATATGGGAGTTCTGATGTAAGGGCCCTGATCTCTGATACCCTCCAAGCCAAAGTGATAGCTTCCAGCAAAGGTACAACAAGGGACATGTAGCCAATGGCTCAAACGGGGGGGCCTGTGAGTTTTGACAAGACTGGCTTTAGGTCCCATGGGGGAATGGGCTGCTGAATCTGTGGGTATAGTCTTTCAGGGCCCTTGAGAAAACGAATGGTCATCTCATGTGAGAAAACTGATCGATCATCCACCGGGATGTGGAATGCCAAAATCGCTGCCAGGTGTACTTTAACTGATGAAATTGCCAGCCCTTGCTGTTTCAGATGTAGGAAATATTCCAGAATGGTCTGCAGTGATGACAGGGTGGCCAAGAGATCTTGCTGCGAAAACCAAATGGAAAACACTTCCACTTGGCAAGGTATGTAGCTCTGGTAGAGGGCTTCCTGCTACCTAGCAGAACCTGTCAGAATTGCTTCAAACAGGCCAGCTCCTTGGGATTTAACCATGGAGCTTCCAAGCTGTCAGGTGGAGGGTGTTGAGGTTTGGGTGGAGCATGTGACCGTGGTCCTGCGAGGAGAGGGAGCAGCATCAGAGTCACTACTGAAAGGCCTAGCAGCGTGGTGAACCAGTGTGGGCGGGGCCAGGCTGGGGCTACGAGAATGACTCACACTCTTTCCAACTTGATCTTCAGCAGGACCTTGTTCATGAGAGGAATGGGGATGGGGAGGCATAGAACACGTGCCCCATCCAAGGGAGCAGGAAAGCGTCTGTGAGTGAGCTTGAACTGTGATTTCGCAGGCAGCAGAACTGGTGATGTTTCCTGTTCAGCCTATTTGCAAACAGGTCTATCTGGGGAGTCCCTCACTTCTGGAAAACTATCCTTACTACATCGGAGTGAAGGGATCTCTCATGGAGACTGGAGAAATACCTGCTGAGGTGATCTGCCAGGTCATTCTAGGGTCCCAGAAGGTCAGAAGCTTTGAGATGGATCAAATGCCTTATGCAGAACTCCCACAAGCAGCTAGCTTCCTGGCACAGGGGGTGAAGTGTGAGCCCCTCCCTGAATGATGAGGTAGAACATGGTTGCCATATTGTCCATGAGCACTAGCACGTTCTTGTTCATGATGTGGGGTAAGAACACCTAACAGGCCAGGCGGACTGCTTTTAGCTCCCTGACATTTATGTGTAGGGAGAGCTCTTCTGGGGACCACCGGCCCTGAGTCCTGAGGTGCCCTAGGTGAACCCCCCCCCATCGTAGATCTGATGCATCCTAAACTAGGGATAATGAGAGCTGGGGCCTGACAAAAGTGACGCCTGAGCGGACCGACAGAGGGTCCCTTCACCAGTTGAGGGAGGAGAGGACCAGTGCAGGAACCGTAGGCACCAAGTCCAGGTGATGGCAGTTCGGTGAGTACATTGAGGCCAGCCAAGCTTGAAGGGGTCTGAGGCGTAGCTTGCATGCTGCACTACATATGTGCACATGTCCATGTGGCCTAACAGTCTGATGCAGAAATGGGCTGTCATGACGGGGTGGGCTTTGATTTGCGCTATCAATTATCCCAGTGTCTGAAAATGGGCTTCTGGGAAGAAAGCCCTTGCATGGGAGGCATTGAGCACTGCTCTGATAACCTCTGCACCAGGATGAGGGTAGATTTCTGCTCATTTATAAGCAGGCCCAGTGCCTGAAAGGTCAACTGTATAAAGTGGATACTGGTCTCCACTTGCGCCTGGGATTGGTCCTTGACCAGCCAGTCATCAAGGTATGGGTAGACTTGTACCCCTCTTCTTCTGAGGAAGTCTACCATTGCAGCTATGCATTTCGAGAAAGCCCTGGGGACTGCCAAAAGTCCGACAGGGAGAACCATAAATTGGTAAAGTGAGCTTGGTTTACAATGAACCCGAGGAACCTCCTGTGGCCTTGGAAAATTGAGACATGGAAATAAATGTCTCTCAAACTGAGGGGGCGTACCAGTCCCTTGGATCCAGGGAGGGAATGATGGTGGCCAGGGAGACCATACGGAACTTCAGAACTTGAGGTAGCCATTGAGATGGAGCAGGTCTAAAATGGGTCGGAGACCCCACTTGTACTTTGGAATTAGGAAATACCAGGTTTAAAAGCCCTTCCCTCTTAAGTCCCGAGGAACCTCCTCCACAGCTCCCACTCCTGGGCTAGAAATTGCTCATGAGAAGGGTCCCTGAAGAGGGACAGGGAGGGTGGGTATGTGGGGGTGTGTGTGTGGAAATAAACTGGAGCATATAATCCCTTTCCAGAGTGTTCAGCATCCAGCAGTCTGTGGTGATAAGAGACCATGTTGAGGTGAGTGGGATAGGTGGGGACACGATACGGTGGCATGGGAGCTGGGCGTCCCATCAAAAGTTCTGTTTGACTATTCCCATGTATCTGGGTGGGTCATGTAGGGACGCTGAGGTGGACAGAAGCAGTTACTTGCATCTAACCCCGCTGTTTTGTTTCTTTTGCAGGTCCTGATGGGGTGGCGGAGCTAAGAAACAGTTGAGTGCTGTGGCCTGAAGTACTTCCTGGAAGGTGATGGAGTGTAAGACCCAGGAACTGGAGGGTGGCTCTGAAGTCTTTCAGGCCATGGAGCTTTGCATCCCAGAGCAAAGAACTCCTGCCTGGATTCCTGGGGAAGCAAGTCCTTGAATTTTGACATCGACTCCCAGATGTTGAAGTCTTCTTTGCGTATATGTCCCTATGAGTGCTCCATCGTAGGATGTGTGCAAGCCCATGCTCTCTCAATTACCAAATGCAAAGTAATGCCCATAGGTCCACCCCTGCACAGAGCAATGCCTTGTGCTTTGAACAAGGGGATCTAGGGAAGTGCAAGTTGGCCACCAGTGAGTTCCTTCTCAAGCACCTGTGGCTCAGCTGTGTGCTGTATTCAGTTTCCCACCTTGTGGGTACCTAAATAGGGTAAAAACATCCTCTTTTACCCTATTTATTTGAGTTATTTACTTCTACTTTTGGTTGTTTAGTTCTTTTGTGCTCCTGAGAGGAGCTCCTGGGGGAGCCCCCCCCCCCCCCGCCATCCAATTTTTGGACCTTTCATTTGTGCTGGAGCACAATCTGTTATGCCTAAAACCACAGGGTTTAAACTCTGCCAAACTTGCTACACGTCCTTTCCTTTCACTGATGGACCCTTGAGTTTCCTGCAATGTTTGGGGGACTCCCATATCTCCTCAAAGTATAAAATCTGACTGGGGTTCAAAGGCAGGTCCAAAAAAGACAGAGAGATTAGACTAAAGCTCCTATTAATGGAATGTGCTATATCTCGGCAGGGATCTGCTCCCCCTGTTCGTCAGCCTCAGTATCATAGGACTCTTTGGTTATAGTCACATCTTCTCAAACAGGGAAAACAAAACATGGGACAGGTCCCTTGCGGCACTGCGATATCCCAAAGGACTATCATATGCGCCCCAGTACTGGTCTCTTACCACAGTTCTGAGGAAGGGGAGGACCCTGCAACCTCCTCAGTAACGCAGCAGTCTCCATCCTACAGGCTGACATTCCCATCTCAGGTACTGACCCAAGTCTTGACTATAGGCTAAAAGAGCCTTCTGCCTCATGAAAGATATCTGGCTTCGGAGGTTCTTGTAATTTCTGATGAGCCTGAATCTCCACTGTTACAGAGATCTATCAGAGCCCCTTCGCCAGGACCAGTGAGACCCACCTAAGTCTGCAACCTTTGATAACCTGATGTTTCCCCTCTTAGCTCAGGAGAAGATTCATCAGACTTAGAGATCTCAGTCCAGGAATCCATCCTGGCACCATACCACCAAACTCCTGGGGAAGAGGATCTTGGGGAACCTAACAGACATCGTAGCCTCCGATAGTACAACTATCATTGGGGACGCTTCCCCATCTTCCTCCCCAGTGGGGTTACAGGGACCCATGGGACCATTTCGGCAACCAGTTCTATAGGATACCATCAAAAGTGTACCAGCACTCACAGTTACCAACCGACCGTCCCTTGGTCTTCTTCATTACTGGATGATACTCAGGAGCAGCATGAACTGCAGACTGAGGAAATCTTGCCTCCTTCAGTCAAGTCCTCTTCATCTCTGGATGAGGTGGTAATGCCATCACTGCCTTCTTATGTGGATGATTTCAAGAACTTCCCAGACCTCATGAAGAGGCTGGCAGGCTCACTCCAGATTCCTCAAGTGGAAGTCCAAGAGTCACAACATTCCTAGGTGGATATTTTAAATATTAATCCACAAGGAAAGATTGGCCTACCTCTTAATGAGGCATTGCTATCTCCCTCTCATACCCTGTGGCAAATACCTGGTACAATTCCACTCATCTGTAAAAGGGCAGATAAGAAGAACTATATTCCACCAAAGGGAATAGAATATTTCTTTTCTGAACCCAGCGCTAATTTCCTAGTGATGGATGCAGCCAACAGAAGGAGCTGTCAAGCTAGATTCAGACTTTCTCCAACGGATAAAGAATCCAAGCACCCGGATTTACTGGGTAGGCAGAACTACTCATCAGCTGCTCATCAATTTCGTATTGCCAATATAAGGCCTTCACAGCAAAATACAACTTTATCACAATTTACACATTTTATTGAACACCTGCCACAAAACCAGAGAGATTGTTTTCAGGCTATCATCTCGGAAGACCAGTCACAAAAGCCTCCCTTCAATCTGTCCAAGACTCCACTGTTGCACCTTCTAGGCCCATGGCCACAGCTGCAGTCATGAGGACAGCCTGGCTCCAGTCCTCAGGTCTTCCAAGGGAGGTGCAAAACACTGTGGAGGATCTCCCTTTTGAATAACCCAGCTCTTTAGTGAGAATATGGACTTCTTTCTCCACACACTTAATGATTCCAAGGCAATGTTGTGGTCACTGGCGATTTATGCAACAAAAAGGCAATTAGACCCCAAAGGTCCAGGCCATTCCAGTACCATCAGCACACCTCTAGGCCTCAGAAACCCTTCAGGAGGAGATCCAAACAACAAAAAAAGGAACTACTTTCCCCTACTTCTACTCAATCTGCCCCTCCTTCTAAGGGGCAGTTTTGACACCAAGGTAGAGAGCATCAAGCAGTCCATTCCACCAGATCCTTGGTTGTGCAATTACTCACCTTTTGAAGACGGACTGTCCCACTACTTAACTGCCTGGGAGCTCCCTACCTCAGACAAGTGGATACTGGAGATTGTCAAAGTGGGTTACTCTATCCACTTCCACTTTATCCCTCCTTGCCACCCATCTCTCGCTGTCCCTCTTCTGGGACCCCTCTTCTTATGAAGAAATCTTAAGACAAAAGGTTCAATCCCTCCTCCTCCTGGGGGCATTAGAGCTGGTTCCACCAGAGTTCATCGAAAGAGGGTTCTATTTCAACTACTTTCTAGTTCTGACAAGAGACAGAGGGTGTAAACTAATCTTCAACCTCAGGAACTTGAACAGTTATGCCCTAGCACAACACTTCAGAATGGTTACACTAACTACCATCATTCCATCTCTAGATCTGGGAAACTGGTTTGTAGCCCTCAATCTACAGGATGCCTACTTTCATGTGGCCATCACCTTTCCCACAAACATTCCCTATGCTTTGTATTAAGAACAGATCACTATCAATACTGAGTTCTCTCCTTTGAATTCTGCACAACTCCGAAGATGTTTACAAAGGTCCTCTCAGTGGTAATGGCTTGCCTCTATCAGTGGGGAATCTCAGTATTCCTATACTTAGCTGACTGGCTGCTCAGAAGCTGTCACAACAAAGAGGTCCAGCTGGTAACACACAGAGGGTGTTAACCTTATTCCAATATCTGGGCCTTCACATCAACCACAGAAAATCCACGCTAACTTCAGATCAAAAGATAGACTTTATAGGAGCCACTTTAGACTTTATAGGTCCTGCATCAGCAAAAGCCTATCTACCCAAGGAGAGATTTTCCACCTTGTCCACTCTAATCTCAACGCTACAGTTCAGCCCACAAACAACTGTAAAAGTCTGCCTACAGCTCATGGGTCATGTGCCCACCTCCACATTTGTGACTCCCCTCACAAGACAGCACCTCATATGTTTCCAAATTTGGCTAAGAACAGTGTATACTCCAAAGAGACACAATCTATCCAAACATGTCACTAACTCAAAAGGTGAGTTGGACTCTTTTATGTGGTGGAAGGACACACAGAGGTCCTGCATAGGAAATGTATTTTCTCATCCCACATCATCAAAGATCCGCAGAACAGATGGCTCTCTGTTAGGATGGGGCACTCACATACAGGGTCCAAGGTAAATGGTCTCCACAGGAATCAGCACTCTATATCAACATTCTGGAGCTAAGAGTGGTATAATATGTGTGACAGATATATCCTCCAAGATATACAGGGTCACTCAACGTAATGCTGTACAACATAAGAGCGGACGTACTGGGTCAGATCAATGGTCCATCTAGCCCAGTATCCTGTCTTCTAACAGTGGCGAGTGCCAGATGCTTCAGAGGAAATGAACAAAACAGGCAATTATCGAGTGATCCATCCCCTGCCACCCACTCCCAGTTTCTGGCAAACAGAGTCTAGGGACACTCAGAGCATGGTTTTGCATCCCTGACCATTGTGGCTAATAGCCACTGATGGACCTATCTTTCATGAACTTATCTAGTTCTTTTTTGAACCCTGTTATAGTTTTGGCCTTCACAACATTCCCTGGCAATGAGTTCTACAGGTTGACTGCGTTGTGTGAAGAAGTACTTATTTTTGTTTGTTTTAAACCTGCTGCCTATTAATTTCATTGGGTGATCACTAGTTCTTGTGTTATATAAAGGAGTAAATAACATTTCCTTATTTACTTTCTCCACACCAGTCAAAATTTTATAGGCTTCTATCGTATCCCCTCTTGTTTTTTTTTTCTAAGCTGAAAAGTCCTAGTCCTTTTAATCTCTCCTTATACAGAAGCTGTTCCAAACCCCTAAATCATTTTTGTAACTTTTCCAATCCTAATATATCTTTTTTGAGATGGGGTGACCAGATCTGCATGCAGTATTCAAGATGTGGGCGTATCATGGATTTATATAGAGGTATTATTCTGTCTTATCTATCCCTTTACTAATGGTTCCTAACATTCTGTTAGCTTTTTTTAACTACTGCATATTAAGTGGATGTTTTCAGAGAACTATCCACAATGACTCCAAGATTTCTTTTTTGAGTGGTAACAGCTAATTTAGACCCCTTCATTTTGTGTGTATAGCTGGAATTATGTTTTCCAATGTGCATTACTTTACATTTATCTACACTGAATTTCTCCTGCCCACTCACCCAGTTTTGAAAGATCCCTTTGTAATTCTTCACAGTCTGCTTTGGACTTAATATCTTGAGTTAGCAAGGCAGCAATGTATTACATCAACCGCCAGAGCAAAACAAGATCACAATCCTTTTGCACAGAGTCACTACGGCCCTGGAACTGGAGTATTTCCCATAAAATAGAGGTATCAGCTATCTGTCTTCCAGGCCTCCAGAATACTATTGCAGACTCCCTGAGTAGACACTTCTGGCAAGATCACAGATGGGAGCTCAAAGACTCTGTCTTCCAATGTATCTGCCAGACTTGGGATCTACCACAAGTAGACCTATTCGCCACCTAGAACAATGCATAATATAAGAACTAGGGGCCACCAAATTAAATTAATGGGCAGCAGGTTTAAAACAAATAAAAGGAAGTTCTTCTTCACACAGTGCACAGCCAACCTGTGGAACTCCTTGCCTGAGAAGGTTGTGAAGGCTAGGACTATAACAGGGTTTAAAAGAGAACTAGATAAATTCATGGAGGTTAAGTCCATTAATGGCTATTAGCCAGGATGAGTAAGGAATGTGTCCCTAACCTCTGTTTGTCAGAGGGTGGAGATGGATGGCAGGAGAGAGATCACTTGATCATTACCTGTTAGGGTCACTCCATCTGGGGCACCTGGAATTGACCACTGTTGGTAGACAGGATACTGGGCTGGATGGACCTTTGGTCTGACCCAGTATGGCCATTCTTATGTTCTTAATGCAAAATGTTGCCTGTTCTGCTCCAGGGAAGGTTATGGACACAGTTCTATGGGGGATGCTCTGATAACATCATATTCTCGCACTATAGGTGCTGACTCCGTGGGTTCTCCAGGGCTGGAGCACCCATGGGGAAAAAATGGTGGGTGCTAAGCAACCACCAGCAGCCCCTCTATCCACTCCCCCGCACCCTACAGTGCCTCCCGCCTACCGGCAGGCCCTGCGGATCAGCACCTCACTCTCCCTCCCTGCGCCTCCCGCCTGCCACAATCAGCTGTTTCGCGGCATACAGGAGGCTGTGAGGAAGTGGGAAGGAGTGAGGACATGGTGCTTGGGGGAGGGGGGCGGAACTGGGCAGGAAGAGGCAGGGCAGTGAGTGGAGCAGGGGAGGGAAGAGGCGGGGTGTAGGTGGGACAGGGCCAGGAAGAGGCAGAGCAGGGTGAGGCCTTGAGGGAAGGAGTGGAGTGGGGGCAGGGCTTGGAGCTAAGCTGGGGGTCGAGCACCCCCTTGCATTTTGGAAAGTCGCCCCCTGTGCCCCACACCATGATTTATGCTTATACAACTCTAACGCTGATACTCAAGCCCCTCCTCAAGCTGTGACTTACGACTTCCTATCCCAAAGGATCTCTTGACACAGAACTCAATGACTCTCATCCATCCTAACCCCTCCTCCCTCAATCTCAGAGCATGGCTCTCGAGCATGGAGTCAGCCTGTTCAGAAGCGGGTCAGTTGGTCCATTTATCCAGGAGAAAGCTCAGTATCTGCAAGACCTACTTCAAAAGTGGAAATGTTCTCACTCCTGGTGCTCTCTTCCTCCCAAACCTCGGAAGTCCCACATCTCAAGACACTGGATTACCTACTGCAATTAAAGACACAGAATCTGTCAATGAGCTCTATCAGAGTACATTTGGGCCATCATCACTACTTCCCATTCTCCCATTCACGGCTTTACAGTCTTCGCCCACTCTTTCACAGCCAGATTCCTCAAGGGCCTATACAACTTATTTTCTCCTGTTCAGAACCCAGCCCACACAGTGGGACCTCTCAATCTAGTTCTTAACACCCTGAGAAAACTCCCTTTCCAACTGATGGTTACAAGGTCTCTCCTCCACCTCTCCCTCAACTTCCTAATCACCATTACTTTAGCAAGATGAATGGGAGAGCTGGGAGCACTCATGGCTGATCCACCATATACCACGTTTTACAGGACAAAGTTAAATTATGCCCCCATCCTGATTTTCTCCCAAAGGTCTCCTCAAAATATCACATTATCAGAAGATTTGCCTGCGAGTGTTCTATCAAAACCTCATGCCTCCAGAGAAGAATCAAGTCTTCATTTATTGGATATTAGAAGGGCCCTTGCCTTCTATCTGGGCAGGACCAAGACTTTCCGAGTCTCTGTGTCATTTGCAGAAAGGATGAGATCAACTCAAAGGCTGTCTAAGTGGTTGTCAAGTTTTATCTTGACCTGATACATAAATGCTGGGGTGCAGTCCCCTCACAGAGTAACAATGCATTGCACTAGAGCTCAGTTCACATCTATAGCTTTACTGAAGAATGTTCCCATAACAGAAATCTGCAGGACTGCAACCTGGTCTTCTCTCTATACTTTTGTCAAGCATTACCCCATCTTAACTGCTTCCACACATGACACCACCTTTGGTGATTCAGTTCTCTGAACTATTCTGGACTTACTTCCTCAGCACTCACCTCCTCATTGAGTTACTGCTTGAGAGTTTCTTAAGTTGGCACATCCCTACAGACATGTACTTAAAGAAGGAAATATTGGAACGGCCTTCCGAGGGAAACAGTGGGGGCGAGGGACCTATCTGGTTTTAAGATTAAATTAGATAAGTTTAAGGAGGGAATGGTTTAATGGTAAAACATAATTGGTGGGGAATACCGAGCAATAGCAGGTAAATAGTATAATGACTAACGAGGGTCAGGCTGGAGACTCTTGCCTATATGCTCGGGGTCTTACTGATCGCCATATTTGGGGTCGGGAAGGAATTTTCCTCCAGGGTAGATTGGCTGAGGCCCTGGAGGTTTTTCGCCTTCCTCCGCAGCATGGGGCAGGGATCGCTAGCAGGAGGGTTCTCTGCAAATTGAAGTCACCAAGACACAGGATTTGGGACTTCATCAGCAGAGTCAAGGGAAGGGTAGGGACGGTTTTGTGGCCTGCAGCATGCAGGGGGTCAGACCAGATGAGCATAATGGTCCCTTCTGACCTTAAAGTCTATGAGTCTATGAGTCTAAGGAGAAAAGGTTACTTACCTTATATTAACTTGAGTTCTTCGAGATGTTTTGTCCCTACTGATGTGCTACCTCCTGCCCTCCTCTTTCCTGTTGAGTCTCTGGCTTCACAGATGAGAAGGAATGGAGTGGCTCGCACCTCCCTATATTCTCTCATTAGAAGCATGAAGCATTGCTCTGTGCAGGCATGGGCCCACAGATGCTATTTTGCAGAGTTTCCAACTGAGAGCACATGGGTGTGCAAACATCCTGCGGTGGAGTACCAATAGGGACAAAACATCTCAAAGAACTTGTTACTGAAAGGTAAATAACAAGATCATTAATGATCTGGAGGATGGCGTGGATTGCACCCTCAGCAAGTTTGCAGATGACACTAAACTGTGAGGAGTAGTAGATACACTGGAGGATAGGGATAGCATACAGAGGGACCTAGACAAATTAGAGGATTGGGCCAAAAGAAATCTGATGAGGTTCAACAAGGACAAGTGCAAAGTTCTGCACGTAGGACAGAAAAATCCCATGCACCGCTACAGACTAGGGACCGAATGGCTAAGCAACAGTTCTTCAGAAAAGGACCTTGGGGTTACAGTGGACAAGAAGCTGGATATGAGTCGACAGTGTGCCCTTGTTGCCAAGAAGGCTAACGGCATTTTGGGCTGTATAAGTAGGGGCATTGCCAGCAGATCGTTCCCCTCTATTCGACAGGTGGTGGGGCCTCATCTGGAGTACTGTGTGCATTTTTGGGCCCCACACTACAAGAAGGATGTGGAAAAATTGGAAAGAGTCCAGTGGAGGGCAACAAAAATGATTAGGGGGCTGGAGCACATGATTTACGAGGAGAGGCTGAGGGAACTGGGATTATTTAGTCTGCAGAAGAGAAGAATGAGAGGGGATTTGACAGCTGCTTTCAACTACCTGAAAGGGGATTCCAAAGAGGATTGAGCTCGGCTGTTCTCAATGGTGGCAGATGATAGAACAAGGAGCAATGGTCTCAAGTTGCAGTGGGGGAGCGTTAGATTGGATATTAGGAAAAACTTTTTCACTCGGAGGGTGGTGAAGCCCTGGAATGGGTTACCTAGGGAGGTGGTGGAATCTCCTTCCTTAGAGGTTTTTAAAGTCAGGCATGACAAAGCCCTGGCTGGGATGATTTAGTTGGGGATTGGTCCTGCTTTGAGCAGGAGGTTGGACTACATGACCTCCTGAGGTCCCTTCCAACCCTGATATTCTATGATTCTATGAAGTAACCTCTCCTTTCAGGTACTTAAATACAAAACTTTGAAGGGAAAGGGAGGCCTTTGCTTGCAACTTTCAAACATTTTCATGGACAACTTCAAGCTTTTTCATAGGTACCTTTAATGGAATGAACTTTTATCAATTTTTGACTTGCAAATATTGCTCAAGAAATATGTAGCAATCATCACCAGGGTGAACAGATCAAGAAGCCTCAATGTATCTGATTCACTGGTCAGAGACTCTCAAAGGCACTAAAAACAGTTCAAGTTATTCTGCAGACCCACAAGTACTCCTGTTCTTATTTTTGGCAAAGTTTACCCCAATTTTCTTTACTTATAAAGTTTTGATCCAATTTTGAGACAGCAATGTATTGAATTTCTATAAATGCCTGCTAAGTGAAACATACCTTATGTTATTTAAAAGGCTACTATAGGTGCAAAACTCTTTGCAGGTACTCATCTATGTGAACAGACCCTTCCTGTTAAGAAAGCCGATTAAATCACCACACAATTTTAAATATGAGCCACATGCTTCCATGGGACTGATGGGATACTTGTCTGTCAGTAAATCATATTTGATATGGATGGGCTTATTGATGAGAAATATTAAATTATTTAAAATATGAGAACATTAAGGCTATGATTGCATAATTCTCTTAACAATTATGTAAAATAACGTAGACACCCTGAGAGAAAGGATGCTAATTTCGGCTGGGACACAGCTATCTATGTATAAATCAGATGCAACAGAAGAGGAGAGTTGATCTGTGAGGGCCAGGCAGGTGATTTACATGTGAATTCAGAGATCTTGTAGTAATGTTTGAGAGAGGAAATGGAAATCAAACCTGTTTGCCCAAGAAACTGGAGTTTGTCACATCCCAAAATCAGACACCTCCACACACACTACTGTTCTTCTTTGGTATAATGCCTGAGAGCCATGCTAAATTCCTCATTACTCTTGGATGTGCAAGTTGCTACAGGAACTAGTAGTATTGTGTCTCATGTTAGCTGAAAGGGGTGGAATGTTCAGTTTTTAACACCTTTGCCTAGCCAGGAAGATGCACTATTTTCTCCCAGATGAAGACTTAGTTACATCAATTCACAGTTGCATCCCCTCCAGCTTGGACTATCTCCTGGATTTGAATCCAAGAGCTACAAAGAGCCTGAAGTTGTTGCAGCTTGTAGCAGCAGGCATATAAGCAACAACGTTTGATGCAGACATCTCACACCTGTGTTTTGTTAGCTCCATTTCAGGTACAAGTTTCCCCATGGGAGAAGATGAAAGAGAGAACAAACTACATCTGACAGATGTCGCTTAATTCACTTCTTGAAGGCACTCAGATACTATGCATATGAGCAATATGAGAACCTAAGTGTGTCAAAATATCCAAAAACTGTTTTTATGAGATTTCTGTCCCAACCAAAGGCAGACACCCCCCAAAAAAAGCTTGCTATCCTGCAAGTAAAAGAGAGACTTAACAGATTTGTAGCCCATCTATGTAGACCCAGGAGGTTCATATAAGAGTGTTGAGTAACCTTTTGAGGTTTCACCATCACTAGTAAAAACCTAGAGCTAGATTTGAGCAGAAATTTCTATTGATCTGGTCTAAACACTGGGTGCCAAGGTCATGGTATGCTTGCATGGAAATATTAATTGAAAAAAACACACCTTATAATGACTTATTTTGGCAATTAATATAATTAGCTTAGTTACCTAAAATCTGAATAATTTTTATAATCTCATACAGTGCTACGTTATCTATGCATCAATATCTTTGTGAGACTACACAGGAGATAGGTATTGTTCTCTAGGGTAGCTTCCAACAATTGCAACAATGTAAGACAGAGGGCTGTGTCAGGTTAGGTAAAGATGGGACACAAAAATACACAATCTCTCAGGGCTCGTCTGCACTACAAAATTGGGTCGACTTAGTTTAGGTCGACCTACAGCCACCACAGTAATTCAGTTGGCTGTTGGTATCCACATTGCCCTCCTTCTGCTGGCGGTGCACGTCCTCACTAGGAGCGCTTGCATTGACTGAAGCAGGGCATTATGGGGCACTGACAGCTGAGTGTGGGGCACTGACAGCCATGCAGGATTCACAGCTGGACCACCCCGCCTGCCCTAGGGGGACAGTGCATGCTGTCTATGGTTTTTTCAAGGAATGGATCAAGGTGGCAGATGGGCTTCTCATTGTCAGAGCCGTGGTTGACTTGACTAAGCTATTTGTATTTGCTTCAATTTCTTCTTTTGTGTTTTTCTTAACTAACAGTGCTGCTAGCATATGGCCTTTGTAAATGCTGGGTGCTGCAGTATAGTCTGTCTTGCAATTCAACGGATTGTCTAGAGAGGAAAGATGATCTTGTGGTTAAAGCAAAAGACAGGGAGAGCTGGATTCACAAAGGGATTTATGTCTTAAAGTGACAGGCACCTCAGTCCAACATTTCGTCAATGTTGGCATTCACAAAAACTTTACTCAGCTGTTGCCTAACCCTCCAGGTGCCTAACTTTCTGCGGTTAAAGTCCTCTAGATACCTGTGTTTTGGCAGATGGGCATGAATACAGTCAACTCAGTCCTGACCTCACCCAGCAGCTTGTGCCTGTATTACACCTAGGGCCCTTCGTTTTCAGTTTTTATTTTATTTTATTTTTTCCTGGGAATTTATCAGTGTTTATTGCCACAACAACAAAAACAGATGAAAATCAGTGCAAAAACTATTAATAATTTTTCTGGGTCAATATTGGGGTTTATTTTGGTGGCTGGAAAGATGGGGAAAAAGTATAGAGTAGATTAGTGGTTCTCAAACTGTGGGTTGGGACCCCAAAGTGGGTTGCGACTCCATTTTAATGGGGTTGCCTGGGCTGGTGTTTAGACTTGCGGGGACCCGGGTCCAAAGCCTGAGCCCTGCCGCCTGGGGTCAAAGCCCGAGCCACATCCCCCTGGGCCGAAGCCCAAAGACTTCAGCCCTGGGGACTGGGGCTTGAGCTTCAGCTGTGGGTGGCAGGACTCAAGTTACAGGCCCCCCGCCCGGGGCTGAAGCCCTTGGGCTTGGACTTTGACCCTCCCTCCCACCTGGGGCTCTAGTGGGTCCTAGTCCTTCTTCCTGGGGTTGTGTAGTAATTTTTGTTGTCAGAAGGAGGTTGCGTTGCTGTGAAGTTTGACAATCCCTGCAGTAGATTAATGCTTTGAATTCCATTCATCAATGTGGTTTGCTGCAAAACTAAAACAGAACTCAGAACACAATGCCACCTCTGAGTTTAAGAAAACAATACATTTCTGATCCCCAAATAAAACTTTTCATTTGAATAAACAGTTTACTGTTGTAGACTTAGAACTATTAGCCTATAAATATTTACATTTAATAATTGGGCTGTGCCATTTGCAGTGCATACACTCAACTTCATCCTTTTCTCCTGTTTTTTTTAAACTTTTAAATACTTGTGTTCTGAAATGTATTCTGATACAGATTTTCATTTTCTTCCCATTTTAGTGTCTCAAATCTTTAAACTGTTATCTGCTAAGAGCCTGAAATGTGTATGTGGTAGGGGTGAGATTCATCAGTACGTTCAGATACGCATGCACTTCAGAGCTTGGGCATGTGCCTGTTTGTTTATTGTGTGTATTTTCTAGACTAATACATAGCCTTACTTCAACAGGCAGCTTTGCATATACACACAGACTAATGTATTATCATAATACTTATAGCTCATGCAATGTATTGTATTTTCCTAATAAAACAAGTTATTTTTTATATATTTGAATAATACAAAAGTAGAGTAAAAAGCAGAAAAAAACTGAAAAATACTTTTTGTAAAACACAGGAATTTTCTGTAAAAATCGGTTTAAACTGAAAACGAAGGGGCTTAATTATACCTAGGCCCTTGTGGGACCCTCAAACTAGGCATATTTTGCCTGCAGAGCCCAATCCAGTAAATGTGCTCAGAGCATGCTAACTCCCCATAAGATGACTTGGGGGCAGGGAGAAGGAGGAGAGATGAGTCCCGTATAACCTTTAGCTCAGTTGTTAAGGCACTTACAGGGATGAGGGAGCTCCTGGTTCACTTCCCACCTCCACCTGATGCAGAGAAGGGATATGAAAGTGGGTCTTGTTTATAATATTTGGGCCTACAAATTTATCCTAATTTGTAAATTCACCTGTGAAAAGTAAGTGAAAGTTCATAAGTGGTCACAATATCTCAAAACAACAAATGTTGCTGGCAAAAGGTGCAAAAGGAAAACAGAAAAGCTAAATTAGTACAAATAAAAAGGCCTATCACTGGCCAATGGGTGCTGCTCAGCCGGTACTCTTGGCGGAGGCAGCGCACAGAGCTGCCTGGCCACGCCTCCACCTAGGAGCTGAAGGAGGGGGAGGTTGTTGCTGCCGGGAAGGTGCAGAGCCAGGTAGGGAGCCTGCCAGCCCCACCAACCCCCAGCACCAGTAGGGTTCCTGGGCTGCGCGCCACCGCTTCCCCTCTCCCAGCACCCGCAGTGCCACTGGGCCACCTCTCCTCCCTCCAAGATTTAGTCAGGGATATAGTACAAGTCATGGACAGGTCACGGGCCGTGAATTTTTGTTTACTGCCGATGACTTGTCCATGACTTTTACTAAAAATACCCATGACTAAAATGTAGCCTTACTAATAAGATACTGTTCCACGCCTGTGTTTCTCCAGCAGTGGGGTTGCAAGCAAGAGTCAACACCAGAGACAGACACTGCATTTTCTCTCTTCACTGGTCCTTTCTCTCCCCTTTTGTGTGCATTTGTCTTGTTTTGTCTTCTAATAAATAGGATTGGACTTTAACAGCTCCAGCCCTTCCCTTTTCCCTAAAAAGAACAGTTACCTCTAAAAGACGGTCAAGTAAAATTCTCTCCAGCTAAAGGGAACAAGAACAAGGGGTATATAGTCCATTGAAATTAATACAGTCTCTCAGCTCTCAGGTGAGTGCTCTAGCCATTAGAATACAGAATATTCTGGTATGGGTCTCTCTCAAACCCTCCTGTCTAAAACTTTCTTCTGTCTCTCTAAGTACAAGATCTGTTAGTTTCTTAATGCATTCCAGGATGATGTTGCAAGTGATTTTCCCAGGCACTGAGAGTAATGCAGTTCTTTTCAGTTGTTGCAGTTGGTAAGGTCAGTCTTCTTTGGCAATTTTACTGGTAAGGCCTCTTTTCCCCAGGTTGGGTTCTTTTCTTCATTCCACATTCTATCCAAAATCACAAGGAAAGTCTGAAGGGTTATTTTGTCACTTGCTTTAAGTATCTCTCCAGGAATGTTATTCTCTCCAGCTGCTCTCCCAGTTTTAAGTTTACTGATGTGCTTGCTAACTTCTTTTATTGTAATATCTCCTAAATCAGTATCATGCTCTGGTGATAAGGCTTCGTCATGTATTTCTAGTAGTTTGCTTGTGTTTGGTCTATTTCAAATAGCCTGAAAATGTTCTGCCCATGTTTTCCTTTATTCTTCCTCTATACTAAGAGTCTTTCCATTTATGTCTTGAATACGGCTTTCAGGACTGCTAGAATTTTCTGTTAGCTGTTAGTGTCATTTTCCAGATATATAATACAATCCCCAGGCCATACAATTTACAATCTAGGCTGTATAAAATGTGATATGATGCAGCAAGAGATGAAATTATGGCAATGGAAAGGGAGAATGTTATTCTCTCCAGCTGCTCTCCCAGTTTTAAGTTTACTGATGTGCTTGCTAAAGGAGAGAGATTTATACATAAGTATTATTATTCTCCTTAATTAATACTCGACATGTTTCCTACATGGCATGGATTATGCCAGGGTGTATTCTTCCACAAACTATTTCCTTTGATGGGACAAATAACTTTCCCCCAGTTTCTACACACACAAAATTATGTGGGAAAACCTCTTTTATTTTCCCAAAACAATCGACGTGGTGTATGAACATGGCTGTACTCCTCACAAATACATTTAAAAAAAATTAATTTTCATTTAAACCTTTCTTTCAGACTTCAGGTACCAAATTTTTAAGAACTTCAGACTTCAAAGTTGGATCAGCACGGGCAACAGAAGTAATGTACTAGATTTTCACTCAATTTATACATTTTCATCTGAACTATCAGGATGAAATTATAAAATTATTTAAAATAATCCATAAAGGATTGCACTTTTCCCTTATTCACTAACATTTTAAGCATCAACTGATTTCTTTCTTAAAGATGATTTGTGCACAGTACAGGCATAAGTTAAAAAGAGAAAAGCAGGCATTTTTAAAAAGGGGGGAATCTGCCTTCTTTACCTAGACCAGAAGGTGGTGCTCACCCTCTATGGCTAATGCATGTTACACGAGTAAAAAATTATAAAGAGACCAACATGAATGGAATGTGACTCAGAGGTACTAATTTTAATCTGTAGTCAAGACTCTTTGTAGCAATTTTGTCAAAATATTTGCACTGATTCTTTAAATGACTTGTGATAAATATTTCAATGCATTTGAAACCTTTTCATCTGCTTTGGAAATGGTCAGCAAAAACAAAGGGGCTCTTTGTGTTATTTGTAACCTGATGAAAGGCTTTGAAGAACTCTTACCATCCCAAATCTTCTGGAGCGAGAATCTTCTTAAATCTCTTGTTGGGTTCTCTTGTTTGCCAATGGGGCCTTTACACTTAAATCTGTGGCTGCATTTGCAACTTTTAGGCCTGGTCTATGCCACATCATTTTACAGCTAATAAACATGTTTGCTAACACATCTTAACTAACTTGTTGACCATGATTTGTCCTGATCTACCATATTCAGCATCAAGTCATGTAACATGACTGTTGGCAGCAGCTGTATTCAGATACAGTATAATCTTATAGCCTACAGCAGGCCCAGAAAGAGGGTGAAAGGGAATTGATCTAGGATTCCCTTTTCATGCAGAAACTTTTAATGTATGCGTGGGTTATGAGGCCAATATTATATAAAAAAGGGCGGCCCAATTCTTCACATGAGCATCAATGCGAAAGTTCTAGGGACCAAGCTTTAACTTTGCAGTTGATCTTTTGAACTATAAAAAATTCAGTATGAACCCAATGAGTGTGAATCTCTAGTAAATTTAGACCTACGTGACTAATAAGCCCCAAGCACTGGTCAGAGGAAATGTGTGGTAGAAATGCCAAATTAAATCACAGGTAGTTAATCCTTGAAGAAGGAAACAATTTAATTTGCATTTTTAAAAGCAGGTGTGGTTTTCTATTCTTCTTCTCCCTTCCCCCACCCCCCCCCAAGAAACCCCCACATCCTTGGCAATGGAAAAGCTCCTGTTTTGACAGTACATGAGTGAGAAACATTAGTTTGGGTCTACTAATGTATTTGTCACCCCATAATTCAAAAGTGTCAAAGAAACATGGTGCCTTGCTTTCTAAGGGGTTATGCTGTAATCCTTAAAGCTCCTGCCAGTTTTTTCCTTAACTTCATAAGCCCCCCACCCCCACCGAAAAAAAAAAAAAAGAGAGAAAAAGAAAAAGTGGCCTTACAGCAACATGCATTGCTGCCTGTTTACAGCCTCAGCCTGACTCAAGCTTTAGGTGGAAAATCAGCTTTGAGAGGGAGGGGGGAACCTGCCAGTGTGTGAGTGTGTTAGCTTGTTACTGTGGGAAAAAAGAGACTGAAGACCTCAAAACAGTTTAAAATCCTGGGGCCTGATTTGGGTTAGAGAAAATTCATCTGCAGGAATGATTTTAGAGGCTTTAAGATACATTGACTTGTGTAAATGAAGTTAAGTTTTTTTTTTTAAATTTAAATACTTTCCCAGGGGGTTAATCATTCACTGTGCAAAGTTAGACCAAACTGCATGCAGCCCTACTGTTGCTGAGCCAGTAGCAGGGTTTGTCCATAGGAGGCATTGAACATTTGCTACAGTTCTGTAGACTTTTAATCACTGGTTTGACAGGGAGGTGGGTGTAGTATGAGAAGCAGTAGATTAGCTCTCCTCCCCCACCTCACCCTATTCTGAATCCAGACTTTCATTGCAATGCTTGTGTTCTTATTGCATTGATCCCTCACAAAGGGTTGCAATACTGATTGGTCAGGGCAGCTTCTGTATTAAGAGATCAGAGCTGGCTTTCTCCCCAGCTTCAGAGGATGGATTTGGTGTCAAGGGCAAGGAAAGGCAGCTGATGCAGACTGTGTAGTGCCACCACCCACACATCTGTTCGCTCTGATGAAAGTGTTACTGGCCTTAGGTGCGGTGCCTTTCCCTGGAAGAGTCCTCGGAGTGCACAAATCTCAACCCCACCCACCAGGCCTAAGGTAATTCCTTCTGCAGAACAGTCCTTACCCAGACCATTATCAGAGTTCCCCTCATTCCACTGCAAATACACCTCTACCCCAATATAACATGAATTTGGATATAACGCAGTAAAGCAGCGCTCCGGGGGGAGGGGGCGGGGCAGCGCGCTCCGGCGGATCAAAGCAAGTTTGATATAACGCGGTTTCACCTATAACACGGTAAGATTTTTTGGCTCCCGAGGACAGCGTTATATCGGGGTAGAGGTGTAACTCCATTCAATTATAGGACTTTGAAGTCTACTTATTTAAAATTCCCAGTTTAGGAAACTTTATAGTTTAGTTTAAACTAGAATGCAATACCAGGAGGTTCAAGTAAATGCATCCCTACCCTCCCTCTTATGTTATGGCAACAAAATAAATCAAATGAAGACAGGTAATTTACAGTGGACAAGTACAGTACAACAAATGCCCTTGAGTAGTACTAGAGTGTATACATAAGAAATACCAAATCACACTTTGCTTTTAAAAATGTTGAGTCTCATTACAGGCTTAATTTCTTTCTGATGGAGAAAGAGTTAATGCTAGGACCAGCCAAAGTTTAATCAGTAACACAGCAGTGATTTAGTTCAATTCTCTATAGTCATATGGAGAAGCTGCTGCAACTGATTAGAAAACCCATTTCATTGAGCTATTGCATGGAAGCATGTAAATTCCAGTGTGGAAAGGCAACAGTCACTTCATTATTCCAAATCACATGTTAACGCATCACCAACTTTTGCATTCAAAGCCTTTTGCAGAAATTAAGTGGTTGGGAGACTAATAGCCAGCCGCAACCCTTAATTCTGTGTAATTATTCCAAAAGCAAGTTACCAGATCTTGGGCAGCACTACTGGAGAACTGAAAGTGAGTCATCAACAAGGGGGCTGGGGGGGAAAAAAATCAAACACTAAGGGAATTTCTTAGGACTAACTACTTTTGTGTATATTTCCAATGGCATCCACTCTGTAGTAATCCACAACTCTGGCAATTCCTTATACACTGTTTATAAAGTGATCGGCTAGAAATTTGGAACATATATTTAAATAAGATTTAGTCAAATTACAAGAATTAAAAATAGTAACATAATAATTTTATTATTTATGTTCTACACATATTTGAACTGTTACTTTGTAAAATTATAATACCTCCGTCCCCAACAAACTGTTGGTCCCCAAGAATAAAGCAGGAAATCAGTTCAATAAACACACTTGATTTATTTTGTATAAAAAGGGTTAAGTTTACAACTAAACTTTTATAAAAAGTTTAGCATGATTAAGTACATCATTACACTTTTTGCAGAAATGTACATTTCTGCCACTATACAAGAAAACTCTGATTAAAGAGTTCACAAGGTTTCACTCTCATATATATATATATATATATATATATATATTTTATATATAAATATATACACAGCATTCAATCCTAGGCTTGCGTCAAAAGGTCATTTCTGACCATGGACTTCCCTAAGAAACTGAACACTGGATCCTTCTGGTACTCACGCTCCACCTTTGGAAAAAAAGGCAAAGTCTACTTTAAAATGGGCAATTCCTTGTGAGTTTTTATGTTTCACTCCCCATGCTGGGAATAGTATATAAAGGACACCTTCCGACTAGGGAAAGGGCATTTAAAAGTCTCTTCATAAATAGCTAAGATCAGTCCAAGTTGAGGGGGTGGGGAGAGATCTCAGTTTCTTTCTTCTTTATTAGTTTTAAAAGGTCCATTTAATTAGATGTAGATTCCCCCTCCAGATACAGCTGAAAAATAAGTTCAGCACCTCAAAAAAAAAAAAAAAAAATCCTGTAGACATTTTCTTGTGGGGAAAAAAAGTCAGCAAACACCTGCAAAAGATTGAAAA
Source organism: Malaclemys terrapin pileata (assembly GCF_027887155.1). Lineage (NCBI taxonomy): Eukaryota > Metazoa > Chordata > Testudines > Emydidae > Malaclemys > Malaclemys terrapin. The sequence continues at coordinate 176,508,149 of NC_071507.1, read as the reverse complement.
GAGGAGTATTTAGGAGAATGCTAACAGGGCAGAGATCCGGACAGACTGGCGCCAGAGAGGAAGCCACAGTTTGAACATTTAACCAAACACTCAAAGATTGGGCAAACCCTGGCGTCCAGATGCAAAACACCCCCCCCCCCTCAAAAGCACAAATTAAACATTAAAATAACATACATTCAGTAGGAGGGGGAGAAAGAGGATTCTCAGTCCAATCTCTATTTGGGGATCTCTGTAACTGCACTGCTCAGAGGCGCCAGTCTGCCTCTTACAGCAATTATTTGATTAAAAGCAGACACTTATTTAACTGATAGTGCAGACAATCCCACATCACAAAATTTAATGGATTATGCTAAAATCCTCAACTAAATCAGTCACTTCATCTGAAGGTTAGGGTTTTAGGAACAGATAAATCACAGAATTTACATTATGTGGTGATATATTTAAGTACAAAGGGATAGTATCAGAGCAAACAGTCTATACTATTTATTTGCAAAGGTGAAAATACACTTTCAGATGGACTACCCCCAAATGAATTACTAGTGCAGTTGTTATGGCTGGATTACTGATTATAAAGGCATCCTCTGAGATACCTGTTACTTTTATTATAAATTAAAATATGTCTTAAATCCAAGCCCATACACACATTTTCTTCCCCAAAATAAATTGTATTTTGCATTATATTTATTCTTTGAAAACCAAGAGCCACAAACACTCACCATTGAATTTAGCCACAAAGTGCTTTGCTGTCATTTGACATTAATTCTGAAGGGAATTCAGATGCCTGCACAGAAGAAAAATAAAACAAAACAGTGCAATGTTAAATATCTTAACAGCACAACAAAAAATACAAAATACTCTGGAGCATGAAGCTCCTTCCATACGACATGTCACAATTTAGATTCACAATGACAACCCACATTACTAGGGCTGCCTAGCAATTGGGGCATTTTCATCTATTTCAATCTAAAATGATTAGTATTAGTTAAAAAAAAAATACAACTGTTTCTCATGCCAGTCACTCTCTATCATAAAAGATACATCACTAATACTGACTTCCTAACAGCAATGTCCATTATCATTATTAAGGTCCAATCTCAGATACTGCATATAGGCCATGAAGACAGCCAACAAGGAGGGAGAACGCCAGCCAGGGCTAACGAGACAAAGTAGGTGAGGTAATATCTTTTATTGGACCAACTTCTGTTACTGAGAGATACAAGCTTTCAAGCTTACACAGAGCTCTTCTTCAGGCCAACACAGCTACAACAACACTGCATACAGCCAGGGCTAAGACATTTACCTGTAATGACAAGATGCTGATGTCTGTGTTTAAGGTGGTCAGAGGAGTTCTGGAGGAAGGATTTGGTCCTGGTCTCTGGTGATGGAGGCTGACAATACTGGGGTGTGAGTCTAAAGCAATTTGCAGGTCCAGGATGTAGTCAATAACGTGCTGCAGGATTTCCATCTTGCTCACTTTCTTGTTCTGAGGGATGCTGGGCACTAGCTCTTTCAGTTTGGAGTAGCAGTCATTCATGTTGTATAGCAAACTCATAGGATCATCCACGGGGGTTTTGCTCCGGGATATTCCCAGGGTGTGTTCAGAGAGGCTGTTTTTCCTGACGGATCTCACAGGACTGAAAGCTTTCATACTAGGAGAGAGCCCGACTTCCAGGGTACAGAAAACACACACTAAGGGATCTCTCTGCCTGCTTGACTGCCTCCCTTCCTTTTCTTTCTCTAAGCAGCTGCCTGAGCTCAGAATGAAGCAGCAAGCTACCTCTACTTGCTTTTATACTGCAGGCTCAGGAGCTGCCAAATCCAGCCAGTGCTTGCTGCCATTGGAGGCACCCAATGTGTCCATCAGGCGGGGAGACATTCTCACTGGTACAAAAAAAACTAAAAGAAGGTTCAGGCCTTCCGCATTCTGAGCCAATCGTAGGGAAGAGGGTGTGGCTATTCTAGGCACAGCTGAGGATAGTAAATACTGTACAGTAACTGCTGAGCCCTCCTGACTCATTTTACAAAGGCACTGAGAAAGGAATGAAATGGGCATTTTGCATTGTGGTTGCAAACAGTCAGGTCTGATCACAGAGTTCTCAGCCCTCTCCAGTACAACAGATGCTCCCCTAATATTTTCTTCTTCATTTTAAAGAGCTAGCTTGGATAAAGTTGGAATGAAAAATGTTGCAGATTTAGGATCTGAAAATGAACTGGGCTTTGGGAGCATAAGCACATTATCAGCATTTGTATGTGTGGTGGGGTAGGAGTGGACACACTATAAAGTATGCTAAGTGCAGAATACACCATAACCAGATAAAGTCTGCAGTTGTAACATGGTGTCAATGAAGCCTGATACTTCCTGAAAGTCAATTTGAATTATAGTAACAAACAGGTCTTTCTTTTTTTAATATGGTTGCATACATCAGCGGTCAGCTTCACTAATAAGCATTGTAAGCTGAAGCACTGCAGGAGGTATAAGCATAAAAAAGTCAAGTAAATAAATGAACAAGATCAACTGGAACTTTTTCCTATAATGACAGAATACTCCGCTACAGAGCTAATAGCTCAGGGCTTTAAAAGACTAAGAAGTCACTGCACTTATAGCTTGCTGTCTCATAAATAGGATAGGGCTATTTTAAATGTTGCTATTAATTGGTGATCATTAGGCAAATATTGAAAGTTCATTTGCACATATTACCTCTGAAAGGCTGCTGACCTGTAACCCACCAGTGCATGTGATGTGACTGTAATGAATTCTGCATAGATTGAGTCTGGTGACAAATGAAAATACTTACTGTCTACTGTACTTTTGCATCTTTGCTTTTGCTGAAGCCAGTGAAACACATCTTCCAGAAACATTACAAACATACAGTGATTATTTTGATGAGAGAAACAGTCTTTGAAATTTTCCTTTTGCCCAATCGCATTTTCCACATTTTGTCTTGCACTCAACTGCTGATTATCAGAACTAATTCCCATGGTGTCACGGACTACTCAAGGAAGACTAAAGCTATGAAATTGTAAACGTCTAGATATGGACATTTTATATGATATAAAATTATTGTATTGTAACTTGGTAAATTTTCCAACACACATAGTTCTGTATTGCACTAAAACCACTTACACTACGTTAATATATAGTTGTAAAGTCAGTTTGGGTATTCGAGAATTGTATTTAAGGAGACACAGAAGTATTTGATTTATCCATGTTGTTGAGTCCTTGTTGCATAGCTACATCATACTCCATTTGAGGGGGGGGGGGAAGGGATCATTATTGGGAACTGGATGCAGAGCTCTATAGGGATCAATCAATATTTTCCTCCAATTAATGTCACATTCCTTAGCTGGTGTTTGGGGAGGTCTCTGACAGGACATTTTGCTGACTGCAACACAAGCTTATTTGCCCCAGGGCTTTTATCTAGAGGTGTAGGCGGTGCTGAGCCTGACAGGAACACAATTCAATCATTTTGAAATGTGAAGGGTGAAAGTGAATCTCTCCATTCAATCTTACAGGAAGACAAGTACATTGTTTAAGTACAATTAAAAGGCACAGTCAATAAAACCCTGTGTGGCACATAATCAACAGCTTAATTAAAATAAACAAATACTGACTGCAACTCCAATCCTTCTAAAACACTAAATTAACAAAATCTCATTTATATTAAATCTGGTGATTTAATATCACAGATTTTACCCTACTGACTTGCTTGTATTTCTGTTCCACATGTGCCCCAGCGGAACAGGTTTTGTTTTGACACTATTATTGGTACAATAATAGCCAATATCAACAAATATCTTCATGTGTCTCTCATTATTTGCCATCCCTGGATAATGAAACAATGTTACAGAAACGTCCTCCTAGACTTTTGCAAAGGATTGGTTCATTCATAGCTGGTTTCATTCTTCCATATTGAATACTTAACACTTCACATTTAAAAAAATTTTGTTTTATAGAGTGGAGTTATATGAAGAGGGACTAACCAGATTAATTGATTCTGTACTTTCTGCATGAAAAGTGGTGTTTAGAGCACACAAACTCCACTTCTGCTTAGGGATTCTTGATTTGTGTTTACACTCTGTCATTTTTTGGACTGATTTTAAGGCCTGTTTCGAAAGTCTTTCACTCTTGCAAGATTTTACAATAGACAGATAGACCACTAAAACTTTGAAACTCCCCCCACCCCTCCTGGCTAATCGTTGTAGTCCAAATTGTCCCAGCAGTTTTACACATAGCCCTGGATTTTGTTTATTTTCATATTGTGCAAAGGTGAATGGATTTTGTGCAGGGATTCTCAGAAAACAGTACCCCTTGGAACTGCTGTAGCATTTCCCCTAAGGATCTCAAAGAACGGTGCAAACAGGACTGGATGACACTCCACTTGAGACTCCCTTAGAAATAGATGTCAGTCCCAAGCTTGTATCTGTTTCTCTATTCCCAACCTCAAAATACTGCTGCTAACATCTGGAAGAAAAGTCTGCCAGCTCCTGTCACCCAAAGCGGTGCTCTACTTCTCTTCCTCCAACTCCCGCCCCCAATGGGGGGAAGGATCTTCCCTAGTGCATGAGCCCCCCCTCCCCATCACTCCCAAAGGGGGCACCCCTCTAGTGCCCCGAGAGAGGGACCGCCCTGTACTGAGCGGGGCTACGGACCCCCAGCCCCTGGGGCGCGGAATGGGATGGAGCTCCCCGTCCTGGAGGGGCCCTTGGTCCCCCGGAGTGAGCCGGACTAGGGCCCGTAGGGGAATCCCCGCCTTGAGAGCCACAGCTCGCCAGGCTCTCCCCTGCGGGCTCCCCAGAGAGCGGGGACCAGGCGGCGCAGCCCCGCCCCCGCAGCTCCAGCGCCGGGCCGGACTGTGCGGCGCCAGCCCCGTGACATCACCCCTCGCTGCCTCCCCCTCCTTCCCCGGCCGGGCCCGGCGGCGCCGCTCAGGCGGCTGCCATGGAGACCGGGGCTGAGCCCGGGGCTGTGGGAGGCTGCGGGGCCCGGCCTGGCCGCCCCCGCCCGGGCGCACCTGCAGCGGGGGCACCGCGGACACCCCGAGCTGAGCCGGGGAGGGGGGCACCGCTCCGCTCCCAGCCGCTGCATGGGGCCCTGAGCCCCAAGGAGCTGAACAGGGGCCCTAGGCGGGGCGCCAGCTCCCAGGCCCACGCGGCTGCCCCCCCCCCCCCCCGGCCCCGCAGGACATTCCCGCAGGGGGGCTCGTTCTGTGCCGAGAGCCCCGCCCCGCGCCTCCAGCTGGCCGAGGCAGGGTCCTGCTGGAAACCAGAGGCAACCCCCCTGTATTGCATCCGGCAGCCTCACCCGCGGTGCTTCTGCCCTCCAAAGCGCCCATGGTCATTAGCATTATCTGGGCTGGTCCTTATCAGCGGAGAAATGAAACCCCTGCCTGCCCCGTTGGTCCTGCGTGTGAAACAGTAATGAGCTCATAACGAGAAAGAAAAGAAACCGCTGCCCCGTCTCTGTGCAGTGCGGAGATGTTTGAAAAGTTCCCGACCCTGTTCTCTCACCATGCAGATTGTTGTGGTTTTCTAGGAAACAGTCTCTGGGTTACATAAGAATTCAGGTTGTTGCCTCCTGGGTTTGACTCTCACAAGAAGTCTTGGGAAAATGGAGTGCTTCCTCAGAAGCAGAGCCCGTCTATGGGCTCTTGGGTATCAGTCACTTATTTTCCTTATGATTAAGGATCTTGAAAGTTTTCATACCCAAGACCCTGTATTTGTAATAAAACCAACTAGAAATAGTATAAATCCCTTTAACTGCTGCATATTTACGCCATCAGACTTTACTAAAATCTGTTGTTAATCCTGTCCCTTCACCTTATTGCCACAATCCAACATACCAAAAAAAGTATGTTGGCTAAATATGTTTTGACATAAAGGTTTTCAATGTACCTGGTGAAATATCTCCCAAACCAATTGTTTTCAACTGCCTGATCCTTTTTGTTTGTCTCACCTTTCAGATCCTTCAAAGAATGCAGTTTTAGACTTTTGGGAGGAGGGGGACAGCCTGCATGCAAAATATTTAGTTACAAATTCTGTGAAGCGCACTGATCTTTAACAGCGTTTTCTGCTTTTACAAAGGATTTTCCTGTTACTTTGTTCCGGTCACAAAATTAAAAAAAAAAACAAAAAAAACTTAACTTGGGAGAGATAAGGTCTGGAAAACAATCTGGAATTGCCAGTCTGTTGGTGGGAGCTCTGCAGGGCTGGCGTCAGGAAGTCTGCGCCGCCTTCTATTACTGTTGATCCAGCTTTGTGCAGCTGCACTTAGTACAATTAGCTTGTAGAAACAATCCTGCTGTAGGCAGCCTCTTCCCTTCGAAGTGCTTTTCTATACTGATCCCCTCACATCATGATGTTGGAAATCAAGTCACAAGCTGACCACTGTTTGGCCAACATCATCTGTGGGAATTCATTAACCTCCATCTCAAAGATGCAACAAGAGATTGTTTGTCCAGAATGAAACGAACAGCTTAATATTATGATGTAGCCCATACAGGAAAAAACCTGTGTCCCATTTTTTGTTGTTGGCTATAACAAGAAACACATTGTGCTTACAGAGTGGGGAATGTAGCTGAAACCAAGCATAAGCCGGCTCCTGCTAAAACTTTGCCATCAAAGTGATTGTTTTTTGGTTAATCAGCCTGCAGTTTCCATAGAAGCAACTTATCCCCTCGATCATTTTGCTGGGTGCACTTTGCAAGCTCATTTCCCGTCTGAGTTTGCTCTGCTACTCTCAGATGCTGCTGCTGACACATTTCCTCCCCTTGCACTTTGCACCCACCTTATCCCTGCCCGAGATGCTCAGGGCTGATTGTGTCTAGAGGGGGGCGTTCAACGCAAACTGCAACTGCTGTGGGGGTTGGGATTCGCCCCCACCCCCCACACATACTTTCCGCTGCTTGATGATCAGATCTAGGCCATGCAATCACTGAACAGCAAACAGCCCCCCGCCCCCGTCTCCTTCCTATCCATCGCCTCAGTCCCAGATTGCAGGGACTCCAACTGCTTCTCCTGCAAGCTCTTTGCCACGCGCCTGTCGTGTGCTGCTATGTGTAAACCTCACTGGTGGCTCACGCGACTCCACTTCCAGCAGCGGCCCCAGGAGGGGAGGGAGCAGGGGCGGAGAGTAACAGCAGGGAGGTGGGTGTGGGGAGCTGGCTACAGAGCATGGTGGAATAGCTGCAGTCGTGGGTTGAATCAGCAGGAAGAGGAGGCTGCTGCATGAGGAGGGCCAGCAAAAGACTGCAAAGATCCCCTTCATCCATTTCTTCAGCTGCTGTCTTGACAAGGGATCCAGAGTTTGGGCCCATCAACCACCCTAGTGCCCTGAGGACATTTGCGCCTAAACTCTGGCCTGGCCCCAAACACCTTGCGAATCCCGGGACATTTGGGACTAAAATTCCCAGCCCTAATGTCCTCATGCACTCCCAGGGATGTTCGTGATCAAACACCCCATTCCCAACGCTCCTGTCTGCCCCCTGGGGACATTCATGATTAACCTTGCTGTTCCCAATGTTCCCACATCCCCTGGGGAATGTTCATAATTGAACAGCCCCGCGTGCAGTGGGGATGTTGGTGCCTGAATCCCAGTTCCCAACGCCCCTGTACACCCCCAGGAATGTTTGTGCTCAAATCCTGGTTCCCAACACCCCTGTATATGCTCAGGAATTTTCATGCTTAAACCCTGGGTCCCAACACCCCAAAGGATGTTTGTGCCTGATCCGTGGTTCCCACCATCCCTGTGCACCCCCGAGGATGTTCAGGCTCGAACCCTGGTTGCCAATGCCTCCAGAGATGTTTGTGCCTGAACGCCACTTCCAACCCTCTTCCCCGTGCAACCTGGAACCTCAGTTGCAACCTGCCCCCATCCCCACTCACTCCAGGGACATTTGAATTCAAACCCCAGACCTATGTGCCTGGGGACTGGCTTCTTTAACATAGAACTGTGCCAGCTGCAAAGGGCTATTGTTATGTTGATGGTACTTGAAGGGTGATGCTGCAAAATCCTTTTATATGCTGGTTCTGCTTGAAATAGTAAATGTTAATTGTTCAAGGTGTCCTGAATAGGCTCTTGCTCATCTAGTGACTTGAAAGTAAACACCTCTTTCTTTTTGAATCCTGCTCTCTCTGTGTGTTCAGTCCTGCTGAGGTAATTTGACATTTTAATTAGATTAAGTCACGTCTTTGCCAAGTAAAAGTTTAGTTGCATGTGATTATACTGACCCAATTAAATGACCCCATAACTATTATGGTTGTGCTGAAATCTGGGACCAGTCAGATCCTCCACTGTCGCAGGAATAATATTATCTTGTGGATCAGAATATATTTACAGCTGAATATCACATATGTCATACTTAGCTATTCATTTAGATCCTTAAAATCTCCCTAAATTTGCACCCATAGCAGCTCTCAAGAAAATAAATCAAGGGAGTGTAGCATAAAATTACTCACAATGCATGGTATGAAACAGAGATATGCCAAGGAGAAAAGAAAGCTACAGGCTCTTTCTGAGGGTGTATGTACACAGCAGCTGGGAGATGTAATTTCCACATGCTAGCTCTGCTCAAGCTAGCCCTAAAAATAGCAGTGTGGCCACAGTGACTCAGGAGGAGTGGCTCGTGCTAGCTGCTTGAGTGCAATCTGACTGTTTGGGTAGGTATTTTCCAGGTTAGATCCCTAGTGAAAGGCCATAAAATTCCAATTTTAATTTCACTTGAACGGTTGGGAAATGGGATTATTGAAAGAAGCCCTTGAAAATCTGCTCCAGGTGCTTCTATGCAAAAATTCCAACCTTCATTAATTTTAGGGGTAAGGTGCATTTGCATGAAGCACCATGAAGATTTCAGCCACATAGCGAAGAAGCAAGATCTATGCCATCATAGAATCGTAGGACTGGAAGGGACCCTGAGAGGTCATCTAGTACAGTCCCCTGCACTCATGGCAGGACTAAGTATTATCTAGATCATCCCTGATAGGTGTAACTTGTTCTTAAAAATGTCCAATGATGGAAATTCCCACTCTCCCTAGGCAATTTATTCCATTGCTTAAACACCCTGGCAGTTAGGAAGTTTTTCCTAATATCCAACCTAAACCTCCCTTGCTGCAATTTAAACCCATTGCTTCTTGTCCTATCTTCAGAGGTTAAGGAGAACAATGGATCTGTGACATAATGGTCTCCCAGCATGAGGCATCCACTTTTACTGTAAATGGCCAGCCCAGGTTGCAGTGAATCAAAATGGAGGCTGTAATGACTTTCTGCTTTAGGCACTCAAAAGCCACTTGTGCCTCTGGGGTCCAAGATACATGGGGTCCCTTCTGCAGGAGAGCTGTGATTTGGGAGGCCATCCCTGAGATACCCTTGATGAACTGACCATAGAAATTGGCAAAGCGCAAAAAAGCATTGCACCTCCCGAATGTCCCTGGGTACCACCAAGTCAATGATGGCTGTCACTTTGTGTAGGTCCAGGGGGAGCCCTTCAGAGTAGATGATATAGCTGAGAAACTTTACTGTGTCCTGGTCAAACTGGCACTTCTCTAGGTTGGCATACTGGTGGTGTTGGCGAAGCCTTTCTAAGAATGTCTGTATACGCTGTTTGTGCTGTGCTTGGTTGTGGGAAAAAATAAGGATGTCAATGAGATAGATGACAATAATCAACTGATCTAGCGTGTCCTGGGAAATGTCATTGATAAAGTGCTGGAAGGTCATGGGAGCATTACAGAGACCAAACAGCATGACTGGTTATTCCAGGAATCCATAATGGATGCAGAAGATGGTTTTCCACTCATCTCCGTCTTGCACCATCACCAAATTATAGGCCCCATGGAGGTCTAACTTTGTAAAAATTTGGGCAAAGTGTCATTGGTCTAGGAGTTTATGAATGCGGGGAAGTGGGTAATGGTTTATTGGAGTTTATGAATGAGGGGTGTGGGTAATGATTCCGAACTGTCACCTTATAGGGGGCCCAGTAGTCAATGCAGGGCCACAGTGAACATCCTTCTTTTTAACCAAGACGATCAGGGCCTCTGCTAGAGAGGTGGATGGCCAGATAAATGCCTTCCACAGATAGGGCCTGGAGTTCTGCTTCAGAAAGGATGTATATGCAGCCAAAGGGAATTTTGGAGCCTGGCTGAAGGTTAATTGGGCAGTCGTATTTGCTGTGTGGGGTCAGGGTGTCTGCATTTCCCTTGTCAAATATATCTGCAAGGTTGTGGTACTTGCGAGGTATTTTTGCGGCAGACAGGACAGTTGGGGGTGCGCCCAACTCCTGTGGGCCTGTTCCTTCACAACAGGATTCCCCAAATGATGACACAAGCTGTAGAGGATATCTGTTCTGTCGTTTGCCTTCGGAAGGCAGAATTGTTGACAATATGGGGAGCAAAAATACACTGTCCCTTTTGGCCAATGGATACAGGAGTCCTAGGCAGCAAGCCAGGTCATTCCCAGGATGACCCCAGAGTGGATGGCACGAATCAACCCGAACTGAAGAGTCACTCAGCGCCCTGAAGAGTAATAAGCCCTAAGGGGGTAGTCTGGTGAGTGACCGGCCTAAAGGCCAGGAGCGATACATCAGTGGGTTCCACCAAATCCGAGGAATTCTTAGCCACATGATGGTCCATAAAATTACTTGAGACCCCCTAAGTCGACCAGAGGCTCCATCTGGAGGGCTGGGCTTATCGGGAGTAGGACTTAGTCCTGGACATCACCTGACAGTTCTTTCTCAGAAATGGTGAAAAATTCCAATAACTCCAAAAGCTGAACAGATTTCAATTAAACCTTTTGAAAAAAATAATTTCTTGGCAATACAGGCCTTTTGGGGCAGGCAATGATGCATGCATAGACTCAGACCTTCTTGTCTCCCCGATTTCTTGGGATTCTATCAATGTCAAGGCTTTTTAGATTTCATTTTAAAAGAAGTTTTTAGGCCTTTTCCGAGGTTTTCCTGTATTTCCTTTAAAATGGAAAGCAGTTGCTAAGGTTGAAGGTCTATTATGGCTTTTTCCCTCCTAAAAATTGTGGTTTATTCATGGTGCTTCCTTTGCAGCTGCTCAGACACCCAGGCATCTTTGGCATTAGTGAATTTAATTTGTTTGTACTCCTTTATTATATTTTGCTTCCTTGGCATGTGTTCTATTTCTAATAAATTGGGAGAAAGGGATGGGATAGTTGTTTGGAGAACTTATGTTACAATACAGTTACAGATGGTGGGGGAAGAAAACAGAGAAAATTATCTAACAGTCACCAAAATATACACAAATCCCTTTGGTGTTGGAGAGCGTAGTGGCTGCCAGGCCTTTGCTTATGTGGAGAGTTTCCTTTGTTAAAGTGTTAGAAATGTTGCCAACCATTATCAAACCCTAGCACAAGTAACTGGGCTCTACTTCACCTGCAGCAGAAGAAGCTCCTCACTCGAAGACTTTTTCTCTTTTATATAAAATGACACACCCTTGGTCGTAGTGGCATGATGAGTAGAAATATGGCTAAACTTGCCTTTGTTTCTGAGATGAGACCAAGCCTGAGAAATTGTTAGGGACAATATATATATATTTAAAAAATTTATGAAGAACTGAAAATAGAGATGTACCTCCTGATCCTGCGATGAATATTACATTGGCACAGGGGTCTGCCTCCATGGAAATCACTGCAGGAACGGGGGCTTTAGAAAGGAAGTGCCACCTCTATGATTAACTATAACATCATTAACCATGCACAAATCCTGATCATTTAGTAATACTTCATTACCATGACAGATTGTTCCTGCCACAGATAACTAGGGGGTTCTGCATAGCAGCCGCAAGATGAGAAATTAGTAAGTTTTTGAACTTCAAAACAAAGTACTGTAGCATCGCTCCTTCTTAAAATGCTTTAGCAGCTACTACTAAGTATGCTTTGTCCTGCCTCATCTTTAATGAATTCATAAAAGAATATATACAGTAGTCCTGAAATCCTTGCCAGTCCTTCATCTTGTTTTTCTTGGCATGGTGGTAGGGAATCAGGATTCTGAAGTTCATTGCTAATGAAGTACCTCATTTTATGAACCTATTGCTGTTCTTCCCTCCCCCCCCGCAGTATCTGAATTGGCTGTGCTATTACGCGGGGTCAAAAAAAGACACTGAAGAGACAAAACATAGACACGGCCAGTTAAAAATTTTAACTTCTAATTATTTTTTAATGTGGAAAGTATGGTGGGTAATTAATTGTGATAATATATTTATTGCTTTATGGATCAGTAGATTATCATTCCATAAAAATTCTGTAATCATGTTTTCAATGGTTAGACAGTCAGGGAGAAAAGTTCCTGGTTTGTATAAGAGAATACAGGTCACAAACGTTATTGTAGGGCTATTAGTTGAGATGGAGACAGTTGAGCACTTTTGCTACCTCGGTAGCCAACTTTCTCAAAATGCAAAAATCGACAGTGAGATCCAGCAGAGGATCCAGTGCACAAGTGATTCCTTGGGGAAATTGCTCTGATGTGTTTTCACGGACTGTGACCTATGGCAGGACGCCAAGATCCAGGTCTATAAGACAGTTGTTGTTCCTACACTCCTATGGATGCGAAACCTGGATGACCTATTGACCGAGTTAGAGAGGTATCACGAATGATGCCTCTGGAAGATCCTTCGCATCAAGTGGCAAGATCACTGCACTAACGCCAGCATCCTCGCTGAAGCCAATGTCACTAGCATTGAAGCAATGATCCTCATGCACCAACTTCTGTGGGCTGGACATTGTGTGTGGATGCCAGACTCTCGCCTCGCAAAACAAGTCCTCTACTCTCAGCTCGCCCATGGTCAGAGATCCTGTGGTGGTCAGAGGAAATGCTACAAAGACATACTGAAAGCGTGTCTTAGGAAAACTGATGTGGACACCACAAGCTGGGAAGAGCAAGCCACCAACCAACCCCAATGGCGTCATATCCTCCATCAGACAGTGGCCCACTTCAAGGAGAAGCACCTTGCCCTCGAAGCTGAAAAGAGAGAGAGGAGGAAGAGAAAAAGAAATAACTTTCTTCCAGCAGGCCGCTGGCCTGCCACAAAATGTCTGTACCTACTGCAGGCGGATTTGTGGTTCCAGGATCAGACTCCTGAGTCATCTCAGGACCCATACGTAAATCCGTGGTAGGGATCATCCTTGAAATTTAGGGATTGCCAATCAATCAATCAATCAGTTGAGATAGACAAAAGCCCTAGGTAGGAGTTTGAGGAGACACTATGGTTTGAGGTAAACCTAAAGCTGAACTCCAGGTTGCAGCTAGAATGGAGGAGGAAAGGGAGGGACAGAGCCTTGAGGTGGAAGTGGTGAAGAGAAGCTGAAAACACTCACTCAGGAGTGAGTGGGAAAAAAAGAGTAATTAGACAGGAAGGATTCAAACTGATTGAAGTAAGAATTAGGGACTCTGGGGTCTTGCTAAATGTCCAAGAAGCACTAGGCAACTGATATTATTGACAACTGTGCTGAAAGCGGCTAAGGCAAAGACAGCAGGTTCTTGGAAGTCAGGGTTGAGGGTGTGCTCTCCTCCATTGAAGTCAATGGCACAGCTCCCACTGGTTTCAGTTCGGGCAGTGGGTCCCTAGTGAAGAGAAGTAAAGGTAGAAGAGTAGCTAAACGTTTTCAAACTGTTACTCTCATATACTTTGTATTGTTTCATTTTAGACTTTGTAAAATGTAAAAAATAAGTGGTTGTGCTGGGGAAAGGTGCTGGGTTGGTGTGGGAATGGGCAGTTCTCTGATTATTCATAGGATTGGTACAGTATTGGTAGTGATAGTGCAAGATCCCTCATGCCACTCCGCTAATGGGCGTCAAACCTGACCACCTCTAGGGATGAGAGAAGGACTCAGCTTCCAGGCCAAGTTAGTCTTTGCCTGTACTGAGGCTGCTAGCAAAGGTGCCAGTTGTGGTGGTGATTGAGTTACTATTGATTAGTAAGTGGAATGAGTCCACTAACTCATTCCACATAGGCCACTGACCAGCTAGGAGATAGTGCCCATCTTCAGTCACTAAGAAACTGGAACATTGAACCAGTGACCTAGAGGTAAAAGACACTGTATTCCAGTTCCTGCCCAAATGATCCTATTTATTGTCATTTATTGTCAGGGCCACTTAGACAGGCAGAACTGCAATGCGTGGATGAGGTGATGGTGTAGGGAGGAGTGGTTTAGATTTATTAGGAACCGGGGAAACTTTTGGGAAAGGGGGAGCCTATACAGGAAGGATGAGCTCCACCTAAACCAAAATGGAACCAGATTGCTGGACCTTAACATTAAAAAGGTCATAGAGCAGTTTTAAACTAAGGGCTGGGGGAAAGCTGACAGGTGCAGAAGAGCAAATGGTTTGGATATCCCTTAGGGGAGGATCTATTAGTAGAGAATCTCTATATCCTAGTGAGGATGAGAGGAAAATGATAAAATACAGGCAGGGTCTGATCAGAAAGAGTCAAATAAAAAAGAGTCCCATTCAATTACATTGTGTAATGGCAGACAGCTAAAAGGAGACAAGTTTTTAAAGTGTTTATATACCAATGATAGAAGTCTAAATAATAAAATGGGTGAACTAGAGTACCTTGTATTAAATGAGGATATTGATATAATAGGCATCACAGAAACTTGGTGGAATGAGGATAATCAATGGGATACAGTAATACCAGGATACAAAATATATCGGAAGGACAGAACAGGTAGTGCTGGTGCGGGAGTGGCATCATATGTGAAAGAAAGCATAGAATCAAATGAAGTAAAAATCATAAATGAATCAAACTGTACCATAGAATCTCTATGGATAGAAATTCCATGCTCTAATAATAAGAATATAGCGGTAGGGATATATTACCGACCACCTGACCAGAATGATGATAGTGACTGTGACATGCTCAGGGAGATTAGAGAGGCTATTTAAATAAAAAACGCAATAATACTAACAATGGGGGATTTAAATTATCGCCATATTGACTGGGTACATATTACCTCAGGATGGGATGCAGAGATAAAGTTTCTTGACACCTTAAATGACTTCTTCTTGGAGCAGCTGATCCTGGAACCCACCAGAGGAGAGGCAATTCTTGATTTAGTCCTAAGTGCAGTACAGGATCTAGTCCAAGAGGTGAATATAGTTGGACTGCTTGGTAATAGTGATCATAATATAATTAAATTTAGTATCCCTGTGGCAGGAAAAACACCACAGTGGCCCAACACTGTAGCATTTAGTTTCAGAAAGGGGAACTACACAAAAATGAGGAGGTTAGTTAAACAGAAATTAAAGGGTACAGTGCCAAAAGTGAAATCTCTACAAGCTGCATGGAAACTTTTTAAAGACACCATAATAGAGGCTCAACTTAAATGTATACCCCAAATTTAAAAACGTAATAAGAGAACCAAAAAAGAGTCACCGTGGCTAAACAACAAAGTAAAAGAAGCAGCGAGAGGCAAAAAGGCATCCTTTAAAAAGTGGAAGTTAAATCCTAGTGAGGAAAATAGAAAGGAGCATAAACACTGGGAAATGAAGTGTAAAAATACAATTAGGAAGGCCAAAAAAAAAAAATTTGAGGAACAACTAGCCAAAGACTCAAAAAGTAATAGCAATTTTTTTTAAGTACATCAGAAGCAGGAAGCCTGCTAAACAACCAGTGGGGCCACTGGATGATTGAAGTGCTAAAAGAGCACTCAAGGACTATAAGGCCATTGCGGAGAAACTAAATGAATTTTTTGCATCGGTCTTCACGGCTGAGGATGTGAGGGAGATTCCCAAACATGAGCCATTCTTTTTAGGTGACAGATCTGAGTAACTGTCCCAGATTGAGGTATCATTAGAGGAGGTTTTGGAACAAATTGATAAATTAAACAGCAATAAGTCACCAGGACCAGATGCTATTCACCCAAGAGTTCTGAAGGAACTCAAATGTGAAATTGCAGAACTACTAACTATAGTCTGTAACCTATCAA
This sequence comes from Malaclemys terrapin pileata, assembly GCF_027887155.1. Taxonomy (NCBI): domain Eukaryota; kingdom Metazoa; phylum Chordata; order Testudines; family Emydidae; genus Malaclemys; species Malaclemys terrapin. The sequence continues at coordinate 176,492,209 of NC_071507.1, read as the reverse complement.
TTAAATCAGCTTCTGTACCAGATGACTGTAGGATAGCTAATGTGGCGCCAATTTTGAAGAGGTGATCCCGGCAATTACAGGCCTTTAAACCTGACTTCAGTACCAGGCAAACTGGCTGAAACTATAGCAAAGAACAATATTGTCAGACATATAGGTGAACATAATTTGTTGAGGAAGAGTCAACATGGTTTTAGTAAAGGGAAATCATGCCTCACCAATCTTCTAGAATTCTTTGAGGAGGTCAACAAGCATGTGGACCAAGCGGATCCAGTGGATATAGTGTACTGAGATTTTCAGAAAGCCTTTGACAAGGTCCCTCACCAAAGGCTCTTATGCAAAGTAAGCTGCCACGGGATAAGAGGGACGGTGCTCTCCTGGATTGGTAACTGGTTAAAAGATAGGAAACAAAAGGTAGGTATAAATGGTCAGTTTTCAGAATGGAAAGAGGTAAATAATGGTGTCCCCCTGGGGTCTGTTCTGGGACCAGTCCTATTCAACATATTCATGAATGATCTGTAAAAAGGGGTAAACAGTGAGGTGGCAAAATACGCAGATGATACAAAATTACTAAAGATAGTTAAGACCCAGGCAGACTGCAAAGAGCTACAAAAGGATCTCTCAAAACTGGGTGACTAGTCAACAAAATGGCAGATGAAATTCAATGTTGATAAATGCAAAGTTATGCACATTGGAAAGCATAATCCCAACTATATATATAAAATGATGAGGTCTAAATTAGATGTTACCACTCAAGAAGGAATAATTAAGAAAGGGATAGATAATAGGACAGAAAATATCATGTTACCTCTATATAAATCCCTGGTACTCCCACATCTTGAATACTGTGTGCAGATGTGGTCGCCCCATCTCAAAAAAGATATATTGGAATTGGAAAAGGTTCAGAAAAGGGCAACAAAAATGATTAGGGGTATAGAATGGCTTCCATATGAGGAGAGATTAATAAGACTGGGACTTTTCAGCTTGGAAAAGAGACGGCTAAGGGGAGATATGATTGAGGTCTATAAAATCATGACTGGTATAGAGAAAGTAAATAAGGAAGTGTTGTTTACTACTTCTCATAACACAAGAACTAGGGGTCACCAAATGAAATTAATAGGCAGCAGGTTTAAAACAAAAGAAAGTATTTCTTCACACTATACACAGTCAACCTGTGGAACTCCTTGCCAGAGGATGTTTTGAAGGCCAAGACCATAACAGTGTTCAAAAAAGAACTAGATAAATTCATGGAGGATAGGTTCATCAATGGCTATTAGCCAGGATGGGCAGGAATGGTATCCTTAGCCTCTGTTTGCCAGAAGCTGGGAATGAGCGACAGGGGAGGGATCACTTGATGATTATCAGTTCTGTTCATTCCCTCTGGGGCACCTGGCACTGGCCACTGTCAGAAGACAGGATACTGGACTAGATGGACCTTTGGTCTGACCCAGTAGGTCTGTTCTTATGTACACAGGCTAAATTCTGACCCCTGTAATATGGGACTAAGGAGTCAGCGGGTCCTTATGATTCATAGGGAGGAGGCTTTTTGGCTCCCTCGCTGCTTGGTAAGCAGTCACTAAACCAGGGAGGCCACATCATGTACGGAAATGTCTGGGAAAGTACTGCTACTAATGGATGTGTTGGAAGGTGGAATCTTGGAATCTAGCTCCTTTTCCACCACCGCAGGGAGGAAGCAGGGCTGAGTGACTGGGGGACAGCTCTGTGGCTGCTGCTGAAAGGGGGGGTCCCTTGTCTAAATTAGGGTAGTGTTGCTTGGGTGCTGAGCTTTACTGGCTGTGGAAGGAGGTCTGTGTTAGTGGAATGCCCCGGCCAGGATTTAGCACATCTTTCTCCTGGGTGGAGTAAGCCTTTACATATGCCTTTATTATGGTTAAGGCTTATGAGAGATGTGGAGATGCTATGTGATAATCTAAGAATACTAAGATGTAGTAATTTTATGAATACTGTATGTGATCTGGTCAGCGAGAGGAAATTATTGTATGTTGGGTTATAAGACTTTCCCGTATGAACGTATTGATCTAGCTTAACAAAGGGCTGTGGACAAAACAAGCAGGGAAGCAACACAATAACTATAGATAAGAAACTTCCTAGCAAATATTGGGGAGTCAATTACAGTAGAACCTCAGAGTTGGGGACTGGAGATTGTTTGTAACTCTTGAATGTTTGTAACTCTGAACAAAATGTTATGGCTGTTCTTTCAAAAGTTTACAACTGAACATTGACTTAATACAGCTTTGAAACTTTACTGTGCAGAAGAAAAATGCTACTTTTAACCATCTTAATTTAAATGAAACAAGAGAAGAAACAGTTTCCTTACCTTGTCAAATCTTTTTTTAAACTTCCCTTTTTTTTCTTTTTAGTACAGGTAGTTTACATTTAACACAGGACTGGACCGTTCAGTATTTGCTTTTTTTTTTGTCTGACTGATTGTGCACTTCCGCTTCCAAATGAGGTGTATGGTTGACCAGTCAGTTCCTAATTCTGGTGTTCATAACTCTGAGGTTCTACTGTACAGGATGACACACTTTCAGGCAGCAGGCCATAGTGACACAACTCTTTTGCCAGTGCTGATAATGAAGAGAGCAAAAGAACAGTTAAAAAGCTAGGAGAAGAGGGTGGGGATCAATTGTCAGCAGGTGTTCAGGGAGACAAGCTGATGCAGAGGGAGACTGCAGAGGGAATCTAAAGAAGTTGGGCATTACTCAGGTTCATGGAATGGGTAAGCCTTAGGGAAAGACAAGCATGCATACAAACTGTTATATTGTTGTTAAGATCTGTTTTCTCTTAAATGCTTTGGTTCTATATAAATAATACTTTGCTTTAAAAAGACTGTTTGGTCAATATAGTAACCACTGGTCATTGCTTCTGGAGGGAGTGAACTGTAGCGTCTAAACCTAAATCAGGCCTGCTGAGGCAATCATGGTTAATGCCAGGGGACGGAAGCGCTGCTCTAGGAGTGGGAGAACCATCCTGAGACAGGTAACAACTCAAGGCCTGAGGGGGGGATGCACTTGGTGACACCAGAAGGGGTCTGAGGTGCAGTTAGCCCAGTAAGTGTGATAGGCTGCACCATTTTAACAGGGGTGAGAAAGTCTGTCTTCTTGCTTAGTGTAACATTCTAAAATGTATGTGTAGTAGCTAGGGTTGCCAACCCTCCAGGATTGGCCGGGAGTCTCCAGGAATTAAAGATTTAATCTTTTAAATGAAAGATTATGTCATGTGATTAAATCTCCAGGAATACGTCCAACAAAAATTGGCAACTCTAGTTGTAGCTGTGCCCTGCTGAACTTTTCTATAGCAGTTTATGGTGAAAACAATATCATTTGAAGTTTGCTGTGACTGCTTACAAAGATATTATTTAATATTTATATTCTAATAGTGCCCAGAGGCCCACTCAGGATTAGAAGCTCATTGCGCAAGGCATGAGACGCACACAAAGAGAAGGTCTTTGCCCCAAGGTGTTTATAATCTAAGTAATCTTAAAAATATGCCAAATTTGAGAAATGTTTAGAGATTTTTTTTTTTTTTGTTCCAGCATACTCCAGTAATCACCAGAAAAATGAAAGCTCAGATACAAAATGGCCATCCTGGTGGTGGGTCAACATCTCACTCCTTTGCTATGTAGGGGATCTGGGGTTTGTAATGAACTCTGAACTCCCTGCTGGCTGGACAGGAGGAGACACATTGTGCCATAGAGAGAACATGGTTAATTTGTTGAGGATAGTAATAGTTCCATTGCCACTCATATTCATTGCTGGTAGATTCTTGAGGGGTCATGAAGAAAAATCTTGGAGGAAGCCATATATTGCATTGCCTAGGTTGAAAGGTTAACACTGCAGGGTGTTAGTGATCTGCACCACATGCATTCCTATTAATAAGGACTTGAAACCTGAAATTTTTTTTGAAAACGACTACATTGGGACTACAATTAGGCCCTTACAGACTTCTGTAAGGTATTTGACTTGGTACCACATCATACTTTAATTTTATATTGTTCTGATTTTTTAATCAATGTGACACACTTAATTGGATTAAAAATTGGTTAATTAATAGATTTCAAAATGCAATTGTAAATGGGGAACCCTCATTGAAGAGGGGTGTTTCTGAAGGGGTGCCGCAGGGATCAATTCTTGTTAAATGTTAACATTTTTATCAATGACCTGGAAGAAAACAAAATTGTCACTTATAGAGTTTGCAGAAGACACACAAAGTGCGGGAGTGGTAACTAATGAAGAGGACACGTCACTGACAAAGTGAGCTGGATCACTTGGTAAACTGTACTCAAGCAAACAATATGCATTTTAGAATGGCTAAATGTTAATGTGTACATCTAGGAGCAAAGAATATAGGCCATATTTACAAGATGGGGGACACTACCCTGGAAAGCAGCGACTTTGAAAAAAGATTTGGGGATCATGGAGGATAATCAGCTGAACATGAACTACCAGTGTGATGCTGTGGCCAAAAGATCTAATGCCATCCTTGGATGCATAAACAGGGTAATCTCAAGTAGGAATAGAGAGGTTATTTTACCTCTATTTGGCACTGGTGTGACTGCTGCTGGAATATTGTTTCCGGTTCTGACATCAACAATTCAAGAAGGATGTTGATAAATGGCAGAGTTCAGAGAAGAACCACAAGAGTAATTAAAGGATTAGAAAAACATGCCTTTTAGTGATAGACTCAAAGAGCTCAGTCTGTTTAGCTGAACAAAGAGAAGGTTAAGGAGTGACTTGATTACAGTGTATAAGTATCTGAATGGCAAACAAATATTTAATAATTGGCTCTTCAGTTTAGTAGAGAAGGGTACAGAATGATCTACTAGCTGTAAGTTGAAGCTAGACAAATGGAAACTGGTGTAAATTTTTGACAGCAAGGATGATCAACTATTGGAAAACTTACCAAGGTTCATGGTGAATTCTTCATCTCTAACAATTAGGAAAATATCCAATATTGATTTAAAAAAAGATCTGCTCTAGCAATTATTTTGGGGGAAATAGGGTGACCAGATGTCCTGATTTTATAGGGACAGTCCCAATATTTGGGGCTTAGTGTTATATAGGCGCCTATTACCCCCCACTCCCTGTCCCGATTTTTCATACTTGCTGTCTGGTCATCCTAGGGGGAAATTCTATGGCCTGTGTTTTGCAGGAGATCAGACTAGATGATCACAATGGTCCCTTCTGGCCTTGGAATCTATGAAACTGATGAACAGACAGCAAGTGTTAGAACATAGCTGCCATTAGTAAAATCTATTTGTAGCATTTTTGGGGGGCAAACAAGTTATCCAGTGGACTGCAATTTTTGTTGTTAAACAATTTAACATCTTTGCATAGTTTTAAAGCACTTTGTGTAAACAGCAGAACTGAAGTTCATCATCCTGTGTATCTAGAAGACACCACTAAATGCAATAATTGCATCATTTTTTTTGAATGCAAATGAAAAAGAAAAACAACAATACATTCTTGAAAGTGAAGCCTGCAAGTTTATTTTGTCTTCCTGGTTGTGCAAGATCTCTGTTAACTAGTATGTAAGGCATGGTAGAGTAATAAAACATGCCAGACACTAAAAGGCAAAAACCTAGTTCACAGATGTTGTAATGTAAGGAGATAATTTTAGGGGGTGAATGGGGTGAAAAGGCTGGATTTGTTAGAGAGAGGGGATACCTATGGAGGCTTTTTCTGTGAGCAATACCATGACTTCATTACCATGTCAATTCTGGGAAAGGGCTCTGATTTAACACAGCAGTTGGCTGGATCCATATGGAGCTGATGAACCTCTGAATGAATAGTGAATGGAAAAACTGCTGGAATCTGCCTTCAGCTTTGTTCCCAGGATAACCAATGTAAAAGGCCTAAAAGCAATACTGCACAGATGGTATAAAGAGGTAAAAATCTGCAGGATTTACCTTTTTTTTTTATCCTACCCTGCATATTTTGTGTGGGTGTGTTTAAATCCATATTTCAATTTCCCCAACTCCATTTCTTTCAATGTCTTACTTACAATTATTTTTAGAAAATCAGCTTTTGGGAGGTAGAAAGTAAACCAGAAAACATGTGTAGCAGTAAACATTTACATAAAAATAACATTTTAAATACCCAGTTTTGTATGGTATAGAAATAATTGAAAACATAATTATGAAATCATGAAAAAGGATAGTAAAAAGTCTGAAAAGTTTGGAATTACTTTCTCAATTCACCCTATGTTGTGGGAATATGCAGATGTTCACATTTACACAGTCATGTATGTCCACTACATGCCTTTATAGTCTGAAGCATCATCACAAGTGCCAATACAGTAAATCAAAAGACTCTCTGGCATTATCTAGTTTCCTTTCTGGCTTTAAAAGTTAGAACAGATGTCACAAGAGAGGACAAAATGGATTTTACCCACCGAGAGGAGCTTTTCTTGCCATCATTAATAGGAAGCTCCTTGAAATGCTAATGTACACAGTTTGTGTTGCCGGGTTTGCATAGAGATGGTGGGAAACAGCTCTGATCCCAACAAAACCTTTTGTTATTAATCAAGAAAAATCTGCTCTTCTGAAACAGCAAAGCGCTTGAAATGGTGTGGTTACTTGCAATGTGGAGATCTCTATAGCAATGTCAATGAATGTAATAACTGTTGAACAGTTCTACAGGATATGGCACATATAACAATTTTTTTCAGTGATTTTGCATACACCTCTTACTTTCCTTTGTCATTACAGCCTGGCTATTTACAGTGAAAAGAGCACAGGGTTCACTTTTCAGTTTATTTCTTCAGAACTGTCATTCTTTAAAATCTTGTTTCATTTCTTGGCAAATCTAAAGAAACAAGATTGGAAAAGCACTTTGAAAGGGCAAGCTTTTTTTTTTTTTATTGAAGAAATGAAGCAGGGAGCCAGAGTTTGTCTGATTTAATGATAATACCCATTTAAGATATTTTGCTTGGTTAGTATATAGAATCATGGGATCTTATGAGCCATTCTACTATACTTATGTACTGTCAAATATTAGGGTTTGGTTGTGCTTGCCTTGATAGCAGAGGAACTTAATAATTGTTAGTGACTTTCAAAGGAGCAGATTTGGGCCCTTGCTTTGCGAAATATGAAGTTTTAGGTCTTAAGAAATGTATATAAAGTTCTACTTGGAAAAACTATTATCTGCTGCCAGTCTGTAGGTGTGCCATTTTAGATAGTAGCCTTGTCAGAAGCATTTCTGCCCCAAAGTGAAGGGGGTAATGTAACATTAAGAATATGAGTTAAAGACACAAATGCAGAAATAGCCTGAATTAAGATGAAAACTCTGTGCTCAATATTCCCATTCTTACTCATCAAGTAGTCCCTCTGAAATCTCTAGGCCAGATTGTGATCATGGTTACACCAAGTCAGTGGTTCTCAAACTTTTGTACTGGTGACCCCTTTCACAGAGCAAGCCTCTGAGTGTGATTTTTTTAAATTAAATTAAATTAAAAACTTTTAAATATATATTTAACACCATTATAAATGCTGCAGGCAAAGCAGGGTTTGGGGTGGAGGCTGGCAGCTCGCGACACCACATGTAATAACCTCGTGACCCCCCAAGGGGTCCCGACCCCCAGTTTGAGAACCCATGCACCAAGTTCTCTCCCTTATGCAACCTGTTACACCTAAATTCCACCACACACATTATACATCACTTCACAAACATTGAACTGAGACTTCAATAACCAAGCACAAGTGTATTTGAACGGAGACTTCAATAACTAGGCACAAGTGAATGAATTAAGGATGTAGAGTTAGCCCAGAGTTTAAGCCTTTTTTAATTTCCTTGATTTTGTGGCTCTAAAGCAGATATTTAACACTGCATCACCATGGATTATTGTGATTTAATTTCTATTATACTTTTTAATGATGGTACTAAAAAAGAAAGAACATAATATCTGTTTCTTTATTATTATTATTATTATTTATTATTATTATATTCCATGCAAGATGTTTGATGAGTTATTCTGTTGTGTACAGAAGATAGTTTTTTAAGATGTGTATTGTTTACTTGCTCATAGTTCTGTCTGGTGATTGGAGGAAAGAAGATCTGGGGAAGGGGTGAATGGAAAGAGCAGATTGTGTGGAAATATGTGGAGTAAAACTGAGCGAGAAGGATTGGAGTAGGGAGACTAAAGGGAAGAGATCAGTGGAAAAGGAGAAAGATAGAATGGTGTTGGGAGGGGAAGAGACAAAAAAGGAGGAGGAGTTGTGTGTTTGGAAGTGTAGGGTACAGTGGCAGGAAAGCATTACTCCTCTCATTTCAGTTAAGAGAAACAAAAGAGTTTCTATCATAAAGCATGTTCTCATGCTCATAATGTCTTCATTTATTAGCTAGAATTTTTCTTGCTTGCTCTTTGCTCGTAGATCTATATGTTTTTAAGTTTTAGCAAAATCCTTCCAGCTATTCTTCTTCTTATTTTTTTTACAATGGGTAAAATCCCTTTCCCATTAGGGGAAAAATTTTAACCATGCTTTAAAAAAATTACTCACAAAGTCTGCATACAAACACCACTGAAAGTTGAAACTTGGCTGGACATAGCACTTATGGAGAGTGGTAGTTGTTTGTTTGTTTGTTTGTTTGTTTATATTACCCATAGCACCCAGAGGCTCATTGTGCTAGGCAGTGCATACATGCACCCATATACTCTGTCCCTAGAGATTACACTCCAAGAAGATAAGTGGCATATGGACAATTGTATGAAGTATCAAATATACTGAGTTCTTGTATATGTTTGCTTTTAAAAATATTATATATTGCCAATTCTTGTGATTTTTACCATGAGTCTTTCATTATAAAGCCCCAGCTTCTAGAGGCAAGTGATTACATGAAATTTTCAGTTTTCATTAAAAAAAAAAAAAAGAAGAGAAGTTTCTGTCCTTTGTGGTTGCAGAGAAAGGCCTGAAAATCTGGACCTGATCTACACTTAAAAATTTTGTTGGAGTTGCTGTGTAAGTTAGGAGTGTGGAAAAAATCACCCCCTTAACTGACATACCTATGATGTCAAAATCCCCAGAGTAGACACATAGTTATGTGGGTAAAAATGTCCTTTTGCCAGTATAGCTCATTTTGTTTGGGGAACTGGTATAAGTTACAGCATCAAATATACTCTTTTGCCGATACAAGCTGTCTCCCCCCTGGGAAGGCTTGTTGGTATAACTATCCTCCCTCTGTGCTGTGGCCAAGTTCTCTCACCACAGCACCTCAACCACATTGCAGTGGGTGAACCTGTGCTGACTTGGTCAGTGTTAACTTGTGGGGAGCTGCACTGCAGGTCTGTGAATCCCAGTTCCCATAGAGGGGATACTGTGAGGTAGATGGGAGCATTCAGCAGAGGGACACCTAAAATAATTTTAGGTTTTTAAAGGTTCAAAGTTTTTGGCACCTAAAATAATTCCTACAGAGCATGCTCTGTAGGCATCTGCTAAGATTTCTTTTGGTCAGAGACTAATGAAGTTCTGCCCCCTTTGTGACATCACTGCACATTCCCTCTACTTGGAGTGGCTAGGAACAAGCTTTTCTCCTGGAAAAATCTCTGAGGGGGATTGTAGGTGTCTCCAATCTGCAAAAGATCTTCCTTTAATATTTTGCCCATAAGAAACCTGCTGAACACACAGAAATTTAAAGCATGTTCTCCTAGGTAAGGTCTTGTCTTGTCTTCATACCAAGTCTCACTGGTTGAAGTAAAGGTGTACTTTAAAACTGATTTAATAAAAATGCTTCAAAACCCCATAGGGACACTCTTTTATATTGGTTTCAACCTGGCTTCTATTGGTTTGGCTTCTGCTGGTAAATGTATAGGCATAAGCTATCGATTTTAAACTGATAGCAATGTGTTTCTACAGGAGTCTGCACCTGTTTAATTTAACCTGATTTTAGTTAAACTAGTATAAATTACAAACTCTGTGTGTAGACACAAGATGTAAAGATCTCCATGAATGGCTAAGTGGTAACTGACTGCTTACCTGCACAATTTCCCACAAATTCTACTCTCATTTACAGTGGTACAAATCCTAAATAACCTCCCTGCAGTTGATGAAGTTACTCTACATTTATACCAGTTTAACTCCGAGCAGAATTTAGACTTTAATTCCCTCTGCTGGAGAGATATTATGTTCTTTCACTCTGGGTATAGGTACTTTTGTATTAGGGCTCTGAAATGCAAACATTTACTACCATGCATAATGCTTCCACATTATTAGTAGTCCCACTGAGGTCAATGGGTCTGATTCTCTGCTGCCTGGTCCCTTATGTTGTCGTTTACACATGTGGAAGATGAGTCTAAATTGATACTAAACCAGAATTCTCTATTCCCTTTCTGTACTGGTACAATACACAAGGTACAAGAAATCAGGCCCCATTTGACTAGCACTCAATGCTTTCAGCACGTCTCCTGGCAGTAAGTGTATGTAGGATGAAATCCCTGCTTTGTGCATTAAAATAATAATTTTAAAAATAGAAGGAATATGTGTAAATTATTTAGGACCAGCGCCTAACTTCAGTGGGACTTCTCATTGGAGTAAACTTAATCAAGTGTTCACAAGATCAGGCCTTAGTCTGTTGAAAAATGCATATATGCAAACAGTGAAAAAGGGCAGTCTTTTAATATATTTAGATCAAACTTTCACAAACTTTTAGGCTTGTTATCACTTCTGCTTTCCCTGTTTTTTGTTCTTCAAACTTCCACAGTCAGGTAGCACCCTGAAAGCCGCTATGACTCCAACACCTAACATGGCCTCATAAACCCTGCGGACATTAAACTACGGGAAAACAGATTGGGTTGGTAAAAATAAGTGTGCATGTTCTCACAGAACCTGAGAAAATCACACCTTCACTTTGTTAAAAAAAAATCTGTTTGTGCCACTCCAGTAATCACTTCATAACTGGTGGGATAGCAGAACATATGTCTCAGAAGTGACTGAATATAAAAGCTTCTACCTCTAATCCTGTTTTCTTTAGGAGAAAAAAATACCTTTTCAGTGTGTCATCTTGAAAATCAGTGCCAAGGATTTTCTGCTTAAAAATTACAAATGAAATGTAAATTGGTCATGAAAGCTAAATGAAACAGTTTTTTTAGAAGGTGTATAATGTAGCAGGATCATGTACTAAAATACTTGAAGCTGGAACAAAGATTATAAACAGTGGGCCCAATCCTCTACTCCTTACTCCTTTCATTGGTCTGCTCTTGCAAACACTGAGCTGCTGTAGTAATGTGCTGAGCTACCTCCTCTCTCATAGTAGGCAATGGGACTACTATGGGATAAATAAATGTATATTATATATAAATAAATGTAATTATATCCCATAAATACTATGGGATATAAATGGGACTCAGCACCTCTTAGGATCAGTCCCAATGTTTGTAAGTTTAAAAAGTCCAACTCTTTTTTCAAATAGACCTCTTTGTTCTGATGTACCTAACGACTGGAAGATAGCTCACGTAACGCCAATATTTAAAAAGGGCTCTAGAGGTGATCCCAGCAATTACAGACCAGTAAGTCTAACGTCAGTACTGGGCAAACAATAGTAAAGAATAAAATTGTCAGACACATAAAAGAACATAAATTGTTGGGCAAAAGTCAACATGGTTTCTGTAGAAGGAAATCGTGTCTTACTAATCTATTAGAGTTCTTTGAAAGGGTCAACAAACATGTGGACAAGGGGGATCCAGTGGACATAGTGTACTTAGATTTCCAGAAAGCCTTTGACAAGGTCCCTCATCAAAGGCTCTTATGTAAATTAAGTTGTCATGGGATAAAAGGGAAGGTCCTTTCATGGATTGAGAACTGGTTAAAAGACAGGGAACAAAGAGTAGGAATTAATGGTAAATTCTCAGAATGGAGAGGGGTAACTAGTGGTGTTCCCCAAGGGTCAGTCCTAGGACCAATCCTATTCAACTTATTCATAAATGATCTGGAGAAAGGGGTAAAAAGTGAAGTGGCAAAGGTTGCAGATGATACTAAACTGCTCAAGATGGTTAAGACCAAAGCAGACTGTGAAGAACTTCAAAAAGATCTCACAAAACTAAGTGATTGGACAACAAAATGGCAAATGAAATTTAATGTGGATAAATGTGAAGTAATGCACATTGGAAAAAATAACCCCAACCATACATACAATATGATGGGGGTTAATTTAGCTACAACAAATCAGGAAAAAAGATCTTGGAGTCATCGTGGATAGTTCTCTGAAGATGTCCATGCAGTGTACAGAGGTGGTCAAAAAAGCAAACAGGATGTTAGGAATAATTAGAAAGGGGATAGAGAATAAGACAGAGAATATATTATTGCCCTTATATAAATCGATGATACGCCCAAATCTTGAATACTGCATACAGATGTGGTCTCCTCATCTCAAAAAAGATATACTGGCACTAGAAAAGGTTCAGAGAAGGGCAACTAAAATGATTAGGGGTTTGGAAAGGGTCCCATATGAGGAGAGATTAAAGAGGCTAGGACTTTTCAGCTTGGAAAAGAGGAGACTAAGGGGGGATATGATAGAGGTATATAAAATTATGAGTGATGTGGAGAAAGTAGATAAGGAAAAGTTATTTACTTACTCCCATAATACAAGAACTAGGGGTCACCAAATGAAATTAATAGGCAGCAGGTTTAAAACAAATAAAAGGAAGTTCTTCTTCACACAGTGCACAGTCAACTTGTGGAACTCCTTGCCTGAGGAAGTTGTGAAGGCTAGGACTATAACAGCGTTTAAAAGAGAATTGGATAAATTCATGGAGGTTAAGTCCATTAATGGCTATTAGCCACGATGGGTAAGGAATGGTGTCCCTAGATTCTGTCAGAGGGTGGAGATGGATGGCAGGAGAGAGATCACTTGATCATTACCTCTTAGGTTCACTCCCTCTGGGGCACCTGGCATTGGCCACTGTCAGTAGACAGGATACTGGGCTAGATGGAGCTTTGGTCTGACCCGGTACGGCCGTTCTTATGTACAGACATATCCTGGTCTAAGAGATCCAGTTGTTCCTATCTTTGTTTTGCTAGAAATATATTTTTAAAAAATTAACAAAGTCAGCACAGACAAGCTTTATTTTTGTAAGGATTTTTATACTTCACTAGTGAAACATAGTTCCAGTCTGGTCAAGCAGGCTTTCCCTACCTCATCTTCTGTTTCAACCTGTGGCTTTGGGACAATCCTCCTTTGCCCAGCAGATTTGGCCTTGTGGTAATGTGAGATGATGTATTCAACTAAACTCCTAAGGAAGTTTCTTTTGCTTATACATAATTTTGGTATCAAAGGATTTGGAACTTTAATTTAGTTCCCTGCTATCCATTTTTGTTGATGTAGATTTCTTTTTCCTCTCTTTTAGTAGTAATCTATGTGTGGTCAAAATGCCCAATGACTGCATCAGGGCAGCCGGACTAGGGCTATAAAGTATATTGTTGGGACTTAGGTGAAACTCCAGGGATAATTCTTTAGGAGTTTTATTAGCTATTGCTGAGATGGCAGAAGTAGAGCAGTGTCAACAAGGATGTTGTGAATGGTTTTTGTAATCCTGCTGTAGTTAAAGTATCCTGCGTGCCGCTGTTTCATAACCATTTCTTAGTAATCCTTTTGTGGTGACTAGAAGCACCTCTTTTCAAACATACCTTCTGGACTCTGAGCCCCGGTGGTAAATACTAGGTAATGGGAAATTTACAGAGGGATGGTTAGAATGGGCAATAGATGGGACTTGAACATTGACCCACTGGGGAGAGGGGGAAAATGTTTGTTTTTTCAGGAATTTAGGGTGGTTAAGTAGTTAGTAACTAGGACCCTCTAAAATGCATCAAAATTGCCCTCTGATGGGAACACTGAAGGAAAAATCCTAGTCTAATGCTAAAGGTTCAAAGTGGGGAGGAGAGAGAGGCTATTTAGTTTACAACCAATGAGGTGATACATATCCCTGATGTAATCCCAGTGAAATTAATGTGACACCAAGACAGCACTGCCCCATGGTGTCTATGATAAAAACACAGGCAATGCTAACTTCAGAAGTTTTAGTCCCAGCAAAATTCTTTTTGGCAGGGCTGTCATCTCCTCAGTTTCTCTTTCACCTTTCTCACAGATCCCATCAATCTCTTCTCCTTCCCCCTCTCACTAGTGGAGTGTCAATCAACGTGCTCAGACACTTGCAGATCCTGAGAGTCTCGTGTTAAGCCTGGGGCTGTTCTGTGGATTGTGGGCTCCCTGGGCTGCTGGCTCGGATTGTGAGATGTGACCAGATCATTCAATTGGGTTTCATGTAGGTCAGCATCTTGGCTACACATCTCATCCAGAAAGCAGCACCTTGGTTCTTGGCTGGAGCATTAGTGCAGTTCTGACTCAGCAGGATATGTGCCACTAAGAAAGTCAACCAGACCATAAACTGCAACACTGTGGTTTTACCTTCTAGACTTTCCATCTCTTTACCTTGCTTAGCTATTGTACCCTGATATCACAGGGTAGCAAATAACCTGAAGACTTAAAAATATACATACTGTAAACATTTAGAAACAGCTGGTTTATTAAATGAATCTCTATCTATTGCTATGGAGCCAGTGCTTCCTTGATGGCTTATCTAGCATGTTGTACGTTAACTAATTTGTGTTTCATAGTAGTGAGAGAACATTCATTATTTAGGCTACACAGGATTTTCTGGCCTTGGCTACTGTATGTTAATTCATGTAAACAAGGTTTTCCTAAGTAGCATTCAGCTATGATTAGTATTCATTAATAAAAATTATGTATGGCATGGTGGTTTCTGAGAATCAACCCAAAATAATTGCATATAGAGTAGCACTGGATATAGTCATGAATATTATAACATTTAAATGCTTGTGGTGACTGCATGCTCTAGATCGGGATGGGCAAACTTTTTGGCTCGAGGGCCACATCGGGGAATAGAAATTGTATGCCAGGCCATGAATGCTCACAAAACTGGGGTTTGGGTGTGGGAGGGGATGCGGGCTCTGGGGTGGGGCTGGGGATGAGGAGTTTTGGGTGTAGGAGGGTGCTCTGGGCTGGGACCGAGGGGTTTGGAGGGCGGGAGGGGGATCAGGGCTGGGGCAGGGGGTTGGGGCATGGGGAGAAGCTCAGGGGGTGCAGGGTCCAAGCGGCTCTTACCTCAAGAGGCTCCTGGAAGCAGTGGCATGTCCCTTCTCTGGCTCCTATGCAGAGGTGTGGCCAGGTGGCTCTGCTCCGCTGCCGCATCTGCAGGCACTGCCCCTGCAGCTCCCATTGGAGCGCGTAGGAGCCAGAGCAGGGCCATGCCGCAGCTTCTGTGAGCAGTGTGGTGAGGCCCACGACCCAGTGTCTTGGCTGGAGTGGGGGCAGAGCCGCGTAGTGCTGCCCCGACCCAGTGCTCTGACCGGAGTGGGGCCGAACCATGTGGTGCGGCTCGCGGGCCAGCTTAAAACGGCTCGTGGGCCAGAGTTTGCCCACCCTTGCTCTAGATGTCAAATTAATTGTAGATAAGACATGGACATCCTAAAATAAGAAAATAATGTATCAAATTTTATGTCCCATAATTTTGAAACAGGCTCAGATGAAGACTAATAGAACTATGTTCTTGAAATCTGTATTACAGTGATGAAAATCTATTAGAAAAAAGTTCTATTCTGTTTTGCTCTTTTCTGCCTTTTCCTCTTTAATTACCTTTGTTCTTACTTT
The DNA here is from genome assembly GCF_027887155.1 of Malaclemys terrapin pileata. Taxonomy (NCBI): domain Eukaryota; kingdom Metazoa; phylum Chordata; order Testudines; family Emydidae; genus Malaclemys; species Malaclemys terrapin. The sequence goes on along the minus strand of NC_071507.1, from coordinate 176,476,535 downwards.
TAGTGTCAGAAGTAAGTCACCAATTTCTGCACTCCTTAACATATGCAAAGATTAGTTCATCATGTTTATCTGAGTGGCTGTGTACCACTCCTTTCCCTCCTCCCCCTCTTTGGATAGCCAGGACTCTGGTGGTTTATTTTTGCTTAATTTCGAAAGTTTCCAATCCACTGGTAAAGTTCAGTAAATTTCTGTAAACAGTAGAAAAGTAAAGCTGAGCTGTGTCTTTAAATTTGACTAAAACCAGATAAAATTGTATTGAAAGGATAATTGTACCAAGTCACTGAAAGACCAGAAGGCTCTGTTATGCTGGATACAGTGAGAAACCCATGGAAACTGGTCTGTAACACCGACCAACAGAGTGCAACAGTGTATTTTAAATTCACATTGGAAACCAGTTGTAACAAAATGTGAAAATGGTAACTTGCCTGTATTTAAAGTGTAGATATACTTAATGAACATCCTTACCACAAATATCAATGTTTATTTTCAATAGCAAACTGGTTGGCTGGTGGTTGTGATTAATCAGATTGTAGCCTGGTCATGGAAACTCTATTTCAACTATGGGCTTAGAATCCCCGTTCTCCTTCTGAGAGGGCCTTTGAAGAGACATGGCTACCTACTGTGTCTCTCCTCTTTCACGTTTCCTCTGAGTCAGAGCTATATTGAGATGGATTCAAGAAAAAAGGTGTTCTATTTTCTCCTTGCTGCAGCCTCCTTGACTAGGGAGGGATATTTCAAGCATGGTGTCCTGTTCTTGCAAACTGGGCATTGAGTCAAACAAAGTTGAGTCGGTCAGTGTAGATGGTACTGGGAAAAGAGATGACTTTGCAAGGGGAAAGGGAAAAATATAAACTAGCCAATTTCCAATCATTAAAGATAGCTTAGTATGGATGAAAATCTGGCAGCTTTTAAAAGATACATTGAGTTATTTAAAACTGGATATCAAGTTACTGTAGTCTAGAGCTGACTGAATAATATTCATGAATAGTTTTTGCATCAGTTGATGCAATTGTCACAAATACATTTCCCCCTCTTTGACCAGCTTTGTGTATGGCTGAATATTATTCAAATAAATGATTCATAAATTTTGAGCAATCAGTAGATAATTTATTCAGAATTAATTTATTTTCATTACTCAGTCAGCTTTCCGGTAGGCTGTGGATGAAATACTCCATAGTACCCTACTCCAGTTGACTTCAATAAGGCCAAGATTTTACTGAGTGAATAGTTTTCTTGGGGGGGGGGAGGGAGAGGTCAAAGCAATTGCTTTTTCTTATAGAACTTCAGTTTAAATATTAATGGTGAATACCTGGCTGTAAATTTGTCAGTGTGCAAAGGAGATTCAAGACTGAGTAGGAATTACCTATGTTTTTATTAAACAAATCTCTTGAAGTTTCTTCTTTGAACATGGCAATTTGCAGGTAAGGTGCTTCCTCCACTTCCTAATATATTGAATTCATGGCCCTGCATGCTGTTACCCTCCATCTGCACAGTTTGTCTTCCACACACAAGAACCAAAGCCAAAACCACTTATTGTCACAAAAATCCCATGACATTTCTTGCAGAATTAGTGGTCTTTAGGCTCAGTGTCCTGGTCAGTTTCCAACTTCGGTAATTATTAAAACTGGCAGAGAAAAATGTTTGAATTTTCTAAATTTGAAAAAATATTTAGAAATGAGTTGTAACTTTTTATGTGTTCTATTTTTCAACCAGCATAAAGAAGAGTTGAAATTTTTAAAAAATTCAACCAAAAAAATCATTGTAAGTTTTTCCCTGAAAATTTCATTGCATTTTTCAATTTGTTTTGCTAATTATAATCTGTCTACCTACATTCCACCTGGGAATCTGACATGTTTCTTCACTTCCTGTCCTAAACCTGTGTCATGTAACTATATGCAATTAAAGAGCTGCTGGCACTGGGCCATAGCTGACTGCATTTAGTTGGTGGGCGAAGTGATTCCTATATAAATACTTTAGCTTGTACAGTTAATTGGCAAATGGTGTAAAGTGCTTTGGGATCCATCTGGATGAAAGTCACTACATATGTGTAAGATCATCATTATTATCATGTTATCACTGAATTTGGTATATACATAGACTAAGCTGAGCTCCTGCAGTATGCTTTGCACTATACAAAGATACACGCAGACAAGGTTCCTGCCCCCGAAGCTTATTGTGTAGGTCAGCCAAAGTCATTAGGCATATAAAATGCATAGGTCGAATGTCCAAACTTCAAGTGTTGGAGTTTGGGCTTTTTTTTTCCCTATACTTATTGTGATAGTGGCTGGAACAATTTTGTGGAAGAAGTGTGTTGTAATGAAGACAAAGTTTATTTGATGTGAGAGGAGAGGGGGGAATTCAAAGCTGAAGGAACAAAAAAGAATGGTACAAATGGGACATTTAAGAAGGTAGTTTGGGAAGAGCATAGTGACTAGGAGGAGAATCAGGGGACATAAGAGCATGTATAGAGTAGGGGAGGATGGTAGGGTTACCATACGTCCTCTTTTTCCCGGACATGTCCGGCTTTTCGGCAGTCAAACCCCCGTCCGGGGGGAATTGCCAAAAAGCCGAACATGTCCGGGAAAATGGCGGCTCTGCTCCTCCCCGACTCTTCGGCTCTGTTTAAGAGCCGGGCTGCCCGAGCGCTACTGGCTTCGGGCAGCCCCCGTGCCTCCGGACCCTGCGCCCCCAGCTGGGAACTTCCCCTCCCGGGCTCCGGCGGTGCAGGGTCCGGAGGCACGGGGGCTACCTGAAGCCGGTAGTGCTCGGGCAGCCCGGCTCTTAAACAGAGCCGAAGAGTCGGGGAGGAGCAGAGCCGCCGCGGCTGGAGGCTCTGCTCCTCTTCGGCTCTGTTTAAGAGCCGGGCTGCCTGAGAGCTACCGGCTTCGGGCAGCCCCCGTGCCTCCGGACCCTGCGCCACCGGAGCCCGGGAGGGGAAGTGCCCGGCTGGGGGCGCAGGGTCCGGAGGCATAGGGGCAGCCCAAAGCCCGAGTGCTACCGGCTTCACGGTTTGCCGGGCAGCCTCCAGACCCTGCGCCCCGGCCGGGCGCTTCCCCTCCCGGGCTCCAGCTGCGCTGGGGAAGCGCCGGCTGGGGGCGCAGGGTCTGGGGGCTGCCCGGCAAACCCTGAAGCTGGTAGCGCTGGGGCAGCCCTTTCCCCCTGGCTGGGAGTGGGAGGGAGGAGGGGGCGGAGTTAGGGTGGGGAAGGGGTGGAGTTGGGGTGGGGAAATGGGCGGGGCCAGGGCCCGTGGAGGGTCCTCTTTTTTTTTATTTATGAGATATGGTAACCCTAGAGGATGGGAAACTTAAACTTGATACAATTTGAAAGATGTGAGGGAGCCAGAGAAAGGAGTTGCAAAGGGAGTTATGTAGTCAGAGCAGCAGGAGAAAACAAGGATTTTAACATCACAGTTTGTATTGAAAGGTGTGGGGTGAGAAGATGTGAGGAGAACAGGAATGAGGAGGATGCAATAGCTGAGGAAATAGATGACCACCAACACCTTGACAGGGTTTTTAGCAGGAGAAGAGGAACAGACATATTTTAGAGATATTATTGAGGAAGAGATGAGGTTTGCTGAAAGGCAGAATCATATTTGACACAAATCTAAGATTACAAGTCTCTGTGATAGGGAAGATGTCAGTGCTGTCATCTGTGAAAAAGGGGAAAGTGTTGTGAGGAAGGAAGCTCAGACTTTGAGATAAGGTTGGGCTGTCCAGACAATGTAGAGCGACCAGACGTCCCATTTTTGCCGGGACAGTCCCTTTTTTAAGCCCTGTCCTGGTAAAACTGGGCATTTGTCCCATTTGCTCATGTCAGCTGATCTTCAGATGGCAAGAGCAAGCTGGATAAATGCACAGTTTTGCCAAAAAAGTGGAGTGCCACCTGCTAGCAGGTCACAGAGAAACGTGTGGAGGGAGGGAGGGCAAGCAGCAATGCCAGCCCTGTGCGGGAGGGAGGTCTCGGGAAAGCAGCTCGGGCAGGGCCAGCCCTGTGCGGGCAGGTGACAGGGGGTCTTGGGCTGGTCCCGTGTGTAAGGAGGAAAGGGGGGCCTCGGGCCAGCCCCTTGCGGTGTCCCGTTTTCCCTTTGGGAAAATATGGTCACTGTAAGTCAATGCTGAGATGTGCGATTGCATGGGATGTGGGGGGAGGGCTCTGAGGTGAAGAGGTAGGTTTCAGTGGTGGTAGCTGAAACAGTGGGAGCAGCTGCAGCTACTACCAATTCATGCACATTTACTAGCGCTAAAATCAAACAGGTCTTTTTAAAAAAGCTAGAAAGTTCAGGTAGGTCCAGTTTTTAGAACAATAGTTCAAAGAGCACTTTCGGAAGCATTTTTGTTTTGTAATAAGTGTCAGAAACATATGATTGAAAATAAAAACTCTGAACTCCATTGTTCAAAGCTGTTGCTAAAATGAAGGGCCAACATTAAGGAGCCTATTTAGGATTCTGTACTTTAGCATGGTGTGATGAAGGATGGTTTTGTGGTTAAGGCACTAGAAAACTCAGGAGCTGTGGGTTCAGTTCTTACTTGTACTACAACTTTCATTGTTGTTTTGGGCATGTCATTTAATCTCTCTGTACCTCTGTTCATCTGTAAAATGGGCATAACCATTCCTTTCTTACAGTCTAAACAGACAACCCAGACAAAGGATGTAAGCTCTTGGGGGCAGGGACTGTTTCTTACTATGTGTTTGTACAGTGCAAAGCACAATGAGGCGATGATTCTGGAGTGCTTAGGCATCAGTGTAAAGCAATATTAATATTTATCAAATTGAATAATGATTACTACAAAAAAGTCAACATTTACTAGACACTGATATCTAAAATATCTGTTTTTCTCCGAGAACATTTTATAGCTGTGGCTGTTGTGTGGTATCAGTTGTCAAATGACTTTTTGATGGCTGTGAGACTGTGTATATAAATATAAAATAGTCTTTTCTGGCTTTGAGAACCTACATATGTGGGGTTTTTGTACTGGTTCTCTTTCTAAATATAAAAAATGGATCTACTAATATTATCATACTGTGCGTTCTGTAAATGGGCTGTACAGGATTGAAAATGAAGCCTTCAACAGACTAACAAAATTTGGTGTTTAAAATGTACAGTTCAGCCCACTTAATATCTTTATTAATGACAGTTTTCCCATGCACCAAACCATTTTGCACTAATTCAGTGCAGTTTTGTCTGTTTAATAATAATTGACAGTAAATGACTTCCTGCTTAAATATCAATTGAAAATCAGTGATTTCCTGCTCCCAACTGCACTTAGTGTCAATCATTGAATATGGCCCCGTTTGGCATGAGTGATTTTTTCCATTAACCACATTGTGTTGGTTTGTTTTAATCGAGTTGCGTAGGGCTGGATTCTGTTGTGTTACTCGGGTTGAGTGGTAGATATTTCTCAAGTAGCACCACTGGGACTGTTCATGAAGCAAAGATAGTGTGGGTAAAGATATCCGAATCTGACCCATTATCTGTATGTACACTGTGATAATCAATGACCTGGATAGACTGAAAGCATTTTTTCACTCTTTAGCATCAAAGAACTGAAGTAAAAAACACCTTGATTTCACTTTGAGCTGGAGTAAGATCAAATTGTTTACTGAAAAATCTTGGTGTAAAAAATGTGACAAATTGATGTTGCCATGAAGCAGGCTTGACTGGGATTTTTTTTTTTTTACCCATTTTTTTGTGATGCTGTTTTATAATGCTGCCTGTCAATGTCTGTCTGTGAGAGATGAACCAAAATGGCCAACCAGTCATCCACACAAGGAAAGGGTGAGGTGTCATTCCTAGCTAGAGAACTATCTTACATTATTCACCATTCATCATCCCTCCTTCAATATGTCTTTGCTTGCTTGTGAAGATGAGTAGGCATTAGAAGTGGGAGGCACTACCTGAATCATCTGTGGAAGAAAGAGATGACATTTGTAGATGATCACCCAAGCTCATAGCCACAGAAAGACAGACACCCCAATTTTGAAGGCCTCACTCTGCTTTATATGCAATTATCTATGTTTATTTTTGATTCCTCCCCTGCCCCCCAATATATCTTCTAAGTAATTATTCTTTTTTTTTCTTGATAGTTATCTTCGTTTGTCTCAAGCAAGGAAAATGCTTTGGCTTGAGCTGGTACTAATGCTGCTTTGTGGAATGACAAGCAGTTGAATTGTAACAAGATTGTAGACAATCTCAGCAGTCATCAATAACTTTCCAACATGTTTCATCCCTGGGAGTGAATGGCTTTTATGACAGTTAAGTTTGTAACAACATACCACAATACAGGTGTGCCTCTTAATCTCAAATAGTGTTTTTAATGACTAAATTAAATGTTCCAGTTTAACAGAGGGCCTTTTCTATTGTCTAGACTGTCTGTACTTCACATTAATTATAATGATGATATATCTTCTTTAGCACCATTCATACCAAAGGATAGTAAAGAGTTGTAAATTCCATATGCAAGAAACATTTCATCCACCATGGAAATGCAACCACCTTGGGTAAAATGCCAAGAATGTAGGTAGAGAATGTAATTAGCCATGTTGGAATTTGGCCAGCACACTGAGATTAAAACCCCTAATGCCTTGGGATCTTTAATGATCACAAATGGTCAGATCACTACTTTGTCTCAGCCTATAATGCTTTACTACAACAAGCATATTTTCAGTTGTAAAGAACAGTCATTACAATTAAACCAGTAAATTTACTCTCCATCTAGTTTCCAATAAAGTTACAAGAATATCACTGAAGTGTATGAGCATAACAGTATGATACCATGTTTAGTCAAAAAATTGGTGGGCCATATTCTGCTCTCATTGGAGCTGAATCTTTCCATGTAAAACTGGAGGACTTCCTTTGAAGTCAATGGCATTCCTCTGGATTGACACCAGTATAACTGAAAGCAGACTTTGTCTCACTGTGTGTTTTTATGTACATATAAAGCAGATATGTTTGAAAAGTTAAATATTTATGTTCTATCTAAAGATGGGAGATTTTCTTTTTATTTTTAAAACCATAAAATTGTTAACAGACCCATGAAAAAGAATACTATGGCTCTGTCTGTTTGTTAACCTTCACCACAAAAATTGATCTGTGGGAATTTCTCGCAGTGTAACATACTGTATCCAATTCCATAGTTATTACTGTAAACCTATTAGTGCCACCTGGGTTTGCATATCCGCAGTGCTGTCCAAGGGAAGACAGATTAGCTCTATCACATGTTATGCCAGAGGGACAGCCTCACGAGGAGTCTGCCCTCAGGGAGAGAAAAAGGCTCAGACCTTTAATGAGAATACAGTGCTTTATAATAGCATTTGGTGGCCTAGAGATTTTCTGTCAAGTCATTTCAAATTAAATTGGCAGCCTTGCAGTGTTCAACCTATATGAGTTTTTGTGCTGTGTATATATTTAATGTTAACCCAATTCTCACATAGGATCAGCAGAACGTATAGAGGCACTGTTTGCACCACTGTCATTTTTTTTCTTTATAAACCACTGAAAAATGCTGTTTATAGGGTGACTCTAGAATTTTACTTGGAGCTGAATCTTTCCAGGTGAAAATTCAGACGTGGCCATTTCTCTGCAAGTGTAATCATCAGTGTCTTATACTGTTTAAAATCATTACTTGTGCAAACATAAGTGGGCCAAATTTGTATTTACATCAGTGTAACTCCATCAACTTAGAGGACTGATTACGGACAGACACTCTCATAAATAAGAGCAGAATTTGGGCCATAGAACTGTATTTATTTTAGATACTATTTTGGAGGTTTTGCTTTTATTTTAAAAAGTCACACAGGATGACTTAGTCTTTCTTGTGTTTGGAAATTAAAAAAAGAACAGCAGAGTGATTAATGTTTGAAAATAGTTTATTTTCACTGAGTAGAAACTCATTCCATAACATGTATTTTTAGGGTCCAGTCCTGCAAACACTTACACCTGAGTAACCTCGCTCCCCTGGGCATTGGCAGCCCCATTAAACTAAAAAGTTCTACTCATGTGAGTAAAGTTACATCTGTAAATGTTTACCGGAGCAGGTACACAATGACTATAAACAGAATGGAACAACGTGGGGTGTAAAATAGTTCCTGTTGGCTGCTGTTAGAACCAGCAAATATGTTCTCAGGTCATCTTTGAAGCAATCTAGATTATGCATGGTCTGTGCATCTCTTCTTGTTCGGGCTCAAGTGTCAAATCCTGCAATGCTCTGTGAATCCCTTAATGTGCTGAGTGCCCGCAAGAAAAGTGCAGCAGCTTCTGGGACTGGGCCCTAACTGATACAAGGTAGCGCTGGTTTGCAGCTGGATGCCTAACTGAACAGTGGAGCAGCCATCCCATGAGGTTGGTAGAAAGGGAGCTCTAACTCACTGAACAATGGAGAAGAGTGAAAAACTGGGCGGAGCCTTTTACCGAGGCTGGAGTCTTATACTGATGTCTCTGCTTTTTTGTATACTACCAGTGGGAAGGTAGACTATGTTTTGGGGGTACTTGGAGAGAACTAAGCCTATAGTTATGCTATTTTACAAATAAGATTAATTTAAGCACCAGTATTTGTTTTTAGTTAATAGGTACACAGAAAAAGCCATCTAAAACAAGCTCTTATTAAGTGTTTTTTTGTTCTGTGTAGAATATACCTGCAATTGTGTATAGGGCCCCATTCATTCATTCATTCATTCATTCATTCTAATGGAGTTACACCTATGTAAAACTAAGCAGTGAAAGAGGCCCATAATTCCCTTTTCTGTTTAATATAACCTTTGTTTTGCGGCACATTCTGCCTGTAGATATTTATAAATGTAAACCAAGAATAGATTTGATTTATTTCTTAATATTCCCGGCCCTGTGTCTTCTATTATATAACTGAGGGGAAAGTAAATTCTGATGGGTGATAAGCTTTCCAGGGTGGTCACCATTCGTATATGTTACTTTAAAAAAAGAGAGCTGAACACTGCTCACCTATTTCATGTCTGTGGTTCCACTGGCTTCAATGGGAATTTTGCATGAGTAAAGACAGCACAGTTTGACCTTGCATCATGTAGGCCCAGTTCTGCCCTCAGCTAAGTGTGTATAACTGTCCTGACTTTACTGAGGGCTACATGCCTAGATATGAGGGAAGAATTTAGCTCAGTTTTCTTAGTTGATTTAAATATTAAACCAAATTCACCCCCATTGTAATTCCGTTGACCTCAGTGAAGTGACACAAGGGATGCATTTGGCCCAACATGCTTTTCTGTGTGTCATTCCGCTTTGTGTGCGGTAGGGTCTTGGGAGGTAAGAAACAAAATAAGCATTGTATAAACCTCCATTGAAACATTATCCTATTTTTTTCTGTTAGAGAAGGAGAAAATACAAAATGCACTTTCAATAATGCTAAGTTAGTAATAGTGCTGAGACCCTGCCTTTAACTCACGTGGGGCCTGCTGCGGGTGGAGTCAAGAGACATCGGGGAGCAGAATTTGTCCTATCATCATAACTGGTTTTTCCCCCTCACAATGTCTGTGACTGACCTGTGGTAAATGTGACAATTCCTTCAACGTCTGTAATAATATTACCTGTAGTGGTGTGTGTGTGTGTGTGTATATTATAAGATATTTACCTATTCAAACTTTAGGGCCAAATTCTCCAGTCTACATGCAGGGTGGGTGCACAATGTAAAGTCTTGAATGGGAAAAGGGGGAGGATATTGGGATGGGAGAAATACTGGGCATTCTCCTTAAGCAAACCTTCAAAAGTGTTTGGGTCCTGTTATGATGCTGGCTGAGGTGGTTTTTTTCTTTTTTGGGGGGGCTGAGCATGCATCCCTAATATGATTTCATGGGGAAGGATTGGTGGCATAGTGGGATAATGTGCTAACCTTTCATATCTTAAGCCCTGGGTTCAAATACTATCTCAGGCCTTGCTCACACATGTGAGTAATTTTACGCACTATAAGCACCATTGAGTTCAATGGAACTCAGGCCTGATTCTCCACTTATATCATCCTACACAACTATGCAAGGTGGGTCTAAAGCAGGGATCGGCAACCTTTGGCACGCGGCTCGCCAGGGTAAGCCCCCTGGCGGGCTGGGTCAGTTTGTTTACCTGCTGCATCTGCAGGTTCGGCCAATCGCGGCTCCCACTGGCCGCGGTTCGCCACTCCAGGCCAATGAGGGCTGCGGGATGAGGGATGTGCTGGCATTGCTCTGTGACATTACAAATACCACATGGATTACATGGGTTGCAATGAAACTTGTGGCATTTGTGAGTCTCTGATTTCTTCACTTAACCAAGAGGATTTCACAAGATGAAAAATAATTTTAAATTTTATCTCTCTGATTAATGGTTTGGTCAATAAGGACATTCAGTACACAAATTGGGCCTTAGCTTAATGCTCATTTTTGCTTTGCCATTCGCCTTTAAAACTTGTGATAGTCTTTAAAGTGTTGTACTAGTGTTTCAAGAGGAATGTAATTTTACAGAGTGACTAGTCTGGGAATAGAATGAAATGGAACATCTGTCCTTCTGAACTGCTTTACTGTTGGAATTACTTGGCTGTAGCAAATACAGATAAAAAACAAAGATAAAAATACAAATGAAAAAAATAGATATGACTTGTTAATCTTTTCTCTAAAGCTGTGAAGTAGGCTTATACAATTAAATATATCTATAATATTTCCTGTTATTTCATACTATTATTTCCTCCCACATAACAACTACTTTTTTTTAAAGGCAGGCTTCATTACTGAGGCAACATCATAGGTTAAAGTCTGATGCATTTTCTGAACACAGAGATGTGCTTTATTTTTTTTAAACTGCCTTTAGTGAAAATATATCTGACTGTTGCAGGTGTTTATTGTACCTATCACACTTAGATCTACATCCATTGATTATATTGTCAGTATGCCCACCAGCCACTATTACTATTGTTATTTTGTTCTATGTTTACATTTTATAAAACATAAGCAAACATTAAGACTTTGATGATAAAGGATACTTTGACTAGTAAAGGTTTTAAAAAAAAAATGTAGCCAGTAATCTATTTTCATGGTGTTCTCTAAACCCTATTATCAGGGCTGCAGATTCCTACACATGACCAGTCTTCAGTAGTGAACAAAAATGGCATCTAAATCCCAAGTGACACTCTTAAGCACTTGGCAGCAGAAGGGCTCTTCTGAGGAAGATTAAGTTAATGGAAGCATTTGGGTAACATCTGCATGACTCTTCATCCTGGTAAGGCCAACTCACACTGCAACAACACGTGATGGAGGATTTCTGATTATCACTTAAGAACAAAACTGGCTGAAGTTTCTTTTCAAGTACTGACCAGGGTGTCAGGTGTGTGTGAATATATATATATATATAATTTATAAACAGAAACAGTGGTAAGGGTAGATCTATCTAGACTTGTGATTGTACATAAAAATAATTGGATTATTTGTCTAATGAAAAGTAAAGGGATGAGGGAAAAGATTTTTTTTTTTGGATGTTTATTTTAAAGACTTTTTTTTTATCACAAAATGTGCTGTCTTTTTCAACAGAGCCTGGCCCAGGGCAACTGGGGCTTTGTTAACATAGTGGATTAATGCACTAGCCCTTCAACTCAGTTGACCTCCGTTCAGATCTGTTTTGTGTCACAAGTTAAAAGAGTTTATTGGTCCTACTCTAGCCCTGGCTGGTGCTTTTCCCACCTCATAAAACCACTACACAGTTTGGCATAAGTGCTATTTTCTGTTGTGAAAAGGCCCAGGACTAGTGCAGCAGGGCAGTGGCAGGTCATGACTAAAGAACGTCTGTAGAGCAGAATGGGGAACAAGATACGGTGACTAATCATTCTACAGGGCTGATCCTGCATTGTTTACGCACAGGGAACTTCGATTTGAAGTCAGTGGGAATTTTGGGTGTCCAAGTAGTACAGCTTTAGGGCCTATGCCTAACTTTGGCAGCTGCTATCCATCTCATTTTCAATATTGCTAATCTGGTTGGTTTAGGGAGAGGCAAATTATTGCAGTCTTGAAATTGGACTCACCTCAGGGGAGGAAAAAAGCCTCATTCTATTGAAATGGAGTTGACTTGGAGAGAAATTTGCCGCATTCCAAGAAAAAGGCCTTGGAAATTGAATTTGAAACTTTGCATGATCCCATGCAAACCTACCATTTCATATAATTGTGCAGAAAAGCCAAACTTGAGGGGCATAAAATTGCCTGAAATGAACATTTTAGTGCAAAATTTCTAGAAAAAAATTCTCCAGTTTTGCACAAATGGAAGCAACACAAAATACTTCTATATGGCTGCATCATCAGATTAACATTCAGGATTGAAATTTAAGTACAGGTTATTTCAAATTTTTAATTGTTGCAATTAAGGGATCTGTTTTATTTAAATTTCAAATAATAGTATTTCCAAATCAGCATATATTTGATGATTATTAATAATTACCACTACTTTACTTCCACAAAGTACCTTTTGTCACAGAGGATCCAAAAGGGGGAGTATTATATAGGAATCACTTCCTTCTCCAAATGTGGGTAGTATCAGTGACGGAACACAGCAGCCGTTTAACAGTGATAATACATAGCACGTGAGGATGGGAAATGAGGAACACCATATTCAGTGGACAATACTAGGGTCTTTAGGTAAGTTGTTTTCTGCATGTTTTGTAATGTTGCCCGTGATCTGTTTTTTTTTAATTTTTTAATTTTTTTTTGAGTGTGGTAGGGAAAGGAAGTTTAACTTCTATTTCAAGTAGTGTCCGTATGGATGTTGCACCTGAGTTTTTCCACAGATTTTCAGCAGAAGTGCCTGTTTGACCTGCATATGTGATCTAGCTATCCTCATACCCTGTGCTGAGGGTATACAGAGCTGCAAGGGATGATCTGCCTTCAGTTCCTTTCAACCTCCTAGGCCCAAGATGGTGCATCCAGTAGCGCCTACTTGCACATCTACTTGTCTCGCTGTTTTTCTTTAGTTTGTTCAACTTATTTTCTCTTAGTGATGTAGCTTTCAATAATTTTTAGAGTTAGTTTAGTAGCTTTGGGGTTTTTTCCTCCCTCTCTTTGAGACTTTAGCTTTAGCTTCAACTGCCACTGAAGTTCCCACCTTCTCCGGGGTACTGCTCAGGAGTCACCTCAAGCAGAGATCCAGGAGGTTCTGTTGAATAGTAGAAAAGAATCAGTTAGTAAAACATACCTTCAGAAATGGAAAAGATTCTACCCATTGACACCTATTTCCTGCTGACTCTTCCCTCCTGGCAATCCTGGAATACCTCTTCATTTTGAAGAAAACAGGTCTTTCCTTGAGCTCCATTAAAGTTCACCTGGCAGCTATCGTGACATTCTATTTCCCCGGTGGAAGGCGTCTCAGTGTTTGTTCAACCTTGCAACTTCTAGATTCGTCAAAGGTTTATCGAACCTGTGCCCACATGTCACAGAGCCCACCCCAACCTAGGACTTGAACTGAGCTCTCATTTCTCTGAGGAAACCACTCTTTGAACTGCTCTCTACCTGTGTGTTTTTAAACCTATCCATGAAAACCACTTTTTTGGTGGCTATTAGCTCCGCTTGAAGAGTTGGTGAATTAGGGCCTTTGATGGCTGTCCCCCACCCCCACTGTCTTCGTTAAGGAAAAGGTATCTCTTGAAACACTCCCACCATTCTTACATAAGGTCACCTTAGACTTTCAGACCATCTACCAGTTTTTCCACTCTAAATCTCACTGATCTGGGTAGGATGCCACCCTTCACACCATGGACATTAGGAGAGTGTTGGACTTTTATTTGGACAGGACTAGACCTTTTCTGGTTTCTCCTCAGCTGTTTGTTTGTATTGTGGACAGAGCTAAAGGTCTGCCACTCTCTACCCAAAGACTTTCCAAATGGCTTTCTGGCTGTATCCTCTCCTGCTATGAAACTGCTAAAGTGCCATACGCACCTAGGGTCATAGCTCATTTTACCAGATCAGTCCATTGCCCTACTGAAAGATGCTCCTATAGTAGAAAACTGAAAAGCTGCTACCTGGGCTTTGGTTCACACCTTCTCAAGTACACACCACTAGGCAAATACTGCCTTCTAGGTCTGTAGTTCTGCAAACAGTTCTAGACCAGACTCTGAAGCTCCCACCTCCTTCAGGGCATGATGATAGCTAGGAGGCATGTGTGGACCGACTGGGCATTGTTCCTGAAAATCTCAGATCGAAGGTGAATGGGGAATATGCACACAAGTAAGCAACCATAGGGACACACATATCAAATAACTCCAGTTACCATCCAAAGTAAATAATCTGTCTTTTTCATTGGTGGTTGCATGTGATCCATTATGGTGCCACTTTAGCAGAGGTGGGGTTAGCAGGCAAGGTTGGTCTTGCTTAAAAGTTTCATATTCTTTTTCTGGACATGTATGTGTGGTGTCTTATGGATTTTCTTTGTTTGACTCTGGAAATTTCTCCTGCTAATGACCTTGTTTATTGTGACACCAAATTAAAATGCTTCTAGGTAGGATAGGGCTATTTGGAACCATTACAAGGCAATTGACTTGGCCAAGACAAAGTACTGCAATGAATTTGAGAGACTTGAATTTGTGAGATAAGAATGGGTGATCAGCCCCCTTTGAGCTCCGCTTTTATGTAGCTTGTAGTCTAAGAAAACAGATCCTGTCACTCATTTTATATCATACTAAAAGCATATTTGGTGAACTTTACTAAGCTTCTAGCACCTACTAGCTAATCTAATTTATTGACTGGGTAGAAAGAAAAGCAAATTCCACGGCTTGGTTGGAGTTCACTTGGAAACATGAGAACATCAGCAGAAAGTTTCCATCTGACAATTAAGATGGAGGGGGGGGGAATGGAAGACTCAATAATATTTCTTATGAAGCTATCCATTTAAGTCCTACATCAGGCATAGCCAGCTGTTCAGGACTCCTGTGGAAAAAGGCTTAAAATCTCTACAGACTTTACAGGCAATTCTGCAAATTAAATGTACTAATTTATAAGCACAAACACTAGTGGTCTAGCATCTTGACATGCTTCTCAGTCAAGCATAGACATTTTCCTTTTTGTAAAGTGCTGGATTCCAACTACATAAACTAAACAGCATTTACCATAAAAACAACAACACCCCACATAAGCTGTCAAAAGATATCTTAAAAACTGTGGTGTATTTCTGTTTCTGACAGTATATACTCTGTGGGTCAGGTCCTCAGCTGATGTAAACCCATGCTGCTCCAAAGTCAATTGAGTTATGCTGATTTACATCTGTTAGAGTGTGTGTGTCTGCAGTACATGGCTGTTGCACATATAGGTGATCCTGTAAATCGTGTGCCAACAAAATATTCCCTTTCCATGGAGTGCTGTCAAAATTCTTCTTTTGTACTTTGAATCATCAGGGCTCTAACTTTTAGGCTTGCAAATGTTTAAAAGATGTCATAAATATTTCTTATATTCTATTAAATGCAGTCTGCTTTGATTATCTAGCCCCACTTGACTACAGCACTCCTGGGGATAATGATAATATTGATTTACCTACATACAGTATGTAGTATATCAGTGTTATCAGGCATGACTTTATTTTAACAAAAACTTTACAGTACAAATCTAATCTGACAGTTTTATGTGATCTCTGGCACTGGATGTTGAAAATAGGTTATAGCTTGTGTAGTTATGGTTTTATTCAACACAGGCATGTGGCTTTTTGAAAGCATTTGAGGGTTAAACTTTTCTCATGGTTTTGCTTTTGCCCATGAATGGCCATTTGAATGAGTGAAGTCACAGGAAAGGAATTGCAATGTTATAAGAAAGCAATTGCCCATGCTTTGATGTGCTTGTTTTTGGGGAGCATACTTAGAGGCTCAGTGAGTTATATTCTCTCACTGCATGGGCCCTGCTCTGAGCGTAGAAGGAGAAGAGTGCAGTGTACCTAGCCCACTTCCTTCCCCCCCCAGCAGACATGCCCTGACTGCTGGGGAAAATACAGGGAAACCCTGCTGCCCCCCAGATACTCAAAACCTCTGCTGACACTCCACTCTGGGAAGTGCAGGGTTCTCCTTGCCACAACCATCTGACTTTGTGTAGAGATGGAGCCACAGGAGCCCCAATTTCATGGTGTGCTTTGGGGGCCTCGCTTGCCTTAATCTGGTCCTGTCTTCAGTCTCCAGAGCTCCCCATTTCTTGAAGGAGGGAATCCATGACCCATTCTTTCTCAGCTACTCACAGTGAAAAACACCATGAGTAGCCAGCACAAGCTCCAGCTGGTGGATTAGCATTAACCATAAAAGACTTGTGGGTTGGGAGAAGGATGATACAATGATGAAGGCTGTTCCTCCATCCCTGCTCTGGCCTACCTGTTCTGCACAGTGCAGCTCAAGCTCCATGGAGAGGATTCCACAGGATCAGGTAGTGGCACTCCTTTTGCTGCACCATCTGAGCCAGGATCTGCTAGATCTCTGTTCCTTCTGCTTCCTGGAGCAGGTGCTACAATAGGGTCCATTGGCAGGTAGTATAGACCCCTAATTTAGGTTTCATTAAAGGTTTCACAAACCCTAATGCCAGCAGAAATAGATCCCTCAAGTTCTAAAGACTGTAATGTGAACAGTATTTGGGTGGATTGAACATTCCCCAGCACATCTGTCTAGAAGCCAATGTAGGCATTGAACCAGAAAGGCAAGCATCAACTTGCACCTCTTTTCTTGCTTCTTCACTAGTCTGTTGCACAAGACCCAGAAGCAGGGCCGGCTCTAACTTTTTTGCCGCCCCAGGCAAAAAAGAAGAGCTCTGCCCCGCCGTAACACGGCCCCCCCCGAGCGCTGCGCCGCGCCGCCCAAACCCCTGCCCCTGCCCCGAGTGCCGCGCCGGGCCGCCGTACCCCGCCCCCCCCCCCCAGTGCTGCGCCAGGCTGCCAAACCCCCCGCCCCCCCCGAGTGCTGCGCTGGGCCGCCCAAACCCCCGGAGCGCCTGTGCTTGGTCGGCTGGTGCCTGGAGCCAGCCCTGCCCAGAAGGTGAACTGGATATAAACTAGAGTGATCACCCTTTTCATATTGTGCTGGATGAATGAAATAGAAATGGTAAACAAACAGCAGATGAACACGAGAAGTTTGGTCTTGTGGCTCAGGCACTGGATGAGGACTCTATAAGTTTGGGTTCAGTTCTCAACCCTGTCTGTGTGATTGTGTGTAAGTCAATTTCTCTCTCTCT
Organism: Malaclemys terrapin pileata; assembly: GCF_027887155.1. Lineage (NCBI taxonomy): Eukaryota > Metazoa > Chordata > Testudines > Emydidae > Malaclemys > Malaclemys terrapin. The sequence continues at coordinate 176,459,378 of NC_071507.1, read as the reverse complement.
GCCTTGGCTCCCTATCTGTAAAATAATTCTCTCCTCCTGTTCTTTGCCTGTCTTTTCCCCTTCAACTGTAAACTCTTCAAGGTAAAGAGACTCTCTCTTACTATATGTTTGTACAGTGGGATTCTGATCTTTGGTGGGGCCTCTGTGCTTTACTGTGATACAATGTAACACCGACAGACCCCAGTCATTGATAGGCAGGATCGAACCTGCGGCCTCTGGAGCGTAGTGCATGAGCTGCCTCCACATGAACTAAAAGCCAACTGGCTGTTAGCTAAGGCTGTAGAGCAAACTCAGTCTCTCTCTGTCTCTGTGCCACTAGATGGGACAGAACACCACACCCAGGAAGTGGGTGGGTTACAGACATAAATAATAATATGGTTAAAGTTAAGCTACATTTTTAAACCTCTTCAAGTTTCAGTAGTCTTTGGAGTTAGCAGCAACACAGATTAGGAACTGGATTGTTTTTAAATGGTGATTTTAAATGTACCTGTTTCCTTTTAAGGTCTAAGATTGCACCTCCAACGTGGGTTTGAGTTATGATGCATGTGTACCCGTGCATACATCCACTATACTGCTGCTCTTCCCCCCAGTCTGGTGAGCCCTCTGGAAATTTACAAGAATCATGTATCCTTGGAAGGACTCTTGCATATTCTAAACCTTTCCACTGGCTCATATGATTTGAACTTGCAGAGTGGAGGAATGATGTTACATGCATATGCATGTTTATATGCAAATTCCCAGCACATCCATGAACTAAAAACAAGCTCAGTACTCATAGTTTGTTAGTGCATCACCTAGTTCAACAGATTGTGTAGCTGATAAAAAAAAACTGCAATGAATGTGATCTAAAATAGGGTATAATCATACTTACCTATTTCATAGCACTATTGTAGGCCTAATTACACTGGTCTACAATTTTTGAGAAGTTGTCTGCTTCAGAGATAAAATGTGCTATTTATTATGTATTTTGATGTGCTGAATTCAAATATGACAATTAAAACAACTGATTGGCTACTGTTTCTAAGATATTTAAGTTTTTACATTTTATGTCTATGTATATTGTGTAGATAGCAGAGTTTTAATCATAAATTGTAAACCTAGGTCTTTTCATGTGTTTATGGTTGCTTTACATGATCATATTTCACCTGTCCTGTTTATGTAACACTTTAAAAATCAGCAAAAGGGTTATATAAATAAAATTTATTATGAAACAAAAAGCAAAAAACTGTTATGTACATAGTTTAGTCCTATTCAGTGTCTACTCGGCGCTTCTTGGCTTGTCTCTTATATTCATTAAACGGAGCATCTCTTGTCACTGTCCAGCAATAGTCTGCAAGCATTGATGGGCTCCATTTGCCTTGATAGCGTTTCTCCACTGTTGCAACGTCCTGGTGAAATCGCTCGCCGTGCTCATCGCTCACTGCTCCACAGTTTGGTGGAAAAAAATCTAGATGAGAGTGCAAAAAATGTATCTTTAGTGACATGTTGCAACCAAGGCTTTTGTATGCCCTGAGGAGGTTTTCCACCAACAACCTGTAATTGTCTGCCTTGTTGTTTCCAAGAAAATTTATTGCCACTAACTGGAAGGCTTTCCATGCCGTCTTTTCCTTGCCACGCAGTGCTTGGTCAAATGCATCATCTCGAAGAAGTTCACAAATCTGAGGACCAACAAAGACACCTTCCTTTATCTTAGCTTCACTTAACCTTGGAAATTTTCCACGGAGGTACTTGAAAGCTGCTTGTGTTTTGTCAATGGCCTTGACAAAGTTCTTCATCAGACCCAGCTTGATGTGTAAGGGTGCTAACAAAGTCTTCCTTGATTCAACAAGTGGTGGATGCTGAACACTTTTCCTCCCAGGCTCCAATGACTGTCGGAGTGGCCAATCTTTCTTGATGTAGTGGGAATCTCTTGCATGACTATCCCATTCACAGAGAAAACAGCAGTACTTTGTGTATCCAATCTGCAGACCAAGCAAGAGAGCAACAACCTTCAAATAGCTACAAAGCTGCCACTGATGTTGGTCATAGTTTATGCACCTCAAAAGTTGTTTCATGTTGTTATAGGTTTCCTTCATATGGACTGCATGACCAACTGGAATTGATGGCAAAACATTGCCATTATGCAGTAAAACAGCTTTAAGACTCGTCTTCGATGAATCAATGAACAGTCTCCACTCATCTGGATTGTGAACGATGTTGAGGGCTGCCATCACACCATCGATGTTGTTGCAGGCTACAAGATCACCTTCCATGAAGAAGAATGGGACAAGATCCTTTTGACGGTCACGGAACATGGAAACCCTAACACCACCTGCCAGGAGATTCCACTGCTGTAGTCTGGAGCCCAACAGCTCTGCCTTACTCTTGGGTAGTTCCAAATCCCTGACAAGGTCATTCAGTTCACCTTGTGTTATGAGGTGTGGTTTAGAGGAGGAGGATGGGAGAAAATGTGGGTCCTGTGACATAGATGGTTCAGGACCAGAAGTTTCATCTTCTTCCTCTTCCTCGTCTGACTCAAGTGAGAATTATTCTGGTGCATCAGGAACCGGCAGTCCTTCTCCATGGGGTACTGGGCGTATAGCTGATGGAATGTTTGGATAATGCACAGTCCACTTTTTCTTCTTTGACACACCTTTTCCAACTGGAGGCACCATGCAGAAGTAACAATTGCTGGTATGATCTGTTGGCTCTCTCCAAATCATTGGCACAGCAAAAGGCATAGATTTCCTTTTCCTGTTCAACCACTGGCGAAGATTTGTTGCACAAGTGTTGCAGCATATGTGTGGGGCCCACCTCTTGTCCTGATCTCCAATTTTACAGCCAAAATAAAGGTGATAGGCTTTCTTATCCATAGTGGTTATACTGCGCTTTTGTGATGCAAAAGTCACTTCACCACAAACATAGCAGAAGTTATCTGCACTGTTCACACAAGTACGAGGCATCTCTGCTCACTTTGGCTGAACAGAAATGTGTCCCTTTGCAAAATCAAACACTGACAAATAAGAGAGCATGACACTATATGATTTCTAGAGCTGATATAGGGCAATTTGTTCAGCAGAGTGATGTAAGCTTCGTTATGATTGCATCATCCATGACTTCTAGGAATAACATGATGCAATTCATATCATGTATGATGCAATACCAACTTCGGATTGCATCATTCATTGTTTTGCCTAAAAAGCAAGTACTGTCCAAACCCAGTCATAGATTTATTCATAGATCCAGGCAAAGATGTATTTTAGTCATTTCTGGTTTAAATTGAGATCCCTTCCCTTTATAACTCACTTATCCTCCGCCATTCCCAAGTCAAGGGTCGTATATACTGACCCAATAGCATATCTTGAAAACTAGAGCCAATCAACAATTTTAAGCATCATTTTCGTTCTCAGTGACCCAGAATTAGTAAAGTTTGACTACATTAATTTCAGAAGCATTTTGGCTGTAGAGCAGTGTTAACTAAAGTTCACAGAGGCATTTTGAGATTCTCTGATGAAGGGCACTGTAGAAATATGAAGTGTTTCAGCAAAACCTTGCTAATTTGCACAGTTGACTGGGAGACCCAATTATGGATGAATTAATGTTGCAAATTAGTAAGTAAATATACACAGTACAGCAAGGATGGTGCATCATACATTGCAATTTGTTAGCATATTTTGACAACTGTACTTAAGTTTCAATTTATGATGTGTCCTGATGTTCTAGTAATTGTTAAGTAACATATGTTTTTGTAAAAACAATGAAATCTTATTGGTATAAGCTGCACTGCAGCACTTGTCTATTGAGGGCTAGACACGTAGCTGGTGTAAGTAGTTGGAGCTCCATGAGGGTCTGGTCCTATATTTTTGTGATGAGAGAGACTGACATTTTTGTCTATATTGCTGGAGCCCTGCAAATCTGCGGATATCCACAGATCATTTTTGCAGATTGTGGATCAGATGCGGATACAAAATTTGTATCTGTGCAGGGCTCTCTATATTGCAAAGTGTGGAGATTAGTGAGGCCCTGTAGTACTGTATGACTACTACTGCTGTTTTCGTTACTGTTTTTATTGTTTTATTGTATCTACTGTTTTTATTGTTCTTTGCCTTGTTATTGCTGAAGTCATGTCTTATTTGTGACACAGCATTTTGTGTTTGGAAGTACTCTCAGCCTTCTTTCTGGCTCATAAAGAAGAAAGCGAAGATCATGGTGGGTAGACAGGAGATATGTCCATGTGAATAAGATGAGTACTTTCTATGCTGATAGAGCTCCTAAATATCAAAATGTTTTCTTTACATTTGTCTCACTGTTTCCTTGTAATCCTCCGTCTGTCTTTGTCCATCTGCCATCTCTTGTCTTATACTTAGATTGTAAGCTGTTTGGGAGAGAGACTGTCTTTTTTTCTGGGTTTGTATAACACCTTGCACATTGGTTTCTGATCCATGGCAGGCGTTCCAAGGCACTATGATAATACAAATAACAATCATGTACAAATTTCAACCCTTTTAAATGCGTAATGAGTTTGCTGCTGAGTAAAAAAAATATACAGTGAATGTGACGTGCCTTCTGCAAGTTACATAAGGGCCTGCAGGATCTGAAATTCTCATTCTGTGTCATGCCACCACTTAATTTTTCTTCCGGCTCTGGTCTACAGCATGTACTAGACTGGGGATAAGGTGCCTTTTTTTGCCCAGCCTGAAAGTCAGTGTTTATTCCACCCCCGTCACCAGCAACCGTGGTGAACCTGTGTTTTCAGATCTCTTAGTATTCTAGGCAAACCACCAATTATTTCTTGCATGTTTGCCAAAGCCAATATTTTTTTTCTTGATTTCCGTGCCATTGGTGGCAAGGATGTTTTCACACCGATACTGACTTGCCTGCCATCAGTGCTTAGGAGGTAGCCTCTGTTTGTATGTGGCATGCAGGAACTGGGTAAGTTCACATTACAGGACTGTGTTCTTGCTGAAGTTTCTTGTAAGTGTAATCCACACATAAGCACGCCTGGCATGCTTCAAGTCATTTGGCTTGCCCTGTGACACATTGACCTATGCCAGTTTCCTTTTGAGAAGGAAGCCTCAACCCCTTCCTCTATTAACCAAGTCCCACGCTGTTATCTTATTCCTCCTTCCACCCACCTTAGCGTCAGACACTAGCTTCCTTCTCTCTGAGGCACACACCAGTGGCTGCTCCAAAAGTTGCTAAATCCAGGTCCAGCTATCTTGAAGAAAGCAAAACTTGTCCACAAACAATAAAAATGTCAAGCAGAATATAAGCACGGCTAGACTAAACATTGCAAAACATATGGCTAGGTAGGCCCTTAACTGAGTTACACACAGTCTGTCCCTGTCAATGTGTCTCTCTCTTTCCCCCACCAACAGATTGTCTAGCAGACTGTTTTAGGTAGCTCAAAAGCTCCTGGCTTCCCCCAGAAGACAGACAAGGTTAATGGATTTTAAGGCCAGATCATCAAGAGATAAAAGGGGAATACGTCTGTCAGTCTACATTCGTGCCTGGGGAGTGTTGATGAGAGGATAGACCCCCACAGAGAGTTGGATGGTTTGAAGTAGGATCCACTTGTGGGAACATTTGGGCTCAGTATGGTATTGGAAATTAAACCCAGATAACAACCAGGTGTAACTGGTTCACCTACCTCTACTTTTAATGCCCCAAGAAGACTGATGCCACAAATACCTTTCTCTCATGTTGGCACCATTGCGATATGTGGTGTGGGTGTGGGAAGGGGAACAGTCTGCATCTTGTTTTAATGCAGTGTGAGGAAAATCTATTTCAGTGTCTGAGGAAGGAACTGGTTGCAGGTGTTCACTAAAGATGTGTTCCTCTTTGCCACTGGTCTCCTGAAGGGGAATTCAACAAAAAGGACGTGAGTGTGGAACATAATCCTTTACTTCCTCAAAACTATATAAATGTAGCATAAAAGCTGAGCATTTGTATACTGAGTAATTCCTAAGTTCTTATCTTCAGTGCTGTGAATCATTCCTTCCATCTGTAAATTTAAACACCAGCTAAGGAATTGACCCCTTATCATAGATCTTCATCTGGCTTACTGAATTTTCAAGGAGGAGCAAAATCTATGCAGCACTGATGCAAAAGCTTTCCACAGCACCTAGAGACCATAAGGGGAGGGTTGAATAGTTCAAAAACAAAAAGAGTGGTTTGCAAATAACTATGGGGCATTTGCTCAATTTTTTTTATTTTGGGGTCATGCCATTAGCAGGTGGTGAGTTTTTCAGACCATCACTGGTTTATTTGCGGAAATGTTTGTGATGCCCCCAAATTTTGCAAGTTTTAGCACAAATAATGAGTCTGCGTCCAGGCTGAATTATCATTACACTTAGTCATTTTTCACTTTTCATTATTCACTATTCACCATTTGTTAGTATCCTATTTTAAAAGTTTCTGTCATCTGGTCAGGGAGCAAAACCAATGCTATGCATGAATAACAGACAGCACACTGATAATCATCAAAGACAGTTTCATTACATATAGTTCGTGAGCATCTCACAGGCTATGATTTGTTCACATAAATCCTTATCTAGCAAAGCGCTTAGTACATGCACAACTATAATAACATAGGTAATCCATTTAAAAATAAATATTTTTATTGCTTGTTTAAAAGTTGCACATATAAGTAGTCCCATTGAAGTCATAAAGAGTATTCACATATTTAGTTATGCATGTGCTTAAAAACCTCACTGAATTTGTGGCCTAAATTTGCAGTATGATTCTTAACAATTCATTCAGTCGGCTCTAGTCTAGAGTATATGCAGTTATTGCTACATTTGCTCTGTGTGTGTATATGTATACACACACCGTATGGGAATGTGATTATGTAACTCAAATCTAAATGGAGAGTGACATTTATTAGTAACAGTAAATATTCAAGGAAAAGGGGAGGCGGGGAGAAGGATCCATATGAAAAGAAAAGCATGCTCGTATCCAGAGCATTGAAAACATTGCTCAAGGACAGTTTATCCTTGTGGAAAATATGACCCCCTGTAGAGCTGCTGGGTCTGTTTGCAAATCATTTCAGAATAGAGTCCTTGCATCTGCCACTGTAGTTTGTTTTGGCTCTTGGTGTCCAAACTACATTCCTAGTAAATAGCATGAAGTGCTTATTCCATTAGTTCTATTGTTATGTTTCTCAATAGAATGTGGTTATCTTGAGCTAGTGTCATGCTCTAGTACATTAGCACTAAAACGCACGGATGCTCTTGTAAAGAGAGTGGAGGGAGTCTGACATTGAACTGGTACTTTGTACATTGCATCTACAGATTCCAAAGTCAGAAGTTGCTTTGAGCTTAAAATGAAGAAAGAATATTTGCATTTTTACAATCTGGCTTACAGTTGTGAAACCATGACCTGCGCCAGTTCACATATTTCAAGCAAAGTCTATCCAAGGGCCTTGATTTGCTTCAGCAGCCCTAATTGAAATTTGGATGAGAGGTGGTTTAATCTGCTTCAAATTTATATTTTGCATGGCTACAACTTTCACACAATAAGCCAGCCTTATCTACCCTGTGTGCTGTGCTGCTTTCTTCAGGTCCCATTTCATAATTCTGTTACGTGCCTTTTTGTCCATAGAAAATAAAAGAATCAGGGAACTGAAATTGAATTAGACCCAAACATGCTTGAGTTTCCTGTTTTTTCTTGTATTAAAATACTTTTTCAATAGAGACCCAACATGCAGTACTGTCCTGACCACAACCACAAGGACAAACAGGCTTATCGTAGGGCGCTCTGGAAGGGGCAGATATGGAAGCGGACTTTGCATTCTGTCACACTGTGCATGTTGGCCATTGTGAGGATGATGAAGAAAACACTCGATCATGTCACACTATTCAGATTTTAACTTCCTTTGATCTTCTGATGAGTTAGAAATAGGGCTGTCGATTTAATCGCAGTCAACTCACGTGATTAACTCAAAAAAATTAATCGCAATTTTAAAAAATCGCGATTAATCACAGTTTTAATTGCACTGTTAAACAAGAGAATACCAAATGAAATTTATTAAATATTTTGGATGTTTTTCTACATTTTCATATATAGCTTGTATTCTGTGTTGTAATTGAAATCAAAGTGTATATTTTGATTACAAGTATTTGCATTGTAAAAATGATAAACAGAAGAAATAGTATTTTTCAATTCACCTCATACAAGTGCAATCTCTTTGTCCTGAAAGTGCAACTTACAAATGTAGAATTTTTTTTATTACATAACTGCACTCAAAAACAAAACAACGTAAAACTTCAGAGCCTACAATTCCACTCAGTCCTACTTCTTGTTCAGCCAATCGCTAAGTTTGTTTACATTTACAGGAGATAATGCTGTCCTCTTCTTATTTACAATGTCACCAGAAAGTGAGAACAGGCATTTGCATGGCACTTTTGCAAGGTATTTATGTTCCAGATATGCTAAACATTCATATGCCCCTTCATGCTTCAGCCACCATTCCAGAGGACATGCTTCCATGCTGATGACACTCTTTTAAAAAAAATAATGCGTTAATTAAACTTGTGACAGAACTCCTGGGGGGAGAATTATATGTCCCCTGCTCTGTTTTACCTGCATTCTGCCATATATTTCACGTTATGGCAGCTTCAGATGATGACCCAGCACATGTTGTTGTTTGTTTTAAGAACAATTTCACTGCAGATTTGACAAAATACAAAGAAGGTGCCAATGTGAGATTTGTAAAGATAGTTACAACACTCAACCCAAGATTTAAGAATCTGAAATGCCTTCCAAAATCTGAGAGGGACGAGCTAGGGAGCATGATTTCAGAAATCTTAAAAGAGCAACACTCCAATGCAGAAACTACAGAACCTGAACAACCAAAAAAAAAAAAAAAAAATCAACCTTCTGCTGAGGGCATCTGACTCAAATGATGATGATGATGAACATGCATCAGTCCGCTCTGCTTTGGATGGATTTCGAGCAGAACTCATCATCAGCATGGATGCGTGTCCCCTGGAATGGTGGTTGAAGCATGAAGGGACATATGAATCTTTAGCACATCTGGCACGTAAATATCTTGCGACTCTGGCTACAGCAGTGCGATGAGAACACCTATTCTCACTTTCAAGTGACATTATAATCAAGAAATGGGCAGCATTTTCTCCTGCCAATGTAAACAAACTGGTTTGTCTTAGCGATTGGCTGAACAAGAAGTAGGACTGAGTAGATTGCAAGCTCTAAATTTTATATTGTTCTATTTTTGAATGCAGTTTTTTGGTACATACTTCTATATTTGTAAGTTCAACTTTCATGATAAAGAGATTGCACTACAGTACTTGTATTAGGTGAGTTGAAAAATAATATTTATTTTATCTTTTTACAGTGCAAACACTTGTAATTAAAAATAAATATGAAGTGAGCACTATAAACTTTGTATTCTGTGTTGTAATTGAAATCAATATATTTGAAAATGTAGAAAACATCCAAAAATATTTAAATAAATGGTATTCCATTATTGTTTAACAGTGCGATTAATTGTGATTAATTTTCTTAATCACTTGACAGCCCTAGTTAGAAACAAGTGTTTTTTTTTTCCCTATACAGTGGCACTGAAGGTACCACTGAGGGTAAGAGTACAAAAGGAAGTTTTGGATCCTCTTATGCCATTCAGGTGCCATTTTGACACTTCTGAAACTCAGCATTTTGATTTCTCAGTATCAATTCACAAAGCAATGGTGGGTGTTCTTATAAACTAGAGTTTAGGAGACTTTTGGGTTCAAGTCCCTGTGCCAGAACAGAGATTTGAACCTTGATCTCCCAGAAGAATGCCCTAACCAGCAGATTATTGGCTATTCTAGACAGAGTCTCTCTCAAGCTTTCCTGTTGGAGTTGTTCTACTTAGTATAAATAATTAAACACTCAATTGGAGCAAGGTTTGGAATTCTGGTATCCCCTGCCACACCCCGCAAGTGAGTGCCATTCATTCTCACTCTCTGGCACCATTAATATGTGGAAGAGCTTTAACGGGAGACCCTGAGAGTGCCTCCTCCCTGAATACCCTACACACTGGTGGCTAGGGCACTCACGTGGGATATGAGAGACCTAGGTTTAAATCCCTGTGTCATAGTAGAGTTATAAACCTGGATCTCCCATGTCTCATGTGAGTTCCCTAATTACTGGCCTATAGAATGTTAGGGGGAAGGGCACATGTCCTCTTCCTCAGTTTTGTGAATGGTACCAAAGTCCCTTTGTGTCCCTTCGTTTCCAAGTTTGCTTTTACTACAAACGAACAAACAAACAAACAGGAGCCTGGCTCCTGACCCCTATGGCACTGAACACACATTTTCTGTGACAGTTTTCATGATAGCTTCTGAAATAGCCAGAAAATTGATCCTAGTACTTAAACATTGAATAGACTGGCTAGATTATTGAATCCATCTCCCTGTAAGAGTGGGGGACTGTTCCCCAATAAAGGATGTGCTGAATAGTCTCCTGTTAGTTTTCGCTCAAGTGTCACTGTTTGGGGAGTAAGGTACTACTCAATGTGAGTAAGAGAGGCAGAGTCTGGCCCTCAATGACCTATATTGCTGCTGATCCAACCACAAAGCTCCTATTAATTTAACTGGGAAGGCCTTGATTATTCATAGATTCCAAAGCCAGAAGGGACCACTGTGATCATCTAGGGTGACCTCCTGAATAATAGAACTTCTACCAGAATAATTCCTAGCGCATACCTTTTTAGAAAAATATCCAATCTTGATTTGAAAATTGACAGTGATGGAGAATCCACCATGATCCCTGGTAAATTGTTCCAATGGTTAATCGTTCTCACTCTCAAAAATGCACACCTTATTTCCAGTCTAAATCTGTCTAGCTTCAACATCCAGCCATTGGAGTGTGTTATTCATTTCTCCGCTAGAACCCATTATTAAATATTTGTTCCCCATGTAGATATTTATAGACTGTTCAAGTCACCCCTTAACCTTCTCTTTATTAAGCAAAGTAAACTGAGCTCTTTGATATCACTATAAGGCATGTTTTCTAGTCATTCTTGTGTCTCTTCTCTTAACTCTCTCCAATTTATCAACATTCTTCTTGAATTGTGGACACCAGAACTGGACATAGTATTCCAGCAGCAGTCATGCCAGTGCCAAAGTCAGAGGTAAAATCACTTCTCTGCTTCTATTCAAATTCCCCTGTTTTATGCATTTGATCACATTAGCTCTTTTGGCCACAGCATCATATTGGAAGTTCATGTTCAGCTGACTATCCTCCATGACTCCCAAACTTTTTTCAGAGTCACTGCTTCCCAGGATCGAGGCACCCATCCTGTAAATATGGCCTACATTCTTTGTTTCTAGATGTATACTGTCACACTGTCTGGAATGGCTCACAGTACTCAGGGCACACCTGAGTACAGAAGCAGGGCACAGACTTCAAACTGGTTGTATGGTCTATAATTAGATGTCACCAACCCAGTAACAAGTGTGAACTTTTAAAGCACTATAACAGTCTTACTATGGAGTCAGACTGGCACCTTTCCAGTCTATCTTGCCTCCCAGCCAAGCTGAACTTAGTGATAGATGGTTGCTTTTACACCAAAAATCAGAACAATATTCAGGTTACTTTCAGTTCCAAAGGACCAGTCACTTACCCCAGGTCAATTTGCACCTTAGGTCTCACACCAAAGACGATGCTTGTAGCCAGTCCTATAGTAAACTCTCTAAGGATTTATTAACTAAGAAAATAAATGAGTTATTACAAGGTTAAAGCAGGCAAACATATATGCACAAATGAGTCACAGTTTATGGTTTTACAAGGTCAGAGAGTTGTAGTAATCTGTCAGCTCTGAATGTCTTTTAGAGCTAACCCAGGTTGACCCTGAGGATTTCTGCTTCTGTTTCATAGCTCTGACCCCGTGTGTGTCCAAACGAGAAAAGAGATGAAAAATTTTCTTGTCCGCTATTTTTATTTCCTTCTTCCAGAATTCAAGCTGATGGGACCAGCCCTTTTGCATGTAACCTATTAATGAGTGTAAGTAGCAATTAACAAAGTCGTTGTATTGCAATGCCCCACAATGGCCCATTTAGTTTTGATAACCTTCTTGATGGGCAGGAGATAATCCCTCCTGATTGGGTTCACAGTTTCAGAGCAACCTTTTTTACAGTTACAGAGCAAAAACGTATAATTTCTTTATCACATGATAGAAGGTAAAATTTAAGTTAGATTAATGCATGCGGCAGCTTCATAAAGTCTAAACAAGAATCACATTGGGTATTGGATTTACAACCTCTTAATCATACTAACACACTAGTGAGCTGGATTGGTTTACAGCAGTGAATTTGTCAGTGTTCGACTGAGGCCTAAAGCCTTGGGAAGAACTGGCACCTAGTCTGCCATGTGACATATAAATTTACATTCAGCTGTATTATAATGCATGTTGTTTACTTGTGCCCAGTTTACCAAGTGATCCAGATTGCTCTGAGTCAGTGATATGCACTCTTCATTATTTATCACTTCCCCAATTTTTGTATCATCCGCAAACCTTATCAGTGCTGATTTTGTTTTCTTCCATGTCATTGATTAAAAACATTAAATAGCATAGGGTCAAGAACTGATCCCTGTGGGACCCCACACACTTGCTTGATGCTGATTTCCCATTTACAATTACCATTTGAGACCTATCAGTTAGCCAGTTTTTAATCCATTTAATGTGTGGCATGTTAATTTTATGTTGTTCTAGTTTTTTTTAATCAAAATGTCCTATGGTACCAAGTCAAATGCCTTACATCAACACTATTACCTTTATCAATCAAATTTGTAATCTCATCAAAAATGATATTAATTTAGTTTGCTAGGATCTGTTTCCCATAAACCTATGCTGATTTGCATTAATTACACTACCATCGTTCAACTATTAATCGAATCCGTGTCAGCCACTCCATTATCTTGCCTGGGATTGATGTCAGGCTGACAGGCCTATTTTTATGTGGGTCTTCCCATTTACCCTTTTTAAAAATTGGCACAAGATTCGTTTTATTTTAGCCTGCTGGAATTTCCCCAGCACTCCAAGACTTACTGAAAATCAACTTTAACGGTCCAGCAGTGGAATATGGCTGCAAGTTTTCTCTGTGAATAAGGACTCCATGTCTGTTCTTCAGTTCCTTGCTGAACAATTGAAGTGATATACTTTTACCAAATATAAGGAGGGGTGTGTGTGTGTGGGTTTGTGTGTGTGTGTGTGTGTGTGCGCGCATGCAAGTTGAGGGTTATTCAGCTTTAGGTTCAAACCCATCTCTAGTAGTAATAAGAAAAACAAAACAGTGATATTTTAAATTGTAGTGGTTCTATCAATAGTCACAAACTTTTTAGTAGGACTTAGATGGACCTTTAGTTAATGATTTGCCCAGCACTGAAACAAAGATAATTGACATTATGCATTAACTCAGATTTATACAGCTTACATGCACAACATTGTTTGAAGCAGCTCACATTCTTTGTGGGGCTATATATAATATATAATATTTCAAGCTTCGGTCCTTTGTTAAAGCTCTGAGAGCCTCTTTTTAGCCTCAAATTTTGGTCTAAGTTCTATTGCACAATAAGATAACACTTTATTACACAAATGGAAAGAATATAATTAATATTGAATAATCATTTTCTGAAGGCTCTGAAGGGCCTTAATTAATATTTCTTCTGTGGCCAGGTTTAGAAGCTTAAATAAGGCCTAATAATACTGTTGTCCTCCTGTTTTGTTAGGTATTTAGTTATGAGACTGCTTGCTGTTTGCAATTATATCTAAAATATTTTAATTTTAGAAATAAACTTCTAACAAAATGAGGAGCATGACTGTTCTACTCTTCAGACTACACATCTACACTGTATTTTTATGCTCTTTGTCTCTCTAGTTACTGTTAACTTTTGACATCTGGTATCATTTTTCCCTTTAAAAACCTCAGGATCATGGTTTTGCTTTTAAGGCTAGTGTGCTGATTTGACTTATTTGTTAGGAGAGGCTTTTCTACATGTGTTGTTCTTCCCTTTCTGTCAAATATCCCTCCACCTATTCATTCCTCCTACTTAAGGCCTCTTTGACACTGTTGTAATGACTTCCCTTGGGAGATGTACAATTGGATTTGTAAGTTCCCTCACAGCTCTTGCTTCTTAATGTCTGCTCCTGAGTCAGCACCGTATGCATGGCTAGCTGGAATAGAATGAAAATCTGAATAACTCCCTGTTGTTTTTTTCCCCCCTCTGTGTAGGGAAAATCATATAACTTGCCACAAAGAAGAAAAGCATCTACAAAAACTGTCCAGAATGCCAACCTTATCTGTAGATGTATACTGTGTTTCTGTGAGTGCTCTGGTCTTTCTGTATTTCTTTGTAATGGCTAATCATTTTTGTTAGTAGTACATTTATGAAGATACTTTTGCACCATCTGAACTAGACTAGACTAAAACACATGATGCTTGTTTGCATCCTGTAATGGTGATCCTCACAGGCGCCGACTTTCCAAAGTGCTGGGGGGTGCTCAACTCCCGGCTCTTCCCCAGGCCCATCCCCACTCCACCCCCTTCCCCCAAGGCCTCATTCCCACCCTGCTGTTCCGGCCCCCACTCCACCCCCGCACCCGAGCATGCCGCGTCCTCTCTTCTCCCCCCCCCGCCTCCTGCATGCCGCAAAACAGCTGATTGCAGTGGGCAGGAGGCGCGGGGAGGGAGAGGGAATGTGCTGATCAGTGGGGCCTGCTGGCAGGCAGGAGCCGCTGGGGGTAGGGGTAGGTGCTGATGGAGGGCACCCATTCAGCACCCACCATTTTTTCCCCATGGGTGCTCCAGCCCCAAGCACCCATGGAATCTGCACCTACGGTGATCCTGATTAGCAGAATTTGCTTTGCTACATGCCGTATTTAGTCATATGTTATGATGTGACAGGCTGGTGCTGTTCTGTATCGGAATACTGGTGGAGCAGTAAGGCTCAGAGCAAAATTAGCCCAGGCCAAATTTATCTCTGATTACAAGTTACTCCAGGGATGAACTTTTGGCCCGTGTTCTAAGAAAAGAAACATTATGCTGGGGAATCTCTGGATTCCACATTTCCTTCTGGAGTTCAGAAACAAAGTACTTGTAAACAGTTCATTGGGGTTAATGCTTCTTCTGCTTCAACCAGGCATGTTGTCATTTGGATACTAGGGTCTGAACTAAAAGAGGGCTTCCATCCTTCTGCCATGTGTCGGTGAATCGCATTCTGTTGTGTATTATAGCATGAGGTGATGCAATCTTTCTGAAGCTGTAAACAATTATTTTCTTTTGGTCTGCATGCCCTTATTAATTCAGGTAGCAATTACACAATCTGAATATTTGGCAACTGATGAGTCATCTTTGTGGAGAAAGTGCATGCAATCTTGGCTCTGGCCTGATTCCCTTTCTTATTTAACTGAATTTAGCAAACAGTGTCCAATACCAGTGGGGAACTAATGCATTCTCAGGTACCTCTCTATTAAACTGCAGGAGTGAAAAATAATCATCCATTTTGCTTTGGTATTTCTTTCATCTGAAGCTGGCTACTTCCCATGTGAGTGCAGTTCCCGGCAATATGCCCTGCAATGTATGTGGTGTTCTCAGAACAGGAGTGAAGAGCTGCCAGATGTGCTATATGTCACCTACACTGAGAACTTTTGTCCTTTTAAAATCTCCAAATGATTCATTTCACTTGGTGACCATAAACGTTGTTGTGTTATTCTGATGTAACCATATGACAACCAACAGCAATGACCATATGATGTAATATTGCTTCTGTGTTCAAGGAAGGTGAAATTTAACTTGCTCAATAGTACTTTGCAGCTGCAGAGAAGGCACAAACAATTGTGGGGTGGGGAAATAAAAGCAAGTTTGCATTACAAGAATGCCCAGCATGCAATATATCCTGAATTCTAGCATGGAGGAATTCTGTTTCATGGAGGAATTCTGTGTCTTAGCAATAGCTATCCCTGTGTCAATTTTTTTTTGCCCAGGTTTAGCTACCCTCTCTCAGCAGCCAGGGAATGATGAAGTCAGAGAGCAGGACTCCTCTCCCTAAAGGCTCAGATAGCCATTTTTCTGTTGAATTGGGCCCTAAATGGTCAACAGGTAAAAGGGAGAGAGAACATAGCTGCTGTTGGGATGGGATAGAAAACTAGGAGGGGAAGCTTCACCTTCACATAGGAGGGAGGAGTGAATGGAGCTGCACCTCTGCCATACATTTTTGAAGCTTCACAAAACAACACAAGGTATTCTAGTGTCATAAGAAAAAAAGGTGGCAGAATTTTGGTTCACAGGAAGAAAAAGTTTAAATCAAAGCACAGCAATTCCCCCTCACCCCCATCTTCTCAAGAAATAAAGGTGTCAGCAGGCTTGTTCATGCCAGTTTTTTTAATCAATAGCATACTGATCACTATCAATACAATCTGAAAGCATATGCTTCTTTTTTTTTGTACTGTAAATTCTCATAGCTCCTTTCCTCCTTTTGCACCAGGCTGTGGGTCAGTGATATCAATACCAGAGATCTCTCTCATGCCACACCTAAACTAAATTGTCAACAGAGGGTGTTGCAGCAGATTCATACATCATTCCAGCAACTGTAATATCTGTTGGGAAATGCAAAAACACCAGGTGCATAGCTGCTGGTTAGAGTTTCCATTACTTTACCTGGGGCCTTTTTGTAACTTGCAACTATTTACATCACACGTAGAAATCAAAGGTAGGTGGAAGGTTCTTTCCAAACCACATTGACCGAAGGAATGTGTGTGTCAGGTAGCTGTACACTGATATGTGCACACTTTCTATAAAGTGTTACCTTATTAAGGAAATCTTGATGGTGCAGGTGTGTATACTAGTCGACTCATTCAGACATTGAGAGAATAGAATGAGCCCTCTGATCTGACATGTACAAACAATATTTTATCCATTTACCTCTTCCAACATTTACAGTTCATCCGCTCTTGTTCATCTATTATCCAGAATTACACAGTTTTTGATGGGAAACAAACAAATAATCTATGAAGACAAATCTTCAGCCATCTCATTTCAGACTGTGAGTATGCCAGCCTGCATGAGCTAAATAGAATTGGGCCAGCTCAGTACTTGAATAGGAGACCAGGGAGGTGCTGCAGGAATGTGGAGGTGTTGCTTCACTAGGCGATGTGCTTTCTTATCTGTCTAATTAGGTACATATATGGTCCCTACTACCATATCATCTCAGCTTTTCCTTATATGCCAATGTCCCAGCATAGTGTGTTGATTGGCTGACATTTATTGCCTGAAGTTTTTCTATACTAATTTTCCTTTGGTAGTATTTATTCAGTAAAGTTCAGCTCACATACAGTATCTGATTTTCAATGCAATTCTGACTTTAAATAGTAATTATTACAAAAGGGAGTCCCCAGGCTTTTGAAAGAATAGTGTTTATAAATATTTATATTTTGTATTGTTGTTTAATGACAATTACCAAAGCACATCAGGGATTTATTTTCAGTTCTTTAAATTCCAAGGTTATTCTGGTGCTGTATGACATGGGATTGAACCACATGGGACTGGAGCCAGACCAAATCCATACCTAGCTGAGTTCCATATTTATTCGTTCTTTAGAGGATCTTGGATTGGGGGTTTGAACATATCTTTTGTCTAAATATTCAGTACTTCTGGTATACTAGCTCAGTGTAACTTACCTTAACTCCAATAAGAGTTATGATCACTGATTCAGAGGAGAATGTACCTGAAAATACTAATTTGGCTTTGAAACATTATTGGAAATCTTGTGGAATATTATTTAGATTGCAAGCTCTTTGGGGCAGCCACTTTCTCTGTGTTATGAGTTTGTTCAGTTTTGCATGCCTAGGAAATGGAACTGGAGACAAGGCACTACTGCAGTAAAAAAAATAGTAAATAATGCCTGTGGGTGGGGAGACCAGTAACACTTTTCTAAACATTTAGATAAATGTTTGATTGACAGCACTGGAAACAGAATCCTCAATTTGTCTTCAGAACAGGTACAGAATAATAGGTGAGCACAATGCAGTCTTTCCCACACTGCATTGTCAAATGCCTCAATACTGAAATAGAGGAGAATGCCTCTTGCTGTCTGAGGGTTCTGTAGTTCAGTTTTCATTCCAGTTGACTCTCTGGTCTCTTTGCTGAGACTGGCAGCAAGGGTGGATGCCTCTTACAGTGGTGGTATTGTGTTGGTATCTGTCAAATAGGAACTAGACAGCCTCCACCAACTCATTTCACATACTGTTGGGCCACTGAGTTGTCAGCAGCGGGCGATTTTAGTCCCTAACAATCTGGGCCTAATTTGAGCTGCTGATCTGGAATTGAAACATGTTTTGGACCATTACTAATCCCCTGAGCCACTGAAGAGTTTGCTATTTAACATGTAGGATAAAGAGAAACTCGCAAAGCATTCCAGTATTGTATATCCTACACCCAAAGCTATTGACTCAGAAGTACTAAAGCTAATAATGAGCAGTGCGAAATCAGTGAAAGTGATGTAGCAACTCGTTGTCTTTCCGTTAGAGATTTAGAAGCTATTTCCCCTGACATGGTCAGTGAAGACAGAGGGCTGGATTCTGGCTGCTCCTTCTTAGGTGCACAATGAGCGCAACCCCTGCCCCTCTGCCTTATTAACTTGTGCATGAAGTGACCAGAATTGGAGCAAGAAATGGAAAAGACCTATTATGTCAGCCAGTCTATCCTCCTACCTAGCCCACCTAAATTGCCTTATACTGAATTTCCTCCTATAATTCATCCTATTTACACCTTCAGGTAATACACAAAATGAGTTCTCCCTCCCCCCACCTACCCCCGTCATGTGTAACACCCTTCAAATGTCCAGACTATCATGTTTCCCTACCTTGTTGTCCTTTAGCCAAGCTAAACATATTTAGCTCTTTTTTTTTTAAACCCCAGCTCTTTTTGGCCCTTGAGCACAAGATGCAGTAGAGAGTCACACTGGCAATGCTTCTAGACACCCCCAAAGGGAGTGTGGCCATAACTCAGCCCCTATTCACACCTCTTAGGTAGGGTGACCATATTTTCCCATAGGGAAAACAGGACATTGCATGGGGTCGGCCTGAGCCTCCTCTCTCCCCCCACATACAGCATCAGCCTGAGGCCCTCCTCTGCCCCCCATGCATGGGGCTGCCCTGAGGCCCCCTTTTATTCCCCACATGTGGGACTGGAACAAGACCTCCTGCTGCCGGCAAAAGACCCCATGCCACCTGCCTGCACGGGGCTGGCCTGGCCTGAGCCACTCTCCTGAGCCCTTTCTCCTGTGCAGGGCTGGCATTGCCACTTGCCCCCTCCCACACATTCCTCTGCGCCCCACTAGGGGTCGCACCAAACTTTTTTGGCAAAACTCTGTGTTTGTCCAGTTTGCTCTTGCCATCTGATGATCAGTTGACAAGAGCAAATGGGACAAATGCACAGTTTTGCCAAAAAAAGTCGGGATGGCCAGGACAGGGCTTAAAAAAGGGACTGTCTCAGCCAAAACGGAACATATGGTCACCCTACTTTTAGGAGGTGGAGGCTTCTGTTTCTATTCCCCCAGCACCCCTGAAGGCATTCCACCTGTGTCTGACCTATGCAGTCAAAATGCCTGTGACAACTCCCACTATTGGATTGCATCATCACACGCACCCTTAAGGTGGCTGCAGCTTTAAAACCTGTCTAACTGATCTTAGGTTTATACAGTGGGTATCGCTGTGTTATCTAATCCCAGATTGCTTTGACACCCAGCATTGCAATTTGCACAGTGCAGTGGCCTGTAACAATTTGGGATGTTGATGCCACTTTACTTAACTGAACACAAGTACCATAATCTTTTAAGCTTTGAAACAAACTGTGGCTTTCAGTGTACTTCACTGTAGATGGAGTTGCACTATGTCTGTGTGCACTATAGGATGGCTCTACTGTACAAATATGAGGGTAGGATACATGTAAGAACCTTTCACATGGTTCAGTGGGAGCAGAAGCAGGCCATATTGTTAGGCCCAACAGAGATTTGCCCAAATTTACTATGCCCAAAGAGAAACACATCTTCCCCCTCCCTTATTTAGAGGATTTTACTTGGCTCATTATGTGATGCACATAATTTGCAGTATGAGCCTGTTCTTGCAATCCTTATGCAGGTAAATTTCCCATTAACTGTGCAAAGACTAGGATTGGGCCCAATAGTCTCTGCATCAGTGTTATGGTGATGCAGAAGAGTACTGGCCTAAAGCTCACCCTCCAGAATTCTTTCCTTCTTTCAACAAATTTGTTTCAATACAAAAAGGGGGGAGGGGCATTTTTAAAAAGGACAATAAAAGGAGAAATTTAGCTAATGTAATATTCCCTGAAAACAATTAGAGTTGGCCTTGATAACAAGGGAAACATAGCTAGTTTATTGTAGCAACCTGTACAAGTACAGAAGTTAACAGATTGCTAAGTAAAATTCTTTTAAAAGGTGTTCTGTATCTCCGAGGTAATGGAAATTACAGTGTGATGTGGCAGTTGCCGTGGTAACCTCTTGGCTGTATATTGAAGAGCACAGCACAATGCAGTAGTTACGTGAAGCCCATGTAGTTCCTGAATGTATTAGGTGAGGCTACTCAAGGGCGACTTTAGCATTAGGCATCCTATCTGCTGTAGTTTTCATGCTTACAGCCTTGTATTATGCAGATCTGACTGGGCCTTTGTTACTCTGTAGTTACCACAAGGATGAAGTTCTGAAAAAACACAGTTTTTCTAGTAGTGCAGACATTTTCTGCAAGGCTCACCCTTCAGAACTGAAAAATTAGCAGGCCTTTTAGGGGAATAGTCTGTTGCAAAAATGTATCAGTTCATCCATATGGAGAACTGACTGTAATCCTACAGTTCCAGTTAACTTCAGTGGAAGTTTGGCTGTTCTGTACCTCTGAAAATTAATCCCTGTACTATTTTTGCTGTATTACCTCCTCATTAATGCTCCATCTCCTCTCCAGTCTCATCACAAGATACATAACTATTTCACCCTTGTTCATACCGTCAGTTACTTACTCTTCCATTACCTTTTATTTCAGCTTATGCAATTGTATTATTTAGGCTCCTTGTGATACAATTTGTAAGAGAGACATTGTACAAAATTTCTCTCTCTCTCTCTCTCTCTCTCACACACACACACACACACACACACACACACACACACACACACACACACACACACACACACACAATTTTATCTATCCTGCCACCCATCAGTGTAGTAGCTGAGCATTTTCCATATATAATCAGTTAGCAATAGTGAAATCCCTAGTGGGCTTCATGGAGTCTGTGACTGTTCCCTTTCTTGGGGTACAAAAGCTTTGCTTGCATTAGTATGTTTTTGTTATAGCTGGAGTGATGGTGAAGGGGAAATGGGACAGGTGTTAGTGTTGTGTCATTCAAATAAGGGTGGCTTCTCCCTGGGATGGAAATAACCCATGTAGTAGAGTGGAATCTCAGGTAGTTTCAACTCATGGAAAGCTCTTGAATTATTCTGTGGGAGGGAGGTCTCCTTTACCCTGTCTCAAAAAGAAGCTTAAGGTTCCACTCCCATGACTTCCAGATCTCAGGGGAACTGCTAGATATGAGAAAGTTCTACCTGGCAGTTCCTTGCCTCTGTACTGCTACCCGTGGCATATATCCAAGTCTATGGCTATAATGAACTCAAAGGCATTCATGTAGAGTAGCATGGATTGGAATCATACAGGAATGGGTAATCTAATGACAGATATATTGTAATAGATCTTTAAGTATTTATCCTTGGGAGATGTGAGTGTAGTTATATGTCCATGTGTCTATATTTCTTGCTCCTCCCCACTTCTGTTTATGAAAACAATGCAACTGGAAAGATTCATCTCAAATTAATTCAATGTATTTCAAAACAATTTGAAGTTCATCCCATGCCAGGGTCACTCAATCATATTATTATTCCTGTGAAACTCTGCGTGGGACACAAAGCAGGTAGAAGTAAACTCAGGTGATCTCATTGGGATTAAACATACTAATTAAATCTGGCAGCAAAACTATTTTGTCAGCTTCCTTTAATCCTGTATTTAAATCAGGCTGTATGTATTTTGGCTCCAGATTTCATATACTCATTTTTCTGCGAACTTCCTTTTAACCATATCCTGCCATCAGTACATATGTGGTTGCTTAAACATAAATATCAGGATATAGACCTGTATGATTAAATGCAAGGTGCCAAATTCTGCTCTCAGATCCACCAGGTTCTCAGCAAAATGTAGTAACTGTCTTATTATGGGGGTTCAGTGCCCAAACTGTTGATCTGAATATGCTCTACTAGACCCCAAATAGTAATAGATCTCTGTATCTTGTGAATGCCTATCTTCCAAAGGAAGAGTGGTTTTATCAAAGGTAGGACTATCCATCCATCAAAAGTTATTTGCACACTGCCATCCCTAGGTGCTGGAACTAGGGGTGCTGCCAGGTCCCATGTCTTGAAGTGGTTTTCATTATATACAGATTCAATGGCTCTCAGCACCCCCACTAAACAAGTTGTTCCAGCACCTGCTGCCGTCTGATGAACATGGAGCTGAAGGCAAACTAGTGTGTGTGAGTTATACTGCTAGACTTTGAGTTCGAGTTTCTGTAACCTGCTGGTCAGTGTGTATGTCTTCAGCTGCCTGCTGCACAGAGGATGTGAGTCTGTTACAGCTCCTACTTATAGAGCCTGGGTTTCTAGCTCAAGTTGGCATGACTTTATGTTGTCAGCTCAGAAGGTCCACAGTTCCAATCCTGGTTTTAGCTAAAATGGCAGCTGTCACACTTGCACAGCTAGATAGGCAGGTTAGAAGTGTTAACTTTCTGAATTAAGTTCTAAACACATTTTACAGATGAATTAAAGACCCAAATGGTAAATATAGCACCCAAGGATTTGTGACTGTTTTTTAGGTCTATAAATGAATTGCATACAGTACAGTCACAAGCACATTGCCAACACTAAACGCCAGTAAATAATAGCACCATTATGAACACAGTTTTCATGTGATAGAAGTGGTAATAAACTTCCCTTTTATGTGAACTGTTTCAGAACATATAGAACCAAACTGCCATAGCTTCATTGACTTCATTGGAACTATGCCAATTTACACCAGCTGAGGATACAAATTTCCCTTGTATCATGGGAAAACTGCAGATGGAAAATTGGTTATATAGACTGTTTCAATAACTATTGGTCAGATATATTGGACTGCTGGGCTGATACCCCATTCTGTTAGTGATTTTTATGCCAGTGGAATTCCCTTGACTTCAGGGGAGTTACACAAATGTAAAACCAGTGTAACAATGGAGAATCAGGGCCTACATATTTAGTGATTCCAACAGTGATGAGCAATATTTGAGGAGTAGGTATATGGCACAGAAAGACAACACATGGTAGTGTAGCATAAATGCTCATTCTGCATGGGTTTGGGATGAAGGCATTATTTGGGAGCGGCAAAGCCATGAATCTCCCCAACTGATTGCTGATAACATTATGCTACCACCCCCTAGGCAATTCATATGCCATGTACGTTAATAAAAAAAATTACACATTCTAGAACAGCTTTTCTTTAAGAGCAGTTTTTGTATCCCTTTATTTGTAAAACCAGGTGCCTTACTTACTTGTTCAAGTCAAACTGTACAAAGCTTAGAGAGAGAGAGAGAGAGAGAGAGAGAAATTAAAGCCAATTAGCCCTTCTAAAAATAACTCCAAAAGATTTCTCTCCTTTCAGAATGATGCAACTAAAAGCTTTGATGTCCCTTCATCTTCCCGGGTTAGAAGAAGGTGCCATGTGCCTTATTGGAAACTGGGGTAACCCCCTTTTCAAAAGTGAAAAACTCTAGCTATCAGTCATGTGATATCAGACTTCAGTCTTCATGTTAATGGTGCAAAAATGAATGTGACCCAACCTGGAATTTAGGCCTGGCATGTGACTTTAGGGGTTACAGAAATAAGATCATTATTGTGGCAGATGACAGAACAAGGAGCAATGGTCTCAAGTTGCAGTGGGGGAGGTCCAGGTTGGATATCAGGAAAAACTATTTCACTAGGAGGGTGGTGAAACACTGGAATGCGTTACCTAGGGAGGTGGTGGAGTCTCCTTCCTTGGAGGTTTTTAAGGCCCGGCTTGACAAAGCCCTGGCTGGGATGATTTAGCTGGGAATTGGTCCTGCTTTGAGCAGGGGGTTGGACTAGATGACCTCTTGAGGTCCCTTCCAACTCTGATATTCTATGATTCTATGATTCTATGATTGTGACAGGCAGCTGCTTGGAGCACCATAGGAGCTTGGAATGTTAGGATAAATTCTGGGGTAGATGGAGTTGTAGGAAGATGAAGAAATCAAAGATGTATGAGAAACAAATTTAGCACATGGTTCTGCAGTTTAGCAGATGTAGAGTGTATTTGTGTGTATAGTCACACAATATGTGTACAGTATACACATACACCTTTTAAAGGTGTTTGCATTACAATAATGGATAGTACATATGTTAGTTCTCTCTTCCACTCCCACTCTCTCTGCATTTATGTGTAGAGTCTGCATTTACAGCCAAAGATTATGTATTCTCTATTTTGGGCCAACTTTTCCCCTTAGATACGTATGCACATGTTGGTGAAAATGGAAGATACATGGAGATCCAAGGGTAGAATGGGGCCCAAAACGTTAATGAGCATTACTATGCCAATTTATATGAGGTCTGTTAAATGATCAGGTAACCGAATTTAGACAGGGCAGTCAGAATAAGTCATAGGATATTGAGCAGAGACCCACTGAGGAGCACTCCTGTTTATGGAGAATGAGAGTGTGGCCAGAACACTGGATTAGGACTCAGGAAACCTGGGTTCTATGCCTCGCTTGGCCACTGGTGACTGGGGGCAAGTCACTACCCTGCTTTGGATATTAGGAAAAACTTTTTCACTAGGAGAGTGGTGAAGCACTGGAATGGGTTACCTAGGGAGGTGGTGGAATCTCCTTCCTTAGAGGTTTTTAAGGTCAGGCTTGACAAAGCCCTGGCTGGGATGATTTAGCTGGGGATTGGTCCTGCTTTAAGCAGGGGGTTGGACTAAATGACCTCCTCAGGTCCCTTCCAACCCTGATATTCTATGATTCTGTGCCTCAGTTTCCCCCTCTGTAAAACAGGGATAATGATACTGCCCTCATTTGTAAAGCACTGTGAGATCTATTGGTGAAAAGCTCTATATAACAACTAGGTAGCATGGCTTCCTTGAGACTGCCCCTGGAATACTGGGTTCAGTTCTTGACATTTCAATATCAGAAGTTTGTTAGTTGGAGGGCGATCAGAGAAGACCAATAAAAATGATTGGAGTGTTGAAGGGATTGATTTGTATGAAGGGACCCATTAAAATGTATAGCTTGGGTAAACAATGATTAAGCAGGGAACATGACCATGTGCAAGGACTAAAAACGGGTGGGCAAACTTTTTGGCCTGTGGGCCACATCTCAGTGTGGAAATTGTATGGCAGGCTATGAATGCTCAAGAAATTGGGTTTGGGGTGTGGGAGGGGGTGAGGGCTCTGGCTGGGGCTGGGGATGATGGGTTTGGGGTGCAGGAGGGTGCTCCGGGCTGGGACCGAGGGGTTCGGAGGGCGGGAGGGGGATCAGGGCTGGGGCAGAGGATTGAGGCATGGGAGGGGCTCAGGGGTGCAGGCTCTGGGTGGCGCTTACCTAAGCAGCTCCCAGAAGGAGCAGCATGTCCCTGCACCGGTCCTACACGGAGGCATGGCCAGGTGGCTCTGCTGTGCGCTTCCCCATCCGCAGGCACTGCCCATGCACCTCCCATTGGCC
The DNA here is from genome assembly GCF_027887155.1 of Malaclemys terrapin pileata. Classification (NCBI taxonomy): domain Eukaryota; kingdom Metazoa; phylum Chordata; order Testudines; family Emydidae; genus Malaclemys; species Malaclemys terrapin. Next base: position 176,433,579 of record NC_071507.1, on the reverse strand, counting down.
GTGGTTCCCAGCCAATGGGAGCTGTGGGGGGACGGCGCTTGGGGCAGGGGCAGCGTGCGGAGCGGAGCCTCTGACTGCCCCTACACGTAGGAGCCAGCGGGGGGACATGTTGCTGCTTCCGGGAATTGCACAGAGCACCCCCCGACCCTTCTCCCTGGCTGGAGTGCCGGAGCGGGACAAGCCCCAGACCCCGCTCCCCAGTGGGAACTTGAGGGCCAGATTTAAACAGCCGGCGGGCCGTAGTTTGCCCACCCTGACTTGGAGGGTGTGAACAATCAGTTTTTTTAGATTGTACCCTCTTTGGGGAAAGGGCTATGTATTCCTCTGCATTTGGAAAGTGCTTAGCAGATTTGTGGGTACTACTGCAATCTAGATAATAAATGATGATAATATTAACCATACTTAAGAAGGCCCATTAGATTGCATGTCTATTACAGTGAGATCTGTTAGATGATGGAGGAGGTGGAAAAGCCCCCATCCTAGATATGTGTAGAATTAACTAGACAAAACAAGCAGGACATTTCTGCTTTGGATATGGCTTTTCCATATCTAATGCCTTTGGTTCTAGGGGGTCTGGAATTTATTTTCTGAAAAAAACCCTCAAATTTTACCAAATTAATGTGTAGCCAGGAAGCCCGATATCTTCTGGAGGCAGTAATGGCTGCAGGATATGGAGAATGCTATAATATCCTCTCCCTTCCCCACCCTATACTATAGAGTGAGAGTTTTCTCAGTAATAAACAATCTTCCTTTAAAATATCTTTGGTTATAGTCATTACTGTATTTGCAATAGGTGTATAATAGGCCTCTGCTAGACGAGTTCCTAGTTTTAGGTTTAAACTGATGAAACCCCAGTGAAGCAAAACACTGATTATTGGCTTTTAAAATGTACTCTGAAAATACCTTCTTGCAGAAGATGGTGGTGGCCCAAAGAATCTCTCATTCATTGGGAACTTATCTCTTGGAGAGTGGGCTTTAGAGAGCCCAATTTTTTACACAATTCATGAAAAACAATTTTATAAACAATGATTTAAAAAAAATCACTGTCCTTTTTTAAAAAAAAAAGCCATGATATCATCTCAAAGTGAACACAAAAAATAATCAACAAAACCCTAAGACTGCTTCCTCTTATTATATTCCATAGTTTTGTCTTTAAAAAGTATAAATTTGTAATCCAATATTGCAGTCTCTAGGCAGACAAAGTTAACTCCAGTTTATTTCAATTTAGGGACAGCAGGACAGGGCCATATATCAGCATAAATGAATCTATGGATTCTGACAGTGTCCACTGTTGGAAGACAACATACTGAGCTAGCTGGAACATTGGTCTGACCCATTATGGCCCTTTGTATGTGTTCTTATTATATTCTTAGGAGCAAGATTAAGGCCCTTATGGAATAGTCACAGGTTCTGAGAGATTTCTTTTGCTCTTGGTGGTGAGTTCTCCAAGTTTAAAAGATTGTGGCCAATTTGCTGTAGAACCACCTGCGTTTGTGATGTTTTTTCTTATGTAAAGACTATAGCATAGATTGCACCTGGCCATTGCATAGGTGGGAAGGCTGCGAGAAAGGTGCAAGAGACTTCTGCCGACATACTTGCATTCCTGCTGCGCAAAGACCGAGTGCAAGTGGTTAGGGGAGTTCAGGGTATGTTATTTCCTAGCAGTCCCAACGGCACATAACAACACAAAGGATATGAGGAAGGGCAGGGAAAAGATAAGGCAATAGCTCTACCTTGCCAGTGCATCCATCAGCCCAGCTGGGTGGAGAAGAAAGCATGTTTCACCACCCTGTTGCATCATGCAACTCCCACCCTGATAGTACTACAGAGTGGAACCCGCTTATCTTCCCATCATAGAGGTATTAAGGCATAGCCCTGAGCGAGAGTGCACTGCCCACCCAAGGTATTTTGCCTCAGGAAGCACAAGCTGTCCTGGAGGCTCCCCCAGTGCATCCATCAGCCCAGCTGGGTGGAGAAGAAAGCATGTTTCACCACCCTGTTGCAGCATGAGTTGCATCATGCAACTCCCACCCTGTTGCAGCAGGCTGGGGAGCCTCCAGAAGAGCTTGTGCTTCCTGTGGCAAAATACCTCGGGTGGGCAGTGCACTCTCGCTCAGGGCTATGCCTTAATACCTCTATGATGGGAAGATAAGTGGGTTCCACTCTGTAGTGCTATCACCATTCCTGGAATCTTTCAGGAGTCCTGTAGATACTCCAGTTGTGTTCCCTGTAGGTATTCAGGGCTCTCTGCTCACTGCTTGCACCTCAGCCTCCATTTACCTCAGAATTGTCAATTCCTTTCCTCTCACTACCTCTCTTTCTCTGTCTGAGGCACCAAAGCAGCCAACAGGATGTAACTGGAGACTGAATATTTAGAGCTGTCACTGCTGCTGCTGCTGCTCACATGTAGAACAGGTGACTCATGAATGAAGGAATTAAAAAAAATTGTTATTAACTCACACTCCCCTTGCACCGCAGGCAATGCAGTGCTATCCGAAAAACGACTTAAAGACAAGTTCCCCAGTTTCCTCATTTTGCTTTATGTAGAAAAGAATGTTCTCCTGCATGAAATATAATAGAGACCAAATTCTGCTCTGTGAATACCTGAAGGATCTCTGTCAAAGTCAATGGAATTACACTAGCATACATCTGGCATGGGTGAGAAGAATCAGGCCCCAGGCATTCCCACACTGCAGAGACTGATAAAACTTTGCAACCCCTTGCAAATCTTCACAGCAGCATTCCTTGTGTGACAAGCTTTTTCACATTTCCCCATTCAGCTGATTGTGGGTGCTATTCTATTTTAAACCCACATGGAAGTATGTTTTTAGGACCATCTGTTACCGGCCCTAACCCAGATGATACAGTTAGAGCCTACCCACAGCATCCTCTCCTCCTTCAGACAGTTCCAGGAACAAGCAGTGAGTCAGTCACACAGCTGAACTCATATTTAGCTAACCCTGATATCCTGCATATCGGAGAGGAATGCACAACGGACTCTCCAGGTGCGACACACCCTGCTTGGGATAGACAGTTTGAGTAAATGTGACATCAGTGCACCTACCATTCCGGGTTACAAGGAATGAGGAGAAGGAAAAATATTAGCAACTAATACTCTTTACTCATCTGGACTGCTTTTCATTTTTTTGGCTCAACTGCAGTTACTCAGCTAAACTGCTGTCACGGGTCTTCCCTTTCAGCAAGCTGCAGACATATTGCTAAGGCAATGACCCCACCTTCTCCAGAAATTATCTTTACACCAGTTTGAACATTGCTGTTTTTTTGCCTGGGAGAGTTTACAGTTCTCCCACAGAATGGTTAGAAGGCCATTGTCTTCAGCCAGGGTCCCTGACCTATGTTGTCATGTTAGCATTATTAAACACTGACTACTGCTGGATGACTGTAAATCTGGAAGAGGCTCTTTGCCCAGTCCAACTCCCTGTTAAGAGCCTCCAACCCTGAAATAAGGTCTCAGCCAATGAACTGAGATCAAGAACCTGGGTTTATAAGCCATTAGTCAGTATCTTTTAAACCTTTTCTCTCTAATCCCTGAATGCCCTGACAGCAGTTTTCAACAGGACATCTATTCATTTGGCAAGATTGGCAGAGTGTCCCCCCTGTTCCCCGAGCTGCACTGTAGTAGCATGTCTCCTGGATCTACTTACTACTCTGTGTTGTTGTCACCAGCAGCTTAATGACTCATAATTATTTTCTTTTCATAATGAGGGAAGCCCGATATCCCTGTTGTGAATACTGTACTGTCTGGCATGGGCAACATATTTCAGCCGAAAACAACACTTGGGGGTCAGTGATGTAACCAGCTTCTCAGTGCAGAGGGAGCAACCATAAAAAAGGTGGCAACTTGGCTCCTCCTCTGGCCACGCCCCTCCTTGGCTCCTCCTCTGGCTGCTCCGCGCCCCCCCCCCCCGGCTCCTCTGGCCACACTGCGGCCATGCTGCGCCCCCCCCCCTCGGAGGGGCTCGGTGGGCGGGCGGGCATGGGGGAAGGAGTGGCGGGCGGGAGCTGCTTGCTTCTCCTGGGGGCTGGGGGGGAGCGGAGCAGTGGGGTGGGCAGCAGCTGGCGGGCAGATCCCCCCTCCCCGGCAGCTTCCTGGTTCCCTCGCCCGGGCAGCCCAGCATTTTTTTCAAAAGCAGAGCCTGCCAGGCTGCTGCTGGGCTCCTGTAGGCAAGCGGGGGGGGGGGGGGCAGCACGGCCGGACTCCGGAGGAGCCATTTGGGGGGGGCGGCGGGCGCGGCCAGAGGAGCAAAGCGGCCAGGCTCCTCAGCCATCGCGCCCCATGCTCAGCGTGGCTGCCTCCTGCAGCGGCTCAGGGCTCGGTGGCCGACCGCTCCACAGCTGGCGGGCAGATCCCCTCTCCCCGGCAGCTTCCTGCTTCCCTCGGCCCAGAAGCAAGAAGCTGCCGGGGAGAGGGGATCTGCCCGCCAGCTGCGGAGCGCTCGGCTGCCGAGCCCTGAGCCGCTGCAGGAGGCGGCCATGGCGGCGATGTTGGGGCCGTGCTGAGCGTGGGGCGCGATGGCCGAGGAGCCAGCCCCTTCGCTCCTCTGGCCGCGCCCGCCGCCCCCCCCAATGGCTCCTCTGGAGTTCGACTGTGCTGCCCCCCCACTTGCCGTACTGAGGGGAAGCGGCTGCTTCCCCTGAACCCCCCTAGCTATGCTACTGTTGGGGGTATGGCTACACTGCATGGTAAACTTGGGTCTGTGAGACCCAAGCTGTGAATTTGGTATTTCCAAGCCCGCCCTTGAATGCCCACACTGCATTGTAAATCTGGGCTCAGCTCAACTGCTGGACCCAGCTCTCCCCTGTACTGCACTACAGAGACCTTCTGACTTTGGATCTGTGGCTTGAGCTAGGTCCACACTGCCAAATGACAAGACTTGGACTTGAGTCACAGCGGGGCTCGGTCTCTGACTTGCTCCCCCTCCCCAAGCGGGGTCTTAGGACCCAAGTCCTATGTGCTTGCTGACCCAAGTTAGACTGATCTGTTTGTGGATGGAAGAGGGCCTTGGGCTCAAACCTGAGTCAAAGCCCAGGCTTAGTGTGAAGTATAGACATACCCTAAGGGCCTGAGGCCCTGTCCTGCTTCTGCAATCTCCCATTGACTTCAAAGGGGTCTGGATTGCCTAATCCACAAAACACTCTCAGAAGTTAAAGAGAGTTTTGCCTGCATGAGTATGAGATTGGGATGTAAATATATCCATGTTTATACAACAATATAGATGTGTGTGTGATGCTCTAAGGAGCTTTCATTAGTATCCTGTTTTGATCAATGATGGTTTAAATAAGTATTGCAAATCTACTTATTGTTGTATATCTGATATTGAATTTGCTATAGAACCCTTGAGTCAGGCGGGCTCTATCCTGCCTAACAGAAACATCCGCAGCTGTACCACAGTGAGCTCCAGGCTTCTTGGAGTTACTTCATCACAGACTGACAGCTGTGTCCCCTGACCATTATCTGGTGGCCACATACTTCAATAGCAGTGTGAATGTACTGTATGCACTATACTACACTGTGGCCCGCCAGCTTGGCTTCCTCTTCCAGAGTATATCTTCTGCTACTCTTCAGCATCCTACAGTTTATCTGTGGTCAGCTTTCTTACCCATTTCCTGCCAGCTGCTACTGGTCTTTCAGTCAGCTCTGATAGGCATGTAGGCAATGATTAGCTTTTAGGTTTAACTACATGATTTATTGGCTACAGACTAAGCAAATGCCATAATGCAGCTTTAAATACAGGATTTCCTAGCAATTAACATACTGTACATTTTTAAAATAAACTAACCCAAAGGAACATGCCCTCTCCCTTTATGGCACATTATTAATTTTGTTTAAAAATTTACATTAATGCAATATTATGGCTGAGACTTTACAAACACAAAAAAGGCATGAAAATTGAAACAGCAATTGTAAATCACTCCTCCAGCACAAAGAGCCAGATTGTGATGCCCTTGCCCACTTTGGGTAGCTTCTGACTCTGCGAGTAGTCACCCTGCATCACAGTAACATTTCCGTGGATCAGTATGTGACCCAGAAGTAGAATTTTATATCATTATATAGGCTGATAACTTTTCTGCTTACACACTTAGCAAGGTCAAGTTGTTATTGTATGATGGCCTATGTGGAGTGAGTTTGATGGTCTCAACTTACAGGTGTTAGCAGCATTTGGAATCCTTGTTGGCCATCTTAGAGGAGAGCCAATGACTGGATGGAAATGGCAATCTACTTTGTCCTTCTCTGGAACTGCTTCTGTCAGCTCAGCGCTGAGGTATATTGGCAGACCAATGTGGGAGAGCTTGCACTGTTGCTGCCCTTTCTTGCACCTGTTGTGGGTAAATATGGGACTTAAGAGTTCAGGGTTGTCACTCAAGCACTCTGTGCTAGGACTAAATTCACACACAAACTTAAACAAAACCAATAAACCCAGAATAATTGACTGTTAGGTGTCACAGAATACAATTTCTTCTCTCCCCAGACTGTAAGGAGCCTGGTTACTAGAGGAAAAGTTTGTGAAGAAGAATGCAGTCTAGCACTGAGTAGCAGAGCTCAGTGTGCCACGGAAGCAGCTCAAAGGCATTTGCACATGAGTCCCTATTTTTCTTTCTTTTTTTTAATTATGCTTTTAGTTTTGATGAGACAGCTTGTCGTTGGCTCTTGCAACAATGGATGAGACAGGATGTAAGAAGCCTCCCCCTCCCCTTTGTACACTGTTTGCTGGGGTCACAGACCCTATGCTCGGAGTCTGCTTCCTCTATGCACCTCGGAGGATGCACATTATCCCAAAATGGTGCACGGAGGGTTAAGGGGTAGCTGGAGCTGTGATCCTGTCCCTCCCCCTCTTGGCACTGGCTCATAGAGCAGGCCAGCTGCACCTGGGGAAAAGGAGGGATTGTGCTAAAGCCTGGTGCAGATGCATTAGAAGTTCAGGGACACATTGTACCTCAGGAAGGCACAATTCCTCCCTGAGCTTTCCTGGGAGTGGCATAGCCATGCCATGCGTGGCTGTGTCTAAATGGCATAATATAGCTCTCTGGTTGCAAATAAGTTATTCCAAACATGAAGCCAGGCAGTGCTGTCTTCCTGAATCTGCAGCCAGACAGCTAGCCTGGAAGGGTAGCTCCAAGTGAAATGAGAATTGTCCCTATTCATCTTGGTTTGATGTTGCATCTGGAGCCTAATGACAACATAACTATCATCATTATTGCCTATTTCTCTGCTAGTCATTAGTTGATAGTAGATATATTCAGAAAAAGGGCTTTGTCCAGTACCGTTAAGTATCATACCTATTAGATCATTTTATGCCTGCAAAATGTTTATAGATTTTAAGAGCAAAAGGGACCATTATGATCATCTTGTCTGACTTCCTACATAATACAGGCCAGGAAACCTCAGCCAGTAATTTCTGTATTTGTTGCATTTGACTGTCTTAAAACTCATGTTGTTCAATAAACCCACCTTACCAAATGTTCCAGGACATCTTTATTTACCACTCCACCACTTTGTGGCATCTGCAAACTTTACCATCAATGCTTTTAGATTTTCTTCCAGCTCATTGATGAAGATATTGAATAGCATAGGGACAAGATCTCCGCAGGATGATTCCCCAATTTACAATTGATATCAGCTAGTTTTTAATCCATTCAGCATAGGATACATTGATTTTGTTCCTGTGGTAGTCACAGGAAACGCTACCAAGACATACTGAAATCGTATCTCAGGAAAAATGTTATGTACATCACAAGCTGGGAGGAGCAAGCCACCAACTGACCTCAGTGGTGCCACATCCTCCAATAGGGAGTGGCCCATTTTGAGGAGAAGCGCCTTGCCTTTGCAACTGAAAGGCAAGAGAGAAGGAAGGAAAAAGAGAGAACTTTCTCCCAGCAGGCAGCTGACCCGCCAGGAAATGTCTGTAGCTACCCTGGGTGGATCTGTGGTTCCACGATCAGACTCATGAGTCATCTCAGGACCCATATATAAATCTGTGGTAGAGATCATCCTCGAATTGAAGGATTGCCGATGGTGACATTGATTTTGTGTAATTATAATTTTTTTCATTAGCATATCATGTGAGACTGTCAACTGCCTTACAGAAGTCAAAGTATAATATGACAACACAGTTACCTTTATCGGCTAAACTTGTAATCTCATTAAAAAAAATCAGGTTTGTTTGACAAGACGTATTTTCTAGAAAACCATGTGGATTGAATTTAATTATGCTATCATCTTCTAAATCTTTATTAATTACATCTCATATCAACTTTTCCCTGATTTTGCTCAGAAGCAGTGTAAGGCTAACTGGCATATAATTACCTGGGTCATTCCTTTTACCCTTTAAAAATATTGGCACAACACTATCTTTTTTCAGCTCTCTGGAACTTCCCCAGGATTCCAAGGTTCGTTAAAAATTAATGTTAATGGTCTATACCATTGTTAGGATTTTGTTTGTTCCTGATATAGCTAAACAATTCCCTTCTTAGCAAAAAGAACGAGGAGTACTTGTGGCACCTTAGAGACTTCTTAGTGTCCTTAACCCTAGTGGCCATAGATTTTTGTCGTTGATACCTTTAGCTTCCCGTATTGATTTATCTGCATTTTGTAACTGTCAATTTGTATGTAATGAGTACTTTCACACTGTCAAATTCAGATCCAGATCCAAATTCCTACCACTGAGAGTTCTAGTGGGTTCAGATCCATGGTTTTGTTGCAGAGAAAAGGGCTGCCATAAAGTTTGAATGGAGGTTTGACTTCTGCACTCCCTGCTCCCTCCCCGAGAAAGTCTGGGAGTGTTGAGATCTGATGTTTTGTTTTGGGTACACCTCTAGTTCAGGAGTTCTCAACCCTTTTCCACTCAAGATAAAAAAAAATCCCATGTGGTTCATTACTGTGAACCCCCTGTTCTCAGGAACTTCAGCCCCTGCCCAGAGCAGGTAGAGCAGGGGTCTCAAACTCAGATGACCCCGAGGGCCGCATGAGGACAAGTGCATTGGCTTGAGGGCCGCATCACTGACACCCGCCCCCCACTGCCTCTGGCCCCGCCCCCACTCCACCCCTTCCAATTAGGCTCCGCCCCTGCTCCACCTTTTCCCACCCCTTCCCTGCCCCATTCCAATCCCTTCCCTGAAGTCCCCACCCCAACGCTGTCCTCAGGGGGTGCAGAAAGGGTGCAGCAGGGGCTGAGGGCAGGGAGTTGAGGTGCAGGAGGTATGCAGGGTGCTCAGGGCAGGGAGTTGGTGTGTGGGGTACAGGAGGGGTGTGGCAGGGGGTCGGGGTGCAGGGTGCAGCAGGTGGCTCAGGGCAGGGAGTTGGGGTGTGGGATGCAGCAAGGGGCTCAGGGCAGGGAGTTGGGGTTGCAGGAGTGGTGCGGGATGTGGCAGGGGGCTCAGGGCAGGGAGTTGGGAGTGCAGGAGGGGTGTGGGATATGGCAGGGGGCTCAGGGCAGGGACTTGAGGGTGCAGGAGGGGTTCAGGGTGTGAGCTCCAGCCTGGTCCCGCTTACCTAGAGCGGCTCCGGGGTGGCAGCAGCGCTCCCTGCCTGCCTTGGCCCCTGGCTCCTTGCTGCTCCGTTCCAGGAAGCAGCTGGAACCGTGTCCCTGCAGCCCCTGGGGGAGGGGCTCAAGGTTCCCTGCTTGTGCTGCTCTTGCTGCTCCTCCAGGTACCTCCCACAAAGCTCCCCTTGGCCACGGTTCCCTGTTCCCGGCCAATGGGAGCTGCGGGGGGTGGTGCCTGGAAGGAGGCAATGCTGGAGCCCTCTGCCTCCTTCCCCCTCCCCCCCCTGCCCGAAGGGGGAGCAGCCGGCTGCTTCAGAGAGCAGTGCGGGGCTCGCAGCGTCAGGAGGCAATCCCGCGGGTAGGCAGAGGGGCGGGGCGCGGGGAGCTTGGTGGGCCACACACAAGAGCCCCGCGGGCCGCGTGTTTGAGACCCCTGAGGTAGAGGGTCTGAGGCTCCCCACAGCATACCAGGATCCATGGGTGGCTCTTACCACTGCCTGGCTCTGGCTTCTGGCCAGGGGGCAAGGCCTCAGGGGAATGAGGAGGAGCAGGGGGCACTTCTACCCAGGTTCTGGTGAGCCCATGTGTTAACCTGCCACTGGGTAGATAATGGTGGGACTTTTCTCTCCTCCACTCCCATGCAGTACTTAGCTCCATCAAAGCACAGCCTGAAGAGGTTGTACATATTGGTTCCATATTCTCTTGAGGTGCCATTTCCACTAAATCTGAGCTCTGTGTGGGAGGAGAGTGAGGGGAGCTGCATTGCAGTTGAGCTAGCGATGGGGCAGAAGCAGCATCAGAAGGAGGTTGAGTGGGACCAACTTCAGGAGTTTTTTCTCTCTTTTGCTATTGTTTCTTAACTGGTGCATGTAACCCATTAAGTATCCCTTTGCCACCCACTTGCAGGTCATATCCCAATGGTTGAGAAGTGCTGCTCTAGAAAAGAGGGGTTATTTATTATTGCACATCACATCTGGATGACCATTATTTGACTATTACAATAAACGGAACAAAGTTATTTAGAGAGTTGTGACTATAGCTGGAAAAACACCATAAACCAGGCTTACTGCTTTCCCCACTTTCTTAGTAATTTTACTTTGATTTTCCAGAGTTCATTCCCTTCTGAAGTCTGCTTTTTGTAGATAACATAAAGTGCTTGCTGTAGTAGTTGATAACTGAATGTATGAAGCATGACATTTTCCTAGATACAGTGAACTACATGAACACTTTTCTTTCCTATCAGAACCCATAAACAAGAGTTGAGTAAGAGCAAATAACTCTCACAGGTCTGTATGAGAGGCAAGGAATGAAACCCCATGCCGATACATGCCAAGAGAATCCCAGGCCTAGGAGAGAGAGCTGTCTATTAAGCACAGCTTAGAAGTAGCTGACTAATTGACGAATGACTGGAGGTACTCTAATTTGGAAGGAGGAAAAGGTGTTTTGGAATCTTGGTCTCCTCCTTACTACTTTTTCTTTTTATGTTTAAATTACTGACAACATAATTTCCTGGCTCTTGAATTCATTTGTTTTGTTTTTCCCTGGGCACTTCAAGTGGAATTTTACTAAGTTGCACTAAAGACTGGGATACCCATCACAGCTCTGGTCCTACAATCAGCTCTGTGTGGGTGGACCCCAACAACCAAGCTGAGCCTAATGGCAGGTCAGCTAACCATTTCATTTCTCAGTTACCCAACTACCACTTGCGGTAAATAGTACTTGCCTATCTCAGAGGGGTTTTGTGAAGCTTAATTTGTTAATGAAACTAAAACAATGAGTTCCTGGGATGGAAAGTGCTCTGTGCTGCAAATGTAGAGCATTATGTATACTAGTTACTCTTGGAGGAATTCTGTGCCACTGCACAAGTGCAGAATTAGTGTCCCATGCAGATTTTACTCTTTCCCTGCAGAATAATTGATTCATGTGTCCCTTCAGGGTAGCGATCCTGAGTGAGTGCCTCTGGTTTAGGCATCAGGAGCAGCCGGGGAAGACGAAAATCGCTGCCTTCTGGGGGTGGGCCTGGGCATGTGTGTGAGAGCTGGGAAGGAACAGGGCTGGAGACACCCCCAGCTGGTGGCTCCTACTATGTTCCAAGCTCCAGCTGCTAGTCCTGGTTGGGCTGTTGGGGGATGGACTTCCTCTTCCCCGTACAGGCTGTGCCCAATGCCGAGTCAGACCCACCTCCAGGAAACCTCCCCACTGTCTGCAGGAAGCTCTGCACTCCCCTGCTTCCTGCCCCCATCAATCCTCAGTGCGGGGGGAGGGGACACAGTGGGGAACTACCCCCTGTTCACCCAACCCCCAAGCCTCTGGACCCCTCCACTGAGCCTGCCACACTCGAACCCTTACCTCACCAAGTCTCTCCCCCTGCACACAGAGCCCCCTTCCGAGACCCCCACCCCACCAAGTCCCACTCCCCCAGCCCCTAGACTCCCCACTGAGCCCCTGCACCTGGATCCCCCTGCTGAACCCCTGCCAAGCCCCATATCCCCCACAGCCAGACCTCCCCCCTGCTGAGCCCCAACCACCTTCACCCTGACCTTCCTACAAAGTCCCATTCCCCCTACACCCAGAACCCTCCAATGAGTCCCTGTGCATCCATATCCCTCCGCACCTGGACCCCCCACCAAGGCACCCGCACCCAGATTGCCCCACACAGAACCCTCTCACCCCACACCTGGATCCTCCCACTTGGATCCTGCCAGGCTGAGCCTGCTTGTCCCATGGTTGGATCAGGGGGCAGGTCTGGGTGTACATGTGAGCTGCCCCTCTCGCTCGCTCTAGTGGTGCAGCCGGTGCAGAGGGGCAGGGCCCTGGGGTGTTTCTGGGGCAGGCCTGGCCCTTGCGCTGTGTCAGGGTTGGGTGCAGCCTCACCGCCGTGTCTGAGTCCCAGAGGGGGCGGGGGGCTGCAGGGTGATCCCTACCACCACCTCTGTGCAGCCAGTGGCCTGTGCTCCCACTGCCATACTGGAGCCTCCACTCTCATTGCCCTTCTAAACTATTGTCTGCAACAATTTCAATTCTAGTCCAGTGACTGTACAGTGACATGCTGAGTACTACTTAGCCATTCACTAAGGCCTCACTCTGGCAAAGCATTAGTTTCAATGGGGATACTCAGGTGCTGAACCTTATGCACATATTTAAGTGCTGTGCTAGATCATGGCCTAACTCCTAAGGATGTGCTGCCCTTTAGTTAGCTGGAGTTCTGCAGGGTGAGAGCGTCCCAGAGCTCTGGCTCTAGTCCAAGCCCAGAAGTCAGCACAGCAATGAAACAGATCCACAGACCCAGCCGTGGGTATTTCCTTGTTGTGTAGACATACCCTTAAAGTCTTCTGTGCTTGACATACATGGAAATATTAGTATTGCCGTCGGCTCTGTGGAGCCATATAGATGTGCTAATAGGCCTAGTAAGGAATCTATTTGTCAAAGAACGTTTTCTGAATCTTTTTTGTTGTCTGTATTGTTGCAGACATACTTGCTGACAGGTATTTTGAAATAAATTACTGAAATAATTGAAAATGGCGTGATTATATTGTGTTATTGTGACAAATAAAATATGCAGAATTTTAAAATATTGTGCACAGAATTTTTAATATTTTTGGTGCAGAATTCCCTCAGGAGTAACTAGTAAATATACTGCACTACGTAGACTTTTTAAAAATATAATGAAGTTTTAGTCATGAGACCTCATTGCAGCAACTTTGCTATTAAAACTTTGTTGAGAAGTATATTGAGACTGCTGAATTTAGAGAGTTATTGCACTTCCACTGTTTACAGATTAAGATTTTATTTGAATAGTATACTTGGAGCTAAGCTCTGCTTTTAAGATGAGTTACCATGCAATGTATGGTCCCTGTGCTTCACTTGTCCATGATGGTTAGGGAGAGGGAAACTAATGTGAAACACAAAGAAAGGCATAATGGGAGACAGATAGGTTGATATAAGCAATATACAGCCAGGGTGAGTGAAGTTGAGGACATTTAGGACTAAATTTTTAAGATGTGTTTATGAAATTGTGCCTGCAAAATGCATGCATGCAAGGACAGAACAGAGAATGGCTTAAATAAATGCCTACTCTGTGTATGAAAATGCAGATTTGACAGTTGTGTGTTTTAAGAGCTGTACAAATATCCACATTGCTACTGAAAGCACATAGGCTTGCCTGGGCTCTGGTCTTAATTAAAACTAGAAGTTCAGCCCATCTTTTATGAAAGTTTCTGGAAAAGTAGGCCCAAGCCTGTAAATTCTCCACCTGTGCCATTCCCATTGACATCACTACGCCAGTATTTTGTACATGAGAATTTTGCCAGCACATTTAGGTGGTTAATATTGAAATTTCTGTCATTAATAATGGAAGTGGAGCCTAAACTTCTTGTTGTGAGTTTGCAGCTATGTTCAATTTCCTAATGCCTGACAGAGCTGCAGCATTATAAGTAGAGCTCCATGTCTGTCACAGAGGTCACGGAAGTCATGGATTCTGTGACTTTCCGCAACTGCCGTGACTTCTGCAGGGGTCAGTGCGGCTGATCCCAAGGCCGTCCAAGCAGCTGGCTCCGGGGCTAGCTGCTCAGGTGGCCCCTGGGACAGCCACAGCAGCCACTGCTGGAGTGGCCTCAGGGATAGCCACACTAGCCGCTGCTCCGGCGGCAGTCCCCGGGCGGCTGGCTGGAGCAGCTGCGATCTGAGGCCCCGGGCAGCTGGTGCCGCTGGCCCTGGGTGCCCCCTGCCCAGTAATAGCCCTTTTATGGCCTCTTAACGACCCCCCCCCCAACAAAATTTACTCACAAGTATTTTTAGTAAAAGTCATGGACTGGTCATGGGCTGTGAATTTTTGTTTGTTGCCCATGACCTGTCCCTGACTTTTACTAAAAATACCTGTGAGTAAATCGTAACCTTAATTATAAATATATGGGGCTTAGCGCAGATATGAGTGGCAAAAACAGGTAGAAATGTTAAATTTATTTTAGTACTTAAAGTTGATTAGAGTTGGGTGAAAATGATTAGCTGAAAGGATTCAGAGTAAACCAATTTAAATTGTAATTATGTAGGGCTTGAGATATATGTGTATGTGTGTGTAATTATGTTCCTTTCTTATGTGGCACTGTAGTAGGAGTGATTTGTTCTGCAGAAAATGGATTGGGAAGCAGGGGTATGCAAATGAATAATTGTTTGGAGAGGTATACCACTTGCAAAATATTTAGCTCTTGTCTTTGCTGCTAAAAAGGTGTATTTTTTTACCTCATGGTAACTAATGTGCATGAGCTATCCTGAGGTAAAAACACTTGTAAGGCAAGGCACTTTAGTTTTTACCAGGAGGTAAACTTGCTGAGGTCAACCCCTGGAGGGGATATAAGACTGTTTACTTCACAGTTTACCTTGCTTCCCAAGTGTCTTTCCCTTGGTATAGCTCATGAGCTTTATTTACCTGGAGGTAAAAAAATGCAGCTATTTTAGCCATGAAAAGAAGGCCTTAGAATCCACTGCACATGGACAGTGGCCAACTGTTCTTCCCCTATCCTCTTATGTTGCTGAAGACATGGAGAGTCAGAAATTTTTTGAGATCTATGTAATCTCCCTCAGCAGGGCTGGCTCCAGGCACCAGCGAAGGAAGCAGGTGCCTGGGGTGGCCAATAGAAAGGGGCGGCAGTGCGTTCGTTGTCGGGGCGGCACATCCGGATCGGCGGTGGCGGCACTTCGGCGACAGCTTAATCGGCCCGCTCCGGATCGGCGACGAGTCCTTCACTCGCTGTCTTCCTCTTCCGCGGCATTTTGGTGGCAGCTTGATCGGGTGGTTCTTCTTTTTTTTTTTTTTTTCGCCACTTGGGGCAGCAAAAAAGCTGGAGCCAGCACTGTCCCTCAGTTTGGAATCCATGAACCTCTGAAGAAAGAAAGCATAGTAGGGAATTATGAAGTCATGAGAGAGCCAAAGGAAAGGGAGTGATGGCATTCCTTTGCCTTATAGGGTGAAAGGTGGCTGTCCATTTGACAGTGAATATAAAATGTGCCAGTATTTAAATACTTGCTAATTAGCCATGCACAGGAACACACTTTTCAAGGAAGCTGGAAAGGCATATCTTGGCTAGTGTATGCAATCACTCTTTGTATAAATGTAAGAGATACGGTCATAGGTAGGCAGCTGGTGTGCTGTGACTGCTGCCATCATGCTGACCAATATTGTATCATTGTTTCCTTATGCTCCCTCCGTTGGTATCCACCTTTTGTCTCTTGCTTTATAATTAGATTGTAAGCTCTTTGGGGCAGGAAACTGTCTTTGTGTTCTGTGTCTGTACAGAGCTTAGCACAATGGGGTCCTGATCCCGGACTAGGACTCCAGAGTGATTGATTAATAATGATGAATAATGCAGTCAGCTGAAAGGACGTGTGCCCAAGTAATGGCCTAACAATCAAAATGGCAACCTGAATTTTACACTTGGTTAAAACTTATAATTGGAAATGGCTTTGGCAGCAATTTCTATTTGTGAAACTGGTGGAATAAATAATAAAACCTCCCCCCAGGGAGAAAAAGGAACCTTTCGATGTCTGTCGTCGTAACTTTCTATGTATTACTACAGGAAAGGGCTATTCTTGTACGATGGCCAGGGAATTGAAAAGTGGTGGTGGTGCCGACCGCCGATAACACTCTTCCCTCCCCGGCCCACCTTCCTGGTGCGCCTCTGAATCCAAGGCCAGCTCTGCTGGAAATATAGGTGATTCATCAGTTACACTGCAAGCACATAACACAGTACAGAAACACAATCATAGACGTTATTTTAATAACCTGAGTTTTAGCTGTTCCGTTTTAAAAACTAATGAAGCAAATAGTATTATGACACAGATGTAGGCAGAGAAAATGTGTCAGAGAAAGGCAATTAACCTCTGTACCAATAAAGTCTGTCAAAGTAATAAAATATTTTTATATATTGTGATAGCTAATAAGTAAAATAAGAAACTTTCAGGTACATGGCATGATTACCCACTGCCTTGCACCTTGTGGAATTACTCATACCTGTGAGAAGTGGGCATACAACTCTGCTAAATTAAAGCGGTAGCATTTTACACCCACTTTGCACAGGTACAAGAATTAGGCACATTGAGTAACTCAGTTCCATGTGAGATCATGCATAGCCTACTGTGCTTGGCATTATTTTCACATATCGGACTGCAGACATCTCTGTATCTCTGCTTATTTGATCAGTTAGTTCCTTGATATTCATGGGAGTTTTTAGGCTGAAAATACAAGTCGATTAAAATAATAATAATTAGGATTTTGTAATTCCAGCCATTCAAGTGGGATAAGTGCAGATCATATCATATCTCTTCTGGACCCACCCTCAATGGTTTTCTTTACACAGTTATATTTGGAGCTTTGCAGAAGGTACAGAACTCTTTCTGTACGGCCTGTGTTTTTATTCCTCCAGATAATGCAACTTTACCTTAGCTGCCGCAAAGGTCCTGGCGTGTAACATCTGTACTAGGGTATGTTTCACCCATTGTTCAGACTTTCTTTAGACCGTGGGCATTGCATTGATCGGTCTAGGTGGTACTGAATAAAAGCCTTTCCTTGTAAAGTGAGGTGGGCTCTATCAACTGTCTTTCTCTCACACAGTTCCTTCCTCTTATTTCAGTGAAGTTGGTTCCTATCACTTTGACTAAAATGAGCAATTGATCTGATTATCCATATGGCCTCCAGGGTGCACAGCCCAACTTGCATAGCTGTGACAGTGCTGAGAAAGTTAACAGCAGCATCTGAACAACACAACTTCTAGTGGCAGCCATCTTTTGTTATCTATGAATCTTCATTGGGCTGTCTCCTGTTAAACCATATTCAGAATTGTTAACAGCCTTACTAAATAAATGTCAGCTTTCAGTAGCTGATGACTGAATTATCCAATAAGAAATGAATGACCTAAAAAAACCCAAATTTGATCAAAACAACTGGTGGAAATTGTCATTTAAAAAAAAAATGAGTTGGTTCCTGAGAGTTTGCTCTAATTAAACAGAGGATCAGAGAAACCATTCACAGGATTTGTACTTTTCGAACAGGTCTTAAAATAATAATAAATTTGGTTTGGTTATTTTTAAATTCTGCAAGTGAAAGTAAACTGGTTTACAAAATGTCATAATTACACAGTGAAAATGAAATTTTCATTTCCCATCTGAGGACTTCAAAGTGCTTTGCAAACATTAAGCCTCAGAGTATCCCAGTGAGATAGGTAAGTAATATATTATCTCCATTTTACAGATGGGGAACCTGAGGCACAGCGCCCACACAGTGCTAGCTTCAGTGGGAGTTAAGGTTGCTCAGCACTTCCCAGGAAGTACTAAGTAAGCTGCAGAATCAGGTTCTAAACACTTGCCAAGGGTCATACATTAAGGCCCCAATCCTGCAGTGAGCTCCATATGGATGCAGGGGTCTGCTCTGCAGATCAAGTTGCAGGACTGGAGCCAAAGGGCATAGTCCAAACCCTGCTGATCTGTGTGACTCCAACTGAGATTGGATTGAGTCCTAACTCTGTAGTGGAGCAGCAAAGAGAACCCAGACCTCCTGATTCACAATCCTGTGCCTTAACCATAAAAGATTTCCCCCTTCCTCCTCTTGAATAAGATGTTCCTGTGTAGTTACAGTGAGCATTATTCCATTTTATAATGTGTTTAAGTTCAGGTTATATGACTTGAGCCTACTTTCCTGGAAACCAGTCTGAGTTTTGACTTTGACTGCAGTGGATGCAGGATTAGGTCTGTAGATTTGATTGGCTCCCAAACTTGTGAGACACTGGGTAAATAATGTGCTTAAGACATAAATATGTAGTGTGTATGTGTATAAGACATAATCCTCCTACCCCACTGCCCCTTTAGGCTGAGTCACCGGACTGTTGGGTAAATACTGTAATATGAATTGTAGTAAATACATGGGGCCCAATGCCAAAGTCTTTACTCACTTTTTATGCAGTCTTCACTTAGGCAACTCTCCCATTGAATTCAGTGGGATTTTTTTTTTTTTTTTTTTGCTTAAGGAAGGAAGAATCTGGCTTTTGTTCCTATTTAATCGCCAGTCCCCACCAGAAGAATCATGAAAATTAAATACATTTCAATAAGAAGAGCATGTGCAGAAAACCACCTGGAACTTCAGAATTAAGGCTGACATAGGCCTACATCTAATGGATTGTCCCTTTTTCTTTGTGAATTAAGGACAGTGCTGCAGTTTATGAATTTCCTGGGTTTTTTTGTTAGTCAATATCACAGTCATCACCATTACTGAAATAGTTACATTAAAAATGTAACTACAGAGATGTTGTTTTGTACATAAGTGCTCAGGAATATGATGAATGATGTGCAGGTGTGTGTATGTGACTTTTCTGTATCTATAGAAAACATGCTGCTGTATTTTGCTAGCATTCTCTCTAAACCTGTAATTAACAAGTGAACAAACTGAAATAGTTAAAGGACAATATTTGGGGATAAAATGTATATAGCCACATGTATACGCTGCACATTCAAACATGCAGTTGTATGTGCGGTTACAAGTTACACAACAGGAAATGTGCAATTACTTCTTTTTGCACATAAGAAATGTCGTTTGGATGTGGGATACTATGTTGTACATGATTAGACAAAGGACTAGATGTGAGAAGTCTTGGTTTCTGTCTCTGACTCTGTCAGTGACCTATTATGTGACATTGGGCAAATCACTTAAATTCTGTGGACCAATTTCATCCCAAACCAAGAGTGGCTTTGGTACAACATGCCTGTCTGTAAAATGGGGATATAATGGTAAAATGCTTTCAGATTCTCTGATGAAAGGCACAACATTATCATTAATGTTTTGCACAGCAGCTTAGTTGTACACTGTGTCATGTTCAAGATCTCACTCCTTATCTTCAAGGTACTTAATGGTCTGGGTCTGGGATACCTAAAAGATTGCTTGAAGCTTGGGGAAAATGACTGTGATTGACAGTCCCACTTCCCTGATGCAATAGAATTGTCCACTGCCAGGGTAAAGCTCAGTTGTATAGGAGGCTGAACTTTCTCGGGGGCTAATCCAAGCATGTGGTACGAATTCCCACAAGAACTAAGACCCATCACAAACCTCACCACTTTCCATTCCAATTGCAAGATGCACATCTTCAACCTTGTCTTCAGGAATAAAACCACAGATAATAGCCGAAAGAAGTAATATTAAAAAAAATAAATAAATCCATGCACAATTTTCCCCTTGGGGAGAGGAAGAGAGAAAGAAGAAAGAACAACATGTGGCAGATGCTAGTCATGTGGGTTGATGCACTACTGGAGGTGTTCAGATATCACAATGATGGGCATGGAACTGGAACCTGAGTAGCACAGAATACATATTTTGGAAAATTTAGCACATGCTAGAAATTATTAACAAAGTTAGTGAGAACTGGCGCTAAGGTGCAATATCTGGAGGCTACATAAGGATTAGTTCCCCTACATTTTAAATAATGTGCAATCTGGAAAAGTCTCTCTAAATAGGAGTTAGAGTTTCAAGTTGAACCTTTTATATTTACCCCCAAAGACAGATCTGTTAAGTTTCCTTCTTATGAGGGCACAGGCTTGAGGAAAATCACCTGTACCACACAGCAGTATCCTCTGCTGTTAGAGTTGAAATTGCAATCAGCCTCCTCAGTTGATACAAACTGACCTTTGAGTCTGTTCTTGCAATCCAGTATCTGTTTTCCGAGCCTAAGCTGTACATCACAAACCTTGCAGCTCTATCCCCAGAGAGCGTTGAGGCAGTTCATCAAAGCCGGCAGAAGGAAAAATATGTTGCAATATATCTTTCATTCTTGCATCTGAGTAACAAGGATGAACAATGCATGCTGTATGTAGACATCATTTTTTGAAAGAAACAAATCATACCAGGACTATAAATATAAAACATTTATTACAGGTGCTTTTGTAGCACTTTCAATATTTTTCTGGTGCCAAATTATATGTATGGGTGTGATTTTGTTATGGACAGAGAGAAATATTGTTTTTTCCTTGTGAAAGCGCAAATACTTATGTTGAACAGATTACTCCCAACAAATAACTACAGTTCATTTGAAACATTTTTATGGTCTGAACTGTTCAATTCAAATGATCAGAGTTGAGATTAAACTTTCTGGTTTCTTAATTAAGTTATTTAGTGTTCTTCATGATTGCAGTTTACCTGGTGGCTTAGATTAGAACTATGCTTCTGTTTTGCCTACTCTCCATAATCATAGAATCATAGAATATCAGGGTTGGAAGAGACCTCAGGAGGTCATCTAGTCCAACCCCCTGCTCAAAGCAGGACCAATTCCCAACTAAATCATCCCAGCCAGGTCTTTGTCAAGCCGGGCCTTAAAAATCTCCAAGGAAGGAGACTCCACCACCTCCCTAGGTAACTCATTCCAGTGCTTCACCACCCTCCTAGTGAAATAGTGTTTCCTAATATCCAACCTAGACCTCCCCCACTGCAACTTGAGACCATTGCTCCTTGTTCTATCATCTGCCACCACTGAGAACAGCCAATCTCCATCCTCTTTGGAACCCCCCTTCAGGTAGTTGAAGGCTGCTATCAAATCCCCCCTCATTCTTCTCTTCTGGAGACTAAACAATCCCAGTTCCCTAAGCCTCTCCTCATAAGTCATGTGCTCCAGACCCCTAATCATTTTTGTTGCCCTCCGCTGGACTCTTTCCAATTTTTCCACATCCTTCTTGTAGTGTGGGGCCCAAAACTGGACACAGTACTCCAGATGAGGCCTCACCAATAAGCATGGTTTATTCACTGTTCAGGCAATGATCTTATTAAGTCAGTTACAACTTATTGTAGCTACAACCGCCACTCCATTTTCTCACCTTAACCTGCTCTTTCCTTCCAGTTGTTGCGTATCTTGAAGCATGTTAGCCTCTGTCTATAATTGGGATAAATTGTTCCCCAGAGGGCCTATCTCAGTTTCAGTCCATGAACTTGCAGATCCCATTAGGAGGTATGAAGTTGAAGCTTGCCGTTCTGCTGCCCAAGAGATTAAAAAAAGTTATTGCCACATTGCATCTGACTTTCATCAGACCAAGGTTTGGGATTTGATTGACTTTTTTTCCAGATTATGTTAAATCAAAACTTTCCGAGGCAAAGCCCTCCACTGCAATCAATGAACTATCCAATTGCAATCAACCAAGTTACACCCTATACAAATTAGGCCTTCTGATTCTGTCTTCATCCCACCCTAGGAACTGGGCCTGACCCTGAGGTTTGCTAAATGCCCTTAGCTGAAGTCGGTGGGAGTGCTTAGCCTTTCTCAGGAGACACTCAGCACCCTGAAGAATTGGGCTCTCAAGGATGTAGGAGATACATCTGTGTATCTGCTGTGCCCTAAAATGTACTTACAGTATATCAGAGAGCAAGAAAACTGCTTTGCACCTGTTTTATTACAGGAACAAAAGGCACAGGAGACATTTGGAAAATGAGGAACACACCTGTGTGTGAGTATATAACAAAACAGCCTATATTTAATCACTTGCTATAAGTCACTTTAGAGCTGACAAAGCTGTTTTTCAACTTCCTGT
The DNA here is from genome assembly GCF_027887155.1 of Malaclemys terrapin pileata. Taxonomy (NCBI): domain Eukaryota; kingdom Metazoa; phylum Chordata; order Testudines; family Emydidae; genus Malaclemys; species Malaclemys terrapin. The sequence goes on along the minus strand of NC_071507.1, from coordinate 176,411,527 downwards.
CACCATTGCCTGATGCATCTAATTAGTCCTGTCCTCCAGCTGACAAATATCAGCTGCTCTTACTAAAAGACTGTCCCCCCCAAAGTACATCTCTCTGACAGTTAAATATTAATTATCCCCTTTTATTTCATGATTATTCATGGGTGCTAATGTCTCCACAGAATGAACTGATAAATCACTGCCATGAAATATTAAAAGCAGTGCTTCGTAACCAAGCTACTTCCAGCAGCCAAGTAAGAGGTAAAGAAATAGCCATTCTGGAAAGTGATGCAACAGCTGCTGCTGTGATATACTACCTGTTTATAGAGAGAGCTATTCATATCAATAGCGAAACTCAAGGCAATGTGGTCCAGTGGGTAGGACACTGGACTTGGGACTCTGGATCTCTGAGTTTTATTTCTACTCTGCTACTGACCTTCTATATGACCTTGCCCAAGTCATTTCACCTCCCTGTCTCCTCCCACCCTTCATCTGTCTTGTGCATTTAAACTGTAAACTCTGTGGCAGGGACAGTCTCTTACTATGTGTTTGTTCTGTGCCTACTACACTGGGGCCTGTAGGTGCTACTGAAATACTGATAATAAAAAATATAATAATAGTTGCAGAGCTGGCATTTTTGAAGGAAAAAATACTAAGACCTGGATCAGAATTACACTCACATTCTTGCAGCAGCATTTTGTAGAAGCACAGCATGTTTGCACATATCATTGTAAAGATAAAAATTAATAAAGATCAGTTTGTTTTGTGTGTGTCCCAGGTGGGGAATAAGTGCAAATAATATAGCCTGGGTACCTGCCGTATGTTGTGGTGCTTTTATTACCTGGAAACCCTATATGTCTTTCTTGTATTGTGCTGTATTCCCTGGGTATAAAACTAACCAGAAAAAAAAAAAGTGACATAATTTGACACCGGATAGATATTTTGAGAAATGCTCTTATTTTCAGGACAGATCCATGCTAACAATCTAGCGTCTGACTAAAAGTTATTGAGGTGAACAGAATCAGTGTGAACACATGAGCTTCCAAACTGGCAGACATAGTGGATATCCAATCATTCTAATTATTTCCAAGTAATTTAGCATATCTCTAATTATAATATGAGGTCATCTTAATTAGAATGACATAAAATAATGTCTAATTAGACACAATCCCCTCTTTCAGATACTCGTAATAGATTCTAGTGGAAAACCTTTTGGCTTCTCTGATGGGGAGCTTTTTATTCTTAATTTACCATTTTTTTTGTAATTAATTTTTTTTGAACAAACAGGGCAAATCAATCTAGTTGAATCTAATTAACGTTTCTTTCTTGGCTTCCCATTCTACCTCTCTTCCTCCCTTCCCCTCCCCCGCCTTATCTGTATGTTGTTCTAATTTATTCATGTTTGTTTGCAACCAGTGCATAATGATCTCGACTGTAGCTGGCAGGAGACTGCAGCTACCACAGAGGCTGCAGCTCTGGGGAGAAAGGTACTGGCTGTGTTTATTCTGTTACAATCCCTTTCTTTATGCAGGGCCAGAAAAGGTGACAGTAGAGTCAAGCAGTAACTGAAGATGGAGGGCAAATATAAAATAACAGAATGGGGGGTTTAAAGCAACCACTGAAAGGGGATTTGATATGTACCCAAACAGGAAAGCTGACTATTACCTAAAAGTTATATATGGAATATCCTTTCCCCTTTATATGTTACTTTTAATAGGAAAGTCCCTGCAGGTGTGAGTTCTGGTTTGCAAACGACATCTGAAGATAGCATCCATAGACAAATATTCCACCTGTACTAGCTAGCGTTTGTACAGCTACTTTCTTTTTCCATTGTTTACACTTCACTATTACTTTACCTGCTCAGTGTGCTCTGTGGAGAGACCAGCTGGCATGATTTCAATCTAATATAAGATCTTCTTTTCTCCCCTCAGGATACATCAGTTGTGACCCTATCTAGATGAGAAAGGCAGTGTTTTCCGGTGGTTTGAGTCCTAGGCTGGGAGGCAGGAGCTGAGTTTTCTTGTCCCAGTTGTCACTGACTTGCTGTGTTCCCTTTTCTGTCTATCTAGGCATTGATACCACAGTGGTATCCCAGGCCCAGACCCTCAAAGGTATTTAGGTGCCTAATGCCACCCGAAAACAGTGGGAGTTAGGTGTCTAAATACCTCTGAAGATCTGTGCCTCAGTGCTTTGGGCAAACCACTAAGAGCTACATTTTCAAAAGTGTCCACTAAGTCTGGGTGCCTCTTAGGTATAGCAACGTAGTTGCCCAAAAATGGAGGCACCCAAAATTAGGGACCCTTGAAAATTTGTGCCTTAACCTCACTGTGTCTGATATTCTGTGCCTGTAAAATGGGTATAATAGTACTTACTTACCTACTTCACTAGGGTATTGTGAAGATTGATGAATGCTTGTATAATACTTTGAAAATCTAAATTGCTAAGTAATATTAGCTCAGTCAGAAGTTGATTTTCTGTTACACAGGATCTTCATCTTTCCCATATTTTGCTCTTGCTGGATCATCAGACTCCAAAAACTGAAGTAATCTTGTATTCAGCATACTCATAGTTAAGTACAGTAGGAGGGGGTGATATGTGCCCCATTTAAGGGCCAGAATGGGTGAGGGAGAGAGGGGGCACTTTTGTGAGATAGTAGATTGCTATTTGGAAATGCAAAACTGTCCTACCATCTCAGCTTTGGGTTCCAGATCAGGGTGGGTTAGTTCCCACTTCCTGTTCTTCCAGTTGAAACTGGGCTCCAGTCTGATAGACACTTTGATTTCATTATCTGGCCAATAAAATCAATGGATAGGATGAGTGAAAATTGCAGAGATTACTATGAATCTGCAGAAATATCTGGGGAAATAAAAGAATATGGACAAATCACAGTCCCTTCGCTCAGATGAGTTGCTCTTACTCACGAATATTAACATGGACATCAATGGGAATGTTCAAGTAAGTAAAAATTACTAGACCAACAGTGCCGGTCCTAGGAATTTTGCTGTCCTAGGCAAACTGCAGTACATGTGTTCCCCTACCACTGATCCACCGCTTCCCTTTTCTTCACCATTAATAATCTGCTCACCCTCCCTTTCTTGAACTCTTCGTTTGGCTTTTGGCTTATTTGTCTTGTCTTATTTAAGGAAACATATTGCCAGACATACGCAGACCTTCATTAGGAGCAGTGCAGATTTGCACTCCCCAAAGGGAAGGTCCAAGTGGCACCTTCCCCAGGTCCCCATTGCACATGGGGAAAATGCACACTCTGCAACCTCCTTTACCATGCTATGCTAGCCAGTGTGTAGGGGAAACAGCGTCATGGATTGGCTTCCTTCCCACCACCTGCCATTCCTTTGGGGGTGGCTTGTGCCTATGGAAGCAATCCAGGTGCTCCTCTGAGTACAACTGCACCTGGTTCTGGTGAATGGGTGCATTAATAGCAAGACTCTGTGTGCCCTCATTTCCCAGCTGCTCAAGGGACATTCACACCCTAGACTTAGACTGTAAAATCTTTGTAGCAGGGAATGTGTCTGTTTATAAAGTGCCTTCTACAAATATGTACAATATGATTGTTCTGTAATAATATAATTTCAGAAAGTGGGATGGGAAGAGATTATTAAATTTATATGAATTACTCTGGAAACACTAATTTCTTCTGCTTTGCAAACCTAAGGAGTGTCATGTAGAATGTTTCTAGGTTTCTGGTAACTACTGTGACAGACCCAGACCAGTGGGGTACAGGAGTCTGGTCCTATTGGAACCCAGGATGTGGGCGGGCTTTGCTAAAGGATCCCCCCAGCCTAAGGGGGGATCCACAGGACCTGGAGACCAAAAAATTACGGGGGACAACTAATAAAAGAACAGGGACAGGAGTGAGGTCAAAGGGTCAAAAGAAGGGAACCAGACGGGGACACCGAGCAGAGAACCCCGGACAGCGCCCACTGCTCCTCGAAGGCGTCAAGGGAGTCAGTGGACGCCGCCCAGAGGAACTCTGCCCGGATACGTGAACGAACGGAGGAGCAGAAACAGGCCCCACAGTCACAGGAGACTCCATCGGCCAGCCTCCTCACTCTGGTTTTATAGATGGCCAGTTTTGCTAGGGCCAGGACGAGGTTGACCAGGAGGTCCCGTGACTTTGTGGGGCGACAGATAGGGAGTGCATAAATAAAAAGGTGAGGGGAAAAGTGCAACCAAAATCTTAACAAAATATCCTTGAGGAGCTGGAATAGGGGCTGCAGCCTGGTGCACTCCAGGTAAACATGTGCCAGGGTCTCCCTCACGCCGCAGAAGGGGCAGGTGTCTGGGATAGGGGTAAACCGCGCCAAGTACACGCCCGTGCTCATGGCTCCGTGAAGGAGCCGCCAACTGATGTCCCCGGTGGGCTTTGGGATCAGAGTAGAATAAAGGCTGGCCCACCGGGGCTCCTCACCCTCCAGAGGTGGCAGAAGGTCCCGCCACTTCGTATCGGGGCGGGACGCGAGGGTGAGGACATGAAGAACATGGAGCACGAGCATGTATAGATGTTTCCTTGGCGCGGTCCGGAACAGAACCGGCTGCAGATTGTGCAGCCAGCTCATGGCGAAGGGTCGGGGAGGGGGCCGGTTGGGTCCACGGGGCAGGGGTCTGATGAAAAAGTCTGGAGGGCTTGGAGTGATGAGGAGTCTGGTAGAGGGCAAATATACTGGTCACTGGATGAGTAGTTTTCTGTTCCCTGAGTGACCAGAGTAGGGGCTGCACTAGAGTAATCAGGAACCTGATAGAACCAGTTAAGGCAGGCAGGCTAATTAGGACACCTGGAGCCAATTAAGAAGAAGCTGCTAGAATCAATTAAGGCAGGCTAATCAGGACACCTGGGTTTTAAAAGGAGCTCACTTCAGTTTGTGATGCCAGTGTGAGGCGCTGGGAGCAAGAGGCGCAAGGAGCTGAGAGTGTGCTGCTGGAGGACTGCGGAGCACAAGCGTTATCAGACACCAGGAGGAAGGTCCTGTGGTGAGAATAAGGAAGGTGTTTGGAGGAGGCCATGGGGAGGTAGCCCAGGGAGTTGTAGCTGTCATGCAGCTGTTATAGGAAGCACTGTAGACAGCTGCAGTCCACCGGGCCCTGGTCTGGAACCTGGAGTAGAGGGCAGTCCCGGGTTCCCCCCAAACCTCCCAATTGACCTGGACCGGGGGTTCTTCCAGAGGGGAAGGTCTCTGGGCTGTTCCCCTACCCACATGGTGAATCTCTGAGGCAAGAAAATCTGCCAATAAGTGCAGGACCCACCAAGATAGAGGAGGAACTTTGTCACACTACATATACAAGTGTATTTGACAAAATGGGAAGATGATCTGAAATTAGAGTCTGACTCAGTGATGAGAATGTAATTTGTCAGCAAGTTAAACTAATAACAATGAATTTAAGACATAAAATGACTTTATCAATTTTTCTGCACAAATCTTATTTACAAAAGAAAGAAAACTCAGAATATTACAGTAAATATAAAATGATGAAAACGTTTGACATATGGCATAAAGAGTAGAAAAAGAAAGTAGTTTTGTAGTAAGGGCCAGACTGTGTCCTTAGTTTTTAAGAATTCCCCATTCACATGAAATATTGAGAGTCAGAGTTATTTACCTCAAGTCCATTTTTTAAGAAAGGCATTCCTGTTCAGCACATCACGTTAAGCACATGCTTAAAACTATGCACACACTTAAGTATTTTCCTGAATTGAGGCTTAAGTTCTCGGTCCTGGTCCTGCTCCCATTGAAGTCAATGAGAAGTTTCCCATGGGCTTCAGTGGATGCAAAACAGAACATTAAAATAATTTGTTGGAGGTGGCCTTAGTCAGTTTCCAGGCAACGTTTATAGTGTGACATCTTCTGAGGCAAACTACCTTTTGCTTTGGAATTGAAAAAAGGTCCAAGAAAGAAGGGCCCCTGGGACACCTCTGGAAAGGATTTCTTTCAGGACAAGAGAAAGGCTTGAGTCTTTGACAGGATCTGATTTGAACTCTTTAGAGCTTTGGTGGAAATTCTAACTACCAGATAAAATGCATAGACTATTTCCCTGCTATCTGTAACAGATCAGTGTTAATCTGTCAGTAAGCTATATTTGATATAGAATAGAATAAAATTGAAATAAAATTGTTGTTCATATTTCATGTTCTGCGTTGATTCTCAGGTTTTTCTCTGTGTTGATTTTCAACCCTACTAATTGTGCATAGGCTTGGAGAGCATTTGTTTTGGTTTGCATGTCTCCATAGTATGGGATAGCAAGATGATGTCATCTGCAAAGTCAAGATCCTCTAATGTCTGTGTGAAAGACCATTGCATACCTCTGGGTTGTTCTGTGATCTTTCTCATTACCCACTCCTCTACCAGTAAAAAACATCAAAACATCCTTTTCTGATGCCAGTTGTAACCTTGAATGGCTTAGTCAGTTCACTGTTATGTATTACTCGGCATGTCATATTTTCATAGAAGCTCTAAACAATGTTCACAAATTTCTGAGGGATTCTATAGTGGTGTAGCAACCTCCATAAAATCGCTGTCCATGCTATCAAAGGCTTTTAGGACACTTTCTGTGCCAGACATATCAGAGGTCCGATATTTCACATATCTTGGAAGCATTGTAAGCACAACAAGTGGAGCAGATGAAGACATTAAAGCCAGAATAGTGAAAGCCAGGCATGCCTTTGTAACGCTAAAGCTGATCTCGAGAAACAGAAATCTTGCCTCCCAAACTAAATTTGAATATTTAACACCATTGTAAAATCACTTTTACTATGGGGCACTAAACTTGGAGACTTATTAAGACCTTACTATCTAAACTCCAAGTTTTCATTAACAGCTGCCTTAGACAAATTCTCAATGTCAGATGGCCAGAAAAAAATCACAAATGAAGAACTCTGGAGGAGGACAAAAGAGAAACAGAAAAGATAGGAAATTACAAAATGAAAATGGAGATGGCTGAGACGTACATGAAGGAAAGAACTGAATAACATAAGACAGGTGTTGGACTAGAACCCCCAGAGCAAGAGGCGATGAGGTAGACCAGGGATAACATGGAAAGGCACAGTAGAAACAAAACGGAAAGCTATCAAAATGACCTGGGGAGAAGCGAAGACTACAGCAGAAGACCAGCAAAGATGGAAGGCAGTGGTGAAAGCCCTGTGTTCCACATAGACTACAAAGGCATAAAAGAAGAGAGAATAGAATTAAGAGGAATTATAAGAGAATATGAGGCCGACAAAGTCGGCCTCAATTTGACATCTCCAGGTAGAACAACTAATCTGCAACTGCTTGGTCATGAGTCTAGAAAAAAAGAACAGAATCAAAGCTCTTTGTCTGAGGCAGCATATGCAGTCGTGAATGAATATGGGAAGAGAAAGAATGCATTCTCTAGGAATATCTGCACTGTAACTCCCCCAAATGGTACCTAGCTGGATTCCCTTTTAAAGTGTGCAAACCTAAATTGATTATATCAATTTATTATGTTTTTCTCTATTCTGTGTAAATCTTATTTTACTATAAAACAGGGGGTTTAGACTGTTTGGGAATTTCATGTAGGCTGTCCCAGAGAACTGGAACAACCTTTGACCTCTGAGAAGGGGTAGTGAAGGAAGGGTGTCAAAAACGTACTCAGCTTTGATTTTCAGAGTGTTCTTCAGGATGTGTCGTTTTAAAGGCTATGGTCCAACAAATGCACAGGAAATGTTTAATCACCACAGATGAGAATCAGGTTTAAGGGGCATAAGGTGAAAATATTAAGAGCACATGGTGCTCGATAGTGGCATTAAGTCACTGGCATGTGCTGGGGATGGTGCGGCTCTGCAGTTTGCTTCTCAGCATGCAGGGAAAATGTGCAGACTGCTTCCTTCTCTGGGGCTGGCCAGCTGAACAGAACAGTGAGGGAGGGAAGCGATAGGAGTGGAGCAGGGCCCTCCCCCATTCTGACCTCCTTGAGGTGATTCTCCCTCTGAGGTGCAGAGAGGGAAGAGTCCGTTTTTCTCCAAAAGCAGAGACTCTGATTGCACCTGGCCCATGTAGGGGAGAACAAGATGGAGAAGGCTCCCTGCCCCTGTCCCACATGCTCCTGTTCACAGGCCAGAGATGGTTGCGATCTTGTTTTGAGGACAATACTGCTATAAACATAGGCACTGGATATAAACTGCATGAGATCCTCACTGTGATTTAGCCACTTACCTATCACAGTGCTGAGTGTAACTGGCTTAGATCATGCAATTTCATACCCACGTCTCTTTATTTTGTCTTGGTTTTTAAAGGAGTTTTAAGTGTGCGTGTGAGTATTCCAAAAGTATTAATATAAATAATGTTAAGATGGTTCTGGCCTTCTTATTTAGACTTTGTTCTTGGCAGATGTCTTACAAGTTCAGCTAGAGCTGCCCAAGCTTGCCAAAGCTGGCTGCGTGAGTGGTCATTCCTCCTGCTCCTTCTCTCCCCACTTCCAAAAAAGCTTGTCACGCTTCAGATAAACTTCACAAATGTTTTCAAAAATAATTGGAAAGTCTAAGAATGGTCTAGTGGAGAGAGAAGAGCGACTCAGGGGGATATTGGAGAAGGGAAGTGAGGAGAAAGATTTGACCCATTGTGAAAAGATAGGGACACTCAAAAAGGTTGTGGGTAGTGTTGAGGAGAAGACTATAGAGAATCTATTAAACATGGTCACGAGAGTGTAACCCACCCGTCCCTCTCTTTGCCTGATCCCCAAAGAATATGAGTTGTTACAGCCTCCAGCTATGGAGCCTTGGGCTCTTTAGCTCAAACAGTAGCCTCTTATGCTTTTAGCTTTGCAGTTGCTGGTTCAGTCAGTGTGTGGTATGTCATCCAAGAAGAAGGGGGTCATCACATGAGACAGTTGGGAAAGATAACATCACCAGTGAAATAGTTACTTGTTGCTGGTGGTTTTTCATGATTGGGGGAAGTAAAAGGACAGCTTTGACACACAGTGAATAGGTTTCTATGGCATTTGGTCTGATGGTACATTTTGGCAAGATGTATGCTGATGCTGTTGACCTATGTACATATCAAACAAACAGAAAAGGGTCATTTAACGTAGCCAATATTTCATACTGCAGATGTAAGGAAGGAGATAGCTTAGCGAGGGGCACTAGAACATGTTCTTACTCCATATATGAAAGAGCTAGATGAGATAACCTCAATATTTGTGGTCCTGGAGGTCAAATGTGGCTCTTGAGGCTCTACCGTATGGCCCCCAGAGGTTCCATTGTGTTAGAAAACATGTCTTTGATTATTAATTGAAAATGTGTCCTTGAATCATGGCCTGCAGTTTCTAAACTGTGGAGTTTGCTGGGCCACTTTACTGTGCAGAGGAGGTAGGGGAACTCCCTCCTCAACGATAGCCCCTGTAGCCTCAGGGGCAGCCCTTGTGCTGGCCAAGAGCTCTCTGAGAACAGGTTGTCCCTTCCTTGCTGTGGTGGCTCAGTAGCTCTCCTGCTGGGCAACTGCTGCATGGCAGGGGAGGCAGAGAGTGTTGTTCTGGCTGCTGTATTGCCTACTTCCCTGCCTAGCTGTGGGAGGCGTAGAAGAGTAAGATTGGAATTTGACAGGCTGTGCCTGACCACCTAGCTCCCCTCCCCTACACAGCCATGCAGGGCAGCCCAGGATGGGGTGGAAAAAAGGAGAACCAACAACCAGTTATGGCTCCCTGGTTCTCTTCCCCAGTCCTTCTACAGGGTTACAGCAGCTCCTGGGCTGCTCCTAGCTTGCATCAGATGACAACAATCTGGTTCTCTAGAGCTGTACACCAGCTGGGAATAACCAGAGTGAAGTATGCTCCAAACACTCCCTTCAACCACCAGTGCAGGGAGGGATAGGAAGGAAAGCGTGGCATAGAAACTAGCTATGCTGGCTGTACACCCCCTGGGGATTCCACTACCTCTGGGGAGTCCCCTGAGGAAACTTGTGGGTGACTGTTTTGCTCCCTTTGCACTGCCTGAACCAAACTGGACAGAGAATGCGCCCTAAGTACTGATTGTGGCCCCTTGACTTGTAGGAAATGGTATACATGGTACCCAGACTGGAGAGGTTGGATAGCATTGCTCTATACAGCTCTTTTAGGGAACACTTAGGTGTTCTTCACTGTGTGAACCAAATTTGGGGCTCAATGGAGAGAACAAAAACCCTTCCTTCTTCACAAATTTTTCTTTTGACCTAGAATTCATTATTTCTCTTTTAACACAGCTGTGCTCATTTTCTGAGCTTTAATTTGGGTGCTGCAGATGGAGCATACTCATTCTCCAAGTTCATTTCAGAACATTAGATGCCCAATAATGATTTAAAAGTATTTCTTGTTGAATGACTTCACAAGTAGATTTCAGATATACTTTTGGGTTGGGAGCAGGTTAGAGAAACAATGGGAACATTTTGCCAGGGTAGGTCACAATTCCCTTTCTGTTTTACTACAGCAAAAGTTTTGTTGAATAGTCCTATAAATGAGATTGGACTGGATAACTTCAAAATTTAGAGAGAGAGATAATTAATCGGTATCCTAGGTAACAGAAGGACTAGGAACAATTGTACCAAGTACCTGAATTATCGGCACAGTGTTTCATGTCTGTGTGAGCCCTGGGTGATGTATTGTTTTTACCCTGCATAGAATATGGACGCTGCGCCAGAACCTGTCAAGGTTTAGAGAAGTGGAGGAAACACCTGCTACACCATCAGCATTCTAGCTAACAGTGGCACTGCTAGTGACAGAATCAGTCCCTTCCGGAGATGATTCAGACTTCAAAAACTCTTGGTAGTGATGACACACATGCTGGTAGTTACTGAAAGCAGAACTAATGAGCAGTGCCGCTCATTTAGCGTATGGTTTGACAACAGATGCACATGTTAGTAATTAAGTATTTGGCTGAATTTCATTATTTTATTTTGGGATTTCTAAAATACACACCCATCACAATCTCTATGCACATTTACACAGTTTAAAATCTTCCCCAAGTCACTAATGTAACAAAGGTAGAAAAACCAACTTAAATTAAAATAGACCTCTTCCAACCCAGGAGAGAGGCTCAACAGGCTGAGAACATGGAAAGGGCTTGCAATTTGTCCTGAAAGTCAGCAAACCCAGGCTCTAATCCTGCAGATTTATGCGAATAGTCCCATTGACTTCAATGGGATTCCTTACATGTGTGAAATTAAAACACATGCATAAATCTATGGGATCATGGCTTTAGGTGGTAACAGGCCAACAGGGAATATGGGTTCCCAAAGTAAGGACACTGCACTGAGAATGCTCTGCCTCCAGCTCCCCCATAGCTCAAAACCGACGATTGCTAGCAACAGACCATATGCCGTGAACTGCAAGGAAGGTACATAAGAAGAAAGATGGCCTCAAATGTAGCCAGACCCAAACCATATAGGGCTTTCTAGATTTAAAATAAAAGTATATAAGGCTGTCATGATACTCTCAGTCCAATAAATTGATGGAACTAAATAGCAATAGTAGTAGTAGCTATCTGTTTTAATTGTAGACATTTAGATGCAGTTTCAAGTTCTGATTTGTATCATATGTACAATGATGTGGCATGTTGCAAGAAAATGAAGCTTTCCTGGCCCAGGAATACTGTATGGTCAAATGACATTCTCATAAAATTAGATTAGAGGATGTTAATTTTCCTTTGGGAAATTGATTATAGCTGGGCAAAACAATTCTGTTGAACCTTGAATTCACTGCAATGTTCTCTCTCTCTCTCTCTCTCTCTCTATGCAACAGAAATGAGACTTCCCTCCAGATGACAGTAATGGTAAGTAGCGGAGGCCCAGGGTTAGTTGGAGTATCATGGTGGAAGTGTGTCTGAGACTAATAAGTGTTTTGAATTTTGAGAATATTTTGTAGAAACTCCAAAACCTTTTTTCAAAATTCCTGCAAATTCAAATAATTTATCAGCCCCAGTTATGTTTGCTCAGTGATTGCTCAAATAGAATAGACTCAAATGTTTTTAAGTTTGGTGCTATTTAGTGCTAGGATCAGACACTGGTGGCACACTATTCTAACTGAGAATCATAAGGTTAGAAGGGACTACAAGGGCTATCTAGTGTATCCCCCTGCCAAGATGCAGGATTTGTTATGTCTAAACCATCTAAGACAGATGGCTATCCAGCCTCCTTTTGAAAACCTCCTGTGAAGAAGCTTCCACAACTTCCCAAGGCAGTCTGTTCCATTGTCCTACTCTTCTTACAATTAGGAAGTTTTTCCTGAGATTTAATCTAAATCTGCTATACTGTAGTTTGAACCCATTGCCTCTTGTTCTGCCCTCTGTGGCAAAGAGAACAACTTTTCTCCATCTCTTTAATGGCAGACTTTCAAGTATCAGAAGACCACTATCGTATCCCCCCCCTTATTTTCCTCCTTTCCAAACTAAGCATACCCAGTTCCTTCAGCCTTTGCTCAGATGGCTTGCATTCCATTCCTGTGATCATCTTTGTCGCTCGCCTCTGGATCCTTTCCAGTTTCTCTACATCCTTTCTATACATTAGTGACCAAAATTGGACACAGTACTCCAGCTTAGGCCTAACCAATGAATGATTGAAAGATGTCAATGCTTATTTTCTGTTTCCCTTTATCAGGTGAAATCTACCTGTGTCCACTTAAAGATTTTTAAAGTTTGGATTGATTCAGAGATTAGTTACGTCCACTATTTGAATCAATTTCAAGGCTGAGAACAGTTAGGAGTTGAAGGGCAAAAGCAGAAGAGACCAAATGACCCCACCCACCAACTTCAACCCCCAGGGGAAATCTCAGATTTCTGGTATTTCCTCTTGTACAAAGCAGATGAAATTCTAACACTATCTGCAGGTGTCAGACTATTGGAAATGCATGTGCAGGTGTTTGAAAGTGAACAGCGTTTAATACTGCCAGCCTGGGTGCATTTATGTGTATCTTCAAACTTTTACCCTTTATTGTCTTGTATTTTGTTTTTACTGTAGTGGGCTTATGATGGTTTATGATTTTGCATCCTGTCAGTGGATATAAGAAAAAGTAAAGATATTATCCATGTAAGACCTATGATGCTTACAATTTAAAATTCCAGAATCACCTGTGATGGAGTGGGCTAATTTATCATAGCAACAAAAGCATATGTAGGGGACTTAAAAAAAGAGGATAAGTTCTGACAAGGCGTGCCTTTAATTTCCCATGCAAGTATTTTTTGCTTGGGTGGGTGTTGCATTAGTTTTATATATACAGCTCATGCATTAAGCTGCAGCTAAATGTGAGAAGAAATAATAATAGCTGTTCACATTGAGGTTTCCTCTTTTTTTCAGTTCAGATGGTTTAAGACTTTCGACTATTTTTTTTTCTGAGAACTGGGGAAGTATTTTGAATGCCTCTGTATGTAAGTAGTGATTGGGTTGTCTCTAAACTGAAGTGAAAATAACACTGACTTTACTAAGGGATTGAGTCAGAGCTCTTGGACTTTCACTGTTATTCTCCTTATTAGCAAATTACAGTGCTTGACCAGCAGGTTAGTAAGATAAATTAAATGAACAGGTGTAACTCTATTAACATGGCTGGAGTTACACTAGGGGTGAATTTGGCCCAGTGCTATGTTAATTCACAGGAAAGGTGCAGTATCAGTGCAGATTTGGGATAAAATACAGTGTATTCAGGAGGTTTTGTGCTATACACAGTGGTGCACAGTCACCCATATTGAAACTGCAGCACTAGTAGAAACTAGTGAAACTGTACCACTGCTCCATCTGGAGGGCAAGGAGGGGATGAAAGTAGGTGGAGCCATGGCTCTGCACACACTCACCACCGATAGACTGCTGGGGTTGGGAAGAAGGAGGAGTGAGCGTGGTGCACGCCCCCAATGTACCCTGGAAGCTGTTCAGCCCCTTTGCATTAGAGTGCCCCCTCTGGTGAAGTGCAGCTGTGCATCCCACCAATGCCAGGCTAAATGGAACAATCAAGTCTATAATACTTGTATTTATATATTATCCCTCACCAAGGTACTCCGAAACTGCAAACGCTTTAATCTACCAAACAGTTGAAAAAAATAATAAAATGACTTTATGATTTATTGAGATTTTATATTAAACAATTAAAAAAAGACTTAGGCCCTGATTCTGCAAACTTTTCTCCATGCAAATAAACGCTACTCCCATGAACAGTCCCGTTGATCACAATCGGAGTGTGTTCATTGCTAAGGGCTACTCGGCTGAGTAAGGGTTGCAAGATCAGGTCTGTACATATCGCAGAAGCTGACAGGGTCTGAGTTTTCAGATTTAAAAAAAAAATCATGCAGATGCTTTAAAAGCGTGTTTCTCCTTTAATTTGTAGCTATTAATACATTTATAAACTATAAGTGCTTCATGAGAGATTATGCTAATGTACTTGACTGTTGAAACCATTGCACTGATTACCCTAACCATTTATTTTAACCAGATTGTACAAATAAGATGTTATCCTAAAAATATGTCCAGCAAAACTCCATAATCACAAATATGTTTTCTTTTTGTTGAAGGGTGCTATTAGTTTTTACTTCATTTGGTCATTTGTTCTTTAATTTTTAACCTTATATTTTGTTTGACAATGGTGTGTAGTGTAGAGTCTGAGTAGGATGGAGAATGCATTTTATTATAGGATGATCAGTTAGGAGGGTATTTCGTCCTGCAGTCAATCAAAAGGACACATGAGGCAACATTTTGATTACACATATAGGGAGCTGAATGTGAAATAATTCCACTGAAGTAAATATAGTGGACTAGATCCTCCAGTGCATTTGGGAGATAATGTGGCCTACTGGATAGAGGACCGGACTAGCTCTGGATTCTATTCCTGGTTCTGCCATTGGCCTTACCTTTGACAAGTCTCTGTGCTGCCATTTCCCCATCTGTAAAATGGGATGATCATGATACTTACTTCCCTGTGAGATGTACTAATAAAAAGTTTTGTACAAGAGCTAGGTATTAAAATAATAATAATAATAATTAATAATTAATTAATTAATAATAAGGCAGCTTTGTGCCAAAGTGGTCTTAGGCTGCCCTGAGAGGATCCCTGGATGCATAGAGCCTGCTGCTGTAGTGTCTTTGGGCTGCTTTGGAGCTGGTGGGCGGGCAGGACTACAGGTCAGGCTCATTTCTTCCCTCTCTAAGGCATCATGTATCTTATGGGTACAGAGATAAACCAGTGCCTGTGTTCCCCATACAGGGAATCTGAATGTGACGGTAAATTCACAGTAGTTCCCTCTTATGCTTTCTAGTCTAAGGGCCAGTGGCACTCCTGCATTGGTAGAAGGATCTCGGAGCCCAGACTTCCAGAATGCCAATGCATTGCAGGTAATGGAGAAATCACCTTCTTTCCTGAAAAAGGAACAATCCCTGAGACCAATTAATTGTGCTACTTGATATTTTTTTCTTTTAAACATTTTTTTGGATGAACATTTTTCCCCAAAATTTCAATTTGGTTTAATTTTTCTGTTTCCTTCAATGAAAATCCAGTAACTGAATCTTTTTGGTTTTTAATTATTGAAAGCTGAAATTTTAAACTGAGAATGGGTTTTGAAAACTGAAAAATGGTTATTGAAAACCAAATTTTTTTCAGTTTTTTTTTTTCCCCAACAAAAAACCCCAACAGTTTTCCTGGGAAATTTTGAAAAAAAAAAAAGCATTTTTTTTTTGAAAATCCCCATGAAAACTAATTGTCATTTTTTGACAAGCTCTGCTAAATAATAATGAATGCCTTTTTTCACAGGATCACTTTCCAGAGTGTTGTCACGCTTTCATGAGTGGCATTGCAGCGCACATTCCAGAGAATGTCCTGTTCACAACCTTGGCTGGAAATGTGATGGCCATATAAACCATGGAGCTTTGTAGTGTGGGTGTGTGCAAGGCCAGACAGTACTGGGACATGCTCAGATCTGGGAGGGGGGGTTGAAGTGGACCTTGCCATGGGAAAACAATAATAATTAAAAGAAATGCTTCTAAATCCCAAATCTCTTCTGTTTGTTTGGGTTAGTTCTTTCCTTGTCCATCCAGCTCTGTCAGCAGCAGATATTAGAAACAGTTAAATGAACTGTGGGCTTTGTGTGAAGTAACTGTGAAGGTCAGAGTAAAATACAACATACTTGTCTCAACTCATCTGAAAATTACCCTAATCAACAGCATTGTTTATGCCTGATAGATAGCCGGAGAGCCAATTAGGAATGTCATTTCCTTAGGTGCCACCAAAGGTAGCTATACAATATGGAGATTCTATTGTGCTGTTAAGCCACAGGCTCTATACTAGGGGGTGGTGCAGAGCCGTGCTGCACCAGCAGGAGCTCAGGGAGACATTGTGCCTGAAGCAGGAGGATTGGGGGAGTGTGGCTGCTGTGCTACACTTCACAGGCGCTGGCTTCCAATTTTCCCCAGGAGTGCTCAACTGCCACACAGCCCCAGGCCCCACCTCCACTCCACCCCTTCCCCCAACGTGAGGGCCGGCTCCAGGCACCACCTTGTCAAGCAGGTGCTTGGGGCGGCCACTCCGGAGAGGTGTGGCACGTCCAGCTATTCGGCGACAATTCGGCAGACGGTCCCTCACTCCCGCTCGGAGCGAAGGACCTCCCGCTGAATTGCTGCCGCAGATTGCGATCGCGGCTTTATTTTTTAATTTTTTTTTTGCGCTGCTTGGGGTGGCAAAAACCCTGGAGCTGGCCCTGCCCAAGGTCCCAGCCCTGCCCCACCTCTTCTCACCCCTTCTCCGCTCCTTCCCCTTCCTCCCAGCGCCTCCTGCATGCCACGGAACAGCTGATCGGTGAGACCTCTGGTGGGCAGGAGGCACTGGGGGGAAGAGGAAGAGCTTGGCTGACACTGGGTGCTAAGCACTCGCTAATTTTTTTCTGTGGGTGCTCCAGCCCTGGAGCACTAATGGAGTCAACGCCTATGCTACACTTTACTAGAACATAGTGTCCATTCTCCCTTGCATTCCTCCATCATCACCTCTTGAGGGGACCCTACCATCAGCACTCTTTGTATTGTTGCTAGGTGCTGTTAATGTGCTTGGAGCTGCATGGCGCACAAATATAAAGACACTTCCTGTCACATGAAGTTTACTCTCTGAGAGTCAACCACAGATGCACTGGGAGATCCAGAGAGAGCATACAAGCTTAAAGATTAGTTTGTTTTGCATTAGTTGTTTCCCATATTTCATTGTCTTCACATTTTATTCTATATGGATTCTTATACTGCCCTCATCACTGGAGTATCAGAGCACTTTGCAGCAGTGCATTAAGCAGTGACTAACATCTGTCATATATAGTTTATTCTCTCTCATCCTCTCCCCAAAGGAAGAATAGTGTGTGGAGCAGCGTGTGTTGTTTAGGTAGGGTTTTGTTTTGGCTAGTTTGTTTTTCATTTTTAAATGTACATACTATGTGTGTATATTGGAGAAGACAGGTCAAAGCAATGTGTCTTGCACACGGAGCAGAAGGTGGTGAGGTTTGTGAAGGCCCTTAATTTTGGGGGCAGTTTATTCCACCAGTTTGTTTGTTGGACTAGAGAAGGCTTTTGACATAGGCTAGTGTTTTTGTGTCATGGAAGAAGTGAGTATTCAGGAAGGATTTAACTGAGGACAGGGTGAAGATCAGGCATTTTAGGGGTGGGAGATTACTCTCTGCATAGGGGGCAGTCAGGAAGAAGGTATGCTGGTAGCAGGGGAATGAAAGTGTAGTGGAGCGAAGGGATGAGAGAAATACTTATATCTCCATATATTTTATTTATTTATCTCATAGAACTGGAAGGGACCCCAAAAGGCCATCGAGTCCAGCCCAGTGCATTCACTAGCAGGACCAAGTACTGATTTTACACTGATCCCTAAGAAGCCTCCTCAAGGATTGAACTCACAACCCTAGGTTTAGCAGGCCAATGCTCAAACCACTGAGCTATCTCTCCCCATCATAAGAAGGAGTAATGCAGTGCCCTGAAGGATGCTAGCCTAGAGCAGGCTTTCTCAACCTTTTTCTTTCTGAGCCCCCCCTCCATGTGCTATAAAAATTCCACGGACCACCTGTGCCACAACAACTGTTTTTCAGTAGATTAAAAGCCCGGGCTGGCATCAGGGGAGCAAGCAGAGCAATTGTCCAGGGCCCCATGTCACAGGGGGCCCCGCAAAGCTAAGTTGTTTGGGCTTCAGCTTCAACTGAGGGCAGCAGGGCTTGGGATTCAGCTTTCTGCCCTGGTCCCCAGTGAGTCTAACGCTGGCCCCGCTCTCTGATTTATTTTGGTGGACCCCCTGAAACCTGCTTGTGGCCCCCCCCCAGATTTAATATTAAGGGTCAAATTTTCAAAAAAGAACATCCATTTGTACACATGCAACTCTGCATGAACAAAACTCATCCTGCACTCATGCTCTAGGAGCACCCACATCCGCGTACACAGGTGATAACATTTACATCTACAGAAGCTACCACCTGGGTGCATGGGTGTTAGCACCCCAAAAATGTGTGGGCAGTTGTTGATGTGTGTAAAGTGATGTGCAAAAATGAAAGGTAGGAAGATGCAGTCTTACCAGCCCCAAATGTTAAAAAATCATGAGTGACTTCAAAAATTCATGACATTTCATGTTTTCAGGCTTTTCTCTGCAACCATGAGGGCTAAAAATTTACATATTTTGACTGAAAGCTGAGACTGGCTTGAGGAGCTGGGGCTTAAAGAAAACCACCAAGTATCATGAGACTCACGATAATTGGCAACTCGTTGAAACTTTGCTCCAAAATGTCCGTAAAGTGCTGTGGACACATAACACACTGTACAGCTTCTAAGGTCTATTATTATGTTGACCTAGGTTTCAAGCGAAAAGTAAACCAGAATTCTCTCATTTTTCTCCACATCAAAATTAAACACCCTAGAATGAGTGGGAGGAGGCAGGATTGTTTGTGATGACATTGCTCGTTAAACTCCAGCAAGAAAAGCAGCGTCAACCCAGGGATACCACATTGCAGCACAGCTTCCTTTGTATTCAGGTGTGCAAAATTCTGCACAAAAATGTGTATGCGTATTCGGTTTTGAGGTAAGAAGTGTCAGCGTCGGGCTAGATACATACAAGGCAAACAGTCACATTATTGCACAAGCCGAAATTGAGATGACAGTTGCATTTTAGGCAGGGCATTGAGAAAGTGGTG
The DNA here is from genome assembly GCF_027887155.1 of Malaclemys terrapin pileata. Taxonomy (NCBI): domain Eukaryota; kingdom Metazoa; phylum Chordata; order Testudines; family Emydidae; genus Malaclemys; species Malaclemys terrapin. The sequence goes on along the minus strand of NC_071507.1, from coordinate 176,392,422 downwards.
GTGACGCTGTCGGATCTTAATATTAATAATGTAGCAAACTCAGACTAACTTCTCTATTAAAACTAAACAATAATTCTCCTCCTCCAAAAGCCACAAATTAAGGGAGTGTTATTACCCTTTTTTCTTTTTATCATTAATGTATGAATTCTTACTTGCCAGAAGGCTCTTTCAAGAATTTGGAGAACTGATTTCATGATTTTTTTTTTTAAGTGGTCCTGATACCAGGCATTCTGGGAAGACTTGCCACTGTTTACTCATATCACTCAAGAGCATAAAGATCCAAGTGAGAAAAATAGGGCCTACTCTTTGTCTTACTGAAGTCACTGGGAGTTTTGTATTTGTCATCAATGGGAGCAGGATCAAGGCTAAAATATTGACTGAAGGTTACTTTGGGTTGCTGTGCACAGGCATTTTGAATTTGGATTTCAGATATCTGCTTAGGGATTCCCTTTTCTTTTATCCATCTAAAACTATCTATGAAGGCAGTTTGTGGTCTGACTATTACTCAGTATGACAAGAGGAGCTGGCTCTTTAAGGGTATGTCTACACTACTGCTAGAAGTGAGCCTCCCAGCCCAGGTAGACAGACTTGTGCTAGTGGGGCTCGAGCTAAAAAACAGCAGTGTGGATGTTGCACTTCAAGCTGGAGCTCAGGCTTTGCAGCCTAGGATGTTGGTGGGCTTGAGAACCCGAGATCTGGCCTGAACTGCAGTGTTCACACTGCTATTTTTAGTGTGCTAGCTTGAGCCCTGCCAGCACAAATCTGTGTGCCTAGGCTAGGAGGCTTACTCCTAGTTACAGTGTAGACATACCTTCAGAGGCTTGGGGATCAAGTGTAGCCAGGTTCTCCAGGTGAAGGAAATGAGTCCACCTGGGCCACATGATGGACTCATGTGATGCTGAACCAGGTCTGCTGGAAGATATAAAGGGCAGCTTGTGCTCAGGGAAACACTTAAAGGGTTAAGAGGGTTGTGCAAGCTGTTCCACACAGTGACTCTCCTTTGCTCTCAGGGAGAGTGCCTGGGAAGTAGAGCCTTCAGGGAGCAGGAGCCAGCTAGGAAGGTTGAGGGGAGATTGAGTCTGCTAGGGGGAATGCTTGAAGCAGGCACAGGGCTAAGAACCTGTACCACGAGTGGTGAGCCACCTAGGAAGACTGGGTGGAAGATCTGTGTTGTTTTGAATTTTGTGTTGATAAACCAGGTGCCTGAAAGAGGGAGAAATATTGAGAGCACCCATCAGTGAAGTCTGATTAATTGGGGAAGAAAAGAAACTAAGGTCTGAATCCAGACCAGGCAAGGTCTGTTCCACTCAGCAACCGAGAAATTGCACCCATCTAAAGCAGATGTAAGAGCCTGAAGTGTGGTGGTTTCATTGCATGTTATAGGAGAACTCCCGCAGCAATGCTGATGTTTGCTGATACTAAATATGCTTATCTGTGGGTGCCCGTGGGCTGATGATTGAGTGAGTGCTATTTTTCCTTCATCTTCTGTGAAATATGGGCTGAGAAGAGTCCGAGCTATATGAGAGAGTGTCTTAAACTACTGGATCTTGAGAAGGGGAAGGCAGTCAGACTGCAAGGAGGAGGCAGAAAGGGAGGAAGAAGCACATAAACGGGGGAAATAGTGATGAGCAGTGAAACTTACATGGCGATCTAGAGAGAAGAAAAAGAGAATGTTACATGGGGAAAACCCCTTCAGGAATCAGAAAATACAGAAAAGTCCCAGAAAATAACACAAAAGTCACTTTGGAGACACTTCTAAGGTGCCTCAAACATAATAAGGGAATTGGAATCATGCACACAAAGGGGATTTACACACTGTAGTGGTAACTGAAACCTAGCAGAGAAGCCAAAAATCAAGAGGTGAAACAAGCTACTAAGTGGCATGGACTGCCTAGAGGGGACTGTCACGGAAGGGATAGAGAGTAGTCAGGTTTCCAGACCTAAATAAAGGGCAGAAGTATTCTACATACATTTCAGGAGTGATGAGGTAGCTAAAATATCATAGTGCTTAATGTTGTTTCTAGGGGTATTTCTACACAGCAGCTGGGAGGTGTAATTGCTAGCTTGGCTAGACATACATGTGCTACCTCTGCTTGAACTAGCATGCTAAAAATAGCCATGGGGCTGTAGCTGCACAGGTGATGGGACAGGCTAGCTGCCTACATATGTACCTAGGGCCTTGGCTGGGGCTGTACTCAGGTGACTAGCATAAATGGCCGCTCATGCTGCTGCGGCCACACTGTTATTTTTAATGTGCTAGCTCAAGCAGGGCTAGCACTTTTTTATGTCTACCCAAACTGGGACTCTCAATTCCCAGCTGCTGTGTATACATTACCCTAGGCCACAGCCTGTAGTAAGGGGTGGCATGTTGCTGTGCTGCCCTCAGAACAGCTCAGGAAAGGAATTGTGGCTTATGGAGCTCCAAGTCCCTCTCTGCTACCCTCTTGCTCCAAAATGGTAGTAATTTGCTGCTGGCCTATAGTAGCAGCATACTACTCCTCCTCCTCATCCCAGCCCGCTGCCCCTCCAAAATTCCTATGCCAGCTCAGCTCTCCTGGTTGGGGTATTGGGCCTGAGCCATGGCTCCCTCCATTCCCCATCTCTTTTCATCTGCTCAGGGGTGGGGAGTATCAGTCATGGAGTCTCCATTTACCCCTTCTCCAGATGTATCCAAATCCAAGGCCTTGTCTACACTACACCTATGTTAGGTCGATGTACAGCCACAGTGGTAATTACTGCAATTTTTCATGTCCGCGCTACCCTCCTTCTGCTGGTGGTGCGTGTCCTCACCAGGAGCGCTTGCACTGACTTAAGTGGGGCAGTGTGGGGGGCTGACAGCTGTAGCCCCCTGCCCTGGGGCTGACAGCTCAGGCTGTCAGTGCAGAGTAGCAGGTAGTCCATGAAAGGATATAAGTGGGATTCTTACACTCACTACCCCTTACACCTTTGAATGGATGTGAAGCACAAGGGACTACTGATTCCTGTTTTAAGCTCTTATTTAATTACAGGCTCAACTGGTGGGGGGGAATTCTCCCAGTTGAGGAGATACTTTTATTCTTGTTTATACACACTAAGTTATGTAAGAGTGAGATATGTCAATCCCGCTAGCAAACTCTGAAATGTTAAGCAGAAGCAATCGATTGAGCAACAACTCTGCTGACAAGGTGCCAGTCTGCTTCCTTACACTTGGGTCTGATCCTGCATTCCATGAATACCCCAAACCCCAGGTGATGTCAAGGTGCGCTTTGGGTGTGTGAGGAACGTGGATAGGGCTCAAAAAGGAAAAGACTTTAGCACGTTGCTTCCTGTACACACAAAGGCCATAGGGATCTGTGTCTGAGAAGATTTCAGGTATCCGTGGTTAATGATCAAATTAAGTTTCTAAAGAAACTGCCTGTTTTGGGAGGGGGGCAGGTTTTGTGAAAAGAAACATTAAGCTTCCTTCATCTTCACACATGTTAATGAGACTGTGTCAAGCTGAAATTGGAGTTGATTGACTTTGTCAATCAATCAGGATAAAAATATTACTTTTTAAATTAAAATTGACCACAGCTATAGGTAATTTGTTAGATATTTTTAAAATAATATTAATTTGTAATAACTTATCTTTGCTTGCTTACTATGTATTTCCCTCAGCTTTCAGGAAAAATAAACTTAATCAGCTCCACTTTTATTTAGATCCTGCTCCTTTTTCTGGTTTTCATGCATTCTCACAATGTTGATAACACTTTGAACGGATGTTTAATTCAAACATGTTTACTGAAGCACTAAAAAATGAACAAAAATCTATGAATTCTAGGCTTTGTAGTACCTTAATTACAAAATCTACAATTCATCTTAACACTCCAGTTTCTTTTTAACAGTTTCCCCACCCCCACCAAATCCCGGTGGTTTCATGAAGCAATACAATGAGGGGAAAGACATATGGGGAAGTGGAAAATGTCCATGAATAAACTAAGGTTTTCTTAAACGTATATGTTAACTATTCATTGTGAATACGGATCTTGCTATCCAATTTCTCATAAGAGACACATTAACCCAGAGGTAAACATGAAGCAATTAATAAATGTATGTGAAATACCAGCTTAAAATAGTAGGTATGAAATAGAAATAAGAATACTTTGCATTTATATAATACCTTTTATATGATGAATATAAGCAGCTTTAGTAGTCAATTAAACTGACAGCATTTATGTCACAGGTGGGTAAACTGAGGCATGACGGGATTTAGTGAGATAGCCAGGGTCACACAGCAAGTCAGAGGAAAAGGTTGTAATAAAAACCAAGAAACATGACTCCCATTCTAATGGTCCTAATGTTAGACCACACTTCAGTGCAGAAAGAAATTTAAAAAATATTTAAATGTGAAAGACAGATGAAGAATGAAAGGAAAAGTGCATGAGGTTGAAATAAATAGATGCCAAGTATGCCGGGGATGGATAAAGTTGATGATCTGACGCCTTTTCACACCTTTGTTCACTTTTTAATTGAATTAGTAACATTTGCTGTCAGTGCATTTGGAACAAGAGAGAACTGAAAGGAACCATCGGGCCTGTGAGAGTGATTTGAGAAGAGGTAAATGTTGCTAAAAGCTTTGTCTCTTTGCCTCCATGTTCAGAAAGAGAGATGGGGAACAGATGGCAGAAACAGGCAGAAATTTCCCAGGGGAGAAAAGAGAATTACTACAGAAGATCAGGATCAGACCTGAACAGGTGATCACAAAATCGAAATGTTTGAAAACTTAATTTCCAAAGGCTGATACAATCTACAACCAGGGAAGAAGTGTTCCAGGATTCTGAACTAAATGACACAAAAAATAAGAGGAGGTGGTGCAGGAGAATTGGGGAGAAGCTAATGTTAATGGTGATCTAGGCAAGAATCAAATGACATGAGGAATATTATAAACTGTATGATTCTGTCCTAATCACAGTTGAAGTCTAGTGTATTCCAGAAATGTCTGACCAACAACAAGGACTGCATTTTTTTAAAATCACCTTAATATAGCAACTTCTAAGTATGCTCTTTCCTCATCTAGCTAAGCAGTATGAAAAGATACATCGCTACAGGAAAGATACTGGAAAAACTGACACAGAATGGAGAAGAGACAGCTTAAACCTTGTGATCTAATTATTCATAGTCAGCATGGATTCCACAAGGAAAAAGATTATACCTAGCAAATAGAATTCATTAGGTTTTCTAATTTTTGAAGGAAGTAACAAAAACCTTGGTGGGCTGAAGGCATGGCTATTATTTAATTGAACCTTCTGGAAAAAATGGCTGTTATGACATACAATGAATTAATGTGCAAAGTTGATACAATGCTGACAACCAAAAAATACCAGGGTCTTGTAAGGTGGGAGTGAAATCCTTTACAAGTCTAGCAGTATCTCCCATTGAACTGATCTAGAGACGCAAGAGAATTCCCAGATACTAAGAAGTCTCGCTTCTATCCCCAACTTTGCTATTTTTTAGCAGATAGCATTGTAAGTATAATGAAGAGTTGGCTGTTATGACATACAAGGTATAAAGACACCATGTACAAAACCCACAGTCCAATACCCTAAATTATACGTTAAGCCAAATTTGTAAAAATTTAGGGAGACTTGCTCAGTAAAAATGAAAATAAATGTTGGAGGAGGAAATATGCTAGGGACCACTCCTGATCCAAATGATTGGATGGGGTTATATGGGATCATTCTTTTTTAACTATCTTTCTTTATGTATTAAGTCTATGTCCATCCCCCAAAAGATGGAACTACTGGCACAGAAGGTCACTTGTGCTGCAAGTTTCCCTTATACAGATCACAATAAATCTTTTGTTCAAGAAAAAGAATAGATCGAAAACAAGTCATGTGTGGCTGATGTTGCTGGAAAGCACGTTTGTGCCCAGTACCTTGATACATTATTTTATGCTATGCCACCTTTGTAAAAATATTACTACTGCAATGTTGCCAAAGTTTCTATATGCATGAATTATCTGTAGGTGTCAATAATGTAGGTTAAATCTGCCTTGTGATAGCTTTAACTGGTGCATCTTTAACTTTCTGAAAAACTATCCACTGTATTTTATACATCAGTTGACTGTTTTTCTTGTGCTGGGCTGACACTTTTTTAATTTGGTCTGCCTGCATCTCTTTAGGAACCTCTTCTACAAGGTGTCTGTATACCTCACTGCATTGGGAAAGCCTATTCTATCGTTGTTTGAGTGTTAGGCAGTGTGCAGAACATAGATGTCATCCCTGGCCAGGGGGACTTGCGCTCAGGATTAGAGTGTGACTTAGGCAGAACTCGGACCGTTAAGTTGCACCAGCCATGGAGTATCTCCTGGAGGCTTTGTTACATACACTTATGAGCCACAGTTCCTTCCCTGCTTCCAGCTGGCTCCCAGGGATTAGTGGTTTACTGTTGGCCTATACTGGCAGTAAATTACTATCCTCTTTGTACTGGCTCTTTCACACTCTATCCACTCCCTGCCCAACTACTACAGCCATGGTTCTCAAACTTTTGTACTGGTGACCCCTTTCACAGAGCAAGCCTCTGAGTGCAAACCCTTCCCCCCTTATAAATTAAAAACACTTTTTAATATATTTAACACCATTATAAATGCTGGAGGCAAAGCAAGGTTTGGGGTGGAGGCTGACACCTCGCGATCCCCCATATAAGAGCCTTGTGTCCCCCTGAGGGGTCCCGACTCCCAGTTTGAGAACCCCTGTGTTATAGGAAGAGTAAGAAGTGAATAGTCTTGATTGCCACTGAGTCCAGACCCAAAGGGTGCATAACGTAAGTAGGGATGTAAAGCGCTTCTTACTCCCCTATGTGGGCATGTAATCAGTCACAATCCAGCCACAGGAAGATGAACCTGGACAACTTCATTCTCCCCACACTGTGGGCCCAGCTGAGAAGTGATGTGTAAAGTGGTGCAAGTAAAACTCCTTTCTAATTGCACCCACTTTGCTAATGTGTAGGAGAGACTAAGTTGGTGTATCTTGCACAAAATAGCTGGAATAAGAGATCCATTAAAGTCACTCCTACCTTACTGAATCAGAATAACAACAAAGAGTCTGGTGGCACCTTAAAGACTAACAGATTTATTTGGGCATAAGTTTTCGTGAGTATAAACCTCACTTCTTCGGATGCATAGAGTGAAAGCTACAGATGCAGGCATTATATACAGACACATGGAGAGCAGGGAGTTACTTCACAAGTGGTTAACCAGTGTTGACAAGGCCAATTCAATCAGGGTGGATGTAGTCCACTCCCAATAATAGATGAGGAGGTGTCAATTCCAGGAGAGGAAAAGCTGCTTCTGTAGTGAGCCAGCCACTCCCAATCCCTATTCAAGCCCAGATTAATGGTGTTGAATTTGCAAATGAATTTTAGTTCTGCTGTTTCTCTTTGAAGTCTGTTTCTGAAGTTTTTTTGTTCAATGACAGTGACTTTTAAATCTGTGATAGAATGACCAGGGAGATTGAAGTGTTCACTTACTGGCTTGTGTATGTTACCATTCCTGATGTCCGATTTGTGTCCATTTATTCTTTTGCGGAGGGACTGTCCGGTTTGGCCAATGTACATGGCAGAGGGGCATTGCTGGCACATGATGGCATATATGACATTAGTGGATGTGCAGGTGAATGAGCCCCTGATGGTGTGGCTGATGTGGTTGGGTCCTCTGATGCTGTTGCCAGAGTAGACATGGGGACAGAGTAGGCAACGAGGTTTGCTACAGGGATAGGTTCCTGGGTTGGTGTTTCTGTGGTGTGGTGTGTAGTTGCTGGTGAGTATTTGCTTCAGGTTGGGGGGTTGTCTGTAAGCAAGGACTGGCCTGCCTCCCAAGGTCTGTGAGAGTGAGGGATCATTTTCCAGGATAGGTTGTAGGTCGTGGATAATGCGCTGGAGAGGTTTTAGCTGGGGGCTGTATGTGATGGCCAGTGGTGTTCTGTTATTGTCCTTGTTGGGCCTGTCCTGTAGTAGGTGATTTCTGGGTACCCGTCTTGCTCTGTCAATCTGTTTCCTCACTTCCCCAGGTGGGTATTGTAGTTTTACGAATGCTTGATAAAGATCTTGTAGGTGTTTGTCTCTGTCTGAGGGGTTGGAGCAAATTCGGTTGTATCTTAGGGCTTGGCTGTAGACAATGGATCGTGTGATGTGTCTTGGATGGAAGCTGGAGGCATGTAGGTACGTATAGCGGTCAGTAGGTTTCCGGTATAGGGTGGTGTTTATGTGACCATCACTTATTTGTACTGTAGTGTCCAGGAAGTGGATCTCTTGTGTGGACTGGTCCAGGCTGAGGTTGATGGTGGGGTGGAAATTGTTGAAGTCCAGGTGGAATTCTTCAAGGGCCTCCTTTCCGTGGGTCCATATGATGAAGATGTCATCAATGTAGCGCAAGTAGAGGAGGGGCACTAGGGGACGAGAGCTGAGGAAGCGTTGTTCTAAGTCAGCCATAAAAATGTTGGCATACTGTGGGGCCATGCGGGTACCCATAGCAGTGCCACTGACTTGAAGGTATAAGTTGTCCCCAAATCTGAAGTGGTTGTGGGTGAGGACAAAGTCACAAAGCTCAGCCACCAGGCTTGCTGTGGCCTCATCAGGGATACTGTTCCTGACAGCTTGTAGTCCATCCTCATATGGAATATTGGTATAAAGTGCTTCTACATCCATGGTGGCCAGGATGGTGTTTTCAGGAAGAACGTCAATGCACTGTAGTTTCCTCAGGAAGTCAGTGGTGTCTCGAAGATAGCTGGGAGTGCTGGTAGCATAGGGTCTGAGGAGAGTGTCCAAATAGCCAAATAGTTGGGGACAACTTATACCTTCAAGTCAGTGGCACTGCTATGGGTACCCGCATGGCCCCACAGTATGCCAACATTTTTATGGCTGACTTAGAACAACGCTTCCTCAGCTCTCGTCCCCTAGTGCCCCTCCTCTACTTGCGCTACATTGATGACATCTTCATCATATGGACCCACGGAAAGGAGGCCCTTGAAGAATTCCACCTGGACTTCAACAATTTCCACCCCACCATCAACCTCAGCCTGGACCAGTCCACACAAGAGATCCACTTCCTGGACACTACAGTACAAATAAGTGATGGTCACATAAACACCACCCTATACCGGAAACCTACTGACCGCTATACGTACCTACATGCCTCCAGCTTCCATCCAAGACACATCATACGATCCATTGTCTACAGCCAAGCCCTAAGATACAACCGAATTTGCTCCAACCCCTCAGACAGAGACAAACACCTACAAGATCTTTATCAAGCATTCGTAAAACTACAATACTCACCTGGGGAAGTGAGGAAACAGATTGACAGAGCAAGACGGGTACCCAGAAATCACCTACTACAGGACAGGCCCAACAAGGACAATAACAGAACACCACTGGCCATCACATACAGCCCCCAGCTAAAACCTCTCCAGCGCATTATCCACGACCTACAACCTATCCTGGAAAATGATCCCTCACTCTCACAGACCTTGGGAGGCAGGCCAGTCCTTGCTTACAGACAACCCCCCAACCTGAAGCAAATACTCACCAGCAACTACACACCACACCACAGAAACACCAACCCAGGAACCTATCCCTGTAGCAAACCTCGTTGCCTACTCTGTCCCCATGTCTACTCTGGCAACAGCATCAGAGGACCCAACCACATCAGCCACACCATCAGGGGCTCATTCACCTGCACATCCACTAATGTCATATATGCCATCATGTGCCAGCAATGCCCCTCTGCCATGTACATTGGCCAAACCGGACAGTCCCTCCGCAAAAGAATAAATGGACACAAATCGGACATCAGGAATGGTAACATACACAAGCCAGTAAGTGAACACTTCAATCTCCCTGGTCATTCTATCACAGATTTAAAAGTCACTGTCATTGAACAAAAAAACTTCAGAAACAGACTTCAAAGAGAAACAGCAGAACTAAAATTCATTTGCAAATTCAACACCATTAATCTGGGCTTGAATAGGGATTGGGAGTGGCTGGCTCACTACAGAAGCAGCTTTTCCTCTCCTGGAATTGACACCTCCTCATCTATTATTGGGAGTGGACTACATCCACCCTGATTGAATTGGCCTTGTCAACACTGGTTAACCACTTGTGAAGTAACTCCCTGCTCTCCATGTGTCTGTATATAATGCCTGCATCTGTAGCTTTCACTCTATGCATCCGAAGAAGTGAGGTTTATACTCACGAAAGCTTATGCCCAAATAAATCTGTTAGTCTTTAAGGTGCCACCAGACTCTTTGTTGTTTTTGTAGATACAGACTAACACGGCTACCCCCTGATACTTGAATCAGAATAGTAGTTTTTCACACCCACTTTGCACAGGTCTAAGTGACTACACAAGACAGTGGTGAATCAGGCCCCAAAATCTCTTGGTGACACCGTAAGCTGTAGATACTTGATTGTCATTGGTGGGAAAAAGTTCCATTGTTCAGGTTTGCTCCTTACAATGGACACTTCTAGTTTTAGTACAATATGAAGCCAAATTCATCAGAGGGCTAACATCAGGGATCAATCTGTTCCTGTGCTTTTGATCTTTTGGTTGCCTAAGAAACTTTATTCAAATTATCTGAATAATCAAATATGAGATGGACTGTGGATTACTTCTCTTGTTAAGTGCAGAGTGTTTTGCATAATTATCTATTGTAAATCAGCTGTATAAAATTACCTGGCAAACTAATCTGTTATCCCCGGCAAGACTTAATGACGACTTAAAATTATAATGATATTCATCAATCAGTTGTTCAGTTGGTTGAAGAGCAAGATTCAGCATGACTTATAATCTTTAGGGTCAGAGAGTGCTATTTGTGTGTACTGTTTCTCATGGGTTGATTTGGTGTCTGGATATACAGAACTAATGTGCATTGGGACAGGAAGAGTCAGAGCCTGAGCCTGGACCATTTACTCACACAAGTCATTTCAGAAGCTGACTGAGGTCAGTACCACTGAAATCTCATCAAGAGTCGACTGAAGTCAAAGTCCAGTGCAGTCAGGGGACTACTTGCTTCGATAAAGGTAGGCTGCTGGTGTGCTGAGACCACTGCCTATCATGCTGGCCAATATTGTCTCATCGTTTCCTTATGCTCTCTGACTGCATCCATCAGTTTTCTTGTGTCTTATACTTAGAATGTAAACTTTCTGAAGCAGGGACTGACTTTTTTGTTTTATGTATGCCCAATGCCTAGCACAATGGGGTGTTGGTCCAGAGCTAGGGATCCTAAGCGCTATGGTAATACAAATAATAAATAATAATAGTTGCCTGAGGATAAGTTTGCCAAACCAGGTCTTACGTTTGCTTCAATCCTACTTTTGTAGGAAGATGGATTTGATGAGCTAATAGATCTTTTCCCTTTCTATGTGCTTATATTCCTTTGATTCTATACACATTGTACGCTAAACATTGATGTCAAATATGTACCTTAATTGCGTGCTGCAAACCTCTACTGTGGATAAAGTACCAGTTGGGGATAATAAATAGGAACTAAATTTACATTCTTCTCTTTTTTTGTTGGAAGCAATTTACATGTTATGCTGTTGGATCCTAAAGCAAAAGGAAATGTGCTTGACGCTAAAATTGGCTTCATGGCTCCAGTTTCCTCAGCTCCGCACCACCTGCCTCTAATCAAACTGTCCAATTACAGGAAACAATTGTTTTCTTGCTTTCTGGGAAGTGAAGAAATTCATCCACTAAAGGACTGTTTTCCAAATGTTGCTATTAACAAAACCACTTTCACAATTTGTTTGAAAAATGTGCTAATGTTTACGCATAGGATACTGTCAGAGTTCAGTATTATGGCCATTGGGATCTATATAAGGTCACTGTGACATGAAAATAAGAATATTTCAGATTAAATGATCGTAGACATTTAAGCCTCATATACATTGGAAGTAACTTCACTAAAGTCAATGGAGTTATCTTGGTATAAAAGTGAGATCAGAATCAGGCCCTGATCTACAAAAGCTGTGTATATGAACAGTATTTGTAATACACAAAAGGGAAAGTTGTCTCTTTAGAGATGCTGCCTCTGTGTGAGACAATAATCAGAAGCTGGTTTTGAGCGGCAAATTTCACTTGCTGAAAATATAATAAGAAATAACAAGGTAGATTTGATCCATCTCCGGTTAATTAAACTTTCTGCACAAAACCTCATCTCTGGCCAAATTCTCCCTTTAACCACACCACTGCAGTCCTACTGAAGTCATGGGTGCAAGTGAACACATAATTTGGCCCTTCCATTTTAAATGAAGTATAAAAATGCACACTTTCAGATAATTGTCCTTTTTAGCTAAAGGGCGGACAGTAAAATATTAACAGGATCTTGTTATATAAATTAATGATATCGCTGCACTTTGAAAAAGTGTTTTGATCATCTCACAACACTTCTATGAAATAAAATTCAATAGAGAAGGTCAATGAAGATCCCTAAAGGTAAGGGTTTGACTGCATAAGGGGAGAGAGGAAAACATGGAATAATTTAGTTGTGACAGAAGCATGATACAGTTATGTTTTATTACATCATTAATTTTATATAAGGAACTGCTATTCATTGTTTCATACTATAAGAAGATTGACAGTTGATAAATGAGATACCTGAAAATATTTTTTATGCATCAAATAGTAAGTCATCAGCCTGTGGACTTAATTTCCATAGGAAATATATGTTAAATTATAGGACAATTGGAACATTGCTACAATAAGTTTAAGAAGGATGATCTATTATAAATCACATTGTTTCCCAGAATGTGTATATAATACACTGGTGTGTGTACTCACATACTTGCAGCTATGCTAATTGGATCAATAGACTATGATTGCCTTTGCAGTTTGAATCAATAAGGATGTATTGGTTTTATACAGTAGAAATAGGGTTGGAAATTATATATAGCATACTGCATGAGGATTTATCATTGTCCTCATAACTATACTTGTTTATCTTTTCCTCCTCCACATTTCCCTATTTTTCTGTCTTTGAAATAAAGATCCAGAGGGAACAATACTGGAGAGTTTTATGTTGGTTGATGTGTACTATTTAGCAACTTATATGCTGAGGGATGGGGGTGGGTCATATATCAGTTTATCCCTGGTATTTCCCAAGATTATTTTAGTCACACTTGAGTGGTTAGTCTTGCTGATTTTTGTATGGACAGCATATTTGTGTGCATGATAAGGATAAAAATTCAGCAAACAATATAACAAAACAAAAATGCTGTGAATGCTCTATTGCTGTGAAAAGAGAATCAAGGAGAAATTAACCTAACACAAACCAAATGTCCCTTACAATGTAATAAACACAACAGAAAATCTGAAAGACTTAATAAAAATGAAGCTGGGTCATTTACCAATCATTATTACTTTGATGCTGGTTGTTACTTTAATCTTATAATGTAATTAATTACTTTTTATTAATTTATAAGGGGCCCATCACCATGGTAACTTGGTTTTTCCCCACACAGCTCCATGACTCTAGAAGACAAGGGCATAGAAAAAGTTAAGCAATAGGCTGAATGCCAGCGATTCCAGTGTCCAGGAATAATGAAAAGCATACATAAAGAGAAGCATCTCAATACAGATTCTAAATGAGACCAGGTTTGGGCTCAAATATATTTCCAGAAGGGTGCGGGGGGAAGTGTGTGTGTGTGTGTGTGTGTGTGTGTGTGCATGCTTTGGTTCTGAACCTGGCTATTGAGTGGAAGAGTGTTCTGAGTTGAGTGGGTGGTTCTGAACTGTGGAAAGATTCATTAGAAGTTCTCAGTCTGGACGGATGGGGTATGTGTGTGAGGTATCCTAGGCGGAGGTTGGATTGAGGAAGCAGAAGGGGTGTGGGGAGGTGTAAAGCTGGGAGAGAATCTAGGCTAGCAAGTTTGAATGCTGGGGAATAGACTCAACTGCTGAGTGAGAGTATGGGTGAATTGGCAGAGGGGGAGTGGGTGCGGGGGAGATGGTGAAGGGGATAGTAGGGTCAGAGCTAGATTGGAGCAGGAGAAATTAGGAAGTGGAGAGACGAGTAAAGGGGTCACAGAAGGATAAACATGATTATCTCTCATCCTGTCCTCTACTGTAAATTATCCAGTTTCTCACTCTGAAAGGGAGAGGGACTACCCTTTTTGTTCCTGCTGCCCACCAACCTCCCAGACATCCCACCCTAACACTTCGCTGTGACAACCCCCCTACTGTTTCCCTGTTTTTCACTTTGAAAATATGATCATCCTGTATTAGGGGTGTGTGTATACACATGTCTGGGGGATTGGAGTGGGGGAGGAAGCTTATTACCTGCTAGCCTGACTACATAGTTTGGGTCCCAGCTGCCTCTGTGCCAGCCTACAGCAATAAACCTGTGTGTCTGAGTGTATGATGGGGTGTGGGAGGTGTGGGGCTGGGTAAGGTAAACAACTGGTACATTATGAAAAGAGGAAATCAGACTGAGGTGTCCATGGGGCAGTTATAAATAGTGAATAGTTTTTTAATTATGAAGAATAGCTTGATCTTTTATGTACAGTAATTAGAATGAATTGGCCATTGCGTCTGCTACAGTACGTAGCTTGGATACCGCAATGCCATTAAGTGATGTTTATCACCCACAATAGTTAAATTTCCCACTGGATTGGAAGTATTTCTCCATATTGGGGGTTGCACAAATCCTTCACTGAAGGAAAATACTGCAGTGTACTAAGTTTCAGTGTCACCTATGCTTTTGTCACCCATTGTCATTTTAATATCACCCAGGCTAGTCACTTAGTCACAGATTTTAAAAGATAGTTAGGCATCACTGTGCTCAGCAATGCCTATATACCTTTAAAAATCTGGGCTGTAGGTCCCTAGCTTCCCTCCTGCATGGAACTAAATACTCCAAATCCTCCTTATGTGAGAGGCAGGGCTGCATTCTCTCCTCTGCTGGGCCAAAGTATGGTATAGACTAGAGGCAAGGCAACATCAGTTTAGAGGGGATTACTCAATGCTTGTAGGATTTTGCAAACAGTTGATAAAGGGGTTTGTTATATTTGGATCCCACAGAGAAAGCGATATACACAGAGGAAGCTGATTGAAACCCAGCTGTCTGTAGGGGAGACTATTGTTCTGGCAGCAAAACAGGAACTAAAACTAGAGAGGCTTTTCACCGGGGAGAGGAGAGTACAGAATTCCCAAAAATTTAAAGGGATAGGACATCACATACTTGCTAAATATATATACATTATTGTTTATATAGCTAATGTATAACACTATATAATCTGATTAAAAATTGCGGGTGAACTACAGACTCTTAAATTGCAAGGGATTATTCTACCCTGGAATTGCAACTCACTAACTAAACTATTTATAAAATTAGGCACACCATTGGTTTTTGCACTCTTTTGGGATGAGCTGATAATGGTGTGGCAGTGTCCTGAACAATAAGAACAGTTGGTGGTAAGGAATTAGCTGGATCTGGAACCAAAGTTTCTTCCATTTGCTCGTTGAAATTAGGAGTTGTAACAGAAGGAGGTTTGATCGGAGGTACAGAAAGCCCTACTGGAACATCCCCAGACTTCTCGAGGCTGCAAATGGTCCATATATCATTTCCATAAAGTACCATTGGATAGTTTTAACATGAACATAACAGGTTCAGTGCATTATACAAGTTCTCCAGGTACCCATTTCACTCTACAACTGTAGTTGTGAGTCCACACTAAATCTCCTACTTGAAAAGAATGATGATTAGTCTCATGTCGTTGATCAATTTGCATAGCTTGGGATTTGGCTACACATGAGGCAACATCAGGATGTAGCAGGTCCAAACAGGTATGCAAAGATTGCTTCAAAAAGAGAGTTGCGGGTGACTCTTGGGTAATAGTGGATGTGTTCCTCATGTCTGCAAGAAATTGTCCAATTTCTGCTGAAGACTCAAAATAGACTTGTTAGCTTTTAAGGTGCCTTATCTGGACAAAGCATTCCACTTGTTGATTTATAGCAGGATAGTATGGAACAGAACATATTTGCTGAATTCTGTTTGAAACTAGGAACCTCTGAAATTCTTGAATTGAGGTCCATTGTCACTTACCAACTGCAAGGGTAAACCAAATTGGCAAAACAAGGTACAAAGACGTCAAATGGTCTTAGCAGCTGTAATAGAAGTCATTCTGAAAACTTCTGGCCATTTTGAATAGGCATTGACTACAACCAAAAACATATAACCTTTTAATTTACTGGTAAAGTCCATGTAAACACATGTCCAAGGAGTCTGAGGCCACAACCAAAGGTGTAGATGAGCTGGGCCAGGATCATGCTGAATTTGCTGATGTAGTACAGCACTGCACCTTCTTCTCAATGTGTTTGTTGATCCCTGGCCATCAGAGATTACTCTGGGCTACAGCCTTCACTCCCACAGTGCCAAAATTTCCTTCATGGAGAGTTTCGAAAACCGGAGATTGAAGTGATTTCAGAATGATCACTTGCTTTCCCCATAAGATGAAATCTTGAGTCACAGATCATTCAGGTTGTCATTACACAAATTGTGTAAACTGTGGATTCTTGTGATCCAGCACTGTATCTTGCAGAATCAGAGAAAGCATATCATCCTTAGTGTTTCTTTGTTGATGTATGTGCTAGTGATGGGTAACCTGCCCATCAAACTGAGATAGAACGCTTCATCCAAAGTTTCTTTGGGTTGACAGGAGGTGGACCTAATATACCTGGATTTCAGTAAAGCGTTTGATACAGTACCCCATGAGGAACTATTGGTTAAACTGAAAAACATGGGGATCGATATGAAAATCCAGAGGTGGATAAGGAATTGGTTAATGGGGAGAATGCAGCGGGTCGTATTAAAGGGTGAACTGTCGGGTTGGAGGGAGGTTACTAGTGGAGTGCCTCAAGGTTCGGTTTTGGGACCCATTTTATTTAATCTATTTATAACTGACCTCGGGACCGATTGCAGGAGTGGGCTGATAAAGTTTGCGGATGATACGAAGGTGGGAGGCGTTGTAAATTCGGAGGAGGATAGGGATATCCTGCAGGGAGACTTGAATGAGCTTGTGAATTGGAGTATCAGAAATAGGATGAAATTTAATAGTAAAAAGTGTAAGGTAATGCATTTGGGGATGACTAATAACAATTTTAGTTACAAGATGGGGACGCATTGGTTAGAAGTAACGGAAGAGGAGAAGGACCTAGGGGTCCTCGTAGACCGCAGGATGACTATGAGTCGACAATGCGACGTGGCGGTGAAAAAAGCCAATGCTGTCTTGGGATGCATTAGGCGAGGTATATCTAGTAGGGATAAGGAGGTCCTGCTCCCGTTGTACAAGGCGCTGGTGAGACCTCACTTGGAGTACTGTGTGCAGTTCTGGTCTCCCATGTTTAAAAAAGATGAACTCAAACTGGAACGGGTGCAGAGAAGGGCCACTAGGATGATCAGAGGAATGGAAAACCTGTCGTATGAAAAGAGACTAGAGGAGCTTGGGTTGTTTAGTCTGACAAAGCGAAGGCTGAGGGGGGATATGATTGCTATCTTTAAATATATTAGAGGGATTAATACAAGGGAGGGAGAAGAATTATTCCAGCTTAGTACTAATGTGGATACGAGAACGAATGGATATAAACTGGCCGTGGGGAAGTTCAGGCTTGAAATTAGACGAAGGTTTTTGACCGTCAGAGGGGTGAAATATTGGAACGGCCTTCCGAGGGAAACGGTGGGGGCGACGGACCTGTCTGGTTTTAAGATTAAGTTAGATAAATTTATGGAGGGAATGGTTTAATGGTAAAACATAGTAGTCAAGGAAAACCAAACAATGGTAGGTAAATCGTATAATGGCTGACAGGGGTCAGGCTGGTGACTCTTGCCTATATGCTCGGGGTCTGACTGATCGCCATTTTTGGGGTCGGGAAGGAATTTTCCTCCAGGGCAGATTGGCCGAGCCTCTGGAGGTTTTTCGCCTTCCTCCGCAGCATGGGGCAGGGATCTCTAGCAGGAGGGTCTCTGCCGATTGAAGTCACCTAAAACAGGATTGGGGACTTCAACAGCAGAGTCCAGGGAAGGGGTAGGGACGGTTTTATGGCCTGCAGCATGCAGGGGGTCAGACTAGATGATCATAATGGTCCCTTCTGACCTTAAAGTCTATGAGGTTGGGCATGGCAGGCATGACAGCCCATCGGCACTGCCATGCTGAGTCCCTTTACAGAATTGAATAGCATAGGAATGAGTTGAAAGTAGCAATGCCCATCTTTGCCTATGAGCAGCAGCTAATGACGGAATTCCATAGTTTGGTCCAAAAATTGAAATTCAAGGGTGGTAATCCATCAACAAGGTAAAGTGTTTACCCTACAGCTATGTATGGAACATCTACATTCTGAAGATAGAGGTGAGAGGCTCTCAATATTATTAGTACTTCTCAGGGGTGGTGAGTGTTTGTGAAGCAAAGGCAATTGGTTTCTCAATGCCATCAGGAAAAATGTTGGAAGGAACAGCACCCACTCTTTATAGTCAAGCATTACAAGATAATGGCAATGGCAGCAAGACATCAACATGCATAAGAACTTTGACTGATGTCAACAGTTTCTTTGCTTTCTTAAATGTGCACTCATACTCTTTAGTCCATTTCCACTTTTTTCTTTGCTTATAACAGTTCATGCAAAGGTGCCAATACTGTCACCAGATTAGGCAGAAATTTACCATAGTAGTTAAGTAGTCCTAAGAATGAACATAATCTGACACGTTCTCTGGTGGTGGCACTTGAAGAACTGCTTTCTCTTTCTCTGGTGACTTCCTTATGCCTATGGCATCAATTTCATCTCCAAAACAGTCAACTGAAGGTTTAAAAGCTCACATTTGTCTCATAAAAATGGCCATGCTTAGACCAATGGTCCATCTAGCACAATATCACATTTTCTGACAGCGGCAAGTGCCAGATGCTTCAAAGGGAGTGAACAGAACAGAGCAATTTTGAATGATCCATCCAATCCTGGCTTCTAGCAATTGAAGGTTTAGAGACAGAGCATGGGGTTACATCTCTGATCATCTTGGCTAATAGCTCCATCAATGGCTATCTTCCAGGAATTTATCTAATTATTTTTTGAACCCAGTTATACTTTTGGTCTTCACAGCATCATCTGGCAATGAGTTCCATAGATTGACTGACTGTGTGAAGTAGTATTTTCTTTGGTTTCTTTTTAAACCTGCTGCCTATTAATTTAATTGGGTGACCCCTAATTTTTATGTTATGTGAAGGGGTAGATAACACTTCCCTATTCACTTTCTCCACATCATTCATGATTTTAAAGACCTCAATCATATCCCCCCAAGGTCATCTCTTTTCTAAAATGAACAGTCCCAGTCTTTTTAATCTCTTCTAATCTGGAAGCTGTTAAATCCCCTTAATAATTTTTGTTGTTCTTTCTGCATCTTTTCCAATCCTAATATATCTTATTTGAGATGAGGTGACCAGAACAGCATGCAATAGTCAATGTGTGGGCATACCATGGATTTACATGTTGGCATTATGATATTTTCTGTCTTATTACCGATTCCTTTCCTGATGGTTCATGACATTCTGATTGCTGTTTTGACTCCTGCTAAACATGGAGTGGCTGTTTTCAGGGCACTATCAGTGATCACGCCAAGATTTTTTTCTTGAGTGGTAACGGCTAATTTAGATCTTCTCATTTTGTGTGTACTGTTGGGATTATTTTTCCAATGTGCATTTCTTTGCGTTTATAGACACTGAATTTTATCTGCCATTTTGTCACCCAGTTTTCTGAGGTCCTCTTGTAACTTTTCACAGTCAGCTTTGGACTTAACTACCTTGAATAATTTTGTATTGTTAGCAAATTTTGCCACCTCACTGATCACCCCTTTTTTCCAGATCATTTATAAATATGTTGAACAGCACAGATTCCAGTACAGATCCTTGGGGGACTCCACTATTTACCTTTCTCCATTGTGAAAACTGACTATTTATTCCTACCCTTTGTTTCCTATGTTTTAACCAGATACCGATGCATGAGAGGACCTTTGCTCTTTTCCTATGACTGCTGCAGAGTGTTTGGTGGGGGGCCTTGTCAAAGGCTTTCTGAAAGTCCAAGTACATGGTGTCCAATGGATTATCCGTATTCACATGCTTGTTGATTCCCTCAAAGAATTCTAGTAGATTTGTGAGGTTTAATTTCCTTTTACAAAAGCTATGTTGACTCTTCCCCAATATATCATGTTTATGTATGTATCAGATACATTTGTTCTTTACTATAGTTTAAACCAATTTTCCTGGTACTGAAGCTAGGCTTACTGGCCTGTAATTGCCAGGATCACTTCTGGGACCTTTTAAAAAAAAATAGGCATTACATTCCCTCCAGTCATCTGGTACAGGAGCCGATTTAAGCAACAGGTTACATTCCATACTTAGTTGTTTTGCAGTTTCATATTTGAGTTCCTTTAGAACTCTTGGGTGAATACCATCTGGCTCTGGAGACTTATTACTGTTTAATTTATCAATTTGTCCCCAAACCTCCTCTACGAATATCTCAATCTTGAACAGTTCCTTGGATTTGTCACCTAAAAATAATGATTCTGTAATGAAGACCAATGCAAATAATTCATTTAGCTTCTCTACAACAGCCTGGTCTTCCTTAAGTGCTCCTTTAGCACCTTGATGTCCAGTGGCCCCACTGATTGTTTGACAGACTTCCTGCTTGTGATGTATTTGAAATTTTTTTGTTTGCTATTATTTTTTTGTGTCCTTAGGTACTTGCTATTCAAATTCTTTCTTGGCCTGCCTTATTATACTTTTGCACTTGACTTGCTCGAGTTTATGCTCCTTTCTATTTTCATCACTAGGATTTGACTTCCAATTTTTAAAGGATGCCTTTTTTCTTCTAACTGTCTCTTTTACTCTGCTGTTTAGCCATCATGGTGGTGGTTTTTTTGGGGGGGTCCTCTTATTGTTTTCATTTATTTCTAGCATCTATTGTGGTATTTTTAAATTGTCTCCATACAGTTTGCAGGCATTTCACCTTGTGACAGTTCCCTTTAATATCCATTTAACTAGCTTCCTCATTCTTGTGTAATCCCCCTTTTTGAAGTTAAATGCTACAGTGGTGGCTTTCTTTGGCAGTTCCCCCCTACAAGGATGTTAAATTTAGTTACATTATGGTTGCTACTACTGAGTGGTTCAGCTATATTCACCTCTTGGACCAGATTCTGTGTTCTATTAAGGACTAAATCAGGAATTGCCTCTCCCCATGTGAGTTCCAGATCTAGCTACTCCAAGAAGCAGTCATTTAATGTGTCTAGAAATTTTGTCTCTGAATCTCTTCCTGAGATGACATATATCCAGTCAGTATAAGGATAATTGAAATCCCCCATTATCATTGCATATTCTCCCTTTGTAGGTTGCTCTAATCTACCAAGCATTTCATAATCACTGTCACCATTCCTGTAAGGTGGGTGGTAATATAGTCCTACTGCTATACTCTTACTGTTCAAGTGTGGAATTTCTATCCATAGAGATTGTATGGTACAGTATGATTCATTTTCAGATTTTTACTATATTTGGTTCTATGCTTTCTTTCACATATAGTGCCACTCCCCCACAGAGTGACCTACTCTGTCATTCCTACATATTTTGTACTCTGGTATTAACATGTCCCATTGATTATCCTCAGGTTTCAGAGTGGTAGCCATGTTAGTCTGTATCAGCAAAAAGAACGAGGAGTACTTGTGGCACCTTAGAGACTAACAAATTTATTTGGGCATAAGCTTTCGTGGGCTAAAACCCACTTCATCAGATGCATGCAATGGAAAATACAGTAGGAAGATATATATACATGAAAAATTGGGGGTTGTCATATCAACTTTAACAAAACTAATCAATTAAGGTGGGCTATTATCAGCAGGAAAAAAAACTTTTGTAGTGATAATCAGAAGGCCCATTTCAAACAGTTGACAAGAAGGTGTGAGTAACAGTAGGGGAAAAATTAGCATGGGGAAATAGTTTTTACTTTGTGTAATGACCCATCCACTCCCAGTCTTTATTCAAGCCTAATTTAATGGTGTCCAGTTTGCAAATTAATTCCAGTTCTGCAGTTTCTCATTGGAGTCTGTTTTTAAAGTTTTTGTTGTTGAAGAATTGTGACTTTTAGGTCTGTAATTGAGTGTCCAGGGAGGTTGAAGTGTTCTCCGACTGGTTTTTGAATGTTATAATTCTTGATGTCTGATTTGTGTCCATTTATTCTTTTGCATAGAGACTGTCCGGTTTGGCCAATGTACATGGCAGAGGGGCATTGTTGGCACATGATGACATATATCACATTGGTAGATGTGCAGGTGAATGAGCCTTTGATGGTGTGGCTGATGTGATTAGGTCCTATGATGGTGTCCGCAGAATAGATATGTGGACAGAGCTGGCAACAGGTTTTGTTGCAAGGATAGGTTCTTAGGTTAGTGTTTTTGGTGTGTGGTGTGTGGTTGCTGGTGAGTATTTGCTTCAGGTTGGGGGGCTGTCTGTAAGCAAGGACTTGCCTGTCTCGTTCTTTTTGATTATCCTCAGTTCACTAAGTTTCTGTGATGCCTATTATATGTCTCGATGTACTCTTGGTCTTCCAAATGATACAAAAAGAAGAACAGGAGTACTTGTGGCACCTTAGAGACTAACAAATTTATTAGAGCATAAGCTTTCGTGGACTACAGCCCACTTCTTCGGATGCATCCGAAGAAGTGGGCTGTAGTCCACGAAAGCTTATGCTCTAATAAATTTGTTAGTCTCTAAGGTGCCACAAGTACTCCTGTTCTTCTTTTTGCGGATACAGATTAACACGGCTGCTACTCTGAAACAAATGATACAAGACTGCCTCCAAAGTCTAAAGATGATCACCTTGATCCTTTTTTTGTAAGAAGGATGTCATCCAAATAGCATTGAACTCTGTTCAGTCCCTTCAGATTCCCATCCTCATTGCCAATATGTTAGATTTGGACCCCACAGAGAAAGAGACAGAGGGAGCTGATTGAAACACATCTGTCTGTTGTAGAGCCTTTATTATTCTGGCAGCAAAACAGAAACGAAAACCAAAGTGAGGCTTTTCACTGGAGAGGGGAGAGTACAGAATGTCCAAACATTTAACGGAACAAGGCATTACAGGGTTATGGGGGTGGGGCGCTTTTACAGCTGGTTTCTGGCAACTGTGATTGTGTATGGGGATAAGGGCACTTGCCTACTGTTAACCATGAGTAAACCCATTGTCCAAAGTGGTTATAGTTTGTGGGGGTTGAGGAGGAACCATTTTAGTGCTCTTCAATATGTGGTGGCACAACTACTTCCCTTTTTTTCCAGTTCTCAGTGTTGTCAAGCCCCTAGGGAACTTTAGCCACCCTTTTCTTTTTCTGCTCCAGTTAATAAAGTCATCTGTTATTTCCGTGCACATTGCGCTTTCCACTTGTCTCCGACTTCCTATATTATATTCACACAGACCTGGGTGGAAGGTGGGTTGGAACGATTTGGGAGGGATAGAGAGATGCTTTCAATTTTCTGCCCTGAGGTGTTACATGACTCAAGACACTGCTTGGTGGGGCCCAAAGCTGAAGGGGGGAGACACACAAACATTTACCCTTTCAGCACAGCCGACATGAAGGGTCTACACATAAGTAAACAAAAATAACATTTATTGAAACCAGTAATTGTAGCATAACTCCAAACATTTTTTTAAAGGCAACTGTGAATGGATCGCACTCCCTGAAGAACTTTACAACTTTAATGCCTACATCCCTGTGTCCTTTGCCTTGATCTCCCTTGGTCAGGGGGACAAATGAGGGCATCTCCTGCACGGAGCTTGGGGAACAGACACTTGTTGGCCTTCAGCCACAGTCCTGGGCTCACCGTTCCCCTCCTGCACAGTCACGGGGGGCTTGCTGGTGTTGGTGTAAGATGTTGTGCCTGGTGTCCAGTAGCCTCCCCTGTGTCACTGGAAAGGGGTTGGATCCTCTGCCTCAGCAGCCCCCTGAGTTGCAGGTGCAGGAGGAGTAATAGCTAGCGGATGAGGAGGAGCTGCCAGTTCCTGCACACCGGCTGTGGTTATTGTGGCAGGTGACCCAAATCCTTTCCGCCACCACTTGTACCAAGGACTGCAACTGGGCGTGCTCCCAGTCCTTTGGGCAAGCTCCTGTTCCCAGTACCATGCGTCCTGCTCCAGGAACCAGATCACTATTGACTAATTCCTCTGGAAAAAACATTCCTCCCTCTTAACAGTCAAACTGGTCCTGGCTCCTTCCATCAGTGACAATGGACAGGTCCTAAATTGTTCTTTTCTGTCTGCCCTTACTGTATGGGGCTGCTGCTCTTGGCCCCTGGGCAGAATGGGTTCACCCTCCTCAGCCAAAGGTCCTGCCAAGTCAATCGTAAGAGCAGCATTATATTTTTTCTTTCCTTTTGAAGTGGGTAAGAAATCTCCCCACATAACATAACTTTGCTGTTGAAGGCTACACTGTGGATACTTTTTAGCATTTCAGGAATGCAATTGTTTCATTATTGTTATTTTCTCAGACAACTTTTGCAGCCCTTGAGAAAGGAGTACTGCTGAAAATGGCAGGTAGCATGAAATAATAGCTTTTAAATATAATATGTCTTCTGGGGGGTGCATTTATTTCAGGGACAACATGAACAGTTCCTAATGCCTTTTTTTAAGGCTGGCCATCAATTGGAGAACATAGCAGTTTTGAAAGTACCAGACTGGAAAAGGGAGGTGGCTTTCCAGTCGTGTGGTGGCGATCCGGCAATCTATGCCAAAAAAGATGTGTGTGCTCCTTGTCACCGCCTACCTAGTGCTGAATAGAGGGGGTTGGTGAGCTATGAAGGTGGATGCAGCAAGTTTGTGCTACATTTGAACCTTAAGAACTAGCTGAAGTTTCTGCTGCACTGGAAATTTGCAGACATATGCTTACAGGACTGGGAGGCAATCCAAATAGAAGTACATTATATTCTAAGTTAGCAGGCGGAGTCTGCATGGAGACAGAGAGAGTAGCAAATGCCTACGTGTCCTCAAGCCAGCTCCTGCAGCATCAGGAAATCCAGTCCCTTCATCCAGCGAAGAGCAACAGGGAAAGAAAGAGTCACACAGCAACTGTACTTTGTTCCAGGAACTTTCCAATCAAGACCGCAAGCCACTTGCCTCCCCACTGCAAAAGGACACCATGTTGTGTTTGTGCAGCCACTGGAGCAGATCCCCCACCTACCCACCCACCATCTCTCCTGTCTTGTGCAGCATGGCTCTGAGCAGGGAGACTCCGGACATCAGAGGCCAGGGATATTTGAAAACACTTGTAGTGACAGAGGACTGCTGTCGTGTTCCTCAGAGAAGCAAAGGTTCCCCTTCCCCTTCGGTACCTAACCAGCCCTGATACTACCCCTTGCACCTTGTGTGTGTCTCCCATTTGTAGCGGGAGGGGTGGTTACTGTAGTGAAAGTTTGTAATCTCGAAAGG
This sequence comes from Malaclemys terrapin pileata, assembly GCF_027887155.1. Lineage (NCBI taxonomy): Eukaryota > Metazoa > Chordata > Testudines > Emydidae > Malaclemys > Malaclemys terrapin. The sequence continues at coordinate 176,366,966 of NC_071507.1, read as the reverse complement.
AGCAGAAACCACCTGTAACTTTGGAGAACCATTAATCTTGTGCAATTGCCCTGTCCCCTAACAAGGTCTTTCCACCTCCTCCCTTGCTGTCAGCCTGCTGGCTGACAAACTCACAGGCCCAGAGGAAATATGATAGCTTCCCGATAATTTGTTCTATAACTTCTTCCAAAAGCTTTATAGTGGTTCGTAGTAATTCAATAAAATGTAGAATTTACAGTTGTGTCTTGTTCGGGGACAGTTTGGGAAAGGGGGAAGGCAAGGTAGCCTTCAAATCCTGCGAACCACCCTGGAAAAAGAGGGGATGTTGCTGGAGAGGGTGGGGGCTTAATTTACCAGCCTTGGGTTCTGGTTCCTACTGAGCCTTGGTTCATCAGGAGGGGTTTGTGGAGCCAGCTCCTCTGGGTAGAGATGCAGGATAACTTGCTCCTCTTCCTCCAGGTCTTCCAGCGCCACCTTGTCCTTGGTTCACACTGCCTCCTCAGCCTCGTCCTCATTAGCATCCTGTCAGGTGATGAGGCTAGCATGGTTGAGAAGGGGGTCATGAGACACCTCAGGCTCATTACTGGGAGTACTGGAGAGTTGCCTGTCCAGTCGCCAGTGTAGATGTAGCCATAGTGATCACAAAGAGAACCTTGCAAGAGGTGTCATAGAAACATATAGGTGACCTCACTTTCACACAAAACCTAAGAAGGCTCATCCATGTACTCCTTTGGTAGCCCCGCCTCTTGTAGGTCAGAATTTTATTTGCTTTTGAATTTAATAGAGTTGTTCAAATTATAAGATGTGAATTTAGCCTTCCCCCAAACTGATTAGTTGATGGGATTCTGGCCTGCAGACTATCCATGAACTCCTTGCTGTGACTAATCATTAGTCATTGTTTGTGTGGCCAAATTACCTCAGTCTCGTGGTGGTGTTTCTGCTCCCTGACTGAAATACTTTAAACAAGCAAAAATTAATAGTAGATAACAGCTAACACACTTTCTTATCACTTTCATTTCATAGGACTGTCCAGCCCAGTCATTTGTGATTTACAGGATTCACAAATATTTTTATGAATACCCAGCAGCAGTCTGAATATTGGAATAGAGCCTATCAAATAGCAGAATATTGATCTCCTAAGCTTTTTAGTCACAGGAATATTCACAAATCATTTTCTATAGTGTTCTACCAGCTCTGGAATTTAATTAATGCTGTGAGCTGAATCTGTTGTTTAGGCAGTATGTTTTAATGGTTATGGTGGGATACTGTAAATGAGGATTCTAGGATTGTATTCTTGGCTCTGACCCTGACTTGTGGGCTGATGTTGAACAGTCATACCCTTTCAGTCTACCCACCTGTAAAATCATATGAAAAATCATCTCAGAGTGGTTGTAAAGTGTAATTAATATTTGTAAAGTCTTTAGAGATATTTGGATGAAGGATGCTTTACTTTATAAGTGCAAAGCATTATTATTAGTAGAAGCATTATTACATTACCAGTAATGCTTTATAAAGGGAAAAACTGAGTTTCAGTGTCTTCAGGAGCTAGTAGTTTTCTTTTAACATAAGTATTCAGGAAACCTAACATGAACAAAATAGGATAGATATGTCAAACAAATAGCAGCAGTGTAAACTTTATTAAAAAGATTCTTTGTGGTATCAGGCAGGAAGTGAAACTGCTTTTAAATTGCAAACATTTCTCATTCATTTCATGCACCAGCAGTCATTGTAATGGGTTTCTGTGTGGTTTCCCCCCTCCCCCAAATAGTTCAGATGAGTAGATAAAAGTTCAGACACAGCGGGGAAAAGCACTCATTTTCCTTGGATTTCACCAGCTGGTACATTTCATTCCTGGTTCACAAAGTGACGTTGCAGTGTCTTATAGAACATGTGAGTGCATAGCAGATGTGTACCCCAAACATTTGTTATAGGCTTGTTCCCTTTTATAAACCAGTGACATCATACACCACCAGCCAACTGGCTTGCTCAGTTTTGTACTATTTGGAATTACTCATCTGGCTGTAAATGTCATCTTGTCTTGCCCACACAAGGCCCAACCCAGTAGCATTGAGCAATGCCTTTATTCCCAGTCAGGTAGTGGGGTTGAGGGTGTTCAGCATTAGGGCTGGGTAAATTTTTTTTCATCAAAACTGCTTTTCAACGGAAAATTGTTGGTTTTTTTTTTTAACTAAAAAGGGAACATCTGAAAAACCAAAAACTGAAATATTTTGATATTGAAATTTTCCATGGGTGAAAAACCCATTTTTGCAACCAGCTCTACTCTAACCTCACCTGAGTTAGGCTCAGAAAGCACAAAAATTGTGAGAGTTAATTAGATATCTCTTTCTGGGGAAAAAAAAAGAGAAAAGAACTCTCTGAATAATATGGTTTGTGGGACCGCTATGGAAGCAGTAATTTGTAAAATCAGCAGGTGTAGTAGTAGGCTTTAACTTGTAGGAACAGTTTTATTCCTAGAAAACATAATAGTTTCTAGGTGCCAGTACTTTACTCTTGGGATATGAGCAACCAGTAACAGTTTATTCTGACAATACATAATATGGAAGATCAAAAGGTGGGGAAAAAATCATGACAAATTTGGAAACTTCAGAGTTGCTGCCATTTTACAAGGTTCATAATAGACCCATTTTTCAAGTTTTTGTAAAGATTTTCATTCAAAATATTTATTTCAATTTTGGTAAATGAAAAAATATATAATGATTTTGATAAAAATGTCATGTACGTTTTTGAAAAAAACCTGCAATTTTTTGGAAAGTTCTGTTTTTTTGTGTGGGAAAAAGTGTTTTTTTTTTTTTTTTTTTTTTAATAACAGCTATTTGGTGATGAAATATTTGACCAGGTGTAGTGGTTAAGACCCTGGTCTGGGACTCAGGAGACTTGGTTTCAATTCCTCATTTATGACCTTCAGAAAGTTACTTAGGGCCAGATTTAGGCACTTACATACCTTTAAAAATATGCCCCTAAAATTCTAAATGCCTCACTTCAACATCTGTAAAACTGGGGTATTACTATTTCCTTCCATCACAGGGGGCTTGTGATGACAAATGCACTGAAGACCATGAGATGCTTAGATACTACAGTGAGGAGGATCGGATGGGCTGAGTGCCCACATCTGCCTAAGAAATTGAGAAGCCTGAGATTTTCATCTTGGTTACTCCCTGCATCCATGTAGCCAAAATTTCTCTTTGCCCTACAGACATGAAATAAAAGTATTTCTTTAAAATCATGGAATTAATCTATTCCTCTGCTTTAAGGGCCTGATCCAAAGCCCATATAAGTCAATATGAATCTTTCTATCGATTTTAATAGTCTTTGGATCAGACCCTATGTAACTCAGGGCTATTGTGGACTTGTTTATCTACCTACTATTCTAGCTATCATCTATCTACTTTTGCCCCTCCCCTTTCACTGTGGGAGATCACCCTGAGATTTTAGAAGCAGGCCAGAGAGCTGGAGAAATCTCACAAAATCGAGAGGTTCAACAGGTATGTGGGCACCTGCTCGGCATACACAACTTCCCTGGGGATTGCAGGTGTTGAACAACTCCTGCAAAGTTCTGAGCAACTTCTACTTCCATTGATTTCAATGGGAGTTGAGGGTATCTAATACCTAAAAGGAGCTGCTCAGTCAGCAACGTGCAGGATCTGGCCATTAGCACAATACTTGCGGAATTAAGCCTCAGTTATATCGTCTTCATCACAAAACAATAAACAGAGCCTCCAATAACCATGAATAATAGAGCACTTAAAACAAGAAAACTAGAAGGGAGGGAATTTGTCTACCATTTGTGAGTGGCCACAAGCTGTGCCCTGTACACCTCAGGAACTCCTGCTTTACAGGATGTAGGAAACTTGACTGATTAAGGCTTGTGCGCTGCTTAGAAACTACAGGGGCAAATGCCATTGGCATGTTTATAAATAAATGTCAGTTAACAAAGGAAATAGGTGAGCTCAGAGTGCAGATCAAGATATATTGTTGATGAAGAAAGGAAACAAAACGGATTCTAAAATGGAGCCATTTGGAGCAGATGAAACGGACCTCAGGTTCCATTTTAGAATCTATGTTTAGTAGAGCTGGTTGGGAATTTTCTGTCTCAATAATTTTCTGATGGAATCACTTTCTTCAAAATTTCCATGGGAAAATGTCAACTTTGCTGGAAAATCCCAGCACTGAGGGTCTTTCACGCCTGTGCGGTCCTGGCTCCATGGCAGCCCACCAGGGCTCCTAGGGCTCCCTGACTCTGGGGTAGCATCCAGGGAGCTGGTAATCATAGAATCATAGAATATCAGGGTTGGAAGGGACCTCAAGAGGTCATCTAGTCCAACCCCCTGCTCAAAGCAGGACCAATTCCCAAATAAATCATCCCAGCCAGGGCTTTGTCAAGCCGGGCCTTAAAAACCTCCAAGGAAGGAGACTCCACCATCTCCCTAAGTAACGCATTCCAGTGCTTCACCACCCTCCTAGTGAAATAGTATTTCCTAATATCCAACCTGGACCTCCCCCACTGCAACTTGAGACCATTGCTCCTTGTTCTGTCATCTGCCACCACTGAGAACAGCCGAGCTCCATCCTCTTTGGAACCCCCCTTCAGGTAGTTGAAGGCTGCTATCAAATCCCCCCTCATTCTTCTCTTCTGGAGACTAAACAATCCCAGTTTCCTCAGCCTCTCCTCATAAGTCATGTGCTCCAGACCCCTAATCATTATTGTTGCCCTCCCCTGGACTCTTTCCAATTTTTCCACATCCTTCTTGTAGCGTGGGGCCCAAAACTGGACACAGTATTCCACATGAGGCCTCACCAATGTCGAATAAAGGGGAACGATCACGTTCCTCGATCTGCTGGCAATGCCCCTACTTATACAGCCCAAAATGCCGTTAGCCTTCTTGGCAACAAGAGCACACTGTTGACTCATATCTAGCTTCTTGTCCACTGTGACCCCTAGGTCCTTTTCTGCAGAACTGCTACCTAGCCATTCGGTCCCTAGTCTGTAGCAGTGCATGGGATTCTTCCGTCCTAAGTGCAGGACTCTGCACTGGTCCTTGTTGAACCTCATCAGGTTTTTTTTGGCCCAATCCTCTAATTTGTCTAGGTACCTCTGTATCCGATCCCTACCCTCTAGTGTATCTACCACGCCTCCTAGTTTAGTGTCATCTGCAAACTTGCTGAGAGTGCAGTCCACACCATCCACCAGATTGTTAATAAAGATATTAAACAAAACCGGCCCCAGGACTGACCCTTGGGGCACTCCGCTTGAAACCGGCTGCCAACTAGACATGGAGCCATTGAGCACTACCCGTTGAGCCCGACGATCTAGCCAGCTTTCTATCCACCTTACAGTCCATTCATCCAGCCCATACTTCTTTAACTTGGCAGCAAGAATACTGTGGGAGACCGTATCAAAAGCTTTGCTAAAGTCAAGGAATAACACATCCACTGCTTTCCCCTCATCCACAGAGCCCATTATCTCATCATAGAAGGCAATTAGATTAGTCAGGCATGACTTCCCCTTGGTGAATCCATGCTGACTGTTCCTGATCACTTTCCTCTCCTCTAAGTGTTTCATAATTGATTCCTTGAGGACCTGCTCCATGATTTTTCCAGGGACTGAGGTGAGGCTGACTGGCCTGTAGTTCCCTGGATCCTCCTTCTTCCCTTTTTTAAAGATGGGCACTACATTAGCCTTTTTCCAGTCATCTGGGACCTCCCCCGATCGCCATGAGTTTTCAAAAATAATGGCTAATGGCTCTGCAATCTCATCCGCCAACTCCTTTAGCACCCTCGGATGCAGTGCATCCGGCCCCATGGACTTGTGCACGTCCAGTTTTTCTAAATAGTCCCGAACCACTTCTTTCTCCACAGAGGGCTGGTCACTTTCTCCCCATATTGTGCTGCCCAGTGCAGCAGTCTGGGAGCTGACCTTGTTCGTGAAGACAGAGGCAAAAAAAGCATTGAGTACATTAGCTTTTTCCACATCCTCGGTCACTAGGTTGCCTCCCTCATTCAGTAAGGGGCCCACACTTTCCTTGACTTTCTTCTTGTTGCTAACATACCTGAAGAAACCCTTCTTGTTACTCTTAACATCTCTTGCTAGCTGCAACTCCAAGTGTGATTTGGCCTTCCTGATTTCACTCCTGCATGCCTGAGCAATATTTTTATACTCCTCCCTGGTCATCTGTCCAATCTTCCACTTCTTGTAAGCTTCTTTTTTGCGTTTAAGATCAGCAAGGATTTCACTGGTTAGCCAAGCTGGTCATCTGCCATATTTACTATTCTTTCTACACATCGGGATGGTTTGTTCCTGCAACCGCAATAAGGATTCTTTAAAATACAGCCAGCTCTCCTGGACCCCTTTGCCCTTCATGTTATTCTCCCAGGGGATCCTGCCCATTTGTTCCCTGAGGGAGTCAAAGTCTGCTTTTCTGAAGTCCAGGGTCCGTATTCTGCTGCTCTCCTTTCTTCCTTGTGTCAGGATCCTGAACTCGACCATCTCATGGTCACTGCCTCCCAAGTTCCCATCCACTTTTGCTTCCCCTACTAATTCTTCCCTGTTTGTGAGCAGCAGGTCAAGAAAAGCTCTGCCCCTAGTTGGTTCCTCCAGCACTTGCACAAGGAAATTGTCCCCTACACTTTCCAAAAACTTCCTGGATTGTCTGTGCACCGCTGTATTCCTCTCCCAGCAGATATCAGGGTGATTAAAGTCTCCCATGAGAACCAGGGCCTGCGATCTAGCAACTTGTGCTAGTTGCCAGAAGAAAGCCTCGTCCACCTCATCCCCCTGGTCTGGTGGTCTATAGCAGACTCCAACCACGACATCACCCTTGTTGCTCACACTTCTCAACTTTATCCAGAGACTCTCAGGTTTTTCTGCAGTTTCATACTGGAGCTCTGAGCAGTCATACTCCTCTCTTACATACAATGCCACTCCCCCACCTTTTCTGCCCTGCCTGTCCTTCCTGAACAGTTTATATCCATCCATGACAGTACTCCTGTCATGTGAGTTATCCCACCAAGTCTCTGTTATTCCAATCGCATCATAGTTCCCTGACTGTACCAGGACTTCCAGTTCTCCCTGCTTGTTTCCCAGGCTTCTTGCATTTGTGTATAGGCACTTAAGATAACTCATTGATCGTCCCTCTTTCTCAGCATGAGACAGGAGTCCTCCCCTCTTGCGCTCTCCTGCTTGTGCTTTCTCCCTGGATCCCATTTCCCCACTTACCTCAGGGCTTTGGTCTCCTTCCCCCGGTGAACCTAGTTTAAAGCCCTCCTCACTAGGTTAGCCAGCCTGCTGGCGAAGATGCTCTTCCCTCTCTTCGTTAGGTGGAGCCCATCTCTGCCTAGCACTCCTCCTTCTTGGAACACCATCCCATGGTCGAAGAATCCAAAGCCTTTTCTCCGAGAAAAGGAGGGGCTGTGGTTTCCGGGTTAACATGCAGCACAAACCCAACTACCCCCCCCCCCCGAATTCTCTGGGATGATCATTTCACCCCTCCCCCCCACCGTGTGGCTAACAGCGGGGAACATTTCTGTTCAGCCAAGCAGGAACGGGCACCTCTGAATGTCCCCTTAATAAAATCACCCCATTTCAACCAGGTGCCCGTGAATGATATCACTCTCCTGAGGATAACAAAGGGAGATAAGGAATGGATGTTGTCTGCATGCCAGCAAACACTGGGACCATACGCTGCCATGCTTTGTTATGCAATGATTCCAGACTATGTGCTACTGGCCTGGCGTGGTAAAGTGTCCTACCATGGTGGACGGGATAAGGCAGTCCTCCCCAGAAACCTTTTGCAAAGGCTTTGGGAGTACATGAAGGAGAGCTTTCTGGAGATGTCGCTGGAGGATTTCCGCTCCATCCCCATACACTTTAACAGAATTTTCCAGTAGCTGTACTGGCCACGATTGCCAGGGCAAATTAATCATTAATCATTAAACATGCTTGCTTTTAAACCATGTGTAATATTTACAAAGGTACACTCACCGGAGGTTCCTTGTGTGCCTTCAGGGTCTGGGAGCATGCCTTGGGTGAGTTTGGGGGTTACTGGTTCCAGGTCCAGGCTGATAAACATATCCTGGCTGTTGGGGAAACCGGTTTCTCCGCTTCCTTGCTGTGAGCTATCTTCATTGTCTTCATCATCATCTTCCTCGTACCCCGAACCCGCTTCCCTGTTGCGTGATTCTCCATTGATGGAGTCAAAGCACACGGTTGGGGTAGTGGTGGCTGCACCCCCTAGCATGGCATGCAGCTCCGCGTAGAAGCGGTATGTTTGCAGCTCTGCCCCGGACCTTCCGTTTGCCTCTCTGGCTTTGTGGTAGGCTTGCCTTAGCTCCTTAATTTTCATGCGGCACCGCTGTGCGTCCCTGTCATGGCCTCTGTCCTTCATGGCCTTTGAGACTTTTTCTAATATTTTGCCATTTCGTTTACTGCTATGGAGTTCAGCTAGCACTGATTCGTCTCCCCATATGGTGAGCAGATCCCGTACCTCCCATTCTGTCCATGCTGGAGCTCTTTTGTGATCCTGGGACTCCATCATGGTTACCTGTGCTGATGAGCTCTGTGTGGTCACCTGTGCTCTCCACGTTCGGCAAACAGGAAATGAAATTCAAAAGTTCGTGGGGCTTTTCCTGTCTACCTGGTCAGTGCATCTGAGTTGAGAGTGCTGTCCAGAGTGGTCAAAATGAAGCACTGTGGGATAGCTCCCGGAGGCCAATAACGTCGAATTCTGTCCACACTACCCCAAATCCGACCCGCAAAGGCTGATTTTAGCGCTAATCCCCTCGTCGGAGGTGGAGTAAAGAAACTGGTTTAAAGGGCCCTTTAAGTCGAAAAAAAAGGTCTTCGTCGTGTGGACGTGTCCAGGCTTAATTCGATTTAACGCTGCTGAATTCGACCTAAACTTGTAGTGTAGACCGGCCTAAGATTCTCTCCTGGGCTCAAGAATTGGTAAGGATGACAATAACAGCCACCCTGCTTCTGAATTTCACAGTGTGCCTATGGGGAGGAGATTCTGTCAACTTCCAGAGGAGTGTGGACACAAATCAGAGAGCTTGTCTACACAGGGAAACTGACTGACTAGCATAGGTGTAGTAAAATAATTGTTAATAATTATCCTTCCACTCCCAGCCTTTTTTCTACATCCAGTTTTGCTCCCCTTTAGTACTATAGGTAGAGGAAATCGTCCAGTGCCATTAGTCCTGCTTGAACAATCTAATTTTTAAGATAAGGTATTGTGAAGAAATAGACCTGATATTGATATTCTTTGTAAAGTGTAAAATGGTTTCATTTTAATATTTCTTCATACCACTGTTTGAAAGTGGCTGTTTTAACTACTTACTGAAATTCAAATTCAAATGACTGTGTTAATTAGCTGGAGGGTCTGCTACAGCCCCTTTTTTTTCTTAAAGAGATTTCGATCATGGGCTGGATAAAATGTTTAGAGAATAAAAAATACATCTCAGATGAAACTGATGACTTAAAGTGAGTTAAAGAGCCCAAGCAGATGATGTACTTTTTAACTTTTTGTAGTGCTGTATCATGCACTCGGGATAATATCTATTCCCATAAGTCAAAGTGAATATTTTCTGCTTGTTTGTAATAGACTTGAAAATACGGGTCATAAACAACTCACTCATCACATTTTTTTTGCTGTTAGTCTTTTTTGAGTTATGTGGGAGGGGAGGGGGAGCTTTGGAGCACTTGGAAAACGGTGTCTTTTCTATGTTTGTGCTATTTTCTGGTTATATCATATTATGTTTCAAGTTTTTAAAAACCTGATGGGATAGTTTAGCATTGTTTAGTCACAGCACAGCCTTGTTGCCCCAAGGGGAAGTTTGAGGAGGGGCTTTGTCTCAAGGAAGTACAATCCTTCTCCAAGCTTCTTTGTATACCATCTCCATCAGTTTTGACTCCTGCCGCTGCCCCTTCCTGCACTTTTACAAGGTCTAGAGACAATCTGGCCCTGAGAGTGGCCTATCTGAGATGCATAAGATTATAACAACAACTGCTCATTCCTTTTCTTTCTGGTGCAGCTCTGTATTGTGAAAACAAGGGGTCACTCGGTGCAGTAAGTGGGCAGTAAATTTCAAACATCTCAGAAACAGCCCCTCATAGAGCGTGTAGTGAGCCTGTGGAATCTGAAACCACAGGAGGCTGCCAGCTCAAATACTGTATTGGATTGAAAAGAGTTTAGATATAGTAGATGCCATTTTATAACAACCCTATAATAACAACTTTGGGTTAATTAGAAGCATTTGCCTGGAACTGTTACCATCCAACTGACTATAATGTTAATTAGTCCGGATAGTGGCAACAGACTTGCTGCTTACTGACAACCTTGTTAGTGAAGAGGTTTTAATATAATCAATTTGATGGCTGACCTGAATGTGTGAATCATGGCCTCTTGATTTTTACCTGCAATTTAAAGCCCTGGACGTTGCCCAAACCAAACCAAACCCAACGATTATTGATGCACTTCATTTCGCTAAGGAGTCTAGGGCTGCAGCTCTCCCAAAGACGGTATGTAATGGCTTCTGAAAGGGCAGGTTTGTTTCAGCCACTGACAATGTTGGGCTGGAGGACACTGATGTGCACCTTGATGATGTCATCCCCTACAGTCTAACAGCGGAGGAATTTGAGACCATTGTTGAGTTTGACAGCCAGGTGGAGACCCCGCCAATGTGGAACTCCTTTCAGACAGTCAAGGCTGTAATGAGTCACAAGAGGAAGGTGCATCAGACGAAGAAGCCAAACAGCCTTCGCTTCCAGGACAGTTACGTGCTCTGAATGTTTTCCAGAGGCTATGCGAGAATCATGGCTTTTACAGTGGATACAATCCTCGATCACAAAATTGAGAGCAATTTACAGGTGGAGGTGGCAAATCAGAAAACAGACACAGGATGAATTTTGTTCTTAAACTAATTTTTCCCCCACTTTTTTTATTTTACTCACATTTTCTTTATAAGATTTTTGTGCTGTTTCACTTTGTGTGACATGCCTGGAGTATTGACTTTAAGTACAGTAGACAGACATTTTGTAAGTTTGCTAACGTGCACCGTATATAGTGCAACAAACGTGGCACTTTTGTAAATAAAGGAAATAAATTTCTAGGCCTCATGTTTGTGGAGAAAAGTCTGAAACTGTGAGCCGGGTGTATCCTAACAGCTGCAAAACCAGAAGGCAAAAAAAGAACTCCAACTGTATTATTTTATGATATTATTTTACATTGTTTGGGTGGTCAATACTTGTAGATCTTTCTCTGTTCTAGTGGCAGAGCTGGTTGCGACTGCAAAGCCATTTCCATTATAACATTCTGTTTTCACACGCTCAGAACTTTCCCAAACTTTCACCTTTTAGGATGGGTGAGAGGAGAATCAGCCCCCGAGTTTGATTGTGGCATGTGCTTGCCCAAGTCCCACCCAGTAGGGAACCTACCCGTCTGTTAGCCTGCAACACTGTACTTCTGTGGTTGAACAGAGCACATCAAAAGCCATGTGTGCTATGGCTCTGTGGAAAGTACAGGCTGTTTAATTAAAGTCCTTGGTCGAAAAGATTACGTAGAGGAAAGAGTTTGAAAATCGTTACCTTAGCAGCTGAGCTCTATGCAGAAGATCAACACATTATTATTTAGTATTAACTATTGTTTATATAGAGCTACTGGCAAAAATATACTAGGCACTTTCCAAGTAAAGCAGGCACAGTCCCTGTCCTGGAGTGCTTGTTTATTGCACAGGGCTCCAAGCAATGACTATCATTTAATGCAAATAATATGAAAATGGTGCTCAATTAGTTTAGTGTGGAAGATTGTGAGAAGATTTTAATAATATGGACTTTATGTGAAATTTTTGCTTTCGTCTCAGTAATTAACACTTGCAAAAGGTTTAATCTGTATTTATTAAGCATGTTGTAATATTGGCACATGAGCAGAATAATAAGATGATGCATATGGACAATGGGGTTTTCACTTTACTGCAAGTTGCCTTTTATTATTTTTATTATTTTTTTTTAAGTGCTGAACAATAAGGTTTATTCTAAACTAAAATGAGAAAATGTGATTATTCCTGCAAAGTGGTGCTGTGCAAAAATGTCATTTGTGTCATTAGATTTCCCTTCTAAGGGCTTGTAAGATGATGCTGTGGTGAAATGTTTATGTATTGCAGAGAAGTCAAACTCGTTTTGATTATTTCCTTGGTGTCTGCAGATCTTTGCAAAGTGAATGGGTTGCAGAGTATGGAAAGATCATTTGCAAAGTCTGCAGTAACTTGTTTGACACTGTGTGTGTGCGTCTGTGTATGTCTAAATATATATACATAGTGTTTGTTTATTTATTATTTTAAAGTGGTAGTAAAGTGTGTGTGTGTGTGGGGGAGGGGGAATACCTATTATATCCACAGACAGCATCTACAAAGTGCTAAATACTTTCAGTTTATAAAACAGAGCACAAAAATGTGAATCATCATTTCTTAGGGTTTGTCTACTCCATGGGGCAATGTGTCCCTGAGGGGTGTGAATTCTAATAAGCATCAAACTTTTATGCACTAACTGGCCTGTGCATGGTGTGCACTAAAAGTTCCTTAGTGTGCATAAACCTTTTACTTTTTTAATATTTTAATGAGCATTAAGAAACATCTAGTGCACACCAGCTGGGTCTACACAGTCCAGTTAGTGCATAAAAGTTTGTTGCTCATTAAAATTCACACCCTTCTTGGGCACATTGCCCCATGGTGTAGACAAGCCCTTAGATGTACACACATAGGCAAACACCCGGCTCTCTCACCTATTCCCTAATACTTCCCATGCTTTTCTATATGCACTACCTCAGGCTTCCTCCACTCACCCTGCAGCAAAATCCTTTCCTTCCTTCCTTCTCTCCTCCGTTTTTCTTCACCACCATGTGGCAAAATCCAGCCTCACATTACCTCCCTCTACCTTCCCCTGCCATGATCCCCCTACCTCCAGGTTTTGCCGTGCTACTTTCATCCTACCTAGCTGCTAGAAAGATCTCAGCCTCTCAGGGAATAGGAAGGGGTTTGCTGCTCACTTCTTTGTGCTCCCTCTGGGGCCCTGCCATAGCTGGGCAGAGCGTGTATGTTGTGATGATGGTATGCTCTGATGACTAACCAGGCTATGCCTCACTGCTGGTCCTGCAAAGGAGGCTCCCTGATGCTGCTTGCAACAGAGTTGGTGCTGTCATCAGCTTGCGGCCTCCCGGTGAAGGGCCATTGTCCTGCACTGCCACAGTGCAGCATGGGGATGTTTTTCCAGCAAAGTGAGACTGGGTGGGAGGAGGCAGGGATAGTGGTGGGAGATTTCTCTCCTAATTTTCAAGAGACATAACATTATTGGAATTCACCATTAGTGGGCCTGCATATTCTTTGCTTCTGCAGGCTGAGCTCTTTGCGCACATCAGGGCTCTCCTTGCTTTCCTCCATTCCGCCTCACAAGTTCCCTCTGTGTCACCCTCCTATTCCCCTCTATTTCAGGGATTCCCTACAATGCCTACTCACTCCTTCATGCCCCGGGCTCTGGGTATTCCCCCATTTCCTCTCCCCATACCAGAATCTCCTATTCTACTATACCAGTGGCTCTGTGAGTCTCCCATTCTTCTCTCTCCAATGCTATTGCCACCTATTCTCCCCCAGCCAGGGTCCCCCATTCCCACCCCATACCAGAGGCTCTTGTCTGCACCCTCACATTCCCTTCCTCCCACCATTCTTAATTCTTTTAATTCTGTTGAGGCGATAAATCATTCAGTGTGTCAACACTCTAATCTGGATTGGGATGATGGGCAGAGCTGAGATGGGGGTAGTGTTCTGTAGGAAGCTGTTAATGACGGCTACCAATCGGTTTTTTGATCTACAGACAATTACAGATGTGATTGCAGAAGCTGCTGGGTCTGCTAACCATGTGCAAGGGGCTCCATGTGCCCAGTGATACTTAAAACATTCCCTGAGAGTTTGGAATTAATCAGATGCAGAGTTCAAAAGTTATCATACAAATGGAGATGCCATTGGTTGTATGTAAGACCTTGCTTTGCCTAGCCAATTACTGGAAGGCACCAAATGTTGCTGTTAAAGATAATGTTATATGTTCTGCTTATCTGAATGTTATAGCATTTAGAGCTGGGAGAAATGCTTCTTGTCAGCTGCGATGGAGTTTTTTTTAGAAGTTGAATATGTCATCAGAAGTCCGTTTTGCTTGAATCTCTCTCACTGGATTGTTTTCTCAGGTATAGCTGCTGTCTACAGGTTATATTCATACAGGGAAACGAAGAATTACATGGTGCTAAAAACGTTAGGAGACAGACACACTTGTCTTTTAAATGCTAAATTGGTGAGGCTCAGCAAAGCTGGCTGGGTTGGGGCCTCCTGGGAAATGGGGCCACCATTCTTCTACCCTACTTTTCAGTACTTCCATCCTATTCCCTTTCTCCTCCTCCTGCCATCCCAAAGTCTGTGTCCACTTTTCTACTCCGGGGCATCCATGGTGTCAATCTGGTTTCAAGTTAATTTTTTATATGCATTCTATCCCAATGTTTGTCATTCTCTTTTCTTACTGAACCTTTTTCAGTAGGAAAGAGTCAACTTTCATCCAATATGGTGGGTGAAGGCACAGCTACACTAGAGAGTTTATAGTGGTCTAATGTAGCTGCTCTAAGCCGACGGGAGAGAGCTCTTCTGTCTGCTTAACTATTCCAGCCCCTGCGAGTGGCAGAAAATATCTCAGTGGGAGAAGTGCTCTTGCCAACACAGAGCTGTCCATACTGGTGCTTATGTCAGTATAACTTATGTCACTTGGGGGTGAGTTGGACTCTGTCTACACTACAGCCTATGTTGACATAACTTATGTTGCTCAGGGGTGTGATACACCGAGCTTCTCCTGCCAACATAGCTTCTGCCCCTTGCAGTGGTGAGCTCTCTCCCATCAGCATAGAGCGTCTTCACCAGATGTGCTGCAGCGGTACAGCTGTATCGGTACAGCTGTGCCGCTGCAGCGCTGTACATATAGATATGGCCTTATTCACACTCCTGAGTGACTTAAATTATGCCGACATAAGCTGTATTGTAGATATAGCTTTCAGTAAAGGTCTGTGTGGTAGGTAATATGTAGTGAGAAATACCTGCAGGTGAAAGCCAAGTAGATAAATATAAGGTACTTCAGCACCTGGTTTCTTATCTAACCTTTTAATCCTACTATTATCAGTTTCCTGTTTATCCTTCAGTTAAAATCTTCAGCTCACCTTGAAGAAGCTGATTGTTCTGTGGGAAGACTAATTATGAGCTGCATCTCACTCCCTCTCAATAAATGGGCAATCAGCCCTGAGGTTTTATTCTCAGTTCTGGATTGAATGGCTGCTTTATGTCACAAACATTTTTTAAACAGGTGGATTTGGCCACTGAATATGTTTGCTTTAAAAGTAAATATACAGATCTAGGTGTTTGTTTTTTGGCACCCATTTTAAGATTAAAACTTTGAGTCGTCCCAGGGAGTTTATGGTTAGCTAACACTGTACATAATTACACACAGTAGGAAATCTGGGGACTTCTCTCTCTTGCTTCAGTGACTTGACCAGCTTGCTTAGCAATCCGACAGTGCTATGTTGTAAGGGTCAGGATTTTGGAGCCGAGCCAGCATTGGTATTTTGAAGCCGGGTTACTAATGACTCCATCAGCTTTTTCTCTTCTGGCCTGGCACAGGTAGCAAAACCAACATGTCTCAACGTGTTTGGCACATAAGTCCTGTCAGCTGCCTACTTCCCCCAGCTGAGGGAAAGCAAGCAAACGAGGTTTACCCATTCCTGGCAGCCCTGCAGGTGTCCAAGTCTCTGAAAGAGTCCCAAAGGTGTGGGCGTGCTGGAAAGAAAAATCCCCAGTGACTTCACCCGGCTTTGCTTGTGGTGGTTACTCACAATGAAGTCATGTTTTTTTTTTTTTTTTCAGCTCTGCATGTTCAATGCTACATCTGCGTTTTTGCATATGAGTGAAACTGCAGCTCAAGACTGACTCAGGGAGCTTTCTCTTCAGAGAGTTTTGGTGAGTAAATTGAGATAAAGAGGAAGCTGAGTTAATCCAATAACTCCTCCCTGAAGGGCAGGTGCTACAAGGATGGCTCAAGATACAGAACAGAGGAAGTGCCTTGTTGACACAGGCGATCAGTGCTAAGTGGCTGAAATTGATATAATAATATTAGTTTGGAGAGCAAAGCCCAATCTCTCAAGCCTGCTAAATTCACCCCTTCATAGTGTGTGTGCTTTCTTTAACTACCTCCATTTGACCAGCCTCCCTTTGCAGTGGGAGTTTACAGCTCTCTCTCATTGTCTCACAATGGTTGCATCACTGCAGTACAACATGGACTATGCCATGTTAGTGTGTAAGGATTATTAAAATAAACCCTGACTCACACTTAGCCATCCTTGGGAAAGATGGTTATCAAGGGTTTATTTCACACAGTTAATTCTCTTAAACATTACATCATTAGATATCTTCTGTGACTGATGTAGAAATCCTGTGGGGCTAATGACTGTTTATTTTCGAGGAAAATTCACACGGTAAATGGTGTAGGGAAACTTGCCACTGCTTGGTAGGATATTTTTATCTGACAGTTAACCCATCATCTCTTTGAAATCCTGGTTTCCTGATCTTTTTTTATCGCTAATCCTCCCACTTTTATTACATCTCTCGTATTCTACAACCACTGGTTGAAGCAGATCATGGACGTGGTCATTGTATGGAGGTGGAGGGAAGTGCATTAGAAGGGCCACCAGGTTGTGGAGGGAAAGGGCATTAGTGGTATGAGAGTGCAGGTAAGAGGACTCCTCAGTACTGTGCAGAGCCACTTGCTAGTTTGGGATGTTGGTGTTGGAGCGTGTAGGCCTTGACTGGGCTCCTACACGTAGCAGGAGTTCCAGATTTCCCATGGCTGCTGAGCAATCTATTTCCATAGTGTGGATAAGGACTCAGAGACTGGGCATGCCTGGGGCAATGGCGCTATCTCCTCCAACACGGCCCTTTGGACATGTGAAAGTGGCTGCAGGAGAAGGTGTCAGCTCAGTGTGCTTTTCACCGCACTGTGCACTTGCTTGCAGCTCCCCAACTCGCCCCATGAAGGCTTTCAGGACTGGACTCCTGAGCACTGGGGTTTACTTCAGGGACACTTCCTTGCAGCATTTTATCTGGTAACGTCAAAGACCAGCGATGGTTTTATGTTTTTGTAGGCAGTGGGAGAATTACTTAGTAGATATATCTGTTTCTTCAGTCACCCGCTTTTTTCCCGTCAACCAGAAAATTCTTGTCCGTCAAACCTCATTCCTCATAGGCCCACCACTACTCTCTTCTCTTTCCATGTGGGGCAAGGACATGACCAGGATGTAGGAGGCTGTGTCTAATGGTTGGAGCTATGGAGGTAGCCAGGCCTAGAGGTTAGAGTGGAGCCAAGCTGGAGTCAATGATGAGGGCCATGGGATACCCAGGGGTGTAGTTAAGAGCAGAGCCAGTGATCATAAGCCGAATGCTGAAGCCAGTGGGTGCGCCGGAGATGTGATTGGGAAGCAGAGCCAGGAGTCAGAGCCAGAGGTGTCAAGGATGGAGAAGGGCAGGGTCTGACACAGGCACAAGAGTGGGAGCTGGCACAGGAAGCAGTGCCAAGTGCAGCTGCGGGCTTGCAATGCGTGGAGCAGCCAACAAGCTCTAGGCTCTTGCTGGGTCAAGTAGTAACTAGCTCCACCCCTTCACCAGTCAGGAACTGCAGTCAATCAGACAGCCCCTGCCAGGATCAGCGGTGTCCAGTGTGTTGCTAGGAGACTGACTCTGCTGAATCTAGCTCCCTGACACCACCTCTGTCCTTTCCATCTTCTTCCTCTTCAAAAACAAGAATAACGTACTTGCTGCTCCCACAGCAGATTGACCACTGAATGAGGGGCACCGCATCTGGGCCCCCATCCCTAGGAACAGCTCAGGATGTGATTCAAAACTATTACTAAATCTTGTTGGAAACACAAGATAGTCCTCCCTCTCTTTCCTCCCTGGTCTCTCCCATTTCCTGGATTATTGTTGCCAGGTTACCTTTCACTGTCTCGGTTGTTAGGCAAAGTGGATTGGTAAAGCAGGTTGAATAATACAAAGTGACTTGTGAATGTTCTCTCACTCAAAAACTGTGAGTTTGTTTTGCTGTTGTTTGTCAGGACCTTAGATTTTTTGCCTGCTGCAAGGAGGTCTCCTTGGGGTGAACCCAATGTTCAGGGGTCCAGTCCTGTAAGCCTTTATAGGGCAAGGGCTTGGAATGGCTTCTGGGTATTTCTGGAAATGTCCATGAATCCCCAAATGGTCTCAAATTTTGCCATGGATGATTTTTCATCTGAAAATTTGTGCCAGATATGTGTTGTTTGCAATTGATTATTCTCTAAAAAGTTTCAGGCATCCAATCAAGGATCAGATGCAATACCATATGATGTAGGCAACCAATTGTGAATAGCTGAGGTGTATCATCCTTAAACAACCTCTAGGCTGAAATGTGTTACGTGAACTATTTGGTAAATAATTACATATATACTTGTGGACATCAAGATTGGGTAACAAACAATCTGCAAACAGAAAAAAGGGGGAAATTAGCAACATAGAATATTTGCAATGAATAATTTGACCAGCTGTAACGATAGATTTGCTGCACTTCCAGGTCATGGTACTACCTGAAATGGTTAAACCTTGGAAGAGATCTGAAATATATTGCATCAGCAAACTGGTACATTATTTACACTGGCAAAGTCCTCAGCTGTAGGGAAAACTATTTCAGGAAGTGTTAGTCTGGGCATGGTCAGCATTGGCTCAGAGTTTATATAAAATGTATATTCAGGAGATGATTGGGCACAAAATATTATAGATTTTAAAACACCTAAGAATATTCATCCTGTTCGATTATTCAGTCTGCTGAAAATATTCTACACATTTCTTTGGAAAAGAGAAGTTGGCTTGCGCCATGGAACAACCAATAAAGTGTCCCATTGTCCCTCTGGACTGGGCTGTTAAGTAGGAAAGAGCTATGTACATAAAAAAAAACCAGCATTTACATTTATTTAGGAGGCTAATAATAAACCTTCAGTGGAGCTTTGTAGTCTACTCAAACTGTGTTCCTCCCCCACAAAATCATTGCATGTTAGCATTATGTTTATAATTTCACCCACACTACTCATGTGCTGACACGAACAACTTGGGCTCTAGTTTTTTCATGATAGGCTTGGGCATGAGTTATGGAAGAGTCATCGGATCAATGTCACAAGTCATGGAAATCACAGGATAAATTATGAAATGTTACCCATGTTTTATAGTAAATAACCTATCTTCCCAGAAGCAGTCCTCTACATTAAGTTCTTAAGAGCTAAATCACAGTGAAGTCTGTGGGGAATTTTGGCCAACTAAGGACTTCAGAATGAGACCTTAAACATATTCTGGGAACCCTCTTGATTTGAATATAAACCCTTCTTTTTATATATCCCTCCTTATATAGGTTCAGGTTTCTTTCTTCTTCTTCTTCCCCACAAAAAGTTGCCTTTAGATTGAGGGAGTAACTTGTCACTACTTCTTGTTTGACAACTTGTTTCCCTATATTTCCCTCATGGTCCATTGTGTCATGTGTTGCTTATTCTTTATTCTCTACTAGTGCTCTGTGAAGTCTTTTGGGCTTCTTGTTTCAGTCTCAATAGGCTTGATTGTACACATCCTTCCCATGCAGCACTATTGGTGATGTTATTTCATTGCATGGTGCTGATTTCAGTGGGAGTTCCACACAGAGAAGCTTTGTAGGGAAGCTCCAAACCTTATTCCAGCAGTTCTCAAACTATGGGGCGGACCTTGAAATTTGTCAAGGGAGACGTGAGCTGTGTGCTTTTTTTAAGAGGTCTGGCTGTCAGCCCCAGGTGGCTGGAGCTTGTGCAGAAGGGCCATGGACACCCAGGAGGTGGGGATAAAGGCGACTGTTGGAGCCCTGTTGCTTGGGCTCTCCTTACCCCAAACCCCTATCCCTCACTGGGAGGCAGCCTGGGCTTGGGCTCTCCTTCCTCCCTTTGTTCTCAGTTCTCTCATTTGGAGGTGGCAGGGCTCTGGCTGTCAACCCCAAGGTGCAGCAGCAGTGCAGAAATAAGGGTGACAATGGTGCGCTAAGTCTGCTGTGATAAGTGATATTGACAAATATCACTTTTCACATTGCTACCCTTACTTCTGTGCTGCTGCTGGTGGCGATGCTGCCTTCAGAGTTGGGCACCCAGCTAGCAGCTGCTGCTCTCCACTCTTTCTTCAGAGCTGGGAGGCGGTATATGTGTGTGTGTGTGTGTGGGGGGGGGGGGGCATGTAAATGACTACAGACACAAAGAAGGGGGGGGGAGGGTGAATCAAATAAATTTGAGAACCACTGCCTGATACAAATATTCACCTGCAGGTTCACACAGGTGCTTTTTTATCTGCCCAGCCGCTGACCTACTAACACACCAATTCCCCAAAGTCAAGGATATTTATAACATAAACATGAAACTCTTTTGAGTCCATGACTCTTGTGACAGTGATGACAAATATACAGCCTTACTGATAGTAAAAGAGGACCTTGGGAGCAGCTTTTATCATTTACATGCTGTAGTGTTGCAAAAGAATGCAATGGGGAAAATGTATCAAAATAAATTAGGCTGGAAGATTCTTTCCCCGCTATTGTAATGCATCTTTCCTCATTTATGTCCAGGGAGAATGTGTTTGCCTCCTATGCTTAGGCTTAGTTATCACTCATTTACGGCTTGATTGTGCAGTGTATTGACTCAATGTGAGTGGAGGGCACTTAGCACCTTGCCGGATCAAGCCAATAGAAGATGGCTTTAAAAAATGACTCATTTGCACCAGACCCTGTCTTGCCATGTTACTGCCCACCTTAGTCTTAGTGAAGGTGGACTGATAAATCATGTGCATTGATTTCCCAACAGCAGTCACTTCACTGGCACAATAAAAAAAATATTTCCTGTCAGAACAGACCTCAAATCTTCCAGTGAAATAACGGGTTCAAACAGTGCAGACATTGCATTTTTGACAATCTCAGGGAGGATTTCCTACAGGAACATAAAGTATCCTGTTGGAAGCAAAACTCTCAAACGAGGCCTTTATTACCTTGTGAAACTTCTTCTGAAATACAAAAAATTCCTGAAGCATCAAAATGAAAAGAGGAATACAATTAAGTTAAAGTTAACTAAGACCAGATGCATTTGTTATAGGAGGCAATATGCTAGGCTGAAACCCTCCTCCCCCAACAACCTGGTATGTTGTTCCAAATGGCATCCTGGGAAATTGTCTAAGGTTAACTAACATTACTAAGGGTAACTTTTAATTTGAAAGGAATATAAGGCACTTATTTTGGCCCTTGGTCTCTGCTGTAGTCAAACCCAACAGCAAAACCAAGCTTTCCCATAAAGATATATTAGATGAAACTCAAACTACCAAATGAGACCTTTATACTTCCACCTGTACATTATGGCTCTAATAAACACGTTATCAGCTCATGAAAATGATGGTAAACAGGTGACTGGAGGATTTGATAAGTCAGCAGCAAAGATTAACAGTTTTTTCTCAGGGAAAAGCTGTGAGAGATTCACTTATTTAAAACAATTGCAGCATGTGAATTTACTGCACTTAAATCATTATTGGCAATTAGTATGTGTCAGAAAGGTTGCAGCTGGCTCCAATTACAGGTGGAGGTTTTAGAACTTGAACTTAATTGTATGTGAGATAGTAGGAGGCTGGGCAATGCATGCTAGGATGGGGAAACACCATTCAGAAAGGAGAACAAGATTGTGTGAGCTGGATCTTGATTTTTTTCTTTGGCTTTAGTCCTCCTTGAGGAAAAACTCATGGTAGTGGACAACCATGATGGACTACAATCTGTCAGGAACAGTATCCCTGATGAGGCCACAGCAAGCCTGGTGGCTGAGCTTTGTGACTTTGTCCTCACCCACAACCACTTCAGATTTGGGGACAACTTATACCTTCAAGTCAGTGGCACTGCTATGGGTACCCACATGTCCCCACAGTATGCCAACATTTTTATGGCTGACTTAGAACAACGCTTCCTCAGCTCTCGTCCCCTAGTGCCTCTACTTGCACTACATTGATGACATCTTCATCATATGGACCCACGGAAAGGAGGCCCTTGAAGAATTCCACCTGGACTTCAACAATTTCCACCCCACCATCAACCTCAGCCTGGACCAGTCCACACAAGAGATCCACTTCCTGGACACTACAGTGCAAATAAGTGATGGTCACATAAACACCACCCTATACCGGAAACCTGCTGACCACTATACGTACCTACATGCCTCCAGCTTCCATCCAAGACACATCACACGATCCATTGTCTACAGCCAAGCCCTAAGATACAACCGAATTTGCTCCAACCCCTCAGACAGAGACAAACACCTACAAGATCTTTATCAAGCATTCGTAAAACTACAATATCCACCTGGGGAAGTGAGGAAACAGATTGACAGAGCAAGACGGGTACCCAGAAATCACCTACTACAGGACAGGCCCAACAAGGACAATAACAGAACACCACTGGCCATCGCATACAGCCCCCAGCTAAAACCTCTCCAGCGCATTATCCACAATCTACAACCTATCCTAGAAAATGATCCCTCACTCTCACAGACCTTGGGAGGCAGGCCAGTCCTCGCTTACAGACAACCCCCCAACCTGAAGCAAATACTCACCAGCAACTGCACACCACACCACAGAAACACCAACCCAGGAACCAATCCCTGTAGCAAACCTCGTTGCCTACTCTGTCCCCATATCTACTCTGGCAACACCATCAGAGGACCCAACCACATCAGCCACACCATCAAGGGCTCATTCACCTGCACATCCACTAATGTTATATATGCCATCATGTGCCAGCAATGCCCCTCTGCCATGTACATTGGCCAAACCGGACTGGCCCTCCGCAAAAGAATAAATGGACACAAATCAGACATCAGGAATGGTAACATACATAAGCCAGTAAGTGAACACTTCAATCTCCCTGGTCATTCTATTACAGATTTAAAAGTCACTATCATTGAACAAAAAAACTTCAGAAACAGACTTCAAAGAGAAACAGCAGAACTAAGATTAATTTGCAAATTCAACACCATTAATCTGGGCTTGAATAGACACTGGAAGTGGCTGGCTCATTACAGAAGCAGGTTTTCCTCTCCTGGAATTGACATCTCCTCATCTATTATTGGGAGTGGACTACATCCACCCTGATTGAATTGGCCCTGTCAACACTGATTCTCCACTTGCGAAATATCTCCCTGCTCTCCATGTGTCAGTATATAATGCCTGCATCTGTAACTTTCACTCTATGCATCCGAATAAGTGAGGTTTTTACCCACGAAAGCTTATGCCCAAATAAATCTGTTAGTCTTTAAGGTGCCACCGGACTCCTTGTTGTTTTTGAAGATACAGACTAACACGGCTACCCCATGATACTTGACATCATGGTAGTGGAAGGCTTCTGGGACCTCAGCAGGGTTCACCTTGTGGTATTTCCTTCTTGTTCTGCTCTTCTCTAAGAGGGAGGGGCTTCTAACTTTGTGTCAAGGAGAGGGTGTGTGGCTTGGAAACCCTGTGCAATTTATCTAACCCTCTGTCTGTCTTAGGTTTCTCTATAGTGCCAAACATTGGACTGTGGAGTTGTAGCATAGAAACCAATCCCCTCTCTTCTGGTCCTGGCATCTCCTCAGGAGCTGTGTTGTCACTAGATAACTCCTGTGCCTGAGCCCTATCTTCCCTGTTCTAGGGTCTCAGAGGATGCAGAGGAAAGCTTTTAATATTTCCATGTAGGCGCTCATTAGTGCATGCTGCTTACAACCCTGACATGTCTCCCAACTGACAGAGCCCCAGTGTGTGCCTGTACTAGGCTTGTGTATCTTCAGTGGGAGGAGGGAAAGAGCAGCAGAGATGCTGCTTTCTTTTGCCTTCCCTCCCTGTCCTTTGTTTCCAATTTCTTCCCCATTCCACTGGCTTTAGCTCCTCTATACTAGTGCCAGTGGAAAGGAGCAGTGGATCATTGTATTTTAAAATACTCCAGCTGAGCTCATTTATAAACTCTGAGGCGATTTTCTATTTGCATCCCCACATTCATTAGCTAGCAAATAAAGCCTGCATGGAGAGAAGGCAAGTGATCTGCAGTAAGTTTATATTGAGGTTTATGCCTGTGGTACAAGTGTCCCGTTGGTCCTTTATATTGCTCATGTACCTTTGTTTGTGCAACAGGACATCTACTGTGAAACTCATTAAAGTTGCACCACTCTCATGCTTTCCTGAAATAGCAAGTACTAGGTGCTGGGTATTAACAGGGAAAGAATTCTGTGCTTTGAAAACTAAACTGGCTCTTTAGTAAGAGAACTGTTTAAAGAGGTGCTGCAAATGCAGCTAGCATTCTAGCCATCTGCACAGAGACTGACTTCCTGGGGTGCCTCCTCCAAGCTCTTCTCTCCTGCATGTTTTTCTCCTTACTTCAAGTTTCAGGCATGTTGCTACAGGTGGGATCATGAGTTTAAAATCCTAGCTAGGTCTTCTTCTTCTCATCCTCTGTAGTTTCAGAAAGTGAGAGTGAGCAAAACAAATGACCAGGAGCAGGAGAGGGAGAATCTGTGGATTCCAACCTAATGCTATTCTTTCAAAGTCAAAGGAGAAGTGCCATCAGAAATATTGATTGCTACGTGTGTTTAGTTAAGGATGTTATTTGGAATTAGGGTTTTTCAAATCAGAGTCTTATATCAGACCTTCACAATCAAGAGACCATATTGTACCTCTTAAGTATAGTTTGTTTATCAGATACACTTGGTTCTAATACAAGATATGTATGCCTTTTCCATAGGAATGCCACATTAGGAAACTGGTGGTCTGTGACCACTGGTTTAAATGCAGACGTGTTTTACCTCACTGTTACCTTGTGCTCCCCTGTCTGTCTGTATCTTGCCTTGTATTTAGATTGAAACCCTGCCACAAGGAACTTACAAACTGTTATGTTTGTACAGCAGTAATCACACTGTGGGCCTATGATTGGAGCTCATAGAAGACACCCATCAAGATTTACATAATTCTGTTTTGTTACTGTCAATTATTGATCTCAGAAATGCTGACTGATGAAACCATAGAAAAATGTAAACATATTAAATCATTAAATCCCACATCCTGTAAATCTTCCTTCTCCTGCACTATGTTAAGTTTTTGTATCTCAGTTGGAGGCTTTGTCACCTATCTTTGAAGTCTAGCACTGCACACTTCGTTTTTGGAAGATTCTGTGGTATGCAACAAAATTACAGTGATGAGAGTGTTTTAGATCTGTATTTGCATGCCATTTTAGCAGCTATGTCCCCAAATATTTCCCCCTCCATATATGTTGCTGTTCTTTTTTTAACAGCAGTTGTATTAACTATTACTATTGGTAATTTTATTCCATGTATTTACTTACACAGGGTCTGATCTTCTACCTTACCACTGTGCATGGACAGGAGTTACATTTAGTGCATCTGGATGAGGAGCAGAGAAGTTGAGGAGTAGTGGCTCTGAGGTATGCTTGCCTTTTCCACAATCCCACTGAAGTGCCTCTGAAGGTACACCACAGAGCTAGGCCTCTGCTGATCAGACTATGAAGGTACACCACAGAGCTAGGCCTCTGCTTCTCTGGTCAGAGTATGAGCAGGTGGCAACTGTCAAATACTTGGGAAGTGTCCTAGACATTGCTGGAAGATGCTCAAAAGATGTGGATGCTTGTGTAGCAGCTGCCTCTGCCACATTCCAGGGCCTTCAGCAGCTTCTGTGGAGACATCGGGACATCACACTTTCTATGTATCTGCGGATTCTCAGAACTACGGTTATACCAATTATATTGTACAGCAGTGACATATAGGCACCAAGGAAGGCTGAAAAGCGGCGGATTGACATTTTTGATGCTCATTATCGTAAGCTGCTCTATATTAAGTGGCAGGAAAAGATAAGCAATAAGGATATTCACAGCCAAACTCACCAAGTATCCCCATCAGCACTGGTTTGCTTTTGGCAGCTTTCTGGGTATGGACATATTTCTAGGATGACAGACAACTGAATTACGAAGTGTATTTTCAAAAGAATGCCACTGCAGGTTTAGTGATCACCAACAGCTTCCATAGTGCAATAAAATAACCAATGATGGACATAGACTGACCATCCAGCTAGACCATCTTAAGGAGCTAGCTAGAGATCAATCAACATAGTGCTCAATCTGCAAGGAGGCCACTCCCTTTGGGATCAGCCTTGACACTAATGGGGGTCAGCAGGGCATGTAGGGCAATGCTGCTGTCCATAGTACTGTTCCCTCACAAACTCACCTATGACTTCCCTGAGAGAACCATCTCCACATGCTGTGAAAAACCCCTTCTCGGAGGGTGGTGATACTGCCAACCCCAAGTATTCGAATGAGCGAGGTCTCAACAAATCATAAGAGTGGCTTAAAATCATATGATTTCATAAAAGACCCAAAATTTATTTTATTTGCCTTCTATTGTTGGAGTGCTTAGGGTTCATGTTTCCAAGCTTTCCCCCAGTGCCATAAGGGCTAGAAATTTACAGTTTTTAAAATAAAAGCTGAGCTGCTCACCTAATTATCTGATTGAAGCTGCTGGGGCAATAAGAAAAGCACCAAATAGTGTGAGAGTTGGCAGTGCTGTAGTTAGTGGCAACTGGCATGAGTAATACATGGAAGTGCACAGAATGAGGGAGCTAGAGGGCTGTAGGGCTGTGCTTAGGTGATGGGCCTCTGTGAATGGGGCTCTCTCTCTCTGTGGGAGCATCAAGATCCATATAGAGTTCAGGAGACCTGTGTACTTATAAGGCTGATTACCTTGCCTGCTCAGTAGGGGACAAACCCCACCGGGGGCAATTCAGAAGAAAATGTGAAATACATCGTGTAGAGTTGCTGGTTGGATTTCTCCACAGAAAGGAAATATGACCTTCTTAGTGTCTTCTAGAAGGAAATACAGCCTTGCATATGAGAGAGAGAGTTTAATGTTCTCTCATCTGCAGAGCTCCAGCAATCTGTTCCACTCTCTCACAGCTAATGCATTCCACTAACTTTCAGCACTGCAGTATGGTGGTCTTACAGGGATACATCCTTACAGTCCTAAGTAAGGAAATCCTGCCTTATTCCTTTAGTATCACATTCTTTCTTAATGTTGTTTTCCTTTAGTTCCTGTGTTTACACCAATTTAGGTAGTCTCATAGCATTATATGATCATATGGGATACAATGTGGCCTAGTAGTTAGAGCAGGTGACCGGAAATCAGTATTTTATGCTGGGTTTTAGTTTTAGCTCTGTGACTTTCAGTGTCCCAGGGTTAAGGCTACAATTCTGTCACCGATATTTTTAGTAAAAGTCACGGACAGGTCACTGGCAATAAACACAAATTCATGGAAGCCTGTGACCTGTCTCTGACTTTTACTAAAAATACCCTGGGGGAGGGGAGGGTGGACAAACAGAGCACTCTTGGGGCTTGCAGCTGGTCTAGTCCCACCACCACTCCTGCGGCAGGGGCTGACTACTGCTGCTTCAGCCCCTTGGCTAGCCACTGGTCAGCTGTTTTAGCAGCCAGCCCTGGGGCCTTGGGAATAGCTGATCAGGCGGCAGGCCCTGGGAACAGCTGATCGGCCATTGCTGCTTTAGCAGCCCCAGGGCCTGATAGCTGCTGAAGCCCTACCCAGAAGAAGTCATGGAGTTCCTGGAAAGTCACGGAATCTGTGACAGAATCGTAGCCTTACCCATGGTACATCACTGAACCTGTGTACCTCTCTACCCTTCTGTACAAGGGGAATAATAGCATCAGTACATAGAGCTGTCCCAAGGCTTAAGTGATTAATGTATTTTAAATACTTAGAAATTCTCAAATGAAAAGTCTGCTCTAAATATATTTTATTATTACCTTTGATTTCAGTTTCTGGGCATAACAATATATATCAGCAGTGAGACACCTCTTCTTTCTTCCATCAAGCCAGACTTTTGTATACCTTATGGAGGCAATATTGCCAACCTCAAGGAGTCATTAGACTAGCCTCAAAAAGCAGGCAAATGGCTTAAAAAGCAGGAGATCTCTACAAATAATATATATATTTTTAACCTTCTGCTTTTCAAGCTGTTATGATTTGGATTTTCAAGCTTTTCTTTGCAACTTTGAGGGCTACAGATTTACTTTATTTTAAAAATGAAAGAGAAGATTCTGACAAAGACATGATTACAGGAGGTAGGGCTTTAAGAAAACTAACCAAGAATGCAAGACTTGTGATAAAATTGTGAGAGTTGGCAACACATGAGGTCACCTCCTGCTATCATTTTTTTTTCACCCTCCCAAGCAGGAAGAGATTTATGTGTACAGAAACCTCCTTACTCATAATGTTTATTTTTAACGTCCATCTTGTCTCCTTGTGCACTGAACAGAGGTATTATAGAGTATCCCTAATCACCAAGCTGATGTTTTTGAAGCCTTATGACATCTCTTCAAACTGCTTTTTCTAAAAATAGGCCTGGTGAAAAGATGGATTCTTATTTTCACAGGTTTCATACTCCCCTTTGTGGGAGGTTGTTTCTGTTTTGTTTTCCTTTCCCCACCTCTGCCCTTCCCTCCTCCCTCCCCCCCCCCCATATTTCCTTTACAATGTCTTCTCTGTATTTGGGCAACTATAGCTGGGCTACACTCTACTCCAAGAGTCCCATTGACATAGATTTGTTTTAACAACCAATGCTTTTGTAGCAGTTTTTTTTTTTTTTTTAAACCTTCCTCTGGGAACAGCTGTCAGCCCACATAACTAATATTTAAACAAGGGAATATATTAAGGTTTTACTTAACTCACTTTCACATGTTTTAGCAGATTATTATTATTTTTAAACCCTGTTGTGTTGTGTAAGTCCTGCCACTAAAACAAATGAACATTGTGTCACCATGTCTCAGTTCTTTTCAAATGTCAGAAACTGAGATAGTTGGGTACAGCGCTACCTACACTACTGTTATAACTAGCTATATGTGTAATCTTGATAGATTACATTTAAGGTGCTCTGTGCATAAATCTAGTCACACAAGAACAAGAGCTGTGGAAAAGGAATAGCATTAGGTGTATACTTTTCACATTCCTCTTCTTACAGCTTCCAGGCTGTCAAGATATGGCAATTCAAAGGAAGGTGATTTCAAGTAATGATTTAGATTTTTAAATGTTTCATTGAAATGCATTTCGAAGTCCTTCATCAAAAGTAGAAAGTACTTTAAAAACTGTGATTCCGCTCTGAAAAGTGACTGTAAAAATAGCATTGTGGGGGTTCCATATTTATTGTCTCTAGAGGGTTTCCAGAGCAAACTTGGTTTATAAGTTTACTAAAAGTGTATCTTTAAAAATTCTCTACCAGGCAAACTCAATTTGAGATTTATAGTCCTGACTGTGTTCCCTTTGAAATCAATGGCAAAACCTCTATTGAATTCACTGGGAGCAGTGCCTGACAGTTAAGTGGTGGTCTTTCTGACTGTGTCATTAAATCCCTCCTTTAGTTGCACAGGTATAACTACAGAGAGAATTTGGTCCTGTAATTTAGTTATTTCTAGTAATGATTTTATGGTGCATCAACCAGAATAAAATCCAGCTCACTCTCTTAGCACCATTGGCTTTATAAGGCTAACAGGAATATAAGGAAGTTGGGAATCGGTTACAGGGGGTGGATCACTTGATTATTACTGTTCTGTTCATTCCCTCTGAAGCACCTGGCATAGGCCACAGTTGGAAGACAGGATATTGGGCTAGATGGACCTTTGGTCTGACCCAGTATGGCCATTCTTAAGTTAACCATATAGGTCCAATTACTGCCCTCTTTCCCTGCCATTGCACTTCAGCACTACTCCATCAAGCCAGCTTAACTGGCTACTGGAGATTCTGCCAGTGTAAGGAAAATCCACAGGCAGTAAGGGGCCAGTATGATAGTTCTATACCACTCTTGCTACTACCTGAAGCACACAAGGCATTCTATGGCTATCAAAATGGCTTCGGGAGGGAAGGGCTAAGCAATTGGTCACAATTTAGAGCAACCTGCAGGTTGCTTTAAGTTGTACCCAGGGCTGAATCATACGCAGGATCAAGATGGCCTAAAGCCATGTTTGATTTCCCCCCACCCCTTTCCTAGTTCTGTATTGATCTCAGCTCAGCCAGATCAGAGGATCAGCATATGGACTGAAATTTTCAAACTTCAGTGCATAAAGTTAGGCACATAACTTCATATTTTGGTACGTTAATTAAAAATCTGCCTGACTTTCAGAGTTGCTGAGCACCAACTACTGCGAATGTTCTGCACCTTGGAACATCAGGCACCTTATTTTTAGATGACTAAATGTAGAGGGCCTACCTTCAGGTCCTAATTTAAAATTTTGGCTCAGGGAGCAGACCTGCTCAGGAAGAAGGTGTCATTTTAAACTGGTCAGTTTTCAGAGAAGAACGGCATTTTTAACTTAATACAAAGAAAGGGAATTTCCTTTCGAATGACAGCGAGAGTAGGCAGGTCTGCAACTCTCTTGTAGCCTGTGGTTTACTTAACTATTTTTAATGTTCTGAAGCGTTTATCTATTGATAGGGCTAACAGGCTCCTTTGCTAACAATACACTGATGACAGCTGTATATCTCACTTCCTACAGAGGCAAGCAGTTTGCCATCACTAAGATTGCACAATGCCTGCCAAGAGATCACTGCCTGGATGAAGAAGAGCTGACTCTAACTGATATTAGGAAAGACCAAATTTCAGGCTGGTAGAACAGGGAAAACACTGTGAAGAACTAGCTGGGACACTGACCTCCTGTCCTGCTGAAAACATCTGCTCTCTGTTTGTTAAAGGGTACAAAGCCTTGTGGTCTTCCTGGACTCATCTCTAACCCTGTATGCCCAGGCAGCAACAGTAGCAAGAAATGCCTTTTTTCTCCTGTTAACTATTTTTGACTTTGCTTCTTCCTCCCAGGTGAGGGTCTGGCCATAGTGATCCATGTAGTAGTCATCTTCAGACTGAATTATGATAATCCGGGCAGAAGATGGAAACAATACAGAGAATATGGCAGCCTGCATTCTAGTCAGATGAGCCACTATCACTGGTGCTCTAAACTCTCTTGGTTTCCAATCTGGCACAAATTTAAGACCTTGGTTCTGCTCTTCAAAGCCATCAGAATCCAGTTTATATCCGTGACTGCATCTCCATCCCTGATCCACTAAGATAGAATCATAGAAGATTAGAGACCTCAGGAGGTCATCTAGTCCAACCCCCTGCTCAAAGCAGGACCAACACCAACTAAATCATCCCAGCCAGGGCTTTGTCAAGCCAGGCCTTAAAACCTCTAAAGATGGAGATTCCACCACCTCCCTAAGTAACCCATTTCAGTGCTTCACCATGCTCCTAGTAAAATAGATTTTCCTAATATCCGACCTAGACCCCCCCCCACTGCAACTTGAGACCATTGCTCCCTGTTCTGTCATCTGCCACCACTGAGAACAGCTTAGCTCCATCCTTTTTGGAACTGCCTTTCAGGTAGTTGAAGAATCCCCCCTCACTCTTCTCTTCTGCAGATTTAATAAGCCCGGTTCCCTCAGTCTCTCCTCATAAGTCATGTGACCCAGCCCCCTAATCATTTTCGTTGCCCTCCGCTGGACTCTCTCCAATTTGTCCACATTCTTTCTGTAGTGTGGGGCCCAAAACTGGATGCAGTACCCCAGATGTGGCCTCACCAGTGCCGAAGAGAGGGGCATAATCACTTCCCTCAATCTGCTGGCAATGTTCCTACTAATGCAACCCAATATGCTGTTAGCCTTCTTGGCAACAAGGGCACACTGTTGACTCATATCCAGCTTCTTGTCCACTCTAATCCCCAGATCCTTTTCTGCAGAACTGCTGCTTAGCCAGTCAGTCCCCAGCCTGTAGCAGTGCATGGGATTCTCCCTTCCTAAGTGCAGGACTCTGCACTTGTCCTTATTGAACCTCATCAGATTTCTTTTGGCCCAGTCCTTTAATTTGTCTAGGTCCCTGTGTATCCTATCCCTACCGTCCAGCGAATGTACCTCTCCCCGCAGCTTAGGGTCATCCATGAACTTGCTGAGGGTGCAATCCATCACATCATCCAGATCATTAATAAAAATGTTGAATAAAACCAGCCCCAAGACAGACCTCTGGGGCACTCCACTAGATACCATTTGCCAACTAGACATCGAGCCGTTGATCACTACCCATTGAGCCCGATGATCTAGCCAGCTTTCTATCCACCGTATCCATTCATCCAACCCACACTTCTTTAACGGGCTGGCAAGAATACTGTGGGAGACCATATAAAAATCTTTGCTAAAGTCAAGATATATCATGTCCACTATTTTCCCCTTATCCACAGAGCTAATTATCAATCAGGTTGGTCAGGCATGACTTGCCCTTGGTGAATCCATGTTGACTGTTCCTGATCACCTTCCTCTCCTCCAAGTGCTTCAAAATGGATTCCTTGAGGACCTGCTCCATGATTTTTCCAGGGACTGAGGTGAGGCTGACCAGTCTGTAGGTCCACGGATTCTCCTTCTTCCCTTTTTAAAAGATGGGCACTATATTTGCCTTTTTCCAATTGTCCGGGACCTCCTCTGATCACCATGAGTTTTCAAAGGTAATGGCCAATGGCTCTGTGGTCACATCGTGCAACTCCCTCAGCACCCTTGGATGCATTAGATTCGGACTCATGGACTTGTGCTTGTCCATCTTTTCTAAATAGTCCTTAACCTGTTCTTTCATCACTGAGGGCTACTCACCTCCTCCCCTTACCGTGCTGCCCAGTGCAGCAGTCTGGAAGCTGACCTTGTCTGTGAAGACCGAGGCAAAAAAAGCATTGAGTATTCCAGCTTTTTCCACATCATCTGTCACTAGGTTGCCTCCCCCATTCATTAAGGGGCCCACACTTTCCCTGATCATCTTCTTGTTGCTAACATACCTGTAGAAATGCTTCTTGTTACCCTTCACATCCCTTGCTAGCTGCACCTCCAATTGAGCTTTGGCCTTCCTGATTACATCATTGCATGCACCCCAGTAGGACAGGACAGCTAACAGAGCTTAGATGAAGCATATAACAGCTGGAGCTAAATCATTCATAGTGGTATTGTAGCACATAGACTGCCACAGACTTGTGACAAAATTTTATGACTGCTAGAACTTGCTGCAAGGGACACTTTCCCCTTAAAGCTTCTCCACCATAACTGGAAGGGTTAAGAAGGATATAGGCCTGATTTTCAGAAGGGCTGTCCACCTACATCTCTAACTGAAGCAACAGGAGCTGCTGTGCCCAACACCTCTTAAAATCAGGCACAAACATACCCCAAGTAAAGTAAAGCTTCCTAGAATCTGTGAAGAGCAGAGAAAACCATGACATTCATTCAGGATGTTGGTGTGCAGAAATAAATAGCCTGTGTACTGCTTCGATACTACATTGATGGGTTCTGTGGAAAATTCTAGTATAGACAGGTTGGAAAGTTTCAGAACTTGGCATCTTTTTAGACCATGAGCCCAGTTGAATGTAGAAGCCCAGGTTTTGTCCTTGGTCAGAAATAGTTATTTTCATCTTTGGAAAGTTCAAAAATTGCCCTCTTTTCTTCCAGATGCACACTCTGCCACAGTGATCCTCTCCTTTGGCATTTAGGCTGGGCTGCTGTGATGTGCTTTAGTCCTCCTTACCCTTGAGAACTATTCATAGGTTGCAGCTGATGCAGAAAATAAAATCACAACTGTTCAAAGAGACTTGCTCTGAGACTTGGTGATGCTAATGCTCCTTGATCAGCATGGGATGCCTACAGTCTAGACAGTTAAAGCTTTAACTAATAGGCCCTCAGATGCACTGGTCTATTTCTGTTGATCCACTAACGACAACTGAGGCTGTTGGGGTTGGTGCTATTTATCATCCCTTGTTATAATCCAAACTTGGATCTATATCCAGATTTCACAGTGGCCACTGCCTTTTCTAAGGGGGTCCATGAAATTGGACAACTAGTGGGACTCAGGTCTGACAGCTGCTGACATTTGGAGAGTTCGAAATCAGGTTCTGGATTTTGTGTCCAGGGCCAGTCTCTAATTATAATGAATATTACTGCAGTGTGCTGAGTGTAACAATATATTTGTCTTTATTTAGTTATTTAAGAGTTGGGCCTGAACTGGAACACTGGATCTAAGCCCTTCTTCCTCTATATCACAAACTATAGGCAAGTTTGGTTCTGAATTCAGATTTGGGTCCTGAAGCTGCCAGGTGCGGACTTGACTTTTTAACTGGCTGAACCAGAACAACTGAACCTTGGAAAAGTTTGAATTCAGAGCTGATTTCAGATATGACCCTCACAACACAGATTCATCTCTAATTACTGTATAATGTGCTACATGGCATATAGCCTCTGAGCACCTTGTACTGTAAGGTATTTGATAGTCAGCACTGCAAGCACACACACTACTTCTGAGGTCAAATTCACTAAAGATGTGCAGGGTTTCAAGGGCTGGAGTGATGTTTAAGGGTATGTCTACACTCCATTCAGAGAGATGACTGCAGCAGCTATAGACTTGTAGACACAAGTTAGCCACTTGAGTACATACCAGGAATGCACGTGGGCATATACAGATTATGCAGCTGCCTGTGCTGTTGCAACTTCACTACTATAGTTATTTCAGCCTAGCTAGATCAAAGTTAGCTCATTTATGTCTATACATGCTGCAGTCACACCCTTTGTTGCAGTGTAGACATACCCAGAGTGGGAAGAACTTTGGACAGATTCTCAGGGCACTTCCCATAGGGATGAATGACTCCCTTGAAAAAATGCTCCTCCCTATTTTAATAATAGAGATGACATTTTTGGAGGAATTCATAAAAAAAAAATTCTGTTGCTTTTCATTGCTTAGAGTGTGAACAATTAGTTTAAACATCATCAGTACAGGATGCATTTTTATGATTCTAATATTCCAATCTTCTTCTGTATGTCAAATAACATCAGCTGTTTAGAAGCATTAAAGTGATATGGCCCAGATTATGTTTAGCCTTGTGCGGGGAAGTATGGTAGTAGGGAGTTAGGCTTAAGGAGCCTTTACCCAGTCATACTCTCCTCAACCCAAGGAACAGCCATATTTGCAGTCCCTGTGCTCAGGGAGTACTATATTACTCTGTCCTATTGCTGCCAGAGGCAGAAATCACCCCAAGGTACCCACTCCTTCTCCATCTTCACACTAGTCCATGGAGCTGGTAAACTGCAGAAGGGGACAGGCATCCCCCGGAGTAGGAGAGAACTCTCCAAAGGGATGTTGCAGCTTGCAATATCTCTATCTTGTTGGCACAAGAACAAATGGATATAAACTGTCCATGGCCAAATTCAGGCTGGATATTAGAAGAAGGTTTCTAACCATTACAGTGGCGGGGTTCTGGAAGAGCTTCCCATTCAGAGTTGTGAGAACAAATCACTTAATTGTAAGGGAGAGCTGGACAATTTTAGGAGTGTGATTTTTATGATGGGGTTGCTTGTGATGGTAGGGGCCAGGGTTTAGCAGCTCTGAGGTTCACTTCTGCTTTATGTCTTATGTTCCTAAAGCTCTTGCTTCAGTCTTACGATGGGCCACCTGTAGGGATCAGGAAGAGATTTCCCCTCCCCAGTGTATTCTGTTTGTTTTTAAGCTCCTTTCCCTGATGCATCAGGGATGGCCACGGTTAGCAATCAGATGTGGGATGGGCCAAGGCTCTGATGTGGGACCAAGCACCCGCCCTCCTCACGTGCTTGTCTGGATGATTCTTGCTCAGGGTCTAACTGATTGCCATATGTAGTGTCGGGAAGGAATTTTCCCCCCAGATCAGATTGGCAATGACCTTGGGGATTTTTCACTTCATTCTGCAGTGTGTGGATCCCTTACTAGGATTATCTCAGTATATGTCAATCACTTCCCTGCCATTTTGGGGGCCTTAGACTGGTGTTCCTCAGTCCCTCCTATTCTCTGCCTGTGGCATACCACCTCTGGGCGTAATACTTTTGTCTAATTTTGGTTGTTGGGTTAGTGTGTGGGTGGTGGTGGTGGTGGCCTGCGATACACAGGAGGTTGGACTAGATGATCTGATGGTCCCTGCTGGCCTTGTGTGGTTCCTAGCACTGCAGTATCTGCACCCCTCCACATGGGTGAGCAGGGGCAGGGAAAGTATTTCTTTATAAACAGTTCCTCCTGGGGGCAAGGGCATCGCCACACTGCCGCTAAAGCAGACATGAATTCAAATAATACATCCTTCCCCAGTATTAAAAAGTGCTCCATACAGTACGTTCACTGACAGCCTTAACCAGAACTTGGTGTCTTGATGGGAAGAAAGGATGGTCCAGTGGTTAGAGTGCTAGCCTGGGAGTTGAGACCTGGGTCCAATCCCCTGCTGTGCCACAGACTTCCTGTGTGAGCTTGGGCAAGTCACTTCATCTCTCTGTGCCTCCGTTCTACATCTTTAAAATGGGAATCGGAGCACTTCCCTACCTCACAGGAGTGTTGTGAGAATACGCACATTAAAGGTTGTGAGGTGCTCAGATACTATGGTGATGGGGAGCTATATCACTATCCAAGATAGATTTATTGCTTTTATGTATCAGAAATAAAATGAACAGATGAGTCTGGATACTTTCCCACTTGAACAGGCATCTGGTAGGAAGGGATTTTTACCTTTGCTAGCCTGCCACTATGCCGGAAGGCCTTACTGTCTAGAGATCTCTTTTCCCAAAAGGATTGTTTGAAGGAGCAACATTGCTCCATCAGACAATACTAACTGGTTGGCTTTGAGTCACAGTCTATGGAAGCAGTACTTAACTGAGACAGTGATTTTTGAAATGATGGATGCCCCTGCTGGCAACTGGGTATTAACAGGGCATGGTTAGGGCTTCTGTACTTTCCTAGATCAACCCATTTCTGAATACCATATCGCTGCTGCCATGCACAGAGCATCTTGCATCTCATTGAAACTGTCCCGCCAAATCAGTAAAATTATTTAAATACAGTATTTTATTAATTTATGGTATGAAATATTTTAGAGCAAATTCCTTTGATGTATGATATTCTAATCATACCCACAGGGCATTAGCAGGCACAAGGCACATCTGAGTGTCTCTAATTCCCTAATGGTGTGATTATATCGCATAATATTCACAACCCCCTGGAGCTTCTTTACTGGTATAAATAAATCAATTATTTAAGTCAAATGCTTTGATCATTAGAAGCTGCCAGTGAGTGCGAGAATGCCTGAGCTGTGCAGTTCACAGGGAATGATTTTGCCTGTGAACGGCCAGTCTGAGCACTAGCAGCACTTCATTTCAATCTGCTTTATAAATTAGATTGGAAGTCAGTTTCTAATACTTCACCCTGGACAGCAAGGTAGAGAGAACCTTACATGGGTGGAATGCTGAGATATTGCTGCCAACAGATGCTTTTATAGTTAACACTGCAGTCATAGGTTAAATATGGGCTACTGTTCATATTAACTAATAGCTATTATACAAGAAACTGATGCAGGGATTTCTGTGAATGCACCATGAACCTGATTCACACACGCTATATCATATTAACTATTATTTGCACATATGGGTGGAAAGGAATTTTGAGTCACTTGAGATATATGGCAAATTAGCATTTTATATCATATTAATGAAGTGCTAATTGCTCCTGGCAACCTTTTTTGTGTGCAAATTGAATGGGTCCTATTTGCATTGTCATGGAACTGCTGTATTACCTTGCAGCACTTTCCTTAAGAAGAGGCAGCACAGAGTTCATCAAGGAAAAATATTGCTAATTGTAAGATAATTAGTCATGAAAATAATATTGTTTAAAGTGGAGCAGCAATGCTGTAGTTTACATTGTATTAACCTTTTTAATTCATTTTTTATTAATAGCATTTGCTTTTGGGAATTTTACAAATACAACCCTCTTTTCCAATAATTTCTTCTCCCAACCTGTTTACCGGGGTGTGTTTTTCCCCTTAACCTAACTCAAAACAAAATAATGGAATGTCTTTACTATGCTGTTGCAGGCCATTTACCTGAGGTGAATAGTAACTCTGAAAGAGAAAAATAGATAAATATGTCTAAGATATTATATTTACAAGTTGTTTCATGCCCATAGACCTAATTCAACAGCTATGGTGTCTAAAATAAATTTTATAAATTTTTGGAGACATTATAGCTAAAAAAATCCTTGTCTGAATTTTATCAAAGTTCTCAGGACAAGGAAACTCTACATCGGATTGAGAAGTAGCATGTGAAATTTCAAGGGGATTAGTTTTTTGTGGGGAGGGGGAGATGGAGAAAGAGCAGGCTGAAAATTGAAGGCTAGATTTGACATTAACTATGGGTTGTTTGCATTGGAAAGCAAACATTTATTTTTCTCGTATCACCTAAGTGAGCCCTGCAGCAAACTGCATGGATCTGAACTAGAGTCTTCAAATGTATGCCACAATGTAAAAGACTCAAAGGCAGATCCATAAGTAGAAAATGGGTCAGCATGCCCTCTGGCACAGTCAAGTCATCCAGATTTAGGGTCTGGGCCTCATATTTTTTTCAGTGCAGTGTTAGATATGGGCAGATTGCTAGTTACATCCCAGGACAGTATGACTTGCAATCTATGTTAAGAAACATGTTGTCTTAGGTTGGGAAATAGATTGGGCAATATGTTGGGCGCATGTAGAAATGCATGTTCAAATGTCTGTTCCTTCATCTTGGCTAGATGACCTTTGCGGTCCCTTCTAACCTTATGATTCTGTGTGTTCAGAAATTTTTAAAGCAAATTGATCTGATGGACAGGCTGATATTGATTGTATTTCTATATATATGCATACCTTTATCAAAGACTCTGCATTCTCTTCAGAAGAACTTGCATAAAGAAACTACTTGCGCAGATTCTTAGGAATGTAGTCTCCTCAGGTGTGTATGCAGGGGAGGGAATCAGGACTTGTACCTCAAATACACATACTGAATACTGTGTCCAGCTGTGCAAACTATTGTAAGAATGAAACAATGCAGCAGCCAAGGACCTTCTGGTTTAGACCTAAGTGTGCTAACAAATAAGTAAACAGGTGTATTGGTCAGACCTAAAGACTAGATAGAGGCACCTGCGAATTGCTTTGTTCTGCCTTGTACATGCTCCAGGCTTATTTAATGTGGAGAATGTTGATTGTCTGGATCTGGGCCATATCCTGTCCACCAAGGTACCAAACCAGAAATACCTGATTTTGATGCTACTTGCATCTTTTTATCAAGTCTGAAAGAAATGAGTCATGCAGGGAGCTGGGCAAAACTAGCTTTGTGACATCAGCAGGTGCACCTGCTTTATACCTTCATAAAACATCTTCTACCTCACTACTACTTTCAGTGTGAGGGGAAATCTTTTCTCTTCTTGCCAACATTTTTTTTTTAAGTGTAGCTTTCATTCCTTGGAATTGTAACCTGGGCTTTCTTTCCTAGCCACACTAGTGGCTAGTTGTTTCTACTTAATCTAACAAGCCACCCACTGAGATTACGAACTGCTCCATCATCAGTAAAGTTTCTGTTCATATACAAAGTACGAGATCATGGATGGGCAGGATTACAGTGTAAAATGTGGGAGCAGAGCTGAAGTACATAACAGGATTGGTTGTAACAGATGTGAAGCACACATAGTACTATTTATTGTGAGTGTGAGTACAGTGAGGCTGGGGGAGGAGGCAGGGGAATGTGGTGAGGTGAGAACTTTGGAAGTGTAGGAGTTTTTGAGTTTTAAACAGAAGCTGAGCATAGGTGATAAGAGATTGTGAGCTGCCTGAGGAGATCGATCAGCAAAGCTCTGGCAGAGGGATATGGGAAGCAAGCACCCCACCTTTCTCCATTACTGACAGGTGGGATTGCATTGTTTACACTATTCTGATAGTCCAAACTGGCCCTGGAGAGGAGCTCAGCAGAAAGAGGAAGCCTTCTGGTAAATGAGGAAGGCTTCCTTTTGCCTCTAAAGCCACTTCCTGTTACATGACCCTCTTTGTTTCTTTCTTTCTTTTCTTTCCCGGCACTGCTTGCAAGCATGCCTGTAAGGCATAGGGGTTACTAGTGGGATTTGGAGCTTTCTCAGCTGTAGGCTAAACATCTAGCCTAGTTTGGTAGTTACCAAAAACGGTTACCAAGTGACAGCTGTTCGGTGGCCTGTGAGAAATGAGTTTGGTCTCAGGGAGTTCCCAGTGGACAGTTGTCTATGTCAAAAAAATCCCCACCACAGAAGACACTAGCTGGCACAGTGAGCCATCTCAGCAGAAAGAGCAAGGCTTTGGATGGGCTTGCAACCAGAACGTCTCTCTCTGCCCTGGAGGTGAGGATTGGGGCACGTAGTTTTGGAGCAGCATGAGGAAGTTTTTGCTGCTGGTGGTGGGGTGCACCTATTCTATGGCTAAAGAGAAAACTTCCTTCCAAGGGAGCGTGGGCCAGGCACTTTTCAAAAGTGCAAAATCAATGTGAATAATGTTAAAAGTTAATAGATTGAAGTCTGAAGCATAGCTTATGTGAAATCAGGTAGAGAGACACCTCCCTAAGAGAACTTGCCTGCTTAAAATGTTGCTTTAAAAGAATCCATGTTTATTGATATTAATTTGTCCTGGGTGGAGCAGGAGGAACTGGTTACTGAAATAGTTCCTAAAGGTTCAGGTAGTTGTAATGTCTGAGAGCAGAATAAAAGGAAACAATTTACATAAGATTTGCCATACTGGGAAAGACCAACAGTCTAGGCCATCTAATCTCGCATGCTGTTTCTGACAGTGTCCTGTCCTGGATGAAATAGAGGAAGGTGTATAAACCTTGCAGTAAGGGCCAGACTGACACTAATCTGAAAGATGGGGAAGCTGCCCTCAATCAGAATTCTTCCAGGGATTCCTAATTCCTAATTCCCTCTGCCTTACCCCAGAATGCAGGCTGTGGCTTAACACTACGTCCTGATTGAGACCTATTTGGGGCAAAGGGTATTGTATTCTGGATCTTGAATTATGTGGCTGGCTTTGTTCAAGTGTGTACAGTGAATACCTGTATGGCGTTCCTGGGCTACAATCAGAAATTAATCCTGCCTCAAGTTAGCAGCCCCCCAGACAACAGAAAAAGGTGCCGTGTATGGTCCCAAGCAGTCAATGCATAAGGAAGTTTGAAATTTGACTTGGTGTGCATGTGCCATCTTTCCTGGCTGTGACAGAGTAGAGAGTGCCCAAGAGACATCATACTCAGTATAGCTTGACATTTTTGAGAACTATGAAATTACTGACAAATATGATAAATTGAAATTTAGGAATGGAAACATATAAAACCAACACAGCCAACATCCCCAAGGGGTGACCAGGCTATTAACCTGAGATGAACTTCTTATTGACCAAAGTGTATGCAAAGAGATGCACTTATGCAGGATCAAAGGAGTTTATTGAAGGCCAAGAAGTACATGAGATGAAATTGAAAATATTTAGATTGCTGATCTCAAGAGTAGCTTTTATTAGCAATCTTATATAATTGTGTTAGGATATGAGTTAATTTCTCTAATTTCTAAGTACTGCATCAGAAGAAACAATTCTCCCTGAGTGAAATTCACAACAGCACACAGGACCAGTACAAGGTCTATGCACTGCTTAAATCCCATGTAAGCCCCTAAAATAAAGCTTAAGTGGGACTTAAGTGATGCATAATACAAGGGTGAATTTCAATTCTCATATACTAATGTAACATATGGTTCCATGGCTGTTATGGTAACGTAGGTTCTAAACACATCAACTGGAAAGTATAACTGACAGTCTTCCTGACTTGTGGGTTCTCTTATACTACAGAACTGAAGCTCTGTGAGGCTAAGAGAGAGGCTCTGAGAAACTGACCCTATCAGATGATTTTTAAAGTTGAGTGTTTTATTCTCTGATTTATTTTCTATGACTCACATGTTTCGGGGGATCTTGGTAAGGCTAGGTACAGTCTGACACTGAGGTGTTTTCCACCATTTGCTTTTTTTAATTGATCTTCTGATAAACTTTGTTTTATTCAAGATAACTTTGGTCTTAAACTTCTGGGCAATTCATTTGTGGTCCATTCTCAAAGGCAAGCAAAAAAAAATGTATCTGTCCTCTGGGCAAAGGGGAAAAAATGGTATATGATGGGGGAGAGGGCAGGTACTTGATCAAAGACACAGGGAAAAGATTTCCTGTTCTCAAGAGGTTTTACTTAGTGGATGGCTGGGTTCAGTAAGTTGCTTCTAACGGTAATGGGAGTATGGGACTGAAGGTAACACTCCCCTTCCAATGAAGTGTGAATAGAAAAATAGGTTGAAGAGTAAAACTAGTGAACATTCTCCAGTCAGAGAAAAAGTCCTTCATCGATGTATAAACTAAAAAGTGAATTGGTTCTGCAGCTCAATCCATGTTCCTAGATCTGTTTTTAACTGACAACACCCACCTTTCAATCACACTGTGACATCTGTAGCA
Source organism: Malaclemys terrapin pileata (assembly GCF_027887155.1). NCBI lineage: Eukaryota > Metazoa > Chordata > Testudines > Emydidae > Malaclemys > Malaclemys terrapin. Next base: position 176,324,442 of record NC_071507.1, on the reverse strand, counting down.
AGTTTGCACACCTCTTGCTAAATATTTTCCTGTCTGTGGAAGAATGGTGAAATGGTTTCACAAGAACTCAGGCCATTTGTTTGACAGCTCTTCCCATATTTAATTGTCTGTCTTCACTGATAAGGAATGAGTACGTAACCTGGAGTGTAACCACCAGAGGGGAAAAACCGGAAGCTTAGTAGACTATCAGCTTGAACATAAGGTCTTTTCAGAAGAACTTGCCTTTTGTTTTTTGGGGAACCCCGAACTTATCACCCTTCTGCTCTTCCTCTTGCTACCACACACACATTTTGAGGAGTGAACCCCTACAGATGTTCCCAAAGGCTGTCTCCCCTTTTACTTATTGATGTTGCATTTAAGAGGCCCTATCATAAACATTCTTAAATGACTACACAGTGGGTATTGCTCATAGAGTGTTTTCTAAAGATGTTCATATCAGTGAAGGAAGTTGCTTTCTTGCTGAGACTTTCATAGCATGGCTGGTGAGGAATAGGGCCCAGATCCTGCAACACTGAAGGCCATTGCAGTTTTGCCATTGGTCTCAATGGGATCAGAATCATGCTTTTGGGGAGACAGAGTGTATATCTCCTCCAAAATATTAGTCTCGCTGCAGAGATTGCTCGTGGCTTGTGAGCAATAGCTCAGATCCTCAAAGGAATTTAGGCACCTAACTGCCAATGATTTCCTAGAGAGTGGATCTCAATGGGAATTAGGGGCCTAAGTTCCTTTGAGGATCTGGGTCAATATGCCAAGTCTCATTCAAAGACTGTCACATTGTGAAGGGATGTTTGAAACCATTTTGAAAACTTCAGTGTTTTTGAGATGTTCGTGGCATATGTCGCCCTATTTACAGTTTCCACCTCATCAAAAATGCTCCCTCTTTCCTAGAAAGCTAGAACCAAGTGCAGAGCCTTTGCTGTACAGCTGAGTACATGTTATTATTTCAGGGATAGTTTTACACTATAATTTTTCCACATTTCTTAATGGGGTGCATTGGAACACAGGTCTGGTCTGGAATGCCTTGGGGAGTTATACTTGCACAATCTTCTTTCGCCCCGCTCATTTTTTGCTCTCTGTGTAATCTGCCTTTCCCAACTGTATGACTGTAAATGTTGCATTTTTTAAATTTAGGGTTGATATCTCTGTGTTGAACTAAACCACAACAGTTAAAAATCACTAACTGGTGGCAAGAGAAAGGCGATTTAGGCAATATCTTAGGCAGAACTTCACAAACCTTTCTGCAGCAAAAGTACCATGGAAGATTCCCTACCTGTCAATCCAGGGGAGAAGCTAAAGACAAAGGTGGTTCCCACTGGAGAAAGGGAGTGTAAGTTAGCAGGCCTGGAAAATAACATGTATAAAAGAACTGATGGGCTTATAACACCAGTAATGACATCAGGTGCTCTGGCCACCAAATTGATCCCCTCCTACTCTTGTGCATCTCCTGTAGCATCCTGTCTCACTCCCTAGGCCACTGTCTAACAATTAGGGCATCTGTTGGTTTGGCAAAATGTAGATATGTTTGCCAACAAAGCCCCACGCTCACATTTTGCCAGCTGACAAGCAATAACCCAAGATAAACTGTTAAATTCAGAGGTGCATATAAATAGGGTTGATTCTTGTTTATGCTAAGACTCTTTTACTCTACTCTGGTGATGTAAAAGCACCTTTAAACTGACCACAAGCTGCATTAACCTCTCCCCCCTTAATTTAAATACATCTTATTTACTTTTTGTAGGGTTTGCTATGGTACTCATTACTCTAGTATCTGAACGCTTCAGATACATTCATTTATCCAGGCAATGTCCCTGTGAGGAAGGAAGTATTATTATCTCCATTTTATAGATGTGATACAATCGTAGAAATGCAAGTCTGGAAGGGACCTCAAGAAGTCAAGTCCAGTTCCCTGCGCTGAGGCAGGACCAAGTAAACCTAGACCATCCCTGACAGATGTTACATCCAACCTGTTCTTAAAAGTTTACAATGACGGGGATTCCACAACCTTACTTGGAAGCCTATTCCAGAGCTTAACTGCCCTTATAGGGGGACGTTTTTTTTCCTAATATCTAACCTACATCCTCCTTCCCTTACTGCAGATTAAGCCCATTACTTCTTGTCCTACCTTCAGTTGACATGGAGAACAATTGATCACGGTCCTCTTTAAACAGCCCTTAACAAATTTGAAGACTGTTATCAATAAGGCTACGATTATGTCACGGAAGTCACGGAATCCATTATTTCCATTGACCTTTGTGACATTTTCTGCCCTGGAGGTAGAGTTCCCAGCCAGCCCCACCCTCACAGCTCCCAGCCTCCAACATGGCAGGCGGAACCTGCAGCTGCCCAGCTGCAGTGCGGGGTGGAAGGACCCCGTGCAGCTGCCCAACTGCAGCCGTGGCCAGCGGCTGGCGGCCTCTGGAGCAGCCCAGCCCCAGGGTCAGGGGGACCCCGGAGCTCCCACTCACCGTATCGGTGGGGGACCCAGAGCCCCACCAGCAGTGGGTGCTGAACCCACGTACCCCTTTTGTCAGGGATATTTTTAATGAAAGTCAGGGACAGGTCACAAGCTGCCATGAATTTTTGTTTATTTCCCGTGACCTGTGCATGACTTTTACTAAAAATAGCCGTGACAAAAACTTAGCCTTAGTTATCAGATCCCCCTTAGTCTTTTTTTTCCTCATGACTAAACATGGCCAATTTTTTAAACCTTTTCTCATAGCTGAGGTTTTGTAAACCTTTTATCATTTGAAACTGCAGCAAAAAGAATGTGTGTAACTTGCCCAGCATCACTCAGGAAGCCTATGGTAGAACAGAACTCAGATATTTCAAGGCCTGGTTTAGTGCCTTCCCCACAAGACCATCCTTTCTCACCTTGTTTCTAGCTCCTCAGCATGTAAATGACACCAACTTACACTCAACCCTGGGTGAGTGGTTGAAAGTAGGTTTGAGGGGGCCTAAATGAGAATTAGGGATTCTGACTTGTATCACCTTACACAATATCTCTGAAAGAGTTCCTGATTTCTATCCTATTCAAAATCCCTTGATCATCCGTTCCAAATGAACTTCCATGTTTGCTCTTTGTTTTCCCAAATAAAAGCATTGAAACCACTTCTGTGCCATGTTTACTAAGCACGTGGTAGGTGGGGAGAGAATCCCAAAAGAGTCAGATCACAGATGTTAAAACCTGCACCTGCAATGGAAGCCTGGAAGCAGATGTGGGTGAGTCTGACTGACTGTGATTAAAGTTTTCCAAAGCAAGAGCCCAATTTTGCTGGGTAGGTTTCCTTTCTGAAAGTGTGGAGGGATCCCTCCTCCCAATGTTCAGTCCAAAGCTTTGGATGGCAGGAAGATTTTCCTTCAATACGTTCATAATATATAGGGGAAGGGGATAGACTGTTTATATCTTAAGGTTTCACTGTTAACAAAAGGGATTGCTTTTAGTTATATTTTTGTTTATGTTGTTGCCAGCCTGCCCCCGCCTTGAAAGAGTCAGAAAGCATTCTGTGGTATTTATTTCTAATGTAAACATCACAAGTGAGCTGACTAGTATGGTATTTTCAGTGGCAATACAGTATTTCTACTGGACAAAATGCAAGAATGTTTTATCTCTTGGAATTTCCCACTCCAGAATGGAACTGTTTTTCACCCTGCTGAGGCTGCCTCAGCTCCAAATATGGATTTAGCGAGTAGTACCAAAAATACCCATCAGGACCAAAAAACACAGCTATTATGGCGGCTTCTCAAAACCTTAAAGAAACACGTTAAGATAAAAATCTATTTAAAAAATGCCCTTGCTTGTGTTACTAATAACACGTTAGAACAATTATAAAATGGAAAGATCTTGCACATCTAATTTTGCTTTCCAATGTTTTCTATTAGTTTGTATGTGCACTTCTCTCAGATTAGAAAACAAGACTAGACTTCGGTGTTTAGTTAGTTTCAGTTCCTGCATCTCACACATTCAATGTAGACATACCTTTCACACCACTGACGGCAGCACGTTGGGTGTGGGTAGCTACATGCCGCAATGAAATATGCCACAATGGCTTTGTCCATATTGTGGTGTATAGCTACATGTGGCAGTGAAAGACTCTGGCAGGGGTGAGATACCAGGGAAAGGCTCTGGAAGTAGGCAGCTGATGGAGCATTTCACACTGCCTCCCTGTGCCAGAGCCTTTCCTCACTGCCAGAGCCTTTCCAGGGAAGCAGTGAGATACTGCTCTCCTAAAAATAGCAGTATAGATGGGAGAGGCATTGCTTGGGTGTGTAGAGAGCCATGCAGGGTACTTACATCAGAACCTTAGGATATCTTTACGCACCTAAGCAGTGCCTCACCATCTATGCTGCTATTTATACCCATGCTAGGGGGGCGTGCAGTGTATGTACTCTAAGGGCTGGTCCACACTAAGCCCCCAGTTCATGAATAATGTAGCTGAAGTCAAAGTATCTTAGTTCGAACTTAAAGGTACTTACCGCGGGTCCACACGCGGCAGGCAGGCTCCCCCGTCGACTCCGCCTACTCCTCTTGCGGAGCAGGATTACCAGCGTCGACGGCGAGCACTTCCGGGATCGATTTATCGCGTCTTGTCTAGACGCGATAAATCGATCCCAGAAGATCGATTACTTGCCGCCGAACCAGCGGGTAAGTATAGACGTACCCTAAGCACCGCCATAAGGAGTGTCAAAGGTAGACATACCGTAATATGACACTGCTGTTGTCTTTGGTTTTCCAACGTGGCAGGGTGTGGTGGGATCAAGCTGTGAAACCGTTTGTTTTGGTTTTGTGAGTACTGCTCCTAAGCATTATTCCTGTTTGAAGAGTTCAGCAACCATTTTGTTCCTAGGGTTTGTAGCCTGGCAGAATCTTTCACTCTGTGCTCTCTTCTTGTGACATTCCTTTTTTCTTCTTGCTGTGTTGATCTCTTAATGTAAAATATGGTATGTTCTGAATAAAAGCATCTATTTGCTCTTTGTTTACTGTTGAAATCCCCAAGCCCTATTTCCACTGACGTTATTAATTATCGAAAGCACTTGTATTCATAGTTAATTCTGAAAAAAATATTTATATATAAATCTTAACAAAACATAGGTCTTTAGCTATATGTTATTTAGAGATCTAGCTTATATGCTTTATGATTGTTATGCAGTGAGAGAGAGTTGTAAAGAGGTGATACGCAATGGTGCAATGTCAAATCCTAAGAAAGAAAATATTCCCTACTCTACATAACAAAGGGATAATTCTAATGACTGTCTCCCATGACAAAATAAACTACTGTGAACCTCAAAAGGGCTGTTCCTATCACCAGAACCCTGAGATGGAGTTATAGCCATAATTTATTTATATGCATTTTGATAGTCAGTCTCCATAAGAATCATAGGACTGGAAAGGACCTCAAGAAGTTTTCTAGTCCAGTCTCCTGCACTCAAGGCAAGATTAAGAATTATATAGACCATCCCGGACAGGTGTTTGTCTAATCTCTTAAAAACTTCCAATGACAAAGATTCCACAATCTCCCTAGGCAATTTATTCCAGTGCATAATCACCCTGACAGTTAGGAAGTTTTTCCTAATATCCAACCTAAACATCTTTGCTGCAATTTAAGCCCATTGCTTCTTGTCCTAGCCTCAATGGTTAATGAGAACAATTTTCTCCCTCCTCCTTGTAACAACCTTTTATGTACTTGAAAACTGTTACCATATCCCGGCTCAGTCTTCTCTTCTGCAGACTAAACAAACCCAATTTTTTCCATTTTTCCTCATAGGTTATATTTTCTATAATTTTTGTTGCTCTCGTCTGGACTTTCAGGAAAGATGTGGATAAATTGGAGAAATACGGTGTCCAGAACTGGTCACAATACTACAGTTGAGGCCTTATCAGCGCAGAGTAGAGCATGATAAGGTTAAAAGTAGTATCAGCACAATGGTCTTATTGCTATTTGGTGAGACAATGGGAGATAGAAACTAAAAAAATCACTGTCCGTGTTGCTGGATTATCTCTTCGAGCCATTTTTCTTTCCTCTTTTGTGAAAATTTGAATGTACTGCCTTGCTGTCCGCAGGTTTCTGAGAATGGATTTTGAAACTGAGCTTTGTGTTTGGTCTAGGTGAATAATTGAGTGTGGGCAGGTTACCTATTAAACAATGTTGAACACCCTGGTTATCCATCCTGAGTGGCCCATCCTCAGTCCAGAGTGGTGGGCAGACATGTAAGGCTTCATATCCTGCCAGCCAATTATGGCCCAGCTTTCTAGTTGACCTTTGGTTGCCCTAAGATGCTACTGGCAGGGTGAGACAAAAAACCCCTTCAGAAGGGAATTTTGAATGGTGCTGAGGCCCCTGTTGCCTTTGCTCTCCTCCCCAGGGTGGTTGCACTTGGTTGTGTAACTTATTGGAACTTGTGTGATGAGCATGGGGAAAGTAAAGGTCTACATTGTATTTCCACCAGCAGTATTTCCACTTTTTGTTCTATTCAATTATTTGAAAGCTGGTGTTCCAGATCTGATTGTTATGGATAATTTGTTGATGGCATTACTCTTTTATATGTTCTGATGTGGCATCAATGGCTGGCTCCAGGCTTCAAAACTTGTTTTAACATGTAATCTTGTGGTTTTTTTTTTTTTTTTTTTTTTTTTTTTAAAACTCTGTGTAACCAATTTAATAGAGCAGGACATTCAATGTCAGACTTCTCATTCTAAAGTCAGATGTGCAACACCAGTTACATCTGTAGATGCAGTTTGAGAGACTCTTGTTGTTGTTCTGGAAACATTGGTAATAAATTGCACAGCAGCCTGATAATTATGGTTTGATTACTCCTTATTAAATACTTAATTGGACGCAAACTCCGAGAGAGAGGGATGCTTTTGTGGAGGTGCTTTCTCTTGGCATTAATGTCAGTGGCACCACCCTGATGCCCATAGATGTGCTGAAGTGGGTAGTTCAGGAGGGGATAGAGTATCATACAGTAGATATTGATTCATGTGTATGGAAGCCCAACCAAGGATACCTGTGTCTAACTGGGGTATTCTTAGGTGTGCACATTTGCTTAAATATCAACAAAGGCAAATGCCATTATGAATTGCAGCCTCAACCTGTTTCTCATTCCCAGATAGCAGTCATTAATGATCATTGTGTATGTCTCTGGAGTTCTTGCAAAACTTTTATTGTAAATACCTTTTATGCTATAAATAATTACATCCACCCTAACTTGTGCTTATGTTTTGTCTTAACCATAGAGGGATGCGATGTTAGGTTTCAATCGGAAAGGATGACCTCTAAAGCCATTGAAACTGCATACTATTTGTATGATCATGTTGAACCGGTGAGTCTGGGACTAAACATCTCGTTCATCAGCCAATTGATGGAGCACCCAGACCTCACCAAGCATGTCGATGAGGTGGTAGAATGAGGTAAGTCAGTAATGCTCACCATTCACCACTCATCAGAACAAATAGAAGCGGTCCTCTAAAGAGTGCAGAGGACAGCGGCTATAAGTAATTGGTGGAAATCTCTGTTTGCTGACCCCACCAAGGTTGCTGAATCCTGGCATTTATTGGTACATCCTTTTACAATCTTGTTTTCATTGCAATGTGTTATGTTTGTATTGCATTTGTCGCATTACAGGTGGGCTCGCAACAATTTCAGGAAGGTAGACAAGAAATCCAGGTGTGCCACCCTAACTGGGTGCTAGCGAGGTGTGTTGGCATCAGATCCCTGTGTTAAAAAAGGGAATCCTTGCTGACAAGGAGGGGACTCTAGGAGGGAGATTTCTGTTTTGGCATTAATACCCTCATGCCATCTTGAAATTCTGGCAACAACAACTAGGAATCCATCTTGGCTGCCCATCTTCCGCCTCCTCAGGTGTAGTTGTAGCCCATAGGATTACTTTGCTAGCTATTGTATCCTACTCATCCAGCCAGCCGTATCAAATAATATGTTTCTCTTTCTGAATTAATCCATTTTATTCTTATATTTTATCAGTATTAATTCCTATGAATTTAGGATGTGTTGAGGCATATGATATGTGTTTCTTAATAATTATACATAGAATACATTTTGCTGAAATGCAAGAAGCCTACCGGCCTGTATCTGGTAAGATCCATTAAATAGCTAAAAATATAATCAGTAAAAGTAAGTCAGCATAAAAGCTGGTAACCTTTGGCACTGATAGGAATGGTCCCTGAACTTTGGGGAACCAAAGGGAGGAACTACACACAACACTGAACAGGTTTATCCGGCGTCTGCAACCGGTTGGTAACCGCAGGGTATACCACAAACCTGGAAGTCGCCAAGAGAGCCTAAGTTGGCAGTTCTGGGAGTGAGATAATCCTTATTAATATATAGAGAGTAAGTGTCATAATCCACTAACCTATAGGATAAGGGTACCCATACATTTCTTAGGGTACAGAAATAAGATTTGGGTATAGATCCTATAAAATATCTTGTAAGGAAGAGAGCTTTAGCTCTTTCTTTTCTTTGTTCTATATTCTATAGACTATCTTCTATCATGCTATCAGCTCAGCTTGTGTAGCATAGTAGAACTACTCAACATTCCTAACTATTGGGGAAGCCAGCACCATCGTGTTATCGGGCATGCAAGGAGTAAGGCTGGTCCTTCACCTCCTATTATCGGGTCCTCAAGGAAGGGTGTGAGTATGTTAAGTTAAGGTACTTATAATAGGAAGGTTACACCAGGAGTTTTGGAATTTTTTAACTGTTTTGCAGTTATAAGTTTCATAGCATTTATAATTCTTTTGTTAATCTCAATAAAGTTTTTTATCACTTTGGTATTGTCCTCAGTGTAAGTGTTTTTGCCAAGTACCCCGAGAGTCCTCTCCCGATATAGAACTCTCTGAGTTCTCGGACCCTGTAGTCTGAATTGGACAAGAACCTATAAATCTTCTGGTCGGATGGAATCAGTGGCGAGCCATAACAACTAACCCATAACATTCAGGTCAACATAGTTTCCCCCCCCTCCCGCCCCCTTTCTACTGAAAAGGCAGGGAACCAAGTAATCATTTGACATGTAATCTGCTCGGTAACAGCAGGGCATACAAGGGCTAGCACATCAGAAGGACGGAGCTGCCTATCCGAGTGGCAGAGTGCTGGACCACAGCAGTGTGTTCTACTCAGGAGTTTAGGCCAGAGCACTGTGCCTTGGGGTGTGGGAGGGATTAACACAATTGCACGCAAGGGTGATTGTCAGATGGTCCGCACAGGTTTCTGCCTTCTTGCCCTGTGCTGAGGCTGGTAAAATAAGAGTTCTCACACCTTCTTCTGGTGTTTCACCCTTGTGCTTTATTTTACAGTGCCACCGTGCAGTCCCCTTTATCCCCCAACAGTTATCCCCTTTCCAACCCGTTGCAGGGTCTCTTGGCCCTTGAGGCTTCCTTCCTGTGGTGAGGAGACAGAGCTGTAGCCTCCTGTCCCCTCCCAGGCTAGCCTCCTAACTGAGTTTTGTTCAGGGCTTTTATAGCCCTCCCAGACTTCAGCCCAGCTGTCGCTGCTTAGCTCAGTCTATTGCAGTGAGCCAGCCCTCGTTAGGGCCAGCAGCTGGGCTCTCTGCTGGCTGCTTTGAGCCTCTGCTCCTGGCCTCTCTGCCCGAAAGCAGAGCTTAGCCAGCATTTTAGCAGGGCATTCAAGGGGTTTCACCCCTGCCCTGCCACAGTGAGCTTCTAGCTCCCACCCTCTCACCTGGATCTTACTCGCACCCATGATGCCGCAGAGAAGGAGAAAGAAGAATTACCAGCATCAAGCAGAGTTACCATCTACCTGTTGTCTGAGGTCCACTCCTCACTCTGCTGAGTCACCTGGTCGGTTCCGGATCCAATCTGCATCGTGAGGTTGTGAGGTTCCAGATGCAAGCTGCAAGAAATGGCAGAGACCTTTTAAAGTCCTCTGTACCCTTTACCTGGGACCCGTCTTGGAAAGGGAGTAAACCCTTTTTGGTCACAGTCAGTATAGTTATAATGTCACCTTTACCTATTTACCCTGCTTACCTGTGTTGGGAGTCCTTTATAGCATACCCCATTTACTTACCTTGTTTGACTGTTGTTGGTCTAATAAACATACTTGCGTTTTACTCCTACGCTCCCTTGTTGGTTTTTATTTCAGGCAATCTTAAACCCCAATGATTAGATGCAGGGAGACAAATCTCTTGACTGGTCTCCCGCCATCCTGAAACCAGTCAACACTTTGACATTGCTGCCAAGGTAGGTCTCATCTGTTAAACAGATTCACCATCAACTTCTAGGAATTTAAAGGGGCAGCTCACAGAAAAAAGACATAACATGTTCCTAGCTATATACATCAGATCCCTCATGTTAGTTAGTGGATGAGAAAATACAGACAAATCATAAGAATAGGGGGCCAGATCTTCATCTTTTATAAATTGTGGATGTCCTCCCATCGATGGTAAATCCCAGAGATCTTGGTGAATTTGTAGAGGGCTGAGGCCTCATGCAAAGGGGCCAAACTTTTTGTCTCTGTGCAGCTCTAGCCATGGCCAGTGAGGTTCTTTGCCACCAACGTAGTATGTAGTGTAACAGAATCCTGTGGGGAGTAAATGCTGAGAGGATCACTGGTAATTCATTCATGTATTTCCTTGCAGGTTTGTCAGGGGATCATGCTGCACAGAACAGCTATTCCCACACCAGGCTCTTTCACTCCAGTTCGCAACCTGAAACCCCAAGTGTCCAAAGCACGTGGCATTCACATGGAGAAGCTTCTGCAGAGTGGAAGACTGCTGTTATGATGAACTGTAGAATCAACTCCCTTCCAGCAAATTTTTGGCTCATTGCAGCAGGTGTATGCTACTTTCATGTCTTCCATACCTACAGGTAGAAGCCAATTAGACCCTTAATTTCTACACTGATTAGCTTGTTACCTGCAAAAATAAAACTTGAATAAGTACATATTTATCTTTATAGTTGCCAAGGGAATAATGAAGAATATTTTAAGCCTCTCCAAGAGTTAAGCTCTGTATCCTACAATTGGTTTTCTCCTTTAGGTTATTGGTTCAAATTCAATTCAGGTTGACAGTGAGTCACAGTTGTTGATGGCCTAGATGAAATGACTTGGTTTTCTCAGTATAGTTCTAGTGGACAGATGCTGATAACACAAAAGCCAGCATAACAAATGGCACTAACTGGTATCTGTCTTGGCAGTCTAAACAGAGGGAATTGCATGAGAATGGAGACTGAACCCACTGCCCCTGCAGGTTTGCTCCTCCAGGTCAGATTTAAGGCATGGTTGGTGGTGGGTAGAAGCTTGCTCTGCAACTGGTCATGCTATGCCTATTCCTTGTGGATTTCATTCCCTAGGGCTATCAAATCTAAAAACACCTTACTGGAAAAACAACATGAAAATCACCAGTGACATCAACCAATGATCTTTGGGGTTTTTCAAGTAGCCAAGTAAATTGTTGAGCTGTCTCTAAGGTTGATGAGATATAACCTCATTTATATAACCAATAAATTATACAGTGGTTGACAGTCTGAGCCTATGAAAATGTTTTTTTGCGCCAACTACTTAAGAATAGCTACCAGATCTTTGCTATGGTGTAGAATCCTGAACAGCCTTTGTCAGGTGTGCTGCGGGTGCCCCTGTGTGCAAGGTGGTGCCAAATTCTTACAATCTTTGGGGATGAAGGAATTCACCCAGGAAACACTCCATGGCACAGATCAATTCCAACACCTTTATTAGCATGGACTGAAGTCCATTGTAATTGAAGAAAACAGTCAATGGGAGTATGATAGAAATCCAATATGCCTAAAAGGAACTCTTCTTCATCAGTCACAAACGATCTTGCTGCCCCTCCAGCTGGCTCCTAGACTAAGGTATCTCCTTCCCTTTCTGTAGCAGCTAATTCTCGTGTGTGGTACAGGCTCACAGGGCCACACACTCAGACTGCTCCTTGGGCCTGGCCCCCCAGTCCCTAGCTCAGGCTCTGTTTGGTTTTGCTGTCCCTGCAGCAGGAGCATGTGCTTTCTCCAGTTGTGTCCCCCTTCTCCAATTGCAGGACAGCTGAAAGGAGAGGTGGGATTTCTTGCCAGGTCTGCAGATAACCAGGGCTCTACATTGGTTGGAGAGGCCAACTTCTGTATGAAGCTCATCAGAGGTCCAGGGAGATGGCCAGCCTTCATAGCATTGCTGCTGATCTGTTGAGGGGGGTGGTGTATGTAGCAGAAGGAAGGAAGATTTAATCAGCGTTTTGGAAGGTACACAAATATATCCTGGCAAGCTTAAAAGCATGTCTGTATCTCCCTCTCATAACATTGAAAATAGTTCTTTTCCACCATTCAACCCCCTTGTCTCTGAATCAGCAGCACATGGGGCCATGTCTACGGAGCTTTTTATAAGCCATTTTGAAACCAAATGTACAGCTTGCATCTTATAGCATCTGGCCACCATGCTACATCCTGCCAGTAACAAATAACTAGTCAGTTATTTAAAAATAAGTTAGTGTCTAATGTCTCTAGCCTCTCAGCCCCATCAAGACACCTGTGCTGACATTGAGGTTGTAAATGCACTCCCCACAATAACTTCCAGCATTTAACAGTGTACAGATGTGTGTGAAAAGGAGCTCGGGTCTTTATAAGTGCTTCAAGATTTGACACAATCGAATACAATTTACTTAGCACTAGATTGTGTTGGCCTTTATGCATACTGAATAGCATCTATCTCTGCACGTAGGCCCAGTGAAGCCTCAGAATCTGGCCCATCAGCTGCAGTTAGGTATGACCTATACAGTGCACTATATCTGGCATTATTTCCTTTCTATCCATTGAGACAGAGCGATTTGACATGTATCCTGATATCCCCTGTCTGTCTTTTGGAAGCCCTGTTCACACAGCTTGATTCCATTTGTATTCTTGAGGAGGCCAGTTAGGTGGAAGATGTATCTGTCAAACACATGTGTATTCTGGACAGCAGCCCTTTTACGGGTCACGCAGTGAAACATTACTAATTTGATTTCAAAGTGGTCCATTACAAAATGCCTTTGTATCTTTTAGACCTCAAGAGAAGTGCCTCAGTTGGAAATTTTGAAATACTGCATCTGCTGTAGTGACAGACCCTTCCTTGGAACAGATCTGAAAATCAGTCATGTCTTTGTCTAGGAGTTCTGCGCCTCTTCTGGAGGAGTCCCCTGATGTGAGAGGGGAATGGCTGAATGTGTGTAAAAGTTCCAAGGGACAGAAACTTAGTGATCCACAGCGTCCATATGATGTTCAAAGCTGTCGAGCAACCTTGGGGAAAGGATGGAAATTTAACTCTTATTTGTCTAGCCTGAGTTTTGAAACTGTGATTTTAGATATCAAGAAACTTGATATACACTAGGTCTGTGCACTCTTTGGCAGAGCATGTTGCAGCGTGCTGCTCTCTCTGATACAACCCTGCACACTTTTAATATTAGCTCGGCATTAGGAATCTGTTTTCTTAAGTACTACAGTGATAGGTACATTCAGCTACCACTCTTATGGATGTGCTCTGAGAATCCAGATGGACAGCTAGAAGTAATCTAGGCCCAAGATTTAAGTGTTAGGTTGGGCCCCCAGACAGGTACCCCAGAACTGGAAAATTTGAAAAATTTGGCCACAACTTCCACTTTTGTTTGGTCACATTTGTAAAATTAAATGAATCCATTGCCTCAACCCAATGGTTATTTATCTTTAGCCATCCGTGTTATTTAAAATATGAATACAAATATCTTCTGCCCCGTACAGTAGCTCCTGCAACTGCATTTAAGAAATGCTGGTTTCATACATTTGTTAGAGCTTTTTCCCAGCCTCAGCTGCATCAGTACATGCAGTTAGGGTTGCAAATGATAAAACCCCATAGTTGCTCATAGACTGAACACTATCTATGCACATTAAAGCCAATAATACCAGCCTAAGTGGCATTCAGTACAAATAAGGCTTAGATTCAGCGAGACTCTAACTCAGTACTGCTATGTGCCAGAACAGAGGTCATTTAATTTCATGTTATGTTGCATAGTTTTGAAGTGACATGTGTTGAATTAGTTTTTCCCACTAAATGAACTATAACAAGTATTGCACTAATTGGCTCTAGTGAAATGCCAGCAAAAGAGAGATGAAATCTTTCCAAAATAATATTCTACTAGAGAAATAAGTACAACAAAGATTAGTGCCTCTGTTGTCAAGCCTATGTAATTACAAAAATAGGGATTTTGGCCCTTCTCAATGACAGCTTGCAGAAGGCATCACTGTTTTATATATGAAATGTCCATCTCTGTAGTCTTTAAATGTCTGAAAAAATGGGCTCAAGAGCGTGTGTGATCGCAGTTGCTTATCTTCTAGACCTAAATCTTTGTTTCCTGCGATTCTCAGTGAGGCCATAGGCCTTGACCGGTTCTCTCCCACCTTAGAGCTCTTGTCTCCTATCCAAAATCCAGACTTTGGAGCACATCCATACTGGCTCTGAGATGGGTGCAAGGACAAAGGAGAGGCGGCTTGCATGCACTCAATACTGGTGCTGTCAGGGGCTGGTTTGGGCCCTTAACTTGTTGCTCTGGCTGCCTATGGGCCCTGCATAGCTAAGCGATAACTTGGGCACAGGGACTCTCTGGGAATACATTGACATGCCCTTCCCCGTTCCCCCCTGAACCACTTTGGAATGTCCTTGAAAGGGTGAGCACAGAGTAAGCCGACTGTGGTTGGCACAGAAGCTCCTTGTGGTATTTTTTCATGCAGACTCTTATACTGGGAGTAGTCATCTTCTTCTCATGTGCCAAACCATCCCCCTTTCCCCATTTAAACCCCGGCTTGGCCTGGCACTGTTTGCCCCAGAGCTTCAGCCTGATCTTTTCACAGATCCTTTTTATATCTTATGCTGAGAGCTCCTTGTCTTTGTAGATGCTTGTAAAGCATTGTGCAAATCTGCAACCCAATTGTATTCTCTAGGAAAGAAATGGGAATTTTGCTTTTGACTTCAATGTGGGGAGAGGGGAGTAGGATGGGGCACTATAATTCATGATTTATATTCTGCATGGAATCAAAACCCTTGGTGAGACATGACCTGTGTGCTTCTTTGATGCCCTGCATAAGCTTTGCCTGCTAAAAATTAATGATCACTTAGGCCAATTACAGGCCAAATCCTGTTGTCTCTATTTAGGCAATACTGCCAGTGACATCAACTAGGCAAATCTCCTTTTGAATGGAGAGAGAGAAAAATCAGAAGAATGGATCTGATCTACAATACTCTTCCCTGCTGTTGCCCCTGATAGTCAGACTTTTTGAAGCCCTAGAAAAAGGAGACAATTAAAGTTGGTTTGCAGGCACAAATTGGCTTATCCTGCAGTCACCCACTAAAGATAACCAGAAGTGAGACTGGTTCATTTCCTTTGGAGTCTAGCTTTTCTGGATGGCTAACTATACTGGATGGCATCACCTGTATTGCATGCCACTCCCACTTAACTACACACATTGCACAAGGATACTTCTGTGCATACAGGTGGTAAATATTTTAACACTTAGCTGATCTATTGCCTGTTTGGGTATAACATTACTTAACCAAGGACATCTAAACTTATGTAAACACATTTTAAAAAAAGTGGGGGAGGGCAGAAAGAGGCCAGATGCTTGCTAGCTTAAATGACACAATGAAATAGATTGCATTATACAATCTACAGCCCAGCATCTCCCACAATGCTGGAGATGTCTGGCTACTCCCCTCCACTCTGCAGCTCATAGGATTGGCTCTGCCCCCTTTGCTCCTGCTTGCCACTAGATTCTTTGCCTCTGCGGCAGTGGGTCAGTTGGTGGTTACACTGCTCCTGTGCCTTTTATTTCTTCCCTTGTGGTTTTTTTTCCTTTTTCTTTCAGGCTGTGGTAAATAGCTTTTTCTGTTGCAGGCGTCTTTCCTCTGTCCTGGCATGGTCTTAAGCAGCCTGGTGATTTTATCTACTCAGCAACTCCCTGCTGGCACCTCTGCCTCTATATAGGCACGGCAGAGCAGTCAAGAAAGCAACAGGTCAAATCCAAGCAGTGCTCCATTTGTGAGGCAGCCTTCCTGGCCTCAGCAGACAGCGAGTTGTGCCCAGCTTTCACCCATCCAGCCAAACCTAACTCTGTTACGTCTCAGGGCTATGTGGAATCCCCTCCCCACCAAAGCAGCTGTGATTCCACCATGGGAAAAATGGATCAGGAAGCCCAGAGCAGAGTAGGGACAGGTTCTAAAGACAAGAAAGGCTCTAGCCAGCTCGGCTCAGGGGTAGGTCCCAAGGTACCCCTGGGAGACCAAACTGGGGAGACTTGTAGGGCCACAAATCCTGCCATCCCCATGTTAAAGTCAGTCCTGAGTGCACTGGGAAAAGAATCATAGTTTACAGGTTCCCTCCTTTTTGGAGAAAAACTAGACAAGGTGGTGGCTGACAAAGCAGCAAAATCTAAGCACTCCCTCCCATCATCACTAAGTGCTCTGAGGAAGGAATACAGACCTGCCTTCAGACAGAGGTGCTCCTTTCAGCCCTTGTCCTCACAGAGGTACCAGTAAAGGGAGAACAAATTCTCCAAAGGAGGTGAGGTTCAGGCAGAAATCCCCCGGGAGCTGTCTTCCTCCTCCCCACTGTAATCCACTTTATGACAAAGACCACAGAAGCTTCCACCCAGAACTAAAGCTAGGAAGCAGAATTTCCCATTTCCTGGAGGAATGGTTTGCATCAATCATGAACAAGTGAGGTAAGGGAGATAGTGAGCCAGGGATAATTCCATGAGCTGTAGTGTGACACTGTACCTCAAAATAGCACCCTGGAACCCCCACATTCACCAGTGCGATATGATTATATGTTTTGTACAATGCATGCACCCCAATATTCATCATTATCATGTAATTAGGGATATGTTTTGTACACAGTATGCCTTGTGAGGTATCATTCTAAAAGTCTTGATCTACTGGACATTAAGATCTCATTGAATTGTATGTGTTATTGTCGTACGTGAAGTTATGAAGTTTGGCTATGTACGTATTACAGAAACATGTTGTGAGGTTGAAAACACCCACAAGCAGCCTTTCAGGTACAACAGTAAAAAGGCCAAACAATGTTAATGGTTTATTGAGGAAATCCACCCAAGCACAAGGATTAGCCCAGGAACAGTGTACAATAGAAACCTCTCAGAGATAGCACTACACAATGGGAACTGCTTGACCCAGGCCATGGCAAAAGAGCTTTCCAGCAAGTGGGAAGAAGATATAAAAGGGGGGAAATGACATCATGTGGGGACCTCACTCTCCCTACAACAATACACCTGGAAATACCTGAGGAATAAAGACTGAACAGAGGGGAAGTGATAGTCCCAGGCTAGGGGATTGCTAGCCTGTGTATGAAAACCTGGGAAACCCATGCTGCGAAGCCAAGGCAGCTTGTGTTTAAAGACTCTGCCAGCCTGTTTATCACTCAGGGTGAGAATTTGCTAATTCATATCCTACCTATCTAGTATGTTAAGGTCAGTTTGAAGTTTTGTTTATTTACTAGGTAATCTGCTTTGATCTGTTTGCTATCACTTATAATCACTTAAAATCTATCCCTTTGTAGTTAATAAAATAAGTTTGTTTTAATCCAAATCAGTGTGTGTTTGTTTAAGTTGTCTGGGGAAAATCTCAGCTTGGTTACCACAAGTGTGCATGGTCCTCTTCACATTGAGGGAGAGGTGGACCAAGTGTTAAACCCATATACTAGCCAGATTTGACCAGGACAGGATGGTACTGCTCTGGGATCCTAGGCTGGGAGGCTGGTGGTTAGAGAGCCTTCACGTGACTGCAGCTGTGTGTGTTCCTA
This sequence comes from Malaclemys terrapin pileata, assembly GCF_027887155.1. Classification (NCBI taxonomy): domain Eukaryota; kingdom Metazoa; phylum Chordata; order Testudines; family Emydidae; genus Malaclemys; species Malaclemys terrapin. Next base: position 176,306,652 of record NC_071507.1, on the reverse strand, counting down.
CCTGTGTGAATGCTGGTGAAAGTGCAAACTTGGAGGGTTTTGCAACTTGTCACAGCAGCACAGTGTCAGAGGGAGCCCAGGCTGGTGGATCAGAGAGCTCACAGATGCTGCAAACAGAACACTATTAAGAGCAGACACCTGACACACTATGGTGCTGGGCAGAAGACCTTTGTTGATGCCATCTTGGAAAAATCCAAAATGGTTGAAATTCCTGGTTTTCTAGGATCAACACCATGCTCTTGGCACCAGCTGCTGACTCTGGCCCAAATAGAGGAATACACTTTTAGTATTAATACTCTCCTCTATGAAAATAAAGTCCTAGTGACTTTGGAGGACAAGTAAGAAATACTAGTACTTCCCTCTCAACAAGCAGGCTGTTACCTGAAGACAGTTTGGGTCCTGATGGAGAAAAGGACCTTGTGAGAGATTGCCCAGTCTCCATGGAAACTGAAGCAGAGGTTCCAATTTCAGCTCTACCAGCTCTGAAAATCAAGGTCTCCTTGGCCAGTGGAAAGTTGTCAGTATTACTGTGGCCTTCTCTCAGTGTATTTTCTGGACCACCTTCCCTAGGAAAGGACAGGCACAGAGGAGATCCTGTGTGCTAAGGCCATCTGTGTGCTAAGGCATCTGTCCCCAGGGATTTCGGTCTATCTCCCTGGTGAAGTATTTGGGTCTCTTCACAGTCATATAATTCATGAACAGGTTGGCTGAAGGGAGACCGAATGTCTACACAATTAAATCAAAAACCTCCTGATTCAGGCACCACTCAGAGTTGTTGACCGTGTGCCCTCTGAGCCAGTCCACCTTTTGGTTCAAGTCCCCTTTTATGTGGATTACTCTGAGAGAAAGGAGAAACTGCTCTGTTCATATCATTATTTCCATTGCTTCCACATGTAGTGCTGGGATCCTCGTTTTCCCTGGGTTGTTCACACATGCAACTGCAGTCATGTTGTCCGACTGAACCAGAAAATGGCTCCCCTTCTAGACAGGTCTGGAACTGTCACAGAGCCAGTTTGACCTCTTTCAGCTCTAGAAGTTATATGTTGTGAGCTCTTTCTTCTGTGCTCCAGAGGCCTTGATCCATTCAGATCCCAAATGTGCTCCCAGCCTTTCAGGTTGTGAGAACTAAGGGGTCTGGAAGGCATATGGACACGCCTCTGCAGTTGTTGCCTTGGGCTGACCACCATTTTAGGGAGCTGAGCACCTGCAACAGGGCCCACACTTGATCTTTCATGCATTCTGGGGAGTGATCCCACACCCTTAGGATGAAGGCTTGAAGATGCCTTATGTGTGATTGTGCCCATTGAGTGATCCCTATACACAGCACCAGGGCCTAGCAGTTGAAGACATAGCCTTATGGTAGGCCTCCTGAAGCTCCAGAACAAAGTGATAATATCCTGGATTATCTGAAACCTTTCCAGTGATGGGTAAATCTTTGTTGTCGAGGTGTCTGTGTCTATTCCCAGGTTAATTATTCTAGTCCATGAAATCAAGGAACTTTTCCTGGCATCGATTATGTAGCTATGTGTCTGCAGGAGATTCAGCATTGAGTCATGACCTTGGATAGAGCTCTGAACAGGATGTCATCTAGGTGGGTATACTGCGACATGAAAGACTGGCTATGATCATCATCTGTGTAAAGACCCTGGGGGCGGAGGACAGGCCAAATGGGAGTGTTAGGTACTGTTGGAATTATTAATAATAGTTGAAATTAATATTGATATGGGAATCCACCAAACAATAATTTAGCCATAAATTCCTTTATTAAATCCAAAGGCCAAATGGTATTTATACAATTGCTCTAAACATGCCTAAAAAGCCTAACTAATAAGCAATTTACTACACCCATTACAGTAAAATATTTATAAACATTTGATCAAGATACTTACAAATGGACTAAACCCAGAGGTACTTAACACCCATATTGGTTGGCTCCAATGTGGTCAGGTAAGTATTAGCAATGAACCCTTTTAGAGTTTACTTTTTATACCCTTTAACAAGTGACGTCATTGCCAGCGACTGACTTCAGCTAAAAAACAATGCAAGACAATTCACCCTTATTTCCAATCTTAATCCAGATAAGATTTACAACCTCCTTTCTTCACAAGGCCTTTCCTCCCCTCCTTCATGCTGCGCAATTGTTTTTCAGTGCTCCCGGATTAACATAGGCTTTAACACTGGTGTGTGCATTGGGGAAGGGCCACGTTGGCTCATTTTAAGACAGATTCTCTTTTTGTCTTATTTAAAATCATCTGCAGTCACCCTTATCGGTGAGAGGTCTTCTTTTTAGAAACTTTCCCTTATCTCATTAGTTTTTCTTTGAACTAGACGTCTACCCTACATCATTTCTTCTGGCCTCAGAACTTCTTATATTCAAGTTTCAGAGTAACAGCCGTGTTAGTCTGTATCCGCAAAAAGAAGAACAGGAGTACTTGTGGCACCTTAGAGACTAACAAATTTATTAGAGCATAAGCTTTCGTGGACTACAGCCCACTTCTTCGGATGCATATAGAATGGAACATAAAATGAGGAGATATATATACACACATACAGAGAGCATAAACAGGTGGGAGTTGTCTTACCAACTCTGAGAGGCCAATTAATTAAGAGAAAAAAACAAAACAAAAAACTTTTGAAGTGATAATCAAGCTAGCCGAGTACAGACAGTGTGATAAGAAGTGTGAGAGTACTTACAAGGGGAGATAGAGTCAACGTTTGTAATGGCTCAGCCATTCCCAGTCCTTATTCAAACCGGAGTTGATTGTGTCTAGTTTGCATATCAATTCTAGCTCTGCAGTCTCTCTTTGGAGTCTGTTTTTGAAGTTTTTCTGTTGTAATATAGCCACCCGCAGGTCTGTCACTGAATGACCAGACAGGTTAAAGTGTTCTCCCACTGGTTTTTGAGTATTTTGATTCCTGATGTCAGATTTGTGTCCATTAATTCTTTTGCGTAGAGACTGTCCGGTTTGGCCAATGTACATGGCAGAGGGGCATTGCTGGTACATGATGGCATATATCACATTGGTAGATGTGCAGGTGAACGAGCCCCTGATGGTATGGCTGATGTGATTAGGTCCTATGATGATGTCACTTGAATAGATATGTGGACAGAGTTGGCATCGGGGTTTGTTACAAGGATAGGTTCCTGGGTTAGTGGTTTTGTTCAGTGATGTGTGGTTGCTGGTGAGTATTTGCTTTAGGTTGGGGGGTTGTCTGTAAGCGAGGACAGGTCTGTCTCCCAAGATCTGTGAGAGTAAAGGATCATCTTTCAGGATAGGTTGTAGATCTCTGATGATGCGCTGGAGAGGTTTTAGTTGGGGGCTGAAGGTGACAGCTAGTGGTGTTCTGTTATTTTCTTTGTTGGGCCTGTCTTGTAGGAGGTGACTTCTGGGTACTCGTCTGGCTCTGTCAATCTGTTTTTTCACTTCAGCAGGTGGGTATTGTAGTTTTAAGAATGCTTGATAGAGATCTTGTAGGTGCTTGTCTCTATCCGAGGGATTGGAGCAAATGCGGTTATATCTTAGAGCTTGGCTGTAGACAATGGATCGTGTGGTGTGTCCTGGATGGAAGCTGGAGGCATGTAGGTAAGTGTAGCGGTCAGTAGGTTTCCGGTATAAATTTGTTAGTCTCTAAGGTGCCACAAGTACTCCTGTTCTTCTTATATTCAAGGCCTTCCTTCTACTTGCTAGTCAGGGCCTCTCTTTACAACACATATATATTTTCTTAGACAAACTTAATTCTTAAATTTCATATTTATCCTGATAGTGCTTCCTGCTGCAAGCAAATCTCAGAAATCTGTGGTGGCAATATGGAAATAAGATGGGAATATGGAGGTAAGCATCTGCCAGATCCACTGAAGTCAGGAAGTCCCTTTGCAACAGGGATGACACCACAGAGGTCAGAGTCTCAATCCAAAATCTCATTTTCTTCATACAGTTGAACATTTTGAGGCCAAGAATGGTTCTGATTGCTCCTGTGCATTTCTGAACAACAAAAAAGATGGGATAGAACCCTAGGAACTTTTCTTCAGAGGGAACGCTGTCTATCACTCCCATATCCAGAAGACGAGATATTTCATACTGGATCAGAACTCACTTGCTGGTAATGTTGCATATGGGAGACCAGATGAAGAATGGAGTGGAGTCTGCATGTCACATCCCCCGGGGTACAACCTAGACTGTGGAACCACTGAGCCCCCTTAAACTCTTCAGCCAGGGCTGTCTCTCACAATGCTATGCTAGTGACAAGCAGCAACCCCCTCCCGGTGCTGTGATCACTCAGCCATCAACATGTGGAGACACACACCCAGTTGAGTTGCATGAACGCTCTCTAAGTCACTCATGAAGTATTCACAGGGAGACTCCAGCCAATTCCCCCAGCCCTCCCAAGCCTTGGCCCCCAGTGACATCTTACACTGCTCAAAACGTTTTCTTGAACAGTGAAAGCTCATTAATTAGTTTGCTCCTTTGTCAAAGGATAGGAAACATGCATCTGTCTTTGTAATCTGAGCAGATTCCCCAAGCACTTTAGACAAGCTCACTGGTAAGGATAAAACATTAAAATAGGTGTATTAATTACAAAAAATAGATTTTAAGTGATTATAAGTGTTAGGCATAGAGGTCAAAGTTGGTTACATAAGAAATAAAAATAGAATCACAGTCTAAATTCTAAACTTTAACAGACTAAGCAAGGTTTGATTTCTCACCCCATGGATGTTCCAGGTAGTTTACAGTTCTTAATATACAGGCTGAATTCTCTTCTCAGCCTGGGACCAATCTCTCCATTTCAAAGTCTTTGTCTTCCAAACAATCTTCCAGGTGTTGAGATGGGGAAGGAGAGACGCCAAGTGGTGATGTCACTGTCCCTCTTTTATACCTTATTCCAGCTGTGTCACAGGAGTTAGACTGCCCTTATCGTGTACATGCCCTCTGAGGAATCTCTGGGAGGGACATTGGGAGAGTGATTATTCTTAATGGGCCATCAGTGCCTGTCTGGTCAATCAGTGTAAACCTGTCTTGTCAGTATTAGTTGCTCCTTTGTTGTCACTGAAAGGCTAGCTGTGGACATTTCTCACTTACCATAAGGCATGTGTGACAGGTTCCCTGAGGGTCTCCCAGGCAGAAAACCCACAGGTAACCAGGTTTCTTAGAACCGTTTGGTTAGCCAGGCAGGTCAGTAGACCACTCTTCCCAAAATGGGACCTACTGTTTGCACTGAGAACCTTGACAAGCAATTTCTTTGACTTCAGTGTCAGAATTCTACGTATCCATCAAAGCTTGCTCTCTGACAGCCATCACGTCCACCGGGCAAGGGTTGGAGCTGGCAACCTTATCTATGCAGGAGCCTTACTGCATGTTTCATGAAGACAAGGCAGTGCTCAGAACTCCAAAATAGTTTCTTCTTAAGGTGAACTCTTCCTTCCATGCTTCCCAAGAGGTTTTTCTTCCCTCATTCTGCCTAAGACCACAACATCTGACTGAAAAGATATGGCACACCTTAGATGTAAGGAGATCTCTGAAAATCTGATGTGAGATCCTGGGCCTGACCGAGATCCTGTCAGAGCTGTCAGCTTGTAGTTTGGTTTGGCCTGTGTGGCCTGTTTAAGGTTCTCTATGACCGACTTTCAGAGCCATCCCTCCCTGTATCATCCTTAAAGTTGTTGGTGTGGCATAATAAAGTGATCATGACAGGGTTAACTGTAATACCCGGAATGTTATGGGATGGAGCCATGCTCCACTCCTCCCTTACTTCCTGCTTTAGTTAGTGGGAGTTCTCCCCCACCCCCAACTCTGTTACTATTCAGTTAAGTAATGCAGCAGTTTCTCAGCCAGAAGCCCTGATGTTTGTTGAGCTGAGCAGTCCCTTTACAAAATGTGGACACACAGACTCCTCCCCTGGGTATGTAACCCGACCGCCACAAAGACACTATTCAGGTGTCCATGAGAGCAGAAGCACCCATTCAGGATTCCAGTTGTACTCTGGAGCTGAGGGTTAACATTGGAGCTGATAGCTGTAGCCAGCTCCATGCTGAAGAACTCATTGGGGTAAATGTGTATAAATTAGGATAGTTGTACCCAACCCTTGATTCTTCACACTCTCCCAAACCCAGAGTACCCTGAATCCCCACTGCCTTTAAAATGGCATTAGAAGGGCCCTAGCATGTCTATTGGGTTTTTTTTCTACTGGGATAGCAGAGCTCTAATTTCAGATTTGCATGCTAATTGTAGAAAGCACCAGGCCCTGGGTTACATAAACTCATGCGCGTGAAATCTGAGATGAACATGTGACGTAATGATGCATTTATTTGAATGAGTGATCGTGATCAAACAATGCACCTTAATTGTTCTCTCTTCTTTTGAATAATTTCTCAATCCAAGAAAATTTAATGTAACCACCACAAAACCATCCCAAAAACGTATATTGTGTTAATATAACATTCTGAATGACCTTATACCTGGACAACTGTCAGAAAAATCAAAATTATATATTTTCCACATTAATCATAACTTTGCCACCCTGAGCTTGCTTTAAAGTATCAGATATGATACAAAATACTACATGTGCACAAGTGGGCTGTGAGAACAATAACTTTGGATTGCCTGACTTTGTGTTCATGTAAAATCTCAATTATAACGTTGCGCGGACATAGCTTTTTCATTTACTTTTACCTAGCTGATGATGATGTCCACAACTGACCCCTGTTGATATATTGGTTTTTATTTTGACAGCTGTCTCTTTCTCCCCTAGCGGTTGATTCTTTAGGACTTCAGTACTTTGCAGATTGCCTAAACTGCCCTTTAATTTACCATTTCTAAGGGGATAACCATTGTGAAGATAGCTCTCTTATCCCTAATAAAAGCCATAATAATGTGCTCAGGATGAATTATCGCTCCATTACTATTCCTTTCAAACTAGATGCCATATAGTACGCTTGATATAAATGTGTAGCTTTTATTGGAATTGCAAGCCCCAGATTGAGGGCCAGGGCCGGCTCTCCTCCCCGGTGGGGAGCGCGGCAGGGGAGGGCGCTGAGCCCAGCCGCGGCACCGCTCTCCCCAGCCGGCCGGAGCGCCGGGGGGAGGGCGGCGAGCCCGACCGGGGCCCCGCTCTCCCCGACCGGCCGGAGCACTGGGGGAGGGCGATGAGCCCAGCCGTGGCCCTGCTCTCCCCGGCCGGCCGGAGCACTGGGGGAGGGCGGTGAGCCCAGCCGTGGCCCTGCTCTCCCCAGCCGGACGGAGCGCTGGGGGGAGGGCGGTGAGCCTGGCCCCACTCTCCCCGGCCGCCTGGAGCGCCGGGGGGAGGGTGGCGAGCACATGCTTGGAGGGCTGGTGTCTGGAGCCGGCCCTGTTGAGGGCAATATATGACCCATTTGGTCTTGTCCTGCTCCCTTTGAAATCAAAGGGGAGCAGGATCGTGTCATTGGCTTGTACAGCTGACCTACCATAGAAAGGGAAATAGGTACTACAGCAATGCTGGAGTGGTGTCAAAGGTACTGCATTTTTTTATTGAATCAGTTGAAAAGACTCCACTTACTATTCGAGGAAGTCTGAACAGATTAGAAGTTATGCTTGGGGTGGGCACTTGTCACTACTGAAAATAGCTGTGGAGTCTCCAGGGAACCTACTCAGCTATGTCACATCTGTGTTAAAAAGAAACAAACCTCAACTGGATGACTTTAACAAAGCCACTTCAGTCTGACTGCCTGGTTTATCAGTTTCAAAGGTACAGAGCTCTTTTTCCAGATGTAAATAAGGCTTCTGGATATGAGACGTTAACATGCTCATTCACACTTGTACCCAGGACTCAAAGAAATAATGAAAATGCTAAAGGATATCTCTCAGGGTATGGCAGGGATATGTGTGGTGGTAGGCAAAGTGCAACTATTTTTCACTCCTGAATTCTAAATTTAGAACTAGTGGTGCAATAGTGCTCGTGGATGTGCATGGCATACTGGGGGCCTAACTCTTCACTGCTTTGCACTTTGGGTTGCCATTCACACCCGTGCAAAGTGGCTGCAACACGCTCCTAAAACAGAATGACAATGTCTGAGACTATCTTTGCAAAGGTGTCTGTGGTGACCCAAGGTGCAAGGGAGTGGAGAATTGGACCCCTGTGTGTTATTGTTTAGGCATAATCAGTAGGCTGAGATCCAGATGAGGAAAATTTCTCTATGTTGTAACTCTACTATGCAACCCACTCAGCAGCTGCTCTGTCTAATTGTTGTTTTGTGGTTTTCTATTGCCAAAATCTTTACTTTGTGGCTGTTTGAAAGAGCATCTTTACAACTAACTAAAAAAGGCTTTCTTAAAATGTGTAATTGCTACTTATGAAAAATGCCATGTGAAGAGCATTTGGCTTCAAAGAAACGAGTGGTCACAGAATGGGAGCTCTGGTTCAAGCTCACTCATGCCGCTCTTATCTTCTCCTAATATGTCCCTACCCTGACATGAAAGGACCATCTCTAGTGGTGTGAGGCTATTAGGTCAATCTATGTGATGGTTCAGTCCATGTCCTGTCAAGCGAGACCATCAACAAGGCTTCTAAATTGACTTACTATTTGAGACATGTAGCGCCAATTCATTTCATATAGGTCCCTGTCACAGATGGGACTGCCCTGTAGCACTCCTTGCTGGACTCAGCGTGGTGCTGCAGATGCTCCCTGCCTTAGTCCACAAGTTTGGCAAACAGCTCAAAGTAAGCTCAGTATGAGTCTCCAAAGAGTTAAATAAAGATAACAAAGCTCAGAATTTGGCTGCCTGCACCTTTCAACAAACAAACAAAACTCAAAGGCAAGTGTTTAGTTGCAGTGTTGAGGGCAAGGCCCTGCCCTGGCCTTGGGGGAACATCTCCTCTGTCTCAGTCTCACCCTGCCCCGCCCCTGAGAAGAAGCAGACAAGCTTCTTAACTGGCTTGTTGCTGCTGATTGGTCAGTGTCTTCTCCTGGCCCTTTTAGGCCTCTTGAGGACTAAATCTTATTGGTAAGCCAGTCTGAGTCGTTTTCCTTGAATGAGGGGGTGTCAGAGTGGTGATGCCTCCAGTAAGGGCAGAGTAGGGCCTGATGATCCTGTCACAGTCCCCACAACGCATCAGATAGATGGCAATCACATTAATTAAATCACTGGGCCAAATTCTCTCCTAGTGGTGATGAAATTCCACTGACATTGATTAGTATTAGTAGTACTGCAGTAGGGTCCTGAAGGTCCAATCAGGATCAGAGCCCCATTGTGCTAGTGAATACATAGGTTCCACAGATCCAGCTCTAAAGAATTTTCAATGTAATTTGAAGCAAGACAACAAGTGAATGGATAACATACAGGGTAGGATGGCTTAATGGCAATAAGACCACAGTTACATAGGCTAGCTGTGTGTACAACTTGATTAATCTGAATCATCTGAAAATTCTTATAAATAATATCAGCCCTCTCCAACAGTCCTCAATGTAGCCATTACAGTTGGTACATTTCTTGTAGGGTTTACACCAGAGGTGGGTTTAAAGGAGTATTTGAAGGAAGGGGAGCAGTGGCCTTATAGGTTAGCCTAGGAAAGGCATTCCATAAAAAAATTAGTGGACTGTTAACCACTAGGTCTGAATTCATCCCACAGAATAGAATAGTTAGATCACTAGTCCATAACACTGCCCGTAAAGAATTTCTTTTTAGCAGCATTTTGTCCTATCTAATTTTGAATGTGCCTAAAAACATGCTTCCTCCACCTACTTTGGGAGATACTTTGCAAGCTAACATTAATTTCATTCTATTGCTCCTAGTTAAACCCTCTTTTCTTATACTACCTAAAATAATCAATCTCCTTCTGTGATATTTACATCCTTCAATATTTGTAGACTCTTATCGCTTTTAATCAGTGCCAACCTGAGCCAGATCTGAACTGATGACCTAAAGGTGAAAAGCTCTGTCTTCCATTACTGACCCCAAGAGAAATAGATTGCCCTTCCCCACCCCCTTTTCATCTAAAGAAAATTATTTTTCTGTACAGGCTCTTTTTCTTCCATGATTGCTCTCTTTGTCAAGAGCTTTTGTAATGATTTTCTCATGGTCCAATCCTGAATGATGCACTGATCACCTGCATTAAAGACAATGAGAGCTGAAGTAGCTGAACTGCCTGCAGCATTGGATACTTACTCACCAACATGTTCTTTAGGATAGAGGTAGGCTAGAAAACCGTGTAAATAATAACTCTCATTTCTCTTGCTGTAGAGACATTTTAAATGGAGGACTCATAAACTGGGATTTTAGTGGTGAGCATTTGTGTGTTATTTTGGTTGATAATAGCTTTTTCTTAATTCTGAGAATTGATCTTTAATATGTGACTGGCCAAATGTAGTTCTATGTATCAGCAAAGCAAAGGAAACTGAAAACTAGAGCTCGCAGGGAATTCTTTGGGACAAAATATTTTTTGTTGGAAAATGCTAGTTTGTCAAAACCAACACTCTTTGTGGGAAATGGTAGGTGTAGATGAATTACCCGTTTTGAAAAAAATTGAAAATAAGTTGCAGATGTGTCAAAATGTCCTAGTTTGACAATTTCAAAATGAAAAGTTCTGTTTTTCAGTTTGAAATGACTTTATTTGGAAATTTGTTATTTTAGACTAAATAATGAAAAGTAAAAATGATCAAAATTGAATCAAAACATTTTGATTGACTTGAGCTGATAATTTGGGTGGACTTTTGGTTTGTGAAAATGTTCATCTCTCAGCTTTTCATCCTGATTGGGGATGGGGAAAAAATTAAATCTCAAAAATTTTCATAGGACAATAAAACTGTTTCCTTCCTAGCTCTACTGAAACCATCATGGCAGGATAGGTGTGGGGCATGGGGAGAGAGATAATTGGTGCATTTAGTCCCATTTAAGTGATACAAGACATCATGGAGTTTGACAATGGTTTGAATTTGAGGGACTCACTCGGAGAAAGGCAGCTGGGATATCAGAGATGGCTGCCAGAGATGGAGCTTATATAATTGTTGCTGGGAGCAAGTGCAAGGGTAAAAAGGAAAAAAAAAAAATCTTTCTTGAAAACCCAGTATAAAACAAGAGAACAACACTTGCATGCCAATCGGCATTGCTGGGAGAACAAACTCAGTTAATGAAGGTTACAAACTTAATGGAATGTTGAGAATGAAATCCAGATTTCCCATTGGTTACTCAGCTGGGCTTTGACAGCTAAGGCAAGACCAGTACTTGGGACAGAACTCCATAGCCATGCAAAAATATCATTTTAACTTTGCAATACATAAGATAATTGCACAAAATTAAGCATGTCTGTAATGCTTTTCATCTTAAAGCTCTTTATTAACATAATGAAGTCACAATTTACATGCTGTAGTCTGCAAACCCTTACTAACACAAGTGGATGTTACTCAAATGAATTCACGTTGCTCATACAAATAAGCCTTACAAACATTAGTAGTCCCACTGAAGTCAGTGGGACTATTCACATGAGTAAGGATTGTTAATGTGAGTAAGCATTTGCTGGATCAGATTGCAATCTAGGTTGGAATTTTCTTTGAGTTAATGATTCCTCCAGCTAGTTGTTAACTGCCAGGAATTACCTTCCTCTGTGTTCATTATTGCTTAATAATGGCTCTGAGATACTCCTTTCCCAAGTTTGGTTCATCATTTTTCTTTAATAATTTCTCCCAGGAGTGGATGAACTATTAGAGAAACTGCCCCCTTCTCCCTTACTAGCTCTGGATACTTAGAAACAAATGTTTTAGGAGTCTTATCACATGAGAATACATTCTTTGGGCAGGCATTTGGATCATAATGACATAGCAGGTTGCAAAAATATTCATTGATGTTTTGATGTGAACTCAGAAAACATCTGGCTGAACCAAGGAAAAATATTAGAATTTAAGAAATCACAGAGGATCAGTTTTTCAGTACATGGTGTAGATTTGCATCTTCATTGCGGTTCATACAGAACCCAAGTTTGCGTGTGCAATCAGCTAATTGTGATTCTAGCTACCTAACTGATGCATGCAAATACAGTCTTTGTCTACACAAAGTTGTGTATGTGCCACAGGTTTAGTGGCTCCTTTTTAAAATTTGGCTATAATAGTATACAAGTGGATCTCTTATGATAGAGGATTGATGAGATTTGTTAGCTTTCCATATGAATAGATGTTAATGTCTACATCACATTGTATACTAAACTGTGTGACCTGCAAAATATCTGTACTAGTTGAGATTAGGTTTCATATATTTTAAATAGTTTGTGGCAGGGACTATATCTTTGTGTGTGTATACAGATAATAGTACAGTGTTTCTCAAACTGGGGTTGCCACTTCTGTAGGGAAAGCCCCTGGCGGGCCGGGCCAGTTTGTTTACCTGCCCCGTCCACAGGTCCGGCCAATCGCTGCTCCCACTGGCTGCGGTTTGCCGCTGCAGGCCAATGGGAGCTGCTGGAAGTGGTGGCCAGTATGTCCCTCAGCCTGCGCCGCTTCCAGCAGCTCCCATTGGCCTGGAGCAGTGAACCGCGGCCAGTGGGAGCCGCGATTGGCCGAACCTGCAGATGGGGCAGGTAAGCAAACCGGCTTGGCACGCCAGGAGCTTTCCCTACACAAGTGGCGACCCCAGTTTGAGAAACACTGTAATAGTACATGCACATTTACTCATATTTAATTCAAGCTCTAGGTTTGGTCTGAACTGACTTATCTTGATGAAGGAATACATACTGCACATACAAGTAAAATTCTCCTTGTCCTACAGCTGTGTTCATACTTTGCATGATGAATTCCATGAAGCAATATTGAGAACCTGTATAAAAAAAGACATTTCCTTCCTGCAGGAGAGGTGGAGTTTTAAGACTGTTGTTTAAAACCACTATATAAGACTGCATGATATGCTATAACAATGCTGTACCACATGCATTTGCATGTGAAACTACGTCAGGATAAAGCACACACTTCTAGACCCCTTCTCATGACAAACACACTATGATCATGTGCTACATGAAGCAAATCAGCATAAAAGGCTTACAAAAGGCCATTAAGTCACATTCCTTCATTGGGCTAGACAAGAGTTCTCCGTTCTTAGCCCCGTGCATATGTACTGGAATATGCACAATTTGCATTCAGTCAGTGAAAACCAGTGGTAAAAGGACTTGTAGGTAAAACAGTAAAAACTGAAACAAGAGAAGGGATTCATGTAATTGCATTTTGCAGCTGTGTCGTCTTCATCAATCATCATCAAGACAAATCACACAGGGACAGAGGCACTCAATCTGCAAGGAGGCTATGTCTTACTGTAACAGGGTGACCTGCCCCTTTAAGAGCCAGACTCTTTGGGCCAGTCAACCCTGTTCCATTAGCCCAACTCTATTACATCTGTGCAGAAATTGATTTTAGGAGGAAAGAAGCCCAGCAGTACGGTGCTGGCTGGAGAGGAGAGCACAAGGCAGGCAGAAGCCTGTAGGTAGAAAGACCTGGAAGTGGCTTCTCCGAAACGAGCAGGGTGGGATGCAAACATGCCCAGGATGGGCTGAAGTGAGAGACTGAGCAGAGCCTGGGAAGGGCTGAAAAGCTGTGTCCAGAGTAGAATTCTGAAGACCGATATCCTGCAGGTGGGGCTGTGCCCACTTGAGGCTGGGATGAAAGACCACCTTGTGTTTATTTTAAACTTGGTTAATAAACTAAACTGAAGCATAGGTGGACTGGACCAGATCCCTCTTAAAAGGCGTAGTCCATCCTGTGACACTTAAATGTGTTTAAAAAATAGTCAGATGGAATACAATATGCAGAGTGATTCTCTCTTCCCCTTGCTCTAACAATATCTGGTTACAAAACCAACCAACCTGTAACTGATATGACTAAATGTAGACATTTTAGTTTCAATATTTGTCTCTAAATAATTGGAGCCTGATTTCTAAATGTTTTGAGCTTTGCAGTTCCTGGAGGATAGGTCCATCAATGGCTATTAGCCAGATGGGACGGATGGTGTCCCTAGACTCTGTTTTCCAGAAGCTGAGAATGGGCGACAGGGGATGTATCACTTGGTGATTACCTGTTCTGTGCATTCCCTCTGAAGCACCTAGCATTGTCCACTGTCAGAAGACAGGATACTGGTCTAGATGGACCTTTGGTTTGACCCAGTATGGCCATTCTTATGTTCTTATGCTGAAAGTCTGGTTTTGCAGTGCTGGTGCCAATAGAGAATTAAATTACTTTGAAGGAACATCATACTTGACTTAAGTTCTTTGGAGGCACTTAATCAGTTCTATTATTTTTACACTAGACAGCAACACTGCATTCCAATTTCATCTCATTCCTGCCCAAATCATATACATCAGGAGACTGGAGCTATAACATGGATACCAAAAACTTGAGCTGCTCATTGCAGTGGAAGTATGGTACTGCTGATATTTTAACACTATTTAAGATCTTCCTTTTCACAAATACTTATTTTAATCAAATCTCAGACAATGGACAACCTTTATTGTACACATGTTCCTCCAAAGACGGGGGGACTGATTTAGATCTCCATTTACACTGGTTCTATGCCAATTTACTGTCAATAACTTCAGTTGTGTTACTCATTTACAGAGGTGTAAATGAATACAGGATCAAGACCTCTAAACATCAATTCAGGTCCAAATTTCACAACGGTCTCCTCTTTAGAAAGAGTCAAACAAAGGGTGCAGCCCTGCCAGCTTGGAGGATTGAACTCCGAAACTGAATCTGAACAGCATTGAACATGAACATTTGTGACTAAAATCTAGTCTGAAGTGTAATTTTCTGGCTTGGACCCATTGCTGGTTGTAATAATAATGCTATTTCCTCGGCAGGTGCCAAATTGAGATTACTGCTACTGGTTGGCTAAGAATGGCATACACAGCTAGTCTGTTCCAAGACATCCTATACTTCTTTTTTCGTTTCATCCCCACTCACTTGTTTATCTGAAGCACCTGTGTGCCTTGTCTTTTAGACCCAGATGCAGGACAACACTGAAGCATGTTCTTCACTTGAAGCCTGAGTTTAACTCAGATTGACCTCAGTTAGATGCTGCCCTGAACTAGGGATGCTTTCCTGAATCAGGGCCTTAGTCAGTCAGTTCTTTGAGGCAAGGTCTGTCTCACTATGTTTGCAAAGCATGTACAATAAAAGGTCCCAACTTAGCTGAAGCTTCTAGGCACTACTGCAATATAAATTTTAATAATTAATAAATGTTGGTTATATAAACCCTTTTGGACCCTTCCAAAGATTGGATTCTGAGGCCTGAAGAGGGAAATCCTAGTACCCAGTGACTACAGGTGTCAAATACTTACGTTAGAAAATATATAATTAAAAAAGTTGAGAATTCCAGCTTCTTACAAAAGAAACAACATGTACCTTGCCTGATGAGCATCTCTGGGCTACCTTGAAGGTCAAGTACTTTAAGACTTGGATATTTCAAGCTGCTGTACCATTTAAGTTCCAAATCATTAGTGAAGCAAATAGAAACTTTAATGTACGCATAGTCAATGGGGAGGAAAAATTCCACAACATAATATGTCTAGGGATAGAAAGAGCCACAGCATATAAGCACATTTTTAATTCATCATTCCTTACCTTTAAAAAAAAAAACCACCCCAAAACTGACATGCTTGCAAAAACTAGGTCTGAATTCCCAGTGGGAATAATGAGCAACAGCAAGAGTGAATGCTGGGAGAGAAGAATGTGATTGTATTAGGCTCCATCACAATGGGAGGTAAACCCAAATCATTTATAAAAGGTAAATGCTGGCAGAACACAGGGAGCCCAGAGCACCACACTGCAGGTGTGATTTATGAGGGTAGAGACTGGCTATAAATCAAACCCTTTTGTTTTAAATAGTACTGCTTCAATGCAGAAGATCAATTTACATGCAGAGGGAATGATGAAAAAATCCAATACATTGCATCCAAAGAATATTAGAGAATCAGATTGACTATCAGTGGTACATTCACACAATAGATATCTGATGCATGATTTAATGAATGCTACCAGCTTCTATACACAGTGCCATAGTCTAGCAACTCAAGTACATTTAAAACATTTTTTTTTGAATGTATGTTATGAAGCAGTCCTTAGAATTGCTGTACTTATGATCAGGATTTTTTTGGCTTGATTGCTGAATAGGTGGAGGTGCACCTGTATGTCATCAAGGGCAGAATTTGGCTTTATCATCACTAGGTTTTCTCAAGTTATAAATTTAATTATTTAGAAGCCTAATCCAAGGGTGATGGGTGGATAAAACAATTAATTGCGTGGGAAACTATTGGGACATAGGCATATAGAAATCATTTTCACATTAAGAGGAAAACATATCCCTAGATGGAAAGGGAAAGTCTGTCATGGTCTGTGTCCATTTTCAGTTTAATATGGAAAATGTTATATGACTATCTAATAGAGATTTTAAAGGTAACAGATTAAGAGCAAAATCATCTCTTTTAACCAGCATTCCAGATTTTGCAGTGCTGATATTCACTATATATTTTTGCACTCATTTTGCATGCATGGAACAAGTGCAGAATATATATCTGTGATCTAGCAGCATTTTTCTTTCTTTGCCTATCTCTAAATTTTGATTATTATTGATGGAAACATTTTTTCATTGGTTGGTGTGTGTGTGTGTATGGTGAACTTGATGTTTATCAGCATTTACTGATAAAAATCTAATCCTTCCAAATCTATTTACGGATAAGTGAGCACCTTCTCTGTAACCCAGGGTCCAACCCATTTTGCAGTGTTTAGGACAATCACATGCTATCATTTCTCATACGTGAATGACTTCAGTGTCCAAAATGGAAATATTACATAAAGACAAGGAAATTTTCAGGATCTTTTTGGGGGCTGATATAGAGACAACCAAGAGAGTCCTCTGTTCATAACTATAGATATCAGCTAAGGCCAAAGGCATTAATATCAATTGCCCATATGAAAACAGTATCAACAATGCAGTCAAAAAGTGATTTGTTCTTATTATTCTAAAACATTTATAGTGATATACATTTAATAGGCATTGTATAAACATATATGAAACATGTTCCTGGTGCAGAAGAGCTTACAATCTAAATAAGACACATACAAGACAAAGGTGCCAGAACATCAGTTCAGGTGAGAGGACTCAGGTATCGTTCATTATTTGAAACTAACTATTTCAAGTTGATAACAACCCTTTACTAATAAAGGTAAAGGATGTATGAATATTAAGAATGGCAGCACAGAACTCATAGCTCACGGAGGAAGGAGTTAAAGTGGCCTTTGCTCCCTCCCAATCCTAGGCTGCTCTGGGGCCCCAAGGTTAATTTTGATAGCCCTGAGAAGTTTGTCAAGCTATGGCATCTTCCCAAGGCTGCAGTGCTGTGTAGATGCTCTATAGCACTGCATGCCCGTGACCCCCCCACTTCTGATGCATCCCTCCCACCTCCAGCTCCCAGGCACACCACCTATGCAAAGACTAGTGAGGGCGTCCTCGAAAGGCAGTCTGATGTCTGCTCCTCAGAGCCTTCTATAGAGGAATCCTCCCCCACTCCAGAACCAGGGCTTGTCTGGCCCCTTTATGGCAACCTGGAACAGGAATGAGGATTTCACTTAAGAATTTTAAATTACGTGAGAGTGTTACAACAGCAGAGGTGGAAAAAATATTAGAAAAGAAAAAGCAACAAAAGCATTTACATGTCTCTAATGACTCATTAATTAATTATATAGAAAAAGCACAAATATTTTGCATAGAAAAAACATGAAGGCTGTCCACACAAAGTCTGTCCTGTTTGGAGAGAAGAGATTGTGAGCACGTCTGAGCATTTTGTGTATGTGATATTTTTATATTGCTTTAAATTTTGACTTTTTCTGATATACTTGGGTGAAAAATAATTTTTGGAATGTATTTACAAAGAGCTGGATAGTGAGGACTGAAGGCTGATAATTTTGACTGATGTAGTGCCTTGGGGAGAAGAAATCTGAACACTGAGTTTAGAGAAGACTGCGTGAGAAGAGAGGTAATAATGGGTTTCATCATCCAGACACAGGTGATGGAATGAGAAGTAATTTTCCTCCTCAAATTGAGGATGTAGGAGAGGAGAAAGCATGTACTGTACTTATGGTAGGCAGTATATTGGCATTTTGGTGACCTGAGGAGTGCTAGTCTAGATTACAGTGGAGACCTGCAGTTTTTTCCTGTTGCAGGGCTGCTGTGTTGAATGCTGAATACAAATCTCTTGTGTTCTGTGATTGATGAAGAAAGTGCCCCATATTTATACTAATGACAATTTTAATCTCAGCTGGACAGTGCATGCAGCAGCCTATTTCAAAATATCTACCACTCTGCTTATGAATATGTAATGATCAGTGGTAGCACATATAGGGTGACCAGACGTCCCGATAAAATTGGGACCATCCCGATTTTTAGTTGTTTGTCCTGCGTCCCGACCGATCTCTGGTCAGGACGCAGCACTCGGCTTTTTTTTTTGCTCGGCCGGCAGCACTCGGCTTTTCCCCCTCCCCGGTGTCCCGATATTTTCTTCATCTCATCTGATCACCCTAACATATACATAGACATTATGCAGGTTGTATAGCAAATAGAACTCATGAGCTTTGGTTCCAAAGCCATAACCTCCATATAGCAAGCTACAGGATCAGATTCACTACATCAGCTGCTGAGTGGAACCAATCAACATGTGCACAGATCTGAGAGACTGTGCGGTAGTAGGGAGAGAATCATGTACATGCAAGCCAGTTTACTATGCATGCTAGATTTTTTTCAGCTGCAGTGTTATGCATTGCCTATCAGAGATTAGAATCTGTTCTAAAAAGTAAGTGTCTTCTAAGATTTTACTCCACTTTCCCGTGTTAAGAATTAGATTTCCTACTTAATCAACACTTGGACCCTGATTCAGCAAAGCACATTAATATGTGCGTAGGGCCAGCCCTATTCAACAGAGCACTTCAACAGGTGCCCGCTCTTTAAGCACATGCTTCAGTCCCACAGAAATGGGGGTTAAAGTTAAGCATGTGTCTATGTGCTTTCTGGAATGGGGGCCCAAATCAATGGGGCGGCACGTGGGCTGTGCAGCAGTCTGACTGCATGAATTACAGTGTGGTATTTTTTCATCTGTATTAGGAAAGGGTCTGCTACATAGTGGGCATTACTGGAAACTACTAGTACTACTAACTAGATAAAATAGATAGCAGGGGCTTTTAGGGACCTTTGCTAAGATACCATTACAGTTCTAAGTAGATATAAATTAAACAGAAACAATTTCCGAATATTGGAGTTATTAAAAAAGCAAATATTTAGAAGCTTGAAAATTCAGAGTTAATGTTGAAGTTAAAATATACAGACCAGAAACAGCACCATTTCATAGCCACTGTATGCTGAAAAACCCAGTCTACTTTTTCTATTCTCCAAAATGTACACTGAGGGGAATGTCTCACAAATTGCAACTTCTTGATGTGACTTGGCTACCTCACCATAAAATAGGTGGATGACCCCTGAATTTCACACATTTGTTGATTTAACGTTGATATCCACGTTTCAAGTATACTCTGTTTTAGAAGTACCTGAATCCAACAATATTGCTTCACAGGATAATAGGAATTAGTATCCTGGATCAGACTACTGGTCCATTTGGTTTGGTGTTTGTCTTCAAAAGTTGCCAATAGCAGAGGAAGAGCTAAAACATTGTAATGGGCAACACTGCAATAACATGACAATGGGGCAGTTTCTCCCTAATCGCAGGCTGCTAAATTTAGGTCCTGATGCATGAAGGTTGATATCCCTTATAAATTGTTATTTTAATCTAGTGTAACTGTGGATGATGTTCTTTTTAATTTCCCATTGTTCCCCTGGGCTTGATGATATCTTGTGGCAGAGTGCCACAGGTCCGTCGTGCATTATGTACAAGAGGATTCCCTTCTGCTAGTTTGTAGTGTCTTTTTTTAAAGTCATCTTTATCTTTAATTCTTGATTTCCTCAACTGTTTAAAACTGATTTGTTTTAAAATCTCAGAAATTAGAGCAATGACATATGCATTCGTCCAACTCACCCTCTGGCAATGCAGGATTTTTTCCTACAGCATATTCTTTAATGCTTTTGTAACCCACACACCTCCTGGGTGTGGTGTTCTGTCCCATCTAGTGGCACTGAGACCACTTAGAGAGAGAGATAAAATGAGTCTGCTCTACAGCCTTAGCTAACAACCAGTTAGTTGGCTTTTAGCTTACGTGGTAGAAGCGCATGCACTAAGCTCTGGAGATCCCAGGTTCAATCCCACCTGCTGGTGACCAGGGTCTGTCACCATTACACTTCGTCGTGTTTAGTTTTAAACATCTTAAGAGATAGGGCGTCCGCTGCTGCCTTTTCAGGATTATGTCCTTAATCTTAAAGACTGTTGACCAGATGATAATCACAGGGTATGTCTGCTTTGCAGTTGGAAGTGTAGGCACAGCAGCATGAGTGGTGGTGGTGGGAGGGACTAGCTGTACAATCCCATCTGAGAAATTAGGTATGTATTTTGGCGACTAGCCCCTCCTGCTGCTCGTGCCACTGCAGCTACACTTCTATTTTTAGCATACTAGCTCCAACAAAGCTGGCACGGGTATGTCTGTTCAAGTTGGAAATTACACCTTCCAGCTCCACCCTAGCTTTGTCTGTGTTCTTTTTGGTCAGACTATTAAGAGAGAACTCCATGTTCTGTTTGTCCATTGCAAAACATTTTGAAAAACTATGCAGCCATGAGGAAGCAGTTATGCCACATTGATATCTTGGGTCAGAGTCTGCTCTCATTTATACTGGTGTAAATCCAGAAGAGCTCCAATATCTTCAGAAGAGATCATTTGCCCTTAAAATGATAAAACTGCATGTTTTGGCATGGTTTTCTGAGCTCTGATTATGGTACTATCCTGCCATGTTTGCTGCATTTTCCTAAGTATGTTTTACAAGGGACTTACATTTTCATTATAGCTAAATCTATGTATTATTGAATTATGATTCTTATTACTCCTGCTATCTCTTCCCTCACAGTTGCCAGTTGTCTTCTTCCAACTGGGCAGACAAAACATTTGCCCTACAAAACTGTTAATTCGGCACTATAAATAGGTTGGGAAGCAATACTGTTGGAGTGAAACAGTTGGCACACTCCTCTTTCCCCTCCCCAGTGGCAAAATTGTTCATGACCACAATGCACCTGGTCTCCATTAGCCTGCAGAGCAGAACTCAGAGGTTATTTCTGCATCTGGGTCCCTCACATGGCTGCACAAAGCGCACTACATTTTAAACAAGGACAACACCACCAGCGCACTGAATGTCATACAAAGGCAATGATGGAAGATGAGAGACCTCTCCTGCCACATTGCACTGTTCCATAAACAAAATAGAATTCTCAGTTGATGCAGATTCTAAACTTTTTGCACATTTGGTACAATTAGGAGCATAAGTTGTGGATTGTATAGCTATCTGTCAGGCTGGTTGATGAAGTGATCTAGTAGTAGTTTTGCTTTTCCTCAATTCAATGTCTCTCTGTTTTTCCTGCATCAAACTAATGCTTTCTTGGCCTCATCTTCAAGCTTGATCCTACCTACTTCTCATCTTGCTGCCCTACTTTCCCCCTTTGTGTCCTTCTCCACTTTCAGATTTGTGCCTTTTGCCATGCTACCTCTCTGTATGGAACAGTCTCCATCCAGGAATCTTTTCTACATTTTCACACCACTAATTCTGCACACCTTTGCTTTTCTGAACTTTTGTTCTCTGTCTTGTCTTTGATACCTTGTATTAGAAGTACAGCCAAATGAAACTTTTTACACAAGTTTTTGGCCAGAAATGCAGATTTGGCGCACCAAAGAATTGTGTGAATTCATATCCGTTTCACCAAATTGCCTTTCTGAAAAAAAAAAATCAGTGTTTTGTTTTGACATTTTCAAAATGACTTTCGGTTTAGAAATTTCCTTCACTTTTATTTAAATATGACTGAAATGAAAACAAAATGTTTAACTTCACATATAAATGAATTTTACTTTTTGATTTGTTGAAAAATTTGAAAGAAATTAGTTTTGGGCTTACCCCAAACATATTTTCTGTTTTTCCAGAATCACCAGCAAAATGAAAAATCCATTACTTGCCCAGCTTTAATTATAGCATTTTTAGGATTAGAGAACATGTCATTTGGGATTTAAAGTACACATAAATTTACAGTGCTATATACAGAAAGTGGTTTTTAATAATGACCATGTTTTGCAAGCTGCTGAAGCCCCCTGAAAACCAAAACAGAGGAATTTAAATATCTGATTTTGAAAACTCTGAGGGCAGTAGCTAGATCAGATACTTAAAAGCATCATTCACAGTCAAAATAATTTCAGCAATTCCTTCCAGGTAGCAAAAGCAGACACACATTGCAATAATTGTAGAAGCACCTGTGTGATTCTGGAAGAAAAATGTAAACTGGGTGGCAATTCTGGGTAATTTTTTTTTTTTGTTGATTCTCTAAGCAGAGACTTTTTAGAAATCATGTACATGATTATTTGTTCTTAGATGATAATGTCCCCGTCATGGGATACACCCACTGGTGGGGCACCCTCTGGTGACTGCATCTGGGGATTAGCTCTGCCCGGTCTGATGCCCCCTTCTTTCAGTTGCTCATAACACAGCCTCTCTTGCTCTTTAGGGATTGCAATGCTTCCTTTTCGTGGATTGGCCCTCCAGTCAGGTCTCATAGACTCATAGACTTTAAGGTCAGAAGGGACCATTATGATCATCTGGTCTGACCCCCTGCATGCTGCAGGCCACAAGACCCTTTCCTGGACTCTGCCGTTGAAGTCCCCAATCCTGTGTTTTAGTGACTTCAATCGGCAGAGACCCTCCTGCTAGCGATCCCTGCCCCATGCTGCGGAGGAAGGCGAAAAACCTCCAGAGGCTCAGCCAATCTGCCCTGGAGGAAAATTCCTTCCCGACCCCAAATATGGCGATCAGTAAGACCCCGAGCATGTAGGCAAGAGTCTCTAGCCTGACCCTTGTTCGCCATTATACTATTTAGTCACTATATAGTTTTCCCTTTCTGGAATAACAGAGTCTCAGCAGACCAGCTGCCTATGTGCCTTTTGAAGCAGTCTTCCAATTCAAGATTGCGCCACTTTCCCAATGGCCAGGAGGGAACCTGGGCCCTCACACTACTCTGAGTTCCAGTCCAGAGACCTTACAGTTAGTAGCCAAGGTCTGCACAATCTCAATCCTTGCTGCTAATTCCCTGGGCTTCTTTCTACTCCACACTCTACAAGGTTCCTTCTCCACCACCTCTCTGCGTAAGCCCCTTCCCTCAGGGTCAGGATTCCAGGGCTTCTGTTTCCCCCTGGATTTCCTCCTTCTCTTCTCACTAGGCCCAGTGAATTACTGCAGCACCCTTCTGCTCTCTCTTTCTGGCTTTATACAAGCCCCTGCCTACTCCAGCCCAGATGGGCTTCATATTCAATTAGGGCTTGTCAATCAAGCCTAAGTATCCCCTCAGGTGCAGCCTACTAGGTTAATTAACCCCTCCTGAGCCACCTTAACTCCTTCAGGAGTGGTGTGGGGTAAACATCCCATCACAGTCCTACATACAGCCATTATGCAAGTATGATACATTACAGAGTTATTTAAAATGTTTTTTTTTTAAAGGTCTAGTGCAGGAGCGAACACAAGACTCAAAATGTGAACAGTGACTCAGTGGAATCTACCAAGTTGTCTCTAGTTACGATTCGGTTGCCTCTGATTATAACTCCAGTCTGCTAAAAATGTGGCCTTGGGGCAGTTTTTGCTTTTGTGTTGCTATCAGGGGAAACTCAGCAGTTTCACTGAGTTACTGTTTGAGTCTGGGGACTTGTTTGACCTTGTAACTCAAACTGAAACTCGAGTTGAGGGTTTGAACAAACTTGGGTTGAAACTGAAGAAAAGCTTTCCATGAACCACCGTACACTGAAACCACTTTGTTAACCTAGATGGGGCAGCAGATTTCCTTAGCTTAAGTAATGGCATCTGCAACTCGCTGTTGGTGCTCAGTCACAATGGCTAGCTGGAGCATTTAGGCTCAGCCCTGAATAAAGGGTGATGAAGAACTGCATTGCTCCAAAGAAGTCCCTCAAGGGAATTGACTCTTCTTCTGCTCCCTTCTTCTTTCAAATGGGAGAGGAAGAGAGTTGCCAGCCCTTGACAAGGAGTAGCTACTTCCTCCCTCAAAATGTTATGGGTCAGGTACTTTGGCCAGCAGTTAGGAGGACGAACCAGAGACAGGGATCGTCTCATCCCCTGCCAGTCGCTATTCCTTCTCCATCCACTTTGTTATGGAGTATCTACAGATCAGGGGCTAGGCTTTGGACCAGTCCCACTTTTAACAGTGGGGTAGGCCTAACATGAAGGTAGAGATGGGGGACTTATATCCCTTCCCCACTGCTTGGCCTAGTAAGACAAAGGCACAAATTAGCCCAATAACTTTGCACACACCCATTCCACACACTCATAGTAATTACATGCATGACATGTTTATAACTAGCCATTAATGTGTAGACCTATAGCTATTTATCTTTTGAACAATATGGCAACTCTTTGATTTCAGGACTCTGTGTTCTTGATGCATATACCAAAATCTATAATTGGAGCCACAACAATCATAACACCCAAGAGTTAATTTGGTATTGTGTTGTATAGCAGTATTCAGGATGCTAATAAGCAAAGACATTTCCATATTTTCCTATTGACTATCATGATATAGAAAATCTCCTTTTTAAGTTTTAGCCACGACTGGGCCTAAAGTTTGGATCAGAATTGGAAGTGCCACAAAGCTCAGGGATCTCAAAAGCCAACATTTTGGTTTGACTCCTTATTAAAATAGGCTGGCTGCGAAGTTCAGAACTGGCTCTGAACTTATCAACATTTGGGGCTCAGAGCCAGGGATTTGCATCAGGCCCTGGTCTATTTATTTATGGCTTTTGTAGTTATTTTGGACAGGGTTCCTAAATTCTATGCTTGGACTCCGGAATCATAGGAATGGGGTTAGATACTGTAGGCGAGGCACTGCAAGCTATGCTAACTGAGAGTAAGCTCTGTTTTGGGTCTGTACATTTAGATCTTTTTGGTTAGCAGTGGAACTGGAATGACCCAAGCTGCCCAATCCTTAAAGTGCAGTCTTCTGTCAGCGCATGCCATGCGTAACATTATTTTCTACTTATTAATTTTCTTGTGAAGATACATTTATTTATTTCTGGTCTCAGCTAAATTGCTGAAAGACAAGTGTTCACATCACAAAAAATACCTGATAACTGGCACTTTTAGCTGTGAGGCCAAGCATTGTATAGGCCTGTGTAGCCTCTCATCTTTAGAAGTGTTAGAGCTCAGGCACATTATTAAGATTATTGCACTGCTACTGCCTGTCCTGTACCTGTTTTGTGCCTACAGTTTCCAAAGCCATCCATCTGGAACTTTTAAACAATACTGAAATTCACTTAAATTGTTTTATTTTTATGGGCACCCTTCAACCTGAAGATTCATAAAGTACTTTTGTCTATCTGCTGTATTCTGTCTGTCTGCAGTGTTCCTTAATCAATCACAGAAATGCAGTCATTGCTGGGGTGAAATATGACAGCTGTTTAACAGCACACACGAGCCTTATGCCAGAGATTCTCAAACTGGGGGTCGGGACCCCTCAGGGGGTCCCAGGTTATTAAATGGGGGTGGGGGCAAGCTGTCAGCCTCCACCCGAAACCCCGCTTTGCCTCCCACATTTATAATGGTGTTAAATATATAAAAAAGTATTTTTAATTTATTTGGGGGGGGGGCACACTCAGAGGCTTGCTGTGTGAAAGGGGTCACCACTACAAAAGTTTGAGACCCACTGCCTTATGATACGTTTGTCATCACTGCAAGGAAAATCTTAATCACTCTTATGGCACTTCAGGTTTATGACAGAGCAGATTTTTATATTTTTTCAAATCTACGGCAGGTTTTTATTTTTTAGGTCAGCTTCCAAGGCTGTAGAATAACTAGATATACATTTAGTTATTTGATGTGAACTAGTCATTTTGTCTTTTTGCAACTCACAATAGATGTTTCATGGGAGAGAGGAAACGTTTAGACATTAGAGGTGGCTGCATTAGTAGCATAAGCCTGAGCAGAGTCCAGTATGTTAAAGTAGTTCCCACTCACTCCCCCGATCACTATGTACTCACATAGATTGCTACTTGGTTAAGGAAAAACGTGCATTGAGTGCAGTTGGTGCAAAGATGTGCGTCTGCTCTACACAGGAAAAAAAGAAAAAAGAAAAAAAATTCCATCTGTCTGTATTTGAAATCAGCTCGCCAGCCTGTAGTTGGTCGAACCCCACCCAGATGGTGCTGCGCAAATGTATGTTAAAAGATATCTTATATTAGTGTTGTGGGTGTCCAATTTTTTTTGAATGCCATTTAGCCAATGTGCCCAACCTGCTGCACAGAGAAATCGTGACAAAATAAAGATATGCTGAAGAGTTTCTATTTCAAGGGCCAGATCCTGCAAACAGTTCTGGATGTGAGTAACTTTATTTGTGTTTTGTCCTATTGATTTTTGTAGGTCTATGCATGTGAGTAATGCTACTCCTGTGCAGTGTTTACAAAATTGGGACCAAGTCCATAAAGTTGTACAGAAAAGGGGGAAACAATCTCTTTCACAGAAAGTATTTTCATGCTATCAAATTTGAGTAGTTACATAAATAACAAGAATCTAAAATAGGTATTAAGCATAGACCTCTGATATAAAATATTTATATTTTAGTAATATCCATATTTATAAGAACACAGCAGGGTTTTTTTTTAAAGCTTTTGATATTTATTGTACTTACTGTCCATAAATGTTAACACGTACAATTTACCTTTAAGAGGAAAGGTTCTGCAGTGGGCATTTAACTAGAGTTATACACCTACATGCTGCAGATGGTTTAGTTTTATAAGAGATGAAACTGCATTTGGTGGAACTGATTAAATATAAAAACACCACCATCTGCCATTTATTCTAATATAAAATGGTTTGGGCAGATGCTGACATCTTTCGAGATGATTGATTCATCTCTGACAAGTGAAGATTCTCAGAGGGCTCCAGCTGCCCACTGCTCACACAATACCAGTTTACAAGACTAAACGCCAATCACGGCCTTTTGATTTGGATGTAGCAGGTGAACGAAGGGCACTTTAATAACCAGCAGCCTAGAATTACTAAATACGTTGGCTTGGGTTGTTGTTTTTTTCCCCGCTACACTTCTGGCCCATATTTAACTGTGAGAAGGTTATGCACACAGTATACTGTATTAAAGTATAGCTACCCCAGCATTGTGAGAACTTGAAGGGTGTCAGTGTCTGGCACAAGCAGCTCTCCTTTTTTTCAGAAAAAAACCAGCGGATGCTTTCTACATATGTTATGCATTTTAAAATTATTTTTTGCTAAGTGTCCATCAGGGTTCCATTTAAACATCCTGGGGTTAGTGTTTATTAAGTATGACACTTAATGCTTTGTAATCATTTAAATAACAGATTATACATTGTTTTATTTAATAACATAGATTCATAGATTCCAAGGCCAGAAGGGACCATTGTGCTCATCTAGTCTGGCCTCTTATATAACACAAGCCGTAGAACTTCTCCCAAAGTAATTCCTTGAGTAGATCTTGCAGAAAACATCCAATCTTGATTTAAAAATAGTCAGTGATGGAGAATCCACCGTGACCCTTGGTAAACTGTTCCAATGGTTAATTACTCTCTCTGTTAAAATTTTACATCTACATGATCTCTGTTGAACATCCTTTATGGTAGCTTGTTACAGTATCATCCTTTAAAAATCTTTGCTTAAAACTTTTTAGGGCATGCTTTGCAAGTTATGAAAGAATGCAGCTAAAAACACTAAGGAGCAGATTATGATACTCGGATTCCCATTGAATAGTAATTTATGCCACGAATAGCCCAACTGAAGTCAATGGGGCTACTCAGGGAGTAACAGCCTGATCTATAGCTCACTTGAAATTAGAGGAAAGATCCCCATTGACTTCAGTGGATTTTGGATCAGACTCTAAATTACCCTTAGGACTTACATTGAGGAGCATCATAATCTGGCAATAAAGGGCCAGATCCAATTTTGGAGTCAGTCATATTTTTGCCTTTATAGGGACAGGATTGGTGCAGAGATTTTAAAACAGAAGTCCCAGTGTGTGTGTGAATTGTGCAGAGTGCTTTTCTCTTTCTAGCAAAAAACCCCCTCTTTGAACAATTTCCCTATTATAAATATATATATTAAAAATAGGGGGCTGCTTATATAAAGTATTACCAAATATACGAAAACTTGGTATATGTTATGTGTGTGTATGACGCAGATCATAGGGATACTGAATCAAATTCTGTTGTCATTTACAATAGAGTCAATCTGGAGTAACTCAAACAAAGTCTGGAATAACTCTGGTGTAAATGACATCAGAATTTGGCTAACCAACTTCTGTAATTCTGCAATGAAAGTACCTGATGGAAGACTTTTTAATCATGGAATGAAGCTGAAACCTATTCTAAAAGGGAGGAATCATTACAATTATTTAAACCTAATTTGTCATGAAGATAACACCATACATTTTGACTTATTTTTTTAAAAAAGGTAAATTAAGTACAACAGAAAGAGAGCCAGATCCTTAGCTGGTGTAAACTGAAGTGTGAAGTCAATGGAGCTATGCTTATTTACACCACCTGAGGATCTGACACAGCGTATTCAAAAATGGATTTAGCTTTCTTGTGTATTTTCCCCCTTTTCAAATGAACCCTTTCATAGTGTAGTGGGGATATTGCAAACTATATGTGTTATGTGCTATTCAATATCAAAATACTAACATCCCCCTATACTCTGTATGTTACCCCCAATGACTAATAACTGAAGTTTCAACACTCTGTATCATCTATTTGTCAACATTTTCTAATATAATTTTATATTTGAGCAAGGGAGACATCTCTTTAAATCAGAAGTTCAACATATTCTAGATTCCTCACATTCCTTTCTTCCCCCTTCCTCCCAGTTTAACTACCATCCCAAATTACCTTCTGACCAGGAGAATGCAATCTGTGGTTTTCTTTGAGGCCCTGCTTATAGGTCTTCCACTGATCTGCTGATGGAAGGAGCTGAAGAGCAGGCTAGTAAGGACAGTGCCATTGTGGAGAGCAACTGTGTCATTTTAACAACCTGGCCTAGTCTCTGCAGTGACTGAAGGAGCCAAAGTTCTGAGATTGCTCATGAACCTGGGTTTCTGGTGTGAAAGAATCTTGCTCATGTTTATTACCTTGTGGAAACTTAAAATGTAATATCCCAAGGGGTGTACACAAGGGGGGACAAGCAGGGGCACGCCCCCTACCCCCTG
The DNA here is from genome assembly GCF_027887155.1 of Malaclemys terrapin pileata. Classification (NCBI taxonomy): domain Eukaryota; kingdom Metazoa; phylum Chordata; order Testudines; family Emydidae; genus Malaclemys; species Malaclemys terrapin. Next base: position 176,277,303 of record NC_071507.1, on the reverse strand, counting down.
TAATCAGCAGAGGAGTTCTGTGCCCACACTGCAACCAAGTAGTTGTGGATGCATTTATTCGGCTGGCTCCACGGCGCATGAATTTTCATTGAAACGGTGAGTGTATAGCTGTTTATTTCTATACATATGATGTATGTGTGTGTGTTGATATGGTTTAATGTGTACAATATGTGTGTGTTTAATGTAACCCCCCCCCCAGTGGTCAAATTTAAATTCCTGTGCACACCCTTGATAAATCCCCGATCTCCAATTAATAAAAGGTTAAACTTTAGAAAGTGAAGCAGAATCTAATAGGGGCAGTCCAGAAATAAATTAGGCATTTAAAGTGGAAAAGAAAAACAGCGTTGTAATAAATATACAATATTTAATGTATGGAATGTGAATCTGACCTCAGGGAACAGACTTTTTTTCTCACCTTTGGCTCATATTTCCTTTCTGACATAGAAACATAATACAAATCTAAAGTGTCTGATCCAAGCAAGAACAGCCACAATTTTTATAATGCTAATGATCTTACATTTCTATGGGGTCTTTCCCCCTGAAGGGTCCCAAAGTGCTATACAAATCACACATGGCTCCATGAATCTATTCCCACAGCTCTGAATTGAGAGGAGCTCTGTGCATAGCAACATTACTTGGGAGAGGAAATGATAAATACAAGACATTAACACAACAAGAGAGGAGGAAATAGAACATAATTAAATCTAAAAATATTGAAGGAAAAGTAAAATCAAGCTCCTTCCTTCTTCAGTGCTGCCACCCATTGTTGGTGGTACTCATTGCAGTAAACACCTGGTGTGTAGGAATTGTAGCAGTAGGTCCTGACATTCCATCATGGCCTTTGTGAAAGCGGAGTAGCCCCTTTCCCTCACTACACATGCATGGATCTTTGTGCTGGACAGGATCCTTGGAAGCAGAAAAAGCAGCAAACCAAAACTATGAACAAGTGTACACTATAAACTGTTGACATCATTCATCTGCTCTGGGGAGTTACACTGGCCACTGGGAGATAAGTACCATCCACAGGCCCTGTAGTGCTTTCAGGAAATGTTGCATGTGGCTGGCATGCACTCTGCGCACCTGAAAGAAGATGGCTAGTGTGGCAACTTGCACCACTGTCTCCTGGGCCAGTTCAGCAGACCACTGTGACGTGTGACTGTCCAGGCCTTCTTTCTTAAAATGTCACACCATTGCTACCACCAGTGGGAGCCCTCACCCAGTTGTTGGTGCTAAAACTAGAACTGGTTGGAGGTTGGGGAAGGGGAGGAAAGAATTTCCTGCAAACAATGTAAATGATAATGAAAAACTTTTCATTTTAGTCAAAAAATTACATTATTTTTCAGGTTTTCGTAACCAAGAACTGATCTTTTTTTTTAGTTTTCAGCAATGAAAACTGACACTTTTTGAAATGGTTTCCTTTTTTTGGCATCTGAAAAATTTTGGCTGGTGGAGCAAATACTTTCAGCAAAACCAAATTTTGAGTTTGGGGTTTTTTGATGAAACCTGAATAATGTTTCCAAAGACTTGACACTTCCTGAAGAAAGATTATGTTCAACAAAATTGTCAGTTTCTATTTGGAAAAATGTTTCAGTGGAAAATTTGTGACCAGGTAGTTTTAACCAATTTGGCTAACCATTATTCAGGGCCGGTTTAAATGACATGTTGGTTAAAATGCTGCCAGACTGTGTGCACTAACTTATTGACTGGTGGTAGTAACAGTCGGCAGGGCACGCACAGGAATTTAAATTTGACAATTTTGGGGGAGGGGACATGTTAAACACACACATTATACACATTAAACTATATCGACACACACACATATAACATATGCATAGAAATAAGCAGCACTACATTCACCATTTCAACAAAAATCCATGCGTCATAGAGCCATCTGAATAAATGTATCCATAAGTACTTGGCTGTGGCAGGGTTACAGAGCTCCTCCAGCCCCAGGGGCGCAGTGGGGAAAGAGATGGAGCTCCTCTGGCACTGGGGCCAGAGGAATTCTGTGTCCCCGCTGCAGCCCCAAGGCCGGAGGAGTTCTGTGCCCGTGCTGATTATGGGGGGTGGGCATGCCCCTGATTACTCTGCCTTGTGCACACCCATGGCAGTGGGTAATTTTAAGAAAAAAAATCCATGTAAACAAGGCTTTTGGGTGCAGCATCGCATTACAATGATGCAGAGTAACATGGTGGTGGATGCTTAGCTAGTCTACACTGGGTGGGGAATCGATCTAAGATACGCAACTTCAGCTACGTGAATAGCGTAGCTGAAGTTGACGTATCTTAGATCAATTTACCTTGGGTCCTCACGGTGCGGGATCGACGGCTGCGGCTCCCCCGTCGACTCCGCTACCGCCTCTCGCTCTGTTGGAGTTCCGGAGTTGACGGAGAGTGCGTTCGGGGATCAATTTATCATTTCTACATGAGACGCAATAAATTGATCCCCGATAGATCGATTACTACCTGCTGATTTGGTGGGTAGTGAAGACGTACCCTTAGTCTTGCTCAGAACAGATGCAATGAAAACAGTAGTATACATCCCGGTGTATCGGTGGGAAGAATTTTTCTCGGTGGATGTGAAACTTTTTATACATGTATTAGAGCATTGTAACAGTAGTTGCAACACCTAACTTCTCTAGGGTAAAATTTTCAAAAGTGCCTAAGCGATGTTCAGACTTAGGCTCCTGAATCATTTAGGTGCTTTTGAAACTTCTACCCCTTGTATACAAAAGCCTTCTATGGCAACATTTCTGGGATAAGACTAATATGTAGAGTGTGTAAATGCTTCTCAGCTGTGCAAAAGAGCTACATAGCATAAAGTGAACAGTAGATTTCATAATAAGAAAATGGTCCCTGCTGTATCTTTAGAACTATACATATCTAGAACTTGTATTAGTCCCCCTGTTAACTGGAATTGGATTTCATCTGTTTTCTTCGGTAATTATATATGTTAACTCTAAATTATAGTTTATAAGTCCCAGACAAAGAACTTTGTTAAGATGCAGTTATGGTTGTAAATAGATTCCTCTTTAATTAAACTTGAGTTATTAGAATGCGCAGTTTAAAAAAACCCAACCGACAAATATTTGAAAGTCGGGATAAAGGGCCTGATCCAAAGTCCATAAAGTCAATGGAAAGACTCCCATTGATTTCAGTGGGATTTGGCCCATATAGCTTAAAGCTTTCACAGAAGCACTCATATATGTGTGTTCCCTGAAGGCGGAGGCAAACCTTGAAAGCAGGCCTCCCATATCATTCATCATGCATCTAAAACAAGTGCCCATATGGAAAAATCCTATAGAAATGTACCAGGGACCAATGTAATCAATACAGTTCTGTAGAAATGTGAGCAGCCTAGTACCTAAAATACTGCACAGAACGTGGAAAATGCCAAAGAGTAAGTGATCCTAAGACGGTGAAGTTTCATCTCCACGTGAGGGTCAAATCTGCATTGTATCCCTCTCTCTGGAAAATAGCCATACTCCCAGAGTTTATATGTTCCATCCAAGTGCTTTCCCAAGCTCATCCTCCTTCCATTTGTATCACCCTTTCTATTAGTTTAGTAATAGCCTGTCATTTTGATTTTTCTTAATTTTGCTTGTGATATAAACTTCTCTTCCCCCTCCCCACCCGCCCACCATGTGAACAGATTTCTTCTGCCATATGCCCATTTAAACCTAATTGTAGTGTCTGAAAAACTTTTATGCTTAGCTGCAGTATCCCTTGGGGTTCAGCTATGGCAGAGTATGTATGTGACCTATAAAGCCATTTCAGTATGAGACTCTCCGCACATGGATCTTTAAAGATTGGCCAACTATGCTTTGCACAAACACATGTGACCATCCTGCCTTTTTACAAGGGTATAATTTTTTGGGCAGATTCCATATTCCATATTTAAAATCAGTATGCAAAGTATTTTTAAAATCTCAGTTTCCCCAGGATCAAGTTCCTAAAGATTAAAAATGAACAAATCAAAGCTGTTACATTTTGTTTTTACTCCAGCTAATTTGTAGTGGTAACTACTCAAACATGACTAATTGGCAATTTGTAAAATGGGTTGCTCTCAACAGCATGTTTCTTAGAAGCATGAGTTATATGACTGTTGCTTTATTATGGTAAGTCTTAGAAAATGGGGTTGTGGTGAAAAGTGAAGTCAGAGAAATATAGCAAAAAAAGTTAAGTGTTACCAGCTTTGTTTTGTAACCCAAATAACCTTTATTTATAACTCAAGCTATGACTGCTCTGTGTTAACAGTGGGCATACAACAATCATTACCATACCAGAGCCAACTTTTGCCCCAGCTACCACATACTGTCATGGGTGAGTGTGTCTCAGTATGCATATTACAAGACAAGCACTGTGTTCAGATGGAGTGGAGAGTACATATGCACAGATGACTTTGATCTTTGGGGATTTTTGTTTGCTGGTGGGTGTAACCGAGCGCAGCTGGCTCTCCTGGCCCCTGCCTCTGCTAGGCCCAGATAAAGTCACTCAGAGACCCTCTAGTTCTGAAACCACTGGTGCTTTTATTTACAAGTCTGGGTTCCCACCACCTTCTCACCATACTGTGAACACAGCTCTGGGTTCCTTGTGTCTGAACCCAGGAGGGAAGGATTTTCTCTCTGCCTGCACTCCCTCGCTCTCCTCTGTCCCACCCCTCCCTCTTCCTTCTTCCCAGCCTCTTTTATAGCCCTGGGCTAATTGGACTGGCAGCTGGCTCTCTTTCCCCATTAGGGCAGGTTCTTTCCAGCCAGTGCCACTTTATTCACTTAAATGGGGCTGGCGTGGCAGGGGGCTGATTCTACATTCTTGCTGCTCAGCACCCTGTCACAGTGGGACACACAAATCTTGAGAACTGCCAAGTTAAACATTAGGCTGCCTGGGGAGGCCTAGAGAGGAGTAATAGTCCAGCAGCAGTATATGCATTAAACATTTATGCATTCCAAATTAAAAAACTATGTTACAATGGAGTTGATTGACTGTACATATTGGTAACCTCAGTGTAAAATACATTACAGGTATGTTGCAATTATCCTCAAGACCTGGAAGTTCAGAACTCAGGTTACACTTAAAAGAAATCAAAACATGTTAAGTCATGGAAATGCACAATTAAGACATCCAAACAACCTTAACTCTGCCCTGCAGTGACCCCACGCAATAACGGTATGACGGTGATTAAGATGTATAGTGGTTCAAGAGTAGATTAAAATGATTTTTAAAGACACTTTATGGTTTTCTTAAAAATATTTTTACTCCTTCTGATGTCACTACAGTGCAGATCCTACAGCCAAACATATCTGAACTTTGGAGTATTCAAAATCTAGATTTGGATCCAGATCTAAATGTTGTGGTTACAGCTGTTTCCGTAAACTGGAAATCATTTGTATTTAAGAAATAACACAAAACCAGCAGCTAGGGTAGGCATATATTGCAAGGAGAGGCCTATTCTTTTCCTCTTCTTAACTCCATGATTAGAAGTTGGGAAGAGTAGTGTCCTTTGTAGCATAAGTCATGAACAAAGCCAAACACTAGAGAACTTGTTATTTGTGTCCATTTTCAAACCAATCATCTCTATGATAAACTCCTCCCAAACCTCATTAGACTATCTGTCCTATGAAGACATATGTGGATTTCACCACTCTAATGCAATTACTATATGGGATTGTAACAGGGCAGCTGCCGTTTATGGTGCGTTAGGGCCCAGTCTGCCCATGACTGCCTTATGAAGGCCCCACCTATGGGTAATTGACTGCCCCAGGGTCTGATTAGTAAACAAGCACCTGGATCGAATACAGGTTACCCAAGCTCAGTCATTGGGGAATGTTCAAGGGAGACAGAAGGTTCCATAGAGAGGAACTCCCCAGAAGGGTCAGAGCCCAAGGGCTGAGCAAGGAGCCTAGAAGGTGAGCTCTGCAGGGAACCCGCTGGAATGGGGAGCCTGAAAGAGGTGCTCATAGAGAGGGGAGCCTGCTAGATGGAAGGCTGCAGTTTCAGTCTAGGAGTATGGAAGGGTGGTTCGCAGATATGAGCTGGAAGCCTGGTATGGCAAGGATCACCTGCTCTCCCTGGAGAAGAGTTGCAGTGGATGGACACCTCTGGAACCCTGACTCCAGAGAAGACTCATACTCCAGTAGAGACATGAGGCCTGATACCAGGGTAGAGTCCAAGAGCTGAGAGAACTCCTGCGGAGAGCCTGGATAGAGGCAAACACTGGATTCAGGTAGGGGACACATGGACTAAGAACGACCAGGTCACCCAGCTAAGCTAGTCCAGTGAAAATGTTGTTTATGTTCTGTGTTGGCTTTTCTGCTAATAAATGAAACCCTCCAAAAGGGGATGCTCTTTAGTATCTAATGGTCTGTCACGGCGTGTTGATACCTTAGGTGATGGAAAAATCAGGGGCTCCCCTGCAACACAGTGCCCGCTTGCAAGGGGTGCAGTGGGTCAGCCTCGAATTATGACAGTTCTTGGAGAAGGAATTTGAGTAAAGCGTGTGACTTTTGGGATCAGTTGCTCCCTGAGGCCTGGTCTACAGTGGGGGGCGGGGATCGATCTAAGTTACGCAACTTCAGCTATGTGAATAACGTAGCTGAAGTCGACGTACTTAGATCGACTTACTGTGATGTCTTCACCGCGGTGAGTTGACTGCTGCCGCTCCCCCATCGACTCCGCCTGCGCCTCTCGCAGCGGTGGAGTACAGGAGTCGATGGGAGAGCGCTCGGGGGTCGATTTATCACGTCTAAACTAGATGTGATAAATCGACTGCCGCTGGATTGATTGCTGCTTGCTGATCCGGTGGGTAGTGTAGACATACCCTTAGACTAACAATGCCGTAATCCAATTTAGCAATATACATTCACCATTTGCACTGCTTAGTTACTAATCACTGGAATTCTTGAACAACTCCGCCAAATCTGAATAAAAGTGGCAGTAGAACCACAGTCTCTCCACCATCTATCATAGATTCATAGATTCCAAGGCCAGAAGGATCAATGTTGATCATCTAGATTGATCTCCTGTGTAACACAGGCCATAGAATTTCCCCAAAATAATTCTTTTTGAACTAGAGCATAGGGGATCATTTTTTGTATGCAAGCTGCTTGGAGTAAGATAGGATCTTTTATAGAATCTAACAGCGTATTAGAATGTTCCAAACACATATTGAAATATGAGTAATATCTTTATGAAACAAAAACCATCAGGTTTGTGTATCTGGCTAGTTAAAAATAATAGCATGTTCCCCTTCAAAAATACTCTCATAGAATCATAGTAGAATATTTTTAGAGAGACAATATGTGTCTATATTATTATCCTTACTCTTGTCAGTAGGCCCATAGAATGTAAGGGGTTACTTGTATGAATAAGGACTGTTCAGGTTTATAAGAGGTCTCAGAATTAGGCTCCTGAATTCCAATCACAATGCAGCTGAATTATTGCATTTGTTTTGCAGTATACAAAGTTTAAATGGTAAATATTGGCTAATTGGTTCTTAGATACTGTGAGGGTGCTAAATTGAATTGATTCATGATTTTTTTCATATGACAATATTTTAACACCTAACCCAAGGGAATACTGCCTTTTAATTAATGTTATATTCTCCTGTATGGAATTTATTTTTCAGTGTAAAGAAAGGGATCTAAAAATCAGGGTCAAAGACAATAGACAACTACAGTGTCTTATAGCTTATTCTTTTTTGAAAATTAGTAATCAATAGATTTTTAGACAAAGAAATCAGAATGAGGCTGATCTTTTCATTGGAGTTGGATCAGGCTCGATATCCTTTTGAAGAAGAAATAGAGGATTTCGTCCTGTTTCCACTGAGAATAACTGCAACCCTCCAGTTGACTTCAATGGCAGCATGATAGGTAGCTAATATAATTAGGACCTGAGGCAATCAGGAAGGACTGTTTAATCTTCAGCCAGCACTTCTGCGAGATGTTATGCCAAAGTAGTACGCAGGAGAAGAGGAACATTCTTCTTTATCCTCCCACACACTCAAGGGCATAGCAGTGGCACTGGAACACTTTTAATAGTGGGGGTGCTGAAAGCTAGCTCCCTTACCCCGTCTGTGCCCCACCCACCCTAGACCTGGGGCCGGGAGCAGGGCCATGTCTCCAGGAGGGGAGGACCCAGACAGGGGTAAGGGGGCCGAGGCTGGGGCCACAGCTGGAGGTGGGTGCAGCACCCCCCATGCCTCTAGTTCCCACGCCTATGAGTCATAGGTTGTCCATCAGTTTCCATAATTTATTTTGGTCTTGTGCTGGCCTGCTCAGACTTCTGAGTGTTGAGTTGATGTATCTGGTTTCTTTCTCTATTGTTCTGTGTAATGTTTCTCTAGGTGGCCCTCTTTTTCTCTTTCCAGGTAGTGTCCATATTATCACTTGCCTTGGAAGTCATGTGGGTGGCATCCTTAAAGTGTGTTTTAAACATGTTTCATGATCACCTTCTTACCCTGTTTGATGCTTTAGATTGGGTTGTTCTTCTTAGTGTTTCTTGCAACATCAGAAATTCTTTACAATGGACTCTGAAGATCTTCCATTGGCATTTACTTTGGAATGAATTAATCTTCTAATTGATTTCTTTTGTAGATTTCCATGACTCTGCTCCATGATGCTGGACAGGAGGACAGCCATGATGCTGGTGTTAACAAAAATATATATTCTGTGTCAGTGCCAATTGTACTATTTTTTCAAATCTTTTCAAGATTGTGAAAAATTGTTTTCTCTGTTGCTTGACACCTAGCATGGTGGTACCAGCAGTGCACATCTCACGCTCTAGATGGGTAAAATGACTTACTACTTCTAAGACCAACATTGGGCTGCAAGATAATAGAAACAATCAAGGGCTAAGCCATTTGCTTCCTTACATTATTACAGTCAGATATGGCTGATCATATGAATCTTGTCTTAATTGGGTGAAGCTTTTTTTTTTTTTTTTAAGTTTTCAAAATAAAATCTATGGAGTGGTGGATAATACTGTTAGGAGCGGGGGACGGGCAGATGTGGAGTTTTGGTAAGAGATTTATTTTCAGAGTTTTCTTAAATGCTACCCAAGAAAATGTGTGTCTTCTAGTGTTGCAGTAAATGTTTTTTCCACTGTTCAAATCTTCCACCTATATACCTCCTCAAAACTCATCTCTTCCATAATGCCAATATTATGGCCCAATTCAGCAAGGCACTTGAACAGAGGCTTAAGGCCCATTGACTTCAATGGGATTGAAGCATGGGTTTAAGTGCTTTGTGAATTAGGGTTTACGTGAGCCAAGAATATTAACTATGGGCCTAATCCAAAAAGCATTGTAGTCAACTGGACTCTTTCCATGGATGTCAGTGGGATTTGCTTGAGGTTCCATTTTTCTTAATTTTTAATGCATTTAATTAAACATCACAGCTGAACAATCATTATATTTCTGTACCTAAGCTGAGCAGCCACATAATGGCATTGCTATAACCCTAGTCTTTTCTTGCCTCATTGTCTTCCTTACTCTTTGTCACCTCCACTTGTGTGTTATGCTTAAAATATATGCTTAAAATTGGTAGCTCTTAGAGGCAGGCACTTTTTCTACTTTTGGGCCTTATCAACTAATAGATATTAGCAAAAACACTCTCCAAGAACTTGCTCAGTATTTTTTATGAGGGTGAATAGCTTAACTCAAAATGTTTTTCTGTCATGGCAGGAACATGAACATAAAAATATGGTAGAACTGTCTACCCAGCAGTAAAGCCCCATAAAAACTGCTCAGAAGCCACTATGGTGGAAAAACAGACAGTGCTGCCAATTATCTGGAATTAATTTGATCACCAATGACATAATCAAATTTGTAAAGCTCTTTACAGATTTAGTTATATCATTGGTGTTAACATTTCTTGGGTAGCATTTATTATGAAATATTTGGGAGTGAAATAATTAATTGCAAATTGTATTATGTAACTGTACATGTTGTTTGACCAATAATCAGACCTTTAATATCTTATTTCTCTTCTGTTTTGCAGCCTACATTTGTCAACTGGCGTTTGCTTTGCACATGAAAACACATGTTGAAGTCTCTAATGAGCTGCTGATGGGTAAGAACAAATAGCTTGGGAAAAAAGTGCTTTGGCTCTTTCCACATAAAGACACCGATGTCCTAAGTTAACATCAAGCTAATATGTTTTAAAGCTCAGAGCTAAAGCACACATGAAGTTGTATGTGCCAGTGCTGCTGTGGATGCAATTAGTGTAAATGGGATTTGGCCTATCAGATTTCATACAGTCAAGTTCTGTAACCACCTGGCCACATCATATATGCTAATCCTTTTCTCTTAATAAGAAAAAGGTTTATGGTGGAATTGAATTGAAACAGATAAAATATATACCAATCTGCTGCAGTACAACACTTTGGAGTTTTGGAGATTGGTTTTTGAAGGGTCAATTCTAATCAAATTTGGTGAAAAACTTGTTGGATTTATACTAATATTTAATATATGAATTTTGTATTATTTGGGTGTTTGTTCACATGCTGAGATGCTCCAGTCAGAAGAAGAATTATTGCTAGCTGAATTTCCAAACCAGTTTCAGTTATACTTTATGGTCTTCACAAATGCCCAGCTTCAAGCTTTTTTTTTTTTTTTTTGGGTTGGTTAGTGCATCATGTTTTTCTCATCCTTTACTAGATGCAGCCAAAAAGAGGGTTCAATTTTATAGCCGCAGCACTCTGTGATTCCTGGAAATGTGAATTTTTTCAAAAGAAAAGATAAATGAAGGAATGAAATGGTTGAAAGTTCCTCCTTCAATAGTTTATAAGTTTTGTATTAACAGCTAGAACTATGGATTTTTTTATTGCTTATGATGTTCTAACTAAAAGCTTAGAAACATATCCGCCATGTATGCTTGTGTGTTTATTTCTTTGGGGCTCTGCTTTGGATCTCAGAGAGATGGTATAATCCATAGACTGTTCAGTTGACTATGGCAAATTGTCCCTTATTCAATAATAGAGGGTCCTTTCTTCAGAAATTTCCATAGGACGGGATCAAGAAGGATGGCTAGGAACACTCCATGGGATTCCCCTTGTGAGTTTTCCCCAATCTCTCTGTTTAAGGAAGAGTTTTGTTGCATGGTTTTCTCCCAACTTTGTGAATCACTGAGAGGACAGGTCCGGTGTCAGCTTTTGGGCTTTCCTGAGCATCCTGACAATGCAACTCCACCAGTAATTTTGAAGTCAATGGAGCAATGCTGACTTACACCAGTTGAGGATCTGGTGCAATATGTATAACTTTACACTGTCTGTACAATATGGGCAAGTTAATGGCATGCTGAGAAGATGAACTTTAGATATATATTTAGATTCACAACTGCAACATTGTTTCAAAGTTGATCTTTTTGTATTTAAGTGGAGCTGAGTTTGCCACTTACTTTTTTCCCCCTGAACACTTGAATCTTCTCATCCTCTTTGCTAGAATGCAGTGGAATGTTTACTTTCTCATTTTGTAACTCTCTCATCTTGTGTAACAGTTGTGCTAGGGCAGTACTTGCTATCTAGTTCTTTACTGAACTGCCACTTTTCTGTTTGGCCTTTGTTAAAATTTCTGATAAATAACTGGCTGTCTACAGCTGTTCAAATCATGTTGCTTTTTTCTAAGTGTCATCTTAGTGGTTGTTCTCACCAATATGGGCTTTACTTCAAAAGGAAAATAAGGTACAATAGGGCTTGTTGTTGAGTAAAACTGAACACGTGGGCAGTGGGAAAAGAATCTGAAAAGCGAATTGCACAGGTTTAATACACCAGCCATTCACCTCTCACTGTGACGAAGGCCCTACAGAATTTTGGCAATATCACGGTCTACAATTTACTTTAAATAACTGTTCTTTGTTTTCTATAGTTGGTGTTATTTCTTCACGCTTTCTCATTTGAAGCTAATCCACAGCTAAGAAACAATTAGCATGCTTGTGCATGTTAGTGTTAACTGGGCTTTAGGTTTTTGAAATAGCATTAGCTATACTCTTGCTATGAAACTGACCACATAGGAGGCCAATTAATATACTACTTTGTTGTTAAAGGCACTAAAATAATCATAAATTTACTTTCATATGATTTATATTAATCAATGGTCTAGTCTATTTGAAGGAATTTTCTAAAGAATTCTTAAAATTACAGTTCTGGAATAAAAAGAAATTTTGCTTGTAGACTGGAGATTTCTATTTCTATGCAATGTAATCTTTACTTCTGTTGGAGAGGTCACTATGTCCAGTTTCTATCCTTGATCCACATATGCAAATCCCACTGACACATGGAAAAAAAGTTAAAAGGTAGAATTTGGCTCTGATACAAAATCAGGAAAGAACCAAAACCATTTTGAAGGAATAGGAATAGTTGCAAGTTTTTACATTTGCTTGAGATCGGTACTGAATTTATATATTAATATTTAGATGAGGTTAATGATCTTACATCTTTTTCCTTTCACTCTGTTTATAAGGACAAAAATATCTAATTTATAAATCGGAAGTGAGGAACAAAGGAATGAACTGAAGTAACTCAACTCTACCCTTTCCACAGCTGAGGACACAAAGTAATAATTGTCACTCAGCAAAATTATCACACAAAAGAACAGCAAGTCATTCATTTCCACATGAAAAAGCACAAAAATAGGATTTCTGAAAGACTGATTGGAAGATTAAAGATCAGAAGGTTAGCATTAAAGTTTGTGCCTAAAGGTACATGAGCTTTTGGGGCCTCATTCTCCACTCCATTTACAGCAGTTTTCTGTCAGTGTAATTACACAGAAATTATAACATTAGTGTAAAGGGAAAATCTGGCCCAATGGTGTAACAGATCTAGTCACAAACATTTTGGGTCAGATCCTTAGCTGGGGTAAACAGCAAGTGCTTCACTGATTTCAATGGAGCTGTATCAATTTATACGAGGTAGCAATCTGCTGCTTTTACATGGATGGATGGGTAGGTTTTTGATAAGTTAGGGCAGCCAAAAGTCCAGGTACCAACATGAGCATAGGGTTCAACTGAGCATTTACATCACATTCCCCTGCAAACTGCTTACACAGTCTGGGATGTTTCAGTCTGCAGGCTCAATGAAGAGGAGACATCAGTGAGAGTAGCAACTCATTCTGTCCCCGATGCCAGATTGGCTTAGCAACCCCTCAGTCCCCAGAAGAGCCTTTCAGAAGTGGGGTGTTCGATAAATGGGCTGTGCATTGTAGAATCATAGCAATATAGGGCTGAAGGGACCTTGAGAGATCATTTAGTCCAGCCCCTCATAGTGAGACAGGACCAAGTATACCTAGACCCTCCCTGATAAATGTTTGTCCAACCCGTTCTTAAAAACCGCCAATGACAGGGATTCTAAAACCTTACTTGGGAACCTGTTCTAATACTTACCTACACTTATAGTTAGAAAGTTTTTCCTCCATATCTGACCTACATCTCCCTTGCAGCAGATTAAGCTGATGATCCTATCTTCAGCGGACATAGAGAACAACTAATCACTGTCTCCTCTGTAACCACCATGAACATATTTAAAGACTGTTATCAGGTCCCTCTTAGTCTTCTTTTCTCAAGACTAAACATGCCTAGTTTTTAAACTTTTCCTCGTAGGTCTGGTTTTTCTAAACCTTTTATAATTTTTGTTGCTCTCCTCTGGACTCTCTTCAGTTTGTCCACATCTTAAATGTGGTGCCCAAAACTGGACACATTACTCCAGCTGAGGCCTCACCAGTGCCGAGTAGAGTGGGTCAATCACCTCCCATGCTTTATATACAATACTCCTGTGCATAATACTCGGAATATTAGTTTTTTTTTGCAACTGCATCACATTGTTCCCTCATCTCCAATTGGTGATCCACTATAACCCCTACATTCTTGTCAGCCAGTTATTCCCCATTTTGTAGTTGTGCATTTGGTTTTTTTCTTGTGTAGTATTTTGCACTTGTCTTTAATGAATTTTATCTTACTGATTTTAGTCCAAGTCTCCAGTTCATCAACATCATTGTGAAATCTAATCCTCAATTCCAAACTGTTTGCAAATCTCCCCGCCCCCCGCCCCCTACCTTGCAGTCACCATACATTTTATAAGCCTACTCTTCACTCCATTATCCTAATTATTAATGAAAATAGACCTCTGTGTGACCCCACTGGATACAACATCCCAGTTTGACAGAAAACTGTTTATAGCAACTCTTTGAGTACTGTCTTTCAACCAGCTATGCACCCTCCTCATCCTAATGTCATCTAAACCACATTTCCCCGGTTTGCTTATGAGAACGTCATGTGATACTGTGTCAAAAGCTTTACTAAAATCAAGACATATTACCTCTACTGCTTCCTACACCCAGTAGGCCAGGAATCCTGTCAAAGAAGGAATTGAGGTTGCTTTGGCATGATCTGTTCTTGACAAATCCATGTAGGTTATTACTTATTACTTTATTATCCTCTAGGTGCTCATAAGTTGATTGTTTAATAATTTGTTCCAGTATCTTTCCAGGTATCAAAGTTAGGCTGACTGGTCTATAATTCCCTGGATCCTCTTTGTTCTTTTTTTAAAAGGTAGATACTATGTTTGCCCTTCTCTATCCCTCCATAAGTTCTCAAAGATAATTGCTAACAGTTCTGAGATTGCTTCAGCTAGCTTCTTAAGTATCCTAGGTGAACTTTGTCAGGCTCTGCTGACTTGAATACATCTAACTTAGTAAATATTTTTTAACCTGTTCTTTCCCTATTCTGGCTTTTGTTCCTTCCCCCTTGTTAATATTAAGTATATTAAGCATTTGGTCACACTTAGTGAATACTGAAGCAAAATAGGCATTAAACACATGGGTCTTCTTGATGTCGTTTGCTGTTAGCTCTCCTTCCCTTCCCTGCACTTTCCTTCATCTATCTCGTGCCCTAATGTATTTATAAAACCTCTTCTCGTTGCCTTTTATGTCCCTTTCTTTTGTGACATAAGCTTTTGGACTTTCTCCCTACATACTTTTGCTATTTTTTTTTTATTTATCCTTAACAATTTGTTCATGTTTCTACTTTTTGTAGCATTCCTTTTTGATTTTCAGGTCGTTAAAGAGCTCCTGATGGAGCCATATTGGCCTCTTACTTCCTGTCTTTCCTTCACATCAGGATAGTTTGCTGTAGTACTCTTAATATTGTTTCTTTGAGAAACTGCCAGCTCTCCTGAACTCCTTCATCCCTTAGATTTTCTTCCCATAGGATCTTATCTAACAGTTCTCTGAGTTTGTTAAAATCTGTTCTTAGAAATCTATTGCTCTTATTCTGTTGTTCTCACTCCTTCCTTTCCTTAGACTCCTGAAATCTGTCACTTCAGGATTATTTTCACCCAAATTGCCATGCCACCAGGTGGCCCCCTTTGGAGAATGCAAGATATTAGACAGGGCTGCATGGCATAATTCAGGTGGTAAAGAACTGTTACAAGGCAGAAGGGGGGGGGCACTCTTTTTCAAAGCTACTTAAAGAATCGGATACTGGGGTTTGTTGGAAAAGAAGGGGGGGTTGTTGGGTAGAGGGAGTTGCTCTAAGGAAATTAGTGAGCTTTATAGGAATTTAGTCCAGGATACTTGGAGTTTTGAGCCAGTTGTAAAACATCTTTAATCAATTAGGCTGTGACAAGGAAGACATTTTTAATGATAGACTGTTAGCCATTTTATACTCTGATTTTGCTTGAGTATGCTTTGAATTGCTAATGATTAAATTAAAATCTACTTCATAAAACAAGAGAGTGCCATTAAACAAATATCTATGACTGGACCAGACCAATTTAAGAATGGCAGCTAGGTAAAAACAAAATTAACTCTTTAATATTTTCCTACCGGAGAATTTTATTTGGTGAGAATGACTTTACATGATGGCTGTTTGTTGGACTACGTGCAATGAGTTGGAGGCCTCAGTCCAAATTGTAACACATCCAGCACTACTTGACAACTAATTGTTGGGATCTCAGGAGGGAGGCCAAGGAGTGAATTGACATGGTGATTGATCTGTCCGCTCGCCTCCAGAGGTGTTTCCACCAGACCAGGGTCATGGCATGTTGATGGGGCTACATGTGGAAGCTTCCACTGTCACACTATTATATTACAGAGAGCTGTCCGTTACTTTTCAGCTGCATTAAATTCAATAAAGATTGGATTTTACTTGAATTAGCTGCATCAGAAACACAAATGTAATTTGTTGATCTTAGAGCTATTTTTTGTTGTGACAGCTGAGGCTGTCTTAGTGAAGAGTGATGATAACAGTGATAAAAGTATCTAATCTATTTTTGTAGAGTGGGGAGATGAGGATGTTCAGTTTGACCCAGATAGTAGCCATAGTACAAAAACAGCAAGCCCTGTGCATGATACTTTCTTAAGTGTGGTTCTGTGATGCTGACCACTAGCTGCTTGCTAAAAGGAGTAGAGCAGCCACACTCAGAACGTTGGATAGATACACATCTAGGTCTCCACTGCTGGGAGACAAAGAATGTATGCAGTAACTCATCTAGGTGTCTTTATCGCTGCTGTTTCACATTAGTAACTGTTTTACTGGGGCCCTACATCTGCTGAAAACAAAGTTCTGCAGCTTTGTGGTTCAATATTTAAATACCTTTGAAATTGGGTGTTCAGAAAAAGAGGATTCTCAACTTTGCTTTAGCAAACAGTCTTTAAAGAAATGCAAGATCTTCTATCTGGAAAGAGTAATTTCATCATTAGTTTTACTAGTAACACAACAGCTTAATGTCAAACTTTACTTTCACTACTTCCATTTATGAAGGTTTTGGCTTAAAAGCAGAAATGAATACAAGGGATACCAAAATCCTCAGGCGTCAGTCAGAGCTTTCGTGTGTCTAAGATAGTCATGTGAGATTTCATCTTTTAATAATTTGTGTGATTTTAAATGTTCAGCTATTGGTCAGTATCATGATTACCATATATTTAATTTTCATTATTATTTTTTCTTTTATAAAAGCTTGCTTTTACATTTCTACTAATTTAAATAAATTGTAATATTCATTTCTGATGTGTTATCAGTATGAAGCCCCTGGGTATTAAAATAATATGTAAGGGCACTTTTTAAATGAATAACTGGCTTTTTTATAATGGAAATTATAGATGAAAAAGCTCTCTTAGGTCATCTAGTCCTTTCCCAATGAAAGATTGTTCTTTCCTGCAGTGTATGCGTCAGTATTTGCTTAGTGAGTTCAGTTTTAAATATCTCAAACATGATTTCCATAGTCAGGATTGGAACTCAGGGCTCCTTGTCTCTCATTCCTTTCTCAGATCGCTTTCTCTGAATCACCCTTTAAAACAGATTTTTAAAACACTTCTGCTGCACCAATGTTTGCTGAAACAAAAAAGCACTTAATATAGAGCCTAATATAAAGGTAACTAACTAAATTTTTAACCATACTTTATTGAAATATGTCTCATTTATTATCAGGGAAGTTTCCCAGGGGGAGTAAGAATCTGTTATCCTTCTGCATGTCTTATGTAATGCTGCCTTCAGTGACTCAAGAGTTTGAGTACCAACCTCAGGACAGTCTGTTAGGAAGCAGGGCACATCCACCAAATTGGTGGTGAATTCTGTACTTTGATTTCACCAACCAATTATCAAGTGTAAACTCCTCAGGCACTATAACAGCTTTAATATGGAGTCATGGACAGTCCCCTTCAATACTCCGATCTGTCTGGCCATGCAGGTGAATGTTCCTTTTGTGATAGATGCAGGGCCGGCTCTAACTTTTTTGCCGCCCCAGGCAAAAAAGAAGAGCGTCGCCCCCTGCCCCCAGTGCCGGGCTGCCCAAACCCCTGGAGCGCTGGGCCGCTGAACCCCTCCCCCCCAAGTGCTGCCCCGGGCCACCAAACCCCCACCCCCTGAGCGCCGCGCAGGGCCGCCCAACCTCCGGAGTGCTTCGCCGGGCCAGCCAAACCCCCGCCCCTCCCGAGTGTCTCGCACTGCGCCTTCCCCCCAAGCGCCTTGCCAGGCTGCCCAACCCCCCGCCCCTCCCCGACCGCCGCATCGCCCAAACCCCCAGAGCCCCGGGCTGCGCCGCTGAATTTCCCCCCCCCCCCCCAGCGCCACCAAAACACCCCCCGTGCTGCCCGGCCGAAACAAACAAACAAAAAAAACAAATAAAACCCCTCGAGCGCCGCCCCGCCGAACAACAACAAAAAAACCCACCGTGAGCGCCCCCCGCCACCCCAACATTGGCCACCCCTTCTAAGGTGCCGTCCCAAGCACATGCTTGGTCGGCTGGTGCTGGGAGCCGGCCCTGGATAGATGGTCCTTTACACCAAGAGTCACAGCAATATTCAGGTTACTCCAACTTCCAAAGGACTAGCCATTTACCACAGGTCAGTTGCACATTAGATCTCACACCAAAGACAATGCTTGTAGCCAATCCTATAATAAACTATATAAAGATTTATTAAATAGGAAAAGGAAACCCAAGAGGTATTTATAAGGTTAACACAGATAAACATATGTACAAAAATGAGTTACAATCCTAAATTTTAAAAGACAATAGAAGCCTCTTAGCAATCTCTATACATCCTTCAGGGCTAACCCAGGCTATGCAGCTTACGCCTAGAAACCCTTTGCCTTCAGAGTGCAAGCAGCATATAGATAATCAGTTCCTTCTTGTTAGGGGTTTTTAACTCTCTCTTGCCATGTGAGCTGCAAACTCTGCTGATGGGAGGAATCTACTTGCATGACTCATCTTCATACTGATGGGTGAAAAGCAGAATAATAAACATCTTTTGTTCTCTTAACAGCCCATAATAGTTCATTTGGGGTTGATGGAGCTTTTCTGTTGGGAAGGACAAACACCTTCTGTTTCTACTGAACCCTTTGCACTAGCTAATGTCTCCCTCCTATCTGGTGATCTACAGAGTCACAGATGCTCACAATACAACTGCTCAAATATTGCCTATATCGGATCCAGATGTGATAAGTGAAAATAATGCATGCAGCAGCTCACAAGCATTCAGTAAAGTCTAAACTCTAAATATATTCTTATAATTTGAATTCCTATTTTAACAATACTAACACAGAGATGAGCCAGACTGATTCCAGCTATTTATTTTCCAGTGTTCAGTTGAGACTTGGGGACTTTGGCATGAGCTGGCACCTGGTCTGCCAGTGTCACACCTGATTCAGACATTTGTTTTTAATTTCCTTCAATTACCATTGTCTTGGATAGAAAATGGTAATGAAAGTGTCAGTATAAACTATGCATAAACACAGAATGTTTGAGGTATGTCATATTCCAATATACTTTACCTGCATATTTTTCCATGCAAGGAATTTTTTGTCTTAACTCTTCAAGCCAAGGAACATTGCAAATATAATATTCTGTGCTTGGCACAATAGAATTTGTTTTCATTACTTTTTTCTTTTCATTTTGTTTGCTTTCATTTCTTTTCAATTTCAGCAGTGAGGAGAATGTGCTAAAAATGTGCGTCCGTGTGGTGTCTGGTGTTTACACTTCTAGTGGACATTTCACTAGCAGCCCTTTCCATCTCTGATGCTTTATGTGGTCAGCTGTGGCTCTTCATGCCTTCCCCCAGTGCACTGGCCAGGTTTGAATAGCTCTTGCTGTGTTAGCACACCTGTGTTTTGCTCACAGCTGTTTGGTTCACAACAAGGTTGCTGTTAGCGGTTATGAAACCTTTTCACACCACCCACCCACTATCCACTGCTTTATTACATTTGCTGGCACTTGCTGATGGGGTTGAACTTCTTTTTTTTTTTTTTTTCAAAGGACACCAAGATTCTTTATGTATGAGAATAAGCCAAATTGGCACAACGCTGTATTCAAAAATATTCCATTCCTCCTGTGTCAAAGATTATTAGCTCTCTTTTAGTGATGTGCAAGTGAGGTGCAGTCATAACAAGAAATATTTGTTTTTGTTAATTTTATAGTGGGTTTCTTTTCCTGGTTATTAAATAGTTCTACACTGGCCAGAGTTGAACAGTTTGAAACATTAAATCAGTTTCCACCACCTATTATCTGAGACACAGTCATTCATTTTTTAATACATCTGTGTTATGATAGCAAGACTGACAGCTTTATTTGTAGTCTTGGATTGCTATCTCTTCTTTATATCCTACCAAAAAAAAAAAAAATCAAATTTTTGCAAAGAACTTGGAGATCACTAAAAGATCAAACTGCTCATATTCCAGATGTTATGAAGTATACAAATGGGAAAGAGATAATGTCTGGAAGAACCAAAAATAGCTGGCAAAAGTGAGGTAGATGCTACCTGAAAAGGGAAAAAAGACAAATTAACTCAATATTAAAAACTGCTTCAGTTCAAAATATGGACAAAAAGTAGTCCAGCTCTGATACCACACATTTACACTGAACATTAGACATTGGGTAACTTGGCTTTTAGTTACATAATACATAAAAATGCTTTTTAAATTCGTAGATTAGGAAGACAGCTGAACTTGTCTATGTAGTTTTATCAGCTGCATTTTGTATCTCTCCATGGCACAGTATGTGGCTGTGCTCTGAAAGCTGGACGATGTGTTTTGACAGCCCTTGGCGATGAAAACAACAGTGAGAAAAGCAAACTAGAGTGATTCAACTTAACACAAGCTGACTGTTGTGTACCTGGACCATCCAAAGCATGTACCATGAATAGAAAGTCTAGAATTCCATAAGGTGCTCCATGTCGAATTGTTTAAACAAACAGAAGAGAAGCAGCTAACAGGGCTAGCTACAGAAATCAATGTTTTCTCTGTGAAACAAACTGGGGGGGGGAGGGGCTGTTGCAGTAGCAGTTGTCTGAAGTAATAGTTGATCTTCACCAAAGAAGTGAAAGAGACACACATCCAACCCTAAGACTTGGGGGAAGGAGGGAAGAACCCCAGACATTCTAGTCTATTCAGGTTTTTATACTGCACTCCTCATCCTAGTGTCTGAGCATCTTCCAGTAGTTCATTAAGCCATGTGACTACACATCCATCATGTGGTGTTTGTTCTCTCATCCTCTTCCTAATGGAAGAAGCATATGCAATGGACTTCCTGGCTGAGTAATGCGTGTTGTTTTTGTTTTTAATATATCTGTTGCTATGCTGTTTATGTTGAAGAAGACAAGGCCAATGAAATGGAGTGGAAGTCGGTGCGGTTTGTGATGGCCGTGAGTTCTTGGGAAAGTTCATTCCATAGGTCTCAGACTGCACCCCAGAGAAGGATCTGTCTCCTGCACTGATGAACTTTACTATGATTGTTGGGTGTTCCATTGTGCAAGAGAAGCATATTTGTCAATGACAGACTTCGTCCTGGAGCTTTAGATGATCTTTTAGATACCTGGGGTCAGGCCATAGAGTGCTTTGAAGATAAGGACTGAGACCCTGAACTTGATCTAAGGTTCTATGGGAAGCCAGTGTAGCGAGCGAAGATAGCCAAGACATAATGTGTGCATCCCAGGTGTGAGGCAGTAGTTGGTGGGAGATATAGAAAAGAATGTAGGTTTGGGGACTGTTCATAGACATGGGCACCAGATCATATAGTATCTGAGTATCTCACAATCATTAATGAATTTTATCCTCTCAATGTCTCTGTGAGGTAGGGAAGTATTGTGGGGACCTGAGAAATTAAGTGACTTGCTCAAGACCATAAGAGGAGTTTGTGGCCATGACAAGAATCTAATTCAGGTCTCCTGAGTCCTAATCCAGCATCCTAGCTACTAGACCACCTGTTTAACCTTGAAGATACTCTGAGTGTAGAGTATTATAATCAGCTCTAGTTAGTGTTCAATACAAATTATTTGCATTCCTTCCATATAGCCAATTAATAAATAAAAACAGAACAGCACCCTGTTCCTGTCTGGGAGTTGGGGGTGCAGGGATGAATGCAGGGGTCCATAATTCATGCTATTCAGATTCAGCTATTTAGCATTTGTCTATCCCTAATGGGATATTTGCAAAGTAAAACATTTTCTAACAGCTGTAAGGACAAGAGAGTCTAAAATTTCTCCCTATACATAATATCCATGAAATTGCATTGAATATTGTAATGATGTGTTATGCTGCCATTAGCACACTATGAATACCTAATTTGGAAGGTTAATGAAATTGACAAATGTGTGTACTGTATGCATATTGTCAATACTAGTTAATGGCAAATCTCTCATTTTTATTTGTAAAATTATATAAAATGGAAAGTGACAATTATTGTAACTTCATCTTTTTTGTCAGAAGTTATGGAATACATCGCAGTTATTTAAATAGGGCTGTATGTGTGTAATTTCAGTGTGTATGTAATCTTAGGAATTTTTTGCACATTATGTGATTATATACTTAATTTTTATATAAAAAGGGTGCATGCATTATAACATGCATATTCTTTTATAGCATATTGAGCCAACTTCATCCCCGGGTGAAGGTGTAACTAACGGAAGGAGAACATAGGTGCTTCACTCCCTGTTGAATAAAGGGGGGTTGGTAATGAAAGTGGAGCCCCGCATGTGGGCTGAACTCAGGAAAGGCCTCAGACATTGAATGAGCATGTAACCCACACTAGGAGAGTATGGGCCTTTTCCCATGCTAATGACTAATCCACATAACAGGTCAATGAGGCTATTACAGGTGCCAAGGTCCCTAGCTAAGGGAGTTAGTTCTCTAGCTCAAGTAGTGCAGGTGTGATTTTAGGAATGAAGTTCAAAACCTCCTGTTGAGGGAAGATTTTTGTAAAGTGAATCTGGTTGAGAGGCAAGAGGCACGGCTATCTCTGAGCCTTGGTCCTGTCAGCATATAATGTCAGAGGGAGAGTGACAAGGATCAGAGGCTGGGAAGGCCCATCTTCCTACACCCTGGCTGGTTGCTATTGGAATTTCCTTTTTGTGTGCTGTTGCCTTTCACAGGTTTCTTCTGGATGTATGTTGCTGTTACTAACGTGGAGTTCATGTCTCTGTGTGTGTGTTGGGGGTGGGGGGGCAGGTGGAGAGGGGACAGGTGAGGCCAGACCTCCAGCACCTGGTGTTCCTGGGTC
This sequence comes from Malaclemys terrapin pileata, assembly GCF_027887155.1. NCBI lineage: Eukaryota > Metazoa > Chordata > Testudines > Emydidae > Malaclemys > Malaclemys terrapin. Next base: position 176,254,330 of record NC_071507.1, on the reverse strand, counting down.
AGCTTCCAGGGTTGACTTGAGTGCCGGGGGAGAGAGGGAGGAAGATAGGATAGGGAGGTTGTGTAATCTCCATCACTGGATATTTTAAAGAGCAGATTAGATAAACCCTTGCCAGGTATGGTCTAGATAATATTTAGTCCTGCTTTGAGTGCGGGGGACTGGACTAGAGGTCCTCTCAAGGTCCCTTCCAGTCCTATGATTCTACTCCTCTGACTTTTACTGGAGCCCATTCTGAAAAACTAGGGGCCAAAGAAGAGTGCAGCTGCCCTGGTGGAGAACCCCTGTGTCAATTCCAAGAACAAAGCAAGCAGGATTTAAGCTTTGGGCTATATTTAGCCTCTGACTCATGAATCTTTAGATCAATAACCAAAGTGTTTTTATATGTGGGGGCAGCCCCAAATACAGTGAGTCAGCGTTGGCAATTCCACTTTTAACACCATTCAGGGAGATATCTGGTTTCAGATGACTGATTATGAGAAGGGAATGAGATGAGCCATGCGGGTGAAAGACCTCAAGCTGTTTGTGGGTATAACAGAGTGGAGTTTCTTTTTGATATGCATGCACCTGCCAATTATTCATCATTCAGCTTCATCTAGAAGTTGCATTCTCAGGATATATTATATGTGGTGTCTAAGTTAGCAGGATATCTGACAGTCAAGTGGCATATTTTAAAAATAAGTGTTTTGGATTTAGCCAGTCTTAACAGAGATTTTTCAACTTAGATTTTCTTGAAGCTCAATTACTTGCCCCTATTTTTAGTAGTGATTAAAGTGTTAGGTTTGTAAATTCACTGCGTATGGAAGGATAGCATTGTTTGATTTTTCTGCAAAAGTTGCCACAGATTACTATGGGATAAAGTATCTCAGAGAGATGAAACCTCTGTTCTCTCATATCTTATAACTGCTTGATTCCCAGACGTTCTCTTAGGTCGGCATGGTACATTATGTAATTTGTACTAGTTTGAAGGTCTCTTTTCCTTTTATTTCCATGGTTCTCCTGATTATTAGACTGTTCTGTACTGAAAGGGGTAAAGGAGTTGCTAAGTAGAGATCATATGAAATAACTTCCAAAATGCACATATGGATGCTTCTAGTGCTTCCCAGGTCAAGTTGTTTCTGTTGTTCACTTTGAAACGTGCTCAGTCCCAGACATATCACACCAGAGCTACCCACCTGTAGAATTTCCAAATGGAGAGATTAAGACTTTGGCCTTGTGATTTGCAGAAGTGTAATAAGGGATTTCCTTTAACGTCAGGGAAAAACCTCAGATTATTCAATCTATTTCCTTCTTGCACCAGCTGAGTAATGGAATGGAGACAATGTAGTAATCAAGAAAGAATATTCTTTTAAACTAAATTATCTCTCCTTATTAAAAATGGTGTGCGTGTATAAGTCAGCTTTTAAAATCTGGAGCAGGGCTTCTAGAAGTTCAAAGTTCAGCACATCTTAGAAAGTGTGCTGTAAAGAGTGACATTGTGGGTTTACCTGGGTATTGAGTCTCACTGATTCCATCTTGAAGGTGCTTAGCTGGCAGGTAAAGACGGGTCAGTCCAGGAAACTCTGAGAGCCCAGTTGGAATCTTCCTTCTCACACATTATCACCAGCCACAAAGAGTTGAATGGTCAAATTAGATCCCCAGTGAGACCTGTGCAACTGCCTTTAAATTACGTTCTCATAATCTTCACATTAGGCCTTCATGGACTCCTGTGCAATCTCCATTGTCATCCAGGGGCTTCTGATTTTTTAAAACTTTATACTGCCTAATGTGGCCAGATAACACCTTGGCCATATATATGTTTGCCCCTAGTCAATGGGCTGAGCACCTTGTGGATAAACTGAAAACAAATATCCAGTGTTGCCAATTCTCTCCATTTTTGTGTGTGCAAGTGACATGATTTTGGCTGAGGAGGGAGCCCCTCCAATGACAGGAGAAGCTCTAGCAAGCTAGTAAATTTGAGACCTCTGATTGGCTGCCCGAGCCATTTTCCCACCTCCTGGGACAGAATAACCAATCAGAGCTACTGCATGCAGAGCATTCTCCCTCTCTCCCCCTCCCCATTGCAAACCAAAGCCTTTCTCACAGGAGGGATGGGTGAGGAGGGCATTAAAAAGCTAAGCTGCTAAGGGTGTCTCTGTTCCCCCCTTCCTCCTGTGAGCAATGGGGGCAGGCTGGTGCTCTCCTCCCTGCCTGCAACACCAGGCCTGGGAAGGGGCATGAGGGGAGAAGAGCCCTGGAGCTGACCCCACCGCCTGGCTTGGAAGGGGGGTGAAGAACCCCAGGAGGCGTAGAGATGAGGATAGGAGGACTGTCCTGGAGGGAGTGGAGTTTGAACTGAGTGGGGGCAGAATAGAAGGGTTCGGGGGCTGGAGAAATGAACTGAAGGGAGCTGAACTGATGGGGATGGGTACTGGGGATTGGAGTTGAGGGGAAATGAATGGATGGGGGGTTGAACTGCCCCCACTCAGCTCCCACTTCCATTAGAATTAATTGCTGGACAGGGATGGGCAGATGTGGGGGTGAAAGCTCCCATTAGCAGGGGCCAAAACCATCTTATCCAATAAATTTGGGAGAGTTGGCAATACTAATTTTCTCTCTCTTGCATACATGCACACCATGGGCAGGGGGGGTTCAAAAATAAAAAGACCAAAAACCTGCACCATAGAGTGCTTTTTGGGAGGTGAGGGGACAGTCTCATGATTTTTTGGGGTCTGATTCATGATTTTTGATCACTAGAGGCTGGTGATACTGAAAATCTGATACTAGTAATAACTCCCTGTATGGTATTTGTTTCTTCTTGCAGGATAGTTAGGTGTAAAGATTACCAAAGTCTCCCACTTTTCCTAGAGAATATAGATAGTGATCAGTAGTTAATAGACGCCAATCAGTAATTTCTCTCTTAAGTTAGAAGCTCTGCTGTAAAATGACCCCTGGCCGCTAACAAAAAAAAAAAAATTGGGTTACTGATTTGGTTACATGGCATGGACATCCCTCTGTAGAAAACCAAACTGATTCATAAGAAAAGAAAACTCTCTTGATGTCTGCAGGTTTCTAGAGAAAATGGTGGAAGTCCTGGTCATATAGCAAGAGTAATAATTTCCTAATTTAGGGCTTGTTCCAGAGCCCTGTGGAAAGACTCCCATTGCCTTCAGTGGGTGTTGGATTAGACTTCAAAGGTGAAATTGTGAAATCCTGGCTCAATTGAAATCAGTAGAATTTTGCCATTGACATATAGGGAGCCTAGATTTCACCCCAAATCTTTTTGAAAAATCTGCATCAGGTTCTAATGAATACAGAGGATCCTGTTTTGTCCCCTCATGTGCCCAACCCCAAAATGCACAAGTGGGATGCTCTGATACCAAGAGGTATAAGAAAAGTTGCTACACTTGAGTGAGAGGAAACAGTTTACAGCATCTCCTTGGGTTTTGTTCAGGGCTATTGTTCTGCGGATCAGATCCTTTTGTTTTAGCAGTGAGATTTTTAGCATTCTTTACTGCAGTTTCTAGATTATTTTTTTCAACTGGGATTGCCACTTGTTCCTGTACTTTGAAGTCGGCTGGGCATAAGGTTGCGTTACCACAGCTCTTACCATGATGCAGTTTCCAAGCCAGACTAAAAGCTACTATGAAGCTCAGGAGTGAAGTTCTGATATGAAGTAATTGTTTTATCTTTGATTTGTAAATTTTTTATTTTAATTGCAGCAAACAAAGGGAATCCTTGTCTCAGAAACTGTTCAGCTGAATCCAGGTGATGTGGATGTGATCCTGCTTGTGGCCTGCGGCCTGTGTCATGTTAGCTTCTAATTTAAAAGGCATAGGGGGAACCTCCTGGCCCTGTTGAAGGCAATGGCAAAATTCACATTGACTTTTTTATAGCTAGATTTCCCTGGTACTCTAACTTCCACAGTTGTGAGGGCTGCAAGAGTCAAGTTGAAAAAGACACAGTCAGGATTTTTGTTTTTTTTTGTAGGAAATCTAAAGCTTGGAGGTTGTTGTGGTGCAGCTAATTCTCTGGTGCATTCCTCTGTCCCTCAGAATAATTGTTTTCTTGGAGACGCCATCTATTTTTTAATATGCTTTAAATCTCTTCCACAGCTGAGAGTGCTTCTCCAATAGCTGTTGTGTGAAAGTCTCCACTCAGAAAGAAAACTCGTCCATAGCCTGCTATTGAGTGATTTGGGCTCCATAATAACAGTCGGATTTTTGGTAGTCTCTTTCATGATCCCATTTATCCTCTCTGGTGTACCAGTGGCAAAGTCCTCATCTTGGATCTCACTCAAGTGTTCAGATACCCTGGTGACGGCTGGGGTATTGGAACTGGATAGGTATAGATCCATGTCTGCCCCAGTTTTTTTCTCTCCCCATGTTGCTTTTCTGATTTAGCCTGTTATGCCAACATTTGCTGGACTTCTAATTTGTTATGGTTTCCAAGTAAAATATTGCTGTTAGAGGGCGTTTAGCTGTTGTAGGAGCTGGATTCAGCTGGCAGCTCAGTGGGATACGTGCAGCAGGAAACTTGCATTATGTTACTCCCCCTTTTCTTGACTTTAGTGGGACTACTTGGGTAAGTAAGGCTTATTTGTATGAGTAAAGGTTGTTGGCTCATTGTGTTGTTGTGCTGATTCTCGATACTGTTTTTCTGACTTAAAAACCCGCTCTGCCTGTTGTCAAACACCCAGTGTTTGTTTTCAGATGCCAGCTTCTCAGGTAAAGCTGTTTTGTTTATTCTGACTCACTACAGCAGCAAATAAATATGAAGCTTTTGTTTATGTCTGTTCGGGTTTGTGTGTCTTTAAACAGTCTGGAAATATTTTGATTTTTTTCTCAACGCTTCATTAATTTTGCTGGTATGAAAGATAGAGGGAGGGAGAGAAATCACTGTAAAGTTTCACCTCGGAAGATGGAACTGACTTCATCTAGCGGATATGACACAAGTATTATGGTTAAAGCCAAGAGAGAATAGGGTTTCAGTCTGGAGTAATCAACAACCTTAGTTTCTAAATCCTCACTCTCCAGATGACCATTGCTTGACTTAAAAAAAAAAAAAAAATCCACTTTTCACATGAAGCTAATAGTCATGTTCAAAATGAACGTCACCCACGCAGTGCACTTGAGGAACCGTGTGGGGCAGGCTGATTCACATTCACCGGTTCTGTAATTTGTCATCCACTTCATAGGGCTGTAACTTACAAACAAGTTCACAGAATGCAGACCGTGGTTCTCTGCTTGGCTTAACCACAGCCTAGTTCTGCTTCACCACAGTTTGACCTCTCTGACAAGGAACACATTAAAGAGTGTTTATAGACCATGTATGTGTGTATCTGTCTATAGATCTGTTGACAAACATGTACTGTGGAGTTGTTTATATTCACACTTGGTTGGGTGGGGTTTTTTTTGTTTTTGTTTTTTGCAATGAAGAAGCTGATCACTTTTTCCTGATAAGCGGTTTTCATGGCCTCGGCCCTTCTGCATTGGGGAGTGCTGTCACTAGCCTGCAACAAGAAATATTGAGCAAGATTTTCAAAAATAGGTGCCTACGTTTTTGCTTGGTTTTAGGTATCTAAATAAATCACCTGCTTTTCAGCAGTGCTGAGCATCCAGCCTCTCCAAGTGACCTCCATTGAAGCTGCTAGATGCTTAGCCATTTTTTACAAGGGAACAAGCTGCCCTTTCATGTAGCCTTCCTCAAGAATATGGAAGCCGCATGCTGTTAAATTGATTGCTGTGAATGATCCATAATCTTGGGTTGAAAATAAATATGTTTTAGGGACAAACTGTGGGCTGGCTATGATCTCCTTATGCTCTTATGGGTATTTGCATCATAGACACTATTGGAGTAGGCTCTGCGGAGCTGCTGCTGGCCTCCCAGCACAGATGGGCACAAGGGGCAGGTTGGGGAGAGGACAAGGCTCTGAACTTGCTGCCCAATGCCTAGGGTGGTGTGGCTGTGTCAGTGCTTTGGATAGTGTATATTGTGCGAGGTCTAGGCCCACCACAGTTTACTCCCTCCCAGGAACAGCAGGGAAACCAGGAAGGTCCTTCCTGGTCTGCTCCAGAGGCAGCACAATAACACTCTGCTCCTTAGCCAGGGCAGAACATTATCTCATGATCTAGCCTTTGGTTTAATTTTCTATTGCATCTATTTGGACTGGGGCTGTGGCCCAGGTTCCCAAGGGGTAGAACTATCAGAGCATGCACAGGAACCTTTTCATAGTGTGTTTGTGTGTGAGAGCGAGTGAGAGAGAGTGAAGCATACTTTCTGGCTTGTTCTGTCATATGACTCCCAAGGGAAAATGCTCTTGTCCTTTTTGTCCTTCTTTGCAACATGCCGAAACCTGTTATCGGTTTCATTGTGCAGATGAAAAACTACATCTTGAGCAACCTCTCCTATAAATGGTATGGAGCTGGGTTTTCTTAGTGTTTACTGAGAACATATTATGCTTTAGTGTATCTACCATAAATACCTTTTTGTTAATCTTTCACCCTCACTAAATCTATTACAAGCTTTAATCAACCCTTCTATGCAGCAATAAAACGTTATCAGTGGCTGGCAGAGATTATAAGTGACAGACCCTAATGTTTTCTAATGATTGTCATTATTTGGACGGGTGTTTGTAGTTTTACAGAAAAATAATTAGCTCTATTGTGTATATTTGTAGAGGGATGGAGTGCTCCTGCTCTGAAAGTTTATTCACTAGAACTCTAATTTGTAAATAATTATTTTTAAAAAAAGCCGGTTAGAAAATGCTCAGGTAAATGCAGACCTAGGAGAACATGCTTTATGCTGAAAGGGCAAGAACTCACTCGCCTGATGGCTTCAATTCAAATTGTTCACCTGTCAGTGTATTTCTGCAAATAAGGTCTGAAGTAACAAGAATGCTCAAGTGCCTTGAGTACACAGTCTTCTTGAAAAAATCTTCATTCTGGAGGTGTTTTTTTATAATGCTAATACAAATTATGTTTCATCTTTAGGTTAAGAACAAGTCCCGGACTCATTCGGTTACATACCAATGCCCCAACTTGTTGCTGGAGGTGTTGGGATGCAGTATTTGAGATGGGACATAAAATTAAGGCTATGAATATATATGATCATTAAAGATTCCAGTGGCATTTTTCACATCGGAAAGGATGCTGTAAACTGTGAGTCCTGGCTGAATTTCCACTTATGCACACTCCTGCCTACTTACATTTCTTAGAGGCACAGCACAAAATTTCACCCTAAATTCCAGGCAATACGGGCTCTCTGGAAGGTCAGTGTCAGGAATGAGGACTGGCAGCCTACCCAGTCTCCGGGCAGCCTATAAGCACAGCTGAGCCACAGCAGGGCTGCCTGATTAATCCCTCGACCTGATTGCCTGAGGCGGTCAGCAAGTCTGCTCTTAAGCCCAGCAGTAACAATTGATCTCTGGCTGCTCAACACACATGCCTGCAGCTACAATCTTTCTGTGCCTGTCCTGATCCTGTGTTATTCCCAGCCTGGCTCCTGTCCTGCCCCTTGCTTGGTTCCTTACTCCAGCTCTGACTTACGGTGCTGTTCCTGGCCTCTGACTCCAGCTCTGACTACTAGGCCTGATTGCCCACGCCCCAGTCAGTGACAAAGAGTATGTAAAAGCTCTGTATCACTGAAAGAACCTGCATCCTGTATGCAAAAAGCAATATCAGGCAGATTTCTGCACTAAAGGCCAACTTATTTTGATCTAGTCACTTTGGTCTTTGGTTTGCTAATAAGACCAATCCCAAACATAACCTCCAGTCCATTGGCTAAAAGCAGCCACTACTTTTGCCGGTCACAAATAAAGTGTGTGCGCATGTATCTATAGCTAATGAATATCTATGTGCACACACCCAAAACTGTAGACTATGCACAGAGATTCAGCAGGAGAGTGGAACGGGTTGGGTTAGGGATAACTGAACAGCATTAGAACTCATCTAGTTTGATCTTAGCCCCTGATCCTGCAACTGACTCCATGAAGACATGATGGAGCTCTGCAAGGGTCAGCCCACACAGAGTCATTTGCAGAATTAGGGATTTTATTTTTTCTAAAATGTATCCTAATCTTTTTTTCCCTTTTACCGTTTGGGTTATTTCTTCTTGTTACGCTTCTCTCAATCAATGTAAACAAAGCCTCCTGTACCTTCTGTTATTACCTCTCAAATATTAGTAGACTGCTATGCTGACCCCTGTTGCCTTTAGCAGGTAGCAAGTGTGTTGCTTTGTTCTTCCCTGTCCCTAGGGCTATTTCATAGACTCATAGACTCATAGACTTTAAGGTCAGAAGGGACCATTATGATCATCTAGTCTGACCCCCTGCATGCTGCAGGCCATAAAACCGTCCCTACCCCTTCCCTGGACTCTGCTGTTGAAGTCCCCAATCCTGTTTTAGGTGACTTCAATCGGCAGAGACCCTCCTGCTAGAGATCCCTGCCCCATGCTGCGGAGGAAGGCGATTTGAAAGGCTACCTTTCTTCTCAGAAATGACTTCTTAGGGCACTAGTCAGCATTGCATCATTATGAAAAAGGACAATCCATTAAAAAAAACCCATTGGTTAGGAAAAGCTAAATGACATGTTTTTTTGAAGCAAAAGAGGCATTTCAGTGATTTATTTTTTTTCCAAACTTCTCTGTTTCCCTGGAGAAGGATGTGCATCCCAAAGATACTATAAAGAGAGTAAAAAAACCCAACTTGAAAGAAGCAGCAGTGTTTAAAGTTAGTATTTAGTATATCTGCAAGCAGCAGCAGCAAGGTTTAATGTGGGAAATTCCAAACTATAACTTCTTCTGCTAGACAGTATGCAGTACAAGTGTAGACTTTCAATTTATATCTTTGATATGAGTCATTGAATGTTCTGATTCTTAGTTTATTTGTCCTGTCTTCAGCAAAATCAATGGAATATAGGATTATCCAACTATGATGCATTGTCTCTGTGCCTCAGATGTTATATTGATGAAATCTTAGTGTCTATCTTAGAGGAATATAAAATTCTGATTTGGTCTGCAGCCAGTTTTCCTCCCACTCTGGAACAATGATGGAACATCTGGGAGAACACTGTATTCATGAACCCAAATCCTGAACACTTCATGTAATCCCCGATCTTATAAGAATCTGCTTAATTTTCCAGCCTGTATATTTTCTATTGGCTATGGATAGAGCACATCCAGTCAACAGCCCTTGCTGCTTTTAAATTTTTGAGCCATTACATAGCATTATGTTTTGTCGTGATGTAATGACAAGAAGATTCCCATTCATTCTTTTCTTTTAAATACCAGCTACACAGACTTCCACTCTGCGCTGGCTCCTCCACAGATTTTATTTGTCATTACTATTTTTGTCTGAAGACTTTAGGGTTTTCTTTTGCCCAACCTCTTAGGTGAAGCCATATTCAAAGAAGCCACCTAGCCTTCCTAAGGGTGGATCTCAGAATATCAGACCACGCGCCACCTTTATTGTTTTTCCTATAATCATAATCACTACCTTTTCACAGCAGCAGCTGCACACCAGCATTGTGGCTGATAGAATTGCTCACCTCCTCCTCGGCTTTAGTGCTGCTCTCGGGCCAGCTGCTATGTGGTATACAAGAGGGATGCAGTTGGTAGATCCCAAACTGATGTAAGCAGTGATCAGAATGACCTGGGAGACAAGCCTTCAGGAGCAAACCAACACCTGCTTTGCTTAGGCAATCAGCAGACCTGCCTACTTTGCCAACGTGATCAATTTCAGCTGTTTTGGATTAAGATCCACTTTAGTCTTGGATGCAGGGGGTAATGAAATGTTATTATCCTTATTGTCTGAACAAAGGGTATCCTGGGACATGGGAGACCTGAATTCAGTTCCCTGCTTCACCATAGCTGTCCTGTAACACCTTGGGCCAGTCACCTAGTAGTCCCTTTGTCACTCAATTTCCCATCCATAGAAGGATGATAGAAGCACCAACCTACTTTGCAAGGGTACTTTTAGGATAAATACACTAATGCTTGGATGCTGTGGTAATGCAGGTCATACAAGCATGCCAGATAAGAGTACAGGTTCTCTTCTTAAATGCAAGTAAACTGGTAACATTTGCTAAGTTATCAAAAGACTTAATTTAAAGAGGGTGAGAATAAAATTGGTGGATTTCCCTGCCTCTTCTGTTGACAGTTGTCAAGGGGGAGGGATAGCTCAGTGGTTTGAGCATTGGCCTGCTAAACCCAGGGTTGTGAGTTCAATCCTTGAGGGGGCCACTTGGGAATCTGGGGCAGAATCAGTACTTGGTCCTGCTAGTGAAGGCAGGGGGCTGGACTCGATGACCTTTCAAGGTTCCTTCCAGTTCTAGGAGATGGGATATCTTTAAAATGAACACACTGTCTGCCATTTCCTCATGGGGTCTGACTGATGTGAGGAAATTGGGATTTAAGTAAATTATTTCTTATATGTCAAAAGAGGTTAAATGATGGATGACTCAGGACAATCACATCGCATTAGAATTGCTGAAAGAGTTAAGGTAATTAATAGCATGCAATTATAACACTTAGCACCTCACATCTTCAAAGCAATGTACAAACATTAACCAATTAATCCTCAAAACACCCCGCTAAGGTGGAAAAGTAAATATCCCTCTTTACAGCTAACTGAAGCACATGGCTAAATTTATTCAGATCCTAACGCAGTTGTGCCTGCTTACACCTTCTGTGAACTTGTCAACAGAATAGTTAAATGGTTTTCCTCAAAGCTGCAAAGAAAGTCACCAGCAGATCTAGGATTAGAATTCCGGACTCCCAGCTTCACTTCCTGGGCACATTCTGCTGGGCCACATTAACTTGCTGTGTAAATGGGATAAAGCGATAGCCAAAGTTCCTGAGAAAGTTGCTCTTTTATATGGCAATGTGGTGGACCGAATGCATATGTGCAGTAGCTCTTTAACTCTCAATATGTTAGGGTATCTAATCAACGCCTATTTGACACTACTTTTTTTTTGGTCTTTATTTCCGTAATAAAATGTGTGAAGTTATTTCTTCACTGACTGACCTCACCTCTTTCCTGAGAATTTACTCTCCTACAAACCCACTAACATAAAGTTCAGCACTGAAACAGAACTGACTGTTAATACAATTAAAGGAAAACTGCAGCATAACAGGATTTCAGTGAGGCTATTCTTATACCCCAGCTGAAGATCTGACTCTAGAAACAGAGGATGGAGGCACTCCCTGACAATTGACTTGCCTCATGCAAAGGAGATACAGAAATTTCAAATAAAGTAAAACCATTTACATGACTGTTTATCTGAAACTAATGTATCAAACTTGAATATTCATGATAATGAAGGAAATGAAGCTGCTGAGCTCTTGTATGTGGTCATCAGGCATTCTGCATGCATTTTTGAAAATCTGGGCCATAAGAGGATTGCTGTGACAATTGGATGGAATTATTTTGATGCTGGGAACAATGAGGCCTACATCTAGGGGTGGAAGATGCTCACAAAGATAGAGGTGTTACGATTCTTTATTATGTGAGGGGTTTTTTTCCTCCCTTTTCCATTTTGCTACATTCTGTAATTGATGCTTTTTCTGCTCAGACGTCACATAGGATCATCTGCACCGGTGTCATCAGCAAACACATAGAGCCCCATGGCTGCGGTGCCACAAAGCCTTCCTGGGGCTGCTTCCTGACATCCCAACAATGCAGTGGACTGAGGTTTGCATACTCAAAGGGGTACATGTCCAGAAGGAAGGCCTCCCTTTCATATACACAATTTGCTCTCTCATTTTTGTGCTCAAAATTAAATCAAGGGTGCAAATCTGAATAGTTGCATCCCTAACTACACAATCAGGGGGCGCAAATCAACAAGCTACAGATGCAATTACTCAGTTTTGCACTTATAGCCCATTATGTGGATGCAAAAATGCAGAAGCAATGAGAGAGTCTTCATGTCAACCTTTCTGAATATACTCCCCCAAAATGTACACTTTTTAAGATCTGTTTGAGATTAGGTATCTGCAGAGGAAATGAAGAGGGCAAAGCTCAATTACCTCAGAATATGGCAAGAGAAGGTATTTTGGTACTGCTTTCCACACTCCCCTATATCCTGCTTCTGCCATGCAGGGCTACTTCTGCAGTGTCTAATAACCCTAAACGGCTAGTAAATGTGCTCCTCTCCCAGCTGTGCACTTGCCCATGCAAGCATGGGCCCAATGTGTTGCTGTCTTAGGAGACCATCTGTACTGGGCCTGTTTGGTAGATCCAGCCCTGCTGTCATGTATGTTTTCCTTAGTGTGGCAAAGCAGCATATCTAAAAATGCCACTCTGCTATGAAAAACACTGATCAACTGGCACAAATACCACATACTCAGAAGTGTATTGTGGTACTGGACAAAGGCTCAGCGTCCTATCTAGAAATGTGCATTTTGGAGGGTAGAGATGGGAAGCAAGTAGCTCAGTTCCAGGCTGTTTCTAGTTTCTTCAGCTCTATAGAAGACCATCGTACCCCTTGTTTGAGATATATTATAAAAAACAGCTGAAATGGACATGTGGCTTTCTTTAATCATTTGGAAGGATTTATGTTGAGTTAATTGTATATCTATAACAAAGAGTATAAAGATACACTCTTTGGTTACGCAAAGATTCTGACCTAAACGTTTATTTCATGTTTTAGCACCAAAATTGGCAGAGAAGGATAAAATGTCAAAAGCTGTTATATCCAACTGAAAGAAAAAAATTGTGTATAAAACCTATTTCCCTGTGTGAAGCTTTTCATTAGGAGGTAGGTCATACCATGCCAAAAAGAAGAAACCAGGGGTTCTGCTATTTTCCTAACATATGAGGAGATTTTGTTATGCCAGGGGACCTGCAGATCAGTTTCTGTGTGAAGAAGTCAAGGTTTGATTATAGTTTCTACATTATTATTTATAGTTTAGCAGTCATACACACCACGTCCTTGGCTGTGGCATTGCAGTTTGCTCCATCTATGTCTGCTTCCTAAATTTATTGATCTCATTAGTAGATAAAAGTGACAAAGATAGCTCATAATACTTCTGAGAAATGTAAAACCATTAGCAGGTCATTGTCAAAGTTATAACATGTCCTTTTAAGCTGCTTAGCGAACGGGTGGCAGCCTATGATACAGGGATTAACCTGTGCCAGGAGTGACTGAGTGGAATACAGTGGAATGGTTAATATTCAGCCTGCCTATGAAACTCTGTAGCTGCCACATGAAGTGATACAGTGAAATGATAAACAGAAATGCATTAAAAACAAAGGCAATGGAAGTGCCCCCCGCTTCTTTGTCTTGCTCTGTGTAAGGCATGAGGCATAACAGGTTTTAGAACATGAGTCTGAAATTAGAGTTGTCACTTGGAGTTGAATTTTTGTTGGGCTTGCAAGGCTCCTAGTTTTGCTCCCTGCATGTTTGATGACCTTGGGCAAGTCACAGAGGCCCATGTTCTCTAAACTAGGTGCCTAAATTGAGGTGCCTAAATCCTAATTTAGGCATTTAAACACATTATATACTGGGTCATTTTGGATCAATGTGCAGAGTGTATTATTAAATTGGCCAGCCGAGCAATGGAAGGGTAGTGCTGCCTCATGGGATTTGGGTTTCAGACACAAACTTGCTCCCTTGATCCTCAGCTAGAAGTGCACATTGAGGAGTTAGGAGGGAAGGAGGATTGAGATAGGGAAGGAAGCACCTTGTTACTCTCTCTAGTGTCTCTGTCCCCGTTTGGCCAACTGAAGTAGTATCAGTACTTCCTTGTTCCTTTACTGGCATGATGATCAGTCTAATATCACTCGTCCCTGTGGAGGGGAGGAGTAAAAGAGAGAATGATGAGATTTTGTAATTCTCAGGATCTGATTCACTGTTGTCCTGCATTATATGAATTCACTTACACTCACTTTGCATTGGGTGACATGTTACCATTCCCATTTGGTAGTATTTTATGCCTACTTTGCACAGGAGGAAATGACTACACCAAGGCAGGGCAGCAATGAATCAGCCCCAGATGGTAGTTTGTAGACTCCTGCAGAAGGCAGTAGGGAGAGAAACATTATTAAACCGTGATTTATTCTCCTGTCCTTGAGCACATATTGGTTTTATCCATTGGCAATGGAACTCTAACAAGAAGGGCACAGGAGGATAGGACTCCTGGGCTCCATTCCTGATTCTGCCATTTCTCACTGTGTATCCATGGACGGGTCTTAGCCTTTCTATGCTTGAGATTTGGCATGATAATAACATGGTATCTACCCCATGGAGGTGTTTTTAGGCTTAATTAACATTTTTAAAGCACTTAGAATTCCTTGGATTAAACCTGCTAGACGGTTATTAATAATTATACAGTAAGTAGCAATTCTCAACCAGCTGATCAAGTACCAGTCTGCTGAGATTTTATACTAACATAGATGTTACTATTTTTATTACTGTAGCACCTAGGACTAGGACCCCATTGTGCTAGGTGCTGTACAGACACAGAACAAAAAAGACAGTTTCTGCCCCCAAAGAGCTTACAACCTAACTATAAGACACAGGACAACAGATGGAGACAGACAGACAAGGGAGTACAAGGAAACAATGAGACCATTTTAGTGAGCATGATAGGCGGTGCTCTCAGCACTCATGTAGCCATTGTCAAGTTTTTGATATGCATTATGGCAAAGGGCAGTTTTAAGACATCATTTTCTACTTGATTTAGCAAAACAATCTTTAAGGTTTAATGGGATATTTCCAAATCATGGAAATACTCAGGATGCATTCAATGAAGAATTAAAGGATGACAGCATAATTAATAGAGTTGTGTGGAGAAAGATAATTCCCTTTCATGGAGGATTTTGATATTTCAAAATTTGATTTCATTTCAGTTAGAAAGGAAAAAAAAACCAAAACATTTTGAAGTTCTCTGTGAAAGGAGAGGTTCTCTGGGGTTCCCAATTCCGAGGCAGTCCACCTGGCTGGTTGCTCTGGAGTTGCAGACCCTGGATGCCCTGGCGTCTCCAGCCCACAGGCAGTCTGCGTGGTGGGCTGCCCAGGAGTTGCAGACCCTGGAAGCCCCGTGTCCAATTTTCATGCCCACACTTTAAAAGGATGTTGACAAATTGGAAAGGGTTCAGAAAAGAGCTACAAGAATGAATCCAGGTCTGGAAAGCCTGCCTTATGTTGAAATAATCTCCATCTATTTAGTTTATCCAAGAAAAGGTTTAAGAGGTGACTTGATCACAGTCTTTTTAGTACCTACATGGTGAGAAGATTTCCAATAGTAAAGGAATCTTTAGGTTAGCAGACAAAGGCATAACAATATCCAATAACTGTGAGCTGAAACTAGAGAAATTCAGACTAGAAATAAAATGCAATTTTTTTTTAATGGAGAGGGTAAGTTACTATTTAAACAGCTTATCTAGGGACGTGGTGGATACTCAGTCACTTGAAATCTTTAAAGCATATCTTTCTAAAAGACATGCTCTGACTCAACTAAGGGGGGCTTAATGTAGGAACCACTTGCTGAAACTCTATGGCTTGGACAGAAGGTCAGACTAGATAATCATAATGGCCTTAACTTTGGTGAATCTATTAATTCTTTCCTTTATGGTTATAATGAATGTTCTTTGTTTCTCCATGATGCAGGCCCAAAGAGCAAATCTCTGCTTAGAGTTTTCTAGCCCTAATCCCAATATTCACAAGATATTGAATACTGCTGATGAACCTCTGTGGGCTTTGCCTGAAAAAGGAAATCTGTCTAATATAAAAAAAGATATTTTTAGCCCCCTGAAAGCTTCTTAGGCCAATCCCAGAAAGAAATGGAAACATTTCCAAATATGCAAAGGTTCTGTCCAGAAGCACGAGTATCATTTTCAGTTTTAACAACTGCTTCATTATGTATCACTCCTTATGTATAATAAGTGGTTTCGTACAGGTGTTTCAAAAAGACACTTAGGGACTTTTCCAATAACTAAATAAATTATATTTTACAGTACATGGATTTACAAAGCATTGTGTTTTATGTGCTCAAAGCACTTTATGGTCATTAACTCATTGATAAATTCCTGAACAGGATTATATAACTAGGTTGACTGTGATACCAGGGAACTGGGCTCTATAACTCAGGAGGTCCCTTTCAGTCCTATGTTGCTAATTAATTCTCCCAACTCCCCTGTGTGCCAGGCAAGGACATAAGTATTATTATCTCAAATTTATAGATTTTCAAACTGTGGCTGAGATGAAGTGACTGGCTCAAGACTACACCATGCCACTGGCAGAGTCTGGATTAGAATTCAGGACCTCCTAACTTCCAATCCCATGTTAATTTCTCCAAACCAAAATGCTACATTAGCTACACAACAGGAACAGCACTATTGTTAGTATGGTAGAATATCTCATCTGCAACTGGAGATGGTCAGAAATATTTCAACAAAAGAGAGTTTCATTAGAAAATGCCCGTTTGAACCTGAAATGTCTTGTGAAAACAGGCTGGGTTCGATGGACTTTTCATCAAATCACAGATAGGGTTCCAATGGAAACCTGCCTGGCAGGCTGTTGGGGAGCTTGGGCTTCCAGAGTCCATGGCTCTGGGGCAGCTCCGCTGTGCTGGTGTTGGACAAATAGTCAAAGAAAGAAAGCAAACTAAAATTCTATTGGGTAGTATGTGGTCTTGCCCACATGGAGTTGTGATTTCTAAAGCTCATTAAAGTGCCGTGCTTTAACTGGGCCATATAGACCCTGCTGGTGAGCACTAAAGGTTTCTAGAGTGATTTAATTTAGTGCTGTCTTAAACAGCACTACATTAAAGCACACCAGCAGGATCTATATGGACTAATTATGCACAGCACATTAGTGTGCTTTAGAAATCACACACACCCTGTAGTGTGTATTATCCCACTGTGCAGACAAGCCCAAGGTGTTTTAACTAAAAAGAAATCAGGGTTTTATATAACAAACAAGTTTTCCTGCCTCTTTGGGGGTCACTTAGGAGGTCTGCAAAAAGTGGGAGAGTGAGAGAATATCCAACTTAAAAGAAAAGAAAAAAGGAGGGTCAGTAAGTAAAAAAGAATGAAATAAGAAAATAAGACCCTAGTGTTTCTACGGAAGATTGAAAAGAGCAAGGTGTAGGTGTCGAGATGAGCACATGCTTCTGTCTCTCATTATATGCTCCCATATCTCATTCCATTTCATGCTCCCTCTTGAGTTGGTGACAGTGATCCCTGCACTGAGTAGTGCCGCAGAGGCTTGGAAAGGCATGAAGAGCAGGAGCAGTGTTGCAGAAGGTGAATTTAGTAGACCCAAAGGAACTAGGTTCTGCAATGTCAGTGACTGGCAAAACCAAATCTCTGGCACATTGAATACAAGAATGACATGGGTGGCTATTTGTGCATTTGTTGGACAATGAAGGTGGAGTCAGGGTACTGTGTAGCAAATACTGTTGAACTAGAAGCATATATTCCCTGCATATTTAAAATGCAGATTCAAAGACTGACGTACTTCTGTCCACCTCGATTTCTCCTTGTGGCAGGGGCCTCCAACTTGCTGGAGCAGCTTGCCTATTGTACAATGCCATGTACACGTATGGCATTTTAGAAATGAAATAATAATGATTGATCACAAATGGGTTCCATTTATTAGGACTCTTCTGTGCTCAAACACTTCACTCAGAAAAGAAGAGAGTATGAACTGAAACTAAAAGAAGTAGGTGCTTTTTCCCACATGACGCTGTTAACAGCTAATGAGTGTATTTAACTTTCTTTGAAATCAGAGAAGATGGCAATGTGGGGACTGAGGTGGAGCAGAAACAAGAGAAATAGTAATGCTGCTAGTTTGTAGATAATTTCTGAGCATGGTTCAAATTCACTGTGGGTGTGGGGTTACAGTAAATTTTGGCTTCTGGAAATAAGCAGCACTAAGAAAAATGTTAGCTGAAGATATCACATTTAGTTGAACCTCCGAGACTTTTTGTTAGGAAATGGAGATCAGTCACCCAGTTTAGTGAGATTCCTTTGTAACTCTTCACAGTCAGCTTTGGACTTAACTATCTTGAGTAGTTTTGTATCATCTTTTGCTACCTCACTGTTCATCCCTTTTTCCAGATAGGTGACGGATATGTTGAACGGCACTGGTCCCAGTACAGATCCTTGGCTGAACCCGCTGTTTACCTCTCTACATTCTGAAAACTTTATTTCTACCCTGTGTTTCCTGTCTTCTAACCAAGACACTTAATTACAATGGGCCAAATTTGGATACTTGTTATGGTATCATAATGCCAGGATCCTTCTGTTCCCACTTTGGGAATTGAATTAGTACAGACAAGTATTGGATATATATATATATGTGATTACGGGAAAACATACTTACATGAAATGATAATAAAAGACCAATAGTTTGCAGTTTGGTTACTTTCTTCTTAATTGCTCTGATACCATTTACATAAGCAGTAAAATTTCATTTCTTGTATCTTATTGACTCACTGTGTTATACTGATATTTACTTATTTTTTCATGACTCTGCAACTCATCAGTAATAACTTTCTCCCTTTTTGCATGAAGATGAATGATACGTGGCCAATGTTCAGCAACGGTATCCATAGTGGGGAATGACAGGGAGGGCCAGTCACTCATTCTCATAATGTTTTTTGTTTATTTGGTTCAAAAGCTTCTTGTACTGACACAAATAATAAACTTTCCCCCTGTACAGAAAAAGAGGTGGTTGGGGTTTTTCTCTCTGTCAACACATTTTCCCCACCCACTCACTGTCTTTTACACACACTCACACACACACACACACACACACAGACAGATGTACTCGTATGCTAGCAGGTTTCAGAGAATTTCACACCATTTAGAGGAATTCGACCAATGTCCGGGAGGAAATGCTTACATTTTCAGCACCACGAGTCATTTCCACCAGTGCTACCTCCGCTGATGGGTGTTTCTGGGAACAATGTAAAGCACCAGTTGCTTCGCATTGAAATGTCATTCTTGGAAATATTGCTAAGGGGAAACAAACCATAGAAGTGTACAATGTTGTCAAGAACTACTTGCTGTCTTCCCATCTTAGTGCCATAGTGAAAAGCACTTTCGTGTTTTAGAAGTGATTTATCCAGTGAGTGATGTTGATGAAAGTGTTTCTTTGCCTATTACAGTGTTATAAAGAAAGTGATGTGTATCACTACCTTTCCTCATTGCTATGGCTGTGTCTCTGGAATGTTGCTTCTCATACATACAGTACAATAGCAATACACAAAGGTGTAAGGAAAGCATTTTTATGAATGGAGGGTTTATTGAACTTGCTACATTTTTTAATATTGTATTTCATGTATAAAGATAAGTGAAGACAAATATTACTACAAAAATATACGGGAATGTAAATTAAATACAATAAATTTAATACCATTGAATACAAACATAAGACTCCATTCTCCTCTGTGTGGATTATAGCCATACAGGCAAGGTGGTACCTGCACATTTCAATACATGGAGTTTCTTTTACCCCCTTCTGGGGGTTGGGGTTGGGCAGAAGGAGGGAAGGAAGGGACAATAAGACTTCCACCCCCACCCTCCAAGAGAGGCTAGAGATGCCATTGCCAAAACCATTTACCTGGGAGGATGTGCCAGAGGTGGTGCATACATTGCTGGGTGCACTGGATCACATCATCAGCTGGTGGGAATTGACATAGCCCCATTGACTTCATTATTTGCTAAGTCCTTACATTTTAATGAATTCAATGGTGATTTACACCAGTGCAAGATCTGACCCACTTCATTTAAAAATCTTTAATAATAATTTCAGGTTGAATGCTCAAAAGAAATTATGCTCCTAACTTCTATTTAGGCTACTAATTTCCAATGAAATCAATGGAAGTTAGGAACCCAACTCCTTTTAAGTATTCAGCCCTTTCTCTCTAGTTGCAATGCCATTAAAACAGCTTTTTAGTAAATGACCTTTAGTAGTTAGAACAAAATCTTTCTAAATCCCAAGGATTTAAATATAGACTAGCAGGGGTGGATTTTGTTTATTAGAAAGCCTGCTACCCACCTCAATATTCCCTTCTGCTAAACTTGCCTCCTCCAGAATTTAAGGCATCAAGTTGCAGGGGGCTAAACATAAGGCACTTACTAATTGCAAATGAATAGTGCCAAGAATATGTACAGATGGTACCTGAAGTTCGTTACTGAAGACTATCCAGTAGACTATATATAATGTGCACAACATGTATGTGTAGTAAGTAGGGAGAACAACTTTTGTGGTCTCTCACATTTGTAAAAAAAAAATTGTGAAATCATAAATGAACATTCTCAGTCTGTGAAAAAGCTTATTTAGGAAAACAGAAACTGGTATTTCTGTTTATTTAACTTCATTAAATTAATTTAATTTTAAAATGCCTCAAGATTTCAGTAGTTTACAGATACAGGTGTAAATATCTGGTGAGCATACTATATATATTAAACTACACATACGTAGCTAGTAAATATTTTGCTGCATTAGTTTGCTCATTCCCAAGCAATCAGTTGTGAACCTCCAGTGTTGTAACAGGTCCACAGGGAACATTTGTGCTTTGGTTGGCACTTAGATTAAATTTATCATATGATTTTTTTCCCTTCAAGGCTGACATTTCGGTTTTTAAAAAACGGTTATGTGCCAACTGCCAAAGTCAAATAATTAAATGGTAAATTTGAAATTTGTGGAGGGAAACTATCATTCAGTGTTACTGTGTGACCTTGGGAGAATTAACATATTAATTCATCTGGCAAATGGCACTGGAGATTTTCCCCTGGGGGTCTGATCCTGCTCCTACTGAAGGCCATGGCAAAAGTCCCATAAGTTTCTGTGGGCTCAGGGTTGGGCCCATGGATTGGAACTAACTATACTTTTTCTTTTTCTTCATGACACATTGGAAATAAGCAGAGGCCCCTGTGAGCATACATAGTCTAATGCAGGTAATACTACACGTAGTAAAGAGAGAGCATTTTAATTTGTTCATTCATTTTCCATTAAACTATTTATTCTAAACCTTTAATAAGGGCCAAACTCCTATTGAAGTTAATGGGAAGCTTTCCAATGACATTTGGACCCATAATCCCTGATTCTATGTTTGTCGTAGAATCAGAGAAACTAATGATTGAAAACACCTATTAGAGGCTAATACAGGACAAGAGTCCTCCCTACAGCATCCTTTCATTTTCATTTTACCCAGTCCCTAACAATGGTGCTTTCCTTATGAGATTATTCCACAATCTGATAGAGGTGACTGTCAGGGATTTCTTTACTGATATTTAGCCTCCATTTTTCTTTTCATAATGTCAGGCCATTAGATATATGCTCTTGACTTATCCTTGCTGCTTTTACCCCTCAAGTGTTTGTAGACTGCCCTTAATTATTCTGTAGCTTAGCTACGCACACTTACCTATTTTAGGATCTGATTCAGCTCCCATTGAAGTCTACTGGAATCATGTCAAGCCCTGAATTTTCTTCAAGTCAGTCCCTCCAACTCTATGGACCATTTTTCTGAACTCCCTCCAGTTTTTCAATATCTTTACATTATGAGGTGCTCAGAAATGAATGGGACACAGACACCTCACAAGAGCAATCATTCATTATTGTTTTTGTTTATTTTGAATTGTAGTACTCCCTAAAGGCCTGGATAGTGGATCAGGGCCCTAGTGTGCTAGACACTGTACCCATACATAATAGAAGGACGGTTCCTATCTCAATTTGCTTACAGTCTTAACATATGGTGAGAAATAGCAGGAGTGAATAAAAACAATTACGTTGGGATGGACAAGATATCAGTGAAACTATGCTCTGCATTTGCGGCCCAACATTCTATTGGTATTTTTGCTGCAATATCTAATGCTGAACTCCTGTCTAATTTGCTGCCTGCACTCATCCATGGTTTCATGATGTTGGCAAAGGTGTAGTGTATGTTTATTTCAGTGAGGAGAGTGGAGGTACCTGAACAGAGTAGCCTCCAGTTTAATTGGGAAATGTTTACAAATATAGTGCATAATTTAACAGTTTACTGGCATGAGGATGATGTAATGTAGGAAAAAGGCATTAGACTCAGCCATTTGTGGAACAGAAAAGCGAAGGAGTCCATGGTTGGGTCACTAGCTTGGGACCTCAGTTCTGTTCCCTGCTCTGTCATAGACTTCTTGGGTGACCTTGGGTAAGTCACTCAGCTTATCTGTGCCTCAGTGCCCTATCTGTGAAATGGGGGTAATAGCGTTTCTCTACCTCATAGGGGAGTTGTGAAGTACATTAAATGATTGTGAAGTGCTCAGATACTGTAATGCTGTGGGCCACCTACGTATCTTAGACAAATAAAGATGCTTGGTTTAAATAGGCTGCCAAAATCACTACATTGGCTGGGGAAAGGGTCCCTGAGCAATAAGTTTAAATTTCTGGGTAATGCAAATGTCCTTTTACCAGCATTGAATGCGTATTCAAGTTGTTCCATGCAAAAGGTAGGTGTGTGTGTGTGTGTGTGTGTTAAATCTTGAATCCCACTGTCAAAGAGACCAT
Organism: Malaclemys terrapin pileata; assembly: GCF_027887155.1. Lineage (NCBI taxonomy): Eukaryota > Metazoa > Chordata > Testudines > Emydidae > Malaclemys > Malaclemys terrapin. The sequence goes on along the minus strand of NC_071507.1, from coordinate 176,231,861 downwards.
AAATAACATGAAACCAGTAAATCTCCCCAAATTTCCCCCCCAAAAGTTGTATTTCAGCATAGTCTTCATGAGTACCCTAATCTCCAGAAGTATAAAGTTTCCTGCTATGATTGTTTGACTGCTGCCTATCACAGATCGGCTTTTGGCAGCTTTCCCTTCAACCTGCCGATTAGCTAATGTGTGGTTACTAATACAATCTGGGAAATTGGTGTAAACTGGGATGCAAAAGATATAATAACTGCATGTGCTAAAGACAGTTTGTAATATAATTATCAATACTGTGAAAAGAAATACTGTATTGAGAAATACAGCCAAGTCTCTGTCTTTCTTGTGGAATGTGGCACAAGGAAACCAGGCAATAAACAGGCATATTTGCCTCTTGAGGCACACTTGTAATTTTCAGTCTATGCATAGATTTTTAAGGCTTGAAGAAGGACGGTTAGATCAGTAGATCTGGCCATCTGTAAAACCAGAATTTCATCCATTTACTCCTCTATTAGAACTAATAGAGGACAGGGGCCATATCCTCAGCTGGTGTAAATCAGTATAGCTCCACTGAGCTGGAACTGGCAGTGTAGCCATATCATTAATGTTTTTTGCTTTTTCCCTAACTCTGAAGGTAGTGGTCCTTTTCCTTTTCTTTTAACAGCAGTGATGGGAGAACTTGGTGAAGGCTTGGTTTTCAAAAAAATCTTTACAATTTTAAAAGAAAATGTTTAGTTTTCTCAAAACTTTTTGGGGGTTTATATAGCATTTGACCCCTTAATTTAGATCCTTGGTCACCCCCTCCCCCAAATAAACATAATTAAAACAAAGTATTACGTATTAACTGGAAACCTGTGCTTTGATTCTTGTTTGAAAGGAATTCTTGTCCTACTTCCAGGACTATTTGGAGAACAAAACTAAATAAAATAACAACAAATGACACCCAACAGCCCCAAACTCACACTTTGCCAAAGCAGAGTGGAACTTGAACTTGAAAAGTTCAGAGATTAGTTCTATAGCTAGAGTCCATAATTTTTCAGAGGGTTCTATATTTGGCAAAACATGATGCCTCATCACTATTTTATAGCAATCTGTACAATTATGTGGTTGATGTTATTGTATTTTATAACAGATACAGCCTTATCATTCAGCTACAGTCAGACTTCTACCAGTGCAGCCAAACAGGGTTTAAGAATGCACGCAGACGATGTTGACACAGTCAATGAAACAACCGCCTGTAATCTGAACACAGGCTAAGACTGTGCATACACCAAAGCTGAACATAAATAGGCTTCCTCCAGCTCCCCAAACACAGTGAGGGAGCCATTAAAGTAGAACAACACCAGTGTGGGAAGATTATCCTGCGGGGTTCCTTCTTCTTCGCTTTAGATTCAATTCATGCAGCTGTAATCCTCTAGGAAGGACTGCAGAATATCTGTTGCAGCATTCTGCAAGAGGCTGTGACATCTCTTTGAAAAATCAGACTGGGAATAGATATAAAATAAGGCAATTCCTTAAACTGGGCAGATTAACTTGCTTCCACTCTAATGCTCTTCCTGAAGCCATAAACAGCCATAAAGCTACAGAGTTCTCCTCTCATTCAAATTCTACTTCAGTGACAACAAACCAACTAATGATGGTTAAATTAAAGGGGAGCTGGGGCCAGTTGATATTTATTTTTAAAAAATACAAAGGCCTTAGATTTTATATTGAATCACATTCCCCACTCTTTGTCTGGTGCTTCTCAGTAAGATCTCCAGAGTGGAAATTGTGTTTTCCTATATGTGCGTACAGATCTCAGAACATTTTAGGTGCTACCGTCATATGGATAAATAATAATTATAATTTACAGCACACACAAACATCAAAACATCTGGTTTAGAACTTACTGCCAGAGCCAGTATTTGCCTGCTCCCCTTTTCACTTTTAACAGTACCACACTCACCTAGAAGAAGCAATCTCTGACCATGCCGTGCAGATCTCTTTATAGGATGAGATTACACATCATCTTTTTGCAGAAGCATTAAAATTCTCTCTAGTCCAGAAATCCTCAGTTAACTCTAGTGTGCTATAAATGGACCTGGTAACTCGTCAACATGCTTTCATACAAACATTCCCAATGCAAAATGACATCCTTTACCTTATCTGTTGCCTGCAATGTAACGGGTACCCAGTCAGTAAACTATATTTCCTATAAGACCTCAGAACAAACTTCACAGAGTAAAAGGGGTGACAGCTACTGGCTTCATGACCACGCTAAGCTGCTCCAAACTACAAGGAGGACACCTAGGGTAAGAAGTAGCATCCAGCCACACTGGCCATGCTGTTGCATCAGCAGCCCCCCAATTTGCAAACAACCAACTAAAGTATCTTTTAACAATAGATAAAATGTCACGCCACAACCCTCTCATCAGCAAAATAGCTTCAATGGGTTTATTCATATACTTAGAGTGAGGCACATGAGTAAGAACCATCTTGAAGTGGGACCAGAGCGAACATTAATGATTCACTTATCGTGGGCTTTGCAGAAGAGGTGAAGAGATTTAAATGAGAAAAGGAGAACGTGATTAAAATTACCGGTCTCAATCATGCCATTTGGGCACAGTTGGAGGCCATGTGGAATTGATCTACCCAAGGAGGGAGCTCTCCAGCACACAAAAGAAGTATGCTCACTCCTACACCCTTTCCAGGAGAGGCATTATATTTATTATTTATTTCTGTATGCACCTACCCTATATTAGATATGCCTCCTCTGGCCTTATTGAGTTGATACTCTAACAAGACAAGACAAAGAGACTGATGGAGGATAGGGAACGGGGCACACCAACCAGCAAAGCAGGTAGGTGGTGATTGGAGAGGCCCTGATAATTCAGGCTAAATAAAATAAAGATATTTAGACTATGCCTCAGTAATGCCCCCACACCAGAACCAGCCCATTCATTTATTTTAGGCATCCCTGTAGAAGTGGATCTTCAGGAGCATAGAGAGAGTATGGCCTTGTGAACCAACATACTTCCCTAGCGCACTCACCAGCTTTGCTGCTGTGTTGTAGGAGGGTTCTGCCTGCTCCGTGTGCCCTTTTGGGTAACTTGGGTACCAAGCTTGCTGTGCTGGGCTATAAGGGGAGTCAGGACTTTTTCTACCCCTTTTTTGCAAACTGGCAAAAAAGTCATGAAGATGGCATAAGCTGAAAAGTTACAAGCTGGAGCTGAATTTCCATGAAGTTTGGAGGTGTTTGAATGTGGCATTTTAGATTGGACCTTTCTGTAATTAAAGATATTATAAACCTTTCTTTGTCAGGCAATAGACTAGCTCCCTAGAAGCCCTTAAGCCAGGGGTTCTCAAACTGGGGGTCGGGACCCCCTCAGGGGGTCGTGAGGTTATTAGATGGGGGGTTGCGAGCTGTCAACCTCCACTCCAAATCCCGCTTTGCCTCCAGCATTTATAATGGTGTTAAATATATAAAAAAGTGTTTTTAATTTGTAAGGGGGGGTCACACTCAGAGACTTGCTATGTGAAAAGGGTCACCAGTAAAAAAGTTTGAGAGCTACTGCCTTAAGCATACTGACCGAAATTTTTAAGACCAGGAGCCTAGTGCTAGGCAATTATTATAGAAAATTGTGTCCAGTGTTTGTAACTCTTTCCCCTAAATTATATTGGAAACTGAATAAAAAAACCCAGACAAACACTGTATGCTGTCATGGCTGGATTCTCACTAGTCAGTAACAGGGCCCCTTTAGTCCAGTCATATATATTTATTATTTGTTATACAAAATATTAACAATTGCAGGAACATGCATACACAGAAGCTTTGAGCTTTGCAAGCAGGTGATAAAACCTCAATCATACAGTTCCATTTTCTCATTTGCTTGTGGAATACTTCTTTCCAACACTCAAATTAAAATTGAAAAGACTTTCTTACTTTGGAAGGAAAAAGCACTATTGGAGAGCGCTTCTCACTGGCAAATTAATAGATAAGGTCTATCCTGCTAACTCAAAACCAAGTGAAAGGTAAAAATTCAATCTCTTTATCACAACCAAGTTATTTTTCTAAACTGGGAATTAATATGCATTGGAATGTATTAGGGAGGAATAGGTTCTCTTTCAAAAAGAGTTTTTAAAGTTTGAAAAATCCATACCTAATATTGAGAATGGAGATTATGTATAAATGACAACCTTCTCTTTTAGATTACATTGCATTTATTACATTTTGGGAGTTTATGGAGATTCTCAAGGAATTAAACTTATATTCATGATAGCAACATGGGGCTGTTTCTAAATAACATTTTCACCATATTAACTGTTGCCTAGATAACAGGCATATCTCCTCAAGAGCCTTTATTCTGGTCTAACACTACAGTCTGTAAATGAATACAGTAGTCATAAGACAGCAAGCTATATCACTTACCATTTCATTAGTGTTCAAATCAAAATCCATACTTTCCAGTTTTCCCTAGCATTACAGACTGGATAGGGAAGCTTTATCATTCTGCAAAATAATCTCTTGTGGCTCCTTCTCACTGGTGTTAAGAGGAACAGCTAATCATATTACATTAATTTTCATATTCATTGGTACAGTGCAAGAGAGAGTTAACAGTTTCCATTTATGTTCAACCTTGCAACACTGTTTTTCTGTTTTTTTTTTTTGTAATCTGCTTGGAGTTAGATTAGCACAACAGATTTCATGTCCTATTTAATACATAGATCAGGGTCAAACCAACAGCCCAGTCTTATACTTTTCATCAAAATGGCAATCTGTCACCAATTTGTGACTTAGGGTAATTTTTAAATAGATAAAGGTGGATGCACACTATATTTGTATGGCAAATAGAAAGGAAAGCTTTCTGCAGCAAGGGAGAAAACTCTAGAGTACCGTACAACTGCTTGGTGCGTGCTCTAGAAATATGTGATCCTATGGCACGTATAATTGTAAAAAATGAAAGTTATGTTGAAAGCTAAACTCTAGCTGCCAGGAGCTTTACTTCTGAACGTTTTTCATATATTTGTAAAACAGCCAATTTAAATAAAACTCTAGCTCCTTAAAACTTTAGGAACCATCATTTTCCACATTGGTTGCCTAAAGCTACTAACCTAAGTAAGTGTCCTGATTTTCAGAGTCACCTAATTGTAGATTTAGGTGGTTGGCAAAGGTTTCAAAAATATGACACCTAACCTGCCTCATTTTAGGAATTCTGCATTTCAAAATTTGTCCTGTAATAAATTTGGTTAATTAACATTTCGTGTGAGCTGTCGGTCTTATTTCACTAACGACAGTGATTTTAATAATTCCACCTGTCTGCTCTGCTGCATCATTCCCCACATCTTCATTCTTGTCCAAGGCCCATTGATGTTATCTCCCCTGGATTTCAATGGGCTTTGGATCAGGGCCCTGATTCCTAACTTGTCTCCACCCACTTCCTGCATCTCTCTGCATCCCTTCATCCTCTCCTACTTTCACATACCCTCACTTCTAAAATCCCAGTTCCACATTCCCTGGCACTGTTAAATTACTTGGACAAGAATGCAAGTGAGACAGGTGCCTACAGTTCCATATTGAAACAGAAGCAAGAGAGGCCAAAAGAAAAGCCTAGAGGGTCTGCGTCTCTGCACAGATCCTCCAATATCTCTGGGATAAGAAGCAACATTAACAATGGATGTCATGGTGGTTTGATGGTTGTGCTCACAAATATACAAAAATGTATATATTTAAAATATTTAAAATATGGATAATTTTTATTTCCACTTATTTCATGAAATTTAAAGATAACTAAGTCTGATTCTGAGCTCAGGTACACTGGTTTAAATCTAGTAACTTCACTAAAATCCATGGTCTTGTTCTAGCTTTACAGCTGTTAAACAGAAATCAGAATCTGGCTCGCTCCTAAATTTCAGACATTACACATTTATAATGTAACATAATTCCCACACAGCATATGGTATTAATCTAGTGTAAATATCATGTTATGATTATATCCTAACAATACATCTAACATGAAAAATGTCTTAATCGTACCTTAAAGTACATTGGTTTGAGAAACAATTGTGAATACATGGTCATTGTTCCGCTTGCTATGTGAATTTTGATTTCTTATTCATACTTATTCGTGTGAGTGAATAGATTGAAATATTTTGTATGAAAGAGGAATGATTCCTAAAGGTGTGAAAGAAGTTTAGCTCAGAATTGTCCATACTTTTAGTATTTGTTATTAAAGAATGGGTGTCAGAAATCTTAATTCCATGGCGACAGTGGTTTTGTGTGTGGTGGAATTTCCTTCATTTGAGTTTAGGTGAACTCTTACTAGTGCAAGGAACACCTGGACACAATTTACAGGAGATTTTTATTAGTGTTTAGGTGACTATTTAAATTGTTACTCATAGAAGAAGTAATATCCTCCCCCCAATATTCAAATGCCAAAAACATCAGTTTCTACCAGCCAACAGGTTCTTCTTAATCTTTTCAACTCAGAGAAGAGAACATGTGCATTTCTTCTTAGGTGCAGTCCATAATTTGTTTCTTTCTTCTCCCAGAACACTCCATTCTAATATATGCTTGTAGTCCTTAAATCGGCTCTCAAACATTGCACATGAGCCAAATGTGTTACAAATCAGTAAATAAAAGAAGGTATTTTGGAACATAAACATTTGCTCTTGGTATTATTTTTATTTATGGACTTCTTAATAGGACACATAGGTCCAGCTCTTCAGCTGGTATAAATTGATGTAGCCACACTGAATTAACTGTTATCTCAGACAGACAATTCACTTTCCAGGCTTTATTAGGGTTAAGTGCAGATTTTTCAGATTGTCGCCATACCCTGTAATCATCACTTTCCTTTTGAGATTTTCTTATCACTTTTTTCCTCCCAGAGGGTCCTTCCTTAAACCTAATTCGTGTAGAAACAAAATATGGCATCATCTGTTGACAACCTCCAAAACTGCTATGATGCTCGCAAGCCAGATGTCAGCTCTTGCTCAGGCTGCAGGCATTAGCTAAGAACTGACAAACTCATAGCTGGAGATCAGACCAGTTCACCTGATTGTTTGTTTTGCTCAAAAGAATGAATTTAGTGTTTAGAATCTATGAAATGCTTATAACTTGCTGCATGCATTAACCTCACTTGTAATATCTGTATTCCACGCTATTAGGAAATATGTAAGTTTTTCTTTATAACTTTGAAAATGTTTGCTCTGAATTTGTGAACCCCTGCACAGGAATTGTTCCCCCACCATTCCAGGAGGACTATCAACATTTAAGTAACAACCTGAATACAGTGTGATTTTTGGTATAAGTGAACATTCAGCACTAAGTCCAGTTTGTCTGGGTGGCAAGACAGCCCAGAGAATCTAAGGGGACTGTCTGTGATACTATGGTAAGACTGTTACAGTGATCCAGGAATTCACATTTGTTACTGGCTTGGTGAAATCTAATTACAGAACAACCACCAGTTTGGGGTATCTACCTTGTTTTTGACAGTCTGCCCTGAGGTAAGCACTCATGGTTGTGAGCCACTCCAGACAGCATGGTAACTTCATTCCAACAATTGAATAAAACTGTTCACTTAACAAAAACACTAACAGCCAAATTCTGCTCTCACTTGCATTGATATAAACTTGGAATAACTTTAGTTGAGTTACTCAACATTTGCAGCAGTGTGACTGACAACAGATTTGGCTGGTAGTGTTTTTATTATACAAACAATTTAATTTAATGGCTGTAATGCAATATAACATCTTGCTGTTCCAATCAGGATCCTTTTCAGGACAGATTAAGCCAAATTCAAATTGCAGTTGAACCAGTGTAAGACTGGCATGACTCAATTGAAAATTTACACCAGCGAGACTGAAAACTGAATTTGGCCCATTATGTGGAATTACTTTTAATGGCTTCTGCATGCTCAGACATATACCAGTGGCTTGGATAAAACCATCAGACTCATCATTATATGTGATCTAAGCACGGCATCAGAGGTGAAAGGGTAACACATTATCACAATGCAGCACCTGGCCCATCCTCCACAATTTCAACAACCATCATTGTATTGATTACTTCTTGTGCTTATGCCTAATGACCTCTAGCTGTAATCTCACATTTTCTAAACCTTTTAAATGATGATTTAATAATAAGATTTGATTAAAAAATGCCATTAGTCAATGCCAGCCATTAGTCAGCAGGATGGTGTGCCACAAAATCCCATTGAGTTTCATTAGTTTGGAATTAAAAAGAACATAGAACTTCTCTACAATGATCCAACAGAAACCAAACCAAATAACCCTGTACACAAATCTAACGAAACACACGGACAGCCATAACAGCTGCGTATCTGCATTCCAGGGTTCTAAGGAGTTAAAGGGACACCATCAGAGCTTTGTTCTTACTTCTTATATTTGATTGCAAAGCCGGTGTAATGGTGGGTTCTCTTAGGGCTTGTCTACACTGGCAATTTACAGCGCTGCAACTTTCTCACTCAGGGGTGTGAAAAAATACCCCCCTGAGCGCAGCAAGTTTCAGTGCTGTAAGGCACCAGTGTAAACAGTGCACCAGCGCTGGTAGCTACACCTCTCATGGAGGTGGGTATTTTTAGAGCACTGGGAGAGCTCTCTCCCAGCGCTCTGCCATGACTACACAAGCCATGTTAAAGCGCTGCCGCGGCAGTGCTTTAGCATTACCAGTATAGACTAGCCCTAAATAAATGGATCCTTTTTGGTACAGCAGGACACATACAAATGGCTCCTTGGTTACTTCATGAACAGCCTTACCACAACAAAGCTCTGTGAAGTGTGTACACAAATGAAAGAGGTGGTGCTTAAGTGATGTGTTTTCAAGTCCCATTGAAAGCTCTAATGAATAGGGATAGAGTTAAGCATATTCTTAAAATGAAGCACACACTGAAGTGCTATGCTGAATTGGGGCCTTAGCATCTCTCAAGATCAGGTGTACAGGAGATGATCCTCTGACAGGATGAACATATGCTGCAAGATGCTGAGAATCCGCAGATCCCATTTGAAGTTGATTGGCCGAAGGGCTAGTTGACAGTGAAGTCAATGAGAGCTAAGAGTACTCAGCACTTTTCAGGTTCATACCTTTAAGTAACAGAAGAGCTTTGAGTCAGGGTAAAAACATTTCCCCCTGTCTCTGGGGTGATGACAGACCAAGAAAACTCTCCTCTCCTATATCCCCCGGAAACCCCGAAACTCCAAACCCAGACCCTTTACAATTTGCAGGAAGATTTAACAAACATTTGATTGATTCAATAGCTGTGTATACAGGACCGTTCTTCTGTCACCTCCAGGAAAGTCATTTTAAATATATTTTGTTAATAAAGTTTGCTTTTGGCAACTGTTGTTGTCCCTGATTATTATAAGTGCCTTTAAATGGTTTCATTCATTAAGGCTGCTTTTATGGGCTACATCCATTTAGTAGAAAGAAGTGCTGCCGGTACATCTGCCATTGACTTCTGTTTGCCTGAGCTTTTTATACCCCCGTGAATAACACAGTAGAGAGAGAGAGAGAGGTGAATTGTATCCAGAAAAACACAGAGAACAAGCGAGACTCAAATTACTTTCAATTCATTTTTCCAGGGTTTCCGAGAGGCGGGTGGAAAGTAAGTTGAACTCTGATTACATTGGAATAGCCCCCTTAAAAATGACATGAATGTCTGAAGTTCAAAGAAAAGCTAAAGAATGAATTTGGCTATAGGGTATTTTGGTTTTGGGGGCAAGCAAGGAGATGATTAGAATGTCTCAGTATTAATGTACAGAGGTTTATACACCCGCTTATGAAAGCATTACTGGCCAGATTATAATCATAATTACCTTGGCTTCATCTCACTGTTTATCTGCCATGACACCCACCCAACCACCTGCCTGCTATTAATTCATTCAACACTAAGTTCATCGTTTTCCTTTTATCTTGTTTTTTATCCTGTTATCCTAACTTTCAAAATATGTGTCCGTTATTAGAAACAAACTAACACACTATTGTTTGTCCATGACATCATGTGTTCCTTTGTTTGAACCTCCCCTCCCCCAAAATATTATAAAAATAACATATTTGTGTTGTATAGTAAAAACTGGAAAGATTCAACATTTGACTAAAAAACTTAGAACTGTTGGAAATAACATCTAAATGAAACCCTTTCCTCGTCTGAATTAACATCAGTAATTCACAAAAGACATTATATTTATGACATGGTGCAATAAGTTGGCATTTAAGATCCTGTTGGGGGTTTGAGTTTTGTGCAAGACTTGAATTTGTTTTGTTTTTTTAATTTGATGCAGTGATGAGGTTTGCCATTTGCTCAAACAGTGATCTGAAGTTTGAGATTTCGGGGTGATCAGTTATCCTGTGCCACGTGAGCGCCTGGTTACATAATATCAAGGTAACTGGAAATAACAATCTCTACATTGTGGGAATTCCACTTTGCTAACTGAGGACTACATTGTACCACCCTACCTGCCTGGTAAGGTATTACTCAGTGTAAGTAAAGGTGGGACTGAGTCAGAGCCTGTTGAATGTTTTGTGTATGCTGGAGTGTAGGACTGACCCTGTAATATTCTAATTACAATAATGGCTTTTAGGTCAGGCAAATGCTTCATCATTTACCTGACCTAGCCACTGCTTATTATATGCCTTGTGTCAACATACATTTTATACAAAATAATAATCAGTACCTGTAATTAATTTAATTTCAGGATTTAAGATTTAGTGTAATTGCAAAGGACGTTAAGCACAGTTAAGATTTAATAGTGACATTTTTCAAGTTGAGCAGTATAAATCCATGAGTGAAGAAACTTTAAAACATGTTTTAATTTGACCAACTTAAGGATCTGATCCTGCAACCCCTTAATCAAGTTCCAAGTCAGCAACCTGTGCTGAACTTTAAGCCTGTGGTTAGGCCCCACTGAATCATAGAATCATAGAATATCAGAGTTGGAAGGGACCTCAAGAGGTCATCTAGTCCAACCCCCTGCTCAAAGCAGGACCAATTCCCAGCTAAATCATCCCAGCCAGGGCTTTGTCAAGCCGGGCCTTAAAAACCTCCAAGGAAGGAGACTCCACCTCCTCCCTAGGTAACGCATTCCAGTGTTTCACCACCCTCCTAGTGAAATAGTTTTTCCTGATATCCAACCTGGACCTCCCCCACTGCAACTTGAGACCATTGCTCCTTGTTCTGTCATCTGCCACCACTGAGAACAGCCGAGCTCCATCCTCTTTGGAACCCCCCTTCAGGTAGTTGAAGGCTGCTATCAAATCCCCCCTCATTCTTCTCTTCTGGAGACTAAACAATCCCAGTTCCCTCAGCCTCTCCTCATAAGTCATGTGCTCCAGACCCCTAATCATTTTTGTTGCCCTCCGCTGGACTCTTTCCAATTTTTCCACATCCTTCTTGTAGTGTGGGGCCCAAAACTGGACACAGTATTCCAGATGAGGCCTCACCAATGTCGAATAAAGGGGAACGATCACGTTCCTCGATCTGCTGGCAATGCCCCTACTTATACAGCCCAAAATGCCGTTAGCCTTCTTGGCAACAAGAGCACACTGTTGACTCATATCCAGCTTCTCGTCCACTGTGACCCCTAGGTCCTTTTCTGCAGAACTGCTACCTAGCCATTCGGTCCCTAGTCTGTAGCAGTGCATGGGATTCTTCCGTCCTAAGTGCAGGACTCTGCACTTGTCCTTGTTGAACCTCATCAGGTTTTTTTCGGCCCAATCCTCTAATTTGTCTAGGTCCCTCTGTATCCGATCCCTACCCTCTAGTGTATCTACCACGCCTCCTAGTTTAGTGTCATCTGCAAACTTGCTGAGAGTGCAGTCCACACCATCCTCCAGATCATTAATAAAGATATTAAACAAAACCGGCCCCAGGACCGACCCTTGGGGCACTCCGCTTGAAACCGGCTGCCAAATAGACATGGAGCCATTGATCACTACCCGTTGAGCCCGACGATCTAGCCAGCTTTCTATCCACCTTACAGTCCATTCATCCAGCCCATACTTCTTTAACTTGGCGGCAAGAATACTGTGGGAGACCGTATCAAAAGCTTTGCTAAAGTCAAGGAATAACACATCCACTGCTTTCCCCTCATCCACAGAGCCAGTTATCTCATCATAGAAGGCAATTAGGTTAGTCAGGCATGACTTCCCCTTTGTGAATCCATGCTGACTGTTCCTGATAACTTTCCTCTCCTCTAAATGTTTCATAATTGATTCCTTGAGGACCTGCTCCATGATTTTTCCAGGGACTGAGGTGAGGCTGACTGGCCTGTAGTTCCCCGGATCCTCCTTCTTCCCTTTTTTAAAGATGGGCACTACATTAGCCTTTTTCCAGTCATCTGGGACCTCCCCCGATCGCCATGAGTTTTCAAAAATAATGGCTAATGGCTCTGCAATCTCACCCACCAACTCCTTTAGCACCCTCGGATGCAGCGCATCCGGCCCCATGGACTTGTGCACGTCCAGTTTTTCTAAATAGTCCCGAACCACTTCTTTCTCCACAGAGGGCTGGTCACCTTCTCCCCATGCTGTACTGCCCAGTGCAGCAATCTGGGAGCTGACCTTGTGCGTGAAGACAGAGGCAAAAAAATCATTGAGTACATTAGCTTTTTCCACATCCTCGGTCACTAGGTTGCCTCCCTCATTCAGTAAGGGGCCGACACTTTCCTTGATTTTCTTCCTGTTGCTAACATACCTGAAGAAACCCTTCTTGTTACTCTTAACATCTCTTGCTAACTGCAACTCCAAGTGTGATTTGGCCTTCCTGATTTCACTCCTGCACGCCTGAGCAATATTTTTATACTCCTCCCTGGTCATTTGTCCAATCTTCCACTTCTTGTAAGCTTCTTTTTTGCGTTTAAGATCAGCAAGGATTTCACTGTTTAGCCAAGCTGGTCGCCTGCCATATTTACTATTCTTTCTACACATCGGGATGGTTTGTTCCTGCAATAAGGATCCTCAATAAGGATTCTTTAAAATACAGCCAGCTCTCCTGGACCCCTTTGCCCTTCATGTTATTCTCCCAGGGGATCCTGCCCATCTGTTCCCTGAGGGAGTCAAAGTCTGCTTTTCTGAAGTCCAGGGTCCGTATTCTGCTGCTCTCCTTTCTTCCTTGTGTCAGGATCCTGAACTCGACCATCTCATGGTCACTGCCTCCCAGGTTCCCATCCACTTTTGCTTCCCCTACTAGTTCTTCCCTGTTTGTGAATAGCAGGTCAAGAAAAGCTCTGCCCCTAGTTGGTTCCTCCAGCACTTGCACCAGGAAATTGTCCCCTACACTTTCCAAAAATTTCCTGGATTGCCTGTGCACCGCTGTATTGCTCTCCCAGCAGATATCAGGGTGATTAAAGTCTCCCATGAGAACCAGGGCCTGCGATCTAGCAACTTGTGCTAGTTGCCAGAAGAAAGCCTCATCCACCTCATCCCCCTGGTCTGGTGGTCTATAGCAGACTCCAACCACGACATCACCCTTGTTGCTCACACTTCTCAACTTTATCCAGAGATTCTCAGGTTTTTCTGCAGTTTCATACTGGAGCTCTGAGCAGTAATACTCCTCTCTTACATACAATGCAACTCCCCCACCTTTTCTGCCCTGCCTGTCCTTCCTGAACAGTTTATATCCATCCATGACAGTACTCCTGTCATGTGAGTTATCCCACCAAGTCTCTGTTATTCCAATCGCATCATAGTTCCCTGACTGTGCCAGGACTTCCAGTTCTCCCTGTTTGTTTCCCAGGCTTCTTGCATTTGTGTATAGGCACTTAAGATAACTCATCGATCGTCCCTCTTTCTCAGCATGAGACAGGAGTCCTCCCCTCTTGCCCTCTCCTGCTTGTGCTTCCTCCCAGGATCCCATTTCCCCACTTACCTCAGGGCTTTGGTCTCCTTCCCCCGGTGAACCTAGTTTAAAGCCCTCCTCACTAGGTTAGCCAGCCTGCTGGTGAAGATGCTCTTCCCTCTCTTCGTTAGGTGGAGCCCGTCTCTGCCTAGCACTCCTTCTTCTTGGAACACCACCCCATGGTCGAAGAATCCAAAGCCTTCTCTCCGACACCACCTGCGTAGCCATTCGTTGACTTCCACGATTCGACGGTCTCTACCCCGGCCTTTTCCTTGCACAGGGAGGATGGACGAGAACACCACTTGCGCCTCAAACTCCTTTATCCTTCTTCCCAGAGCCACGTAGTCTGCAGTGATCCGCTCAAGGTCATTCTTGGCAGTATCATTGGTGCCCACGTGGAGAAGCAGGAAGGGGTAGCGATCCGACGGCTTGATGAGTCTCGGCAGTCTCTCCGTCACATCGTGTATCCTAGCTCCTGGCAAGCAGCAGACCTCTCGGTTTTCCCGGTCGGGGTGGCAGATAGATGACTCATTCCCCCTCAGGAGGGAGTCCCCACCACCACCACCCTCCTCCTCCTCTTGGGAGTGGTGGTCGTGGAACCCCCATCCCTAGGACAGTGCATCTTTTGCCTTCCAATTGGTGGAGCCTCCTTCTGCTCCCTTCCCTCAGATGGGTCATCTAGTCCACTCTCCGCATTAGTACCTGTAGAGAGAACATGGAAACGATTGCTCACCTGTATGTCCATTGCTGGTGCATGGACGCTCCTCTTTCTCCTTCTGGAGGTCACATGCTGCCAAAGCTCCTCACAATCCTTCTGTCCCTGCTGCGCCTGCTCTGAATCTTCAGAACATTGTGGCCGTAGAAGCATCTCCTGAAGTCTGTCCAGGAAATCTTCATTTTCCCTTATGCAACGCAGAGTCGATACTCGTTTCTCCAGCCCTCGAACCTTCTCTTCCAATACGGAGACCAGCTTGCACTTTGTACAGACAAAGTCGCTTCTGTCCTGTGGAAGAAAGACAAACATGGCACAACCTGTGCAGGTTACAACAGCTGATCACTCACCTTCCATATCACCGTCCTCTTAAGAGCTTCCTCAACTGTTGCAGGAACTACTCAGAGAAACCTGCAGATGAAAGCCTCAGTGCGCTCTCCCCAATCGAACTCCCAGGCAAACTCCCGCTGTTAGCCTCTGCTGTTCGCCGCTGAATTCAAAAGCATGTGTTTAAATGCTTTGGTGAAGTGGGGCCTCAGGGCCAGAGTCTCAAGGGTATTTAAGTGCCTAACTCCCATTAATTTCAATGGGAGTTAGGTACCTAAATATCTTGGAGGATCTGGGCCTCAGTCCTTGCACAAGTAGTCCTGCTGATTTCAATGAGGTTACTTGCATGAGTTAAATGTGTCAGGGTCAAGTCCTAACTGCCCGTACTATTTTTTATTGTACTTGTTCTTTTTTCAGAGACTTTTTTGCTTTTAGTTTGTCTGTCAGAGTTTGAAATTGCCCCAGCTCTCAGATATCTTTCCTGGACCTTTATAGATATTTGGGGTCATGGTTCAAGCAAGTGATGAGTGAAGAGGGTTTTCCAAATGAATAGTATTATTTGATAGCTCCTCAATAGTTTTTCTGTCCTGTTACTGGCTAAAGAGGTCTTCTTTCTGTATAATTCATAATGATACAGGAGCTGTATGTTGCCTGTATAATGATAATTCTTTGCACTTCTATAGTCCATTGGAAAATTCTGAGTGCTTTACAAGTATTAGTGAATTAACTCACACAACTCAGCTGTGATGTCAGTCAGTATTATCATGCTCACTACTTCCCCACGTCAGAATGCAAGTAAATATGGGGAAATCAAGGCACAGAGGTTATGGGGGAGATTTTCAAAGGCAGTTAGGTGCCTAATTTCTATTGAAAATCAATGGGAATTAAATCACATAAGAGCTTACATGCTTTTGAAACTTCACCCTAAGTGATTAACCCAGGGTCATACAAGAGGTGGCAGAGTTGGGAATAGACTCCAGATCTCTGGCTCCTAACCCCATTGCTTAACCATTTGTGAATGAGTGTGAAGCCCCCCCCCCCCTGCTCCCCTGAGGGATTTAAGAGTTAATGTGGGCCCGAGAGGCTAATTATGCTACTTGTCTGCACCTGGAGGGTGGGCCAGGCTTAATTAAAGATGAAGTCCAGCTGGAGAAGGAGTTGGGTGGGGACTATAAAGAAAGGCAGTGCAAGTTAGAAGGGAACAACAGAGAGAAAGTGGAGAACTTGTAGTCACTCTCTGGGTACTGAAGAGTTAAAAAACAAACAAACAGGAGGAAGTCCATGGGGAAAGTTGGTCCTGGAATCCTCTTGTGAGTAGGGAAAATCTAGCAAGAGACAGGAGAGACACCGAGCAGTCACCAGGATGGAGCAAGCTCTAGTGGTGAGCCCTGCTAAAAGGGCAGGACCCGGACTTCCAAGAAGAGAGACCTGAAGGTGTTTAACTGAGGAAGTGTGTAAGGGCAACTTAAGAGTGATGAAAGGTCAGGCTTGAGGAGAGCAAAGTGGATTAAATTTGATTGTTGTTTTGGGATTTAATGGGGGTTTCCAAAGGATAGCCATGCAAGTCTAGTCCTGAAAGAGGGGTGAATTTAGAGAGGCTGTGTGAGAGGCCAGCTGACAGGTTTGGTAGGAAGAAGTCCAGGGACATGCAGCAAGAAGTCTGGTGGAGTGAACTTTGGTTGTCAGTTCTAGAGTCCCTGTATTAGACCCAGTGTAAAGAGCTGGCTTGGGTTCCTCTACAAGCCACTAGGATGGTGGTGATAAGTCCCCATGAGAAGGGGATAAGGATAGTTGAAAGCCCTGAGAGAAGGAGTGTAAGGACCACAGGGCCCAGAGTTGAGGCCTGAAGACCTTTTAAAAGGAGATTGGACTTTTATTTGTTTCTTTGGACTTTGTTATCCCAGAAAGGGTGGGATTAAGCTTGACCTGGCCAGAGGGTCAAGATGAGAGACCACCACAGGACCTGAACAAATGGTGGCAGGGTCGCTAGAGTGGAAATGGCTGCTATGCAATACCCAGCCACAAGAGGGTGCACCAGCGGTGAGTCAACCCTTCTACACCATTATACATCCTTCATTCCTTATGTGTAGTGCTTGTTTGCTGGATTTTGACCTTCCCTTTTATATTAGGCATCTAAAGTCAGAGGGCCTAGCAGCTTTTGATGTACATGGGAAGTTGTAGTTGTGTACCTGGGAATTGGAATGATACATTCCAGAAATAGTTAATTGAGGCATAATTAGCAGAATGTAAAGCTCCCAGTCTTGGTATGATTTGCAGCACTGTTGATTTTGCAATGCATGGTTAGCTTAACTCATCTCTGTTGCAGATATCTATCTGAGTTATGATTACTAGTTATATCTTTCATCAACAAATGAACAGCTTCAGGCTCTTGATCCAGTGAGCAATGCATATGTCCTATGAACTGACTTATCTGATTGAGAAAGGTAATGGCACTCACCAAATGGAGTGCAGAACATTCCCTCAAAGCACCTGTACTCCACTGCAGTACTATGATTGTTTGTTTGTTTTTTGAAACCACAGTTCACGTGGAACAGAAATTCTTGTGTATTGTGTATACCAGTGCGTTAGAAATAAACATACATTCCTTCTTAAGGTATTAGGGAGACGCTTCCTGTTCATTGCAGACTTAGTGTTCAAAAATATTCTACATTGTAATAATATGAAATAACCAGACAGAGAATCTGTTTTTGGACTGAATATTTTTTTGCCACATCAAGTATTTGCTCCTTCTTTCCAAATGTCCAACAGGGGGCACCTTCTTCAGCTCTAGTAATGACCATGGAGGTTCTTGAACGTAGTGGAACTAGTGCAATTCCTCTCTCAAGGAAGGAGCAGGAAGCAGAGGCAATGCAGGTGGCCTATGCATTTCCTTTGCACTCCAAAACACAGGTTTGTGACAGCCTTTGCTGCAGGAGCAGAACAAGAGAGGACTGGGAAAGGGCAGAGTTGTGTCCTGTGACTAGGTAGATTGATTTGTCTAACACTGTGTCTAGGGACTGCATGGTAGGCCATGGACACTATGCATCAAAGGAGGGCTTTGGGTATCCTCTACTTCCTGCCCCGGTTTGGGCAGCAGGATATCATTTAATATATGCATCTATTAAGTCCACTATACTTTTACGGCCTAATCTGGGTCTCTGAACAGCCTGAGTGTGTGGTGTTGGTACAGAGAATGTTTCCAGGGACCTGGGTTAGACGAATGTTGGAGAGTGGGGGGCTAGATACACTTAACATTCCTTAAACTTAAGCCAAAAAACACCCCCTGATTAAAAACAAAACAATAACAAAGGAACGAGCTGCAGGAGTAAAAAGAGAATGCAGGCCGAAGTCCTGCGACAGACTGGGGACTACCCAGTTTATTGCACCCAATGCAGCATGTATGATTACCTGCCCTATGGGCAGGTGGCGTATGTCTGCATTCAGTGCAGGGAGCTCCTGGACCTCAGAGACCGTGTAAGGGCTTTGGAGACCTGAGGAGCTAAGGGAGACAGAGGTACATAGATGAGACTTTCAGGGACGCAGTAGAATGGTTCTACGCCCGGTCTGACAGCCTCTGTGCTGTTGAAGAGGATGAAAGTCTCAGGGAAGGAGAACATCCAACTGGAGCAGAGGGAAATGATCCTATAGTTGGGACCCAAATTCCAGATGTTGTGGTATCTTCTCACACTGAGGATACCTCTCTGAGGGAGAGACTTCCAGTTATTAGGAAGAGACAGGTATTAGTAATGGGCGATTTGATCATTCGAAACATAGATAGCTGGAACAGAGAGTCCGGTGGCACCTTTAAGACTAACAGATGTATTGGAGCATAAGCTTTTGTGGGTGAATGCCCACTTCGTCGGATGCATCCGACGAAGTGGGCATTCACCCACGAAAGCTTATGCTCCAATACATTTGTTAGTCTTAAAGGTGCCACAGGACTCCCTGTTGCTTTTTACAGATTCAGACTAACACGGCTATCCCTCTGATAGATAGCTGGGTATGCGATTACCGGGAGAACTGCATGGTGACTTGCCTGCCTGGTGTGAAGGTTGCGGATCTCTTGAGACATCTAGATAGGCTTGTGTAGTGCTGGGGAGGAGCCAGTGGTTGTGGCACATGTAAATATCAATGACATAGGGAAGGATAGGAGAGAGGTCCTGGAGGCCAAATTTAGGCTGCTAGGTAAGAGATTGAAGTCCAGGACCTCCATGGTAGCATTCTCTGAAATGCTTCCAGTTCCACCCGCAGGGCCAGTTAGCTAGGTAGAACTGCAGGGTCTCAATGCATGGATGAGACGAAGGTGTAGGGAAGAGCGGTTTAGATTTATTAGGAACTGGGGAAACTTTTGGGAAAGGGGGAGCCTATACAGGAAGGATGGGCTCCAACTAAACCAAAATGGAACCAGATTGCTGGCTCTTAAAATTAAAAAGATCGTAGAGCAGTTTTTAAACTAAGGGCTGGGGGAAAGCCGACAGGTGTGGAGGGTCATGTGGTTTGGACAGAGACATCCCTTAGGGGAGGATCTATAAATGGAGATTCTCTATGTCCTAATAAGGAGGAGAGGATGGAAGATAATAAAATACATGTAGGGACTCGTGAGAAACAGTCAAAAAAAAGAAAAGTTCCATTCAATTACATCATGTAATGGCAGACTGCTAAAAAGTGACAAGTTTTTAAAGTGCTTATATACCAATGCTAGAAATCTAAATAATAAGATGGGCGGACTAGAGTGCCTTGTATTAAAGAAGGATCTTGATATAATAGGTATCACAGAAACTTGGTGGAATGGGGCTAATTAATGGGACACAGTAATACCAGGGTACAAAATATATCGGAAGGACAGAACAGGTGATGCTTGTGGGGGGGAGTGGCATCATATGTGAAAGGAAGCATAGAATCAAATGAAGTAAAAATCTTAAATGAACCAAACTGTACCATAGAATCTCTATGGATAGTAATTCCATGCTTGAATAATAAGAATATAGCAGTAGGGATATATTACAGACAACCTGACCAGGATGGTGATAATGACTGAAATGCTCAGGGAGATTAGAGAGGCTATTAAAATAAAAAACACAATAATAATGGGAGATTTCAATTATCCCCATATTGACTGGGTACATATCACCTCAGGAAGGGAAGCAGAGATAAAGTTTCTTGACACCTTAAATGACTGCTTCTTGGAGCAGCTAGTTCTGGAACCCACAAGAGAAGAGGCAATTCTTAATTTAGTCCTAAATGGAGCACAAGATCAGGTCCAAGAATATAGCTGAACCGCTTAGTAATAGTGACCATAATATAATTAAATTTAACATCCCTGTGGTGCGGAAAACACCACAGCAGCACAACACTGTAGAATTTTATTTCAGAAAGGGGAACTTACACAAAAAGGAAGAGGTTACTTGGACTGGTTGAAACTATGGTAAAGAACAAAATTGTCAAACATAGATGAACATAATTTGTTGGGAATAGTCAACATGGTTTTTGTAAAGGGAAATCATGTCTCACCAATCTACTAGAATTCTTTGAGGGGGTCAACAAGCATGTGGACAAGGGGATCCAGTGGCTATACTGTATTTAGATTTTCAGAAAGACCTTTGACAAGGTCCTTCACCAAAGGCTCTTAAGCAAAGTAAGCTCTCATGGGATAAGAGGGAAGGTTCTCTCATGGATAGGTAAATGGTTAAAAGATAGGAAACAAAGGGTAGGAATAAATAGTCCATTTTCAGAATGGAGAGAGGTAAATAGTGGTGTCCCCCAGGGGTCTGTACTGGGACCAGTCCTATTCAACATATTCATAAATGATCTGTAAAAAGGGGTAAACAGTGAGGTGGCAAAATTTGCAGATGATACAAAACTACTCAAGATAGTTAAGTCCCAGGCAGACTGCGAAGCGCTACAAAAGAATCTCTCAAAACTGGGTGACTGGGCAACAAAATGGCAAATCAAATTCAATGTTGATAAATGCAAAGTAATGCACATTGGAAAACATAATCCCAACTATCCGTATAAAATGATGGGGTCTAAATTAGCTGTTACCACTCAAGAAAGAGATCTTGCAGTCATTGTGGATAGAAGAACAGGAGTACTTGTGGCACCTTAGAGACTAACAAATTTATTAGAGCATAAGCTTTCGTGGACTACAGCCCACTTCTTCGGATGCATATAGAATGGAACATATAATGAGGAGATATATATACACACATACAGAGAGCATAAACAGGTGGGAGTTGTTTATGCTCTCTGTATGTGTGTATATATATCTCCTCATTATATGTTCCATTCTATATGCATCCGAAGAAGTGGGCTGTAGTCCACGAAAGCTTATGCTCTAATAAATTTGTTAGTCTCTAAGGTGCCACAAGTACTCCTGTTCTTCTTTTTGCGGATACAGACTAACACGGCTGTTACTCTGAA
This sequence comes from Malaclemys terrapin pileata, assembly GCF_027887155.1. Taxonomy (NCBI): domain Eukaryota; kingdom Metazoa; phylum Chordata; order Testudines; family Emydidae; genus Malaclemys; species Malaclemys terrapin. The sequence goes on along the minus strand of NC_071507.1, from coordinate 176,210,585 downwards.
ACTTGTCATTGTGGATAGTTCACTGAAAACATCCACTCAATGTGCAGCGGCAGCCAAAAAAGAGAACAGAATGCTGGGAATAATTAAGAAAGGGATTGATTATAGGACAGAAAATATGAAGGCCAAAACCATAACAGGGTTCAAAAAAGAACTAGATAAATTCATGGAGGATAGGTCCATCAATGGCTGTTAGCAAGGATGAGCTGGGATGGTGTCCCTAGCCTCTGTTTACCAGAAGCTGGGAATGGGTGACAGGATGGATCACTTGATGATTATCTGTTCTGTTCATTCACTCTGAAGCACCTGGCATCGGCCACCATCAGAATACAGGATACTGGACTAGATGGCCTTTGGTCTGACCTAGTATGGCCGTTCTTGTGCTCTGATGAGTGAATATTTGGTCAATGATGTTCATGAAAAGCAGAAGCCCCATGTCTGCTCATGCAATGGGGAATTCACACCAAAAGCATTCTCCAGACCATTTTGAAAGTTCTTTGTTATGTCAGAGGTAGAGGGGAAAGGCAGGACTGAGATTTCTGGAGAATAAACATGAGCAGCAGTTGCAGAAGGGTCCCTGGCTTGGTGCATCTCTGGCCTTGAATTGTCACCTGGTAATTGGGATGTATGCCTGGAGTTTGACCAGACAATAAAGAGGGGGCAGTGCTCACCCTGTAACAGATCTGGTACCTCCTTAGACTGTGGCATCCCAAAGTGCGTGCTCTGTGATGATTAGCTGGGCCACCTCTTAGAGGACAAATGCTTTTGGAACTTGCTGGCAATAGGTTTGTGTGTGTGACCCAGTGTGTGCTAATAATCCCTTATCACATTCTTCATCAGTAGGTCTCAAAGCCTTTTACAAAGGAGGTCAATTTCATTATCCCCATTTTACAGATGGGGAAACTGAGGGACAGAGCAGTGAAGTGACTTGTCCAAGGTCACTCAGTAGATTAGGAATAGAATCCAGGTCTCCTGAGTCCTTGTCCAGTGCTCAGTCCACTAGGCTACATTGTGATGATCATGTCTGTGGTCATTCTCAGATGTCTCAAGGGCCCTAACTACTTAACAAAGATCTGCATAGCAAGAAAAAGAAGAAACTTGGCCCTAGCTACTAACGTAGCATCAGTCCTAACTCGCAGATGCCTTTGCTCTCATGTGGTAAAAGGAAAGTTTGTCGAGTGCTTTGATGTTAATCCCACACCACGGATGATGTCCTCTGCTGTTGTTATCCAGGTGCTACAATGTTATTGTTGTGGTTTCCTGTGTGGATCTGGAAACAACAAACAAATTAAATTCTATATTTTTGGCATGTACAATGCTACAAGGCTTTCAGTATCCTAACTTATTAGCCAGCTGTCCCAGTAAGAACATGCAGATATGGAGGATGAGGAAAATATAGATAATGCTTATATAATACAATTCAGTCTATACCTTTAGCCATCAGATTTGATATTTTTACATTTTCAAAATTAGGTTAGACTGGGGAATTCTAGAGAAGATAAAGTTATAAACATGAGTAATTGATCAGGAATAGATTGTCTTTTTATTTATTTTTAACTATTGCTTTTACGCTTTGAAACAAAGGGCACTTAAGTGCCCAACACCCTCTGAAAGTCAATGAGAACTGAGCATCTACCTCTTCTTTATGCCTTTCAAAATCTCACCCAGTGCTGCCTTTTGTGTGTGGACCATGCCTGGTACAACATGGAAACTAATGATAAAATAGAAGAGTCTAGGTAGGAAGGAAGCACTTTCTTTTAATATTATTTTCCAGCTGAGCTGTGAAGAGTAAGGAACAGTTAACTGAGTGTTACAAATCCTCCACAATTCTTGACTGGAAAGCTTACTACATGTGCACTCTTTTTTGGTTGTCTAGAAATCTTTTTCAGATTGCAAAATGTTCTGTCACTGCCAAAGCAGTGGCTAGTTCATCTTATGTTTTGCGCTGCACAATCGGTAATATATATCTGAGAATAAACAAGGCTTGAATGTTTGAGAGAACTTTCTTTTGCTCCTCATTAAAAAGATTGGAGGGGAAAAAACATTAAACATAAGCCCCCCTTCTCCCCCCGCCCCTTCATGTATCCATATTTATTTAGTTGATATGTTAAAGAAGTAGTGCAGTTATTGATTGTTCTTATGTCTGTTTGAACATAGACACCTGTTCTCTGCTCCATCCTGCAGGTTGCAGCATTTTAAGTAAAATGGTAATTCAATTTTCTGTGATCAGCAGAGCAAAAATAGCTGTAAAAAATGTTCCAAACATCAGTTTTTAAAAATAAAGGTTAATTTTCTGATAAAACTAAATGAAAGGAAAATAGTCTCTGCAGTCTGAGTACAAGCATGGCTTAGAATACTATAGCTCAATTAGATGTGCTGATTACACAAACAATAAGATTCGGGTCTTGCTAAAACTTCTCCTTTTCAAATTATGAAGCTTTTCTATGGTAAGATCAGGATAGGTAGTAAGGGCACAGCTGGTAATATTCATTTTAACACAAGATTCACAAACAAATCAGAAGACCTTCAAAATCCATGGCATATTCAAGTTATTAAAGTGTCAAATCTTGCTTCTGTGAATAGTCCCATGGAGCACATGGGCTGATTTGTGTGTAAGGCAAGCAGGACTGATATAGTATCTTTTAGGCAATATATTACTTAAAAAAATATTTCCCTGGCAGGAGTTCATTTAAAACATACTAAGGTTTGTTTGAGAAAGGATGGCACATGTTTTGCATGCTGCGTCCTTTGAGATTCTCATTGGCTTTTTGGAACAGTTGTAGATCTCTAGCTTCTTTCTAAGGTAAGGCTTTTTGGCAAAAATAAGAATTTTCTTTAAGCTAAAGAATTCCATTCTATACTCTTTAAAAGCCATTTACTCTGGTTGTGAATATATGGCATGATCCTTTTCGGGGATCTTCTGGCCATCTTTGTGTTCTGTCAGTACAGTGCCTAACGCAGTAGAGTCCTGGTCCATGACTGAAGCTCCTAGGTGCTACTGCAATACAAGTAATAATAAGTTAATTAATAATCTAGTGCCCACTGAAGTCAATTGGAATATGTTGACTTTGGTGGGTTTTGGATGTGGCCCATAATGTTTGTGAAAACTGCTGGTTTCAACAGACCTGAAGATCAAAGACCTCTGTCTATTCACCAAACATATTCTGTGGTCAGTGGCAGGCAGTGGAAGTTTCTCCACACTGCCCTGCCAATGTACTTCATCTTTATTTCATGCGGCATCTTTAGGTATAAGAAGGTAGTTCGGTTTCTGTTAGTTCTTTGGCGTCACTGCTGAGGCCGATTCTTTTGGTTTTGTGATGTAGTCACTTTCCCACTGGGAACTAGACTGAACACCACATTCATTTCACTTTGGCCAAAGGTCATGTCTTTCACTTACAATGGACCTTGGCTGGATTAAAACTGGTAACACAGGTGAACTGCTATATAGCCAACTACTAATCCCTCAAACTAACAAGTCTCCCTTAATTTCCTTTCTAACATGCTTTGGGAAAATGCTATGAGAACTGTGTTTTGTTGGTTGTTGCATTTATTACAGTATTCAGTTATGTGGACAAAAGGTTGTGGGCTAGGAACTGGACTCAGACCATCATACCATTTTACATAGGTCACCAAAATAGTTGCCAAATGGTGGTAACTTTGGTCACAACTGATGAGGTGAGATGATCTGGAGTCAGTGATCCAAAACTAAAAGACCTGTAGGGAGGGATAGCTCAGTGGTTTGAGCATTGGCCTGCCAAACCAGGGTTGTGAGTTCAGTCCTTGAGGGGGACCACTTAGGGAGCTGGGGCAAGATCAGTACTTGGTCCTGCTAGTGGAGGCAGGGGGCTGGACTTGATGACCTTTCAGGGTCCCTTCCAGTTCCATAAAATAAATATATATCTCTCTCTTTACCCTGAATGATTCAGTCTTCAAAACATGGCTTTCCTTAACCAATTAACTATATTCTCTCTTCATTTGCAATCTTTAAGTAATTTTCAGACATTTTATTCTCATTTTGGAGAAAAAAATTAATCATTTAGTGCCCTATCCATAGGATGTATGTAAGCGGGTGGACTCACCCCTGCGGCGCCTCCTGCTGGTCATCTGGGAATTAACTCTTTTCCAGCCTCCAGAGTGCCCTCTGCAAGCTGGTATCCCACTGCCGTTTGGCCCCCATGTCTCTCCCTGGACTCCGGTGCCCCTTTATCTGGGGTGCTGCCCCCAGCAGTAAACCCCTCAGTCTCAGGGTCTCCCCTCCCCAGGGAATCCCCATCCCCACCTCATCTCAGTTATAGGCTACTGCCAGTCACCAACTCGCCCCCATGCCCTGGGGCAGACTGCAATGTCAGCCACTCATCATAGGCAAGGTTCAGTCTAGACCTGCTGCCTCTCCCTGCAACCCAGTGCCTCTATGGGGCCTTGGACAAGGCCCTGTAGCCTGGGGAGTTGCCAGCCTGGAGCTCCCCAGCCCTGCCTCACTCTAGGAACCCTGAGCTTCCCAGCAGCCAGGTCCTTCTCCCTCAACAAACAGAGACTGCTGAGCTCCTGGCTCCCAGCCTCTTATATAGGGCCAGCTGAGGCCTGATTGGGGCATGGCCCAGCTGCAGCTGCTTCCCCAATCAGCCCAGCTTTCCACCCTGTCCCACCCCTCTCCAGGGCTGTCTTAAGCCCTTCCAGGCAGGAGTGGGTGACCACCCCACTACAATGTACATGTGGATTTCCTATTTACTGTTAATGGATATAATGCCCATCAACAGTGTAAGAACTGAATCCATAATCATCCACACAGCTTTAAAAATCATTTGAACTAAAATGTTTGCCCGATATCATGCTTTTGGGGACCCTTATGCAACCTGACCTAACCATACACATCTATTTTTTTTTTTTTGCAAACTTGCATACACAATATCTATACAGCAGATCCAAACAATGTCATCATCTTTGTTTAAAGAGATAAGGGGATCTAAGATTTTTTTTTTTTTTAATTTGAGAAATAAAATCTGTTTCCTTCTTCTGTGGTTGTCCTAATTATGTAGCTTATAGGAAAAAATACACGGGCTGTTTATTTGTTGTTTCCAAGCTGCCACTATGTACCCTAGGGGGAAAAAAAATCAAACTTCTGACAGGTGCAGACTGTATGCTCTGAAGCAAACTCTGATTCTCCAAGGTATTTCAAAGGTTTTTCCTTCTGCCAGACCCAAAATAAATTCCAACCTCAATGTCCAGGAAAACAAACAAGGCGGCTGTCTTGCCAGATCTCAGGACTCATCTTGGGGTTTTTGTTTTGAGATACAAGTATCTGAAAATTAGATTTTTTTTGGTAAAGCACAGTACCAAAGTCATTCAACACAGATGAAATAGCATCACACTTTGGAAAGCAAACACTTTTGACCAGTTGTATGACGTAGGTGTGTACCATTTCAACAATGACTTAACAAATACAATGGTTTTGCCCCTCTCTCCACTCTCCCTTCCCTTCCCCCATTCTTACTCCAACAATCGCTTCCTCTCTAAGGGCACCCACTGAACTCCCCCCCCCCCACGCACCTGAAACCTTTTGAAATAAAATATATGGAACAAATGACATAAAAGTAAACATGGCACTAACATAATGTGTTCCCCAGGTTTGCAAGAGCATGGTAGGATATGACATGAGCCCAAGGGAAGTGGCCAGCCAGATTGGGGGAATGGCTAGAAACAGATTTCCCTGTTAACATGCTGTTCATGGTAGCTGGTATTAGTAGGTAGAATGTGTAGAGCAGGATCTCTGTAGAATGCATTGCTTACCCCTGAGTCATCCTCCCTGCATGTGGCTCAGGCACCCTCTGGCTTGCCACCGCCAACTCCCCCAATCCCCACCCCAACACTAGTAAGGCCTTGATTGTGCCCATTGTTCCTAAAAATGGAGTTTTAAAGAGATATTCCTGGTTCTATCACAAAATTTCATAGATGAAATTGAAATCAGTCACATTTATGACTGGTTGTTAAAAAGCTGTAAGTGTTATGAATTTATGACCCTGTGCTCACATTCAGCTGCTCGCTGCTTCTGCTTTTAGGACTTTTTTTCTCCTACGTGGGATAAAATTTATATTTGCGTGTGAGATCATTATAAATCTTTTATGTACCACAAGTGCAATTTTAAATGTTTGCAGGCATGGAAAACTGTACCCAGGAGATATCAACTATATTTCATGGGTTATTGCTTTATAGAACTGACAAAAAATGAGCTTTGTAACTAGAACACACTCACACACTTAAGTTTACATATGTGACCTTTAAAAGTTGGGATGCTGCATGGCTGGGGGAGGCAGGTTTTTATTTTAATTTGGTGCCCCTTACTTTGTTCATATTTATGCCTTTTTTTGCATCAATAACATCTTCTCAAGAGAACTGTCCGTGCCATTCCTTAAAGGCTTGTTACTGAGTTAGATGAAAATTGGAAAAGCGCCTTTGGAGTCAGTGTTCTCCACGTAACCTTCTGTATTAATCAGTGGTGAAAACCCAGGCCAGCAATGAGCAGCTGGCTTGCACTTTCCTCATTAAATCTGATGGTATGATCTGGAGCCTTGACACTGAACTCTCCCATCATATATATTGGAGATGTCAGAGTCAAAAGCAACCAAGATCCTGTGGAACAAGTCTTTAAAATATGGATTTCTTTCTCAGAGGATGGGAGATTATATTGGAACTGGCTGACCTATTAGAAAATAATTTATACAAGGCTAGATCGAAGAACCCTTACATTTAATGAGCACTTGGAAAGAGTGTGGCCTCATGGCTAGGGCACTGGAGTAGGACTCAGGGAATCTGAGTCTCATTTCCAGCTCAGTAACTGTCCTGCTGGGTGATCTTGGGCAAATCATTTAACCTCTATGTCCCTATCTGTTTTAGACTGTAAGTGGGGTAGGGGCTGTCTCTTATGTGTGTACAGTGCCTAGCACAATGGAGCCCTGATCTTGGTTTCAGCCTATAGGAACTACTGTAATGCCACTAAATAATAACTTGCCCAGATGAATAGTTCTATTCGAGACAATTTGACTACTTGTCTGAGCAAGGGATCGTGGACACGTTTAGCCCTCTTTTCAGTTCATAAAGTTTCAATGAACAGACTTTGATTTTTATTAATCTGTTAATTTGTCTTATTTGTTCAACAAAGAGTGTCTGTTAGCAGCTTTCAACCTATCAGTTGTTTGTAAACCATTTGCTTCTCCTCTGTCTCTGCCTATTTGTTACTCTTTATTTTGTGTGGTCAAGTAAATGTTGTAACTAAATCCCCAAACTTACCAGTTATTACTCTTTAAGAACTGCCCATGCACAGAGGCCTTTTAGAAAAGATAAAATGAAGGGCAAAGAGAATAAAACCCCAAGGTCTAATGGATAGATTTCTTCAAATGTCTGAGAACTCGAATTACTTCATGCCTTTAGCAAGAGTGTACTGCTTGTGCTGCTGAAAAGACTTCTCTTTTTTCTTGTTTCTGATTAAGTAAATAAATTAAAAATCATTCAATTAATCTCAAATACTGGTATTGTGTGATGTGCCAGATATAGCACATCAAAATAGGAAACCTGATGGAATCTATTTAAAATGTGTATAAAGGGGAAGTAAAATATCAGTGATGCAGCTTTGGGCAAAATATTGTAAACTCTAATGACAGGGTTTATCTCCTTAGGAAAGAAAGGGGTTGCATTCATATTCTTTCAGTTTAAGTGACATAGAGAAGAAGTAATGCTGTTTGCAGTCAAGCATACTTATGCTGTTGAGTTAGTGAAATCCACCTGTGCTGAAAGAGGCAGTCAATAAAAAGAACTGAAACTAAACAGTGTGCTTATAAGAACAGTTCACCAGAGTGGAATTGTCAGAAATGTAACTGATTAAAAATGCACCGCCGTATATACCAAGTTCCTACCATTGTTGTTAAAACAAGGAGAACAGAAATGGAAGATTTATTCAGCTATCCTGGCCTGCCGGAGAACAGCAGTTCTTTAAATGGACTGTTAAAACAGGTTTAAAGAGCATCAAAGAGTATGGAGGGAATTTTCATAAATTATATGACCTTCAAACCTGGCATTTCAGCAGTTAGCAGAGTGATGGAGAGATTGCAAATTGAACAAGCATAACTGCAAAGGTGGCCAAGGGATGTGCTGCATGGGGCCCATGGAAAGATACTTGAGGAGGTAAGTTGCTGACTGGAGCAAACAAGCTGGTGTTCAAGGTATGTCCCGTGATGGCTATACCAACAGTTATAGCATAACTTGACAGTTCAAATCTTTGGAAGAGGTATGGGTCACCTTCTGATTGGTCCATGCCAGCACCTCTAAGAAGAGGAACCAAGTTGGACCAGCCAGCAGAAATAGAATAAAACAACCGGTCTCCTTCAGCACATCACTTCCCGAAAGCCTAAGACACCTGGAAGGGAGAAGACTGAGGATCTGGGCTGGCATCTTGAGTCCTTCTGGTGAAATAAAGGTGCCTGTCCAAGATAGGTACTAGAACTGTCTTTCTATTTTCCAGCAATTTGGGTTGTCAGCTAAGGTACCAGGAATAAACTTTAGTCATGTCTGTCCTTTGCTCCACCTGTGTTTTGCAGAGTCAACTCCTACTGTGAACAATAACTGAACTGAAAGGTGATGATTAAGCAAAGATCTGGTGATAAGTAGCACTTGGGTGACCACTCCAAATCAGTCAATTGACTCTTTCTGAAACTGGGTACTTAATTAGTAAGAAAGTATATATGCTTTTGTATGTGCTCTAAAGACTGTCACAGAGTTACAAAACAACAACACACAGTAACAGGTTCCAGTAAAGATTGTTGGTCAATTTCAAAGCTACTTCACAAGTTACCATTGTTAACTAAGATTGTAGAACACGGTACATGGGCTTTCCATAGTTAGTGGCTTCATACTGCCTTTCAAGTTCTAGGTGTAAACAGATACAAATGAGTGTGCAAGCTTCTCGAATTGCACTCAGTCTGTAGTCTGTCATAAATGCATCAGTTTACCTTTATGTAGTTACGAATGTTAATCAGATTCTGGGGATAATATAACTGATTGGGAAATAGGTAAAAAGGTTTGACTACTATGAAGACATTGGTGAATTGCCATTTAAATATTTGCCCAAATTGTCTTGTGTTAGCAACACTGGAGCTGATAAACAATTAGCATGTGAGGCCCTCTTCTGAGGGTCTCAGTCAAAAATATAATCAAAATGATGTACTCAATCACTATGCTGGGAACAAGTGTTTTCTATTGTAGTTGTGTGATTGTAGTCTGAACACCTGAATGGTTATATTTACCAATTTTCTAACTTGTGTAGCCAAATCATAATTAATACCCTTTTGCCTTCCTATATCCTATAGCAAGGGTATTATTTAGATATTGCTAAGGGTATTTAACTCTATAAAACTAAATTCAACTCTCAAGTCCTTTTTCTTTCATTAAGCCATCAAAATGAAAAGAACCATAAGAAAAGTGGTTAGTTAAGCAACTGCTTAATTAAGGTTTGTTTTATACCCTATATTTCTTTTCTAAGTCTCGTGGTGTTTCTGTTCCCTGGTAGGATAACTGAAATTTTCATGAACAGAAGGTGGGGAAATCCAACAGACATCAAAATGGCAGTGTAAAAATCACCAATGTGAACCCTACCACGAACACATTTACACACGTACTTTCAGAGAGCAAAAGTTTTACAAGTGTTTTGGAGACCAAAACACAGCTATGAATATTAGCAGCAAACAGTCATTAATGCCCTTCACACACTGTCTTAACAATGCAGCATTTTTGTAATATTCACCAAACTCTGGATTATACATGAAAGTATTTTTGATTTTTATTACTGGTTTGATCATCACTCCAAATTCCTTTGAGTTACCCAGTAATAGATATAAGGGAGACCATTCCTGTGTGGTCAGAGGCCTATATATCTATTATTAAGTAGCTGGCTGATAAGCCCTGCCCATAGCTCCTGAAAAGAGCTGGAATTTAATTAGGTGACTGATAATAGGACAGCAGGAAAGGGGAAGGAATGGACTGTAACACCCGCCAGAAAGCTTGGGTTATGCTCCCAACGGACTGCTTACTGGAGCTACTGCAGAGAAGAATTGCTCCAGAAACCAAATGGACAGAAGGGAGACTGTGTGAAGTCCTTTTATTGCGGAGGCTCTGAGGTAAGAGCCAGGAAATTTCAGGTTGCTGAAGTTACTGGTGTGGGGGACAGACTTGGGGAAGGGACTACTTGGCCTGCATACTCTTGAAGGAAGAGTCTGAGGTTTTGATTTGTTAAGAAGGCTTAAAATAAAATTACTGACCCTGCTGGGACCTGCTGCCCTGGATTCCTTGAGAGACCTTGGACAGAATTGCCCCAGGGAGTGAGTTGGCCCAGCAAGAGCAAAACCACGTCCAGTAAGAGGAGAGTGCTATAAGATAAGCCCCAATCCTTTACCAGTAGGATTCTTCATTACTGTGAGGCTGCTCTTCACTGTATTGTCAGCATGGACAAGCCCTAAAGCTGGTTGAAAATGTTTCTCTGGTTTTTAGAGCTGTCAGAGGGCTCTTTGACTCCTCCTCCCTGTTGCCAGAACAACATGGGAAGAGGGTGTGTCTGGGGGAGTAGGTGATGTGTCTAGGACCCCACTACATTGCATTGATCAGTGGCTGTGATTTCAGTACCCTGTGCCTATCACAGCGCAAAATAAATTACGGCAGCCCTTAGGCTTTTCTAAGCCAAAAAGTGAATGGGTCTGCATAGAGCTGCAGCAGGATCGAGGCATGTGGATATAGTGTCAGTCAATGAGACTTAGGCTCTTGCAAGTCAGATTTTAAAGGGATCTTAGCACCTAAAGACCTGGTGGAGGTATTTAAGCAGGTAGTCATCTAGTGAGGATTTTCTAAAGCATTTATCTGCATCTTTAAGTGCTTAAATACCTTTAAAAATCTGGCCTCAAGTCACTTTTGAAAATGGGATTTAAGAGCCTAAGTCATTTAGGCTCTTTTGAGGTCCCTTCTACCTCTATATTTCAATGACTTCTGCATATCTTCCCTAATCATGGTAAGATTTATTTGTTGTATTTTGTATAGCCATTTAATCCTTCTGATATTCCCCCACATTGTGCCCAGTAGTGTTTCTGCGTCTAGAGAATTGTGCAATGTACCTCTAGTTGGTGGTAGCTTTCCTTTCCACTGAAAAAAATCAGTGTCTTAGTCTGACAAATGAAATATTTGATTACATATTACTCAGACAATAATGATTTCACTAGCTAGGATATAGTACGTTGAAGGAAATATTGCAGTCTGCTGAAGAAAACTGGCACTGGCAAAGACATTGAGCTCTCAGTCTTAGAGTCTCATGAGCATTGCAGTGGTTTCTCACCTCCGATCCAAAATCAATTTTAATGCCTAAGAAAACCAAAAATAAGAGATGTCTTTGTGGAGAAATGTCTTTATTACACTGTAAGTACAGAAGTGAGGAAATAGGGGAGAGAAAAAAAATCTTTCTGCTGCTTTGGCCATCTATGGCAATTAATAAGAACATAAGAATGGCCATACTGGGTTAGACCAAAGGTCCATCCAGCCCAGTATCTGTCTGCCGACAGTGACCAATGCCAGGTGTCCCAGAGGGAGTGAATCTAACAGGTGATCTCTCTCCTGCCATCCATCTCCACCCTCTGACAGAGGCTTGGGACACCATTCCTTACCCATCCTGGCGATTAATGGACTTAACCTACATGAATTTATCTAGTTAGGTTTTTTTTAAACCCTTTTATAGTCCTAGCCTTCACAACCTCCTCAGGCAAGGAGTTCCACAGGTTGACTGTGCGCTGTGTGAACAACTTCCTTTTATTTGTTTTAAACCTGCTGCAAATTAATTTCATTTGGTGGCCCCTAGTTATAGGAACAAGTAAATAACTTTTCCTTATTCACTTTCTCCATACCACTCATGATTTTATATACCTCGATCATATGCCCCCTTAATCTCCTCTTTTCCAAGCTAAAAAGTCCTAGCCTCTTTAATCTCTCTTCATATAGGACCCATTCCATCCCCCTAAACATTTTAGTTGCCCTTCTCTGAACCTTTTCTAAGTTCAGTATTCTTTTTTGAGATGAGACCACTTCTGTACACAGTATTCAAGATGTGGGCATAGCATGGATTTATATAAGGGCAATAATATATTCTCCGTCTTATTCTCTATCCCTTTTTAAATGATTCCTAACGTCCCGTTTGCCTTTTTGACCACTGCTGCATGGACGTCTTCAGAGAACTATCCACGATGACTCCAAGATCTTTCCTGTTTAGTTGTAGCTAAATTAGCCCCCATCATATTGTATGTATAGTTGGGGTTATTTTTTCCAATGTGCATTACTTTACATTTATCCACATTAAATTTCATTTGCCATTTTGTTGTGAGATCTTTTTGAAGTTCTTCACAGTCTGCTTTGGTCTTGAGCAGTTTAGTAACAACTGAAAACTTTGCCACCTCACTGTTTATCCCTTTCTCCAGATCATTTATGAATAAGTTGAATAGGATTGATCCTAGGACTGACCCTTGGGGAACACCACTAGTTACCCCTCTCCATTCTGAAAATTTACCATTTATTACTAACCTGTTTTTCTGTCTTTTAACCAGTTCCCAATCCATGAAAGGATCTTCCCTCTTATCCCAGGACAACTTAATTTACATAAGAGCCTTTGGTGAGGGATCTTGTCAAAGGCTTTCTGGAAATCTAAGTACACTATGTCCACTGGATCCCCCTTGTCCACATGTTTGTTTGACCCCTTCAAAGAACTCTAATAGATTAGTAAGACATGATTTCCCTTTACAGAAACCATGTTGACTTTTGCCCAACAATTTGTTGTTCTGTGTCTGACAATTTTATTCTTTACTATTGTTTCAACTAATTTGCCTGATACTGACGTTAAACTTACCGGTCTGTAATTGCTGAGATCACCTCTAGAGCCCTTTTTAAATATTGGCGTTACATTATATGACAAAGTTCCTCCTCTACCTTGGTGGGTCCTGCGCTTAGTGGCGGATTTGCTCGCTTCACAGATTCACCAGTGGGTCAGGAAACAGTCCAGAGACCTTCCCCTCTGGTAGAAGCTATAGTCCAGGTCAATTCCTCCTGTGTTTGATCAGGAGTTGGGAGGTATGGGGGGAACCCAGCCCGCCCTCTACTCCAGGTTCCAGCCCAGGGCCCTGTGGACTGCAGCTGTTTAGAGTGTCTCCTGGTACAGTTGCACGACACCTACAACTTCCTGGGCTACTTCCCCATGGCCTCCTCCCAACACCTTCTTTGTCCTCACCACCGGATCTTCCTCCTGTTGTCTGATAACGCTTGTACTTCTCAGTCCTCCAGCAGTACGCCTACTCACTCTCAGCTTCTTGCACATCTTTTGCTCCCAGTTCCTCACACACACTTCCTCTCCCCTGGCTTGACTGGAGTGAGCCCTTTTATAGCATCTGACGGGCCTTAATTAGAGACAGGTGCTTAACTGCCTCACCTGACTCTTAGCAGGTTAATTGGAGTCAGGTGGTCTATTAACCTGGAGCAGCCCCTGCTCTGGTCACTCAGGGAACAGGAAACTACTTATCCAGTGGCCAGTATATCTCCCTTCTGCTACTCAGATGTTCCCAACTGGTCTGGGTCTATCACAATTAGCTATCTTCCAGTCATTGGGTATAGAAGCTGATTTAAATGACAGTTTACAAACCACAGTTAATAGTTTTGCAATTTCGCATTTGAGTTCTTTCAGAACTCTTGGGTGAATGCCATCTGGTCCCGGTGACTTGTTACTGTTAAGTTTATCAATTAATTCCAAAACCTCCTCTAGTTACACTTCAATCTGTGACAATTCCTCAGATTTGTCACCTACAAAGGACGGCTCAGGTTTGGGAATCTCCCTAACATCCTCAGCCATGAAGACTGAAGCAAAGAATTCATTTAGTTTCTCCGCAATGACTTTATCATCTTTAAGTGCTCCTTTTGTATCTCTATCATCTGGGGCCCCACTGGTTGTTTAGCAGGCTTCCTGCTTCTGGTGTACTTAAACATTTTGTTATTACCTTTTGAGTTTTTGGCTAGCTGTTCTTCAAACTCATGATCTTCAAACTTCATGATCTATCTCAGTTGGATGTCTTCAGTCCTGTAAGCAGTGGTGGAAATGCTACTGTTTAGCCACGTCCCAAGTCTTCTTTCTTCTTCTTGATTCCAGTCTGTCAACTTAACAGCAAAAATGGGGTCAAATGTCTATAAGTCTTTCCACTGCTTTGTCTTGTACCAGCTTCTCTGTGTGATCATCTTTAAATCTTTTTGTTCTATGTCATACTTCACCATATCTATCCAACGCATCCTTGGTCTTTCTCTATTTCTAGTACCTTGCACGCTGGTCTGTATCGCCATATGTGGTATTGTTTCCAGATCCATTCTTGACACTTGTCCAAATCATTACAGTAGTCTTTCTTGAATCTTCTGTAACAGCTATTTTCTTACCACTCCATTTTTAAAAAATGTTTGCAGTCCTGAAACTTTCAGTATTCCCCCTCAACAGAAATGAACTATCTTGCTTTCTTCATACTCCAACATTGCAATCCATACAGCAGTATTGACATGACAATTATCTCGTATACACTGACTTTCATTTTTTCAAAACGTCTTTAGCCTTCCAGATCTTGCAGAGAATTATGGATGCAGTAGCAGATAAAAGAAGACTTAGACTATGTCACCTTCACAGTTCTTCAATAGTAGTTCTCCAAGGTTTACAATTTTCTGTCCGTGACTTTCATCTTACAATTGGCTTGGAGAAGACAAAAGAAAATGGCAATCTTCAGTCCAAATTTGTTGATTTCCTGGTGTATCTTAGTTATTGTCTGTCTCCTTCAATGCTATGTAGATCTAAGGTTATTCACTGTCTTTCCATAACAGATGACTCCTCTCATTTCATATCTCAGTGCTATAATCATTACTGCTTCTGGTACTAAGCTGAACAAATCTGGCAATAACACATATCCTTGTCTCACTCCTATTCTCATTTTGAACCATTCTGTCAACTTCTTGGCTACTCTCACCACACCCATCAACTTGCTGTAGATGTTTTCTATCAGCTTGATCAATGTCTTGGATGCTATACATTCTTAAGACTTGCCATAATCCTTTCTGCCAAACGCTAGCAAAAGCTTGTTTCAAGTCTATAAATTTGTTATAACACGTTTGGTTGTGTTCTATGTACTGCCTGATATCTGTCTTATAACAAATAGCTGATCTATTGTACTTTGTCCTGGTCTAAATCTGGGTTGTTCCTCTGCAAGCGCTGCTTCCATCTACCTATTTGTTCTTCTCTGTAATGTCGTCTTATTGAATGTGCCAGGATAAGCATTCACTAAGCTGATTCCTTTGTAGTTCTTGTACTCACTCTTATCTCCTTTTTATGGATTGATAGTATTATTGCTTTCCACCCCCATTCAATTGGCATTTGCTCTTGCTTGTAAATTTTTGTTGAATAGCTTGTACATTACCTTTACCGTGTGTTCCTCACCTGCTTGCTACAGCTCTACAGATACATTGTCACTTCCCGTCAGGGTGGATAGTGATTTAAATCACTAGTCAGGAAGACTCGATTTAATCATGGTTTTCTACATAAAAATGCATTCTTGTTGGTTGTTATAACCTTAATACATATTCTTCACAACTCAGAGGTAGATGTAGGTTTCATTTTTAAACAGTGATTTATTTTGAAGATTTTTCAGATTAGTTTTACAGCTATATCAGAAAATGAATGATTGTTTGGTTATTTAATTTACCAAAGACAACTGAAACCGATAGTTCACCTCCCAATGACTTCATAAATATCTCCAATTCAACAGGTTAATCATTAATATTTGGAGGATTTTCTTGCCATGCTGTATTAGGAGGAGAACATTACCAGACAGACATTTAAATTGTTTTATTTAACTAAAACAACGTTAAGTATTCTGGATTTTTTTCTACAACAGCAAACATATAATATTTTAACGAAACTAGCATATGTCCCTCACTTTTCACATTTATCTCCAGATAAGAGAAGTCCTTGTCCAGATCTATTTCGCCCCCAACAATCTTCTATTCGTTGAACTTTTTGAAACTTTGCACTTTTAAAGAGAGGTAAGGGATTGACTCTGTGTACACAAATTTGCAGAGGGACAATAGAGTTGAGGTCTCTTATTTCTCACCTCTATTTTATTTATTTATTATGTAAAAACGTTTTTACTGTCAACAAGCATGTTACCTCTGGAGACACAAATCCACAGTTTGAGAACTGCAAAACTAAGCATGTCTGATGGTATCTTGTAGACTGAGCACTGAGTCCCATTGGGTGGATAGAAAGATTATTTAGGTTAATCTATACAGAAGCCTGTGGAACCCCATAAAATTGGGTCCCTAATCCATGAAGTATTGGATCTCATTTACAAAACTTTTCTTAAACGTTACATGAAATATATTGTTTCATACTATAGAATTAGAATTTATAATCCCTATTCCATGTTGAGATAACTTTGAGCTATAAATGTATCTTAATTAAAACTATCTTTAGATAAGTTTTTCCCTCAAAGCATTTTTATCAAAAAATCCAATTTAACTAAAAATCAATTAATTAAAAAAAAAAAAAGTCTTTGATTTTTATCCACCCTCCTTCCCGTGTCTCTTCCTTTTTCAAAATTTTTGTCAAGATCTTTTCTTCTAGGAATTCTGGTATCTGCTTTCCTTTGTTTGTACTGGGAAGCTTCTCCAGGACCATTTACTACGTTCTGCACTTTGTACAGCTCTTCAAAATATTCTTTCCATCTCTGCTTCTTCACTTATTCATCCTCAGTTATTTACCCAGACTTGTCTTTCGCCACCAACATCTTCAATGCATATGTTCCACCCAGTTCTCTTATCTTGCGATACAACCCCTGTGTAGCATTTCTTACTGTATTCTTCTGCTTCTTTACATTGTTCACTTACCCAGTTGTTCCTTTTTTGCTTTGTTTGATCTCTCTGGTCAACCCACTGTACTCAGCTCTTAGACGTCTC
This sequence comes from Malaclemys terrapin pileata, assembly GCF_027887155.1. Lineage (NCBI taxonomy): Eukaryota > Metazoa > Chordata > Testudines > Emydidae > Malaclemys > Malaclemys terrapin. The sequence continues at coordinate 176,193,545 of NC_071507.1, read as the reverse complement.
TTTCTTGTTGTTCTCCTTCAGCTTCCTGTGCTTGTCACTCAACTGCAGCACTTCATCCATTATCTCCTTTGGTTTCTTTGTTTTGGCCTTGTAGCCCAACACCAGTTCAGCGATGCTCATATATTTTTTATTTATTATATCATATCTCTTCAGTGTGCATTACTACTTTCACTAGAGACATGATGTTTCTCTGCACAGCTTTGTATTCATTCCTGATATTTGGCTTTTTCAATTTGTCCATGTCATAGATCTCAGTTTTTGGCACTTTTCTTGTTGTTGGTCTCAGCCTCAACCTCATTGATGTCCGCACTAACTTGTGATCTGATCAGATATTGTCTATAAATCTGTATGACAACACCCTCGATTTGTATTTGTTCACAAATAAGTCTAAGTCCATGTTCTTTGCAGCTTTCTATGTAGGACTGGCATGTTTGTTATCAGATTGTTACTTAGGAATTTAATACTCTCTCCTCTTAGGAATTTAATACTCTCTCCTCTTTCACTTACTTTACTGAGTGTAAATCTGCCTATTGGTCCAGCTCAGGAATTCTAGTGTGATCATAATTTCACATTAAGCTTTCCCATCGCTAATAACCCATCTTGTCTTGCATTCAGTCAGACATTTCACCCCTGCATTTGCACCCTTCACACCAGTGTAATAATCTTTGTATAAAATATGCCTTGTGAGGTATCATTTGAAAACCAATAACTTGCTGGTCAATAATATCATGATGGGTGGATGGGTGTGGATAGCACCATTATATGTAAAATTATTAACGTAAGTTGAAGTTATGACTGAAATGTGTTCACCAGATGAGTCTGGGTAGTGGTTAAACTGGTTTCTCAAAGACAAAGGGGAAGCTGATCCCTCCAACCAGGTGACAGGAGATTGCCTAACAACTTTGACAAGTGGCCATTCTTTGGCAGTGAAGGGGGTCAGGAACAGATTGATTTTTGCATTTTATCAAACAACATGGAACCTCTTTCACTGGGAGACCCTGTGTCACCATCCTCACAGCTGGAAGGAACTTCTTATCTAGGGGTAACCCTCAGGAAAATGCATTCAAAGGGTGACTGGACCATGAAAGGAGGGGCAAAAATACCCCAGGTGTCTATTCTCTTCCTCCTTCCCTCCCTTCATCCGAGAAGAGAAAGGAACCAGGATTTTGGGAGGGATTCTGACCCGAAAATTTTGTCAGCCTTGTTGCTGGGAACATTTTGTAAGAACTTTACCTTGAACCAAGGTTTAAGTTTTTAGTTACTAGAAAGCATTTTATCTTGTATCCATTTCTGACTTTAATACCTTAGATATGTACTCAATCTCTCTTTGTAGTCAAACTTTCTTTTTCTTTAATCAAAACTAATCCAGTGTTGTGTGTTAAACTGAATTGTTTAGTAATTCCAGTTAAAGTAGCAAACTGTTGCCCCTGTAAGAGGTCAATGTACCTAAAATATCTGGACTGTCCAAGAGAGGGCTGGACAGTGGGGAAAACGCATGGTTTTGGGAGGAAACTTTGGGAGTGTGTTGGAGTAATTCTGCAAGTGGTAACCAAGGTTGGTGGAAGCCAGAGTGTGACTGGAGGGTAGCTGGCAGGCTGCAGCTGTATACAGACACTCAAGGGGTTAACTGCATGCTAGAGGGCTGTTTGTGAGTGGCCCAGGCGGGAGCTACAGCACCACAGTATTGTGAGGCACCCAAGGTTGAAGGACAGGTGGTGACACAATACCTCGCTGGTATGGATCGCACCATGGAATGTCATAATGTCTCTATGGTTGTTTTCTGTAGATGGTTACGACATTTTTAAATTTATTTTTTGAGCACTGCTGAGGGTGGCACATATACTTTTGCCATTTTGACTGTTACCCGGGGTTCTTTTAACCCAAAGCTCTTGGTAATTTTTACTCTGTGTGACGAGGTGTCAGGAAATAAATCAGGGGAGACACGGCTGTCCGAGCGATAGATGGCTGGCACAAACAGGACAACACAAGAGTGCTTTCACTTAAAGCTAAACTTTACTTAATCTCAAGCACTTACACACATCCGCAACAAGATTAGTAAAACACCCCCAACCCTTGATAATTACCAAAGCTGAGTGTGGCTTTCGAGTGACACAGCGGCAGCCCGTATGCCGCTGGGGAACACAAGATGCATCCAGAGGGAGAGGCCAGTCCCGAAGAGTCCCACCAAGCTCAAGCTTTTTCTCCTTATTTATACATTAGTAATACAATGACATGTCCCTTAAAGAAAACTTGTCAAGCAAACAGTTCCAATGGGCAAGCAAGAGGCTCCTTCTGATTATTGATTAACCAGGTGTGGGTTTTTCCAGAGCTTGCAGCCTTGAGATCCCAATAGACATTCCTGGGGGTACATCCTGCTCTTTTAAAATGCACGTATTAGCAACTTCAACACAATTCTTATCAGGAAGGACGCGGGGTCAAGCTGCCCTTTCTATGGCACCCAAAACCTCTCCCCTCCTGCCTTGGTCAAGCTGAGATTGCTGAATGGCCAATTTACAGCTTGCTGACTAGGCCGCCTTTAACAATAAGCCATAGTGGTTTCAAGCACTTCACTGGTTTGCCAAAGTCTCCCTGTACAACTGCACCTTATTTTGATTCTGAATCTCTCCTTCAACATACGAAGATACTGGGTTAAATACCATAAAAATCTGGCTTTAGCACCAATATGACTCCATCCTGGTGTCTTCCTTCTCTTCCCAGTGATAATATCCTGTATTAATCAGGGTAGAATTCTCTTTTGCCTTCCCATCTCATTTGGCATAAACCCATTTCACACTCATATCTTCTCAACTCATGCATCATTACCACAAATGGTCCAAACTGCTATAATGTTCATCCATTCAATGCTCTGATAAATGTCTTTATCCTTTTTGAGTTCATCACATAATTGTCTCTTCTGCATGTGGTTGTTTGTGTTTATGAACAAATAGTTTTCATCCCTGCCTCAGCTTTTGAGTGGTGAGTGCAGTTCTTATTTGTCTGGGCACTGACCTAGAAGGCATACTTTTGTCTTTTTTTCCCCCCCCCCTTTCTCCCCCTCCCCCATTCTTCTTTCTGTTTCCATGGTCTACTATTTGCAAAGTGTTTTGACCATGACTCCTTCGCTCTGTGGTTGACGTATGTGTATAGAATACATATTACTCTGTGTGTGTGTAAATAATATTAAAAACACTGAGATACAGCCCATTAGACCAGGAGGCAAATCATTCTGTACATATCTCCAAGCCTCAGACACTAGAATTCAGCAGAGTTCTGAGTATCTTCAACTAGCAAGAGACTAAACAAACAAACATACAAAAAAAGCCATTCCTTGGTTACCTTTAAAATGCAATCACTCATCATTTACTCCCTAAAATAGGTTCCTTCAGCATAGCCGTCAGCTTCAGCACTTAAGGTTACAGCTGGGATAACACAAAGACACAAATATGAGTTTGTTGAATCACTGAACTAATCTAAATGCTTTTTTTTTTTCCTTACTCTTCTGTGTCCAGCCACCCTCCACCTGCAACATAAGATCCGACCATGATGGAAGTTAATTTACCCATTTCCAATTTGCCACTGTACCACACTCCTGATGAGTTCTGAAAGGTCAATTTAAATATTGGTAAATCTAAACTAAGTCCTGGAACAAGAATAATGGGTCTTCATTTTTTTTTTATAAATTAGGGAAATCTTTAAACAACCGTGATGCAGTGGAAACAATGGGGCTAACACACAACAAAGGAACATAAATGTCTTGTTTCAAATTGAATAAATTATTAGCAAGCACTGTGGTTAATATTTACTCTGAATTGGGGCCTGCACAGCTGGGATTCTCAGTACTGTTTGATCTGCCCTTTCAAGCTCTGATGATCCTACTAAATTGCATTTAATGCACATAGGGCTGTAGTGCAGAAAATGAAAAGGGCTTGTTTTAAAACAATACAGACAATTTAACCCACATGTACACCTGTTCTTTGTAGTTTGAAAGACATTGTCCTGAAAAGGGAGGAGGGCTGTTTTATGAAGTACTCCACTGACATTGTTTGCTTGAGGTTCAGAAACACTTCTGCCATTTTCAGAATCTGGTTAATACTAACTTCAGTAAACGCTGAGTGTTATGAGTCATTTGTACTTGACTAGTCTCATTAGAACAGAACACTTCATTGATATGGAGCAAACCGGTTAGGGTAGTTATTAGCCAGATATATTTGAGTTACATTGTTTTCCTTCTCCCCCTCCCCCCCGCATATACAGGCTATTGAGGCACTAAACTCCAATAACTTTACAGAAATATCCACGTTTTGTTTTCTGAGGCTTTTGAAACTTAGCCCCAGTTGAAAGATGGGGATTTTGTAATAGTGACATTCTTTAGAGTTTTCTGGGAAGCTGGTCAGAAAATGGGCAGGGGATTGGAAGAACTTATCTTTGTTTCACTAGAAACTTTTGAAACTTAAAATTGTTTGCTCTAATTTCCTATTAATTTTCATACGGGCATCAGGAAAGATTCCCCCTCTTTCTAATTCTCTGATCTCAGATTAACAGCATGGAAAGAATATTAATCAGTTTTACATACCTATAATGTAATCCATGCTAATCAGTCTGCTTCAGGAAGCTTCGTTAGAGCCACGTGTTGGGCAGGATCCTCTTTTATGTCTTGTAGCAAAAATGACTCTGGACAGATCACCATAGACCAATGATCCACATACTGGTCTAGGGACCTGAAAGGAGAAAATTAGTGCAAAAGAGAAGTTACCCCATACAACTGAGTCTGATGCTATCTGCCTAGGAAATGGGTGATAAAATAATCTTTTCTACTTTTTATACATATTTGGGGTAAACGTTCATTAAAGTTGCTGTGTTGACATTCATGGAGACTGGAGTCCTCTAGTTACAGAAAACATACAAGTTGGGCAATAGCAGCAGAAGCTTCCTTGTACTGCTTTGCTAAACAGTCTCAACCCTGACCTTGAATGACCATCTCTAGGGGGAAAAAAGAGAATAATTATGGGGCTTGTTTTTGTGAAGTTGTACTTGTCCACTGCACAGCCATTTCATGATGGAAGAGTGAGTGTGTGTGTGTGTGTGTGTGTGAGAGAGAGAGAGAGAGAGAGAGAGAGAGGTGTGTAGGCTGAAAGAAATGGCTTCAAAGGACTTTTTTTCTTACCTCGCTGTCCTAGGGGTGAGAAGATGGCAGGTGTCTGGAGGATTGGAGGCACTGGCATTTCTGCAAGAGTCAATGGTGGGAGAAAGAGCATCTTCAATAACCATACTGGCAGCCTGGGTTACAGGGCAAGCTCTTATTGCTTAGGAAAACATTGACCGCATTCTGGAAGGACCACAACAGCAGGACTGGTATAGAATCTTAGATTTTTAAGTCTGGAAGGTACCTTTAGGATAGTCTAGTCTGTCCTCCTGCATAATATAGGCCATAGGACTTCCCGGAATTAATTTATCCTGTAAATTCAATTGCTATGTTTGAACTAAAACATAAAATAGCAATTAGACACCCTCTCTTGTTGCCTCCAAAACATTACTGTGCACAATTTTGCATAGTGTGCTATAATCCATGAGACTTGTCCGTTTGGCTAGTCTGGAAATGGGTCTTCCAATTTTTTGTTATCCACTAAAACAAGGAGAAAATTAGGAAGAGATAGTGAGACTATTCCATTCCTTAAATAGAGCCCACTGAATGGATGGAAAGATGAAAAATAAGAAGTAATGCTATCAAGCTTTGATTCACATACCCTTACAACTCACATGGGAGTAGCTCCAAGGTCTTTTTGCCTATCCTGTAAGGAAACAGCACACTGCCTGAAAAGGACATATCTTTTGGGAAATTGATAGGCAACAGAGAAAATAACCAACAAAGGTGAAATAGGAAAGTAGAATTGTTGAGAAAGGGCAATTAGCTCAGCTGCTGCAGGGAGGTAATTGAATTAGATCATTCAGGGAAAAGTAATTTAGCTTAAAAAAAATCAATGAATTAACCTTGGACTAGCACGGAAGAACATTTAGAATATAGAGCTAAGATTGCCAAGGGGAGGTAAGCAAGGAATTTTGAAGAAGGTGTGGGGTGTGTGAGTGAGGAACCTGTCTGACATTGGTTTTGGAACAGATTGAGCTCAGCAAAGCTGTCATCCACCAGAATGAGGCGACTGATTTAAAATCAAAACGGGCCTTCGCCTGATCTTGGAAGTTCTGATTTGGATTGTGTCCTTGTCTGCCCACTCAAGTGCCAGGGGCTTATGGAGCTTGGCTTCTGGTATGGTATATTATAAAGGAGGTGCGAGCTTTGAAATCTGGATCTAGATACAAGTTCAGATTCCAACCACTACTGAATTGGGGTTGGATGTGGGGAAGTGGATCATACAGAGAGCATTGATTTGGGTCCCACGTTAGCTTAGAGTGTTTTTCATAGTGACAGTCCATCTAATTTTCCCAAATATTTGACTCTTAAGGACATTCAGGGTATGTCTACACTGCAGTTAGGCACCTGTGGCTGGTCCATGCCAGCTGACTGGGACTCAGGCTGCAGGGCTGTGTAATTGCAGTGCAGACATTCCAGCCTGGGCTATAGCCCAAGCTCTGGGACCCTCCCACCTCACAGGGTCCTAGAGCCCAGCCTCCAGTCCAAGCCTGGATGTCTACACTGCAGATAAACAGCCCCACAGCCTGAGCCTGATGAGCCCAAGTCAGCTGGCATAGGCCAGCCATGGGTTTTTAATTGCAGTGTAGACATAACCGTGGTATCTGAGGGTAAGAGCACATTAAAATGCCCTAGATATCTAGATCTTTACCTTCAGCCCATGGAGTGGTTTAACCTCCCCAGCTGAGACAGTTATAAAGAGGAGGGCTGGGATTTGCATACCACATATACTGTGGTTTTAGGAGCAAAAGGTGCTTCCAAAGGGAGAAGTGGCAAGGGCTGGGTATTGAGGGGAGCACACAGGAGTGACACCTTCACTTTCTTTTTGGAGATGCAGAATGTGCTCTCCTTAGTGCTGGCCTCTGAGCTCCAACTGGCATGAGAGAGGGCCAGGGCCATATCTGTACCCCTGCCAGACTCCATTTGAGTTTTCTAGCACTGCCCCTGCACACTGTGTAAATGTGAATACTTCACACCCTTGTACATCCAGTGCAGCACTAACCAACTATAGATCGTCATGTGAAAAGACACAGGAACTGAACACTTTGAGCTGTGAAGGTTCCTGGCCAGAGGTTCTGGTCTGCCATGCTGGAAAAGCAACTTTGTGAGAAACATGTCTTTGAACACGAGTCTAATTTGTTAAATCGGGTTTTAGTCTTAGAAGCATATTTTTACTTTTGTGTGGAACTCTTTCTATCTTTATTCCTTTTATCCATTTAATCCTATGTCCTTTTTTTGTTAAACTTGTTTTACTTTTCATATAAACCAACACAGTGCTGTGAATAAAAGATGGGTGTTTTTTAAATCCCAGTTAAATTAATGAGCACCTGTCTCTTAGAAGAAATGAACTTAGATGTTAAGTGTTTCAGGAGAGGGCTGGATACAGCAGGGCAGATGGTGTTTGGGAAATTCAGTAGTGGGAGGATGTTTTGGCACCCCATAAAGAGGAACTCAGGGTGGAGGGTGGAAGCTAAGGGTAACCTGCCCGCTTGTATGCGGTCTCTTGGTGTCAGCATAAAATTTAAGGCAATCAGAGTTGCAGTGCAGGTGGTGACAACCAGTTACTGGCTTGTGCTGAACCCCAAAGCATCACAAGTGGTAACACCATAGAGGTGAATTATATGAAATAGGCTTTTTGCTGTTTAGACCTGCTCCTCACTTCCTACCCAGTGGTTGCTTTCCATTGAGTAAGGAGTGCAGGCACGAGCTCTTGCTTTTGTGTGTGTGCCTGGGCAGTGTTCTGACAGTGCTTACAGAGCAGCAGTGCATTTGGAGGCCTGGCTTTGCAGTGGATAGAGGTAGAAACATCTAATGAACACTTAGATTTTGCAGTAAACAGGTAAAACTGCAGAATCACAGGATCTGCATTTCTTTTATTCTGGCAGAATCACACTGAGCAGCTCATGTGATACTAGCTTGTTATTCTAGGCTGTTCAAATACTGTTAATAGTGCAGCTGTTAGCAAATGACTATTTTAATACTCTTTTCAATTCCTATAAAAGGAATAGGATTATACTATTCTAATAGATTTCAATACATTCAATACAAATACCTATAACCTTGCATAAACGAATAGTCTGCTTATAACTATTCAATGTTAACTACAGATATTAAAAAGAAAGCAACAGAACTAATCTGGATACATAAGGCCAGGTACTTTTAAATATCCTCCATCGAAGAAGAGGTGTGATCTGCTTGTTAAAGGACAGGACAATCTGGGTTCAATTCACAGCTCGGCATAGATTTACTGTCTGACGTAGACAAGTTAAAATTTTCAAACATGGAGGAAGCATGTTCATCCATGTTTGCATTTGTAAAGGAAAGAGGTTTAATTTTCAGAGGTTCTGAGCCCCCACTGACTTCAGTGGAAGTCATATGGCTTACAGCAAGACTGACTTTGATTCTTGGGGCTATATTTACCCTTACCAAGTCAGCCCAAATGACTTCAGTGGGGTTGCTTGGGTTGAAGAAGCAGAGCTTCATTCTTGACCTCCGCCCTTGAGCTTGGGATTTTTAAAAGCGCTTAAGGGAGTTAGGTGAAATCAATGGGATTTTGGTGATTTACTCCCCTTGGCCTCCTTTGAAATTTTCAGACTAAGGTTGCTTCTGCCTGCCCCCTACTTAAATTTGCCAAAGACCTTCTTGCTACCTTGGATGAATTTAGCTAGCTAGCTGCTTACTCAGAGCTCATCACTCTAGTGTCTAAATGTAGATCACAGTGTAAATAATAACATTGTAGTGGTGATACCATAGCTGTGATGTAACTTACTCTTAATCAAAACAAGCATAACCGTTCTTGAGCAGGGTGGAAAATGTGATCTAAAATACACATTTCTCTTCATAGCCTAAATACAGAAGCCTCTCTTATTCCAGTGCAGCTCCATTGCAAAATGGGAGGACGATCTGATGTTTCTTTTCTGAAGGAAGTAAATATGCATATTGCTTTTTTAAAAGCGTAACTAACATTGTTGCTATCTAATTTAGCTCTAGTAACTACAGTTAATCTAACTCTGGGTCAAGAATTTAAAGCCTATCCAGTTCCTTGGTGGAAAGAGCTAATTATATTTTCTTCAGATTATATTTTTCATCTTTCTTTGCAAAAGTTTTGTTCACTGTGCTTGCATCTATCGCAGGCGTTCTTACAGACTTGGAAGTACTTTAACAATATGCCAGCAGTCATATTCCTTTCAGCTCTGTCCATTTCTAGAGAAAAGAAAGTAAGCTGGCATGCAGTGTGGCTTGAATGCAGTATGTTGCCTCTTGTCATACCGTTCCAGCACTCAGCCTCAAAGGCTCACACGCTTCCTTTCCCCCCCGCCATCAGATGGCTATTAAACATTTTACATTTGAAGTTCTCAGGTAACTGTCTGTCACTACGCTGCCGCACAAACAACTTGATTTATCACAGTGAACAGAGCTGGCTCAAAAATGTCCATGAGTCAATGAACTTTAGGGCTTGAACTGAAGGTGTAGCAGGCAACAAAGAGTGGAAAATTTAACAAACTTCAGGCTTTAATTATAGTCAGTGTTTGCAAAAAGGGCTAGCCTGTGCATCTGCACATGGCCGTGGAGATGTGCACTCTTCATGAGTAAAAGGGGCACATCTTTAAAACCGCTTTCTTTCAAGATGTATACTTTCCATTCTAATGTATCTGCTGGATGGTTGTGTAAGCTTAGGGGGCTAGGGGCTAAAGCACTGCAAGAGTCATGTTTTGGTGCAGTCGAGGAGGGAGGAAGTTCAGCCCATGCGGTGACACCTGAAGCTGGGAGCTGGAGCAGGTGTGTGTGTGTGTGTGTGTGTGTGCGCGCAATAGGGTGATCAGATGTCCCGATTTTATAGGGACAGTCCCTATTTTGGGGTCTTTTTCTTATATAGGCTCCTATTACCCCCCTCATCCCCGTCCTGATTTTTCACACTTGCTGTCTGGTCACCCTACTGTGCAAGCAATGGCAACAGGAGCACAGAGCAGCAATGTTTTAAGAAGCACTGCCCCTCATGCTCAGATGCTACTGAAGGGAGGCAAACAGGATTGGGTAACACTTACACACTAAAGACCCAAAACTTGGGAAAGCCCAAGCTGCTGCCTCCTAGCAATCCAGGGTGAAAGTCACCCTAGTAGGGCAGGAGGCAGGTCCCTGGTGTTACCATGCTGTACCAGTTACAGGAGGGCTTCTGACTTTTTGTTGCATGATCTCCTCAGAGACAATGCAGCTTCGAACCACCTCAGCATAGGGCAGTGAATGGCACAGCCTGGCCCAATATGACTAGAAATATAAAGCCAATCCTGCGGTCAGATCACTATGGTGGACACTGGCATGAAGGCGACGGGGCAAAGCTCTGTCTGAATGGATCCAGTTGGAAGAATCATAGAATATCAGGGTTGGAAGAGACCTCAGAAGGTTATCTAGTCCAATCCCCTGTTCAAAGTAGGACTAGGACCAACACCAACTAAATCATCCTAGCCAGGGCTTTGTCACGCCTGACCTTATAAACCTCTAGGGAAGGAGATTCCACTACCTCCCTAGGTAACCCATTCCAGTGCTTCACCACCCTCCTAGTGAAATAGTGTTTCCTAATATCCACCCTAGACCTCTCCCACTGCAACTTGAGACCATTGCTCCTTGTTCTGTCATCTGCCACCACTGAGAACAGCTGAGCTCCATCCTCTTTGGAACAGGTAGCTGAAGGCTGCTATCAAATCCCCCCCGCCCTTCTGCAGACTAAAGAAGTCAAGTTCCCTCAGCCTTTCCTTGTAAGTCATATGCCTCAGCCCCCGATCATTTTTGTTGCCGCTGGACTCTTTCCAATTTGTCCACATCCATTCTATAGTGGAGGGCAGGACTCTGCATTTGTCCTTGTTGCAGGATTTTTATTTAAAGCACTTTTTTTTTTTAACACACACACACACACACACACTTTACATTTTAAACTTCCCTGGTTGAACTGGAAAAATTACTCCACTATTCTTCTAGCACCTCAGAAAATGAAACTTCCAGTTTCCCCTGGTCAAGTTAATCAAAGCACTAACTAACCCCAGGCTATGTAAATGCTGAAAACATAGGGGAAAAATAAATGACTCTTTAACTGATGGTGTCCCTTTAAATGCAGTAGCTGAACTGTAAGGCCTAGTTTAAATCTAAACCTAAATTGAAGGTTTAAAATCTTGTAATCAAACTCACAGCACAACACCCACTCTCCACACACGCACATGAAAGCAAAAATTAGTTAGCTACCTATAAAGTGGCTAGGAGGTATATTTAAACATGATAACCACATGCAGTGCAATGGTTTGGTAAGTGACAACTCCACTTGTCCACTCCAATTGCATGACAGCTGGCTGTAGTCAGAAACACACTTAGGTATAGATAGATACATTCTCACTGCTAGACCCTGCAGACAGCCACATTCTTACAGTCTTGTGCTATAGTCAGCTCACTTCCAACAGCTTATATTGTAATCAACTACATTCTTATATTAATATATTATAGTCTCTGTCCTCTCAGGATCATATGTTGCACTGCCAGAGTCACTTGCTATAGTCAATCAGGCAGACATGTTCTGAGAGGTGTTTGCAGCCGACAGAAATCTTTACTCAGCAGTGTAATAAGCACACATGCTGCAATCCACTGTAACATCATAACCCCATGCTATTGCTAGAGTCACATCCTTAAAAGTATAATATGTAGTCAGATGCCATAACCATATGCTCTTCTCCATAGGCTTTCACTGAAGTCACTATACTATCAAGGGGTATGTTGTCAGACAATTCCCAGAGGCCTCCTCTACATCCAGTATCCAGAATGTCAGACTTGATTTGCTGCTTGTCCCTAAGGTACATCTCTCCTACTCACCTATATACCCTTTGCTGTGTAGATGTTGCCTAATGAGCAGCTGAGGTCTCTTAAAGTTTCACAAAGCTTTTACATTAACCTCCCCTCCCATAACCCCCTCCATCCAAATTTTAATTACAGGCACTGTCACTGAGAGGAGAAAATAGACAATTGCTTTTCCCCTGTAGAGGTGCACCATTCTGGCCAAACTTCACTTGCTTTAATAAACCTCATTAGTATGTGCAAGAGCCTGACCTCTAAATCTGCACCATGCTGACGAGTGTCATTAATTAGGCACCTCAGACATTATTGCTCTCCTGGCTTTATGCAGCAAGACATTACTTATGAAAGCAACAATTCAATGGGTATTTTTAAAAATAACTTGGATGAGTTTCTTATAAGATATGATAAACATATGGCAAATATTCTTTTAGACTGTAAGCACTTGAACAACAGTTGTGGCTTCCTGAATGTTGGTATAACCGAGTACAGTCTGACCCTTTCAAGAAGAAGCCAGACATCTACCAGGGACTGTAACTATGCTCTCAAACCATCCCACGTGGTGCTGCTGTCTTGACAGCTGTCACCAATTAAGAGTATTTGGAGGGGTATCTGTTAAAGAAAAGTCAAGAAGCTGCTGAAGCAGTAGTGATTCATTTGTCTAGTTCTTCTAGACCTTTCATTATACATGAACTGACCTAATTCTGGTGTATCAAGTCACCACCCCACTTCATTCACATCCCTCCTAGACTCACCATTTCTTACTTCCTACAAGAAGCCAGCAATAATAACTAATAATATCTTGGCCACTTCCTCCTCTGGTCTTCACAGTCCATCATGTCTACTCTTTCTTTGTCAGTCTCAGTATGTATAAGAAATATCTGGTTTTTATGCCTCGTTTAGCATAATGTTCAGGCACATCGTTAGTGCTTAAGAAATAAATAATAATCACAACTAATAGGTGACTCAATAGGTGGGACTCTTCTCTTGGAGTCAGTAATGAACCAATGGCACATCATGGGACATGCTGGCGAAACAGTCTTGTGGATTAGATAATAAGATGAGGCCCTGATCAGTTATGGTCATTAAAGAGTCCTACAATATTTTTCCACAAGAATAGAGGTATGGCTCCTGTGTTCTGGCCAAATTCCAATGCACATAATTACTGTCATCTTCCCTAAACTCTTCCTGCAGTTTCAATTAGATATTTTATTCTTCACATCCTTTTTTAGCAGCAATTCTAACACTGCAGTTCAACAGTAGATGCATTTCAGAGGTGGATAAAGTGAAACATTGAATAGTATATTAAGATTGCAGAGCACTTCAAGATCCTATGGAGTGAAGGGTATTTAACCAAACAGAAGATACAAGGCTCCATGCTAGGTGACATTTAAGAGCCTGTGATTCACAGGAGTTGAGACTCGATCTAATTGTCCCTTCTGACCTTAAACTCTATGAATTACGGTAAATCAAATTTGACCATTTTAAACACAATGCAGCACCATTGCATTTACTATAACTGCATGTGATGCAAATCTGGGCAGAATTTGGTCCATTAATTCTAAATCTGTTCTGGCTGGACAAACAGCTGGTGTGCCCAGACACAATTGTCTTTAAAAAGTGCTTTACATATTTTCAGAGTGTCATTAAGATACTTACTTGGGCTTCAGTGTAGGAACAACTGAGAACACGGCCCCAGTTATATTGCAGCTGTTACTCTTGAACATTAAAAGGATGTCCTTTCCTTTCATTGTAGTCATTTAAAAAACAATAGTCATGTGGCCACACTAAAAGCCTGATGTAAAGTCCAAGAGAGTCTTTCTGTTGGTTCTCAATTTACTTTGGATCAGGCCCTGTAGGAGCTCACTGCTTAAATTTTGAGTGCTTCAGTGAATGACATCAATAAGCTGAATTATTTTGATCGGAATCCTAATTAGTTAACATCTGTGTCAATATCACCTTCAGCACCTGTGTTTTTTCTGGAGGTTTTTCGTTCAAGTATTGCTCAAACCCAATGCTGCTTAGCTGCTGAAATCTGATATGAGCATTATCCATGATGGTATGGCTCTGATTCCACCAAAAGCCAGGAAAAGATACTTTGATAGTGTGTCTTTACATTAACGTTATTATACATTACGGATAATATTATTTTATGTGCATAGTCAGAGATCTGAATGCTACTAAGGGTGAGAGAGCATACGACTCACTTGTACTACATTTTAAGGGATGTCACTCACTTTAGTGGCAGTGTTTTCCCTATGTTCCACAATTTTGATATTCTTTCACTTTCACTTTCACTGTTATATTGAAGAAACATGAAACTGAGGTTATAAAAAGAGCTATTTACACCAAAGGAAGGAGACCAACAGCAGTTTGTTTCTTACGTGAGTAATTGTCTCTCTCATTCTGGATCTCTATCATGCGCTGTCTTTCACACTTGGGCCATGGCAGGCCGAGAGGTAGGGGAGAGACAGATGAATTGTAAATGAATACAGTAACTGTTTCTCTTCAGTACCCCTGTGTGGTTGCTACTTTGGAGCTGCAGCATAAGGTGGTAAGTGTTACATCTATGAGTCTATTTAATCTCCAGATGAGAACCCGTTGTTCTGTGGACAGCAAAAGGCTTTCCTCCATAGCCAGAAATGATTTCCATGTGCAAATATTAGCTTACTGAAACCACACCCATATGGTGGTATGTATCTATGGATGCCTTTCAGTTTTCATCCTGATTTGAAGCCAAATTCTGAAACCTTATGTCAATGTAACCCCATTGTCTCCAGTGGAGTTTCACTGGTGCGAATCACAGCAGAATTTGGCCCTTGCACAGGAAAGATCTACCCCAAAACATGCAGTTTCTGGGTAAGTATGTTTTGTGACACATCCTTGTCCTCTTCTGAGTAAGTGGTTTGTATATTTCCTATGGAGACACACAAAAGGCTACCAGTGCTACAGATGAACTTTAATCTAAATTGCTACCAGGGTACATTTACAAACAGCGCACAGACAACGATTGTGTATAAACAACCCTGAATCTTTCATAAAGGAAATCTGTGTCAGAATGAGTGAAATCTCAGGAAGAGGCTGAGAGAGATGCATTGGTCAAATAGGATAAAGTTCATCCACCATAACAACTGTGTGTATGCATGCATTGGTTGTAAGTCATCCTACACTGATAAGATGTAGCTGCAATGGAACATCTGAGTTTGAAGTATATGTTGTGGAAGTAGACCCTTTATTAGAAACTATTTTCTGAAATGTCATATTCTGTGCTGTTTTTTGGATCAAAAAGGTTGTGGCCTAGATTCTAAGGTGCATTTTCTGTTTTCTGAACATCTGTACCATTTAGTCTAACTAGTGTCTTGTTTTGGTGACTCACATAAGTAGAGTTTATTTTGTGTGTGAAGCTCAGAAGTGTGCCACCACCTTTTATCCCCGGAGCAACCACTGCAGCGGACTAGGGATTCCTTTAAAATTTCTATGTAGAATATTATCCTAATCCAGAAATTACTTTTCTTTTTTGATGGTGGGGAGGGTGGGAAAGAGTCGTCTCTGTATTGTTTACTCTTACACCATACACATCATGCAAAATATGCAGAAACGCATGCTAACTAGTGATTCATGTTTGTTAGGAAAAGTTCACAAATGCACAAGTGGTTTGCCAATCAAGTTCCACTGTCAGTTTCCTGCAGCTTTTTTTAAGAGACAAAATTGTCATATTTGAAAGAGTAGCTGACTCGTAGTAATAATCACTATTCTTGCCAACCACACTTTCTGTATGAATTTTTAAATGCTTTCCTGCCTTTTTCTTTGGTTGAGATAATAGTAAGGAAAGAGGGAGGATATTTTTATATTACTGCTGATTTAAACCTAGGAAGCCTCATTAGAATACCTTATGTGTTGCTTGCAGTAGAAAGTACTGTATGTGCAGTGCACTGAAGTGAGAGCATAGTACACACAAACTAGATAAGATATGGAAACATTCCACTAAATGCACATGAAGACTGATTTCATTGTCTCCTTTATATTGCTTGTTTTAATTTGCAGGCAACGATTTGAAACATAGGAGGCAAAACAACTAAGATTTTTGAGAATTACCTCCAAAAACAATTTAGCATTTTATAGAGTTGTATAAGGTAGGTGTGTGTGTGTGTGTGTGTGAAATACTAAAATGATTCCCTATAGAAATTTCTATGTTTTTAGGTACATTATATATGTAGAATTCTATATATGGGACACTGGCTCCCCTACTCATGCTACTTGGGCATTGCACTGCATTTGTTTTAAAGGGAGGCATGAGGGCCATCAGCACCTAGCCCATGCTCCTCTCCTTGGACAATCAGGTCTGTAGAACCTCCTATGGAATGTTTACTTCGGGATCTGAGGCCCTGGAGCAGCTGCCCCCTCATGAATCATTAATATAGAAGAGCGATGATTGATTTATCAGTCATGAATGGTGTATAAAATTAGGAGAAAGTAAATGTTTCACTGTTTTTATTTTCATGTTTTTCTGAGATTGGGCAGTTTCTCATGTGTCTCAATGGTAGAATCACCACTATGAAGGGGGAGCCTAAAGTCCCAGCCACCAATGCCTGATGAGCACATGAGAATTCTTGAGATCATTTTCCAAGAGCAGAAACTGAAATATTAGGAATGGTGACATTTTAAGACATTGGGTACATATTGTAGAAATGGAAATTTTAATTTTCCCTGTGCCCAGATTTTGAAAAATCCATGAAAAATTAAATGAGCGAATATTTTTGGATAGCTGGGCAGTGCCAGGTCACATGGTTCACTGACTGGAAGCCTTATATAGCTAATCAACACCGTATGGTTTTTGAAATTCACATCTAAAGACTCTTAGAGTTTAAAAAAAAAATCTGAACTCTTCACAAGGAATGGCACTGGGAAAGTTCCAAGGGCTTGAATATTCATGGCAAGCAAATGAATACAAGGTGAGAACCTGATAACATTGGAATTTAATTTTACATTTTAATGAATGGTCAAGGATTTCACCCCAACCCCACTATCCATTAAGTTGTACTCAGCACTGTGCGTATGTGTTAGAAACATGTGACCTCAGATAACAAATGCTCTGTAATACCCAGGTTACTTTGGCATAAATTCAGAATGTAGTTAGTCTCTTGGTTCTTTCCTGTTTAAATGTCAGTTTATATATATCCAATAGTTTTCCAGTACACTGACCAGCTGTTCATCTTTAAAAGCACTTGTTGGCACCTCAAACACAATCCGTATGGGGATGTCTTATGTCTGGTATTGTCCTCAGATACTCTAGAGGCATACAGGATGTTAATGTGGTAAAGGCACTGAACTGGGATTTGGGAGGTCTGAATTCATTTTCAAACTTTGCTGCAGATTTCCTATGGATCTTGGGAAGGATTCCTATTGACATCAGTGGTATTTGGATTAAGCCCATTGGCCACAAAATGGTAAAGCAATACATGCTTAATTTTGAGCATGTTACTAATCCCATGGAGTTTACTGTATTGAGATTTTGATCTCTCTCTGCCTCAGCTCCCCATCTGTATTTCACTACTTTAGAGGCATGGCCAGTTGTTATGGTGATGGGAGCTCTTTAAGTAGCTAGATACCGGAATTGCCTTAAAGGTGCAAATTGTAATTTCTACTCTTAATTTCTAAAAACGTTGGCAATCCTTTGATTTCTATTACCATCCAGAACGGGCCTCCTTGCAGCTTCACCGTTGACAGAGACTTCTCCTCTGAACCTCCTGCCAACTAGAAAAGTACCCCAGGATTCATCCTTTATTGCTTTGTCCCATTGGCTCACCATCGTATTTCAGCTCTTAGAAAGATGCTTTCAACTATCTTGCTTATACCACAATTCTTTCTCCTTTAGCTATGTAACTAACTCCACAAATCACTGTGATGCACTTCATCTGCAAAAATGCTATAAGAATCAAGTTGTCCTGTGTTGTATGGTGTAGTCTGTTAAATTGTATACAATCCTAAAAGGACATTCCTGCAAAATTTCTCAATCCCAGGGAGACCAATTCAAATTCCAGGCTGCCAACGTAACACTGACAGAACCCGGTCGTGATCGAACCAGGGACCACTGGAGCTTAGTGCATGAGCCTCTACAGCATGAGCTAAAAGCCAACCAGCTGATAGCTAAGGCTGTAGAGCAGACTCATTGTCTCTAAGTGGTCTCAGTGCCACTAGATGGGACAGAACACCACACCCAGGAGGTGTGTGGGTTACATCATCACATTCTCCGATGCTGTTCTTCACCCATCCTCCCTCCACCGTTTGAAAGTGATAAATTAAGGTCCTTATTGATAAATAAGTACAAGTCAGATAACTATAAACTGATATGATGGATTAAATGTTAGTGTCTGGCTTTGATTGAATATAAGAGACTTTTGTGCTAATCAAGATTTCTCTTAAACCCAATAGTGGAACATAGACTGAAATTAAGTCAAATAACCTAATTTCTACCTTCTGGTAGATCTCTCCTTCCACACTGTGAAAAGGGCAAAACAGAGGCAAAAGAAAAAAAAGATTAAAAAGAGCAGTGCCAGCTGTTTGGAGAAGTCCTTGTTTGCCGGCATTTAGAAAGGAAGGGGCACCGTTTGGCAGCATGGGGTGCCACCCTGTTGGTTCCAGCTAATGATCTTTGTGTGAATTGAGCTGTAAGGAGAGCTGTCCATTGACCAGCACTGATTGCTTCCACTGACAGGTGCTAATGCGCAGAGGGCAGGACACAGCTGCTTGAACAGGGTTCCCATTATCCTTTGCTGGGGATTGATTTGCCCTGTGGGATGTTTGCTTTCTAGCTGTGCTAATTTTCTGAGTGCACATTTGCATGGCTCTGTGCTGAGACCGATATACAGAGGTGCTTTGGCTAAATATGTGGTTTGCCCCCTCCCCCCCCCCACTCTGGAAAAACTGTCTGTTAGGATGCAAGTTTTCTCTAATTATAGTGCATATTAAGGGACAGGTTCTGTGAAGAATCTCATTACCACTCAAATAATGGCTTCAGGTGCAACCACAATTTAATCACATCACAAAATGTGTTTTTTTCAGAGGCCTTTCTTAGCCTATAAATATTGCTGTCTGCTTTTATAACTCATACCATTGTGATGTAGAACAATTAGAAAGGTAGTTAGTAAGTTCTCTGGGGCCAGGGACTGTGGTTCCCATTCACTGTTGCTTTGGGCAGTCAATTATACTAGTGCAAGGTGGGTGTAAAATGCTATCAAATCAGAATTGTAGCATTTTACTGTGCTGGTGTAAAAGACTACAACAAGCTCAAGATAAAGTTAAATCTGGCTTTTTGTCTTCATGTGTGTTTGCACAACACCTAGTACAGTGGCTCTCACCTCAATAGAATTATGAAAGGACGGATTCACTGGCCAGCTTTGGTGATTCAAAGCACTGATGGGCTGTCGGGTTTACAGCAGTTTTGTCTTGATAGAGTGACCCAAAGAAGCCAGATAGTACTGGTGACTCTGGGCCTACGTAAGGAGAATGTTCAACAGCTGCAACCTTTATTTAGGCTCACCATGTATGAATACCATTGTACATATGTTGCCTCCTTATAAGAGAAGACAGGTCATTTATAAACTTCACATGGATCTATTCGTTTAGATTTATTTATCAAAATTTAAGTTTACAGAAGCAATCTGTTCCCAGTATGTAACCTTCCCTGCAGGGAGCTGCATTTTGCAGAGGGGAGTCTGAATGAGAAAATAGCCCTGCTAGCCCCCCCATCAAACCTAGCACTCAACCCTGAATCGATGGAACATGTGTGCATTTTTCCCCACCTCCGTTTCCCCCTTTTGGCTGGCATTTGCACATGTTCCTTGCTCTCTGTTCTCACATCCTTGTACAATGGTCAGGAACTGAGACAGAAATATCCGGAGAAATGTTCTTTCTAACCTTTTTGTGTGTAGTGTCTTCTAAAAATATTTTTTTAAAAAATACATGAACATTAGAGCTGACAAATGATTAAAAATATTAATCGCAAGACAAAAGTTGAGATTAATTGCTGTTTTAGTTGCACTGTTAAACAATAATCGAATATATTTATTAAAATATTTTGGATGTTTTCAATGCTTTCAAATATATTGATTTCAATTACAACACAGAATACAAAATATAGTGTTTACTTTATATTATTATTTTGATTACAAATATTTGCACTGTAAAAAGATAAACAAAAGAAACAGTATTTTTCAGTTTACCTCATACAAGTACTGTAGTGCAATCTCTTTATTGTAAAAGTGCAACTTAAAAATGTGGAATTTTTTTTAACATTACTGCACTCAAAAAACCAAAACAATGTAAAACTTTGGAGCCTGCAAGTCCACTCAGTCCTAATTCTTGTTCAGCCAGTCCAGGGTTGGGCAAACTTTTTGACTTGAGGGCCACATCTGGGTATGGAAATTGTATGGCAGCCCATGAATGCTCACAAAATTGGGAGTTGAGGTGTGGGAGGTGGTGAGGGCTCCAGCTGGGGGTGCAGGCTCTGGGGTGGGGCTGGGGTTGGGGGTGCAGGAGGTGCTCTGGGCTGGGACTGAGGAGTTCGAGGGCAGGACAGGGATCAGGGCTGGGGCAGGAGGTTGGGGCATGGGAGGTGGTCGGGGTGCAGGTTTCTGGCGGTGCTTACCTCAAGCAACTCCCAGAAGCAGTAACATGTCCCCCATCCAGCTCCTATGCAGAGGTGCGGCCAGGCAGCTCTGCGCGCTGTCCCGTCCACAGGCACTGCCCCTGCAGCTCCCATTGGCCATGGTTCCCAGCCAATGGGAGTTGCAGGAGTGGCACTTGGGGCAGGGGCAGTGTGCAGAGCCCCCTGGCTGCCCCTACAGGAGGGGGGACATACTGCTGCTTCCAGGAGCTGCGCAGAGTGAGGCAAGCCCCCGACCTTGCTCCCCGGTGGGAGCTCAAGGGCTGAGTTAAAACATCTGGAGGGCTGGATGCAGCCCCCAGGCTTGCCTCACTAAGACAAACAAGTTTGTTTACATTTACAGGAGATAATGCTGCCTGCTTCTTAGTTACATCACCTGAAAGTGAGAACAAGTGTTGGCATGGCACTGTTGTAGCCAGTGTTGCAAGGTATTTACATACCAGATATGCTAAACATTTGTATGCCCCTTCATGTTTTGACCACCATTCCAGAGGACATGCTACTATGCTGATGATGGATTCTGCTTGATAATGGCCCAAAGCAGGAAAGCAGTGTGAACCAATGCACATTCATTTTCGGCATCTGACTCAGATGCCACCAACAGAAGATTGATTTTCTTTTTTGATGGTTTGGGCTCTGTAGTTTCCACATTGGACTGTTGTTCTTTTAAGAATTCTGACAGCATGTTCCACACGTTGTCCCTCTCAGATTTTGGAAGGCACTTCAGATTCTTAAACCTGGGGTTGAGTGCTGTAGTTATCTTTAGAAATCTCATTTTGGTACCTTCTTTGCGTTTTGTCAAATCTGCACTGAAAGTGTTCTTAAATCGAACAACATATGCTGGGTCATCATCCAAGACTGCCATAACATGAAATATATGGCAGAATGCGAGTAAAACCGTTGACCAGGAGACCTACAATTCCCACCCGAAGAGCTGAGTCACAAACGTGCAGGGTGAGGTAGAGTTTTAACTTTTTTGCAGTTTTTCAAAAAGTCAGCACTGATGGATTGTGCTTTTGAAGACCTAATGTGGCTGTGATAGTGGCTCTATTGCAGAGCAGACGTAACCCACACACCACCTGGGTGTGGTGTGGTGTTCTGTGCCATTGGGGCGGGGGGGGGAGGGGAGAGAGAGAGAGTGACTGACTGACTGACTGCTTTACAGCCATAGTTAATAGCCAGTTAGCATTTAGCTCATGTGGTAGAGGCTCATGCACTAAGCTCCAAAGGTCCCTGGTTTGATCCCACCTGCCAATGAGCGGGGTCTGTTGGCGTTACACAGGCACTGAGCCATACCCAATGTGGAGTTCCATCTGGTTGAAATATCTTGTACAAGAGGTTCTTGTTTCTGTCAATTTGCAGCTTGTTGTATTCCTACCTCTGTACTGTTAGCTGGACTGAGTTTGAAATGGCCCACAAGTTTTCTACATTTTTGCCAGCACATTTTCAAAACCACCAGCACTGAATGCCCACTGTAATGGATTGCTGCAGACTGTGAGCAATGCACATCATGTAGTCAAAAGGCAAAGGGACTGTCTGCTGCTATCATACTACATGCACTGTCAATACTAATTGTTACCTTTTCTTGAATATTCCATTCTTTAGCAATATCCAAGAATACTTTGCACATGCTTCAGCATAATGTCACTTCAGTATGCGTTACTGTTAAAGCAAATGATTGCAGTGTACATGCAGCATCAGTCAGGTATGCCATGACTCCTAGATAGCTGTGATTGCTCAAGGATGTCCAGTGATCACCAGTCAAAGCAACAACTTGTGCATTTTTCAGACGCTCCACCTTTGTAGCCTTCTCGGTGTGACCTAGGTCATGTATTCATGATACAATGGTTCTTCAGGAGGGCAAGGTGTATGACTGAATGGAAGATGCAATTTGAATAACATCTCTCGCTCTCTATCCTTTTACAAGGTTGAGTGGTCTGCAGTCCATAGCTATCCACTTTGCTATAGCATTAGTTAAGCTGTTGTACTTTGTTTGATCCATGGGCTTGTCACAATCCTGAAACTTTTTGTAAGCATAATCTTTCATGGCTGGTGGGATTCATTTGCTGTTGGTGGCATGGGCGGCAGGTGAACCGCTAGCTGGGGGAAGCTATGCCCTGGCCAGCCCCACCCCCAAGTGCTGGGTGGATGGGCTAGCGTACCCCCTCAGCCCCAGTGCACCCAGGCCTCCCAAGCACAGGGCGGGTGGCACATGGTCCCCCCCGGCCCGTAGCCCCTGGGTGGGTAAGTGGCATGCGGTGCCCCGGGGTGGGCTAGTGGTGCACAGAACCCCTGGTCCCCCAGCACCAAGCTGCCTGGCCCCAGCCACCCCAAGTCCTGGCTCCCTAGCCCTAGTAGCACTGAAGAGGAGGAGCCTGCCTGGGCTGGGACCAAGGGGGAAGGGCAAGCAGGCGGGAGCTTCGGGGAGGAGCGTGGGCAGTGCCATGCTAGGCTGTTTGGGGAGGCTCAGCCCATGGTTGGTGGATTATCTGTAGCACAAGAACTGGAAGTGAAAGCATGTTTAGCGCATAGGTGGTAATGCATAGTACTTCGATGGCATTGGAACTCAGCCTTGCAATAATTACAGATAACCATCTTTTTATCCATAGAATCATCCGGAAGTTTTTTAAAAATAAACATCCCATTCAAAAGACCTGGACTTTGCTGCTTTGCTCCATTAACTTTTTCTGATATTTAATCACTCCAGATCATGAGAACACAGTAGAACTGCGCCAATGTCCATCAAGCGATAAAGTATAATAAGTGAAAAGAGTCAATGCAGCGGTGAGCAATTAATGCTCGTTAAAAAAAGCATCAATTTGTTTTGCATTAATCATTTGAGTTAACGGTGATTAATTTACAGCCCTAAAAATATAATAATTCTATATTTGTAAATCACACTTTCATGACCGAGATTGCGCTACAGTACTTGTATGAGGTGAATTGAAAAACTGATTTTTTTTTACAGTGCAAATATTTGTAATCAAAATAATAAACACTGTACATTGTGTACTGTGTTGTAATTGAAATCAATATGTTTGAAAATGTAGAAAACCATGCACAAATTTATAATAAATGTAAATTGGTATTCTATTGTTTAACAGTGCTATTAAAGCTGCAATTAATCACTATTATTTTTTAATCTAGTTAATTTGTTTTGTGTTAATTTGAGTTAACTGCAATTAATTGACAGTCCTAACAAAAAATATGAATAATTAACATTCAACAAAGTCAGGGAAGGAATTTTGTCAGCAGAATGGGAATAGCCAGTGGAGAATGGTATTCTTCTTTTTCATTTTTACAGAGCTGGAGTTGCCTTACCCTTAGAACACAGGGGGCTTCCATTCATATCTGCTTTAGCACTGCTGTAATGGCCATTGTGGCTACTTGAATGAGTTATTTGTGCTGCAGTGCATGTAGCATTCCTCAGCTGGAGCACATCAGCTCATTTAAGTAGCCTTTCTGATGTAAGTGTGGACAACACTAGGAGGTGTCTCATTAAATGATAACTGCAGCATACTGCTGTAGAGTGCAGGCTTTAGCTACCATTGGGGGGAAAAAGGCTAGCTTAAGATACTGCTGTAGTACTAAAGATAATTTAAAAAGTGAAAAACCAAGACCATTTACTAGAAAGAGAGGGCCTGGTTGTGCTCTCATTTTCACCAGTGTAGGTCAGAAGCAGCTGCACAGACGTCAATAGACTGATATCCATGTAAATGTGTTCAGACTAAGGCCCAGAGTGTAGGAGGAACGGGGGAAGGGAAGGGATGACAAGCAATGGGAGGGATGGGAGTAAAGAGAGAGAATGTTTATTAACCACTTCCTATATTGCACTTCTGTGTGTCTGGGACTATGATGTTCAGGATCTTACAAAGGGCAATGAACAGCAGTCCTCGATCAGACCATTCCAGTTCCCTTTGGGGTCTAATTCTTCTCTCACTTGCACTGGCACAAATCAACTGTGACTTAATTGAAATCAATGGAGTTACACCACTGAAAAGCCAGCGTGAGTGAGCAGATCAAGCCCAATATATTCAAAGGCACCTAATGTGTTAAAAAAAGAATTATTAGAAATGGGGAAAAAATACAGACACTTAAAAGAAGCAGGTGAAGCTAATAGAAAGAGCTTTACTGAAAGGGGTGGTGAGATAGTGTGCTGTGTAAGACAGGAGTTAGCTGAAAGAAGAAAATAATTAAATTCAAATAGAATGATAATTAAAATATAAGAGCAGAGAAAAGAATATATTAAAAAAGGCAATAGGAGTGAAATAGGCAATAAGAAAATGTAAGAACTAGGAGGTAGGAGATTGGAAAAAAAAATCTTTGTATCTAAAGCAATAGTACAAAAAAGCAGCATTTTTATAAGATACCTTTTTGGATTGACAGCCACCCTGAAAGATCTCTAAGGAAACCAATTCAATTCAACTATGACTCTAGTTAATTAAGATACCAAAGTACGTTACTGATTTAGACAGCAATTCAATGCAGTTGTAGTGAAGTTGTCAATCAGTATAACTACAATCCAAATTAGATTTTTTTTTTAAATAAAGCCTTGATCCTGCTCCCTTTGACGTTAATGGCAAAATCCCATTGATTTCAATGGAGCAGGATAAAGCCCTACTACGGAAAAGGGAGTTGTGAACTGGCTGAACAGCTATTAGAGGCAGGGAAGAATACGGACAGGGGTTAAGACCAGAGATATTATCTGGGGGTAGGATGTGACTTGGACTACACACCTGCATTGAGGAATGAAAGGGAGTAAGAACCTCCCCTACATGTCTGCATGGGGTATGCTGGAGTAGATGGGTAGAAGGTGGCAGGGAATGGGGAGCCTTGGTTCTTCCTCCCCTGTGCATGGTAACCAGCAGGGCTGGTATAGGTAGCAGCAACTTGCTCTTCCTCAGAGCAAAGGGAAAACAGGAAGGGATTGTGCCTCGGAGTTAAGTACAATACTTCCCAGAGCTACTCCAAGGATGGAGTAGTGTATGCACCATACTTCACTCAGGTCTGTGCCCAAAGGGACAATTTACGCCTTACTGGGTAGCTTTGCAAAGTAAGGACACAATCCTGCAAAGAACTGAACATGTGAATTACTTTGTCTCACGTGAGTAGCCCCATTGACTTCAGTAGCACTACTCACCTACATAAACCATGGCCCATGTTTAAGTCTTTGTTGCTTGGAGTGACGTTGGAGATTGGAAGGAGTTCTGTTTTGGTTAAGGCAATGGACTGGAAGTTCTGGAACTAAGAAGATCTGATTTTAGCTCCTAGCTTTTCCACAGACTTGGTGTGACCTTTTGCAGATCATTTAACCTTTCTGTGAAATGCCATCTGTGAAATAGGGATGATTTTCAACTCAGTGATATTATGTAGATCGGGGTCAGAAACCTTTCAAGAGTGGTGTGCCAAGTCTTCATTTATTTGCTGTAATTTAAGGTTTTGCATGCCAGTAATACATTTTACATTTACAGGGGCCAGCGGATGGAACCCCAGACTGGCAGCGGGCTGAGCGGGGCTGGTGGCCAGGACCCCGGCTGGCAGGGGCCGGGGGATAGAAACCCAGACCAGCAGCAGGCTGAGCCACTCAGCCTGCTGCTGGCTTGGGGTTCCAACTGCCGGCCCCGCTCATAGGTTGCTGACCCCTGATGTAGATAAACCCGATGATGATTGTGCAGTGCTCAGGTACAGTGATAGAAGCTATAGACACATACCTGGACACATTGATGAAAATAAACAATGTCATTCCAATCCCTAGCATAAATATAGCACTAAGTTCCTGTAAAGGAAACATAGGTTTGTAAGTAACCATGGGACAAATCTCTCTTACGTAGGTGCAATACAGGATGTATGAAAGTACAGATTAACCATTAGCCGCATGTGGAGCAGTACTGTGGTCCTGGCCTTTCCTTAGTGACACGTGTGGAAGAGGACAGGGAAGCTGACTTGTAGAGGTCTGTGTGGGTGTAATTCAGGGCACTATATAATCTGGTGAGTTTAACAATCCTGGTAAATGACATCATTACCATAGCACACAAACTCCCACTGAAATTAATGGTATTTCACATAACTGACTATAGACACCATATTTTTATGTAGAAAATTAATGTGCATGTAAAATTGTCATAAAAACAAGAAATATGCTCCTTCTCAGTACTCCTCTTTGAAATGGGGCTCATAAGAAGTGCCACCGGACCTCTTGATGGACACCAGATACTATTTGTTTTTACTTGGCTATTTACACTCATTCTTTACAATGTCTTGCTGAAATCTTGAAAACAAGATTTTTTTCTTTTCTCCTCTGATGATGTCCTTTTCCGTTTTGTCAAGTACAATTTTCTCCTTGGGTTTTTCTACTGATGTTTGCAGGGATATGCAAAGTCCTATGTTTGCTAATTTGTTGCTGCTTAGTTCTTATCTTTGATTTTCCTATGAACTGATGGATTATTTATGTTAAGGTAGGGCAAGGGGGCACTTAATTCCTCCACTAAATAACTAGCAAAAGCTTGGTGTATAGAAGAGGAGAGTGCGAGAAATACAAGTGACAGCTATATCCTGCACTCAGGAAAGTAAAGGTACTAACATACCATGTCAGTGGAGGCCAAGCCATGATCCTCTCTCCCCTCTATATCACCAAACAGCGCATGCATTGCACCCTTTGAATATGTGGTGTTGTGGGCACATTCCCTAGACAGTGTGGAGCTCCGGGAGGCACAATGGACCAGATCCTCAACTGGTGTCAATAGCTCCAGTAAAGCCAATGGTGCAATGTTGATTTACACCAGTTGAGGATTTGGCTCAGTCTTCCACTCATCTCCCTAAGGCAAAATGCTTCTGATAGCTCCTGCTGGTGTGATGCAGCTTTGCATTACTACCTGCTTAGGGCATTGGACCACAGTCACACCAGAGCTTGCTCCCACTGACAGCGATTGTAGAACTACCTTTTCCCATGAAGAGAGGTTAATTTAGAAGCTAAAATATCAATGTTCCTTTAGCAATAATGGCACTACCAGTACAAACTACCAGCAATGTCTAAATTAGGAGTCACCCCAATCTACAGAGGCCTTTGAATTTATTTAAGAAAGAATCAGCTGATGTTTGGCCAAAACCCTAGCTCCAATCTCTGATACATAGTAGCAATATGTAATTTAAAAATATTTTGATTAATAGGGCTGAATGCCTCCCTAAAAGTATTTAGTAAATTAGTGCTCTGATTTATTCTAGTACTGTACCATAGGAAATAATTGTGAATTAAATTATGCTACAGTTCTTAGCTTCCCTATTCTACGGATTTCATTAAAAGCTATGAAGATGGCAGCAGAACTGGTTTATAAGAGGGAAAAAGTGTGGGTAAAGCTTATGCTTACGGTTCCAAACTGTGTAAAGTTCTTAGACCCTCCAAAACCAAGCTGCAATCGCAATAACAATGAGCATAACAATGCCCTCTGCATAAAACAGCCCTTTTTAAACAAAACCTGTCATTCTATACATTTAATTGAGAGATTTATTGCTGTTTGTGCTGGTTTTTTTTTCCTTCTCTCTCCAGGATGCTACCCTCATGGAAATCAAAACAAAGAAATTGTTAAATAATCACACATTTCAGATTGGTTCCCATGTGGAAGACATTTCCAAGGTGTCAGTGCCTGGAAAACCTGATGGTTTCGCTGAATACTGAAGTGAAACTTGAAAGCAAAACCCAAGGACAGATTAACACTTGGAAGTATAAAATTCAGGTAGTAATGAGAAGCCAGGTGTGCACTTTCAAGGATTCCAAGTTTCCGTAATTATGGATGAGTCTCTGACTTTAACTGCTTCTCACAGGTGAGCCAGTAATCTATTGCTGAGAAAGAGTAATAAAGGAAAAGAGAACAATAGGGAAAGAGGAAATATGCCCAGCTTTATGATAGGTAGAAGATATTATATAGACACTCCTTAATTTATATAGAAATAGAGGAGAAACCAAGTTGGAAGTCATGTGCTCACAACAATCATTCTTTAAATTGCACTATGGATCTGGAATTTCATGTTCATTCCCTTTTATTTGAAAAATGCTGCACTTTGCAGTATTGGCCACAGCAGTAGAGGCTTGATTCTGATCTCACTCACATAGGTGTAAATCAGGAGTATCTCCAATGAAGCTGATGAAGTTATGTCAGCCTAAAACCAGAATAAGGGAGAATAGAATCAGTCCCTAGAGCTTGCAATATTGCTACTGCAGTTAACTATTATTATTGCAGAATGCTGTAGCCTCGTAGTTTTTATGCAAGTAGAAATGTACCAAGATGCAAAAACTTGGCACTGACTATATATGAATCAAATCATCAAAATTCTGACTAAATCATGCCTATAAAATTTGTGTACACACCTATTGCATTAGCATACCAGTAACTGTGCATATACAGGGTCATATGTACAAATAACCCTATACATTGTGGGTTTTGCACATAACACAACATAATTTAGCATTTTATTAGTGAAACTGTGCCTACCATTTCATTAATACGGTAGCCTGTTCAGCTGTTCATTGTCTTTGCCCTTGAGTAACTGGAGCCCATTCCATGGTAATTCTTCCATTGACTTCAGCGGCATTTAGATCTCATCCAAAGTGTATTGCATGCACCAGGTCCCTTGTCTGTAATAGTGTATGTCATGTATTGTATTATTGTAAGAAATATATACTTGTTGTAAGGGCAGTAAATTTTATAACTGATCTTTTAAAAACTCTCATGCTGGTATGTGTACCCAACAGTTTGACACTTGAGCTCAGGATCAGTGTTTCCACTGTGTGATGCTAGACCATCAGGAGAACAGGCTATTTGAAAAGATATTATTAAAATAACACTTGTTTCAGTTATACAGTGTTTTCAGTGATGCTACAATCAATGTATGTAAAGGTTTAATATTAATTCTAACGTCTGCTACATTTGAAAAGGGAGATCTTCAAAGGCAGAAAGGGCATTTAGACACCCAATCTGACTGAAATCAGTGGGAGATAGGGGCCCAACTTCCCTTTATACCTTTGAAAATCTCTCCCCAGTACTCTACCCCGGTGGTGGTAAACCTGGAAACTCTTCCCTCACTGTAGATTGGCGAGTATGCTATTGTCGTTCCAAGTTTAGAAGCGCTGAGTTGTTTGTCACAATATTACTGCTAATGTATTTTAAGAATTGCCTCTCTCACATCTGCTGGAGAATTAGAGAGGATGCAGGGAAGGAGGTGGACTCAAGCAAACTCCTCAGTCAGTTTGGTGGAAGGAAGGAAGAACAGGACAGTGTCAATTTTACACAATAGGGGTTCCTTTTCCTACATAGCATCTCAATAGTCAACTCCTCCTCCTCCCAAGATAGAAAAACAAGCCAAACCCTCAAACAGGCAAAGGATTATAAATTACTTTATCTAGGCAACTGTCAAGAATCCCAGAGGGCTAGATTCTGATACCCTTCCTCAGGCTGAGAAGTAGTTTACCCCATTGATTTTATATATGAGATAAGCTACTTCTCATCCTCAGCAAAGGTATCAGAATTTGGTTTAGAAACAAGAGTTGGAAAGACATACTACTCACACAGATCATGTAATCCATCACCTAGGATGCAGAAGTCAAGAAGTCCTGCATGTGTCTCAGGAACACTTTCTCTCATTTGTCCTCTAGACAGACACTTCAGTTAGCATGTCGTTAATTTAGTGCAATCTGTGGACCCAATTTTGCACCTACTAACATCAGTGGAAGTTTTGCTGGTGACTTCAGTGGGAGTAGCATAGGGCCTGATATCAGTGCTGGAGAGCTATACAAATAGAATAACATAACTGGTGTGTGTGTGTGTTTGTTTGCACGTGCTCACAAACAATTGAAATTTGTTTAATTAGCATTTGGGGCTAAATTTCAAATGCAGGGCTCAGTAGATGGGGTGTTCAAAAATTCCCTTTTGCCTAGCTGGAAATGTGGTGCAGGGACTTTTTTTTTTTTTTTTTTTAATTTGTCCTAGATTGGGGTTCTTAGGCACTGCTGTAATACAAATAATAATATTCATAATTAGTGGTGGTTTCCTTATTTTGTATAATAAGGAGAATGATGCAAAGATGGGGGATATTGTACCTTGCTATTCTGTTGCAATCTTCCTGTGAGGATCTGTATGCACTTTACAGAGATTAAAGAATTAAGCCCCTGTTTGTCCTGTGAGGAAGATGCTATTAAAAATGGAGGCACCAATCAGTTAGGATTAATTTCTTTTCAAAAGTTGCATTTGATTTTTGGTAACTCAGTTTTGGATACTCAGATGAGATACCTTAGTTGTCTGAAGCTGCCTTCAAAAAAGGGGGGGAAAAATGGACATTTAAAAAAAATATGCAAAAGGACTGGGTCCTGCAGACCAGGGCCGGCTCTAGGTTTTTTGCTGCCCCAAGCAAAAAAATTTTTGGCTGCCCCAGCCCTAGGCGCGCTCTCTCTCTCTCTCTCTCTCTCTCTCCCCTCTCCCCAAACTGCACCCTCCTGCCGCCCCAGCCCTGGGTCACTGGTAACTTGCTTCCAGTGCGGGTCATTCAGCAGGAATTTTGGATGTGCACAGAAAACAGACAGGATTGGTTCCCATATGGTTACAGAACTGCAGTAAAGTGGAACAATTTTCAGCTTGTGTGATTGAAGGATATCTGGATGCATATTATAAGACTTTCCTACATAAATGAGGAAAAGTTGAGGTGCCTTTATTATTCTTTTGTTCCATTCGTTGTTTCTATGGGGAATTTGCCAATGCAATATTACTGTCTTCCTTCCCCTCCCTTACTTTTCATTTTAAATTCTAGTGGGATCTCCCTTGGTAGGCTTCAGATAAAGAGGGGCACTGTCCATTTAGTCCACCCAATTCTTTCTTTGGGGGAGAGCCCAGGGCTGGGGCAGCAGGAGGTGCAGGTGGGGGCCAGAGCTGGGGTGGCAGGAGGTGCGGGTGTGTGTGGGGGGGAGAAGAGCCCAGAGCTGGGGCAGCAGGGGGTGCAGGTGGGGGCCAGAGCTGGGGTGGCAGGGGGTGCGGGGTGGGGAGAGAGCCCAGGGCTGGGGCAGCAGGGGAGTACAGGTGGGGGCCAGAGCTGGGGTAGCAGGGGGTGTGGGCGGGGGGAGCCCAGGACTGGGGCAACACAGGGATGCAGGGGGAGCCCAGGGCTGGGGCGGCAGGGGGTGCAGGTGGGGCCAGAGCTGGGGTGGCAGGAGGTGCGGGTGGGGGGAGAGCCCAGGGCTGGGGCAGCAGGGGGGTGCAGGTGGGGGCCAGAGCTGCGGCAGCAGGGGGTGTGGGCGGGGGGAGCCCAGGGCTGGGGCAACACAGGGGTGCAGGGGGAGCCCAGGGCTGGGGTGGAGGCGGCAAAAAACCTAGAGCTGGCTCTGTCCCTACCAGTCACAGCAAGCTGCAACATGAGGTTTCAGTTCCACACTCCTTCCCCCTCCCTTTCCTGTTAATTGCGGCCAAGGGAATGCTGGGAAATGTAGTTCTTTCCCTTCTCTAGGGCTGGCTCTATAGGCAGGGAGCTAACCAAGGAACTACAGCTCCCAGGGCCCACTGTTGGTTCTCAGCTCTCATGCTGGATTCTTGCACCCCTGCAAACTTGCCGCCTCAAGCAACTGCTTGCTTTGCTGGTGCCTAGAGCCGGCCCTGCTGCTGCAGACCATTTGGGCCAGATTTTTAAAGGTATTTAGGCACATGTTGGGATTTTCAAAAGAGCCTGAGCATCTAAGCACCGAACTCCCATTGAAATCAAGATGTCCTGGGGTGGCTCTCTGGCCACCACTCTCCACTGTGTCTGACCACAGCTCCATGGAGAATCAGACATATTTTTTTTTCCACTGGAAAAGAGCAAAGTTTCAGCTGAGTCTGGCCAACCAATTGAATTGTTTACATCCAC
Source organism: Malaclemys terrapin pileata (assembly GCF_027887155.1). Lineage (NCBI taxonomy): Eukaryota > Metazoa > Chordata > Testudines > Emydidae > Malaclemys > Malaclemys terrapin. The sequence continues at coordinate 176,161,023 of NC_071507.1, read as the reverse complement.
TCTAGGAAGAAATAAAAAGAAAGAGCTAACACAAGTACTGTCGTCATCAGCACAATTATAACGTGGGAAGGGACACAGCTACCTCTGTAACCCATTCTGAAATCATACTAGCAGTGCAGATAGTAATGACAAAAAACACATTCTATATATCAAAACAAACAACAAAGAATTTAGATTATTGATGGGTGCAGCTGAGGGCGAAGGTCAAAAAACAAGAGAACAGTATGGGTCAGATTCTGATGTCCTTACTCCCAGGAGAGGCACCTTTATCAAGAAGATTTATTTCAATAAGACTAGATGTACAGTGCTATTCAGAATTTGATTCTATGGGATTAAATGGGAATTTTACAAATGTTATCACTATTGTTCTGACTAGTTGAGGCAAAGATAAAGATGAGTGATTATAATACTTTTTTTGATCTCTATTTGGTCCACATAATAGCAACCATGGAGGAGATTTTTTCAAAGCACCTAAAGGACTTCGGTGCATAAATCTCTTAGGTGCTTTTGAAAAATCTCCCTAAATGTTGGACTTAAGGGTAAAGTCTACTACTATTATGACTACATGACTGACATCTAAGATCCTGAAAAGCATAGGGTGACCAGACGTCCCGTTTTTAAAGGGACACTTCTGTATTTAAGCCCTCCTGCAGGTGTCCTGACTTTTTCTAAAAATGGGCAAATCATAGAATCATAGAGTATCAGGGTTGGAAGGGACCTCAGGAGGTCATATAGTCCAACCCCCTGCTCAAAGCAGGACCAATTCCCAACTAAATCATCCCAGCCAGGGCTTTGTCAAGCCGGGCCTTAAAAACCTCCAAGGAAGGAGACTCCACCACCTCCCTAGGTAATGCATTCCAGTGCTTCACCACCCTCCTAGTGAAATAGTGTTTCCTAATATCCAACCTACACCTTCCCCACTGCAACTTGAGACCACTGTTCCTTGTTCTGTCATCTGCCACCACTGAGAACAGCCGAGCTCCATCCTCTTTGGAACCCCCCTTCAGGTAGTTGAAGGCTGCTATCAAATCGCCCCTCATTCTTCTCTTCTGGAGACTAAACAATCCCAGTTCCCTCAGCCTCTCCTCATAAGTCATGTGCTCCAGACCCCTAATCATTTTTGTTGCCCTCCACTGGACTCTTTCCAATTTTTCCACATCCTTCTTGTAGTGTGGGGCCCAAAACTGGACACAGTACTCCAGATGAGGCCTCACCAATGTCGAATAAAGGGGAACGATCACGTTCCTCGATCTACTGGCAATGCCCCTACTTATACAGCCCAAAATGCCGTTCGCCTTCTTGGCAACAAGAGCACACTGTTGACTCATATCCAGCTTCTCGTCCACTGTGACCCCTAGGTCCTTTTCTGCAGAACTGCTTCCTAGCCATTCAGTCCCTAGTCTGTAGCAGTGCAGGGGATTCTTCCGTCCTAAGTGCAGGACTCTGCACTTGTCCTTGTTGAACCTCATCAGGTTTTTTTTGGCCCAATCCTCTAATTTGTCTAGGTCCCTCTGTATCTGATCCCTACCCTCTAGTGTATCTACCACGCCTCCTAGTTTAGTGTCATCTGCAAACTTGCTGAGAGTGCAGTCCACACCATCTTCCAGATCATTAATAAAGATATTAAACAAAACAGGCCCCAAGACCGACCCTTGGGGCACTCCGCTTGAAACCGGCTGCCAACTAGACATGGAGCCATTGAGCACTACCCATTGAGCCTGACGATCTAGCCAGCTTTCTATCCACCTTACAGTCCATACTTTTTTAACTTGCTGGCAAGAATACTGTGGGAGACCGTATCAAAAGCTTTGCAAAAGTCAAGGAATAACACATCCACTGCTTTCCCCTCATCCACAGAACCAGTTATCTCATCATAGAAGGCAATTAGGTTAGTCAGGCACGACTTCCCCTTGGTGAATCCATGCTGACTGTTCCTGATCACTTTCCTCTCCTCTAAGTGTTTCATAGTTGATTCCTTGAGGACCTGCTCCATGATTTTTCCAGGGACTGAGGTGAGGCTGACTGGTCTGAAGTTCCCCGGATCCTCCTTCTTCCCTTTTTTAAAGATGGGCACTACATTAGCTTTTTTCCAGTCATCCGGGACCTCCCCCGATCACCATGAGTTTTAAAAAATAATGGCCCATGGCTCCGCAATCTCATCCGCCAACTCCTTTAGCACTCTCAGATGCAGCGCATCCAGCCCCATGGACTTGTGCATGTCCAGTTTTTCTAAATAGTCCCAAACCACTTCTTTCTCCACAGAGGGCTGGTCACCTTCTCCCCATATTGTGCTGCCCTGTTCAGCAGTCTGAGAGCTGACCTTGTTCGTGAAGACAGAGGCAAAAAAATCATTGAGTACATTAGCTTTTCCCATATCCTCGGTCACTAGGTTGCCTCCCTCATTCAGTAAGGGGCCCACACTTTCCTTGACTTTCTTCTTGTTGCTAACATACCTGAAGAAACCCTTCTTGTTACTCTTAACATCTCTTGCTAGCTGCAACTCCAAGTGTGATTTGGCCTTCCTGATTTCACTCCTGCATGCCTGAGCAATATTTTTATACTCCTCCCTGGTCATTTGTCCAATCTTCCACTTCTGTTTTTTGCGTTTAAGATCAGCAAGGATTTCACTGTTTAGCCAAGCTGGTCGCCTGCCATATTTACTATTCTTTCTACATATCGGGATGGTTTGTTCCTGCAACCGCAATAAGGATTCTTTAAAATACAGCCAGCTCTCTTGGACCCCTGGAGTTCAGGATCGTGAACTCGACCTTCTTATGGTCACTGCCTCCCAGGTTCCCATCCACTTTTGCTTCCCCTACTAATTCTTCCCTGTTTGTGAGCAGCAGGTTAAGAAAAGCCCCTCGTTGGTTCCTCCAGCACTTTCCAAAAATTTCCTGGATTGTCTGCGCACCGCTGTATTGCTCTCCCAGCAGATATCAGGGTGATTAAAATCACCCATGAGAACCAGGGCCTGTGATCTAGCAACTTCTGCTAGTTGCCAGAAGAAAGCCTCGTCCACCTCATCCCCCTGGTTTGGTGGTCTATAGCAGACTCCAACCACGACATCACCCTTGTTGCTCACACTTCTCAACTTTATCCAGAGACTCTCAGGTTTTTCTGCAGTTTCATACCGGAGCTCTGAGCAGTCATACTCCTCTCTTACATACAATGCAACTCCCCCACCTTTTCTGCCCTGCCTGTCCTTCCTGAACAGTTTATATCCATCCATGATAGTACTCCTGTCATGTGAGTTATCCCACCAAGTCTCTGTTATTCCAATTGCATCATAGTTCCCTGAATGTGCCAGGACTTCCAGTTCTCCCTGCTTGTTTCCCAGGCTTCTTGCATTTGTGTATAGGCACTTAAGATAACTCGTCGATCGTCCCTCTTTCTCAGTATGAGACAGGAGTCCTCCCCTCTTGCGCTCTCCTGCTTGTGCTTCCTCCCAGGATCCCATTTCCCCACTTATCTCAGGGCTTTGGTCTCCTTCCCCCGGTGAACCTAGTTTAAAGCCCTCCTCACTAGGTTAGCCAGCCTGCTGGCGAAGATGCTCTTCCTTCTCTTCGTTAGGTGGAGCCCGTCTCTGCTTAGCACTCCTCCTTCTTGGAATACCATCCCATGGTCGAAGAATCCAAAACCTTCTCTCCGACACCACCTGCGTAGCCATTCGTTGACTTCCACGATTCGACAGTCTCTACCTAGGCCTTTTCCTTGCACAGGGAGGATGGACGAGAACACCACTTGCGCCTCAAACTCCTTTATTCTTCTTCCCAGAGCCACGTAGTCTGCAGTGATCCGCTCATGGTCATTCTTGGCAGTATCATTGGTGCCCACGTGGAGAAGCAGGAAGGGTAGCGATCCGAGGGCTTGATGAGTCTCGGCAGTCTCTCCGTCACATCGTGTATCCTAGCTCCTGGCAAGCAGCAGACCTCTCGGTTTTCCCGGTCGGGGCGGCAGATAGATGACTCAGTCCTCCTGAGGAGGAAGTCCCTGACCACCACCACCCTCCTCCTCCTCTTGGGACTGGTGGTCGTGGAACCCCCATCCCTAGGACAGTGCATCTTTTGCCTTCCAATCGGTGGAGTCTCCTTCTGCTCCCTTCCCTCAGATGGGTCATCTAGTCCACTCTCCGCATTAGTACCTGTAGAGAGAACATGGAAACGATTGCTCACCCGTATCTCCATTGCTGGTACATGGACGCTCCTCTTTCTCCTTCTGGAGGTCACATGCTGCCAAACTTCTTCACCATCCTTCTGTCCCTGCTGTGCCTGCTCTGAATCTTCAGAACATTGTGGCTGTAGAAGCATCTCCTGACGTCTGTCCAAGAAATCTTCATTTTCCCTTATGCAACGCAGAGTCGTTTGTCCCATATTTTCTGTCTCCCCCCTCATCAGTACTGGTGGGTCCTGCTGCTGGCCTGATTCCTGCTTGCCAGCTGCCTACCCACCAGCAGTGAGTGAGGGGGGGGGGTGTCCAGTGGCTGACGATGAGGGTGGGTGTGCAAGGCCAAGCTGGAGTATGCAGGGCCGGATGCTCCCCCGCTGGTCCATTAGTGCAGCCCGCGCTGCATGCTGGCTCTTGGCCAACAGGGCCCTGCTCTCTATCCCGTTTCTGGCTGGCACTGGTTGTGCACTATGTTGGCTGGTGTCTGCGGGCAGGGGCCAGGCAGCGGCTGGTTATGTGTCGCCTATGCTGCCCACCCATTGGCCCTTTATGTGCTTCCCCCTCTCTCTGTCCTCACTCTGCTTTGCCCCTTCCCCACAGCCCCATTCCTCCATATCCCCTCTGGCGGGGGCACGTCCCTCTCACAGCGCTGTGTGGAGAACTAGCCCCTGGTCGGAGTGTTCAGCTCACCAGCAGCCTGGCCGGCAGGCTCCTTCCTTCCCCCACTGCTTCGGACTGGGCTGGTGCCCCAGGAAAGCCCAAGACCCTCCGGCCCGGGGCACAGGCTCGGAGGAGCCGAGCCTCGCGTGTGCCAAAGCTCCACACAGCGCTGGCACTGGGAAGCCTCTCCACCCCCTTAGCTAAGCTCTGGAGTGGTGGGGGGTGGGGTGGGGAAGTGATTTCCAGCCTGTTGTGCCCTGACCCTGCAGGCTGCATAGCACCCTCTTCACCCCATCCCCCTGCCCTGGGTCCTGCCCCCAGGGAACGTGGGGCTTCTCTATTGCCTAGGCACCCTCCCCTGCTGAGCCACCTCTCGGGTTGGGTTTGCTGAAGTTCCTGCAGTTAAGTTCCCTGGGCCCTGGTGCACAATGCATCTTTAGGGCTTAACCCAGCCACCTCCTGTGCTCTGGCTACAGCGCGGGCAGGAAGGGGTTATGTCGGTGGCCAGCAGCAGCTGGGAGGTGTTAGCTGTCTTTCAACACTGCAAGCAGGAAGGGAGGGGAGCTGCTTCCAGCCATGGGGGAGGGGGAGAGATGAGCTCTGCAAAGACACAGGCAAGGCCATCCCTTCCCCACCTCCTCGTCCCCTTTGGGTGGAAGCAGCTTCCTGTCCCTTCCCTCCTGCACAGTGCCAAAAGGCTGCTGCTGGCCACATTCTGGTGTGAACCTTGGCAGAAATCCCGGGAGGGAAGGCGTGTGACCCTGTGTGCACCCCTACATATTACCTTGGGAAGACGTGGCACCAGGTATGAGAAGAGGCAGATCCGTCCTTGGGGCCCAGCCAGGCATGGAGGGCAGAGTGCGCTGGGCAGAGAGGGTCAGGTCGGTCGGTCACCCCCCACCCCCTCCCAAGTGAGAGGGGTGTGTGTGTGTGTGTGTGTGTGTGTCACCTTTCCCCATGTGAATCCTAAAGCTTTAAAGATAAGAAAGTAAATAAAAAGAATCCAACCACGCAGCATTTCTTTTTAACAAGGGGTCAGTTAACGTGATGTTAATTTGAACGTTCTGATTTGATTGCTGTTAAATTGGTGTCCCATATTCAGCATAGGGAAATATGGCCACCCTATGTATCCAGTTTCATACTAACACAGTAGCAATTTCCATGTCAGATTTGTAGTTTTTGAGAACTACCTATAGGTGTAAAGTTCAAATGGGTGTGAATTATTGAGTCTTAGAATTGTAGTTTAAATTGTCTTTTTTTCATTTACATGATGTTGTCCTTTCTGAGGCACATCTGGTCTCACTGCTGGTTGCAGACTGACCTAGAAAGCTGGGTTGAGAATATTTGCAGTTAGTTTAATATGTCAAACAGAGGAACAGAATTTAGCTCTACTCTTAAACCACAATTATTTATGTAACAGGCAAGTTGGCCAACAAAAAGAATGAAAGATGAAGGGCATGAGAATAGCCAGGCTGCTAGTGTTTGAGTTTTGCTTGCAGCGATCTTAGCCGGAGCATGTAAAGGACTGCATAGACTGTGAAACAGAGGATATGGTTAGCACATATCAGGGATGACCAATAAGGGGATTGCTAAACACATCAAATCCCACCTGGTGGTACAGTAGTGAAATAACAAATTCTGAGTTTCATGAAGCTCTACATATGTGTGTGGGTGTCTGTCTATATCGGGGTCTGCAAAAAGAACAGGAGTACTTGTGGGTCGCCATTCCTGGCCAATGGGAGCTGTGGGGGGCCATGCCTGCAGACGGTCAATGTAAACAAAATCTCTCGCGGCCTGCCAGCGGATTACCCTGATGGGCCGTGTGCCGAAGGTTGCGGACCCTGGTCTACATATAGATGAAAGAGAGATATGTGCATACATACTTACATATAACTATTTATACTTAGTTATTTAAGTTAAAAATCACATGAGGTTGTAAAATGAACCATTTTAAAGTTTGGGAATGTCCATTACGGCAGCCCTATATTTTTAATGTGGTCCCCTTGTGTGTACCTATTATGATGGTCTTAATTACATGATCACATTGTATTTTTTCCATGGGACTTCTGCCTAATTCAGCACAGTGAATATACGATGCTCACTGAATGAGTAGCTGTTCAGTATTTCATTTTTTCCCTATAGTCATTCATGCTGTGAACCCAGCCATTGTGTACTGCACAAAACCTGTCCTGAATTCAAACTCATTATTGCCTCATGGGCTTTTCCTATGGGGCTCATCACTGTAGTAACTGAGCACTTCACAAACATGAATGAATTTTATCCTCACAACACCCCTGTGAAACAGGAAGTATCATTATCTCCATTTTACTGATGGGGAAACTGAGACACAGGGTGAGTGAGTCATAATTTTCAAGTGTCCACCAATTTTGGGTGCCTCTATAATGGGATGCCTGACATGAGACATACCTGGACAAGTTCCTCAGATGCACTGAGCAACAGCAGCTCCCATTGACCTCAGTTGGAGTTGTGAGCACTCAGCACTTCTGAAAATTAGGGGCTCACACTGGGGACTCGTACAATGAGGAACACACACTCAGGCCTGGTCTACACTATGGGGTTAGGTCAAATTTAGCCACGTTAGATCGATTTTAAAATGAATGTGTCCACACAACCAACCCCATTCCATCGACTTAAAGGGCTCTTAAAATCAACTTCTGTACTCCTCCCCCGACGAGGGGATTAGCGCTAAAATCGACCTTGCTGGGTCGAATTTGGGGTAGTGCAGACGCAAATTGACGGTACTGGCCTCCGGGAGCTATCCCAGAGTGCTCCAATGTGACCGCTCTGGACAGCACTTTGAACTCCGATGCACTAGCCAGGTACACAGGAAAAGCTCCGGGAACTTTTGAATTTAATTTCCTGTTTGGTCAGCGTGGCGAATTCAGCAGCACTCAGCAGCATAGGTGACCATGCAGTTCCCCCCCACAAATCATAGAGCGTAGAATGTTTCTACACTCCCCCTATCATCTCCGTCCCTGAAGTAATCGCAGATTAGAAGGCGAAAAAAACGCACTCGCGATGACATGTTTTCCGAACTCATGCAGTCCTCCCGCACTGATAGGGCACAGCTTAATGCATGGAAGCATTCAGTGGCAGAGGCCAGGAAAGAATTAAGTGAACGTGAAGAGCGGAGGCAGGACGCGATGTTGAGGAAAGCCAGCAAGAGTACAGACCCCCGCTGCATCCACTGTATAACCGCCTACCCTCCTCCTCATGTTCCATAGCCTCCTCACCCAGATGCCCAAGAATGTGGGGAGGAGGCTCCGGGCACCCAGCCACTCCACTCCAGAGGATGGCCCAAACAACAGAAGGCTGTCATTCAAACAGTTTGATTTTTATTGTGGCTACAATAAGCAATGTGGCCATGTCCTTCCCTCCTCCCCCACCTCACCCAGGCTACCTTGTCCATTATCTCATTTTTTTAATTAATAAAGAAAGAATGCATGGTTTCAAAACAATAGTTACTTTATTTCGAAGGGGGGAGGGTGGTTGGCTTACAGGGAAATAAAATCAACAAAGGGGGTGGGTTTGCATCAAGGAGAAACACACACAACTGTCACACCGTAGCCTGGCCAGTTATGAAACTGGTTTTCAAAGCTCTCTGATGCGCAGCATGCCTTGCTGTGCTCTTCTAATCACCCTGGTGTCTGGCTGCTCAAAATTGGACGCCAGGCGATTTGCCTCAACCTCCCATCCCGCCATAAACATCTCCCCCTTACTCTCACAGATATTATGGAGCACATAGCAAGCAGCAATAACAATGGGAATGTTGGTTGCGCTGAGGTCCGACCTAGTCAGCAAACAGTGCCAGCGAGCTTTTAAAGTGCGTGACTGTGAGCTGAGTGGGCTCCATGCTTGCCGTGGTATGGCATCTGCATGGGTAACCCAGGAAAAAAGGCGCAAAACGATTGACAGCCATTGCTTTCACGGATGGAGGGGTGACTGATGACATGTACCCAAAACCACCCACGACAATGTTTTTGCCCCATCAGGCATTGGGAGCTTAACCCAGAATTCCAATGGGTGGCGGCGACTGCGGGAACTGTGGGATAGCTACCCACTGTGCACCGCTCCGTAAATCAATGATAGCCACGGTAGTGAGGATGCACTCCGCTGACTTAATGCGCTTATTGGGAACATACACAATCGACTGTATAAAATCGATTTCTAAAAATCGACTTCTATAAAATCGATTTAATTTCGTCGTGTAGACATACCCTTAGTGGCCACCTCTGAAAACTGCATCAAGTGCCTTGCCCAGCCTGACATAGAACGTTTGTGGCAGAGTCAGGCATAGAACCTAACTGTTCTGAATCCTCAGCTAATGCCTTAATCAGACTATCCTTTCTTTCTTCAGGCTCCTTCTTCATTTGCTATATGCTTTCCAATTTCTGCACAGATTGGGGCAGACATTCATTATTCTAAATTTCATTCCCATGCACTCTATTAGGAGTGTATTTTACAATGAGGCTTTGTGCTGCAATGTTGCATGGTGGTCCTCCTATTACATAGCATCTGTTGTGTTGTGTGACACGGTCTCATACCTGATAAGACCATGTGACCAGACCTAATGCAATGAGAGTGGGATCAGGCTAGAGAATGAAGAAATAGGGGATATATTGTTGTATTTCTGACATATAGAGGAAATTGTGGGAAAGTGAGAATCTTGGCACTGCACCTGCACTGAGAGGATGCAGAATAGATTAATAGCAAGCTACAATGAGACACATTTTGTGGCTTGTCAGTATCTTGTAATGTCTCTCTCATTTCCACACGCTAATACAATTTTGTATTTTTTCACTTTACTTCCATTATTTTTTTTCCTATGGGAAAGAATCCTAGGGTAATATTTCTCTGGCTACTATAGTGGAGTAATTTAAGAAAGAGAAAAGAGATTAATATGATGGGGGACCAAATGAAACAATTCCCCCCACTTGAAATTATTTTTAAAGATGGAGTCATGAGGATTTTTTGTTTTAAAGCAGAAACTTAATAGGACAACGCAAAGGTCCAGTTCTGCAATACTGACATGGGGCATCCTGCTGAAGTCAAGGACTACTCCTGGGTGTAAGCTTTACTGGAGCAAGCCTGAAACATTTCATACACCACTGCAACTTATCATAAACTCATCAGCTTGAAATTACTAAGGTTCAGAGAGGATTTTCTAATTACTTTGATGTGTGTATAATATGAATAGACCCAACAGAGAAAGACAAAGATGATGGTTAGAATCTTGCCAGTATGATAAACAAATGAGCAACTGTCTTTATAACACAAATCCTGGGACTCTTCCAGTTTTCAGCTATACATAATCTTCAACTGAGTGACTATGGCATTAAAATGAGGCTTGCTCCCTCTATATTGCACTATTCTTGATAGGATAACACGTCTGTGCAGTATTATTATATTTAATAAATCATTCTAAGAGCAAAACTGCAAGCTCTTGTGTGGCAACATAACTTTGTATTCATGGCTGCTTTTTTTTCCCCCGTCTTGTCTTTTCTCTTTTTCCCCCCCTCCCCAACAGAAAAATAATGTGGGTTGGTGCTGTGGTCTAACACAATAGGGGCTAATGAATAGAGCTAGCTGCACTCAAGAGACTGCAGTTCAATTACTGGTGGTGCCAATCAAGTCAGAAATATTAACCATGGTAACAGCAGATTTCTACTTCTGTTGGACAAGGCAGTCGCTCTTTAGAGTATCTGGTGTCCGATGAGGAAAAGGCATTCTAAGAGATAGATGCATTGAGTCAGAGAAAGCTGCTAGATAACAAAGGTGGGCAGCGGCTGTTTCCGCTTCAGATAATCCTGTAGAAGGGCGACCTGCACTGTTCTAGGAGCACTTTCTCTGGTTGATGTGTCTAAGAGGTCATACTAGACAGAATATATGTCTGTATGAACTGACTCTTCAGAGGGGCCGAGCACACACAGCTTCCACTGACTTACCAAGAACTGCAGGTAACTCAGCACTTTCAATATCATGCCAATATTGTATACAAACACTACAATACTGTTTATGCAGCATGTATGCATATGTACTATCCTTTTGTCCAATAGAATAGTAAACTTAATTGTGCTAAGAAGAAATTCTAATACAGGGATGTTGGGCCAGATCCTCAGCTGGTGTAAATCAGCATAGTTCTGTTGATGTCAATGCAAAGATGCCAGTTTACATTTTGCATTGTGTTATATATTTGCTCTAATTTTATTCACTTAGTCAGTGTTCCTGTGGTGCAGTGGTAGCATACTCAAAACACAGGAAACAGCTAATGGCCAAAAAACATCTCTTGTCTTTTTTATTTTCTGTTCATTTTTATTGTAGAAATATAATAGTAACAGTTTGAATTTGAAAACCATAGGGTATCTTGCAACCAAGTGCCTAATCCTTAGAAAGGAGGGAATTTAGACCCTTCTCTATCAGAATATTTTTTGACTGCCTAGTCACTACTGGAACCTCACTGTAGATTAATATTCTTTCCCAGAATGCTTTTCTAGTAGTTGCCCCTTTTAAATATGGGAGTGACAAGCAGCTACAGCCCTGAAGTAGCTATTTTGCACCTGCTTGCTGAATCTTGTAGTTGATGAGTATTCTTAGTTCCTATTGTGCTGTTTCCTTTCTCTTATTCATGAATAGACATGAATAGACAGGTCATCTTCATGGCCTATGTCACTGACACATTCCTTATTGCTTACATCAGTTGCCATTAAAAAGCCAGCTGTTACCAACAGTTACCATGTAGTGGTATCTCAGACATGACATTTCCCTAAATTTAGATTAGGAAAAGTTGGTAACCTATGGAAACTGAGGTATGGGAGGTTAAATGACTGAGGTGCCACTAGCGTGCATTTAGGGACTAACAAGAATTTTTGATATCACCTGAGGATGTATCTGTTGGAAGTGACAGAGGAGGAGAAAGACCTGGGTGTAATGGTTGATTGCTGCATGACTATGAGCCACCAGTGTGATGTGGTTGTGAAAAAGGCTAAGGTGGTCCTAGGATGCATCAGATGAGGTATTTCCAGTAGAGACAGGGAAGTGTTAGAACAATTATAAAAGGCACTGGTGAGACCTCAGCTGGAATACTGTGTGCAATTCTGGTCTCCCATGTTTAAAAAAGAGGAATTCAAAGTGGAACAGGTAGAGAGAAGGGCTACTAGGATGATCTGAGGAATGGAAAACCTACCTTATGAGAGGAGACTCAAAGAGCTTGGCTTGTTTAGCCTAACCAAATGAAGGCTGGGGGGAGATATGATTCCCTCTGATGTATTAATAGAGAGCATAAATACCAGGGAGGGAGAGCAGTTATTTAAATTAAGCGCCAATGTGGACACAAGAACAAATGGATACAAACTGGTCATCAGCAAGTTTAGGCTTGAAAATAGACAAAGGTTTCTAACCCTCAGAGGAGTGACGTTCTGGAACAGCCTTCCAAGGTAAGCAGGGGGGGGGGGGAGGGGGACAAAAAAACTTTAATGGCTTCAAGACTGAGCTTGATAAGTTTATGGAGGGAATGGTATGATAAGACTGTCTACTGTTGCATGTAGCTTATCTGTGAGTGATAGCAGCAAATATCTCCAATGGTTGCTGGTGGGACACTATATGGGGAGGGCTCTAAGTTACTCCCAGGTGTTCTGGCTGGTGGGTCTTGCCCACGTGCTCAGGTCTAACTGATCACCATATTTGTGATCAGGAAGGAATTTTCCCCCAGATCAGATTGGCAAAGACCCAGAGGGTTTTCGCCTTCCTCTGCAGCATGGGACATGGGTCATTTGCATGATATAACTTGAAATCTTTAAATATAACTTGAAATCTTTAAATCATGATTTGAGGACTTTAATACCTCAGCCAGAGGTTAGGGGTCTATTACAGGAGTTGGTAGATGAGGTAGTCTGTGCAGGAAGTCAGATTAGATCAGTGGCTCTCAACTTATTTACCATAGCGGGCTGCACGCGTATGCAACTGTCTATGTTATGTGGGCCGCATCCACACAATATATATATATATATATATAGTGTATGGCCCTGAGGATATCACATGGGCTGCATCTGTGCACTGATTGGGCTGCAAACGGGCTGCATGTTGAGAACCAGTGGACTAGATGATCATGATGGCCCCTTCTGACCTTAAAGTCTGTGTCTATGAGCCACAATATGAAATTGGAAAGGCACTACAGGAGAGGAGCTAGGGGAGGCAGTGTATCTAGTGTACATAGGGCACTGTCCTGGCACTCAGGAATTTGGGTGCTAATGCAACTCCACCACTGACCTGCTGTTTGACTTTTGGCCTTCTTTATGACTTTGTTTCTCCTTCTACCCTTTTTGTTTGATTTGTAAGCTTTTCAGGGCAGGGAGCCTTTCTTAATCTGGCTACACTTAAAGATGGGGTGGGGAGGGTGATTCCAAGTGTAACCCTTCTGCCAGGTGGAGCCAGCAGCAACCAGGGCCAGGTTCAATAACTAGGGGTTCCTTTCCATCAATACAACACAGAACCAGCTCAAGCCCCCACCCAGTAACCTGGGGAAATTACACACCACCCCTCTCTGCCTCTGAGAGGCAATACTTCCCCACTTGCAAGCACAGAGTCTGAATGTAGAAAAGAAACTTTTAATAAAAGGAGGGAAGTAACTCAGCCTTAATTTGGCAAAACACCACAAACAGGGTTCATAAACATAAACCATGAGTAAAACACCCACCTCCAAGTAGGTTGATAAGTGTCCTTTTCCCCTCAGGTTCTTAAATCCAGCAATCCAAAAGTCCCTTTCACATGCCCAATCCTTCTCTTCACCCCACTCACAGTTGCTGTCCTTGGTCAGTGTGGACCCAGAGTTCAGAGGTGTATCTGCAAAGTTCACCTCCCACCCTGGGTGGAGGGGGGCATAGTAAAGAGACACCTTACTCGCTTCATTGCTCAGGCACTCACTTACCACCCCCTCTGTGGGGCTCTGTTCTGGCCCTCTCCACTAGCCACCCTGCCAGCTGCCTTGCTGGCTGCTCGCCTCACCTCTCCGCCAGGCACCCTCAGTGTGCCTCTCCACCTCACCAGCCACTCATTCACCAGATGACTGTTGGTCACCTTCTGCTGCCACCTCCCTCTCTGCTGTGACCTGTGCACATCAATCTCTTAGTAATTTTCAGCTCTTTGCAGGCTGGGCAGAAACACTGCCCCATCTCAAGTTATTTCAGTTCTCAGTGATTTTTAGCTCTTAGCAGGCAGGGCAGAAATACGGTCCTACCACAATTGATTTCAGCTCTGATTGAGCATTTAAAATAACAAAGAGGCTCATAATGAAGCCTATTTAGCTCTTTCTTTGAACAATGGGGGGAACAGATTCCAGTCCAGGGAGGGTCCACACCTCCTGTCCCAACCCATCTTACTTTCACGGTGCGCTGGCATTCGAGCCCCTGTCTTAACAAGGTCCTTTCAGCTAAGGGTGATCCCCCTCATTTGGGACAGGTCAAGCACACACTGACTCAGTGCACCCTCACAACAATGCTAACAACATTGGCAACAGCACCCCACCATCCCTGCACTCAGCACCAAAGTGACTTGTAACCCAACACCAGCCAAAGGTGATTATTATGAGCAGCCCCTTTCTATGTACTAGATATCTAAGCAGAGTAGGTGTGTTCATATAAATCAGTTTACTGCAGAAGTCTCTCCGCCTCCCAGCTACCTGTCAGGGAAGAATTCATTCAGACCCTGCTTACACAAGCTTGAGTAGATATACTTTTGCTTATTCTCATTTATCCAGGCAGAAAATAATAGCATGGACAATGGTGAGTGGTGGCAGAGTTAGCCACCCTGGGTACAAACCTGCCTGGATTCTGTGGGTATGTACTCAGGGTGGCTAGTCATGCCACTGCTTGCCACTGCCTGTGCTACTGCAGCTACATTACTGTTTTTGGCATGCTAGGTTGATGACAGTTATCATATGTCTACTCAAGTTGGGACTCAGGCACCCAGACCCATGTGTAGGCATAGCCTGTGTGAATGCAGTGCCTACCTCAATGGGTCCCTCATTTCTCCACTGTAATACAATTAATAAATAACAACAGGAGTCCTACCTAGTCCCCTGATCTAACCAGAGCACCTGCCCCATGTCTGGTAATGCCATTTAAAGTTTTGGCAGACAATGTGTGAAAATAATGCAAACAAAAAATAGAAGATAAATGCTCTCTGGGACAGATCCTTAACTGCTGTAAATTGGCATCGCTCCACTGACTTTGCACCAGCTGAAAATCTGGCCCAGCATTTTTATTCCTTTAGCGTCTGTTTTTCCATCTCGTCTTATAAAATTTTGCCAGATGATCATCCTTCCAGTGTTGTTGGCAAAACCATCACTGCACCATTTTCCATTCACATGCCACAGTTCTACACTGAAGTGTAATAATCTGAGGGCTCAAGGTCATTCAGAAACTCCCTCCAGATTTTCATTCTTCCTGTCAAAGAAGAATAGAGATTCTCAAACAGCTGTTTTAAGAACTGTCTCTCCCTCACCTGAGTGAAAATGTAGGAAAGGAAATCTATTTTCTGTTCATTCTCATTGCTTCTGAATTCACCTAGCTGCTCTTGGGAATTTAAATGAACACAGTTCAATACTGTAACAGAGAATTACAGCATTATCTTATCAGTGGGCTCTCGTTTATCCTGGCTATCTCCCTTCATCATTGCCTCTCTTCAGTTCTTGTCTGCTGTATGAAGAAAACTCACTGTCTTACTGACAAAGTATTTATGGTTGAATATGGATTTAATCAGAGTGTGCTTTGTTTCCAACCTAATAACTGGAGTTGGCTGAATGATATTCAGTCCAGTTCTACTAACAACGAGTCCCTTGTTTTTAACCCTAGTCTTGCAATCTGTGCAAGCAAGCAAGCAAAAATAAAATAAAAAAGCTAAGAGGCTTAAGTCAGTGCAAGACCACACATGGAAGTGGTACAGCTTGATGCCATTCCTTTCTTTCTCCATTCTAGTGTAAGTCTTGTAAATTGCTGTTCGTGCTTTTAATTCTTTAGGAAGGTTACTTGGTACAGTGGTCTCCATTCAAAAGTCAATGTTTGCCAACATGCAGCTACCACAGTTATTTTCTGTTCTAAGTATAGGAAAAAGCTGTGGTATCTCAGTTACCAGTTTGTTGTGACTGTTGGTAAATGGTGACTTTCCAATAATTGCGGGAGGCAAACGATCATTAGGAACAGAGGACTGGGTGGGACCTCCTGGGTTATCAAGTCTAGTCCCCTGCTGTTGCAGGTAGCCCCATAATCCCATTCATAAACTTTTTAACACAAGTGTCTTTACAAAAGGCCAGATTCTTTTACCTCATATCTAGTTTAGCTTCTTCTCTTGAACATAAGAACGGCCATACTGGCTCAGACCAAAGAACGGCCATACTGGCTCAGACCAAAGGTCCATCTAGCCCAGTATCCTATCTGCCGACAGTGGCCAATGCCAGGTGCCCCAGAGAGAATGAACAGAACAGGTAATCATCAAGTGATCCATTCCCTGTTACTCATTCCCAGCTTCTGGCAAACAGAGGCTAGGGACACCATCCCTGCCCATCCTGGCCAATAGCCACTGATGGACCTATCCTCCATGAATTGTTCTAGTTATTTTTTGAACTTATAGCACCAGATTCTCCAGTACCTTGTATCTTGTGTAGTCATTTACACTGGTGGCAAAGATTAGAATGGCAGAATTTTATACCCACTCTGTGCTGATGTCAATGACTACACAAGGTGTGACACAGTGGAGAATAAGGTCCACAGGGCCTGACTGATCCATCTGTCATTTGCTGTGCAGGTGGGGAAAATAGTGTTACTTACAACAAATGATCATAAGGAAAGGGAAAATTGCATTCAATCTGATGACCTGCAATGCTGATTGCCATGGGATGGGTCACTACATACGGGCAATATCTCTGTTAGTTTTTTATGGTGTTTTCACTCTCTCCTCACATAGCAACTAGCCATGTGCAGCATGGACTCAGGTTTATGTAGTGTACTTGTTGTTCTTTGTGCACACCTGTATTGTACAATGTACCTACAGTCTGTCCCTCTCTCTTTCCCACCTCTATCTGTGCTTTGCCAGGTTGGACTAGGATGATTGCTTTGATGCATTCTACTACTCCATAGTTGCCATGTTAGGCTGTTTCATATTCCTTAGCTACTTTATATATCCCATTAAAAATTAACTGCATGGTGCCTTGGTATTTTTGGTGTGGAGAAGGGGGATTGCTACCTGCTGTTATATGTAGTGCTGCTTTTATGACTCTTCTGGCAGAAGCTCTGTCATCCTGTGTAGGCATGGTGCACTCTACATGCCTTTCCATCTCCATTTCAGAGAGATTCTTGCATGCAAGATGTACTCGCCTTTTTGGGCAGTCATCCTTTTAACTGCATCATTTGCAAACCAGTGAAAAAGTGCATTATGTAGACCAAAAAGAAATGTAACCTGCATGCAATTCACTTTCCTACTAACCCCAATGCTGGGCTCAAAATCCATGTAGCCCGCCCCCCCCAACTAGAGGGGAAGGTGCATGAAAATCAGTGTACGAACTGAAACGAACATAGAACATGTGTGCTGTACAGACAGTAGGAGTGTGGAAGCAGGGAGTATACTGCTGTTGATAGGCTAGACTGTTTTACTTGATCTGCATTTGATTTAGGGTAACTTTAGACCCTTGAGTGTGTAACTGCAGTGCCACAGTGGGAACTCTGGAAGACATTGCACCTCAGAGAGGGTGCAGCATGCTGTCTTCCTTAAGTGGAGATGGAGCAGGACCATGCCCTGATTTCTTTGCGCCCCCTTCTGCCCATCTGCAGTGAATTGAACCCTAGGAAGTGGGAGCTGTGCCTGTGTAGGAGATGTAACAGAGTCAGGGCCGGTGCTACCATTAAGGCAAACTAGGCGGTTGCCTTGGGTGCCAAGATTTGGGGGCGCCAAAAAGCAGTGCCCCAATTTTTTTTACAGCGTTCCTGGGCTGGGCTGCCAGCGGCGCGCTGAGACGTGCAGCTCAGACTCCCTCTCCCAGCGCAGCGGCTGCTCCACTTCTCCCGCCTCCCAGGCTTGCGGCGCCAATCAGCTGTTTGATGACGCAGGCCTGGGAGGGGAGGAGAATTAGAGCGGGGGCGGCGTGCTCGGGGAAGAGGTGGAGCAGAGGTGAGCTGGGGAGCTGCCGCACGGTTCCCCGGTGTGGGGGGGAGCTGCCGTGGGGGGGGGTGCTTCAGGGCGCGGGGCAGGGAGCTGCCGCAGGGCTTGGGCGGGGGGCACAAGGTGGAAGTTTCGCCTAGGGCGCGAAACTTCCTTGCACCGGCCTTGAACAGAGTGTAGGGAATGTAAGTGTGCTTGAGCACTGTTGCCTCACAATTTGAATGTGCATGTTAAGCTTTAACCATTTGTCCTGTAAGAATTTCTGGAATGTGGGTAATTTCCTGTGAAATCCATGAGTGTGGAGGTAAGTGGTGTGTGATGAAGGGAAAGGAAAGAGTTACTTTAAAAGGAAGTGCTGTATCTGACTTCTATATATTAAAATAAAACATAGACGCTGCACTGTAAATTAGGTGTCTTTGCAGTTGCTGCTTCATGTTATGTTGAAGAATCACAGCCCAAACAAAATTTAACATGTACAATGGCTGTAATTTATAAAGTTAGAAGCAGACACCCATACATCAGAAGTGTCAGCATCACAAAAACAAAATCAATTAATCTCCAGCAGCATATCTGCTCCACATTGAATTACTCTAGAAGAGTGTGTACAGTATCTCTCTCTGAGCGGGGGGTTAGTGTCAGAAGGATCTTTTCTGAAAACAGAACCAGAAACTTGTACTCCATAAAGATGATATCAGTGATGTTGGAACATTTAACCTATTCCATATGTTGACTTGTTAGCAGTTGAGTTTAAAGTAATAATTATTAGAATGTTCGATAATGCACTTAGGAGTGGGGATGGCTGGCAAAGAGGCATGGTACTTTTTAATTACTCTGGGCTCATGCAGTCAGTGAGGCTTACGTTTTGACAGTGGAGCATGGGGAAAGTGGATATAAGAACCAGGTCCAGGTCTAGGTTTTTTGCCGTCCCAAGCAAAAAATTAGCCGCCCCAAGCTCAGGTGGGGCTGGGGGTTGCAGGCGGTGCTGGAAGCGGAGGGAGTGATGTCACTTTCTCCCAGCGCCTGCAGGGGCTTTACCCCTTCCCCTGCCCGGCCGTGCAGAAAAGCCCCGATATAAGGGGTGGCACAAGGCAGCGCAGCAGCCAGTGTGCAGATGAGGTGGCAGCCCCGGCTCCCCGGCAGGACTTGCCCTTTCCTCCCCAGGTAGTGGCTGGGCCCTGGCAGCTCAGCATTCTGGGGCTGGGGCTTCCCCTTCCCGCTGCGGCCGGGGGCGTGGCACCCTCACCCCGTCTAAGTGGTGCAGCTCCGAGAGCGCAACTGACCCGTAAAAAAAGGATGGCCAGAATGCCGTCCCTGGAAATTTGACACCCCAAGTGCCTTGCTTTACTGGTGCCTAGAGCTGGTCCTGATAAGAACTCCACCTTTATAACTTGATGTAGTCTACAAGGACCTTGGATCTGGCTGTGCAGTGTAAATGGGCACCTATTTACTCTCTCCCCAGAGTAGGAGGACAGGAAACAGTGGGGAATGGGTGGGGCTCTGGTTCCAGTTCTCCCCCCACCCCAAACTTCACTGGCCAGTGTAGATGAGTTGACATGGTGGTTGTAAATTGCTGCTAATATCCACTAGCAGCAAATTTCTCCCCAACATGGTTCCTTTTAGCAAGAAGGATGAGGGGAAGAACTGTGGCTCAGTCACAATGATTCCTGGGGAGAAGTTCTTGCCCAGAGTTGTGCTTAAATTCATCTAGGCCTAAGACTCCAGAGGTGAAGTAGAAAAATAGCGCTGTGTATATGGCATGAAACTTGTATGCCTTTATTTTCTGTATACTGTTCCTTGATATTTCTAAGAATTTTTCCTTTCTGCAGTGACAGGAACAGAATTACTCAGCATGTCAGAGGTGTGTGCTTTCCCTCTCACGGAGACTTTACTTTTGTTCTTTTCTTGTGAGTGTTTCCCCCAGTCTAAAATCATTGTCGATTTAAAGTACCTGTATTGAGCTTTCTGTAGGAGAAAGCAAAGAACAAATAACTTTTTTAGAAGATGAACCACTTCTTGCTTCTCTCAAATTGAGCTAATTCAAGTTCAAGTTGAAACACCAGGTCAACAGGATATTGAGTGATAATAGTTTCAGTGAATGTCATTAGAATAATCCTCATTTGTTATCCTGAAGGCAGAAACTGTTACCTAACAACTTCTAAGAGCTGATTAACCCTTTCCGCTATCTCAAATTAATATTGAATAAAGACGATAATAGAGCTAATATTAGTATTTTTACAACTAAAGTGTATACAGAAGAACCAGGGTCTCATTAAACAACCCACCTACTTGAACGTTATTGATTTTCATTTTAAGTCCCTATACTGTTACACAATACGGGGCTATATATTTTGATACAGGTTGTTATGTGTACACATAACATTGGCAGAGAGTTAGTGAGTCAATTGTAAACTAAAGATGATGCTATATTTCAAACTTGTGTTTAAGAGAGAGAGAGAGAGAGAGAGAGAGAGTGATTCAGAACCTGTGGAGGAAGGAAAAGAGTCCTGGGAGGTAGCAGCCACTAAGTGTGGAGAACTGCAAGAAAATGACAGAGAACAAGAAGCCAAGATCTAGGGAGAGAGGAATCAGTGAGCTGTGGGGATTAAGGCCCAGAAGAATGGGTGGACCAAGTTCATCATGAATTTTGAAAATTAAAACAGGAATTTTAAATTGTGTACACAGATGGAAAGGAATCCAGTGAAAGTGGTAGAGGATGGGGTAATATGGAGCAACTTCTTTGGGCAAGAAAGTAGTATAGATGCAGTGTGCTGGACTCTGAATGTTATTCAAAATAAAGGGTCCAATTCACCCTGTAAGGCCCTCCTGGATATGAGAATGCTTCTGGGGAAGCTGGCCACAATTTCCATACAGCCAGGAGGCCTGGAAGCAGCCAGCACAGATCATAAAGTGGGTAGGACCAGCCCTGGAATATAGGGGCAGGACAGCTTGATGCCTCCACTCTTGACAAGGATTAAAGCTGCTTCTCCTTGGATGAACTCTGCAGGAGAGTGAGGCAGTGCTATCAATATCTCCCCTCTCCTTCCCTGAGGTCATAGCCTCCTCTGCCATAGCTGCTTCCTGATTGCAGGGGGTGGGGTACAAATTGTACCTTTGTTCCTGAACCCACTTGGATGAATCCAGCCCATGGGATTGAGGAGAATGAGCTGTAGTCCAGACAGAAAGATAGTGTATGAATAAGAATTTCTTAGTAACTCTGGCTATGTTTTGGGTTTGGTTGGAGGTGAGGCAGTCTTACAGATGAGGGTGATGTCAGAGGAAGGAGAAAGCTCAGGGCCATGAATTTTTGGACTTGACAGTGAAGCTAAACAGAGTAAAGTCAAAGTCAGCAATGTGACCAAAAAGAAAAGTTTTATCCCGACTCAAAACTCCGTGTATGACGAAAGCTATGTCATCTTGGAAATAACATAAGAAATGCTTTATCATTTCTAGAATCGAGGCAGTCAGTCAACTTTTCTGGTATTTTAATGTTATTCCTAGCAGCACCATTTTGCATGAATGAGGTGAAATTATGGTAGGGGCCTTCATTTACCAGAACAAGTCACTGCCCTTTCCCTAGGCCCCTTTTTGGAAATACTAAAGTTTTTCTTGAAGAGGTTTGGGCTTCAATAGTGGAATATGTATTGTGTAGTGTGGCAGAACATATTTTTCCCTTCTCACAAAGTCCATTTATTAAATATGTATGTGGGAAACATTCCTTATTACTACTGGACTTCATAAAATAGAACCTACTGGAATGAAGTGATAATGACTGTGCAGACAAAGAACTCATATTCCTCATTATCCTTTAAGGTGTAGATGGTGGAACATTTACTCATGTCGGTAGGCAGTTACTCAAATGAGTAGTCTCTTCAATGGAACTGTTCATGTGAGTATGTGCTCATCACCACGAGTAAAGATTAAAGAGCCTAGCCCTTGGTGATTGTGGTTTTCACTATGGCAGTGAATGGAGAATCAATAGCTTTTCCTTCAGCCTGTTATAGTTATCGATAGCTCTGCTGATAAAAAGGAAAATTAAATCAAATGTTGAACAGTTTGCAATAAGCCAAGTTTAGGTTTTAAAACGAGTCACTCCATGCAATTAGAGACAATAAAAAGGTTCACGGAGGGTAAAACTGCCATGTGCACCACTTCAATCTGACTGCACACCACTTTAATCTGATTGCATGAGAGACATATTGCCTTGCTAAACACTTCAATATATTGATAGTGAAGCTCAGATGTCCTTGGGATCGGGCATTATTTGAATAGGCAACACTCCTGGTACTGTACATTGCTAGAGAGTTGCTTTAAATACAATAAATTAAAAGTAAAATCTTATACAAGGCAACATTGCTTAGTAATTGCTGTTTTGGAACTCACGTCGCTGCAGTTATTTAGTTCAGCATTTCATCTCCAGCTGCAGCACAATTTTTGCCAAATATAGATAAATGAAGTTAAAGTTATTGGCAACCACTAGTTCTGTAGCCCTGTTTTGAGTTTATAGATTTCATAGGAATGGCATTACTTTATTTCTGCAGCAGGCAATTGTTCTGCAGTCAGAGCTTGTCAGCATTACAGTACATGTAACATTTTCAACTCAGCTTTATCAGACAGTCAGTGGTAAATAGACAAAATTAACAGTATTTTGAATGAGAAATGTATCATTAAATATGAGGGAGGAGCAGGGACAGATTGTGAACCTAATTCAACATATTTTAGGGGTTCAATGAAATCTCAAGGCAGACTCTGCAGACAGTGCTTTGAGCACTGGATGTCTAACTACTCCACTGAGTGCTAATTTCATTGCATTCTACATTGTATTATACAGAGATGTAACATGGTCTGCTGCAGCCAGACCATCCCACTAAAGACTCACAAAAAATTACTGGTTGGTTTCCTTATATCTTCTCTAGAGAGCCATTCTATATAGCTTCACTAACAAACAATAGGCTTTAATGCAGAGGTCAACACATAATTCTTTTCTTTATATTTTCTAAATCATTTTCCAAATGCTAAATAATTATTACAAAAACTGAAGAGATAGGATTTCAGATATGTTACATGCCTTTTCCTCTTGCTTTCACTCATCTTTTTTCAAACTTACAGCTATTTAGTATTTTTTCCAATCAGTAAACAAGTTACATTTAAATATTAAAGAAAACAGGTAATAAGGAAATGCATTTTCCTTCTGATTCCAAAATGACACAACACTGTTGTCAGATCACTAGCCATTGCTTGAAGCCTACAGACCTTGGGATGGGTTTAGATCCAAATATATTAACTTCTTTGGGCAATATGTTCTGGTGTTTTCTATTAACCCACCTGGTTGCTTGTCTTTTGATCTATGAACCATGACATTTAAATGCCATCCGGAAAGCTTCTTATGATCAAACTGATCTTTTATTTTAGATGTATATGCACAATAGTGTGAAAATATGTACTAAGGAGCAGTGTGAAGCAATCTGGAAAATTATATTGCAGAATGAGGAAATGCTGGGTTTTTTATGTTTATTTGGAAATTGAACCCATATTTATTTCCACAGAACTTTTGTATTAATAACAATGTGCAAAACTTATGGATGGTGCTTTTTTGTCATATCTGTAGGTGAATGAAACTGCGCCATGATAACAGTGAAATTTCACTTGGGTCAATATTGTGAAATCATAATGTTTTAGAATTAAATTGAGCATAGACATAAAATTTGCCAATAAGCAGTATGATTTCAAAGTATAAGAGAGACTGTTTTTCTTGATTAATAATATATGGAGATATACCTATCTCATGGAACTGGAAGGGACCCTGAAGTGTCATTGAGTTGAGCTGAGCCCAGCCCCATGCCTTCACTAGCAGGACCAACTACTGAGTTTGCCCCAGATCCCTAAGTGGCCCCCTCAAGGATTGAGTTCTCAACCCTGGCTTTAGCAGGCTAATGCTCAAACCACTGAGCTATCCCTCCCCCCCAAAGTGAGTCAACCCCCAAAAGTGAAAAATCTACTCTGTTTATTGTGTGTGAGGTTTTTCATCAGGTTCACTGACATTGTGAATTTCTTTTCACAGATTCACTAGCACTCTCTCCAAAAACAGAATATCACCCCTTTGGAGGTTTAATGAAATCATAACTTTTTAAATGAAAGAACAAAGAAACAAGAAGACCGTGGTAAGTAACAGCAGGTGCTTTTATTTAACAGTGTATTATGAAAAAAGGCAAATATGCCTCTTTGTTTAGGTAACACACAAAGATTTCAATACACATGATGAAACAGACAGTTTTTAGACTGAAGCTAGCCTTATAGAATTACAGAAATGTTAGGACTTGAAAGGATCTTCAGAGGTCATCTAGTCCAGCCTTCTGTGCTGAGGCAGGACCAAGTATACCTAGACCATCCCTGACAGATGTAGTATCTTCTCATAACAAATTTCAGGTAAGGACATATTCTGAGCCAAAATCTGTTTCTTGAAATCAATTAAGTTCCACAACTGAGTGCAGAATATCTCCCACAGTCTATATTATAATTATATACAATTATAATATCATACCTAGTTATAATATTTTCACTTACCCTGGGATTTTCATTGAAGAAACTCAATGCATGTTACAAGTAGCCTTGGTTGAGGAATGTTGTAGTCTTTTTTTTTTTTTCCCCCTGAGAAAAATGTTGGTGAGAACAATGTGGAGTTTTTTGGGCAACCTGAATTTTTTTTTAAAGAATGTTTTCTCCAGAACAACCTCTGAAAACCTGAACACTTTTTTTTTTTTTAATTTTGGATTTTTGTTGGAAAAATTCAAATAAAAAATTTAAATTGAAAAGGCCAATAAAAGTGTTCAACAGAAAAATATTTGACCAGCTCTAATTACAAAGTATTGTTAAACTCTCACAGCTTCTTATTGATGTAGGTATTATGCCTAGTTTACAACTGAATAAACTGAAGTAGATAGGTTGTTACTTGCCTACAACTATCGAATCAAACAGAGTAGACAGGAACAGAACCCAGAAGTACTTATTCTAGGTCCCCAGCTTTAGCTACACCAAATTTCACCTCCAGTTCCTTGTACTGGGTATCACTTTGACAGTTGACAATTGCACTTGGTAATATGAGGAAGAGAAAGGCCAGGGAGCCCTTTCTAGTATGTAAAACACAGTGCTGATTATCTCTTCTCCTGGTAACAATAAGCAAACAAAATAATGAATAATATTTTTCTAAATCCAGCTAATACATTCAACATTGTTGTTCCTGTTTATATCTTGTGGTATGAGCTCTTCGGGACCGGACACTAAGCATATTATTCTGGTCTCACTGACTCCAGCATAACTCAGTTGACTTCAGTATAATTATCCCTTATTTACACCAGTATAGGTGACATAAAAATCCATTTCATAGCTCCCTATTCAAGAATAGATGTTTTTTTAAGGGTCAGATTGTGAATCCTTTATTTCCACTAGTGGACAACATAGTCATGAGTAATCCTGCTTTTCATGGCTACTTATATGAGTAACTGATCACTAGTGTAAGTGGGTCACAATCTGGCCTTTAATATTTTTGGTATACATGAGCCCAGCTTACTTTTGTCAGAGCATGTCTCTCAATGCCATCAGGGCCGGCTCTGGCTTTTTGGCCGCTCCAAGCAAAAAACCAAACAAACAAACAAATAAAAACTTGCGGCGTGGCCGGAGCATGGGTGCAGGGGGACCGGCTTGGGGGGGGGGGGGTAGAGAGGGATTGAGCGGGCGGGAGAGAGAGAGAAGGGGGCGGCCAGGGCTATAGCAGGGGCGCTGCCACGCCGCCCCTCCTGCCGCGCCGCCTCCTGCCGCCTGCCGCGAGGGCTCCGCTCCGGTCGGCGGGGAGGGAAGGAAGAGGACTGCCCTGCAGGGTGCTCTGGTTCTCCGCGCCGCCGCCCCCTACAGGGCGGCCGGAGCGGAACAACAACAACAAAAAAGGTGGCCATGCCGCCCTAGGATTGGGCAGAATGCCGCCTCGAACAATCTGCCGCCCCAAGCACCAGCTTGCTCAGCTGGTGCCTGGAGCCAGCCCAGAATGCCATGTACCTCTTGCCTTTGTAGATCAGTGAATATATGTCAGGCCCATTTTGATGCCTTATCTCTGGTGTGAAAATGAATTTGCCAGCTCCGCAGCAAAATGAAACCAGTTCTCATTCTAGTTATTTTTTTCATAATTAATCAACCTGACTATAAGTCTTATTTGGACCTTTACAGCTTTAGCTTTACAGCTAAAAACAGAGAAAAAAAGATTGTTTCTGATCTGGTTGGTGGCTGCATTCCTTCTGTGTATCACTTGCTCCTAGAGAGTGGCTCACCACACAATCTCCTGTTTGTACACAGTACTGCTCTCCCCGCCTCAAAACAGCAACATGATGTGAAAACAAAGTTATTATTTCAAAAGAATGTCTCTCATTCTCAGAAACATACGTGTGTGTGCACACATGCACATAGACCAACGCACATGTGTGTGCACTTTCACCAATTGCTCACCTGGTTAATAACACCAATAACTGAAAATCTTCCTTTGGCTGCAAAATATTTACTGTTCCTTTAAAACTGTGAATAAAAGAGGTCAGTCTGTTTGCTGAACAAGAAGTAAAAAAAAATCATCCTTTTTTATTAGAAAACACTTGAAACTTATCATGTGCAGCAGATGGGAGTAGAAAATGCAGCTTGAAGACAGTTATATAAATATATCCTTGATGTCTGTTTTGCTTTTCAATTTGCAGTGAAAAGTACAAAGGTAGAGTGGAGCGCCAGTCAGGGCTGCACTGTGTCTCTTGATATCCATTCCAGATGTTGGCTAGACTTTGTGGAGCCAGTCTTATGGCACTGGGGCTGGAGCTAGTTGTCTTTTCCTCCAGGTGTGATGCTTCATGCTGATCCCCCCACATGCTAGTCTGTCTTATCCAAACACACTAAGCTCTGTGACAGGCATCCACCACCTTTTTGACCAAAATTCACCTCCCCCTCAGCCCAACTCCTCTCAGCCTGATGGGTCCTGCAGACAAGTCCACTTGTCCCTGCCTATCACTCTGTCACTTCAAAAGCAAGCCCCCCTAAAACAAATTGAGCCCTGACGTTGTTCTGAAATAATGTTAGTCAGTTAGTAACTCCTTTGAATATTCCTCTTTGTGTTTTGAGAGTGTCTGGAGGTCCTATTTGACATCGAGTACATCGGCCAAGCCTCTAATGGTAGTTCTCTGTTTGTGCATGCTTGTAAAGGATTTTACACTATAATATTTTAACTCCCTGATTAAACATTGCTAAGCACAGAAGTGTATCATAAATCTTGCAGGCGCCAGCTCCATTTATCTGAATGTTAGTTACTGTCTCTGGTGGGTAAACAAATTACAGCACAGTTTATTACGATATATGGGGCCACAATGTTGCTCTATTAATATCTTGTACCCCCTGGAAATATATAGTTGGCTCACAGTTTGAATTTTCTATCCTGAACAATTAAAAACAAATTCTGAGTGGAGGGTGGGAGAGTGAGGGTAGAAGAAAGCATCAGGCACTTTCAAGGGGAAATTTGCTGGGAGTAACAATAATGAGCTGCTAGATCAAGTTACTACTATCCGGGGTTTGAGGTCAGTACATATTGAGCTAGTCATAAGACATTAAAGTAGAAAAGTTTTCTAGTTTGGAATGTATTAGTGCTGTTAAAGCTGCCAGCAAAACAACCAGCAAGCAGTTGGGTTGAATAGGGTAAAAAACAAGAGAGCTTTAAGAAATAGGGGGATCGGCATCTCTCTTTTTCCCATCAATGCAAGCAGTATTTGCAAAAGTCATTCTCATTAATACCAGTGGGTCCTATGCGCACGTATTGGTGGTAGACAAGCACTGGAGGAGTTGCAATATTTCTTAAGCCATCTATAAAAATAACCACTCCTATTTTTTGTAAATTTGCTTAGCCTACATAAATAAGCCCAGTTTTCTGGATTTACTGCGGGCAATGGAAGTTTGCTTTTCACAGAAGCTTCTGGGACGGAAGAACAAATGACTGATTAAAGTAGGGAATTAAACCTAGAGAAATCCTAATATGGACTCTTAGTAGGACTAAATTAGCACTGTTATAGATGGGCTCCAGTATTTTTCAATAGAGGACTAGCAACAAAGAAGGAAATGCTAGCTAGTTTTAAGAAGACTCAGAGACTATTAAGAATAATTACACTTAAAAAAACTGGAACAAGATCAAGATGATAAAATCAAGCGTATAGAATTAACAAATGTCTGAATGATTCCTATTTAATTTTAATCATAAAAGAATGGTTGCTGTTTGGCCCGATACATGGAGTAGTAGCTAACAGATCAACTGCAGCTGGAGCTGTACCAGCTGGACATTATTTACTGTGGTGCAATTAATGCTTTAATCTTACAGCTTGGTGGTTAAAATCTAAAAAAACCAAAAACCACAAAGAAATTCTTGCTCTCGTACTTCCAAGCAAATGTCTGCAAAGGAGTTGGTATTGAAAACTTTGACAAAGTCAGTTCTGACATCCTGTACAGTGGGTTCAGGCACAATTAGGTAGACTATTTTGCTTCCAGGAAACCAAAAAAACGCCAGGGGCATTTTTACAGACTGGAAAGGAGTTCATTACTTTCAAGTGTTCTGATGTTCGTAGCCCAGCTCCAGTGGCCAGAAGCACAAACACCATTCCTCACAGAGGCAATTTGCTAAGCAAAAATAGAAATCCAACTATTTTGAAAGTTTTTGCATATTGTCTCATAAATCCTTACATAGGATCTTATAACAACTGGTAAGACTGTGTCATTGGCTAATAAAATTACATCAGTGGAATTTTACCAAAGCAATTGAGTTTTGCAGAAAAAAAATCACAGAGGTCCAAATTCAGCACTGGCCTAACTTTACTGGAGTCATTGGATTTATGTCAGGGATGAACTTAGCTCTGAGTTTGACTTGGCCTTAGACAAATGATTGTAAGTAGCACTTTTGTGTCACTTCTTAAAGACGTCCTTTTAAATATCCTTTTTTGAAGGCTTGATCTAGCTGAGCATTTTGGGCTTGACCTAACAAAGCACTTAACCATGTGTTTAACTTTAAGCACGTAAGTGGTCTCAGTTCAATTAAACTATTCATGTGCTTAAAGTTAAGCATATGGTTATGTGCTTTGGTGATTTAGGACCAGCATGCTCTGCATTTTTGCAGGAGTGAGTCCTGAATTGGGACTCTCTTGATTTTTTTTTTTTTTAAGGGCCATGCAGGAAAAAACCCACAGTGCATATATGTAATGTCAGAGCACATCCATACTCTTAATTACTGCATGAAATGTCTGAAGGTGCTGAGCTCCATCAGTTCCTGTTCCAACTGACTTTAACGTAGGCTGAGAGCTCTAAACTTTCCCTGTGACGTGTTCAGCAACTTGCAGGATCAATCTTAGCAGTCAACTAAAAGAGTCAAATATTGTGCCTAGGTTATTAAAAGGTCAGGGACATTTTATGAATAAAATATTTGACTTTGCACCTTAGCATAATAAGGTCATCAAATCTTATGTTTCAGGGCATAAATTGATCACAGCAGGGATGAGGAAGGAATTCTAAACTATCACCTTTTCATTTGTCTGTCTAGGTATTTTTATTACCACAATCACTGGTATCTGAGCATCTCACAAACATTAATGAATTAGAGTAAAGTCCAGAGAGATTAAGGGCCTGATCCAAAGCCAAAATCAATAAAAAGAGCTCCATTGATTTCAGATCATTCCCTAGATGGTTTTGGAGGGGATAGCAGGCTAGGAACTGAACCCAGGTCTCCTGAGTCTAAATCCAGGGTTTTAACTACAAGACTAACCTGCTTCTAATCATACTCTCCAAAATGGTTTAAGACCTAATAGGAGGCCTTACTAGAGCTGGATGAATACTGCAAAAATTATTCACAAAGGCTTAATTCTACTGACCTTTCTCATGTTGACTACCATGGGACTACTTGTGCAGTCATGGACTGCTCTGTGTGATTAAGGATGGCAGAAATGTGTCCAAAATTCTGATTATGCTCATTAAGAATGCTTAACGTCCTTTGACTGTATTCAATCCCAGTTGCATTCACTTTCTGTGAATATTCTACAAATATGTTTATTAGCAGAACGCTTTCCCACTTTACATGATTACTGGAGAATATTTGTGGAAAGTGAATTTCAAAATAACAGCCACTAGTATTCACCCAATCAGGGACAGAAACAATAACACATGATCTATACGTCCAACCAATATTATTGTATTATTTTTGAGCACCCAGAAATATTCTAGCTACCTTTCAAAACAAAGTAAAGACTTAGTCCCTTTCAAAGTGTAACTGAACTCAATATGTCAAGGCACAACAAGTGAGAATCATAAGCAGATATACAGAGGGACAGGAAGGGCAATGGAGACAATTAAATCAAATGGTTGCTCAACAAAGAACTGATTCAAAGCTCACAGAAGCCAATGGGAGTCTTTCATTTGATGTCAGTGGGCTTTAGATCAAGCACTTCAGTGGGTACACAACTAGAGCTGTGTGAATAGTGGAATTTTCAGTTTGCTGGCGATTTCAAAAAGTCAAAAAAATTGCTTCAAAAGGTTGGATTGAAAACAATTTTTTTAAATGTTTTGTAAATGAAATAGTAAAAATATTCATGTTGGATGGAATTCTGTTTGACAAAATAGTCATGTTTCATTTCGGTTTTGGAGTTTTAATAATACAATTAAAGGAAATTTTGGAACAAGTCTTTTCAAACTGAAAAATGAAAACATTTTGTTTCAAAAAAAGGTCAAAACAACATTGGATTTTTTTTTCAAAATGAACGATTTGGTGAGACTGACATGATGTTTCAATGTCACCATATCTTTATTTTTTTCACTGAAAAATTTTTTGTTGAAAAAAATTAATCCAGTTCTATACATAACTTGAAAGATGCATTCATTTAGAAAATAAACCCTTTCCTTCCCCTTTTTTCCTCACAGTCTTCAAGGGCAGCCAGGAGTTTTAGGGGGAGTCAGAATGAAATGAGGGAGATGGGTTGAGGAACATGTTTTTGGAGGTTTCTCCAGGTATAAAGCCTGTAAAGAAAGCCTGAAAACTCCTAAGAGGGAAGGAGATGAATAGCTTGGGTTCTGAACTGCAGACAGTGAATGCTCACAGCAGTGCAGTAAAGAATCACTAGGAAACTTAGACCAAAATATGTTCATGTAAAACTTTCGATGAAGAATTACCAGTGGCAAACACATTTGTGGAAACTCTGGTCTTCCCATGGACAGCTTGTGAAACCCTCCAACCCTCTTAAAAATAATAAATCAACAAAAAAGCTAAATTCAGTAGATGAATTGTTTACTAAAAACACTTTCCAAGCTTTAGATCTTACTGTGTGCTGCAGTAGATTTCTTTCACAAGTTCACACTTTCCTGCATCCTCTCATGCACTCCAGTATCTTCAGACACTTGTCCGTCATGCCTCAGTATTGGAAACATGCACATCCACTTTCAGTTATTTATTTTGAGGTCATAAGCAATTGGGGTCAAGTTGTGGACTTGCTCCTCCATGCAGAACTTGTGGGGAGGGCATGTGGATCTGCAATGACCAAGTGGAGGTACTCTGAGGCCATCAGCCTATGCAGGGAAGACTTGGACAGAATACATCAGGCAGTGCTGACTGGAGAATGATGTAAAACCCTTGTTACATTGATGCTAAAAAGTATAGTGTGAGCTGTCTCCATTGCCTAAAGCCAGAGAGCAGAATGAGGAGCAGGATGGGCACTGTCTGCATCCCTAATCTGGTTGAGGCCTTTTGTAGCTGTGGAACATCACAAGGTATTCCAGTCAGTATCCACACTAGCACATAGGGATTCCACAGTCTGCTTGGGCCCCATCTGGGAGCTTTAGTGGGAGAAAAGACTCCTGCACCCTTTTCATCCCTACAGACATACCCAGAAATAGTCAGAATTTAGTGCTAAATGAGGATTTGCCCATTGCAAAAGTCTTATTTCATACACTGGATCTCTAACATTACCAAAATAAAGGGCACTGTCTTGCTAAGCAAGGAGCATGTGGCTCCAGGCTTAGAGTGGTAAATGCGGTTTGTTTATATGACTGTATATGAAATGCTAACTAACCAAATGTCTCATTTGTAGTAGGGTTACCATATTTCCACAAACAAAAAAGAGGACACTGGGGGGGGGGGAGCCCCGCCCCAGCCCCGCCCTAGCCCCGCCCCATCCACTCCCTCCCACTTCCCACGCCCTGACTGCTCCCCTCAGAACCCCAACCCCCCCTGCTTCTTGTCCCCTGACTGCCCCCTGCTGAGAACCCCCTACCCTAACTGCCCCCCCCCCAGGACCCTACCTGTCCCCTGACTGCCCTGACCCTTATCCACTCGCATGGGTGGCAGGGTTGTAGAAATTTTGGGGGTGCCCAGAACCCCCCACCCCACCTGCCTAAGGCTCTGGGAGGGGGGTTGGGTGGGGGGAGGAGGTCTGGGGTGCAGGTCCTGGGCTGGGGATTAGGGTGCAGGAGGGGTGCAGGTTCTGGGATAGAGTTTGGGTGCTGGGTGCAGGCTCCGGGCTGGGGCAGGGGGTGGGTGTGCAGGAGGGGGTGAGGGGTGCATGCTCTGGGATGGAGTTTGGGGGTGAGAGGCGGTGCAAAGGGAGGGGGTGCAGGCTTTGGGAGGAAGTTTGAGGGCAGGAGGGGGTGTGTGGGAAGGGGGAGGGGGATTTGGAGGGAGTTTGGGGATAGGAGGGGAATGCAGGGGTGAGGGCTGTGGGTCTGGGGATGAGGGGTTCATGATGCAGGAGGGGGCTCAGGGATGGAGCAGAGGATTAGGGTGTGGGGATGAGGGCTGGGGCTGGGGGGGTTGGGGTGTTGGAGAGGCTCAGGGCTAGGGTGGAAGGGCAGGGTAAGGGCAGCCTGTCTTCCCATTAGTGGATGGGGGCACTAGGACCCGGGGGCAGCAGACAGCAGTTGCTGCTGGCTCTGGCAATACACGCAGACAAGGGAGAGGCAGACAGGGAGGGGGGACCCACGGAGGGGGGGATGCGCAGAGGGGGGATGGCAGGTGGAGGCTGGGGACCCATCCAACACTCCCCCGCTCCCTGACTGCCCCCCCCCCCACTCCTCTTACCATTCTGGCTCCACGTGTTTGCAAAACACACTGGTGGGTTGGTTTGTGTGTTACACAGGACTACAGAGAGAGGGAGGGGGGGAGCAGGGGAGGGCTCTGGCTGCTGGAGGCCAATGGGAGTGGGTCAATCGGCCTAGCCGCCCAATCAGCAGCCACACTCTGCATGGAAGGGAGGGAGGGAGGCGAGGGAGAAAACCTCCCCGGACATTTTAACCTTGTTACCAATTCCTCCCGGACGGCTATTTAGAGACGCAAAAGCCGGACATGTCCGGGGAAATACGGACGGATGGTAACCCTAATTTGTAGGTTACATGAGTCAGATTCAAATATTCCAGGTTTGAGTCCTTTTTGATGGGAATTTTTTTTTTATTGAAATCTGAAGTGTTTTCTTCCTAAATTTGGAATATGACTATCCCTGCCAATGATCTGTAGACATTCCCTTTCTTTAACCTCTTTGATTCAACCATGCCCTAGGGGGTCATGCTAACTGAACATGATGATCTCCTGAGGCTCTGCAAAAGCATAGTCCAGGTCAGCAGTTTACAGAATTCTGTATCTCAATATCTGTTAGCCAAGAATGGGTCTAGTTCTCTTCTACCACCAATATCAGAATTCCTGCCTGTTTCAAATATGGTATTGGGAGTCATGTTGTCAGTGCTTTTCAGCTTTTCACAGACGAGGTATTCCACAGAAACATCTTTGCCCTATTCTTCATATTCTACCTGTGATGGGTGTCAACAGCTCATTCAGTTTGCTGAAACTGGAAAATCTCTTGCTTCAGAGAAGTATTGCTGTTCTTCTCTACCAGCTACTGGTCTTATGGATGCATGCATAAAATCAGACATGATGTTAGGGGGATAGGAATGGCTTCTAAATACTCCAGTGAAACCACAAAAATCACATACCACTTGGTCATTATAAGCCTTGTCTGAACCCTTGAAAAACTGAGACACTGGGTGCAGATTAAATTGGTTTGAGTCCAGATTTTCTCCCAGATTTTCCATGAGATTTGAAAAGAGAATGAAATTTAGAAATTCTGGTGGAACAGGTCTCCACCTTGTAGAATATTTCACTGAGATCCTAGCACAAACACATCACATGAATAAAATGGTCATTGTCATTCTTAAATAAGATGACTTGCATCTGAAGAAGTGAGGTTCTTACCCACGAAAGCTTATGCTCCCAATACTTCTGTTAGTCTTAAAGGTGCCACAGGACCCTCTGTTGCTCTTTAAATAAGAGGTGTCTTCAGCTGATTATGCATATGGAATTAGAACATAAATACCTGACAACTTTAACACATTACATGAATACCCATCAGTTGAGAAGAAAAATGTGGGATTCATTAATAAATTAGCCTCTCTGCTGTATGTGGTAAAATGTGTTACAATACTTAGTACTAATTCTTTATTTTTTAAAAACTGTATCTTAAAAGTCCTGCTGTATTTTTATATAAAAAAACCAAACAACAAATTGGATCTGCATCTAACAAAAGAAATTCATTTTTTTGAAGTCATGGAGTGGTGGCTGACCACTCATATGCATGAGCTGCCTAGAAATGTTGCTTAGAAACACCACGTTATCAAAGAGAACCCAACATCAGGTTGGAGTGGTTCCCAGACAGCCGGTTAGTGATGATAATTTGCAATGGAAAACTCCAGTATCTATTCCAACACTTCTTTCTTTTCTAGATCTTCTTACTTTTCACTCTTCAGATTATTTTTCATTTTACTTCCCACTTTTGTTTCAACCCCTTTCCTTCTTTCTCTGAGTTGGAAGATGGTATGGAGGTGTATGTACCTCTTCTTTGACAGGTGAGTCAGTGGCTTCAGCATCTAGTGATAATTCGTTGCTCAGCATCATGGATTGGCATAGCAAAATGTATGGAAAATTCATAGTCTCAAGACACTTCAGTATGATTAATATAATTGGTATGGGTACCCAGTTAGCTAGCTTTAAATGAACTATTTTCTCTCTATACATAAATAATAACTTACAGTGGCATAGGGATTTTTAATTTCAAAGGATCCTAAAGAACTTGACAAACTCTATACAAATATAGGAATCATTTAAACTATCCATGAAATGCACTCACCTCTTGGGTGGAACAAGGGAACTGTTTCACATTTTAAGACAGGAAGTGAAGTATTTAGTCATCCAAGCAGGGCGACTAAAGAAATGAATTTTGCACTGTGCCCTAAAAGTGGTGAGGCATGCCAGACTTCCAGCACATTACAGTCCAGAGCCATTTCCTATTGGGAATGTCCTGCTATCAGAGTCTCTGATCCACACCAGGACCGAAAGCATGTGATCACAACTGCCATTCCATGACTGGAAAGAAAGGGATGGGAATGGATCACATTGGGCCATGGGGTAGAGGCAGTCTCTCAGACAGCTGAGTCCTAAACATTTAAGGCTTATGGATAACAATGTTTATTTCCTAGAGGAGATGATACCTCACAGATACAGCACAGTGACTTCTAACATAAACCTAAGTCAATTCCATTGGTTCCAAAGGAGGAGTGATCTCTACTGCAACCCCTGCATCACTTTGCACATCACCCGGGTTATGCTTGTAGGTCTTCAGACCAAGTACCAGGCATGAGTACATCTGCTCTTTCTGTTTTCTTTTTTTTTAAGAATAATTATTTTTATTAAACTTACCTATTTTAAGAAATAGTGTAGGAAATGCAAATAACAATGTGTACAATAGAATTGTATGCAGTGAGAGATTTCCTTCCAGTAGAGAGGTGAGAACGAATTGTACAGACAGAGCCCAGTGAAAGACATGAAGATGAAAAAAGAGGGTGAAGGACATTGATACCGTAGAAGGATACTGCAATCTATATAGTGTGCAGGTCCACAACTACATTTGAATTTTGAGCATATTCTGCATTACTGAGATATGCCTGGCTGGCATATGCTGTACCATGGGGCATATGAATGCTCCTACAAGATGTGGGAAAAGGCATATTGCCTGAATGAGGGCAACTAGAAGCATTGCATCTGCATAGGGCAGGAGCTTACACATCCCTCCTCACTCTTTGTGTGGAGCTTGCCAGCTGGAAGGCCCTGGCTCTGATACCAGTGTCAAAATGGGTGCATTCTTTAGGAGATCTCTCATTTTCCCTTCCCTGTGATCTTTTGCCCACTCTACGGTATTTTCTTTAGGTGCTTAGTGTCTTCGCTGTGGATGACATGTCCATGCCAATGAAGTTGCAATTTATAAGCTGTGGGATCCTTTTGGAGAACCTTATTATATGTGATTTTTATCTTGCCAGCTGATAAGCGTAATGACTCAAAGGTGCTGCTGCTGAACTTTTTCCAGCTCTTTGATGGGCCGGAGGTAACAAGCTTGTGTTCCATAGCTGTAGAATCAGATGAAAATAATTTCTATGGCATTGTAAACAGCATCACAGAGCTCTTCCTGCCCACCATATGGCCCTGGAACCTGAGCAGTCACGATCACACTAGAATGTCAGCCTGTCTTTGATGGGGTGTAGCTCTTTGTGGCTGCAGCTTTGGCAGCAATGTCTCAACTGGCCCCGGATGGCAGTGGTGTTATTAATGATGGGGAAACATAAATATTTCAGTGGTGGGAGAGTTCATTATCTAACAAAACATATGGTTACTTTAATGTTTTTGAAGGCAGGCACTTGGATCATATCTAAATAAATTGTTACATTAAAGCTGGGTCATCCAGTTAGGGGAGAGAAACCATAAGGTGTGACTGAGATGATACAGCTTGAATAGTGGATTCTGGATATTGATGGAGCATTCACTACAAAAAGCTCCCAAATAACTAACAGGCTCAAATATTGAATCAAAATTATTCAAACAGTTATGAAAAATGAACAAATTGGGCGGGGGGAAATTGAATGAGACCTGTTCACAGATAACTGATGAACGAAGAGCCAAACTGATGAATACACTGTTCATAGGAAATAGTTTGACCAACTGTGTTCCTGATCACTGGAATGCAGTGCTATGGGATGCCAGAAAAAAAAAATCTTAACATGACTCTGGCCCCATGCCCTGGACTTAAATAGCTGCCACAGCTGCTGCAAATTGATTTATCCCGTGATGATGGTTGGAGCTGCTGTCTGTATTGTCGGAGAGAAGCAGTTTTTAGTTTATTTTTTTAAGATCACTTTAATCTGTTTTTATCTTTTTTAACCCTTTATGACATGTGCATATGTTTGGAAGACAAAGAAACCGGTTGTACAGTGAGTGACATAAAAGGCTTAATACAAATTTGCAAATGTTATATTAAGGGTCTGATTTACATTAAGGATTCTCAACCTAGTCTCCATTTATGTGTGCACAGTTTTGCACAGGCACGCGCACTTCTGTGGCTTAGTGCAACTAATGCAAATCTTTCCATTGATTTCAGTGGGAGATGGATCAGGCCTTACATGCACTACGATAGAGTCTACCACCTGTGCACACGAGTGATAACATTTTCAAATATGTACCACATTTGTTCAATGTAGACACAGGTCTAAATGCAGCAAAAGTGTATGTGCTGGTAGGGACACACACAAGCTCGTTCCTGCATCAGTGGAGGCTGCTGACTGAAAATCAGGTCCAAATTGTCTGTGTTTTTTGTTGGTACTCAAATATTCTAACACATAGTTTAATACTTTGGACAGATACATTTATCAAAATCCTTGTTTGGTGTGGAAAGGTTACAATTTTGTTCTTGGGAATTTTCAGCTTGTAAATTGCATTTTTATGTGAAGTTTCACAAATTTTGCATAAAAAATTGGAATATTTGAATGTTTTTGTTGCAAATATATCTTTGGTCAGAAGCAGATCTAACTTGTCTCAAAACCAGGTACAATTTTAAGTGTGAAATTTCACCCTTTTTGCCTCAAACATGGACTGAAGAAGCCTTAAACAGAAAATTGGTAGGTAAGGGACAATGGGGAGAAAACCTAATGGAAAAGTTGTTTGGGATTGCTGGTAGTTTCTCAGAGACAAATTAAAGGCACAACAGCAAACTATCCTGATGTGAAGGAAAGATAGGAAGAATAGTAAGAGGCCAGTATGGCTCCACCAAGAGCTGTTTAATCACCTGAAGATCAAAAAGGAATCCTATGAAAAGTGGAAACATGGAACAAATTGCTAAGAATGAGTGCAAAAAACAGCACAAGCATGCAGGGATAACATCGGAAAGGCTAAGACACAAAATGAGTTACACTTAACAAGGAATATAAAAGGCAATACAAAGAGGATCTATTAATGCATTATGAGTAAGAGGAAAGACAAGGGAAAACACAGGTCCACTACTTAGAGGGGAAAGATAGCTAATAACATGACATCAAGAGGGCTGAAGTGTTTAATACCTAGTATTCATCAGTCTTCACTAAAACGGTTGTGATTAGATGCTTAACATAATTAGTATTAACAACAAGGGGGAAGGAACACAAGCCAAAATAGGGAAAGAACAAGTTAAAGAATATTTAAATAAGTTAGATCAAGTTGGCAGGACCTGATGAAATTCACCATAGGTTACTTAAGGAACTAGCTGAAGCAATCTCATTACCATTAGCATTTATCTTTGAGGCTGGGTGAAGTCCTAGTGGACCTGAGAAAGGCAAACATCTTTAATTTTGTGAGTCCTGTTTGTTCCCTTTTCTTATAGACCAGTCAGCCTAACTTTGATACCTGGAAAGATACTGGAACAAATTATTAAACAATCAGTTTGTAAACACCTAGTGAATAATAGGGTAACAAGTAATAGACAAAATGGATTTGTCAAGAACAAATCATGCCAAACCAACTTAATTTTCTTCTTTGTTAGGTTTCCTGGCCGTAGATAGGGGGAAGCAGTAGACTTGATATATCTGGACTTTAGTAAGGCTTTAGACACATGCCCACATGTCAGTTTCATAAGCAAACTACGAAAATGTGGTCTACTCTAGATGGAATTACTATAATGTGGGTGCACAACCTGTTGAAGGACTGTACTCAAAGAGTAGTTATCAATGGTTTTGCTTTCAAACTGGGGGCACAGAGCTAGTGAGCTCCCACAGGGATCTGTCCTGGGTCCACTACTATTCAATATCTATTATGCAAACTAAACAAAAAGTAACACTGGCAATTAATAATCTTAGTATCAAAAGGGGGATATGTAGGAGCAGGATTGTATAATTGTAGTATAAGAATAGAGGTACTAATGTATGTCTTGATTTCATTCTACCAGCCACCCCATTTGAATAGCAGAAAAAAAAATGATTCTTTGGGGCTAGGCAAGATTCTGTTTCCCATGCATTACAAATTAGGCCCTTTTAGTTCTTTGTTTTAAGATTTAGCTAGTAAGAGACAGGATTTTGTATTATGTCTACTTTAAGTAAATTAAAGGAATGTTGAAGGGCTGGGCCTCAATGTGAATTGTTTTAGTTATAAAACTTAGCAAGGTTTAATTTACAATGTCTTTTTGTTCGATATAAAATACTGCTGTTTGTATTCTCAAAGGTCTCTATAAAAGACTCTTTGTGTAAATAAGAAATGCATGCATCAGAAAAAAAAGGTGTAAAGGCCTGTAGCGAGGCAGTGGGACACCCCACCGCCCCGCTGAGGGCCGAACCTCCCCTAATCCCAACGTGGGCGGAGCCACCGGGTCCAGCGCCCGCCCCTCCGAGGTCACGGCCCCGACCCGGAAGTATAAAAGCTCGCCTGCAGAACTCAGAGGAGCCCAGGCCTGCGGAGAGAGCAGAAGTCTGTGGCCGAGCTCCCGCGTGGGAAACAGCCGCAGGCCATGACCGGCCTGCTGAGTCACCGGGCCGGTTGAGCCTACCTCTCGCCCGGTACCCTGAGGAGGACTGGCCAAGCCTGCCCCGTGCCAGGTACCCTGAGGAGGACTGGCCGAGCCTGCCCTGTACCAGCTACCCCCAGGAGGACTGGCCAAGCCTGCCCCGTGCCAGCTACCCCGAGGAGGAGCCGAGCCTGCCCCGTGCCAGCTACCCCGAGGAGGAGCCGAGCCTGCCCTTCGCTACCTACCCAGAGGAGCCAATGCTGGTGGAGAGCACCAATGACACCAAGACAGCCCAGGTACCATACGAGGGGGAGTGTGGAAGTAGCCCGGGGGCAGCCGACCCCAGTCTGGCTGCTGCACTGCCAGAGCCGATGTCAGTGTGTTGCGGCCAGGATCCCCACTGACAGCAGCGAGTTTCTGTCGCAGCTAGGGCCCCGGGCTGGGACGCAGTGGAGTGGGAGGGCCTGCGTCCCCCCTGCCACCCACTCCTTGGGTGGCAGACTCCCCCCTTTTTTCCCTGGCCTAGAGAGGCTGGGGGCTGCCACAAACTGACCCAGACCCTGCTTAAAGGCCTGGGCCTCTGACAGACTGTTTGCTTGCTGCCCGCCCTGACTTAGGGCCTGGGCTGCTATAGACTTTGCCTCAGCCCTTGCTTA
Source organism: Malaclemys terrapin pileata (assembly GCF_027887155.1). Taxonomy (NCBI): domain Eukaryota; kingdom Metazoa; phylum Chordata; order Testudines; family Emydidae; genus Malaclemys; species Malaclemys terrapin. Next base: position 176,120,504 of record NC_071507.1, on the reverse strand, counting down.
AGGGACGGAGTTTCGTACCTCTTGACTCAGCCCCTGCTTATGGGCCTGAGCCCCTAACTGTGTGCCTGTTGTCCCAGACTGCCGCCGGACCAGAGCGAGGCAGTGGGACACCCCACAGCCCCGCTGAGGGCCGAACCTCGGCCCAAACCTACTACAAGGCCTAACCAGATGGTCCAAAAAAAAAAAAAAGAAGCAGCAAAAACACTTATCAAATCAAAAGTTATTGATGCCAGAGAACCATCAATTCACATCCATAATTAAGAAAGGGCAAATTGACGACCCTAAGGTGGAGGCTGGCACCCCTAAAGACAATTGATTAAATCAAATCCAGGGCAGGATGACCCTCTCGGAGGTGTTTTGGAATGTTTACATCAAAAAATAACATCAATTAAGAAGTAACCGGTCATAAACTGACACAGCAAAATCCATAAACTTCAACAACAAAAAAACCCCTATAAAAACAGGGTGCTTTGCCATGGAACTTTGGGTTCGTCTTGCCACACTTCAAAAGTAACAAATCGCAACCAACAAAGCCCTGTTCCCCTCTGCGACCAATGTGGCTGGCCACTAAATTAATCCAAACTCTAAACTGATAATTATAAACATCAACTGGCAAAACTGTGTGCATGGTGTATATGTATGTATAATTAAAAAGCATATGCTAACTGTTGTATTCTCAATAAATGTGGCGTGCTGCCTTCTCCGCTATAAAAATCCCGTGTGCTTCTTATAACACCTCTCCATTTTGGTATAGTATAATGTACACCCAAACTGTAAACATTCTTAACAAGGGTATATGTCAATTGGGCATTCAACATATGTGGGTTGATTGAAAATTTTCCATTCAAACTGTTTTTGGATGGAAAACTGGATTTTCAATTAAATGAAAATTTTCATGGAAAGTGTCAAGTATCTACTTCTGTGGAAAATTTTGACTTATCATTGAAAAAACTGAAAAGTGTTTTTTTTCCTGAAAAATTTTAGGTTTTGAGACTTTAAAATACCCATTTTTCTAATCAGCTCTAGCCTTGGGGTTGAACCCTGCCTCTCTTTCTTGTACAAGTGAAATGTGCCTACTCATGTGAGTAAGGCAAACAGGTTTCAGCCCCATTTTGGTATCTCAGGGTTCTGATGATAGGCACAAACTCATTTGTATTTCACACTGTCCCCGGAGACCTGCAATAAAAATACAATTGTACATTGTGCAGTCCATGTAATTTATTCTGTGTGGCATCTTGTTTGCACCATATCAGATAGACTGTTCCCTGTGATTCAAAGCTGCATTTGTATTAAAGGTTTCAAAGTGATAAAGATTCCTTGATATCAATGCAATCGTTATTGGAGACCACACGTGCAAAGGTTGGAGCTTATTAGTCAAAATATTAAGGGCTAGATTGTGCAGTTAGGAACAGTTCTGAGAATGAATATAATGTTTATCATCCCAGGGGTTGTTCTGGGATGCATGCTACTTAGAGAGACACTTCAGAGTCACATTATCTTTTGTTTCCTATTTGCTCCCAGGGGTGGGGTGGGGGTAGTAAATTACTGCTGGCCTAGAGAAGTAATAAATTATTACCCATCCCATCACACACAGGCTACTCTTACTAGCAATTGAAGGGAGGGAATCCAAGGTCCTATTCATTTCCTGCCCACCCCCTGCCCTTGGCTCCAGGGAAGGAGTATGTAGGCAAGTCGCTTGCTTACTCATATGCTTCTGGGGCCACAGCCTAGGTAGCCCACAAAGGGGAGGGTTGCATTTGCTTGCATGAGTACATAATCCTATTCACACAATATCCCCAAAGGGCTACTGTTAAGTAGTTTAAGCTCCAAAAGATGTGTAATATGAAATGAGTTGTTGGGGGGGGGGTTTGTTTTTTTCCCCCCTCAAAATTTAACCTGTCTTTAGGGTGCTTTCATTATTTTTTCCTGTTAATTTCAATGAAAACTTCTTTTCAAAATGTAAATATTCCAGCTGTTTTGGAGACTCAAAAGAAAGAGCATTGTGCTAGTGCATGTGAACCAGAAAGTGAGGGTGGCTGCTCTCCTTGCACATTCCAAGATGAGCAAAGTGCAAAAGGTAAACAAAGAAAACAAGTGAGAAACAAAGATTTTAAAAACCTTTTCCATTTTAGTAATCTCTTTGTGTTAACAATATGATAGGTAATAATTGTGTTTTAAATCTTGATTTTTTTTTATCCTATTTTTAAAAACAGTGGAACTAACAAGATGCATGCGAATGGTTTCCGCTTACTCCCTTGTTTCTTAGTGCATTACATGCTCTATTTTTGGGCTGTGTTTTCTTTTTAGATCATAAACCCTTTATGGCAGGGACTTTTTTTTTTCTTAGTCCTCAGTAAAGTGCCTATGTAAATAACATTGATTTATAAATACTTGTTATAAGTAATATTTCCCTACCAAAATAACTATTTCACAGGCATAACAATACATTTCTGGTTGGGAGATTATGGCACCATAGATACTACTTGATACTGTGCTTCACAGTGTGCTTGAAACATACGGTATATGACATCCTAACTGCAAAGGCAATAAATAAAAGAGCTGTCTGACTGGTAAAAGCACATTGGCTGATTCCCAAAATATGGTTTTGAAGAGCAAGTGTAGTTGGAAGTGCAGTCCTACATTAAAAAGTGACAGTGTGAAAATTGCACCATGGGGTTCTTATTGTATCTCGGTTATTCCAGATCAGACTAACAGCAAGGGCCACAAAGAGTCTCTGAGATCTGAAAGTCAAGTTGGCTTTCTTCCTTCTCACAACTCATTATCCGTAATAAACACTCTGCAGGACAATTTATCCCCTTATTTGCATCTATGCAACCCTATTGGCTCCAATTTCCATGACACACATTCAAACCTCATGGAAAGCCTTTGCGCTCCCACATACACTGCTACCTCGATATAACACTGTCCTTGGGAGCCAAAAAATCTTACCGCGTTATAGGTGAAACCACGTTATATCAAACTTGCTTTGATCCACCGGAGTGCGCAGGCTCCCCCCCCCTCCTCTCCCCCCCGGAGCGCTGCTTTACCGCATTATATCAGAATTTGTGTTATATCGGGTCGCGTTATATCGAGGTAGAGGTGTAATTTCTGCTCTAACAGTGGTTCTAACCTTGATACCTTCTTAGGCTATGTCTACACTATGGACCTTACAGTGGCACAGCTGTACTGCTGCAGCTGCGCTGCTGTAAGGTCTCCTGTGTAGCCGCTCTATGCTGACGGGAGAGCGCTTTCCTGCCAGCATAATTAAACCACCCCCAATGAGCAGCAGTAGCTCTCCCACCGACATAGCGTTGTCCATATTGGCACTTTTGTTGGACAAAAGTTTTGCCAACAAAAGAGCTAGTGTAGACAAAGCCTCAGTCTCCTTCTACAAGATTTTTCTGTGCCTTCTTCTGTGCAGTTCTTTAGATTTGCAATGCTCTCCTATATCTGTTTGCTAGCGTACTTCCCATGCCACATTCACGTCCCTCCTAAAAACAATTCTGTCATGAAGCCTACAGAAAGTGAACAGGAGGCAAGGTAACCAACTAATAATACTGTTTTTTTTAATTAAAGGGCCTGAATCATTCAAATGTGTATGTACCTTACTGAATAACCACATAATCTTGGCACCCTTGTCCTTCTTCTGCCCTTCTCCTATCTGTTTTTATATCTGATCCTCGCTTGTAGTGTCATGTCAAATCAGATTGTATGGGTCTTCTGGGCAGGGCTGGCTCCAGCGTTTTTGCCGCCCGAAGCGGCGGGGGGGGGGGAAGAAGCAATCAATGGCAATTCAGCGGCAGGTCCTTCCAACTGAGAGAGACTGAAGGACCTGCCGCCGAATTGCCGCCGAAGAGCCGTATGTGCTGCCCCTTTCCGTTGGCCTCCCCAAGCACCTGCTTGCTGCGCTGGTGCCTGGAGCCAGCCCTGTTTCTGGGCAAGGACTGTATCTTGATTGTGAGGTGCCTACCATATTTTAGGATAGCCTTAAACTCCATAAACTTTCCTACTTTTATTATTTATTTTTAACAGCTGTCACTGCGGGCCTAATTTGTCTTGCAGGGTCCTTATTATTCATGATATATGGGAAGAAAAGACCCCAACTTGACTTCATGCTTTCAGGATGAGTTTGTGGTACTCCTAAGGAGTGCAGCTTCTGTGTCATGATTCTGGGTAGGGTTCAGTGCTCAGAGCCATCAATGGGCAGCGAGATCTAATGGCGAGTTGAAGAGAGGGGCAGCACTCTGGCCAAACCGCCTCACCTCTTTTGAAGGGGATTAGCACCTGTGGGGACAGTAGCTGTGAACAGTCCTCTGCTTAGGCTGCAATTGTGGCTGGCCTATTTGTGGAGAGGCACAGAGGAGGGAGAAAGCACCTTTTACTCCTTCCTTCTCTTTTGTGATGGACAAGTTTTGCATTTACTTATCACAAAACTGTTCAAGTTATTTTCTGAAGAAGGTAAAATCAAACAATATTAAAAACAATTGATTTCTCCCAGATTTTTGGAAACAATGCATGGCTAGCCTTTGAGAGTTTCACTTCTATGCAAAACGCCTTTCATGATTCTAGTTAGACATAGAGCTGTGAGAATTGTTTGCAGTCAAAACCATGTGAAATTCACCTGGCTTGGGGTTTTGTTCAAAACTCAAGGTTCAGGTTGGTTTTGTAAAAACCTCTGAGGCTCACAAACCTTCTGAGTGAGCCTGGGTCCAGCTCTGAATGAGAAACAGCTGATTTTGAATCAAATTAATGAGGAACTCAACTGAATTTAACATTGGGATTTTGAGTTTAGTTGAATCTGAAGGTCGAAGTGAAATGAGTGGGATGTAAACCCACAGAAGTCAGATCTGAAGGAAATATATGTAGCAGCCTCTGGACTAGATTCCAGTCTTCTTACTTAATATATTACTCCAAGAGCAGTCCCATTCGCTCCAATGTGACTGGTCTTAGAGTAATTTATTGAGTGAGTGTATCTGTATAGTGTAATAGATGATTTTCAGACTGATTTAGCTACATGATGTTTGAAACTATTGTATATCTACACTGTTCACATCTATAATACTAATATAGATCATCCTGATTATTTCAAAATATGCACGTGGGAAGGACAAGAAAAAAATGACATAGATTTTGGATTTGATTAGCACAGCCTAAAGACTTGTTTCTTTGTTTTGACATTTAAAGGGCTTTTAACGTTTGGATTCATTGATTTTATTTGAATTAAAGTGTCTTGAAGTTTTAGTTTGAAAATGGTTATATAAATGTAGGTTTGATTGAATGGTGCTTAACAGATTATAAAAGCAGAATGGACTAGCCTCTGAGCTGTTTTTATAAGAAATGTGGATTTTCTATTACAAGATTCTGGCATGGATTTATTCAGCTGGGATATTACGTTTTTTCACTTCCTCTTGGTAGATCATTTACAGTGATGATGACACTCCTGTCTAGTGGTTTAATAACTAATTTCTTTTAAAAGTCTCTTGCCTTCCTTATAAAGGAGATTGAAGGAAGGCTGCAGCAGTTGATATGGTAATTAATGACATCTTTATTTCTTGGTAAAAAATAACTAGGGAAACAGATTTACAGAGAGCGAGTCCCTTTTCTCATCAATCAAGCTATATACAGAATGTAGTCACCACTTCTTGTGGTGCCAAGGTGTTCCTATAAGGTCTCCTATCCAAATACTGTCCCAGCCTGGCTTGCTACGTATGAGTTTTGATGAGATCACACAGCATAAGGTGGTGCAGTAGCAAAGACTTTGCAATTTTTTTTGAGAGGGGATTATAAAGCATCTTGATGTGCAGTATGTGAAAGGTGCTATATATAAGCAGTTTGTCTTCCTACTGCTGTGACTCATTTCTCACTCATCTGTAAAGCCAGTGATGATTGTAGGTGAAGGCTGAATTACTCTGCTACTGCTGGTTCCAATACACCTTTTCATGGATTCATAGATTCCAGGGCCAGAAGAGACCATCATGATCATATAATCTGTCCTACTGCAACATAACACAGGTCATAGAACAGCCAAAAATAATTCCTAGAACATATAGTTTAGAAAGAAACATCCAATCATGATTTTAAAAGTGTTTGTGCTGGAGAATCCACCATGAGCCTTGGTAAATTGTTCCACTGGTTAATTACTCTGTTAAAAAATTATGCTATATTTCCAGTCTGAATTTGTCTAGCTTCAACCTCCAGCCATTGCAATGTGTAATACATTTCTCTGCTACATTAAGGAACCCATCTTTAAATATTTGGAGCTCAATATTTAGTTTCCAGCTATCTGATGAGTTCTGTGAATGGTCTGAAGAGACACTCATTAAAACACCAATCAAAGACAGTATCCTTGTAATTGGAGGTATGAATGTGAACATTGGAACTGCAAGCATGCATAAAGAATTAACGGGAAACAAAGGTCTCGGTTTACAAAATGAGAGAAGAAGGTGTTTAATAGAATTCTGCTACTTCAATAATCTGGTCATTACAAGTACCATCTTCATCCAGCATCCTAACTGTTTAAATTCACTGAGGTCACCTGATGGCATGACAAAGAAGAAAATCAACTATGTAATGATACAATGATGCTGGAGCTTAAGTGTCCCATGGACAAAGACTTTCCCAAGTAAGGATTGTAGATCAGACCAACTGTTAGCCTCCAACATCAAATTAAATTTAAAAAGATACTATGTTCAACAGGGTCATTGCAGCTGGACCTGTGCAAAATCAACAAAAACAACATGACTTCTGTAAAGAATGGGCTTGAGTCATTGTCACAGGTGAAAGAGGAGAACAACCCAAACAAATCTGGGAATAAAATGAAAGCTATCATGCTCGAAACCACCAAAGAACGCAATCTGAAACATCAGCATCAGACTGCACCATGGTTAACAGAGATGGTGTTTGAGTTGGTGGAACAAATGATTTATGGTGAAAGAGAGTGACTTGGAGACTGAAGAATACAGGAGAGAATAAAAGGAATTGAGCAGACTGATTAAAAGGCAGACTAGACAAGACAAGCGCAAATACATCAGGGCAAAATTGGAGGAACTTGAGAATTATAAAGAGAGTAATATTATAAAAAGTGTGCTGACTGTGGTCAGACTTCCTACTAAAAGGATTTTACTGTGACAGAGGAGAATAAAAGATCATGATGGTGGAGTTCTTAGTAAAGATGATGTAAAATGCAGATGGAGAGATTACTGTGGCAATCTGTATGCCTCATCAGAGCCACTTATAATACAGGATGTCAGAAAAAAAGAGCATGGAGTCAGAGCCATCAATTCTGCTAGAGGAAGTGGTGAGTACTATTATAAAAATGAAGCATGGGAAAGCACCGGGATAGAAAAGGTATCAGCAGAGTTGCTAAAAGCAGTAGGTGACTGTGGTATTGATCTCATGTAGACATTTTTGCAATGAGATATGCATGACTCGAAATCCATTAAACAACTGGGCAAAGGGAATCTTTCTGCCCTTACCAAAGAGAGGGGATATAACAGAATGCAGTAACAATCGTACTAGCTCTCTGATATTTTATGCGAGTTAAGTACTGCTCCACATAATTTTGGATCACATGAAGCAAATGATAGAAACAGACATATAGACAAGCTGGTTTCAGAAAGGGACAAAGCACATGTGATCAGATCGCAAACCTCTGACATGTCAGTGAAAATTTGCAGGGAGCATAATTGTCCATTGATTATGTGTTTCACTGACTACTCCAAAATGTTAGACAGCTTGACAATATCAAAAGTGGCTTATAACCTAGAGTTCCAACTTCAGGGAAGACTGTAAAGAAACAGGGCACAAGCCCCAAACTTGTGTGTTCTATACTTAGATTTCACCAACCACATATCAAGTGTGAACTCCTCAAGCATTACAACAGCCTTAACATCACAAACAGTCCCATTGGGTACTCTGGTCTATGTTCACACCTAGGCAAGCTTGCCTTTATGATAGATGGTCCCTGACACCAAAAATATTCAGGTTACTCTCAGTCCCAAAGGACCGGTCAATTGTACCTTAGATCTCACACCAAAGACATTTGTAGCTAATCCTATAATAAACTAACTAAAGATTTATTAACTAAGAAAAATGAAATTAGTTATTTATAAGATAAAGCAGGTAAACATACACACACAAATGAGTTAGTCTTAAGTTCCAAAAGGTAATAGAAACTGCTGTGATATGCAAGGTTTCTATGTCCTCTGGAGCTAACCCAAGCCAAGCAATTTGGCGATCCCTTGCTTATGCTTAGAAATATTGCCCTCTCCATATTCCAAGCAGCATAGTAATACAGTTCCTTCTGGTCAGGGATTTTTATTCCCTTCCACCAGAGTTCAAACTGATGGAACAAGTGTTGGTGCCTGTCTCCTCTTCATGGGTATGTGTGGGGGCAATCAATGAAGTCTTTGTCCTTTGAGGTTTCACAATGACTCATTTGGTTTCAGTGGGCTTTGTGAGCAGGACCAACACTTTACATAAATTAATGCTTCTTTCCTGTTTGGTGAGTTACACAATTACAGATGTTTCCAATGCAAACATGCAATATAAGCTTATTCCATGGGCTACAGATGTTATAAGAGAGTTGAGTACATGTAGCATCCTACAAGCATTTCATTAAGTCTAAACACTAAACATATGCTTATCAATTTAATATATATTTTAACAATGCTAACACACAGGTGAGCCAGACTGGTTTCCAGCTATGCATTTGTCATTGAGGCCTAAAGGCCTTGGCATGAGCTGGCACCTGGTCTGCCAGTGCCACAGATACCATCTAACATAATTGTCTCTGGAGGATACTGGCAGACATGGGGATTCCAGAGCAACTCATTGCAAGTCTCTACTATCAATAAGAAACCATGGAGCAATCAATAGCGGGTTACAGTAAATGGTTTTTCATTAGGCAGAGTGTGAAACAAGGCTGTATTCTGTCCCCAAGTCTTTTCAACACATAAACAAAATTTTGTTATGACACAAGCCCTGGAAGGTTTTGATAAAATGGAAGGAGCTGGGATTTCTATCGGTGGTCACTTCTTAATCAACCTCAGATATGTTGATATGTTAATGGTTGCTGCAATCATTAATGCAATGCAATGAATGTTGGAATCTGTTAGTGAGGAATAGGGACTATTCTTGAGTGTGTCAAATCAGTTCCCCAGAGACAAAATGCTAGCCAATGCCTCAGCCAGGTGTCAGCAAAATCAAATGGACCATCATCTGGTTAACAGGTCATTCTTTGGCAGGAAGGAGGATGTGGATAAAAATTTACATCTTGACAAAGAAACAGCCGGGGTTTCCCATCCACACAGACTTTCTGTCTCCTGAACCTCAGCTGGAGATGATTCTCAAAGAGAAAGAGCTATAAAGAGGAGAGAGGACACACCCCAATTTGTTCCTCCGTCCTCTCTACTCATGGCATCCACAACACTTGAAGAGTAAAGGAAACAGGATTGGGGGAGGATCCTGACTGAAAGATTCAGCCAGTAAGACTGCTGAAACATGGGGCAAGAGAGACCTTTGCTTTGAATTCACTCTAGCTTGTTAAGTTAGGCATTAGTTTCAATTTACTTTTCATAGAATTATAGAATATCAGGGTTGGAAAGGACCTCAGGAGGTCATTTAGTCCAACCCCCTGCTCAAAGCAGGACCAATCCCCAACTAAATCATCCCAGCCAGGGCTTTGTCAAGCCTGACCTTAAAAACTTCTGAGGAAGGAGATTCCACCACCTCCCTAGGTAACCCTTTCCAGTGATTCACGACCTTCCTAGTGAAAAAGTTTTTCCTAATGTCCAACCTAAACCTCCCCCACTGCAACTTGAGACCATTACTCCTTGTTCTGTCTGTTTATTTTCTTGTAACCAATTCTGACTCTTATGCTTCATTACTTGTACTCACTTAAAATCTATCTTTCTGTATTTAATACACTCTTTTATTGTTTTATCTAGGCCAGCGTGTTTGGATTGAAGTGTTTGGGAAGCTCCATTTGGGATAACCGGATTTGTGCATATCAGTTTCTATTAATAAAACAACAGACTTTATATGAGCGTGTATTGTCTAGGAGAATGCTGGATAGTACAAGATACACATTTCTGGGGGAATGTCTGGGACTGGAATTCGCTGGTGTTGCTCTTCAGTGTAATTCAAGTGTAGCACTCTTGCAGTATGACTGGGAGTAATTTACATGCTGGAGGCCATGTGTGAGGAAATCAGGAGTGGTAACTCTCACAGTGAAGCAGTGTAAAAGGCACCCCAGGTTGGAGACCTGAGGGGACACAGCTGTTCATCAGTCCAGACTGCACCCTGGGTAAAATTAAAGGTCAAGCTGTAGAGGTAGTAGATGAACTTAATTATCTGGATGTATATACTACCTATACAAAAGCAGACTGGGAGTGCTTGCTCAGTTGTGACCTCCCTTACTAAAGTGTGGAAAAACTGGCATCTCAATGAACAAAGGTTTGACTGGTGAAAAGCTTAATTTTTTCTATAGCAGTTTATGGATGTGCATCCTGGGACACTAACGCTGCTGACAAGAAGAAAACTGAAGCCTTTGAGATGTGGTATTGGAGAAGCCTCTCGCATAGCTCCTGGATGAAAAAGAAGATGAACACTTGTTAGAAATATTATTGGAGAGAAGCAGATTCTGCTCTTGGAATCAACAGGATCAAACTTATGTACTTTTGGTCACAACAGATGTAGAGATGGAAATACCCTAGAGAAAGTTATGGGAAGGAATGGTGGTGGGTCATCATAGTAGGGGATGACGAGTGAGGAGATGGATAGATGGTGCATGGCAGATCACTGGGAGGTCAGCAGCTGAGTGTGCAAAGTTAGTGATAGATCGAGAAGGCTGCAGAAAATTCTGCTAGGATGTCAACAGCATTCAGACATAAATAGATTAACTTTACTTTCTTAGTATCTGATGTTATTGGTAGATCTGATCAAAATAAAACTCTGAATATGCCCAAAGTTTAGGGGAGTTAAAATTCAGACTTGAATGTTATGCCTGCTCCCCCTTTGTGTAATAAGCCAAACTGAAACTCTAGATCCAAACACCCCCGTCCTTTGTGGGAGTGTGTATTTGAACTTGAGCTTTACAGCTCAGGCCCGTCTCTAGTTAACATCATAATCTGTTCAGGGAATGTCGTGCATGAAATCACTCTTGGAATATGAAACAAAGTCAGAAGAAAATTATTATTTTAAATAAAAACTGGCAAGAAATAAATTGTTCCTGACCTGTTTCTATTAGGGAGCTCAAACTTGATTAATTCTTGGCCTGGATGTGCTTTTACCTCCAGCAATTACATGCCACTATTACAGTGATTATTTTATAAAAGCTAATAAACACTATCTGGAGTTAATATTTGCTCCCGAGGAAAGTTTGCCAAGAGCTTAGAAGAAGTTTACAGAAGATTTTGCCCATTAGATTTGTGTACAATATTTGAAATGCCAAAATCCTTTTAGCATCATTAATCACAAAAATGCAATGTAAAAACAGTTGTACCTAATAAAGCTGTAATCTGATACAAAAATAGGCAAACCCTTAGGAATTTAACACAATAGGCCAAACGTTGTCCATTCCAAATGTGTTTCAGTAATGCTGCTATTGATTCAACTTTGAAAAGCCTTCTGTTCTTTTAAAATAAATATGTAGATAAAACAGGGCTTTATTTTTTACAATATGGTTGTATTAATCATACCATACACAGGGTACTGTCTTCTATATAGGGCCCTACCAAATTCACGGTCCATTTTGGTTAATTTCATGGTCATAAGATTTTTTTTAAATTGTACATTTCATGATATCAGAAATTTAAATCTGAAATTTCATAGTGGTGTAATTGTAGGGGGTCCCAAAAAAGGGTTGGGGTGGGGGGTTCACAAGGTTATTGTACGGGGGTTGCAGTACTTCTATGCTTACTTCTACACTGCTGATGGCGGCGGTACTGCCTTCAAAGCTGGGCAGCTGGAAAGCGGTGGCTGCTGGCTGGGAGCCCAGCTCTGAAGGCAGAGCCGCTGCCAGCAGTGGCGCAGAAGTAAGGATGGCATGGTATGGTATTGCCACCCTTACTTCTGTGCTGCTGTTGGTGGGGTACCGCCTTCCGAGCTAACAGCCACCACTCTCCAGATGCCCAGATCTGAAGGCAGTGCAAAAGTAAGGGTGGCAATACTGCGTCCCCCCTAAAATAATCTTGCAACCCCCACTGCAACTCCCTTTTGGGTCAGGACCCCCAATTTAAGAAATGCTGGTCTCCCCTGTGAAATCTATATAGTATGGGGTAAAAGCACAGAAAAGACCATATTTCATGCAGGGGAGACCAAATTTCATGGTCTGTGATGTGTTTTTCATGGCCGTGAATTTGGTAGGGCCCTACTTATATATGCTAATAAAAGCTATGCTGTCCAACTTGTCACTTTTTCCCTGTCTCCCCTTAATATAAGTTTGAATCCAATTCTGACTTGAAGTCAGTGGAGTGGCTGCTACCTCTCATTCATGAAATATTTTTTGGGGGGGTTGTCCACGCGGGGTTGAGATTGTCTAGCACTTGGAGAGACGGAATCCTTTCCCATCCACTGGGTGGAGTATAGAGCAGGTGTTCTATAACCACTACTGTGGGCCATAGGACTATTTGCTGTTCCTATGGTCCATTGGATCTCCTGCATACTGTTGTGCTGCTGCTTAGAGAGGGGAGCACAGGGGCAGGAGAGAGAAGGAAGGGGTGACTCCTTGTGCAGCCTCTTTTCAGCTTGCCCTTTTGCACTCCCAGGATAGCGGTTCTAAGGCTCTTGGGACTTTTGCTCTCAGAGGCTGTGTGGAGGGATGGCATGTCATCTAATGTGACTGCACAGAAAGTAAATCAGGGCAGAATTTCTGATCCAGCTTTCTAAAGTTTTCTTAATGTAAAGTTGCAGGAAGGCTGATACTGCCATTAACCTTGTCAATACCATACAGTACATCATGGAGGAGGTATGCTATCATCCTCCTACTTTGCCTGTGAATGTGTCGTATGTAGACTGAGCTATTAGAATGGGTGAGGGACTGGTCTCTCTCTGTAGATAAGGTGGTTGTTATAGTAGTCTGGATGGGTAATACATTTGCTTTTAGAAACTGAAGTGGTGCTCTTAAATGTTTTCAGAAGCTGTTGGGTTTGCCAAGAACTCTGTCGTCAATACAGCATTTACTTTATTTGTTTTCCTATTGCGAACAATGTGGTGCCAGAGGCTGACTTTCACTTTGGGGCCAACATTCCCTCCATAATTTTGACTTCCTTGCTGCTAACTTCATTTTTGCATTCTCTGCCTGGATAGGAAGCCATGCAGCAATGACTTGGCTCTATCAGCTGCCCAACAAGAGGAAAACTTTAGGAAACAAGCCTATATTTGTCATGTGGCAGACCCAGAAATGATCAATACTGATTTTCCACACCATTGAGCTTGAAAAGTGCATAATGGTTAATGAAAAGCTTCACATAGCTTCACATTTAAGTTGTAAATGCAGATCTATAAACAAAGATGTGAAGTATAGCTATAAAGAGCTAGCTTCTCAGCTGGTGTGAATCAGCACAGCTCCACAGAAATCCCAGTAATGGGCCTTTCATAACTCAGGGGATTGGTAATGACTCTGAAGTCTTTACCTCCCAGTAGTGGGTTCAAATCCTGCCCACACTGGGTTTGTTAATATTATTTTTATTACAGTTACACCTAGCAGCGCTAGTTCTTGAGCAGGACCCCACTGTGGTAGGCACTGTACAAAAGAACAAAAGGACTGTCCCTGCCCCCAAAGAGCTTATAATGTAAGTATAAAACAAGAGACAACAGATGGATACAGACAGAAGGGGGAGTACCAGGAAACAATGAGGCAATACTGATCAGCATGATAGGCAGTTGTCTTAGCACACCAGCAGCCTAACCATTGTCAAGCTTTTTTGGTAGGCATCACAGCAAAGGACAGTTTTAAGGAGGTACTTAAAGGAGGACAATGAGGTAGCTTTGTATATTTTTACAGAGAGGGGCAGCATAAGAGAAAGCATGAAGGTATTTATTTGAAAATTTAGCAAGTGGAGGAAGGAAGTTCCATCCTTAGAGGTTTTTAAGTCCCGGCTTGACGAAGCCTTGGCTGGGATGATTTAGTAGTTGTTGGTCCTGCTTGGAGCAGGGATTTGGACTAGGTGACCTCCTGAGGTCTCTTCCAACCCTAATCTATGATTCTATGATGCTGGCATCATGGGCTGATCAGAGGTGGGAGCTGATATCTCAATAGTAAATGAAAGAAAAATAGTGTTTTTAATGGCATGTCAACATTTATAGCTACTAGAAAAAGTGAAGAGCCTTCCCCGTTCTTCCCATCTACAGTGTGCCAATATAATCCATATTAGACTTAAATATTAATTTCCTTGCACATTGGGTTTAATTTGGATAGCTAAATTATTGTAATATTGTTTTATTGTTCAGCTATGAAGCTCCAAGTGAGAGCATATTTCTTGACAAAAAGATCCATGTGTGGCTCCTAGGAGGTTAAAAATGAAATTCAATTTAGGTATTTAAATTTTTAAAAGTGCACGAATACCCTTCTTTTTGTTGTTCCTTCCACTGCAAGGGGCCAGTGCTGAACACAACAACACGCAATTTAGTACTGTATACTTGGAATGAATCTGAGCAGCTTATTGACAATTTGCCATGTGGTTTTCATATACCTAAAACGAATGGCAGCAAATTAGATTTTACTGCTCATCTTTTTAAACATGTATCAATTTAATAAATGTATTTTTAGTCATCCCTGCAGGATGCAGCATGGATAGCACCTACTGCAGTTTTTTTAGTCACAAAATTAAGGGCAGATTCTGCTCCCTTTACTAATGGAGTCAGTACAGGTGTCTGAATCTAGCTTTTACTTAATACCTGCAGATGACAATAGATAGTCCCATGTCTCTGTTGATCCCCTGATTTCTTCCCAGACTTCAGGGGATATGCAAGTTTAGAGATGAAACACTTGCTTAGGTCTGTGATGAACATTCTCAGGCCTCCTGATGGGAGAATTCCTAGGCAATTCCTTGAATCCAAGCCCACAGATATTCTCTGCACCTCTGCTAGGGCAAAATATACTTGGGGGAAGATAAAGACTGTTTTTATAAAGATAGTAACATAAAGTTAAATGAAGTAACAAAAATCTGATTTATTTGGAAATATAGAGAATGTTCTTTCCGAGGACAAGTAATGTAACCCAGAACAAAAGGAGAAAATTGAATGAAATTAGAAACTTGGTATTTTAAACAAAGTAGTTCTGGTAACTGTGATTCCTGCCCCCACTGAGAGCTCATGTCAGTGATCATGGGACAAGTTGGATGCAAATAAGCTTTGGGAAAGAAATATCCATGCATTAAAAGCTCAAGTTCAGGGTCAAACTTTGTTCTGAGTGACACCCATTCAACCCTACTGAATTTGCTGTTTAAATATATACCAGAACACAATCCTGAACCCGAACATGTTGTAACCCTAGCCAGTTGGCTTCTTATTCTTTCTCTAAGGCTTTGTCTACATGTGAGCTAGGGGTGTTTTTCTTCTGCTTGTGTACACATACTAGCTGTCATTGGGCTAGCATGAGTATAAATAGCAGTTTAGCTGTGGTAGCACAGGTAGTGGCAGTGGAGGTGTGCTGTGTATTTACTCACCGATTTCAGGTACGTTTGAACTTGGTCTGGCTCAGCTGCGCTGCTACTGCAGCCACAGTGCTGTTCATACTCGAGCTAGTGCAATATGTGTGCATGACCAGCACCCCAACCTCATAATGTACGTGTAGCCTGTGTTGTTTTTTCATCCTGCCAGGATTACTATTGCATCAAACAGTTCTATGATAGGGCTGTGACCAAATCATGCTGGCAGCATGAAGCGGCGGATCTCCATAGGTGTATGTGACAACACCAAAACACTTCTTTCACACTCTGAAACCTTCAGAATAATTCAGATAGGACTGACAAACACATTTCTGTCCAGCCATCTTGTCATAGAATTATAGAATCATAGAAGATTAGGGTTGGAAGATACAATAGGAGGTCATCTAGTCCAATCTCCTTCTTAGAGCAGGACCAACACCAACTAAATCATCCCAGCCAGGGCTTTGTCAAGCTGGGCCTTAAAAACCTCTAAGGATGGAGATTCCACCACCTCCCTACATAGCCCATTCCAGTGCTTCACCACCCTCCTAGTGAAATAGCATTTCCTAATATCCAACCTAGACCTCCCCCACTGTAACTTGAGACCATTGCTTCTTGTTCTGTCATCTGCCAACACTGAGAACAGCCCAGTTCCATCCTCCTTCATGGAACCCCCCTTCATGTAGTTGAAGACTGCTATCAAATCCCCCCTCAGTCTTCTCTTCTTCTGACTAAGTAACCCCAGTTCCCTCAGCCTCTCCTCATAAGTCATGTGCCCCAGCCCCCTAATAATTTTCATTGCCCTCTGCCGGACTCTTTCCAATTTGTCCACAACCCTTCTGTAGTGGGGGGACCAAAACTGGATGCAGTACTCCAGGTGTGGCCTCACCAGTGCCAAATAGAGGAGAATAATCACTTCCCTCGATCTGCTGGCAATGCTCCTACTAATACAGCCCAATATGCCGTTGGCCTTCTTGGCAACAAGGGCATACTGCTGACTTCTATCCAGCTTCTCGTTCACTGTAATTCCCAGGTCCTTTTCTGCAGAACTGCTGCTTAGCCAGTTGGTCCCCAGCCTGTAGCAGTGCTGGGATTCTTCCTTCCTAAGTGCAGGACTCTGCACTTGTACTTATTGAACCTCAGCAGATTTCTTTTGGCCCAATCCTGCAATTTGTCTAGGTCACTCTGGGCTCTATCCCTACCCTCCAGCATATCTACCTCTCCCCCCAGCTTACTGTCATCTGCGAACTTGCTGAGGGTGCAGTTCATCCCATCATCCAGATCATTAATAAAGATGTTGAACAAAACCTGCCCCAGGACCGACCGCTGGGGAACTCCGCTTGGGGCCAGAGTTTAAATCATAAGAGGGCAGAGAAGTGTTGGCTTGTTACCTTGTGGTTATGAACAAGTCTTCAACCTACCTCACTCACCTGTATTGCTTGTTTAGTTGGAAAGATCATCCAGTAGTCACAAATAATTGACACTTGCCTGTAGTTACTTTATTTAATCTGTCAGCAGCAACTGATAGACATCTGCTCCATCATAATTCTCCCATTCCTAACTTCTGACGTTCCTTTGAGGAATTGTATTTTAGTCTGGACCAATGCACTGCTAGTTGATAGTAGACTGGTACTGAGCCAGAAAGTCAGTGCTTAACCCAGAATCTATGCCCCCTGGGAGTAAAGAACTCAAGGATCAGATGTTGTACATTTACACTGCTTCCAAGTTTACACTGAAGCAGTCAGTTGGAGGGATGGAAAACATCAATAAATTCAATTTGGATTCTGTTCTCCATAGTTTCTTTTTCCTCAACTTTAGCCAGTTGGGAACATCATCTAAAACATTGGACTCTATCTTTTCAGCCCTACAAACTGCAGGCTAGAAAGTCCATAAAATTCTACCAAAAACAGCTCTAATTTTAGAAATGTGGGTTCATTTGGGGTCTGCATGGTTGGGAGGATAGCTCTAATAAGAAAAATGTGGTAAGCCTAGCTAGGTAATGGTGATGCTATTTGTTTTCTGTGCGCTTTGCCTCTAAATTTCAGGGCTGCCAAGTTTCATGCTTTCCTGCTGCCCAGATCAGATGTCATTGATTCTGCTGGACTGCATGTACCGTAATTTACTGGTGCCAGCCACCAGAAGTCTTTTTGGTGCCTGCTTTGTCAGTGGCCTCTCTGCTTCTCACTGTTCCTCTGGCTTGTTCACAGTAGAGAAGAAACTGCCAAGAGGAGGAGCAAGAGGAAGCTGATGACATTGGGAAAGAGGTGAGAGGCCCCCAAGAAAGGCAGCTTAACCCCAGATATGCAGCCTTCAGTTTACCCCAGTCAGCTCTCTTCAGCAACCCCCTTTCAGCTGACCAGGATGAGGGTGGTCTAGTCTAGTGGCTGGAGCGGGCATCAGGACAAGTGGCCGGGATCAGAGCCATAGTCAGTCATTGGGAGCCAAAGCCACTGGTAAAATTGGGAGGCAGAAACCGGGCAGAAACAGAAGTAGATTTGTGCATATTTATGGGAAGATCTTCCCAAGCGTGATGGGTAGCACATATAGTCACAGAATTACTTGTAGATTGGATTTGCAGCTCCTAAAAAAAACTAAACCAAAACAAAAAACAATAGCACCTTTCTGCTTTGAAGTGCTGCTAGTACTTCCTCCAACTCCAAATGGCCTCCAGGATTCATGAGATTAACAACTCATGAGAGATGATGCTTAATGAACCAGGTGTTGCCATGTCAGAGCAGCCTTATTAGAGGTACTGCTAAGAATAATTTTCTACCTAGTCTGGAGGCAATGGGAAAAGGTAACCGGGTGAGCAGCGCGGGTCTGCAAGCTACATAAGGAACAAAGCACAGACAAGAAATTGTTCTATACTTTTAAACTGCTAATTTTTTAACTGTTCAGTTAATCATTGTCAATTGAAACATGGTGTTTGTTAATTATTTGTGGGTTTTGTCAAAATTGCAATGATCAGATCACAGAAAACGAAATGAGTCTCAGAAGCTTCATTTTTCAGTTGAACAATACAATAATGCTTGCCACAAAATTAGACGTTAAAGTCTGACTGATTTCTACAGACCCTAAGATCATAAAAGTAATTTAAACACTGTATTTTTAGCACCAGTGAAACCCATATTTAACTCCCTTTAAACCTAGTGGGGATCAAAGTTTTGCAAATCTGTCAAACTATAGGTTAGATTCAAAAAGGTCAGCAAAACTAGTTCACGTTCATGAACTTTAAACTGATACATTATGTTTTTATTTACAGGTACTTACCACAAGATCCTTTAAATTTGCTGCAATGCTGCAGTTAAAATGTATCAGAAAAATAACCTACTTTGATTAGTATAGTCCAATACATTATTTAATTATTACTATAGGTCCTATGTAGCCCCCCCTTAATAAGGGGGCTGTGCCCCAAGAGAAGAGATGCATCTTTTGGTCCCCTGTGGGATCCATGACCAAGTCCTGCACTGTTGACTTTCCACTGCAGCAGCAGGAAAGGTGAAGGGTGTGTGACCTCTCCTCCAAGTCACCCTGGCAACCCTCCTTCTCCAACCAATGGGAGGAAGGGAGAGAACAGCAGTCACCAGTAGCCAATTAGATGGCAGGACAATTAGCCAATTAGAGGACAGCCAGTCAGACTGCAAGCAGTCTCTGACACTAGGAAGAGCCCCTGGAAAGCAGGAGGGAAGGTTATAAATAGCCCTGCTTGCCCTCATATGGCAGAGACCAACTGGGGAGTGAGCGAGAGAGAGGGTCTCCCTATAGCCAGCCAGCACAGCACTTTCTGGCCCAGCTACTGGCCTGGCTTTAACCTCAGCTTGCAGATGAGCCTCAGGAGCAGACATGCCAAACCCGTGGAAAAAAACACAGAAATTGGGCTTGTTTTTGGCTTAATTGGCTTGTGAGTGGCTTCTTGGCTAGTTTTTGGCTTGTAGCTTCTTTTTTTTGATTGGCTCCCAGCAAGCAGGGGCAAGCAGGGGAGAGAGTCAGTGGTGCACATTGGGCCCACCACTGTCCCAGACTGCACGCCGAGGGGATCTAATCTCAGAGAGTGTTGGGGTTCTTAGGGATTGGCTTGTTTTGACCTTGTTTTGAGATGGGATTAGCTTGATTTTTGGTTTATTGTGAAAGTCAGGTGCTTATTTACCGCATGAAAGTTGGCAACTCTGCTCAGGAGGATACAGTCTATTCCTCCTGCCACCAGCCTGCCAGCAACAGGAAGAGACAGCTTGTCTCTCCTGCATCTGGCTTGCCCTACAGTCAGCCTGCACCAGATCCAGGATTGTGGATCCAGAGGCCTGACCTGCTTGTATCTGAACCCACAAGTTCCAAGCTTTAAAGACTGTCAGCACTGTTCCAGAAGGGAGTGGGCAGTTAGTCCCTCTCCAGCCATCCACAGAGAGGACCTACTGGCCTGCACCAGTCTCTTGACCACTCAGCCAGAAGAAGAACATGAGTGAGTACTCTGTATTATAATTTAAAAGGGTAGTTGGGGTTTAATCTTGCACCATTTAGGCACATTGCATCTGCAAAAAGACTTGTATCTACCTAGATCATCAAGACCTGCACTCCAGTTCACAGTATAATAAAGTGCATTTCTAACAGCATTTCCTTACAGGCCTGCAACATGTCTCTATGTGCACCACCTGGGTATCTGAGATGGAGGGGACAGATGGAACTGAGGGGGGAAGACACTTTTGGTTAGGAACATTGGGGAGTGTGTGGTTGCCAGCATAGCCTTTAATAATGAAAAAGCATTATTAATATCTCCAATTGCTTAAAATGTTATTGATTATATATTTATTTTTAATAAAGTCCTTACATAAAGTTTATATTTATTGTTTTTAAGTTGTTTGCTTGTGTGAGTTTGAGTTCAAATCTGGAAGCAATTCCCTCAGTGTGATTAAACCCTTGTCTCATGGAGGCACTGCCAAGTAGCTTTATTCTTTAGCGTACCACGAGGAGGAGTTGGGCATCTATCAGTAGCACTGTGAAATGAACCCAGGTGACAGGAAATTTGGAACTCCAAAGACTGTGAGGTTTCCTCTCCTGTTCGCATATCATACAGGTATTAAGCCAGCACAAAAAGGGGAATTACAATTATTTGCAAAATGCAGCTTTCTGACCAATACTGTAAAAGACAAATCTTCTCAAGCTTTTCAATCACTCTTCCAACATTTTTGAGGAAGCAATAATGCTCTTCTACAATGCTCATTAAAAGAAAAGCTTGCACTAGCTCCTTCTTATATGAGACACTAACCACAATCAAGCAGATGTTGTAAGGGAAAGCACCTGGACTGGATGGCATTCCAGCAGAGATCTATAAACAGGATGGTT
Organism: Malaclemys terrapin pileata; assembly: GCF_027887155.1. Lineage (NCBI taxonomy): Eukaryota > Metazoa > Chordata > Testudines > Emydidae > Malaclemys > Malaclemys terrapin. Next base: position 176,099,517 of record NC_071507.1, on the reverse strand, counting down.
TCTATGCTCCTGGAGAAATCTAGCGTGCTCCTGGGTCAATTTGAAAACCTAGTGCAAGCTATGCCAATAATATGGGTGTGATAGCTCCTGCCCGTGTCTTGCCTCACTCCAGATATCCTCGCCTTGACTCTTTGTTCCATCTCCTGACTTTTGACTTCAGCTCTAACCCTTTAGCTCTGGCATCTGTTCTTCTGACTCCAGCTGTGACCTTCGGCTGCAATTCCTGGCTACTGATTCCTGCTCCAATCTCTAGGGCTGGCCCTTGCTCCAACAACTAAGCAACACCCATAGTCACACACCCACGGCCATATTTCATAGTCAGTTAAAGCAAAACACCCATTCTCATAACAGCCTGTACAAACGATATAGAGACATACTGAAGTCAAACTTGAAAGCATGTCAGGTTGACTCCAGCAATTGGGAAGCAACAACCCACAACAGAGCAAGGTGGTGGCAGATTTGCAAGGCGCATTAACATCTTATGTGAAAAATGTGAACAGTGCAAAGCAAGGATACAACAGTCAGCAATGGTCATGGACAATCTTGTCTGTCCCACCTGTAATCTTGTTTGCAGTTCTTGCATTTGTCAGACCTCACATGTATGTGTTCATACCAATAGTGTTTGCTGAATCCTTGTACTTAATCAATGTCATGAGACTCCATCTCATTTTTAAAGTGCCAGAAATGTCATCACTACTGTACAAGACACAAATGTAAAGACAGGCCCTCTCCTGAGGAACTTACAATTTGAGAAAAATGTTGAGAAGACCTCATAAATGTTTGATTGGGTTCAAAGTTAGGTGAAAGGTTTTCATTCTTTTTCAAACCCCCTTTATCCCTCTTGGTTTACGGTCATCATTTGCACTTAAAATATAATTCAGTGGTTTTCTATTAGGAAATTTAGCATTTGTTAGAAGCCTTGATCAATTGGCAAGGCATATTTAAAAAGATTTTGATTAATGCAATATGTTTAATTGGTATCAGCTGCTAGATCACATTTGTATCTTCCACCTTTGAACTTGATTCTCTATTTGTTTAGCACTGTTACAATAATTATTTGACTCTCTGAGATATATATTATTGCAAATAAGAAAACGTATTTTGCAAGGGAAAAAACATCGCTAAGACAGAATTATTTTTAAAAGACTTTGGCAAGAACTGAAGAAAGTCCTCCACATTTACCCATTTCGAGTCCCTCCTAAAACAACCTCACCTACAGTGATACTTACAAGAAGTGAGTATAATCTGATGAAAGTACAAAAAATGTAAACAAAAAACAAAACCAAATCACACTGCCAAGTAGGAATACCTAACTAAATTATCGCTTGATTTTGTCAACGTAATTCTGTAATTCTCTCATAATTTTCTCATCCACCCATTTTTATGTTTGCAATTACCCCAACTTACATGTTATGTCTTACTGTATACATTGTAAACAGCTTGGGCTGGGGACTATCCTCCTCTGTGTTCTCTAGGGCAACTAGCACACCCCTGGGTGCTATACAAGTAATAAAAAAAGAACTATAGAAATACACCTTAGTCTTGTCTCTGAACAATGAGCCATTGCATGTAGTTTAGGTTCATGTTTGTATTATTTTCTTTGTTATATTACCCAGACTGGGATCTTAGCTGATGTATCAAAACCAATTTAGATTACAAGGCCACTTTATGGGGCTAATATTGCTTATAAAAATTCTAATAAAACATTCAAAAAGTAGCATGTTTGCAATGTTGGGGGAAGTGAGTGACAGAAATGTTGTTGAGAACAGATTTACTTATATTAATGGAGCACCTACAGTGTAAGTAAGCCTTATACAGTAATTTTATATTATATACTGTATTTTCTCTGTTCTGCCATTAGCTTTTTAACCAGCATCTCTGTCCCTCAGCTTCTCTTTATAGAACCATTACATAGCATCTAGCATCCACTAACCTAAACTATTACACTTTATTTCTTTAGACACTGTTGATATATAGCATAAACCCCTTTTTGCACCCAACAGCTTTCAAACCAGGCTAAATTGAAGAAATTTGGGTTTGTTTTTACACTTTAGTTGTAAAGTAGTAACACCCTGGAATATATGGCCTTTTCTATGTAAAAAAGACAGTTTACACTCTTGTGTAGCAAAGACCATATTTTCTTGTATTTAGAAACAAAGACATGTCAGGCTTTATTGAGCACATCACTAACTATATAACTAGCGTTAAACACTCTATTTGCAACTGTTGCTGTGTATTTTGTGTGTGATTATCACCCCTAGATCTGCATCCTATAAAAAGATATTTCTGTTTGCTTAATTATAAAGCTCTTTATGAACAGGCTCATCTGTAAATAGCTTGGTGCAGCTGAAATAGAAATATAATTATAATGAAGGCAGATGTTTGTGAGATACTTCTCATGAAACTTGTTCTGAATATACAAAGGAGAAAGGTTTTGCTAAATGGCAGGGCTTGGGCAGAAAGCCAAATGAGACAGTTCTTCATTTTTGGGGAGAACCACCATTTTATAATCTTCCCCCAACCACATGTAACTGTTCTCTTTTAGGGTGTATGCATTTTTGCAGCTTTGATGATTAAATGAGCAACTTCCTCCAGGACACTCTTTCATTCAGCTCCCAGGGTGAGTTGGCAGAAAATGCTGTATTTTTTCTTCTAAAAAAATCAGTATTAGAGATTGTCCAAATTCATGTAGTTTGGACTTGGATCTAAATTCCTTGGTGTTTGAAGTGTTTGAATCAGGTTTTTGGTTTCACCTGTGATGAAGTGATCTGGATTTGAATTTCCACAAAGTTCAGAGGTCTGTAAATCCAGGCTTTTGGTTCAGGACCATCTCTACTCTGCAGGTTGTCTTCTTCAAGTCATCACTTAAATCTTCTCAGTGGAGCAGTGAGGATTATTTTCACAAATTATATAATTTGCTGCATTTTCACATAGGCACAGGAAGCTAATGCACCTCTTGAAATCAGCTTAATCATTATTACTATTAGAGTCAATTGAAATTTTCCAAATTTCAGATATTTGATTACTTTTTTATTTGATTGTCAATGAAAACTCTCCCCAGAAATTTTCAACTGACATTTTTACTATTTTTTAAAAAAACAGCTTTAATTATTGGTGCTGCTATGGTTCTTTCAAAGCCATTGATCAAATCCTGTAGTCCTCACTCATGGAAAGTACCCACTGACCTCACCAGGTTTACTGACGTTGGCCAACTATTGCTCATACAATCTTTAATAATCTGTTTGATTGACCAGCTGATTCAGCTGTAGTCAGAATGTGGCCCAGATTAACCAGTCTTGAGAGACAAGTATCCATTATGAAGTGGATTCAACCAGCTTCAGAGTCCAGAATAAAAATCTCCTCAAACTGACTGACACTATGAATCACCAAATTTCAGTGTTATTACAGTATGCACTTATATACGGAATATATACTGAAGAATTGATTGTCTCCATTATTAACAATTTCTCCCTCCCTTTCTTTCTCTGCGATCAAATCTGTAGTCCTTATTCAGGTAAGATTCTATCCATTTTGAAGTCAATGGGAGCTTTGACTGAGCAAAGAAATATAGGATTTGGCCAGACAAAGTGTTGGTGGAAAGGGTGGGAGATGAAACAAAAGATGATGTGAACTGAATCAATAATCCGTATAGGGTAAGTAGCATGTAGGAGGAGCCAAGAACCACTCTTGTGTTATAATTAGAGATAGTCTAACTACATAATGAACACTACATTAGACCATTTTCTGTTTTTGCATTAGCCACAAACATTTCATTTTTATTGAGATTTTATGCAATTCAAAGTTATTAAAGGAATGCGGTATACAAATATATTTTTACTATGGATTGTTTGCGAACAAGTCACCATACCTATTGCTTTGAATATTAGCTATTTGTAATTTTCTCTTCTTTGTGGATGGTCATGTGCTATTACTCCTTCTTTCTGCTTGGCTGACTCCCTAAACCAGAGAGCTTTCATGACAATACTCTGAACACTTCCATTGGGCTAATTAATGACTATGCATATTCACAGGAATGTTCATGACAGTTTCTCATTTTGTGAATATTTTTGCAAACAAAACCTCACTGATATGGATGTTTTCAGAAATAAAATAAAGAGCCTCACCGTAAACGACACTGGGTACCTGATCTAAACCTTACCGAAGTTGAAGGGAATCTTTCCATTGACTTAAATAGGCTTTGGATCAGGCCCTCAGCATGACTCGTGGTAAGATGCTTTGTTCAATGTTTACCTCCCTCCTTCTCTTTGATTTCAGAAGAGTCTTCTATGTTGGTACATTCACAAAGATTTATAGGTACTAGAACTCAACTCTTCCTTCCAAGGTTTCTCTCTGAGTTAAAGATCACCAAAACAATCCACAATCCCTCTTGAGATAAAACCAAACACACATCCCTCTGTCTTGTACTGAACTACTTATCCTTGTTAACTTAAACCCTCCCAAAAGATGCCAGATCCTGTATCCTTCTGTTGCCTTGGAAACATTCCAGTGGCACTGATGAGGGTGTCTGAGGGCACCTCTATCATTACTGTACTGTTTTAAATATATTTCGGTGTAGTAGAAATAATAGATTTCCTAATGAATTATAATTCTTATATGAAAAATTAGAGCACAGTTGCTTCTACCTGCAGGGCAGATAATGGACTTGGAGTTTCTAATTTGTCTGCCAGGCATGATTAATTTAATTTTGTAAATATAGGATTTTTTTAATGAAGAAACAAAGGAATCTTTCTTCTTTCAGTACATGTACATTACTTCAATTAATGTTAATGGAAATTGTGAATGAACTGAGAGTGCCTCAGGCCAAGCCTAGGGGCCTATCAAATCAACTTGACTTTCTGACCTCTAGGGGCTCAGATGAACTTGACTGCTCTTGTGGGGAGGAATCAAAAGACCTTGAATTTTAGCTGGGAAAGAAGGTCTCACTGTTCTTTCAAAACCAGGAACTGAGTTCAAAATTAATGATGGGCATGATTCCACAGAAACAAAGTCTTATTCTGATAATAAAATACATAATCCTTTGCAGTTATATTCAAATGGAACAGGTCATATTAAAGTCTTTGCAAACATTAATGAATCAAGCCTCATAAAACTCCTGTGCAGTAGGGACGCATTATTAGCACCATTTTACAGCTGGAGAACTGAGGCACAGAGCGAGGAAAGTGGTTTGCTTCAGGTCACACAAGAAACCTAATAAAGAGATGGGACAGAACTAAATTACTTTGGCTTCTATTCCTGTGCTTCATTCATAAAACCATTCTTCCCCTATTGCCACTACACACACTCTGACTTCACAAACTGAGCTTCCCCTCAGATTCTCTTATGTTTAAAAGTGAAATACATAAAATTTTCACCTGCTTGTTAGTGGTGAATGATATCTACTGTGACCAACAGTTCCCAGGAAGTGCTTAATAATGGAACTCAGTGTTATTAAAAAGAAGTCACTTTGACAAAAGTACAGATGCTTAGCCAGTATTATCATCTTTAATCCTGAGGATTGTTGCTGCTTACAGGAGTCTGCTGTTATTGCAAATATTTGACCTACCAGCTGTGATTTTCACACAGGCCGAAATGGTGCAGTAGCCCCCATTCCCTATGCTTTGCCGTCTGCTCTGTTCTTATGAGAAGGAGGTGTACTAAATTTTTTATTTTCGTGGGATTGCTCAGGAGGCGAGGGGTTTTTGTTGTTGAAATTTAATTATATCTGGTATTCAAAAACATTTAATGCTTAGCACTTTTATTTATTGTTTACTAGTGAGTAATACATGATGGTGTTGTGTCGTAAGTTGATCACAGCTGAAAAGTGTATGGTAGCGAGAGGTTATTAATGCTGAAAGAAAAATATTTATTCCTTGGCTTTCCCAGTTCATTTTTCTCTCTAAAATGGCAGATAGATTTCTCTACATCCTGTAGCCTCTTTCACTCTAGCTGTGCTATAAATATAACTTTTGTGATATCTGAAACAATTTTCAGTATGGTTTACTATAAACCCAGTGGGATAGAATGAGAACCAGTTCCAACTGTGCAACAAACTTGAACAGAACCTAAACTTTATCAGAGGTTTGAGAAAGTTTAGTTACCATTTTTGTTTTCCAGTTTCACAGGCCCACCTACCCTTCCTGATTCTGATGTCCAAGTAGTAGTGGAAGCAATGAAACACTGAAGAAACTTATGTACTGAGATTTGCATCCCAATATTGTAGACATGTGAGGTTGTGAGTAATTTCTGAAACACTAGGTGCTTAAACTGCTTAACCTTCTGGGGTGACTTCAATTAGCCTTCTGGGGCACACCCAAATCTGTTTTTTTATGGAGATGAGACCATAGACCTAATGGACAGGATAATTGCTGGATTAATGTATTCTCTTGAGCAGAAAGTATAACTTCATGTTGGCCTCTGTAACTTGGAGGGAGTTTTGAACTCGCTGATTACTGTGCAAGAGCTTTAGCATAACTGCACTTTAAAAAAAATGATTGTAACAGTGCCACTTATATAGTGAATTGTCTTTTTGTGTGTTTCCACTATTTCACAAAAAAATGATCCTCCAGAAATTAGAAATGCACCAAACCTAGAACTATGGGAAAACAGAGTATCTACCCACAGAGAATTATTTGCAAGGATGAGGTCTTTGAATTAGTGAATCATTTATGAACCATTTCTGATTCCTGCAAATGTAATTGTTGGCATAAGTATTCACTAGATGTTTGCATGCTGTTTGCTCTTTATAGTTGATATTTACTATTGTGTTGTGAAATTTGTCACCTAAGGTATTTTTTTCCTGCTCTCTGACTGGATAACTGAACATTTTTAAAATAGGAGAATAATGTGATGAATAATGGACTTTTGTGAAAAATTACAGACAAATAATGATACATGCAAAAATCTGTGAAACGTATGGGCTTTGTCAACGTTTTTTTTGAAATCCAAGCAATCTGAATACTCTTGAATAATGAGTAATAATGTTCCCCAAAATGAAAGCAATCTGGATTCAGCACTTTTATTTGAAAATCAGTTGTTGGGATTTTTTTTACTATTTGACCAACTGTAGCCAAACCAAGATTCTCGATCTGAACACTAAACTTTGTGGGCTTGATTCTAATTTATAGTAATGCCACTTTACACAACTCTGGCAATGTAAAGTGGCATTAGAGTACGTGTAAATTATAATGCCAAAGCAGGGCAAAGGAGCCTTAGTGTAACTGAGAATTCAGGCCTATGTTATGGAGCCACCTTTATCCAACATATAATATAAAAGGGGCATCAATTATTCTCTTGAAGAAGAACACTTAATATTCCTGCAAGATATATGAAAGTATGCTGTAATTGCATCAAAATGGAGTCAGATTGTTGACACAGCAAAGTAAATGGAGCAACAAGAATTGTCTGTGGCATGAGAGGTGTACCCACTGGGGAGACTGGAGCTGGTATATAACAATATATTTGTTCCTGTTCTCTAGGGCATTGCAAGGAGACAAGAGGGAACTGGATTGCAAGCCTTTATTGGTAAGGATTAGAGCAGCTGGGAAGGGGGTAAATCAAAGAGCTTTTATAATGTGAGGTTAGGAGGATTGCAATAGCTGGAATAGGTCAAGCAGGTTTTGGCATCTGAGGAGAATGGTTGGATAGGGAAAGATAAGAAACGTTATAACAGCTGGAATTGGGTTGGCCTTAAGACTCTTATGATCAGGAGGAATTGGGAACACTTTCGCATTTGGAAGCTGATCAGGCAAGGGGCTCTTATCATCTGGAGGATCAGGAGGTATACAACAGCTGGACAGGGTCAGGCAAATACCCAATATATGCACAGAACTGAACACCCGTGCCTGGTGGCACATATTACCTCTCTCATAGTTTTTAGTTATTGTCACTCTCCATTTTTTGTAACTTCCTCCTGAATCAAATACAGAATGTGCCTTTGTGAAAAAACATGAAGAGAGAAAAACAGAATGTACCTCTACAGATATAATGCAGGCTTCTTAGCCTTTCCTAGCCACAAGCCAGTCTATTATATCTTTTGTGGTTCCAATTGCTGACTAGCACATATTTTCCCTCTTTTGACCTTGTTGCTCCCAGTTTCCTTCCAATGATGAGGTTTGCATGAGACTCCCTTTGAAACATGTCAACTTTGCCAGAGAAGATGCTGATGAGTGACATAGGGCACAACAGGAATTAAATGTGCTGCCTTCTTAGCATGAGGAGACCTGAGTTTCAGCTGATGTTAATCAGTGTAGCTCAATTGACTTTGACCCCTTCTCCCAACTATATGGATTCTAGGAATGCCATATAAAAGATCCTTGTGCCCTCAAAACCATTGAACCTGCTAGTCTGCTAGCTACCTCAACAAAGGCACAAGAGGGCTACCTTCACAGCTCCTGATTGACTCACAACATCATTGAACGGCTTAATATTTTTCTGCTGCTCACCATTACTGACTGACTGCTTCAGCTTTTCCTGCCTCTGCCACATCTGCTGCCATATTAACAGGTTACCTCAATAATAATTGCTCTACTATTTTGCAATTTGTCCTCCTGTCTCTATATCCCACTTTTGCCACCATGATTTCTTCTCTCACCTTCTGAGTCTTCACCTACGAAGCTGCCTTCTTCCTCACTTTGCATACTAATTTTAATATATTAATTTAAAAAGTTTAATGACACACATACCTAACAGTAGTCATGTGTCATAATCTTCTGATGTTTATACCTTTATTTTCCCCATTTTATCTCCCCACACATATTTGTGGTGGCATTGTAATTATTTACTGTTATGTCTAATTTAAATTATTCATAGATTCCAAGGCCAGAAGGGACCATTGTCATCATCTAATCCAGTGGTTCTCAATCTATTTATCATTGTTGGCTGCATATGCGGCCCACAATGTATTACCTGGGCTGCAGGTTGAGAACCACAGCACACTCCCCCAACCCTTATGCCCAGTGCCTTCTGTCCAGAGACCCTTCCACAGAGTGGGGCCAGGGGTGGAGCTCTGGGTAGGGGGTTGGGTGGAAGGGACTCTCGCTGCCAGCCCCCGACCCTGGACGCCTGATTTGGTGGGGCCAGGTGGCAGCCTCTGACCACGGTGGGTTGGCTGGTAGCCCCAGACCCCATGGGGCTGACTGGCAGTCCCAGACCCACAACCTGCACGTGGGCCTGGCGGCCTTTAGCACACAGCTGGGCTGCAGCTGTGTGTTAATTGGGCCGTGGGTTGAGAACCGCTGATCTAGTCTGACCTCCTGTATAACACAGCCCATAGAACTTCCCCAAAATAATTCCTAGAGCACATCTTTTAGAAAACATCCAGTCTTGATTTAAACATTGTCAGTGATGGAGAATTCACCACAGCTCTTGGTAAACTGTTTCAATGGTTAATTATGCACATTGTCAAAAATTGACTCCTTATTTCCAGTCTGAATGTGTTTATCTTCAACTTCCAGTCATTGGATTATGATATACTCTTCTCTGCTAGACTGAAGAGCCATTATTAAATATTTGTTCCCCATGTAGATACTTACAGACTGTAATCAAGTCACCCCTTAAGCTTTTCTTTGTTGAGCTAAATAGATTGAGATCCTTGAGTCTATCCCTACAAGGCATGTTTTCTAATTCTTTAATCATTTCCATGGCTCTTTTCTGAACCCTCTCCAATTTATCAACATCCTTCTTGAATGGGACACAGTATTCTAGCAGAAGTCACACCTGTGCCAAACACAGAATCTCTACTTGAGATTCCCCTGTTTATGCATCCCAGAATCTCATTAGCTCTTTTGAGCACAGCCTCAGATTGGAAGTTCATGTTCTGCTGATTATTCACCACAACCCCAAATCCTTTTCAGAGTCACTGCTTCCTAGATTATAGTCCCCCATTCTGTAAGTATGGGCTACATTCTTTGTTCCTAGATGTACACATTAACATTCAGATGTATTAAAACACATATTGTTAGCTTGTGTCAAGTTTATCAAGCAATCTAGATTGCTCTGAGTCAGTCACCTGTCCTCTTCATTATTTACCACTCCCCCAGTTTTTGTGTTATCTGCAAATTTTATGAGTGGTGATTTTATGTTTTCTTCTATTGATAAAAATATTAAATAACACTGCTCAACAGCCAAAATGCTTCTGAAATAAATGTAGTCAAACTTTACTAATTCTGGATCACTGAGAAAGAAAATGATGCTTAAAACTGTTGATTGGCTCTAGTTTTCAAGTAATGCTATTGAGTCAGTATATACGACCCTTGACTTGGGAATGGCAGAGGATAAGTGAGTTATAAAGGGAATTTAAACCAGAAATGACTAAAATACATCTTTGACTGGATCTATGAATAAATCTATGACTGGGTTTGGACAATACTTGCTTTTTAGGCAAAACAATGAATGATGCAATCTGAAGCTGGTATTGCGTCATACATGATATGAATTGCATCATGTTATTCCTAGAAGTCATGGATGATGCAATCATAATGAAGCTTACATCACTCTGCTGAACAAATTGCCCTATATCAGCTCTAGAAATCATACAGTGTCGTGCTCTCTTATTTGTCAGTGTTTGATTTTGCAAAGGGACACATTTCTGTTTAGCCAAAGTGAGCAGAGATGCCTCGTACTTGTGTGAACAATGCAGATAACTTCTGCTATGTTTGTGGTGAAGTGACTTTTGCATCACAAAAGCGCAGCATAACCACTATGGCTAAGAAAGCCTATCACCTTTATTTTGGCTGCAAAATTGGAGATCAGGACAAGAGGAGGGCCCCACACATATGCTGCAACACTTGTGCAACAAATCTTCGCCAGTGGTTGAACAGGAAAAAGAAATCTATGCCTTTTGCAGTGCCAATGATTTGGAGAGAGCCAACAGATCATACCAGCAATTGTTACTTCTGCATGGTGCCTCCAGTTGGGAAAAGTGTGTCAAAGAAGAAAAAGTGGACTGTGCATTATCCAAACATTCCATCAGCTATATGCCCAGTACCCCACGGAGAAGGACTGCTGGTTCCTGATGCACCAGAATCATTCTCACTTGAGTCAGATGAGGAAGAGGAAGAGGATGAAACTTCTGGTCCTGAACCATCAATGTCACAGGACCCACATTTTCCCCCATCCTCCTCCTCTGAACCACACCTCATTACACAAGGTGAACTGAATGACCTTGTCAGGGATTTGGAACTACCCAAGAGTAAGGCAGAGCTGTTGGGCTCCAGACTACAGCAGTGGAATCTCCTGGCAGGTGATGTTAGGGTTTCCATGTTCCGTGACCGTCAAAAGGATCTTGTCCCATTCTTCTTCATGGAAGGTGATCTTGTAGCCTGCAACAACATCGATGGTGTGATGGCAGCCCTCAACATTGTTCACGATCCAGATGAGTGGAGACTGTTCATTGATTCATCGAAGACGAGTCTTAAAGCTGTTTTACTGCATAATGGCAATGTTTTGCCATCAATTCCAGTTGGTCATGCAGTCCATATGAATGAAACCTATGACAACATGAAACAACTTTTGAGGTGCATAAACTATGACCAACATCAGTGGCAGCTCTGTGGTGATTTGAAGGTTGTTGCTCTCTCGCTTGGTCTGCAGACTGGATACACAAAGTACTGCTGTTTTCTCTGCGAATGGGATAGTCGTGCAAGAGATTCCCACTACATCAAGAAAGATTGGCCACTCCGACTGTCATTGGAGCCTTGGAGGAAAAGTGTTCAGCATCCACCACTTGTTGAATCAAGGAAGATTTTGTTACCACCCTTACACATTAAGCTGGGTCTGATGAAGAACTTTGTCAAGGCCATTGACAAAACACAAGCAGCTTTCAAGTACCTCCCTGGAAAATTTCCAAGGTTAAATGAAGCTAAGATAAAGGAAGGTGTCTTTGTTGGTCCTCAGATTCGTGAACTTCTTTGAGATGATGCATTTGACCATGGAAAGGCGTGGCAAGGAAAAGACGGCATGGAAAGCCTTCCAGTTAGTGGCAATACATTTTCTCAGAAACAACAAGGCAGACAACTACAGGTTATTGGTGGAAAACCTCCTCAAGGCATACAAAAGCCTTGGTTGCAACATGTCACTAAAGATAAATTTTTTGCACTCTCATCTAGATTTTTTCCCACCGAACTGCGGAGCAGTGAGTGACGAGCACGGCGAGCGATTTCACCAGGACGTTGCAACAATGAAGAAACGCTATCAGGGCAAATGGAGCCCATCAATGCTTGCAGACTATTGCTGGACAGTGACAAGAGATGCTTCATTTAATGAATACAAGAGACAAGCCAAGAAGGGCCAAGTAGACACTGAATAGGACTAAACTATGTACATAATAGTTTTTTGCCTTTTGTTTCATAATACATTTTATTTATATAACCCTTTTGCTGATTTTTAAAGTGTTACATAAACAGGACAGGTGAAATATTATCATGTAAAGCAACCATAAACACATGAAAAGACCTAGGTTTACAATTTATGATTAAAACTCTATCTACACAATATACATAGACATAAAATGTAAAAACGTGAATATCTTAGAAACAGTAGCCAATCAGTTGTTTTAATTGTCATATTTGAATTCAGCACATCAAAATACATAATAAATAGCACATTTTATCTCTGAAGCAGACGACTTCTCAAAAATTGTAGACCAGTGTAATGTAAGACCAAGATCCTATACCTGCGGGACCCCACTGAAAACATACCAGCTTGAGGACAATTCTCCATTTACAATTATATTTTATATGCATCAGGTAGCCAGTTTTTAATCCATTTAATGTGTTCAATGTTAATTTTATATCATTTTAGTTTTTTAATCAAACTGTTATGTGGTACCAAGTCTTAGTGTGTTATGTCAGTGCTATTACCCTTTATCAACCAAACCTGTAATCTCTTCAACAAAAGATATCAAGTTAGTTTGATAGGATCTATTTTCCATAAATCCATGTTGTGTTGCATTAATTACATTATGCTTCTTTAATTCTTTATTAATTGAGTCCCGTATCAACCACTCCATTATCTCGCCAGGGATCTATGTCAGGCTGATAGGCCCATAATTACCTGGATCATCCCATTTACCCTTTTTAAAAACTGGCACAACATTAGCTTTCTTCCAATCTTCTGGAACCTCCCTGGAGCTCCAAGGATTATTGAAAATCAATAATAATGGCCCAGCGAGCTCCTAAAACTAGCTCTTTTAAAACCATTGGATGCAAGTTATCTGGACCTGCTGATTTAAAAATGTCTGACTTGAGTAGCTGCTGTTTAATGTCCTCCTGACATACTAGTGGAATTGAAAGAGTGTTGTCATCATCATCTGTTTATATCATCTGTTTCCCCCCAAATACAGAACAGAAATGTTGATTAAACATTTTTGCCTTTTCTGCATTATTACTAGAAATTCTATCATTTCCACCTAGTAATGGACCAATAACACTGTCAAGATTCTTGTTTATACTAATATATTTTTAATCAGTACTTCTTATTATCCTTACCGCTGCTGGCCATATAGGTTTTCCCCTTGTGTCCCTTTGCTTCCCTTATCAATTTTCTATAAGTTCTTTGAAGTAGGAAACAATATTTTATTTCTCTGTAAAGATTCATTAATATGGATAATGGTGCCATATAAATAAATCATAATAAATAATCAGATGGTGGAATCTAGGTTACTGGTTTATTGTTACTGGAAAAATCTGGAATATTCATTTGTTTCCCATAGTCTTTCACAATATTATTTCTTCTGTAGGCTCTTGTAGCTTTCCAGTCAGGCTGTGTCTTGTCTTTGCCAATCACTACCATCTGTCCTGATGACATTGTGATGAAGAATGTGTATGTTGCTGAGCTTCCTAATAATGTCACAATGTCATTTTGTGTTGACTCTGTCACTCTGCTGCTGTTCTGCTAACTTGTCTTGTTTCACCATTACCCTGTCAAGGTTCTTATACTCCAAGCATTCTGAGCAATGCCCTTTGGATTTAGATTCCTCTCTTCTCTCCACCATTACTAATACCTCATCTGTTCTCCACAGCTGCTTTCTGTGTTCTCTCTTCATCCCAGTTGTATCCTACCTGGTAGAAAGTGCTGTTTGCAGGACAGATTTTTTTTTTTAATTTCCTGTTGGCATTCAATAACACCCAATTAAGTGGCTGTGTTTATCCTGCAGTCATCAATAATCTTTTTTAGGGTCTCTGCTCATTAAGTAATAAATTCAGCTTCCCTGGTTAAAAGTGTTTTGAATCCTTAACGTGACAATATGGAGCCAATCCCACAGGGAATGGTTGCCTCTTTCCAGACTGCTTCCTCCATGTGCTGTACTCCCTGTTGGGTTTATCTAACTATGTCATCTTTACCAAGGATACTTGAGGCAAGCTGTTGCCTCCTTCTTAGTTGCATGCAGGTTGCCAGGAAGCCTAGGGGACTCACCATATGACATTCATAGTGCTTGGCTTCTATCTAAATATATCTGAGGATCACAGTGAAGTATATGATGACAAGCTCCCAATTTCCTTTGTCATCTTAGGTGTTGCCCACAACCAATATAAGAGAATTTTCCCCTAACTGATCACCATATTAACATTCAGGTAACATATTAATCATTATTGAATTAAAAAGGTGAGGTTGAAGCAATCAATTTTGCAAAGAGATTTTATAGGTTATTTTTCTTAAATTCATTTTAGCAACCATGAAAGCTAAAAGATAAAACGCCCTGGAGACTGAAGTCCACAGAAAAGGTACAGCACGAGGAGAAATTATTCATGCTTCTCCTCTCTGTCTCTTCAACATGCTTCAACTCTGACCTGGGTGGACCACTTCTAGGAGTGGGAGAATAATTTATTTTACAGGTCCATTTAATCTTTAGCCTCTACTAAAACTGAGAAAAAGATTCCAATTAATTAGTGCTAACTGTGGCAGTGGTTTGGAGATGTGGACTGTCCACTAGGCATTGGACAGACATCACAATTGGTTTCAAACAGGTCACTGAACAGCTATCAAATGTTAATAATTTTCAGTTATTACTAAGGTAGGCCAGGTTCAAACCTAAAAGTAAAGAACAGAAATTGCAGCTAAACTGGTGAAGGGACAGGTTGAGGTCACAGAGGTCTTATTTAAATGGGACTATTAGGTGCTGGCTTGTTTCCAGCCCAGAAACACCCACTGCCAGACACAAGGTCTTTTCTCCTGGCAGCTTTATTTCTAAACAGAAAAAACACAACCAATTCTTCAGTCTCCCCCCGCCCCCAGGACTTTCTCCTGGTGGTTCTTTTCCCCTAGGAAGTTCCCCCTGCCTTCCCTCACAGGGAACTCCCTGCTGCTTCTGCTTCGCATCCTTACTGACAGCCCAGCTCCTTATAGGGAACACCCCTCGCCCCCTCAGCTGCACCTGATTAATGAACAGGGCTGGCCTCAGGCCTCTGGGCAGACCACCCAGTTACAGGGACGTATGTGGTGCTTAGGCCAGGAATCAGTCCTCTGCACCAGGGTGAATATAAGGGTTTCAGAATAGGCCCTACGTCTTTAGAGATAAGCCTAGTATTTTTCAAGAGCTCAAATGGTGGGCTGATACTACAGCGTATTAATCAATGATTTTCATTGCAGCGAATGAAAAGGGACAGTTTGCCCCCATCCTCCTCCCCCAAAGAAATGATCAGTTACTAAGCAGTTGTGGTAGATATGTTTATTAATGTCAGAGCCACTTGTTCCAAGAGATCTCAGGAAATGATCTGGCATTGTTAGAGAACGTTTCAGCCACTTTAACAGAACAGTGTTCCTAGGTGTGCACCACACCCTCCTGGCTTCAACATTTCTTTAATGTAACAGGAAATGTTCAGTCTGCAAAGCCCTACAAGAATAGAGGCCTTGCTGTGTATTTCTGGAAGTTATACTTTATGTAATTGTGAGTTTTAAACTGAAAACCCTTATGGAGATGTAACAGTATACACATCGGGAAACTGATATATAGTGCATTAGCTAATGTTGCACATGAAACCTGACCAAAATGCAGGTTGCAAAACCAGATATTGAAGACTGTGAGACTGAAAACGGATTATAGGTTACGTTGGGATATTTCTTGGGGGTTACACATGTTTTTAATACATGTCTGATCACTGGAGCCAGTTTATACACACACCAGGGGAAAGATAATGGCCTTAGTTGAAAAAATGTGTTTCTTCTAAAGTCAACAAAGAATAAAGTATCCCTGTATCAGACTGTGCTTTGCTCATCTGACATTTACAATAGATGTTGGAGTCAGTTGGTCTTAATGTCTTGGAAATTCTTTTACAAATTCAGTGTTTTTAATTAGATAAATTCATTTGAAACCTAAGTAATCTTGATCATCATCATAATTTTTAAATAGCTGAGCAAAACTGCCATGGTAGAACAGACATAACATTTTGTAGGCCATTTAAACAGATTTGGGTGTAACTAAGCCCATGCTTCTTGAATCAGCCCTGTACAGTCAGAGTCAAATGTCCGTCAAACAGTGAATGAATTAATCCACTTTGCTAAGCTATATTTATGAATGCTGAAATAGTTCAGATCGGGCATTCACTGTTACATAGACTGTAAGCTCCTTGGGGTAGGGACCATCTTTTTGTTCTCTTTTTGTACAGAGCCCAGCACAGTGAGAAAATGGTTACTCCTAGACACTATCACAATACAAATAATAATACAATGAATGTTGATGTAAATACAGTTCTTCCCCCACCCAGCTTTTTGAATGTGTTTTGAGAGGCACTGTCGTTTAATGCACAGGGAACTGGAGTGGGAATAAGAAGACTTGGGTTCTATTCAGAGCATGGCCACTGACCTGCTGGGTGATCTTGAGCAAATCACCTGATCAATCTGTGCCTCTTTCCTCTTCCACCCTTTGCCTCTTTAGATTGAAAGCTCGTCAGGGGACTGTCGTCCACTATGTGTATATAGTGCCTAGCCCAATGGGGCCCTGATCTCAGGTTGAGTTTTCTTGGTGCTACCATGATATAAATAATTATACTAATAAGGAGAAAAAAAGCTAGAAGGGGGAAAGCAAGACTATGTGCTGTATATGTGTGTAATATTTACAACTCAGAACACAATATGGCAGGTCTTTTCTGTCTGTCCATTTTTTTTTGTCTTTTTGATATCTGTACTTCAACATTATATTTTCTGCTAATCTTTACATAAAGCTCTGTGACCTTTATTCTTCAAATGTACTATGTTTTCCTTTGCACAAAAGAACGACTAGTCTAGACTTGCAATTGATACATTATTGAAACTATGCCTGAGGAGGTGTGACATGAACACAATATTTAGGCAATACAAAAGAAAAGTTAATAGGAAATATGCATGGTGTTCTGTTTAGTCAGGTGGCAAGAAACAATCAGAGAAAGAATACTACCTGGAAGGATTTCTGCTATTCTGCAGAAAACTCCAAAGAACGAATTCTCATTTAAAACAGACAAATTATTATGACTTAAAACAGAAGTACTAAGGATGAGGTATTCTAATCAGACATCTGAATATTTTGTGGGACTATGAAGATGGAAATTGTAACTTTTTAATATTTCCCTATCTTTGAAGAAGATGTTGGTTAATCAAAAGCTAACATATCCTATGACATAACTCAGAAGAATCCTCAGCTTTTGCAACTGGCTCACTTTGGTGGGAAAGGGGGTAGGTCATCAGGCTGCTAGGCAGACAACAACCCCCCTGAAATACAGTATAAAAAATCCACTGTGGTGCATGTAGTCAGACACACACAACTTTGGCTGTTAGAGGATGAAAAGTCTTCTGCTATGTTGTAAACTAGACCCCCTGAAATGTACTGTTATTAAAATTTAGGTCTAGTTTTGCACAATTGTTGTTTATTATTTGGATTGCAGTAGCTTGCAGTAGCCTCAGACAGGATCATGGCCACATAGCTAGGTGTGGTACAATTACTTAGGAAGACATGCTCCCTGCCATAAAGAGCTTTATGTCTGGCAAATTAGAAGTCACAAAGAAGCTGACATTGTTAGTGAACCAATCTCTCAGCACTCACGACTATTTTAAAATGGTTCTGAACATCACTGGAGGCAATATATGGGTTTGTTTGAAAACAACTGTATTTTTAAAATATTGAACATGCTGCAAGACTTCACCAGCTGTGCCTGAAAGTTTAAACCAAAAAATGAGCCTACATACACACTTGAATAAATGTAAATGAACCCAAATATTAAAGCGCTGATTAAACTGAACACGTGTCCAGACTTTGTGAGACAGACTTTCAAATGCCATCACAAATTGGTTTCCATGCCTTGTTTAGACTCCTGTTACAGAGAAGCAGGACATGCTTTCAACTGTCCTGGGTCCCCATTTTGGAGTTGCTCTGAATACAAAATCTCACATCCTGTCCTGCTTCAGTAGCTTAGTTTCATTTAACAAATGTTGCACAGATCTTCACATTGTCTTACAATTGTTTATATGCATATTATCGTGATGCAGACCTTTTTGCAATTATTATTTGTATTTTCCTACATAAATATAAGAAATCTAACAGTGGCCATACTGGGTCAGACCAATGGTTCAGCTAGTCCAGTATCCTGTCTTCTGACAATGGCCAGTGCCAGATATTTCAGAGGGAATGAACAGAGCAGGGCAATTTTGAGCAATCCATCCCTGTTGTTCAGTCCCAGCTTCTGGCCGTTGGAGGTTTATGGACACCTGGAGCATAGGGCTGCAGCCCTGACCATCTTGGCTAATAGCCATTGATGGACCTATCCTCCATGAACGTATCTAATTCTTTTTTTGAACCCAGTTATTTTACTAGAATGTGATATACTGACTAATGAGGTGCCATTAGTACAATAACCTAAATGCTCTCTTTTTAATTTAAACCACTCTAGTAATATATTCAGTTGGTCAAATGAGTCCTGCTGACTATTTTAGTCCTTTTTTCTGCTCATGTGAATAAACCAATGTGAATTTCTGAAAATATATTTTATATTCACCAAATAATTCTTGTGAACAAATTTCAATTTGTGGGGTGTGAGGTGTTCACGACATGTTCACTTAGATTATTTGCTGTGCTTTACATATGGTGTGTGACGGTTAAGGCTGTGAGTTTATCACGGAGGTCCCGGATTCCATGACTTTCCAGGACCTCCGTGACTTCTGCAGTGGCCAGTGTGCCTGGCTATGGGGCAGCTCAGGCAGCCCCTGTGCCAGTCGCACCGGTCGCTGCTGGGGCAGTCTAGGGCTCCCCATGCCCTCCCCCCAGCAGCAGCAGAGCTTGGGTGTGGGAGGGGACAGGGGTTGGGGCACGGGATGGGGCAAGGCGGGCTCTGTGCGGCGCTTACCTTGGGGACTCACCGGAAGCGGTGACATCTCCCTCACTCAGCTGTTAGGCGGAGGTGTGGACAGGCGACTCTGTGGGCTGCCTCTGCCCAGAACGCTGGCTTCGCAGCTCCCATTGGCCTGGAACCACGGCCAATGGGAGCTGCGGGGGCACTGCCTGCAGGAGGAGGCAGCCCGCAGAGCTGCCTAGCCACACCTCTGCCTAGCTGAGCAAGGGGGTTGTCGCCACTTCCGGGGAACCCCCCCAGGTAAGCCCAGAGCCTGCCTCACCCCATCCTATGCCCCAAACCTCTACCCTCTCCCACACCCAAATTCTGCTGCTGCTGCTGGGGGGGGGGGAGGGGGGGGGCGGGCAAGGCGCGGAGTCAGGTACGGAGCCTGCCGGCCCTGCCACCCTAACCCCACCTGCACCAGCGTGGGTCCCGGGCTGCACGCCGCTGCCTGCCCTCTCCCCACACCCCTCCAAGCAGCTGGGCTGCCCTCCCCCAGCACCCGCGGGGGCCCCGGGCAGCCTCCCCCCCCAAGTTTTATTCACTGGTATTTTTAGTAAAAGTTATGGACAGGTCACAGGCTATGAATTTTTGTTTACTGCCAATGATCTGTCCATGACTTTTACTAAAAATACTTGTGACTAAAACGTAGTTTTAGTGATGGTTCACTACAGTCACATGGTATTCCTGCTTTCTGATTGCATTAGTGAAACTGTAAACAGAAGATAAAGAATAGTGAATATCATTCCTACACAAATACCCTTGTTTGCATGTGAATACAGGTATGTGTATAAAAAACAGCATTCCCCAAACATTCATATAAACAAAAACGTTTGGCTGAATGTTCATACATAGTAGATAAGGGTCATGATCAAGCTGAACAGTGGTTCAGAAGTCATACAAACATTCAAGAACACTGGTTTTGAGCATTTACCCAGGATTTGTAGGAAGTAGACTTTGTTGAAAGTCATTATTGATAAGTAATTTAGAGCAAAATTTTCAAAACTGGCCTCCTAAATTGTTCACAGACCATTTGTTTGCACTGCAAATATTTGATTGTTTGTACAAATGTGATTTATATATGCAAGTACACACTGAATATGTAGTTTATAGTGGAGGGTGCCAGTTTGAAAATTTGTACAGAAAACCATTGTTCTTCATGCTGATCTTTCTGATATCACATGTCATTTACCTCAAAATAATATTTTCAGGCTTTCTCTTTCTTTGTTATCCAAGCCAGCTCAATATCCAGAAAGTAACTGATCTCCATAGACCTGTGCAGAAACTACAGATTTCTATACATGTGTATTTCACATCCCTAAACGTACAGGTTTGGTTTGCATGGAGTTCAACGTCTGTTGATTTGCTTGTATTTTTAGGGGGGGTCACTAAACATGAAGCTGAATGGGGACATTCCTGTGACTTCCAGATTTTCCTTCCAATAGTGAACCCATAAGCTTTGGGACATCCATTTTTAACCTGGATACCTCTTTGGGACATCCTTGATGGCATTATCCCACCTATTCCTCTTTAACAGCATTGTTCCCCACCTCTTCCTGGTCTCCTGGATCTAGGTGACTCACCTGGAATTCACGGGGAAATGTTTAGTGATTCTTCTGATTTCCAGAGATGTTGAGTGTGAAGGATGAAGAGTTGTTATGTAATATGCTATGAATATTGATGTGTAATAATGGTATGACTATTATAAATGTCCTGGTCAATGAGAAAAATTTGCTGTATAATCATGGTTAGAGCCCTACCAAATTCACAGCCACAATAAATGCATCTGGCCTTTTGTGTGCATTTACCCTATACTATACAGATTTCACGGGGGAGACCAGCGTTTCTCAAATTTGGGGTCCTGACCCAAAAGGAAATTGCAGGGGGGCTACAAGGTTATTTTAGGGGGGTCATGGTATTGCCACCCTTATTTCTACGCTGTCTTCAGAGCTGGGTGGCTGGAGAGTGGTGGCTGTTGCCTGGGCACTGTAGGCAGTGCCCTGCCTGCAGCAGCACAGAAGTAAGGGTGACAATACTATACAATGCCACCCTTACTTATGTGCTGCTGCCTTCAGAGTCGGGCAGCTGGAAAATGGTTGCTGCTGGCCGAGAGCCAGCTCTGAAGGCAGCAGTGCAGAAGTAAGGGTGGTAATACCATACCATGCCATCCTTACTTCTCCTGGCCTGCAGCCACCACTCTCCAGCTGCCCAGCTCTGAAGGCAATGCCAGCAGCAGCGTAAAAGTAAGGGTAGCAGTACTGCAACCCCTCCATCCATAACCTTGCGACCCCCCCCTCCAAATCCTTTTTGGGACTTCCCACAATTACAACACCGTGAAATCTCAGATTTAAATGTCTGAAATCATGAAATGTACGATTTTTAAAATCCTATGTCTGTGAAATTTACCAAAATGGACCTAATCATGGTGCATTACTAGAATTTTCCTAAGTGAATGTAGTGATATACTTAAGAAGTTGTTGGACAAACAAGCAGGGAAGCAACCCAATAGATCGAGAAGCAACCTCTGAACAATTGGGGAGGCAACTACAGGACATAGGCATACTTCCAGGCTCCTGGACAAAGTGACAACTTCTTTTGCCAGGCTGGGAAACTAACAGATCAAAATGCTATAAACAGTTAAAAAGCACTTACCAGGAGAGAAGGGATATCAATTGTCAGGGGCTCTTCCTGCTGACAACACACTGAGATGGAAGAGAGACACAGGTCCAGCTGGAGTGTGTGAAATCAATGGAGGTTTTCCTTGGTTACCAGGAAATGGTAAGCCTTAGGAAAGGCATACACACATGTAGACTGTTCATTGTTTTAAGATCTGTTTTATTTGACATGTTTTTGCTCTAAACAAATAATATTTTGCTTTGGGAAGGCTATTTGGTCACTGGTTAGCACTGTCATTCCTTTCAGAGGGCACAGAACTGCAGGCACTGAACTTAATTCAGATCTGCTGAGCTAATCATGGTAGATCACAGGGGACAGCAGCCCACGGCCCAGTCTGAGAATGAAAGAAGCATGGGATTCCACCCTGAGACAGGTGACAACTCAAGTCCTGAGAGGGGATGCAATTGAAGAGACCAGGAGGAACAAGGGAAAAACTGAAGTGTTTTCTATGTCATATTTAGTTTGTCATTCTCTGGCTTCCATAGAACTGAGAATCTCTTTGCAGATTTCACTACACTGTTCACTATTCTTTCTAGGTGACCATGCCTTCCTTTTTTATTTGTCTTAGACTAAGTCTCCTATCTCCAATTCCTACACAGTGCACTCTAGACTCTACTAGTTGTTTAGTAACTTTCTCTCTAACAGCCCCATCCTTCCCCATTGAAGTAAAAGTCCTTCTCCATTTTGCCAACTTCTTCAATTGGGTAACATCAAGCCTAATATGTCTCACTTACCTCATATGCCACATTTTCCTGAAAGTTGTGTTGTCAGATGCTACCAGTGTGGGCTGCTTGCCACCCTGCAAGGGCGGTGGGAGCATTTCCAGGGCTGTGTAGCTTTTTTTGATTCTTTTAACTCTTTCTTTGTTACTGTTACTTGCCCTGCCAAATTTGTGGCGTGATGTTTCAACCATCTCACTGCCATAGACATTAGTTGCAGAATTCTTGCTTTTTTACTTTTATTATTTTTTAGAGCCTTGGTTTCTACCATTGCTCTACATATGCCAGTCCATGTTTCCCCACTTTCTTTTTTAAATTCATATGGACCCCCTTTACTGGCAATCCAGCGGGTCCAAGAGTTATCAAACTCCGTGGGGATCATAAGGGAGGGGATCAGGGGGTTTCCTAGCTCGAGGTTTGCTGCCATGTTAGATTGCGATTCTTACCACAGAAGGTTCACTTACTCACCAGATCAGCGATCGGGGTCACCAATGTTGTCAGATGCTACCAGTGTGGTGCTCTGCTTTCTCCTATGTTGATATCACTCGGCTGCGTGTGTGTGTTCCCTCTGTGTGCTGCCCCAGCTCTGCGCAGATAGCTGACCCAGCAGACCCGAAGAGAACCCCCAATAACCACAGAGTTTAGTAAGATGCAAAGTCACGTTGACTAGGTTTATTGCGACCTTGGACACAATTGCAGTTCCCTGTAGGTTTCTTAGCCTAATTCAGGGCATACTACGAGAAAGTGCCTCTTGGCAATGGACCCGGCTCAGTCAGTGGCGGGACTTTCCACTGCCCCCTCGGCTGGACAAAGATATCCACTCAGGGATGCATTCTTATACACAGCTACAAACAAGTTACACATCACTCCTGACGTATTGAGGTGCAACCCCTCCACGTAGCAAGGTACAACCCGACTACGTAGTAAGGTGCCACCTCTCACCTTGTACATGTTGGTTCGAACAAAAACAACTCCATCCATCATTTTACCCTTTTGTCCCTGTCATTGGGATGGGTCAACCTGTTCCATGTTATCTGTGGAATGTTCCAGTATAGTGTGTTTTGGTACCATGTTTGTACTTTAACTTTACTAGGTGAATATATATTTATGCAATATCAGCCCTTTCCTTGCCAGCTTCTATGAGCAGGGCCTGCCTCTGGCTCACAGCTTAACTTTGCTTTATGTTAGCAAAGTCTTGACCATTACTTTAGTTCAGGCCTTAGGCCTCATACCAGGCCTCTGATACAAGGGTTTATGTCTCAGGGCCTCCTCTTACTACAAGTTGTAAAGTCTGGCATCTTGACTCTTGTCATCAATATGCTGAGAAAATCAACAGTGCCTGCAGAAGTGCTCCCCATAGAAGACATTAGCAAGGAAATACCACATTTTGCACTGCTTGCAAATCATAAAATCTGTCTCCCTTTCAATGTTCGTAATTTCTCAGACTCGTATCGCTTTTAACCTGTATAAAAGCTGAAGAGGAGAGAAAAGAAACAAGTGAAAGACAGTGAATCAGTCAATAATCCTCCCATATAGCCACAGAAAATGATCGCCAGCTGTAGCCCAATTAAACTCAATAATTTAACAGTGCACTAGTGTTCACAGGAGAATATACACATATACACACTGTATACCCAGCCAAACCACTTTCATACAAACTGTGAGGATTTAAATATAAAAAGCACACTTCTCCTCAGGAGTCTTTAACATTTGGTTAGAGCTCTTCAGATACAAAAGAAAGATGAAAAGGAAGAGAAAAGTCAATGAAACACTGTGCAAGGAGAGCCAATTAGTAAGTAAATCCACACTGTCTCTTGAACATAAAAAATATAATCAGCATCTGTTAGTAAAAGCAATAGTTTAACAGGTGTTCATAAGAGAATGCTCACTTATAATTTACCTACAGGTTAACCATTTGAAAGGTCACATTAAACAAGGCACATTTAGAGCTAACTTTTTCTTTCCTCCCCAGTTCAAGGCTTTTGTCTGTTGGTTTATGATCCCTACATGAGGAATGGCTTGGCTATGTTTTGTTTAACTTGATCGTTTTAATAGCCAAGTCTTTTCCAACTTTGTTTTTATAGATATCATTATCTAGATGCTGGGCTTCATTTGAACTCCTTGCTCCCCAGTGTGGGCATGTCGTCCAAGTCACAGTTTAACTCTCAGTGCTTGGAGTTGGGCAGAAGTTTCCTCAACAAGTATTTTTACAGAACTCAAATACTGGACAATTTTGTATCTCCCTGTGAAGCTTTTGGTCCTAACCACCGTAGGCAGAATCCTGAATTTGATAAACCATTTCTATGTTAGGGATTCCATGTGAGCAAAAGACTAAACTGACAATATTTGGTATGGTTAGGACAATACCCATCAAGTTCAATTGGTCAATAATAAAAAATTGCAGTGCCTTTACTAACTGGGTGCAAGGCCCTGCCATGCCTCTCGCTTGCCACCTCGGAGCATGGATGCCCCGCCTCACACACTGGCTTTTCTACCTTGGCTTTTCTGCTTGTTACAACATGGTGGATAAACATAAGGTGTTTTCTTTTTCTTTCTGGAGGGACTTAATACACTGATTACACCGTTACACTCATTGAATAGTACCTTACTTCATGAATAGTTCCATTCAATTCAATGGGAATTCTCATGGGATAAAGAACTACTCAACATGATCAAGGTTGGCAGAATGGATCCCTTGGCCACCAAGAATAAATGTCGCAAGCATTAGATCAAGAAAAAGTAAATGCTACCTTAGTTTTTGGTCAAAAATTCACCTGTTCCCCCATGCTTCATCCTTTTCTTCCCTACCTGTTCCAGTCTGTATTCTTCCATTCTGAAAAGCTTAACAAGCTTACAGGGAAGCCCATATAGGCAGCACCTATGGCCCTGTGTCTTTAAAGGACTGCCACCTCCTCTAGCCAATACTGGCTTCCCAGGAGTATGCTCCATTAAGGTATATTGCCTATCGCTAGCAGCAGCAGATGCTGAGCCTGTTCCCCTCTCCCCCGCCATATCAGCCAAGCCTTAGAGGAGCAGCAACAGTGGCCAGGAACAAGAGTGACTCTCCAGCGCAGCTCCAGTCTGGCCACACACACCTAGGCTGTGGATTTTAGGATACCACTGTCTGCACCAGTGGCAACAGCCAGGGTAGGAAACTCCCACTCCAGTGTGGCTGTGACCTGGAAATACGCATATCTAGGAATGGCTTTTTGGGGTCTCTGCCTGTTTAAGGGAGCCTGGTGCCATGCCACTGTGCTAGTCAAAATGTCTAGTGCTGGCCTTGACCAATCTTTCTTCATTTGAAGTCAAATGCAAAGCTACCATTGATTTTTTCCAAACAGGAATTTATATACCTTCTTTCACAAGGCAGGTCTCTAAATAGAATATACTATGCACACATTCTGAGGGGTGCTTTTAATATAACAAGATTGGCACTGTTCAGGGCTAGCTGCACTTCTGATCCCCTCGGTGGTCTCTCTCTGAGTGCATACCCTCCAAGTATGAGGCCTCACACCTTTTCCTAGATGTTGTAGAATTTTGTGATTCTTCCACTCTCAGATGGGGAGCTGGGCTACAGCCCCTGTGTACCAACTCTGACTGCTCAGCTGGCCTGACTGGATTTTAACACACAACCATTTCCATGCATATCTGTCTTTCCTAAGGCTTAGGTAGGCCTAACTTCTCCCAGGCATCCCTACTTCTGAGGAATGGGGTTCAGTC
The DNA here is from genome assembly GCF_027887155.1 of Malaclemys terrapin pileata. NCBI lineage: Eukaryota > Metazoa > Chordata > Testudines > Emydidae > Malaclemys > Malaclemys terrapin. Next base: position 176,073,107 of record NC_071507.1, on the reverse strand, counting down.
TGCTTCCCCACAGTCCTTGTGTCTCCCTTGTGTTTCAGGGGCTCTCTGTTTACCACTCCCAAAGTTATAGAATATCATAGAATCATAGAATATCAGGGTTGGAAGGGACCTCAGGAGGTCATCTAGTCCAACCCCCTGCTCAAAGCAGGACCAATTCCCAACTAAATCATCCCAGCCAGGGCTTTGTCAAGCTGGGCCTTAAAAATCTCCAAGGAAGGAGATTCCATCACCTCCCTACGTAGCGCATTCCAGTCTCCTGCCTAAAGGCCCTCTCTGGGTTTTCAAGTAGAGCTAGTCAGAAATGTTTTTCCCATCCTGCATCAGGACAAAACTGAAAACTTTTGAAATGTTTCAGCAAGCAACACCTAGAATAGCCATCTTCTACTTAGTGTCTTCACCACCATGCTCTAGAATTAGTCAGTCTCTGTCTCTCTCTGCTCTAATTAATATTTAGTAATTTATGCATAGGGCCCTAACAAATTCACCGTTTAAAAATAATTATTTTCATGATTTCAGCTATTTAAATCTGAAATTTCATGGTGTTGTAATTGTAGGGGTCCTGACCCAAAAAGGAGTTGTGGGAGGTCGCAAGGTTATTGTAGGGGGGGTGGTTGCGGTACTGCTATCCTTACTTCTGTGCTGCTGCTGGTGGCGGCGCTTCCTTCAGAGCTGGGCAGCTGGAGAGTGGTGGCTGTCGGCCAAGCACCCAGCTCTGAAGTACAGAGCCCTGCCAGCAACAGCGCAGAAGTAAGGGTTACCATACCATACCATGCCACCCTTACTTCTGTGCTGGTGCCTGCAGAGCTGGGCCCCCAGTTAGCAGCCACCACGCTTATTCTAGGTTCTGCTGTGTCTATAAATTGATCATATCATTCTCGCCTCATAATAAAATTGACATTTACCTGCCTGACGTAATCGGCAATAGGGTTTTTGCTCTCTCTCCTTTTCCCCTTCCATTATCTCCTAATGCTAAAAATCACAATTTAAATTACATTTTATCCTTTACAGACCTCTGTTTCAGTTCATTTTAAATGTCTAATTTACTTAAATAGCCTTCAATTTGCCTTGGAACTTTTTCAGCTGAACTTGGTAAGAAAATAAAAGAATGTATGCGATCTATTTAAATAATTGCCCCTTAACATCTCTTAAACTATGCAGAATAGTTTTCTAAGCAGCTATAGTGCCCAGTACTCATTTTCTTCCTATTTTTGTCCTTTGTCCTCATTCCTGTAACTGAGCCCACTGTCATCTGGTAGAAATATTTACCAGTTGGATCTGAATTGGCCTGGTAACAGTGAGAACACATCTGGAGTCTAGACTCAGCGGCTCTATAGGCAGGGTCATATCTCTGTGCTACATCAGCCCCAGCGCCTATTGCTGTTTACATAGGTGGTGTGCTGCATCATCTGTTTCAGCTGTCAGACGGATCAAGCCCCCCACTCCCCCATTCCCTTCATTCTGGAGAGCCACCAAGGGAACAGGGCCCTCTCCTTCTCACTGACCCTCCTCCTTCCAACTATTATCAGCTGGAGACAGGAAACAGGGGACCTCTGGCATACACAAACAAGAGAGAGAGAGAGAGAGGAAAAAATCCCCCAAACCTATAAATTGTAGCATTATCAGTATATCAAAGCTGTTCTGTTTAAAACTATTGGATTCAATTTAGAAGAGTACCTTTGTCTGATATATAAATGAGCCCGTATAAAATGTATAAGTGAGAGAATAATCTCTTGGTATATGGGAAAGTATTTTCTAAATTCATTAAAAATCTATATGCTCTTCCCCGCTCTCCAAGGAAAAACATCGATGCCTTGAATCAGGAAAGCACTTAAGCATGTGCCTAAGTCCCATAGCTTCAAAATTAAGCACATGCTTAAGTGCTTTTCTGAATTGGGGTGCTTGCCTGATGTGGAGTGCTTAAGAAACAGGTATAAAGGAAATTTTGAAATGGCAGAGTAGTAACTTATACCACTATTGTGACAAAGGGGTTTCATGTGTTTTGCCCTGGGTAGCTACACTTTGGTGTTGACTAAGGTAGTTTCTGTTTGTGTGCAGTACATAGTTAGGGATCCTTTGGGATGAAAGCCTTTATGTAAATGTAAGAGGGTAGGTCTACACTGCAAAGAAAAACCCATGGCACCAAGTCTCAGAGTCCCGGTCAGCTGACTTGGGCTTGCAGGGCTCCAGCTACAGGGCTAAAATCAGCAGTGTAGATGTTCCCATTCAGGCTGGAGCCTGCGCTCTGAGACCTTCCCCTCTTGCTGGGTTACAGAGCCTGGGCTCCAGCTGAAGTCTGAACTTCTACACTGCTATCTTTAGCCCCATAACCTGAGCCCCATGAGCCTATATCAATTGACTTGGGCTCTGAGACTTGGTGCCATGGGTTTTTCTTTACAGTGTAGACATCCCCAGAGAGCACTGATTACTGTATAGGTGTTTTTCTTTTTGGGGCTCATTACAAAGTAAAACAGTCTTAAAGAATAGGAGATAGAGAACCTGGGCTTTTCCCCTGAACTCACTGTAAATAACAGAAAAGATTACATGCTAATGCAATGCTTTTCTTAAGAGGACTAGTAAATGTTTATATATTTGAAGTTTTGACATCTCTATGCTTCACCCGCAATATCCACATGCAGGTCCTATTCATGATAAGAGGAATCATCTTAACACAGCAAGAGAACAGACCCATCTATACAAGGGCAGCAGGTTTGTATAATTTTTGGTGGTACCCAGAATGGGTCCGAGTTCTGCCTCCCCCCACACCTGCCTAACACTCTGGAAGGGAGTTTGGGTGGAGGAGGGGTGCGGGCTCTGGGAGGGAGTTTGGGTGTGGGAGGGGTGCAGGATCTGGGAGGGAGTTTGGGTGAGGGAAAGGTGTGGGCTCTGGGAGAGGGTTTGGCTGCTGGATGTGGGCTCTGGGCTGGGGAAGGGATTGGGGTGCAGGAGGGGGTGAGGATGCAGGCTCTGGGCTGGGGTAGAGGGCTGGGATGGGGGAGAGGGTGAGGGGTGTGGCGCTTAACTCGGGTGGCTCCTGAAAGCCACCTGCAGACCCCTCTGGCAGCAGCTACTAGGAAAGGGGCTGGGGGGTCTCCATGCACCACTCCCCGCAGGTACCGCCCCTGCAGCTCCCATTGGCAGCAGTTCCAGGTCAATGGGAGCTGCGGAGTCGGTGCTCTGCACGGAGATACTCACTCCCCCCCCCCCCCGGGGCCACAAGCACATGATGGCCACTTCCGGGAGCGTTGCGGAGCAAGGGTGGGCAGGAAGCTGCCTTAGCCCCACTGTGACATCTGGTATTTTGTATGCTTTTACTTTATACTATACAGATTTCACAGGGAGAGACCAGCGTTTCTCAAACTGGGGGTCCTGACCCAAAAGAGGGTTGCGGGGGTTCAGAAAGTTATTTGGGGGTGGGGTGGTGTCACAGTATAGCCACCCTTATTTCTGCGCTGCCTTCAGAGCTTGGTGGCCAGAGAGTGGCGGCTGTTGGCTGGGCACCCAGCTCTGAAGGCAATGCCGCCGCCAGCCACAGCGCAGAAGTAAGGATGGCATGGTATGGTATTACCACCCTTACTTCTGCGCTGTTCCTTTCAGAGCTGGGCAGCTAGAGAGTGGCGGCTGCTGGCCGAGGGCCCAGTGCACCAGTAAGGGAAGCAGCAGTGCAGAAGTAAGGGTGGTAATATCATACCATGCCATCCTTACTTCTGTGCTGATGGTGGCGGCTCTGCCTTCAGATCTGGGCTCCCATCCAGCAGCCACCGCTCTCCAGCTGCCCAGCTCTGAAGACAGCGCCACTGCCAGCAGCAGCAGCGCAGAAGTAAGGGTAGCAGTACTGCAACCTCTCCCAATAACCTTGCGACCCCCCTAACTCCTTTTTGGGACCCCTTACAATTACAACACTATGAAATTTCAGATTTAAATTTCTGAAGTCATTAATGTATGATTTTTAAAATCCTCTGACCACAAAATTGACCAAAAAGGACCATGAATTTGGTAGGACCCAACCAGTAGAGCTAACACAGGAGTGGGAGGATTGTCCTGAATACTATTCTGGCTTATATGCATCAGCAAAGTTGAAAACTAAGTTCCAATTGCAGGGCCAAATTCTGTCCTCATTGTTTACAATTGTGCAATGTCATTAAAGACAACGGAGTTGCCCACACGAAAATGAGGGAAGAATTTGGCCTATAGAATCATAGAAATGTAGGGCTGGAAGGGACCTCAAGAATTCATCAAGTCCAGCCTCCTGCACTGAGGCAGGACCAAGTAAACCTGTGCCAACTCTCACAGTTTTTTCCCAACCTCTTATTAAAAACCTCCATTAATAGAGATTCCACATCATCCCTTGAAGCCTACTTCAGAACGTAACTGCCCTTATAGTTGGAGAGTTTTTCCTAATAGCTAACCTAAATCTTCTTTGCTGCAGATGAAACCCATTACTCCTTGTCATACCTTCAGTGGACATGAAACAATTGATTACAATCCTCTTTATAAAAGCCCTTGCCATATTTGACGACTGTTATCATACTCCCTTCCACTCCATCTTCTTTTCTCAAGACTAAACATGCCCAGTTTTTTTTAACCTTTCCTTATAGGTCAGGTTTTCTAAACCTTTATCATTTTTGTTGCAATTTCTGGACTCTCTCCAGTTTGTTCACTTTTTTCCTAAAGATTCCTAAAATATTTATTTTTGGTGATGTTGCATAAGTTGGAAATAAGTCCTTTCCAACTTGGCTTCCAGATTCCAGGAAGAGTTTGCAAAACGGGCAGTATTAAAAAAATATGTATTTGTAAATGGATTCTTTTGTCTCAGTGATTTCATGATTAGTTCAACTAGATGCAGAGTTAGGCTAATGCTGACCATTTTGAAAATCCCACAATGTCATTTTACAATTTTTTCAAAGTGCATTTTTACAAAGAATCTAATTGGTTTTTGAGATTGAGGATCAAAAATTATCAACTTTACCAAAGACTTTAAATATCAGTTGTGAACCTTCCTTTCAATAACACTGTGATTTGCAGCCACCAACCAAAAGAGCTAGCTGGACTCTGCAGAACAGAAAATTTAATTCAGATCATATATCATAACTCTTGAATATAATATTTTTCTGAATAAAAAATGACAAAAATCTCTCCTATTATGAAAAGCGAGATTGTTTTTCACTTAGACATAATGTGAATGTTATCGTATAGTCATCACAGTATTTCCATGAAGAAGCATTGAAGTTGGCCACAGCAAATAGGCACTCAAAAAAACTTCAGAAAGTGGAAGCAGACGTGTTAGAATGTAACTTATAAACCAATATGCAGTAGTTCTTTACCTGATATGTGATGTGATATATAATTGGCAGAAGTGATATAACAGCCTACAAAATTTTCCAATGACATGGAGGTCATATCATTACTAAGAACTACTAGTGACTTGCTTCTTAGTAGAATTTTAATATCACTAGTGTGTTTAAATTAGAGATTATATGAACAGGATAGGAAAACTTTGGGTACCACCAAATATAAGGATGCTTGGATTTGGAATTAATTCTCTAGATACTTGTTTATCTGTATTTTTTGCGCACTATACAGTATATGCAACTAGCTAGTACCGCTAGTAAACCATGATTAATCATTAAGAGATGTAAAAATGAATCTATTGTGGATACAGAGATTGTCAACTCACTCATGCTCATGTGCTTTTGTAGTTTATACCTGACGTTAGTAGCAAGTATGAGAAATCCCCAGGATCAAAACCATGCCTTTTACCTTTGCTTCTTCATGTGTACCAATTTCTCCCAGATGTATATGCTGATTGCTTTTCTAGCTAAATTAAACATAAATTTAAAACTAATTTGCACGTATTCTAAATGTACTAAATATGGGCCTGATCTCTGTCTCTGTATCTCGTTCCCTCCAGAGAAACTTTGAGAGCTAATAAACATGTGTATTTTTTTTTTCTTTTTAAGTAAACTATTAAGCACATGTGATATGAACAAATGATGTGGGGGGGGGGCGTGGAAATTTGATAATGGGTTCTACAATCTAGCAAACAAAGGTATAACAAGATCCAATGGCTGGAAGCTGAAGCTAGACACGTTCAGATTGGAAATATGGCATAATTTTTCACCAGTGTGGATAGTTAACCATTGGAACAATTTACCAATGGGTCATGGTGGATTCTTGATCACTGGCAATTTTAAAATCAAGATTGGATGTTTCTTTTAAAAGATCTGTTCTAGTTCAAAAGGAATGATTTTGGTATAAGTTCTATTGCCCTTGTTATACATGAGGTGAGAGTAGGTGATCACAATAGTCCTTTCTGATCTTGGAATCTATGAACCCGTGAGAATCCCTCTGATTAAAAAATTCATCATGCTTCAAATAATTCAAATGGGAAAAATATTAGTTTGGCATGAACTAAATGGGAGATTTTCTGTCATATCACATGTAAAGAATTCAAAATTCTAAAAACCACATCAGCTCCTTAAGTAACATATGGCCTGATCCTTGTCCAGCTGAAGTCCATGAGAAGTTTACCTCTTCAGTAGGTGTAGGGCTTGGAAATTTAGGCTCAGTTTGGCCTTTAGTAATGTGGGTGCAGCTCCTGTTAAAGCTAATGAGAGGTGTGCTCCTGTAATTGTGGACAAATATGAGCCCATATCTTTTTTATACCCTCTGGTAAAGATGGTAGGAGCTTATGAAAGATGCTGGCCTTGCATTGCTCATCTCAATTTTTTTGATAGAACAGGTTGATGTTTTCTGGTTTAAGATTAGCGTATGCTATCCAAGTTCTTGTTTGAAATATTATAGCTATCATTACATACCATAAATACTCAATTTACAAATGATTTAAGATCTAGAATATTCTCACTCGAGGATCTGAATCAAATAAGAGAGTAAATATGTGGTATGGGGCATAATTGTGAAAACAAAGTATCAGAAAATATTTAGTTCAGTTTTGACTTTCCTTAGCAACTAAATACAAAACATCCCAATTTACATAATCCACAGATTTTGCTATTTTCCACAAAATTGAAAAAAATTAAAAATATTTGATCTCTGCAATAGATGCAAAATGCAAGTCATTAATATAGGACATATGTTATAGCACTGTTGACATCTGAACTCTTACTAGAATGTTTAGCTCCTTGTGCTTTCCTAGTTTTACTTGGGGATGAATCAGATGAGAGTAAATCAAGGATGCATATGAGAAGAAACATTTATACCTCATGTCCTGGGGAAGAAAAATCATTTTGTGCAGATAGGAAAAGAGAGAACCTCAAAAGAGTGAAATCTTTCATTGTGTTCACTGTGCCATTCTGGAAAGTGGGCTATTATATATTACATGCACAAAAAATAGAGGGAGAGAATAAACTGGAGAGAGACTTCTTAGTCTGGAAACTGTTCCTGGCACATTAAGTGAGAATCAGTCATATCTATTTTGCTCCATTTTATATATGTAATTAACACATTTGATGACAAGAAGCTGGATTGCAATCCAGTTGCAGAGAAATGAATTTGTTTCTTTTGTAAATATTCCTATTATTTTTGCACAAAAAAGATACATAAAGTCCTAAGAGCAATGATAATTAAGCCAAATGTAATTAAATAAACCCAGTTTATATGCACTTTGAGCCAAACCTGGAAGCTCCTTCTTAATTGGTATTTAATACTCATTAAAACAGTCCCTCTCCCCCCCCCCCCCCCCATTTAGACCAAATGCTGACCTTGGTTCTAAGTGGGCAGAAAGCCCATTCAAATTGCCATGGTTTTGCTGGGTTCTGCATCCACAGAGAGCTAAGTGAACCTGAGCATGGAGGGCCTGTTCAACAGTATCTGTGGAGTACTCAGTGATTGCACAGCCTCACCCACACCACTGGAGCCAGTGATACTGCCCACCACCACCACTACATGGCAGTAAGAGGGTGACATCTCTGGAGCAGCACTTTCCCAACATTCCTGAACATGGACAGGATTTTCTCAACTGAGCAATAGCTTGAGAGATATTGATGGGAGCCTGAACTACTGGCAGACAGTTCAGAAACAGAACAGTTTCTTCCGAAGATCCCACCAACCCAATCAGATCCAGGGAGACAGGACAACAACCCTTCCCCCTTGCTAATTTTGAGGGGGCACAGAGAATCTCCATTAATGATGAGCCCCTCTGCTTCTCCTGCAGCAGGTCACTCCAGAGGGTTTACTGCTGTCCCAGAGCTTCCATGCATGATGCATGGATTGGAAAAAAGAGTCAGAAGTTGTGGAGGGGAAACAAACTTAATTTGCATGTTTTCCCCATCTTCAGCAGCTCCAGGGGACCAACGTGCAGAGCAGCTGAGGAGTCTCTCTGCTTCTCCTCCCAAATTAGACTAAGACTCATTCAGACCAATGCCAAGCCATCAACATATGTGAAGTCCTGTGAGAATTTGTGTCATTAACTTAAAAGAGGAAGAAGTAAGTTAAGATATAGTCAGGAGTATAGGATTTGGTCCAATGGAACTTTTATTTGAAGAAACATAGAGCAAAGATTAAGGATACTAAGATTTGACTCACTGATTTAAAGTGTAATATACATTGAATGATGTTTTACTCTTACAACTGGGAAAAGTTTATAAGAATTACCATCTTTATTAATTATTAGGTTTTTATGTCACCATATAGGGCAATAGGTATATATGAATTATGTCATTCTTTAGAGTTAGATTAATCATTGGATTTTGCAATGTACCTGAGCAGCTTTGAACTATGCTTTATAAGCATAGAGTGATCCTCCTAAGATGAAAGTTGAACAGGAGCTCTTTCATTTTTTAAAATATAAAAATTCCTCCCTTCAGAAATGTGTCTTTATATTAATGAAAAACTGTAGAAAGTGATGACATTGCAGCGTAAAAGGGCACCATTAAATTTAACCAAAACATTAAAGAACACAAACACTTTGAACTCACTATGCTGGCTAATGTGTAACCTAATTAGATGTGTTAGTTGTTGCTCCCTTTATTATGTGGTGAATTCTTCCTGCAACACCTAAAGGACTTTGAACACTCAATCTTTTGTTTTCTTTCTTCTTTGTCTGGTTTAAAGTAACCTAATGTCTCAGTCCCCTGCCCCCATGTGTGTGAGTGTTGAGTCATGTATTTATGTGGGGGAGGGAGCATATTGCATTTGAAAAGTAACTTTTGCTGGTGAGATCTGTAATGCTGTTTTCAGTATATATACTGTCGGGCATATTATTTCATTTTTAACAGATAGTACTGCTTCAGTGAATCATGAGCTTGCTATTCTCTTCAGCTCTCTGATTGGTACCTTTATTGGGCTCATGACATCTGCTAGTTTGACAGCACTGGAAACTGAAATTGGTTATCCAGCAGATGTGGACAATCCAGAACAGGCTTTAGGAGTTCAGGGTCCATGATAGGCCTCCACTGTTATCTAAGTTCAGCCCTGTTCTGTTGGGAGCACTCTTAGAAGTGAGAGAGGGTTGTTCTCTCTCCATGCCTTTTCAGTCATTATCCTTTCTTACAATACTGGTGATAGTATTATTTATGACTATGATTATTATGTTGTTGTAGACACTTGTCTGCTTGGAACTAAACTGTGGGGAACCCCCAACTCATTTCATATTGGCCATATAGTAGTTATCTGATGAAAGCTCCTTGAATCGGAACCCTTTGTTTAGAGATTGTTTCCTAATACCTTGACCTATCTATCCCTGTCCCCAAACTACTACCAGGTAAGTAAAGCTAGATTAATGTTTCAGAAAACATAAGAATACTGATGCTCTGTAATCTTTATCAATTTCTTGAACTGATCTAACTCTTTTTGAAGATTCTGAAATGTTTGGTTAACCTTTTTCCATTCTTTTCATTTTTGCATGCTTCTGCACTTCTGGTTTCCGTCAGAGACCAGAAATGTAAATGCCAAAATACCACAACAAAGAGAGTGCTCAAGATATTTCTGGCTTGATTTAGAAGCAGGAAGTATTTAGGTTCTCATGATATTTCTCGCTGAAATTTTGCAAAGTGAAGGACTTCAGATAATCATCTGAGTTGTTGAGTCTCTCATGATTTAAACTCGAACTCAGAAGCTGCATTAGAGCTTAGCCCTTCATAGCTGATCAGGTTGTCCACCTAGGGGAACAGATTCTTAGCTGACACAAATCAGCATAACTCCATTGAAATCAATGCTGATTTTACAAAAGTTGAAGATCTGGTCCATGGTGTCTCTGTATGTTGGTCTCATGGCAAGTCAGGACTTATACTGATGTTTAGAAACAATGGGCTACATTTTGGAAAGCTGTAAGCAATATGCATATGTAAATACTGGAAACTGAGTTCACATATACATGCCCGAGTATCTACATATAGATTGAGCCCTTAAAAAAAACCCAAACACTGTGGCATTCTAGTCTAATGGTACAAAACTCTACAGTATGTACCAAGATCATACTGTTATGGACCATTATTGTAACATATTTTTTCTAAGAGAGATGTAAATAGCATTTTCAAACCAAGTGTATATACAATGAGTGATGATAAAAACTGGATGTTTACCACACTATGATATTTATCTTTAGCACAGTATTTACATGATTTCCTAAACTTAATATGGAAAATACTGCAAAAACTGTACCGTATTCAATTTAACTGCTCAGTAGGTAGAGCAAATGAAGAGCAAACTGCTCCAGACTGGCAAACACAGCTAAACATTAATAGTAGCGTTGCAGCTTTAAACTGGATAATAGAGCAGAATGCAGTGTTATTTCAAGGAAATTATATAATACTGTATCCAAGGTTGCAGCACAGAAATTACTATTTCTTATTAAGAAACTAAGTTCATTTCACTGTTACTCTGGCTTTCCTCCACATGTTGCATCTTGTTACAACTAAATTCATAAGATTTTCTGGGCAAAGACGGACTTTTTATTTTATGTCATATATGTGGAGTGTAATAGACTAGTCAAATAAACAATAGGTGAGATTCTCATTCCAAAATGTAAAGAGAATAAACAAAGATTTATGGAGATGATAAACTAAGATTCGGAATTAAAATAATTGCAAATCCCTGATCAATATAATCAAATGTCTCAAATTTGGGCACCTAAAATTAGATATTTAAATCAATATTTGGACCGCAATTCAGGAGTGCACTTAAATACATCAAATCACATTGACATCATTGGGACTACTCGTGTTCTTAAATAAAGTGCATAGATGCTGCTGCTTCGAATTACTATAATGCCTAGAAGCCCTATTCTGAGACCCTATTGTGCTAGGAACTCTATAAACACAGAACAAAAAGACTGTCTCTACCCCAAAGAGCTTACAATCTAAATATAAGGCAAGAGATAACAGATGGATACAGAAAGAGACAGAGACCCCACAGAAACAATGAGACAGTAATGGTCAGTATGATAGTCAGTGATCTCAGCCCACCAGTGGCCTAACCATTGTCAAGAATTTTTGGCATCACAGAAAAGGAGAGCTTTAAGAAAGGTTCTCAAGGAGGATAATGAGTCCATTGTTTACAGGGAGCTCCTCCCAAGTGTGAGAGGTAGCATGGGAGCAAGCACAAAGGTGCTAGTTTAAACATTTACAATGTGTATGATGGAGGCTGGCACCATGGGTCAGCTGGAAGCAGCGGTCAACCTCTTGGCAGTGAATGAGAGGTGATAGTTGGGGCGGCGATAGGACATAAAGGGCCTTGAAAGTGAAGACAAATAACTTATGTTTGATGCGATAGAGAAGGAGTCAGTGGAAGGATTCAAAGAGAGGGGTGACATGGTCAAAGCAACAGGCTAGGAAAATGATCTTTGCAGCTGCATTACGAATGGATGAGAGTGGGGCATGATTGCATTTGTCAAGGCCAGCATAAAGGAATTTCCAATAATCCAGAGGTGAGCTGATGAGAGCCTGGATGAGCATTTTAGCGGTGTGGATGGATTGGATGGAAAAAGCAGCTGTAAGATTTAGCCATAGCCTGGATGCAGGGCTGATTCTAGGGGCCCGCAAGCACAGGGCCGGTGCAAGGAAGTTTCGCGCCCTAGGCGAAACTTCCACCTTGCGCCTCTCCCCCCCCAAGCCTGCGGCAGCTCCCCCCATTCTGCCCTGAGGCGCCCCCCTCCACGGCAGCTTTCCCCCCCGGGGAGCTGTGCGGCAGCTCCCCACCCCAGCTCACCTCTGCTCCGCCTCCTCCCTGAGCACGCCGCCCCTGCTCTAATTCTCCTCCCCTCCCAGGCTTGCGGCACCAAACAGCTGATTGGTGCTGCAAGCCTGGGCGGCGGGAGAAGTGGAGCAGCAAGTGTGCGCTCAGGGAGGGGGCGTAGGAATGCTGTAAAAAAAATTGGGGGCACCGCTTTTTGGCACCCCTAAATCTTGGCACCCTAGACAACCACCTAGTTTGCCTAAATGGTAGCACCGGCCCTGCGCAAGCAGAGTGGTTTATCTGGTGCCAAGTTCCAGGGGGCTCCATACCGCTGTTTCAGTCACCCATTTTTTAATTTTTTCCCTACTGATTGGCTGACCATTTTTTTTTTTTTTGTTTGTTTTTTTTGTTTTTTTGCTCAACCTCTGTTGGGGGTGGGGGTTGTTGAATAAAAACTACTTGTGTGCTTAAATGAGGCACATGTTTAAGTACCTTGCTGAATCGGTGCTGTGGAGAATTGTGATTCAGATGGCAAATTGCTTATTCAGACAGTAAAAAATGTGTTAAAGAAAACAAAATATAGCAATAAAGATGAAAGGCTCGATATCTAGTCCTGCTGGATGTATAAAAATTACACTAATATGAGGACTGGCTACCCCAACCTTTCTCCTATTTGATTGTTCTTTCCAGAAGACTCAAATATGAGCAAATATCCAACTTACAAATACAGCTGAAAGGCAAAAGAAATAAAAATGTTATGACAGAGATACAAAACTACTGCCCAGGCTGGTAGCCAGGCCACCTGAGACCAGACAATAACAGCTGGAAGCTAGCAAGAGTCATTACTGCCACAGAAGAGCCATAATCCTATTTTGGGGAAATGGACAGTGAGAGGTACCAGAGAAATTGCTAAAATGTACTTTAAATGCCAGGGATATCCCAGAAACCCAGAGTTACAAGAGGAAAAGGTGTAAACTTGATTCTTTGAAGAACATCAGAGAACAAAACCATCTATATTGTTTCCAGCAGCCACATAATAAGAACCAGCATCACTGAAATTGCCAAGCCTAAATTGCACCTGGCTAAAATCACATCATAACCAGCCTGGAGTGAATCTTGTTATTGTCAGTGTCCTGAGCAAACCAGCTAAATCCATACAGGACTGAAATAATAATTATCTCAAAGATATGTATCCCCTTGGATTAATTCTGGCATGGTAGCTAGTGGGGGTCATATAAAGATAGGTATCATGTTACTGGCATGGAAATGAGAGGATGCCATGTTAGTAGTGAAGTGACTACACTAAATTGCCTATGTTAAGTCTCTGAGCTTGTTCAATGTGAACTAGATTTTTTGTCAGAAGCCTGAGCAGGGTCAGACTGAGCTGAGTTGTAGTGCGGTTAACTTAAAAAGTGTGGCACTTCCTTTCCTAATAACCCTAATTCTTAAATACCTAGTAAACTCTACATCCACTACACTGCTTCTGTCATTGTTCAAGCCCCAGTCTGCATATAATTGAATTTGTCTCCTGTATAGTCTTATTATTTTGATTTACCACAAGTGTATCTCATTTTCTTATGATCAATTTGATCAAGTCTGTGAAATATATTGTTGGCAATCAGAGTCTCTTAGTCCAATAAAAAAAGCCCAAACAACACTTTCTGAGCCTCAGGTGCTAAAGTCTAGTGATGTGAAATTGTAGGAATAACTGGTAATTCACTTTTACATTTCTGGGACTAAATACTTATTTTAAGGTGTTGAAAGGTCCATTGTATTTCACTGAAAGTAGAAATCACACATACCAAAGACATGGGATTATCCCATGAAATAACACTAGCTGCAGGACCAATGGCATCTTTCCTCTCCGTATTGTATCCAAGTGCAAGAAAAGTACTAGTTAAAAAAAAATCACATCCAGCAGTTTCTAAGCAAAGGAAATGCCTGATCTTTTTAGAGTTTTAAATCTGTGTTTTTCCACTAGTAAGAGGCATATGTTAACTCCAAGATCAATTCAAACTAGCCGTAAAATCATAAAAATGTCTCAGAGACAAGTCATCAATAACTACATAAGATTTAATAACCTGTAAGCCCTAAAAGCCATCTGCATTGCATAGAGGAATGAAACAAATGAAAAAGTGCTATGATGCAGGAAGGAATGAGCTGTTTTAATCTGTTCTCTCCTCCTGTGTTAATGTTGGGTTACTTGTGACTTGACATGGCGTTACTTATAGTCATTAAAACCCATCGTGAGAACCCGATGCTCCTCTTTTTGTGACTGTATTCTAGAGCCACCATCTCAGTCTGTTCGCTTAGAGAGTCTCAAGAGACACCAAGAGAGAGCCTACAAATAATTCGATTTATGTTGCAATATTTTTAAGGGAATGGATTCAGGCTCAGATCCCAGATTTGCCATTTGTAACATAAAGGAGCTCAGGTAATAGGATTCTCTAAGGTTGTAATCACTTTTTTTTTTTAAATGAGGTGTGCTTGAAAGAGAAGCTGAACTATGGCAGGCTGTGGTAGGAAAGGAAACATCTTGTTTACGAATGTCAGCCAGCAATTAGCATCATTTAAAGAGTGGAACCACAACTGCTGTTTTTTGTTAGTTTTGAAAACCTCATCTCTTTCTTGTGGCCACGTTTTAAGAGGCAAAGTAGACAGCGAGACTCTGAAACGAGTTCACAAATAGTTGATTTCATATTTTAAAATCTTGCCTAAAACTGTCACCCCCCTCGCGTGGATCACAGATGGTGAAGAACTAATTTGTTACTGTTTGATAACTGCTTTTATGTATCAAAGCTCTTATTTACTACTCTGTGGGGGGAAATGACAGACTAAAAGCAATTATGTGTTTTTCTTTCAGTTTTTCTTTAACCACTGTGCTCCTTGGCTTCCCCCTCCCAGCCCCCCCAAATATGTTTCTTATTTGAAATATAGCATTGTGAATCTTTTACATATGTTGGTTTTCATTTAACCCTCTCATTTGGTTTTCAAGAATTCATCTGGTCGAGCAGATCAGCTGTAATCATGTTTATAATGAAAAGTAATAACACTCAGGCGTGTCTCTCGGTGACAGCATATTACGTTTCAGTATTAAAAATGCAAATTGTGACTTTGCTTTTGAAAATTTGTCAGGAAATGTTTCCAAGTGCTAGAGCAGCTAACAGGGAAGTTGAATCTTCAATGCCTGCATTTTAGAAAGTGACCGCCCTTTTCTCTAATGTTGGGGTCTCTAATGCCCATAGGCTTTCTAGTAGGCCCACCCTCACACTTCAAAAAAGAGGCCCTCCTAGGTATGTTTTTCAATATATCATATCTTTTTAAATCTTTGACCCTGAGAATTCACAAACAGCTGAGTTTTTCTTCTTTGTTATTCCTAGTGACGTGCAAACCAGTCTTGTGATTTTACCATTGAGACGTCTATTGTTCTGGTGGAGGGTTGTGCCTGTGAGTGTGGTAACTCACCATATCCACTAAAACGGGGAGATTTGTTTGGGCATAAATCTTTACCTGACCAAACTATACAGTTTCAAGTTTGCTGCTTAATAGGGTCAAATTCTGTGTTCATGCTCCATGAATTGAATGAGATCACACAAATATAAATCAATGGGGCTACTCATCTGCTTAAAGTTCAGCATGTGCTTAAATACCTTGGGGAAATTGGAGCTTCAGTGCAGAATTTGGCCTTTTAAGGTTAATGGAAAACTACTAGATTCGCAAAGAAACTTGTAGACACCTAGAAAATCACTGGTATTTACAAAGCCTGGTGTAGGTACCTGGGCTCGCTATACAATGAATGGGAAGAGAGAGGTGCCTCTGAATGGGATTCATAAAACCCAGTATGCTAGCTGGCTCCTCACCGAAGATGTCAAATTGAGCAGTGCCCAAGTCCTGCTCCTTTCTCAGAGATAGTCTGACACTAAGCTAGGGGGAGAGGTAGATACGCTGGAGGGTAGGGATAAGATCCAGAGTGACCTAGACAAATTGGAGGATTGGGCTAAAAGAAATCTGATGAGGTTCAACAAGGACAAGTGCAAAGTCCTGCACTTAGGACGGAAGAATCCCCTGCACTGCTACAGGC
Source organism: Malaclemys terrapin pileata (assembly GCF_027887155.1). NCBI lineage: Eukaryota > Metazoa > Chordata > Testudines > Emydidae > Malaclemys > Malaclemys terrapin. The sequence continues at coordinate 176,056,897 of NC_071507.1, read as the reverse complement.
TGGGGACCGACTGGCTAAGCAGCAGTTCTGCAGAAAAGGACCTGGGGATTACAGTGGACGAGAAGCTGGATATGAGTTGACAGTGTGGCCTTGTTGCCAAGAAGGCTAACGGCATATTGGGCTGCATTAGTAGGAGCATTGCCAGCAGATCGAGGGAAGTGATTATTCCCCTCTATTTGGCACTGGTGAGGCCACATCTGGAGTACTGCGTCCAGTTTGGGCACCCCACTACAGAAAGGATGTGGACAAATTGGGGAAAGTCCAGTGGAGGGCAACGAAAATGATTAGGGGGCTGGGGCACATGACTTACAAGGAGAGGTTCAGGGAACTGAGCTTATTAAGTCTGCAGAAGAGAAGAGTGAGGGGGGATTTGATAGCAGCCTTCAACTACCAGAAGGGGGGTTCCAAAGAGGATTGAGCTTTGCTGTTCTCAGTGGTGGCAGATGACAGAACAAGGAGCAATGGTCTCAAGTTGCAGTGGGGGAGGTATAGGTTGGATATTTGGAAAGACTATTTCACTAGGAGGGTGGTGAAGCACTGGAATGGGTTACCTAGGGAGGTGGTAGAATCTCCATCCTTAGAGGTTTTTAAGGCCCAGCTTGACAGAGCCCTGGCTGGGATGATTTAGTTGAGATCGGTCCTGCTTTGAGCAGTGGGTTGGACTAGATGACCTCCTGAGGTCTCTTTCAACCCTAATCTTCTATGATAGGCACCTCTCTCTGCTTGGGTTCTCAGCTGTGAACCCTTTCTTGAAGCAAGGCACCTACACTGTTTTCTCGTAGCTCAGTTGTTAGGATACTCATCTGAGAGGGGTCAGATCCCTCTTCAAATCCCTTCACCGCCACAGGTGAAGGGGGCACTTGAACCAGGGGTCTCCCCCATCCCAGGTGAGCATCTAACCACTAGGCTAAAAGTTGTAAGGATGATCCTCCTCCTCCTCCTCCCACTTTGGGTAAGCTCCCTTATGGGGGCATGGACCAGTAGGTGAGTTCTGATCATGCCTATCAAATTCGACTCTGCAGATGGAGTTAGGCAGAGGAATGCCTATCTTCCACCAGTTTGTGCATCACTCTAGGGCTTATGGGTCTGGTCACCTCCATGGGGTTGTAGTGCGCATGTACAGGGGCAGAAATTTCGGTGGGCCTAGGGAAATTTTTACTGCAAAAATTTTGGTTTTGAGCAAGTTATGCACGTATAGAGTTCGGTGTCTGCTGACCAGGCATTTTATGAATCCCAGTCACTGAAAGATTAGCCATTGGGCCGACAGGGCCCATGCCCAGGGGTCCTGGCCAATTGGGGGGCCCTGGCAAAATGGGCGCGCCCATGCCCCGACCCTGCTCCGCGGCAGGAGCACCAGGCAGCGGGGGACATTTTGAAACAAATAGAATATACAAATGCGGAGCCCGATTTTGTCTCCTGTGCTTGCATTGGGTAGTACCTTAATGCACAGGCAGCCCCACAGACTTCAGTGGGACTGATTGTGGAGTAAAATGCTATTCAATATGAGTAGGAGGGAGAGGGGGGCAGAATCTAGCCTATAGATAAATATATATAAGAAATATCCCTGCAGACATGTTCACACAGCCCAGTGATTAAGCAAACTCTACCGCTACCATATACAAAACCAAAATGAACTCATTAAAATGTAACGAGAGAGACAAACAAAACATAGTACAGAGATAGAATGCCCATTTAAAGAGGAAACCATCATTATAGAGCCCTTACAACAAATATAGTAGTAGCACTTATTTTCATTCTTTAATGTCAGAAGCCCTCAATATAATCCATAAATTGTTTCCATATGTTTTCAAATAAATCTTCTCTGTTGTGTATTTTACAGTCAGTCTCTCAAGGCGGCAGTCTGAGTAAGGCTAGCAATTCTCTCCTCCTTTTGTATGTTTCTCAGGATGAAATTCATCCCTGGCAGTGGGCCAGTACAAAGCCTATGCACCACATAAGTCCCACTTAAACCCATTGGCTTCAGCAAGAGATGCACTTATGAATATCAGGCCCAGGGTGTATACATTTGGCCATGCAAAAACTGAGGCAGCCAATATCAGTGGCCCCTTTTGAAAGTGTTGGCCCGAGTGTGTCTGTTATTTTTGCTGTATTTTAGATCCGCCATCATTTTGATAATTATACAGCCTGGAAACTGTTTTATTTTTTATAGACATTGTAATAAAGTCTCCAATTTTGCAACCCAAAACATCCATGAATCTGAGTCCGGCTCCAACAAATCATGAGATTAGTTTAAAAATAACATATTTTGTATACTTTGTAGTTGCCTTCTCGTTTTTGAGCCTTTACGATACACTGGGGACACATCTTCATGGTTTTCTCCTCAAAGGTGAACTAGAAACTTACTTTTTTACATGGAAGCTAAGATTCCTCAGATATTCACATGACTCCAGGAGCTAGGGCTTAAAGAAAGACATCAATTATAGAGAGACTCACAATAGAACTGTGAGACTTGGAAACACAGAGTCTCACATGTATCATTTACCTAGAAGTTTATTTAGAAAGGGAATATAGACAAAAGATCACAGTTCTCTTCTGTTCTCTTTTGGCATCAGACGAATTCCTCACAAAGGTCAAAAGAAGAACTACACTCCAGCACAAAGTTTAAGCAACACTTGAAGTGATGCATTGACCTAATGGAGGCTCTCCATATAGGAGTGTCTTTAACCCTACATGGAAAGGAGCAATAGCTTCAGCAGTAGTGGTCTCTGAGATGGTTCTATACTCACAAAAGAAAAGGGCGTTTCTTTACAGAAGGCCCCATCATCAAGGGGCTTTGCTTATTTTGCTTGTTGTGAACATATCAATATTTGTGGGCAGAGTTAGGGCATAAGGCAAGAGTGGAGGGTAGTGATGAAAGGCTTAGTGCAGAAGGGCTGGGGGAGGGACTTGAAACTAGGAGTGCATGGGTAGGTGTAAGAATTAGAGACCATTGGGGGAATGAGAAGAATGGATCCAACATTAAGACAGAATGTGGGGTTCAGTGAATCAGGGCAGTGGCTGAAGGGGCAGGCAGGAGGAACAGACCTGCATCAGGTGGAGAAGCAAGCTAGCTGATGTGGGTAAGAATTAACAGCCTTCTCTCCCGAACATGTGCTACAACTGTTTTGAAGAACCATCCTCTCCTCACCTGCATCTCTATGGCTCATTTGACCCTTGCACATCCATAAATACAGGGAACTCATGGACACACCTATCCCAGGCAATATCTTCTCAGCAGCCTACAAGCTTTGATCATAACTTCACCCAGTTGACGTTTGATTTTATATATAAATAATGGGTCAGACATTCAAAATCAGGCCCATGTAAATAATTGCATATGCCCAATTTCTGTGCACAAATGGCAGATATGCAAGTGCAGATCAGATAATGCACATATAGAAGGACTGCTAGATGTCTAGCTGGCCACTGTATAAGTTACTCCCATCAGTTTGCATGTGTACATCTGGTATTTGCATATAAAATTTAGGAACTAAATATTTGTGCTTGCAAACCTATTATCTTTTGAGATATTCATAAAATTTGACATAACCCTTCTCAATTCACCAATCTATGTATATGGGGCATGCATACCCCTTACTTTTGTTAGTGTGTGTATGTGGGTGGGTAGATGGTGGGGGAAGAGTACGTGAGGTGGGGTGAGTAGTTGGCATCTGCCCTTAGAGGAGATTGGTATTGCATGAGTTTCAGAATCAGGGAGGATGTTCCATGTATGGAATTAATTGTATGAGAGTCTAAATGTGACAAGGATATGGCATTAAGGTTTTTAAGGCATGTGATAAATGTCTGGAAATGGGTACATACATGATTCAGTGGATCTTATATAGATAATTATATTAAATTATATATTAAATAATATAGAAAACTTTGTCAATCTCCCTGATATTACTGTTCTAAAATTATTTGACTTTGCTTTTGCTTTTCTTACATGGCTTGTGACACCTTTTTAAGTAATACATCATTAGTGTGTCTTATTCTGATGGTGTATTCCTTAAAAACTGGCAAAGAGTTTTTACTCACAAAGTATCAGATTCAATTTAAGTACAGGATTTAGGGCATGCCAAGCCAAGGTACTTTTTGCCAGCAATTTGACATCATGCACAAATAAGGTTTGAATTCCTGCTCTGAACAGATCATTTAGCTTGTTTGAATATCATTTAGACTAAGGTAGCTTTATTTTTTGAAGCTTCAGTAGTGTCAAGTGTTGACTTTGACAGATTTATTGAAGCATTGGTTCTACATTAAACATATGTCTTCAGACACAGCCTGAATATATGCACTGTAAATGTGAAATCTGAAGTATAGAAAGTTAGCTACCCAACTGGATAGGAAAAGTACAATACATATGTGCCATAAACTATGGCCAGTGATCCTCAAATGCACCGAAGGAAGTGCAAGGTTGTTCCAGCACAAGTGTGAGCACAGGCTAAGTATTGGCTCTAGTTACAGGAAGAGTGCTCTCCCGTTGTCATAATTACTTCACTTCAATGAGAGGTGGGAAGCTATGTCAGCAGGAGAGTGTCTCCTGCCAACACAGCATGGTGTGGACACTGCTTTAAATCGATGTAACTTGCGTCACTCCAGGGGGGGTGGCTTTTTCACACACCCAAGCGACATAAATTACATCAACTTAAGCAGTAGTGTAGATAAGCCATATGTGTAATCCTCCAGTCTAAGCAGAAATAAATGTCAAGTAGAGCTGGTCACATTTTTTTTTGACAATATACAGTTTTGCATCTATTTTGACTAAACCAATTTTTTCACGAAATCATATCAATGTCAACAACATTTTGGTTTGAAAAACAAAATGGAAAAAATGTTTAGAAAATGTTGACATATCCCGTTTGACATTTTTGTAATCTCAAGTTTTGATTTTTCATTTAGTAACAAGAAGTTATTTCAAAATTAACTTTATTTTGTAAACATTTCCATTGGCCCAAAACAAAACTGTTTTTGCAATTACATTTTGTGAAAAATTTCAGAATTTTGGTTTTTTTCTCTCTAAATTTTTCATGGGACAGAAAATCAGTTTTCCAACCAGCTCTAATCTAAAGCCCTCGTGTGACCATTTGTTTACTCTCATGAGTGCATGGTAAGAGGTGGATATTTGGTCAAAGAATGTGCATGTCTTAGAAAACATGGGTTTATATGCAATCCCCAGCATGAAAATAAGACACTTGGCTGTTATGCACCCTTATTTTGGCCCACTCCTGTTACCAGACTGGAATAAGTTGGTGGCTATATAATAAACTCTCATCACTGGCCTGGTTCTTAAACTGCCAGGGCAATAAACTCCATGCAGCAGCCCCAAACTCACATTTTGCCATAATCAAAAGCAGGGCCAGCTCTAGGTTTTTTGCCGCCCCAAGCAAAAAAAAATTTGGCTGCCCCCCACCCCAGCCCTGGGCTCCCCCCCGCACTCCCTGCTGCCCCAGTCCTGGGCTCTTCCCCCCACACCCGCACCCCCTGCTGCCCCAGCCCTGGGATCTCCCCCACCACCTGCACCCTCCTGCTGCCCCAGCCCTGGGTCACTGGTAACTCGCTCCCAGGGCGGGTCATCAAGATCCCGCTCATGACACTAGCAGGGGCGGAGGCTGCATCCACCCGACTCCTTCCCAGCGCCCAGGGGGTCCCTGACTCAGCCCACTCCCCCCTCACCTCCAGCCGGTCTAGTGCTGGCAGGGTTGGGGTAAGCAGCAGGGCTCCTGGGCCGCTCCTCAGCCCAGAGTCCCTCCAGCCGGGACTCCTGCTTCCAGGACCGACTGGGAATTGGGAGGGCAGAGCTGGGGGGACCACCCCGGCAGGGGGCTGAGGAGCCAGGGCAGGGCAGCCTCAGAGGGAGCGGCCGGCGGGGAACGGAGTCCTGGAGAGTGGGACATGGGCCCCGCACAGCAGCGCCCCAGGCACCGGTCCCCTCTATGGCCCCCTGCTGCTCCTGGCTGCCCTACCGCAGCCCCTGGGCAGCTTGGGCTGCTTCACCCAGCCCCGGCTGCGGCGCTGGGGGGCGGCTGCCCTGCGGCATGTGCAGGTGTCTCCGTGCGCCCCGTGGGGCGGCCCCCAGCTCAAGTGTCCCATGCTCAATGTGTCAGAGTCCACCAGATGGCCTGCCCAGGCCCGGCAGCACAAACCACAGTAGCTCCAGGGCGCCCCCCGCTCGCAACGCGCTGCTGTTGCTGGACCCCAGTCTCGGGTCCAGCTTTGGCCACCCGCTGTGGCTCTTCCACCTGGACTTCGGCGTCAGCTTGGGGGCCAGGACAGGGTCTACCTGGGTGAGCGCCCACAGGGCCGGCCCCCCTACAAACAAACAAACAAACAAACAAAACAAAAAAGGATAGCCCGAATGCCACCCCTGCAAATGTGCCGCCCCAAGCACCTGCTTGCTTCGTTGGTGCATAGAGCCGGCCCTGATCAAAAGTCTAGAATTCAGTTTAAAGTACAATGAAAACTTTACAGTGAATAATTTATTTGAATTTAGTACTTTGGTGTTTACAGATTGACACTGAATTTGATCACTACTCACAATTGTTTGACAAATCTTTTTATGTATTTGTGGTATTGTTGTAGCCATATTTGATCCCAGGGTATTAGTGAGACAAGGTAGGTGAGGCAATATCTTTACTGAACCAGCTTCTCTTTCACCAACAGAGAGACACTTTTGAGCTACAAAATACAAAAAGAGCTCTTCTCGGAAGCATGTCTCCTTCACCAACAGAAGTTGGTCCAATAAAGATATTGCCTCACTCACCTGGTCTCTCAAATATTTTTATGGATTTTCAGGTTAGAAAGTACCATTATTGTCATCCTGCCTGATCATAATGGTCTCTTCTGCCATTAACATCTATGAAAATATTTGTCAAACTGTTAAAAATAGCGAACAAACGACAGCCTTCAGGACTTGTGAATTAATATCCAATCTGCGTCACTGGTCAACCAAGTCATATAATAGTTTTTTTTTGTCTCTTTGGTTTTGTTTTTATTGAGCAGTTATTTGAAAAATCAAAAAGTTAATGCCCCTTGAGTTTTGAGATGCCTTGGTCTGTATACCAAAACAACCATTTCTGTGACAAATGGAGGGATTTTCACCAGTGCTCAGTTTTGGCCTAACTCTGCTTCTATTGACATCTTTGAGAGCAAAGTTATGCCCACACTAAGGATTTTTGAAAATCTCACCTGCTAACTATAAACATATTGTAAAGATGGGCTACAAATTCTATTTTGGGTTTTCTTGAGGTAGAGCAACAGATTTTTTTACTGTGGTTTTACTAAGGCAGGTCTACACTAGAAGAGCTACATCAGCGCAGCTGCACTGATGCATTTGCACTGCTGTAGCGTGTCTGGTGAAGACACTCTATGCCGACGGGAGAGTGTTCCCCCATTGGCAATATTACTCCACTTCTGCAAGAGGCGGAAGCTATGTCAGCGGGAGAGCATCTCCCAGCGATATAGGGTCCGTGTGGACAGTGCTTAGGTCACTGTAACTTGCGTCGCTCAGTGGGGTGTCTTTTTCACACCCCTGAGTGATGTAAGTTACATCGACTTAAGCAGTAGTGTAGACCTGCCCTAAATGAAGTTTTCGTGATTGATAAGTTACCTAATTAAGGACATGATCAAGCAATCGAAATTTGCAGTCCCATCAGGTGAAACTTAATGCTCACACAGATCAGATTGCAGGATCATGTCCTTAATTTGTATTCAATTTTAAAATGTTCCATAAATAATGTTTAGACTAAATAGCAAAGGTTACAGTTAGCTCAGTTTCATCATCGGAAGGAAGTAGAAGTTATTTATTACTTGGGGCAAGTTGAATCATGATACTCATTAACAACTAACACTGTATAATTAATGATACAAAAAGAGAATCACATATTGAAATTCAAAATGTACACCTTCAGTGCTGTGCTTACATTTTTTCAGTCATGCACTACTCTAGTTAGGATGGAGTCTTTTGTACTCAGGAGAGAATAGATGCAAGGGTAGCCAATGTGAAAAAAGCAAAGTATTTTATGGCTTATTATATGCAAAAATAAAATACAATAAAATTGCTTGGAAAATGTTACAAATCCTTCAATGCTCCTGTTTTGCTTTTATCAATTGTTAATTTGACAAATGAATGTTTCAAAGATCTGGCTCTGGCTTTTGCTGCTCAGGAGCTGCTGCACCATATGTTATTGTGCTGGGTAGTGAGGGTGTTGCATAGCTCATTTACTATCTCTGGTATCAATGTAATTTTCTGCACGTATTCTGCGCTAATGATAAAACTATCTTTTTTCTTTTTTGGCATTCTAAAATGAGCATCTCAAATGTTCCCATTTTACATTGCTACGTGATGCTTACTTGCTATATCACTAACACAACAAAGGAAAGGCAGCTTTAATTTAATGTTGTGTAATGCAAACGTGAGTTACTGTATATCCCTTAACAGCCCATCATTAATTTCCCTTGCATGCTGTTTCCAGGTTTCATATATTGCTGGTTGTTGTGATAGTATGTAAAGTATCAGCTGCTGTTTCGCAGCTTGGATTTTAAAGGGTCCAGGAGGAGAGATCAAAAGCTGAATTTCTAATATTGCCTCTAATGGAGGAACTATTACCCAAACAAGCGGGATGTAGATTTCTTTCCTAACAGAATGTTGCTTTTGCATTGCCACACTAATAATCTTGCACCATACAGGACATTTTCCAAAACAGATTCTATTCCCTATAGGCTCTTATACCACCTTCATCCCTTTAGTATCTGAGTGCTTGTCAGTAGTGCATTTAGTGATGTGACTGAGGCTACATCTGCACTTGGAGCTGGGGGTGTGATTCCCACTGCGAGGAGACATACAGGAGCTCAGTGAGAGCTAGTGCACTAAAAATAGTATTGTAGTAGCCATGCTACTGTGGCTACACTACTATTTTAGCACACGAGCGCGCATCAAGCTAGCGCAAGTATGTATACTCAAGCTAGAAATCACACCCCCAGCTCCCAGTGCTAAGGGTATTTCTACACTGCAAAAAACAAAACAAAACAAAACAAAAACCACACAGCAGTGAGTCTTAGAGCTTGAGTCAAGTGACTTGGCTTGTGGGGCTCACACTAAAAATAACAGTGTAGACATTCCTGTGACACTGGATCCCATATTCTTCACAGTGATATGATGATGATATGATTATGACATAATTATGATGTATTTTATGTAAAATAAGCCATGTGAGATGTCATTGGAAAAGTTATGATTTGCTGAATATGATTATCCTATTTGTATGCATGTATCGTTTTTGTATCCGAAGCTATGAATATTGACTAGGTATCTATTTCACATGTAGCTATTCCTGGGCAACGCCCACTAAGCAAAAGGCTCTCTGTCTAGATGGTTGGCTGGGAAGGGCTCATTCAAGTTAATGAGCCATTACAGAGAACAATAGCTCTTAGGAGAAGCTTATCTCCCACCTGGGGAGCCTTTCTGGGGACACTACAGACAGCCTCTCAGTAATGGCTGCTGTGACACTACAGGGACCTGGTCACCTGGTGCAGGGCTTCATCTTGGGATGGAGAAAAGGGCCTGGGGATTACAGTGGATGAGAAGCTGAAAAGGAGTCAACAATGTGTCTTTGTTGCCAAGAAGGCTAATGACATATTGGGCTGCATTAGTAGGAGCATTGCCAGCAGATCGAGGGAAGTGATTATTCCCCTCTATTTGGCACTGGTGAGGCCACACCTGGAATATTGCGTCCAGTTTTGGTCCCCCCACTACAGAAAGGATGTGGACAAATTGGACAGAGTCCAATGGAGGGCAACGAAAATGATTAAGTGCTGGGGCACATGACTTACGAGGAGAAGCTGAGGGAACTGGGCTTATTTAGTCAGAAGAGAAGAGAAGAGTGAGGGGGGATTTGATAGCAGCCTTCAACTACCAGAAGGGGGGTTCCAAAGAGGATGGAGCTTGGCTGTTCTCAGTGGTAGCAGATGACAGAACAAGAAGCAAGGGTCCCAAGTTGCAGTGGGAGAGATCTAAGTTGGATATTAGGAAAAACTATTTCACTAGGAGGGTGGTGAAGCACTGGAATGGGTTACCTAGGGAGGTGGTGAAATCTCCATCCTTAGAGGTTTTTAAGGCCTGGCTTGAGAAAGCCCTGGCTGGGATGATTTAGTTGGTGTTGGTCCTGCTTTGAGCAGGGGGTTGGACTAGATGACCTCCTGAGATCCCTTCCAACCCTGATATTCTATGATTGGGATGTCACTATTTTTCCACTGACTGACGTGGGAACCAAGCTTTGAAACAAAGGGTTCCCACCATATGCAAAAGTTATATAAGGCAGGGTAGTGACATAATCTTGATTCTTCACTGACTCCACCACCCAAGAAGACTCCTGGAAACACCTGAGGAACAAAGACTGAACTGGGAGAAGTGCTGGACCCAGGCTGAAGGGATTTTTAACCTGTGAATGGAACACCCGGGGGTTCCAAGTCGTAAGGAAGTGCAGCTTTCCCCTTAAGAATCTGCAACCTGCTTGTATCATCACTTAGGGTGAGAATTTGCTATTCATATCTAATCTATGCAATACAGCGGTTTTTAAAACGTTTTTTCAACTGGTGACCCAGTTGAAGAAAATTGTTGATGCCCGTGACCCAACAGATATGGGGAAGAGGGGATTGGGGTGCAGGAAAGGCTCAGGGTTGGAGTGAGGGCTGTGAGGTGGGGCTGGGAATGAGGGGTTCAGGGTGGGTGTGTGGGGCTCTGGGCTGGGACAGGGGGTTGGGGTGTGGAAGGGGTCAGGGCTATGGGCTGGGGGTGCAGACTCTGGGGTGGGGCTGGGGATGAGGGGTTTGGGGTGCAGGAAGGACCTCTGGGTTTGTTGGGGGCTCAGGGCTGGGGCAGGGGATTGGGGCGTGGGGTTGGGGTGTGGGCTTACCTCAGGTGGCTCCCAGTCAGCGGTGCAGCGGGGGTGCTAAGGCAGGATTCCAGCTTGTCCTGGCACTGTGGACCATGCTGCGCCCCAGAAGCAACCAACAGCAGGTCTGGCTCCTACGTGGAGGCGTGCAAGCAGCTCTACATGGCTCTTGCCTGCAGGCACCTCCCCTCCCCCCACAGATCACTTTGGCTGGTTCCCGGCCAGTGGGAGTGTGGAGCCAGTGCTCGGGGTGAGGGCAGGGTACTGAGCCCTGTGGCCCCCTTGCCTATGAGCTGGACCTGCTGCTGGCCACTTCCAGGCACAGCGCGGTGTCAGAACAGGTAGGGACTAGCCTGCCTTATTCGGGCAGCACCGCCGATGGGACTTTTAATGCCCGGTCGGCGGTGCTGACCAGAGCCGCCGTGACCCAGTGCCTTACATTCTGCGACCCAGTACTGGGTCACAACCCGCAGTTTGAAAACCACTGATGTAGTATATTAAGCTTAGTTTGTGTTTTTTGTTTATTTGCTAGGTAATCTGCTTTGATCTGTTTGCTATTCCTTATAATCAGTTAAAATCTATCTTTTGTAGTTAATCAACTTGTTTTTGCTTTATCTAAAACCAATGTGTGGGAGTCATAACTCGGGGCAGAAACGTGTCGCATATTCCTCTCCACATTGAGGGAGTGGGTAAATTTCATGAGCTTACGCTGTACAGTTCCCTGTGCAGTGCAAGATGGTCTCATTTTGGGTTTATACTCCAGAGGGGTTGTGTGCCTTAGGGACTGGGAGGTGCCCTAGCTGAAGCCTTCCCATGCAGGGGCTGGTCAAAGCGTCTGCATGTAATTGTAGCTGGGTGTGTCCCTGCCTGTATGTATGCTGGTGAAAGTGCAGGCTTGGAGCCTGGAGAGGGCTTGGCACCTTGTCACAGCAGTACAGTGTAAGAGAGAGCCCAGGCTGGTGGGTCAGGGGGGCTCAGTGGTACCCCAGTTCCAGGTGGCACTCTGGGGGGAACCTGTCAGAATTCCCACTCAGGCTGAAGCCTGGGCTCTGAAACCTGCTGAGGCTGGAGGGTGTTAGAGCCTGGGCTCCAACCCAAGTGCACAATAAGGATATGACTACACTGGAGCTGGAAGATGTAATTTCCATCTTGAGGCGTATACCCATGCTATCTCTGATTGAGTTAGCATGCCAAAAACAGAAGTGTGGCATGGTGGCATGAGCAGAAGGAGGGAATAATTGCTGCCTGCATACATACCTAGGGTCTTGGATGGGATCAAAATTCAAAACTCCGCAGAATCACCAGGAGCTAATAGATTCCCTCTCTCCCCCAATTTAGAATGAAATTAAATTTGCATAGTTATCGTAAATCAAAACAGAGAAGTGTTTTAAAATTATCATAGAATCATAGAATATTAGGGTTGGAAGAGACCTCAGGTGGTCATCTAGTCCAATCCCCGGCTCAAAGCAGGACCAACACCAACTAAATCATCCAAGTTATCTTGCCTAAATCACCCAAGTTATCATGCCTAAAAGCTCATAAAACTCACCCTTATCAAGAAGTCCTCCAAAATGCCATAGGGACAAAATGAGAGGGGCTGGGGGAGGGGGAATAAAAACCTCACCAATTTTGTTCCATACCAGAAAAATTGGAAAAACGAACACTATAAAAAGACTCCATTGATGTTGGTAGACCAAAATATCTGACCTCCTTGTTTTCATGGCTGGAGGTATAGACTATGATTCTTGAAGGGTAGCCCTTTTTTTAGTCATTATTATTGCTTGTTTATATAACATTATCAAAGTACAAATAGAGATAAATGTACTTATAAACATAAAGTCCAGGAAGATGCTTAAAGACAAGCTCCCATGTCCATATTTAGGCACCTAGCAGCACTTTTTGAAAATCATATGATTTATTTAAAAAGAAGAACAGGAGTACTTGTGGCACCTTAGAGACTAACAAATTTATTAGAGCATAAGCTTTCGTGGACTACAGCCCACTTCTTCGGATGCATATAGAATGGAACATATATTGAGGAGATATATATACACACATACAGAGAGCATAAACAGGTGGGAGTTGTCTTACCAACTCTGAGAGGCCAATTAATTAAGAGAAAAAAAACTTTTGAAGTGATAATCAAGCTAGCCCAGTACAGACAGTTTGATAATAAGTGTGAGAGTACTTACAAGGGGAGATAGATTCAATGTTTGTAATGGCTCAGCCATTCCCAGTCCTTATTCAAACCGGAGTTGATTGTGTCTAGTTTGCATATCAATTCTAGCTCAGCAGTCTCTCTTTGGAGTCTGTTTTTGAAGTTTTTCTGTTGTAATATAGCCACCCGCAGGTCTGTCACTGAATGACCAGACAGGTTAAAGTGTTCTCCCACTGGTTTTTGAGTATTTTGATTCCTGATGTCAGATTTGTGTCCATTAATTCTTTTGCGTAGAGACTGTCCGGTTTGGCCAATGTACATGGCAGAGGGGCATTGCTGGCACATGATGGCATATATCACATTGGTAGATGTGCAGGTGAACGAGCCCCTGATGGTATGGCTGATGTGATTAGGTCCTATGATGATGTCACTTGAATAGATATGTGGACAGAGTTGGCATCGGGGTTTGTTACAAGGATAGGTTCCTGGGTTAGTGGTTTTGTTCAGTGATGTGTGGTTGCTGGTGAGTATTTGCTTTAGGTTGGGGGGTTGTCTGTAAGCGAGGACAGGTCTGTCTCCCAAGATCTGTGAGAGTAAAGGATCATCTTTCAGGATAGGTTGTAGATCTCTGATGATGCGCTGGAGAGGTTTTAGTTGGGGGCTGAAGGTGACAGCTAGTGGTGTTCTGTTATTTTCTTTGTTGGGCCTGTCTTGTAGGAGGTGACTTCTGGGTACTCGTCTGGCTCTGTCAATCTGTTTTTTCACTTCAGCAGGTGGGTATTGTAGTTTTAAGAATGCTTGATAGAGATCTCTGAGAACTAGCTGTCACCTTCAGCCCCCAACTAAAACCTCTCCAGCGCATCATCAGAGATCTACAGAGTTGGTAAGACAACTCCCACCTGTTTATGCTCTCTGTATGTGTGTATATATATCTCCTCAATATATGTTCCATTCTATATGCATCCGAAGAAGTGGGCTGTAGTCCACGAAAGCTTATGCTCTAATAAATTTGTTAGTCTCTAAGGTGCCACAAGTACTCCTGTTCTTCTTTTTGCGGATACAGACTAACACGGCTGTTACTCTGAAACCTGTCATGATTTATTTAGATCTCCACATAGGAACTTAGAAGTCTCCATCAGATGGGTAGGAGAGATGGCTTTTCCGAAGATATATGAAGAAGGGGCTAAATATATGTTAGCTGGGAGGCTGTTCCATGAGGGTGGCATGAAATCAGACATAGGAGAAAAAGATAAAGACAGTAACAAGGAGCGAGGACTGGGGCTGAGAACTATTAAAAAAAGACAATTTCAATAATTTATTGTGTAGTTTTTGTCCTTTTGTCTTAAATTATTGCCTCTCCTATCTTTTGCAGCTTGACATTTCTTTAAATCTTATTACCTTATTGAGCCCAATCCTGCAGTCTACCCCCATTCTAGCACAGCTCCTATTAAATTGAATTAAATGAAAGTTTATCTGAATTAGGATAGGCCCCATGGGAGTTAGAAAACATAACACTGAGAAGGAAATATAGACTTCTTTCCTAAGTTAGGTGTGCGGACATTCGTTGTTTATATAACATAGACTTTCTCTGATATTTTCCTGTGGACATATCCGCTGTGTAGGAGGATAATTTTCCCTCAGAACATTTTTTTTCTTTGCTGTAAAAGTGAAATATTCTGGAAGTGTTGTTTTTCTATTTTTTCCCCCAAGTTGCAAATTTGATACAAAACTCACTTGCCCTTTTTTGCTGTTTAAACTTGGTGCTCAGGGGAATGTATGTGATAGGATGAAAATCTGGGTCAGAGCATGAAATTCCTTTTATTTGTATTCATAAAAAATGCACTCCACACATCAAAGGGAAGAGGTGTGAAGCAGTAAAAAAAGAGAAAGGAGAGAAAAAATCAGACTAAAATATGCCCAGATCTAACATTTACTTCAAAAACACACTGACAATACTTGAAATGTGATAAGTTTGCTCTAACCATCAGAAGAAAGTTTTCAGTCTCATCCTACCTATTATTTTTGCTCATTTCTTAAACCAGAGAATGGGAGAAACATTTCCAGGTATTCAGTACTTCTTTTATATTAGAGACAGGACAAGGCTCTGTGCTCTAAAATAATCCTGACATTTCCAAATTTTTTGGGACTAGATTTTCAATATGTAAGTTATGGCATGCACCACGAGATGGCAAAAAGCACACAAGCACACAGGGATAATCAACCACCAAAAATACAGGAACCACCATAGACATGTGCCACAGCTAGCCTAATATCTGAATATTTCTTTGGGCAAAATTGCAATTTGTGCCTCTTTCTGGCACTGCACTGGCCAAATATTGGACATATTTTAATGGAAATCTACTTCCTAATCTGTTTATCATCTCAAAGATGGATTGTGTTGGATGACTTCAACATCCATGCCAAAGATGATCTGACCTTTAAGTTAAGAGCTTATATGCACCATGACAGTTGGTTTGTAACTGAGCCCAGGTACACTAGGTACACTTAAAAAGTACCAGTTTGAGATATATTCCTGATATGTAAAAATGGGAACTACCAGTAAATTGGTATTATCTCACAAGCAGACACTTTTTTTAATGCCTTGAAACTTTTTATTAAGGCAAAGTTGCAATAAAATGTTAGCATATTATATTGTGCATCAATTGTTGAGGAACAGGCAGTTATTCAAAGATCCTGGCTAAACATTCTTGCTTGCTGGTGGGGGAGCCCTCCTTCTCTGAGTACGCTAGAAAGGGTGAGCAAATTTCTAATTCCTATCTGCTTTTTGGCACTTTTCTTATGTACACACAGCTTCTCTCTTCCAAGAACACTCCATATTTTACTATACCGCAATTCCATTGGAGGAGGGGTCACATTGTTCCAGTAATGCACAACACAAAGGCTAGGTGCTAACAATAAAAAAGAAATTAGTTGTCATATCCAGGGTCATCTTTTGGGGGCATGGATTGAAGATAGATGGAGGAGTGTTTCTGATACATTTCTTTTGCAGAAATGTACAGGGAGGGTGGCAGGCCTTGACTCTGCGAAGAGTTCTGCAACATTTGAATGATCTGGTGCTCAACTGCCCAAGGATTTCCCTAACACAGAGTATAAAAATAAGAAATAATCGAATAATAATCATTCATTTAAAGTGGGGTGGGGTAGGAATTGCCATACTAGCTTACACCAATGGTCCATGTAGTCCAGTTTTGTGTCTCTAGCATCAGAGAGAGGTGCAAGAAATCCTGAAGGAGGTAATTATGGAATAGCCTGCCTACAGGGAAAATTTCTTACTATCCCCATCAATTAGAGGTTGCCATATCCCCTGAAATCCTGAAGTAGAAGGGTTTATATACTTCCAAAAATTCTCCATCCATTTTTTAATCTTGCAAGCTCTTGGCTTCAGCAGTGACTTACGGCAGCGGTTCTCAAACTGTGGGTCGGGACCCCAATGTCGGTCGCAACCCCGTTTTAATGGGGTTGACAGAACTGGCTTAGACTTGCTGTGGCCCGGGGCTGAAGCCCGAGCCCCACCGCCTGGGGCTGAAGCCCAAGCCCTTGGATGGTGGGGGTCAGGTTATAGGCCCCCTGCCAGGGCAGTGGGGCTCAGACATTGGTTTTACACCCCCCCCCCAACGGTGGAGGGGGCTCAGGTGGGCTCAGGCTTCAGTCCCCTCTCTGGGGTCATGTAGTATTTTTTGTTGTCAGAAGGGGGTCGTGGTGCAATGAAGTTTAAGAACCCCTGTTTATGGCAATGAGTTTCCACTGGCCAATTATGGTGGCATGTAATGGAGATGGATAATAGATGGGATGATACATGACTAAGTAAATCTACTAGTTATTCCTACCCCTGTGGAGACTGAGTGCACAGACCAGCTGCTATTGCAGCCCTCATGCTGTGGTAGCAGTTGTGGGGCAGTTTCAGTGCTATCACACCGGAGTAAGGGAAGAGATTCTTTCTGCTGAGTCTCAGTGAAAATCCTCAGAGCTCAGCTTGGTATTGAACTTGGAACTCAGTTTAGAAATGGCACCCTTGCCAGGATTTGCTCCTAACAAACAAAGAAACTTAAAGATTGACCTTCACTGTGGGGGGAAGGCGGGTGGTGAAGGAGATGAGAGGCCTCCTCCCTCATTGCTGCCCTGTCTAATGGCAATAGACAATCACAGCCACTGTGCCTGGGGGAGGAAAGGGACTGCTCCCCCTTGCTCCCCTCAGTGTGCACACCACCTCAAACGGGATGGGGAGGCTGCAGGACCAAGGCTTCACTCAGGCCCAACACCAACTGAGGGAGCAGGTATACCCAAGAGCTCAGGGATGATTGTGCTTTCCTGAGACACAAACCTTTCCTGAGCGCCCCTTGTGAACTATACCATCCTGGATGCAGGGCTGGGTCTAAAGAGCGTAATTTAGTTTAACGCTTCATATGTCAACAAACCCTTTCACTAATAACATTTCATTTGGATTCCACCTGAATGCTGCTAAAACCTGATGGATGCACATTAGAGATGCACTTCACTATGGTATGTGATGGGATACAAAGCTATTCATGGATAAAATCCTCTCATTCACCCAGGCGCAGAATAGTTAAATGTGGATAGAAGATGGATTGCTATGATTTGCCCTCTCATGATTTGCAAATTAATTGTGTGTTTCCCTTTGCCATTTCCACATTTCTGTTTGTGTTCAAACTGGTGCTGATTTAGGCCCCGATTCAGCACATAATCCCCGCTGAATTTGAAGCATGTGCTGAAGTCCCAAGAGCAAGTCAGGGCCTAACTTGTATTTTGTATTTAAGTTGAAACCAATAAAATCTAGGTACAAAAAAGGGAACTTTCAGAACCTGCTTATAATACAGTATTGACCCTACCTTCCCTATTGCAAACCCATATTCTTTCTCCAGTGATGCCGTATGGGAACACAAGATTGCAATTGTGCCCCAAGAGCATGGCAGCAGCACTCATAATAGTTTCTTCAGGTTTTTTTCACATTGCTTTGCAAAATGATGCTGCCATATGTGCTGTTATATTTAAACAGCAGATGCCGTGCACTCACAGAGTTGAAGAATGCAGAAGTACAATCCCATTTGCAAACAGGTTTTCTGGGGAAAGCTGACTTTCCTTGCAAGGCTTTGAATTTATCTCAGACATTTCATTACTAATTACAGCAGCCCATATAGGATGCATTTGTACCACTTGTGGTTTCTCTCTTGGGGCATCTAATAGATTGGTTATCTAGCTTTTATGTTATATTGTTCTCTTCACAGTTATGGAGCTGTAATACTTCTCCTTTGCAATAGCACTAGTGTACATGAACACAGAGGAAAATGCTTTATTCAGAAGAGGGTTTGGGACACAGGTGCTGATTTGTATTTCCTCCAGTGGACAGCTTGACCAGGGTTTTGTATCCTAAACCAGGATCATAATCCAGATCAACAGGCCAACTATCCTAAATATACTGACTGTGTGTATATACTGAGAGTCATGTAATGATTTGAATCCAAATTTTCAACACTAATGCTAATTGTCTTTAACACTAATAAGTTTTGTGTTTGAAAATGATTAGCCATTTTAATTAAACAAGAAAACTCAAGGCCTCACTAAAGTCAGTGGAAAATCCATGTCATAGAGTAGCTAGTCTCTGTGGGTAGACTGAACCCAATACCCTGGAATGGAGCAGGTGAACCTAATCCAGCTAATTAAAGAGAGCTGGGCTGCACATGGCCTATAAAGGGCTGATAGTAAGGCATTGGGAGGAAGGGCTGAGTAAGAGTTATGCTGGAGCAGTGCTAACTCTTGGGGTAGGTCTCTGGAGTGAGAGGGGCTAGGGGCTCAAGGAGGCAACCCTGCAGCTCTAAGAGGGCAGCAGAGCTGAGGAAGCTATCAGAAGCTGAGTGCTAGAGATCCCTAGAAGAGGTGGTCCTGAAGCTTGGGGACCAAGTATTGAGTTAAGAAGGCATACCGTGTGTTACTTTGCTTTCCTTGGCTGAGACTGGGCATGACAGCACAAGCTTGGAATTGGGGAGCAGTGGTGGCCCCTGGTGACAATCTCCCATTGAATTAATTTCTAATACAGCCTTCTAGGGTTCATAAATAGATATATGAAGTGAGAGTGGAAGAAAAGACAAGGTAGAGATATGGAACCTAGAAGGAATGTGTGTGATCCAGCAGCTGCCCTCTGCATCAATAGGCTGTTTGTATGGAAATGGGCCAACAGGTGGGAGGTCTTACATTAAATATTAACTTTTATTTAATCTTGTTGACTCTGGGCTAGTTTAATTCCTCACATGACTTCAGTGGTATTACATCAGGGATGTATTTGGCCCTTTGTGGTCAATGTATCTGAGGGGGAATAATTTTTCCTTGAAAATTGGATTTTCACACAAACATCCATACGTTTGCTTGTATAACTTACACATTGTCCTCAAAGCCGCCTGTGATAGGGTGTGCTTCTCCACATGGACCCTCAAAGTAGAACTAGGCCAGATGGGCTCAATCAGCCAATGTAGCTGCAAACAGGGCAGATATAGGCTGAGTTGAGGATGCTAATTAGATGGAAACTGACTTGTGAGGGAACAGGTGAGGTTTCTGTAAAGCTAGGAGGCTGGCAACAGTGAACCTTAAAGAAGCATGATATATTTAGGAAGAGAGCAGTAGGGTTGATGAAGTTGCAGTCCTCAGCTGCTCACTCTAGGGCCCTGAATGGGAATCCAGAGTAGAGGGCAGGCCTGGGTTCCTGTACCATCCACTGCAAAGTTGTGTTGCTTGTGGCAGTGAATGGGAAGACTGCCCGAGTGACTGCTGGGATGACATAGTCAGGGCACCAGGCATGAGGGCTGCTTGTGCAGAGAGACATTGAAAGGCTCTCCCGGAAGGAGAAATAACAATGTGACCTGACTGGAGGGCTGAGTCATGAAGCAGCCATACTGCGACTCTTTGAGCAGGAGGAAAGCTGCAATGGTGGAAAAGAATCACCAGAATGGGGTGCCACCCAGCAGTGAGTAGAGAGCACCCTGTGGCACTCACACTGATGATTCTTTAATAATTCATATACCTATGAAATTAGAGGCTACCACCAAACCCTCTACAGGGTAGTTAGTGTGTTAAAACACTGTCACAGTTTGGGCCAGAGGGTGGCTGTGAAGCTACAATTCTACAGAGGGCAAGGGCAGAGGTGCACTGTCCCAGCAGTACATCCTGGTGGTACACCTTACATAGGCACAATGGCTCCAGGACCCTTGGCATATCATGGACTAAAGCAGCTCCTGTTATGTCTTTTTCTAAGGGAACACAATATGCACCTCCATCCACACTTGTTCCATGGGCCACTGCAAAGGATGCAAATTTGTGGTCCTACCATCACTGTGTTCCTTTCTGCCTCTTCGTAGATGCTAGCACCACTCTGCACTAGTTTGGAGCAATCCTTGTACTGGGGAAAAGCCCTGACTCTGATGGTGACTAGACTCCTTCCAGGGACCCCAGAGATGTGGGGAGGGAAGGTTTCTTGCACCTCCTTCTCATGCTTGCACACTCACACAAGGCCAGTTATAATCTGGCAGATATCCTCTCCCCTGGCCATGCTGGATTAACTTTCTCAGAAGAAATTCTGGTTGAATTGATGAGCTGTATTTTAACAATGATAGGTGTTACTTTTGCAGGGTTAGCTGCACCTCTGTCCCCTTCTATGAATACCCTTCCCCGCCCCACCAGGTGTCAGTCCTTGTGCTTTTCCTATCCCAGAGTGGCATTTTGCAATCATCCCATTCTTATAGCAAGTCCTGGGCTACTGCACCCTGTATATCAACCATCCTTACCCAACGGGTCCAACTGGGTTCATGCCTGTGGTTCTTCCCTTTGGTAAAATGTGATCAGTGGTGTATAGTGACCAAGCAGCCTTAAACCCAAAGTTTAATTTTCCCAGGAGGAATAAAACATAAGAGAAGAATTATTTGAAAACAACTAACAGTCGACATGCATGTCTATCTTATGCAAAGGCTTACTATCTCCTGGAGCTAGTCCAGGCAGACTTAGCTTCTTCATTCACTTCGGCAGGTGCCTGTGTCCATCTGGTTTTCCTGGATAGCTCCTCAATAACTACCTGCCTTCTGGAAAGAGGGAACCTAGAACTCTGGACTCTTAACCACAAGGCTAGTCTTTTCCTTCCTGTGTTAATCCATCACTAAGAGAAATCCTCTATTCTCTATTTATCCAGCCAGAATTCCTTTGTTCCTGGGATTTTGACCCTGCTTGTCAAAAAACAGGTCAGCGGTCAAGCCAGAATCCTCAGATCCTTGTCCAATAACAGCCCTCAAGAGTGGAATGACTTATCTTGAGCCATGGTTTTTTTCCTGTCTTTTTCCCCTCACAACCTGCTATTAAAATAAACCAATATATACATGCAGTAAGCATCCCAACAACAAGGCAAACAAACACTATTCATACATTATTATAAAGTAGCACTGCATCCATCACAATAGGTACCCCTAAAAACCAACTGTATTTGGGTGCTTATATATGAATCCAAGTCCTAAATATTCAAAAGGGTAAAGTGATTTTTTGGATGCTGCAGTTATTGGGTGTCCAATCTGAAGCCATTTAAAGAGGCTGATTGCCAGAGGGTAGTTGCAGAATACTTTTTGAAAATATGATCCCTTTATGATGTTTCAAGCTGGGCACATCCAAGGGAAGCACCCACCATCGCGTGTTACTCTTGAAAATGTTAAGCTCTGGGACTTAATTTTAGGCGTCCCAGTTTGAAAATGTTGTTCATTAGGCTTCCAGTTTCAGCACAATTGTTAAAAAGAAGGCAGTGTGAGGAGAGGGACACAACAGAAGGAACTTTTATTCCCTGCTCATTCTTTATGCTGGCTCTATGAAAAGTCTATACTGCCTCCTGTGTATTAAAATGTGTCAATCAGGTGTTTTGCCTGATTAAATAGAGTAATGAATTTTCCCCATGACACATTCATACAGTGAGTGTTACAGCAATTGAGCAGCTAATTTTTTTAGCATGTGGCACTGTGGCAATCACCCTCTTTAGCAAGACATGTGGAAGTGTATTTATCTAATGTTTTCATGACCAGCTCATGAAAGCTTATGTTCGAATATCATTTCAGAACGTAATGCCTGGAAAGCACCATGCACCTTAACGATACTCAACATCGACGCAAGTTACCTATGGTAATGAGCAGGGATCCTAGTGTTTTGTGATAAAAAAAATCAAAATACTCTGATAAACATCCATGTTTTTCCATGATTAGAATGAAATGCTGAACTTCAGTTTCCCTAGCCACAACATATGCAGGTATCAGTTGAACACAATGTTTTATTGATATACAGTAGAACCCCGTTTCTCTGAGCCTCCATTATCTGGCTGTCCATATTAACCAAACCACCTGCCACTTTGGGCTGAGAGCAGCTGGGGTTCTGGCGGTCAGCCCTGGGTGGCTGAGGCTGACAGCCTGAGCCCATCCCCCTGTCTTAAAGAAAGGTATAGAAAGCTCTTTGCCAATTCTCCTGATTATCTGAATTTTTGATTATCTGATCTGGCCCCGGTCCCCATTAAAGCAGATAAACGGGGTTCCACTGTACATTTAAAGCACATTCAAAAATCAACCACAAGAGGGGGAGATTGTGTGCATTGAATAAGTGTAGTAAAATGTAGTTAAAATATGTTAGCTACAGTATTACTTTTTCACAAAATGTAAAAGCTAAAGATTCTCTGTAAAAATGCAAATTCCACATTTTTTCTGGGGCAAATGGATTTCTAGGGTCTCTGCTAATAAGCCAGCAGATGGTGGCTAAGTGCAAGCAGCCAAGTCCTGGAGGATCAATGGCCTCAAGGGGCAGGAAGCCAGAGGCTTCCAGGACAGTAGGGAGGAGCTGGGGGTAGGAGGGAGTGTGCATGGTGGGGCCTTTGTGGAAGAAAGAAGGTTGGAGTTGCTCTGAGTGCAGGAGAGTGAGCCTAGGGAACAGGACTATCATGGACACTGCTAGACTGGGACTGATGGGGAACACTTCAGACTCGTGCTTGTGTGTGTCCCGGGGGCAGGTCTTGAAGGCCCAGGAGCTGAGGATTAACGCACTCACCCAGTGGTGGTCCAGACTGAGCAGCTACCTCACCAGGCCAGTGCACCTCAGCTTTCTGTGCCCCACCAGTGGGATTAGAGGCCTCAGATAGGGTGGGGTAAATGTTTTGGGCATCTACAGAGGTGGGGGAAGGGATTGTGCTATTGTTCCACTGTTGAATTCCCTTCAGTCCCCCATTCCCTTTCAGCCTGATGGTTGGTACCCATTCCCTTGCCTAATATTTGTTTCTATAAATGGTCTCGGAACTCCTCACTGTGTGATTGGGTCTTTGTGTCTGGGGCTTCTGGACTCACATAAGTTGGGGAGGGGAGTGGGGCTATGCCTGCTCTGCATCTACCAGTACCTGTGCCCAGCACAGGGCAAGGGGAGGTTTTTCATAGATTCATAGATTCATAGATTATAGGACTGGAAGGGACCTCGAGAGGTCATCGAGTCCAGTCCCCTGCCCGCATGGCAGGACCAAATACTGTCTAGACCATCCCTGATAGACATTTATCTAACCTACTCTTAAATATCTCCAGAGACGGAGATTCCACAACCTCCCTAGGCAATTTGTTCCAGTGTTTAACCACCCTGACAGTTAGGAACTTTTTCCTAATGTCCAACCTAGACCTCCCTTGCTGCAGTTTAAACCCATTGTTTCTGGTTCTATCCTTAGAGGCTAAGGTGAACAAGTTTTTTCCCTCCTCCTTATGACACCCTTTTAGATACCTGAAAACTGCTATCATGTCCCCTCTCAGTCTTCTCTTTTCCAAACTAAACAAACCCAGTTCTTTCAGCCTTCCTTCATAGGTCATGTTCTCAAGACCTTTAATCATTCTTGTTGCTCTTCTTTGGACCCTTTCCAATTTCTCCACATCTTTTTTAAAATGCGGTGCCCAGAACTGGACACAATACTCCAGCTGAGGCCTAACCAGAGCAGAGTAGAGTGGAAGAATGACTTCTCGTGTCTTGCTCACAACACACCTGTTAATGCATCCCAGAATCATGTTTGCTTTTTTTTGCAACAGCATCACACTGTTGACTCATATTTAGCTTGTGGTCCACTATAACCCCTAGATCCCTTTCTGCCGTACTCCTTCCTAGACAGTCTTTTCCCATTCTGTATGTGTGAAATTGATTTTTCCTTCCTAAGTGGAGCACTTTGCATTTGTCTTTGTTAAACTTCATCCTGTTTACCTCAGCCCATTTCTCCAATTTGTCCAGATCATTTTGAATTATGACCCTGTCCTCCAAAGTAGTTGCAATCCCTCCCAGTTTGGTATCATCCGCACACTTAATAAGCGTACTTTCTATGCCAATATCTAAGTCGTTGATGAAGATATTGAACAGAGCCGGTCCCAATACAGACCCCTGCGGAACCCCACTCGTTACGCCTTTCCAGCAGGATTGGGAACCATTAATAACAACTCTCTGAGTACGGTTATCCAGCCAGTTATGCACCCACCTTATAGTAGCCCCATCTAATTTGTATTTGCCTAGTTTATCGATAAGAATATCATGCGAGACCGTATCAAATGCCTTACTAAAGTCTAGGTATACCACATCCACCGCTTCACCCTTATCCACAAGGCTCGTTATCCTATCAAAGAAAGCTATCAGATTGGTTTGACATGATTTGTTCTTCACAAATCCATGCTGGCTGTTCCCTATCACCTTACCACCTTCCAAGTGTTTGCAGATGATTTCCTTAATTACTTGCTCCATTATCTTCCCTGGCACAGAAGTTAAACTAACTGGTCTGTAGTTACCTGGGTTGTTTTTATTTCCCTTTTTATAGATGGGCACTATATTTGCCCTTTTCCAGTCTTCTGGAATCTCTCCCGTCTCCCATGACTTTCCAAAGATAATAGCTAGAGGCTCAGATACCTCCTCTATTAGCTCCTTGAGTATTCTAGGATGCATTTCATCAGGCCCAGGTGACTTGCAGGCATCTAACTTTTCTAAGTGATTTTTAACTTGTTCTTTTTTTATTTTATCCGCTAAACCTACCCCCTTCCCATTAGCATTCACTATGTTAGGCATTCCTTCAGACTTCTCGGTGAAGACCGAAATAAAGAAGTCATTAAGCATCTCCGCCATTTCCAAGTTTCCTGTTACTGTTTCTCCCTCTTCACTAAGCAGTGGGCCTACCCTGTCTTTGGTCTTCCTCTTGCTTCTAATGTATTGATAAAAAGTCTTCTTGTTTCCTTTTATTCCCGTAGCTAGTTTGAGCTCATTTTGTGCCTTTGCCTTTCTAATCTTGCCCCTGCATTCCTGTGTTGTTTGCCTATATTCATCCTTTGTAATCTGTCCTAGTTTCCATTTTTTATATGACTCCTTTTTATTTTTTAGATCGTGCAAGATCTCGTGGTTAAGCCAAGGTGGTCTTTTGCCACATTTTCTATCTTTCCTAACCAGCGGAATAGCTTGCTTTTGGGTCCTTAATAGTGTCCCTTTGAAAAACTGCCAACTCTCCTCAGTTGTTTTTCCCCTCAGTCTTGATTCCCATGGGACCTTACCTATCAGCTCTCTGAGCTTCCCAAAATCTGCCTTCCTGAAATCCATTGTCTCTATTTTGTTGTTCTCCCTTCTACCCTTCCTTAGAATTGCAAACTCTATGATTTCATGATCACTTTCACCCAGGCTGCCTTCTACTTTCACATTCTCAACGAGTTCCTCCCTATTTGTTAAAATCAAGTCTAGAACAGCTTCCCCCCTAGTAGCTTTTTCAACCTTCTGAAATAAAAAGTTGTCTCCAATGCAGTCCAAGAATTTGTTGGATAGTCTGTGCCCCGCTGTGTTATTTTCCCAACATATATCCGGATAGTTGAAGTCCCCCATCACCACCAAATCTTGGGCTTTGGATGATTTTGTTAGTTGCTTGAAAAAAGCCTCATCCACCTCTTCCACCTGGTTAGGTGGCCTGTAGTAGACTCCTAGCATGACATCTCCCTTGTTTTTTGCCCCTTTAAGCCTAACCCAGAGACTCTCAACACTTCCGTCTCCTATGTCCATCTCTACCTCAGTCCAAGTGTGTACATTTTTAATATATAAGGCAACACCTCCTCCCTTTTTCCCCTGTCTATCCTTCCTGAGCAAGCTGTACCCATCCACACCAACATTCCAATCATGTGTATTATCCCACCAAGTTTCAGTGATGCCAACAATGTCATAGTTGTATTTATTTATTAGCACTTCCAGTTCTTCCTGCTTATTCCCCATACTTCTCGCATTTGTATATAGGCATCTAAGATACTGGTTTGATCTTTCCTCCCAGTTTTGTCCTGACTCTCCTTTCTCTCTGCCAATATAGCCCACACTCCCTCTCGTTTCCGACCCATCTCCCCGGTCTCCATGTTCCCCACTTACCTGTGGGCTTTGCTCACCTGTCCCCGTCGAACCTAGTTTAAAGCCCTCCTCACTAGGTTAGCCAGTCTGTGTCCGAATAGGGTCTTTCCTCTCCTCGAAAGGTGAACGCCATCTCTGCCTGTTTGGTACCATATGATGCTGCAATTCTCTGCCTGTCTCAGTGACACAGCAAGAGTAAACCTGCAAAGAAGATCCCATTCTAGCTGTTTCCAATAGAAAGATGCTGGCACTTGATTCTTACTGAGCACTGGAGTATTCTATAAAGACTGCTAGTATTTGAGTGAGAAATGCAACTGTTCCTTATAAAAAGGTGTTGGACCTACCTTCCTAGTTTGCTTTCCTCTCTCATTGTGTTCTCCCTCCTCCCCCTCTGCTTATCATTTTGTGATGGTATCCTATTTATACTTTGTAAAAGTTCTCTCTGTCCTGCCTTCTTTCATTGCTGACCGCGGTGACTCTGTTGCAACCTTGCTAGTTCAGCACCACTGGGAGCAGCATTTCCTGTTGATCACTGTCACTCTATTTCCAATTAGAGACACGGTGTTTTGGGGATTAATAATGGGATATGGATCCCTTTCACCTCTAAAATCCCCTAGATTAGTAATAACTGAAATGTTTTAACAGCTGGTGGCTGTGTATGGTGATCTTGGGTCTGTGAAATGAGTTGGTGGTCTTAATTTTGTTCCTAATGGAAGGGTCTCCACATTATAAAGAACTTCATTGCAATAGATGTTCATTGACTCCCTTGCTTGCAGTCTCAGAAGAGACTCAAAGATCTTAATAGAGATGGAAACGGAATCCCTCTTGCGCTTGGGAGGGATCTTTCCACAGAAAGATTGAAATACATTGATGGAACAGTGTGGGAAAGAGAGCCATGCCAATAGACAGATGGAAGGTTTCATAATACCATAAAGGAGACCAGCTCTTGCATGCGATGGAGGATGGGAGCTAAGATAGACAGAAGTTAGTCACTTCTCCTTCACAGCACCCAAAACTCCTCCCCTCTGACAGAAACATTTGTTGGAGCTCCATGGAATTTACCCCCTGGAGTTTTCTGGACCCTCTTTCTCTCTCTCCCTCCCTCTCTTCTATGGCATACTGAATGGTTGATTAATGCACGAAAGCCACCAGCACTGGTCTGGTGGGAGAATATTTGGTTCCCTGTTCCAGCTGAAGGGTACTATAGGTGCTATGCCAGCTGGTAAAGAAAGAGGGCATGCATGAAAAGCAGAAGGGGAAAAAGTGGAAGCTTGAATGGAAATCTTTCCTGTGCTCAGTGTTGGATCTGGGGTGCTGGTTCGTGCCTGTTACAAAGACAGGATTTCTAAAGTTCAGAAGTTCCCATTTGGGATCTGGTTTGGGCCCCTCACTAGTAAATCATGGTTTAGAATGAAGGGGGTGAATTTTTTTCCCTATTTACCCAAATTTGAGTTCTTAAGAAACACAAACCGGTAAAATAAAATTTTAAAAAGTCTCAACAACAACAAGATGATCTGAGTAACAATAATAAGCTTTGAGAAAAGCATAAGTCCTCAGCATTTCTGGTTTATCAACAGAGACTGTGAAATACTTGAAACACTTGCACAGGCTTGCTTTTCTTTCCAAACCAAGAGTGCTGCCCTAGTAAATGACAAAATCCAGATAGAGTGTGGAAGCAGCAGGATCCCAAATTAAACAACTGGGAGGTTGATAAATGCTTCCAGTAGCAGATTTAACTACAGATGGAAGCATTTGTCCATTCAACACACCACAGTCCACATGTTGAGGGGCTTCCGAACATCTCTCTGCAACATTAACTTCATAAAAACTTCCATCAAAGAGCCCCCATCAGAGTCTGTGCCCTTTTTTGAGTATTTCTGTGCTACAAAGTTAAACATTAAAAGTATCTGCACTTCCCGCCTTAGCATTTTTCTTCTAGTAAATGGGAATCAGATGGAAGGTATCATTATTTCCACAAAGATTATCAGGCAAATGAATTCTTTTATAACAAATGCTTTTTCTTTTTTTTTTTTTTTTTAAATCTTTTCAAAATGTTATCTATGTGGCCATTAAATGCAGTGAAACGGAGAACTTTTGTTCCCAGCTGAAATATTTCTAATTGTATTGCTGTCCTTGGCCAGAAAACATTCTTCACTAACCAACACCTTTAACAAGCATTTTATTAATATCCTGGACACCTGATAATTTTGTTCTTCATTCTTCTTCTTCTGCAGGTTGTTCAATTTTTTTTTTTTTGTAAAGACTGCACTGATGTTTTGCACTTCACACTGACACAATAATTACATACCTGGCATTAGGAAAATAAATCTGCAAAAATTAGAGTATTTATTAGAGTATCTCTAAGCATTGGAAATGATGTATTTTTAAATGATTGTCCTTGAGAAGTTAGGTGTTGGAGTTAACATGTGGTTGCTCTTGCCTAGATAGCATCCCATCAAGAAGCTAAAGATTGTTAATGTACTTTAACATATTTAGCCATTAAGAAGATTGATTTCAAAGAGGATATTGTTATTGAAAACTGAATATTTAACAACAATCTGACTGGATAGTTTTGTTCCTCATTAAAATATAGTTGCAAAAGATTGCTGCAGTGGAAAGTTAGTCATTTACCAGCTGCTAATGAAAAATGCCCAACCATTATAACTTGTCAAGACATATGACAAAAACTCTGTTTAGCTAATCTATGTGGCCCCATACCCTTACCTGGCTTAGAGTGGAATTTAACAATTCTCCTATTCTGAGACAAGGATCTAGGTAATACAGCCCATCTATGCCAACCATTTCTTACCACGCAGGCCCAACTGGACATTTGTGTTTCTTCCTTTGGGAGCTTGTGACCAGTGCTGTACAGTGACAAGTAGCCTTCTTAAAACAAGTAGGTTTATTTACTTTATTTACATATGTACTCACCTAATTTTACCCTTCACTACATCTAAATTAGATGCATTTCCCTCTTGAATTACAGGAACAGAACAGGCCCAATTTAGACTTTTAGCAAGCTCAGGAGCCCTCGGAGATAATCTGGTCTCAGTTTGCCTTCCAGTGGATGTATTTGTTTCCCCTCTTTAGAGAAGCTCTCTTTTCTGAGAGCCCCACTGTCCGTGGGTGAGCCATTTGCTCCATGGCAGGGCCTAGGTGTTACATCTTCCTTGTGCCTCAGACAGTCTTTTCCCAGGTTATCTAAGGGCTTGTCTACATGAACATTTAATTTGCGGCAGATTATGGTGTGAATCTACCCTTCATTAGCTTGCTGAGGACTAACTGTCCATGTGGACTCTGCTGATGTACATTAACTGTTAGTGCGCTTTGATTTGGTCCACTGTGAATAGGGTGACCGGACAGCAAGTGTGAAGAATTGGGACAGGAGTGGGGGGTAATAGCGCCTATAAAAGAAAATGCCCCACATATTGGGACTGTCCCTATAAAATAGGGATATCTGGTCACCCGAACTGTGAAATTGGACTAGATCAAAGTGCATTATCAAACTGTTAATGCTTGTCAGCAGGGTCCATATGGACAATTAAGCTGCCGCTGGCTAGTGCGGTGTAGAACTAATTGTTCATTGAAACAAGTCTTGAGATAATGCTTCTATGATAGTTGCTCTATTGTTTGGCCCTGTGTCTATGGGGGCATATGCTAAAACTCTCTGCTTCCCCTGATATTCTAACACAGCACCTCAGCAATTTTATGCCTAGACCATATTTTGGAGTACAGAACAATATTTACCAGCAACCCTCCCCACATCCATCATAGATCAGTCAAAAAACAAGGGTCCCCAGAGTTGCTTGCACAAAAGATGATGAATCTTTCAGAGCATGTTGCATTGCCAGACAATCCATTCCCTGATGATAAGAACGATACTTTCTATTTAGAGAGCACCTTTAATCAGAGGATCTCAAAGCATTTCACAAACATTAATAAAGTGATCATCACAAATAGGGAAATAGTAATATTTTCATTCGACAGATATGAAATAAGCATAGAGAGGTTATGGATGGGATTTTCAAAGTGGCCTAAGGGTGTTAGGCATCCAACTTTCTTTAAAATTCAATGGGATTTGAGCACCTAACTCCCTAAGGCTCAGTCAGAAATCCCAGTCTAAGTGACTTCCCCAAGGTCACACAAGAAGTCCATGGCAGTGCCAAGAAAAGAACCTAGAACTCTGGACTCTTAACCACAAGGCTAGTCTTTTCCTTCCTGTGTTAATCCATCACTAAGAGAAATCCTCTATTCTTTAAGTTAAATAACAGAAGATTTCTCTTAAAGACACAAAGAAACACTCCTACTAATTCTCTGCTTTGTTTGTTTCTTCGAATGTCCTTCTTGTGGGTGACTAAACCTTAGGTACTATCTCTCAAAAGACACATATGCTATAAAATATACCTGTAACAAAATAGACACATGGATAGGTACATTTTAAAACTGTGGCCAACGATTAGCAATCTATTAGATATTCATTGTGATATCATTAATCTTGATGTATAAAGTGCATTCAGCATCACTTAAAATTGGGGCGGGGAGACTTGCCTATTCAGTGGTTACACAATAGAAAAAAAATCACTGTTCTATCTTTTGCATTTTTTGCTGCTAATTTTGCCATAGGAGAAGATGTGTTTAACTTATTGCAGATTCTATGTAGCAAAACCAGAAGTTATGCATCCCTGCAGAACTTGAAAAATAGTTTTAAAAACCTTTCCGAAAAGTTTGTGGTGATTACCTATAAGTAGGTCTTCCTTGGCTCACACTTTTCCTTTCCTTTTTCTTTTTTCAACAATTGAAAAATGTATAAAGCACCCAGAACACATTTTGCTGGATCATCACTATTCACATATCACACTGAAGATGTACAAAAATATACATATTGCTTGTATGCTGTAAACAGTGAGTAGATTGTGGTCTGTTGATTGCAGACAGTTTATATTGGCTGGATTGGGCTTGAGCTGTCAACACATAAAAAGAGAAATGGACAAAAGGGGTTCTGAGAACAGATGTTGACACGAGAAGCTAGAATTCTGGGATCCTCAGCCTGTGGATGTGGAAGCCCAGCTGGGAGAAAGAGACAGGCTGCATTCATAGAGCCTCTCTGGGATCCTTGCCCCATGCAGG
This sequence comes from Malaclemys terrapin pileata, assembly GCF_027887155.1. Lineage (NCBI taxonomy): Eukaryota > Metazoa > Chordata > Testudines > Emydidae > Malaclemys > Malaclemys terrapin. The sequence goes on along the minus strand of NC_071507.1, from coordinate 176,025,304 downwards.
TATCCAGCCATTGAGAGACAGGAAGATGAAAGGCTGCTCCACAGATGTCACCTGCTGAGGGTTCAGCTGCCTGTCCAGAAATGTCATGTTTGGCAGCTGGTGCAGAATCCCTCCCACCAGTTCTGGCGCACAGATTCTCACAGTATTCCGGGAAAGATGCTTACACTAGGGCTTCCTAATGAGACTACATTAAAGAGAATTTTTGGCTTCTGTCTGTAATAGCACATTGACATTAACCTAGCTGTCCATTTATTATACAGTTCTCTGAAGATCAGTCACTCTAACAAAATGAATTTTAGACATAATTGCCAAGCCAAATCAGCCTGGGTATCTGTCTATACAGCTATTGCTTCTACATTCATGTCGTCAAAGTGATTCTACATTCCTTTGTGTGTGTCTAAGCACCTGATGCTGCAATAAATTCAGTAATTAAAGGGGAAACAATATAGAGAGAAGATTAAGTTGAGGTATGCAGCCACAAAATCTGTAGATACCCCAAAATTTCAGCAGGTACATTCAGGCCAAGTAATCACACTCCAAAACTCATGGCACCTAAATTAGCCACAAAATAATGATTGTCTGGGGTTGGGCCAGGCATTGTCTCATCAGCATTCATAATTATAGCACCAGAAGGAATGAGAGAACAAGATTGTAAAGATAAGAAAGAAAGGTGATGATAGCTTAGTAGTGAGAAAGCAAAACAAGTTGCTTCCTAATTTTGTTGTGAACTCTTTCTCTAATTTTCCCCCTTCTCTTCCAAATCACTCTAATTAGAGCAATGGGCATATGTTGTGTACTTCACACTTTTGGCCAAAATGTGCCTCTTCAGCATGGGAGTGTACAGGATGCCCTTTTCCATCTTGTGCACTGGCTCAGAGGTTAGCCAGAATCCCCCACCCCTAGCCTCACTGAGAGGAATGTTAGCACCAAAAGGGATAGAATGACTCTGGGGTCCTGACTCATTTCCATACTATCTAGCTGATCAAGGCTGGTGCTGAGAACAGCAAATGCTGCAATTTGTTATAAGTAGTAGCAAAGGGCTTGTGTGTATCTTCTCTGCTCTCTGATGCATTCTGCCTGTCTCGCTCTTAAATAAGCAGAATTAATCCAAAAACTGCCATTGGTGTGCTTACCTCTTCAGAGTTACTAAAACCAAATGATGACAATTTCAGATTAAGGGTAGCTTGCCATGAATAAGTGGACTCCTGGCTATAATAGTTGAACCTGGAATATGGCGTTAGCATCAGTATGATAGACTGTCTTTAAGCTAAGTTTTAGAAATGATAAAATGATGTGTTAAGCACACCACAGATGTAATAGTCATAGCCATCTCGTCTCCCTCTGCATCTTATCTCTGGGTAATCTCATCCATAAACACAAATTCAACTACCATCTTTATGCTGACAACTCACAAATCTACCTCTGTACTCCACATCTGTCGTAGTTTGTCCAAACTTAAATCTCACCCTATCTCTCTGGCATCTCCTCATGGATGTCTAGCCATCAGCTCAAGCTCATCAGGGATAAAACAGAGTTCTGAATCTCCCCTCTGCCCTGCCCAGTCCTCCTCCCTACCTCATTTCTCAGTCACTGTGGATACTGTCACCATGCTGCCTGTCACTCCGGTAAATAACCTGGGCATCTTCTTTGACTCAGACATCTGTCTAGGTCCTCACATCCAGGCTATGTCTAAATCTTGCAGAGTCTTTCTGCTTAACATCTCTAAGGTATGGCCTTTCCTATCCATCCACACAACTAAGGCTCTCATCACATTGCATCTGGCCTCAACAAATACAATCTTGTCATGCTCATATCCGTTCAGAATGCTGCTTCAAAGATCATTTCCCGAGCCAGCGCATGGACCATGTCACCCTTTTCTAGCCATCTCTGCACTGGCTCCCTCCTCTTTATACACATCAAACATAAGCTGCTTGTTTTCATTTTTAAGGCCCTTCACTGCCTATCTTCTCCCTTCCTATTAGCTCTCATTTACTATTGAGATGTTGATTCCTGCCTCCCATTGGCCCATGATGCCAGTGTCCATCACCTACTTGCTAAATTTTCTAACAGGCACCTTCATGCCTTCTCCCAAGCTGCCCATCACATTTGAACATCTGCAAATCTGTCTCCACTTTTAGCCTTCTTACACCTCTCCTTTTCCATTATGCCTACAAAAACTTGAGAACAGTTAGGCCACTGCTGCTTTGAGACCACTGCCAATTATGTTGACCAGCATTGTTTTTTGTTTTGTTTTGTTTCTTTGTACTCCCCAACTATCTGTCTGTATCCATCTGTGTCTATTGTTTTATACTTAGATTGTAAAGTCTTTGGGGCAGTGTGACAGACTGTACTCTTATGTTCACCATTTTTACATGACCATGATATATTTTGTACAAAGTATGCCTTGTGAGGTATCATTTGAAAACTCATAATCCACTGAACATTATTGTCTTGGTAAAATATGTGTATCAACATTGCATGTAAAGTTATAAGATTCTACTGTATAACATTACTATAGCATGTTCCAAGTTTAGAAAAGCAAGCATAAACTAGTTAATCAGACACAAAAGACAAATCAACAGCCAAGCCAGGTGTCAACAAAATCAAGTGGATTATCACTGAGTTAAGAAGCCATTCTTTGGCAGGAAGGAAGGTGTGAGCAAGAACTTTACATATTAGCAATGAAAAATAGCGGGAGTTCCCATGTAAACAAACTACCTGTCATCTGAACAGTGGCTGGAGATAATCCTCAAAGATGGGAGAATAGTATAAGAATGGAGAAAAAAACAAGTCAGAAAAACCTCTCTCCTCCACTTCTCTGCTCATAGCAGCAACAATGCCTGAAGAAACACTGAACTGGGAGAAGGATCCTGGCTGGGGAGACTTTCAGCCAGTAAACACTGCTGTAATCCTCTGGTAAGAAAAACCTTTCACTTTTAAGTTCACTTAGCTTATTAGTTAGGTATTAAGTTTGGTTAGGTATTAGTTTGCATATTATCTTTTGTTCTCCTTGTAACCAGTTCTGACTTTTATGCCTCATTACTTGTAATCATTTAAAATCTATATTTCTGTAGTTAATAAACTTGTTTTATCTAAGCCAGTGTGTCTGGATTGAAGTGTTTGGAAACCTCCACTTGAGATCACAGGATTTGTGCTTAGCATTTCCATTGTTGAAACGATGGACTTTCTAAGAGTTTGTATTGTCCAGGGCAGCATCCAATACACATTTCTAGGGGACAAGGCTGGGGCTGGGAATTTGCTGGTGTCACTCTGTAATACAAGTCATGAGTGGCTGGCTACAGTATTTATGTAACATAAATGGGAGTGATTTATACGCAGGCAGCAATGTGTGAACTGGCCAGGAGAAGTTATTCTCACAGCAAAGCAGTGTAAAAGACACCCCAATTTGTAGAATTTGTTCAACAGTCCAGATTGTACCCTGGGGTAATGTCACAGGCAGAGACCATCTCTTTGTTCTGTTTGTACAGTGGCTAGCACAACAGGGTCCTAGTCCATGACTAGAGTTCCTATGTGCTACAGTATTTGAAATTATAAATAATAATAATAATAATGGACAGTAAGCAGAAATAATGGCACTCTCACATTTTTAACAAAATTGAAAAAAATAATAATCACCATTAATGTGTGAAGATCCTGCAAAGAAATGATGATTATTTTATTTGATCCAAGGCCCCAAACCCCGTTGACTCTGCATTCTCAATGAGCCATTCTTTTATTTCTCCCAAAAGCAGCTGAGTGCCTTTTTTCAGGCTACCCCTATACATGAAGTACTTATTCTACTTAGATCTACTGTGTTTCATCCATCAACTCATTTACATTCCTCCCAAAAACTCACTTCCACAAAGGCCAGAATGTGAACCAATAATATTCAGTATCTTGCAGTTTTTTCTTCATACATATTTAATATATGTATAACATGTAATAACAACAAAACTTAACAGAACCGCCGGAAAGATTTATTCCCAAACAGAGTAACTGCATGGTCAAGTTACAACCTTCCTCGCTTCACCCCCACCCTAATGTTGATCACTTTAACATGTATTTTGTGTAAAAGTATTTAGTAGAGGTGCCTGAAAGTTTTCTGTTGAAACTTTTTAGAATAGAAAAGTCCTTTACGACCAAGACAATCATTTTCACAAAAAAATTGGTTGAATATTTTGTTTTTCATTTAAAAAAAATCAATTTTTTTATTTTTTCAATGAATTTTCACGAGCAGACCCATTGATTTCAGCGTGATTTTAAATATGTATTTATATGCTTTATTGGCTACAAATGACTTATGCAAGTGCTTAAAGTTAAGCATGCTCTTAACCGCTTTGCTGAAACCAGGAGCTTAAAATACCTGTAAATATTAAATATATCCATGGGTGCCTACAATGGATATGTGGGTGCCTAATTATGGATAAATGTTTGAAATTGTGCCCAAATAATTAAATTTTCCATGAATTTTCTCATAGATGTAAAGGCTAGAATGCGCCTGTTTTGTTTTAGCTCCATGATCTTTGTTTATTTTCTCTTATCTTTTCAATATGTTCAGTTGGATAATTTGTTAACTAAAATGGCAGGGCAACCGTCTTATTTTAGCCAGGGAATAATACATTTTAAGAATTTTTGAGGGTCCTTAAGCAGCCTTTTTAAAGAAGAAGTGACTTTTCCATAGCACCAGTTCTGCTATATTGGTGAACACTAAAATTGGCTATCACCAGCAGAACTATGGCAGATGATAGTGGGGGGAAAATAACATTAGAGGGTAGCAAACATATACTGAAGTACATAACTGATAACCAAAAGCTGATGCCTGAATAACTTAATAGCACACATCAAGCTGAGAAGAAGATTCCAATATAAAGGTCACAGCCTAGGAATGTCCAGCTAACAACAAAGTAAACCAAGATAAGAGCTGAGGTATAGGGTAGGCCCCAAAATGGAAATAACTGTAATTCGTCCTGTCTTTTTAAAATAGTATAGCGATTTGGAATACCTTGACTTGTGCATACCCAACTTGTGATACCTTAAAGGGGTCTGATTTTCAGAGGGAAGGACTCACTATTTTCTGAAAATCAGGCCCCATTAAGGTGTCTTAAGTTGACACCCCCCTCCCAATCAACACACTCAAAGTCACTAGTCACTTTTGAAAATCTTGGTCCATGAATTTACGGTAAATAGAGGCTCCAAGAATGTCTATATGTCTAAGAAGTCTAAAATTCTTCAAAATAATTGAGGATTCACAGAATGCAAAATTAAAAAACCTTGCTGGTAATCTCTAGATCTTGATTCTTTTAATTTTGACATTTTCAGATTTCCCCTTCCCCCAGATTTAATCAGTTGTAATAATGGTACAGATGATGCGTGGAAAAGTTTGAGAATCTCTTCATTAGCAATAACCTATGGAATATAGAAAATATGCATCCAGAAAGTTTGCCAGCTTTGAAAAAGTAAAGGTCTGGTTCAAATGTAATATTATGTTCTCTACCCACCAGGTTAGACTTCCATCTAGTTAAGAGGGGTATTTTAATTAAAGAACATAAAATTTAAATGGTTTAGAAAATGTCAACATGGGTTCCTATTTTTAGCCCAACACAGATGATAGAACAAGAGGGCATAAATGAAAATTAAAGAAAAACACATTCAGAACAGATGTCAGGAAGCATTTTTTTTTTCAAGCAGCGAATCATAAATGTGTGGAATAGCTTACCAGGCAAGATAGTTAAGGCAAAAACACGGAGGTCATTAAAGAAACAATTAGAAGACATCATGGTGTAGACTGCAAAGGGAATGAGACATGATGAGCCAAATGTCCTCTACTCACTCCAAAATCTTCTCTTGTTCTCATGTGAATCAGGAAATCTGGAGAAATACTAGAGGCTTCTCTAGCTCTATAGTAGGGACTAGTTTGAAGAGAATAACTTACAATTTTCCTTTAGACAGACATCGAAGATTGCATGTATTCCAATATAACTTTGTATTCATACAGTAAGATCATTATTCGGGAGGCTTTAAGATAGAATCGCTTCTATTTAATTGTACTGTATATACAGTATCAATATTATTATATGAAGCATTCTTCAACAGGAATGAGGCCTTGTCTACAGTGGAAGAGTTTTGCCAGTATACCAGCAAATCTTCCTAGTGGAGAGGCAGCTTATACCAACAAAAGAATTATTTTGCCAGTATAATTTATACCTGTTGCTCAAATGAAATAAGCCATAGTAGCAAAAGGACTTTTTTTGCTGGTATAACGTGCCAACACAAGGGCTTTTTGCTAGTCCAAAGATGTTGTAAAGACTCATATCCCTAATTGACATTGTTATACCTTAAAAGTTTCTAGTGTGGATCAGGCCTGAAGGAGAAAGCCAAGGCTTGTCAGATTGGACAAAAGAACAAAAGATTCCTGGTAAAGATAGTGACCCAAGTTCTGCCTTCACAGTCAGGTAACATCAGAAACATATGGTTCCAACTGTGGCTCAACTATTATTTATTGTTACTCATATAGCCCCATGAATGGAGAAGAGGGGAGGCATATAATGTATGTTACAGGATAGCTGGTCCCTGTGACTAGAATTGGGCCCAGCACCTCTGTGTCACAGCAGGCGAGCCCAATCCAGCCAATAAAAGGGACTGAGCTACTGCTGGGCCTATAAAGGGCTGGCAGGGCAGGAAATAGGAGGTAGAAGGGAGTGATTAGGACAGGCTGTGTCTGGGGAAGGGACGCTATGGTGGAATGGAGCTAACTCCTATGGTTGCTCTCTGCAGCAATGGGTCAGGTACTTAGGGAAGCAGCTCTGGGACTACTGCTCCAGGAAGGGAGCAGAGCTGACTAGAACTGGTAAACTGCCAGGACTGCCTGAGGGTGGTGGTCCTCAAGCCTGAGGTACAGGTGTGAGTTAGGACTATTTTCTGTTGCTTTATATGCCTGCGTGGAGAATAAACCTTAAAGGAGACTGGATGTGGCACTGAGATTGGAAGCTTGGGAGAAGCTCTGCCCTGTGACCCATGGTGTAAAATCACAGTAGTTTGGGTATAAAATAGCAGATCTGAAATAAAATATGTCTAGAAAGCTGCAGATGCTAAAATATCCACCAGATTTATACATTAATGAAGGCTAGAAGTGAGCTAAAATTAAATGATTCCACTATCCCAGGGCACCACAATTATTGCCCACGTACACTGCTTGACTAACCTCTGAAACAGTAAACACAGGAATTAAGGAGCACCACATTGCGACTTCAGTGCCAGAAGTACTTCTAACCAGATAGGATCATTAAAGCTTGCAGTGTCCACTGCTTCAGAAGAAGACAGAGTAATTGATCACAAATAGATTTATAGAAAATGAATTATTTTATGTCTCTATTGTGCACCGGGGAAATGGGCCAGTGTATTTTGGTATAAAATAATTGAGCCTTTTCAAACTCTCTTGCATTCACCCTTTTGTTCAGACATATCTGAATGTATTTTTAACCAGTTAATCTGTAAATCCCTTTGTTAGAAATGAGCCCATCTTCTCTTTCAGCACCTCTGAAAACTAGGCTGCTTTTATTCAGTTGCCTTATTTTAAGCACCCAAGTTTAAAATGTTGGCCAGAGAGTGGCCCACCCTGCACGCTGGTGTCAGGGAATAGTCTCTATGGCCAGAAGGGACCATTGTGATCACCTAATCTTATTGAATCAGTGTCCCTGATCACTGATTATTGTGTTGGGAGAGGGGGAAGCAGAGCTGATACATTCCTCACTCATGCAGGTGAGTGACAAGAGACAGCTGGAGTTGAGGAGTGGTGAGAGCTTTGACTCAGTCCCCTCCCTGTGACAGGTAGCATAGTTCAACTTACACGTTGGGGAGTGTACAGTGACACCCACTGAGCAACAGGAGGACCAGGAAGGAGATTGTGACCCTGCCTCCTAGGCTGGTCCATGGGCAATCCCTTATTATGGGGTACCTCACAAACTGAAGATCTAGCCCTGTGGAATTAATACAATATTTCATCAGTAATCTTGCTTGATTACAATCCATTTTCACAAAGAATTGTAATTGACATAAAAACTTTTGGCTAGCTGTAGTTATTTACATGTGTCTCCCCCCCCTAGAACTTATCAGGTGTTTAAACCAAATTAAATACAAGCTATATTAGAAAGTATGATTTTCTTACGTTAAAATAACAGATGTTTCATGAATCCAGAAGAGCTACCAAGGTTTCTTCAGTTTTCTTCCATTTATGGTAGGCAAATTAACTCTACTGTGTTAAACAAATGTTGGCTGAAAAAGATTTGGGAGTCATCATGGATAATCAGCTGAACATGAGCTCCCATGCTATGCTTTGGCCAAAACAGCTAATATGACCCTTGGTTGCATAAATAGGGGAATACCCGAGTAGGAATAGAGATGCTATTTTATCTCTGTATTTGGCACTGGTGTGACTGTTGCTGGAGTACTGTCTCCAGTTCTGGTGTCCAAATTCAAGAAGGATATTGGTAAATTGGAGAGGGTTCAGAGAAGAGCTGTGAGAATGAGTCTACCACTGTAACGAATGTTTTCTAATCAAAAAGCTCAGTCTAGTTACCTTAACAAAGAGAAGCTTAAAGGGTGACTTGATCACAGTTCATAAGTATCTATGTGGGGAACAAATATTTAACAATGGGCTCTTCAGTCTAGCAGAGAAAGGTCTAATATGATCCAATGGCTGGAAGTTGAAGGTAGACATATTCAAACTAGACATACATTTTTAACAGTGAGTAATATAACATTGGAACGACTTAAGGCTTGTGGTGAATTTTCCATCACTATCAATTTTCAAATCAAGATTGGATGTTTATCTAAAAGAATCTATCTAAAAGATAAACATCCAGGAATTATTCTGGAGAAGTTTTGTGGCCTGTGTTATAAAAGGAGATCAGACTAGATGATCACAATGATCCCTTCTGGCCTTGGAATCTACAAATGTAATTTACAAGGGAAAACACTATGTGACTCTGGCTGGATTGACAATGGTGATCTTTGATTGGATGACTGTACATAGATAGTGTTCTCAAGAAGAGCCAGGGGATCTATGAAACACAGAGACTTGAATAAGTCTCTCAAACGTATGGAAAGAAAACAAGCATATGTATATACATACACAGCAGAGCCTGGGTCCAATTAAAATGTATGTTGCTAAATATGACTTTGCACTAAAATAGAAATACAGTCTCATGTGTGAAAATACAAGAATTAGCAATAAGGTTTTAATTGTTTTTAAGGGGGTAGGGGAGAGAATACACATTAAGGTTCATCATAGGGCCATGCCCACTGTGGTTTACTAATTCTAAATATTGTGGAAGTTTAATAAAACAAAGACTAATCTGTCTTAACCTATTGATGCTGTGTTTGTTGGCTACATAGCTGAGCATTTGTTTTGGAAGCTGGAGCCTCTGGTTTTAGTTCCACTGTTAGTTAATTATATGTTGCATTCACACTGCAGTTCACTAAGGATGGTGTAGGAGTGTCTGGATATGGAATATTTAAGCATTAGTGATTCTTCCAATGGTCTCTACTGTCAGGTAATGACCAGCTGGAGGAGCTAAGCACCCAAGGTGGAGCCAATTGTTCTGCAATTGGGAAAGACCTTCAAGTGACTCAGTGCTGTTGATTCAATTATTGAGAATTTTTTCTTTTGTAATTTAATTTATTTTTGAATGTTTTTAAAAACCCTATGTCTTAATATCATTACTCTTCTGCTCGGTTCTGCCAGCACACTCTGTTCAGAAGCCACAGTCTGCTCATCCCTGCTTTAATTTAACAGGAAATTGTTCTGTTTGGAGCAATGCAAAAGCAAAGTATTCCATGAAAATGTTATTTTTAAGTAAAACATTCCTCTGTGGAAGGAAGATGTCAGATTTCATTTCAAACAATAAATCAAGAAAAATTTGTTTAGGAACAAATAATAAAAAGGAGGTATGCTGCTCCAAACAACCGTCTTTTAACTAATCAGATTTGTGGAGTTTATGTGTCTTTTAATAGCCTTGCTCTAACATCCCCTGAACAATTTGACTCATGTCCACATTTTACACACAAGCTGTTGTGACTTCAAACATAGTTCTGAGCTAGGGCTGATGCATAAGCTGCACAATCCCTGGAGTGGCCACCAGAGGCACTGGGACTCAGACTCCCCTCTGAATCACAGCCACTCCCCACTTCCTCTTCGCTCTGGTGTGGCAAGGAAGATGGGCTAATGATGTACCACTGGCTTATACCAGCAGTGAATTATGACAACCAATGTGCCTGCTCAGCTGTACTGGCAAGTGAGTAAGGGGTGGGTCATGGACATGCTCCCCATTCCCTGCACATCTGCTGTCAGGCAGCAGTTAGCAAGCAATAGTTCTGTTTACTCCTGTGTGCCTGGACCCAAGGTCTGGGTAGCTAAATATAGGGATTTAATCCAACTCGCAATCTAGAACTTATGGTTTGTGTTTTCCATTCATTATGCATGTATAAAAGTTTATTTAAACACAAGCCCTACAGAGAACAAAGAAGTGTATCATATGTGAAAAAGACAGGGCAATGGACTTTCACATTGAGTGTACCTTTATAAACCAACGTAAAAGGGCTGTGGAGTTCCTAGTTAACCAAACTTAACTGCATGCTCATTGTGTGTTAAATACAAATGAAAGGTCTGGGGAATAAATATGCATGAGAGTTGTGTGCCTGTTGGTGCATGGCTAAGGTTTAGATGTTTTAAAAAACAACAACAACAACAAAAAAACACTTCACAGGAGACCACCAACTGCGAGACCCACAACACAGGAGCATGCTGGATCAGAACAGTGGTCTATATAGTCCTGTATGCTGTCTGTCAGTGGCCAGAACTGGATGCTCCAGTGGAAGATGCAAGAAACCCTGCAGCAGATACATCTACGATAACCTTGTTTTCAGGGAAAGTCTTTTTTTTTTCTTCCCCTCCCTAAACTTCCCCCCCCCTCCAATAGTTGGCTTAAGACCTAAAAATCCAACCTTCATTTACACCTGCTCAGTCATAAACTTAGTTAACCCTTCCACTGCTAAAATGTCACTTTTCTAAAACTGATCTCAGAATAAAGCTGTGTTTTGTAAAACCCAGCATCTTGGGGCAGGAGGAGAACAGGTGAAATATTTGTAGATCTGTATTTTGGAATTTTAAAGGGACTCCATCAACTTTAAAAACCACACTCAGCCTGAAATTTTTAGCTGGCTATCATTACAATCAACACCTAAGTTTGCTAAAATGGAAAGACATTAGAGAAAAATAACATTGTTCCTCCTTAATTGGTCCCTGAATGGTGACCAACGGGAGGCAAGCATGTTTAAAGTTACCATTGACTAACGTAAACCAGGAGGATTTAAGAGGAGATTTGAAGAACAAAAGTGAGAGCGGAGAGGCAGGGGGCCAAATGATCTGCTCTTCTGGGCGGGGGTGCTGCATAAGTTACTCCATGACTTGTGGGGGAGAATCCCTCCATGTAGTTGGAACAGCGACAAACTCCTGTCGTCAGCAGGTGGGATTGATCCTGGGACCTCTGAAGCTTAGTGCATGAGCCTCTACCGCATGAGCTGAAAGCCAACTGGCTCTTAGCTAAGGATGTAGCATAGACTCATTTACTCTATCTCTCAGTGGTCTCAGTGACACTAGATGAGACAGAATACCATAACCAGAAGGTGTGTTGGTTACATAGGTGTCAACTTCCTCTCTGCCTGGTGGGGTGCTCGAGCCTCCCCCACCCCTGGCCCCACCTCTTCCCGCCCCTGCACCTCCCCCATTCCATCCCCTCCTCTTCCCTTGAGTGTGCCACATCCCCGCTCCTCCCGGAAAGGCCTAAGTGCTGCCAAACAGCTGTTAGGTGGCGGGGGGGGGGGAAAGAAACGTTGGGAGGATGGGGGAGGAGTGGGGACATGGCACGATTGGGGGGGGAGGTGAGGTTGGGGCGGGGGTAGCTTGGCTGCCGGTGGGTGTGGAGCATCCACTAATTTTTCCTTGTGGTGGTCCAGCCCTGGTGCACCCACGTAGTCGGCGCCTATGGTGAATTACATACTTCCCCTAGCTGAGGAAGCACATCCTGAACTTCAGTGACTTCCCAGTTGAAATCCCGGATGAGCCCCCACATGTAAAGCCGACAGACTCCCGGTCGTCAGCAAGCGGGATCGAACCTGGGACCTCTGGAGCTTAGTGTATGAGCTTCTATCGCATGAGCTAAAAGCCAACTGGCTCTTAGCTAGGGCCGTAGAGTAGACTCATTAATCTCTTTCTCTCTAAGAGGTCTCAGTGCCACTAGATGGGACAGAACACCACACTTAGGAGGTGTGTGGGTTACATAATCTTCCTGTACATTGTCCAGTTCCCTGCCTGGATATTCAGCTTGATGCTGGGCTCAGGACTTGCCCTTTTGTGCATCTGTGCCTCTCATCTGAGCTTTCTGCGTGTGAGAGCTGACCACACCTCTGCAGTCAATTGTTGTGTCTCGCAGTTAGTTGTCAGAGACTAGAGAGTGGAGATAACAAACTAGCGGTGTCAGCCATCCAGTGGTTAGGTTCCTTGTGTACATCCTGCATATTACTACAGCTCAAACATGACACTGATATATTACAGATCCTCAACTGCTCGTGGGGCCTGGTGAAGAGGCATGGGATATGGGGGGTGACAGAGTGGGACACATGGGGCTCTGGGGAGGTCACAGACTGGAGTTCAGAAGGGCAAGTGGGGGGACAGGCTGGGGCACAGGTGCCAGTGGGATGACAACATTGAGCCAGGCAGGGCCGGCGCAACCCATTAGGTGACCTAGGCGGTCGCCTAGGGCGCTAACATTTGGGGGGTGGCGACCACGGCGGCCGGATCTTTGGCCGCCCCAGTCGTCAGTGGTATTTCGGGGGTGGGACCTCCCACCGCCTCTGTCGGGGGTGGTATTTCAGGGGCGGGACCTTCCACCGCCTAAGGCGGCAAAAAAGCTGGCGGTGCTCCTGGAGCCAGGGGCTGAATGGGAGTGGGGGTGCAGGGACACATGGGGACAAGGACAGCTATGCCTGGCTGAATGGGAGAAACTAAGGGTTTCCCAGGATCTGCATGGGGAAGGCTCCCTAACAATCCCCCCCCAAATAAACCTGTTCCATACTTCTCCCACCCACACCCAACAACTCTCCAGGTTCACTCCCAGGCTCCTTCCCAGCAATTACTTCCCTCTCCCTCAGCTCCTCCATTACCCCTGACTCCCCCAAGCCTTTGTGCTGCTTCTGAGATGTGCAGAAAATACAGTTCTGTATTGTATTTTAAATGAATTATTATTAAGTTTACTATAAATATGCCTAGTAAGGAATCTATTTGTCAAAAAACATTTCCTGAATCTTGTTTGTTGTCTATATTGTTACAAACATACTAGGTGACAGGTATTTTGAAATAAATTACCAAAATAATTGAAACTGATGCGATTATATTGTGTTATTTTGACAAAAATATGCAGAATTTTAAAATATTGTGCACAGAATTTTTATTTTTTTGTGCAGAATTCCTCCAGGAGTACTACTGGTCCATAGGTTTGTCCTCCCTCAGGAGAAACCATGAGGTACTGTGATAAATTTATCCTAGCAGTAAAAAATGGGGAGGAGGTGAAAGAGGCACTTCAACAAAGCACTTAATCAGGTTTAACTTTATAAACCATGCTTAAGTCTATCCATATTCAGTAAACTCAATTTTAAATATGTGGTTAAGTCTCATTGGAGTCACGTCCAGCTTAAAGTTAAGCATGTGCTTAAGTCCTGTGCTGAATTGGGGACAGAGAGAAGGAAAGAGTATGCACACTGAGTAAAGAAAAGGAATGAAGATTGAGGACAGAGAGAAAACAGGGATAGAACATGAGGAAGAGAGAAAATAGGGGAGAGGAAAAAAACAAACCATATACCAATGGTATTTAATTTAGAATATTAGGCAAAATAAGTTCTAGTTTTGATTATAGTTCTTTTTTATTATTCATAAGCTGGGAGATGTATAATGAACTAGAAACGACTGAGTTTTCGTCCACTTCTAGACTCTCTAATATTTCCATTTCTGCGAGCCTCAAGCAGAGGTGGGTAGCTGATACTCATGTCCTGGCACATCTTGCCACTAGAATAAATCCCCATATGTGATCCAATTCATTATGATTTTATATGCTTTAAAGATTTTTTTCTATCAATACTGTTCACAATTTAATTACAATAATTAACATAGTTTTCCAATATTTTTTTGTGCATTTGATTATACGCCTAAAAATGTTGCAGCTGTGTTTACCTATATGCCTTTTGTCTCAGGCTTCATCTGAAATGAGAAGTAAATATCATTTTATATATAGTTTTCTACTTGCTTTGTGAACTGTTTTTCATGATACCCCAGTTTAGCTTCATACACATTCATACAAAGGATTGTGCTCAATATCTCAAATGAGGGTGCTTCTGGGACAGAAATCAGAGTAGGCAGAAATTCCCTGGACAAATTGGGCAATTCTTCAAGTGGTATGAAAATACATAATCTTCATAAACAATATAGATATTTTATGTTATCCAGAGAACTTTGCAGGAAAATGGAAGGGGGCAGGGCATAGGTCTTTTTCTATCCTCATTCAACAGAGGAAGAAAAATCAGGGAGCTGCAGATCAGAAACCAGTCTTATTTCCTGACACATATCTGAAACCAGTGATGTTGCTGTTGCAGGTTTCTGAGAACGCTACAAAGGGGCCAGTTCTGTCACTCTTGCTCATATGGAACACTACATTGTTCCATGAGTGTTCCTGGTGTGTGTATAGTGGCAGAGCTGGTCCAATAATATTAAACAAATAATATATTCACTGAATTTTGCAATATTTTTCTAATAACTCATTAAATGAATATATATATTTTTGTTCATTATTTGTCCAGTGGAGTAAGATTACATTGATAGCAAGAGCTCGCTTATCACAAAGACCATTTTTGTGAAGGGGTCAATTTTTGGACACTTTGGGGAATGGGAATAGGCACTACATGGCTGTTGTGGCGGGGAGATCTCTCCCTCATCATCAGAGCATCAGCTACCATATGTAGCCCATAGACAAGCCAAAGGTTTGTGGTCTAGCAGCTGCTAACATGAATTTCTGATGGCTTAGGAGTCTCTCCATAGCTTTCAATGGGAGTTGGAATGGGCCCATAGTTTTCAGAGTGCTTATTGAGATTTCCTCCATAGAGATACAGAATCCAATGTGGCCTGCTATATACTTGTCTGAAAGTGGCTGTTTCATCTACGCTACTCTGTTGCCAGACTCTTCATGCAGCTACAACACAGCGGATGGGGAGAGAGATGAGAGTTGCAGGGTCCCCTCTCGTAGAACAGATTGAAAGTTTATGGTCATCATCTAAATTGCAGTACAATCCACCTGGAAACATGAAGTGCCAGCTATGCACAAGAGAATGGTAGAAAACAGAAATTAAATTAGGACAAGAAGAGGAAGTCATGGAATTGAAGAGAGAGAGTGAGAAGAGAATGGAAGATAGAAATGAAAATGAATAGTGGGTCTAGAAAAAGTTCCTAATTTGATTATCTCAGTTTTATTTTTAGAGTTTGTAAACCAGACTAGAATGTATTGGATCTTTTACCTTTTGGTCTTCAGAGACTGCTAAATACAGAATTTCAGTTTTGTAGCAAATGTTATTGCATTGTGAGTCTGAGACAAATGCTATAGTCGGGTTGAGGGCACGAATAGAGTCCTTAAGCATTCTGAACCTTATCCAAAGCCCATTTAAGTTGATGGGAATCTTTCCAATGATTTCAATGAGCTTTGGATCAGGCCACTGTTAACATCATCCAGGTGTTAATGTCACCCAGTCACCATTTTAAACTTTTGGGGTTTGGTGTACAGATACCTCAGCCTGATTAGTACAATGGCAAATTCGCCATTAAAAATCCTTTAATTTTTTTATTAAAGGTATAGAAAAGGAGGAAAAAAACAGTTAAAGCATGTAAAATATTAAATAAGGCTTTCATTTTAACATTCCTTGTTCCTTTTGCTTTAGCTGGAGAGTTTCGAGAAGCAGAGACCCCCTTTGTTTGACCATCTTTTAGATGGTATCAAAAATGGTGGTAATGGCCCTTTTTAGGCAAAAGGGGAGAACTTAGTTCAGATGGGTTGGAGCTGTTGTTGTTTCTAAAGTCTGATCCTGTTTCCTAACAAGACACATACAAACAAATGGGGAGAGAAAAGAACAGCAAAGATCAAAAATGTAGTCTCTGTCTCTGGTGTTGACTTTCACTTGCAATCTTGCTGCTGGAAAAACACAGGCAATGGCATACAGACTTATCAGCCCCTCTGAGTCTTGGGAAACTTGTACCAGGGTCAGGCAGTTTAGAGCATTACATTTATCTGCTTTTCTGGTCAGAAGCTCCCAGAAATGTTGCAAAATATGCAGTCTTGGCAGGCTAGCCAGACTCTTATTAGACAGAAGACAAAAGCACAGGGGATAGAAAAGAGAAGGAAGAAACATTGGAAAAGAAAATGACACATGGGTGGAGGGATGTGCGTATGACACAGTGTCTCGCATCCTAAGTGGTGGTGCTGATATCAGAAGTCCCTTTCTCTCACCCATTCTAGTGAGGACATCTCTCAGGATTAGGGTGAAGAAATAGATGGTAGGAATTGCATGCATGTTGGAGAAGCTCCCTCCAATAACTAACTTTGCTCCCAAAGTCTCTTCCCTTGGGACCCCAAAAGGGAGCGATCATTATTTTGTCCACTAATTGGACTTAAAATCATGCCTGGTAAACAAGAAAAGTGAGCGACTATAAATCAATGAACCAAAATTGGTGTGTTGTAAATTAACAGTACTTGAATTATATCAGTAGGCTTTTAAGCATTTATAGACTTCCTTTAGCCATTTAATTTTCAGTTGATCTGAATTTAATTTTTGGGCTTCTTGTTTGGACTCATTTAGTCTTCGTCTCTTCTGCACATTTTCCCATCAACATCTGTTGTTATAGGTGGACATCTTATGAACTTACACTTTTTAGAGTTGAGCTCACAATTATTGTAAATTTTTAGGCCCAATTATGAGAACATCCCCTTCAGCCTGTGATGACTTCCATTTGATTTAAGGTGCAGCTTTCATAAATATGCCTAAGGAACTGTTTACAATGAAATTAGTTCTTGTGATTGTCTTGGGTGTCTCTTGAAATAGCCATACAAAAGATTAAATTTATACAATATTTCCAATCCAACCATTCAAAAATCACAAGTAAAGTTTCAAAATCATGAGATTTAAAAAAAAAAAAAATAATAAACATTAATTTAAATAAAAATAACTTCTGGTTTATAAGCCTTTAGGGTGCACTTGATTTGTGTTTTCAGGCTTTTCTCCACAACCATGAGGGCTAGAAATTGACTTAAAAAAAATAAAGTTGAGATTCTCATATAATCAAATGTCTCCAGGAGCTAGAATTTAAAGAAAAGCACCAAATATTCTGAGCAGGTCAAAACTGCTTATAAGACAATCTCTTGGCTTTAGAAGATGTCCCAAATTGTCCTCACATGTTTAGAGTATAGCCTGTTGTTAGAACATCATCTCCATTAAACAACTGGGTTTGTTGGTCACTTAAGACAGGTTTCACTGTATGACTTTGAACTTACTTTTTGGGCCTTGTTGAAAACAATGCAATATACTATGCCCATAACAATCAGTGTGTCCATGCCATATGCTAAGCTGATGTAAACACTGTATATTTTGACACATCTCAATGCATAGTATCGTTAGTCAACTAATAATGTGCTGTAAATCTTGAATGGTTTTTAATCCACAGTATGTTTCTGACATCTTGCCTTTTGATTTGTTTTTTTTGCACTGAAAGTTAGAGGCCAAAATAGGTAGAAAATGTTTTGATAGTTGATAATCATGGTCGCAGGCCCCCCAGTTGGATTTGGGTTAACTCACATTATGTGATGTACTGTGGTTTAGCCTAACCTTTCCATGAAAGATGGCTTTCTGCTTAAGCAACGGATTTCCTTCCTTCAGGAGCTTACTTATGTCTTTGATTTCTCGGACACCCTGACCCCTTAACTTTTCTCTCCGACCCCAGAAAAAGCAACATAATGTCTATGACTTCAGTTGAAAACTGAGCAAAAATGCTACAAATGATGAATCATAGAATCATAGAATACTGTATCATCTAGTCCAACCCCCGGCTCAAAGCAGGACCAATCCCCAACTAAATCATCCCAGCCAGGGCTTTGTCAAGCCTGATCTTAAAAACCTCTAAGGAAGGAGATTCCACCACCTCCTTAGGTAACCCATTCCAGTGGCTTACCATTCATGAAAGATTGGAAGATTCATGAAAGTTTGGCCACATTTTTCAAAAATGCCTCAATTTTTTGATTTCCAATTTGAGACCTTAAAATGGCCAGATCTTTAGATCACAGCACTTTCTGAAAATCAGGTCCCTTTAAGGTATCTCCAGTTGCCCACCAAATAGGGAAGCACCTAAATCCAGCCACCATTTTTGAAAATCTTGTCCATTCTCAAGAGAGTCAGGCTCCAAACTTGAGTTCCTCTTTAACAGGTAGGACTTTTTAAATGCCCTCCTGATCCTGAAAATTGATCAGTTCTCCAAAGTAAGGGCCCTACCTAGCCCCAGTCTCTCCTGAATGCTTGTGGAGAAAATAAGAAAGGACTTGATAAGGGTGGAGGTAAACATACATTATAGATGGGAAGAGGTGAGTGAACGGTATTGCTGTAGAGAGCGGATGGGTAGTGGCAATGAAGTGGGTGGGGTAGCAAGGGGAGGAGGGTGAGCATGGGGAGCAGCATGAAGGCAATAGTGAGAGGTAGATGATAGCAAGAGAGAGGCTATTGTGGACTAGGCGAGAGGGATCAGAAAGGATGGGGGTTACAGTGCTAGAGCAACAAGGTAGTAAGGAGGAGATATTGACGGGGGAAGTAGGAATTTCACGTGGAAGCAGAAGACTGTTGGAAAGGAGATTGTGTGAAAAAAGGAGTGACAGTGGGGGAAGGGACACTATCAGAAGCCTTGTCAGCCAGTCTTGGCATGCTGCAGCTGTTCCTGGCCAGCCAGAGGAAGAGATTGGGCAGTGTGCCTACCATGCCAGCTGGCTGAAGTTGTTTGCCAACCTGCAGGGGGCACAGTTGGAGGGTGGAGAAGTTGTTTCCCAGCTGGCTGAGTAGCATCAAAGCATTGCAGCACTCGAGGAATGCTAAAAGTCTCTTAATAACTTCTGTACTGGGACTCCCCACCAACATCAAAACCAGGACACAAGATATTTTTGGAGTTAGGGGTTGAATGTTGTAATGTCCACTGAAGATTTCCCTCCATGTTATTGGCCAAGACTTTGGACCAACCAGCATAAAAACAAACCTCAAATAATCCATCCCAGGTTTTAAACCAGGTTCATTGCTTGCTCAGAGATAGGAGACTTTGGGAGTTTTTCTGTCAGACCTATGTAGACATCCGGATAGCTCTGAAATCTAGATGTACTGAGTAAAGTTGCTTGTGCTTTATCTCAATGCTGGGACTTAAGCCAGCATTTTCAATCTTGGTCACCTTAAGTCAGGCGCCTAAGTGAAAAATCAAATTTATTTAGGTGCCTTAATAATAAATAGTTAATAATATACCAAACTCTTATAGTGCTTTTTATTAGTAGATCTCAAAGCACGGTACAAAGGAGCTCAGTGTCACTATCCCCATTTTACAGATGGAAAAACTGAGGCATAGAGGCACAGTGACTGTGGATTAAAGTGCTTAATTTTAGGCAGCCAAGTTTAGAAAAATTGGCTTTGTGCCGAGTAATGGGAGAGATCATTCTCATCTGCTATATAAAAGCAAAGTTTCTGGATTTTTCAATATCCTCTGCTCATAAGAATTATGTGTACAAGCCTTGCTAGGCCCCCTATAAATGTTCATGTGAAAATGTAGTTCTTGTCTGAAAAGTGATTCTAAAAATGGTTAAGGGGTTTGTTGGAGGAGGGTTCCCATGTATACTGTCTCTAAGTGACTGTATGTACCAAATGGGCTAAACTTACAAGTAAATATTTTTTTTCCTAACTGCCAGCCTCAAAACATATTGTGGGACCCAAACAAGAAGTGGGGTTCTTTTCTTATCATGTTTCCTCATCATCTGTATTGAAGATACTGAGGGCCAAACTGTGTCCTCAATGACACCTATGCAGATTCATTGACTTCAGTAGGTTTGCATTGGTGGGATAGGTTGGAATTTAGTCAACAATTGTGTTGATGCTCTACTAGAACAAATACAATCCAGTTGCCTGTCTCTTAGTTATGTTGAATTTGAATTGCTACTAGGAATAAAAAGCATTAAAACTTAATTTTTGTCAGTAAAGTAATCAGAGTTCTAAACAGATATGGGGAGCAGATCTATTGAGTAAGAAGCTGCTGTTTTACACAGTATCTTCTCACACTTGTAAAAGAAGGGAGAGCCTTTAGTTGAAGTTTCTCTCTCCCTTTCTTATTAGCTGGCTGCTTTGTGGAGAAAGGAAAAAAAAAAGAATTTTAACACTCCAGAAACATGTTTCTGTACTTTGTGGTGGTGTTTTGACAGACTGCTGGAGGTGATAGACTTTCTTGCTGTCTTTCTGTGGCCTTGGCATTCTGTTTCTTCAGCACACGTCAGTGCACAGCAAGGAGGGTAGCAGATCACTACCACAGTGTTTGCATTCTCTTCTTGAGGCAGCAATCTTCCCCTCTCGTTGCATAGGAAAATTAGCTCAATCTTTGAACCTACTCAAACGTTGAAAATTCGCTGACTGAACATAAATGTTTGAGATTTAATTTCTCGTCTGCATGTTCCCAGACAGCTATATGACACCATTCTGAGACTGCCTTAGGATCTAGCAGTCATTATGTCCCATTGATTGGTTTAAAATCTGTATAGACTGCAGTTTGGTCGATATGAGAATGGGAAAACTTCCAGAGGCAACTACCTTAAATATTTTCAAGAACAGTACTGGTGACAGCAGGTTACTCCACACTATTGTCTGAGTCTTAGACCACATGTTAGATCACTTCCTTCCCCTTGATATATCATAAGCTACAGTCATTTTACATGTTTATTAAATGACTGACTAATGCCAGTTACAATACTTTGAAAAGTATGTACCCAGTTTCTGATGAACTTACAACCCATGTGTAACTTACACCCCTATTTAAGTCATTGGTGAATTTATTTTAGAGACTTCCATGGGATCTGCAGTCCAATTCCTTAGGTCAAATTCAACCTTGGTGTGTACTTCTCAACATGGGGCTGGATAGATCTCAACATAGGGCTGGATATATATAAACTATCAAAGAACAGTTCGTCAAGACTCCCCTCTTGGGCTCTCCCTAACTTCAAGGGAGAAAAGTCAAAAGAAAAAGGAGAGAGTGGCCCAGAAAAGAGTAGAGATAAGAAGATAGATGTCAGATCTCTCTCCCAAACAACCTTTGCTCAAATACAGCTCCTTGGAGCCTGAAGACCCTTCAGCAAGTTTATCCAGAACTCTTTGTCCTAGGAAGGGAGAAAAGAGGGCAAGTTTTTTTTCTCTTGGCACACACTGCATATTATACCAATAAACTCATCCAAGCACTTACCAAAAGGTCCATTTTGGTCACGTTTTGATGCCTTGTGGATTCTGGGGATTGGGATGATTTAAGGAGGTGAAGAAATTGCTTTGTTTACTTGGTCATTCCTTGTATTCGCTTATCCCTATACCTGTCAAATACACTGTGACCCATAGAATTTTGCACAAGCTCCTAGTGACTGAGATTTCTTTCTTCATATAGTCTGACAGGTTCATTTAATATTTAGAGAATTATGTAAGCAAAACTGTATTAAGCACTTTTGGGGTAGTGTGGTATCCAGTGTATGCACTTCCTGATGGCAGCTAAAGACACTGCATAAAAATACAACTAATGAATTATATCAGATCCTGTCATCAATGAATAGACAATGCTGCTATTGAAGTCAATGCCCACGTATCTAAATTCCTCCTACACAAAGCAAATATAGGGAAGTTACACTTCTGTAAGTTATGACACCCTGTCTGAACTGTTTGGGCTTCTCATTGAAAGCTAGATTAAGTCCACAACTGCACTATGGAACATATTGTGTGCTGAAAGAAATCAGAGCTGTGAGAGAAGGTGTAAACTCTGTAAACAGGATGCACAGTCAAAGGGTTAGTTTTCTGAATCATTTTGAAAAGGAATGACAAGCAAACTATGCTTGATTTCTGTTAGGAGTTAAAAGGAGAAGTCAAAGGCATTGTAGCCATCCTTTACATAAGGTCATAAGGTTGTCACAGGCAGCCTTAGGATACCTGACACCCCTATTCTTCCAGTTCCTTTTGGAGATGTGTTATGTATTGGATAGTCAGCCATGACCCACTGCATTTATAAATTCTTGGATAGTATTCTCAGAAAAAAACCATCACCATGTTAGTAACCATTTCAAGTGTGGCTTAGTCACCTTTCTGGTCCCTTCATTCCCTGCCTGCACACTCTTCTTCCCACTATGCAGTTTCCTATCTATCTCAGAAAACTTCTCAACTCCCACTTTCTTGCTCCTGCTGTGGCGCTCCTCTACCATCGTCCCCACCCCCACAGATACTTGCCCACTCAGTGCCTCTCAAAGCAGTGCCCTTACACTAACCTCTGTAAAGTAAACAAGAAAATCCACCTGGAGGAGAAGAGCTGAAGGAGAGGTGTGTGCTTGGGTGGAGGGGGAGAGTCCGAGTATGACAAGTAGAGAAGTGGGTGGGAGGGAAGAGAAGCAGAGAGTGACCTGATGGGGGAGAGGGAAGGAGCACAGAGGAAAGGGGAGTGAAGTAAACCAGCACACGAGGAGAAGAGAGAAACAGTGAAAGACAGAGAGGCAAGAAAGGAGGAGAGAACTGGGTGAAAGGTATTGGGAAGGGGAAAAGCAAAATAAAGTACAAAAATAAAAAATGGAAGACAGCCTGCAAAATATCATGAAGAAAGAGACAAGAAGGAAAAAAAAAAGAGAAAGAGATGGTCAGAGGCAAGATGGGGTAACCAAGCCAACGTGTGACATTAAATTGATGAGATACCTGGCAAGAGACTATCACAAGCTCAGTAACTCCAACCATAAGGATTGGAAACCATGGTTCTGGGCTGAGACCATCAAATTTATTTCACTTTTGGAACTCTGTATAATTCTGACATTTATGCTATGCTCATCACTATGGTATGTCAGTGGTCCACTCTTCCACCTGGTCCCTGGTGTTTCACTTTCAAATATGAACAAAGATAAAATCATCAGGGAGGTTATCAGCCTGATAGTGACAATAATCAGTCCTTCCTGTTGGCCAGATTCTGTCCTTATCTGTACATATAGCTCCCATTGAGTTCCATGTGTGTATCTGAGGGCAGGATCTGTCTTGACTGTGCATAAAATTAACACAGAAGGCCTATACATTGTCTCATCTTGCATTTTTATTATTTGTAGCTTATTGTGCAACTAAGCATGTATCATTGGTTAATTAATGCTGCCAACACTGTGCTCAACTAAATGATTGTTTAGCCTAGAGTGGAATAAAATACTACAATGACTAATACAGTATCATTATGTAACAGAAAATTAAAAATCTGATAATTTGATTGTAAATCTCAGGTGAGTTTTTTATATAAAAGTATTAACCTCAAGTAGCTATAAACAGGTAAATGTTTTATTCATCCAACTGATCATGAATAAATGCTTATGATATAAATTCCGTATAATTAATACTCCTGGGATAAAAAAAGTATGCTAATAGGTTGTCAGTTAATTAAGGAAGTAATATGAGGTAAACAAAGGTGATTAGAGCTTACCTTGGGACCATAAACAGAAATTGTGCCTTAAATAGTCTGTTTTAAAAAAACCCACATTATGCAGCAAATTGTTAGTTTTAATCTAGAGCAAAAGCAAAATGCTTTATGGGGAAATACAGTGGAGATGTTAAATGAAGAAAGAGCTTGAGATAACAGGTTTTTGTGCAGCCCATATATCTATCTTTGTTATTTTTTTTTATATTTGGTCTGTCCTCATATAACTGTAGCTGAAGATGAGAAGCACCAAAACATTTGCCAACCTTAAATATGGAGGTTTAAAATTACTAAATGTAAAGCTCTATCAGTGGGCTTTTAATTTCGCTCAACGTTGCAGAGTCTGGCAGGCTGATGAAGTGCAATTGCCACAGGTGAAAACAGAGCATCAATTAACACACACATGCAAGGCTGGCACTTACCAAGAATTCACCCTGAAACATCTAAAGACAAATAACTCAGTGATGAGACACACCTGGAAATCTTGGAACAAACTTCAGAGTTACAAAAATCAAACCTGGTCAAAATTTTCTGTTGAATATTGAACAATTCTCCTGAAATCTATTTTTCTTCATTGACTTCTATATTGTAGCAAAAGCTCATTGTTACTTACAAGAAAGTCCATATTAGAGCTGAAGACCAGAATAGCTATTCAACTCAAAAGCTGAATAGAGGATCTGTTGACCCTATGAATAAAGGGCCTGAATCAAAGCCTCTTGAAGTCAATGCACCCTGGATCCACAGAAGGATTTAGGCACTGTGATCCACAAAGCCTGAGTTAAGTGCCTAGGTTCCCTATACAATGCATGGGGAGAGAGAGAGGTGCCTAAGAATGGGTCCACAAAAGCCAGCACATTATGCAGGGAGCTGCCTCAGCTAGCCAATGGGAGAAGCTGATGAGAGGGGTATATCCTATGACCCCACTGTGACAATGCACCCCAGATTAGTCATAGTAATATTACTATGATATGATTATAGCATATTATGTATTTTATACAAGATGGGTCATGCGAGGTGTCATTGGAAAAGTTATGATTTACTAAATATGATTATCCTATTTTTATGCATGTATCATTTTTGTATCTAATGTTAGAAATATTGACTATGTATCTGAATTTCAGTCATGCTTACTCTGAGTGACACCCACAACTAGCCTTTCAGGTACAACAATGAAGAAGCCAGAGGAGGCTGATGGCCCATCAGCAAAGACAATGGAGTGTGGAATGGCTTAACCTTCCTGTGGGCATTTTGGCCAGCCTGTAAGCAATGGCTGCTATAACACTGCAAAGACGTGTGACCAGGCCACATGATTCTGGACTCCATCTTGGGATGTCAGTATTTTTCCACAAACCGGTCTGGGAACCATGTTTTGAAAGGCTTTGAACAGGGGTCAACCACCTCTCAGGAGAGTTGCTCTAATCGCTGAGTGCTCTTTCTGGCTCTCTTTCTCTATACCATCCCTCCCCCTATACAATTAAAGCACCTTGGAGCAGGTGGGTGCCTAATCACTGGATTATAGAATCATTTTCACTCATGTTCTGTCTCTCTCTGGTCTAATGACTCTCTAAATATTTATTTGAAGTGGAACAGCTTAAACAGGAGAAATTAAGGGAGCGTCATGTTAGAATACCCAATAGCTCAGTGCCTAGAGCACTCTTTTGAGATGTATGGGAGACCCCATTCAAATCCTTTCTCCCCCTCAGGCAGAAATGGGAATTCACCAGGGTGTCTCATATCCCCAGTGAGTGCTCTAGCTATTGGGCTACAACTTATAAGGTGGACGGCAGCAGCACCTATTCCTCTGGCCACATTTTAAATGAGACCTGATCCGGTTAGTGGCCTCTGAGAACGTCTGTCAGTCAGGCCCCCTGGGTGAGATAGGCAGGGAAGTGCCTATCTTCTCCCAGTTTGTGGATCACACTGGGGCGTAGGTGGGAGATAGGCATCCAGGGGTTTTGAGTGAGTCAGCAGTGTATATTTTCAGAGGCAGAAACTGAGGTGCCAATGGAAATTTAGGCACCAAATAAGTTTAGGTTTCCACAGAGCTCTGTGGCAACCAAGCAGGAGTTTGGTGGATCACAGTGATGCCTAAAACTGGGACTTAGGCATTTAAGTCTGAGGGCTAGGGGACTAAGTTTGTTTGTGGATCTGGGCCTGAGAGTCTTTTTCACTGTCTTCAATAGACTTCAGAACAGACCCCTACTTTAATAAGCAGGATTAAAGCCTTCACACATGTATAAGGATGCTAAGGGATTTCAAATCTCTGTGTCAATGTAGAAAAAAAGAATTTAACCTACCTTAACCAATACTTAGATAAGATTTTTGCCCCAATTCTGCTCCCTGGAAGTTAACAAAGATTTTTCCATTGACTTCAAAAATGAGAGTAGGATAAAGCCCTTGGCTTTTACTTATAAGGTGATCCATTATGTGAATTTTTTTTTAAGATTCTTAATAGAGTACGCTGTTGGCTGGAGACTTTGGCTGGGATTTCAAAAGCACCCAGGGATGGCCTTTCTGGATCCCATTGAAATCAATGGTAACATTCCCATAGACTTCAGTGGAAGCAGAGGTAGGCCAACACTGAGCCCTTTTGAAAATCTGACCTTTCATCAGTCAAGTCTTAAAGACACGAACTTGAGATCCTCCATTTCTGATTCTAACTTTCATACATTTGGGTTTGGAATTTTGGAAAAATATCTTTGACAGAATTAAATGGATTTTAAAGAGAACAATGACATCACCATTACCTGTTGCTTGTTATTTGAAGGCAGCTTATTTAGATGAGTTCTCAAACCGTGAAATAAAATTGCTGAAAATAAGACCATTCATGATGAAAAATATCCTTGAGTCACCAGAGAGCCAATTCACCACCATTTGGCTGAGAAAGGAGATACAACAGAACATCCTTTATTATGAAAGACTCATCCAGAGAATGGAATACAGTAGACTTTTTTTTACGGTATTTTGAATCTGTTCCTAGCTGGGACAAAATTGTTTAGGCCTGAATTCAACAAAGCATTTAGCACCTATCTTTGAGTTTAAGGGACTTTATGACCCACTTGAATGAGACTTAACATTAAATGCATGATTAAGCTAATGCTTAAGGACTTTGCTGACTAGGGATAGTCTTAAGAAATGGGTTGAAAGCGTGTGCTTAAGTGCTTTGCAGAATCAGGGCCTTAAATATATGCTTGTCCCATCTATAGTCCTGATCCTCTTCTTGCTCTTGATTTAAATGTTTTTTTTCTTTGTTTACTTCTCCTGCACCTGTTTTTCAGAAGCGCTAAATAGCCACAATGCCCAGTCAATTCAAGTGGGGATATAGGTGCTCAGCACATCTAACAAGCCCTTTATTATCTTCTATAAAGCACAGTTCTCTAACCCTTACTTCCTTGAGTGGTCCCATACATTTCAAGCTCTTCTCAGATGAATAAGGGTTGACAGATCAGGGACAACATTTCTACCGTATTGTACCAGAATAAATATGTCCAAATTGTTCTTTTCCCTTGTCCAAGCTTCAAAACACAAATGAATATTTATCACCAGTTACCAGGAGCTAGTTCCATGAGGAATTTGCTATATCAAGAAATTTCAAAGAAGTTGCAATGTATAAAAGCAAACTACAATAGTTATATTAGTAGTACTGCTCTGATTATGTGGTGTATACATTTTAAACTTACAGTACTTAGAGACTCAACTCATTGAATTAAAATGCTATCAAATGCTGGGTCAGCAACAAGCACTATGTGAAGTTCATCAGGACCTCAATTACAAATGAAGCAATTCACCCTCTTCTAGTTAGTTATTTTGAAATGACTCTCTTGGGAACATGAAGCTGACAGCTCAGGATGTACTTCAGACAAAAGAGAAGTTTAAAAAGAATGATAATGTGAGACCACTTTTGCTGTGAGAGCACATCCATGTAGGCATAGCACTTTATAAATAAGAAGCCACTGTAAACAGAGGGTCGGATCCTCAGTTGGTGTAAATGATGTCCATGCAAATATGCTGGTTTAAACTAACTGGGGTCCTGGCCTTCTATCTTCTAGGCTGTGATGTATAGAATGAAACTGAGGATTTGGCCCAAAGAGTTAATTCAGATTTTGTGATAAATTTAGTGAGCAGAAATCAAGTGGTGTCTCTAAGACAGATATTGATTTTGATTTTAATCTATATTTTAATTGTGACAAGACATTGTAGAGTATCTATCTGCCTTCTCATGGGATGGTCCTAGTAATTAATCATGCTCTGAAAATGTTAATTCTAGTATTTCCTTAACTTCATAGGTGCAGTAGTATATCTAGGCTATATCTTGTTTTTCATAGGTTTGTTTTGGGAGGAGGGGAAAATGAGGGGAAGAATAAACATGGGGTAGGAGTAACAAAATAAAAGAATATTTAAATGATTTCAAATGGATTGTAAAGTGTTGAATCATAAAAGATTGGCAAAAAAGCCCTCTCCTCATGAGGTCTGGCTAATATTAGGAATTATTGCCTCAAACGCTGCAGGTGTGGATCCATTTCTTTCATTGCTTGCAAATGGGGTTGCAACTGCCTTTGACAATGTAAAAACTGCACAATCCCCATGCCCCAGGGCAGACAATGATGTTGGTGAGATGCTGATTTTAGGATAGAAAATTACAATGGTTATATAGTAAACAGCACCTGGAAGTTTACTAATGATTTTTACAATTAACAGCAGCACTGTGGTCTGATTATTCATGCATGCTTTCTATGAAAGAAAAGAAAAGAAGCAGATGTTGAAAAGAGTCACATGGATTGAGTGATATATATAATATAAAATTTTTGGTAACTGGAGGTTGAGGCTCCTTCCTGTTAACAGCTTCTTCTGGCAATAATAAGCAGACAATATATATATATATATTTGTGTCTATTTTGGGGGGGGCCTTCAGGGTTCATGTGTGTGTGTATATATATATATATATATATATAAAGAAAGAGCTTGGAACTCTTTGATCTCTTATTAATTCCTTATATATATATATATATATATATATATATATATATATAATATGTGTGTGCTTGTACATACACATACGCAGCCTTTAATCTTTATGGTTTGATATGTACCTTTGGCATGTAATAAGCTACATGTACATGTAGTTTTCATCTTCTTAAACAACTGGATCTTCTGTGATAACATTCAGAATGTTGGCTGGATCTATCCTCTGAGAAGTCCACCAGGTATGCACCTGCCAGAAAGCTGAGATTTTAAAACACACCACCATCTGCAACATGAGTGTAAAAGTACTATAAGGCATACTTTTACCTTGTATATTTTCCCTCTATCTCTCTAGTCGTCATTTATTTTCACAGCTGTTCTCAACCCATTGCCAAGCACAGGCCTCTTCAATTCCTTTCTATAATTTGAATCTTCGTCAGTATTGACTAAGAATGGGTGAGGCCACTCACAAAAAAATACAAACTCTTTTCTTTTAACCCTTTGCAAACTTCTGGAATTTTTAGAAGGCTTTTAACTGTTCTATTAGTTTGCTCTTATTAATTTGTACATACCTCAACCTTTGCAGGTTCCCTTAGGGACCAGAATAAAAAAAGTGTGTATGTGTATACACATACATCATGCATAATACGAATGAGATTGTTCTCACTGAATTTCTATAAAACTAATGTGGTGTAAGAAAGATAAGAATTCTCCCCAAAATGCTGGGCCAGATTCTCAGTTGGTGTAAATCAATGTAACTTCATTGTTTTCAAAGGCGTTATGCTGATTTGCATCACATGAGGCTGTAGCTCTGTTCTTACATGACTTCAAGACCGATTTTTGCACACCCAAGAGATTCCAGCAGTTTCAGAGAACTTTACATAATCATGTTCACTTCTGAGTGGTAATCTGAAGCAAACCCGAACTCAGAATCTAATCTTTATCTACTAGGTGCAACAAAGGTATGACACATAGCGGTGTTGGTAAACAAGGTAATTTGATTTCTGGCTCCAGTCACCTGACCTGCTACAAAGGTTAAGAAAGATTCTTGTCACATGATGGGGTCAGTATCAACTAAGGGATGTGGTCACTGCTACGCTTGCTTAACGGATAATGTGAGCTGATGTAAAACTTTTATCCTAATTTATCTCTTAATTATCCTTATGCCAGTAGATGAACGTATCATGCACATGAGTCTCTTATGCTATGCAGGGTTGACTCCAGCTTTTTTGCTGCCCTAACCAGCGAAGAAAAAAAAAGAAAAAAAAAGAAAAACCCTATTGAGCTGCCGCTGAAGAGCCAGAGAGGGACTGAAGGACCTGATGCCGAATTGCCGCCGCAGACCTGCACGTGCTGCCCCAACAACGGACGGACTGCTGCTCCTTTCTATTGGCCGCCCCAGGGACCTGCTTCCTTCGCTGGTGCCTGGAGCCGGCCCTGGTACTATGGCTTAGAAGTTCTTTGTTAGACCTCTTCCTAGCTCCAGCCTGGATGTGTGACTGTGACCAAATTTATATGCATATACATAAATACACACACACACACACACACACACACACACACACACACACACACACACACACACACACAAAGTATATAAACATATGTCTGAGAGATGGT
This sequence comes from Malaclemys terrapin pileata, assembly GCF_027887155.1. Classification (NCBI taxonomy): domain Eukaryota; kingdom Metazoa; phylum Chordata; order Testudines; family Emydidae; genus Malaclemys; species Malaclemys terrapin. The sequence goes on along the minus strand of NC_071507.1, from coordinate 175,994,886 downwards.
GAAAGAGGCTGTGTCATTGTTAATGGGGTCACTGATAATAAGTCTGGCACAAAACCACTTATTGATGCCATTTAGAACCAGAGTCCCTTGCAGGTTCAGGGTCTACCCATCAGTTCCACGTTCGCACCAACTAGTGGTGATAGACGCAAAGAGAATCTTTCACAATTTGTCTAATATACAACGAGAGGCAGAGTTGAACATTTCATGCAATAATTCAGATATCTAGACTTCCATTTGCATATTCCACAGTATACAGTGTTACAGTGTATGTACTGTAAAGTGCTATTTCCGTGTTGTCAACTTTCATATCATCAAGTCTTGTGATATTTTGGTGTTTTTCTTAAAGTGCCAGTTTCTGCTATCCTGTGATAACATGAGAATCTCAGGTGTCATTGGGGGAGAAGGGGGGGGGGGGAATAAGAAGTTTCCAGACCTCATGGTTATGGAGAAAAGCTTGAAAACATGAACCCTGAAGGCCCCCCCGTCCCCAAAATAGACACAAACTCTCATGATTTTAAGCCAATCATGATTTTTGAATGCTTAGGTTTGGCAATACTGAGTTTTAAGGTTTATGGCTGAAATTCCACTTATGATGATGCAAGGGTATGAAAGAAAATAAGGTGATTTTCTAGTCGTTCCAATTTCAAGACCTAATCCTTTGAAATGCTGAGTACCTTCTGTGGTGTATTGAACCCCCTCAGATCCCTTTGTGTTGTGATGTTTAGAATTCTGAATTTTCTGTTAGATTTTTCAAGCATCCCCTTTTAATTTGCTGGGTAATATGAGTTATGACAAAGTAATCAAGAGGTTATGAGAAAGACAGTAATTGCAAATAGAAAATGAGCCCGAAGAGACAAGTTACTCTGCGTCTCTTAGGACCCTCTGTCAAATCCACTACTTAACTATAGTACAGTATAAATTGCACAAATTATTTTGACTGGCTAAGAAATGTTATTACAAGTTTCAAGCTATTTTATAAAGAAAAATGTGGCTCACCTACATGTTGTGACATCTCACTCCTGGCAGATTTTGCTCAAAACACCACTTCCTGTCAGCAAGTGCTGGGTAATGCTAAGTGGGTTCTGCTGACTCTGAGTGAGATGGACCATTTCCCCACCTGGCTAGAAGGAAGGTGGGTGGCTCTGAAGAGGAAAAAGAACATCTAGGATGTGAGCAAAGCAGTCCTGAAGGAGGATCCTTAGGAGCAACCAAGCCTCGGGACAAAGTCAGAGTTGAACTAAATTATTGTATTGTTCATTTTTTGGTGCATAAAGCCCAACCCCAGGAAAGGGGTGAGTTCGGTTTCCACATAATGTGTGGATGGTATGGCTGGAGCAGGTGCGGAAAGGTGCTGTAACATTTAATAGCACAAATATCAAGGACAATTATTAATATGGAGAATACATTCTGTTATTAAGTCTCTTCCTCTCTTTGAAACATGGGAACTAACATATTGGATCAGGCCAATGGTCCATCTAGTTTAGTATCCTGCCTCTGACTGCGGCAAGCATAGGATGCAAGAAACCCTTCAGTAGAGAATTACAGAATCACTTGCCTATAGGTATGTTTCTTCTTTAACCCCATCATGATTGCCTTTCTCAGGTCAGCCACAAGGATAAACACACAATTGTATGGATGCTGAGGAGTATGGGGTGAGAGGAGGTAGGCTTTACTAGGTAAAATTAAAGATTTGTCTGGTGGAGATCATTGTGTTTGGAGCATGTATGGCAAGATGGACATGCACTCCTAACATTGGATTACTCCTGTAGCTAGGTCAGTGCCACCACTGTTTCTCTTCCTGGGCGTGGGAAGTTATCCATAGTGGTAGTTAAGAACCAAGTTGGAAGCGGGAGACTGTAATATGTATTTTGTGTGATCATTTCTGCTGTCTTTGAAAGTACACCTCTACCCCAATATAACGCTGTCCTCGGGAGCCAAAAAATCTTACCGCATTATAGGTGAATCCGCGTTATATCGAACTTGCTTTGATCCACTGAAGTGCACAGCCCCCCTCCCCCCCCCCAGAGCGCTGCTTTACCAAGTTATATCCGAATTTGTGTTATATCAGGTCGCGTTATATCAGGGTAGAGGTGTACGTTTGAAATGAATTTAAAACTGTTTTAGGGGCTAATCCTGCAAGGTCCTGAGCACTGTTTAAGACCTGACCCTGCATAGTCAGCAAGAGTCAGCTGAAGTGAATGGGAATTAAGGGTGCTCAGCACCTTATAGAATTAGGCTCTTTATTAACGTGGGGTTTGGAGATGACAACATTTCAAAAGTGAAATGGTTTTTTTCCCCGTCTCCCGGGAGGGGTGTGTGTGGAAGTGGAGGAGTGTCTGCTTTGGAACTGATTAGATCACAATATGCAAATAAACTGAAATATGTCATACCAGAGCTATGCAAACTGTAACAAAAGAGACAAAAGCTTCATCTTTACAACGCAAAGAACTGAAAAGGTCAGAGACAATATTTAGACTGACAAAATACATTCTAGCATGTTTCACCCAATTGAAAAGACTCTCTTCTAACCATCAGAAACTATCATTGCAAGAATATTTTAAGATCTTTGCAAACAAATGCAAATGATTAAAATTACCAGCTTAGCATGCTTTGTTTTTAGGTTTCTGATCACCAATATTTTCACTTTTCATGTCAAGAATAGACTCTACTGTCTTCAGTTAGCTCACCACTAGTAGCCACCTAGCACCCATCTATCCCACCATAAAGAACAAAGTGGGAACAACAAAGACTAGTCTGAATACAATTAAAAAGAACTTGTTGCCTCTTGTTGCCATACTACCTTGTACTGTGTATTTGACAGATATCACCAACTAAGCATGGTTCGGTCAGATGGGGAAACTTCAAGGAACAAGCTAGGTACAGCAGGAAGTGGTGATGGTAATCCAGTACACAGGGCCAGCTCCAGGCACCAGCTTAGCAAGCAGGTGCTTGGGGTGGCCACTCCGGAGGGGGATGGCACGTCCAGCTATTTGTCGGCAATTCGGCGGAGGGTCCCTCACTCCGGCTCGGAGCGAAGGACCTCCTGCTGAATTGCCGCCGAAGTGCCACAGATCGCGATCGCAATTGCGCTCGCGGCTTTTTGGGAGGGGGTGGGGGGTCTGCTTGGGGTGGCAAAATCCCTGGAGCCGGCCCTGCCAGTACTTGGCATTCTTCCCTCTGAGTCAGATCTGAACCTACACCTCAGTCTTGTATTAGGTAATACTGTGCTGCTGAGGTTGCTGTTTTTCAGCTGAGATATCAAATCATGGTCCTGACCTTGTTCTCATTAAAGATCTCCTGGCATTTTTCAAAAGAAAGAGAGTGTTAGCCCCAGTGTCTTGGGCAAATTACAACTTGGGTAATTATATTCTGCTTAGCTAAATTTCCCTTGCAGTTTCGACGGGATGTTGTTTTTCCTTCCCATCCCTAAACTGTTGTGTAGTATTGCTGTGTATGGTGTAACAGCTACTATGTTACACAGTAGTTGTTGCTGCATTTCTGGAGTGAGAGAAGTGATCTTTATATAGCTTGTGTATCCAGTTGTTAAGTCTGCAAAGTGCTTTGGGATCCTTTGGTTAAATAAAAGATCATCTTCTTAGGATGTATTTGAAAAAATGAAAACAAAACAAGTCTTTGTCTTGCAATGATAATTTTAGCACAAAGTATTTTCTGCTGAGAAATAAGCTTTTCCTGTGGGAAGCTGCAAAGCACCATTTGCATTTTTTTGTTCTAGTCTGGCACTTTGTTAATCAAGTGATAATACACGAATATTGAATACCAATACCTATCAAATATTTGCAGAGGGTTTCAGCTGAGAAACTGCTTCCAGGCTTATTTTTACTATTTACATAATTCACAGAATAAGGGAAAGTGGGAGAGAGGGGAAGGTACTAAAAATTTCTTCTAATGCACTTTTCTATTGAGATGCCTTCTTGATAATGCCTGGTCCTTATATAGTGCTTTTCATCACTAGATCTCAAATGGTTCGTAAAATGGTTTATTTTTGTGGAAGTCATCCTCAAATGAAAAATGTGTTCAATTGCCTGGTACCAGGTTTCCCACTGAAATAATATGATAGACCACCACATGTGACAAGATGTTGTTCCTGTCATTTAATGTCCTGATGGACAGTGGTGGTGATGATGATGATGATACACGCTTCTATATAGCACAGAACAAAGAATAGATTAGCATTGATCAAATATGGTAGACCATAGATGAAATCTCGCCTATGGGCTCCAGACTGTTTTACCTTAAAAATGGGCCCAAGCTTCCAAATTCAATCAAGATCCTGATTTCAACACCTCATGCTCTAAATTCAGGGGTGTTTTAGAAGTGGGGTTTGGGTTTGATTTGGCCCGGTCTGTCACTAGGTGAAGTATTTGATACATGCAACCCCCACATCACTAAATGATCTTCCTATGCTGGGTGATCCTTTAGGAGACGGATGTTGGGGTGTAGGGGACAATCTGGGCCTGTGACTTTTGTAACTGAATTGGATCCATTCAATGGGGATTTTCAGGGGGAAGGCTGGATGGTGGGGTTTTATCACATTAGACTATTTGCACTTGAGTTGTCTAGCTTTCCTTTATAACCAGTTTTCTATATTGTGCACATTTTTATTGGTGCGCTAGGTCTTGGCTATTTGCAAGACAAAAGGAAGCCTAACTGGATTCCGGAACCAATGGCTCAGGTGTCTGCTTTTAAAGCCCCATCGAGTACAAATGCATCTAGTATACTCATCAGTTACCCTAAGTCCAAACTAACTAAGATCCTGACCCTGCAAAGACTTAGATGCAGGCTTAATTTAATGCACTGTGGATGTGAGCCTATTTCCATACACTTGAATGATGCAGAATCAAGCCTCACAGCCTTGATCCTGGGCTACTGAAGCCAGTGGGAGTTTTGCTATTGATTTCAATGGGAGTCGGATCAGGCTCTATGAGAGGTGTCACCGAAGTGTAGGAGACTACTCACAGTACACAAAATTACGCATATGCATAAGTCTTCTCAGAATTGGAGCCACAGTGTATCTGCAGTGGCTGTTATCTGATATGGGAAGCCCCAGAAAGGAATATTTATTTCAATAAAGCTCTTTCATTTATTCTTACTGCTTTGCTGCATTACTTACTCGGGTGTTATGAGGCTTACTGTATTAATGTTTATGAAGCACTCTTTCAATGAAAGAAACTATGCAAAGGTGGGGAAAAGCACCTAAAGGAACAATCCTGCAATGTGCTGAACATCTTTTTTTTTTTTAGTTTGGTGTTAGCTGAGGGCATTTGGCTGCCTACCTGGTCCTCTGCACTGGTGCAGAGATCTGCTCGTGCACAGGTCATGGCAGGATTGAAGACTTTGGCAGTAAGAGGAGACTTGTTTTTGCCTGTGCCCTTTTTATGGAGATGTTGTCCAATATTTTTATTTGCTTTCTACTGTGCCACTCACTCTTCGTTTAACTGATCTTCCATTTGCATACATTCCCCCAAATAACCCATTATTTTCATTGTAATTTGTATTTTAAAAAATAAAAAACTTACCAGAGCTGTTGCCACGAAGAAAAATAATAAAAATTACATAGAAGTCTATAATTACAACATTAGCCTGTAATTATTACAAACAAGATACAATACTGTACAAAGCAAAAAAATAGGAACAGGATTTCTGGTGTGTACACACACACACACACACTCCTTGTTAAGTAACATTATACATCTGCCTTTAAATAAGAAAAGCCAGAGAATCCTGAAACAAGACTTCCCAATCTGACTTATGTCCCTATTTTGGATAGCAACATTACATGAGATCACAGGCTTTTCTGAGAACCTTACAAATAGCTAGGCCCGGTGAGAATTAAAGATGGAGTGAGAAGTCCTCACTCTGACTCTATGGTAATCTTTTGTATTTAAAAATAGAGAACAACACAACATGGACTGGAAGGCAATTACTCCTCCTCCAGCCATGAAGGATACTTACTGCTGCCTTACAACTAGTAGTGGCAGCAACATTGCAGGTAAATAAACAGTTGCAATATGGCATCATTCTTAATGTGTAACTACAGATTAATTTAAAAGGCCAGCAATGGATTGTAATTGAGCTAGGATCCAGGGTCTTCAAGCTGGTAATGTGTGAAAACTAGGTTTGCTGGGGGGGGGATTCTGTTTATGGTAGTTATATGGCCCCATTGCTGTAGTATCTGAGCACCTCACAGTCTAACAAATGTATTTGTGCAATGTTCCTGTGAAGTAGGAAAGGGCTATTATCCCCATTTTACTGATGGTGGCCTGAGGCACGGAGAGACTGAAGGGACAGATTTTAAAGGTATTTAGGCCCCTAAAGATATAGATAGGTGCCTAACACCTCCCTAGGTGCTTTTGAGACATCCGATTAAATTCCTAAATATCTTTAAAAATCTGGCCCCAAGTGACTACCCAAGGTCACACAGAAAATCTATGGTGGAGTAGGAAACTTGAACACAAGTCTTCAGTGTTCCAGGCTAGTGCCCTGACCACGAAACCATCCTTCCTCTATGTGAGGAAAAAATGGGAAATATTTTCAATGACAAATTATTTGGGGTTAAAATATTTTGTGGAGTTTTCCATTTTTTTAAACTGAAACAACATTCTTAATTTCAAACCATTTAATCAATTTTATAAATTAAAAAAAAGGCAAAGGGAGGTAAAAAAGGCAAAGGGAGACAAAAGCCAAAGCATTTTTAGTTTTGATTCTTTTTGGTTTGATTAAAAAAGTTTCTAATTGTATCAATGGGGAGGGGGGGGGAAACCCAAATTTTAATTAATACAGAAATGTTCACAAAAACTGTTGTATTGTTTGAAAAGCCATTTTTCATTGGGGGGAGGGCAGGGGGAGGATCATGGAGGAAATGTTTTCTGCCAGCCCTAGTTAACACCAGATAATTGAGCATAAATAACACAAATAATGTTGCTATTGTCTAGTTGGCAGAATTTCGCTCTTAGTGATTTTTCCGAAGGTTGCACTGGGTGTCAATGGCAAAACCAAGAGCAGAAACAACGTCTCCAGAGTCCGATTCCAGCGCCTTAACCACTTCGTTAAGTAATCTCGATGAGTACTGCGCAGATTACAATTTCCATTTTTTCCTACAGAGTTCTCGCTTGCCCTGTATTAACTGCACATACGAGGCATAAGACATCTTTTTACACTCCTGTATGAGCTGCACACCCAATGTTTATAATATAGAGGAAATAGCAGCTTTTGCAGGATCAATGAGAAGGGAGTGGAAAGAACCTAGACTCTGACCCCCCTATTTCCCATGTACTGGCCTGTACACAGGGCCGGTGCTACCATTTAGGCAAACTAGGCGGTTGCCTAGGGCGCCAAGATTTGGGGGCACCAAAAAGCGGTGCCCCCGTTTTTTTTTTTACAGCATTCCTACACCCCGTCCCCGAGCGTACGGTCACCGCTCCACTTCTCCCACCTCCCAGGCTTGCAGCACCAATCAGCTGTTTGGCGCCACAAGCCTGGGAGGGGAGGAGAATTAGAGCAGGGGCGGCGTGCTTGGGGAGGAGGTGGAGCAGAGGTGAGCTGGGGCGGGGAGCTGCCGCACGGCTCCCCAGGCCGGGGGGGTGGGGAGCTGCCGCAGGGGTGCCTCAGGGCGGGCGGGGAGCTGCCGCAGGGCTCTCCACCACAGCTTACCTCTGCTATGCCCCCTCCCCAAGCACGCTGTCGCTGCTCCACTTCTCCCGCCTCCCCCCCGCGGAGCAGAGGTGAGCTGGGGTGAGGAGCTGCTGCACGGCTCCCCGGGTGGGGGAGCTGCCGCCGGGGGGGGGGGCGCCTTGGGCGGAGGGAAGCTGCTGCAGGGCTGTGGAGGGCGCAAGGTGGAAGTTTCACCTAGGGCGCGAAACTTCCTTGCACTGTCCCTGCCTGTACAGCTGAGTTGGCACAGAGTAGGATGTAATCTACTACTGGTAAATGCCAATGGCAGATTGTTTCTCCCCTGGAGGAAGCGGAAACCAGGAAATTGATTGTGATTTAGGGTTTGACAATAGTTGTTGACAGATAGTGATTCCAGAATAATTCTGTGTGTAGACACGCTATTCTGGAATAAAAGTGCCTGTATTCTGAAATAATTACTTCACGCCCAAAGTGGAGTAATTATTCTGGAATAAAATCACATTTACTCTGGAACAGCCGGTCCACATGGGGAAATTATTTCAAAATAGCTACATTGTACTGGAATAGCTAGGCTGGTCAACTTCTCCCATGTAGATAAGCCTGTACTCTACTTCTAAAGCAGAGTAATTATTCTGGAATAAAGTCACTTTTATTCCCCAATAGTGTCCACATGGGAAGTTATTCCTGCATAGCTACATCAGACTAGGGCTACATCTTCACTACGGGGGGGGGGGGGGGGTCGATTTAAGATACGCAAATTCAGCTACGTGAATAGCGTAGCTGAATTCGACATATCGCAGCCGACTTACCCCGCTGTAGGGACAGCGGCAAAATCGACCTCTGCGGCTTCCCGTCGACGGCGCTTACTCCCACCTCCGTTTGTGGAGTAAGAGCATCGATTCGGGGATTGATTGTCGCGTCCCGTTGGGACGCGATAAATCGATCCCCGAGAGGTCGATTTCTACCCGCCGATTTGGGCGGGTAGTGTAGACCCAGCCTAGTTTATTCCACTATAGCTATGCTGGTCAATGTCACCATATAGACAAGCCCTCAGAGGCCTTGTCCTCACTGCAGGTTAACCATGGGAGTAATGGCTTGCTTGTCAATGTATTAGCCTAACCTGGTTCTGTGGGACCACATTGTTGATGTTAGTGCACTCCTGTCACACCCTGCATCTGAACTGTCACTGTATGTGGTTGTGACAAACAATACAAGGCTTGTATTCCAAAATTCATAGTGCCAGTTACTATGTCACTCTATTCACAGGGTACTTGGGATTGTGGGAGGAAATGTTCTAGGCCCATGAAATTCATTTTGTGGCAATAATTCAGCTGCTATGTGCTGAAAGTATGGTCCTCCTCTCCCTAATTATCAGGACTAAGATCTGCTGCTTTTTTTATGGAGGGAGTGTTGTTTTCCATGCGCCTACACAAGTTGCTTCCAGGAGATGTTGGCAGAAGTTTCAGAGGATGTTTTGAGGCTGGAGAAGACAGAGACAGCAGCTTGCATTTAGGAGTAGTACAATAGCAATTGAGTGAGACCATGTGGCCGTGGAAGGCATGCCCCAAGCTGATGCTGTTCCCAATGGCAGATGGCTCTTATGCAGACTGTCACTTCTGCTCCAGGAACAAAAGCAACACTGGTGGACTACATTGTGAGGAAACCTGGGATGATCACCAGGGAGCTCAGAACACTCATGTGAAGAGAGAGACATTTGCAGAGCTATGAGGAGCAATCCCCTGCACTTGCACAGCACAGCACAGCACCCAGATGAGAGAACCAATAATGGTCCAGAAGCATATTCTATCACCTTCTGCAAACTGACAAGGCCAGATGTGTTGACAATCAGTTTGGGGTTGGAATAGCTTGAGTTGACACACAGTGGTCATTGAGGTTTGAAAGGCAATTAATGATGTACTGCCCCAGGCTTGTCCGAATTGGAACTATTGCTGAAATAATTGCAGAGTTTGTATGGATGGGCTTCCCAAACTGTTCTGGTGCAATTGATGGGACATATATAACCTATTCCATTCCCCGCATTTCAAATGAGTGAGTATATTAACAGCAAAAGATACAACTTCATTGTGCAAGCCCTTGTGGGGAATGGTGGCATATTCATGGGCCACTACACTGGATGCTAAAATAGTGGGCATATCAGCTGCCCTGACTTGGTGTAAGTGTGACCCAAGATAAGGCATTGTCACTCACACTAATGATTTCTACAGTCCTTGTGTCTGTTCTCTTTCTGGCCTATGTGGATCAGGAGTAGGGTGAAATTGATAATGTTGTGTTCCCTGACTTAATGACTGGCTATCCCAGGAATTGTCCTACATATTTGTCATATATGATAATGTGGAGGTGATTCAATGGGGTGTCCTCCTCCTGGGAATTTGCCCCTGTGGCTTGTGACTTTGAATGTCCATATTAAATGCCATGTCTTGCTACTCCATCTCATGAGGATAGTAGAGATATTCTGAAAGCAGCTCCTTATCCTTCTTCCTTTTGCGTCTAACTCCAAGTGCTTTTTTGACCATCTGGAACAATCCTGTATACTTGCATGACTTGTATCAAGTCATCCCTTCTTCTTTGTCACTTTGCCCTCAAATTCAGAATCCTGAGTGTTCTCCTAGTTGTTGGGCTAGCCCTTGATGAGTTTAGAGCTGTTACACTTGTTCCTGACAGACAGTGGGTGGAAAAAATAATTGATGACTGCCCTTGAATTCATACAACTTTATTCTCAGTGCACAGTCCCAAATTAAAAGTAACCATTTTATCTCAAAGAATGCTACCCTCTTTGCATTTTCATTCTGCCCTCACATGTCTGCAATTGAGAACTCTTCTAAAGGTGTTATCCCAGGAGAAGAAACGGTGAGTTAATTTTACCTTCCAACTATCCAAATCACTTTTGTGGGGATGGACGGTGGCCAGTTACTAGAAGACATAGCAGCAATGGCCATTACGTTACACCCTTTTCAGACTACTGCAACCTTACAAAAAGTTGTGCTACTTCAGGTACCAGAATGGAAGAAAGGCCAGTTATTCCAGGCACTGGGGTTGAGACCTTCTATTTACACCAAGGAAATCTTTCTGTGGATTGTGACTGATGAGCTGATAAGGGACTGGATGGGATTGCAAGTTACAATGGTGGTGGAGGGAGACTAGCCTTAGCCAGGAATTTTGAAGACCACCTGAAATTTAGAATCTTTCACTCAATATATTTTATTACTCTCCAAGAATGGAGCAAAATCAAATAAGTAATAAACTTGCTTCTGCAGTACAGGCAGGCTGTCTTAACATGGCAGGGGTTTGGGTTGGTAGTGAGAGCCTTCAAGCATAGTTTTATGGCAATTTACATTTTGGTCGGGATGTGGACACAAACCTTTTTATTTTTACAGTAATTATTTAAAGAAATACTACTAGATGCAACTGTGGTAAAGTGCTGGGTCACATTTTTTCCTGAATTATTTTGAGTAGCATGATCAGGGTTGGGGATGGCGTTGGAGGGTCAGAAGCAGTGGAGAAGGCCAACTGTAATGGTATTGTCTCCATCCACACTGATGCTGAAGGTAGGATTGTATGTTAAGAACCCATCCAATCATTTTGTAATATCCTTCATAATTACAAAGATGGCAGCCTCCTTCTTACCAGCCTGAAATGCAGAGTCCTCCCCTGCTTATTTGTGAAAATACCATCATGTTGGGATCTTTCTGGGATGCATAAGGGAACAACTCCTATGACTCAAAACTGAACTCATCTCCCAGGGTAGGGCCAACACATCTCTCTCTCTACTAACTCTCCCTCTCCTTGCTGGCTGTCTGGGGCAGCCTGTGTCGCATCTTTGCAGACATCCAGATTCCAAACCCACACCCATCCTGGCTCCATAGAGGAGTCCATGCTGAAATGGGGCTCTGTGCTCATATGGGTGCTCAAGATACTGTCCAATTCATTGTAAAGCTAATAGGTAGTTGGTGCACCACCAGATTTCCTGCTCTTATCCTTGTCCTTCCGCTATCTCACCTGCACTGCTGTCTAGGCCCTCGATCCTTGATTGGCTAGCAGCTTCTTCACCTTCTTACCATTCAGTATTCTTCTTTGTACTGTTAAAATTGTGGATTTCACTTACTTCAGCCCAAAGCTGCACCAAGATTCTGGTGTCAAGTATCAGGAGGTAGCTGTGTTAGTTTGTATCCACAAAAACAACAAGGAGTCTGGTGGCACCTTGAAGAGTAACAGATTTATTTGGGCATAAGCTTTGTGGGTAAAAAAACTCACTTCTTCAGATGCATGGAGATTCTGGTGTGTGCATATGGCCAGGTGGCTGCCCATAGATACCTAGGCTTATCAAGTGCCATTTTTCTGCTGTTTCAAACACTGGAGATGGGCAAGCCTGGAGAAACTGCAAGCAGCTAGGCACATGGATGTTGAGCAGAGGGATATGAAGGTAAACCACTTCTGGTCAGGGATCAGAGGACAGGTAGATGGCAAGGTATTCCTCAGGAACCGGAAGACATGGGCTTATGGGAATTGTATTGGAGGAACACAAAATCTTTATAGTTGTGGCTGCCTGCGGTTGCACATATTTCCTGCATTAATTTTGTGGCGACAACATATGATAAAAGCTCCCTCATGATCTCCCTCATGATAGAGCTCCGAGCATGGCTGCTGCCTCGCTGTGTGACACTGACCGATAGCCTGTGGATGAGGGAGAAAAGAGAGGGAGAAAACCAGGATTGCGCACAAGGTTAGCATGCAGAGAAGACAAAGCCAGAGACAGTTCATTCCCTAACATGCTCTGGGGTAATGTAGCTATGCGTTGCCCGTTACTGAGGGCAGATTGTGATTTAACAATCTTACCCAAAATCCTTGAAGGAAAAAAAATGTACCAACACTTAGAACCTTAAACACTGGTATTGAAAGGAGAACTTACACTGAAGATACTGATTAGTGTAGACTTCGTTTAACCAAACATGTTTTTATTTCACGTGATAATAGTAATTAAAAAAAAAACAGATTTGAGAAATCTGAGCAGATTAGTTAAAGAGCATTTTAGGATTATAAAAGCACTTCTAGCTGCATCAACCAGATGCCATTTCAAACACTGCTGTTTGGATTAATTAACTGAGTTCAGGACACCACAAATATTAAAACTGCTAGTTAAAACCATCCTACGCCCCCTTGTATTTTGTTATTAAAATCCTGGCCAATTAAAATAGCACACTGAACTAATCACAAGTAATACTCAATCTAAGATTCATGTAAATGTTTTATGGCAGCAGTGAAGAGATTTAAAGTGTACACTGTTCAAACATCTTTCACATATATGGTACGCAGAATGCATATACATATATATGGTGTATTAAAAGGTCAATATTAATTGGTTTGACAGAAATGCTGCAAATCAAGTATTTTAGCAAAAAGATCATTATAACAGGATATAATTGATTTTTAAAGCACGATCCTGGTTAAGAAACACAGAGATAATATACTAAAAAAGCAATTCTGTCTTTCTAATAGAGAGATGCAATTACTTTAAGACTGTAAAATTAGTTGATAAAAGTAGCTTTTAAATTACTTTCTTTCACTCTAGCAGAGATTGAAATCACTTTACTGTGTACAATGTAAATGCATTTCTCATCATATTAATACTCTTCTAACACTTTCTGATATAAAAGCTGTGGTAGAAATGCTATATTTGTAAATCTGGGTGGCCAGTCCTGTATTTTTATCCAAAAATGAAAACATTTAAATACAGGTTAAGGGCTATATGATAATATATGATATTGTACACGAACCTGTTTGTGTATATGTATAGTGTGCAATATATATATACTGTCTCTGTTGCAAGCTGGTGGATCCAGGACCAAGGTTACCTTATGGGTCTTCCAGATCACATTGTTGCCAACCTTAGAGGTAAATCCTCAGATCAAGTGGTTAAAGGACATGAGATTCAGAGATGCCAAATGCCTCCTGTTCTTTAATTGTCAGGTTGCAGCCAGAAGCCAAATCAAGCTTAACCCAGAGATAGTCTCCTTTAAAATGATAAGGAAAAAGTCCTGGGGAAAACACCAGCAGTTGTCACTGGAAATAGCTGCACCCTGACAGCTTTTATTTTGCTTTTGAGTTTAATTAAGACACTAGAGAGAAGCCTTGGGGCCACTACTCTGATAGAAGAGTGGAATGGTAGAGGAACCCTAGAGGCGTGGAAGACATCATATTGATGACTAGTGTCAAGTGGGATGTTGCTGGCCCAGAAAGGGAGAGACTTTAAAGTGACCTGTCCAGACAGCAGGTATGAAAATTCAGGACAGGGCATGGGGGGGTAATAGGCACCTGTATAAGACAAAGTCCCAAATATCAAGACATCTACTGTCTGGAGAGCCAAGTCACTGGAAGAGGCATTAGATGAGAAAATAACTGCTATTCCATGTCCAGCCTGAAGGGGTGTTCTAGTGAATCCACTCTTCCCTTAGCCCATCCACCCTGATGCGTCTGAATGAGGGGTGAAGCTGGTGCCTCATTTGGATCCATATATTTATTTCAACAACAAATTATGCTTTTTAAGAGAAAACAGGGAGATGGGTGCGGATGGTTTTGGTTTTGTTCTTTATCAGGAAACTACAGAGGGGGCTGGGGACAGTGTGGAACAGTAGTTCTGCAATAAAGCAGAGAGCCAGACACACAGGACAGCTCTAGGGATAATACTATCGTCTGTATTCTTATAAAGTATAAAAAGAAAAACAAGACTTTGTCATTTTTTCACCATTGTCACATGACAGCCCCTCCCATCCCATCTGCTGCTGCTCTGGTCAGCACCAGTGCCCAGCCTGAAATATTGACAATCAGCAACAGTGACAGATCCAAGAAACATCAAGGATATCAGTACTCTCTCTGGTGACTGTCCGCAAAGAGAGATGTTGTTTTAGAGGGAAAAATTCAGATAGCGTACAACTGCTTAAGAGTTAAATCTAACGCACAGTATCGGGAACCTTTGCAGTTGCAGAAGGCCATGGATCCTTCCATTTTTCAAAGAATGACCTAACTGGAGGAAAGATCAATCTACAGTCAAAGCCTTTACACTATCTGACAATCTTAAACCAAAGCTGAAAGTTGTCAACTCACTAGGGAAGAAGAGCTTATAAAAATCACAAGCTTCCCAGTCATTTCTAGGGGGGTGGTCTTGGCTGGTGTTTAAGTCCAGCATTTTATAAACAGAGATAAAATATGCTAGTGTGTAGACACAGATTAATCTCTACATTTGAGATCTCTGTCTATTTGGGTTTTTCAGTTGAAATAAAAAAAGTAAGCAACATTCAGTAAAGGAATCAAGGGGATGTCATTAACACCCGCCATTAGCATGTTCGCTTTGACACATCTTTATAGCTGACACTATGATCTTATTTCTGGGTGCTCACATTAGGTGAGGGGGACCATAAAAGTGCTTAGAGGTGTGTCAAGATCTCCTCCAGAAGTAACATTCCCTCGATGAAAATGGTACTTCAAGGAATTCTGTCATGGTACCAGGCTGGCACGGCACTATAGTGTCATTTATGAAACCCAGGTGGTGCTTCTGGGGATGATGTTACAGAACATCTGGTTTGTGGATACATAGCAGTGTTATTCCAAGCCTGAGCCTAAGTAGTTCAAGATGAAACTATAGCACCTCTTTTAATGGGAAACCTGTGAGGATGGGAAAACTAATTTGGATAACGTAAGCCAAATATTCTCACTTTCCCTCCCATTTTCAGAACAAAACTCAAATCAACTATTTTTTAGCTTCTGCAGTGTTCTTAAATTAATGTTTTTCTTTACAGCTTCAAAAAGTATGTCCTCAAGTGCATATCAGCTTTATGACTCAAGAGATTCGGTTGGTTTAGAAAAGTGTTGGAGAAGTACACAAACTTGAGATATTTATCTGAAACGAACCCCAAAATGTCTGAAGTCACTAGCATTCAGTCTAAGGAAAGCATATAGGTCTCCATCATACTGACAGCTGAATTTCAACAAAGGCATTGTACACAGGTATTCTGAGGGTAAAGCATGCGGGGATTATGCCTCTATATCTGCAGAAGAATCGCAGATGAGTAAAAGACAAAAGGTACTGAAGGAGGGGAAAACCTCTATCTCTGCTTTCACTCCTAGCAGTTCATACACAACAATGAGATGTAGATAGCAACTGCATTATCAGACACATGAAAAGTGCTTTTCAAATTACATGTTTTTCAAGCTATTCAGTTCAAACAAAATTAGAATTATTATTAATTAAGAGCATGAGAATAAATTTGAATATATTACTGGTTTTTGAGTCTTCACTGTTTGTTATCTTCATAGTCTTGTTTTAGGGAATTTCATGGCTATTCAGCAATCCTATTTGGTGGGTTATCTTGGTGGAAGAAGAGGCAGCAGAAGAATTAGAAAAGGAAGATGCTCAGTTAATTAGGAAGAGTATTAGTTCCTGCTCCTAATTAAAATCAAACTAAAATAAGAATTTGACAGGTGTTTGGCCAAAATGAAAGCATTAGCTACTTTTTCACTTTTGGGGAAGTGGACGGGGGTGGGGGGGAAAGAGAAAGCTTGAAAGGCATTTTGAGGACATTTTATAATAGCTTTTATCTTGTTATTCAATGAATTCTCTTTGACAGTTCTTCCGAGACAGATTTTTTTTTCCTCTCATAACTCTGCTCAGACATTTCATTTCTTTCCTTATAGTGTAGATCAGTTGGGATTCTTTTTTACTTGCTTTGCATTTTTGTTTTTACTTTTTACAATGCTTATTGTAGTTGGATTTTTGTTGTTTTTATTGGCTTATTTTATTACCAGACTGAAAGAGCTGAACCGGGGCCTATCCTGAAGGACAGTTCCTGAGAAAATGCTTCTGATAGGACATCTCCACAAGGATCCCATGGTGGACATCTTCCACATCATCCTGTCTGGGAAGCGTGCATGATCTCAACCCCTGGAAAAAGCAACAGGACCCTTCCCAAACCTGGTGAATCCCCAGAGATGCACATGAGGTGAGGGCAATGCATTGAGGACCCTGTGCCTCTACATGAACTCCAGCCTCCACTACCACCCCTTCTCCAGCAGGGCAGCTTCAAGTCACATTATCTTTTATGTGGATACTCAATGGGGCTAGATAGAAGACAATGCATATCTCCCCTAATCACAGCCCAATGCTGCTTCAACACCCACAAACAATACAACTGGGTTTTGGGGATGTACTTATTGTGACGGGTTCCTCCCAGGGTGCCACCTGGAATTGGGTTACCACTCAGCCATCTGACCCACCAGCCTGGGCTCCCTCTCACACTGTGCTGCTGTGGCAAGATGCAGACCCATTCCCAGTCCTACACTTCCTCACCCAGCTGCCGTTACATGCAGGCTCTCTGACCAGTCACTGCATGAACTAACAATATAGAGTCTACAGCCAAAATAGCTACCAGCTTCCCAGTGTATGACCCTCCCCCCACTGGAGCATAAACCCAAAATTATACCAACTTGCACTGCACCGGGCACTGTACAGTGTAAGCTCATAGAGTTTGCCCCTCCCTCAATGTGGAGAGGAAATGCAACAGCCCCCTGAGCTAAGATTCCCAAGTATTCACTCCAAACCTACTGGTTTAAATTAAAACATAAAATAAGTTTATTAATTACAAAAAGATAGATTTTAAGTGATTATAAGAGATAGCAAACAGTTCAAAGTGGATTACCTGATAAATAAACAAAAATGCAAACTAAGCTTAACATACTAGAAAGATAGGATTTGAATTAACAATCTCTCACCCTGACTGATGATACAAGCAGGCTGGCAGATTCTCAAGGTACACGCTGCACTTGCTTTACAGCTTGGAATCCCCCAGGTTTTTCATACACAGGCTAGAAATCCCTTTAGCCTGGGTCCAGCACTTCCCCCAGTTCAGTCTTTGATCTTCAGGTGTTTCCAGGAGTCTTCTTGTGTGGGGAGTGAAAAACAACAGATGGTGTCACTCCCTGCCTTATATAGCTGTAGCATATGGTGGGAACCCTTTGTCCCAAACTCAGTTTGTGGAAAAACACTGACATCCCAAGATGGAGTCCAGAGTCATGTGGCCTGGCCACATGACCTTGTATACCTTGCTGAGTCATAGCAGCTATTACAGGCTGTATGGAGCATTCTCAGGAAGGTTAATTTCTTCCAGGGTCCATTGTCTTTGCCGATGGGCCATCAGCATGGCCTGGCTTCTTCATTGTTGTACCAGAATGGCAAGTTGTGGGTGTCACCCAGAGTAAGCACGATTGAAATACAGATACATAGTCAATATTTCTAACTTTAGATACAAAAGTGATACATACATACAAACAAGATAATCATATTCAGCAAATCATAACTTTTCCAACGACTCCTCACATGACATCATACAAAATGCATCATAATTGTGCCATGATCATATCGTAATAATATCACTGTGAAGAATATGGGGTGCAGTGTCACACTTATATAATTTTGTTTAGTGTTATAAGGGTTTTATATATAGTGGCGATACACATTAACTACCAACTTCTAGGGGATCCCAGGCAATTTTTCCATACAATCAAATGTAGGGTCCTTTTATCACAATCCAGTTTTGTTTCCAAAAGTAGGGAGAAATAGAAATCTTTGAGGATCTATCAAGATTTCAGGGGAAACCCAGCTGCTAGGGAAGGGCTCCTGAATAGTCTTGCTGTATTTAATGAAAATACTTTAAAATTATAATAACTTTCAGTGATGGAGTATTCACCCTAAACCAGCCCTTGGAGGAGGAGCCAGGGAGCAATGAGGACTAGGACTAATTAAAGAATGAAGATCACCTGGACAGGAACAGGCTGGGATGTATGAAGCCAGCTAGGTGACGGCAGAAAGGGGCTGCAGGATGGAGGAGGTCAGCTATTACTCTTTCTGAGGCTGGGGAGAGAAGGGAACTTGGCTTGGAGGGAAGGGCATATCTAGAGGAGAGTGGTGAAGGAGTATGATGGAGGTAATGTAGAAGGCAGTCTTGGGAAACAGCAGCACTGTATGGGACAGTACAGAGCTTAGCTGCTGGTTGCAGGATCCTTGGGCTAGAACTGGAGAAGAGGGTGGGTCTGGGTTCCCCTGCCAGCCACTGAGGAAGTGGCACCATTGAGGAGCAGCGAATAGGAAAACTCCCTGGGATGGTTGGTACAGAGAGACTTTGGTACACAAATCCCTCATGGAAGGAGGAAAACTACAGTGACCTTGCTGGAAGATCAGCCCTGAAGAGGGAGCAGTCAAGTCCTGAGAGAGAGTCAGATAGACTAGATATTTGCAGGAAGGGGCATCAGACTGGTAGAGCTAATCCCCAGATGGAGCCACAAGGAGGTACTCCAGTGGTGAGTAGAGCATCTCATGGCACTTCCATTAATAAAAATTAATATGCAGCAAAATAATTGCATATTATGAAATCATGCTCACTGTACAAAATCAGTAAAATAAATTAAAATAGCATCTGGTACAATCTATAGTTTTTATCTGTAATTTTCTTAGCTAAAGTAGTTACTGCAAACATTATAGACCTTCTTATATGGGAACATAGCAACTGCCATACTGGGTCAGAGCTGTGGTCCCTACAGGCTTCTATCCTGTCTTTGACAGTGGCTAGCATCAGGAACTTCAGAGGAAGTTACAAGAGAACCCTCAATGGTTAGATGTGGGATAATTGGCATTCCAGGTAAATTTCATCCTAATCCCCAGTAGGTAATATCTTAAATTCTTGGACTGCATTGCAGACAACTTTTTATTTCGGAAGGTTGAAAAAGCTACTAGGCGGGAAGCTGTTCTAGACTTCATATTAACAAATAGAGAGGAACTTGTTGAGAATTTGAAAGTAGAAGGCAGCTTGGGTGAAAGTGATCATGAAATCATAGAGTTTGCAATTCTAAGGAAGGGTAGAAGGGAGAACAGCAAAATAGAGACAATGGATTTCAGGAAGGCAGATTTTGGTAAGCTCAGAGAGCTGATAGGTAAGGTCCCATGGGAATCAAGACTGAGGGGAAAAACAACTGAGGAGAGTTGGCAGTTTTTCAAAGGGACACTATTAAGGGCCCAAAAGCAAGCTATTCCGCTGGTTAGGAAAGATAGAAAATGTGGCAAAAGACCATCTTGGCTTAACCACGAGATCTTGCATGATCTAAAAAATAAAAAGGAGTCATATAAAAAATGGAAACTAGGACAGATTACAAAGGATGAATATAGGCAAACAACACAGGAATGCAGGGGCAAGATTAGAAAGGCAAAGGCACAAAATGAGCTCAAACTAGCTACGGGAATAAAGGGAAACAAGAAGACTTTTTATCAATACATTAGAAGCAAGAGGAAGACCAAAGACAGGGTAGGCCCACTGCTTAGTGAAGAGGGAGAAACAGTAACAGGAAACTTGGAAATTGCAGAGATGCTTAATGACTTCTTTGTTTCGGTCTTCACCGAGAAGTCTGAAGGAATGCCTAACATAGTGAATGCTAATGGGAAGGAGGTAGGTTTAGCAGATAAAATAAAAAAAGAACAAGTTAAAAATCACTTAGAAAAGTTAGATGCCTGCAAGTCACCAGGACCTGATGAAATGCATCCTAGAATACTCAAGGAGCTAATAGAGGAGGTATCTGAGCCTCTAGCTATTATCTTTGGAAAATCATGGGAGACGGGAGAGATTCCAGAAGACTGGAAAAGGGCAAATATAGTG
Organism: Malaclemys terrapin pileata; assembly: GCF_027887155.1. Classification (NCBI taxonomy): domain Eukaryota; kingdom Metazoa; phylum Chordata; order Testudines; family Emydidae; genus Malaclemys; species Malaclemys terrapin. The sequence goes on along the minus strand of NC_071507.1, from coordinate 175,974,526 downwards.
CCCATCTATAAAAAGGGAAATAAAAACAACCCAGGAAACTACAGACCAGTTAGTTTAACTTCTGTGCCAGGGAAGATAATGGAGCAAGTAATTAAGGAAATCATCTGCAAACACTTGGAAGGTGGTAAGGTGATAGGGAACAGCCAGCATGGATTTGTAAAGAACAAATCATGTCAAACCAATCTGATAGCTTTCTTCGATAGGATAACGAGTCTTGTGGATATTGGAGAAGCTGTGGATGTGGTATACCTAGACTTTAGTAAGGTATTTGATACAGTCTCGCATGATATTCTTATCGATAAACTAGGCAAATACAATTTAGATGGGGCTACTATAAGGTGGGTGCATAACTGGCTGGATAACCATACTCAGAGAGTTGTTATTAATGGTTCCCAATCCTGCTGGAAAGGCATAACGAGTGGGATTCCGCAGGGGTCTGTTTTGGGACCGGCTCTGTTCAATATCTTCATTAACGACTTAGATATTGGCATAGAAAGTACGCTTATTAAGTTTGCGGATGATACCAAACTGGGAGGGATTGCAACTGCTTTATGACAGGGTCATAATTCAAAATGATCTGGACAAATTGGAGAAATGGTCTGAGTTAAACAGGATGAAGTTTAACAAAGACAAATGCAAAGTGCTCCACTTAGGAAGAAAAAATCAGTTTCACACATACAGAATGGGAAGAGACTGTCTAGGAAGGAGTACGGCAGAAAGGGATCTAGGGGTTATAGTGGACCACAAGCTAAATATGAGTCAACAGTGTGATGCTGTTGCAAAAATGGGATGTATTAACAGGTGTGTTGTGAGCAAGACATGAGAAGTCATTCTTCTGCTCTACTCTGCTCTGGTTAGGCCTCAGCTGGAGTATTGTGTCCAGTTCTGGGCACCGCATTTCAAGAAAGATGTGGAGAAATTGGAAAGGGTCCAGAGAAGAGCAACAAGAATGATTAAAGGTCTTGAGAACATGACCTATGAAGGAAGGCTGAAAAAATTGGGTTTGTTTAGTTTGGAAAAGAGAAGACTGAGAGGGGACATGATAGCAGTTTTCAGGTATCTAAAAGGGTGTCATAAGGAGGAGGGAGAAAACTTGTTCACCTTAGCCTCTAAGGATAGAACAAGAAGCAATGGGCTTAAACTGCAGCAACGGGGGTCTAGGTTGGACATTAGGAAAAAGTTCCTAACTGTCAGGGTGGTTAAACACTGGAATAAATTGCCTAGGGAGGTTGTGGAATCTCCATCTCTGGAGATATTTAAGAGTAGATTAGATAAATGTCTATCAGGGATGGTCTAGACAGTATTTGGTCCTGCCATGCGGGCAGGGGACTGGACTCGATGACCTCTCGAGGTCCCTTCCATTCCTAGAATCTATGAATCTATAAAATCCTGAAGGACAAGGTTGTGTATCCCTGTGATGGGGTGTGCATACCCTGCAGTAGGCGAGAAAGGGATAATCCCACACTATGAATGGATGAAGTCCTGACCCTCAGACTGTGCTGGGCTTGCTTCAACTGCTGGGCTAGTATAAAGGAGAGCAGCTCACCTCATTCTGGGCTGGCCACTGAGGAGGAAGCACACTTGGTGGAGACTACAGCCTCTGACTCCGGGAACCAGAGATCCCGGGGACCAGCCTTGAGACCTGTTACCTACAGTCAATCAGCGTGAGTCAGAGTTCCAGGGAGCTACCAACACCAGGGACCTGGAGACTCTGACAATATATGGATTACAGCTTCAGGAAACACGGTAGGAAGTGGCCCAGGGAGGCGAAGTGAGTGGTATCTCCCACCTGCGTAAGGTCAGCATATTGCGGTAGGATACTCACTGACTGGGTGGCGAATGCATTGACCACTGACAGGGCCCTGGGCCAGGACCAGGTGGAGTTGAGTGGCCCAGCTTCCCTTACCCTGGTTGGCTCCCGGATCTGGCCATTGAGCCACACAGCCCCGAACCCCGAAGGCAGCCATATTGACTCTGATCTGTGGGCCATACTGCTGTTAGCCTAAGACTGGTCTGGTAGACTGCAACCACAGTGGAATCACAACCCCAATCTTGCCCCCAAAGAGGGATGGGGTGTGCATACCCTGTGACAATCCCTTACAAATCTTTCATCAGCATTAATGATAACTCTGGATATTCATGTTGTTCATATAAATGTCCAGTCTCTGACATTTGCTAATATTTTGGTCTCAATTACATTCTATGGCAATGAGTCCATGGTCTAGTACACATTGGGTGAAAAAGTATTTTATTAGTGCTGAAAAAAGTCAAGCCATCTCTTTATCTCTCATCTTAAACACTGACCCTGTAGGTGAGTGGTTCCTTTCACTTTGCTGGAGTGGGGTTCTAGTTTATATCCCTTTTAAAAAAGTAAAGGCTTCCCCCGCACCCTAGGGTGATCAGATAGCAAGTGTGAAAAATTGGATACTTTCTTTTTTGGGGGTACGGTAATAGTTGCATATGTAAGACAAAGCCCCTAACATCGAGACTGTCCTCGATAACATTGGGATCTCTGGTGACCTTCCCCCTCCCACCCCTCATGGTGAAATTAAATTCACTGCTTGGGAGACAGGGTGAAATTTCTTCCTTGTGCAGAAAACAATGAAATTGACTGACTGAAATTCTAGTTTCAGTCACAAGTTTCTGAAATAAGAGGGTCATCCTAGACCCAGTCAGTCATTGAGACCATTTTGAAGTGACCTTTGAATGTGCGTTCCCTAGGGTAAAACTATTATAGCTGTATGAAGTTTGTATCCAGGGTAAGGATTTCAGATCAGGGATTTTGATATTGCCTATCTCAGTGAGAAACAAATTGTTGGCACTGACAAGCTTCTGGCAGCAGACAGCTGGAAAATCATAAAGAGATTAGAGAGGGCATTTTACTGGCAAGTGGAAGCTTTTACTTCAGCTAAACTCATCTGTGGTCAGTTCAATGAACAGCTGGAACTCAAGAGTATGACTCATTGTCTAATACTTGATGCAAAGGTAGGGTAATGCCAGTAGGTAAGCCCACTTTTACAGATACCATGTACAAACTCTTTTAAATCAGTTTGCCTCATCTTTGATTCTAAGTGTCAAAAAAAATAAATGCTCTGTGGTTTTGCAGTAAGAAACAATATACTTCCAGCCTGGCAGCCATGTTACTAATTTCAGCACTACTGATGCTGTCATTATCTTCTCTGTTCAGGTCATCTTTGGACCCTAAATGTTATTTCTTCAAGAAACAAAAGCCTGTGATAGATTGGGGGAGGGGAACAAACAACATTTTAAAAAAATTACTTTCACAGCTTTCCCATTAGTTCTGGGAAAACATAATAAAGCCACAGCTGGTGGGCACTTATTTTTTTTTCTTAGCATTTAATAATAGAATTAATTGGTAAGTGGAAAGCTTTCAACCCTTTTTCTGCTGTACATTGCCCTCTGCTATCATTATGAATAGACATTCGAATCCAAGCTAATTGTAATTTCTTAAATAAAGAAGAAATAGACTTGAATCATCAAAAATCAACTTTCATTGTTTCTGTTTGTTTTAGTGACAAAGTTTTAACGTGATATATCAATCATCTCTGGAAAAGGTGTAGTTAGCATGAGAAATTCAGGCTCATGATAAATTCTGTGGTACCCCTCCAATGTACACACTCTGTGTATTGAACTGTGATTGTTTCATTGTGACATCACTCACTTGAATGACATTTCAGTAAGTTTTGGGGGGAGAATAGCTCTGTAGAACAGTGACAAAAAGAGTCAAAGTTAGCAGTGTTAAGAATGATGAACTGCAGTTTCAACTGAGTCGTCTACAGTAGTTCATGCCGATTAATCCATCTTCATTAGAGACATTTATCATTTAGTCACTGTGCTTTTGCAACAGTATTCTAATGCTGCAGTACATACCTAGCGAGCTTCATATTAGGGGTGGTGAACTTATCATGATAAAATGAGAACTGGTGTTAATTTTTGGTCAGACCTGTAACTGAACCAAAACCAAATGTTCATCTGTCATTATTTCAGACATAGATCTGAGCTCCTGTGCTTTCCAGGTAGGGTCTGAACATGGAAAAACCAGCAGGTGCTCAGATGCAATGGTGATGGGCATGGGCTAAGAGCCTGAAAAGAACACAACTGGTAACTTTGGAATTTTCCCAGCCCCCTCAATCTGCATGCTTCTTTGTACGGTGAATACCTAGTGGTGGTGTGCTCTGAAATGCAAGATAATCTTTGTATTTTTTAGCTGAATCCAGACAAATAGCCTTTTAGCTGGTAAAACAATTCACAGAAAATCTCTTGCTTCATCAGTTTTGATTTCTATCTCATTACACTTCTGCCTGAAGATGACTTTTATCATATAACACTATTTATGAATCATTTAAAATTATTTAAGAATATTTAAAAGCGGTATCTAGCAAATTATCCCCTTGCTTTCTGTGCAGATGCAGGGGAGAATGTCTTTCTGTAAATATACTATATACTGTTTGCTAAATTAGATAATCTCCCCTCTCCCCCCCGATCCTATTACAGTTTATCGATTTGTCACCCCAAACTGGTGTTATGCAATTACACAGCCTGAAAAGATGAGTGACTTGAGGTTTTTAGGATTAGATTTTCAAAAGGCCCATTGATTGTCCTGTAACTATTTCCTGCCTGTGAACCATGACAGACTTGTCACCCTGCCCCCAGAAAGTCTTGCAATATAATAGATAACACCCTAGTCCTGCTGTTGTTATTGCATAAACTAATAGATTTTTGCCTGGTACAATTCACGAATTATTGAAATGAAGTGAGTGAAAATGTCATAGGAAGGCTCTGAGGAGTAAAGGCAAGGACCTAAGTAAGGAGCAAGTCTGGAATGCTATTGGTCATCCCAGTCATAGATTATATAGATTGTGATGGCTACTAATAATGCCTCGCTCTTACATAACAGTTTTCATCAGTAGATCTCAAAGTGCTTTACAAAGGAGATCAGTATCATGCCATTTTTTTACATAGGGGTTAAACGAGAGATACAGTAGTGAAGTGACTTGCTCAAGGTCACTCAGCAGGCTAATGGCAGAGCCAGGAATATAATCCAGCTCTCCTGAGTCACAGTCCAGTCTTTGATGCACATCACCACACTGCCTTCCACATGCCTGCCCTACAATTCTAAGGGAACTGTTACACTGAAGTGGTAGTTTTTAATAGAACGTAACCTTTCATTATAACAGAAGAGGATCTGCTTGGCAAGCTATACACTCCCCTTCACCATGGGAATGTTCATAAGAACTCCCTTCATCTCCCTGTAACTGTAGTGGCAAAAGGGTAACCTTGGGAAGTCCATGTCTCCACTTTCATTGGGAAGCAGCTCAATGATCAACTGCGAACTTCTTCAAATCCCTATTATAGCAGATGTAGCAAGAGTGGGAACCAACTCTTTCCTCTTATCTTTTACCCCAAGGGGTAGTGGCACTTATCACCTTGTCCATCTCTTTCTTTGCTTACCCTGAGCAGAGGATGAGCAAGAGTAGGTTAGTAGACACAACAGGGGAAATTTTGGGTAGCCATTGGGGGCTAATAGAACTTAAATGGACTCTAGTTACGTCCACACATCACAAAGTAGCAGGAGTGTCAAAAGCCCTTCAGTGTTGGCCTGTCCCCGATCATCTGGCTAGCTTGAGTTTATAGCACTTGAGTTCAATTAAGTGCAACACTATAACTCAAGTAAACTTTATATTGAAGCGGGGGTGCTGGAACAATTGGCATAGTAAGGGTGCTGAGAGCCATTGAACCATTGTAAACCTAGTATATAATGGAAACCACTTCAAGCCAGAGGGTCTAGCAGCACCCCTAGTTCTAGCACCTATGCAGTGGAGATTGTCTCTTAGACTGCTATAGCACACCAGTGACAGTCTATATCAACCAAATAGGCCTTTTTAAGTCCCAATTGTTTTGAAATATTTTAAATGGGATGAGGCTTTTAGTGACTTCTACTACTACTGTATCCAACTATGCAGGACGAGGTTACGTAGGTCTCTCAAGGACCATTTTTTGCTTTATCAAAAAACAAAGCAGTTTTTTTCTGGTTAAATGGCTGAAATGTGAAGCTGGCAAAAAGAAATTCTGCTTGTCTTGTTACGTTTTTCTTTTATTTTGCACTGCTTCAGACATAAGCCAACGTGACTGATGTAATCTGGCATGATATTTCTCAGTGTGAGATACTGATATGAAGTTAGATTTGAGTTTGACTGAATACATGTGTGAATGTTACCCTTCTCAACTGGTTTTAAGCAGACACTGGTGGTGGCATGAGAATTTCCACGTTAGCAGGCGATAATGTGAAAGCATTCTTTCGCTAACCTTGGCTTTTATTGTTTTGTTTTTGCTTCTGACTCCCGTTATTTCCAGCAAAATCAATGACAGCCTAGTGAACTGGGCAGACTTGGTACAGCCCATGTTGTGCTGGCGAGGAACACAACGTATCCTGGCTGTTGGCTGAAATGTAAAAAAAAAAAAAAAATTGGTGGGATCCTGGTCAGTGTGTAGTGCACCTACTCCATGAATACATTGTTAAATTGAAGGCTCAGATGTGCTTTCAGTAACCACTGACATTTTATCTGAAATAAGGATGAGAAATTTCACTTACTACAAAGCAGAGCATTAAAAAGGCTCCTTATCTAGGGGACCAGAATAGGGATATTAGTAACACTGCCTGCTTCTTTTTAAAACCCTATTAGTGTCAGGTAATATGTTTCTCCAATGGTGCTTGACATTCACTAGGCTACAAAAATATTGAGACTGAACTTTCCTACAGAATATTTTAACATACACAAAGAACTGTCACCAACTAAAGAAAGTGTAACCTTTGATTGGCAATAAAATACATATTAGCTTTGTTCCTAAAATTGCTTTAGTGATCTATTCTTAAGGTGTGTGTGTGCATGTGCATATACACACACATATGTGGCCATACACCCTCATTAACTAAGACGTAAACTTACACTTTTGTCTGAATTTAGCATTTATGAAGCATGAGCACAGGTCAAAATCCAGTGTTTATTTTCATACTGCATATTATACAATGGTGAAGGGATATCAGTCTCACATTGCTGTGTTAATATATACCAGCCTCTTGCACAAAATATTATTTTTATTTACATAGCATTTTAAGTCTGTAAGGCATATACAACTGTTGTTCTGGGCTAAAGAAGCTGCCCCTCTCCCAAATCTTGCATGCTAAAAGGCACAAGCAAGTGTGATACAAACACATGATGTGTGATCATTAGAGTTGGAATGCCTTGTGAACAGAGGTGCCGACTCTATGGGTACTCTGGGGCCAAGCACCCACATTAAAAAATAGGGGGTGCTCAGTGCAAACCAACCACAGCTGTTTGGTGGGGCCCAGGGGCTGGCCGCTGATCAGCTGTTCGATGGCTGATGGAGGTGCTGGGGGAGGATGGAGAAGAGCCAGCAGCAGGCGGGGGGAGGCCTTGGGGGAGGGGGCTGAGAGGAGCAAGGGAAAGGTGGGCAGAAGGCTGGGGGAAGGTGCAGAGTGGGTGCGGGAAGAGGGGGAGTGAGGGCAGGGCCTCAGAGGAAGGGGCAGAGTGGGGCTGGGGCTTCAGGGAGGAGCACCCAGCGGGGAAAAGGAAAAGTCAGTACCTATGCTTGTGAAATAGGTATGTTTTCAAAGGGACAACAGGGAGACACCTTAGAATGCCATACTTTAGATGGGAGGCTGTCCCAAGCATAAGGATAGAATGCATGATGTCAGGAATGGGCGAAGAAGACAGAAATATCAGTCAGAAAAGAAGTGGGCATAGAATGTAGATAGCGGGACTGTGTAGGACATGATGGAGGGAGATGTAACTGTGTGGAGTTCTAAAGAGTTTTGATAGTGATCTTAATGATGGAGAACAAAGAAAACCAGTGGCGGATTAGCCACTGGGCCAATGGGGCCCTTGCCAATTGGAGGGCCTCAGAAAAATAGGCGCTCCTGTGCCCTGACCCGATCCACCCACCTGGTGCTCCTGCCAGGGTGCGGGGGCTTGCACCGCTGCGCCCATCCTTATACAAGGCAGGCAGAGTGGGGCAAGCCCCTGTGCCTCCACCCCGCTTCCCTGCAGGAGTGCTGGGCAGGCAGGCAGAGTGGGGCAAGCCCCCATGCTCTGACCCCATTTGTTTGGTAGGAGCACAAGGGGTGTGGAGAAATGCAGGAGGAAGGGGTGAGAAGGGGATCCCACTTGCTCTGGCTCAGATCCCCACAAAACCCTATGCCGCCTCTGGAGAAAACCAGCACTGATATTCAAGAATGGTGGGTAAGACATGAGCAGAATGTCAGGAAGGAGGAATGATCTTTACAGCAGCATTTTGGATGGCCTGAAGTAATGGAGGCTGGTAGCTGAATAGGAGTTTGTAATGGTCAAGATAACTTTTAAAATGTTACATATAACACATCCCAATTAAGATAGGAGGAGGGTGGAGTTTAGTATCTCTGCTAACTGACTCGTCTAACAAAGACAGTATGTATTTGAAGTAATATACTATAATGCATTGACTTCACTGTCAGTTTCATAGCACCGAGTATTTAATTTAAGAACTATGAAATATCCAGTAGAGCAGGGAAAAGGTGTCATGGTCGGGCTGCACCTTTGCCACATCAATCCTTGGCTGCATTTTCACTACCTTGGGACTGTTAGCAGCTGGCATAAGTGACCCTGAGGCTATTCTAATGTGGTGCTGGGGTATTGGCTCTGAGCACAGTGTCATCAGTTACCTTGGCTCACAACTCCCCCCTGACTTGTACCATGTGCAGTTAAACGATAACAAAGGATGAGGTCCTTAAAATTGCCAAAGGAATTCTGAAACCGCATAACTGATAGTGGCAGGAAGTGAAACAGAATGTTGTATGTATATTATTATTTCTTTGTGTGTTTTTAATTTTTCAGTTAGTTCAAGTTGTCTGTCTGTCAAGTACCAATCACCACAATAGATGGTCAACCCCACCGTTATTTTGGAGGTGGAGGAAAAAGGCCAGCGTGACCCCATGCTTGCAGTGCAGAAGTCTAGAGGTTTGCACTAGTCTCACCACCTCTTTTGTTCCCACTCAGTCTCTGAAGTGCAAATTAGAGAGGCATGTGTATAATCAATCTGTGAATTTTTAAGGCATGACACATTCAACATTGCCTACATCTAGCCCAACACTAGCACACGATCCCTTCTCCCATCACACACAAACTCCTTTCTTACATAACCCGCTTCATGAGTGATTTTGTTGTTTTATTCACCATGTCAGAGACTCAGTGTTGCCTGTCTCAGACTCCGAGAGAAGTTAAAATGACTGTCATACATCATAAAGGCTCCCCTTTGTTATGAGTGCTCTGTGGTTGATTCTAATTAGAACAGTGAATTACTTAAGGAAACAGGATGAATTAGGTGGTTCCCAGCCATGTAATTATCTATCCACTGTATGAGCCTCAGAAAACTCCCATTGGTAGGAATTTTCCAAACCTTTCCTTCGAATGTCCAGTTTTACATTTAAACTCTTTCAAAATATTACTGATAATCTCCAACTCCCCCCCCCCTCAGAAAAAAATCTTGAACTAATAAAATCAGACACCTGCTGTCTGATCATTACAATTGTGCTTAGGATTGTTCAGAGCAACATCTTGGCCATCTCATTCAGAAGATTACAAACAGCACCTTGTATGTTAATAGCACCTTTCATTTGAATTTCATTTCAGCACCTCTCCGATTGCTTTACAAACACTGGTTGAGGCTCCCAATACATCTGTGAGTTAGGTAAGAGTTATGTCCTTTTTACAGATAGTGAAGCTAAAGCACAGAGAAGTTCATGTGGTTTGCTCAAGGCCAGGTAGGGAGTAGATGGCAAGGGGACTTTAATATTTCCATGCCTACTCTACCAGATACCTGGGGGTAAGTAAGAATTGATAGCCTGTGTTTTTCAACCTGAGAGCTCACCTGAGCTTTTGTAGCCTATAGCAAAGTAATCATAAATATTGCACATTGAGTATCACAATGAAATAAAATCAATTCCATTCCACCTACTGCTATATAACAGCTGGTTGTTCTTCATAAAGAAATACACAATCTGCATTCCTACTTTTTCAGTGTGAAATTGACATATCCCTTATTGCATTTTTCTAACTTCCAAATGAGCTCTATCATAAATAATATTGGTTGATAGGAACAGCACAAGTCTTCTAACCTTTACTATCCTGCCAAACAACTGCTTAGGATGATTGTTTCTATTTTTAAGACCACCTACAACATTAGCCGCCATCTCTCTTGTCATCTACATTTGAGATTTGAAAAACCTTTTGCTGAAGAAAGGGACAATGCTCTCATCCAAGCTTGATGAGAGTACTTAGAAGCAGAAGCTGCTGCACAGTAATACATCACTGTCTGACAACACTCTAACCCTATTGTTTTCACTCGAATGTTGAAATCAGTTTTCCTTTTAAAATGATCTCCTTTGGGTGCTGAAAAGAGTCCATCAGTATAATGGTGATTGGCTCAACTTTATCTGCATAAGAAAATGTAACACATTAGGTCATCTATCAGCACTGCCATTATTATGTCAGGTGCTACAAAGCTTAGGAAGTTACCAGTTCCCTAAACCCTTTGTATTGCAAGCTGCTCTTGGTTCTCAGAGACTAGCTTTACTTTACATATGGTTGTGAATTTGTTAAAAGTGAATGACCTCTACTAGGAGGTGAATCTCAAAAGGTTTGGTTTAGATGAGTACAGAAAAAAAAAATTATCAGTAACTCCTTTAGTATGTAAATCAGGTTAGAAATATCATGAGACTAGGTGGTCTTGTGAGATTTGCAGTATTGTCCTGGTTTTGGCCAGGCTGAAAATAGAGGCAGAACTTTTTCTTAAAGTATTTCAGCCAATCCACTACTGCTTCTTATCAAAACCAAGAAGTGTAGAGGTATGTGAAAATTCAAAATGCAAAGCAGGGAAAGGAAAGGTTTGAAAATAGATAACAACACAGTGGGGCCTACTTCACAAACCAAGAAAAAGCCCCATATCTCTGAGAAGGTGAGAAACATATGTTTGTGTATATTCTTTATAGTCTCAGTTAAACCAGAAACGGGGGTGGGGGGGGGGAGATAAATAAACCCTCCCCCTTCTGTTACAGCTTTCATTATTTCAGATCTTTCCCTTCATAATGCAAAGTAAACTAATTATCTAATTAAGTTAACAGGTGTCAGTCATTCAAACATAAAGAGCTATTAGATAGGCCAGAACTGGGGAATTATTTTCTTTAAGTGTCTGCACTTAGTTTTAAACATAATGGCATTAAAACAACTGATTGAGGTCTTTAAAGACATCAGGGCTCAGATCAGTACTTGAGGCATTCACCTGTGAGGCAATTAGGCTTTTGCCTCATATTACAGTATTTTGGCAAGTTTCCTGAAGAATCCTCTCTGTGTGGCTTCTTATGTCTTGAAGGGTTACACTAAGAAGATGTCTACAGTTTACAGAGATGCTGACAAGCTGTTTCTTAGTGGCGAGAGAGACCAACAGGCCTAGCTGTAAAATTAGAGTATGATTAGCATTTATAAGATGTCAACTTGTCAATTACCTTCTATAAAAATATTATGGTATTCTACAGTAATGATCAAAAAGTATTGCAGGGATTTTTGTAAGCTTTGAGCCATTAGTGTCAAATACTTTGGCACTTTTAAAAGCGGTGATGAAAGGTGTCTATTTCTTATGAGGCCTTGGGATGAAATACTTATTCCTGTCTCATAGACTGAACTAAAAATGTCCCCTGCTCTGTTTTACCTGCATTCTGACGTATATTTCACGTTATAGCAGTCTCGGATGATGACCTAGTACATGTTGGTTTTAAGAACACTTTCACTACAGATTTGGCAAAATGCAAAGAAGGTACCAATGTGAGATTTCTAAAGATAGCTACAGCTCTCGACCCAAGGTTTAAGTATCTGAAGTGCCTTCCAAAATCTGAGAGGGATGAGGTGTGGAGCATGCTTTCAGAAGTCTTAAAAGAGCAATACTCTAGTGCGGAAACTACAGAACCCAAACCATCAGAAAAGAAAATCAACCTTCTGCTGGTGGCATCTGACTCAGATAATGAAAATGAACTGCTGTGGATTGTTATCGAACAGAACCCATCATCAGCATGGACAAATGTCCTCTGGAATGTTGGCTGAAGCATGAAGGGACATATGAAACTTTACATGCCAGATGCGCTAAATATCTTGTGGTGCGGGCTACAACAAAGCCATGCGAACGCCTGTTCTCACTTTCAGATGACATTGTGAACAAGCATTATGTCCTGTAAATGTAAACAAACTTGAGTGACTGGCTGAACAAGAAATAGGACTGAGTGGACTTGTAGGTGCTAAAGTTTTACATTGTTTTATTTTTGAATGCATTTATTTTTTGTACATAATTCTACATTTGTAAGTTCAACTTTCATGATAAAGAGATTGCAGTACAGTACTTAGGTGAATTGAAAAATGCTATTTTGTTTTTTACAGTGCAAATATTTGTAATAAAAAATATAAAGTGAGCACTGTACACTTTGTATTCTGTGTTGTAATTGAAATCAATATATTAAACTGTAGAAAACATCCAAAATATTTAAATAAATGGTATTCTATTATTGTTTAACAGTGACTAGTCGTGTGACTAAGCACGATTAATTCTTTTAATAGTTTGACAGCCGTAATTTATATACAAATATTGTGTATTCTGCCATGATTTTCTACCTTCTGCAGCATAAGTTGAACATTTGTTTGAGAATTGGATGTGGTGATAGTCAGACTCAGGCAACATTAAAGAGAAGAAAATTGTCACCATAATGGAAGCAGAAGCAGGAGATATGTAATGTCTTGGGTACTAAGTTTAGAGCAGGGAAATTGCCCTGAAGAATGTGCTTCAAATAAGCTGTCTGGGATCAGTGTCAGGGCCTGGGAAGAACTGATCCACAAGAGAAGTGCTAGGCCCGGTAACAGCAGCATTATGCAAGTTACATTTAATTCTCCTGCTCTGAAGCACCTTGAAGACTTGCACAATAAATAGAACTGAACATAGTTTCAGCACTGTTTGATTTTTCTTTGCAAATTATTTGTGTTCAATCAGGGAGCAATAATAGTGCAGTAATTAGTAAAAGATGTGTATGGAAATAAACAGAGAGCTAATAATTTTTCTAATTTAAATCTACAGTGATAAATATTACCTTTAGATTAGAGACTGCATAATCAAATGGAATGGAAATTGAGCTGCTCTCCCACTTAAAGTTTTAATGCCCAAATGCACCAAAAAAAAAAAAAAAAAAAAAGGCTTATGTCCTGTCTGTGTGCAGGTGTCAAGCTACACATTGTTCATTCATATTAACAAAGGCATGTCAGCATGCAAATTGGTTATGTGCTGGGATATAGGTAGGGCAATGGGGAGTGGAAAGCACAGCTGAATAGAAGATGAGTAAAGAGAAAGCAGGTGTTTTTTGATGTTGACATCCACAGACAACTTAAAATTTACTAGCCAAAGAACTGCTTTAACAAACAAGCCATTATGTTTTTTAAGGAAGACTGGACTATGCAGCAGCCAAATATTATTATTATTATTGTTTGTTATTTATTTTATTACTTAGGAATTGAGTATTTTCCATTGTTTTTTCTCATAAACAAAATTATGACTCTAGTGGGTCCTAATTTAAAGTTAATGGAACAATCTAAAAACATAAACAATAAACCATTTTGGGTAAAAGTCCACCATAATATTCACAAATGTTTATCTTATGAAAGTGACCATCAACAGTAGGTGAAGTACAGCAACAATAATAGTATCTGAACATCTTCTCACATGTATAATTCTGCTCCAATGTGCATTTTCTGCTCTTGAAGGGAAACTGTAACCATTTTTTCTTAGACAATAAGTTTGAAATTTCAAAATGCAAGAAACATCTCTCTGCTGGAGTGAACAGAGAGTTGTTTTGGGCAGGGGCACCTATTTTGTTATATTTGGGTGCACAATGGGACCCAATCCCTGACTAGGGCCTATAAAGGTTGCGTTGCTATAATCCTGTTGGGAAGTCACAACAGGTATACATTAAACTCTGTTTGTTCTTGAAGGTAGTATGCAGAATTGATTTAATAAAAAGATTACTCACCATCCACTTAGTAAGACAAAAATAATACATTTTGTTTATTGAATTTTGCAGTAAGAAATACAGTAAACCCAATGATCCGTTGTAGTATTTTTCTTTATGATGCCTACTCCTTGCTAGATCTTATCAATAGAGCTAGAATTCTATAGGCCCATTTCCCTTTCGACAGAAGTCAGCACAACATTGCTAGTTTTAAGCATTATTACCCCCTGAATCCAACACTGAATTTGCAGACCAGCTAGCAGAAGAAAGGCCTCAAACCTGAAAAAAATTAGTGATTTAATAAGTTATATTATTTTAAAGGTTGTCTGCAAAGTTTGTATATTTTTACCTTCCTTTCCAATCTATGGAAAGGCAGATTTAGGGTTATAATAAATCCTCACAGGCCCCAGGGAAAAGGCAGCACAGACCTGTATTATGTTACTCTTGGGTAATTCATGTGACGACAAACATAACAGTATTTTGGAGTCAAAATGCAACAGTGAGTGGTTTATAATACAAGTGAGTTTAGTGGATTGTGTGTAATACAATGGAACATTATGGAAGAGAATCCCTCATCCATTTCAGCTGTGGAAACACCACATTTGACCAAAATAAACATTAAATAACCCCAACCTGTATTAATATCTTCCTCTGTCCTATACCTATGTATGGAATGTCCTCTCTCCGCTGATTCAGATTCCTTCTGCAAACACATTGACTCTTCAAAGCTTTTCAGTGATAATGCCGAATTGATAATCCAGATAATGGAGTTATAAAAAGGAAGAGAAAACCACATCATAACGAAACTGTACCCTCAAGATGTGCATAATTTTGTGTCATAATTGTAATCCTCACAGGGCCATATGTAGTCTAATGGACTGGAGCATAAGACCAGGAGACCTGGGTTCTATTCTTGAGTCTGCCACTGACTTGCTGTGTGACCTAACTTCCTTGAGACCCAGTTTGGCCTTCTGTAAAATGGGGGTAGTAAGGTTCATGTATCTTTGTGGCGCTTTTTAAGATCTGTACTGTTATTATAAGATGTAGTACTAACCACAGATGCCCCACCAAACCATAAGATTTAAATAATCATAATACCTTCTTTCATTTAGCATTTTTCATCCCTCAATTTCAAAGTGCTTTTCAAAGGGAGGTAAAAATCATTATCCTCATTTTACATTGCGCTATAGGATAGGAAAGTATCTAGCTAATAAGTGTAGGGTCTAGAATCCATGTTATGATTTTATTTTATATATAACCATTTGTTTCCAATACTTCTACTTGCTGTCACTTGAATCTCTACGCTTTGTTTTCAATATGAATATATCTAAGTGCTGTGTGTTAAGCGGAGCAGTGATCAGAGATGTGACTGGTAAGCTGGGTAGTGCTTCTTTGGAAGCATTGAACCTGTGAGTACTGTGAGTGTCCGGTGGACCAGGGCTGGAGACTCCAAGGGGATGCTCAGAGGGTTCAAGGGTTGGAGTGTTACAATCACTAACCGGCAGAGCAACAGCAGGGCCTGCATAGGCCTGGAGAGGAGTGTTTATATTGCTCATGACCAGTGGAGTTGGGGAGCTGACCCCTGGCAGGCATAGACAAGGCTTTCTCACATTTTATGTGAGATAGCTTGTTCCTTTTGAACTTGTCTCCAGTTCACGGGGGTGGGTTTGGGAGGGCAGCAGCTGATCAAAATCACATCGGTAAGAAAGGTGTATTTCCAGAAAACAGATGAGAACATCATTTACATACATACAAGAGTTCTTCTGACTGTTGCTATTACGCAGTCTTGCAAATCAATGAATCCCAACAGCTGTACCACACTCACAAGTTGTAGTTATCTCTATTGTATACAAATGCAGAGAAAGCTTAAGCTGATTGACTGTGTGAGTTCTTCATTTTCAAACAATCTAATTTTTAACCAAAGCTAGATCATAAATAGGCATGGCATTATGCAAGGAATATTTTCCATGCAAAATCAAAATTAAAAGGAAGACATTCTGCCATCCTTACTCACATTCATAGACTCCAAGGCTGGAAGGAACCACTGTGATCATCTAGTCTGACCTCCGCTATAACACAGGTTACAGAACTTCCCCAAAATATTTCCTGGAGCATATCTTTTTAGAATAACAGCCAATCTTGATTTAAAAATTGTCAGTGATGGAGAGTCCATCACCACCCCTGGAAAATTGTTCCAATGGTTAATTGCCCTCACTGTTAAAAATGTATGTCTTAATCTCCAGGCAGAATTTGTCTAGTTTCAACTTCCAGCAATTGGATCATGTTATATGTTTCTCTGCTAGATTGAAGAGCCATTATTAAATATGTGTTCCCCATGTAGGTACATGCAGACTGTAATCAAGTCACCCGTTAACCTTTGTTATGCTCAATAGATTGAGTTTCTTGAGTCTATCACAATAAGGTACAATCCTTTAATCATTCTTGTGGCTCTTCTCTGAACCTCTCCAGTTTATCAACATCCTTCTTGAATTCTGGACACCAGAACTGGACACAGTTTTCCAGAAGTGGTTGTATCAGTGCCAGATACAGAGATAAAATAACCTCCCTACTCCTACTTGAGATTCCTTTGTTTACGCATCCAAGGATTACCTTCACATTGGGAGTCCATCTTCAGTGGATTATTCACCACATCCTCCAGAACTTTGTCATTGCTTCCCCATACTGGAAGTATGGTGGTATGATGGGAGTATAGGAACTCTGCACTGAGGGGGAAAAGGTTTGGGGAAGTTCTGTGTGCTAAGGTAGGCCTTCCCCTTTGGCCCTGCCAATTGTGCATGGTAGGGAGGAGGGCTTTAAAAGGAGGAAGCTGAAATATGCAAGGAGGGAAGTCCTGAGAAGGGAGCAGCTAGAGTGGCTCCTGCAACAGCAGGAGGAACCCCCATGCCAGAACCCCCACAGCTCTGTGAGGAGTCCAGCCAACCCCAGGGGCAAGCCCCATAGGGAGGGACTGACTCAGCCTTAAGGACTCCAACAAAGCTGTTACCCAGGCACCCCTGAAGTTAGGTGGTGCCTTGGACTTTTTTATTTTTATTTTTTGGCCCCAGGAGTGTCTTGGTTAGTAGACCTGAACTTTTGCTTTTCCTCCACCAAGAAGCAAAGTAATCAGGCCCACAAGGGTGTGGCCACCACCAGGAGTCAGAGGCTATAGCCTGTACTAGGCCAACCCCATGACGGAAACTGGACATGGCAAGAGGCCCCAGCCTAGCTAGGGAGGCACCCAGGGAGACTTTTTAACATATGACCTACATTCTTTGTTCATAGATGTATACATATACATTTAGGCATGGTAAAACGCATAATGTTTGCTTGTGCCCAGCTTACCAAGTGATCCAGCTCTGAATCAGTGATCTGTCCTCTTCATTATTTGTTAGTGAGAAGTTCCTCTGAAATTAGCGAGTAGGCCTGTTGAAATAGGTATGAGTAATGGAAGCAGAACATAGCCCAGTATGGTAAAAGGCGATTTATTCTTTAAGTTACAGACATGCAATGCAATATAAGTAGAATAGTCAAACAATACACACAGATAAGTCAACATTCAACTGTATCTGAATTCACTTTAATTAGTGTATTTTAATATATTGATTATTCATTTTATATTTGTATCTTTCACATTATAGTACAACGTTGCAATAGATCCTTCCAAGTAATTATCTATTAATTATGGCATTTGTTTTTTCTAAAGTGTAGATTTTCCATCCTTTTTACTCGTGTAGTTAAACACCCACACTGGTGACATGATTTCATTGTTATGACTCGGAAACGTGGCCTAGAAGACAAAGTAAGAGAGAGAAACGGCCGGGGGGGCGAAGGGGGAAGGGAGGAGAGGCAGAGGCAATAAAACAAAGAAAGTTCATACTTCTGTGCCCCTACAATGTTATTCATTTACCCTCTCCCTTACTCAATGATCTAGGACTTGCCATTCCCTTTGGATATATATTTATACATTTATCAAACATGCACCTATTGCATAAGATTCCAGGTGGCTTTTCAACAGTTAAAGCATATATTAATACCAGAAGTTCATAACAAACTGCCAGCAACTGGCAGGAAGCAGACAATCTCTGTATTAATTACAACTAACAAAACCATAAATTGAAAGAACTGTATTACACAATCCTTTAGACATGAGGCACCTTTTATCCAAAAACGTATTCAGGCAACAGTCTGGATAAATAGGCGCATCTTGCACCATGCCTTGTAGGTCAACTAACTTGGGTTCTGGTAGAGCAACAAGGGGAATGAATTCCAGAGTTGTTGATGCAGATACTCTCTGTTTTGGCTGAGAAGTGCACAGTACAATTCAGAGAGTGGGAGAAAAGGTAATTTTCAGACACTTTTGTGCCTCTCTTTACCCTGGATATTAGAGCAGCCCAAAGGCTTTATTATGGTGGTTCAACCCACGCGGTGGATTTAATCATCGTTAGCTGAAATGGTGCTGAAGATGATAGATCCTTATCTACACTTAAAGTACACCAGGTTTAGCATTGGTTCATCTAACGTCATTGCTGCCAACAGTGTTTTGACATGATTAATTTTTGTAGTGTAGACAGCAAGGCTAAAGGAATAAGTGAGGGCTGTGATCTTGGTTTAGTTTCAGGGTAATTTGAGGCTCCATTGCTCCTAGAATTTCAATTGAAACTGGTGACCTGTAATGCATTTTTTCTGCCTATGCTTGGTTTAGATGCAGGCTGGGTCTTTTTCTCTCAGATGTGGACCTGTATATTTCCTTGGAATTTCTACTTCGGATGTTGGGGTGTAAAATTATTAATGAGAAATAGGGCTCACACTGGACAGTTGATGTCTTTCATTCATTTGCATTCATCATAGTTTTGTTAGGCTATGTTTAAAAGAGAATCTTTTATTTTTTCCTCCTCCCTTCTAAGAGAAAGGGTAAAGAAAAGTTTATAGGTCCCAAAAACACAGCACCTACAGATAACGAACATACATGGTGTGGTCCCCTTATTTCCTCATTGTTATCGTGT
This sequence comes from Malaclemys terrapin pileata, assembly GCF_027887155.1. NCBI lineage: Eukaryota > Metazoa > Chordata > Testudines > Emydidae > Malaclemys > Malaclemys terrapin. The sequence goes on along the minus strand of NC_071507.1, from coordinate 175,955,410 downwards.
ATCTTTAGCCACCGTTGCTTTGGAAGCATTTTGTACTGCAGACAAGCTTTTCTCGGTTGTCTCTAGCCCTTCTTCTCGTAAGAAATCATTAGTTTTAAATCTAACAGCGATTTTGATATTAAATTCTCAAGTTGAGCTGTTTGACTCCAAACTGGATGCTGTGGTGCCTAAAACAGTGCCTTTGGAAGATGTTATTAAGTTACAAGGTAAAACTAATGAACTTCAAATTATATTTGAAAGTTCTAAGACTCTGGTATAATCCTCTGTTGGAAATTAGAGGTTTCTGAAAACTATATTAAATATTCTACTCTTAGAATAATAGGTCTACCAGAAAATATAGATGGCTTTTGTTTTTGTGTAAAGCTCTGGTTCCTTCTGGGAAACAGTATTGGGGTAAGACTTCAGAGAGCCATCATTGCAGATGCTTTTTGTGTCGCTAGACCCTTTTTTTCACTTTTTCTAATTCATCTTTATGTCATAAATTGATTATACCTTTGGATCAATAACTGATAAGCAGCAGGTAATGTGAAAGCTATGGAATCACCATAGTAGCCTGTCATATTCAGGAAAGAAAGCACAGTATCTTTCTGGGTGTTGCATAAGCAGAAGTAAAGCCATTGTTAACAGAGGGTCTGGTTCTGACACCCACATTCATAACAAACAACACTTTATTTCTTAAGTAGATTTTTTTTCACTGCTTTGTTTATGAATTATGAGAAATACAGTAGGCACTGCAGCATTTGGCTGTTGTATTGTGATGCTTGAATGTTCATTCGAGGTTAAAGCTGCATTGGAAGGAAGTGTATGATGAAATGCTGTATTATGCAACAAAACGTCTTACTATACAGCATCCAGGTTCAAATAAATATAACTAGTAAAGACCTGATTCTGCAACCACTTTAAGCACAGGGCTTCCATTGAAATCAGTTTCACCAGTTTGCAAAGTCTTATGTGTAAAGTGGCTATAGAGACATGCCCTTTGAAAACACTTTTGCTAGCCTGCTACTGCCGGAGCTCATCCTTGGATTGGGCACAGCCATTGCTTAATTAATTAAGGAATCAGGTCTTGGGCATCCGGACTAAGTGTCCACAGAAAGTGGAAGCATTTGCTCTTCAAGCCTGTTGTTCCTTCCCTATGCATGCTCATTCTCACACACCAGCATTCTGTGGAATAGTTAGGTGGCCTGGGATATGCTGATAGGTAAATTGAATAAGATTCTGATGCTGTTACATACAGTATGCAAAACAAGGTGTTGGTCATACAAGTAGTTGCTTGTGTGTGCAGCCAATATTTGCACACACGCTTTGCATACACAGCTGCATATTTTGCATGCACTATTACCGCTACACCTTATTGGTATCAATAGAGGGTGCTCAGCACCTTCCAACACTAAGTCCTAAATAGACTGGTACAAAAAGACATAGTGCACTGGTTAATCCGGGTAGAAAAATCAGAGTTAGCTTTTAGGGCAGGTGAGTGTTAAATAACATTAATCTGTTTAGCCCCATGCCCCTCGTTCCCAAATGTAGAGATTCCCTATGAATGCAACACCCAGATTCTGCCTGGATGTTCCAAGGATTTTGTGTTGATCTGACACGGCCCTGAAGTGACAAAGCTGACATCTTTCATGGACTGACTGGGTATTTCTGCACTCCAGCTAGGAGTGGGGAGTCTGTCTACCCGCACTGAGAATCACTCCTCCCGGCTACAGTATAGACATCATCATTATTTTGGCTGTCCCTCTGTTGGCCATAGGGAGGAGAATTTACAGAAAACTGAAAAGAGCACGTAGAAAGTCTGCTTCTTCAATGGCAAGAAAAATGGCACTTCTGAATTGCTGTGAAGTAGGCTCAAACACATACTGTTATGATATTGCGTGTTAGCTGTGCTTTCGGGTAATGCAATGAGTAATGTAGAAGTAAACTTGTCAGGGGAAGGATATACAGTAAGTTGGACTTGCCTATTTAAGGCTAAATGGCAGTACTACAAACTCCTGAATTTTTGGAACATTCTCAGTATTTTACACTTAGGTTGTTAATAGAGCTCGATCAATTTGTTAGGCCAGCTCCTTAGCGTTTGCATCTGTTCCTCTTGTCAGATGGGCAAGTTACACATCCTAAATAGGAAATTACACCTTGATCCTGGACCTACTGAAATCAATGCTAATCCCCCCGTTGGCTTCAATGGATGCACATAAGTCCAGCTCCACGAAGGAGCATAGGCTTCTAAGTCTCAGGTTTGGTTCCACAGCTATCCACAAAACTCCTGCTGAACCCTTGGCACCTAAATATTCCAAGTAAAAATTCTCTAGGCCTATGTTTTTGCCTTTGGGCATGCACACTGGTGTCTCCCTCTAGGCATCTGGATGTTTATCTCCCCATGTAGAGCACCAGAAGGATTCACAAACCAGGAAAGATAGGCATTCGGCTGCCTAAGTCATGCAGGGCCCGATCTGGTAGGTGCGTTCAAAGGTCACCTCACAGATCGGGTCCCATTCAAAAGCCTGCTGGAGGAGGAACTGACGCCCACCTTATAACTTTTAGCCCAGAACTTGCTGGAATGAGGAAGACCCAGGCTCAATCCCCCGCCCTCTGCCAGAGGGGGGAGAAAAGGTCTGAACAGGGGTCTCCCACCTCTCAAGAGAATGGCCTAGCCACTGAGCTATGGGATAGTCTGATGTGGGCTCCCTCAGTCTCTCCTGTGGAAGCTGTTCCACTATGGATACTAATGAAAGAATGATTGGAGCAGGGGGACTGGAGCTAGGATCTCCCACCTCACAGGTGGGTGCCCTAATCACTGGAGTACAGAATCATATTCTTTCTTTCTCTCACACACACACACTCACACTCTGATTATTCCACTGTGGCTACTGGATCAGACCCTTCAGACGAATTAGATGGCCAAACAGCTCTATTCTCCTGGGCTGTGGATCATTCTGGGGCATAGATGGGAGATTGCTGCTTCCCTACAGGGAAGCACTTGTGTGCATGCTCAGAAGCATAGACTCCTATGGAACTTTTACTGCTAAAACTGAGTGAGTTTCGGTGCCTACAGGGTTTCAGCAGGAGTTTTGTGCATTTATTTCATCCTGAAACTGGGACTTAGGCACCTGAACCAGAGTCTTAGGTGCCTAATTCTATATTGTGCATTCAGGCCTTAGTTAGTAGGGGAATTCATATGGGTAAATTTCCCAGGCTTTTCACAGGATTAAAGTCACTGGAAATTGGTCAGTTAAACCCCCATTCAGTGTCTTGAGACCTGATCCTGTAAGACAAAAGAACGCACAGATCCTCTTCGTCACTGAGCATTTGGGCCGATAGTTCAGCCAAACTGAACTCAGGAGACAAGAGAGTGCCCATATCTAGCTAATTGAATTTTGAATAGCTTAGTTAATTAAAATAATATCTGTGAATCAGTTAATTAAAATAAGGAAATCTGAAACTAGATTTTTTTAGTAATTCATAAAATGTGCAAAAAGAAGAACAGGAGTACTTGTGGCACCTTAGAGACTAACAAATTTATTAGAGCATAAGCTTTCGTGGACTACAGCCCACTTCTTCGGATGCATAACGAAGAAGTGGGCTGTAGTCCACGAAAGCTTATGCTCTAATAAATTTGTTAGTCTCTAAGGTGCCACAAGTACTCCTGTTCTTCTTTTTGCGGATACAGACTAACACGGCTGTTACTCTGAAACTTGTCATAAAATGTGGACTTTGCAAAAGTTTTGAAACCTAATTCAAGCTTATTACAAATTCAGAAGTGAACTCAGAGTTATTTGTGGGGTTACAAGAGGATCCTAAATATCTCCCCACAACTCATCTGTGAGCCTTTTTTATCTGACAGGCAGTGGAAGAGGTGGAGATGGGTAGGGATAATATAAATGATTACACTTGTTCGTGAGTAGGAAGGGCATGTGAAGTAGAATCCCTCTTATTGAAACTTCTGATTTCCTGAAAGCCTCATAATCCATAATCAGGTCATGCTCTCTGCCCTGCACCACTTACATAAACAGCAAACTTTCTTACATGTGCTGTGTATCCAAATACATTCTGAGGGCTTGACCCAAAGCCCAATATTGCCATGTTCCATTTGGATAAATGTAAATGGGAGTTCTTCTATATCCACAAGACAAACGTTCTCTTTTTTTCAAATATATTCAGTATTAAAATCCTAATGGACACTTCACACACCTTGACAAATGATACTAAAGGTAATACTGAAACAGAAATCACTGGCTAATGTGCTAAATTCTGCCTTCAGACCGTAGATTCACTGTGTCTTCCAATTTACTTTGTGGAACTTTTTATAGGTCCTTGGGTCATCTGTTGGAGGTGGTACATCTTGCTATTTAAAGTTTGATGTTGACATTGATGATTGTTCTACATATAAACCATGGAAAGATTCTATCCTTATTGGTTTAAATGCTTAGCTCTGGGATTCCCATATATTAAATGTTAAACCCTAACCATTGACTAGTTCACATTGACTATGTATGGTTCTGGGAAACCCCTGTTTATGTCCATAAATAATATGACCATAATAGATTTCACTCAGGTATATTATTTTATTTCCAAAAATTTACACAGTTGCAAGTTCTACTTATGTAAAATTCAGTGCTGCCGCATTGGATAGTGTAGAAAAACAAAAACTAAAAACGGGAAAATGACAGGTACAGTCTGCAGCATAAGCATTTGTTGACTAGGGATAGAGAAAAATCACACCAGTCAGTCTAAATAAACCTTGTTAATTGCATCATATGGGCATATAGAAGAGACAACAGAGAGAGAGATAATATTGTCTTTAGCAATGCCATCAGCTGTCTGAAACATGGGGACAAATCCTGTTTGCCTTATTCATTCTAGTCTCATCTGTAGAAATCTGGAAGTCTAATTTGTGTAAGTACATCTGTCAGGATTTGACTCAGTTTCTTCATAATTCAGCTGTTGAAAAGGAAAGCAATTGTAGATATTCAGTATGTATGGATGCGTGTGCATGCACACACACAGAGTGACCCACATTCTCATTGTCTTTCTCAAAGCAAGTAGTCTCACTAGCTTCAGCATGTAAGATTACTGGTTTGAGGAAGGTGAGCAAAATTTCACTGTGTGTGCACGCGTGTGTATGTGTACTCTCCTTTATAATATCTTCTGTCGAAACCACAGATTGTTCTTCAATAACTTGAGAAGCAGGTAAATTTGAATCAAGGAACATTTTAGCCTGATCATAATCTGAAGGATGGGGACAGTCCAGTATTTAATTTCATCTCAATCGTTTGTTTTTTCAGTGGAAAAACAATGTTGCTTCTGCATCTATTGAGACGAATGCTGTGTGAAGCAATTTCAGTCTTTCTGTTTGAATTTAGGTTTGGTGATGGCAGCTATGGAAATTGGCAGTTGCTGATCTAGATTCATAATCTCTTATTAATCCTCATTAAGTGATATATATGGTGGTTATTTTGCTAGGTATAAGGTGCACTTTTTCTACGTTAAGATGGATCAGACACAACCATGAAAGAAATTTCTTTTAGTTCCCATACCTTGACAATGCTATCGACACAAAATTTTCTTTTACTCCAAGTAATCTCCAATTTTTACTTTTTAATTGATTTTCCATAAATTCAGTTTTATGATTAAGAGCAACATTATCTCTAATTAAGGCAGTTGAAAGCTGCTTAGCATTATCCAATTCCTGATTTAATCCTTGTGTTTTCCACTCACTATTTGAAGAGTCTCTTCAATCAAGACTTTTTCTTTCAATCTGAAAATATGACCTAAATCTCCAGTTTAGCAACAATATGGTCTTCCAGTGCCTTAGTAGCCTGCCAAATCCTATGTAGTGACTATTCTCAAGATGAGATGAATTACAGTGTCTCCTCAGCTAAGTAACACCCCTGTTCTATGGCAAGGGTATCCCAGGGCCCTGGCAGAGAAATACTTAACCACAGCCTGATCCCTGAAACATTAGTGGCAGACCACAAATACATATCCAGCAGTCTTTGGGACTCTATAGATCATTAAAAATGCATTGGAAATTTAGTTTTTTTCCCCAGGTTTTCCTGCATTCATGGTACATGTAGTTAGAAAAGAAAATCTGCTCCTCCAAAAAAATCACTGCAAAATAAGGTCTTCACTTTCTAGCATTTTTAAAGGTGAACTCCTATTGGCCTCCTAAACCCAGGGTTGTGAGTTCAATCCTTGAGGGGGCCACTTAGGGATCTGGGGCAAAATCAGTACTTGGTCCTGCTAGTGAAGGCAGGGGGCTGGACTCGATGACCTTTCAAGGTCCCTTCCAGTTCCAGGAGATAGGATATCTCCATTAATTTATATATTTTAATTTTATTTATTTATGATACCCAGAAACAGGGTCACACAATACACCCATGTCCTCTGGTTATGACAGAATGAGAGTGCTGTTGTGCTATCGTTGTTGGGGAGTGCCTAAGCTGAAGGGTTCCTCTTCTGGGCATTGATGCACACATTTTTTTTCCTGAGAATCACTGTTTAGCATGCAATCAGGAAGCCAGAATACCGCCTCCTTCTGCAATGTCACTAGCCCTGCCAGGTCAAAGGGAGCATGTGGTATTTTCCATTACCAGCACTTTCAGTTACTCTTTCTCATTCTGTGTATTCTTACATGGAGAGGAACATAAGATTGTAGTGTGAACAGAATGTAATGCTACATTCTGGGATTTTCTTAGGACATGAGGTGTTACCGTGTTAACTACTTAGTAAAGCTATGAAAGTGTTCTAGAAAAACAGTTTGGATGAAGATTTACGTGGTGCCATATGGAACAAATAGATACTTTCCACCAGAATTACCTTTGTTTTTGATTAAGAGAACAACAACAACAAAAAGGAACCAAAGTAAAGTCTCCATGAGAGTCATGTATGTGTGTGTGTGTGTTTCCCCTTTAGGACAGTGAACTGAGGAAGACACAAAATTGCTTCCTAACTCTACAGAGAGCAAAGTCCTTAGAGGATTAAAAGTGCAGTTCACAGAAAACAAAGGAATATGCAATATGTAGTGAAATCCTGCATACATATTAGAGGATTTCATTTTGCTGTTATGCCGTTTACAGAAAAAGTGCAACTTCACATCATCAAAGCATCATTTTTTCTATCAAAACCAGGTGTTATAACAAACTAGCAACTGGGAGAATACATGTCTTGAGACAAAGAGAGGGAGACACTGCTACTGAAGACTTGTTATGCCCATACCTTTACACATTTGGGGGTCAAACTTGTTAAAAATAGATGCACAAAAATGGGGCACGTGTCCAGTGGTCACCTCCCTTTTACAGACACAACTGGTATAACAGCATAAATAAATGCCCAGTAATGTTTTTAGGAACCTGTGTTCTCACCTATGTGTGAGTAGTTACTGTAATTATACATCCAAATGTAGGTGCACTATTGTCTGAATAAATTTTGCATAAGCAAATATGCTACTTTCAAAGAATGGGTTCTTAAGGTAACTACTTAGAACAGAATATCTTCTTCTGTACATATAGCACAACTTTATTACTTCCACATAGAGTAAAGACCTAATCCAAACCACAGTGATATGCCGTGGGAAGACCCCTCTGACATTAGTGGGCTTTGGATCACACCCAAAATTTCTAATGTTAACTGGAGAAATGAAAAAGTTCCCCAAGAAACCTGTTTGCAGTGGAATGTGCTCTTTTTAATTCTAATGATTTCCAGCTATTTTTATGTACAGCGGTTAGTTTTCAGACTGATGAGAAGGAGTCTTATTTGTGCAGATGGGAAATGCTTATTATGCTAATAGCGTTCTGCATTGTTAGCGGAGATTATTAGACAGAGATGTTAGAAATGCCTCCAGTGGAATTAAGTAGGTGACAAGGTAAAACAAAGAGATAAATGACAACAGTGATTAGGAAATGGATTGTGCTGAATACAACAAGTGCAAGGGAAAAACAGAAAGAAACTTGATTTTTTACAAGAAATAGGTTGGTCAATAATGTCATCTTTTTTAAACACAAAGTGTGGTTTAGCTAAATGACAAAAAACTCTGCCAGTTCACCGGTCATTGACTCTAAATATGGTAGTTAGACTACAGTGTAATATTTAACCTGGAGAAAGCGTGAGGAAATGTCAAAATGGTCAGTGGGGAGAAAAACCAGAACACCTGAAACCAAGGAAACCACAGACACCCTTGTGTTTTATATAATTAATATATTCAGCCAAATATCTGTATGATGTACGGCCAACTATTTATTTTTTACATTTAATCCAATGAAATGTACCATTCATCTCTCTGAAGTCTTAGTAAGTCAAGAAAACCCAAACACTAGAGGCAGGTGTGCTGGCTCAACATACTCTACCAGTCATCAGAACAATATTTAAAACCGTTGCTCTTTAGGTCCATTTGTGCTATATCTACAACCCCTGTTCCAGCCATTTATAATGGTGCCAGTGGCACCATGGAGCCGGGCCCATGCTCAGAAAGGGCCCCAGCCTGCTCTGCTTGCACTGTGCCCTGAGACCCCATCAGACAGTTGGCTCCCTCTCCCCCGCCCCCCACTTGCTCCTCTCAGCTTGCTCACCGGCCAGCCAAGGGCTCCTCTCTGCCCCCTGACCCCACCTGCCGGCTCCTCTCTGCACCTAGCCAGAGCCCAGTGCAACTGTGGCTCTGGGCAGTCTCTGCTTCCCACCACCTGTGGGGCCCCGCCTGTCTCCCCGGAGCTGAGCCGCCTGGGACTGGTGCAGAAGCCTGGCCAGTCTTGGCCAGTTAGGGGTGAGGGAGACAGTGTGGGGGGCTTGGCTTGGCAAGAGAGTCCTGAGGGAGCCCAGCAGGGACAGGCCCTGGCTTAGCTGATTGCAACATTCCCTGGGAGCCAGAGCGATTCCCCACCCCGGGACCAGCCCTGGCTGCGCTGCCAGCTCAGCCTGGTAGACACAGTTACCTCCCAGCAGGGCCAGTGAGTGCAACCGGGAGGCAGGACATGGGGGAGTGAGTCTCAGGGAGGTTGGGGTGTGTGTGTGCTGGGCTGTGAGGGGGCGGGAAAGATCTGTGTGTGTTGGGGCACTAGGGAGTGGGGGTTTTGTGTGGGGTGCTGGGCAGTTGTGGTAGGGCTGTGGGCAGGGGTGGTGTTGTGCAGGGTGCTGTGCATTTGTGGAGGGGGTCTGGGAGGAGGCGCTGGGCATAGCAGGTCCGGGGGGCCTCTGGCCATAGAGAGTCGGGGGTGGGTGTTCGTGTTGGACGGGGGGCTGTGTGGCATGGCATGGGCCCGTCCCCGAGGGGAAGGGGCATGCTGGCTGCACAGGGCCAGGTTGTCCACTGTGTGTCTGGCAACTGCCGATTTGTAAATAGTTCCCTCGCACTGGGCTGGGAGGAGTGGGCACTGGATATAAAAGCAGTGGGAATAGCTCTCTGGAACAGTTAAGACTGGGAGAAGGTTTTAAGCTGAATTTGATGTTTGCTTATTGTGTGTTTCTTTGTTAATAAAACCCACTAGGAAGGGGGTAATCTTGGACTTTACATACTGTGAGGATATTGCTTGGGAAGCAAGGAGAGAAAGATGCCTGTTTACATAGTCTGCTTAATATCACAGGTCACTGTGAACATGTGACCTTAACACTTCACTCTAGTTTGGTTCCCCACATAACGCAAAGTTCAGTTCAAGGTTTCTTTCTACGTACGCTGATATTAAAATACTCTGAATTTGGAGCTCGCTACCTGAGAGATTACCTCTCCCTTTGTGACATGGCCTTTCCTGACAATTCTATTCCACCAGCACAATGCAGCTGTTGACCAATAAGGGAAGGTTTGTAAGAGCAAGAGACTGAATTTTCACAGGAGCTGGACTTAAATTATGGAACTCACTCCCGTAAGAGACAAGAATAACCTTGGAACAAACAATTTTCAGAACTAAATGCCAAATTAATTTCTTCAATTTAATTTTTTCCTTAATAATTTCTACATTCACACCCACACTCGTACCCCTTCAAATTAATCAAACTATTGCTCCTAGAATGGACTGGAAGAAAAGGGAAGAGAAAGATTGTTAGTGTTATTTCTATTTTTAAATGCTCACATGTTACAGTGATAAGAGCCATAAAATAGATTTTAAAACACTTTTTTCCCATTATTCAGCTCTCTCTAATTGCAGTGCTGCCTCTTTAAACATAACCCCACCCCAAACCCAGGGACTTATTTTGCAGTACTTCAAATAACAGGACTGTACAATGCAAATCAGTGAAGGCTAATTCTGTAATGATTGGTGGCTAAGTTACCTCTGATATCACAAATGCACTACCATCCCACCCTTTCAAATTGCACGATAAATCAAATCAAGTTATTAAATATTTGCAAGATTTTTCTCCTGTTTTTTTCCCTGTGTGTTTCTCTAAGGAGACAGTCCCCTCTGTCCCTTGTTCACACTTGCCAAAAGAAACCACACACATTCAGGAGGGCTCAGAGCAGTGGGACATTTTGTACTAAATATGATTTCAGTGAAGGCATATTTTCCTTGCAGAATCTTTAAAAGATATTAAGAAGGCTATGCACCCATCTCAGGCTCTAGATTGCACTAAGTAAATGAGTTCCTAGTATTAGAAAAGATTGAGTACTGTTTTTGGTGTGTATGTTTAAAATCAGTCTGGTATGCGTGTGTTTAGAGTAATAAGGTAGACATCCGAAAGTTAATGTTTTATTAACAGAAAGCCTAAGGATACCGGGGTTCATCTCACTGAAATTGACAGCTATTATGCTTCATTAGGAGTGACGGCCCACCCCAAGAGCAAAGGACAGGCAAATCATATAGTATCATTGATTGAACGACTTCAGGGGCTCAGAGCTAACTGCATGGCCTCTTGTTCAGCTGCAAAGCTGTCGTTTTGTTTGTTTGAGGAAGTGTACCATTGAATAAGGAGGTGAAAGAAAGGCCATTTCTCTTTTTTTCCCCTAGTCTCAGAAAGGTCAGGAGCTGGCTTCATCTGTCATGCTTAATCAGCTGATGAAAACTCTACTGACGCCTGAGGTTTGTGTCTCCTCTATTTTAGGCATAAATCTTAATGGGAGAATCATTCTGTAATGTGTTACTTCCTGAAATGTGGTGCTGCTCTTTTAGGAGAGAGCTGGAGGCTTCTGGTAGCACAGTATATCTGAAGCCTTCCCTGCGTGACACACTTTTGTCTAGTGATATGTGACAGCTTCCCAATTGCATATGATAAGGCACGTGCACTCAGACTCCAGTGAGGGGTTCTAAGAAATGGAATGTATATAGGATTTGAATGCAAGGCAAATAATTACAGCAATTTCAATTAACAGGATGCTGCAGAGTGAAGAAAGAAGATGGGAGTATATTTAAATAGCCAAAATCCTGTTTCTCCCCTTCCCCTTCTCCCCCTTCTAAATTCTAAATGTTAGATGAATGGGAAAATACTGCAGTCTATGCATCTAAAAGAGAGATAACATTATAGTTAAGGTTCACAAGTGAGAGCTGCCACATGTGTGGTAATCCACATGTGTCTGGGAAAACGGGGTTGTCTAATGGTAGTCTTTGCAAAGGAGGCAGGGCAGAACCACTGCTCTTGTCACATGACCAGGACATGGGCAGTTGTGACTAATAGTCAGACCAGGAAATCAGTAGCCAGGAATCAGAGCTCAGGGTCAAAACCAGAGTCCGAGGCCAGATGTCAGAGCCAAGGGTCACAGCCAGAATCAGGAGCTGGAGCTGAGGGTTAGGGTCAGGAATCAGAGTCGAGGGTTGGAACTGGGTACCTGGAGTGAGGCAAAGCAAGGGAAAGACTGGGAACAAGCAGGTGCTATCATAATTGCGGGCAAACGCCTTGAGCAGCCACTGAACTGTTGCTACTGCTGGGCTTAAGTCTGCTGACTCTTCCCACCCATCAGGCAGTGTAGCCAATCAGGCAGCCTTCTACAGGCTAGCTGCGCATTAGGTTGCCCAGAGACTGGCTCTGCTGAAGGCCTTGATCCCTGACAGCCCTGTTCCCTCTGCACTGGTCAGCACAGCTAGCAAGGCAAGGGAACAGACTTTATACCCTCTTTCTCCAAGCCTGCAGCAGCAACCGGGCTCCCCAGTTCCTTCCAGAGCTCCTGGTGGCATTGTGCAATGTGGTGTAGTGTATCTCTGCATCACCTCCAAAATAAGGCTTTGGCTATATGCATGATCTTGTTCCCAGTGTTCAGAAAAGAGTGGGCTTATAGGTTACTATTAGCATGTATTATTATATTGAGGCTCAACAGTTACCATCTAGCTAGAACGAGTAACAGCAGTAGTGAAGACGTGGTGGCATGGCTTCAGCATGGGCCAGTAACCCAAGTATGTACCCAAGGCCTCTGGCAGACTTGTACTGGGATGGCAAGTCTGTGCTAAAGCCCTTGCTTCTGCCTTTTCTCTACCATGGTTATCTGTACTAGCTAGATTAAAGCTAGCATGGGTATGCTTACCTGCAGGGGCGGCTCCAGGCACCCGCGCTCCAAGCGCGTACCTGGGGCGGCAAGCCGTGGGGGGGTGCCCTGCCGGTCCCTGTGAGGGTGGCAGTCAGGCAGCCTTCGGCGGCATGCCTGTGGGAGGTCCGCTGGTCCCACGGATTCGGCGGCAATTCGGCAGCAGGTACGCCGAAGCTGCGGGACCAGCGGACCTCCCGCACGCATGCCACCGAAGGCAGCCTGCCTGCCATGCTTGGGGCGGCAAAAAAGCTAGAGCCGCCCCTGCCTATCTGTGCTACAATCACACCTTAATTTGCAGTGTAGACACACCCTAAGAGACAGTGCCTGCCCTGTAGAGTTTACAGTTTAAAAAGACAAGCAACAGACAAAAGGAGAGTGAGATGCAATATACAAGCAGAGTGGTTAGGGTGATCATAGATACTATTTCCCCCCCAAAGGCAAGCAACGTATGAAAGTTGGAGGAAAGGGAAACAATCCAAATTTGCATATTTTATATAAACTATATATATTCACATAGCTGCACATTTTATGTACGTTTTATATCTTAAAAAATTGCATCAAATCTGCCCTGCAGCCTGCCAACCACTGCAGAAGTGGGTTATAGGAGATTTTAAGGACAAGAGAGGAATGGCCTACAGATCAGTTCAGAGAGGATATTCTAGGCACAGGGCAGCATGGAAGACAACATGGAGATGTTTGTGGTAAACGAGAGTGGTTACAGTACCACTGGCAGTGTAGAGGTGGTGGAGGTGATGCAGTAAGGATAGTAGCGACAGGGACAGCTGTGAAAGACCTTGAAGGTAAAGGCTAAGAAGCTTGAATTTATGTGGTTGAAAAGGAGGGAGTCAGAGCAGGATTTCAAAGAAGATCCAATAATGAAAAAAGGAAGATGATCTTAGTAGCTCAATGGTAAATAGACTGGAGAGGGTTGGTGTGAGTTACAGTGAGACACAGAAGGAGGAGGGCTAATTAAAATGGGAGATGAGGAGAACCTGGGCCAGCGTTTTCATAGAATGAAAGAGTGGGTCTTAGAAATGTTATGGAGAAAGATGTGGCAAGATCTGGACAAAGCCTGAGTGCGTGGGGCAAAGGAGAGGGAACAGTCCAAGATGACTCCCAGATTACAGTGACTGAGTGACAGGGAGGATAGTGGTGATGCAGAATACTGGTGTCTACAGAATAATCAACGGGACCGAAGCAGTCATGAAGAATTGAAAAGAGCAGTAAGTGTGAGGATTTTCAGTCTGAGGAAGAATTAAAGGATTTTTGTTCTATGAAGAGCAGAAGAAGGGTATTGTATATGTTAAAGAAGTGGCTCACAACCTTTCCAGACCACTATACCCCTTTCAGGAGTCTGATTTGTCTTGCATACCCCAAATTACACCTCACTTAAAAACTACTTGCTTAAGAAATCAGACATAAAAATACAAAAATGTCACAGCCCACTATTACTGAAAAATTTCTTACTTTCCCATTCACATCATATAATTATAAAATAAATTGATTGGAATATAGATATTGTACTTACATTTCAGTGTATAGTTTATAGAGCAGTATAAACAAGTTATTGTCTGTATGAAATTTGAATTTGTACTAACTTCACTACTGCTTTTTATGTAGCCTGTTGTAAAATTAGGCAAATGTCTAGATGAATTGATGTACCCCCTGGAAGACCTCTGTGTACCCCCAGGGGTACACGTACCTCTGGTTGAGAACCACTGTGTTAAGGTACTGTACTAGATTTTTCTTCCTGGACCTGGAATCTGCAATTCAGGCTGAGTGTCCTACTGATTAAATAACCAGATGAGCCCCCCCCCAAATATATGCAAGCAGTTAAATATTCTTACCCCAAACTAATGTACAGAGACAAAACTTCTCTGTTCTTGTTGTGCACAATCTGCAAGGAAATTCCTATAGACAGTAGAAAAGGAAACGATACTTGAGGATTTAGGTGTGGTTTCATAAATGGAGGAGACTTGATGTGGAACATTTTGAATTCTGTTTAAACTGAACATTATTAAAAATAACTACTCTACATATTCAGAATGAGAGGAAACTGATTATTTCTACAGCTTTTTTTATTAGGCTTTCCCTCCCCCACCCCCCACTCATTCGCAAAGCAAAATTGAGATTTTAATCTGGTAGATAACCTTGCACTGTGAGTAAAAACAGGAACTTGTAATGATGGTTAAAATGATTCTTTTCTTTTTGATTCAGAATTCATTATTATTATTATTTTTTAAAAGTCTAGAGTACCAACCCCAGATAGAGTCTGAGGAAATGTCTCATAGGATGCTGCACAAAGTTAGGTTGCTTATATTTGTATTTATATACATAGAGATTTTAATTAGCCCAGTACCAGAAAGGGAAAGAATGCAATTGAGCACTTCCAGAACAACCCCCTCTCTTCCCTGTTCAATCTCAAGGATCTGAGAGGTGCTCCTGACTCAACCAAAAAGTACAAGGAAGCTCCTCAGATTAGAGCAAGATTAGATGTTTGGGTGTTGAGCACCAGGAGCCCAGCCAAATTAGAGGGGTGGGTGCCAGGAGGCTCTTTCTGGGACAGGAGGCAAGAATTCTCCCCTGCCCCCAAAGGCTGTTGAGCACCCTCCTATATGCTCTTCTTGTGGGGCAGGAGAAATCCAGGAGGATGCATCTACTAGCAGATCTTTCAGTCCTGCCCTCATTTGCCAACTGTGTACCGTCCTGTTAGGAGCCATTGTGGAGCTGATGTCAAACCTGCCCTGTGTGCTCCCCTTGAAAACCTTGTCCCCACTTGCATGGCAGAAATACACTGGTTCCACTGCTAGGGGACTCCTGGCATCTGCAGACATAGGGGCCGGATTTGGAATTTTATTTTCTATTATATTTTTATTTGCAATTTGTTTTTTTTATATACGTATTATTAAAACTTTCTTTGGGGCTTTTTAAAGCTAACTGTATGCATGATGCTTCAGTCCCTGTAGTCAATGGCAGTTATGGATGAGGATGCAGTGCCTCAGTTTCCCCATCTCTAAAATAGGACCAATAATACTTCTTTACCTACTGCAGAGATTGGATGAAAGCTGATCAGTTAGGGCTCCATCCTGTAAAGTGCTGAAAAGACCCTGTGAGCTCTGAGCATTGGAGTTGGTTAAAAAAATCATATTTTGATGTTTTGGACAAAAAAGTTGATGTCTTTTTTTATGACCAGTGCTATTGATCTCCCTCAACTTTCCCTGACCTGCACAGGAGTGGGGATTTCTGTGCTCAGCACCTCTTAGGACAAAGGTCCTTACTATTTTTAAAGTCTTCTTAAGATGCAAAGTGCTACCCAATTATTACATATTGTACATTGTGATAGGCTATGTTTATGTGAGCACCCATCAGACTTGCTCCAGGGTGCGTGTCGCCCTCTAGTGACTAAATATTACTCTACAAGCTATGGTACTGGCTCAAAAATGTGTATGAGAGTTTTATGCAACCAGTTCTCCCCCTAGCGGCTGCAGTCTGTAGGGAATATAAACGTAATACCCCTGGTATTCCAGAAGTTACCACTAGTTAACCCCATAAAAATGTGTGGATCAGCTAACTGGAAAATGATAATTAAAAGTACTGGGACTGCAGGCACCCACATATGAAAGACTGGTCGGTTTGTCCTGTATGGCTGGCCCCCTTGCCACTGGAGAACAGTGATCAGATTGGGCAAGTTTCCCTTTCCCAGCCACTGGAGCATGATGGCCCAGATGACTATATTTATGGCTGGCTTGCTGAGGGCTGATTTGTCTGCCTGGACAGCCTGTGGTTCCTTAGTTCCAGCTGCCCATTCAGCCATGCTCCCTGTTCTCACTAATCGCCATTTCAGAAACCAAATGACCGGGGGCTGAGCATAAGTATCATTAGGAAAAATGATGACAATTAAATATAATTAATAAACACTCCTATTACAGGGCATATGCATGCTGTGTGTCTAAACTGGACTGAGTCTGAAAATTAGCACACCTCATTACCCAAATGAATTGGTATTACCCGGCATAACTTCCACTATTAATATAGCTTAAAGAAATCTTCCATTTGCTCATGTGTATCTATTTCCAGCAGACTATGTGCTTTTTAGTCAAAGAATATTAGAATGAACCTTGCTAATCACATCAGTCCAGATGGTTGGCTCTCTTCTTGCCAAGTGAAGTACTGTAGCCCCTTTAATGTGCCATTTACATAAGCTTTGTTTTAATCAAGATCCATGAGCTACACTCTACTCTTCTCTGCATATTGGGTTCAATGCTGGGAGGTTCTGTTCCTTGCTATCAGCTCCTGTTACAGGTGAGGGCGCGTAGCACTTTGCAGGATCTGGCCCTTCATCCCAGTCTTCTCACAGAATTATTGAACCCTTTAATTGATCAATGTCCCCTTTTGTTGCTGAAAGTGCTGATGGGTATATATGTGCCAGTCTTAGCCAAATCTGTGCAAAGGGATTGATGCAGACATAGAACCCATTCAAAACAAACTCAGCCTTGGGTTTTGTTCAGCCTGCATTCCTGGACCAGCTGTGATATGTTAAAACTGTTTTGGGGTTCATGGACTAACCAGTTAAAACTTTTGCAATTTTTTTTTCTCCCTCTGGATATTCACTAACTTTGAGGATAGCTTTCAGACAGTCTTCCAAATCTGATCAGAATCTGGTCACATGGGGCAAATCACAAAATGTTATCTAATCCACAAACCCAAATATTGTCTATGTATTACTGTAGTTGCTAGAGGCCACCAATGAGATTGGGGACCATTTTTCTAAGCACCATACAAACACATCATAAGAGGCAGGCTCTGCCCTGAGGCCCTTACAGTCTAATAGACAGGACAGACACAGGATGGAAGGGGGAACCAGGCAAGGTGACTTGCCCATGGTCATATAGCAGTGCAGTGGCAAAGCCAGAAATAGAACCCAGCTCTCTGAGAGCCCTGTTCACTAGGTCATACTACTTGGTTTGACAAGATTTGAACATGAGAAAATTTGATAATGTGAAGCTGAACCTTTTCAACTTTCAAGGCCTGCCATCCCATGTGAACTGGTTCCAATGTTAAAAATGTGGAAACCTGTTTCAGGCCGGGCTTGGGAGTATTCACACAGAGCTAGTTATACTAGCTAGGGAGGTGTGCACAATGAAGGCACTGCCTGGTGTGTTAAAAAGATGCAACAAGTAGAGCTGTATGAACTATAGACGTTTCAGTTCACTGGCAATTCTAGAAAAAAAAGTTGTTTGGGGTCGAATGAAACATTTCTTTTTGGCAAAAAGGAACCATTTCATTTTAGTTGGGACCATTTTGAAATGTTTTACATTTTTTAAAAATAAAGTTGAAGGAAATTTTGAACGGAAAGGTCATTTCAAATGAAAAATCAAAATGTTTCATTTAAAAAATGTCACAATGAAACATTAAAAAATTGTGAAAAATTAAAAGGTTTTGGGGTTATTTTTGCCCAAACCAATTCAGCAAAAATTATACAAATTTGCAACATGTTTTGGAGATCCCAGATGTGCATTTTTCAGTGAAAAAGAGTTTTGACCAAAATATTTCACCTAGCTCTAGTAAAGAGTAACAGGGAAGGATTAAAAAAAAAAATTGTGAAATTAAAGCACCTGTGCTATTGTGATGGATGGAGAAAGCCTGAATGTAGTCCAGCTACCCAGTCTGGCTTTGCTGCATAGAAATTCTGATACCAAACAGGTTTTATTTTAGAGGAACTCCCGAGCACACACCACTGCCCAGAGTTTGCAGGCATCCACTGTTATAGTGTGCTTCTTCCCCACTTCACACAAGGAGTATGTACAGAGCCTTTGTATCAGAGACACCTTTCCAGTGCCCCACTCACCTACACTTCACTGGTAGCTCAGGTAGCACAGCCATTGATGCAGCACAGAGGAGTGAGGAGGAGGAGGTGAGTCTATGCTACAACAGTCCATGTAGTTGGCCAAGGAGAAACAGACTATTTACGTGGATGTTGCACACTTCTCCCACATACTGTAGAGCTTAAAGGAAGGATTATGCCTCCTGTTGTATAACGTCTGCTGGGGTGGTCCAGCTTTGAACCAGTCCAAATGCCAGTGCCTAAATGGCACAATCTAGCTTTAAATTGGGAACCAACAACACCGGTGAAGATAGTGGTAATGCCTGAGTAAGAAAGCAGAATAAAGATAACAATGACCAGAAAAAACATATTGACCAGGAAGCCTGCTTCAGTTTTGCTGCTGAAGATTTCAGGGCTGCAAAATAAAGCTCTCAAATCCCCAAGAGAAATAGTTTTCAAATATCTCGGATGTCAGAGACTCCATGTCCAGGAAGGCAGAGCAGGGTAGGGAATGTTTAAATTAGTGGAAACTGGATTGCTGTTTTATTTGTTTTTGGTTTGCCTGTACAACTTGGTTTCCAACTGAAATGTTGAAGAAAAACCTGCTAACAAACATATTCTCCCCATCCACACGGAAAGATGGCATTATTGAATAGTGATTCGTTCTCACCACCAGAGAGCTAACTCTCACAGCGTCCTGTTGTGTTACTGCTTCCTTTGCCCCCTGCTGCTCCTGCCTCTGTTTTATGGCAGATTTGTTGTGTTTTATGACACTTTAATCAAGTCTTCTTATTAAATGTTCACGCACATTGTTCATGTGAGACAAGAGCTTGAGAATAACCTACATCAATGCCTAATGACTTCTAATATAGCATGGTGATTGTAAATGGGAGAACACAGCAACTTTTCTGGTACAATTACTGACACCGTGCTCACTCGTTTGATAACTTACAGAAATCTTGATAAACCCTGTAGTCTGCCTTCACAGAACGCCATCACCTGAAGTGCTCTAGTTTACAGGGCACTATCTTAGTGTTTGCAGGGGGAGGTTGTAAATTATGATACATTTCCTGTGTTTGCTAATACCCGCTGAGTCTTCCACATCCCTCAGAAATAAAAAAGTGTTCCTTAATTACATGTGCTTACAAGGAAGAGATCAGCAGCCGGGACTAGAATCTGGAAGACAAATTCACCTCTCCAGTACACAAACGCAATCCCACTGAAGGCATTGAGAGTTGCAGCCATGAAACCCAGAGGAGAATTTGGCTTTGGGTCGTCACCTATAACAGACAGGTGTTGTCACTTAAGACGAAGGAGCAACATGGCAGCATAAACAAGGGTAGTAGCTTGTTTACTGCATTAACCATAATTCATGTAAGCATCTCTTTAGATTATGCAGGATCAAGCCTTTACAGAGCTCCTGTGTCTAAGTGCTATATAATAATTATGAGAAAACATACAAAGATCATATCTCATGAGCATCCCTCTCCTTAATCAAAACACGTCAGGTTTAAGGCAGCCAACTGATCAGGGAAAGGAAAAGAGAAATAAACAAAATAAAGATTAAAAAAAAAAACCCTAAATAGATGAGTGAATGATAAGGCCTTGCACCATGAACTAGAATTCACCAAATCAAAGGGGAAGAAGCAGAGATACAGAGGAGCCACTTCGCCCTTCTTCGAAAGAGCACTGTAAACAAATCAATACCACTATGCCACTGACAGACAGAGTATGCAGACAGTCTATGCCACTGACTGCTACATTAGTGGAAAATATATTTGCTTAAATATATCAAAAATCTAGCAGGAAATGAAATAAATGAGGGCAATATATAAAAATGGTGCTTTTGAGGGCATAGTTCAATAAAAGAAATTGGAGAAATTTTGCGTTTCATAGTACTTGTTAAATTCTTCAAAAAGTTGAACTGTTCTGGACCATAACACCCCCTTCCCTCCATTTCCATAGGGAAATGTCTCACGGCTAGATTGTCACCTTGCAAGCTGTCCTGAGTAAGGGGCAGTGCAGCATTGCACTGCCTCAGGAGCAGAGCAGGTAGCAAACTGTGATTCCGAAAGTCACAGTTCAGTCCCTGCTTCACTCTTGCTCAATAGGGGAAGTAAGCTGTAGCAGTCCTTTTCCTGGTGCAACTTACTTCCCATCTGCACTAGCTCAGCTGTGCTGGCCAGCCTATTGTGCAGGAAGAACCACACCTCCTCGCTGTCTGCAGGGAGCTGTGGAGTAGGCGGGCAGGGCCAGGGAATGTGTGTGGTGACTACATAGCATTGTGACCCAAAATCTGTGGAGGAGAGGCACTTTACATCCTTTTACTCTCCTGGATGGGCACATAGGCCGGGTAATGATTGACTCTGATGAATGTAAATGACAAAATTTTGCATCTCCCTGGAAACCCTTCATTGTCTGCTAGAATCAGATGAGGGACAGAAATCAGTTTACACCTAAGGTAGAAACTTATTGCAGTTGAGAGATCCATTGACAGAGGAAGAAAAGACCTTAATCTGGCATATATAAAGGATAATATTTCTCCCCCATCTCCCTCCTCTTGTTCATTGATACACTTTGATAGGCTGGCTACTGGAAGGCATGCACATACAGTATTTAACAAACTTTGCATCAGCACTGCAAAAAATCATTCAATCAAAGTGGAATAGCATTGTGTGCAGTTTATCCTCTGACATAGTTACATATTTCCTGAACAGGATGTCATCAAGATGCTCACTGTGATAGCAAAGGAAATACTATAATACAGTTTAATAGTTGCCAGCAATTGAAAAATGTCTCCAGACATAGTAATCACCCACAATATCCTGTACAGGCAATAAAAAATTATGCCAAAACACTCCCCAAAAATGTTACTTTGGTATTGACACAAATTGCTTAACCCTGGGACCTTGACTAATTTAAGAACAAAATCCAGTATATGCAGATGGCAGCTAAAGAGCACCAGTGAGTTAACTGCTTGTTGACAACACATCTGTTTATGTGGCACTCATAGCTGTATTCAAACTGTGGCCAGGGCCGGCTCCAGACACCAGCGCAGGAAGCAGGTGCTTTGGGCAGCCAATGGAAAAGGGCGGCACGTCCGGGTCTTCGGCGGCAATTCGATGGTGGGTCCCTCAGTCCCTGTCAGAGAATTGCCACTGAAGAATGAAGCAGCGCAGCAGAGCTGCCTCCAAAGTGCCGCCGATCGCGGCTTTATCTTTTTTTTTTTTTCCCTTCGCTGCTTGGAGCTGGCCCTGACTGTGGCACAGTGTTCTTGTTCAGGGGTGAATAATATAATTAGAGAGGGTAACTAACTTCCTAATAGATAAATATGTGTCTGGCATTTGGATGAATTGTTGGAAGATTAGCAGGTTTACTGCAATAACGTTTGGCCAGATTTCTGAGGCATTTACCCATCTTGAGTAGTATCTCAATTCACAAGTAATCTTAATCTCTTGGAGTGCAAGAGTATTCAAAAAAGGCCCTTTGTGGGTGACCAATATGGCAGGTTGTTCCCCTGAGACAGACAACCCATTATAGGGTCTGATTCACCTCTCGCAACCGTGTAACTTTTGAGTAACTCCACTGAAGTCAGTGAGGCTGCACAGTGCGAAAAGAGACTCAAGGCTGTAGTTTTCTAAAACCTGTATCATAATTCCACAAAGTCTGTCTGCTAGCACAAGAACAAAGATGGCTGCCAAAGCTTGAGGCCCTCATGTGACCTTCTTCCCAGGCTGGCATACTACCCTATTAAAAATACAATGATGAGCAGCACTGAAACCTGTATAAAATAATCATATGCAATACAATATCCATCCAAGTGAAATAATAAGGAAAGCATAATTCTTAAAGAAAGGGAGCATGGTTTATAGTTGATAACCATTAAAACAAAAAACACATTGACAATGGATTGTCTTCAGCAGTTCTTTAGAGACAGGAGGCACTGGCAGATGTCAAGGTGAAGTGATTTCTGTATGCTCAAGGTCACTGCAGCAAGTGCTTGATCAATCCCTGACCAGAGGAATCATGTAGAACCTATAAATGCTGACTAAGTGAATAAGAGTACAGATAGTCATTAGGACAGGGTTCAAAGAAGGTGTGCAGTGTGTGTGTATCCAGGTCTCTCCTCATTAAAGGTCTAATCCAAAACAAGTCAGTGGAAAGGCTCTCATTGACTATTATGGGCTTTGGATGAGGCCTAAAAGTTTTAAAAACCTAAAAGGCCAGCATAAAGTCTGTCTGGAAAAGACATGCCAACAATATGAAATAGGAGAAGAGACAAAAGAAAGACAAACATGAAGTTAGAAAGATTTTCTTTAGATAAAAGGGCAATTAAGTTTACACAATGTCGGTTCATAAACAAAGCTTCTTCTGCTGTGCTAGTTTTGCTTATGTTTCCTTTGTGTCGCTGACTGGGGGAAATGAGTTACATGCCATGCATTGTAGTCAGATCCTGATGAGAACTCATGTTAAATCCCCACATCAAAATCCTTTCAGCTTCTGCAGAATGGAGTCCTGCTCCGAAGGTGTAAAAGATGTTAAAAATGTAGACATTCAGTGAGGAAACAAGGGGTGGGTGGTAGTGGTGCTGATATTATATGTGAATGTCGGTGCATGTCAGGTATATGTGTGGGTGCAAAGAAGAGTGTGTGTGGGAGGGGATGTGGGAGGCATGTGACTTTTGTGACAGGATGTCAGAGCTTCAACATCCCATCAAGGATGGGATTTTAAGATTGAGAAGAAAAATGCTGCTTTGTAACTAAATACAGTGCTACCTTTGTACATTTGATTATTCTGAAGTTTACACAGAACGATCTGAGCCATTTAGGATTCCCTGGTAGGGAAAATCAACACCTATTGTTGAGGGAGACTATACCGTGTTGTAAATTATCAGGAAGAGAGCTGCCTTCTGGCTGACGTCATATTGATTTTTACTGTTCAATTTTTCCCACCAAGGTGCAGCTGCAAAACACAAATGTGCTGTGTGGCAGCACACCACTCAAAGGAGCAGGGACTCTTTGTGCAACTGGGTGGGAGGCACATTGCAAAAGTGGAGATGATTTTTAGCCAGCTCCAAATGCATTTTTTTTAGATTTTACACTAAAAAATATGTTTTTGTTCAGCACATATCAGATAAAGTGCCTGACTGAGGGCAAATACAGCCAATTCAATTAAGGGCAAAGGGCAAAGAGGGGGGGTTGTCTCTCCTGGGTGTTTCTGATTAGATGTCGTGAAGTGAAGATGTGAATATCAGCAAATGTCTGGAGCTTCACCATGCCCAAGGGGATTTCTGGGAGAGGTTGTGCCTGAGGAAAGTACAAAACCACACTCAGTATGTAGGTGTACATGTGTGTGGGGGGGGGGCACCAGCTTTGCTATGGCTTAATTATGGTGCATACGCTCCAACCAGATCTGTTGGCCAGCATGGAGGTGGTGGATCCCTGGTGTTGGGAAGGAGCGGTCCCAGCATTCCATGATGTACAGGGAGTGAGAAGGGCCTGGAGCTGTAAGAGATGCCGGGGTTTCAGGATGGAGCAAGGTTGTTGGTGCACACACTTTTCCTTATTTACTAACACAGCAGCCAAGCACAATCTGGCCCTAAACAAAAACTGAAAACTTTAAGTATACTGGAATATATTCTAGGTGTGAGCAATCAATTCAGATAAAGTAAAGATGCCTCAGAAGCCCAACTCTGCTAGGTGCCTTTATTAGTTACGTGTGGCCTGATTTTTCAGATGTCAATTCTCATTGACTTTGGTGGTGGTTGAAGATGCTCAGTACCACTGAAAATCAGGTCAGCAGTATGCTAGGTGAGTAAGTAACATAAGAATTGCCATACTGGATCAGTTTTGAGGTCCATCTAATCCTCCATCCTCTCTCCAACAGCAGTTGCTTCAGGGGAAAGTGCAAGGATGTCACAGTAGGCAAAGATAATATAATCTGTCCTGCATTAAGGTTTCATCCTAATCCCTGTTAGAAAATGGATTAAGCCCTAAAGCATTAGGTTTTTATTCCTTCCAAAAATGCATTAAATGTTATAACTCTGGCTATTTTTGTTATCCCTAGAAATGTCCAATCTCCCTTTGAATCTTACTGTTCTTAACCTCAACAATTTACAAACATAAGAAAAGTCGCTCTTCACAAAGAGTTTACGATCCAAAAATGCAATTGCGTGTATGTGTAAATTTACTCATATGATTATCCCATTGAATTCAAGGCACTTCTCATGAGGGTAAATTTATATACATGCTTATCTGTCTGCAGGATCAGGGCCTATATAATGAACATATAGACAAGATACAGAGAGCAATGGTTGGGAAATGATGCAACATAAAACTTTTATTAATCTATTACTCTTTTACCCCTTTTTTGTTTTCTTTCTTAACTCTTTATCCCATTTATTTCTGTTTTCTTTCTATATTATTGAGATTGCTTAATGGTTTCCACACTAACTCCCTGCTTTCAGTTACTTTTAATGTTCTGAAATTATCACCTTTGGAGATAAACTTTTTCCTGCTTATACTCTCTGTGAAGGCGATTTTTTTTTTTGAAAGTCAAAGCACAAAGAGTCCAGCTATTTTTGAGCATGAAGAGAGTAGGGAAATAAATATCTTTCCAATTATAAACTCATGGCTGTGACTTTTTTAGAACAGCCTTAGAGCCAAAATCAATTGGCACTCAAAGCTGAAGTTTAACATGGAAATAACCCTTTGTTTCATGAGATTTCCCTTACAACTTTTCAGACACCAAGAGCTAGATTCAGAAAGGGTCATAGGCAGGCCCACCAACGAGGGTTGAGGGTGGGGGAAGAGGGCAATTGCCCGGGGGCCTGGGTGATTTAAAAGGGCCTGGGGAAAAGTTCCCTGTAAGCAGGCGCTCAGGGAACCCGCTCAGGACCTGGCCCCCAATTTGCTACGGCCAGTGCGTCCCTTCCCCCGGCCCCAACTGTGCTGCGGCCTGGACCTGCCACAGCCAGGGCGCCCAAACCCAGGTGCGGCTGGGGCAGCTCAGCCTGGGGACTCAGTATATTCCCTCTTTCAATATGCACATGTAAAGTTAATAAGAGTGACACATTCACATTGAGAGGAAAGTATATCACATTGACTGAGCTTCATTTTGTCATCTGCTATCAGACCCCATCTATCCTATGCTCTTCATGGTTTCCCTTCACTGCTGGGTTGGTAGGAAGTCATTTCATACACTGCAGGCCTGCCCAGACTAATGACCATCATGTGGTTTAGTTGTTCAGAAATCAAAGCTGTTGCATTAGCTTCCTTTCTGCTAAAAGGTTATAGGTCTAATAATTAGAGCATCCCCTTGATGAGCACATTGAAATCCAGTTTGCCTGTCTTAATGGCAGTGATCAGAATAAAATTATAGCTCTTTAGAGCAATCATCTTTGATATGATGTTAGCTCTGCATTGTGTTAAGTTAATGCACTGTTATTATTTCCTTGGACATTACTGGGACTGCTCTCATGGGCAAAGAGAGTAGGTTTTGGACCCTATGCTACACCGTGAATATCACTACCTGTAAAGAAGAAAACCTGTATGTACATATCACTCACACTAAAGGTTTTTATTCTCTTTATATTGACACATGATAGAGTTGTTTCCTATAGGGCCTCCAGACAAACAAGGCAATTTGCTCCTAATCAAGGTCACAGTCCAGGAAAGCATGTGCTTAAGTCCCACTGACTTCAATGGGAGTTATGGGTGCAGTGGCTACATAGCATTATGAAATTGCTGGACAATGGAAACAATGACATTAATACTGGCTTTTAAATACCCTATAATACAAACACACATGCAAAAATCTACTAGCAAATTATTATGGAAAAATAGAGATTTGAGGGTTGATGCAAAGCTAGGGTTGCCAACTTTCTACTCTCACAAAACCAAACACCTTTGCCCTGCCCCCTGTCATGCCCCTCCTCTGAGGCCCCACGCCTGCCCCAGCCCTTCTCGGAGGCCCTGTCCCCACTCACTCCATTCCCCCTCCCTCTGTTGTTTGCTCTCCCCACCCTCACTCACTCGCTCATTTTCACCAGGCTGGCTCAGGGGGTTGGGATGTGGGAGAGGGTACAGGCTCTGAGGTGGGGGTGTGGGTTCTGGGGTGGGGCCAGAAATGAGGGGTTCAGGGTGCGGGAGGGGGCTCCAGACTGGGACAGGGCGTTGGGGTGCAGGTGTGTGTGAGGGCTCCAGATGGGGGTGCGGGCTTTGGAGTGGGGCTGGGAATGAGGGATTTGGAGTGGGAGGGGGATCAGAGCTGGGGCAGTGGGTTGGGCCACGGGAGGGGTTCAGAGGTGCAGGCTCTGGGCGGTGCTTACCTCAAGCAGCTCCTCAAAGCAGCGGCATGTTCCCCTTCTGGCTCCTACATGGAGGCATGGCCAGGTAGCTCTGCACGCTTCCCCATCCACAGGTGCCACCCCCGCAGCTTCCATTGGCCGTGTTTCCTGGCCAACGGGAGCTGCAGAACCTGCGCTTGCAGCGGGGGCAGCGTGTGGAGCCCCCTGGCTACCGCTACATGTAGGAACCAGAGTGGGGACATGCTGCTGCTTCCGGGAGCCGGTTGGAGTCACGCCAGGCAGGGAGCCTGCCTTAGCCCCTTTGCGCTGCCGACTGGACTTTTAATGGCCCAGTCAGCTCTGCTGACCGGAGCCGCCAGGGTCCCTTTTTGACCGGCCATTCCGGCCGAAAACCAGATACCTGGCAACCCTATTCATGTTGGGAATCTCTCCATTGATTTCAGTGGGCTTTAGATGATGCCCTTAAAGCCACCTATCCAAAAAAATGTTCATTATTTTGGAAAGGTTCAGTTCCCAATTCATTTCCGATTGAAATCAGTATTCTACGAATGTACAGCATGTGAGGATAAAGAATTGACAGATACTGAAATCCTACTCTCTCTACATTCTTATACCATATCCATTACTATGCTATCTGAATACTGAAATGCTCCCCTAGTTTTAGGCCCTGATCCTACAATGACATATGCATAGGTGCCTGACTGATTATATTGCTTGCTGCATATTCAAAATGCCCTTACTTGTTTGTCTTTAATCTTGGAAACTCAGGGAGCTATGTAAAATTTTTTGAATGGAAAAAAGAAAGTGGTTCAAGCATAATTACTCTGTGTTTTTAAATTATTGTATGTGAAGATGAAATAATGTTGCCTGTATAACTTCTGCTAATTCCAGAAATCCCTGTAAATGACTTGTGAGTCTGAAGGGATTGTTCTGGCCAGAGATAAAGTGAAATAAGAAAAATCTTAATTTATCTTTGGGCAGTTTTGAATGTACAACATTCAGTACTTTGAAGTTTCTAAACAAGTTTAATACATTATGGAAACAGGCTTCCTAATATTTTTTTTGCAGTGCAATTATAATTCCATAGGTCCAAATTCCCTTTTTTATTCAAGTTAAAACAATAAAATGGAACATGTAAGATTTTAAATGGAATCTCCTGGAAATAAAATCAGTCCTCTTTGTCACTTTTATACTTTTTTCATATGTTTTGAACTTTATAAAAGGAACATCTTCCAAAATTATATTAATCAAAGTCCTGGTAGAGAAAAATCTTCCAGAGAATGCTGGTTTCGTGTTACCGCTAAATTGCTTCCAGTGTTTTAGATCAGTTCATTGCATAACATTGCATTATTCTCATTCTTGTGCTTGTTCCCTTGTTGCCATTTGTAGTCCTGATTCTTCTTTCTTCTGTGACAAAATCTGATAGTTTTTGCCACCAGAAGAAGACAGTTGTTGTCCAACTCCGAAGATTAGCCTGCAGTCAAGCAAGTTACTGATGTAATGCTGCCCCTGGTTGGGTTGCCTGCAGGGATTAAACCTGGGACCTGTAGATTTAAAAGTATGAACTTCTCCTGCTTACAGCTAATGGACCAAGTTCATTAGCTTTGAGGAAGCAGCAGACATATTCCAGTGTATGTGGACAGACTACTAGCAAGAGAAAGAGACCCATATTGCGTTAATGTGATTTACATTTGGGTTTCACTGGTTTTAAAGGCTGCCATTTCTCCCATCCATATCTGGTATGGGACAGCATGAACTGTATTCATGGGTTTCTGCTATGAGATAGCAGAAACATTATTTCTCCCATGGGCTGGGCTGCTTCACATCTAGCACTTCAGGTGAGGCCTCAGCTGGAGTACTGTGTCCAATTCTGGGTTTCACATTTTAGGAAAGATGTGGGCAAATTGTAGAGTCCCCAGAGGAGAGCAACAAAAATGATACAAAATTTAGAAAACTATTAAGAAAGTTTAAATAAACTGGGCATGTTTACTCTTGAGAAAAGAAGACTGAGGGGGGACCTGATAACAGACTTCAAATATGTTAAGGCCTGTAATAAGGAGGAGTATGATCAATTGTTCTCCATGTCCACTGAAGATAGGACAAGAAGTAATGAGTTTAATATGCAGCAAGGGACATTTAGATTAGATATTAGGAAAAGCTTTCTAATTATAAGTACAGTTAATTACTGGAACAGGCTTCCAAGGGAGGTTGTGGAATCCCTGTCATTGGAGGTTTTTAAGAGGAGGTTCTACAAACACCTTCCAGGGATGGTTTAGATTTACTTGGTCCTACCTCAGCACAGACAGCTGTACTTGATGACTGCTTGAGGTCCGTTTCAGCCCTACATTTCCATGATTCTATTCCTCCCAGGAGAACAGGACAAGGCTCTTCCCAGGAATCCAATTCATGCCTATATCTTGGTCAACAGGGCCCAATTTAAGTAAGATTCTCCCCCCACACACACACCTTTTTCTACCCTAGAGCTGAGACTAAACCTCTTCAATATTGTTTGCCTTTGTGAGCCTGGGAAGCAAGATACATGAAGCCAAAATTAGATTGCTCACATGGCAGAGATTAGTGTAGGTCTGGGTTTTTGAGCCTACTCGCCCTTATTTTTTATTTCTTACACTGTCAACCTGTGTTTTTTTTTTCCATTTGCTCCATGGGGAAACAGTCACAGATGAGGGCCTGGCATTAGCTAAAATGGTTCACCAACAGCTTAAAAAGTCTTGAGACTCGACCAATCTTCTTTTTAACCTACAGTATGTCTGTTACTAAAGCACAAGTTCTCTGCTTTGGAAAGTTGACTAGCCAGCACAGAGAGTGTGAGCAATGACACTGATGAGTTCGGTGCCCGCACTGCCCCAGCTCATGGCTAGAATGCATTACTTCTCAATGGACCCACCCTGTGTCTGTCTGGAACCTGGGACTCCTGGGCCCTCTCTTACATACACATCTTCAAATTAGCAACTCGCGGTAGGGCTGTCACATCAACTAAGAACGTGTTGAGGTTTATTTAAAAATGGCTTCTACAGAACAGCAATTCTTTGCTGAAGTGCTCAGAGATTAGAGGGTCTGATTCTGATGTGCACTAAGGCCCTTTTATACTGCTCTGGCAATGTAAAAGGGATTTAAAATGGACAGAAATGAAAATGACATTCTCTTTAAGGCCCATTTATTTGAGGCCTGCCAGAGTGCTGTAAAGGGGCCTGACATCTTACACACACAAAAGTTGTACTGCTGTAACTATATCAGTATAATCAAAGTAATACAATCCTCTAGTGTGGATTTAGTAACTGAAATACAAAAGTGCTTATATTGGTATAGCTTATTCTCATACGGGAAATGTAAAAGAGAATCAGGCCTTGGAGTCTTTTAATTTTAATAGAGTTTGTGCCTGTGAGAAAAGCCAATTCCTCCAGTTTTCTGAATGTTGGTTTTGTTTTGAGTAAGGGATTTTGTGTTGTGGATAAGGTGGTGGTTTGTCAACTGAGAAGTGATTCTTAAAACAAAAGGGAAAGTCAGGAAGTTCAGTGCGATCAGACAAAAGTGATCAGTAGTCTTTCCTCTTTCTTCTTCCCCTTGGACCTTTGCTCTTTGAATAAGATGCTATATCTTTAGCAGTGGAAAGCCACTTCTCAACTAGTGGGACTGTTACCAAAAAAAAAAAAAAAAATAGACATGTCCTTCCATTTTTATTCCATTTTTAAAGATAAGGCAAAATCTAACTGGTAGGTCAAAATAAAATTTTTTGGAGCAAAACCAAATCTACTTAACTGTATACTTATTATATTTTGGGCTCAAATCTGATCACTGGCCTATGCAATATGATACGCTTTTGAGAAGCTAGCAGCAATATCGCTAGGTCAGGATACTACTGTCTTCCAAAAGGTGCACTAGGATACATATATACTTGTACTTCAGTATCACTAAAATGAGTTTAATTTAAAGTGAGAAGCTTTTGACCTACAAACTAGTTATCCCCTTACAGTACTCCTGCTGGAAGCTTGACTGCCGTGGTCATATTTCAATATGGCCCATGTATTTTTTAAAGTAAGAAAAAACACGTATCTCTACTGGTGCACCATCTATAGTAAGCAGTCTGCCAATACATACCTTTCAGCCAGTCAAACATGCATGAGACAGATTTGCGTCACTTTCTGGAGGTTTGGGGTCCATGCAACAATAAATGAACTGGGACTGTCCTTATTGGGTCTGATTCGGATAAACTTACCCATGTTGTGTAGTGCCTTAATTTGCAAATTGTCCCACTGAACTCAATGTACTCTTAACACAGTTGCTTTACAGCAAGGTGCAAGTAGCCCCAGTAGTTAGATGTGGTACTATCTGGCCCTTACGAAGGTCTCATCCTAATCCTGTATAGTTAGAAATTGATTTAAGCCCTGAAACATTAGATTTTATCTTTCAACATTTTTGTTATCATTAACTATTATAATTCTGGATATTTTTGTTACTCAGATAAATGTCTAATCTCTCCTTGAATCTTGCTAATTCTTTGCCACAATGACACCATGTGTTGTCTGTAAAAATATTTGCAAACGTATTTATCAATTTTGAATTTGCCCCCTTTCATTTTCATTGATTGGCATAATCTGGATAAGCAGCTGAACTTTTGGAAGATTATAAAAATCAAAATGTAAACCTTTTGAGGTGCCTCTATCAGTAGAATGTGTTTGTAGTGTTGCTATGTTAGGATACTACATGGTCTTATGTGCATTTTTTGCTACAAAAGCATAGAGGAAACCAACAGCAAAACAGAACTGGTGCTAATGCTGGGGGTTAGTTTCCAGCATGCTCCAATATGTATGTTGGCAATGATGAGTGGCTTACTAACTGCATGATCCTGTGTATATTTTGGCACTTCAAGGGCTGGTTTACTCCCGGCTCCTACTCTATGTGTACTTTGGCATGTTGGTTTAGTGCATGCTCCTAAACATTATGTAGATTTGTAATGTTGACTCTGGGGTTTGCACGTTTTTATTCCTTTCATAGTACTTGGACAGAATAAGAATAATTGAAAAGGGAAAAGGCTATTATTCAGTTAGCTTAATAAAATCACAAGTCAGCAGGTAAAGTGGGAAAGTATAAAATACTTAATATCACTTTGAGCTGTGGATCCAAAATCCAAACCAGGTTTGGTTTTAAGTTGTGTCACTGGAACAGCAAAACACAATGTGGGAGGTTTTACCAAAAAACAAAGCTTAGCTGCCTGAGCCCATCTTTAAAGATACAGAGAAGAGATAGGCTTTATTACCAATCCTTTTCTCTTCAAAGACCACCCAAAGCACCCTCATACATATGAGGCCTGATTCTTCTGTGCAAAGTCAATAGAGTTAAGTTTGTGTCAGAGCAGAAACTGGCCCACTAATACAATTCTGCTCCACCATCTTCATTAAGTAACTTATCTTTATTTCTTCCTTTGGTGGTCACTTAAGCCAAGTTTTACTTAATATCTTTGCAGTGAGAGTAGCTCTGGTGTAAGGATAACAGCGGGTCGAGTTGGTCGAGTTCAGGATCCTGACACAAGGAAGAAAGGAGAGCAGCAGAATATGGAACCTGGACTTCAGAAAAGCAGACTTTGACTCCCTCAGGGAACAGATGGGCAGGATCCCCTGGGAGAATAACATGAAGGACAAAGGGGTCCAGGAGAGCTGGCTGTATTTTAAAGAATCCTTATTGCGGTTGCAGGAACAAACCATCCCGATGTGTAGAAAGAATAGTAAATATGGCAGGCGACCAGCTTGGCTAAACAGTGAAATCCTTGCTGATCTTAAACGCAAAAAAGAGGCTTATAAGAAGTGGAAGATTGGACAAATGACCAGGGAGGAGTATAAAAATATTGCTCAGGCGTGCAGGAGTGAAATCAGGAAGGCCAAATCACACTTGGAGTTGCAGTTAGCAAGAGATGTTAAGAGTAACAAGAAGGGTTTCTTCAGGTATGTTAGCAACAAGAAGAAAATCAAGGAAAGTGTGGGCCCCTTACTGAATGAGGGAGGCAACCTAGTGACCGAGGATGTGGAAAAAGCTAATGTACTCAATGATTTTTTTGCCTCTGTCTTCACGCACAAGGTCAGCTCCCAGATTGCTGCACTGGGCAGTACAGCATGGGGAGAAGGTGACCAGCCCTCTGTGGAGAAAGAAGTGGTTCGGGACTATTTAGAAAAACTGGACGTGCACAAGTCCATGGGGCCGGATGCGCTGCATCCGAGGGTGCTAAAGGAGTTGGCGGGTGAGATTGCAGAGCCATTAGCCATTATTTTTGAAAACTCATGGCGATCAGGGAGGTCCCAGATGACTGGAAAAAGGCTAATGTAGTGCCCATCTTTAAAAAAGGGAAGAAGGAGGATCCGGGGAACTACAGGCCAGTCAGCCTCACCTCAGTCCCTGGAAAAATTATGGAGCAGGTCCTCAAGGAATCAATTATGAAACATTTAGAGGAGAGGAAAGTGATCAGGAACAGTCAGCATGGATTCACGAAGGGGAAGTCGTGCCTGACTAACCTAATTGCCTTCTATGATGAGATAACTGGCTCTGTGGATGAGGGGAAAGCAGTGGATGTGTTATTTCTTGACTTTAGCAAAGCTTTTGATACTGTCTCCCACAGTATTCTTGCCACCAAGTTAAAGAAGTATGGGCTGGATGAATGGACTGTAAGGTGGATAGAAAGCTGGCTAGATCGTCGGGCTCAACGGGTAGTGATCAATGGCTCCATGTCTAGTTGGCAGCCGGTTTCAAGTGGAGTGCCCCAAGGGTCGGTCCTGGGGCCGGTTTTGTTTAATATCTTTATTAATGATCTGGAGGATGGTGTGGACTGCACTCTCAGCAAGTTTGCAGATGACACTAAACTAGGAGGCGTGGTAGATACACTAGAGGGTAGGGATCGGATACAGAGGGACCTAGACAAATTAGAGGATTGGGCAGAAAAAAACCTGATGAGGTTCAACAAGGACAAGTGCAGAGTCCTGCACTTAGGACGGAAGAATCCCATGCACTGCTACAGACTAGGGACCGAATGGCTAGGTAGCAGTTCTGCTGAAAAGGACCTAGGGGTCACAGTGGACGAGAAGCTGGATATGAGTCAACAGTGTGCTTTTGTTGCCAAGAAGGCTAACGGCATTTTGGGCTGTATAAGTAGGGGCATTGCCAGCAGATCGAGGAACGTGATCGTTCCCCTTTATTCGACATTGGTGAGGCCTCATCTGGAATACTGTGTCCAGTTTTGGGCCCCACACTACAAGAAGGATGTGGAAAAATTGGAAAGAGTCCAGCGGAGGGCAACAAAAATGATTAGGGGTCTGGAGCACATGACTTATGAGGAGAGGCTGAGAGAACTGGGATTGTTTAGTCTCCAGAAGAGAAGAATGAGGGGGGATTTGATAGCAACCTTCAACTACCTGAAGGGGGGTTCCAAAGAGGATGGAGCTCGGCTGTTCTCAGTGGTGGCAGATGACAGAACAAGGAGCAATGGTCTCAAGTTGCGGTGGGGGAGGTCCAGGTTGGATATCAGGAAAAACTATTTCACTAGGAGGGTGGTGAAACACTGGAATGCGTTACCTAGGGAGGTGGTGGAGTCTCCTTCCTTGGAGGTTTTTAAGGCCCGGCTTGACAAAGCCCTGGCTGGGATGATTTAGCTGGGAATTGGTCCTGCTTTGAGCAGGGGGTTGGACTAGATGACCTCTTGAGGTCCCTTCCAACTCTGATATTCTATGATTCTATGATTCTATGATTCTATAAGTTGTGGTCTTGTTCAAAAATAACGACGTTGGCTCAGATCATAATCCCTCATATTCATACCTGGAGGGATGCCCCAGGCCTGGACTTCCCTCCTTCACTCTGCAGCACTTTACCTCTCCTCTCTGAACGTACAAAGAGCTTGCCTGTGCGGGCCAGGGTCAGCATGGAGGAAGGGGTTAGAATTAGGGTAAACCAGAGTTGGGACAAGGGAAACAAACGTCAGCCCCTGCCACAGCCCAGTGGCAAATATCTGAAAAAGTTCTATTCTATTCTCTATAGTCTCATACAGCACTCGTCACCGTAGCATAGGAGAACTTAGTTAACACAGCGCTGGGCTCTACAAAATTGTTATATCAACAAGGCAAACTCCCGGTGGTGAGAAACATCGCCTGCTATTTTGGGCTTCATATTCATGTAAGAGTGAAACAGGAAGGATTGGCTAGTGGTTAAAGCCTAGTGCTAGCTGTCAGGAGATCTGGTTCTGTTTTCAGCTCTGTCACAGTCCTAATTTCTGACCTTTCATGAGTCACTTAACCTCTCTATATCTCTTTTTTCTTATGTATCAAATACGGATGATACCATCTACTGGGCTCACAGGCAGACAGAATCATGTAAATCTTAATGTGTTAATAGTTGTAAAGTGCTTTGAAATCTTTAGACGGGAGAGGCTATTGATAGGAGATACTATTAAGCAGTTTTACTTAAGATTTAAGCTTGGGATTGGCCAAACTGGCTGTGATAAAATAAGAACTCTTAAATTTTAGCAATTCTTCTCTTTAGATCTGAACTCAAAACCAAAACTTCCTTAATATTGTACAACATTATGACATGTCTACATTTCTGGGGTGAAATCCTGGCCAATGAGAGTCTCACCATTGACTTCAAAGGGGCCAGTATTTCCCCACTGGTTTTCAGCCATAACTGGGAGCAGCACTATTGAAATACTATGCCAAAAAATATTCTCATGGAGTCTCAGATTGTGCCAGGAAGCCAATATGTTGAGAATGCAAGTCACGAGAGAGCCTATGCATGTGAGATTTCTAACCTAATTTGCGGACTGGGGAGATTTAGATAGTTGGAATAAGCATCCAAGCTTTTGAATACTTATCCCTACTAAAATCTTGCCCGATCTTGTTAGGGGAAAACTGGGGATTATGGTAAGTGATTTGCCCAAAGATATACAGCAGCTTAATGGTGGAGTTGGGAACACAACGGTGCACCCTGAAGAAGGAAGTTTCTTCACACAATGAACAGTCAATCTGTGGAACTCTTTGGGGGACATTGTGAAGGCAAAAATGTAACAGGATTAAAAAAAAACTATACAAGTTTGTGGAGGATAGGTCCATCAACGGCAAGGGATGGATCGCTCGATGACTACCTGTTTTGTTCATTCCGTCTGAAGCACTTGGCATTGGCAACTGTGAGATGGACCATTGGTCTGACCCAGTATGGCCATTCTTGTGTTCTGACTCTTAGTTCCATGCCCTAATAATAGGACTATGGTGCTGCTTTCTTAGGAAGCTTCAGTGGGAGGCAATAGTCGGTCTCATACAGTGCTCACTGAAGTCAATGGAAAGCCTCCCATTGACTTCAGTGAGAATTGGATAAGGCCCAGTGGTCTTTTCCAGTAATATGTACACAGAGTAGCTCTGGTAGAACTAACTTGATTCAGGTAAGGTCATTATGTGGGCCTGGTGGACAGACAGCATGGTTTCAGTGAAAATAGAT
Organism: Malaclemys terrapin pileata; assembly: GCF_027887155.1. Classification (NCBI taxonomy): domain Eukaryota; kingdom Metazoa; phylum Chordata; order Testudines; family Emydidae; genus Malaclemys; species Malaclemys terrapin. Next base: position 175,919,356 of record NC_071507.1, on the reverse strand, counting down.
GACGACATTAAATTATGCTTGGTAACAGTTTCTGATACATTTTTTTTTCCAAATTCAACAACTGCCTGCAGTCTTTGCTAAGCAAAATTTATCCTTAAAAACTCTAATGCAGAGAATATACAATTACCATAATTCTCCTTTCTCATTTGTACCAGATAGTTCCAAGATACCAGGCACATTGTTCATCATTAATTGTACTCCTATTTGCTGCAGAACATTTTAATGGATTGTGAGCATAACATGACTGCAGCTTTCCTGAAAGTTACTAAAAATACCAGTTTTGTCAAGGAAAAAATCTTTGAGGAATGCTATTCTCTTGGACCTTTTCAGTCCTACATATGTCTCAGCTAAGCTTTCAGTAAATTACCAATTACACTTTGTGAGCAGCAAAGAGGCATGTGCAAAGGTGCTGTTACTGAAGAAGCATATTTAATTCAGGTAGTAGCTGGGACACTTCTATTAATACATACTTCTTAAACAAGCTAAGATTTTCAAAAGCAATAGTGCTTCAGTTTTCAGAGTGCTATATTTTGGACACCCCAGAACCACTAATCACTTTTGGTCAAAATCACTACTCAGTTTAAAAAATCTTGGCTTTAAAATGTACTTTGCCAAAATAGTTTCAAAAAGAACTCTAGGAGATAATCAACAAATTCTCAAATCGGTGACCCCCCTCTCATTCAGGGTGCACAATGTTCACCTTCAGTCTTGAAAATAGCTTGGTTTGAGTTCAATTCTCAGAATGCCTGAAGACGGTCCAGAGACAAAGGAGGGTTGTTGTAATTTAACCAAGCCATCTTGCCCATTCCGACTGTCTGTTCACGCAGATCCATGTTCTGGGACATCTGAATCTTGGCAGGAGTTCCTGTAGTATCACTAATTTCATGTCTCTGCCCTGTCAAGGGTATCCCCTTGGTAGACTTTGGCACTCAAACAAATATCAGTCACAAAACCCAGTATCAAGAAAGCACTGCAGGAAGAGTTCCAAAAAATAGACAGTGGATGTCCCTGAAAATTCACAGTGCTTTAGCATTTTATTCTCCAAAACGTTCTTCATTGTATAAAAACAGTAGTAGGATATTATTGATTTGGTGACATATTTTACAACAGTTTTATAGCAGGCTTCAAAAAAGGTATTAACTTACCCACTAGACATTTTCCTCTCGTGCTATTTGAAAATCTAAGGACAAATTTTGCTGTCAGTTATACTGGTGTAAATCCAGAGTAATTCCATTGGTGTCTATGAAGTTAACTCAGATTTATATGGATATAACAGAACAGAATGTAGCCCCTGGCATTTAATGTCTGCTGTCCTGCCCTGTATTTATTTTGCAGTCATCTGCCATTTATTGCTTTCCCCTTCTGTATACATTAGCTCTCTTTGTGAGATGTTTATCAAAACCGAAGTATTTCGTAATTTTGCTGAGATTTATTTTGTTTTCTCAGACCAGAGTATAGCAAGTCTCAGATCAATAAATTTCCCTTGGAAACTAATACCCTGCAACCTGGCTTTTACACAGAAAAATGAAATAAATATTTGTGAAATAGTGAAACGTTGTTGCCTTATCTTGAATTGTGGCCATGGATACAGCGTTTTTTGCCAGTCTGTTTTCCCAGAATACCCTATCACTAATAACAAAGTCTCATCTTGTCTTGGATCTGTAGTTCTTGTAGATGCCCAAATCATTTTATTTTTGGCAAACTTTGTTAAATTTATTTGACAACTAACCTTCTGCCTTTATAAACCTTAGAGCAGAAGAAACATGCATAGACTGGGTGGTTTTAATAAATGAATGTACTATTACTAATACTGTATCAGAGCCTTCTGATCTGGACATGAGTGTTTACATACCGTTTGTGTTCACCCCCACAAGAAAATAAATTTAGAATTCAGTGGTATGAGACTCAGTTTGACTCCTACTGCAGGCCCTTGATGAAAATTACACAACATAATAAATAAAGTATTAAAACAAAGGCCTGCCCAGGTCAAATGAGGTAACCATAGTGTGAATACAGTTTATGGCTTGCTCCAGTTTTATGCCAGATTAACTGTACTTAAGTCAATGAAATGACACTGGCATAAAACAGGAGTCTATTGTTCAATGGGCTGATGAAGGCTGACCGTATTATAGAGGTTATGTGCTTTAGGTATATTTCTTCTAGTACTTGGAGCTGGGGAGTAAGGAGAAGAATGTGAATAGATAATGGGCTATTTCCAGCCAACTGGTGGCCACTATATTTGAAACTTGCTGGTTCTTTTGTATTATTCTCAAAGCACACTATTGGTGTGGATTAAAATAAATGGTCATGAAACAGTTGAAGAGGTGAGTGGAAAATTGAGAAAAAGATAGTAAAGTATGTAATGTCTGAATGTATAAAAGAGCTGGGCCTTTGAAAATGTATGTAATGTTTTAGGGTAGATTGCAATACAGCTTGAGTAAGAGGCAGTGTATAGCCATGTTGACCTAGCAGCCCAGCAGGGACTGGATTGTGATTCTGAGAGTCACAGTTCAAGCACTACTCCGACTTCACTCCAGGAGGGAAGTAACTCCATTAGCACTTTTGCAGGCTCAGCTTACTTCTCCCTCTGCACTGTCTTGTACCACTTAGGGAAGGAGGGAGATTGAGGCAAGGCTCTGCCCATTCTCTACTTACCTGCTTGAGGGAGTAGCACGGCATGGCAATTTGGGTAACGAATGCAAATACGTAAGGGGGTTCCTACACCCTCTTGTTCTCCTGCCCTTGTGAGTAGCCAAGCTCACCGCTAAGCTCTTAACCACCGTAATATGTTACTTCCTCTATCTATCTTAAGCTTTTTCCTCCCAGAAATATTATTTTGGTCTTGCTAGTCAGAAAAATGAATATGAATCTTAGCCCAGATACAAACCACCATCAAATGCCCACAGCAGAACACAAGCCAAATCTGAATGTCAAGATCTGTGCACATTCCTAATAACAGCTCGACTGTATAAACAGACATTAGGAACGTAAATGAGTGAAGAGTAAAATAGAACAGCTCCATTTTTGGTATTTAAGTTCCCATTTCAAACACCCATTATCTACGCCATAAATCTAGGTGTGAGATTGTAACTCAGTGAAATTTTGGGGGACTATGTATGATAAGATTCTTATCTAAGACTTATGACAAGATTCGAGAATGGTTTGGACATTTATATGGATAACAGTAAGAGTTATCATAATTAATGAGGCTATTAAACCTCGTGCTTCAGGGTTTAAGCCAATCTCTAACTATTAGAGTACATCTACACTGCAATAAAAAAAAAATCGCCCTGAGTTTCAGAGCCCATGTCAACTGATTCGGGCTCGCGGGGCTTGGGCTATGGGGCAAAAATTGCAGTGTCAGTATTCGGGCTCAGGCTGGAACCTGGGCTCTGAAAGCACATGAAGGAGGTGGGTCTCAGAGCTTGGCCTTCCGTCCGAGCCCAAACATTTACGCTGCAATTTTTTGCTGCAAAGCCTGAGCTCTACAAGCCAAAGTCAGCTGACCTGGGCCAGCCCCAGCTGTATTGTGGGTCTTGTATTGCTGTGTAGACATACTCTTATAGACCTGGATGATGCCTAATGTTGGCAACAGATTGTCCCACATATAGCTACTGCAGGGTTCTTACATCTTCTTCTGAAGTATCTGGTGCTGGCCATGGTTAGATGTGGGATATTTCAAACATTAAAACTAGGTTATGTATATTGTGTGGAACAATAGAGGCTGCTATACATAGAAATGGAAGAAGAGTAAAGCTGTGGGGAAAGTTTCTATATAAAGCAAAATGGAAAAAATATATATTTTCATTAATTTTGAGAAATATTTTTTTTAAATATTCTTTGTCAATAAAAAAAATGAAACATCGTTTTTTGAACTGCATGACCATTCTGGCTGCGTAGAATGAAAATTTTAACAAAAGTTAAAATCACAAACTGTCAGTTAAATTTCTGTAAAATGACAAATTTTCAAAAGAATATCACATTTGCAAAATGGAATGAAATACGGGAATAGAAAACTAAATGTTTCACCTGGTCTTAGTGAATCTCATCCTGCAAGGAACTGAATAGAAGGCGCTTAGCCCTGCACAGGATTGGCTTTGTGACCAGGAACATGTCCCCTTCCTTGACTGTTTGATATTGTACATGATACCTGCATTTATGTTGATATGCCCTGGGCCAGGTTTAGCTGTCAATTACACTCAAATGGGCTTAACAGGTATATAGCTGAGGGCAGAATTTGGCCCTTGTTTGAGTTGCCTTATTTGGTAGAACAAAAAGAAATTGTACTGCTTGGCGGTCCTCACTTATTCCAGCCTCCAGAGTCTGTAGTTCTTCAACCTTCTTAGTTAGGCCTGTACTTTTTCAGTGTAAAACAACAAGGCCTTGAAAATACTGTACTGGCTTGGCAACTGACCACTGCCAGATAACAACTGACACGAGGACTAATTTGGTAATGTGCAGCATTAGAGAGTGACATTTACTGTATCTCCTGGTGCAATTGATACAAAGCATGCAGCCGCGGCAAGCCTTGCATGGTATTTGCAAAGTGTCAACTTGAAAGAGTCAGGCTGCTCTTATGTCGGCTCTCAGAGGCAATTGCTGCAGCCCATCAAATCAACCTTCATGTAGTATAAACAGGGAGATGCTCTCCCCTCCATTCAGTGTTACTATTCTGTGTGATTGCTAGTTATATCATATGTCAACACATTGTACAGATAATGAAAATAGGGAGTCTGAACTTGTACGGCAGATAAAGGTTTCCCTGGAGAAGCAAAATTACTGTGAACCTGTCAAGAGAAGATTAAGGATTTTGCAGAATAATCAAAGACAGGGAAGTTAGCCCTTTTGATATGCCTGTTAGCCTTGGTATGACTTACTGTATGGAATAATTCTCTCCAACTAGTTCATTAATATGTAAGTTATAATAGTCTCAGTGAAAGGATATTTCAGGTATAAAATGTTGGTGATCCTCTCATGCCTTCTAGCAAGGTGGGGTGTAGCTATTGTGACAATGATCTCAAAATTAGAGATCTCGTAAAGAACATTTTCATTTGGATTTGCTTAATAGATCAGAATTTCTGGGTTTTTTTAGATTATGAGTTTTATCAAATTCTCAAATGGGATTGCTGTTTTCATTTCTCCCTCTTCTAGTAAAAGGTTGGGAAACAATGGAAGCTTACCATCATAACAGGGTGGGCATGTGCAATTTTACTTTCACCCATTGACTTTCTGCCAAAATAAGCAAAATGCTTAGATCTCAATAACTCAGCAGTACTCTTCATTAAAAAATGCAGCTGTAATCTATCAGAGGGTTCAGAACAGAATATCTAGCTTTAGCATTCAACCTCTTTCCCAGTCAGTCTCCTGGTGAAACTAGCATGAGGCTATCAGTCAAACCCACTGATAGCAGAGGGTTAACAGCACAACTCTTTCCACTCCAAAGGCCTAAAAATGGCATGCAGACAAACAAACATCATCACACATTCTCCTTGGTAACTACTGCCCTCACTAGGGTAACTCTCCCCTTCAAAACACTGCTTAGACAGAGCACAAATCTATCTCAAACTGCTCTCTCTCTCATATAGGGCTTTGAGCAGCACTTTCATTACAGCTGTTCAAAAATGATTTGAAAATGAAATTTCAAAGTTGTTTCCATTCACAGTTTGAAATGGACCCATTTTCTATTTTTTACAACATTTGTTGCAATATTTTTTAACCAATAATTTTCATCAACATCATTTGCTGAGCCATGTTTGATGTATCATTTACTGAAAACCAAATGATAACACATTTCCAAAATGATTTTGATAAATATTTCAGTAAAAAGGGCTTGAAGGAAAATATTGTGAAAAGGGAAACATTTTACTAATGGCAACAATTTTTTTTGTGAAAAGTTCTGTTTCTGAACAAAGGCTTTTTTAGTTAAAAAAATGTTGTGAAAAATTTCAGACAGCTCTAATATTTACAAAATAAATGGTTGCCCATGCTGGATTGTCATTGTAATTTATTAAATAAACATTCCTGTACACATAAAAAGATGTTGTGAAAGATGAACTCATTAGCCAGGACTGGCCTTGAAGTTGCAGGGAGTGCATCAAACCTGGTAAACCACCCTTGCAGATTACCAGACCCCTGTCCAGTCTGATGGAGTCTAGGATTTTGGCAGAGTATGGATTGAATGCATCTCATTCACCTCTAAATAAAATATATGTGAGATGGATCATGGGACAAAAAAAAGAATCACTTTCCTTTTTGACAAAGAGTTAAATTTGTGAAAGTCTTGAAATTACATATGAACATTTAATGGCTTGCGATTTGTTACCATACTCTGGCTAGAAAAAAAAATCACCGTTTTGCCCTGTTGTGAAAACAATTCCTTGCACCATTCCATAGTGAATGAATCCAGTGCTAATCTGTGCACTGAGAGCTTTTCCTGCCCTTCTGTAGAAATATTAGACTTCTGCAAATACGACAGTAATAGTCTCAGTGCATAGCTGTGATTTTTGTGTTCAGAGTGTGTATATTCAGGAGAGGTGGTAGTATGTGATGCCAGATTTTTTCCTCATTTAAGGAGACAAGTATTGGAATTAAATGCCATTTTAACCAGTAATTTGGCACATCTTTAGACTTTACATCATTTGTGGTGGAAAACATTTTTACAGAACTATAACAGTATGTCCAAGACAAGTCACCCATATAAACATCTCATGAGATAAACTTTGACTGTAGCTATATGAATGAAGGTTTATACTGTTCTGAAAATCACATCATTTCCTATGTTCTGTACAATTTTTTATCTTCTTTAAAAGATGTTTTCTTAAGGTTGTTTGCAGAAAGCTCTTATGTGCTGTCCTATGCTTAAAAAGAAGACAAAACCTTTTGTTTTAGGAAATCTTTTCATACAGAAATTTAATGATTAAAACAAAGTGGAACGACAATCTTCAGGATAAGAACTGGACTGGAACTCAAGAGATTTGGGTTCAATAGGCAACTCTGCTATAAACATCCTATATGATCTTGAAGAAGTGACTTCATCTTTCTTTGCCTCAGTTCCTCATCTGTAAAATAGGATTAATGCTACTCACTTTGTATTTCTTGGGTAAAATTTTCAGGCGTACTCAAGTAACTTAGGAATCTAAATCCCATTGACTTCCCATGACAATGAAGGGGAGGTAAGGAGTTTTTGTATGTGGCTGGCTGAGTTCCTGTTGAATTGATCATTTAATGCTGCTGAGTTTTAATTGTATTGATAATTGTAATGTGTTAGGGTACATAGAGTCTTGGATAGGTGTGTTTTTAGTTATTATTTAAATCATATAAATAATTAGTCACATTTGAAAATGCGATTTAGCCTAGTATATTACTGACGTGCTTTTGAAAATTTTACTCTCTGTCTACTTAGACTATAAGGGCTTTGGGAAAGTGACCATCTCTCAATATGTCTCTGTACAGTGCCTTGCACAATGGGACCCTGATCTCGTTTGGGGCATCAATGGGGTACCATAATACAAATAATACTAATTAAAACATATACTATTAGGCCCAACTCCCCAAACCCTTGCTGCTCATGAAAGTAACTCTAACTCACAGAACGATCCCAATGTAGTTCTACTCACATGTGTAAGGGTTTGCATGCCATGTCTTTAAATGAGAACACCAAAACTGCAGCATGGACAACAGCTATAGGAAACCCCTTGTAGAATGTTGGGCTGGTCAGTCTATTTTTTCTCATATTTTCCTCTTCAAAACAAAATTACTGCCCCCAAATGAAAATTACCCCCCCTTCAAAACCTGCAGGAGCAAATGCTTGTAAAGATTTCCACCTGTTTTACCTTTAAAACTCTTTCAATACTGAGCACACTAGTAATAACTTATGGTTTGATCATATCCGTGGATTGGACAATTCACCACTACTGTAAGCCCATCATGAAGTGTGTGGCTATTTTTAGAGGTAAGCCCAAAGTCTGACGTTCAGATCCAAATTCACATCTTGTTGTTTGTGGCAAATATTGCTTTGCGCCTACTTTTATTATTACTTGTTTTGGAGTGTTTATGGTAATTAACACTGTCAAAGTTTGTAAAGCACTAGCATCTTGCAGAGGATTTTGAGGAGGTTTAAGTTGCTTGTTGATAAAACAAAAAAGCCATCTTGGGATGTGAAAATTTATTCTGGTTATTAGTAGTTTTTCAAAGGATTATTACAATATGGATTTTTAAAAACCTGTACAGATGCTATCAAACTGCATAGTCATTATTTTAAACGGACTGCTTATTAACTGTTGTCAAGTTATTCTGAGTATCATTTTGGCTACCTACAATCATTATTGAAAGAGTCATATAAAGTAGCTTTCAGGGCAAGAAATTCCCAAACTGTCCATACCTGTGTATAATTCTGAAAATGAAGTCTTCTGAAAGCCAAACTCTGAAAAATATGGGATCAGTTTAGTATGCTTCAGAAACTGTTGTGAAATTTTTGAATTAACAAAGTAGAATGTTTTGGTGACCGCAGCCTGAAATAACTTTTTCTTGAACCCCAATTCTGGCCTTCAAAAAATCCCCCAACCTCGCCAAGCTCATCATCAGAAGCAAGCTCCTCACAGACCAGGACACACCAACTCAAAGAGGTACCAGACCCTGCCAGAACAACAGATGCAAAATCTGCAGACACATCTCCTCACTGCTATGATAATTAATATCCCCCACAACACACCTTTCAAGATCCATGGGTCCTACACATGTCTATCACCACATGTAGTATATCTCATCCAGTGTGCTAAATGCTCCAATAACAACTATGTGGGTGAAACCTGACAATCATTACGCTTTTGAGTGAACTCACACCGAAAAAATATAAAAGATAAAAAATGCCATATCTCCCATGGACTAACAGTTTTCACAAAATAATCACTCTGTATATGATCTCTCAGTACTTGTCCTCAAAGGAAACCTGCACAACACCTTCAAAAGAGGAGCCTGGTATCTTAAATTCATAACTTTGCTAGATACTAAAAATCATGGTCTTAATAAAGACATTGGATTTATGGTTTATTACCACAATCCATAATCCACTAACACCCCTTTTTTGTCCTATGACTGCAGAGGCGATAACTGGCCACTTCATCTTGAATGGTCTCTTGCAATATGTGTTAACTACTTATGCTAAACAATCTGTTCCACCTTGTATTTAATTGTGACACTCTGAACACCTTTCTCAGATCTGAAGAAGCTGTGTAGCCTGAAAGCTTGTCTCTTTAACCAACAGAACTTGGTTCAATAAAAGATATTACCTCACTCACCTTGTCTCTTGTGGTGACATTCAAGCCAACAGCTGCTTTCAGAGATACTTCAGAAATGTGTCACACCTCCCTCTGTTTTTTGCTGTTCGGGGTATGTCTACTGAAGGGAAAAGTTATGCCTCCACTTCTTGTATTTGATATAGTTTCTCTTATCAGGCTGAGTCAAAATTGAGACAATCTAGTAGTCAGAACAGGCTAAAGGACATCTGATAAAAAAGTCACAAGGAGTATGAGTTCTCTGATCTCATATATTGGCCACAGTTCTGATCTTTGTAAAGCAAATCAGTTTGTGAAAATGGAAAATTGTGTCACATACAATGGGGCCCTGTCCACAACTGAGTCTCCGAGACATTGCAATAATACAAATAGTAAATAGTAATAAGTTGGAATTCCCAAATCTGTATGTTGAAGATTCTCAACTGTGGCAGAGGTAACTGTGTTCCATCGCGACAACTTTAAGTCTTGCTATATTTGGGGTTAATTTTCAGAATATATTGTTGTTTCAAGATGCTTATTCTGGCTGCCAAACAAAAAATGTCCTCCTTACTCATTCTTCAGACTGAATTTATTTAATATAGAGTTTTGTAATGAGTCTAACATTATGTGGAGCATATTTATGTTTGTGTTGGATATCAGGCTCCTGTAAAGTGAAACTGCACATACGCACGCGCGCACACACACACATACACACACCTAGAACAATTCATTGCTGATGTCACAAGCTGAAGTCAGGGGAGTTTCACCAGGAATTAGTTTTGCCTGTTTGTAATAGGACCTTGGTCACCATGTCTGATCAGCCACAGGGCTGATCTACACTACCGCTTAAGCTTAAGTTGATCAAACTTACGTCACTCAAGGGTGTGAAAAAAAGATACCCTCCTCCCCCCCCAAATGATGCAAGTTACAGCGAACTAAACACTGTCCACATCGCCATTATGTCAGCAAGAGACTCTCTCTTGTTGACATAGCTTCTGCCTCTCACAAAATAATTAAGCCACAGGAGAGCGCTCTCCCTTCACCAGACATGCTACAGCGGTGCAGCTCCACTGATGTAGCAATTCTAGTATAGGCCTGCCCACAGTGCTGCAGGGTACACAACAACATCTATTATAGCTGCTCAAAAACTATACATTTTCTTATGTGCTGGTCACCATATTAGGGTTGCCGTTGCACCTCCCACAAATGTCCCATACCATAGCTGCACAGAAACGTAAAATATCAGATAATTCAGCTGCATACCAAACAAATTCAACATTCAGCACAAAACAATGACACTATAAACTAATCAGTGTAATATAATGTTTGTCATGTATATTCCTGGTCAGGTCTGATTGGCAAAGATTTTGAAGAAAAGCCTGGGCATTAGAAGAACAATATGCTATCATTGTCATTAGCTTTAGACAGACGAGTTTTGCTACAAATTCTTTTGCTTATTACAATCACAGGCAAACCCCCCTCCCCCCAATGGGGAGGGAGGGGAGGCAAAGGAGGCAATTGCCCAGGGGTCCTTGGCTGCCGCCGCTGCTGTGGTAGTGGCAGCAGCGGCCGGGAGCCCTTGTAAATCGTCTGGGCAGGCCGCAGGGCTCCTAGGCGCACGTGGGGTGGTACTGGTGGCAGCGAAAGCAGCCGGGCGGGCATGTGGAAACCCTGGCCATGCCGGAAGAATGCTCATTGACAATTCTGTCCTGGGGCCCAGAATTGCTGTTGGCGGGCCTGACCACAGGTTTTCTTTTTGTAAGTTAACTGCTGCCACCATACAAACCTGCATTCTCCGTTTTGGAGAAATGTGTGAAAATATATTAAGCTGAGCTAAACAAGAGAAAGTAGTAGCCTCATTACCTCAAATGAATGTAGCTTAGATCACTAGTGGGTTTTTTTAATTATCTGTTATGGAAATAAGAAATAAATTAACATTTGTAATATGATTGACTAAGAAACGATTATATGAAACTTATATAGTCCATCTATTAAAATTCAAGATTCTGATTGCTATTACATGTAGAACTTGTACTGCCATATGCAGATGCATTGCAGTCAATGGGATTATGTGCAGTTTCTATGCTTGCTTTTAAGAGTTTGAAGCACCAGGCCCTCAAACTGTTAACCACTGAGTGTTCTGTCTCTTCATACACTGAGAAGGACAATGTACTTTGTCTGAATTACTTTTATTTTGGATTAAGGGAAAATATAAAACAAGCAAAACAGAAACAGTGTCTGTTCTATAACATGCTCTATGTACCTCTGCCTCACAAAATGGTAGTTGCCTCTGCTGATAGTAAAGGTTCAGTATTCTGAAAACTAAATTCTAATAGTTGAAACACCTACACACACCACATAGTATGAGTTATCTTCCCAATAACACAGTCAGGGGAATAACCACACAGGGGAAGGGACATCACTACCACAAACCACATGTTGTGGAAGTGTCTCCTCAATGTCAAAATATATATATTTTTTTGGCCTAGGGCTCCACAACGAATTGCTGTATCTAAAATACCTGTACTCTCTGGACTCATGCTTCTTGCTTTGTGGGAGTTTGGGAGGCGAGTGAACAAAATGCCTCTCTTATCAGGGGAAATTCCACTGCTAATTCCTAATAAAGATTCAGTCAGTAAACACCTAGCTCAACTCTGACTTGCCCTTTAAAAAACAAACACCCCCCCCACCTTTTAAAGCAGCATTTTCAATTTTCTGAGCTCACAGTTAAAATAAGTTCCCCTGCTGCCTTCTTGCACTAGGATATATGCAATCAGCTTTTCAAAGACCTGTGGTGTTATGGTGCATCATGTTTTCCTCTACCTCAGGATTCCTGCCAGTGACAATGAGACCTCCATGCCCTGGAAAGTAAGCCAGATTGGATTTCAGTTTGAACCTCTGCCCCCCAAACAAGCACACCATGACTTGGGAACTCACAACAAACCCAAACTTTAGCTGGATCAGTAGGATCAAGGGCAAAAGGTGATCTGGAGGATATGAAGATTGCAAATCTTATCTCCACAATTGTGCTGAAACAACATGCCAGTCCCATTGCTTTTATGCACATATTTCTGGCAGCAAATTAAAGGAATATGTTGTTTTCTGCCACCGTAGAGAGTCATCCAGTACTTCAGTTACTGAGTGTATTATTACTGAGATTTTACCATTGCCACTCCAGATTCCAGTATGCTTGTATTGTGTCTATAAGGAGGCATTATCAAAGTGGCTGATTTAATTCCACTTTTTAGTGAAGAAAATAAATGTTATTTGTCACAGTGAGAAGATTTAAGTTTTTAATTGTGAAATCTCAGGCAGACTAACTTTGGCTGAGAGGTTTCCCATTTTCTTTGTTAGCTGCTCGGGGGGAGGGAGAAAAGGGGGTTAGAGAGAGGGAAACTTGTTTTTATTATTCTGTAATATTTTCCCGCATTTAGAGCTGCTCTACGGTCATTTACATTTATGGCATTTAGGTTGGAATTCAATTAGGCAACAGACACAACAAGCAGTGCAATTTGGGTGGTTGCTATTTGCACCTATCATGGTGTTGTGAGGCATGAAGCCAGAGCCTGAGTGATTGAGCTTCTCAAGAAGTCATTAATCCCCTAAGAAATGCCATGCCTGGAGAGCCTAGTAGCTGTTATGTAATGGAAACAATAAAAGAATAAGGATAAAAGTCAGACTTTGTGTATTTACTGAACGTTATTGATGTAGCTGTGACATCACTGACGGGCAGACAGACGACACCTTTTGTCATACAGTTCTGATGCCAGCTGGCAATGACAGCAATGCCACTCAAGCAGCTGGAAATTTTGGTGAAGTACCTGTGAACATGATTGCCAGCTGCCTTCAGATCTCTGTACACAATAGGTGTTTTCTGATGGCCTGTCAGTGCTGTCATAATCATGTCAATATCATCTGATATAGCCACAAGTGCCAACTTTTTCCTTTTATTTCTATATACTGACCCAATTTGAATGAAAAAATATAGCAGGGAGGGGTAATATACCACCAGTTCTACTCAGGTAGGATCCCTCATCTTGGAAGTGGGTTCATGTGCTTCTGCAACATGCCTGCACCTGGAACTTGCAGAGGCCTCTTTGCTGGTGTGGGGTGAAGTGTGGAGGTAGAGGATGGTGACTTGATGGGCTGGAGAGATGGGTAAGTTGGAGAGAAGGGGCAAACATCATGTCTGCTTTGGTGATGTGGAGATTCCAAAGAAAAGAAAATATACCCAAGACTGTATTATCTTCTGTGCAGCCACTTCCAGAATAGGATTCCTTCATCAGAGAGGGTCCCTGGGGCAACCATAGCCAAGGGAATCTCTTACAGACCCACACATCTAGGGACCAGGAGGAAACTGCTGAGGGCACAGCGCTGCAGAAGAGATGCTAGATTTCTACATATATGGCCCTTGCCTCTCTGAGATCTGTGTGGATCCCTCAAGACCTGCAGAGTGTTTTAGGTAGGCCTTGTGGCCTGTTCTGTTAGGAGGCAAACCCTGCCCACCACAGAATGATTTTACGGGAAACTTTGAACCAGCTTGAGAGAGTTTTACCATTGGAAGGGGGAATGCTGCCCAGGGGAATTTTAGGCAATTACTCTTACCTGACAGGACTAATAGCTGAGAGATCTGGGTAATTAAAAGGGAATGGAGTAATTTTCCTGCTAGCTAGTTCAGGGCAGGTATTAGGGATTTGTGCAAATCTGATATTTAATTGAAAATCTACAGCTGCTTCTTTGCCAGAATTCATGAGTCTGGTATATAAATCCCACAAAGCTTGTGAGTTTTAGCTACCAAGTTCACTGCTGTTCAGCCGATGGCTTCACTCTGGTATAATTGTTAGAGCCACAGAATCTAAATGGGGGGAAAAAATAAAACAGTAAGAGATACTAAAGAAAAAAATCTCTTCATATACAGGAATAAAGATATAGCCAGGGAGTCCTAAACACTGCAGACAAGTTGTGCAGGAGGTCAGATTAGATCACGATTGTCCCTTCTGGTCTTACAGTCTATGAGTCTACGTTTATTGTACAAGAAAATGATAAGATGGTGGCAAGAGGGTATACAATGATTCATCTTTAACCACAATATATTTGTCCTAGGGTGAGAACTTACAAATTGCCATGGCAGCTCAGACCAGTTGTCCATACAACACCATGTTTCTGACTACGTAGCGAGTACCAGCTGCATCAGAGAAAGGTGTGATGAACCCAATAATGAACAACTATGGGACAACCTACCCATAAGAGAAGCTTCTTCCTAATTTCCATCAATTATTGGTGGGCTTATACCCTGAAGAATGAGGTTTTACATCCCAATTTTGAAATCCTATCTAATGTAACTATAGATATCCTCATTATGCATCCAAATATCTACTCCTTTTGAACATTTTACTAAGTTTTCTCCTTAGTCCTATCTTATAACAATGGGTTCCACATGTTAATTATTTTGTGTGTGAAGAAGCACTTCTTAGGTTTAAAAATACGGCTTTTCAGTTTTATTGAATGTTGCTTTGTTCTTATAGTATGAAAAATGCTCAATAGGAACCCCTAATTCAACTGGCTTATGCCCTTCATTGTTTTGCACACCTCTGCAATTACCTTATGAAATAGTATTAGTTTTTCTACAGGTGATTGCTTACATAGGTTCCACTCTTGATGCATATGAACCTCAGACATAGGAGATCAGACTGATCAGCCATGTCTGTGAGGAATGAACTTGCACCCCAGATGACCTTATGACCCACACCCAAAGGCGGAGTGGCAGAGTGGGTCCATCCATTCCTCAGTTGCTTCTTACCACCCATTGCAGCAAGATAGAATCCCTTCACAGTCCTTCTGCTTCTCTGTGTACTGTTCTAGTGTTACTTAGTACTCTTTTTTTAATTAGTAGGTTAGTTCTTATAGTTAGTTATTGTCCATTGGCTGTAAATAAAATTTTCACTTAAGTGTCAATTAGGCTAGACATTCATACTCCTCACCCCTGTACAGCAACATAAGAGAAGCTAGAATATTGGGATTCAAGGCCTGTCCCTCATGTGATATGTGAATGCTGGCTAGTGGCAGGTACTCTGATGCTTCATGAAGACAGAATAGGGACTCATGGCAGGTAGCAGGAGGATACTTGGGACTCATAGGGTACCTCCCTCCTTGTATCTCCCCGCCACCATCATGTGTTCCCCCCTCGTTATTCATATACCTGTCAATCATTACCCTGCTGGATTCCCTAGAGGGTACAGCTGTACTCTAGAAAGCTTGCATCATCTAGATCTCCTCCCCCACAAAGAAACAGTCTAGGCCACCCCAGCCAGTACCACTAATTCAGCCTCAGACTCTGGAGAGGCAAGAGGAGGAGACTGAAGGAAAGCATCAGCTGCAAGGGGAAGAGCAACTGGTCCTGGGTAGGATCTCCTCATCTTCCCTACAACCCTTCTACATCTGCCTCAATAGATGACAACAAGATGTTCCAGGAGCTCAATAGGCACATGGCAGAGACCTTGAATGGCCACTTTGAGTGGCTCAGAGAAACCACATAAAGTCTTGGTCAATTTTACATTCTTCCACACCTGGTAGGCTTGCCAGGCTCATAAATGAGGGACTGCTGGAGGCTGTGAAGGACCTATGGCACACACCAGTTTCCATCCCAGCCATATCAAAACAAGTTTATATGAGATACCAGGTCCCTTCTAGGGGATTTGAATGTTTTTATTTCCATCCACTGCTAGTTCATCTGTACTGGTCGCAATCCAGGAGAGGTCAAAACAACAAGGATCTTGAGAGAGGAGAACCCAAACAAATTAGACTTATTTCTGCATCAGATATATTCATCAGCCAGCCTCCAGATGTGGGTGGCTAATTATCAGGCTCTCCTCTTTAAGTATGACTATTTCAATTGGGATATGTCGTCTAAGATTGTAGATGAGCTTCCAAAAGAACAGCGAGAGGCAAGACAGACCAGTGTGAGAGAAAGATAATTGATTGCCCCCACTTTCTTACTGGCGGTGCTACATGTGTCTGATACCATGGCATTTACTATGGCCACATCTGTGACAATGACGAGATTATCCTGGCTTGAGTCCTCAGGGATCCCCAATGAGGTCCAAGCAACAATCAAGGATCTTCCCTTTGAGAGCAATGGACTTTTAGACTCTAAGATGAATGATGCCCTCCATTCGTTAAAGGACTCCAGGGTGGCATGTTGTCTGGGTCTGCATATTCCTGCCCCAAGGAGGAAGCAAGCAAGACTTCAGACAATGTCTCTCTGCCTAGTATTATTATCAGTCACAGAGGACTTCAGAGCTGTCAAGGAAGAAATGGATATTTCACCAGAGACGACCCTCTGCCATCCCAGAGTTTGGGGTTTCCACCAGGTCACAATTTTGACACCAATATCAAGAGCTGCACAGAATCATCTGATGATCTTTTCTTTCTATCTCCCACCCTCCTTTGGCAGCCGTCTCTTTTATATTTGGGAAGCATGAACTTACCACCTCTGACCAGTGGGCCTTGGAGACTGTGAACAAGGGGTATTTCTTCTCAGTTCCAGCAGTTCATCTCCCTTCCTCCCCTTGTCAGGGATGCTCCTCATGAGATATGCTCCTTTCCTACTACAAAAAAATTCTACTCCTCTAGAATTTGGTACTGGCAAAGGAACTGAAGGACAGTGGGACCTGCTCCACCCTTTATGTTCTTGGCTGAGGAGAGGAGCAAGGACATGAAGGACGCAGGTTCAGCTCCAGTGGACACTGGTGACCAAAATAATCTGATCTCACATCCATGGCTTGAGTGGGTACCAACAATGGAATCCCATGTGGACAACACATCTCAAAGTACCACTTTTACTTCAGGTAAGTAACTCTTCTCTGTGTATGTATTATTTAACTAACAAGTTTTTAGAAAAGTAAACAAGTGAACATGCACAATTATTGGACCACTAGTGGAGATAATATTAAACAGCTGCAGAGTGTGAGGGACAACTGAATTTACCCGAGTTGGTCTGGTAGGCAGGACAAATACGATTCCTCTCCTAACTTGAGTAGTTTGTCTACCTTGTAATTCTTATACTTTACCCAACGTCATACTACATGACTTCTACTTAAAGGAGCTCTTCTTTTTATAATCCCTGTCTTTGTTTAACAATGTCATCAAACTCAGAAGGCCTAATACCTAAATACAGCAACGCCTTATTGTAAAAGCAGGAATTCCTGAAGAAGATCAATGGTTTTCCCCCATTTTGTATAGTCGCAATTCCTAGAACACAAATTAAAAAGTCAGCATTTGGCAACAACGTCTGATGTTTCACCATTTCACCTTGTACTTTGAATGAGGAATCACTGTGCTCTTAGGCAACTTGAGCAAGAGATGCACATATGGAGTATGGAGCTAATTTTGCCACATTTCAATTTTTGGTTGCTCATTGCAGTGAGAGTTGTGAGAAGCAGGGCTTGTAAAAGTAGTTGGCAGTTGGAACTACCTGACAGTGGAGTTAAATAGTGCAAAGGAGGCACAATGCTTGTAGCTCTCCGAACACCTCCAATCACTGACGTAAATGTCAGTTTTGCCAGACTGGCTACAAATAAAAAAAAAAAAATAAAACTATCAAAGTTAAATATTTTATTCAAGCAGTACAGCAGTGATCTCTGCATGAAACCTTTCATGCCTTTTCACAGCATGCTCTTTTACAGGAGTAACAAAATTATTCCTCATACTTCTTTACAGTTCTGGAAATGTTTGCCCAGGGAGGAGCAAGAGTCAGGACTCTGCCACCTACAACACCTCCAGGGCAGATATGCACACAGGTGTGCGTGGGTGGGGAGTTTATAACTAAGGAAGAAGAATACAGAATGAACAGATAAACCACACAAAGGGACTATGTTTGATCTTTGTTCTAAAAATTCAAAGAGAGCAAGAGCTGTGAAAATTACTTGCTGTTCCAGTTACCAACAGAATCGGTAAAATCTTTTGCATAGTCCTATAGCTATTTTCTGTTTTCATAAGGGCTATCACATAAATTTCACCTTGTTAGCTACAAATGAGATTCTTTACATAGATGTGAGCAGCCTAACTTTCCTAGTGCTCCTACTAAGGAATCTTTTATTATGCTAAAATCTTTGTGGCAAGGACTTCAATCAAAGGACTTGTCATTCTGCATGTGAGTTTATATTCCCCAGTTCCACTGAATGATATGGCTTACTGTATATAATAAATTCTCCAGCTTTTCACAAGCTCATTTGTGTGAGTCTCATGATTAAAAATTCTGTTTATGTTTTGTTGCTTGTCAAGACATAATCAGCTTTCAAGCTGGGTCTATCTGATATCTTCCATAATCAGTCAGGTTTATGGAGAAAGCAGGAGTAAAAATGCCATAAAAAGCACTTCATAGAGACGGTTTTGTAGCTGTGAACTCTGTTTTCATTCTGCTTCACCTACAATCTTAAAGCTATGGGTTGCCATCAAAGAAGTTTTTAGTAATGACTTAGACTCTACTAGCTAACTAGCTCCCCCTCTTGAAACTTTAAAAATCCTGACAGAAAACTGCACAAAGAATTGTAGGCAAGAGGTGAAAAGAAATCAAACTGTACTGCGTTACTTTTATATGTTTTTAATAATGTTTTAAATTTGTGCAGCACTCTGAGCACTGGAGAATTAGCTCTTTGATGATGTTGGTGCTGATTGCTAAACTGGCCCGTTAAAAGAAAGAAAAAGACAAGGTTTTGTAATGTCTGTTGGAAAACAGTTGTGGTTGCAGAGGTCACTGTTGTGTCTTTTTCACCCAGTGAGGGAGCCAGGCAGCACCCCACACAGGTGCTTTGGTCAGGGGGAGAGCAGGACAAGGGGGACCAGGTGAACTGCTGGTTTAGCACTTCCTTTCTGGCTCCTCAGTGGGCACTAACTGGACTTTTGGTGCCCACTCAGTACTTCTGACTGGACACTATACAGATCCCCTTTTGACCAGACTTTCTAGTTGAAAACTGGACACCTAGCAACCCTACATTATCATAGATAGTGGTACCATGGTAGCACCTGGAGGTCCCTCAGCTGAGACCAGTGGCTCATCGGGCTAGGCACTGGACAAACACAAGTAAGAGACAGCCCCTTACCCTGAAGAGCTCTCACTCTAACTAGACAAGGCAGATAAAGGGTGGGGCAAAGGAAGTATTAGTACCCCTGTTGATAGGTGGGGAACTGAGGCACAAAGAGATGAAGTCACTAGCTAAAGGTCACACAGAGAGTCTGTGGCAGAGCTTGGAACTGATTACAGATCCCCTGTATCCCACTCCAGAGTCTTAACTACAAGACCATCCTCTAAAATACTCAAAAGTTACTCCTGAATTTGGGTGCCTTAAATTTTTGGGTGTCTAACTTGAGACTGATTTTTAGGTAGGTGCTTAGCACATTCTGAAAATCCAGCACTTTATAATGTGTCTCGAGTTGGGCACCAAAAATGGAACCAACCAAAATTACTCATTCATTTTGAAAATCTCTGTCTCTATCTCTAGTCACACACGCACATGAGCAAAGGAGGAATTTATGAGAAACACACACTGCACATGCAAATCTGCCAGAATAGTCCAACTGCATTAGAAGAGTGAAAAAAACAACCACGCCCAAGTGACAAAAGGGATTAAAATGTCTTATTCTCTACAATGCACTTCTGTCTAGCACAGTAGTACCATATGCAAACAAGAAAAGCTGTTTTTTGAATCAAACATAGATACATTTTATTTAAGAAAAACTAGTAAACTTTTTAACAATGTGCAATTTGCCCTAAACTCTAAATGGAACCTTGTAGAAACTGGTCATCATCTAAAATCAAAGCAAAATGTTGTGATATATGTTGCATATCTAATCTTCTATCTTTTTTTAACCCTCAATATCTCCTTATTTGTACTCACTTTAGAAACAGAATGTAAGGATTCAGATCCTTAATTGATGAGTTCACTGGAGCTATACCCATTTACATCAGCTGAGGATTAGTCCTAAAATATTTTTCTGCAAGAAAAATAAATTGCTTGGTGTATGCAGATTATGTACATTTTATGTCTTAAAATGTGGTACGGTATCACTTTATATATTGTGCTTGAGATGCTTTTATAAACTGTGCACAAATACAGGCACACACTGAATGTCTGTGGCTGCATGATAGCATTTTTTAGTATTCATCATGATTCAAGCAGGGGGTCCTTTAGGCAAAAAGTGACTGTCTGGCTTGGAGGTGACGCAGAGAAGGTCATTTACATTAAGTGAACTAGACTGAGCTCAGTAATAGTGAGCCATTCTCAAACTACTAATGACCATCTGGATTACAGATGCAGTAGCCAGATTGTCTGTTGTGTCCACCAAGTGAGTTGTCTTACCCTGGGAAAAAACTGTCATCTGTCTGTCTTGCCCTGTAGACACAAGCTTTCTTCCAACCTATCCACATGGATTTACTGGTGGCAAGGTCATCCAGTTCTCTGGAACGTCACTCACTTGCATTTTCTAGCTGGTTAACAGCTGCCACCGTGTTTGGAACAGAACAGGATGGCAAAGGGCTGGGAATAAGACTGTAGAACTGAAATATTTTCGATTTCTTTTTGATGCACATTTACCAGTAGTTAAAGAAAACAATACCTATTTATTAGTTTGAATAACAATTCTTTGTTAAATAGATGATGTGGGTTATAGGGTGTTTCTTTTCTCTGCTCCCACGCTGTGAAACTCCTTCCCTTTTGTCTAGAAGAATAAGCAAATCACTGCAAGACCTAAAATCTTGTTTAAAAATGCACCCGTTTGATTTGGCATTTAATTAGCACATTTTTGTTTTGTTTTACTGTGGTAGTCATGACTTTGCTTTCAGGTTTCCTTTTAGTTTTATTAATGTAATTGTGCTTTGCTTTGCAATGCTGGCCAGGAAGTGCACAATCTATTTGTGGTTTTTTTTAACATCACATTATTATTGATGCAGCAGAGGAATGTAAATATTTTCCCAGTTGCAAAAGCAGCAGTTAATTCCGGGAGATTTTACATTGGTGAATTTTATACCTATGCATTAATCAGCCATTTCTAAAGTACATTTGCAAATGTTAACGTGAGGGTGAATATAATGGACCCTGCTAATTCTTTTCAGGACTTACTTGTTTCCTTGACTGTGCATGTAGAAAATGAAGCCCTGAAAAGGAGCAGTGCCCAAATTAACCAGTTTGCCCTGGGAAACACTCCTTCCTGAAAGGTTCCACTCTGAAATCTCTAGGTAGACATCTCAGGGATTTATTTGTGTTTGTCACAGGTGAAGTATTTTTGCTAATTAATTTTGCTAATGAGGTGTTAAACAAACTAAGGGAGTCATCTACCTCTCTGACACTAGTTCAGACTTCATTAGTGAAAGCTTGTCTGTGGCAGTCGCAGGTAAATCCCAGCCTGGTGTTCTTTACATATGCCAAATATATGGCACTCCTGCATTCTGCCTCATACTTCAGAATGAAACCTTGCATGTTGTTGGTTGATACCCTGTGTGCATGTGTGTGTGTTTGTGCGTGTGTGAGCATGTGTGCACGCATCTAAGTCAGTGCATAACTTTATGCATGTGTGCATGTGCTTAAGTACCTTACAAAACTGGGACCATAGTAAACAAAGATAATAGAATAGAGGAGAAAGGGATGATGAGGGCGAAATAGAGAGGGAGAGCAGACAAGGAAAAGAAGAGTAGAAGGAAGGATGTAATGCTCATTACCCAGGTTTCCTGGACTGTTAATGTTTAAATAGTGTGTGTGCGTTTGTGTGCATGCGCACAGACACATACACCTGGCCTGATATTTAGAGGTATTGAGTGTCATTACCACCTTTTATCTTCAGTATACATGCAAAGACAAGACAGTATGTTCGGTATTCTGGATAAATCCTCTGTGATGTATATCATCTACCATTTCTGGAAGAACTGAAAACTGTTGCCAAAACAGATTGGAAACAGCCCCCACGATGGCCCACAACCTCAGGATAATGTATCTGGACAATAACTAGGGTCACTATATTTCCTGTTTTGGCCTGGACAGTCCCCTTTTTAAGCCCTGTCCTGGACATCCTGACTTTTTTTTGCAAATCTGGGCATTTGTCCCGTTTGCTCTTGCTGGCAAATGCTCAGTTTTGCCAAAATAAGTAGGGGCATGCTCCCCTTAGTGGGGTGCGGAGGAACGTTCAAGGGAGCGAGCAGCAATGTTCGGGAGGGGGGAAGTCTCCACACACCCCGTGTGCAGCCCACAACCTGTGTCCCGCTCTCCACCGGAGGCTACTCAGGAGCCTGGTCGATGTGTGTCTGCTATGCCCTGTCCCTCCAGCCAGGGAATGATGGGGTGTCATGTGCTTACTCTGCAGCCCAATCAGAGGGCAGCTCTGTAGGGGCCCTAATTCAAACTCTTCTCCAGTTTCCATGGAGACAGCCTGGCCATGGAGCTGCAACATATGGGCCCTGGGTCCTACTGGGCAACCTGTCTGGTCAGTGCTCGACTGGGTCCCGCAGCATCTGCTTGTACTAGGGCACCGAACATTGCATGCCCTCCATCCCCACTGGTGCACCCCATCCTGCCCTTGTGTCCCCACCCCCGAGCAGTCCCCAGAGCCCCCCCACACCAACCTTTTGTCCTCTGCCCTCGAGTGGTCCCTAGAGCCTCCCACCCCAGCCTTGTGTCCCCCTGCTCCCGGAGTGGTCCCCGGAGCCCCGCATCCCGGCCTTGTGTCCTCCACACTCCCTGTCCCTCTGAACCAGTCCCCAGAGTCCTCTCTAGCCCTCTCCCTCACCCCAACCAGCCTCTTTCTCTCCCCAGTCTGCCTCCAGTCACTTCTGCCACTTTCTGGCCTCCCCCCCATCTCCCCAGGGCTGCTATCTGGAGTGTCCTTGGTCTCTCCTGCTACCCGGAGCTCCTTCTTGCCCCTCTGGTATCCCAGCCACCAACGGGGCATCACACCGCTAGCTGGATCATAGTCCAATAGCTTCACCTCTTGGCTCCAAGCCCAAAATTACTCACACATACTCACATACCTACACCCTGCTTTGCTGCCCAGATCCCAGCCCATACCCATTCCTCTTCCCCCCCGTCCCTATATCTGCTACTTGGCTCAATTGGAGGCACAGAGGAATGTGTGTGTGTGTGGCGGGGGGGGGGGGAGCATGAGTGGCGATGCCAGGTGGCTTGGGCCAGCCCTGCACGTCCCATTTTTAGTTTAGGGAAATATGGTAACCCTATCAATAACTGGCAGCCGGTGGAAATCCTTGGAGTAAGTGAGTTTTGAATTATGTATGGGGTGACCTCATGGAGTTTGAAGATTTGTGAGCTGCTCAATCTATTTGGATTAAAATAATCCCTCTATTCTGAATTTGCAGCCTTTTATATCTACCTTAAACCCATGTTATTCTTTTAGGGCAATTAAATGAAAACAACAGCAACATATTATTCCAGCTAAAATGAAACCTATGTTATATATTCTGGACAGAAGTGTGTCCCCTGCTCATAAGGCTGTCATAAGAAGGTGTTCCACACTTTATACTCTAACAATATTATATTTATAGTTTCACTGGAATTTCTCTCTCCATCCCTCTCGGCTCCTTTTTCACGCTCTTTCTTCTCTACTCACTGCCTGTTTCCTCCATTCAATTTTTTAAAAATCCCTGACCCTTTTCTTCTTCTTCATTTTCTCATGCTCTCCTAAGAAAAAAATAAGAACCTAATAAACATTCAGCTCAAATATTCAATACCATGATGTTTGAGTGGGTTCAAAGCTCCGGAGGCTGGCTATTCCTGGTTTGAACTCTCCCCGATGGCAAGAGTGGTGACTCTGCTGTAGTGTCCAGGCAGGTGCCTTAGGAACCCTCATAACCTGGCACTATTTGAGCTATTGTATCTGTAGCCCAAAAGGATGCAACATATAAAACTAACCCGTGTGATGTGATGCCCACAATTTTGAAATATATGCAACTGCCTTAAACAGTTAGCCCAAATTTCACAGGGCATTTGCAGATGATTTTTATTCAGGGTCACAAAGCCATTGTTTTGCTTAGGAGCTTGTAATTACTGCTCAAGTGTATTGAGCTATCATTTAGCAAACTCTATAGATCTCAGGGATCTGTTCTTTGAAATTGTTGTCAAAATCCCTCAGATTAGATTATAAAGGCCATTAGGGCAGAGGCTTTGCCTTCTTCCTTGTCTGTAAAGTGCCTAACATGGGGGTTAGTGTTAAATAAAATAAAAATAATTAGTGTCTTGCTGAGGGAATATGTGGTAAGTATGCAAAGTTAAGTTAAGAAAGAGAGTGCAGCTGGTTCTTGGTCTTTTATATTTGACTGTTGCTGTTCACATACAGTATAACAGCCATGCATGGGGGAGGAGTGTTAACGTGATATTCAGTGAAGGTTGCATGGCGTGGGTGGATCACAGTTCCAGGAAGAGCCTGAGGTTATGGTTAACAGAGTTCATGCCAACTCTTCATTTGAAAATTTAGTGGCACACTATAAATCTGATGTTGACAGAATGAAGTTTCACTGACACATGGCGACTGTGAGGCCCAACCAAGCTCAAAATACAAGGCTGTCTTCAGGCAGCTTATAGGGAAGCAAGACTAATTGCTTCTCAGCTGAAATTTTTGCTATATCTTCCCTATTTCTCAACAAATTTTCATTCCTTTGATACATACTTTGAAAACCCTATCTCTTTTATTTTAGTTGCAGGAATTCAGACTCGTTTTCCACACTATCAGTTCAGCAGACTCACTTCTCAAGTAATCTTAAGTACAACTGCTTGTACCATTTAAAAGTAGACTTGATCAAGTCATGAAGAATACATTGTAGGTAACAATCCTATATTATCAAGGCAATCTAGAGTCTTAATTCTTTAATATAAAGTATCTTTACTCAGTCTTACTATTGCCAGGGAAAACAAACAGAAAGACTCACTCAGTTGTAACACTGAACAAAGGACTTTATTACAACAGAAAAAAGTATTATCCTTAAAGCTACTATTTCTCTCTATCTCTGATTACTGTAGAGCTTCTGCCTCAATCCTTCCCTAGCTACCTCCTGTCTAGTTTCTTGCTATCGATTTAAAGAAACAGTACCCAGAC
Source organism: Malaclemys terrapin pileata (assembly GCF_027887155.1). Taxonomy (NCBI): domain Eukaryota; kingdom Metazoa; phylum Chordata; order Testudines; family Emydidae; genus Malaclemys; species Malaclemys terrapin. The sequence continues at coordinate 175,893,995 of NC_071507.1, read as the reverse complement.
TCTCACAATTAGCACCATAGAAAATATACTGGTGTATCTTGTTCTGTCCATTAATTGCATTGGTCATTGTTTTAATTGAACTAATGTTCAACAAAGGAAAAAATATATAAATAAAAACAGACAAGTTACAGTGTGAATGTGAATCCTATGATGCAGCTAGTATATTCTGCATTATCAGCTTTAAGATTTAATATCCCATATATGTTGTGTTGGAAAAATGTAACCAATGAACAGAATGCTTGGTAGGTGAGACATTAGTTATTACCTTTGAATGTTGAACATTGAATTCCATGTTTTTATGCAATGTACCTAAAACGTATTGTATTACATTGTATCATCAGACAAATGGACTGCAGTCATTCACAGCTCAGTAAGATAAAAATGTATCCCTTAAATGCAGGACATAGAAATCCTTTCTTGTACTATGGAGCTTGAAAATGAAGTGCTGTGCTATATAGGCAAAACCACCAATGGTTTCAGTGATACTAAGGAATATAGGATTGGACCATTTGTGTAGCCAGCCATAGTATTGTCTTTCTATGCTGGTTGTTTCCTCAAATAATTGTTTATGTTTATACCCTTGCCTTCATTTTAGGTGATATTCCCCCCCCATGCAGAAGTGTGTCACCACTTGACACACAGGCCTTCTACTGACTTTTTGCACAGGGGTGAATTGCACTCTTTGAATGCCTCCAGTATGACACAGGAGCAAGAGTAATACAGGACTTTCAAATTGCCATGAAACAAGAACACATTCTTATTTATTCTTTCTGCTTTCTTTGAAGGCTGTAGTTTATTAGATCTCTTTTGTTTTGCAGCATAACAGGAATGATGCCCGTGGAACTGGAGTATACTTATAATAAATGGCTTTTGTGATTTTCAAACACTTAGGCTTTGCTTTGGCATTTAATCGCCCCAAAAAGCCACTTATTGTGAGTCGTACACCTCTGCCAGGAACATTATCTCTTCATTATCCTACATTACAGGAAGTTGTTTTATCTTGAAAACATACATTTTTAATTAAAAATTTCACTTACGCTCAGCAGGCTTACATACACTTCATCGTCTACTAGCCTATTTTTTAAAGCATAAAAGTCATGTTTTAAAGCAGGTACAGTACAGAGAGAAGCTGGGATTTAATCTGTTAATCATTATGGTTACACGGTTCATAATCACATTATTTGCTTTTAATGTCAATGTGATTGATAGTTCCAAAGGAATCCAGTGCATTAATTATTTAATTGATCTACCATTAAATGCTTAAATACTTGATAAGCCTTACGGATATATGCTGTATGTGAAATTGAGCACGCCCTCCCTCCCCACAGAGTCATAGACATGCAGGGCTGGAAGGGACCTCAAAAAGTCAACAACTCCAGCCCCTTTGCTGAAGCAAGACCAGGTAAACCTAGACCATCCCTCACAGGTGTTTGTCCAACCTGTTCTTAAAAAACCCTCCAGTGATGGGGATTCCACAACCTCCCTTGGAAGCCTTTTCCAGAGCTTAACTACCCTTATAGATGGACAGTTTTTCCTAATATCTAACCTAAATCTCCCTTGCTTCTTGTCCTACCTTCAGTGGACATGGAGAACAATTGATCATGGTCCTCTTTATTACAGCCCTTAGCATAACACTTGAAGACTGTTATCCGGTCCCCCCTCAGTCTTCTTTTTCTCAAAACTGAACATACCCATTTTTTAACCTTTCCTCATAAGTCAGGTTTTCTAAACCTTGTATAATTTTTGTAACTCTCCTTTAGACTCTTTCCAAGACATCTTTCTGGAAGTGTGGTGCCCAAAACTGGACACAGTACTCCATCTGAGGCCTCACTGGTGCCGAGTAGAGCAGGACAATTACCTCCTGTGCCTTACATATGACATCCCATTAATAAAGCCCAGAATTATATTAACCTTCTTTGCAACTGCATCACATTGTTGACTCACGTTCAATTTGTGCTCCTCCATAGCCCCCAGATCCTTTTCAGCAGTACTACCATGTCAGTTCATTTAGTATTGGTCAGGGACTTGTAATAATACTTGCAGCCAAATTCTTCAGTCATTTGCATCAAGTTAAACTTGGAGTCACACCATTTATACCTATGCAAGTGAGTGCCATGACCCGTCTTTGACTTTTACTAAAAATAACAGGGGTGGGGGGGGAGAGAGGGGAGGAATGATATCTGGATCCCCATGGGGAGGGGGGACTGACAGCCCCAGCACCACGCGGGGCTGAGAGCACAGCCCTGGCTCCAGACTCTGCCAAAGCTGCGGGATGGGCACACAGTAGCAACTTGGGCTCCAGTCCCAGCCAAAGCTGAGGGGGACGGGTGCACAGCCCCGGCTCCAGACGCAGCAATGAGGGATGTAGCGGGCCTCACAGTCCTGGCTCCGCACCGGCTGAAGCCACAGCAGGCAGGTAGGCGTACAGCCCCGGCTCTGGCCCTAGCTGAAGGCGCAGGGGTAAGGAGGGGACGCACCGTCCTGGCTCCGGCCAAAGCTATGTGTTGGGGTCGCACAGCCCCAGCTCCACTCCCACCGATGACAGCTGAAGCCAAAGTAACGGAAGTCTGGTAAAGTCGTGGAATCTTTGATTTCCCTGACCTCTGTGACTAAATGGTATCCTTTGCTATAACTTTGCACAAAACCACTGTCAAACAGTGGCACTAACAGGCAACATCAGTAGAGAGGCTAAGGACTGAATGGGTACTAAGATTGAATCAACCTCTTGTCCCTTACAGAACACAGCTGAAGCACATTAGTGGGGCAGTGCAGGAAAGCATGATCTCTGGGGGCCAATGGCATATTTATTTTGTGGCTAGGCAGTAGATGTCAGACTCCCAGACTTTTAATGTTGCACCTAAATTAATTCAAACAAAGCTAGGGTTTGAATAGGTTGGTGGAGAGAGTGCTGAGAATCAAATGTGTAGGTTAGTCACTAGTGGATTCAGTTACTATGATGGAAAGATTTTGGGCAGGAAGAATTCAAATGAGAGAGATGTCATAGGACAAATTAAAAATGAAATGTAATGGGAAAGTTGTGACAATTTGGGGAATCTGTGCATACACAACTTATGGTTTCTGGTTGACAAACAATTGCTGTATCATGGAATATCTCAATGTGTAATAAGTCAACCATGAACTGACAAGGGCTGTGACACATATCTGCTGAACCAGGGACAATAGTGTGTCATCAAACCTTAATGATCGCCTATTCAGGTGGAAACATCTTGGGACAATGGGTGGTTGAAACCTAGGAGAACTAGTTCCTTCAACTTCTCTGCAGGGATGGGGAAATGCAGACTGGAAAATCCCTAAAATGTACAAAGGTGACAAAGCAGGGGTTTAAAAAGCACGCACAGTGGGAACAAAGACTCACACTTTTGGAGAAAGAGGAAGCTTTGGACACGAAAGAGGAAGAGAGGGCCATATTTTCATAGCAAGGGTCCCTAACTACAGGACCAGTTAAGGCCAAATGAAACTGACCTGCAGGAAAGAGACTTCATGACTCAGAGGAGAAGCCATGAGCTGCAAAAGAACGATATTGGACACTCCAGAGGACTCTCATTTAAGCCCAGAGAATGCCACAAAGTGGTCAGGAAACTGAGGCAGGGAAATGGATATAGGTGTGTTTATTTTTGTGTATAGATCTGTATATCTTTTGTGTTATCTAAGGAAAAGTAATAGAGTTTAGAATCTTTTACAAAGCTTGCATGTCTGTTTGCCTTTCTCTCTCATGTGTTCCTTAAGAGGTGAATTGTAAACCCAGAATGTCCACAATGGGGAGCACTGGAAAAGGGCGGGCGTAAGCTACCAGGGTCATTTCAAGTGGTCAGCATTGATCTTGGGGCCATGGGCAGCTGAGCTGTGTGTTTCCATTTCCCTGAAGGGGTAACAGACAGAGTGCCTGTGCCAAGAGGAAGTGCCAGAGAGGCCAAGGGGAGAAACATTTCTGCAGCCTACTGAGACCCAGAGAAGCTTAAGAACACAGGGACGCAGTGTGAGCCCCAAAATGCTGCAGCCTGGTGCATGACCAGTAGGGGGTGCTTTATCAGGGCTGTGTGTAACAGAGGAGAATAGCTGTTTAAAGCCGTGGCAGAATATGAGCAGAAGTGGAACAATAACTGGTGTATAAAAGCCTATGGGAGTAGTGTGAGGAGAAGTTTGATGGCAGAAAAAGAAGATGGAGATATGATGATGATGTTATAGTGAAAGTGAGAAACGGGTCAACTTGGGCCTGATCCTAAGAGAGGCTGAGCATCTCCTACTAGGTACTGAATACTCAAAGTTGATTGAAAATGAAAGCAATGGGTACAAAGAAAGAAAAGATGATATAGTGAGACTTAAATACTGAAATATGCTGGAAGTAGGGTACAGATTTACATTAGGCTGAGGACAAAACAATACATATGGAGAGCAGAGCTCTCTTTGTGTCTGTACCACATTGCCCAGTCCTTTTGTTGCTATGGTTTTCTACCACCTGTCTGCTTTCAGATTGTTTACTTCTCTCAATACTGTGCTGTACTATTTAGATGGTTATCTCAGTATGATGCATTGCGTTACCTCTCTGGCTTCACATTGTATTAACTTGAATTCTGTAAAAAGTGTCTATTAAACCATTGTGTACCAGCTCATTTCTTAGATATTTTTTAAAGAATTATATAAACTGGATCAGGCTTTTAGAGTCAATCAAAATAATTGGTTATTTCATTATAAACCAACTCTATTTTTTCAGCAAATTGGACAAATGATGATCATGTGGGTAACATTTAGCACACAAAAGACTATACAGCAAATGGAGTGTAGTTTACCTTTGGATCTTGAATTGCTCTCTCCATTGTGATATATAAGAATCATCTACATACAGGCGCAAGGTTTGCTTTTCATTTATGACCACAATGACCAGAATTGCATTACAGCAAATAGATTTTGATTTTACCATTTTTAAAAATAACTGGCATAAGACTTATTTTCACCAGTTTAACTCCAAGTGATAAATGTTCGAATTAGCTGTGAAGTCCAAGCACATTTCTAATTATTTTATTTTTACTTGTGCATTGGTGCTGGTGGAACCCACACTGCAAATTCTGAGCCAGACGTTCAGTTGGTGTCAAACAGTATACATCCATAGACTTCAATGAACCTACACCCATTTACACCAACTGAAGATATCTGGCCCAACATTTTCATTTATTGGGTTATGCTGGCATTTCAGATATTGAATATTCCTGTTAGCCCTTGAGAGGCAATGTAACCAAGAAGGCTTAAGCTGGATTCTTGTGCAATGGAGTCAACTGAATTGTTTACTATTTTCCAATCCGTTGTACCTGTGCAAACTCATTGAAAGCAATGGAGCACTGATGGCTTAATTAAATTCAGTTGTACACGTGTAACCAAGGGCCTAATTTGGCCTGCAGAACCCGTGCTAATGGTGGTGATGGACTGAATCCAGACTGAGTCTCAGAGCCCAGGCTGAGTTTGTTGAGATAATTGAAGAAACATCTTTTTACTTGTAAACTGAGTACATTTGATGTGCAAATCATTGAGAGATACATATGAAACCTAGCAATACCACTATGTTCACTTTTCAGCATATAACTGAACCTTCAGCCCTGAACCTGAATCATGCAAGGGCATCGCAACCAGATTTCAGAAAGAAAGTCGATGAGAGGAACAGGAAGTTAAGGTGGGGCTAGCTGAGAAGACAACTCCCTAACAGAATGTGAAATCAAAACAAAAGTGAGGCACCTGTAATGTCTCAGTGAATATTACTGGACCTATTAGTGATACAATATATGCTGGTCATAAGGTTCTTGCCCATCCATCCTTTAATGTAGGAATCCCATTTCATCCCCAGCTTCCTTCATTCCTGGCCTTGAGTCTTGTGGATACCTCATCCACCTGATCACAAAAGAAGTGTGTTAAGACCAAAAACATGCACATTGGAATACTTTTGGCATGCAGTAGTCCTGAGAAAAATAATGAGAAAGAGTAGCTGTGTAGACATCAAAAGGAAGAGTCCTAGAACCAGACTGCAGACTCCAGCCAGAGGCAAGGGTGGTGCAGCCTGAGGCTGGGGTGGATGCAATCCCTCCCCAAGCTTCCTATTACACAGGGGGATGAACAGGCTGCACTGTCCCTAGGGATGGGACAGGCTGCTTTCCTCTTGTCACCTGGCCAGTTGCACAGACAGAAGTTCCCTTGTACCTTCCCTTTTCTAAACACCTGTGTAACCCACAGACCTCCTAGGTGATGGAGGAGGCAATAAAACAGTTGTAAAAATGGTGTTATGTATGCAGCAAGCAACAACAATTTCCCCTCACTTACACTTCTCCCCCCCCCACCCCCCAACATAGTAGGGATGCAAAGATGGGTCATTCAGCAATAGGAGATAGCAGATCTGGCAAGGAGATGAAACATAGCTGAATGGCAACCATGGAATGAAACCTGTCACATGTATTAGCATGCTTGACAGTTCCCAGTGAACAGAGTTGAAAAAGTACCTCTGGCACAAACAAATTGGAGCAGTGGCCTCTGATAGCTAGCTGCCACATGGGGGAGGAGCAAGTCAGAGCAGTATTCCTCGTAATAGTCACCTAGAGGTAGTAAACTCTTTTGCTTATTTGAGCAGTGAGTATTTTTATAGCGTAACCCCCACATTTAGGGCCTGATCCTGCATGGTGCTGCCGAGTGCCCTCTAATCCTATTTAAGTTGGATGGTGCTCAGAACAAAAGAGGATTGGGCCCTTACTGAACTTGTTAAAGCTGCATTTTCAGGAAACCTCTGACATCTGAATGATCCCTATCCACCCAACCACCAGAGCTAAACCTGTTGGGACTGTTTAATGTGAGCTGCAGGCTTTTTAGGTTTTAAACATAATTTTTTCAGAAAGGATCAAATCTCTCACAATTTTAACAGTTCTGTGTGACTTGACATTATGAGAAGCTACAGCTTTTTATTTCTTTCACTAAAAATAGGGCAGGTTTACAAATTAGTTTTGCCAAGAAGAATTCTTATTTAAGAATAACATAGTATTTTATTCTCTAAATAAAGTATGTGCTTTCAAATAACAATATCCTCCTCTGCAGGAATTTGAATTTCTTCGGCTGCATTATGCAGGTCAGACTAAACAATCACAATGGTCCCCTCGGGACTTAAAATGGTTGTATTCAAAGATTCAAATGCCCTTATTCCATTAAACAAATGGAAAGTATTTGCCCCTTGTGCTTTGCACAGCACGTATACATGTGGTGCTCATGAATTATCGTAAAACCAATTCTTGGAATTTAATAATTTACAATCAGTAAATTGTTTCCATGTCACTGAATGTATGTGACCGACAGATTATTTCAGGAAAGCTGATTGCAGTTCTTAACTACTAACAGTAATAACTCTTGTAAATTAATTAATATTTTACTTAATTGTTATCTCCAAACAATCAAATTCTCAATCATTGTCCTTCCATAAAAATCTGCAATGACTTTATCAGGTGTTTCTATTAATCTGAAAACCTAATGTGATGCAGAATTCTTCTCCTGAAGTACAGAGAATAAGAACTTTAACTTTCATCACTCCTGCTTGCTGCAATGTTGTTCAAAGGATTTGAACAATTAGGATTTAAGGTAGCCTCAAAACAGTGTAGGGGCAGTGTTACTTTATTAATTACATAGTAATTTTGCTGTGCAGCCCTCTTATGCCATTGCTCAGTTGACAGTTAAGAGTCAGATGGAATCTAAAGTTTGAGATTTGCATATGAGAAGCACAACATAAAATATCCCAACTCTGGTATGTATTGATTCTCCCTTGGCTTCTCTGTCAGAATGTCTGTCTCTTTCATTTGTCTCAAAGTGGTCACTTCCATTCCCTGTCGTATCCCAGTCTCTCCGCTCATCCTTTCAACTTGTCTAGGTTATGCCTCTCAGGATTTCAGCTCCACTTTATACTCAGAGTTTCTTCACTGGTCATATCTAAACAGGGACTTGGTCTTGTGTTGCACTTGTCCCTGGAAGTCCATTCCTAAAATATCTGGCAGTGTACTGGTGCCTCTGCAAACAGCTAGCATCTCGCTCACTTATGGCTCTTCTGGTTGAAATGCATGGTTGGCTGATTTTCTTGACAGTTTCTGGCAATCAGGGAATCACTTGGAACATTTCCCTGAAAAACTGGTAGCCTTGAGTGCTCACAGCTTCCCTTTTATGTTTCTCGCAGAGTTTCTTTATGCCTTAAAATGGATTTGTCTACTCTGGAGCTCAACAGTTCTATGAAACTGACTGCTTACTGGCTGGTTCCTATCTTTCCTTTGCTGCACACTCTTCTGATCTCTGTTATCTGTGTCTAGTCATACTTCGAGCCCTCCTAATTTTGTATAAATGTTACTCCGCTCTTCTTCTCAGGGCAGGTTTACACAAGAAATATACATCTGTGCATCTGCCCCAATGCAGCTGCGCGGCTGTAACGCATCTGGTGATGACGCTTTAAGATGATGGGAGAAAGCTCTCCCATCAGTTTAATAACTCCACCTCTGCGAGAGGCAGTAGCTATGTCAGTAGGATAAATTCTCCCATCAACATAGTGCTGTCTACTCCAGCACTTAGGTTGGTATAACTATGTGGCTCAGGGACTCAGTCAAAAATACCTTTGGCTGGTTGCTTAGCACTTTGCAGCAGGGTTCCAGCACTGCCATTTAGTTCTCTACAGTTTACCTGTCTTTCATTTCTTAAAGGATTAATGGTAGATAAACATTAAGCAGCAAAGGGCACCACTTCTACCAATGCAGGTGCAATGGTCCCAAGGTAGGTGGACATGCCAGGTAGCATATGTAAAAAGGATCCATGTAACAACCCGTGGGCTACACAATACACGCAGTATAATTGAAGCAGGTACCGCTAAACAACTGTTGCCCCCAAATAAATCAATAAATCTCTCTGCCTTCCATTATGCATGCTCTAGTAGCTGCCTGCATTTTGTGTGTATTTCGTCTATGGCTGCTTGTACATTCCTTCTAATTCCATATAGCACATGCAGTACCCTAGGGATCATGCCACATTGCAATCTGTCCTCTTGTTCGTGGTGGTGGTGTCCAATAGCTTTAGTCAGGATTGAGGCACCACTGTGCTAAATGCACAGCTATATAAGAAGATACAATCCCTGTCCTGCAGAATGTACAATCTAATATGTGTGCACAGTGGTCACACATGGGCCTTGTCTATACTGATGGCAGGTGTAGGCATGCATAGCTACATGCTACAGTAAAAAGTAGGCTGCCTGCACACATGGCAGTGAAAGGCTCTGGCAGCTCCCAGTGGCAGGGAAAGGCTCTACCAACTGGGATCTACTTCTGCCTTTCCCAGTTGCCTCCCCTGCCAGAGCCTTTTCCCACTGTTGGAGCTTTTCTCTGCTGCAAGGAATGGGAGGCAGCGACATGCCAGGTAGCATATGTAAAAAGGATCCATGTAACAACCCGTGGGCTACACAATACACGCAGTATAATTGAAGCAGGTACCGCTAAACAACTGTTGCCCCCAAATAAATCAATAAATCTCTCTGCCTTCCATTATGCATGCTCTAGTAGCTGCCTGCATTTTGTGTGTATTTCGTCTATGGCTGCTTGTACATTCCTTCTAATTCCATATAGCACATGCAGTACCCTAGGGATCATGCCACATTGCAATCTGTCCTCTTGTTCGTGGTGGTGGTGTCCAATAGCTTTAGTCAGGATTGAGGCACCACTGTGCTAAATGCACAGCTATATAAGAAGATACAATCCCTGTCCTGCAGAATGTACAATCTAATATGTGTGCACAGTGGTCACACATGGGCCTTGTCTATACTGATGGCAGGTGTAGGCATGCATAGCTACATGCTACAGTAAAAAGTAGGCTGCCTGCACACATGGCAGTGAAAGGCTCTGGCAGCTCCCAGTGGCAGGGAAAGGCTCTACCAACTGGGATCTACTTCTGCCTTTCCCAGTTGCCTCCCCTGCCAGAGCCTTTTCCCACTGTTGGAGCTTTTCTCTGCTGCAAGGAATGGGAGGCAGCGAGACACTATGCTACTAAATACAGAAGTGTAGATGGATAAGGCACAGGTTGGGCATGCAGAGAGCCATGTGGATTACATACCCTAAGGTTCTGGCATGTCTTTACTCGCCCAAGTCATGCCTCACCATCTACACTGCTATTTAGTCCCACCCTAGTTAGACGTGCCATGTACGTACTCTACATAGTGCCTTAAGTGTAGCCGTAGCCATTGTTGAGTATGGTACACTGCCACTTCTTTTTATTAGGTTTATCTATCTTTGGTTGCATATCTCCTTCCCCCACACCATTGCCCCACCACTTGCATACTGTACACTAGACAGGAAGATGTTTATACATCCTAAGAATGATTCATCAGATAGGCAATGAAGTTGAACATACACTCCAAGTTATATATTGTCTCATATATATTAATTAATACTAACGTATAATCAATTATTATTACTAAATTATTATTATTTTATTGTGGTAGCACCTAGGACCTTAGCACCTGGACCAGGCCCCCATTGTACAAATATGTAAGAAAAAGATGATCCATATCACCAAGAGTTTACATTTTAAGTAGACATAGTTACTGTGCCTTGATTTTGATCTGTTATAATAAGTACACCCTTCTGTCATTCAGCATACAATTTTTCAAGGATACTGAGTCTTAGAATGAACGTCAACACTATACTTTGTTTCACTTGTGCTCATCAATACTCAGTTCACTTAGGGTTTATATACTGATAGTACATGATTTAAAGACTATCCCTTACCTTGCACACAGGTCACACATTATAGAAAATATCTGCAGGTAATGAGTAAATAAGTGTTGTGAGGAGTATCTGTTAACAATCAAAATAATTAGATATTAAAAATTAAAATTAAATATATCATGTGAATGGGTAATATACATGATAATGCAAATAATTTAATTTGAACATTTTAAAATGTTTTTATTAACCATTTTAAATGTTTTTATAAACTTTTATAAACCCTCAATGTTTATACCATTTTGAAAGTTACAAATATGTCAGTTAGTTTCATAGGATATTTCTGTATTAAAGGTGGTCAAACATTGACATAACTGGCCTACTTAGCTGACTGTGTTATAACCTGCTTTACCAGCAATACAGTTGGCACAACTTAGTAGATATGGTTGGGAAAAAAGAAGAGGAGTAAAGAAATATTTTCAAAAATGTTTCTGTTTTTCAAAAATTGAACTTTTGTCAAATATCAAAAATGTAAAAATTCTGACCAGCTTTAGAAGTTGATCCAAAAATGTGGGGGAGGCGGGGAGGAGGGGATCCTGAAAATATTGTAAAAAACTCCGTTTCCCCCTGAAATGTCCAAATTCAACATTTCATCATTGACCAGCTCTATGACTAAATTTGGCATCTTTTAATAGTATATTTCAAAGATGTAGTATTTCTTGAAATTATGTCAAGAATGTTGTTGGTCAACGATATAGACTTTAAGGTCAGAAGGGACCATCACGATTATCTAATCTGACCTCCTGCACATTGATGTCATATGTGATGTCATTCCTTGGAGTATCACTTTATTTTGGAGGGGAGAAGGTAGTACTGCTAAAAAAGCTGAAACGCCAATACAAGAGATGTTACCAGTGTGTCAGATAGTCCAGATATCCAGCATATCCTCTCACTTCTCTAAACGACTAAGCCAGTATCTCCATCTTTTTTTATGTTGTTTTTAAGTTCTGACAAAGATTAATAAATTCCATTGTGGCAGCCGTGTTGGTCTCAGAATATTAGAGAGACAAGGTGGGTGAGGTAATATCTTTTATTGGACCAACTTCTGTTGGTGAGAGAAACAAGCTTTTGAGCTTACACAGAGTTCAGAAGAAAAAGAGCTCTGTGTAAGCTCGAAAGCTTGTCTCTTTCCGCAACAGAAGCCGGTCCAATAAAAGATATTAGCTCACCCACCTTGTCTCTCTAAAGATTAATAAGAACTAGATCATATTTTCATAAAAAGCCATACTTAGTTCCCCCTTTAGCAATCCTGTTATTTGGCAGAGACTGTCATCTGTTTTTATAGATCCATTCTAGCATTTATTTTAAAATGTCTCATTTATCTAATAAAACAGTTTTTCCTTTCAATGAAATCTATCTGATTTTTACCTTTTTTTTATTGATCAGATATGTTTTATGTGTCATATGGAAAACGGACTGTTACCAAAAACAAGAACAAAAGGCAAATCATTGCAAGATCTCAACTGCCGGAATTAGGCCATCACATTACAAACTGGTAATTCTCTTTGACAGCCTCAGCTGTACCAATCATGACATTCGGCAAATTAGCCAGGCCAAGAGCAAATAAAAAGAAGAAACAGGTGTGAAACCAACTTCCTGCCTCCCGGGATAAATACATTGTACACTGAAGGGCAATGCACCTGCACTATTGTTTCTAGTCAGGGCGGCAGGGGGGGGAGAGAGAGGGGGGGAGCTTTTAAGTGCAAATACACTTGAGATTCGACAAAGACAAGAGACTTCTCTATAATTTGAGTGTAAATGGGCATTTTCTTTTATGGTAGCTTATAATATGTTAACTCTTTGAGTTGAGATTTAAAACTCAATTTGAATGTTCAACAAGCACTTGCTCTTAAATAAAAGATGCAGTGTGGCTAAACAAAAAGCTATTTTCTGCCCTTGTCACAAAAAATCTGAGTGTGGATAAGCAATTTTATGCCAACTATGGCTCTGATACTGCAAAGAGAACCTGATGGCTGGAGCCCCATTGGCTGCAACTTTAACCATGGCTGTCTTTGCAGGATCACGGTGGAGACTGTCTATATTCTCTGACTGTCTTATGCATAAGGGATCCAAGAAAATGGTTCTCTGGATTTATTTTCTCCTTCCTGTATGTTGATAAGTCCAGGAAAAAAAATTGCTACGTTTATTTGTGAGATGTGAAATAACTATTTTGTATGCAACATATGGCCAGCTTAAATGTGCTTCTACGTAGAAAATACATTCTTTTTTTAAAAAATCAAGACTTTTTGGAATGATGGGCTAAAGTTACCATGATTTCCATCCATCTATTTCTACCATATATGGTGTTGCATTTTCCTGCTTTTATGCATGTAGTGAGACAAATTGTTTTGCAATGAACAGTAAAGGAGGGAATGAGCCTGTCGGGGGAGGGGGACGGGGGCTGCGTGCTGAGCGGGGCCACCCCTGTTGGCCCAGTATGGGGTTGGTACACCCCATTGCACAGTGGTCAGGACTCCCTGTAGGATCAGATAATTGCAACGAGATCAGCTTGGGACCCCAGCGGGGCCAACCAAACAATCAGTCCGCAGCCCCCAGGTGGGGCACAGCAAACAAACAGTCTATGGCCCCTGAGCCTCCTGGCTGGGGCAAGTAATTGCAATTGGGGGTTCTGACCCTTTGGGCAGGAAAAACAAGCAGTCTGTCTGCAGCCCCCAGGTGGAGAGAGCTAACAAACAGTGGCCACACCTAGTGGCAAGTAGGGGTGGGAGGAAGTATGATGATGACAGACATATTTAGGATGCTTTAAGGATGCCACCAGCACCAACCACCCTACTCCACCGGGTTCCAGCTCAGGGCCCTATGAATTCCCCATTAAGGGTTTAAGCAAAGGCTTCTACTATTTCCTGGGTCACTTCCTATCACAAGGTGCATTTCAGGCATCTCCCTGGCTGGCAGCAACTTGGCGTCCCAGTCAGTCTCCGCAGTCGGCTGGTCATCTGCACTATAGTCCATGTGCACAGTTCCCACCGCCTGGAGAGTTGCAGCCTTTTGTATCATGGGTCATGTCATTGTTTCATGCCTACCATACTCTTAGGTGCTTGAAACATCATTACTAAGAAATTAAATAATGTTAGATAATGTTCTGGCTGGTATTTTTGTTCCTGAGTTCATGCATAATGAATTGGATGGAGGTAGCACTGCTCAGCTAGGTCTCATTGGCCCTGAGATTAGTAACATTAATGCAGTTCTTCTTTAGCTCCCTTGGGAGGGAGCAGTGCTTTCGGCAGCAGAAGGACCTGAGTCCACTCCCCACGGCTGTCTTGTGGTTCTAAGTAGTCATGGGTAGCTACATCCTGGGAAAGATGGGTTACTATACAATATTTTTTTCCCTGTAAACTGCCACAGTTTAAAAGCAACATGGAATATTGTGGCCAGTACTCACAATTTCTCCCCATTACTACTTCAGTCATTTGCTGCATAGGAGAGCTTTTCACCAGCTGAGCTGGCTGTCAGTGGAATTAGAGGCAGCAGCCCACTGTTATTATTTTGTTGAGAGCTATGAAAGAAAGAACTCACTTCCCCCTCAAGATGGTCTAGGTAGGGGTACTTACTGTCTGATCTCCCTACAGGAAGAGGTTCATGGGAAAGAAGAGAGGGAGAGGGAGACAAGGAAGAAGCAGTAGGACACAGTCTAAATGATTTGCTGCTGGGACACTCTTGTTGTCCCACCCCTAGTTTCTCTTCCTGTATGCTTCAGAGCACTTGTTTCCTGGTTATTGTTTGAGGATGCTAGGTGGGTAGAAGAAAAAGGGATTATTTTTTCTTTATCCTCTTGCACCTTCGGGTGAATAGGTTGTCCAACAGCTTCTGTCATTTATTTTGCTCTTTTGCTGGTCGGTTCAGGCTTCTGAGTGTCTCGTTGATGAATTTGGCTTCTCTCCCCATTGTTCTGCATAATGTTTCTCTAGGTCAACCTCTTTTTTCTCTTCCCAGGCAGTGTCCATATTATCCTTTGATGTGGATGTTGTGTTGGTGACATCCTTAAAGCATGTCCTTAATATGTCTATCATCGTCTTACCATGTTTAATATGCTTTAGTTAGGTCTGCTCATCTTAGGCCTGGTCTACACTAACCCCCCAATTTGAACTAAGGTACGCAACTTCAGCTACGTGAATAATGTAGCTGAAGTTGACGTACCTTAATTCAAACATACCGTGGTCCAGACGCGGCAGGCAGGCTCCCCCGTCGACTCCGCGTACTCCTCGCGCCAAGCAGGATTACCGGAGTCGACGGGGAGCACTTCTGGGTTCGATTTATCGCGTCCAGACAAGACGTGATAAATCGAACCCAGAAGTTCGATTGCCTGCCGCCAAACCAGTGCATAAGTATAGACAAGCCCTTAGAATATCTGGTGTTGCAAGAAACTCTTTCCAATGAGCTCTAAAGATCTTTCTCATGCATTTGCTTTGGAAGAGTTATCTTATCAATTTCAGTTGTAGATTTTCATCTCTCTGCTTCATAAAGGAGGATATACATGATGTCAGTGTTAAAAATTCATATTTTTGTCAGTGTCAATCACAATACTTTTCCACATCTTTTCAAGTTTATGAAAGTTGTTTGCTGCTTCTGATACCCATTGCTTTATATCCAGAATGGTGCAACCATCATTGCACATCTCACGCCCTACTTAGATAAAATGGCTTACTTCTAGTGTTGATCTATGCTGATGTTTGCTTTGAGGATATTGATAGCCATATATTTTATCTTCTCCTTGACTTCCAATTTGTTTTGCTGTGTCTGCCAAAAGCTGCGACTTTTCTTCCACTAAGCAATGTGTTGAATTAAACAGGACAATGCCATCAGCAAAAACAAGGTCATCCAATTGAGCGTTATCATTTGTTCATAGTGCTCTTCAGTTGCCTTCTGTGGTTACTTTCCTAATGATATAGTCAATGATCAGTGCAAACAACAGTAAGGACATAATACACCTTTGCCTTATTCCAGTTGTCATTGCAAACCATTGGGTGATGCTATCACATCTCTAACTGCAAATTCAGTATTATCACATTGGTCCTTGATAATTCTAATTATTTTGTTGGCATTCCATAGTATGTTGTAATTTTCTAAAACATGGGGATGGGAACACAAATTACATAATTTGAATCTAACAAGAGGGCCCAGGTAGAAACAGATCACAGGCACCAATGAGCTTGCTTGTTAGATTTTATTTTTTTCTCTTTGTCCTAGGTGTAGTTCAGGATAATGGCATAAATTCATCCCTGCACCAATGCAGACCTTAGCTCAGTAAATGATGGGGTAATTGCACACCTGCAATCCTAGGGCTGAGCCTGTGGGAGACCAGTTTGGCCTCTGATGTGGGTTGCTGGAGCCCTAATTTGTAAATGTCTGCCCAAAGTTCTTATAGTGTTAATTTGCACGTGCCCCAGGCATTGGAGTGGGTGGAAGGCAGAGAGGCCTTGAAGTAGTCTACTGTGCTGGGGTATTCCTTAAGTGCGTGTGTGTTTTGGGGGGAGAGGGGAGGGTTGCAAAGCAACCATGAATTGTGTTTAGTATTTCCGAGAATATCTGGCAAGTATCCTTTGGAGGATGCAATGTACACTGCCCTTTGACCAACTATGACCCTGCCTCCTCTTTGTCCCTCTTGGTTAGACTACCACCCACAAGAGTGCTATTTCTGAGCAGCCCCTGTGCCTGAGTGAGAGAAAGGGCTGAAATTGTAATCATCCCTGAATTCCTGAGATGAGTAGGAGATGATCTGAAACCCCAAAGATTTTCCTAAGTAGGTAGGGATGTAGATAGATGGATAGGAGGACTCCTGTGCCAGCCATAATCTGGCCCCATGTTTGTGTGTGAGTAACATCGTCTATTGTTTAGATGCTGCTGATATTACTGATTATATGGAATCCCTTGATTTTTAGTGAATTTATTCAGAGAGGTGTTATGCTCTGATTTTATTCCAGGCCCAATGTGCATCCTGAATGAGGATGAATCTGCTCAGAAAACCAAGCTTTTTTCATTGTTTTTTTTTTTTTCCCTCCCCTTGAAACACAGGGCGTTCAGGTGACTGCTTCCAGATGGGACCTTGAGCCACTTTATATAAGTCTGGAAGGAGGACAATGGAACACTGTTATGTCTCCTGAACTTGGCTCTTACCACTGTCTGAAACACCTTACAGAAAGATTGCATGTACAGGAGAGAAAGAGATCTGTTGTCATGACAGAATAAAAATGTAGCCCCAGAATGCCGATTCTGTAGGTGATGGACCTGCTATAGCAACCGCTGATGATAAATGCTGCTATTCTTATTTATGTTATGCAGAACAATAGAGAGAAATTGAAAACACATCTATAGGACAGTTCCATTACTTACGTAATTTTCTATAGCCAGAGAACTGAATTGCAAATAAAGTGACTGATTATCCTTTCTCCCTAAGTACTGGTCAGTTTGAGGCATATACATGCATGCAATGTTTGATTGCATACGACCTTTTTCTTTACTTATGCCTTTATATTGTGTGGTATAGGACTAAATGATTTACTGAAGTTTTATGAGTAAGCACCAACACTCTTAATTTTAACATCTGTCACTGAGCAGAATTGATAACAGCAACTGCTATTATGGTATCTTTCTCCACTTAGCACAAGGCCATCTGGGATTTGTGTTATCTGAGGGGGAATGAGCATCTTTTTTATTGCTTCACTCCTTTATTTAAAGTATTGCTCAGAACTTATTTTGGAATAATAATAATAATTAACAATTGTTTTGTTATGTAAGGCCATCTAAAAGAATACATCTAGAATACCAAAGCTACCGCTCTAAAGTTGAACATTTGGTCTTGTCATTTGGATCTGAATTGGATTCACTTGACATGGTATTTTTTTTAAGCTGTGGTGGGTGAAGCAAATGGAAGGTTGACATCCATGGATGCAATGATGGATTCAGTGCAAATGATTATCAGAGTTGTTTAATTTCAGTAAAGAAATAATCCTGTTTTTCCTTTGTCTCCTCTCAGCTCTGAGTATTTATTACATTGCTGTTTGCCAGGTATACCATAACTCGAAGACCCTGTTTTATATCATTATAGGCAGAGCTGGAAGTGCTGCCTGTTATGAAGGTTGCCTACCACCCCCCATTATAAGGTTTTTTGCCTAACTTTTTCCAAACTTTGACCATTTGTCTTGAAAAATTTTATGCTGGGTGTCTGCTTCTGGCTGTGTTTTCTTTTTTTTTTAAGTTTAGACAAAATGGTTCAGATTTTTGTTTCTGAGAACAGCTTTAGGGGAAAATAAGTTATTTAGCCATGATTAAATTTTTTGTTGAGATGCTCTAGTGCCCTCATATTTTGGACAAAGGCTTGAAATGTGGCTGGGGATTATCTTTGTGCCAGGGTGTGCTTCTTGCTGTATGTATGAAAAACTGCCCAAATTTGGCTAAATTGTAAGTCTCTGAAAAAATCTGAGTTTGTAGAGACTTGTTAGACCTTAGCAGCTAAAACCTCTGCAGTTTCCATCTTGATTTAGCATGTTCCAGTCTCTCATAGCTCCTGAGTGCTGACCAGACTGAGCATGTTCCAGCCCAGGGCTATGGAGACACAGCAGGATTTTCCCTGCAATTGCTGTTCCATGGCTGGTGCCCAGGCAGCATGGCAGAGGACAGTACCTGACTCAAATTCAGAGCTGGGGCGGGGGGAGGAGAAGATAAACTATGGCACTGGAAGACAGGTGGGGGACAGATTGGGATTGGTTGAGCAAAGACACTGGGACTCAGAATGGAAGTGAGACTGTGATTGAGAGGTGGGGGAGACTTGGACTTAGATGTGGAGTCTAGAGGGGAGAACTAGGACTAGCTGTACAAAGACACTGGGACTGGAATGAGAAGCCTGAAGAATGGAGATTAGGTCAATGACCATTGATATACTTCCCACCAAGCCTGAAATGGATGGATCCAAAGATTCTTGAGACTCACCTCATACTTCCTCTGTTCTTAGCAAGTATCTATGAAACCCTCTGGGGCAAAGTATGTCTTATTCCCCTCTAGTGTTGATCTACAAAAAGTATGAAAACCTGCTAATGCTATCAGCTACTATGTTAGTTCAAGTGGTAAAGGTCTGTTAGGTGGATCTAAATGTTCCAGACCTGCTGATGAACTACGCAGGTGTCAATATGATGCTACCTAATAGAATTTTGTTTTTATCCATTTGCTTTTTTATAACCCTAGGAAATTACACACACACACAATTACATTAAAGAACATTATTAAGATTGCAAAGTCAAGCACTCAAAGCTAGGAAATGCCAGAATTAAGATTGCCTGCGCAACCTTAATTTGTTTTCTTGTGCATAGTATTATCACACATTCTTTAATTACATGATCACATACAATTTTTTACACTGGACCCCTGGCTCATTCAGTGCACAGGATGGACCTGCTTTGTGGATAAATCAAGGTTGTGTAGTAAATGGAGCTGTTTTCTATAGGACTGTGCATCATTCGTTGCAGAAGTTGGAAGGTTTGTAGTGAATGAGACAGGGGATTGCAGGAAGAGAAAGGATGATTTCATGTTTAAGGCAGCTAAAAGTTGCCCTGAAGAACTGGATTCTATCCTTGCCTCTGCCAGAGAATTCCTATGTGATATTAGACAAGTCACTTAAACCAAACCTCTCACAGGTGGTCACTAATTGTGTGTTCCTCATTTTCTGAGTGCCTGACTTGAGCCCCCAAGGACTGATTTGCAAAAGTGCTGAGCTGCAGCTGAAGTCAATGGGAGTTGTACTTTGAACATATAAAATGTTACATCATGTTAAATACTGTAAATAAAAAAAAAATCAGGCATCTCAAGTTGTGCACCCAAATTTAATGGACTTCTTAACGTTAATCTCTGTGCTTCAGTTTCCCAACTGTAAAATAAGGATAATACCATCTCTTTATCCCACAGAGGTTTTGTGTAAATCAATCAATTAATGTTTGTAAAGCATGCAGATACTAGCGTGATGAATGCAATAGAAAAGTCAAAGAAGGACTCTGAAGAGAAGCTAACTGACTGTCTCATTTACAGCTTCGATGACAATATTGCATCCCTCACCCCCCTTACTTGAAACAAGTGCAGAGTTGTAATTGTGGCTCAGAATTCAGCACTGGTATATTGCTGCAGACTGTAGTCCCAGCTTGCTGCAGAATATGTTGGGTTTTGTGTATAATCTTTGCCACATGGACCTTGCAAGTTTAGTCCCCCATCTGGAAAAATTGTTTTGGACTGTGTTCCTACTTGTTCTGCATCAGAACTACTTCATCCTCAGCCCCTAAGGAACAGAACTGGTAATGGTTGGTGGGGTTTGTGAGAATAAGCTCACTCTTTTCTTTGTCTTCCTGCTTTCTCATTTGAAGCTAGTGAGTTTTGTTAAGATTCTTGGCATTACTTCTGGCCTTGTCTTTCAGTGGAAATCCATGTGCCAGATGTAGGATGATAGTGTTTTTTCCAGCTGTGCAGTTTGTCCAAATTATACTCATACCATTATCACAGTGCAAGAGCAATGTATGATTATAATGTCTGGTCACTGTAATTCCCAGAGCCCACCGTCACATTTTTCAATAGGCCTGTGAAATAAGGTTTTTTTGTCTTCCCCCAAAGGTAACTAACCTCTTCCCTCATAATCACATTACAGGGAACAGGCTCAACAAGAGGATATGAGAGATTCTTTGGGAATATATTCCAGACTCTAAATGGCCTCAGTGTGTGGATCTTTAGGTCTTTTCCAGTGTTGCCTGCTGCAGCAGTGAAGCCCAACTGCTTGTGCTGGGGTCTACACATAGTTTCCAGCATTGTTTTTTAAAGTTTTGCAAGAGACAAATAAGCCACAGGAGATATGTGTGTACATTCTGGTGAATTCTATCATGTAGTCAGTATGTATCATGTATTCACCATGCTAATATTGTATGTTAACATACACACACTTATTTCTAAAAATGTAAAGGAGAAGCTAGGCTTTAATTTATAAAAAGTTCCGAGCTCTTTTTCTCAAAAAGATAGTCTTGAAAACATAACCCAATGTACCACTTCTTTTAGTAGTGTGTTCTCTGGGCGTAGACTGTCTGTCTGGTTCTCGTCTCTGGAAGTCCAGCTGCCCTAGGCCCCAAGGCCAGCGTTGAGCCCCTGCCCCCTCCAAGGCTCTGCAGTAGATTAGGACGCACTCTTTCCCAGAGGTCCTCCCTAGTGGGTACAGTTTAACCCTTCAGGGACAGCTGACAGTTAAAACAAATGCATTTCTAAACCAATCACTTTACTTTTAAACAGCAAGTGAGTGGGTGAGCTCCTGTCCCGTGGTTAGAATCTGTGGCAGTAAGTGATAGGGACAGGGGAACCTGGGGAACCCTGCCCACACCTGCAAGTGCTGCCCCTGTAGCTCCTATTGGCCTGTTCCTGGCCATGGGAGCTGCAGGGATGTTGCTGGGGGGCAGCAGCAGCACATGGAGCCTCCACCCCGCACCAGGGGCTGCAGAGACTTGCTAGCAGCCAGTCACTTCCAGGAGCGGCCTGCCTGAGCACCACTTTTAGTGATCGCTGCCTGTGATTTATTTTTGCAGGGACCCCCCTTGGGCCGGGGCCATGGGCTGCAGCCCCTAAAGCCCAGGCTTTCATCCGGCCCTGCTTGCAACTGGGTCTAAGGGCCTCTGCAGGGTAGGAAGTCCTGGCTTCATGCAGCAGTCCTCCTCCTGGGGAGGATCTCCTGGCATAGTCCCTCTGTAGCAGCCTATGCAGATCTGTCTCTCTCCACCTACCATCCTGCTGTGCTGAAGAGACTCTCTTTTAAGCCCCTTCCCCAACTGGAGCATGCCCAGCAAGCCTGGACCTAGAATTGTTCCTGAACCCCTATCTCTCCAGTGTGGGGTTTATTCACCCAATCACACAGCACAAGAGATATTCAGTTTCATACAAAATAAGAAACCATTAGAAATAAGTACACCATTCTCTGCCTCAGTTTCCTCACCACTCTTAAGCATTCTTCTGGATTTGGTCAGTATCTGTAGTATCTTATGATGAGCAGACTGGTATCAAGATAACTCTTTATTATGAACAGAACTATGTACACAAATGAGATAACAAATTTCCTACAACTCTGTGTAGTTGCAGCTAGTGACTGCCCTGTCTTGAATTTCTTTGTTTCTACCCCAACAGGAAGTGTGTCATAGAAATCCAAAGGCTGCATATAGAGTACATAGGAAGTATGGCATATCTATACTTTCTGGAAGATTAACTCTATAGCATATCTTCCCCTTTTTAGATCCCTTTCTAAATTTCTTTACTGAACTAAAACACTAGTATATGAAATCAACAAACTATTACAAATACAATAACTGATTTAACAACTCTTCAGGTTGCTGTAACAGAATGTTAATGTGTCTCAATAACTCTCTTAGGGCATTTCAACAAACTTGCTCATCTGCTTTATTGCAAACCTTCTTTAGACAAGTCCTTGTCTGTAATAAGCTGTTCAGTCTCATGGTCAATAATAGTCAGTTTGTGAATTGTTTTCAACCTGTATGTCTGCACTCACTTCACTTTTCTCAGCCAAGTTGTTGGGAATCTTGAGCAGATGCTTACAATTCCTTCTTAAGATTTTGCCTTCAACTGTGATTACTGACTATGAGCGACGTGACTTCTTTTTGATTAATGCAGGTTTGACTAGCCAGTGTCCATCTTGCAAAGGATAGCTGGGACTACACATCTCATGATGAAAGCTGTACATTTTAGCAAAATCCAGGGATTTTCTATTCTTGAACTGTGGTCCATTGTCAGTTATTACTGTTCTTAGAACCATGATGTGCAAATACAGATATAATGTGCCTGACAACTGTTGCTGCTGTGCTGTGTTCAAAGCAAATTGGTAAAGTATCATTTATAACCAGGTCATCAGGTTTTCCCAAGAGGTACGTGTCAATCCAAACTTTGTCCCATGGAACTGCAAATTGTGCAATATCATTGGTCCTTTCAGCTGGGAATAGCTGTACTGACACATTTCACACATGTTCATCATTTCTTCAATGTCACTATTCATCTGTAGCCAGAATACAACTTCTTTAATTCTCTTTTTTTGATTTGATTGTTCCCAGATGCCTTCCAGTGTTCATTCCAATATTTTCTTTCTCACCACTGTGGGAACCACAATTTGTATCCCCTTCAAGAGCACTCCTGAGATCTCTGAAAGCTCATATTTATAGTGTGAATATGCAGGTGGGAAGTGTTGATGTTTTCCTCCTTTACTTATCACTAGTATCACTGCTGGCAGCGTTTCATCTTTAGCTATTTCTGTCTCCTGTTCACCCCCTAGGCCTGGAGATAAAGCATGTGAGGCTTTTATCATGTTCACATGTATGTTTATTGCTTGTTTCAGATCATCAAGGTGTGTGTTATCAGATGGAGCATATGCTTTTGAGAATGTTTCTGCCATTACTAAATGGTGTCCAGGTTGGAACTCGAAAGTCATATCGTACGTCTGTGTTTTCAGAAGAAGTTGCTGTATCCTTGGAGGTGTTTCTCCAAGTCCCTTTTGTGTATTTCAATAAGTGGTTTATGTTCAGCTTCTACTTTGAAGGTATGACTGTAGAGAAAGTTGTGACATCTTGTACATCCATATGCCAGACCTCGAGCCTCTTTTTCAGTTTGTGTGTACATCTTCTCTGCAGTTGGCATAGCCACAGATGCATATGAAACTGGCAACCAATCAGTTCCCATGACAGTGTAATAGTACTGCTCCCAGCCCTACTTGTTAGGCATCTGCGGATAGTTTCAAAAAATGGCAGCCCTGGAGCTGATGTCAGAATGTGCTTTAAATCAGTGAACTCTGCTGTGCTTTGGTAACTGTGCCCATTCTCTGACCTGGTGGACGAGGTGTCTTAGGTGAGTTGTATAGTTAACTGTGAATTTGCTGACATAACTCAACATACCTAGAAGCCTTTGAATTCCATTTTAGGTCTCGGCATGTTCAGTATTGCCTGAATCTTTGATTCACTGGGCAAGATTCCCTTTGAGGTAGCCTGTCTCTCAACTATGTTATTTCTGTTGTTTGAAAATGATGTTTGGCCTTATTTAGTTTAAGATCATTAGATCTCAGTTTCCAGTACTTTCCTCAGTTGTTCCTGCTGCTCAGTGGCAGTGCTGCCCCCAAGTTATGATGTCATCAATGTACACTTACACACCTGCAAGATCCTCTAGAACCTGCCTCAGTGTAGGATGAAATACTTCTGGAACTGAACATATTCCAAAAGGCGGTGTGAGGCATCAGTATCTGCTAAATGGTGTATTGAAAGTGGAGCTCTTGGTGTCCAAGGGGATCTGCCAAAATCCTGCTGATGCATCTAATTTGCTGAAGAATTTGACTCCTGCCATCTCAGACAATAGTTCACTTCTTGTGGGCAAGTGGAAATGTTCTCTTTATGTTTTTGTTTAGCTCCTTAAGGTCCATACACAGCTGTAGTCCACCCTTTTTTTCTCTACAATTACTAAAGAGTGAACCCAATCTGTTCGTTCTTCTATTCTCCAAATGATACCATTTGCTGTCATGTTTTGCAACTCATCTTCTAGCCTCTTCCTTAAGGTTTGTTGCACTTTTCATGTATCATGTACCACAGGTTCTGCATCTTCTTTTATCTGTATCTTCTGTGTTATTGGGAAGCACCCATTTCCTCTGAATATGTCTTCCTATGATGCTATATAGCTACTTTCATATCGGTTCCAAGTTGTTTTTCTGTCTCTCTAGGCACCTCACATGGTATAGGCCAAAGATTGGTTGCTTGCCACTGTGTACCACCACAAAATCTTGTTTTATCATTTCCCCTGCGTATTGTCAGTGTACACTCTTCCAACACCGGAATTATTCCTCTATCATTGTTTTAAACAGGCACTTTTGACTCTTCCATTTGTGTGTGCTCCTTATATCCAGTGGTCCAACAGACTCATGCCAACTGGGGGGAAGAACCGGGGTAGGGCCGCAGGCAGAAGCAGTGGGGAGGGGCCCCTTACTTGCTCTGGCCCAGGGCCCCAGGAAACCTTAATCGGCCTCGGATTACATCTCTCTATTTCATTTACTGTTGTTACATTTACTGGTGCCCCAGTGTCTATCTTGTATGTCAAATGTGCCATTGGTGAACATTTTAATTAACTAGCCTTTTTTGAGGTTTCCATTATTGTGCTTAAAACCAGCTCCTCCTCTTCACTTGAGGAATCCCATTCTGTACTAAATACATGCAGTTTCCTGCTTTCTCTGCATATTTTAACATAATGATTGGGTTAATTGTAGTTTCTACCTATTTCCCCAGATACTTATGCTGATTCCTTTACTGCTGGCATTGTTTCCTGCTTTCCATGTTTCTGTCCTTAACCAAGTTAATTTCTGTGAATTTTTCCCTGGCTGGTTTAACTATAGTACTCGAAGTCATGAGTTTGTTCTGGTGCTTGGCATATACATGTTGTCCTTTCTAAAGTCAGATCCATCTTCCTTAGTAACCGTTCATGGACTTTTTTATTGCTACATCACAGGACCATCTGGTCTTTAAGAGAAGTCTTTTTAATATTCTATATTAATGGGATTAACATTTGAGTTTTAAATGTGACAAACTCCCCTATTGTTTCCCTTTCATTCTGTGTTCCCATCCTGAACATATAGCTCTCATAAGTAACATTTTTTCTAGGGATACAATTGTCCTCAAACATTTTTATTATTTCTGCATAGCCTTTCTCTCTCTCACCATCGTCGGTATGGAATGCACTGTATATTTCTAGGGCTTCTGCGCCTGCCACTGTTAAGAGCAGAGCAATCTTTTGCTCTTCCTCCTGTTTATTTGCCCCTGTGACTTTCATATACTGTTCAAATTGCTATTTGAACCTTTTCCAGGCATATCCAGCATTTCCATTGATTCTCAGGACTAATGGGGGGATGTTTCTTGAAGTTGCATAGGCTTTGTAGCAGCCATTACGACGTTACCTCTCACCGTGTCTTCCAAAATGCTGTGACTTCCACCCCTGGTACCATGAAATATCTGGCAGGTGAGCAGACTGATGTCAAAATAAACTGTTTATTATGAACAGGACCTATGTACAGAAACAGGTAACAAACTTAAATTCTACTGCTCTGTGGAGCTGCAGCCTACGACTCTCCTGTCCTAGGCTTCTTCACTTCTGCTCCTGCAGGAAGTGTGTCATAGGAAACCAAAAACTGCATCTAGAGTGTCTGGGAAGTTTGATACCCCTCCACTTCCTGGAGGAGTTACTCTTATAGTACAATGTCCTGTCAGGGTTCCAAGTCAGCTCCTGGATATCACTCCTCCAGCTCAGGCTGCAATTTCAGATCAATAGTCTGCTCTCTGACTCTTGCAGCCAGCTCCTTTCAGCTTCATCTGCTCTGGCAGTCAAAAGGTTCCCTGTCTCTCAGAAATCATGCGCCTTTGTATGTTTCCCATACCTTCTAGCCTGTGATTTTCAAAGCTAGCACTAACAACTTGTTTCTTTGTTCCTCCTCCTGTTTCTTTCCCCATTTTCCACTCTTCTGCAGACAAGCTGCAGAGAACTGGTTTTACTCTGACTGCAGCCACTCCATTGTTCTGCTATTGCAAGGTCTATTGAGCTGGTGATCATACTTAATGACCATCGTATTCAGAGGCAGACACCGAGGCGCCAGTTCCCCTCTCTGTAACCCAAGCAGAATGATGCAAGAATACAGCAAAAGACAGCCCAATGCATAAACAGAGACAGTTCCTAATATCAAACAGAATTAATAAGCTGTACGTAGATAGGTCCCCCAAATCATCACACCAGTCTATAGAATTCTATAGCATCAATGTTATACTTTGTTCCATTTCGAAGAATTGTTCAAAAACGCTATAGAAATTTGCCTTTTACTTATTAAATTGGATAGGGCTATTCCAGCAAAGAAGAGTGGAAAGAAGGTTATGGGATTGATTTCAGAGCATGAAATGTCTGGTTTCCTGTCCTTACAGTATCCATGGACTCAGGCTACCTCCTACAGAGTGACTGTCTGGTTCCACAGTCCAATTAAATATTTACTGAATGTCTACAGATGCTGCTTCTTCAGACATAACTGCTGTGTTTGAAGATCCTCAAAGGTGCACCACACTAATGATCAGAACACCAAAAGTTCTGGACTAGTTATGGTGGTAGCATGGGGCCTCTGGGTTGCTTTCTTTAAAAACATGAAGCCCATTAATGCTGTGGTACCCCGTGAAGGTATGAGGGAAAGTTTACTCATCTAGGGTCAGAGCTGGATCACTGGCTAGTTAACCCCATGTGCTGCACCTGAGGAGCAGGACATAGGAGAGAGAGGTAGGTTGCAATACCTGCCAGTGGCTGGAGCAACTGCTGGGAGGAGCAACTCCAAGAAACAGAGGGACAGAACGGGGAGTGAGGAAAGTCCTGTTATCACAAAGTGCTCTGAAGCAAGAAACAGGAACTTTTGGATTGATGAACTTATGGGGTGAGGGACAGATCTGGGGGAAAGGGACTCAACCAGTACAAACTTTGTGGGGAAAGGCTGTGAATTTTTCATCCTGTCTTTGTTAAGAAAGCTTGAAATAAACACCACAGCAATTAACTGCACACTACCCTGTCTGGATTCTGTGAGACGGCCCCAGGCAGCATTTCCCCAAGGAGCGAGCTGGCTCTGCAGGCACCAGTCTGGGTCCAGCCAAAAGAGGGCACTATAAGGTAAACCCAATCCTTCACATACCTGCATAACAAGTATTCCAGGTACTATCCAGCAATGGGTAGACTAAAAAAAAGCAAATGGCAGCTGGTGGCCAGCCTCAAGTTGCATCCATTTGAGAACAGTGATATGCTGAAGGCAAATTGTGTGCTTCTTAAAATTCTTCTACCAGCCGAAGAATGGGTTGAGCTGATTTCCCTGCTTCCTATGGTATTCACGTGCAGGGCCGGCTTTAAGGTGATTCCCCCGATTCCCCCGAATCAGGCCCCGCACTCCTAAGAGGGCCCCGCAACGTCCCTAAGGATCCTCCGCCGATATGCCACTTTTCGGCGGCAGTTCTTTCAAATCGGGCCCCGCAGTGCCTAAAGCCGGCCCTGTTCACGTGAGTCTCTGCTCACTTGTAAATCTTTCCTGCCAGAGGTGACCTTTATCGGTGGGGCGCTATCAATACACCTGGCATATTCTTCAGGTAAAAAGTATAAGCTTTTCCAGCAAATGCACTTGTCAGAGATTTGTTTGCAAAGTAGCATTGAGCTTCGTGCACTCTTCATGGTGGTGTTTTTTGGTCTACTGCGATCACGAGTACTATATATTAGGGCTGTCAAGTGATAAAAATTAATCACAATTAATCGCATTGTTAAACAATGATAGAATACCATTTATTAAATATTTTTGGATGTTTTCTATGTTTTCAAATACGGTATATTGATTTCAGTTACAACACAGAATACAAAGTGTACAGTGCTCACTTTATATTTATTTTGGATTACAAGTATTTGCTCTGTAAAAAAACAAAAGAAATAATATTTTTTCAATTCACCTAATACAAGTACAGTAGTGCAATCTCTTTATCATGAAAATTGAACTTACAAATGTAGAATTATGTGTAAAAAACCTGCATTCAAAAATAAACCAATGTAAAATTTTAAAACCTGCAAGTCCACTCAGTCCTACTTCTTGTTCAGCTAATCACTCGGACAAGCAAGTTTGTTTACATTTGGAGGAGATAATGCTGCCCACTTGTTTACAATGTCACCTGAAAGTGAGAACAGGCGTTCTCATGGCACTGTTGTAGCCGTCGTCCCAAGATACTTATGTGCCAGATATGGTAAAGATTCATACGTCTCTTCATGCTTCAACCACCATTCCAGAGGACATGCGTCCATGCTGATGACGGGTTCTGCTTGATAATGATCCAAAGCAGTGCAGAGCGACATATGTTCATTTTCATTATCTGAGTCAGATGCCACCAACAGAAGGTTGATTTTCTTTTTTGCTGGTTCAGGTTCTGTAGTTTCCACATCGGAGTGTTGCTCTTTTAAGACTTCTGAAAGCATGCTCCAGACTCTCAGATTTTGGAAGACACTTCAGATTCTTAAACATTGGATTAAGTGCTGTAGCTATCTTTAGAAATCTCACATTGGTACCTTTTTAGTGTTTTGTGAAACCTGCAGTGAAAGTGTTCTTAAAAATGAACAACACGTGCTGGGTCATCATCCAAGACTGCTATAACATGAAATATGTGGCAGAATGTGGGTAAAACAGAGCGGGGGGACAATTAACACATACTTTTTTTAATGAGCGTCATCAACATAGAAACATGTCCTCTAGAATAGTGTCCAAAGCATGAAGGGGCATACGAATGTTTCGCATATCTGGCACGTAAATACATTGCAATGCCAGCTACAAAAGTGCGATGCAAATGCCTGTTATCACTTTCTGGTGACATTGTAAATAAGAAGAGGGCAGCATTAGCTCCCGTAAATGTAAACAAGCTTGTTTGTCTTAGCAATTGGCTGAACAAGAAGTAGGACTGAGTGGACTTGTAGGTTCTGAAGTTTTACATTGTTTTGTTTTTGAGTGCAGTTATGTAACAAAAAAATAAATCTACATTTGTAAGTTGCACTTTCACAATAAAGAGATTGCACTACAGTACTTGTATGAAGTGAATTGAAAAAGACTATTTGTTGATCATTTTTACATTTTTATTAAAAATAAATATACTTTCATTTCAATTACAACACAAAATACAATATATCTGAAAATGTAGGAAAAATCCAAAATATTTAATAAATTTCAATTGGTATTCTATTGTTTAACAGTTTGATTAAAACTGCGATTAATCGTGATTAATTTTTTTAATCACGATTAATTTTTTAGTTAATTGCGTCAGTTGACTGTGATTAATCGACAGCCCTACTATATATATAAAAATACTAAC
Organism: Malaclemys terrapin pileata; assembly: GCF_027887155.1. Taxonomy (NCBI): domain Eukaryota; kingdom Metazoa; phylum Chordata; order Testudines; family Emydidae; genus Malaclemys; species Malaclemys terrapin. The sequence goes on along the minus strand of NC_071507.1, from coordinate 175,864,294 downwards.
TAATTGGTTGGATTCCTGGCATGCAAAGGGCAGCAATGGACCTGAAATTATAGCTCTGGCATTCATTAGTAATATACAGAGTCAGGGGTTTTATAACCACTCCAGAAGCCTGTGAAACAGTTTGCTCTTACTGGTAGGCACAGTTACTGCATGATTGGGACAGACAACTAAGGCCCATTATTATTAGTAGTATTAGTAGTGCCTATGAGCTCCAGTCTTGGACCAGAACCCCATTGTTCTAGGCATTGGTCAAATGCAGAAGAACCAAAAGAAAGTCCCTGCCCCAAATAATTCACAATCTAAGTATAAGAGAAAACACAACAGATAGATACAGACAGAGGGAGCCCAAGGAGACAGTACTGGTCTGCATGATGGGCACACCAGCAGCCTAGCCATTGCCATGTTTTTTGTAGACATCCTGGTAAAGGAGAGTTTTAAGGAGGGATCTGAAGTAAGACAATGTGGTATCTGGATAATCTGTCCAAACTGGTTGAGAAATTTGAGCCACTGTATCTGACTACATGATTCCTTCATGAAACACTTTCAAGTCAGTCATTGACCAAATGTGGAGGATTAGGAAAAAGCAGGGAGGTTAAATCCATTTCCTCCAGGTTGGTGGATAGCATCATCTTTGCAGAACCACTTAACACAATAGCTGACAAAGTGTGTATGCGGTGGTGGGGGGAGTTAAATTCTCCTCCTCCCATGAGATTAGCATTTTCAAGTGGAGCTGAGTTAGTTGAAGCAGATGGTTTATCTTTTCTGGTAGTGCTTCTAGTTGGACAAATGAGACTTATATCATTTCTACATCTTACTCTCTCTTGCGGTGCTTACGAAGTCATTCCAAATTTTATGCACTGTGTTTTGACTTATTTAATGCAGACGTACTTTTCCTGCAGTAAACATGATTACCCAAATACTTTAACTAGAGAGCTTCTGCTTTTCTCTCTGGTCTAATTAGTCACACTGCACTCACATTGTATTTAGGGGGAAAAAACACACATGGCACATCTTGCAAATGTGCCTATATTCCCATACAGCTGCCTTCTTCACTTTATTCTTTTCGACTGCTTATAGTACAAAATTGCTGCAGCTGGGCAGCAAAATGAGCAAAGTTGCTAAGGCACCTCTCTTTCCTTTCTTTTGCAGAATTCATCCATTCAGGTATTGAGGGACAGCCCCTGATTAGCAATAGCTTAACATGGGGCTAAGTTTTCTTGGATTCTAGCACTGAATTACTTGGCAGGATATCTATTAGGTTTGAATTTCAAAGCCAAAAGAGTGATCTGAGATCGCATACTGGCAGTTCCGCAGTGGTAATTTCCATGTTAAAAGAATACTTATCACCAGCACCACAGCGAAAGAGGCAGCTTTACACAGAAAGGGCCTCTTCTGAAATTAATTTGGTGTTTGGTTTATTAAGGAGCAGTTTCCAAATGCTTTTTTTCCCCTGTAAAGAGGACTATCTTCCTAATTTTCCTCTGACAAGCAGTTAAATGTTCACAAAATTCAAGTGAGGGGCATTTCATTATGCAGCCACCACACCTTCTGTCCCTGCCCATTACAAAAGAGTAGGCAGAAATGATCTAGGTCAATGCAGACGGAGTTTGGCTTGATCTGTTTGGATTCACTGAATTCAGTGGGAGTTTTGCCTGTGAGAGGGTTACAGAATTGGACGCTTTGGTTTCAAGGACCGGCCTGTGTTCTGGTGTAATTTAGGGGTATGAAAGAAGGATGCATATTTTTAAAAGTTACCATTTTCACAAAGTAGGCATTTACAAAACGTAAAAGAAAAAATTACATTGCAAGATCATCCTGAATAATATTGCCTTGTGGATACAGTACTGCACCAAGAGTCAGAATACCTGGGTTCTTATTCCTGCCTCCTGCCGTGTTACTTCAGACAAGTCATTTCCCCTCTTGCCCTTCATGCATCTTGTCTGTTTAGACTGTAATCTCTTTAGGGTAAGGACTATCTCTAGCAAAGTGCAATCCCAATCTCAGGGCCCTGCTATAATATAAACAAAAGCTTTTATAAATCAGGCTCAGTGTTGACATGAGAAAACAAAGGTCTTGTTCTGCTTCTTTTCACAGTTGCAAATCTGGGACCGGATCACTCCCTGCTCTGGACAAAGGGACAATGGGGGATGAAATCTTCATGAAGTCCCTTTCATGGAGCTCCTCACAGATGGTGTTCCTTTCTCCCTTCTCGACGGAACAATGTCAGCAGCCCGTCATAGAATGGTGGCATCATAATGTCACAGTTAAATCAAAACCTTATGAGAAACATGGAAGCTACCCCAGAATTAACTCCAAAATCATTTCATTGCTGCAGACAACACCATGGACGATCACACAGACTTTACAAATATTAATAAATTAGGCCTCATGGTAACAGATAAGCCACATTGGGAGACCAAGAACATAAGAACATAAGAACGGCCGTACCGGGTCAGACCAAAGGTCCATCTAGCCCAGTATCCTGTCTACTGACAGTGGCCAATGCCAGGTGCCCCAGAGGAAGTGGTCCTAACAGGCAATGATCAAGTGATCTCTCTCCTGCCATCCATCTCCAGCCTCTGATAAACAGAGGCTAGGGACACCATTCCTTACCCATCCTGGCTAATAGCCATTAATGGACTTAACCACCAGGAATTTATCCAGTTCTCTTTTAAATGCTGTTATAGTCCTAGCCTTCACAACCTCCTCAGGTAAGGAGTTCCACAAGTTGACTGTGCGCTGCGTGAAGAAGAACTTCCTTGTATTTGTTTTAAACCTGCTGCCTATTAATTTCATTTGGTGACCCCTAGTTCTTGTATTATGGGAATAAGTAAATAACTTGTCCTTATCCACTTTCTCCACATCATTCATGATTTTATATACCTCTATCATATCCCCCCTTAGTCTATGGAGTATCTTCTCCCCTAAGGGAATATTGAGGGAGGTGATTCTGTGCAACGGGAGCAGGATAGAAGAAAGAGCAATAATGGAAATAGGGTTAGGGAAAGAGGAGGGTGAGAGATAAGAAATGAAATCTGAATGTAGCCAATAGTAGAGTTCAGGACATTGAAGGTGTGAACTGGTTTGGTTTCTAGCTATGAGTTTGTCAGTTCTTAGCTAACGCCTATGGCCTTGGCACTTGGTTTACCAGTGTCACTTGTAATGTCTATATTCCATGCTACAAGATAAAATATGTTTGTTTTATAATTGTAGAAATGCCTGCTCTGAACTTGTGAACTCAGATGCGAAGAGTGTCTCCCCACTCCCATCCTGGAGGATAATCAAAAATTAAGTGTGCCGTGGTAGGACAAGAACTTTGTTCATTGCCCCATCCACTCATGGAGAAGTATGTGCAGAAATCCTCATCCCAACGATTTCAATGCTGAAAGACGGAAATAAAATTAGCTAACATGAAGACTTTTAATCTCTATGCTCTTTAGACTCTCACAAGGACTGGAGATAAGAAACAAAAAGCAGAGATCCCTAGGGTCGACTTGGGATAAGCCCTAAAAAGACATTCAATACTGACAGATTATTACCTCTGTCACCTTTTGAATCACAGACTGAAACTCATTTGTTCATGTATGCTTGGTTGCTTTAACTTGTAAATAACTCTTATTATTTTTTCCTAGTTAATACATCTTTAGTTTATTACAGGATTGGCTACAAATGTTGTCATTGGTGTGACATCTAAGGTACAAAATGATCTGGAGTAAGTGAATGGTCTCTTGGGGCCAAGAGCAACCTGAAAAACCACAAACATTCTGTGATTTTTTTTAATATAAGTGACCATTTGTCACTAAGTCCAGCTTGTCTGGGTGACAAGATAGACTGGAGAGCCCAAGGGGACTGTCTGGGACTCCATGGTAAGACTGTTAGAATGATCTAGGAGTTCACATTTGTTACTGGGTTGGTGAAACATTATTGTAAAACACACCACCAGTTTGGGGTGTCTGCTCTGCTTTTGACAGTCTGCCCTGAAGTTGGCACTCTTGTACTTGAGCTACTCCAGAAAGCGTGACCAAAGACCAGGATGCGATATTTAAACATGGGGCGGCAGACAAGGAAAAGCCAGTGGGAGAGATAAGCAAGCCCCATGGACCTCGAGGAGGATCCCTGTGCCACTTGAATTTGGAGAAGGTGTTTGCAAGTTCGTCAACCATTCTCATCATTTAAACCAATTAATTATTTGACAAAGGTGACATCTTTTTGAAACATAAAGCTATTCTGTACCTAAAGAGAATCCTGTGGCACATATTAGAGTAAATGAACTTAATACTATTTTTAAAATTAAAATGATTTAGAAGAGCACCCAGAAGGTAGGCTGGAACACGTGGGTAACATAATGTGTTTTGTTTTTTCATTTTTTCCCTACAGTCTCTCTGTATTTATGTTTCCTCTGCTGCATTTTCTCCCTCTTTTTTTCCTTTAGATTCTTTTCCCTAATCTGTTCTCTTTTCACAGTTTCCCTAAACAGAACACAAACCTAGCAAACATTAAATTTGAACTTTCAATCCCACCATGGTAGAGTGATTTCAAAATGAGGCTGTCTGTCGCTGCATGTTGAATAATTTCATTATTTTCAGGCTTTGCCCGTACAGCAGAATAATTCACATTACTTCAGGGAAATGACACCTGCTAATTAACCACAAGCAGAAGAATTGCTTTATCAGCTGTTGTAAGTCATTTTTCTCCTCCAATTTTTAAAAATACGTTTACTTTTGTATCAAGATGTTTCCATGAATCATCCTGTTGAGAAAATTATCACTCAGGATGGTCTCAGCCATAAGCACTGTTATGTTTCATAGATTTTAATTCTAAAAGGGACTATTAGTTCATATAATCTGACTTTATGTAGGCCATTAAATTTCACTCTGATATTCTTATAGGCTACAGGCTTTAGTTAGACTAAAGCTCTTCAGTAATCAGGAGACTAAATTGTGTTTCCACAGGCACAGAAAAGGAGAGATAATGGTGCCACTAATGCCTGAGATCCCTACAATTGATGTGGTGAGATATGCCCAGATAATCCCAGCACATGGACCACACCCTGTGCTGCAGAGGAAGATAAAAAGCCCTCAAGGTCCTTGCCAATCTGAACTGGAGGAAAATTCCTCACCCACCTGTAATCGATCAGTACAATCCTGAGCATGTGAGCAAGACACACTGGCCAGGCATCTCTGTACCTCCTCAGATCAATGGTCCACCCTATTATCATCCCCAGCTCTGGCCAATCTCTGATACTTCAGAGGAAGGTGGAAAAATAAAAAAAACCCACAACATTTGGCTAATTGTGGAGCAAGGAAAAACATTACTTCCTGACTCCTGCAGGCAACTGGCTGAAGCCCTGAAGCATGAGATTTGATTATAATCATTGTCTTATGTGGGGAGGGATAGCTCAGTGGTTTGAGCATTGGCCAGCTAAACCCAGGGTTGTAAACTCAATCCTTGAGGGGGCCACTTAGGGATCTGAAGCAAAAATCAGTACTTGGTCCTGTTGGGGGGGAGGGATAGCTCAGTGGTTTGAGCATTGGCTTGCTAAACCTAGGGTTGTGAGTTCCCTCCTTGAGGGGGCTGCTTAGGGATGTGGGGCAAAATCAGTACTTGGTCCTGCTTGTGAAGGCAGGGGGCTGGACTCAATGACCTTTCAAGGTCCCTTCCAGTTCTAGGAGATAGGATATCTCCATTAATTTATTTATATTTAATGCAGAGCTGCAAGTGTTGTGAGCATGTTGTGGGCAATTCAGGCATTCCTGTTCTCTACAGGACCCATGAAGTAAGGGGATGAACCTAGGAATTCATAGATCCACAAATTCCAAGGCCAGAAGGGACTAATATGATCACCACCCCCACACACACACTGTAGAATTTTCCCCCAAAACTGTATTTAAGCATATTTTTTAGAAAAGTATCTAATTTCATTTTAAAGATTCCAAGTGATGGTGAGTCCACCACCTCCCCTGGTAAACGGTTCCGTTGTTTAAATACCTTCATAGCAAGGATATTGCTTCTTGAATTTGTCTAACTTCAACTTTCAGCCATTCAATCCTGGTATGGCTCTGTCAGCAAGAGTGAAAAGCCCCCATGATCAGATATTTTTTCCATGTGTAAGTACGAGACATAGTGATCAAGTCACCTCGCAACCTTCTCTTTGATATGCCGAATAAGTTGAACTCCTTAAGCCTCACATTATAAGGCTTCAAAGGGGTAGCCATGTTAGTCTGTATCAGCAAAAACAACGAGGAGTCCTTTTGGTACCTTACAGACTAACAGATTTATTTGGGCATAAACTTTCATGGGCTATAACCCACTTCATCAGATGCATGGAGTAGCCAGGTATAAATATATAGCACATGAAAAGACGGTAGTTGCGTTACCAAGTGGGGGGTCAGTGCTAACGAGGCCAATTCAATCAGGGTGGATGTGGCCCATTCCCAACAGTTGACAAGAAGGTCTCTAAAGTGCCACAAGGAATCCTCGTTGTTTTTATTATAAGGTTTATTTTTTGCAGCTCCTTGACCATTTTTGTGGTCTTCCTTTGAACTCTCTCCATTATTACCACATTGTTCTTGAAGTGTGGACACCAGAACTGTGCACAGTATTCTAATAGTGATCTTACTAATGCTGTGTACAGAGACTAGATCACTCCCTAGTTCTACTTAATATTCCCTTTTTTAACCCTTCTGTGCCACACCACTGCACTGAGAGTTCATGTTTAAGTGATGATCTATGATGACCCTTAAACCCTTCTCTGAATCACTGCTTTCCAGGATAGTCTCCCATCTTATTGGTATAACCTGTGTTCTTGGTTCTCAGACGTATTACCTTGTATTTAACTATATTAAAATATGTTTTCTTGGATTATGATAGTTTAATCAGACAATTCAGAACATGCTAACAGAAACATGTCCTCCTCCTTGTTTACTATCCCACCAACCTTTGTCATCTGCAGACTTTACCAGCAAAGATTTTATATCATCATTTAGATCATTGATTAAAAATATTCAATAATATTGGCCCAAGAACAGATCCCTAGGAGACCTTGCTTGAAAAAGCTCTGCTTACTGATAGCTCCCTATTAACACCAATATTTTGAGACCTGAGCCTGTTTTAACCCATCTAATGTTTGCATTATTAATTCCATATTAATGTAAGTTTTTTAATCACAATGTGATGTGATATTTAGTCAAATGTCTTGGAGAAATCCAAGTATATTATATCAGCACAGTTATCTTTATCAACCTGACCTGTAATAGTGTCAAAAAAAGACAACTGGTTTGTTTAGGCCTACCTGCCTGTGCAGGTCAGGAATGGGGTATAAAGAGCCTACAGGCAGCAACTGAGATCAGAGCCCCAACATGCTAGGTGCTGTACAGATGTACAAACTCTTCCCCAAAGAGCTTACATTCTAGATAGACAAGACAGACAAAGACCTGGAGAAAGAATGTGTTATTATCCACATTCTTCAGATGGGGAACTGAGGCAAAGAGAAGGTACAGTTCTTGCCCAAGGTTACAGAGGATGTTTATGGCACAGTTAGGAATTGAACTCAGATCTCCTGAGTCCTAGGCCAGTATGCAAAGTACAAAACTATCCCTTCCTCTCTGCTTCTGCACTCTGAGGCCTTGCAGAATTGCTGGTTCCTTTGTGTTAAAAGGAACCTTGTAAATCCCTAATAAGCCCTTCTTTCAATTCACTTGTAACTTGGATAGACTAGGTATGAGGTTTGTAGAAAATGGTCTGGCAAGATGCTGTGTTGACTGAAGCCTTTTTGGTACTTTATAGGAGGGGAAAAGTTAACCAAGACAACAAATTCCTTGTTGCTAGGGAATCAGCAGAGAGGGAGAAAGAGTCCAGACCTTGCTAGCTCTTTCCCCACTCTTTTCCCCAGCTGTGTGTACTGGGAAGTGTTGCTTCCTGGAGCACACTGGAAAGAAATGACCAAGTTCTAAACATGAAGCAGAGAAAAGAAACTGAGTTCATAGTCATTAATGGCGGGCAAGCTGAGTGGAGAATCACAAAGTGGTTAGAGCTGAGCATTGGTTCTCCGGTAATAGGGAGAAGCAAACAGGGCCTTTGAGAAAAGGTGATTAAATCACAGGAAAAGAAATTAAGGGAATGTTTATTGTTTGAGAACTTGAAACACTTCTGGAGAGGACTCAGTGAGTGAAGGAAAAGAGCTACAGCCATCCCAATCATATACATGAATCAGGATCAGCAACAATATCTACCTACTGTGATATAATCCATTACCATTACATGGATGAGTACTGATGCTCATCTTTACCTGACCAGGTGCCTGCAACACCAATGGCCGATGATAGGACACTAGACGGGGAGGGCTCTGAGTTACTACAGAGAATTCTTTCCCAGGTGTCTGGCTGGTGGGTCTTGTCCATATGCTCAGGGTCTAACTGATCGCCATATTTGGGGTCAGAAAAGAATTTCCCCCCAGATCAGATTGGCAGAGACCCTGGGGTTGTTTTTGCCTTCCTCTGCAGCCTGGGTCACAGGTCACTTGCAGGTTTAAACTAGTGTAAATGGTGGATTCTCTGTAACTTTAAGTCATTAAACCAGGATTTGAGGACTTCAGTAACTCTGTCAGAGGTTAGGGATCTATTTCAGAAGTGAGTGGGTAAAGTTCTGTGGCCTGCAGTGTGCAGGATGTCAGACTAGATAATCATGATGGTCCTTTCTGACTTTAAAGTCTATCAGTATCCTTGTAACAGACTTTGAGCAACAACCAGAGAGGGCTTTGTTAAACGGTTACAATTTTCTCAACAACAACAAAATATATGGCCAGAAAGTAATTAGAATGTTAACAGAAGAGATTATAGGAGAAGCTAGCACAGACCTCTCTACTGAGTTTGCCTCACACTTCCCATTAAGAAGGATTATTGTAACCCCAGTCTTTGAGAAACTCTAACACATCCATTGTTTACAGCAAGTCTTTGGAATTTGGCATGGGGAATCCCCTCCTCTTTGTCCTGTGAAATTCCATTCAGATTTATTTGAGTTGTAAAGTGTTAAAAATTGCCATATTGTTGGCACATTTCAAAGATGCTGTCCTACTCTGCCTCCAGAGCAACAGCCGCAGACACTGCCAATGTGCAGAGGGTGATGGGGAGAGAGAGCCAGGCTTCCCTACTCTTCCCACCTTAAACCGGTGCCTGGCATATGGTTCCAGTATCCGTTCCCATCCTTGTGGCAATGCACAGGCAGGAGCTCCACCAAATTGGTGGTGGGGGTGGGGAGGGGATGGACAGGTAGGGCAGGAGAAAGTTAAGCTGAATGCCACCTATAAACACTTCTGGGCCCAGCACATGGTCCATGTCACCACTCTGGGGGGACCACATGGGGCAAGGGCCCTCATCTCCCATTGTGCAGGGGAGAAAAGGCTGGGTCAGGCTCACCCTCCCCTGATTACCATCTGTACTTGGCACATGGTTTATGGGCACATGTAAATTATAATGTTAACAGTTTAGATCAGAGGAGCAGCTAGGACTGAAGACTCAGGGTTCAGTTGTACAAAATAGAATTGCTTTCCACCTTTGCCCTTGAAAGCTCCCAAGGAAATTGTATACAAAATCTCTTAAAAGGCTATTTAGATTGAAAAGAGAGACAAGGTGGGTGACGTCTTGTTTTATTGGACTATCTCTGTTGGTGAGAAAGACCAGCTTTCCAGCCACACAGAGTTCTTCCTCAGGTCTGGGAAAGGTACTCAGTGTCACAGCTAACTGCAAGGTGGAAAGGATTGTTTAGCATAAGTAGTGAGCAAATAGTCTAAGGGCCCATTCAAGGTAGAGTGGCCCATTAACACCTGTGCTGCCATAGGACAAAAATAGGGGGTTAGTGGGTTTCAGATTGTTGCAATAAATCATAAATCCAGTGTCTGTTAAGTCCATGATATTTAGAGTCTAGCAGAGTTATGAATTTAAGCTCCCAGGCTCATCTTTTGAAAGTGTTGTACAGGTTTTCTTTGAGGATGAGGACTGATAGGTCCTGATATAGAATGATCTCTTTGTGAAAAGTGTTTGCCCACACGTGATGTGGTGTTTTTGTCTTTTATCATTTTCTTGTATGAGTTCATTCGAGAGCATAGTGATTTTGTGGTTTCACCCACGTAGTTATTATTGGGGGCATTTAGTGCAGTGGATGTGGTACACCAAGTATTGTGATAGGCATGTGCAAGACCCATGGATCTTGAAAAATGTGTTGTGGAAAATATTGACAGCTCCTTGTGGTCTCTATGCAATCCAACATGTCCTTCCCCAGAAACTGTGGGTTGGTCTCCTGCTTTTCTCTAATGTATTCTTGCAATAGACAGGTAAGGTGAAAGGCCAAAGACATTGCAAACCTGAATATTACAACTGTAATTCCAATGCTCTGTTTGAGGATCTTATCCCTGGTGCACAAGTCAGAGGGGAAACTATCCCCAAACCAAAATGCTTGGACCAATTCTCAAATGCAACTGCTGCTTTTTTAATGGCATAGCCCACTTGCCAGTTGACCTGTGAAGTGACTCTGCAATGACTTTAGAAAACCCTGGACTTTACTCATTCCACTTGGGAGGAAGATTGTAAGTTGACATGGCAGCAGGTAGAATGAGAAGGGGATAAGTAGCAAAGGTGTTAAGACAGCCAAAAATAACAAGTTGAGGATAACTAGGATTTGTTTTAACTACAGTTGGATGGGTAAGATTAAGCCCCCATACTGACACCTAGGGACCCTGGTTAAGAAAAAAATTAAAGTCAAATGTGTCAGTACAGGATCAGTGGTAATAGGATTTGAACCAAGGGATCATTCATATGGAGTTTAACATGATCTCAATAATCTGATCTACTGAAGAGCCTTGTGTTTTAGTATACTTCTCAACTCTCTACCACTTTGGTATTATTGACACCATAAGATACTAACTGTGACTCTGGAGTTTCTTATGTAATAGATCTCAGTCTTACATAAACAGATTCCTTGGGCAGCAAGTGAGCATCCCTGGACCTGGTAAACAGCAGTTCACAGGTTCAAATAAATTTCTGTTTGACCTCCATGGGAGGATCATGTTAAAAGAGGGTGTTCCTGCTCTGCTCTTGTGAAAAGTAAACAGTCAAATCATTGTTGGCAAAACTCAGAGGGAGAAAAACTATTCACGGTTTCCATTGTAAATGGTACTCTGATCTTTTTTTACATAAACTAACATATGAATGGGTTTGAGGCTGTTTACTACAGCTCTGAGAGCCTCTTTGGTGAGCCATAGATTTTTTACTCTTTCTACTGTTTCCATAGCTTCTAAGCCTGAGGCAGAAGTCTAAAGTCAAAATATTTGTGTAACTCAGCATTTAATAGCCAAAGAGTCACTTCATCATGAAGTGGAGTCACAGAAACCCAAAAAAGCTTTGAAGAGATTAGGACTGGAAAAATGCTTGCAACATGTATTCTTAAAAAGTAATAGTTAACATATTCATCCAAATGACTAAATAAAGGCTACATGCCTGAGCAGTATTATTAAGGGGTCAATGCACGATCTGGCATTTAAAGTCTGTCACCACTGGTTTCACGAAATCTGGTCCTACAGAACACTGCTACCCACACATGTCTAAGTATATATGTGTCTCTGTCTATCTTTTTTTGCTCAAACTTGCTGTTTTATCCCAGAACAACTGTCTCTTCTTCATCAAGGTGACAAGAAGAAAGTCAAGCAGTACAGAGCCACAAACAGCTTGAGAAAGGCAAGCTGGGCATTGTTGCAACAGGGAAGAAGAAGGCATAACACAGAAGGCATGACTGTGCAACTCTTGCTCAGGTTGGTGATCAGTTACTCATGCGAATAGACCATTAACTTATAAGGAACTATTCATGTGTGTAAAATTTACAGAGCACCTGGAAAGGTGAGGCTGCTAGTGAGGAAGGGAAGAGGGGGAAGCTTATGGTCCACCTAGGCACTTACTATATTGAATAATCAGCATTTTTATTTGCAGCATGGTTTAGCATTATTACCTTTGTCAATTTGCAAAATGTCATCATGTTGCAGTGCACATGCTAGCTTGATACATAAATATCACAAATATTGCCTAACCTTAGCGCAGACCCCACCAGTATGATATCCTGATATTTAAGTCAAAATGTCGTGTGTGCCAACTTATTGTGTTTCATCAAAGTGGCATTTCTGCTATGTGCCAGGAATAGTTTATACACACACACACACACACACACACACACACACACACACACACACACACACACACACACACACACACACACACACAGTTAATTAAAAGAAAATAATCTCATTACGATGAAACATGATGTAGATTGGAGTCTAAACACCATCATGCCATGATGTTCTATTGGAACACAATATTTTGTTGGCCTCAGTATCATTTCATGTAACAACTATGGACTTGATGACTTCTCGAGGTCCCTTCCAGTCCTACATTTCCATGATTCTATGACACTGACATTAAAAATATAGTATTTATGTCTGTGAACCAATGGCATGGAGTGGTCACCACTGCAAAATCGATATTTGCCAGCAAACACAACAGTTACCTTCTGTTCAAAGTATATAGCAAAAGATTTCGGTGCCTCCTATGTTACTGTGCAGAAACTGCTGACAGTTTAACAACAAGCACTGTAGAAACTTTTACAATAATATGTGACATGAAGAGACAACAGAGATATAATCTACCCTAGATGCAGAGATCAAACAATGTGATTTTCAGAAAGGAATCAATCCCATTACAAATATGTTGTTGATTTACAAGGGAAAAATTGAAGTTTTTTAAAGTAACAATTAAAATTTAACTTCCTTAGGTATTTTAGGGTACTTTTCACAATACCATCAGAGAGCTGACAGCAACACGGTCAACAATCAGTTGAATGTGGATTAAATTTACTTTAATTTAAACATAGTCTATTTTTGCACATTTTATTCATACTTGTTTTGTCTTCTGGAAATGTAATAAAATTCTTAACTCTTTATTAAGAAGCATGGTCTTAGCCTCGATTAGATTTCTGCTCTTCTGTTTTGGAGCATATAAATCCAGTCACTCCATGAACAGTCCTGAGTCAAAAGATATGAAGAATATCACTGGCATGTACTGCGTCATACAGCTATTTTTAATAACTACACACTACGCCTATTATCACAGAGTCCCACAAGGGAATGAATTACAGTACCTTCAGTAAATATGCATGGTAGATTTTTCCTAATCTTCTAACTCAAACTTTCATCCATAAATCTAAAAAAGAAATTATTTTTATTACTAATGGGTTTTCCATAGCCAGTGAAATAAGTGGCTTAATGAATATAAAATGGGTAGACTGAAATTCATGTATCTGGATTTAGTATATTTAAATACCAGAAAGATCAAGGAATTCATATTGGTCACTTAAAAGCTAATGAGATATCTAGGGTTTAATAAAAATTAACAGTTATTAGCTAATCAGTTCAGCTTGGTGACTATTGGTCTGCTATTGCAGGACAAGAATAATTAAATGGCAGTTAAGGCATGGGAAGAATGGTTAGAGATTGATATGTCTATAGAAATGGCAGACCTTTAATGGGCATTTTATATGTTACTATAGCAACACACTTAAATAACTCACATAGCTGCACTATAGCAAAACAAGGGGCACAGGGCTCTTAATAAGGTGCAATCTCCTTTAAGCAGATCTATAAGCATTGCAGATGAACAGAACTCTAAACATTCCGCCATGAATATTCATGAAGTAAGTTGTTTTTTGTTGCCTGCCTAGTCAGCAGTCACAAAACACATGGTGTGTGTTGGCAGCATCTTGCCTAGGTAGAGGGCTATGGACTGAGGCAATGGCAGGAACCAGGACCTGTGAGGCTGACTGACATTTCCATCTGTAGCTAAGGCTGGTAATTAACAGGAAGGAGTGTGCCTGCAGCATTGCACCATCTGCTAGGGAAACGGCTCAATAAGAAAGGAGCTGGATATCATCTCAGTGGTGGCTCGATCTGGTTCCGACATGAGGCTGGGCATCTGTTAGCTGAGGAGATAGGCTATTAGGAAATTCGACTGGGAATGAACAACATGGAAAGAGCACTCTGACCTAGCCCATAAAAGCATCTCTTCAGAAATGGTGTCTTTTTATCTTACTTACACTAGTCTTCTGAAAATGGCTTGCTGAGGGACCATTATGGATCTGTTTGAAGTAACACAATGGTTTCAAAAATGCTCTTTTATTCCAACATGAAATTCTTGAAATCAGGATACAGCTGTCATCTTTTGACAATAGAGCTAATTTCAGAGTAAGGATATGAGGTTAAATTCCTTCTTCTGTTTTTTTTTTTTTGAGGGGGGAGTGGGGGAGAGGAAACAAAATTAACATTTAACTGTTGTACACTTTAACTAAGAACACAGTCATCTGCAATGCAAGGATCAAAACATATAAAATGTAGGCACATACAATGCATGACAGATTTAAAAAGCCATGGGTATGTTTTTGCATAATATTGCTACTCTATAGAAAACCCTTTTTGGTGAGATGAACTTAACTCACTGAGAGTTTTGAGAGCAAGATTTTCAGGGGAAAAGGTTGTACTTTTGGCCTCAAAATAGTTTAGCATTTGGAAGATAGACAATGCACATGCTCAGTTGTATAATTAAAAACATTCAACATGTAAATATATTATTAATAGTTATTCAAAAACAATAAAATGTAGCACTCTGAGTTTGACATATGACAGCCCTGGGGCCTGTACTGAAGTATGGAGTAAACAAAGGCCGTGTGAGATACCCCACACACTCCTGCCAATAAATCTTAAATATCTTTGGGAGGGAGGCAATCAGTCTTCAAGTCTTTTTCATCCTTTGCCCATAAGACTTCCAGCGAGGGAGCAAAGTGTGGCAGTGGTTTGTGGTGGTATTATGATTATTTATACTACGGTAGTGTTGGGAGGTCAAAATCAGGGACCCACTGGGCTAGGTGCAGCACATACACATAGTCAGTGATGGTCCCGGCCCAAAGAGTTGACCTTTTAAACAGATGACAAAGAGAGGGAAAAAGGAAGTATTATTACAAAACTGAGCTGAGACTACTAACTGATTTTAAACTGGCAACTATCTGAATAGCATGAGCAACAACTTTCTGTCACTACCCAGATGGGATGGTTGGGCATTTAGAACCAAGAAATGAAAATCCATAA
Source organism: Malaclemys terrapin pileata (assembly GCF_027887155.1). NCBI lineage: Eukaryota > Metazoa > Chordata > Testudines > Emydidae > Malaclemys > Malaclemys terrapin. The sequence continues at coordinate 175,849,122 of NC_071507.1, read as the reverse complement.
CCCATTAGCAAAATTGGAAACCATCCACTCCCTGGTATTTTAAATAACTTGTACAAAGAGGTAAAATTTTAAATAACTTGTACAAAGAGGTAAAAGCTTATCTATTTTTATTTATAACTTCTATTTCTCTCTGTTTTTAAATAATTTTGTACCGCTAAATATATAATTGAAATGACCATTGGACAATCAAAAGGGGGCGGGGGAGCCAAAATTAACTAGACTGGACTTTTGCTCTTCTCACAGAATTGTCACATAGTTTGGAACAACTGGCTGGAGGAGGACTAGGACTTCAGAATTGCTACATTCCAATTTTTAAGTCAGGGGAAAAGGCAAGGTTCCTCCCTTCAGAATAATATATCATTACTGTGCCTGACTGAATCCAGTGCTATAATTTCTCAATGTTTATAAGTAGCATGAGTAAGATTGAGATGTTCTGTCTTGCCCTGAATAATTAAGTTCCTTCCTCGGTTCTCCCTTGTTCTAGAGGGTGGGAAATAATCTGCTACTGGCTCATACCAGCAAGCAATTACTTGCCCCACACTGCCTCAGCTATACTGACCAGTGCATTGGAGATCAAGGCAAGGCTCCACCCCAATAGCTGAAGCTTTCAGCCCATTACCTACCCACAGAGGAAGTAGGGGCCCCATAGAACCTGCTCTCTTCTTTGCACATAGATAGACCAATGAAGTGCTGCAACCACACAGTGTCTGATTAAACAATTACCTGTGACAGACTGCATGCGGTGAAAGACTGAGGAAGGTCACAGTAAACTTGGGCAGGCCACAGGACTTTTTGCAGCTATTTTTGTCAGTGCCACCTCATGGGGAGCTGCACACAGCTAAATAGCTTATGGGTTATTCTTCTTCTGAGGACCTCTGTACTCATGGAAGCAAAGGCAGACTCTCTTAGTGATAAAAACTGGCCCTAGGCAGCCACAGAAGCAATTTTTGTGAGCCTCTGGCAAATCAAGCAAATATACCATTGACTGAGGACTGACAACTGGGGGGCCTAGCTACAGCTGGTGAAACGGGCAAACCTTTTTAGTTTCTCAAATATCTATTTTCCTGCCAGCAGGTTCCTCACCATTCAATCAAGGGCAATATGTCCTCAATCAACAATTTTCATTTTTTTGTGCAGCACTGTCCTTTAAAGCTTTCTGCAGCTGCTTGGCAACTGAACTGCTGCCAATCGCCTCAGAGAGCCCTACCCCCTACTGAACACATCAGTAGACTCCCTGAGCTCATTCACTCATGAAAACTTGACGTGATCAGAGATGGTCAGATAGGGCTATCAGAGGAAAGATCTGCAAGATTCATTTGTGTGGGTGAGTGGGGCTTTTTTGGAAGTGAGGGAGGAGAGGAGACAGCTAGGAAATAAGACTCATGGCCATTGAATGGAGAAGTCTTTGTGTGCTGACAGTGTCACAAGTTTAGGTGTGGAGGTAAGGTAGCCCAAGAAGGCCTTGGGGAAATGGAATTTCTGATGAACCCTAAATAACGGGTAATTTAAATACAAAACAACGCAATCTCTCTTTGCATAGGATTTTCCTAGAGACTGTAGGAAAAGAAGGGGGCAAGAGCATGATCCAAATCCCACAGAAAAACTTTCAGTGGGCTTTTTCTGGCCCCAAATGAGTACCCCAGAGTGGAAGTGATTTTAAATATATAGCTGGGATTGTTTTGTCTGCCATTAGTTTAGAGTAAGCTAAACGGTTGAATTTGGTCCCAGGTGATCATAACAATCAAGTAACTAAGAGTTAACTTAAGGTGTCATAGCTAAGAGCTGCTGCTACTCAGCCTGTGGCTACTGTGACGGCAAACAAAAAACCAGTCCCCAGCAGATCTATTTCAACATCCAGTCCCCCGTGCAAAGGACTCTAGATGGCTTTGGGAACTAAAGATACCATCTGCACTTCACTGAGCCAAACCAGGGACTCCCGATTCATAGACCTATTGGTGCATTGAGCAGATGTTCTAGAAGGAGAGCCATCATTACTATTATTCATTGTTCGGATTGCAGATACACCCACGGTATCCTAGAAGACAACAGTGGCTGCAATGAGGAGCTTACACTGTGGGGCAAGAGGATATGTATCTTCCTGTCCTCACCTACAATGGGTGCATAGGGCTAGACCTGTGTGTTCAATTAAATGTAAAAGTTAATGGTTCCAGATTCTCTGCCTTAAAGGGGTCAGCTAACAGACACCAATAACAGACCTTCTGTGATTCCATGTTTATAATCCGTTACGGACAATAATGGGTTTATCACAAAGAAAGGAGTGGGGAAAACCCTCAGTTAGGACTCATCTGAAACAAATATTAGGATTCACAGCAAATGGACTTAGAATTGTGTCTAGTGGGTTAGAATGGCACAAACAATAGTGATGGGCAAATTTTAAAGGTCTGCACCTGAATGTCCAGCTCCTTTTTGGGATAAACGAAACATTTTGAACCTTCTTTTAAAAAAACAGCAACACAATTTGGGTCAAATTGATCTGACTGGCAATCTCTGCTTGAGGAGGGTATGGGACTGGAGTGTCAGTGATGCTGCAAATCCAAGGTACACTGGCAGAACTATGTGGGGGTAGCTTAGCTTGCCTAGCACCTGCCCCCACTATATCTGGGTCTAGCGAGTGCCATTAGCCACTCATTTTCATGAGCACTAAAGTCACCCATAACATTATGAATAAAAAAACCCTAAACAATGTAATAGCTCGAAATATCAGCAATTTATATCTGACCAGCAAGAGGAAAAAGATAATATATGCAAAACTTTAAAATGCTTAAACTCCATACTTTGGGTCCACTCCATGCAGAGCAGAGAATTCACGTGCATAGCAGCATTTCACTAATCAGAGAAATATCATGCAATATATACGTACAGAGCCTCAAATGCAATAGAGGCTAAAAAAGGGAAAAATAAAAGCTGAAGGTTTGCTCTGTAGTGGAGGTGCAATGCTGAAAGCTCACAGCATTTGGAACATGTTGAAGTCAGTGTGCGTCTCAATAGTCTTTATAATGAAGAAGAGGTTGTTTTTTTTCTTTTGCTTGCTTCAGTTATACTACTAATTATTTAGTGGTCTTTCAAGCCTTTTGTAATCTCTACTCGAGAAAGCACTGAAAGATATTAATTCTTAGCCATGTGTCTCATAAATGAAGGCCATTCTGCTATACTTAATGACAAGGCTGAGGCAGCAAGATGTCATTTGCTTTTTTCTCGGTTTTTAAATTGCTTTCTAAATGAACTACAGCTGTGAGGGCCAGGTGCTGTGATCCCTTTAGAAAGATCAGGAAATGATGAAATCCAAAATTTCGAAGTGTGATGGATGTCAGCTCCCGATTTGGTGTATGTGTGAGGTCACCCTCATGCACCTGGTGCTATCTCCACAGCAGAATCACTTTACTGTGGAAAAAAAAATAGATGCACATGTCGAGTGTAAGTGTAACAATATGAGGGTTTATAATTATCCCTTTGTTTTCTCCTCCTCTAGATGGAAATGATAAATATACAGTGTGTGTGCTTCTTGGTATAGGTGCTGCAGTGTATTAAAAGCAAGTTCTTGGTTAAAATATCAAAGTTGGCTGAGCAGCAAATTAAGCAGCCACCATACAGGAAATTCAACATTAGAAAAATAAGAGCTCATTGACTAACTTTACTTAATTAGAAATTGTAGCTGCAAGGTCAAGAACTCTATTAGCTAAAATTTATTATACAAAACAGAGAGAGAAAGGTGACTGAGCTGTATTACAGCAAGCAGTACTTTTGCCGCCATTATTCCAGGCTATTTATCTGACCCTGTGGTAACTGGATGATATTTATTAGACCTTTTAAAACTGCATTACTGAATTATTATTGCCCTTACAAAATGTATGGCCAAATCCCAGAAATCAGTGCACAGCCTGAGTAAATGGGATGCATTCTCTGGGAAATTCACACAAAAGGCACAGGGGCTGATTGCTGGAATCCTCAGCTCTAACATTCAGTAGCTGACATGCAGTCAGGTTGCAGCTGCTACTGCAGAAGATGAGGGGAATTGCAGAAATAGCTAACAGCTCGCCCCAATTTAAACTCTCCTTTGTGTATCCACATTATGAGTTGGCCCAATAGCCATCCTGACACTAACCCCAACATAGTGACATACTCTGATGGGCCACCAGGGAGCTCCATTGCATGACATAAAAGGGGTGTGAAGACCACCTGCATAGATTTTCCATTCTATAACCCCTATCCTCAAAAGCTGAAAAGGGCAACCAAAATGACTAGGGGTATAGAACAGTTACCATATGAGGAGAGATTAATAAGACTGGGACTTTTCAGCTTGGAAAAGAGACAACTAATGAGGATATGATAGAGATCATAAAATTATGACTTGTGTGGAGAAAGTAAGTAAGGAAGTGTTATTTACTCCTCATAACACAAGAATGAGGGGTCACCAAATTAAATTAATAGGCAACAGATTTAAAACAAACCAAAAAAAGCATTTGTCACACAGTCAACATGTGGAACTATTTGTCAGAGGATGTTGTGAAGGCCAATACTGTAACAGGGTTTTTAAAAGAACTAGATACGTTCATAGAGGATAGGTCCATCAACGGCTGTTAGCCAGGATGGGCAGGGATGGTGTCCCTAGCCTCTGTTTGCCAGAAGCTGGGAATGGGCAACAGGGGATGGATCACTTGATGATTGTCTGTTTTGTTCATTCCCTCTGGGGCACCTGGCATTGGCCACTGTCGGAAGACAGGATCCTGGGCTAGATGGACCATTGGTCTAACCCAGTATGGACATTCTTATGTTCAGAAATGTAGCCACTCTGAATTTGATCTCTGTCCAGAGTTGATGTTTTGTTTACACAACCAGATATGACAGTGTATTGTGTAGGGAAAGCATTAGGATGGTTAGTACCAGTGCTCCTGATCTGCAAAAGCTGTACCTAAACTTTTCCAAAATCAGGGGTATTTGAACCTTGTGGTCTTGTTCAGAGTTAGACACTCAAAAAAATGTGGCGCTTAGATTCAGTCCAGATAGGCAGGCAAGAGTTTATATGCTACAAAGAGCTCAGCTACAACATATGAAGTTCTGAAAACTGGGGATGGAAATCTCATGAGAACAAGATTTCTCGTCTCTACTTACAATCACAGCAGAAAACACTGTATCAGAAGAATAACCTATTGCAAATATTTTGGCATGGATTCTGGGCAGAAATGGGAAGTAAAAATAATATTTAAAAAAATGAACATTAAAAATCCCTAAAGAGGATTTGGCTTGAATTTACTTCTAGAGCTAAGTCTCTTCTGATCTTGTTCACTTAGCCTTTAACTGCTGAAAATGTGATCCCTACGCATGAATGATGCACCAACAGGAGGCTCTTTGAACTACTGTGCTGACCAGCTGCTGCCCCTAGGAAGAAAGGGACAATTAATTGTGGGTGTAAATGCTAACATTTAGACACCTAAGAACCCCATAGACTGTAAGGACAGATGGGACCATTGTGATTATCTAGCCTAACCTTCTGCACATTCCAGGCCACAGAACCTCACCCATCCATTCATGCAGTAGGCCCATAACCTCTGGCTGAGTTACTGAAGTCCTCAAATCTAGATTTAAAGACTTCAAGGTACAGACACTCCACCATTTACTCAAGTTCAAACCAGCAAGTTATCTGTGCCCCATGCTGTAAAGGAAGGCAACCGTCCCTCCTTCCCCCCCAGGATCTCTGCCAAACTGACCTGGGGAAAAATTCTTTCCTGAACCCAAATATGGCAGCCAGTTAGACCCTGAGCATACGGGCAAGACCCACCAGGCAGACACCTGGGAAAGAATTATCTGGAGGAACTCAGAGCCCTCCCCACTTTGGTGTCCCATTTCCAGTAGTTCAAGATTTAATTTTATATATAAATCTCCAATTGGTTAACTCAGAGACTGCTTTCAGAGTAGCAGCCGTGTTAGTCTGTTAGACTGCCTGATTGAGACTGCCAGTTGAGACCCCCCCAAGTCTTAAAGCGCCCTGGTTTGAGTGTGTGTGTGTGTGTGTGTGTGTGTGTGTGTGTGTGTGTGTGTGTGTGAAGTTTTCATTGAAGGGTCCTTTCTCAACTTTATACTTGCTTCTGCCATTGTTCTACCAGAACCCGTGTGCATTAACCTGCAGGTTCTGCTGCAAAGGCTATTTTTTCCAAAGCTTTTTTCTGTGAATTTGAGATTAATTTGTTTTGTTGAATAGCGGAAGAGTCACAGAGTTGGTGGAGTTGGGAAGATTTCTGTTCCATTCCACTGTGGTTCTTATACCAAACCCATCACTTTTTCTCTTCTGTGGGTTTGTTTGTTTGTTTTGTTTTTATTTCTATTTTAGTCAAAATTTGAATCTTTATTAAATAATCCTTCTGCAGGCATTCAGACCTGTAGAGAGGTGTTCTTTTAAATAAAAGCAATAAATACTTGATTAAGATACAGCAGTGCCATTATCTAGCCTCAGAACCCTTTACAGCAATACATACTTATGAGGATCACTTAAAGTCCCTTTCCTCCAAACTGTGGTCAGTAGCTATCTCTGAAGTGAATCATGGCAACCACATGACAACAGTAGCAAATTTCACAGCAATGTCCATTGAAAGCCACTGAGGACTTCAAATAGGCAAAATGTGAGCCAAAAAATAATATTTCCAGGATAGATAGGAAATTGGTTCTGCTCTTGTTTGACAGCACCTTCAGTGACACCACGCTCCTCATTACCTGGTGGGACATTGGTTCAATTCTAACTCAGAAGCAGGAGTGCATTTGCTGAATGACTGTTCCCAGCACAATGACAGGAAGGTCTCCCATCCAAGTACTGGCCAGATCTATCATAGTAAGCATTGCAAAACATCTCCTTTACGTAATCTAGGATAAATATAGGGGATTCCCAATTACCTCCTCATCCTACGCTGACCATGGTCCTCTTTCTCCACTATGCTGACAGCAGAGATACTTGTGTACAAGTCCATGTGTCAGCGCTATGCCACTGCGGGATCACCTATATGCTGGGGTGATCTTCCCTAGGCCATTTAGATACCAGAGGATCTGGTCCTCTACCTTAGAGCCAAACGCTTACCAAACGATGCAGTAGAATGATTCCATTAACATGTTTATTGTACAGGCAAAACCAAACCATTTTATAACACAGTTGGGGCACATCCATGTTGTAACTTGGCCCCAGTACAGTCATGACTATTACAGAGCTGACAGGACCTAGATTGTTATCCCCTGGGTTCCAACCTTCCCAAACTCTACATAAGAAAAGCACACACACAGTACAGAAATGGGCACTGAACTAATACCCTGGATCTCAACACTCCTGAATTGTGGGGTTGTTCAAAATCCAACCCATAATTTCCAAATGCCACTTTTAGAAATGAAATGGCTCCTTGTCTGTACCTAAGGCTAAATCAAAACCCCAGCTCTGAACTTTAGGTGTTTGAAATCCAGATCAAAAGTTTGGATCTTGAACCTATTTCAGATTTTCAATGGGCTCTACTCACAGTTGTGGGAAATGCCTAACGAGCAAGTAACATTTTATTAAACCTGCCATGTATGATGATAAACGTATGGAAAAACTAGCCTTCGGTCTGATTGGAGGAAAACGCAGTTATAAACCCCTGGGAAGTAACTGATTGTTCCAACACAGCTGCACCAAAGCTGCTTCATCCCTCCTCATGTTGCTGCTCTTTAATGGCAGTTTTGTAGTTTAAATGACCATGATTTATAATGGTAGTAATTCCTTACAAAGTACCTGTTTTTAATAGTTCCAGGTATTTATTGTGTATCATGTTTTCGTAATATTAAATTCAGTCATAGTTCAGCATAACTAAGTTGAGATGGGAGAGGGTGCAATGTCTTGTAGACAGGTTTGAATCTAAGGTACCATGGATCAGCTATTTGATAATTTTATGCAGGCTGTCTAGTTTCTGCATCTCACAGTTTGGGCACAACAGGAGGTGACACTGTTAACTGTTACTCTTTCACTTACTTTTTTCCCCTAGCTGAATGTAAACATATCATTACACACTTACACAACACTATATTTAGAGTTCATTTTTAACTATCTATTAGTTAGAATACTAGAGCTTTGCTGAAATACCTGAAATGAATGTGGAAGAACTGTACTGCCCACTAAATTTCAGATGGGTTGTGTCAACCCTATAATGTTTGTATCCATGGAGTTTATTTCCGATACTTACTGCTCTCATTTGATAAAACTGAAACTGAACTAAAGGAAAATCCTTCATGTGTCATTTCCATGCTGACAATACTTGGAAAATTTTTCCTCAGTAGTTGACTGTAAGTTGTGCAGTAAATGGGAACCCATTAGAGTCTGAAGTTCACTACCAGAAACATCAAGGAGCAGTATCAGAAAAAAATAATCTAGCTGTATAACACTTCATTATACCCTTCTGTGGTTTATGTAGTTCTGAAACTTTTTTGTGTGTACTGCATCTTTACACTTATAATAACTGTCTCTATGAACAGACAGCAGTATTTTGTTCTTAGAATTGCTGCAGTATGTTCAAAGGAGACCAATACATTGTGCTGTCAGTCACCTGGAGACTTTATGTTCTTAATCACAGTCCAATTGGCGGAATTATGATCATGCAATCAAATAGATCTCCATGTGGATAAAAGAAACACATAACAGCAATCGCCTTTAAGAAGTCAGCATCTATTAACAGTTACCGCATATCTGAGAATATCACAAATTTCCCCTGTCGTTTGAACAAGAGGTACTATTGTGTCTGCAACAACAGTTGGCAAATGTTGACTATTCAATGGCGTCTGCTGTATTGCACTTTTCTGTTTATCATCAAGGAAATTTACATTTACAAAGTACATTATATATTATTGTTGATTCCTTCTTAAGGTGCAAAGATATTCTACATAACACTTGACTCTAGTCAGCAAGTATATTGCTATAGGCACTAAATTAATTCCTCATGTAAATAACTCATGTAATTCCACTGAACCAAAAGGAGTTATACCCTGGATAAATTAACTCTATATCTCTGAGATGCTTCTGTACAAGTTTCAGACTTGAATTAGGTGAGCGGCAAACAACTGAGTATTTATGTCTTTCATTTGTTTAGGTGTATACATTTTGAATCTTCTGCTCATGAAAGTCAGAGGCTAATGGTGCTGGTAAGAACCAAATCAGGGTTAATGGGGCAGCGTCTGTACTAGTTTCTTCATACACCTCTGTTCTGCCAATATACTTCAGTTCTGACCTATTATGTCCTCACAAAGTATGTCCAGTTGTCTAGTCTTGACTCCACTCAAGGAAGTGCTATATACACACCAGTCAGTACATTATCTATCATACGTACTTACTTATATGCCCTACTACCACAATATCAGAATGCCTCACCAGCTTTAATGTGGGGAATTATTATCCCCATTTTACAGATGGGAAACTGAGGCCAAGAGGCCCACATTTTTAAAGGTATTTAGACATTTCTCCACGCAGCCTTGCAAGGCTTCTGGTCCAGATTTTCAAAAGTATTTATGTATTTAGCTGCAGATAGGTGCCTAGGTGCCTTTGAAAATCCCACAAGGTGCTTATCTGCTATTGAAATCAGTGGGTGTGAGGTGCCTAGGTGCTTTTGAAAACCCTGCTAGACACCTATCTGTATCTTTAGGTGCCTAAAAACCTTTGAAAATCTGGCCATAATGACTAAGATGACTAAGTCTCATTTTCCCAGGAGACTTAGGCTCCCAAGCAGCTAAGTCATTTTTGAAAATGGAACTCAGGCTCCTAAATCATTTAGGTGACTCTGAAAATTGTGCCCATAGTGATCTGCCCAAGGTCTCACAGGAAGCCTGTGGCACAGCGAGGAATTGCCTCCCAAATCCCAGGCGAGCAGCCTAATGTCTGGCCAACCTTCCTCTTATTATCTCCAGCCCACCTTGAATCAAGTGCTCCTGGAAATCCACTGAGGAAGCTTGTTCATGTGAATTTCCTGTCAGATTTTGCACAGTTAGGGAGTTAGAATAGCTATCTTAATGTATGGGTGCAGAACCAAACCACAGAACTATGGGTCTCTACAGCTCTGCTCAAAATCCTTCTACTTCCACACTCAGTTGATGTCTGTCTGACTTTCTACAGTCCCACTGTGAAAGCTGTCTCCATAGCTTGTTGTTTCCCCACCAGAGATGGATATCCTTTCCCTTTGAATGGAGACTGTTACATAAGTGCTCCATGTGGATTTCTGTAGCTTACACAAGCTGCATATTTCAGCTGTCATGCTGAACTTTTGAAAGTGCATTATCAGAAACTATTCAGTCAGAGCCATGCTCTTTAAAAGTATGCCTAGGAGCATTCACACTTCAGGTGGATTAGAATATCAGAGCAAGGGCACTTCCTTTAAGATCAGCCAATGTGAGGAAAGAACTGGGCTGGGGACAGTTCATCGGAGTGTAGGTATATCATAGATGTGAATATCAGGCCTGAAGCACACTGTTGTGTAGGAGGGGATGGCAGGCTGGGAATAATGGAATGGGTCTGGGACATTTCATCCTGGAGAAGAGGACACTGAAGCTAGGAGGGTAGGTCCTGTGTGTTGTATGAGGTCCTGGCCATACACAGGAGGCATCTGCAGTAGAGTGTCACTGATTATATATGATAATGGACATAGTATTATATGAGTATATATTCTCAGTCTCTGAGTAAGGGTCAGACGCTGCAGAGATTTAGGGGCATATGAATTAAGGTCTGAGTACTGGTTTGGATTTTGTAAGTTTGGATTTCCTTAAGTGTCTCATTTCTATGGAACCTGACTCAAAACCTGGCTTTCTTTAGATTCACCAGCTCTGGTTCTGACTATCCTGAAGGCAGGGTGGGCTTTTGATTCCTGCAGCGCTATAGCTTCTATAGGGACTCCTTTGTTTATCATTGACATTCCTACAGGTACTGTCTCCAGAAACCTTCAAGAGTTCCCCATCAGCTGAAGCAGTTGTAAAGGCAATCCGAGTTACATGCCCACCAGAAAGTAGCAACATCAACCAACATGCAGAATTCAGTATTAAATGAATTGTGAAAGATCCCTGCTGTAGACAACATATTGCAGGAGATGTGGCAACAGTACGATGATACATAATTCATCATTCAGCAGTGTAGCCATGTTGCTCTCCGAGAATAGTGCCAGTATGTAAAAAGACAAAAAACCAAACCAAAACAAAAAGCTAGATTTAAAGCATAAAAGATTATAGATCTACATAGTCTCGTCATGCTGTGTAAACTGCTGAAACTTGCACATTGGCGATTACCTGTCTGATAATGGAATTCAGAACTAATACTAGGGGTGGTATGGAAATTCTATGGCCAATTTAGTCACTCAAGCAAGGCTAGAAATCTCCTGGTTAAGGCTGCAGTGGGAGATAACTTGCCACAAGATGAGCTGATTGGAACTCTGCTAAGTATATGCTTCAGTGACTTCTGGAGCAGGCAAAAGCTGTGCCTGCATTCATAGGGAATACAAGCTGGGGAAGGCACTTGCCGAGCGTCGGAGATTTTTGGAATTTAAGAGCGGATTGCTCTTTTCTCCCACTTTCTCAGAGGTAGCTCTGGGAATCTGTGTTAAATGCCTAAACGTCATGCACTGTGTTGTGGCACAGAGATGAGCAGAACACCACTGCTGAAAGACTGGCAGATGGCATCCTTCTCTGGCTGACTGCAGAGTTCAAAAAGAGTGAAATCTTCACCAATAAAAAAATAAAACCAGTCAGTGCCAGAAGCCTTGAAAAATGGGGGGGAGGGAGGGGATATTTCCACAGGGTTTAATTAAAGGAAAGAGTTCCCACTAACAGAGTGATGTTTAATAAGCACTCAGGAGCAGACTGGCTCAGCCCTCTTTTTAACTGAATAAGCAGGCAGCTCAATCTGAGTCTGCTCAGGCTTCAGTACAACCTCCTCTGGTAACCATCTGAAGAGACCACAAAGAATCCATCTCAGGAGCTCAGGCCTAGGCTGTATCTCCGATAGCACCTTGGAGCAGATGTTATTCTGGGGTGGGCCTGAGCTTTGACGTTCCAAGCCAGATCTCATCAGCCATGCTGTTTAAGAGGTGTGTAGATCTGGGGTTTAATTATATGCCATCTCTGCACCCAATCTGAAAAGAATTCACATAGGTATGAGACCTTCATCTCTGAAATGGCATAACTCTGCCATAACTATCTCATGATCAATTCCTCTGTTCTTCTTTGATATACACCGCTACCTTGATATAACGCGACCCGATATAACACGAATTCGGATATAACGTGGTAAAGCAGTGCTCCGGGGGGGGGGGGGGGGGGTTGGGGGGGGCTGCGCACTCAGGTGGATCAAAGCAAGTTCAATATAATGTGGCTTCACCTATAACGCGATATATGGTAAAGCAATAAACTACTTGCTTTTTGATAGTTTGGTATGGAAATACCATGTTATACCCAGGGTGAGATCCAGACTAATGAGTAGTTGTGTCCCCCTGCCCTCTAATCTGGTGTGCCTTTTTCATTGCTTCGCTGCTGTAACCACCAGTCCTGGTCTGCTCACCAACAGCCTCCAGTATGGGAGTTACTCCCAGCTGTGTCTGTGTGAGTTGCAGCCTGCCAGACTCACATTGGCTTTTTATTGCAGGGTGATCCCAACACACTCCCAGACCTAGCTTTCCCCCCCAAAATGTATATTTTGTACTGCCCAGTCTTTTCCTGGACCATGCAAGCTTATTTATTTTTTTTCATTTAATTATAAAAATGATAGGCACACTATTGCTGTCCCAAATAGAGTTTCCTAAACATTACAATTCAAACACACTGGCTTAGATTTAGATAAAAAAATTAAACAAGTTTATTAATTAGAAAGAGAGAGATTTTAAGTGAACACAAGTAATGAGGCATAAAAGTCAGAATTGGTTACCAGAAAAATAAAGGTAAAACACAAGTAATGTCTAACTTAACAAATTAGGGCAAATTCAAAGTAAAGTCTCTCTCACCACATGTTTCAGTAGTTTTACTGGCTGAATTTCTTTCAGTCGGGATCCCTCCCCCAGTCCAATGCTGCTTCCTTTATTCTTCAGCTATTGTGAATGCCGTGGCCAGAGAGAAAGGGAGAAATCCTTTTGGGGTGTCTGGCCTTCCATTTTATAGTCTTCTCCCTCCTTGGAGAAGCATCTCCCACTGGGAACATGGTGACAATCAGAATGTGTGGATGCTATTTCTTTTCTAAGATGTAGATTTTTCACCCACGTTCCTTTTGCTGCTAATGAATAGCCACTTAGCAGGTGATGGCCCGTTTGACCTTGACCTTTGTGTCAGCTTGCCCTTCCTCACTGAGGAACTGGTTTGGCTGCTCCCCAGGCTTGAAATATGTCTTAGAAACACCACACAATGGACTCTGATAACTTTACATACAATGTTGCCACATATATATTATCAGGACAGTATGGACCTGTGAATTATGTGTTTTCAAATGATACCTTACAAGCCATACTTTGTACAAAGATTATTATAACGGTGCGCACGGGATGAATGCAGGCGTACAGCCCGTCACAGTGCGGCTGGGTGGTGAACCACAAAGTACAGGCCATGCAAAAGAATCGCAGCAATGTGCTCTCATCTTCAATGAGCTGTCTCTTTTGTGGTCAGACGTCCCATTGGCAGCACAGAGGAGGAGCTGGCTCAGCTGCAGGTGGGTAAGGTGGGGACTGGTGATAGCTTAGGACTGTCAGTAGAAGCCCAAGCAGCTCCTCCACAGTCTTAAATCAGTCAGTGCTCCTCCCAAAACTCAAGAGACTCCACAGTCCTAGGCTGTATGCATTGCAAGGGCTGTAGGGGAACCACAAACAAGCCATGACTTTTACACGCTATCCCAGTAACCAACATTCAGCCCTGGTGCTCTTTTTGCATTTTGACAGCTAGCTCTGCAATTAATAATGCCAGAAACGTGAATGAAAAGTGGGAAAAGCACTGACATTGGGCTTCATAGAGTCCAAAGACTGGTTCTGTCAATGGATCCATGAGCAGTGCCAACAGCAAACAGTATTTGACTTCTGTGACATAGCTAATTTTCCAACTGGCCTGGGACTTATCAGTTGTACACACATCCCTCTCTGTGCATCTGCACAGGATATGGGCACAAATCAAGGACAGGAATTCTTTCTGTTCCCTAAATATGCAGGTGTGTGCAATGACAAATGTCAGCTCTAAATTTACAGAAGTATTCATGATGCATACACACTCAGACAATCTGCCCTCTGCCAGCTGTCTGAAATGGTTTCCTTGCTGACAGAGGCATGGTAAGTACATTTTGTGGGCAGATCTGATGGAGGAGTACTCTGTAGCCGTCTCAAAAATGTGTAAAACATTTGTTCTGTTGTATCCTACAAAATATAGCCATGAACTTTAATTGAGTGGGGGCTTTGGGGGGGGGGGGAAATCTATTGAACCTAAATATGGCTGAGGGAAAAGACACACATATTTCGCTTATGCAGCCATCAGATGGACAATGAAAAGGAAGGCAATGATTAGTGGCTCAGAATTGTGCAGGCAAGTGCTCATCAGTGTTTACAGCACAGCGTAAACATGAGCTTTTCTCATCACCAAAGTAAAGTGAGAAACATGGAGAGACTACATCAGGTTTAAAAACAAACAGAAGCCCATAAAACAGCCCAAAATATAATCCAACAAAGGAGAGCCATGACAAATGAGCAATCATAAGACACAATCAAATAGAAAAAAGGACATTCCTGAATTATCCTCACCTGATTCTATGTGGTTGCTTCTATATTTACTTTTAGGGTTTGGGGTTTTGTTATGGCTCTAATCCCACAAAACAGATACATCATCCTCCGTGATCTCTGATTAAGCACACGCCCATACACATGTGAGAACCCTGAACTAAAGTTGTAAAAATAGATTTATTATATATTATAAATCAATATGTAGTTAGATATAATTTTGAACACTGTATCATTGCATTTATATTTTTGTTAATAAATGTGTCAAGATGTAAGTATAGGAATGGGAATGGCCCCTTTTTAAATAGGGTGGGGCCCTTGATGGACTATGTTTTAGAAGGGGGATGTGAGCAGAACGTGTTGTGTTGGAGAGATCTGTTGGTGTGCAGCTCCAGAACAGGAAAGACCCCGCCTATGTGAAGCTCCTTAAAATGCTCAGGACGCTAGCAATATTAAAGCGATCCTTCAGGACAACAAAGGATCATCATTGAGGATCTAAACAGCAAAATGGTGATGTGCTGCCGATGTTTTAACACTGGGGTTTCCCACAAAACACTTTTTCATTCAGGTGGTGATAACTGCACATGTGCCAGGGATGGGTTTGATCCCAGAGAGTGGGGAGGAAAGATTTTGGAATTTATGCCTTTATTTTCCCGCTATGACAAAAAAACTTTCTTAGGACCATAGGCAAGCTAAGAGGCAACACAGCTTGGCAGAATTTACTTTCTAAGTGCACATTTCAGGAAAAGATTTTACTTTGATCCTGAGAAATATCCAGTGATATTTATGTTTAGCCCAGTGTTCGACTGTATGATTTGAATTGGAGGATGAGGGTGAAGACCCTGGATACCCCACAAATGCAGCTGTGACTGCAGCACAAGTAGGCATACCTGTGCTAGCTCTAATCTAGCTGGCGTGGGTAATAATGGTAGTGAGGACATAGCAGCATTGGCTTTGGCATGAGCCAGGTGCCCCAGTACAAGCCCAGTAGGGATTCTGTGTACATACTCAGGTTGCTGGCCTGCATTGGGGTTCCTGCCACTGTGTCTTCACTGCTATTGTTGCCTGTAGTAGCTAGATCAAAGCTAGCATAGATATGCCTACCCAAGCTGTGATCACACCTTCATTTGTGGTGTAGACATACCCCAAGTCAGATCCTCCTCCAGAAATATTTTTGAAAATAGTTTCCTTTGGTGCAGACCGGTTCATTCTAAAGTCAAGAAAAAGTTTGTCAGAATCATTTGGAGCCCTAGAGTGGTAACTCATCTCTAGAAGCATTTATTTAGATGCATCTAGATGGAGCGATTGCTATCTGAGGCAGGAAATCATCCCCATTTTGCTTTCAGTTTGGCAGAGGAATTATAACAAGGGGCTCCCAGCAGCCCTTGAAAGCCCCTCAAATATTTCATTGCAGACAAGGTAATATGTTTTGCAGCATTCCATCCTATTTACAGCTTTCTACAGACATATAGGCATCATGCTGCAGCTCAAACTATGTAGCTGAAAAAGATAATTGGTAAATCAAATAGCAGTGTAAATCACTCCAACTCTATCCTGATCTCTCATTCCAGCAGGTGTTATCTTGAAATATTTTATTCTCCTTTTTACTCCTTAGATACATATAACCCAGCACCAACCTTGCTACATCACTACTTTCTCCTCAGTTCAGGAGCTGCCTCCCTGCCTGTAGCTTTAATTCCCCTGTGTATTATTTCTCCCTGCTACATGACTGAAACATTGCCTTCTTTTGCTCCCTTTTCCAATGTGGTCCTCTGAGTGGTTTTCTCCCCTATGAGCTCTCTTTTAAGGAACCATGCTCACCTCAGACTTTTGGACATCATTACATGCAGGGCTATTAGCCCCTCAGCGTATGGAATTCCTTTTCAGGATCTCATGAGAGGATACATTCTGGACTGAATGGATCTCTGGCTGTGAAGGATCAAAGCTGTTAGTTGCTGTTTATTTCTTCACCCCTTCATTTGGCTCCTGGGAGGATGTTTCAGCAGACTTTCTAGAGACAGAAAAAAACAATATCCTATTAAACTAATGACCCTTGGTTGTATTGTCTACAAATGAATGCAGGCACAGACAATTGCCCAGATTTCTACTAAAGTTCTGTGCCCTTCTATGTGTTTCCTAATATAAAATATGTGTGCATAACATAATGAAGGATTGTGGTTATCTCCTTTACTGATAATTATTGTGCTCAGGCTATGACACTCCACTAACTGCTTTCTGAATATTAAGGGTATAATCATGTCCTGATTTTCTGGTATAGGACTTTGGTTGCCCTCCATCTGTTCTTCTCATTCCATATTTCTCAGGAATTTCCTGTGAAGGACATAAAATCTTTTAGTTTTGTTTTTTTGTTTTACAAAACCAAAATTTGGGGCCAAATTTGACCTGAAAACATATCATTAGTAAATCAAGTTTTCTATACAGATTCCAACTCTTCCATTAGACAAAACATGATTACTTGATGTGCATGTGCTATGCTCATCATATTAGCCACATGAGGTCATTGTGTATTTGGTACTGTATGATTATTAATCACCCTGATCCCCAAACTAAGGCTTATTAGGTTGTACTTGCAGGAGTTTCAGTAGGAATAGTTCCAGAAGGGATGTCTTAACTGTTCGCTGAGCTCTGCCGTACTTCATTGAACATCCTTCTATTTTTCTTTAGGTCTTCATTGTCCTGCAGTTATCTTTATTTAATTTTTACATCCAGAGGCCTCAGTCATGTATTTTCCTTATTGCCTCAGACAGACTGGGTTGGCCTCCAAATGACAAATATGCATTTTTCCTTTTGTAGAAGGAGGTACATGAGTACAGTTTTTTAGCCCTCAGATTTTGGCTTCAGTCCTATGGCAGCCATTTCTCCATGGCAATATGGACAGGGCTGATGCCCCCTCTTTTGACATCAGTGTTGTCCATCTGCTGAGGGGTAGCAAATTCTGGGCCCTTCCAGTTTGCCTTCTCTTTGGAAGAGAAGACAGTGCTGCAAAGTCTGGGGATAGTGTAAGTGTAACATGTTTTATTTATACACGTACACCAGTCCTGGAATGAGATGGTCAAACAACATGCAGACAATCCTTTCTTCCAAGAATCTCAGCCCAATTCCAATGCCAGGTTCCCAGGGAGAAACTCTTGTCTCAAGAATGCACTCTAATCAGAGACCACGTAAGAGAACAAACCCTCCCGCTGTTCTCACAGCACCATCTCTCTTGAAAGCTGCCTCTGCACAAGACTTTGCCTAATACAAAGCTAACAACACCAGGACATCTCTTCCCAAGAGTCAAAACATGCTGGCATGCTAAGAAAAACAATTTGGAGGACTATGTGTTACAGCACCACCTGGTGGTGCCTATTATAGTTTTGAAAGTATATTGTTATTTAGTAGTATATTTCAGTATTGTATCTAATTGCAAACAATTAGATTCTCCATCTTTTGTCTTTTATGTAGCAATTATAATCACCCAGTGAATACTGCAAATAAAAACTGATATGTTTTCAAGCTCCACATTACTGTTCTTTAGGCTTTTCAATAGCTGATGTCTCGGTACACAGAATTCACCTACAGTTCAGAATGCATCAAGGCTCATACAATGATATTTAAATATGTTACCCAAAGAATGTGGCTCCAGTTCTCCAAACCAATGGAGGAGTACTCAGTGGAAGTCTAGGGAAGTAAGGGCTAGGTGAAGAGGGGACAAAGGTGACTTTAAAATAATCAAATGTTCTTATTGACTTTCTTGTAAACTTCCATTCAGGTCGTGGCACAAAAAACAATCCAGATGGTTCTGATGGGCAACCTTCTCCTGACCTTGGTCAGGCAGCAAAAATCTATGTTCATGCTCCTGGATTCATAGATTACAAGACTAGAAGGGATGATTGTGACCATCTAGTCTGACCTCCTGTATAACATAGGTGACAGAACTTCCCCAAAATAATTTTTAGAGCACATGTTTTAGGAAAACATCCAATCTTGATTTAAAAATTGTCGGTGATATAGAATCCACCACGACCCGTGGTGATTTGTTCCACTGCTCACTATCAAAAATTTATGCCTCATTTGCAGTCTGAATTTGTTTAGCTTCCACTTCCAGCTGGTGGGACGTGTCATGCCTTTCTCTGCTAGATTGAAGAGCCTATCATTAAATATTTGTTCCCCAAGGAGATAGTTATAGACTATAATCAAGTAATCCTGTAATCTTGTCTTTGTTAAACTACCAGTAAATAAACTGAGCTCTTTGTCTTGATGAGTATAAGGTATATTTTCTAATCCTTTAATCATTCTCATGACTCTTCTCTGAACCCTCTCCAATTTATGAACATCCTTTGTAAATTTAGGACACCAAAACTGGACATGGTATTCCAGCAGCAGTTGCACCAATGCCAAATACAAAGGTAAAATAAATTTCTAATCCTACTCAATATTCCTGTTTATGCCTCCCAGAATTGCATTATCTCTTTTGGCCACAGCATCACATTGGGAGGTTATTAGCCATGATTATCCACCGTGACTCTCAAATCTTTTTCAGAGTCATGCCTTCTCAGGATAGAGTCCTGCATTTTGTAAGTACTAACATTCTTTGCCCTGAGGTGTATACATTCACATTTATTCAAATTAAAATGCATATTGTTTGCTTTAGCCCAGTTTACCAAGAAATCCAGATTACTCTGAATCCGTGACCTGTCCTCTTCTTTATTTACCCTCCCTCAATTTTTGCATCATCTGCAAATTTTATTGATGATGATTTTATGTTTTCATCCACATCATTGATAAAAAAGTTAAATAGAATAATGCCAAGAACCTGTCCCTGTGGGTCTTCACTGGCAATATACCGTCTTGATGACAATTCCCCATTATAGTTACATTTATAGACCTATAAATTAGCCAATTTTGAATCTATTTAATCTAGCTAATTTTATACTCCATGGGTTTTTTAAATCAAAATGCCATGTGGTACTAAATCAAATGCCTTACAGAAGTCTGTATATATTATGTCAATACTATTACCTTTATCAACCAAACTTGTAATCTCATCAAAAAAGATATCTAGTTAGTTTGATAGGATTTATTTTCGTAAACCCATATTGATTTGCATTAATTATATTATCCTCCTTTAATTCTTTATTAATCAAGACCTGTATCAGTCGCTCCATTATGTTGCCCAGAATCAATGTCAGGCTGACAGGCCTATAATTACCTAGATGTGACAGGTGTCACAGGTATGGAGGTGTCCTGTTGGAGGCCTCATGGTCCTGCCTCACCCCATCCCAGAAAAAAGCAATAGAGAGGTCCTCCAAGCTGCCTAGAGCAACTGTGTGGAGCACAGTCAATGAGAGGGGCTGCAGGGAGCAGCCAATTGTGGCCCAGTAGGCTCATATAAAAGGAGCTGCAGGACCAGAGTGAGTTCAGTCTGCTTGCAGGAACGGGGGAAGCAAGTGGTGCTCCTGCCTGGCTGCAGGAGCTGAAGGGCTAGACAGAGTATCTGCTAGCAGGGCTGGCTGCTGGAGCTGCAAGGGACTTATCAGGTAGTTGCTGGGAATGACTCAGCAGGGAGTTGTGGTCAGTGAGTCCAAGAGGGGTGGGTCAGCAGGAAGGCTGGGGTCACTGGGGACTCAAATAAAGGCAAGGAGTTCCCAGGGAAGAAGCCCTCAGGGCACTGCTCAGTTCCAGAGTAGGAGCCTTGCAACTTGGCCGGACCAAGTAAAGCTACCATGCTGGGTCCTGTTGGACTGTTTAAAGATTGAGTCCAGGCAGGGCTGCAGGACATTTTACCTTGTGTAACCTGGAAGGGATTGTTTGGTTAGCACAGGGGTCCCCAACGCAGTGCCCGCAGACACCATGGTGCCTGCCGGGGCATCTAAGTGCACCTGCGTACTGGCCGGCAGATGAGCATCCACCGGCTAGCATTTCAGTAGCAACGCCTATTGACGTTGCCGCTTGTCGGATGTATTTCGGCGGATGCTCGTCCGCTGCCATGGTTCTCCGTGGCTCGTCGTCTGGCGCCTGTCAGACGAAAAAGGTTGGGAACCACTGGGTTAGCACATGTACTGAGTGTGGCTTAGCTAGAGGGCTGAGTCACCAGAGACCAGCCTGACAAGCGCAGCAGCTGGCATGGGGCACCATGAGCAAAGGAAAATGAGAAAAACTGCAGTCACACACACACGTGACCAGTGGGTGCTCGCGAGAGGTGAGTGCACCCCATTACACCTGGTTATCCTTTACAATAAATTGAAATGGAAAGAGTATTATCTTTACCAGATGATAAGACTATGTCATCTGTTTTTAACCCAAACAGAACAGAAATATTTATTGAACATTTTTTCCTTTTCTGTATTATTGTTACTAGTTCTATCATTTCCATCTATTAATGGACTAATACCATAGCCAGGATTCTTTTTGTTTCTAATATATTTTAAAAACCTCCTTATTTCCCTTAAATCTGCTGGCCATAGATTTCTCCTTGTGTCTTTTGCCTTCCCTTATTAGTTTCCACAATTCCTAACTTCTGGTTTACATTCATTACTATCAGCTACCCCTTTCTTCCCTTTGCTTATATATACATATATGTTCTTAAATGATTCCTAATTATCAATCACAGTTTTCTGATTAAGTTCTTCCTCTCAGATGAAGCCTTGGACAGCATTGATGAACACATTTTGTAGGAGTGAATGGTTCACTTTATTCATATACTTAGTATATTGTGATGGGCATTAATTCCTTGTCACCGAAGTCTGTTATCTTCAGAAGTCACAGCATCCCAGCCCGATTTCTCCTCTTTAAAATATCTACATGAAACTACTAAGAGAGATGAGATGTCACAGACTTACCTGCCACAAAAGTACACCTCCCCCCCAGGATAACCCAATACTAAGAAGAGATCAGCAGTTGGATGAAAGGTGGCTGGCCAGTAAACACATAAAAGGAAACAGGTCGGAGAGGAAAATCACTTTGAAGAACTTGCCAATACTAACCTTACAATCTCAGCATTCATGACCAATTTAAAGATTTCAGCTGCTCTTCAAGGGGAGCTGCAAGTATAGTTGAGCATATTGCCGAAATCCAGCCTGGATGAGACAAAGACATGGATAGCCATGGTGATGTGCACATCAGTTAGTACTGTTGACTGACATAAAGCTTTCTTCGGAGGGATGAGAAAGCGGCATCCACTACTTTCCCAGCCTTTGTTGACCAGGGAGTGAAACTAGCATTGAGAAGCAAACTAGAGTCCCCTGCATGCCGGTGCAGAACACCAGCATTAAGCCAATTACAAGTCCTTTTTTGAAATCTGAGCTTCAGCTGGTTACTGTGAAATACAAGTTTTCACCACTGTGTTTCTGGGAATAGTGAAATCTGTACAAGAAAGCACTTTTGTCTAGCTATATTTAGCTTTCTTGTGAGACTTCATTATGCATAGCACTGTGTGATACATGTCACATGGAAATAATAGAGTAAAACACCATGCATGCTTTATGGAATCACATCCCTTGAAAATATGGAGTAAACAGCAAGTGTTATGACCAGTGTTAAGTTTCACCAAAAGCATGTGTTGGTGATCTAGCCAAAACTACTATTGTTTCAGTAAATACTCTAGTAAAACATGTAATAAAGTATAAAACACAGGTCATTATCCATTTATTGCAGACAATCTTTCATTCGCTTTTCAATATGAAAAATATGAGCATGGTTTAAGCATTATTGTTGATTCCTGCCAAATTAGGTTTTTAATCCTGGTATAAGGCTATTATTATTAAAGCAAAACATTCTTCCTCTCAGGTACAATACTGCTTTGTCTAACTTCAAATTATGTCTTAATGTACCAAATGACCAGTCAAATTTGTGCACCTCTGTTTTAACAGCCTCTCTTGGCACCATCCACTGTTTTTTTGAGTAGTGGGTTAATATACTTTGATTGGAATGGAAGAAAAATATATACTCTATGCTATTGTGGTCTACTGCATGGTATTTTGAATACAATGAAAGTGTTGTGTAATGATACCAGACAGTGCTGTCATGAAATGCCACTCAGCTGTTGGGCCTTGAATGTATCAATTTCCTCTCTCAAAACAAAGGGGAAAATGTATAACTGGAATATGCTAAAACACTCTTCCCCACCATTTACGGTTTGAGTTCACCATCAGCTATTTATAGGATGGATATCAGCAGTTGGTCCTATCATCCTTGCTATCATCCCCTGAAGAAACTGCTGAGAAAATTCTGCAGTTGGCCACCATTTTATATTTTAAACAGGAGATTTATTTTATTTGATACAGCAGCATACTTTGTGTGAGACACACATTGTCTAATAGAGATGGACAAACCAGTTCAGATAAATTAAGAAAGGTACCAAACTCAACTCAATCGCCAGCTCAAATCCAGTTCTGTCATCCATTGATCATATGCTTTGATACAATCCAACATGATCATCTTTGGAAGATACTGAAGACATGGAGATTCCAAAGCATCTCATTAAACTCCTCACAGGTCTCTATCACCAACAATAGATCATGTTGCAAACAGCAATAGGGGACAATGAGTGGTTTTCCAAGGAGCAGAGTGTGAGACAAGAGTCTCTTTAACATATACATAGAATTTATTACAAGACAAGCCTTGAAAGGCTTTGACAAAGTGGAAGGAGCTGGGATCTCCATTGGTGAACAACTTTTAACTGACCTCAGATATGCTTATGACATGATGCTGTTTGCTACAACCAACAGTGCAATGCAACACATTTTGGAGTATGTAAAAACTGTTAGTGAGGAATACAGACTAGTCCTGAATGTGACAAAGGCAAAATGCATATACGCTGACACAACTAACAAACAGGATGCAAGCAGACATCACAATTAATGGACAAGCTGTAGAGGCAGTAGGTGACTTTAATTCTCCGGGATCATATATATCCAACCAAGAAGGCTATTGAGAAAAAAAAAAAAGAAGAAAAAAAAAATCTGAAGACTAGGGATGACTTGCTAATTTATGGCCTTCCCTAAGATACTGTAGAAATACCATGGCATCTCTAAATGTATGAAGTTGCGACTGGTGAAAAAGCCTAATTTTTTCTGTATGCGTATGTTAGAAATATTAGTGGAGAGAAGCAGATCCTGATGCTAGAATTCAACATATGCGAAGTTATGTACTTTGGTCACATTAGGTGTAGACATGGAAATAATATTAAGGAAGTTATTATGGAAGGAATGGTGGAGGGTCATCATAGTGGTGGATGATCAGTGACGAGATGGACTGATGGTGTATGTTAGATTACTGGAGGTTCGGCTGCTGAGTTCTCAAAGGTAGTGATGGATTGTGAAGGCTTTTGAAAATTCTGCTATGTTGTCGCCGATATTCAGACATGGATAAATGGCTTGACTTTACCAAACTCTTATCCCATGACACACAGGAATTCTGGTAAGAGACTGAATGTTTTTCCATGATATGGACCAGGGTTACAAAAAGTTATACCTCTTTCATATAGCAGAGGTCAATTTCAACTTAAAAATTAAATGCAGATAAAACATAATATCAACCAAAAAATAACATCTGCAAACTAAGGCAGCCAATTAATGGCATCCACCCACCAACAGAAATAGCTAAGATAGAGGTTGGTATATTGGCCATCTGTCAGTAACTACAACAGAGGCTTTCTGATTCCACAGCTACTTGTTCTCAAAACAGTTCATTCTGGAGTGGCCTGTTCAGCAACTCACATCGATCCATTGCACTACCTAAAATCTCAGAAGATCTGGATGAGGCAGTGTATTTTGCATCATATTGCATGTAATTATGCTCCTAGGAAGATACGAACTGCAATACTGCATCAGATGCTTGGTGTATTTAGTTCAGTATCTTGTCTCTGTTAGTGACCAGAGACAGGTACTTCAGAGCTAGATGCAAGGAACCCCACAATTGGCAGATGTCGGGTAATCTCCCTCCCCTTTCCCCTTAGATTCTCTTATTCTAATTCCTAGTAGTAGAGATTGGTTTATACCCTGAAACATGAGTTGTTTTTTTTACCCCGTCCAGTACTCTCTCTCTCTCTCTCTTTTTTTTTTAAGCATTCACTATTTTAATATTCTGGATATTCTTGATATTCATATAAATGTGCAGTTCCCCACTGAATCTTGTTAAGTTCTTGGCCTTAATGACATCTTGTCTCAATGAGTTCCACAGTTTAATTACTCATTGTGTGAAAAAGTAGTTCCTTTTGTCAGTTTTCAATTTGCTACCCTTCAAGTCATGGACTGTCCTTATTCCTGAGTTATATACTTTTATCATAAGCCTCTTTATTCATCTGTTTTCTAATGTGAGCAATCCCTGTTTTTTTAAATTATCTTCATATGAGTTTTCCATGCATGTGATTCTTGTCACTCTTTTCTGAACCGCTCTGCAATATCTTTTTATGAGAGAGTGACCACTAGTGCATGCAGTTTCCTAGAGGAGGCCACACCACTGATTTATATGACATTATATTTTCCCCATATTATTCTCTATCCCAATCCTTAGAATCCTCACATCATATCTGCTTTTTTGACTGCAGCCACACATTAACTGAAGTCTTCTTTGAACTGTCCATAGTGATGCACAAGTTCCTTTCCTGAGTTGATATTGTTAATTTAGAACCCAGTAAGGTGTATGAGTAGTGAAATGTTTCCCTCCAATGTGCATTACATTACATTTATAAACACTGGACTTCATTGGCCATTGTTTTATCTATTCAGCTAGCTTGGTTGAGTCCCTCTGAAGTTCCTCACGGTAATGTCTGGATTTGAGTAACCTAATTAATTTTGTATTATCTGCAAATTTTGCTATCAGTTCAACCTCACCTTTCCTCATAGTTAAAGCTAAGATTTTGTCACGGATATTTTTAGTAAAAGTCATGGACAGGTCATAGGCAATAATGAAAAATTCATGGAAGCCCGTGACCTGTCCCTGACATTTACTAAAAATATCCGTGACAAAATGGGGAGCCAGGGCAACTGCGGGTGCGCTGGGAGCTCCAGGGGCCACCACCACCAATGGGGGCCCTCCGCTGGCAGCTCTGAGCTGCAGGGTCCCCTCTGCCGCCCATGGAGGTGGAGAGCTGAGGGGGTTCCCATGGCTGCTGGGAGCTGCGGGGGTCCCCACTGGTGCCCGTGGTGGCCAGGAGCTGCGGGGATTCCCCTGCCATGTGTGGTGGCTGGGAGCTGTGGGGGGCTCCTGGGAGGCTCCCGGCCAGAATTGGCTGAAGTCACGGAGGTCTTTTGGAAATCATGGATTCTGTGATTTCTGTGCCCTCCATGACTAAATCACAGCCTTCCTGATAGTTAATAAATACATTCAGCAACACCAGACCTAATATGGAACCTCGATGCATCTCATTGTTAACCTTTTCCATTCATACTCTGTTTTCTTTTCTTAGCCATTTTTTAATCCATGACAATACTTTGCCTCTCACCCCATGTTTACTTAGTTTCTTTAAGTATTCTCTTGTGACGGACCTTATCAAAGGCGTTTTGAAAATCTAAGTAAATTCTGTCCACCAGTTATTGTTTATCCACTACTTTATTGACATGTCCAAATAATTATATAGGATTAGTGAGACATGATTTCCTTTGCAGACGCCAGGCTCGTGAGACCCTATCATGTCAGGATCTTCCAGGTGTTTTATTATTTTGCTTTTAATTATTGTTTCAAGCTTTTTACCAAGTACCAAACCCCATCCAACCAGTTACAGAGAGGGAAAACACTTCACCTAAAGATCGTGGGCCAGATCCTCTCCAGTGATATAGCCCACTTGTGATCTAACAGGGCAGACCGGTGGAGAGCTGTTGGCTCTTCCCATCTGTGGATTCTGACTCTATGTTACTGTTACATCCATCACACACACACCCCTCCGCTGTAATCTAGTGCTTACCTTTAGACAAGTTTTGCTTAAGATTTTTAGGAACAAAAAGATTTTTCTATTCAGTACTTTAAAAATTAGTTCCCTTCAATAATTTCAAAAGCTGGCCCCTTCTAGGTCTGTGCTTCCAGGAATGAACCCCCAGCAAGTGTAGGTATGAGGGCTCCCCAGCCCCTTTCACAAACATCTTTCATGAAAACAAAAAGTAAATGTATGTTATTTAAAGTGTATTGGTTTGTTTCTTCTGACTATATGTTTGTGTGGAGTTTAGCCCACTGAAGGGGCTTGGTTGGAGGTCTCTGGGGACTATTTCAATTATATCATTAATAATAGCACAACACTCAATGAATTAACCTTATTTTTTTTTCATAAAGCAAGGGGAGGTGCTTCTATACTAAGCAAAGGAGAAGAATTAGACATGAAATATTTTTTATTTAAAAAAATAAAAATACAGTATTTTACGTAAAACAGAGTAAACAATATTTCTTTAAGTAATACTATTTTTGCCTTCAAGATTAACACTTCTTTTCATTTTCTAGTGTTTTTCAAAACCATTATCTTTTAAAACAATTCTCAAATAACCCTGGCAACTGAAATACACTTATTCCTTTTAACTCTTTGATTTGTTTAAGAATATTATTAAAATAAAAGCTTAAAAAGAACATGAAAACCCATCAGGAACTGAAAAAAGTAGCTGTTATCTAAAAAGGCATTTTTCCCCTTCTTTAGTTTAAACTGCTCATACAAAACCTGTGTTAATTTTGAATTATTAACATGAGAGAGAAATATAAAAAAAAGTTTTGCTAATACTCCATTATCCTTATGACTTCAACTGCAGCTCAAAAATGCAATTAATTCTGCAACTTGCACTCTGTGGTGGATGTCATTCAAGCTGTAGCAACTTATTGGGTAGTTAAAAGGATAAAATCAAGTAGTCATTCTACTAATCCCTTTACAAGGAAACAGCTTTCTGCATAAAAAGTGGAACTTATGTGGTCATTAGCAGATGCTACATCAAGCAACCAAAAATATACACATTTAAATTCTTAAGCACAATCTATGAACACTACACAGATGGTTTCCAAGAAACTGTACCTAAATTGATTACGATAAAAATGATCTGCAGCAATTGTTTCTGTCAAAAGGGAGAGCAGAATTTGTCCCAATGTGTCTCTCTGCCCACTCATGCAGAGAACCCAGCTGCTGGGACAGATGTTGCTCTAAGCACTTTATTTTAGGGTCATTAAAATGGTTACAGGGGTTAGTCATTCATTGTTTTATAAATTGTGCTTACTAGCTGAGCTCAACAGACACTAGAAAACTTCTTTATAGTTGATCAGAAAAAAAAAGTTACATGTCAGATCCCATCTACCTATTGCTGGTTGTAAAAATTAGTAGCAAATGGTGGTGCACGTTCACAAGCCAGGGTGAAAAAAATCACTTCTCTCATTTCTTTTTAAAAATCATCTTTACTTAGCCCTATTAATAATACTGGTGCCTGTACCTTAATCTACTTTGACTAGAAATACAAAACCTGCCTCAAAGGCCTTCTTGTCTTTGTTTTTTTGTTTCATTAATTATTACAGAATTGGGCTTTTGAACATAACACGTTCCTGCACAATCTTCCCTACAAAGGATTACAAGCAGCAGTTGTCAGACAGCAAAGGTTTAAGATCAGTTGATTAGACCAGTGCAAAATGGGTTCAGTCTACTTTCCTGCTGGTTTCGCAAATGTTGTTTTTTGGCAGGTTAAGTGTATTCAGGCTTTACGCAGAAATATTTGGCTAAATCTTTCCTTTGCTGGCAGGGTCTGTGGTTTTCCATGGCTCATCTAATTTAGGATTGACTTTGCCTTGTGTTTGTGATGTATTGGTGCAGCAACTAATGTCGTTGAGAAACAGAACCGTAGAAGGATGAAGAGCAGTGAAAAATATCAAGGTTAGTAGATCGAGCTCCTTCTCAGACAATTTTGTTGACTTTTTGTAGCCTGTGCTTCAAAAGTGCGAAGTACAGCACATTTCCATGTTATGTCCTTCTAATCCATAAAATCATGTCAACAATTTTATTTATCTTTAATAAAAGAAAGTAGTAAGTAAACTTTGGCAACTAGATCCTGCTTGGGCAGAATGACTGTCTGGATAATCTAATTGGTCTTCTAAACCTTTTTCTTCTTTGCTTTTCAAGTTAAATTTACTTGCAAAGTCTAGCCCAAAGACTTGCTTCAATCCCAGTTACATCCACAAAATGTACAGGCCCGTATTGGCCTTGCATTCAGCCCTGTGAAGAGAGCTAATTTCACCCTGATAGTTTAACATGTTTTATTTGGCTATATCTGGACCAGCCACTCTTGGTTCCTCGAGTCAATACAATGGGCCTGTTTTGACTATGCCAAAAATTACAGTTTACAAAAATAAAATAAAATTTGCAAAATCCATGGAAAATTTCAAAAACTAAGAAATCGGTCCTTTTCAAAACCCAGGAGAATGGAACCACCTTCAAATTTATTGACTGGCCTGAAGGAGAACTAAGATGATCCTTGAGAAGTTTGACCATCCCTGAGAGACATGAGGATAAGAGCCAGATAAAGGGACGGAAGATGCAGAAAGGGTAATCACTAAAAATATAGTGACACATTTCACTGCTTTCATAAGCAGGTAGAGTTTCAATGACTTTAGTATTGATTTCAAAACAAACGTCAAAACACAAAAGGAAATTGAGGCAAAACAGTTATGTTTTACATGTATGCAATGTAGCTGTAGTTGTGTTGGTCCCAGGATATTAGAGAGACAAAGTAGGTCAGATAATATCTTTTACTGGACCAACTTCTGTTGCTGAGAGAGACAAGCTTTTGAGCTACACAGAGCTCCTCTTCAGGTCTGGAAAAGGTATTTCCAGCATCACAATTAAATGCAAAGTAGGGGAACAGATTGTTTAGCATGAGTAGCTAGCACATAAGGGATCATGCAAGGTTAACACTGCTGCAGACATAGGACAAAAAAAGGGGCTTAGTGGGTTATAGATTGTTGTAACAAACCATAAACCCAGTATCTCTGTTCAGTCCAGTCTCTGTTAGTGTTTAGCAGAGTAATGGATTTAAGCTCCTAGGCTTGTCTTTTGAAAGTGTTGTTCGGGTTTCCTATGAGGAGGTGGAATGATAGGTTAGATATAGTGTGATCACTTTATGAAAAGTGTCATCCACAGGTGATAGGGTGCTTTTGTCTTTTATCATTTTCCTGTGTGAGTTCATTCGAGAGCGTAGCAAGGTTTTACATGGTTTTATATTGAATCCATACATTCTTTCAAGTTCCCATGAAATTGGGCCAACTTTTTGCTTAGCTGAGTTTTGAGCTTGGAACAAAACCCCAAGACAAGCCAGCTTTACAGTGTTCACAAATCTATGAAAGTTTTACACAGATAGATTAAACAACATGTGTAACTGGATTTTTTCATATAAAAGACAAGTTTATTATAATCTTATGAGGAAGAGACTGTATTGTTATGTGGAGAATTGTGTTAGGAACTGTTGAAATTGGCAACTGTGATGTACTACAGAACATTTTTAAACAATGAGAGGTAGTATGGTCCAGTGGCTAGCATACTGGCTTGATACTCAGAAGATGTGGGCTCTAGTCCCAGCTCTGCCACTTATCTGCTGTCTTACTGTGGATAGTCATTTTACCTCTGTTTTCCATCCTGTCTTTGTCTGTCCATTCTATTTAGATTGCACACTCTTCAGAATAAAGACCACCTCTTACTGTTTCTGCACAGTAATTTTTATAAAGGAGCCCCAACCTCAGTTGGGGCCTCTAGGAACTATTGTAACATGGAGTTCTGCTTTTTTATTACAGAGCACTATACTCAGTGTTCAGATGCGATTTTTAGACTATACGTCTATAATAGCAGCCTCGCTGTCACTTTTTCCACTTGTAAGACAAATGTATTTTTTAACATCTGTGGTTCCTGCATTGTTCACAGAAGAACACAAAGAGAAACATCCTGGTGATAAGCAAGCTAAAGAACTTAAAAGAATTTTTGGTACTGTACACACCAGGCATGAAAACATAAGGCTGTTCACAGCTATATGTCACTCTAAATTCCATTATGCTTACATTACATTCTGTTTGTTCCTCCTGCAAATGCACTGACAGATTTTTGTAGCCCCATGCATGGCTTTTTTTAGCATATGAAAGCTTTGTAGTTTATTTTAGCTTTGGAGATGCTTAAGAAAATCAAAATGTGCTTCCATGTACTGTGAAGGAGACTGAACAAACTAATTCCTCTGTTAGAGACAGAATAACAGAAATTGCTGTGGAAGTCACTTATCTTGACACTGTCGGGATTGCAAAGATGGTTGATGGCTTGATGTGTACACTAAAGAACCTGGAAGTGTGCTTCATGAGGAAGTGGATATCAGCATATCTGTCTCAACTTCAAGATGACTCTGTTCTTTTTCCGTATTATTTGTATTGTGGTAGCAACTAGAGGTTTCTCAGATGAGATGAGGGTCTCATTGGGTATGTACAGCACCTAGCCCATACTTGGGTTATGTCTACATTACAGACTGCTGCAGGCACAGCTGTGTCAGTGAAGGATGTGATCCCAGACTGACAGAATGGAGCTGGGAGAAGCCGCGAGGGTAAATGGCAGAACTGCGCTTTTACTGATATAGCTTGTTTAGTTTGGTGGAATAAGTAATACCGGTAAAAGTATAGCTTTGCTGTATATCCCCTGCCCCAACACTTTGATTCTGGAGGAAGGAAAAGACACCCCCCCACACACACACCCCATGGTAGGAGCTACCACAAAATGTCAGCAAATCACCAAGCTATGGCCATTGTACTTTCAAGTTCTTGAATAACGAGACTTGGGAGAGGGTAGGAATTTAAGGTTTGTGGGTATCTGATGGACATGGAAGAAGGTGTACTTTCTTTGGTCAAGCTGAAGCATATAGGCTTCTACTGCAACTGGCTCTTTATCATCATATATACTTTGCCACTCTATATGTTCTGAGCAAAAGAACAGAGATGCCGGCCAAAGTTAGCTAATGGAGCAGTAGACAAAAAGAATATTAATACATTTGGCTGCCCGTTCATAGCAAACTGGAGGATCTGAAAGCACCTGCAACTGCGTAGGTGTATTTTTCTACTCTTGTTGATTATCTTATCGAAAAGTTCTTTGATGGAAACCACATCCTCTCACTCAGAATCAGGAAGGGTTTATTAAAGTAGCTCAGAGCACACAGTGAACCCCCCCAAATATCTGAGTCAAATAAGATTCTCTCGATTCTTCTCTGTAACTGAGATGTAAACATGACCTTTGCAAACCAACAGTACTTTCCAAATTGAAAGGGTGTTTCAGAGGCAAGCTAAGAAGAACATACTGCACTGTGATTTTGCAGTGCTTTGCACATCATGTGATTATTTACACCTGTTATTATTAATTATGTTTATTATGGCAATGCCTAAGGGCCAGTTGAGAACACTGTATGAACACAGTATTAGATGGTTTCTGCCCTGACAAGCGTACAGTCTAAGTAGACAAAAGTGACACAAGGAGGGGGAAAGAGTAGAACAAACAAGTAAAGTGAACAATGTGTTGGCAGCAGCTGCCATGTTAGTTCCACTGTTTTCTTGAGAAGAGGGTTAATTAGGAGGGGATTAGCTAACTAGAAAGAAAAGGGAAAAGGAGTGAGGGAGGCAGGTCAGGGGAGAAGAGGGTAGGAAACACAGGTCTGGAGTGAAGCTGAGGTGAAGAGACAGGGAGAGGCAGATGGAGAAGTTTGGAGCCAACAGCCAAATAGGGCAGAGAAAGTCCAGTCAAACCTGAAGAAAGTACTCTGAATTTCACAGGACCCTGCTTTGGCTGTTTCTGCTCTGACTGGCTGGAGTCTTTGTCTGACTCCTCTCCACAGTTCTCCACCAAGACTATATGACAAGGAGAGAGGGGAGGCACCGCCTGGGTCTTAGTTCTCCAGAGTGCATATGAGGTCTCCCTGCATACTCCTGGGTCCAGCTGGGCTCCATTTTACCCCTGCCCTCAGTGCAGCTGTCCCTCCCTACTTTGGCTACTTCTTTATCTACCAGCAGGAGTCTCTGGCTGCAAAGTAAATGCTACCATTCTGCTTTGGTAACATAACACTCACTTTTCACAGGTGTGAATGTCTCCTGCTGTGCCTGTTGTGGAGTCAATAACTTCAAAGCGCAATGCTAAGTTAAAATTACTGTATTCAAGGAGTGAAATTCTTGCTTGACCCAGAAGAATCAAGGAAGTTGAGAGTTAAGACTTCCACTCTGTCCTTCACCCATTTACTAAGTCTTAATATTAAAGGGATCTGAAATAAGTACCATTATTTTATATATTTGCCACATCAGATTCAGAGTGAGTGAAGGATGGAGAAAATTAAATCAATGAAGTTCGGCTGACATAAAATCCATGTAACAAGGTGGAGAATCAGGATCTTTGGCTCTGAATTTCCTTGCTTTTGTTTATTTCAATAGAACCTCAGTTAATTTTAGCCTGTTACAAAACCCAAGTTATCCATTCTATGTAATCAACTACGACAGTAACATATATAAGCAATTCACTTTTCTTTGTATGTGGGACCTACATAACAGTAGCAATTGTTTTGTTTTGTTTTTTAATTATGTGGAAATTCATGGGAAAAAAGCAGAAGGATATTTACTAAAGGCCTAATCCACTTCCCACTAAAATGAATGGGTGTATTTCCATTGCCTCCACCAGGAGCTGGAGAAAACCATTATATTGTAACCAAATTATTCAACTTTAAATGTTTGTAAAACCTAAAGTCTAAGCTACTTAGTAGTGTCCATTGAAAGTTACTGAAACAGATGGAGGTCAGAATGGCAAAGCACAATTCATTTTTGGACCTTAAGAACTAGTTGCTGATACACAGTGGAAAAATAAAACCACACAGTTCTCTAGTCTGACAGCAGTAACAGTTTCACTTAACACATTCAATAATTCTACGAGTGTGAAAACATACTCCCATCTAGAGCATGATGTCACACTGCCTGGAGTGGCTCACAACTGGGAGTGCTTACCTCAGGACAGATGGCCAAAAACAGGGCAGACCCCAAACTGCTGGTATGTTCTAATTAGATTTCACCAAGCCAGTGACAAATGTGAACTCCTACATCACTCTAACAGTCTTACCCTGGAGTTATAGAAAGTCCCCTTAGGCTCTCCAGTCTAATGATTATCCAGGCAAGCTGGACTTATTGATAAATTGTCACTTACACCAAAAATCTCAAAATATTCAGGTTGCTTCCAGTCCCAAGAGATCAGTCACTTACCCCAGATTAAGAACAAGAACAAGTTTAAGAACAAGATGGTGAAAGAAAGCCCAGCTACCCAGTAACCCAGTGCATGTTAGGAGAAAATGAAGGATGGGGAGAGAGTGTGTATTAGCTGTAGATTGATACTGTACATTGGGGGGAGGGATAGTTCAGTGGTTTGAGCATTGGCCTGCTAAACCCAGGGTTGTGAGTTCAATCCTTCAGGGGGCCACTTAGGGATCTGGGGCAAAATCAGTACTTGGTCCTGCTAATGAAGGCAGGGGGTAAGACTCAATGACCTTTCAGGGTCCCTTCCAGTTCTAGAAAATAGGATATCTCCATTAACTTATTTTATTTATTAGAAACTCAGAGTACCAGTGACCTGCATCAGTTGCAGAGTGTCAGGGAGAATAATTCAGCTGTCAGGGATAACATCATAACCCCATTGTTCTCAATTAAGTTTCTGTCCCTGAGCTCATGGCTAATGGTGGCCCATCATTTTATCTCTGAGGATCTATATGCATCAAGCTCTTCAGAGTGTTCTCTTCACTGAGTCTGGAGCAGTGCTTGAACTGGGAAAAAAACAGTGGACGTGATAGATGCTTCAGCTTTTCTCCATTCTCTGAACAAGAGACAGGCACAAGAATGTGGCATAAGCACTCATCACACTAACCCTGCCCCAACCAAACTCTTCTAGAACCCAGTAAACTCAGCTCCTTGCTCCCAGCAAGAAGCCCATCTTCTCTCCCCACTCCTGCTC
Organism: Malaclemys terrapin pileata; assembly: GCF_027887155.1. NCBI lineage: Eukaryota > Metazoa > Chordata > Testudines > Emydidae > Malaclemys > Malaclemys terrapin. The sequence goes on along the minus strand of NC_071507.1, from coordinate 175,814,439 downwards.
CCAGCTCTTATCTAGCACTTTTGGTCCATGGATCTCACAGCACTTTTAAAAAAGAGTAGTTCAAATATCATTATCCCTGTTATACACATGGAGCAACTAAAGCACAGACAGGCAATGACCCTTGCCTAAGGTCAGTGACAGAGCTAGGGATAAACCTGTCTGCTAGACAATGCAGCCCAAGGTCTTTTCAGATGTACTGAAGAGATAATACGTTGATTGCAATGATGCACAATTTAATTGATTACATTGTTCTGCAACAAATTGGAAGGCAGTTAAATGGTATTATGTTCATTAGTTTCTAATACAATAGATCATATATACAATCAGACTGGTAATAAATACAGCTAATAAAACTGATCCTCAGTTGGTGTTAATTGATGTAGACAACAGACCTACTCCAATTTGCACCTGCTGAAGATCTGAACCTTATTTTTTGTTTTATTCCAAAAGAGCCATGAAAGCTGTTGTAGGCGTAAATATGAACAGATTAATGGCACAGGCAAGTAGGTATTTGCATGTACAGTTTCCTAATGGAACAAGTTGGGCCCCAACTACTGGATCCAAATAAGTTATTGCATTCAATAGGTATGTGATTATGTTAGAAGATTTCAATTTTGAAAAAAAAATCTCAGTATTTACTCATCGGGGCCAATCTTGGTCTCATTAAAATTAATGCCAACCCTCCAAATCATTTCAGTGGGACCATTACCAGGCCATGAGGCTAATTTTAAGGTTTTTGAAAAAGTCTGCTCTGGTTTTCTCCTGCAACTTCCTCTTAAGAGGAGATTACCAGCATGAGTCATTTTAGGGTATGTCTGCACAGTAGCTGGGAGGTTGCGTCCCAGCATGGGTAGACAGACATGCACTAGCTCTGCTTAAGCTAGCATGGTAAAAAGAGCAGTGTGGCTATGGCCTGGGGTACAGACTCAGGTGTCTGTCTACACATGCTGGGAAGCAGCCTGCCCGCTGCTGTGTAAACGTATTGTAACTGAATAAAGGGCTGGGTGAGCAGAAGCTGCTAGGTTTCTGAATCTTCACTCAGTAACTTTACTAGTTGTTGGCCTTTCTTCTGGAACCTCCAAAAATGCAAATTGTGATGGTGTTTTTGAGTGTTTTAAATCACAGGAGCATCTGTGGATTATTCCCGCTGCCATTGAAGTGCATGGCAAAATTTTCATAGATTTCAATGGTTGCAAGACTGGGTGACTGAGACCTCCAGTTTGTTACACATCATAATAGTTATCAGATGGTAATCATTGTCAGATAATAACCTGAGGTAAATTTGAATTCTCCATAGTCAGTTTCCATTGCCCTGAACCATCCTTCCTCCCCTCCTCTGTTGAGGATGCTGATAGCTTTACGTTTAGAAAGGTGCCTATTCTGCCTCCATGGTGATAAATACTTGAAGTTTGTTACCTAACATGGTGTGTTTCTTGTCAGGTGTTCTCTTTGTTTTGCCTATTCGCATTTCAGCCACAGTAAAAATAAGAAAAGGGTGATTAGACAAGAACAGTGTACTCTTGGGGCTCTTTAGTAAATGGTGCAATAGCCAATATAGCCATATAGAAAAGTCATGAAAATGGATGATTCTGAGTTCACTCACACAGAATAAGCCAGGAGTAAATCTGCTGAAGTCATAGAGTTACACCAGTGTAAAACAGGTATGAGATCAGCCCCAGCCCCTATTTATTATTCTGACCAACTTCCAATGATTTATTGTTAGTGGAAGGACTATTAAAACAATGTAATTCTTCAGAAAGTGAGTTATGGAACCGAGGCATTAGATGTATCCAGCTGAATCACTTATTTTCAGTATAATGAGGATGAAGATAAATCACTATCACTTAGAAAATTGTCTACATGAATAAGTAAAAGCTCAGGACACAAGTGGCATCAGTGGCCTACAGCATGTTCTTGAATATTGAACAGACAACCAGCCCAATCCAGCTGGAGTCATTGAAGTCAATGGAAAGACAATGGAAGTTAGATCAGGCATTCTAACATCTTAAAATACTCAGCATCTGACTTTTGTTAACAAGGTCCATGGCCATGTTTCAGCTTGTGAACATGGCAACTGTCTCCTGCAATATATGAAATTATTGGTTTATGGGGAAACCAATATAACTAGTATTCATTTCTCTGATCATCAGACTGACCTCACTGAATTCAATGGCCTTGAGGATTTATGGTCATATGTTGTGAGTTTTTTGAGTGACTCAGCTGGCAGAAACAAAAGCGGAGACTTGTAGTAACAAGTTTAAATGAAATATAATCACAATCAAGGTGCCTTCACAGCAGGCCTCTCAATGAGGAAAGAATTTGAAAAGGGGGTACATGAACTATGTGTGCAAAAATCACATTAATTCAATCCATGCACTGAAATTCAGATTACATGGAATTTACAGATGAATTAAAACAAAAATTTAGCAGCACAGAAATAAAAATGTAAATAAAGTTTAGTAAAACCATTAGATTCAGGTTAGTAAAATAAATCTTACATGTATTGGACATTCAAGAGTTGGCAAGCTCAGCATTTTGCATGCGTTTCTTAGTAATTCCCCAAGGAATTGCATCATCCCTTGCACTTAATCTGTTGTTCTATTTTATGTAAAACATGCAATTTGCAGCCTTGTTTTTTCTAATATTCAACAACTTCTTTCCATGTATCCATTAAAAATATAGCCGCATTGTTGTCAATGGGGAGATATAATATTCCCTGTTTACATTTCTTTCCAATAGGGTTTCATTAAAGCTTTGTGTGTTTTTGCAAAAGAGGAGGTACACATGACTGTCTGAAGTTTCTTGCCCTAATGCTTCTTTAGGAGGGTTTTGTTTAGAGTTTCGGTTGATGGAATTTTGGGGAGGCCATGCCATTTGGCATTAGTCAGTTTGTCCTGTGGGGCATCAGGACCACCCCCCCATCCCCTCAGCTGGATGACAGACATTTGGCGTTGAGGGAATGGACACCTGGTTTTCCATGGTGATGGTAGAAAGAACTATAGCAATGGATAGATGTCAAAGACCAGCACAGATGAATTCCAAAGCAAGCTTATCATTTTATAGCTGAGTGAGCAATGGGTGCTGTGTTGGACAATCTGGGGTCTTTTCCGAGGACACTAGAAAGCACTTAAATCCTAAGGTGATGGACGCTAGATGAACTCAACAGGTAAGTGGATGAAAGAACTAGAGATTAATAACAATTTACGCTGTTCTACAAGCAAGTCTTGTGCCTCACAGCCTGAAGCCTTGGCGAGTATACACATTCTATGAGATGACATCATCAGGTATCCATGTTCATCAGTTTTCTTGTCATTAGCTATACTCCATCTTAAGAAAAAGAATCCAGCAGCCATTTTCACCCTTCACCATCAGACAACATACATCGAAGACTCAGATGTCAGATTTCAGGTGTCAGGCATCAAATATCAAGTGCCAGGCTGAAGAAATCACTTATTAGGAATCAGGTGTCAGGCAACAGGTTTTCCTTGGAGAGCTGCAGCCACAGGACTTTAGATGTTATAGGAATTAATATGTTCACATTGTACTCATAGCAGCTGAGTACCCTTTCATGACTGTTGTCTCTTCCCTTTCATGACTGTTGTCTCTTTTTTTAAGTCAAGCTTTTCTTAGGCTCTGTCTACACTGGCAACTGAACGACAAAATTTTTGTCTTTCAGAGGTGTTAAAAAAATGCCCCTCCCCCCCGAAAGACAAAAGTTTTGTTGACAAGCGCTGCTTGTTGGGGGTGGAAGTTTTTTGTCGGCAGGAGAGCTGGCAAACAGCGGCTACTCTGCATGCCTTTTAGCTAGGGTTACCATATTTCAGCGAGCAAAAAAGAGGACGGGAGAAGCCCCGCCCTAGCCCCGCCCCTGCCCCTCCCACTTCCCGCCCCCCCTGACCTCCCAACCCTCCCCCCGTTCCTTGTCCCCTGACTACCCCCTCCTGGGACCCCTGCCCCTAACTGCCCCCCAGGACTATCTAAGCCTCCCTGCCTCTTGTCCCCTGACTGCCCCAACCTTTATCCACACCCCCACCCCCAGACAGACCCCTGGGACTCCCACGCCCCATCCAACCACTCCCCACCCCCTGACAGCCCCCCCCAGAACTCCCAACCCATCTAAACCCCTCTGCTCCCTGTCCCGACTGCTCCAATCCCTCTCCCCACTCCTGCCCCCTGACAGTTCCCCCCCAGAACTCCCAACCCATCTAAACCCCTCTGCTCCCTGTCCCCTGACTGCTCCGATCCCTCTCCGCACTCCTGCCCCCTGACAGCCCCCCCCAGAACTCCCAACCCATCTAAACCCCTCTGCTCCCTGTCCCCTGACTGCTCCGATCCCTCTCCCCACTCCTGCCCCCTGACAGCTCCCCCCCAGAACTCCCAGCCCCCTACCCCCCCTCTGTTCCTTGTCCCCTAACTGCCCCCTCCTAAGACCCCCCCCCAACTGCCCACCAGGACCCTACCCCCTACCTGTACCCTGACTGCCCAAAACTTTCTCCACTCCCCCCAAAAAGCCCCCCCCCGTTTCTTGACTGCCCCCTCCAGAACCTTCCTGCCCCTTCTCCTGCCCCCCTTACCCTGCTGCTCAGAACAGGGTGTTGGGCTCTGCGAGCCGGACACGTGGCTAAGCTCCCCAGCACAACAAAACCCGGTCCCTGGCCCTGCACAACAAAACCCGGTCCCTGGCCCGGACCGGGTTGCAGGGGAGAGCTGCCCTTGTATCAGCACAAAGTGCTCTCGCTCCCGTTTTGCTACGCTGCATGGCAGTAACCGCTCCCAGTTGCAAAAGGGGAGGGCTGCACTTTGTGCTGAGACACTTGCTCAGAATGCAGGGCGGAGCTCCTCTCCAGCTGCTCCGGAGTCCAGCCCGGGACTTTCCTGCAGCCCTCCCAGCCGCTCCGGGGGAGGGGGGAAATCCCGGACATTGTGAGTGCTTTACAAATTCCCCCCGGACGCTATTTTTAGCACAAAAAGGAGGACATGTCCGGGTAAATCCGGACGAATGGTAACCCTACTTTTAGCAGTACAGCTGTAGCAGCATAGCCATGTCGCTAAAATCTGCGTAGTGTAGACATAGCCTTAAAATACTCTTGTTATTGCTTTCTGAAACAGCCCCACTATTTTCTCTAGATCAGAGGTTTTCAAACTGTGGTCCGTGGACCACCAGTGGTCCACAAACTCCATTCAGGTGGTCCGCGGCTAGTTCCCTCTAAGGTGCGTGCCTGGGTGGCCGCACACGAGAGACTGAAGGGCCACTCACCTAATTAGTGCAACCACACATGCATGGCTCCACTAATTAGGTACCTGGACCCTGGAGAAGACGCACATGTAAGGTGAGGTGGTGGCCTTGGGGGGAATAGAGTGTACATGGGAGGGAGCAGTGGGGTGAGAAGAGGGGGTGGGGGGAATTTGGGATGTGCAAGACTGTGGTGGGCAGAGAAAGAGGTGACTTTCCCCTGGTGCAGGGCTGCGGCTGCCGGGGAGAAACAGCCCTCCTTCCCAGCCCCAGCTCCGTGGCTGCTATGGCGGGGGAGAGAGGGAGATACCCCCCTCCTTCCTAGCCCCAGCTTGGGGGCTGCCGTGGCGGGGGAGAGAGGGCACATCCATCGCATTAGAAAGGTAAGACTACTTATATTAAAATATGAGTTGTGTGCTTTTATTTGTAGAACAAAAATACATTAATTATTATTAAGTTTTTTGCATATAGTGCTTTTATCCAAAGTGCTTTACAAGAGTTAGCTAATGGTACAAACAACATTTGGAAAGATCATTGAGTGGTCTGCTGAGACCCTCAGCAATTTTCAAGTGATCCGCAAAAAAAAAAGTTTAAGAACCTCTACTCTAGAACACATACACAACAGCTGTAGGTGGTTTACAGTTCTTAAAAATCACCATGAAAATGTATTTAATTAACAACACAACATGGGTCAAACTCACCCAGAAGCAGAGGGTCAGTACAAGCCCTGTGCACCACTGAAGTCCCACTTAAGCGCTCATAATAAGTGGGTCCATTATCCAGCCCATAATATTGGGTTATAAAAAATAAGTAAGCCAGATAAATCTAACAGCCCTCTTTAATATAATTACCAATTGTATGTAGGCAAAGGGATAGATGCGATGTATTTGGCTCTCGGTATGGCTGTTGATATAGTGCCACATAATAAACAAAGAAGTAACATAAATATCAACTAGATAAAAACGCTGAAGTACAGATTTGCAATTGATAAAAGAGAGCAATTATTAATAGTACTATTGAATGGACAGACTGGGAAAAAAACTCCATCCAGATAAAAGGGTTAAACTCAATTTGTTTTTTAAATGATCCAGAAGAAAGTGTAGTGTAAATTTAGCTTTGATACCAAAACGGGAGGGTAAGCAAAACATATTGGAGAAAAGATTGAAAAGTGCAAGTAACCAGGAGACATGATAAAAGAGGGTTACGTAGAACAAGATAAGTTTTGCTAGAGATCTGCAGCAAGGGTATAATACCTTCTCCTAGCATGAAGAAACAGAGCAATGCAGATACACATTGGAGGACAGATATCTGGAAATCAGTAAGTCTGAGAAAGTAGAAAGCAAACTAAGTAGAGTCTGAATTTTATTCCCCTGGCGGGGAGGAAGGATACACAGGCTCTTTCATCCCAAATGTTTGATGCCTGACTCTTGATTGCAATATTTATGTAATATTGAAATTTTATACTGATATGGGACTTTTGTGAGTCTTCTTCCACTATTTGAATATCTCCACTTCATCTTCTAAGTATATCTGGTTAATATATGCAAACACAACACCACATGGAGTTTACAATGTGCATATACCACATAAATTCTTAGTAATATATAAAGCCCTTTCACTCACACTGGTGTAAGTCCACTTACTTCAGTGGAGCTACTCTTGATTTATGTCATTATGGTAAGTCAGATCAGAATCAAAGTCTTAATGTCTAAACCCTCCTGCTCAGTATCAGACTCCAGTTCCTGAGAGTTGACTTCTGTTCCTGATATGTCTGACACCTGTTGCTTCTTGATATAGCTTGATATAACTTGTCCCAGGGTGAAAAGGATTCCTTTTCTTATGCCGGAGTATATCAAGGGGAAAATGGGGAGGACTGATACTGTACTGTGATCTAGTGTTTCAATACTAGAATTTAGAAACATATGCAGAAAAGATCATTAACCGATAAGAAACTGAACACACAATTATCAAGCACATATGTCCATCTGTATGTTTTGAATGTGAATTTTGGCACACATTTAGCCCTGTAACTGTAGAATGGTGGATGGCCAAACATGTCTCTGGTTTTTTTTTTTTTGCAACAAAAGTTTACCAGAAGTAGTTCAGACTGAGCTTGTTTTGAAGACTTGAACAGGGCTTGATTTTCATTTCACAGTGAATGATTTCAAAAGGGCCTATAGAACCAACACTACATCATGGTCTCTATCTCCTCACTATGTCTATATATCTAAAATGAATCACTGCCCTCTACTTAGTGGAATATCAAAACTGTTCAAGTGTGTGTGATCAAGTCACCCTCCAGTGGCTAAATACTTCTACACAAGCTACAGTAGTGACTAAATTGTGTGTAATTGTATCACTCTCTAGTGATTGTGCCTTGTAGAAGATAAAAGCCTTAACACTGCTATTACCCTATATTAGTTATTATTAGAGATGGTCAAAAATTGTAACAGTTTTCCATCTGAAAATGGATAAAATCAAATTTTGTGAAATTGTATCACCAATGAAATTTTTGTTTTAAAAATTTGTAAAAACACCTATAAAATGTCAGAATGTCCTGTTTTGACATTTTCAGAATGAAAAGTTTCAATTTTTCATTTCAAAATGAAAAGTCATTTTGAATTTTACTTTTTCAATGTAACCAAATTGGAAAAAAATCAGAATTTCATTTTGTGAAAAAAAATTCAAAAATTTGGATTTTTATCCCAATTTTATATCAATTTTTTTTTTAAAATCTCAAACATTCACTGTATGGAAAATCTATTTTCCAACCAGCTCTAATTATTAGTTATATGAACTGATAGTTACTAGAAGATTTCATTCGTTTGGACTTTTGAATACAAACTAGGAAGTAAAGTGTTGACAATGCTTGTTTTTAAAGTTTGTCAAACTGTTTTCAAGCATATTACTCCATCTGAATTGTATTTACATTCTAAATGGAGGTTCTGGTGTCTTTGTGCTTGATGCCACTCAGCCTATTCATCCATATCTTCAGTGCCACATTTTTTAAAATATTGTATCAGTGGCGAAAAGATGATGCCCCAAAAGGTCATATAAGATTTATTTCAGTGTTTCCACACACAGCTAATACATGACTATTAGAATCAGGGCCAGCTTTAGGAAGTGCGGGGCCCGATTCGAACAGTTTCGACGGGGCCCCGGCAGGGATGACTAAAAAAAAAAACCACGTAAAAAAACATGTGGGGCTTGTACTTACCGGGCGGCGCTCCTAGTCTTTGGGTCTTTCACTCACTCCGGGTCTTTGGCAGCACTGAAGGACCTGCTGCCGAAGTGCTGCCGAAGACCCGGAGCGAGTGAAGGGCCCGCTGTCGAAGTGCCGCCGAAGACCCGGAGCGCCACCGGGTGAGTAAAAATTAAAAAGGAGCCTCTAGCCAGGGAAGGGATTCTCGGCTACTTCTGTCTCTTCTCCTCTCCCCTCCCCTCCGGCGGCCCTGCCACTGGGCACGGGGCCCTCTTAGGCGCGGGGCCCAATTCGGGGGAATTGGTGGAATTGGCCTAAAACCGGCCCTGATTAGAATTATCTTTTGGATAGAAGGAGTTAACTCAAATGATCACCTTCCTTCCTCGGAACCCACAGAGAGAAAATCCTGGAGGACTGAATGACAGTCACTTTTCTACAGATTTTCTCTATTCGTTCTTGCCACTTACAGAATTATATATTTATTTTGCGGCCACATAAGCAGACAAATTATTATTATGTTTCAGTTATCCCTTGAGTTTGGAGGATCATTGTACTAGGCATCATACTAGCACATAGCAAGGAACAGGCCTTTGCCTAAGGACAAGACAAACAAGGGTGTGAAAAAGGGAGGTGTGTATGTGTGTGTGTGTGTGCGTGCGTGTGTGCATATATAAACTAATGAGGAACAGAAAGTGATTTGTCTAGGTCATCACAAGAAGTCTATGATAAAACCTGGAATTCAAGCCCCATTCTAGTTCCTGAACCACTGGATCATCCTTCCTCTTTAAATTGTTCACTTGTATTGAAATTGGTTTCAGCACAGCCTTTTATCTACCTAAACATAAAATACCAACTGCCAAGTGTACACTTGCCTACTCCATAAGAATTTGACAAATATTGGGCCAAAATAATTGTAGGTGTAACTATGTGGACTTCAAATGAGAAAGAATTCAAATGTATACTTGAGGTAGTTGAAGAAAATAACTTACCAGTGAGAGATAAATTTTGATCCCCTATCTTATTTGTAAAGCAAGTTTTTTCTATATACATATATCTGATTTACAGCCTCTTTCAAATTGGCATCTGGCTATCCCTAAGGTGAATTCAGCCTTCTAAATAAGCTTTAAAAAAAGCAAGCCTAAATTTGAGGCATAATGTGACATAACAATGTACTTTGATATTGCCAAAGACTTGTTCAACAAATGTAGCATTTTGAATGGTTATCCTTTCCTCTTTAGAAGATCTGTGGCAATTATCTAAAGATTATGCATGCTGATTCTCTGTCTTCTATAATATTTGGAGAGCTTTCAGGATGGGACAATTGAAAAGAAAGTATCTGCCTTCTTATAAACATTTTTGCCATTCCCCAACTGTCTTGTTATTTCTAATGAGTACTCAGCACTACTTTCATTTGCCTATAAATTATTGTATTTGTATCAAGCATGTGAATGGATAAGCCTTGTTGTATAAAAACAATGTTCAAGTTTGGAAGATGAAATGAAACCAAATGGTTCTTTCCCTACATATATAATAGCAGCATATGTAGAGAAAGATATATAAAATCCTACAGTGATTCAATAATGGCTTACGGCATTTTAATTACTTTGGGCCAACTCCTGCAGTCTCTTACACAGGGCTAGATTGTAGCATTTGGCCACAGCTCTCAATAGGGGACAACGCTGCACCATCCTCCGGAGTACAAGGAGGATTGCACTTCGGGGAGACACAATTCCTCCCTAAATTTCCTGGTGTGCAGATGCAGGGAGGGTATAGGAAGCCCCATCCCTGAGAATGGAGCAAACTGCTTCCACCAGTATTCCCAGCCTTCTCTGCATGCTGGGGTGGAGCTGTTGTCTCACCTCCTCCCTGCCTGTTTTGGGTGATCAGAACCCCTAGGAGGGTTCAAGGAAGAAGCAGTCCCTGTACTCATCCTGAAGCAGCTGTAGCATGAGCTTTAAAATGCCATGTGTTTTTGACTAATTTTTTCCCTGTTGATGTCTAGTTGAATGACAAGTGTAAGAAGCTGAAAGAGAATAAAAAGAAAGATGCAAGTCTTAGAGCTGAGTACAATAGGATGACCAGAGAGATAAAATGCAAAGTGAAGAGAGACAGAAACAACTGGATAAATGAACAGCATAAAGAAGCAGAATACGCAAAGAGAAATGCAAACACAGTGGTTGTATCACAACATAAGAGAAATGAGTGGGACATAGAAGCTGAAGATGTCAGCGGTGAAAAAGCGTGAGCAAATAATTGAGGATGAACAAGCAAAGCATAAGCAATGGAAAGAATATTTTGAAGAGCTGTATAACATGCAGAACATGGTATATGCTTCCCAGTACAAATGAAGGAGAGAACATAATAGAATTCTTAGAAGAAGAAATAAAGACCTTGAGAGAAAGTTTGAAAAGGCAGCAGGAAGTGACAACATAACCACAGAGCTGTTGCAAGCAGGCAAGGATCACACAGCAAAAGCAATGCAAAAGCTATTCAACAAGAGATTTACAAGCAAAAGCAAATGCTGAGCAAATGGGGGGAAGTGATAATAGTACCAACCTATAAAAGGGGAGATGAGTGAGTGCAAGAATTACAGAGGAATCAGCTTAGTGAGTGTTCTGGGAAAAGCGTTCACCAAGACTTTGCAGAGAAGAATGAGGAGGAATAGGCCGGATTTAGACCAGGATGAAGTGCAACAGATCAGCTAATGAAGATAAGATATCAGAGAAATAAATAAAACACAACCAAACCTGTTATAACAAATTCATAGACTTGAAACAGGCTTTTGACAGCATTTGGCAGAAAAGAGTTATGGCAAGTCTTGAGAATGTATGGCATCCCCAAGAACTTGATCAAGCTGATAGAAAGCATCTACTGCAAGTCAATGAGTGCAGTGAGAGCAGACAAGAAGCTGACAGAATAGTTCAAGTCGATTTCTGTAGTGAGAAAAGAATGCACACTGTCACCAGATTTGTTCAACTTGGTACTGGAAGCAATAATGGCTTTAGCATTGAGAGATGAGTCATGTTATGTGGGAGGACAGTGAATATAACCTTAGATTTGCAGAGGGTATTGACCTCAATGCATTGGCCAAGGAAGATTTACAAAGAATAACTGACAAGGTGAATCAGCAATGCAGAAAATTAAGACTGAAAATCAGCACAGAAAAGACAAAAAATATGGCAATTGGAAGACAAGGAGGAAGAGGTAACAATCAAGGTAAGAGACAAAGAACTAGAAAAGCTTGAACAATGTATGAACTTTGGAGAACTGGAATTGTGGAAATGAAATAAAAAGAAGATTCACACCAGCCACTACTGATTCAGAAAACTCTTCAAGGTAGGAAGGCTAAACAGATTTTGATAAAATGTAAATTAGTGTATGCAAGACAATTGCTGTGTGGGTTGGAATTCTGGAATATGAGGAAAGCTGATGAACATAAGGTATTGACTGCAGAAACGAACTGACTGAGGGGAAAGTTTCAAAACTGAAGAAAATGTAAAGTGAAGTGATAAGAAAATGGCCAGGGCAAGAAATAACACTGCTACAAAAGATTCAAGAAAGATGACTGCGATGGTTTGGACAAGTGTCAAGAATGGACCTGGAAAGGTTACCATACATCGAGATACATTGCAGAGTGCAAGGAACTTGAAATAGAAGAGGAATGAGGATGAATTGGATAGATACGGTGAAGAATGACACAGAACAAAAAGATTTAAAGATGAACAAAGCTGCAAAGATGGTACAAGATAGAAAGTGGTAGAAAAACTTCATTCAGCTCCCTCATCACTGCTGAGTTAACTGACGAAAGAAAAGAAAAGAAAAGAATTTATCCAAACTATAGATGGGTCAGAATTGTGGGCTCTGGATCCCGAAATGGAGGTAGCCAGAACTGAGGATTTGGTTTGGACTGGTTTATAATGCAGAGTTAGCTGATTCTAGTTTGAAAATTGGGCTGCAAGTCTAGAAAAAGATCTACAAATCTCATAAGATAAATTGAATTTCTCAGGTATAGCTGGATCAGAAATGCCACAAAAACACCTCTTCTCATTGAATTTTGGTACTTCCACTTGTCATCCAGACTGCAATTGAGAACAAACACGATGACAATAATAAAATATTTATCTTTTGAATGGTGACATTTTCTGTCTTCCAGGCAGATTATTGTTTAGGAGGATAATCTATTGACCCATCAATAAAAAGATATTTGCACTCAACAAGGGATTAACAGAACTTTTATAACCACACCTCCCCACTCCAGATAAGTTGAATTCAAGTCTGACCTGCTCTTTGAAAAGAGTTTTAAGTGAGGTCTTCTTTTATACAAACCACTCCTTCACATCTTTAGCCATTGGACCAGACTCACCGGTCAAATCTGGTAGTTTTGTGCCACTTCAGCAAAGCAAATCAGCTGCAAAGTTGTCTCACCTGGCAGGTCAAACCAGGTTTATGGCTGGTTTAAAGCAGCTGGAACATACTGAAAAATGTGGCCTAACATTTATATATTGTTCTCATGTACTGATCACATTTGTCCTGCTTGGGCTTTAGAAAGAGAAGTCTGCATTTCAAATAAAAAGACTTAAACCAGTTTCTTAAGAGCTTGGCCAAAGCACTTCTGAGGCCAATGTATAATTTAAAAAATAAACTGTGGAATGGTTCAGCAGGGCCCCTTTACAGTGTAAATATGATGTTGATTTGGGTACTGGCAACATTTAGAATTTTATATAACACACGGTGCCAACCAGTAGCCTATTAACTAATTTGGTATATAGCTAAGTTGCGTTCCCATCCCCCCGCCCCGATCTTTGTGGACTTTTGGTTCTCATCTTACATTGTTTCTATACCTTTGCCAGTTGCTGGATATTGCTTACTTTTGTCAATGGGACTGGATGGTTGATGGCTTTTTTAATGACTCTCTTTTATTCACCAACATTTCAACATTGCACATGTAATACATTTGCAGGCAGGGTTTCCTAACCCTCTGCACATCAATTGTGAAGTGGTGACTGTACTTCAAGAACAGAACTGCCGTGATGGGTAGTTTTTCCGTATATCTCACCATCTTTAGTGGCAGGCCATTTCTCTGACCTTTTGGCCCTGTTCAAACAAATAAATTTGTTGGGAGAAGTTGATACACACAGATCTCTTTGGTGGTGGAATCTTCTGTTCTCCTTAGAGGTCCTATTCATCTAACTAAAGCTGAAAAATAAGAGTTGTGTTTTTGCCCTTTCAGGGCAATTCAACTCACTATACAAGTCTAGGGCTTATATGTAATTTTCATATTTTGTCCTAAATTTAAAATAAAAAATACATATCCTTGTCCTGAGAAGCATGAGCATTAATGAGTGGGGAAAAAAGAGGAGACTGGACAGGCTATTTAATGGCAATTTGCTATCTGAAACCTCCAGGTTCAAGTCTCAGGTTTGGTTTTTCACTCCTGAGATGCCAGCATAGTATTTGGAAGTGTTTTCTATCCTTTGATGGGGTTTCACATGAAACAGGCCAGAGACTGTTGCTTCAATAAAAACATACCCCATTCCACAGAGTTTTCTAGTATTTCATTCTACTCTTTCTTTAGTATTTGAAGGAGAATTGGGAGTGAATTAAAAAAATATATATTAGCGTCATTTTGTTGACCCTTCCTGCTTTGGGCTTTTCTACAGAAAGCTATTTCTTCCCTGATGCTAGCAGATTTGAGATAGGTCTCTGGGGCTGGGCTGAATGAGTTTTCAATCACATAATTTTGAGGATGGCATTTTAAAAAAAATATTATTATTGTCACTTGTATGGGGTGTTTTATACTGTTCATTATATATGTGTTTTGTCATTTTTATTCTGGTAAGCCTGTTTCCCCAAAGTACCACATGGATTGAAATGCTCTATAGATTCAAGATGTGATCAAAAATTAGATCCAGAAAGCACAACTTGGTCATAATGGTCTTGGTCACATCTCTGCATCAGCAAGTCTTGTTCTCGGATGTATCCTTGCTAATGATTCCTTGGTTACTATAAGATTGGTTTGGATCACTAATTTCCATTTTGAGATGGTGGCTTAATGATTGATTGTATCCACTCTTTCCACAGAAAAGATCCAAAATTCTGTTTCTGATTAAAGTATGTAACTGTATCACAGCAATTTGTTCCGTATGCTGCTCTTATTTCATGTTATGGTTTAAATGAAAATTTATATGTTTAGAAGTTAGTATACTGGAAAAGTCATGTTGTTCTTGGATCTCCTGCTGGATCTGCAGGAGCTGGACTAAGGTTTTGGTGTATGTTTTCTGGGTTTGGGAAACCTGATCCCTCACCTCTTCTCTGAAATAGCTCTTAACACACTTAAAAACTCCTATTGACTTCAGTGGGATAGGATTTTACTCTTACTATATTTTTAGTGTTGTATTTATCTTGAGAATAATGTGTCTAATACTGTAGCATGTTGTTTAACTAATATGTTGCAGGAGAAGCTTGGATATAACAGCAGATTTCTAGCTGCTTTAAATTGTCATAGCTCCATTGACTTCAATGGAGCAATGGCAATTGGAAGATCTATCCGCCCCATAATGAATTATTTTTTCATTGTCTCAGTTTAAACAATAAGGTCAACATAACTGATTCAAAACGATATAACCAGTGGGAAACCAATACATTCAACACGAGGCTAACTGTTCTGAAACACTGCTAGTCAACCGACAGTACAAACACATCAACTAGAATAGTATCTATTACTTCTCAACTGAGGTACCTGGATTGTAGCTCAGTGATACAGTAATCATGTCATTTTCTTCCCAGTTGATACCAGAAGTATGAATAAATGAATACAGCTGAGAGTAAGAATACAAGTCTGTCAGAAATATTATTATTTGTACGATCATAGTACCTAGGAGACCTACTCATGGACACCATTGTGTTAGCCGCTGTACAAATACAGAACAAAAAGACAGTCCCTGCCCCAAAGATCTTACAATGTAAGTATAAGTCAAAAGACAACAAATTGAGACAGACAGACAAGAGGAGTAAAAGAAAAAATGAGACCATATTGGTAATCTCAGCACACCAGCAGCCTAACTGTTGTCAAGTTTTTTGTAGGCATCACAACAAAGGAGAATTATAAGGAGGGATCCGACGAAGGATCATGAGGTAGCTTTGCAGATGTTCATGGGAAGCTCCTCCTAAGTGTAAGAGGCAGCATGGCAGAAAGCACAAAAAGTATTTGTTTGAAATTTAACAAGTGGACAATAGTGAATGAGAGATGATAGGTAGAGTGGAGATAGGCCAGGAAGGGCCTAGAAAGAAAAGACAAGTAGATTATGTTTGAGGCAATAGAGAAAGGGGAGCCAGTGAAGAGATTCAAAGAGGAGGGGGTGATATGGTCAAAACAACAGGCTAAGAGAATGATTTTTGCAACAGCAATCTGAATGGACGTGGAGCAGGGCAAAATTGGATTTGTTAAGGCCAGGGAAAAGGATGCTGCAGTAATTGTGACAAAAGGGGACAAGAGCCAGAAGGGGAGTTTTAGCTGTGTGGATGGATAAGAAAGGCCACATCTTACAGATGTTATGCAGAAAGAATCTGCAAGATTTAGACATAGCTTGGATGTGAGGATCTAGCGAGAGGTCTAAGTTGAAGATAATGCCCAGGTTATGGGCCTGAGAGACAGTTAGGCTGGTGGTGTTGTCTACAGTGATTATGGAAGGAGGAAACAGGCTGGAGGAGGGGAAGATTAAGAGATCTATTTTAGCCAAATTGAGCTTGAGCTGATGGCTGGACATTCATGACATGCCAGAGAGATAGGCTAAGATTTTAGTTTGGATGGAAAGAGAGAGGTCTGGGGTAGTGAGGTAGATCTTGTGAGATGATGGAGTTGAATTTGTGCTTGTGGATGAGATTTCCAAGTGATGAGGTGAAGAGGGAGAATCAAGGGGGCCCAGGACAGAGCCCTATGGAATCCCCACAGAAAGTTGGAGGGGGGAGTATGAGTATACTCTGAAGGACACGGCTGAAGGAGTGACTAGAGAGGTAGGAGAACCAGGAGAGGAGAGATTCATGGAATCTAAGGGAGGACAAGCTTGCAAAAATAAGAGTAGAGTTGCCATTGTTGAAGGCAAATGGCAGGTCAAAGATGATAAGAATGGAGTACTGGTTCTGAGTTTTTGCTAAGACAACATAATTAGAGAGTTTGTCTATAGCTGTTTTGGTGAAGTGAGAGGGGTAGAAGTTAGATTGGAGAGAGTCTAGGATGGAATTGAAGGAGAGGAACCGCAGATGGTGATTGTAAACAACACATTGAGTGAGTTTAGAGATGGAAGGGAGATGTGGCAGTAGTTTGAAAAGTAAGTGGGATCAAGGGTTTTTTTAAGATGGGACAGTCTGAAGCATGCTTGTATTATGAGGGGAAGAGTCAGAGGAGAGTGCGAGGTTAAGGGGAAGAGAAAAGTCAGAGATGAGAGTGTGTGTGAGGAAGATTAGGAGATGGGATGTGGTCACAGGGGCAAGTGGAGGGTGTTACAGGAGGAAAGAAGATAAGAAACTTCAGCACCTATGACGGGAGAAGGAGAGAGAATTTTAGGAGCAGAGGGAAGGTGAGCAGAGGGAAAGGGAAGATGACATCTTATTTTGTCTGTTTTCTTTTGGATGAAATTGGCAAGATCCTGTGCACAGATAGAAATTGAGGTGGGGGTGGGCTGAGGATTGATTTAAAAGGTGGCAAAATAATCTTAAAGAAGTTATGTGCACATTTCACTGATATGATATCCATTTAATTACAAATATTAATGTACCTTCAGTGCATTATTTTATCTTGCTACACAGGTAATGAGAACTTTTTCCTATAAAAGAATAACAAGCATTTCCTTTGGCACTCAATTTAATAACATTAATCATGGTGAACCCTTTTGGTATTAGTGTGAGCATAATAAAATCCTGCAGGAATTTCATTGTAATTAAGCTAATTTCATCCATATTTTTAACTTTCTATTGCCATTTCTTTTCCACTTTTGTTTCTGTTTTGCAAGTAACATGCATTATGCATTTTTTAAAAAAGAGATCAGTTGACTCCAATGTATTTGGGACAAACCTCATGTGAGGAGCCAGAGGGACAAAGAATATCTACTTAGTTACATTTACCACGAGGGACTTACTCAACCTGACCACACTGACTATTTTTAGGGAGCACAGTGCTCTTCTCATCCTCGGAGAGACTTTGTTCTGATATCCAGATGACTCTAGCTACCAAAAAAATGACTTATTAGTGTTTGGACAGATTGTGAGATCATCGGCCTTGAGGAGATCACACTGGAGCAGACAGCACTAAAGAGGGACCAACATCCACCAAAAAAAGTTGACCTGTTACAGAATCCACATTGACCTTGGAGAACCATTTTGAGGGTGTGGACAATTTTATTCCAGGCACTGGGAAGAGATCTATTACTACTGAACCTGACTCTGAGGTAATTAGGACTGGTGCAGTAATAAATTATAGCGTTATCTATATACCTATCCCAGTGTGATTTTTAAGCTAATTGAATGATGTGGAAAAATATGGGGTCAAATTATCGGCTGGTGTAAATTGATGTTACTCCACTGGAGCCCATAAAAGATGAGTAAATTGAGTAGGAAAGATCGTCTAAGTGGATAAGGCACTCAAGAGGTCTGGGTCCAATTTTCAGCTCAGTTGCAGATTCCCTATGTGTAGGGCCCTACCAAATTCACAGCCATGAAAAACACATCACGGACTGTGAAATCTGGTCTCCCCCCCCATGAAGTCTGGTCTTTTTTGTGTGTTTTTACTCTATACTATAGAGATTTCATGGAGTAGACCAGCATTTTTCAAATTGGGGGTCCTGACCCAAAAGGAAGTTGCAGGGGGGGTCGCAAGGTTATTTTAGGGGGCCCGTGGAATTGCCATCCTTACTTCTGTGCTGCCTTCAGAGCTGGGCGGCTGGAGAATGGTGACGGCTGACTGAGGGCCCAGCTCTGCAGGCAGCAGTGCAGAAGTAAAGGTGGCAATACCATACCATGCTATCCTTACGTCTGTGCTGCTGCTGGTGGTGGCTCTGCTTCAGAGCTGGGCTCCCGGAAAACAGCCACCACTTTCCACCTGCCCAGCTCGGAAGGCAACTCTATTGCCAGCAGTAGCACAAAACTAAGGGTAGCAGTACCGCAACCCTCCCCCGCAATAACCTCGCGACCTCCCCCACAACCGCTTTTTGGGTCAGGACCCCTACAGATACTACACTGTGAAATTTCAAATTTAAATAGCTGAAATCGTGAAAGTTAAGATTTTTAAAATCCTATGACCGTGAAATTCACCAAAATGGACCGTGAATTTGGTAGGTCCCTATCTATGTGATCTTGGGCATATTACTTAATCTCTCTGGGCTGCAGCTCCCACCTGTCAATGGAGCTAGTGGCAGGAAAGAGGAGAGACAATGACGCAGGGAAGAAGTGTGGTGAAATCAAGTGAAGGAAATGGCAATGGGCATGTCCACACTTTGAGCTATGGATGTAATTCCTGCTATGTGTGTAGATGTACACAATGTATGGGCAGTCAGTAGTGATGGCAGGAACAGACAATCAGCTAGTATAGACAAAACAATAGAGCCAACTGGGTGGACTAATTGATCAAGCTGTGTAGAACAATCAAAGAAACAAAAGCATTTAACCAATTTATGCATACCATTAGATATGGAGCAGGTGGTGCCTGGCAGTGAATTTTCAGTGTACCTGTGCCTCCCTTGGCTCACAACTGGTTCACTCCCCATCCTTTTTTCCCCCTCTCTTGCTCAGAATTTAACTCCTCCCTTCCAGGTAATCTAGATCCACAACTTGGAATCCTGGGAGAACATACTTCACCCATCATCTCCCCAAATGCCTATATATAGGCAATGTCAGACACAGATGTCCCTACCAGTTAAACTCGTTTTTTGCCTTATATGTCTAGAAATAAATTGATTTGTTGGGCGGGTGGGAGGCCTTATCATAGAATACCAGGGTTGGAAGGGACCTCAGGAGATCATCTAGTCCACCCCCTGCTCAAAGCAGGTCCAATCCCCAGACAGATTTATGCCCCAAATCCCTAAATGGCCTACTCAAGGATTGAGCTCACAACCCTGGATTTAGCAGGCCAATGCTCAAACCACTGAGTTATCCCTCCCTCAAAACAAGAAGAATCCTTACCCTTAATATAAAATTTCAATGGAGCGAATCTAAAGGTCTCAAATGTGTTATAATAACATGTTGAGTTGCTTTTGAGTCAGTTAGCATTTTAGCTGCAGAATTATGGATAAATTGTAATTTGTAAAGTAAAGTTTTTGAAAGGTCTGTGAACAAAGAAATGCAGTTATTCAGGACAGAGACAAGAAATCCCAGAATTAAAGATTTGGTGTCCTTTTGAGACAGAGTTTTCTATGTGCAAGAGATGATAGAATGAAACTTTTTTGTAATCTAATGTTAATGAAAAAATACTTGTGAATCAAAGCCTTCGTACCACTCCTATCAAAAGGCATCACAGCTTTGCTTCAGCTGAAATGGAAAAGTACCACTAATGGTAACAGACATTTAAATGCTGAACCTTGATACCTAACTGAAGCTTGTAGAAACATCAACGAACAAGAAGTTCCTACTTTGAGACCTTTGCCATTCATCCATAATTATGAACTGAATTAGGAACATAATATTCCAATATGCTATGCTATGTAATACACCATTAAAACAAATCAATAGTAATTCTAAGAGTCTTATTTTGGAGGAGTTTTAGAAGTATCCTGAACTGCAACATCTTCTTAGTGGTTATAAGTTTAGAGGTAGGGGTTGTCACCAGATTTTCATTAAATTTTAACCTGAAGAGAAAAAAAGAGTAGTAAAAATAACTCAGATCCCTTAGACATGATATTAGATATGTTCTGGCTACATAAATAATATGGAAGGGGGATGACTAACTGGATGAAGGATGGAAAATGTTTTTCCTGAAAATTTTTCATCGAAAACATTTTTCTGTATTTTTTGTTGGAAAACTTTCATTGAAAAAGTTTCCAGCCAGCATTAATTATCAGGCTTAATGGAACATTTCCAACTCCTAAAGAAGACACAGCTTTTTAATTTATTTTACTTTAGTTTAGTTCAGTTTAGTTTACAGTCACCTATGTAAGAGGGAACCAAAATAAATCCAGAAACTAGCAATCCAAATCTGGTTTGGTAGTAATGCCTATGTTTTTAGGTAGGCAACCATGCCTTATCATTAATTTGTATTATGATAGCAACTTAGATCCTCAGACATGTACCAGAACCCCGTTGTGCCAGGTGCTGTACAAATGCAGAATAAAGAAACTGTCTCTACCCTAAAGAGCCTGCAGTCTAAGTAATAGTGAATTACTGATATGAACCATTTAGCACTGAATCTGAAGTTGAAACTTTGATGTTGAAGCTCAGAGAGTAGAGAGAAATAATACAAAGGGGAATAAAAAAGTTAGATATGTGGACAGGAAACAACAAAATGAGATTCATCCTGGTAAAATTTAAGATAATATGCTTGTGATAAAATAATCCAATACATTAGCATTACAAGGGAAGAGTCTCCCTCATTAGGAAAGAGGATAATGAGAAAGCAGTAAGACCAATAGAGACCTATGCATGATGGTGCACAGCAGAATTCCCATATATATGAGTTTGCCTGTGACGCAGTATGCCAGCCATAAATCAATATGATTTTAGGCAGCATACCAAGAGCCATCTCTTCACAGGCTAAGGAAGAATTAATGTCTCTTTATGACTCTAGTGAAAATTGAGTAGAATACTGTGTTCTACCGCAGTCAGGAACAGAAAGATGTTGTCAAAGTGGAGGGAATTCAGAACATAGTAATAAAATTAAAGGCTAGAGGGAAAGATATATGAGGAAAAAATGAAAATAATTAATTATGTGTACCCTGGCCAAACAATGTCACGGGGGGGACACGATAATCATCTTCATCTGTGTGAAATATGCGAAAACCAGAGGCAGAAGGAGCCTTTATGGTGTCGTAAGCAACAGTAATTGGAGTAAAATGAGCAAAGAAAGGTATAGTCTGAGTATCTGCATACAGTTCTGAATAGTGAATCCTGATGAAATGTGCAGTAGTCTCCTGAGGGAACTGGAGTAACCTCCAGGTGATTTAGAAAGAAAGAACCTTTCAAAAACAGCTGAAATGGTGTATAAATAACATATCCAGCCTCATGATGGTTCCAGAAAATGAATAAGCTTTTCGTAGGAGGCAAAGCACTGAAGAATGTACCATGGGGAACAATTCTACTTTTGATGTACAGAGAGATGCAGGGAATGAACAAGTAGACTATCTTTACCATTACTAATTCCTATGTTGCAGTATTATCAGCTGGAATGCAATATTTCAAGTACAATAAGATTCATAAGTGAACCATTTAACTGACTGAGAGGTTTAATTTATAAGTATTCTTGCTTCAGTGGGTGCAGGATTTTTTTCATTCTTTTTTAGATAGAAAACCTGAAAGAGGGACACCAAAGCTTTTGTAATGTTAAAAATATACACACTCACACAATCTGCTATTGCTCAGGGAGGGTCTAGAGCAAAGGCCACATTAAGGCCTTAGCTACTCTCGGGAATTCACAGTGCTGCCGCGGGTGAAGCGTGAGTGTAGTCACGCCGCCAGCGCTGCGAGAGCTCTCTTGCAGCACTGTATGTACTCCACCTCTCCGAGGGGAATAGCTTGCAGCGCTGCGAGTGAGCGTGCAGCGCTGCAGGCGCTGATTACACTGGCGCTTTACAGCACTGCACTTGCTGGGATTGGGGGGGGGGACATTTAGGCCTTGGCAACACTTGCAGATGTACAGGGCTGTAAGTTAAACCTGACTTCGTGCAGTTGAGTAGGGAAAGCGCTGCAGTCTGTCCACACTGACAGCTGCCCAGCGCACTGTCGTGGCCATATTTGCAGCAATTGCAGTGCTATTGGGAATGCTGCATTATGGGCAGCTATCCCACAGAGTACCTTTTCCCATTCTGGCGCCATGGGTTGTGGGAAGGGGACATGGGTGCGGGGAATTCTGGGTCCTGTCCCAATGCCCCATGATGCATCGCTTCGCATCCCAGAAATCCCTTTATTTCCATCCACTTTTGGCGCCATCTTTCAACGGTTTCTGTGCAGCGTGATCTGTCTGCGGGAAATGGAGTCCGAACTGCTGAGGCGTATGCTGACGAGTCTCGCCAGCACGTCACGTTTGGCTGTCGAACTATTCCTTAAGATCCAAAGTGACAGTGAGAGTGAGGGTGAGGAGTCCGACAATACTATCGAGCCGCATAACGCGTACAACACAAAATTGCTTGTGGCATTCACGGACATGCTCAGCACCGTGGAACGCCGCTTTTGGGCTCGGGAAACAAGCACTGAGTGGTGGGATCACATCGTCATGGAAGTCTGGGATGACGAGCAGTGGCTGCAGAACTTTCAGATGAGAAAAGCCACTTTCATGGGACTGTGTGAGGAGCTTGCCCCCACCCTGTGGCTCAAGTACATGAGATTGAGAGCTGCCCTGCCAGTGGAGAAGCGGGTGGCTATTGCAATCTGGAAGCTGGCAACTCCAGACAGCTACCAGTTGGTCGCAAACCAGTTTGGAGTGGGAAAGTCGACCGTTGGAATCGTGTTGATGCAAGTTTGCAAGGCCCTTAATCGCATCCTACTCAGAAGAACCGTGACTCTGGATAACGTGCAGGAAATAGTGGATGGCTTTGCACAAATGGGGTTCCCTAACTGTGGAGGGGCGATAGATGGGACGCACATTCCTATTCTGGCACCACCCCACCTAGGATCCGAGTACATTAATCGGAAGGGGTATTTCTCTATGGTTCTCCAGGCGCTTGTGGATCACCATGGGCATTTCATTGACATTAACACAGGCTGGCTCAGAAAGGTGCATGACGCACGCACCTTTCGGAACACTTGGCTGTTCAGGAAGATGCAGGCTGGGACTTTTGTCCCAGAGCGGAAGATCACAGTAGGGGAAGTTGAAATGCCCATTGTGATCCTTGGAGATCCCGCTTACCCATTAATGCCGTGGCTCATGAAACCCTACACAGGGAGCCTTGACAGCAGCATGGAACGGTTCAACTACGGTGGAGTGTGCCTTTGGCCATTTAAAGGCCTGCTGGCGATCTCTGTATGGGAAGCTGGACTTGGCCGAAAACAGCATCCCCGTGGTTATATCCGTGTGCTGTGCCCTCCATAATATTTGTGAAGGGAAGGGTGAAAGCTTCACTCAAGCATGGACCTCTGAGGTTCAACACCTGCAGGCTGAATTTGCGCAGCCAGAGAGCAAGGTTATTACAGGGGCCCAGCGCGGGGCTGCAAGAATTAGGGATGCCTTGAGGGAGCAATTTGAGGCTGAAAACCAGCAGTGATATCTGGCGCCCTGCACGGGAGTGAAGTGCAGTAGTTCCAATCTTTAGGAATCAGTGTTTGCTAAGCAGACAAGCAGACTTGCAGTGCCTGTTTATTTCCTGGGCTAAGGAGACTTTTACTTTATGCAATAATAAAGAATGTTTTCAAAGCCAAAAAATCCATTTATTGAAAAAAAAATTATTTATTGAAAAGAAACAAGGGGGTGGAGTGGGGAACAGTACAATCACAGATTCGCGTATGTCCTGTCTGGTGTGCTGTGCAGTGAGTGCTGCACTTCAGGACAGTTATACTGCATGGTGATGGGGGTTGAGTGCAGAGGGTAAGGGTCGTGGTTTTCAGGGCTAGGTGGTGAAGATACTGGTGTTGGAGGCAGTGGGTGGTGTGAAGAACACGGAAGTAGGGGAAAGTAGGTTGGAGGTGACAGTAGGGGAACAACGGAAAGAGTTTTGGGACAAGGGCTGTGGGGGGTGTTTGCATTTGCGGTACTGCTCCTTCTGCATGGCTACGAGCTCCTGGATAGTGTCTGTTTGGCGCTCCAGGATGCTTATGAGCCTATCAGTGCTTTGCTGCCGGTGCACAGTACTTTGCTGCCGGTGCGCTGCATTTTCCTGGCGGATCCTGCTTTCTCTCTCCCTCCAGTTCTGTGCTTTCTCATTCTCTTTAATAGATTGCCGCATCACTTCTTGCAGCATGTCTTCTTTGCTTTTTCGCGGGCTCCTCCTGAGTCTTTGTAGTCTCTGAGCAAGCGATAAGAGGGATGGCTGAGGTCTCAAGGTTGATGCAGCTGTATAGGCAAAATGCAACATTTAACAGAGGCAGCATTGTTTGTACCAAACAGAGTAATGATTCCCCCCACACTTAAGGAGTAGAAAACACACAGGGTCTACACAATAGCATAATTTTCCCGTCCGAAACAGAGCACACATATCCCACGGGAGCCTCAAAATGGTGAGTAAGGGGGACTGATTGTTTCAGGGCTGCACTGTCCTCTGGGTTTCTGTGCTTTGGGGAGAGCCAACAGCTTCAGGGGGCACCTACACTGAACACTGTCCCAACATTTTCCACAGGAGTTCGTCCTCGACAATATCTCGCTGCTGAGGGTGACCTGGGAAGCAAGGGAGGGTCTTCTACTGCAATGCGGCTTCCGCCCTGGCCCGTATGCAGCTTGCCTGTGTGCAGCAATGGTCCCCCCGCCCCTCGCGGCACCGTGGCGTGGACACGTTAGCCTGGCTGGGACAAGGACCACGGTGGCTCTCCCGATAAACCTGCGCAAACGCATTGCACACGTTCTGGATGAGACATTCGAGGAGATTACCGAGGCCGATTACCACGATGTGATAAACCACATCAATGCACTATTCCACATCTAAGCATGCATGCCTAACCCTCTTCTCCCAAAGAGCCTGCACCGAAAAAATTCCTTCCCGAAAAAAAACCCTCTTACCGGGAACCTGCTCTTCTGTTTGTCCTCCACCAAGTACCGGCCACAGTGACTGGCTACCTTCCTCCTGGCTCGAGAAGAGCTCCTGGTTGCATGGCTCCAGGGATTCCGGGGTGTCTCCATCTGGCCCACCAACATCACTCCCGTTTTCCTCCTCCTCCTCGTCTTTCTCCCCCCCCCCCACCGGCTCTGAAGTGTCCATGGTGGTGCTCGGAGTGGAGGTGGGATTAACCCCAAGTATCGCATCCAGCTCTTTGTAGAATCAGCAGGTCGCGGGGGAAGCACCCGAGCGGCCGTTTGCATTTTGGGCTTTGCGGTAGGCACTCCGCAGCTCCTTCACTTTAATCCTGCACTGCAGGGCGTCCCGGTCATGGCCCTTTTCCATCATGTCCTTTGATACCTTCCCAAAGTTATCGTAATTCCTACGGCTGGAGCGCAGCTGGGACTGTACAGCTTCCTCCACCCAAACACTGATGAGGTCCAGCAACTCGCCATTGCTCCATGCTGGGGCTTGCGTGGCGCATGGAGGCATGGTCACCTGGAAAGATTTGCTGATAGCACTCCATGCCACGCCGGGCTGAGCAAACAGGAAGGGGATTTTTAAAATTCCCCGGGAATGTAAAGGGTGGGTCACATGGTTGGTTACCTGAGGCCAGAGCAGTAGAGTTTGAACTGATGACCAGAGTGGCTAGAACAGGCATTGTGGGATACTGCTGAATAATTCTGGAGGCCATTCACAGCGCATTGGGCGGCCACACTGGCGCTGCAGCACTGTAGCGGCAGCGCAATACTTGCTATTCCTCTCAGAGAGGTGGAGTACATGCAGCGCTGCAACCATGGAGATGCAGTGCTGCAAATGCCTTGCCAGTGTGGATGGGGAGTGAGTTACAGCGCTGGGGGAGCCTTTACAGCACTGTAACTCGCAAGTGTAGCCAAGGCCTTAGTTACTTTTACAATATCCTGGTCCTGGGGCTGTGTTCTGTGCTAATCCATTCCTCAGGGCTGCTCTACTTTGTACCAACTGCCAATTGCCTCTAAGGACTCTGCTCTCATAGAAAGGCTGGGAAGCTACTGGATCACCTCAGCTGTAGATTTCCAGAGTGCTCCAGTTTGGGGAAGTTCACAGCCGGCATACAGTAACTGTAGCTACCTCCTAAGCTATCTGTCTGCAACATCCCACGTATGGGACATGTATGAGGCAGGAGGGAGCATTGCCAGAGCAGTACTGCTGTGCTTCAGCAATCCCAAATTGGCAGACTGATGGTCAGACAGCAAAACTTCAGAGAAATCCTTAGACTCCTTGGAAACACATGTAGGCTCAGCTGGCATAGAACAAGCCTCAAAAATTAGGGAGCTACAACCAATTCCTTTTCATTCCTCAGCAGTGCTTGGTAGACAATGGGTGCCGCTAAGAGTTATCCCCCTTCTATATCTCCAGCTGACTAGCTATGTGATCTTGGACATGTCCCCATCTCTAAAATGAGAGAATAGTATTTCCTACCTCACAGGGGTGATCCAAGGCCTAATTAACTCAAGTCTGGGAGGCGTTGGTCGTGATAAAATGCTTACAAATAAAAACAAAGTAAACTCTATGTATTTCATGTAACATTACAGGCATTGCACTGAAGAACATTCCCACATGTGGCGTATATGTCTCAGCATATGTTATAAATTCTGAAGCAGTGAAGATGTGGCATTGCTCATGCTATGCATGATGTAATAGTACTTGCCCATCATAAAGTGAAAAGTCGTAAACAAAATGTGTCCCATTCAACACAATATACACTTTTATCAGTTACCCAGCAGATTTTTCCAGTTAAACTCTGGTTCTATAATTTGCAACAGCAGGTACTTGACTATCTGCACATGTTTACTAGAAAGACTTGTGAAGTTATTACAAATGGTGGGAAATATTCTGCACATAACGTGGCACTTCTCCATCAGGTTAATATGATCTAGAAAAAAGCAGCCTTTTGTCTAATAGCAACAAAAGAGCTGGTTAGGAAGCGGTATCTTGGGATTACATCATTAAATGGTAATCATGCTAGTGCAAAGCTGCAAGCATATAAAGTTAAATGTGGAGATTATTTTTTTCACTTTAAACAAAAATCACAGTATATTTATAGATTTTTACAGAAGTGACTGCTCTCGCAGTCTTTGAAAAATAGAATGTCTTTGCACAGTTAAAACATTTAATTAAGAAATATAAAACTATATAAATATATCTAACATTTTAGTTAACACAAGGAGGAAACAAAACACTAGAGTCTTCAGAAGGCTACAATACACATTACATCACATACCCCTTAAAATGGATCATGTATTGTCTTTTTTTAGTGCAAAACAGTTTTTGATTAATTTATTAAGCAATAAATGAATACTTAAGAATTAAGCTTTGTGCTTTGAAATTCAGCTACTGAATGTCCTAACTAGCAAATTAACACCCATTATGTATTCTTAAAATGAAAACCCATAATTCCTTGTAGAGGTATCTTTGACCTGTCAAACTGAACATCCTTTCTGTGATGATGATTAGGTGGAAAATTCATTGTCCAGGTGCTGAGTTCTGCTAGCTAAAAAAAATAAAGCAAATCACTAAGCTACTGCTGCTATTGTGATCTAATCATTGGTTTTCTACAGTAAATGACAAGCCTGCTTTCCTGTAAGTGGCATTCTTTCTTCCTTTGTGCCTCCACAAAGCTTTATTGTTCTCATGTTCTGACAATAGTAAGAACCTCATGCAACCCAGCTTGGACTGAATGATTCAGGATTCTATAAGCAATGACATTTATATATGGTTTGCAATAAAATTAATACAGCATATAGCTGCCTGAATCTCATGTCACTCCCATATTTATAGAAACATATTTTTGTTTATAACAAGTGTATTGTTGTTTCGGGTTTAGTGCAGTAGTTCTCAAACTGTGGGTCGGGACCCCAAAGTGGGTCTTCAGGGCTTAGATTTGCTGGGACCCAGGGTCAACGCTCGAGACCAAGCCCAAGGCCCACCATCCGGGACTTAAACCAAAGCCTAAGGGCTTCAGCCCTGGGTGGCAGGACTCAGATTAGAGGCCCCCTGCCTGAGACTGATGCCCTTGGGCTTTAGCTTTGGCCTGCTGCCCAGGGTGGTGGGGCTTGGGTGGGGTCAGGCTTTGGTCCCCCGCTCTTGGGGTCATGTAGTAATTTTTGTTTCCAGAAGGGGGTCGCAGAGCAATGAAGTTTGAGAACCCCTGGTTTAGTGGATGTAGAAAAATGGATTCAAATGTGAGAATCCAATATGGAATTAGATCATTTCAAATTTCAAATTATAGCAATGACTCCATGCCCCCTACAGCTTTCTGGTTGTCACTGTGTGGCACCTCATGGTCACTCAGAAATTCATGGTGGCAGTAGGACTAGAACTCTAAAAGATACGGTCTGTGAATTATTTTCAGGAATTTTTCTGTCTGTATTACACAGGAGGTCAGACTAGATGATCACAATGGTTCCTTCTGGCCTTGTAGCTATGAATTTATGAACTCAGATCCTTCTATCTCAAAAGCACAGATCCCTACCAAAAGGCAAATTTCAATTAGCTGTCAGCTATAGAAGGTCTGTGATTCACAGTTGAAGAGTTCTTATTCTATTCAGTTGAATGTGGTAGTGCATATATACAATACTGGTAGTGGTGCATATGCACAATATTAGTAGTGGTATATATAGACACAGCAAAACTAGACACAGTTAATTATATTAGTGTACTCTGTCACAGGGACCATCAATCCTGAAAACAGAGGTTCCAGCACAACCACTAATTTGAACTCCTTCCACACCTGCAAATATTCTAGATATGGTTAAATATAAGCAAGTAAGATGAGGAACCAGCTACAGCTAAAATGCAGTTTATCCAAATCTCTTAGAAAAGTATGACCTTCGAATTTCTAAGGATGAGTACAAAAAAATAATACAAGTATGCAGGGACAAAACCAGTAAGGCTAAGGCACAAAATGAGTTACACCTAGCAAGGGACATAAAAGGTAATGAGAAGATGTTCTATAAATACATTAGGAGCAAGGGAAAGACAAAGTAAAGTGTAGGTCCTCTATTTTGAAGGGAAGGAGAACTAATAATGGACAACATCATAAAGACTAAGGAGTTCAATACCTATTTTGCCTCAGTTTTCATTAAAAAGGTAAATTGTGACCAAATACTTAACACAACTGATATTACCAACAAGGGGGAAGGAACACAAGCCAAAATAAGGAAGAAGAGTTTAAAGAATATTTAGATAAATAAAAATAACAAGGAGTCCAGTGGCACCTTAAAGTCTAACAGATTTATTTGGGCATAAGCTTTTGTGGGTAAAAAAACCTCACTTCTTCAGACGTATGGAGTGAAAGTTACAGATGCAGGCATTATATAATGACACATGAAGAGAAGGGAGTACCTCACAAGTGGAGAACCAGTGTTGACAGAGCCAATTCAATCAGGGTGGATTCAAGTCAGGATGACCTGATGAAATTCACTCTGGGGTACATAAGGAGCTAGCTGAAGTAATCTTGGAAGTGATAGCGAATATCTTTGAGAACTCATGGAGGATGAGTGAGGTTCCAGACAACTGGAGAAGGGCAAATATAGTACATATCTTTAAAAAGGGGAACAAAAAGAATCCAGGAAATTATAGACTAGTCAGCCTAAGTTCGATACTTGAAAGATACTGAACAAATTATTAAACAATTGATTTGTAAGCACCTAGAGGATAATATGATTATAAGTAATAGCCAACATGGATTTGTCAAGAACAAATCATGCTAAACCAACCTGATTTTCTTCTTTGATAGGGTGCTGGACCTAGTGGATATGGGGAAGCAGTAGGCATAATATATCTTGCTTTTAGTAAGGCGTTTGAAACAGTCCCACATGACATCCTCATAAGCAAACTAGGAAAAAATGGTGTGGATGAAATTGCTATAAGACAGGTGTAAAACTGGTCAAAAGGACCATAATCAAAGCGTAGCTATAAATGGTCCACTGTCAAACTGAGGGGACATCTCTAGTGAAGTCCCACCAGGGTAAGTCCTGGATCCTGTACTATTCAATATTTTTCATTAAGGACTTGGATAATGGAATGGAGAGTATGCTTACAAAATTTGCATATGACATCAAGCTGAGAGGGGTTGCAAGTACTTTGGAAGACAGGATTAGAATTCAAAATGACCTTCATGAATGGTAGAATTGTTCTGAAGTCAACAAGATGAAATTAAATAAAAACAGGTGCAAAGTACTAAGGAAAGAAAAATCAGATGCACAGCTACAATATGGGGAAAAGTGGCTGGGCAGTAGTACTGCTAAAAAGGATATGGAGATTATAGTGAATATGAGTCAATAATGTGATGCAGTTGTGAAAAAGGCTAATATCATTATGGGGCGTATTAACAGGACTGTTGTATGTAAGACCTGGGCAGTAATTGTCCCACTCTACTTGGGACTGGGGTCTCAGCTGGAGTATTATGTCCAGTTTGGGGCTTTTTTAAGAAAGATATGGACAGATTGAAGAGAGTCCAGAGGTGAGCAACAAAAACGATACAAAGTTTAGAAAACCTGACCTCTGAGGAAAGGTAAAAAAAACTGGGCATGTGCAGACACTTAAGTAACCTGGTTTTCAGAAATGCTGAGCAGCCACAAATCCAACTAAAGCCAACAGGGATTCACAATGAATTCACAACATGGATTTTAGGTACCTAACTTTAGGCATTGAATTCTGAACATGTTCAGCTCAAGCTCTACGTCCCTTTCTTATCTCTGAAATTGGGAATAATGATTCTTATCTCTGGGGATTACATAAATAATTGAATACATGGTGACTTCCAATGGGAAGAAAACTAACTTTCAGGAAACTTCACAATCATGTGATCATGTAGTAAAAATGGTGGTGAACATTACATTACTTCACATATAGCAAAATGTGACTGACTGCAAGAAAGAATGTTGAAACTTCACTAAAAGGACCCCTTGACTGGACTCTGAGAACAGCCTGGCTCAAGTCCACCCTTTCTAGATAATCTCAGGGTTCAATAGACACTTTTATGTTTTCATATTAATATCATTATATGCATAAAGATGTTTAGTGTTTAAAAAGAAGGAAACCTTCCAAGATTTCTGAGACAATGAACAAAAAATATATCCAACTTCAGAATGATCCCATAAAATGAATAAGATTTGACATTTAAGTGCTTATCACATCTTGAAAGTGTTTAGTGTTGGAGAACATTTTGGATGAGACATTTTAATATATGGAACTCTTAGCCATTTTGCCATTCAAATAGATAGACACCAAATTCCTCCATCACCCAAGACCATGCAAAAACTTATGAAGTCAAAGGTGTAACTGAGTGGGGAATTTTGTTATGATGAATACTTCCAAAGTCAATGGGAATATTGGGTTCACAAGGAATTGCCCTACATTAGAAGCTGAGGCTAGATTACAAGTTTGCAAGGCTAATGAAAAATGTGCTTCCCAAATGAAAGCATTACAGAATTTCGGTGAACCTAATAAAGAAATCCAGAAGGCATGAAGATAGAATATTGTGTTAAACAGCAGAGACTTAATTTGTTTACAGTACATAATGGAGGCAACTGCAATCTGATGCAAACATGTCCAGTACAATAGATGCTGTGTCATCCTTGCAATAAAATCAATAAGCAGACATTTTGCAAAGATGTGTCTCACCCATGTAATAATGGGGAAGAGTCAAGTGTTACAGGGACTTATTGAATCAGGAGAGATGTCTTGTGGAAGGACTCATCAGGATCCATAAAACAACAAAATAAGTCACTTTTAGAAATTTGGTGGTGCTAGCTCTATAAAAACATAAATGTGGATATTAGATTGAACTCAAATGATAAAAGCTTGACTATTGTTCAGCATAAGATTTTTTATATATATAACAGCCAGAACAGCTAGTAATTTTCTCTGGAATAAATAGTGGTCGAACTGAAACCACTGAGATTAAATCATGCAGATCATATAGATACATGGAAAGTTTTCACAGGACATTGGCCCTTTTCAACTCTTGCTTTAAGCGTCCTTGTTCAGTTGGCCCGTTAAACCAGAGATGTCAGACATAAAGCTCACTGGCAGGATCCAGCCAACGTGATGTGGCTAAATGAACTGCATGACATATTCTGAATCAACAGACTCTCATTTTGTGTTTTAAAGAAAAAGTTTGTTGCTATGTCCTCGTTGTTGAAAGGTAACATTCTAAATGTGAACCTAATGTAACCAATACAGGGTGGTCTTCCTGAGTCTGTACAGAGCCCGCCCCAGAAGTGTGAACTTCCCAACCAACAACTGTTCTTATTGGATGTTAAAACAAAAGCCTAACATTCACTATTTCCGTGCTTATATCAGTAGAAGAATGAGAAAGAGGTTGGGAATGACTATGAGAGGTGGGTATTTAATGCAGGGAAGTAAGTTCAGAGGGAAGAAATGAGAAGAGACCTAAAGACAAGGAAGAGGGAGAGAAACCAAAAAAAAAAAAAAAAAAAGGAGAAGGAGGGAGGAAGAAAAATAAAGGGTAAATACTGGTCCTAAAGGGAAACATATTTACCTATTGAGTGGTACTGAACACAGCAATAAGGCACCAGACAAACAATAAATAATAATAACTAAAATTTTAGCTACTACATAAAGGCCAGATTCTATATCTGGTCTCTCTGCACTGATGTCATTGGGAGGCTCACATGTGGCATGGGAGATAGGTCACCCTACATTTTTACCACAGCCAGTGGGCCATAATTAAAGATAGAATTCCACCCTTTCATGCCTTGTCTAAGTCTAAATTCTCTGATCAAAACTATTTTTTTCAGTTCGGATATGTTGCAAGGCTTCAGCCATTTTCTCACCACAAAATTCATTCTAATCAGTGTATTAATCACCTCAGATGTTTATATTATTGCCAAGCGCTGATAATAGGACCTCCCAAGCACAAGACCATTATCACATATGTATGTTTTTTATGGTACAGCAGTTTGTCTAGCTTTCACAATCAATTATATAACAGCTGGAGCAGTTACATGAGTTACCTGCAAAGCCTCATACTCAAAGTGAAGATCAGATAAACACTTCAGCATTGTTCAGGTACCAGTGGGGCTTGGCTTGTACTATGGGCCAATTTGGGACTCAATTGGCATCAGTCTGGCTCTTCCGCCCACTTTGATGTGCCTTACCCTGCCTTCCTCTGCAGCCAGTTCTCCCAGAGACTCCTTGATACCAAATGGCAGAGGGTACTCAGGATGCATAGGATTTTAAAGGGATCCCCTGGGTCAGATATCTGCATAATAGTTCACCAAAGCATAGAATGTGAGGTCTCTACTGAAAGCCAGTTGCCTACTGGTCATCATAACCATTGCAAAATGTCATGTAAATATTAAGGATAATATTTATGGATTTATGTATCTATACTGAAAATCATGCTCTTAAATTCTTGGAGTGAAGACAGGTTACCAGGAGGTGACATACCTCCCAGCTATTCCTTTCAAGCAGGAGGTAAGTGACACCTATCTCCCTGACTGGCATTTGTTTATTGTATGCCTCACACTGTATGCCTTTTGCATACTGAGACAGGTGTGGATTGAGAGATTGCAAAATATACAAGAGAAAAAAACCCTAGAGTGTGTGTGTGTGTGTCCTGTTTATGAATAAAGACAAAGGATTGTTCTGGTATATCTTGGAATGCAGAGACATACTGAATCCTTCATCTAGAAGGCAAACAGACAGTGTGTACGGCTCATGAAAGAAGGGTCACATCCAGCATGGCTATAAAGGATTTTGGGTGAGCAATACTTGGTTAGACGTGAGTTTATTAAGTCTAGTCTCTAGAACACATGTTATGATTTTATTTTATAAATAACAATTTGTTTCCAATACTTCTACTTGCTACTACTTTACTCTCTATACTACTTGAAGTGGAACGCATAAGCTATATATTTGGAAGCAGCGAATACTGCCAGTGTCTCATGGAGCTGGGGCTGGACACTCTAGGGAGACAGTTGGAGGGCTTGAGGGTTGGAGTGTGTCAATCACTAACCTGTGGAGCAGCAGCAGGGCCCAAAAGGGAGTGCTTGAATTGCCCTTGGCTGGTGGAATTGGAGAGTTAATCCACAGCAGTTGCAGACAAGACTTCCTCACGCTAAGGGCAGGTGGGAGCGAGGTGCCTCACAACCTGGGCACCCCCAGCAAGCCTCATACGCCTCCATTAGGAAGTAGCAGGGATTGGGTAGCTTAGAGTACCTATTTGTCCAGGGCAGAATGGACATTGAGGCAGAAAGTGGCAGGTTTCCTTATACTAAATAATTACTTTTTCATACTTCTTTGTTAGGTTTAGTTGACATGACTTAGATACTTGACTATTTAAAGAATGATGAAATTTACTACATAGCAGCAGTATACCGTGTCCTCCTATTTAGAGAAAGCAGACTAGAAAACAACTCTATACATATTTTCTTTTCTTTCTATTTTACTCAATATCTCAGATGCAGGAATTAGAAACCTATTTTCACACTGACACTTACTTAGACTCATGCTCCAAATGCTACTCCCACTGAAGTCAGTGGCAGGTATACCTGAAGGTAATTTCACACTTTCTGTGCCCTCTCTATACTCTTGGACATCTCTTGTAAATGAAACTAAATCTCCTCTCACATACATGACCAGTGACCAGTGACCAGACTTACCCCCACAAAAATTTTCCTTGCCTCAGGCTAGAGGACTTTAGAAAATCTGAGAGAGTACCTTGTCCTAAATTAACCTTACCCATCACGAGGGGGCTTCTTAAACAGAATAAGCTTTTAATAGCAAATAGGTTACAAAAAAAGAAAACACACAATATGGAAGATATTAAACATTTAAGCACAGCAGTCAGGATTCTGTCTTAGGGATCTGGCCGAGTTCCCCTCCCCCCCATTAGATACAGAGAAATCCAGTTATTTAAATCATGCCTGATTCGTTAGGAGCAGATTGGAGAACCTTTTTTTAATGTTAGTGAGCACTTACTCATGTGAGTACTAGATAAAAGACAATCCAAAATCCAGGGCTGGCTCCAGTTTTTTGCCGCCCCAAGCAGCGAAAAAAAAAAGAGAAAAACCTGATTGAGCTGCTGCCAAAGTGCAACGAAGAGGAAGACAGGGAGTGAAGGACCTGTCACTGAATTGCTGCCGAAGACTGAAGCGGACCGATTGAGCTACCGCTGAAGCGCCACCACCGCCGCCACGAACCTGCCGCTCCAACAATGGACGGACTGCTGCCCCTCTCTATTGGCCGCCCCAGGCACCTGCTTCCTTCTCTGCCAAAGTCACTGTGTAGAGTTTGTTTAGGTCTTGGCATCTGCAGAAGTGCACTGTTAATTTCTATTGCTATAGATATATTTTCTGTTTCTTTTCCTTGCTTCTAAAGTTAGCATGCTATTTCTTACCTGGTTCCTTGTAGCCTTATATTTGTGGTTTAATAGGTGGAAATTTTGAGTGATAAGTGTTTAGTTAACTCACAAAAGTGTGTTGGATCTATATATTGAGGTGTTTGAGATGGCTGCTAGCCATCTGAGAGATTAGTGATGTGAGCTAAAGGCTCTCTTAAGGATAAACATATGGAAAGGAGAAAGGAAAAGTGACTACAGATAAGGAGATCACCTAAATCCTGTTAAATCCACACAGCAGGATCTACTATAAATGGGAGACAATGGCTTTTTTTCAGAGCTATTATTACTAATGTAGGAGAAAGTCCCGAGTTGCAAAATCAAGGTCAAAGGTAAAGTAGGGATTCTGATGTCAAAGTAATTTGTAAGCATTCAGGAGACAAAATGAGCATTGCATTCACTGGAGAAAAAAGTAGGAAATTAAATATTTTGTTCCATTAGTCTATAACAAGAAATGCTCTTTACAAAACTGATTAGATTCTAATATAATAGTGTTTTCAAAAATCAATAGCGTAGATAGTGTATACCATTCAACTGATGTAATTATGTTTCTTTCCACTAGAGAATCCACTAGAAACTTGAATCATAAAAACCTCAAAGTCTCTTTCCATACATTCTAGCTTCCAAAGAGCTCTGGCTATCTATTGTGAGTATCAAAGGATCATTTCTTCCCACGACTATGGGGTGGAACCATGCTATATGGAGTACAGACTTTTAAGTTGAACCTTGATCTGCTTTCATCTTAAATCTCTACTAGAAACAATCTTAGAAAAATCACCATTTGAAGCACCAGCCATTGTAGATTGGAAATAAGTAGTGGGTATAAAAGGAATATTGCACCAAATTGAGTATAAAATTGATACACTGAATTCTGTTTATGTATGTAACTAGTACATTCAGAACTATACTCCTACAAAATATATTTCTGTCTGTTTCGCTTAGGGTTTTCTATCATACTACCCAGGATATATGTTTCAGAGTAGTAGCCGTGTTAGTCTGTATCAGCAAAAAGAATAAGGTGTACTTGTGGCACCTTAGAGACTAACAAATGTATTATGCCCAAATAAATTTCTCAGTATATATGTGATTCCCAAAGTAAACTAAATGTTAATGAGTTTTCTGCTTTTCTCTTATCCCCAGTTCAGGAAGCTCTGCTTGAAGAATTTTTTTCTTTAAATAATCATGCTAGTCTTTTGTCACAGAGGAGAGTTTTGCTTTGTGCTGGTCTTTGGAAGCTACACTACAGCTGAGCAGTGCAGCTCTCCAGAGGGGTCGTGGATGGAGACATGGTCACTAATGGGTCCTAACCCTTGATGGCTTTGAAATTCAGAATCAAAACTTTGAAATAACAATGGACATGGACTTGAAATCAGTGGTGGGGTTGGAGTATAGGAATGATGTGCTCACAGTACCCCACAGGAAATCCATCAAGAAAGTGGGAAGATGCATTCAAACTGGAGCCACTGCACATCACATGTGTACTCAGTTTCAGATACTGTGAGTATCAGTAATCCAATCTAGGAGTAACAAATGTATCATATCTCCCTCTGGGAAGAAGGTGTGGCGTTTCCTAGGAAGCCCCAGGGGGAAGAAGGTTTCTTCATCATTTATTCTACCTGATCATCTAAGTTTAGTTATGAGTTGAACAGGACACCAAGACTTCACACTACATAGGGGCAGGAGAGGAGGGGAAAGATGCTTTCAGGGTAAGAGAAGGACAGGATCTCAGCTATTTTTGTCCCCTTTTGACCAGGATCATGCTGGTCTTGCCTAGGTTTAATCTGAGCTGTTTTCAGCTAGGACTGACTCTTGTAAGCCTAGTGACATAAGTGTGATGGTTCTGGTTGCATTTGTGGAAAGTGAGATATGCATTTGGGTATCATTGGCATATTGATGGCAGCTGAGCTCACAGCATATCAACTTAACTCTCCATGTGGTCTCATGTAAATGTTGAGGAAGAGGAGAGACAATGGATTCCTCTGGAAATGTTTACATTTTGAAATAATTAGCTCAACAATATTTTTTCCAAATTTGTATATGTAGAATTTTACTTGGGTCTGAAAGAAGACATTGCCACAGTGAACAGAAGAAGACCTGATGTTAAAACCCTGAACAGCACTCCAAAATGAGACAAAATTTCCTCTGGAGCCTTTTGTCATTTATTTTGCATGTTCTAAATTAACCAATTAAACATTTCAGAAATAAAATTGTGTGGCCTGTAAACTATGTAAGAGTAAAATGTTTGAATAGCTGGGTTCCATAAATCCATCTATGTAATATAAGATCCCAGTCCTGTTTTTACCTACCCTTTTAAAGGATTAACAGGGAACTGGCAAGATGAACAGTAATGTTGATATGAGCTTCCAGCTGGGACTGATTACAGGCTACAGCCTAATGCAGTAATGTTTTGTGCTAGTACAACAGTTTAACTAGAGAGTGCTCACAATACATACCCCCCACCTTCTGCCTTCTAAGCCCTGACAAAGAAACCATTTAATTTTGTTGTGATCTTGACCTTTGATCTGATAAATCCCCAAATTAATTATCTAGCAGATACATGGTCCTGTGATGTTTCAATGTGGGTACATCTGTAAAATTCTTCTTCTGTATGTTGAATACTCACAACCAAGTCTCTTACCTTGCCTATCTCCTGAGCCTAATCCAGCAAACAATATGAAATGCACTGAGTGGGCATGGAAACAGTTGTATCACATCAGATGCCATTTCCTGAACATAAAAAACAAGGGATAAAACAGACCGAGATTTAAGAGCGACTATTGTGAAAAGTTATCTGGTTAACTGTCTTCCCTACAGATTGTGCAATAAAATGTAATATGAAATGTCGGAAGCATATTTTGGGTTTTAGATAGTGAGCTGAAATGTATGGAAGTTGATTTTTTTTTTATCATGAGAGAAAATCCTGGGAAAGGAAGTGTATTGTGAGATATGTCAACAGATACTTCAGTCTGGGACAATGAGGATCAACTGTTTTTGTCTAGTTATTAATATTCCTGGTGATAGTTTTACAGATTTTTGTGAGGTTGCTGAGCCTGAAATGTTTCACTTTGGACCATTTCACATTTGGAAGCTTTGGATGCCAGGCAGCATGTTGCAGAAAGCTCAGGCCACTGTGTTTAGGTGCATGAAAGTAAGAGGGGCAGGACCACCCGGGGGGGGGGGTGGGCAAGTGGGGCAATTTGCCCCAGGCGCTGGGCCCCGCCGGGGCCCCCGTGAGAATATAGTATTCTATAGTATTGCAACCTTTTTTTATGGAAGGGGCCCCTGAAATTGCTTTGCCCAGGCCCCCTGAATCCTCTGGGCGGCCCTGAAGAGGGGAAATCAAAATATAAGTTATGAATTGTACAGCAATGGCTACAATATCCTGTGTGGAAGTTGGAATTGTTGGGTAGGATGCAAACTTGGGATCACATTTTGTCTAGGGACTATGCGACTTGACAGAAGGCCCAGGGGTGAAAAGACAGCCCAAAGGGGGAAGCTGTGTTGGCAAAGAGCAAACAGAAAATTTCAACTCTATGAGATGGGTAGGCAGGTGACCAGCAGAACCCAAAAATTGTGCGGCACCTGCTGGGTAGAGGTTATCACCAAATCAGACAGGTGAAGTGCTGATTCATTGTCTCCCCTAGGTTATCCCAACTGGTGGGGCTCCAGACACATAATAAAGCTGCCTCCTTTCCACCAAGGAAGAGAGTGGTAGAATGCTTCTCTGTTCCCCCGACTTGGGGGAAAGAAATTCTTGCTGGGACACATGGGGACCATGTAATCTACACCTTCCAGTGGCAAACTGGGTGAATAAATGGGAACCATGATAGGTGACATATTTAAAATAATATCAAACACATGCAAAAAGGTGGTAAATTCTCCAACACTTGCAGTCTCAATCAAGATGATCTTTTAAAAAGATATACTGGATGCAGGAATTGCTGGATAAAATTCTGTGCTTAATGTTTTTTGGAGGTCCAACTTGATCACTCTGGTTCCTTCTGGCCTTAAAAATATGAATCTATGAATAAACTGTTTGTGAATGATATGGAGCCCAAGGATTATTCACGGAAAGGATGGCAAGTGATTCTGACTTTCATCAAGTGTAGCCTTCTCATATGAAATGAGTAGAAATGAGTGAGCCACAAGTTTCAGCCCTGGGTTTTGAATCTGAGCTGTTCAGGTCTGTTTACTACATTGCTGTGGCAAATCACATCCAGGTTTGGATTCTTGCATGTCTCTTCCTCTCCTTCCCCTCCCACCTCTGGTGTGTTTGGATTTAATGTATATTATTTCACATGCCTCTGCATTTCCAAGTGCCTGATAGGAATGACAGTGTAAGTACTAAAATCCGAGGAGAAGCACTGATCTTCTGGCAGGGCCAGTTCAGACAAGGAATGGTGGAAACAATGTGAAGTGTAATGTTTACTGCTCGGGCCATGTTGGCTGGAGCATCAGCTACTTCACACCAAAGGAAAGCTTTGTGATCATAATTTGAGGCCCCAGGGAAATCAGGAGGGCTCAGCTGTTAGCCCATCCTTAGGTGGGGAACCGTCACAGAAACCTCCCTCCACCATACAACTAATTTCCTCTACATACTAGCCTGAACGTTTCCCCAGGTATGAAAGAAAAGTGGAAGAAGACTGCACATAAAGTTTTGGGCCTTGGAGCTCAATGGTGAAGTTAAATGGCTGTTTAGAGGAAGCCAAGTTTTAACTGGTTCTTTTGTGTTTGTACAGCACTTAGCGCAACAGACCCTGTTCGGCAGGGCCGGTGCTACATAAAGGCAAACTAGGCGGTTGCCTAGGGCGCCAAGATTTGGGGGCGCCAAAAAGCGGTGTCCCCAATTTTTTTTTACAGCGTTCCTACGCTCCCTCCCCGAGCACGCAGTCGCCGCTCCACTTCTCCTGCCTCCCAGGCTTGCAGCGCCAGTCAGGTGTTTGGCGCCGCAAGCCTGGGAGGGGAGGAGAATTAGAGTGGAGGCAGCGTGCTTGGGGAGGAGGCGGAGCAGAGGTGAGCTGGGGTGGGGAGCTGTCGTACGGCTCCCCACCCCAGCTCACCTCTGCTACACCCCCTCCCCGAGCACACAGTCGCTGCTCCACTTCTCCTGCCTCCCAGGCTTGTGGCGCCAATCAGCTGTTTGGCGCCGCAAGCCTGGGAGGGGAGGAGAATTAGAGCAGGGGTGGCGTGCTCGGGGAGGAGGCGGAGCAGAGGTGAGCTGGGGTGGGGAGCTGCCGCACGGCTCCCCAGAGGGGGAACTGCTGCGGGGGGGGGCGCCTCAGGGCAGATGGGGGGGAGCTGCCGCGGGGTGGGGGAGGGGGCTCAGGGCAGGGGGGGTGCCGGGGAGCTGCCGCAGGGCTGGTGGGGGGGGTGGGGTGCAAGGTGGAAGTTTCGCCTAGGGTGCGAAACTTCTTTGCTCTGGCCCTGCTGTTTGGGATTTCTAGGCACTACTTGAATACAAATAGCAGCAGCACTGCAAGGCACATAAGACAGCTTTTTCTAACAAGGTTTTCAGGTCCATATTGGAGACCTAAGATGTTACATGTGGGTCAGAGAAGCATCTAAACATTTTGAACCTATGAATTTTTCTCAGATAATCCCAGCACAAGAATTGTTATTTACTGGGAATACAGCTACAACTCGGGAAAGTTAGCTATGAACACTTCACAAGTCATTGCAATCTTTATGTTCATTGCATGTGAACATTGGTATGTTCTCAAGCAATTTAGATGCTGCTTGAGAACTTATTAGAGTTCATTTACTTTGTATATTTGGATCTGTGATGATGACAATTCATGTTTTAATGGTTCATATTTCATGGATAGGTCCATCAATGGCTATTAGATAAGATGGTCAGGGATGCAACTGCATGACCTGAGTGTCTCTAGTCTCTGTTTGCCAGAAGCTGGGAGTGGACAACCGGGGATGGATCACTTGATGATTGTCTGTTCTTTTCACTCCCTCTGAAGAATCTGGCATTGGGCACTGTCGGAAGACAAGATACTGGATTAGATGGACCATTGGTCTGACCCCGTCTGGCTCTTCTTGTGATCATTTCTAGAGATGTTCATGAGTGCTGATTTGAGATAAAGAGAGAAGAGATGCAGAAAAGACAGGGAAGATTACAGGTCATAAAATATGTGTGGAAAGTGGTCACATTCCATGGTGATGGGCAACTTTATAGATAAACAGTGAGGAGCACCCACTCCTCGCCAGCATGGACCCACTTAACAGGTTGCAAGGAAAAGATCTCTTACCCATGCAACCTGTTTGAGAATCAGATAAGCTGAGCTGTCCAGAAGGATATTTTGGACACCTCAGGTCTAAAATAATGCACAAATGTAGGCTTGATGGGCTACTTGTGCACACTGCAGCAATGGGGCTGCCTGAGTTATGTTGCTGAATTCCTACCGGCATTTCAGTAAAATGTTCCTGCTCTGGAAGTTTAATGTAAACAATCAGTAAATGTTGCTTCCAATTCTTTATGCCTTTCCCTCCTCTGCCATTAAGGAATGCAGGTATCTTTAAATCTAGGATCCATCTATGTAGACAAATATTGCTCTTTCTTGTGGAAAAACAGGAAGGAAAAGATTTAGAATGCCCTAAAACTCCCTAGACCTCCCAGCTCCTGCTTCACCTCACTCCCTAAAGTGTTCCCACCTCCCTCTCAAGAGAATCAATCACCTAATCAGGATCCCCTTTGTTTATAAAGACTACTTCATCCAATCATGGAACAGAATCATTGACTGTGTGCCTTCGATGAAAAATCTCTGATCATGAACCATAAACAATTTCAACAAACAGTTCAGGAACAATCTACAGGCTTAAATTTATTTGCATACAACATTCATTAAACAATGTTGAACAGTGAACAAACTGGTAAAAATTGCTGCCTGTTCATGGATAATTAGGAAACAGACAAAAACGCTAAATTAACAGAATTATTAACCTTTCCTTGCAAATTGTTTACACAGCTCAATTAGGAGAAAGGATGGCTTTCTACTTGAATTGAAGGCCTAATAGTCAAAACTCCTGCTCTTGGTGCCCACTTCTAAAATGTCTGGCTAGAATTTTCATAAAAATAGAAGAAAAAAGTTAAGCTCCCAAACGCTTATGTGGCCTCATATTCAAGAATGCTGAATACCCAGTAATTAGCATTGACCTCAGTGACAGCTGCTAGTTGCTCAGCACTTTTGAAAACCAGACCACTATTAAGGTGTCTACATATTAACATAAGCTCTATTTTTGAAAGTTTTGACCTCTGCACATGCATGTTCCTATTTGTAAAAATGGGGTAATAATACTTACCTATATCACTAGCAAAAGCCTTGTGAATAAGGCACTAATGAGTTAGGTGGCTCTAAGCTTTGTTCTCAGCTCTGCCATTCACCTGTTGGGTGATCTTAAACTAGTCCTTTCAGCTCTCTTTCCCCCTTTGTCTTGTTAATTTGGGCTGAAAGCTTTGGAAGGTAGGGGCTGCTTCATGACTAAGACTACAATTTAGTCACAGGTATTTTTAGTAAAGGTCTTGGACAGGTCACAGGCAATAAACAAAAATTCCATGACTTATACTATAAATACCCCTGACTAAATCTTGAGGGGCGGGGGGGCAGGCAGGGCAATGCTGTCAGGTTGCCACTGCTGCGGGGGTCCAGGAGCACAGCCGTCTGGGGGATGCTAGCAGCAGCTGCTCCAGCCATCTGAGGGCTGCCAGCAGTGGCTGCTCTGGGCCCCTGGGGACAGCTGCTCGGTTGGTCCTGGGGCCAGTTGCGGCTGTCAGGTGTGGCTGTCCTTGGGGCCACCTGAGCACGGGCCCCAGAGCCAACTGATTGGGCAGCCCTGGGGTCAGACACACTGGCCACTGCAGAAGTCACAGAGGTTGTGGAAAGTCATGGAATCCGTGACTTCCGCGACCTGCATGACAGACACAGAGCCCTACTCATGTCATGTTTGTACAGCTCCCTAGCATACCGGGACTGAAATCACAGTTGGGGCTTCTACTTGCTACTGTAATACCAATGTGAGTAACAGAATCATAGAAATGGGGGGCTAGAAGGGACCTCCAGAGGTCATCTAGTCCAGTGGTTCTCAGCTTTTCCAGCATACTGTACCCCCTTCAGGAGTCTGAAGCCCAAGCCCTGCCGCCCAGGGCATAAGCCCAAGCACCAGCACCACGTGGGGCTCAAGCCCGAGCCTCGCTGTCTGGAGTTGAAGCATGTAATTTAGCTTTGGGGGGGGCCCTGTGGCATGGGGTCCCAGGCAATTGCCCTGCTTGCCACCCCCTATGCTGGCCATGCACTTACGACACCCCTAAACCCATCCCACAACACCAGAAACACAGATCTAGCTGAGTTGATGTACCTCATGGAAGACCTCTGTGTGCCCCCAGGGGTACCCGTACCACTGGTTGTGAACCACTGATCTAGTCCAGGCTCCTGCACTGAGGCAGGACCAAGTATATCTAAACCGTATGTCACAGGTGTTTCTCTAACTTGTTTTTAAAAACCTTTAATGATGCGGATTCCACAAACTCCCTTAGAAACTTATTCCAGTGCTTAAATATCCATATAGTTAGAAACTTTTTCTATAATCTAACTTAAACCTCCTTTGCTGCAGATTAAGTTGATTTGCTTTTTATTTATTTATAATTTTTTATATTTACCAATATTTTTTTCCCCAAGAAAATTATATTTCCAAGTGTGGTCAGCATTTATGAGGCCTATTACCATTAGCCTAT
This sequence comes from Malaclemys terrapin pileata, assembly GCF_027887155.1. Classification (NCBI taxonomy): domain Eukaryota; kingdom Metazoa; phylum Chordata; order Testudines; family Emydidae; genus Malaclemys; species Malaclemys terrapin. Next base: position 175,769,976 of record NC_071507.1, on the reverse strand, counting down.
GTGGAGGATCAATATATTTGAAAAAGTGTCTTTTGGCAACTAAGATGTAGTCTCAGGTCTATAGTTCCTTTCTTAACATTAGATAGATTTGTATTCCACTGGGTCAGAGAGAATTGTGCATCCAAAACTGGATTCCAAGAAACTTTCAAATTATCAATCTTTGGCAGAATTTTTTGGACCAGAAAATCATAAAAGGATACCACAGGCTGAGTAAATCCAGGAAATGTCCTCCAAAATAATAGTAATTCTGGAAGTTCTGGAGCTCCCATTCCATCCGGTCCAAAAACATTCATAAGTAAATGTTTTAAATGGAGATATTTCTATGTGCAAGAGCAGTGCAAACCAAATTATTGCTAAAGATCTATAAATGGCTTAAATTATCATTATCAATTATCTGATTACTTTTTGTCCTACCTTCAGTGGCCATGGAGAACAATTGATCACTGTCCTCTTTATAACTAGGGTTACCAGATAGCAATTGTGAAACAACAGGACAAGGGGTGGAGGGTAATAGGTGCCTATATAAGGAAAAAGTCCCAAAAAACAGGACTGTCCCTTTAAAAATGGGACATCTGGTCACCCTATTTATAACAGCCCTTAACATATTGGAAGATTTTGATCAGGTCCCCCCTCAGTCTTCTTTTTTTAAGACTAAACATGTCCCATTTTTAAAATCTTTTAAAATATGCATTGTGAAGATTAATTTATTACTTTTTATAAAGCACCTATGACACCTGGATGGAAATTTCCATCCAGGTGAAACCATTATTAAATATAAAACAGCCATAAATGGTTTGCTTTCTTTTTTCCCTGTTTTTTTTAAATAGAAATCATTACGCAAGCTCCGCCAATAAGCACAGAGAAATCCAGACTGTTCTGTGTGGATATGCAGCATCTAGTTGTAGTCAGAAAAGTAACTATGCAAAAGTGACAGCTGCTCGTTCAACGGGAGATGGATCTTTTGGTTAAGTTGTTGCTGTGGGACTCAGGAGACAAGGGTTCAATTCCCAGCTTTGTCACAGCCTGTGTAAATTTAGACATATCACTTTCTGTTTCTTCTTGTACCTTTTGTTTGTTTTATCCGTTTCACAGCTGTTCAGGCCAGAAGGGACCATTTTGACCATCTAGTCTGACCTCCTATAATACAGGTCATTAGGACTTCACGGAATTATTCCTGCACCACATCAACTAGCTGTGGTTGAATTAGAGCCTCTCTTTTAGAAAAGCCTTCAATCTTGATTTCAAGATTTCCGGTGATGGAGACTCCATCACCACTCTTGGAAGTTGTTCCAGTGGTTAACTACCTTCATTGTTAAAAGTGTGCACATTTTTTTTCTAGCTTGAATTTGTCTAGCATCAACTTCCAGATTCTTGAAGGAAAGGATTATTTCCCACTATGTGGCTGTACGGTGCCTAATATAATGGGGCCATAGTATTGGCTGAGACCTTAAGGAACTATTGGGATACTAAAATAATAAACATATTTTTTACTCAACAGATATGTAGCCTTGTCTGTCCTTGATGTCAAATCTGTCTTGAGTCACTTTTCTGACAATCAGTGTTTTAAATTTACTTATATCAGAGCCAACACAGTTATGGAGAAGACAACTGGATTATATTCTGCCTTATGAGTCATCCATAAAAATGGCAGCTATGTGACTATAAAATTTTTGTTATTAGTCACAGTGTAAGAGACAAGAAACAATCACAATTTCACATTTCAGGTTGCACATGCCTTGCTTGAAGTTAGAAATTTTCTCTTTGGATCCATAAACAGAGCAAAGGTACAGAGAATAGAAATAGAACTGACACCACAATACCTATTATCAGGGTCTGATGACCTTCTCCTCTTTCAGTTTCATCTGCAGTACTGCAAAGTGCTGAGCACTCTTAGGTCTCAACTGATTTCAATAGGAGTTTGAAGTCAATGGGGAGTTGAGAGAATGCTCAGTACCTTGCAGACTTGTGCCCATGGCACCAATTATTCATATTTATATTGGCATTTATTATATGTATTACACCATAGTTCCTCGTGGTCCCAGTCCGGGTCAGGGCTCCATTGCGCTGTACAATTCAGTTCCTGCACCCAAAGACCCTACAGTCTAAAGCTGTATCCTTCAATGACTTCTGCACATGTGATCTCTGCAGTGCAAGGAGCACCATGGACTCCAGTGGAGTTCCACTTGGGATCCCATACATAAAAATGCCATTGCAGAGTCAGGGCCTTCAAAAGCCACCACACTGACGTGTGAATCTTCTCCTTAATGCTAACAAAGTCTCCATCTATTTGTCAGAATTTCTCTGTGTGATGCCTCTTTTGGCAGCATGAAGAATTTGGTTTTGTGGTTTTATGGTAACCAGTCTCCTTCAGCAGTGACATTTCCTAAGGAATTGCTTATAATCATGAAGGTTCACGATAACAATTACATTACTATTACTGGATATTCAATAATAATCATATTAATTAGTAGATCAGAACTAGGAATATAGTAGCACATTGGAACTCCAATCAAAGATGAGAGCTCCACTGTGCTAGGAGTTGTACATACAGATAAAGAAGATGCAGTCCCTACCTCAGATATCCTACAGCTAGGTGTCAGACTGTGACAAAATAGATGGACAAAACAGATGACAATACTTAAAAGTCTATTATTACATGCAAACAGGTTCTCAACATGGCACAGCGCATACATTATAATAAAACCACATTGCAAGCAAGAAGAACAAAAGCAAACATAATCAACCTTCCTGCTATACAAGCCATTTTAAGTAATGTGGTTGTGGCTGATAACCTATCGGGAAAAGAAATGCTTCTTCTTGTCAGCGCTGCAGCTTTTTACATCAGTTTCTCAACATAACACAGTGAAGCTCTTAATAGAAAAACATTAGAAATAGTTTCAGATTCATGGTACAGCATCAAAATGCAGCTCTTTCCAGATATGCTATTTCTCCAAAACGATCCCAGTCATTCAAAAATAGTTTCACTCAATTTAACTTCCTACTGAACCTTCTAAATTACTGATATTAAGCACTTGGTTTCACAACAAAGTTAATGAACAGTTCTGACAATCTCTAAGCAGGGCCACTGGAAATGCATGCGCCAGATGGAATCACAGATTACAACACTTTCCCATTGGCCTACAATTTTCTGGCACCTGGCGATTCATCGCCTGGGTATATATTATGGCTGATGCCACAACCCTTTCTCTTGAGAGCTGAATCTGAACTGAAAAAGCCAAATTTCAGAATATAAAGCTACCCAAAGGACTGATTCTAATTCCCCAGGCACAGTGGATCTGAGGAGGCCAGGATAGCCCAAAGCTTGGGGATTTAGGATCATTCCTTTGGGTAGCTTTATCTTCTGAAGTTGGGTGTTTTGAAGAAAAAAGATGAAATAAGGACAGAGGATGGGGAAATGAACCAGGCAGAGTGGGGCAGGAAGAAATTGAAAAAAAGAAATGTAAAAGAGGAAAGAGTAATAGTAGGAGAGTAAGTCCCTTTGCAATGTTCATAGTGAGGTTACAGAATCTATAGGTTTCCATTATGCTAGAAATTGTGTGATTAAATGGAGGGGTCCAGCTAAGCAACTGGATATTTCCTCTTCACTCTAGGCTGCAAGAGGTGACAGGAACAGTGTTTGAAATTGAACGGAGTCATTTGTGGAGACAATGGGGCAAATGCATTTTAACCTTGTTTATGTGATATATCTAATTTTGAAATGGCCTGCTAAAACCAGAAGAATGACCAACATGTCCAGAACATTTTCTAGCAATCAACAGCAAAATCTCTACACTGTCTGCAGTTTCTCAACTGCCCTAAGTAAAAGGATATTTCCACTTTAGCAGATTACATTTTGGACCAAGTCATTTTGTATTTAAAAAATGAAGATTTTTTCTTTGCAAAATAGCTACTGAGGAGCCTAATATGTATAGATACTTATGTGATAAGTCACCTGTGTTATGAACCGTTTCAATATCTAAGATCCTGACTCTGCAATGAACTGTTTGTGCATGGACAGCTGCACCTGTGTGGAGCCCCATTCCAATCAGTGGTTTTAATTATTTCAATGGGACACTGTGTGTACAGAGAACCACCTCTCAGAGCTCACTGGAGGATCAGGGACTAAGAATGAACACCCCATTTTACGCAATGTAGTTGTAGCCATGTTGGTCCCACAATATTAAAGAGACATGGTAGGTGAGGTAGTATCTTTTATTGGACAAACTGCTGTTGGTGACAGAGACACGCTTTCAAGCCACACAGAAAGCTCTTTTTCAGGTCTGGGAAGGTATTCTGAGTGTCACAGCTAAATACAAGTTGGAACAGATTGTTTAGCATAAGTAAGTAGCACACATTCTAAGGGACCATTCAATTGTGATGACTACCTTAAAGAGGACAACTGACAACTGTCTGACACCAACTACTACAAAGAACTCAAGGAAGCCCCTACACCACAATTTAACCAGGAACTTAAGGATATAACCAAATCCTTCCCCAAACAACTCCAAAAGAAACTCTACAAACTCATTTCTCACAAACCTAACCCAGGGATCTTCTACATACTTCCCAAGATACACAAACAAGGAAACCCAGGCAGACCCATCGTATCTGGCAACAGCACTCTTACTGAAAGACCATCGGGACTCAGAGAAACCATCCTGAAACCACTCGGGACACAACTGACAGGTCTGACTTTCTCCATAAACTCCACAACATTAACAACCTCCCTCAGAACACCATCCTAGCCACCATGGCTGTCACTTCCATATACACCAATATCCCTCATAATGAAGGCATAGTTATCTGCCTCAAATATTTACAAGGCAATAGACAACCCTCAGATATCCACCCCACACATATTGCCAAACTCATCCATTTTATCCTCACCCATAATAATTTTACATTGAACAACAAATAATTTGTCCAAACCATGGGAACAGCCATGGGTACTAGGATGGTTCTCCAATATGCCAACTTCTTTATGGGACACCCTGAAGAAGAATTTCTGGACAAATGCACCATGGAACCAATGATATACCTGAGGAGATACATCAATGATACTTTAATCCTCTAAACCAGAGGTCCCCAAACTGTGGAGCGCGTGGAGGCATGTCCAGGGGAGGCACAGATTGATACTGGTGTAACTGAGATCAGAATCTGGTTTAAAGACTGACAGCAAGCTGACAACAAGCATGGAGTTCAGAAATAAAATATTTAGTCCTTGTTTGTTTCCTTAATAGCTATGACACAGAGCAAAGAGCAGAAGTTCACAGAATCTGTCAGTAATCCAATGCACAGTTAGGGGGGGTATGTGCATATGGAGCAAAGTGCTACTCAACTGGATATAAACTGGGTCTTCTCATGGAAGAAGGAAGTATTCTGCATTAATTAGGGAACTAGAAACTGGCGCATTAGGAGCCACATACAACATAGCTATCCTTCTTTCAGAGATCAAGTGTCAGAGCATACAGTGAGTTGACAGTGACACTTGCTACTTCAACAAGCTGCAGCAAGACTCAAACCCATCTATTATTTTGAAATAGCAGGTGCAACAAAAAACAGCTAGAGAATACCCAGCGTACTTACTGCTTTTCATGTACTTTTTGGGTAAAGAACAGATTGCCTTTATTACTCCTGACCTTACATTTCTTTGTCAAACATATCAATCACTCCCCCTTAACCTTTAATAGGAAAGGCTAAAGTTGTTTATTGCAGCAATTCCTGTGCACCACAAGGACACCACCTCCATTCTAAACCAGTTAGATTTGCATACATTTCACTGATTATCCAAAAAGATTGCTTCTTCCCTTAAAATATCTGTTCATTTTATTTTTTGTTCCCAAGGAGGTCATGCACTGCCAGGGAGGTTAAATTTAAAAGTCAGCAGTATTTGGCAGAGATTTATGTGGGAATGGATATGGGTCTGTAGAGCTCTCAGGCTGATTAAATAAAGGATGTCATGGGAGTAGTATGATAGTATATGCATACTCCAGTAAATGAAAGTAATGCATTAGAATGCAGCTTTAGGGTCTAATTTAAAAACATAATTCAGACACAAGCAGAAGCCTTTAAAATATTGGCAGATGTCTTTATACTGCATTTCATATAGAGGACAAAGTGGATTAAAGATAAATGTAATCCAAATAATGGTGCTGTTTCATTTATTTTCACTTGTTTTATTTCTTTTAAAGAAATTTAATTTGAAGAGGATTGTTTTCCATTTTACATATTTTTATGCAGACCTGCTTACAAATGTGAGTGAAAACATCAGCACAAATTGTTGTCCCTTCTCTTAAGCAGCAACGGTAAGTCTCAGCCTTCTTTACTCAGCCTAGGTGCAGTAAATATTATTGTTAAAAAAGGGACATTTAAATAATTGTGAACTTTATTTTTTCCTCCTGATTTCATTCCTTGTCAAGGTGATTAGGCTCAAGTAGTTATTTCTTGCTTAGAATTCTCAACTTCTATTGTAGCCCACTGTTGAAGGGCAGAATGACTATTATTGCCTCTGCTCCACTTTTTATTTCCCCCCATGGTACTCTATCAGGTTGGTGCTTTTTTTGCATTGTTCTCTCCCACCTTCCCACACTGATTTAGAAGTCGGGGGGGGGGAGAGAGATTCATAGATTCATAGATTCTAGGACTGGAAGGGACCTCGAGAGGTCATCGAGTCCAGTCCCCTGCCCGCATGGCAGGACCAAATACTGCCTAGACCATCCCTAATAGACATTTATCTAACCTACTCTTAAATATCTCCAGAGACGGAGATTCCACAACCTCCCTAGGCAATTTGTTCCAGTGTTTAACCACCCTGACAGTTAGGAACTTTTTCCTAATGTCCAATCTAGACCTCCCTTGCTGCAGTTTAAACCCATTGTTTCTGGTTCTATCCTTAGAGGCTAAGGTGAACAAGTTCTCTCCCTCCTCCTTATGACACCCTTTTATATACCTGAAAACTGCTATCATGTCCCCTCTCAGTCTTCTCTTTTCCAAACTAAACAAACCCAATTCTTTCAGCCTTCCTTCATAGGTCATGTTCTCAAGACCTTTAATCATTCTTGTTGCTCTTCTTTGGACCCTTTCCAGTTTCTCCACATCTTTTTTAAAATGCGGCGCCCAGAACTGGACACAATACTCCAGCTGAGGCCTAACCAGAGCAGTGTAGAGCGGAAGAATGACTTCTCGTGTCTTGCTCACAACACACCTGTTAATGCATCCCAGAATCATGTTTGCTTTTTTTGCAACAGCATCACACTGTTGACTCGTATTTAGCTTGTGGTCCACTATAACCCCTAGATCCCTTTCTGCCGTACTCCTTCCTAGACAGTCTTTTCCCATTCTGTATGTGTGAAATTGATTTTTCCTTCCTAAGTGGAGCACTTTGCATTTGTCTTTGTTAAACTTCATCCTGTTTAACTCAGACCATTTCTCCAATTTGTCCAGATCATTTTGAATTATGACCCTGTCCTCCAAAGTAGTTGCAATCCCTCCCAGTTTGGTATCATCCGCAAACTTAATAAGCGTACTTTCTATGCCAATATCTAAGTCGTTGATGAAGATATTGAACAGAGCTGGTCCCAAAACAGACCCCTGCGGTACCCCACTCGTTACGCCTTTCCAGCAGGATTGGGAACCATTAATAACAACTCTCTGAGTACGATTATCCAGCCAGTTATGCACCCACCTTATAGTAGCCCCATCTAATTTGCATTTGCCTAGTTTATCGATAAGAATATCATGTGAGACCGTATCAAATGCCTTACTAAAGTCTAGGTATACCACATCCACCGCTTCACCCTTATCCACAAGGCTCGTTATCCTATCAAAGAAAGCTATCAGATTGGTTTGACATGATTTGTTCTTCACAAATCCATGCTGGCTATTCCCTATCACCTTACCACCTTCCAAGTGTTGGCAGACGATTTCCTTAATTACTTGCTCCATTATCTTCCCTGGCACAGAAGTTAAACTAACTGGTCTGTAGTTACCTGGGTTGTTTTTATTTCCCTTTTTATAGATGGGCACTATATTTGCCCTTTTCCAGTCTTCTGGAATCTCTCCCGTCTCCCATGACTTTCCAAAGATAATAGCTAGAGGCTCAGATACCTCCTCTATTAGCTCCTTGAGTATTCTAGGATGCATTTCATCAGGCCCGGGTGACTTGCAGGCATCTAACTTTTCTAAGTGATGTTTAACTTGTTCTTTTTTTATTTTATCCGCTAAACCTACCCCCTTCCCATTAGCATTCACTATGTTAGGCATTCCTTCAGACTTCTCGGTGAAGACCGAAACAAAGAAGTCATTAAGCATCTCTGCCATTTCCAAGTTTCCTGTTACTGTTTCTCCCTCTTCACTAAGCAGTGGGCCTACCCTGTCTTTGGTCTTCCTCTTGCTTCTAATGTATTGATAAAAAGTCTTCTTGTTTCCTTTTATTCCCGTAGCTAGTTTGAGCTCATTTTGTGCCTTTGCCTTTCTAATCTTGCCCCTGCATTCCTGTGTTGTTTGCCTATATTCATCCTTTGTAATCTGTCCTAGTTTCCATTTTTTATATGACTCCTTTTTATTTTTTAGATCGTGCAAGATCTCGTGGTTAAGCCAAGGTGGTCTTTTGCCACATTTTCTATCTTTCCTAACCAGCGGAATAGCTTGCTTTTGGGCCCTTAATAGTGTCCCTTTGAAAAACTGCCAACTCTCCTCAGTTGTTTTTCCCCTCAGTCTTGATTCCCATGGGACCTTACCTATCAGCTCTCTGAGCTTCCCAAAATCTGCCTTCCTGAAATCCATTGTCTCTATTTTGCTGTTCTCCCTTCTACCCTTCCTTAGAATTGCAAAGTCTATGATTTCATGATCACTTTCACCCAGGCTGCCTTCTACTTTCACATTCTCAACGAGTTCCTCCCTATTTGTTAAAATCAAGTCTAGAACAGCTTCCCCCCTAGTAGCTTTTTCAACCTTCTGAAATAAAAAGTTGTCTCCAATGCAGTCCAAGAATTTGTTGGATAGTCTGTGCCCCGCTGTGTTATTTTCCCAACATATATCCGGATAGTTGAAGTCCCCCATCACCACCAAATCTTGGGCTTTGGATGATTTTGTTAGTTGCTTGAAAAAAGCCTCATCCACCTCTTTCACCTGGTTAGGTGGCCTGTAGTAGACGCCTAGCATGACATCTCCCTTGTTTTTTGCCCCTTTAAGCCTAACCCAGAGACTCTCAACACTTCCGTCTCCTATGTCCATCTCTACCTCAGTCCAAGTGTGTACATTTTTAATATATAAGGCAACACCTCCTCCCTTTTTCCCCTGTCTATCCTTCCTGAGCAAGCTGTACCCATCCACACCAACATTCCAATCATGTGTATTATCCCACCAAGTTTCAGTGATGCCAACAATGTCATAGTTGTATTTATTTATTAGCACTTCCAGTTCTTCCTGCTTATTCCTCATACTTCTCGCATTTGTATATAGGCATCTAAGATACTGGTTTGATCTTTCCTCCCAGTTTTTTCCTGACTCTCCTTTCTCTCTGCCAATATAGCCCACACTCCCTCTTGTTTCCGACTCATTTCCCCGGTCTCCATGTTCCCCACTTACCTGTGGGCTTTGCTCACCTGTCCCCGTCGAACCTAGTTTAAAGCCCTCCTCACTAGGTTAGCCAGTCTGTGTCCGAATAGGGTCTTCCCTCTCCTCGAAAGGTGAACGCCATCTCTGCCTAGCAGTCCTTCCTCGAATAGCATCCCGTGGTCTAGGAAGCCAAAGCCCTCCTGGGGGAAGGAAAACAAAGTTCAAACATGGTTTTAGTGCATTAGCAAACTGAACAAAAGGTAGGGAAAAGTTAACCTTGCAGGAGACTGTAGGTCCTGTGGCATAGTAATATCTTCATAGGCCCTGATCCTGCAATTGGATCCATGTGGATGGACATCTGCCATCATGCAAAGACCTACTGACTTCAGCGTCCAACCACACACCTCTGACTGTCTTAAACTGGAAGACCTTAGTACGTGGCTTATTTCTCAATAGGAGTCTCTCCTGACTAAAAGAAGAGGCTATTAAAAATAAAAGCTTGAAATGACTCAGTTAAAATAATGTACTGACTAAAAATACAACATCAAAACAATATTCACAGTTTCATTATTATAATTGTGCTCTGATTTTTTATTCAACAACTTCTGTATTAAGGTACTGATCCTGCTCTCTTTGAAGTGATGACCAAGCTCTGATTCATGTCAATCAGAACAGGAGAGGGCCCTATCAGAACCAGAATTTCACACCTATGAAATATACAATTGGCCGAATTTTCATGAGAACATAGTACTGGAAGGGGCCTCCTGGGTCATTGAGTCCAGTCCCCTGCTAGCAGAGGGAACCACATGATATAATCCTTTTGATAAACTTTTTCAAGCTCGATCTTGAAACCATTTGGGTTGTTTTCCCCCAATATTGCTACTGAAAGGCTGTTCCAGAACCTCATTTTTCTGATGGTTAGAAACCATCTTCTAATTTCCTGACAAAATTTTCTCATGGTCAATTTGTACTCATATTTTCAAGGTAATGAGTATTTTAAATGTTAATTTAAGTCAATGGCAGCTATGGGTGATTTTCCCTTTTAAAAATCAAGCCAATGGCTAACTCATCACTTAATCTCTTGGCACCATCAGAATGATTCCCCACTGAGTGGAAAGTTTTCTAATACTATTTGATTTAAACAGTGGGGGCAGATGATAAACTTCTCATGGTCTGCCCATGTTAAGGCACAACCAATGTCATAAAATTGGCATCCAAATGTCGATCAGCAAAATCCTGGATTGAACAGGAATGGGAATAGCTCCACTGCAAAAAGTGACTCCTCACAGAGAAGTTTTAAGAGAACCATATGTCGCGGACTGTGGGGGAACTCAGGGCCCTGCACCCCCGGCTTCCTGCGATTCACCATGACTCTCAGCCAGCCAGTAAAGCAGAAGGTTTATTTAGATGACAGGAATACAGTCCTAGACAGGTCTTGCAGGCACAGACAACAGGACCCCCCTCAGTTAGGTCCATCTTTGGGTCCCAGGGCATCCCAGCCCCCCTTGGGAGGTCAGAGCCATCTCTGCCTCCCAGCCATCTCACCAGCCAACTTCCAAAAACTCTGCCTTCAGCGACCCCTCCCACACCCTTTGTTCAGTTTCCCAGGCCAAGGTGTCACCTGGCCTCCAACCCCTTCCTGGGTTCTCATGTTACACGCTCAGGTATTCTCCTTCGGGCAGTCTCCCATCCCCCAATGCAGACTATCCAAGCCACACTCCCCTGTCAGCATTCACAGACCACAGTAAGAACAGTCCCAGTTCGTCACACCATAGTCCCAGCTCTATGAATTTTCCAGTTGAACATCAAAGGTATGTCAAAGTGACTACCTAGTTCACATTATGCAAGACAACATGATCAACATCGCCGCCTTGCAAGAAACCCATATCAAAAATGACACTCAAGAATTACCTTGCTGGACGGCCAGATACCATCTTGTCCCTTCTTTCCACCACCTGACTAAAACAGCATTCATTGCCATTCCCCTTTCTTAGGCCACACTGACTCCCTTGGAGACATGCCAATAAATCAGTACTTCTGATAAAGCACATCCTGTCTGAATGGAATATTTTCTTTTTCCAGCTAATGATGCTAATAAACAACCCAATGAGGCTAGAAGTAATAATAATACTTAGAAGGTGCAATACATAAGGCATAATCTTATCAGAGGATCCCAGAACTTATTATAAACATTAATTTGTCAACGCTCAAAACCCATCCTGATTTTACAAACACAGAAGCAGAAACACGGGCCCAAGAGGCCAAACGAGCTTTAAAATCTATGTATCTATGCTTTTAATGGCCTCCCCATCCATACAAGATTAAGGTGAGAAGAATGGATTCTATCAGGGGGTTTATATTTCCAGCAGCCCATGGCATCCCCAACTGATCTGCTACCTCTCCTCTGCTTCCATGTTGGTCCCCAGTGGAGAGGAGAGGCTTCCCTAGTTAATGGGGGGAAAGAGAGTAAGTGCCGTAGAGGTAGCTGACTCACCCCTTTTACATCATAGAAAGAATATCTATGTGGATTGTGTGTGAAGATATGAAACAGTATAATCCCCCACCTAAGAACCTAGTACAAGCATGTGGCAACTGATTGAACTCCTATGACCTGACAAAATTGTAATGGGTACTCATATTTTAAGTATACTGTAGAATGCTTCAGACAAAATAGCTTCAACCTCTACAAAGTTACCCCTAAAAGATTTCTCCTCTATCCACCTAACATGTTGTCTTTGTGTACTTACGAAAAATGAAATATTGAAAAGAATGTTGAAAAACTAGACATGGTACAGAGAAGAGCCACAAAACATATTTGAGGGCCAGAAAAAATGCCTTTCAGTGAAAGACTTCATAGAAGACTTACTTTTGATACTAAGGCCTGGTCTACACTATGAGTTTAATTCGAATTTAGCAGCGTTAAATCGAATTAACCCTGCACCCGTCCACACAATGAAGCCATTTATTTCGAAATAAAGGGCTATTAAAATCTATTTCTGTACTCTTCCCTGACGAGGGGAGTAGCGCCGAAATCGATATTGCCATTTCAAATTAGGGTTAGTGTGGCCGCAATTCGACAGTATTGGCCTCCGGGAGATATACCACAGTGCACCATTGTGACCGCTCTGGACAGCAATCTGAACTCAGAGGCACTGACCAGGTAAACAGGAAAAGCCCCGCGAACTTTTGAATTTTATTTCCTGTTTGCCCAGCGTGGAGAGCACAGGTGACCACAGAGAGCTCATCAGCACAGGTAACCATGCTGTCCGAGAATCGAAAAAGAGCACCAGCATGGACCATACAGGAGGTACTGGATCTGATCGCTATATGGGGAGAGGATTCAGTGCTAGCAGAACTATGTTCTAACAGATGAAATGCCAAAACTTTTGAAAAATTCTCCAAGGGCATGATGGAGAGAGGCCACAATAGGGACTCATATCAGTGCCGCGTGAAAGTTAAGGAGCTCAGACAAGCCTATCAGAAAACAAAGGAGGCAAAAGGTTGCTCCGGGTCAGAGCCGCAGACATGCCACTTCTACGCTGAGCTGCATGCAATTCTAGGGGGGGCCATCACCACTACCCCACCTCTGACCGTGGATTCCGAGGTGGGGGTAATCTCAGCCACACCTGAGGATTCTGCGGACGGGGAAGAGTAGTAGGAGGAGGACGATGAGCTTGCGGAGAGCACACAGCACTCCGTTCTCCCCAACAGCCAGGATCTTTTTTTCAGCCTGACTGAAGTACCCTCCCAACCCTCCCAAGGCAGTATCCAAGACCATAACCCCATGGAAGGGACCTCAGGTGAGTTTACCTTTTAAAATATAAAACATGGTTTAAAAGCAAGCATTTTTTAATGATTAATTTGCCCTGAGGATGCTTGGGATGCATTCGCGGCCAGTATAGCTACTGGAAAAGTCTGTTAACGTGTCTGGGGATAGAGCGGAAATCCTCCACGGACATCTCCATGAAGCTCTCCTGGAGGTACTCCAAAAGCCTTTCCACAAAGTTTCTGGGCAGTGCAGCCTTATTCCATCCTCCATGGTAGGACATTTGACCATGCCATGCTAGTAGCAAGTAATCTGGTTTCATTGCATGACAAAGCCTGGCAGCGTATGGTCCCGGTGTTTGCCGGCATTCAAGCAACTTCCGTTCTTTATCTCGCTGTGTAATCCTCAGGAGAGTGATATCGCTCATGGTAACCTGGTTGAAATACGGGAATTTAATTAAGGGGACAGAGGTGGCCGTTCCTACTGGGCTGTTTGCCTGTGACTGAAAAGAAATCCTTCCCTGTAGTTAGCCAAGCGGGGGCAGGGGGGAGAGGAGGTATTGGCGCTGAGCATTTCACGTTTGGCTAGCAGGGATCTTCCCTGATACCAGCCACGTGGTAGGGGGCGGGGTAAAGCGATCATCCCAGAGAATTGATGGGGCGGGGGTTAGTTTGGTTTCTGCAGGGATCTTCCCTGATACCAGCCACGCAGTGGGGGGAGGGATAAAGCGATCATCCCAGAGAATTGGATGGGGGGGGGTTAGTTTGGTTTTGGCTACTGCAGGTTAACAGGAAAACCACAGCACTCAATGGGCTTTGCTTGGTATGTGGGAAAGGAGGGCGCAGAAGCCGAAAGACAATGGTTTACCATGGCCGCATGCAAGCCGAATTCTGTTGCCTGGACCTGCGTCTGTGCTCTCTAACACCAAAGCCACAGGCACTCAATATTAAGATGCAAAATGCGACCTTGCACTGAAATCACATGTGCTATGTAATGTGAATAGTGTTGTTCACCGTGAAAGAGTATAAGCATTGTTCTGTAAAATGTATCTTTTTAAATACTTCTCTCCCTTTTTTCCCTCCCTCCAGCAGATGCAAATTTTTCAAGCCTCCCTCCTCCATCCCGAAGGCTATCTCAGATAAGGTGGAGAAAAAAAAGGATGCGAGATGACATGTTCTCATCTGAATGAGTGGAAGGACAGGGTATTAAAGTACAGGAAAGATGCCAGTGAACGTGAGGACAGGAGGGACCAATGTGAGGACATGAGGGACCAACGTGAGGAGAGGGGAGACGCTCGAGATGAGAGGTGGTGGCAGGAAGATCAGAGGAGGCAGGATGCAATGCTGGGGCTGCTGCATGAGCAAACAGACATGCTCCGGAGTCTTGTGGAGCTTCAGGAACGGCAGCAGGATCACAGACTGCAGCTGCAGCCCCTGTATAACCACCTTCTCCCCTCACCATGTTCCATAGCCTCCTCACCCAGACATGTAAGAACACGGAGGGGGAGGCTCTGAGCACCCTCCCATTCCACCCCAGTGGACAGCCCAAGCAAAAGGCTGTCATTATTTTAACCTTTTATTAGTGGCCTTTTCCTTCCCTCCGATCCTCCTTCCAACCCCACCCGGACTACCTTGTCAGTTCTCTTCCTCTTTTTATAATCAATTAATAAAGAATAAATGATTTTTAAAATATAGTGACTTTATTTCCTTTGAAAGCAAGCTGTGATCGAAGGGGGAGGGTGGGTTCCTTACAGAGAATGAGTCAATAAAGGGGGCGGGTTTTCATCAAGGAGAAAAAAACAGAACTTTCACATGGTAGCCTGGCCAGTCATGAAACTGGTTTTCAAAGCTTCTCTGATGCACAGTGCTTCCTCCTCTAATCGCCCTGGTGTCTGGCTGTGCGTAATCAGCAGCCAGGCGATTTGCCAGGTGATTTGCCTCAGCCTCCCACCCCACCATAAAGATCTCCCCCTTACTTTCACAGAGATTGTGGAGCACACAGCAATAACAATGGGAATATTGGTTTGGCTGAGCTCTGAGCGAGTCAGTAATGTGCGCCAGCGACCTTTTAAACATCCAAATGCACATTCTACCACCATTCTGCACTTGCTCAGCCTGTAGTTGAACAGCTCCTGACTCCTGTCCAGGCTGCCTTTGTATGGCTTCATGAGCCATAGATTCATAGATTCATAGATTCATAGATTATAGGACTGGAAGGGACCTCGAGAGGTCATCGAGTCCAGTCCCCTGCCCGCATGGCAGGACCAAATACTGTCTAGACCATCCCTGATAGACATTTATCTAACCTACTCTTAAATAT
This sequence comes from Malaclemys terrapin pileata, assembly GCF_027887155.1. Taxonomy (NCBI): domain Eukaryota; kingdom Metazoa; phylum Chordata; order Testudines; family Emydidae; genus Malaclemys; species Malaclemys terrapin. The sequence continues at coordinate 175,754,333 of NC_071507.1, read as the reverse complement.
CTCCAGAGACGGAGATTCCACAACCTCCCTAGGCAATTTGTTCCAGTGTTTAACCACCCTGACAGTTAGGAACTTTTTCCTAATGTCCAACCTAGACCTCCCTTGCTGCAGTTTAAACCCATTGTTTCTGGTTCTATCCTTAGAGGCTAAGGTGAACAAGTTCTCTCCCTCCTCCTTATGACACCCTATTAGATACCTGAAAACTGCTATCATGTCCCCTCTCAGTCTTCTCTTTTCCAAACTAAACAAACCCAGTTCTTTCAGCCTTCCTTCATAGGTCATGTTCTCAAGACCTTTAATCATTCTTGTTGCTCTTCTTTGGACCCTTTCCAATTTCTCCACATCTTTTTTAAAATGCGGCGCCCAGAACTGGACACAATACTCCAGCTGAGGCCTAACCAGAGCAGTGTAGAGCGGAAGAAGGACTTCTCGTGTCTTGCTCACAACACACCTGTTAATGCATCCCAGAATCATGTTTGCTTTTTTTGCAACAGCATCACACTGTTGACTCATATTTAGCTTGTGGTCCACTATAACCCCTAGATCCCTTTCTGCCGTACTCCTTCCTAGACAGTCTTTTCCCATTCTGTATGTGTGAAATTGATTTTTCCTTCCTAAGTGGAGCACTTTGCATTTGTCTTTGTTAAACTTCATCCTGTTTACCTCAGCCCATTTCTCCAATTTGTCCAGATCATTTTGAATTATGACCCTGTCCTCCAAAGTAGTTGCAATCCCTCCCAGTTTGGTATCATCCGCAAACTTAATAAGCGTACTTTCTATGCCAATATCTAAGTCGTTGATGAAGATATTGAACAGAGCCGGTCCCAAAACAGACCCCTGCGGAACCCCACTCGTTACGCCTTTCCAGCAGGATTGGGAACCATTAATAACAACTCTCTGAGTACGGTTATCCAGCCAGTTATGCACCCACCTTATAGTAGCCCCATCTAATTTGTATTTGCCTAGTTTATCGATAAGAATATCATGCGAGACCGTATCAAATGCCTTACTAAAGTCTAGGTATACCACATCCACCGCTTCACCCTTATCCACAAGGCTCGTTATCCTATCAAAGAAAGCTATCAGATTGGTTTGACATGATTTGTTCTTCACAAATCCATGCTGGCTGTTCCCTATCACCTTACCACCTTCCAAGTGTTTGCAGATGATTTCCTTAATTACTTGCTCCATTATCTTCCCTGGCACAGAAGTTAAACTAACTGGTCTGTAGTTACCTGGGTTGTTTTTATTTCCCTTTTTATAGATGGGCACTATATTTGCCCTTTTCCAGTCTTCTGGAATCTCTCCTGTCTCCCATGACTTTCCAAAGATAATAGCTAGAGGCTCAGATACCTCCTCTATTAGCTCCTTGAGTATTCTAGGATGCATTTCATCAGGCCCGGGTGACTTGCAGGCATCTAACTTTTCTAAGTGATTTTTAACTTGTTCTTTTTTTATTTTATCCGCTAAACCTACCCCCTTCCCATTAGCATTCACTATGTTAGGCATTCCTTCAGACTTCTCGGTGAAGACCGAAACAAAGAAGTCATTAAGCATCTCTGCCATTTCCAAGTTTCCTGTTACTGTTTCTCCCTCTTCACTAAGCAGTGGGCCTACCCTGTCTTTGGTCTTCCTCTTGCTTCTAATGTATTGATAAAAAGTCTTCTTGTTTCCTTTTATTCCCGTAGCTAGTTTGAGCTCATTTTGTGCCTTTGCCTTTCTAATCTTGCCCCTGCATTCCTGTGTTGTTTGCCTATATTCATCCTTTGTAATCTGTCCTAGTTTCCATTTTTTATATGACTCCTTTTTATTTTTTAGATCGTGCAAGATCTCGTGGTTAAGCCAAGGTGGTCTTTTGCCACATTTTCTATCTTTCCTAACCAGCGGAATAGCTTGCTTTTGGGCCCTTAATAGCGTCCCTTTGAAAAACTGCCAACTCTCCTCAGTTGTTTTTCCCCATGGCATTAAGGGGTAGGCTGGGTCCCCAAGGATAACTATAGGCATTTCAACATCCCCAACGGTTGTTTTCTGGTCCAGGAAATAAGTCCCTTGCTGCAGCCATTTAAACAGAGTAGTGTTCCTGAAGACGCAAGCGTTATGAACCCTTCCCGGCCAGCCCACGTTGATGTTGGTGAAACGTCCCTTGTGATCCACCAGTGCTTGCAGCACCATTGAAAAGTACCCCTTGCAGTTTATATACTGGGTACCCTGGTGCTCCAGTGCCAAGATAGGGATATGGGTTCCATCTATCGCCCCACCAGTTAGGGAATCTCATTGCAGCAAAGCCATCCACTATGACCTGCACATTTCCCAGAGTCACTACCTTTCGTAGCAGCACCTCAGTGATTGCTTTGGCTACTTGCATCACAGCAGCCCCCACAGTAGATTTGCCCACTCCAAATTGATTTCCGACTGACCGGTAGCTGTCTGGCGTTGCAAGCTTCCACAGGGCTATTGCCACTCGCGTCTCAACTGTGAAGGCTGCTCTCATCTTGGTATTCTGGCGCTTCAGGGCAGAGGAAAGCAAGTCACAAAGTTCCATGAAAGTGTCCTTATGGATGCGAAAGTTTTGCAGCCACTGGGAATTGTCCCATACCTGCAACACTATGTGGTCCCACCTGTCTGTGCTTTTTTCCCGGGCCCAGAATCGGCGTTCCATGGCTATAACCTGCCCCATTAACAACATGATCTCCAAAGCACCGGAGCCCGCGGTTTGAGAGAATTCTGTGTCCGTGTCCATGTCCTCATCACTCTCGTTGCTGCGCTGCCGTCGTCGCCTCCTCCTCACCTCGTTTTTCTGGTCCTGGTTCAGCATAAACTGCACGAGAATGCGCGAGGTGTTTACAATGTTCATGACTGCTGTCTTGAGCTGAGCGGGCTCCATGCTTGCCGTGGTATGGCATCTGCAGTGTTCACCCAGGAAAAAAGGCTGTTGCTTTCATGGAGGATGGGGTGAGGCTGTACCCAGAACCACCTGCGACAATGTTTTTTCCCCATCAGGCACTGGGATCTCAACCGAGAATTCCAATGGGCGAGGGAGACTGCAGGAACTATGGGATAGCTATGGGATAACTACCCACAGTGCAACGCTCCGGAAATCGACGCTAGCCCCGGTACATGGACGCACACCACCGAATTAATGTGCTTAGTGTGGCCGCATACATTCGACTTTATACCATCTGTTTCCAAAATTTGAATTCTGTAAATTCAGATTAATCCCATAGTGTAGACATACCCTTAGATACAAGACAGACCAATTATCTGGAGACTTGTAGAGTTAGTTACAGTTTCATCATAGAATATCAGGGCTGGAAGGGACCTCAGGAGGTCATTTAGTCCAACCCCTGCCCAAAGCAGGCCCAATCCCCAGTCAGATTTTTACCCCAGGTCCCTAAATGGCCCCCTTAAGGATTGAACTCACAATCCTGGGTTTAGCAGGCCAATGCTCAAACCACTGAGCTATTTCCCTTTCCTGTACTTTATTTTGTCATAAAGAAGATTGAGAGGTGACTTGGTTATGGTATATAAGTATCATTATGGGTAGAACACACCAGGTATTAAAGGGTGTTTTAATCTAGTAGAGAAAGGCCTAAGAAGCAATGGCTGCATGCTAAAGTCAGGTAAGTTCAAATTAGAAGTAAAGCATACGTTTATAACACTACCAATGGAAGTGTCAGATTCTCCATCTTTTGATGTCTTCAAATTGCGACTGGATGCCTTTCTGCCTTGTCAGAACAAGTTATTGTGCTCAACTGAGGTGAGACGTGATGAAATTCTACAGCCTGTGTTACACAGGAGGTCAGACTACCTGATCTAACGGTCCCTTCTTGCCTTAAAAACCTATGAATCTAAATGACTTTGTCACACTGGGTCAAAAACATGATTTTCAAAAAGTCCCAAGACATGGATGTGTGTTATATACCATAATAATGCCTTTGATGCCATGACAGTTTGCTGAGGGAAATGCCATTGGGTAAATAAAACATATTTAAAAAAAATTCTCAAAATATGCACCTATCAGATGAAATGCGGCTCAAGGACCTGACAGGAACTAGGGCTCAGAAGGAGGGCATGCTGAGTGAGATATTTATGTCAACTGTGAAAGGGTACACTATGCTCTTCCCCAGTGCTAATGTAAGTTAACCGGCCAGTGCAAATGACCCTGTCATCTCTCCACTTACTTTAAGGTATCTATCACCAATGACAGTGCAAGACTGGTGCAGACCTTATGCTTAGGTATAAAAGTGACCTCATGTGAGGGGGCCCCTCCATACCAGTTTTGTCCTACATATGACCTCTGTAGCTGGATCATACGCTGAGTACAAAGAGTCTCCCTGCTTTTATTTTTGAAAAATAATAAGCACACCTTTAAAAGGTGTGGCACTGGGATTCAGAGAAAGCTGTGTCGCACAGCATCAATAGCAAAGCATTACCAGAAGGAAAATGACCTTGGAATTTAGCACCACTGGACACTGAATCTGAAGCTAAAGGGACTCTGAATGGTTTGGAATAAGCCCTTATTATATGTCAATTTAAATTCAATTGAATAATTCTACTGTCACACCCAGGCCTGAGTCTCAGTTACTTCCAAGGCTAACGTCAACCAACAAGGTGAGGCTTTGTTTCTCCATTGAAAACTATAAGGAAGTTGACAGGCCTCTTTCTGTGCTCATTGCCCTTCCCAGGTGCTGGTAGTCTTCCCATTATTAGGAATGCTGAACACTGACAGCAGAGGCGACACATCGTGGGTGCACACAAGGTCATGTGCTCTCCCCAGATTTCTCGCAGGGTGGGAGTCAGGCTGAGCATGGCTGAGGGGGATGTGCCTGTGAAAGGCACCGGCATCTAGCACTCCCACTGAGCCCCGCTTGGAGGCACCTGGAGCAGGGAAGAGAGACGGGGCTGGCAGCACAACTCCATCAGAGGGGGTGCGGTGAAGCCTGCTGAGTCCTGTCCCTTCTGTCCCCACAGCTGCAGTTACTGACTTGGCAGTAAGTGTCCAAAGCCCGCTCTAGCCCGCGCTGCACCCGTAGAGGGGAGGCAATGGGAGAAGTAAGTGGGGAAGGAGCTGTGAGAGTAGTGGGGGTAAGGTGGTACTGGCTTGGAGCAGGTATGGGAGGTGCAGGGGGAGTGATAAAGGGTCCAGAGGCAACATGCTGGGTGATCACATGCCCCCCAACCTTTAAATTGTGCCCTCTCGCTATCATAGAATCGTAGGACTGGAAGGGACCTCGAGAGGTCATCTAGTCTAGTCCCCTGTACTCATGGCAGGCCTAAGTATTATCTAGACCATCCCTGACAGGTGTTTCTCTAACATGCTCTTAAAAATCTCCAATGATAGAGATTCCACAACCTCCCAAGGCAATTTATTCCAGTGCTTAACCACCCTGACAGGAAGTTTTTCGCAATGTCAACCTAAACCTCCCTTGCTGCAATTTGAGCCCATTGCTTCCTGTCCTATCCTCAGAGGTTAAGAAGAAGATTTTTTCCCCCTTCTCCTTGTAACAACCTATCAAGAGTTGTGGGTCATCTCTGACTGACAGCACATTTGTAAAGCTTCACACAGGAGGCAGAGAACTTCTTTCTCATGTTGGTTATAAAAAAAAAGAAGGGGGGAATTTAAAAACAACATGTTTTAGCTTGTTAATCTCCATGAAGGTTAAACTTCTAAAGTTGAGTTAATTGGAAAATGACAAGTCTCCCTAATCTACAACAGGATTCTCCCTCTTAACATTAAAATGATTTTGGAAACGTTTGGTGTGTGTGTGTAAAAACCTGGCTGACAAACCTAGTTCGTGTGTGTGTGAGAGAGAGTACCTGGCTGACAAACCTATCAAAACAGTCTGCAGTGTGGCTGAATAGAAAACTAATGAAGCAAGACAGTTTGAAAATAGCTAAATGGTGAAAACGTGTCTTTTGTCCTGTAAAATTTAGATTTAGAAATCAAAATGGTAACAGGTATTGATTTAACAAAGGGGTAAAGGAAAAAGTCATCAAATAAAAACTATACAAGATATTTTAAATGGTAGGTTTTTACAGACTAGTTAGGCTTTTTCATCCTTTCTAGAAGATGGGCAGGCAAGGGGATGAACAAACTAACACTGGCTACTTATTCTTGCAAGCAAACCAAACAAAAAGTTAACAACTATAACCTGCTATTGCTAAATTGTTTTACAAAAATATATTTTACATTTCAATCTCAGCATTAAAAATTATTTACATTGATGCTTCCTGCAACATAACTATGAGACAGATCTTTCCATGGGAGCCTTTCCATTCACTACAATGGGCCTTGGATCAGGCCCAAAGGCCCTTCCATTAAAGTAAATGGCAAAACTCCAAATGATACAGACCCCAGTTCTGCAAACGTGCACATGGTTAATTTTCATCATGAGAGTGGGTCCCACTGACTTCAACAGAACGATTCACAGACAAAGTTTAGCACATGGGTAAGCCTTTGCAGTGCTGGGGCCTTAAATGGGAGTGAGATTGTTCCCTATAAAGGATTTCTTGTCTTCTATGTCTAGATTGTTCTGGGAGGAACTCTGGGGAGATTGTACCTCAAGTAAGCATGATCTCTCCTGAGGCCGATTGGTGTGCACAGCGAATGTGCACTGTGCAACTTCCAATGGCTCCTCCCTACTCCCAGAACACTAGCCATATATGCCAATCTATTTAAGGAACTTATATGGATCCTCAGGACTGTAATATCTATGCACCTAGCAATGTTAATATATTTATTCTCAAAATGTGAGTGTGGGAGGGAAGTAGTATTACCCTCATTTTACAGATGGGGAACTGATGCCCAGATCCTTAAAGGTATTTAGGCTCATAACTTCTGTTGATCTTAATGGAAGTTAGAAGGCTAAATACCTTTGAGATTCTGGGCCTAAGTGACTTGCCCAAGGTCACACAGAAAAGCCATTGCAGAGCAGGGCAATAAACACAGGTCTCCTCAGTCCCAGACTATCACCATAGTAATTGGACCATTCTTCCTCCAATTGAGGAAGTTGTCAGCTATGAGGAATATGGTTAATGTGATTCCCACTCTTACTTCAATCAGGTAGCACAATTAGTAGTATCAATCAGTGGCACCTCTAAGCATTCCTGTAATGCTAGCAATAAACAATGGTAACGTGGGCCCCTTACTGAATGGGGAAGGCAACCTAGTGACAGAGGATGTGGAAAAAGCTAATGTACTCAATGCTTTTTTTGGCTCTGTCTTCACAAACAAGGTCAGCTCCCAGACTACTGCACTGGGCAGCACAGAATGGGGAGAAGGTGACCAGCCCTCCGTGGAGAAAGAAGTGGTTCGGGACTATTTAGAAAAGCTGGACGAGCACAAGTCCATGGGGCCAGATGCACTGCATCCGAGAGTGCTAAAGGAGTTGGAGAATATGATTGCAGAGCCATTGGCCATTATCTTTGAAAACTCAGGCGATCAGGGGAGGTCCCAGATGACTGGAAAAAGGCGAATGTAGTGCCCATCTTTAAAAAAGGGAAGAAGGAGGATCCAGAAAACTACAGGCCAGTCAGCCTCACCTCAGTCCCTGGAAAAATCATGAAGCAGGTCCTCAAGGAATCAATTCTGAAGTACTTAGATTTTGATCTGGCTCTGTGGATGAGGGGAAAGCAGTGGACGTGTTATTCCTTGACTTTAGCAAAGCTTTTGATATGGCCTCCCACAGTATTCTTGCCAGCAAGTTAAAGAAGTATGGGCTGGATGAATGGACTATAAGGTGGATAGAAAGATGGCTAGATCATCGGGCTCAATGGGTAGTGATCAATGGCTCCATGTCTAGATGGCAGCTTGAATCAAGCAGAGTGCCCCAAAGGTTGGTCCTGGGGCTAGTTTTGTTCAATATCTTCATTAATGATCTGGAGGATGGTGTGGACTGCACCCTCAGCAAGTTTGCAGATGACACTAAACTGAGAGGAGTGGTAGATACGCTGGAGGGTGGGGATAGGATACAGAGGGACCTAGACAAATTAGAGGACTGGGCCAAAAGAAACCTGATGAGGTTCAACAAGGACAAATGCAGAGTCCTGCACTTAGGACGGAAGAATCCCATGCACTGCTACAGACTAGGGATCGAATGGTTGGCAGCAGTTCTGCAGAAAAGGACCGAGGGGTTACAGTGGACGAGAAGCTGGATATGAGTCGACAGTGTGCCCTTGTTGCCAAGAATGCTAACGGCACTTTGGGCTGTATAAGTAGGGGCATTGCCAGCAGATTGAGGAATGTGATCATTCCCCTCTATTCGGCATTGGTGAGGCCTCATCTGGAGTATTGTGTCCAGTTTTGGGCCCCACACTACAAGAAGGGTGTGGAAAAATTGGAAAGAGTCCAGCAGAGGGCAACAAAAATGATTAGGGGGCTGGAGCACATGATTTATGAGGAGAGGCTGAGGGAACTGGGCTTATTTAGTCTGAAGAAGAGAAGAATGAAGGGGGATTCGATAGCTGCTTTCAACTACCTGAAAGGGGGTTCCAAAGAAGATTGATCTAGACTGTTCTCAGTGGTACCAGATGACAGAAGAAGGAGTAATGGTCTCAAGTTGCAGAGGGGGAGGTTTAGGTTGGATATTAGGAAAAACTTTTTCACTAGGAGAGTGGTGAAGCACTGGAATGGGTTACCTAGGGAGGTGGTGGAATCACCTTCCTTAAAGGTTTTTACGGTCAGGCTTGACAAAGCCCTGGCTGCGATGATTTAGTTGGGGATTGGTCCTGCTTTGAGCAGGGGGTTGGACTAGATGATCTCCTGAGGTCCCTTCCAACCCTGATATTCCATGATTCTATGAAAAGGTAAGCAGAAAATTAAATCCTCATCTTTGATCATTGCATGAGGGATCCCCTGTATATTTTTATCTACAGTAGCCATGTAAGAAAGAAAGAAAGAAAGAAAACTTCACCTCTGAAGAGTATGCAAATCTTCATCAAGATTTATTCACATTTAATTTCAAATATACAGTATTTCAGTATGGTAATGCCTTTACAAGAGGATCCTGTGAACTACAAAAGGCTCCCTTTAGGGTATGTTTTAACAACATGTTGACAGAACAAGACACTCCATTGTAGATTGACAGAGAGTTAAACCAAGTTACAAGTATTAGAAAAGTAGGAGGGAGTCTACCCAGCAACAAACTAGCTGAACATAATACAGTTTGGCATTAACCTAATACAAAAATGTCTTCATAAATTAAACAACTTCTATTTCTCTCCCTCTAGGATCGGAAAATAAAAATAATTAGGTAGCACTTTAATTTGCAAGAACATCAATTACTCTAAGCTACAAGTGAAATGTTACTTTACGAAGATAAGGAGTTAATCTACTTTATTAAGTAAATGTGTCACGCCTGCATAAGTGAACTATATAATTATACAGTTCCATTATAATAACCAATGTGAGCTGCAGAATTCACCCATATAAGAGTTTTAGAGTTGCTGTGTACCAGGTGTATTTAATGTCTGAAATTTTATCTCTAGTTTTTACAGTGTATTATTCCTTCCATTTAAAATGTAATCGTAGCTAGTAAATGTAAGACCAACAAAATCTAGGGATATACATTTTAAAAAGGAAATAAAATCTAGGGATATACATTTTAAAAAGAAAGTTGATGTGTGGTCTTGTGCTAGCTATTTAGGGCAATTTTTTCAAACTTGAGTGCCTAAAGTTAGTTAGGCACCTAAATCCATATCTAGACACCTAACTATATGCCCTGATTTGGCAGGGGTGCTGAGTGCCTGCAGCTTCTATTGACATTTATTTAAGTGCTTAAATATAGATATAGGTGTCCAACTTCAGATGGACATGTTAGGAAATGCTAATCTCTCTGTGTTTCAGTTGCCACATCTGTAAAATGGAAAAAAATAATACCTACTCTATGGGGGTGTTATGGTTATACTAATTAATATTTTAAACATACCTTGAAGATTCATACATTCATATATTTTAAGTGCAGAAGGGATCATCGAAGCTTACTCCCTGTATAACACAGGCCATAGAACTTAACCCAGTTACACTCTACTGAGCCCCCAAACTTGTGTCTTGCTAAAGCATATCCTCCAGAAAGGCATCTAGATATGGTCTGAAGACACCAAGAGGTAGAAAATACACCACTTCCCTTGATCGTTTGTTCCAATGGCTAATCAGCCTCATTGCTAAATATGTTTGCCTTATTTCTAATCTGATTTTGTCTGATTTCCAATGGCAGCCCTTTCTGCATTAGATTATGAAACCTTTTAACTCTCAGTGTTTTCTCCTTGTGAAGGTACTCAGACACTGTAATCAAGTCACCTCTCAATTTTCTTTTGGATCAGATAAAAAGATTGAGCTGTATAAGTCTCTCTCATTGTAAGAAATTTTCTCCATCCCTTGGGTCATTTTTGGTGGTTATTTTCTGCACCCTCTCCATATGTTCAATATCAAAATGTGGACACCAGAACTGTATACAGCATTCCAACATTGGTCTCACCAATGCCATATGCAGAGATAAAATCGCTTTCCTACTCTTACTCACCACTCCCTTGCTTATATATCCAAGGGTCACATTAGCCCTCTTGGCCACAGCAATGCACTGTGAACTCATGTTCAGGATCTTGTCCAGTTTGATCCTTCAGTTCTTTCCAGAGTCACTGCTTTCCAGGAGAGGCCCCTTTTCTGCAGGTATAGTCTGCATAACTTTGCATTTGGCAGTCTTAAAAATTCATTTTGTTTGAATGAGCCCAGGTTACCAAGCAATCCAGATTGCTCTGTGTGGCTGCCCTGTCCTCACTATTTACCACTCTGTCAATCCTTGTGTTAACAGCAATGCTATATTTTACTTCCAGGCCATTGACAAACATGTTGAACAGTGTTGGGCCTAGTACCGATCCCTGTGGAGGCCTACTAGAAACATCTCTCTTCAGCAATGATTCCTCAGCTATTTGATGAAGTTTGCTATGCAAGGGTAAATAACTCTATTTATAAAACAAAACAAAACTAAAACCATGTTTTCAAGAAAGAGCTTAATGTACAAGTATTACAGGTTTTTAAAGTTTGTTTTGAAATAATCATTGCTCCTGTAACCAGAATGACTTATTATTGTAAATTCTACAGAAGGTGTTTGTGTGTGGGTGTTCAGCAAAACCACACAGAGAGCTTTTTTTGCCTTACTAGGTCACATTAAATATGATGTGCCAAGTTTCTTCAGGGGAAAAAAAAAAACACGCCAAAAATAAATGATTAAACCTCCAATATTTACTACATTCTAAAAGGCAATTAGGCTCCTACAAAATAAATAAACAACATAACCAAAAAGGCACAGCTTTCCACTTTCAGCATCAGACATTTGTGAGATGCAGGGCTAAATGCAGTCCATTTTGTTATCTTGCAGCTGAGTTTTCTATAATGAAATATCCATTGATCCATTCCATTTTATTGGCTTTAGATGAGTTCTAACCAACATGCCAGTAGGAAGTCTCTTGTGGTATCTAATCTAATCATTGTATTGGCAAAAATATATACATACTTGCTAGTGTTTGTCCTTGATATTATCCATATGTTTGGAGTGCTGAACAACTGGGGCTGTAGAAAACATTTAGGAATCACATTCTTTTAATCAATCATTTTGTATATGTTGCACCAGACAAATGAAAATCACTCAATTACATGTCAGTGGGAGTTTCATGTCTTAAAAATGATCTTCTAGACATTAGTGTAGGCTGCTGTTTGTTTCCCTTTGGAAAAAAAGAAACAATATACTCAAGAACAAAAGCCTGTGTAAGATCAACAAATTAAAAAAATATGTGACAATAGTATGTTCCCAATGTAGCAATATCTTTGATACCTAAGCTCAATAGGCACCTAACTGGTTTCTTTGGGGACTTAAGCGAGGTCAGAGAGCATGATATACTGTATAGGACAACAACATCTGTTTATCCTTGACAAATAAACAGTAATTTGAAGCACTTAAAAGACAAAGATTCAAGGAATCTGTACAAAGCTTCATATTATGCAGTTATTTAAGTAATGTCTGGTTTTTTTTTTTTTTTTTGAGGTTGGTAAAATGCCTTTTCATAAGTTGTTTTAGGAAAAGAAGAATATGTTATTTAAGCCATTGTATATAATGGCGAAATGTGGACAGACATTGTTTTAGAATGCTGCTATTGCTTTCAATTTAACATTGTATGAAAGGTGTCTAAATGTTTTACGGAAGTGGCATCCTACCCTGATTCAGAGGCTGGCACTTGTGCAAAAGGTGGCTGCTCACTTGATAAGTTGTGTGTCCGACAGTGAGCACATGATACCTGTGCTCTGGCACCTGCACTGGTTACCTGAGAAACTTCAGATAGATTTTAAGCTGCTGATTTTGACCTAGAAAGCCCTAACGGTTCTGGGGCCCTTCTGCCTCAGAGAACACCTCTTTCCCCATGATGTGCTGCCACAGTGCAGTCAGTGATGTGAGATCCCCTTTTATATGACTGAGAGGGGGTACTGGCAGGTCATTCTCCATTAGAACCCTGGGACTGAAAAGCACTTCCGGTTCAAAATAGCCTGAATTTGTCAATTCTCAGGACACTCCGCAGGATTTATTTGTTTCACCAGGTCTGTGGGCAGAGTTAGGAGAGATTAAAGTACGAGCCAATGTGTCAGAGTGTTAGTATTTGCATTTAGAGCTGCAGCTTGGAAGGAGTGAGATTACTGAAGTGTATATTTGGTTTGTAACTGTAAAAATAATTAGCAGGGCATTTAGCCTGCATGTGGGCAATTTTATTGTTCTAAAAATAAATAAATAAAATTGAAAATAAATTGATTATCATTAAGGCTACGTTTTAGTCATGAGTATTTTTAATAAAAGTCACGGACAGATCACAGGCAGTAAACAAAAATTCATGACCCGTGACTTTTCCATGACTTTTACTATATACCCCTGACTAAACCTGGCGGGGGAGAGGGCTGCCTGGGGGCACCCTGGATGCTGGGGAAGGGTGGCCCGGGTACTGGAGGGGGGAGGGGTAGAAGGCGGGGACCTCTGCTAGTGCTGGGGGCAGGGGGTTGGCAGGACTGGCAGGCTCCCTACCTGAATCCGTGCCTCCCCACCCAGCAGCAGTAGAGTTTGGGTGTGGGAGGGGACAGGGGACAGGGGTTGGGGCACAGGACTGGGTGAGATAGGCTCTGGGTGGCGCTTACCTGAGGGGCTCCCCAGAAGAGCAACATCCCCCTCACTCAACTGTTAGGCAGAGGCATGGACAGGCAGCTCTGCGTGCTGCCTCTGCTCAGAGTGCTGGCCAATGGGAGCTGCGGGGGCGGTGCCTGCAGGCAGAGCTGCCTGGCCACACCTCCGCCTAGCAGCTGAGCGAGGGGGATGTTGCACCTTCCAGGAAGCCCCCCAGGTAAGCGCCTCCCAGAGCCCGCCTCAACCTGTCCCATGCCCCAACCTCCTGCTCCCTCCCACACCCAAACTCTGCTGCTGGGAGGGAGGCGTGGTGGCCTAAGCCAGGTGTACCGGCCTCTGCAGAAGTCATGGAATCCATGACTTCCGTGACCTCCATGACAAACTCACAGCCTTAATCATGATTCCTAGTATTGTTCATTGAGCCCATACCTTGTGTTAGTAAGGCAAATGTTTTGGTGAATCTTAAGCACATTTTGGGCATTATTTAAAATGCCAAATGAGCCCCAATCAGATACATGTGGACAGATCTTAGCACGTGTGCTGGGCCTTGTTGACTTCAGGGGGATTCTGCACAAGTGCAGGGATTCTTCTGCACTGATCTGACTGCGGATTAGGGCCAAGATGGATCTGAGCCATGATAGTTTGAGATTTCTTAACTCCATATTTACCAAATAGAAATGAGTTACTTCAGGGATAGATGGAAGAAAAGGGACTGAACAGTTTATACACTTATTGACAATGGAGGAAAAGGATAGTGCATTTACACTTGTATACCAAATCCTTTACCAGTGACAATGCTAGTGTATTTGTAACAAAGTTTCTAACTAGCCAGCAAGATATATTGCTCTTGAAAGGCAATGTGCGCCAGGCACTAACCTGAGACTCAGGAGATGTGGGTTCTATTCTCTGTTCTACTCATGAGCTGCTGCGTGACCTTGGATATGTTATAATAATTCTTTGTGCCTTGGTTCCCACTGTTACAGATGGGATAATAACATTTCATTTCTCCCAACTTTTGTCTGTCTTTCTGTTTAGATCATATGCTCTTCAAGGCAGGGATTCTTATTATGTGTTTGTACAGCACCTAGCACTATGGGGGCCCAATCTTGGTTGGGTTCTCCAGGGCTACTGTAGTACAAATTATTACTAATAATGGCATAAAGCTTTCACTGCCCAGTAGCTACATAAGTGGTAAACAGTAAAGCAGTTTGAAAAATACCAATGACCTTTTGCAGGGAAATTTATTTCTTTTTCATTTTTTCCAACATTTCCTGGAGATATTTTTCAGTTTTTCAATGAAACCCCCAAAACTAAACAGTTTTCACCTAAAAAAACCCTGGTTTTCAGTAAAAGCATTTTGTTTTTGAAAACAATTTTATTGAAAATCAGAAACTGTGGAAATTTTCATGTTTTTTGTCAAAAGTATTGGTTAAAAGATTTTAATCAGCTCTAGTAGAAAGCTGTTTAGACAACAATCATAATGAAAACAGGCCCATGTACAGACATGCAGCAAAACACACGCAGGTACTTGATGCAGCTTTGACTGAATGGCCCAAGTGCAGAGGCTTTTCAGTCTCAGACTACTCTCTACTGGCCTGGAGGAGGAACAGAACAAAACATTCATGGACACAGTCCAATGAGCACTCAGTGGCAGGCAGCACTAATGGAGGAGTAGTCTGGTGACCTTCTGAGTGATCCGATCAAGATTTCAAACTCAGTGGCCATCACTATTTGACTGAGTATTTGACTGTTATTTGAATTTGACTCAACTTCTGACTCAAAGTCTTACTAGCTGTGGCAGTGGTGTTTTAATTTATTTTAAAGTGAGGACAAACCCAAAACATGTAAAATCAAATGAGAATCAGATATGCTTAAATAAAAAGAATAAACAAAAAGGAACTCTGACACAATAAGAGAAAACAGAACACACAAGGTGCAGAGAAATATGTCTAATCAGAGGCAATGATATTTCATTTTAATTTACTTGAGAGAATGAAGCCACCACCAAAACTTTAAAACCACATTTTCTTTGTCAGATACCAAATTTGAGAGTCTTAGATGATCCTGGACAAATGATCAGAATCTTTATCTTCCTCAGCTCCTAAGAACTAGCAAATATGCTGCAAGGAATACTCCTGAGCAGGCCTAGAGCAGATGATCTATGTCTCCCCAATCTCTAATTGCTATCATTCTATCATTTGATTTGTGGCCATTTGCATCATATTTACTCGCTTAGATTTAGTATTTGCAGAGTTCGGGATGAACTGAAAAATGGCGTTTATGATACTGATTTTTAAAGATATCTTAAGACATATAGTACATACAGTAGCTTCAAATTAGCATCGCATGCATACATTGCTTTGTGTGCTTCCTGGAGGGGGTCCAATGATGACTGACTAACACATGGGATGTTTCCTTTTCACAGCATTATCACTAAGTCAACACCTGCGGTGATGTAAGCCCATGACTCACCTGCCTGAATGAAGGTCTCTTTAGGATCAACGGTTGTGTGCAGAATACATCTGCAACGTCCAAATAAATGAGCCCTTCTAAAGTAAGTCAGCACTACCACTGTTTAGAATGCAGAGCCCTTGTGAAGGCTGAGGTGAAGCAGCTGGCTAGCAGCTTTTGTGAGTCATTTTAAAAAGCCACTCTCACAGCTGGAGAGAAAATAGCCCTGGCAGCACTGGCACTCCATTATGAACTCTAAAAAGTCCTTCTCTGGGCGGAAGGAAAACTTCACCCAGCTGTCAAGCATTTGAAATGTTCAAAAAAATAAATAAATAAAGCACAAAACCCCTCACTTGCAATGGGTAGAATACAGAGGCCACCTCAGAGGAAATTAGAGTTCCTCTGAGGACTAAGGAAAGCGTGGGCTGATGAGTTCCCTTATAGAAATCAGGAAATCTTTTGGCAAATGGGGATATCCAGCAGCTTTCTATAGTTCAAGAAAGATTGCCTGCTAAGGTCTTTTCTGATTTAAACACTCTTCTCTGAGCCACCTGAAAGAATTGTGTAGCTAAGAAAGCACTTGACCTCTGTTGAGGTTGTTGCCCAGAAGTATTGATCTGAAAGGTTAATGTAGCAGAGAGAGGAAAATCTAAGCCTCAGAACAATCTGTCCCAAATCTCATTGTTTGTCTCCATTTTACAAATGTAAAATGTGTCACTGAATGTTTTCTAAGGTAAATCAATGTAAAGCCATTAGATGCAGACACCGTATATTTGCCGTACAATAAAGGAAGACTGCTTTGAAAGTTCTGTAGACTGACATGATGATACAGTTCAAGTAGAAAGATGTGGAGCCGCATTACTTGCATAGCTATGGTGCCTGCAGGGATTCTATCTGAACATGTTTCAGGGACCAAACAGACAGGAAATCATTAGAGATCACTCCCCACACTGACCTCTCTGAACTTCTTTCTTTGAAAAAAGAACAGGAGTACTTGTGGCACCTTAGAGACTAACAAATTTATTTGAGCATAAGCTTTTGTGGGCTACAGCCCACTTCTTCGATGAAACCTTATGCTCAAATACATTTGTTAGTCTCTAAGATGCCACAAGTACTCCCGTTCTTTTTGCGGATACAGACTAACGCGGCTGCTACTCTGAAATCTTTCTTTGAAGACTACCTTATTTACAGCCACACAAAATGCACTCACAAGTGTATTTTCATGGCACAATGGTGACATCTAGTGGCCGGTTTCACCAATACGAAAGGTATCGTCCCTCTGGTAATCTTAAATAATTGAGCAACTGTTCTAGATTTCAAAGGTAGCAGTCAAAATCAATTTTGGCTCCTTCCTATCCTGTCAGCAAAAGGGAGTTGCAAGGGGGTTGCAAGGTTCTTTTTAGGGGCATTGCAGTATTGCCACCCTTACTTCTGCGCTGCCTTCAGAGTTGGGAGGCCGGAGAGTGGTGGCTGCTGACTGAGGGCCAAGCTCTGCAGTCAGCAGCGCAGAAGTAAGGGTGGCATGGTATGGTACTGCCACCCGTACTTCTGTGCTGCTGCTGGTGGTGGCTCTACCTTCAGAGCTGGGATCCCGCTCTCCAGCTGCCTGGCTCTGAAGGCCATGCCACTGCCTGCAGCAGCACACTATTAAGGGTAGCAATACTGCAAACACCTATACAATAACCTTACAACTTCTTTTGGGGTCAGGACCCCTACAATTACAACACCGTGAAATTTCAGATTTAAATAGCTGAAATCATGAAATTCATGATTTTTTAAATCCTATGACTGTGAAATTGACCAAAATGGACCATGAATTTGGTAGGGCCCTAGTTACGTGAAGAGGTAAATAACACTTCCTTATTCACTTTCTTCACACCATTCATGATTTTATAGACCTCTATCATATCTTCCCTTAGTTATCTAAGCTGAACAGTCCCAATCTTTTTAATCTCTCCTCACATGGAAGCTGTTCCATATCCCTAATCATTTTTCTTGACTGTTTTTATCAGTTCTAACATTGTGACTCTGGCCATGGTATGAAAGTTAGCAGGACCTGCTTGCCTCATATTTCCCCCTGCAAAGCAGGGAGGGAGCAAAGAGGGATAAGGAATGGAAGGAGCCCTGGCTCTGTCCCCTTCCTCCCTTGAGCCAGAGTAGCTGGCTGGGTGCCCAGGAGAGAGTAAGTTACTTCATGAAAAGGGTGAAGCAACTGCCCTCGCCCCCAGAACAAGCTGGGAAATAGGGGCATAATTGTAACTCTGAGTCACAATTTACTCTCTGGTTACTCTGGCTACATGCTGAACCATACTCAGGAAAGACCGTGAAGTTACAGCATAGCTCGTAGAGAATTCTCGCCGTGTACAGTCGAATTAAACACTGGTTATTGTAATTTTTTGTATCTATTTGCAGTTGTTATTTTTCTAAATCACATTTGGATACTTAAATATTATTATTCCAAACACAAGAGAGGGGAAAGACGTTGCCTGAACCTGCAAAGTACTGAATGCCCCGAAATCTCATTGCAGTCAGTGAGAACTGAGGGCATTCAGCACCACATAAGACTGAGCCTGAGGCAAAAAGATGGGGTGACAAAAGCAGACTGGAAAAAAGAGAGTTACATCTGATGGGAAAGACATAGGCAATAGAGGAAAAGAGAGAGATTGCTCTCCCAAGATGAGAAAGTGAGAGGAGGAAGGATTGCTATAGGCATTTGGAAAGGGTCTGAAAGAAAATCAAAAGTAAAACTCCCTCCTTGAAATATTCTAATCCCTCTACATGGAAAGATTGGCAAGGAGGACAAGAAGAAAAAGTATTAAAGCCCTTGTATATACCATATAATTTTATGTTTATAGCTATTAGACTTCAGAAATGAAATAATCCAAAGAAAATACATCACTAAAGTATTTCATATGGTTTAACAGTAACAGAAAGAACCTGAATGATTCAAAAAAACTTATATAACTGTTTTGTTTTATTCATTTACATAAATCACATTTACTGTAGGTGTTTTATTCAAAATAAAGTTTTGGGAAAATAAATTGAACAGATGAACCTAAGCAAACCTGGTGATTTTTTCATGAGTAGTGTTTGATGATAAAAGCATAAAAGCATAATGTGGTATCATTTCACCAAGGCACAATATGGATTATCCATATGGAGCAGAAGTTGATAATACTGCAAAGAAGCAAAAATAAACAGAACAGATGCACTTGTAAAATCAAGTCTGCACCCACCCTACCTGCTTCTCAGTGTAGAAACTTCTACCAGATTTTTACACTGGCTCTGTCCCATAATGTGTCTGAAACATTAGATAGTGCATATTTGGTTCAATGTGTGTTAGGCTTTACCCTCTGATGCACAGAGTATATGGATCTGTTATAAGCCCCAGCTCAGAGTCTGGAGCTCAGCTGAAGCTGTGAAGATCTATGTTTTCAGCTCTGGAAGCCTCCATTTCAATCTTCAGTATGTTGGCTAAGATGGCAGACATCATGTAAGTGGGGTCTTGTCTAGGATTCCAACTGATGTGGATCTCAGACATTTGGGAGGAGGTTCCAGCCGAAGTGTGTCTTACGTGCCCCTGTCTGTGCCAGATCCACAGAAGATGTGAGTCTGCTACAGACCCTGGCTTTTTAACTCAGGATGAAAAGATTATTAGTTTCAGCTTGGCAGGTCCCTGGTGTGTTCGCCAAGATGGTGGACATCACACTTTCTAAACCACAAACACTTTTAAATCTGAGAAAATGTATAGAATACATGTGGGGTAGGGTATGGGGCAGAGAGAAATACCAAGCTAATACTGGTACATGCAAGGCAAGTTTTATTTTATAACTCCCTTTTAGCACTAGGGGCCTAATCCAATGCCTACTGGTGTCTACAGAGAGATTCACATTCACTTCAGTGGGATTTGGATCAGGCCCTAATATATTGATTGTCTAGGCAAAAGCAGGAATCTTTGGAGTATCTACATCCTGCCAGTAATGACTAGTCTGTATTTGCCCATGATGTCATTCAGCCCACTGCAACGGGGCCACACAAGGTCCTCCACATACTTAAGCCTCAGTGTATTCTCTGCACATTATATCCATAAGCAGATGGATTGGGTTTGTTGGGGGCTGGTTTCAAATAATCAGGTGCAGAAGTGGCCATTGGTGGCAGGTCACAGGCAGGCCCGGGTAAGGGCACTTGATTTTTGTGTAGGGAGATCTAGTGGGCAGGACTCTCATGCAGAGGGCAGATAGCGATTCAATTCCCATCCTCTCAGCTCAGTTCCCTACACAATGCTGTTTACACTGGTTCTGTTTAGCAAAGGCTGAATAATGTCCTCTCCTGTTTACTTCTGCTTACCCTGGTTGGCACTGCTTTAAAGTTTTGATTTATTACAAGTGTGCTGTGCCTGGTTATGCCTTTAAAGTGTACGCTGCATTACACGAATAGAAGTGACTGTAAGGTGCTGCAAGAGAAAATGCAAGAGTAAGCACTCAGAAATTACAAGAAAAGCTTTTGTATTTCTTTTTGAAAGCACACATTGCCCATTCCAACGGTAAAGCCAGACAGATGTGAACCTGCAGCTTAGCAATAGCATTTTTGGGAGCAACCAACATTTTGAAATGGGAGCATACAGGCATAGGCTATTTTTGCCCCTAGTAGAATTGATCATGTGGGCAACAGCTGGAAGATACCATACATGGACTCTGATATAATGGAGTAGCCACCCATCTGCTGCATTCCCAGAGTGGCGGGGAATAAATAGCATGCCACATCCCACACACTCCAGCTGTCCCCGGCATCCAGTGCTCTGCTATTCTTCTAAAAATAAATAAGACACTTTGCTCTTTTTCAACAAAAAAGTGCTAGTTTTTTTTAAAAAAAACCAACTAGGTATGTGGCAAAGTGAATTGTTAAAAAGTACCTGGGATCTTTTCAAATTGAGAAAGAAAGTCACCCTTTATCTGAAGATTGCTTTCCTTTCAAGCACTGTTGTATAGCTTGTCAAAATCTAGATCACACGCTGGTGAATGTGCTTGTTTTGGAAGATACTCTAGCCACTTATTCTAACAGCTATTTTGCTGAAATGCAGTGGTAAGTATTATTGCATCCACACCCCTGAGGCTGTAATTAATTCACTATGACTCAGTAATATAGACATAGCCTCTTTATGCAGTGTATCCATCCTAACACAAACTGGCTAACTATTCCGCCCCGTAACTGTTGCAGTGCATTTTGGGTGTTATGTAAAGACAAGGGGCTGGTTCTTCAGCAAGCTGGATTGTTGATAAACTGAAATAGGCAGGGTGTTCCTCATGTATGAAGCAGAATGGAAAAGTGCAGAGAGACCAGGGTGAATGATCCAAATGGGAATGGTGGGAGATAAAAAAATAGCATTGGGCATCATAAAATAAGCACTATAATAATTCATACCTCCCTCTCAGGGTTGATACATGAGCCCTTTATCCCCTTGCTACCTAGCAACTGCATAAGAGTTTCTGGGCTTTGTATGTAGAGGCAGAGGGAAGAGTTGAGCCAGCTATCCAAAAAACCCATTGAATGAGGGTGGTGCTGACCCGACCTGGCTATCCTCTGCACTGAAGAATGAATGAGAAGGGGATTAGTCTGGCTCTGTGTCAATCCCTCCCTCCCCACCACCCCACCTTAGACATAAGTGGAATGTTGGGGGCATGGCTGGGATGGAGAGGGCATGGCTGGAATGTTGATGCATCCTAGTAAACTCTGAATGAGAGAATAGTTCCTGGGGAGCTGTTATCATTTACCAGTCAATGTAAATTAGACCAGCCTCTGCAAGTTATGGGTTAGCAAAGGTAACATGCAGCTACTTTCATACCTCTCCTTTGCATCCTGTGCCAAGTCCAGCATACTTGGATGCAAAGATCAGGCCTGTAAGGTTTCAGGGTATGTTTCTGTTCTCTAGCTGGATGAGTGTAAGATAGTCAGCTTTCCAGAGCATTTTGATTTTAATATTTCCTTTACACTTATTTTGTTTCAGTGAAAATTCCTTCCAGAAACCTGATTTGGAAAGTGAACCGAAAAAAAGGTGGTGGGGGGGGAGGGAGGGGAGTCTCAGTGAATTTACTTAAAGTGTTTAATGACTAGTCATAGCAATATTCTTGCAGTCTTTACCCAGATTTAGTTTAGATACAGGATCTCACTGTCCAATAGTTATTTTGATTCTCCGTGATAAATCCAGATCAGAACCAAGGATCAGGCAGGCGTGTATGTGACTCCGCCACAAGTAAATCAGAATTATAGCTACTTAATTCTGATCTGACTGGAGCCTTGATTCATGATCTTCCATGATAAATTCAAATCAGACCCTGATTCACATGTGTTTCAAATCTCAAACTCTTAGTGAATAGTGGAGGGGAAGAACGTTCTTTAACATACAGCAGGGCAGACATGCCAAACCTGCGGAAAAAACACAGAAATTGGGCTTGTTTTTGGCTTAATTGGTTTGTGAGTTGCTTGTTGGCTAGTTTTTGGCATGTCTGCTTGTAGCTTGTTCCAGCTTGTTGCTTCTTTTTTTTTTTTTTTTTGATCGGCTCCCAGCAAGCAGGGGCAAGGGGGGGAGAGATTCCACAGCAGGCCCACCACACTCCCAGACTGCATGCCGGGGGAATCTAGTCACATAGAGTGTTGAGGTTCTTAGGGATTGGCTTGTTTTGCCCTTATTTTGAAAAGGGATTAGCTTGATTTTTGGTGTATTGTGAAAGTCGGGGTGCTTATTTACCATGTGAAAGTTGGCAGCGGTTACATCTATAGATGTAAAGCAACACGGGCTTTAGCAGTAGATTGTTATGATGATGCCATGGAACATGGTATGATATAATTCAAGACATTATGTAATTTACGGGAAAATATTTTTCTCCACTGGGAAAACAGTGACTAAATTATTGACAGATGTTAAGAGGATTCTATCTTGTACAAACAGGTTATTATTGGCATTATCTAAATCTAGTCACATGCCACCCTTCAAGTATGAACACCCGTGCTGGAGTTAATAATGTGTTTTCTCAGAGGGGAAAATGTGAGGACAATTATGGGGCCTCACCAGTGGCTACATTTTATTTTCACCCTTGAACCTTTCTTACTAGGTCATTCACCATTAGCTCCAGTTCTATTTAACATCAGACATATAAAAATATAAAATCATATGAACCTTGTACATTTCCTGTCTTCAAGGATTTCTTCTTGCAGCAAAGATATTTGCCATCTGGTGAACCTCCATACGCATGAAATTATAATTAAATTGCCCCTGGTCCCATGCATTCTGTTTGTCAGAATGTTCTCTGAAACAGCCATTGAGTGGGATATAAAATTGGATTTTATAAAACGGTTGGTTTGTTTGTTTTCCACTCCTTCACTAAAAATTAACACACTGAAAGACAGTGTAATAAGGTTTTAAGTTCAAGTGAAGAATGTTAAACCTGTAAGTAATTAATTCATAAGTATTAAATTACTTCATGATATAAAAGTAGCACTTTATTTTTCCATTCTCCATTTGGATCTCCCTCCAAGTTTCCTTAACTCCACAGAAACACTTTCTGGCACTTTCCCATGAGGTAGCACAGACCTGGGTAACAGGCTCTTTGTAGAGCCGAGAAATCAAAGGCAGTGAAGAGTTCAGGATGAGCCTAAGCCTTGGTGAAGACCTAAAGATTTTCCATCACTTCTCCTGATATAAGCTTACCTGTCTCCATGCCACAATCATTGTGTCATCTCAGATGTGACATCTGAGTAAATAATTCACAATAAATAATATCACAGGGTATTGTTTCTGTTCTCTAACTGGATGAGTGTAATTCTTATAATCTATTCTAGAGGATAGCTTAATGGAAAGACTTTAAGTCTCTCCCAGAGAGCTAGCATGAAAAAGCAGGTTTAGGGAATTTTAGACAAATTTGACACATTTTCCTTTCAGGACCACAACATTTTTTCCTACTGTAGTTTTTCCAGTAAAACTGGACAACTGTAACATTTACTGGCTGGGTGCAGAGTTTTCTTTTCTGACATTCACATACAGTAACTGTGTCTGTGTGCATGGTCCTAGTTGTAATTGGCCCTTGCTTAATTGCCTCCATAGCAGGGCTCTGAAGAAGGGCTTTGAGAGGCTGGGTTTCCTTGCTATGGTAAGTATTGTCTTCTATAAAATGTACTAACAGCCTTTATGGATCATTGCCACACACTGAAGAGAAATGGTTATAGCAGCAGCAGATGGAGACATTTTTCTGCCAAACAGACTTCTCAGCCCCAGGTGATGCAAGGGACCAGCCCGAACATCGACACCAGCATAGCTTCCTCATTACAGCCAGGCACTTCTGAGAGTCTTAAACCAAAACCAGCTGCCACAGGGAAATATAATAGTTTGCAGATTTTGAGTGGGACAAGAAGATGCCCACTACACTCAGAGGAAGTGGTACAGGTTGTCCATAGGCAAAAGAGCGTCACTGAACATGCTAAGACAATGGCAAGCTCCCTTCAGCCAGCCTCTCTTTTGAGCACCCAGTGTGGCCTTTGCCCATATGAGGTCAAATCAATAATGTGAGAGGAAGTCAGTATCAGAGCTGGGATTAGGATGCTGGTTGCTCTCAGTTCTGGAATGAGATCACCCCAACTGACATCATCTCACAAGCCAGCATCCTACTCCCAGTTCTGACACTGACTTCCTCTGTGCCCTTGGTCATGTCATGTGGATCTTTCTATCTTAGTTTTCCCATCTGTAAAATGAGGATACTAATATTTACCTGCTGTCTCATAAGGGACATTGTCATGATTAATCTTTTAAAGCATGTAAAGCTCCAAGTTCTGTGCCTGCTAGTGAATATAACATTCACTAGCTGGCACAGAACTCCCTAGTGACTCAGGCTCAGCTCCTCAAAGGTATTTAGGAGCCTAACTCCCACTGGTTTCAACTGGAGTTCGGTATCTGTCAGCCTCAGTGACATGGACCCTCTGCTTCTTTGAAAAACCCTTTTTCAGAACAGGTAATAATGCACAGGACCCCACATAAGCAGCTGGCTTAGCTTCCCCTGCCATAAGGGAATTGAAAAGAAATGCAAAACTTCGAGTTCACAGTCATTAGTTTGCTGGTCTTATAACTGCACTATAAATATTAAGGCCACTGACACAACCTGAAAAAAACCCTGTCCTTGCCATGTTTTCCTCACTTCCATTAATGCATCTACTGCATTGTTACTGGGTTTGTTGTGATAAATTAGCAATACATTTTCAGGCACATTTGGCAAGCTTAGATGAAAATAGGTTTCATACGTACTGAATAAACATCTTCTTCATGAATATCTCCTACACTTCAGCTGCTTCAATACAGTAGAGGTTTATTGACTTACTGCAAGCTACATTTGAATTATTGCTTCATATATTTTGATATGCTACATTACATCCTGTATCTTTTTTACATCTATAGCCCAAAGACTTATTGGAATCAACGTGTCTCAGATTCATAAAATTTACATGTTTTTTTAAAAAAATATTATTGTACAAAAACTGCAGAGATGGGAGTTTTTTGTGCTGGAATACACTTTCGTTTTCTAATGCTATTCTTATGTATTTTCAGTCTTAAAGTATAAATGTACAAATCTGGCAATTTTTAATAAGGAGGCATGAAACAGCTTTTAAACTGAGAATTAAAAAAACAAATAAAATAAAACTGGATGGTTGGTAAAAAGTGAGAGTAATATTCGTCAGACCTGGTGGGAAAGGGTTTCAGATGAATAACCTCTGGTTTACAACAGACTGTACTACTTAGTCCATAAAAGCTAGGTACGTTTTCTCCCATGAGTTTTGCCTTATGAACAGAAGATAACTAAAGCAAAGTGCTTCTACACAGTGTTTTTATATCTGATTGTTGAGTGCGGCAGACTGAGACAGATTGGGAGCAGAACTGACAAGGAAATATTGTCACTAAGTCAAGGCTAAAACAGAATTGAAGGGCCACTGGGATATCTGTTGTTCTCTAGCAACTGAAACAGAGGATTATTCCTAAAACCCAATCTCCTCCCTTGCTCTGAATAAATATTTGACTTTTGCATGTAAGGAAAAGGAAAGCAATGGGTTAGTCATTTATAAATATATAAAAATGTGATCATTTAGTTCTCTGAGTGAATGTTCATTTGTTATAGAAATATCAATTAATTCGTGGGACTCAATGTCCAAAAATAAGACTGTCCCATATCTGCCCCACCAAAGTCAAGCTTCTCTCAACCTATCTATTCATTCTGTCCCTACACTGAAGGAGCCTTGGCGAATGTGTCAGGCTTGCTATGTGACAAAGCTCAATACATTTGAGTTTTGGAAAACCAACCGGAGAAAATCAATTCCACTTGCAAACAAATGTTGTTTAAAAGTTTTCTCTACGAAATCAAAGAGCACTGACCCTGGAGCCAGTTGAGTGAACTGGATGTTTGCATCGGAAGATGCAGCTGTCAATTTAAAATAAAAAATGAAAGGAGGCCTAATTTGTTGCATCATAGCATTTTCAGGCTCTAGTAAGGTCCTGAGAGAAGTATGGATGATAAACTATTGCAAGTGTCTAATTAAATTTTTCCACTCAATTTGACTAATAATCATGTACAGGCAGGTGGCAAGATGTGACTACTGCTTACCATGCTAAACATGCAACCTCCTCTTTCTCTTTTCTCCCACCTCTGTTTGCTTTGTCCAACTGTTGTATACACTCTTTGGGGCAGGGACTGTCATTGTACTTTATGTCCACACCCTGTCTAGCAGAACAGAGCCCTGATCGGAGCATCTAGTATGCATTAGTAATGATAAATAATAAGACCATTGAAGAGGGCTACAAATGAAATGTCCTTTGTTTATTGGGGCTACTGCAATTGTATCTACATGCAAGAAGACAGATCACTGCATTCCATGGGCCTGATTCTCCAGGGAAGCTGACTGGGTTGTTGTTGTTGTTGTTGTTGTTTTTGGTGACAAAATGTCTCTGGTTGAAAAATGCCAATTTGCTTACACTGAAACTTTTTGCAGGAGGGGGTCAGTTTTGATGATTTTTCAATTCAAATTTTTTTTTTAAACAGAAGTTTTGTGTCAAAATGGGATGTTCTGATATTTGCAATAAATTCCGGTTTTCCCATTTGAAATGAATTTTTGTTTTGAAATTTAAGCTAATTAGAATTAAAAAAATAAACTGATTAAAAATGGTTAAAATAGAAAAGCATTCAGATTGACCTAAACTGAATTTTTGGGGGGGATTTCCAGTTCTCAAAAATATTTGTGATTTTGATTTGTTCAGCCCAATTCAGGACAGGAATTGTTTTTTTAATCTCAAAAATGTTCATGGGGCAAAAAAAAAAAAAAAAAAAAAAAAAAAAACCTACTTCCCACCCACTTAACTCTCCACTGTCTTATACTCTGTGTAGCCACTTGCACCTGTGCAAAGTAAATGTAAAGTGCTACCTGATTAGAATGTATGTTTGTACTCAGGTCTCACGGGTGTAAATGACTATACAAAGTGTAAGGAAGTAGAGAATCATGCCCTATGATTCCGTAAGCAATATAATTTTCTATGTTGCATGATCCCCTAATATAAAAGGAATATGGCTCAAATGCTGAAACAACGGTTACACTCCTGATTTATTGTCAGTTAATGCATGAATTCCCAGGGGAACCACAACTCATAGGAAAAAGAGCAAGATTAAAAAAAAATGTATTATTTTGAAGGAGAGACAAGAAAAACTGTGTTATGATTAATATCCGGTCTCAAAGCAAATGGTGTCTATGGATCAAAGGCATGGAATAAAGGAAAGCGAGATCAATTGAACTGTGCCCACTTGAGGAAAGAGCAAAACTTGTTTGCTGAGGTAGACTTTACAGAAAAGATAGTCCATGATCAGAGAGAGCTGTTTTCTCTATTAACTGATCTGAGATAATTTCATTGTTAACATAACGTTTTTCAAGTTAATTGCACAATTTAATGGAAAAACACACCAATAACTAAATATAGGGACAGATAGCTCAGTGGTTTGAGCATTGGCCTGCTAAACCTAGGGTTGTAAATTCACTTAGGGATCTGAGGCGAAAATCAGTTCTTGGTCCTTCTAGTGAAGGCAGGGGGCTGGACTTGATGACCTTTTGAGGTCCCTTCCAGTTCTATGAGATAGGTATATCTCGATATATTATATTATAGCACGGTTTAAAAATAGATGATGGACACATAAAAAGTTCTAAAAGTCAATACTAAAATTAGTATTCAGGTAGCCTTGTAAATAACATCTATCCCAAATGCAAAACCCAAAATACTCTTAAAAGAGGTTAGAAAAGGGACAAGAAATCTTCAAATAAAAGCAGATTTTCCATAAAATTACTCACATGTATCCAATCATTTGTAAAGATTGAGGACACGTCTACACTACAAGGACTTTATCATCATAGACACAGCCTACAACACTGACAGAAGGGGTTTTTCCATCAGAGTAGGAGTACCACCTCCCTGAGCGACAGTAGGTAAGTGCTTAGGGATTTGGATTTTTCAAACCTAAGACTTGGTCTGCACTTAAAAGATATCACCAGAGCGATGTGGGTGAGGGGTGTGAAAAACCACACACCTGGAACAAAGCTATGCTGGCAGAACCTGCACTGTAGATGCAGCTGTGTTGACAGAGGAGTGCTTCTGTTGACATAGCTAACATTATTTTGGGGACGTGGTGTTCATACACTGATGGAAAAACTCCTTCTCTTGGTGCAACCTGCGTCTACACTGGGGGCTATGCTGGCTAAGTAAACTAGAAGAACAAGTAAAATATTCAACCAATATGTCTGCCCACATTTAGCTTCTGTCAAGGAGACATCATTTCCTTGCCAAATGTGCTGAGCTTGCAGTCTAACTAGTTCTCCCAGGGTTGGTATATAAGAAAATACAAACTCAATGAGGAATTTATTTTGCTGCTGGAATTCAAACTAGAGCAAGCAGATACTACAGTGAGATAAGAAATGCTCCTGCTATGTT
This sequence comes from Malaclemys terrapin pileata, assembly GCF_027887155.1. Lineage (NCBI taxonomy): Eukaryota > Metazoa > Chordata > Testudines > Emydidae > Malaclemys > Malaclemys terrapin. The sequence goes on along the minus strand of NC_071507.1, from coordinate 175,725,725 downwards.
GTACAGCTGCACTGTGTTTCTGCCGTATTCAGTGTGGGAATATTCCCTGGCTTTCGAAGCATAGCAATGTGCCAACAAAGCTCTTGCATGTATCTTTGTGTCTTCAGCTGTCTGAAGAGTAGTTACACTTAAGTGGATGTTGAAGAAAAGGACCCATGGAGACTGTGGAATTGATGGCAGGTTGGATACAGGTAAGAAACAGTGCTGAGGTGGTGTTGCAGTCACTCATGCTATGAATTCCTTAAAGTGGCTGGGGTCTTGAGCAAAATAATGGGATGGAATTTTCCATTTACAAAGTGCCTTGGCAAACATCTGAACCTTGGGTTTATTCTTCCCTGCTCTGGGAGGCTAACGATGCACTTTTTGTTCAAACAGCATCAACAACCATAAAGAAAGAGAGAGATGCCCTTGTAACTTGGTTTAGCAAATGGTCTTACAGAACCTATAACAAGGAATGCTGAGCCCTAATAGTCTTTTTAATTTTAATTATGTTGCTGTTTCTCATGTGTCACTGGGATCTGATCTAAACACAAAGCCTTTCTTACCTATATCTATTTATCTTATGCATTTATATGGCCCCAACTATTGTAGTATCATGCTCACAATCTTTTTAATGTTAAGTGGAGAAGTACTATTATCCTAATTGTACGGATAGGAAACTAAAACAGAGAGAGACTAAAGGGCCAGATTTTTAAAGGTGTTTAGGCACCTAAAGATGCAGATAGGTGACACAGGATTTTCAAAAGTGACTAGGTGTTCAGGAGTTAGGCGGTTAACCTGCTTTGGCATTTCTGAAAATTCCAATCAGCACTTAGCTGCATCTTTACGTGCCTAAACACCATTAAAAATCTGGCCCTAAGTGACTTGCCCAGGGTCAGACAGGAAGTTTGTGGACCATAATTGTGGGTGTCTCCGATTGTTACTTTCATGGAAGGCAAGATGTCAAAAACATGACAAGAGGAATCAAAAACAAAGGAATGTGGGAATTTAGCTGTGATAAACAAATGCATGCCTAATGTTGCACATAATGAGTGAGAACAATACCCTTCAGAGCACTGTTGTATGCTACCAGAAGTCAGTGACTTGAGAGAATTGTTTTCCAAAAGAACAAAATGTACTGCATAATATTCCATTACAGTTTTAAACTGCTGTTTTTCTGCTCTGTTTACAATGCAGACTTTCCCCTGAAATTGTAATTGAATGCTGTACATTCTTATACTTACTCCATGCTTAAAAGACACCAACTATTTCTGCAAAGTGAATGGAACAGATTATGAACCCCGTTCAGTACTAAGAAGCACCAGGGATGTACTGTGGCATGAGGCGGTGAAGGCGGTGAGTATGAGAGATGCAGATGTCCACTGAAATGATACAGTCAGAAGTGAGGAATTTAAGAGAAAGATGAGACTGAAGGAAGAACTGATGATGAGACTAGACTATTGAAAAAAAAAACACGAGAGAAAATGAGGGGAAGTAGTAGGATGGACTGAGAAAAAGGAAATATTAACAATTAGAAGCGATATAGGGCCAAGATTTGCAGAAGTGATCGGTTATTTTTGATGTGTACATTTATGGCTGTCCAACCTGAGGCAACTTAAAGGGGCCTGATTTCCAGAAAGTACTGATGATTCACACTGAAAATCAGGCCTCTAAGATGCCCCACGTTGGGCACCCATAAATTGAAGCATCCAAAATCACTAGTCAATTGTGAATACCTTGGGCCAGAAAAACAAGCCTGAAGAGAAAACAGGGGGAGAAAAGGGAGGGAAAGATATACCAACATATATAGTCAAAGGAAAGGGATGTAGAAATGAAAGGATAGGGAAAGGGAAGGAAGACAAACAAAAGTCAGTGGATTATAGTCTTTCTGCAGCTGAGCTCCATTCGATGCTAGAAAAAAGATGCCAGTATATTAGGGAATGGGAAGAACAAATGAAAACCAGCAACAAACCACTACAGATCCCTGCACAGAACTAAATTGTAGCAGACATCTCGACTACAGTGAAATGTGCCCAGCTAAGGCAGTCCTCAGCAAATTTGTGACCATAAAGCAGAGGTGGAAACACAAAGCACAGTCCAAACCTAGGCTACCACTGTGCAGCCAATATATCAGAGGAAAGATTGAGACAGAGCCATTTTCTACTCATATGTCTGAAATACCAGGGCATGCAAAAGAGATATTCCTTCCAACGATCAGGAATCATAAGAGATATCTCATCAAAAAGCGCTGACACAACATTGTGCCTGACCCTGGCAGGGAGGAGAGAGAGATGAAACTGTGTTATGAAATAACCCACTGCTGGATCAAGTGTTGATAATTAGAACAAATGGACAGAGGGGGTAAAACCCAAACCACAGTGCGCAGATAGCACCCACCCTTGAAAGGTACCCAAAGAGTCTGTCTGGTTTTTATACTTTGGGAACATTTGTATAGGTTGTCATGCCAATAGGCTCACTGAAGCGATTTCCATCCCAAGCTGTGTCACAAACTTCCTCTCTAATCCTCAGTTATGCCATCTGCAATGGGGGGGGAGGGAGGGCTGGTGTAGGATACATAAATTGCCTCTTGGGATAGGCCTTACTAAATATGGGTTTTGACGTGTAGAGCCTTAAGAAAGAGATTGGCTTGTAAATCATGGTGTGTTGGTTCTCAGGCCAGTGCTCCTTCCCATAGGCTAAATGGCAATTTTAGTGAGAAGGGCAGGAGAAGGAGAATCGAGGCAGGTATCTTTCTCAACCTGATTTCTTTCATTCATCATGAGAAATACATCATTCCCCTACAAAGTTTACTAAGCTATTCATGTACTGACCCACTAGAACCCTGGCAGTCTCTTGATGGAGTGCATTATGCATTCTAGTGTGCACGCATAGAGTACATTTTTAAACCCCTATCACTTTGACAAATTACAACCAATCTTCATCAGACCATGAAATGGAATGCATCCTGTGATGTAGGAATTCTTTCGGTCAAATTTCAAGTCTCTACCACCTACCGTGAGATACTAGAACCTCTCAAAATATCTAACAATATTTTACCAGACAAAAATTGCATTATAGGGATGTTATAACTGTCCCCAAATCCAGTGATAGAAACTCAGGGCAACCTTAACTTTGTCCTGTAGCAACACCATGCAATAAGCATATAGTTATGATTAAGGAATTGTAATGGTCCCAGATTCAACTGATTTTTAAAGACACATTAGATTTCCCCCCCTTCATGGTGTCACTTCGACACAGAGTTAAGGTTGTTTGTGTGACCTAACCATGCAATAGTATCACAATCTGGCCAAAGGGTTCTGATTCTGCCAGCCCCTCTTAAATACTCCTACTGATTGTAATGGGACTATTTGTGGATCAGGGTGGTACTCAGCATGAGTAAGAGAGGCAGAATCTAGCCAAAGGATTCAGGTAGAGAATGGAGAGATGAAGGTTAAACAATCTAAAATTATGTGTCCTTACAGTGCAAGGAAATTTTATACATTCTGATATCTTCAGGTAGAGATTGAGGTAGGGTAAGAAGTGAGGAGGAGGGAAGATAGAAATGAACATCAACTACAGAAAACAAGGTAAAAGAAAGGGTTCTTGAGAAAGGACTTGAAAGAGAAGAATGAGAATATTTGGGTAAACAAAAAGCAATTCTTTGTCCACTCATCAGATTACAGATCCTAGGACCAAAGTCAATTTCTGTACAGAATTCCCATCCATTTCTATTGGAGTTCCATGCACAGCACAGAATGGTGCTATATACTCAAACTTGGGCTTCTTTCATTTATTCTCTAGGAAAACATACTTTCATGAAGACCCACACAAAGCTGCAATATAAGAATCAAGAATAATTTTTTACTGCAGTGTCTCACTTTGTGTGTGTGTAAATGTATTTTGTGCAAGCTACGTTTAAAATTGTAAGAAAAGGTGACTGTCATTTAGTTCATTTCCCTCAACAACAACAAAACAACCCTAAAACTAAAATATACTCCTTAAGCAGCAAGCACTTTTTCTTGATTGAGCTGCTGCTTATGCCTCAAGCAAGATGCTTATAGTCTGAACATTTTTATTACAGCAAAAAAAAAAAAAAAATCCAACAAAAAAGAAAACCAACACAATGCCAGAGACTCCAGCAGCTGTGAGTCAAAACTAAATATCACTGGGTGTGATTGCCATGGAAACTAACTCATAAGCACTGGACAAATTAGAAAGGAGTGTGAAACATTTCCTCCTTGTCCACTCTCCCAATTTATTTGTTAACCCTAGGGTGTATGATGGTTACTTACGCTGACTAAAATTAGACAATGGCGCTCTAGGTTCAAATTATATTTTTGATAAGCATTTGATCTCCTTTCAGCATGAATGGGGATGCACTGAGAGCAGAATCAAACAGACCGTGTTCTTGTCTTTGTATTACAAAAGGTTAAAAAGAAGTGCCACCAAAATCCAAATTTAGTATAGAAATTAGTTGTCTAAGTTACTGTGCTACTTACAGGATCAGGCCAGTTAACCATCAAAAAAAAAAAAAAAAAAGTAGCAAGTGGCAATGGTTATGGTTAGAAACATAGTCAAAATGCCAAATCCCATCAGACTCTTCAGGGGAAGTGTTGGGGGAACACCCATTCTGCATATTGCAATATCTGTAGTATAGGGCCACAGCATCCATTGAAGTCTGAGATGAAGGGTACATTCCCCTACCTTGTGCACATGGCTACTTCTTAGACACTGAAACCTTTATATTTTGTAACACCAAGATGCAGAAATTTGTTGGCAGCAAATTAATGCCATTGATGGTGACAACAAAATCCCCCCGTAGAGGTTACTTATGCCCAGATGGATAATGCAGGCAGGGTACAAAGTGTTAGGGTGAAGGATGTGCGCTAAAATGCCCACTAACTACTAAGCTCCATACTGGAAAGCTTCTCTATGGCTCTGTATGGAGAGACCTGCACAAGGCTATTGGATTTTGTGTGATCCAGAAAAAGTAGTCATGGTTGTAACCCTGCTGACTGTGGCTTTTTTGGGATACATCTTATTCTGTCAAGAGGGATTAATGGAAATTCCTGAAGGAATGTTACCAAACAGATTAACATTTAATAGGGCTGTAGCACCTGGTGGAGAGGAACTGAGCATCCACATTTATCATTATAAAGAGGCTGAGCACTGTGGTAGACCCCTCTCCCCCTTTCTACAGCAAGAGGCAAGAGCTTAGGTGGATGGCTGTGTGTCTTAGTTCTCCCTAAAACCTCAGGAGAAGAACAATTTGCCAACCTGTCTGAAACTAAAAGCCAAAATGTTGAGTTCATTGAGAAACACAGAATTTTAAAGAGATTTTGGCACTCACTGATCACAGTATAGTGTGTTCTGTGATACCTAGGCACAAGGGCAGGACTTAACATGAGAATGGCAGTGTGGATTTTAATTCTAAATTCCTTGCTTGTGCTGTATTCAGCTCTTTAAAAGTAATTAGAGTTTTAATATTTGATTTCCTCACTTGTTTGTTTTTTACATTTTTATTTTAAAAGCACAGGGATCATCACAAAAATGAATCAACAGAACACAAAATTGCCAAGTAGTGCCTACCCCCAAAAAGTGTGACAGTAACTCCAGTGTGCAAGCCAGAATGGCATTCTATAAATAGTGACGACAGGACAATTGAAGGCAGGCACATACATATGTGCGTCAACGCAGCTGAAGCAGCATCATTTTAAAAGCATGTGTAGGAGATCGGGGAACAATTATACAATGTATCAAGAGTCAGACCAAATGGCACAGCCTATAAAGGTTCAATCTTACCGAGAGAGGAATAAAAAAACCCAGCAGCCGCCTCAGCATGGGAAACCTCAATTGGATCAGTAAGACAGGCAGGGAGCCAATGAAAAGAGTAAATATGCTCTTGATACGTGCATCTAAACTGGACAGGTTGTGGTTCCAGATGGCCAAAAAAAAATCGCATCCAGTCTGAACATTTTAAAAGTTTAATTTTATTAAAATGTCCTTACAGGGCCTGCCTGTGCAAGAAATGGAGTGGATGCCATTCTGTGCAGCTGCAGGTGCGAATGTGTTCATTGCTTTAGTTTTTATTTTGAGTTTAGTTTTTTTCTGGTTTCAAGCCGTAGCATGGTCCCTAGGCACCCTTTCAGGTGGCCGTCCAACAGGATGTCTGAAAACAAGGCTGGAGCATCCCAGGGGGGCCTGTTTAACTGAGGATGCACAGACGGCTGGGAAAGTTCTGTTCCCATGTCAGTCACCAGCATGCAGAGTGCCAGCTTGGAGGCCAGCCTGTCAGAATTTCAAACTGCCACCGCGAAAGATATGAACTTTGTACATGAGCCGAGAAGGCAGCCTGCAGACGAGTAGGCAGCGTGCAACAAAATATGTTTCCATTACAAACATGGAAATTACAGTTTTAAAGAATTTAACATGCAAAATAATAAAGCCTATATTTTTAAAATCATGTTTAAGATGATTTTGCCTCTCTTCCCATGGTACATTAGGACGGTGCTACTAGCTCTCAGACCTAGCACCCTGGCCTTACTGGGTTTGCCTAGGACAGAGAGTTACTGATCAGAGCCCAGTTGGACCTAGTCCTGTGATGATCTCCACCTGAAATTTCTTCTCCCATACTCTCAAAATGGCTCTGCTTGTGAGAGCTACCCAATGCACTACCCCTACATGGTGCCTCCATTTCTAACCCCCACTCCTGAAACAAGTTTTGCTCAATGCTAATTTTAGGCTAGTATATTGCAGCTCTTAGTAATGCTCTGTAAATCATTTGGGGGTGGAGAAAAATAGCTTAGATCAGTGGTTTTCAAACTGTGGGTCGCAACCAAGTACTGGGTCGCGGAATGTAAGGCACTGAGTTGTGGCGGCTCTGGTCAGCACCGCCGACGGGGCCATTAAAAGTCCCTTCGGCGGTGCTGCCTGGCTAAGGCAGGCTAGTCCCTACCTATTCTGACATGGAAGCAGCCAGCAGCAGGTCCGGCTCCTAGGTGGGGGGCCACAGGGTTCCGCACGCAGCTCCCGCCTCGTGCACTTGGTCTGCATTCCCATTGTCCGCGGTGCCAGGACAGGCAGGAAGCCTGCCTTAGCACCATGGCTGCATTACTGACTGGGAGCCACCCGAGGTAAGCCCGTGCCCCAACCCCATGCCTCAATCCCCTGTCCCAGCCCTGAGCCCCACCCCCAAGCCCTTCATTCCTGACCCCACCCCAGAGCCTGCACCCTCAGCCCAGAACCCTGACCCCATCTCGCATCCCAACCCCCTACCCCAGCCCACACCCTGAACCCCTCATTTCTGGTCCCACCCCACATCCTTCACCCCAACCCTCTGCCTCAGCCCTGAGGCCCTCCCACATCCCAAACCCCTCATCCCCAGCTCCATTGGGTTATGGGCATCAATAATTTTCTTCAACTGGTTTTCCAGAAAAAAAGTTTGAAAACCACTGGCTTAGATTACATAAAAATAGCTCTAAATATACATCCCATCACCTCTTCTCTTCTGGGGCAGGTCTGACCGTTTCTCCCTTGGGCTTTGTTGTCAGTATGTTTAAATGCTCTGAATTCTGAAGCTTCCATGCATTCACATTGGGTGTCACTAACGGGTAAGACACAGAGCTCAGTTGTTTTGAAAATACTGACGCAAAGAAGGCTAAGCACAAAGACTGCCAGGTGCCCCAACAAATCTGCTGCTGCTGCTGCTGCCTGCTGCCTGGGGAGCGCTTCAGAATTTTCTTTCCAGGCCCTTTCACAATTTTGCTGTCACGGGGGAAGAGGAAGCATGTGGACCTTTAGTCAGGAATGGTGGAGTGAGCACACATAGACTCATAGACTTTAAGGTCAGAAGGGACCATTATGATCATCCCGCATGATGCAGGCCACAAAAGCTGACCCACCCACTCCTGGAATAATTCTCTCCCTTGACTCAGCTGTTGAAGTCCCCAAATCATGATTTAAAGACTTCAAGTCGCAGAGAATCCTCCAGCAAGCGACCCAGCAAGCGACCCCTGCCCTATGCTGCGGAGGAAGGCGAAAAACCTCCAGGGCCTCTGCCAAGCTACCCTGGAGGAAAATTCCTTCCCGACCCCAAATATGGTGATCAGCTGAACCCCGAGCATGCGGGCAAGATTCTCCAGCCAGGCCCTCCGGAAAAAAGTTCTCTGTAGTAACTTTTAATATCCCATCATTGACCATTGTTACTAATTACCAGCGATGGCATGTTATTGACCTATTGACTAAAATCACGTTATCCCATCAAACCATCCCCTCCATAAACTTATCAAGCTAAATCTTAAAGCCAGAGAGGCTTTTCGCCCCCACTATTTCCCTCGGAAGGCTGTTCCAGAACTTCACCCCTCTAATGGTTAGAAACCTTCGTCTAATTTCAAACCTAAACTTCCCTTCGGCCAGTTTATATCCATTTGTTCTCGTGTCCACATTAGTACTGAGCTGAAATAATTCCTCTCCCTCCCTGGTATTTATCCCTCTGATATATTTAAAGAGAACAATCATATCCACCCTCAGCCTTCTTTTGGTTAAGGTAAACAAACCGATCTCCTCGAGTCTCCTTTCATACGACAGGTTTTCCATTCCTCGGATCAGCCTAGTGGCCCTTCTCTGTACCCGTTCCAGTTTGTATTCATCCTTTTTAAACATGGGAGACCAGAACTGCACACAGTACTCCAAATGAGGTCTCACCAGGGCCTTGTATAACGGAACCAGCACCTCCTTATCCCTACTAGAAATACCTCGCCTAATGCATCCCAGGACCGAATTAGCTTTTTTCACAGCCACGTCACATTGCCGACTCATAGTCATCCTGCGATCAACCAGGACTCCGAGGTCCTTCTCTTCTTCCATCACTTTCAACCGATGCATCCCCAGCTTATAACTAAAATTCTTGTTAGTCATCCCTAAATGCATAACCTTACACTTCTCACTATTAAATTTCATCCTATTACTATTACTCCAGTTTACAAGGTCATCCAAATCTCCCTGCAGGATATCCCGATCCTTCTCCAAATTGGCAGTACCTCCCAACTTTGTATCATCCACAAACTTTATCAGCCCACTCCTACATTTGGTTCCGAGGTCAGTAATAAATAGATTAAATAAAATCGGACCCAAAACCGAACCTTGAGGAACTCCACTGGTAACCTCCCTCCAATCTGACAGTTCAGTGCGACCCGCTGCAGTCTCCCCTTTAACCAGTTCTTTATCCACCTCTGGATTTTCATATCGATCCCCATCCTTTCCAATTTAACCAATAATTCCTCATGCGGTACCGTATCAAATGCTTTACTGAAATCAAGGTATATTAGATCCATCGCATTTCCTTTATCTAAAAAAATCTGTTACTTTCTCAAAGAAGGAGAACAGGTTGGTTTGGCATGAGCTACCTTTAGTAAAACCGTGTTGTAATTTGTCCCAATTGCCATTGACCTCAAGGTCCTTAACTACTTTCTCCTTCAAAATTTTTTCCAAGACCTTGCATATTACCGACGTTAAACTAACAGGCCTGTAGTTACCCGGGTCACTTTTTTTCCCCTTCTTGAAAATAGGAACCACATTAGCTATTCTCCAGTCCAATGGTACCACCCCCAAGTTTACAGATTCATTAAAAATTATTGCTAACGGGCTTGCAATTTCTCGCGCCAGTTCCTTTAATATTCTCGGATGAAGATCATCCGGTCCGCCCGATTTAGTCCCGTTAAGCTGTTCGAGTTTGGCTTCTACCTCGGATACGGTAATGTCAACCCCCACTCCTTTATTCCCATCTGTCATGCTGCCACTATTCCTAAATCCTTCATTAGCCTCATTAAAGACCGATGCAAAATATTCGTTTAGATATTGTGCCATGCCTAGATTATCCTTAATCTCCACTCCATCTACAATCTTAAGCGGTCCCACTTCTTCTTTCTTTGTTTTCTTCCTATTTATATGGCTATAAAACCTCTTACTATTGGTTTTAATTCCCCTTGCAAGGTCCAACTCTACACGGCTTTTGGCCTCTCTCACTCCATCTCTACATGCTCTGACCTCAATAAGGTAGGTTTCTTTGCTGATCCCTCCCGTCTTCCACTCCTTGTACGCTTTCTGTTTTTTCTTAATCACCCGTCTGAGATGCTCGCTCATCCAGCTCGGTCTAAATCTCCGGCCTACGAACCATTTTCCCTTTCTCGGGATACAGGCCTCCGACAGCTCCTGCAACTTCAACTTGAAATAATCCCAGGTGCCTTCCGCCTTCAGATCCATAAATATGTTAGTCCAATCTACTTCCCTAACTAGTCGCCTTAATTTATTAATTTTAGCCCTTTTGAAATCATAAACTTTAGTCTCCGATTTAATTTTGTTAATCCTTCCATTTAGTTTAAACCGAATTAGCTCATGATCACTCGAGCCAAGGTTGTCCCCTACAACCATTTCCTCAACGAGGTCCTCACTACTCACCAAAACCAAATCTAAAATGGCCTCCCCCCTCGTCGGTTCAGCAACTACTTGATGAAGGAATTCATCAGCTATCACGTCTAGGAAAATCTGAGCCCTATTATTGTTACTAGCATTTGTTCCCCAATCTATATCTGGGAAGTTAAAGTCTCCCATGATTACACAGTTCCTATTAGTATTTACTTCCCTAAAAACATTAAAGAGATCTCTGTCCATATCCAGGCTAGATCCCGGCGGTCTATAGCACACCCCAAGCACTATCCCAGGGGAGGCTCTAGTAGTTCTTTTACCCAGTGTGATTATTGCCCAGATGGACTCCGTCTTATCCATTCCATCACTTATTATTTCTTTACAGTTTACCTCATAGACTCCCACAAAGATATTTCCTGCCTGTAGAAGTGCTTAGAGCCTCCCTTTGAAGAGATTGCCACTATGTGCTGTGGAAGAAGACTGATGGTAGAGGGGTTGAGGCAACAAAGAAGGATAGCCTGTGGCACCTTAGCTTTCTTTTAGGTCATTCATAAAGGGTTTCTCTGACTTTTTATCAGTCTCACCTAGAATAGTCACTAGGGGATATAACAGAATGCATACATATTTCTTGTAAGAGCACCAAGGACACTTTTCAGTGCAAATGAGAAAGAAATCAGGAAGATGTCCCCTTATGAGCAACGTTGGTAAATATGTGGTCACTCACAATGCTGCTTTCAGTGTATGATTCACTCGGCCATGTTTGGTATGCTGATGTGAAGTGGTAATAGATGATTCACCCTCATCACTTCTGTTAATTAAATATCAGAGGGGTAGCCGTGTCAGTCTGGATCTGTAAAAAGCAACAGAGAGTCCTGTGGCACCTTTAAGACTAACAGATGTATTGGAGCATAAGCTTTCGTGGGTGAATACCCACTTGGTCAGACGCCATTAATTAAATGTGCACCATGAATCCCTTACCATATCCTGCCGGGGTACAAGTTAACCTCTAAATTACTCAGTAGATCATTACAACATGGAAGTTTGTATACATTAGGGTTGACTAAAAGCTTGTTTTTTATTTTTCAGTTATGAATACCATCGATAGTAAGATAAAGTAAGAATGACACTGAACAATAAATTAAATTAGCATCGATCAGTTCAGGTCTGTTGCCAAGGGCAATCTTGGTGTATCTCATTTTAAATTCTATTTAGCAAATTAATGTGTAATTTCCTTATCATGAACACTGGCTGATTGAAAGGAGCTTCACGAGGGAAGGAGGGCTAATGGATCTTGGAATTGGATCCTAGCCCTGGCAATGAGCCAGGAACTGAGCAACACCCATAATGGATGATCTATGTGTGTAGAAGGAAGAAGGGTATATTGGCATTGGTCATAGGCCCCTCTTTAGGCTGCATTTCCTGTAATAACCATTCTTGTTTTTACAGTGGCCCTGCCCATTTCTGGCTACATCCAGGACCCTTTTTGACAACAACAGGACTATTTAATTTCATTCCTTCAGCATTTTTAAAATCTGTTCCACTTTTGTTTTCATAGTTTTTAATGGAACCCCAACTTCATTTTGAGCATTTCAGAAATAGTTCAGACCCAACTATACAGCAGGAGCAATCACAGCTGTAATCTATGACCACAATTTTATGCACGTGCACACAGACACACACCACCTGTGTCTAAATGCTACTTCTGCTTACAGCTTACTCAGTCATACTTCACAGCAGGAACGCAGGGAAAAGAAGGTATTACTAACTAGCCTGACGAGTTACAAAAATGGAAGACAGCTCTGTTTCTTTTTGTATCAATAATAGAAAACAAAACTAGTTGGGCTGTAATCTGTGTTTGTCCAGGTTGGTAGATACTGTTACCTAGCTAGCACTTGTTCAATAGGGCTGGTTTACATGACTGAAAACAATAATTTTTCTTCCAAGCTTGTTGACTCTAACAGCCCATCTTGCAGCTAGTGCTTTTTATGAACTGTTCAAAACATGGAGCTTAATGCTTATGTCAGATGGATATGTTCACAGGAACCATGAGACAGAGGCAGCATCTATGATTTTTGTAAAGGCCGACTTACCTAGTACATTTGCCCAATATTGCTATAGATGGTTTTCCCATTAGTCAGGGGACAGGGTTTGATGGTGCAAAACACAGGTTTCTGGTCTGTGTTAGATGCCTTTCCAAATGTTTCCATTGTAGAGTGGGCTTTGCTTCCATACCCAATAGAAAAGGCAAGAGATTGAGAAATGGGTGAAGAAGAAAAACAAAGGAAAGAAATAGGTTGCTTCTAAAGATGAACTTGATCATATCGTCCTCAGAATGTTACTGAATGCAACAATTAGCTTTACTAACTGTGTTCATTGCTTCGTAAGAATCACATCCTATCCTCCATGAAAAATTCCCACTGTCATAAATGAGATTTCCACTGTGCATTGAGAGTGGTTTATGGCCCTAACATCAAAGCCCCGGCCCACGTACCTGAACGAAAAATGAAATTTGTCCCTCTACCTACAGTTAACCCTTGCTTTTACATGTTTTTATGTCACCTTGCAGATGCCACATGTAAAACACAAAGGACGTGGCTATCCTCTCATTTACACGACTGTTACACTCATATAACTCAATTTATTTCAATGGAGTTACTCCTAATACACACTGGTGCAATTGAAAGAAGGATCCAGTCTATAATTTGTCCACTAACTCACAATAGCTGCCCTTTTTGGCATCTTCTTTAAACATAGCTTACAGTAATAAGTCATTCCAGTATTATCATTTTCATGCAGATAAGCCAAAGTGCACAAAGGAATCTCCCCACAACCAAAAATAGTCAGTATTGCCACTTACTCTTATACTTGCCCTATCCACTCATTCCCTACATCCATCTTCCTTTATCTGCTACTTCCTCCAAGAATTATTCCCTAAACTTTCTCTTCTGGACCTTCTTTTCTGCTGTCTCATCTTCCAGTTCTGGCAGGAGCTTTGTTTCATTAATAAACCATTCATACTCATTTATCTTCCTGACTGCCTCCTTCCTCCAACTCACGTTCTCTAACCCTCAGCTGTTGTAAAGATTGCTTACTGTTACACATCTACATTGCACCAAATTACATTCTCTATAGGCTTCTGATTGTTCTCAATGAATAAAAGTTACAGTTCTGGCAACATACTGTCTGACTGATTGCAGTGAGACACACTTTGTTTTTCAGTCCAAGGATCCCAAATGATAGCAGATAAACTTGTGACATGGCAAGAAAAACATACACTGCTAACACGGGGAATAGGATACTGCTGAAAGTAAACACACAACAGTTGGTGGAAGTGTAGGACAATTGACAGGCTGCCAACTCAGGGAAAAAGAGCAACCCGCTTGAGACTTGGTAGCATGGGTTTGGGTAAAGGTTCATACAGGTCTTTTCTCTGGTTATGATTTGCGTGCGTTTGTACTCCAGGAGTTTCTCCCTGAGCTTTAGCTTCACATGGTTTCAATACAAAATCATAAATCAACCTGTATTGGTTCAAAACTGTGCCAGGTTCAATACAAAGGTTGTGCCAAGTTTAAAAAACTGCAGGTGAACAAGTTTATAACAAAACCTGGAATCAGGAGAAAATCAGGTGGTTTGGGGCTTCATAACAAAAGTTCCACCAACTCTAGAAACACCCTCGTGTACAAACAACTCACTAGAAAAATATTTTGTGCTGAATGAACCATTCTCCCCCCTTCCTCTGATTGATTGAACCCAGTCAAATATTCCTCACCATTCATAAATGTTTCCACTGACATTTACTACAAAATTATTTTCCTCATGACTAGATGGCAGAATGTATACTAACTTCCATATCTCTCTTTTATTGGAGGGAAGAGTTTGTAGACCTACAATTGTCCTAAAAAGTTGAAAGGGGGACATACATAATTTCATAAATGGATGCTGGCTTTGAGAACACAGTCCTTCCCCTTGTTACTCTGGTGTTAAGCACTGAATAGCAACATTTCATGTACCTACCATGTGCATTTGTTGAATTTACTGGTGTACAGTTTTATGTCACCTATCTCCATTCACCACAGTCGTTGCCACAACAAATCAGCAATTGCAATGAGGGTATAAGGTGAAGTTCTATTTGGGAAAGTTTCAGTCAGAACCGTGCAATATGCCCTATATCAGAGATTCGTCAGGTTTCTGGAGAGCAATGCACTCTATATTACTGTGTTATTTACAGTGTTACATAAAAAAAACCCAACCTTGTTATATTATGTAATTTTATTTGTTTCCAATTTTCTATCATTCATCATAGTTTGCCATACAGTCATTGATGAATAGTCATTATGGTTTGCATACATGTGATTTCTTAATTGTGAAAGGTTTTGGGTCTTAGTAATAGCGTCAGTGATAAGGCTTCGGCTAGGGTTCAGAAGAACAGCAACAGCATTTCTGCCTTTACTGGTCAGCAGCATAGACAATAAACAAAAGAAATAGCACAGGAATGAGAAAGGAGTCTACCAAAAAGAAATGCCTAAGCAAAGTACAGATGCAGCCATGTAGTCCTGACATGGTCACCACCAAAACAGTTTTATCATCTCAGCTTGGAACTTTTGCTACTTGCAGACCAGTGGCATCTGCTGCACAGAAAGGTCAGTCTTTTATGGACAAATTGACTTGGAAAAGCAGGAAGCAATATTGCTTGTGTCTAAAAGGATTTTCATTTAATCACAAAACAAATTTCAGCTACTGGCCGCAAATCCATTTTCCAAAAACTTTCCTATCAACAAAACGTTGCTTCCATAAAGGTTCATGGAAAGCAAATACAAATGAGCTATTTATATGGAGAATTAAAATTTGGTTTCTAATTTGACATTATTTTCATGAACAATTTCTAACTCTAATAACAATTACATCCAAACTGCATTAAAGAATGTAAGTTTACAAAAATTACTCAAAAATTAGGAAGAGACAAAATTTCAGTGTATTGCACCTGACGGAAAATTTCAGCCCAAATGGTCTAAGTCTGGCAAAGTTATAAACAACTGAAAACAGTCTGACAAGAGAAAGCATTGTGCAACCTTAACTATATGACTCATTATCTTTTCTGCCTATAATATTCCCTAACTACACCATTATTAACAAAAAAAATTCACATACATTTTCAACAAAGGAGGAAAAGTTAGAGTAAAAATTTTCTCTGTAACATATTCAATTTGACCACCCCATGACAACTTAAATTTCTGATCCCATTGAGATGATAGTAAGGAAGGTTACTTACCTTAGTGACAACTTAGTGACAGAGGATGTGGAAAAAGCGAATGTACTCAATGATTTTTTTGGCTCTGTCTTCACGAACAAGGACAGCTCCCAGACTACTTCACTGGGCAGCACAGCATCGGGAGGAGGTGACCAGCCCTCTGTGGAGAAAGAAGTGGTTTGGGACTATTTAGAAAAGCTGGACAAGAACAAGTCCATGGGGCCAGATGCACTGCATCCAAGGGTGCTAAAGGAGTTGGCGGATGTGATTAGAGCCATTGGCCATTATCTTTGAAAACTCATGGTGATCAGGGTTGGTCCCGGATGACTGGAAAAAAGGCTAATGTAGTGCCCATCTTTAAAAAATGGAAGAAGGAGGATCCAGGGAAATACAGGCCAGTCAGCCTCACCTCAGTCCCTGAAAAAATCATGGAGCAGGTCCTCAAGGAATCAATTCTGAAGCACGTAGAGGAGAGGAATGTGATCAGGAACAGTCAGCATAGATTCATCAAGGGCAAGTCATGCCTGACTAACCTAATTGCCTTCTATGACGAGATAACTGGCTCTGTGGATGACGGGAAAGCAGTACATGTGTTATTCCTTGACTTTAGCAAAGCTTTTGATATGGTCTCCCACAATATTCTTGCCAGCAAGTTGAAGATGTATGGGCTAGATGAATGGACTATAAGGTGGATAGAAAGCTGGCTAGATCGCTGGGCTCAACGGGTAGTGATCAACTGCTCCATGTCTAGTTGGCAGCCGGTATCAAGTGGAGTTCCCCAAGAGTCGGTCATGGGGCCGGTTTTGTTCAATAACTTCATTAATGATCTGGAGGATGGTGTGGACTGCACTCTCAGCAAGTTTGCAGATGACACTAAACTGGGAGGAGTGGTAGATATGCTGGAGGGTAGGGATAGGATACAGAGGGACTTACACAAATTAGAGGATTGGGCCAAAAGAAATCTGATGAGGTTCAACAAGGACACGTGCAGAGTCCTGCATTTAGGACGGAAGAATCCCATGCACTGTTACAGACTAGGGACTGAATGGCTAGGAAGCAGTTCTGCAGAAAATGAACTAGGGGTTACAGTGGATGAGATGCTGGATATGAATCGACAGTGTTGTCCTTGTTGCCAAGAAGGAAAACAGCATTTTGGACTGTATAAGTAGGGGCATTGCCAGCAGATCGAGGGACATGATCATTCCCCTCTATTTGGCATTGGTGAGGCCTCATCTGGAGTACTGTGTCCAGTTTTGGGCCCCACACTACAAGGAGGATGTGGAAAAATTGGAGAGTCCAGCAGAGGGTAACAAAAATGATTAGGGGGCTGGAGCACATGACTTATGAGGAGAGGCTGAGGGAACTGGGATTGTTTAGTCTGCAGAAGAGAAGAATGAGGGGGGATTTGATAGCTGCTTTCAACTACCTGAAAGGGAGTTCCAAAGAGGATGGATCTAGACTGGTCTCAGTGATACCAGATGAAAGAACAAGGAGTAATGGTCTCAGATTGCATTGCGGGGGAGGCATAGCTCAGTGGTTTGAGCATTGGCCTGCTAAACCCAGGATTGTGAGCTCAATCCTTGAGGGGGCTATTTAGGGATCTAGGGAAAAAATCTGGCTCAGGACTCATCTTACTTTGAGCAGCAGGTTGGACTAGATGAGGTCCTCTCCAACCCTGATATTCTATGATAGTGGCATCTGCTGAAGTGGATCACTGCCATGACTTTTGTGAACACCACTGGGGCAGCTGATAGCCCAAAGTGGTGCATGCCCACTGTAAAGCCCAGAAATTCTCCTCTGGGGGATGTATGTATGTCAATGTGAAAATATGTGTCTTTCAGATCAAGAACCACAAATGTCATGTTCATTCAGTGATGGGATTATGGTGGCCTGTGTAACCATCCTGAATCTCATATGACAGATGAAGATATTCAGCTGTCTGAGGTCCAGTATTGGCCTCCAACTCCACCTTCTTGAGAAGTACAGGCTCTATAACTCCTAGCTGGATCAAGGATTCCATTTCCTATTTGATAATCCCCTTGTGGGAGGGGTCCCTGAAGAACGATGGGGAAGGGGGTTTGGGAGGTGGGGTTTACTGAAACTTAATGGCATAACCTGTGGAAATAATGTCAAGAAGCCACCTGTCTGAGGTAAAGGTCTGCCATCATGGAAGGAAACAGGCAAGGCAACTGGGGAGGAAGGTGGGGATAGAAGAACTGGTTGAGTGCTCTTGAGTGATCAATCAAAATGCCTTTTTGAGAGGGTGATGAATCTGGAGGCAAGATGGTGATGGAGACATGCTGCTGCCTTGTTTCAGTCTTTGGTTTTTATTTGGTGGCAAAATGCCTGTGGCGGTGGCCAGTATTTCTGCTGTTGTGGCATTTCCGCCCTGATAGTGGAGTATAAATGAGCAGAGAGCAATGTGAGAATCTTCTGGTGAGAGAAGTGTCTCATCTATCTTCTAGCTAAAGAGGTTGTTCTCTTTGAAGGGGAGGTCCTCCCTGGTTGCTTACACCTCCTTAGGGAACCCAGATGTCTGGAATCAGCAGTTTAGTCTCATGACCCCAAGGTGCTAGTGAGCAGCATGTCACGTCCACTGCATCAAGTGATCCTTTAATAATGACCTGGCCACTAGTTTCCCCTCACTAAGTATGGCCTGAAATCGAGGCTTACTCTCTGGGGGTAGATTGTCAGCAAACTCTATCAGCCAGTTGTAATTGAGGAAATCACACTTTTATGTGGGGGCTTGGTAGTTTGCAAACCTGAAGAGGAAGTTTGCCAAAGAGAAGTTATTTCATCCCAATAAGTCCAGCCTCTTGGCCTTTTTATCTAATGAGATGGATTTTGGATGATAGAGTCTAATATGTTCACTGACCACCCAGACTATCAATAAGTTGGGGTTGGTGCAGGAAACAAACAATCTCTCTCTTTGGGGGGGACAAAATCTCTCTTTTTGGCTCTCTTTGGGGTAGAATCACAGGTGGCAGGGTCTGCCAAATATCCTTAGCTGGATCCAAAATGGCCTCATTCATGGCCACCTTGGCAGGAGCCATAGATTGAAGAATATGTAGCAACTTGTATGTTGAGCTCTACACTTCCTCCGATGGAGTTTGGTGGGTGTTGACTATCCTCCTGAGCAGCTCTAAATATTGCTAGTAATCATCAGACAGAGTAGGAGAGACTGGCACTACCGCCTCATCTGGAGAGGAGGACAAAGCTGAAGGTGGTTCCAGTAGTACTGGCTGCTTCAGCTGCATCTCTTGATATTCTGCTGGAGCTTCGTCTCTAAATGTTGGAGGGCAAGACTGGTTCTTGAAGTGAGCCAATTCTGGGACTCAGTGGTAAGGATCTGATCCACCCCAATGTGGCCAAGTAGAGTCCCAAGGCTAGGGAGGTGGACTGTATGGTGGTGACACTGTTCCTTCAGTGTAAATATGGGTCCTGGATATGGAAGGGCCTCCATGAAACCCTGGAAGTACTACCAGGGCTCAGATATCACGGGGAGGCCCTTTTTGAAACTGGTGGTGCTGTCTCTTGTTCCTTCTCTGAGTAGGATTCCTCTGACTCAAGAGGTGGGGCTGTCGGGGAGCGTATCCTGATGTCATAGCTCTGCTGAGGATCAGGGAGTGGTGAGTGGATGGTGTTTCAATGTCCTGCAGTAACACAAGTTCTATGAGGAGTAGGGACTCCAGATCTGAGTAGATTGCCAGTTCCGCTACAAGGGGTGTATCTCAGTTTTGCCAGGGGAGAGCTATCTGGAGTCTTCAATGTTGGAACCATCGGTGCAGGCTGAGGTGTGTGGCGTGGCACTGCCGTTGAAGAGGGTGTGCGCGCCGTCCTATATGTGCGCTGCTCACAGCAACAGAAGCTCCTGGTACCATTGGTCTCTGTCTGACCTCTCCAGGAGCTCTGGATGAACCCTGTCTAGGGCATGGAATATCATTCAAACCTCAGGGGTCATGTTTCTGCTTAGGTAGAGTCTTTCGGCATGGCAGGTCACTCGGCCAGTGCCCATTCATCACTACTTGGCAGTTCCAGTCAATGAGCTGGAAAAAGGGAGGACCCCAGATCTGATCTAGGTTTCATGGCTAGCTCCATAAGGTGTCAGCAGAGTCAGAACTCTTGAGCCTGCCTGGTGTGAGGGAGAAACAAGCTTCAAATCCCACACCTGGATGGGATGTGTGATGTAGCTAAGCAGTAGAAGCAAGCATCAGGAGGGTCACTTACCAGGAAGATCTGGGGGTAGGTGAGGCAGGGTTTGAAGCCCAGAACCCTGGGCAGAAGGCCCTGGTGTTGGGGAGAGACAGGGTGGGGAAAGGAACCCTCCCCCACCAATACTAACTAACTAAAGTAGATTTAAGCTAACTATGTTAAAGTAAAAATGAATAACTATGTACAACTATTTACAGGTAAATGTCAAGTGAAAGAAGAGAATAGGAGCACAGAAAGACTCCACCCCAGACCGCAAAGGGCAGACCAGGAACTGAAGAGGTGGGCGGTTTGCGTCACCACTTAAGCCCTCCATTTGCAGCATGAGGAGGCATCGCCTATAGGAATAGATCAACAAATGCTGCTTATTGAAGAATTTCTGGTCCTAGGTGCACAGAGCCCATATGCACACTCCATAGTGAATGTCCAGAGGGACCAGCACTCAAGGAAGAACCCAGCAATAACGTGAGAACATTCCTAAGCCTCTGCTGGGGACATTTCACACAGAAACACTGGTTACTCAGGGTCATATGTTTAACTATTTGCCAGTTTAAAAAATAAATGAGGGGAAATAAAGATCTGTCTGTAAATTATTGGTCGCTTTGAGATTGCCAATTTGACACCTGTCTCATACTGAACAGGTAAATCCCATTTCCTAACACGACCCTCAAACAGAAAATTTTTCCATTCTCAAAACAATCTCTTTGTTAAGAGGCTCTTTCCTTAGCAGTGCTCCATTGCTTGATGATGCTGGCAACCTGTGACTGATTATTGATATTTCAACTTTAGGAATATCTACCTATCTATCTAAGGTATGTATATGGCCCTCATTATGGTAGTAACTGAGCACCTCACAATCTTTAATATAATTTATCCTCACAATACCCCTGTGAGGAAAGGAAGTGCTATTATTCCCATTTTACAGATGGGGAACCAAAGCACAGGGAGGCTAAGGGTATGTCTACACTGCAATTAGACACCCAAATCTAGCCCATGCCAGCTGACTCCGGCTCGCAGGGCTCAGGGTAAGGGGCTGCTTAATTGTGATGTAGGCATTTGGGCTTCGGCTCTAGGAGCTCTGAGTTGGAAGGGTCCCAGAGCTCAGGCTGCAGCCCGAGCCTGAACATCTACACAGCAATTAAACAGACCCTTAGTCCAAACCCACTGGCACAGGCCAGCTGCAGGTATCTAATTGCAGTGTAGATATGCCCTAAGCAACTTGTCAAATTGATATAGAAAGTCTGTGGTGGAGCAGGGACTGGAACGTAGGTCATACCTAGGGAGAGGGATAGCTCAGTGGTTTGAGCATTGGCCTGCTAAACCCAACCTTGTGAGTTTAAACCTTGAGGGGGCCACTTAGGGATCTGGGGCAAAATCAGTACTTGGTCCTGCTAGTGAAGGCAGGGGGCTGGACTCAATGACCTTTCAAGGTCCCTTCCAGTTCCAGGAGATAGGATATCTCCATTTATTTTTTTTACCATTGGAGCATCCTTCCTCTCCTAAGGACCATCAGGGACAGAACACTGAGATTAGTGTGCGCTCACATACAGCGCTTTCAATTCAGTCAAGTTTTGGCAGAAGTTAAACATTATGGCCTTAAACACATGCTGCTATTTTACATTTTTGACATTATTTCTAATCTGTAAAACAATTTGTTCATGGTTTGAAGGGGTGCACTACAGAAAATAAGCAGATTACTACTCTCTGCTTTCAGTATATAAAAACATTATGAAAAAAACAACAACCCTAATCTAAAGATGCATGCAACATAGACCCTATTAAGCAATTGTTAAAATTTCTGGCTTTGGTGGGTTCTGCTGTCATTGCTAGGACCCTTGCTATACTCTTATCTCATAGCTGAAGAACAATTATTCATTATTTTATTTCCGTTTATAGTTGATTCCCACACATCTACATAGTGAGACAGTTCACCTGCAAATCTAAAATAATCTTTTGATGTGTCTAATAGTTAATAATAGTAAATGTTTCTCAAATAAAAACACAGGCACGTTAACCAAAGAGTTTAATGAATGCTTTAATTATGGGAACTAGATGCAGCACACTGAATAACTGTGATCTTTGGTCTAAGCTCAGAAAGTCCCCATGCAACAAAAATGTCCCAACTGTGGTAGCAAACCAGGGTCAGTTTTGTGAAAGGTCCTTATCAGTAACTGCTGTCAACAAGTCAATATAGAATTAAATAGAATAGCTGGAGTTTTAGACTTGGTCTGACCTTGTACTCTGATTTACATTGCCCCAGATCAAACAACTTAAATAATGTCATAAAACTAAGTGAACAACTAATGCTATTCAAGCAATTCTTTTTATTCTAAACAAGGTTAACCTTCCTCCGCAGCATGGGGTAGGAGTCGCTTGCTGGAGGATTCTCAGCAATTTGAAGTCTTTAAATCATGATTTGGGGACTTCAACAGCTGAGTCAAGGGAGAGAATTCTTCCAGAAGTGGGTGGGTCAGCTTTTGTGGCCCGCATCATGTGGGAGGTCAGACTAGATGATCATAATGGTCCCTTCTGACCTTAGAGTCTATGAGTCTAAGACATCATTCAACAAGTTCTCCCCTTAACATTGTAACTAGAAATGGGTCCAAATTAAAACCTCAGAACTAGGCACTCCCCAAACTCTTCGATCCATGCACAAGGCTGGATCCAAACTTTGCATCTCAAGACCATTTCTGATAGGAATTCTCTGTTTTCTTGTGTATTTTAAACAGACCACCCACACCACAATAGAACTGGACTTTTTTGTGGCTTGTTTTTAAGAAGCTGTTTAGCACAAAGTATTAATTTTATCTACTGTCTATAAAATTCTTCTTTATTCTTTGATGATGGTGAGGCACTAGCATGATTCAAGCTTCTGGGAGATAAGGAGAATAGAATAGCACAACTCTGGTATAGCAGCAAATTAGTTTTAAAAATAATGCTCACCTCAAGGGTTTGATCCATTGACTCCAATGGGACATGATCAGGCACTTACATAGGCCTTCAGATGTTCATAATGCTTTACTAACACTATTTTTTTAAACTGAAAAATAAATACAAAGATTACCCTTACCAAAAAACAAAACAAAAAAAACCAACCAAACAAACAAACAAAACCCCAGCACATAATCTATCTAATTTAGTAGAATTAGATAGAACAGTAAACTAAACTTGAGAACTTGGTTCTATTTTCAGCTCTGAATTGACTTTATGTGCGATCTTGAACAAATTATTTAATCTTAGTTTCCCAATTTCAATTTCCCAGACTGCAGCATGGGTACAATAATGCTTAGTCAATTTGAAAAATGCTACAGATGAAAAGATCTGTGAAAAATGCTAAATATTGATACTATTATTATTGAAAAGCAAGTTGATATTTACCCTGTCTGTGTTATCAAATATCCTTGAGCGTGTGCTGGATGTGAATATACATTTACCGTAGTGTCATATTTGGGGGGGGAGAAGGGCTGTTTGAGTCAACCAAATGTCAGTCTCTACACCTGCTATGATGCGTTTTATTTGTTTTAGACCTACATTTTTGTTGATCTGTTTACTTCTATGAATAGTCCCACTGATACCCTGTTGCTCACATCTCTTGATCAGTAACTTCACTACACATACATTAGCTGGTCTTTCGTCATCTTTCCAATACACGAGACAATATAACCTAAGGCTAGCTCCTGAATCCTTTGATAACAGTCAGAGTTGGTTTGGGCCCTTCATCTTGTGTATGTAAGATCTTGTCTTTTTATACAACACAATCTTTCTTGCACTGCACTAATATCCCAGTGAACACTACAGTGTCTGTAACACCTGATATGTCTTGGTATTCGTTTTTTTTAAAGGCTTTGAAGAAACAACCCTCATTTTTAGCATCTTACTACTTAAGTATTGTCATGGATCAAAATTGGCTAAGAGGAAGGAAACAAAAAGTAGGACTACCAGGTCAATTTTCAACCTGGCAATAGAGTAACAGTGGAGTGTCTCAAGGTGTTGTACTATGTCCTGTGTTGTATAATCAATTTCTTAATGAAATGGACAGAAAGATGAGTAGTGAGGCAGCAAAATTTGCAGATGATACACAGTTATTTACATTAGTTAATACCAGAGAGGATTGTGAGGAACTTCAGAGGGAAATAATCAGGTTAGGTGAATGAGCAATACGCTAGCAGATGAAGTCCAATGTTGATAAAAAAAAAGTAATGCACATTGGAAGGTAGAATATATACAAAAGTTTACAGCTGGGTGCCTCAGTATTAAGTTGTTTAATTAAAAAAATTAACTAGTCAGACATTTTACAAGTATCTAAATTAACTCTATCAACTCATGAAATGGACCTGCGGGTCACTGTGGACAGCTCAATGACGACCTCCGTTCGGAGTGCAGCTGCAGTCAAAAAAGCTAACAAGATGGTAGGATGCATAAAGAATGGGTTGGTGAATAATGCAGAAAATAGAATGCATTATATGAATCAACGGTGTTACCTCATCTAGAATACACTATGCAGTACTGTTCACCCCACCTCATAAAGGATATTACTGTATTGGATGAATAAGAAGTGACATGATAAAACCATGAAACATCTAGAGAAGATAGATCAGGAACTTCTGTTCTCCTTCTCTCATCACACAGGAAGCATGTTACCCTCTAAGAAATAAAAGGATGGGAGATTCAATAGTGATGAAAGGAAATATTTTTTCACACAGAGTGTTTCTAAGCTGTGGAATTTATTGTCACAGGATGGCATTAAAGCCACTAGAGATTGGGAAATTTATTGCACCTTCCTCTGAAACATTTTGTGCTGGCCAGATGGGTCTGATCCTGTCTGGAGCAGGGACCTGTAGCTAGCCTGCTGACCTTCTAGCTTAACCCCCAAACAGTCTAGCAAGCACAGCTGGCCCCAGTTGAGCAACCTGATTGGCCAATTGGCTCAGGGGATCAGCAGACCTGCTCTTAAGACCACCAGCAGGGTGCTGACTGCAAAAACTATTTGCCTACAGCTGTAATAACTCCTGCACCTGCTTGCTCCAGCCTTGTTCCAGCTTTGGACTCAGTTTTGTCCCTACCTTGACTCACTCCAGCTAATCTGGCTCTGACCCACAGCTCTGATTCCTAACCTCTGACTTTGGCTCAGACCTTCAGTTCCGATTCCTTGCTACTGACTCCTGTTCCAACCACTAGGCCAACATCCCAGACCCTAGCTGATCCAGTGTGGCAATCCCTAGGCTTTCGTTAAACATTCCCAAAAGGAATAACCAAAAACTCAACCAAGAAAACCTATATAAACGCAAAAAATAACAAAAGAAAAAGTAACTGCAGAGCACAACCATATTAAAACATTTGTCTTTAATTAATACACAATGCCCTGTCTCAGTAGGCTCAATCCCAAGGAAAATAATAACAAACAAGCAAAAAAATTACAGCAACCTTCAGTCATCCGTTCATTCCAGTTCTTCTTTGCCTGTTTTATAGGTCACCCAGTTACTAATGCTGAAGGTAAAACTAAGAGTTGTGTTGCAATGCTCTACAAAGCAAAACATCTGCTAAAACAACTCAGGATTGAAGACCTATAAAATAATGTCAGGTGATTAATAGTTAACTTCCCTAGGAGGAGCTATTATTTTTAAGCCTATGGGGACAAATATATCCCTGATGTAATTCCACCGACTTCAGAACAGTTACTCCATAGATAAATTTGGTCCTTGAAGGTTCTAGAACAACTACATAGGATTATAAGGACTATACAGGTTTGTCATATTTTTTCCAGTGGGGAATAGTCTTGAATAAATCGCGAGTGCAAAATTTTGTTGTACTCATTCATAATGTAAAAATTTGAGTTTTTGCTGAAGAAATGGGGACTATTACAAAATTCTACCCTGTAGATCACATCCCTGTTACCCAGTGTTCAGTAAAATGCTATCAAAAGGAGCTCTTTTTAATTCAATCAAAAGGCATCAAACCAATTCTTGGACTAGTTTCTTTATCTCGGCATAAATTGATTTTGGAATGAAATTTCCTATTACTGATGCAGTAAGAAAACAAAGGTGGGTTTTTTTTTCTGTATGTTTATGTGACATGATTGTCCTTTGAATTCGCCTTATACAACATGAACAGCTATCATTTCAATTGCTCTCATATATGCCACAAGTCTTGCCTGCCATTTCCGTATCTGTTTGTCAGCAATAATGTTATCAAAATTCTAGACGTAAGATTAAGAATGGTGATGGGACTGTAGAGGGTGATTTATTATATATGACATGCATTTCTGTTTGTGCATTCATGTAGGCCATGTCTGCAAGATCTGTAATGCCAGCTTGCACACACTGCACAAAGATGAATAAATGAATAATTGTTTTGATAATATTAAACAGCATGTGTGATGTCGCAGAGCAACATCTGTTATTAACAGTATAAACAAAAGGAGTTTTTACTGATGGCATGTCATTCTGCGTAAAGGAACAATGTAATGTGTCCAATTTGGTAACTCTTTGCAGTCAGCGGGAGGGACTATGTAGCCCTACTATGAAAAACAGGAACAAGATTAGAGCAACAGTTTTCTTTCAGCTGAGTGGAATAAAGCTCCATAAAGATGCTAAGAGAAGAGTGTACAGGAGTATATAGAAATGCTAGATGACATCAAATTCATGGAAACCATTTCTATATTTAGAACCTTCCCTCTATTTCTCTCCTCCTCCCTAAGGTGACATGAGTGGCATTAATGGAATGGTTGTGGTATTCAGAGTAATATGGCAAGGCTGAATACTTTTAAGTACAGACCTTAGAGTAGAACCATGCAGTTAGAAAATGTGATCTAAGGATGACAAGAATATAAATTAGCGGTGCCTTTTTGTAACTCCATTTGTAATTTCAGTTCAATGGTCTGTAGTATAGCCTAGCATTTACTCAAAGACTACCTAAAGTCAATTTGTCCAAGTGCTTTGTAGATCCATTTCTGACTGACCTCTTTCTGAATAACTCCCAATGTTCTGCCTGCTCCTACTGCATTTGCTCTCTTTTTCTTAAAAGCTCCTATTATGATCCTCCCCACCCCCACCCCACCCCACTCTCTGTAGCTTCTCCCCATTTCCAGATTGTTCCCAAGCCAATCTCTCTGCAGTTTCCTTTTTCTGATGTCTCCAGAACAGGGGGTGGGGTGAAAGAGACAGACAAAAAAAACCCACCTTAATCTTATATTGGGTAAAACATATAAATTTGTCTTTGCTCCATGACTCAATTTTAACAAGCTTTGACTAGCAGCTCAGATCAGTACTGAGATGCCCAGGATTTGCACATCCCCTGGGGACTCAGAGGTGGAGTCATGGTAATACACAGTCCTATCTCTTGCACAGCTTCTGTTTAGAATGTCACCTGGCGGCCAGTCACGTCCTGAATAATTCACTTAGCAGTATGTCAGGAAAATAATGCCTCTTACAACCAGAGTACATGCCACCAATTGTCCAGCAGTTCAGTTATTTTGAGGACTGCTGTTTGCATGCAGGAGGGAGGGCTGTGCAGATAGGCTAAAGAATGGGTATGCAGCTTGCCCTGACACTGGATCTGTAAGCACGCTATGCACCTTACTACAGGTTGCATCATGCCCATAGGGAAGTTTAGCTAAATGCCAGCAGCCAGTCAAGTACTTGTAATTGTTTTTCTGCGCATCCTTAGTATAAGGAGTTGGTCTCTTGCACCAGCAATAGGAATCTGTTTAATGTCTCCTACACAAGAAATGTGGAATCCGAAACACTCATGCAGTAGAATAACACAAAGGGGTTAAAGTAGTCCAGAGCAGAAAGAGAACAGCTCCCTAAAAGCACAGGGAGAGCTCTCTCTCTCTGGCTTGGGTGAGTAGCACTGCCCACATCTCTTGCTCCCACTTGGCTGGAACAATGAGAGCTCCCCCTTTTATTTCAACCTTTTTTAAACATTGATAACTGTTCTCTTCAGAATACAGAACTGAAGTGAGCCCTCTATTACCCAGCAGAGAACGAAGCCTGGTCTACACTGGAGGAGGGGGAAAGAGGAGGGGGAGCTAAGTTAGTCTAAGTTACACAACTTCAGCTACGAAAATAGCATAGCTGAAGTCGACGTACTTAGAGCTACTTACTGCAGTGTCTTCACTGTGGTAGGTTGATGGCTGATGCTCCCCCGTCAACTCTGGAATACTGGAGTCAACGGGAGAGTGCTCAGCAGTCGATTTATCGCGTCTTCACTAGATGCGATAAATTGACCCCCCGCTGGATCGATTGCTCTGGAGGTAAGTGTAGACATGCCCTGAGTTAGCAGCTCTTAATATAGGAACATAATCTGGATCTTTATTATTATCCAACCAAGATTTTTATAATTTTATCAGATAATCTCCAAAATGGGCATATTTACTTGTAAAGTTGAGCCATTTTGGAGAAATCTCATTAGAAAATTATTATTTTTATAGTAGGAAGAATGTATTTTTTCAGCTTCATAGAACTCAAGAACACCTGAATGCATTTTCATCAAACTTTAAAAAAATGGATTTTTTTGCTAAGAACAAACATGGGATATTTCAGCTAGATTTTTTTCTAAGATATGACTATAAAATTGGGTTGATATAAATAATTTTGCAAACTTAAATATAGCATTTGCTAGCATGTATATGTAGTAATAACCTTCTTGACAGAGGTTCCAAGGAAAAGACAATGACCATTTTAACAGATAAGTTATAGTAAACACAACCATTCAAAGATAATAGTCTGAGAGCCAGAGGTGAATAGCTACCATTGCAATAGGTTAACCTGACTCATCAAGAAATTTCTGCAAACTTCCTAGGATAGGATCAGAAAGACTCAAGACCTAGCTGGATGAATAAGCATCTCAAAACATTATTAGGCTTAAGCAGAGAGCCTATAGGAAATGGACAAAGGGACTAATCAGGAAAGAAAGCTACACGTTGGAGGTTAGACAATGTAGGAATAAAGTGAGAATTGCTTAAAGTCTAAATGAATTACCTCTTGCCAAAGAAATTAAAATAAATAAGAAGGTTTTTAATAAAAAAATAAAAAGAATAAAGAAGGATGAAGTTGGACTACTTTGCAGTGTCTCTGGAGAGTAAATTAAAGATAATCTAGGTATGGTGCAAAAACTAAATAAATATTTTGCCTTAGTTTTAATAAGGATGAGTATGGCACATGGGCATAATGAGTTATGAAAATGGGTGTATGTATACAGAAATTACCTCATCAAAGGTGGAAGGGAAAAAAATGTAGAGAGTTTACTACGCTCAAACTTGGTGTAGAGAATACTGAAAGTAATGGTGCATTAGATTGCTAGTCCATTAGCAAGGATTTTTAATAAATCTATTCAGGAATAGTGCCGTATGACTGGAGAATTGCTACTGTTGTACCTATATTTAAGAGAGGGAAAACAAGTGATCTAGGCAATTATAGATCTGATAGTCTGACATCAATAGTTTGCAAGGCTTTAGAACAAAATTTGAAGGAAACAATCATGGAGGTAAACAGAAAAGGGGATATAGTACAACATGGGTATACCCAAGCTACATCATGCCAGGCTAACCTGATTTCTTTCTTTGAGAAAACATGTGTAAGAAAGATTAATTCAAACTGAAACAAGTGCAGAGAAGAGCTACTAGGATGATCAGGGGAACAGAAGGCCTATCTGATGAGAAGAGATGGGAAGAGCTTGGCTTGGTTAGTCTATCAAAACAAAGGTTGAAAGGGGATGTGATTGCTCTCTATAAATACATCAGGGAGAGTGACAAGCTATTTAATCTAAAGGAAAATGTTAGCATAAGACCAAAAAAGTCTAACATGGCCATGAACATATTCAGGCTGGAAATCAGAGGAAGATTTCTAACCATTAGAGAAGTGAGGTTCTGCAACAGTGGTGGGGGCAAACAACTTAATTAGTTTTAAGAAAGAACTGGACAAATGTATAGGTGGGGTAGTATGACAGGGTTGTTTGTAATAATGGGGGGCCAGGTTCGGCAGCCTTGGGGGTCCATCAATGGCTATTAGCCAAGATGGTCAGGTATCCCTAAATCTCTAACTGCCAGAAGCTGGGACTAGATCAGGGGTTCTCAAACTGTGGGTTGGGACCCCATTTTAATGGGGCTGTCTTAGACTTCCTGGAGCCCAGGGCCAAAGCCCAAGCCTGAGCCCCGCTCCCAGGGCCAAAGCCAAAACCCTTGGGCTTCAGCCTTGGGTGGCGGGGCTCAGGTTACAGGCCCCCAGCTGGGGCTGAAGCCCTTGGGCTTCGGCTTTGACCTCTCTTCCGCACCAGGGGCAGTGGAGCTCGGGCTTTTGTTCCCCCACCCGGGGTGGTGGGGCTTGGTTGGGCTCAGGCTTTGCCCCCCTCCTCCTGGGGTCATGTAGATGGGAGTCATGGTACAATGAAATTTGAAAATCCTTAGATTAGATGACAGGAGATGGATCACTTGAAATTGCCTTGTTCAGTTAATTCCCTCTGAAGCATTTGGGACAGGATAATGGGCTAGATGAACCATTGTTTCTAACCTAGTATGGCCATTCTGGTGGCTCTTCCAATATATGTTTTATGTTCCTAAAAAGCTCATGCTTCAGAGCTACAGCCAATCACCTGAAGGAGTCAGGAAGGGATTCCCTTCCAATGTATTCTGGGGTGGGGATGTTGTTCTCCTTCCTCAGAAGCATCAAAGATGGCCATTGCATGAGATGGGATACTGAATGGTGTAGGCCAGAGCTCTGAGATAGCACTGAACGTTCTATCTCTCAGTGCTTAGCTGGCTGGTCATGCTCAGGGTCTAACCCATCACCATATGCAGGGTCAGTAAGGAATTTCCCCCCAAGTTGAATTGGCAGTGACCTTGGGGTTTTTCCCCCTTCCTCTGCAGCATTGCATGAGTCACTCACTGGGATTATCTGGGGTGTGTCTCACTTAATGAATTGCCTGCCAGTGCAGGGGCCTCAGACATTGATGCACCTCAATCCCTTTTTTTTCTCTCTGCCTGTGCTACATAACAGTTTAATTTCCTGTGAGCTGTAAAACTTTGGTCTAATTTTGAGTTTTGGGTTTAGTACATGGGTGCAGGGAAGTGTTGGTGACTTGTGAAATATAGGAGGTCAGACAAGATGATCTAGTGGCCTGATCTGCTGATCTTGTCTGATCTTAAACTCTATGATCACTCAACATCTTGAGTCACTACTTGCTCTAGCATTTGTTGCACAACCAAAACACAGACTGACTTCAGTGGGGGTTGGTATGTAAGGGACAATAATCTCTTTCTTCGAACCAATCAGAAAGGTATTGGAGAGAAAAATCGGTATTTTCTGCTTCTTTGTGAGCAGTTCTAAGCAGTCTTAGTGCCAATAGCAGTTTAATTCTGGGCAACAATAAAAAGCTATGTTCGGATATGCCATATGACATTTTTGTATTGATTAAAACAGACTTTTACTCCAATCTTGTCAGTCTGGTATAGCCTTCTAATTGTTAATAGTCATTGGCCAAGCTTGTGAAGGACTGACACTCAACTCAATGGCACATCTCTGTCCGTCTATAACATGGTAACTTTAAAATGCTGCATTTGATCAATTTCAAAATTCCAGAGACTGCTCTAGGCATCAATGTCCAGAACCTTGATAATTTTAGGGAAAATGTGGGACACAGGCAGCCCCTGACAGCTCTTTAGCACAGCCATACTTTCAAACACTTCTGCAATTTCTGTAGATCAAACCATCAGCTGAAGGCACCCATTAACACCCTCCACCATAACAATAACCCATCTCATCTATGCTTATCCTCCCAATATGGTTTAACTGTTGATACCCTGAATGACTGGATAATTGTGTGATGGCAAGTGGGGATGGGAAAGTGCACATAGCCCTGCCATGGGATGGGGGAGAGAATGGGGGAACCCTGTTATGTGGGGGAAGAGAAAGCACACAGAAAACCTGGCAGGGAGTACAAGAAGATTGGGGAGTGAGTGCCAGACAGAGCCCCTGGAATATAGGGAAGGAGGAAATTGGGAAGGGGTGATGGGGTGCACACAGAGCCCCTGATATGAGAAGGAGAATGGGCCCTGCTATGGGGGGAACTGGGACTTGGGGGCATACAGAACAAATACTTACTTACCTTACAGTAACTGTTGCTCCTTGAGATATGTTGTGCACATATCTGTTCCATTGTATGTGTATGTGCACCCAGTGCACTCAACTTTTGCCAGCAGTACCACCAGGTGGTGCATGTGGCCCAGCTCTCCTCACACTTTCAGGCAAGGGCATAAAAGGGGCATGTCCACCACCTACCTCTCCATTCCTTTGCACAATTCTAAGCAGTGTCTGAAGTAGCAGGGAAATCGGGAGGATCATGGAATGCATATGTGCACAACGCATCCTATGAACAACAGTTCCTGTAAGGTAAGTAACAATTTTTTCTCCTTTGAGTGTTTGTGGGTGACTCAGAAGCCATTCCCCTACAGGTGGAGGGACTTAGGTTTAACTGAATAGAGATTGCAGCACTGACTTGTCAAAGTTGGCATCAGCATGAGAGGCTTAAGTGACGGTGTAAAGAGTGGAAAAGGTATGCACAAATGACCATGCTGCTGCCTTGCATATATCAGTTATTGAAACATTACTCAAGAGAGCTGATGTGCTGGACTAAGCTCTGGTTGAACAAGTCACTATTTTTGATGGAGGAGAGACTTTATCAAGATCATAACAGCATTTATGAAGTTTGGCATACAGTGTTATGTACATGCATGAGGTCATGTGGCCCAGGAGCTGCAGGCAGACAAGGACTGTTGTCATTGAGTTGGATTTGAGGCTGTTGGAAAGGTCAACTATAAATTTATACCTTTCCCTTGGGAGATAATCCATGGCTGTTCTAGCATCAGGGTTTGCTCCTATGAAAGCTGTGCATTGAGTAGTTTGTAACTGTGACTTCTCCAAAGTTACTTTCAG
Source organism: Malaclemys terrapin pileata (assembly GCF_027887155.1). Classification (NCBI taxonomy): domain Eukaryota; kingdom Metazoa; phylum Chordata; order Testudines; family Emydidae; genus Malaclemys; species Malaclemys terrapin. The sequence goes on along the minus strand of NC_071507.1, from coordinate 175,692,938 downwards.
GACTAGATGGGACAACACTTGTTCGATGAGTAGGACACCGTTCTGAACCTGGTCACTTAATACTGCTTGAACCAATTGTCCGGGTAAGGAAATATTTGAATTCCCAGATGATGGAGGTGCGCTGCTAAGACCATCATGCACTTGGTGAAAACCCTCGGGACAGAGGACAGACCTAAGGGAAGTACCATGTACTGGTAGTGGCTGGTGTCTACCACAAATCAAAGATACTGCCTGTGGGATGGATGTATCACCAAGTGGAAGCATGTGTCTTGTAAAGTGAGGGCAGCATACCAATCTCCAAGAAATGGATAATAAAAGCAAGAGTGACTAACCATCCTCAACTTGATCTTTTTGATGAAATATTTCAGCTTTCTTACATCTAGAATGGGGTGGAGGACCCCAGATTTCTTCTGGACCAGGAAGTACCAGGAATAGAAGACTTTTCCTCTTTGTTCCTCTATTGCTCCCAATTCTAGAAGAGATTGTAGCGCTTGAACAAACATGGTTTTTTGAGAGGGATCCCTGAAAAGGGATGGGACAGATGGTTGGGAAAAGAAGGGGAAGTGAATGGGATAATATATCCCTCCTTTACTGTGCTGAATACCCTCTTGTCTGATATGATGTTCTCCCAACCACAGTAAAAAGGGGAAAGGCACGATGCAAAGGGGGGAGGGGATATCATTGTTGTGCTGTCCTCAATGAAAAAGTTAAAATGACTGATATGAGGTGGCAGATGTCTGGTGAGAAGGGCCCACAACAGTCAAAGACAGTGGCTTCAAGATTTTCACCTCTTTTTAGGGGCATATTGAGGTCTCTTCTGGAAAAAGGGTCTAGAATAATACTCTAGCCTAAACTGTTTCCTTCTTGTAGCTGGAGTGTAAATTCCTGAAGAAGAGAGTGTTGCATGAGAGTCTTAACTTGCGCATAGCATCATCCATTTTTGCAGAAAACTGTTTAGACCCTTCAAATGGTAAGTCTTCTATTGTAGACTCTGACACCTTTGAGATGCCACAAGCCTGAAGTCAGGAAGAACGCCACATGGAGACTGCCATGGCCATGAAGTGCGAGGTACTATCAGCGACATCTATGGCCACCTCAAGGGATGTTTGCACTGTAGCATGGCCCTCAGAAACCAAATTTGAAACTGGTCCCTAAATTCCTTTGGCAGTTTATCAGCAAACCTTTAGCAGAGAAATTAATAAAATTACATTTTAACAAAAACACCTGATAATTATTAACTCTCATTTGTTGTGTGGCAGTAGAATAAAGTTTATGGTTGTATACATCCTGTTTCTTAAACTCCTTATCCTTTGGAGTGGAGTTAGGGTGAGACTGATGAGACCATTCAGTAGCAGCTGCTATCCCCAGAGAATCAGGAAGTAGATAAGTAAAGAAACACTCAAAACTGTATTGAGGGACTGGTACCATCTGTCCAGTCAGTTGGCAGAGATGGGTATATAGGCCAGGGTCTGTCGAAGAGTCTAATAAGTTCTCATTGATAGGAAGGGCAACCCTTCCTGGAGTCGGAGCCAGTGAGATATCTAGGAGGGCATGCGGATTTTCTTGCTGTCTCCACCTGCATCCCCAGAGAAGTAGCTGCCCTCCTCAGGAGATCCTGGAAAACTTTGAAGTCCTTTGGGTGGTGGTGATGTTGATTCTGGAGTAACTACTTTACCTGGTAAGGAAAAGGAAATATGGGGAGCAGTATCAAAGTTCCTCTAGCAATTCTCCTTCCTCCATAGATTCCATCACATCAGGTTGAGGGATGATAGGAGGATGCTGAGAAGATGCCTCTTGCACAGAGGGAGGAGGAGATTTCCCTCTAGAAAGCGAATGAGATGGAGAGCAGCCCAAGACCAATAGGGGGTGGGGTATTGCATAGAATGAGCCATCCATGGTAGGGGACACCAAGCTGTAACTTCCCTGTATGGAAACCAGTCTTGTTCTTTAGGTCTGAAAGTGGAAGACCTATAGGAAGATCTGAAGAATCTTGGAGGCGTGACAGGTTCTTTTTCTTCTGAGCCTAAAGAAGAGGAGACATAAAGGCTCTTCAGGAGAGGGATGAGCAGTTCCTGAGGTTCCAGGAGGCCTAGGTAATGGAGATACACCTGGAGCAGCAGAAGGCAAGGGTTGAAGTCACCAAAAAACAATGAAGAGGTCAGTACTGACAGTGCCAGCATTCACACAGACTGTGTCATCGGAGCTGGGTGCACAAATATCAGAGCTGGTTGCAATAGAGAAGGGACAGGCAGGGAATAACAAAGAAGATCCCTTGTTGACAGGAAGGCCTGAGGAGTAGAAGGCACATCAGTTAAACATATTGGTGATGATGGACTCGGTTGAGCTGAAGTACACTGGGAAGGACCAAGCTTGGATGAAGATACCAGTCTCAATGGCCCTGATGGAGCCAGAGTCCATGGTGCTTCCTCTGATGGAACTGGCGAGTGCTTCTATTTGAGAGATCTCACACCAGTACTGGAGGACTTACCAGATGATTTTCTGGGAGAAGGCTGAGACTTAGAGGTTTTGTCAGAGTCTGAATGCTTAGAACGCGTCAGCCTGGTTAGAGAAGGAAAAGCATGACTTTTACCCCTAGACTTATGTTTGGAGTCAGAAGTAGCCAGAGGAGTACTCTGAGTTGATCCAGAGTCCCCTGGGTCACGATCAGGACTCAGCTCAAATACAGGCTGCATTGCCTTCTTCAGGATGTGAACTTTAAGATGACAATTTCTCCACATCTTACTACAGTGGGAAAGGGGACACAAATCGGTCACTTGTCCCTCACACAGCCCTCATCCCAACAAATCAAACAGCTCTTGTGCCTATCTGAGAAAGCAATAACATCCCTGCATGTGGCACATGGTTTGTTTAACTCCTATAGATGTTTTCATAATAAAACTTGCAGGTACTAATAAAAATGTACTCTACTATTCTAAATACTAGCGAAAACTACATAACGTGAATGTTTTTAGAATGCTGGCTAACCAAAGCTAATTCACCACGGGCAGTATAAGGAACTGAGAGGGAGGTGGGGATGTGCCCATTTTATGCCCTGGCCTGAGAATGTGAGGGGTACTGCTGGCAAAAGTCTCTGACTTGAGTGCACTGGGAGCATGTATGCCTATAGTGGAATGTATATGTGCATAATCACTCAAAAGAAAACCACTGCTATGGGGGCAGATTAAGGGAACAGGTATATAGAGAGGGAGAAATAGGGGACATACAGAGCCCCTGCCACGCTGGGGAGGGGTAAATAGAGGACACACAGACCCCCGAGGTTTGAAGGAGAGGATGAGGAGGAGTTTCAGAGTCCCTGAAATAGAGGGGGAGGGTGGCACACTGAGCTTTTAGGGCAGATGGAGGTATGCAAAGAGCTATTAAGGTGTACAATAAACTCTGTCTAAAGAAGCTACAAAGTGTGCAACCCCCAAATCCCTTTGTTAGAGTAATTCCTATTACTCATTTTATTGATGGATTCATACATTGCTATAAATGTCCGGGGTGCTTTACAAACAAAAGCCAATGTCCCTGCTACGGCGAACTCAGAATCCATATTACAATGCTGACATGATGAAGACAGCAAATATGCAAATGAGAGAAGGGTGGGTAAGAATACGTCAGTAATGTCATGGACTGCACTGGGGCCCAATCCAACTATATCATTAAAATCAATGGAGAGATTAACAAAATAGAGATGGTGAGATGCTTACTCCCACTCTGGCTCCATTCCAAGCCCCAGATCCAATGGGAGTAAGATTTCCATAGAGCTGGAATTGAGGAGAACAGCCATAAGGAAGGCGTGGTGTGCCAAGAGCAGCTTAAAGCCACTTTAGCCCTCCTCTGCCCCAGGCTGCAAGCTCTGTGGTATGCCTCTTTTAGTGCAGCACAGGATCTCATCCAGACATTCTCACCATGGGTCTGATCCAACTCCCATTGTTTTCAACGGGCATTGGGTCAGACCTTGGTTTGAATGTAAGTATTTTGGGGGTTTGGCAGGGGAGGGGAGGAGCATGATACTTATAGCTGTGAAGAAGACCAGGTTTATAGGCACTGACAAGGCAAGGCAGAGAGAGCGATTTGTTCTGTACTGCTTTTCACAAGCCTGGAAACGGCAGTGAAAGGCTGCAGGATAATGGAGCAACTCCAAAGACACGGTGTTCTTGAGCAGAGGCTATGATTTATTTATTTGGCAGGAAACACTCCCTTGAAAAAACTTAAGTTTCTGTCAATTGCCCCTGCGTGGAACAGATACTGGTACTGTAACTTCTCGAGACAAATTGAGCTAATGGTGAAATGAGATGACAGAGCAGTTACAGTTCATAAACTTTTTTTTTTTTGTCGTTATCTCGGGAAAGCAATCATGCTTAAGGCAGACAAGGTCACTGGAAAGTTCAAAATGCATATTATTCAAGTGTCACATTGGTCTATCTTAGTGGGCTCACTCCTAATATCAATTACAAAGAACTCTGTCTAGTTGTATCCAGGGTGGCTGAAGTCATGTATGTTACTGTCAACATTTCTTAACAGTTCAGTGGTTTGCTTAATGTGACTGACATGATTTCTGCTGGTTTGGCAGCAGTATAGTGAAGTTTCTTTTAGAAGCAATGAAGTGCATGGACCCAGAAAGCTATTACAGTCAAGGGCACATTATCAAGGACATAATGGAGGCAACGGGAGAGGAAACAGTGTGGTTAAACAAGTTCCTTTACTGGGGTTTAGCCATAGAGTGTTCTTTGAGTTGTCTGGCTGCCACTGCTGAAATTTTGGAGCCAATCCTGAGCCTGCTTATGTGAGCACCTTAGGGCTCAAAGAAAAGGAAATGCAGAATTTCCAGTGCACCAGTGGCCAGACCGAGGAGAGCCCAGAGAGGGGTACCCTGCCACCATATGCATGTATCCGTATTAGATCTCCACACTGCAGCATGAGATAGGAGGAATGTGGGTTTGTTGGGGCATGACCAGTGGTCCACAGTACAAATGGCCAAACATTGATTTTTACTTACATTCACTTTTTATAAGCGGCAGACAGGCAGGGAGATTAAATGGCCAATGTTAGCCTTAAAAAAACCAAAACATACATTTTACTTGTATGCTAATTCTGGATGTTTTGGAACCAGTAACTTGCCCTTTCTCCCTTTTCTTTAGAATAAATCTTGCCCCTTGCTCTGATGGTCTCACATAATCCTCCCCAGGGAGTTAGCTACTGCATTAGCAGCTGAGCCATCAGAGAAGTTACTTGCTACTATTGTTTTAAAGAGCATCAGCTCAAAGAGAACAGGGATAGGGAAGCACTTGTATGCCCCAAAGAGCTGATGGCAGCTTGTGGTGAGGGAAGCTGGGAAGAATTCCCTTTCCCACTGCCGTCCCAAAGACAGTGAGGAGCAGGTGAAGGAAAGACATAGGCGTGGCAGGGAGGGCACTGTATGGGAACTCTGTGAAACCAATCTTGATTGTTCAGCTGCCTTTTCCTTTCTCTGCTGTCCAAGAACCCCAGCAGCCTCTCTACTCCCTTCCATGGGGTCATTTGATCGGTTTGACCTTCCTCAGAAAGGGCTTTCACCCAACTTGGAGAGGAGCACGGAGGCCTTGGGCTGGGAAAGGCCATAATCCTGCTGTTCTTTCAGCAGCCAAAAATTCTCATGACAACAACTGGAGAATTCCCTGAGTAAGGACTGCTGTAAAACTTGAAATTAAATGTGTCTTTTCAGGGGGAACCCCTATGCAAGCAGTTACATTTACCCTTTGTTGTTGCAGGACAGACCTCGTTGTGTTAGATGTAAAGGGACAAATATGATGTGTAGTGCTGCTTAGAAACCTGTGGCACAATACAGCCCATGACATTCAAGAAGGATGGTCCTTTTTTCCCCTACAGCCCTGTAATCTTTGGGTCATATCATCCCCTCACCCATGGGCCAACCTGCAGGAGGGGACCTGGGGCCAGGAAATCTAGCAAGGCTATCCTCAGCAATTCTCCTATATCACTCTGTCAGAAAAATAGTGTTTGTACCCCCAAGGAAAGGCCACAGAGCCCTTCTAGAAACAGTGAGAATCCTGGGAATCCAAGGACAGTTCCTCAGTTGCTTGAGCCACTAGTCATCATCCCGCAGCTCCTTTGCAGCATGGGTCCAATGAAGCTGTACTACCAGGGACTACCCCAGCAGCAGATGCCCTTGGGACTGATTATAGAGGTCCAGCTCTGCATTATCTTTTTCTGGGAATACCCATGGAGCTGGAGGAGTTTCAATATGTATTGCCCCAGGCTACTCACTCCTGTCACCAGATTGCCAGTCTCTGCAGCCTTCCCAGTATACACATCAAAGGCACAGAATGACCTCTGCAGAATCGAGAGTGGGGAGGATGATGGTTGAGACCTGGGATGCAGGGTGGAAAGAGGGTGATCCCACCCTGTGTTTGCAGAAGGTCCTAGCACAATAGGGTGCTGGCCAATGATGAGGCACATAGGTGCTTCTGCAATACAAGGCACTATATATTTTAAAATTAAATTGGTTCTTGATTTTTTTTGTTCTTGAATGCAGCATTTTAAAATAGCCTAAGAATATAGATGAGCCTAAAATTTGCTTGGCAGAAAGAAGGAAGAAAGAGTACCAAGGAAGTATTTTAGATATAATACTGAACAGACTTTTGCAACCTTTTCAAATAAACTGACAAATAAAATAAGCATGATTATTTCTATATACATTTTGAGAGCTCTTTTGCTTCTTCTCATACAAAAAAGTTTTTAAAGCATTTGCACAGCCATTAAACATCTGTGACCCAATTTGCATAAAACAGAATGAAACCAGGAGATATTTAGGCAGCAAAGAGCAGTGACACGGTTGCGAACCTTTCTTACATCCTTCATTAATTAATGTACCCCAGTGTGTGAAGCAGCTTTCAGAAAACTAATACTTTAAAATTCTTGAGAGTAATTGCATTCTTTTCAGTGGGTTCTTCAAATGGGTGCTGGACAGATCAAAGAGCATATGAAGAGTTATCTAACAGGTCCACTAATGGAAAGATAATGGCTTTTATGAGGCTGATGGAAAAATAAAGCAGCAGACCTGCAGATGAATTAAAAAGAAAAGAAGAGTCCTTGTAAAATGAAGCAGTAACAAAAATCCATTAGCTGTAAACACTGGATAATACTAATCCTGTAAATAGTACTCCACTTTCAGTTTGTGCATCATCGTCGGTGAAAGGTGATTACTTGCCACAAAAGATATGTACTGTTTCATTTAGCAATGGCCTTGAATAAATCTACTGGACGTTGACAGCTGTACTGAATAGGAGCAAGGTTGTTTAATACTTACAACAAGGTATAATATATATTTAAGGTTGAAACTAAAATTGACTGGAAAGTACTTGAAATAAATATTCACAGATCTTGAAAAAAAAATGTGATCATTGTTTTAAAGGAATTCCTATAAGATAAAACTTCTCTAAAAAAAGTACAGAAAATTCAGCAAGTATATTCTTCTGCAATACATCATGCAAAACTGTTGTTTCCCAAATCATTGGTTATAAAACCTGAAATTTCATCCTTACATTAAATGGTTGGGATAAAGTCATGGGGCCTGGAACAGCTCCTGCTGACTTCTCTGAAAGCTAGACTGGATGAATGGCTTTGTTAAACACTTAAGGTGAGATCCTGGCTTCACCAAAATCGATAGGAGTTTTGCCATTGATGACAGTGGGGCCAAGATTTCACCCTTAGCTCCATTAAACACACCTTGGGATATTAACGCTGACCCTTTCTTTCTATGCACACATTGTTTTCCTAATGAGATAAGCAAATGAGGTTGAGTGAATGAGGCCTTGGGTAGAGTAGGATGGGATATATTCTTGTTGTTTTGACTGGTAAGTTAATTGGTTTATTGTGTCATGCTGCCGGCTGTGAATTTATTAAGTTTTCAGAGCACCAAGAGGTGGTGTATCTGTGTCTTTTTTATTTAAAATCTAAAGAATTAATTTTCAAGCAACTAGCTTAAAGCAATTGTATCATCTTTTAACATATTATTGTGTCTGTAACGGTGACTACTGTTTTGCCTTGCTTGTATGACAGCAAATAAGCAGTGTTGGCCACTCTGATGAGTGCCAACTTAACAAAAAAAATGGGGAAAAAAATCTACATTATTGCTGTTATTTTTGATCTGAAAAGGAAGTTAATAGTTCCAAAACAGATTTTCACTATGTGTAGCATTCAGTACTGTAGATGGTGCAAAATCTGTTTCACATACTTATTGTTGTTTCAGTGCTTGAGACACTCACAAGAAGTCACATACTGGAGTTGATTTTTGTTACTATTAGGTAATATACTATTAGCAGTGTTTCACCTATGTGAATTATCCAAAATGCATCCTATGTGCAAGAGATAATATTGCGTGTATTGCTCTCAGGAATACTCCCTTTCAAGAAAATAAAATGGTAAACTTTTCAAACTGGACATTTTCAGTTACTTCATTATTCTTTTTGTGAATGAGCCAGTAATGTTTCTGGTTCCTATGAGATACCTATATGAAAGCACTTACTGGATGTAATATGAAAGTACTCAAAGCAGTAATGTTTGCAGGACTGGGTTTTAAGGTCCAGATCCTCAAAAGAGTTAAGTGGAAATGAGGTGCCTAAATACCTTTGAGGATTTGGGCCTACAGGGCTTGCCTATACTATGGCACTCAATAAGTGGTGGCAACGCCAACAACTGAATGCATTCACCCTGCCCACCTTCCGCTGCTGTAAGGTTTGCTCTAGTGTCCACAGTGAGCCTGACTTATGTTGATTCAGATGGGGTGGCTGTCACAGCCAACAGCTGTCAGAGCTGGCTGCAGAGTTTGGGCCAGTGTGTTCCTTCCACCCAACTGACTAAGTTTCAGTCAACTGAGGCAATACCTGACAAATTATGGGTAAACTTTAATTGGTGCAGTTCAATTGATTAGAGAGATCAGCCAATGTAGACAAACCTAAACTCTCAAACACTTGTCCCAGCATGTACTGGGGTCATTGTGAGACCTTGGATGGATGCCATGGGGGAACAGTCTTTTCTTTGATTGTTCCAAAGCCCTGATCAGGAATCTGGAGAGGTCAAATATGCAGCAAAAGAGACTTTTTCTCAAAGTTGTGTTCAATCAACTGTCATTTCTATCAGTTAGAAGCTAGGATCACATATCCACTTTTACATTTAAAAAGGAAGGATATGTTTTAATGGGCCACGATCATTTAAGTGTTGTAATCAGTGTTACATTTTAGAAGTCAGGCTATTCAACTGAGTAATTAATTTGATTTTGTGTCATCTCACTACATCAAGTTGATAGTGTGATGTTATATTTTACCTAGTTTGCAAAGCAATTTGATAAAAAAATAGATCTTCCTCAGGTGGGAGCTAGAAGAGGGGCTGGAAACGAAACAGCTTTTTTAAAAAGATTCCCCCTTTGTGGGGAAAGAAGGAAAAAACCTCTTCAAATACTAGAATGGGTTTTCATTTTAAACGGCTGCCATTAATTTCCAGAGAACAAAATTAGTCCAGTAGAAGCATGATTAAAAATTATTTGGAATTAAATGAAGCAGTAACGGAAAATACCCTATGTTCTTCCAAGCTCCCTCTGTGGTATTTGATAATGCTTTTTTCATGCCCAGACAAGTTAATAAAGAAAACTGCTTGTCCATAGAGGGCCAACATGCAGACCCCTGATGTGATATGGCAGAGCTGCCAAGAGTGAGGTTCTTTTCTAAAAGATCACCTGGGCCTTCTCTGTTGCCGAGCTATGACATGCAAAGGCAATGTCAATGCTGGGGGCAAGGAGTTTTTTATGGCTCCTTTGAAAATGTCATCAGTCTTCGAACTGGTAATGCACCAAGCAGAGATGTTTTCATTTCTACCGTTAGGCTGAATTAGAAATTTGAGAGGTCAAAATAAAACAGAGCAAAGGGGAAGTTAAATGCATCATGTGGATGTAAATCACTTTTACAGTTAAAAGAACATAAGTGGTATGCAGAAAAGTAATTACTAGAACAGTCTTTACAAAGTTGCAGGGGTCCATGTCCATATTGTTACATGGACTTATTAAGCATGTCTAAAGTCAGCTGGATCTTGAAAAGGCAAGTTACTGGGCAAGTAACTTAAACTAAACCTTTCATGGGAGGCTACAAATTGTGTGTTCTTCATTTTCTGGGTGCTCAACTTGGGGCCTAATTTGCAGAAGGGCTGAAAACTCACAACTGCAACTGAAGCCAATGGGAGCTGTGCCTGAACATAGAAAGGGCTATACAGTGCTAACTACTCTGAAAAATCAGATCCTAGATGTCTGAAAATGTGCACCCAAAATTAGGTAGATAGTTTTGACCTTCATCTCTCTGTGCCTCAGCACACCATCTGTAAAGTGACATCAAAAGGCATCTCCTGCTCCTAATTAAATTCTAATTTCTTGTTTAACAGTAAGGAGAAAGTGATTCTTCCTGCACTTCCTTAATATTGTTTCATGACTGTACAGACTGACTTTTTATAACCTTTCCTTCACAAGTCAAACAATGGCTGCCTACGGCTCCAAAATTTCAGTTGCTGAAAGTACAATTGTGCAATGACTGTATTCTTGGCTGGCCTCTGCTTTTCTTGCTGCTGTTCTGCTGCTGGCTTATGATTCTTTCTGCTGTGAGGGTTGGCTCTTACTTCTCTCTTCTGTTGCAGCTGGGCTTGCTATGATCACGTTCCCGGCAGTGCTTTCCCTCCATGCTGTTCCTCTGATGCCTGAGGGTGATCCTTAAATTTTAAATCCTCCATTCTACGGAACCTTAAGGCAGACTCTGTTGTTGCAAGTACCAAATCGTAGAGTGATGTTGCATGTAGGTTTTTATGTACTCCTAAATCCTGGGACTTCAACTGATTTGTCATAAACTCAACGGACCCCTGGGGTAAACATTGCTTAGCCTGGTGCAAAGTAAAAGCTTACAATCTGATACTTTTTAACTACCCAACAATGGGCCTCTCATTGGCTCCCCTTAGATTTTATAACTCTTCTTTGTGTCCTGGATCAAGATGTAAAACCTAATAGCTAGTCGCCTCTTCATATCTAGCTCATCTACCAGCAACAAACCATCTTCATCACTTTATCATTCTTTGAAAATCCCTATTTGAGCATATACAAATGTACATAGGTAGCTTATTGCAGTTGTCTTGTCAAACATTGACTTTTTAAAGGCAATGCAGTTTACAATAGTTATTTTCCTTTCTAAGTGTAAGTGATGCCTACTCTGTCCTCCTCTAGTGGTGACTATGCAGGGTAGAGATTGAAGAGCCTGGTACAGCTTTAGCTGATAGAAAGATGTCTTTTAGTTCAGGCCATAGAAGCTCATGAATTAAGATCAAGGGATCCCAGGTTGCCAACCCATCCAGGGTCGAGGCCCATGTGGTGGCCCGTACAGGGAATTCAACTGGGAAGTCTCTGAAGCTTGGGACACACTTCTCCACTCTCTCCCCATCTAGTGGTGGCTATACCACCAAGAGATTGATGGGCCTGCTACAGCTTCAGCTGATAAAAAGATGTCTTTTAGCTCAGGAAATAGAGACTCATGCATTAACACCAAGAGGTCTCAGGTTTGATTCCCACTGCTGACAACCCACCTGGGGCACTGGTGTCACAAAACTGTGACAGAGTAACTGTTGGGAAATGAAGATTTTTTTTTAACAGCAACCATTACAAATGTTTAAACATGGCCACAGGGATGAGGCTTATAGTTGCCATTAACTTTTACATATTTACAAGATCATGTTTATTTCTTATGACTATTTAAACATACACATTTACTATGTGCATTAAATAATTAACTATTTTGTCAGCTGGTGTGGGTGTGCCTCATCTTTAATGTGCCAAATACATGGTGACAGGCACTCAGTGATGGGAGTCATATAAGAATCAAGATAGAGAGGCAGAATGCATCTTTTTCAGCATCCTGTAATACTTTGCATACAAGACTGGAACACGGTTTTGGAATTATCTGAAGTTTTTCATTATGGCAGTTTCCTGAAATAGTGACATTTGTCCTCTTACTTTGCCATTGTCTTTTTGATTAACCTTCTTATTTGTCTCTTGTATAGGAAGACTAGAGCATTTCTCAATTCCTGTACTTTATATATTTTCCATGAGTTATATACGCAGTCATTAAGAGTCCAGTTCAGCAAAGTATTTATGAAGTTCAATGGAAGTCAATCAAATTACTCATGTGCTTAAAGTGCTTTGCTGGATTGGGACCTAAAATCATTATGATTTCCTATTGCTTGGGTTTTCTTGCAGATTGAATTTTTGAGGCATTCTGTATGTACATTGGTATTTCTTTGTTCATGCTTTGATTTTTATAGTATGGTACCTCTCACTTCAATGGCTAACAACATAGTTACAGCCGTTTAAAAAATATTGGGCCATTCTTAAGCATAAAAAGCTTTTAACTTCTGTTCAAAGATGTCAGCAGGGATTAACTGAAGGCTTGTCTAGTACTGAATAAATTAAAAAAAGGAGCACTTTTTGCAGAAGAAAAAAGGTGGGAAAGAAAAAACAACCGTAGCCTGCTGCTTTTATTTGGACATATAAATGGGTCAAAATACTTGCATTATCTACACATGCAGTGCAAACTACATGTGGTCTAAATATAGCCCTTTTCAGTAGTAGTAGGATTACTATCATGTACAGAAAAAGGTGAATTGTTTCAAGAAAGACATATTATATACTATATAACTACATGCAACTTATTTATTATCTATAGGATCCTTTATGTGTTTGTAACCTATATATCTATATCTATCTTTATGCCCACAGACATATGGAGGTACCAGTGTTTACATGTACCTCAAAGGGATGTTGTGAAAGCTAATTCATTGATGTATATAAAATATTTTGAGATCCTTGGATGGCCATTACCATATACATGCAACCTACTTATCTTTAGGATTCTTTATATGCTTCAGAAATATGTTACAAAATGCATAACGAATCCTATAGATAATAAATAAGTTGCACGAATATGGTGATGGCCATCCAAGTGTCTCAAAATATTTTACATACATTAGTGAATTAGCCATCACAACATCCCTGTAAGCACAGGTACTTCCATTCTATAGATAAAGAAATTGAGTTTTGAGACATTAAGGGTAAAATTGTCACTCCATTGAAGTCATTGGCAAAACTCTTCTGGACTTCAATGGAGCCACAATTTCACCTTAAAGTGACTTATTCAAGATCACAAAGGAAGTATGTGGAAGTTCCAGTAATATAACCCAGACCTCATAGGTCCCGTCCCACTCCTGTGTATCAACAAAATGACTATCCTCTCTCCCTATTAGCGATCATGGGACATTTATCAAAATTCTTATTTATAATATAGGCACTTGAGCATTTTAGAGTAGGGACTGATAGAAACACTGGAATTTCAAATGTATATTAAGATGTTGAATTGTTTCTATATAGTGCCAAATCCATCAGCCTTCACATGGTGTATGGTGACTGATATTTTAGCTTAACACAAAAGGATTTAATTTACTAGAGTATTACTACAAAATTACTACAAATTTACTAAAAATTCATAGTTCTGAGACCCTGTGGATGCCCCAGAGTTTTCCCCGTTAAGGTGTTACAGAAGCTAATCCTGATTTGGGGGATATAAACATGTTTATCTCACCTTCTAACCTTGGTCTCCTGGCTCTGGCTGTACACCTTTGACTGCCAACCAATATGTGTTGCTCATGTCTATTGCCTTCAAACCCATACAGAAAAAAAGAGTCCAGCTGTGATTACATGTCAAAAATACCTGAAGAAAATGGAGAAGTGGCTGAATGATGAAACTTTCACAGCACATCATCCTTGAGAGTGACTACAGAATGTTTGTCTGTTAGCTAAAGCTGGGCCCAAGTCATAATGTTCAGATATAAATACAAATCGTCCTATGCCTGAGGGCATTTGGCTTTGAGTTTTTGTTATGGTCCATTATACAGAAAGGGACCACCACAAAGTGCAGTCTGTAGTTCAGTTTTCACAAAGTATGAAAATTTTCAGATTTGGATGTTTGGTTCAGACCCAACTCTGTTATTAATGCTGATCAGGGCTACGTTAGGAGACATTTACATCTTCTAGGGTCTTCACAAAACTTGCTGTGCCATGTTATATGCACAGACTAACAGTAGATTGATCTGCTTTGCTCCTACCAAATGATGATGGGCAATATAAACTGTTTATTTCCCATCTGGGTTTTGCACCTTGCTCTGGCGAAAAGACAGTTACCTTTTCCATAATTGGTGTTCTTTGAGATGTGTTGCTCATGTCTATTCCACAATAGATGTGCGTGCTTGCTATGTGCACCGGTGCTGGAAGTTTTTCCCCTAGCAGTACCTGTAGGAGAGCACCCCAGCAACCCCTGGAGTGGAACCTCCATGGCACGGTATAGGGGGTGCTGTGGGCTCCCCCCATCCTCAGTTCCTTCTTGCCAGACAACTCCGACAGAGGGGAAGGAAGGTGGGACGTGGAATAGACATGAGCAAAAGAACACCAGTTACGGAAAAAGTTACTGTCTTTTCTTCTTGGAGTGATTGCTCATGTGTATTCCACAATAGGTGATTCCAAGCTATATCTGCTGGAGGTGGATAGGAGTTCACAAATTCTCAGGATGGAGCACAGCCCTGCCGAACCCAGCATCCTCCCTGGTCTGGGAAATGATCGCATAGTGCGAGGTAAATGTGTGAACTGAAGACCATGTGGCAGCCCTGCAAATGTCCTGAATGGGGCATGGGCCAAAAAGGCAGCTGACGAGGCATGCACCTGAGTCGAGTGCACCTTCACAATTGGTGGCGGAGGGATTCCCGCCAGGTCATAACAGGGGCGGATGCATGAAGTGATCCAGATGGAGAGCCGCTGAGTGGAGATCGGACAACCTTTCATGCGCTCGGCCGAGGCGATGAACAGTTGTGAGGACTTTCTAAATGGCTTAGGCAGCTCCAGGTAGAAAGCCAGAGCCTGACTCACATCCAGCATGTGGAGGCAGCGCTCCTCACTGGACGCATGGGGCTTGGGGCAGAGGACTGGCAGAAAAATGTCCTGACCCATGTGATAAGCGGGAGGAACGAAGAGTGTGCATGGAGCTGGACCTTATCTTTATGAAACACCGTTTATGGGGGCTCAGAGGTTAGGAGCAGGGAGGGTGTATAAGTATTCATGCCCCCGGCAGGTACAAAATACTTGCGTTCCGCTCTCTTAGAGATGGGGGCCAATAAGGCCAGGGTTTGTCACAGGGCATTTGAAATTTTTGCCACCGCTTCATGGAGAGGCAAGGCCACCCCGCCTGGTGCCGAGGAGGACAGCACGTTAAACAGGGAGTCCGAGAGCTCCTCCACCTCCTCTGCTTGGAGGTGGAGGCTTGATGCCACCCTTTTTAAGAGTTCTTGGTGGGCCCTAAAGTTCTCCTGTGGGATGGAGGGAGGAGGCGCCGTAATCGCCTCATCCAGGGAGGGCGAGGAGGCCGGTGTGGTACTTTGGGTGTTCACTGGCACCAGAGGGTCCACCACCTGGTCGGTCTCCGGACATGGTGCCAAGGATGTACGTCCCACCGACTCCTTCCTCGGAGGTCTGGAGAGGGAGGCCAATGGTCCTTCTGAGGCTCCGTCCACTGAGCGAGCCCCCACTGGGGGCTGCATCGGAGGCCACAGTGCCCACTGGTACCATTAGGCCGGCCATGGGGCCCAGTGCCACTGAGGCTGCTGTGGCACTGGCGGAGCTGGCAGTTCGGTCTGGCTGGACTGACCAATCGATGGACGACTACGAAGGGAGGCCGGGCTGACATAAGACCTGCCGCTGTCCCTGGACCGGGAGGAGCGGCGGTGCCAGGAGCGATGCTGACCACGGGATTGCAATCCTGATTTGGAGGACTGGTACTGTCAGTAACAGCTGCTCCGCGATTGGCTTCGGCGGGCGGACCCATGACGGCGAGACACCGGCGATCGATGCCCGGGGCTGCGGAGGCGGTGCCATGGAGGAGTCCTGGAGCGGGACGCTGAATGGGAACGACATCTACATTTGTGCTGTGACCAGCTGCGATAGCCCATCTGAGACGAGGACCTTTGATGACATCTCCCTTGGGCCTGTCAGTGTTCGCGCCTTGACGCGGAGCGGTGCCGAGACTCTTGGTCAGACGGAACCCAACCAGACATCCTGGTGGGCGTCGAGGGTGATCCATATGGACTTTGCCCTGAACGGTTGCTGGGCGGTGAACCATGTCAGAAACATTCCCTCAACTGAGACCGAGCCGGGGACAACTGCGGAGATCCCAGGGGCAGCTTGCCTCTGGAGCATGGGGCCAACATCGGCAGTGCTCCTGGTACTGGCATAGACATATCATCCCAGGCCTCCTGCAGGGTCTCCAGTGTGGAGGGCATCCAGACATCTGGGGAGGCCTGCTCCAAATGGGCCGGACTACTCCACTCGACTTGAGTCGGAGGCCTAGAGGCCGGTGGGGATCGAGGACTGACCGACATGGGTCTAGTCTCTGTCCTTGGTTTGCTCCAGTGCCGCGGTGAAGAAGGCTTCTTCCTAGCCTTCTTGGCATGCCCCGTGGACCAGGAGCGGTGCCGACTAGTCGATGGCACCGGAGGGTCGCCGTGCACTGACACCCAATCGCCTACAAGTGGCGCATGACTTAAAACCCAGGGCACGGAGCATGCCCCAGCCTTGGTGCTCTAGCTAAACTAAACTAAACTAAACTACAGGTATCATATGCCGAATGAACAAGCAGTTTTGGGGATGAGCTGCAGCAAAGCTGGAGCTGAGCAGTTCCAAAGCACCTTCACTGGTGGCAAGAAGGAACTGATGGGTGGCAGGAGTGTGCGGTGCCCCTTATACTGCGCCATGGAGGCGCCACTCCAGGGGTCTCTGGGGCGCTCCCCTACAGTACTGCTAGGGGAAAATCTTCCGGCACCAGTGCACATGGCGAGTACACACACCTATTGTGGAATACCCTGAGCAATCACTCGAAGAATAGATGTTCCTTCTTTGGCATTCATGCTTCCTTTGGCATTCTGACAGAGGCACAATTTTATCTTGTCTTTTGTCCTCATTGACATTCCCTGGTGTAGCATTTTATTTACATAGATTCCATGGGCAAAGTTGGATTTTGTGATGTGTTTGTGGGTAGCTCTAGCATTCCCTGGTCTCTTTTGGCAAAATAATAAAAATCTTGAGCCACATGGGAACAACAAACCACCTCTCTCATTTCTCCACTCTGTAGTCCTTGTAATCCAAAGCTAGGTGACTGTACATGCAGCAGGTTGTTTGCATGTACTATATGAATCCATGCTCCCAAACCTAGGCTGAACAAGTGTCTTCTTTGTGTCTTGCAAATGCCAGGACCTGCAGGGAAACTGCTGCTCCAGCTCCTTGCAGTGTCACTGTCAGACCTCAGATTCCTGGTATTCAAGTGTATTGTTGCATCGTCTCTCTTTCAGTCTTTTTCGTTATTTCTTATTAGGGCCATCATGCAACCTGCCATCTTGTGTATCTCTTGTGTCACACAGTGGCAGAATTAGAGTTAGTGGGGCCCTGTGTACAGCTTCATTTTCGGGGGGCCCCCTCAGGACCCAGCCAAGAAAAAAAACATCCTCTCTTATCTTCCCCTGCCCCCAGTTTTTCATTCTTTTTTTCTTCATGATCCTCCTATATTACAAGTAATAGGAAGTAAGTAAAAATAAAGTGAGGTTCCATGATTGGGGCAGGGGGTTGGGGTGTGGGAGGGGATGTGGGGGTCAGGCTCTGGGAGGGAGTTTGGGTGCTATGTGCGGGCTCTGGGCTGGAGCAGCGGGTTGGGGTGTGGGGTGGGCTCTGGGCAGGTGGATGGGGTGCGGGAGCGGTCATGGGGGCAGCACTTACCTTGGGTGGTGTGGCTCCCAAAGCGCGACTGCCAAAGCACTGCCCCCGCAGCTTCCATTGGTGCTTGGGGCGGGGGCAATGCATGGAGACACACTCCCCCGGGGGCCGCAGGGACATGCCGGCCGCTTCTGGGAGCAGTGCGGCACATAGGGAGGGAGGCAATGCAGGCAGGGAGCCAACTTAGCCCTGCTGCTGGCACGTCTCTGCGCACCTCTTGAGGGGAGGGGGACAGCGGGTTTCTGTGCACTGCCTAGGGTGGGGGCAGCACGCAGAGCCGCCTCCCCCAGCCAGGGGCACGCAGAGACGTGCCAGCCGCTGGCCACTTCCGGGAGCAGTGCGGGGCCACCGGCCACGAAATGCAGGCAGACTAACCCTGCTGCACTGCCTGCTGGCACTCGGGGGCAGATTGTCAAATTTGTCCTGCATTTTGGGGGGCCCCTGTCATTGGGGGCCCCGTGCCACCGCACTGTTTCTTTCATGGTAAATCCACCTCTGCATACACATGCACTTGGCTTATAAACTTCAGTCATTCTGCACTCCCTGACCCGGCAGTTGGAAGATACTTTGTTCTCATTATTCTTTGTCTCTGTGTTAACCCTTTGTAGACTGCAAATATTATCCTTGGTAGAAGCATTAATTTGGATGGCAGTCTGGTAAATGACAGTATTCTAAGGATTAAACAAACAGCCAAATACTTGGTATCCTTAATCCCCTATTAACATGAGAATCATTATCACGTAGCTCTGTTGAGGAGAGGTGCCACAGTAAAATTAATTATCAGGGTCATAAACAAAGACCTCAGTGAATAAAGAAGCCACAGGGAATTACAGACAGCTTTTCCCTGTGCCTCATGTAAACTACCTATGCTCTGATTTAAGGTACCTTAGATTTATCAGCTTTCTTATGAATTAGGTGGTCAGCTAGCTTCTCCACATAATGAGTGTTTGGTGTGGAAGAATGCTGGATAATCGTCCTTTACACATGTAACCTTTACTCTTGCATCATAGGTCAGTGACATAGTTGTACACTTTTGTCATTCTTCTACATATCTAGCTAGCTTGACGATTGCCCCCAACACTGTAGCATCTGAGTACCTCACAAACATTAATGAATTTATCCAAACACCCCAATATTGAAGAATTGTTGTTCCCATTACACAGACAGCAAATTGAGGCACAGAAAGAGATTAAGGCCCTGATGCTGCAAAAATTTACACACATTCTTAACCTTATGCACTGTGTGTAGTCCCACTAAAAATATAAGATGCACAGAGTGCAAAAAAGTTAAGCTCAAATGTAAATCGTTGCAGGACTGGGGTCAAAGTGAAACAGGACATCTGTGGCAGAACCCAGGCCAGTGCCTTAACCATGAGGATATCTTTTCTCCTCATTTCTTCTTCATGCAAAGCCATGAACAATGCGGACCATATATTAAGATTATGATGTAACCCCTCTGTCAGGTGGTGTCGGCAGCAACAAGGACTGGTTTCAATATCTAGGGGTTCCTCGTAACATTACAAAACAGAACCAGACTGAGCCCCACGCAGAAACCTTGGAAATCTAAAGACCACCTGGAGGTGCCTCTAAAAGGAAAAAGCACAGAGACTATGAATAGCACAAGAAAACTTTTATTAATGCACATGAATTTGGGCAAATGCCCCAACAATGATTCAAAAGTATACAAACAATAAGTAAACTCTTGCCCCAGTCATATCTTGGGCAGCGTTCTTTGCCTCTGTTTCCCACCTTTTGGTGTGACAGTCCAGCAGATGAATGTCCTTTAACACTCCACTCCCTTTTTTTCCCTCCACTGCACCCCACTCAAAGTCCCAGAATCCAAGGATCCATTCAAATGGGTTCACCTTCCACCCTGAAGTGGGGACAGGGTTGAGCAATGCCTCCACCACCTCCGCTGCTCACTGCTGCCAGTGCTCACCGCCACTGCCGTTGTCTCTGCCACCACTTGCAGTGATCACTGCCACCGCTTGCCACTGCTCATCACTGTCTCTGCTGCTGCTTGCTACTCATGCTATTCATGGCCTCTGCTTCCTGCTGTGAAGCCACGTTCTGAGGTTCCACTGCTTAGCCCAGTTCCTCATGATTTCAGCTCTGTCATGATTTCACTGGGTAGTGGGGAACATCATTGATGCTGCATTATTATCCCTTGCTTAGTGAGTGAGGTTCAGTTTAGGGAGAGCCCTTCAATTACACTATATTAAGTACAGTTCTACTGCTGTATAGTCATACAATAAGGACAATAACTTTTCCTTATCCCTGGGTCCATTTCTAAAGTGAATTTTAGTCCAAAACAGCCAAAACTGATCTCTTAGGGAGGCAAAGCAGGGCTGTCTGCTGGTCACCTAGGCAAAGTAGGAGTGTCTATGCAAACAGGTCGCTCCCGAGTCTTTCCCCAAGTTCATCAGTAGGTGGGAGGGGAGAGCTCAGTCAAACCCTGGCTTACAGTTCTTAACACCAAGCGGTGTGTGAGGCGCTTCACAAATTGCTCCTCCTTGTTTAGGCGAAGGGACATGGTTCAATGGTCGGAGAGGATAGGCGATGTTTTCACGGCCGGTTCTGCCTGGGAAATTAGAATCTTTGCCATGTTCCATTGGAAAATCCCAGTTGAGGCTGCAGTAGGGTTGCACTGATTCCTGCTAAATCAAAGAACAGCTGCTTGTCCCTTCTTTGGCCAGCATCATGCACTTTTGGGCCTATGTTGGCTGCTTGGACGCCATCTTGCCTTCATGCTGGCCTCCCCTGTACTGGTAACATCCCTCGTTAAATAGCCTTTCCTTCAACAGAGTCCCCGTGACCTGTTTTACACCAGGGGCTGAATCAGGCCCATTGGCTTAGGTAAGAGGTCAAAATGAACAATAAACATGTTATCCCTGATGCTAATCATAAATTTCATTTAACTTGTATCCCATAACTCCAGTCTAAACAATGTATAATTTTGTATAGATTATGTCCTAGCTAATTCATAACTGATCCCAGAGATGTTACTGTTTTACCAGTTCTACTCAATGTCTCATGGTTTTAGACTTGCAAATGAAATCCACTGCTTTCAACCAGCTTGATCCTGAATTCACATAGCACTTAATCATTTTAATATGCTTCATGTTGCTAATTTGAAAAGCACATGAGGAAGGAGTCTGTGCAGTATAGATATGACAATTAGTGAAACACTCCTTTTTTGTTTTGTTTGGGTAGTACAAATCTTACCAGTAACTTTGTCTCCTTACTCTAAAGAGAGTAAATGAGACAGTTGTTCTCATGCCAACAACTTTTGGTGCCAGAGGAAGTGATAGAAATATGTTGCCTCTGGAGGTTCAAGTGTATTTAATAATCCCCACCCCTCCCATCTTTATATTCCATTATTGGTCCCTCTCTTCTATTCCTTGTTATCGTCTAGTAAACAGGCAAACACATAGACACAAATATATAAAACTTAAAACAACAACAACATGGCAATAATATTCTGATGTCCGCCTGAAACAACAACAAAAACTAAAAAGCAGGAAACTTTGAGCAAGAACAACTTTGACTCAAACTTTGTGTTATGCTGAAGTTCAGTCTGTGAGTCCAAAAGGTATATCACATAATGCTTTGACTTAAATTAGAATTCTGATGTATTTTCACATGCTTAGGTTTAATTTTCCTTACAGTATATATATTTTAGAAATACCAAGATACAAAATAAAATTTAAAAATCCATAAAACAGTTTAAAAAGAAAAAAGCATGCTCCTAACCATGCAAATTTTCTGTTCTGGGGTTATTTTGTTTAAGAAAAGTCATATTAACTGGAGTGATATAACAGTCACAGAAAAGCCTTTTAGTAATGTCCTATCCACAAAATATGCTTTTTTATCCCCAATCTACCTGAGGTATGGGGACTTTTGACTTGCTAACATAGAATAAGTGATAGGCAACTGAATTACAAGGGACAGATCCTCCACTGGTATAAACTGTCATAGCCACTGAAGCTGCCCGCAAGTTTACAGTGCTGATGGGTGACTTCGGTAAGACTTTACCATGCATACAGGAAATTTATTGTTTTTATGTTTTCTCTGTAATGCTCTTACCTATAGAATAAATGTGCTCGTTTAGAAAGAGCCATGTGTTAACTTGTAACTGCTGGCAACACACTGTTCATAGCCCTCTGAGAGAAAGTGAAGCACCGGAATTGGTCTTTAGGCTGGGGATACTGCAGTGTAAGGCAGGGGACAGTGAATCCTTCAAATCCCAGTCACGAGACAGAGAGATACGGGTCTTGCCCAAGAGCAGTGACGACTGTCAAGTGGGAGCCAGAATCCTTAAGTGGATGACCTGGAAAGGCCATGGAGGGGGAATGCATGTGCAATTAACCTGAAACTGTGACACAAGGACACTCTTTTGACATTGCCCTCACTAATATAAACATACAGCTGTACACATGTGTGATGGGGTGCCTGCCCCACACTGGGCTCTAAAGGGATAATAGAGCCCTAGGGAGGCTGCACAGGAGTCAGCCAATCAGGACCAGGCAGCCCCATATAAAAAGGGAGCTGCAGAGCAGAGGAGTGCAGTTCTCTGCTAGGAGCCCAGGGAGGAAGGACTGTGTCCCTGGAGGGCTGAGTGAACTGCCAGCACCCTGGACAGAGCAGTGCTGCTAGCAAGGACTGGGGGAGCAAGAGACAGATCCTAGCTGGCTGCTGGGGTTTGTAGGCTGAGGCCCTGAGGCAAGGGCAAAGAGGATACTGAGGCCATGAAGAGGTGGCCAGACAATTGACTGCAGTAGCAATTGAGGGAAGTGGCTGAACTGTGGACTGCAGGTCCTCTGGAAGAGGGGAGCACAGTGTGTGTCATGGCCAGAGTGCTGTGTTGCTGAATAGGATGCCATGATCCTTGGAGAGATGTGGGTCCTAGAAAAGGAGTGACAATGGTGAGGCACGACCAGAGGAGGGTGCATTGGTAAACTGAGCTAATCCCCAGGACAGACAGCAGGAGGCACCACAGTGGTGAGTAAACCCCATTACATCATGTAATTAAAAAACAAACCAAAACAGCACACTGAACACACAATTTGCCCAAAGGGAGAGGATGAGAGCAACCAACCATATGTGACATGTTAGTCATCATATAATGCACTAATGGAAGGAGTTCTGATATCAGTGATAAATACAGAATAGAATAGACTTCTAGATCCCAATTATCATCTATACTTATGCTCCTTTAAATGGGAATCAGGCCCCTATAGTACTTTTCATCCAGAAATCGCAAAGCTCTTCACAAAAGAAGAGTTTAATCCTTACCCACATTTTACAGATTAGGAAACTGAGAACCTCTAACTATGGGAATGCCAGTTGAAACATCCGGGGTGGGAGTTTTGAATATACTCATTGCAGGTCTAATTCTACCCTCACTGAAGTCAATAGAAGTTTTACCATTGTCTCCATAGGCCAACATAAGAGCACTTTTGAAAATCTCCTCATTTTCTCCTTAAGGCCATAAAGCAAGTTGCTGACAAAGTTGGTAATACAAACCAACCTTTTTTGTTTCCCAGCCACATGCGCATTCCTTTTCCACTCCAGCTCTTCCCTATTATGCTTTATTGGATTTGAACCCAATCTACCATATCCACTTTTTAAATGCAGATTAGAACACCCTTTCTATTTATAACTTTATCTTAATACTATTTGAGAAACAGCTTGATAAAATTGGGTGACTTCAGCAGTTTGGTGGACCAGTCCCTGCAGAACCCTGAATTGTGGAAGCTGATAAATCACATGATGGCTTTTATAGCCTCGCCACCAGTCCTCAGCAGATGCAAGTTCCTGTAGCCTCTTTCAAAGAATTATATGATATAGTATGACTACATAATACAATGTGTGTAACAGAACTACTCACAGAGGAGAAGACTCTGCTGACTATGATGCCTCTGATTCTTATAGCCTACCTCAATGTAGCATTGAATTGTGAACTATGTTCTTTATTACATCCATAATCAGGATAATCTTATGATTTTTAAAAAAAAAGAATAAATAGAACCGATTGTACAACTAAGATAAACATAACAGAAAGTCAGCATTGTGTATGTATGTCTATTATGAAAATAATTAAAGTATTCTCTAAATTTATCTCAGTATATTGTAGTGAGGCCAAGATAGTTCACCATAGTTCAGGGAGTTGGGAGTTCTGTAGGTAGTTTGCATATTACGTCCCTCTGGATTATCAATCCCTTATATGCCATTCCTGCAATAGGAATCTCCTCACATGGAATCCACTTTGCTTCAGTGGAACTCACTTATAACAGAGCAGAACTGTGCTCATTCTGTTTGCCTGTGCTTTGTAGTTTACAGGTCACCACAGATCACCCATATTATAGGGAGACCTTCATTCCCCAGGCACAATGGAGTAACTTAAAGATGAAGTCATTGTCCTAACACAAAAAGTCTTTACGCTGTTAATTGAATTCAGATTGAACATTCACCTGTTGTGAATTATGATCTCGCCTTCTTGTGATTGAATTATATGGATAAAAGCTGTATACAGCAGCACACAACTGCCTGTCTGCAGTAATACGTAAAACTGAATTATTATTTAACACCCCTATAAAGTTAAAGAAAGAAGTGTAACTCTGTCTCTGTATGCAAGATCTCCAAATCAGTAATACTAAATGCTAGGACAATATGTATTCCCTGGACAATTTACAGTTCATTAGCAGCAGCATTCACAGCCATCTGACAGTTGGCCAGAACATGGAGCTAAACTGGAAGATAATGAGGTATAGAAAATATCTTAGAGGAATATAAGATCTCTAGAGTATCATCAGATTGTACAAGGAAAAATTGCAAATGGTTTCATAGCTTTATTTGTTTAGAAAATCACTGTGATGCCTCTGTGGCACAACTGAAATCACTCCATTCCAAAATGTTCACTGATAATAAATTGCCAGCAATCCCTGCCCTTTAAAGAAAGGGAAAAGAACTTAAAGAGATGTTTGTCCCTGTGGATCCCATTCTGGTGAGCATGTGCCTCATACTTGTGAGATTGGAGTATTTTCACCAGCAGTGTCTGTTTTGTTCAAGCCTGTGTTCACCACTGTAGCCTGAATGTCCTCCCTCACTCCAGGACATCTAGGACAGAATGGCCTTGACCACTTCTCAGCCCTCTCGCTAATTCAGAATCCCAGCAGAGACCTACTCCAAAAGAATAAGGATTGGAGCAGGGAGGTGTCACTGGATCAACATGGGTAAAACATCTCAAAGAACCAGTTACTTTATGTAAACAACCATTGCAGGGCTGCAGGTTTGGGAAAGGAAATGGGGAGGCTCATGATTGGTTTTTAGGTCCCAAGATGGTGGAGGCAGACTGTGTGCAGAGGTGATAGACATAACTCAGTCCTTTTAGAAATTTTGAAACAGGGGGATGAAGGAACACTGTACCAGTTTGAATGCACAAACCTGGGCGAAACCAAGCTCCATACTTTAAATATCTCCAGAACCCTTCTTCATTACTTTGACAGGACAAAGCCATTCAGGAAATCACCCCATTTATTGTGGTATTGGGGAAGGTCAGGCCATCTGTTCCCAGAGATTATCTAAGTGGATGCTTGGTGTATTGCAACCTATTACCAACTAGCAGATATGACTCTTCCTCTCAAGCATCAGAGCTCACTCAACTATAGACTAGGCAACCTCTTTGGCATGCCTAAGAAATATAGAGTTCATGATAAAGACAATGATTTCAAGAAGGCAGATTTTAGCAAACTCAGGGGATTGGTAGGTAAGATCCCTTGGGAAGCACGTCTAAGGGGAAAAACAGTTCATGAGAGTTGGCAGTTTTTTTAAGAGGCATTCTTAAGGGCACAAGACCAAACGATCTCACTGCCTAGGAAAGATAGGAAGTATAGCAAGAGACCACCCTGGCTTAACCAGGAGATCTTTAATTATCTGAAACTCAAAAAAGAATCCTACAAAAAATGGAAACTAGGCCAAATTACAAAGGGTCACTATAAACAAATAACACAAGTATGTAGAAGACCTAAAGGATAACAAGAAAACATTCTACAAATACATTAGAAACAAGAGGAAGACCAAGGACAGAGTAGGCCCATTACTCAATGAGGGGCGGGAAACAGTAACAGAAAATATGGAAATGTCAGAAGTGCTAAATGACTTTTTTGTTTCAGTTTTTACCAAAAAGTTTAGTAGCAATTTGACATCTAACTTAATGAATGCCTGTGGAAATGATCAGAGGCTAAAATAGGGAAAGAACAAGTTAAAAATTACTTAGACACGTTAGATGTTTTCAAGTCACCAGGGCCTGATGAAATACATCCCAGAATACTCAAGGAGCTGACTGAGGAGATGGCTGAGCCATTAGCAATGATCTTCAAAAAGTCATGAAGATGGGTGAGATTCCAAAGGACCACAAAAGGACAAATATCTATAAAAAGGGGAATAAGGACAACCTGGGGAATTACAGACCAGTCAGATTAACTTCAGTACCCAGAAAGATAATGGAACAAATAATTAAGCAATTAATTTGCAGACACCTAGACGATAATAAGGTGATAAGTAACCGTCAGCATGGATTTGTCAAGAACAAATTTTGTCAAACCAACCGAATAGCTTTCTTTGACTGGTTAACAAGCCTTGTGGATGCGGGGTAAGTAGTAGATGTGGTATATCTTGACTTTAGTAAGGCTTTTGATACTGTCTTGCATGACCTTCTCATAAACAAACTAGGGAAATACAACCTAGATGGAACTACTATAAGGTGGGTGTGTAACTGGTTGTAAAATTGTTCCCAAAGAGTAGTTACCAGTGGTTCACAGTCAAGCTAGAAGGGCATATCAAGCGGGGTCCTGCAGAGATCAGTTCTGGTCAGGGTCTGTTCAATATCTTCATCAATGATTTAGATAATGGCATAGAGAGTACACTTTAAAAGTTTGTGGGTGATACCAAGCTGGGAGAGGTTGCAAGTGCTTTGGAGATTATGATTACAATTCAAAATGATCTGGAGAAATGGTCTGAAGTAAATAGGATGAAATTCAATAAGGACAAATGCAAAATACTCTACTTAGAAAGGAACAATTAGTTGCATACATACCAAATGGGAAATGACTGTCTAGGAAAAAGGACTGCAGAAAGGGATCTGGGGTCATAGTGTATCACAAGTTAAATATGAGTATAACATGGTTGCAAAAAAAGCAAACATCATTCTGGTATGTATTAGAGTGATGTAAGCAGGACACAAGAAGTAATTCTTTCATTCTACTCCACGCTGATTAGGCCTCAACTGGGCACCACATTTCAGGAAAGATGTGGACAAATAGGAGAAAGTCCAGAGAAGAGCAACAAAAATGATTAAAGTTCTAGAAAACATGACCTATGAGGGAACAATTGAAAACAATTGATTTGTTTAGTTTAGAGAAGAGAAGACTGAGAGGGGGGAACATGACAACAGTTTAAGTACATAAAAGGTTGTTACAAGGAGGAGAGAGAAAATTGTTCTCCTTAATTTCTGAGGATAGGACAAGAAGCAATGCAGTAAGGGCGGTTTAGGTTGGACATTGGGAAAAACTTCCTAACTGTCAGGGTGGTTAAGCACTGGCATAAATTGCCTAGAGAGGTTGTGAAATCGCTATCACTGGAGATTTTTAAGAGCAGGTTAGACAAACACCTGTCAGGGATGGTCTACATCAGGGGTCGGCAACCTCTGGCATGCGGCTTGCCAGGATAAGCACCCTGGCGGGCCGGGCCAGTTTGTTTACCTGCCGCATCCACAGGTTTGGCCAATCGCAGTTACTACTGGCCGCTGTTCGCCGCTCCAGGCCAATGGGGGCAGCGGGAAGTGGCGTGGGTCGAGGGATGTGCTGGCTGCGGCTTCCTGTCGCCCCCATTGGCCTGGAGTGGCAAACTGCGGCCAGTGGGAGCCGCAATTGGCCGAACCTGTGGACGTGGCAGGTAAACAAACTGGCCTGGCCCGCCAGGGTGCTTACCCTGGCGAGCCGCGTGCCAGAGGTTGCTGACCCCTGGTCTACATAATCTTACTCTTGCCTTGAGTGCAGGGGACTGGACAAGAAAACCTCTCAAGGTCCCTTGTAGTCCTATGATTTTGATTTCTATATCAGAGATCCACCGGGCAGCCCCTTGCAATTCAGCCCATATAGTTGCCAAACGTTACACCCTGGATTTAGCGACTAGATCAGATGCCAAATTCAGGAGAGAAGTTTATCTGGCTGTAGCTACGACTCCTCACACCTTCCTCCTATCAATCTGGGAACTGCCAACTAGTTACCAGAAGTGGGATCCACACAGACTTGAAAAAGAGAGAACAGTCACTTATGTTACAGTAACTGTGGTTCTTCAAGATGTTTTGTCTATGTAGATCCCACAACTTGTTCTCCCTATCCTCTTTTTTGGCATACATCTCAACTGGGATTCTGAACTGGGTGAAGGAACTGAGGTGGTCAGGGATGCTCTGCCCTATACCCTGGAGTAGTGGGTGGCAGAAGGACATGCAGGGCACAGGGCACAAATTCCAATCTCGGTGGTTGAGGCTCATGTACACCAAAAGTGGGAATCCACATGAGGAAAGATTGGAAAGAAAGGGATGTTTTTTCTTCTAAAGAATTTAAAATCCATCCCACTGCCTTTCGTTTTCCTGTGCAAAGGGATTATCACAATCACAGTCCCTCCATTCACAGGCCTTGTCTACACTGCACTACCACCACCAATGCAGTTCCACAACTGGTGTGACAAGTTGGATCACAGAAACCCCTTTGGGAACTGCCCCCTGATGTGCCAAGACTACTTCTATCCCTGTTTTCTCTGCCAGCTCAGGACTCCAGCACCCTGTCTTGCTGAGCCAGACACTCCTGTCTGCTCCAACACAGACCCAGGGTCTGAATTACTTGCCCCAAAGCTGCAGGTTTACCTGAAAACAGCTCACAGAAGTGTGCTTGTTTTTAGCACTTAGATGCCCAACTCCCAATGGGGTCTAAACCCAAGTAAATTCATTTTACCCTATATAAAGCTTATGCAGGGTAAACTCATAAATTGTTCACCCTCTATAACACTGATAGAGAGATATGCACAGTTGTTTGCTCCCCCAGATATTAATACATACTCTGAGTTAATTAGTTAAGTAAAAAGCAATGTTATTAAATACAGAAAGTAGGATTTAAGTGGTTCCAAGTAGTAACAGACCGAACAAAGTAAGTTACCAAGCAAAATAAAATAAAATGCACAAATCTATGTCTAATCAAACTGAATACAGATAATCTCACCCTCAGAGATGCTTCAATAAGTTTTTTTTTTTTTTTTTTCCTCAGACTGGACATCTTCCAGGTCTGGGCACAATTCTTTCCCTGGTATGGCTCTTGTTCCAGCTCAAGTGGTGGCTAGGGGAATCTTCATGATGGCTCCTCTCTCTCCCTTTGTATATCTTTTGCATAAGGCGGGAACCCTTTGTCCCTCTGGGTTTCCACCCCCCCTCACTGGAAAAGCACCAGGTTAAAGATGGATTCCAGTTCAGGTGACATGATTACATGTCACTGCAAGACTTCATTACCCACTTGCCAGCACACACACATACAGGAAAACTCACAGGTAAAACACAGCCATCTGCAGACAATGGTCCTGGTTAATGGGAGTCATCAAGATTCCAAACCACCATTAATGGCCCACACTTTGCATAATTACAATAGGCCCTCAGAGTTATATTTCATATTTCTAGTTTCAGATACAAGAGTGGTACATTTATACAAATAGGATGATCACACTCAGTAGATTATAAGCTTTGTAATGATACCTTACAAGAAACCTTTTGCATAAAACATATCCCAATTACATTATATTCACTTATCATATTTTTATAAAACCATAGACTGCACAACGTCACAACTGGGTCTACAAGGCTAATGTACTGCCCATCTTTTAAAAAAGGGAAGGAGGAGGATCTGGGGAACTACAGGCCAGTCAGCCTCACCTCAGTCCCGGGAAAAATCATGGAGCAGGTCCTCAAGGAATCAATTCTGAAGCACTTAGAGGAGAGGAATGTGATCGGGAACAGTCAGCATGGATTCATCAAGGGCAAGTCATGCCTGACTAACCTAATTGCCTTCTATGACCAGATAACTGGCTCTGTGGGTGAGGGGAAAGCAGTGGATGTGTTATTCCTTGACCTTAGCAAAACTTTTGATATGGTGTCTCACAGTATTCTTGCTGGCAAGTTAAAGAAGTATTGGCTAGATGAATAAGGTGTATAGAAAGCTGGCTAGATCGTCGGGCTCAACGGGTAGTGATCAATGGCTCCATGTCTAGCTGGGAGCCAGTATCAAACAGAGTGCGCCAAGGGTCGGTCCTGGGGCCAATTTTGTTCAATGTCTTCATTAATGATCTAGACTCAGAGGATGGCGTGGACTGCACTCTCAGCAAGTTTGCAGATGACACTAAACTGGGAGGAGTGGTAGATATGCTGGAGGGGAGGGACAGGATACAGAGGTACCTGGTCAAATTAGAGGATTGGGCCAAAAGAAATCTGATGAGGTTCAACAAGGACAAGTACAGAGTCCTGCACTTAGGACGGAAGAATCCCATGCACTGCTACAGACTAGGGACCGAATGGCTAGGTAGCAGTTCTGCAGAAAAGGACCTAGGGGTTACAGTGGATGAGAAGCTGGATATGAGTCAACAGTGTGTCCTTGTTGCCAAGAAGACTAACGGCATTTTGCGCTGTATAAGTAGGGGCATTGCCAGCAGATCGAGGGACATGATCATTCCCCTCTATTTGACATTAGTGAGACCTCATCTGGAGTACTGTGTCCAGCTTTGGGCCCCACACTACAAAAGGATGTGGAAAAATTGGAACGAGTCCAGTGGAGGGCAACAAAAATGATTAGGGGGCTGGAGCACATAACTTGTGAGGAGAGGTTGAGGGAACTGGGATTGTTTAGTCTGCAGAAGAAAAGAATATGAGGGGATTTGTTAGCTGCTTTCAACTACCTGAAAGAGGGTTCTAAAGAGGATGGATCTAGACTGTCCTCAGTGGTAGCAGATGACAGAACAAGGAGTAATGGTCTCAAGTTGCAGTGCGGGAGGTTTAGGTTGGATATTAGGAAACTTTTTCACTAGGAGGCTGGTGAAGCACTGGAATGGGTTACCTAGGGAAGTGGTGCAATCTCCTTCCTTAGAGGTTTTTAAGGTCAGCTTGACAAAGCCCTGGCTGAGATGATTTAGTTGGGGATTGGTCCTGCTTTGAGCAGGAGATTGGACTAGATGACCTCCTGAGGTCCCTTCCAACCCTGATATTCTATGATTCTATGAGACAATGGTTAAAATTCCAGTCACTGGTCCACACTAGCCAGTCACTGGTTCCACTGTTCCTACCACTGGTGGAGCTTCCTCAGTGGTAGTACATTAGTGGAAGATTAAAAAAAAAAACCTCAGTGTAAAAAGACCCAATGTGTGCTGGGACTGCTCCAGGCTAGCACAAACACCACCAGTCACCCGTAATGGGATGGGGCAGAAAAAAAGGATGGTAAAGCCATGGGCATGATACAGCTATGCTGTAGGGAACATCCACTGCACCATTTCAAAAGGGCTGTGCTTGCTCAGGTACCCCCAGCATTCCCAGCCTCGGTCCACACTGGCGAAGATTTCTAACCATCTCCAAACAAGTTCAGCTAAAATTATTTCAGAGCATTGGTGCAGAACTGGTTTGAAGCAGTCTGGCCTGTTTTACTGAAGCAACTTCAAGAACCACAACTGTAGCCACAAACAGGTAAAAAACAAAAGTAAACCAGGTGTAAACCCCACCATTAACTAGCTTTAAAATTACTTTCGTAATTTTGAACTGGTTAGAAAATCTCCCCATTTTACACAGGCCCCCATAGGAACTGTGCTGCAGTCAGGAACAATGCCTCTGGCTGCTGGCAACTCCTGCTGAGACTGTGTGGCTCTGCAAACCCCCTACTGCACAAGGGAACTAGTCGTAAGGGCTGAATATATTATGTAAGAATGTGTTTTTCCAAAATATAATAGGTTGGTCCTGAATGTCAAACGCAAAGCTAAAAGTCAGGTCATCGCATTTAAAAATAACATTTTAAATGAGGGCAGTTAAGATACCAGATTGTATTTACAGTATCTGGTAGCAGGAATTTACTTAACCAGTCAGAAGTTATCAGATCTATCCTCATTTGTGGAAGACAGTAAATTTGATCTTCCTCACACCTGTTACATTTTCTACATAAACAAATACATGGACAGTTGTATGCACTAAGGTGATTATATCCCCAGTTAATTAAAACACAGCCTGCAACACTACATTGATTCTGTAGATCTCATCTAAAACTCGTATATCTCCATTCAAAGACAGCATTTATGTAGCCTAATGTTTGGGCTTTTTTTAAAGCTAATGCTCATTATATACAGCTGAAAACATAGATCATACATATTTATATGGAGACACATTTGTCAACTATTTAAAAAAATTAATTAGTGCTTTTGTTTTGTATTCTATTTCCAGGCATACAAAAGCCCTTTAAAAATATGGTGAGGACATCCAGATGCTGACAGGGAAACATTAGAAATCACCTGTCTCCTTTCATATGCTTAATACATGCAATCTTCTAAATATTAAATCACAAATACAGGTTATAAAAATGTGTTCAACTGGTTCCCCTATAAATTACATTCATGATTGGGGGTAATGCCACTGAAATCAATATAGTAACTTGGGATCACTATGTCTTATTTCCAAGTTAGTGTGAAAATGGTGTAAAAATCAAGCAGGCCTAATTATTAATAGAAAGCTAAAAACATGCCTGCCATTCAGAACTATAGTTGGTTGAAAATTTTCTATAGAAGCTCTTTTTTCAATGAAAAATAGCCTTATCTTCAGAACATAATTTTTCATGGAAATTTTTTGTTTAATCAAAGTTTCTAGTATTCCACCCAAAAAAAACTGGAAATATGAAAAAATTGATTTAAAACTAAAATAAAACAATATTGGGTTAACCTATAATTTTCTCATTGAGAAACTGGCATTTTTAAGAACAAAAGAATGGCCATAGTGGGTCAGAGACCAGTGGTCCATCTAGCCTAGTATCCTGTCTTCCAACAGTGGCCAGTGCCAGGTGCTTCAGACAGAGTGAACAGAACAGGGCAATTTACCGAGTGATCTATCCCCTGTCATTCAGTCCCAACTTTCAGCCATCAGACATTTAGGGACACTGAGAGAATAGGGTTGCATCCCTGACCCTCTTGGCTAATAGCCATTGATGGACCTATCCTCCATAAACGTAAGTCTTTTTTAACAGTTATACCTTTGGCCTTCACAGCATCCCCTGGCAACAAATTTCACAGGCTGACTATGTGTTGTGTGAAGTACTACTTCCTTATTCTTGTTTTAAACTAAAAAAAGAACAGGAGTACTTGTGGCACCTTAGAGACTAACAAATTTATTTGTGCATAAGCTTTCGTGGGCTATAGCCCGAAGAAGTGGGCTGTAGCCCACGAAAGCTTATGTTCAAATAAATTTGTTAGTCTCTAAGGTGCCACAAGTACTCCTGTTCTTTTTGCAGATACAGACTAACACGCCTGCTACTTTGAAACCTGTTTTAAACCACTAGCTTATTAATTTCACTGGATGACCCCTGGTTCTTATGTTATGTGAAGGGATAAACTTTCTCCACACCACTTATGATTTTATGGACCTCAATCATATTCCCCTTCAATCATCTCTTTTCCAAGCTGAATAGTCCCAGTCTTTTTAATTTTTCCTCATAGGGAAGCTCTTCTATACCACTATCCCTTTTGTTGCCCTTCTCTGTACTTTTTCTAATTCTATCATCTTTTTTTGAGATGGGGCAAACAGTACTGCAAGCAATATTAAAGATGTGGGTATACCATGGATTTACATAGTGGCATTACAATATTTTCTGCTTTATCCATCCCTTTCCTAACATTCTGTTAGCATTTTTGACTGCTGCGGGACATTGAGTGGACGTTTTCAGAGAACTATCCACAATGACTCCAAGATCTCGTTCTTGAGAGCAAGTAGCTAATTTAGAATTATGTTTTCCAATGTGCATTACTTTGAATTATCAACATTGAATTTCATCTGCCATTTTCTTCCCCAGTCACCCAATTTTCTGAGATCCCTTGGTAACTCTTTGAAGTCAGCTTTGGACTTGACTATCTTGCAAAATTTTGCATCATCTGAAAAATTTGCCACCTCACTGTCTGTCCCTTTTTCCAGATGTTTATGAATATGTTGAACAGCCCTGGTCCCACTACAGATCCTTGGAGACCCTGTTACTTACCTCTCTCCACTGTGGAGACTGACCCTTTATTCCTACCCTTTGTTTCCCATCTTTTAACCAGTTACTGTTCCATGGGAGGATTTTCCCTCTTATCCCATGACTTCTTATTTTGCGTAATAGACTTTGGTGAGGGATCTTGTCAAAGGCTTTCTGAAAGTCCAAGTAAACAATATCCACTAGATCACCCACGTCTACATATTTGTTAACACCCTAAAAGAATTCTAATTGATTGGAGAGGAATTATTTTCCTTTATAAAAGCTGTGTTGACTCTTCCGCAACATGTCATGTCCATCTATGTTTCTGATAATACTGTTCTTTACTATTGTTTCAAGCAATTTGCCCAGTACTGAAGTTAGGCTTATTGGCCTGTACTTGCCAGGATCACTGCTATAGCCTGTAAAAAAAAAAATCAGCATCACATTAGCTATCTGCCAGTCAACTTTCCAACCTTTTTTTTTTAAACAAGATTTTTCATCTCTTTTTCAAACTTTCATGACAAATACTTACTATTTTCTGACCAGTTCTATTTAGAGCAGGGGTGGGCAAACTTTTTGGCCAGAGGGCCATATATGGGAATAGAAATTGTATGGCTGGCCATGAATGCTCACAAAATTGGGGTTGGGATGTGGGAAAGGGGAGGGCTCTTGTTGGGGGTGCAGGCTCTGGGGTGGGGGTTTGAGGGGAAGGAGGGTGCTCCACGCTGGGATCGAGGGTTTTGGAGGGCAGGAGGAAGATCAGGGTTGGGGCAGGGGACTGGGGCGCAGTGGGAGGCTCAGGGGTGCAGGCTCCAGGTGGCGCTTACCTCAAGAAGCTCCCGGAAGCAGCAGCATGTCCCCCTCTGGCTCCTACATGGAGGCATGGCCAGGCAGCTCTACACGCTGCCTCGTCCACAGGCACCGCCCCTGCAGCTCCCATTGGCTGCAGTTCCTGGCCAATGAGAGCTGCAGGGATAGCACTTTAATTACTGTCTCCCATGAATTCTTGTCTCCCACTCCCCAGCGGGAGCTTGAGGTCCAGATTAAAACAGCTAGCAGGCCGGATGCGGCCCACAGGCTGTAGTTTGCCCACCCCTGATTTAGAGTCTAAATTTAAGGATGAAAGATTATTATTCTGGTTGGCACAGACCATCTTTTAAAGTTAATGTAGTCTTTTTTTTTTTTTAAGGATGGTTACTCACCTTGTGCATTAGCTAGAGTTCTTCAAGATGTGTGTGCGCCTATGGGTGCTCCACTTCAGGTGCACCTGTGGCCTATGCCTTTGATTGGAGATTTTTGGTAGTGGTGCTTGTTTGGCTCCCACCGGTGCCTCACACATCCTCGTGCCCCACGCTGAGGCTATGTGAGGCTGTGTGGGTGAACTGCCTTAAATTCGTTCTCCACTGCAGAGTCCTGCAAGGGCTATTCCAAAGCAGAGGGGAAGGAGGAGAGGTAGTGGTGTACCCAAAGGGACACACAACTTGAAGAACTCCAGGTACTGCACAAGATGATTTACTTCTCCTTCTTCCAATATCATCCCGGTGTGTGTTTCACTTCAGGTGACTCCCAAGAAGTATCTCCCCCTCACACAAGGAGGAGGGAGGTCTGGAACAGAGTCCTATATGGGAGAGAGAATTGCATTGCCTACAATCACATCTGATCTTGCTGCAGGACATAATGACTAGAAAAGTATGAACAGAAGACCAAGTTGCCCCTTTACAGATGTGTACAATTGGTACATCCTTAAGTAAGGTTATAGCTGTAGATAGTGCTCTGTAGAATTTGCTATCACTCTTGAAGGGGGTTGGACATGAGAACTGTCATAAGAAGTCTTTTTACAACAGGATATCCACTTTGACAATCTCTGTTTTGAAATTATCAAACCCTTGTTTCTGTCCACAATGGCTATAAATAATCTAGGAGATTTTCTAAATGGTTTGGTCTGGTCTAGGTAGAAGGCTAATGCCCTCCTGATGTCAAGAGTATGGAATACAACTTCTTGACTCGTCTGAAGTCCTGAGGAGAAAATTGGGAGATGAATGGTTTAATATGAAATTCCTAGGACACTTTGGGTAGTCCGATAGTGACACTTCTCTCCGGTGAATACCGTAAATGGGAAGTCTGCCATTAAAGCCCACAATTCTCCTACCATGGAGGCGGAAGTGATTCTGACCAGAAAGTCTGTCCTCGTAAATAAATCTAATAATGAACATGTAGCTAGTGGTTCAATGGATGTCATAAGGCAATTAAGGACTAGGTTCAGGTCCCAGTTAGGAGTAGGGTCTCTGATTAGCAGGAGATATTCAACAAACTTCTTGGGAATCTTGCTGGAGTTGGGTGAGCAAAGAAAAAAACCCCTATATCGCTGTGTGAAAGGCTTTTATTGCTGCTAAGTGAACCCTAATGGAATTTACAGAAAAACCCAATGTCTTCAATTCCAGCAGGTAATCCAATATCATAGGAAAAGGAGAGCAAGTTATCTAAAGCTGATGACTGTTACATCAAAGATGATGATATTTCCATTTTTAAAGGTAAGTATTTATTGTAGAGGGTTTTCTACTGTTTCCTAAAACTTCTTGTACAACCAAAGAACATAATATCTCTACTCCCAAAAACCATAGAGGAACCATGCTTGGAGACTCAGAGTCTGCAAGTTAGGGTAAGATGTTTGACCAGCATCTTGAGTCAGTAGGTGAGAACTGATCAGAAGCTTCAGTGAAGGACAAGAGGTGAGACTGATCAGATGGGGATACCAGACTTGGCTTGGCAATGTTGGTGCAGTGAGTATGACTCTGATCTGATCTAGTTGAAAACTTTTAACAGCAACTGTGTTGGTGGATACATGTCCTCTTATCCATGAGATGAGAAATGCATCTCCTAGAGATAGGAGATTGAGACCACCTCTGGAGCAATATCTGGTGCACTTTGCATTGGCTGCCATGGCAAACAGATTGACCACTGTTTAACCCCCAAGTTAAAAATATTGTGTACAGGACTCAGGAGTTTAATTCCTATTTGTAATTTAGAAAGAAATGTCTGCTGAGATAATGTGCCATGGTGTTTTGAATACCTGGGAAGTAAGAAGCTGAGATGACTATGTGGTTTTATTGCTTCAGCACAGAGAGATAGGGAATGTACTTCTCCCTGACAGTTGATATAATACATGCATGTCATGTTGACTGTCATCTCTACGACTTTGATCTGATTGGAGGTAGAAAGTGAAGGCAAGCATTTTTGACCACTCTCAATTCCAAAAGGTATATGTACACAAGTTGCTCTTGTGGCAAGCATTTGCCCTGCACCTCGTGAGGTCCCAGATGTATTCCCCCAACCCAAAAGCAAAACATATGATATCACTATGGTAGGAGGAATCTGAATGAATGGAATAACTGTGCAGGTCTTGGTCAGGTCCTTCCACCAGCTGTGTTTGCTGGGCTTGTAAACCATGGAGGAGACATGACAGCTTCATGTAATGAGGAGGAAACATTCACAAGAGGTGTCACTTCCTTGTCTGCCCTTGCTTCTTGCTCCTGACAACAACGGGTCCTTCTCTGTTTCATTCAGGAGTGTGAAAACCTCATCATGATTTTCTGGTGATAGAACTCCCATGGATCCCAGCAAGGCCAGTACGGGGCTAAAAGGCATATGTGGAGACATCCATCTGTGTTCCTGCCATATGGGTACCATATGAGGTACAGCCTCCTGTAAAACATCAGTGTGGGAGGCAGAGTGATGTGTTCTGCAGTAGACAGGAGAACCCTGCACCAAGATCTGAGAATCTGAAGAGTTCTCTTCCACATGATCTTGGGGGAAAGCTGTTCAACTTGCAAGGTAGATGAGGGGAAGTATGGTTTTCAGGTGATAAATGGGTCTGTGACAGAGTCTTGACACTAGCAAACCCCCAGCACTCATTAATATGGGAGTCTCTGAAGAGCCTGTCAAGTCCTTAGGGTACCTGAATTCTTGCAGTACCTATGGTAACAAAGACCAGTCCTGGAGAGGACCTGTGGAGGACAGCTTCAGTATCAATGTAGACACACAGAGTGCTTGGCCTTGCAGTGAGTCCGCTCTGATTCCCTCAGTACCACAGGAGGTCTAGCAGTCTTTGGTACCACTTACTTTCTTGATATTGGTATTGAATGTTGTTCAGCGATGGGCTTATCACTCTTTTCAATCATCTCTACCAGCTGGGCCTGGGTACATGAACTCAGTACCGAGTCTGTCTTAGCCTGACTTTTGAGGGGAGAAAAGGCAAGAAACAACAAAGGGAACCAACTCTATAAACATTGAAAGATAAGTAACTATAAACTATGTAAGTAAATATTAAATATTACAGAACAGGCACATGCTTAGACTCTGTCTTAAGACAAAGGCGGTTGAGAAGGAACTGAGGGCAGTTCGTCCATGCAGCCCCATATAGCTCGGTGCAGGGCATGAGGATATGTGGGGCGCATGTGCAGGCAGAACGGGCACAACTACCAAAATCCTCTGATCAAAAGTGGTCCTAACTGAAAGGACCTGAAGTGGAGCACCCACCAGGACACTACTTGAAGAAGAAGAATTGTTTGTTTAAATTGACCGTTTCACAGATGCCACTATGCTTAAAGAAGCATGTTCTTCTCTTTCCTGCAAGTTAAAAATTCTTCAGGCTTTGTACAGTGCTTATTCAGGTAAAACCTTGTTACGCATCCCTTTATATCTATATGATATGATTGCTATTGCTTACTAAAGATAACCTAGACAGATTTTTTTAAATTGTCTTTTGTCCCTGTAGCAGTGCAGGACTCACCTCTGAGGCGCCTCCTGCTGTTCTCTGTTGGGAATTAGCTCTGCCAGCCTTGGAGCTCCCTCTGCAGGCCAGTAATCTGCCTTGCCGCCCATGTCCCTCCCAGGACCCTGGTGCCCCTTTTCTCTGGGTGCTGCCCCCTGGTAGTAACCCCTCAGTCTTAGGGTCTCCCCTCCCCTGGGAACTCCCACCCACTATCCCCACCTCGCCTCAGTATACGGCTACTGCCAGTCATTGTCTAGCCCCGACGTCCTGGGGCAGCCTGCAGTATCAGCCTACTCATCACTGGCAAGGTTGGGTTTGGATCTGCTGCCTTTGCCTACCCCTGCTGCCTTTGCCCTCTGCAACCGCCAGTACCTTTTAGCCCAATGCTAGGCCGCAGCCTGGGGTTTTCCAGGCTGGAGCTCCCCAGCCTTTCCCCAGCCCTGGTCCACTCAGGGATCTCTAGATCCCTGCAGCCAGGCCCTTCTCTCTCTGAACGCAGAGATAGACTTCTGCTGGGCCTCTGGCTCACAGCCTTTTATAGGGACCAGCTGGGCCTGATTGGGGCATAGCCCAGCTGTGGCTACTTCCCCAATCAGCCTAGCTTTTCCCTGCCACAGCCCTCTTCCTGGTGTTTTAAGCCCTTCAGGGCAGGAGCGGGGTAACCACCCCTCTACAGTCCCCCTTTTTATTTCATGATGATGAAGTAAAAGGGCCCTAAAGGTTGTTTTCTCCTTCTCCTCATTATCCAAATACTTTGGAAATAAAAGGTAGAGGTATCTCCAAGCACATTTGTTGTGAACTCTTTCACTCTAACTGAAAGGACTGGAATGCTACATTTTTAACAAATCCAGCCTTCATCAGAAATGTAGTGGTCTAAGAGGCACCAAGGGTGGGGTTCACAAAGGGGCCTTGGATGCCTATCTAAGTCCAATATTCAGGTGCACCGGCATTCACAAAACGCCTGTTCTGCTGCTATCTAAGCCTGTAGGTGCCTAAAGTATCTAGGTGCCTAAGTTTCCACCACTGAAGTCCCTGTGACAGCTGGGCATGCAGAGAGCCACCAAAGTCCTGAAACTGCCCAGCAGCTTGGCACCTAAGTCCATGCCTAAATCCCAGCAGGATTCACAGACTAGGCACTCCCCCACCTATCTTGCCTCCGGGACAAATTCCAAGTGAGTGCATGAGTACAGCTGACAGCAAAATTGTGTCCAGTTCTCCCATAAATGAGACATTTATTAAAAATGTTTTTGTGATGTTAGAGTGGTTAGATAGCAAGATATGAAGGACCAATTATTTTACAATGTGGCCTCTAGGAACACTGTTTTGCATGAGTGATTATTCATTTGCACAATTTTGTGCATGATCACTTGTGTGCTCAGATGATAAAAGGATCATTAATGATTTGTATTATCGTAGTGTCTAGAGACCCCATTGAGAGATCAGGGTTCCATTGTGCTAGGGTGCTGTACACACATATTCTAGATAGGCTTGGCAGATTTTGATTTTTTTTAAAAAATGTTGATGGATAATGGTGATGTTTACTTTAAACATATTTTTTATTTTTCTCTATTTAAATGTTCACAGTTGCAGGAAATTGGGGGAGGGGTCAGACAATGGAGATGTTCAGTCAATAATTATTTAATAAGAGTAGATGTGGAGAGTCAAAAAGTTAAAGCTTTATAACTGTTAAAACACAAATTGTCAACATCGCATGTCAAAATATACAAAATAAATATCCTTAAATCAAATTCTACTGTGTTCTCAAGCAGCATTTTTCTTACTTTGTCCGTAAATTTCAATTATTATCAATGGAAATAATTTTTGTCAGTATGTGTGTGTATGTTGAAATCGATGTTACCAACATTTACCAATAAAAAAGAATCCTTCCAAGCCTACGTATTAAAAATAAATCAGGACTGCAAATTGAGTATAATGTGTGGTGAGGTGCTTTGAATTTGAAAAGTCTATCATTTTCACATTTAATTTACAGTTCAAAGAACTGCATGTACAAGTGATTTGAGCCCATACAGATGGAGGCCATCTTGGGATCTTTTAAAAATGGGCAGAGAAAGAATAAACCTGTGAGGACAATACCATAGATTCCCAATTCATTTGATTCTGGATAGACCATTATTGTACAGCTCTTTTGCAAATTTGCTTCAGGTCACTAGTATGACTCTTAACAGCTTTGCTTGCTGGGCAAACTAATCTGTTTTATATCACTTTTAGACTGCGCTTCCTCTAGTGCATTAAGCAAAAGAATTGCCAAAGAGCAGGGGTCATAACAGATGGGTTTTGAAAATTGTCCACCTAAACATAAGAATAAGTAGACTTCTAAAATGGCACTAAATACAATGAAAACATTTTAAAATAGGCCTTAGAAAACTAACTGCAGCCATTTTTTGTGGGATTAAGTAATTTTAGAACATTTTATCTAAATATATGCATATAAATGTTAACCTTTTTGTTTTACATGGCATCAGCTGTGTGAAGGCTTCTGAAAAGTCACCAGCCATAGTGAAGGTTTGCTGGGAATGTGTTGATGGCAATTTAAATGTTAAATGGCATTGTGATTTTTAAGTACTTGTTACTGTGGCCAGTTGTAGTCTGTCAGCTTGTGATAGAGCAGGGGGAGGTGTGTGATTTTTGAAGTCACAAGGGCAGCTTGTGTTTACTGCAATTTCTTCTACACCACAGAATGTGAGGTGTTGGATATGGAAATAAAGTTTTCCCAGGGCTGATATTAATAGACAGTGAGAACTACGCAATCCACTGGAAAAAAAAACAGAATATTTTAAAAAACAGCATTGTTTTCTCTTAAGTGTTTCACTTTGTGTAAAAAGCATCAAATAAAGCTTTTCCATATTCTTTTCAATATACAGTGCTATTGGTATCCATGAAAATTGTCAAATTGATAGTCCTAGAAAAGGAAGTTTCTTTTGGATATGCAGACCAGGTATAGAATAGGCAGCCACAGCCGAATCCTTACCAGTGTGGTTCGGCCTAAATCTGAACCACGTCATTTTTCAGGTTGTAAAACTGTTTTTAATGACTGGAAGAGCAGGTTATCTCACAGGTGCCTATTACTTCAGGGGAAGGTGCAAGAAAATCTTTAACTGGTACTGGCTACTGTCAGGATGTCAGTACTGATGCACTACTGGCCTGATCCAACATGGCAATTCCTATTTCTAGTTGTTTTCATGTTCATTCAAACCTTTGCCTGTCTGCTGATTTTGATGGTGGTTTTAGAGATGTGTCCTCCTGATCACAAGTACTTCATTTCACACAGTTCTCCAGACAGTCATGAGATGGTCACTTGATGTAAGACAGCCTTCAGTCACTACTGATCCTGGCTGTTCTTCAGCCAGTCATTTTGAAGGGAATGGTTTAGTAGCTGTTACTCATTCCCAGAGCCATTCATTTCCCCAGTGCTTGAGCACTTTGATGCGTGTATACCATTCTTCTGAGTGTACAGGCAATTAAATTAAGATATAGGCCATTCTTCCAAACTCATCTGTTGCTGGGTTTCTAAACTAGAAAGATTTATATGATTTATATATCTCCTACAATGTTCAGCACATGTCTGATCAGGTTTATCTTGTCATCTTTACATTTTTTAAAAAAATGTAATGGCCTGAAAAGGATAGAGGCCCACTGGTTTAAATAGCTCCAGGATCACCAGCAGAAGTGTAACTTAATAGGTAATTATGTACCAGATACACAAGTGCACCTTGACATTGTACAAAGGATTCAAAACCATCAGCACATTCCTCCCAATTACATTTTTACATCCTGCTATTGTGATATCTCCCTAAGGCAGGTTATCAGGTTTGAAGTGAGGAAGACTTTTACTATATGTTTGTGGTCCCTCATGTCTAAGAATAAACTAACTTGGAGAGTCACTATCACTTTCATGTTTCAAAACGGGTGGGACAAATTAAAGGTCAAGCAAGCAAAATGAGCATCCATTAGTACTATAAACATAGGACTAGATGCTGTCCTTAGTAAAATCCACCTGACCCATATTCTTTGCTGGAGCTCCATGGGTGTAAATGAGGGAGGAATTTAGTCTAGCACGTTTATAGTCCAGAGGCAGTTCTTTCTTCCTAAAAAGAAATGTAAGTGGGAAGAGAATAAAAATGTAAATTTAAACTATGCATAAATATTATTAAAATAGTAATAAAATCAAATACACACTAGGCCAAAGCCTGAGATCATCTCTCAGGATAAGCTCCTGGCTGACATCAGTAGGAGTTTGGCTTAGTGAAGACCAAGTAAAACTGGACTCAAAAATTTACAGTTTGATCAACAGATAATGACCTTACTCCTCCATAGGAACAAAGGAATTGGCATATCGAGACCCAGGCTTCAACTAGCCCAGTGTCATAGATTTATAGATTTCAAGGCCAGAAGATATTATTGTGATCATCTAGACCAGGGGTCGGCAACCTTCGGCACATGGCCCACCAGTGAATTACCCTGATGGGCCACGTGCTGAAGGTTGCTGACCCCTGATCTAGTCTGACCTCCTGTATAATACAGGCCATAAAACTTCCCTAAAATAATTCCTAGAGCAGATCTTTTATAAAAACATCCAATCTTGATTTCAAAATTATCAGTGATGAAGAATCCACCATAATCATTGGTAAGTTGTTCTAATGGTAAATTAACCTCACTGTTAAAAGTTTACACCCTATTTGCATTTGTCTAGTTTCCCATCTGCATTTGTTTAGTTTTGATTCCCAGACATCAGCTCTTTGATTGAAGATACTATTATCAAATTTTTGTTTCCCATGTAGGTACTTATAAACTGTGATCAATCCCCTTCTTAACCTTCTCTTTGTTAAGATGAATAGATTGAGCTCCCTAAGTCTATCACTATGAAGAATGTTTTCCAATCCTTTAATCATTCTCATGGCTCTTCTCTGAGGCCTCGCCAATTTATCAACAGCTTTCTTGAACTGTGGACACCAGAACTGGACACAGTATTCCAGCACTGGTTGCACTGGTTTCAAAAACAGAGTTAAAATAA
Organism: Malaclemys terrapin pileata; assembly: GCF_027887155.1. NCBI lineage: Eukaryota > Metazoa > Chordata > Testudines > Emydidae > Malaclemys > Malaclemys terrapin. The sequence goes on along the minus strand of NC_071507.1, from coordinate 175,648,960 downwards.
CCTCTCTTCTCCTATTTGAGATTCCCCTGTTTATGTATCCAAGAATTTCATTTACCCTTTCGGTCACAGCATTGGACTAGGAGTTTATGTTCATCTGATTATCCACCATGACCCCCCGACCCCCAAATCTTTTTCAGAGTCACTATTTCCAAGGACAGAATCCCCCATTGTTTAAGTATGGGCTACATTCTTTGTTCCTAGATGCTATATTTACATTTAGCCATATTAAAACACGTTGTTTGTTTGCACCCAGCTTGTCAAGTGATCCATATTGCTCTAAACCGGTGACCCATCCTCTTCATTATTTACCACTCTCACAATTTTTGTGTTATCTGCAAACTTGATCAGTGATGACTTTATATTTTCTTCCAAATCATTAATAAAAATGTTCAAAATCATAGGGCCCAGAACCAATCCCTGTGGGACTGCACTACAAATGCAACTGTTAGATGATTCCCTATTTAGTTACATTTTGAGACCTATCAGTTAGTCAGCTTTTAATGCATGTCATGCTACTTTCATATTTTTCTAGTTTTTTAATCAAAATGTCATGAAGTACCAAGTAAATGCCTTACAGAAGTCTAAATATATTACAACAACACTATAACCTTTATCAACCAAACTTGTAATCTCATAAAAAAAAGCGCTATCAACTCAGTTTGACTGGATCTATTTTCCATAACCCATGTTGATTAGCATGAATTATATTCGATTCAGACTTTATTCTGTTTGCACTTTGTAAATGTGATCCAGTCATTATCACTCATATCTAAGTTACCATTATTTTTTAGTTCTGTGATCAGTTTGTCTTTATCTGTCAAGACAAGGTGTAATACAGAATTCCCCCTTGTTGGATGCAACCCTTTTTGAATTAGGAAACTGTCATCTATAATATTAAGAAATTCTAAGCTTGTTTTAGTTCTGGTAAAATGAGACCTCCAGCACATATCACTCAAATTGAAGTCCCCTATGATCATGCAGCTTATGCACATTATACATATAGATGTATCTGGCCTGTGACAGTGGCCAACATCAGCTGATTCAGAGGAAGAGGCAAGAAACACCACAGAGAGCAGTTGTGGGGTAATCTTCCCCCCCATGAAGGTCTCATCCTGATCTCTAATAGTTAGGGATTGGGTTTAAGCTCCTTCTAATACTTTTTGTTAGCATTAACTAAAACGATGCTGGATATTTCTGTTATCTGGCTAAACATCCAATCCTTCTTTGAATCTTCTCAAATTTTTGGCCTCATGAACATGAGTTCATGGCAATGAGTTCCACGGTTTAATTTCTTTTACTCGGTTTTGATTTTTTTCTCCTTTAAGTTTCTGAATATAAAAACCAAAGAAAGAAGCAGTCATTCTACTCTTCTTGTCTTCCTGGTTTTAAAAATTCCAGTACTTCATCTGAGAGACAAAAGGCCTATCTGACATCACTTGGACAGCTGGCAAGACGTTTACCTGAATAGAGAAGCCAGTTCATAACTATTCAGTTGCTTAATGCTTCAGTAAATAATCCAGCATCTGTGCTGCTATTTAAAGAAACCCACAATAATTGTTTAAAATGAAACAGAGATTGAAGCAGGTGGATTGTGTGGGCTAAGATGTCACACACATAAAATCTGCACTGAAAGACTGTGCAGTTCAGTGCACTTAAAACAGATGAAAACAGAGCAGGAGTGGGTCTGGGGTGGTAATATGCAATGTCATTTGAATCTATTTTGGTTCAAGGGAGTTACAGGGTACTTACTGCCCTGAGGCCTGATGTAAAGCTGTAGTGAATTTCAGGATTAGTCACTGAAAAGACTTTCTGTTTCCACCAAAGGAAATACATGACTGATCAAGTCAATTGCAGAGTTCAGTCTGGGTCCTCACTTTGCATATTGTGTTTGGTTATACATTTCCATTCACTCTACCAGTAAATTAGTACAATACCTTTGGTCTGTGTATTATCCCTTCTCTTTTTGTCCTCTGAATACATCTTGGGATTTACACCTCATTTCCTTGGCAAATGCCCAGACAAGGCCAATTGCCCAGCTGCGGAACAATAAGGTATACTTCTTCAGTCTATCTTCACACTGGGTGAACTACAACCACTCTGCAGCACTCTGCTCACTTTGGAGGGAACTACAGTCACAACCAGAAGTGATCTTCAATCATAAAGTGACAATATGGTTCACTGGATAAAACTGGGGACCAGAAATCATGAGACACTACCGTGTACTTGTTGTATGACCTTGGGAAATTACTTCATCTCCCCATGATTCAACTTCCTCCTCTGTAAAATGGGACTAATGACACCTACCTTTCTTTGTTTATTTGTTTACACCAGTGAAATATAATCTGCTGCTCTATAATTTCATGCAACTCTTTGTGACTGATCATCCTTCTCACGGAGGGTAGGCATCTAATCAACACTTCACATGCTCACTCAGGCAATGTGAGCAAATAGAATTATGATGTGGGTACCACTGCAGTTCTTGCTACTGCTGGCAGAATGAATAGGAGATGTGAAGTTTCTCCCACCGATAAAAGTGGTTCCCCTCTCTCCACTCCAAGCAATTATGAGAGTGTAGGCAGAAGATCTTTTTCTATCCATCTGTGTCCACAGAAAACATATAGGGTGAATGATGAGTCTGGAAAAAAATTGTTCAGCATTAACCAGGACTGAGAGAACAGAAGAGATTGTTCCATTCCAGGAGCCAGAAGATGAAGTTGCATCAATAAATAATTATGCTAAATTGCAACAATGCAATAATGCACAAATACTACAGCAAATACTGCAACTCGTTTTCAGAATTACATTATTTTGTTTCCCCCTGCAAATCCATTTGATGAAGTGACTACCTACTGTTAAAGACTGAACAGCACTGTTCCACATAGTTAAATAAACCTTGATTTGCAACACCCACACATGAGAGGAGGAGCTTGTGGGAATTCAGCAAAGACCACCGCTTACCATGCTCACCAATACTGTCTCACTGTTTATTTATACTTCCCCATCTCTATATCCATCTGTTGTCTCTTGTCTTATTCTTATATTATAAGCTTCTTGGGTAGGGAGTATCTTTTTGTTCTGTGTTTGTACAGCCCCTAGCACAATGGGGTCCTGGTCGATTACTAGGGTTCCTGGGTGCTATGCTAGTACAAATAAATAATTATTAAAATAAATTACATCATCTGGCAGTATGACTCTTAAATCATTTGTAATTTGTGACCTTCAGTTATAAATGTGCAAGTTACAGATGCCCTGCTTTCTGAATGGTCTTTTATTTCAAATTGCTCACTTTGTAAATAAACAACTGTAAATCACAACTGAACGTATGTGAATGGGGTCCCTTTTTGATATCTAATTAAAAAAACTAATTCTGACCCAGCAGGGATAAATTGTGCATTTTTCATCCAAAGACTGAAGAAATGATGCTTCTGAAACGTGTACAATTTGGAGAACATTCGAGAGTACAGCCTTAAAATCAAATTACATAAACAAGAGAGGACTTGTTACCCTTCCCCTTACAGATATACAGTACGATCACAGAGAGAGATGTCTGAAAGCTGGCATTTTTGGTTTGTGTCCAAAACTTTGTTTTGTCTGAAAATTTCTAACCAACTCTAGTAACACATCTTTCACCTGGGCTCATAATGATGTGGCTTTTACTACAGTTGCCTTTTCAGGTAAAGTAGTTTAACTATCCAGTCAGTCTGGTATTCCCATCCCTTCTGGGAAAAGGAAGGTGCAAAATGAAAAAAGACATTATCTGTTTGGCAACAAGAATTCCACAAAGTAAACAAGCTGCCTCCTTGTCAGGTCTGTCCTTCCCAGGTGCTTTCTCCTGAGGTCACAAATTCTGTCACTGAAGGGGTGCACAAAATAAACAGCAACAAGGATTCTGAGCATAGGCAGCTACTAAAGGTGACCTGGAAAGAGAACAGAAGCACCAGAGGAAGAAGAAACCCCAGGTAGGAGAGACTGGCTATTGGGGGAATTTTAGGGGGATTTGTTTGGAAACTTTTCTGGGCAAAGAACATACATTCAACCACAATTTGGGCATAATATCTGCGCTTTTCAGGGGCCCAGGATTAGGATTTTCAGTAGAAGGAGGGCTCCTTCTGTCCCCTCCTTTCACTTGGTCCCAACTGCAGTTGGACAGGGAACTTGTTATAACCTGTCAGGGAGCCTAAAACCAGGATAGCCAAAAATCTGGTTAGATAATAGTCTAATTCTTGCTTGTATTCCCCTTAATTGCACAACATGTTCACAAAGAAAAAAATAATTCACCTTGAAGCACAACAGCATATTTAAGAAATTGATCTATAAGGTCACATAAAGAAACACACTTAAGGGCCTAAATCTGCTGTCATTTACAGGGATGTAAATCCCAAATAACTCCAGTGAAATCAACAGAATTACTCTGGATGTACAGAATTACTCTGGATGTACCAATGGAAATGAGAACCACATCTTGTCAATGTATTAGTTTGGTGAATGGCTTTAGACATACAGTACAAGTATATTATGATGAGTTTTATATTACTTTTATCCCTTTTTGCTATTCTCTAAATCAATTTTTTTTTACTTCTAATAATTTTTTCAATATTCAATCTTAATTCCATTGTCATTTAGGACCTAATTGTACTCCCTTTCAAGTCAATGTGAGTCTTTCCATTGACTTCAATGACAGATGGATCAAGACCCTTGGACACCGTGACAGTGTTTCAAGATTTTGCTCAATTCTAGCAACAAACTGTATCTGCTTTTCTGTGAGCATACATCATGTTGCTAATCTGTCATATGCAGACGAAAATAACCAAAGGAACCACTATCGCAGGCATGTTTCCTTTATACCGTTAGGGCTCCAGTGACAGTATGTACCATGCCCGAAGATTTTTACTCTCCACTATGAAATTCATTGCCAGCTGACAGATATTAAAATCATTGTGGGTTGTTGTTTTTTTTCCTGAGAAACTTTCTCAAGTCTGATAAATGTTAATGCAAAACCTATGGCACCAGCATGACCTGGCATCCACCCAACCTCTGCACCTGCACAATTACAGCCAAGCTTTCCTGAACACTTCTTCCCTCACAGCTTGGTTTGTTTTGGGGTTGCTGTTGCTTTGTGATCCCCCCCCGCCCCTTCCTCTGAACACTGAGCACTTAAGGCAGACATAATTTTTCAAACATTGTTTTGGAGAGTTTGCTGGAGCTAATCGTATATGCCCCTGGAGAGGGACTGCAAGACTGGCCCACACTGAAACAGGAGTTAGTGAGTTCCAGCAAAGATGCCACTGAAGATCAGCAACCACCTGGCTTGCCTGAAGGGCAACATAAGATTCTGCTCAAGGAGTGCAGAATGAACAGCTGCTTTCTGCTCAGGCCACTCTGACGGTTCCCACTGTACCAATAAAACCAGAGCAATCAATCACTAAACAAGATCAGCCAGAATTTTACTATCTCCCTCCCCTCTCTCTTTCTCTGCTGCAAATAGGTTTGAGTGTTCTGCACCGATACACACTCAGGTGTGTTTACACACAAGTCGTTTGCATGGACGCGTGTGACCTGACGAGGCAAAGAAAAGGAAAGCCAGCACATTTTGCTGCCCTTTGAGTACTTTCATACTCATTTTAAGAAAAGAAGAAAAAATATTAAAATAAGAGGAGCCAGATTCTCAGTTGGTACAAATCAGCAGGAGTTATGTTGATTTACACTAGCTGAGAATCTGACCTATCTTGTAAACTAGTGGTAGCCTGACACATTAAAATAGTATGTCTTCTTTTGCAAGAGAGGTGAATTTAGATATATTGGGCCAAAAATCAGACCTGGGTGAAACAGGAGCAATGACACTGAAGTCAACAGGCACGATATTGTTCTCATTTACACTGATACAGATTTGGAAAAGAGTGGAGTCACTCAGAATTTATACTGGTGTAGCTGAGACTAGAACCTGGAACAGCACACTCTTAGGTCTGGTCTCTGGTCCAATTTTCAAGCAGAACTCCTTCACTGAAAGCAGTAGGAAAGTTCTTCTTAAAGGCAGATGATACATTACAACTTTCACTTTGGCCTTTGGTCTAGATGGTACTAAGTATGTAGTGGATTTTCATTAGTATTAGAAACTTGTAAGCCCTGTTTTAGGACTAAAAGGAGTTCTATATCCCTTTAAATAAATCCAAATCCTGAGGTCCTCATTTATGTTTTATTCAGTTCTCCTTATTCAGGCAAACTGAGGAAGCTGACCAAGGTTTAGGATTTTATCCATAGAGATTATTAGATACAGGTTATTATTTCAGGACTTCCGGGGGAAGGTAGCTTGTCTTTTTGTAGCTGACTTCCCACTTAAAAAATTCTGATAACCTTGAGCTGGCACTGTTTAATCAACCCATGGGTCCATAAATAATAAAATGAACTAATTGATTAGAACATAAAAGTACATGTGTCCTCCACATGGTATAGTTCTTAAAAATGTGTGACTGGCCACAAAATACTGTAAAATGGAAGAAGACCTTTGAGAAACAGGACACCACACATTTACCATAGTAGGCAAAACTACAATAGTCACATACTGTGGCCCAGCTTCTTAGCTGGTGTAAATCAGCAAAGGCTGAGGATATTACTCCACATATTTATATGACTTTTTAAAGATTGTGATTAAAAACTCTTACCTGAAATATGAAGAACACATAGGTTCACATATAGGCACAGAAAAGTTGTGTATAATAAGGGAATGTTATGTTTCAGTTTTCCCCTTAATTTTGATGTTTTAGTTATTTAACCATACTTGTGCTCTGTTCTATGAGCCAAATTTTCAGATAAAGACAACTCTGTTGCACCTCCAAAATATTCAGACATGGTCACAAGCGGGCAAATGAGCACACAAAAGGCACACATTTGCACATTTATATGCCCAATCCCCAGTTTTGTGCATACACATATATGGAGATATACCTAGCTCATAGAACTGGAAGGGACCCTGAAAGATCATTGAGTCCAGCCCTCTGCCTTCACTAGTAGGACTAAGTACTGATTTTGCCCCAGATCCCTAAGTGGCCCCCTCAAGGCTTGAACTCACAACCCTGGGTTTAGCAGGCCAATGCTCAAAACACTAAGCTATCTCTCCCCGGCATATATTTGGTGGGTGCAATTATCTGTTGTGGTCAAGCATGTAGTCTTGTGGTTGCAGTTTAATCACCTAGGCCTTGGTTCAGCAAAATACTTAAGCCCATGCTTCTTTAAGGAATGAACTTACACATGGGCTTAAGTATTTTACTCATTCAGGCCATTAGTTTTGAATAATTGCCCCCATTATATCTGCTGAATTGTATTTAATGTATTATTTAAAAATTAGCTGTGGGACAGGCCCAATGGTCTAATGGGCACCATGGTGATATGGTAGTGATCAGATGACATTCACTGTCAGCTGTAAGGAAGCTGGATGTTTTGTGCTGCTGTCATAGCAATCTCTGCAGGTCATTTTGGGTGAGAAGGACTGTCTAAATCCTACCATTGGTGGAATAAAGCATTGATGATGCGGGCCTTCCAAAGGATAGACCTACTAATGGGGAACCTAGTACTTCTACTTAAGGACTAATGCGCTGCCCTATCGGAACAGGCAGAAATAATACACACTTCAAAGGAAGAAAGACAGAGGGGCCTATCATAAACATTTAAATCTAAAGCTATAAGAACCTGCACTGCTGGACCCCAGCATTGGAATGCAAGATAAGCAGGACTGTGGGAGAGAACAAGCCACAGTATGAAGCTAGATGACAGGAGCATAGGGGTCAATAAGGGATGTCAACGCCCCAAAAATCTGACCTATGTAAGTACAGGGATCCAGACGTTTCTCTAGTGGAAGTCTGTCTTCCTACTTTTTTGCTTTTAAATGATCAACAAGAAAACCGTACTGGCTGAGAGAAAGTTCTCATTGCTACTATCACCATCATCAGCATTGTAGGAGTCCTTCCTTAGAAACCTTTAGCACTTCAAATTTAAAATCTGTACACATATAAGCACTGGTTCACACACACATGGACAGTTTCTTAGATTCACATTGCCTGGCTAAAATGCAGGGAAGGTGGAGTTTCTAAATATTATAGATGATAATTGTCTAACACAAAAGGTGGTGCACCCAACTTGATACTAACCAGTTTGTACCAAACTACTATGGATTAAGATGAACTAATCACTGCACTGGCTGCTGGTGGTTCCCTAGGGACCAGTGATCATGACCGTATTACATTGAACATGGGCCCAACCAGAAATATGTATCATTGATGCTTCCTCTCTGAAGAATATGATTTAATCAAACACAAGTTATTGGGCTCAATACAGATATAATGGGGTGACATTTCATGGCCTGTGTTATACAGGAAGTCAGTCTAGATGATCTAATGGTCCATTGTGGCCTAAAAACTATTAAGTGAGAGCCTATAGGTAAAATTTTCAAAGACATCTAATTGATTTAGGCCCATTGAAAGTACATGGGACTTAGGTGCCTTTGACTCTAAGAGCACCTCTCTGCCAGAGGGCAAGGGGCCCACATGCATGTAGCAGTGAGTCTCAGCTAATACAGCCGAGTATATCCAAACTTACTGTTGTCATAATCTGTATCTAAAAGGTGTCATATAAGGTATCATATGTGAGCTGGTAACATGCTAGTCATTAATATCATTGAGTGGCATATGTAGGGGTGATATATGAAAACGTATAAACATGTGCTGGAAATATGTTCTGAAAATGTGTTTGGTAGGTAGGAGGTACCCCTCCTTAGACAAAGGAATGTGGTCCCATGTGCTTGACTGTATCTCCATTGTAAATTGAACAAAGAGATACAATGAATTTGCTTTTGCAAACAGGGGCTGCTAACAGGGAGTTTCGCAAGGGAGTTCTCCAGGTGAAGGAGGAGCAATACAGCACCCTTGGGGTAAGTGACTGTCTGTAGTGTGTGTTTGTTTGTGTTTGGGGGTTACTTGCTGGGTGCTGAGCTTGTGTTTGTCAGTCTGTTTGTTTGTTTGTTTGTTTGAAGGACCGTGTGCTGTGGCTGGCAGTTGGAAACTGTGAGCTTCAAAGGAAGGTCTGAAAGCTAGAAGCCTCTGGTAATTGGCTGAGCCTTAATCAGTGGGTGGGGTATTCACATAGGCCAGGGCTTTATAAAGCAGCGCACAAGTGACCAGGGAGCTTTTGCGAACAGGGGCTGCTAACAGGGAGTTTCGCAAGGGAGTTCGGAAGGGGAGTGGGAAGGGAGCGGGGGTCCCTTTATTCCCCTTAAGATCTATAAACCAAACTACATTCAAAACCTTTTACTTAAATAACCCTTTCATTAACTAGGAGACAATGCAGGCAGAAGCCCAGCTGCAGAGTGGGGGCTATCCAGTTTATTGCACTGAGTGCAGCATTTATGATTACCTGCCCTGTGGGCGGGTGGCATATGTGTGCATTCGGTGCAAGGAGCTCCTGGCCCTCAGAGACCACGTACGGACTTGGAGGCCAGGGTAGCGGAACTGGAGGAGCTAAGGGAGGCAGAGAGGTATGTTGATGAGGCTTTCCGGGACACTGTAGAATTGTCCCACCTCCGGTCAGACAACCCCTGTGCTGTTGAGGAGGATGAAAGGCCCAGGGAAGCAGAGCAGTCAACGGGAGCAGAGGGAAACCTTCCCATAGTTGGGACCCTCCTTCCAGATGGTGCTAGGGTTACCTCTTGCACTGAGGTTGCCTCTCCAGGGGAGGGAACTCCAGTTGCTAGGAAAAGGCAGGTGTTAGTAATGGGAGATTCGATCATTAGAAACGTAGATAGCTGGGTTTGTGATGACTGGGAGAACCGCATGGTGACTTGCCTGCATGGTGCGAAGGTTGCAGATCTCTCGAGGCATCTAGACAGACTTATGTGTAGTGCTGGGGAGGAGCCGGTGATTGTGGTACATGTAGGTACCAATGACATAGGGAAGGGTAGGAGAGATGTCCTGGAGGCCAAATTTAGGCTGCTAGGGAAGAGACTGAAATCCAGGACCTCTATGGTGGCATTCTCAGAAATGCTCCCAGTTCCACGCGCAGGGCCAGGTAGGCAGGCAGAGCTTCAGAGTCTCAATGTGTGGATGAGACGATGGTGTAGAGAGGACGGGTTTACATTCATTAGGAACTGGGGAAACTTTTGGGATGGGGGGAGCCTATACAGGAGAGATGGGCTCCAGCTAAACCAAAGTGGAACCAGACTGCTGGCACTAAACATTAAAAAGGTTGTAGAGCAGTTTTTAAACTAGATGTTTAAAAAGCCGACTGCTGCAGAGGAGCATGTGGATCGGACAGAGACTTCTCTTAGGGGAGAGTCTAATGATAGAGAATCTCCAGGTTATAGTCAGGAGCAGAGGATGGAGGAGAATAATGTAAGGGCCAGATCAGATGATAAACATTCACATAAAAAAGAATCTAACACATCAGAAAAGGGCAGACAAATAAACAGTGACAAGTTTTTAAAGTGCTTGTACACAAATGCTAGAAATCTAAATAATAAGATGGGTGAACTAGAGTGCCTCGTGATAAAGGAGGATATTGATATAATAGGCATCACAGAAACCTGGTGGACCGAGAGCAATCAATGGGACACAATCATTCTGGGGTACAAAATATATCGGAAGAACAGAACAGGTCGTGCAGGGGGGCGGGGAGTGGCACTATATGTGAAAGAAAATGTAGAATCAAATGAAGTAAAAATCTTAAGGGAATCCACATGTTCCATAGAATCTCTATGTATAGAAATTTCATGCTCTAATAAGAATATAACATTAGGGATCTATTATAGACCACCTGACCAGGACAGTGATAGTGATGATGAAATGCTAAGGGAAATTAGAGAGGCTATCAAAATTAAGAACCCAATAATAGTGGGGGATTTCAATTATCCCCATATTGACTGGGAACATTTCACTTCAGGACAAAATGCAGAGATAAAATTTCTCGATACTTTAAATGACTGTTTCATGGAGCAGCCGGTACGGGAACCCACAAGGGGAGAGACAACTCTAGATTTAGTCCTGAGTGGAGCACAGGAGCTGGTCCAAGAGGTAACTATAGCAGGACCGCTTGGAAATAGTGACCATAATACAATAGCATTCAACATCCCTGTGGTGGGAAGAACATCTCAACAGCCCAACACTGTGGCATTTAATTTCAAAAGGGGGAACTATGCAAAAATGAGGGGGTTAGTTAAACAGAAGTTAAAAGGTACAGTGACTAAAGTGAAATCCCTGCAAGCTGCATGGGCACTTTTTAAAGACACCTTACTAGAGACCCAACTTCAATGTATACCCCAAATTAAGAAACACAGTAAAAGAACTAAAAAAGAGCCACCGTGGCTTAACAACCATGTAAAAGAAGCAGTGAGAGATAAAAAGACTTCCTTTAAAAAGTGGAAGTCAAATCCTAGTGAGGCAAATAGAAAGGAGCATAATCGCTGCCAAATTAAATGCAAGAATGTAATAAGAAAAGCCAAAGAGGAGTTTGAAGAACGGCTAGCCAAAACCTCCAAAGGTAATGACAAAATGTTTTTTAAGTATATCAGAAGCAGGAAGCCTGCTAAACAACCAGTGGGTCCCCTTGATGATCGAGATACAAAAGGAGCGCTTAAAGATGATAAAGTCATTACGGAGAAACTAAATGGATTCTTTGCTTCAGTCTTCATGGCTGAGGATGTTAGGGAGATTCCCAAACCTGAGCCGGCTTTTGTAGGTGACAAATCTGAGGAACTGTCACAGATTGAAGTGTCACTAGAGGAGGTTTTGAAATTGATAAACTTAACATTAACAAGTCACCGGGACGAGATGGCATTCACCCAAGAGTTCTGAAAGAACTCAAATGTGAAGTTGCGGAACTATTAACTAAGGTTTCTAACCTGTCCTTTAAATTGGCTTCTGTACCCAATGACTGGAAGTTAGCTAATGTAACGCCAATATTTTAAAAGGGCTCTAGAGGTGATCCTGGCAATTACAGACTGGTAAGTCTAACGTCGGTACCGGGCAAATTAGTCAAAACAATAGTTAAGAATAAAATGGTCAGACACATAGAAAAACATAAACTGTTGAGCAATAGTCAACATGGTTTCTGTAAAGGGAAATCGTGTCTTACTAATCTATTAGAGTTCTTTGAAGGGGTCAACAAACATGTGGACGAGGGGGATCTAGTGGACATAGTGTACTTAAATTTCCAGAAAGCCTTTGACAAGGTCCCTCTTACATAAATTAAGTTGTCCTGGGATAAAAGGGAAGGTCCTTTCATGGATTGAGAACGGGTTAAAAGACCGGGAACAAAGGGTAAGAATTAATGGTAAATTTTCAGAATGGTGGGGGTAACTAGTGGTGTTCCCCAAGGGTCAGTGCCCGGACCAATCCTATTCAACTTATTTATAAATGATCTGGAGAAAGGGGTAAACAGTGAGGTAGCAAAGTTTGCAGATGATACTAAACTGCTCAAGATAGTTAAGACCAAAGCAGACTGTGATGAACTTCAAAAAGATCTCACAAAACTAAGTGATTGGGCAACAAAATGGCAAATGAAATTTAATGTGGATAAATGTAAAGTAATGTACATTGGAAAAAATAACCCCAACTATACATACAATATGATGGGGGCTAATTTAGCTACAACAAGTCAGGAAAAAGATCTTGGAGTCATCGTGGATAGTTCTCTGAAGATGTCCATGCAGTGTGCAGAGGCAGTCAAAAAAGCAAACAGGATGTTAGGGATCATTAAAAAGGGGATAGAGAATAAGACAGAGAATATATTATTGCCCTTATATAAATCGATGGTATGCCCACATCTCGAATACTGCATACAGATGTAGTCTCCTCATCTAAAAAAAGATATACTGGCACTAGAAAAGGTTCAGAAAAGGGCAACTAAAATGATTAGGGGTTTGGAATGGGTCCCATATGAGGTGAGATTAAAGAGGCTAGGAGTCTTCAGCTTGGAAAAGAGGAGACTAAGGGGGGATATGATAGAGGTTTATAAAATCATGAGTGATGTGGAGAAAGTGGATAAGGAAAAGTTGTTTACTTATTCCCATAATACAAGAACTAGGGGTCACCAAATGAAATTAATAGGCAGCAGGTTTAAAATAAATAAAAGGAAGTTCTTCTTCATGCAGCGCACTGTCAACTTGTGGAACTCCTTACCTGAGGAGGTTGTGAAGGCTAGGACTATAACAGCGTTTAAAAGAGAACTGGATAAATTCATGGTGGTTAAATCCATAATGGCTATTAACCAGAATGGGTAAGGAATGGTGTCCCTAGCCTCTGTTTGTCAGAGGATGGAGATGGATGGCAGGAGAGAGATCACTTGATCATTGCCTGTTGGTCCACTCCCTCTGGGGCACCTGGCATTGGCCACTGTCGGTAGACAGGATACTGGGCTAGATGGACCTTTGGTCTGACCCTGTACGGCCGTTCTTATGTTCTTATGTTCTTAATGAATGTACATTTACATAAAAGGTAAACAAATCCATAAAACTAGTGAGTGAGGGAAATAACTAAAACTGGAAATAACTACTTAACTATCATGACAGGAGAAGGAGACTGCAAAAATTAACATGGTGTCAGCTCCCTGGTGGACACAGCAAGTTGTGCCCCCAAGGAGGGCTTCCTGACTTTGAAAACAAAGATAAAACTTTGAGGATATGAGAAGAGAGGCAAAGCCATTATTGGCATCCTTCACTTGAGGAGGCAAAGAAACCAAAATCTTTATGCTGGATTCTGGCTAAGAATTAGCCAGCCCTGCTGAAAGAACAGCTGTGGTGAGAAATCTATTTTGAACAAAAGGCTCTAGTTTATTAAGTTAGTTTTAGACTTAGAAGTAGCATTTTTACTTTTCTTTGTTTTGTTTGTATCCATTTCTAGCCCTATTCCTTCTCCTTGGTATCTCTTAAATGTCTGTTCTTTTTTACTAAACTTAATATTGTTTTATTACACAACTATCTCAGTGCAGTGGTTCAAACTGAAGAGTAAAATCCTCAGCCAAAAAACTGGGCTGGTGCTGTGTACTCTCTCTTTAAAAGGACAGCAAACATGATAAGGTTTGTGAATGCTACAGTGAGGGGAGCTGAGCACTGCAGGGGAGACCGTTTTTGGGGATTTGGGACTGGCAGGGATGTTGGTGTCACTCTGCAAGGAGTAACCAGGCTGATGGAAGCCAGGAGGAGGCCATTGTGCTGTGAGCAGGCTGCTGGGATCAGGTCTATAAGCCAAAGCTGCAGAGCGCGGAAGCACCCAGTGTCACAGGACAGGCGGTGACACAACCCCTCACTGTTAAAAATTTACACCTCATTTCCAATCTGAATTTCTCTAACTTCAATTTACAGCCACTGAATTGTGTTATGCCGTTCTCTGCTAGATAAAAGAGCCAACATTATTAAATATTTGTTCCTCATCTAGATACTTACAGACTGTAAATCAAGTAACCCTTTGATCTTCTCTTTATTTAAATCAAATAGATTGAGCTCCTTGAGTCTATCAATATAAGGCATGTTTTCTAATCCCCTTTAATCATTCTTGTGGCTCTTCTCTGAACCCTCTCCAATTTATCAATAACCTTTTTGAACTGTGGGCACCATAACTGGACCCAGTGTCCCAGCAGCTGTCTCATCAGTGCCAAAAGCAGAGGTAAAGTAACCTCTCTGCTCCAACTCGAGATTCCCCAATTTATATATCACATTAGCCCTTTTGGCTACAGTGTTGGACTGGGAGCTCATGTTCAGCTGATTATCCACTATGACCTCTAAATCTTTTCCAGAATCACTGCTTCTCAGGATAGAGTCCCCCATTCTGTAAGTATGGCCTACATTCTTTCTTCCCAGCTGTATACATTTACAGTTAGCCATATTAAAACACATATTGTTTGCTTGTGCCAATTTACCAAGCAATCTAAATCACTGTGAATCAGTACCAGTTCTCTACATTGTTTACCATTCCCCCAATTTTTGTGTCATCTGCAAACATTATCAGTGATTATTTTGAGTTTTCTTTCAAGTCGTTGATAAAGATATCAAATAGCTTAGGGCCAAGTACCAATCCTGTGGGACCCACTGGAAACAGGCCTGGTCGATGACGATTCCCCGTTAACAGTTACATTTCGAGACCCGTCAATTAGCCAGTTTTTAATCCATTTAATGTGTGCTGTGTTAATTTTATGTCATTCCAATTTTTTAATCAAAATGTCATGTGATACCAAGTCTAATGCCTCACAAAAGTCTAAGCATATTACATCAATACTATTACCTTTATCAACCAAATTTGTAATCTAATAAAAAAATGGTATCAAGTTAGTTTGAAAGGATAAACCCATGTTGATTTGCATTAATTACATTACTCTCACTTACTTCTTTATTAATCATGTTCCATATCAGGCACTTTATTATCATGCCTGGGACCAATGTCAGGGTTACAGGCCTACAATTATCTGGGTCAACCTGTTTACCCTTTTTAAAGACTGGCACATTAGCTTTTTTTCCAATCTTCTGGAACTTCCGTAGTGCTCCAAGTCTTATTGAAAACCAAGATTAATGGTCCAGTGAGCTCCTCAGCCATCTCTTCATACATCCATTGAATATCTTCTTGTGTGATATACCAAGTGAAGCCAGGCTTGCAGATATCTGAAGGGAAGTCTGGTATGCTGAGTCATGTACGTGCATTAGGTCCTGGGTCCCAGTAGTTGTAAACATGAACACACTGTTTTCCTAGAGCTGAACTAACGGCTTTTGAACAGGGAGGCTATGGAGTGAAACCTGTCTATCCAGAGGTAAGCCATGGTGGCTGTGGCACTCAAATCTGTTTCTATGGAACTTATTCACTGTGACAGTTATAACGTCAATTTTCTACATTCATTTTAAGGCTTTCATGAGAGAACAGATGTCTGGTGGTGAGAATGCTGTTCTGGACGTGGTGCCTCATCTTCCCCAAACTAGCCAATCATCCAGGTCAAGAAATATTTGGACACCTACGCAGTGCAAATCGGCCACTACCATCATCATGCACTTGGTGAACACCCTTGGAATATAAAACAAAGGGAAGCACCATATACTGGTAGGCCTTGTTGAATTGAAGATTCTTTCAGTGGCCAGGGTGTATCACCACATGAAAGTAAGCATTCTGCAAATTGAGGGCAACATGGCAATCTCGAAGGTAGGGATAATAGAAGCAATGGTAACCATTCTGAACTTGCTTTTCTTGATAAATTGGTTCAGCTCCTGTAGGTTCAGAATGGGTCAACCACTTCTCTTTTTGGTAATCAGGAAGTACAGGGAATAGAAACCCTTCCCTCTGTGTTAATAAGGAACTTCCTCTGTTGCTCCCAAATCCAAGAGACAGTAATTTCTGAAGCAAAAGAGTTTTGTGAGATATATCTGACTGAGCCAGTGGCAGCACGTGAAGCAGTCAGAAGGAAGGGTCAATGCCAGCAGACAGGCTGTTGAGAGCTGCATGGAAGATGCAAGAGGACCTGAGAGTGCCACAGTATGAAATGCCATCAATGGAGCCTACACAGTCAAGCCTAATGGAATAGGTGCCAGACAATGTAGTAAACCAGAGTCCAGCAGAGGCAGACACAAAAGGTCCTTCACTGCAAGGAAGCCCTGCAGCGTTGATGATACCGAAATCAGAGGCAAGTGTTCCATTACCACTGCCAATGGTACTGCAGTTTACAGCGTCAGAGACAAAAATGTGCCTGGTAATGGTGAAGACACCAGTCTCAACAGTGCCACCTCAAATGGTGATGGTGAGTGTTGGTATTTGCAACCAGACTTCAATTCAGCACCAGAAAACTTTTTAGAAGCTTTCCTGTGGGGCAACGAGACTTCGACAGTCTGTTCATCTCAGAGGAAACAGATGGTTTAGGACACTTCTAGGAAGCTGCAGGTGAATATTATGAGCCATGTTTCTCACCCAGTTTGGGCTTAGAGGCCAGGGTGACTGGAAGGTTGCTTCTTGTGGAGGAACTGTCCATCCTCTTGAGGTCAGGGTTAGGTTCTGAAGAGGGACTCATCGCCTTCTCTATGAGATGCACTGAATGGCAGAAATCCTTCTGCTTCTTCATCCTCATTGGAAAGAAGGTACAAATAGGACATTTGTGCCTCACGTCTCTCACCCAAACAAATTAGGCAGCTTTTGGTCTTATCTGTAGCAGGGATCACAGCCCTGCATCTGGCACACTGCTTGAATCTGGGGATTTTCACATGTTAAACCCCCGAATAAGAGAACTAATTATCTATGTTAACTGAACTATACCAACATTAAATTATCTTTAACTATATATAAATTAGAGAAATTCTCTTTCCAAAGGCTGGCTAACCAAAGCTGAAGAGTGATGGGGGAGCACCAATTCTCACCACAAGGAGTAAAAAAGAACTGAGAGGGAAGCAGTAGCCATGAGAGGGAAGCAGTGGCCATGCCCCTTAATAGCTTTGGCTTGGCACACGAGAGTAGCAGAGACATGTGCACTGGGGAGTATGTACTGCTGGCAAAAGTCTCTGACTCAAGTGCATTGGTCGCAGATACACATACAGGAGAATGTATATATGCACAACCACTCAAAGGAAAACAATCAGCACATAACAACTATATTCACCTAAGAGGTGCCTATATTTGCCAGATCCAGTGATAAATTATGTTTTAACGTTGAATCTATAACTCCTTTGTCAGGTTAAACTGACTTAAATTTGCAGAGTTTCAACACAAATCTAAGGTATAAATTGGCCTCAGTTTGTTTGAACTGATTCCAGATTTACCCCAAATTGGTCCAAGGTTTACTCAAAGAGACATATGAATCTTGAGAATAACCTGTGCTGAGTTTTGAATTTGAACTGAAACACAAACCCAGGCAGATATTTTTCATATTGATTTGAAACAAGGATCTCTTTGGGTGTAATCTGCACCTTGATTTTTTTCTTCAGGCTATGATAGCATATTGGCTGCTATGAAATCCAGATCTGCAAAGGGACGCAGCACATTTTTCCTTCTTACAACAAAATGTGCTGTGTATGAGCTGGTTATCAGCCACACAGATTCCCAACAGTCAAATAACCAGAAAATATCCTGGATGCATCCTTGATTGATTATAACACTGTGCAACAAAGAAACCTGCAGGGTATAACTCACAAGGTCCATATGCAGGGCAGATTGCTGGACAAACCACTCTAGAGATACAAGACTAATTATTATTGGTATTCAACCTCATTATCAGGAAAATTCTCCAAAGCTCTCTAGACACAGGCACAGAGTGCTTGAAAGATCTCAACATAAAACAGTCTGTGTAACATCATTAGTGCAGAGCTTGCTTCCACTGGATCTGACATCCAGAGATGACATTGAAAGTGAGTGGAAGACACTGCTTGATATAACATGCAAGGTCATTGATGAGACACGCACATAATTGGCTTTCACAAGCACAGAACACAGGACTCACCTGATGAGAAAAATGATTCAAAGGGAGTGTTGGTTGAAGAGAAACAGAGGCACATAAACCCCTGATTTCTAAACCCAATCTGCTGCTTGGACACCACGCTATAAAACAGGGGTTCTCAAAGTGGGGATCGGGACTCCTCAGGGGGTCACGAGGTTATTACATGGGGGGGTCATGAGCTGTCAGCCTCCACCCTAAACTCCGCTTTGCCACCAGCATTTATAATGGTGTTAAATATATTAAAAAGTGTTTTTAATTCATAAGAGGGGTTGCACTGAGAGGCTTGATATGTGAAAGGGGTCACCAGTACAAAAGTTTGAGAACCACTGCTAAAACATCAGTACTAGAGGCATGCAAAACATTGACTATCAACTTAGACTGATGTCAAATATGTTCCCCAAATATGAACAGAATTTGTTTGTTCAGATGCACAATGTGCAAGCCCCACATTAACTCACCTCGACCAAGCTCTGCCACAGTGACTCCCTGCTATACTTTAATACTGGACTAAGGCAAGATATGAACAGATAAAGCAAACACTGACAAACCACCGAAAAATCCATTTGTCATCACTGACATGGACAGAGATGAACATCAGTCACTGCATAACTGCATGAATAAGCCTCTGTGATTACCAAGGTCAAGGAAGCCAAAGACCAGATATAGCTATCCATTACCCTTGCATAAATCTAGAGTAACCCCTTGACTTCACTGAATTTCCCCTGGGTTTCTAGTGGGTAACCAAGAGCAGAATCTGGCCCGTTGAATAGTGACTTTACTTCACAGTAAAGTGAGTTATATTTTAATCTTGGGTTCAGGGGGTCTAAGTTTCTCTGACAGCAGATGATGGCATCAATAACACCTAAATTTGCAAGTTGCTGCATTCCTTACATGACTTTATCTATCATCAGCTGTAGGAGAGGAAACACAGGACCTTGAACTTTGCAAGCAAAAGAAAAACATTATGATCAAAATACATTGTTTTAAAGCATATTTACTTGTAAAAGTATTTCTACCCACACTTGTAATGATATTGGATAATGAACAGTGGTTTTGAAATGCATTTCTTTGAAATGCTGTTATTTTTAATAACCTAAAATTTTGTATTACTGATTATGATTAAGGTGCTTCTGACACCATAATGATGGATGCAGTATGATTATATAGACAGAGAAATAGATAGATCATGCATATACTATAACTGAAAACTTCTTTTAAGTGGAAAAGCATTTGCTAATTGATTTCCCCCTCTATCTTTTGTGTTTGTTTTTTTAAAAACTAAGAAGAGAAACATGCATAACAGGCTACTATAAAACAACACAGTTTGACCTGAACCTATAGCACAAGAGGTGATTTAGTGTTAAAGTTACCATTCTGTGCTCAACTTACCCCAGGAAACAAGAGTGCTACTTTGTGTATTCTTATCATGTGAAAGTGCCAAGTGAAATGAAACAGTTGTGTGCCCTTAAGTCAACAGCAGGTGACACTTTCGGTCAGCTAAGAGAAGTCAGAGGATGGAGGATATCCAAAAAATAAGGGTTCAGAGCAAGTGAGTAAATATGCAATGAAAAACTGAGAAACAAAACAGTGCCCCAAAATGATATCTGAATTTTTAGCACCTAAGATGGGGACAGTTTCTTACCTTTCTCTATTACTTTAATTATCTATATTTTTGTATTGATTTCTCTCTTGCTGGTTCAATTCAAAAGCACCATAAAGCACATCAGAAAGTCACATGGCTAGCAATACCGCCTTTTTCTAATTTCAATTTGTATCATCTCAGAAGTGGTAGTGCTCTGTTACCAGATTTGCCTGTTACTTTGGGGTATTCTCATTTATTAGGGTTACTCCTCTGGGGGCACCGGGTGAGGGGGGTTCTGAAATTCTATCAATGTTCTGCTTGTGTCACTTGTGTTCTCATACGGAGCTCTACTTCTCCCTTCTGCAAGTTCCCTCCCAATGGAGCTATCCTGCAAGACCTAGCTTCCCTGGGCTAGGTTCTGGGCATCAGAGCACTTGAGCATGAGTAGAGATATTCGTAGGGAAAAACAGTGGTTCAAGGGAGAACTCTAGATTTGTTCAGGGGTAAACTGATGGCTTAAGGGAGTATACCAAAGTTGTTTTGTTCAGGCTAGACAATAAGAACTGATCATTCCTGGCTATAGGCGATGTTCCTTCAAGGAAGCTCACAATGCAATTAGGCAGCTTCAGTATTTTGCATACCAATAAAGGATTTATTACTAGAATTGGTCTGATAACTACTCAGCTGGGTGTGTTCAGGTGTGGGATCATTAACATCTGAAGCAGAGATCCCCCATCATGCAGTGCTTCCCTGCTTTTCTGGTCCCAGAGTTCCATACAGGTCTTGCCTTGGAATCTCTGTTCTCCATTCTGTATGCTAATGAGGATGCATCCCTGTCCCATCCTTGATGCAAATGAGGCTAGGGGAGTTTCCTTAATCCTGTCACCCTTGTCCAGAGGGGTTTAGGTGCATTTTCCACTTCCTTTTCATTGCTTTTTGTAAATCATTCTTTTGATTGGCTTTGGTTCAAGCAGAGGCTGGGGAGGGGAAGGTCTTTCGTGAGTCAGACAGGCTGGGTAATGCACCCTGGTTCCCCAAGAACACAGAACTGTTAGGTAACAGCTCTTAAAAGCTCTGTGTAAGAAGAGGAGACAGTCTGATACAGGAGTGATGCCATCATGCTGGCCAAACGTCAATACCGAAAGCTCACATTTATGCTGATGTATTAATGGATGCAGTTTCTTGCCATGAGGAACATGATTTACTGCAAGTGAGAGGAGAAAGTTTCCTCTTTTTGCTTTTTTATCCAAAGAGAATCAATAATTAAGAATTTATGATGAATAATGTCCAGGAATCATTCTCCCATTATTACATATCACATGGCTTTGGTAATACCAACAAGAAATGTACCATAGTAACTGCCTTTAATATTTATAAGACTTGATTCTACAGTCCTGACTCAGACAAAACTTCCTGTACTTCTCCCCTAAGCACCAACAAACTCTCCCTCTCTGAGTGGCTGACATTAATACTGTGAAAACTATTAGTTACCTCCTGGGATGTAAACAACAAGATTTTTCCCTTCCATCTATTTCCTTGAGAATATTAGGCATTAATATGCTATGCTATAACTGCTCCATGTTTACTGTCCCACTGGCACAAACTAAAAGGTAACTTAGCTCTGTCTAAAAGAGGAGCAGAACCAGCAGCATCCACACAGGGGAGTTACAGATCAGCATGCTAGTGCATGCTGCAGTTCACACCCCTGTAGTCCGAACTGCGGGGCTCTATAGACAAGCCCTTAGTTTCAAAGGAAAAATTGTTACCCTTTTGAAGTACCTGGTCATAATAAAGAGGTGTCCAGATATTTCTTATGAAGACTTCAGTTCTCTCTGTTTCTTGTATGTTAACTAATAAAATACCACAATCTACTAAATAAATAATAATAGGAATAATAATAGGAATAATAAATA
The DNA here is from genome assembly GCF_027887155.1 of Malaclemys terrapin pileata. Lineage (NCBI taxonomy): Eukaryota > Metazoa > Chordata > Testudines > Emydidae > Malaclemys > Malaclemys terrapin. The sequence goes on along the minus strand of NC_071507.1, from coordinate 175,627,030 downwards.
ATATAGCCATATATGAGAGCCAGATTCTGATACCTTCATTCACATTGAGTGCTGCACAAGTTGGACAACTGCAATCAATGGGGCTGCTTGCAGAGTAAGGTACCACTCCGTGTAAATGAAGGTACCAGAAACTGGTTGTTAGTGCTTTTAAACTTCGAAGGATTTCCATTGAGTGGAACCCTGGCCCCATTCAGATCAAGGATAGTTTTGCTATTGCCTTCAATGGAAACAGGTTTTCATCAATGAACTAATCCTCCCATCACTTATGACATAAGTATTATCAACCCCATTTTACAGTATGGGAAACTGAGGTGAAATGACTTGAGAAGACAATTCATTGAATTTGCATGATCATGCAAGGTGTGAGAACCCTCTCTACCACTGACCACAATGGAAATCAAGGGTGCTCAGCACCTTAAAACCTTGGAGACTTGCCCAAAGGTCTCAGTTTCAGATTCATTTTTAATTCCTAAGTTCTGCTCTGCATGCCAGGCTCATGTTCATACATTCATAGAGATTAAGGACAGAAGGGACTATTAGATCATCTACTCTGACCACCTCTATATCACAGACCCTTAAATCTCACCCAGTTATACCAATACTGAGCCCAGTAATTTAGGACCATGCCTAAATCAATATTTTGCTCTCTAAGCAGTATATTTTTACTCTTATTTATCACAGAAGAAGTTAACACTGATTCTTAGACCTTTTTTCAATGAAAATGACATGATAAATATAAAATTCATCCTATCACAAAATAAGGAATATATCATAGGATTTACTGGGAAAGACTTTAAGGGAAGATTTAATATCTCTTATTGCTTTCTCTGTATCCTTCAGTCAGCATCTTTTTTAAAAGGACACTATCAACTTCAGAATATATGTTATAAACAAATACATTAATTTACCTATGTTTCTAGCTACATCTGAGAGTACTAAAAATGAAAGCGTTTTAAAAATCCAATGCACTTGTCACGGTTTATGTGTAACCCACTCAGAGTGGCAATTTGTCCCCCTCTAGTGGTGACTGGGCCATACAGTAGGGTTGATGAGCCTACTTGGCTAACATCGGAGGGACTTTTAGCTCTAGCAGTAGAGGCGCATGTTTTAAAAGTCAGAGGTCCCAGGTCTGACTGTAGTCCGGCATTAAACGTGCTTGGTTCATTTTGTTTACGGTCAATTTCACTTTCAGGTTCTCCATGCTGCAATGTCTGCATTGCTAAGACTAGGGAGGATTTTGTTTTTAAGTGCAACTGTTTCCTTCAGTATTTTAAGGAGGAAAATTGAAATATCTTTACTGCACTTGGATTTGATACCAATGATGCGTGCCTTTGGGTGGGGGTGGAGGGGGGAGGAAATGAGATAGGTAGGGTTTGTAACAGCTTATTTTCAGAAAAACTAATTTTGACAGTCCACTTGTTTTGCCAAAGGCACCATCTATATATTTCTATAGAAGATGTGAAACTTCGGCAAAATCTAATCCTTTCAAGTCCTTTCAGGTTTCCCCATTATTGATTTCCTGTTACAGTTATTAGCAAAGTGGACCCTGTATTTATAAATTGATGCTAAGCATTTTTCTAATCCAAAAAGCAACCTTTTCAGGTTCTATATAGGTAAATAGTGACACTGGTGCCCCCTCTATTGTGCAGCTGCTGCTGCCTAAAGAAGAATTAGACAGCTTTCTAGCCACTGGTGAAAATGGCACAATGCAGTGTACAATAAGAGCAATATTTTGGTTTAGGTACCTATTCCAATAACAGTGGTTTACACTCCCTTCCCCCACCCAAAGTGCGCGCACGCGCACGCGCACACACACACACATTTTACATTTCATGCACACTTTACTAGCAAAAGGCAGAACAAGATCCAATGGTTGGAAGCTGAAGCTAGCCAAATTCAGATGAGATATAAGGCACGATTTTTTAACAGTACGTGGGGCAATTAGCCATTGGAACAATTTACTGAGGGATATGGTGTATTCTCCATCACTTGTAGTCTTTCAATCAAGACTTTTCCAGTCAAATCAAACCTTTCCAAAAGATATGCTACAGCTCAAAGAGAATCTGGTGTGCTTGATACTGGAATTACTGGGTGAGGTTGTACGGCTTGAGTTACCTTCTGGACTCTATGAAAAAAACAAAAATGACCAGGTACACAAAACACCACATTTCTGTGACTTAATCTGATACCCCATTAATGAGCTGTGTACAAATTAGAATTAGATGAACAGCTGGAAAATTATTTGTGAAGCTATTTCAAGAATTCAGAATTGATCTTTGATATGCCTTTATTCACATATCTTTTTGTTCATTTTCCCACCTCCACTCCCCAAAAAATTGGAACAATTTTTCACACTCTTTGGAGAATAGACAATCTCCAAATGCACATGCATATTGACCCACAAACAAGGATGTTCATGTACAAATCTGGGAATTCACTATTTGAGCTGAAAGTGTTCGACTTCAGTCACCAAACCAGTAACTAGAAACAGTTGCAGTCACAAACTTGTGTATTCCCTTAAGTACTAGCATTTCATATCGTTTGTTCCTTTGAGTCGATTAGGGTGTATTTCATGATGATGGGGACTAGAATATTCTAAGTGTATAGCTCGGTGAACATTTGCACTGCACAGCACTGAACCCATTTTTTCCTAAGGGACTCTTCAACTGGACTTCATTCATTGATGTTACCCAATAACTATCAGTACATTAAACAAAGACTTCTTTTCTATTTTGTCCTGCTAATCTGAGCTGTTCAGAGGTCTGCATTAACATAATCACTTACATAATGGGGGTACATGTTGCAGCTGATCTGGGGGATGTAACATACAATTGTTTTGACCATTGACTCTATCCACGCTGTGTTGTGTCTAGCCTACAGCAACCACCTACACTTGTACCAAAAGTTAAAATGATAAAGTCAAAATGAAACATTTCAATTAGATTACTTTGATGTTTCCAAGACAAAATATTTAGGAATTTTGTTTTGTGGTAAATTTCAAAATTCAATTTTTCATTGCAATCTGGGACAACAGATAAGTTCAAAATATGATTTTCTGCTGAACAGAAATTCTGAGTTTTGACTAGCTCTAGTAGGTATAGTGTATGATGCTCTGCAAGATAGCATCTGGGTCACACAACAGTAGGCACCAAACAAGGGACGTCTTTAAAATACCGGACAAGATGGTATCCAAACATATCCTACATACCCTGTCAATCATTATTGTCGACCTGTCAGTTACACTGAATAAACCAACCTCCATCTCTTTTGCCTGAAGGCTCTGTTTATAACCCCCCACCCCATATTTTCAGTCTGTCTTTGGTTATTGTTCACAGATGTGGGGAATGAGGGGAGAAGTGGATATTATATAATTTAGTAATTGTAAATAGTTCAGCTTTCTCTCAAGCCAGGGCCCTTAGTGCAGGAGCCAGAGCACAGTATCACTGCCACATCTGCCCCAAACTCAACTCTATAGGCGGAGGCAACACGTGGAGGGGCACATGGGGTCACATGCCCCCCCCCACAGTTGGCGCTTGGCTTGTACTAAACATTCTCAGTAAAATCTGCTGACGCTGCTGCCCTCACTTTGCCCCCCACCTCACTGACGGCAGGTATGGGTTATCTCCCCTAGGGGCTGAAAATAGAATGCTAGATTTTCTGTTATCCTGCACCTTTTATAGTCATAGGAAATGTGGGTGTCATTACCATTGTGATGTAGTAGCATTTAACACTGTACATTGCATCTGTGTCAATGATATCACAAGGTGCAATATAACAGAGAACCAAGCCCAGTAAATCCTTCATTACACACTTACACCAGCTTTCGCCAATACAAAGTGTGGATAGTACATAACTAGCCTTATTTTAGTTATGCACTTGTACAAGGTGGTTCAATGTATCCTTGATTTGATATGATCTTTCCCCTCTCTTATGTAAATCTCCATGCAAAGTTAATTAAATTATTTCAAGTATTAGGGCAGGAATTGAAAATATCCAGAGAGAGATTTTGTCAAGGTGCCCGAGACTAAAGAATATAAAATAATTACCTGCTAATGAACAAGTTTAAACTGAATTATTCAGGTCAAAAGAAACAGAAATACTATGCAGATTAGAAGCAAAATGTGAAATGAGCCTGGCGAATTATCTGGTGATAATTGAATCCAATGTATTCAAAGAAATCAGGGCTAGTTTATGAATGATTTTGAAACAAACAAAAAGGCCAAATTCTGACAATGTATTCACAATAACTAAAATTGATCTTCTCTCGTTGCATTACTAGTAGAGATTCTTTGAGTCACTAAAGAATCATTTTACAACTACATTTCTCTTTGAAAGGAAACCAAATGTAAGGTTACAGGGTATAAATCTTGCAATCCTTTATCAGCAAACTACTCTATGAAGTCAGGTTTAGGGGCAAGTAGACATTGGTTCTAAGATCATTCCTTAATAACTTGATCTTTAGTTCTCACCCTCCCCCATCTCCTTTTCAGGTTTCAAACACTGAAGAGCTCTCCAAGATATTCTAATGGAATACTTCACAGCAAGCCTTTTCTTAAAAGCATCTCTCCTTTCTGTTTTTCTCTCCATGAATAAGATTCAGCTCTTTTAAAAATAGGTCTGACTGTGACACTTAATCCAGCTGGAGAGAAGGAGCCAGTGTCACATAAAACTTGGCTTCTGGGTATGAACTGACTGCAGCAAAAAATGGGTCAAATTTGGATTTAACCTAACTTTCACTTTTTGATCATTCTATAAACCTCATCCTTAGTTTATTGTCTCTTGTCTCACATTGAAGGTGATACAGTTATACTGAGGTAAAACTGGTGAGAGAAGAGAACTCTCTCTCTCACTAGTTTTCCCTCATTTTATATAATCATCTTTCTTCCTTTTTTTTTTTTTAAACTCTGCCTAGTAATTTTCCATTTTTCCTGCTTCTTCTTTTGTAAAGGTGGAATCCAACTAAAAGCCTGGATCCAAACTCCAGATCAGGATCTAAACTTCATCTCTCTGCTCCAAAAAGAAGCAACTTCATTTCCAAAGCCGGTTATTGCTGAGTGATAACAACGTATTAATCTACCATCTTGTTTACAAAACTCACCCACTTGAAGCCAGGAAAAGAATAGTTAATGACATCATACACTGCAAGCTATCCATGTAATAAACAAATAATTCTTACCGAGAAGAAGGTAACAAATATGTCATCGTACCAAAATGATTTTAACGCTGACCCAAAATGAATACTATTCTTTTACCAGTAATCAGAATATAAATACAACAGTCCTTTGAAAAAACAAGCTTTAATTTGAGCATGTATGTTTGTGTTTCATTTTCTACAAGGTTTTGTTGTGAACTCTCTAAAATGTCAAAAGCACATCCTTAACTTCACTATTGAGTATGCACCAAGACACATTATCAGCCTAGGCAAAAAATTTCATTGCCTCTTCTAATCAGATCTGGAGGACTTCTGAACTCCCATTAAACTTACTTAACTACTTCACGGGAGGGGGAGTTTGAATTAAGTAATGAGTTTCTGTTTGTACAGCATGCTGAATATGTAAAGTACTGTGTAAAAGCTATGCTGTTATTAAAAACAATAATGATTAATAAATCAATTTTACCCTTTGACTCTCTCCAGCTTAGCTGCAGATCACCTCTCCAACGCTATTAGAAGCAATCATTTAATGGGCCAGATGCAAAGCTCCTGTAAATTGGCATACCCCTCATTTCAATGGAGCTAGGCCAATTTACACCAGCTAAGGAGATAGTCTTCTATTTGAGCAAAAATCACAGTTAGCAAAATAATCATTTTTAAACTTTAAAAATAATTGTTCTCGCTCTCGCTTTATCTATTTGTCTTTTTGACTTTCCCCTCGGATTCCCAGGGTGTTTTTAGCATTATGTTTGTTGTTATGAATGAACTTGACTCAGAATTGGATTTTATTCTCCCCCATGGAAGACTGAGACAAAATGCTGAAAATTAGCTTCAAGAACTCAGTAGTAGCAATTGTCCAGTCTCACTCGATGCAATCAAGAATACAACTTTAGAATGTTCTCACAACTAATTGGTGCCAATTATGAAGCTGTGAACAAAAGATGAGTCCTGGCAGGATGCACTTTCTTCAGTGAGAACAAAATTCAAGCAACGGGGCATTCAACACACTGAGATTGATGGCATATTTTCAGGTCTTGAGAGCACTGCCCTGATGTGCTGGATTATTTTGCCCATGTCCCTTTTTAAGGTTCCCAAGACCTCAAAGCCAATTGAAGTGAGGGGGACTCCTGGCACTAACTTCAGTGGGTTTTGGATCAGGCCCTTTTTTCTACACAGAAGGTGAAGGATAGAATTATTACTTTGCTTCTGAAGGAGTGCACCCGTGCACTGATTGCTACTGGAAAGAAATGGCTTATCCTTTTGATTTATACACATGATTCTGAAAAGCAATACTTAATTAATTATTTGTTATTTGCTTTTGAAATGGAGCAGACTTAGGGGAAGAGAGAGAGAAAGAGAGAGAGAAGATACTTCCAAATCCTGCAAAAGGCTTTTCACTACAGCTGGGCAAAGCATTTTATCTGCACAATATTAGCCTTCTTGGGAAGAATCCTTGAACAAACTAATTTGTTCATTTTTCAAACTGTTCAAAGTACAATTTCTGTAAACATTTTTTCAACCTCTGGGTTGTTCACAAACTTCAGTTTGGCTATGTCTCCAACTATTCTCAATTTGTTATTCGTGGAGTGTAATTGGTTGGCTCTGTCACATTTTATTATTCGTGATCCCTGTTTAGATTTTTGAAACTTCTGTAGACAGAAGAAAGGAAATCAAAGAGTTTTCAAGAGGGCTGTGGGAACACTTCCACCAGGAATCTTAGAGCAAACTTCAAATGTTGCTGTCATCCGATTTTGGTTATGAGAAACTGTTTAAATGGGAAAATGAATGAATGGATTACTCAATCTCTTTCTCCTTCCCACTGTGAGAATGCACATCCCTGGTGCAAGTGGTTTATTACAGCCTAACTGGGAATGTATTTGTGATTTGAAATCATAGGGCTCAATTCTGCCAATGATTTAGGCACATCCTTAAGTCTTTGGAAGTTCAAGACTGTTACCCTGAGCACTGCTTGAGACTATATGTAATTAGGACAATTATAAAATGATTCTTTAAAGCAGCAATGTTTTTTAAAAAGTCAAGAAAATAAACTTGATCTTGTTGAAAACAAAATTTGGATAAAAATCACCAAGAAGTAATTGTAATACTTTGAAATTGTGTAGCTCCTTTTAACCAAGAATCTCAAACCCTCCAGATGGTGATTATTTTCCTGAAGTCAAACAGTGAATGAATAGTAGATTCAGAAACAACGCTCCTTGGATATCCTGTCACTTGCTCTATCCACTTGACAATACTGCTTACCGTAATAAATAAGAAAGGAAATGTAGTGAAGGAGCTTGGAAATCTGGGAACAGTGATAACCAAATAAATGCCTCAGAATCTTGCATCTGAAGAAGTGAGGTTCTTACCCATGAAAGCTTATGCTCCCAGTACTTCTGTTAGTCTCAAAGGTGCCACAGGACCCTCTGTTGCTTTTTTACAGATTCAGACTAACACGGCTACCCCTCTGATACTTGCCTCAGAATCAGATATCCAGAAGTTTCTTGAGTCAGCAACTTTGGAGTTAAAAGACAGTGTTAAAATCTTAATAATGATTTCAATCACTTGCAACTGAAAGCCACTTCCACACAAGTTCTGATCAAGAATTGGTAGAAGGATGTTGAATCATCATGATTAGGGTTATGTCTTCACATATAGGTACTCAAAATGCACCAGCAGAACAAAGTGTGCCAAAAATACTCATTGGCACATGCAAATAGAAGTTTCCACATGGCCATATATTTTGCAATAAAATTGTGTCCTTAAATTGAAGCTTATTTAGATTTTGAGGTTTTTTCAGCTATTAGGTTCTAAATTGAAATCTTAGGTTTTAATTTTACTAGCAACAATCAAGTAGGGTTACAATGACTCTAAAGCAATTGTTTCAAATATTCATACACATTATATAAATCTGAGAAGATGTTTCTTATTTGGAGAAGCTTTAAAAGATTGCCATTTGCAATATCTAGCAAAAAAAAAAAATCCAGGCCAATAAAATATTTTTTTTTTCAAAAGGGGGGGGAAGCCTCTGGGTATGCTGAGTAAGAACTCAGTAGAATTTAGTTTTAAAACTTTATGCTTTAATTAAAATGTATACTGATGTGTATTCATATCCCTGAGCACAGCAGTATGGTAATAAGCCTTTAAAAATTCAGATCTCTGCAGTTTCATAGTACATTTTTCAATCTGATCAAACATTCTTTTCTCTCTCTCTAATCAGTACTTTTTGTGGTTTATGCATACAGTATGTAATTTGATTTCATCCCCCTTGTGGGTTGTTACATATCTTAAATATGTAGAGTAAAGGTTCATTTAGAAATAAGAAAAGAATGATATGAGAATATAGTTGTTTTCTTCAATGGGTTGTATATGTTAAAAAGACACCATTACCTCCAAAATTACACTTCCATCTGAAAATATTATTCCTTCTATTATTAATAGAAATGGAAAGAGATTAAATTAAAAAAAATCTCCATTATTTTCACTTGGTTTAATTTACACATTACCGAACACTTGTGATAAAGAATATAAAGGATTTTTAAAAGAAATATTTAGCACATACTATTTAAAGCGTGCTCTATCATAAACTGATTTGTTTTAAATGTAGGTCAGTTTTGAATATTCAAGTTGACAGTGTCCCTTCAATCAGGGATGAGAACTGGATTTAGGTTGTAAGAAACAAAAGTTCTGCTCTATGCAATTATGTAATGTCATACACACAGGCCACCTTAATTCTGGCATCTCCTAACTTTTGAGTGCTTGATTTTGCAACCTTAATAAAGTTCTTTTAACATAAGAGGTTTTTTTGTGTGTGTGACTCTCTGTTCATTTATGTTGCTTACTAGTGACTGGCCCACAGATAAGGTAAGGCACCTAATTACCCCAGTAAGGTAAATCTTCTAAAAGAAGGAGTTAGTCCCGGAACTTCCCAGTAATCATGTTGTTGTCTCTACCACATGTATTCATTACAAGAAAAAAGAATTACTGCAGGTTGCTGTGATCACAGAAGCTGTGAATGCATTACATAAAAGAACTTCTGTTGAAGTCATAGGTAATCTTTTAACACTTAGTTCACTTTAGTTGTTACCGGTAATTCAATTAATAGTTTGTTAGTTAATTGGTTCTGGAAGAAGGTTTGCTTTTTTTGTTTTGTTTTTTTCTCCTCGCCCTTACTTTGACTCTAAATCTTGATTTTAAGCAATTTCTCAATAGAAATCACCTGCGGGGTTTACCCACTGCCTTGTTTACAGCATATTGTTTTGTAAAGCCTCTGCCTGATTTAACTTGGTTGAAGTGCAGAGCAGAGTGCACCTGGGTTACTATGGTACTGGAACATGCTGTTACTTGATTGGAAGGTGAGGAAATGTGTGTATGCCTGGGGACAAAGCACAGAAGGCTTCATTGCTAAGAGATTGCTGTTTTGCTTGGGAAACTGGACAAATGTTTACAAAAAGGAGGCTCATATGGCTACATATAGGATTGCTGCTTGATGGAAGATGAAGTAACTGTGGCTATTTAGAGTATCCAAGCCAAAGGATATTTTGCCACCCTCGTGATAGGAGGACCTGAGGAAATAGGGAATGGGAATTAGCTATGAGGATTCTGATTCAATATGTTCTGGGAGTTGTATACTGTGATTGGGAAAGACTTGTATAAAACTGTGTTCAGATCATTAGCTTTTGTCTCCTCTGCCGATGTGCCCATGAAAGCTGAACATTCTGTCCCTCTCTGTTCCAAGTGAAAGAATCCCAGGGGTTTCATGTTTTTTGCTAGTGTGTGTGATATTATTTGGTAAAAATTCAAGTAATAACTTTCACATCTGAATTTCTGTGCATTTATGTTTCATATTAAGAGAGTGCTCCGGCTGGCTTTAATTGTTGCATTTTTCAGTTCATCTCATTTGTTACAGTCTCAACTTTAGAGAGCTATTTCAAATGAACACAATGTACATTCAATCATAAACCTGACTTGAATTAAGACAGTATGTACACATAAATGGCCAAAGAAACAAAATGTTAGTGTCCATCTTATTATTTGTATTGTGTAGTGTGATGGCCCCATGATCATGGCTGACACACTGAGGACTGAACCAGTGACCTCCAGAGCTCAAAGCATAAGCAGAGATCAAGATCTTATTATACTGGCTATCATATATTGAAAAGACATTTTTGTATTAATTATAGCACACCACAGTCAGAGGAGACAATTTGGGTATTAATTAGTGAGGGTGGAATCCTGGCCCTATTGAAATCAATGGGAATTTTGTCATTGACTTCAATGAAGTCAGGATTTCACCCTGAAAATTAAATTGTCCTGTAAGCGGTTAAGAAGTAAAATTAGTTGTCTACACATTTGGGCTATTTCTGTTCCCTCTTGTTCTGATTTTTTGCCACCACAGAACACATTTTGAGATAAAATCTCAAAGGGTTTTCATGATGCAATTGGCCCTTTGTATTTGTGATAGTCGGGGGAAAGTGCTGGTAACAGCCTCAGCCCATCTTCAAACGAATGTGCAAAAAGATTGCAAGTGGAATGCAAGCAGCAAATCTTGTGCCTAATGGGAAGGTTTTGTTGGGGATGCTGGGGCGGGAGGGGATGTTAAGAAAAGGTACCTCCCATGCACCTGGGAGGTCAAGTGGTGACTGCAGCCGTAAAGGTGGGATCTTCAAAAGCATTCATACATAGGCCTAACTCTGATCCCATTGAAGTCGATGGTAAAACTTGCTTTGATGCCAATACTAAGCACTTTTGCAAATCCCACCCTAAGTAAGAGCACCATAAATTGTGCCTGTAACTGTTAGCATCAGAGCACCAGCTGCTCTTTAATGTCTCATTAAAACAGTCATGTGATACAGAGTAGCCAAAAAAACCTAGGTATTTGCTTGACAGCTGTTTCTGGGTGAGCAGCACTGCTGTAGCTCCCAGTTGTACCAAACTCAAGCTCAGACTTCAGGCAAAAATGGGGGGCGGAGAAAGAGGAGGAGGAGCAGCAGGAAGAAGACCATAGACATTGCTGATGATGCAGTAGAATGACAGAAATAGGACTGTGGGATAGAAAGATGTTATAACAAAAACAATACCTGGCTAAAACAAGTAAGCATCGTGTAAGAGTGTTTTTGTTTTTTTAATATATAAAAAAAGAATAAAAATAGAATGACATAATAAATCACTTTGTGGATTCTCCTTTTGTTGGCTACCTGATAGAGGTGGGCAATTTAAATAAGAGGGCAGCGGCTTTGAAGACCAGGTCTGGAAGGATAATTCATGTGCAAAAATGAACAGAAATGGTTGTAAAGGAAGCAGAAAAAGTTGTAATTGTGATCATTGGTGGAGCAGTGTAGGTAGAGCAGGGCAAATGAAAAAGAGGAAAACTAGTGCACATAAGTAAGTAGGGAAATAATTGTGAGGCCATTGGAGAGACTAAGTAGTGGGGGACCAGCAAGTGCATGTGTGTGTTTGTGGTATCAGTAACAGTGTTGATTGGGACTGTATTTTTGTGTACCACATGATGCCAAATACTTTGTCAGGCCTAAAAATATGCATTGTTATTCTTTACTTGTGGTTCAGATGGGGAAAGTAATCATTGCAAACTAGGGTAGTCGATTAATCGCAGTTAACTCACGTGATTAACTCAAAAAAATTAATCATGATTAATTGCAGTTTTAATCACACTTAATCTCACTTAAATTTATTAAATATTTTGGATTTTTTTCTACATTTTCAAATATATTGATTTCAATTACAAAACAGAATATAAAGTGAGCAGTATACACTTTGTATTATTTTTATTACAAATATTTGCACTGTAAAAATAAGAAATAGTATTTTTCAATTGACCTCATACAAGTACCATAATGCAATCTCTTTATTGTTAAAGCGCAATTTACAAATGTAGATTTTTTTTGTTACATAACTGCACTCAAAAAAACAATGAAAAACTTTAGCACCTACAAGTCCACTCAGTCCTATTTCTTGTTCAGCCAATCTCTAAGACAAACAAGATTGTTTACATTTACAGGTGATAATACTGCCGGCTTCTTATTTACAATGTCACCTGAAAGTGAGAACAGGTGTTCACATGGCACTTTTGTAGCCAGCATTGCAAGGTATTTATCTGCCAGATATGCTAAACATTCATCTGCCCCTTCATGCTTCAGCCATCGTTCCAGAGGATATGCTTCCATGCTGATGACACTCATTAAAATAATAATGTGTTAATTAAATTTTGACTGAGCTCCTTGGGGGGAGACCAGTATGGCTCCTGTTCTGTTTTACCTGCATTCTGCCATATATTTCATGTTATAGTAGTCTCGGATGATGACCAAGCACAAGTTTGTTTTAAGATCTGTAACGTATCATCTAAATCATCCTTTTGTACCAAATGACGGAAGGATAGCTAATGTGATGCCAATTTTTAAAAAGGGCTCCAGAGGTGACCCTGGCAACTACAGGCCAGTAAGCCTCACTTCAATACCGGGCAAATTGGTTGAAACTATAGTAAAGAACAAAATTGTCAGATACATGGATGAACATAATTTGTTGGGGAATAGTCAACATGGTTTTTGTAAAGGGAAATCATGCCTCACCAATCTACTAGAATTCTTTGAGGAGGTCAACAAGCATGTGAACAAAGGAGATCCAGTGGATATAGTGTATTTAGATTTTCAGAAAGCCTTTGACAAGGTCCATCACCAAAGGCTCTTCAGCAAAGTAAGCTCTCATGAGATAAGAGGGAAGGTTCTCTCATGGATTGGTAACTGGTTAAAAGATAGGAAACAAAGTTTTCAGAATGGAGAGAGGTAAATAGTGGTGTCCCTCAGGGATCTGTACTGGGACCAGTCCTATTTAACATATTCATAAACGATCTGGAAAACGGGGTAAACAGTGAAGTGGCAAAATTTGCAGATGATACAAAACTACTCAAGATAGTCTAGTCCCAGGGAGACTGTGAAGAGCTACAAAAGGATCTCGCAAAACTAGGTGACTGAGCAACAAAATAGATGAAATTTAATGTTGATAAATGCAAAGTAATGCACATTGGAAAACAATCCTAACTGTACCTATACAATGATGGGTCTAAATTAGCCGTTACCACTCAAGAAAGAGATTTTGGAGTCATTGTGTATAGTTCTCTGAAATCATCCACTCAATGTGCAGCGGCAGTCAAAAAAGTCAACAGAATGTTGGGAATCATCAAGAAAGGGATAGATAATAAGACAGAAAATATCATATTGCCTCTATATAAATCCATGGTATGCCCACACATTGAATATTGCATGCAGATGTGGTCGCCCCATCTCAAAAAAGATATATTGGAATTGGAAAAGATTCAGAAAAGGGCAAGAAAAATTATTAGGGGTATAGAACACCTTCCGTATGAGGAGAGATTAATAAGCCTGGGACTTTTCAGCTTGGAAAAGAGGCGACTAAGGGGGGATATGATGGAGGTCTATAAAATCATGAGTGGTATAGAGAAAATAAATAAGGAAGTGTTATTTACTCCTTCTCATAATACAAGAACAAGGGGCCACCAAATGAAATTAATAGGTAGCAGGTTTAAAACAAACACAAGAAAGTATTTTTTCACACAACGCACTGTAAACCTCCAGAACTGCTTGCCAAAGGATGTTGTGAAGGCCAATACTATAACAGGGTTCAAAAGGGAGCTAGATAGATTCATGGAAGATAGGTAAATCAATGGCTATTAGCCAGGATGGGCAGAAATGGTGTCCCTAGCCTCTGTTTGCCAGAAGCTGGGATTGGGTGACTGGGCATGGATCACTTGATGATAACTTGTCTGTTCATTCCCTTTGGGGCACCTGCCATTGGCACTGTCAGAGGACAGGATACTGGGCTTGATGGACCTTTGGTCTGACCCAGTATGGCCGTTCTTACATTCTTAAGAATACTTTCACTGCAGATTTGACAAAATGCAAAGAAGGTACCAATGTGAGATTTCTAAAGATCGCTGCAGCACTCGACGCAAGGTTTAAGAATTTGAAGTGCCATCCAAAATCTGAGAGGGATGAAGTGTGGAGCATGCTTTCAGAAGTCTTTAAAGAGCAACACTCAAATGCAGAAACGACAAAACTGAACCACCAAAAAAGAAAATCAACCTTCTGCTGGTGGCATCTGACTCAGATGATGAAAGTGAACATACGTCGGTCTGCACTGCTTTGGATCGTTATTGAGCAGAACCCCTCATTAGCATGGACATATGTCCTCTGGAATGATGGTTGAAGCATGAAGGGACATATGAATCCTTAGCACGTCTGGCACGTAAATATCTTGCGATGCCAGCTACAACATGCGAATGCCATGCGAACGCCTGTTCTCACTTTCAAGTGACATTGTAAACTAGAAGTGGGCAGCATTATCTCCCACAAATGTAAATAAATTTGATGGTCTGAGTGACCGGCTGAACAATAAGTACAGCTGAGTGAATTTGTAGGCTCTAACGTTTTACATTGTTTTATTTTTGAATGCAGCCATTTTTTGTATGTAATTCCATATTTGTAAGTTCAACTTTCATGATAAAGAGATTGTATTACACTACTTGTATGAGGTGAATTGAAAAATACTATTTTCTTGGTATTTTACAACAAAAATATTTGTAATAAATAAAATATAAAGTGAACACTGTACTCTGTATTCTGTGTTGTAATTGAAAGCAATATATTTGAGAATGTAGAAAATATCAAAAATATTTAAATAAATGGTATTCTATTATTAACATTGTGATTAATCACGATTAATTTTTTTAATTGTGCGACTAATCGTGTTTAATTTTTTTAATCGTTTGACAGGCCTATTGCAAACATCTTATGCTGCAGGAGATAGCATTTATCCTTTTAAGATATGGCTCACGACTCCAGTTCAAAACTGCCAAACTAATTGTAATGGTGCATACAAATGACCTATTTTTCAAAAAAGTGGCCTCTAATTTTGCATATGTATAGAATTATGAAGTTAGATTATCCAGTCCCCCTCTTTGCCTGCACGGTAGTTTCCTTCATCTCTGGACTACCATATTTGAACAAAAAATGCCAGTTTGTAAGGGTAAATGAACAAAATGGTCTAGACAAATGTACTTTTGCACAAAAGAGTGCATGCACCTGACTGAGAAAAAATAAGAGAAGAGTTGATGCAGGCTGGAAATTTGGTCTCATGTTTGGGACAGCTGACTCACAAATTCTTGTGAAAACTCTGAGCATGAGAGTTTTCTGATATTTTCCTTATTCCACAGGCATCTCCACTTGGACCTATAAGTGGGAAAAAAACAGAATACCATTAGAAAAATATTTATCATAGTACGTCCAACCTAGCTGGAACCAGAAAGTACTGAAAGCCACACAAGAATGTCTGTTTCATAAGCTTTCATAATCTATTGCTTGTCCAAAGAAACTCAGATATTTTAATAAACATGGAGAACTTTTGGAAGGTTACTGAAACTGAGCAACCTGCCTACAACTTTTGAAGTTCTCCCAATACTACACTATACACAAGTAGTTTTTATAATTCTCATTAAAGGTGCAGTGAACGATTATAAAGCCCATGTCTTTATTTACCTGTAAAATTAAAGAATCACTCCACTTAACTAAGGAAGATCTGGAATAATCCAACTTGGTGTTCTCAAGCACTTTCCTAGTTCTGTTGCCTTAATCACAAAGCTACCACGCAGCATATTGAAAAGTATTTGCTTAGGTGAAAATCTCAGCTCTGAATGGTTTCTACCCCTTTGTCCATTTGATACACTGAAGGTTGTTTTTCTATTTAAAAGTTAAGCCCATGTTTTTAAAAAAGTTTTCTTTCTGCCACTACTGACTCAGTTAAGTGGTGTGACTGCTTCTGCTCATATTGCTTCTATTTCCCTTGTTTCCAAGTAATGTGTCTTATCTCCAGCTGTTGCCACACATGCTCCCTATCTTTATTTCAGCTCCAGTTCCCGCCAGTCACAGTACAATTTTTTTTCAACTGCTGCCAATTCTCACCACAGGAAGCACACACAATTACTCCAGTAAGGTAATTAATATATTTTACAAGCAGGATGGCCATTTTTCAATGCAGGTGCATTTAACAAAGAAAGGTCCATCAAGAAATGAACCAGATTGGGATGACTTGTCATTCTGAGCCAAGAGGAACACTAAAAGCACTGTTCAGGTTAAGATTCACTCGGAATTAAAGACCATTGGTGAATAATCTGTTTTCAAACAATGCTGTTCTCTTCCACCCACAGCGTCAGTGAAGTCAGTTGGAAACAAGCTTGGACAACAGAGCAGTTTGGGGTTCTACATTCCTCATTCAGCAAGAATATGGGGCAAACATCATTGTCCTCTCTGTATTTTCAGGGTGGCCACCCAGGAGGGAAAAAGAGAAAAGGGGGAAAGAGAGAGAAACAGGAAAGGAAGAAATAGTGAGGAAGGGTGGTCCAGTAGATGCTAGCCTGGGTTTTGGGAGACTAAATTCAAGTCCCTTTTCTGCCACAAATTTCCTGTGGGACCTTGGTTAAGTCACTTAGTCTCTCTATGCCTCAGTTCCTCATCTGTAAAATGGGGATAATAGTACTTCCCTGCTTCACAGGGGTGCTGTAAGGATAAATAAATAAATATTGTGAGGTGCGCAGATAGTATGGTAACAGACGCCATAAGTTCCTATAAAATTGATAGAGAGCACACCCCGCCCCCAAACATGGCAGATATTCATTGTAAGGCTTTTGATCAGTGTACAGGTCAGATACAGTAATTGTGGTTACACCAAATACAAGGGATTCTGGTTAGAGACAAGGCCAGATGTTCTGTCTAACCCTGCTGCGCTGCTTCTGCTTGACTTTTTATAAATCAACATTATCACCGCTGGGAGTGTCTGTATGCTGACTAGACCTCATAAGAATCAGTAATGTTCTGGGAACACTATGGGATCCTGGTAGAGTACAGGCCAGCTTTTCTGATGCTGCTTATGATGTCTTTGTGTAGGATGGGTCATATACTTTCTCACCTAAAATCTCATTCTTTCATTCTTGCCGCTAGTGTTTGTTGATATGTGAGGCTTATTTCTTGTTCTCACTTCCAGTCTAAATTTATACACATCCCACATCCCTCTTCCTTCATGGCAAACTGGCAAAAATGCTGGGACTCAATTTACCGGACACTCACGTTTGCTGAGCTGTGTGGCTAATACAATACACCTCACACTGAATGTGTCCACTAATGGTTGGAGCACTGAGTACGTGCAAGAGCCCATACTGAGTTAAGTTTCGGGAGGCATATTAAACACGGTCTGTCTTTCTGTTTCTGACACTCTCTAACCTTAAATATCACACACGAGAAAAACATCAAGATGCCCACTACCTCACTTCTGCTCAACAATTTGCCCTTTCAGATTTTTGCGTGCTTTGAAGTAAATAATAACCACTGTTCCCATTCTGAATCAAAATTCACAAAACCACTTTAAAAACTTTCACATGGCTCGAATTACGAGTCCAAAGAAATGCAGCAGTGTTGTCTAATGAATTTAATATGGGCAAGAAACCAGGAACTCCTGAAATCTTAACACAGTTCTGCCACTGACTTGTGGTATGGCATTGGACAAGTGACTTACATTTTCTTTATCTCAATGCATTGGTCTATAAAACAGGGTATCAACATCAGGGGCAGGTCTATGTTTTTTGCCACCCCAAGCATGGCAGGCAGGTGGCTTTCGGTGGCGCACCTGTGGGCGGTCTGCTGGTCACGTGGATTCGGTGGCATGTCTGCGGGAGGTCCGTCAGTGCCGTGCCATCGGCATCTCCACCGCCAAATTGCCGCCGAAGCCGCGGGACCGGTGGACCTCCCGCAGGCGCGCCGCCGAAAGCCGCCTGCCTGCCGCCCTCACAGCGACCGGCAGGCCGCCCCCCATGGCTTGCCACCCCAGGCACGCGCTTGCTGCGCTGGTGCCTGGAGCCGCCCCGATCAACATTTACTGCTCTCTCTTCTAGAGGTGCAGGTGAGACGAAGGCAGTTGGAAGGCTAAGGGAGTTGCCAGCTTGGGAACCTCTCTGGGGCACTTCTGTCTTGATTAACTGTGGAGCACTTTTCTATGCTGGAAACTTGCCATCGAGTTTGGTAGGACGGGACTGGTTTACTGGTGTGCTGTGTTTGAAATCTAGGCTTGGCGGCTGATTGTCTGGGCTAAGGTGCCCTGCAGTTGGGTGAATTAGCGACTGATTCTAGCAGGGCACTACTAGGGCTCTTTGAAGAGAGAGCAGTGCAATTTATAAAAATAGACCAGTGATTAGAGATGGCTGAGGGCTGATCTACACTACATAAGGCAGCTTATGTTGACCTAATTATGTCAGAATCTACACTACAGTCTTCCTCCCACTGTCTTGTCAATTTCAGGGGAGGAGGAGGGGGAGGGGTTAGCTGAGAAGCCCCAAGCAGCTTCCTCTGCTCCTGTGGGGAACGGGGGGCGAGAAGCCACTGGCAACTTCCCCTGCTCCCTGCGAGGAACGGAGAGTGGAGGGGGGCCAGCTAGGGCATCCAGCGGAGCTGAGAGCCCCGTCTCTCACCTCCCCACACTACTCCTCTTAGGTTGTTGGAAGTGCTCCTGGTGATGATGCGCACCACCGCCTCAAGGAGGATAGTGTAGACAGGCACCACCGCCGTAATTACTTAGGTTTGTAGTGTAGACATATCCTGAGTAAGAAGGGGGAAGTCACCTATTCCAGTTGCGTGTGTGGCAGCTAGAAGACTAAAGGAGTTAGCCAGCTGAGTTCCCCAGCAGAGGAAGGCAGGAAGGAAGGGTTCACCACCCCTTAACTTGCACTTATTCTACAAGGAAGAACCAAGGGTGCTAAAGGAGTTGGCGGATGTGACTGCAGAGCCATTGACCATTATCTTTGAAAACTCATGGCGATCGGGGGAGGTCCCGGATGATTGGAAAAAGGCTAAGGTAGTGCCCATCTTTAAAAAAGGGAAGGAGGAGGATCCGGGGAACTACAGGCCAGTCAGCCTCACCTCAGTCCCTGGAAAAATCATGGAGCAGGTCTTAGAGGAGAGGAAAGTGATCAGGAACAGTCAGCATGGATTCACCAAGGGCAAGTCATGCCTGACTAACCTAATTGCCTTCTATGAGGAGATAACTGACACTGTGGATGAGGAGAAAGCAGTGGATGCGTTATTCTTTGACTTTAGCAAAGCTTTTGATACAGTCTCCCACAGTATTCTTGCCAGCAAGTTAAAGAAGTATGGGCTGGATGAATGGACTATAAGCTGGCTAGGTCGTCGGGCTCAACGGGTAGTGATCAATGGCTCCATGTCTAGTTGGCAGCCGGTTTCAAGTGGAGTGCCCCCGGGGTCGGTCCTGGGCCCGGTTTTGTTCAATATCTTCATTAATGATCTGGAGGATGGCGCGAACTGCACCCTCAGCAAGTTTGCAGATGACACTAAACTGGGAGGAGTGGTAGATACGCTGGAGGGTAGGGATAGGATACAGAGGGACCTAGATAAATTAGAGGATTGGGCCAAAAGAAACCTGATGAGGTTCAACAATGACAAGTGCAGAGTCCTGCACTTAGGATGGAAGAATCCCATGCACTGTTACAGACTAGGGACCGAATGGCTAGGAAGCAGTTCTGCAGAAAAGGACCTAGGGGTTACAGTGGATGAGAAGCTGGATATGAGTCAACAGGGTGCCCTTGTTGCCAAGAAGGCTAACGGCATTTTGGGCTGTATAAGTAGGGGCATTGCCAGCAGATCGAGGGACATGATCATTCCCCTCTATTCGACATTGGTGAGGCCTCATCTAGAGTACTGTGTCCAGTTTTGGGCTCCATACTACAAGAAGGATGTGGAAAAATTGGAAAGAGTCCAGCGGAGGGCAACAAAAATGATTAGGGGGCTGGAGCACATGACTTATGAGGAAAGGCTGAGGGAACTGGGATTGTTTAGTCTCCAGAAGAGAAGAAGGAGGGCAGATTTGATAGCTGCTTTCAACTACCTGAAAGGGGGTTCCAAAGAAGATGGATCTAGACTGTTCTCTGATGACAGAACAAGGAGCAATGGTCTCAAGTTGCAGTTGGGGAGGTTTAGGTTGGATATTAGGAAAAACTTTTTCACTAGGAGGGTGATGAAGCACTGAAATGGGTTACCTAGGGAGGTGGTGGAATCTCCTTCCTTAGAGGTTTTTAAGGTCAGGCTTGACAAAGCCCTGGCTGGGATGATTTAGTTGGGGATTGGTCCTGCTTTGAGTAGGGGGTTGGACTAGATGACCTCCTGAGGTCCCTTCCAACCCTGATATTCTATGATTCTATGATCCTATGGAGGAATAGAAAGGAACATAAGCTTTCAGAAGTCAAATGTAAAAGTATAATTAGGCAGGCCAAAAAAGAATTTGAAGAGCAACTTCAAAAATACAGCAAAAAATGTTTAAAGTACATCAGTAGCAGGAAACCTATCAGACAATCAGTGGGGCCACTGGACGACTGAGGTGCTAAAGGAAGACAAGGCTATTGTGGAAAAGCTAAATGCATTCTTTGCATCAGTTTTCACTGCAGAGAATGTGAGGGAGATTCCCACACTTGAGCCGTTCTTTTTAGGTGACATTTCTGAGTAACTGTCCCAGACTGAGGTCTCAACAGAGGAGATTTTGGAACAAATTGATAAATTAAACAGTAATAAGTCACCAGGACCAGATGGTATTCACCCAAGAGTTCTGAAGGAACTGAGATGTGAAATTGCAGAACTAGTAACTGTGGTATGTAACCTAGCACTTAAATCAGCTTCTGAACCAGATGATTGGAGGAGAGTTAATGCAATACCAGTTTTTTTCAAAAGGCTCCAGAGGCAATCCTGGCAATTACAGGCCAGTAAGCCTAACTTCAGCATCAGGCAAATTGGTTGAAATGATAGTAAAGAACAAAATTATCAGACAAAGATTAACACAATATGGTGGGGAAGAGTCAACACAGCTTTTGTAGAGAGTAATCATGCCTCACCAATCTATTAGAATTCTTTGAGGAGGTCAACAAGCATGTGGACAAGGGTGGACCAGTCAATATAGTGTATTTGGACTTTCAGAAAGACAAGGTTTCTCACCAATAGGTCTTAAGCAAAGTTAAGATTCAAGGCATAAGAGGAAAGATACTCTCATCAATCACAACGGGTAAGAATAAAAAAATCAGTTTTCACAGTGGAGAGAGGTAAATAGCTGGTCCCCCAAGGATTTGTACTAGAACCAGTGCTGTTCAATACATTCATAAATGATCTGGAAAAGGGGGTAAACAGTGAGGTGGCGAAGTTTGCAGATGATACAGAATTACCCAAGATAGCTAAGTCCATGACCAAAGGATCTCAGAAAACTGGATGACTGGGAAAGAAAATGGAAGATGAAATTCAATGTTGATAACTGCAAAATAATGCACTTTGGAAAACATAATCCCAACTACACACACATAAATTGATGGGGTCTAAATTAGCTGTTACCACTCAAGAAAGATCTCAGAGTCATTGTGGAGAGTTGTCTGAAAACATCTGCTCAATGGGCAGTGGCAGTCAAAAATGCTAACTGTGTTAGGAATCATTAAGAAAGGGATAGATAATAAGACAGAAAATATCATAATGCCACTACATAAATCCATGGTACATCCACACGATTAATACCACGTGCAGCTCTGGTCGCCCCATCTCAAAGAAGATATGTTAGAATTGGGAAAACCACAGAGAAGGGGAAGAAAAATGAATGACGTATGGAACAGCTTCCATAGGAGGAGAGATTAAAAAGATTGGGACTGTTCAGTTTAGAAAAGAGACGACTAAGGGCTGATATGATAGAACTCTATAAATCATGAGTGATGTGGAGAAAGTGAACTAGGAAGTGTTATTTTCCCCTTCACATAACACAAGAATCAGGGGTCACTCAATGAAATTAATAGGCAGCAGGTTTAGAACAAACATAAGGACGTACTTTTCCACACAAAACATAGCCAACTGTGCAACTCATTACCAGGGGATGTTGTGGAAAACAAAAGTATATTAAGTTGAAAAAAATAATTAGATAAGTTCATGGTTGATAGGGTCATCAATGGCTATTAGACAAGATGGTCAGGGATGTAACTCCCTGCTATGGGTGTCCCTAAACCTCTGATTGCCAGAAGCTGGGTCTGGACAACAGGGATTTGCCCTGGTAATTGTACTCGGTAATTGCCCTGTTCTGTTCATTCCCTCTGATGCATCTGGCACAGCCCACTGTTGGAAGATAGGATACTGGGCTTGATGGACCATTGATCTGATCCAGTACATCATTCTTATTTTCTTGTACATCCTTCTGGTTGAGGGTAAGGGCCCAAGCAAGGACAGATGAATCATAGAAATGAAAGCATGGCTGTGAAGATGTTGTCAACGGGAGGGTTTTGGCTTCCTTGACGATGGGATGCTGTTCAGGGAAGGAGGGTTTCTGTGAAGAGATGCGGTTCACCTAACCAAGAAGGGAAAGAACATTTTCACACACTGACTCACTGATCTAGTGAAGAGGGCTTTAAACTAGGTTCATAGGGCGCAGGTGACAAAAACCCACAGGTTGGTATAAAATGGTGACCTTAATGGAGGGCTAAATGTTGTGGAGGAGGGGGAAAGGAATCCAAAATTGCAATAGGGTCATAGGAGCAGCAAGCGGGATAACAGTGGGAGAATCTGCCCCAAATGTCAGGAGTATAGGGAATAAAAACAAAGAACTGGGATATTAATCCATAAACTAAATTATGACTTAACTTGCATCACTGAGATTTGGTGGGGCAAATCTGATGACTGGAATATTGGTATAGAGGGGTATAGCTTGTTCAGGATGGACAGGCAGGGGGAAAAGGGAGGAGGTGTTACATTATACATCAAAAATATACTTGTGAGATCCAGAAGGAGGTGAGAGGCAGACCAGCTTCAACTCTGTGTGTAAAGATAAAAAGGGAAGAAAAACCAGGGTGATGTCATGGTAGGGGGATCTACTCTAGACCACCAAATCAGGAGGAGATGGATGAGGCATTTCTAGAATAAATTGCAAAAATATCCAAATCACAATACCTGGTAGTAAGGGGGACTTTAACTACCCAGACATCTGTTGGAAAAGTAATATGGCACAACAGAAAATGTCCAATAAGTTCTTTGAATGTCCTGGCAACAACTTTTTGTTTCAGAAGGTTGAGGAAGTAAGTACAGGATATAGACATTTTAGACTTGATTTGGAAAACAGGGAGAAATTGGTTGCAAATCTGAAGATCCTGCAAGGGTTTCATGGAAACCTTGCCTTAATCAAACACAGATGTTTTTGAAGCAACATTTTGGGCTTGACTAATTGGCATTTTCCATCAAAACTTGTTTCATCAGAAAATTTCTGATCAGCTCCAATTTGGATACGGATAGAGACCTCTTTAATGTTTTTATTGAAGTAAACACTACTGGGAATTGTGTGATCATGGGAGACTTTAACTTCCCAGATATAGACTGGAGGACAAGTGCTAGTAATAATAACAGGGCTCAGATTTTTCTGGATGTGATAGCTGATGGATTCCTTCACCAAGTAGTTGAAGAACCAACAAGAGGGGATGCAATTTTAGATTTGGTTTTGGTGAGTAGTGAGGACCTCATAGAAGAAATGGTTGTAGGGGACAACCTTGGTTCGAGTGATCATGAGCTAATTCAGTTCAAACTAGATGGAAGGATAAACAAAAATAGATCTGGGACTAGGGTTTTTGATTTCAAAAGGGCTAACTTTAAAGAATTAAGGAAATTAGTTAGGGAAGTGGATTGAACTGAAGAACTTGTGGATCTAAAGGCGGAGGAGGCCTGGAATTACTTCAAGTCAAAGTTGCAGAAACTATCAGAAGCCTGCACCCCAAGAAAGGGGAAAAATCATAGACAGGAGTTGTAGACCAAGCTGGATGAGCAAGAATCTCAGAGAGGTGATTAAGAAAAAGCAGAACGCCTACAAGGAGTGGAAGATGGGAGGGATTAGCAAGGAAAGCTACCTTATTGAGGTTAGAAAATGTAGGGATAAAGTGAGAAAGGCCAAAAGCCATGTAGAGTTGGACCTTGCAAAGGGAATTAAAACCAGTAGTAAAAGGTTCTATAGCCATATAAATAAGAGGAAAACAAAGAAAGAAGAAGTGGGACCGCTAAACACTGAGGGTGGAGTGGAGGTTAAGGATAATCTAGGCATGGCCCAATATCTAAACAAATACTTTGCCTCAGTCTTTAATGAGGAGCTTAGGGATGATGGTAGGATGACAAATGGGAATGAGGATATGGAGGTAGATATTATCACATCCGAGGTAGAAGCCAAACTCAAACAGCTTAATGGGACTAAATTGGGGGGCCCAGATAATCTTCATCCAAGAATATTAAAGGAACTGGCACATGAAATTGCAAGCCCATTAGCAAGATTTTTTGATGAATCAGTAAAATCAGTGGTTGTACCGTATGAATGGAAACAACAAGGAGTCTGGTGGCACCTTAAAGACTAACAGATTTATTTGGGCATAAGCTTTCGTGAGTAAAAACCTCACTTCTTCGGATGGAGAATTGCTAACATAGTTCCTATTTTTAAGAAAGGAAAAAAAGTGATCTGAATAACTATAGGCCTGTTAGTTTGACAACTGTAGTATGCAAGGTCTTGGAAAAAATTTTGAAGGAGAAAGTAGTTAAAGACATTGAAGTTAATGGTAATTGGGACAAAATACAACATGGTTTTACAAAAGGTAGATCGTGCCAAACCAACCTGATCTCCTTCTTTGAGAAGGTAACAGATTTTTTAGACAAAGGAAATGCAGTGGATCTAATTTACCTCAATTTCAATAAGGCATTTGATACGGTTCCACGTGGGGAATTATTAGTTAAATTGGAAAAGATGGGGATCAATATGAAAATTGAAAGGTGGATAAGGAACTGGTTAAAGGGGAGACTACAACAGGTCATACTGAAAGATGACCTATCAGGCTGGAAGGAGGTTACTAGTGGAGTTCCTCAGGGATCGGTTTTGGGACCAATCTTATTTAATCTTTTTATTACTGACCTTGGCACAAAAAGTGGGAATGTGCTAATAAAGTTTGCGGATGACACAAGGCTGGGAGGTATTGCTAACACAGAGAAGGACCGGGATATCATACAGGAAGATCTGGATGACCTTGTAAACTGGAGTAATAGTAATAGGATGAAATTTAATAGTGAAAAGTGCAAGGTCATGCATTTAGAGATTAATAACAAGAATTTTGGTTATAAATTGGGGATACATCAGTTGGAAGTAACAGAGGAGGAGAAGGACCTCGGAGTATTGGTTGATCACAGGATGACTATGAGCCGCCAACGTGATATGGCCATTAAAAAAGCTAATGCGGTCTTGGGATGCATCAGGCAAGGTATTTCCAGTAAAAATAAGGAAGTGTTAGTACCGTCATACAAGGCATTGGTGAGACCTCATCTGGAATATTGTGTGCAGTTCTGGTCTCCCATGTTTAAGAAGGATGAATTCAAACTGGAACAGGTACAGAGAAGGGCTACTAGGATGATCCGAGGAATGGAAAACCTGTCATATGAAAGGAGACTCAAAGAGCTTGGCTTGTTTAGCCTAACCTAAAGAAGGCTGAGGGGAGATATGATTGCTCTTTATAAATATATCAGAGGGATAAATATCAGGGAGGGAGAGGAATTATTTAAGCTTAGTACCAATGTGGACACAAGAACAAATGGATATAAACTGGACACTAGGAAGTTTAGACTTGAAATTAGATGAAGGTTTCTAACCATTAGAGGAGTGAAGTTCTGGAACAGCCTTCCCAGAGGAGTAGTGGGGCCAAAGACATATCTGGCTTCAAGACTAAGCTTGATAAGTTTATGGAGGGGATGGTATGATGGGATAGCCTAATTTTGACAATTAAGTGATCTTTGATTATTAGCAGGTAAATATGCCCAATGGATGTGATGGGATGTTAGATGGGGTGGGATCTGAGTTACTAAAGAGAATTCTTTCCTGGGTGCTGGCTGGTGAGTCTTGCCCACATGCTCAGGGTTTAACTGATCGCCATATTTGGGGTCGGGAAGGAATTTTTCTCCAGGGCAGATTGGCAGAGGCCCTGGCGGTTTTTCGCCTTCCTCTGCAGCATGGGTCACTTGCTGGAGGATTCTCTGCACCTTGAGGTCTTTAAACTACAATTTGAGGACTTCAGTAACTCAGACATAGGTTAGGGGTTTGTTACAGGAGTGGGTGGGTGAGATTCTGTGGCCTGCATTGTGCAGGAGGTCAGACTAGATGATCATAATGGTCCCTTCTGACCTTAAAGTCTATGAGTCTATGATAGACAATGATCATAGTTTGAAGACAATTCATAGGCTGCCTCAGTTTAACAAAGAGAACACTAAGGAGTGGGGAACTAATATTGGATAATGGGCTCTTCAATCAAATATCTAGTTGAAACTAGATTAATTCAGACTGGAAATAAGGACAGTCAGGGTAATTAACCATTCGAACAACTTTCCAAGGGTTATTATGGATTCTTCATTGCTGGCAATATTTAAATCAAGATTGGATGAGTTTCTAAAAGATATGGTCTTGTTTAAAACAGGAATTTATTCAGGGACATTCTATGGCCTGCGTTATACAGGAGATCAGTCTTTTTTAAAGACACTAAGGACAATTAGGTGCTCAACTCCCATTGAAAGTCAGAGGAGTTGGGGGTTTAACTGCCAGATTTCTGCCTTTGACTATCTCCCTAGTGATTATGCTTGTGGAAGTTCCTTTCTATGTGGAACCCTCATCACCCTCCATCCCCATGCAGAGGGAATTTCATTAAACACTCCCACCCTCTTATAGGGTCAGAGATCTACAGCTGGGGAGGGTGCAAGCAGCAGGAGTGGCTGAAGACTCTACTGTGGGGACAAGCATTGTTCCGCCCATGCCCTGGGAAAATCTAGAAGAGTTAATGGAGACTGGGCTAAACTAAAATTTTTCAAGGTTCCTTCCATACTCGGAGAAACCCCAGGTGTAGGTCCTGGGAGTAATGGGTATAAGGAAAGCCCAGGCAATGAGGCTCCAATAAAGTTGCACTTGTCAGAAGCTGACTTCAGCTGATGCAGAGGCACAGGGCATTCACATGAAGGGTCCTGGCATCCTATAGATCTCGTAGGAATCACAGTTCTTGGAGATGGAACACTTGCTCTCCAAGAACAATTTGTCCCCAGAGATCCTCCTGGGGCAGCAGCACAGCTGTAGACCACCTCTTGCACAGGGCTAAGCTGTAAGAATCAGTCTTGCCCATCACGTTATTTTTGTATTACTGTCTGACAAATGTTTGAAAGTGAGATATAGGGCACTATCCAAATGGCAATTCTTATCGCTATGATAACGTGCAGTATCTTTGTTAATGATGGGCCAGATTCTGCTACCCTTCTCACAATGATTAATATCTTATTCAGTACAAAGCCCTACTGAAATCAATAGGAAGTAAGTGAAGTACACAACTCGATGTGAATGAAGGTGACCAAATCAGGTCCATGATATTCAGAATTGTATGCATCATTTGCATACTTATTCTCTCTTAAACTCTATGATGCTAAGCATCTGTATCACCAGAAAGTACAACTTATTCTCATGGATTTGCCCATGTAGCCCACAAGAAATTTTCAGGAAAAAGCCTTGATTCATTTATATGGATTTGTTCTAACTTTTCTTAGGAGTTTTGTTTCTGTTATCTGAACATGTGCTGCCACCTATAGTCAACTCCATGAAATGACTTTTTTCACTTTCAACTTCTAAAATACAGAGGAAACATCTCAGTTCTATTATATCTCCTCACTTTCTTTATGTTACTGGAGCTAAAAAAAAGTGATGTTACTTCAAATTAAATATATGCAAGGATAAAGAAAAATAATTTGCTATTTATGTTGAAGATAGTCTGTTGATAACATCTCATTGTTTGTGAATACAATATTACTACATGGCAACCACGTCTCTTCTTTCTCTCTTGAGAAGTGGAAAAGAAAATACAATGGTTTATTTTATTCCTGCTAATGTGCACCTAGCAACTGTTGAATATCATCTCAGATGATCTTAGGAGCAAGCTTTCTATCTAAATTTGTATTAATTTAAAAACAGTATATATAAACCACAGGATCTCAGAGTACAATGATTACACTCAAGAAAAATTAAGGTTAATTACAATAAGATGGGGATCTAGTCCAAAGATCAGGAGAGAATTTTATAGCACTGATATTTAGAGCCTCTTATTAACTGCAGGTTTGGGAGACTGAAAGGTAACAATTTTTTGTGCTTTAGAGGGAAAATGGCAGCAGAAACAATAAGATCATCTCTAACCAAGGTTTCAGTCCATTAGAATGAATACCTGCCATAAACTTTGCATGGCCATGCAAGGGAAGAGACCGCTTTTTCAGTATCGTATCTGCTAGCACTGCTGTATTTCTATGTTCCAAAACAAGGCTCTAGCAAAACAGCAAAAGCTATTGATAATTTGACAAAAGTGCTGTGTCTTGGTCTCGGCACAGCAGGAGGGGAAAAAATATCTAGGCTGTTATAATTGGTATGAAATGTTCCTACTATAGATTCCCTTTTGCCCCATTTTTTTAAAAAGGTGAAGAGGGAAATCACTTTTAATATTTCTTTTAATTCATATACCCAAATGGTGGCCAGTTTTCAGATTTTAATCTTCACTTTAACAAAGAGCGGTTGGGCAGCTATTGACTATGAAACACAGCAGTCAACTACCTTGTAAATTAGAAGCTGCGGTAGTAAAAATGGATTTGTATATCACCGGGAGTAGAGAGAGTGTCTGCCTTGTAAATTTAATTAAACAGCAGGTGCAAAATCAGGTCATATGGCTTTGATGTGCCCCATGTGAGGATGACAACTAGACAATGACTCTAATATGAAGAAATTTGCATACATTTGCATTGGATTGGATGGAACACTGTAGCTCTCACCTATTTTTTGTGTTTCATTTCTGGGAAGTTGAAGATTTGAATGAACGGTGCCTATTTAGTTACTGCAACTAAACACAAGCAATGCTTTCATTTGCTGTAGTGGGGAACATATGGGTTATGAGTCCTTTATTACAATTTTAAAGAGAATGCTTACTAGATAATCAAACATTTGAAAATGCAGCAGAGATGCTTATAATGATAGAAGAAGCAAAATGGGAGGGAGTGGGGAGAGACCCATCTCTGTGTTTTAATCTTTCCTTGATGAGCGTTTGTTCACTAGAGCATTAATACAAATCTAGATTTTTGGTCTCTGTCCAGGGGGTGTCACAAACAATTCTCTTTGCTTTAGTAGTTAATATTGTAAACAATGAAATTATGTAGGTCGGAAGTCTTTGCAGATCTGGCAATTAGTGTCTCATATAAATTGTGTTAAAAATGCATTTTATTGCCCTACTGGACAAAGTTAATATAAATGGCTAGACATTAGCTATCATAATCACTTTGAAAATGGTTTAATAGAAAGTACTTTTATGCACCTCAAGATTTCTTCCTTAGGTGTTTAAAAAAATCATAAATAAACAATTGCTGTCATTTGCTATATATATATTTCTTTTGCACAACTCTGAATTTCAGCACTGACTAGTTTACAGCTTTCACAATGGCAAGATGCACAGGGTAGGGGCTTTTCAAACATGATTAAGTGGGCAAAAAGCAACCCTACCTAGAGAGAGAAAGGGAATTACACAAAGGCTGAATCTTGTCCATTAGTATTTCAAACCCACCCTGGATCAGCAATGACAAAAAACTACTCATTCGATGACTGTTCGTTATGAACATGAATGGGAAAATGAAATGAGAAGTGTCTAAAGTAAAGGCTATAGTGATCCTTAAAGAAATATTGATCCGCACAAGAAGACAAGCCAGGTGGAGGAACTTGCTCTGCTGCTCATGCTGTTCTTTGTTCTCTCTATATAAGAGAAGACTTCAGACTCCAGCACTGTTAATATAGCAGCTTCTGAGGTAGCCGCATTATTATCATTAGCAAAATATTAAGTGCAGAAAGACTCCAATTGCAGTGTATTTTACTTACAATGGACAGAGTCAGATCCTCAGCTGATGGAAATTGGCATAGCTCCACAGAAGTCAATGCAGCTATGTCAAGTTTGTCCTAGCTGAGGAGCTGGCCCCCCTACTCTGAGTAATTCAGATCAGATATTTTTGACTAAAACTATTTCTCAAACCCAACATATCACACACATCACTGAATACACAAAGCTACACTAGTGCTGTCTCTTCTAGCTGCTGCTTCCTTTCCCGGCCATCACCAAGTTGCTGAGAATGGACATTAGCTGACAGACACTTACAACTTGTATCTCACTCATATTGGTGGTTTCTGAAAGCAGAGTTTAGTAGATGTAATTTTCCTCAGTGTAATATACTATTACAGCTTGATTTTATTCTGCAAACATAAGTGTTCTTGGGAGCCACATGTGATAGTTTCTTGTACACCAAGAAGAATTCTCCATGTGTTCAGAAACGTCATGCATGATTAGACTGCAGAGAGTGGGCGGACCAAAGCGGGTGAGGGGCATTTGTCCCCACTACTGGCCCTAAAGGGATTCTAAAGAAAAGGTAATGCAGCCAGAGGCTCCCTTTAAAGTAATACAGCTGTGGGAAAGCTCCACGTTAAGTGGATATCATGTGACAGTGACAATGGTTTGTCAGATCTGATTATTCAGGAGACCTAAACATCAGCTTGTTAGAGAGCTTGCTGGCCTATGGAAAGACAACATCATAGATGTTTTTAAACTGATGGATTTGGTTCCTTTTTCAGATGATATTCACAGAGCAGCATCATTTTTTCCATGTACATTAAAGAATATCCCACCTTCCAGAAACAATGCCCCAGCCCTTCATATTCAGGAAACCTGCTGTTCAGTCTGTGTTGTGCCCCCCTCTGTGCCTGATCCACAAAAGAAATAAGTATGCTATAGAGAACCACTAGAGGACTTACCGCTTTAGCTGAAACTGTAGAGGCTCATTCCCTTACTGCTGGATCTCCCAGGCTCAGCCCACGAAGTCGATCAAGACAATAGTTACATATACACTTTCCAGCTCTATATAAACACAAAGCAATAATCTAAAACTTCCCTTAAGAAAAAAATAATTATGTTATTTCTTTCTGCTTCGTTCCCCTCCCCCCTCACCCATTGTTTTTTGGAAGTGCACAATATATTTAAAAAGCATGAAACAAAACTCATTCGTTTTATCATTTTTCAATTTCATTTTTTTAAATAACATGAAAAAGTAACCCACAGAGGCAAACATCAGAGGTAACCATAAACATGATTAATTATGAGATCAATAAGCAATTTAGCAGTTCTGAGGCAACATTCAAATGACCTTCCAGAATAAAGCGCCAGCAGCATATATTAAAGTACCTGTAAAAATCTTTTTAAAATAGGTAATGTGCCAAGTGAATTCAAGCAGGTTGGGTAATGTTCATTTAGCTGTGTTAACTGCATTGTAAGGTTACTCCTAAAGATCGCAGAGAAACTGAATAGTTAAGAGAACAAAAGCACCAAAAAGACACATATATACTTTACAAGGGATAGTAATCAAAAAAAGACCAGAAGATCAAACAGAGTCAAGAGTTAGCTACATTTCACCAAACACTGCACTCTCCTGCTATGGGCCAGATTGTGCACGTGCACAAGGAGGGGAGGGTGCAAGGAGCCCTCTTCAAGCCCAGCCAATTATGCATCTGCCTAATTGACAGCATCCTGCTAAAAATGGGCAAAGAGGAAAAATAGGAGGTGCCGCCACTCCATCCCTAGCCAGCCACAGAAAGGAGTGCACATTGTGCTCTCATCAGAGGTGATGCCACAGGCAGGCTCTTCTCTTGTGAGTTAAAAGTAGCTTAAGGTGGCATTGTTGCTGAACAAATGCCTCCTAGAGGAACCCCTGGAGCAGTATGGATGCAAACAACTCCCAATGTTGACTTGTGCCAATGTCTATCGAGGTTTTTATAAATCACCCATGACTGTAGAATATGAGTTCCCCCCAATAGTCCACCCTTACAATGGGGGGACAGGAAACGGTGTCATAGAGCATGCTATACTGGTTCTACGCCAGCCAGTAGCTCCACCATGCAAGAGGAATCCTCAGCTCCCATCGTTGGAGTAATAAGCACAATAAAATACATAATTTTATCTGACACTGCTGATCTTAAATGAAATGCAAATTAACCTAGTATTTACTATTGAATCAAATAATTTGAATATACAGTGCATGAGATATGCAGTGACCTTACATTTTCAGAAAGGTAAGATCAGCAAGCAAGAGGGATGGTGGTAGCCCATAAAATTTGCCAATTGCCTTAGATAACTCAGGGTACATCTACACTACCTGTCGGATCGGCGGGCAGCAATTGATGCAGCAGGGGTTGATTTATCATATCTAGTCTAGATGCGATAAATCGACCCCCGAACGCTCTCCTGTCTACTCCTGTACTCCACTGCCACGAGAGGTGCAGGCAGAGTTGACCAGGGAGTGGCAGCAGTCGACTCACCGCAGTGAAGTCACCATGGTGAGTAAGTCTACGTTGACTTCAGCTACATTATTCATGTAGCTGAAGTTGCGTAACTTAGATCGATCCCCCTCCCGCCCCCCCCCGCCAGTGTAGACCAGGCCTAAGAGCCAGGTTCAAATATGCTTACTCACACTGAAGAGGGCCTTATAGAACAAGTAGTCCCATCAAAATCAATAAGAGTATTCCAAAAGTAAGGTACTACTCAGTGTAAACAAAGATGTAATAATTTAGCCCTAAATGAGTATTTTCATTAAGCCATACATAGCCACCAATTTTTAAGAAAAAACACCTGCTGACTTCAATGGAAAGTTCTGATCAAAATCCAATGTTACAATGTGGAACAGTATTTTCAGCATTCAGAATATTTCCTAGAGTTTATGTGAGGGAAAAACAAGGGAGTACTGTGAGTACTGAGATGATCATTCATAATTACCTTTGGAAAACCTAGCGAGTTTTTAAAGGCCATTTCTGTATATTAGGCAGGGTGGAAGCAGCAACAGCCCAATTTTTCATAATTTACCCTGATTCTCCATAATTAATGTGCTTTTCTTCTCTAAGATTACTCAGAAGTGAACGCTTCCCTTACTACTCCTACTTCAACCAGAGGAAACACCAGATGAGGGCAACTTATTGTTATTCA
Source organism: Malaclemys terrapin pileata (assembly GCF_027887155.1). Taxonomy (NCBI): domain Eukaryota; kingdom Metazoa; phylum Chordata; order Testudines; family Emydidae; genus Malaclemys; species Malaclemys terrapin. Next base: position 175,593,695 of record NC_071507.1, on the reverse strand, counting down.
TTTGTATTGCATTATAAGAACACATAGCAAGAGACAGTCCCTGTTCCAAAGAGCTTAAAATCTAAATAGACAAAATAGGCAGAGGTGGGAGTAAGGAAGTATCATCCCTATTTTACCAAGAGAGAACAGAGACATGAAGATTAAGTAACTTGGCTCAAGGTCATATAGGAAATCTATGGCAGAACTGGGAATTGAAACCAGGCCTCTTGATTCCAACCACAAAATTATCCTTCCTCTCCAACCTCCCACACAGCCTGTGTATCTTAAAAAATAATAAATGGGATGTAACTCGGAAAATATGCCAATACAGGATTCATCATCATCAAACACGCATAGTCTATTGAGGACCATTGCACCAGCCAGAGTGACCGCAGTAGATGGCATCATACCAGTAATCGTAGAGTGATGTTACCAGATCTGGCTCAATCTTGTAGTACCCAGGTTTGTTAGATCCTGAACTTTGTCTCAGCTCAGAGATGTTTTTGTGTCAATAAGCAAGACTATTCATTGGAGGATGTCCATTGTTTGAAATCCAAGTCCAGCATTGGTTATGGAGGTGCCTAATCAGGGGCCCAGGACAGACAAACCATAGGCAACAAATAATGTCAGAAGCCAAGCAGTGTTGTCATTTGGAGAACCCGAAACACAAGGGATCTATTATGGTTTCACACTCAGTTCAATCACAGCCCGTAACAGCATTGAAATCCCCATGCACTGGCAATGTTTCATGCAACTGAAATGACCAGATTTTTTGCTGCTAGCCGGTGGAAGAATGTGTCCTTTTCCACAGGTGACGTCTTCTTTTGGCATGTAGGCCACAAAGACAGATAAGTGGGCATGGTGGTGTTGAAGCAGAACATAAAGTAAGTGTGACGACATGGGGTTTCATGTAGTTAAGGTCTGTGCTACAGGTTGTCTAATAAGTGCCACACCTGAATACAATCTAGACCACTGCAATGGAGGAGGGTTGCTCCTTTAATAGTGATTTCATCACTTTGTGGCAGGCAGGCCTCTGTAATGCTGACAATTACAATCTTGTAGCCAGTGAGTTCTCTGTCAGGATCTGTCTTGTACCCAGTAACGTTCAGTGTTAACATGTTCCATGTGGTGACACAGAACACACCTCTGAGGTCTGAGTTGGACTTCAAAAGAGTTGTGGCCTTCCCTGAGCAGGGCTTGGGTTGTGCCATCACATGCATGTGAAACACGCCCCTCCTCCTGGAGTCTGTAATAACAGGGGCTTTAGCCCTGATGCTTTATTGCAGTCTGTTCCATCATTTCTCTCTGCCTCCTTGGGACTGGGGAGATGTAGAGGGCTTTTTGGGTTGGAGGCGGGAAATCTCCGTTCCCAAGAACTCTTCCACCATGTTCCATTGGCTCCTAAGGGTGTTTCAAAGATCAAACTCCTTTTCCACCAATGTCCATGCATTGACATTCATAGCTCATCCACCTTCACCACCAATGGGGACCTTGGCCCTTGTCTGCTGGGTCCATCGTTGGTCACTATAAAAACTCTGGTTTAGTTGCTTGTGGCCAGTAAGCAGACTATTGATAGTCTATTATTCCAATGGTGATAGCTGTTCTTTTCAAACACCCAATCATCCTTTTTACCAGCTGCAAGCGGTGTTTCACTGCACTGTTAGAATATGGCACCCAGGGTTAGTGCTTTTTTCCATTTCATTTGGAGCAAACGTGTGTAAATACTTTATTAAAATAAAAAACACATGAAGTGAAAGCTGTTCCCCACTGATTGATTTTTCAAAAGCTCCCTAGACTGATTCAGCTACAGATGTTTGCAAAATGATTGGATGTAAAGTGGGCTTAATTCATAAAAGCAATAAAATGTTGCTTATTGACTGAACAGATGAACTAGCTAAGGGGACATAATTCGGAGTGTTCTTATTGGAAATGCTTTGAAGAAATGTAATGATAGTGCAGAAAAAGAGCTTTATTAGACACGGTGAACATATTTTCTGCAGAACATTCTGGAAGATTTCAACTACTAAAAAAAAATTTCCTGAATTGTGGGCTGTATAATTGTACAGTGGAGTAAACTTGTCGTGATTTCTCAAACTACCCAACTTAATTCACAGTTATTACAATCTTTTAATAAACAGATTTAAAGCAATTTTCAAGGACAAAAAAGAAAAACAAAACATTAGAAGGCTGACAAGCCTATGAAAAGAAGGAAATTCAGACAATTAAAATTCTGCCCTACTTTGCCTATATGAAGAGTTTCCAGGGAATACAGCTACTTGGGTGAACTGACTGTACATGTGAGACAGTCAGTACTATAGGCACAATGAGGTAAAGCCTGGATCAGCCCATCACCTGGAGTGAAAGGATTAGAGTGAGGAAACAGTGGCACTCATTTCTAACATTCCCTTTGTGAAGCTTTCTGCAAATCACACCATCTAGTATAAAAGGACTTGTGAGATGGATGCAGAGGAAAGGCCTTCTAATCCTACAAAAAGAAGAACAGGAGTACTTGTGGCACCTTAGAGACTAACAAATTTATTAGAGCATAAGCTTTCGTGGACTACAGCCCAGAAGTGGGCTGTAGTCCACGAAAGCTTATGCTCTAATAAATTTGTTAGTCTCTAAGGTGCCACAAGTACTCCTGTTCTTCTTTTTGCGGATACAGACTAACACGGCTGTTACTCTGAAACCTGTTCTAATCCTACAGATTCTCAGGTTCTGCAAAGATGACACACATAGGAAATCTGTACATTTTCAGACTACAGTTAATGCTCACACAGCAATCATTACAAGGTCATTCAACGATGCTAGAAAACAATGCCTGGGCCAGTGCATCACAGAAAGACACATTACTGGGCCTCATTGTCAAAAAGCTCCTTCATAGTCTCCCTGATTCGAATAGCCCCTTTAACAGCCCTGGTATCTGGCTGCTCAAAAGCAGCCACCAGCCAATCCACCTCAATGCTCCACCCCTGTGGAAACTTTTCCCCCTTAGCTTCACAAATGTTAGGCAAAGCACAGCAGGCTACTATGACCATGGGAACCGTTTCCTCACTGAGGTTTAATCTTCCAAAAAGGCAGCACCAGTGACCCTTTAATCTGCCAAAGTCACATTCAACAGTCATTCTGTACCTGCTGAACCTGTTGTTGAAGGTGGTCAAGGTTTCTGGTGTAAAGCTTCATGAGCCAGGGGAGTAAAGGGTAGGCTGGGGCTCCTAGGGTCACTATTAGCATTTCTACATCCCCAATTGAAACCTTCTGGTCTGGAAAGAAAGTCCTTGCTTGCAGCTTTTTATACAGGCAGGTCTTCCTGAAGATGCATGCGTCATGCACTTTTCCCGAGCACCCCGTGTTGATGTTGGTGAAACGACCCCAGTGATCCACCAGCGCTTGCAATACCATAGAGAAGTAGCCCTTTCTGTCGATGTACTCCACCACAAGATGGTCTGGGGACCAAATGGTGATATGCATGCCATATATCACTCCGCCACAGTTAGGGAATCCCATTGCTGCAAAGCCATCCACTATTTCCCGCACATTGCCCAGAGTCACAGTCCTTCAGAGCAGGAAGCGATTAATGGCCCTGCACACTTGCATCACTGCAACCCCCATGGTGGACTTCCCAATTCCAAACTAATTAGCGATTTATCATTAGCAGTCTGGATTTGCCAGCTTCCACACCGCGATTGCCACACACTTCTGCACCATGAGGGCAGCTCTCATTTTGGTGTCCTTGCACCATGGGGTAGGGGCGAACTCCACACACAGTTTCCGGAAGGTGTCTTTGTGCATCCAAATGTTCTGCAGCCACTGCTTATCATCCCAAACCTGCATCATGATGGAATCCCATCACTCAGTGCTTGTTTCCTGACCCCAGTAGTGACAGTCCACTGTGTGCAGCTGCTTCATGAATGCCAACAGCAATCTTGAATTGTTTCTTTCCATGGCACACACAGCAGGGCAGACACCATGGAGTCATTATCAGAGTTGCAGCTCATGAAATACTGCAGAATCAGCCGCATTGTGTTCATAATGCTCATGAGGAGACTGGAGAGCTGTGCAGGATCCATGCTTTCAAACAGAAATGGCGGGTGCAATTTACAGGGGCTGTTGAAAAGTGGCATGAAATGTAATAAGAAGCCCATGGAATGATGGGACGAAGAAAACTGTATCATGGGATGCTGAGACTGCCCCTATGAGGCACTGCGATCCATTCCCAGAACACCCAGCGGCAAATAGTGGCGAGTTGCACAGTGGGATAGCTATCCCTGGTGCACTGCTCTCTCTGTCAATGCAAGAGCACGAACTGTGGACACACTCTGCTGTCATAAGGAGCATTGTGTGGATGTGCAAAAGCTATTTAATTACAGAGGTAAATGATGGTCGATGTAATTTAAGTCAACTTAACTTAGTGTAAACATAGCCTTAGATACCTTTAATGTGGATAAGAAGTAGAAGAACAATTGAAGAAATCAGAAGGGAACTATTATTGCAAAGACTACATACTTTCTCTGCTTCAATATAGAATTTTTGCATATAACTTCCCCAGGCCCTTTCTGCTACAGTATTAAAGAAACAACACACATATCTTCAAACCACAACATATGTCATCATTTCCCATCCAGCTGTAGCAATAATGTTTACTCACCTACTTCACGGGAGTATTGTGAAGAATAGCTAAAGTCTATACAGTGTTTTGAACTTGTAAAGCTCTACATAAATGCTAAGCATTAATATTACAGTTTGTAATTATTTCTTCAGAGCTTTTGTAGTCAAAGCTAACACTTACATGTAACAATTTGAAGCCTAAGCTTTTAAATGAGGCTTCTAATTTTGCAAGTGTAGTTTGGGCACTCAAGTATTTACAGCTGCAATAAGTTGCAAACAAAAGAGAAAATTTCCTAAAAATTCAAGCCCTTCATTTTCAAAGCTCTTACACATATTAACAACTTAATTTTTACAATACACTTGTGAGGTAAATAAAGTATTTTAGCTCCTTATTACAGATGGAGTAACTGAGACAGAGAGGGTAAATGACTTACCTGAGGTCACTTAATGAAACGGTGACATGATTAGAATTCAATTCCCTGTTCTCTGCTCATATAACTTGTTGGCTTGAGTGTATGCTTTCACTGAGGGCAGGGCCTATACTACTGCTTAAGTTAATCTATCTTACATCACTCGGGGGTGTGAAAAAGACACGCTCCTGAGCGACGTAAGTTACAGCAATTTAAGCGTTGTCCACACCGGCACTATGTCCGTGGGAGACGCTCTCCCATCGGCATACAGCGTCTTCCTCAGACGCGCTACAGCAGTGCAGCTGCACCAATACAGCTGCGCCAATGTCATGATTCTAGTCTAGATCTGCCCTGAGGGTCTCCAGCTCAGGAGATTCAGGACTATTTTCACAATAAAAGCAGTTAGTTTGGTACACAGTTATTCATGAGGTCATAATATTTGTTGTTCAAGTATTCAAATGGCCACTATTTGTGAATATGTTTGCAAAGCCTTTCACCAGTTCTATAATGAATGACTATTTGAAAACTCATATCTCATACAAGAAGTGCACCATCTACTATTTGTTACTGATCACTCACTGTTGGTTACTCTCCTATTCAAAAAGTTCGAGTTATCCAGTGAAGGAGCACTGACAAAATGACTGAGCCAACCATGCACATACCATTAATAAAAAAAATAGCAAGCAGTCAAAGTGAGAAGTTAAAGAAAGATCCACACAAACCATTTGGAAAATACCTCTGAATAATAAATACATTTGTAGAAATCTGAATCTGTGGACAATTTGTTAACTGGAAAAAACACAAGAGTTAAATTTGCAGTGAATAATATTCATAATGAACAAATCATCAAACTTTACTCCTGGCCAACCAAGAGGTGGTATTGAGTCTGTTGATCTCCCTCATTTCCCAAGCCAATCAGAAAACTCTTTCATCAGTGTCAATAGGAACCAATATGCAACATTTCATGTTAAAACAGATAATACAGCATATATCATCTACTCAGCCGCTATCTGAAACTGTCATCCATAGCTGCCCAATGAAGAGCAAATATTACATTTTGGTGGAAAATATACACTACTATCCAAAGTATCCCATAAAGAATAGATTATTTCATTCAAGAAGTTAACTATGCAGCCAGTAACAGATGTTTGCACACTAGGCAAATTATTACTTGTGTGTGCGCTGTGCATCTTGGCATTTCAATCTTTAAATTCTCCACTTAGAAGGAAACATCACCTGGAGTAGGAAAAGATCCAGGGACAGACAACCGAAAAAGAAAAGGGTGGGTGGAAAGGAAATGGGAAGAAAACTGCTGAAGAAAGAAATGCCTCATGTTCTTACCAGCTGCTTTTTCTTTTTATTGAACTACAGAAGGTTTGTCTCTGATCCTGCTTGAGTTCAGAGCTGTATGGGGTCTGCTGCTTTTGCTCCTCAGAAGGTGTGAGTCAGTCCATAAAACTCAGAGTTTCCCCAAACCACATGGGAAGCTTGGAGGAGGATGTCCAAAACTGGGGGAAGAAGGGGCGCTCAACTCAAATAGCAGGTTGTGCAGAGGTATATCTATTATAACACAGCAGCATGTATATCACAAGTCTTTATCAAATGTGCCAGAAGACTTTTTCAGTCAGGATTACACCATCAAAGCTTCACAGTATCACTCAGTAGTGTTGATTTTGAAAAAAATTCTGAAAATAAAACATCTGCCAGATCAGTACATTTATTACAGCAAAAAGCAGCCTAGTGTTGCATGAAAATTTGGCCATAAAGTCAAAGTCTATTCCAAATCACTCAGGAGACCATTTTTGGAATAAGACTATCTCAGAGTTACTATGGCAAAATGTATGTTGTTAGTTCCTGCTAGAACAGTAATGATGTTCATGGTTACAATAAACCCATGGAACCATTTTCCTTATAGGATTTCACCAAAGCTTCTCTATACTTACAATGCATAAGTCTCCATTATGTCCCATGATTAAGGGCCATATACTGCCTTCTGTCTTCAATACAAGCTAAAGAGGGCACAGGGGTGGATATGGTCCTAGTTTTACAGTTAATATGGGACTCTCTGATTTCCATGATAAACTTGAGACCCATGTGTGTGCAGGAAAGGAGCAAACAAAGAATACAAAAGAAATCCCAATCATATTACATAACACAGTCATATTATTTTCACTTACAAAAATGTAAGGATCCAATCCTGCAAAGGGATCCACATCGGAATAGGAATCCAGCTGTGAGGATCCCTGTAAAGGGATCAGGCTCTAAGACAGAAATAACTTCACTGTGATCAGTGGAGTTACACCAGTATGAAACTGATGGGAGAGAAGAATTAAGACAACTTTTTAAAAGTCTGTAAACATTTCTAAAATTGGTTTCTAGCATCTGTGGCATATGCCACAAACATGATTGGGTGATATATTATTTATACAACAGAAGTGCCCAAAATGTGTGAGGTGCTGTACAGACATGTCGGATATACAGTCCCTGATTCAAAGAGCTTAGAAACACACACATACTTAGCTGTATGCATATGACAGTCACAATGGACATGTCTGCAGGGCAGAGTTAGCCTGGGCCAACCTACCACAGGTAGAGCATCCCCATTGCAATGCCTTAGCCATTCCAGATCCATGTAACTGCATCCACAATGGGCTGGGATGGATTTCTGTCGGGATATCCCATGGTTCTTAGTCATTCATTAAACTGGGCTGCTCTGTGAATTCATTCTCAGGGTTCTCTCTCTGTCTCTCTCGCCTAGTGTAGAGCTGTTATCTGTGGCAGTGACAGGAAAACAATACTTTTATGTAAATAACTCCCAAGTGGACTTACTCATTACTAATGCAGACATTCTGAAGGTGAAAGCAAACAGCATTTGGCTGCAAGAACTTGTAATAAGAATGTTATTAAGGAATTAAGTCTGCAAATCACAAAGTGATTCACAGCACACTGACTGACTTCTCTGTCTTTCCATTTCTTTCCTGTCCATAAAGGTGTCGTTTTGGATACATTTCCACAAATTATGGTTCTTACTGATATCACACCACAGCTTTACCAGAAGGCTGGTGTTAGCTTCTGCCCAGCTGCCAGCATGATGGGAGGAGGGTTTCTTGGCCAGCATCTCTGCTCAAATGCTCTGGAATGCATCAGAAATGGAGCAGGCAAATGTGGGATTAAATGGCTGAGCTAGATGATTTCCAATGCAGAAAGAAGGAGTTAGACAAGAAAGTACATCCCAGGTGGAACTGTGGGATAGAACTGGAGAACTAACAGCACCCAGGCTTGATTAGACTGCATTCTCACAACAAAGTAGGTGGGTCGCCAGCCCAGGATAACATAAAACCCAGGCTCAAACTTATACATTGAACCACTCCCGGGTTCAAAGCACTTCAGGTTCAGGCTAGAGGTTTTTTAGTGTAGACAGAAGGGAGATCAGGGACAACACCAACGTTAACCTGCGGTGAAGACACACCTATTGAGTGGAATTAAACTACACATGCCTAAAGTAAAGTACATGCGTAAACACTAGCAGAGTCAGGGCCCAAAATAGTATAACACACATGAAAGTAGGGGAAAGGGATATAACGTGTCAAATGACCAAGATGATCCCTTCTTTTTTATAATATTCAAGTAGGCTTGGCAGAATTCATTTTTAATAATGTCAATGGATAATATCAGTGTTTATTTTTAAGCATATTTTTAGCTTTTTATCTACTTAAATTTTCACAGCTGTGCAAAATAATGGGTTTTGAGCTTTTTTTTTATTTTCACCAATTTAAATTTTGACAGTTGCAGAAAATTATGGGAGGGATGAGACAATAGTAACTTAATGTCAGCAGACACAGATTCAAAAGTTAAAGCTTTAGAACTTTTAAAACACAAATTGTCAGCGTTACATGTCAAAATATACAAAGGAAATTTCTTTAAATCAAACTTTAATAAGTTCTCGAGCATCATTTTTCTTACTTTGCCTATTAGAAATTTCGATTATTATGATGAAAATATTTTTGCCAGTTTGTTTGTGTGCAATGAAATCAATATTTACCAGTAATAATCTAATCATTCCAAGCCTATATATAAGCAAGCCCCAGCCTCCCTGCTAATTAGTCATGATTATCTCTTTATGTATTCTGTTAAATGCCACTTTTAAATAATTTGGTTTCAACCCTTATTTATTGTCTGCATTTATTTTTGTAATTTTAACTATTATCAGGCTTTTATTTTTCACCCTTGTTTAACCCTTGCCTTCTTTCTAGTTGTTAGTTTTACACTCGCTTATTCCTATTTTTAATCTATGTCTTTTACAAATAGTGAATCCACAAGCTATTCACATCTTTTTAGTGATTTCGTTTTTTAAAATGTTGGCTCCTGGTCAATTTTCTATCACCTGTATTCTAAAGGTTTTAAGCTTTGCCTAGCATAGATATTTGTCCCCACAGCATAACACCTTCATTTAGCCCACATTCCCTGTTCTAAGATGTTGTCTACTCATCAGATTACGATACTCCATGACATTTACACTCCATTCCCTCCCAACAGGTGTTACCTCTCCTTCTCCTCACAACTACCAAAGACCAGTTCATCCAATTAAGATGAGGTTTTATGGCTACAAAACAGTGGGTCAGATTCTCAGTGATGCTAGTTTTAAGGTGCTCTAAGCCAATGGTTCTCAACCAGGGGTACGCATACTCCTGGGATTATACAGAGATCTTCCAGGGGGTACATCAACTCATCTAGATATTTTGCATAGTTTTTCCTCAGGCTACATATAAAGCACTAGTGAAGTCAGTACAAACTAAAATTTCATACAATGACTTGTTTATACTGCTTTATATACTATACACTGAAATGTAAGTACAATATTTATATTCCTGTTGATTTATTTTATAATTATATGGTAAAAATGAGAAAGTAAGCAATTATTCAGTAATAGTGTGCTGTGACACGATTGTATTTTTATGTCTGATTTTGTAAGCAAGTACTTTTTAAGTGAGGTGAAACTCGGGGATATGAAGACAAATCAGACTGCTGGAAGGGGTACAGTAGTCTGGAGAGGCTGAAAGCCACTGCTCTAAGCCATCATTCCACTCCTCTGATCCTGAGCTGCCCAGGGTGCCAAGACAATTCCTGGCATCAGTTAAAGAAGTCCAAGGGCTGCATTAAAGCACGCTTGCTGCAGGGACCAGTGTGCCAGGACATAAGGTGCAGCATTGTATGCTCTATTCTGTCCCTGCATATCCCCAATGCACCTATTCTTCTGTCAGGGGAATCTTTAGATGATGCAGTAAAAAGCAGGTAAAGTTGGAGCCAAAAATCTGGTCCAGTGTGTTTAGCCACATCACTGTGCAGGGGCAGGGGCAGGGGGAAGAGCATGAAGATGTGTTTCTCAAGGAACCTATCTAGGTGTAGCTCCTGCTCCATGAGGCTGCAGGAAGCATTAAAGGTACTTCTTTTAAACCAATGGACTTACTGTAGATTTACACCAGTGGGAGAAGAGAACTCGATCCAATATGAACTCTCACAATGTGGGTGCAGTTAGACAAATATATCCAGCAATAAGTTTATCCTTCATAAAAGATCAGATAAAGAACCAGAAACAAAGCAGGTGACCATAAGAAATGCTGCCCCTGGGAAATTGTAAGTTGTATGTCAATCACTGAACAAATGGTAGGGAAATAACAGTATTTTACACTTCTATAAAACCTTTCATCTGAGAAGGGCGATGTATTTTAAACATATTCTTAAACCTCACATCACTATGCTAAAAAGGTATTATTATTAGAGATGGATAAAGTAGGGATGGTGGTTCCTCCTTTTGCCCAGTGGTTAGAGCATTCACCCAGGATATGGGATACCCAGGTTCAAATCCCCGCTCTGCCTGATATTAAGCAGGAATTTGAACTTGAATCTCCCATCCTGTAAGTACTGCCCTAGCCACCCAGATGGTATTCTCCACTGGGTCTCTCTTAGTCTCTCCTGTTGACGCTCCTTCTGATTTGTATAACTACTTAAATATTCATTGGGCAAGCGAGTAGGACTGATTCTACAGCCTAGCAGTTAGGGCACTCGCACACAGGCAGAGGACACCAATGAAGATTGATACTAAGTGGAACAGCTTCACAGGAGACATTGAGACCCACCTCAGTACAACTCCTCTCTAGCCCAGGGGTTAGCACAGTCACCATCAGCGAGAGGGACCCATGTTCAAATCTACAGCAGGTAGAGTGGGGATTTGAAGCCAGGTGCCCCACATGCTGGATGAGTGCTCTAACCACTAAGCTCTTGGGTAAATGGCGGCAGTAGCAGCTGCCAACACATTCAGTTTTATGAAGGGCTTGTCCAAATTTCCTTTGCTTTTAATCAAAAAAACAAAGCAGTTCAATATGCCCAGAATTGAAATAAAGTGTTTGGTTTCAAGTCAAACGAAACATTTCCTTCAATATGAAAGAAATATTTTGTACATTTTTGTTTCACCAAGAAAACCAAAACATTTTCATTTTAGGTCGATTCAAAATGAAAACTCAATTATTTTCACAGCTGTAATTATTATCCGCTTTTATGGCTGGAGAAACTGAGGCTTAGACATGACAAGTTACTTAACCAAGGTCATACAGTGAATCAGTGACAGAGTGGTGACTATCACCCAGGATTCATCACTCCCAATCCCATACTTTAACCTTGATAGCTTGTTGGATCCAGGCTTCAGAATTTCTGCACATGCAGCACCTGATCCAAAGTCTAATAAAGTCACTCAGGGTATGTCTGCACTGGCCTGGGGCAGCTGACTCAAGCTCATGGGGGTCAGGTTAAGAGGCTGTTTGTGTACACAATCGGGTGTGTGCTGGAGCCTGGGCTCCAGGACCTGTAAGGTGGGAAGGTCTCGAGATGCAGCCCGAGCTGGAACACGTACACCACAGATAAACAGTCTCTTAACCCGAACTCTGTGAGGCCAAGTCAGCTGGCATGGGCCAGCCACGGGTGTCTAATTGCAGGGTAGACATATCCTCGGAATCCATTGATTTCAGTGGGCTCTGGATCAGGCTTGTGGATATATAAGGGGAGATCAATAGGGTCAACCTCTGTTGTGCAAAGCCGAGGGGTGAATTTTGACTTAAATATTGTAGCACTTGAACTAGTGTTGCTGCAAAGATTACAGTACAGCTCAGTTAGGAACCACTCCACCAGAGTTAAGTATGAAATACCCTGGGCTATTAAATACTCTGAATTTACAGAGTGGATAAACACCCTGCTATTTAGTAAAAGTGTTTTCGGAACTGAGATGCCCTGGGAATATTCACAGCATTCAACTGCCCTTCATTTTGTAACTCTTCGTGAGCATTCATTGATGTAGCCTGGTCTGGTGACATACTGGGCTAAGATATAAAATATGCAGGAATACTGTCTGCCGCAAGACCTGCCAGAAGTTGGTTGCTATACCATCTGGGCTGCTTTTATTTATCCAGCTGTATTTCTCTGGTTTTACATTTTTAATTAGTATATTTTAAGGAAGGGGCAACTTTTATTTAACCTCTTCAGTGCTGTATAATGTATGCGAGGCAAACTAAACCTCAGTCCCAGTACTCCCTGGTCCAGGTAACAACATCTTGAAACACTGACGTTCCTAGAATGTACTGCATTCTACCACCACAGTCTGCAGGCTTTTAGTTAGTTTTTTTGGTTGAGGGAGGGGAGGAAAAGGCTCTCTCTTGAAACCAAGTATCAACCACCGTATCTCTCCATCACAGGATTCCTCCATAGCTTCCTTTATTCCTTCCGGCACAGGCCTCATCCTTTCCCTTACCTGCTCCCCACCCAAAACTCGTATACAATCTTTATGACCATATTTTCATAAGTCTGGCTTGACAGATAAGCCCATATATTTTATATGCATCCATAATGTATGCCAAAAAACCTGTTTATGCCTATAAAAGAGCTACTCACCGAAATTTGGTAATTCCACACCTAATTACCCCCTTATACATGCAATTAGGCATTTGTGCATGCAAATGACTGCTCTGCACATCAAATACTGCAAACAAAAGCACGGCTGCTGCAAACGCTTAGGCATGTGCTTAACTTGGAGCTAATGAGATTAATTATATGCTTAAAATTAAGCATATAACAGTTTGCAGATTTGAGTATTTAGGTTTAGATCCTACAAAAAGTTTGCATCGTTTAACTTGTATAGCACTGTGAAGTCCCAGTGAAGTCACCTGAACCCATGCGGATACTTTTACATGACCAGGGCATGATAAATGTAGGTTGTTGAGGAGAGGAAGTTGGGGTTGGTTGATTTTTGTTTTTTTGCACACTTGTGTAGTTCTCAAAACTTTTCTCTCAAGAGATAAGGGAGTGTTTTGCCTTTTTCTCAAGCTATTTTTAAAAGACTCAAATTGGGTTAAAGACAAGCCTGGGGCAGTTGGCAATTTAGAAATGCACTTAACATTTTTGGCATTCTGAGCTTTAAAAATGTATTCATTTTATTTTAGCCAAATATTTGTACCCTGTGTAAATAGTTTCCTTTATTTTTCCATCACAAATATTAGTACAAATGTCTTTCCAAATGTTAGCAGGAGAAAGACTCCCATGTGCAGCTACACATTTGCACTGTGTATGATCCCTTTCACATGCCAATCACTCCAATATCAACACTTGTACACGGCTGAACCTTCCCATGTAGGCCAGAGAGAGTTTAGGTTAGTCAAGAGAACCTCATAAGAGAGAGAGCTTATAGCAATATCAGTCATAACATTAAAATGGAAAAAATAACCTACAAAAAATGAAACTGTCAGGTTAGAAGTCCCACAGTTGTAAACAAACAAACAAAAGCCAGATGCCCTAGCCTGTTACTATGTGGTACTAAACATCTAAAATTATCTAAACAGGTGGGTTTTTTTCCAATCACTGTCCATTATCTATAATGTTTGCTTACTTTTCTGCATTTCATTGATCTTGCATGATAAGAATAGATACGTCTCTCAGATACCAAGGTGATAGGAGCCTTCTAAATAGCTAAGAACCTGATCGTAAGAGCTGAGCACTGACAAATCTCGACTTCTGGCACCTAGGCCCTGATCCAGCAAAGCACTCAAACATGTGCTTAATTTTAAGCATTTAGGTTGTTCCTAATTAAGAACATGCTGGATTGGGGCTCTAGTTAGTTTCACTTTTGTCTCTGGTCAATTTCTAGGCACTTATTTTTCTGGTTTTCATGCACTGCACAGTGCTGCAATGTTTGTACTTCAAATATTGCATAGGATAATTAAATCACAATTAAAAACAGCTTCCATTGACATTTGTAAAGCATTGCTGTTAGAGCTGGATGAAATTCTTTCAATGAAAAATGGGGTTTTGACAAATCATTTTTATGGGAAAAATTATTTGTATCTAAATTTTCTTTTTTTCTTTTTTTTTTTTTACACCAAGTTTCACCATTCCCCTCTCCAAGGAAAAAGATGAAGGAAAACTAAATGAGTGAAAGAAAGTGTTCTTCCCTCTACCACCACCAAAACAAAAAGAAAAATTTTGAAATGAAACATTTTGAAAAATGTTTTAAATTTGCTGAAATAATAAACTATTTTACATTATTGGCAAATATTTTTTTCAGCCAGCTCTAACTGAGTTTACACACACACGCTTTTATAAAACATTATTCGTTTTTAACAAAACTTAAATGGGTGCTATTGAGTACCTTTCACTGTTCCTGGGATTGAGATATCAGAGCAAGACACCGTCATTCTTGTTTGCCTTCACTCACTCTCACAAACAGAAGCATGGTAGTGGACTTTATTTAAAATGCTAAGTTTATGGTATGTATGATCTTTTCTGAGCAACGGACAAATGTCAATGTTAATATTATTAGCCACCTTTGATTCTGTTGACATAGTTTTGGTGTAACTTGAAGTAACTCCACTTGAAATCAATGGACTCAAATACTTACTCACATGAGTAAGGATTGAAGGAAGGATCCCAGTTTCATAGACAAAACTCAAATCTTCTAACAGGAGGAGCAGCTCTTTGCTACTGCAACTACTGAATTATTGTGTAATATTAGATCTTTTGAAGTATTTTTCATGTGAAATTAAGAGGACTTTACAAAGAATAAATTCACCAGAGCTTATGCAGCAACAGAAGAATCATAACTTATAAAGATTTTAACACTATGGCAATATACCTTTTAAAACATCTGAAAATGTATAATTGGTATAGTTGGTACTGGACTGAAGTTTTGCAAGATTAATCTAATTTACGCAGGAAAACATTTTCGTTTTAACGACCTAAAATTGCTCTACAAAATGCACAAACAGCATCAATGTAGTGCAATGATACTTCTTTAAATGTAATACAAATAGTTCATTTGTACAACTCTCTTTAGCTCAAGAAATTAAGCGCAAAATTAAATTGTTAGAGTTCAGAAGCTTCACATCAAATGCAGCGTCAACACTACTGCAACAACAGTCATTTCTATTTTATACTTCACAAACAACTATTTGTGAATGTTCTGCATTCTGTTTCATTAAAGACACGTCCATAAGTTAATGTATTTTCCCAGCTCAGAATGTCTATAATTTCAAGTCAACTGTGTTATTTTTACCATGATTACTATACATTCATAGGTGAAGGTTACCTGAAGTTAGCTTGATAGCACATTAGATTTCATCCAGCCCAGAAGTGGGAGATCTGCTCAGATTGAGTAGACGAAAAGAAAGTTTCTCAGGCAAGGTGTAATCCTGTAAGATGTAAGATCTTCAATTCCATTGGAAGCCAGTAAAGTTGAAGGCACTAAAGACCTCTCCAGAGGCACTCATAAACTTGTAAGAGATGGTCCTTTGTGAACTGTTCAGCTCTAGAGTCCTATTTGTCAGAAACAGGCTTCCTTGCATGACTCAGACAAAAGAAAAAAGGGCTCTGTAAATTATAAACACGCAGTGTAGTAAAGTGCCTAAGACTAAGTACAACTGTCATATTGTTTAACATATTCCCCATGGACTATATATAAACAGTTCTACATTTCTGTGAACTGGGGAGTTTGTAAGAGAGAGTCATAATAAAATTGCTATGGTTAGGAAGGCCCACATTGCCAGTGCCAACACTGCTCCTGTCTCCTCCACCTGCGCCTGTACCCAGATAGAGAACCTGACAACGGATGCCTTACTCAGATCCTGGTGTGGATTTGCAGAGACTGTGGCCTGCATTTCCCATCTCAGAAAGCCAGGCTGGGGGGACCATCCAGTGTGAAAGGTGTCTATTGATGTATTCTCTCAGGAAGCAGGTGGGAGAGCTACAGGAGGAAGTGGCTAGGCTGAGGATCATCCGTGCCCATGAGGAATTTCTTGAGTGTATTCATATGAAGATGTCCAAGGCTGAAGAAGCTATCCAACTACAGAGGATTGCTGCCACACCACTGTGGGAGGAGGATATGGCTCGGTCACAGGGAGGACACTGGCTTCTGGTTACTTCTGCAGCAGGCACTGCTCCAACCTTACTCCCAAACCACCCACCATAATGATGAAGAACCATTACGTTGCCCTGACAATGAGCGAAGATTAATCACCCCCAAAGATGGAATAGTTGAAGCCATGTACCCCAAGGCTGGGAGGATCGCAGCCACCATTCCCAGGAGGAAACGTAGAGTAGTGGTAGTTGGTTACTCTCTTTTGTGGATGACAGAGGCACTCATCTGTTGGCATAAGATGGCATCCTGGGAGGTATGTTGCCTGCCAGGGGCCCGTATCCAAGACATTATGGAGGGATGGTTGAGGATCATCGAATCCTCTGACTAGTACCCCATGCTACTCATCCCTGTGGGCATTAATGATACTGCGAGGTATGACCCTCAGCAGATCAGAAGTGACTACAAGGCTCTGGGAGTAAGAGTGTAGGAGCTGGGAGCGCAGGTGGTGTTCTCTTCGATCCTTCCAGTCAATGGTAGGGGCCCAGGCAGAGACAGGTGCATCCTGGAGATGAATGCCTGACTGCGAAGTGGTATAATATGCATGAATGGAATATTGTTATAGGATACAGCGTGCTCAGAAAGGATAGGCAGGAAAAAAAGGGAGGAGGTGTTGCCTTCTATATTAAAAATATATACACTTGGACTGAGGTTAAGATGGAAATAGGAGACAGACTTGTTGAAAGTCTCTGGGTAAGGATAAATGGGGTAAAACAAGGGTGATGTCATGGTAGGGGTCTACTACAGATCAGCTGATCAGGAAGAAGAGGTGGGTGAAGCTTTTTTTTAAACAAGATTTTAAGAAAATCATAAAAAGCACAGAACTTGGTGGTGATGGGGGACTTCAACTACCCAGCCATCTGTGGGGAAAATAATACCGCAGGGCATAGGTGCTGACTCTGTGAGTGCTCCAGGGCTCAAGCACCCACTGAAAAAATAGGGGGTGCTCAGAACACACAAGCTAGTAGTAGGTGGGAGGAGCATGTACATAGCACATCGTGAAACTGGAAGGTGGAAAGCACCTACCAGCAAAACCAAAAGTCAGTGCCTGTGCAACAGGACACAGATTATCCAACATATTCTTGGAATATATTGGACACAATTTTTTTATTTGAAAAGGTGGAGAAAGCTACTAAAAGGAGAAGCTGTTCTAGATTTGATTTTGACAAATCAGGAGGAACTAGTTGAGAATTTGAAAATGGAAGGTGCTAAGGTGATAGTGTTCATGAAATGGTAGAGTTCACAATTCTAAGGAATGGTAGGAGGAAAAACAGCACAATAAAGATAATGGACTTCAAGAAGGCAGACTATAACAAAATCAGGGAGTTGGTAGGTAAGATCCCTTGGGAACAAATCTAAGAGGGAAAACCAGTTCAAGAAAGTTGGCAGTTTTTCAGAGACATAATTAAGGGCACAAGTGCAAACTATCCCACTGCATAGGTAAGATAGGAAGTATGACAAGAGGCCACTCTGGATTTAACCAGGAGATCTTCAATTATCTGAAACTCAAAAAAGAGTCCTGCAAAAAGTGAAAAGTAGGTCAAATTACAAAGGATGCCTATAAACAAATAATACAACTATTATTAGACAAAATTAGAAAAGCCAAAAGGCAAAAAATGAGATTTAACTAGCTGGAGACATAAAGAGTAACAAGAAAACATTCTACAAAACAGAATGGTAGGCCTGTTACTCAATGAGGGGGGAAAACAATAACAAAAAATGTGGAAATAGCAGAAGCGTTAAATGACCTTTTTGTTTCAGTTTTAACCAAAAAGTTTATTAATGATTGGATATCCAACATAGTGAATGTCAGTGAAAATGAGGTAGGATCAGAGGCTAAAATAAAGAAAGAACAAGTTAAAAATTACTTAGACAAGTTAGATGTCTTCAAGTCACCAGGGCCTGATGAAATGCACCCTAGAATACTCAAAGATCTGACTGGGGAGATATCTGAGGCCTGGTCTACACTACGACTTTAATTCGGATTTATCAGCTTTAATTCGAATTAACCCTGCAACCGTCCACACAACGACGCTATTTATTTCGATGTAAAGGGCCCTTTAAATCGATTTCTGTACTCCACCCCGACGAGCGGAGTAGTGCCAAAATCGATTTTAGCAATTCGAATTAGGGTTAGTGTGGCCGCAATTCGATGGTATTGGCCTCCGGGAGCTATCCCACAGTGCATCATTGTGACCGCTCTGGACAGCAATCTAAACTCGGATGCACTGGCCAGGTAGACAGGAAAAGCCCCGCGAACATTTGAATTCCATTTCCTGTTTGCCCAGCGTGGAGAGCACAGGTGACCACAGATAGCTCATCAGCACAGGTAACCATGCAGGCTGATAATCGAAAAAGAGCACCAGCATGGACCGTGAGGGAGGTACTGGATCTGATCGCTGTATGGGGAGAGGATTCAGTGCTTGCAGAACTTCGTTCTAAAAGACGAAATGCAAAAACTTTTGAAAAAATCTCCAAGGGCATGATGGAGAGAGGCCACAATAGGGACTCGGATCAGTGCCGCGTGAAAGTCAAGGAGCTCAGACAAGCCTATCAAAAAACAAAGGAGGCAAACGGTCGCTCCGGGTCAGAGCCGCGGACATGCCGCTTCTACGCCGAGCTGCATGCAATTCTAGGGGGGGCTGCCACCACTACCCCACCTGTGTTCGTGGATTCTGGGTCGGGGATAGTCTCATCAGCGACGCCTGAGGATTCTGCCGATGGGGGAGAGGAGGAGGAGGAGGATGAGGATGAGCTTGCAGAGAGCACACAGCACTCCATTCTCCCCAACAGCCAGGATCTTTTTATCACCCTGACTGAAGTACCCTCCCAAGCCTCCCAAGCCAGTACCCAAGACTCTGACCCCATGGAAGGGACCTCAGGTGAGTTTACCTTTTAAAATATAAAACTTGTTTTAAAAGCAAACGGTTTTTAATGATTACTTTGCCTGACTTTGCATTCGCGGTCAGTTCAGCTACTGGAAAAGTCTGTAGCTACTGGAAAAGTCTGTTAACGTGTATGGGGATGGAGCGGAAATCCTCCAGGGACATCTCCATGAAGCTCTCCTGGAGGTACTCCGAAAGCCTTGCCAGAAGGTTTCTGGGCAGTGCATCTTTATTCCCTCCTCCATGGTAGGACACTTGACCATGCCATGCTTGCAGCAAGTAATCTGGTATCATTGCCTGACAAAGCCTGGCAGCGTATGGTCCCGGTGTTTGCTGGCATTCAAGCAACATCCGTTCTTTATCTTGTTGTGTAATCCTCAGGAGAGTGATATCACTCCTGGTAACCTGGTTGAAATATGGGAACTTAATTAAGGGGACAGAGGTGGCCGTTCCTACTGGGCTGTTTGCCTGTGGCGGAAAATAAATCCTTCCCTGCAGTTAGCCAAGCGCAGATGGGAAATTGGCCCTGAGTTTTTCGCGTTTGGCTAGCAGGGATCTTCCCTGTTACCAGCCACGCGGTGGGGGGAGGGGTACCGTGATCATCCCAGAGAATTCATGGCGGGAGGGGGGCGGCGGCGGGGGGGGGTTAGTTTGGTGCCTGCAGGGATCTTCCCTGATACCAGCCACGTGGTGGGGGGGAGGGGTACAGCGATCATCCCAGAGAATTCATGGCGAGAGGGGGGGTGGTTAGTTTGTTTTCTGGTGCTGCTGAATGTTAACAGAAAAACCGCAGCACTCTACTTGCCTGAAGGGGCCCAGACAAGCCCCCCCACACTGCCCCCCCCAACTGGCTGAGATTGGACACAGCTCGTGTGGAGTGCTGCCACTTCATTTCCCAATTCTGCAGCACTCTACAAGCTATGCTTGGTATGTGGGAAAGGAGGGCGTAGAAGCTTACCATGGCCGCACGCAAGCCGAATTCTGTTGCCCAGACCTGTGATCTCTAGCAGCAAAGCCACAGGCACTCAGCATTAAGAGGCAAAATGCGACCTTGCACAGAAATCACATGTGCTATGTAATGTGAACAGTGTTGGTCACCGTGAAAGAGTATAAGCATTGTTCTGCAAAATGTAGCTTTTAAAACAATTCTCTCTTTTTTCCCCTCCCTACAGCAGCTGCAAATTCCTCAAGCCTCCCTCCTCCATCCCGAAGGTTATCACAGATAAGGCGTCGTAAGAAGAGAACGCGGGAGGAGATGTTTTCTGAAATTATGGAATCCAGCCGCAGTGACAGAGCTCATGTGAATGAGTGGAAGGAAACAGTTTCAAAGTATAGGAAAGAAGTCAGTGAACGTGAGGAGAGGAGGGACCAACGTGAGGAGAGGAGGGACCAACGTGAGGAGAGGAGGGACGCTCGAGATGAGAGGTGGCGGCAGGAAGACCAGAGGATGAAGGATGCAACGCTGGGGCTGCTCCGGCGTCTGGTGGAGGTTCAGGAACGGCTGCTGGATAACAGACTGCCGCTTCAGCCCCTGTTCCACCCTCCCCCCTCCCCATGTTCCGTATCCTCCTCACCCAGACGTGTAAGAACTCGGGGGGGGAGGCTACGTACACCTTCCCATTCCACCCCAGTAGACAGCCCAAGCAAAAGGCTGTCATTTTTTTAACCTTTTCTTTGTGGCTTTTTCCTTCCCAGCAATCCTCCTCCCAAATACCACCCGGGTTCCCTCCCTCTTTTTCTAATCTATTAATAAAGAATAAATGATTTTTAAATGATAGTGACTTTATTTGGTTTGAAAGAAAGATGGGGGAAGGGGCAGGGTGGGTTCCTTACAGAAAATCAGTCAGTAAAGGGGGAGGGTTTTCATGAAGGAGAAACAAACAGATATTTCACACGGTAGCCTGGCCAGCCATGAAACTGGTTTTCAAAGCTTCTCTGATGCACAGCGCTTCATGGTGTGATCTTCTAATCGCCCTGGTGTCTGGCTGCGCGTAATCAGCAGCCAGGCGATTTGCCTCAGCCTCCCACCCCGCCATAAAGGTCTCCCCCTTACTTTCACAGAGATTGTGGAGCACACAGCAAGCAGAAATAACAATGGGGAGATTTCTTTGGCTGAGGTCAGAGCGAGTCAATAATGAACGCCAGCGACCTTTTAAACGGCCAAATGCACATTCTACCACCATTCTGCACTTGCTTAGCCTGTAGTTAAACAGCTCCTGACTCCTGTCCAGGCTGCCTGTGTACGGCTTCATAAGCCATGGCATTAAGGGGTAGGCTGGGTCCCCAAGAATAACTATGGGCATTTCAACATCCCCAACGGTTATTTTCTGGTCCGGAAAGTAAGTCCCTTGCTGCAGCCCTTTAAACAGAGTAGTGTTCCTGAAGACGCGAGCGTCATGAACCCTTCCCGCCCAGCCCGCGTTGATGTTGGTGAAACGTCCCTTGTGATCCACAAGTGCTTGCAGCACCATTGAAAAGTACCCCTTGCGGTTTATGTACTCGGTGGCTTGGTGCTCCGGTGCCAAGATAGGGATATGGGTTCCGTCTATTGCCCCACCACAGTTAGGGAATCCCATTGCAGCAAAACCATCCACTATAGCCTGCACATTTCCCAGAGTCACAAACTTTCGTAGCAGCACCTGAGTGATTGCTTTGGCTACTTGCATCACAGCAGCCCCCACAGTAGATTTGCCCACTCCAAATTGATTCCCGACTGACCGGTAGCTGTCTGGCGTTGCAAGCTTCCACAGGGCTATCGCCACGCGCTTCTCAACTGTGAGGGCTGCTCTCATCTTGGTATTCTGGCGTTTCAGGGCAGGGGACAGCAAGTCACAAAGTTCCATGAAAGTGCCCTTACGCATGCGAAAGTTCCGCAGCCACTGGGAATCGTCCCAGACCTGCAACACTATGCGGTCCCACCAGTCTGTGCTTGTTTCCCTTGCCCAGAATCGGCGTTCCATGGATAGAATCTGCCCCATTAACAACATGATCTCCAAAGCACCGGGGCCTGTGGTTTCACTGAATTCTGTATCCGTGTCTGTGTCCATGTCCTCATCATGCTGCCGCCGCCGCTGCCTCCTCGCCTCGTTTCTCTGGTCCTGGCTGAGCATAAACTCCACGAGAACGCGCGAGGTGTTTACAATATTCATGACTGCTGTCTTGAGCTCAGCGGGCTCCATGCTTGCCATGGTATGGAGTCTGCAGTGTTCACCCACCCAGGAAAAAAGGCGCGAAAATGGTTGTCTGCCGTCCGTTGCTTTCATGCAGGGAGGGAGGGAGGGAGGAGGTGAGGCTGTACCCAGAACCACCTGCGACGATGTTTTTTGTCCCATCAGGCACTGGGATCTTAACCCACAATCCCAATGGGCGCGGGAGACTGCGGGAACTATGGGATAGCTATGGAATTGCTACCCACAGTGCAACGGTGCAGAAATCGACGCTAGCCCCGGTACTTGGACGCACACCACCGAAGTAATGTGCTTAGTGTGGCCGCATCCATTTCGACTTTATACAACCTGTTTTTCAAATCCGAATTATCTAAATTCGGATTAATCCCATAGTGTAGACATACCCTGAGCCATTTGTGGTTATCTTCGAAAAGTTATGGAAGATGGGAGAGATTCCAGAGGACCAGAAAAGGGCAAATATAGTGCCCATCTATATAAAAAGGGGAATAAGGACAACCCGGGGAATTACAGACCAGTCAGCTTAAATTCAGTACCAGGAAAGATAATGGAGTAAATAATTAAGCAATTAATTTACAAACACCTGGAAGATAACATGGGACAAGTAACAGTCAGCATGGATTTGTCAAGAACAAATCATGTCAAACCACCAAATAGCTCTCTTTGACTGGGTAATAAGTCTTGTGGATAGGGAGGAAGTGATAGATATGGTATACCTTGAATTTAGTAAGACTTTTGATACGGTCTCGCATGACCTTCTCATAAACAAACTAGGGAAATACAACCTAGATGGAACTACTATAATGTGGGTGTGTAACTGGTTGTAAAATTTTTCCCAAAGAGTAGTTACCAGTGGCTCACAGTCAAGCTAGAAGGGCATATCAAGTGGGTTCCCACAAGGATTAGTTCTGAGTCCAGTTCTGTTCAATATCTTCATCAATGATTTAGATAATGGCATAGAAAGTACACTTATAAAGTTTGTGGGGGATACCAAGCTGGAAGGGGTTGCAAGAGCTTTGGAGGATAGGATTAAAATTCAAAATGATCTGGACAAACTGGAGAAATGGTCTGAAGTAAAGAGGATGAAATTCAATAAGGACAATAAGGACAAATGCAAAGTACTCCACTTAGGAAGGAACAATCAGTTGCATACATAAAAAATGGGAAATGACTGCCTAGGAAGGAGTACTGCAGAAAAGCATCTGGGGCTTACAGTGTAACACAGTTGCAAAAAAAGCAAACATCATTCTGGGATGGATTAGTGGGAGTATTGTAAGCAAGATACAAGAAATAATTCTTCTGCTCCATTCCACACGGATTAGGCCTCAAACGGAGTACGGTGTCCAGTTCTGGATGCCACATTTCAGGAAAGAGATGGACAAACTGGAGACAGTGCAGAGAAGAGCAACAAAAATGATTAAAGGTTTAGAAAACATGACCTATGAGTGAGGGGGACATATGAACATAAAAACAGCCATACTGTGTCAGACCAAAGGTCTATCTAGCCCAGTATCCTGTCTTCTGACAGTGGCCAATGCCAGGTGCTTCAGAGGGAATGAACAGAACAGGTAATCATCAAGTGATCCAGATCCTGTTGCCCATTCCCAGCTTTTGGTAAACAGAGGCTCGGGACACCATCCATGCCCATCCTGGCTAATAGTCATTGATGAACCTATCCTCCATGAACTTATCTAGCTCTTTTTTGAACTCTGCTATTGTCTTGGCCTTCACAATATCCTCTGGTTGACTGGGTGTTGTGTGAAGAAATACTTCATTTTGTTTGTTTTAAACCAGCTGCTGATTAATTAAACCTGCTGCCAATTAACAAGATAACAGTTTTCAAGTACATAAAAGATTGTCACAAGGAGGAGAGAGAAAAATTGTTCTCCTTAACCTCCAAAGATAGGATACGTGTCAATGGGCTTAAATTGCAGCAAGAGAAGTATAGGTTGGACATTAGGAAAAATGTCCTGTCAGGGTGGTTAAGCGCTGGAATAAATTGCCGCGGGAGGTTGTGGAATCTCCATCGTTGGAGACAAACACCTGTCAGTGATGGTCTAGATAATACTTAATCCTACCTTGAGTGCAGGGAACTGGACTAGATGACCTCTAAAGGTCCCTTCCAGTCCTATGATTCTATTATTTTCTAGATATGGGTCTAAACTGTACTATTAGATTCAGATCCAGATTTCAAACACTCTGGATTGACAACTAAATGGGGTATTTTGAACTACGGACTGAAGACCTTCCAAACTTTTGGAAGTTACCAGAAAGCCTTTTGGAAGCCAGCAGTCTAGTCCATCACTGCTATGATCCTGATCTATGAACACTGAATATCACTTATATGCATATGATTTCTTAGCCATTCAATAACCTTCTTCTTTTCTTTTATTAATAAAATCCTTAGTTTACTAAGGATTGGCTGACAGCATATTTGGGTAAGATTTGAAATATAAATTGATCTGGAGGTAATTGTCTGATCCTTTGGGATTGGTAGACCCTTATATATGGTGAATTGGGTTTTCAGTAACCTCTCACTATATTAGACTTGTTTGTCTGGATGGGAGCAAAGGGCTGGAATTCCTAAAGGGGACTGTATTTGGCTTCTTGTTAACCAGACGGTGCTACATAAGCTCTTTTATTATGGTTTGGTGAATCGAATTATAGAATAAACCACTGCTTTGGGGGATTGTTTGCTCTGAGTATGGCCCTGAGTATGGCATTCTCAGTGTGGTGTATTACAGGCACCCCGTCACATGGTCCACAGCTAAGTCTTTTTAATGATCAAAGACTTTTGAATGATGTTGGAAACTGTGGGCTAAACCTTGCTGTTTAGTTTCTCTTATTGAGATCTCTAATATCTCAATTTAAGCCTTTTGAAATGGACATCACATAGATGCTCACAATGGAATGAAATCATAAACCATACCAAAATGTGGCCTAATTTGATGCTGGTACGTTTCTTTTTGATCAGCATTTAACTGTTTCCTAAGAAATAAAAGTTGATGCTAAGGGCACTTCATGACTGATTTTTTTAAAAAGTTACTTTGGCTCTCAAACCTGCAACAAAATCTGCTAGTGTGGATTCTTGGATCCACCCAGAGCACCACTATCCCAAGCAGGTTCAGGGCCTTAATGGGCATTTTCTCAGGCATAGTCAGGTCCAGGGGAAATTTTCAGTCAATGCATGCCAAATTATCAAGCTGCAATATTTGATTTTCCATAATTCAATCTTTGCCATATCTGTTAAATCAATCTGATTATAAATACCCCCACCTGGTTCTTATTAAAATAAATCATCAAATTAATCTGTTACTTTCTCTGTCTTTCCCCAGAACTGGATTTTTATTTTCATCAATGTGTCCCCCTCTATTTAACAAACTGGACAAGGGACGTGGCAGTGATTCTGTCAGTAATATAACTCCACTCATACTGTAGCAGAGCTGTTCAGAACAAGTGTCCCATGGTGAGGATTTGTGCTCATGATAGTATGAGAGGGACACAGCTTGAACAAACACTTCATTATCGATGAATAATGAATGAGATCTAACAAAACTGAGTGCATTGTTTAAAAGAATGGCAAGCTGAACTGTCAATACCTCATGGTGTGTGCAAAGACAGAAAAAGTTTGATGAAGCACAATAGTACCTAGCCTTACCCACTTCCGGTCACTGCAGCACTTACAATCAAGCAAATCAAGGCAAATCTCTGAGTTTGCCCATAAAAGACAAATAACCTACGGTGTGTTAATTGTTTTACAAAGTTCTTGTTAATTACCCTCAAACAGTTTACTTTATACAAATAATAAATGACAAATAATATGGGATGCAATCCTGACTCCATTGAAGTTAATGGCAAATTTCCTATACTTTAGTGGGGCTGAGATTTATAGATAGGTGATTGTCAAGATTTTTAATACCTGCTTCAGTAAGTAAACAACTCTCTGCAGTGGATCTTATCTGTACATCACCAAAAATGTGTGTTTTAAGGAGGGTTGATCAGGGGGCTATTGATCAGGACCCAAGAAATTTAAATATGTTCCAAGCATCAAGGAGAACGGCAAGTGACAGATATTGAGAGGGGAAAAAACTTATTTGTTTTAAGTTTCCTTGGTTTGTGGCCCCTACTGTGTAAGAAATTTGCCTGGCAGACATAAGGCTGATGCAAAAAGATAGACCTGAAAATTACCACTAGGGTTTAGATTTTAGATATCATGTGGTTCAGGTGAACAGTAAAGACTTGCTTTTATGAAAGAAAATTCTTCAAAATTTTAGTAAAACAATCCCAATGTTCCACTACTGAACTTTATAATATCTATTTATTTATACTTCACTCATTACAGTAATATCTGAACAGCTAATAAGCTCTATTACTAAAATGAAGCATTTCATTGCCCATTGAAAAATGATCCAGGAGGTCAATAAGCCCTAAAAGTCCCAATTATTTTAAGTACATTGTACTCCTGTATGTACAGTGGAGATCTGAATTATTTATGTGTTGATGGTGCAGGATGGCATGTCATTTCACATATCATCAGGCTGAGAAAACCACCCCTAATTTAAAAAACAGGCCATTGCCACACAAATATGTTTAAGCTGAAACCACAAAGAACATTCAACTTCAAGACTGAAACTGTGTCCTTCCTATTCCCTATTATGGAGCACAAAGTAATGCATGTTTCAGAGTAGCAGCCGTGTTAGTCTGTATCCACAAAAAGAACAGGAGTACTTGTGGCACTTAGTTAACTAATTATACTTATTTAACAAATAAATTTGTTAGTCTCTAAGGTGCCACAAGTACTCCTGTTCTTTTTAAAGTAATGCATGTTCTCCTGTTGGTCTGGAAATAACAAAGACATAGATATTAGAGAGACAAGGGTGGGTGAGGTAATATCTTTCATTGGACCACCTTCTGTTGGTGAGAGAGAGAAGCTTGCAAGCTACAAGCTATACAGAGGTCTTCCTCAGATCTGGAAAGGATACTTAAAGTGTCACAGCTAAATAAAAGGTAGAACAGATTGTTTAGCATAAGTAGTTCCTATTCTAATAGGAATATGAAAGAGAGTGACCAATTTGTACTTACAGTACCTGTGCATAACTGTGAAAATAGATATAAATTACCAGAGCAATGTAATTTGAAACTGATGTTGTCTTATGAGTTTGTTTAAGCATCATCCAGAGAGTGCAACCGCAAAGAAACCTGATATTTATATTCCAGTAATGCCCAGAGTTCCCCACCTCCACTCTTATCCCCATGGATTGTGATATTATAGACACGGCTGGTAGCACCACCTATTAAGGTTGCCTGAGAATTCCCCGTGTAAAAACCCTATTTTCAATTACTTACATTTTTGCCAGACTTCAACCATATGGGCAAAAATTTTCCTTGCTAGGAAATTACACACACAGAAAATACCCTATGTATTTAAAGAATGTTACTAAGTTCGCAAAGTCAAGCACTTAAAATTATGAAATAACAAAATTAAAGTTGCATGTGCAACCTTAATTTGTTCCCCTGGTTCATTTGCATTATGAACCAGTCTGTAAAGATATGACCACATACTATTTTTTCCACAAGACTCCTGCCTCATTCAGTACAAGGGATGAACCTGGGGATGAATCAGGGTTGTGTAGTGAAAGACAGACTGTTGCCTGTAGGACCCCTGCCAAATTTGTTGCAAAAGTTGGATCTGTGTTGTGAATGAGGCAGGAAATTGCAGAAAGAGAAAGCATTGTCTCATGCTTAATGCAGCTGAAGGCGGCCCTGGAGAAGTCTGATTCTACCTCTGCCTCTGCCACAGAGTTCCTGTCTGTGCTAGGTAAATCACTTTAACCAAACTTTTCATAGATGGTCACTAAATGTGTGTTCCTCATTTTCTGAGTGCATGACCTCAGACCCTGGGATCTTATTCGCAGAAATGCTGAGCACTCAGCTGCAACTGAAGTCAACGGGAGCTGTGCTTTGAACATATTAAGTGCTCTATAACGCTAAGGACTCTGAAAAGGATCTCGGTGTCTCAGACTGGGAACCCAAAATTACCTTAATCGAAGCTCTAGCAGGCTGCTTGGGTGAACCCCCCTCAGTTCTTTCTCCACCACCAAGTCTCAGAGGAAAGCTCTAAAGCAGAAAGGAAGGAGGGCGAGTAGCGAAGCACCCATAGGGATAAACATCTCAAAGAACCACAGTTACTGCACTGAGTAACCTCTCTCTCTTTCTTCTTCAAGTAGCATCCCTATGAGTACTCCAGGTGACTCCTGAGCAGTATCCCCATCAGGAGGAGGGAGCTTCAGAATCAAGTCCAGAACAGAGGAAAGAATTGCACTGCCAACTGCCGCATCAGATCTGGAGGCATTGACTAAGCCGTAGGGCCTGGAGAAGGTATGTAGCAGCTTTGCAGCTCTCAAATACTGGACTTTTTAAGTAGAGACAGAGTTGCAGATTGTGACCTTATCGAGTGAGTTGAAACACCAGCGGGGTGTTACAAGCTATAATACATCCAAAATCTATTTTGGGTCTTTGGGTAGAAACAGCAGAAACTTTAGATCTGTCTGCAAATGAAATGAATGGTCCAGGAGATTTATTAAATGATTTAGTCCTATCTAGATAGAATATTAATGCCCTCCTGACATCTAGAGTATAGAAAGTGGTCTTCAGGTTGAGAATATGTGGGTTTTAGAAAGAAAACTGGTGGGTAAATGATCTGATTCAGATGAAACTCTGAAGACCCTTTAGGAAAGAAGCCTGGGGTGTGGTTGTAAGGAAACTTTGTCCTTGTAGAATACTGTGAAGGGAGGGTTTGCCATCAATGTCCCAGTCTATCTGGGCGGATGTAATTGCCTCTAAGGCGGCTTTTCGTGGACAGAGTCAGTAAGGAGCAGGTTGTCATAAGTTCAAAAGGAGATTTCATGAGACTTTTAAGAACCAAAGTAAGGTCCCAAACTCAGGTGGGGACTTGCACCGGTGGGAAGAGATTACCCAGACCTTTTGTGAACCTTACAGTTATAGGGCAAGCAAAGAGTGAGAACCACGCAATAGTGACACAAAAAGCTGTTGATGCAGTTGAACGGACCCTAAAAGAGCTAAGTGACAGACCCATTTTCTTTAATTGCAGTATTCCAAAATAAGCAGAAGCGTGTTTTTAACTGAATTTGAATTTCCATCCAAATACAGCTTGACACAAATCAGAATTAAAAAAATAAATCTAGTAAATTAGAAATGTATCATTTGCTGTTTTCTAACAATTTCAGTACTGCCAACCTCAAAAAATCAAAAAACATGAGTCACATCCGCGATATTCTTTTTTTTAATCAAATCATGGTTTTAGTCTGCAATGTGGTTAGCCTTCTCAGGGAACTCTCCCACCCCTCCCATACACACAGAGAGACACACCATGTTCTACCAGGCAGGTACACAGATTGGTTCATGATTAAACCCTTCATGAACACAATTGCTAATGCTACCACTATTACTCGGTATTTCTCAAACCAATCCCTTGTGTTAGGCTATGTCTACACTGGCAGTTGAACGACAAAACTTTTGTCTTTCAGAGGTGTTGAAAAAAAAAACAACAACCCTGAAAGACAAACGTTTTGGCAACAACAAGCGTGAGTGTGAACAGCGCGTTGTCAGCAGGAGTGCTCTCCTGTCGACAACCCAAACGCTGCTCGTTGGGGGTGGAAGTTTTTTGTCGGCAGGAGAGCCGACAAACAGCGACTACACAGCGCGACTTTTAGCGGCATGGCTCTAGCGACACAGCTGTGTCGCTAAAAGCTGTGTAGTGTAGATGTAGCTTTACACAGGCCATGTTTACACTATAGACACTACAGCAGCAGAGCTTTAGTACTGTAGCTATGCCACTGTAGCTATGCCACTGCAGCTATGCTGCTGCAGTGCCTGTAGTGTAGATGCTTCCTACGGTGACGGAAGAGGTATTTCCATCACTGTAGGTAATCCACCTCCCCAAGTGGCAGTAGCTAGGTCAACAGAAGCATTCCTCCTCCAATCTCACTGCATCTACACTGGGAGTTAGGTTGGCATAGCTACAGCAATCAGGGGTGTGAATTTTTTATATTTTATTGCTATGTGGATCTAAATTTTAAGGGTAGACCAGGCCTTAGAAATAACTACGTAGGGAAATTTACCAAACCATTATAATTATACTGGTAAATTACCCTGTGGAAACAAACATTGGCAAGGATAGCCAATCCTTGTGTATGCCCCAGATGTTCTTGGTCAAATAAAATACAAGGCCAAACCTGTACATCAAAGATCTTGTGTATTTTGAGGTGATTTGTGACAGACTGCCTTTGACTAGCAACTTTTTTACTTTGCCATCAAAACCATTTCAGTATAAATAATGTAATGTTAATCATATTTTCCACTTATGATTAGATATGACCTACTCAAGATATTTCCTTTTATTAATGTATCTGTTGCAATTACTGCGATATCAATTCTCATTTGCATATTGTAAATCTAAATTTTTGTTTCTAAAATTTTAAAATAATTACTATTTAGTTAAAATGCTATTTTTAAAAAAAGTTCTGCTGGAGAAAAAGTTTACTGTATTTCCATTCAACAAATACCTTGCAACTATGCAAAAGGCATGCATCACTAAGGAATTTATCTTTCCTACTCAAGAATTTGCCAATTAAGGGCCCAAATCTGCAATGTGCTGAAGAGAAGACAACCAACGTCCTCTAGGATTGGGTTCTATTTATGTTTAATTACCAACATTCATAGATTCATAGAGTTTAAGGCCAGAAAGGTCCATCAGATTATCTAGTATTTCACAAGTCATTAAATGTCATGCAGTTACCCCCGTATTGAGCACAATGACTGGTCACTGACAGAAGCATAAGTTGTGTTCAGCTAAAACATATCTTCTAAAAAGGTATCCAGTCTTGATCTGAAGACATCAAGAGATGGAATATCCACCACTTCCCTTGGTACTTTGTTCCAATTGTTAATCGCCCTCCCAGTTAAAAAATTGTTTCTTAGTCTCCAAATATCCACAAGTCCAATATCCTCCAGGGATAAAGGATGGTTTGCAAAGGCCTGAGGTTTTTACCTACAACACTGAGATTTTTCTATGATATATCTTCCATGACAGCATTCCAATTTCCTCCTAATACTACTGGGACATCAGCTCTGCTGGATAAAATGTCAGTTATTTCTGCAATAAAGGGTGCATTCCCAACACTAGGATTATATACACTCCCTAAAATTAATCATTTAGTATTGGATTATCCTGGATCTACCCTCTGTATCTGACCATGACTGAATAAATTGAAAAGTTAGGCTCTTGTGGATTGATATCATTAGCCCCCTGCTTATGCAGTTGAAAGAGGAGAGATATTCATGTCCCACCCATAGTTTTTAAATTCTGTTGGCATTTTCATTCCTGAAAGGGGTCTCCTGAAGAAAAGCCATATGACATCCATTTGATTTTAAGAGCCTCGAAGTTTTGATTCTCTTGGAGTTTTCAGTAAGCCCCCGTACATTCCAGGAACAAACCTTAACAAAGTTCATGAAAAATGAGTGGTAGTCCAGCTGCCAATTGACACCCAATAGCTTGGCAGGCTCTCAGTGCCTCTCCATGCAAAAAACAAACAAACCAAAAACAAAGGAAACATACACCGCCCACCTTACTCTTAACATACCAGACTTCCAATATGAGCATGTTCAGATCCCAGATGGTGTATGCCTGCACCCACCCACCCCATGCATAATATGAATTAATTAGGAGTCTGCCAGAAATATACCTATATTTACCAATACCTACATATGCCAAGGTATATAAATGAATGGAACCTACTGCTTGATAGCGATGAATGCATAAATAATAGTATATAGTATATAAATGTTCATATTCACATGGTATATAAATATTTATACCAATACACAAATGAAAAAAATAAACATGAAATGACAAATGTGTGCAAATAAATATATTATTACCATACATGTTATAAATATATATACTTTAAGTATGGGTAGAAAAAGTAAAAATAAATATAGAAGTATTCATATAAAATGATACATGTAGTCACAAATAACATGCAAGTAAATAGTTATGAATATATTAGCATCATGTATATATTAAAACATATAAATTTAAGTAGAAATAAAGAGATAAGAATAACATAGTTATTGTGGATGTATAGATATACTTATGTTTTCTAATCAACATATTGAAAGTATCGATTATCAAGCTATATTAAATATCCTAACAGTACCAATTATATCCTATAACACTAATATATTAAATATGCCAGATGTATGTACCAACTGTTCTCAGTTCCCTTGAGACTGAAGAAACAGTAGTTAACCCCTTTGGCTCTCTCTGCACTTCCAGTTTTTAAATGGTTGAAGCACCTTTAAGGAAAAATACAATATATACCGCCTCTAGGAGTATTCTTCAAAAAATCAAGTCCAGTACCACTTCTTATCTCACCAACTCTCCTTCCATGCCAATCTGGAATAATCCTCATTTTAAATACACTAATAGCTCAAAACTTAGGGCATATTAACCATAAAAAATATTACTGACTGGACAACTTTAGCCTCCTTCAGATATCTTTGTGAAAAATATCACTTACCAATAGAGCAAGGTCATTTCTACAATAAGCTTTAATTTGAAGTTATGAAGGGCTTGGGAATTGTTGGCAGGCTACAAATAACACTCCACTCAAAGTGCACCTTAAAAAGTATATTAGTCAAAAACATTTTGTGAGTAACACATACAAATGGCTGAACTCCTTAATTTATCTAACTGACTATACCATAAAAGAAAAATAAGAGAAGGAACTAAACATCTCCATTTCCTTTGACAGGTGGGATAATATCTTGTACAATATATGCAGAACATTCAGTTCTGTTTTTGCATTTCTTTCAGAACAAAATTCTAAATAGATATTATTGGACCCCTGAGCGACTGCATGATGCTGGAGTCACCCCGACAGGGGATGGATCACTTGATGATACCTGTTCTGTTCATTCCCTGTGAAGTACCTGGCATGGGCCACTGCCAGAAGACAGGATACTGGGCTAGATGTATTTTTGGTCTGACTCAGTTTGGCCATTCTTATGTTCACATAGTAAATGTTGGAGGTGTAACAGCTGCAATGCAGACCTGTCACATAGTTTTTGAATGTCAAAGTATATCCACATTCTGGAAGGAAGTGTGTGGTGCTCTGTCTAAGGCCAAGTCCTAAGTCCAGCAACCTCTGTGTTTGGGGCATTCTAGAACATCTACCCTGTTCTAGTAATGCCAGGAAATGGATTGCTGCAGTACCCCCAGCCACTCCCATTCTCCCTTCCCCGTGTGAGCTCTTGCTAGGATTCCACCCCTCCGTGGCTGTGTGCCCTCCTCAATGTTTCCCTTCGAGCCAAATCCCCCTTTGACTCGGTATCTCTCCTTCCCCATGCACCTGCCCTGCCTTCCTGGGTGGGGTGAGGAGCTACTAAGCATGATGCCAGAGCCAACAGACCTACCCTCCCACCTGCTCAGAAGCCAGACAGAGCAACCTCTCATGGCAGGAGGCTATTACCAGCACTGTCTTCTATGTGCCCAGCTGATCAGATGAATAGTGCTGAGCTGCACTAAGAAGCAACTTGGGACTGCTCTCTGCCTCCCTTCCCTGAGAGCTGAAATAAAGTCAAGGTTGAGCTGAAAATAGAAGGGACGTTATCCTCCCTAAAATTACCCCCATGATAAGGATGTATTAAGGGAACATGTAGCAAACATATTACTACCTGTAAGAACATAAGAACGGCCATACTGGGTCAGACCAAATGTCCATCTAGCCCAGTATCCTGTCTTCCAACAGTGGCCAATGCCAGTTGCTTCAGAGGGAATGAACAGAACAGGTAATCATCAAGTGATCCCTATTGCCCATTCCCAGCTCCCTTTGCTTTCTACCTTTTAACCAGTTACCAATCCATGAGAGGACCTTCCCTCTTATCCTATGACAGCTTACTTTGCTTAAGACCCTTTGGTGAGGGACCTTGTCAAAGGCTTTCTGAAAATACAAATACACTATATCCATTGGCTCCCCTTTGTCCACATGCTTGTTGATCCCCTCAAAGAATTCTAGTAGATTGGTGAGGTATGATTTCCCTTTACAAAAACCATGTTGACTCTTCCCCAACAAATTATGTTCATCTGTATGTCTGACAATTTTGTTCTTTACTATAGTTTCAACCAGTTTGCCTGGTACTGAAGTCTGGCTTACCAGCCTGTAACTGCCGGGATCATCTCTGAAGCCCTTTTTAAAAATTGGTGTCACATTAGCTATCCTCCAGTCATTTGGTACAGAAATTGATTTTGATTTAAATGATAGGTATATAAAGACAAGGTGGGTGAGGTAATACCTTTTATTGGATACATTTTGTTGGTGGAGAGGCAAGCTTTCAAACCACACAGAGTTCTTCTTCAAGTCTGAGAAAGGTACTCCAAGCATCACAACAAAATGCAAGGTGGAATATCACATATTCTATTGGCTCATTCAAGGTAGAATAGCCCATTAACACCTCTGCAGTCACAGGACAAAAGTGTGGGGGGGGGGTATGGGGTTTTAGATTGTTGCAATAAGCCATAAATCCAGTGTCTCTGTTCACTCTAGAGATTCGGTCTAGCAAAGTTATGAATTTAAACTTCCAGGTTCGTCCTTTGAAAATGTTGTGCAGGTTTCCTTTGAGGATGAGGACTGATAGGTCAGCTATAGAGTGATCACTTTGTGAAAAGTGTTCACCCCCAGGTAGGGCTACCTGAACTGGGGAATCCAGGGGGCCCAGGCCTGCCCACTTTTTAACATGGGCATAGTTTGGGGGTAGGGGGCTAC
The DNA here is from genome assembly GCF_027887155.1 of Malaclemys terrapin pileata. Lineage (NCBI taxonomy): Eukaryota > Metazoa > Chordata > Testudines > Emydidae > Malaclemys > Malaclemys terrapin. The sequence goes on along the minus strand of NC_071507.1, from coordinate 175,558,334 downwards.
CATGCAAGCCTTGGGCAAGCGCTGAGCGGTGCCAGCAGGGGATCTGATCACCTTATCAGCTCCCTGGCCGCAAAGCACAGCCCCTGCCGGCACCGCCAGCCTCTTCCTGGTGGGGGGTCTGAGGTGGACTGTAACCCCCATTCACCATGAGGCCCAGCCCCTCTCCATGGCCCTGTCCCTGCTCCTCCTCTTCCTTCTGAGGCCCCGCCCCCTGGCCAGGCTGGAAGCCGGAGCTAGGTAGTGGCAAGGGCTGCCCAGAGAGCTTGAGCAGCTGTGGGGAGCCGCAGACCCTCCACCTGCCCTGGGCGGGGTGCTGGGGTGCCCAACAGCAGCTGATGGATCTTCAAAGATGTGTTGTGGGGAGTGTTGATCATTGTAGCAGTGGAGATATGTCTGACCTTCAAACAACCCCCAGCCTCTCCAAGCTTATCATCATAAGCAAGCTCCCAACAGACCAGGACACACCAACTCAAAGCAGTCCCAGACCCTGCCAGAACAATAGGTCCAAAACAAACAGACTTATCTCCACTGATCAACCCCCCGCCTCAACACACCTTTCAAGATCCATGGATCTTACATATACCTGTCACATGTGGTATTCCTCATCCAGTGCACTTAATGCCCCAGTATCAATTATGTGTGTGAAACCAGCCAATCACTAAGCTCTTGAATGAGTTCACACAAACTTTACCTTGAATGGCGCCTTACAACATGTGCTGGGATTTCTGTTCCCAGACCTGAAGAACAACTCTGTGTCGAAAGCTTGCCTCTCTCACCAACAGACATTGGTCCAATAAAAGGATATCCTGGGACTGACACAGCTACAACTACGCTATATATTACTATCTAGTTATTTAATTGTATACACTAGTGATGACATTTATTAATGCAAATATCAGTGTTGTATCTGTGTGCCTGCTGGCAAAAAAAAATTCTTAAGCTGTATGAATTTTGTTAAAATGTTGTTACAAATATGAAACTCACCTCAGGTTTTGTCAGAAAGATTCTTGAACAAGTTTGAGTAAACCTGGGATCATTTCTGAACTGACCTTCAGTAATTTATGACATCACATGCAAACAATTTGACACTTACAAATTTATTAGAGCATAAGCTTTCGTGGACTACAGCCCACTTCTTCGGATGCATCCGAAGAAGTGGGCTGTAGTCCACGAAAGCTTATGCTCTAATAAATTTGTTAGTCTCTAAGGTGCCACAAGTACTCCTGTTCTTCTTTTTGCGGATACAGACTAACACGGCTGTTACTCTGAAATTTGACACTTGAAATTTCAATTTGGATTAAGGTGAAAGCCACTGGTTTCAACTGAGCTTTGCTTTCAGCCTTTGGAGTCTTTGGATACAAATGTCAGAGGGGTGCTAAACCATGTCAGTCACAACTGAAAGAGACGTTTGCATGAGCCTAATGTGAACCTAGAGCACTGAGTTTCAAAGTTTATAGTTCAGTCCTCCATGTACTGAGGGTTAATAGTAATTTTGCCAATGATTTCAATCTTTTTCTCTAGTTATTTATAACACACTCATCAATATAGGATCTGAGCACTGGAGACTAGGATCAGGCCCTTACTGAATGCTAAATAGTTATTCTGAATTGTGGCCATGCTGATTCCTGTGACGCATCCAGCATTAAAAAACTATGTATATTTTGGGTCACTGAAGTATATGTTCCTATTTAATGATCAGTTCTTCCTTGCTGTGAGCACAAAGGCTACACAAGTTAAATTAGTGTTCACATTCAAAAGGGTTGCCCAAGTGACTTATGCATCCTCTGATGCTATCATCCTGGTGGACAGTAGCTGACCTTGTACAGAAGACAGGTATTACCTATGGAATCCTCTACTTCCCAGCTTCAAAAGGGTCTACAAAGACATTTAGAGAAATTTACACCAAACCTAGTGTGGAATTGCTGAAATATCAAAGGTGAATCAAAAGGAACTTAGAGTAGCAAACAGGATAATAACATCTCCCTCAACAAATGTCTTCACATGCTGCCCCTAAGGCAGTTTGAAAGCTCATAGGTACATTGCCTATAAAGTATGCAATGGAGCCAGATGTTGCTAGTGGAGCAGTGTATTCCACGGGTTATGTGAAACAGAGTACAACCATGCCCTGGGCCCCCAAATGCTCTTGACTTCTGAAAGCAACAAAATGCATGTAAACAACATCATGAGCATCAGTAACAGAGAGGCAAATGCTGCAGCAATATGGGAATGACTGTTTATTCACTGTGCACCAATCTTCATCCTGCCTTCTGTGGGACCAAGTGATACATTAGCCCCTTATTCATGCATATTCTAGCTCTGCTCCACCAACTTATTTTTGAGGATGGTCAGGCATGGTGCTGAATGGGGGCAGAAGGGCTTTGTGTCTACTCTGTGTTTGGAACTCCTGCTCAACTGGGGCAATGGTGAGGGATAAGAAAGTATATTGATCAAAGGAGTAATGTTCTGCCTGCACTAAGGTCTTAATTGCTACTGTAAGCTAAATATATATTTTTAAATAAGTACATGGATTTATTTTTTATGAGCAATACAACATCACTTGGCATTTACAGGATATTTCTAGAGGCTAAATAATGTACATTAGCCAGATTTGACTTATCTCTTACCAATCCATATACTTTATAGTTACTTAGAAAACATGACTTTCAGCACAGAGGAAATGCAGTCTAGAGGAGTGAGCAGAGTGGAATAATGCAGACCAAACACTAACCCTTTCCAGAGATCCTTCTCATGTAAATTGTGGGATTAGAGTACTTACAAAACATGCCACCCTTTCGATCTCTGTAGCAAAGCGTTTGCAATACTCATTTCAAAGCAAAGGAAACAAGAATTCATATAGAGCAAAGAAAGTTAATCTGCATCCACAGAGCACTTCAATCAATGAAAAGTTAATCAAAAACATCAGTACAGACCTGCTGACTCCTGCCAATTTATCTCTTTTGTGCCTGTTTATAGGAAACAAACACAAACACACTAATGACTCTGAAATATTCTGTTTTTTCTTACTAGACCTAGGCCCACATACACTTATAATACTGCATTCTATTTGCATACATTACAAATATTCACTAAGGAACTAAGCGCTGAACACACATCCCCCAGACAGCTTTGTACTGTATACTGTATTTTCCAGCCCTTGTCTGTTTTGGATTCTGAGGCCGATGAGCCTAAAAAAAAAAATAATAATAATGAATCATAACATCTGTTCTCTTTTCTAATCAGAATCCTTCCTTAAGCTCTGAATACAATAGTTCTTCTACAGCAGGAACTAATGAGTCTGCTACTAAAATGCCCTCATTAGATGAAGGAACAGGTAATGCTGTTGTGACTATTGTTACTGAGGAAAACACAAGGCACACGGTAGCATTAAAGGCAATTTTCTGGGATTTTTCCTATGAGATGGGCCAGCTGAGCAAGGCTAACTTCAGCAGTAGTGCAAGCAAGGACAGAGTATACTATCAGACCAGGAGATGAGAGCTCTGAGTTCAAATGGGAACAGCTAAATAGGGGACCCAAATCCAGTATTTTCACACTTCGTTTGGCACACATCTGTGTGAAATGCCCATATTTTGCACCTATGGACCAATCTGTATGAAATTCAGATTCAGATGCTCTTTTAGGACATCTGTGTTTGAAAACTTACCTGATGTGTTTATCACAGTCATTCATACCAAAGTTTCTTCTAAAGAGCTATGATACAAAACCAAAGAGTGAAACCCTGGTTCCAATGAAGACCATGAGAGAATTTTATTTCCCAATGACACAATTGTAGCACTGTAGTTTATTATGTATGCTTTTCACCTTTCCAGGAAAAGAGTTAAGGCAATATTTTTCAAACAATACACGGTACACACATTTAAGGTACAAACGAGTTTTGTTACAGGTACATGAAAGTGACTGAGTACTTTGCTTGAATCTTCATATGTTGGCGGGAAAGTGTCAGAATGAGGGGCTTTTACAAGTGTGGATAAGGGGAAACACTAAGAATAATCTATATTGCTCTTCAAAAATTTGGCATTGTGTAATGACAAGCTATGCTTCATTAAAGACTCTTCATTAATGCACTCCAAGTAGTGGTAAAATTACTCAGGAAGTGAGAGGCAGAAATACATCTTATAAACTGGGAAAAGATTACTGTTACAGCCTGGCCCAATATCCATCTGTATGGTCACCAGGCAGTTGTGAGTGGACTTGCTGGGTCCCATGTGCTCTCTAGCTCTGGGACCCTGGGGTATAGTCCCAAGCTCAAACCTCTTTTCTCCTTAAGTTGTGAGATGCCACTGTTCAGTCACCATAGTCCTTGAAATCAGTTTCTGAGACACTCCCCTCCCAAGCACCTCCAGTTGCTTACATATGCTCCCTCAGAGTTCCACCTGGGCTGTAGTCACTTTGGGTTTACTCATTTAACTCCTCTGGAGATGACAGGGCAGGAAAGCAAGGAACGCAAACAGAACAGGGGGTGATTTCTTAACCACATTGGCTTTAATCTTAAAGCACTTAAGAGACAGATCTTTGAAAACAAAGATCCTGTGATGCACCCTCACCTATTCTGGTTCACTCCTTTTCAGCAGAGACCCTCCTGCCCTCTCTCTTCTGCAAACTCTTCTTACATGTGGCCATGGCCAACCTCCAGCTGCAGAGCAGAACTTTGCTCTTAAAGAGGGCCTCTATCTCTGGGCCATGTGTTCAGACTGTGAAGTTTCATACCCACCAGCATGCTTGCCTGCCCCTTGTGGGCCCCTGTGTAGAAAGACCATCGTTCCATGTGGGTTTGCCAGAAGTGGAGAGTCAAAGTTGATAATTTCAGACTGCTCTCAGTGGTGGTCCTTCAATAAAGGTGATGGCTCTCAGTGGTGGTCCTTCAATAAAGCGTCAAATGACTTTCCAGGGCAGGGTAGCTATCTGGAGTGCAACGAAGCAGGCTGACACTAAGCAAATCCAGATGAATGCAGCCAGAGAAAATACTTCAACCCAGGTAAGAAACAGACTTCACAATTTGATAAAGTCATATCCCATTCCACCACAGTTACATTAAGAGACCTGTAGAAAGAATTGAGTCTTACATTTCTCACCAAAATATGGCATATCAGATCTAGAAGTTGTCAAACATGACAGATGGATCATGGGTTCAGGTCAGGTCTACACTACAAATTTATGCCAGCATAGCCATGTCAGCCACGTTTGGCTATGCTGGCAAAAGCCTTCAGTGTAGACATAGTTATACAGGCAAAACTGCAGTTTTACCAATTCAGAATACAGATTATTTTGCTTGGGGTGGGGTATATGCGGACAGAGGAGCTGGAATAAGTTGTGCCAGCAAAAACAGAATTTTGCCAGTATAAATTGTGCCTAAAGTAGGAGTGCTTTGCCAGTATAGTAAACAAGTATTCCTAGTATAGAGCAGGGTTTAATTTCCAAACATTTTCACCTGAAGTTGAATGTGCTCCTAGACTTTGAGTTTTTGCTAAACGTTGTAAAATTCATTAGGCCAGATTTTTTGTATAAATGTACAGACCTTTCCCACTCAATTCAATGGAAACCACCCACATGCATCGAAGGAGAGAAGTGTGCCAAGAATTTTGCAAACAATCATAAAAAGAAAAGGACCACCCATGAAGGAGATGATGGAAGGTCCACTGGTTAGGGCACTAGTCTGGGCCTCAGGAGACAATTCAATTCCCTCCTCTGCCACAGACTTCCTGTGTGACCTTAGATAAATAACCAACAGGCAGATTTTCAAAGGTATTTAGGCATTCAAACATGAAAACAGGCACCAAGTGGGATCTTCATAAGCACTTAACTCCTATTGATTTCAACTGGAGTTAGGTGCCTTGCCTGCTTAGGTGCTTCTGAAATTTCCAATAGGCTCCTGTCTGCAGTAGGGAGGTCTATGGGTGGGGGGCACTGGGCAAGTGGTGTGGTGTGCAGGGTGCTGTGCAGTTGTGGTGGGAGGCCAGCGGGGGGAGGTCTCTGGGAGGAGTGGGGGCTGAGCACAGAGATCTGTGGTGGAGATGTCTGAGTGAGGGGGCACTGGGCATAAGGGTGGGACACTGGGCAGGGGGGCGGTGTGGTGCGGGCCTGCCCTCAAGGGGAAGGGGCATGCTGGCAGCACAGGGCTGGGCAGGCCAGTGTGCGTCTGGCAGCTGCAGGTTTGTAAACAGTGCCCTCCTGCTGGGCTGTGCAGAGCAGGGGGCTGCTCCCGCTGCGCTGTGCCTCATTGCCCCCAGCCCGCCCTTGGAGACTGACCATCCTGCCCCCCCTGCACCTTGCCCCATGGGGGCCCACAAATATGTTTGGCGCCAGGCCCACATAAAATTAATCCGGCCCTGGGTTGGGCTCGCCCACCTCCCAGGCTTTCCAATAAGGCCTCACTACATTGCTGGGATCACTGCCCAGTCTTGGGAGAATTAGCAGCATAGGCATTAGTGTCCCAACTGCCCTGATGGGCAAAACCCAAACAGTCTATAGGCTCTGGCCCTCAGGCAGGAACAGAGCCACCAAGGAGTCCACAGACTATGACCCTCAAGCAGGGGTAGAGCAAACAGCAGTATCTAGGCTCTGGCCCTCGGGCTGGGGCAGAGCAATGACTAGTCTAGCATCCGAGCTTTAGAGGACGATAGGCTAACACCAGACACCTGGCCCACAGTGGGGAGGCTGTAAACCCAGGGGTGGGGTGGGGTGGGATGGGGTAGGGGAACTCAGGCCCATTCGACTCCATCATGTCCCAGCCCAGGGCCCTAACAGTGGAGGAGTGTTTTGCCACTGGATCAGCAGGGAATCCAGCCATAACACACTGATCATGTTTCATTCAGGCTGCAATACAACCAGACTGGAGTTGGCTGTCCGTGAGCCACTTCCTCCCCTCCCCTTGAGGTGTACCTAAATCAATGGGTGTCCTCCGTCTCCTCAGGGGAGGTGGCCAGCAACAGTCTCAGCAGCTCCCCTGCAGACACACGCTCCTTCGGGAGCAGGGCGTCTCTTGGTTTGGCAGTGAAGTCAGCAGCCTGGAGTGAGCAGGATGCGTCTGTTTCCCTCGCTGTCTCGATTACAACTGTGCTGGAGGCTCCGCCTTTTATACTTCCTCTCCTGCCTTTCCACTTGCAGCGGGAAGGGCAATGCAGGTCTGGCTCCGCCCACCTGGGCACAGAGGATGGTTCCTACCCTTCCGGGTTGGAGGAAGGTCACACTGCCTCACTATATGCACATTGAAGAGATAGAACAGACTCCTTAATATACTAAAAGGTTTCTTTCAAAATTAATGAGAAAGAAACACACTTTTCTATGCTACACATAAGCTGCTTTTGGGATGGGATTACATGAACCCTAAAATAAGTCCACAGAAATAGTAAATCAAATTCCTGACATTTTTATTGCTGTGCAAGCCTTTCCTTACATGTGCCTTTAAAATGGAGACACTGAACAAATTAGTCCAGGTGAAAAACTGTATTGATTAACAGAGCTGGTAAACTAGTAAACTAACAGGTTGATTGTTTACTTCTGTCCCCATTTAGTTTCCATTTGCACTTGCTCATCATGGTGCATATGTACTATGGCCCCGATACAGAGCCCACTTAAGTAAGTAGAAAGATTTCCTTTGACTTCAGTAGGCTTTGGATCAGGCCCTATGCAAAGAACTGTAGATCAAGGACTGGTTTATTTCATTTCTCTTCTTTTTTCCGCCCCCCTCAGAGGAGGGGAGTGAAACAGACTCAGTCAAGACCCTGCTATGAATTGTCACACTACATCTTCTGACCTTTGCTTTATCAGTTAAATTTCAGCACAATTAATTTAGTGACTGAAAAACTTTTCAGATTGCTTTAATGGATGTGCCATTCAGTTAATGCTAACTTTTAGTGTATTGTATTTATTATGAAGCATTTACCCTAGAGTGTTTCTCTAGTGAAAAACCAAAGAAAGTTAATCAAATCATATCAACACATTGCCAGACAGCTTCAGTGACACAGCCATTTCATGCCAAGACCAAGTTTATTAAGGTGGCTCATTTAACCCAGCTCCTGCTGGCTTAAATACGATAGCAGCTCTATTCAAGGAGAAAAGAACAAAGCCATATTAGAATATATAGGCAACTTTAAAATCTGACAGTCCTTAAGCCCTACCGCCCTTACTCATGCAAGTGGTCCCATTGAAATCAACAGATTATTCACACCCAGGGCCGGCTCCAGGCACCAGCTTACCAAGCAGGTGCTTGGGGCGGCCACTTCGGAGAGGGGCGGCAGGTCCAGCTGTTCGGCGGCAATTCGGCGGATGGTCCCTCACTCCTGCTCGGAGCGAAGGACCTTCCGCCGAATTGCCACCGCAGATCGCGATCGCGGCTTTTTTGTTTGTTTGTTTGGCTGCTTGGGGCAGCCAAAACCCTGGAGCTGGCCCTGTTCACACCTCTGCAGGATAGGAGCTTTAGTACAATGTAGGTCTGAGCCTTGAAACAAAATGAGTGCCCAACATTATCAGGAAATAAATACACTACAAGAAACATCTCCACAAAATTTAAAATAACTCTTATGTTCTTTCCAACATTCTTCTATATTTTACTTTAAATGTATCTCTTATTTTTGTTTGTTTCATGTTTCCCCAGTTCCATCAAAACACTAAATAATATTTTTAAAAGCAGATATTAACAATACCTAACCTAATCAACTGAACTCTTGAGCTTTGCATGAAAATGTTTTATAGTACTTTTATTTCCCTTCAGTCAACAGAACTGCCAGATCTGAGAAGACAAAAAAAAAGGGCTTTTCTGTGACTCCTTTATTGCTATTTCTAGATCTGCTCAAAAAATGGAAATCATTTTCTGTGAATTTTTTTTCTTCTTTTTTGAATTTTTAAACATTTTTTCAAACGGCTATAAAAGTGGTCAAAAACAGAAACCAAATTTAGTGAAAAAATTGACTTTTCTGCCCACTTTTTGTTAAAACTTCCAGAGCTTGTCAGAAAAAAATGTAAAGTTTTGATAAAACTCAACTTTGCACTTGGCCCTGGTACAGCCATTCGGAACGTACGGGAAACCTCTTGCTGAGTTTATTTTATACATATAAATTTAAGCTTCTGATCCTTTAAATGTCAAGGTCTGACCACAGCACTATAACGCCGTCTTCCTCTCTACAACCTGGAGCAGAGAGTTTGGTTAATGACATGCAGATTGCAGGGACAAGTGACATTTCTGTCTCATGGCAAATTCATTTTTTATTTAAACTTTGACATTTTGATCTTTATCAATTGAGGTATTTAAGCTTATATAACTTACAGTTTGCTATAGTATATTAATATGTTGTGTATATTATAGCCAATTACTAAATATAGAAATTTATCAGTTAAACCACTGTATATAATAAAATAATAATCATATAGTCTAGATTAAGCTTTATTATCTCCAGCAGAAGAATGGTACTTTTGCGTCCAAAGTCTTTTGCTTACCCAATGTACACTGTTTTATGGAGTATCATATGTGTAACTGCTGCCATTGCCACCTTGTGTCTGGAGTTCTTTTCATTTTGTAAATTTTGCTTTGCTGACCAATTCTCCTGAATCTGTAAGGTTTTCTGTCACTACAGTGACACCTGGTGTTGAGAGCAAAGTTAAAAACTCAAAGAAAAAAGACAATCATTTCCAAGGCAAAGATTGCTTACAAACCTCCGACATCTGGGAGTTGCATCTTCTCCTTTGGGAGGTGGGCTGGAAAGAAAAGAAAGAAAAAAAAAAGATTCAAAATTTAAATTAGATAAGGGGTAAAATTTTCAAATGGAATGTAAGTCCTGATGACTTTGAAAGAGATTTAGGATATGTTGTCTACACTGCAGACTATGGGGGGCATACCCCTTGTAGCTTTAATCTACCTAGCATGGCTAAAAATAGCAGTGAAGACAGGGCAATACAGGCTTCAGCGTGGGCTGTACAAGTCCACCTGGTCCCCCTGCATATGCCTTTTCATTGCTAGCCTAGACCGAAGCCTGTACCCCATGTCTTCAATTCTATTTTGAATGCTAAATTAGAGGTGGTATGCCTGCCCAAGAAGCAACCACACTTGTGATTGCAGTGTAGACATACCTTCTGGCTCCCAAGTGTCTAAGAAGCCGATTTTTGAAGGTTTTTACATACCTAACTCCCATTGAACTAAGCACCTACAAGCCTTTTAAAAATCTTGTCCTAAGTCACTTATGAAAATGACATTTAGGTGATTTTGAACATTTGACCACTTGTTCCTTGGTCACAATCTTCTCATACAGAGAAATATAAATAGTGAGGAGATCTTTTTGCACAAGAGACTCTGGTTCATGTTTTGGCGTAGCTGGTATGGTTTTTCCACAAACTCAAAACACTGACTTTTCAAGTCAGTTGTAGTACAATGAGGTCAAAATTACTAATAAAGACAAAGTTTGAATAGAGAAGTGAAAGAGCTTTGTGCAGCTTGTATTGTTGTTTCTCTTTTCCCAAGGAAAACTGGTGTCAGGTCTATTTTTCTACTTCTTTAAAGGAAACTAAAGCATTCTCTTTTAAAGATACGTTTATCTATACCCCAGCTAAATAAGATATAGTTATGTGATTGCAAATCATGGAATAATGCAGCAAACTGCATGTCAGTAGAGTACACAAGCAGTGGAAGTGGAAACACACACACACACACACACACACACACACAGTGTTGTAAGAGAATTCCTATGTGCTAGCATACATAAAATATGAGCATCACTAATAAACAGCAGCTGTAGTATATAGCAGGCTGGATCTTTGCGTGGAATATCTTTAAGGTGTTTTTGGCATAGCTTCCAGGACTGTCTTGACCAACACTTTCCCAGATGTGTAGGATTATGGGATATATCTGTTAGAATCTCTCCGGCAAGCACTTTAATTCTCAACCACACCTGGGTTGGATATTGCAATCAGCTCCCATTTTCCATTTAACATTTTCCTACCTCGTTCATTTTAAATTCTCTGTGTTTTCCCTTATCACTTAATACATTTTCTTCGTTATTGGCATCTGGGCTGTTTGCTGAAACACAAACACCAAAAGCCCAAATCAAGTTGTTTTAAAAAATAAAAAAAGAGCAAAAATATTCCCATTTCAGATGGAAGAGCAGATGGAGCTCTTGGCACTTTAGAGGATTTAAATTGACCCTCTGCACCAAGCTCGGGGAAGACAGACTGTCACTATGACTGGGAAACACTAAAGAGACCTGTTTTCCCATAGAATATACAGTAGCATTTTCTAGTTCTTTAGCTCTAAGCTGTGCATGGTGATGAAAGAACAGCTGATTTTATCAGCTCACACTATTTTACACCCCAGGAATGCTCTTCGCTTGCTTTCATGTTGAAATGGGTAATAATCATTCTGAATTCTTGGGTATAATTTCTATCTCACCCTTTTCTTAGCAATGCCTGTGGGGATGCTGAGTAGGTTGCAACTATTTTCTCCCCCTCCTTGATATTTTTATTAATAATAATAATAAAGTGGTCTAGCAATTTACACATTCTAACCATAAAAGGCCAGATCATCAGCTGGTATAAATGGACTCAGCTCCATTGACTTCACAGGAGTTGCATTCATTTAGATCCACTCAGGACTCGGCCTGAATTCTCAAGAATTTGCAACTTAAGAATGTTTCTAAATTCACCATCTATCCCATTTGAAAAGCATTGCTTTGGCTGTCTTTTCCTAGGTATTGTTGCAATATACCACTAATGAGTTTGTATCGTTCCATTTTGTTTTCAGCGTGACATCCTTCGACTCATGCCAACAGCTCAGTTTTAAATGTCTGACTACTAAAATCATGTCCAAGTAGTGCCAGAAATGCAACCCATAAAAGCCAGAAAACTTAAATGTATTAATGTGGGGATGTATCATCCCTACACCAACCTAATGAAAAGTTCCATGAGGAGGTAAGGGTCACGATGGGACACTTGCCAGGTAAACAAATCATGGCCTTATGTAAGGCCCCCCTGGTGGTCTAGGATTATATAAGATGATCATGGCCTTATGTAAGGCCCCCTGGTGGTCTAGTATTATATAAGATGAGGTAAACAAATCATGGCCTTATGTAAGGAACAGTTGAACCAATCGGTGTGGGGCTATACATGTGATAAACACATGATTCTCCTTCTTGTCCAATCCGTAGATGTGTTATTATAGCCTAATTGTGTTATGTAATGTTGAGAAAAACTATAAAAGAAAGCTTGTAATAAACAGAATTCAGATTCAGCCTGCAACCACAGTGGTCGTGTGCTTTATCCGTTCCGCCTGGGACGCCACAAATGGTGACCCCGACGTGATTCGGCTTGGACATCAAGGCAGCCAGGACTTTGCCCAGAGTGAGCTAGCAGAGATCATACTAGACACAGCCGCCAGTGGAGCAGGGATCAATGTTCTCAGACAGTAGACCCAACAGGTGTTGTCTCAAAAGCTGAGCAAAGAGAAAGCAGATCCAACCAAAAAAAAGGATCTGAGTGGTCAGACTCTATGTCATCTCTCATGAAGAAACTGGAACAATTGAATTTTGATATTGAAGAGGCTCTCAGTGCTGGCTCTTCTCCTTCCAGAACTCCTTCTTCCAAAAAGCGCAAACAGCCATGCCCTGTTAAGGTGGAGACAGGCCTTCTTCACAGAGATAAAGGGAATCTGTGGGAATAAGAGGGCAGGGTACCAAGATTTAAATGGTTTGCCAAGCTCAGTGTCAACTGGAGCACGACCAAAAACTGAACATGGTTTGAGAAAAGGCGGAGGTGGCAGCCGCGGCAGGAGGTACCGGAGGATACCGGCTCCTGGTCGTCCGAGAGAGACGTTCGTGAGCTCACAGCCAACGGAAGCGTTCGGTGAGGAAAGGCAGAGATGGTAGCCACGGCAGGAGGTACCGGAGGATACCGGCTCCTGGTCGTCCGAGAGAGACGTTCGTGAGCTCACAGCCGACTGAAGCGTTCGGTGAGAAAAGGCGGAGGTGGCAGCCGCGGCAGGAGGTACCGGAAGATACCGGCTCCTGGTCGTCCGAGAGAGACGTTCGTGAACTCACAGCCAACGGAAGCGTTCGGTGAGGAAAGGCGGAGATGGCAGCCGCGGCAGGAGGTACCGGAGGATACCGGCTCCTGGTCGTCCGAGAGAGACGTTCGTGAGCTCACAGCCAACGGAAGCGTTCGGTGAGGAAAGGCGGAGATGGTAGCCACGGCAGGAGGTACCGGAGGATACCGGCTCCTGGTCGTCCGAGAGAGACGTTCGTGAGCTCACAGCCGACTAAAGCGTTCGGTAAGAAAAGGCGGAGGTGGCAGCCGCGGCAGGAGGTACCGGAGGATACCGGCTCCTGGTCGTCCGAGAGAGACGTTCGTGAGCTCACAGCCGACTGAAGCGTTCGGTGAGAAAAGGCGGAGGTGGCAGCCGCGGCAGGAGGTACTGGAGGATACCGGCTCCTGGTCGTCCGAGAGAGACGTTCGTGAGCTCACAGCCGACTAAAGCGTTCGGTGAGAAAAGGCGGAGGTGGCAGCCGCGGCAGGAGGTACCGGAGGATACCGGCTCCTGGTCGTCCGAGAGAGACGTTCGTGAGCTCACAGGTAAGCGGCTGCATTTAATAAAATGGGCTCTGCTTTGTCTGCAGAGAAGGAGACGGTGCATAATTTTTTATTACGCATCGCTAAAAAGCGGGGAGAGAAGCTTCCCTCTGACGCGTTGTCCCGTTTGTTGAAATGGGGGCAGAAACGCGGGAATGTACAAACAGGGCCTTCAGCTACAGGACATGCTGAATCAGTTGTCCCATTTGGCCGGTGAGAGCCATCCCCCGCAGTCCCACACATTGCGAGCCCTGAACCAGCCCGGCTTTCCTGTCACCAATGATGTTTGTACCCCAAAGTTCCGGGTGGAGTTCCCGGGGCAGGGTGAGAAGTTGCGGAATAGGTTGAAAAGAATGGCGGAGCCAGGCTTATCTAACTTTGAAAGGACATATAGGAAAAAACCGCCGGATAAGATCCCTCCGGCGGATGATGTAGCTACCCCCTGTCCTCATTGTGGTTTGTGGGGCTGCGCGATTGGGTGCACTGGACGGGATAACGTGTCCACGCACCGGCCACTGGATGTCGCCAACCCGTTTGCTCCAAAGCCTCCGGCATACTCATCCGATGTTTCCACCCTGCGACATGCTTCGGACAATATCCCGGGCAGCTCGGGCCCCCCGGACCCCGTAAGGCGTTGGCACGGACTTATTAGGGAAGCCCATATAGAGGGGGAATTTGCGCCCGAGGCTTATCCAGTAGTGACACCGGATCCACAGGACCCCGCAGCACCGGACCTGCACTTATTGTTTGTCACAGCCTAGACACCTGATAATGTGGTACTTCTATTTGTTCAGACTCCTTATTATAGGAGCAGGGGTCTTTGTATGTCCAAACTCTGTACCTTTTGTTAACCCACGACAAAATGTTTGTATCACCTGGGCGAACCAGACTGGCCAAGAAGCCCTTTTTGCTTGTCCATGGCCACCCCATCGGATCCCTTTAGAACATGTCTTATTGGCTATCCTTATTTACACCCCAATGGTTTTCATGGGTATTTATGTAATGTTATGTTTTTTAATAGTTCTCCATATATTTCGCAGTTGTTAAATGTCACCTGTCGTCAGTTTTATAGGTTCAAAAAAAAAAAAGTAGTAAGGTGGCTAGTAATTGTCCTAATGTTAGTTGGACCCTCCTATAGGCCTTATTTAAGAAAAAGGGGGGAGGTGTGGGGATGTATCATCCCTACACCAACCTAATGAAAAGTTCCATGAGGAGGTAAGGGTCACGATGGGACACTTGCCAGGTAAACAAATCATGGCCTTATGTAAGGCCCCCCTGGTGGTCTAGGATTATATAAGATGATCATGGCCTTATGTAAGACCCCCTGGTGGTCTAGGATTATATAAGATGATCATGGCCTTATGTAAGACCCCCTGGTGGTCTAGGATTATATAAGATGATCATGGCCTTATGTAAGGCCCCCTGGTGGTCTAGTATTATATAAGATGAGGTAAACAAATCATGGCCTTATGTAAGGAACAGTTGAACCAATCGGTGTGGGGCTATACATGTGATAAACACATGATTCTCCTTCTTGTCCAATCCGTAGATGTGTTATTATAGCCTAATTGTGTTATGTAATGTTGAGAAAAACTATAAAAGAAAGCTTGTAATAAACAGAATTCAGATTCAGCCTGCAACCACAGTGGTCGTGTGCTTTATCCGCTCCGCCTGGGACGCCACATATTAAAATAAATCTATTGACTTGAAAACAAAGACAGTAGCAAATGCATTTTCTGGATGACATGTAGAGGTAGGTATATATTTTGCTTTATTGGAGTGTAACATTCTTTTAAAAGATATTGTTTAAAATGAGTTTAATCGACAGCCCAGACTGGCACAAACCTCAATTTTGCAAACAGTTCTGGAAGGGCAGACTAACACCTATGCAGAATCCCACTGACTTCAGCAAGGCCATTACTAGTATGGCACCTCTTCCAAGGAAGATCCAGGGAAATTTTATAAGGAAGGCTGAAAAGCAGTGATGTCTTCCCAATATTGTTAACAAAGGTTTTCCACAAATATTGTCCAAGATAAGCACTGTGTGTCAGGAGTGCTGCCAGTTTTTCCGCCGCCCTAGGCAGCGGAAGGTCCCACCCCGAAATGCCACCCCCCACAGAGGCGGTGGAAGGCCCCGCCGCGGAAATACTGCCGTGGTCGCCACCCCCCAAATCGAGCGCCCTAGGCAGGTGTGGGCAGTGAGAACTCTATTGATTCCCTGTTTACACACACTACACTTTCATCCATAACAAAGAAAGGCAGCAACACCACTAGGCAAACAAACATCAACTAAGTGCACTAGCTGGGAATGCTTGTTTTTTCTTCCTGGGAAACAGACTGGGGACATGGATAGTGTACCATCTTCAGTGTGTGCAGTTTGAAGGAGAATGGTATAGGATAATGACCTTGTAGTCAAAGGCTGGCAACACATCTCATCCCTTCCTGTGTTTAGCTGTGGAATGTACCAAGGAGCTGAGACACGGGTTATAATAGATCATTCCTGGGAAAACCTGGATAGCCCCATAACCTTTAACTTCTTTGCCACACATTCTGTTCTCTATGGTGAAACTCTAAATAGGGTCTGACACCCCGTGATGGTGGGTGTGATTACAGAGTTGTGATTGTAGCTTACCATTCCATCCACTAGGAACTGGGCCTCAAGCTCATCTAGGGCACCATTCTTCTAGCTTGTGAGTGCCTTCTAAGAAGTATTCCTACTGAAATCAAGAAGTAAGCGATAGAACTGCTTGAAAAACAGCAGGGGGAGGGGGGAAATAAATCACCTGACCTAGAGATACAATCTCTGTATCCCCATATCAATTCCACTGTACCTGGCTTTAAAAGCAAATTAATTCGATTATTTACATTTTTCCCAAAATAGTTAAACAATAGACAAATCAATAGTAAATTTCATGTGCAAATAGTTATTCAGTTGTAAGAGGGTCTAAAAGCATTCTAAAACCATTAACTTATTTATACTCAAGTGTTTCTAACCATATTTTAAGCCAAGTTTTGGCATGAAGCAATTTTTCAGTGGAGTTAACAACATAGGTTTGTAGTGGACATACTAAGAGACGCTCAACTACAATGTTGCAACTGATTTCTCTATCATACGAACAAAAGAGTGCTCATTTTTGTGTTTATTTTTCTTTCTTAGCTTGTTCCTGATGGTTGGGAAGTTGATAGTTCATTTTTCTACTGCCATTCACACCAGCTGCTATAAAACAGCTATAAAAATACTCCCAGTACAGATCTTGACCGTAGATCACTGTACCTAGACCCAGCTGCAGATGGATGGAGCAGCTGGTCCAGAGAGGTACTCCCATACACACTTGGTCATGATGCATGAAGTAGCACAGTTGCTCCCCGGCCTCTATTCCTGTTCAGTCACAAATTTATGAAGTAATGAGCCACCTACCAGAAAAAAACAACAGCTCTCCAGCAGACTTTAAACAAACATCCCAACCACTCCAAAACTATAAATAACTGTAGCTCAGGGAGTAGAAGTATTGCTAACCCCTCTTGTTACAAATCTTGTTAAACAGGAAGAGAATATAGTGGATCAATGAGAAGGACAAACTTCTCTGAGTGGGGAGCTAGAATCATATGGCAGAGATTGGCAACTTTATTTTTCAGGACTATTTTTTTATCAAGATGTGATGGAAGTGGGGCTGTAATAATTCATGAATATTGTATGTGGCCTGCTTATTGGGATGCTTACTGTATGAATATGTTGGTTTAGGTGAATAGTGGGCTGTAAGGAAAACAAGCAGGAAGATCAAAGAAAGATTTGAGATAAGCCACCATAGTAAACACTCAAGGGCCATTCAGAGACAAAACCCAAGCTATTAGCTGTGAAGATTCTACCTCCAGATTCAGCCAAGTTCAAACCAGTTTTTGACAAGTAGGCTAAAAGCCCAGAAACAGAGAAAAGCAAAAGGTCCCGGAAAGATAAAAAGAGACTCTCTTTCCAGAAGTGGAGTAGTATAGTTGGTCAGTTGTTCAGACTGAGGGCTTGTCTACATTACCCGCTGGATCGACGGGCAGCGATCTATCCAGCGGGGGTCGATTTATTGTGGCTAGTCTAGATGCGATAAATTGACCGCAGAGCACTCTCCCACGACTCTGGTAATCCACCAGGGTGAGAGGCGCTGGCAGAGTCAATGGGAGAGCATCAGCCGTTGACTTACCACAATGAAGACACCGTGATAAGTAGATTTACGTATGTTGACTTCAGCTATGTTATTCACATAGCTAAAGTTGCGTAGCTTAGATCGATTCCCCCCCCCCCCCCCCCAGTGTAGACCAGGCCTAAGACTGGCACTTGCTGGTGTGTCCGAAGAAGATAGGTCTGCCTGCCAGACCATTTCACGGTGGTAAGGCTTTAGATGTAAGATATACATGCGTGTAAACTGTTTATTTTTTTAAAATCCTTTTTTTCTTATGGTATGATTTGTTCCTACTATTGAAATTGAAGAATAATTTGATTTAAGAGGGTAGTCTGATCACTGTATGTACACTTGTCACAGAACTGCAGGCATCAAAGCCAGTCAGAACTGTTGGGTAAGAACAGTTGATACACAGGGTCCTGTAACATAGGGCCAGGTCTAAGAAAGGAAGAATAGTAGAATTCCACCCCAGGAGAGAGAAGGGCAGGAAGCCTGACACTGAAGAGCATAGGGAGGCCATTCCTCCAGTTTTGAACGTGACAGGCCTCTTTTTGGGTGGTTTGTCCCCCTCCCAGTACTGAGACGAAACCCGAGGTGCTTCTGTCCAGTATCGGACGGGGATGCCATTTTGAAGAAAGCATTATTCCACCTCTGCTGGCATAACCTCACACACACCATATGTGTAAGGTCACGCCAACAATGGCAAGGCAGCGTGCTCCTCAAAATGGTGACTCCTGTGTGGCATGGCCACACACACACACCATGCATGCAAGAGCATAGGTGCCGTCTCCATGGGTGTTCCAGGGATGGAGCACCAACAGAGAAAACTTAGCAGGTGCTTAGCACCCACCGGCAGCCAAGCTCCCCTCCTTCCCCCCCTCTCCCACCTGCCAGTGGCCCCGCAGATCAACTCCTCTCCCTCCCTCCCAGCGCCTCCTGCACACCGCAGATCAGCTGTTCCATGGCATTCAGGAGGCACTGGGAGGGAAGGAGAGGAGCCAGAATGGGGCGTGCTCTGGGGAGGAGGTGGAAAGAGGCAGGGAAAAGGTGGGGCAGGGGTGGAGGCGGGAAGAGGCAGGGCAGGGCCTTGGGGGAAGGTGTGGAGTGTGGACAGGGTCGGGGGCTGAGCAGGGATTGAGCACCTCCAAGGAAAATTAGAAGCTGGTACCTGTGTGCCAGGGCATGCTGGCGGGGGCAGGTCGACACCATTCCCAGAAGTTCAGTCCAGTATTCAGGGAATGAGTGAGTGGCCACCCTATGATGGTGTGCACTCAGAAAGACCAGAGAGGGCCAAGGAAACAGCTAGGTCTGTGTCACAAGTAAGCATCTGCAGCTAGCCTGCTTATCTGCTAGCTTAACCCCCAGGCAGTCTAGCTAGCACAGCTGGGCCCCAATTGAGCCGCCTGATTGGCCCAGCCACTGAAATTGCTGAGGGGATCAGCCTCGATCTGTTCTTAAGGCCAGCAGCAGCAGCAGGGTGCTGGATGTTCAAATGGCTCCTGCGTCTGCTTGGTCTCAGCACTGCTCTCGTCTTAGCCCCGCTTTGCTTTACTCCAGCTAACCCAGCTCTGAGTCTTGACTTCTAACTCCAGCTCTGATCCTCGGCTCAGGCATCTGGCCCCTGACTCTAGCTCTGACTCTGGGCTCCTACTGCTGGCGACCGACTCCTACTCTAACCACTAGACCTGGCTCGTGCTCCAAGCACTAGGCACAACTGCCCACATCCCAGTCTCTGACACTCTGTTACAACATGACAACACTTAAAATATGTGTTCAGGGCCAGATATATGCAGCTCTCAAATGGTATTTATCTAGCAACAGCATGTTTTTTCAGGTGCCCAATATCCTTTCATGGATCCCCATGTAATCCTCCTTAGCATTCTAACAGCTATGCTTATCCTTCAAAAGGACCCACCTTCTGTCTATAATGTTTGCTCTGCTCTTATTTAGGCACTGGGTTATTTATATTCTCTGTACTCAATTCTCTTGGAAAATCAGCCGCTGCTCTTAAATCTTAGAAACATTACATGAACAATGGCTGGTTTTTCAGATAATGATGAGATGTGTACTACCTTTGAAAAAGGCAAGTTTGAACCCTCTGGGTCCACTATTTCCCTGAATGAACATGAGTAATGCAATAATTTGTCCTGCATTGGCAGTAAGATGGAGTGGATGATCTAATAGGCCTTTTCCATCTCTAACGTCTATGATCCCATTAATGCCAATGGGAGTTGAGTTTGTGCATCAAGGGGAGAATACACTAGCAGCAAGCTGAGTTAATGGAAATAATGAGGTCTCAGATGGAGAGGTCTGTTTTCAGACTTTACTAAGATTAGCTGCAGATTTTACACAGATAGGCACTAGCATTTCCTGCTCTCAACAGCTTCTCTCTTAGACTTCCTCTCCCATTTTCTCCCAGTGAGCTCTTACATAAATGCAAAGCCTACAGAAATTAAGTACAGCCACAATATTCCATATTAAATATTCAGCAAAGCAATACATGTTACATTAACCACAGGCCAGTCTGTGGCCCATGCACCGCCTTACTCTCCCTTCATGGGCTATTCATGCCATCGGCAGCCATGGGGGAGGGAGAGTAATCTCCTCAAGGCCACCATATTTCCAATTGCTATCCTCTACAACACATTGGTGGGAGTGGGTGAGCTGGGTTGGAGAACAGAGAGCTAAGGAAGCTGCTTTTAGTACAAATAACAGTTGGAAGAGCCCATTTCATGAATCTGTTAGTAGTCATGTCAGACAACCAGGACCAAACTCCCAGTGGAGTTACTTTGCATTTACACCAGTTTAATTGAGACTTGTATCTGCCCCGTTATATAATTTCCATGGGTGCTGGAAAAGCACTCATGTAAAATAGGCTATTTGATGTCAGCCAAGGAGAAAAGTACCATTCATTGTCTACAGTGATCACATAGCACTGTGGAACACATCCAGATAAATATAACTGCCCTCCCTGCTATTTGGGAAGATGCATTTTATTCCCCAAAACAGCAGCTCATGGGCAAAAACTTACTTCTAACAACCATATCCAATAGCCCCAAGACATGTACGACAGCTAAAAAAGGATGCAATCCATCCTTCAGCATTTGCTTCCAAATGCTCAGACACTGTAGTCTTAAGTGCAGTGACACACAGCTGCCCCCCAACAGCACATTCTTTTTCAGCGTGCTGGTTCAAACACAGCAACTTTTTTACTTGGCTTTCCCATGCTGCCAGATGGGACTCTCCCTAGTGCTAAAATGTTGATGGTCAGTACCCTGGCACCATTCCAGTGAAACTGTCCTGGGCTTGAATTGATTTTAGTAGAATCTGAATAGAGAAAGCCTCCGGGGCAAAGACTGTTAGTGTTGCAGAGCATAGGAACTACCCCTCTGGCAGTTCTTGAATAGTTTGTATGCTGTGCTCTTTGCTGTACAATGCTGTTTTCCCATTGGCTCCAGAGAATTTTCTTTTTTTTTGGTACTATAGAGAAGCACCTGCTTAATAATGGCCCATTACTTTATAATCATTAACCAACCAACATCTAATAAAGTGAAATCTTCACAGCATTAAAGAAAACAGATGTTGTTTTCAGTGTTTAATGAATAGGGTTTATGCATCATCATACTATATTACCTGACCTCTCTCAGTCTTGGGCCTCATATAGCAGGCAAAGTTATTTACCACATAATCCACATATTTGCCTGTGGAATTACCCGGAGTCCATTTGAAAAAACAAAACAGCCCTGAGCAAACATGCTGGCAAGGATAACATCTGAGCATTGAAAGCAGGACAGTTGAGAGATACAGCTCCCAGAATGCAACTGTTCACATGCTCTGTCGTCTCTTAGAGGCATGTGAAAAGTTTTACACTTAGTAAGAAGCCAGAACCTTTTGCCTGTTCGACAGTTTTGCAGAAAGGCAAGGAGGAATAAATATCAAGCCACCACCAGTGTGGCTGAATTGTTCTTTTCCATTATTAAAAAAAAAAAAAAAGAAAACGCACCAGTGAAACAACTTTATATATTGAAGCGTCCTGATCTCTCTGGAGTCAATGGCAAAGCTCCCACTGGCTTCAATCAGACCAGAATTTTACCCTTAATGGATATTAAATTTGTGAAGTGAATCACAGCAGAAATGGGGAGCAAAGGTTAATTAATTCATTAAGGATTCATTAATACACGTTTTCATAATAGCTGAATCACCTTATTACTATCATTCAAGCTAGCACTGCCCTGTCCAGAGTTCTGTAGCTCTGTCAGCCATCCACAAACCATCCACACTCCTACAGCAAGGAACTGAACTCCCTCTGGCCCCGGAGCTCTTCTTATACTAGGCTGCTGGGCCCAGATTGGCTGTGTCCCACTCTAGGTAGCTTGGAGGACCCTCTCCACTGCCCTTTTGGGGTGTGGGGGGTGGCAGGGCCACGAGGCCTCCACACTGTGCTACACCATGCTGTGCATGAGCTTTTGCTGGGTAATCATTTAATCGGACTGATAGAAACCTTTTCCTTTCCCTACTGTTTCCCTCCATTGTTTCCATTTCATTCATTGCATCTTGCCTGAAATTAGCTTGTAAGCTCCTTGGGGCAAGGATCATGTCAGATGTGACCAATGAGGTATCCACTACATTGTTGGGCATTGCAAAATAAATTAGCTAATAATAAACAAACAAACAAATAATAATCACCAACTCACCCAGCACATTAACAATTGAAAAAAATCCATTCTTTCTTACTGAAAATTGAAGCAGTTTTGTAATCATTTACTGAAGGACAGCAGATTTTTCTCAGTTAAAGCTGAAATTATGAAATAAGAAATAAACAGGATATAATTTAATATTTGTTTTTTAATGTTTATGAAATTTTGCAACAAATTTCACTTAACTCAATTTTTGAAAATATTTTTAACCATTTTACTTTCCTCTACTGTTCATGTATTTTTTAAAAAAAATATTTTTTCATTCTACAGTGTAAGAGCAGAACTGAAGGTGACATGCATCATTTCACAGATCTGTACCATGTACAGTCCCACCCTGACCTTGTGTTTCTTAAAGACATATTGTAACATGGAGAACTACAGATACCAACATATGGTACAGATAAAGAGGAGGGCATAAAATGTATTCCCAGCTTTATCCTACAGAACCATAAAGAACAAGAGATATTTTGCTGTAGCTGTCACTGAGAAATGAATGTTTTTGTCATTGGCTGCCCAATACCCAGACCTAATCAAAGCCATACATCATAACCTTCATTCTGTGCAAGGAAAACCTTGTTCTCATTACATACTGTTGCCACTCCCTGCTGAAAAATCAGAATGGGTGGGGAATGTTTTGGCTCAGTCTTTGATATGACAGATAATGGAAAAACAGCACAAACATGTGTGTACTGTAGCTGTTAAATACTTTAGCAGAGTAATCTTGTGATTATGAAATCTAAGAACAAAGGAGAAACTGACATTGACTAAACTGAATTGTTACATTTACACTACTTAACACAGCATAATATTCCATTGGTGCTATTGTCCTTTTGTTGAGTCACCATCCATAATGCAATTCATAGGAGACAAATTGCCAGGTTTTCAGTGATTATGAACCCTTTTCCCATATGGGTAGATTGTGAGTGGTGGGGAGATAAGGTGACAAATTAGCTCCTTTCTTCTATAGCTGTGTCTGCACCAGCAAATGTACCTGTTACTGACAACTGGCCTCAGCAGGACTGGTGCTGAAAACTTGCTTCAAGCAGGGTTCAAACATGGTGTCTGAAATGCTGATGAACATGGCTAGGTCCTTCCCCACTTAATGTTAAACCATTTTCACCACTGGTTCAGCTGTACCCAGTGCTGACGACAATGATCAGCAACAAGTGAATTTTCCAGGGTAGACACAGTCTATGAGATGTTAGATACTCCTAGTGGCAGAAGGTGGGAGGTGGCGTTTATGCTTATATACAAGGAAATCACATAGACTACCTGTCCTCTTTCTTCTAATTTATCAGGCTAATATTCTGTAATTACAGCATTTGGTGAGGGACTTAATAGACATCCCTAGGATAGATAGATAAATAGATTAAATGCCTACTTACTGACTGTGACTGGCAGAGCCTTGTCCTGCTACCCGCTCTGGACTGATATGCAGGAGGTCAGACTAGATGATCACAGTGGTCTCTTCTGGCCTTAGAATCTATGAGTCATGAGTGATACCTATGACTGAACTCCACCCTGAGGACTTCATTGCAGATTACACCGTCAATAAGCAATAAACAACATTGATAGAGCTGTTTTCATCTTCAAAGCACTCAGACATTAATGCTTCCCACACCCTGTGATGTGGGTAAATATCAGTAGCCTCGTTTTACAAATGAAGAAATCAAGGTGACAGATAGATTCCAACATTTTAAGAGAACATTTTGCATTTGAAAGTAGTTGGGCCATAAGGAGTTTAACATCTGATTTGCTACATTTTGTGACGTCGCTGCAGGGTGCTGAGCACCTTGTGAAAGATGTTTATGCCTTCAACACTCAGTGACTTTAATTGGGATTGAAGATACTGAGCACCTGGGAGGATCGGGCCCTCTATCAGTCTCTGCTAAAATAATAAGAACAACAAATGCTTAGCAAAAGATCAGTTAAAACCTCTTGATGCTGATTCTTATGTAAGAATGATTGCATGCCAGGTACAAGTAACTCATCTACTACATTTCAGTGATTCAGCCAGCTGAAATATTTGAAGTGGAAGGCTTGATCCTGGCTAGTTTGAGCTATAGCTTATCTGACAAAACATGCAGCAACATGTTAATGATCTGAGATCAGTGCATAGCCTGAAAGTTACCTTCCACCAGAAATGAGCCTTAGACAACTTTGTCATAGTTGGCCTGGGTGGCCCTCTGAGGAAAGCCGGGCTCCGCCTTGCCCATGATTTGGCAGCTATCCCTCAGCCGCACTGATGAGCTGGCAACAGAAGGGCTAATTTGGGGCCTCACCTGATGTGATGGGACTAAATTAGAAAGACCAACTCCAGCTGTGGTGGTGAACCAGGAAAAGCACTACTTAAATAGAGCTGGGAAGGCCGTAGAGGAAGGAAGACCCTGAAGAGGAGTTCTCTGGGAAGAGCCTGAGAAAATCAAGCTGTCATCCACTAGGAGCAAGGTAAGCTTCTGAGGGGAGCTCTGAGATAGGGCCTAAAAGGAGCAGGGGTAAACTGCTCGAGTTCCTGGTGAAGGGAAGCAGTAGGGGAATCCTTCTGGGGAAGAAGCAAGATAAAAGAAGCTTGGTGGGGTTAAGAGAACAGGCCAAGAAGCAGAGGACTTCAGTGGAGCATGAGAAATGCAGAAGAACTATTATTCTGGGTATTTGATTTGGACTTTATGTTAGATCTTTTGTTATCCTGGAAGGGTAGTGAACTGTTACCTGACTTGGCCAGAGGGCTGGGCCACAGAAAACCCAGAGAGGGAGATAGAAGACTGTAGCTGGGAGTGGCCACTGGGTGGGGCATGAGCAGAAATACCCCCTGCAATGCCTCATCCAGGCCTGAGGTGAGGATGTGCTTTTACAGACCCAACCCTTTCTTTCTTGAATCAACTCTCCCCCAATCCACATTAAATATATGGAGATATACCTATCTCATAGAACTGGAAGGGACCTTGAAAGGGACCTTGAAAGGTAATTGAGTCCAGCCCCTGCCTTCCTTAGCAGGACCAAGTACTGATTTCGCCCCAGATCCCTAAGTGGCCCCCTCAAGGATTGAACTCACAACCCTGGGTTTAGTAGGCCAATGCTCAAACCACTGAGCTATCCCTCCCCCCGATATGTGGATATTGATTCCAAATTCACCAAGAGAGAGTCTGGTGTCATGCCATTCCCATGAAAACCCACTGTTCAGGAAGGAAGGCATATATTCCACTATTAGCTAGTCTCAATTTAACATATACAAAGATCATATTTATTGTTATATTTTTCAAAGGCACATGTTGGGCCTGATTCTCATTTCCATCATCTCTCTCCTCTGAGATTTTTGCTGGGTTAAAGCTTTAGCTCCCTCCTGCGGATCCATGAGAGTAGGGGTGCCCCCAGAAATTTTTCTCATAGTACATTCCACCAATCCCTGGGAAGCCATCCTCACTGCAGCTGCTGGCCCCAGCACCCTGCCCACTGAGGCTGCTCCACACTCTGCTCCCACCTTCCAGCCCAGCCTGCCCCAGGTGCAATGGCACCCCCATTCCTGAAAGGGACATGGGCTGCCAGAAGCAGGGCAAGGCCTGGCACGGCCCTGGGGAGCAGAGGGAGCTCTGGTGCAGGGGCTGGCCCCACCGCAGCAGCAAGGAGGTGCAGCATTGGCTGCCCTTCTGCCATTCATAGGTTTGGCCCCATGGATCCACTGTTGTAGGGCCACACCTGAGCAGCACTGCAAGCCTATGCAGCAGGCTGCAATACCATTTGCTGGGTTCTGGTTTTGCAATCCTGCTATCAAAACAGAGTCGCCAAGAGTCAAACCTCGGGGTAGCCAGCGCTGCTCCTGCTCGTTACTTCCAGTGGTAAGTACCCTGCGTCACATGCATATGGATGTGGATGACACTGCATAAGAGCTCTACTTATTTGAGCTCCTGAATGTCAGTGCTGGATCAGTGCCCGCCCCTTCCAATGTTCACAAGTTTCCCTTTCAGCACAAGGGAGAGTGCAGCCACTCTAAGTCACTGCAACCTCCTCTCAGCTGGGGCTTGCACCAGGGTTCTTGGAGGCAGAAGCCTATGTAAACTTAAGGTGAATTTGGCCCAGTGAGTGTGCAGAAACATTATGGACCTTATTTGGAGAGATACTGAGCAGTCATAACAACAGCTGGGCAGCTGCTGGTGCTCATTACCTCTGATGTCAGGCCCTAAGTGTCAATGTGTGCTCCACATATTGTACATGGGAGTTGCCTCCATGTCTGGAAGCAAATACAGATGTGAGTCATGTGCATAAGAGTACATGTGTTCCATGTCCTTGCAGGTGTATATTGGAAACAAACCAGCCCATTTACAAAATCTGTCCTTTTGGCAGAGACCCCTTTGTGTAACAAAAGCCATCAGTTCTGACGTTCAGACATTCAGGGCACCCTGTGAAGCAGCTTAAATAAATGTATGCTTATACATACATCCCTTTTTACATTGTTCGACAGATTATACAAAAGGTCTGGAAGGCACTGGAACACTTTACAATACTTTCTTCATTCTCATACAGCACCTTTTCTCCAAAGTGCTTTAAGAGCAAAACCCTGCCCTTACTTATAGGAGTCACACAGGAAATAGAAGGCACAAGTCATGTCCCACAGGCAGCCAGTGGGTCTCTCATAATGATTCTGGACAGTCTGTGACAATGTGGCTTGAAAAGCACATTTGAGGAAGAACTCTATTTTTCTCTCTGCTAGCGTGGGCTGTAGCCTGTAAAAAGGAAGGTTTGAATATGCAATCACATGCCCCAAGCAATGCACGCTAGGTACCTTGCTCTGCTGCTGCATGATTACGTGGGTGCCAGCAGGAAGAGTAGAGATGCTCCCTGTAGTCTCTTTCCACCTGCGATACCTGTGAAAAAGTAGATGAGACTCAATGCCTCAGCTAGGGTAGGTAATTAGTATTCCACCCAGTTTACAGATGGAGTAACTAAGGCAGAGAGCAGTTAAAGGACTCACCCAACATCAGATAGTGAGTTAGTCAATGTCACCTCTAGGGCTGGTTGAAAATTTTTCTTTGAAATCTTTTTCTACAAAAAATGGTCTTTTCTAAATGAAAATTTTCATTCTAAAATTTCCAATTTTAAAAATTTCCAACTTGTAGTTTTTCATTGAAAAAATAAAATTCCACTTTTTTTTTTTAAGCCCCACATTTTCCATTTCTTCCCAATTCTTTTGTGGAAAATACTATTTTCCTTCCCACTCTCATCAATGCCAATAATAGACCCCTGAAGTACTGATTCCCAGAGCCTGTCTCTAGTCACTTAATTTTACAGCATGATGTTTTCAGCAACATTATGGGGAAGTAAAACCAAAAACCCAGCCCTGAATTATCAACCTAAAGCAAACAGAAATGTAATCACAAGAGTGTATCTAGGGCTTCCAGCATTTCTGTGGTACTTCCAAGACAGGATTTGGAAGAGACCGTTATTTCCAGCAGTGATAGTTTCTATGTGGACAATTCCACAACCACAGAATTAACTGTCAGCTACAAATTTTCTGCACCTAGGGCTGAATTGACCAGATTTACAAGCCCATAAATCAAAACTGCAGTGATAGCCCCTGGAGGGTGGGGGAAGGGAAAGGCTATGACTCACAGAATAATTCAGGGTGGAACACTTACCTACCACGTTAGTGCCGTTCTCTTTGACAGCTGATTTAGGAGTCCAGTTCTGCCTTCTTTGTACCCGATTAACACATTTGACACACATCAGTCTGCTAAAATCATTGATGGGTATAAAAAGAAGGGAGCATGAGGCCAGAGCAAAACATGTTTTGGTTATAAACCATTTCAATATTATTTTTAAAGAACTTCTTTTGGCTAATTTTTGATCTTGGTTTTAATTTTAAATAAACATGGAGGGACAGATGACTGGCTGGATGATGCCAGGTACATGAATAATATGATTTGATGTCAAAACAGATGGGAAATGTAAAACGCAGCACACTCCAGTTGAACAGTGTTTTAGTCAAAAAAAAATAATAACTTACTATCAAAGCTGAGAATTTCATTTAATGTCTGGGGGAGGGTGCTAATAGCAGAGATGGGCCAGGACCCAACCCCAAATCCAAACACACTCAAGTTTTGAAAAGCTCAGATACAAATCCTGCCCTGTATCTTTAGACTGGGCAGAACCAACATCCCAGTTCTGATTCTGTCAAGTTTCGGAATTTGAGCCAGATCCAGAGGTTGTGACTTGGTCTCATCTCCTGTTAATCCTTCTTGACTCCTACTCTACTATAAAATTACTGTGTGTGCAACCCTGGAAGGCTTGTTTTCTTCTGGTTTCAAAAAGAAAATCAGCTTTGATCTAGGGGAGAGGAAAAGAACCCTGCATTTCTGAAAAATCAAAGAAAAAGCAAGCAGGATGGAAATCACTTTTAACAAACATATTTGTCCCACTTCCAAGGAAACCGGTGCAGTTTAAAGTACTGTATCGCCATCTGCTGGAAAACGTGCACACTTGTATCGTTGCTACTACCAGAGAGTCTAATGCCACATAGATACAATTCGGGGGATCAAAATTGGGTCAAAAATGTGAGTGTGGTTTTTTTACCCAAAATGCTTTTACAAATCCTAAAGCCAAAGGCAAGGTTCCATGACTTTATAAACATTCTGTTTTTTTCAAATTGGAGCAAGTAAATTAGCATTGCCATGCAGTGTTTAAACCTACAATTTGCAGCATTATGCTAATATACGGGAAAGTGGGAAATGGGAGAACTTGAAAGTGAAGGTGATTAGAAAGTGACTGGCAGCAAAATGAAACTGATTAGTCTGTGTTCATTGTCCTCAGCGAGATAATGCAAAAAGAAAGCAAACAGTGAAAAGCAAATTATCTTTTATAAAGTCATTGAAACCTATTGATTCAAAGTATTCTTTGTAACACAGATGAAGAAATTAGTCTTTTTCAAATATAGGACTTTTAATATGACAATGTCCCTTTTAAAACACCCAATTTAGTACGTTCATCCATTAGGGAGCCTCCGACTTTTCCCATTATTCCTGCTGAGACCATCTTTCCACTGAGATTTCTTGATCCTTCCACAGTACCCTTTACATGAATGTTTTTCCTGCTTTTAATAGAATCCATAATTATTACCACTGTTATTGAGCCCACTGCTCTCCTGCTCCTGCTCGCCACTCCCCAGAAAACATTCCCTGCTCATCTTCCAATCCCACTGCGACTGTCTCCATCATAGTCACCCCTCCCCTCCGCCCAATCCCTAGAGGTGAGGCATTCTTGGATTGGTTTCGATTCTTCCAATAGAAATGATGGGGCATTAAACCCTGAGCTTCATTTTAAAATGAGCTGAGGTAAGCTAAAGCATAATATCTTCTGTGATTCATAAACAAGGTTTTGGTTGTTCAACTGTATCTTCTGTGTTTGAACAAGGAAAGGAAATATTGCTCCAGTCTTTCTGCTTTCTTCTTTGCTGTCTTTTATATTAACTACCATACTTTTTAAGAGATTGTGGAAAATCTCCAGTTCGGAAAGCAGTAGATGAGACCGTGTACAAAATAACTCTTGAGAATATAGCACAGTGTCTTTTGTGCTGGTGCACAGCAATGGTAACCAGAACAGTTAAATGCACATTTAGCATAACTCCAAAGTTCTTATGACAATTTTGACCCAGTGTCAGAATATAAGAATGGCCATATTGGGTCAGACTAAAGGTCCATCCAGCCCAGTATCTGGTCTACCAACAGTGACCAATGCCAGGTGTCCCAGAGGGAGTGAACCAAACAGGTAATGATCAAGTGATCTCTCTCCTGCCATCCATCCCTACCCGCTGACAAACAGAGGCTAGGGACACCATTCCTTACCCATCCTGGCTAATAGCCATTAATGGACTTAACCTCCATGAATTTATCATAGACTGTGTAGACTGTCGGTCCTTCATCAGTTAAGACTGAGCCGATCACAAGACGTCTTCCAATCTTCTCTTGCTCTGGCCTTCCTTCGCCATGTTTGTCCATATCTCCTGTTAAGAAATCATCCCACCTCTTTGGAGGACGACCGCATGGCCGTTTCAGTTCTCGCGGATACCATTCAGATATAGCTGCAGTCCATCTGCTGTCACTGAGTCAGGCCACATGTCCCGCCCACTGCATTTTGCTGAGCCTGCTTTTGACAACAACGTTTCGGACTCCAGACTGCTGCCTAATTATTTCATTGGGGATGCGATCGCGAAGCGAAATGCCCAAAAATGTTCGTTCCATTGCCCTCTGTGTGACAGACAGTTGATGTTCTTCAGTCTTCATCAGCAACCATGTTTCACTGCCATATAGCATCGCTGGAAGCATGGTCGAGTTAAAAAGATTTGCACGAGTTGTTTTGTTGATCTTTCCTTGGAGGATGTCCCTGATGTTGTTAAATGCGCACCATCCAGCTTTTTTTCTGCACGACAGTTCGCCTTTCTGATCGTGGCACATGTTGACTTCCTGGCCCAAATAAATGTATTTGTCAACCTCTTGGATCTGCTCTCCTCCAAGAGTTATTTGGGTTCTTGGCAGAACATCTGAACTCATATATTTCATTTTCGACTGGTTCATTTTTAATCTGACGTGACTACTTTTCGCGTTCAGTTCTTTAAGCATTCTCTCAAGCTGGACTGTATTTTCAGCTATCAGCACTCTATCATCTGCGAACCTGAGATGGTTTAGCCACTCGCCGTTGATATTAATCCCGCCTTTCAGGTCTGCTCGTCGAAAGACCAATTTAAGACATGTTGTGAATAATTTTGGTGAAACTGTATCTCCGTGTTTCACACCTTTCTTGATGGGGATTCGAAGGAGAGTATCAAACAGCGATATATCCGTGCTGCAGCCAGAGTTTGCTTCCTTTAATAATGTGATATATTTTGCGCTGATGCCCTGTTCTGAAAGAGCTTCAAGAACGGCGTTAGTGTCCACGCTATCAAAGGGCTTCTCATAGTCCACGAAGGCAATGCACAAAGGGAACTTGTATGCCCTTGAATGCTCTAGTAGTTGGTTTAGAGTGAAGATCTGGTCTATTGTGCTATAATTTCTTTGAAAACCGGCCTGCTCTCTAGGTTGCTGTTCATCCAGGTTTCGCGACAGTCTATTTGTTGTTATTTTGGTGAACAACTTATAGACATGCGAAAGCAGACAGATCGGGTGATAGTTCTTTAGATTTTCTCGATCGCCTTTCTTATGCAGCAAGATGGTATTGGACTCTTTCCAACTGGACGGTATCTTTTGGATTTCCAGGTAACGGCCGAACCTTTGGGCGAGAGCTTTCCAGAGTTCCTGACCTACCGCCTTAAGCACTTCTGCTGTCAGACTGTCCTTGCCTGGAGCCTTCCCCTCTTTCATTTGATGGACTGCGTGACAGACTTTGCTGATGAGAACCAGGAGTATGTGTTCATCGGTTTGTTGCAGTGATGGCATTGGGATGTCTATACAGGATGCAAAGAGCTGGGTATAGAAATCCCTGCAGATTGCCTCCATCTCTGTTCAATTGGTTACTGATTCTCCATCCTTGTTCTTCAAAGCCAATAATGATGACCTATACAACGCCAGTTCCCATTTGCATTTTTTGAGACTTTTATGATCTTCAGCAGCCTTTAGGAGCTTTTCGGTTCAAAAATTCTCGAAGTCTTCCTTCAGCTTCATTCGTATGAGCTTGCAGAGAAGGGAGTACTCAAGCCTGTCACTGCCATTTCTTTTCATTTTCTTCTTCTTCTCCAATAAGGTCTTTGTATTCTCCAAGACTCTTCCACTAGCTCTTTTTGGTCTTTCACGCTCAGCTGATTTCACGCACCGTTCCAGTCTCTTGCTGAAGTTCTCATAATCGTCATCGCAGTCATCCAGAAGGCTCCAGTCTTCCCTGGAAATGTTTTCCTTCAGGATTTCCTTGTCGAAAGCTACTGGCTGGTGCCTTCTGTTCGCCATACACAGCGCCTTTTTCTCCACCTTCACAGTGAACGTGAGTCTGGCTCTGAGTAGGCTACCGATGTTAAATGATGGCACTACTCAAATATCCTGCACAATGCGTCGTCTATCGATCAGAAAGTAATCGATTTCATTCTTTGTCTTCTTGTTCGGTGCAATCCAAGTCCATCTCCTGTTGGCCTTCTTTCTGAACCAGGTGTTACCAATGAACATTCTCCTAGTCTCTGCCAATATAGCTAGTTGTTCTCTGATACCGTACCTTCCTATGAACTTTTCGCCTTCTCTCCCTCTTCCAACCTTGGCATTAAAATCTCCCATCCACAATCGTATATGTGGAACTCTGAGTGAGGGTTTCCTCCAGCTCCTGATAGAATTCTTCCACATCATCATCTTCACATGCACTTGTGGGAGCGTAGATCTGGATGATTTTGAGGGTGCTGTTTCGGTTCAATCAGAGGTAAAGCACCCTGATATGCAATGGCTTCAAATGGCATGAGATGTTTTTCGAAGACCATTCCTTGTTTATGATGAATCCGACTCCTCCAACTGTCCTCGTGCCTTCTCCTTTCCCTAGAATGACCGTGCTTCCATCCCTCCAACTGACTTCCATCTCCATCTTTCGTCGTGTTTCGCAAACACCCAGCACATCGCGGGCTGTTTTTGCCTTTTCCTCTATGAGATGGTTTATCAATTCCTCCCTCGTCAGTGTTCTGCAGTTATAAGTGCACACTGAGAGAGTTGTCAGTTTTCCTTTTGGCAACCTGGCACCTGAGGTTCTTTTTAGCCTCTCGTCGATCAAATGCATCACTGCCTCCGGAGTGGGGATCGAGGGACATGCAAAGAACTGAGACTTGGTTTTCCATGTTTTAGCCATTATTTTATCTAGTTCTCTTTTAAATTTATCTAGTTCTCTTTTAAACCCTGTTATAATTCTAGCCTTCACAAATTCCTCAGGCAAGGAGTTCCACAGGTTGACTGTACGCTGTATGAAGAAGAACTTCCTTTTATTTGTTTTAAACCTGCTGCCCACTAATTTCATTTGGTGGCCCCTAGTTCTTATATTATGGAAACAATATTCACTTTCTCCACACCACTCATGATTCTATCATATATCCCCTTAGTCTCCTCTTTTTCAAGCTGAAAACTCTTAGCCCCTTTAATCTCTCCTCATATGGGACCCGTTCCAAACCCCTAATCATTTTAGTTGCCCTTCTCTGAACCTTTTCTAATGACAGTATATCTTTTTTGAGATAAAGGAGACCACATCTATATGCAGTATTCAAGATGTGGGCGTACCATGGATTTGTATAAGAACAATAAGATATTCTGTCTTATTCTCTATCCCTTTTTAAATGATTCCTAACATCCTGTTTGCTTTTTTGACTGCCACTGCACACTGCATGGATGTCTTCAGAGAACTATCCATGATGGCTCCAAGATCTATTTCCTGATTAATTGTAGCTAAATTAGCCCCCATCATATTGTATGTATAGTTGGGGTTATTTTTTCCAATGTGCATTACTTTACATTTATCCACATTACATTTCATTTGCCATTTTGTTGCCCAATCACTTAGTTTTGTGAGATCTTTTTGAAGTTCTTCACAGTCTGCTTTGGTCTTAACTATCTTGAGCAGTCTAGTATCATCTGCAAACTTTGCCACCTCACTGTTTACCCCTTTCTCCAGATCATTTATGAATAAGTTGAATAGGATCGGTCCGAGGACTGACCCTTGGGGGAACACCACTAGTTACCCCCACCATTCTGAAAATTTACCATTTATTCCTACCCTTTGTTCCCTGTCTTTTAACCAGTTCTCAATCCATGAAAGGATCTTCCTTCTTATCCCATGACAACTTAATTTACGTAAGAGCCTTTGGTGAGGGACCTTATCAAAGGCTTTCTGGAAATCTAAGTATTCTATGTCCACTGGATCCCCCTTGTCCACATCTTTGTTGACCCCTTCAAAGAACTTTAATAGATTAGTAAAATATGATTTCCCTTTACAGAAACCATGTTGACTTTTGCCCAACAATTTATGTTCTTCTATGTGTCTGACAATTTTATTCTTAACTATTGTTTCAACTAATTTGCCTGGTACCAACGTTAGACTTACCGGTCTGTAATTGCCAGGATCACCTCTAGAGCCCTTTTTAAATATTGGTGTTACATTAGCTATCTTCCAGTCATTGGGTACAGAAGCTGATTTAAAGGACATGTTACAAACCATAGTTAACAGTTCCGCAATTTCACATTTGAATTCTTTCAGAACTCTTCAGTGAATGCCATCTGGTCCCAGTGACTTGTTACTATTCAGTTCATCAATTAATTCCAAAACCTCCTCTAGTGATACCTCAATCTGTGATGATTCCTCAGATTTGTCACCTACAAAGGGCGGCTCAGGTTTGGGAATCTCCCTAACATCCTCAGCCATGAAGACTGAAGCAAAGAATTCATTTAGTTTCTCCGCAATGACTTTATCGTCTTTAAGTGCTCCTTTTGTGTCTCGATCGTCCAGGGGCCCCATTGTTTGTTTAGCAGGCTTCTTGCTTCTGATGTACTTAAAAAAACATTTTGTTATTACCTTTTGAGTTTTTGGCTAGCTGTTCTTCAAACTCCTTTTTGGCTTTTCTTATTACATTTTTACACTTAAATTGGCAGTGTTTATGCTCCTTTCTATTTACCTCACTAGGATTTGACTTCCACTTTTTAAAGGAAGTCTTTTTATCTCTCACTGCTTCTTTTACATGGTTATTAAGCCACGGTGGCTCTTTAGTTCTTTTACTGTGTTTCTTAATTTGGGATATACATTTAAGTTGGGCCTCTATTATGGTGTCTTTAAAAAGCACCCATGCAGCTTGCAGGGATTTCACTTTAGTCACTGTACCTTTTCATTTCTGTTTAACAACCTCCTCATTTTTGCATAGTTCCCCTTTCTGAAATTAAATGCCACAGTGTTAGGCTGTTGAGATGTTCTTCCCACCACAGGAATGTTAAATGTTATTATATTATGGTCACTATTTCCAAGCGGTACTGTTATAGTTACCTCTTGGACCAGATCCTGCGCTCCACTCAGGACTAAATCGAGAATTGCCTCTCCCCTTGTGGGTTCCTGTACCAGCTGCTCCAAGAAGCAGTCATTTAAAGTATCGAGAAATTCTGTCTCTGCATTTCATCCTGAGGTGACATGTACCCAGTCAATATGGGGATAATTGAAATCCCCCACTATTATTGAATTCTTTATTTTGATAGCCTCTCTAATCTCCCTTAGCATTTCATAGTCACTATCACTGTCCTGGTCAGGTGGTCGATAATAGATCCCTACTGTTATATTCTTATTAGAGCATGGAATTACTATCCATAGAGATTCTATGGAACATGTGGATTCATTTAAGATTTTTACTTCATTTGATTCTACATTTTCTTTCACATATAGTGCCACGCCCACCCCCGCATGACATGTTCTGTCCTTCCGATATATTTTGTATCCCAGAATGATTGTGTCCCATTGATTGTTCCCACTCCACCAGGTTTCTGTGATGCCTATTATATCAATATCCTCCTTTAACTCAAGACACTCTAGTTCACTCATCTTATTATTTAGACTTCTTGTCTGTTCCGCTGATCTGTTCTGCTGATTTGGTGTGTCTCTTGCTTAATTTTTAGATTCTCCACTCTTTTTCTCACCAGCTTCTTCAAGAAGACAAGCTTGCTTGAGATGCACTTCCTAATTCCTCAAGTTTTCTGCTGCATTCGAGCTTTGTTTCCAAAATCTGAGTGTGAAACGAGTCTGCCCCTCTTCGCAATTCCAGGCCAATTGCCCTGTCATGTGGCAAAACGTCCACTTCCAACTATTTCCCTGTGTTTGCTTTGAATTTTTTGTGTAGAGCTCCATGCAAAGAACACTCGTTTGCAGTGCATGGCAACAATTTGTACTGATCCTAGAGAACCTATGAACAATGCTGCACATTCTTGAGCACCATCAGCACATTATCTATACATGAACTGTCTCTATATATGCAAGTATCAGAGGGGTAGCCGTGTTAGTTTGAATCTGTAAAAAGCAACAGAGGGTCCTGTGGCACCTTTAAGACTAACAGAATTAGTTAGTCTTAAAGGTGCCACAGGACCCTCTATTGCTTTCTATATATGCAGACATCTTTTGTAGACCACTCTTGTAATGCTTGCTGTACATTTAAGGCTCACTACACTGTACCACTTGGAATATCCTTCTGCCACTTGGAATATCCCTGTCATCCCCAGTGGCCAGTCTGCTGAAGTGCAGTGGAGAACATTGGGGCCCAATCCTGTGAACATAACTCCCTAAACAAGCGGTTCCACTGAAGTATTTATTTGGATTACTCACATGAGAAATGGTGGGTGCAGGCAACAGGGTCTCACAGTTATCAAAAATGATATTTGGAAGCTCAGCATTGGACAAGAGTTTCTTTCTAGATAAATTATGAAGGGAGAGAAAAGTCCAGGTACGTGACATTAATATTACTGTCATTTAATGCTACATCTGAATTTTAGCACATGCATTTAACAATGTTTTTACTGAACTGTGGCCATTTACTGAAGGGACACACCATAAATAATAAACTATCATCTACCTATTGTGCTGATTTTCTCTGCTCAAAGGCATGAGGTACAATAATTTTTACTACTATTATTTAAAATTCTAAAATAGATAAAAATAATCAGCTGGTTTCAAAAACTTATTCCTCAGATGAATTCAGCCCATTCTAGCCACATATGGAACAGTGGCTTTCTTAGAGCATTTCAAATACATGAAAGAGGTGCTTAGTGCTGAATGCTAGTTTCATAAGAGACTAGAAAGCACACAGGGTGAGTGGCAAAACTCAGCGGGGCCAGGCTTTCATACCTGGTCTCTGGATCAAAGCATTTCAAAGTTGAAGATGCAACATAGCCAAGACTAATTGCAATAAACAGGTCTATATCAGCTGTAGACTATATTTTATGTGATTTTTGTAAAATTCCAGAGAAAAGAATTTTGAA
This sequence comes from Malaclemys terrapin pileata, assembly GCF_027887155.1. Classification (NCBI taxonomy): domain Eukaryota; kingdom Metazoa; phylum Chordata; order Testudines; family Emydidae; genus Malaclemys; species Malaclemys terrapin. The sequence continues at coordinate 175,520,963 of NC_071507.1, read as the reverse complement.
AGCCTGCACATTTTACATATCAAAAACACCTGGACAGATGTTACTTCAACTGTTGCCATTACATCATGACAACTGAAATAGCATTCCGTAAATCTCTCTAATACCCTTCAGAAAGGTCATGAATTATTTTTAAATGCACATACTGCTGAAGTGAAGGATACAGAAGGTAGAGCTGTCCCTTTGGATTTAGAGTAGCATGGAACCACACTTAACAGTAAAGTCAAGAGAAAGTGCAGAGCAGTACAAGGCTGCATTCGGCTTTGATCTGCAGTTTGGTGGTGTCTGCCTATTTTAATATTTTATTTTTAAATTATTTTGCCTGATGTGCTGCTTGCCTAATGTGCTTCTCTTAGTAGTTTTAAAGTAGACTTACCCCAAAATCCCTTCCTGATTATAAATATGTAATGTATCTTTGCCTCCCCTCACCTCACAATATTATTATTTTTGTGTATTTTTTTTCTTTAGCAGAAACAATGGGCTTGGCCCTAAACAAAATAAAGACATTTCCTGAACAAGTCACCCGATGAACCCTATTCCTAAGAGACACTGTTATTAACTATTATCCTTATTTTCCTTTAGAGTCCACAACATGCTAGGTATGGAAAAAAACAGAAAAGAAGGTAGTATCCCTGTTCTGAAGAATTTAGGATCTAAAGCAGATAGGCAAAGAGTAGGGGAATGGGATACACCATGAAAGGGTGTCCTGATAGAGTATTTTAAAATAAATAATACTTAGCTCTTATATAGAGATTTTCATCAGTAGATCTCAAAGCATGTTACATTATCCCCATTTCTCCTGTAGGAAACAGGCACAGGGAAGAGAAGCAACTTGTGGAAAATCACCCAGAAGTGAACAGTGGCAGTTCATTTGCAAATTTGATACCATCAGATCAGGATTAAACAAAGACTGTGAATGGCTATCCAACTACAGAAGCAGTTTCTCCTCCCTTGGTGTTCACACCTCAACTGCTAGCAGAGCACCTCACCCTCCCTGATTGAACTAACCTCGTTATCTCCATACTCATTTATACCTGCCTCTGGAAATTTCCATTACTTGCATCTGAAGAAGTGAGGTTCTTACCCACGAAAGCTTATGCTCCCAATACTTCTGTTAGTCTTAAAGGTGCCACAGGACCCTCTGTTGCTTTTTACAGATTCAGACTAACACGGCTACCCCTCTGATACTTGACATAATCAGGAGAGAAAATCATGAAACCTTGATGAAATTTTTAGGTGTAAGGACAGAAAGAAAAGTACTTAGAAAAGTTGTGGGGGAAGAAGTGAGGGTTTGGACACTGTCTGGATATGTAGCTCTACAGAGACACGTCAAAGATTTCTTCCAGCTTCCATGTCTGTGATACTGGGTGGAGAGTGGGTTTGTCAACAATAACAGAGAGGAGGAAAAGCATGGGTGGTTTCAGGAGGAAGACTAGGAATTCAGTTTTGTCTATTAAAGTTGACCATGAGATATCCAGGAGGAGATTTCAGGGAAACACCTTGAAATGCAGGACTAAGTGGATGGAGATAGGCCATGAGTGGCCAAGTAGATTTGTGAATCATCAGCAGAGAGATAGTAGTTTAAGCCATGTGAACAGATCACTCAAAGAAAGGGTTTAAAAAAATAAAAGGTGTGGGGAGGATAGAACCTAGGGAGCCCCCATGGTGGAGGGAGGGATAGCTCAGTGGTTTGAGCATTGGCCTGCTAAACCCAGGGTTGTGAGTTCAATCCTTGAGGGGGCCACTTAGGAATCTGGGGCAAAATCAGTACTTAGTCCTGTTAGTGAAGGCAGGGGGCTAGACTCAATGACCTTTCAGGGTCCCTTCCAGTTCTATGAGATAGATGGGAGAAAGGGGGAGGACCTCCTGGAGGAGACAATGAAGAAATGGCCAGGTAGGCAGAATCAAAACCAGGAGAGGACTTAGTTACAAAATTGTAAGGAGGATAAGGACATTGAGAAGTAGGGAGTGACACTGGCAAAAGCAGCAGAGAAAAAAAGAAGAATGTAAAGACCCTTAGAGGTCATTAGAAACCCTGGTGAGAGCAGGTTGGTATAATGCAATGGACAGAATAGAGGCTGGAAGGATCCAGGTATTGGAAGAAAGGCAGCACATTTGACAAGTTAGGTCATAGAGACAAGGCTGATGGCCAGGATAGGTGCACTTGGTGCTAAGGACTGGATGCAGGGAGGGCCAGAGTTGGGGATTATGTCCTGAGAATCTAAAAAGAGGAGATTGCAGAGACTGAGTACTTAAACCCTGGATCATTACTGATCCTGACACCTTCTCTCTGTTGACTATGAGGTCAGGGAAGATGATGCTGGCAGCTGGATGGGCTCAGAGAAGATAGGTGATGGGTTAGTTTCGGTTTGTTTTGATTTTATTCTTTATTTATAGTTTAAACTCATTCTTGTGGGCACTGGAGAAGGAGTGAGTATTTTGAAGACATCGGAATGAGGAGGTAGCACTGCCCCTATAATAAAAAAAATTAAAAACAAAAGATTATCTACCATTTTTCTGGAACCAAAATAATGTATTGTTCTTGTGCTTCCCCTGCTACCTATGCAGTAATATTGAGTTAGTGCTGGAACAGTACTATGCCCAAATATGTGTTGAGATCATTGATGGCAGTAGTGCAGCCAGCAAGACATTTTAAAAATTCCACCAAAGCTCAAGGAATTTTGAGAAAGATGAAAGAGCATTAGTGCCTGTCAAGAAGAGAAATGTTACAATAAAAGCATTGAAGAGTGTCATCTTCTGCCCTGGAAAATCTACCATGCTGCAGATGAAATTCTGGTTTCATTTAGAAGCAATAGTAGTGCAGCAAGTTGAAAATCAAACATTCCTAGTGCTGTATTTTTGGTAATCTTTCCACATCTTCATCTGCCACCATGTTTTCATATTTTAAAAGGTGAATAACAGTTGGGCAAGCCTTCTGGAGTTTGAGGTTTTGGGGAACCTCTCAAACTACTTTTTGAGGCTTCAAAACTAAATAAAAACCATCTGAGCATCTGGCAAAGCTCTTTTGACTGGACATTTTAAAAAATATCTGATCCTAGTAGTACTTGTATACAATGGACCGAATCCAAGGCCACTGAAGTCAATGGAAACTTCATTACCCATTAAATTCAAGGGGCTTTAGATCAGACCCAACTATACCTCCTCCTTAAATCATAAGAGAAAAGAGTCCATTTATCTAACTACAGGTTTTCTACACAATCTGCAGATAAAATTTGTGGATCGTAGACTGTGCCCTTCAGTTAAACAGGCTTGGCCTCTGATGGACCAATGAGAAGCAAATTCCAAAGTTGAGAATGCTCTGCTACTAGTCCTCAAATGTCTAAACAGGCACTGTTAGCTCAAGCCCATCATCTGATCTTAACTACCATGATCGTATGTAGGGAGAGAGCATTGTGGGAGCGTTAGTCACCATAATGATAGTAATGTGGCTAATATCTCTCCAATTCTTTCAAAAAGACATCATTTCAGTTTCAAGCTTAGTTCCAACTTTGACATGTTCTCCTAATGCACTAGCAGCCATTTCCCCTGTGGACAGCCTGTTGTTTCAGTTCCAGTGGGAACTGTTAACCATCTTTACTAGCCCCCACTCCAAACCCCTCATCGAATAATCACTATTCTTACTGACTTACTTCAAACTCATTTGGTAACATCAGCCTCATTGTAAAATATGGGAGGTCGTGGCCATTTTGAGTAAGGGAAACTTGTGAATAGAATGGCAGGGAACACAAAAATCAATCGTGAATAATTCTGATTAACTGAACTCTAATTCTTTATGTATATTTATTACTAACTGGAAGAGTTTTAACTATACAGAAAATGTGAACAACAACAAACCGGCCATTCATTAGCATAAGGGATCTATAAAAAGCTTAGACACAAGTGAAAACATTTTCTTAAAGATCTTCCTTTTCATTAATTTTAATGCAAATTAAGTAACATATGTATATGAAAATCCTCAGACAATTCAATCTTCACCCACAAATTATGTGATGTAAATATGGGGGAAACACAATGCATTCTTCATACCAAAAAAAGATTGATTTTTCTGCCTCCAGTGCAAAACAGAAATCAGTACAGAGACACTATGGTGCTTCTGCAATGAAAGTAGATAAACACTGAAAGTCAATTCAAATGATTCCTAGAACCTTAATATTCTACCACCAGCCTATTTCTAACATAGGTCCCACTCTGGCAAACTTTAACCTTTTGAGTAGCCCTTTTAAGTTATATAGCACACCCTGTGTAAGAGTTTGCAGGACAGGGCCTTATTGATTTTATTTCTATACTTTGAGTGAAAAAAAAAAAATCTACCCCCCCCCCACCCTCCCCCAAAAACAACTAGGGGACATGCTTTTACCTGGGAAACAGAAGATCCTGCAAGGTGACGTCTTACAACTGCCATTGTACACGAATATTTTAATGGAAAAAATATATTCTCAAAAATTTTCACTATAAAATGTTCTGTCCAGGTGGTTGGACATATTTTGAAAATCTTGTTGAAAACAATTTCTTGAACAGAATCCCCTTGTTCTTCTTTTTTCCCCAGCCACATTATTTACTACCAGTTCCCATAATTTACACATACTGTGTGTGTGTGTGTTAGAGAGACTGTGGAGAGGGGGGAAGTAATGAATTAAACACACAGAAGAGGAGTTTTTCATGTAAGCGATACACATTGGAGGACATAACAAATTCAGTTTATGATAGGGTGACCAGATAGCAAGAGTGAAAAATCGGGAGAGGGGGTGGAAGGTAATAAACACTTACACAAAGCCCCAAGTATCAGGACTGTACCCATAAAATCAGGACATCTGGTCACCCTAGTTTATGAGGCTTTTCAGTCAAGAAAGGTTCTCTCTGTCTCACAGGATATTATATATGATATGCAGTGCCTGTGAAAAAGAACAGGAGTACTTGTGGCACCTTAGAGACTAACAAATTTATTTGGGCATAAGCTTTCATAGGCTAAAGCCCATTTCATCAGATGCATGCAGTGGAAAATACAGTAGGAAGGTGTGTGTGTGTGTGTATATATATATATATACACACACACACAACATGAAAAAATGGGTGTTGCCTTACGAACTCTAATGAGAATAAGCAAATACTCATCAGCAACTACATACCACACAACAAAAATACTAACGCAGGAACATGTCCTTGCAACAAAGCCCGTTGCCAACTCTGTCCACATATCTATTCAAGGGACACCATCATAGGACCTAATCACATCAGCCACACGCATCAGAGGCTCGTTCACCTGCACATCTATCAATGTGATATATGCCATCATGTGCCAGCAATGCCCCTCTGCCATGTACATTGGCCAAACCGGACAAATAAATGGACACAAATCAGATGTCAAGAATTATAACATACAAAAACCAGTCAGAGAACACTTCAACCTCCCTGGTCACTCAGACCTAAAGACCTGTCACAACGTTAGGTCAGACCTAAACGTCACAATTCTTCAACAAAAAAACTTCAGCAGACTCCAGTGAGAAACTGCAGAACTGGAATTAATTTGCAAACTGGACACCATTAAATTTGGCTTGAATAAGGACTGGGAATGGATGGGTCATTACACAAAGTAAAAACTATTTCCCCATGCTAATTTCCCCCCCTACTGTTACTCACACCTTCTTGTCGACTGTTTGAAATGGGCCATCCTGATTATCATTACAAACGTTTTTTTTCTCTTGCTGATAATAGCCCACCTTAATTGATTAGTCTCGTTAGAGTTGGTATGGCAACACCCATTTTTTCATGTTCTCTGTGTGTATCTATATCTTCCTACTGTATTTTCCACTGCACACATCTGATGAAGTGGGCTTTAGCCTACAAAAGCATATGCTCAAATAAATTTGTTAGTCTCTAAGGTGCCACAAGTATTCCTCGTTCTTTTTGCTGATACAGACTAACACAGCTAGCACTCTGAAACCTGTCACAGTGATAAATCAGTTTTATTCATCAGACATTTACCTCCCTGTGATACCGTGGATAAACCCCACATTGAAGAGCTAAAGATACAGGAACAATTCTGCACCCACAGGCCTGCTGGGCATGCTCCAGTTGGAGGCGGGACTTAAAAACACAGCAGAGTGGTGCCTGGAGATAGACCTGGATTTACTCCTGCAGCGGGACTATGCCAGGAAGGCATTCCCAGAGGCAGATCTTCTGCACAGAGTCTAGACTCCCTACCCTTCTGAGACCCAGGGATGAGATCAACAGGGACAACTGCCAGCCACAACACACTCCAAACGTGGGGCAGAGCAATAGGAAGAGGCCCAGGGGAGAACATTAACTGGAACAGTGGTAGTGGACTCCTGCCCGATGGTCCTCAAGAGGGCCACTAGGTTGAAACCCAGAGGAGTGGGAGGCCCCAGACTCTCCTACCCCATAATTGCCAAAGTGGACCCTTACTGCTAGGCAAGAAGGCCCACTCTCTTCACACTCCCCCAGGGGCAAAACAACCCATTGTTTTTTTTCATTGAGTTATTTCAGGAAAGCCTTGCTATTTGAGCTAACAGGTGCTTTATGTATACACTAGAGCTATACTGGGATTGAAATAATTGTAATCTTTTTCCTGTGGAAGGTTTCAAAAAACAGCCCTAAACTACTGCAGCCAGACAAAACATTCTCAGTATAAATAGTCAATGGCAACAGAACATTTGTAAGGATCCTGGATAATCTTATAGGTAAGAGCCCGCTTTCTTTTAATCCACAGAATTCCTGGAGATTGTAAAACTATAGTGATGGGGACAGATATATTAGCTAAGAGTTGGGATTACCAGATAGATAAATACTGCATTTAAGGTACTGTCCAAGTTAGAATCTCCCAATTTCTGGGTACTTTTTCTAGTCAGGGGAAAGGAAGAGAATTAGCACAATATGCTTATTCACAAGCTTTTCACATCTGGGTATTTGGGTTCAAATGAGGTCACAAATAGACTGAACAGTAAATATTCAAGGCCTGATTCTGCTGTCACTTATGCTGATTTTACACATAATTACATTGGTCAAAATGGAGGTTTTTTTTCCAATTTACACTGGTATTAGGAAGAAGATAGCTGGATCGTAGTGCTTGAGATTGAATGCCACTTTCCCCAGTGCTTAATTTGTAATGAAAGACATGCTGGGGCTCAACCAATTCTTTTACTTTCATAACTGACACAGCAAGCCCAGAGGTGCCGGTGCTATGAACTGACAAGTCTAGAGGTGCCGGGACTCAGCCCTGGCACAAATTAAGCACTGGCTTTCCCACAAACACCTAACCTTGTGTAGACACTCTGCAAGAATGGCAGAGAAGTGGCTATGTTTTCTGCACCACAACATCTCCAGGAAAGTGAAGAACTTGCCTCTTCCCTCATTGCCAGACTACAGTAAATGGGATTTTTTTCTTCCTGACACCTAAGGCAAATAAAATAACTCTCCTACTTATCAGCTGGTTTTATGGCCTCTAGGTCACTACGTGCTACAAAGGATGTGCTAGAGTCAAGTAGAATGAAGGTGCGTGTTGGGTAAACGTCCCCCAAACAGGAGTGAGAATAACAGGGAGGTTGGGGGATGGTGCCTACCACAGGCGCCAACTTTCTCCGGCGCCGATGGTTGCCCGCACCACCCCACCCCTTTCCCCACCCCTGGCCCCGCCCCATTCCAACCCCATCCCCAAAGTCCCCACCCTAACTCCACTCCCTCCCTGCCCCTATTAGATCCCTTCCTCAAATCCTTGTCCCCGGCCCAGCCTCTTCCCCCAGCCTGCCGCGTTCCCCCTCCTTCCCTGCCCCGCAAGCGCTGGGAGGGAGCGGGAAGAAGCACGATGCGGTGGCGCACTCGTGGAGGAGGCAGAGGTGAGCTGGAGCAGGGAGGTGGGGTGGGGCCACGGGGAGCTGCCAGTGGGTGCTGAGCACCCACCAATTTTTTTCCGTGGGTTCTCCAGCCCCAGAGCACCCATGGAGTCGGCACCTATGGTGCCTACCCTTCTTGGGCACAGCATGGTCTTTCTCATTCCTTGAAGCTGACTCCAAGCACACCCTTGTGTGTCAGTTTTGCCTACCCATTTTCATACGTCACCAGCAATGATTAAAGTATGGCAGAGTGTCAATGAATACATTTCCTTTCCTCAGCTGAAGGCAATGGCAAGCTTCCCTTCCCCTCCTTGGCTTGGCTAAGCCACTCTCCTTGGCTCTTCAGGCAAACTGTTTCTATCTATGGTGACAGGTTTGAGTGGTAGCCGTGTTAGTCTGTATCAGCAAAAAGAATGAGGAGTACGTGTGGCACCTTAGAGACTAAAATTTATTTGGGCATAAGCTTTCGTGGGCTAAAAGCCACTTGCCACAAGTACTCCTCATTCTGTTTCCATCTATGTTAACCACTTCTCACCAGCCTGTAGACAATGCAGGCATATAGGGGATGGCACACCCATAGCTATTCTGTCCCTGTCCTGCCTGCATGGAGACTATCACATTTATTACCAAGATTTCATGAAGTAAACAAATATTTGCTTGGGAGCTGACTGAGACCAGCACAATAATTTTGACAGTAACTTGAGGAAGAAGGGATTAAAAACTCCTCTTCGGTCCCTGTCCTATATTCCTTACACAGGCAAAACTCCCATAAAGTCCATCAGAGTTTGGCAGGCATAAGAAGTACTTGAGACCTTAGGTCCATTTTTCAAGACAGCTCAACATCCACCATGCTGAGCATTTTGGAAAATCTGGCCACTTAATGGAGTGCCTAAATGGGAGCTGAGCCCTTTTGCATATCCCTTAGTGGGTATCTCCAATCACACTGAGTCTACAAAATAAACTATTCTCTATACTCTCGATAGAAGGATTTGCATCATACAGTCATGAAGCAGAAAGTAAAAAGAAATCTGACAGATTAATTAAACTGAAATAGAGTAGATAGATGTCATTTAGAAAGATGGGATAGAAAAGATTTAGATGAGTAGATACAGTACAGAGATGGAGAGAGAGAGATACAGTAGATAGATTTCTCATGAAATAGACTTTCCATGTTTGGTGTGCAGCTGGATAGCACCTGCCTGACATTTACAGCAGATAGCTTTTATTCATTTCATGGGATATTCATCAAAATGTGGTTGAGAGATGGAGAAAATTCCAAGTATGTGTCATCACTTTACTCGCTTGTGCAGCTGTTTCCTAAGGCACACAATGATGTTGTGTTGTTAAGGAAACACACTGTCACTCTGCCGAACAAATAAAGCATTTAGTTTTATCGAGTAACATTACAATAATGATAGGAGATAATAGACTAAAAATACTGTTTATTCAGTGAGAATGGACAATAACTCTACTGTCCATGAAAAAGAATGACTCCATGTACAGAAAATAAAAATCACATGACTCATCTGACAAATATTAATATTCTGGCTGAGTACTACCTGTTTGCTAAAGCTGGCTTAAAATACTTGCTGATATAAGCCTAGATCAGGGATAAGGACCCGCAGATACCCCCGACTATAGAACTCCACAGAGGATCCAGAGCCCATACTATTGGAGCCAGAGGCAGTGTTGTAGCCAGGGAGTTTGACATAAATCTAATCATTAACTTTAGAAAAGCTGAAGCCTAATAAAACAGATTTTGTTCATGTTTGAAATACACATTTAAAAAATAGTTCATCTTTTTTCTCATTCAAGCCAAAGAGCTCATGATATCCTTTTCTGGTCATAACCCTACTCTAATTTGCATCTCTCCTTCATAAAATAAAAGGTATTCCATAAAAATGGTTAACGAGAAAACTATTTTTGTAGCTATTGCTTATTAATGGAGATAACATTTAAATTGCCCAAAGCTGTTCATATGGAACCCTCATAGAGCCAAAGACATTTGAAGTAAATGGAAAGGGCCTGATCTATTTGGCACTGGGGAGGCCGCAACTCGAGTATTGTGTCCAGTTTAGAGTGTGACACTTTCGGGATGATATGGAAAAAACTGAAGAGATTCCAGAGGAGAGCAATACAAAAGATAAAAGATTTAGTGAACCTGACTTACAAGGCAAAGTAAAAAAATTGGGTATGTTTAGTCTTCAGAAAAGAAGACTGAGAAGGGACCTGGTAAGTCTTCAGTTACATTAAGGACTGTTATAAAGAGGACAGTGATCAATTGTTCTCAATTGTCAACTGAAGGTAGGGAAGAAGTAATGGGCTTAATCTGCAGCAAGGGAGATTTAGGTTAGATATTAGGAAAAACTTTCTAACTGTAAGGATTGTTAAGTACTGGAATAGGTTACCAAGAGTGGTTGTAGAATCCTTGTCATTGGAGGTTTTTGAGAACAGGGGTTCGACAAATACCTGTCAGGGATTGTCTAGGTGTACTTGGTCCTGCCTCAGCATGGGGGAATGGATTAGATGATCTCTCAAGATCCTTTCCAGCCCTACATTTCCATGATTCTATACCTGCAACCTTCCCTTCATGCTGATATCTTAGTGATGGTTTGAAGACCTTTCAGCCACTTTTAACCCATTTTCCATTAATCTACATTCCAGATCCTGTATTTTTTTTTTTTAATAAAATAAATTTGAAATCGGCTGCTGTGCCACAAACTGCTGCCAAAGTCACGACTGAGCTTCTAAGTTAACTGAAGTACAGAAAGGTTTACTTCCTTGAACAAGGACATGCAGGATGTCCGTGGCAAAATTGGGAAGAGAAGTCAGATGTCCATATTCCCAGTCTTGAACTTCTTGGGAAAGGCGAATGCAGGAGCTAAACATCCCATCGCTGGCCCTTCAGGGGCATGAGACAATAGACATTAAAAGCATGATATTTTAAAGTGTCGGAGCACTGTTGCTCTTATAATCCGGGACATTGGTCCAGCATAATTTTGGAGGGGGAAGTGGAGAAGTTCTACATTCGGGAGGAAGGGAAGAAATAGTTTTCCAGCAGGTTAGTTATAGTAAATCCAGGGCAGAGAGGGGAGCCAAAACTAGTTTTATAATTCAGACTTAACTTGCAATCTTTACTTTAAGCAAATGTCATTGTGCTGTATGCATATAAATGGTGTAATATGTGTGTATGTGTTTATAAGAACCATCAAATCTTCTGATGTCACCAGAGCATACCCACTGATACAGCAACAACTTGAAATGGACATTCATTCACACTGTCAAGTGCTACAAGACTGTCAATGGGATGTAACATCAGGATGAATTTGTTCAGTTCTTCCAAATGCAGACACAGCAACATGAATCCACCAAGGAGCTCTGTGGTGGCAGGTGAAGAAGGGAGTTCAGATGCTCTGTTGTTATTTATAAAAGAGCAGCTTCACAGCTCCCTGAGATCCCTCACTCTTCTAAATGCAGCCTTAACCACTGCAATCACAAGCTTTTCTACTGGAGTCCTCACTAGCACCCTCTTAATAAGTGGTCAATGAATTCAGTTTTTACCGCAAACAGTCCATTCAACCTTCCTACTATTAACAGAGAAATGAGTTCTGTGTGAGGAACCTGGAACCTGTTAGATTTTGTCCTTCAAAACAAAGTTAAGTTATGACCTCATGATACTTCTGCTATGTCATTGCATCATTATGGACTAGATCCCAAAGCCCACTGATGTTAACTCCCATTGACTTCAGTGGGCTTTGAATCAGGCTGCAAAGCCATCATGGGGAGGTATGTGTACTCTGATAGACATGGTGAAACAGTGGTGGAGACAACTGGAGACTGATGTCATTGCTATGTGATGACAAATTCCTGGCTTCATAGATTCATAGATTAATAGATTCTAGGACTGGAAGGGACCTCGAGAGGTCATCGAGTCCAGTCCCCAGCCCGCATGGCAGGACCAAATACTGTCTAGACCATCCCTGATAGACATTTATCTAACCTACTCTTAAATATCTCCAGAGATGGAGATTCATGTAGAGATCCTCTTGTATGCCATGTCACTCTTTGCATGTCATCTTTCCCTTGCTTCCTATGGCTTGTTTCTCTTTCCTTTGTTTGTTTTTTTCTCACAACATAAAGCAGTAAAATATTCAGTCAGATGTAAAATATTATTTTAGGATATGATCAAAAGGATTTCATACTTTACTTAACTGTGTGGGGGAGGGTTCTTGTTTCTTTTTGTTTTATTTCTCTTTTCACTGCACACAACTGAAAAAAATCAGAAACCAAAAATTAATGCTTTATTTATTACAGCATTTATATGGAACAATTCTGTTTTTCCCCATAATTCCACTCCCCCCCCATTTGTGATAAATTCATGAGACATCTTTTTACTGCCACTTCCCCCTATATAATTTTTGCTGCTGTCTTACATTTTGATGATGAAAAGAAATGTGATGTAAAAATGAAAGTGCAGCTGGCACTCTTTTTTTAACCTCAAAGGACAAATAAATTAATGGGATTTTGTTCCATTTCTTTGTGGGGAAAAGTTTAGGTCCAGCTGGTACATAAAGCCAGTGAAGCACTGTGTGAGATCAATCTGTGCACGATTTGCATAAGCATTGCTGACCCTGACTACTAGTCCTCAGTGCGGTTATTGTTCTGTAATATAATTATCTAGCTCACAGCCGCCCAAAGGAACTGAGAAAGAATACAGTGACACCTGGAAAACAGTGGCTTGCCAATATATCCATATGGATGCCGTCTTCACTTTGATCTACATACTGGGAGCAAGGGCTGCTATTTATTTTTATTCAGAACAGAATGTATAGGTTCAGCAAAGCTCTCTAGCATCAGGAAATGCCTCAGTGTGACAGGCTTTTTAGAGATGAATTCATTCTGTTACAACAATAAGGAGACAAACAGAATAAAGACTTACTCTATTATCCCCCAAATAAACCCGATGTAGCAAATTGTGTTGTCTGCTATTTCCTTCCCATCATAAAAACTTTCCCTCAAACAGTGTCTGATATCTGCAGTGATAGCAAGTCCTGTAGCTGACCAGAAAAGTATTCCACTCCACTTTAAAGCCCAGTCAGCATGTCACATCTGGTACATCACATTGCAAGAAGTAGCATGGCATTACAAGGCTATAGTTTTAGTGCATCTCTGCTCCATATCTTTTAGACAATTCAACTGTCTTTTGTCACAGGTTTGACACTAACATGGGGCATTATATTTTCCATTACATTTCCTTATCTCAGTCTTTTACTAACTGTTCTTGGATTCTCTTCACTTCCTCCTTCAGAACACTTTGTTGAGCCCTCTTGGATCCCAGAGACACCGCCTATTATGCCCCTTTTACTCCTCCACCTCAAAGACTCTGTGCCACAGATGCCATCTCACTGGTGGTGGAGGGCTAGACAGCTGCTGCCAGTCTCTGACAAACAGCATCTGCCCCTTTAAGGTGAAAATACTGTCCCACAGAACTTCTAGCAGAGTTGGCGTGGTGGGGCTTGCAAAACATGTGGCTACACTTCCACTCCCACATCCCTGGATTGTGAGAAATGCAGTGGACAATCTCATCTTCCATATTTTTAAAACAGGAAGTTTCTAGCCCTTTTGCTTGTGAAGATGAATGTGATAATCTAAAGTGATGGCTATGTTTAAACGTCTGTCACTGGGATTTTTTCCTAAAAACGTTTAGACCAGGTGCTGTGAAGACAGCCATTAATGGCACTAGGGCCAATGCAAGCTCCCACTCAGCCAGCTTCTCTGTGGGACAGCCAATGCAACTTCTGGCCACAAGGGTGGGAAACAGCTCAGTAGTGAGAGAGATGACACAAGCTAGTGGGCTAGGTAAGGGTATGATAGCATGGAGCTGTTGAGCATTCTAGTCCCACTGCTGACGTAAACTCCCTCTGTAGCCTTAGTCGAGTTAGACAGACATATGTTGCTTGCAGTGTTGTTGTAGTGTGTTGGTCCCAGGGTATTAGAGAGGGAAGGTGGGTGAGGTAATATCTTTTATTGGGCCAACTTCTGTTGGTGAGAGAGACAAGCTTCCATGCTTCAGGTTTGAAGAAGACTTGAAGAAGAGCTCTCTGTAAGCTCAAAAGCATGTCTCTTTCACCAACAGAAGTTGGTCCAATAAAAGATATTACTTCACCATCCTTGCCTCTCTAGATTTTCAAAGTCCACTTATTTTGAGTGACTCACGTTTTAGGCCCATAACATGAGAGCTTAGGGCTTGATTTTCTAAGGTGTTCAACACTTGCAGCTGCCAAGAACATCTGTAACCCTTCTGCCAGGTGGTATCTGCAGCAACAAGGGCTGAGTTCAATATATAGGTGTTCCTCTGAACACTTCAAAAGAGAACCAACTCATGCCTCCACCCAGAAATTTGGGAAAACTAAACACTACTCAGTGGTGCAAGTAGAAATCATTTCTTGCCAGTAAACTGCATTCATGGATGGGATAGAAAGGGGGGCACATGACCTTCCCATATGACCCTCCCACATCACTCCTCTCGGCCCCCAGCCCTGGGCCCCTGCACTCTCCGCGTCCCCTCCCCATGATCCACATCCATCCCACATTACCTGCGGGGGGGCCTCTCCTCCTCCTGCTGCGCCGGAGACTTCTGCTGTGCAGACCCCAGGCAGGAGGACTCAGGAGATGCAGCTGCATGGAAGGGCTGGGGGTGGGGCTAAGGGCGGTACAGATGCGCCGGAGGAGCTGCTGGTGTGAGGCCGCCTGGCGGCCCCATGTTCAACTCCTTTCACTGCTGCGGTTCCTGGGAGATCAGGGTTCTCCAGAACTGCAGCGGTGAAAGGAGCAGAATGTGGGGCCGCTGAGCAGCCCCACGCCGGCAGCTCCTCCGGCGCATCTGTACCGCCCTCAGCCCCATCGCCCCGAGCCCTTCCTCTGGCGGGGTTGCTGTTCAGACCTCAGGCAGGAGGTCTCAGGAGATGCAGCTGCATGGAAGGGCTCGGGGCGGTGCTGGGGGTGGGCTCCTCCAGTGTCTTTCCGGTATTCCGTACCAGCTATAAATACCTTACTGGTACGGCGTACAGGGCCATACCACATTTGCACCACTAACACTACCCCAGGCACCTCTAAGAGGCAATGCTTCCTCACTCGTAAACATTGAATCTATGTATGACAAAAGAAAACTTTTATAAAGAAAGGGAATGCAACATTCGTTTGAAAAAAACACAACGATTCAATAAGTAAACACTTGCCCCATGGTATCTTAGGCAATAATCCCTTGCTTCAATTTCCCACCTTGCAGTGTGAAAGTGCAATGGATGAATATCTCTAACATGCCACGCCCACTTTCTCTCTGCTGCACCCCACTCATGGTTTATTGTCCAAGGTCAGCAAAGTCCCAGAGTCCAGGAGTGCATTCAGGTGGGTTCTCCTCCCACACCAGGGGATGGCTGTCAAGTGATGTCTCCACCTCTGTCATAGCTCCTCACTGTCACTGCTGCCTGTGCTTGCCACTGCCTTTGCTGAAATGCCATGTTCTGAGGTTCCACCACTGAGCCTAGTTCTTAGTGATTTCAGCTCTAGTGATTTCACTGGGTAATGAAGAACATCACTACTGCAGTTTTTTCGGCCATTCCAGGACCTTGTTAAGTGGGTGGCAATCTGACCTCTTGAGGAGGTCAGAGAATCCTCACCCAATCTGTTGGACATTCTGCCCTCTGTGACACTGTCTAGAGTTGTCCTCGCTATTAACAAGGCTCTACTGGAACTCACAAAGACCATATGGCAAACCCTCTATAGTGACATCCACTTGTAAGAAGGCTGATGTCCCCATCCAGGACTCTGAATTACTCATCTCTCACTCTCTTCCCAATTCTCTTGTTGTTGACGCAGTGAACAAGTGGGGGCAAACCACACCATTATAAATCCAACCTTTACAACAGAGACCAAAAGCACCTGGATCTCCTGGGGAGGAAGGCCTATTCATTGACTACACTGTGATTCCACATTGCAAATTGCTAAGTGCTTATGGTCAAGTACAACTTCACCAACGACATGAAGTTTGCCTTGTTTATTGAACACCTTCCTCCAGATCAAAGGGAACAATTCCAGACCACTATTGCTGCGGGACAGTTACTGGCAAGAACATCATTGCAGGCAGCTCTTGATGCTGCAGATACGGTGGCCTGTTCCATTTCTATGGCAATGGTAGTGCATAGGGCTTCCTGGCTACAATTGTCTGTCTTCCCCAGAGAATTCCAGAATACAGTAGAGGATCTCATGTTGGTGGACTGAAGTTGTTTACAGAGAACACTGATGAATCGTTATATACCCTTAAGGATTTCAGGGCTATTTTATGCTCATTAGGCATCTGCACTCCTGCAAACAAATGGAAGTTGAGCAGATTGCAAACAATACAAAGATTCCACCCATACAATTCTCTGGATTCCAGAGACCCATGGAATCTCCCAGGAAGAGGCCTGGCTCCAGAGAAAGAAACTCTATAACCACAGACCTCTTAAGAATTGCCTTCAATTTCTGGGTCACATGCAGCTTGCACTTTTGTGACAGACCTATATGAGGTTATGCCTCTGCTGTTTCCAGGGATGGCTCAAAACAGTTTACTTACACAACAGACACAGTCTAGACAAGCAAATGTTGATTCCCCAGCAGGTAAAACATTCTCTAGACTGGTGGAAGGTCTATCATAATGTAGGGGTAAGGGGTGCCCTTTGTCCAACCAACGCCAACAGTAACGGTGACCATGGATACCTCTCTCTTGGGATGGGGGGTGAATCTTGGCTCTCTGACATCACAGGGCAGGTGGTCACCCCAAGAAACCACCCTCCCTATCAACCTTCTGGTGCTCAGAGTGATCAGAAATGCCTGTCTTCATTTCCTTCCTCTCATCAGACACCAAAGTCATGACAGACAATGTGGCCTGCATGTTTTATATCAATTGGCAAGGAGGGTTGAGATCCTGTTCCCCCTCCACTGAGGCAATAAAGTTGTGGAATTGGTGCATAAAGCATCATATAAGAATATCAGTAATGTATCTACCCAGCATACAGAATGGCACAACCAAAATGCTCATCAGGTGCTTCTCCAAAGATTACAAGTGGGCATTTGATCCTCAGGTTCTGGTTAGAATCTTTTGGACTTGGGAGTTTCCAGAAGTACAGTTTTTGCCATAACTACAAATAAAAAAAATACCACTTATTTTGCTCGGGGAGGAAGGGGGGGTGTTAGGTAGCAGTTCCCTGGGGGATTCCTTTCTTCTGCCTTTGATGGGCAGACTGTTTATGACTTCCCTCTGATGCCTCTCATCCTCCAGGTAATAAAAAGATCAAGCAGGACAGGGCCAGAGTCATTATAATAGCTTTGACATAGTCAAGGCATGTGTGGTTCCCTTACCTGTTTCATCTAGTTCTCTATCCTCCGATAGATCTCCCAACCATTCCTCAATTCCTTTCCCAGAGCATTCTTTGCCTCAAGGTGTGGTTCCTCGATGGTTAGTGGGGGTAAAGTCATCCTGCTCTGCAAAGGTACAACACATACTATTAAATAGTAGAAAAGCTTCCACCAGAACTACTTACCTTCAAATGTAGATAAGATTGGCCCAGTGGTGTGAATTCCACAATGCTGTGCCTGAATATGCCCCACTTCCACTCGTCCTAGAGTATTTGCTACAGCTTAAGAAATCAGGGCTGTCCCTTAGTTCAATCAAGGCTTATCTGTCAGTCCTAACAGCCTTTCATACTACTATCAAGGGTTTTTTTCTATTTGCTCACTTCACAACCACAAGATTCATCAAAGGTCTGGGGAATCTTTCCACCGATAAAAGTTCCTACTCCTGTCTTGTATCTGAACTTGGTTCTCAAAAGCCTCACAACGTTTCCCCCTCCCATACACACACCCTCCTTGAATTGATGGCCACATACTCCTTATTGAATTTATCTAGGATAGCCTCCACTTAAGTAGAAAGGGAGCCAATCACCTCAGAGACAAGCTGGCTAAAGTAGTCAGGAGAATGTTAAACTACTAACAAAAAGGAAGGACAAAATCAGGGAAGATATGAGCAAACAGCACAAAAATAAGATGTTGAGAACAAAACTAATCAAGGAACCAAAGGACATGAAGAGAAGAAATTCTTTAATTGTCTATACACCAATGCTAGTAGCCTGGGTAACAATCAGGAAGAATTGGAGTTTCTCATTTATGAGCATAAATTTGATCTAGCTGATATTACTGAATCCTGGTGCGATGAGTCGCATGACTGGAATATTAAAGCCAATGTTCATAACCTATTTAGAAAGGATTTAGTGGGCAAAAGGAGAGGGAGAATAGCACTCTATGTCAAAATGGTGTTACCTGTTTTCTAGTCACAAATAACTTGGAATAAAATTTTTGTGAATGTTTAAGGAACAGATAAAGCACAAGATGAGTTATTAGTTGGTGTCTGCTACTGACTAGTAAATCACACTGGGGAAAAGGATGACCAGTCCCTCATGCACCTATCTATAATGGGTAGGGGAAAAAGCTATGTGATCATGGGAAACTTCATTTTGAGTGATGTATGCTGGAGGTTTCATGCTACCAACACTAAACATCCTTGGAATTTCTAAATATTATAGATGACAATTTCTTAACTCAAAAAGTGTTCCAGCCAACACAGAGGATTTCTATATTAGCTTTCATCTTGACAGATCACAAAACTAAAAATTAATAGTAGCTTAGGTACGAGCAATAATGACTTGATCACATTTATAATGTACAAACATAATAACGTCCAGACCAGTAGTATATATATATATATATATATATATATATATATATATATATATATATATATATATATATATATATTTAAAAGGGCCATTTTCACAAAGCTCAAAACAATTATGAGCCGAATCAACTGGGAGGAAGAATTTAGTCATGATAATGTGAATGATAATTGGGAATTGTTTAAGAAGACTTTACTATGTCTCCAAAGGCCACAATCAAGGAAGAATGCTGTATTGGTTAAAAAAGTAATCTGGCTTAGAGGGGAGGTGAAGACAGCTATAAAAATAATATAAAAATACTACATAACAAATGGATGAAAGGGTAAGTTGCTAGCAATGAATATAAACCACAAACCAGGAACAGTAGAAAATTGATAAGGGAAACATAGGGACACAAGGAGAAATCTATGACCAGAAGAGTTAAAAACAATAAGGAGGAGTTTTTAGGTGTATTAACAAAAAAGGGAATACTAAAAATGGTAATGGTGCATTACTAGATGAAAATAATAAAATTATCAGTCATTATGCAGAAAAGGAAGAAGTGGTCAATAAATATTTCTGTTCTGTATTTGGAAAAAGCAGATGATGTAGTCATATCATGATGATGATGATAACGCTCTGTCCATTCCACTAGTGTCTCAGGAAGATGTTAAACGGTAGCTACTAAAGTTAGATATTTTTAAATCAGCAGGCCAGATAATTTGCATCTGAGAGTTTTAAAAAAAGCTGACTGAGAATCTTGCTGGACTGTTAATGTTGATTTTCAATAAGTCTTGGGACACTGCTGTGGATCAGCTTCCTGAAATCCCCAGCTTCTGGCAGCACAAGCACTGACTTCCCGGTCTCCACAGCCCTTGATCCCTTTTACAGGTAGCAGTAGACACACAGCAACCTTCAAGTCATCAGAGTTTTCCCTGCAGAATCTAGCCCCTTGTCCACTGGACACTCACAGAATTACCAGGCCTGCCATTTCTAAAGAAACAGCACACACCAGCTTGTACGATTCATCTCAGGATCATCACTTTGCTTAACACCAGCTTGTACGATTCATCTCAGGATCATCATTTTGCTTAACACCACAGAACTGAGATATATTTACAATTGAAACAAGAATAGGCTTATTATCAAAAACAGAGATTCAAGTGATAATAAGTAAGAATATTGGAAACAAAGGGTTACATACATAACAAAATTGTAGCCTGCTTTTTAGAAACATAACTTAACTAACAGGTTAACCCCCCTATCTAAAGAACCTTACCTTACCCAAAGTTCTCCAGCATTTTCAACCAAGCTAGGTTGAGACCCCTCTTTCATGAAGCAAACACACTGTCCATTTACTTTCTAGGTGAAAGATGCTTGGCTGTCTTCTTTGTCCTCCAAAAAGTAGAGCAAACTTTTGACATACACCTCGAAATAGGGATCTTCCCCTCCCCACCACTGTTTTCCTCTTCCTGTCAGTTTCTTTCTTTGAAGTTCTCACAATCCTTCATTAACATTCAGTTCAGACTGGTAGTAGGAGACCCATTGTGAATTTTACAATATTTAATTTTCATGTAATCAGCCACCTACATAAATATTTCTTATCTGACAGGAAACCTGTTTTTCATCTTTGCTGGTGACCAATCCCTTGACATGGAACTTATAGTTTTCAGTATATATACGTAACTCCTTACACATATCAATACATATGTTTTGCAATGAGACAGATCACCAGTATGACAGTGGCTTTAATTTGAGGCCTGACATGACACTCTTTTGGTGGGCCAGAATGTAAATACCAGACTCGGGAAACTCTTGTAACCCCTGTGTATCCCATCATTGCCCTTTTCCGCTCAGCACTACGCAGTTCCTGGGTCACTCTGGGGAACTTCCAGAGGACTGGAAGAAAGCTAACATTGTGCCAATGTTTTAAAAGGGTAAACAGGATGATCCAGGTAGTTATAGGCCTGTCATGCTAATACTGATCCCAGACAAGAAAATGGAGCAGCTGATACAAGACTCAATTAATAAAAAAATTATTGAGGATATTATAATTAATGCCAATCAACTTGGGGTTATGGAAAACAGATACTGTCTAACTGGATATTTGTTTATGAGATTACAAGCTTGGTTGATAAAGGTAATAGTGTTAATGTAATATACTTTGACTTGGTACTGCACAACATTTTGATTAAAAAACTGTAATGATACAAAATTAACATGACACACATTAAATGAATTAAAAGTAATTGTAAATGGGGAATCATCATTGTGTGGGTGTGTTTCTAGTGGGATCCTGGAAGAATCTGTTCTTCGTCCTATGCTATTTAACCTTTTTTATTAATGACACGGAAGAAAATATAAAATGATCACCAATAAAGTTTGCAAATGACATAACAATTGTGGGAGTGGAAAATAATGAAGAGGACAGATCACTGATAGGCAGCAATCTGGATTGATTGATAAACTGGGTGCAAGCAAACAATGGGTTTTAATATGGCTAAATGTAGATGTATACATCTAGGAACAAAGAACATAGGCCATACTCACAGAACGGGGGACTCTATCCTGAGAAGCAGTGATTCTGAAAAAGATTTGGGGGTCATGATGGATAATAAGCTGAACATGAATTCCCGGTGTGCAGCTATGGTCAAAAAGGGCTAATGCGATCCTTGGATACATAAACAGGGGAATCTTGAGTAGGAATAGAGAGGTTATTTTACCTCTGTAGTAGGCACTGGTGCAATGACCAATGCTGGAATGCTGTGTATAGTCCTGGTGCCCACAATTTAAGAATAATTTTGATAAATCAAAGCGGGTTCAGAGAAGAGCCATGAGGATTAGATAACCTGCCTTACAGTGATAGACTCATGGAGCTCAATCTATTTAGCTTCACAAAAAGAAAGTTAAGGGGTGATTTAATTACAGTCTACAAGTACCTACTTGGGGAACAAATATTTAATAATATTTGGCTTTTCAGTCTAGCAGAAAAAAGTATAACATGATCCAATGGCTGCAAGTTGAAGCTAGAAAAAAAAATCAGACTGGAAATAAGGTGTCAATTTTTAACAGGGAGGGTAATTAACCATTGGAACAATTTACCACAGGTTGTGGTGGATTCATCACTGACAATTTTCATATAAAGATTGGGTGTTTTTTCCTAAAACATTTTTGGGGAAGTTCTATGGTCTGTGCTATACAGGAGGTCAGACTAGATGACCACAATGGTCCCTTCTGGCCTACGAATAGCAGTAAGTGAACAGTACAAACAGGGGAGAAGGTTATGCTTTTAGACAAAAGTTGAAACTGACATGCAAGCATGAACCTTGGATTTAGCCAAAAATACCTGAGAGCTAGAGCTTGCCAAAAATATGTTAATGCTGATGGTATGAGTATTTAGTTTGAACCAGGTTTTTAGCTCCCAGTACAGTCATAAAATAACATCTTGGCCTACAGAAATGTTCAGGACCAGATAAATACAATAAGCAATTCTTATGGAGAGACATATTATAAAGAATTATTATTCTGCACATCTTAGAATAAAAAGCCATCAAAGCACACATCAGTCATCATGATACTTGAATTTAATACATCATTTTACATTTAAAATGATTACTTGCTATAAAAATAACAAAGATCAGCCAGATACAATAGAACAAAGGATACTATAAACCACTTATAAATATTCCAAGTGAAGACATATGGCTTTTTATATCAATGCGTTGTGCTTACTTTGGAAGTCAGACCCTAACGTGGAGATATGGAAGCTTGGGGGAAAGGGAGAGGGAATATTTACATAAAATGGTATTGATTTAAACTGCTAAGGTCCTAAAATATGTATTTGAACATTTGGGTTTGAGCTGGAAATATTGAAATCTGAGCCCTTAAATGGAAAAAAAAATAGTAAATGAATACCTGATGAAAATGAACCATACTGAACAGATGAGCAGGAGGGATGGCTCTGCATGTTTTTGGTGGGATTATCCCTATTTGCTGTACAAAGAGCAAAGCTCACTGGCTCTAATGAAAAACAATAACAGACACAAATTCTATAGCTATTAAACCGCTGCTTTCCATTTCTCTCATTCTAAATCAACCTCACATTGGGTTTCAATGCTGTGAAGGGGTGCAGCGGGGGGGAGCGGGGTTGGGTTTGGCAATACTGCAACTCAGCTCTCAGTCTTCACCTTCCAAAAATTCAAGGCCCAATTCTTAGTGACTAGCCTAAACCTAGCTATGCAGGGGAGAAAGACCCCTGGTGCTACCACTTTAGGGCAACACGCATCTTAGGTCCATGCGCTATGCACTCCAGATGCTCAACCCAGAGAGCACATGGATGGGAAGGGATGGGGAAGCCTTGCCTCCCGGCAGAGCTTGGGAGGAAGTAAACTGTACCCTTGCAAGGGCTGCAGCGAAATGATCGCTCGTCCCCTACACAGCACAGGTGGAACTGTGCCTCCCTGAGCCAAGGCTCCGCCTGGGGCAGTGCAGCTACTCAGCAACCCTCACGCAGGGCTAAGTGCAAAAGAAACAAGTCTAGCCCTTTGTCAATAGAGCAGGAGGTGGAAAAGAGAACAAAGAACGGGTAGAAGGTGAGTGAAGAGACAGTGATCCCTCACATATGTTTTTTGTTCAGGATATTTTATATTCCACCTCGCCCCCGTCCCACTCTCCAATCTTAGGTGAGATGCCTCTTCCAGAACCTTCTCAGATTTAGGTCCACGATATTCTGGGGTTTGTGTCATGCCACTGGATTATCGAGAAGACTATTGCTGTTATGCTGCAAATTCCTTTGCTTTCGTCATCTCCAGCAGCTTCTCTTATTTATTTAACCATTTGCTGGTTTGACAGAGGAAGGAAAAACAGGCAGTCTGTACCCAGAATAATACAAAATGAGTCACCTCAAACTGGTGCTCTGTAATGACACCTTGCTGCTCTCCAGGAGGCATTCTGGACTGACAATAAACAACACATTAATACTTAACACAGAATCACCTAGAAAGAAAAGATGGTAAGGTTACTTACCTTGTACAAAGCAACAGAGGGTTCTGTGGCACCTTTAAGACTAACAGAAGTATTGGGAGCATAAGCTTTCGTGGGTAAGAACCTCACTTCTTCAGATGCAAGAAGTGAGGACTTGCATCTGAAGAAGTGAGGTTCTTACCCACGAAAGCTTATGCTCCCAATACTTCTGTTAGTCTTAAAGGTGCCACAGGACCCTCTGTTGCTTTTTACAGATTCAGACTAACATGGCTACCCCTCTGATACTTACCTTGTACAGTAACTGGAGTTCTCCCTCTGGGTGCTCCACCCCAGGATGTTACTACACCTGTGCACTCTTGAACAGGGATTTTCTTCAGCAGCATCTGTGGGTCCACTTCTGCACACTAGATATCCTTGTGCTGTAGTATGAAGGTATACTGGGGTGGGGGAGGGGAGGAAGGCAGACCTCCTGTTCCTTCTCAACCATGGGAGTCCAGTAAGAAGACTCCGAGGCAGAGGGGAAGGAGGATGGGTAGTGGAGCATTCACAGGGGCACACATCTGGAAGAACTGCAGTTACTGTACAAGGTAACCTCTCCTCTTTCTTCAAGTAGTGTCCTTATGGGTGCTGCACTGCAGGAAAACACAAGTTGTCCCTCAATTACAGCCAAGGAGGTGGATTCAGTACAGACCGTAGAACCACATCAGCTCTGGAAGCAGGTATGATAGTTTAGTGCTGGGAAATTGTGTGCACCAAAGACCAGATGGCTGCTCTGCAGACATCTGAGACAGGAATGTTTTACATTCACCTGAGGAGGGAGACAAGTCCCTGAAGTGTCATAACAGGTTAAGATGCATCCTGAAACCCATTTGGACAGCCTTTGGGTAGAGATCAGATGTCCATTCATTAGTTCTGTGATCAAGATGAAAAGCCTAGGAGAAGTCCTGAAGTACTTAGTCCTGTTGAGGTAAAAGGCCCTTCTTACTTCCCATGTATGGAGGCTCACTTCTTTTCTCAAAGATGAGGCTTGGGATAAACCACCAGCAGGTGAATTTCCTGATTAATGTGGAATTCTGAAGAAACTTTAGGTAGGAAGCAAGGATGTGTCATCTTGTCACAATGGTGGGTCAGCCATCAGGGGTCCTAGCTCCCCTACCCTCCTGGCCAAGGTGATAGCTATGAGGAGCGAGGTCTTGAGAGACAAATGAAGGAGGGAACAGTTCCCCATAGGTTCAAATTGGGGTTTCCTCAGTGTGTTGGGGTCCCATGGTGGAATAGACTCCTTGACAAGAGGAATAAGGTTGAACAGGCCTTTAATAAACCTTGTAGTGATCAAGTGAGTGAAGACTGAAAACCCCTCAATGGAGGGGTGAAAGGCTATGATGGCATGTCAAGGCTGTATCCCCACTTTGAACTTTAGGGTACAAATGTAGGGGCCTGCATGAAGACTTCTAAGCTTAACTACCAGCTTAGCTCTGGTCCGCTGCCACCATTCCCAAATGGATTCCCTTCTCTGGGAAGCCTTGAGAAACCTTTCACCAATTCCCTGGTGAATACAGTTCCAACCCCCCTGGGATCTTAAAACAAGGAGAAATTAACCATCCCCCCTTCTTTCTCCCACCAACTCCTGTGAATACAGATCCAACCCCCTTGGATCTAAAACAAGGAAAAATCAATCAGGTTCTTAAAAAGAAGGTTTTTAATTAAAGAAAAAGGTAAAAATCATCTCTGTAAAATCAGTATGGAAAATAACTTTACAGGGTAATCAAACTTAAAGAGCTCAGAGGACCTCCCTCTAGCCTCAGGTTCAAAGTATAGCAAACAAAGATAAACACTCTAGTAAAAGGTACATTTACAAGTTGAGAAAACAAAGTAAAACTAAAACGCCTTGCCTGGCTATTTACTTACAAGTTTGAAATAGGAGAGACTTGTTTAGAAAGATGTGGAGAACCTGGATTGATGTCTGGTCTCTCTCAGTCCCAAGAGCGAACGACTTCCCAAACAAAGAGCACAAACAAAAGCCTTCCAACCCCCCCATCCCCACAAGATTTGAAAGTATCTTGTCACCTTATTGGTCCTTTGGGTCAGATGCCAGCCAAGTTACCTGAGCTTCTTAACCCTTTACAGGGAAAAGAATTTTGGAGTCTCTGGCCAGGAGGGATTTTATAGTAGTGTACACAGGACAGCTGTTACCCTTCCCTTTATAGTTATGACATGGCAGCCAGATGAACATTGATTGAGCTCAGCAATAACCCTGTGTTTTTTAAGTTTAGCAAGTAATCGAGAATGTGTGTCATGCAGAACTCAAGAGGCGGCTGCACCAGGCCCGGAAGTGTTTCCACATCTGCAGCTAAGTTTTCCTTGTCATGGATTTTCTACTATTAAGCAGGACTGTTTGCACTCCCACAAATGCCTGTATTTGCCCAAATTCTGGAAGTGTGTGTCCCAGCCTATCATGGAGGCATCTGTGGGAGGAAGCTGCAAGAATGAAACTCCCTGGCATAGCTTTTGTGGCTCCTTCCATCACTTTAGAAAATCAAATACCCTCTGAGGTATGGACATCCACTTGGATAGACTGTGCTTGTTGGGGTGGATAGTCCTCAGCCATGCTTGCAGACACCAGGAGTGTAATCTTGCTAAGGGTATCACAAACGTACAGGCTGCCATATGGCCCAAGAGTTGCAGGCAAACCCTTGCTGGGGTTTGAGGTCTTTGTCTTACTGTTGAAATGAGGCTGGACATTGTGGCAAACCTATCCATGGGTAAGTATGCTCTGGTGGGGGAGGAGTCTAGAATGGCCCCAATGACGTTTATAAATTGAGTGGGTATGAGTGTGGACTTTTCTGCATTGAGGCAACGGCCCAGGGAATGAAACAGAGATATTGCTGTGCTCGTTGCTGTCTGTACCTCAAAAAAGGAGTGATCTTTCAGGAGCCAATCATCCAAGCAGGGAAATACAATTAGTCCCATCTGACAAAGCTGGGCTGTGACATCAAGAGGACATTGGTAAAGATCCTTGAGGTGGTGGAAAGGCCTAGGGTAAGACATGATACCGGTGGTGGTCCCTGCCCACCACGAAATGTAGGAAATGTCAGTGGGAAGGGTGCATGGCTATATTAAAATAAGTGTCCTTCCAGATCTAGGGAGGGAATTATAGCTGATGGGGTTACTATTCTGAACTGTTGAGTGTGGACAAAGGTGTTCAAAGTCCTGAGGCACAGAATAGATCTTCACACTCCATTTTTGTTTGGGAGCAGGGAGTACTCAGAATTGAAACCTTTCCCAATGAAGTCCAGTGGAACAATTTTGTTTGCCCCCAGAGTTAGGAGGGATTGTACCTCCTGCCTCAAGAGATCCTTGAGAAACAGGTCTCTCAAGGGGAGTGGGGAGGAGGGGCAGAAAGGACCTGAACTTGATAGTGCATCCTGTAGAAAACACCTCCAAGATCCATGTGTCTGAGATGATGAGTTCCCAGTAAGGTAGAAAATGGGAGAGATGATTCCCATAAGGGTGGAGAGGGGATAGGTGCACCATAGGATCTAGAGTGGAAGATAGTTTGTGACTCTCAACTAATGGGTCCAAATGATGATTTTGAAGAGGTCGCTGACTGGGGAGTCACAGTAGACCACTCTGGTCTTTTTTTTTTTTTTTTTGGAAGGTTCAGCCAGTCTCGTGGCTGACAGTGGACAGGGTGAGTGTGTTGAACCATCTGGGATCTATTGTAGTTTCTCTCTGTCACAAGTATATAGATGCCCAGAGATTATAGTGTTGCCTGGGAATCTTTAAGTGAGTGAAGGAACCTGTGGCATCACTGGATAATTTAGGCCCCACAAAGGGAAGGTCCTTGACAGTGTTTTGTACCTCCCAAGGGAGGCTGGAAGACTGCAGCCAAGAAGCTTGGTGCATGACACTGCCATCGCCATGGAATGTGCAAGTGTATTGGAGGCTTTGAGTGAGGTCTGGAGACACTCACTGATAACTGTCTGGCCTTCTGTTAATGAGGGTTTGGAATTGTTCCCTCTGCTCCTGTGGCAGGTTGTAACGGGGTTGGCACCCACCTCTCATGAGTGCCTCTTCTGGTCAGATGTGAGCCTGCTGTTTCTCTGTTTGGAACAGGGTTGCACCCTCCTCTCGCGAGTGCTCCCCCTTGGTTTATTGTTTCTTCGGCGGATCTTCAGTGACTCAGCCCTCCGACCGAGTCTCTCACACTGTCTGTAGATGGAACAAACAAACAAACCTCTTCTGAGGTATACAGTTTCTACCTTCCCACAGCCCTGGTATGGGGCCAGGCCACTAAGGCTTCCTCCCTGGAGACACTACCTTCTATAAAAGTCCAATGGGGCCCATCGCAGTACCCTCAGTTGGTGTGTCCTTTTCGGCAGTCCTCCCTGGGCTTTGTTTCTAACCAGACCAACAAGGCCCATCGTGGAACTCACTTGATCTGGCTAAGTTCTGGGATCAGTCCTTACTCAGTCTCCACAGCCAGCCAAGAGCTCCTTCTTAGCTCCCCTGGTCTTTGGCAGCCCTCCCTGGACTCAGACCTGCCCGCTCTGAGCTGTCTGTGCCAGCCAGGAACCTGGTCATCCCTCTTCCAGTTCCAGGCAGCAACTGACTGCTCTGTCTCTGTTGCTCCTTTTTATATGGCCTTCCTGACCCCTGATTGGCTGCTCAAGCAGCCCCTCTAGACCACCTAGAGGAGTTCTCCTCTACAGGGGGCCTCCAGCCTTAGTCCACCCCATCACACAGGTGTTCAATAAAAGATGAAAACTTTGAATAGTTTGTAAAATCATATATTGTCATTAGGGCTTGGAAATTACCTACTCTGAACTGCAAAGAGGCTGAGGAGTAGCTCTTGTGGCCCAGAAGATCTAGCTGTTTCAGCTCCTTGTCTGATGGTGTCAAACAGGACCGATGTTGCCTGTTTCATTCGTTGATGGCCTCAACTACCATGGAATTAGGTGTAAGGTGGGAGAAATAATACTCAGTCTCTGGGTGGAATATACAGTAGTATTTTTTTCAGCCAATTTACACATAGGCAGTATAGTGGCTGGAGTTTTGCCATATCATACAGACTGAGGCCTGTTGAACATCATTGATGGGCAAGGTGATTTTGCCTTCAGATAATGTATGGAGGATGTCCAAAAAGGAATGCTGGGGTTCTGGTATTTCCTCAAATAGAATTTGCAAGGTCTCTGCTGTCTGTTTTATAAGGTCTTGAAATCATCATCAGAAGATGGTGGGGGAGACATAACAGCTTCATCTGGCAAGGAGGAGGATTTGCAGGAAGGTGGTGTTTTTTCTTCCTCGGCAGGTTCCTGCTGAAGGCTGGGGGGATGTACCACAGCATAAGAATATCTAGGGCACAGGCACAGACCTGGGGGCAACCTGCAGCAGAACACCCATAGCAACAATTCTCAAAGAGGAACAGAGAGACCTACTATCATAGGACTGTAGTCCATCCTCTGTCAATGCCAAATTTTTCCATATTTGTGAATGTTACTTTACTCACTTTCATCCCCTCGTGCTTTGGAGGAGGTTTCCATAAACATCCTCAAAGCAACATCACTTTTCTTCAGATCCCTTCTTAAAAAACTCTCCTTTGCTGTGATGCCTACAAAAAAAAAATGACAACAGTTAGGGCTGTGACCACTTCCTAGCATTATGACCAGCATTGTCTCATGGTTTCCTTGTTCTCCCCCATCTGTCTGTATCCATCTGTTGTATCTTATTTTATACTTATCTTTGGGGTTGGGGCCATCTTTTGTTCTGTGTTTGTACAGAACCTAGTACAATGGCATCCTGATGTAAGGCACTAAGGTAATCAAAATAAATGAAATAAACTTCTCAGTCTTGAACTACCATAGTAATTCCTCACCCTCTTTACAGTGTTTCAAATACCTCTCTCTTTTATGCCACCATATTGTTTTCATAGAAACATAGAATCATAGAATATCAGGGTTGGAAGAGATGTCAGGAGGTCATCCAGTCCAACCCCCTGCTCAAAGCAGGACCAATCCCCAACTAAATCATCCCAGCCAGGGCTTTGTCAAGCCGGGCCTTAAAAACCTCTAAGGAAGGAGATTCCACCACCTCCCCCTAGGTAACTCCCTAGGTTTTACAAGTCAACATTGAATTTGTTGACCATTATACGTGCTTAGGAGTCTTTCCCTAAATTAGAGTTGATCATTAGAGCGAAACACTGCATAGCTGGGCTTCACATTAGTATCTGCCATCTGCGCTGACGTACATTTTTCAAGGCTTCATTTTTACTAAAAATCTCATTGTCCTATTGCTAAGCATCCTGATAGTATAGTGCACAGTTTTACCCCCCCTCCCCAAATGTTCAGGTTTGATCAAATATGTGCACTTCAAGTACGATTTTTTCCCCCATTAAATTGAACAAAATGTCTATTTGTACATCAAGAACATACAAACATGCAAATTTTAACTTACACATTCTGAATTTTGAAGGCACCTTTTCCTTGGACTGTGTCCATGTTCACTTGTAGGGATTCATTTTTGAGGGAATAAATAAACTTTTCTAAACAAAAAATAATATTTTTGAGTTAGTAAAGAAATGCAAAAAAAAAAAAAATCCTTAACATTTAATAAGATTATCTTTTCATTGAAAATATTTTACATCTGATTTGCACAGAGGGCAGTTTTTTCTTTTTTCTGTCCTCATCTCTCTTTGCAACACTTCCTAGTTAGGCATATCACCTGTCAATTTAATTAACATGCTGTTTAGCTCTCTTTTCAGATTATTAATCAATTAATCATGCCCTGGGGCTCTCTACTGGACACCTCCCTCCTATCTTTTCATATTGTATCATCAGGAAGTTTTCAGTTCACATGACACTGTTCATACTTACCCTATTTTGGCACTATATTTCCTCCTGCTGCAATGAATTTATTAGGTATTATTGTTCATAAGCATCCTTATTTTTCCAGCTAAGAATGGGAAACAGAATGTCTTGTTTATTGAGGTCCAGTTCTGGGCACCACATTTCAGGAAAGAGGTGGACAAATTGGAGAAAGTCCAGAGAAGAACAAAAAAGAAAGGTTAAAGGTCTAGAAAACATGATCTATGAGGAAAGATTGAAAAAATTGGGTTTGTTTAGTCTGGAAAAGAGAAGACTGAGAGGGGACATGATAACAGTTTTCAAGTATGTAAAAGGTTGTTACAAGGAGGAGGAAGAAAAATTGTTTTTCTTCAACTCTGAGGATAGGACAAGAAGCAATGGGCTAAAATTGCAGCAAGGGAGGTTTAGGTTGGACATTAGGAAAAAAATTCCTATCATCTGGTTAAGCACTGGAATAAATTGCCTAGGAAGGTTATGGAATCTCCATCATTGGAGATTTTTAAGAGTGGGTTAGACAAACACCTGTCAGGAATGGTCTAGATAATCAGTCCTGCCATGAGTGCAGGGAACTGGACTAGATGACCTCTCGAGGTCTCTTCCAGTTCTATGATTATTAGTTAAATTAGAGAAGATGGGGATCAGTGCAATTTGTGGATTAGGAGCTGGCTAATGGAGAGAAGGCAATGGATTGTGTTGAAATGTGAAATATAGAACTGGAAGGACATTGCAAGTTAAGCTCCTCAAGAATCAGTTTTGGGGCCACTGTTATTCAATATTTTTATTAATGACCTTGGCATGAGAAGTAGGAGTGTGTGAATGAAATTTGCTGATGATGCAAAGTTGGGAGGCAATTGTCGATACAGAAGAGGTTTGGAACGTTATACAGGACACTACTTGAAGACAGTAGTGACAGAAATGAGACAAAATTCAATAGTACAAAAGTGCAAGGTCATGTACAAAGGGTACAATAATAAGAATTTCTGTTACAAGCTGGGGGCTCATCCACTGGAAGTGAAAGAAGAAGCGAGAGACCTGGGTGCATGACTCAGTCACAGGATGACTATGAGCCACCAGTGTGATGCTACTTGAAAAAGGCAAATGCTATCCTAGGATGTATCAAGCAAGACATTTCTACTAGAGCTAGAAAAGTATTAATGCCATTGTATAAGGCAATAGTAAGATCACATTTGGAATACTGTATACAATTCTGATCATCCATGTTCAAGAAAGGTTAATTTAAACTGAAACAGGTGCAGAGAACAGCTACTAGGATGATTGGGGAACTGAGGGGCTATCTGATGAGAGGAAACTGGAAGAGCTTGGGCTGTTTAGTCTAACAAAAAGAAGGCTGAGGGGATATGATTGATATTTGTAAATAAATCAGGGAGTAAACAACAGGGAGGGTGAAGAGCAGTTTAAGCAAAAGACAATGTTGTCACAGGAACAAATGGGTATAAACTGGCCATGAACAAATTCAGACTGGAAATTAGAAGAAGGTTTCTAAACATCAGAGAGATGAGGTTATGGACTAACCTCCCACTAGGAGTTGTGGGGCAAACAACTTGATTAGTTTCAAGAAAGAGCTGAACCAATTTATGACTGTGTTGTTTGACACGATTGCTTGCAATGGTAGTGGGGCAGGGCTCAATTGCCCTGTGGCTCCCTTCCAGTTTTTGTCTTGTGTTCCTAATAGTGTACGCTTCAGGGTTTCAGCTGGCCACCAGAAAGGGATTCCTGTCACTCCCCTACCAATGTATTCTGTTTTGTTTTCTTTTTTAGAAGTCTCCTTCTTCTGAAGCATCAGAGATGGCCATGACTGGAGATGAGACACAGGATGGGGTGAGCCAGGGCTCTGAGGTAGCACAGAGCATTCTGTCTCTCAAGTGCTTGGCTGGCTGGTTCTTGCTCACATATGCTCAGGGTCTAACCGATTGTCATGTGGGGTTGGGAACGAATTTTCCCCTAGATCAGATTGGCAGTGACCTTGGGTGGGGGGGTTCACTTTCCTCTGCAGCATCTGGATGCGGGTCACTTGCCAGAATTATCTGTATATATCTCACTTATTCATTTCCCTCCCATTGCAGGGGCCTTGGACATTGGTGCATCTTGGTCCCTTCTGTTCTCTCCTGATGACACATAATAATCTAGTCTCCTGTGGGCTGTAATACTTTGGTCTAATTTAGGTTATTGAGTTTAGTGTGGGGTGCTGGGCAGTGTTGGTGGTCTGTGATACACAGGAGGTCAGACTAGATGATCTGGTGGTCCCTTCCGATCTTAAATTCTAAGACTCGGTGACACTCAGTAAAGAACGAGATAGCTACCTGCTTAGTAGCTCGATTAGCATTGTGGGATATCACTACCCCATTATTCTAAAAGGTAAAATACAGTGGCTCATGGAACTTGAAGCTAGATAGGACAGAGATTTGGGTTTTGAATGTGTTAGAGAGTGGGAGTATTGGTCCCATGATATTCTGCAGCAGAGCAACTCTCAGCATATTGTTTTTAAATATATATGTTTTCACCTTTTTAAAAAAAAACGGGAGTGAAAAATCCTTATGTTCATCTTAACCAAACACAATTGCTAGACATAGTAGCAGTCCAAGAGATAGGCTCAAGTTGGCGGTCAGCATGTGATATTAGGATGGTGAGGGGAATTGTGGCTCCTAGATACTACTAAAATTGCTTTGCTAAAATGTATTAACTTCTAAGCTAACCCATGCCTTTTATATTGTGTTGACTGTTATGTACTTTGCTTCTTTTTTTGGTATGTGCTCCAGCATTCATGGCCAAGTATGTGCTGGGCAGCTGCTTGGCCCACACACAGCACCCAGCTCTGGAATTTTCTCACAGGTCTATTGTCTTGACTAATCTTTTCAAAGGCACTTTTTTAATCCCCCAGCTTCATAGTTGGCTGCAAAATTGTTAGATTAATTCTTTATTGCTTCTTCGCCCCACTGAAGTAAGGCTCGGCTGTTAATTTTAGTCACCTTGTGAATCTTAGTTTGTAAGTTACCAAACTGTTCCATGGATAGTGGAGTCTCTCCGAAGGCTTAGTTCTGAATTGCAGTATATACATCTCAACATTTTGGGGGGTGCCACACGAGGATTTTCAAAAAGGAGGATCCTTCTGAAGCATTCAGATCTGAACACGCCTGAAAGTTAAAGAGATCTAGAGCTCAGGTTCCACTTTTAAGTCATCTCTAAAAAAACCAATAGAGGCAATACCATCAAGAGTTCAGATATTCTGTCTTCTCTACAGGACTAACTACATCAGGAAACCATTTAAAATATACATTTGAAACAAATATTTCCAGCTAACATGGATCAGTTCCTAGTATTTAAATGATATTTAAAAACCATTTTATAGATTAGATAATATGTTGATTGGCAGCAAAATAGTGTTAGCTGAAATAATTTTTAAATTAGTTTTCTAACCCTGTCCTTCCGGGAATGTATTTGAGACACATGGAAAGCTCCTTTAGATTGTTTATTGTACCAAATGGTTGAAACCCTGCCCCCACTGAAAACTCCCATTGGCTTATTAGGTAAAATGAACAATAAGAACTATAAGACATAGCATTCATATAGCATTTTTATCCATGTATTTCAAAGCTTATAACAAAGATAAGTAGACATATCCCATTTTACAGATGGAGACATTGAGAGCTTATGTGACTTGCCTGCGGAGTCAGCTGCAAAACTGGAACAGAACCAAAATCTCCGACTCCCAGTCTGTTGCCCTATCATGCGCTCTACTCTGCCTTTGAGTCAAGCTGAGGTTACATTGGCTGTCTCAGGGATTTCATGAAATTTCCATGGGAGGTCATTATATGTAGGGCTCCATGACTGTCATGGAAGTTATGGATTCCGTGACTTTCCACGACCTACATGATTTCTGGAGTGGCCAGTGTGGCTGACCCCAGGACCGCCCAAACACTTGGCTCCGGGGCCAGCTGCTCAGGTAGCTCTGGGGACAGCCACACCAGCCGCTGCCTGGGTGGCCTCTCAGCAGTAGTCCCAGGGCAGCCAGAGCAGCCGTGATCCATGGCCCCAGGCAGTGGTCTATGGGCAGCCAGCTGGAGCAGCGGCAGTCCACCCCCAGCCCCAGTCAGCAATCACCAGGCGGCTGCCCCGGCAGCGGTTCCCGGGCGGCTAGCTGGAGTAGCTATGACCCCAGCAGCAGTCCCCGGGAGGCCGGCTGAAGCAGCTGTGGTCCACAGCCCCTGGGAGTGATCCCTGGGCAGCTGGCCGGAGCAGCCGCAGTCCACAGCCCCCGCCAGCTGATGACACTGGCCTTGGGCATCCTCACCTCTCCCCCCACAGCAGCGCCCCCACCCCGGGATGTCTTCCGCCCCAGCAGCGCCCCCCATCCCCAAGATATAGTCACAGGTGTTTTTAGTATAAGTCATGGACAGGTCACAGCCGTGAATTTTTGTTTACTGCCTGTGACCTGTCCATGACTTTTACCAAAAATACCCGTGAGTAAATTGTAGCCTTAATTATAAGTAGAATTGATATGGCCACCAAGTGTTCATTGTTTGTCTGTACCAGAAACATACCTACACTACTTCTGACAGATTGCTACAGTACTGGCCAATGCAATCCCTGAAACAGGTCTCCATAATTTTAAGAAATGGACAGAACAAAAACAAAAAACCTCCTCCACAACCCCAAGTAGATTTATAGCATCCTGGTTTTAAACAGATGAGCAAGAAGAAAACTACCAGCACTGTTTTCAGAGTAGCAGCCATGTTAGTCTGTATCCGCAACAAGAACAGGAGTACTTGTGGCACCTTAGAGACTAACAAATTTATTAGATCATAAGCTTTCGTGGGCTACAGCCCACTTCTTCAGATGCATATAGAGTGGAACATATATTGAGGAGATATATATACACACATACAGAGAGCATAAACAGGTGGGAGTTGTCTTACCAACTCTGAGAGGCCTTTTGAAGTTTTTCTGTTGTAAGATAGACACCGCAGGTCTGTCATTGAATGGCCAGACAGGTTAAAGTGTTCTCCCACTGGTTTTTGAGTATTATGATTCCTGATGTCAGATTTGTGTGCATTAATTCTTTTGCATAGAGACTGTCCGGTATGGCCAATATACATGGCAGAGGGGCATTCCTGGCACATGATGGCATATATCACATTGGTAGATGTGCGGGTGAACGAGCCCCTGATGGTATGGCTGATGTGATTAGGTCCTATGATGATGTCACTTGAATAGATATGTGGACAGAGTTGGCATCTGCGGGTGGCTATCTTACAACAGAAAAACTTCAAAAACAGACTCCAACGAGAGACTGCTGAGCTGGAATTGATATGCAAACTAGATACAATCAACTCAGGATTGAATAAGGACTGGGAATGGCTGAGCCATTACAAACATTGAATCTATCTCCCCTTGTAAGTATTCTCACACTTCTTATCAAACTGTCTGCACTGGGCTAGCTTGATTATCACTTCAAAACTTTTTTTCTCTTATTAATTGGCCTCTCAGAGTTGGTAAGACAACTCCCACCTGTTCATGCTCTCTATATGTGTGTATATATATCTCCTCAATGTATGTTCCACTCTCTATGCATCCGAAAAAGTGGGCTGTAGCCCACGAAAGCTTATGCTCTAATAAATTTGTTAGTCTCTAAGGTGCCACAAGTACTCCTGTTCTTTTTACCAGGACTGTGGCAACTTGAAGCACCACATTAAAATAATCTAAAAGAGCTATACAGTAGAACCTCAGAGTTACAAAACACAACGGGAATGGAGGTTATTCATAACTCAGAACAAAACATTATGGCTGTTCTTTCAAAAGCTTACAACTGAACATTGACTAAATACAGCTTTGAAACTTTACTGTGCAGAAGAAAAATGCTGCTTTTAACCATCTTAATTTAAATGAAACAAGCATAGAAACAGTTTCCGTATCTTGTCACATTTTATTTTTAAACTTCCCCTTTATTTTTTAGTAGTTTAACGCAATACTGTCCTGTATTTGCCTTTTATTTTTGGTCTCTGCTGCTGCCTGATTGCGTACTTCCGTTTCCAAATGAGGTGTGTGGTTGACTGGTCAGTTTCTAACTCTGGTGTACATAACTCTGAGGTTCTACTGTAATTAAAACAGGTATATTGCCTTTTTTTTTTAAACTAGTGTACATTCAGGAAAAAAAATCCACATATTTTAATGGTTTTCAGTGCCCACGATCATCCTTTGTTGCCTATAATCACAAGTCCACAACCACTAAACATCTGAAGTGTGATGTGAGAATAATAAAAAACCCTCTCTCTCTCTCTCATTATAGTAAACAAAAGAGCGACTACATTCTGCAGAGAATGAAAGTCGTGGTTGTGTCCTTCAAAGGACGAGAGAAAGAGAGAGAGAGATTGGGAATGCAGCTACAAAGTCTTTGCTCAGTTTTTATGAGGAGAGAGTATATCATGTCACCCAATTGCAAAACCTCTAGTAGACATAGGGGCAATAAGGAGGGAGGGAAGCATAGGGGAAAAAGAGATCCCTTACGTCAGTGAGGGTCTAAGAAGGGCTCACAGGGAAAAACAGTAATTAAATTATATTAAACTTTTCTTTATTTTTACTTCATTAGGGCTGGATTTGGACTAGCCTACATATCCACGCTAGTGAACAAGAGGAAGTAATAACTCACCTTAAGCCCCTAGGAGGGGTACCCAGACTTCATGTTCAGGTGTGTAGGAGTCACAGGAACCGTCTTTCTGAGTTGCTGGGGGGTGCTCGACCCTCGCTCTACCCCAAGCCCCGCCCCCAACTCCACCCCTGCCCCCAAGCTCTCACCCCTGCCCCACCTCTTCCCACCCCCGCCTCCTCCTGTCCCCGTTCCGCTGCTTCCTGCCCTGTTCTACTCCCTCCCCTGAGCACACCCTGCCCTCGCCCCTTCCCTCCAGTGCCTCCTGCATGCTGCTGAACAGCTGATTGTGGAGAGCTGGAGGCACTAGGAGGAGGGGGAGGAGCTTATTGGGGGGTGGCCAATGAGTGCTGAGTACCCACTACTTTTTTTCCATGGGTGCTCCAGCCTTGGGGCTCCCACAGAGTCGGCACCTATGATAGGAGTAAGTGGGGCTACCTGCTTGCTTTTTCTCTCTATAGAATGAGTGGGGAGTATAGTGTAGGCCAGAGTAAATTACTCCCCCTGTGAATGAATGGGAAGTAGGGAAATCAATGATCTTCAGAGAGATGTGTCTGAGTCATAGTGCATCCCGGAGCTACTCCTGGGTTAGTGCAGCTGACTTACCACCTCCTGCTTAGGGCTGGTTCTTAAGTCAAAATCTAGTTCTAAACTATTCCATCTTCTTAAGCAATATCTTGTATGACATGCATAAAATATATGTTACCCGTGAGATCTCATTAAAATAGTTATTTCCCTGTTTCAGACTCCTGAAGACAGAAGAACAGCTAATGATAGCCTAGCATTTTTTTCTTTATTTTGGAAGGTTTTTTAAAATTATCTCTCTATATATATAGTTCCTAGGGCTGTTCTGAGTAATGCTGTTGCTTGCTTCTGGTTCGCATAAATTCAAAACTATTGCTTTTATTGGAGTAACTTTAGGGATAGCGTTGGTCCAATATTTGAGCTGAGCAAATAAATTATAGTGAATAATCTATTTAATAATTTGTGGCTTTTCAGCTCATTAATTTTCTTTGAGCAGCTAATTATATTCTCAGATTTATTTTGATTTAGATATTTTTCACCATAACATTTCAGTAAATAACTCTTGTTCTGTGGATTGCACACGTGCAATACAAGCCTTGTGACATTTGGTGATTTTCTTAAAAGCCCCAGCTCCAGGAGTCAGGTGATTATATGAGAGTCTCAGCTTTCATTTAATAAAATAATGTTTCTAGCTCTCGTTGTAGAGAAAAGCCTAAAAATATGAATCCTAGTGACACAAAACTAGCTAAACAAGGAATCCAAAAATTATTATTTTTTTAAATGCTATGATTTTTATATCATATTCATGATTTTTGCAGGTCATGAGTTCTGAAGAGTTGTGATTAGCAATAATGCTTTGTCACTCAGAAAAGGCATTAAGAAACTGGTAGTGAGCTGCAGGATCTGGTAGTCATGGTAAGCTCACAGGATCCCAGGTAAGGGGAACCATAAATAATCCCTCACTGTTAGGGCAAATCAGTATGACGGATATTCAGAGCTAGTTTTCAAATGTAACAGAATGCTATCTTCACCATAAAAAGGGTTTAAAATCCCTTTTAAAAATGAAAAACACTTAGATTTTGCATGGAACCCACATCTAACAACCTATGTAATATGTGAATCTTAAGCAATGCCACTGATGAAGAGAACATAAATAAATTCTGAAAGCAAATTGATATTTTGTGGAGCAATATGAAAGATGAGCAGCATAGTAACCACTTGTTGAATGAGTGAAACACCTCTAATGGTCCAAAAAATTGAGTTTTGATTTAAGGTTGCATTGCACAATATCAATTTGTTTTTGAGGCTAAAGTATCACCTAATCAAAAGAAAGTACCAAATATTTCTAAACTGAAACATGTTCTAATGCTATGTATGCATACAAAAATAATCTCTTAGGTAAACTGTCAATAGCTGTCATTTGTGCTTTTCTTGCTAAAGATCATATATTTTGGTTTCACCTACAGTGTTAACTAAAATTTAACAAGATTAGTTTATCTTAATCATTTCCTGCTTTTTCTTGCTTTTCCTTTTTAATCTTGTTTTGCCTTGTGTCTTTTTTTAAAATCTTACTTATTCTAAATCATAATTTCCATTGACAGCTTGCTGCATGCTCAAATTAGTAACCACAAGACTTACCCACTGGAAAACAAAATCCTTAGCAGCAAAGAATTCCATTGATCTTGTTTTGGCACAAATAAAATCACAAGGCAAAGATAAAACCAACATCTAATATAAGTAGAGGCCATCTTGTCTGGATTATGATTAGTTTTGAATTCTTCCTGTTGCCATGACACCATGTATGAAAGAAAATCAGAAAGGCATTGTGTCTCACTCAAGAGCTTGTTTTGTTGTGTTTAAAATGACAAGAAAACTCAATTTTAGTAAAATAAACCACAAAAACACCCACCTTTTACATTTTCCCAAGAGATGATCAATTTAGCAGCTAGCCTGCATGAGGGCATATGTTCAAAAATCTTGCTGGTTAAACAAATTAATTGGGAAACATTGCTTATTTAATCTTTCTGTGGCTGTTTCTGTTGCCATAAAGTGAGGTTTGGTAAACACTCCCACCTTTAGAAACTGCTCTGATTTCTACTCTGCTGAAATCTGCCCCAAGGGCGATTGCAGTCGCTGAGACTAGCCAGGACACAGTGCCCTCCAGACACACCCTTGTACACCCCCTGTTCTGGGGGCTGCAATAGCTCTACATCATTGGGAGAGTACCAAGAAGGGAGTGTTACTCAGTGAGGAGAGCAGCCTGCTCTACAGCCAATTTATAAGCAGCATAATGGGGCCAAAGGGGCAATTGAGATTCAGGCCCTCAAGTGCTGGCTGCTGTTCATGGACTTTAAAGAGACGGTGATCAGAGCTGTTCCTTGGGTACGGCGAATCAGGGCGACTAGGCCCCGTGCTTTGGGGGCCTCGGCCCTTCGATAAAATCATGAGGAGGCAGGCGGGGAGTTGAAGGTGAACAGGGTCAGGAGGCAGGCGGGGAGGCAAGCGGCAGGAGGGGGGTGAGGAGGTGAGCAACGGCCACCGGCAGCCCCTATGAGAATCTCCCACTCCAGCGGCCAATGGAAGCTCCCTACCAGAACCTCCCACTCCCCCCAGCACCTCCTGCCCGCCGGCAGACCCCACTGATCAGCGCCGCTCCTCCCTCTCAGCGCCTACCACCTGCCACGGATCAGATATTTCATGGGCTCAAGAGGCACTGGGGGCAGGGAGGAGGAGCAGCGAGGATGCAGTGCGCTCAGGGGAGGGAACTGGGTGGGGAAGAGGCAGGGTGGGGAAGAAGCAAGGCAGGGTTAGGGCCTTGGGGGAAGGGGTGGAGTGGGGGCAGAGCCTGGGAGGGGGAGCACCCCCCCGGCAGATTAGAAACTCAGCACCTATGTCCCAGGCCCCGCACCCCCTTTAGGGACGGCCCTGACAGTGATACTTTCTGTATAGAAGAGTGGTTTGCTCCCATGGTGCTGTTCCCCCTCCCCGAACACTGCTGTGCAATGTGCAGCACATCAGTTGACTGCACCTTCTATCCCCAAGCCTTCTGCAGTTCCATAGTATTCTCTGCACCCAATTTGTAAAGTGCCTTGGAATGAAAGGCCCTATAACAATGTAGAGTTAAACTGGGGCATCAGTGGCAACTCACCTGATTCAGCCTAATGATTATGGGAGATGACTGCTGGTCAAACTGGGACTATAGTGACATCAATTCCATTGACTAGGGATGCTATTCTCTTTTACCAAGTGATTCTCACTGCAGGATATCAAGTGATTTACAGGCTTTAAAAATACAATGAATGCTGGGAGAGGTGCAGACAGTTCTCAGCTCACTACACTTATAAGATAGGCCAATGCCTTGTGGACTAACTACAGCGTCTTTGTGAGTTTCTTGTGTGAGGTGAGGTAGAGAATGTTGCAGTATGTCCAATCAAAGGGGACAAATGTATAAATTAGTATGGCCAGATCTTCACCCAAAAGGGATAAACAAGCTTCTTCCTAGCCACAGGTGGAAGAATGATACTTAGCTCCGTTTGTAAAGCGCTTTGAGATCTACTGAGAAAAAAAACTGGGTATTATTACTACTGACAGTTCTTCAGTCTTGCCTGGCTTTAATTTAAACCAGTGTTTTTTGGGCCATGCACTCCCCTCCCCCCAGTTTTATTCCTGAGACAGAAGTGTCTGCAACTGGATAAAAAGGATTCAGCTGCATGTCTTCATCATATCATTGCATAACTGCCACTGTCAACTGAGTATCTCCCCCAATGGTTGTACATAGATGTACAGAGAGACTAATGTAGCGACTGACCCCTAATGGACTCTGCAGTTCTAGCCATTGACGAGGAGGCGCAGCACCACCTTCCAGACATTTTGGGAGCAATTAGAAAGGACTGAATGAAGGAATCTTCCCAAACTCCATGGACTCCTGCGAGGACAAGTAGGCTGGTTAGCAGCCCCATGTGGGTGAGCAACCAATGTGACCAGCAGATAGCATAGTATCAGAATCATTGTTCCATCTCTATCTGTGACCATGAAACGGTTACCCACAGTGCAACCAGAGCTGCTTTAGTTCCATTCACTAGACTGGAGCCAGACTGAGACGGGTTCAGGATGTTTGCACAGGTGATGGTGTCATTGGTACACAACCACTTTCTCTTTCCTAGGATGCACTTTAGCCATTAATAAGCTGGAAGTCTCTGTCTCTAGGCCAGCGATTCCCAAACACAGCCCTCAAGGACTTCAGGTGCAGCCACCGTGACTTTTGAAGTCCCAGAGGCCCTTGCCCAAGCTCCCTGCCATGGCCACTGGCTCTGCTCCCTGCAGCAAAAGCAGCAGCTCAAGCCCAAGCTGAGCCTGGCTGTGTTTCATTATAGTGTAGCAGGACTGCTGCCTCTGGCCGTGAGAGGGAACCAGTCCTCTCTCCCCACCCCTTTTGCCTTGATTGACAAGGGGGCACTGGCAGGGCTCTGATTGGCCAGAATTCCCTGTTTCCCAGCTTGCCTCCCATTAGAGGAGGGGAGTGTCACTAATCAAGGGCCACCTGGTGGACTCTGGGCTAATCAGCTTGCAGGGGGAGGAGCCAGACAGAACCTGGAGAGGTTGCATGGTGCTGCTCCTGGGGGGCTGAATCCCAAACGTCTCTCAGGCTGGCAGCATTGGCCAGGGAATGCAGGTGGTGCAGTGACTGTAGAGGCCCAGCAGGTAGCTATAGCTGCTGCTACAGCAGGGATACAGCCAGCCAGAGCTGGAGCACAAGGGCAGGGACAGTCCCAAGGAGCAGCCTGTGTGTGTGAGAAGCAGAAGCGAGCCCAAAGTTTCCAGTTGGTAGGAACCACTAGCGAGGGCAGCCCCCACCACAATAGCAACTTCAAATTTTTCATGTGCTACTATAGATATACAAAACTTGTTTGCTAAAAAGGAAGCACAGAAGCAACCAGCTTATATTGAACCCACTATGAGTAACAACCGTAACTCTGGCTTGTTGGTACCAATTTCTGCTAGGGGAGCCATGACTAATGCAATGAAAAGAGGGTATATAATAGTGAGAGGGAAGAAAAGTATTGAGTTTTGTTGGAACCAATTCATCCAAAACCATCGCGATTTGTACTATATGTAAAACAGAACTTCGTGAGATGAAATTGTACGGCACGCAGGGTCATTATAAAACTCATGAATCAGAAATAGAGAAAAACTATGGTGACAATTTTCTCCATAAGAAAGCTCTTGCATAAAACCAGAAGTGAAA
The DNA here is from genome assembly GCF_027887155.1 of Malaclemys terrapin pileata. Classification (NCBI taxonomy): domain Eukaryota; kingdom Metazoa; phylum Chordata; order Testudines; family Emydidae; genus Malaclemys; species Malaclemys terrapin. Next base: position 175,478,073 of record NC_071507.1, on the reverse strand, counting down.
TAGTTCAACAGCTAAAGAAACTGAAGGACTTTGCTTCCTGAAAGGATGAATTACGTCTAGCAACCCTTAAGGCAAGTTATTGCATTGGCAGCACTGCAAACCATTTTCAGATGGTGAATTCGTCAAACCTTCAGTGCTTTCTGTTCAACCAGGCAATCAATTGTTTCATGACATAGCCCTTGGTAACGATACAGTGCAATGACGAACTCCAGAGCTTGACATGAGAAATTTTGTTACAAACATTTATTTTAAATCGATATACTTAGGAATAACTGTGTAACTTTTGTGGTATTATTAATAGTACATATTACTCTTTACATTGAAAAGGTTTATTATTTTATTTACTTGGCACTTCCAAGTAACCAAGTGACTAGACTATCCCTAGTATAATATTTTAACTGTCAAAACTGCAGCTACTGGGAATTTCTGCAGGAACAGCAAAAAATTTGTTTGAGTGCCACTGATCTAGGCCAGCTTTGCATAGCCAGTGGCCCTGCCCATCTGGGTATCGGTCTGTTGTAACCCACTCACAGCTTACTTCCTGACAAGGCCTCCCTACTCTGCCTTGCAGACTCCCAGTCTCAGGGAGACATTAGAAACTGGCATAGCAAAGACCCCCCAAAAAGTGTCACAGTTCTGATCACTGAAATTTGAAATCAATGATATCTCCTACTGTATCATTTCTTTCCCCCAATTTTATCTCTCCATTGCTCTTTCGCTATCTCTCATTCTATTCTGTCCAGTCTCCACTTACCTGTCTGCTTTTAATTGCTTCAAGCAGTAGAAAACTTCAGCATAGCCCCGGAAGTCCTGTATCTTCTACAAGTTACTGGTCCAGAGACAGCAGCTGTCCATCTGTCCTGCAGCACATCTCTCAGATGGGGGAGAGCGGAGAAGAAAGAGGAAGAGTCACAACTGGCACCAAACAGGCTGCAGACGGGAGTCGAGTTTGAGTAGGCACATTCTCTCTGTATGCCATCCTCTACCACTTGGGTATAGCTGGCTGTGCAGGCAACGGGAAGAGAAGTCATCAGTTGGGCGGCATCGCTTCCCGGCTCTTTGAGCTCTGGTCAAGTGAAAAATTCTCTAAGTTATATCTGAAAGCAGTGCAATGGTAGGATGGTGAGACACACTGCACCACTGAAAATTCCTAAAAGCAGTGTCCCATGAAACATAGAATACTTGAGAGATCTGTCAAAGAAGATCATGCAAAGGAAGAAGGGGGTCCTTAGCCAAAGAAAAACACAACCTGTTCTTCACAGGGTCCCAACAGGTTTCACCTAATAAGATCCAGAAACTTCCCCACCACTATTGGAATGGTGGACATTTACCAGTCCCCACGTGACATGGACATGGACATTGCAGCACCAAAGATTGTTAATGCACATTTAAGAAAAGTTACGTGATGTTGGTATTGACAAGATTTTGATAGTTTCTTACACAACTTCAGGACATGAGAAAAAGTAACATTTTCTTTTGTTTATTCCTCCGTCTGTCTTGTTCAGATAGACTATTTTGGGGAGAAGAGACACCAGCACTGGAAGATGTATAAATAGATCTAGTAAAAGTGAAGCAGAAGGACTCACAGCAGGTACTCACAGTAGCTTGACTTCTCAGCCAAATTTCATGTTGTGACTGCTAAATGGAGAGAAAATTATTATTTTAACAGTTGCATTGTCTTTGCTGAACATCTGTATTTAGAACCATAGCTACTGAAGCTGAGGATGGTGGGTGGGTGAGAAGGCAAAAGAGAATAATTTCTCTGTTGTGAGTTCTGAGATCTGTCAGTTCTGCAATATAGGCACTTGCCAATGCATAAACTGTTTTGGACCAACTGCTTTTTCAGATCTGGCACTAGTTCAGTGCCCTTTGAACAGGCCATCAGGTAGAAAAGACCTTTTTTATCTGCATCTTTCTTCTGCTGTCTGTGGACACCAAACTTCTCTATACCTACTTCAGTTTCCTGAAAGAATGTAGTGATTTCTTGTTTCAGTTGGTGGCTTTCTGAAAAGGATGATCTATTCTTCACAGCCAAAGAACACTGTAATATACAGAGAGAGAGAGAGAGAGAGAGAGAGTGGCTGCAGTACAAGCTGGCAATGTCCATCATTACTTTGTTATTTTTAGCTATTACATCATTGCAATTAATTCTGTGCCACTCCTTATTCAAATTAAGGCTAGAACCTCTGCTTTAAGAGTATGAGCTTTCAGTGAGATTTATTCATCTGTATTTATATCAAATATTGACAAAGGAATACTTGGTTTTTACTTTTTATTTTTACTTGGTTTAATATTGTGTTCACAGAGTGCACCCTGCTGGCTCATAACAGAACCAATGAAAATGAAAACTTCAACCAAAAGTCAAGTTATAGATTTGGGCTTTTAAATGTGTACACCTCTACCTCGATATAACACTGTCCTCAGGAGCCAAAAAATCTTACCACGTTATAGGTGAAACCACGTTATATTGAACTTGCTTTGATCCACTGGAGTGCGCAGCCCCCCCGCGCACTGCTTTACTGCCTTTTATCCGAATTCATGTTATATCGGGTCACGTTACATCAGAAAATCCTAACCCTATTCTTTTCTTATTCGAGTATCATTCACTTGGCCCTACAGCTATGCACAGTTCTACTGCACTTAAAAATGAACACACTAACAATTAGTGAAATATTTAAAAAAATTGCTGAACTGTGGCCTTCTGCCTTGACGATTTTACGTTGGAATTTTGCAAAGTGCTTTGTGTTTCTCTTGTGGGTAATCCCACAAAATGACAGGGTCATTCGTGAAGTATAATGGGACCTTGGGCTTTTTAGGCAGCACAAGCATTTCTCCCACCCACGAAAACCCAAAAACATCAGCTCAAGGGACAGAAGAAAAAAATAAGCTGTTTGTTTTTAATCAGTTTCAAGAATAAAATGCAGCAAGGTTTGATTTCTGGATCTCCACACAGTTTAATTTACACTACTTTGAGAAATTTAGGCCTGCAATCTTCTAGGCAGAATGGACAATGCTCTCTCCTTTATATATTTTTTTGAAGTCAGTCTGTTCTACTCTACCACATTAGAATAGGTCCTGATAGTTGAAGCAAATGACTTTTGATAAAAACCTGTCAAGTAAATATTTCTCTCTTATTCTCTCTTACAGGAGATCTGTGGGAGCACAAAGAGGCACATGTAGTCATTTATTGCTCACCTAAGGCCCAGTTCAAAGCTAACTGAAGTCAATAGAAAGACTAATTGATTTCAGTGGGCTTTGGACATCCTGGAGCACCCAATTCTACAAGATCCTTACTCAGACCAAGTTGCACTTCCTCAAACTTCCGGTTGGAAGGAGTGTAAACAAGAATGAAATTACCAACACTAAAAGGGTAACAAAAAGTCTTTTACAAATGGAATGAAATCAGTACCTCTTTCAAATAATATAGAATATTTCAAAATGTCATAACACCTGTCTCGGTACATTTGTTGCATACAATTAACATTGCATTAGGAAAAACTGGATTAGTTGTGCTAAAGAATTATAGGTGGGAAAGAGGGCTCTCTCTTCCAGCTAACCTAAGTGTGCTATGCAGGCTAAAAGATACACAAATGATGAAAGAGAGTGAGTGAGAGAGAGATTGTGAGAGAGAGAAATGATGTGTATATGAGATTTGTGTGTGTGTGTGTGTGTGTGTGTGTGTGTGTGTGAGTGAGAGAGAAAATTTGTTGTATATGAAAATGAAAAACTGTGGTCCGGTCTACACCTATACTTAGGTTGACCCAGCTACATCACTCAGGGCTGTGAAAAATTTCTCACACTGCGTTGTAAAAGGTCAACCTAACCCCCAAAGTAGACCCAGTTAGACTGAGAGAAGAATTATTCCATTGACCTAGCAACTGCCTCTTGGAGAGGTGGATTACCTACATCAAGGGAAAAATCCCTTCCGTCAGTGTAGGAAGTGTCTACACTACAGTGGCACAGCTGCAGCACCGTAGCTGTGCCATTGTAGTGTAGACATACCCTAAAAATATGGGTTATACCTAGATATATTCACTCAGATCCTGGAAACGAGCACGAAGCCTGAGCAGCCAGACTGTATATGCTGGGGCTCTCCTCTCTCCTGAAATATTTTCCCATTTTAGTTCTTCTGTATTGATTTAAGTGTGAATTTTATTTTGGTTTTGAAAAACAGATCACATTTGAAGACACCAGAAAAGAAACTAATTAGCAGAAGTTGTTTTACATTGTTCCTCTTGTGTGAGCAGCAAATGAAAGCCTGGAATACTCCCTCTCACCTATTTTCTAGAAGAGATTGAAAAGAGTTTCTATTCAAATAGGAAACAAATAGCAGCTAACAATGAAGTGAGTTTGTTTGATTTGCTTTATCTAAAAACTCTATGTGGCATGTGTACTCACTATAGAAAAATCACAAAGACACAGAGTGATGGAACTAATTCGGAAACAACATACAGTAGCAGAATAACCTGGCTGTAATTTGTTTTAAGTAAATTCTTCAAAAACATCTGAGTGCTACAAAAGTGGCATCTTTCAGGAGGCACTCTTTGTTCTAGAGCCAAATAAGAATCATGATTTTAAGGTCCCCCCAAAGTGGCCTCTGGGTGGCTAAAGGAACTGGTATCAAAATATAACCTCACTTCTCAAAGTTACTATTTTAAATCAAGCCTAAGTCAGAAGTGACCAAAAGTTTCTACCAGCTGTTTTATTGCCTAAGTAAAATGAGTTTGTTGGTCTCATCCAAATTGCCGTAAAAACTTCATGAAAACTGCTAGTGTAATTGGCATCCTTCAGTCTCAGAAGAAAGGTCAAGGACAGAATGGGCTTGGAGAATGCAACCACTCTCTTGTTCCTAAAGTTTCTGGATTAGTGTTGGGGAAGCCTGCACTACCTCTGTATCTGTTGTGTGTATAAATAAGTCTCTGGTTGCCATTTTAAGATGAATCACAAATCTGATAGACTGGCCATCTTGCCTGAGGTTTGTGTTAAAATACTTCACATGCTCTCTCTGTGATGCAGTGAATTCCTTGACTGCTGAGATGCCATACAGGAGGATGATCACACAATTAGAGGCACAGCTCTGGAAATCCTTCTAAAAACAGAGTATATTGAAATCTGCATAGTGATTGTGGAAACGCCCATGAGACTGAACAATTGGACTGCACATCTGATTGCAAGCTGCATACTTCTCTGAAAACTTAACCTCTTCTCTAAAGGGAATTACTTAGCAAAACAAATCCTGATTATGAACCATATTCTGCTGAAACAGAAGGTGGAATTACCGGAGAATAAGGATTGTTCCCACACTGTGCAAGTGCTAGAAATACAGTCTGAATAATAATTTCAGGAAGCCCTGTGATATTTACAGAACCATTTACCCAAATGCTTGACTGAAATATCTAAACCGATTGTGTGCGAACAGTTGCCACATTCAACTACAAAGGAAGGATGAAAGGAATAATTAAGTGGGCAGTCATCCTGTGGACTTAACTTTTAAAATGTACAGAAGTTGTGTCCCTGTTTTGCATGCAATAAAATCAGGTATCTGCCTGTGCAAGTGGCCATTTCCTGTGCAAGTGGCCCATTAGATGTATAAATGGCCACTTGCACACACAATCATCCAGTTCCCCTGCACACTGCTGTAATTGCACATATAATTCTTTAACAAATTCAGGCACTGTAACTTTCATGGATATGAGAGACAAAGTTTGTCCAGTGACCTTATGAGGTGCAAGAGAGGAGAATTGCATCATTTCCCCCAACTTCTGACTAGCAACATAAGCAAAATGTAATGTATTAATGCAGGGAAATTTATATATATATATATATATATATGAATGAATGAATGAATGAATGACCAGGTTTTGCTGGTGCAAGAGTGGCACTACAAGTGAAAGAGATTCCTGCAAGCTGCATGGAAACTTTTTAAAAACACCACAATAGAGGTTCATATATGTATACCACAATTTTTTTTTTATTTTTATTTTATAAAACAGAGCCAAAAAAGCACCACCATAGCTAAACAATAGAGTAAAAAAGGTGCTTAGAGACAAAAGGACATCCTTTAAAAATTAGTCAAATCCTACTGAGGCAAGTCAAGTGTAAAAGTATAATTAAGCAGACCAAAAAAGAATTTGAAAAGCAACTAGCAAAAGGAAGAAAAACGAAAAGCATTTTAAAAAAATAAAATAAAATAAAAAACCACGAGAAGCAGGAGGCCTGCCAGACAGTCAGTGGGGCCACTGGATGATTGAGGTGCCAAAGGACCTTTCAAGGAAGACAAGGCCATTGTGGAGAAGTGACATGAATTCTTTGCATTGGTCTTCACTACAGAGGATGTGAGGGAGATTCCCTGAGCCATTCTTTTTAGGTAATGTATCTGAGGAACTGTCCCAGATTGAGGTCTCAGCAGAGGAAGTTAATAATAAATTAAACAGTAATTGAAACTGCAAATTAAAATTAAACAGTTAATTGAACCTATTAACTGTAGTATAGAACCTATCACTTAAATAAGCCTTTATATCGGATGACTGGAGGATAGCTAATATGATGCTGATTTTTTAAAAAAAGGCTCTATAGGCAATTTTGGCAATCACAGGCCAGTAAGCCTAACTTCAATACCAAGCAAATTGGTTGAAACTACAGTAAAGAACAGAACTATCAGACACATAGATGAATATGCTATGTTGGGGAAGAATCAACCCAGCTTTTGTAAAGGGAAATCATGCCTCACCAATCTAATAGATTAGAATTCTTTGAGGGTGCCAACAAGGGTCAAGGGTGATCCAGTGGATATAGTGTACTTGGACTTTCAGAAAGCCTTTCACAAGGTCCCTCACCAAGGAAAGGAGTTACGGGATAAGATGGAAGGTCCTCTCAGGCATCAGTAACAGGTTAAAAAGGTAGGAAAGGGTAGGAATAAATGGTTTTCACAGTGGAGAGAGATAAACAACAGAGTTCCCCAAGGATCTGTACTGAGACCAGTACTGTTCAACATATTCATAATATGATCAGAAAAAGGGGTAAACAGTGAGGTGGCAAAGTTTGCAGATGATACAAAATTACTCAAGATACTGTTAAGTCCAAAACTGACTGCGAAGTTACAAAGGAATCTCACAAAAATGGCAAATTAAATTTAATGTTAATAAATGCAAATAATGCACATTGGAAAACATAATCCCAACTATACATACAAACGATGAGGTCTAAATTAGCAGTTACCACTCAAGAAAGATCTTGGAATCATTGTGTATTGTTCTCTGAAAACATCTGCCCAATGTGCAGCAGCAGTCAAAAAAACTAACAAAATGTTAGGAACTATTAGGAGAGAGAGAGATAAAAAGACAGAAAATATCGTAACGCCACTCTGTAAATCCATTGTATGTCCACACCTTGGATACTGCCAGCAGTTCTGGTCACCCCATCTCAAGAAAGATATATTAGAATTGTAAAAAGTACACAAAAGTGCAACAAAGATGATGAGGGGTCTGGAACAGTTTCCATATTAGGAGAAATTAAAGAGACTGCAACTGTTCAGCTTGGAGGAGAGATGACTAAAGGGGAATATGATAGAGGTCTATGAAATCATGCGTGGTGTGAACAAAGTGAACAAGGATGTGTTATGTATCCCTTCACATAACACATGATGCAGGGGTCACGGAATGATATGAATAGGCAGCAGGTTTAAAACAAACATAAGGAAGTACTTCACACAATGCACAGTCAACTTATGGAACTCAATGCCTGGGGATGTTTTGAAGGTCAAAAGTGTAACTGGGCCCATAAAAGAATTAGATAAGTTCATGGAGGACATCAATGGCTATTAGCCAAGATGGTCAGGGACGCAACCCCATGCTCTGGGTGTCCCTAGACCTCTGACTGCTAGAGGCTGGGATTGGATGACAGGAGATGCAGCACTTGTTAAATTGCCCTGTTCTGTTCACTTCCTCTGAAGAATCTAGCACCAGCCACTGTCAGAAGACAGGATATTGGGCTACATGGACCATTAGTCTGACCCAGTATGGCAATTTTTTGTTATTGCGTGAAACACCACAGGCACTGGACAGACAGGAACTCAAACTACCCACCGTGGGAAGGTGATGGGCAGAGCTGACTTTGTTGTGACCTGAACCTGTGGTGCTTTGAATAATAGGTATTCCAAACTGATGGTTGGAGCACCAAATTAACCCATTTAAGGCCTACTCCAATTGACTGAAATGATCACTGGATCGGACCCATAGTAAGTGCTTTCTCTCGTCTTTGTTCTGATGGAAGGAGTAGATGATATAAATAACTATTGTAACAATATTTCAAATTTCTTTAATTGTATTAATTGTGTATTAATAATTACAAGCCACTATGAAGAATCACAGGAGACACATTCTTTTAAAATATCTATTGAAATTACAAATTAAACTTTCGGTATGATTCAAAGTACAAAACACAACATTAAAAGGCATTCAACAGCTCTTTTATACATCACAGTGTTAGTGGCACAAAAAGTACTTACATTTCAAATACATAAACAGAACTTATTTTTACACTGGTCAAATACATCATCATTTATACATATGCATGACTCCTTCATGCGTATCTCTATACAAGATTAAAATACATCCATATTTATCAAATAAAATAAGCAAGAAAGGTTCAGTTATGTAGCACGTTCCTGTACCTAATGTTCCTGGAATTCTGTAAGAGAGATACACAAATCAAAGCAATTATGAAGATCACAGGGCTTTAAACAAAACAGCATGCTTTACTTAGCAAAGAAGCACTGATGCAGGCTTTCCTTGATATCTTTTATGTCACGGTGTGACAACTTCCATGTTCTGTCCATTTTTGTAAGATTTTAGAATATATATATATATATATATATAGGAAACATATGGAGTTTGGTTTCAAAAAGCAAACTGGCATGAAGCTTTATGCATACTGTACATTATCAGGATGAAGAATGCTTTTTATTAAATACATGTATATCCTTAATAGGAAAGGGAGAACCTAGAAATACACAAAACCCCACTTTTTCTTTCCTACTCACAAAATTTTAAAATCACAAAGTGTAATATCCTCTTCTGAACTAGGAATATTGTTCCCCTCGTCCTTCATCATCAGACAGAATATTTTAGGAATCTTAATTTTAAATATTTTCTGCAGGTCAGGTCATGAATTCTATGCTAAGAACTGGGCCATTCAGTTCTTCTTTGTGATCCATCATGATTTTAAAATAAATATTCTAGGAAAGATTATGATGCCTGAAAAAAAAATAGAACTTTGCATGATACAATATGAGGATCCATGCTTAAAGGTTGTTAGAAACAACTGAAATATTAACATAAAATAACATTGCTAAGTACTTATCTAATGTCCCGTCAGAGGATCTCAAAAAACTTTAAAAATAATTAAGCCCCACAACAACCCTGTGAGGTAGGTGAGCATTGTTCCACCTATTTTACAGATGGATAAACTGAGACAAAGGAAGGATAAGTGACTTGTCCAAGAACACTGTGAGGGCCCAATCCTGCACCCACTGAAGTCAAAGAGAGCGCTTTGCTACTCTTTTCAGTAGGAACAGGCCTGAGCCCCAAGTCATTGGTAGAGCTGGAGAGGAAAAATACAACCACCCTGGAGTTCTGACTCCACTCTGTCTTTTGCTCTAACCACTAGAAACTCATCCTTCCCAATAGAACATGCAAACCATATGCTCTGTTAAATTTCATTAAAAACAGCATTTAAGGCAATGCAAATGAAGTAAACAGTAGGACAGATATGAAACACAATAGAAACCATGCAGTTAATCTCAATTTTCAGATGAAGGTTTATAACAGATTGTCTGAAATCTGTTTAAATATTTTCCTTAGAAATGCAACAAAGGCATGAGGATATTTAAACCCACTATTATGGGGCAGTAATGTCAGAGTTTAAAACAATACATTCAGGGTAGTAAATGCCATCGCATCAACAGAGCTTGTAAATCAGTGATTCCTGAAGACATCCACTCTTAGGAAACAAAACTGTAGTGGTAAAATTTAAAAATAAGATGTAAGGTTATGATATTCAGCATGCCTGAAAGTGATTACAGCATATTCTTTGTGAATATACACACATTATTACGCAAACATCAAGAAGATGTATCAGCTGACAGCTTGGAAATCTACTGTAGTGAACCCAAGCATGCTGAGATCAGACACAGTCCTATATATGTTGGATATGATCAGATAAACCCAGGCATTTGTGTCTGTGTTAATGGTGATCCTCAATTGAAATCTAACCTTTTAAAAATGTTTACATCTATAATGCAGTGTAGGATTTTTTCCTTTAATTTTGAAGTAAATTTAGTGCCCTGCAAAGGGGTCAGTGACAACTGTGGGGAGTGAAGTTCTCTATCAAGGGCATCACAGATTCTCAACACTGCCCTGCTTCACCCCTGATCTGAAAAGACTACTTCTAAGAAAGACAAAGTAGAGGTTAATCTTTATGCCACAATACCTCAGATACTATATTGATAGGCCCCTATAAACCAGTTTCTTGGATGGAACTGCCAATTAGAACCATTTGTGATTTAAAGGAAAACAGTGTGTTGCTTAGTGCTCACATAAGTGGAATGCAGAACTGCTAGTCCAGGAAACCTGGGGTCTGTTTTTCCCACTGAACAATTAGTTCTCTGATGCTGCAACTGGATCAGTCCTGTGCAGATCAGGATTGGAGAATAAGGGCCAGAATTCAAGCCTTCCCACACTACCTTGACAACATGCCTCAGATCTGGAGAAACTAGTTATTGATCCAGCGGTACATACCTATTAATCATATACATCAAAACGATGATTCAGGACAATGTGAGTTAAGTACTATCCTGAATCAGGGTGCTTTTCTAATTTGGTCAGTCTTTTGAGATAAGGACATCATCCTCTAGGAGGAGCTGGACTGAGACTGCAACCTCATTAGCCACTGAAACCAGGGCTGACCAGTGGTGACTAGTTAAAGTATGCCTATCCCATTGATAAGCTCTTGTGAGCCATCCAGCCATCCCATGTTATTTCTGATTAGCTAAGCAAAAAAAAAAAAAAAAAATGTCAATATCATTAAAGTTCTGTAATACAAAGCTAATGACGTAACATACAACTAGCATTAGCTTGCAATCAGATTGCCATCTTTAAAAGGTTGAACATCTTAAGACAAAAATAATTTCTGGATCTCCTGCAAGCATTTCTCATTTAGCCAGTTTAAAATACTAATATTTTTTAAAATCAAGAATATTGAGGTTGGACAGAGGAGAAAATCTTCAAAAGTACCTAGGTGATTTAGGAATCTATTTCCCATTTTCAAATGTGATTTATGCCCTTAGGAGTCTACGTCTCACTGAAAGTCAATGGGCTTTTAAAAATTTTACCCTGCAACATTTCTATTCAAATATGCAAACTAAAACTAAACATAAAACAAACAGAACAAACAAACAGTTTTTTTGCTATGTCAGACTGCTGTTATGTTTTGTGGCCTTGATCCTGCCATGTCTTAGGTGGTGAGCCCCATTGACTTGCACATATACACATCACTGCATCTTTTCCTACTCTATTATATCTTTATGTTCTCAAATACAGTTTAACTTCCACTAGCATGCTCTGCAGAATAGTGGGCTCCGCTTGGACACAGATCTGCCCATGTGTACCACATTCCATGATCAGGGCCATTACATTACATTTTTGTCAAATTCTTTTGCTGTTTTTGAAGCCCGCATTTACAAAGGGGTCTCTTACAGTTTTCCAAAAAATACTGCAGAAAAGTAATTTCTGTGTATTAATAATATGTTGATTTGGACATTTTACTACCCTGGAAAACTTACAACATTGTAAATTAAAAAAGAAAAATAAAATAAAAATGATGCCACATAAGGTAATGTTGGAACAAAACAAACTAATCCTTAAAGAGAAATTTGTTTTGTTTTCTAACAGTATGATTACTAACAGCACATCTGATATGATATGAACTCTGGAAAATGGAGTATATATTGTAAATGGTAGATAGAACTTTCACAAACACCCCAGGTGCTTTTACTACTAACTATAAGGATGTCTAGTACTTTTCATATATAATAAAGACAGGAATCATTGCTGAGCCGAGAATCTGCTGATAAGCAGAATAAGTCCTGCAATTTTTTTCAATACCTGCCTTTAAGACAGAAGCGAGCTATCTTGAACTTCCAAATATTCAATAGCACAGATATTTACACATTTGGTTTAATTAGGATTTTTTAATATATAAATAAAAGATTGAGATACCTGGATTAGAAGTTATGTAGCCCTGTAAGTGTACCAGACCCCTTAATAACAGCAAAAATTAACCATTCAGAAAAAGACTGGTGATCCAGTGGTAATCAATACCAACTATACATTTTTAAAAGAATCTTGATTAGGTAGCAGGTTTGTGACACCACTCAATCTTGCAGCTTTCATATATTTATTTTTTAAAATGTAGTTTTTAATTGAACGAATAGCATGTAAAACTTCCTAAAATTCCTGGAAGGCAGCAATTCCAGCTGTACCCTTCCCAAAATTCAAGAAAGGCATATGATGGCCAATATGCACCTTATTGATTTCCATTATCCTTGGAAAGATAAGTACTAAAGAGGTTTTTGCCATTGCAATATTAATAAAAACACAGTTGTAATAAACAGATATATTAAAGCCACATTTAAATGATAGGTGACCCAAATAGGAATATGAATAAGACATCTCATTTTGATGCAAATGTATATGTGAAAAAATTAGATTTGATTCATTTTTAGGTTGTTTTGCTGATGTAACATAGCACCGTTCCTAGTCCACCAATATAGCCTTTGTGGGCAACATGAAACCATTACTTTTATCTAGAGTATCTTCATCTCTTAATTTCAGACACTTATTTTGTTCCACAACATCCTCTAAACACCTGACTTGCCTTCTACTACTTTACCTGACTATTAGTACTTGGTCTATGTAACTGTACTAACAACAGTTCCTGAAATCATGGCACTGTCACAGAAAAGCAGGATGGGGGAAGTAAGGCTACAACAATGTAAGTGCAAGAAGGGGGAAAAAATAGGTGTGTGAGGAGTCCCATCTTCTCATGATCTAGGTAGGTAGAGGGTCATCATCTCCTTTATTACATTTGCACTTGCAGCAAAGGACAAATGGGGTAGCAAGTAAAAGGAAAGGCGAGGCCACTAATAGCAGTAGACCAAATCCCGCAAAGATTCCCACCACCTGAAAAAACAATGGAAAAATGACATGTGTCAGTACTGCAATTGGCACTGCAGGGTTCAAATTCTGCTCCAACACAAAGTCAATGCACTAGGGGAGAAGTCAATGGCAAGACTCCCACTGATTTCAATAGAGCCAGGATTTCACCATAGTTGTACATCACAGAAGATTTTTGTGTTTAATAAAATGTATATAACTACATTAAGTTAACTACATTGTATAACTAAGTTAACAGGTGATTACTAATTTTCAGAATGGGAGAATGGTAGCAGGCTCTAATCTTGAGAAAATAGTTACTAGACTGCAATGGTCTTTTCCCCTGTATCAGTCTGAATTCACATCATGTCACCTACAAATTTCAATAGTGCACGCATGCATGTGTTCACACACCCTAGATTAAGCAGATGTTAATTTGCACTGAACAAAAAAACAAGGATGGCTTTTCTAGGTCTCCTGCACCTACCCACTCTTATTCAGTGCAAGTGGATAGTTTTACCTTTCTTTCTTTCTTGCTAGATAAAATGCGAATTTTGAGCCTCTAGCATCTGGTGTTTGAGGAATTCTGCTGCCGAGGGCAAACATGTTTATATTGGGGAAGTTCCACTGACAGATTCTTACAGGTATTCAAGAAAGGACACTGTTTTCCTTTCAGAGAGCAACTATTTGGACTCAAACAATTTAAAATTCAGCGTGAAGCCATCTTAGATATTTCTGTAGTACCTATCGGTACACAAGTAGTTTTATGAAATGTTAACTGACATTTTAATGTAGTCACATTTTGTTTGCAAGCAGTAACCATGCATTTAAAGTTCCCTTGAAAGATTTAAATCTTTATACAGCTGAGGTTGCTAAGCACTACCTGTGCCAAAATATCTAGAGTTTGAGTTCCTTTATCTTTCCTCTGTTACTGAAATAACCCAATATAATCACCCACACAGCTGATAGAAAAAGGGGAAGGTGTTGGTTTTCCTACCAAGGAGCAGTCTCTGGGACTTTGCTCTGAGGCGCCAAACTTTGCATCAGCTTCTGGCTAGCAGGTACATAATACATTTGATCCCCCATCTTTCCCTTCTGATTGCTGAAAGGGAGGAGTATTTTCTCTCCTCCTTTCTACTCTTTCCTCCAACCCCTGAGCTTCCTGGCTGCTACTAGAATGGTAGGGTGATCTCACCATAGTCTACTTCTCCCTCAGCTTCCTGGCTGCTGCAAGGTTGTGGGTGGTTCTTTTCCTCCCACAGCCTCCTTTTTTTGAGCCCTTCTCCATAAACAGCTCTAGTGCCTGCTGTGGCACAGATCATTCCCAAGCAGCAACAGAGACCGATTTCTCGTGAGTTTCACTGCTGCCTGCAACCTTCCCAACACCAGTAGTGGAAATCGACAGCTTAGGAGCTAGAGGGCTGCTCGAGCCTAATTTTTAAGCCTGACCTGGACGCAATCTATCTGACCCGAGCCTGAGAAAGTTGAGTTGTTTTACAATCCAACCCCAACACTCCCCCCGCCCCACCCACTCCCCGCAAATCTGTCACCGATGCTACTGCCTCCGGCTGGTTGGGTCAGTGTGGCCGTTGTGAGCCCCACTTCTGCCAGCCGCTGCTCCCTGATGCACTGGGAGCTCTGTGGAGCGAGAGGCACTGCATCTTACTGGTGCACTCATCCCGCAGCACACACACTGCAATAAGTTGGCGGTGGCCAGCAGGAGTGAGGCATGCTGCTGCTGCACTGATCCCACGGGCAGGAGAAGGTAATCAGAGGTTACCCAACCCAACCTGAGCCTGAGAGGGTTGGGTTGGGTTGTTTTCTGACCCACCTAACCCAAATCCAACACTTGTAGTTGGATCCCATCAGTTTTGGGTTGGGTTGCTGGGCTCTTCTCTGAGCGGCAAAAACACTGCACACTTAAGTGAGGCAACTCTGCATTGGTTTCCACTCATTTCACATTTGGAAGGTTACAGGTTTTTCTTAAATTGATGCTAATTGCCTGAGAAAGCTTCCTACGTGCCCTAAGCAAATGAGAGAGTAAATTTTGGAAGGCCTGCTTGCAACAACCTGCCTGCAAATCATTCAACAAACCCACCAACAATTATTCACAGAATAATTGTGAATAATGAATACCTGGGAAAAATCATCATCTGCTCATGAACAACTGCAATTTGAATACCAGGGCTCCCTAGGCACTACGGTAATACAAACTATAACACTACTATCGCATTCATTAGGAATTCTTCTCCCAGCTCTCGTCAGATACTAAACATTCTGATTAATTGGCAAATATTTCATTTGCCATAGTGTAAAAAATATACTCTAAACCTAAATTAACAGGCTTATTGATACCTTCTCTACCAGGGACTATTTTTCTTCCTGAGCACTGTGGATTTCTTTTTGCAATTTCCTTTATCCAGCTATTTTTTATTCCAGGGCTGAAAATCAATACTGAGTTCAGCAGGTGGCGCTGCTGAACAAAATTAAGTTTGAGGAGTGAAGTGCACACTGCTTTATTATGTAATATTAGACAAGGATTCTTATTTTAAAATAAAAAGCTTGGCTGCGGCTCTCCAGAGACACCAATCTCAAATTTCTTTGTCCTAATATTTTTATTTTTTGCCAAAGACAATTACTTTAAATTATCACATTATAAGTACCTTTTCCCACATATCCCTGTGTCAGACAGGCAGCTAATCTGATGCATCTGCGCGTAATATCTTTGGGGCACCTGCTGACACTGAAGGGTGAAAGCAAAGCCTAGATTCTTCCCTGAGCTTCCTTTAAATGCTACTGAGGGGCAGCTGCGGCCCATACTGATCTTTGGCGATAGCACATACCCAAGTAGCCATGTGCAATCTTCTCAGTGTGCACTATGGGGCACCATTAGCTGAGCAGAGCCAAGGTAAAATTTAACAATAAAGTAGACTGGCAAACAGTGCTCTTTACAATCAAACAGGAGGCCAGCTTACATTTTCCTTTCAGCTCAGATATGCCAGTCAGTGAATTTATCCAGGATTTTTAAGATCAGGTCAACAGGTTATCCGGTGAGAATCAGTGATACATTTTCCACTGGGTGGACTCAGCTGCTATTGAACAGTAGGCTATTTCCTAGCATGTGTAATGTCTAGAAGTGATTTTTGCACTGGAAGTACACCACTTTGCATTACAGCATCATGCCTTTCACTTTGATATTATGTTATGCTCCTCTTGGGTAATGCTCCAAGAATGCTTAACATAAGGGCCCGCATCCTGCAAACACCGGCAATCGCAGTGCTCAATAACCTGGCTTCAATGGGAATTCTCAGAATATCAAAAGTCCCCCAAATTTGGGATTGAGCGTAACAGCTCTTGTATGTCATCCAATTAACAGGTGCTCGTGCTACATTTCTTGACACCTCGGTTTTTCTAATTAGCAATGCTAGCAACATCAGTCATGTAACCAATTACACCATAGTGCAATGTAGCAATCATTACAATGATAGAAGAAATAGACATGGGCATTCTATTTGTAACAAGAGTTCTTTTCATTCAAAATCCACCTGTTTTAGAGTTCACTAAACTTCAGCAAATGTGGGGCAATTTTACAAATCATTTTAATGCAATTTTGTTTCAAATATTTTCTATTCTATTTATACAAATAAAAAAGCTACTTTCACTGAAGCATTCCCCTAAGAAGAGAGAGGATAGTGTACGGACAACAGCTGAGCTGCCTAGTGGATTACCACAGGGCTAGAAACACAGATGTTCCAAGTTCTAGTCCCACTGCTCACACCCAGCACCAGCATGACAACTGTGAAATGGCTTCTAACGGTCAAGGAACTGTCTCCACTTTTCCCCTGCAGGCTTGCCAGGCCCCCAAGTCACATGCTGCATCCTCCACATTTCTTGAAGCTGATGCAAAAAACAGAGGGCACCTCAGCGAGATACGCCTGTTGCCTGCTTCACTGTGAAACAGGGAGAGTCTGAAATCTGAAGCAGGTGAAGAAGTGGGGCAGGATACAAAAATCCTTTGCTCGTGATTGGTTCTTTACTGCTTGACTGACACCAGAGGAGGGAATCAACCTAGTGTCCATGCAGACTCAGCAAACCAGGGACAACTTTACACTAATAAACTCAACCAGTCATGTCAGTTAGGAGTCAAAATCCAGGATGGAGCCTGACTTCGTGTTATTCCCTTGTTAATGTCTATCCTTGTACCACAATGCCCTCCCCTCAACTACTGAATGGTTAAGACACTGACTCACATGCTTGATTTGATCTCTTTGTAGATACAACTGAGAGAGAGAGAGAAAGAAACCATTTTACTGTGAACATTTATGAAGTTTTAAAAAGCTCTGCACCTACTTGTGTTCTGTGCCAGATAACAGATGCCCTGGAGTGACCTAACTTGTTTCGACAAGGTCCTTTGTCATAATGTATAAGGAGAAAATCATCCTATGAAACATTAAACAGAAACATTAGCAATTAATAGAGAGTCTCTTTTCCTTCAAGATGGAGCAGACAGTGGTAGCAAAATAACAAAATATTACAGAGGGGAGCAAGTTTGAAGATCCCTGCAAAGCACTGAATATGAAGAGAAAAGTTTCAGAGTTAAAAACCAACTGAAATTGGATTTGTATTCTTGCATGGGTCAGCGCTGAACAGCCCTTCCCAGAGTTGCTCCCCACCAGGTTACTATGGAAGTGATTTCATAAGATGGAACATTATACAAATAAAGCACGTGTTGGTAATAAAGAGAATGAATTGTGCTGTGCCTGGAGGAAAAGCCAATGCAGATCAGAGTAAAGCACTGTGGGAACCTTTCAGCAAGACGACAACAGTAATAAACAAAAAATGAAGAACTAATATTTCTATTTTCATGTCTTTTAGATTTCCATGCACATCAAGTTAATATTGTACTCCCCCTTCCTTTTCCCTATTTGATATCAGATCATGTGGATTTCCCTGTCTAGCAAAGCTACTGGGTCTCAAGTGCAGCTAAGAATCCTTTTTCTCAGGAAATAAAAAGTCCTATCTTCTAACCAGGAAATGAACTGAAAGGAAAAGTGAAATCATATGGATAAAAACATTTTCAAACCTGATTGCTTACAGTCAAGCACCTTAATAAACAGACTGGTTTTCATAGATGCTGTGCACCCACAATTGGAGTCAATAGAGTAGTTAGTGCTCATCACTTCTGAAAACCAACCTGCTTATTTAAATGCCTAAATAGGAGTTTAGGCAACAGAATTTGAAAATACTGGCCATGCTAGGTACAGAACATGGGAAGAGGAAAGCTACTTCTTGGATCCCAAGCCTCTCAAATGTGGCACTTATTTTACAGCTGGGAAAGCAAACCAAGGCAGATATCTACCCAGTTCTACAGATCTGGATTGGTCACACTTCAGTACAGCAACCAACGCAGGCACAGGGAACCTCTAATTTTAACTAAGTATGGGAGTACCCATGATTTAAAACTTAACCGTAAGGCACTCAAACGTAACAATTGCAGGATTTGGAATAGTTAGGGAACATTTTTGGGACATGAAACATTTCCTCTGCCATTGTTAACTACACTTTGCAATAAAACGTTTCCTTGGCTAATATGTGGAAACAGATGTAGCATATTGTATATACTCCAGTGCTTGGGCACAATAAGATATTGGCTTGTTTGTTCTTCATACATCAGTTCACTGGCTTTTTCCTCTTACTTTGTCCTGAATAACCAAAACAAATCAACATCAAGAAACAACTCTCGCTACTGAAGTTCAGCACTAAAATGAATACTGACACTCTACATGGGATTCTGTATTTAGGGTTACCTTACACTATCATGCAGAGCTGAAAGAAATACAAATATATTCATCCTGCAAACACTCTTTAGAATATAAATTCTTTAGGAAGGAGCTGTCTGATTTGTGTGTAAATGGTACAGTATTCAACACAAAGTGAGAAACAAACTACGTAGCTGCCACATGGAGATGGCAAAGGAAGAATAATTTTCATCAAATTTCAAATTACACTAACTTCTTTCCATCTCATTTATGCAAAGGGTGAACAGCACAACAGCTCTTCAGGTGGGGCAAATAAGATCAAGTGCACAAATACCATCAAGTAACCAGCTAAGGTCCAGCTCTGCCCTTGCCCATGCATTTTAGCAGAGAAATAGGTGCTAACAGTAGTGTTACAAAAGATTCAGAAGAAACACAGAATGTGAAAGAGCAGCTAGTGAGGATATCCATAGGACAGTCTTAAGTCAGCATAACAAACTTGTAAGCTTACAATGTCCACCGAAGCACGCAGTGTATACTCACATCAAGAGATTCCAGACAATACCAGCAAAAGGCATGTTTGCAGTTTTTACACATCATTTGGGCACAACCCTCATCTCGCTCGATATAAACTTTGCACTTTGGACAGCGTTTGATGGGAGCATCATCATCTTCCATTTTATACATTGAACTGTGGGAAGACATTTGCAGAAGTTTATAAGGTGTGTACCCGTGCATGTTTGAAACTAAAATAACATCCTAATTGAAAAAAATCTGGGTTTGCATTTTAGTTTTGTTATCCGCTTTTTTTTGTTTTGTTGTTAAGTACCCGGAAAGCAGCTCTAGTACAACAATTAATTTTTATAGTGCCTATCGAACAGCTATGCACTTACCAGATAAAACACGTTTCTCTCATCTACCAATTGTTTTCTGTGACCTGGTGACATCAGTGTGTACAATGCTCTCAGCTGTCAGCAGAGCACGTGGGAACCAATCTGGAGTCAGGTTTTTACATGCCTAGTCCATCTGCCTTTCTCCTCCTCTTTTGTTTCTTATGGGGGAAGGAGAAAGGATCTCAATGTGGAGAACAGGGAGGCTGACAATGCCCAGCTGACCCAGGCTATGGCCCACGGGCCTAGGGATTCCCTGGATGAGAAGGCAAAGGGAGAGACTGAGCGTCTCTTGCTTCCATGAGGCTCCTCTCCTAGGACTCTCCCCTCCAAGCCAAAGTCCACTGGGTTTTCCTGGATACCCTGTTCCTCCAAGGCTTGCCTCCTCTGTCACAGTTCAGGGCAACTGCATCTGCAATTCCCTTCTGTGATCCACTGAGAGCACCTACTTAAAAGCTCCCAGTTCCTCAGCTGTCACTCTCTTGGGTAGACTCCATCCTAACCAGGGTTTCTCCAGGCTGCACAGTTCCCTGCCTATACTGTGATTTCCCCAGCAAGCCAGACTGCCTAAACAGGCCAGCATCTGCTTTCTCTCCGAAGGACAGGAAGAGAGGAATTGCCCCCAGTTATAAGTTACCACACAGCTCTTTATAAACAAGCACGTTTATTCTTACAGTGAAAGCATTATAGAGAAAATATATAAAAACAATAAAAGTTCCTGTATGCATGCTAAAAGCTTACCAGGGGTCACCCCTCAGTTTTGTGGGGCCTCAGTAGGCCAAAGTCCTTCCAAACCCTCCCAGGAAGGATTGGCCCCACCCCATTTCAACAGTAGATCCTGTCCATTTGCTGGATCAGAAAGAAGGTCCTAAGTCAGTTTAAACTCAGGGTATTTATCCCTTTCTTTGTCTCTTGATCTCTGGAGAATCCATTCTGAACCATCAGATACGAGCCTCTGCAAGTGCTGGCCCCCTTCTGGAGGTGTTACAACCTGAGTGAACTTGCGTCATACCCCCTACTGTTCTTGGTTCCTGGAGGAGATGTGGTCACTCTCCCGCAGGGAATTACATGCAATCCCTGGCCCACAACGATACATAAACTTCATACAGTAAGATCTCCCCAGAGATATTGCAGGAAATTGCCTTATCTCTCATATTCCCTCTCTCCAGTGCTGGCAAGGAGCTGCTGAATCGTAGTGAAAACACCTAGTTCACAGTGCTGCTTCTCAATCTCACTCCTGCCTGCAGTACCATCACACAAAAGTGGAGGTTCACACCACATGGAATGGGGGTCCATGTCAAGGAGCAGGAGTGAGAGGGCATCCAAGAAGCATTTTTTCTTCCTTGATTTCCTGGAAGAGTCTTCAAGCTCCACCTGCTCAGTGAAGGCTTTAGGACTCTGTAATGTCTGGAAAAAAGGATGGTGCCTCAGACAAAGGTGTTGACAGCACCTACTCCAATGGGAGGCAGGAGAACAACAGAGGAGGATTCCCAGCCTGTAGGATGATGAGAGGTGGGGAGGGGACTGAACAATGTCCTGACTCCAGATTGGTTACTACTTCCTGACCGATAGATCAGAGGAGACACACACCCGTGACAACCACACCATGGGGAAATGTTTTGAACACACAAATTACATTTGTCATTCCCAGCACGTGCTGGCACAAACTGCTGCTGGGACAATGGTCGCCAGCAAGTTGCAAGGACAACCGCCACATGTTCTAAACCTACAGAAAAGAAACACAAATCAAGCAAAATGCTGAGCAAAACATACAAGCCCTGTATCATGCCATGAAGCTCACCACACTTGCACCTTGGCCGAGTGTAAGTGAGAGCACTCACCAAATCTAGGGGTGCTGAGAGTCCCATTGTAGGCTCTGTAGGGTTTTACCTAGGAATTGAGAACAAGAGCAACCTAGCCAGTCAGCTGTCACTACAAGATAGAGAGGGAGAGGCAGGCTTGAGAATAGCCAAGTCCCAGACCATTCATGGCTTTAACGATCATGACCAACATCTTGAATTGGTACAGGAAGTGAATGGGGAACCACGGATGAAGCCTGAGCACAGGTGTTATGTACACACAGTGACCTGCCCTATTCAGGTGGGCAGCTGCATTCTCTACCTGTGGAAATTGCTAACTGGTCTTCTAATGCTGCCTTAAACAGGACTCAAGAATCACTCCCTCGCTCCTGGAAGAGCAGCAGTCATGGTGCAACTGACGGAGGCCTCCTAAAATAGCCAACCAGAATCAACCAACCCTCAAGCCCCTGGAACAGCAGCAGCAGTGGGGGTCAGGGGGACCTGAGGTGGCTGAATGTGTCATTGGCATCAATGGAACAACAGATGGAACAGATGGATGGGCAAGCAGAGCTGCAGATGATGCCAGGAGCCTGGTTGTCCCTCTGTGCTGGCTCCACCTGCTCCCTGATGGTGGTGGTGGGGCAGCCAAGCCACCAACGGAGCCACCACCATCCATCTCTGTATCAAGCACAGTGTCTTAAAAGAAAAGGATTGGAATGGCTGCTGAGGACAATCGCTTAAAAAAACAAACAGGAGAAAATGGCCTCTTGACTGGAGATGAGGTTATATTCCTCTTGTTACGCATCAAGTAGCTGTGTGCTGCTGCCACTGGGCAAGTTATAGTACTGTACCTTGTTTCTCCTGGGAGGAAGGTGATTGGCATATTCTCTTGACAGCCTTGTCCTGGATGCCAATTGGATTTACAAGATGAGCAGAACTCTATGTCAC
The DNA here is from genome assembly GCF_027887155.1 of Malaclemys terrapin pileata. Classification (NCBI taxonomy): domain Eukaryota; kingdom Metazoa; phylum Chordata; order Testudines; family Emydidae; genus Malaclemys; species Malaclemys terrapin. Next base: position 175,455,469 of record NC_071507.1, on the reverse strand, counting down.
AAGCTTTGCATTGGACCAGCTGGGGATTTTGAGGCCCTGATTCTTGTAGTTGGCAAACTGCCTGGCAGGCAGAAGATGGACACCAAGTCCGACATGGATCCAAAAGCACTTCTGCAAAAGAGTATAAAATAACCAGAATCAATGACAGCTACAGGATTGTCTTTTAATTATATACGGCTTAAGAATGCTCACATGCTCAGATTGCTCATCAGACCAGCTATTTTCAAAAGAGGCCTCCAGTTTTGTTTGCCCAGTCTGGCACACTTATGGCGTGATTTGCAGATGTATTCAGCATCAGAGATATCTAAAATTAGAGATCACTTTTGCAAATGTGGGCCTACCTTCCTAACACTGCTCTTCTGGAGATTGCCTGAACTAATTGCTTTTACATTGTTCACGGAATCACAGAACGATAGAGAACACAAGGGTCATGTAGTCTAACCCCCGTGTCAAGATGCAGGATTTGTTGGGTCTAAACCATCCAAGAAAATGGCTATCCAGCCTCGTGAAAACCTCCAGAGAAGGAGCTTCTACAACCTCTGAAGGCAGTCTGTTCCATTGTCGTACTGTTCTTACAGTTAGGAAGTTTTTCCTGAGATTTAATCTAAATCTGCTATGCTGTAGTTTAAATCCATTGTCTCAAAATAAATCAATTTTTCTCCAATCTTTTTTATGGCAGCCTTTCAAATATTTGAAGACCGCTATCATGTCTCCACTTAATCTCTTATTTTCCAAACTAAACATACCCCCAGTTCATTCAGACTTTGCTTATATGGCTTGCATTCCATCCCTTTGATCATCTTTGTTGTTTGCCTCTGGATCCTTTCCAGTTTCTCTACATCCTTTCTATACAGTAGTGACCAAAACTGGACACAGTACTCCAGCTGAGGCCTAACCCGTGCTGGGTGGAATGGTGCGATCACCTCCCATGACTTACATGCTATGCCTCTGTTAATGCAACCAAAAATTGCATTTGCCTTTTTTGCCACAGCATCGCACTGACGACTCATGTTGAGGTTGTGATCCACCACAACTCCCAGATCCTTGTCAGAAGTGCGGCTGCCAAGCTAGTTATTTCCCATTCTGTATTTGTGCATTTGGTTTTTCTTCTCTAAGTGTAGTACCTTACCTTTGCCTTTGTTGAATTTCATATATAGCCCAGTTCTCCAGTTTCTCAAGATCCCTTTGAATTTTAGCTCTACCCTTCAAAGTGTTTGCAAACGCTTTGTGTCATCTGCAAATTTGATCAGTATGCTCTCTACACCCATCTACAGGTAATTAATAAAGATGTGAAATAAGAGTGGCCCTGTAACCGATCCTTGTGAAACCCCACTTGAGACCTCTTCCAATCGGACACAATTCCATTAATAGTTATTATTTGTTTGCAGTTGTTTAACCAATTATGTATCTATTTAATGGCAGTTCTACCAAGCCTGCATTTCTCCAGCTTACTTATCAGAATGTCAGGTGGGACCATGTCAAAACCCTTGCTAAAGTCCAAGTGCATTATGTCCATTGCATGCCCCCTACCCACCAAGCCAGATACCTCGTCAAAGAAGGAAATCAAGTTGGTTTGGCGTGATTTGTTGTTATAAATCCATGCTGGCTGCTAGCATTACTCCTGCATCCACCAGGTATTTGCAAATTGAATATTCTATACATTGTTCTAATACCTTCCCAGGTACCAAGGTCGGGCTGACTGGTCTATAGGTCCCCAGTGCCTCCCTTTCCCCCTTTTTAAAGATGGGCACTACATTAGCCCTTCTCCAGGCTTCTGGAACTGTTCCTGTCATCCATGAGTTTGCAATTATTATTGCCAGTGGCTCGGAGATTTCTTCAGCTAATTCTGTCAGCACTCTGAGGTGAATAGCATCAGGCTCTGCTGATTTGAATTCTGACCAATCTGAATGATGATCTCTGACGTGTTCTTTACCTACCCTGATCTGCATCCCTTCCCCTTTATTGTCTGTAATAACTTTGTTAGTCAAAGTTAGTGTTCACTTTTAACATATGGATTAAAATGGTCTCGGAGAAGGGGAGGGGCTATTTTAAATTTTATTGAACAAAATTATACTTATACAGTTAACAGAGCTTATTTCAGATTTTGTAGGCATGTGAAGTTCTCACCCAGCTCAACAGAAGTGTTTGTACAGCGCCCAGCCCAAGGGGGCCCCATTTAAAGTTGATTGGTAGGCACTGCCATAATAAAGATGACAAATTAATAAAAAAATAAAAATAATACAAAAGAACATTATCTAGTTTTCCTGGAGGCTGGTTTACTGGTAACTCAGGGCCTGATCCAAAGCCCATTGAAGTCAGTGGAAATAGTCCCATTGAATTCAATGGGTTTTGGATCAGTCGCTAAAAGAACCATAACCAAACATAATCCTCATTCTAAGTTCTCTCCCCTAGTGTTAGCGGTTCTCAAGATATTCCACCCAGACTCAAGTTCCCTTTGCCTCCTAGAAAGCCACATAAACCCCTCATATTCAGATTAGAATCAACAAGATGCACCTGTCACTATGCCTCACCAATAATTACCCCAGACCTGAAGAAAGTTCTGTGTAGCTTGAAAGCGTCTCTCTTACACCAACCGAATTTGGTCCAAAAAAAGATATTACCTCACCCACCCTGTCTCTCTGCTCCCCTGGGACTCAACACAGCTATAATACTGCAAACACTAATTATCTTGCAGGATTCCAGCACCCAAACTTAGACTGGCTCCATAGAGGACCCCAGCATTTCTATACAGAGTCCTAGGTACTGCCATCCTACCATTAGTGCTATATAAAGCATACAAGTGCATGATGCCCAGAGAATTCCCCCTTTCAGTAACATATTAATACAATGTGCAGCAGTTTTCTGTCTGCAATTCAGTTTCCATCACATGGTACATGGCAACATGCACGCACTAGCAGGACCTGATAAAGGAAGAAACAATTTGAGCTTTCTTCCACTCACAAATCATATAAGGCTCCAACACTACTGTATAAACACACACAGGACCACAGTCTCATCTCTGTGACATGGATCAATCTGGGGGTAACACGATTCCCATAGATTTGGAAGCCAGCCATTGGTCTGGAGTAAAGGCTGATATTTCATACTGTACCTCTTTCAAACTGTAGCTTCTTGTACCTTTGCATGATTTCTGATGCAACCATACACTCAATCTGTTAAAATAAAAAAGGAGAAATTACAAATTAGAACAGCAATAATCCAAGGCATTCCAAATGAATGGAGACCCAGCATTTAACCTTTATAAATGATTAAATCATATGCTGACAAGAAACAACAGCTATAATATGCCCTGAGCAAGACACGTCTGAATATACTGAAAGAACCAATGTGCAGTAAAAATATACCTCATTTTCTTGTAGATGACCTCGTTTTGGGCAGGAAGCATCAGGGCAACTAATTGCTGTTTCTAGACCTTCTTTGATCAAAAGTTCCACATACTGTTTCAGGCACTGTAAAAGAGGAGGGTGTAACTATTCTTCCAAATATAAATTATTCTGCATATCATTCATGCTTTGACTAGCTCATCTGAAGATTTAAAATCACTTTACAGAGGTGGTTAAATATTATCTCCCTTTCACAACTGGGGAAATAGACAAACACATTCAGAGACTTTCCAAAGTTATACACTAAACTAAATAAGTGGCAGGAACTAAATCTCCTGAAATACATTTCCATGCTCTATTCATTAGACAGCTCTGCCTCAATTACAAATTACACAGTAAATAAGAGGCAAGTAAAATGGAATGTTAGGAAAATAAAAGATAAAATTAGATTAACCAGTCTTCATAAATCCCTCAGATTTAGATCACTGGAAACCATAACAGCTTACCAAGCAGTAGCTACCCATTAACAGTCATCTGTCAAGTACAACAGAATGGGAAAGGTTATTTGGCTTGTTTCCCATTACACAGAAAATAACTAACTGAACTTCTTGGTGAGGATATATTTCATTCTCAGTGTGAAGGAAGAATGCACAAATGAGGACTCAAAAAAGAATAGCTATTTCCATATGAATGTCCTGCACAATAAAACAATTATAAATTAATAAATAATAAAGCTGCATATATATAGTAATCTTCATCCCAAAGGATCCCACTGAGCTTTAGAGAAAGCAGAATTGAAATTATGGTCTCTAAAAGGGTGGTATATGGCAAAACACACAACTGGAGGGAGAAAGGGGTGGTTTGGGCTAAGGGCAAACCTCTTCGCTTATGAAAAGAGCCACACAGGGATCAGATTAAGCCAATACCATGTGATGTACTGGCTTCTCTTTTTGGCCCTTAGCCAGTCTTATTTCGCCTCAGCTGCCATCTTGCCCTGGCTCTCTCCTCAGTTCCCCTCTTACCAGCTGCCACCTTCTTCATTTATGATGTCACAACCATTGGCCAGTGGTAGAAATTTTTGAAACCTGGCTGTGTTTAATTTTTGAGTTAAAGGCTTGATCCAGATCCAGCCCCCTCCCCAACCTCACCCTCACACTGTGCCATGTGGAAGAGAGGGCTACCACCACATCAATCTTCCCACAATCTGCCTTGGAACAGGGAACGGCCGAGTCAACCCTGCTGGAATATAAACCACTGATTCCAGAGAGCCTAGGTAAAGCTCAAACTACTAAACCCTCCCCCTGCCCAGTTCTAGGCAATGGAAACAAAATACCAAAATTACAATTAGCACTTTAGTCCTGCCATCTTCCAACTGATAGAAGCACCCTAAGCATCAACATATGACATCTCACTTTTACTTATTTACTTCACCTCAAATCAGGGAGTATTTTCAGTGCAATGGTAAGTATCTGAGAAGCTGGAGGTAATCAGCTAAACCAACCAACCTAGTGCCAGAAATAACATGAGTCATGTAGACTCGTGTTATGCTTAGAAATACATTACCAACTCAAACCTCCCTCTCTGCTCTACAGGGGAGAATCACAAGTAAATAAATAAATAAAACTTTAAAGAACTCTCAATTGGCTTTCAACTGAAATAATGAGTGTGAACAATTTCTCCAGTCTTAATCAGACCATCATATGTAATGCACCCAGTAACTGCAGAGATCCACATTTATATTCTGCTCCTTCAGTCTTCCCTATGCACACTGTGCATTCTTTAAGCCTGCCTGCATGGTTCCTTTGTGAGGATTTGTTCTTAATCCCACACTGATATTTTGACTTCCTCCTCTTGCATCTTGACTGTGGCAAAATCCTCGCTTTCTCCCAACATCATCATTTCAACTACTGCAGAGTGTTACTCCATTGGTGGCAATATAGCCCTTTATATCCCAACAAAGTCTTCTGTCAGATTCCCCATTATGAGGTGTGTTGTGTTTTTTTTTTTTTTTTTTTTCCCCAGAAGAAACAATATCTCACCTTCTTGGAGAAAAATAGAAAGAAACTGAATAGCTGATACTTTTAAAAGTTACTGTTTCCACAGCAACGGTAACTCTGCATCTTTGCAGACAGTATATTAAGGCCCATCTCCTTGCCTTTGTCAGAACAAAAGCAACAAAGACAGGGATTCACCTCAGGAGATGCTTGGCTCCTGGAATGTTTCTGATCTACAGTCTCCTGCTCTGCTGGGGTTGGGGCTGCTGGGAGCATGGCTGGCAACTACCACAGACAGCTGAAATCTGTGAGACCAGGGCCCTGGGCTGTGGATCTCAGCACCACCAGTGGCAGGGACATCAGTCCTACCATGGTGCCATTGTCGGCTCTTCCCATCCCCCCCCCCATCTGTAAATGGTGAGCGTAGACTCAGATGAAACAGCATATATATTTAATGACAACGCTTAGCACTTAAAAGAACACTTTTCGAGCTCAGTGCGCTTTACCATCATTAATGATTAATTTGGCAATTCTCTTCACCACCCTGTTTGGGACCTTTGCCAAAGCCAGTCAAACATAGTTTCCCTTTTCTAACATCTTCTAGGGAAGGGAGTAGCTCATCCGTGCCTTGTCCAATACTCAGGGCCTTCTCTATCCACTAACTTATCATTGAGCTTTCCATACTCTTAATACCAGCCAAGCCAAAATGTGCTTCTCCTGCTACATCTGCTTAGGAATCCAGCTGCTGCCTTGAAGCCAGTAAGTGTCAGGCAGAATCTGTCCCAGGTCCCCCATCCCATAGGGGTTTTATTTCAGGCGAGGCTCTTGCTGTCTGTTCAAAATTCCCTTTCCCATAAAACAGAGGCTCCTCGGGCTGAAGAAGAAGCAGTGTGAGCTCCCTCCTCTTGGGTGGATCTCTCCTCCCCCCCCACTGCCTGGAAGTGAATGCATGAGGTGCCACCAGCATTAGAAAACCAAAACTGGTAGCACGGTTAGAAATTCCCCATTGCATCAGCACATCACTATGTCCACACAGGGAATGAAACACAAAACAGATTATGTGCCCAGTTCACAATCCAGGGCTCAGTAATTAACGTTGATGTTATCCCTTTTAAACCATCCCAGTAAAATTATTGTAGGATTTTCCTCCTGTTATACCTTTTGTAAGATTGCCCCTTTGTTCTTCTAGGAATAAAGTGATTAAAAAAACAAACCCATCCATGAATTGCTATTTGAGTGCAATCACTGAAAATGACCTGTAAAATGATCAGTGTAACAAATCTCCTAGGAGGGAAGGGGAATTGAGATTAGCTGCCTACTGGCTGGAATGGGTGAGAGAAAGTAACAAAGGCATCAGGCTCTTGTGAATACCAATATGTTAAGCAGCATTTTTATTTCCCTTGTAACTGGACTAAGAAGAATCATCTGTATCTAAAAAAAAACCAATTTCCACTGAATTTACTTGGTCATGTGTCCTTATTAACAATACTTAAAACTTGTAAATAAACGAACAAAATTTAAACATGTCATTGAGGCTGCGTTAAACTTGGCAACTGTGAATTGATTATACAAACATTAATTCTTTAGTCTCCGTTGATCAGTATCTGAGGAGATGGAAGTCCTGCTCAGATAAGTTCTTCATAATTCAAGATACCTTTGTTTCTCAGCAAGGGAGAGTAAAGCAGCCAGAGTGTAATGGCCAGTTTCCCCCAGCTTCTGACCTCCACATTCCCCTGCACATGTGCACACACTACCATTTTCCCTGCCTTTTCCACTCCCTTCTGTCCTCACTTTCCTCCTCCCAACACAATTTGCCTGTCCACCCATACGAGCGAGACATTGAAGGCTGTTCAAGTAATGACAAATAATAAATCCTCTGGTCCCAATCCCTTTCCAACCTAGGTTTTCCAACATGGAGGAAATCTCATTCACAGATTCTTTGAATTTTTCTCACATATCTGGCTTCAAGTCATCAAAAAAGTTCTGAGTCACAATGTCGCTGTTGTGCTTGGTGGAGCACTGCTGACATGATTTTTTTTTTTGAAAAAGCTCCCTTAGTTCAGCCATTCACATGGTTGCAGGATGCAGAGGGAGCTGTCTCCTCTGTTTTCACAGCTGCTGGGGGCACTGCTCTCATCACTGCCCGGTGTCTGCTGGCCACCTGGATGGTCTACCTGATTCTAGGGATAAACTGAGGGGCTTTTCAGAATGGCAGGGGGGGGGGCAGTTTTATCCTCAAGGGCAGCTGAGCTGCACATTTGCAAACCAACTTGTCCTAACGTTACTTAAAAGCAGCTTTCAGCATATTAATAGAATGCATGCCCTTCAAAAGGTGCTTCACATTGGCCTCCAGCTCCAGTAGAGTGCACTGTAAACTGTCAGACATGCCCTGGTAGCTCCCAAATAGTTGAAACAAAAGGATCACTGCATTCTTAGGTCAGTTTGGACAGATTTAGTACAATATGGTACAGTGCAATGTACACAAAGAAATTAACATAAAAATAGCCCGTGTGAGTTTTGAAGGACTGACTCTTACCAGAGCCTTATTGAAGTGGGGTGATCTTTGGGGTAAACTTATGTGTATAGGTTCTTTTATTGTTTTAATATGTTTTCTCGGTAATGCATTCAGCATACAAATAAACGTGCTTGCTTAAGAAAAACTGTGTAACCTTATAACCGTGGGCAATTAAACTGTTTATAACCTCTGAGGAGAAAACAAAGCAGAGCTATTTAGACAGTCTGACTTGCTGGGGAACTCACAATGTGGCCAGGGAACTATGCAGCCCAGAAAAACGCTGGTTGCATGTCTCTGCCCAAGAGAGGTGATGGCTGAGGAGCCCGGAGCCTAGAATGGGTGCCCTGGCTGGACCACAGGGGAGAAATACAAGCACAGTTGCCCTTAACTTTGATAGCAAGTAAATAATTTAATTTATTTTCCACAATTTTAAATATATATGTGATGGGGTGTGTACTCCCACACAGGCCTGAAGGGGTCAGTGTGGGCCTGAGGGGCCAGTTAGGGAACCTGGCTGCACTTGGATGGAAAGCCAGGCCTAACTGAACAAGAAGCCCAGATGGGCAGGAGTAGGCTGGATTATAAAGCCAGGAAGTTTGCAGCAGAAAGAGGCTGCAGGGAGAGAGTCTGGGAGCAGAGAGAAGGGGAGGAGAAAGCCCAAGTGGGAGAATAAGCCCTGGGGTTCTAGCCCTGGAAGAATGGTCAACCACAGAGGAGTTGTTGGAGAAAGGAAGCTGAAGAAGCCCAGGAAAACACCAGCAAGGGATAGGACTGTGCAGACCTGGGATGCTTTTTATAGGATCCCTGCTGGGCTGGAACCCAGCGTAGAGGATGGGTCTGGGGTTCCCCTACCAGCCACTGGAAGTGGCACAGGCTCACTGAAGATGCTAAGCAGATAGCTGGTCTGGAAAGACTTGGTTACCCCAGAAGGGGACAACTATACAGTGACCTGGCTGGAGGGCCAAGTCACAAAGAGGAAGGCCTCAGTTGAGAAGAAAGAGATGGGTCACAGCTCAAGTAATTGAGGGAGGAGAGCACCAGATAAGGCAAGAACTGATCCCCACAGCAGCCACAAGAAGGCACCACCTGCTGTGAGTGAACGCTGTCACACATATACTTAAAGTTACAGAGATACTTAACTGCTTTCCTGAATCAGGGCCTATGCAAAGTAGAAATTAGTGAGCTTATACTAACATGGACAAGGTAAGAAGAACCAAAGCCGAAACAGGAAGGAAAGTTCAGACAAGACACTGAGAAATGTTTTAAGTAAAGGTGATTAATCACTCAAACGGATTGTCAAGGGATGCACATTCTCTATTATCTGGAGTCTTTAAATCAAGATTGGATATCTTTCTAAAAATATATATGCTCTAATTCAATCAGAGCTTGTTGGGCTAGATGCAGGAATTACTAGTTGACATTTTAAGTTCTATGTTAGGAAGGAGGTCAAACCAGATAACCATAATAGTCCCTTTTGGCCATAAACTTTGTAAAAGAATGAAATTTGTGAGGTCCTGCGTCTCAGAGCAGTTTACATTTGGTTTGTTATAGCTCCCAATCTACATTCTGAGCCATGTGTAACTCTTCTGGTAAAAGGATACTAGACAGCTGCTCAAATGCTGCAGTGATGGGTTTAGACAGACAGAGATGAGAAATGGAAGTAACAGATACACGTTATTTTTTTTTTTGCAATAGTTACATTTTACAAAATTGTGTGGTTTTACTATGAAAGATGATCTTCTGCTTTACAAAACTATCATTCTATGTATTTTTGTTGCATATCCTCACATGTAAAATAAGAGAAAAATAATTTGGGGAGAAGAAATTCCTTTCTAAGGAATACTCAGCAATGCTGTATTTATGCCCTTGCTGCTACACATAGTGAGATATCCTATGCAACATTAATCATCATATCAGACTGACAATTTCAATTTCGCAGCCAGTTTAGCAGATGAAGTGGTTAAACTGGTAGACAGTTTTACCTACCTCCCAGTGTCTGGCTTTTGACTATACAGCAGAGCTGGGGCATGGTATGCAATGTATTCCTAAAGCAAAATACAAGGAAAATACAAAAAGGTAGCTTTATTTGCTGTTTTTAAGCTTCTTTCCCGTCTAATAGCCTGTGTGGCTCTACTGTGTAAAAGGCTGGCAGCAAAGCTACCAGCATGACCGCTGCTCTGTAATCCCTGAAAGAGAAGGTGCTTAATAACCTTGAGAAACTCCAGTATACACCCTTCCCCCATCACTGCTTCTCCAGTGTGCAAGATGCTCTGTGGCATCTACAAATCTAGTTACATTTCTTCTTAGCACCACACTATTCCTACTTGGCTGACAAGCAATTTACTATGCACATTTAATCATGGAGAGATTTGTAAAAGGCAACTGAAGTGACTGTGGGAGGGATTCTGCCTTAAAACAGCAGTGATTGACCATATGTCTACTAACAAGTCAAGTAATATATTACTGCATCCATTCCCATAGATCACCTAGATACCATGGTGACAGATGTGTGCTAGACAGATCTTTATCCCAGTTATTCCTTTTTTAAAATGATCATTTTTATAGACCTGTTCTTTGAGACAAAACTCTATGTTAAGGCTAAAGGGGGCGAGGTTGGAAACCATGACACCCCTCTAGTGTGCATGTGGCTGTCTGCAAGGTCTTCTCCATCCATCTTTTGTTGGATCCAACACAAAGCTGGTGGGATGGTACGGACTCCAGCATATGGCGCAGATGGCAAAGCTACCTGAGCTGACGTTGAGTCACTTGGGAAGACATTGGAGGCTAGTTGTTCCAGTGCCTGACATCCTCATTTATAACATGATGACACCACCATTTGCCTTCAATATATCATTTCTGTTTCACATTGAAAGCATCCAGCACTGTCTCTCTGTGGAGGCCCTGGTTTCAGAGCAACACAAAAGGACAGAAGCCACTGCTGTTTGATAGGTACACATCTTAGTCTGAGTTGATATGTGGCATTGAGATCACAGAAGACACCATCAAGGAACATGCATAACACCCATAGGTCTTCCTGATTCCGTGTTTCATGTCAGCAAGGCAACCTCCCTCCTGGGTGACAATGGAACCACGATACGCAAATGAGTGGACAAATTATGCTGGCTGGCATAAACCAGCACTACAGGTCCCTCAGTACTGAGTGGTCTGCTTAGAGGAGGGGCTCCAGTGGAGGAAGATACCCACAATTCCAACATCAAAAACCCAATATGGTCCAAAAAGTAGGCGGCACCAACCAGGGAGCAGATGTGGTCACAGCTCTTCGGGACACATTGATTCAGTGGATCCACTGCGCAGCTTTAGCCAGCAGGACTTGTATGAAACCTTGGCTATAACTTAACACTACTCCTCAACTAGTGGAATCAAGGGAAGGGAAGTAGCAACCAGACCTCCAGTTGTGCAAATTCACTAATTAAAAAAAAAAAAAAACAGTGTAGGGGCAGAGCTACCAATATAGTCCATGGACTGTACTAAAGTACTGCCCAAGCTCTTCCATTATCCAGGGGTTTTTCGAAATAGTCATAAACCCCACTAGTCATGTGTAGAGCACTTCCAAATTCACAGCCATGAAAAACGCATCATGGACCACGAAATCTGGTCTCCCCCCAGTGAAATCTGATCTTTTGTGTGCTTTTACCCTACACCATACAGATTTCACAGTGGAGACCAGTGTTTTTCAAATTGGGGGTACTGACCCAAAAAGGAGTTGCAGGGGGGTCACGGTATTGCCACCCTTCTGCGCTGCCTTCAGAGCTGGGTGGCTGGAGAATGGCGGCTGCTGGCCAGGTGCCCAGGTCTGAAGGCAGTGTCCCACCAGCAACAGTGCAGAAGTAAGGGTGGCAATACCATACCATGCCACCCTTACTTTTGCGCTGCTGCCTTCAGAGCTGGGCGGCCGGAGAATGGTGACTGCTGACTGAGGGCCCAGCTCTGCAGGCAGCAGCACAGAAGTAAAGGTAGCAATACCATACCATGCCTTGCTTCCTTACTGCTGCTGGCGGCGGCTCTGCCTTTAGAGCTGGGCTTTTGGCCAGCAGCCGCCACTCTCCAGCTGCCCAGCTCTGAAGACAGCACTGCTGCCAGCTGCAGCGCAGAAGTAAGGGTAGCAGTACTGCAACCCCCCCTACAATAACGTTGCAACCCTCCCCCCCAACTCCTTTTTGGGTGAGGACCCCTACAATTACAATACTGTGACATTTCAGATTTCAGTAGCTGAAATCATGAAATTTACTATTTTTAAAATCCTATGACTGTGAAATTGACCAAAATGGACCGTGAATTTGGTGGGGCCCTAGTCATGTGCCTGTTCCTTTTCCCACTGATGCAGCAAACACCCCCAGGGAATATCTGTGCGCGCTATCCAGAGAATAACAGTGTTCCTCTGTGCTGTGCCTTGCTGCAACCTATTACCCTGAGCAGAACAACTGCATTAAGGGATTTCTGCACTAGTTTGGGCAGAGGGAGGTGGCCCTAAAACCATGGCTGTCAAAGTCATGTACAATCCTTCTTGCTCCATCAAGGATGGGGTTGTGCAGAGACAGATTTCTCTAAAGAGAAGCCCTGTTGGCTTCTAAAGCATTAGACATGTACTAGAGCTGAAGCTAAAAATCCTTTGAGACATTATAACTGATTGCTGTGGAAATCATTAGCATGCCAGTTTAGGACCAACAAGCAGGAAATAAATGAGCTCAAAAACAAAAAGCCTGTTTCCAGTCAAATATCTCAAGTAAGAAGAGGAAGGGAAAAACCGCCCTTGGAAGGTCTAACTGATCTATATGTAAGACTACCACCCTCAGGATTCACCTTTATTGTAATGCTTGTAAGAAATCAGCCAGTTTATAATGGCTGGAGGAGCAGATGGGGATATTTGGCATTTTATGTACTTATAATTATCAGGACAGAAGTTGCAAGTGAATCTACATATACAAAAATTCTACATATTTGATTTTCACACATCACCCCCACCCTCATAAATCACTTGTTTTCTCAGAAGATGAGCACAGAGACCATATTTCTTTGGGTGTCTGCACTGTGCACAGTACCATGGGGCCAAGGGCCTAACCATAATAATGGAAAATAGATAATATTCCGGCACATACTCTGAAGCAGTTCTAAATAGAGTGCTCTACAGCATTCCCCATAAGGTATTATTGGGTCACCGTGGATAGTCTGTCCACACAGTCAGTAGTGCATTACAACCTACCTGACCAGGTTCCACCAACATTTTGGGCCTTGGTATCTAGGCACCTTGTCCATCTGTACAAAGACAACATATAACAGCTGGGAGCTGTGTGATGTGTTTCTTTCTGGTCACACTATGGTGTGATTGGAGAGAAAGTACTATGAACCAGGGTGCCTATCCTCTATGCTCATGCTCTGGCAACAAATAACCGAACTGGGCCCTGTGCTGTCACGCTCTCACTGCTGTGTCCCATTTCCAAATGCGAATTCCAGACATATTCACCTACATTTTCAAATTAATTTCAGGAACCCTCCCCACTCCCAACCCCAATTTCCACCCAGCCCTTCCCCCACCCCCATTGCTAACCCTACTGCTCCCTCCACCCCACCAACAACTCCACTACAAGTCCCACTAACACCGCCACTGACAGCCCCTTTCCCCCCACACTGATACCCCATTCAGTCTCCCCCCCACCCAGTGCCTTGTACTCCAAAAAACACACAGCGAGGTGAGCAGAGTTGCAACTCCCCCCTCACCCCCAAGACTATAATAAGCTCAGCCATAGGTGGTGTTTGGGGAGGTAGGGCCGCGATTATACCCAAGGAAAGGGGAAAAGATGTGCGCTCTCAGTACGGTGTTTGAGGTAGAATAGAAAAGCATGGGCCCACTCCCTCCCCAATCCCTCTGCTGCTGCATCCAAAAGCCTGGGGAGAACAGGGCATGGACTCCCCCTCCTCCCATACAACTGATACTCAACCCCTTCCCCCCGCTGCACTGAGTCCCAGGGTGAGTCAGACTTTTTACCCTCCCTGCTACAGCCAAAGCTTGGGGAGAATGACCCCCATCCCGGACTTACTGACCAGCCCCAGTTCACTCACCTTGTGCTGCCTAGGCTCTCACACACCACTGCATCCCCACACTTCAAATCTATCCCCCCACCCTGCCATTGGCCGGCAAGCCCCACACTCCCATTGGCAAAAGCAAAAGCTGAGCAGAAGTCAACTACATTACTCACAATCTTGTGTGTCGCACAAACACGCCTCAGTCTCTCTCACTGCCTTGCATGTGTGGATGACACGTATGGTTTTGGGTAGTGTAGTTTTTATGTGGGAGATAGCATTATTAAATCAGGAGTCAGGAAACTGAAGTCTCCCTGACATTCTGGGAGACTTGGTCAGGCTGGTCCCAGGTCCCCATGAATCGTGCTCTAGCCCTCTTCTGAAAATTGTTGTCAGTCAGAATTATGACATGAGACTGCCACAAACTCATTAACAACACTGCTCAGTACTGTGAATCACCAGCAGCAGTATTTCAAAGCCAGAATCCAAGGCCACTGTAGCAATTCATCAGCTGCTCTTATATTTACTTTTTCAGCACTTCTATTTTAAAAGAAGGGAAGAAAACTGCAACTTTTCCAAAGCAATAGTAAATAAAAGGGTTTGAGGCTTTTGTTGAAGAAAATATATATAATAGTTCAAGATGATGGCTAACAATTTATTTTGATTCATATAAACTACATTTAAAAACTTTAAACTAAACGTTTTCAACAACCCCATATGTAGGAAGGAATTCGAAAACCCTTGTTATACAAACAGAATACATATTCCCTTATGATGCAGTTTGAGGAAGATTTCTTGAGACAGAATAGGATGAATGCTCTAGGTGTTGGAGAAATGTATAGCTGCAGGAAATGACTGGCCTTCACTTTACATATTCCAACCCACTAGTTTTCATGACTTCCAAATGATGAAGATAAGTATTAACCTCATTTTGCAACATGATAGCAAAGAATGAGGTGAACTGACTGGACCAAGGCCTGACAGCAAGTCAGGAGTCCACGATTCCCAGCTGCAAATTCATTCCTCTAGGATTAGGCTACTTCATTATTTTTTATTAATTATTATTATTATTATTGTGGTAGCACCTCAGAGCCCCCGTCATGGATCAGGAACTGATTGTGCTAGACACTATACAAACATAACTCCACTGCTACAAGTCTGCTTTATTCACCTTGCCTAAAGAGTGTTTGTATTTGTTTAGTGAAAGGGCTCAATGCATCACAATGGAATGGTGAAGAGCAATTCTGAGTTAATACAAACAAAAGGTTTGTTCAAAAAGGTCCAATGACTGTGAGTAGCAAGTTCTGGTATTTTGCCAAGAGCTAGTGGGGAAGGGGAAACAACATGCCTGTTAAAAAGTTACTAATTCTTGTGACTATTCACAAGGAAAAATCTTTTAAAAAAACCCATACTTTAAAATGATCAGGATAGCTCCTTTCTGTAGAGGGGACGAAGAGCCCTGCTTTAGAACAGTGCTGTCTCACAGCAGGGAGATGTCTCCCGAAGGCAGGTTTCCCCCGGCAACCAGAGATAAACCAGTGCCTAACTGGGAAGGAAGCCAACCTTACCTGGTCACTCCACACTGTTCTTTGTTCAGTCTGCATTGGGGGGGGGGGGGAGAGAGGAGGAGAGCTGTAGCCTTGGAATGAGGGAGAACAAGATAATTAAGTCTCTCTTGCTTGTCTCCCAACTCAAGACCTAAGCAGTTCTGAGTGCTCTGTTCCAATCATGATGGTAGAGGAAAGTGACCACTGACAGCTAACAGAAGATCAAGAAAGCTAGGTATAGGAAGGAAAGGGAGACCCTACCGTTACAAGGTAAGTATCTTAAGTTGCAACAACAAAAAGGAGCCTAAATAAAGCAATGACCTGAATTACTCAGGCAGCTGGTGGAATCAGGAAAGCCAAAAGGGAGGCAGATTGTATTCTTGGTGAAAGGGGCTCAGTAATAGCTGGTGGAGACTATCCACACATAGGGCAGAGCGAAAGACTGTTTCATGTGGTTCTAACTGACTGAGAAATCAACAAAGAAAGAGTCTAAGATTCCTAAAAGATTAGTGAGATCTGTAGGATGAGGGCTGTGGTCGACATCTGCATTCCTCAGGCCCAAAGGAGCTGTCCACAAGGGTGAAGCTCAGTGCAGAAGGCAGAACTTTCTGGGATGTTGTCCAAGGCTGTAGAACAAACTCTTGCAGGGTCTAAGCACCACCTCAAACCTCACCATTTTCTGTTGCAAATGCCACACATGCTTCTTTGACCTCGTCTGTGCTGCTATAAAAAGATAGCACAGTGTACAAAAGATGGATTTCATTTAAAAAAAAAAGTTCCCCAAACATTTGCCCCATGGGGAGACGAAGGAAGAAAACTAACATCTGTGACTTGTGGTTCTATGTCACAAAAGGCTCCTCTAGAAGACATACAGGGGGAGGGGGAGAGAGATGGCTCAGTGATTTGAGCATTGGCCTCCTAAACCCAGGGTTGTGAGTTCAAACCTTGAGGGGGGCATTTAGGGATTTGGGGCAAAAATCTGTCTGGGGATTGGTCCTGCTTTGAGCAGGGGGTTGGACTAGATGGCCTCCTGAGGTCCCTTCCAATCCTGACATTCTATGATTCTAAGAACAGAAAAGTTTTAAACAATGAGAAAACCAATGTGAGCTTTGCCCAAGGGTTTGTCTTGAGTATGAAAGGTGTTATTCAGAACACACTAGCTAGCACATTCTAAACCTTGAGCATAGAGGAGGCAATTGTATTTTAGCATGTGCTAAGCTGGTTGAAGCCTAGCTCTCCCCTCCCCACCCCAGGGATGTTAGCTTTACCAGTTGATAGGTTCTAAAATTACAACTGGCCTTGGCTACATTATGGGTGAATCCTGGCCCACTGAAGTCTATGGGAGTTTTGCCTTTTACTTCAATGGGGCCAATATTTCAGTCCTGAGGTTTAGAACGTGCTAGCCAACCCATTCTGTTATCCAGTCAAGCCAAAGCCTGACGAAGGACTAAGTAATGACTGAAGGGTTTTGGCCCAACAATCAAATCAAACAAAAGATTTGCATGCAAATATTCTTAGAGCAAAAATTTGAGACCCTTGACGCACTTTGATCCCAAACAAAGTAGGATTATGGTGCTCATAAGAACAGTGTTTAGGTGCTAGTTTTAAAAGAAAAATGTATGGATTTATTCTCCCAGTGATAGGTGACTATTAATTGAGCCACCACATCCCCAAAAATAGGATTGTACATTGCAGTGAAGACTTAGCACTGTATGAGTGATCTGCTGTTCGCTAACTTTCACTGGTGAAAGTGATTAATAAAAAAAAAAGACAGTACAATGACTTTAAAAATCTGCAGTTTGAATACAGATGCCAACATAAATGCAATTTAACTTTAAAAGTGATAATAGCTTAGACATAGTTTGGCTTCCAGGAGGACAAAGATAATAGCTTTTCTTGTGACCAACACTCAAAAGGATATTAACAGCAGGTACTGTAGTTTATTTTCCTCACGTTCCCTAGATTTTTGCAACTGTAGCACACTACACAGCAGCTGAAATATTCCCAATGGATTTCACTGTGTACACAAAATTTAGAGAGAGCTCACAGTCATTGTATGTGCATTAACAATCACACTGATAAAACCCATAATGGAATACTGTAAAAGCAATCACAATTGGTTAAATATAATATGATGGGAAATTGTAGTGTCTTTGCCACTCCTCTGCTGATAAGGCATAATCGGCTCCATTCAATTCATTGGCAAGTCAGCCGGTATGCAAAAGGAAACAATACCCGCATTCTATCTTTCCAAATAGCAATGTTGTGGTATTGTGTTAATGTGGGGAGGAGATAATCCTTCATGAGATTCTGACACTAGCACTTCTGGGGTCATACAGAGGGCAAAGATTCCTCAACGCTATAATATTTCTGTCTGTGCAAATCTGCACATTGATCCAAGTTCTGCATCCATTCTGATGGTACCGCACTGAAAGACTGCTTTCAGAGTAAAATATTCTTGCTCTCTCTCTATATATAGTAGGTTAGAAAGTATCAGGGGGTAGCCGTGTTAGTCTGTATCTACAAAAACAACAAGGAGTCTGGTGGCACCTTAAAGACTAACAGATTTATTTGGGCATAAGCTTTCGTGAGTAAAAACCTCACTTGGGTTTTTACTCACGAAAGCTTATGCCCAAACAAATCTGTTAGTCTTTAAGGTGCCACCAGACTCCTTGTTGTTTTTGTAGGTTAGAAAGTGACTCTAGAACTAACACAGAGAAAATCATCACAAAAATACCATTCACATTTTTTAACCAATGTGCTATAATATTTTTTTCATTTTTATTCTGTATTTCCGTCATAGCACTTGAACAAAAACTTTGCATGCACTGGTCTGTCAAGAGCTTAAACACATATTGAGTTAAACATTTTGCTGGTGTATTTTCACTGACACTGGAGGAGTTGTACAATGAATTAGCTGGTCCACTGTATTTAGGGCCTAATCCAAAGACCGATGAAGTCAATGGAAAGGCTTCCATTGACTTCAATAGGTTTAGGATTTGGCCCTTGGTAAAAATCAATTGCAGTCTTCAATGTAATTTATTAAACTGTAAACACTTCAAGGCAGGGACTGAGGCCTTGTGTTTCAGGCATTCATGAATTCTCGGTTGAATTCCCAGCTTTGCCCCAGACTTCCTGTCTAACCCTCGGGGAAGTCAGGCTACCTCAATTCCCCATCACTACAAGGGGGATAATATTATTTCCCTATATCACAGGGAGATTGCAAGAATAAATGCATTCATGTTTCTGAGGTCCTCAAACACTACTGCTTTGAGGGCCATGTAAGTACCGAGAAAGATAGACTGTTTAGGTTTTTCTGTAATGCACCGTGTTGAGCAGACTATTGAGGAAAAACAAATACTAATTCTAAAAACTGATTAATGTACCTGATTGAATTGGAGACACTAAGTTAATGTCTCCATGTTAAGTTTACTTAAACTGTTCCTAGGGCACAGTTTATCAGCACTTCCTAATGATTCATCTAGAAATAGAAAGCAAGAATGATATTCTACCAGGAAGAATGGAAAAAGTGAGCAACGCTAGGGATTGTGTCAGGGAAACGTACCTGGTGTGTTCTCCTCTGGGCTACCATTTGGAAGTTACAGTGAAATGAAACTAAAATATCCAGCAGCTGATTTAGGGAATAAAGATGTGCAAAACCTAGCTGTGAATATAAAAACTATGCTATGGGCAACACAGACTGGTTTTGCATGAAATTATTTCATACCCTTTTGCCTACTTGACCAATCACTCCCTAAACAAAGGCATAATGAAGCAATTCTTATTTTTAACTGAATGGGCACGGTATCTGTCCCAGGTCTCACACTCATTTTTTTTCCCAATTCAAAATCATGGAATTATAATATTAAGGAGGACTTGAAGAAGTGACATCAAGGATATAAAATGCATCCACAGCATTCACTAAACTCAACATCATATGGAAATAAAAGATTCACAGCACCAGAACAAAACTGAAATTTTTCAGCTCAAACATAATCTCAGTGCTAGTATACAACTACAAGAGCTACCAAAATGGTAGACAGAAAACTGGAAGCCTTTGAAAATAAGTGCCTATTAAAGATTCTAGGCATTGGCTGGAAAGACCTCATCACCAACGAAGAGATCCAAGAATCACCAAGCAGTGGCTCGTCTCCACCAGAATCACAAGGAAGCGCTGGACATGTTTGGGGCATGTACTCCACATGCCAACGCACAGACACTCACATGAAGTCATCAAATGGAAACGAACTAGTGTGAAAAAACGAGGGCACCCAAGAGGAAACTTCAAGAAGAACCCTTAATAGGGACAGCAGAAACAGTTGATCTTAACAAAATAGAGCATGTAGAAGCAGCAGCAAATGAGAGGAATGGAAGAGACTAGTTTCCACTCCTTGAGCCAACACTGGAGCAGGAAGGCTGTAATAATAAATAGTAAGTGACTTTAATGAACAGGGTGTTTTGATGATATGTTATTTTTAGAATGTTCAATGTAAAAAAAAAAAAATCAATGTGGCTGTTTATAGGGTGCTCTGATATCTGTTTGAAACACTGCTGCTAAACAACAGACACCTCCAAGTTCTTTCCCTTTCCCTCTCCGCTCCCTTAGCCCTTCTGCTTCAGCTTCTCCATCTATAAAATGGGGATGTCAACTAACCTGCTTCACAGCAGCTCTGAGAGCATTAATCAGTTGATTTCTGTATAGAGTTTGGATGACGGTGCTTGCTAAGTATCACATTTAAATGCTCATGACAACTACAAACATACAATATCCTGTATTTAACTGTCACTATGCTCTTTCCCCTCTCTCATCCAAGGCACCTACTCACGCAATAAGGCAGTGCTGATACAGAGCTGTTACAAAACTGGAGTTATTTATTATTTGTTGACATAAGCACCTATAACGTGCCACGTACTTTCCAAACACAAACGAGTGCCTGGCCTCTGATCCAAACAACAGACAAAAGGAAAGAGGATAGTTTATAATGTCTGAGTAAAGTGGTCAAGGAGGTAAACATCCACAGTGAAATACTGCTTGATTATCCCAATTGCTTCCCCCCCTTTTTAGGTGGGGCATAAAATTAGTTGCTAGCTCTAGGTTAAAAAGTGCAGCACAGATCTTAATTCTCAGCTCAAAGGCTCTAACTGCTGCTCACACAAATTAAGAAAAACAAAACAAACATGTTTGACAGATAACCTGTAACTCCTTGATTTTTCACTTTTTACATATAAAAGAAGATGAAAGTCACACAAAGCCTGAAAAAACAGGATGAGAGAAATCAGAATGTCCTCCCTCCCAATCACAAACAGGGCATGGGGCAGCTCTGTAGCCTTTCCACAGACAGAATTCCAGCTCCTTGGCTATAATAGGGTGTATAATCCTGACACACCTATTACACAAGGATTTGTGACCACTGAACCTGTGTGTGACTGCAGATGTACCAGATAATTCCTCTCCTGTCACTGGCCACCCTGTAAGCCACATTCACCCTCCACATTGGGATATGTGAGCCTGGCTCTGGGAGATTTTCAGAGTGGGAGTTGCACAGGACCCTGTGTGCCTACCCAGAGTGCAGGGGTGCCATGGCATTGTTGCGCTTCCAATGCTTTGGGGACCTTCTGCAGTTCCCACACTTTTGAGTGAATTGTACTCTACTAAAGTCAACATAAAAAACAATGCCTCATCCTGACCCTGAGATATAATAAGGCTATATTTTTTATACACACATATAATAAAAAAGCAAACCAACCAGAGTACAGAAGATGCATTGGCATTGTGCTATTGTTGTCATCTGTTCCACGGGATATTCCCCAAGACAGAGTTTACAGGACACCAAAGGGTCAAGTACCAAGTCCCAGGTAGGCCTGTATCTTGCTGTAGTCATTGCAGAGCAGTCTGAAAAAAACAACAACAAACATGAAAAAATAAAACACTTCCATCACAACCTTACTACATTCCTGGGCAGTGCAAGGCCTTATTTTCCATATCCACTGCTGTCTATTAACTGTTAGGAAATTAAACACAGTAAATTATTATTATTATGTGTACTGCGGTAATGTACAACGTACTGTATTATGTGCATCTCAAAGATACAGCCCCACACCTGAGAGAACATAGGATCTAGATAGACAAAGGATAGATGACAAGTGCGGAAAAGGGATGTAACATACAAGCAAAGTGATCATGGGGATAGTAAGCAAGGAAACATCCCATTAGTTGCAGATTTCTCTTTGCTGGAAGTTACACACTAAACTCCAACCACCCCCCTTCCAGCCCACAATTCTGCCCTCATCTTTCTTCCACACGGTATATCAGCTTCCTTTCACCCTCATTTGATCCTCCACCCACATAAGGGCCTGATACAAAGCTCACTGAAGTCACTGGGGGCCAGATTTACAAAGGCATTTAAGTGCCTAATGGGATTTACAAGAGAACCTAAGAAAGTTAGGTGCCTAAGCCCCATTGAAGTCAGTGGGAGTTAGATGCCTAACTTGTTTTACGCAATCTCACTAGGTGGCTAACTATATCTTTAGGCGCCTACATACTTAAATTTTAAATCTGGCCCTGGAATCTTTCCACAAGCTTCAAGGGGATTCAGCTCTGGCCTTCCATGAACGAACAAGCATAGCACCACAGTGCAACAGTGCCAGAATTTCAATTAACTGCATGAGTTTATAACTCAGTCATAAAAGTTCACTTGTAGGTCATTCATTTAATTCTGATCCATTTGGGCAGTGACCAAAAATCTGGAGCAATTAGCTCTGGTGGCATGTATTAAACGAATGTGTGGCCCTATCCAATTCTCAGTGAGCAGTTAACCAAAAAAACCCACAAATAATTGCTTCTCACTGGCACCTCTATCAAATACCTCGAAAGACCAAGGACTAAATAACCCTCTTCGTCCTTAGAGGAGATCTTCCAGACCAGTGTTCAAGCACAGTGGTGAGGTAGCACAGGATAGGCTTTCATGGCTTTATCTATTTTCTGGCTAAAGAACTTGGAAATTCCAGGAAGTGTTAATGTACTTACTTTGGAAAAGGCTTTGCTCATGGCAGAAACGATCAGAGGCAAACAAACAATATTTCAGTTCAGCCATTGTTAAGTCACAGAAAAGTAGTAATTAACTGCAAATTCCACAAGGCTTTTGTGTATAGCTGTGATGTGCTGCTTATGCTGTTCAGCTGCAGACCCTGATCCATAAAGCGACACTCATATGGTTGAAAAATTAACAAAGTGAGGGCTATCAAATGCACATGAGCATTATTTTTCACAACAGTACTGCCCCGGACACCCTCATTTTTCCTCTTTAATTCATGCTTCAAAAGGCACCAAGTTGCGTTCACCTGTTCTCCTGGCTGAGGTAAATCCCTCTCTGAAAGTGCTTATTTAAAAAGAAAAGCCTGGTTCTCCCCTCTCGGGATACGTGCACTGCCTCTGTGCTGCATTATTAGAGCTGAATATGATGCAAATCATGATCTATCCAAAGAGACAGGCAGAGAAACCATTTGAAGTTGGGTGTTGTTTCCATTAAGAGCATCTGGTCATCGTTACAGTAGAGGTTCTGTAGCAGAGGCTGAGGCACAGGGATGCCTGAAGAACAGACATTCCTGATAGGAATCACCTTTGTGAATTGCTCAATATTCACTATGCCCACTCCTAAAGATGCACTGCATTGCAAGAACCAATATTTGCAGATATTTTTGTTCCTAGTACCAGCAGCAGGCTGATCACTTCACTGGTTTAATTTTAGAGTGATTTTAGAGAGAGAATCAGAATGGGCTAGTCCTCATCCATGCCCCAGTCTCCATTAGATACTGGGTACAGTCACTTCACACTCACTTAGATGAGACTGGAATGTAAAGCTAGATGTCATCAGGATACTGACCACACTGAGACCCACACTGCCTCACTAAATCCCCCTGCATGCAGGTTGGACAAATAAGATCCTGTGGAACCCCACAGGACACAGAGCTTAGGTCAGACAAACAGTTGCCTATTATTATCCAGAAAGAAAACATACCTGCTCAGAGTATACACTCAACAAAAGTACCTCAGCTCAAAGACCTGAGGACTCCAGATACTGCTGAGTGTGTTTCACCATATCAAGGAAGTTAGTTAACCTTCCAAAAAATGAGAGCTCCATAGAAGGCTGACAGAACTGGAGAGATTATCTACACTAGAAAATGGTTTCTTGAGCAAGCATCTACGTTATTTTTTTGCAAGATATACCAGTACTTTGTCTTCCCTCAGGGAAGCACTGACTGCTCCAAAAATGACCATAACTCTTCTACACTGGCTTTAACCAGGCAGGAGGCACATGGATGTATCTTACTCTGTATCTGTGGATTTCCCAACACCTCCAGAGCTTCAATAAGTATCAGAAGCTGAAACTCGGATTTTAGCACTCTGCAAAACTTGGTGTAAAGGCTTAGATAGAAACTCAAGCAGGAGGTGTCTTTTTTGTCCCAAAACAACCTACATACAGCGTTCAAAGAAATGTTTACAGTTGATACAAGTCTGTTGATATTTTTTTGCTACACTGCAGATACGATTCCCCGAAAGTTTACAAACTCACTGAAGAGAGCAGAACTTTTGATGTTAGCCCTCCGTCCGTTAGGGAAGCTTACTTAGGCTCTGTCTACACTGCAGCTGGGAGCGAGTCTCCCAGCCCAGCTTCCACACTAAAAACAGCAGTGTGGATGTTGCGGCTAGTCACCTGAGCGAGACCCTGGTCAGCCTGAGCTGCAACATCCACGCTGCTGTTTTTAGTCTGCTAGCTCAAGTGGAGCTAGAATGAGTCTGTCTACCCAGGCAGGGAGGCTTGCTCCCAGCAGTCACACAGACATAACCTTACAGACTCTAACCCACTAGAAAATGTCCTTTTAAAGTGGAGAGAAGGGCACAAAAAGCAGTATCCCATCATATTTATTTTTAGTGAAAACTGATGTAGCCAATGGAGGAGAAAAAACAATCTGGATTGCTACCTCTGAGCACTGACATGCTGTTTCAAAGAAGATATAAAAGTACTGGAGGACTGCATGGCATAATGGCTCAAAGTCACAATGCATGAGGTGTGCTGTGCAATCTGACTTGACACACTTTCTCTTTGAGTTCGGACATTTCCAGGTGCCTCAAACCAAAGTTTTGAATAATTTTAGCCAGTTTCCTTATTGTTTATCCCCACTGTATGCATTAGAGAAAAAAACATCAGCAAAAGTGATTTCTCCACACCAAACCCTAATTTACCTGGTACTGTTTACATTTACACACCGTTCCACGAAGCACTTGAGCTTGAATGATCACACACATATTTCTGTGTTTGTATTGGCACCACTTAAGAATGCACTTCACTAGGCAAATTTAGGCTCTTGTTCACTGGCATGTGTTGCTTATGGTAACAGATAGAAGGAAGTATGAGACAGCAGGCAGTAGGGAAAAGAGATGTACGTGAGTTAGGATGGACTTTCATGGCTCAGGAAGACCAAAATGCCATAGATTGTTGTGACATTTCCAGCCCACGCGGAAGGGATGGGTGTTTATGCAATTCAAACTAAAACCTTAAATAAATACACCAATCCATGCAAAATCTATGTTATGCAAATCTGAGGTTAGTCACTAGGGTGCATGGGCCTGGGGACAATTCCACCCCCCACACTTGTCTGTCCACTGTGTCCTTCCACACAGTCTTACTGTGATAGCTTCTCTCCTGCAGCTATAACTGGATTGAATGGTCTTCCTTTGTATTATCATCTCATGTGGGGACATCTCTTCTCCCTCAGCTATTCCTCTGTGACACTATGACACCTGTCTCAAGCAAGCACCCTAGGGGTCCAGCAGAAATTGGTTACCTAATACAATTGTTATTTAACTGATGGCCTCTTGAATTCAGTGGGACTCTAAAGATATAAGTAAGCAGAATTTGATAAGGTTCAGATGGCAGGCAGAGGGTGCCGCTATAGGCTTGCTTAGAGCACCTTTGACATACCAGCCTTCAGCCTGAGACAACAGGACCCACAACAATTGATGATAAACATCAAGTGCATTTATAATGCAATGATGTAAAACCAGTTAGTTGTTCCCATAGTCATTTCAAGAATCACTACTACTTAATGGCATTTTTTAACCAAGTATTAATTTCAGTTTCTCAATATATTACAGCATTTCACACTTGACTTCTCATCATTTTACGAACAGACATATATGAGAGTATTTGTCTTTACATCTTTCTCTTGGTCTTCTACAATCTTAATCCAAAGCTTCCAAAATGATTACCCATTGCAACCTGAATCTCTGCCAAGTTCTTACTATCATATTCTTAGTAAGGAAGTCTGGCACCCACTGGTAAGAAAATATCCACATTTATCTGTGGTGTAAAACCAAGAGCAAAGAAACCTGTCTACTTGTTAATGGAAAAATGTTTTCCAAATCCAGCGTTGTCTTTTTTTTCTGTTGGGAAGTATAGGATATTAAGCTCTTCAGGGTACAAGTTGCGGCCTTCTTTGTGCTTGCTTGGCACATTTGGGAAAATACCACAATATAAATAACAAATCACCACATCAAAATATCCCTACACGTAATAAGATAATTCAGCTACCAAAAACAACAGAAGCAGAGACAAAAGCATGTTCTGTCAAGATCCATTCACCAGAGTAATTCTTCCAGGGGATCCTAGCTACAGACAATTTAAGATTTCAGAGTGTGTTCCTAGGTCTTTTAGTGACACAGAATGTTGCTTACAGTAAGGGCAAGAAAAGTCTAAGCAGTTGGTCATCTGTTGCTGGGTGCCTAAATACCTGCTGGTTGAGTTGGGATTCCTAGAAAATGACCCTGTAAATATATTTCAAATGCACAGGAGTAAAGCCTTTTACCCAGTGTAGTAAGCTCTACCCACTGAATAGATTTTATCCCATTGCAAATTTAGACTATTATACATGTACTGTGAATTGTCAATTCAGTATGTGGTGCATGAGAGCTCCTCAGGTATTAACAGTAGTTTGCATAATTAAACCCTCATAAGGTGGATTGAAAACAAGAGTACACCTTGATCTTAAAATTCACCTCCAGATTTCTACTGCAGTTGATGGCAGTTTCATGTACACATCTGAGCAAAATTTGGTCCACATCATTGGGCAGTGAATTTGTAAGACATGCCAGCATGATGTTTCCTCTTCTGGAATAGCCTTATATTGAATGCTGGGAAAAGAGATCATCATGAGCAGTGATGTATTCACTTTGCTGAGTGATCCAGAAGCTATTCAGAGCTATCCCCTCACATATAATCAGTAAGCTGAGTCACAGCTATCTGATTGTGTAAATTACCAACCATGCTCTGCACATCGCTACCTGGAAATGAAATCAGTCCCAAGAGTGACTCACTGACTCTTTAGAGTTCTGTTCATGTAGCATGACTATTTAAACACCAATGTATTTACATTCAGAAGGGAGAAAAACACCCTCTCATCCAACCTAATATTTACTTTCATTATTTCTATGCAACACCCAATGACCCAAAGCAACATAATGAAGATAAAATGGCTTTCTGTAGCACTCCTTGCCTTTGGGCAATTCTTTCTACTTGTTATGTGATGATAAATGGCAATATTAATTTACTGATAAAATAAGCCATAATGTTTCAAGATCTCTAAAAAGCAGAGGGGATTGTGTATGGAATGAGGGAGGAATGAAGCGGATGCCCACCTGCATAAATCTCAAATAATTAATGCAATAAGAATTTCTAAAGTACATCGTCACTGTAGTGAAGGATGAAAACATTATCTACTATCTACATAGCACTGCATTGACAGCAATTGTAATGTTCCATATGACTAACTGGAAAAAAAATATGATTGCAAGGTAGTATAATGGATTATATTGAACTACAGGTATATTTATATTGGTGGGCCAACTCACCAGCCAGTGCTACAAATAAAGCTCCCACAGCAGCAAAATTTCAGGCTCTTTTTATAGGGGTGGGTTTATTTCTCAAAACAGTCCAACACAAATCAAACAGATAAATTGGGTTCTGTTGCCTGGCCTTTTTCCAGCTCCTTTACCTTGACCCAGGGTCTTCTACAGGATCTCTCTCACAGCTGAGCAGCTTAATGGCCTTTTGTCTAAGGACCAGGTAACCTGCCAGCCTGAACCCTGGCCTCAGACCCATTACCTGGGAGGCAGCTAGTCAGTCACAAGTAGGGCTAAGCCCTCTGCCTTTAATGAGTCATCCCACACTGTGACTGTGCTTGACACTACTTATTAACACAGAATCTCATCCAGCTCCCATTGACGTCAATGGAAATAACCCCATTGATTTAAATAGGATATGAATCAGGCCCTTAAAGTGTGGTTCTTATCACTGATGTCCTTTTTCATTGAAGTGGCCCTTGCTATTATTCTCTCTCTGTCAGACTGCTGTAATGCACATTAAACTGTTCCAAATATCACTTCTAGGTGCAGAAAAAAAGATGCCATTTATAAAGCAGGATCTTCTGTATGGAGGACATTACGCCTGTGCTGTGTGATCTGCACTCACTGACAACTGACTTCTGGGTGAAGTTTTAGTTAATGGCTTTGACTTACAAAGGCCTAAATTGTTTCGATTCTCCCTATATTTGAAACTGCTTCATTCCTCACATGATTCTACGCCCGTCCGTAACTGCCAGCCAAGGTGTTTAAGTTAGCCGGACACTGGTTTACAACAGGGAGGGTGGTTGTAGCGTTGTCATCAGTGAGGGCTCCTGGACTCTGAATTTTACTTCCCTCTTTGGTCCACCATAACCTGGATGTAATGCTCCCTTCATCTGTTTCACCAGGCTTTTCCAGGGATTTGAAGTAGAGTTGTACTGCTGACACCTGGGAGAACTCGTCAAAGCACAGAGGTAATCTGTAAATTTGTTTAAAATTATTGGTTTTAATTGTGTGTGTGTGTGTGCGCGCGCGCACACGCACGCACATGCGCCAGGAGACTTCTGACTGGGTTATTTAAAAACTCTAAATAAAATAAAGAATTATACCATCTTTGCATCCATCTGCTGTGGACTGTAAGCCTATA
The DNA here is from genome assembly GCF_027887155.1 of Malaclemys terrapin pileata. NCBI lineage: Eukaryota > Metazoa > Chordata > Testudines > Emydidae > Malaclemys > Malaclemys terrapin. The sequence continues at coordinate 175,426,984 of NC_071507.1, read as the reverse complement.
AAAGCAGACATGCGACTCAGGAATTATAGCTATCCTAGAAACTTACATGCCTTCCTCACCCCCATCACAGTAGTATCTGGCCTCCTCAGAATCTTTATCACCCCAAGACCCCTGCAAGGCAGGAAGTACTATTATCCCCATTCTATCATTGGGGTACTGAGGCAGATGGCCAGATTTGATTTCAATGGGACTTAGGTACTTACCCTGCTCAGGTTACTGGGGTTTCCAAACCTGACACCTATCTGCATCAGCAGCATTTAAGTACCTTTGTAAAAAACTTGCTGGGATGGTTCTCAGGGCACCCAGGACCAGGAGTCACCTTGTTACTCCCTGTCCCCAGTGTGAGGGAGTCTTGCCTGTGGTAACTGGGTGTCAGCTCCCTAACCCCACCAGACTTCGGCCACTCAAGCACTCTCTGGGCTATGCCAGCCCTATCTTTGCCATGCAGATTAACAATAGGTGAACCCTAGTCCTCGACTCCTTTTGAATCATTCCCCTAGGACAGTGGTTCCCAAACTGGGGTTCGTGAACCCCTGGGGGTTCGTGAAATGTTACAGGGGGTTCTTGGGGAAAAATTCCCTAATAGCGGACAGAGCTGTCCCTACGGACCTCAGGCAGCACTGGGTCAGCAGCCCGGAGCCCCTGGACTTCTAAGAGCTAAGCAGATCAAAGCAAGCATATCTATCACACTCAGGAGATTTAAACTTCAAGACTCCTTATAGGAAAGGGAGGTGGATATTTTTTGCTATTTTTAAAATTAAATTGGCAGCTAGTATTGTTTTAAAAATTATTATGAAGAACAAGTTTAAGCTTTGCTGTAACATGCATTGTTTGCCTGGACTGCTCAAGACCTGAATGCTTGTGTAGGAAGAACTCTTTGAGTTGGCTTCTTAAATACCTTCATGCTGTTTCACATCTGATACTCCTTGATGAAACATAGGAGCCTTGTTGTATAACAGGCTTATTCAAAGTGATACAAGCTACAAAAGTGAGATCTTGGAAGAGTGTTGCCATTTTCATAATGTCATAAAAATACTGTAATGATAAATAATAATTAATAATAAATAGTGTGTAATAAGCATGTCATAAAAACAAATTTCATATTTCCGAGATCACTGCTTTTACAGTTTATACTCAGGTAAAGGAGAAAATCCCTGGAAATATTCATTTTTAGGAGGGGGTTCGCGAGACTAGACATTTTAGTGAAAGGGGTTCACAGGTTGTTAAAGTTTGGGAACCAGTGCCCTAGGATATCCAGTACCTAACACTGGCTAATCACGGAAACACCAGATCCTCTGCTCGCAAAGGAGCAATATACCCCAATTTACTAGTTTTATCTTCACACACACACACACACACACACACACACACACACCCTCTCCCATATAACACACAGGACTTGTGAGTTATTATAATAAAACAAACATAGGTTTATTTAAGAAAGAATAGAGAGCTAAATAGAAACAAAACAGAGTGATGAAAACAAATGATTAAAATACAAAACAAACCATAAAACATTAACTTGGTTCTTCATAGTTACTTTTCCTGTTTAATCAAATAGGTTCTCTCTCCGCCCCACGCCCTCCAAAATTCAGTCTGTTACATAGCTGACTAGCCCCACAGGAACCAGGATCCAGTTTTTCCATGAGAACATTCTGTGACGTTGTGCAGTCTATATGGTTTTATAAAAACATAATAAGAAGTGAATATAATGTAACTGGAATATGCTTCATGCAAAAGGTCTCTTGTAAGGTATCATTATAAAGCTTATAATCTACTGAGTGTGATCATCCTATTTGTATAAATATACCACTCTTGTATCTAAAACTAGAAATATTAAATATAACTCTGAGGGCCTATTGTAATTATGCAAAGTGTGGGCCATTAATAGTGGTTTGGAACCTTGATGACTCCCATTAACCAAGACGATTGTCTGCAGATGGCTGTGTTTACCTGTTAGTCTTCCTGTATATGTGTGTGCTGGCAAGTGGGTAATGAAGTCTTGCAGTGACATGTGATCATGTCACCTGAACTGGAATCCATCTTTAACCTGGTGCTTTTCCAGTGGTGGTGTGGTGGGAACCCAGAGGGATAAAGGGTTCCCGCCTTATGCAAAAAAGATATACAAAGGGGTGGAAGAGAACAAAGTGAGGAGAGGCGCCATCATGAAGAATCCCCTAGCTACCACCTAAGCTGGAACAAGAGCTGTACCAGGGGAAAGAATTGTGCCCAGGCCTGGAAGGTGTCCAGTCTGAGAAAAAAAAAAAAAAAAACTTACTGAAGCATCTCTGAGGGTGAGATTATCTCTATTCAGTTTGATTAGACATAGATTTGCGCGTTTTATTTTATTTTGCTTGGTGACTTTCTTTGTTCTGTCTGTTACTACTTGGAACCACTTAAATCCTACTGTCTGTATTTAATAAAATCACTTTCTACTTAGTAATTAACTCAGAGTATGTATTAATACCTTTGGGAGCAAACAACTGTGCATATCTCTCTACCAGTGTTATAGAGGGCGAACAATTTATGAGTTTACTCTGCATAAGCTTTATACAGGGTAAAACGGATTTATTTGGGTTTAGACCCCACTGGGAGTTGGGCATCTGAGTGCCAAAGACAAGCACACTTCTGTGAGCTGTTTTCAGGTAAACTTGCAGCTTTGGGGCAAGTTGTTCAGACCCAGGGGCTGTGTTGGAGCAAACGGGAGTGTCTGGCTCAGCAAGACAGGGTGCTGGAGTCCTGAGCTAGCAGGGAAAACAGGAATAGAAGTAGTCTTGGTACATTAGGTGGCAGCTCCCAAGGGGGTTTCTGTGATCCATTCCTGCTCCCCAAGATGTGAAAGGATTTAGATGGTCTTTCCCCCTCCTCTGTTATTATGAATAAAGACAAGGGGCTTTTTCAGTGACAGGGTGAACCTCTGTCTAATGCAATGTTTCCTTTTCACCTCCAAGTGGTTTCAATTTTTTGCATTTCTCTCTGATGGTTTTCCATTGATAGTCTTGGGATGGAGCAAGGCTAGACAATTGAGCCTTGTATTACATCACCGGCTAAATAGGGAGGGGTGACAATTCCCTCCTGCATGAATGGGCCATCACCGAAACATCAAGTTACAAGCTTTCTGTAGACATCTTATGTTACCTTGATGGATAAATACCCTGCAAGACATGTTTGGGGTTGTAAGTTTGTCTGGTGTGAGATGAGAGTTGTTTACAAAGAACAGGGAACCTTTGATCAAGGAGCTTCTGTGGATATATCTACACAGGGATGAAAGACCCTCAGCACAGCCACCGCTGGCCTGGGTCAGCGGACTTGGGTTCGGGCTGTGAGGCTGAAAAAAAATCACAACATAGACACTTGGGCTCCATCTGGAGCCCGAATTCTGGGATGCTCCACCCTTGCAGGGTCCCAGAGCTCGGGCTCCAACACAAGCACCTACACTGCAATTTTTTTCAGCCCTGGAGACTGAGCCCTGCGAGCCCGAGTTAGCTGCTCCATGCCAGGTGTGGGGTTTTTTAATCCCTGTGTAGACATAGCCTGTGTCACACTTGCCCAAGGTGACCAGGCATTCTTCCTATTTTGAGCACCCAATGTGCACACAAATTGCTTCCAAAAAGTGAAAGCCTGATTCTCTCACCATTACCCATATAGATTCCAAGGCCAGAAGGGACCACTGTTATCTATTCTGACCTCCTGTATAGCCCAGGCCATAGAACTTCCCCAAAATAGTTCCTAGAGCCAATGTTTTAGAAAAAACATCCCATCTTGATTTAAAAATGGTCAGTGATGGAGAATCCACCATAATCCTTGGTAAATTGTTCCAATGGTTAATTACTCTCACAGTTAATAACTTACACTTTAATTCCAGTCCAAATTTGTCTAGCTTCAACTTCCAGCCATTGGATCATGTCATATCTTTGCTAGACTGAAGAGTCAATTATTAAATATTTGTTCCCCATGTAGACACTTATAGACTGTAATCAAGTCACACCTTACCCTTCTCTTTGTTAAACTAAATAGACTCAAGGAGCTCAATCTATCATAAGGCATGTTTTCTAATTCTTCAATCATTCCCGTTGCACTTCTCTGAACCCTCTCCAATTTATCAAAATCCTTCTTGAATTGTGGATATCAGAACTGGACAGAGTATTCCAGCAGTGGTCAAATACTAATCCATAAGCATTCAAGATAATTTTCTTCTGAGTTACGAGCAACTCAGAAAGAGGTAATGCCATTTTTGACAGAGTGTCACTCCCCATCCCGTTTTGCCCATTCGATCCTTCGTAAATAGGTTTTAACCACTGATTTTAACATTCTAACAACAGTGCGAATCATACCACCAGGTTTCAGTAATACCACCTATATCAAATGCATGCTCATAAATGAGCAATTCCAATAATTCCAATTCCTCGTTAGTTCTGCCAATTCTATACTTAACTCAGCAGAGGCTTGGGATTGCTACCTGAGCTTGGAGCCAAGGGAGAGAGTGGGTCGAAGGTTTGGTGACTAACCCATCTCTGCCAGTGCCAGAACGACTACATAGCTATTTTTAGTGTATTAGTGAAAGCGTTTCTAGCACAAGTCTATCTACTTGGATGAGAGACTCGCGCTCACCTGTAATGCAGCTGGACCGACCCTTGAGCCTAACAAAACAAAAGTGTGCAGCTTCGAGTATAAACTATAATGGAGATACAACAAGCCAAAGAGAGAGTTAGGAAAACATTCAAGAAGTGAAGATCTACTTTTTTGAGTGCTTGATTCTCACATGCCATTTGTCTAACTTTTTTTCTGAGACATTTGAGGTTAATATTATCCTAGTACAAATTGAGACATGTAAAATTTCATGCACATTGGTTTAGTTACGGCACAGCTGGGGAAAAGATTTAAAAATTGGGATTATAATGGAAAGCACCTACTAACTATGAAACTATAAAAGTCCCCTCCCTCAAACACATCAGAACAAAAAAGAAGAGACATTATGTAGACAAATATAAAAAATAAAATAAATGCAGACTTAAAATTTCTGCAATACTGCCCTCCAGTTTTGATTGACATGTGTACAAATAAATGTGCCAAAGAAGTCTTTAGAAAGACTATCCCAAAAGCTTGATGCATGTGGCCTACTACCCCAGTGTGTAGGAAGCAATCCCTGGTAAGTGAAAGGTCCTGTGATTTATTGTACACCACCCATTTATGCAAATAAAGAAATAAATACAAAGTCATTAGGGAAAAAACACACTTTCTGGCCTTTATGCATCTTCCTGAGTCTACATACAGCTCCATGGCCTGTGCTGCTTCTTATAGCTCTGCCACGCAACAGCAGTATGCAAGAAACAAGATTCTGGCTTGTTTCACAGCTGTTATTCAGAGTGAGTGAGTGTGAGAGAGTGAGTGAGTGAGTGTGTAATGGGCAGAAAGGGAGGGAGAAGAATGCAGTGGCCTGGGATGGCTCCCTGATAAAAATCCCTGCACCATCCCCAGCTCCCACCAGCTGAGTGTGGGTCCTGGGCTGAACACCAGGGCACTGTCCAAAAAGTTCATTGGTGCTCCCCCCACTCCTCCATTTTTTCAAATAAATCTACGGCTAGAAAGGTTAGCAGCGAGAGAGATAATGGGGAACTGCTCCTTCTCTGTGAAAACCCTAACCCAGACAATCACCCTTCTCACTGGGAGAGATAGTGAGACTCCCTGGGCTCAGCTGCCAACAATATACAAGAGGCCCCCAACCAGCTACCTTATTCACAGATTGAGACCAGAAGGGACCCTGCGTAACACAGGCGACAGAACCCCACCCAGTAATTTCTCTATCAAGCTCATCATTCAGTTGGAGCTACTGCATGACGCATTCTCTACTAATGAAAGCACGGCCACCACTAAGAAATCCACATGCCTATGAGAGATCAGCCTTGGGATGAAGAACAGCTGGCTCAAGCTGAACCCAGGCAAGATTGAAGTGATACTGGTCAGGAGGGACATACTGCTTTGAAGAACTTAGACACTATCCTCCACCTCCAACTGGAGACACACAGTACCCCCTTTATCAAAGAGGTGTGGTGTGGAGCCTCAAAGCCTGGTTTCATTTTCTCTAAGCTTGGACGACCAGGTACCACTGTTTAAAAATACCTTCCTTCTCCTCCAACTCACTAAGAAACGTTCTCTCTTTCTCCTGGACGAGGACCTGGCCAGTGATCCATGCATGGGCCACCTCCAGGTGGATTACTATAACTTACTGTATTTGAAGCTAAGGGAAGAGATGATGCATAGGCTCCAGCTGGTACAGAATGCAGTTGGCCCCTTCTCCCTGGCTCAGGCTGCTGTAAGCTCATCAGACCTGTGCTCAAATCCCCGGCTCCCAGCCAGCTATTGATAGCCATTTAAGGTCTTGGCCCTATTCATCACAACAATGAATAGCTCAAACCCTAGCTACACTAAAAACTGAATTTCAATCTACAAACCACTGTGGCAGCTGCATTCCTCTGGGACAACGTGCAGTTCAAAGAAGCCCAGGACAAAAGGCAGGAGAGCTGCAGACACTGCCTTCTCTGTTGAGGGGGATCTGGCTATGGAACAGTCTTCCAGAAGACAGACTTCAGGAAACACCACAAAACCTTTTACAAAAAGGCCTTTTCACCATAGAAAGAATGGCACAACACGGACACTCCCACTACCCAAATGTCCTCCCCTCTCTCCCCCAAGCAACCCATACCTGAGAAACCCTACCCTAAAACACAGCTTTTCACCTCAAAAAGGGAGAAGTGCCAGGGACTCCTTGAAGTCCAATAGGGACTTCACAATTATGATTATTGGGTCACAGTATAAAATACTAGCAAGAGGGGCTAAGTTTATTTGTAAAGAGCTCTCATCTCAGACCTGACAAACTCACTGCATGAAACACACCTTACAGGATATTTATCCAGGAATAATAACATCTACAGAAAGCTCATGGCTTGTCAAGATTGAAAATCATTGTAAGATGTATATGCAGATAATATTTATGGAGTAATGTATTTATACTGAAAGTATGCTTTATAAATTGGAGTACAAATTAGTCACCGGGAGAATATGTCTTGGAGACGACCCATTCAACCAAGAGGGAGTGGTCATCCAACCCTAGTTAGAGGGCAAGGTATCATAAGGTTCTATTGTCTACCCTGGCCACATCTTAGAACAGTAAATAGATAACTGTCAGAGATGATGGCAAAAAAAAAAAATCAAACCCACTAGAAAAGAAAAGAAACTCTGGAACAAGGCAGGGGTTCTCCTTGCCTGTGAGTAGAAACAAAAGACAGTTTTCAGTATAAACACAGATTAGGGAAAGGCTGTGTATCCATTCAAGGAGGAATACCACAGGTGGGAGAGGGAATGCTTTCATGAACATTTGGATCCTGGTTGTTGTGAAACCAGACAGCTCTGTAATGGACTGAACGTTGGTGGGGGGGGGGGGGTGTAGCCTACTTTATTAGATAGGAAAGGTAACCAGTGATAAGAGTAGACCCAAGTTCACATTTTATTATTTTGTTTTGGGCTGTAACCACCAGTTTCCACCACTTTCTCTCACTTCTAGGTAAATCTTTATTCTTTCTTAAATAAACCTACTTTTGTCTTATAAGGAGTGCTCACAAGTGCTGTGTGGTTTATAGGGGCAGTGGTTTAAGGCAAAACTGGTAAACTCGGGTACACTGCCCCTTGGGGGCAGAGGCACTGGAATTTCTGTGAGTAGCCAGTGTCAGGGGCTGGATCTCACAAGGGAGCAATTCAAGGGGACTGAGGTGCACCTGTTGTTAACCTGCAAGGGGAAAGAAGAGCTGGCATAAGTCCTTGACTGCCTGAAGGACTGGCAACATCAGGGAGCTGACACCCAGCTACCACAAGCAAGACTCCCCTGGCTAGTGGAAGGGGGTAACAAGTTGACTCACAGTTCTGAGTACCACAAGAACTGTCACAGTGCCTCAGAAGCTTTCCAAGCTCTGTGATGCATATCAAACAGCAGCCATGACCTATTAGATTTTACATTTAATAATGCTATAATTAGCTAACCAATAATCTATAAACAAATGGCTCCACCATAGAGACAGCAACCTGCAGTAATAAACCTTTCAGATCAGGAGCAGAAATTCAAAATTAATGGAGCCAGTGTAATGACCACAGAAACAAGGAGGCTTGGCCCAACTATTAGCAGCATGAGACTGAACTCTGCTGACAGTCGAATATAAATCAAAGCAGAATGATGTAATCTTTCCTGAAGGGAGTTAAGATATGAATAAACATCTCAGCAGATGCTCAAGAAATCATCGGCAACAATCTGGAAACATTCTTCCAAGTAAAAGAGAAACATCTTGCTTCCTTTTTTTTTTTTTTAATATATATATTAATATATATATATATATATATATATATTCAAAACACAAGTTCTGATTGTTGTTTCTGAACTATTTTCCCAGCTGAGTGTGGTAGGATTATGTTTCTATCACACAAAAGGAGGCAATTACACTAAGCTTTCATATTTATAAAGGTTTTCTACTGTTTATAGCCACCAGCCTTGAAAACATGATTCACATTCAAAGTCGTGACAAAAAAGGTACACAGTTAGAGCTCATTGGTTTACAAAGAAAGCTCAAGTTGTACTTAAAAAACCAAGTTCCAATTGAGTAGAAATAGCCAGCAGATATTATTTATTATCTGTACTGAGGTAGCACCTTACCTCTCTCAAATTATAGACCAGAACCCCACTGAACTAGACACTGATCCAATACATAATAAAAAGCCAGTTCCTGGCCTGAGGCATTTACAATCTAAGTTAAATAAGAGAGACATAGTAAAGGACTCAAAATTGCACCAAAATCAAAACTCTGTGAGACAACGTACTGACACAGAGGACATTACATATCCTGATTTTTGTGTGTGCTTGTGGTGGTGGCAGTCACAGGGATGGGGACATGGACAAGTCCCCCATGCTCTTTGAGATACAAGGGCTCCAGTTTTAGTTGTCATTTTGGGTTCAGGAATTTTCTACTAAGCATGCCCTGTTGAAAATCTGCCTCTCTATTCCCTCTCCCGTCTTTCCTGGAGTATATTTTCCTCCCCTCTTTCCTGCTTCCTCCTATTTCCTCTTGGCCCCTGGATTTACAAGGAGCAGCGTTCCTGTATTATAGCAATAACCTACCAAGCAACAGTTTCAAACTGTAACATATGACAAGGACTTTCTTCTTGTCAATTTCAGGCTCTTAGGAAAGTAACTGCCATGCATACACAATGGCCAAATAGCTCTAAATCTGAGTTCTGTGTTTTTTCTCAGTTGGCAAGAAGAGGAAAACCTGGGAAGCTTGAAGCTAGGCAATATATTTAAAGCCACGACAGACCCTTATTCAAAAAACACAAAAGTGTGCAAAGGAAAGGGTTTGGAGTCCTGAGATGTAGTCTTGGCTCAGATTTCCTCTGTCACCTTGGAAAAGTCATTTAACCCTTTTTGCTCAGTTTCCCGATGTCTAAAACAGAATCAAAATACTTAACTACCAGAGGTATAGTGAAACTTACTCAATGTGTGTAAAGGGACTTTAAAAACCTCAGCTGAAAGATTCAAAGTACATTTTTTAAAAATCCTCATTTTCTGCTACTTGAGTGCTAGCAATGAACCCACATCATAGTTGCATGGAGATATTAATAATGTGGGTGACAACCTAAACAGCTTCAGATGCTTCATAGTCTCTTAAAGTGGATACTTCTGCAGCAGAAAATAACCTTAACCACAGCAAGCAGAAACCCTGTTAATTTGGCTGTAACCTGTGGTCTCCAATTCCTGCCACTCCTGTGGGTACCCAGACTTTCTCAATTTCCCCTTGCTAACTGCAGCCAAAATCCTTGCAGCACCTTATCGGAAGGAGCATCTTTCTGAACCACTATCTTTGACTAAGCGCTCCAAGGACAGGCAGGGCAGAAAAGGTGGGGGAGTTGCGTTGTATGTAAGAGAGGAGTATGACTGCTCAAAGCTCCGGTATGAAACTGCAGAAAAACCTGAGAGTCTCTGGATAAAGTGGAGAAGTGTGAGCAACAAGGGTGATGTCGTGGTTGGAGTCTGCTATAGACCACCAGACCAGGGGGATGAGGTGGACGAGGCTTTCTTCTGGCAACTAGCAGAAGTTGCTAGATCGGAGGCCCTGGTTCTCATGGGAGACTTTAATCACCCTGATATCTGCTGGGAGAGCAATACAGCGGTGCACAGACAATCCAGGAAGTTTTTGGAAAGTGTAGGGGACAATTTCCTGGTGCAAGTGCTGGAGGAACCAACGAGGGGCAGAGCTTTTCTTGACCTGCTGCTCACAAACAGGGAAGAATTAGTAGGGGAAGCAAAAGTGGACGGGAACCTGGGAGGCAGTGACTATGAGATGGTCGAGTTCAGGATCCTGACACAAGGAAGAAAGGAGAACAGCAGAATACGGACCCTGGACTTCAGAAAAGCAGACTTTGACTCCCTCAGGAAACAGATAGGCGGGATCCCGTAGGAGAACAACATGAAGGGCAAAGGGGTCCAGGAGAGCTGGCTGTATTTTAAAGAATCCTTATTGCGGTTGCAGGAACAAACCATCCCGATGTGTAGAAAGAATAGTAAATATGGCAGGCGACCAGCTTGGCTAAACAGTGAAATCCTTGCTGATCTTAAACACAAAAAAGAAGCTTACAAGAAGTGGAAGATTGGACAAATGACTAGGGAGGAGTATAAAAATATTGCTCAGGCATGCAGGAGTGAAATCAGGAAGGCCAAATCACACTTGGAGTTGCAGCTAGCAAGAGATGTTAAGAGTAACAAGAAGGGTTTCTTCAGGTATGTTAGCAACAAGAAGAAAATTAAGGAAAGTGTGGGCCCCTTACTGAATGAGGGAGGCAACCTAGTGACCGAGGATGTGGAAAAAGCTAATGAACGCAATGCTTTTTTTGCCTCTGTCTTCACGAACAAGGTCAGCTCCCAGACTGCTGCACTGGGCAGCACAATATGGGGCGAAGGTGACCAGCCCTCTGTGGAGAAAGAAGTGGTTCGGGACTATTTAGAAAAACTGGACGTGCACAAGTCCATGGGGCCGGACGCGCTGCATCCGAGGGTGCTAAAGGAGTTGGCGGATGAGATTGCAGAGCTATTAGCCATTATTTTTGAAAACTCATGGCGATCGGGTGAGGTCCCAGATGACTGGAAAAAGGCTAATGTAGTGCCCATCTTTAAAAAAGGGAAGAAGGAGGATCCGGGGAACTACAGGCCAGTCAGCCTCACCTCAGTCCCTGGAAAAATCATGGAGCAGGTCCTCAAGGAATCAATTATGAAACACTTAGAGGAGAAGAAAGTGATCAGGAACAGTCAGCATGGATTCACCAAGGGGAAGTCGTGCCTGACTAACCTAATTGCCTTCTCTGATGAGATAACTGGCTCTGTGGATGAGGGGAAAGCAGTGGATGCGTTATTCCTTGACTTTAGTAAAGCTTTTGATACAGTCTCCCACAGTATTCTTGCCACCAAGTTAAAGAAGTATGGGCTGGATGAATGGACTGTAAGGTGGATAGAAAGCTGGCTAGATCGTCGGGCTCAATGGGTAGTGATCAATGGCTCCATGTCTAGTTGGCAGCCGGTTTCAAGCGGAGTGCCCCAAGGGTCGGTCCTGGGGCCGGTTTTGTTTAATATCTTTATTAATGATCTGGAGGATGGTGTGGACTGCATTCTCAGCAAGTTTGCAGATGACATTAAACTAGGAGGCGTGGTAGATACACTAGTGGGTAGGGATCAGATACAGAGGGACCTAGACAAATTAGAGGATTGGGCCAAAAAAAGCCTGATGAGGTTCAACAAGGACAAGTGCAGAGTCCTGCACTTAGGACGGAAGAACCGCATGCACTGCTACAGCCTAGGGACCGAATGGCTAGGTAGCAGTTCTGCAGAAAAAGACCTAGGGGTCACAGTGGACGAGAAGCTGGATAAGAGTCAACAGTGTGCTCTTGTTGCCAAGAAGGCTAATGGCATTTTGGGCTGTATAAGTAGGGGCATTGCCAGCAGATCGAGGAATGTGATCGTTCCCCTTTATTCGACATTGGTGAGGCCTCATCTGGAGTACTGTGTCCAGTTTTGGGCCCCACACTACAAGAAGGATGTGGAAAAATTGGAAAGAGTCCAGCGGAGGGCAACAAAAATGATTAGGGGTCTAGAGCACATGACTTATGAGGAGAGGCTGAGGGAACTGGGATTGTTTAGTCTCCAGAAGAGAAGAATGAGGGGGGATTTGATAGCAGCCTTCAACTACCTGAAGGGGGGTTCCAAAGAGGATGGAGCTCGGCTGTTCTCAGTGGTGGCAGATGACAGAACAAGGAGCAATGGTCTCAAGTTGCAGTGGGGAAGGTGTAGGTTGGATATTAGGAAACACTATTCCACTAAGAGGGTGGTGAAGCACTGGAATGCGTTACCTAGGGAGGTGGTGGAGTCTCCTTCCTTGGAGGTTTTTAAGGCCCGGCTTGACAAAGCCCTGGCTGGGATGATTTAGTTGGGAATTGGTCCTGCTTTGAGCAGGGGGTAGGACTAGATGACCTCTTGAGGTCTCTTCCAACCCTGATATTCTATGAAGTCTTTTGCCCCAATTCTATCACCAGAGATTTAAATTTTCCTTGTCTTGGAGAACAATCCCACTAGGTTCGCCCCATTGACAGGCTGAGGGTATGTTAAGGAAAGCAATGTTTATTAGAAGAAGGCAAGTAAAAAAGCAAAATGACTGTATGCCGTAAGGCTTGTCAGAAAATGTCGTCAATACACAGGGGAAGAGAGAGGGACATTCATGAAAAATAGTGTGTGTGTTTTTCTCCAGCCAGCTTTAGTAAGCATTATAAAATCATAACTAATCCAAGGACTCGGTAACATTGATCAACCCCACCAGTGGAGTCTCTCTGCAGTAACAATCACGGAGCCATTACACTTCTTCTGGCCATTGCAGCACTGTAAGAACTATCTTGTCTCTCCCCAACCTCTTCTAAAATCTTGACCAAAAATGGAAGACTAGATCCATGTCAAATGCTGGACAGACTGTCAGCATTAATAACTGACTTCAGAAGTGAAGGCTGTGCACATGGCTCCATCAGACCAATCTGCATTCTGCATAGCAGCAAAAGCCCAGAAATGCCCTGTTAGACTTCAGCAGCCAGAGACGGCATGGATCCAATCCACAAGTTGTGGGGCACAAATTCTCCCATCACAGCCAGAAGCTCAGCAAATGACACTGTTCAGACCAACTTGCAAGGGTAGAAGCAAATAACCTCTTCTTTTCCTCCTCCACAGCCACAGCGTAAGAGTTTCTAAAACCTTTGTGCCACAATCATTTGGCTTTAGCATGAGACTGATGCTACTTGGGGACTCCAACTATTTTTTCATGCAGTATGGCAGCAAATAAAGCCAATCAAGTTTAGGCTTGAATGTACTGTACAGGTCATCACATCAGAGATCAACAAGATCATAGCCTCTGATCTGAGGCACTGAGGAAACCTCAAGCAGATCCTGCCCAGACATGCTCCCTGTGGGGCAGCTAGCATTGTCAGTGACATCAGCTGCTCCTTCAGTTTCAGTTACTCTCTTTAGGCTGAAGATTGCCAAATTTACCACCTCATCCCCTCATCCATTGCTTATTTCCCCCTCTCCAAATGTCTCTTTCACATCTCTTGCTAGATGATATCAGGGATTATTCCATGTATAACATGGCCAAACCACTGCTTCTGCCTCTCATCTCCATCACCTACGGTAACTTCACTGTTCTTCCAGCAACCCAAGCTTGCAGACTCAGAGAGAAACCAAATATGGAACTCACGTTCTCGTCCCCACCCCATCCTGTGACTTATTTTTCTATATACCCTCTCTAAAGTTGATCCATTTCTCTTCCTTATCATCTTCTCTGCACAAAGTGCTGCTGCTAAAATTCCTTCCCACGCTGATCATGTCATCCTCCAATTCCTCTTACTTCATTAGTCATCTTTCTCCTTTTCTGAGTCCAGTTCCAGTTTCTCAGCCTCACATTCAAAGACTTGCACAACAATGGCATTCAAAATCGCTGGGTGTATCAGTCAATTATGTGTCGCAGGTTATGTCGTCCTGCCTTCGCCATATGGGGAAAGTCAGACTGTCCCACCAGAAGACTGCTCTGGAAGGAATCTTCCCTTCAGGGAATAGTCCTGAGAATTTTGTTTTCCCTTTGTTAGTCCACTAGTGTGAATTTTAATTCTATTATGGCACTGTTAATGACTCAGCCACACTGGCCTCCAGAACAGACTGGCGTTTGGTCCCAAATCTCCTTTTGCATGTTTCAGAATTACATGTTCCAAGGAGAAATTGCTTTTGGTACAGTATCAAGAAACTTCCTCTCTAAACCATGAGACATTCAACCAGTCTATACTTGGACAACTGAAATTACACATTATTATGGCAGAAAGGCCTTAAATAGTTGTCTTGCTAAAATGCTGTCACCGTATGACAGAACAGCCAGACAGATTACAGATATTGTAGTCAAACCACGATTATCTGTCGCTCTCCTATAGTTGAGGTTAAAACCAGCTTTCCGTTTAAAACTTGGCTCTTCTAAGTGCTCTAAAAGCCACACGGTTATCTGGACTGCTTCGAAATTTGGTGGGTCTCATAGGGGCACAGGGCAGTTAGGATCCACATTCAGGGCTATTTGATCAATGGGTTCTCCAGACACAGTCTCTCTCAAAAAAACAGCTTTTTTGAAGTTGATAGATTCTGGCAACCTATTTTTGCTCACAGATAGAGATCAAGGCAGGGCCCAGGGTTACCCTAAGAGAATGCATGGCACCCACCAGACCTTTGGGAAAAATCAAATTAAAGCCTTCTTTGAAACAGATTTTGCTTCTCCACTTAGGCACGCTAAGACTCATGAGCCTAATGGGTACCTAACTGATTATATTTAGCATGTCCACACAGAGGAGTTAACAGGACTGCTAGCCTTCAAAGTTCCACACCAGATGGATAGTTCAAGGGGATAAGCATTAGTCCCTTGAACTTGACAGTGTCAGGCGTTGTCTACACTGGCACTTTGTCAGCAAAACTTTTGTTGTTCAGGGGCATTAAAAAAAACTCCCCCCTGAATGACAAAAGTTTTACTGATGAAAAGCACCAGTGTGGACAGCGCTTTGTCAGCAGGAGCGCTCTCCTGCCGACAAAGCCGTTGCCACTCGTAGGGGGTGGAAGCTTTTTGTTGGCAGGAGAGCTCTCTCCTGCCAACAAACAGCAGCTACATTGCGTGCCTTTTAGCGGCGCAGCTGTAACAGCAGAAGCCATGTCGCTAAAAGCCTTGTAGTGTAGCCATAGCTTCAGTTAAAGAGAGTCCCAGAAATTTGGGAAAGGGTGGATGGCATAATGCAAAAACCTGTCTCTGTAAGGGGGATTTATTTTGGGGGAATGTATTTGTAAAAGATAACTGAATGCTTGCTGGCAGGGGAGGGGCATTTTAGGGGTGGAGAAGTGGGGAAATAAGTGTGAGGAGTTTGAGGCTGCATGGAAGGTAGGAGGATAAATGGGACTGGGTGATAGGGGTGGTGAGAATGGTTCGGGGTCTCAGGTAAGGGACACATGGGGTTGAGTGGCAGTGGAACTGGGGGAGAATAGGGGCAGAGGTACCTGTCAGATCCACATTTTCCCCTTCAGTGTGCGCGCCAGGATCTCAGGGATATGAGCCCCTGTCCCCATCCCACTTGTGAGCTGGGATCTTGGGGTGCTGCCTCCAGGGGTTTCTGAGCCCCACTCCCTGCCCCTGTGCGTGTCAGGATCTGGGTCCTAATGCTCAAGGGGGGAATGCATGAGCTTTGTTCCCTGTCCCACTTCATGCGAGCTGAGATAAGGAGGAGATTTGCCTCTCTGGAGATGTCTGAACCCCATTCCCTACCCCCTCATCTGTGTTTCAGGATCTGGGGGACCCCTGCCCATCAGTGGAGATCTGACCCCCCCCCCCCCGCTCTATGTCCCCCCCCTTATGTGAGCCAGGTTCTGGAGAGGACATGCCTTGCCTCTCTGGACATCTGACCTCCACTCTCTGCCCCCATGTGTGTGCCATGATCTGGGGTCCCTGCCTCCCATGTTCCCCTCATGAGAGCCCATTCTCAGCTTGTCTTTCTGGGGAGGTCTGAGCCCCAGGGCTTGTCTACACTGGCACTTTACAGCACTGCAACTTTCTCGCTCAGGGGTATTAACCCCCCCGCCAAGTGCAGCAAGTTTCAGTGCTGTAAAGCGCCAGTGTAGACAGGGCTGGCCCTGGACGCCGACCTCCAGTCCTGGTCGCACAGCATTTGGCTCCGGTGGGTGCTGGCCCAGGACGCAGACTCCTAGCCCTGGCTGTGCAGCAGTAGGCGCGGACCCCGATCCCTGGCCACAACGCAGCAGGTGCCGGCTCCAGGTGCCAACCCCCAGCTGCATGGCAGCTGGTCCTAATCCTTGGCCCTGGGTGCCAATTCCCAGCACTGGCCATGCAGCTGCAGGCACCGACCCTGGGCTCCAGTGGGTGCTGGCCCAAGGCACTGACCCCCAGCTCTAGGCACCAATCCACAGACCCAACCACACGATGGCAGGGCCATCATCCATCCATCATCCCTGGCCTCTGCTGCTTCACCCCCCAACCCCTCCATCCATCCTCCCTGCCTCACTCCCCACCTCTCCATCCAGATCTTAACTTGCCAGAACTTGCGGTGAAAAGTGATATTAAACATACAAATATCACTTTTCACAGCATTTTTTTATTATTGAGTACGCAAAAAAAACCCTACATAAATAAATTACAATGAACTGGGCGTGTATACATGCATATTTATTTGTTTTTCCTAAAGTTAACTGAGTATTTTAGTGTAAGCAGAGTCAGGATGAGCTCTACCCTGACATCTGGTGGTGAATTATGGCGAGTGTGGAAAAGAACTCCAGGGGCTGATCTGGTTTGCATAGGCACACCCACTCGCCTGGCATGAAACAACAGCAACTCAAAGTGGTTACTTTGGCTGGTGTGGGATCCCCAGTTTCTCTGTTATCGGGGCAGGAAGAATAAAGTTTTGTTACCCTGATTCTGTGAATCAAGGCCAGTGGAACTGTTGTATGACAGAAGGACTGAGGGAGTCCTTCACCATTACCTAAGTAGCACTTGCTTGACAAGGGGCATGGGTTACAAAACCCAGTGAAGGGAGAGAGGATGGGGTCAGGTATTTATATCTGATGGTATGGGCCCTCTTTGAGGGTTTGAAACACCAATTGCACTACCTCCTCTCTCCACTGTTGAATGTCAGAGCTAACTTTGATTCCATTAGGAGTCTAGTTACAGGCTGCTGAGCTGAATTCACTTTGGACAAATGGTGCACTAGCACTGGGACTCCCCTACTATATAATATACTTGAGCTGAAATTGCTAAGAGCTGAAATCACAAAAGAGCTAAAGTTATTAAGAGCTGAGATCACTGAGACTGTGTTAACTAGTGGGGGAGCCTGAAGCTATATTGCTAAGCGGCTGGCGGAGCAGCTAGCAGAGTGGAGCCTCACAGGGACGGTTGGAGTGGAGCTGAGCGACTCACAGGTCGGTGAGCAGGGCGGAGCGGCTGGAGAAGCAGCGAGCAGAGCAGAGCAGAGTGGAGTCTTGTGGGAGCGGCCCAAGGAACAGCTGAAGTGGAGCAGAGCTGAGCGGCTCACAGGTCGGTGAGCAGAGCGGAGCAGCTGCCAGAGCAGTTCGTGGATGGCGGGAGCGGCTCACGGGACAGCTGGTGGAGTGGAGCAGCTCATGGAGAAGGCTGCGGTGGAACCCCACGGAGAGGCAGCCAGTCGGCCTCGGATCACGTAAGGTGCCCCTTAACACCCTGCATGCCTGCCTTCCCCCCCCCCCCCCCGCTTGAACTCTGGGGCTGCACTGACCAGGGACAGAGACTTTGGGGGGTTGTTGGACTTTTGGGACTTTGGTGATCCTTGGGTTGCTGGACCCAAGAGACTTTGGGGTTGTTGGACTTTTGGGATCTTGGTGATTCTTGGGTTGCTGGTTTCAAGAACCAAAGGGAAAGGACACAGCCCAATTTGCTGGGGTGGGTTTTTGCTCATGAAGCCTGTTTGTGTTGTTTTTCCAATTTAATGCTGATGTCGTTTACCTCATGTTATTAAACATTTTCTGTTACACTCAGACTCCGTGCTTGCGAGAGGGGAAGTATTGCCTCCTAGAGGCGCCCAGGGGGTGGTATGTAATTGTCCCAGGTCACTGGGTGGGGGCTCGAGCCGGTTTTGCATTGCGTTATTGAAACGGAACCCCTAGATACAGAACCCGGCCCTTGTTGCTGCCAATTTAGATGGGCAGAAGGGTTACATTAGGAAAAAGTGTCAGTGCGGCCACCAGCATGAGTTGGTGGTGCACTCTGAGGCCACACTTGTAAAATCTAACAGCCGCTTCACTCTCTACCCCCAGGATACCATCTAAACTATACATTCCCTTATCCATCAACAAACCCACAGACTCCTCTCATATGCCACCTCGCTACTGAGAATTCCTAATATAAGGACCCCCCCCCCCCAAAAAAAAAAGTGCCTTAGGACAACCTATACAACTTTGCAATAAAATTATGTAAACTAGCTCCTCAGGGAACACATGGTCCCCTTTCCTTTCCTTACACACATGGCGTGGGCACAAACCCTGATCTCCTCATACCATAATCCCAGTTGTGATGCTCCTCAAAGTAATCCCCATCTCTTCAACTCACAAACACACCTCTAACCAACCTGCCGCATCTACTGTGTCCACCAATTAAATCATTCAATACAGCTACAACTCCTACACTGAATGCAGTCACAATGCAGGTAGATAATTTGCAGTAGCCATTGCCAGCTCCAGGACACAGTTGTCTCTGGGAAAAACTTTAACTAGGCATGTCAAGGCTGATTCCCCACTCTGGCACTTCGAGTGCAGAAGGTGGGGGCCCGCAATAATTTTAAAAATTAGTACTGGCCACTTCAGGCTTGTCTTAAACTCCCAAGGTTACAGCTTCTCTCTGACCTTGGCTTGATAAATGCTGCCACCACCCAAATGCAAAACCCGTTTTGAAGCCCAGGAAGGCGCACTTGGGAATTCCTTCCTGTGGGGTACCCTCAAGCCCTTTCACACACACACACACACACACACACACACACACACACACACACACACGAGAAAGAAAACAACAGAAATTAGCTGTTGCCAGCAGCTAATTAAACAACATATGCACAAACCTCTTAGGATACCAAAAATCCAATCCTGGTCTTAAAAAAAAAAGGAAATACATCTGGAACTTAGGCTTTTGCTAAATTTTAAAAGAGCAATTCCAAAAATTAAGCACCCAAAATAGCTTTCTTGGGGGTTCAGCTTAAAGGTTACAAGCAAACAAAAGCATCTGGGGTTAGCGCAGAGGAGTCCACTAGCCATAAGAAATAAACAGAAATAAACCTAATTGCGTCTTTCTAAACATTCCTGATCTACTTACACATCTGGGGGTTCCAAATAAGTATTCTAGGTATAACCTGATGATTTATGATCATACCTGGCTTAAAGCTTCTCATAGCATAACTGCTCCATGTTCCCCTCTTTCCCGGAGAACAACCACAGAGACAAAGGGGAAGTTTTTTTCCCCATTTTAAAAAGTTCTAGCCTTCCCACTGGCTCTTTTGGTCAGGTGCCACTCCCTTTCCTTCACCTGGGGGACTTTTTTTAACCCTTTACAGGTAAAGCAAGCAGAGAACAGCCACCAAGAGGGACTTTATAGCTAACTGGCTGTCTGGGTGTCCATAAAAGGGAGCAACCCCCCCCCCTTTAATTTATCACAGGGCATTAAATTCCTTTGCCCTTTGATAGTTAAAAGTTTGGTTTATCTGGCATCCTCCCTCATCTTTAGCTGGCTGGTCTTGGACAAGCTGTTTAGCCCTCAGCAATAAGCCTTGAAAAAGATATCTGACTTTCAGGAAACACTGTCAGCTGAAAGTTTTGTACCTACCCTGGTACAAGTAACCACTAACATTAGAGAGGAAGGGTCCAGTGGTTAGAGTGCTAACCTGAGCTGTGGGGGACAGGGTTCAATTCCTGATCCACCAGACACAGCGTGTGACCTCCGGGCCAGTGACCTAGTCTTTCAGTATCACAGTTACCCTCTGTAAAACAGAGAACACCTCTTCCCCTGCTTCACAGGGAGTTGTGAGGATAAATACATCAAAGGTTGTGAGATGTTCCAGGTACTACAGTGATGGGGACTGTGACGTCGCACTCCATATGTTTATGGAAATATGCTTCTGAGTGTGAATATAATGTAACTGGAATATGCTTTATGCAAAAGGTCTCTTGTAAGGTATCGTAACAAAGATTATAACCTACTGAATATATTCCTCCTATTTGTACGTATGTATCATTCTTGTATCTAAAACTAGAAATATGAAGTATTACTCTGAGGTCCTACTGTAATTATGCAAAGTGTGGGCCATTGATGGTAGCTTAGGATCTTGATAGCTTCCATTAACTAGAACAATTGCTTGTAAATGGCTTTATTTACTTGTAAGCCTTCCTGTGTTCCTGTGAGTCAGGCCGGAAAGAATGTAGGCTGGGGTCTCACAGGAGATATGACCATGTCACCTGGTACAGGAATCCATCTTAAACCTGGTGCCTTTCCATTTAGAAGGACGGGTGGGGACCCAGAGAGACAAAAGATTCCCGCCTTGTGCCAAAGCTACAAAAGGGGGTGGAACAGAACAAAGGGGGCTGCCAGTTATAAGAAATCCCCTAGTTACCACCTGAGCTGGAACTAATAAGAACTGTACCAGGGGAAAGGATTGGGCCCAGACTAAGGAGGAGTCTAACCTGTGAAAGAAGCTTATTGGAACATCTCTGAGGGTGAGATTTACCTGTATTCAGTTTCTTAAATGTATTAGGCTTAGATTTGCATGTTTTGTTTTATTTTGCTTGGTAACTTACTTTGTTCTGTCTGTTATTACTTGAAACCACTTAAATCCTACTTTTTTATACTTAATAACATCACTTTTGTTTATTAATTAACCCAGAGTAAGTGATTAATACCTGGGGGAGCAAACAGCTGTGCATATCTTTCTATCGGTATTATAGGGGGTGGACAATTTATGAGTTTACCATATATACGTTTTATGCAGAGTAAAACGGATTTATTTGAGGTTTGGATCCCATTGGGAGCTGGGTGTCTGGGTGCTGGAGATAGGAAACCTGCTGAGCAGTTTTGGTTGAAGTCTGCAGCTTTGGTGGGGCGTGGTTCAGACCTTGGGTCTGTGTTGCAGCGGAGTAGCGTGTCTAGCTCAACAAGACAGGATTCTGGAGTCCCAAGCTGGCAGGGAAAATGGGCTCAGAGGTAAACCCAGCACATCAGGTGACAGTCCCAAGGGGGTCTCTGTGACTGAACCTGTCACAGGGGCCATATAAGTAGATACGGTACTGTAACTAATCTTAATATAATAGGTTAGATAAAGTACTTTTCTCTACTTCTTCCATTTGTGCATGTGACAACTCTAAGTATAATCAGCTTCACTATTTCATTGCTGAGACAGGAAGCACCGTCAGAAGCCACGCATGACAGTATCCTGCAATATCCTGGGCAAACCTTGTGAATTTAAGTTAAACCTTATTGAGTTACATTCAATACTTTAGGGGTCCATTTTATTGAAAATGTAAATTTTGTGTACTATTCTCACCATGTATGGTGGGTTGGGTTTGTGTGGAACTTCTTTAGGAGGCCGAAGGGTTAATGCAATCTCTGGGAGATAATGTGACTTTCAAAAAACTATGCTGAACAACACAGCAGACATGACTGATCTTTTGGGACAAAGTCTGTGAAGTGCAATTCCTAGGAAGTACTGGGGACGTGGGCATTGCAAACTTCCACTTAGGGACTCAGCCTTTGAAGCTTTTCCTGAGGGCGGACACCTTTTGTCTGATCACCTGTTACAGGAGGGCAGTTCAAAGACTTAGGCTGTGTCTACCCTATAGACCTTACAGTAGCACAGCTGTGCCGCTGCAGCTGCGCCGCTGTAAGGTCTCCCACGTAGCCGCTCTATGCCAACGGGAGAGAGCTCTCCCATTGGCATAATTAAACCACCCCCAACAAGCACTGGCAGTGACTCCTGCCGACATAGCGCTGTCCACACCGGCGCTTCTGTCGGTGAAACTCATGTCAGTCAGGGGGTATATTTTTCACACCCCTGACCAAAAAAAGTTTTACTAACAAAAGTGCTAGTGTAGACATAGCCCCAGTTTGGATTCTCCAGGGACCAACAGACCAAGACCTTGTCTATGCTACAACTTACTTCATTACAATTTACATCACTCAAAGGTGTGAATAATCCACACCCCTGAGCAACATAAATTATACCAACCTAAGCACCAGCGTAGACAGTTCTGCCGGAGGAAGAGCTGCTACCGCCTCTCATGGGAAGTGAAGTAATTAAGCCGACAGGAGAGACTTAGAGCATCTCCACCACAAACGCTACAGCAGCGCAGCTGCATCAGCACCCTGCTGTAAGTGCTGTAGTGTACATGTGGCCAAAGAAAGCATTTTTGAATAAATAGCCTGGTTTTAAACGGGTTCAGAGGGGAGAAGTGAAGTAAGCCTGCTTAGGCAGACTGTCTTTTGCTGGGAATAACACAGTCAAGACAGGGAACTTCAGCCTGGAAATACACTGGTCACAAAGGAGAGGGATGCAGCTCTCCTCCCAAGAAAGGCAACAGCTAGGAGGCTGGAAGGCTGAGAGTGAGTGCTCCTGCTGGATCACTAAAGGGGAAATACAGGTGCAGTTGCCCTGAACTGTGACACCATGCAAGAGGTATCTATGTAGAGCAGTGGTAGCAAGACTGAAACTGAAAAGGCAACAATCAAACATGGGCATGTGCACTGAGGAGAAAGCAAGAGGAAGGAAAAGAATGAGCCCAAGCACATTTGGTGACATTGTTCTTTTGTCTTTCTAATCTCCCCTGCTCAAAAGATCCTTATAAACATCAACAAGGGGAAAGAAAGACACTTTATAAAAAGATTACTTTGCACACATTCACCAAATTGAAAGCCTAGTTATATGGGAATCTTCACTACACTGCTTTGCAATTAGGATCCCAATTCTATTAAAATCAGTAGGAGTTGGGTCTGGCCATTAGTGTTCCTCCTTTCAGTTTCATTTTGGTTTTCCCTACCCAATTATTAAGCATAATAAAAGCAGATGTTCTTGTGGTTAAAGTACAGCTTGGTTTCCCTCACTGACAAAAATCACAACTGCATCTACAATTGGCTGTTGTGCATTTATATGTGGTCTGTCCTGCCTGTGTCTCTTTTTTGGTAAGCAGGGGCAGATAAGTTTGTTCCTTTTTGGAGATGAAAGAGGTTATTTTCTTTGTTTTGCTATTATTATTTTGGAATATTTGACTTTTGAGTTATATGAACAAAATAAAAATATTGAATCATCTATTAATGAAAATATATAAACAGTACAGAATAAGATTTTTAAGTACATCAGAAGCAAGAAGCCTGCTAAACAACCAGTGGGGCCCTGAATGATCGAGATATAAAAGGAGCGCTTAAAGACAATAAAGTCATTGTGGAGAAACTAAATGAATTCTTTGCTTCAGTCTTCATGGCTGAGGATGTTAGGGAGATTCCCAAACCTGAACAGGCTTTTATAGGTCACAAATCTGAGGAATTGTCACAGATTGAGGTGTCACTAGAGGAGGTTTGGAATTAATTGATAAACTTAACACTAACAAGTCACCAGGACCAGATGGCATTCACCCAAGAGTTCTGAAAGAACTCAAATGTGAAATTGCAGAACTACTAACCATGGTTTGTAACCTGTCCTTTAAATCAGCTTCTGTACCCAATGACTGGAAGATAGCTAATGTAATCCCAATATTTAAAAAGGGCTCTAGAGGTGATCCCAGCAATTACTGACTGGTAAGTCTAACGTCAGTATCAGGCAAATTGGTTGAAACAATCGTAAAGAATAAAATTGTCAGGCACATAGAAGAACATAAATTGTTGGGCAAAAGTCAACATGGTTTCTGTAAGGGGAAAGCATGTCTTACTAATCTATTAGAGTTCTTTGAAGGAGCCAACAAACATGTGGACAAGGGGGATCCAGTGGACATAGTGTACTTAGATTTCCAGAAAGCCTTTGGTCCCTCACCAAAGGATCTTGCGTAAATTAAGTTGTCATGGGATAAGAGGGAAGATCCTTTCATGGACTGAGAACTGGTTAAAAGACAGGGAAGAAAGTGTAGGAATAAATTGTAAATTTTCAGAATGGAGAGGGGTAACTAGTGGAGTTCCCCAAGGGTCAGTCCTCGGACCAATCCTATTCAACTTATTTATAAATGACCTGGACAAAGGGGTAAAGAGTGAGGTGGCAAAGTTTGCAGGTGATACTAAACTGCTCAAGATAGTTAAGACCAAAGCAGACTGTGAAGAACTTCAAAAAGATCTCACAAAACTAAGAGATTGGGCAACAAAATGGCAAATGAAATTTAATGTGGATAAATGTAAAGTAATGTACATTGGAAAAAATAACCCCAACTATACATACAATATGATGGGGGCTAATTTAGCTACAACTAATCAGGAAAAAGATCTTGGAGTCATCGTGACTAGTTCTTTGAAAACGTCCACACACTGTGCAGCAGCAGTCAAAAAAGCAAACAGGATGTTAGGAATCATTAAAAAGGGGATAGAGAATAAGATGGAGAATATCTTATTGCTCTTATACAAATCTTGAATACTGCGTACAGATGTGGGTCTCCTCATCTCAAAAAAGATATACTGGCACTAGAAAAGGTTCAGAGAAGGGCAACTAAAATGATTAAGGGTTTGGAACGGGTCCCATATGAGAAGAGATTAAAGAGGCTAGGACTTTTCAGCTTGGAAAAGAGGAGACTAAGGGGGATATGATAGAGGTATATAAAATCATGAGTGATGTGGAGAAAGGGAATAAGAAAAAGTTATTTACGTGTTCCCATAATATAAGAACTAGGGGCCACCAAATGAAATTAATGGGCAGCAGGTTTAAAACAAATAAAAGGAAGTTCTTCTTCACGCAGTGCACAGTCAACTTGTGGAACTCCTTGCCTGAGGAGTTTGTGAAGGGTACGATTATAACAGGGTTTAAAAGAGAACTGGATAAATTCATGGAGGTTAAGTCCATTAATGGCTATTAGCTAGGATGGGTACGGAATGGTGTCCCTAGCCTCTGTTTGTCAGAGGGTGGCGATGGACAGTAGGAGAGAGATCATTTGATCATTACCTGCTAGGTTCACTCCCTCTGGGGCACCTGGCATTGGCCACTGTCGGTAGACAAGATACTGGGCTGGACTGACCTTTGGTCTGACCCAGTACAGCCATTCTTATGTTCTTATGAAGCTGAAAGTTTGTCAATTTAAGAAATGTGAAAGTGTATTATCTTGCATAGCATATTCTCCTACAACATGTCATAGGTTATTAGAAAGACTAGAGGTCAACAGAAGACAGTCAGGTTTCAGAATGGTAGCCATATTAGTCTGTATCTGTTATTTTAGAAGACAGTCAACTACTTACACGCGCGCATACACACGGTACATCTACACTGCACACCCTTTACAGAGACACGGAGAGTACATATATTGTACGCAACTCTAGCATGGGTATAAACAGTAGTGTAGACGGTGAGACACTGCTTAGACAAGTAACACCACCCTGAACCCCTAGGGTATGCACCCTACATGCCCAAGCTGTACCTCCGCCACCTACACTGCAATTTTTAGCAGTGCAGTGTCCCATTGCCAGGGTATTTCTCCGCTGCAGGGAAAGACTCTGACAGGGGGGAGATGCCATGCAGAAAGGCTCTGGCAGCTCCTGCTGCCTCCCCCTGCCAGAGCCTTTCCCCACTGCATCCTCCTTGCCCTGTCAGAGCCTTTCACTGCGGCATGAAGCTATGTCAAGGTTCCTTCCCCACTCCGAACTTTAGGGGACAGATGTGGGGGACCTGCATGAGAACCTCTAAACTGAATTACCAGCTTAGATCTGGTTTTGCTGCCACCACTCCCAAGTGCTAACTCCCTTCCCTGGGTAGCCTTGAGAGACTTCTTCACCAATTGCCTAGTGAACACCGATCCAAACCCTTGGATCTTAAAACAAGGAGAAATTAACCATTCCCCCTACCAATTCCTGGTGAGTCCAGATCCAACCCCCTTGGATCTTAAAACAAGGAAAAATCAATCAGGTCCTTAAAAAGAAGGCTTTTAATTAAAGAAAGAAAGGTAAAAATCATCTCTGTGAAATCAGGATGGAAAATAACTTTACAGGGTAATCAGATTCAAAGAGCCCAGAGGAACCCCCTTCTAGCCTTAAGTTCAAAGTTACAGCAAACAGAGATAAACACTCTAGCAAAAGGTACATTTACAAATTGAGAAAACAAAGATAAACCTAACATGCCTTGCCTGGCTGTTACTTACAAGTTTGAAATATGAGAGATTTGTTCAGAAGATTTGGAGAGCATGGATTGATGTCTGGTCCCTCTTAGTCCCAAGAGCGAACAACCCCCAAAACAAAGATTTGAAAGTATCTTGTCCCCTGATTGGTCCTTTGGGTCAGGTGTCAGCCAGGTTACCTGAGCTTCTTAACCCTTTACAGGTAAAAGGATTTTGGAGTCTCTGGCCAGGAGGAATTTTATGGTATTGTACACAGGAGGGCTGTTACCCTTCCCTTTATAGTTATGACAAGCTACATACAGCATGTGGATGCAGCCTGCTTTTCAATGAGGCGTGTAGCTACATGTACTCTCCACACCACCACCAGTGTGTGCAATGTAGATATAGCCTCCTCCCCCTCACACCGCCTCCACACACACACAATTCATCCTAAAGGGCAGGCTGTTTAAAAGATGGGAATCAACTGCAGCTGATAACTGTTGAATCTAAGCACTGAGAACATGCAGTTTAAAAAGCAGGCTTTCAAAGTCCTGGCATGATAATCATGCTACATGAGGTGTACTAGCGCAGGTAGCTAGACTAGCCTTGTGTTGGTTTGTGGTCCTACAGACAAGTGCACTTTGCTAAGTCCATACACTCGACCTGCCTGCTCTGTAATTCTAAGTAGACAGGGTTTAGAACTGGAATCCTCAGCAGATTTCAATGCTCTACCTACTTTTTGATATGGAGCATGCAGAGCAGAGAGAGGGTGCGCATGTGTTTACTCATGACTCATTGTTAGTTTCCCAGCAAGGAAGCTAAAAGTTCAGCTGTGCTGCAGTTAATTGCAGGTCTGATGAGACTTATTTAAGCATTAGGAGGAAAAATATTTTTAGGCGAGTTTAAGTCTCATGCCCATCATCTTTGAAAGGATTTAGTTAAATAAAGTACTTTTACAAAGTTCACAATGATAAGGACCCACCATGCTTGTTTGGGTCATCAACATCCAATTTTAAAGGGAGTTCTGATTTGAGATCAGGGAACTGTCATTGCCAGATTTAGCCATTTGATTGGTTACAAAAAAATTAATACCCAAATTTAAAGCACTGAGAAGTACCATTGTGCATCCTCCCATACCACCCCACATGCATGGAAGATGCTCCCCATAAAGGTCCATAAGGCCACTACATTATCCTCCTTTAAACCTCTTCTTAAAGCTCACTCTGCTACAATGCCCAACACTTGACAATTATGAAGCTAATTTACTGTGGCTGATTCTTATTCCACTGTTCATGACTGTCACTATTCCCTTGTTCTCTCCCATGCACCTCCACCTCCACCCCCAATCTTTTTCTCATATCCACCTATTTACTCTGGTCTTAGACTTAGATTGGAAGCGCTTTTGGACAGGGACTGTCTTTCTGTTATATGTTTCTACAGCACCTAACACAATGGGTCCCAAGCCTCTTGGCATGACTGCAATACAAATAAAATTATAAAACAGTAAAACTAATTTAACAACATCACTGCAAACTGAATTCTCTACTACAGAGAATGCGCCAATCTTGATCTTTATTTGGTTAAACTAGCAGACAGTCTTTTACTCTAAGGTTAGTTGGGAAGGAAGATCTCTGAAATAGTACTTGTTTGAACAATTTTGAGTCCTGGATTTTGTAAGACATAAATAGGAGTGATCATGCCCACTCAGCATTATTTCAATAATTAAATAAATAAACAATAACAATAAAAAGTAGTTCAACAAAAACTTATTATTCAAGTCTCTATTCAAAAATTGCTGTTTAAGATATCGTACATGTTCAAGAGACTGTTTGCTGAATATTTTAGATAATAGGAATCTTTCCAAGTTCAACTCATGATTTCCCAAATCAAACCAAAACCTAAACCACAGAGCTCTGCCCTCTCTTCAACTTTTGGAGAGATCACAGATGAGGCCGTCCTCTGGAGCCTGACCTGAGTCATGTGGTAAAACAAAACCAGCTCTAGGGACAGGGACTTCTATTTAAAGAATATCCACTGTACCGAGAAATGAAACTTTTTTGGTAAACTCTAATTATTGCTCTCTACTATTTACTTTAATGACCACCGTTTTCTTAATATAAACATGGCAGTGAAACAGTTTTCATGCTGGTCTGACTTACCATCTGAAAGTTAAACTTAGGACCTGATTTTCAAGAGCACTCACTCTAGAGTTTGTACATTAAACAACCTGAATTACATTCTGTTACTTAAATTAGCGTTTGTGGGTTGTTTTTGGTCATTTCTAGCAACAAACTCAATCTGACTGCTGTCTTTTGGTTGATTTTATTCCACCTAGCAATCTAGGAGACTATTAATAGAAACTGCATTTAAAATACTGCTATTATAGTCTATAAAGAGGATCTATACCATGAATACCATACTTCTGAATTGATCCCAGAACTCAACTTGTCTGCCCCAACCAGAGGTGGAGGAAGTAGGTGTTCAGACAGAAGGAAGATAGGAGCCTTCCAAGTACTTTGGTAAAAATCAAGTCTGATTTTAGTATTTACATACGTGCAAAATTCTCACAAAGAAAGAACCCCTGAGATTTTCCTAAACTGCTGTTTTATTAGTGAAACAAAAGTGCTCGAGAGGAAATCTCTCACTGCTAAAGGTTCCCCAATTTCTTCTTTGTTCTCCCCACAAAGGGAAGCCAGAAATAATCGATACAACCCAGTCATCTGCTCACACAGTGAGAAAAAACCGTGCCTGAGTGAACAGACTGAGTAGTCACTGGCTTCTTCCCTGGAGGGGATGGGGAAATTCAAAGGCAGAGAGATGCAAATGCCTCTGCTACTTTAACAGGAAGGGACGAAAGGGCAAAATGGCTGATTTTCCAGAAGTGGAGCAAACAGCAGAGCTCCCCATTAGGGAGGAGGCGACGGCGGCGCCAGGAGGAGAAAGACCTCCTAGTGCCTGGGACAGTGGCAGTGGAAGCAGCAGTGGCAAGAGCATTAAAGCTCTGAAATGATGTGTTCTGGGGATTGACTTATTGGATGTGGGTGGAGTCCAGAATTCATGTGTTTCTGGGAAGGGCTCAGAATTTATTAAGGGTGGGGAGAACTGAGGGTTCATTCGTTAAAGAGGGAAGAGGGTCTATTCTAGTCTATATAAGCTGTTATACCAAACTCATCACCATAATACCTGTAGGCATGTAGGCCCATATTACATTTTGATAAACGGTGGTTTTAAATGGAGCTGAGATATTTGCATGTGCAATAGGCCCAAAGTACGTGACCGAAAAGAATGAGATAATGAGAAAGAAGAGGAGTTGTGTTAAATTTGTACTTACCCTTTGAAATATCAGTGTTCTCTTATTTAAGGTTTGGGCTGAAGTGATAGAAATAAAACAAGGTTAATTGGGTACCAGGTGCAGTAAATAATTGGCTATATAAGAAACTTCCTCATCTGGCCTTAGCTAAGGTCCGATAATTGGCAATGACATCACTTGTTTGTTAAAGGATATAAAAAAGTAAACTCGTAAAGGCTTCATTGCTAATACCCGCCTGACAAAGTTGGAGCCAACCAATATGGGTCTAAGCACCCTTGGGTTTGTCAGTATCTTGATCAAAAGCTTATAAATATTTTGTTATTGTTTAGATGTGGTAAATTGCTTATTATTTAGGCTCTTTAGGCATGTTTAGAGCAACTGTATAAATACCATTCAACCTCTGGATTTAACAAAGGAATTCATGGTCAAGTTAGCATCATGGTAATACCCTGTGTAAATAATAATAATTCCAACAGTATCTGAGCACCTTCCAGCAGTGCACTAAACAACATGACTACACATCTATCACATGTGGTTTGCTGTCTCATCCTCTCCTCAGGAGAGCTGTGTGCGCAGTGGAATGTTTTGTTTTGGTAGGATTGTGTTTGGAGTGTTTTGTTTTTCTTAATATGCATGCTGCTCTGTGTTTACATTAAAGAAGACAAGGTCAAGATACGTGCTTTGCATTTGTTGCAGAAGGTGATTAGGTTTGTGATGTTTCATAGTTTCTGGGCAGTTCATCCCACACCGTGACCGGCACCCTAGTAAGCTCAGCCCCCGCAGAGATGAACTTTACTCTTGTGGTAGAAAGTTCCACTGTGCCCGAAAGTGCCGAGTTTATAGCCCACGGTCTTCCTCCCAGAACTTTAAATAACATTTAAGATATCATGGGCCCAGGCTAAGGAGTGCCTTAACGATAAGGACTCAGTAAAGGGTCAAGTTCAAGGTCTATGTGTGAGTAACAGCTATAAAGTAACCTCCTGACCAGAAGATGGTGGCTAAGGCTGGAGGAGCAGGGCTGAGGCTTGGGGCTCCTTTCCTGAACAAGATGCAGAACACTTGGGCAGCCAGTTCCTAGGAGTGATTCCTGTGCTGGAGGGGAAGCCATACTCCCCACTGCTTCCGGTGAGGCTGGAATGAGACATGCAAGATGAAAAGCCAGAATTCATGAGTGGGGGAGGTTGGAGGAGGAGGGAGCCCAATATATATGCATCATCTGGGGATGGGAGGCGAATCTAGGATATAGTAACTAGGGTGTGCGCATGTGAGGAGGGCATCAGAATGGATTTTGCTTGGGAGAGGGGGAGTTGATTTACTGATGGAGGAGTTCAGATGTGATAAAGGAAATTAAATGAGCATGGCTTGGAAACTTAATCCTCAGGCTAGAAGGTGGAAAGGAAGTTTCATAAGATCCACGGAAATAAGTTAGTTTGTGTTACCATGAATATGGTTCTCTATCTATGTGTACAGATTCTCCACACACACGAGGTCAAGAACCGGATTGGTTATATAAATGCATCCTGATGCAGCAGCATATAAGGAGACCAACCAATGGAGGGATTGGTAAGCATGTGGGAGCATCTAGGAGCATCTAACCCTTCTCTATGCACATCAGAAGGCACACCTCAGATATACAATAGCTTCCCTGGCATCTCTTCTTCCCATTTCTTACACTGCCCCCATTCCAGCACCAGGGTGCTGCTGTTTCTGCTCCCCCAATGGAGAGGCTTGTGCCAACAATGGTCGCTTCCCTATGCTCCCTCTTCCCACCTCACATGTAGAGAAGCAGGCAATGAAACTGGATTATACAACATCTTTCCCATTAACTCTTCATAGTCCCCTCATAATAGAATAAAAATGCCCTCTCACACACACCCTAGACCACACTATTCAGACACCTAGCATCATACATGACACCCTCTCACAAATCAGACATTTCCCTGGCCTGAATGAGAGGTTTTGATTCTGGAGAATATAAACCAGGGGTCGGCAAGGTTTGGCACGCGGCTCGCCAGGGTAAGCACCCTGGCGGGCTGGGCCAATTTATTTACCTGCTGATGCGGCAGGTTCGGCCGATCGCGGCCCCCACTGGCCGCGGTTCGCCGTCCCGGGCCAATGGGGGCGGCGGGAAGCAGCACGGGATGTGCTTACCCTGGCGAGCCGTGTGCCAAACGTTTCCGACCCCTGATATAAACTTTCATTAAAAGAAAACAAACAAGTAAATTGATAGCCCTACGATTCTGAGAAAAACTTAATCTGAACTAACAGTAAACCAATGCTGTTTTTCCTTCATTTGTCTGGAGACAGGCTGAAACAAAACCCCAGAGATGCAATCTGCCCCTATTCATCTCAATATTTGTGCCTGTTTCTGTAATTTCCACTCCACGCATCTGAAGAAGTGGGGTTTTTTACCCACGAAAGCTTATGCCCAAATAAATCTGTTAGTCTTTAAGGTGCCAACGGACTCCTCATTGTTTTTGTGGATACAGACTAACATGGCTACCCCTCTGATACTTTCAGAGCTAGAATTTTAAATAATTTAGGTGCACTACTGTGCATCTAATGCTTGGTCTACACTACAGAGTTAGGTCAACATAAGGCAGCTTATATCAACCTAACTACATCAAGGTCTACACTACAGCCTTGCTCCTGCCAATGCAAGTGCCCTACTACACCGACATAACAACTCCTGCTCCACGAGAGGCATAGGGCTTATGCGGTGTAGTTAGGGCAACAGTGTCTGTGTAGACATTGCATCCCTTACATTGGCGGTTGGCTGCCTTGTCTCCAGCTGGGTTGCTGCTGGTCTCTGCTCCAAGCAGGGCTGCCACCCAGGCTCCTCACGACCCCCTGCGGTCCCGGCTCCCAGTTCACTACCAGAAGCATGGAAGCTGACTGGACTCCGCGCTCGCATCTCCCTGCTGGAAGTGAGAAGCCCCAGGTGCCTGCCCTGCCCCCACTCCCAGCTGGGAGCAGGGAGGCAAGAAGCCCAGGGGGTAGCTGGGCTCCTGGCCGGGAGCTGCGCAGAGCTGAGAGCCTTGGCTCTCAGCCCCCCCACGCTGCCCCTCTTCAGTTGGTGGAAGCACTACTGGTGAGGACACACACTACTGACAGGAGGAGGATAGTGTGGACATCAGCCACTGCAGTAATTCCTGTGTGGCTGTAAGTCGACCTAACATATGTCGACTTAAGACTTTAGTGTAGACACATCCTAAGTAGTGCAATGCCACAATTGTGCAAACAGCCAAGTAAGAAAAAATGAGATGGAGTGGTGGTTCTAAAGGGGCCTAGTATAATTTTATTAATGAAAAGTTTAGCTACTATATAAAGGTCATATACTACCCTCGATTTTTGTACAAAAACTTTCCTTCATTATCGGAGGGACAGCTGCTGTGGACTATGGGTAGCACATAGCTCTATTTTTGTAGTTCTGGCCCACAGACTATAAATTTAAGAAAGGTACTTTGGCCCTCACCACAGAACGAGTTCTAACACCCCTGCAAGATGGTTCTTCCTTCCTTTTAGAGACCATAAATATGCCATTTGACCTGTGTAGGCAGGTTATACTTACACGCTTCAGAATCCCAATTTACCCATCAATTATCAAAGTTTCCATATCAGAATACAAGAAACTAAAACAAAGGAACTTTTCTGTACTCTTCATAACAGCTTGACTACATTACCCAAGGTTTAAGTAATTTTTAATAAAAAGAGGAAAAAACCAAACAACAAATGTGTGTATGTGTTTGTTACTAGAACTAAACTATTAATACTGTACAATTTATCAATAATTGCCATTATGCTACACTGCCCCAGCTATCACTAAGGCTTTCTTAAAAGAAGTGACCTTCGCGGCAGTATCTGAAGCAAAGCCAAAGCACAGTAGTGGAGGTTTTGATTCCCTCTGCTACAGCAAAGCGCATCGCTGCAGCTATTTAAAAAGCTTTAATGGTCACATCTGTCGTCTACATTCTAATGTCAACTGCAGTACAGTAGAACCTTAGAGTTATGGACACCTCGCAAATGGAGGTTGTTTGTAACTCTGAAATATTCGTAACTCTGCATAAGACATTATGGACTTCAGCCACATGGGTGGGTAGGTTGGGGCTGCAGCTCTGAGCAGGAGGGGGGTGGTCAGGGCTTCTGACTCTCAGGGCCCCAGGGCTCCGGGCAGGGAGGTTCGGG
This sequence comes from Malaclemys terrapin pileata, assembly GCF_027887155.1. Taxonomy (NCBI): domain Eukaryota; kingdom Metazoa; phylum Chordata; order Testudines; family Emydidae; genus Malaclemys; species Malaclemys terrapin. The sequence continues at coordinate 175,393,055 of NC_071507.1, read as the reverse complement.
GTTTCTGACCCTCAGGAGCACCGGCACCCAGGGCTTTTAGACTCAGGGGGAGTGCTGTGGCTCGGGGCTTCAGCTCTGCAGCTCCGCAGGGGGCTCCGGGGCTCCCCACAGCTCTGCTCTTGGTTTCAGCCAGGGGTGAGGGTGCACCAGGGCTGAAACCAGGAGCAGAACCACAAGAAGCCTTGGTGCTCCCCCCGTAGCTAAAGGCCTGAGCCCTGCCCCTCTTCCCCCCCCCCACCCCCCCGCGGGGCTGATGTCAGGAACGGAGCTATAGGCCCCAGGTCTAAAGTCCTAAGCCCCAGTGCTCCCGAGGGTCAGAAGCCCCAAGCCCCTATGCCTGGACCCCTCCCACTCTGTGGCTGCAGCCCCAACACCCCCATGGCTGAAGCCCAGAGCCTCCTCCTTGTGGCTGAAGCCACAAGCCCATCCCCTGCTAGCCCTGGAGTTTTTATAGTATATTGGAGGAGGGCCTCAGAAAGAAAAAGGTTGAGAACCCCTGCAGTATTGTATTTGCTGGATTGTTTGTCTCTGCTGCTGCCTGATTGATTACTTCTGGTTCCACATGGTGTCCAGTTCACTGGTCAGTCCATATCTTTAAGGTTCTGCTGTATATATAGTAATTCAACTGACTTCCAAGCTTTCATTCATAGTTAATGGCTTTATTGTCCATTATAGACTCATCTTTTGTGGACAAGAGGAGAGATATTAACTAGCTCTGAGCTGTACGACTCCATCCGTCCCCTAATGTAGGAGGTTATAGAGAGAGAGCTATGTTTGGAATACCCACATTGTTCAGGCATACTCTTCCAAAAACAGTTTGTGCATTCTTAACCTTCTCCCACCACCCCTACCTGTCACCAACCCCCTATTAATCTGTGAGCTTGTTCAAAAATCAATACCATCTGAATGAGCAAAATTTCAGTAATACCATGTTATGACAACATTTCACATGAGCAGCTTTGACCAGTGTTTATAGACTCATAAGGTCAGAAGGGACCACAGTGATAATCTAATCTCACCTCCTGCACATTACAGCCAACAGAACCTCACCCATCCCATCCTGTAATAGACCCCCTAATCTCTGGCTAAGTCACTGAAGTCCTCAAATCATGGTTTAAAGACTTCAAGTTACAGAAAATTCACCATTTACACTAGTTTAAACCTGCAAGTGACCCATACCCATGCTGCAGAGGAAGGCAAAAAAAAAAAAAAAAAAACCTGAATCTGACCTGGGGAAAATTCCTTCCCAATCCCAAATATGGCGATCAGTTAGACCCTGAGCAGGTGGGCAAGACCCACCAGGCAGATACATGGGAAAGAATTCTCTGTAGTAACTCAGAGCCCTCCCCATCTAGTGTCCCGTCTCCAGCAGTTGGGGATTTTAGCTACTGGCAGTCACCAATGGGCCACATGCCATTGTAGGCAGCCCCATCAAATCATCCCCTCCATAAATTTACCAAGCTCAGTTTCTATAGGACAGGATCAGCCCTTAAACAAAGAGTGAACCAGTCTTTCAACATCCTACAGGCTCTGCAGTCAGCCCACTTGTATGCCCAAGCTGCTGCAATAGCATGGAAGCATCTTGTCAAATTCAAGAATATCATCTGGCAGTATATGTATGTCAGTTTTTCTCCAAAGGCTTTTCTCTACTGTGTAAAGTACAACCAAGATACAGAGCAAAACAATCTCCATGAAGAATATGGTATCATCACAGTACAGTCATTAGAATAAGTGAATATAAATTGCGAATAAAACGAGTGCAGCAAAGAGTCACACTTTGCTGTATGAGGCCATCATCAGAGCATCAGAGGAGGGATTCCTTCCTTTTAGTAAACTGATGTGTGGGTTTTTCTTACTTGGAGGAAGGACTAAGCTACCTCTCCGATGGTTTCTCTGAAGCAGCCGCTCCAAAAACTGTTCAGGATGAGGAGATGTCAGGAGCACGCAGATGCTCTCTGAGAGATCAGGAAGGTCTGTGAACATCTAAATGTCATATTGATAGAATGGAGGGTTCTTGTTTGTTGCTGGCAGCCAGGTAGGGAAACTAGATGTCAACACATATCTTCTTTCCATCCAATGACTATTTAGTGCTTTCCATATTAAAGGCTAAACTGTGCATGCTACATTTCAATCTGGTACGCAACTCTCTCAAGATAACACTTTGATCATCCACATACCATGAATATTTTCAATACAGACCCTTGCCAACATATTCTAGATCTCAGTAGCCCTTCAGGAGAATCCCAATGGAACAAACAGTTATAGTGACAATGAATAAAGTAGGCAGGTAGTAGGAAAAGATTTAGTATCAAGCCACAACTTGCAAACTCATCCTGACAGCTGTACAAAGAGTATGTCTACACTGCAATTAGACACCCACGGCTGGTCTGTGCCAACTGACTCAGACTAAGGGGCTGCTTAATTGCAGTGTAGACATTCAGGCTAGGGCTGCACCCCAAGCTCTAGGATCCCCCTACCTTGCAGGGTCCTAGAGCCTGTGCTTCAGCCCAAGCATCTATCTACACCACAATTAAACAGCCCCTTAGGTCAAGCCCCACAAGCCTGAATCAGCTGGCATGGGCCAGTCATGAGGTTTTAATTGCAGTATACGCATATCCACACAGACCAATATCTGATGTCTTTTCTTCACCACTAAAAAGGTTCTTTTAAAAACAAACAAACAAACAAACAAAAACAAAAAACACAACCAACTCAGGGCTATTCCAAGGTAAGAACACAGTGAAGACGGGGCACTTCCGTTATACCAGGATATAAACTTCCAGCATCAGCCCTATACCTTCAGCTGGTGTTAACCTCAGTGACTTTACCTCATGGTTAAACTAAAGTGTTTTGTCTTCACTAAGCTTTTACCTCGGGGTATTTACCTCATGGTTAAACTAAAGTGTTTTGTCTTCACTAAGCTTTTACCTCAGGATACCCCATGCACTTTAGTTACCCTAAGAAAAAACTCATGTGATAGAAGAATTCTTCTGTCAACCTAGCTACCACCTCTCCAAGAGGTGAATTTATAACAGTGACAGAAAAATCCCTCTGTTGCTATAGCAAATCTCTTCACTGCACCGCTACAGCTGTAGTGCAGCTTTAGTTAACGAATATATTTGCTGCAAATCAGATCAATAACTAGGATGTATAAGATAAGCTAGATGACAAGTGAGAAGAATTAAGTTTAAATTGGTTGGCTGACAGTGGAACTTCCATGGGAAATTTCACAAACTAATGATTTTTTTGTTTGTTTTGCATTAAATTTCTCCTTTAGTTAACAAAAACATTGAAAACAAAAATGAAAACTTTCATTTTTTAAATTCAAAACTTTAATTTCATTGTTTTATTTCCCCTTCCCTTTTCCCCATTAGAAAAGTAAAAAAAACCCACCTTTTTAAAATGAAAATTTTCATTGCTGAAAAACAATGCCGTGATCAAAAAGAAAACTGCTGATGAAAACATTTCAAAGAGCACTGCAACCAAACAATATTTTTAAAATTCACCCGAAAGAAGTGTTTCCTCACTAAACCCCCAACTTGTTATGTAAAACCCACAAACTCCACAAAATGAAGAAACTGTTACAACATTTTGATTGCACAAGATTATTTAACTTGCTTAAATACAGCAAAATAGAACATGATTTCACTCTCTGGGGCTAAGTCGATATCAGGACTTGGAAGGGGAAGTGTATATTTTGAGCAACTAGAATTACCAAAAAGCTACCACTCTACAACTATTATAGGAAAAGAACACATATAAACATAAAGCCTTTTCAAATATTATTGCTAGAAGATGTGTGAACACAAAGATGGCACAGACTGCAGAGTGGAAAGGAGCCAAAAACATTAATTGCAAGGCTGGGGGGTGAAGAACTCAGCAATTTTATCTACTTTCTGCATATAGGTGTGTGTGAGGCTAACAATAATGTAGCAATTTTTAATTCTAATCTCAATTATAAACTACAATTGTTGATAAACAGTACATTTCATTACTTATACTAGAAGGCACTAAAAGTATCAGGGTACACTGAGATGACCACGTGCAACCTATAGCTTTTAGTCAACAGTGTACACAACTGTTGTGTGGATCAACAGCAGCAACTTCATAATATGTACAGATGTGTGTCTACCATTAAAAGGAAATTAACTTTTGTAACTTTCCTAATTTCTTATTTGGAGTATAGCTTTAGTGCTACTTAAAAATGAGAATGCATTTATTATGTAACATTACTTTTAAACTGAGCAGCACATATAAAATCAGGCAGGTTGTTCTGAAGATGTGAAAAACTTAAGCTAAAACGACTCACTTTAGACACCAACATGCAACTGTACTTTGCAGCTAGCCAAATGACACCACCAAATCAAATCTCTCTTCATAGTGGAGTCCAGAGCACATGAGGTTAACTGAAATGCACATTTTGTTGTCATCTTCTGCTCATTTTGGTAGAGACAGAGCCTTTAATTTTAAAGCACCTTAATTAAAACACAGATTCTGTCAGATTTTCTTCTCCAATGTAACTTGGCCTATATGTTTTTGATTTTTATAAAGAAGTCTAACACACCAGCATTTCCAAACAGTCAGTAAAACCCACCACTAAAAACCTTCTTCTAAGTCCTATTGGCATAAAATTCTTACAAAAGAATGGTTGCATTAGAAACTCAGTCTGTCTGTGCACAGGCCAAATGTTTTCAAGACAGATAATGCAATTTCCTAGCACAACACTCTCGCCTTTGTCAGTCACGGGGACCTATGAGAAAGAGCCAACCAGTCTAGGAATTTGGATCAACAGAGTATGAAAGGCTGGAAAATAAGGGTCAAACTTTATTGAGATTACAAGTACAAAACTAGAACTAGCTGTTCCCTGTGGTCAAAGAGCCTTTAAATTATGACATTGTGGCACTGTTGCTCTCAGCAAAATAATCTAAAATTAACACCATTAACCCTTTTTCCATGTCTTCACTTTTTAGTACAGGCTGTATTAATATCTGTGTGGAAAGGGCAAGTGTCCTCACACAGAACATACTTTTGGGGTTGCAGTGTGCTTATAATTCCAAAGAGAGGGTGGGGGAATACCTCTTACTGGTATACTATAGCTCCAGTACTGGTGACTGTGATTTATAGGATATTCTATAGGATCCAAAGTAGCATCTCCATACAGAATACAGAGACGCTTTGTGTACAAAAGCTACAATGAACAGAAACAAACTTTCCATTCATTTATCAACGCGATTGCAGTAGCCATTACATGACAACTGAATAACTTTGCTCAGTATTGAGCAAAATTAATCTATTTCCTGAGCATTTTACTGAATAAAACGAGATGGCAGGGTGGAGGAAAGAGTGAATTCGGGGCAGATCAGTTGCCAGCAGCTCTAGTTTCATTTCCAATACAAGCTACTTACCACGTACAGAGTCATCCAGCAGCATTATTTTTAAAAGACATCATTGGATTGATTGCTTTGCAATGAGTACTTGCATTCAGTTTGAGAAGAGAGGTTTCATATGCAAACTGCAACCATAAAAGTCATCCCCTGGTGGTGACGCTCGAAAATCTGTCCTTGAAGTAAATTTATATCCAGACACAAGAAAATGTTGGGTTTCCTTAATTTAATTACATGGTTTATGAAACAAGATGACCATTTAAAAGTATTAAAATTTTGGAACTTGTTCTAAAGATGACTGCTTTGCATCCACAACATGCTCGTATAGCTGGAAACTTCCTCCTCCCCAGTCCTCAGTACGGAGATACAGAATAGTTAACTACCGTTGTCAAGGCTCCTTCCCCACTCTGAACTTTAGGGTAGCCTTGAGAGACTTTCCACCAATTCGCTGGTGAACACTGATCCAAAAACCCCTTGGAACTTAAAACAAGGAGGAATTAATCATTCCCCCCACCCCCTTTCACCAATTCCTGGTGAGTCCAGATCAATCTCTTTGGGTCTTAAAACAAGGAAAAATCAATCAGGTTCTTAAAAAGAAGGCTTTTAATTAAAGAAAGAAAGGTAAAAATCATCTCTGTAAAATCAGGATGGAAAATAACTTTACAGGGTAAACAGATTCAAAGAGCCCAGAGGATCCCCCTCTAGCCTTAAGTTCAAAGCTACAGCAAACAGAGATAAACACTCTAGCAAAAGGTACATTTACAAGTTGAGAAAACAAAGATAAAACTAACACGCCTTGCCTGGCTGTACTTACAAGTTTGAAATATGAGAGACTTGTTCAGAAAGATTTGGAGAGCATGGATTGATGTCTGGTCCCTCTTAGTCCCAAGAGCGAACACTCACCAAACCAAAGAGCACAAACAAAAGCCTCCCCCCCCAGGATTTAAAAGTATCTTGTCCCCTTATTTGTCCTTTGGGTCAGGTGTCAGCCAGGTTACCTGAGCATCTTAATCCTTTACAGGTAAAAGGATTTTGGTGTCTCTGGCCAGGAGGGATTATAGTATGGTACACAGGAGGGCTGTTACTCTTCCCTTTATAGTTATGGCAACCGTTTATACTCATTCATTAGCCCGTTCGTTTATAAGCCAAGCCCTCAAGATGGTTAGGTAAAAATGGCAAAAAACTGTATGAGCCTTTCATAAGCCGACCCTATATTTCCACCACTTCCCGCAGCTCCCATTGGCTGGGAACGGCAAACTGCGGCCACTTGGAGCTGAGGGGCTCCATGCCTGCACACGCTCCAGGTAAACAAAACGACATTGTATTAGATATTCAATTCAATTAATCCATAGAGTTAAAAATCATCAGATTTTGGTGTAGACCTGTTTAGAAGCCGACCCCCACTCTTTGATGCGTCACTTTTTTACCAAAAATATTCGGCTTATGAAAGAGTATATACTGTACTTTTCTATCGCGACTCTTAAAAACAAAACAAAAAAAAATCCCATTACGTGTAGGGACTGTATATGGCTTGACTGTCCTCCTGATACCTAAAGCATGTTTTACAAGCTCGCATATATGCACGGATACAAGGGACGGGGGGAGGATAGCTCAGTGGTTTGAGCATTGGCCTGCTAAACCCAAGGTTGTGAGTTCAATCCTTGAGGGGGCCGTTTAGGGATCTGGGGCAAAAATCTGGCTGGGGATTAGTCCTTCTTTGAGTAGGGGGTTGGACTAGATGACCTCCTGAGGTCCCTTCCAACCCTGATATTCTATGATTGATGAGGTATCAAATACAATATTAGGGTGGGACATTCAAACCTCTGCTCCCATTCAAATCAAAGGTAAGACTCCAGTTGACTTGAATGGTACCTGATTTAAGCTGACAAGGAGCATTTTTGAAAATTCCACCCACCCTCTGCCTCTCTAAATCCTTGCTCAATATCTCCCAGCATTAACTGAATAATGTTTACTCTGACAGCGAGTACAACAACAAGTACAAGTACAGCACGGTTACTCATCTCGCTGATTAATGACAATAAGGTGCTTTTTGTCAGATCAGAAGGGGGGGTGCTTTATGTTTATAAAAACCACAAGGACAGAAAAGCTCAAAGATCGTTTAATGGATCCATTTACATTAATATCTCAAAATAGGTGTACCTGAGCTTGTGCATATTGGGAGTAGAGAAATATACTACTGCCACAACATGATATGTCAGGAGGTATAATTAATAGCTTTTCCTTGAATGTAGCAACAGTTAGAACTCCCTACATTCTCATGGGTAGACAGAAGAAAAATGCTTTTCTTCTAGACTCCTGAAAATGGCTGGTTGCATTTAGAACTGGTTTTACTCTACTATGCACAATAGCAAATCACAGACAATTAAGCACTTCCTAGCAAATGATTTTTCCCCTTAATCTGTGACACACCTAGCACTAAGAAGTTTGAATGAACAGTGGCTTTCCTGTCTTTGTTTTTTGCTTGCAAAGAATAAATGTTTGAGCACCATTCTTAAAATAATGAAATCAGTCCTTGACATTTTCCTGCGTAAGAAGGCTTTGAATATGCTTCTGATTTTGTCATTCCTTTTCCTGACTGCCGCAGAGTTGAGCAAATATCAGCTGCTTTGCAAGGAAACATGCAGAATGCCCATCTCAGGTTTGTTAAGAGCCCAATCGCTAAACAGAAAACTGATTTCCTCAGATGGTTTAGTAACTAAGTGCTTCAAGGCAAAACATTAAAATAATTTAACTAATATTTGAAGGAAAATGCCAAGTGGTACAGCATGGGCAACAAAATAGAAATTGTATGAGCTGTTTTACACCAAGTCTCTCTTTCACCATTTAGAAATGCAGCTAAAAGCAGCTCTCCATTTAAAACACTAAACGTGTGTTTAAGAGGCTGTCAGCCTAATCTATAATTCTACATTGTTATTAATACAGCCTCTTTCTAATAGTCATTAATAAGGGAAAATCAGAGGTTGAAGACTAGGAGATGTACATACAGCACAGTTATTGTTAAACATATGAAGGGGGGAAAAATTGAAAAAAAGCATCTTCATGGTCTCATTTTAAATATTCGGGGCCCACACTCCTGCAGTCCTTAAACAGAAAGAACAATAAGGGCTTCAACATATTGGGAGCTTAACTCACACAAAATGCTGGCTGGGTTGCTGGGAGATACAAGGGTAACTCCTGTTCAACCAGAGACCATTTATGCGGAAGAGTTTTTAGCACTGGCATTGTTAGAGGAGCAGATCCGTGACTATATCCAAATCAGACACGGGCAGTGCATAAGCTAGTCGGTGGGAATGGTGAGGCAGTGCTGGTATGGAAGAAGAGCATTCATAATTTTGTTGATGTCAGTGGGACTTTTGCCTGTTTAAAGATTGGGAGACTTAGACCCAAACTATCTCGAAACTAAGTAGTGAACACTTCTTTTTCCATGTCTGCACTTCCTTCATGTCCTAAATTGGCCTTTTTGCACTGTTTATGGGAGTGGTTCTCAACCAGGGGTACGTGCACCACTGGGGGTACACAGAGGTCTTCCAGGGGGTACATCAACTCATTTAGATATTTGCCTAGTTTTACAACAGTCTACAGAAAAAGCACTAGCAAAGTCAGTACAAACTAAAATTTTATACAATGACGTGTTTATACTGCTCTATATACTATGCACTGAAGTGTAAATACACTGTTTATATTCCAATTGATTTATATTATAATTATATGGTAAAAATGAGAAAATAAGCAATTTTTCAGTAGTAGTGTACTCTGACACTTCTGTATTTTTCTGTCTGATTTTGTAAGCAAGTAGTTTTTAAGTGAGGTGAAACTTGCGGGTACACAAGACAAATCAGACGCTTGAAAGGGGTACAGTGTCTGGAAAGGCTGAGAGCCACTGATTTATGGTGAAAGTTTTGGATAAGTGACCATATGCTGTCACCTTACAAGGTATTTTAAGGTCCCAATTGCAGCTGTTGAGAAAAAAACAAAAACAAAAGCACACAAGAACAGTGTTCCCTCTAATTTTTTACATCCATATGCAGAATGAATTTTGTTATGTGCACCAATATGGAGGTGATGTGTGGTGGGGGTGGAGCCAAGGGGTTTGGACTGTGGGAGGGGGCTCATGGCTGGGGAAGAGGGTTGAGGTGCGGGGGGATGAGGGGCTTGGGGTATGGGAGGGGGCTCAGGGCTAGGGCAGAGGGTTGGGGGGGGATGAGGGCTCTGGCTGGGGTGAAGGCTCTGGGCTGGGGCCGGGGATGAGGGGTTCGGGAGAGGACTCAGGGATGGGGTAGAGGGTTGGGGTGCAAGGTGCCCCAGGGCTGCGGCAGGGAGAGAGGACTCCCCCCAGCCCTCTCTTGCCACAGCAGTCGGGGCCAGCAAGAGGTGCTTCTTCCCGGCCACAACAGTTCTGGCAGAGCTGGGCCGGGGCAGAGGCGCCTCTCCCCACCTGTGCGAACCTTGACAGCCTGCTGCATGGCTGCACAGCTTACAGGGAACTTAAGACAAGAAACGTGGCTCAGTTACTTGCAGAGTGCCATTGGATCATGTGGTCAAGCAAGAGGCAGCACATGGTGGAACATGGTCTCCCTTTGAAATATACTCACCCCTTGCAGCTTCAGTATTTAGATTGGTCGGCCCCTGAATGCAACTGCAGAACTAATGCATTCTAAACACTTGGTGCTCCCTTCCCCCCCCCCCCTCCTTTTTATACTAAATAACTGTCTTCAGCAAAGACATTGCATTCATCAGCAGAGGACAGTGTATTTATGACAGAGGTGGGAGTTGAATAATGTAGGTTTTATTTCCTATTCTGCTACAGACTTCCTGTGTGCCATTCAGCAATACACTTAGGTCTACGGTTTTAAGTTTCAATTAATTTTGGGTGACCAAACAGACATGCCTCAGGCCTGATTTTCAAAACGTGTTGAGCACATGAAGCGACTGCTTATTTTACTTGGAGTTGTGGGTGCTCAGCATTTCTGATAATCAAGCCCTAGATGTCTCAAGTGAAACACCAACATTTACATTCTGGCCTTAACCTCTGTGCCTTGGTTTCCTCATCTGTAAGAGAGGATAACTACCCATCTCCAGTGGGCATCAGAAAGATTCAATCAATTACATTTACAAAATGCTCTGAGATCCTCAAGTGGAAGTTTCTGTACAATAGCAAAATATCATTGTTGCTTGGTGGGCTGATTTCAGATTCGGAGTGACCTCTGCCTCACACACCTTTTCAGAACAAGGAGTAATGGTCTCAAGTTGCAGTGGGGGAGGTTTAGGTCGGATATTAGAAAAAACTTTTTCACTAGGAGGGTGGTGAAGCACTGGAATGGGTTACCTAGGGAGGTGCAATCTCCTTCCTTAGAGGTTTTTAAAGTCAGGCTTGACAAAGCCCTGGCTGGGATGATTTAGTTGGGGATTAGGTCCTGCTTTGACCAGGGGGTTGGACTAGATGACATCTTGAGGTCCCTTCCAATCCTGATATTCTATGATTCTATGAATGTTACAGAAAAAAAGTCTCTCTCAGCCACCCTTTGCAATCTGACACAATATCTCCCATAATGTACGCACCATAATGTTCTCCACTAACTACATGCATAACTCATTTATATGAGCCACTTCAACAGCAAGGGCTGGTCTACACTACCGCGGTAAATCAATCTAAATTACGCAACTTCAGTTACGTGAATAACTTAACTGAAGTCGAAATAGTTAGACCCACTTACCATGGTGGCTACACTGCGCTGTGTCGACGGGAGAGCGTCTCCCGTTTACTTCCCTTACACTTCTTGGGGAGGTGGAGTACACAAATTGATGGGAGAGTGCTCTCCCATTGATTTAGCGTGTCTTTACCAAACCCTAAATCGATTGCAGCAGTGCCGATCTACTAGTAAGTTTAGACATGCCCTAAGTTAACCATCAAAACACTTCAACATGGCCCAAGTGATGGGTTCCTCAAGTTAAGGATGGGGGGGTGAGAGCTGTGGATGTTGGCAGGAGGTAATTGAGGTTGAGTAATAAAAGGGATGGGTAAGTAGTGATGGAATATTGGAAAGCTTAATTGCTAATTTCCCTCGTTGTGTAGTTGGATATGGCAAAATATGCAGTTTAACAATATTAACTCTAAATTAATGATCGTTTGGGTATTTTTGGAAGGTAGAGGATATATTCAAAGCTTAAATTAGCATGATGGCCAGTTAAGAATGAAGACATACTACAGGTACTAAGTACTGGTGCTGATCCTGGTTCCTCATTCCCTAGGCTATTTGGACAAGGAACAATTGGATGGCAGAGTGCCTAGCCTGGAGCCGACTGTGGGAAGCAGAAAAGGAGAATATTTCCAATTGCCAAAACAATGAACTCGTTTATTAGGCAATTAAGGTGCGATATTAGTGAGTTCTGAAAACAGTGCTTTCCAGTCCTATATAGCCAAAGAAAGGACTGGAACAGGGAAAGGCAAAAGGAGGAGGCAGAAAAGTGGAGGGAAGTAATCAGAGTTTTGAGGCATCCTGCCCCTCCAGTCCATAATCATCAGATCAGACAGTTACAAATGGGGTAATTTTAAATCAGTTTTGACCCTGCTCTGCATAGTCTGCTGTTATATATCTATACCATGATAGCAACCAAAGGCCCCAATTAACCTTGGATCAACCATTGTGAGGAACACTGGACAGCCCCAGATGAAGAAAAGATCCCTATCTCTCTATCATTCTATCATATGCCCCTGGGAGGGTATGCTGTTTACACATGTGTATAAAGTCCTTGTATCTTAGATAATACAGTGTGAATTTTTAACATGCATCAGATGTCCAGTGTTCTTGTTCCTATTCAGACAGATTGCCTTGCAGCCATTCCTTTTGTATTTACAGTATGTGCTTTGCTTATGTGGTATATACCCAGAATAGAAGACATCTGCCAAAACACATTGTGTTAGGGGAAAACACACTACACACACATCATTCTTTGATTGCTGAGGAATTTGTAATGAAGCTAAGAAAATAGCATAGCTTAGTTAACATTCCCAAGCGTCAAGAATAGCAGATAAAGTACCTTATTGAAATAATCTAATTAAATAACCCTTCATCTTCAAACAGTCCCACTCTCCTTATTTCAATGTCCAGGACTGATGAATGAAAATACAATAAAGGGAGGGGGGGAGGGAGAGAGCTTTTTTGTTTGTTTTCGTTGGAGATGCAGCTACTTTAAAGAACATATGGGAACACAATATTTGGAAGAGTTCTCAGGCAACTCAGGAAACATTTTCTGATCCCTACACAGAGTTCCACCACTGAAGCCATATTAAAATTAAATGACTGGAACACTCTTTGTGATTAAAGGGACAGTTAATTCTCCATTTTTGCTTAGAACCCTTAAGTATTCATTGGTGTTACAGTAGCAGATACAGTTATTGCGATCATCTCTTCCACGACTACTTATACATATGTACATTGAGCATCCTGATCTTGGTATTCAAGGAGTTCCATCTTAAATATAAATAAATTAAATAGAAGCCACGTATTTTCTTAACTCATTTATACCCTTTATTGTTTTTAGCAGGAAACAAGCAAAGCCTAGTTCTTAACATCACAAATATACTGTATATACTCGTTCATAAGCTGAATATTTTTGGTAAAAAAAGTGACACATCGAAGAGCGGGGGGGGTCGGCTTATAAAACGGGTATACACCAAAATTCGATGATTTTAAACTCTATGGAATCATTGAATTGAATATCTAATACATTGTCGTTTTGTTTACCTGGAACATCTGCAGGCATGGAGCCCCTCAGCTCCCTATGGCCGCGGTTCGCCGTTCCCAGCCAATGGGAGCTGCAGGAAGTGGCACCACTTCCCGCAGCTCCCATTGGCTGGGAATGACAAACTGCGGCCATAGGGAGCTGAGGGGCTCCACGCCTGCAGACGCTCCAAGTAAACAAAACGTCCCGACCCCCCAGCGGTTTATCCTTACGGCCTGGAGCCAAAGTTTGCCAATCCCTGAAATATAGGGTCAGCTTATGAAAGTCATACAGTTTTTGCTACTTTTACCTAACCATCTTGGGGGGGGGGGGGGGTCGGCTTATAAATGAACAGGCTAATGAACGAGTTTATACGGTACCTTTTGTAAATAAAACATTACGTTCAAAAGGGGGGCTCACCCACTAATGGGAAATAAGAGCTGAGATATATTTTAGCAGGGGAAACTGAAAGGCAATTTTCTACCATACAAACAGTGGGATAGTTTTAGAAGGAAGGTGAAAGTGGGAGAGAAAAGCGTGGATAATTCAAATGGGCCCATAGGTCCAGGTCTTCATTGGTGTGAATCAAAGTAGCTCCACTGAAGTGAATGAAGCAACCTGGAGGAGGATCCTCTCCTAATTGAAAACACTAAGGAGAAAGCTGTCCTTCATGGAGGACAGTGGCTTACACACACACACACACACACACCTCTCCCCCACCACGATTCTGCTGTCTCCAAGCATATGAGGGGAGAAGTAGCTCTCTCCCCCTTCAATCACCACCCCAAAAACACTGCTACAGTAGAGCTTGGAGGCAGACATCACCTCTGGCACCTTCCTCTCTCTCCCCCCCCCCGTCCCCTCCGTTGTTATTGTTTTCTAGCTTTTAAAAGGGTACAAGATACCTTTCTTTATGTGGCCCTTTTGCATTGGATAAACTTTGGGCCCCAATTTTCCACTTTCTTACACCATGTGTGTCATCCACATTTGTGCAAAGTGGGTGTAAAGCTACTGCTGGTGTGAGTGAGTGGACTATTCTCATTTGCTAGTGGTCTACACACACATCTTGCATTGGTGCAGATGATTACACAATACACAAGACATAAGACAGTGAAAAATACAGGTCATTGTTCCTGGAGCAGTTCGGGACTATATAGTTTTTACAGATATGTCCATGATTTGTATGTGTCAATAAAGAACTGGGATTAGTGTTTGCTAGTTATGCTACAAAGCCAGTGAGGGGACCACAAAAATTAGAGCCCAAAGGATACTTCCTATCAGAAATCTTTAAATGAGATGTATCTAAGGTACGTACATATATGGCCTCCACCACCCTAGTATCTGAGCACCTCATAAACTTTAATGGATTTATACTCTCAACCCCTTATATGACAGGGAAGTGCTATTATCCCCATTTTTACAGATGGATACAGTCTCCAAGCCCTAGGATAGTGTCTTAACCACTGGACCATCCTTCCTTTAAAGCTTGGGACTGTAAGTGACTTGACAGAGGTCTACTGAACAGGTGTTTCCTCTAAATGTACCTCCTTAAACCAGTTTTGACCATAAAGATAAATGAATGTTTGTTGGAAAAGAACAAGAATTTACTCAGTCACCAAAAAACTTGTGCATATCGAACTCAGCTAAAAAACACATTAACATGTGTCATAAATATTAGTAAGGCTATGGTGACTGGATGCTTCCCATGTTACTGCTGCCTGACAGGTGTATCATACATGAACAAATGAATCAATTCCCTAACATTCAGGAGAGCATCGGGACTTAAATGTTAACTATAGCTAGCTCCATCTGCGATAAGTACAGATGCATATTCTCTAATTACGCCTTTTCTTCCACAAGTCCACTCCGTCATCTCATTAATGAATTTTTAAACGGTACTGCCATTCTCTCAGCGGCAGCACAATACAAAACTCTCTCACTCCTCTTTAATAGGTCAAGACTGGAATCAACTGAATTCAGACAGACACACTCAGCCCTCCTCAGCCGGAAGAATGGGTCAGCCCAACATGGGAATTCAAAGGAGGAAATAAAAATAAATTCAGAGAAAGAGAGAAAAGCAGAGATCCTGACTGACCCTC
This sequence comes from Malaclemys terrapin pileata, assembly GCF_027887155.1. Lineage (NCBI taxonomy): Eukaryota > Metazoa > Chordata > Testudines > Emydidae > Malaclemys > Malaclemys terrapin. The sequence continues at coordinate 175,377,829 of NC_071507.1, read as the reverse complement.
CTACCCCTTCATCCTCCCAAACGGCTACCAGTGCCAGCTTTGCCTGTCAGGGAAACGGGGCACTGCTATTATTAATGTCCGCTGGTTGCACTGTCCTTGACACAACGATTTGCCTCTTCCTCTTACTGGCTGACAAGAACTGTTGTCTTTGGCTCAGACAATTCGACACAATGCTGACCATGCAGGACAAAGGCAAAGAAAGCAGATCAGTGTTGGCTTGGAGGCCAACACTGTGGCAGCCTGCAAAAGAGACTAAGCAAAAACAATACTTTCTGGGTAACAAGATCCACCCTGGAGAATCCATTTACTATTAACAAGAAGAAGAAATGTCAGGAAATAAAATAATGTTTAATAGTAGCTAGCCTAAATCAAAAGAAGGGAACACCAACCAGATGTGTTAAGCTTCATTCAAATCTTTGAGCTTCAACTGTTTGAGGAGTTAATGGAAATGTTAAATGACTGGGGAAAATATTTAGCACTAACTGACAATTTGCTAAGAAGATCGCACTCTTTAGACTTACATGTCTTCTAAGGATTTGTCATAGCTTAATTTTAACCTAAAACATTTAATGTGCACTCCAGTTACACTGCATTGCTCCCTATGAAACTAGTCTTCCAACAAGTTTGTTTTAAATAGAATGCCATCCTGAAACAAAAGAGAACGACTCAGAAGTGGGTTGTTATTGTGCTAAAAGTGTCTTTTCAGAGATGCAAGGAGAGTGCGTAACAAGCAAGAGCAACTAGAATTTTTCTCCTAAATGACGATTAAGAGCTTAGAGCATTTTACTGAAACCTGGAGGGAGGATTCTCAGCCACTTAATCCTGTGCAAGTGGGTGTCACATGTGTGCTCTGGCTTGGTAGAGTCTTACTCTCACTTTGCACATGTTTAAATGATTTCATAAGATGCATGGTAGTGGAGAATCAAGTCCATAAAAAGGGAAGAAGAGGTGGATATCGGTTGCTATACCTAACACTTGTAATGGTAACAAGATAATGAGAAGTGGGATAGCAAAATTATTTGGGCCACATTTTGGCAGCTCTTGCCCAGGTCAAAAGGAATGCCCACCTCCCTTGAGCACCCGAGTGCGAGACCCAGAAACTTGCTCTCCCCAAGAGGAAAAAGATGGATCCATAGCACTTCCACTAGTACTAGACAGCAAAAGGAGCACGGATGGGTGGAACGCTAGTCATGACCCTTCCACCACATTGACTGTACTGGGCAACACATGCCACTCTCTTAAGGGAGAAGAAGTTGGCACATGCCTTCATTAATGTAATATCTCAGTGCCTTACAGCTTTTAATGCATTTATCCTCACGACAGCCCGATGATCTAGGGAAGTATTATTAACCCAATTTACAGATGGGGAAAATGAGGTAGAGAGAGACTAAGTGATATGCTCAAGGTCACACAGGCAGCCTATGGCAAAGTACGGAATCCAACCCAGGTGCCTCAAGGGCCAGGCTAATGCCCTACCCACTTGACCACCTTTCCTCTCCTGTGTTTGTCCACCATGCCTCAGTACCCACAGAGGCATTCTCACTCTCTAAGCCCCGCCAAAGGCAGAATGCTTTTCCAGTCACTGCCTAACCATGGCTAGTACAACCATAAATAAGGTTGAGATTCTGTCACAGGTATTTTTAGTAAAAGTCAGGGACAGGTCACGGGCAATAAACAAAAATTCATGGAAGCCTGCCACCTGTCCCTGATTTTTACTAAAAATACGGGGGGGGGAGGGGTAGAGTGGGGGGGGGGGACGGGACAAATAGAGCACAGCCAGGGGCTTGCAGCTGTTCCAGCCCTGCTGCTGCTCCTGCAGCAGGGGCTGACCACTGCTACCCCCCACCCGAGAGGGGCTGACCCAACCCCAGCTGCTGCTTCAGTCCTGGGGCCACTGCTCCGATAGCCCCAGGGCTAACAACTGCTCCAGCCCTGCCCCAGAAGAAGTCACAAAGGTCCCAGAAACCGTGACTTCCATGACAGAATCGTATCCTTAACCATAACCTAATACTTCGAGTTAGAATATGATTGCTCTTAGAATTTCTGGGCATCTTAGGAGGAGATATTAACAAATGTTAAGGAGATCAGAGAAGAGGAAAAAACTGGTAAGCAAGTTGGAGAGACTGATTTACAAGGAAAGATTAAGAACAGTTAAATATAGATCACTTGCCCTCCCTCTAATTAAAGAAGGTACCCAGTATGACATTACTCAAGTTTGTGCTACACCCTTCCTCATCTATACCCATTAATCAGTGGAGTTATGCAGATTAAGTCCAGACAAGATTTGGCCCTACATTAGCAATCCGAACAAGTCCAGATGAAATGGGGCAGGGAAGTTTACCCTGAATGCTGTGGATACATGACTGGAAATGCATGAATGCTTTACCAGCTTCTTCCTTCGTTTGTTACCAAATTAATGTTAAAAAATAATGAAAGCAAAAAAAAAAAAAATTAGTATTCAACAGATACCAGTGTGTGAGACTGAGCTGTGGAAATGACAGGGCCATAGACCAATCATCTTGTTTGTGCAAATGAGCGCACAGAGTTTAAAAGAGGGAAATACAACAAACTGAATTCAGGAGTAGAGAAAGAACACTAAGCAGAGCCATGTTCCAGATTCAGGGACTAACCTTCAAGTGAGACAGCTACAAAGAGAATTCTGTCTGGGTTTCAGAAAAACAATATTACAAATGCCCACATCAGCAAAGGCAAGAGGTGTGGGTTGGGGGAGGGGTAAATACTGTACCCTCTATTATAATATACCTAGGTGGGAAAACAGCCACTTTTTTCTCCTCTATTATTTTACAAAGTGTTTTTGGATCATCACTCTGACTCGGAATAATACAATGTTCAGATTAAAGCTTAGTTAGCAGTTAAATAATTAGCTTCTTTTTCAACACTCGGAATAGTCACAAAAAGGTGAAAAATAAAAGGAAGTTACCATATCATTCTAATTTATTTGAGAAAAGTTTTTTGCATTGTTCCTTAAACTGTATGGACTGAATGTAAACCCTTTGATGTTGGTAATGACAAAAGTTCAAACTTCGTTAGATAGTTGGATTGCCTCAAGTCATATGGCATTGATTCAGACTTCTGACTAGAGCAGTGAACTCTTAATGTCAGGTGGAAGACTTGGAGAAAAACAAAACAAGAATTGCCAGGGCACTGACTCTCTCAGGAAAAGGTAACAGGAAACATAGGATTAAAAGAATGTTAGAAAACAACCCTTTTCCTTTTGGGGCCATGCAAGCCTTATCTGAAGGCATCAGGTCTTGAAAAACTAGACTATAGTACTTCATGGGAATAAGCTATACTGACATAAGCATCCTTATACCTGCAAAACTGAGCTCACACTAAAGGACTGCACCGTGTTAACAGCATCAGTTTCTAAACTGTCATAGTTACAGTGCTATAAAATTTGTAGACAAGACCTAGGATTTATTTGCTAGGTGCAGAGTTTAATTCTCTCAGCATATGCAAAGTAACTCACACACCTGGTTGTAGCTGCAGAGCGTTTGAACTGATTCTTGTTCAGCTCCTGTAATTGCCTCTGTGGCAAGGCTCTGGCAACAGGCCTCTCCACTGCATTAAGCAGCAGCCGCACATAAAAAATGTATTAACTGTCTTCACCAGTCATACGTATGTGGTATTGGGAAGTAGTTACACTGAGGGAGGATGGAGAATTTGGTCTGCCAAAAAGCTACATTTAGACACCAGGCAAGACTCAAGACGATATCCCTAACATCAGCACTAGCATAGATAGCTTCGTCAGCACATCTTGACACTTCTGCTAGTCTCAAAGGACAGCAGACTGCCATAGAGAAATAACATCTGTTTGCACTGTTTGATTGGGTTGTATTGATAGTCTGGAATCAGGGGCACCCAGAGGATGTGGTGTAGGTTGTCCAATAATACTGATTTCATCTGCATCACTTGTATCTGGAGACAACACATTTCCAGGGTAATCTGTTGAGAAGGATAATGCCACACAACTCCTTACTCAGGATGATGTGGAGTGTCATTAGGAAAGGCGCTACTGGGCAGGATGGAATTGCTTACAGGGGTGTGCTGCTAACTCCACCAATGTCCACAGTACATCTAGTAGGAAGGGAGCTGACAGAGGGCCAATAAAAGTGGACTACAAGACTAGTAACGGGATGACGGAGATTTCCATGGTATTCTCTCTACTGCTCCTCACTGCCAACTGGCAGCTGCAGCATGGATGACAGTGTCTGGTAAACAGCAAAGGCAGAAATCATGAGTGGGAGCATCCTAATGTTGTGACAGCTACTGGTGGACCCACAGTGGATTTGTGCCAGGCTACATGCTGCCCTGCTTAATTCATCCTCACGTACCTCTCTTGCTCAATGAGTATTTAAGGCCATCATGGGTTTAGGGAAGAGACAGATTAGGAAGTCTTCAGCATAGAGACAAAAAAACAGTTTGTTGTCTGTAACTCAACCAATCCTGCTCATGCAAATTACTTAGTGTCTGATAGAGACAGAGGCGTGGATGAAATCTGAGAGCTGAGCTCCACCTAGATCAGATGGTGACAGTCTTCACGGGGTACAGGACACGGACCTTGCTATACGTTATCCATGCCCTTATCACTTCAAGATCAGAGGACTGTGTGTGATGTACTCTACCATGGTTACTTTTTGAGACCACAGGAACTGAAGATGTTACTGAATGCATTGGCTAATTTTCTGAGTGGAGTTTTGTGCTGGCAGCACATAACCCCAGTGCTTCAGGTGTGAATTGGCTGCCAGCAAATTTCCATAGGAACTCAACGTGTTGATTTAACCTTTAAAGACTGAAGTGGTTTGGGACCTAGTAGCCTAAGAGTCTGTTTCTCTCCATGTGCAGTACAGCCAGAACACTGTGGTCAGGGGAGGCACTCAAACTGGAGCTCCCCTCAGTACAGAAGGGAGAGACCTGCACTTGCTTCCCCCTTGGTCTACCAGAGTTCAGATCTGATCATCTTCCAGACACACTGAAAGGCCCCATCTTTTCTCCCTGGCACTTGGGTAGGGGACTACTGGAGGGAAGTTCCTTTATGTGGTACGTAGAAAACTGGAGGGGAGGAAATAGCTATTTAGTAACTTATGATGGAGTATTTAGTACATGTTTCTATTGGATACCATAGGAGATGGTCACATTTAACTGCTGCGGTGGTGCCCACAGGACAGCATAACTAAAGAGCTCAACGAATAAGATTCCCAGCAAGTGACTATCCCTCATATATCATGGATCTCATTTTCTAGTAACAATATAGAAGTGATGTCATAGAAGGGATGTGGCAATTGCGGCTGCCTCTCTAGAGCCCAGGACCAACCTGGTCCTCGGATGCCTTCCTCTCTTTATGGCTACAAATTATTTTATTTTTCTCACTACCTCTCTCTTTTCCTTCCTGATTTCCCAGCAGATCTTTAAAACATGACCCCTCAGGCAACTCTGATGTGATTAGAAAGTTCACTATCTGCAAACACTTAAAGCGGCTAGCTGAAAGTCTGCGTTCTGCAAGAATTCTCTGACTGCTCCAGCATTCACAGACAGTGTATGCTGAAGGGTTGTGGCATAGCTAACATGAATTCATGTAAATGGCTTCCAGAAGCAGGGAACCACTCCCATTACTGGTGCAATGTGAATGCAGCATGGCTACCATGTATCCAAAAGCTGTACCAAGGTCATAGCTTTTAAGGATGTTTAAGGGATCATCTAGTTATGATCATCTAGTCTGTCCTCCTTCAGAAAGGATCTCACCAGCTCTCAGGGAGATGAACACCACACCACTGACTCACTTCTGCACAGCTAGTTAGAGACACAGCCTGTTTATAAAAACAGCAATTGACAATAGGCCAAGTAGTATACAGAATTATTAAACCACTGAAACTGAGTAAGCGTTGTGCTAGGTGATAACTGGTTTGTGCAGTTTGAGAGTTATAAAAGGAAACTGAAAACAATGTGGGCAAGAAACCACACATACACTATTAATACTGCATCCTAATTTGCATGATGGTAAGAAATTTAATAGCTTATGGAACACACTTAGGCCCTAAATTTGCAATCAGATCCATGAGGGCGGAAGGGTCTGCTTGTGGGGATCCATTTGTAGGATCGAGGTTAGTTTTTGCAATGGATCAGCACTGAGAAGTCCAAAGGAGAAGGCCTCTCCCAGGCCAAGAAAGGTCTGTGGGCCTTTTCTAGATAACGCCAGGTACACTAGCACCATTCTTACCAACATACGTTTTGTGCAGCCAAAACTGATGCTTAAGTCAACAGTACAAGGCTGAGAGTTTAGTTGGGGGGATAGATGTCAAATCTTGTATTACATTATGAACACTTCTTACAACCACAGAATCTGATACAGGAAAAGATTTTAGAAAAAGTAGTAATAAAAGCCAATTCTCCAGATGGCTCCCTTACAATATATGTTTTGTATATTTTAAGCTTAAAAGTGGACATAATTAACAGTATTAATAGGGTGCCTCATACCCAAAAGTCTATGGGTACCTAACAATACAAAACATGGAGACAATCTACCCCAATAACTACCAGCGTTGGTGTGGGGAAAAAGATCATCTACTACCAAACTGTCCGAACACAATGAAAACATCTTTTATTAGCTTCAAATCAAAGTTTATCAGCCTCACACTTATTGTGGCAGTAACTACAACTAATGTACAATCTGGCAGTGTGTGTGTGTGTGTATATATATATATATATATATATAAAGAGAGACACACACATGTACGCACGTGGTATTTTTGTTACTGTAAATATATTCATCGTGACCTGTAGTTTAGACTAGTGAATATGTCAAATTACACATTAACATTGGCATAATAGAATACAAAGATACATATGTAAGAAAGTGTCACCAATGTCCTGGAAGTAACCTAAAGGTGAAATAAAGCATGAACCAGACATACACTTCTGGCCTAATTTTTTTCCCATTGAAATCAGTAGCAACACTCATTGTCCTCAAAGAAAGAAAGATTTGTCCCTTTCTTTATCTCATCTCCAAAGCACTACTGCTAGCCAGTCTGGGAACATAAGAATCGCCATACTGGGTCAGACCAAAGGTCCATCCAGCCCAGTATCCTGTCTGCCAACAGTAGCCAATGCCAGGTGCCCCAGAGGGAGTGAACCTAACAGGTAATGATCAAGGGGTCTCGCTCCTGCCATCAAATGAAGCCATAACTCTTACAAACAAATCATTTCACCATGTAAACAAACCAAAAATAAGTCCATCATTCATAAATTATCATTGTAAAGCTCAAACAATTTGTTTCACAAAAGGAAGTGACTGATCATCTAGGGATATGGTAGAAATTAAAATGTCTAATGTCTGTTTTCATCCCTCATCATCTCTCCTCAATTCAATGGTCCATAGGCAAGTACTACATATACTGATATAGTGCCAGCCTTTTTCAAAGGAATTTGAGGGTGCTAAGCCTTTCAGAAAAATCAGGGTATTTACGATCTGGTTACTTCTTATTCCTGTGTTGATAAGATCAATGACAGTTTCACTTTTGTACCAGTGGGGGGGAAAATTCAGAAACCGCTTTTTTCCACTTTTATAACCCAAAACCAGCCAAACCTTTTCCCCCCTAAAATGTTGGCTAAAAAGAGACTGCTGTCCATATCTCAGGAGGATTCATGCTTATTCATTCTCCATAAGAGACTTGTTCCAATCACTATTCAGTAATAGGTGTCTCTCCTTACTTCAAGATACAGAATTGTTCTGAAATGGTTTAGTTCCTCTCTAAGCATCATATCACAGAAGATATACGAGTGTTAATAAGTACGGAGTATGATCAGCGTTCTTTTAGTTACAGTTCCTGTAAATAGCCTCTGTGAGCTATACCATCAGTAGCAATATTTCCTCGTTTATTATGGTATATCTTTCATAATAGCTGTTATAGTTTGGTAATGCCTCTAGAATTGAACAGCCATTGCCAGAGGTTCTTTAAACTGAAATAATACCATTTCTAGCAAAGAAAAGTCAAAAGCCCTTCATAGTTCTTTGAGACTTGTTGTACAAAAGGAGAAACATTTATTTTGAATTACTCGTTTAAAAAAAAAAAAAAAAAACCCAAACCAGTGACAGGAGCTCATACTTGTATCAAGGGTGTGTAGACTAAAATAGAGCCCTTTATGTAAGTGGATTTGAAACACCCTATGGTAACCTACAACTTTAACTAACGGTGCCCTGGGTACCGTCCAGCACAGAAAGAAAGCATAGTTGAACAGCCACGGACAAAAGGGGCGCAGAGGAGCATGGCACAATACACTAGGCAGCCTCATTTCTTCCCTCCCCCACTCAATCTACAACCAGCTCTCCCTAATGCAATCACTAACTGCCCTGGTGACACAGGATGGGTTTCCTGCGGGCCCTTTCACAAGGCTTTGTTTAAAACATGGACACCAAGAATAGCAGCAGCCAAGTTCACAGTGAGTGGAGCTGTCATGGCTTGGATTAGAGAGCCAGGGCTGGAGTGTGCCCTCTGCCAGTTTTTTGTTCCCTTGAGGAGGTGGCCACACAGACACACAGGAACTCTGTTTCTTCTTTCCACCATAATTTGAGGCTCTCTGCCCATTCTGGGGTTGTTAAGCTTCGGCACCAGCTCCCTACAAGAAACCTGCACCCCCACTTTGCAGCACAAAGGCAAATTGTTCAGATGATCACAACCCACCTGCACTAGACACAGGTGGAGAAGGCTGGGGAAGCAAAAGAAAACCTCCTCCCTGTATAAGAGAAAGCTGGACACAACACAAAGGGATCAGAGGGGTGGAGGGGTCACCACCCAGCCCCCTACCCACACCAAAAAAAAAAAAAAAAGCCCCTAGCCCTCCCACCCTCCCGACAGCCACCCCGCCTCCACCACCACACTTCACAACTCCAGGCCGGGCCAAGGGTCGACAGCTCTTGCCTTTTTTTCCTGCAGAAAATCTGTCGCTCGAAAGGATTAGCCTGAGAGATTGTCTCGCTGCTGCTTCCTCGCTAACAAGCCGAGTGGAATCGGGATAGCAAAGTGACAGAGGCGGCAGCGTCCGCCCGACTGCATCTTCCCCCTGCTGCTGGGCTTGTGCAAACCCCAGCCTCCGCCCCACACCTGCCTGCTTCTAGGGCAAGAGATGCAGGGGGTGGGGTAGGGGGCTGGACAAATAGGACCGCAGGCAGTAGCAGCAATTCAGCTCAGTCACAAGAAGGGTGGGCGCCAGTGCTGCTGGGACAGGAGGCTGCAGTGGGGAAGTCACACACACACACAGTGCACTCTTGCCGCTCTCCTGCGCGATTGCTCCTGGGGCACGAAATAGCCCGAAGACGCCGTGGCTTGCTGCCATTCATTCACCGCGGGTGTGGAGCAAAAGAGGGCAGGAGAGACCCAGATCCCCCACGTATCCTCTGGGTGCTGGGCCCTGACACCACACAGTGGCCTAATCTACAACCCCACCTGGGGCGGCCCTAGAGCTCTGACACCCCTCGTCCCCGTAACACACCCCGCGCGGCTGGGTCCGAACCTGGTGCCACTGGCCTAAGTACCACCGCCACGTTCACGCCACCTCCCCGCCTTTGGAGCGATAGCGGGATGCCCAGGATGCTGCCGCCCCCTTACCCGTCTGCCGCTGCAGCCTCGGCGGGGAAGAAGAGATGCTGCTGTCGCCTCCGTGCCTGCGCCGGCTGCCTCCCCAAAGCGGGCGCCTCCTGCGGCCGCTTGCATGGACCATGCACCGCACGCTTAGCAGCCTGGGCAGGGCGGCGGCCGCGCGCCGGGCATTGCTCCGAGCCCAGTCCCCTGCCCCGTGAGCCGCGCAGCCAAGTGTGCGCCGCTCGGGGCTTTCCAGGTGCGGAGGGGGGGGGAGGGAGGGAGCAGCTAATCTAAGCACAAAGACGCCATTAAGCTTCAGTGGTTTTGCAGCCGCTGACTGGCTGCCTAGAAGCGGCCGCTAGGTTTCCAGCACGCGCACGTGGGCGCCCTCTGCAGACCCCACGCTCCCACTACAACTAGCGAGATGCATCCTCCCCCACCAGTCTCTCTCCTGTGGAGGCAGCCTCCCTGCTGCGGGGCTCGTTTGGAGGCCGTTTGGGACGTGTTTCCCTTTTGCCAGCAAGGCTGGTGAGGCATACCCTGTCTCCCACTTTTAAAACTGCCCTAATTCAAAGTGACCTACGTTACCATTCCCTGGGTCTCTGAACAGTGGTGCTGAACTAGGGGTGCTGCTGGTTTGGTGTAGTAATAACAAACACCAAATACATGATTTCTGTCATCAGCACCCCCTCTATAAAATTATGCCAGCACCCCGTATCTGAATGCTTGGTTCCTGCACCATTTTTTCTCTTCCTGGTTCATCAAATCATTCAGCAGCTGAACAGAGACTATTAGAATTAGGAAAAACGGATGTACGATAAGGACTAGATTTGCCTGCTAGAGAAGCAGGAGGAAAAGTTTATTGAGGAACCTTGATGATTTTAGAATAGGGTGACCAGATGTCCCAATTTTATAGGGACAGTCTCGATTTTTGGGTCTTTTTCTTATATAGGCTCCTATTACCCCCACCCCCGTCTGGATTTTTCACATTTGCTGTCTGGTCACCCTATTTTAGAAGGGACATCAAATAATAGCCAGTTTCTCTCTCTCTCTCTCTCTCTCTCTCTCTCTCTCTCCACAAGTCAAGAGAGGAACAGTGGCAGGAACAGATAATCATAGACATTAGAAATGGGAAATATTTCATTCAATCAACTAGACTACATCCCTGCCACTGGGAGGGAAAATGTTAGTATTGCAAAATATAGTAAGGCCAGCCATACAAGCCTACCCTAAGAACTATGAAGTCTCAATCTTTTGGACCGCCAGTCCAGGAGCTTACACTGTATCCCAAAGATGGGTGGATGATGCTGTATAGCAGTGGTTCCCAAACTTTAACAACCTGTGAACCCCTTTCACTAAAATGTCTAGTCTCGTGAACCCCCTCCTAAAAATGAATATTTCCAGGGATTTTCTCCTTTACCTGAATATAAACTGTAAAAGCAGTGATCTCGGAAATATGAAATGTGTTTTTATGACATGCTTATTACACACTATTTATTATTAATTATTATTTATCATTACAGTATTTTTATTACATTATGAAAACGGCAACACTCCTCCAAGATCTCACTTTACTAGCTTGTATCACTTTGAATAAGCCTGTTATACAACAAGGCTCCTATGTTTCGTCAAGGAGTATCAGATGTGAAACAGCATGAAGGTATTTAAGAAGCCAAGTCAAAGAGTTCCTCCTACACAAGCATTCAGGTCTTGAGCAGTCCAGCCAAACAATGCATGTTACAACAAAGCTTAAACTTGTTCTTCATAATAATTTTTAAAACAATACTAGCTGCCTATTTAGTTTTAAAAATAGCAAAAAATATCCACCTCCCTTTCCATTTCTTATAAGGAGTCTTGAAGTTTAAATCTCCTGAGTGTGATAGATATGCTTGCTTTGATCTGCTTAGCTCTTAGAAGTCTAGGGGCTCTGGGCTGCTGTCCCAGTGCTGCCTGTGGTCCCTAAGGACAGCTCTGTCTGCCATTAGGGAATTTTTCCCCAAGAGCCCCCTGTAACATTTCGTGAACCCCCAGGGTTCACAAACCCCAGTTTGGGAACCACTGCTGTATAGGTATCACTTTCAACTACTCCAACCTAGGAGCCACCAGGTTTTGTCACTTCTATCTGCATAGGCAAAGAGATGATCTACCCTTTTTGTGCCTTTCAAATACGTGTAGCTAGTTGTGTTCCCCACATAGTCTGTCAGGTTGACAATACAATGTAACATAATTGTGTTCATACAACATGGAGTGATCAACTCAGCCATATAATACTGATATCTAGCTCTTACATGGCACTTTTGGTCAGTAAATCTCAAAAGACTTACAAAGGTGGTTGGTAACATTATCCCCATTTCATAGATGGGGAAACTGAGACACAGAGACAGGATATGACTTGCCCAAGGTGGCAAAACTGGGAATATAACCCAAATCTTTGGTGTCCCAGCCCCACATAACAAATGCACTGCAGTAAGAAAAGAATCTACATTTAGCCCCAGATCCTGCAATCAGCTTTGTATGGTCAAGGCAGTCTTACAGAGTCTGTTGCTGGACTAGGACCTTAGATTCCAAAATTTAACACTCCTTGTGAATATGATAGATTATATGGTTCTGTGTTATATGTTACAAAAATAAACTATAGGTACATTTAAGAAAATTAAAAGACTTTATTACAATGCACAATATATTAATATCAACTTTTTACAAAACATTTAAAAAAATTCAGTAGTAATAATAAATAAATGCAACATCATATTTCTGCAACACACTAAAGTATTACAGTTACACTTTATAATGAAAGCTAAGCACATCAGATAGGGCATATCCTACATTACTTACTCAGAAAAAATTCTTACTGACTTCAAGTGCCTTGAGTTCTTTCTACCTGTCACTTTTCCTAATATGAAAAGCAATAAAAGTGCTAAAAAATTACTGTGCAAGCTAATGCCTGATCCTGCAAACACATATGCATGTTCTTAACTACCATGAGACTACTCATGTTAGTAAAGTTAAGCACATATATGTTTCCAGGATTGAGACCTAAAGTCACATATTTAAAGTCAAGCGCGTGTCTAAATGATCAGGGCCTAAAATATACAATTTGTTCTAATAGAACCACATCTATATACTGTATCTATGTAAAAATAGCACACATCAGTCTAGATTAATACTGAAACTTATAGCTATGGATAAAACCCCTTCATTTTATTACAGTCAAAAACCTAAAACTTTAAACGACAAGGATTTTTTCATTCAGAAGCACCTTAAATTGTAAAATGTATAAAGTGTCTATTCACTGCTAAGGTTTGGCCTTCAAAGTATCTTAAAAGCTAAAGCAAGTTCTCATTGTGATATATCTTGGTGCAGACAATTTTCATCTCCTTTGAAGCAATACCACATACAGTGGGTTTGGGTTTATTTTATTGAATATTGTATTAAAGATGATGAAAATCCCACAGGACTGAATGTGAAAAGTAAGAACACAAATCAGAACTCTCTTCACAGCACTCTGAAAATTTTGGTTCTTTATCATTCTTTTCAAATGTTTCTAAATGTATGGATTTTTTTAGTTGCTTTTCTATTCACTTTTTAGCTTCTGCTCTCTAACTCTTTTATTCCTGTAGCAAAACTGTTGCATTTCTCTTGTGCAAATGACAGAGGGGCAGGAAGGGTGGCAAGATTAAAAGGGTCTGCATAGGGGTTGTATACTTCTGTATGTGTGACTCATACCTGAGGAGGCTCCCTGCTTGCTGCTACGCAGCAGGCATTTTGGGTTAGCAGTAGGCTGATGGATTTAATGATACAAGGAGACACTAGCGCTAGCCATTCCTCAAGCTGGGGCTGGACCAGAAATCACAGAGAATTCCAACTCCTCAGCTCACAGCCTGGCTGCAAAGGATATATGTTGGATCCAAGATTTTAGCCATAAGAAAAAATCATATTCAAGGACACAAGTATATACTTTGGGTGTTGTCCCACAGTCTTTACTCAGGGAAAACTCCAACTGAGGTCATGGGGAATTTTACTTAAAGATTGTGGGAATCAAGCCTTTTAATTCTATCTGGAGAAGTTAAAATGCCTTGAGAAAAAAAAATTAATAAAAATCTATGTATAGACAATGTAATGATTGCAGAATTCTCTCGGCACTCTTTTGTTCTTTAAGGGCTCTACGTCATTATGGTTAGGACAATAAAATACAGACCTAAATTTACTATTTAAAAATATTCTCCCATTTTTTCAGCAGGGTGTAATACCATAAAACTCTATCTAGAAGCTGTGGCTTCTATTACATTTAATTACTTCTCCCTTTCATAGATTCCAAGGCCAGAGGGACCATTGTAATCATCTAGTGCTGCAGCTTTAAAGAGTCAAATTAAAAGTTTAATTTCTCTCCGAAAATACTTTACCTATTATTGTTAAAACAAGAAGTAAAATTACTATAATTGAAAGAAATTAGAGAAAACATGTATATTTCTCTATTATTTATTTACACTAGCATTTGACACATGCTGTGGCCCGATGCTGCAAACTCTTATGCACGTAAGTAATTATAAGCATTGAGGCCCATATCCTCAAAGATAGTTAGGCACCTAACTCTCACTGATTTCAATGGAAATTAGGAGCCAAAATATCTTTGAGGATCCAGGCCTAAGTTCAATGGGACTATCTGAATGAGTAAACTTACTCACACATAAGTGTCTGCAGGATCGGGTCCTCAGTGAGTTGCCTGTTTGTAGGGTTTTTCACACAAAAAATTAGGAAGAGAAAAAAACATTTTTAAAAGTAGAAAAACATAACTGTAAAACCATCACAATTGGCGGCGGGGGGGGAGGGGGACGGCTCAGGCACAAGTGTAATAACTGAAATTACTTCTAACTCGTGTTTTTGAGTTTACTATATTTCAAGTTGATGCTACCCCTTGAAATCAAAGGTGGCTGTTATTAAATTTTATTGGTTTCACTTACAGCTTGTATGTTATTGGTGCAGCTACTAAATAAGGGTGATTACTAAGCCAAGCTGGCTTCTAAATGAAGACATATGGTTTGTGAACTTTGTGGTTTCTGACTTCCTGGCTTAGCAAAATATACAGCAAATAACTCTAGCATTTCTTTAACACAAGGCAGGCATTACAGAATTCTGTCCACTCTCTCTAATAGAGCTCCCCACGAGAGCAGGATGTGGGGAAAAAATCATTTAAAAAGTAAGATTTGAGTGGATTCACGTACAAAGCAAAATATTTGGTTTTCACCTTCAATACTTTTTATTAAAACAAAAGATTGTTTCCCATGAGAAACACTGTCAGTTTCCAGTGAAATAATGTTTACCATCAAGGGTAAAAACATGATTATGTTTTGGGAAAAATTTCATATTCTCCCCTAACAAAAGTAGCATTCTCTAGTGAACACGAGAAAATTGCACCCTGCATCACATTTACAAATACTGGAGGAAATATGCACTTTCACAAATAAATGCTTGCAAAGTGACAATTGGATGTTTCACTTGGCACTGGTTTCCATTTAACTTAATTTAGCTTATGCCTCAGTCATATATTATGGTAGCTAGCCCGATTCAACAGTTCTTACTCAAGAAAATGTCAGCATTGTCTTCAAAGCACTACTGATTTGCCCCCTAGTGACCTAGCCTGGAATTGTAACTTATTATTTCTTAAGAACTAGGCAGAACAAGCTTCATGATAAGAAATCTACCTGTCTAACTTGTCATTAAAGAAATATATTATGATGTTGCATTTGTTGTTTTTGTTTTTCTGGGTCACTGATTTATTATTTTAAAACTATTTCCTATATGACTTTTTCTAATTTAATGCAATACTCTTTATGCCTAGAACTACATATATTTTTACAATATATTTTACCATAGTGGAAGGTGTAGTTTAAGAATTTTAAGAGACTAGTTAAGTACTAGATTTGGGAGATCATCTTATATCTAAATTCAATCATTATTTAGCAATCCCTGAGTATACAGTAGATAAAAACAATCTAAATTTCAAAAAGATTAGTTTTAAGCAAGCTAAAATTTAAAGTTACACACACTATTTTCTCTGCAATTAACATTACTCTACTTTTAATTAAAAATGGTCTTTGGCATATATATAAAGCATAAAAATAAGAAACAAACATACAATACTTATGTCAAAAATAATAATTATTATTATAGTACTACAAAGCACATGTGCAATAAAAAAATACTTGGAGTCACCATTCTAGCTTCATATCTGCTTTACTCCACACATATTTTCCTCCTCGATTCAGAAACATCTTCTCATCAAATCCACTGAATTTTATAGCATGTTCTACGCCTACATCCAGGATAGATTTGGAAGGCTCTTTCCGTCCATTTCTACAGTTCAGAAAACGCATCTAGAAAATTCATAGATTAAGAAAATTAGAAAGTAGCTAAAAGTGGAGTATTTCTACAAAATTAAATAACTTAAACCCCAATCCTGCGAAGGCTCATACACATGGTTAGCTCTATGCATGTGAGTAATAATTCCACTGAAGCCAATGAAACTACTCGCAAGTGTAAAGTTAAGCACATGAGTAAATCTTTGCAGGACCAGGGTCTTTTTTTTCTCCTAAAAGATGGTACAAAGAGAGTTAGAAAATATCCTGCTTAGTTTACATATAGGTAAAGAATACACATTCCCATACAAATTAGTTCTGCAAATTGAACTTCACAGTGAGGATCAAATATAACAGATGTGTAAACTATGTTCTTGATCCTGCAATTGGTTGCATGCAGATGGACCCCTATGCACTTGTGAAGCTGCTCACTCAGGTCCATTTGCAGGATCAGATCCTGTATCTGAGTTGTCTAAATGTTTATGATGATGAATACAATTTCCTTGCATCCACAGGTAGCAGGCCATTCTTTCAGAAACATGTGGAAAGTGCTGTATAGGGGTAAACATTAAACTGAAATAATTGTAATTTAGCCTGCTAAACCATGAATAATAGCATAGCCCATATTAACTGATAGACAAATATTAACTCATTAAGTAGCAAACAAAAACTTACATATTCATCCAGAATGAGGTATGAGTCTCTCATCTGTAAAAGTATAGAAAAAAACTATAAATTACTAGACAAACTAAAATCTATGTTTTTAGTGAAAGTTAGGGGAGAAGTAAGGTATAGGCATAATAAGTATCCATTCCCTTAGGGCCTGATCCAAAGTCCTTTGGAATCAGTTGGAGTCTTTCCATTCACTTTGATGAACTTTGAATCATGCTCTTAGTGAGTAGCAGATAGAGAACCATGAAGGTGGCTTTTTATGAAAGAACGAATTGTTGCTTGACTACCATTTTTTGTGTGGTTGAAGCATCAGATTGAAATATGGGTGCTCAAATGGATTCAGGTGCTTTTAAAAAATATCCAATCACTTACTTGGATGTTCACATCAGCACTTAGATATGTACAGTGAATACCCATTTTACATGTTTAAATGATTATATGAAATTCAAAAGGAAGGATGTGGCCTATTGAAGCATCCACATTTGAAAACTGGGATCCGAATTTTAAAAAACTTATCAATTAAAATGTGACCATCCTTAAATGTTGTGATCTGGCACTAAATTCCTCTGGATTCTTTTTTGTTTTGTTTTGTTTTAAATTCACTATGCAGGTTTTCGCTTAGAAAACCTAACCTATTACTGTTACTCTGTTGGTATTTTTAATGCCCCCATCTACCTTAGTACCACCAACATTGCCTGGTCCAGCTACCATAGAAATCAATTGCAAAATTCCCACTGATTTCAATGGGGGTGGAATTTGGCTCCATAACTGTAAGTATCCCAGTGTTATGTGCTTTTCACTCCATACGGAATAGATATTTTTTAAAATTCTCCAAATATAAAAAACCCAGCTGCTAAAGGAATTATATTGTCTAACTTCTGCTAAAGAAATTATATTGTCTAACTTCTAAGCAAAGTATTAGTAAGCAAAGCATTAGCTACCATGCTATTTTCTAGTTTCTGATCATAAAGAATTATCAAAGAATAGCTTCATTTTACCTTCTGATTAGATTCTGGTACTAAACATGAGATCTCTCTATGGCGATCTAGGAATCGTTCAAAATCTTCATCACTGATCATAAATTTCTCTGCTTCTCTCAGTGCATCTTCACCTGTATTCTCTCCTTCAATGAGCAGGCATTGGAATATCTGAAAGACAGAAAGTATAGGATGAAGGTTGTATGTCTGTCATAATTACCATGGGAAAAAACAAAACATAAACCCCACTATGACTGAGAGGGCCTGGGTCTCTCTTTTCACAGTGGTTTCAACTGGCTGAATCTTCAGTGAAGTCAATGGAGTGACACCAGCATACCATGGAGTGTAAAACCAGCGTAAATGAGAGACGCCAATAGGATGAAATCCTGGTCCCATTAAAGTCAATGAGAGTTTTGCCATTGACTTCAGTGGGGCCAAGATTTCTCTCATCGTTTTTTTCCTAGAGATCAAACTGCTTGATGCCCCACTCTGTTATACCAGTTTTATTCCAGTTCAATTACATTTATTTCAATTGAATTAAAATGCTGCAAACTAGTGTAATAGAGTGGAGGATCAGGCTCTAACAATTGAGAAAGACTCTTCCATGTGTCTTTGCACATTTAAAAGCATGATAGCCTTACAAGATTTTAAACTAATGAGCATAGCTATTTAACACTTTTCTAATGAAAAATATACTTAATAATAATTAATATTGTGTATTCAGACTTCTTCCTTTTTTCAAAATAATATGACAGTTTCAATTTTTTTTCCTATAAAAAAACATGACGTTCCCTATATGTCCCAAAATCACCAGCCTTCTGTATGGTGAAAAAATATTTCCTTGTAAATAACACGAAAGGACAAATTCTCGACAGTATCTGAGTGTCACTCAAATGCAGTGAGGCAGGTGGCCTGTCTGGGAATCGGTTACAGATCCCTGATACTAAGTGCCATCAGCAATTAGAACCACAGCTCTATCTCACCCAATTGGAAGATCAGGCATAGCAGAGCTCTGCTCCACCATGCCCCCTTCCTGGAGGGTTGCCAACTTTCTAATTGCACAAAACCAAACACCTTTGTCCCGCCCTTCTCTGAGGCCCCACCCCTTTTCTGAGGCCCCGACCCCACTCCCTCCAACCCCCCTCCCCCCATCGCTTGCTCTTCCCCACCCTCACTCATTTTCACTGGGCTGGGGCAGAGGTTTGTGGTGCAGGAATGAGTGAGGGCTTGAGCTGGGGGTGTGGGTTCTGGGATGGGGACAGAAATGAGGGGCTCAGGGTGTGAGAGGGGACTCTGGGCTTGGGCAGGGGATTGGGGCATGGGCGGGGGTGAGGGCTCTGTCGGGGGGTGCGGGCTCTGGGGTGGGGCCAGGGATGAGGGGTTTGGTGTGCAGGAGGGGGCTCCAGGCTGGGGCTAAGGCGTTTATAGTATGGGAGGAGGCTTGGGGTTGGGGGAGAGGTTCTGGGTGAGGGGGTATGGGCTCTGGGATGGGGCTGGGGATGAAGGGTTTGGGCTGCAGGAGGGGGCTCCAGGCTGGGGCCGAGAGGTTTGTAGTATGGGAGGCCTGCTTTAGCCCTGCTGCGCCACTGACCAGACTCTTATAGGCCCAGTCAGCAGTGCTGACTGGAGCCGCCAGGGTCCCTTTTCAACCAGGCATTCCAGTCAAAAACCAGATACCTGGCAACCCTACCTTCCTGCTTCTCCCCTTTCCCTGAGAAGAGAACATGTGGCCTTGTATTTCTTACTTACCTTCCATCGGATAGGATTTAGTGCCTCAATCTGTTCGTTCATATCTTCGTCAACATTAAATCTATTAATTACTGAATTTAATTTAAAAGCCACAGCATAATCTCGGCACCATTTTCTCAGTCTTTGGAGATTCTCAATGTGGTTCTTGTTTCCTTGTCCACGGCCAATTAAAACATTGACTTCCTCATCAAAACTATCACAGGAAACTGCAAGAATATCTAGATATTCACCTGAAATAGACAAAACATTACATTATATTCAATGTCTGTAGTAAAGAGTCATTAAGTGCCCAGCTCTGCCACCTTCCACCATCAAGTACACCCTCAAAACCCATCATGAGGAACCCTATCAAAGAGGATTCCACATGGTTATGGGAGAACTAGAGAGCATCTCAAAGGTGACACACCCCTCTTCTACACAGACATGGGACACCTGGGGCTAATGTATTTAAAGTCAGTCTAAATACCTTCGATTTAAAAGTACACGTAAGTCTATTTGGTTTTGTTTGAATTTACTGTAAATGTATTATTAACAACAATATTCACAGTCAGACACCTTACTATAAAGTTGAATTGAGAAGACTCCTGAAACCCATGCATCTTTTTAAACATATACATCATTTTTTCTTACCGTAGCGCTTGAACCATCGTTCTCTAATCATGCTGCCATTGCTCACAATGCTGACACTTTGCAGTTTTAGTTCCTGCTTGCAAAACTGGACCAATTTGCCCACAAATTCTCCTCTCTCTTGCAGAAATGGCTCTCCTCCTGAAAAGTTTATTTTTTCCATACCTAGTATTTGACAAAAAAAGAGAAATACTATTTAAATTGGCTCAATTTAAGTTTTGGGAACTTTTTCTCACAACATATGCACAGAAGAATGCAGATGATTTGCACAGATATAATAATGGTGAACCACAGTCCATAGAGCTCCCATTGAGTTCAATAAACTGTTTCAAATATGTATGAAGAGGGGAAACCCCTTTTTCTGCTAAAGTTTTGCTATGATTTTCATAAACATATGAAATTCCCATTGACTTCAATGGAGCCAAGATTTCACCCCTCGTCTCTATTCAGGATGTAAAGTACCATGCACATTATTGTACAGAAGATTATTTACAAATCATTAAAATTATAAGGCCAATATTTTCAAACCTGGGTATCTGAAAAGCTACTCCTAAATCCACATTTAGATACTTTATTTTTGGATTTAGCAGGCTATCTTCAGGCACTCAAGCTTTGAAAATGTGG
This sequence comes from Malaclemys terrapin pileata, assembly GCF_027887155.1. Lineage (NCBI taxonomy): Eukaryota > Metazoa > Chordata > Testudines > Emydidae > Malaclemys > Malaclemys terrapin. The sequence continues at coordinate 175,357,228 of NC_071507.1, read as the reverse complement.
GCTAATAATATAATCAGTCCTGTTTACTTGTAAACCAGACCTTTACAAGTCAGATTTGCCTCCCCACTTTTAGATGATATCAGCCTCTACTGCAGTTTTTGTATCTTTTCACATTTAAGGCAGCAACTAGATTGTAACTTTCAGGTGCAGTTTGAGCTCCCTCCTAGTTGAACCAAAACTAAACCTATTCGTCTGAAATGGCAAAGGAAGTTTATTTTTTTTACCGGGGAGAAATTTTGGCTACATTTTATGAAGATGCCACATAGCAGCACTGCTCCAAATTTGTCCTCCCCCCCCATACTGTACTTTCAATATTTTTTCAGCACATGACTGAATAAGGAGAGAATTGGAGACTGAACCTACTCTGCTGGGTCACAGCTTTAATTCAGGGCTAGCAGAGAAAGGTGCGGAGGGAGAATTGGGGAAAATTTTGATCAAAAGGGGGGATTTTGTCAATTCCCCTCCCCATAAAATTCAACATTTGGATAATAAATTTAAAATAATCCTAATCATTAATAATAATAATAGCAATCAATCAGAATTTGGACCATGTCAGAGTATTTGCTGCACTAATTGGATGACCTCGCCAGGCGGGAGGCGGATACCCTCAGCCTACAGCCCTGGTCCCAGCAGCGGAGTTCACCCCGGAGGTTCCAGGACCAGCGATGGGGCAGACTCACCCGCCTCCTTGAGCATGGCCAGCCCCCTCCTGGCTTCCTCGAGGGGCAGCACGAAGGAGGTCTTGGCCGTGTGGAAGCAGAAGCCGCAGCGGTAGTTGCACTGGCGGGTGAAGTGATAGTTGACGCTGGTGGGGACCGTGGGCACCTCGGCGCCATCTGGCTCCCCAGCGCCCTCCTCCAGCTGCGGGGGGCTCCTCCCCGGCAGCAGCGCCCCCCGGAGCCGGCAGGAGAAGGGCGCTAGGCAGAGCCACAGGGCGCTCAGCTGCGCCTGGAGGACCCGGAATAGCATCGCCAGCGCCTGGGGCAAGCTGCGCATCTCGGCCAGGTGCATCGCGGTGCTGGGCTGCAGCGCTCTGGAGCGCCGGGCAGGGGCGCGGGCTCCATTTAATAGCGGGGAGCATGTGACAGGCGCTGCTGGCTGGGGAAGGGAAGGGGGCAGTTTCGGTTTCCTTTACGGAGAAGCGAAACTTGGCTCCGGGTGGCTGCACCAGGCGAGGGGTGTGTGGAGACCGCGGCGAGCCCGTTTACACCGGGCCACTCCCACTCCCTGCCTGGCTCCAGCTGCCTGCTGTGCATCCCCCTCCCCACTCTGGGGCCCTGCCCCGCACAGGTTTGCGCCAGGCTCCGAAACCAGCGCTTGGGAAATATGCCCGACTCCTGGTTTCAGCTGGTCATAGCCCTGCTTCCCATCCACACGAACGGAGCGGTTCCCGCAGAGCTACCCTACACCCGCTCTGATTGCATCGGACATACGCCCCCAGGGCATCCCCTATGACACATGGCGTGTCTGCAAACCGCATTCCAGCCAGCAGGTGTGATCGAGCTGTGTGCATCTTCACAACTAGCCGTAAGGGGAGGGATGCCCTCGGGCTGTAAAGCAGCTGGGCGCTGTGCTGCAGGGTCATTCCAGCCTGGGCTCCTACCTCCCCTGCTCTCCCCCGTGCCTGGGGATTTTCTGTCTGTTACAAAGGCCCTCTCTGGGGGTGCTCACAGCTGGCACAAGTTAATACAGCCTCCGAGGACCAGCCCAAGGCAGGGCAGCCTCTGGCTTGGAGAAGTGGCACAAAATTTCCAGTCACCCCACCTCCCAACCTGCGTGCCAATCTCGAGCTGATGCTTGGGGTTAGGGTGACCGGATGTCCAGATCTTAGGATCTTTGTCTTATATATGCAAATACGTGCGCCTCCCCCCCCCCCAAAAAAAAAAAGTGTTCCAATTTTTCACACTTGCTATCTGGTCACCCTGCTTGGGGCCAGATTGTTTAATTTCCCACACCACTAGAGCTCCCAGACCATTAATTTTTTCTCTCAGCTAACATTTTCACAGAGAAGTTGGACCATTACTTACCTCACCCACCTTGTTTGGCTAATGTCCTGGGACTAAGATAGCTACAATACTGCAAACAATTTTCAGGGGGATACATAAGTTTAGGAGTAAGCTGGATGAATTTTGTTCAGATGGTGAATAATTCCAGAGCCGTATTATCTACTAGCACTTAATGTTTATTTGAAACAAAGGCTCACTGGCTTCTGGGGGCGGGGGTTTAAAAGTGTAAATGTCCTATAAGAAGACTATCAGAGTTAGACAAAAAATTATCATTTTCTAAAATCTTCTCTACACTCTGCCTGTAAAATGAAAATTGCACAAGATTATGGGTTTGGACCATATACCCAGAATTACCTACTAGGGCTATACTTCACAGCTCTAACATAGCAAAACACACATCCAAGTTTGCATATCTGACCTCAGCAAATCCTACTTCAAATGTATGTTACATGTAGTAGCAGTAACAGTATTGGATATTGGATCTGGTAAACAAAACAAGGGATTTGATGTACCTGTTTGCATGTTGGTTACCAAAACATTCTTCCAGCTCAAACATTGCATGAGCAATGCAGGAAAAATGCAAGTGTACTTTTGTGAATAGTGTACTTCTCTACAATGTGTTTTGCAAGTAACGACTGTAATAGTCTTTTCCTGCATATAAGGCTCAAAAAAAAAAAAAGGCATAAAACTACCTGGACTTTTGACAATGTTAAACATCAGGGGCCTGATTCTCTCCCTATTGACTTCAGTGCAAGTTACTTATATCCTGCAGGGGAAGAATCACACCCTTGCACACAAAGTGTCTCAGATCAAGTCTGGCTATGTTCAAGCTGGCGGGTGAGTGTACAAAAAGAGTTGCAAAGTAAATATATGTTCCAGAAAAGGTACTTGAATAATGCATGTATTGTGTACCCAGTGAACTGCCTTACAGCCTCAGCAAAGGTGGTGTACCCAGTGATCTGCCTTACAGCCTCAGCAAAGGTGGTTTGGGAGATGTCTCCTGATGAACAACACTATGTGAATGCTGTTTACTACCAAGTGCTCCAAAAGAGAAAAACACCAGCTCCAGATAGGTATTTCACGGACCATGTCTCATCCCATTCCTGACCACGTGGCTTACCACTAGTTCCAGATAACATCCCTATGAGAAAAACAGAAATTACTGATATGAACAAGTAATATTAGAAAAGGATTTAATGTAGTTTTAGCTTCTTTTAATGCAATTTACCCCCTGGAAATAAAGAAGAGCCAGCAACATATGACCAGACAGCTCTCCTGAGCCACCAGCAACTGCTATATGGTCCATCAGCAGTCTACAGACAACAATTCGAGAACTGCTTGCATAAGTGGTCCAGGAGCAAGCAGGCAACTCATATGATGGCATCCATGGTTATCAGCCCTATTTGAAAGTGTAACATACTAGTCTATTCCTCAATGGGAAAGTGTCTTACATAAGAACATAAGAACGGCTGTACTGGGTCAGACCAAAGGTCCATCTAGCCCAGTATCCTGTCTACTGACAGTGGCCAATGCCAGGTGCCCCAGAGGGAGTGAACCTAACAGGTTATGATCAAGTGATCTCTCCCTGCCATCCATCTCCACCCTCTGACAAACAGAGGCTAGGGACACCATTCCTTACCCATCCTGGCTAATAGCCATTAACGGACTTAACCTCCATGAATTTATCCAGTTCTCTTTTAAACACTGTTATAATCCTAGCCTTCACAACCTCCTCAGGCAAGGAGTTCCACAAGTTGACTGGGTGCTGTGTGAAGAAGAACTTCCTTTTATTTGTTTTAAACCTGCTGCCTATTAATTTCATTTGGTGGCCCCAGTTCTTGTATTATGGGAGCAAGCAAATAACTTTTCCTTATTTACTTTCTCCATATCACTCATGATTTTATATACTTCTATCATATCCCCCCTTAGTCTCCTCTTTTCCAAGCTGAAAAGTCCTAGCCTCTTTAATCTCTCCTCATATGGGACCCGTTCCAAACCCCTAATAATTTTAGTTGCCCTTCTCTGAACCTTTTCTAATGCCAGTATATCTTTTTTGAGATGAGGAGACCACATCCGTATGCAGTATTCAAGATATGGGCGTACCAGGGATTTATATAAGGGCAATAAGATACTCTCCCTCTTATTCTCTATCCCCTTTTTAATGATTCCTAACATCCTGTTTGCTTTTTTGACTGTCGCCAAGATCTTTTTCCTGATTTGTTGTAGCTAAATTAGCCCCGATCATATTGTATGTATAGTTGGGGTTATTTTTCCCAATGTGCATTACTTTACATTTATCCACATTAAATTTCATTTGCCATTTTGTTACCCAATCACTTAGTTTTGTGAATCTTTTTGAAGTTCTTCACAGTCTTGTCTTCATTTGTCTACGCACACAAAGAGCAGCTTGTCCAGGTATCCCTCTGGAAAGTATTCTCATGGTAATATTCTTCTGCAATCCCCTTGCTTCTCTTTGTCAACCTTCACCTTTTCTGGATCCTTTTGTAAATTTCTCCTGCATAAGAAAAGCTACATCTTACTCAATTCCCTGACTTCTCTGTGGTGTGTGCATTCAACTGAAATTACACTCCTGGTTGGTTTCTTAGTGATTCAGTGGGGCTCTTCTACTCATGACCAAAGGGGCTGTGCACCTACACCCACATATTTTTAACCAGACAGAGCCCACATTGCTTTTCCTTTCTTCCACGCATGTACTTTCAGTAGATCATAGTTACCTAGTCATGTCTTCTTTGTTGTGGCCATGCCTTCTTATGGCTACATGTCCAAAGCTACATGACCTATGCTGGGCCCTTAAAACTATGTGTGGTTCACAGCAGAACAGTGTTTCCCAGATAGCTAGCATGTTTGCTCCTCAGTAAGCATGTAGGGTGGAAAGGGGTATTTCAAATTGTTGAGAAGCCCCAGTGGGAAGCCGACATGTCTGCTATAGCTCAGAAGTATTCTGGAGCATTTGCCAGCAACAAACTCCAGAGTGGCAGAATCAACGCTGAGGTCAGGGTGGATGGCCCGGATCCAAGGCCATTAAAGCAATATTGATACCCTGCCGCAGCTGCAGAAGGCCTGAAGCCAATCATCAAGGCCCTTTTGCAGCAAGGGGCGCTCATAGAATTGGAGAGTCTGTGCAATTCTCCTATTTGGCCCATCTGAAGGTGGACCAGAAGACTTAGGGCTTGACTGTCGACTATCGGGAACTCAACCGAATTACACCCAGGCTGGCCCCAGTAGTGGCAAAATACAAGGAGATCATGGTAGCGATCTCAGCAGGCGCCAAGTGCTTCTTGGTCCTGGACTTATCCAACACCTTATTTAGCATCCCTCTACACCAGTCATCAATGCACAAGTTTGCCTTCATGTATAAAGGCAGACCACTAACCTTTACCAGGGTTCCACAGGGGCTACACAACACTCCTTCCATCTGCCATCGTTTTGTGTCAGCCATGTGGAAGTCCCCGAGGAATTGGTACAGTACTCTGAGCTATGTGGACGACATACTGATCACCATCCCAACCAGGGAAGAGAACCTGGATGCATTGGAAGAGGTCCTGGGGAAGATCCAGGAGACGGGCTTTATTATAAACCCAGCAAAACCCCAGATAGCCCTGGACACTGTAATTTACCTGGGAATCCATCTGGGTCCAGAGGGATGGAGGCCAGATCAGCAGCGCGTGGAGCTGATCTGTAAGCTCCCAGCCCCGTGTGATGTATTGGCCCTCCGGTCCAGCCTAGGGCTCACTGGTTTCTCCAGGGAGTTTATTGACAAGTACGCAGAGATAGCTAAGCCACTATACTAGTTATTTTGGAAGGGGCAGGAATGGCAATGGGAGGAAAGCCATCAGCAGGCTTTCACCATGCTGAAGCAGGCTCTGGCCAAAGCACCGGCCTTAGCCTACCCTAAACCCAACTATCCATACTATTTGCAACTGGGAACATCTGATAGTGGCATCAGCGCAGTCCTCCTGCAGGATCAGGGAACTGGGCTGCAGCTGGTGGCTTATGGCTCCAGAGTCGTGAGTGAAGTCAAGAGGTAGTTCAGTGCCTGCGAAAGGGAGGTACTCCGTAGTTTGGGCACTGGGCCATTGGGAGCACCTGGTAGGGATGTCTCCTGTCATCAGAACTTCCCACACCCCAGTAAGGTACGTCCTCTCTGGTCATGTGAACGAGGGCAGGGTGTCATCCCCTCGTTTGGCCAACTGGACCCGCAACCTCCTGAATAGAGACATCGCAGTGCAGAGATCATCCTAGTTGAGCATACTACTGTATGCATTGCTGACCAAATGCCAGAAACTTGAGTGCCCACTTCCAGCAACGGACCTAGTCATCGTGTCACCTTTCTGGATCAAACCCAGCTTCAGTAAAGCAAAGGAGCAGGGTTTAACCATCTGGGCTGCCAATGGAAGTAGCTATTACCAGGTTGGCAACCCAAAAACTGGGTACGCTGCTTTTCAGCCCTTTTCCCAGCAAGTGCTGCAAGAAACTGTCAATCCCTATTCGGCACAAACTGCAGAAGCGGTGGCAATAGTAGCAGTATTGTATGAGGAGGACAGGAGCAAGCACCTGTGCATCTGTTCCAACTCAGAATGGGTGGTGTGAGCACTTACATCCTGGATGCCCATCTGGATGCAGCGGAGCATGAGATCTGCCGATGAAAAGCCAATCAAGTATGCAGCGTACCTGAGACATACATGGGAGCTGGTTCCAGTTTGAATTTGTCTTTCTTAAACATAGGAGATGAGAACTGCACACAGTATTCCAGTTGAGGTCTCACCAGTGCTTTGTATAATGGTACTAACACTTCCCTATCTCTACTGGAAATACCTCTTTTTGCCTTTTTCACGGCTGCATCACATTGGCAGCTCATAGTTAGTTATCCTGTGATCAACCAATACTCACAGGTCTTTCTCCTCTTCTGTCACTTCCAACTGGTAAGTCCCCAGTATATAGCAAAAATTCTTGTTGTTAGTCTCTAAGTTCATAACCTTGCACTCTGCACTATTAAATTGCATCCCATTTCTATTACTCCAGTTTTCAAGGTCATCCAGATCTTCTTGTATGATATTCTGGTCCTCCTCTGTATTGGCAGTACCTCTCAATTTTGTGCCATCTGCAGATTTTATTAGCACACTCCCAGTTTTTGTGCCAAGGTCAGTAATAAAAGTGTTAAATGAGATTGTCCCAAGACTGAACCCTAAGGAACTCCACTAGTAAGCTCACCTTTCAGCATGACCCATTGTGGTCTCCCCTTTAACCAGTTTCCTATCCACCTTTCAATTCTCAAATTAATCCCCATCTTCTCCAATTTAACTAATAATTTCCCATATGGAGCTGTATCAAATGCCTTACTGAAATCCAGGTAGATTAGATCTACTGCATTTCCTTTGTCTAAAAAATCAGTTCTCATTTCAAAGGAAGAGATCAGGTTAGTCTGGCATGATCTACCTTTTGTAAAACCGTGTTGTATTTTATCTCAATTACCGTTTATCTCTATGTCCTTAACTACTTTCTCTTTTAAAATTTGTTCCAAAACCTTGCATATAATTGAGGTCAAACTAACTGGCCTGTAATTTCTCTGATCACTCTCCCCCACCCCTTCTTAAATATAGGAACTATATTAGCAATCCTCCAGTCATAGAATCATAGAATCATAGAATATCAGAGTTGGAAGGGACCTCAAGAGGTCATCTAGTCCAACCCCCTGCTCAAAGCAGGACCAATTCCCAACTAAATCATCCCAGCCAGGGCTTTGTCAAGCCGGGCCTTAAAAACCTCCAAGGAAGGAGACTCCACCACCTCCCTAGGTAACGCATTCCAGTGTTTCACCACCCTCCTAGTGAAATAGTTTTTCCTGATATCCAACCTGGACCTCCCCCAATGCAACTTGAGACCATTGCTCCTTGTTCTGTCATCTGCCACCACTGAGAACAGCCGAGCTCCATCCTCTTTGGAACCCCCCTTCAGGTAGTTGAAGGCTATCAAATCCCCCCTCATTCTTCTCTTCTGGAGACTAAACAATCCCAGTTCTCTCAGCCTCTCCTCATAAGTCATGTGCTCCAGACCCCTAATCATTTTTGTTGCCCTCCGCTGGACTCTTTCCAATTTTTCCACATCCTTCTTGTAGTGTGGGGCCCAAAACTGGACACAGTATTCCAGATGAGGCCTCACCAATGTCGAATAAAGGGGAACGATCACGTTCCTCGATCTGCTGGCAATGCCCCTACTTATACAGCCCAAAATGCTGTTAGCCTTCTTGGCAACAAGAGCACACTGTTGACTCATATCCAGCTTCTCGTCCACTGTGACCCCTAGGTCCTTTTCAGCAGAACTGCTACCTAGCCATTCGGTCCCTAGTCTGTAGCAGTGCATGGGATTCTTCCGTCCTAAGTGCAGGACTCTGCACTGGTCCTTGTTGAACCTCATCAGGTTTTTTTTGGCCCAATCCTCTAATTTGTCTAGGTCCCTCTGTATCCGATCCCTACCCTCTAGTGTATCTACCACGCCTCCTAGTTTAGTGTCATCTGCAAACTTGCTGAGAGTGCAGTCCACACCATCCTCCAGATCATTAATAAAGATATTAAACAAAACCGGCCCCAGGACCGACCCTTGGGGCACTCCACTTGAAACCGGCTGCCAACTAGACATGGAGCCATTGATCACTACCCGTTGAGCCCGACGATCTAGCCAGCTTTCTATCCACCTTACAGTCCATTCATCCAGCCCATACTTCTTTAACTTGGTGGCAAGAATACTGTGGGAGACAGTATCAAAAGCTTTGCTAAAGTCAAGAAATAACACATCCACTGCTTTCCCCTCATCCACAGAGCCAGTTATCTCATCATAGAAGGCAATTAGGTTAGTCAGGCACGACTTCCCCTTCGTGAATCCATGCTGACTGTTCCTGATCACTTTCCTCTCCTCTAAATGTTTCATAATTGATTCCTTGAGGACCTGCTCCATGATTTTTCCAGGGACTGAGGTGAGGCTGACTGGCCTGTAGTTCCCCGGATCCTCCTTCTTCCCTTTTTTAAAGATGGGCACTACATTAGCCTTTTTCCAGTCATCTGGGACCTCCCCCATAGGGTACGACCCCTGAGTTTACAGATTCATTAAAAATCCTTGCCATTGGGCTTGCAAATTCATGTGGCAGTTCCTTTAATATTCTTGGGTGGAGATTATCTGGGCCCTCCAATTTAGTTCCATTGAGCTGTTTGAGTTTGGTTTCCACCTTGGATGTGATAATTTCTACTTCCATATCCTCATTTCCATTAGCCATCCTGTGACTACCCCTAAGCTTCTCATTATCCTTATTAAAAACTGAGGTAAAGTATTCATTTAGATGCTGGGCCATGCCTAGATTATCTTTAATCTCCAAGAGTCCACCTCATCTTAAGTTCTTAGCAGTCCCACTTCTTTTTTCCTTGTTTTCTTCTTATGTATATGACTATAGAACTTTTTAGTATTGTACTGCCAGTATTGCCTACCTGACTATTAGTGTCATTGGTATTGTCACTGTTTCTTCTTAATGTCCATTCTCCTATCCACCGCTGTTTCTTTTTCCATTGCTGTATTCTCTGTTTCTTTATTTGCCTCCCTATCAATATTAGACTCAGGCGTGGAGATTACATGAGCATCTCCCAACCATTTCCCCTGAGTTCCTAGTTTAAAGCTCTTTTAATCACTTGTGCCATCCTCCATCCACCCTACTCAGGTGGAATGCAACCCATGAGATCAGTCTTTTGTCCATGCATGCCTCCCATTGGTCAAACATCCCAAAGCCTTCCTTACAGCAGCATTGCCTGAGCCATTTGTTGATCATCATAATCTTGTCTCACCTTCGTTCTCCTCCTCTAGGGACAAGTAGAATCCCACTGAAGATCACCTCAGTCTACATTTCTTTACGCATCTTCCCCAGCCCAGCATAGTCACCCTTGTATTCCAGCAAGAATCTAGCAGTATCATTTGTTGCCACAAGAAGCACAATCAGTGGATTCTTTCCTGCTCCCACTATGATACGCTTCAGCCTCAGGTCCACATCCTGTATCTTAGCTCCCAGCAAACAGCACACCCTTCTGTTCTCCAAATCAGCTCTGATAATAGGCCCATCTGTTCTTCTTAGCAGGGAGTCACCAGCCACATAGACCTAGACCTGTCTCTTACTGGTGTTGGTGTGATTCTCTGGCCTTCCTCTTGTTCTTTTTGGCTGTAAGTCCTCTTGTCCTTTGTTCTCCCTTACAATCTTCTGAGTGTCATCTGGATCCTTCTGGGGCTCTGAACTCTGGCTATCTCCATTGATTCTTCCCTTCTTCTTTTAGGGCTAGCTGCTCTTCTCTTCCTTTCTCTTTCTTCTATTACTGCCTGCTGTGCTCCTTCTTCATTGTCCAACTCAGCCAACCTGTTCCTGAGCTCTATTTCTCCTTCACTAGCTGGTCTTTTCCTCTGCCTGGTTCTTGTAGTCACGTGCTTCCATTGGCCACTTTTTCATGCATCAGTCTACCCTCACAGTTCTCCAGTCCAGCTTGCATCTGTGAGTCTTGACTTTTCCCTTCAGCCCACGCTTGCCTTCTTTCCATCCTCTGCTCAAATCCCCTTTGAAACTCAACCATAATTTCCACCTGTATCTCCAAACCTCAGATCTTCCCTTCCCTCAGCTTTGGCGGCACTTCGTACAAACAAAGCTCTTTTGTGCGTACCTACTAAAAGATAATGCATATCCTGCAGCTTCCACATCCTGTCATCTTCATTGCCTTTTCCATACCTTGGATCACTACCACTGCTGCCTCGGTATCTGGCATAGCCTTCCCACCTAAGCTACTGTCAAAGAAAAAAACAAAAAACAAATATCAAACAAACTCCTACTCAAACTCCCCTGTTTTCATCTGTTTGCTGACTTCTGTGTTCCTGAACCTTAAATTACAATAGCATTTCAACATCCCATTAGGACCCTTAAAAGAAAAAATCAATACATTTAATTCCTTGGCAGTGCTTTACAAACTTTCTCTCATCCCTGATGCTGTGATGTTATCATATTGCAGAAAGAGTGCAGAACTGGAAAGTTGCTGCCTCTTGGTTTTTTTGCTTGCGTGTTGTAAACAGGCTCAGCTGAGAAGCTGTGATAAGGGTGCTGCATGGAGCATACAGCTGAAGCGTGTTGTAAAATTAAGGGATGGGAAGAGGGTTTGCATAGAATTGAGATATGTGAGCAGAGTGCTGCTCGTTTGCTCGATTCATAGAGACTATATATCCTTCTCTTTCCTATAATTTCAGGGAAGGAGGAAAACATATTTCCCTCAGGCTTGGCTGGATTCAAAACAATTAGCAATAGCTAATTTTCATTCACTGTCATCTTTTCATTGCATCAGTACCTTCATGGATTGGCCTTTTAGGCAGTGTCATAAGCTCATGAGGGGCAAAGACAAGGTTATTCAGTGACCAGTCAGTTCTCATAAAGCAAAGTACTATTTATTTAGAACCAAAGCATTTTAGCAAAAGCATATCCTTAAAACAATGAATAGCTTATATCCATGTCTAGCTTACCAGATGGTCATCTATCTTCCACACAGAAACTTTGGCAGGTTGAGTATTTCCCTTTGAAACATCTGGCACTGACCACTGGCAGACTGGATACTGGGCTAGATAGATCAGTGGTATGACCCAGTATGGCCATTCTTGTGTTTATTTCACAAGGCCTGTCTCTCTTGGTCACAAGCTCATGTCAGTTCTTGGATTGAGTGCTGCAGTTTGAAACCATTCCCACATGTTCTGAACGTGGAAGAAGCCAAGCCCGCGTACCCTTTGGCTTATCATGGCTGCCTGGAAACCGAATTCTGTTGCCCAGCCATGTGTGATGTGTCACCATACCAGCAGGCGCCCAATATAAAAGGCAAAATGCGACCTTGTACCTAAAGCACATGTGCTGTCTGCTTGATTCACTGTGAAAGAGTCTCCCTTTTGTTCTCAGAAATGTATCATCTTAAAAGTCTACTCTCCTTTTTTCCCCCCTGCAGCTGCAAATGCTTCTATGCTCCCCACATCAACTCTGTCCCTGAGGTTATTGCAGATTAGAAGGCGAAAAAAATGCACTCGTGATGACATGTTTTCCGAGCTCATGCAGTCCTCCTGCACTGACAGGTCACAGCTGAATGCATGGAGGCATTTGATGGCAGAGGTCAGGAAAGTATACAGTGAGCGTGATCAGAACACACAGGAGGAGATGCTGAGGTTAATGGGGGAGCAAACGGACATGATAAGGCGTCTGGTGGAGCTGCAGGAAAGGCAACTAGAGTACAGACCCCTGCTGCATCCACTGTATAACCGCCTGCCCTCCTCACCAAGTTCCATATCCTCTTCACCCAGATGCCCAAGAACGCAGGGAAGAGGCTCTGGGCACCCTGCCATTCAACTCCAGGGGATGGCCCAAGCAACAGATGGCTGTCATTCAAACAGCTTTGATTTGTAGTGTAGTTACAATAAGCAATGGGGCCTTGTCCTTCCCTCCTCCCTCACTCCACCCCGTTATCAAACCCTTTGTACACCCAGGCTACCTTTTACTAGTCAGCGTTGCCAGTGAACTCAAGTTATTTTTAATAAATAATGAATGGATTCAGAACAATAAGGACTTTATTTTCTGTGCCAGATGTGGTCGAAGGAGGGGAGGGGGATTGGCTTTCAGGGAAGTACATTCACCAAAGGGAGCGGCTTTGCGTCAAGGACAAACACACACAACTGTCACACTATAGCCGGGTCAGTCATGAAACTGTTTTTCAAAGCCTCTCTGATGCGCAGCATGCCTCGGTATGCTCTTCTAATTGCCTTGGTGTCGAGCTGTTCAAAATTGGCACAAAATGATTGTTTGCCGTTGCTTTCAAGGAGGAAGGGAGGGAGGGGAGACTGCGACATGTACCCAAAATCATCCGCAACAATGTTTTTGCCCCATCAGGCATTGGGAGCTTAACCCAGAATTCCAATGGGCAGCAGGGACTGTGGGATAGCTACTCACAGTGCACCACTACGTGAGTCGATGCTAGCCACGGTATTGAGGACGCACTCCGCCGACCTAATGCGCTTAGTGGGGACATGCACAATAGACTATATAAAATCGGTTACTAAAAATTGACTTCTATAAAATCGACCTAATTTCGTAATGTAGACATGCCCTAACATAGGCATTGAGAGCATAAAAGTTTACTCTAAAGAAATCTACAAATAACTCCATTACTTTCTTGTTTCTGAAGAAGGCATGAGTTCTCTTGGATTCACCAATTGTCAGAAAACATTATTTCAGACAAAGTTACTTACAGAAGCTGTCATAAAACTAGATAACTCTTGAACCCACTTTGAGTGCTTCTGGTTCCTATTTCAAAGTAGATGAATGTTAAAATTGACTAAAGCAAGTTTAGCTGTATCCATAGCTATCTGTTAAATGGAAAGTTGTTGAAGAAACAGGGCGTGCCTCTGCAATGGCTCCTGCCTATTCTCCTTTATTTAAAGTTTTACTTCCAATGTAGTTAAGTCCATAACTATAGTGTTCAAGACACTGAAGACAAAAAGTACTGGGTCATATTAGGGTCTGGCAGTGTTGTGCTGCTCTGATAATACAAAGGTGCTGTAAACCTGCCTTAACTGGCCAGTTAAACGGGGTTTATGGCTTCAAAGCAGTTCATTCTATTTAGAGACTGTTTGGATCCAACTTTGCTCTCACCGCAGTCAATACGAGCTTTACCATTGATTTCGGCTGATAAAAGTAGGCCCCTTATGTACTGTATACTTTTTGCCCCAATGTTTTATTGCTAGCGACATTTTCAAGGAAACAGTATACTTTAAGTGTTGATATGCTCTTGCTATTTAAAATCCCCACTCAGTGAAGTCAGCCAGTTGATCTGCAAGATTTACATAGCCATTTCCATAGAAATCTATCGTGCCCTCATATACAGAGCTCCTGACTAGGAATGGAGGATAAACTGCTGAAGAGATGAGGGCTGCCTGCAGATTTCATTTCCATCTCCATGTTCCTATTGAAAAATGGACGAAGCAGAACCAGATAACGATAATCCTGATAGGATGCTAGTCCTCCCCTTCATGTTTCCATTTGTGATGATAACTCAACAAACCTTTGGAAGGTTTCCTCAAGGTGATTTTCACATAGTCATTATTACTGGGCTATTTGGGTGGCTGATATCCTCTTTCCTTGGCGTCTGTAAGTTTCTTTTTCACAAGAAGAGCTTGGCTTGCACACCTGATAAGATATGAGAGCTGTGCGTCTGATGTTTTGAGCTGCTGCAATAAGGAAACATTGTATGTAGCCCTATTAAAATACTTGCTTTCTGGCTGCTGCACTGTATTCCAAGTGGACTGAAAAAAAGTTGGCTGCGTGGTTAAGGGCGTGTGGACGGGGGCATCTTGGCAAGCAATGCAGTCAGACCTTTGAGCTGAGTGGGGACATAAACACTCCCTCTGCAAACACGGGACTCCAAATCCCTTGCAACCTCGACGACGAGTTTCGTTTCTTTCCTCACAACTCCTTGTTGTCAAAAATGCCGTCATCACCTAATGTGCAAACAGATCGTTATGGCCTCCCAGTCCCCCGCCCCCTTTTGTTTTGTGTGGTTTCCCAGCAGCAGCAAGAGGGCTCGGTTTCTCTGTAGTGGCTGCTCTGCAGAAGAACCTGCTGCCGCTGCTGGCTAGAAAACCTGGCCTTGCAGCTCAAGTGACAGCAGTGCGTGCGGTTTTCAGCTCCAGTCCAAGCCCTGGTGATAGCTGGAGGGCTGGGCGGCTAACAAACCACCCGATCGCTTTCGTTTCCCCGCGCGTTGCCTTATCGGGTTTCCCTTTCCCCGCACCTGCCACGAGGGGGCGGCGGGTCCTTGGCGCTGGCTCGGTTTTGTTTCTCCGGGTAGCTGCGGCGGGATGCTGCATCCCAGCCGGCTGGCCCGGCTCACGCTGCTGCCCCGCTCGCTTTCCGCCATGGCGGCGCCTCCCGCGGGCTGCTCCGGACAGGCCCGACCGTGCTTCGCTGTGGAGGGGCCCGGCTCGGACCTGGTCTGCTTCACCCTCAGCGATAGCGAGGGCGCAAGCGGCAGCGGCCGCCCCGAGCCCCGCTGCTTTGTGCCCGCTCCGGGGAGGTGCTATTCCCTCTGCGTCCCCGCCGCCCCTAGCGTCCCGGCGGCCAGGCTGCACCGGCGTTTGCAGCAGAGGCTGAGGCAGGGGCCGTTCGGGAGATGCCGGGTCCTGGGGCTCCTCTGCTACGGGGCGCAGGCTGCGCTGGAGAAGGGCTTCCTCATCCAGGACCCGCAGGGAGGCCCGGAGACCGAGCGCGCCCTGGAGGAACTGCTGCGGGGCCTGGGCGAGCTGCCGCCGCCGCTGGGCGTGTACGAGGCGGGCGAGCTGGGCGAGCTGTGGCAGTGCCTGTGGGCCCTGCGAGGGCCGGGCGGCAGAGAGCTGCTCCGCAGAGCCCGAGTGGTGGCCGTCGAGGAGCCGCCGCTGCACCCCGCAGTGCCCGGCCTTCGCCACGCCGCCGTGTTCCACTCCCTGGAGGCCGCCCGCAGCGTGGTGGAGCAGGTAAGATCCCGGGCAGCGGCCGTTCAGAGGGAAATGAAGCTCAGCCTGATTGCACCTACTCAGCTCCCCAGGTTCTTTCTGCGCCTGGTTCTTTCTCGCAGTGCAACCCCGCCACCGCCAACTTCCTATTGACATTGGCCTAAGTGCGGGGGATCAGGTCCATGATCTATTTTCCTTTCTTAACCCCTGTGCCCTGGGCCTGCTTAGCAAGGAGTCTCCCACCTGGGATGCTGCATCCTACTTTCCTCAGGGTCTTATTTTTTGTGTAGACGTGATGGGGCCTGAGACACCCCAGAGTCGTTCTACTGACTTAAGTGGACATTACTTCTGAATGACACCAGCTTACATGAAATCAGGCACAGGCCTGAAGGCTGTTGGATCATAATACCTAGCACTTTTCATCAGTAGATCTCAAAGTGCTTTACAAATGGGGTATATGTGACTATCCTCATTTTACATAAGGGGAAACTGAGGCACAGTACAGTGACGTGACATGCCCAAGGTCACCCAGCAGGCTAATGGCAAAGCCAGGTCTCCTGAGTCCCAGTACAGTGCCCTATCCAATAAGCAAAACTTCCTCATTTAAGTACTTGAGTGTAATAAGTTACAAGTACATAAACAGGTTACTTTTAGTAAATGATTAATGAAGTCCTATCTAAAGTGCTACCTCTATTGCTTTCAGATAATTTTTCAGAGTAACTTTAGCAACCCTTACACCTGAGAAGTTTACTCCACCTTTCCTTACTGTCTTCTTCTTCCTTGTTTTTTTTTAAACATATCCTTATTTTCAAGAAGAAATAGAGCAGAATCACCACATCTGGACCAAAGATTGGGATTGTTCAAATCAAAGACTTTGATTCTTGTGTCTGTCTTAAAATTGTATTGTCCTTCTGTATTAAACTGTACCCTTTCCAGTTAAATATGGTCTTTTGAAAAATACCTGTGTACCAGATTGCTTGTTGAGTAATCAGTGTTACATTCATTACAGTGCACATCGTTAATCCCTGAAGCCACAGCTGTCCTTGACCTAGTGGATAAATGCCCCAAGCATTCAAAAAAGGGAGAATTTCCTGTCATAGTTATTGAAGGATTAGATGCAACAGGTAGGTGCATAATGTGAATATAGAATCACAACTGAATAATTGTTAAAATAATGTCTGATGTGACTTCTGTGCATGCTTAAGGCTCATGACATGTTCAAAAATAAGACTTCAGAAGTGGTTGGCAGAGTCCAGAAGAGCAAGTCACAAAGATCAAAATTCTCCTCCCAGATTTGCATCTCAACTCCAAAGTAATTTTTCACTTCAGGTGCAAATTTCCTACTAATGTCATTGGAAGAGCACTTAGATAGGCAAAGTCGAATATTGGAAACAAGAGCCGTTGTGCACAGTGCAACCCTTAGTCTCTTGGGAAAGAGGAGAATCAAGGTACTTTTGAGCAACCATTAATTGCTTTTCCCAGAACAGCATTGTAAATGTCTCTGAAGATCTGTGCCTTCTGCATTTTCAGTTGTCGGGAACCACCCTAAACAGGGAGCAAAATTCATTGTGGTGTCACTCCACTGTAGTGAACAGAATGATACCAGGAATTAATTCGGCAACATCTGTGTACCCTGCCATGTCAATAAAGTTATTGAAATTGAAATGTAGAGAAGTTACCATATGAATAGATGGCCTAAAGGGCAATAGAGTCAGGCTAGGCAAAAGCGGGAATGACTCTTTGACTAGGTATTACATTTCCAAAGCAGGGGTGTTTTAAATGGGGGTTTTATAATATAAACAAACAAACACACCTTGGACAAGTCCCACACCAGCTCAGTCTCACTGGAGCACAACATACAACAACCCTCCTGGGATCACTTCTTGTGTCACTGCTATATTCCCTTTGATCTCTTCAGCAGAGCTCCAAATCCTTAAAGAGACAGGGTGCAGGTAAAGATAACCCCGCCAGCAAATATAACTCTGATATACTCTTATGGGTACTACATAGAAACTGTGATAAAAACTCGAATAGTCAGATAGAAGCCTACTGTGACATAGTCAAAACCCTATCCTATAACAACACAGTCAAGATACGTAGTAAGATACTAGATAAATATATCTAAATGTGTTTTCCAGCTTAAAGGATAAGAACTTTTTTTTTGCATTTTTAAAAATTAAAGTTAATTGTTATGATGTGCCATGCTATATGTCTAAAGATTTTTTTATTTGTTTTTATTTGTATGTTAACTGCAGGCAAAACAACTGTAACCCAGTCGGTTAAGGACTCACTGAATGCACTTCTCTTAAGGTCACCCCCAGCTTGTATCAGCCAATGGCGGAAGACTTTTGATGATGAACCGACACTCATCAGGAGGGCATTTTATGCTCTGGGCAACTACATTGTTGCTTCAGAAATCGCAAAAGCATCCACCGAGTCACCTGTAGTTGTAGACAGGTTTGTAAAAAATATTTTCCTGTTGTTTGAATGTGACCATCCAGTCTTTCAATGTGACAAGTAAAGCTACCTGAGTTACCTTTCTTGTCTTTAGCATTACTTTGGTGGTAGCCTGGAAAATATTTATGTATTTCTACTTAATTCTGGTTGGTGGTTTAAGTGCATATGAAAAAGGCAGCTTGATAGTATTATCTTCAACCAGGCATATTATGATATTTGTAGGCCATTAGATGCAGGAGAAATGCAGAGGACAGAAATAGGACCTTTATGCCGTCTTTATTGACCTGACTAAAGCATTTGACATCAACAGCTGTCCTGGGCTATGGGCTATTACATAAGCTTGGTTGTCCAGAAAAATTCACCAACATTCTGAGGCTAGTTCATGATGGCATGCTCAAAAAAGTCTGCTTAGATGGTGTTCTGGCTGACCCATTTCCTATCACTAAAGATATTAAAAACAGTGCTGCAGAAATGGTCCTCCCTTGTAAAATTTCTTGTGTGCAGCAATGCTCAGTGATGCTATAGGAGACCTGAACGCTGGTATCGGGATACATTTCCGATCCTCTGGAAAATTATTTAATCTGAGCAGGCTTGCTCTGTGAAGGTCTTTGAGGCAATTGTTCATGAGGTGCTGTGTGCCGATGACTGTGTTCTAGAGGCACATACTTTAGAAGAGATACAGTTGATTATGGACAGATTCACAGAGTCTGCAGAAAGGTACAGGCTGACAATCTGAAAAAGATAGAGGTCGTGTATCAACCTGTGCCAGGGAAACCCTACGTGAAACAAACAGTCACCATCAGCAACACAGAGCGAAATGCTGTTACAGACTTCTGTTATCTTGGCAATACATTGTGAAATGATGTTACTATAGATAAGGAGCTGACAAGTCGTTTCAACAAAGCTAGTTAATCATTTGACAGATTTTCAGGCAGAGTCTGGCAGCAACATATTAAGCTTCAAACCAAGTTAAGTCTAAAAAGCGGTTGTGCTGTCCAACTTGTATCAGTGTTGACCTGCTACAGCATATTAAGCTTCTAGAAGAGTTCCGTTTATGACATCTGCGTGACATATTCTGCATCAAACAGCATGATAACGTTACCAGTAATGAAGTTCTGTAATGTAGTCACTCCACAGGGATTGAAGCCATGCTTATCTCATCACAGTTATGGTCACGTATTGAGGCTGGATGACACTAGAATGTCAAAGTAGTTGCAGTTTGGTGAACTGAACTGCATACAAGATGGCCAGAAGAAACACTTCAAGGACACACTGTGAATGCACTTCTCACCAGCTTGTATAAGCCAGTGGAGGAAGCATAACTTGAAACAGTGCAGCATTGAAATTGACAGCTATGAGTCATCAGCAACAGATGGATCACGGTGGTGAGCAATAGTAAACAATGAGGTTCCCAGTTCAAGATTAACCGCCGTATGGATCTTGAGGCACAGAGGCTGCATTGTAAACAGTGGTGGACTCAGCAGGCACAGATTGTAATCTCTTCCTCAGCATTGAGCTACCTATGCGCTTCATGTGGAAAGGACTGCCACTCAAGCATTGGCCTTTTTAGCCACAGTAATGCCGTCATCAGCATCAACTTGAGTCACGAAGCACAACAACCAGATTATTATAGCAGCTGTATGTCTCAAAAGACGATGCTGTAAATACCAAAGCAGTTCCGTTACTGTGTGTGGTGATGCTGCTGTGTCGCAAATGGCTAAAAGTCCAGTTCTCGAACAGCCAGGCGTAGCGCAGGCAAGTACTGTGCAAGATTCCTTAATACACTACTGCCTATTTGCAACAAACCTAAAGAGAGTGCAGACTGCCAATTGCAGCTGGCTGTAAGGATGTTTTAGATGAGTGTAAATTGAAGATACAAAGGTTGCGGATCTCTTGAAACATCTAGATAGATTTATGTGCGGGTTTTGGGAGGAGCCAGTGGTTATGGTACACGTAGGTACCAATAACATAGGAAAAGGTAGAGGAGAGGTTGTGGAGGCCAAATTTAGGCTTCCAGGTAAGATATGAAATTCCAGGACCATCATGGTAGCATTCTCTGAAATGCTTTCAGTTCCACACATATCGCCAGTTAGACGGACAGAACTGCAGGGTCCCAATTCATGGATGATTTGATGGCGTTTGGAGGAGGTATTTAGGATTTTTAAAAAAGGCTCCAGAGGCAATCCTGGCAATTACAGGTCGGTAAGCCTAACTTCAGTACCAGGCAAATTGGTTCAAACTACAGTAAAGAACAGAGCTATCAGACACATAGATGAACACGATATGATGGAGAAGAGACAACACATCTTTTATAAAGGGAAATTAATCTGCATCAATCTACTAGAATTCTTTGAGGCTGTCAGCAAACATACGGACAAGGGAGATCCAGCGGTTACAGTGTATGTTGACTTTCAAAAAGCCTTTGACAAGGTTCATCACCAAAGGCTCTTAAGCAAAGAAAGGAGTTAGGGATAAGGGAAGATCTCTCAGGGATCAGTAATTGGTTAAAAGATAGAAAACAAAGGTTAAGAATAAAGTTAGTTTTCACAGTGGAGAGAGGTAAATAATGGGGTCCCCCGAGTGTCGGTAGTAGGATCAGTGCTGTTCCATATATTCATAAATGATCTGGAAAAAAGGGGTAAACCAGTAGTAAAATTTGCAAATGTTACAAAATTACTCAAGAGAGTTAAATCCAAAGCTGACTGCGAAGAGTTACAAGTGGACGAGAAGCTGGATATGAGTCAACAATGTGCCCTTGTTGCCAAGAAGGCTAACGGCATTTTGGGCTGTATAAGTAGGGGCATTGCCAGAAGATAAGGGACATGATCATTCCCCTCTATTCGACATTGGTGAGGCCTCATCTGAGATGAGATGTCACGAAACAGGGCAAGAAAATGGCAAATGAAATTCAGTGTTGATAAATGCAAAGTAATGCACACTGGAAAACATAATCCCAACTATACATACAAAATGATGGGTGTATAAATTAGCTGTTACCACTCAATAAAGAGATTTCGGAGTCATTATGGGTAGTTCTCTGAAAACATCTGCTCAGTTTGCAGTGGCAGTCAAAAAAGCTAACTTTAGGAACCATTAGGAAAGGGATAGATAATAAGGCAGAAAATATGATAATGCCACTATATAAATCCATGGTATGCCCACACCTTGAATACATCTTGCAGTTTTAATTGCACCATCTCAAAAAATACATTAAAATAAGAAAAAGTACAGAGTAGGGCATCAAAAATGATTAGGGGTATGGAACAGCTTCCATATGACGAGAGATTTAGAAGACTGGGAGTGTTCAGCTTGGAAAAGAAATGACTGAGGGGGATATGATAGAGGTCTATAAAATCATGAATGATGTGTAGAAAGTGAATAAGAAAGTGTTATTCACCTCTTCCCTGATTCTTGTGTTATGTGGTGACCCAATTAAATTAATAGGCAGCAGGTTTAAAACAAACATGAGGAAGCACTTCTTCACACAATGCACAGTCAACCTGTGGAACTCATTGGCAGGGATTGTTGTGAAGGCAAACAGCATAACTGGACTGGGTTCAAACAAGAATTAGATAAGTTCATGGAAGATAGGTCCATCCATGGCTATTAACCAAGATGGTCAGGGATGCAATCTCATGCTCTGGGTGTCCCTAGACCTCTGACTGCTAGAAGCTGGTTGATAGGAGATGGATCCCTTGAAAACTTGCTCTGTTCTGTTCAGTCCCTCTGAAGCATCTGGCAACAGCCACTGTTGGAAGACAGGATACTAGACTAGATGGACCATTGGTCTGATGCAATACGGCCATTCTTATATTCTTATGAAATGACTGAATTTAAAACACACTTCTAAATCCCCTAATTTGTCCAATTTACTAGTTCATTAGCATAATCAAGAAATGTTATTTCCTCAGTTCTCCTGTTAAAAATATGAGTACTCTTTTTGTTGAGATGGTGACAAATTGGTGTGGCCATTCTGAATGAATGGTGAGAACATGGCTTGACATGATGAACTGTGAAAGAGGGTTCTGGGAGCAGAATCCTTCTCATACTATCAGGCAGATGCCAGAGGTGAAACTGACTGGCTCCATGCAGCGTGTATGATCAATACTGATCTTTGAGTCAGCAAATATGTCCACTTGAAAGCAAACAACACGTGTAGAACATCTGGAGTGGAGCATGGGCTGACTGGGGCATCTCGTCCCTGTTGAAGGACATCACGCAAGGGACTGAAGTGAATGATTGATAAGGGAGTGAATGTGGGGTAATTTTCAGTTGCCACCATTCTGCAGTCTCCTTTTAAAGTATTAATTAGGTAAAAATTAGTAACCACACGCTCACTGGGCATGCTTTTAAGACACCTGACTCCTTTGAGGAAAAAGAGTATAAAAACCAAGCAAATTAAATTACTGTTGGGATTCCTTAATTAACACTTAAAGAAGCAACGCTGCTAGACAGAATAGCCAAAACTCTGCTCCATGGCCTCAAATAGGACTGTGAACCAGAGGGGTCTCAAGGCAACCGAGGCCTTGCCTGGAGGGACTCCGAGACAGACCAGAGGGCTGAGAAGAACAGACCTGGAGAGAAGAAGCCGTCTATAAAATTGGTAATCACCTTCTCTGTTTGCCAAGCAGGAACTGTGTGAGGCTAGCGCAGGGCCCGTTTGTGTGTGTTTGTGAAAAAGAGATTCGTTAAGGGGAATGTATAACTCCTATGTTAGACATTAAGAGCTATGTGCTTGATATAATCCTTCACCGCTTGTGTAATTGCTTCTCAATAAACTGCTGTGCATTGAAAATAATTACTGTGGACCTTTTTCACTGGTATGACAGTAATCTCCTCTGCCAGGAGCCAATAAAGATCAATTTCAGGGGTAGTAGCGCCCCCTGTTGTCAGCATTTGGTAGCAGAGGATGTTTGCTGTCGTGTCTAAGTGAATGGGGTCTTTAAACTGAATGAAACTGCTTCTGAACTGGTTGCCTGTTAAGAGCTTGGTATCCTGAATCATTGGTGTTAACCGACTAATTTAAATATTGTTCTGAATCAGTTCTGACTTATATTAATTACAGTACGAAGAGAGAGAAGTATACCGGTGAGTGGGGTTGTACTGACCATTCTCGGAGTCGATGATGTTTTGCAAATGCAGACAGGGAAAGGTCGTCGAACCGGAGGACAAGGGGAACGCCCCAAAGCCTCCGAGTGTGGTTGTTGAGTGTTTGTTAAGACAGGTGTTTAAAAGCTTGGGGTCTGATCCATGTCTGGCTGATGCAGTCCCCATACTGCATGAGAAAGTTTTCGACAACTTGCTGTTGATGTATCGAAAGGGTTACACTCCTGAGAAAGCCCAAACAGCAACACAAGTCATCTGTGCTATGTATTGTGCTGTAGATAAATTTGTAAAGGAGCGAGATGTTTTGGAACGTCAGCGAGATGTTGTGCAAGAAAGTTTGGAACAAGAATTGGAAAAACTAAAATTGCAGAACGAAAGCCTGACACGTGACTTGCAAACTGCTGTAGCACAAAATGTAACCAAGGCTCAGCAGATAACAGCTTTAACACAAACATGTCTGGAAAGAATAAATATACAGGTGGAAGAGCAAGAGGAGCCCCTTCCAGGGCCTCCGGAAGCCCAGCCAGTAGTGATAGCAAAAACGCCTCAGCCTTCACAGCAAATACTAGAGGAAGTAAATTGTCCTCTAACTGAAACTAAAAAATAGGCACTGGATAAACAAATGGACTCTTTGACTAAGAAAACATGTTTGTCTTGGCTGTTGGAATCTTGAAGATTTAAGAGAACTGGTAATAACTTGTGCTGGCCCTATGGAAGGAATGGCTTTGTGGGCAGAAATTGAAGCAGAGTTAAACAAAGGGGACAGAGACAGTGTTATCCAGAAGGTAGGCTGATACTTTCTGACCCCCTCTGAATTAAGAAGGATGGCTTTGTTGATACATCAGAAGGAAGGAGAATCTGTTCTAGCTTATTGTACTAGGTTGTTGTTGGTATGCTCTCTGGTTGAAATCGAGGAAAAACAGCTGACAGATTTGTTTTTTGATGGTTTAAGGGAACCTATTAAGGTGTTCATAGGATCCTGGATGGATTGAAATCAGGTTGAATTGATTAAAGCAGCTCGGGAGGCAGAAAGGGTACTAAGTGGTGCAGGTAGTTCTTCTCGGAAAGTGGTTAGTGAGGCTTCCTACAGCAGTCAAGCAGGCTATAATGGATCCAGCCACACTGATATGAGACATTGTAGTTGCAATTAAATAGGACAAGGCTGAGGAAGGCATGGTAGGAGATATGGAGTGTTTAGTGGGGGATCATTGCGAGCTCAGGTATAGGCTCAACTTCAGGAAAGAGGGGCAGATATGGCCCGTTTGGATGGGCAACCTCTGGAGACTTTGCTAGCTGCTTTAAGTGATTTGATGGCAAGGACTAGATCACAGTCAATGCTGCAATCAGGAGTTAAGGCTGTTGAGACCGTGGGAACAGGTACAGAAGATCTGCTGGTGATTTCTTATGGCTTGTTATCCCCAGAATTGGCTCAGATGAAACTGGCAGCTCCCTGTCAGGTTGACTCCAAATTTCAGTAAAAATGCCTCGCCCTTAGCAACCCCTGTCCCCAACGGTAAATGTTAGTAGCCAAATTACAGCCCCACACAAATGGTAAATCTTACGTGGAAGAGTGGACAGACAGAAACATATAATGGTTGCTGGCATTAATTAATACAGGAGCAAAGGCAACTTTAAGTATTAAAACACCCTGATGATTTTCGTTGCCCTCCGCTGGATTCTCTCCAATTTGTGCACATCCTTTCTGTAATGGGGGGCCCAAAACTGGATGCAATACTCCAGATGTGGCCTCACCAGTGCCAAATAGAGGGGAATAATCACTTCCCTCGATCTGCTGGCAGTGCTCCTACTAATGACGCCCAGGATGCTGTTAGCCTTCTTGGTAACAAGGGCACACTGCTGACTCATATCCAGCTTCTCATCTACTGTAATCCCCAGTTTTTTTCTGCAGAACTGCTGCTTAGCCAGTCGGTCCCCAGCCTGTAGTGGTGCATGGGATTCTTCCGTCCTAAGTGCAGGACTCTGCACTTGTCCTCGCTGAACCTCATCAGATTTCTTTTGGCCCAATTCTCCAATTTGTCTAGGTAGCTCTGGACCCTATCCCTACCCTCCAGCATATTTACCTCTGCTGCCAGCTTAGTGTCATCTGTGAACTTGCTTAGGGTGCAATCCATCCCATCATCCAGATCATTAATAAAGATGTTGAACAAAACCGGCCCCAGGACCAACCCCTGGGACACTCTGCTTGATACCGAGACATCAAGCCATTGATCACTACCCATTGAGCCCGACAAGCTAGCCAGCTTTCTATCCACCTTGCTATACAACACTTATATAAGTGTTTCCCTGATGGAGGGAAACATTTATATAAAATAAATTAATAATCTTTAATAAAGCTCCCTTTCTGTTCACATGCTTTTACATGTGGTTAAGGACTGAACTGCACATTCCCTACCAAATTTGTTGCATCACCTAAGCATTAAGCAGGATGATTAGTATCCACAAAAAATGTTTTGGGGTTTGGATTTGGAAAAATAAAAGTGAATGTTTCTGATTTTGGTCTGGCTCAGAAAATAGGAACTTGCTGTTTTTTGGTGCAAGCTTGGATTTTATTGGAGATAGTTAGAGAACTGTTTGCCCAATACATAGCCTCTTTCTAATGTTTTATTTAACAGTAACAAATAATAATTAGACATTTTGTTTTATTACTTTGATCAATTATTTATGGGTACAAAATCCTCATGGTCCCCCACGCATTGTGACTGTGTATTAAGCTAGCATTATTAGAGGGTACTGATTTCTTTTACGTAAGTAGTTCCTTCTATTAGGATGTTTTATCATGTTAATTTTTTTAAATGGTCATGTATGCATCCCACTCCTATATCTTTTCCTGACAGGTATTGGCACAGCACTGCTGCCTATGCAATTGCCACTGAAATAAGTGGAAAAGTGCAAAATCTTCCTCCAACTCACCATGAGGTGTACCAGTGGCCTGAGGACCTGCTCAAACCCGATCTTGTCCTGCTTTTGACAGTTAGTCCTGAGGAGCGGATCCGGAGACTGCAGGGACGGGGGCTGGAGAAAACGGAGGAGGAAACTGAGCTAGAAGCTAACAGTTTGTTTCGCCAAAAGTATGTCTTAATAATGAATAAGGCCAGAGATGGAATCCTCACCCAATTAAAATCAGTAGCAAAACTCCCATTTACTCCATTGGGGCCAGGATTTCCATATGCCTAGACTGTCCTGTTACTCAAGTAATACCGACCGACAAGGGTATATCCTGCCAGTTTGAGTGACTGGATGTGCTGATGGGCCTCAGGTGAATAACTTCCTTACTCCCCCAAGTTCAAAGAAATTCATAGTGAAGGTAGAGTTTTGGCCCATCTCTAGTAATTACTCCCATTTTTGACGGCTACAAGAAGCCAGAACCTTGGTTTTAGATCTCACATGAAAGACTACATTTTCAACATCACCATGCTCTGTGGTATTAACAGAATAACTGTGAATATGCAGAAGTATTTCATAAGGTTAAAACTCATTATTCATTACAGAATTTAACTTAAGCTCTTTTTTTGGAAAATTCTATGGGTGTGTAATGTTGACCATTTTCATAAAAAAGTTATAGAACTTCTCAGAATTTAATTACACATCTACCCCGATACAACGCGACCCGATATAACACAAATTTGGATATAACGCGGTAAAGCAGCGCTCCAAGGGGGCGGGGCTCCGGTGGATCAAAGCAAGTTCGATATAACACGGTTTCACCTATAGCGCGGTAAGATTTTTTGGCTCCCGAGGGCAGCATTATATCGGGGTAGAGGTATATCGGATTTTGGGGGCTAAGCTAGATTTTATAAACCTAAAATTGACCTTGACAATGATGTATTAAGAGACCGTACAAATCTCACTGTTTTCACCAAATTGTAAAAATCATGTTTTATGCTCCATTAATTACATATGATCATAAACTAAAAAAAACTCTGGAAGGAGAATCCAAACACTACAGGGAAAAGTATAACACTGGCAGAAGCATTTTTCCATCCCAGCCTGAGAGAGCTAATTAGACTTTCTTTCTGGTTAACTATATTACATACGTTCATTATCTGTGCCAAAGACTAGCCTATTGGCTTGGGTTGAGATAATCTTTTCTCCTGGGGGAAGAAATAAGTTACTCACAAAACAGAGTTCTGTAGGTGTTATTCCAGAGGATTTCACTATAGTGTAGTGGAAAGGGGGCATCACCTTAAATATTACTTAGATATTAGATATCCAGAAATCTGTTCAAATCTCTGGGTATCTACATGGAGCTGTCACTCTCCAGGACCCTCTTTACACTGGCAGCACAGCTTCGTTTTCAGCTAGTCTGCCAGTAGCTTTTCGGTAGCACTCATTTTCCCTGGGGCTTTGGTGGCATAGAAGTTGCGGAGCTGGGAAATGAGGAGGAGCTTAATACTGCAGTACTCCACAATAGCTTCCATGGGAACGTCCTCAGGAGCCTCCACATATCTGGAGGTGTATAATGCCAGGCAGAATAACCATCCTCCCAATTTTGACGTAAACCACACTCAGCCACACTCCTTTGCAAACATAGAGCCCGAGCCCCACACACTTCATGCAGTAGGATCTGACAAAGAGCAGGGGAGTGTGTGATGTGTGGGGGGGAAGGGTGGTATGATACCGTTTGGCTTTCCCTCTATTATGCCCCTTGGCTGTAATCTCTGTACAATATCTTGCTCTAGATATGGCCCTTAGTTATTACTATTCATTAGATACAGTCAACCTGGATTTGGGACCGACTTCAGAATCTTGCTCTGTTGGTCCTTCAGGTAGAAGCCTGAGTGGTTTTGAAATGATCAGTTTTGTAGGAGTAAAGAAAACAACCTCCTTCACTGCTCACATACCCCTGAGAGGCTAGTTGTGGAAGAGCCATGTTTTATAAGAATAGATTGCTTGCGGACCAAGCAGCAAGGTTTTCATAGTACTGTTTGCATATGCAGCAGGGAGGAAGATAAATGGAAGGTGTGAGAAAGGAACAACAAGCTCCTAGCTGAAATCAGATCAGAGAAAAAGGAGCCTGTGCTGGGGTTATGGTATTCCTCCATTGTAAAACAAACAGACCTGGGGAGAGGAGCATCTCCTGCAATGAGCAGATTGTTTTGTCTCAGGAACATGGTTTGGCAGTGAGTGTGCATATTGTGAATCCCATCTTCATAAATAACTGGTCATGGTTTGTTGTTGTGCCTTGTGGCACGCTGCAATGTATTTAATTCTTGGCTTCGTTCTAGAATTTTTCTGCAGCCAGTGCATTTTCAGAGTCAGATATACCTTTTCATTTCATGGCAGTTTGTTGTTATAGAATGTATCACTTGCTTTATTTTTATTTATTGTTTGTTTTTAAATAGAGTTGAAGAGTCATACAAAAGGATGGAGAACCCTGGATGCCAAGAGGTTGATGCCAGCCCCTCCAGAGAAGAGGTTCTGAGGACTGTTTTGCACCTAATTAAAAAACACTGTGGTTCATTATAGCTGCTTTTGTGTGGCAGCATTTACAGTGAGTTGCTTATGTGTCCTCTATTTTTCCTCCTTGGAAATGCACTGCACTCAGCTCTTTTCCATTCAAATAAGCTGCTCCAGAATTCTCAGACAGAAGAGTCTCCCCTTTCCTCTACCCAATCTAATCAGTGTTTTTATACTAACTCTTTGCTGCCTAATGTACTTTGTATATAGGGCAAAACACAACTCACATGCTGTCCACCATCCCTGATGCAGCCACCAACAAATCATTAGTGACAGATCAGGTATATGAGATGGTAATAGGAATGTGCTGGCATTTCTAACAATGCCATTGTATTCCATCACTGCATAGAAAACCTGATCCTGCATTCCTTACATACCCAAACTCCAACTGACTTCAGTGTGAGTTTTGGGTGTGTAAGGAATGCAGAATCAGGAGGAGAATCTGAAACACAGTCTAGCAGTATAGCCATTAAATGATCCAACATTCAGAAAACCTGGAAACCACAGTCCCAGTGTTGTTTACTAAAATTGGCATTTGGATATTAGAGTGACCAGCATCCTGCAGAAGTGTGAAATAAATGAGGGCCTGATTTTCCCAAGTGCTGAGTACCAATAACTCCTGTTGAAGTCAATGGACGCTATGAGTGCTCAGGCTTCAGTACCAGGCTCTGAAAAATCAGGCCCTGAGTAAATAAATACAAATACGTCAATACAAAAAAAGGAAAGATCTGAATTGCAGGTCAAACCATTTGAAAGAGAGGCAGGTGGAAGGAGGGCAGAGTCTGCATACTGGCACATTAGAAACAGGGACCTGAGAGGAAATCAAAATATAAAACATTTTGTAAATAATAAATAGAATATTTTTCTACACAGATTTTTTCCCCCAACCTATTTTTAATGCATTAATGTTATTTGCTCGCCTTTTGATGGAATTAATGTAAAGCAGAAAGACATGGAGAATCTACTTGCAACATTCATTTGAGTCAGTTTTTTCAGCACTTTATCTGTACTGAGGTTTCTATTAATATGTTTTATGCAGAGGCAGCTGGACACCATCTCTACCCTGCAAAGACTTATGCATAGGCTCAACTTTATACACATGGGTACTCATGTTGGGGCTACTCACCAGGCATAAAGCCGAACATGTGTGTAAGTCTTTGCAGGATCAGGGCCTAACTGAAATTCAAGATGGAAACCTAAATTAAATGGCATTTTATTTCTAATCTTGTTTATATTTAAGTTCCTTTATTAAATAAGCATAATTGCTCTATAAATATCTCTTGTAAATAAATGTGTACATGAGTGTGACTAAACATGGTATTACCCTCCATCAGAGCAAAGCGTGTGTGCAAGGGAGAAAAGTGTAATAGGAAGAAAACCATCCAAACACATTTTTATTTAGTTAATTTACATTTTATTTGGTTTACTTATTATTAAGTAAGTAGTGCCTGGTGGCCCTTTACACACACGTAGAATAGGAACTCACAATTATGATTATACTGTACATTTGTCTTAGGAGACATCTGAAGCGTTCAGATAATCAGTTTTGGATAAAGGAATTTCGGATGTGGAGAGCATAACCAAATTTGGATAATCAGAGGTTGGATAACTGGGGTTTACTTGTCCTGTAACTTTCAGAGTCTTACCTCTTCCAACCCTATTAAATGCTCTGCCCATGGAATGCAAGTACTCCTTGGTCAGGCAGAGCTCCAGTAAAGCCAGGCTGTTTTTCTGCCTTTCCTGTATGTATTGATAAGGAGGGTAATGTAGCTAATAAAATCTGTTACACACACAAGCTATAACACTTATGGACTATTCACATTCCTTGGAGCTAATATACTTACGATATATAGCGGGCAGTACAATAAAACAAGATTGCTCAAGTTAATGTGTTCCTTTCTTTTCTTTGTTAGAATTAAAGGTCTGTATGCAGTATTGCACATGGCTATCCAGAATGCTAAAGATAATGATACAGATACTTGATAATTAT
The DNA here is from genome assembly GCF_027887155.1 of Malaclemys terrapin pileata. NCBI lineage: Eukaryota > Metazoa > Chordata > Testudines > Emydidae > Malaclemys > Malaclemys terrapin. Next base: position 175,326,643 of record NC_071507.1, on the reverse strand, counting down.
TGATGACTATTTATGATTCCTGTAACCTCTTTCTTACAAAGATCCCAAAGCACTTTACAAATATTAATTATATTTTACAAACCTCCCTGGAAAATGGGTGAAAGAAGTATAAGGATGTCTCTTTAGCAGCCACTGAAATGCAGCTACCCTCAGGTATGGAAGCAGTAGAACTACACAATAATTTAGAACAGGAAGTGAAGAATATCCTATCCAGTTGTGGCTGAAGGTTAGGTAGGTGGTACATGTTTACCTTGGAACTTAACTAGGTCGCAGGGCTTAAGCCACCCCATCTTACAAAAAGTGCCAGAGGAAGTTAATGACCTCAGGGGGCCTCAGAGCCCAAAATCTGACATCTACACAGCAATTGTATAGTCCTGCAGCCCAAGTCAGTTGACAGGGATCAGTTGCACGTGTTTTACTGCACTATAGACATACTGCAAGAGGCCAGGATTTTGATTTAATCACTTATGTAACCCTAGGCTCAGACAATGGTCCCATATAGATACAGCAAGAGCACCATTTATGGCTTGAGCCTGCCAGATGCTGAGCCAGTAAAGTGCTTAAGTGCATGCTTAACTTTAAGCATGTGAGTAGTCCCATTAAAGTCAATGAATCCCGCTCCGACTGACCAATTGTCACTATTGTAGCACCTAACTGCGTCTTGAAGTAGGAGCTATGCAACTACTGATCCATACTGAACCCTGCTGTGCCTGTTATTTACAAGAAGGAATGCCACCACAGCGTTCCAGCAAGTAAAAGAGCGGTTACAAGCTTATTTTATAGTACCCCTGCAAATGTTTCCCCTCCTGTCTTATTTGCACCTGGCTGAGCTCATTTTTCCTGGACTAGGTATGAGCAGATATTTAATCTCAAACCCTTTCAATTGGTAGGGAGCTAGAAATCAGGAAATGTGTTTGAGGTTTCCCCACTCTGTAGAAAAACAGCTTCTGGACAGGCCAAGCATAATGGAAGGGTTTCCTTTAAGCCTAGGGGGCCTCTGAGCAGGTTTCCTGAGCCTGGGAAGGATTCTCCCTTAGCCCAGTGTACCATGAGGTATTTTTGCCTTCTGCTGCTAGGAGACAAAGCAGAAAATACGTTTCTTTGGTCTCATCACTGCCAAATTGGGAGGTGAACAGCCACCCATCCTGAGAAGACACTGTCCTTAGTCGAAGAGACTAACAAAAAACTTCTTCAGTGGAGTTTAGCTCTTCAAGACTTTGATTTTGAAATACAACACATTTCAGGAGCCTCTAACAAAGGGTACGTCTATACTTACTTCCTGGTCCGGATGTAAGTGATCGATTTTCTGGGATCGATTTATCGCGTTTTGTCTAGATGCGATAAATCGATCCCGGATCGATCCCGGCAGTGCTCGCCGTCGACACTCCAGCTCAGCGAGAGGAGTACGCGGCATCGACGGGGGAGCCTGCCTGCCGCGTCTGGACCCGCGGTAAGTTCGGACTAAGGTACTTCGAATTCAGCTACATTATTAACGTAGTTTTCAGAATAGCAGCCGTGTTAGTCTGTATCCGCAAAAAGAACAGGAGTACTTGTGGCACCTTAGAGACTAACAGATTTATTAGAGCATAAGCTTTCGTGGACTACAGCCCACTTCTTCAGATGCATATAGAATGGAACATATATTGAGGAGTCTCCTCAATATATGTTCCATTCTATATGCATCCGAAGAAGTGGGCTGTAGTCCACGAAAGCTTATGCTCTAATAAATCTGTTAGTAACGTAGCTGAATTTGCGTACCTTAGTCTGAAGTGGGGGGTTAGTGTGGACCAAGTCTAACAAAGTGGCTGATGCACTCCTGGCCCAGCTGGCGGGGATAGGGGTCAAGCAAGCCAGAAACATACCAGGGGGAGGAGAGGGGACTTCATCTTGCCCGGCAGCTGGACCCAGGCCCCTCCCCAGCCAGACTCTCAGGCAGTTGCTCTGCCGCACAGAGCAGCGACCTGGAGTGGCAGGCGTGAGAAGTGGCTGATCCTGCTCCCTGCCTGGGTCCGGCTGCAGGGACAGAGGCCAAGTGTGCCAGGAGGCAGGCAGAGCGGGAGAAGGAGAGAGCTCCTCTCCTCCCCCCTCCACCCCCTCCCCGCAAACCCAGCAGGCCAAGCAGAAATCGGGGGTGGGAGGACACTTTACCCCAGATTGCAGGACACACAGTCTCACCCACTCCAGACTCCTAACCTCTGGCTGAGTTGCTTAAGTCTTCAAATCATGGTTTAAAGGCTTCAAGTTACAGAGACTTCACCATTTACACTCGTATAAAGCTGCAAGTGACCTGTGCCCCAGGCTGCAGAGAAAGGCAAAAAATCCCCAGGGTCTCTGTCAATCTGACCAGGGGAAAATTCTTTCCAGACCCAAATATGGCGATCAGTTAGACCTTGAGCATGTGGGCAAGACCCCACAGCCTGACACCTGGGAAAGAATTCTCTGTAGTAACTCAGAGGGCTCCCCATCTAGTGTCCCGTATCCAGCAGTTGTGGATTTTTGCTATTGGCAGTCACTGATGGCCACATGCCATTGTAGGCAGTCTCATTATACTATCCCCTCCATAAACTTATCCTCTCCCCACAGCTATCTTTTGGTTAGGCTAAGCAAGCCAAGCTCTTTGAGTCTCCTTCATAAGGTAGGTTTTCCATTCTTCTCCACATCTTAGTAACCCTTCTGTGCACCTGTTCCAGTTTGAATTAATCTCTCTCAAACATGGGAGACCAGAATTGCACAATTGGGGTGATCTGATATGCATCAAAAATGTCTCTGTGATCATTTGAGCTTTCTCATTCTTGATTGTTTTTGATTTTTTTTACTGGACTCAAGCCCATAACTGTCCAGTAAATTATTGTGGAATACTCATATGAGTATTCCCCAATAATGTAATGTATGTGTCATTCCTATGTAATGCATGTGTCATGTATGTAACGCTATGTTTTAAGAGGTTTGTTTTATTGTCTATGTAAGTGGAAAACAGGCTATTTAAGGGGAGGAAGGTCACTTACATTTCTGCCTTTAGCTAGCAACTGTGTAACCCTTCTGCCTGGTGGAGTTGGCAGCTACAAGGGCCACATTCAATATCTAAGGGTTCCTCTTAATACAAAACAGAATCATCTCAAGCCCCCACCCAGAATCTGGGAAAATTAAGCAGCACCCCAGGGTGCTTCTAAGAGGCAATACTTCCCCACTCACAAGCGCTGAGTCTGTGCATAGCAAAGAACACTTTTAATAAAAAGAGAAAGGAACCCTGCATTACTTTGGGAAAACACCACAACCACGATTCTAAAGCATGTGACCATAAGCAAAATAAATACCCATCCTGGAGTACATCGGGCAGTGTCCTTTGCCTAATTTCTCACCTTGTGGGGTGAAAGTCTAGCAAACAAACGTTCCTTTGACAGACTACTCCCCTCTCCCTCCACTGCACCGTTGCTGTCCTTGGTCAGCAAAGACCTCGAGTTCAGAAGTACATTCACATGAGTTCACCTCCCACCCCATGAGCTGTGCCACTGCTGCAACTGGCTCACATTTACCGATATTTACTCTGCCACTCCTATTGTTCGCTCTGCTGCTTCTGGTCCTCTGCAGCTGTTAGGGAGGCAGAGACCATCTCTCTGGCTCCTGCAGAGAGCCCTACTTGGATTGGCATAGGGTTTAGCTTAGAAACGGGGGGGGGGGGAGCTCAATTCCATGTAAGAGAAACAGATACAAAATATAGCTAGAGGGCTGGTTGAAAAAAAATTCCATCAAATCCTTTTTGTGATGGCGAATTGTGTTTTTGATATAAATAAAAATGCAGAAAGTGTCTGCTTTTCTGATGAAAAAATCAAAAATTTCAGTTTTCAGGCAAATATCCTTTTGTTTGAAATGAAAAGTTGAAAAGTTGAATCGAACCAGGTCTTCATGGCTATTTCAATTGCAGTTCTCGGCACTTCCCTCGATTGCCCACTCCGGAGGCAGTGAGGCATTCGATAGACAAGAGGCTGAAAAGAATCTCAGCTGCCAGGTTGCCAAAAGGAAACCGGACAACTCTCTCAGTGTGCACTTATAACTGCAGAACACTGACGAGGGAGGAATCGATAAACCATCTTATGGAGGAAAAGGCAAAAACAGCCTGCGATATGCTGGGTGTTGCAAAGCATGACGAAAGACGGAGATGGAGGTCAGCTGGAGGGATGGAAGCACGGTCATTCTAGGGAAAGGAGAAGGCACGAGGACAGTTGGAGGAGTCAGATTCATCATAAAAAAGGAATGGTCTTTGAAAAATCATCTCATGCCATTTGAAGTCATCGCGTATCAGGGTGCTTTACCTCCAATTGAACCGAAACAGCACCCTCAAAATCATCCAGATCTACGCTCCCACAAGTGCATGTGAAGATGATGATGTGGAAGAATTCTATCAGGAGCTCAGAGTTCCACATATACAATTGTGATGGGAGATTTTAATGCCAAGGTTGGAAGAGGGAGAGAAGGCGAAAAGTTCATAGGAAGGTACGGTATTGGAGAACGAAACGCGCGAGGAGAACGATTAGCTATATTGGCAGAGACGAGGAGAATGTTCATTGGTAACACCTGGTTCCGAAAGAAGGCCAACAGGAGATGGACTTGGATTGCACTGAACATGAAGACAAAGAATGAAATCGATTACTTTCTGATCAATAGACGACACATTGTGCAGGATATTTCAGTAGTGCCATCATTTAACATTGGTAGTGATCATTGCCTACTGAGAGCCAGATTCACATTCACTGTGAAGGTGGAGAAAAAGGCGCTGTATGGCGAACAGAAGGCACCAACCAATAGCTTTCGACGAAGAAAAATATTTCCAGGGAAGATTGGAGCCTCCTGGATGACTGCGACGACGATTATGAGAACTTCAGCAAGAGACTGGAATGATGCGTGAAATCAGCTGAGCGTGAAAGACCAAAAAGAGCTAGTGGAAGAATCTTGGAGAATACAAAGACCTTATTGGGGAAGAGGAGGAAAATGAAAAGAAATGGCAGCGACAGGCTTGAGTACTCCCTTCTCTGCAAGTTCATATGAATGAAGCTGAAGGAAGACTTCGAGAAATTTCTAACTGAAAAGCTCCTAAAGGCTGCTGAAGATCGTAAAAGTCTCAAAAAATGCAAACGGGAACTGGCGTTGTATAGGTCATCATTATTGGCTTTGAAGAACAAGGATGGAGAATCAGTAATCAATCAAACAGAGATGGAGGCAATCTGCAGGGATTTCTATACCCAGCTCTTTGCATCCCGTATAGACGTCCCAAAGCCATCACTTCAACAAACTGATGAACACATACTCCCAGTTCTCATCAGCAAAGTCCGTCATGCAGTCCATCAAATGAAAGAAGGGAAGGCTCCAGGCAAGGACAGTCTGACAGCAGAAGTGCTTAAGGAGGAAGGTCAGGAACTCTGGAAAGCTCTCGCCCAAAGGTTCAGCCGTTACCTGGAAATCCAGAAGATACTGTCCAGTTGGAAAGAGTCCAATACCATCTTGCTGCATAAGAAAGGCGATCAAGAAAATCTAAAGAACTATCACCCGATCTGTCTGCTTTCGCATGTCTGTAAGTTGTTCACCAAAACAATAACAAATCGACTGTGGCGAAACCTGGATGAACAGCAACCTAGAAATAATTAGGCAGCAGTCTGGAGTCCGAGACGTTGTTGTCGAAAGCAGGCTCAGCAAAATACGATGGGCAGGACATGTGGCCCGACTCAGTGACAACAGATGGACTGCAGCTATATCTGAGTGATATCCACGAGAACTGAAACGGCCACGCGGTCGGCCTCCAAAGAGGTGGGATGATTTCTTAACAAGGAGATATGGACAAACATGGCGAAGGAAGGCCAGAACGAGAGAAGATTGGAAGACATGTTGTGATCAGCTCAGTCTTAACTGATGAAGGACCGACAGTCTACGCAGTCTATGCAGTTTGTGGTGTTTTCCCAAATTAATGCTGAGTTACTTCCCTCCTTTTATTAAAAGTTTTTTTGATACACTCAGACTCTGTGCTTGTGAGAGGGGAACTATTGCCTCAGGTCACTGGGTGGGTGCTCGAGCCGGTTTTGTATTGTATTGTTAAAAAGGAACCCTAGATACTGAACCCGTCCCTTGTTGCTGCCAACTCTGACTGGCAGAAGGGTTACATAATTAAAACCACATCACTCATTCATCACCGTGCTCTCTGTAATAAGATGTACATTAGGCACTACAAATACAGAGTGAAATCTCATCAACAGGAATGTCATACCAGGAGCAAGGAACTATGGCCCAGATCCACAAAGGGACTGAGGTGCTGTGATGTTGAGCATTGTAACACCTAACCCTGAGACACCTAGAAAATCACAGGAATGACACTGTGCTTGACAAAGCCTGAGTCAGGCACCTAGATTCCCTATACAATGCATGGGGAGAGAGGCATCTTAGACTGTGATCCACAAAAGCCAGCAGGCTAGGCAGGAAGCCATCTAAGCTAGCCAATCAGAGATACTGACGAGAGGGTTGTGTCCTAAACCCTGTCCCTCCCTCATAGATAGGAGCCTAAATCTGGGCTGCAGTTAGGTGCCTCTCTCTGCTTTCAACCCACAGCCAGGAACCCTCTCCTGGTCAGGAGGCTTAGGCACCTAATGAGTTAGGCACCTGCTTCATTCCACACAAAACAGCTAGAGGAGGCGGTGCCACCGCTGTCCACCTTATAACTTTTAGCTTAGTGATTAGAGCATTCACCTGGGATGTAGGAGAGCTGGGTACAATTAAAGAGTCATTGGAGGAGAGGGACTGAACTCTGAGTAGCCCACCTCCCAGTAGATGACCTAACAACCAGGCTATGAAGTCATTCTCTGGCTGGCAATGTAGGAAAACAGGAAAAAACAAGAAAGCTAGGAAGATCTTATGTGCTTTCTTGTTTTTTTCCTGTGTCAGAGTGGCACAATGAGGATCTCAGCTTGAGATCTATTTTACTTACTGTAGTGAGTCGGTGTGGCTCCCCTCCTGCCCAGAAGAGGGAACCCACGTGCAGGCACCAGAGTGGGTGGGACCACCACCGCCTGTCCCCGCCCCCCGGAAGTCAAGGGGCGGGACAGGAAGTATAAAGGCCAGCCGCCAGAGCTCAGTCGGTGGCCAGCCACCACAGGGAGCAGACGTGCGGCCGGGAGCTCCCGGCCAGGAGACCGTCGAAGACCGAGGCCTGGACCCTAGCTGGCCTGAGCTACCCCGGGCCCGCTACGAGGAGGAGCCGCCGGAGCCCGTCCACGCCCGCCATTGGGAGAATCCCTGGGAACCGGACCCCACTAACCCTGAGGGTGAGACTGGACCCGAACCCCTTCGCCCCTGTTGCTATCCAGAGGAGCCGCCTGAGGACCATTGGCCGGACTTCCCGGCAGAGCTACCGGACTTGCCGCCGAGCCCGGGCAGAGAGGAGCCCATGCAGGTGGACTGGCCCGATCCCGGCGCATCGAACGAGGTAGGCTTTGAGGGGGATCACGGAAGTAGCCCGGGGGTAGCCGACCCCGGTCCGGCTGCAACTGAATGTGAGCCTATGTCAGTGTGTTGCGGTCTGGATACCCCACTGACCAGCAGCGGCAGCAACCGCTGTTAGGGCCCCGGGCTGGAACGCAGTGGAGTGGGTGGGCCTGCGTTCCCCCCTGCCACCCTCCGCACGGGTGGCAGGCTTCCCCCTCACCCAACGCTCGGCTACAGAAAGCCTAGGCGTACCTTACCTGAACTGTTTATCCGCTCAGCCCCTGCATACAGGGCTCTGAACTATTTGCTCGCTCAGCCCCTGCAACAAGGGCCTGAGCTAACTGTGTTTGCCCCGCCCTGATCCAGGGCCTGGGCTTTGGACTATCTGCCCGCTCAGCCCCTGCAACAAGGGCCTGAGCTAACTGTGGTTGCCCCGCCCTGATCCAGGGCCTGGGTTCGGAACTGCTTGCTCGCTCAGCCCCTGCAGTCAAGGGCCTGAGCTTTAACTGTGGTTGCTCCGACTCTGCACCAAAGAGCCGGAGTTTCGGGACTAACTGACTGCTTGTTCCCACAGTAGTGAGTCGGTGTGGCTCCCCTCCTGCCCGGAAGGGTCGAGCCCTGGCTAGGACCTACTACACTTACCCATTTAAAAAAATGCAGGACAATGATTAGCAAAACTGTGTGACTTTCATATATGAAAGTCTGAGCAATTTAAAATTATATTCTACTTTACTTTTATTTTGGTGTTTGGTGTTCTGTAATGTAATTTAAATGATAATCCAGGATTATAACTGGAATGCAGGGTATTGGTTACCAAGTATTTGTAATTTAACTTTCATATGTTTAGGAAATGCTGAACAGTTATTTTGATTTTTTCTGTATGGTAGTTTAAATAAATTACAAAAAATAAGTGGAATTGCTGTGATTATATTGTATTATTTTGACCAATAAATATGCAGAATTTTGCAGAATTTTAAAGTTTTTTGGTGCAGAATTCCCCCAGGCGTAAATGTCGCAGATTAGCCGCAGGGACTCAACAGTAAAATCATATGTCCCTATCTCTAGGCCTATCCTAGAAAGAAACAGCTGTTTGGGGAAGGTAGAGATTTGCTTGGATTTGGCTTGTTCCCCCTTCTACAGAAAGGGGGAGTTCACAGTTGGGGCTCTCTCTACATTGTGGAAAAAAAATGCATATTGCTTCCCAGCTTAAGTTCCCTAGTCAGGTCCACGTTATGGCTGAATGTGAGAGGGAAAGATCAAAATCCAATTTGAATAGATCCCGCAGAGCTGGGATATCAACAATGTTTGTGGTTTTCTGCTGTCTCCTGGCATCCAAATGATATTAATGCTGCATGTATAATCTCTAGAGATGGTATGAGTCAAAGTTTGAATCTGGATCTGAACATCTTCAGAGTTTGTGGGTGTTTGGATCTGGGATTTTGGTTTGTGCTAATTACTGATGGTCACTTTGGGCTTTGATATTTAATTCCACTGCAGAGTTAAGGGAATCCCCAAAGTGGATTTGGAATCTATTATTCTGGTTTCTGTGTATGGGCACTACTCTCTTCAGCATTAATAGGAATTGTGCAGATGTTGAATCAACAGACTTTCTCAACCTATTCACTACTCAGAGCTGAGAAGGGAATTTGCCCTAAATGAAAAAAAAAAAAGTTTAAACACTAGAAATATAATTTCCTCGTTTATTTCAATAGGAGGAATAACATTCCTAGAACAACTTAAATATGTGTGAAATATCTGATATTTTTTAAGAAAACACTGCAAGTGTAAATGACATTATTGGATAGTAGCATAGGGCAGCAGCAGCACTTCCTTCTGACACATTCCTCCTATTTTTAAATCAAACACTTCCCTTTTTGGAGGCTATTTGCCTTCTCTACATCAGCAGCAAGGATCTCGAATTGCACTGCTTTGGCCTAGTGGTGGCATCTGTAGGCAAATATAACTTGATTATCCCCAGTGATGTCTGTGGAGACTGGCAAAGGAGGGGAGCCTCTTGGTATTGAGAGCATTTTCCTGCTATGATGCTAATTCTGAGGCAGCCCCTCTGTGCTGTGGAGCCTCCCCTGTAGGGAAGTTATGGGGCCAAAAGAGACAGTCAGGATACTGAACCCACTGAAGCCATGCTGAGAACTGCAGGGGGCGGGGATGCAGCACAGGGCTCTCTGGCAGATCCCCCGAGCTTGATGTGGATCTGTGTGCTGTGGGGTCTTATCTGCAGGGTGGCCAACACCATCTCTGTCTGATTAAACAATCTGGTGGAGACTGTTTGGGGAAGCTTATAGAATTTCCTGTCTCTTACACAATGTTTTCCACATAGGGAAATGATCGGACGCAATTTACATGAGTAATCAGATTTCAAGCTGCTTGGTGCCATAAATTCCATCAAAAACCAAGAAATGTTGCCTATTTGATGGAATCAGAGTCACATTTCATTCTGTGTCTGGGTTTAAATCTGCTGGAATGTCAGATCCTTTTACGTCTTAAATATTTTTTATTAATCAAATTATAAACACACGCATGTGTAAAAGCAAATCTGCAGCAGGTTATATTAGGGCCAAAGCTTTCAACAATATTTGATTATGATTTTTTTTAATGTTTCTATAGATTCACTGGAAATTAAACCACTAGGGGGAGTAAGAGCGCTAACTATGACGATTTCAAATTTAAGAAGGGTGGTTTTTCTGTTAAAAACCGTTCAGCTTTAGAGTGATACACCATAAAAGTAAAGAGTGTTGGAGTAGCAGTGGATTTTAAATGAGAAGTTACATGCTTATGTTAGAACATGGAAATCAAAAGGACAGGTTACAAGCCATTTCGATTGAAGGGACAGACATTTTTAAAAGCAGTTGATTTCTTTTGCTAAAAAGGCTGAACCATTCTTTCAGCCCCTGGGTGGCACAAAGGGCGTGGAAACCTCCTGCGAGATCCCTGTTGGAGGAGTCTTCAGTAGCTGGAGATTTATTATTTTTATTAATTATTATTTGTATTAGCATAGTGTCTAGGAGCCCTAGTCATGGACCAGAACCCCCAATGTGCTAGGTGCTGTACAAAAACAGAAGAAACCCCCGCCCCCGTCCCTGCCCCAAAGAACTTATCGTCTAAGTATAAGACAAGAGGCAACAGGTGGAGACAGACAGACAGGGGAATACAAGGAAACAAAGACAGTACTGGTCAGCATGACGGGCAGTGGCCTGAAAACACCCGCAGCCTAGCCATCATTAGGATTTTTGTTGAGGGGGGTTTTGAAGGTAGATAATGAGATGGCTTTGTGGATGTTAGCTCCAATGCCTCCCTCACTGCTGTCGCTGTTGGAGAAGAGGATGTTTATCTATTTTAGATACCTATATGGCCTTCATTATCATAGCACCTGAGCACAATCTTTAATGTATGGATCCTTACAACACCCCTGTTGAACCTGGGTTCAGTTCCCAGCTCTGCGGCAACCTTCCTGTCTTACCTTGAGCAAGTGATTTAACCTCTCTGTGCCTCCGTTCCCCATCTGTAAATGCAGATATTAGTACTTTCTAATCTCACAGGGGTGTTGTGAGGATAAGCATTGTGTGGTACGGTAATGAGGGATAACTATCTTAGATAGAAAGGCCAGAGCTTAGGACAGTTTGATTTTTTTTAAATAAGCAGTATTGCTGTAGATGTGCTGGTCCCAGGAGATTAGAGACACAAGGCAGGGAGGTTAGGTAATATGTTTTAGTGGACCAACTTCTGTTGGTGAGAGAGAAGCTTTGGAGCTCAAAATTTTGTCTCTCTCACCAACAGAAGTTGGCCCACTAAAACATATTACCTCACACACCTAGTCTCTCTGATTTTGAATGGCACTTATATTCTCTTTATTCAAATACAGCCTGAGCTGATGTGCAATGTCCTGTCATCATTCTGAACCAATGCTACTAATGTTATAATCCCATTATTGGGACTTAAAAATCAAAGATTGCTGGAATTCTGAAACAGTGTACAAACGGCATTGCTCTGACATGATATTACAGAAATGCCTTTTGTGCCACCAACGTTTTATCAGCGTGCTTTATTTTAATGGGTTCGTTCAGGCTGCTATAATTAAGGGCATGTCAGATTTTCCATAATCAGATCTTATTTTTGCAATGGGCTATAAAATTTCACTCTTGGCTGCAACTTGGCATATGTACGTGAAAACCTGCTGCTTTTAAAGCATTTCTGAATGCCTTAAAGCAATCTTTCAACCAAATGGGATCATTAAGAAAAAGAAGGGGACTGCATTTGATAATCTGTTATCCCTAAAAATCTTTCAAGTCAGTAGGAATTCATCCCTCCCCCATTTCTTTCAGGGTGCAAATAATGGCAGGAGTCAAGTGAATTAATTCTGTTAAAGATATTACAAAATTTTATTATGGAAGCAACCTTGTGGCTCCATAATTAAGACTGCATTGAGATTTGCCCTTACAACAGTAGTAAAAGCTCATTATGGTGGTGTTGGTCAGGGCTCCACTGTTAATATTGAGTTCGGTTTTACATACACTCTCTCAACACCCATAGTCTAGGGTTACCATATTTGAACTTTCAAAAAAGAGGACACTCCATGGGGGCGGGTAGCCCCTCCCCCTATCCACTCCCTCCCACTTCCCACCCCCTGACTGCCCCCCCCAGAATCCCCAGCCCATCCAATGCCCCCTGCTCCTTGTCCCCTGATCACCCCCTCCGGGACCCCTGCCCCTAACCTCCCCCCGGGACTCCACCCCCTATCTAAGCCTCCCTTCTCCTTGTCCCTGACTGCCTCCTCCTGAGACCCCCCTCACCCTAACTGCCCCCCTAGAACCCCACCCCCTACCTATCCCCTGACTGCCCCGACTCCTATCCACACCCCTGCCCCCTGACAGCCCCCCTCAAGTGGCAGAGATCTGTGCGGCGGATTAAAGGTTTTAAATCTAATGATGATTAAACCATGTGGGAGTCAATAAAGTTCCAAATGATGGAATTTCTAATTTTTCAGTTTGCTTTTTTTAAAAACCTAGGAAGTTGCAATAAAACAAACAAAAAGAAATATATCAAAAGAATGTTAAACGTGTGAAATCAAGCACTCAAAACTTAGAAAATGTCAGTATTAAAATTTCCTGAGCAACCTTAGTTCAGCCCCTTTATGCTTATGTATTGATGCAGTCTCCACTTATAAGATCACATACTGTGTTTTCCTGCTGGACCTCTGCCTTGTGCAGTGCACAGGATATATGGTACTTAGGGAATGAATCGGGTGTGTAGTGAAGGACTCCTGCCCCGTTTGATGTAAAGTTGGAAAGTGCCACCAAGGGGTTGAGAGCCAGGGGACTGCAGGAAAAGGAAGGATCGTCTTATTGTTAAGAAAGTTAAATGGACAAAATAATCAGGGGATGGCCTATCACAATGCTTAATTTTCAATGAAAGAAGGGCCAGGGCCTCTGCAACTAGGTGCTGGGGCTCAAGCAATTTTTTTTACTTTCATAACTGACACAGCAAGCCCAGAGGTGCCAGGGCTGTGAACCATCAAGCCTAAAGGTGCCGGGGCACTGTCCTGGCACAAATTAAGCACTGGGCTATCCCACCCGCCATTCCCTTTGTGGGTCCTTAAAGAAAGATACTTCAGAAGGAAAATAGAGAAGAACAGACGGAAGTTACTGGAGCATGCTTCACCATCATGGATGCCACCCCCACTATCTCCTGGGACTCTAGAGCTTTATTGTCTTAATCCTGAGGGCTGTCCTGGCCAGCTGGGGCCATAGAGAGGTACCCCGATAACATTGCCACCCTCACCATCTCCAGCGGAATCCCTAACACCACCTGAAATGAAATGGGATTGGACTAACAGCAGCAGCTTACACCAACTTGTTCTCTTTTATTCAAAAGGATAGTTATTACCATTGAAGAGACTGTCAAACAAGGGGGATGGGGATCCTTCTAAAACTCTCTCCAGCTAAAGGGAAAGGGAACATGGGATGTTATTAAAATGGAAGCCTTACTTAATAGTTTACATTTCAAACGCTTTAACTGTTTTCCCATATTTTCTGTATTTTTAATACAAGATGAAAAAGGATTTTTAATGATGTGTTTGTCATAGTCCTAAGCAGGCTGAGGTCTCTGTATACCCAACTCCAGACTTCGTTTAACACTGTTTGATATTAGACAGTAACTGAATTATGTTAACATCTTTGGCCCATATTCCATCAAAATTAATACAACAGGGAGGGGTTCTTCGCTTTGAAATTCATTTACTAGCCTTGGTTTTGCCAGATCCCAGAGCTGATGGCCTTCAGGATGTGCTGTAAAATGCACCTGTTTCCTTAGGCTTTTTTTCTGGGAGAATGGTTGATTGAGGATGTGGAGGGTATGAAGGGGTGGAGCCGGGTTAGAAAAGTGTTCTAGGAGGTTTGTTCTCTGATGCCTTTTTGACATGTTGGTATTATTGTCTGAGATGCAACCCCCTCCCTCAAATAAACAAAATCTCCCCTTCGATCTCTCACCTGGGTAACTTACTGCTGCTGGTTTTTCTGACTAAACTCCACATGTGAAATCTCAACTCAGGCCCTCCCTCTCCTTCCATTATCACTTCCCCATCCCCCCTCCCACCCCCAGCCAGAACATGCCTACCAAATGGCACCTAAGTTCTGCATCTTGGAACTTGCATGTCACATACCATGGACATGAACTATTAATCTTTATTCTGGAAAAGTATCAAAGAATCTATTTGAAGTTTTCCAGAATAAAAACTGAAGGATCTGGCCCTAATTGCCCATTTTAAAAAGTAGAGCTGGTCAAAACATTTGATGGAATGTTTTTCCATCAGAAAATGCCATTTTATTGAAATGGAAACTTTCTATGGGAACATGTCAATTTTGAGGAAATTTCATTTTGAAACAGAAACTCAAAGTGAAACATTATGACATTTTCTGAAGAGAACATTTGGATTTTTTGTTTCAAAATGAGTTTTCATTTACATTTAGTATTGTAAGTTAGAATCTAATGTAAAATTTAAAAAGTTGGAATAGAAATGAAGCATTTTGATTTTATGAAAATGGAATATGTCCAGTGACCCAAAATGACTTTTTTCCCAAAATTTTGCTTTTTGGGCAATTTCAAAATGTCAGAATTTCCTAATAAATGGAAAATTTAGTTCCTGAACAGTTCAAGTTACAAGATTTTGTGTGAAAACCTGGCCCCATTGAAATAAATGACAAAACTCCAATTGTCTTCAAAGGGGCCAAGATTTCACTAACTGAACTTCTAAGTGTAACCATGATGATAGAGGGTTTGTAATCTGTAATAAAAGGAGTTGGTGTTTTCTGATTTACATAATTCCAGAAAGAAACACAACATGAGAGCTCAGTGTAAAAAGTTAACAAGGTAGCACATTTGAGCAAACTGCAAGTATTGCCAACCTAACTGGATAAAGGAAGAGTTCATGAGAATAAGACATAGAACATTAATTTTAAAAGTCATATCCAGTGACTTCTTCAAGAGAAAACACCTATGAGTTTGATTCTTTTCTCACACTGGTGAGTCAAAGGAATTAAAACAGTGTAAATGAAGGAAGAATCAGGCCAAAGGTTTTCCAAATAGGCAATGAGCAACTTGCAGCTGATTTCATTTCAATCAATGTTTTAAACTAGTGCAGGTAAATTTCAGTAGCTTGGTAAAGTGAGCAGTTAAGACTGAATCTAGAGAAGAAGAAATGAAAATGTAATCAGTTGAGTATGTACAATGATTTGGACAGCAAATCATTCTTCAGCTATCTTGCTTTGGCATATGTTATTTATTCAAAAGAATAAATTTGATCTGAATTTGTTGCTTCCGCTGAAGAGAAAATTCCTTATAGAAATATTTCATATATTTTCTATATGCTTATTGCTTGCCAGAGTTCACAAGGGTGCATTATCTAGAGTGCAATCAAATGTCATACTGGAAAAGCACTAAAACCTTTTTAATTAAAAACATAAAGGCTTAAGTAAAATTATAACTGAGGGTTATTGTAATCTCTTTAGAGGAATATGTGTGTGCCAGGACACTGTCTTAGAGAGAAAGCAGTGAACAAATAGTGGAATATGTCTACAAATATTTATTTGAATTTGAAACCAAATTTCAATCTGAATGTGTTAATGACCTTTTTGCATTCACTTTTTATGCACGTTTGTATTGAAGCCTTATTGACACAAATGCTAAGGAAAAGCAAATACTATGCTCAAGTGATTAGTGTTATATAAAAGTGAATTTCGAAATGTGTATTTGCTTTTAAAATTCAAAAATTGGCCATTCAAAATTCACTGTGTTGGTTAGTTACATAAGTCTTATGGTTTTGTTTCTTTTGCTTCATAGGATGACATAACTAACAGATAACGGGGGCAATGTGAAATCAATGGAGCAACACCAGTTTACACCAGCTGAGATTTGGCCAAGGGAATTTTAAGTGGTATGTTTGTGATATTCAGAATTCTCACTTTGTGTGTTTGACAGTTATATAAGTCACCAATACGATGCGACTTATGTACCTTATTATCACTGTGTGACTATTCACAATTCAGGCGTGATCTACAGATCAAGAATTATTCATTAAAAGCCAAATTATGGATTTACTATGAGCCCCAAGTAAAGGACAGCATGTTGTTGCACTGCCCAGGGAGTCTGATGCAGATTCGACAGCCTCACAGAGGCTACTTTCTCTATCCACGGTATGATCTTTTTTTGAGGTACCTGAGCCCCTTTATTTCCCTATATTGCTGAGTAAGCCAGGACACTATTTGTCCCCAAAGAAATTCACACATTTTGAATGATGAATACATTTGAGAATTTTAAAACTTTGTAAACAACTCAAACAGAAAAACAGAGTTAGATTTGCCAAACAAATATTTATCATGAATTGTTTTTCTGCTCTCTCTGTATGTGTGTTGGCAATCTTGGAGTAGAAAAATGTACAAGCACATCACAAAGTAATTTTATTACTTTACAATTTTAGCTAAGAGAACATAATTTTTAACTGTTTCATTCTAACATAGTTGGCCATGTTTGTACCTCTCAAACCTGCACCTTTGAATGTATTCCCGGGATGAATGTTTGGAGTCTCAGAATACAAGATTTTAAAAAGGAATGCATTTTTTCCCATTTCCCATCATGAACACAACATATGGACACGAGTGTAACTGAACAAGGCTAATTTTCTAGTACTATTGCTTTGAGCTAAGTTTTGTCACTTAAGGAGTGGTCCCGCAAAATTGATCGTCTCTTCAACAGTGAAAATCTTCTAATTTGGGCCACCAAAATGTTTTTTAGTCAATCTGATTTACCACTAAAGTGCTAATATACACAGAAATTCCTCATGCTTAAAATACTAATTCTCCAACCATTGCCACCCTAAATAAAGTGCTTTCATTTATTCCAAGATGTTTAATATTCCAAATGAATCTTAAGACTCAAATTTGTAAATCTAAATTCTTTTTCAGGGACCTTCCCTTATGGAAGGGTCCTATAGAGTTTAACAGAAAATAAAAAAGCTCAAAAACCTGTAGAAAAGTTATTATATATATATATATATATATATATATATATATATATATATATATATATATATATATATATATAAATAAAAGTTGAATGGATAATTCTACCCCTGCTATAGAATCTATAGATTCTAGCTAGCTACTTATGTAGCTCTCATCATCATAGTATCTGAGAACCTGTGATGGGGCATCCGCCCCACACCAGCCTGTAAGGGGTTAATGGAGCCCTAGAGAGGCTGTGCAAAAAGCAGCCAATAGGAGAGGGGCTGCGAGGAGCAGCCAATCAGGGCCAGGCGGGACCACATAAGAAGAGCTGCAGGGCAGAGCAGGTTCAGTTGCTCCCTAGAGCTCAAGGAGGGAGGACTGGCTGCCTTGTAGGCAGAAGAAAGCCAGCACCCGGGACAGAGCAGTGCTGCTAGCAGGGACCAGGGCAGCAAAGAGCTGGTGGCTGGGAGTTGCAGACTGAGGCCCTGAGACAAGGGTGAAGAAGCTGCTGGGGCTGTGGGGAAGTGGCCCAGGGAAATAGAAAGAAGATGCAACACGTGGATGCCATTTCCAGGGTCCCTGGGCTGGGACCCAGAGTAGTGGGTGGGCCCAGATCCCTCCCATCCCCACTCACCACTGAGGAAGTGGCTGGAGTGTGGTACTGTCCCCCTAGAAGGGGGGAGCGCAGAGTGTGGCACAGCCAGAGGGCTGTGTCCTGAAGAGGATGCTGCGGTCCTTGGAGTGACACGGGTTCAGGAGCAGAAGTGACGCTGGGTGAGACACCACTGAGAGTCGGCGTACTGACCCATGGAGCTGATCAGCAAGATGACTAGCAGGAGGCGCTAGCGTGGTGCGTTGCATCCTGTCACAGCACCTCAGAGTCATGTTTCCCTGTGAAGTAGGGAAGTGTCAGCTCCATTTTACAGATGGGAAATCGATGCATAAGAAAGACTACGTAACTTGCTGAAGGACATGCAAGAGACTTGTGGTAGAGGTGGTAATCAGTCCTAGTTCTCTTGCACCCCAGTGCAGTTCCATGTTCATTAGACTATCCTTCCTACCTACCATGCTTGGTTCAAAAAAACGATTGCAATGATCTCTATTTTCTATTAAATTATTTAGAATCCAAATGCCAGTTCACAGTTCAAAGATAATGTAAATACCTCCATGCTCTGTCCTGCTTCAATATGCTCAGTGAATTATTTATCTAGTGCCATAATTCTCCTTGCTACTTTACAAAATTTATAAAAAAAAAAAAACCCGGTCCCTTACAATCTAAATGAGATACCCCCGCCCCATGCCCTCACACACACATTCAAGTACAGTATCTGGAGAGACCAGTGGGAAGGTGACACAGAGGCCCATTGGTGCCAGTTGGCAAAAGGTTCACTACTCTGTGTCAGCAATTCCTATCAGGGCTGACAAACTCACTATACCTCACACATTGCTTTCACAGTATTTATCTATAAAGAATATCACATAAGGTATCTAACAAAAACATATGTCATACTGATGCATATAATCAGTGTATGTACTACTACCATGTAAAGAGTTATGTATATATACTGGAAATATGTTTTAAACCATGCAGCAGGCAGAGTTGAGAAACAGTTCTCCCTCTCCCCCGAGAGAAGAGAAAATGCATCTCTTTCTGTCACATGTAAATTAAGGTTTCAGAGTAGCAGCCGTGTTAGTCTGTATCCGCAAAAAGAACAGGAGTACTTGTGGCACCTTAGAGACTAACAAATTTATTAGATCATAAGCTTTTGTGGGCTACTGCCCACTTCTTCGGATGCATATAGAGTGGAACATATATTGAGGAGATATATATACACACATACAGAGAGCATGAACAGGTGGGAGTTGTTTTACCAACTCTGAGAGGCCAATTAAGTAAGAGAAATTTTTTCTGAAGTGATAATCAAGCTAGCCCAGTACAGACAGTTTGATAAGAAGTGTGAGAATACTTACAAGGGGAGATGGATTCAATGTTTGTAATGGCTCAGCCATTCCCAGTCCTTATTCAATCCTGAGTTGATTGTATCTAGTTTGCATATCAATTCCAGCTCAGCAGTCTCTCGTTGGAGTCTGTTTTTGAAGTTTTTCTGTTGTAAGATAGCCACCCGCAGGTCTGTCATTGAATGGCCAGACAGGTTAAAGTGTTCTCCCACTGGTTTTTGATATGTAAATTAAGGTTTCAGTGGTAGCCGTGTTAGTCTGTATCAGCAAAAACAACAAGGAATCCTTGTGGCACCTTAGAGACTAACAAATTTATTTGGGCATAAGCTTTTGTGGGCTAGAACCCACTTCATCAGATGCATGGAGTGGAAAATACAGGAGCAGATATAAATACAAGAAAGGATGGGAGTTGCCTTACCAAGTATGGGGTCAGTCTAACGAGACAATTCATTTAACAGCAGGATGCCAAGGGAGGAAAAATAACTTTTGAAGTGGTAATGAGTGGCCCATTTCAGACAGTTGACAAAGTGTGAGTAACAGTAGGGGGAAATTAATATTGGGTAAATTAGGTTTAAGTTTTGTAATGACCCAACCACTCACAGTTTTTATTCAGGCCTAATTGGATGGTGTCCAGTTTGCAAATTAATTCCAGTTCTGTAGTTTCACGTTGGAGTCTGTTTTTGAAGTTTTGTTGTTGAAGAATTGCCACTTTTATGTCTGTTATTGAGTGACCAGAGAGATTGAAGTGTTCTCCTACTCGTTTTTGAATGTTATGATTCCTGATGTCAGATTTGTGTCCATTTATTCTTTTGCATAGAGACTGTCCGGTTTGGCCAACGTACATGGCAGAGGGGCATTGCTGGCACATGATGGCATATATCACATTGGTAGATGTGCAGGTGAACGAGCCCTGGATGGTGTGGCTGATGTGGTTAGTTCCTATGATGGTGTCCCTTGAATAGATATGTGGACAGAGTTGGCACCGGGGTTTGTTGCAGGGTTTGGTTCCTGGATTGGTGTTTTCATTGTGTGGTGTGTGGTTGCTGGTGAGTATTTGCTTCAGGTTGGGGGGCTGACTGTAAGCGAGGATTGGCCTGTCTCCCAAGGTCTGTGAGAGTGAGGGATCATCCTTCAGGATAGGTTGTAGATCCTTGATGATGTGCTGGAGATGTTTTAGTTGGGTGACGGCTAGTGGGGTTCTGTTACTTTCTTTGTTGGGCCTGTCTTGTAGTAGGTGACTTCTGGGTACCCTTCCAGCTCTGTCAATCTGTTTCTTCACTTCACCAGATGGGTATTGTAGTTTTAAGAATGCTTGATAGAGATCCTGTAGGTGTTTGCCTCTGTCTGAGGGATTGGAGCAAATGTGGTTGTATCTTAGAGCTTAGCTGTAGACAATGGATTGTGTGATGTGGTCTGGATGAAAGCTGGAGGCATGTAGGTAAGTATAGCGGTCAGTAGGTTTCCGGTATAGGGTGCTGTTTATGTGATCATCGCTTATCTGGGGGTGCATTTCAAAAGGGCCTTTCAAAGTTTTACTGGTCAATAAGAGGAACAAAAAAGGACTCCTTTCTCATCCTTCATTGGGGGAGCAAAAAGGACAGTACTTTTTGCAGTCGTGAAAGCTGGATTCTGGTCACATGGGCGGGCTAGTGACGCTGGGAGGGTGCTTTAGGTGAGAAATAGCTTTAGACAAAGATTTTTAGTTAAGTGTAGACTCCAAGAAGTGTTATATCTTTTATTTTACATGTAACCTATTTTTATCTTTGCCACACTCTCTTAAATCTTAATCTTTGCAAATAGCCATATTTGCTTTCACTACAAGTAGATTCCAAGACTGTGTTGTTATGTTGGAGCTGATCTCAGCTGAATCAAACAAGTCTGTGTGAATTCTGTCTCTTCAGAGACAGCTTACCTGGTTATTTCTGTTCATATCCAGTGACAGGGGTTCAGTACTATAGGGGGATGCTTCGGAGGAGTTTAGGGACTGGGGTACACCATGGTTTTGTCTACACTAAACACCTTTTAGTGACATAGCTGTGCTGCTTCAGTCATGCCGCTATAAGGAGTGCAATGTAAAGAGCTCGCCTGCCGACAAAAAACTTCCACTCCCAACGAGCGGCAGCAGCTTTGTCAAAAAGCGCTGTTCACACCAGTGCTTTTTGTCAGTAAAACTTTTGGCGTTCGGGGTGTGTGGTGTTTTTTTTTTTTTATTAACACTCCTGAACACCAAAAGTTTTGCGATCGAAGTTCCAGTGTAGGTAAAGCCCAAGTATTAACCTGGAAGGCAAAGTAGGGGATGGCAGAGCCGAGAGGATAATGCTTGAGGGCTGAAGGGCTGGCAGTGTCAGGGGGTTGACATCCAGCTACCATAAGAAACCCTCCTGCTATCCAGTAAGAGGGTGTCTAACATGGTGACTCACAGTCCTGGACAAACTGAGAAAGTGTCACAGGAGGTGACCAATAGGAGTTGAAAGTATTCAGCACCTGCCAGGTGCTGAGTTGTGAGTGATTTTTGCACAACACCTACAGAACTGGACAGGTGCTTTGTAAATGTGAATAAATAAAATAGTATGGTGTGGGACACAGAAAGTCAACTGTGCTGTAGAAAAACCTCCAACACAATATGAAATGCAGTATATATATCGTGGGGCAGCAGGTTGGTATAACAAACAGCAACCTAGCATTTAAAGGGATGAGTAGAATGCTCCTATTATAATGTGGAACCCTGTGTATAAATGGTGAAGTAAAAGGTCCTTCTGGCAATCTGTAGGGTAATAAACAGTGAAGCAAAAGGTTGCTAGTGTAAAGTGGAACCAAGAACAGAAGTAGTAGAATAGAAAGGCGCTATTATAATGTTGACTGCAGTATATAACGGTGCAGTAAAAGGCCCCATACACCAGAAAGGATGGAGTGAAAAACCCTTGTTATAAAATGGGAGGCAGGAAATGATGTGGCAGGCACTATTTTTTTCTAATAGATGGGCATCAGTGTGGGCAGCCAAAAGACCACATATGTACCTCAAGCATGTATGCTGAGCGCAGGATGCCAAGCAAGTTATCCATTTCAAATGTATGTGCCCATGGTTAAAGGGATTAGCCAGGGGTAATCCGGTTCTGGAGGAGATTAACTTTCAAAAATAAAAGAAAACTTCTGCCGTTGAACCTTTTTTTTTTGCTCAGCTGAATTGGGTGAAGGGAGATGTTGAGTGGGGGAGGGAAGGAGGATCAAGAGCCTCCACCCTCCATTTATCTCCCCACAGGAGGCCTCTACACAACTGTCAAAAATAAGCTTTTATTGTCAGCATATTTTTAGGCTACTAAAGTTGACAAAGTGCAGAAACCAGTTCTGCAGCCTTCTGTGGATTACACACACACTCAGTGGTGTCTAAATAGAACTCTTAAACCAGAACTAACCTAATTCAGTGGTGGTTTTCATCACCAGTCAGTAGTTGTCCTAGAATTAGTATTACATTTTACATTTAGGGCTTGATTCTGATGGCGCTTCAGATGGATTTATACAAATATAATGCCACTGACTTCAGTGACATTATTATGATTTACCCTGGTGTAAGCAAGATCAGAAGCAGGCACACAGATGCTAAGAGACTACAATTTAGCTTCATGGTTACAGATGAAATAAACAATAAGGTACATTCCAAAGTATGGTGTTTTTTGATAGCTACTTATCACCTACACTACTTCTATTCCAAGTTAAAATATTATTCTTAATATCTCTCAGATTTCGTACCAGGAGCTGATAATAATAATGTAAACAGTACTGTCTATCCAATTGAACATATCAGGGCTGTAATTCTACCAAGAGAAAAACGGAAGAGGTTGGCTAACATCACCAGAAACCCTCAATGGAATTACAGCCTCCACTGTGGTGGTCCGGAGTATTTCATTCATTAGAATATATCATAAGAAAATTACCATTCTGCCTGTTCTCTGCTGCTCACTGGAGCTACATGTCACTCGATTAAATTGCTCCACAGTGCTACAGGCAGTGAGTGGGGGAGGATATTCTTGCTACCCATAAGCTTCAACAGAGCTGGCTCTTAGGGTTTAACAGGCCTAGGCAAACCAGCCAGTATTCAGCCCAACAGCCTGCAGTTTTACTGCCCTAGTATTTTGCTGCCTTAGGGAAATGTCTGTATGGGACAGGCATCCCAGAGCTGTAAAAGGAATAACACATGGAGGCCCTTTATTTTGGTGTGGGAGATTTATTGCCTTGCTGTTGGGTTGCCATGGATGTTTAACACTTTCTAGGCAGGCACATTACTATTAGGGATGAATTTACATGCATCCACACACCACCTCCTGAAACAAGCAGCCTCCCCTCCCCGCCCCCTCGACAATGTGTTGCAGCTTCAGCTGCTACATTCTGCCTGTCTCAGACTCTCTCCCCTGTGGATCAGATCTCTCCCTCCACCAACACTGGAGAGAGAGAGCTGGGGCACCAGCAACTAGCTGACTATTAACACTGTTGCATTGTGCCACCATAACTCCTCCCAATGTGTCATGTTCCATGCAAGGTGGGAGAGGGCTTTCAGGTTAAAATCAGACTAGATCTTTACAAAAAAGAAATCCTTAGCTCTGTGCCGGCTGCAGCAATGCAGCACCTGTGTTGGCCCTTTGTTTTTAAATGTGTTTGAAAAGCAACAATAGGGCCAGCCTAGTTTCAGTTGAACTGCAATACAAAGACGTGGACAACAGCCCTTGAGCAGGACAGCCAACTATTGCTCCTGAGTATATAGGTCAGTGATAAAGCTCTGTTTACATATTGCTTAAAATAAAAACCTTCCATCTTTTCTTCAGCTAGAGTCTCAGTACACTTACCACAATACACTCACGGGAACTTTTCTGCTAAGGTTACCTTTTGAGGAGCATTACATTACCCCTTTGTCCCTCTCCCCAAACCCCAGCCCTCAGTTCCAGCTGGACTGGCAGAGATTCTATCACACATGCCCTCTTCTGTTTCATTGTATGCTCTTACAGAAATTATCCTTCAAGCTGAGTTATGCTTCAAGGCGCCTTAAAATATCATAGATTTTCAGCACAAACTGAAACCTAATATCAGTAATGAACAGATGGCTTTTATCTTGCTTTTTTGCCAATCTCAAGTATTATGGCTAAAACCTTCATAATTACTCCCATCATTTTATCTGTGATTGCTTAGTATGATGATTTCATGAGCTTTGTTGTAGAGTAGGTAATCTAGTCAAGGAACATTTTCAGGCTCTCTCAAACATGTATTGTTCCTACTGGGTTACTGTCGTCTTGACATTTTGCTGCACTTATGGAGACTTCTCAAGAAAAAGATAGTTTGGTCTTTGTCCTCCTTATTTCCACCGCTGTTTTGTTTGTTTCCAGCCTTGCAAGCAGCAGCAAAAGCTGCCTATATACTAAAATAAAACATCTCAATTTCTTCTAGGTTTATCAAACACATGCTTCAGGCTAATTCAAACTAGCCGTCCTGCTGAATTTAGCAGGCCATTGTTTTCTGTGCATATACATGGTCAGAACTTTCAGGGCGAGATTTTAAAAGCATCTAAGCCTAATTCTACACTACACACCACTTTCAGCAGCATGTAGGGTATGGGTGGCTGCAGTGAAAAGCACTCTGTGTCCACACTGTGACGTGGAGCTACAGGTGTGTCCGTACAAGGCTGTGGCAGAGGGGAGGCAGTGGGCTCAGAGTGAGCCTTGTCCGCACTGCCTCCCCACCTGCCAGAACCTTTCCCTGCTGTGGAGGAGAACTCCAGCAATGGGGAGCTGACAGCCTCTTCCTGTGGCAGGGAAGGGCTCCACAGCAGCTGGTGGGGAGGGCACCAGTAGTGGGGAGTAGGCAGGGCTGACTCCAAGTTTTCTGCCACCCCAAGCGGCGAAAAAAAAAAAAAGCCGATCGACAGCACTTTGGGGGTAGCTCAATCACGCCGCTCCATTCTTCGGCAGCAGTTCGGCGGCGGGTCCTTCACTCCCTCTCTTCCTCTTCGGTGGTAGCTCAGAGAGGAAAAGAGGGACTGAGGGACCCGCCGCCGAATTCCTGCCGAAGACCCAGACGTGCCACCCCTTTGTATTGGCCGTCCCAAGCACCTGCTTCTTTCGCTGGTGCCTGGAGCTGGCCCTGGGAGTAGGGTTGCCAACTTTTTGATTGCAGATGTAACCCTTCTGCCCATCTAAGTTGGCAGCAACAAGGGCCGGGTTCTGTATCTAGGGGTTCCGCTTCAATAACACAGTGCAAAACCGGCTCGAGCCCCCACCCAGTGACCTGGGACAATTACATACCACCCCCTGGGTGCCTCTAAGAGGCAATACTTCCCCTCTCGCAAGCACGGAGTCTGAGTGTAACAGAAAATGTTTAATAACATGAGGTAAACGACATCAGCATTAAATTGGAAAAACACCACAACTAGAGTTCATAGACCAAACCATGAGCGAAGACCCACCCCAGCAAATTGGGCCGTGTCCTCTCCCGTTGGTTCTTGAAACCAGCGACCCAAGAATCACCAAGGTCCCAAAAGTCCGACAACCCCCCAAAGTCTCTGTCCCTGATCAGTGCAGCCCCAGAGTTCAAAAGGGGGGTGTGTGTGAGCAGGGTGTTAAGGGGCACCTTACGTGATCCGAGGCCGACTGGCAGCCTCTCCGTGGGGTTCCGCCGCAGCCTTCACCACGAACTGCTCCACTCCACCCGCAGTCCCACTCCTGCCATCCCACGAACTGCTCTGGCAGCTGCTCCGCTCCGCTCACCGACCTGTGAGCCGTGCCGCTCCGCTCCGCTCCAGCCGTCCCTTGGGCCGCTCCCACAAGGCTCTGCTCTGCTACTCCAGCCGCTCCACTCACCGACCTGTGAGTCGCTCAGCACCACTCCAACCGTCACACAAGGCTCCACTCTGCTAGCTGCTCTGCCAGCCGCTTAGCATTATAGCTTCAGGCTCCCCCACTAGTTAACACCGCCTCAGTGATCTCAGCTCTTTTATGATTTCAGCTCAGAGTAGGGGAGCCCCAGTGCTAGTGCACCACTGGCCCAAAGTGAATTCAGTTCAGCAGTCTGTAACTAGACTTCTAATGGAATCAAAAGTTAGCTCTGATATTCAATAGTGGAGAAAGGAGGTAGTGCAATTGGTGTTTCAACCCCTCAGAGAGGGGCCCATCCCATCAGGTACAAATACCTGTCCCCATCCTCTCTCAATTCACTGGGTTTTGTAACCCATGCCCCTTGACAAGCACATGCTACTTAGGTAATGGTGAATGACTCACTCAGTCCTTCTGTCATACACAGTTCCACTGGCCTTGATTCACAGAATCAGGGTAACAAAACTTTATTCTTCCTGCCCCAATAACAGAGAAACTGGGGATCCCACACCAGCCAGAGTAACCGCTTTGAGTTGCTGTTGTTTCATGCCAGGCGAGTGGGTGTGCCTATGCAAACAAGATCAGCCCCTGGAGTTCTTTTCCACACTCGCCATAATTCACCACCAGATGTCAGGGTAGAGCTCATCCTGACTCTGCTTACACAGAAAACCAAATATCCTTTCTCCGCCCCCACCCTTTCTCCAAGGTCCTGTCCCTGCCATGCCCCTTCTCTGAGGCCTCGGCCCTGCTCACTCCATTTCCCCCTCCCTCCGTCGCTCGCTCTCCCCCACCCTCACTCACTTGCTCATTTTCACCAGGCTGGGGCAGGAGGTTGGGGTGTGGGAGGGTGAGGGCTCTGGCTGGGGGTGCAGGCTCGGGGGTGGGGCTGGGGATGAGCAGTTTGGGGTGCAGAAGGGGGCTCCAGGTTGGGGCTCAGGGGCTCAGAGTGTGGAAGGATGCTCCTGTCTGGGGCAGTGGGTTGGGTGTGGGCCAGGGATGAGGGGTTTGAGGTGCAGGAGGGGTCTCAGTGCTGGGGCAGGGGGTTTGGGAGCAGGTGTGGGGTGTAGGCTCAGGGAGGGAGTTTGGGTGCAGGAGGGGGCTCAGGGATGAGGCAGGAGATTGGGGTGTGGGCTCTGGGTGGCGCTGACCTCAGGCGGCTCCCGGGAAGTGGTGACATGTCCTTCTGGCTCCTAGGTGCAGGGGCAGCCCAGGGGCTCCGTGCGCTGCCCGTTTGCAAGCGCCTGGCCAATGGGAGCTGCGGAACTGGCGCTCAGGGTGGTGCCTGCACCATGGGCGGGGCAGTGCACGGCGCTCCCCGGCCACCCCTGCGCCTGAAAATTGGAGGGACATGCCGCCCGCTTCTGCGAGCCGCATGGAGCCGGCCTCTGTGGCCAACTGAATTTTTAGTGGTCCGGTCAGCATAGCTGACTGGAGTCGCCAGCGTCCCTTTTTGACTGGTCATTCTGGATGCCTGGCAACCCTAGGAGGCTAAAAATAGCAGTGTGGATGGAAGACACATCTTGGGCAAATAGAGAGCAGTGTAGGGCATGCACGCCCTTCAGGTATGTCTGTACTGTACTCGCCTAAGCCATGCCTCGTCATCTACACCTATGCTTAACCCCATGCTAGGAGGGCTACCAGTGTGCATACTCTGCCAGCTGCCCAAAAAAGCATGCAGTGTAGCTGTGGACTAAGATATTTAGGCTTTGTGCTCCTAACACCCTTAGGTGCTTTTGAAAAATCTCCCTCTCTAGCCACAAAAAGGATAAGGTGAAAGAAGACTCCCTGAGAATCACATTCTCGAGTTTCCTTTGAAAGTTTCACTCCAGGGACAGGGATTTGAAGCCCTGGGATGGGACAGAAGATATAGTGTGAACCTGGAAATTCATAGGAAGATAAGCTTTAGTCTTATGGACTGGGCTTGCCCAAAATCTTGTTCTTCAGGCCTTCTCTTCCCCTGGCAGCATCTTCTTGCAGACTCACTGAAAGTCTTGGAATGAATACCCGTTCTCCAAAGAGATCATAGACACACATTTAATACAATATACAGAGAGCATTATGTTGCAGCTCAGGCTGAATCCCACCAACTGCCTGAGCTGCAGTCTGAACCAACACATGCCTCCTGCTATTTTTAGAGCACTAACCTGAGCCCTGCTAACATGATTTTGTTGACCTGGGTGGGAGGTTTGATCCCTGCTACAGTGTAGATATACCCTCAATGTCCCCAACCCTACGGGCTCATCTCCATCCCTGTGGGAAGCAGGAGGAAGTAGAGTTCTCTGTGCTTCCAAGAGTGCAAAGACTGCTATTGTGAGATTCTCTTGTGCAGCCATATTATGCGGGGGAGGCTTCTAGCAAGCTTCTGTCCCTGTCTGCTCACACAAGGGCCTCTTACAAACTGGCCTACAGTGTTTCTGGGCTGAAATCCTAAAAAAAATCAGTTCACAAAGCACAGAACTTCCAAATACCCGAGGAAACAAGTTTACAAGTGCTGAAAGTTCGCTATATTTGTACAATGCAAGACCAATAATTATCCCCCACCCTCCCAACCCCGCAAAAGCAAACCACCAAGAAGGTTTCAGTGGAATCCTTTCCTTTCTTTTCCAGTCCCCAGCCAGACGAAATGTTTGGGCTGTTTTGCATCTGTAGAAGAAAGTGCTCTGATGTGAAATATTACTTAACGATGTGACAAACAGGGCAAGTCATTCATGCCAACTCATTTTCAGGCTGTCATCTCTCAAGAAGCACAGTAAGCATGGGATGTGCCCAGGGAAAGCTAGAGATAATAAAAGTATGTGGTTAACCAACTAACCACTGGATGACACTATTGCTCCACACAGCTACAGCTGAAAGACTATCGTGCAGTGGAAATGTGACTTGTAGAGAAAAGTGCAAATGTGGGATTTTCAAGGGTTTAGTATACTCTGTCTTAATGCAAGGGACAAATACATTGTGTTTACCTTTGTAAATGTCTTCACAATTAAATGCTGTTTTTCTTTCTATGATGTTTAGGTTAAGCAGCCTGATTCAATCTGGGTTTAGCCACTGCTGGCAGGGTTCTCCAGATCCAGAGCAATGAAGAAATAGTAACTTCATATGTCACACAGGGCGGCTTTACTTACAGCATCACTTAGAAGATTAAAAATAAATTGAAGCATATGTCACATCAAAGGGGGCAAAAAAAGGACATCTGCATTATTTGATGCATTAATGAGAAAGTTCTGCTGAGCCTTGATTTGAACTGTATGGGAAAAGATGAGATTGGTAAGCTTCGAGTTAAACGTATTTCAAATTAAATTGTTTCTGAAATTAGCATTTAAGTGGGCTGGGGAAAGCTTGCTTTTTATACTTTGACTTTTGACATATTGTTGGTAAATTGAGCTTTACCCTTTTAACTTGAAGAGTTTACAACAAAAAAAAATCAAAGCAATTTAGCTACAGATATCTAAGGCTGCATTTCAGTAGAGTAAGCAAGAACAGCTCTCCTGCCTGAGGCAAATCTTATCATCCATGACCATCTGTGCAACTACAAACTGTCTACCTCTGGCACTGCATGATTCTGTAGACATTGGGCTATGGAGTCGCAAACTAACATCTGTCCATTTTGACTGATTCTCACCTCCACCCCCAAAGACTATTCCCTAATGACCCCTTCCTTTTAAACTAAAATCAGACACACTTACATCCTAATGTCAGACACCCGTAGTCAAATGGGGAGTGGGACCAGATCATTCTTGTTTTTCACCTCTTGTCATAGGAATAAGGATAAGTAAAGGGCAGTAAAGGCTGGACTTTGAGATGCATAGGCAGACACACTCATGAAAAATTCAAGAGGGATAATAAGAGTTACTCTATGCCATCTTGGTGCCTGTGGTTTATGTAGCTGGACTGGGGAAGGCTCCTTTAGTACTGAAGGAAATATGACTTCTAGTAGACTAATGTACTATATTTAATGCATTTGCTTTTCTCCCTGGGGCTCAGTTGCAAATGCAGCTCAGGCCAAATTGATGAAGTATCAGTTAATGTGAGTCTGACAGCTTGGAGAAGACACAGCTGCAATGAGCTTCAGTGATCTTAGGACAGGAGACAACCCTCACTCCCCCAACAACTCCTAAAAGCATGAAAGCCAATATTGGCTAATTTGATGCTTTCGAGTTAAACACCAAAATCCCTATTTATACACCTAACCAGAAGTTGCCTGATTTTCAGAGATGTTTCTCTAGGGTCCTCTTTTACAGCTGAATTTGGCCAGTTGTACAAAAAAAATCTACCTTATTATTACCGCTATGAAACGTGCTATATGGATATTGGATGTGCCATATTGGATGTGTATTGTGTCCAGTTTTGGGCTCCCCACTACAGAAAGAATGTGGACAAATTGGAGAGAGTCCAACGGAAGGCAACAAAAATGATCAGGGGGCCAGGGTACATGACTTACAAGGAGAGGCTGAGGGAACTGGGCTTATTTAGTCTGCAGAAGAGAAGAGTGAGGGTGGATTTTATAGCAGCCTTCAACTACCTGAAGGGGGGCTCCAAAGAGGATGGAGCTCAGCTGTTCTCAGTGGTGGCAGATGATAGAACAAGGAGCAATGGTCTCAAGTTGCAGTGGGGGAGGTCTAGGTTGGGACGTGACATTCGATCCCCAAATCGACACTTGTACTCCACCAGGGGAGGTAGCAGTAAGCGCCGTCGACGGGGGAGCCACGGAGGTTGATTTGCCGCCGTCCTCACAGCGGGGTATGTCGGCTCCGATACGTCGAATTCAGCTACGCTATTCGCGTAGCTGAATTTGCGTATCTTAAATCGACACCCCTCCCCCCCGTAGTGAGGACGTAGCCTTGGAGGGTGGTGAAGCGCTGGAATGGATTACCTAGGGAGGTGGTGGAATCTCCCTCCTTAGAGGTTTTTAAGGCCCAGCTTGACAAAGCCCTGGCTGGGATGATTTAGTTGGTGTTGGTCTTGCTTTGAGCAGGAGATTGGACTAGATGACCTCTTGAGGTCCCTTCCAACCCTGCTATTCTATGATTCTATGTTTGGCAACACCTGTATACCATTGGCATGATGTGCCAATAAAATGGGGAGTTGAGACGTGATTACATTGGTTTACCCTGAAGCTACAACCTTTGCTTCAGTTATGTACAATATGATATAAGAGAATAACCAATTTCAAGTAACTCCCCTCATGCGTCAATTCACAAATGATTTTACAACTTGTGCCCACACTAACAGCACAAATTCAACTTATTGTAAGCACCAATGGAGGTCCTCAAATGCCACTTAGAACACAAAACTTGCATTCTGAAAGCAATTTTTAAAATGTATTTTGGGCCAAAACCATAGATCCACACCCAACCCAAGTGTGGTTCCCAGGCTGGGAAAGTAATGCTCCCACTAATCTACAGAGTGGTTACAGAATCACATCATTAAGGGTACTTCCATCAAATGGAAGAAGCAGCTCCAATGTACCCCATGGGGGCAAGGTGAAGATTGTGAGATGCATCCCCTAATCAGTCCTATGCAGCACTCCTTGTATGGCCCAGCATCCATTTTTTTTCTTCCCTCTCAGCTTTGTGTAGGAGAGCTGCATCAGTTTCATTACCAGGGAAGAATTAGTGTGGAACATATGAATGGCCATATTGGATCGGACCAATGGTCCATCTACCCAGCATCCTAACTTCTGACAGTGGCTGGTACCAGATGCTTCAGAGGGAAGGAACAGAACAGGGCAATTATAAAGTGATCCATCCCCTGATGTCCAGTACAGCATGGGGTTACATCTCTCACCATCTTGGCTAATAGCCATTGATGGACCTATCCTCCATGAAGTTATCTAAGTCTTTTTTCAACTCAGTTATACTTTTGGCCTTCGCAACATCTCCTGGCAATAAGTTTTACAGGTTGACTGTGCATTGGGTGAAAAAGTATTTCCTTTTTGCTGCCTATAATTTCATTGTGTTCTGTGAAGGGGTTTATTCACTTTCTCCACACCATTCATAATTCAATTGACCTCTATTATATCCCCCCCCTCAGTCGTCTCCAGGCTGAACAGTCCCAGTCTGTTTAATCTCTCCATATAAGGAAGTAGTTCCATACCCCTAATCATTTTTGTTGCCTTTCTTTGTACTTTTTCCAATTCTAATATGACTTTTTGAGATAGGGTGACCAGAACTGCATGCAGTATTCATGGTGTGGGTATACCATGGATTTGTATAGTAGCATTATGATATTTTCTGACTTATCTGTTCCTTTCCTAACATGGTTAGCTTTTTTTGACTGCTGCTGCCCATTGAACAGATGTTTTCAGAGAACTATCTATGATGACTCCAAGGTCTCTTTCTTGAGTGCTATCACTAATTTAGACCCCATCATTTTGTATGTATAGTTGGGATTATGTTTTCCAATGTGCATTTCTTTACATTTATCAACAATTAATTTCATCTGACAATTTCCTTGTCAGGTCGCCCAGTTTTGTGAGTCCTTTGTATCTCTTCAGTTAGCTTTGGACTTAACTATCTTGAGTAATTTTGTATTGTCTGCAGACTTTGCCAACTCACTGTTCACCCCCCTTTTCCAGTTCATTTATGAATATGTTGAACAGATCCTTGGGGGGACCCTGCTATTTACCTCTCTGAACCATGGAAATTGTTTATTCCTAACTTTTGTTTCCACCTTTTAATCAGTTACTGATCCATAAGAGGATCTTTCCTTTTATCCCAGGACTCCTTATAATGCTTAAGAGCTTTTGGTGAGGAACCTTGTCAAAGGCTTTTTGAAAGTCCAAGTACACTATATCAGCTGGATCCACATATTTGTGGACACCCTCAAAGAATTCCAATAGACTGGCAAGGCATGATTTCTTTTTACAAAAGCCATGTTGACTCTTTCCCCCAACAAATCATGTTCAGCTATGTGTCTGATAATTCTGTTCTTTACTATAGTTTCAAACAATTTGCCTGGTACT
Organism: Malaclemys terrapin pileata; assembly: GCF_027887155.1. NCBI lineage: Eukaryota > Metazoa > Chordata > Testudines > Emydidae > Malaclemys > Malaclemys terrapin. The sequence goes on along the minus strand of NC_071507.1, from coordinate 175,293,890 downwards.
GAAGTTAGGCTTACTGGCCTGTAATTGCCAGGCTTGCCTCTGGAGACTTTAAAAAAAAACAGTTTTACATTAACCTATTCTCCAGTCTTCTGGTATAGAGGCTGATTTAAACAATAGTTTAATATACCACCCTTAGTTGTTCTGAAGTTTCAGATTTGAGTTCCTTCAGAACTCCTGAATGAACACCATCTAGTCCTGGTGACTTACTACTGTTTAATTTATCAATGTAAATGCATCAGTCCCAAAACAGCACTTTTAAGTGTTATGGATTTTTCAAAGAACTGATGCAATGAAACAGAAATAGAAGAGATATGAGAGGACAGATCGAGCCCCAAACAGAATGTCTCCTGTCCCTGCACCAAATGTCTTTGAGATTAAAGCAGTAGAGACGCAAAAAAAGTGTATGGCTGGAACAATAAGAGGCTTACAAAATAAGCTTCACAGTCACAAATAATTAGACATTTTGGTTAGTGACTTATTCAGGTTTTCTGAGTTTCGGAAGGCCCTCTCCTTCCTGCACACAAAAATTAAAGTGCTTTAAAATTTCCAGCCTTAAGTTATCTGCACTATAAGAGTTGTAGCAATACATTTTGTGAAAAATAAGTTCTCTTACGAAGAAGTTTTTCCTCAAATTTGACCAGTTTTAACAGCATTTTGAAATATGGTACATAATGAGTAGCTATGAAATCCCAGCACTTTGAAGATCATCTAAAACAAATATTGGCTTTTACAACAAAACATGGTACTAGAAAAATAAAAGTAAAGGAAATATTCATGGAACAAGTTATTTGGGCCTGGACAAATTTAAAACATGGACCCAGGGCAGTAGAAGTGATAAGCTCAGGCCAGGTCTACACTGGGAAATTAGGTTGGTATAGCTACATCCCTCAGAGGTGTGGAAAGTCCGCAGCACAGTTAAATCGACACAACTCTTGGTGTACACAGCACCAAGTTGATGGGAGAATTCTCCCATCAACATAGCGTACCAGGGAAGTGGATTAACTATGCCAACAGGAGAAGACCTGCAGCTTTTTAAGTGTAGACCTGTCCTCAGGCTAAGTATGCTTAACTTTTTCTGAAGTGTTGGTTTGTGATGCTTTGTGACATATTCATGATGTTGATGGGCATCTGCTATTTAGTGAACTAAACTTGTCAATATAATTGTATATCTCAAAATGAAAGACTGTAGAAAGTAAGATTTCTTCAAACCAAGGGGCTTCCAAAGCCTGTGTTCTCCAGGAAATAAGGCCCAGGTCCTCAGCTTGTGTAAATCAGCATAGTCTCAGATGCAGTTAGTGGAGCCATGCTGATCCACGCCAGCTGAGGATCTGACCCACTATGGTTTTAAAATAAAGCAGCAGTGACCTCTGTGTTTAGTATTGTACAATGATTTCTGTTCTGATCCCCTGATTCTGATTGCTCATAAATTCTAAAAGTTTTACTTTTCTCGTTGAAATTATCCAGGCTTGGTCTCTGCGCAATAGTATTCTCAGGTAGCTCTTCTATAGTCTACATCCTTTCCCCTAGCATGCCCTGCTTCCAGCTACGTGACATTCACATGACTAATATTCCTATGATGTGGGAGAAAACCCAGCATAGGTTGCGGGGGTGGGGGAGAGGACTTGAACTCTCCTCAGAGGCTCAGCTCTTCCTGTGACAATATGTAAAAATGTAATAAATATGCTCAGTCACTCTGTAATGGAGAGGGCAGAGGTAAGATTGCATGTGTAACCTTAACTTGGGTATTTCCTGGTATATTTGAGTGCTTAACTATGAAACCTTAACACTCTGACATATTTAATTAAATATAAAGTGCAAAGAGAAACATAAAAAAGAGCTAGTCATCAAGTTTGTAGATTAGACGTTAATTGCAAATAAAATACTAGATTCATATCCTAAACCAATTTACGTTCTGAGCTCAATAAATAAATAAAATAATAATAAGCATACCTAGCGCTTATATAGTATTTTACATCAGGAGATCTCAAAGCACTCTACAAAAAGAGATCAGTATCATTATCTCTTTTTATACATGGGGAAACTAAGCATAGAGAGGCAAAGTGACTTGCCAGAGGTCATCCAGCAGGCCAGTGGCAGAGCTGGGACTAGAAACCAGGTCTTCAGCATGAGAGAATTAATTCTCACAACATCCCTGTAAGGTAGGTATTATTTTCCCATTTTACCTATGGGGAAAATCAAAAGTGAGAATTTAAGTGACTTGACCAAGGCCAAAGAGAAAGTCAGAGACATAATTAGGACTCAGTTGTGTCTGGCTCCCAGCTCTATGTTCAAAGTAGTAGGAGTAGTTTCCTTCTTTATATCAATCATTTCAGATAAAGGTAAGACAAATGTACATTTAACAAATTATAGTTTACGTTTGAAACCCTTGGACACACATCCTTTTTATGAGATAATATTTTCCATCTCATTTGAGCCAAACATGGAACAAAACCACAGGATACAATAAAAGATGAGCTAGCTCCTGCTCCTACAGTCAGAGCACAAGTGTAAGGATCATGTGGATATTACAAACAGAGCCTTAGCACACTCTTGCCCTCCAAGCAAATGTTCTCAGTTATTTATGAATACCCAGAATTCTCTTCCAGCTCAGGTATTTCATATCAGTGACAGAGTCTGATCTCTGAGTTATCTTGTGATTTTTCTAGATGGTGCTAGAGTAAACATATTCTCTTTAGTTAATGTGACTGTTTGGAGGACAATTCTTGTTGATCAGCAGGTCCTGCAATAATGCAGACTTAAGCTGTATAGTACTGTTGCGCTGTGCTACTGACAGTATGTAACAAAAGTTGAGGTAGGTCTTGCAGATATACTGTTTTCTTTAGCAAGTAAGTAGAAGGTGTTTCCCACTTTCATCCTTACAGGTCTTGTGTTTGGGTTCTAGTGTAAGAAGAAAAATATATGGTTCATTTTGATCTATTGTTATTAGTTTCCCCATCTGTAAAATGGGGATAATGATACCTCCTTTGTAAAGTGCTTTGAAATCTACTTATGAAAAGTGCTATACAAGAGCTAGGTATTAGTTCATAATGTGGAAACTAGTATGCAAAATAACAAGCAAACATCAAAAAAGCTATATATACACCATACATAGAATATGGCTGTCATTTCCATCAAGGACCCATCACTAGACAGGTTTTTCATTTCCCTCTCGCCTTCTGTTGCTTCTGCTGTTGCCATGCAAGCAATTAGCATGATGTGTAGTTGTCGGAGTATAGTCTTTCCTTGATGTGCTTGTGTCACTGCCTTAACATTACAGTAGATGTGGTAATTTTCAATGGTGAAACTAATTGCCTAGAAAGTGAAAGCACAACGTGTATTCTTTTTTTTGGACAGTTCATTATTGACAGTGGCTCCATTCAATAAAACTGACATCATAATGCATCAGCTCTGCAACCGCGACAACTTATCAGTATCCTTACTGCTCCAATTTATGAAAAGTAGGCCCTGTGCATGTGCAGTAGCCATTTTTGAAATGTAAATATAGTGGACTAAATTCTGATCTCAGTTACACTGGTATAAATGCAGAGCTATACTGATGCACATCCACAGTAAGAGACTAGAATTAAGCATTTCTTGGCCAAATGAAAATATTTCAAAATACCAAAGGTGCAAGTCTATACTGTAAATATTCTTCTCCAGCTCCTATGTTGGGTCTAAGGGTATGTCTTTACTACCGGCCGGATCGGCCGGCAGTGATCAATCCAGCAGGGATCGGTTTTATCGCATCTAGTCTAGACGCAATAAATCAATCCCCAAGCGCTCTCCTGTCGACTCCTGTACTCCAGCTCGGCGAGTGGCGCAGGCAGAGTTGACGGGGGAGCGGCAGCAGTCAACTCACCGCGGTTGATCTAAGTACGTCGACTTCACGTTATTCACATAGCTGAAGTTGCATAACTTAGATCGATTCCCACCCCCAGTGTAGACCAGGCCTGACAAGTGCTTGGTGTAGCTCAGGAGAGGGGTGACAAAGTAGCTTTAAATGCAACACCTCCCCAGAAGCCATTCCAGAAACTGGAGTTCATGGGTTGTAAACACACCTTAGGTATTCCTTTTCCCCCGGCTATGCCCCTATGTTGGCATTTATGATCAGGAATAGCGTTGGAGTCTACGACCCCTCTATGCCACCCAAACACCCTTTAACACAATGGAAATCCTCAATGGGCAAGAGGCATCATGTGTGATACGTTTTTTGTGGGGGGCAGGAAGGGTGCAAAGCAGACTTCACATACCTCAGAATCAGGGCCTTTATTAAGATCGCTAATAACCTGAACAAAGGATGTCACTTGGGCAGACAATAGCAGCCACTATGTAGAGGGTTAATACGCTCTTAGTGGGTTATATATCTATTTGCATTTGTGACTATTAATGGACTGAGACATTTTACTGTGAAGTTTACTGTATATCCACAAGCTACAAACACTGTAGATATCTGCCATGTGAGTTTCCCCACACTGTCCTCTTAATGATCTCAATTCTGATCTTGAAAGCCCTCACAAGGGTTAAGGAGAAATCTAGTTCAACTCATCCATGGGCATTTCCTGTGCAGAGACTCCCAGTCACGCAAGGAACATAATGGTGTTTTTGTAATATCAAACTAGTAGCTACCAATAGATTACACAATTCTTAGTGCTCAAGACCTCAGACACAGCAGAACTGGATATTGGAAAGTTAAAAATCCAACCCTTCTTTACACTAAAAAACAACCCTTTCATCAGTAGAAATATTTGCTACTCTTTAATTTTACAGGAAATAATCTACACAGCTTGACTCTAACTAAACAATATTAGACTGTGTAGTGGGACATCCAATAGCTAGCTGGCCTAGTGGTCATGAGGTGACTCACAGTTCTTTTTCAGACTGCTCGTTCCTGAGGGGGCACTGCTGGGTCATATATGGTGGGCTTCAGAGAGTCCTTCCTGTGTGCCCCTTCTTCTTCATTGGCATTCCCTGCCAATGGGAGCTGCGGAGCCAGTGCTTGGAGGTCGTCCCTGTGCCTAGGAGCCAGAGGGACATGTTGCTGCTTCCAGGAGCCACCTGAGGTAAGTGCCGCCCAGAGCCCGCACCCCATCCCATGCCCCAGCCCCAACTGGATTTTTAACAAGCTGGTCAGTGGTGCTGATTGAAGCCACCAGGGTCCCTTTTTGACTGGGCGTTCCGGTCAAAAACTGGATGCCTGGCAACCCTAGTTAGCAACTGCAAGAGTTCCAAGAGGAAGTTGGAGCTAAGGAATAGAGGAAAGGAAGCTGGGATGGAATAAGGAAAATATTAAAACACGCTGCAATACTTCTGAGGCCCTCATCATTATAGTACCTGAGCATCTCATAGTTACTTACAGATTTATTCTCATAACACCTTTCTGGTACAGAATTATTACTGTTTTACAGATGGAGAACTAAGGCATAGGGTAGATTAAGTGACTGTCTCAAAGTCACCCAGGAAGTCTGTGACTGGAGTGGGATTTAAACATGCGATATCTGAATCATACTTCAGTGCTCCAAGCACAAGACTATGCTATCTAACTAGCCCTACCTTTCCTATGGGTTGATAACCTGATGGAAATGCTGATCACTTAAAACTTGTTTCAGTCTAATAGTCTGATTAATTACAATTGTGTAACAGTTTCTGTCATTTCAATACATTTGAATTACTGACCCAATGATTCCTTTATGTTGTTGGGAACTTTTGAAAAACAATAACTAAATAGCAACAGTGCACTGGATTTGGAAGCTATCCAGTGACTTTAATGTTTTAATCTCTAGTATGCAAGATACTAGTGATCTCCAGAATCCAAAGCACAGTGAAATAAGATCTATATATCTTCCATTTATAATAATTTTAAAATAATATTACAAATACAAAATTGTTATATTATTGCAACTACAAATATAAAACTAATTGCCATTTGCTTAAGCACCAGATTGTCCTGGAAGTTATTCAACACAAAAGGGTTTTCAAGCAGGTGTTTAAATGATAGGTTTTATACTTCAAGTGTAAGTAATCACTGAGACAGTTTAAACAGATAGGTATCTGATATGTTAATTTATGCCTGGAGGGAAAGAGAGAGGAACAGAGTGTGAGAGAGATGCTTTCATCTTAGATTTTCCTGCTGGACACTATGAAGTGTACCATTCATTTAAACATAAGAATTGTTATTTCACATTATCCATCTCCAATAGCATGGGCAGATCGAGACAGTTACACTTACAAATGCTCTGTGCTGCATGGCTCCTACTGGCTAGCCCCTTAAATCTAAGGCCAGACAAGGTCTTATTTGACAGAAAGAAGGTATCACACCAGCTGCAGATATTTAGTCTGCACATTTACTTCTCTTGCAGTCTGAAGAAAAATTCTTTCTGAATTCAGAGTTCCAATTCTGTGTATTTGTACACACTATGGACCTGATTCAAAGCTCACTGTGTCAATAGAAGTCTTTCAATTGATTTCAATAGCCTTTGGATCAGGCCCTATAAAAGGGTAGAGGATGTGGTTTAACTTCATCCATGCATCAAGATATTGTGTGTCCTGCTCCTCATAACAGTGTCGTACCCTTAGATACTTCAGTCATTAACTTCCAGTATAAAATGAACAGAAGGCCTGCTTTTCAAATTGCGTGTTTAATTTGTGGTATACTGCTAAAGTGACAGCATATGCAGTTAGGTATTTGCACACACAAGTGGCAAGTTATGCATCTTGAGAGCAATCTGTTTCATGTGGGTGGACCTTAATGCTAGTATACAATCACAGGAACTCTACATGGGTGCATGAGTCTGCATGGACCAAATTCCAAGATTGGGGCCTGAAATGGCAAATTATATGATGTGTACAAGCAATTACTGTAATGCGACATGTACATTAGATTCAGATTGTGCACATATCTGAAATTTGGGGTCATAATGAGAGATGGTCAAATAAAATAGTAAAATAATATATTCAATGATTTTCAGGATTTTTTAAAAAATAAAACCATCCTTTTCCCCCTCCCCATCAAGGGATTGAGCCCTTATCTAGGCAAATGAAGTGCTGAGTGCCTTGTAAGGGTTGCAGTGGGATTTGGATCAGGCCATAAAAGATAGCAAATATATAAGAATTTTGCCATTCTTATTAAATAAAGTTGTTCTGAAGCTTTACTCACCCATTTCTCACCGTCTCTGTATAAATGCAGCAAACAGCACAAAAGAATACAGAAGGCTTTCCCCCACTCTGGCCCAAATGATACTTTCTGACATTGGAAGGACAGGTAGGTCCAGAAAATGGGGAGAGGAGAGGCAAAAAGGGAGAGAGAAGGAAAGAGGTTGGGGGAATAGACTATATCAATGAATATTTGGCTGGATAGGTTTGGTCAGTTTAATATTTAGTTCCAGCTCCCTGCTTTTCAAAAGTAGGAGGATGAATTTATGATGCATATGCTTGGCTCTCTGAAAAATAATGTGTTTTAATGTTCAGTCATATAACACATTTTCAGTACTTTCATAGTTACAGATGAAGGAAATAACATACCATCTATTTCAGTATCATTAAAACCAGTTATGTCTTGTGGAATTTACAATTGCAGTTTTCCTAATCTTTTCAATAAAGCTTGGCCTTTTGTATTAAGAGAAAAAAAAATCCCATGATATTTAAAATATCTTTACTCTGACCTTTCTTAAGGGCACACTTGATTTGCAGCTCTGTACAATGTTAGCAGCAAAGCAAGCCTGCATCTTGAAAATCATTCAGAATTGATAACATCCCTGTTAACATGATCCATGCACACCTCCCATTTGAATGGAACCTTCCATGAATCTGAGTTTATTATTTTGGAATGACAATAGATGTACTGTTTTGTTTCAATGCTAAAGGTTATTTATAAATCCACAAATGAAGAAGATATACCCATATGGTGTACAAAGGCCAATACAAGGGGCAATGCTGCCTAAATATAAAAGATTTCATAATCTAGATACCTGGTATCTACACAGGCTGCCTGACAGTATCAGATATGCAACATGTATTTCTTTTCTTTGAAGAATTCAATACATTTCAAGCTCTTACGTGAAAAATGCAGAAGTGGGCCATATATCAAGATATCTGCTAAAGATACCCTTCTATTTTTATTGCAATCCCTTTTTCTTTGTAAACTTTTTCTGTCACAAGCTGTCACGTGAATATATTTACAGTCCAGTTCTATTTAATAGTGTTTACTTGTACTGATCTGTGGCAGATTTATAACAGTCATAGATTCCTCATGTCTAGTTTATTCTTTATATTTCTATAAATTAATACCATTATCATCATCAGAGATGGCTTCTGACAATAGACTTTCCCATTCAGGAGCAGCATTTAATATTTTGCGGGCTGTGGTGAATTATCTATAAAATAATTCAACTGCATGGGATATAAGAATTCAACCTATTATGGAACTGCATTTGAAAAGAAATAAATGAAAAGGAACAATTTGTGATGGAAAAATGACTAATTCTACAGCACATAAGATTGTTTTATGAAAACATTTTAGCACTGATAATAACTACATCTTAGATCCAATGCACATCTGATGGCAAACTATGCTTGTATCTGTTCCCACTGCATGTAATTAGCTTCTAAAACATATCCACATCATAAGTTTTAAATCTCTCTTTTATCTTTCTATTGGAGTACTGATGTCTCCAACAAGGGGAGCTTTAAGCAAGTATTTTATGACAGATGCTGTACATAGACACTTTATGTCTTCAGCATCAATAAAGCAATAAAACTTAATTGGTTACTTCAGCATGAAGAAGCTTATTTCTGACACCTTGAGGCAGCAGATTGATGGGCAGATTCACTGTATGTGGGAAGAGGGGGTAGGGAAGAGGTTGGGTCAAAGTCAATATCACTTTATGAATTACTTCTTATGGTTCTGGCCTGATAATTATGCTGATGCTGGATGATTCTTTCCCTCTCCTTGTCTGGCTAAGGCAAGGGTGAGCTATATTTGGCAATGCACCCAGAGAGACACATGCAGCAGGGAAAAATAGGCCCAGAATGTTGGAGTACATTTCTCTCTGGCCAATTTATGTAGCACCTGAAACAAGAAAGCACTTAAATACATGCCTGTATGTGAGTACCACCATTAACTTCAATAAGACTATGCTTAAATTAAGCATGTGCTAAAGTATTTTGCTAGATTGGGGACTAAGGACCTGATCCTGCGAGATACAGAGGACCCTTCAACTCCTCTTGATGCTGGAAGTTCAGAACCTTGCAAAATTCTCTAAAAAAAATTATTCTCTTATATGATTTGAAATGCAATGTACAGCATTATGGCAGAGATGGACTGGCTGCTAAGAATAATGTCAAGAAGGGGAAAGTATGTGGAAAATGTGATTCAAATAAATGTTTTGAATTCTTCTAACTTTCAAAAGTGCAATATTGCTCCAGATATATAGTGCTCTACCCATACCGTCTGGTAAAGAGAACCAAAACTTTCAACCTTGATTCAGAAAACTTTACTACAAATTACTGTTGTTTTTTAAACTGAAACTGAAATATCTCTTTCTTGTAGTAATCTCAAGTGTTAATAAACACGATCTATCATAAAATATTATTATTATTCTGAAATGTGTAAAGAAATGTTTCTATACAGGAATTTGGTCATTCTGTTGCCATTTTCTCTTATATTAATAAATATCTGATTATTTTCCAATTCTAATTTTAATGGTTCTATAAATTTCATTTTTGGTAAAGAAAAAAAGGGGGAAAAACTCCCAGTAAAGAGTAACAACCTAATTTAAAGACAATAGTTGATGAACACAATATTCATTGATTTATGACTAGTGCATGTGATTTATGGTAGCTTTTTCTTCCCCTTTATTTATTATTTTTGTTGATATGTTCCATAAAAATACTTTTTTTTTAAGGTTTTCACACAAAATTAGCTCACATCACATTTCTGCTGAATGCAGCATTTTGTTGGGAAAATTATATAGAAAAATACCCAAGTAGTCTTGAGCTTGTGTGCCAATTAATCCAGCTCTGGGCTTTCAAGTCTTCCACAACTATGAAGGTACAAATATCATCTATATGGGTGTGGAGAGAGGCTCCTTCAGGTGACCCTATCACCACTTTTGGTGACACTTGCACTTTTGTCTATTGAAAGGTCAAATGATGTCCTATCCTGATTAAAGCCCAACTGGCTCTGTGAAGGAAACCTAAGAGGGCCTACAAAGAAAGAATTGTCCTTTCAAATGCGGCAGCTCAGCATGGGGTGCCTTCAAAGCTACCCCACTGTAGCTTATATGGACCATAGACTGTGTGCTCTCCTTCAGGGAGGGTTTGGTCCTTTGGCTATGAATAGTGGCAAATCTAATGGCTACTCTCCTCCTCCTCCTCCTCCTCTGCTTCTTCCACAGGCCTTCACCCACTGCATGCTTAATCTTCCCTCCACACTGCTATTGAGAGCCTTACGATGAAGCAAATCTCCCTGGCATGTGCTAACCCCGATGTAGCCTCTGCCCTACTGAGGAGAGGAACCATGAAGGTTCTGCTGCACTGAAGACCTTCTGCACTCATTGAAGTAGGGGTGGGAGGCAACATTTAGCCTGATGTGAGTTACTGATGGAAGAAGTCTAATGCAGTTTCCATAGCCCTGGTGATTGCTGCATGACTATATGAGCCTCGGTTGAAGAACATCTGACAGGAACCGTGTCCATTACTTTAAAGAAGTAGTTCTGGCAACAGATTGTGGATGCAAAATTGCAATTGCAACAATGGGAAGCTGGTTTTTAAAATCAGACCCTTAATGCTGTTCTTTGCCTTGGATTTGCAGAAGGGTTTCAATGAAAAATTACTCTGCTTTTGATGTACTGTTTTGTTTCTCTGCCATACAGTTGTTTAATAGATCCCTAAACAGGTGTTATCTTTAGATATGTGATGCTTCCATCGCAAAACCTTTAAAATCAGAAAGAACAAGCCCCTGCTTGATTTCATTACTTATAATAGAACCAGGGGCTGTGATGTTATTCACCAACCATCTGAATAACTAGATAAAATGGATGGTTTCCTTACAGTTTGATTAGATTTTGTGTCAGTCCTTACAGACACAGATTTAGAGAAAAGTAATAAAAAGACAATGTAATTTAAAAATCAATAACTTGTATGGGAGGGAGTACAGACAAGGTAGCTTTGCATAGCTGGTAAGGTGTTTAATGTTTAGCTACTTCTTTTAGAGTGTGTTTTCCAATTTATTAACATTTAAACAGATTTCTAGGGATTTTTATCTTTTATAATGACTACAGAGCTGTTGCTGAGCTCATTTCCATTACACAATGTTATTTCAGCTACTAGGAAAGAGATAATGTGTGCTTCATTAAATAGGACTGGGGAAAAGGGTTCTAGTCCAGGCCCCTTTTGACAAACATTTCTTGTCCCTTATCTTTTTTCCCTTTAACTTGTTACTTCAAATCCTTTGGCAGAGGAGAAGTTTGATTATGCCTTAATCCAAATGGCCAATTCAATCTATTTTAATCCAATTAATCAATTCAAATTATTTTGGGAGTCAGAATCCATTTCTTAATCCAATTAGCTATTGTAATTTGGCTCTGGGTGAGGATTTTGTATAGTAGCAACTATTGTTTACAGTCTCATTTACAATAGGTGTAACTTTAGGGCCCTCGTGGCCAAGATGGAGTCTGTTCTGCTGGTATCTCCAGCCAAGAAAAGGTGCATGCAGGAACGCAGCAGGGAAAGTCCCTTCCACCCCAGGGGCATCTGTTCCAAAGCCCCCAGAGTGAACCCACACACATACACCCCGGAATAGTACAATGAATATAGGAAAGGGAAATATTTATTCACAGAGGGATGAATGGAGAAAAAACATCTGGGGTTTGGGATGCAGGGGGGAGGGGGAAGGGCTCCAGCTGGGGGTGCAGGCTCTAGGGTTGGGCCAGGTATGAGGAGGTTGGGGTGACCGAGGGGGCTCTCAGCTGGGGCCGAGGGGTTCAGCGTGTGGGAGGAGACTCAGGGCTGGGGCAGGGGGTTGTCTTGTCCTGGGGCCCCTCTCCCTCCAGTAGGAGCAGCTTCCTCCTCATGACTTGGCCCTCCAGCCTGGTCACTATGCCCCTCCCTTTCCGGAGTATCAAAGTCTTTCAGGGCAAAACTGTCCAAGCCAAGTGGTCTGTGCAACTTCCCCAGTGGCTGATAGGAGAACCCAGGCTTCCTCTCTATTCCAGGTTCCAACTCAGAGACCCTTTCATCAGCAGCCAAAGTCGGTCCTATCTTATCCCTTGCTGCTTTTCCCCTGAGCCTTTCTGGCTCTCTCACTTATCTGGGCTTGCCAACCCAAACTCCCTTCTCCCAGGGAGTCCCTGCAGACTACTTCCCTGCAGCCCCCTTCTGCGCTCAGCTCCTGGGCTTTATATGGGCCACTCCTGTTCCTTTCCAGCTGAGCCTCATTTAATCACTCCCTGCTTTCTGACTCCTCCCTCAGGTGCAACCTGGGGACTTAATTGGCCCATCTGACCACCTTAACCCCTTCAAGTCTTGTGTGGAGTGGACACCCCATCACAGTCCCTCTTATTGTTTTTAGTGCAATTGGAATAAAATACACCACTATGATTAGATTTCAAAAATGACTAGTGATTTTGGGTATTCAGCTTGAGGCACCTTCAAGAGGTCTGATTTTCAAAAGATAGCTCCTCAGTACTTTTAGAAATTCCGGCCCCTTTAAGGTATCTGAAATTGGGCAACAAAAATTGGGTCACCCAAATTCCCTGCTGTATTGGGAAAATCCTGACCTTTGCATCCTCTTTTTCCAGCTGACAGGCTGAGCAGCTTAGCTGGGGCAGAGCTCGCCCTCTGCTTGGTTTTCTTGGCAGAGCAGTAACCACTTCCCTGCCTGACTTTGTGTGGGGTATATATGCCCATCCTGGGTAATTTCAGTGCCATTATCAGCACTTACCATTTCTATATCAGTTTCCAAAGAATCTAGTTCAATCCTTCATTTTTTACCAGATGTGGGTCAATGGCATGAAGATCAATTTTCAGCAGGCTGATTACCCATTGGGTGCTCCCACAGATGCCTTCTTCATACTTTAGAGCTGCAGAGTCTGTAGAGTCTCTGGCAAAACTCCATTACCCTTAAAGTCTATAGGTGAAGATGTCAGAGAAGACACTGAATCTTTCTTTCCAGGGTTTCTCCGCTCCACTGAAATTGTATTCACCTTTAAGGTCTGATTCTCCTTTATCTGATTCTTGGTACCTGATCAGACTGTGGGAATGGGGATTTAATGGGGAAAAATCATAGAGGAAGAGTTAAATTGCCCCATGGCTGTTAAATGTTCTTCTTCATAGAGTAAGTTTATGAGGTCAATTCCTTTCTTGAAACGTGGGTAAGGAACAGCACAAAACATTCAAAACACCAATACATTTTCTGAACATGCCTCTGATTCTGGCACTTGAAAATAATTGTGCTCTAGCTTTGCTACCAGTGAGTTTTAAAAATACATTTTATATTTCTTTTTTCCCCCAGTATAAAAGGCACTATTTTATATATAAATTATACATGCTCCAAAGTAAATAACTTTAGCATAAAGAAAGGAATTACTGTAAACAGCAATACCAAGGTTTCCTCTGAGGACTCCAGTATACAGACCCTGGACTTCAGAAAAGCAGACTTTGACTCCCTCAGGGAACTGATGGGAAGCATCAGGAGAGCTGGCTGTATTTTAAAGAAGCCTTATTAAGGACGCAGGAACAAAGCATCCCGATGTGCAGAAAAAATAGCAAACATGGCAGGCGACCAGCTTGGCTTAACAGAGAAATCTTCAGTGAGCTTAAACACAAAAAGGAATCTTACAAGAATTGGAAAATTAGACAGATGACTAGGGAGGAGTAAAAAATATTGATCGAGCATGCAGGGGTGTAATCAGGAAGGCCAAAGCACAATTGGAGTTGCAGCTAGCAAGGGATGTGAAGGGTAACAAGAAGGGTTTCTACAGGTATGTTAGCAACAAGAAGGTGGTCAGGGAAAGTGTGGGACCTTCACTGAAAGGGGGAAGCAACCTGGTGACAGATGATATGGAAAAAGCTGAAGTACTCAATGCTTTTCTTGCCTTAGTCTTCACAGACAAGGTCAGCTCCCAGACTGCTTCACTGGGCAGCACAGTCTGGTGGGGAAGTGATCAGCCCTTAGTGGTGAAAGAACAGGTTAAGGACTATTTAGAAAAGCTGGACATGCACAAGTCCATGGGACCAGATCTAATGCATTTGAGGGTGCTGAGGGAGTTGGATGAGGTGATTGCAGAGCCATTGGCCATTATCTTTGAAAACTCGTGGCAATCGGGGGAGGTCCTGGATTATTGGAAAAAGGCAAATATAGTGCCCATCTTTAAAAAAGGGAAAAAGGAGAATCCGGGGAACTACAGACTGGTCAGCCTCACCTTAGTCTCTGGAAAAATCATGGAGTAAGTCGTCAAGGAATCCATTCTGAAGCACTTGGAGAAGAGGAAGGTGATCAGGAACAGTCAACATGGATTCACCAAGGGCAATTCATGCCTGACCATCCTGATTGCCTTCTATGATGAGATAACTAGCTCTGTGGATATATGGGGAAAAACCGTGGATGTGATATATCTTGACTTTAGCAAAGCCTTTGATACGGTCTCCCACAGTATTCTTGCCAGTAAGTTAAAAAAGTAGGGATTGGATGAATGGACTATAAGGTGGACAGAAAGCTGGCTAAATCGTCGGGCTCAATGGGTAGCGATCAACAGTTCAATGTCTAGCTGGCAGCCAGTATCAAGCGGAGTGCCCCAGGGGACTGACCCGGGGCCGGTTTTGTTCAACATCTTCATTAATGATCTGGATGATGGGATGGATTGCACCCTCAGCAAGTTTGCGGATGACACTAAGCTGGGGGGAGGTAGATATGCTGGAGGGTAGGTATAGGGTCCAGAGTGACCTAGACAAATTGGAGGATTGGGCTAAAAGAAATCTGATGGGGTTCAACAAGGACAAGTGCACGGTTCTGCACTTAGGACAGAAGAATCCCAGGCACCGCTACAGGCTGCGGACCAACTGGCTAAGAGGAAGTTCTGCAGAAAAGGACCTGGGGATTACAGTGGATGAGAAGCTGGATATGAGTCAATAGTGTGACTGTGTTACCAAGAAGGCTAACGGCATATTGGGCTGCATTAGTAGAAGCGTTGGCAGCAGATCGAGGGAAGTGATTAGTCCGTTCTATTTGGCACTGGTGAGGCAACATCTGGAGTATTGTTTTGTGCCCCCCACTACAGAAAGGCTGTGGAAAAATTTGAGAGAGTCCAGTGGAGGGCAACAAAAATGATTAGGGGGCTGGAGCACACGACCATTGAGAAGAGGCTGAGGGAACTGGGCTCATTTAGTCTGCAGAAGAGACGAATGAGGGGGGATTTGATAGTAGCCTTCAACTACCTGAAGAAGGTTCCAAAGAGGATGGAGCTCAGCTGATCTCAGTGGTGGCAGATGACAGAACAAGGAGCAATGGTCTCAAGTTGCAGTGAGGGAGGTCTAGGTTGGATATTAGGAAAAACTATTTCACTAGGAGTGTGGTGAAGCACTGGAATGGATTATCTAGGGAGGTGGTGGAATCTCCCTCTTATAGGTTAAGGCCCGGCTTGACAAAGCCCTGGTTAGGATGATTTAGTTGGTATTGGTCCTGCTTTGAGCAGAAGATTGGACTAGATGACCTCCTGAGGTCCCTTCCTATCCTAATCTTCTATGATTCTATGATATTATAGGTTTCAGAGTAACAGCCGTGTTAGTCTGTATCCGCAAAAAGAAGAACAGGAGTACTTGTGGCACCTTAGAGACTAACAAATTTATTAGAGCCTAAGCTTTCGTGGACTACAGCCCACTTCTTCGGATGCATATAGAATGGAACATATATTGAGGAGATATATATACACACATACAGAGAGCATAAACAGGTGGGAGTTGTCTTACCAACTCTGAGAGGCCAATTAATTAAGAGAAAAAAAAACTTTTGAAGTGATAATCAAGCTAGCCCAGTACAGACAGTTTGATAATAAGTGTGAGAGTACTTACAAGGGGAGATAGAGTCAATGTTTGTAATGGCTCAGCCATTCCCAGTCCTTATTCAAACCGGTTCTAGTTTGCTGAGCTAGAATTGATATGCAAACTAGACACAATCAACTCCGGTTTGAATAAGGACTGGGAATGGCTGAGCCATTACAAACATTGACTCTATCTCCCCTTGTAAGTACTCTCACACTTATTATCAAACTGTCTGTACTGGGCTAGCTTGATTATCACTTCAAAAGTTTTTTTTCTCTTAATTAATTGGCCTCTCAGAGTTGGTAAGACAACTCCCACCTGTTTATGCTCTCTGTATGTGTGTATATATATCTCCTCAATATATGTTCCATTCTATATGCATCCGAAGAAGTGGGCTGTAGTCCACGAAAGCTTAGGCTCTAATAAATTTGTTAGTCTCTAAGGTGCCACAAGTACTCCTGTTCTTCTTTTTATGATATTATAGTGTCATACTTTATACAGACAAGACATTAATGTTTTCTCATCTTTTGAATGTAAGGTGCATAAAAGGTGCTGGAGACAATAAACATTCATCACCAAGCTGACCAAGAGAGCTGACAAAACATAACCCATCTGCTCACATATAACAGATTGGTTCTGGCGCTGGTACAGGTGTGGACTTTTCCCTAATTTTATGGCTGGGATTTGCAAAGGGGCCAAAGGATACGAGATGCCCAACTTGCAAAGGAAACTGAGAACACAACACCCTTAGACCCCACTGAAAATCTCAGTCTAATGGTGATGGTTGGATTATACAACAGGGTGACAGAATATCCAAATCAAAACAATAAAGAAAAGGTCAAGCATATGGCCAGCCCTGCAGAGGAAAGTTCTTCACTTTTAGGGCAAGACCTCAGTGAGTTAAATACTAACAGGAAGACACATGCCAGCGTCTGTGTGAAGCTGACATTCGTGAGAAGAATATTCTATGAGGATTTCAGCAGCATTGACACTTGTTCAGCGAATTTAGCCATGAATGCTACCCTCTCCTATGGAACCTGAAGGCCTATAAAACAGCAAGGACATAAATTTGGTCCTTTGTTACAGGTATTGGAAATATCCAGATGCTTAAATAAATCTCACCCCAGCCACCAATCACTTTGTGTACTGAACACCACATGGAATTTTCACAGCTGTCCCGTTCCAGCTGAAAAGAGCCATATGTACACTAGCCCTCAGCATCATCCAGCCAGGTCTCAGAGACATATGCCAGATAGAATCCTGAAGGTGTCACCCTTAATTGCAATGGGTACCTATGCAAATATGGAGTTGTAATCCAGATGTGTAATGCACCATTTTGCTGAGATCTATACACAACACCCCTCAGTTTCCTTTAGATTGGATAGTATTTTTCTGCACTCCTGCAACTTAATGAACAAGTTATTTCCAAGAAGAAGGTACAAAGGACACGGTAATGGAGGATAGCTGCAGCCATGAATTTTATGAACAGTTTGATGGAAACCACATTAAATAGAACATCAGCCCACAAATCAGCTTTGCAATGCTCTTATTCCAATCTGGCACTGTGTGATTCATTGTGAATTTGCTTTTCATGGTTACCATTTCATGCAGTACCATTTGTGCAGCTGAAAACTCTGGCATTAGTTTTTAGCAGTAGGAACAACTAACATTTTTACAATACTCTTCATGGAGTAGCAAACTGAAGACATAACATATATAACATCACAAATATACAGTAATCATTGTGTTTGAAGTGCCCCCATTCACTGCATGATCATCCTGGCTGAGCCACAGAGAGATGCCGATGAGCCTACCAAAGCCATGACTAGCCAAGAGGTGTGGCCTCAAGCTGTGGTAGTAGTGGCTCAGGCTTCTTGAACCAGAGGTTCCAGGGTCCATCCCTGCTGCTAACAACCCACCTACAGATATAGTGTTACATGTTGTTGCTTGTGTACTTCAAGAGGAACATGGAAATCCATCAATCTCCAAAGCAACCCAAACTTATATTCATCAGATTTTAAAGCTTTGGGCTCTTATGTGAACCATAAAGGCTAAACAAGATTTTCAACAAGAGGAGAGGCCCCCGGCAAGAGGTTCCGGGGAGCCTGCTCTATGCTGTGTTTAGCAGAGTCGCATCTCATATAAAATGTATGTCTGTTGTATTTATTCTGATGTGATTTTCTGTCACCACTATAGTCACTGACACAAAGTAATTTCATGTGCATGGTTGGTCCTAGCTGCAAAGAATATGGTCAGATCCTCATAGGACTCATTTACCTGCCAGTATGCCCAGACACTGGTCAAGATTTTGGGAAACGCTTTGCTCCTGATGTAGTGAGCAAAGTCCCATCCCACATACAGTCTGCCATTGTGTGCGCAAATGCTCATGCACACCACTTTACATTTGCTGTCTAAAATTTCGAAACATGCCCTTGCAACCTCTACCGGTGGATGCTTACAAAGCCCATGGTGGGTTTTAAAGCTGTCCTTACCCACTGGAAAACACGAAGGAGACCTAAGATTAAAACACGGATTCCTCTTTATTGGGGATGAATCCCCACTCCAATGCGCTGGTGCCTAGTATAGTCTCACTTAAGTCCTCCTGATTCAATCCCTAATGAAGTCAGTGGAAGTGAATGGGCAACATGATGGCAGATTAAATGTAATGTTGCCAAATGCATAGTAATGTTAATCAGAGGGAATAATTTGAACTACACATGCACCTTACAGGGTTCTAAATTAATTTTATCAGCTCAGGAAAAACACAACTGGTTATCACTGTGTACCGTTCAATGAAGAGAGTCTGACTTCAGTCAAACAGTGCACAAAATGTTAGGATGCTTAAGGAGTGGGAGGGGAGAATAATACAGGAAATACTATAATACCATTAGAAAAGTCAGTAGTACAGGCTCATCTGGAATATTGTGTGATATACTGGTCACCACATCTCAGAATGTTAGCGGCAGAAATAGAGGGGGTTCAAAGGTGGACAAAATGGAAAAAATCTCTCATGAAGAGAGACTGAAAAAAAATGGGATTGTTTACACTAGTTAGGAAATGAACAAGAGGGGAGATGATAGAAGTATACAAAATAATTCAAGGCCCAGAGATTTGTGGATTCACTGGATTGAGCCAGATCTGGGAACTTCACACTATGATGCCTGATGTGATGTCATCAAGCATGGTCACTCTGGCTGGTGCAACAGCCCTCAGTAGGCTTCGCACATTTGATTTGATTGATGGAAAATGGTGATTTATAACACTTACACATGAGGGAGGAAAACACATTTCTTCCCCTCCCCTTTCTTCACAGGAGGATTCATTATCTGTGGCTTATTGCCTAAAGAGTTCATGCAGTGCAATGATATTTATATACTTTTACACACACACAGTTCCTCAACACACATAGACACTCCCCATTTAAAATCAAACAACAATGATGAATGTTAAAAATGCCGGGAGGGAAGAAAACTATGTGAAGCAATATTCAAAACAAAAAGACAAAAACAAGTAGGGTTTTTTTCTTTTGACGAGTGGGAAACTAAATAGGTATCCTAAAATGTGGTAATATCCCTTTAATAGCATTTCTTTGGAGATAAGCTGGAAAAGGATTAAGGAAGGATCACAAATAGTAGCTATCGCACCTTTCACTGGAGGTGTTATAGCTTGTGGAGAGAAATGACTGTCTATGCCTCCCCTTTTTTAATGAACCAAATGGAGTGTAATAAATCTCATTTCCATGAAATCTGCATATGGGTAAGATTTTGATTGATCTAAGAAAGGCAGTGTGTTTGAACACGTAAGGTATGAAAAGCCACATCTGAAATCTTTCATTAGCTTTGTCTCCACTATCAATGGGTTTATTTCTGATTCACAGCCCTCAGTAAGCTTCCTCTGGTAGGTCGAATGACCAGATGTCCCGATTTTATAGGGACAGTCTTGATATTTGGGTCTTTTTCTTATATAGATGCCTATTACCCCCCACCACCTGTTCTGATTTTTCAGACTTGCTATCTGGTCACCCTACTGGTAGGTAAGTAATATGGTGTCTAAATCAGCCTTCTTTCCACTTATACCTCCACTGGAATTTGGCCAAACTCTTTGGTATTTTTATCAAAGCTTCAAGTGGATGGAGGACCAGAGCTGACATGGGAATAGAAGGTAACTGGTTCAAATCCTCCAGGAGAAGGATATGAAGAAATAGTGAGATGAAGCTTTTTATAATGTCCTTTGCAGATACAGCATAAACTCATGCTTTGGATTCATTCACATGTGGTCTGGGAACAAAAGCTGGGTAAGCGCATTAACCAAGATTTTAAAACTAGTTCACCGAATGCATGCAAACTGTGATATCTCCCTGGGTTCTGGTTAAAACAGTTGCAAGTCAGGAATTAAAATGAGGCAATCTTAGAGTTACTCAAAAAGGGACAGATTGTGGCCAGCCCCTGCACCAAGAAGAACAGGAGTACTTGTGGCACCTTAGAGACTAACAAATTTATTAGAGCATAAGCTTTCGTGGACTACAGCCCACTTCTTCGGATGCATAGTGGGCTGTAGTCCACGAAAGCTTATGCTCTAATAAATTTGTTAGTCTCTAAGGTGCCACAAGTACTCCTGTTCTTTTTGCGGATACAGACTAACACGGCTGTTACTCTGAAGCCCCTGCACCGGTGCACAAGGGAGAACAGGTTGTGGGGGGAGGTGAAGGAGGAAGAGAACACAGCGTATACTTACAGGTTTTCCCCCTTAGGAGCGTAGGCAGATTCAGTTGAAAGTGGAGTCGCTTAATACCTCTGAAAATCAAGCCACTTCAATTAAGGTACCTAAAAATGGATTTAGGAGCCTAACCTTAGGCATCCAGCTTTGAAATCTTGTTCTTCAACCATATTACTAATAGTTGAGTAGAGTAAATCATGAGTTGATATACCAAGGGTAAATTTTCCAAACGTTGGTGCCCAAAGTTAAGCATTTTAATCCATGTTTATATGACCCACTCTGGTCAGTGTGTGTTACGGTTTCCCCTCTGTGTCTGACTGCCAAGTGATAAGGCTCAGTTACAGCTCTCAGCTTAAACCACTGGCTCTCTAGCTCAAGCTGTGAAGACTTATGCTTTTCAGCGCTGGTGGTTCCGCAGTTGAATCCTCGCTGTGTTGGCCAAAATGGTGGAAATCAAATTTAGACACCAAAATAAAAGTGGGTTGACTTTAAGGGACACACATGTTGGTCACAATATAAATTATTTAAGCCTTATTTTTCATGCAATGAATCAAGTCAGCTGCCACCAGCTGTAGACTCAAAAATGTCAATTATATGTTTTATATTAGAACACACTGAAAACAAAATTTCAATGTATCCATTTTTAAAAATGCAGGTGTATACCTCTCCCCCCCCCCCCCCGACACACACACACGTAGCTGAAGTGTTCTTTAGGAAAAGTGTCTTCACTCCTCCACATTACCTGCTAAAAATTTTACACTGTGTCCAAGTGGAATCGCATGTCCCAGTAGGCACACAATTGATGGTTTACATGAGCAGCATAGAAACATCTTTCTGAAAATTCATTTCCTTCATCTCTGTCCTGTGATCTGTCACCAGTATCTCTAATATACGCAAGCTCTGATGCACATTCACACTGGGAAATGTAAATCACATTCAGAACAGCGTTACAACTATGTCTGATCTCACATAGCTCTTTATCTTATGGTTTCACTTTCAGTAGTCCAGTGTCAGTACTGCCAGCCCCAAGCATTCAAAAATCATACATCACGCCAGGGCCGGCTCCAGGCACCAGGCACCAGCTTCTCAAGCAGGTGCTTGGGGCGGCCACTCCGGAGAGGAGCGTCAGGTCCAGGTATTCTGCGGCAATTCGGCGGACGGTCCCTCACTCCGCCTGGGAGCGAAGGGCCTCCCGCCGAATTGCCGCAGCAGATCGCGATCACGGCTTTTTTTAGATCGCGACTTTTTTTTTTTTTTTTTTTTTTTTTTTTGGTTTTGGCTGCTTGGGGCGGCCAAAACCCTGGAGCCGGCCCTGCATCAGGCCACATAAAATCACGAGATGAGCTTACAAATAATGAGGGCTTTTTTAAAAAACAAAAATACAATTTGGGTTCTTTCAATTTACCTTCTGGTTTCTGAGCCTTCAGCGTGTGCTCAGGTCACATTTTCAAGCTCTTCTTCACAACCATGGGGACTAGAAACTTACTTTTGTAATGAAAGCTGAGAATCTTAGGTAATCACTTGACTCCAGGTCTTGGGGCTTTCTGAAAATCTACATTGCAAGAATTGGCAACAGTGCTGTCTTGGAGTAGTCTGAATTTACTGGTGGTAGATAGTGAGAACTATAGCTGGATTTTAGTCTTGCTCTTTATTGGCAACAGGGAATGGCAACATTTTCACCTTGGAATAGCAAGGGAACTCATAAGGTTAGAGAGGTTTCTTTATTGGAGAGGATATCTCCATTGAATAAGTAGCTTGCAGCCTGTTTATGATATCACAAGAGAGGAACAAATTTAGCAGAGACATTAATGGGTAGATTTTCAAATTGTAATGAATAATTTATAGTTCTAGTGATAATTACCAAACATGCTTATTGTTAGAGAACAGTGAGTGAATTTCTTTGTTTATAGAAAACTAGCACATGCTGTATATAGCTCACAACACAATTTATGAAATTTTCTATAGAGTCCTGGTAATTATTACTGGAATTGTTCATTATTGATCTCCTTCTGAATGAATTAAAATACAATTTGTTAAAATACAATAAAATCTATTGTTTTAGGGCACAGTCCTATGCTCATTGAAGTCAATGGAAAGGCTTCCATTGATGTCAGTAGGCATTGGATTAGACTCATATATCAGTAATTCCTTTTATATATGATTCAGTAACTATTTAACTCCATGACTGCCTTAACCGATGATGACTGATATGCGCTGTTGCAACATCTATAGGGCTAGATTGTCCTTGGCTCTTGCCTAGGTGTGCAGTGGTGAGGAACGCAAAAATATATTTCCTCTCCTATCCACCACTTACATCACCCCTGCCCAAGAGTTAAAGACAAACACAGTCAGTTCCTGAGTTCTCGAGAATACACAGATTTCCTTTTCCTATTGCCCCAAGGGTTGAAAAAACACCATTAAGGAGGACATCAGGCCATGGTCACTCCCACACTCACCAGAAGGGCTGTGGGAGCACACAAGGGAAAGTACACTGCACCATACAAAGGGATGGGGAAACATACTCATTCTTCCGTGCGCTGGGAGAGCTCTGGAGCTTGCTGAGAACACTGAGACTTGAGAGTGTTTGGTTTTATATCCAAGAGCTAACTTGATCCTTGGATGTATAAACTGAGGAGGACTGAGAAGGAGTTGGGAGGGGATATTAACTTTGGAAAGACAAGCACTGCCATAATGCATCCTGTTTTGGGGTTCATATTTTTAAAAAGGGGTAGAAAAATTGGAGAGGTTTCAGAAAAGAGATATAACAGTTATTTGAGTACTGGAACACCTGCCTCACAGTGAGAGACTTAAAGATCTCAATCTATTTAGCTTACTGAGGAGACGGTTAAGTGGCAATTTCATCACAAAGGACAAGTTCTTACACGAGGAGAAGATATCTATTACTAGAGAGCTCCTTAAACAATCCGACAACAATATTAAAACTAAGTTCCAATGACTGAAGGTTAAAGCTTATTTAGACTGAAAATAAGGTCTATTTTTAAGAGGGATTGTAATTAACCATTAGAATGGATTCCCAAGGGATGTGCAGATTTTCCATCATTTCAGGTTTTTAAATGAAGATTTGATATCTTTCAAATGACAATTTTTTGTCCAAAAAAATGCAGATTCAGCGACATTGAAACATGGCAAGAATTAGTGTTGCTTTCACTGTAGTGTTCATTTAGAAAATAAATCTGAACAAAATCAGAATGGTTTGTTTTGACATTTTCAAAATGAAATGTTCTGATCTTTTGATTTTTGATTTGGAACAACTTTTTGTTTTGAAATATCCTTTAATTTTATTTTTTAAATTAAAAAATGTTTAAAAAATACTTGAAATAATAAAGAAGCACCTTTTTTTTTGGAGTCAAACATGTTTCATTAGACCTGAAATTATTATATTTTTTTTGCCTTTTTGGTTCTCCAAACACTTTTGTTTTCAGTCTGTCCCAAAATGATTTCCCCCCACTTTTTGAAATTGCCAATAAATAAATAAATAAAAAAGTTATTCCCCAGATATAATACTGAGCCTGATGTAGAAATTACTGGATGAGGTTCTATGACCTGTGTTATACAGGAGGTCAGACAAGATGATTTTAATGGTGCCATCCAACCTTAAAATTGAATACTCTATGACAGAGTTTCCCAAACTTGGGACGCCGCTTGTGCAGGGAAAGCCCCGGTGGGCCGGGCCGGTTTGTTTACCTGCCGTGTCTGTGGGTCCGGCCGATCACGGCTCCCACTGGCCGTGGTTCACTGCTCCAGGCCAATAGGAGGTGCTGGAAGTGGCGCAGGCCGAGGGACGTACTGGCTGCCACTTCCAGCAGCTCCAATTGGCCTGGAGCAGCGAACAGCGGGAGCCGCGATCGGCCGGACCTGCGGACGCACAGGTAAACGAACTGGCCTGGCCTGCCAGGGGCTTTCCCTACACAAGCAGTGTCCCAAGTTTGGGAAACACTGATCTATGACACTGGTCCCAGATCAAGCTTAGGCCAATCTGTCACTATCTGGACCACAACGTTGTTTTGTTTTTTATTTGGAAATGAAAATAAATGCATCAGTGCTGCATTAGAGGTTACTAGTAGTCAATCTTTATTTAGGGATAGTGTAAAACAGACAGTACAAAAATCTAGTTCTATGTTGGTGAGATTTGCATTGTAATTGGGATCACATTCCTTGAAACAAAAATCATTAATTGCAACTGCAGTGATGGCTGAAATGAGACAGCCACATAGGGGGATTGAAGGAGAAGTTCAAGGAACTCTTTCTACCTGTCAGGAAGCCCAGAGGCAGAGTTTAGCTCCTATCCTTCTGGGATAGAGTTATGGTAGCTCATTCAGCTGCTGAACAGAAATGGTAGATAGCAAGAATTCTATTCTATATAGGTTCTTATACTGTGCTCATCACCATAATATCTGAGCAGCTTTCAGCAGTGCATTAAACAACATGACCAACATCAGTCACACGTTGGTTGTTCTCTCATCCTCTCCCAAGGGGGAGAACAAGTATGTGCATTGGAGTGTTTTGTGTAGGCACACATTTTTTTTTCTGGGGGGGGGGGTGTTTTTTGTGTTATTGTTGTGGCATGTTTTTTGTTTTGTGTTTGTTATTAAAATATATATGCTACTCATTCATATTAGAGAAGACAAGGTCAAAGAAGCATCTTGCACTTGGAGTTGAAGGTGGTGAAGAGTGTAATGGTCCTTAGTTTCTGTGGGAGTTTATGCCATAGTCTTGAACTGGCCCCCGAGAAAGCTTTGTCTCCAGCGCAGAGGAGCTTTACTCTTATTGTAGAGAGCTCCACTGTGCTAGAGGAGCGAAGTTGTCAGCCATGGTCTTCATCCTGGAGCTGTAGGCAGTGTTTTAGATATCCTAGGCCCAGGCCATGGAGCACCTTGACGATAAGGACCATAGACAACCACCAACTTCCAGTCCAGTGATTGATTCATCTTTATCTGTCACAGTGAGGTCCAATATACAGTTATCTTGTGTTGGATGCAGTACCTTTTGTGTTAGAAAATTACCATCTATACATTTTAGAAACTCTAAACATTTGCTACTGGCTGCATGAGATCTTCAGTATGTGTTTCCCAAGCTGTAGTCCCCCAGACAACACAATGTTTCTTTCCACACAGTATAGGACAGGTACTTAAGGAAAAATTCTTCCTGTTCTCTGATTTAGTGGTCTCTAACAGAACCACACCAGTAACCCCTCCTGGGCTTTGTTAATTAACACATTGGCCCAAATGCATTCAAGATAGTGTGGATCTGAGTTACTAATGAAACCAATAATGGTGTCTTTAATGTAGAGTGCCACCCCCCCCACCACACACACCTCTTTTACACACTCTATTCTTCCTAAAGAAGTTGTAGCCAGCGATTTTAACATTCCAGTCATCCAAAGTGTCCCACCAGGTTTTAGCAATGCCATTTTCTTCTTAATGATAATTTCAAATTCTTCTTGCTTGTTACCCACACTCTAAGCATTGGTACATAAAGTAAATGAAACATTTCCTCTCTTCACATTCGTCACATCTGTTCAAGTTGTTCACAATATGCTGAATTTTAGTTTGTACTGCATTTGCCTTCTTAGCACTCTCCCACTGGTTTTAGTTTAATCCCGTCCTTGCTGCTCTAGCTCATTTGCAACCAAGAAGATAAGCCTCCCTGAGATGCTGGCCATACTTCCTCTCCCTCTGGAATGTGGCCCAATGGTCCATAAAACCAAAACCCTCAGCTTCACACTAATGATACAGCCAGTGGTTCACCTCCAGTATTCTCTCCCTTCTCTGGCTTGTGGGACAGAAGTATCTCTGAGAACATCACTTAGAATTTCATCTTATTCAGCTCCCTTCCAAGATCCCAGAAGTCTTCTATAATCGGTATAGTTCAAAGTGTTACTGAGTTATTGGTTCCAATGTGTATCATCACCAGTGGCGATTTGACAGATGACTTTGTAATCCCAGCCAATCTTATGGTTACATCTCATATTTTCACTCTGGGAAGACAGCCTGGTGTTCCTTGCAGAAATCTCTGTTAGCTCTTCTTAATATGGAGTTAACAGTGACAGTTGCTTGCCTTCCTAAGATGGTTGAAGAACCTCTTTTGGTCGCTGTTGCTTCATACCCCAAGCATGCCCATCAGATATGCATCCTGTAGCCTTCTGTTGTGTTCCTCCAGAGACAGGTTCCTTTGTAACTGACTCACTGAGTACCTAATAATAATTCATTATTTCTAATGGAGTTGACTGCTTCCTAGGTCTCATTCTCCTCCTGGTCACAAATTGCCAGTCTGCTTCTTCAGTTCCCTTGTTGCTGGTCCTTTCCCTTCTGGTGTCTGTGGTGATGATGTCTTAATGTGGTTATCCAAGAAGTCTCTGTTTTCTTGGATGCTGTGCAGTGTTGAAACTTGTGCTTTCAGATGAACTCCAAAATGGCAACCAGATTGCATTTCATGCATCAGAAATCTCTTTTGTCTTCCAGCAGAAAGGAAAACATAGCACATCCAAGGCAGGTTACAGCAGGTATTCCTCCTTAACTGCCACCTGATGTAGCGCCATACCTAAAACAGAAGGAACTACACTCCCACTCTAAACTCCCTCAAAAACTCCCGTTTATCACTCCTGTTCACTTGCTCAGACGTTTGCCTGGTAACTGACAGGTATTAAACCTTGCTGCTCAGCTCTACCTCCTTGCTCTCAGGGAGGGAGTAGCTACACAGATGTCGAACACTGAGTCTGTTCAAAGATGCAACGGTCCCAGCCATACAGCCCAGAAACCTGTCTCATCTGGTCTGTTCAGAAGCCCACAGTCTAGCCACACGTTCCTTACAGAGAACAAACAACAGATGGACCAGACACACCACTCACCAACTCCCTCTGCCTCAAAACTCAGGACTTAAGTACATAAGAACGGCCATACTGGGTCAGACCAAAGGTCCATCTAGCCCAGTTTCCTGTCTTCCGACAGTGGACAATGCCTGGTACCCAAGAGGGAACGAACAGAACAGGTAATCATCAAGTGATCCAACCTCTGTCGCTTATTCCCAGCTTCTGGTAAACAGAGGCTAGAGACACCATTCCTGCCCATCCTGGCTAATAGCCATTGATGGACCTGTCCTCCATGAACTTATCTAGTTCTTTTCTGAACCTTGTTATAGTATTGGCCTTCACAACATCCTCTAGCAAAGAGTTCCACAGGTTGACTTCCAGCTATGCCATCCTGAAATCTACTGTTTGCTTTCTGAACACTTAGCTCTGTCCCAATACAAAGCTGTTCTTATTGGTGTAAGGAGTCTGCCATGTACTAGACGGTGGTCTTTGTAACACCTCAGTACTTTACACAGCATATTTCAGATAAAAATACATGGAACCTGTGACGTTGCACCCCATAATGCTTTACAGAAATATGCTTATTCGTGTAACTATGACATAACTGGAATATGTTTTATGCTAGATATGCCATGTAACATATCTTTGCAAAGGTTATGTTCTACTGAATGTATTCATCCTATTACAGGGGTCGGCAACCTTTCAGAAGTGGTGTGCCGAGTCTTCATTTATTCACTCAAATTTAAGGTTTCACGTGCTAGTAATACATATTAACATTTTTAGAAGGTCTCTTTCTATAAGTTTATACTATATCACTAAACTATTGTTGTATGTAAAGTAAATAAGATTTTTTAAAATGTTTAAGAAGCTTCATTTAAAATTAAATTAAAATGCAGAGCCCCCCGGACTGGTGGCCAGGACCCGGGCAGTGTGAGTGCCACTGACAATCAGCTCGCGTGCCGCGTTTGGCACGCGTGCCAGAGGTTGCCTGCCCCTGTCCTATTTGTATGCACGTATAATTTTTGTATCTGAAGTTATGGGTGTTGGCTCTATGCTTGTATTTAAAGTGTTTGCTGTAGAAAGCTCCTAAGGCAGATTTGATTAACATAGGGTGAAGGGGTTATTCAAGTAAATGGAAATACTTGGCTAACAGTGGACCTTGATAGATGCCAATCCACATCTGAGCTTTCCTGGGAATGTTCGGGCTAACATGTGGGCAATGGCTTGGCCTGTAGAGAACTGAGTCATGCATGGACATGTGACTTGCCCTTGTCTTGTAGCTGTGAGTCTACACAGGGGGAGAGAGGGGTTTCCCCCCACAAGAGAGCGTCTATATAAACCCCTGGAAATCCCTCCATTTTGTCTTCAGCTGGCTCAAGAGATAGCCTCTCCACCCCAAAGAGATGCCCAAAAGAAACTGGAACAAAGGACAGTAACTATAGGGGAGTGAGTGATTGCTGGACCCAGACTAGGAGGAAGTCTAGTCTGTAACAGAAGCTTATTGGAACATCTCTGAGGATGAGATTTACCTGCATTTAGTTTCTTACTGTGTTAGGCTTAGACTTGCATGTTTTATTTTATTTTGTTTGGTAACTCACTTTGTTCTGAATGTTATTACTTGGAACCACTTAAATCCTATTTTATATTTAATAAAATCACTTTTTACTTATTAATTAACCCAGAGCAAGTAATTAATTCCTGGAAGAGCAAACCACTGTGCATATCTCTCTATCAGCATTATAGAGGGCAAACAATTTATGAGTTTATCCTGTATAAGTTTTATACAGAGTAAAACAGCTTTATTTGGGGTTTGGATCCCATTGGGAACTGGGTATCTGGGTGTTGGAGACAGGAGCACTTCTTAAGCTGTTTTCAGTTAAGCCTCCAGCTTTTGAGGGATGTGGTTCAGACCTGGGCCTGTGTTTGTAGCAGGCTAGCGTGTCTGGCACAACCAGGCATGGCACTGAAATCCCAAGCTGGCAAGGAAAACGGGCTCAGAGGTAGTCCCAGCACATCAGTGGCAGTTCCCAAGGGGGTTTCTGTGATCCAATCCGTCACAGAACCCTTCTGCCAACATGCCAGAAGAAACAAGAGACGGTTCATTATTTTAGGGGATTATCTTTCATTTTGTCTTGAGCCCCCACCTGGTAATCTGGGAACCTACAATCACTCTGAAAAACTCTGAGTGCCTTTGCCAGCCAAATCTGTACCCACTTGCAAGCACAGAGGTTTAAACAAATGAACTTTACTGGGGTCAGGGGGTGAGGGGGAGGGGGAGAAAAGGGAAAGACCAGGCTGAAATAGGATAAATATTTACAATTTAACACTTTTCACCACCATTTTACCTCAGCGTGCATAATTACAGTTCCAAACAATTGGACACTGAATGGCTGGTACATTTTTTTCCCTGCCTCCCAGCCTCCCATCTCAGTTCATGGATCCCCAGCTTCCTCACTTACAGTTTGTGGTTCCAGGAGTCCAGGAAAATCAGGGTCCCTGTTTCGTAGGAAGCTCTGGGGCTCTGCCAACTGTCCTGCTATAGTGATTTCAGTAGTTAGGACAGGGAGGCCTCACCAGAGTTGCTAGGCTGATGCAGATGGTTACTGTGAATTCCTCTGCTTCCACTGTAGGGCATGCAGCTGGTCTCACTCTGCTGCTCGTTCTGAAGCAATCCTGCTAGAAACTGTGTCCTGTGGGTGAATTCAATTGCCACTTTGCTCTGCCTGGTGGGAGCTGTGAGTGGGTCCCCAACTGTGCCTTGCTCTGCCTGCTGCTGTGGTGAATGGAATAGCTGCTGGGTTATGACTTCTTACTTGCTACTGAGTAGACAACTGGAATTTCTTATCAGCTCTGCCCACATAAGACAATTACAGCTCTTAGCTCAGCTCCTTCTGATACAAGAAGATCAGTGGCTTTAGAAACCCAAGTCCCCCCACCTAGAAAGCTATTCCCAACCGGAAAACAAAAAAGTGCAGTCTCTTTCACCATACCTTTTAACATGCTCCAGGGCCTCTTACCCCACCTCAGCAAACCTCAGTTTTCATCAGGGTGACCTCATACCCAGTCATTATCCAGGCTTTGCCCAGGTGGGTTTCTAACAGGGTAATCTCAAAACAATATCAGCCCCAAGTATAAAACTTAGTCAAATTATGCCATAACATCCCCAAACTACCTACAGTTAATATGCAAATGAGGTGCTGCCTTGCTCAGTCGACTCCCCTTGCTCTCCAGCAGATGCCACCAGAGAACTCATTCAATCATCTCCCTTCTTTCAGAGGCTTCAGGCCACAGGGCTTACATACATTCATATTTTTATTGCTAGAAATTTGAGAAACGTGCCTTGGTCATACTTTTGGAAGGAGATTTGAGATGCAGTATTACCATGTTAGCCAACAGTATTTAACAGGCAAGTCATATATATCTAGGGCCTGATCTTGCTAGGTGCCAAATACCTTCTACCAGAATATTGAGCATCCACAACTCCCACTGGCTACAGTCTAAGTTGAGGATACTCAGCACTGTGCATGATGGGCCAATTAGTGGGTTGAGCGCAAGTAAAAGGTGGGACATAGTCACCTGCTTAACTAGTGTGTCTGCTCCCACTGAAGTCAGGGGCAAAATGACTATGGACTTTAATGAGAGTATATTGAGCCAAAGGTCAGCATCTTCCCAAGTTGTCCCTACCCTCTGTTTGGCAGAAGCTGGGAATGGGCGACAGAGGATGGATCGCTTGATGATTATCTGTTCTGTTCATTCCCTCAGAGGCACTTGGCATTGGCCACTGTCAGAAGACAGGATACTGGGCTAGAGGGACCTTTGGTCTGACCCATTATGGCCTTTCTTATGTAAGTTAGAAGAGAAGAAAAAGTATTCACCATGATGTTCCTAGCAGAAATTACTCAATTAAATTTGAAAGGTGTAAAGTACTCATTCCTACTTACAGCATAGGGATTTAAATGTGTAGTCTGTGAAGAACTAAATCCAGTTTCATTATTCATGGAATCTGAACTCCCCCATAAACAGTATGTATAAAGGCAGAAAAAGAAATCCATATCTGTGCTGCAATAAAGCACAGAAGAGGGCAGTATAAACTAGGCTCTTAACAGGCTCTAGTAGTTCTCCTGACTTGCAGTAATCACTGGTGCTATAGACCCACAGGGATATCCTCTTATTCCTCATTTCTAAGCCTCTATTCATATAGAAGTGACTATTACTGCTCTCTGCATTTTAAATATCGGGTGCCTGCAAGGTAGTGTCAGCAATTTTGAAGCTTTAATGAGCACGTGGCATGACTGTTTTATTGCATGTTGTAACAAAAATATTTAATGATCCTTAGGAGCTAGCATGCATTTACTTAGATTAATTACATACAAACGTGCTTATGAACTACACTAATTATTTTTTAATTAGTTGTCCAGGTCGACCTGAGAAGCACTGCAATTTATGTTAGCTAGAGCTAGATGAATGTCTCTATGAAAGTATGGCCAATGAATTCTTTGGGAGTTACAGGGTACTAGCACACACATAGCTGTTGGAACTAAGGGTGCTGCCGCACCCCCTGGCTTGAAGTGGTTTCCATCATACACAGGGTTTACAGTTTGGTTCAATGGCTCTCAGCACCTCCACTATATAAATTGTTCCAGCACCTCTGAACACACAGCAATCTCATTGTTAAATATTAAAATACAACATTACTAGCGAACCTGAAGGAAGGAGCAGCCAGAGGATTCTTTTTAGTGGCACTAGTATTATGGAATCAAAGGTCTCTTTCCCAGAAAAGCCCTCGGGGAATAAAGGGTTCCATGATCACCAAGGAAAAACTTGTGGAGACAATATCTCTGCTGATGCAGGTGCTGCTTTCCTGTGAGAAGGACTTATTAAAAAGATCAGGTGAAGATCAGGAAATTTGGGATGGGAGACTTCTATCCTCAATCTGTAGCAGGTTTGCAGACCTAAAACAGCTCCCTGAATCTAATGTCTTAGGTTTGACCGCCAGGAGGTGGTGCCTCCTGATTCAGTTTTTTCATGGAATGAATGTGTCAGTCAATGTAACAAATCTGTAATAAACTAAATTAAAAGAGAGGGAAGGGTGAGGAGAGGGACAGGAGAAGGAGAAGTAGGGCAGGACTCACCGGTTTTATTGCCTAGTGATTTCTATCAGTTTGATTAATAGATTTGTAGGTTTCAAGGCCAGAAGGGATCACTGCAATCACCTAGTGTGACCTCCTGTGTAGCATAGACCATAGAACGTTACCAAAATAATTCCATAGCTTTTAGAAAAACATCCAATCTTGATTTAAAAATAGTCAGTTATGGAGACTCCACCATGACCTTTGGTGAGTTGTTCCAATGGTTAATAATCTTCACTGTTAAAGACTGATGCCAGTTTGAATATCACTCAAACGCTCATATTACAATGGTGAAGACTAGGGCCTCCATTATGTCCTTTGTTGGATTGGTAGTGTGATAGGGTCAGGCCAGATGGCTACAGGAGAATGATCCTATTGGGATCCAGGAAGTGGGCAAGCAGAGCCCATCCACTGTAAAGGACCTTCCCCCAGCCTAAGGGGACGATCCACATGTCAGGATTCCAAATAATTGTGGGGGACAACTAATGAGATAACAGGAATGGGAGTGAGGTCACAGGGCTAAACGAAGGGAACCAGATGGGAACACTGAGCAGAGAACCCCAGACAGTGCCCACTGTTCCTCGAAGGTGTCAAGGGAGCCAGCGGACGCCGCTCAGAGGAACTCTGCCTGGATGCATGAATGGCCTGAGGAGTGGAAATAGGCCCCACAGTCCCAGAAAACCCCGACAGCCAACCTCCTCTCCATGGTTTTGTAGATGGCCATTTTGGCCAGGGCTAGGAGGAGGCTGACAAGGAGGTCCCGCGACTTTCTGGGGCCATGGATGGGGAGTACGTAGATGAACAGGTGAGGGGAAAAGTGCAACCAAAAACGCAATAGTGTATCAAAGAGGAGCCGGAATAGAGGCTTCAACCTGGCTCACTCCAGGTATATGTGCACGAGAGGCTCCCTCACGCCACAAAAGGGATAGGTGTCTGGGAGGGGAGTGAACCATGCCAAGTACACGCCCTTGCTCACGGCTCTGTGAAGGAGCCGCCAACTGACATCCCTGGCGGGCCTGGGGACCAGGGTGGAATATAGGTTGGCCCACCAGGCTTCTCACCCTCCAGAGGTGACAGGAGGTCCCACCACTTCGTGATGGGGCAGGACGCGAGGGTGAGAACATGACAGGGGTGGAGCACGAGCATGTACAGATGTTTTCGTGGCGCGGTCCAGAACCGAACCAGCTGCAAATCATGCAGCCGGCTCATGGTAAAGGGGCGGGATGGCAGGGAAGATCCACGGGGCAGGGGCCCGATGAAAAGGTCCGGAAGGCCTGGGATGGAAGGTGGGTGGGGTGTGCCCTCTCGGAGGACCCGGTCGAGGAAAACCCGAGCAGTAGGCGATAAAGCGGCCCTCACCTCCTGAAGTACGTGCTGGAGTACGAGGCCTGGACAGCCCCATGCGCCGAGCGAGCATCAGGGGATCCAGCCAGTCTCCCCAGTCGTAGTCCAGGAGGTGTCTGACTCTGGTGACTTCTGCCAGGACCAACCTCTGGCGCACCAAGGGGGACTCCGCCACCTGCACACGGAGCCTGTGTAGCAGGGGCTCTGCAAGGAGATCTGCCCCCTCGGTGGCCGCCACGGACCTGATTTCCAAGAGCAGTTTCCAGGTCTGGAGGAGGTCCTGGTAGAAGACCGTCAGCCTGGAGAGGACTTGCGGAAGACCTCTGTGATGGAGATAAAGGAGCTGCCAGTCATATCAGAGACCTCAGAAGCGGCACAGGAAGGCATACGCCAGTACGCTCCACCCCAGACTACCTGCACCATAAAGGAGCCTCAGCAGGGCCTGGAGGCAGAAGACGTGGACCTGAGTGCACAGGCACTTCAGGCCCTGTCCTCCCTCCTCCAGGGGCAGGTGGAGGACCCTGCAGAGACCCAGTGCAGTCCTGGCCAGAAGAACTCCAGAATCGACGTCCGGAGATTGGCCAGGAAGCCCAGGCAGGGACCAGGGTGTTGAGCTGGTGCCAGAGCATGGACAGGACTAGCTGATTGAGCACCAGTGCCCTCCCTCAGAGGAAGAGGCACCGAAGTAGTCCTGTCCATTTCCAGAGCTGCTCTACCACCTTGCCCTCTAAACCTTGCCAGTTCTCCAGCAGAGATGGATGCGTGGCAGAAAGGTAAACGCCGAGATAGAGCAGCAGACTTGCGCTCCACCAGATGGCCTGAAGCACGGGTGGGAGGGAGCTCGCCTGCCACCTGACCCTGACCACCAGGCCAGAGCTCTTGACCCAGTTGACCCGGGCGGAGGAGGCTGCCACGTAGATGGCCTGGCAAGCCTTCACCCTCACCAAGTCGCTCAGGTCCAGGACCACGAGGAGCATGTCATCGGCATATGCTAACAGGACCAGCTGCAGCTCTGGCTCTCACAGCACCAACCCCGTCAGCCTCCGGCTGAGGAGACAGAAGAAGGGCTCGATCACCAGAGCATACAGCTGGCCCGAGAGGGGGCACCTCTGCTGTACTCCCCGCCCGAAGCTGACAGTCTTGGTCAGGGTTCATTTGAGCCTGACCAGACACTCCGTGGAGGCATACAGCACCTGGAGAAAGCCCACAAACTGGGGTCTGAAGCCAAACGCTCGCAGAATGCCCAGGAGATACCTGTGGTCCATCCCGTCAAATGCCTTCTCCTGATCCAGTGACAGAAGGGCGAATGACAGACCATCCCTACACCCGAGCTCCAAGAGATCCTGGACCAAAATACAGATTATCAAAGATGGTATGGACCGGGATGGTGTAGGTTTGGTTGGGGTGGACCACGTCCGCCAGCACGGAGCCCAGCCGCAGCGAGAAGGCCTTCGCTATGACTTTGTAGTCCATGCTGAGGAGCGAGATGGGATGCCAATTCCGAAGGTCATGGGGGCCCCCCTTCTTCATAAGCAAGGCGAGCATGGCTCGCCTGCACGACAGGGGGAGGACCCCGCTCTGCAAGGACTCGGCCCAGACAGTGACAAAGTCCAGGCTGAGGACATCCCAGAACACATGGTAGAACTCCATTGTCAGCCCGTCCATGCCCGGGGATTTATTTGTGGGCATGCGGCGGAGGGCTTCCAAGAACTCGGCCAGAGTGAGAGGCAGCTCTAGCCGGTCTCGGTTGCCTGCGCTGACCATTGGGTGTCTGTCCCAGAGAACTCTGCAAGCATAAGGATCGGTTGGATCCAGGGAGAAAATGCCTGCATAGAAGGCCCTCACGCACATCTCTGCCAGATCTGTGAGGGGGGTGCCATCCTCTGCCAGGAGGCAGGTGATGTGCTTCTTGGCCTCCCTCCTTTTCTCCAGGGTGTAGAAGAAGCGGGAGCGGCAATCCATCTCCCGAAAGAGGCGGATGCGGGATTGGACAAAGGCACCCAGGGCCCGATGGTCTTCGAGGGCCTGGAGCAGAGGGATGGATCCTCGGGGCTGTCGGACAGATGCCTCTCCATCTCTAAGATCTCCCGTTCTAACCGCTCTATCGCCGCATCCCTCCGTCAGCAGGTGCCCCGGGTGTAGTTGTGGCAGAAGAGCCGGGTGCACACCTTCCCCACGTCCCACCACTGCCGCACAGAGGGAAAGGCACGCCTCTGCCCTCACCAGGCTAGGGGTCACTTGGCTCAGCTGTTCACCGGTGGGGCCTTGTCACAGCTCCGTGGCCTACCAAAACGGCAACATGAGGCCCGGCTCAGTTGGGGGCGGCGGAGGGAAAATAGCAGCCCCTAGAGGGTCGGAACAGGAGAACATGAAGGCCGCTCCCTGGGGGGTCATTCTCTGGGAAGGTGAAGGAGACGTCCCCAGGGGTGGCAATAGCAGCACGGGAGGTGGAGGGGAGAGAGGTGGGGTAGGTATCAGGGGCAGGGCAGGGGTCAGGAGCAGGGTTGTGGAGAGGGGTGGAAGTGGGATCGTGGGCTCCAGTAGCCGAGCCACTGAGGGATGGCATCTCTTGGCCAGGCTCAGGGGTCTGTGGAGTGGGAAAGGGGCCCCGACGATACCGGGCTTGTGCTCCAAGGCAGGTGTTGTGGCCACGGCATCAATAGGTGGGGAAGCAGCAGTGGGGCCCCCACCCGGGAAGGAGGGCTGGGGAGGAGGAGGGGTGGCTATAGACACCGGGCAGCCTGGGGGGCCAGCGATGACGGGGCCGGTGCCCTGCCGGGGCTCAGGGGTCCTGGACACTCCTCCGTGCCGGGTCAAGGGGCAGTCCCTCCGGATGTGCCCCATCGCCCGGCAGAGGTAGCACCAGGCCTCCCCCATAGAGTAATGCACCCAGTAGTGGGCCCCCTGGTAGGGGACCAGGAAGGACCCCTCGAGCACCTCTCCATCACTCACCGTGGGTGGCAGTTGAAGCTGCAGCTGCTGGTGGAACGAGAGGATGTGATGGAGGGTGGGGTCTTTGCAGCCCAGTGGGAGAGGGCTGACAACAGAGAGGGGTTTCCCCAGGGCAGAGAGGGCGGGTAGCAGGGCGGCATTGGGAAAAGGGAGGGATGGAGGTCAGGATTACTCACACACCCAGGTCCTCCAGCAGCTCCAGGGGGATGAACATGCCCCCTCACTGCCAGGCCCTTCTCCACCCCCTCCTGGGCAGCAGACTCCGATGCCAGGAAGAAGATGACCTTCAAGCCAGAGGGCTACGGGAGAGTGATCGAAGGGAGCTACATTAGTTCCAGATTAAGCAGGTCCCTTTTCCCCGAGTAAGATAATGGGCTGTTCCAGAACAATCCAGAAGTTACTAGAATCAATTAGGACAGGCAGGCTAATCAGGGCACCTGGTTTAAAAAGGACCTCACTTCAGTTAGTGAGGCATGTGCGAGGAGCTTAGAGTGACAAGGTGTACTGCTGGAGGACTGAGGAGTACAAGCATCATCAGGCATCAGGAGGAAGGTCTTGAGGTAAGGATAAAGAAGGTGTTGGGAGGAGGCCATGGGGAAGTAGCCCACGGAGTTGCAGCTGTCAAAGGAAATACTGTAGACAGCTGCGATCCACAAGACCGTGGGCTGGAACCCGGAGTAGAGGGTGGGTCTGGGTTACCCTCATCACCCCAACTCCTTATTTGATACAAGAGGAGTTGACCAGAACTGTGGGTCCCACCAGAGAGGAAGGTCTCTGGCCTATCCCCCGACCCACTAGGTGGGTCAGCAGAGACTGCGGGGATTGTTCTCCTCCCTTTCCCCATGCTGGCCAGTGATGAGGTTAGCTGAGTGAATGGCAGGTTTGAGCCACTAGTAAAAGTGGTCAAACTGAGGGCTGCCGTGAATCTCTGAGGCAAGCAAATCCGCCAATAAGCGCAGGACCCACCATGGCAGAGGAGGAACTTTGTCACAGTAGGCAAAGGGGAGAAGACTAGAGTGTGAGGAAGGAGTTTTCTCCTGCACTCTGAAAGAGTGCAAAGACCAGGGAAGACAGTGCAGGGTAGAGTAGAGTAGGCAAGGGAGGGGCAAGGTCATCCAAGTCCCATCTGCCCCTATATGCAAGCCCTAAGGCCTCTGCCCACTTGTCTGGATGGGCAGAGAAAACATACTGTGCTCTTTCAAAGACAGCACTAGTGGCAATGCTTTCCCTGCACTCTCAGAGACACTGGCTCGGATCCTCAAAGGTATTTGGGTGGCTAATTCCCAAGGATCTGGGCCACTGTGTCTGCTTCCCTGAACTCCTACTGGCATGGTGCATTCTGTGCAGGCCAGAAAGTGGCTGAAGAACCACACTCTGCATTAAGTGTATTTTGGAGTTAATTACATGGGGCCAAATCTTCAGTGTAACCCCCATGACTACACTGCTCAGCTGAATGGGGAGTAGCTGCAACACTTTAATCACCCTTCCTGTTTAATGATTCATTGACTCAGTTTGCCCTGGAGACCATAAGCCTTGCTTTCTCAGCTGGAGGATGGATGCCATAAGCATTGCCAGATAATGGACAGCAGATCTACAGTCAAGAGTCTCTCCAAAAAGGCGAGGTGAAGAGAGCGAGAGTCTACAAAGTGATGTGGAGGGTTTCCAAGGCAGTAATAATAAAAACAGAAAGAGTGAAAGTTGTACAAATACTTCACACTGGAAAAGCTCTTCTTCTTTCAGTTACTGAAAGTCTGCTCATTTTCTGCAGGAGATGAGGTATTTATTGCTAACTGTCTGTCAATCTACAGCATAAAAATATCAGCCATAATTATATTCATACTACCAGGGTTGACATTAAAGTTAATCTGAAAAACACTCATTTTCTGATGTTACCTTATATAACCAGCACATAGATGCAGCAGTGGTTTACTGTCAGGTCTTGTTCTATTGTGTTTCAGTTAGAGTGTTCCTTGACAACTGGGAAAATGTTGGCTTGCCCTGTGTCTTACAAAGTCTTACATTAGAAGAGCCTGACATTTGTCAAATGAAGCTGTTATCAGAATAGACTATTTTTAGGTTTCTCTTGAAACTCCATGATAACTACTTGAAAGCTAATGATCCTCCTGTTTCAATAGAGAACTGGTTTCTTGAGGAAAGACAGACATTGGAGCAGAAGGGTCCCTATAATGTATTATAAGTGGCAAGATAAAGGGACTATAAGATGGTTTCATTTTAGTAATAGCCCATAGTGAATCAATACAATGCAACATATTTCAGATTGAAGAGGGCTGTGTTACTGAGAAATGAGTAAGAACTTTATAATCAGGTCAAATCTGGTTCCAAATTTAAGCCTAGTAAAGATCCACTTGTATTAAACTTAAGAACAACAGAAATGTTTCCAGGAATTTCTTGTTTAAATTTAACTCCAGTAGAAACAGTTAATTTTTTTAAATACACAAACATTCCCCTGAAATGAGAGCTTGTCCTAGCTTTTGTGGGGCTCTGTGCAAAATCTAGCAGGTTTTCATAATCCGCAAAATACTTCTGGGATGGGAATGTCTGGAAACCAGGGAGGTCAAGGATGCTCATCACTAAGGGATGTAATGGAGTTTTGTTACATGCATAGCACCAGCAGTCTGCTAGGTACCCTGCACTCAGATATGAAGACCAGCTAGATAGTTTCAGAGAATAATTAGCAGTAGAGGGAAGCGTGGGCCACTTGTCATTACTGGTGAGTTCAGAAAAGGGACCTGGAGGATTTCAAAGAGAGGGTTCTCCAAGTGGGGTATGTCACAATGAGCTATGAGGTTTGGGTGGTGCTGACAATGCACAGCGCCTGAGATAGCAAATGCTGTAAAATAGTACTTGACCTTGTTATTGAAAGGAATAGGAAGCTCATCCAGTGTCTTATAGCAGAACAAAGAAATATGTATGAGACTGGCTGTTTAGGGAAATGTTCCCACTGTTAAAAATCCATTAACTTGAGTTAAGGATGGGTGCATAAAGCCAGTTCACAATCACTTTGGAATTGTTAGATAAAGCTGTCATGAAAGTGGCTTTTAAAAGTAAACCCTCAAACCTAGAACAGTTGGTTACAAAGGGCAATGGATTGTCTCTGCTATGTAAGCAGAAAATGAGTTGAGAAAATGAGGTTGAATTGGTCTCTCATTTGCAATGTGCTTGATCCTGAAGGGAATGTTCAGAAATGAATGAACTCAGGTTAATTAAAGATATAATTTAAATTAAAAGTTGCTGAAATTGTAACAAAGTTCCTTAAAACCAAGCTGGTATTTCATGTACTAAACGATAAAAATATGGTGCAGACTAGCAAGTATAGAAACTTGGATTGAGATTTTCAAAGGAGCCTAGAGGTATTAGGCATCTAACTCCCATAGGCATCTGAATACCAGCCTAGAATCTGTGGGGAATTATGAACTAGGCCAACTCAACCTACAGAAAGTTCTACTGAGCAGGCTAAGGAGGAGCAGCACACTTCAAATTTCCATCACTGAGTTTTCTCCCAGATCATTCTGTCTGGGTCAGGGGGAGCATTTGCTACTCCAGTGAGTGGGCAATACGTTCAGGCCACAAGCCCCATGGATCTCCAAAGGTCCACAGGGGTTTCCTGGAGGGCCAGGTTCATCCAACACTGAGATTTTGTGCTGCCAGGCTGCCTTCCTCCTGACTCTCCCAGATCCCTGGCTGGCTCACCATCAGCAGGATACACATGAGCAGACTCCCCAGGGGGTTGGTAAGGTACATACAACATGCACAACCTTGGACTCTGATTCTGTACACCTGCCATAGAAACTGATATAGGGAATGACATGGCTTCAGAAGTGGCCGTCGACCCGTTACCACCAACATAAGGGATATTTTCCAGGTATGGATTTATAAGTCACAATTCCACACTGTCTCTGCAAAAGATTACAGCAAGTGGATCGATCTTATTTTGTGTGGCTCCTTCCAGTGATGTGTAGCTATTATAACGCAACCAATGATCCGTGTTTAGATGTGGCTTAATACGAAATTCTCAGATTTATTTTAGCTCTATTTGCCATTTTTATTTAAAAACACAAATTCATCAACAGATTATGTTAGTTAACCATTCAAAATCATACGTGACCATTAATTATTACACAATAAGCTGCATTACATCTGGTCCCTTTATGGTAGGGTTTCTGCCATTGAATTAAATCGGAGATTAATGGATCAAATCATGTGAGGTCTAGAAATGTCATTTGTCACCTTAGATGACATTTTAATCAGTGGGAAAACTGACCAAGAGCACCTGCATTATTAGAATGCCTGCCAAAGAATGGCCTGAGGTTATGGTGCTCTAAATGTAACTTTTTTTGCAGTCAGGTAATGTATTTGTATCACTGTGTAGATGCAGACGGTAATCATTCCCCTGTAGACAAGTTAGATGCAATAATATAGAACCCTGTGCCAATAAATATGTCACAGTTGAAATCAGTTTTTGCTCTGTTAAAATATAAGGGTAAATTTATAATAAATCTGTGTTTATAATTGCCAGCCCTCCAACAGAGCTACTATTGAAAAACAAACAGCAATGTTGTTCCAGAAAGGGTTAAATTGCTATTGGATTAGCCAAACTGCAAATGATGCCCCTGAAAAGATTAGTGCAAATGACCCAGCCATTCGAATGTACTTTGCAACTGCTCCTTCTCTACATGGAAATGGGGCTATGATTCTTCTCCTCATAGGGCTAGATTGCATATGACTACTCTAATGGTGCATAGGGGGCAGGGAGAAGAAGATGGAAGGAGACAGACACAATTGCAACCCTCCAAACCAATCTTTGATCAACTGCAATCTTCTTACACTCTGCCCTGGACAGATGAAATCTGGAGATGTGGATGTTTCCTAAAGCCATTCCTGGGCTTTGAGAATGAGAGGTTTCTTGGGAGATGTGCCTGCTGAAAACATCCATTGTACAGAAACCACAATTTTCATCCAAAAAGAAATGTCAATGAACAATTCCTAACCATCCCAAATATTAATTAAGTTCATAAGTTTAAGTTATGAAATGACTGGTCCAAAGCTAGACATCACAATGCAGCATACCTTTGAGAAAACATAGACGGAAACCAACAGAGACACCATGCTAGGTCAGGTGGATACAGTTTAATGTCAAACCAACCTGAAACAAAACCTTTGAACATTACGGAATCTTTTTTTTTTTCATTCCATGAAAAATTTTGATATTTAAACTTTGTCCCAATTTGGGATGAAAACAAATGTTGAGATATCAAATTCTCACGGGATGGAAATTCCAATTTCCAGTCAGCTCTACTTAACATATTATGCCAACACGTTAAAAAAAGATTGGATGCTTCCACTGGCCACAAACACTTTCACACCAAACAAATTGACCTGAAACTTTTGTGAGTTAGTTCAAACAGCAAGAGTGAAAATAATAGTAATTTATACAGGTTGACTAGCAGTGCAGTATTGCCAACAACCAAATGTCTACTGAATTATTCAACAAGTAGCATGTCTTCATCCATTAGTCCCCTGAGCTCAGTGCTTAATTTGTAATGAAAGAGGTGCCGGGGCTCAAGCAATTTGGTGCTGGGCTCAAACAATTTTGTTTACTTTCATAACTGACGCAGCAAGTCCTGAGGTGCTGGGGCTATGAACTGCCAAGCTTAGAGGTGCCAGGGCTCAGCCCTGGCAAGGCCTGACACAAATTAAGCAGTGCCTGAGCTAGATCACCATGGAATAAAGGGTCTTGCTTATGTCACAGTCTTTTTTCCTCCTTCTTTACACCTTATTTGCCTTTAGCTCTGTGATATCCACATGTAGATGGCTAGTGCTTCAGTGGGAACTTATCTCCAACCACAGCACAGGTAATTTGTCTTTGCTACAATTTATGCCTCTGTCACTAATTGGTCCCAGGAGAGGAGTGCAATGTGTATCTGGCAGCTTGTACTCTCCAACCAGGACAGTGAATATGTGCTCCATGTAAGTCAGTCTTTGGAGCCTACTGAGTAAGAATCTTCAATGCATCTTTTTTGGACTGTACTGCTTCTTTACTGTTGGCTTGGACTGGTGCAGCAAGTTGCATTG
Organism: Malaclemys terrapin pileata; assembly: GCF_027887155.1. Taxonomy (NCBI): domain Eukaryota; kingdom Metazoa; phylum Chordata; order Testudines; family Emydidae; genus Malaclemys; species Malaclemys terrapin. The sequence continues at coordinate 175,250,795 of NC_071507.1, read as the reverse complement.
CCACACTAGTAAACTTACTAGTTGAATTTTAAAACTCTGTAATTATCTTCATCATGAAGAACATTGTTACCTTCAGCTTCTCCTTTATCTGCTGCCAGGTGCCATAGATCTGTCTGTCCCATTGAATTAACTTAGCACATCCAAAAGCAATGCTTCCACAGTGATTGAGAAAACCTATAGGCTATGTACACACAACAGCTTAAGTTGAATCATAAAATCATATAATATCAGGGTTGGGAGGGACCTCAGGAGGTCATCTAGTCCAACCCCCTGTTCAAAGCATTACCAATTCCCAACTAAATCATACCAGTCAGGGCTTTGTCAAGCCTGACCTTAAAAACCTCTAAGGAAGGAGATTCTACCCCTCCCCCCCGCCCCCTAGGTAACCCATTCCAGTGCTTCACCACCCTCCTAGTGAAAACGTTTTTCCTAATATCCAACCTAAACCTCCCCCACTGCAACTTGAGACCATTGCATCTTGTTCTCTCATCTGGCACCACTGAGAACAGTCTAGCTCCATCCTCTTTGGAACCCCCTTTCAGGTAGTTGAAAGCAGCTATCAAATCCGCCCTCATTCTTCTCTTCTGCAGACTAAACAATCCCAGTTCCCTCAGCCTCTCCTCATAAGTCATGTGCTCTAGCCCCCTAATCATTTTTGTTGCCCTCCACTGGACTCTTTCCAATTTTTCCACATCCTTCTTGTAGTATGGGCCCCAAAACTAGAGACAGTACTCCAGATGAGGCCTCACCAATGAGGGGAATGATCACGTCTCTTGATCTGCTGGCAATGCCCCTACTTATACAGCCCAAAATGCCGTTAGCCCCCTTGACAACAAGGGCACACTGTCAACTCATATCCAGCTTCTCGTCCATTGTAACCTCTCAGTCCTTTTCTGCAGAACTGCTGCCTAGCCATTCGGGCCCTAGTCTGTAGCAATTCATGGAATTCTTCCGTCCTAACTGCAGGACTCTGCACTTGTCCTCATCAGGTTTCTTTTGGCCCAATCCTCTAATTTGTCTAGGTCCCTCTGTATCCTATCCCTATCCCTACCCTCCAGCGTATCTACCACTCCTCCAAGTTTAGTGTCATCTGCAAACTTGCTGAGAGTGCAGTCCATGCCATCCTCCAGATCATTAATGAAGATATTGAACAAAACCAGCCCCAGGACCGATCCTTGGGGCACTCCGCTTGATACCAGCTGCCAATTAGACATGGAGCCATTGATCACTACCCATTGAGCCCGATGATCTAGTCAGCTTTCTATCCACCTTATAGTCTATTCATCCAGCCCATACTTCTTTAACTAGCCGGCAAGAATACTGTGGGAAAGCGTATCAAAAGCTTTGCTAAAGTCAATGAATAACATATCCACTGCTTTCCCCACATCCACAGAGCCAGTTATCTCCTCATAGAAGGCAATTAGGTTAGTCAGGCATGATTTGCCCTTGGTGAATCCATGCTCATTGTTCCTGATCACTTTCCTCTCCTCTAAGTGCTTCAGAATTGATTCCTTGAGGACCTGCTCCATGATTTTTCCAGGAACTGAGGTGAGGCTGACTGACCTGTAGTTCCCTGGATCCTCCTTCTTCTCTTTTTTAAAGTTGGGCACTACATTGGCCTTTTTCCAGTCATCACTCAGGAGTGTGAATTAGCCACCCCAAGAGTGACATAAGTTACACCAACCTAAGCGCCAGGGTGGACAGCACTATGTTGGCAGGAGAGCTTCTCACACTGACATAACTACCACCGCTCATGGGGGCTGGAGTAATTAAGTCAATGGAAGAGAGCTCTCTCCCGTTGGCTTAGCACGTCTGTGCTAGCAGTGATACAGTGGGCTGTTGTGAGCTCTGTAGTGTAGCCAAAGCCTCTGTTTCAGTGCATAAGGAAAGTAGGAATGGAGAAAGTGGGAGGATGGTGGCAGCCATCAATGAACATACTTGCTGGAGAAAGGGAATGGCTAAACTACAGCTTAAATCAACATAAATTATGTGACTCAGGGGTGTGAATAAGGGCCCCCCCATGACATAATTTATGCTGACATAAGCACTGGTGTGGACAGTACTATGTTGGCAGGAGCCATGGCTACTGCCGCTCGCGGGGGCTGGAGTAATTAAGCCAATGGGAAAGCTCTTGCCCGTCAATTTAGAGCGGTTACACAGAGAATACAGCGGTATAGCTGTGCTGTTGTAAGCTCTCTAATGTAGCCATAGCCAGAGACTCCAGACCAGGTCCGTCACTGGTGTAAATCAGCATAGTTCAATTCAAATCAATTGAGCTATATCAGCTGGTGTCAATCAGCAATCTGGCCCAGAACCTCATTGAATATATTGGGGATAAAGTAATTGGTCTGCTATAAAGGAAGGCATGAAGATGATGGTTTGCTTCAGCTCTGGGATCTCCACATGTAGATGAATTAATATAATTGTGATCTGATTTTGCTGCACAACTCAAATATACTTTTGGGATTTTCTCTTATTATTTTGCATCTCCCAGTCTCAGGTCTCCATGCTAGGGTGCTAGTGGCTGCCAGCAGGTGGGTCTTAGATCCAAAGACAATTACAAACCTCGCTGATGCCAATGGGTGTGCCAAGCACTCTTTCAGGCTCCACAGAAGGCGAAATCAAGTCCCTTATGTAGCAAAAACAGCTGTACACAATGGTGGTAACTGCCAAGGCAACAGGCAGCAAGAGCTAACCCAGGTAGATTAATAGGGGTTGCCCTGGTTGCAAATGCAAGGGCTAGAGTATTAGTACATGCTATATGTATGTTGGAGGCAGAAAGCCAGGAGATGGCATGTGAGTGTGACTTTGAATGGAAGCAGAGAGTAAGGGTTCCTTTGGGCATGGTGCTTGCTATAGTGATACGCTGGGGATTTCTGAGCAGGGCAACTCCTGTTTGTTTGTTTCTTCTGTGTTCAGGGAAACAGGACTTTGTGTATATTTTGTGTAAGTAAACAAGTTTACCCCAAGAATATATCTGTATCGTATCATCAATTTTTCATCCTAACAAAGGCCCTGAATTTTGGCTACTCACTCGGGCCATAGGGACAACATATGAATTGCATTTCTTTATAAATTACAAGATAGTGTAAATATATTAAGTTGAAGGGGGAGGGTTTTCAGAGAGGAGGGGAAGTTGCAAGAGACAGCCTTACATAGGTTTTTAATATCACACACATTATTTTCAATTAATTTCAGCTACCTTGTTTTTACCCTTGTAGGATTTGGTTGAAATGAAAAAACAAAATAGATTTTCTTGTATCAGAGCAGCTTAAGTTACAGTAAATATTTATCTACTCTGTGCTGATCAAATAATAACTCTTGGTAGAGATTTGCAGCAGCAAAAGCTTTAGAAAACAGTGTATCACATTCCACTTTCAATCTTCCTTTAGTGTGCTATAAGAAAATATTATAGAAAGAATTCAAGGCAACAAGAATCACTTCACAGGATATTGCAAGCCTGTTTAGATCCTTCTCGGATAATTCCTTACCTTGTTCTTCTGATCTATATACATGTGATGTAATGCTACTGCTCTAAACAGGTTCTTATAATCACTGTCAAAGGATTGTTGAGAGCATCAGTTCTACTTCATGAGATCTTAATCACCTGCAACAATCTCTCCAGCTTCTATCATTAATGAAATCTCGCTGTTTTACAATGAAGTAGAACTCATTGAACTAGGATGTCCATTTTAGAAATGCTATAAGACAGACACATTTCAGCTCTTTTGCTTTATTGTCATGGTTTGAAATTCTGTGAAAGCAAAAAGTCAGAGGCCGATGCACAACAATGGATGCATGTGAAATCTCCCAGTGGAACAGACACACCAGGCAGTGGATGAGAATTGCATTGTTGTCTTGGATATGCAGCAAAAAGCTTAATCAGTCAATCATGACTTATTGAAATTCCAATAACCTGCTGGGTTAGGATTCATAATATCTATGCAGTTGAATTATATTTGCTATTCCCTTTTCAGTTCAAACATTTGAATATGAAGTGACAAGCACAGAGTCAATGTCTTCACTCATTGCATGAAATTATTTACCTGACTGGGGAATATCAGTACTTCTCGTACATCAGTTTCTGTGCTGTTTCATTGTTAACTTCCAATACTGTACCTGATACTTTCAACTATTTAGAGCAGTTGCTATCTTATTTGTGTGTCTATTTCCTTCCTATTTTTCCTAAACTTCCTGAAATACCTTTATTTATCCATTCTTTGTAAAATTCTCAGTTTATCACCAGTCACCCCCTGTTCTGAGACTCAAAGTAATCTTTGGAAAGGACACCTACTATATGCCTGAAACAACTTTGTGCATTGACCAGAAAAAAACAATTTGGTTCAAACTAAAATTATATTATTGTAATTCAGTTGAGCTTTCATAGAATCAGAATCATAGGAGATTAGGGTTGGAAGAGACCTCAGGAGGTCATCTAGTCCAACCCCCTGCTCAAAGCAGGACCAGCCCCAACTAAATCATCCCAGCCTTTAATTTATTTTGTAGTGTTTCTAATAAAATACTAAAATACTATGACCTTCAAGACAGGAAAATGTGTAGGAATTACATTTTTATTTTAGAGAAATAGTGTAGAAAATAGTACTCTTCAACTGCATGTGTTTGTTCAAGGAACAGTGGAAATAACACATGCAGATTAAGAGCTAAATACAAATGTCTTTCTAGTTCTATGGTTTCCATCACTTCAGCATCTGAATGCCTTCTGCGTACATATGGATCTATCTGCAAAACCCCTCTGTGTAGGAGGGAAGCACTGTTATCCCTGTTTCATAGATGAGAACCTGAGGCTCAGAGAAATTAAGTGACTTCCCCAAGGTCACACAGGCATGTTGTAACAGAGCTGGGAGTTGACTCCATGTCTCTTGATTCTCAGTCAAATGGCCATTCTACTATCTTTATGAGATGAGAAACAAATTACTGTTATTTTGATATAAACATAACACAGGAAGAACACATTTTAAACATTTTCTAGTCTCCTATTCTAGTCAATAGTTTCCTGTAGAGATAGGGCTGCACCTCACATCCACAGAGTTGGGATCTTTGACATCCTCAGAGTTTGATATTGACCTACCTACTTATCTGATCCTTTGCGCAGTAGCATTTGAGTGCCTCTCAATATCTTAAAAATAGAAATCAAAACAACACACACACTGTCTTTATTCTTTCCTGATTTGAAAGAAAAATAGCTTGATTAGTTTATTTTGTGTGTGTGTAACATATTGTGAGAAAGCTAGAAGGCAGAAATGAGTTTTTAGTTCTGAACACTGATGTCCGTTACCATTCTTTTCTCTTCTGAGAGTGAGCTGCACAGTTTAGGTTCACCTGCTGTGAAATTTCTTTCTCCTACACTCACAAGCTTCCACCTGTTGACTGACAATTTCATTGCTATGGTGGAACATAGTCACCATGGGAGGTCATGGTCATGGAGGGAGAAGAGATTTCTCAGGTAAATAGGGTCAATATCATAGTCACATTTTTTCAAATCCCCCTATCTCTAGAGCAGGTAAAAATACCAACAGTTTTTGTTGAATATTTTTAGGGGGGTTAGTCAAAAATTGAATTTTCAATTATTTGAAATTCAGAAAGTTTCAACCAGCTCTATTTGTGAGTGAGTCTGTCTTAGGGTTCCACTACCAATGCACAAATTTCGTCTCCCCTGTTGTTCCTATACTGGTTATCTTAAAATCATGATGAGCTGTGTGGGCAGTAAGGTGGGAGGGAGCCCACTGGTGCTTGACTTTCTATAAACTGTCTTCAGGGAGTGGTTAGCGTTTTATTGATTCCTTTACATCTAGGATAGGTAGAGTTTTTTTTATTAGGGTATTTCTACACTCCAGAGACTATACAGACATAGTTATCCCAGTGCAGTCCGTAGCATAGATGCAGCCTACACAGACAGCAGGGCTTTTTCTGTCAGCGAAGGAACATCACCTCCCTGAATTATGGTAGCTGTGTCGATGGAAACATGCTTCCATCAGCATAGTTACATCTATATTGAGGGTTATGGCAGCATAGTTATGTTGGCCAGGGGTGTGTTTTTTTCACCCTGGCCAATGTAGCTACATTGATGTGTCTTTTCAGTGTTGACCAAGCCTTAGCAAGTTTCAGAATTTGTCGGGGGTCTAATATTTTTCTGAGGCAAAGCTTTGGTGATGACTTCTGCTTGCCCAATAATGGGGAAACTTTATATCTCCATCCGTTGGAGGTTATGATCCAGTCAGGATAATGGCAGTTCTTACATTTCTTATGTTCATCATCAGCCTGCGAATTTAGAATCTGGTCAGCTGTGTGTATGCGTGCAGAGACTACCTGTGAGTCGAGCTGGCTGAAACTTGGAATTTCTGGTTTGTGGGAAATTTCAATTTTTCAAAGTTTCTTTGAAACTACAAATTAAAAGAGAATTGTTTTGGCAAAACTGATACATGATGACTCAGAAATGAGAAATGCTCCCTGGAACCATCAGTAGCTGAATGAAATTGACATGATTGTCAGTTTCACTGTTGACCACCACTGAATGTCAGCTGTGACTCCAGAGCTTCCAGACTCCTGGGCCAGCAGGCTGCTTGGGGCAACTGGCAAAGCAGGCTGCAGGAGTCAGGCAGTCCAGAGAGTTAGCTTGCTCAAGAGTCTGGAAGCCTTGGGGTGTCCAGCCCAGGGCAGTCCTCAAGGCAGGGCTACCCCAGAGCCACAGACCATGGAAGACTATTCCAGGATTTCAGGCCCCCAGTTCTGAGGCAGGAAACCTGGAAACCCCAGCTTGAGCTGGGGCTCTCAGAGTTTCTAGGTTTTCTGCCACAGAGCTGGGAGCCTGGCAGCACTCGCAGCCCCATGTCAAACCAGGGCTCTCACACTCGAGGGCAGGGGTTCCCAAACTGTGGTGTGTGTACCTCTGGGGGTATGCGAGACAAGAGAAATTGTGTAACGGTGGATTTTATTTCTTAATTATTTTATTTATTGCATTTTTATAATAGGCTACTCAGACGAAGCTTAAACTCTGTGGGAGTTTGTTATATGAAATATGGTATTTAATTTACTTCAAGATGTACCAGTGAGAACACAGATACACAGAGATGCTGACGTACAGAGCCCTCACCTCCAATCACTGTACAGCATACGTTCAGTTGCCCAGCAACTCTCCAGTCTAACTGAGCTCAGAACTTAGAGGGGGTTTTTTTTGGTTGTATATGTCGCACTATAACAATATCTGTACATATCAGTGAAATATGTACAGATGGTTAAAGACAAGTAGTGTTAAGAAAGAACACACAAAGTATCAGTGATAAGAAGGGGAGGGGTATGTGGGCAGCTGGTAGATCTGGAAGGGGTATGCAATAAGAAAAGTTTGGGAACCTCTGCTCTAGGGCTTCCAGGCACACAGCTCCACGGCAGGAAGCCTGGAAGCCCTGACTCAAGCTGAGGTTCTCAGGGCTTTTAGGTTCCCTGCTGAAGAGCTGGGATCCAAGCCCTGGTTAGAGCTGAGGATCTCAGGCTTCCATGCTCCTGGGGCTACAACAGGAACTCTGGAAGCCCTGAGGTCTTCAGCAGCTTCAGGAAACTAGGCAGATATTCTGTCAGAACCCTACCTATGGAACATCAAAGGTTAATCAAACCTGGTATGTATCAGCAAAACATTTTGGGTTCAACAAATTGGCATTTTCCAATGAAACCCACTTTCCTGCCAGCTCTACCTGTGAGACGGGGTAGGAGGGATTTGTATAGGGCAGTCTTTTCTAAGGCATGCTTTAAATAAATTGAATTAAAAGATGTTGGTTTTTATTTCCAACAAAAATGTAGGCTTCCCAATGGCTATGTACTTCCAACTGCAGAGGGGAGAACACCAGATCTGAGACTCACCAAATGCAGAGCAAAGCACGCAGCCTGAATCTCAACACTAGATTAACTAAAACAGAGGTGCCCCACTCCTGGCCCTGGCCCCGACTGCTGACCCTGCACCCTGGGCTCCTGACCCCCTGTCTGGAGTCCTGGCTGCTGGCTCTGCTCCTGGCCCCACCCCGCACCACCAGATGTGGCCCCAGCCTCAGCCCCCTTACCTCTGTCCACACCCCAGCTCAGGGGGTGGGGGGGACGCAGATGGGGTAGGTGGGTGCAAGGTAAAGTTTAGAGATCACTAAACTAAAGGCTTGTCTACACTTGAAGTGCTACAACTGTGCCACTGGAGAGCTTCAGTATAGACACTCACTGCAGCAAAAAGAGAAATTCTCCCATCAGCGTAGTTAAGCCACCTCCCCGAAAGGCAGTAGCTAGGTAGCTACAGAAAAATTCTTCTGTCAACCTAGCATGGAGGTTAGGTTGACTTAACTACATCCGGGGGGGTGGATTTTTCACACCTCTGAGTGATATAGCTGGGTAGACTTTCCTTTTGAGTGTAGACCTGGTCTAAGCCCCACTGGCAGCTGATGAGGAAAACAGTTGTAGGGTGACCAGAAGTCCCGATTTTTGGGTCTTTTTCTTATATAGACTCCTATTACCCCCCACCACGTCCCAATTTTTCACACTTGCTGTCTGGTCACCCTAAGCAGTAGACAGGCTGGCTGTTATCAGATAGAAGCAGTGGTGTTTGTTTCTGCAGTTATTCTGGAGGTCCCTTGGGCCAAACGGGAAATGCATGGATAGCTCTGACCACCCACATTCACTTCTCAGTGAATAAACTTGAGGTGAGTGGCCTCATTTTGTTTAATTTTGAACTCACCTGAACGCTGAGAATTTGAGTTTATTGTTTTTGAGTTCATGTTACACGTAGAGGTAACTGTGGAAAGAGGACTAGCGAAAAAAGTCCCATAAATAGGGAGGAAAAGAGATCAGAGTGGGAGACAGACAGATTCAAATGAAAAATCTAAATGCAGGATGAACTAATATGCTGTATACAGGGCACCCATTTGTGCCAGCCAAGCTTCTAATACATAACACCTGCTTCCCTTTAGCGAGTAGGAAAACATGCCTTAATTTTTAATTGAATTATACTTGGGGGGCATAGGGAGAGGGGGATAAAGGTGGGGGAGAAACATGGATCTAAACTACAGGAAAAAAAAGGTCCACATAGTTTTATGAGCCCTCCCCCCAGTTCGAGCCATTAGTTCGAGCCATTTGCAAAATGTCAAACTCTACCATGTTTTCACATCCAAACCATAAACAGTTACTAAACACCTTAATTGCTCCTAATATTGTATTGTCATAAGCAATCACTTGTTTTGCCTCCATGAAAGAACCAGCTCTAGCTACAAATGCAGCTATTACCATGTATTGGATTAGGATTGTAAAAAAGGAATGTGGCAATCCACATATGTAGATTAAAGCTTTGCAAAGCCAGTAAGACTAGCTCAGTGGTCCTCTGAGTCAATGTTTGTGGTTCTGGTGGTGGGTAAGAGTCAGTCTGTGCCTGCATATCTGGGGATGTAGGATTTGCCACATCAAATAGGACCATTATACCATTACATCGGGTGACGGCTCATGCTTGATGTTTTCAAGGAAGCTGAAAACCAGAGTGGGGTTTTAAAAGATAAATAGGTTTTGCAATTTTCTATTTATTTTAAACTAAAGATTATTTGTTTTGTTCAATTACATTTTGTTTTGGTGAGAAAAATCTTACTATTTTTTTATTTTAGTCCCCCCACCATTTCCACTTCCTTGTTCTCTCTCTTTTGCCTAGCTTTCCATCTGGAAAATGGTTTTAAAAGGTGCAAGAGAGGGGGATTTTTTCCACAATTTCAAAACAAAAGACTTTAAAACATCTGAATTGCTTTTGTTTTGAAATTTCAGCAAAAAAAATATCACAATTCCACAGAAGTGAAATTTTGTCACACAAATTCTGTTGTCATTGAAAACACATTTTTGCCTGATTTTTTTCAGTCAAACAATTTTTGACTGGCTCTGTGGAAAACACTGTTAGTACACCAAGCAATTCTTGCAGTGATTGGTATAAATGACAGATGGAGGAGAGACACTTTTCTTTCCTGGATCCTGGATTTTCCTGGATTGCCAAAAGCTGGCACTGGACAACAAGGGCTGGATCACTTGATGATTGACTTTTCTGTTCATTCCCTCTGAAGCACCTGGTATTGGCCACTGTCGGAAGACAGAATACTGGGCTAGATGGACCATTGGTCTGACCCAGTATGGCCGTTTTTATGTTCTGGAGCAATTAGCAGCTACATAATGGAAATAAACATAGGGACAAGCAGAAATATATAGAATGGTCTCAGATAATAGTCAAATTTGAAATTCTGACTTAGCTCAATAGCAATGCAGAGTTCCCTTTGTTATTAATATGTTATCTTCTTCCTCTGAAGCATTAGGGATGGCCACGGCTGGAGATGGGACACAGGAGGAGGGCAAGGATTCTGAGGTGGCATCAAGAATTCTCTCTGAGGTGCATGGCTAGCTGGTTGTTGCTCACATGTTCAGGGTTTAATTGATCACCGTATGTGGGGTTGGGAAGGGATTTTCACAGAGGTCAGATTTGTTTTTTCACCTTTCTCTGCAACATGTGAGTGGAAGTCACTTGCTAGGATTATCTGGGTATATCTCACTTAATCATTTCCCTGCCATGGAGGAGGCCTCAAGCACTGGTGCACCCTGGATCCTCCTAATCTCTGTGGCACATAATAGTCTAGTCTCTTGTGGCCTATAACACTTTGTTCTAATTTTGGTTGCTGGGTTTAGTATGCAGGCACTGTGCAGTGTTGGTGACCTATGATATACAGGAGGGAAGACTATATGATCTGGTAGTCCCTTCTGGCCTCGAACTCTGTGACTGTTTATTATGATAGTACCTGTGGGCCAACCAAGAAAGAGCCTCTTTGTGCTAGGCCCTGTACAAACAATGGTAGACAGTCCCTGCCCCAAAGAGATTACAGTCTTAATGGATAGGACAGAGGCTATATCTACACTGCCAAAAGATGTATGTTCTTAATTAGGGCTAGCTAACCTGCATGAGCTAACTCTGGTTAAAACAGCAGTGAAGACATGGCAACTCAGCTTTTAGCTTGAGTTAACAGCTTGAGTTACAGTCTATAGAGCAGCCTGGGTTGAACTCAAGCTGTTAACCTGAGTTAAAAGCTGAGTCACCATTTTGTCACTGCTATTTTAACTTGAACTGTTGACCCATGTTAAGAACGCTGTTTTTGCAGCGTACAGGTATCCAGAACATGGGGTGAGGGAAGGAGTATAACACACTAGCAAAGCCATCAACGTGATCGCAGAAAATGTCACGTTAGATATTTTGTTGTTGTTGAGGGGTTCAGAGATCAGCCAAACAGAGAGACAAGGGAAGGGAGAGGTAACATTGAAGAGAGGGAGGAAGGGGAAATGGGGCAGTGGAGGATGGAGGAGAGTAACCGTGTGTCTACACTGCTATAGAAACCCAAGACACTGAGTCTCAGAGCCTGGGGTCAGCTGACTTGGGCTCATGAGGCTTGGACTTCAATATTGATGTTCAGGCTTGAGCTGGAACCTGGGCTCTGAGCTGGAAACCCCTTGTGGGCCAGATGCATGAGGCTGAGGTGACGAGGCTGTGAGGGAGGGGGTGGGAAGCAGTCGGAGCAAGCAGCCAAACAGCACAGTGTGGAGACTGTCCAGTCAACATGGCAGAAAAGACTCTGATGACATCATCACCTACATTTTGCAAAGGTCTGTCTGTTCTACAGTCATCAGAGGTGTTGAGCAGTTCGTCATGATGTCCTGAGTAAGACAGGGAAAGCTTGAATCTGCCTTTACTGATGTTTTTCTCAGTTGAAAGAGAAATTTTGTATTTATTCACTACATTTCTTTACGAGGTGTGAGCCTTCTTAATGGATAGACTGGGAGGTCTGGAAGTCTTCCAGAACTCAGCTACTATAGAATTCCCTACCTTATATAATAATAAAATAGTATATTATTTTATTAAGTGAAAGCAGACTGAGTACAGCCTTTAGGTGCATAGCCATTGTGACATAAGAACTGCATAAATCATGCAGAAACTGAAAGGACAAAGTGACCTTCTCTCTACACAAACTGTTCAAGAGGTATATATTGTTTGCAATCAGAAACGTGGTCACTTTTCAGATAGAGTCCTTAATAGGGTCCTTGGTTGCCTAGTGGTTAGCACCCACCCGGTCATGAAGGCAGTGGTAGGGGAGCCCAGGCCCGCCGGGCTCCAAGCCAGAGCCCTAGGAGGGTCAGGTGTGTTTGGCCTCTGGAAGGGCCTTCTGGCCTACCCTCCCTAGGTCACTTCCCACCACTGCTTCACTCTCTTAGCTTCTGGTCCCAGATAAGAAAAAAAGGAAAATGAAAAAGAAACCAAACCATTAGCCCCAGTTGGGTTCAAAATATAGTCCTATTCCCCTCAAGGAGGCTTCTCCAGCCCCTTTCAGCAGGAGATTTCAGGGCAGGTCTGTACTCCTCCCTAGCCTTCCCCTTCTGAGCTGGGTTGCTCCCTTTTAAAACCTGTCTCCAGGTGAAGCATGCTCTCTAGGGCTGGAGGGGTGGGGCTACCTGGGCCTTGCACTGTTCTTTAATCCTTTCCGGCCCAGAGTGGGGTTTGCATACCCTATTGCATACAGCATGCCATGTAGTCTCACATATTTTGCATGTGTGCAATACGCAAGATCAAATATGTGGCAAAATATATGCGAGGTAAAAAGTTTTCCATCTGGAATGGATGTAAAACATATTTTTTCATTTTAAATTTTAGAAATTTAACAATGAAAGTAGGCCCTGCAGTCTAATACAATTTACTTTGCAAAATATCGACAGCTCTATTAGGAGTTATTTGCAAGGCAGTCGATAACTTATTATGTAGAATCTCTGGTTTCAATTATATTGATGGTAACCGAATTTCAAGAAAACCTTGCAAAAGCTAGTTAGTTTGTTTCTTTTCAAACATGGCTGTTTGGTTGCAACTTCTTGGGACTTGGGATTTTGATTGAACTTTTCTAAAGCTTCTACCACTCTGTGGTCACCATTAGGACCATAAGACCTGGAACTGGAAGGGAACTCCTGGATCATTGAGTCCAGTCCCCTTTGGAGTAGTATTTTGACATCCTTGAACCTAAGAAATTTACTGACTTTCATAACCTGGCACTTTATATCAGAATAAACAACCCACCTGTTAATTTACTAAAACAAGGCCAAAATTTTACTGATGTGGTCCAATTATTTCTTAACACTGACTTTTAATAATCTTTAGGAAAAGTCATCTGGTTAAAACAAAAGGATTTCTAAACCAATACTGTAGCTTTATTTAAACATTTTTTAAAATACATATGTTGAAATGCTGTATGAAATGGTGCCAAAATAGTGAATAATAGTGGACATTATTTTTAAATGTTTTTCTGTAACTACATCTCTCTCTCTAAACTTAAAATTTATGTTGAGTGACGTTTTTTGGGGGAGGGATGCATTGTATTTAAGAAAGAAATGAATAGCCTTCAGTAAATTTAGAGATGTATTGTAATACATATTGTAATAAAAATGTTTTATTGGACTAACGTACTTACATGTAGGAGTCAAATCATACTCTGACTCAGCTCTGTAGCATAGGTGGCTCTAGGGGCACCATTTGCTGTCTGGGGTTCCACCCTTGCCCCAGCCCCACTTGAATTTCTGCCTGAATGTAAAGCTTAGAAGAGCTGAAGTAAATATCTTTTCCTTCATTTAGCTGTATTTGTTTTCCATTCCTCCTTATATGCAGCACCACAAATGTTCCCAGAGCTCCAGAACCCATTTATTTTTTTATCTACTGCCTGCCTGCAGCATAGCTATTGCACTCCACAAGGCTTAGCTCCTGTCAACTATAGCAGGGGAAGCACTCAAAAGATTTCAGGGCTGTATCAGAGCCATTGCAGGCAGGCCAGGAAAATAAATAGGCTCAGGAGGTCACAAATAGGAGACAAGAACTTGGAGTAAACTAGAGTCGGAGGCAATTCTATAAGAAGGGAAGAGGAACTTGATATCTTGGTGGGAGAGAAGGCTTCTGCTAAGCAAGGAAAGATAGGCAACAATAGGAAGGAGGCGGGCTCTAGTTCATTGGTTGCAGATGAGGTATTTTCTCTTTTTGGTTCACATCTATTCAATAATGCTATTGAGGACTGAAAGTCATAGTGGTTTAGTCTAGGATTTTAAAAAGAGACTAAGGGAATGAGGCACCCAGTTCCCATTCAATTTCCATAATCTCTAGGCGCCTTACTCTCAAACTTTGTTGAAATCTCAGTTTCTATGCATAAACCTTTCAGTTTATGGGTGCTAGATTCTCATCCACTTATTGTTAAGGGTGATGTGAACTGTCAGTATCTTAATTTCATAGAGGCTATCAATCAACTGCAAAAAAACAAACACAGTTTATTGTAACAGTTGACATAATTCTGGATTATCTGCTCAGATGAGATGTAGGACTGGGATTTGCAGGTGTTGCAAGTCACCAGCTAGATGTACTGGCAGAACTATGAAAGGAAATTTGTGTTTCCCCACCCTTCAAATTCACCTTCTAACCTCTTTGCTTTTGTAGCTCTCTTACCCCCTTCTCCAAAGGACCTCAAAAAAAGAGGCCTGCACAACTCATTAGGCACTCCTCTTTAAAAAAAAAAACTACATACAAAGAGATCAATATGAGTACAAACATTCTAAAAAATTAGAAAACTCTTCCAATGTGTGCATAAAGGGTTTTGTCTAATTCCCATTCAAGTCAATGAAAAGATTCAGACTGATTTCACTGAGAGTTGGATCTGGCCCAAATGAATGAAAATGGGCAGATCTAAACCTTGAACATGGGTTCTCTTATTATGCCACTTTAGTCACCAAACATGAAGTATTAACTGGAGTAATTGGCAAATTTTCAATTATAATTCAATGAAAAATTTCTTCAAAATATTTCAAGTTTTCACTGAAAAAACAACTACCCTGAAGCCTAAAAGTTTGGTTATTGGTTGCCAAAGAATGAAAAAGTTTCAGTTTTGCTGTTTTCAACAAAACCCAAAAACTCGACAAAAGGAAAAATGTTGGTCAATATTTCTATTGAGCCAAAAAGCCACACTGCAGGGAGAGAAATCATTGGGATGAAAAGTTTGACCAGTAGTAGAATTACCCCAACATAAGGTGCATTCACAGCTCTAATTTACAAAAAAAATGTACAATTCTTATATCAAATTCAAGTTCAAAATGCAAGAGTCAAAGATTACAAATGCTAAAGCAGGGTAAGCACCCTGACAGGCCAGGCCGGTTTGTTTACCTGCTGCGTCTGCAGGTTTGGCCAATCACGGCTCCCACTGGCCACGGTTCGCCACTCCAGGTCAATAAGTGCTGCAGGAAGCAGTAGGCAGCACATCCCTCAGCCCACGCCGCTTCCTGCAGCCCCCATTGGCCTGGAGTGGCAAACCGCGGCCAGTGGGATCTGCGATCGGCCGAACCTGCAGACGTGGCAGGTAAACAAAGCGGCCCACCCCGCCAGGGTGCTTACCCTGGTGGGCTGTGGGCCAAAGGTTGCCAATCCCTGGTCTACAAAGAGACCTACATGCAATTGTTAAACTGAAGACTGAAGTTGGTGAACTACAGATATCATAAACGGGAGCCAATTCATCCCTCTGGTAGTATATAAAATACACTGGCTTTCCGTTCATTTCAGGGAGAATTCAAAGTCTTGGTCCTAATCTGCCAAGCTACTGAAATTCTACACTAAAGGGCTCAGTATTGGCCTCACTCTGCTCCCACTACAGACAGTAGTAAAACTCCCAATGTCTTTAACAGGAGCAGAGCCAGGGCAATGCTGGGTGCATTAAGTAAATCCCATTCTTAGTGGATATGGAGCTAGCTAGTTCAGAGATCACCTTACTTCCTCTCCCATTTCTTATCTTTTGTCTAGACACATCATAATTGCAGGACTCTCTTTGCAGAGACATGGTACATTTCCTGGCAGCTACCATTAACATTTGAGTAGATTTCATTCTGTAGGCTCCGGTTTAGACTATCAAGCTTTGGGGACACTGCATTGTCAGTGGTAGGACTCCAGCTTTAGGATTCCTTGACAGATGAGATCAGACTGAGACCAAGTCTACAGGGGTTCGGATAAAGCTGTAAAACATGCCTTTCCTGTAAAGCTTACCCCCAGCTACAACACCCATAAATAAATAACTAAATCTGTGTACATATAAATCCACATGCCTCTCAGCATTCAGTTCCTTGCTTACATCACAAGGAGTAAGGGTCCTTATAACTACCTATGAGCCCAGTAGCTACATAAATTATTGTGTAATGTTGCTGTGGCATGAAATGTGCAAGCCAAACTTCAGAGGCAGAACCCTGCACATATTCAGCTCAAGGCTGGGGGAAGGGGGAGGGGGAAGGAGCAGAGAGCTGCTCACGCAATTCTCAGTGCAAGTTGGGCCTTAACCAGTTGGCATATTTCACCTTAGGGGTGGCTGAATTTCAGTGCAGGAGGAGGCGATTCCTGGATACTTTGGGAAGTGCTTTAGTGACTCCTCCCAGGTAAAAAGGATATGCAAACCAAAATATCAGCTACACACGTACTGCAGTACATAAGCTAACAAGATCTTAAACTATTTCCTGCTGAGAAGTATGATGAACCCATTATGAAGAATGACGTGAGGCCTTTTGGGGGCCCTCTGTGCTTCAACTATATCAGTATGTGTCATATTTACAGTGTATGACAAATGAGCTAAGGGCAGAAAAACCTGGCCTGGAAAGAGATTAGATCATACAGGATGAAAAACTGCCAACACTGAGATTTTACCCAAAGGAAAGTGCCAATAATTCCTTACATACAAGATATGCCTTCGGAGCTGCTCTCTGCCAAAACCTTGAAATGATGCCCCCTCCAGGACATTTCTGACCCTCTGTTACACACAGCTTCCCCCACTCGTTCATCTTCTTTGCTGTGAAGATGACTCTCTCTCTCTCTCTCTTCACAAAGATGACATCACATTTATTTAACCTTGAAACCTGAGCAGGCTGGGAGTTGATTCCCCTCCACCCTCTTAATGATTATTGAGTGTCCATGGTAGAAGATGCCCTGTTTCTGGTCTCTATTATTTTCCTTCCTTGCAGCCATGCTACTTCTTATGCCTTTATTTTACAATGCATACTAGGCAGGGCCGGCTCCAGGCACCAGACGAGCAAGCTCGTGCTTGGGGCAGCAGATTCTATGGGGCGGCATTCTGCCCAATCCTTTTTTTTTTTCGGTTCGCCGATCCGGCCGCCCTGTAGGGGGCGGCGGCGCGGAGGAGGGGAGCGCCCTGCTGGGAGTGGGGCTGCGCACTCTGTCTGCCACAGCCGGTGCCAGGTCTGTAGCTAGCCTGGCAGGGCAGCCCGCGTCCTTCCCTGCCCGCCGACCGGAGCGGCGCGGAGTCCTCCCAGCAGGTGGCGTGGCGGTCAGGGCCAAATGGCAAGCGCCCCGCTGAAGCCCTGGCTACCCCCCTTCTCTCTATCCCCCCACTCCCTCCCCCACCCCCCACTAGCCGGGGCATGTCTGCAGCGCAGGCAATCCCCCTGCACCCTGGCGCCTGCTGCCCCCCAGGTTCTTTCCCCCTGCTTTGCCGTTCTGGCTGCCCCATTTTTTTTTTTTTTTTTTGCTTGGGGCGGCAAAAAAGCCAGAGCCGGCTCTGATACTAGGGGTGGGTTTGTTAAGAGCACTCAGCATTGGTTTCCCTCTACTTCCACTGTACGGAGTTTTGCCTTTTACTGCAATGGGAGCAGAGTTAGACCAACACTGAGTGCTTCAGAAAAATCTTACCCCAGAGATTGCACAAAATGTGACCAAATTCATTTTTCCTTATGCACACAGACAGACACAAGTTGAGCTGGCCCTTTAATTCATGGGCCTGGACAAAAAGCTTTTATGAGAGCTCTCATGGCATGACATGTAATACATTGTATATGTCTAAGTATTTGAAGTATATTCTCCAGAACTAGACATTTTACTGGCTGGCATCACATAATATAACTTGTTGCAATGACCTCCTGCAGTGCAACACATTTTTTTGTGTGCGCACAGACATTACATGGAAGGAAAAAATCACGCTATAGGCAGTTCTAATAAGATCCAGGCATTCAATGAAATTCGATTCCCATTTTCTATAGCACCCTTTTGCCACTGAATAGCTGTGTCTTCCTTAGACCCCTTTCTTACAGTGTCAGGGCTGTGATGACAGTTTTCCTTCCTGATGCACTGATTGTGAAGAGCAAGAGACCAACAGATAATGTTAAACAGCTTTCCCTGTGAACTCAGAATTATGCACGTATGGGTTGATCTCTGCAATGATTCAGAACCACTCAGATGTACAATACACTCCATTGCCAAAAGTGTGTCTCCAAGCTACTAAAAGATACTTAAGGCCCTGTGATGTTTAAACAGAAAAAGATGTCTTTTATTAATCATATTTGCACAACTCATCAGGAAAATTCATTTCTTATGTTTTTAGAATTAATTTCATGGAGCAAAGTGAAGTCAGATTAACCTATGGGTCAAAGTAAAACTACGGCATCTTTGTTTCAGGCTGGAGGAAGGCCAAATCACGTTATAGCATACTTGACTAGTAAAGTTATATCTTAGGAAATCCCCAGCAGGCTTTGAGAAGGAATCGGTATCTAACAGAGTTAACTCGTAGGTATACAGCTCTCTCTTATACTAATTCCCTAATCTTATATTAGAAACTAGCAAGCTATCAATTTTACTCTCCTTGAGGTTCTGAGATATATGCAAATATCAGAAAGTCTCATTATTGTTACTATTGTTATGTTAAGGTGCCATTTCACTTTTAAAACTTAATTTTTAGTTCTTTATACCTTCTTTAAATATGATTTTTTTGCACAAAGAGTATCTGGAAACAGATGGGGAAATGTATGATTGGTGTGAGGTTGTTGAACAATAAAATGATAGAAACTGACGGCGCCTTCATCTCTTTTTTTCCAATTGTTTCTTTACTTCTTTATATTGCTCTATTCTGGCTTTATTTAATATGATTATTCTGACTTTATTTAATATGACTTTCATCTAAGCATATGGTCCATGGCTAACTGTTCACTGTCTGTTATGTGTAAAATAATTGGGCCAAACTTTGCAAGTGTGCCTGCCTGAAGTCTGCCTATCTAGCCAGGATTTTAGTCCACACTATGGTAATTAAATAGTTTGGCCTTTTTTTATAAAGGCACTAAGAACCTGCATTTCCTAGTGAAGTCAATGGAAACTTTGAGTACTCACACCTCTACAAATTGGAGTTTATTTAATTGACATTACGTGGAACTTTTAACAATTTACATTCACCGAATGTAGCATAATATCCAAATAACAATATTTAGTTTACAGTCCTTTCTCAGTTGTTCTAGAAGAATGATTATAAACAGAAGGTGAGCTAAGAAAATTATTACTTTTAATTTAAATGTATACTCAGAACTCAAAGTGCATTTCAGTCAACTTTTAAAATAAAATATACTTTTTAATAAGAATAAAACAAGGCACCCAAACATGGTAACTCATAGCTTTAAAAAGAAGAAAAGACATCCTGTTACCTTTTTCTAACAATGCTCAACCCAGTCTCCACCTTCACTCCCAAACACCACCATTCATCCCCTCCATCTGTCACCGGCCCTCTCATCTAGGAAAAACAGGCATGTCTTGCAATATGTCCTAGTGTTCTGAAGGTCAACAAGGGCCTAAGCGAACATCCACCTAGGTCTAGGGGAAACCAATGGGACTTGCATTCCTAAATCCCTTAGATACTTTGAAAAATCTCCACATTTTTATTAGGAGGACAGAGGCACAAAGGTCTTTTTCCAATAGAACCACAGTATGTGTCATACACGTTCATTGTTCTGAAAATCCAATTGACAGTGTCAGTGGAGTTTGGAGAGGCTATTGCAAGCTTGCAGTGTGTCATCCATCTTGGGCTATTAACCCCACCCCTTTTAAAATTCATATTTTTTGGTCCTCTTACTGTTTTTTTTTCTTTTGTATTTGGAGTATACATTTAGTTTGAGTCTCTAAAACGGTGTTTTTAAATAGTTTCCTTGCAGGCATTTCACACTTGTGACTCTTCCTTTTAATTTCCATTTCACTAGCTTCCTCATTTTTGTGTAGTTCTCCCTTTAGAGGTTAAATGCTAATGTGTTGGGCTACTTTGGTATTTCCCCCCCATCCCCTCCTACAAAGATGTTAAATTTTATATATTATGGTTGCTGTTACTGAGTGGTTCAGCTACATTCATCTCTGGGACCTAGACCCTGTGCTCCACTTAGGACTAACTCAAGAATTGCCTCTCCCCGCTGGGTTCCAGGACTAGCTACTCCAAAAAGCAGTCATTAGTGGGGTCTAAAAACTTTAATCTCTGCATCCCATCCTGAGGTGACATATTCCCAGTCAATAATGGGGGATAGTTGCAATCCTCCATTAACATTGGGTTTTCTGTTTTTGTAGCCTCTCTATTCTCCCTGGACACTTCACAGTCACTATCACCATCCCAGTCAGGTTGTTGGTAGTTTATTCCTAGTGCTTTACTCTTACTATTCAAGCATGGAATTTCTATCCATAGAGATTCTATGATACAACTGGATTCCTTTAAGATTTTTACTATATTGGACCCTATTTCCTTTCACATATAGTGTCACTCCCCCACCAGCATGACCTATTCTGTCATTTCTATATATTTTGTACCCTGGTATTATTGTATCCCATTGATTATCATTGTTCCACCAAGTTTCTGTGATGCCTATTATATCGGTATCCTCTTTTTTCTACCAGGCACTCAAGTTAACCCATCTAAGTATTTAGACTTGTTGCATTTGTATACAAGCACTTATAAAATGTGTAAATATTTAGTTGTTTGCCTTCATGTGTTGTAATTGAATTGGATTCTTTTTCATTTGTTTCTCTTCAGTTCCAACCTGTACTTTATCAACTTCTATCCTCTCCTCCTTACTAGGATATGGAGTATCCCCTTTAATAAATCATTCACACAGGATTCTCTCTTTCCAAACCATATGCTCCTCTGCATCTGTCAGCTTTCCCACAACCCCTAGTTTAAAACTTCTCTATGAGCTTTTTAATTTTACATGCCAGCAATCTGGTTCCATTTTGGTTGAGGTAGAGCCCATCCTTTCAGTGTAGGCTCCTCCTTTCCCAAAAGGTTACCCAGTTCCTAATAAACTTAAATGCATCCTCGTAACACCATCTCATCCACATATTGAGACCCTGAGTTCTGCCTTTCTAACTGGCCCTGCATGTGGAATTGGAAGCATTTCAGGGAATGCTACCATGGTGGTCCTGGAATTTAATCTCTTACCTAGCCCCTAAATTTGGCCTCCTGGCCCTCTCTTCTACCTTTCTCTATGTCACTGGTACCTACATGTACTATGACCACTGACTCCTCCCCAGCATGGTGCATAAGTCTATCTAAATGACTCAAGAGGTTTGCAACCGTCTCATCCAGCAGGCAACTCACCAGGCAATTCTCCTGGTCATCACAAACCCAACTATCTATATTTCTAATCAGCCGGTGCCACGGGGCTTGGGGGTGTCTGATAGCTCGGTTGGGGGCAGGGCCTCGGCTGGAAGAGGTGGGGCAGGGGCTAGCCTCCCCAAAGGGAAGATTCACCTGCTGCCCATGACTAGAGGCATTTCAGGAAGTTTCAGCCTTGCCTAGCAGGCTGCTAGGCCCCGTGCACACAACCCCCAAAGAGACCACACTATAAACTTCAATCAAGCAGGCACACAACAACAAACAAACTCACCCCAAGGGTCACATACTCACTCCACCTTCACCTGGAGAACTCCCTCACAAAACTCCCCCGTTTGCTAGCTCCCATTAAACATGACATTTTAACCACCCCAAATGCTAAACCAGTTCTGACTGTAACTGCAACTGTAAATTGGCCACATCACATGCACTAAGCCATTAAACCTCACTCCAGATACTATAGAAGACTAGGGAATTCTATACGGTGTATGCAGCACGCAATAGGTCTGCAAATGCTGTGGATGCCATACCCTTGATTTTCCTGATTTCTGTATTAGCATGCCCATGTTTAATCAAAAATGGGTTCAAACCACTTACATTTGGATCCAGATCCATATTTTGAACTCCTCCACATTTGGGAAAAGTCAGTGTATGGGATTTGGAGGGCTCAGTCCTGTGCAGTGCTGAGTTCCCTTCACTCCCACAGAAATCAGGAGTTATTTAGCACCACACTGGATCAGGCATTTTTATGAGGTCTTTGAGATACAGCCAAAAACACTGCAATGGAAGTAAATTCCCAGAACAGAAAACCCCCATAGCCAACCACTTCAATGAGTATTTTTCATATGCAACCCATAAAAACATCAGGTTTAAGCATCAGAGTTAAAACTGTCAAATTAATAGCCAAAAGAGATGTTAGCGTTTCATATAATCCAGTATATATGTTTAGGCAGTTTCATGGCTCTCTCTGTTCCTACAGTATCTTTTTCATTTGGGATCCAATCCAATTCTGATCACTGAGACCAAAATTCCTTAGCTGGCAGTAAGGCTTCCTCAGTAGAATAGCTCAAGCTGTATGAGTCTATGAGTCTATAAACCTTATGTCAGTCTAGGGTGATCCAGAAGCAAAAGGCTCCAAATCTCAAGGTTCACTGGCCTTTCAAGGCTCAAACTGTTCATAGAAAACAGCCAAAGAAATCATTACTTGTAATAGGGTTGGAAGTCTCACTCCTCACTATTTCCAAATTTAATTAAAAATGACTTCTCCCGCACTTCTAAGGCAATGTCTATACAGGCCTGCATGCTTGGGTACTGCACCCTGTACAAGCTTGTCCATTCTCCCCATATTGAGTGTCCACGTTATGCTGTGCAGAACACAGGTATAACACTGTGTACACATGTGTACCTGCATCCACACTGACACTGCTCGTACCTGATGTTAGTGCTATCATTTCAGGGGCAGGATCCCTAGATTGTGTGCATCATGAAGACATTTTAAGAACCACTTTGCTGTGCATTGTTGGTTCTGTTTCCTGCCTTCACAACATCTGCCGATGGCAATTCCTGATCATGTTGTCCCTCACTGTTATTCCCTGCCAAACTGGGTTGAACACATGGAGCAATGGGAAGATTATCTTGTTCTGCTTCTGCTTCCTTTTGCAGGACCAATCGGTATGCAGTGGAGTAGGTGATCCACGAGATGCTGGATTGAATTTGGACATAACTTTGTGACCCATCGAAGATGGCTGACCTTGAGGGTTAATGACAATTCATTCAGTTCACATGATACAGGTATGGTGAATGCTGCTATTGCCATTGTATGCCCTTGGGTGGAACGTCGCTTCTGATGCAAGAGAACAAGCATGGTTTGATGGGATCACATGCTCAGGATGATCAGCAGTGGCTTCCAAATGTCTCAATGAGGAAACAGACCTTCATGGAGCTATGTGAGGTGCTTGCACCAAACATCCAGCACCCAACCTCTTGATTCAGGGAAGCCATACTGGTGCAGGAGCAGGTGATTGTTGTCCTGTGGAAGCTGGCAACACCAGACAGCTATAGGTCCATTGCAATCACTTTGGGGTTAGAAAGTCCACTATCAGGATCATAGTTGTGCAGGTTTGTGAGGCCATTAACACTGGTCTACATAGGTGGTTGCCATAAGAAAAGTCCTGGATGAGGTTTTGGAACAGTGCGGGGAGGGGGAGAGATTTGATGACATTTGATGACATCCATATTGGGGAAAGTGAGCATGTGAACTGAAGAGGTTATTTTCTCTTTGTACTGCAAGGCTTAATGGGACACCAAGTCAGATTCATGAATATGAAGGTGGGAAACACCGAATAGGTTCATGGCAACCAAAGGC
Organism: Malaclemys terrapin pileata; assembly: GCF_027887155.1. Taxonomy (NCBI): domain Eukaryota; kingdom Metazoa; phylum Chordata; order Testudines; family Emydidae; genus Malaclemys; species Malaclemys terrapin. Next base: position 175,226,957 of record NC_071507.1, on the reverse strand, counting down.
TGAGGAGAGCAGGATTTTACTTGAACCTGGAAGAAATGACTTTATTCCCCAGAAACAAAATTGTTCTGTACAATTGTTCTGTGTCTGGGCCACCCCACTTTGAACTTGGCTCATTAAAGTGTACCCCAATATCAATTACCCCCAAAAAGGGAATTAAATTACAAGCTCAGTAGCTGCAAAATAGTCATGGACTGAATGTTTGGTAGATTGAAATCTCATTGGTACTGCCTATGCACATAACTGGATACCAATGTGGCAAATGTGGTATAATCACACCTGTTGCACATTCCATAATGGTTGTGAGGGAAAAGGGGAGTGTTTCTGTTTTGGGATGGGAGCAGGACAAGTGTGATTTACAATCTCTATACTGGCAACTGGATTGCACCCATGTGCACACTGATCCTAGTTCCCAGAGATCAACAGAAGTCAGAGATGCCAAATGTATGCACATCTTGGAACAGCCGGGAGGCAGAGGATGACATCTGCTTGGGCCAAGGGACACCTTCACACCCTGTGTACCTGCTGGAAAAACACATGACAAAACACTGACACAGACGTGTAGGGCTTCATAGCTTTGTGCGGGTTTTGTTCTCCAGTAGCCAAAGGTCATTAGGCATTCGTTCCTGTGACATTGCACACAAAGATATTTATAACAGGTATTTATAACCTGCACTGGGTTATCACCTTAGGGTTGGGTTTGTGCTGCAGAGGTTGGTGGCCAAGCTGTAATGTGGTCATTGTGCAATGCTTTTGTCTTCGCTATTCCTACTTGTTTACTAACCTCTGTTATGGGAGCATTCAATCTCTCTTAACGACCTTATCAACATTTGCTTTTTTGGAAGGCAGGGTGGAGAAGGATATGCAGCCATTCTTTTTCTTAAATGACTCATTGGGAGCAGTGATAACGGCAATGAGTGGCTGTTATGGAACACTAATCCCTACTAGGGTGAAACTGGCTAAGTTGTCTGGAGGAGGGGGGGAAGGAAAGGGACTATTTAATCACAAGGTAGTGGCAGACACGGTCATTGACTTTATTGTTATTGGAATTCTGTTTTGATTTTCTGCACATGCACAAAGGCAAAAAAATGTTCATTCCACTTTTCTGTGCTGCGTAGTTCTGCTGTACTGAAAACTCGTAGTACTTTCCGTAAGCAAGTAACACTAGCTGCACTTTCCCCATCCATCCCACATGTCTTTGGGACTTTAGATATTTCTGAGCATGGATATTTCGTAGTATTTCAAGGGACAGGGTCCTGGCAGTGCCTTCCAGAAGCTGTTATCAATTTGCAATTTCTTCTTTAAAGGCTGGCCAACATTTAGCAAACATAGTGGTTTTCAAAGTACCAGAATAGTAAAGAGAAGTGGCTTTCCAATCCTGTGGAGGAGATCTGGCAATCTGTGCCAGAGATGTTTGTCTGTTAATGGTCACCCCTCTGCATATTGGAGGGGTTTGGTCAGTTATGAAGGTGGACCAAGCAGATTTACTTTTCCATTAAACCTCAAGATCCAACTGAAGTGTCTCTTACCCCAGAAGTTTGCTTAAATATGCTCCCAGGACTGGGGACGGGGAGGCAATGTCCCTATATGGAACCAGGAGGTTTGACCCCAAACTCCTGGAGGAATACGGTTGTCTGTTCGAAAGTCCTATGCTGCTCCAACTCACTCCCAGCTCTGTGATTTCTATGGAATTGTGCTCCTAGGTTTCCTCCCATTCACTGCTGCCTCTTGAATGCCTTCAGGATGGCAGGGGGGAGGGTTCTCTAGCAGAGAAGAGATTCCATGAAGGGTTAATGCAGACTTAATCTGCATTAAATTTCAGACTGCATTAACATATGGATGGATTTCCTGTTAGCTGCTGGAGGAAATGATCCATGATGCCCTATACCTGTCCCTGTCCCCACCTTCTCCTCAGCCTTCGCTCTCTGCCTCCCAGATACAGATCTGGGGATTCAAATGCAGATTCTATATTAAAGTCTGCAAATCCCATATTTGGACATTCATATCAGGATTTAGGAGTGTAAAATGGGCTCCCACATGCCTAAATGCCAGTATGTGCATCCATAACTGGAATTGGAACATTTCACTGAGTTACTAATGTCTCTACATTTTCCTCTCTATGCATGAGAAAAGCTCCCCATAAAAGGCTGTAGAGAGATGATATTGTCCTCCCTCAACTCCATTCTTAAACCTCAACTCTGCTGTGATGCTTACAAAACATTATACAGCTGTTTGCTATGCCAAATATAGTGGTTTCACTGTTCCCTTGTCCTACTCCCTTTCCCCACTCCATTTGTTTGTACGTATACAGCTTGTCAAGGCTACTTCCCCACTCTGAACTTTAGGGTATAGATGTGGGGGCCTGCATGAAAATTTCTAAGCTTAACTACCAGCTTAGATCTGGTCCGCTGCCACCCCTCCAATGTGTAATTCCCTTCCCTGGGTAGCTTTGAGAGACTCTTCACCCGTTCCCTGGTGAATACAGATCCAAACGCCTTGGATTTTAAAACAAAGAGAAATTAACCATCCCCCCTCCTTTCTCCCACCAACTCCTGGTGGATCAAGATCCAACCCCCTTGGATCTAAAAACAAGGAAAAATCAATCAGATTCTTAAAAAGAAGGCTTTTAATTAAAGAAAAAGGTAAAAATCATCTCTGTAAAATCAGGATGGGAAATAACTTTACAGGGTAATCAAACTTAAAGAGCCCAGAGGATCCCCTTCTAGCCTTAGGTTCAAAGTTACAGCAAACAGAGGTAAATACCCTAGTAAAAGGTACATTTACAAGTTGAGAAAACAAAGATAAAACTAACACGCCTTGCCTGGCTGTTTACTTACAAGTTTGAAATATGAGAGACTTGTTCAGAAAGATTTGGAGAGCCTGGATTGATGTCTGGTCCCTCTTAGTCCCAAGAGCGAACAAACACCAAAACAAAGAGCACAAACAAAAGCCTTCCCCCCACCAAGATTTGAAAGTATCTTGTCCCCTTATTGGTCCTTTGGGTCAAGTGTCAGCCAGGTTACCTGAGATTCTTAACCCTTTACAGGTAAAAGGATTTTGGAGCCTCTGGCCAGGAGGGATTTTATAGTATTGTACACAGGACAGCTGTTACCCTTCCCTTTATAGTTATGACACAGCTCCACCGGTTGTGTCTCAGGTCTACAAACTAATTCCTTTTGGGCAGGGATTGCTGTATTTTATTATGTGTGTTTTCAGTGCCTAGCACATCGGGGCCCTGACACTGATTTGGGCACTAGGCATTGCCGCAATGCAAATAATAAAGAAAGCTGAATTGTGAATGTTTACAAATTGGCTACTCTCCATGTTCTAGGTATTTCTTTAAAAGCGTTTTTAATAACTTTGGCTAGAATTTTTCTGACTGATTGTTTTCCCTTCAGAAAATGCTGATTTGTTAAAAGTCAGAATGTTTCACAGGCCCATGTTGATTTCATCAAAATCCTGATGGAAACCAGGCAGGGTTCCCTGCCAGTTTGCCCATCTGGCTGATGGCGAGCCAGGAGCCTGGAAGCTCTGGCTCTCAAGCTTCCAGTCATGCCGTTCCTTGGCAGTCCCACCAGCCAAGATTGTGGTTCATCCTATGCTCCCAGGCTTCTTGGCAGCTCACCAGGGGGGTTGCCTTGGAGTTGGGGCTCCTCTGCTCCAGGACTGCTTGCTAGATGGACTGCCCCACAGCTGGGGCTCACAGGGTCCCTGACACTGTCCCAGAGTTGGAACTCCTATGGCTCCCACTCTCCTGGCTCCAGAAGCCCTGAGAGTCCCAGCACTCCAAGCTTGCTGGTTCCCCATGCTGTGCAGCTCCCCATCGGGTTGCGGGCAGCTCAGGGAACCTCGGAAACATTTTGAAAAGGTCAAGACAAAAATCTCATTTAGACTTTTGGAAATTTCAGAGTTCCCATAGAACGATAATTCCAATTTCCAGATAGCTCTAGTTTTTAATGTTTGTCTACCATTGATGTAGACATTGTATAGATTGCTATTTTATAGGGCCTTTGTTGTTTTTAGGCGGTATATTACCAAAAATCCTGTCTTACTGGTCAAAAAGCCATTTTGTTAAAAGTGGTTTAAGTTTATTTTAACCCAAGGCTGCTATTTACTGTGGGGACAATATCAATTACTCTATGGCAGTAGTTCTCAAACTATTTACCAATGTGGGCCACATATGCAGCCCACAATGTGTTATGTGGGCCGCATCCAATACTACCAGTATGGCCCTGAGAATGTCACATGGGCCACAGCTCTGTGCTGATTGGGCTGCAAGCGACCTGTGGGAAGCAGGTTGAGAACCACTGCTCTATGGGGAGAGCTTCTCAGCCTCTGGGATGTTTCATCACTGTATTAGTTATTATTATATACTTTTTTTAAAAAAAGTGTCACTGCTGAGTTTCTATCTTTTTGTGTGGAGTAAAAGTATTTCTTGCAATGTGTATGTACTGTAGCTGGGAGAAAATAACTCTTAGATTCTGTGGTGATGGATACAAAAAAAGAGAGTCACCATAGATAGCAACCATAGGAGAGACTCAACAGGCAGAAAGAGATCAACGTGCTGGATTCTAATGAATTCTCTAACAGTGTTGAGTAGCCTGGTTTGGGGGTTGTATACTGTAGCTGTATAGAATATAATAGTCTGGCTGACAACTTTCTGCTCTGAGTGCTTTATATATAAATATTTAATTATATATCAGCAGAATGTAAAAGTTTTTATTTATTTTTATTTCAGATGCCCCCAAAAATAAAAACCCAGATGCCCAGTGATTCTGGAACTTCCTTCTATGACAAGGCTTATAACCACTGACTGACCTGTGGAAGGCTTGGAATTATCGGACAAGCACCCAAAAAATTAAATGTGTCAGCTGTAGGCATTGTGTGCTCTTAAAGTATAACATAAAATACTGGCTATGTTCTACTATACCTCTCCCGTTTTCCCTTAGAAAATCTATTTTGAATTATAACAAAATGCATATTTCAGTTAGTGTAATCTGCATCTTCTTAAAAGAGATTCTGTTGACAAACTGCTTTGGGCTCTCTCATAAACTGTTATGCTCATAGATAAAATCCGATCTGAGCATACAATTTCTTGGATTATTTTCTATATCTTATCCATTGCATGACAACTGTGTCCTCTGCACATATATCCTGTCCTTTGGACATCTAAAATGCATCGCACTGCTTTGATACGTGCATTTATTTTATTGAATGATAGGGGTGAACAGCATTTGTATGCTACCTATTAATAAGTTAGGAGAAAGAGTGGTTCTTCTGGTATTTCGCATGAAGCATCTCTAAGACAAATGTCTCCTGTAATTATGATTTGTATTATTGAGGCACCAAAAGGCCTCTGCTTTGATTAGGGATTCATTGCGACAGACTTTGCACATGCACTTCATAGTGAGCGACAATCCCTGGTCCAGAATGTTTACAATCTAACTAAACAGATGCAAGTTGGGAGGGTAATAGGCAAAGTGACTTGCCTAAGGACAAAAAGCAGGTTAGTGACAGACCCAAGAATAGAACACTGGTCTGAGTGCCAGCCCACTATCCTCTAGACCACATTGCCAATGCTCAATATTAGACTATGAAATGATTCATAGATTCCAACGCCAGAAGGGACCATTGTGATCATCTAGTCTGACCTCCTCTATAACACAGGCCATTGAACTTCCCCAAAATAATTCCTAGAACAGATCTTATTTTAAAGATAAAATCTCGATTTAAAACTTACCCGTGATGGAGAATCTACTGTGACCTTGGCAAATTGCTCCAATGGTTAATTACCCTCACTGTTAAAAATTGACACCTTATATCCAGTCTGAATTTGCCTAGCTTCAACTTCCAGCCATTGGATCCTGTTATATGGGGGAGGGGTAGCTCAGTGGTTTGAGCATTGGCCTGCTAAACCCAGGGTTGTGAGTTCAATCCTTGAGGGGGCCACTTAGGGATCTGGGGCAAAATCAGTACTTGGTCCTGCTAGTGAAGGCAGGGGGCTGGACTCGATACTTTTCTCCGCTAGATTGAAGATCCCATTATTATTCCCCATGTAGATACTTAGAGACTGCAACCAAGTCACTTCTTAACCTTAATAGAATGAATTAATTGAGTCTATAAGGCATGTCTTCTAGTTCTTTAATCATTCTTGTGGCTTTTCTCTGAACCTCTCCAATTTATCAACATCCTTCTTGAATTATGAGCACCACAAATGGACACACAGTATTTCAGCAGTGGTCACACCAGTGCCAAATACAGAGGTAAAAACTTCTCTATTCCAGCTCAAGATTTCCCTGTTTATGCATGCAAAGATTACAATTGCCCTTTCAGTCATGGTGTCACACTGGGAGCTCGTGTTCAGCCAATTATCAGCCATAAGCCCCAAATCTTTTTTCCAGTCACTGCTTCCCAAGATTGAGTCCCCTATCCTATCAGCCAGCTGTTCTCATCCTATTTACCATTGTGGGCCACATATGTAGCTCTCTATGTGTTATGTGAGCTGCAGCTACATAATATAGCCCTATATGACCCTGAGGACATCATATGGGCCACAGCTATGTGCTGGTTGGGCTGTGGGTTGAGAACCACTGCCGTAAGCATAGCCTAAATTCTTTGTTCCCAGATGTATACATTTAGAGGTATCAACAGCAAGCCATCCAGACCACTCTGTATCAGTGACCCATCCTCATTATTTACCACTCTCACAATTTTGGTCTCATCTGCAGACTTTATTAGTGATGATTTTATGTTTTCTTCTAGGTCATTGATAAAAATCTTAAATAATGTAGGGCTAAGAACCAATCCCTGAATGACTCCACTAGAAACACACCTGCTTGATAATAATTCCCCATTTAATAGTGCATTTTGAAACCTATCAGTTAGCCATCTTTTAATCCAGTTAATGTGTGCCATATTCATTGTATATTGGTCTAGTTATTTTTAATCAAAGCATCATGAGGTACCACATCAAATTCTTTACAGAAGAGTAAATATACTACATCAACACTATTACCTTTATCAACCAAATTTATACTCTCCTCAAAAAAGAATATCAAGTTACTTTGACAGGATCTATTTTGCATAACCCCATCCTAATTGCCATTAATTACCCTCCTTTAATATTTTATTAAAGGAGTCCCATAGGACTTGCTCCATTATCTTGTCCTTCTCTTGAAAGTCTACTACTTCCCTTAAATAATTCACATAGTGGATCTTAAAACTTGAACAGAGAACAGGGGAATAATCCTGCATTGGCAGGACAGTGATCTGGATGACTGAATGGATCATTTCCATCTCTAACACCTGTGCTTAAGAGCAACAGGGGAAAAGCTGGCAGGAGACAAGAAAAGAGGAGTCCAAAGGTAGAGAACGGTAGAAAAGAACACAAGAGAAGCCAAGATTTTAAAAAAAGACAAAGAAATGGAAACACTTGAAGGGCCAGATTCTTACCCGTGCTTTAGCTCCATTTGGTGCAATAGGTGAGGGGCCAGCAAGAGTTAAAACAGCTGAGGTACTCTTAATTTATGCCATTGGCATAGGGTCCTTAATGAACCCCCTGCTAGTGGAAAATAGGCAATTCAGAGCAGAGTTCTTCCATGCCTCCATCTCTGGAGGATGGGAAATGGCTGGTGCAGGAGCTGCATTTGCCAGCTTTACACTAAAGAGTTCTTTAGTGGGCCAAAATTGTCAGTTTCTGGCTTTCCAGTACCCCATTTTCTTCCTTTTCCACTTCTCCCTCCCCCCTTTCTCCAGGGGAAAGAATGGCGGGGGCGGGGAGCCCAAAAAGTAAAACCCAGTTAAAATCCTATGGATGATTTTCAACAAAACAAAAATAGTTAATTTAAAATTACAGATCACAGAAAATACCATTTTTTTATACACCTCTACTCCAAATGATGGATTGGAATGGCTCCCTCAGACTGGTAGCCTTAACATGAGATACGCTCTTCTTGAAACTGCCTCTAAAACACCTATTGCTGCTAGGAATATCTAGCATGCAGCCACTGCTAGGATCCCCTTCAGGATACTATGTATGTTTCTTGTTATATACTTGTGGGGGGACAACAATAACAATCAGTCTCTTTCTTCTGGTCCAGAAAGTAAGAGAAATAGCTTGATTTTTTTTGTGGGGGTGCTAAAAAGATGGAGTTACCATGGAACCTGATGACAACTGGAGTTATGGAGAGGCTACCACCTCTACATAACAAATCCTGAATAGGCTAGGATCAAACAATCTCAAAGTTTTCCTCCATCCTTTTTCAAGGCAGCCATATTCCATGTATATAACATGGCTGATGGAACCCAGGTTCAACTTCTAAGCAGCACAGTGTTCTTCTGTGGAGCACTTTTGTCTGTGGACTTGACTACTACAGTTTGAGCCAATACCAATCATGATTCAAGACTCATCTCTTCATGCACAGTTCCCTAACAGTGAAGCTGGCAGAATGGCCCTTCAAGATGCTCCTGAAATAGGTTACCTAGATGCAATTTCATATAAATAACCATCTTACATGTATGTGGAAGGGGAGGAGAATGTTCTGTCCCCTGAAGAACGGATGATTTCGTTTTTAAAGTATGTAATGGTGCCTAGACACTATGCTGATGGGTTCCTTAGAAATGCATAATAATAATGATAATAATAATGATACATAACATGTTTTTGCCATTGGTAGCTTATTTATTGTCTCAATAATACGAACTGCCTAGCTCAGTCTTTTCCATTTTGTCATACCGTAAGTTACAAAAGATACAAGACAATAAGAAAAGATGGGACCGCTGATGTACGGTTCCCCTGGTTTACAGCAAAGACAGTCTTCTGTGTTTTTCTAATGGAATTGCGATTATGAAACATATTAATGTAACAAAGATTGTTAAGCCATTAAACTTCTAGGCAGCCTTAGAGCTTTCTTATTTAATGAATACTGCCTAGGAAAGAAAAAAAAATACAATGGGAAGTGAAGTCTGCTATTATTTGTCATGCCTACAACCAGCTACTATATTGCTGTCAGGTTATGTTGTGTGCACTGTGCATACTTTAACAGTACTTAGTCATGCTGACATATAATACAAAGATGATCCAATTACATTTTCTGCAACTGCATCTCATTTTGCTAATGCTTACAAATTAAAGGTGTCTGTCACCCCTACATGAGACAGAACACTGATAGCATTTTAAATCCCATGAATTTTATAGTGTGAATCACTTAAATACAGAAGCAGCCCTAATCATAAATAGTTGGCATGTAGCTCATAATCTCTCTCTAGTCAATATGAAAATGCAGCTATGTGGGGAATACAAAACTAATTCACTGTTAGTCATTTAGTATTAGCAAAAATATTTATTTGAGGCAATTTACTGTTAGTAATATACAGATTTACATAGAGCATTTTATATGCAAATAGAAAGTGTATAGCTAATTCCAGTGTGATCAGCATGTATTATATTGTTTTTCCTTTCCAAACTATTTTGCCACATTATAAATGGAAAACTCAAGAAATCCAATCAACCTTTACATTCCCATACCTGAATTCAAAACCTAATAAACTCCATGCTGAGAGAACCATTAAAAGATGGGCTTGTCTATAGTGTTTAGAGAGAGAGAGAGAGAGAGAGAGAAGAACTACAAATACAAGCTGCAAACTGTGGCCCTATAAGAAATTTATTATAACTGGAATTGCAATTTGTACATTGCAATTCATAGAAATTAATGAATTACTAAAACAGAGTCTCTGTGCCAGCAAATTAGGGGAAAGCTAGAGCCTGGTCTTTGTGCACGGAGAGTAGAAAAAGCCTTCCCTCTCCTGCATTGTGTCTCTGTAGTGTATTGGATACTTCCTACTAGTGCCCCTGCGGCAGATAACATCAGCCTTCCTGTAACAGTAGTCACTAAAGTGGCCAGGGTATTGACCTGTGTCAACCTGGCTGGGGCTAGGAAATCAAGTCCATTTTCTTACCAGTCAGACCCTTATTACACCCTTCTCTGACTGTACAGCAGAGGCTGAATGTTATAGCTCATGTTGCACTCTGCTAACTGTCTGCTGCTAGAAGGGCAGTGAATGCTGTCAGGTGCTGTGCAGCCCTGTGCCACTTCCAAGGCAGACTCAAGTCTCATTGCAACCCTGTCCCTTACAGGAAGTGGAAGGCAGAGTGATTATAAACAATCCACAGTCCATCTGTTGGAGTGGCTAGGAGGGAGAGAGGATTGGAGAACTATGTAAGTGTCAGTCACTGAAAGTTTTCACAGCTGCTTTGAAAGCTTTAACACTTTGGGCCAGATTCCTGAAGACTTCAATGGAGATACCTCAGGAGAGAATTTCACCCTTTGGCTTTATTTCTTGTAAACGCCCATTTGAGTGGACAAAACTTTACCAGACTGTTTCATAGAAAGAGTCATTAAAGACTCAATGACGTTCAGTTTTTTAACTGAACATTTGTTTATGTTTTTATCTGTGATTTGCATAGGAAGTATATAACTCTCTATTTCACTTGCCTTTGAAGAGAAAGCAGAACTACCTTAGTATCAAACAGCTCAGCTATCTGTTCTACTTTTTGTATTCATCTTTATTTTTATTGCTATTAACGTGGTTACATATGGGCTAACCGTATGGCAAGATACAAGTATCAGATGGCTGGACAGAAGTCTGGCATCTGCAGGAATTAGTTTATTAGGCCAGGTTTCCAAATGGGGAAATGGATTTTTAGCAAATGAGTAATTCTAGAATGCCTGGAATTTAACGATTGGACAAGATCAAAAGAAAGGAATGGTTATGCTCAAAGTGGAGGAACAAGTATTCCCACTTAAGTCAATAGGACACTTTGTGGAGTAAGGTGCTGCTCAATAGGACTAAGGGTATCAGGATGTGGCTTTGGTGTTTAAAGGTTCTGAGACAGTGCGGTGGAGTATCTAGAACACAATGTAGATTCAGCTTCATGGGATCACTTCAGTGGATCATAGAAATCATTATTCTTTGTAATACCAGAGTACTTGGAGGCCACAGCTGAGATCAAGACCAGCATATGGTAGGGGCTATGCAGACACATAGAGCTAATGCCAGCAGAGAGCTCACAATATAAATATAGATATGTCCTCTATTCCATAACATACAGGGATTTTGTTTTAAATGGTGCATAGTACTTTGTCCAGACTTACTTTCACTATCTCTAGGGAAGGAACTTCTCCCCCTCCCTCTCCACCCCTATTGCCCCAGTTAGAAAACATTCTTCTTAATATTTATCCTACTGTGAAAAAGTTCACTCACCAAAGGAGCACCTCCTCATAGCCAGCCCTGGTGACTCTATCCCCATCTGGCGCTCCCTGCTGATAGTTGCTCCCAGGGTCTCTCTCCCCATAACTTAGTCCTCTGGCCAGGTCATGATTTTGTCCACCCTTTCCAGGAGGATAATGTTCCAACTGAAAGGAACAAAAGCTCTCCCATCCTTCATGGACTCAATCCTCAGTGCTCTTTGCCCCACTCCTGGGCTCTGCAGAGCACTTCCTCACTCTGTCACAGAGGACTGCTTCCCAGGGCTTCTCCCTGGGACTGGCTCCTGAGCTGCTGACATTCAGGGCTTCTTCCTGGAGGCTCCACCAGGAGCCTGCTTCTTCCCAGCTGCCCTTTCCCTTCAGGGACAGTCTCAGGGTACAAGCTCCTGCCTACAAGCCACTCTTTTATTCCATCCCGCTTTAGTCCAGGCCTTCTTCCATAGCCCAGCTTTCCTAGCCTTGCCCCTCTTTCTGAGCTTAATTCCCTTTTCAAAGCCCTACCCCAGTCCTGCCCTTCTCTTAGGGACCCCTGCCCAGGGGTTCTCCTTTCCTCAGGAGCCCAGTTTTTCTTCCTAACCTTCTCCTAGTCTGGTCAGGATCCCAGGGCTTTTCTCCTCACTATATCTCCAGAGAGTAACTGCAGACTCTGTCCCTGCAGGCAGGCACTCCCTTCCTTCCTTTCTTTTTTGTGGCACAGTGCCTTTCTATTACAAACTTTCTTACTTTATATTAACTAGCTTCAGGATCAGTTAAGCCTGGCTCCCCCTCCAGGTGCAGCCTGATATGTTAATTGGCCTTTCAGGCCACATTAGCCCATTCAGGGCACGCATGTGGTACATACTCATATTTTTCTAATTTGAGAAAAAAAAAAACCCATCCTGTTACTCCTAGTCAGACTCTCTTCTACCATACTAGATTACTCGCCCTCCTTGGTGTTCTCCATTCATTGCTTAGCCAACTGATATGTATTTAACTATTTTAATCTTAAATTTAATCTTTCCTCAATCTATCTCTGCAGCCCTTTAGGAACTAGTCCTAGCCCCTTTTTAGCAAGGATGGGAAGAAGACTTTCTGACAGCAGCAATGCACCCATTCAGCTGTGCAACAGCAGAAGAGATTTGGGGGGGGAATGCACAGCCCTTCATGGAGCCTGGTTTGTGGGGGCTCCCTGTGTGTGGGAGTGTAGAGAGGGTTTGGGGGTGGGACAGAGCTGAGCTAAGGGAAGAGTGGTGGGAAATCCCTGACATGGTCGGGTGAAGTGAAGCTTTTCTTTCTTCTGCAGAGGTCTCCAGTGCTATGCAAAGAGCTGGGTAGTAAGGTGAGGATTTATGCCTTACTCATTTTTTGTAGCACTTCTCTGAATTCCTTCCACTGTTCTATTAGGGCGGTATCTTTCTCACTACATCCTTTCCTGAAATATGGTTACATACATGCTCTATTGATATTGCTGAAGCCAGGGCCGGCTCTAGGCACCAGCAAAACAAGCTGGTGCTTGGGGCGGCACATTTTTAGGGGCAGCATTCTGGCGCGGGCCATGCCGTCCCTAAAAATGTGCCCCGGCCGCCCTCATTCACCTCCGCTGCTGCTGCTCGCACGCCGGGTTTGAGAGCCTGGGAGGGAGGGGGAGCAGCGGCGCGCGAATCAGCTGTTTCGCGCGCCGTGGCCGCTCGGGATCTCCCCCTCCCTCCCTGGTTTGAAAGCCTGGGAGGGAGGGGGAGACCCCGAGCGGCTGCCGCACGCGAAACAGCTGATTCGCGCGCCACGGCCACTCGGGATCTCCCCCTCCCTCCCTGGTTTGAAAGCCTGGGAGGGAGGGGGAGACCCCGAGCGGCTGCCGCACGCGAAACAGCTGATTCGCGTGCCACGGCCACTCGGGATCTCCCCCTCCCTCCCGGATTTGAGAGCCTAGGAGGGAGGGGGAGCAGCGGCACGCGAATCAGCTGTTTTGCACGCCGCGGCTGCTCGGGATCTCCCCCTCCCTCCCTGGTTTGAAAGCCTGGGAAGGAGGGGGAGACCCCGAGCGGCTGCCGCGCGCGAAACAGCTGATTCACGCGCCGCGGCCACTCGGGATCTCCCCCTCCCTCCCGGGTTTGAGAGCCTGGGAGGGAGGGGGAGACCCCGAGTGGCCGCGGCGCACGCGCTGCTTCTCCCTCTCCCTCCCTCCCTCCTAGGCTTGAGAGCCTGGGGGGAGGAGGCAGGGCTGGGGATTTGGGGAAGGGGCAGAGTTGAGGCGGGGCTGGGGGAGGGATAAGAAAAAACGGGGGGGGGAGGGACGGACGGCCGAAATTGTTTTCGCTTGGGGCGGCAAAAATCCTAGAGCCGGCCCTGGCTGAAGCTGAAGAGGAGAGGGTGGGAAATCATAGTGTGCTCTAACTATTTCTCATCTTTCCCTCCCTTTTTCTATCTTTTCTCTCCTATATTTTTTCACTGGCAGTGGTGAGAATTGTGGGCAGGACCTGTGGCACATATTGCTTACCAATGCCTCCCCACTTTGCTCATTGTACAGTAGTGGCATAATGTGCATCAGAGTACTATTGATGTGGCTGGTTTTCCTGTTAGCTGTGATTTTAAAAAATCATGCTGTAAGACCTAGTGAAAGTTACACTATTATGAGTTGCTTAATTACAGTGTTATGTATTATATACCATTCGTTCAGTACAGCTTTTTATGTGGTGCTCGTGTGTATAGCCAGTCTGAGCCCTGGCACAGGAATTCTGGTGGTCAGCTGCCCACTGTTGGCATGACATTGCATGGGGGCCAGCCAGCCGCTCTGTTTAATTAATGACCATGAGAATAGGTTTGTAATGGAAATGCCAGTAGAAAATAAAGTTCTTTATTATGACAGTTTCTTTTTACCGCTTTATTCAAACCCGGCATCAGACACTCACAAGGTATCTGCTTTAATTCGGAGCCCCAAAATTTTGTGGGAGGAAGGAAAGAGAGAGAGATGGAAGGAAAGAACTTTTGTATCCTCTCTCAGCCAATACAAGGAAACCAGCAAGAGAACAAGAAAGTGCAGGTGATCCTTCGTATTGGACTGACTCCAGATAAAATGAATGAACTGATCATCCTGGTCTGTGAGACCAAGTGCCTAATACTTAGTTCCTATTGCGTCTGTCAGCTTTTTCATTAAAGGAGGAGGCAGAGAGGGAATCGGAGGTTTACAGATCTCTTTAATTAGATATCAGTCCATTTTAATTGAATCCTCGTGACCCCAGGCCTACTCTGTGGCCTTCATTTTGGTCGTACGTGCCTTCTCTCCTTTCCCAATTATTTAAATTTGTAAGCTTTTTTTGCACAACAGGAAGACGTATTAAAATAATTATGACTGGAACACTGAGGCTCAAATGCAGAACTTCCCCCTCATCCACCTGCCGTACATTTTGCAGGGCTTGAGTCACTGTTCATAGGGCCTGCAGGGCTTGAGTCACTGTTCATAGGGCCTGCTGTAACAGAAAATCCACCCAGCGATGAAGTGGGCAGTGGTACAAGCTACCTGCAGCGTCAACACTGTGACAGGGTGTCATAACTATAAAAAAATCCCTCCTGGCCAGAGACTCCAAAATCCTTTTACCTGTAAAGGGTTAAGAAGCTCAGGTAACCTGGCTGACACCTGACCCAAAGGACCAATAAGGGGACAAGATACTTTCAAATCTTGGTGGGGGAAGGCTTTTGTTTGTGCTCTTTGTTTTGGGGGTTGTTCGCTCTTGGGACTGAGAGGGACCAGACATCAATCCAGGTTCTCCAAATCTTTCTGAACAAGTCTCTCATATTTCCAACTTGTAAGTAAACAGCCAGGCAAGGCGTGTTAGTTTTTATCTTTGTTTTCTCAACTTGTAAATGTACCTTTTTGCTAGAGTGTTTATCTCTGTTTGCTGTAACTTTGAACCTAAGGCTAGAGGGGATTCCTCTGGGCTCTGTAAGTGTGATTACCCTGTAAAGTTAGTTTCCATCCTGATTTTACGGAGATGATTTTTACCTTTTTCTTTAATTAAAAGCCTTCTTTTTAAGAACCTGATTGATTTTTCCTTGTTTTTAGATCCAAGGGGGTTGGATCTTGATCCACCAGGAGTTGGTGAGAGAAAGGAGGGGGGATGGTTAATTTCTCCTTATTTTAAGATCCAAGGGGTTTGGATCTGTATTCACCAGGGAATTGGTGAAGAGTCTCTCAAGGCTACCCAGGGAAGGGAATTAGAACTTTGGGAGTGGTGGCAGCGGACCAGATCTAAGCTGGTAGTTAAGCTTAGAAGTTTCATGCAGGCCCCCACATTTGTACCCTAAAGTTCAGAGTGTGGAAGCAGCCTTGACACAGGGCATGATCTGGAAAACACATTCCAGAAAATGGGTGGGATCTGGCAGGGAAAGGGGCATGGCCTCAACAACCAGCCAACAAGGCTGCTATGGATTATCAGCAATAAACTACAGCTGCTCACTGCTAGCTGAGCTCCTGGTACCATTAGGGGTAAAAAAGACCATAAATGTAAGCGAGAATTATTTCCACTGACAGAAAGGGGAGCAATCTGCTGGCACGGAGCAGGAGATGGGCGGCCTTCACCAGAACCTGCACTGCCTGCAGAAAAGAGGAACAGGAAATCAAAGCCTTCCCATTAGGTAACAGTGTGGAGAGAGAAGCAACCTTGGCTGGGGCAAGGATATTTTGCGCCGTAGGCAAAACTTCCACCTTGCACCCCTCTCCCCTTCCCCTCTTCCCTGGAGCATCACTTATTATAAACTTTCAAAAATGAATACTGCATAATGTGGCATTGTTCATTAGAATTAATTCAAGGGGGTCAGAGGAGATGATTACAACGGTCCCTTCTGGCCCGGGGGGAACCTATGAGCAAGGAGGAGGCTGAGAATGCCCCCAGCTCGCAGGGTCTCTAAATGTTCCCAGGCTCTGAGTATGTCGCCCTCCGGGGGGGACCCAGGGGCAAGGAGGGCAGAGCCGGGCTCTCCCAGGGAGCAGGTGAGGATCTCCCTGGGGAGCAGGGCTGGCTCCTCGCATTGGCACAGTAGCCACCGGGGGGGTGTCGGTGTTTGGAAGCGGCACTCGCGCCAGCCCTTTCTCCTCCGTTATGCTGCCGGGTTTAGTTTTACTTTCCCTCGCCCTGGAGGCGGCTGCCCTTGGCCCCAAGCATGGTGCATTGGAAGGCGAAGCTCACCTGAGCTCAGGAGCGCATCCTGCCTCCCCCAACGGGTCCATCCCTCGGCCGCGCTGGTTGCCTCGCCCGGCCGGCTGTCTGCTCCTTGCTCCGCCACAGGCTCCCGCTTACCGTCCTGCACGGCGCCCCTCGCTGTGGGGGTGGGTTTGTTATGGAGGCCTCGCTCCCCGCCCTGCCCACTCACCTGACTCCTGTGACGCCAGACACCGCTTTTGGCGCCCCCAAATCTTGGCTCCCTAGGCGGCCGCCTAGTTCGCCGAGTAGTTACACTGGCCCTGGAAGCAACATCTTAAGTAACAGTAAGTTCAATGAAGACGGAGGTGAGAGCAGTGGGCAGCAAGGACCTTTCCACAAGGCTGTGCCAGTCACAGGAGTTGGTGGCTGTGGCCTCCTCACACAGCTAGCAGAAGTACTGAAGAAAGGAAAAGGGGCCAGCCTGCCTCATTGTGGCACAGTATGGGATGAGAGGGAACCAAACTCGTTCATTCAGGTGATTGGTGGGCTGACACAGGGGGGAAGCTGCAGGTGTTATGGCTGGGTATTCTGAGGGGGTGGAGTTCGACTTGTGTGCCAGCTGAGAATGGAGCAATGTCAGGTATTGCTTACGCTGCTGGAGGAGTGGCCAGACCTGCCCTGGATGAACTTATAGATTACTGCACTGAGCTTCCATACTTTGCTACTTTTGGTAGTTGACTTTAATATGTGATTCACCATAAAAACTAAATACATTTTTGTTCTTTCTTCTAGTTGGGTCCATTTTCCTTTCCCATTTATCTTGTAGTACATATGACACATTAGTAGCCATTATGAGTATTCTCATATTGTACAGGTATTAAAAATGAAGCCCTGTATTAGTTGTACAAACTACTAAGTTAAGCAGAGATCCCTTCTCAGCTATCAGCCTAGTCATCTCACAATGTCCATCTGCAGTTTAAGCATAAAACAGATCAAGGGATGAACAGACCCTTTCAAAGGTCATTCTCTTACCCGTCTTCAAACCCCGTATGTAAGGAATCATACCAGATTTATGTACCTGGCTTGAAATTTAGAGCTCTGCTGTTACACTATATGGTGCTATGTTTCCTATACATTACAGTACAGTGCACAATGTAAAAATATACAGCGGTGAGCACTTGGGAAATCCTGTGTAGTGAGCAAACACACTTCATATGAAATAAACAAGGATCATGAAGCAAAAGGAGAACTTAATTCAGTTCCTTGTAGATGTTAGTAACTGTTCGGGTTTAAAACAAAAGTGATTTTTTGAGGCACAATATGTACAGCCATCTCTCCTCTGTATTTTTCCTCTGATGCCCAGGGCTTGTGACCAGGCAATTCATTAAAGAGAGCCTAACACACACACACACAAAATGTGAAAGGTGTGGTTCATAAAAAATAGTGGGTTAATATGAAATCTGTGTCAGAACCAGTGCTAGAACTTGGGTCTCCTTCACAATATTACCTTAATGCCTTATCACCTGCAAAATTTCACTTTTCACTAAATAAATGATGCTCTTGCAAAGATTGGCAATCCTCCCCTCTTGTGCACAAACCCACAAAACCTCTCAACCTCAAAATAGCTGGTCCCTTTTGTTAACCCTTCCCCTCCTCCCCCGATTGCCTTTGGAATAAGATTTTCAAGACGAAATAGTAATTACAGCTGTTTAGAAAGGTGTGTGTGCGAATCTCCCCCCCTGGAAACAGGGAAAAGGGCAACATACAAAGCCTGATCCTCCTTATTGTGGCTAGCAACTGCTATATTCTATTAATAAGCAATTTACAATCCATAGGAAATATGGTTACATGGAACTTTACAATAGTAGTGGGGAGCTGGTAGTGGTTTTCTGAGTTAACCATTACAAATGAAAGCATAGATTTATACAGAATAAAAGATATAGAACAACAAGAAGTGTTAGCCCACCATCTGTCCTCCCACACTTCTTCTGCAATTTAACAGATCATCTGGAGCTTAAAAGTAAACCAATAACTGTGACATATGGATGCAGGCTTCTTGAGCCAATGTTTAGTGAGCAGAAAAGTGTAGGTTGTTAGTGCATGTAAGTATACATTTTAATGTCTGTGAGTGACCAGGCAACTAATTTGTGGCTTTGTCTGTTTTCCTTAGCACGTAAATATTCTCACACTCAAAATGCCAGAGCAAAGCCAAATCCTTACCCACAAGTGCAGTCTTCTTGAGAAAAAGGCCTTACATTTTTAAAAAAATGCTTTCACTCTAAATTTAATATTTAAATGCAGGACGATGTCTCCTTCTTGTACCTTTTTATAGGTCTTTTGTGTTTAGGGATTGGCTGAGAACGGACATTTCTGTTTCGATAATTGTGGCTTTTCTTTAGGTGATAGTAACTGAGCCATGCTGTTAACTCCCTGAATGTCTTGGGATGTGCAATGTAAAAAATAAATCCTTTTCAGAAGCAGTTAACCATTAGAAGAGTGGTATTCTCAAGACTGCCGGCCAAATGAATGCATACAACCCTGTGCTTCGGGAGAGCTTTAGTTAAGCTTGCATTCTACAGAATCATGTCAGTGGCTTATAACCTTTTGAGTGTGTGATCTTAGATTGATAGTAAAAGATTGTGGAAAGTTTGAGCAAAATGGTTCAGCCTTTTTCAAGTAGGAAGAGAATTAAAAATTAACTTTTACCATAATACATTTTTACTTTATTGTTTAACAACTCTACTGCCTTAGATTTAGGTAGAAACTTAAACTCTGGAAGGGACACCGGCTTCAATTCAGTAAAGCATTTAAGCATCAAATCAACTGGTTTTAAGCATATGTTTAGAGTTAAGCATGTACTTTGCTGAAGAAAGGTTTACTGCTGAATTGAGGCCATAGTCTCTAGTCATAAGTGTGCTTTTCACTCATCTAATGAAAATTTTTGCTGATTTGGTCAAGTTTTAAGAGTTTAAAAAATATCTGGTTTGCACATGTGCATTGGTTTCTCTCATGCAACAATTGTTTTTACTCACAGTCTTCCAATATTCTGTTACCATTGTGCATATATAAGTTGAGGGAATTCAGTATATGACCTCTCAGAGTTCTATTAGCTCTACACAAATGTGTAGCTTTGGCCCCCCAAACTACATCCACATTAAAAAGTGGGGGGGCATGGCCCCCTGGCCTCCCCAGTTTTGGCACCACTGATTGGGTCTCAGGAAATGTGGATTGAATTCCTACCTGAGCCACAACCTTCCTGTGTGTCAGTTTCCCATCTGTAAAATGGAGAAAATGCCTCCTTACTTCATAGGGGGTGCTGTGAGATAAAATCCATTACATGTTTATGAGGCACTCAGGTACAACAGTAATGAAGACCTTATAGGCACCTATGCAGGCAGAAACCTAACTGCAGGTACAAACCAGTAAATCAAAGTTGTAAGTACTCTGATTGTTTCTACCAGTTCATATTTCCAGGTGCAAATAGCGACCACAAACAGGGAGGCTCCACCCTTTGAAAATGTAGCCCAGGTGTCAATCAGTGTTCAAAATCATGTACTTAATGAGGAGCTCTTGCTCTTGTTGTCTAGCAAACAGTCCATTGGATGGAATAACTTTGATTTATATTTTTCATTTACAAACCTTTGGAAATTCCATTAAAAACATACATGACAAGTATGTTATGGTTACACAAAGAGACAAGTATTTAAAAATCAGGAAAGGCAAAGTCAAGGTTGCCTGTGCAACCTTAACAGCACCCCATTGTTAGATGGTGAATAGTGAATGAGCTGGAGGAGCCACAGATTGAATAGTTGGGATTAAAATAAATCTTGATCAAATGACTCATTCATTATGCACTATCCAACTTGCATCCCAAGGGAGGAAAGGGTTCTGCAGGGAAAACAGTTAATATGTATTTAAATCATGACACACAATGGGGCAGTTACAGCGGCAGAGATAAACTTCACATTAGCATTTCCTGACTGTGTGCTTCACTGTGCAATGTTAATACTCTTTTATGTAATATTATGGATAGAATCTATATACTATAGTATCTGTACACTCTCAATGGGATCAAAGTTGAGTATAAATATCCTATATCCCTAACCCTCAGGCAAAAGTTCCACGGGCACTTCCACAATACCAGGTCAGTGTTGTATGTGAATTCTGGCATTAGCTACATTCTGTGGCGTGTGTGGGAGACATTATTCTAAATGAATGAATGAATTCTGAATGAAATTTCCCAAGTATCATGAACTCTTTCAAAGATTTTTCTATAGAATTATTGGTTAGTTGATAACCTGTTTGTGGAATCATTTCTAAAGTAATTTTACAACTTTATTTGTTTATTTTTGATAAGTGACAATGGGTTTTTAGGCACCAGGTACACAGGGAACTAAGCTACTATTTATGAAAGCTGGGCAGAAAGGAACAGTTTTCTGAAATCTGATAATTGAAAAATGGGCAGAGTGTCGAATTTAATCACATTTGTATTCACATGTTGTTGAGAGCAGATGCTGATTTATGATCTATCAACAGTCACCAGATCTTCTGACTGCTTTATATACATATGAATGGATGGACGGATGGATGGCTAGATAAACAGACAGTGAAATTATGTTGCAAATTACATGGCACCAGACCCAGTTACAACAGATATCTCATCCAACTGATATTAAAAATATGGCAGATTTTGTCAGAGCAGATCTCTGGGAAATCTTCATTTTTTAATATGGGAATCTTTCAAAAGAAGATATATCCCTTTGACTATCCAGTGTTCAAAACTACAGTTCAGCAATCCCTGTTTGGATGCAACACATTATGCTATATGCTATCAAAGACTGGAGGTAGGGAGCGGTATAATGATTTTTATTTCATGATAATATCATGCAACAAGTCATCACACCTAAAAATGTTGCATTAAAAGACTACCTCCCCCTAACAAATATACAGAACTCAGGAATACATATTATAGATGGGATGTAATGAAAAGGATATGATATCCAAAAGCGTGTATGTGGTGGAGAGAGAGAGAAGCTGAGCATGCAGGGAAAGATAAAGACAGCAATTGAATAAAATGTATTTCTCTTCAATGTATTTACACAGCGATAAAAATGGAAATGACCAAAGCACACCAGGAAGGCTGGTGTGGATTGCACAGCCCTGATCTTGTTAACTGATCTGCACTCAGTGCTCTAGAGAAAGACAACTCGGAATGCCCCTGTCAATGTGCTAATGGGATAAAGAACTGCCCGTCCCCAAATTAATATCTAACAAGTTTATATACTAATAGAGAGGAAGAGCGGTCTCAGCAACAAAGCTAATAGAAAGGTGGCAGAGCCAAATGCCCCTTCCCCAGCAACCATTTAGGTGTACATATGGCACCTTTTTCTAGCATACTATGCGAATGACATATGAATTTTCACATAGGGCTAAAGAACAAGCCTGCCCTGCACTCCCTGGCAGCGGCTGCTCCTGTCCAGTGGGGCTGGCACAGAGGGTCACGTGGAGTTGTGACCTTGTGCACTATCTTGCAGTGCCACACACTCAAATTTGGCCCAGCCGACACTCTGTCATGACAGAGGGGTGCCTGGGCCAAGAATGGCGCTGCCACTCTGTGCATCAGATTGCAACACCTGGAGTGGGAAGCCAGGCCCAGCCCCCGGGACAGGAGCTGTGCTGCCAGGTACGTGTCAGGCAGGCTCACTTCCCATCCCATCTCCAATGAAAGGAACAGTGGCAAAACCTGGCTCCACCACTGGTTGGTTTTGTGATTATGGCACTGGACTTGGGCTCAGGAGAGCTGAATTCTCTCCCTGTCTGTGACACTGAATTCTTGTGTAACCTGGGGGAAGTCACATGGAGCTAGATTCTCAAGTGTTCAACACCCACAGTTGGAGAGAGCGTGTCTAAAGAGCTCAGCTCCTACTTAAGTACCTAAAAAAGGGCCAGTTTTTGAGAAGTGCCAGCACCTAGCAGTTCCATTGTGGCATGTATAGCCATATTTTAAATGGAGCGCAGTGCATTGGGTGCTAAGTTCTATCAAAAACCTGACCCCTAATTTCGCAGTACACGAGTTTCATTATCTGTTAAAAGAGGATAATACCTCCTTACTTCACGGTTATTAATGGCACTTCAATGCTGGGATAATGGAATCCCATAAATTAATAAAATATAACATTTGTACTGAATTAATCCAGAACTAAGTTATTAGGACTCATTTCTGCAGGCTCAGTGTGAGTCGCTCCAGTGAAGTCAGTGGGACTGTTCACATACTAAGTTTTGCTCATGTTTCTGATTGTTGCAGGATCAGACTCTAAGACTGAATAAAAACTGAATATGTTTCCATCACTCTACAGAAAGAGGACCGAAGCAATAAGAATAACACAGTCCCCTTCAAGCCTCCCACTCATCTTCCTTTTCTGCCATTTGACAAACTTCCGACTGCTACAGTGCCCACATTTCTCTATTTATTTTCATAAGGCATTTTGCTGTGATCATTTTGTGGGTCTAAAAATAGGTTGATTCTACTTTTGGATGACTTATAAATCTTAGTCCTTTACAACTGTAGATCCGGAAATAAAGACATAAGCTGGTAAAAAAAGCTGCTAGTGAGAAGAAAAGGAGGAATGTTTTCTTAAAGGTTATTTAAATTTCTATTTTGGCTAGATCTAGTGTAAGTTAGTGTAGTAGTTCCACTGAAAACAATGACACTATACTGATTTACATCCTCTGGGGGGCTGGCCCATAGTAGTTTATTTTAATATAAAATTGTTACTCCAAAAGGATGCAGTCATATAAAGAAACAGACAGCAGTTGCTACCAGATCATCCTTGAAAGAGAGAGAATTTCATATGGAATGTATGAATCATATTGGAAAACAGACTAATTTCTTGCACTTTCGACATGTAATGGTTGTGCATATTTATTCTGCCAATCTTAATGTAAACTGCCCATCACCCACTCTCTCACATTAGTCTACTAAGCTTATATACCCTGAGCATTCTAGAACTTGTAGGTCTGAGCTGTAAAACGCATTCTTCAAACTTCCCTGGTAGCTTTGTGCTGCCCGTCCCTGGGTCTTTAAATAAGAATCTGTTCAAGGGGATTAGCACTTAAAGGAGATGTGAAGTGTGCCCATTCATTTCAATACACTGTTGACTCTGAAGCATAATGATGATGATGATGGTATATAATCACCAGTGCTAACTATTTCACTGGTGACCATTTTAGTAGAAGCATTTGGGTTCTAGGTCAATTTAGAAGGCCAAGTGGGTGGACAAACTGCAGCTTAGTGAACTGGGAGAAAGAACAATCCGTTTGAAAAATCTACTCCTTCCCTGGAAACAGGAAGCCCTGGGACACAAAACAGGGGCCTGGTCTACACTTAAAATTTAGATCAATGAAACTATGGAACTCAGGGTTGTGAAAAATCCATACCCCTGAGCGCTGTAGCTATGTTGACCTAACCCTGGTGTACACACAGCTAGGTCAATGGAAGGATGTTACCATCAACCTAGCTACTGTTGCTAAGGGAGGCAGTATTCCAACAACAATGGAAGAAAACCTTCCATTGATGTAGGCTGTCTACACACTGCAGGGTTATTCTGCTGGCATAGCTACAGTGCCGTAGCTATGCTTCTATAGTCCCCATAGTGTAGACATGGTTGGAAACTTTCAGTGGGAAAAAGCTCAGGAAGCAACAGCAGCGGCAGCCAGCTCTTTGCCATGGCACAGGAGCCCAGCAATAGAGAAATTATTTGTAATTTGACGAGTCTCAAAGTGGGGCAGATTAGAATTTGAAAGGTCATTCAGAAGCTAAAAGGAAAAATCACCACACGACCAATTTACAGCTATGCTGGGCTAAGGTTCTACACATTGTATCAGTTATAGCCGTACTCTGCTGGAAAAGTGGACATGGCAAGGAAAACACATTGAGGCCATCTGCTGGTCAGTAAATATTTGTATTCAACTAACTATTGTCTGGCTCCTTTTGAGGAAACTAACCGCTATGATTTGAGGTTAGACCAGAGCCCAGTTCCTCCCATGCAGAGGAGTTATCCTCGTATGCACACAGGACTGCATCCTAAGAGCAACGTTAGAAAATAGGGCAGGAGATTGTTTAAAGCCATACAACAGTCAAACCACGGCAGGAACTTAAGCAACTGGGAAGCAGAGATTCAGTTTAGCAATGGAGGTGGATGGGCTTAGCTGGAATTGAAGTGTTTCAAGAATCAGCGCTATGTTGAGTTTATTAACAAGAAAATGCCTTTGCCCATGAGCAGAAAATGCGAGGCTCCAGTCTGGGCCTAAGATTCTCATAGTGGCACCAGCAGCCAGAGGGTGAGAGTCAGACAGTGGCAGCAGTAGGATGTGCGGGAATCAGGCATTTATTTATATTTATAAAAACATGCTTAACAAGCTCTTGGCACACGTAAAAAGAGTTACAGGAAAAACATATACCTGATATTACACACTGCACCAGCCAGATCAAAACCCCCTACAGCCTCTGTTCACCCAGGCTAATATATCCCACCCCTATCCCCCGCTATTACCCCTTATACTCCATCCACCCTTCAAAAGCCTGGGCTACATGGGCAATCCTTGCAACTGGCCCAGAAAGACAGCAGGTGCGAGTTCCATCAGAGTACTAAATTTCCAAGTCAAATATTCCTCATTGAAAATATGCTGTTCCCAGACCCCTTTCATGTAAAGCAGGGGGCTGCTAGGTCAAAATCCTGTGCTGACCACAGCTGCTCAGAATGGGATAACAGAGAGGCAGCCTCTATCTTTATGAGTAAAAATCAAAATCTTGAATAAAGCATGTAAACATATTAGACAGGGGTCAGCAACCTTCGGCACATGGTCCATCAGGGTAATCCGCTGGCGGGCCGTGAGACATTTTGTTTATGTTGACCGTCTGCAGGCACGGCTCCCCGCAGCTCCCGATGTCCATGATTCACTGTTCCCAGCCAATGGGAGCTGCAAGAAGTGGCGGCCAGTATGTCCCTGCGGCCCACACCGTTTCCCGCAGCTCCCATTGGCTGGGAACGGTGAACCGCAGCCATTGGGTGCTGCGGAGGGCCGTGCCTGTGGATGGTCAATGTAAACAAAATGTCTCGTGGCCCACCAGCAGATTACCCTGATGGGCCGTGTGCTGAAGATTGCCGACCCCTGATATTAGAAATCTGGGTACACCATAGAGCGTAGGTGCCATTTTGTCCCTTCAAGTAGGGTGACCAGATAGCGAGTGTGAAAAATCGGTATGGGGGTGGTGGGTAATAGGAGCCTATATAAGACAAAGCCCCAAATATCGGGACTGTCCCTATAAAATTGGGAAATCTGGTCACTCTACCTTCAAGCAACACCATTAGTCAAGCAAACATGCTGTATACATTTTGCAGTTCTACAGTTTCCAAATGGCCTTCAAATGTAGCTTGTGTAGAGTAGACTGCAGTAATCAGATCTGGAGGCACCAGAGGCACAGATCACTGTGGGGAAGTCCACAACTGAAGGAAAAAGTGTGCAACTTTCTTGCAAAGCACAGATAGATGGTACAAGCAGCCTTGTTATTGGGGCATTCCGGAGCAAGTGAAGATCTAACAAGCCCCCAGGTTACACACCTGACTAACAAGAGGCAGATATTTTCCATCAGTTGAAGGAGTAAGATGTGTTTTCCTCCATTTGTTTCTCCCATCCTGCTAGCATAAACTCAGAGTATGTCTACACTATGAAATTAGGTCGATTTTATAGAAGTCAATCTTTAGAAATCAATTTTATACAGTTGATTGTGTACATCCCCACTAAGCGCATTAAGTCGGCGGAGTGTGTCCTCAATACCGTGGCTAGCATTGACTCACGGAGCGGTGCACTGTGGGTAGCTATCCCACAGTTTCCACAATCTCCGCTGCCCATTAGAATACTGGGTTAAGCTCCCAATGCCTGATGGGGCAAAAACATTGTCGCGGGTGGTTTTGGGTACATGTCATCAGGCTCCCCTCCCTCCGTGAAAGCAACGGCAGACAATTGTTTTGCACCTTTTTTCCTGGGTTACCCATGCAGATGCCATAGCATGGCAAGCATGGAGCCCGCTCAGCTCACCGCTGCTGTTGTGAGCATTGTAAAACCTCGCACATTATCCTGCAGTTTGTGCAGAACCTGGCTAAGAGACACCAGCACGAGGATGATTGTGAGGAGGACATGGACACAGACATACCTGAAAGCATGGGCTGTGGCAATTGGGACATCATGGTGGCAGTGGGGCTGGTTGATATAGTGGAATGCCGATTCTGGGCCCGGCAAATAAGCACAGACTGGTGGGATCGTATAGTGTTGCAGGTATGGGATGATTCACAGTGGCTGCGAAACTTTCACATGCGTAAGGCCACTTTCCTTGAAATTTGTGAATTGCTTTCCCCTGCCCTGAAGTGCAGGAATACCAAGATGAGAGCTGCCCTGACAGTTGAGAAGCGAGTGGCAATAGCTTGCAATGTCTGACTGCTACCTGTCAGTCAGGAATCAATTTGGAGTGGGCAAATCTACTGTGGGGACTGCGGTGATCCAAGTAGGCAATGCAATCACTGACGTTCTGCTATCAAGGGTACTGACTCTGGGAAATGTGCAGGTCATAGTGGATGGCTTTGCTGCAATGGGGT
Source organism: Malaclemys terrapin pileata (assembly GCF_027887155.1). Classification (NCBI taxonomy): domain Eukaryota; kingdom Metazoa; phylum Chordata; order Testudines; family Emydidae; genus Malaclemys; species Malaclemys terrapin. The sequence continues at coordinate 175,199,924 of NC_071507.1, read as the reverse complement.
TCCCTAACTGTGGTGGAGCGATAGAGGGAATGCATATCCCCATCGTGGCACCGGACCACCTTGCCAACCACTACATAAACCGCAAAGGGTACTTCTCAATGGTGCTGCCAGCACTGGTGAGTCACAAGGGACGTTTCACCGACATCAACATGGGATGGCTGGGAAAGGTACATGACGCTTGCATCTTTAGAAACTCCGGGCTGTTTGAGCAGCTGCAAGAAGGGACTTACTTTCCAGACCAGAAAATTACCTTTGGGAATGTTGAAATGCCAATAGTTATCCTTGGGGACCCAGACTACCCCTTAATGCCATGGCTTATGAAGCCTTACACAGGCAGCCTGGACGGTAGTAAGGAGCAGTTCAACTATAGGCTGAGCAAGTGCAGAATGGTGGTAGAATGTGCCTTTGCACGTTTAAAAGCTTGCTAGCGCTGTTTCCTGACTAGGTTAGATCTCAGTGCAACCAACATTCCCACTGTTATTGCTGCTTGCTGTGTGCTCCATAATATCTGTGACAGTAAGATACATTTATGCGGGGTGGGAGGTTGAGGCAAATCACCTGGCGACCGATTTTGAGCAACTAGACACCAGAGTGATTAGAAGAGCACAGGTAGGCACGCTGCACATCAGAGAGGCTTTGAAAACCAGTTTCATGACTGGCCAGGCTACGGTGTGACAGTTGTGTGTGTTTCTCCTGGATGCAACCCCTCCATCTTCGTTGATTTTAATTCCATGTAAGCCAACCACCCTCCCCCCCTTCAATCACAGCTGGCAAAGGAAATAAAGTAACTATTGTTTTGTAACCGTGCATTCTTTCTTTATTAATTTAAAAAAGAGTGAGATAACTGACAAGGTAGACCGGGTGGGGTGGGGTGGGGGAGGAGGGAAGGACAAGGCCTCATTGCTTATTGTAGCCACACTACAAATCAAAACTGTTTGAATGACAGCCTTCTGTTGCTTGGGCCATCCTCTGGAGTGGAGTGGCTGGGTGCCTGGAGCCTCCCCCGTGTTCTTGGGCATCTGGGTGAGGAGGCTATGGAACTTGAGGAGGAGGGCAGGCGGTAGTACAGTGGATGCACGGGGTGGGGGGTGTCTGTGCTCTTGTTGGCTTTTCTGCAGCTCCACCAGATGCCTGAGCATGTCCGTTTGCTTTCCTGGCCTCTGCCATTGAATGCCTCCATGCATTAAGCTGTGCCCTATCAGTGCAGGAGGACTTCATGTCATCGTGAGTGCGTTTTTTTTGGCCTTCTAATCTGAGATAACTTCAGGGATGGAGATGATAGGGGGAGCATAGAAACATTTGCACCTGTGGAGGGATAAAAAGGGAGAGTACAATTTAAGATGATACATTTCTGAGAACAAAAGGGAGACTCTTTCACAGCAAAGCAAGGAATTCGCAGCAGACTGCACATGTGCTTTAGGTACAAGGTTGCATTTTGCCTTTTATATTGGGCACCTGCAGGTATGGTGACACATCATGCATAACTGGGCAACAGAATTCGGTTTCCAGGCAGCTATGGTAAGCCAATGGATATGCGGGGTTGGTTAGGGTTACCATATTCTGTACCTCCAAATGGAGGACACTCCACGGCCCCCGGCCCCGCCCCCAGCCCCGCCCATACCCCCTCCCCAACCCCGCCCCCTCCCCAAAGTCTCCGCCCCCTCCCCTGCTTCCCGCGAACATTTGATTCGCGGGAAGCCTGAAGCAGGTAAGCGGGGTGTGGGGGGGAGGAGGCGCAGCCCAGGCTAGCCCCCCCGGCGGCTCCAGCCTGGGTCGGCTCGGGCCCTGGGGTGCCGGCCCCGGCCCACCACCCCCGGCCCGCCCAGCACTGCCGGCCCCCGGCGGCCCGGCGCACCCCCGGCCCGGCTCCCCGGCTCCCCGGCGGCCCGGCTCCCCGCGGGCCCGGCTCCCCGCGGGCCCGGCCGACCCGGCTCCCCGCCGGCCCGGCTCCCCGCCGGCCCGGCCGACCCGGCTCCCCGCCGGCCCGGCTCCCCGCCGGCCCGGCCGACCCGGCTCCCCGCCGGCCCGGCTCCCCGCCGGCCCGGCCGACCCGGCTCCCCGCGGGCCCGGCTGACCCGGCTCCCAGCCCGGACCCCGGCCCGGCACCGCGCCCCCGGCTCCCCGTCCGGCCCCGCGCCCGGCCCTGCACTGCGTCCCTGGTTCCCGGCCCGGCACCATGCCCCCGGCCCCGCACCGCCGGCCCCGGCCGAGCACCACCCAGCCCTCCCGATTTTCCCGGACATGCCCGGCTTTTGGGGATTTCCCCCCGGACGGGGATTTGAGCACCCAAAAGCCGGACATGTCCGGGAAAATCCGGACGTATGGTAACCCTAGGGTTGGTTTCTTATGCCTTCATAACATGTGGGAATGGTTTCAAACTGTTATGCCCTCCTTTCCCATAGCAAGCAATAGAGGTTGGGTTTCACATTTAAAAGGAGGGGCTGTGGTTTTTGGGTGGATGTGCAGCACACGCCTCCCCCCACCCCTCCGTGTGGCTATTCTCAGGGGTGATCCCTTTTAACCAAGTGCAAAGAGCCCAGTATGAACGGGGTCCTTTTACTGTTCCCTTAAAAAAATTCCCCTATTTCAACCAGGTGACCATGAATGATATCACTCTCCTGAAGCTAACACAGAAAGATATAGACTGAATGTTGCTTGAACGTGACCAAACCCCAGAACCATTCGCTGCCATGCTTTGTGCTGCAATGCTTCCAGACTACTCGCTATTGGCTTGGCGTGGTAAAGTGTCCTACCGTGGAGGATGAAATAAGGCAGCCCTCCCCAGAAACCTTCTGCAAAGGCTTTCAGAATTCCTCCAGGAGAGCTTCATGGAGATGTCCCTGAAGGATTCCCGCTCCATCCCCAGACACATTAACAGACTTTTCCAGTAGCTGTACTGGCCGCGAATGCATCCCAATTCTTCAGGGCAAATCAAACATTAAGCACTATTGCTTTTAAACCCTGTAGTGTAGTTACAAATGTGCACTCACCAGAGGTGCCTTCTCCAGCTTCAGGGTCGGGGATCCCATCTTGGGAGGGTATTGGGTCTAGGGTAATGAAAAGGTCCTGGCTTCTGGGAAGAACGGATTCACCGCTTGCCTGCTGCGCATTCTCCTCCTCCTCCTCTTCCTCATCCACAAAATCCTCCTCCCTGTTGCATTAGACTCCCCCCTTGCAGGTGTCCATGGACAATGGTAGGGTAGTGGTATGGTCTCCCCCTAGAATGCCATGCAGCTGATCATTGAACTGGCATGTATGGGGCTCTGCCCGGATCGACCATTTGCCTCCTTTGTCTTTTGCTAGGCTTGCCTGAGCTCCTTGACTTTCACACAGCACTGCTGTGTGTCCCTGTTGTGGCCTCTGTCCACCATGCCCTGTGCAATTTTGGCATATATATTAGCATTTCTTCTTTTTGATCAGAATTCAGCCTGCACAGATTCTTCTCCCCATACAGCAATCAGATCCAGTGTCTCCCTTTCGGTCCATGCTGAAGCTCGTTTGCAATTCTAGGGGGACTGCATGGTCACCTGTGCTGCTGAGCTCGCCACGCTGACCAAACAGAAAATGAAATTCAAAATTTCCTGAGGCTTTTCCTGTATACCTAGCTAGTGCATTGGAGTTGAAAATGCTGTCCAGAGCGGTCACATTGGAGCACTCTGGGATAGCTCCCGGAGGCCAATACCGTCGAATTGCGTCCACACTACCCCAAATTCAACCCAGCAAGGTCGATTTTAGTGCTATTCCCCTCGCTGGGGAGGAGTACAGAAGTCAATTTGAAGAGCTTTTTTGGTTGACGGAACGGAGTTGATTGTGTAGACGCATTCATTTTAAAATCGACCTAATGCGGCTAAATTCGACCTAACCCTGTAGTGTAGACCAGGGCTCAGTCTTATCCAGACTGAGCTTCAGCCATATTGCTGTAGTCACCCTTGCATGCATGCTGAATGAGCAGGGATGACCAAATAGGACTTTACTGCACAGGAGGGAGCCCTCGGGGCTGATGAAAAGTTGCCTAAAGCTGCTGTGTGCTTCCTCCCTTAAACAAAAGGAGTCACTCAAGAACAGTTCCATCTCTCCCCTTTAGGATCTGCACTGAGTCACAGTAAGAGATTGCTGATAGATGGTTGGGCAGGAAAAATAAGCATGGCCACTTGATTTTCAGCCATTGCCAGAGAACAGTGTCATCCAACAATAGGGTTACCATATCTCATAAATAAAAAAAGAGGACCCTCCACGGGCCATGGCCACGCCCATTTCCCCACCCCTAGCCCCGCCCCAACTCCGCCCCTTCCCCACCCTAACTCCGCCCCCTCCTCCCTCCCACTCCCAGCCAGGGGGAAAGGGCTGCCCCAGTGCTACCAGGTCCATGGTTTCCCGGGCAGCCCCCAGACCCTGCGCCCCCAGCCGGCGCTTCCCCAGCGCAGCTGGAGCCCGGGAGGGGAAGCACCCAGCCGGGGGCGCAGGTTCTGGAGGCTGCCCAGCAAACCGTGAAGCCGGTAGCGCTCGGGCTTTGGGCAACCCCTATGCCTCTGGACCCTGTGCCCCCAGCCGGGCACTTCCCCTCCGGGGCTCCGGTGGCTCTGCGTAACTTACACTGTATAAGTTACACAGAGCCAAAGAGGAGCAGAGCCCCTGCAGCTGGAGGCTCTGCTCCTCTTAGGCTCTGTTTAAGAGCCTACCGGCTTCGGGCAGCCCCCGTGCCTCCGGACCCTGCACCGCCGGAGCCCGGGAGGGGAAGTGCCCGGCTGGGGGCGCAGGGTCCGGAGGCAAGGGGGCTGCCCGAAGCCAGTAGCTCTTGGGCAGCCCGGTTCTTAAACAGAGCCTCCAGCGGCTGCGGCTCTGTGTAACTGACACTGAGTCAGTTGCACAGAGCCCCGGGGGCTGGAGGCTCCAGCCGCCCCTGCTCTGTTTAAGAGCCAGGCTGCCCCAGCGCTACCGGCTTCGGGCAGCCCCGTGCCTCCAGACCCTGCGCCCCCAGCCGGGCACTTCCCCTCCCGGGCTCCGGCGGCGCAGGGTCTGGAGGCACGGGGCTGTCCGAAGCCGGTAGCTCTCGGGCAGCCCGGTTCTTAAACAGAGCCTCCAGCGGCTGGGGCTCTGTGTAACTGACACTGGGTCAGTTTCACAGAGCCCCGGCGCCTGGAGGCTCCAGCCCCCGCGGCTCTGCTCCTCCCCGGCTCTGTTTAAGAGCCGGGCTGCCCGAGCGCTACCGGCTTCGGGCAGCCCCCCTGCCTCCAGACCCTGCACCCCCAGCCGGGCACTTCCCCTCCCGGGGCTCCGGCGGCGCAGGGTCTGGAGGCAGGGGGCTGCCCGAAGCCGGTAGCGTTCAGGCAGCCCGGCTCTTAAACAGAGCCGCCATTTTCCCGGACATGTTCCGCTTTTTGGCAATTCCCCCCGGACGGGGGTTTGAGTGCCGAAAAGCCGGACATGTCTGGGAAAAAGAGGACGTATGGTAACCCTATCCAACAAGACTATTGGAGTCTCTGTGCCACATCCTGTCCTAAAACTAGACTGCCAGGGAACAAAATTATCTAAGGACTCTAGATTTGCCAAAGATGCCTTTCTCAGCAGTCGTCCCTAAGAGATACATTGGGTCTGATTTTCAGAGGTGTAACAATTGGACTTGCAGGTGCTCAGACTCTGAAAATCAGTCCCTAAGTGTCCCCTAAAATGAAGGCCTGCATAATTAATAGGTATTTTTGAAAGTTTTAGGCCAGCCTTTTTGCGTTTCCTCTATACCTTGCTCCAAGCAGAATACAGAATTGATATTTTTTTTAAAAACAGAATTTTAATTTAGATTAAAAGTATTTTCTTTTTTTAAAAAGAGCTCTGTACAGATTTGAATTTATAAATTTGCTACCATTGATCCAGTAGGAGTGGATAATGTCTGACAAACAGTCAATTTATTCTTTCCATGTGAGCTGCTGTCCTGTCTGAATGTGCGTCATGTGATCTGTCAGTCAAAAGAGCAGCTGGGGGCTTAGGAACATCTGCGGGATTAGGACTAGCACATTTACCAAACAATGGATGTTTAACATGTCTGAAACCTCTATACAAGTCACTAGTCTAGAAATGCAATTGCATTTTCCAGTACTGCTTTCTAGCCATCTTCCTGCAAAGGAAGGAGCTAATTTATAATCCCATCAGACAGGAGTTTTACCTGGTAGCAAATTGTGTGTGTCACAGACAGATAGCAAGGATGAGTCCTGAAAATCTGACCGTCCTTCCTACACATGTAAACACAGGAGGAATAATGAACGTAAAAAACACCCCCAGTATCATGTAGAATCTTAACACATCATTACTTTAGTATGAACAAGAGCCATTGCAGAAGGCCAAAGCCACCACTGATGTAACTATAATTGCTGCCTAAATCAGTTCACAGATTGGGACCTACTATCAGAGTAGTGTTGAGATTTTAGTTACACCACTCTCACTTCTATTAGTAGAAGGTGGCGCTATAAAAGAAGATAGTTTAACTCTGAATTTTTTTGAAATCCTGGTGGAATAATCATGCTTTTACTTCTCCAGTTCTGTAGTTTCTAAGTGTATTTAGTGTTCATAAAAAATATCAAACTGGAAGCATCAATGACTGAAATTCTCCATCTAGTTACAAATCACATGGTTAGTGTTATTGTACTGCACATGGCTTTGTTACTCTGCTCCACTAGGGAGCACCTTCAGGGTGAAGAGGGCAGTTCAGCTGCCATGCTCAGTCCTTGGCTTCTCTGCTGAGATTATAACCAAGGTGCTAACACATATCATTGAGTCTCTGTGATACAGAAAGTTACTTGCTGGGCTGAAACTTATTTCTTACGGTATGGTACAGAACAGCTGCCAACTGTAATGTCATAACACACAGGTCTCAAACCCAGGTTTGCTGGGTTTATAGGAGTGGCAATACACCACCTCTCCAGATGGCAGCCTGCTGACAGCTGCTTACCTGGGACCCATGAAGCCCAAACCCAGTGTGAGGCGCCACCCCAAGGTCCAATTCCAGAGCAGCTGATTGGCCTTATAGCCCTAGCTAAGCCAGCAGCAGGAACAGGAAGCTGTCTGAACAACTGGGCTCTTGCTTGTTCTGGCTTGATTTCCTAGCATCTGACTTGTGGTTCAGATCTCCAGTTTCTCTCCTGCCTCTGACCCCCTGGTATTATGACCCAGCCTGATTCATGGTTCTGATCTCTAGTTTGTCTCCTGCTTCTGACCTGGTATCTTTACCCAACTCTTGACTCCTGTCTCATGACTTGGGACTCTGGTGCTGTCTACTAGGTCTGGCTGCCCACAGCACAGCTGTAACATTGGTGGTCTTAGGCAATATTTGAACCAGGGACAAAGAAGTGAAAAAATTCTGAAATAAAGTGAGTCCAATAGGACAGGATCATTTAGGGGCTGGGTAGAAGGAGGCATAATGCACATTTCTTACCCCAAACATCAAAACCTCTTGCATCTGTAAAACTGGGATAAGTCAGGTGAAATCCCAATGAATCAATATTTCTGATGTGAAGGTCTCCTTTATAGTCACTTTCAACAGAAGTAGTTTGCTATTTCATAATTTCAGTAGTGCTATTATTGATAGAACTTCTCCAGTTTAAAATAAATAAAGCAAGCAGAAAAAAATACTTCAGAGGGTGAGGGCGGGTGGAAGTCTCCTTTATAAGAAAGCCAAAAAGAGCATAAACATTAAACTTTTATCCCTTCATGTCATCGTTACAGAACAAAACTATAATACATTTTGCAAGTTGCCGAAAGAAGAAACAAAACCAAAACAGGCTAAAATAATAAAAGGTAAATAGGTAAAACCACTATCAAATTGAGCAATATCAAAACGGTCAATTTCAACTCTAAAATTTGCCTCTACCCTGTAGCTAAACTCCCCACTATATAAACTGATATCCTGGAGTTAAAATATACGCTGCGCAAAGTGGAATCCTGGATTTAAGCCCTACACTATATAAACTGATATCCCGGAGATAAAATTGCAGAAGCTGGTACCAAGGCTTTACACTGTGTAAACTGAAATAATTATACTGACTAGCACTTAGTATTTTTAGTATCACCAGGCACATCAAATCAAACAGAAAATAATTCTGAAACTTTTGGACAGTGATCCATTATACTGAGGCCTTGTCTACAGTAGGATTTTAGTATAACTATGCCAGTGTACCTGCTCCAGTGCAAACCCCCAGTAGAAATAGTACTGGTGCAGTGAGGTTTGGAAGAGTACAGTTACTCTGGTTTGAAACTATGGAATAAAATGCACCACTGCAAATGAAACAGTGTACACTCCAGTGGTGGAAAACATGCTGCATTGTGCACTCTATCTGTACCAGGGGCCTGATTTTTCTATTGCCCTGCCTTCTGGTACGCTAATTTGAAGTAAAATGCTACCAAATAAGAAAGGTAATTTTTATGCAGTCGAGCAACTGTGCTGCTGACTGGAATCCCATTGTAAATGAGGCCTAATACATTTTAAACTATGAAATCTCAGCTCAACTGAAATCAGTGGATATTCAATGGGGCCAGAATGGATTTTGCCATAAAATCCTTTAGCTCATTTTTTCCTGTTTTCCCAATTTTTTTTAAAGACTGCCTTTAATCTATAAATAATATTTGTTTATCCTCACTCTTAGTTTTTTACCTACAATAATGAGTTAGCTTTTTTTATTTTGATGTTTTAGACATAAAATTTAATTAAATTCTACTCTTGGGTTTTCTACCGTGAATGAGTTTACAAGTCCAGTTGTACCTATCCTTCTAAAACATACTCCATTTGCACCATTCGGTATAAACAATTGCATTGTGATAGATTGAAAAGCAACAGCACGGATTAACCTGTGACAAGAGCTCATGAGAAGAGGTTGAAATTTAAGGATAGAACATGTATCTCTAGGACTGTAAAGGGTCAACTCACCACTTGGCACCTCCTCAGGCCAGGGATGGCATGACAGCTCTCTGCCCACCTGGCATCTGCAGCCCTGGCTGCTCTGCCCCTGCAATAAGCTGCCAAGTCACTCCCCTTCTGGGGTTGTCCCTAAACAAGGGGGGGGGGGAATGCCTCGTTCTCAGGGCATATGGGAATCTAGGGTGACCAGACGTCCTGATTTTATCGGGACTGTCCCGATATTTCCTTGTTTGTCCCGCGTCCCGACTGATGTTAGGTCGGGACACTGGACAAACAAGCAAATACTCCGGAGCCCGGAAGTGCTCGCCCGCCCCCTTTTTTCCCCATTGGCTCCCTCCCCGAATCCCCGCCTCTTCCCCAGGCTCACCATTCCTCCTCCCTCTGGTGCTTGTGGAGGGAGGCCCGGGAGACGCAGGGAAAGCGTGGGGCCAGGGTGAGTGAGAGTCCGGCCTGGCCCCGAGCAGGCAGGACTCAGTCGGGCGGTACTGGAGGGAGAGTAGGGGGGCAGCCCGCGGGGCCAGGAGGCGGCTGTTCTCTCTCCCTGGGGAGCGGGACTCGGGAGCAGCCGCTGCTGCAGCTCCCACTGCCACAGGGGGGAGGAAGCAGCCAATGGCCAAGCTCGGCGGCTGCGGCTCTGGCGCCCCCGAACCGCCTGAGCCTGGGCCTGCTGTGGTGACCCAGCAGCGCGCACGCTGCGCCCAGCCCCTGGCCAGTCGCGTCTGGGCTGCTGCCCAGCTGGTGCTATCCCGCGGCAGCCCCGGAGTGGGGGGGGCAGCAGGCCCCAGCCCCCCTGTCCCGCTCGTGTCCCGCAGGGGAACGAACAGGGCTGGGCTGCTGATGCTATTCTTGTTCTTCACTCAAAATATTTGTGGCCATGTCTCAAGTGCAATAATGCTATGTGTCTCACCCTTGATTTAAAAAAAAGAGTGAGAGAATCCAGTGAGAATATAGATTTGGTAGATTACTTTAGTTATATGCTAATCAGAAAAACTACACTAGGTTTCACTTGATAACTAACCAGTTACAACTTCTGACTGTTTGTTTCCTTTTTGACATGGCATTATAGCAGATGGTGCCTGGCATTCTAAGGACAAAAGACTAACTTCCCTCATGAAGTGTGATTACTTTTGAAAGATCAATTCTTCTGTGTAATCATTAGGGGCCAATAAAGAACACAGTGCCAGGAACAAGAATGATTTACAATTGGACTTAATCTATTTGAAAAATACTAGAAACCACATTCAAAAAACCCCAAAATCTCATCAAGCAGCACCTGAATTTCCTCAGTGCCATCTGTCTGCAGCATTAAATGAACCCCAGGAGACCTGGAGAGAGAGAGAGAGAAGCAAAGTTTTAATGATTAACCTAACCTGTTGTCAGAGCGGATAGCCTGATAAATGAGACCTTGGTTGCCAGTTATCACATACCTAGTTGCTAATGTTGTAGACAAGATTTAAACCAATAGGAATTCCATCTCTATGTGCAAAACAGAATAAACTCTCCCAGGACAAGCGTCACAGCTTCCATGTGCAAAATGGAATTTACTCAGCTCTCCACAGCTTCATGTCCTGTAATTTTATCTCCAAGAACAACTATATCTGATTTATTAACTGAAGTGTTAAGCAGTTCGAAGCAGATGTATCTGGTATTACTAACTGCCAAGGATAATGAAATACCATCAGCACACAAAGAATGGCAGAACTTCACAGGAGCACTGATTCTAGGTCCTGACTCAGAAAGATGTTTATGCCAGGGTTACCATTTTTAAAAATAACAAAAAGAGGACACTCCAAGGGGCCCCGCCCCAACTCCGCCCCTTCCCGCCCCGGCCCCATCCCAACTCCGCCCCTTTCCCAAAGTCCCCACCCCAACTCCGCCCCCTCCCCTGAATGTTCCGCCCCCTGCTCCTCCCCCTCCCCTGCTTCCCGCAAATCAAATGTTTGCGGGAAGCCTGAAACAGGGAGGCAGGCAGCAGGTAAGCTGGTGCGGGAGAGGGGGCGTGAGGAGGCACGGCCCAGTCCGGCCCCCTGGCCGAGCGGCTCGGGCACCGGCAGCTCCAGCCAGGCTCGGGCCCTGGGGCGCTGGCCCCGGTTCTGGCGGAGCGCGCCAGCCCCGGCCCGCCCTGGCCCTGGCGGTTCCAGCTCGGCTCGGGCCCCAGAGCACCGGCTCTGGCCGAGCGGCTCCAGCCCGGCTTGGCTCGGGCCCTGGGGCGCTGGCCCCGGTTCCGGCGGAGCACGCCGGCCCCGGCCCACCCCTGCCCCGGTGGCTCCAGCTCGGCTCGGGCCCCGGGGCATGGGCACTGGCCCCAGCCGAGTGGCTCTGGCCCTGGGGCACCGGCCGAGCGGCTCCGGCCCCGGCGACTCCAGCTCGGATCGGGCTCCGGGGCACCGGCCCGTCCGGCACCGGCCCTGGCCCTGGCCCCAGCCCTGGCTGAGCGGCGCCGGCTGGCGGCCGAGCACCGCCGGCCCCAGCGGCTCCGGCTCCGGCCCCAGCGCGCATCCAAGCCCCACAACCCCTCCCTATTTTCCCGGACACGTCCGGCTTTTTGGAATTTCCCCCCGGACGGGGATTTGACGACCAAAAAGCCGGACATGTCCGGGAAAATCCGGACGTATGGTAACCCTAGTTTATGCATTTGACTGTGTTGAAGTGCTTAAAGTTAGGCATATGTCTAAATATTTGCCAGGCTGAATCAGGGCCTTAGTGTTGAAGGAATTACTAGCTTCGATTTTACAAATAGATACGTGTGAACATTGGCATTTTCATGAAGATTCACAAATTCGATACACAATAAAGTTTGGTCATATCTAATCAGTTACAAACACAGCTTTTCTGGGCAGCAATCTCAGGCCTGGATTTTTATGAATTTGCCTATGGTAGAAAGTTATCATTTCTGGAGAGAAATTGTCATTTTTCAGCAAAAGCAGGTTTTTGTGGGGAAAGGAAAGTTTTCCACCCGTATAAAAATACCATTATTTTTAACCTGCTGCTTTTCAGTCATTCATAACTTTCCATAGGTTTCAACTCTGGCTGAATTTTTTGAAAAGTTTAAGAGTTCAGCCATTTGGGAATTATGAGAAGAATGGAAAAAATGCACTTTTCCCATTTGAAATAATTTTACCTCCTATTGAGGATCTCATAGTGATTTACAGTCATTAATATATTAGTTCTCACTCATTTTCTGAGGTAAGTAGGTGAGGTTTAATACTTCCATTTTACAGATGAGGAAATTGAGACCCAAGGCTTAATTCTTCAGTGCCTTGAGCCATTTACACTTCTGTAAAGTGAGTGTGAAATGGTAGTGCTTTACGTGCACCTTGGTGCATATGTCCTGGTGACTGACTACCTCCGGTTCAGGGCTGTGGAGAATCAGTCCTCCAGAAATGTTCAAAAATTGGCAAGGCCATTCAGTGATAGTGCCAGGACTACAACTCAAGGGTTCCTGGCTCCCAGTCCTGTAAAAAATACCACTATCTATGTAGGTAGCTATGGTTCCCATCATTATAATGATGGATTGCCCCACAATCATCAATGGATTCTAAGCTCACAACAGACCTGTGAGATTGGGAATTACTTCCCCTATTTTTACAGACAGAGAATTGATACACAGGGTATATTAAGTGACAGGCCCAATGTCTCTCAGGAAGTCAGTGGCTGAGCTGGGAACTGAAGCCATGTCTCCTGAGGTGCAGTGCCCTTTTAGCTAGACCATTTTCCTGTCACCTGTGGTCCACATGTACGTGATTCGTGAACTACAAAGCCCACCAGCCTGGCAGGAGGATCAGGCTGTGATGGGTTCCCTCCGGGGTGCCACTTGGAACTGGGGCACCACTGAGCCCGCCTAACCCACCAGCCTGGGCTCCCTTTCACAGTGTGGTGCTGTGACAAGTTGCCCAGCTCTCCAAGCTTGCTCATTCACCAGCCTACACACAGATAGGGACACACCCCACTGCAGCTTCACACACAGCTGCTGAGATCAGCTCTGCATGGGAAGGCTCAGTTAAGGCACCTCCCAGTTGTGTGCCGCACCACCCTCTGGAGTGTAAACCCAAAATTATACCGTCTTGTGCTGCACAGGAAATGGTACAGCGTAAGCTCAGAAAATTCGCCCCCTCCCTCAATGTGGAAAGAGATATGCAACAGCTTTCTGCCCCCAGTTATAATTTCCAAACGCACCGGTTTTACACAAAAGAAAACAAGCTTATTAACTACAAAGGATAAATGTTAACTGATTATAAATGATAGCAAACAGATCAAAGCCGATTACCTTAGTAAATAAATAAAACCGCAAACTGTGCTTAACACACTAGATAGGTAGGATATGAATTAGCAAATTCTCATCCTGTGTGATAAACAGGCTGGTAGATTTTTAAAGCACAAGTTGCCTTGGCTTTCCCAGGTTTTCAGACATAGGCTCAAAATCCCTCTAGCCTAGGACCATCACTTTCCACAGTTCAGTCCTTGCCCCTCAGATGTTTCCAGATGTGTTGTTGTAGGGACAGTGAGGTACTATCATTATGTCATTTTGCTCCTTTTATATCTTCTTCCCACTTGCTGGAAAGCTCTTTTGCTGTGACCTGAGTCAAACAGTTCCCATTGTGTAGTGCTATCTCTGAGAGGTTTCTATTGTACACAGTTCCTGGGGTAATCCTTGTGCTTGTGTGCATTTCTTCAATAAGCCATTAACATTGTCTGGGATTTTTACTGTTGTACCTGAAAGGCTGCTTGTGGGTGTTTTCAACCTCACAACATGGTTCAGTGATTCATACATAGCCAAACTTCATAACTTCACATATGAGGATAACACATACAACCCAATGAAATATTAATGTCTAGCAGATCAAGACTTTTAGAATGATATCTCACAAGGCATACTTTATACAAAACATATCCTAATTACATGATAGTGATGAATATCGGGTTGTGAGGGTGTCACACAGGCCCTTTCAGGTTTAAACTACTGTAAATGGTGAATTCTCTGTAACTTAAAGTCTCTAAACCATGATTTGAGGACTTCAGTAACTCAGGCAGAGGCTAGGGGTCTATTACAGGAGTGGTGAGGTTCTGTGGCCTGCAATGTGCAGGAGGTCAGACTACATGGCCATGATGGTTCTTTCTGACCTTAAAGTCTATGAGCAGTGTTTATTGTTATGTTAAACATGACTAAATTCCGTCCCAGAGATATCTTCATTTTTAATGGTTGGCAGGCTTATATGTAAAGCAGTGATACTCGGATCTCAATGGTTTAGGAGCCAAATCAGTGATCAACATTACCCAAAAGAGCCACAGTAGTGTGAATTCATTTTTTCATTTACTATAATTCTCACAGCAAAATGACTGACCAAGTATTATTATCTAATCCGCTACAGTTGCTTAATAACATAATAAGAGCATCATGGTTGGTTAATAACTTAGATTGGTTAATAATTAAATCACACAGTGTTTTAATATGTGCTACAAAGAGTCGCAGGAGACACATTAAAGAGCCACTTGTGGCTTACAAGCCTCAATCTGAGTATCACTGCTGTAAACGGTCAGATTCTCAGGCACTCAACATACAAGAAGGGGCAAAGGTAGCTTTTCGCCACTTTTTCACATCCCCAACTCCCTCATCCCCAGGAATTCTGGGGTTGTTGTGCCAGTAGGGGGCCATTATACTGTTGGGGATTGCTGGAGTAGAGCATGGTCTGGACACAATTTCCTCCAGCTCCTGGAACCAGGGACTACTGATGTAGAGGCATGCTGGCTTTTTCCCAACTGAAGATACCTCATGCTGCCTACTTAGGGAAGTTTTAAGTCCTTTCTGTGTCACAAGGAGGACTGAGGAATTGGCCCAAAGTCTTTAAAATGTTGTGGGATCCTTTAGGATGAAAGAAGCTTTATAAAAATGAGCTATTTTATATATTATAATATTTAATATTTCAATCCACAAAAGCCGTAGTGCCTCCCTTATCCAATGAGGCATTTTGGACCCACAGTTTTAGGGATAGTGATGCAATTTTTAGAGCACAACTAAAGGAGCATAAAAGTGAAAGGTGATCAGATGACTAAGCCCTTGTCTACACTACAAACGTATGTCAGTATAATCATATTGCTTTGGAAAATCTACCGCTCGAGCAACGCAGTTATATGACCTAACTCCTGGTGTAGACAGCACTATGTCAACAGGAGAGGGGGAAGGGATAGCTCAGTGGTTTGAGCATTAGCCTGCTAAACCCAGGCTTGAGAGCTCAATCCTTGAGGGGGCTATTTGGGGATTTGTCCTGCTTTGAGCAGAGGGTTGGACTAGATGACCTCCTGAGGGCCCTTCCAACCCTGATATTTTATGATGAGGGTTTCTCCCATCAACATAGCTACCACTTCTCAGGGAAGTGGAGCTCACCTCTCCTGTCAATGTAGGGAGCTGCTGTAAGTGTAGACAAGCCCTGTAAGATGGCAGTAGGCAAAGAAGCTTGTACAATGAACCTTACTTGGCAGTGAGGAGCACTGGAAAGGCCCTTACAGGGATGAAGTGTTTTAAAGGTTCATCGGGTTGCTCTCTTTCCCTCTGCTCGTCTGTCAGCAGTGGGTACACCTGCATGCAGAAGTTTGTGAACTGGCTTGATACATTTCTGGCTCTTTTCCTTATGTCAAAATAATTTCAGTGCTCCTGTCAAGTTTTCTAGATGTTTGTTCTAACAGATTTGAACAGCGCAATTTGTTACACAGTACGCCCCATTTCCAATAGTACAAACAATAATTCTTTTGCCAATACAAACAGATACACATTCACTTTCCCTTGAAAACACTGTCTGTGGAACTCCGTATCATGTGTTGCATTTTTGTTTTTTAAATGTACTCATGTCTAGAGCTGGAAATAATTTTTCTGAGGAAACTTTTTTTTTTTGCTGAAAAATGAAGATTTGGGTTGACTGAAACATTTTGCACATTTGTGTCAAATTTACCAAATTGTTTTGGTCAGAAGGCAACAAACCAACCAAACACCTCCCGTCCCCCAAAAATCTCAAAATGTTTCATTTACACATTTTTGAAAGGAAGTGCTTTGGCTTTTCCATTTGAAATGATCTTATTGCAATTTTGCTGAAAAAATGTAAAAGAAAGGTTAAAAAAGCCTAAAAAAATGAAAAGAAGAATTTCATGTTGGGTTGAGCACAATGTTTTGTTTGACCCAAAATAAAATCCCACCCCCCTCCAAATTTTTTGGTTCAGCTGCTGAACTGAAAAATCTGTTTTTTTCTACAGCTCTCCTCATGACCACATACTCGAGACTAAATCCTACAGATCATGCTCAGGTAAAATTTCCACTGCCGTCAATTTACTTACAAAACTCCCACTGAAGTCCCAGATTTTCTATGGATATTATGTATAGTCTTGGTAGGCAATGAAGTTTCAAACACTCTGCTTCTAAACTTCAGTTTTAAAGAAGTTTAAAATATCACTTTGCTTAGTGCCAACCTGAAGCCCCACCAAGATCCCTCTTTCATTCTTTGGGGAGAACAGATGATTATACTTAAATTGTAAGCATCTTGGAACAGCGATCCTGTCTTCCTTGGCATTCTGAACAGCACTGTCAGTGCTCAGTGAATAATGTCCAAAGCCTCATTAGGCTTAAGCTGGACATTTGCTCTGTTCAATATGAATACCCCAAGGTGTATTATGCATCCAATATTCACTTCATTACAATTCAGGTGGACAAGAACAGTGATCACCACATAAGCAGGGGCAAAGGTAGTTTTGCACCACTTTTTTACATTCCCACATTCCTGATCCCCAGGAATGCTAGGGGCTGCTTCAGCCATTATGGGAGTACAGCACACACTGGGAACATTTTCCTTCTGCCTTGGCAAATTCTCCCTCCCCCACAGGATGGGCTTGTGTAGGAAAAGACTTTTTAGATGGGTGGTTCCCAGTTCATCCCCTATGGAGCACTGGTGGTCCACAGAGCACTTGACTGTGGTCTGTGAGAGCTGACTGGCCACATGGTGTTGACTGTCTCCTCTGCCTTGCTTCTAACTGCTAAATTGAATGAAAAGAAGCAAACAGCACATCAAATCCTTTCCTAATCCTACCTTTCCAGGTAACTACTTGCTATAGTTGCCACAGGAATAGTATGATTGCGAATGGGAGGGGAGGTGGTCCACGTTATCATGACTGCGAGGGTGCATGGGCCATAAGACAAACTGTCTAATAAGATGCTCACACAGTGAGAAAGCTGGAGAATCCCTTGTTTTAGATAATATATGGTTCTCCATCCCTTTCTGATGCTAGAGTCTTTCCTACACCCCTCTATACTTCCCTGTACTCCAGTGCTTCACTTTTAACCACCCCAAACAGAAAATGCACATAATAAATTATAGGCTACATTGAGTGTTTAATGGACCTTTAAGCTCAGTACTGAATGAGGGGTGGCAGGAAGCTCACACCACCCCAGAGAAGCCCTATGAAGGGATCAAGTATCAGGAGGTAGCCATGTTAGTCTGTATCCACAAAAACAAGGAGTCCAGTCCACCTTAAAGACTAACAGATTTATTTGGGCATAAGCTTTCATGGGTAAAAAACTTCACTTCTTCAGATGTAGTTTTAAGAATGTAATACCCACCTGGGGGAAGTGAGGAAACCGATTGACAGAGCGAGATGAAAGCTTATGCCCACCAAAGCTTATGCCTTAATAAATCTGTTAGTCTTTAAGGTACCATGGACTCCTTGTTGTTTTTATGAACGGATTATGACTCAGAGTCACAATTTCTCCTCTGCTCCTTTTTGTACCCTGCCAGGGTATCCGAGGGAATGGAGCAAAAGTTCTGCCCACTCCCTGCCCCAGCCCAACCATTTGCTTGTAGTGTGGAGCAGCAGCCATGCTGAAGGTACACTTCTCACAGGAACCAGACTGCACTGTGAGCAGCCCTAATACAGTTATATAGGGCAGGTGGCCTATCTCCTCACATGGCTATATTAGAACGAGTCAAAATATAGCCAAATACTAGCTACAAATCCACCCTCTTTTCTTGGCCTGTCAATCGTTTGTGACCTGTTCCTGATGTTCCTCAGCTCTGTTGATTATTGTAAGTATTTGGTGAATAGTTTGGGTGAATAGTTTTCAAACCATGGGTTGTTTATGAATTGTTCACTGTCTACTTGCTAGTCTGCTATTGTATTGGTCATCTAAGTCACATGGTTTTATTTCTGTGACCTAGCGTGGGTGACTGAATAGCAATCCACAAACACACTTCCAGAAGGACTATTTGGACAAATCATCATTCATGAAACTTTTGAGACTCATGAACACTTTTGGAGATATTATTCCACAGATGTCTGATTGCACATGAATAACAAACAAAATGGGCCCATGATTCATTGCAAGTGGAACTTAATGTTTTTATTCACAAAAATATAATCAAATAGATGTTTTATTTGTCTGCTAACTCCAGTTCCAAACAACTGGCTGATGTCTTGTTTCTTTTCCCTTTTCCCCCTCTCTCTTGCTTTCTTTATTCCTTTTTACTGCTGAATGCAATAGGAAGACAAGACAGAGAAATGCCATCAAGGTGAATTTAAGATCTTGCTTCATCTGGCCAAAAAGGATTACAAAGAAATACCTTATGGTCACAGATGCTGACTTTTCCTTTTCCCTGGGGTTGCTCCACCCTTGCTCTGCTCCAAGGCCCTGACCCCACTCTGCCCCTTCCCCCAAGGCCCTGCTTTTGCTCTGCCTCGTCCTGCCCCTGCTCCGCCCCCTCCCTCAAGTCCCTGACCTTGTTCTGCCTCTTCCTGTCCCCACTCCACCCCCTCCCTGAGGACCCTGCCTGCCTACTGCACTCCACCCTCCCCAAAACCTCTCCTCGAGCCACCAAACAGCTGTTTGGTGGCAGTGCTGCCCCCTATCAGTTGTTTGGTGGCTGCCCCCCCCCAGCAGCTGTTGGGTGGCAGTGGTGTTGCCCCCCGTTAGATGATGAGCAAGGAAGGTGAACAACTGTGGTTGGTGGGTGCTGAGCACCCACAATTTTTTTCTGTGAGTGCTCCAGCCCCAGAGTCAGCACCTATGCTGATGGTAGCAGAATAATTTTTAAAAAATCTAGTTCTTGAACTTAAACTAAGGCAAAATATCAAGTGATGCAGAGTAAACCTTTCCTATCTTCACTTCAAAATTACATTCTGTCACACCTTTCTACTGCCAAAATCTCTGGAGCATTTTTAAGGATGAATAGCTTGCAAAATGAGTTTTTTCCTACACTTATTTGACAATTTTAGTATTTTATTTCATTCCTAATGGTCCAACAAAGAGAATACATTTTATTTTTCCTTAACTCCATTTTGCCTCCTAACTGCATGTTGTATGTGGAAAATAGTAAGACTAGGGCCATGAAGAATTGCTTCTCATTGACCTCCTTCTCTCCTTGCATTTTCAATACTCTCTTTATCTTGTTTTTCTATTTTAGAAGCTGGTGAGGAGCTTTTAGTGTTGAATCTCAAACACTAAGTCACATGAGATGGATACTGCTACAGCAGAATAGGTTGAAAAGAATGATTTTTACTCTTATTTCTAATCTCAGTGGAATAGTTATGTTTAAGTTTCATCTGATTCTTTCAAATCTCTTTCCACATTTTAAACTAAAAGTATCTTTATATTTAAACAGTTTATCATTATTAGTACGATAGTATAATGTACCTCCCAGATTTGCAGATGATCTTCCGGGGGACAGTCTGTCTCCCAGGGCAGGACTTTGGTTAACAGTCCAGTATAATGGAAACAAATATATTTTTGCCCCTATGCTTGAGAAGCAGTCAATTTTTGGACTTTGAAGGTTGGCTTCCAGTTGGAGGAGAAATCAGTGATGTAGAGCTGCTGTGGTGACGACGCAGGAAAGGAAACAGAACGCCAGGTCTGTGGTAGCTAGAGAGCTTTACAAGCCTCTTGCAAAAAGCCTCCCAGGAAAACTTTTCCTGGGGTTTTTATTTCTCTCCTTACTTTGTTTACAACTCTTCTTAGTGGTTACATTCTTGCGCATAGAAGAGCCAGGCAGTATACATGCACATAAGATAACGAACCCATCTCTTGAGCGCGTGAACACCAGCTGCGAGGGTACAATCAAATCAGCCAAATAAGTTTCCCAAACACAAACGCTGGATTGAAGGTCACTCCTGCCTCGTAGCCATGGGAGCAGTTTGCCGCGCCTGTGGACTGGCGATTCGGGAGCTATGCATCTCTACATCTCCCCCTGTTTTATTTTATAAATGCGGTGTTTAAACAAAACACTCTCGCAGGGTAGCATACACAATGCCACTAGATTGGGTATACATTAAACAAAGCAGCAAAGTAAAACGTCAAACATCAAAACTAGGACCCCATACTATAAAAGGGTCTTCATCCACTCTAAGGGTGGCTATAACTAAATATAATCCTACCAAAGAAGAAAAACGTCTTGGCGGATGACTTAAGCATAGCATTTCAGCATATCAATTTGCTATTGCATACAAAACTATTATCAGCAAGCTTAAAACAGCACATTTCTTTCACTGTCTCACACCCCAGATGTTGCTGGGTGGTTTACAGACAGGAACAAGGCAGGTACTTAACAGACCTTGCATTTCCGGGGCAACGGCCAGGCAGAAATCAGATTGATTTAATACTTCTGCCAGGTGGACCCAGGTGTTAAACTGCAGCCGCTGCTCCATCTGGGGTTCGCCTTGGCAGCTAGGGGCCAACAGGAAACTCCCCAATACACACAAAATAAGGAGTGAATTAGCATTAAGGCAAGCTAACAATGTCACAAGGTAATTTTCTGCGGTAGGTTCTAGCTGCTGCTGCACTCGCAGCTGCTCGGCCTGCAATGAAAGGGCTTTAACCTGTCCCCAGGTTATGCGCTGCGGGGGCCCCCGCGGGGGGCGCTGGCGAGGACGCTCGGGATCCTGCAGATGTAGGTTGAACTGTGGAATGGGGTTCGATAGTCCCTGGTGCCAGGCCATCGCCGTGCCACGGGCGGACGTTACGCGCCGGGACCCACAACGGACCTGTAGGAAGAGAAACGGCAGCATGCCCTCGTCCCCACGTTATAAGGGGCACTGGGCCATGCCACTGAGGGTCTGGGGCCTTGCGATATTTAACAAAGGGGCGGGGCAAGGCCTGGTAGCTGCGAAAATGACATTCTGCTGCAGAGTAGTTGTCAGTCAAATTCAAATGATTCAGGGTAAAAAGCACTGCAGCCAGCCATTCCTGGCGGGGAGGAAGGCCTGCGGGAATCCCCCCTTTCTGTTTTTGGCGGACCAGGGCTTGTTTGAGCGCACGATTGGCTCGTTCCACAATGGCCTGGCCTGTGGGGTTATACGGGATACCAAACGTGTGGACAATGTCCCACGTGGTACAGAAGGAGGCAAAGGCCGAGCTACAGTAGGCGGGGCCGTTGTCGGTCTTAAGATGGGATGGGTGACCCATGATTGCCATAGCGCGAATCATGTGATTAATAACATGACGAGAGGCCTCACCCTTCTGGGGGGTGACCCACACATAATGGGAAAAGGTATCTACACACACGTGAAGATACTGCCAGGGGGCAAAGGGAGGGAAATGTGTAACATCCATTTGCCAGAGCTGGTTGGCCGAGGTTCCACGAGGGTTAACCCCTACCTCCGGGCTATTGGAGAGAGAAGCGCAAAGGTCACACTGGCGAACAATGGCCTGCGCCTGATACAATGGGAGAGTGAACTGCTTGGCAAGGGCCTTGGCGGATTGATGAAAAAAGGCGTGGCTTTCGATTGGGGAGGAAAAAATTGAGGCCACCGATTTGACCGCCTGGTCGGCCACCGTGTTGCCTTCTGTTAATAGGCCCGGTAGTGTGGTGTGACTGCGAATGTGTGCCACAAACAGTGGGCTAGAGCGGGAGGAAAGGAGCTGTTGCAGGGTAAGAAAAAGGGCCAACAAATTGTCATCACAGGAGGGCGACACATAGGAACCTGGAAGAGACTTAAGAACATTAGTAACATAAAGACTGTCAGTAATCAAATTAAAAGGGTCATCCTGGAAGCATCGGCAGGCCAGGATGACAGCAGCCAACTCTGCGCGCTGTGGGGAGCGCTGAGGCAGGGTAAAGCGGACTTGCCAAGTGCCTTGCACCTGCCAGCTGACCGCACCTCGTGTTGGGCCGCCGTCCGTAAAAAGGGTAAGTGCATCCTTAATGGGGACGGTTGACAAGGACGGCCGGAGGTGAAGGCAACGTTGTTGTAGGAATGAAAGACGGGGGTCAGGGGGAATGTGATATTTAACTTCCCCAACATAGTCAGCAAGAGACAATTGGAGGGTGGCACTGCAAGAGACAGTGCGTTCCCAGTCTTTAGCCGGGATGGGGACAATAATGGCAACGGGGTCCCAACCCAAGAGGGTACGGGACCGTTCTCGCACTTTAAAAATCAGCTCTGCGGCCTGTTGAGGGAGTGTCTGAATAGTATGCGGAGGGGAGTGGGTCAAATAAATCCATTCAATTAAACGAAGACGCGCTGCCGCCCCCTCCTGGGCGAGGACAGCTGTCGGTTGTGAGAGTGTGGGAAGCAAAATGGCAAAAAGGGGCTGTTCCCTTTCTCGGCGGTCGACCCACACCTGGGCCAGGGTCTGGTTAATGAGGGTGACCGCTTGGCGCTGTTCCTGGGAAACGGGAATGATATCTCCGGGGAGACGGCCCTGCCGAAGGCCAGAAAAAAGAGGGGACAGCATGGAGGTAGTCAGAGGGCAAAAAGGACGAATCCAATTAAGGGACCCCAATAACTGTTGAAGCTGTACAAACGTAAGAGGGTTGGGCAATACCAACTCGGGACAAACTGGACGGGCATATGACTGGAGCATGCGGTGACCAAGATACAAAAAGGGTGGCTGACGCTGGATCTTGTCCGGTGCCACAACCAGGCCACACGCCGCAAGCTGGTGGCGCAGTTCGTCCAGCCAGTCATCAGGGAGGACGGGGTGAGCCACCAGGATGTCATCCATGTAGTGGTAAATTAAGGCATCTGGGTGTGCTGCGCGGAAGGGCCGTAGGGCCTGCGCAACAAAATGCTGACACAAGGTGGGGCTATTCAACATGCCTTGAGGGAGCACATTCCACTGATAGCGTGGAGTGGGCTGGGAGTGATTCAAAACCGGAACAGTGAAGGCAAAGTGCACCCGGTCCTCAGGGTGCAAGGGGATGGTAAAAAAACAATCCTTTAAATCTATTACAAATAACTGGTAATCACAGGGAATAAGGTTGGGATTAGGGGTACCACACTGCAGGGGACCCATAGGCTGTATAATTTTGTTAATGGCGCGAAGGTCCTGCAGGAGGCGCCACTTGCCAGATTTCTTTTTAATCACAAACACGGGGGTATTAAAGGGGCTAGTGGACTCCTCCAAACGTCCTGCCTTCAGCTGGTCATTAACCAAGTGCTGGAGGGCCTCCAGCTTTTCTAAAGGAAGCGGCCACTGCGCAACCCATACGGGTTCGTCAGTGAGCCAACGGAGGGGGAGGGCCGTATGCCTAATCATTGATATGGATGGTGGCAGTGAACTGTGTCAATAAATCACGGCCCCACAGGTTGAGGTGGACGGGGAGAATGATAGGCCGGATACGGGCGCGGCGGATGCCTTGGGGCGCCCTAACCTCCAACCATCGGGCACTTCGTTGTGAGTCCTGTGCCCCGCCCACACCCCAAACTGCCGGAGCCTGCTCTGTGGGCCAATGGGCGGGCCACTGCGCAGCGGCAATGACGGTAATGTCTGCCCCAGAGTCGATAACACCCTCGAACGGCTGATCGTTGAGGCAGTAAATGCGTTTGGGTTGGGGTGCTCCAATGTCTTTAACAACTGCTGCCACTTGTGGGTGAATAGTGCGCTGGTCGGTGGACCCGAAGCCTGCGGTTCGGGGAACGTTTCTTCCCCCTGCCGGAAGGGAGTAGGGCACAAGTATGAGTTGCGCCCAGGCATCTCCCTGAAACAGCCGTTTCGGGAGATGACTCCACAGTTGAACATGGATAATTCCACCATAGTCCGAATCCACCACCCCAGGCACCACAAACAGGCCCTGCTTGCTGGCGGACGAGCGGGGTAGGACAAGGCCCACCATGCCCTCCGGCAGCGGGCCCTGAATCTGGGACGGCATGAGGAGGACCTCCCCGGGGAGAGTGATATCCATATTTTCCTGATTAACAAGGTCAATCCCCGCACTGCCCCTTGTGGCGGCGGGGGCGTCGTGCACGGAGAGGGGCGCGGCCTTGGGTCTCGGGCTGGTCGCAGGCCCGCCTACTAGTTTCCCGGGGGGTTGTCTCGGTTAGCAGCCAAGACCCGGCTGTCACCCCCGGCCAAGCGACACTGCGCAGCCCAATGGTAGCCCTTTTTGCATTTCGGACACAGCGTGCGGGGCCTCTGGTCTGTCCGGGGCTTGGGTTTGTTTTTACACATGCCCCCCGTAGGGGCCCGACACTCCCGCCAAAAATGTCCGGGCTTCTGGCAGTTAAAGCAGTTCCCCTGAGGCTTCTGCCCCTTGTGCAGGGCAGCTGCCAGCAGGGCCATCTGATGGGTCTGAGTGCCTACGTCAGCACACGCCTGCAGCAATTCTGCCAGGGTATACCCGGGGCGCCCGACCACTGCCTGCATGGCACGGCGGCAGTCTGCATTGGCATTTTCGTAAGCCAATTTTATCATTAGTTCAGTCTGGGCTTGCGGGTTATCAATCTGCCTCTGGACTGCCTCTTGGAGGCGGTCAATAAACTGGTGGAATGGTTCGGTGGCACCCTGCCGAGTAACCGCAAAGGACTTAGAGGACTCGCCTGCAGCGGGGACCCTGCGGAACGCGCGACGGACACACTGGCCAATGATGGGAAAAGCTACCCGGGGCGTGCCCGCCGCCTGCTCGGGGATGCTCGAAAACTGCCCTGTGCCATATAACTGCTCAGCAAGATAAGCCCCCCCACCTTGCGCTGCTGCTGCAAGCGCCTCTCGCTGGTACTCGCTATCCCACACAACGTATTGCGCGGGAGACAGCACCATGCGACACATGTCTTTCCAATCTTGGGGGAGCAAGAAGTAACCGTTTGACACACCTTCCAAGATCCCCAGGGTGAAAGTGGACCGCACCCCGGTCTCACGAACTGCCTTGTGGAGCTCGCGCAGAACTGAGTAGGGGAGAGCCTCCCAGTCCACTATCTGCCCCCCATTTCCATTATCCCGCCAAGAGACGGGAAACGCCTCGAACCCACACTTGGATTCCTCATCGGTCAAGAGACCGGCCTCACGCGCTTGCCGCACCGCTGCGGCGACAGCGCCCCCCTGCCCGACCGGTAGGCAGGGGGGCGCCGCCACGGGCGGCGGCGCAGGGAGGGTCAGCTGTGGGCAGGAGGGGGGTGGCCCATCACCTGGGGGCAAAAGGGGGACCGGCTTGGGGCTGTTGGGGCCGATCCCCTCCAGTGCCTCCTTACAACGCTGCCAGAGCAGCAGGCACTGAACTGGGGCACGGGGTTTACTATACAAGGTGATCCCAATCTGTATCCAATCAAAAAGCTGCAATGACCCGCAGTCTGGATACCAGGGGCACTGGCGATCTATTTCCCTTAGGAGGTCCTCAATATGAGCGACCGGGACAGCGACACATGATCGCTGTCGTATAATCTCTTGTAACTCTCTTGCGTGCTCCTTCTGGGCACTGGAAAGTTTCCCCCCCATACTCACGAATAAGGGGCGGCAAACAGCCGCGGGCGCGCTCGGCGTATCCAGCCGGTGAGTAGAGGGGTATCACGTCGGGGTCACCAGCTGTGGTGACGACGCAGGAAAGGAAACAGAACGCCAGGTCTGTGGTAGCTAGAGAGCTTTACAAGCCTCTTGCAAAAAGCCTCCCAGGAAAACTTTTCCTGGGGTTTTTATTTCTCTCCTTACTTTGTTTACAACTCTTCTTAGTGGTTACATTCTTGCGCATAGAAGAGCCAGGCAGTATACATGCACATAAGATAACGAACCCATCTCTTGAGCGCGTGAACACCAGCTGCGAGGGTACAATCAAATCAGCCAAATAAGTTTCCCAAACACAAACGCTGGATTGAAGGTCACTCCTGCCTCGTAGCCATGGGAGCAGTTTGCCGCGCCTGTGGACTGGCGATTCGGGAGCTATGCATCTCTACAAGCTTGGATATATTATTTATGCAAGTTGTTTATTTTAGACTTTGTATGTCACAACCAGGCTCTGTCCTCTCTTCCGGACACCAGGTTGTTGTGAACAGACCCAACTGCTGGATCCCATGTGCTTCAAAACCCAGCTGGGTCTGGGTAGCAACCAATCCCTGTTCTAGTTCTGAGCCTCTCAAGCACGGTGTCAGGTGCAGACCCCATGTCTGACACCACAAGTTATTAAAGTTATTTATAATGTGCCAGATGGTGTGTGAACCTTATGAAGGCAAACAGGTGTGAGAGTGCACCCCCTTTAACCCTTGGGCTGCACATATGCACATCTCAAACAACTGCAGTCCCTGAGCTCTTGGGAGGGCAGAGACAGTTCTCTTTGTGTACTCGAGGGAGCATTTTGTACCCCAAAGGGTGTAGGCGGTGTCATGCCCACGGTTACCACTCCCTCCATACTAACCTACTGAGCAAGATGACACACTGAGCAGGATGGGTAACTATGCTCAAGGTGCCCTCCCCCCAGGGTGGAGCAGCTCTGCATTGCCCTAGCGAAGGCTGAATGCCCATTAAACTCAAAGAACAGATCCTAAAGGTGCAATTGAACCCAATGCTATTTGATAGAGTACCCAATAACCAAATCCTTTTTAACTTTCATGAATGCATGTGTAGTAGAGAGAGAGACAGCCTGGAGCACTGGATCGGATGCAAGATCTGAGGCCTGAACCAGAGGCTGTGAACCAGTCAGGCCATGTATTAAAGCAGATGATTCCAAGTTCACTGCCCAGTACGTGAACTTAGCACAGTTGTTGCTAGTGTTCTAGGCATTAGATATCTATATAAATATATTCCAGCTAGTACAAATACATCCCAATCTGGTACAAGATAAGATGGTTTGACAGAACAATGGATAGGGATGTTTTGTCCTAGATATCAGGAACAAGGGGAAGTAACAAACAAATGTCATAAAACATGTAAGGTGGTGTGTAAGTTGTTTGTTTGTCTCAGCCTATAAAAGTCTCGCTATAAACCTTTATGTGGCCTAAGGGACAGCAGATACTCCCACTGCTGATTGAACCACTCCTTGCCACTGGGCACATATGTGTTAGTGCACCTGTAACCACAGAGCCAGGGCACTAAAACTGTGCCTTGAGGGCAATAAACCTGGCTGAGTGCCTTAGTCACCAAACTATGTCTGTGGTCTTTCTTTAGGAGTAACATTGAGGGCTGCTAAATTAGTAGGCTGCATTATCAGCTGCTAGTACTGATAGGGAGGGATAGCTCAGTGGTTTGAGCATTGGCCTGCTAAACCCAGGATTGTGCATTTAATCCTTAAGGGAGCCACTTAGGGATCTGGGGCAAAATCGGTACTTGGTCCTGCTAGTGAAGGCAGGGGGTTGGACTCAATGACCTTCCAGTTCTATGAGATGGGTATATCTCCATATATTCTAACACTGGAGCTCCAAGGACAAAAGCACTGAGTAGCCTGACAATGACATTCCTGCTTTCAACACTGAATAACAGCATGTACATGTATTCTTTCCCCCCCCCCCGCCAATCACATCCAGTTCAGAGTAAAACATTATTCATGATTACTTAGTTCCAGAGATTCTAAGGCCAGAAGGGACCACTGTGATCATTTAGTCTGACCTCCTGTATCACAAAGGCAATAAAACTTCCCTGAAATAATTCCTGTTTGAACTAGAGCATATTTTAGAAAAGAAAAAAAAAAGAACAAGATTTACTCCCTAGTAAATCAGAGCTATTATTCCTTCCCCCATCTACACGGATAGGGTTTTGGTATGGGAAAGGCTTGCTGCCTGCAGCAGGCTATTCTGAAAGGGGCACCATTCTGTTGCCACTGGTCCTCCATGATTAGTGGCTTTGCACAGGTTCAGCTGGCTTGCTCTTAGATAAAACCATGTGGGTATTTAGTATGCAAGGGTCCAGCAGCAGGGCATCATCTCATTAACTCTTATAGTCCCATGTTCTAAATACTGCTGTGCTACTCATTTATATTAATGTATTCTTCCTTCCAAAGAATACATGGACTGAGAGGCTTCACAAGGGATGCTTATATTAAAGCAGCACCACTGCCCTGAGGATGCTTTATATTTTAAGGTAGATGGAGCATTTTGTCTTTTACAAAATGTTCTGCCTGAAAGGTGACAGGTTCAGGGAGGGAAACCCAGCTTTGTCCCAAGTCTGACAGATGTACTAGCCAACTTAGCAGAAGTATGAGCTCCCATGAGGCTTGACAACATGCATGTAGTATCCAAGCTTGATCAAGAAAAACAGGACATCACTTGCTTATTATATCGAAAGCATATTAGTAAGATTTGGTCGGAATACTTTTGATGACATTTCATGTAATCAAAATATACCACTTAGTCAAAGTTGAAGTGTTTTGTAGGGATGTATTGATTTTGACAAAGCTGAGGATCTGGCCCATATAAATATATTCCTTCCCTAATATTCTAACAGAGTACTTTCTATCACAAAATACTTTGATCTGTAAGAAGGACTTTCAGGGTTTTGAATATGTTTGATTTTAAGAAATGGTATATAGCAAATTTCAACACACTTGAAGCAATGCGAAATAATAGGAGAGACTTCAATACCAAGGCAGAATTAACTTTTTGTGGAGATCTGGCAAGAAAAGGAAATAGTCTGAATTTGTAAATTGATGAGCCAATATCTCATAGCCTAGTATTATCACACCAAAGTAGCAGACAGGAGCACAGATTAGGATGAGTCAGTGGTACATATGGCCTACAAATCAAAGCCAGTTAGTCTGAATGGCACAGACACATGTTCCAGATATTGTTATAAAGGAGAATGGTCTATAATCCCTCTTCTAAAGCATCAATCTTTCCCCTCAAAACTGCTTATTAACTGAGCTGCAAAATTCATAAACTATGCTAATAATGTAGTAACCAGAAGCTAAGAAAAAAAATAAACCACCAAATGTTCATTTACATTAGGATCACAGCAGCAGCAGCAATCTGATAATTTAACCCCCTGTCCTCTGGAAAACTCTCAGTGTGGCATTATCCACAGTCAGTGAGGATACAATAATTGAGATAATTCCAAAAGACAAGTGAAAGTCTGTTCACTTCATCAAAGACCAGATAATAACCAGTTTGATGCACTGAGGGAATGAGACAGGAGCTAGCTAGAATGTTGGGGGTCAGTGAGTTACCTCAAACCATCTCCAAATCTGAGGTTAGGGTGAACACATGGCTTCTCATGCTTTTGAGAGGAATGTCACACTGGAAATGAAATATTACTTTAAATAATAAAAAGGGGATGGGTATTTTGGAAAAGGTTAGTGGTCATACACAAGAAAGTACTGAAATAATAGGTACTTCATATCCACATTTGGAAATGACTATAATAAACTCCCATCTATTTTTCTTTCTTCTTTATTTTCTTTCCTTCCCCTCATAAGTCATGCATGCATGTGAAATTTCAGAATCCTTATTATCAGCAGAAACAGCTGGCCATTATAACAAGATTATTGTTTTAAGTGCTACACTGAGTTTGAGTTGATGAATTAAGTTAACCGTTTAAATGCTTTTGGATGTACAAACATACATCTAGTGAACCACACTATGAATATGAGGTACAAGATGCTCCACTTTATGTCCCAAATAATTCACTGTTTTAGGCTAAACTTGTTCATTAACATAAGAAATTAGGTGCTAAGAGTCAACATGACTCCAAACTGTCCCAAAAATATTGTAACCTTGTGGCTCATTTTCTACTAAAAGTAAAAAGCCCACACCCACCACTCTGACCTCACAAATATTCTAAAATTTCACTGAACATACAAGAAGAGTTTCATATTTGAATATCCATTCAAACATACCGACTGATGCTATTTATTTCCTATTTAAATAAAATACCAGCGAGAATTTTTCATTTGTCCAGCTTTTAGATTTAGTAGTATAGGTTTCAAAGAACCCATTTGTTTAGGTAGAAGCATTGTTGGTAAACCACTAAAAACAAACAAACACTTCCAAATATAAGATTGTGCTCTTCATCCCTATTTTGTGCCAGGTTTCTTCCAATACTGCAGTTCTATATGGATATTCTGTTTATATCAAAATTTGGTGTTAGCATTAGACTGAGCTTTAGAGCTACTTGAGTAAATGGATTATAATTACAGGTACTTTAGAAACCTTGTTTGGAACCCATCACTGTAGCAGATATATTTTACAGGTTCCGATTTAATAGGAAACATCTCCAAAAAGGAACACATGCTCCACAACTTTCTATAACACCAATCTAGTTAATCTTAGGCTAGAGTAGATTGCCAGAGCTAATTTTCCTTTAAAAAGACCATCATATTCTATTTTTTCCATTTTGCGATTTGGCACAGATCTATGAGAATCTTTTTAAAGGTCCCAGTTCAGTATAGTTTGTGGCATATGCTTGTCTCATTAATTCCAGTGGGACCTAACTACAGGTTTATGTGCTTTGATGAATAGGGAAGACATTATTTTATCTATATAACACCCAAATTTAACTAGGCACCTTACAAACAAATAGACAGAGAAAGCACTTTGAAAATCTGAAACCAGTAATTAAGCATCACAACGTTCCTGGGATTAAAGTAAATGTTATGTTCATTTTACAAGTGAGGAAACTGAGGCATACAGAAATTATGAGCATTGCCCAAGGTCACACAGCAAGTCAATGGAAGAGATGGGTATAGGAGCAGGTCTCCTGATTCCTAATACAATGCCTAAATACCTTGTCTTGCAAGGTGCTGCATGTTCTCAATTATCATGCACTTCAGAATCTAGCACTAATTCACTACACCACACCATTTTGTGTTTTATTTTGGCCATCTACACTAGATAAATAAGAAAACATGCATTTTGCCAGCAAGAACACTTATTTTTTTGGTTTGAAGGTTAATGAATTTCTCAATCTGTTGAGATGTTGTAGTTTGAGATTGAGTTGGCTTTAATTTTGCACCTGGCCCCATTGCTTGAAATCACAGAAGTGTGACCATTTTGATAGTCTACTATTTCCATATCAGCTTTTCCCTTGTCCTTATCTGCATATCCAACCAGCAAGATGCTACAGTGTGGCTGAGAGCCAGAATTTTGACTTTTTTTTTTTGGCAATTAATTAATTACAAGGTATTTTCTCAAAATCAAGTAGGTTTGTAGTCAATGAAAATACTAGTTTGCCATTTGTTCATAACCATCTGTCTTTATTTCTTTAAAATCATATTTGTGCAATATAGCAATTTTCTAGGATTATTACTTGATTTCTTATGAAGATTATTTTTGGGCAGCAGCAGGATTTATCCATAATTAAAAGTATATACATGCTTTGTCTCTTACCAAAGAGACAGTTTATCCATGTTAAGGTACTAAAACCATCTAGGTGCCACACTTAATTCATGCAATTAACTCAAAAAAATTAATCACAGTTTTAATCACACTGTTAAACAATAGAATACCAATTGAAATTTATTAAATATTTTAGATGTTTTTCTACATTTTCAAATATATTGAAAATTACAACACAGAATACAATGTGTACAGTGCTCATTTTTTGTTATTATTTTTATTACAAACATTTGCACTGTAATAATGATAAACAAAAGAAATAGTAGATTTTTTTCTTATGTAACTGCACTCAAAAACAAAACAATGTAAAATTTTAGAGCCTATAAGTCCACTCAGTCCTACTTCTTGTTCAGCCAATCACTAAGACAAATACGTTTGTTTACATTTACAAGAGATAATGCTGCTGGCTTCTTATTTACAATGTCACCTGAAAGTTAGAAAAGGCATTCACATGGTACTTTTGTAGCCAGCATTGCAAGTTATTTACATTCATATGCCTCTCTGACTCCTCACCCCAGTCTCTTTGCCTAGCCACACAAAGTCTTCCCTCACTCAACTCCCAGTCTCAGTCTCCCCCAACCCTGGCTCCCAATTCCAGTGTCTATCACCACCAACCTCCAGTCACACTTCCAACCCCACGTTACTTTTGTTCCACTCTATTCAACCCCCTGGTTCAGTTCTTGTCCCTCTTCTACCTTCAAATCAAGCAGCTTTCTCCTCCAAACTGCCTCGTCTTAGCAGGGGGCTCATTGAAGCACAGGAGTGGCAGGTTCCCTGCTCTGGACTCCAGTGCCCTGACCTGGCACAGCCCACAGCAGCCCAGAGCTGCAAGTGCTAGGAAAGTTCCACTGAGGCATGTGCATGGGAGCATACCCAGTGCAGATGGAATCTTCATGGAATTTAGCTGTGATGCTCTAGCAAGTCCCTGAGCATGTGCAAACCAAGATTTTGCAAAGGCTTATCACTTTGCCAAATCTGGGTGGAATTTTGCAAGGATGGCAAAAAGCATTTGTCAGATATCAAGTCCTTGCTCCAAAGTATAGGAGCCCTAGAACGTCTCAAATACAAGCTTGTAAAAAAAAAAAGATTATAGGCAAAACTGTGTATTTTTCCCTAGCCTCATCTGAGTATTGGCTAAACCACTTTAGCTGAAACCTTTCAGCCTGAGGCCGATACCCAGCATAGAAAATTTCAGCCTAAATGATTAAAATCTAGGAAAGTTATAAGCAACTGAAAACATATCTTATAATGGGAAGTGTTAGGCAATCATAACAGGCAGTGCTACCAGCTCCTCCGATAATTGCTTTGTCTAGAGGTTGAAGCCTAGGGAAGGAAGATCTTACATCTGATTTGCTTGAAGATGGAAAATCTCTGTGGTGATCAGGTTTAATTCTGCTATGACCTGTATGCTCCTTTACATAAGAAAATAGAGGAATATTGGGGACATAATGCTCTCTTCTCACTTTGTAGGTACAGCAGCCCTGTGTGAAGGCCATCAGCCCTGCTCTGCCAACAATGTATGCATTTTTTGTGTGTGGGGGGAGGAGGGCATAGCCTGGCAGCAGGGATGGAATCGGGAAGCAGCCACTCTAGAGTGGGTTGTTATCAGAGCCGGCCATGTGTTGTACATGGAAAATTGTCATGTAAGTCAATGCTGACAGATTCACTTTTAACTCTCTCCCAGCTTCTTCATTCCCCATTGGACTTTGAGCCAGATGTGCTGCTAGTGCTGACAAGAGGTAGGAGGCTTTGCACTGATGTTATCTGTAGGTTTTGGGGCCTGCTTTTCCCATGAAACTTAATGAAAACTGCACAATATTTAACTTTCACACATTGAACAGACTAGCACTAGTCTAGCTTCAACATGGAGAGAACACAGTGCATACTCATATACAACAACCCTGCTGAGTTTTCACTGTAAGTATTCCCCTCTTTCATCTTTATACTCTGGAGAAAATATCTTCCTACTTGTATAGTTTAGGAAGGCCCTGAACACAGTGGAACTGGTGCCGTTCCTCTCTTTAAGGGTTTGCTGCTAAGGGATACACATTCAGTGGTGCGAAAAAGTGTTTTACTAAGAAGAACCCTAAATACAATACTCTCAATATTACTTGCCAAATACAGCACAGATAGTTTATAAAGATAAGGCAGTTCCAGGCCCGTTGCTGTCTAACTACTGCTTGTTTTTCACAGAATTATTTCCCTCACCTGTTTCCCTTTCAGTTCTTTACATTGTATGCATACTGTTTAAACACCTGACCATTTTATTCTATTTTCATGTTGGATACGGTGCATAATCTTACACTTACCTGCACTGGTGTAAATCCAGAGTGACTCCATTGTAGTTAACGGCACTCCTATAAGTGAAAGGAGAATCTGACCTCCTAGTTAGTCTCATTCACTGCACTGAATTGTCAGCTCTGCCTGCATGCAGTACAATTGTCTCCAGAGTGATTCAGAGGACCTATGCTTCTGGAAGTGCTGACTTAGCATGGCTGGAAAAGGAGGCCAGCAGCAGAGAGCAGTTGGACTGATGGATGATAGCAGAGGCTCTCTAAATATTATTTAATCAAACAAGTGAACTCATGTGCTAGAAATCGTCCTGACTTTCTCTGGAAATACCACAACTTTCTCAACCAGGATATTAAACCACTATTCTGAGGTAAAAACAAAGAAACGGGAAATTAAATCTGTTTTCTGGTATAGATTGTGAAGTCTACAACAACTCAGTCATCATTATCTGACACTGGCAACCCCACTGCTCAATGAAACCCATGGAGGAGGCACTTAGAGCCAGCAGTTGGAAGGAACAGCATGGAAGCACATGCTGTTATGGGGGGGAAAAGGTGTCCCGAGAAGCTCTGTGAAGACATTAGGTCGCTATGTAGGCATCCCATGCTCAACGTACTTCATTACAAGCACCGCGGCTATAAGCTGAAATCAATGCTCTATTCGGGAATAACAGCATTACATAAAATACTTTAAAATGTATTTATATATGAAAATAGAGAGCTAAATGATTTATAACAATGGTTTACTATTAAACACTGCACATGTGTGAACAATCCATCTAGCAGAGAGGTTCAGTCCAATAGACCTGCCTGATGTTTTCTAGTGGGTAAAATAATGAACTAGTTGTTGGAGCTCAGTGTCCATGCTTTTGGCTCTATTCCTTCATTGACAGGGCAGTAGTGGGCAGGAATTAAGTAGTATCTCTTTATTCTAGTGACCTTCATTGTCTTCTGTGTTCCAGAAGCCACCAGAACCCTGCCAGAGCAGCAATGTGTATATGAAGTTAGGCCTTGCATGGTTATTTGGACCCTACTGTCCCCATGGGGTTCCTTCATATTATATTGTGTCTTCTGCGCCTTGCACAATCAATAAGGAGAATACACACATTGAAAGGAGAACAGACTACTGTGGATAGGCAATAAACAGCTGTTAGGAAGAGGGTTGAATTTGTAATTTAATACATGCTGCCAGGGAAGGCCCTAAACCTCCAGAAAGGAGGAAATCAGACTATAAATCACCTTCTGCTCCTGTCCCACTGCCAGGCTATTTTCAAGCTCAACTGGCTCAGGTGGATACTTATTGCCTCTTGCTGTGTGCCCGTTGCCAGAGAAGGATATAGGATTTGTCAGTGAGTTGTAGAGGTTGCATGGGATGCAAAGTCCCAAATTTGTACTTGCTGTGATTGTTCATAACATTAGCCCTGCCTGCTGCATCTTCTATTAGTCAGGAAAGGCACTTAGTGAAAAATGCAACCACCTCTCAGATTGCCTTTCTTTATATCATCGATTATTCTGCAACTGGAACTCCCCATTGAAGTCAGTAAGAGTCATGTGGAGAAGGACTGCAGGACTTAGCTTTGACAGTGTCATATTATGTTGTCGTACTTCATATAAAAAGTTAGAGGGGGTGTCACAGCCTAAACTAAACTAATGCATTTCCACAGACACTGTGAATCATAGAATCACAGAATCACAGAATATCAGGGTTGGAAGGGACCTCAAGAGGTCATCTAGTCCAACCCCCTGCTCAAAGCAGGACCAATCCCCAACTAAATTATCCCAGCCAGGGCTTTGTCGAGCCTGACCTTAAAAACCTCTAAGGAAGGAGATTCCATCAGATAACCCATTCCAGTGCTTCAACACCCTCCTAGTGAAAATTTTTTTCCTAATATCCAACCTAAACCTCCCCCACTGCAACTTGAGACCATTACTCCTTGTTCTGTCATCTGCCACCACTGAGAACAGCCGAGCTCCATCCTCTTTGGAACCCCCTTTCAGGTAGTTGAAAGCAGCTATCAAATCCCCCTTCATTCTTCTCTTCTGCAGACTAAACAATCCCAGTTCCCTCAGCCTCTCCTCATAAGTCATGTGCTCCAGCCCCCTAATCATTTTTGTTGCCCTCCGCTAGACTTTTTCCAATTTTTCCACATCCTTCTTGTAATGTGGGGCCCAAAACTAGACACAGTACTCCAGATGAGGCCTCACCAATGTCGAATAGAGGGGAATGATCACGTCCCTCGATCTGCTGGCAATGCCCCTACTTATACAGCCCAGAATGCTGTTAGCCTTCTTGGCAACAAGGGCACACTGTCGACTCATAGCCAGCTTCTCGTCCACTGTAACCCCTAGGTCTTTTTCTGCAGGTTTTAATTAATACATTATATTTCACAGGTTCCTTCTATGTATATTTGAATCACAGACAGTAATAGAGAACTGTGAGTGTTTAAGTGAAATGCCTGTAATACCCGCATATTTGCACACATCTATAGACATAAGACTTTACATTCTACCTCTATACTCCACATTCCCTTAGGTCACTGCTGATGGCACATGAGGAAGAGGTATACCTTATTCAGAAGAAAACAGTTAATTATAATAAATTACTAGTGTATGAAGCATTGTGAGTATAAATTACATAAAGAGGCAAACTCTGCCCTGTTCTTGATGATAAAATTGAAATTATAGTTCCTCTATATGACTGAATCACGTCATTGTTTAATGATCACAGTATAGAAAACTGACTACTTTTAACAAGACAGAGCTGAATCTTGGCCACAAACTACCTTCCCCTCTACTACCTCTCATCAGGGGACTTCGGAGTTTAAGAAGTGTCACCAGAGTTAGCTAAAAAAGACTGAAGACAGAGAATGGTAGCACTGAAATAGCTAATGGCCTGCTTTCAAACCCTTGTCTATATTGGACATGTTGCATCAGTGTAACTAAATCAGTTTAAAGATTGCACTATAACTAGATCAATGTTTCTAATATAGACAAGACCTTTTGGCTTGATCCATAGCTCACTGAAGTCAATGAGACTCTTTCCATTGACTTCAATGGACTTTGGACCAGGCCTTAGGAATGTAGAGATTGCCATACTGAATCAGACTCAACATCAGTCTAGTCCACTCTCCTGTCTCTGAGAGGGGCCAGCACCAAATGCTTCAAAGGAAAGTGTAAGAGCCCTAAAGTTGGGATAGTCGTCGTCCCCCCTCCATAGGTCTCAGTCTGGTCTCTAATAGTTAACAAAGATGGACTAAAGCTAGAGTGATTTTTGAGCCCTTGTGTATCCAAGCTTTTCTAGCCATGGTTTGCCATTTGGGTATGGTAATGCAGGGTTTTACTAGTACAATCTGGGTAAGTGTTTTTGCAGGTCTATCTCAGATATATCATAAGCTCTTCATGGTGGTGATCACATCTTCCTTTGTGATCATATAACACAGAATACAACCGGGCCATGATTATGGGGCTCTGCAATAGAAATTATAAAAATAAAAGGCAATATCCACCCAGCTCTAGCTGTAATGCATACAAACAAGGTGGCAACTTTAAGGCTCCACGTTCAGCCACATGCTAGACATTTCTTGGCTTTTGTGTAGTTAAAGAATAGTAGGGAAAATGCGTTGACGTAATTTGGCTGCATTATAAAAAACTCTCTTGTCTTTGTGGGCTAGTAACCTGATTTTTTCAGGCAACGGCAATAATTATAAATAAATGAGGTCAAATAAAGCTTTGAGTATGTACAGAGCTCAGTATTATTAATTATTATATCACATTTCAGTTCATCAAAACAAAGAACATAAAAAACAGTATGATGGCAACAATAAACCTCATTTTAAATTCACAATGGTTGATTCCCCACTCACACCTACTTTACATCTGTGCAAGTCCATTGATCTCAGTGGAGTAACTCCCAGTTTGCACTATGTAAGAGGAGAGACAGGCCCACACTCTCTGTATGGTGTCTTGAAAACAGATTCAGTTAAGCAGAATTTGCGAAGAAGTAATCCATTGTTCTTCACCTATGGAAACTAGGGAATGTGTATAAGCACTGGCTTTGAGACTCGGTTCTTTTTGTTTCAAAACAGATGTCTGGGTGGGGTTTTGTTTTGTTTTGTTTTGGAGTAGGCCCCACTCTGTCAAACAGCACAGCTTTGACAGTTACTTGCTTGAGGGACAGCTGAAATGCAAAGCATTTCTGATCAGAATATCATATTCAGCTGGAAGTTAATTACTGTGTCTGCCTTGCTATAAATAATTAATTATGCAAAACCCACACAGCTGCGGCTGGACAGAGTTAAGTGACTTGCTGTCAATGCTTCTCCATTCTAGAAAGGATGAAGGGATTTAGAAAATAAGCTCTTTAACTGCTGGGCCTTGCTATTATGATGACCCCTTCCTGATCAGATGAGAATATGATTACCACCGAGCATGCTTTTTTACAGAAAGGACATTTCCCAATTTAGGCTGGTTGGGCCCCAATAATAATCTCTTGAAAATGTGACTGTTGTGGTGCACTGAGAAGCCAAACACATCAGATTGTCTTAGGAAAACAGATTTGTAAAACCTCTTTAACTGTGCAGTCACGTCCAGTGAAGTCACAAACCAAAGCAGTGTTTGTATTTGAGAGAGACAGAGAGTGTGTGTGTGTGAGAGGGAGGGAATGA
The DNA here is from genome assembly GCF_027887155.1 of Malaclemys terrapin pileata. Lineage (NCBI taxonomy): Eukaryota > Metazoa > Chordata > Testudines > Emydidae > Malaclemys > Malaclemys terrapin. The sequence continues at coordinate 175,161,573 of NC_071507.1, read as the reverse complement.
AGGCATATGGGTGTAATAGTCAATCTGTCTCCTTTTGTATCAAGCTACATGAAGAAAAGGCCATTTTTGCAGAAATTATGAAAACTGATGGCAGCAGCATTCTGAAATTCAATCAGACAATGAACATGTACATCGATTAATTCATTTGCCAAATAAAGATTATTTCTCGAAACAGAGGGTGGGGAAATATGACTTTCTATTTGTCCCTTTGTGATGATCCATTAGCTTTGATGTATCTTAGGTTTTGAATGTACATGTATAACCATGAGCCTAGTCTGATATGGGATAAGTGTTTTTCTCTGCGTAACACCGATTTGGCAAAAATATGTTGTGCCTGCAGCACTCGTAAATTAAACATAAAACAAAGGCTTAGTAAATGTATTAGATACTTTGTTGTATGCAAACATTACTTGCAATAAAATAAACTGCTACAAGCGACAGGATATTTTGTACATACAAAGCATCTAATCTCACCTCAATTCATCAAGATGAGACTAGACCTTACTACATATTTTATTCTTGCCCTTAAGTAAAGCAAAGCAGTGCAGGCATCTATCTACCCAAATGAGTGAAAAGGGCTTTGAAAGGATTAAATGGAGAAAACAGTTCTCCGTAAACCCATTTATGGATTTGGTTGTGCAGCTCCTGTGCTGCACTTTGGTCTTGCTGTGTTCCAAATATATTACTACAACATAGTGCTTTGGGATACCTCCGGCATGGAAGGCACATTACAGAGCAATGAGTAAGTGAGTGGAATGTGTAGACAAATACAGAAGCAATTACATGCTCAGAAATTAACCGTAGACATTATAACCTGTGTAAGAGAGAGAATCCTACCTAGAATGCCAGGGTTATCCCTTACCCACTGAGGCAAGTTCTATGGGATCCTTAACTACACCTGGAAAGCTACCAGAGCTAGGCATGACAGTACATTGGGTTAATGGTTTTCCAAAGCAAAGAACTTCTTACAATGCAGAAGTTGCCTTTGTGCTGAACTACAGTGGCAGCATTGGATATGAACAGGAATTCAGCTTATGACTCCTGGCCACAGGCAAGAATGCTGCCAGCTGAGCTACAGGAACATTGTGGGACCAAGTCTCCTTCTACTGAAGCCAAAGGACATTAGTATTTGACTCCAATGGAAGCAGGATTGGATCCAGCATAGCTGTCAGTGATGTGGTTTTATAGTACAACTGGAATGGTAATAATGTATTAATGCCAAGGGTCAGCTTTACTGTACACTTAGTTTAACAGTATAAACAGTTCAGATGTTAGTGTCATCAGGAATCAGTATGAATGGTTAAAAGAGCCATGGCCTGCCAAATTTAATGAATCTGAAAAAGGTGATGCAACACTGCCGAAACTGCATCTCGCAAACACTTATAATGATTTACATTGACCCAGCCTATTTTCCTGCATTTCTTTTACATAAGAACATAAGAATGGCCCTACTGGGTCAGACCAAAGGTCCATCTAGGCCAGTATCCTGTCTTCCGACAATGGCCAGTGCCAGGTGCCCCAGAGGGAATGAAAAAGAACAGGTAATCATCAAGTGATTCATCCGGTCGCTCATTCCCAGCTTCACAAAGAAATTCCTGCATGTTTGCATTATGTCATTTTTGGCAATGGCTGTGCCTAAAATCTAAGGAAGCATTGTTCAGTAGCTCTTTTCTAACCTCCTGTGAATTGAATTGGAATAGTAGTGAGGAAAGCATTGCTAGAAAGTGAGAGAGAGAGAGAGAGAGAAAGAAAGAAAGAAATATATGAAGGACTGAGACCCACCAACGCAATCACAAGACATTGACAGTGTGGCGATGTAACCTACTGGTGAGTCTGTTTGACATGTCCCCCCGTCTGCCGAGCATAGAGGAAACAAGTTTTGACAGTCCTCATCTACATAGGGGTCGCTGTTTTGCTCAAGCTTTAGCAGCTCATGCTTTCAGCGCTGGAGGGTCTGAGTTCAATCCCTGGTATCTCAGCTAAGAGGGAAGCCATCATAGAAACACCCACTTGATCCTAAAAGATGATCTACAGATTACTAGAAAAATATGAAAACACTCCATTTTATCTGCTAACATGTGGTGATGGGAAAAAATTCATAGTGACCCCAATTTGGCAATATGTGGTCAGGGAGCCTAATAAAGGATTTAATTCAAATTTTATCCTGAGAAACCAGGTATTTTTCTTGAATCCAGTAACATGGATTCTACTAATACTTTCTGAGGCAGCAAATTACGAACAGATTACTTACATTCAAGGGTATAGCATGTATTCTGAAAATGCTTATTATGTGTATTAAATTAACATCAAATGTTTGTCAGTGAATGGAGGAACAAAAGCTAACATTCATGTTTCCTGTCCGTCCCCCTCGGGTCAGCAACTCAACACCCCATCTGTTTCCTCCAAACCCTTACCTCACCTCCTCACCTATTTGCTTGCATCCGGACCCCCTCATTTGCTCCTTCAACATCTATTCCTATTCAGCAACCTCAACCCGCCTCCCCAGATGCCCCGCTTCAGATCACAACATCCCCCGCACCCTGCTAACAGGCTCAGCAAACACATTGGGCTCTCTGATCCCCTCTGCCTCGCTTAATTATGTATATAAATAAATGCGTGCATGTGTATATTTTGGGTTTTAACTAATGAGGTTATTCCTTTTTCTGCATATTTTGTAATTTTTTATAATCCATTTGAAATTGCCTTTGTGTTTTTGTTATGTATTGTTTTTCTTCCTTATAAAAATTAATAAAGATTTAATTATAAAAATTATGCAATAAGTTCATCCCAAAATATACTGGCCCCAGCGTATAACAACTAAATTAATCTGACACCCTGATTTCTATTGTGAAATATGGTTTGGTTTATTTTATGTAATGTAATGGTGTTGCATAGAAGTAAACACAACAATCCTCTTATTTGTACTGGTAATTTTTATATAACATGGACATTAAATTAAAATGAAGCATACTTCAGTTTTGTTGCAGAGGAGGTATAGTAGCACCATTTCTTTCAAGGAAAGCTTCCGATTAAAAAATCCCAAAAACCTAACACTGATGCACTGTCTGACAACAGCTGCTGTATGGGACTGGGAGGAGGTCCTTTTCCTAACCTGTTCTCAAACACAGTGCACAGACTGCAAAGAGACCAAACTCACCCACTTCCTGGGCATGGTTTTTATTAGCACAGAAAAGGAAGGGTGGTGGTTGTTTTTCTTTCCTTTTTTATTTATTTATTTATTTATTTATTTATTGCAAAGACACAGAACTAGGACTTGGGAGATGTGAGATCAAATGCCTGGCACTGTCCCATACCTCCTAAGTGTCTTTGGGCAAATCACTTCATTTTTCTGTATCTAAGTTCTCCATCTGTAAAATAGTTAACATAATACTTTCCTACTACTCAGTGGGGATGAGAGGTGCTTAGATACTATGGAAATGAGGCCATATATATATATATATATACCTAGTTAGGGAGAAGTGAGCAATAATACAACATAAAATTCAGCTCACAACTCCTCCTCAAACTGGGGTGCATCCACTGGCCTCAGAGCTAAATTCATCTTGGTGTTTCCAGTGAAGCCAACATAGTTACCACAAATATGACTGTAACCCCCAATGAGTCTGAAGAATGTATTTGACTCCCTAGCAGGATCAACACCTGCTAGCAAGGTGTGGTGTTTCAGGCAAACACTGTTATTTTGTAACAGGAACTTGGGCTGAAGACAGTGACACTACTTTTCCTCCATGTATTTTAACCCCCTGTAGATTTCTAGGACATTCTCAGGTCCTTTGTAGAAAGTTAAGTTACAAACCTCCATTCAGTCATTATCGGCCTCCTCCATTGTGCTATTCATGTTCTCCCCTCAAACCTCTAAGCACATGGAAATTCTAACTCATCTGTCATCTCTGCCCCTAAGGGAAATAGTCTTATCTTTACGGACATCCCCTATTGTACTGTAATTTGAATTCCATTTTCCAGAATTTTGGCATTTGTACACTATGGTCCAATTTTATCCCTAATGTTCCACCAGAGATGATCTTGGCCCAGTTATCTCTCTAGAGTCTTCCCTGCCATGCCAAAGGCATCTCATACTAACACACTGTCTGAGATTCATGGATAACAGTGTGGGATCTCACTAAGAATAAGTTTGGATTTAATCCCTATTATTATGACAGTTCCAATACCTGTGCATTTCAGGGAGATTATCTTCTCTTTCCAGGAGCCTTTGATAAAGTGACTTCAGCCCCTAATGCATTATTAACTGAGAAGAATACTGTGTCTTCCCTATTACAAACCTCTGCTCAGAACTCCCAGCAGGAGCAAGGCAGGTCACTGAGTCACTAATAACCAATAGCTGATAGCTAATTGATTTTATACTTGTGTAGGGAAGCTTCTGAACCATAATTTAAAAACTAATTTGCTTTGTACTTTTAGTATCATAAGTAGTTATAAAACCTTACATACCTAGGCATGTTATAGTCCATCATTTTTACTGATCTTGGCTTAAAGACTGGTCTTTTGCAAATTCTTACTCCATAACACTCTTTATCTCTTAACCCGAATGCAAGAACCAACCCTCCAGCACCAGTTGCCTCATGGAGACATTAATATAGAGTTTTCAAAACTGAAACCACTTTAGGGTAGTTTTAATGAGGTACTATTTGCTAAAGCATGACTGACAGAAATAATAAGTCAGCATTTATGAGGGAACCCTCAGAAATGGAGCTGCCCCAGGCAGAGAGCCAACAGAAATTGTTGTGTGGATGAAATATCTCCTAAAATAACTCTCCTAACTGAGCCGCATGCAATTAAAGTTAGTGATGTACATAATATGAAAACTGGGAGCTCTTCCTGCTAATAACCACTGTGTAACTGGGGCAATCCATTTAATTAATTTAATATACACTTATATAGTCCCCTGATAGTGGATGTATAATTAAAATTACAGGCTTTGCATTCCAAAATAAGATTTTTGCAAATGACAGATCTTTAAACAAACAAAAACTTTTGGGGGTGGTTATTGCTCATTGTTTGCACATTTTGTTTTACAAGCAATTCGATCTGAAACTCAAAACCAGCTGTTATTTGAACTGAAACTTTTTTTCATGGCTGTCATGCTGTGTCACACAGTACATCTCTCTGTATATCATCTCTCTATCAAGAAACTAACACGTGACCCCAAGAGGATAGGACAAACTTGGATAGGGCACCTAGGCACTCTGGTAATATAAATAATAAAAATCCATCATGCTGTAACTACTTTTTTAAATCAGAATCAAATGACTTTTACAAGGGTATCTATTTTATACTAGGGAAAGATAGTTGCTCACTCTCAAAATTCTTGACCCCTGTTTACAGAAGTGTTAAAAGCAAAAAAAGTTATTGACTGGCCAGAAAGGTGACAGTTAGCTTAGAAAACCAGGAGGTTAGAGAGAGATGTAACAGATGGAGACTAGTAACTAAGAGCTGATGTAAGAATTGAAATAAAGGTGCCGAGAAGCTTGGGAAAAGAGGAAAAGTGATCCATATTAACAAAATCTGATTATCAAAATAATATGATTAGATTATAAAGATGCAATATGGTGAAGTTTTGGAAACCTAGCCAAGTAAATCATTCAGTAGCTAAGTAGGCTGCAAGACAGAGGCAGTCTTAATAATTAAATTTGGAGGTATCTAAAATAGACATTTCCCTTTGAAATAAAAGAGAAGATTAAGGTCCAAGAAAACTAAATACTTCATGACAGTGGATGAGTGGAGTAATTTATGATGAGAAATGAAATAGACCACACACTGTCCCAGACATCTCAAAGTAGCATTAAAGTTACTAGGTATATGGCTTTCAATTAATCATGTCTTAAAATTAAAGGTGCACTGTGGTTTTCCTGACAAGTGTTCTCTGTGCCTATGTTGCTAGTGGAATAACAGAACCCCAATATAATGCTACGAATGCATAAGATACAATTCTTATCTTAAAAATGAGTGCATTTCTATACCGTCTTTGAAAATGAATAGGTAGGTTTGGAGTGTTGTAGCTGTGTCGGTCCCAGGAAGAGCTCTGCGTAAGCTCAAAAGCGTGTCTCTCTCACCCAGAAAAGTTGGTCCAATAAAAGATATTACCTCACCCACCCTGTCTCTCAAGATAGATTTGGCGCATTTGGGATATTCCTTCATGTTTTTCTTCCTATGTGACATCCTGTCTCAGAAGTAAAAACACACATTTCCTTATACGTGACGATTTACTGGTAACAAATCTCATCAGCAACCTCTCGTCTGGTTCAAACTCTGGGAGAAGGCGAGTGAAGAAAACAAGTTGGAAATTAGTGGAAGTAGTGAGATTTGCATGTCATTCAAGGGTAGACTGAGGTGAGTTTTGCTATAACACTTATCTGATATGGGTCCCTCCCTCTAGGGGAAACAGAGGGATGAATCGTGCAGCTCCCAGGGATGCTGTGCAGCCTTTGTATTTGCAGAAGACCAGTAAAATAAAGACACATTGTTCTTCCCTGCTTATAAGCATTATTAGTGTACATTCTGAATTCTAAAATCAGAAGCGAGGTCTTCTTTCGTATGCGTCACAAGTGGATATCTAAGTGTTTAGCCATCTAACTGCTGCATCATCAAGGGTAGAAAGGCATTGCAGTCCACCATCCAATCTTCTAATTGTGCACTCCTCCACCACATGTCTCACTATCTGCGTTGCTGTCCCTGCAGTCACACTGTGAAGATTGTGCTAAGCCAAAATTCTGCACTGTGGCCTTTTGGAGGCATCCCCTGGTGAACAGCATAAAACGAAACAAAAGTGGACAAAAAAACAGAACAAAGGCTCGCATTCGAAGAAGGGAGGTTTTGCCCTGCAGTGGCCTGAGAATGGGTAAGTGCTGTTTCATCATTGCTACTAAGTTTTGCTCACCTCCAGGTATGACATTTAATGCAAATTATATAATGAATTCATTTGCATATTTGCATACATTTTGCATTTAATCAACAACTCCAGCTTTTTAAATTGTGCTGGTGAAAAGCGTTAGATTTATCAGAAATCCTAGTGTCAGTGAAGTCAATGGCAAAGCTCTTCATTGTCTCAAATGGTGCCAAGATTTCACATGGTGAATGGAGGAGACCACTCTTCACTGGCGGGAGAGCAGAAGGGCAATTTTCCTACACGCATTGCTCTGCCAGCCTGCCTCAGCCCTAATCTACATATAGGCTCAAAAGCTAGAAAATAAGTAAAATTAACCCCAAATTTATTATTTTCTAAAAAAAATCTTGTAATTTATAAGCCAATCTTGTGATTTTTGGGGGGAGGGGAGACCTGACTCCTGATTTTGTAATTTGTAAGTGTTTGGCTTGGCAATATTCTAACAGGGGTGGTTCAGTCTTCATGGTCCTTGCAGTTAGTGCAAACCCTGGTGCTCAGCTTGATGCAAAACTCACTTGATGCATCAAACATCTACTAGATGGGACCAGCTTTCACTGAGCTGTGCTGCATTCAAACTGGTAGCCGACAGGCATCAAGTCCCCCAATAAAGTGCTCACTTAAGAAGGAAGAACGGGCGGATGGACACCCACATCCACAAAATGTGGTATGCAAGTTAAGGTTGCATACCTAACACAACACATGGAAATGAAAAAGTTAAGGCACCTAACAATACCTACCCTCTGCTCGTTCACTGAGGGATATGCACCTCCCCACTAGAAAAGTAACCATATAACACACACTACGCACCACGTTCCTAACTCTGCTCCAGGAGGGATGGCAGCCTTCCAGCACCTCTCTCCTCAAACTCTCCACCACCATAAATTGACTAGCCTGTCCCCCTCCTGCTACCCAGTCTGCACAGTTCTGAAAAAAAAAAAATCACACTCGCTCATGTCTGATGAGTAGTGGGCACCAGAAGTCATGGATACTCAGCAGTTGGCCCATTCATTTGATATGGATTATATAATAAGTATTTATACTGGTAACAAATTAAACTAGCTTGACTGTTCTCTGCTTATTTCTGTCATATGGAAAGTATGCTTCATGGACACTAGCCAAGAGCTTTACACGTTTTTGGCTCTGTTCTGATCTATAAGTTTGAATGCATATTCTGAGCACAACGTTGCTGCAGTCTAGCATTACAATGATTCAGAATTATTTTGTCTCCTTTGACTGCAAAAAGGTTTTGCCAAAGTAGTTTTGTGAAATTAATTGTGCTGTCAGACTGTCATGTGTTATTTCATACAGTAGAATTTACTGTGCAGCACAGAACAGATGCACTCGTATGGGTGGACAGGCTGATGGAATACACAGGAAATTATTCATTTTGTAGTAAAAAATACAATGAGCTATTCAGCACGTGTTAGAGTAGTGAATCACATCGAGTGGCTGCTTCTGTAGTCCGTGGTTTCAGTGGATGAGGAAAGAGATGAGAAAGTATCTGAAAATTAAGTGTGATTGAAGTGCTGCACTTTTTTGCATCCCCTACACTACAAATGCCATCTCTCCCCCTATGGTGGTAAAATGTTGCGATATTCATTAATAACAAATAAAAAGAATACTGCTAGCTGTCCAGTATATCACTATTAAAAATAAACTGAGCTAACTGTGGGTGAATGCTAGTTTAATACGGACAGCCACTGTATGTTATACAGCAGTTTTGCATATTAGGAATATCGGAATTGCCATATTGGAGCCAGTTGTCTATCTAGTCTAATATACTGTTGGACAGTAGCCAGAAATAGGTGTTTCAGAGGAATGCGTTAGAACCCTGCACAAGGCAACATAAATCTCATCCTGATCCCTAATAGCTAGCGATTTCTCCAAAGCATGAGATTTAGTATCCTTTCCAAAACGTTTATATTTGGTAAATGTGATTTCTCTGGATATTCTTGAAATCCATATAAGTCTCCATTCCCTTTTTGAATCTCACTATGTTCTTGGCTTCAATGACTTCCTGTGGCAATGAGTTCCACAGCTTAATTACATGTGGGTAATTACCAACCATGAACAGTCACTATTACTGAAAACTGAATTTATGGAAGAGTTAGCAAAATTGTACAAGTAAAAATGCCAAGTGTCCAAAAGAGTTTGTCTAGATCAGTGTTTCATTAGTTTGAGCTGCTTCTGTCACAATGGGGAAGTATGAGTCAATCTTCAACCACTGATGATTCCAGCTAGTAGTAAGTCAGTCCAGGACAATCTTTACGGTTTCCAGATTTCTTTCAAATATTCCACAAACAGGAAAAAAAACCTACATGAATTGGATAAATAATTTGCTGACTTATTCAACAAGTTCTGCTTGCAGCATTGCATACCGGCACTGCACAGGACTGAGCCCAGAATCCGCACTAGCATAACCAAATCAGAGAAGATAACCAAAAGAAACCAAAAGCAAAATTTGTCTCTCACTAAACTTAGTTTAAGTCAGGAGTGAGGCCAACTAGCTCATGGTATTGCATTGCTGCATAACCAATGTGAGTTTGAGGAGAATCAAGCACTTCTAATTTTCTTTGGAAAATAGAGGCCTTCACCTAATCCATATCTCAGGAATCTATTTCCTTCTTGATTTCAGTAAAGTCACAGGACATGTTATAAAATGCAGTGGATTGCCGACCTTCCTCCAATGCGCACACATCTGGTTAAAAAGAAAGTGAATGTGCGGAGTAAGTCCTTGTTGACAATACTTCCCATGAGCTGTGTGGCTCATCTTCCTCTTACTGACTCACCAGTACCACAGGGTCACTGATGGTCTAAATTATCAGTAGACTAGATGAGTTGCAAAGTTTTTCATTTCCATTATAGGACACCGTTCCCAAGAGAGCACATTTGTGGTGACAGACAGTCATATAATGGCTAGCCCTGGGGGTCTCAGCCCAGTTCCTAAAAATCACCACTACAATTGACATTCATTTTCCTAGTTGTTGGCATTGTCAGGTCTGCTCTACACACAGAAATGGCACCAATTTAACTAATTGCTTTCTATGCAAGTTCAGTTAAATTGGTGCGAACACTTTGAAATCAGGAAAAGGCGGCATAAAATCCATAGAACATAATTTGGTTTGTTATGTTGGCCACTTTCAGAAGAGATGGGACTGGGACAAGTAACTTCCACTTCCCTTCACTAGCTAAGCCTCCTGCGTTTTAGAATGGATTCACCCCGGAATAAGGGCAGACAATATTACTGAGACACCATTTTACTAGGCATTGAACTTACACATAGTAAGACAATCCATGTCCAAAAAGAGCAAAGTAAAAAAGTCATTCAAAGGGGAAGCGGGTGAACAGAGGTGCAGAGTTTTGAAATGACTTGTCCATGGTCACTTAGCAGAGCCATATCCCCTAGATGATATTACCTCACAGCTAATTTTATGGCACTCTTATGAAGCCACAATCTCATTCCTTGGCTGATAAGTGGTCACCAGAACCCTCTGTCAGTATTCATGATGATATAAAACAGCATAAACCTTTGATGACTCTGGATCAGTCAATGGAATATAGGTACCAGTGTTATATGAGTAGATATATGCTGACATGAGATGTTAAGGCAGTACTCCATTAACTGCAGGACTAGGGCCTGGCTTTTAAACATTTATTCAAACTTAATATGCAAATACTGCATTGACACAGCTTTTTTTTTTTTTTGCTTGTTTGTTTGTTTGTTTTCACTCCCCACTCCCCTGCCCCCCCCCCCCAGCCGCCCCACACACCTTATTGAATTTAAAAATTAGTGGCAGGTCAACAGAGACTATAAATTAAGAGTATATAAGGAATATGATATATAATCTTAATCTGAGTATATGAAAGAATAAGAAATTACATCTCCCAGTTTGTGATGAATTTTTAATCCTTTGTTTCTGTACATACACACACTTTATAAATAATCCTATTCAGAGTAAAAAGATTTGTTTGCAACCACCAGTTTGCATGTAAATAGTTCATATGAATACCTCAGTCTGGTCATTAATATTGTCAGTCTTGTGGATTTCCTTAAATATACTTTCCTTAGCTATACTTGGAGTGAAGTCTCATGTCATTGGTTTATTGTCATGCAATATGTTGCTATTACGGACAATATTTTGAAGGGATATCATTCTTTGTATGGTGTTTGAGGTCCAGTGAGATACTGGCTGGGGTGTAACAGAGGGAGAAGAAATCCTATCCAGTGATCTGTCTGGCATTTATTTCTGTCATTTTGGGTTCATTTTAACTCAAGCACAGATTTCAAGGCACTGTTTCAGTGGAAATTGAGTACATTGATCATGGAAAGTGAGCATGGGGCTGGGAGGGGGAAGAAGAGAGGGACATATCCTGACCAAATCCCCTTTGTAAGCAAACAAGCAGAAAGAGCAGGGCTAATGAATCCTGGTCTGGTAAAGATGGGTAGCCTGATTACTCAAGACAGACGTGAAGGTGGGAATAGGCAGAAGCCTCTCTGTCTCTCACATTATATATAAAATGTATAGACAATCTCATTTTCAGGTGGTGTGTGTTGTGGATTGGGTACCGAGGTTTCAAACAGTGGTTCTTTATGGCAGAAATGTAGAAGCAGTCTAATTTCATATAAAAAGAATGATGCTATTCCAGCAGAGGGGGTGATGTTAATCAGATCCAGTCATGGGAACCCCCCTGCAATTGCATAATTCACAAGATTCCACTCATTTTCTTTAACCTTTAACTACAAACCATCCACCAGCCCTATCCCTATCCTCAAATATGCGCACACACACCCGCCCCTCAAGAGTCAGGTCTTCATATCTGCAATGTTTGAGATTGCTTTAGGAGCAGTTTCCACACAAGGTTTCCTTAAAAGAAAAAAAATAATAATTAAAATCTGGCATTTTTCACCATCTTGTGTGTTACTTTGACTTTCTCAGGCATTGCTGAAAAGAACCAGCGGGACAACATGAAAAGCATGTCAAACACGGGTTATTCTTCTTTCAATATATAGATATATATTTAGTAGTTTGCTTATAATGTAATGGACTTCTTGTTTTGGGAAAAGCACTTTCCTGTCAGAAATAGCTATTATGTCAAATCATGTTCAATTTCAAGCAGAAAGCATGAACAAAGAAAGAAAATGCATGATCCATGATGGTTTATCATATTGCTGGTAATCGGACCAGGCGAGCTCTGTGGAACTTGCTGAGTCTATTTCTATCTGGGCAAAGCTTATTATTATTTGCAGTCATTGAACAATGGATTCAGTATTCCCGCACTGTCTCAAGAAGTGTTTTTATATGATGTAAGCTTGCATGATTTAAGCTCTGGACTGTGTCAGGCTATGATAAAAGCTGCCATCACCTCACCAGGAATTTCCTGTAATGTATAAACACTTGACTTCCCACTAACCTTCCCTCCTGCCTCTCGCACATCCTCGCATGCATATCAATGACTGCTGAAAAGGGCACTGCTGTGTACCTAGGCCTAGTCAACAGCCTGCATTGATCAAGGCCTAAGGATTGCTGCCCCACTGACTGCTAATCAATAAATATTGAGTTCAAACCCCTGCTCTAAATTCAGCAGGGCTAATAAGTGTCTACACAAAACAATGGTCTGAAATACAATCTTTCTATTCAGTGAGCAGAGAGAGGTAGAAATGTTTGCTTCAGCAGCTGTAGATAAAGCCTGTGGGAGGCAAAGCTTTAGCTTTTACCCAAATTTGGCCTGAAGCATTCTTGATTTGCTAAGTGTGCTGTGCATTAGAGGCAGCTATGCTGCTGACAAGAGAAATACCTCATATGATCACATGTTTCTGAGCTCCAGAAAGTCTTTGTTTGATCTCCTTTGCACATGGAGGGCATATGAAGCTCCTTAAGGTCCCCTCTGTTAGACCTTTAGTTTTACCTTTTATGCTCAATAAACAACTCTAAATGCACTCAGGATGGGGGAAAGAAATCAAATTTAATAGCTGGCAAAATGCCCTCTCTCTTTTACATAGGTGATGATGCTATCTTGAGATGAGAAGCAGACCTCAAACAGAGAAGCAAGAATGGTTGTAAGAAGCCCAATTTCTAATAATTTTGATTGTTACAAAAGACAGCCCTAAATTTCAAACAATGCACAGGACGATGACCTTAGTGTAAAACCCAGCACAGAGATACAGTTTGCCAAACTATCTGAATAAATTGGGGCAGTCAACCAGCTGCACTATCTGCTAGTTTATGATGAATGGTGATGTCTTAACGTCGGCTCAACATCTGTCTGCCTACTTCATTTCTAATTGCATAACCTTGGCTAGCTGGTATTGGTGGTATGCTAGATTTCAGTGCTGCAATGTGAGACAAATGATGCATGACTGTGAAGGATTAGGTATGTTTATACTCTCTAGCCAAATCTGCCTTCAGCAGATGCCCAATTTATTACAAGTGGGCATATGCTGTTAATGATGTATTGATCATTTCCAGTGGATTATTGGAAACATCTTCATAGTAATACGGGAGGGTAAGCTTTTACTTACCATTTGGGTTTTTCTAAAGTACTCTCTACCAGAGGTGCTGCACCTGCTATTAGATTATGGTGTAAGATGTGTATGATATGTGTCTATTCATAAGGTTTATGAAAAAAGAGTGCCATTTGCAAATAAAGACAAATATATTACACCGTGAGTCTGCTGAAATACGTATGTACCTATCAAACATGAAAGAAACAATATTTGTTGAAACCAAATTGTCTGTCATTCTGCTTTTCTGTGTAACTGCCCCTGCTTTTACATTAAAATGGGGGTTTCATTCATTTTTTTATTAAATCCAAGTTTTGTATCTCTTCCGCAATGATCCACACTCCCATGCCAACCTAATGAAATATAAGGCCCAGCTGTGGCACCCTTACTCATGCTGTATTGTACATTTCTCCATCATGATAGTAATCTCAACAACACTAAAAGCAAGAAAAGGGACCTGTGTCGTATGAAGTGTAACTTGCTAAAACAAGAAACTACATAAACTTATGTAAAAGACTCTCTCCCTTCCTCTTCCTTGCCTGATGTCCTCTCTCCCTGTGCTACATCATATCTAAGCTCGGACCTGTTCCTACCGACACGTTTATACATGTGATCTGGACTCACATTAGTCCCATTTATCAGAGGGGTAGCCGTGTTAGTCTGGATCTGTAAAAAACGACAAAGAGTCCTGTGGCACCTTATAGACTAACAGATGTATTGGAGCATAAGCTTTCATTCAGCTGACGAAGTGGGTATTCACCCACGAAAGCTTATGCTCCAATACGTCTGTTAGTCTATAAGATGCCACAGGACTCTTTGTGGCTTATTAGTCCTTCCTCTGTTAAGCACCATGTACACCTATGGTAACGATATAATAATAATGGACATTAAAAGTTAGACTTTCTTATTTAGGACTTCAGATTTGCCAATTTGATTATGAATCTGAGTAGACAGCTTGGTGCAGAGGGTAACCATTTTCCCACTGTCAAGGAGGAGATCTGGGTTTCCATTTTGGATTTGGTCCTCTTGCATCACAATTCAGAGGGATCTGAGAGTGCTATATGGATGTGAACAGTCATAATGTAGATGATTTAAAATATGTTGTGCTAAGAAAGGGGGCAATCAAATCTTTCAAGAAGGTGCTGACTTGAACCATGTCCCCATTGCCCAGGCTCTAGTTTTCACAATTTAATTTACTATTTACTGATATGGTCACCCTTCTGCGGAGCAGTAGCAGATGTCAAGACCTTTCAGGTTGGCTTCCCATTGGAGGAGAAATCAGTAACATGGGATCTGGGTATTTTCTTAGTGTAACTTTTTTTTTTTCTCTACCACGCCAATCCTTGAACAGAGGCAGCCAAAAACACCACATAGCCAATTCCCTCTTTCGGGGATCTCAGACCAAACACTAGGGCTAGTGCCTCATTCCCAGGAAGCAACTCTGTCTCAATATCTGGCTTTAATTTATCAGATTAAGGCAGAGACTAAATTCCCTTGCTGCTTGCCACAGCACCTCCTTACAAAAATGTATATAAAAAACTAACAACATTACAGTGTTTTTTCAAAGCCTGAATGGTGCTCTCACACTAAGAACATGTAATACTGTGTGTAACAGCACCACCTGGTTACTCCCACAGGAACAATGTTATGGCTAGGGCCCTACCAAATTCACAGTCCATTTTGGGCAATTTCACGATCATAGGATTTTAAAAATAGTAAATTTCATGATTTCAGCTATTTAAATCTGAAAATTCACGGTGTCGTAATTGTAGGGGTCCTGACCCAAAGGGGAGTTCTGTATGCATGTGTGTGTGTGTGGGGGGGGTCTCAAGATTATTGTTGGGGGGGTTGTGGTACTACTGCGGGCAGAGTGGGGCAGCTGGAGAGTGGCAGCTGCTGGCCTGGATCCCAGCTCTGAAGGCAGAGCCACCACCACCAGCAGCGCAGAAGTAAGGATGGTATGGTATGATATTGCCATCCTTACTTCTGCGCTGCTGCCTTCAGAGCTGGGCGCCAGGCTAACAGCTGCCGCTTTCCGGCTGCCCAGCTCTGAAGGCAGCGCAGAAGTCAGGGTGGCAATACTATGACCCCCCGCAAAAAATAACTTTGTGACCCCCACCCCGCAACTCCTTTTTGGGTCAGGACCCCCCATTTGAGAAATGCTGGTTTTCCCTGTGAAATCTGTATAGTATAGGGTAAAAGCACACAAAAGACCAGATTTCATGGGGGCGGGTGGAGACCAGATTTCACAGTCCGTGATGTCTTTTTCCTGGCTATGATTTTGCAGAGTTCCTTTCCTCCAGGTAGGCTCATTCACTAGGAATGATTTGCCCCAAAATTTCCTAATCTATAACATGCCCACTTCACCTCTTTCCCTCTACATAATTTCACAGCTGCCTATTTTGTGTGGGGTTTGGAGCTAGTGCCACATGGTGGCAGCAGTGAGCTGAGGTTACCTAGCAGTGGAGGTGTTGGTGACAAGAAGAAATCAACAATTTAAAAAGGGTGGCCAGGAAGGTTAGTCCTTCAGGGCTGAATTTTCAAAGCAGTGCACTGGGGTGTACAGTGATATTAATTGGAATTGCTTGGCCAAATCCCTAAGCAATGCTTTGAATGTTTATCCTTAACTGTTAAGGGTTCAACTGCAGTCCTGAACTTTGTATAATATTTAGCCTGAATATATCACAAGAAGATTGGAACATATTATGAATATTTAATAGTCACAGTGAAGACATTTTCCAATTACAACCCTCCAGCTGATAAAGTAGCTTCAAAAGAAAAAAATACCATGCAGACCCTGTCAATGAACAATTTGGTGCTTGTTCCACGTATGCACTGTAATTACCTACAGAATATATTGGCATTATTTTGATTGTGAAAATTAATTTTTCAGCTGAATTGACGATTCATAGCTCTAGTTAAGATAAAGGATACCTGCAATTTTCTCTCAATACCTTACTCTAGAAATAAAGCATGGAATGTGCATAACAGTAGCAGATGCAGAAGACATGCTTGCTTAGGATTTCTGTGTAAGAGATTTTTTGTTCATAAAGAGATTTAAAAATTAGAATTTTATTTCTTCCCCATATTTGTAAGATTATTCTAATAGCTACCAAGGTCCCACTTCACCAAAGTAGGTTAGCATGTACTTACCTGCTGTGCTGAACATGGATGGACATAAGCATGTGCTTAACTTTAAGTGCTTTGCTGAATTGAGGTCTGATTCAGTAATGTGTTTTGCACACTGCGTCTGCATAACAATTGAGTCCTCGCTTTATGCAGATAGACGGTGGGATGGTTAGAGAGGTGAAGCCCACACCTCACCCCCAGCACAGAGGTAAGGTGTGGGACGGTCCACAGCCCCCTATCCCCAAAGCCTATTCTTCCATCTAAAAGGATGGAATAACATTTGTAGCCCCTCTGTGCCAGAGCCACGTTGCGAGACTGCAGCACAGTCCCTTCTATCCAACTCCCAACAGCCCAACTGTTATTCTAACCTGTGGGCTGGAATACCACCTGAAGACTCTCTGAACCAGTTGCACTGGGTACTGGGCCACTGGAGTTGCTTACATGTGGACCTCCTCTCACCGGGCGCAAGTGTGGCCTTCCCCACTGGACTATACATGTCTGGCACAGAGACCTTTCCCACAGCACATAGTGGGTGTGCAGGTCCCCCTGTGGGACTGCTCTGCCAATGGGAGCCCCACATAGCCCCTATGTGTGTTTAAGTGTTGGCAAGGTCCTTGGCGTGGTCCTCAGAACCTTGAATAATTTCATCCTGTCACAGGAACTATTAAGTTAGCTCCTGACTGTCACATTCACACATCCTGGCGCTGCTTAGAACTTATTTTCCTTTGATTTTTAACATTTTAACCAA
This sequence comes from Malaclemys terrapin pileata, assembly GCF_027887155.1. Classification (NCBI taxonomy): domain Eukaryota; kingdom Metazoa; phylum Chordata; order Testudines; family Emydidae; genus Malaclemys; species Malaclemys terrapin. The sequence continues at coordinate 175,144,275 of NC_071507.1, read as the reverse complement.
AGCCCAGATCCAAACACAGATAAGCTTTCGGGACGTACAGCTCCATCTCAAAATCCACATCCAAGCTGTACAGCTCCCCCACCTCTATTTTTTACTCAGACACAGCAACTTTCCAACATTTCCAACAGGGCAAAATGCTCACGAAAACAAGGAGGAACATGATTTAAAAGAAGTGACATGTGTGCCCCCCTCCCCCCAATTCAAATCATACTGTACTTGAGCAGTACTGCTCATATAGAAGATTGCTGGATTGCTAGAGTCTCTCCAGAGACTTCAATCACTGGACATGAACTCCACCAGCACCAGGGCTAGTGCTTTTCCTCTGGGTAGAAACAACAGGAGTGAAGGCTTTAGCAAAGTGGGGGATTCATCTGTTATTCATGTGAGATAGAAGCAATGCTAATTAGTGTTCTGTAAAAGCTAACTTTAAAATGCTGGGATACATTCTCAAAGTGGTGCAAGGGAGGTAGTTACGTGTATGACGCATTAATACATGTTGTTTGGTCATGTGCAGCTGAAGATGGTGGTTTTGAAAGCAGTGCTCTGCTTTCTTGAACACTTGTTTTTCATGGATGAATCCTATCTACTATTAACGGAACAGGGATCCTAAAGAATCCCTCCTTCAGCCATAAATGTGCTGCTGGTAATGAATGTGTAACCTTAATCACAATAGGCTTTTTCATCACATTGTGAATGGCATCCATTTGATGCTATTCAGGGGACTGACCCCAGACTCACAAATCTGAGGCTCAAGAACCGGTCCTGCTATTCCACAAGGGGGAGTTCTTTGACTTCTACTGCTATAGGCAGAATCTGATCTCCTGACCCTTCCATAAGACTAGATGAAAATGCACAAAGCCTGACTGAACCCACCTGTCTAACACTTTAACCATTTTTCCACAGTGCTGCTGACTGAAACCTAATTTATTTAAACAACTCCTCACACAAACACGACTGCATACTGTTTTGCAAAGAGTAAATCATTTCATCCTTCTGCCTTGATCAGGGTGACATATGTCATTCACTTGAAAATCTGAGGCAGATATGGCAGGGTGTGTTTGTATATTTGTCTACTTAATGCCTTTTAAGCTGTCATTTACTACTTATCTGATTCAAATACCTGGACAAATGTAAAGAAAACATTAAACTAAGTCAAAAGTGCAAAATTATTAATCAAGTTGTGCAAACAAATAAATCTAGCCTCGGTGGTTTGTCCACAGACATATTTCTGGGAGTTGTGCAAATGAAGTCAGGGAGATATACAGGGCTCTGTTGCTTATCAGCCCAGTTTATCTCAGCTTTTTGTTTACTCTTCATTAGCTCCCAGCAAAAGACAAAATTGGCCTGCAAAGGATGCACAAGGCCCATCATGTGCTTTGCTTTTAATTGCTAACACCATTCATTAATCAAACAAAGGAAAGACATGCTTGGAGGTACCACTGGGGAGCTAGCAGGTTTAGGCCTACCTAGTTTAGTATGCTAATAACAACTGATTTTCTTAATATGCCAGTCAAAAGCTCCTTTCTCTAACCTATTCTAAACTGTTGTGACAATCGGAGCATATGGTGACAGCTGTGAAGTCAGAATGCTGCATCCCACTCTGAGGGGCTTGGGGCTTCCTTTCCATATCTCATGGGGAGCTTGGACACATGGTGGATAGAGCCTGAGACTGCACTAGTGTATACTCTCTCACACTCCTACGTTATGAATTTCAATCAATGTGTACTCTCAGTGGCAAAGAGGAAAAACTGTTCAGGAGTCAGAAGAGCAAGAAATAATCCATGCTGATTTAATGGGCGTAATAAACATAAAATTACCAGTTTTATGTACAGAGAACTATTTTATACTTAAAATATGCAGCATTATTTAATCTCAATAATTTCTTGGGTCCTCTGTTACCTCTCTCACTGTGTTCTAGAATTTTTTTTATAAAGGCAAATATTAGTAATCATGGAGCTCAGGAGATCATCTAGTCCAACCCCCTGCTCAAAGCAGGACCAATCCCCAGACAGATTTTTGCCCCAGATCCCTAAGTGGCCCCCTCAAGGGACTGAGTAAATTCACTAAAAAATGCATTTTTCTGGACACTGAAACTATTCACAAATTCAGGTCAAATTCAGCAAATAGCTTTGGCTGGAAAAAAAGGGAAAAAATGTGGAAGTGTCAGAATGTTTTGTGTGGCATTTTTTTAAATGAACCATTTCAACATTTTGTTTTGAAATGACATTTTCAAAACAAAATGCGGCTCAGCTCTATGTGCTACATGTGACCCCGATATGATGCTTCTATTGATGGATTATACACCTAGCCCAAACTGATACTTGGAAATCTCCTGATGTAGGGGTTTCCCTGGGAGGTACAGGGCCAGCAAAACATCCCTATGCCACTCTCCCTCATAGTCCCCAGCATACAGGCATGAGACACGTGGCCAGGAGAGGAAGAAATGTCAGATCAGGTGAGATACAGGCATTACCAGACTATAACGTGCACCAGGTACTCCAGCAATGGCTTAAAAAGAACTATTGCAGGGAGTATAAAGCAGCACCTAAACCTGCTCTACCCCACAGTTGGGACCACATCACAATCCAGGGGAGTTGCAAGGTGGAATACAGACATCTTTGATCTGAGCCATGCTAAGCTCCGCTCAGCCTTATCTCAGAATTAGAGCCTGTATCATTTTAAATGAGTTCTGTGCAAACCTCTGTGGAAAAAAGAAGCAAACATATTTGTTAATGTTTCTGGGCATTATGTTAGTACTTGTTTGGAATATCTCAACTTTGGGCCAAATTCATGCTGACTTAAAAACAAATTGTTTTCCCACTGTAACCAACTGATCTGGGCCAATTTATACCAGTTGTGAATTTGGCCCACTGTATGAATTATTAAGAAACATGTATTTATTAAAAATTCTGACTGCAAAAAAGAAGAGACCTATCTAGCGGTAGCCCCTTTTTAAAAAAAAAAATTAACAATACTAAATTAGGAAAAGTATTATTTTCTGTAAAGTATCCTTTCTACTTGTTACCTGAAGACATTTTAGGTTCTTTTTTTCTTAACAAGATTTTTTTGGGGGGTGACAAGCTCAGCTGGTTTTTTAAATGAACTCACTAATTCCCTGTGAAAGGATATTGGAAAGACAACTCAATTCTCTGTGGAATTCTACACAGGTGGTTAGTGTGGGAGGTGAACTCTGTCCTTTTCTCGCACCCTCTGGCCCAGGATTCTTCCTCCGAGGGATGAGCTCAACCACAAAAAATGGATCACAAATGACAAACTCCCATAGTGTGTCAACACCAGGGATCCTAGTTTTCTGTGATTAAAAAAACAAAACAAAATTATTCAATAAAATAACCATAAAAATCTGTGTTTTTCCATGATTAAAATGAAATCTGACAGCCCCGAGCCCTGCCACTCAGCACTGAAGCGTCAATTTCCCTTATTCCTGTGTGTGTGTGCTGGTGGAACGGGGTTCTACTGTATATGTTTTTATTTTTTTCACAAAATCTAAAAACGAAAGAGTCTCTGTGAAAATGCAAATTCTGCATTTTTCCACATTTTTCTGTGGCAAACAGATTTCTAGGATCCCTGGTCAACACCAATAATTGAGAGACTTGTAGACAACAGAAAGATTATTCCCCACACAGACATATCTGCTTGTATTGTAAATTAGGCTTTAGAAACACACAAAATGAAAAGACAAAGCCAATTTTCTGCCAGCCATACCCATACATTTCTGATAACAGCTGTGATGTTGCACCCCGTAAGGCTTTATGGAAATATTCTTTTAAATGTATATCTGACATAACTGGAATATGTTTTATGCTACATATGCCATGTAACATATCTCTGTAAAGGTTATGATCTACTGAATCTATTCCTCCTATTTGTATGGATGTATCATTTTTGTGTTCAAAGTTATGAATATTGGCTGTGTACTTGCTTGATTTCTAAGTAGCCTTAGAAAAGCATTTGGACAGCTTCTTGAGAAAGGAATGTGCAAGTTAAGTGCCCAATCAAGAAACACTTAATGGACAATGGATCTTGGAAGGCTCCAATCCACATAAGAAGTCTACTTGAGGACATTCAAGGTAGCATGTGAACAATGATTGCTACCTGTAAGTTCTGAGTCACACATGAACATGTGACTCCAAATCTCCATCTTGTAGCTTGGATTCTACACAAGGGGAGTCAGGGGTGTCCACCCACAAGAGAAAATCTATTTAAACCCCTGGGAGACCCCTCCATTTTGTCTTCAGCTGGCTCAAGAGATAGCCTCTCCACCCCAAAGGATACATGAAAGAAAATGGAACAAAGGACAGTAACTACAGACGGTGTGAGTGATTGCTGGACCCAGACTAGAAGGAGGCTAGTCTGTAAAAGGGGCTTATTGGAACATCTCTGAGGATGAGATTTTATCTGCATTCAGCTTCTTACTGTATTAGGCATAGGCTTGCGTGTTTTATTTTATTTTGCTTGGTAATTCACTTTGTTCTGTCTGTTACTACTTGGAACCAAATCCTACTTTCTGTATTTAATAAAATCACTTTTTACTTATTAATTAACCCAAAGTAGGTATTAATACCTGGGGGGGGCAAACAGCTGTGCATATCTCTCTATCAGTGTTATAGAGGGCGAACAATTTATGAATTTACCCTGTATAAGCTTTATATAGGGTAAAACGCATTTATTTGGGGTTTGGACCCCATTGGGAGTTGGACATCTGAGTGTTAGAGACAGGAATGCTTCTTAAGCTGCATTCAGTTAAGCCTGCAGTTTGTGGGACGTGGTTTAGACCTGGGTCTGTGTTTGTGGCCGACATGCGTCTGGCACAACTAGGCAGGGCTCTGGAGTCCCAAGCTGGCAGGGAAAGCAGGGGCAGAAGTAGTCTTGGCACATCAGTTGGCAGCCCCAAGGGGGTTTCTGTGATCCAACCCGTCACAACAGCATCACTGTTTCATGTGCCATCTTTGTTGCCTCATCTGGCAGGAGGATAGTGGTAGCTACTACTCTTACCAATAGGGATGGTGTCACTAAAATCCATGTGACAGTCCCTTCTTGTCTTTCCTCTAATAGTTACTGGTAGCATTGACTTAGTAAGTGAGATAGTATCTACTTCTCTTTTATCAGATATAGGTACCATATTATTTTTTCTCTTTCAAAACTGGGTTGAAATAAAGCAATAGAAACGTTAAAAGAATGCATTAAAATCTGTTTTATTTTTCAAATGAATGTTTTGGTGGGAGTTTCAGATTTGATATGAGTTGCTAATTCCACAAAGAAGGAGCTAATAATGTTAAAATATATGTTAGTGGAATTAGTCAACATGGACCATCATGTGTATTTTCAGCACATTTTTCATCATGCTGCTTCTTTTATATACAACAGGGTACAATGAATCCTAGTAGTCATAGTAGATCATTTGTTTGAAAGCTGGCTGACGGTGCAACATCTTCAGTAAACAGTTCAGGTGCAATGGCAGTTGGCCGCAAGGGGAAATTTTAAAAATCCTTCACAATATAATCCATAAGTCTCTGATGATCATCCATAGGAACTTCAGAGACATTTTTCTGTTATAGGTGATTAATCTTTTTTTAATTGCAACAGCTAAAACAACTCTCAAACTGTCTGTCTAGTGATGGAATTGGACCAATGTAATGCTGTAGTTGATCACTTTCTATGGGCTTATGCGTGAGTGTTCTAAGTACACTTTCAGTGTTGAGGTTACTATTTCTTTGTCTTTTTTGCTGCAAGCCCAAAGTTGGAAACCAGGATTAATAAAATGCAATTATGTTAGACTATCTGGTGCTTCAGGCAGTCTCATCATTTAAATACTTTTACTGTGACACCTGTTATTTATTATTTATATTATGGAAATGCCTAGAGGCCAACCAAGAACAGGGCCTCATTGAGCTAGGCACTGATCATCTGCTAGTTCCTCAAGCTGTCGTAGTTTCTTTTCTAGGGTCAGGATATTGTTTTCATGCTTCAAATGAGTTTCTACTGTTGATGTAACTGGTTGGTGTAGCACCCCCCAATTTAAAGTCAGGTCTTTCAATTAAATAGAAAACTCTTCAAGGACAGAATGCACAGCAGATTAGAAGCCTTCAGACTCTTGTTCCAACACCATGGTGAGGTTCAGTGTAATTTCTTCCACAATTCTGACCACAAAGCTATTTTTTTTGCTGTCTTAGTGGTACCTGTGTCTATGGACATGTTGTTATTTCTAGCACTATTTTCTTTCTTATCAGTGTTAGGAGGCAGTTCCTGTTTCTGTGCCTAACTAAGTCCAGGTCTATTTTATTTTGAATAAAAAATGTGTCTAGGGATACTTTTGCCATTGTCAAATCGTAGTTTGGTTCAGTATTCTCCTGCTGTTCCACATTCTCCATAAATGCGATGGAGGGGAATGTAGGAAGAGCTGGTTAAAAAAAATGAACACCAATTATTGTGAAGAATTTTAAAATTTCAAAGTTGTTTTCATTTCAAAGTGTTTGAAGCAGACCCATTTTTCCCAAAAACGTTCACAATTTGTTGTCCATGATTTTTTTGGGAGGGAGAATTTTTATCAACATTATTGAAATGGTAATAGCAAAGTTTTGTTGACTGAAAACCTCGATCTTGGGTAAGCTAAAAATATCAGTAACTATTACACCATGTTTTCATTTATTCTTTAATTAAGAAAAAACACAAAACTGTCAACATTTTTCATTAGAAATGTCAATTTTTCATGAAAAAAATAATTTTAGAAATGTTTTTTTTTTAAACAAAAATAGCTTTTTGTTTGCAAAATATGGAGTATGCCCAGTTACAGAGCAGTATGTTTTCACTATCTCATTTCCTTCCAATCTCTTGTCTCTTCAGAGGCTCCCAGAGCCTCCCTATTCATATCGAGGTAGCTGAGCATGGTCCAGAGGGGAAGGGCTGAAATCTGAGCACTTGGGAAGGTTGAGGCAGGGAGCAATAGATGCTCTAGTGCCCAAGGGAGGCTGCAGTGAACTGATGCAGTAGGGTGTTAAGGAGAAGGGTTTGGAGAGTGGGAGGGGAGAAGTAAGGAAAGACACTTATTCCAAGCTGGAGAGTGGTAGTGGTTGAGGCAAGGCCCGGTGAGCAACAGGGCAGGGCCTGTTTCATTGGAAGAAGTGGAGGCAGCCATGGCTAATGAATGAGGCAGCTAGAGCCACACCAGAGCTCAGATCCACAGAAGTGCCTAAGCAGTTTTGTTCTTGCATACAGCCCCCCTGCAGACCTGCTGGCAGAGTGTCCCTCAATGCTGCTGACATAACTACTCTGCTGTGCTGTCGCCAGAGATATTGGATTGGGAGGAGGCAGGCAAAGCGGGGCTGCGGCTCTTGTCTCCCACTGATCAACAACGCGCTGTCATGGGCAGAGACCAAACCTTAAACTGGTGCTCCTGGAGCCTGGAAGCTGGAATAAGCAGGAACTTCTAAGAGCAAAAAAAGCTGAATTCCATTGGCTGGCAAAGCTGCAAGGTAGAAGAGCACAGTAGGTGTATTTTCTCCTGGGGTTTTTCAGGCTTTTCTCTAGGCTCTGGAGTTTGTCAAGCAAGAGGTCTGGCAACTTTCTGTGCTGTTGCCATACTGAACTTTGGGAGAGGTTTCCAGAAAGGGGAACCAAGCCCCCATCCAGTGACCACAGGCCTAGTCATGCCTCCTCAAACTGCAGAACAGAGGGAAAACCCGCCGATTGAGTGACAAGCCCAGATAAGAGAGAGAAGAACTGCCAGTCCCCAATAACTTACCCCCTGTCCCTGCTGCAGCTGTTGCTATGGTCCCCACAACCTCTCCGTGGCATTTCATAGGAATTGTCTCTAGCTCCTCCTCACCTGGCTGTCATTCGGCTAAGCAAGGAATGGTTAAGAGGCTGTATGGCCCAAAGTATGACACTTTCCTCACCGAGGGCCCATTGGACAGAGGATTTCCCATTCTTCAGTCCATCAAATTACAATTGGAGACAGCTCACACTCTTGCCTGATTGTGATGGAGGTGGGGTCTCTCTGCAGTCTGACAAACTGCTGTTACTTTCAATTCAAAGTTTGTTTATTGTTTAAAATTCAGCCTTAACACATCCTATGACTCCTTGATGGGCCTATCCACGGGGGTTGCTTCTAATTGAGGGCTGCAGTAATTTCAGCAGAGGCACAACCCCAGTGGTTGGGAAAGACCCAGGTCCAAGAGAGGGAACTATGATCTGCAGAAGCAGATCATTTTCAAAAGCGCTACTCCCTCTTCCCCTGCAGCATTGCAACTATACACAGCACTGTTTTCTCCCCTCACCCTCCACTTTGGCCTCTTTTCATAGATTGTGTGTGCAGCTACTGTGTGCAGCCCAGAAACCTCTATCTAAGGGCAGCATTTATATTGGAGATATTCATATACGAGAGAAAGAAAGAAATTCAAAGAGCCTATGGTACTGTATTTCAGGATCCAGACCTTTGCAACAGCAAAATCAAATTCCATTTTTTTTAAACATTTTATTAGTTGGCTGAGATAACCTGTGAGAAATTGGAGTATTTCAATTTGAATTGCAGCTTCTAACTTTTTTAAAGTGGCACACTCCTTTTTGTAATTAGATATACCAATTAGATTATCTTTTTATATCACTCTGCAGTTTTCTTTTAACCTATGAAGAGAGGAGGTTGTGATTTCAGGTTCCCTCAGGAGGACTAAATCTTCTAAGATTAACTGATAACATCACTAGTGGAATTTTAAGTCCAGCCAGAGGCAAAACAGTCAGGGCACTTTTGAGAGTTTTTCTTTGTTTTCATATTTATTTAATCTTTTTGCTTCTTAAGAAGGTTATCAATGAATGGGTAACTGGCAAGAAGTACTTGCAAGAAGTAGCACCCTGCTGCTGGAGGAAGTTGTGTTCAGGTCAGATACAGAGTATTCTTCTTGAATTTTCAGTATAAGGGGCAGCAAGCAATAAAGTTGTGTCATAATAAATCATCTAAATACACCTCTACCCTGATACAACGCTATCCTCAGGAGCCAAAAAAATCTTACCGCGTTATATCAAACTTGCTTTGATCCGCCGGAGTGCGCAGCCCTGCCCCCCAGAGCACTGCTTTACCGCGCTATATCCAAATTTGTGTTATATTGGGTCACGTTATATCGGGGAAGAGGTGTATTGGAGTTTGATGCCACTGTGAAGATTACTGCCTGCACATTTACAGACACCTTTGTCAGCAGCAGGGATTGAACCCAGGTCCATCAGTACCAAAACCTTCCTTTTCATCGGTCATAACACAGCATTGAAAATATGCACCGTAAACAAGTTAACTGGCAGAAGGACTTACACCAGTGGCTGATAATAAGCCATGTTACTAATACCCTGATAATATGTCCATAATACACTAATACTGTGAGTTTCAGGATAACCCACTCAGTTCTGTGGTCCCAATTCAGGAAAATACTTGAATCCAACGTATTCAAGACAGCACTAAAATATATCTTTAGGTTTCAGAAAGTGCTAAAATCCATGGATTTAAGACTATGCTGAAGTAGGGTGATGAATAGAGATGGTGTCCTGACTCAGGGCCCACAGACTGATTTATAATTATCTTGTACCTTGTGACATCATCAAAATCTGTGAAAAAGGCTGCCATTCTGTTTTGGCTACACAAGGTGAAAAGCAGTGACCAATCAGAGCCCCTACACATCTGTATCTTGCTACATAAGGTGCACAGATAAAAGGTTTTCCTGGTGTCTTAAAAGTATTTTGTTACAAGTGACTACATATCGCATACATTTAATGAAGAGATGTGGAAGGACTTGCTTGAAATATGAAGTGAGGCACTGATTCAGCACCCCATTTTGTTAAATATTCCTTTTCCTACCCAAGCGCTAGTGAATTTGAAGTTATGGTGCATGACAGAATGTTAGAACTTACACATTGTTATGATGTGAAAACACGCTAGTCAATTCTTAGTGAGCAGAGTCCATCTCTCATGGCATTGACCAAGCAGGTCTGCTGTTAGGGGCCAGATCCTGGGTCCATCCCCTTTGTACTAGTCCTGCAGGGCAAAGGGACAGATAGCTGCCCTGAAAGGGCAAGCTGTAGATTCCCTTAACATGGGGGAATGAATGGATGGCATAAACCTGGGGTAGTGGGTATGGCATCCATTCCTCCTAGGCAGGCCGGACGTGACTAACATGTGTGAGAGAGCTGGAGTGCACTGCAAGCCCTAGCTGGCAGAGAGCTCCCTGCAGGATTGCCTTAGTCAGCATCAGTTAAGAGTAGCCTTCAAACAAGCAAGACTATTTTCTTATAAGATTCATTAGTCCCAGTTTTAATGCCAAAAAGCCAATGATCCTCAGATGCTGCTCATTCCCTTCCTCAGACCTACCCCTTTAATTCTTTGAAGGTGAATGCTGCTTATAGCACCTGCAGCTCATGCTGTGATGTCAGGTTCTCCTCAGGCTCCGTCTCAGCCAAAACCTCACCTCCCATGGATAAGTCAGTCACATTAAGGGCTTGTCTACATGGTGGGTTAATCTCCACTACAGCGGAATGATTTCTAAAGCACACTAACATGTTGTGCATTAATTGGTCCATGTAGTCCCTGCTGGTGCACATTAACGTAGCGCTGTTCGAAAAAGTACTATGTTAAAATGTGTTAGGGAACCTTAAGCATACACCAGCAGGTTCTACACGAACCAATTAATGTGCAACATGTAGGCACACCCCTGTACTGAGCATTAACCCACCGTGTTGACAGGCCCTCAGAGTTGAGGCTAGCCAGCCCAGACGTCCCATAGGAGGGAGTAATAGTGACTGGAGTCAGCTGATGCTGACCTCTGCCATATAACCCTGGTCTGACTCTATAACAATAGCAGCATTGTTAAGTAGGTTCTTGCTGTTTTGTTTTTACCCTGGCTTGCTATCAGTCACCAGGGGTGGGCTACTGTTACAACCTCCTCCTGCTTTCTGGCTCTGTTGTACTCCATTTGACTCAGGTTCTTGCCCATGGCATACTCTGAAGTACACATGCTTTTTAAGCAGATGCTTCCATGAACCTCTCTCTCTTTTCTTTTTTGACACATTTATTCCTTCTGAATTTATTTTGTATGGCTTGACTCCTTTTTTGCTTCTGTTCTGTGATGATGGCTCTCTTGCTGTGTGCATGTCTGAGTGTATGTATTTGTGTTCACACACACATGCACAGTAAGAAAGGAAAGAGAAAAGTCTGTGGGGAAAAATAGTATGCACTAAGTGCAACTGAGGAAATGTATGTTATTGGCAGTTTAACAGGGAAGGACAACAAACTCATGTCTGCTAAGGAAGTGGTAGGTCTGACTTTTTAAAATTTATTCAGAAAGATACTATCAGTATTCTATTGCTACAGTAAACAGTAACGTCTAAATCTTAAACAAAAATAATAACCCCACAAACATGGGAGGTTGTACCTGTGCAGATCCTGTTAAAGTCCATAGGAGATGTAAGACTAAAACCCTGGACACCGCTTTGAAAATGTAAGGGTTTCCAGGGAAAATAAATTTAGATAAAGTAAGAGACTATATTGAACTATTCATTTTAAATGTCTGTAGGGACCTTTTTTCCTCCCCTCTCTTTTCTTCCTACTTTGCCTTAATCTCTAGTATATTTTTCCACCTCAAACAGTAAACATCTTGAAAGTCCTAGCAAAAAAATTGAGACAGATAAAATACCCATTAAAATTAAGTAGAATGCTTTGATTTTTACCTGTGGGAAATATAAAAATCAAGACCTTTTCTGAGTCAGAAAAATGAGAATTAAGAAGGATGTCTCTTGAAGGCAATGCAAAGGAGCCCAAACTGCAGGAGCCAGGCATCACAAACGTCAAGATAATGCTAGAAAATCCAATCTGGAAAGCTGGAGCTAGGGGTTAAATCCTTTCCTTGTAGTAGGAAAATGGGCTAGCAATCGAACTCAGTGAGGTCCCTGGGCAATGTGGAGCCATGTTGGAGCTGCCCCTGGAATAGCTGAAGCCTGAAATCAGGTGGTGCTTATTAGCATTTTCTCATCAAAAAAGCTTATAGAAATAAGAGAGTTATTTATATTAAATAGTCAACAAGGAAGACAGGGAAAGGTGTTGTTGTTCAGGTCACACTATTACTTATTACTTTAATAAGCACTTCATGCTTTTTGAGAGAACAGCATGGATAGACAAGGGATTTTTTTTCCTGCAGTGCTTTAAGTCATTGCCCTGATTTGTAGCCATTTATTGCAGCTGTGTAATGACTATAAAACTGGAAAAGACATAAAACATGAAAGAAAAGTGTTGAAGTCAGTCTTAAGGTATTAAATTCCTGACAGCAGCTTGTATAGCAGTGGAGATTTAGCTGCTGCGGGATGACGACAGAAGTTTGGCAGTAGGTGACGAAAGGTACTGAAATGATGAGGCCATGACAGACTGGAATAAGACACGATTGAAAAATGACAACAAAATTGACGTATGAAGGCAGAAGAAGACGACATACTATAAAATGGGGATAACTAAGCAATATAGCTTAATGGAGTACAGATTAGATGTTGGCATGTTCCACAACTTCAACTGGGATACAATTCAATGGGAAGCTGGTGCTACTTTATATGAACTACTGTGCTTGAGGGTTGAGGTTTTCTGTGTGTGCAAATTACATTTTTCTTTATTTACACTTTGCAGGAGAAAGTTTTGGAGGGAGGGGTGTTAAGAGCCTGATTGTCTGTGGACTGGATATCTTTCGGGAAGATACCTTTAGTCAAACAAGTTACGGTGCTCAATACAGGAGCAACTGGGCAAAATTCCATGGCATATCTTTAGACATGAGGTCAGACTATATGATTTAATCTTAGGAATCTATGAATTCTGCAGCACCCTACACAGGGTTTAATGGGACTGCTAATGTGAGTAAAGAAGTATTGCCAAATGGGCTGTAATCAGTTTCTAAAAGTGAAGTGCAGGTCAAGTTTCAGCATTTCAACCCCAGTTTGAAGTACATAAGCATAAACTTAGCTTTAAGCATCTTAGTTATCCCATCCCCATTCAACAATGAGTCTTCAGCACAGGTTTAAAGTTATGTACATACTTAAATGCTTTGCTGAATTAGGGCCTTCATGGTTTAAAAAATATCCTTATGGAGATGAGTGATCATTGTAATCAGTGGTAAGAATCACTGTATCTCTGTTTTGACTATCAATTCAAATGATCATCTTGAAATCCACACACTGTAAGGAATTATTTCTGTGCATATCAATACAGTTTCAGCCAACCCTTGTTGGCTAGAGCTATGATGGCACTCCAAGAATTCTATCTAACTTAAACAGTGCTTTAGCATATGAGGAGAAGGAACTGCAATACCATGATACTCAAAAAGCTATGCAAAGGCTTATTAGAGTACGTGTAGAGTGTGGGGGCAAAAGGTTTGTGTGACGATGGCTGTAGATTTTTCAGTAATATCTTTCGTAATTCTAAACCTACTCAAGAATATACAAAACTTATTTATCTCTGTATAGAGGGGGTCACTCACCAGCCAGTCTGCTCCATCCTGGCTGGGCATAGTGTAGCAGTCTCTTCAACTCTGGCACCCACTGTTGACAGCCTCTCTGAGTCTGGGACTGGTTTGCCCCATCTCGCAACTCAGTCCTGTGGCCAGGTCACTTATAATCCTAACCTTTCCAGGGGAATAAAGAGTCCAACAAAACAGAATTCTGATGACCTCATCTCAGGCCTTAAACTGCACTCTTGTCTTCTTTGGCATCTGGGGACTTTTACACCTCCTTCCCTGAAGGTCAACTGGGGGAGACCAGGCCTTTCCTCTAGTCCAGGTTCAGGGACCCTGTATCAAGCAGTTCAGATAGGCTTCTTCAGACTTGTTGCTGTTTCCCTGGCCCTCATCCTACTTTCATCTGCCTCCAGGACTCTTTCAAAAAAGCCACTCCTTCTAATGCTTTTTCCTAGGGATTTTGGCTTCTTGTGTCACTTCCTACCAGTTTGTGGCTGATGCCAAGGCTCCCTGGCAGCACATAACTTCTCACAGGCTGGATTTCCTGCAGCTATTTGCAGTGCCTTTCCCTGGGAGCAGCCTCCTCTCTCTAAGAGCCCCTTTCTCTAGCTGAGCTCTGGCTTTTAACAGATCCAGCCAATTAGCTGTGAACCAGCCATCTTGGCAATTAATTACTTCCAGGTGGGCCAAGATGGGATCATTCTTAAAGAAACCTGTCACAGGTTTTTGCTAGTCTTGGCAAAAATCCATATAAGGGGGAATACTGAATCTCAGTGATCTGAGGACACTGAGAACCAACTAAGTTTCAGAATGAGGATGAGTTTGAAGAGTCAAATACTTGGTTATCAATACAAAAAATATAACCCATGATGCCTGATCTATTATTTTATCCACATGCTAGGTAACTGTATTATCATTCAGACTGTAACATGGGGATAATTGCCTATCTCATGAGGGTGTTGAAAAACTAAGTTTATTGATGTTTGTAAAGTGATTTATGATCCTCAGATGGAAGGTGCTAGTTAATATAGAAAATATGATAATGACTTTATATAAATTATCTGGAATACTGTGCGCATCCCATCTCTAAAGGGATTTTGCTGAAATACAGGGGTTCCAAAAAGAGAGACGAGAATGGTCTAGAGCCTGGAACAACTCTAATTGAAAAGATTGCGATTGTTTTGCTTTAGAAAGGAGATGAATGAGAGGGGACATAAGTGTATAAAATAAAGAATGGTCTAGAGAAGGTAGATCAGGAACTTCTGTTTTCCCTGCCTCAACTCAACATTCAATGAAATTAAAAGGTAGAAATTCAAAAATTATAAAAGGAAATATTTCCACACAATGTGTAATTAGAACATGGAACATGTTGCCACAGGAAGTTGTTCAAGTCAAGAACTTAGCAAGATTCAGAAAGGGATTGGACATGTATATAGATATCACAAATACACAGAGTTATCATAATGAATTATAACACAAATTTTGGATGGGGTATTAAACCTCATGATTCAGAATTTAAGCCAGTCCCTAATTATTAGAGACCAGAATAAGGCCTTATGTGGTGGACAGATTGTCCCACACCTGGCTACCACATGGCTCTTGCACCTAGTACTGGACACTGTGGAGACAAGATATTGGACAAGATGGGCCTAGAGTCTGATGCAGTGTGGCAATTCCTGTGTTCCTATAGAAATTCACTCTATCATTGTTATTAAAAGTTCTCTGATATGAAAAGTTATCTGTATTGCTGTTTGATACTGGATTTCCTTAAAATCACAGGACCAGATTCTGGCTGCAATGCAAGGAGCAGAAGGGAGGGAAACCTTCCTCTACTTATGCCCACATGCTAGAGTTAGCAACACTGTTGAACTCCTTGCATTTCTCCAAGATTGAGGATTGCTCCTGGCTTGCTAACAGAAAAGAAGCAAGGAGAAAGCAGAACCATAATTCCAACCCTTACCACTGTCACGAGCATGGGCATGCCATGCGTTATTAAGTATAATGGTGGCGGTGCTCCCCTTGAATATCAAGGAGCTGCAGGAGCCCTTGTGTCTCCCTGAAATGCAATGGTAGTTTTTGCTCCACCTAGAGAGTGTAGTTGCTCATCTCCCCCAAAACAGGCCAGTGCCTTAAAGGCCCAGTTAAGCCCCTCATAGTTTTAATGTTATTCATCATTCCATTTTTATAATCAAGTATAGACTTGTTTGCCAACCCGCTGAAGGTCAACTGTATTCTCTGGCAGTGCAAGTTTCCCATTTATTTAAAACACCATTTCCCCCAAAGTTTCTGATGACCATTTAGAAAAGCGACATTGTAATGTATATCAACATATATTTTCAGAGCAAAGGGCCATTACATATAGCTTGTCTGAGTGAAAAATGGTAGATCTTTCATCTATCTGAGAAAGCTCCTTTTTTTAGAGCCTGATCCAACTCCCATTGAAGTCAACCTTAGGACCTGACCTAACTGTATGCAAACAGTCCTCCTTAAGAGCCTGCTCCAAAGCTCACTGAAGTCAATGGGAGTCTTCCTATTGGCTTCAGGGAGCTTAGGATCAGGCTCCAATTGCAAAAAGGTACTCACATTCACATGTTATTGACGAATCAGGGTCTTTAGCAGTGATGTAGTTGCTTGCTAAGGTCAGAGTTAGGTCTCAACTCTAGCAAAATAATTGAGGGTGAGAAAAGAGAAATGAAGCTGAAGAAGAAACACATGCATAGGGTGTATTTCAATGGACATCTAGGAGAATGAACATGGAACTCTCCAGAATGTTTACTCACTGGCAGACATTGCTGTTTCTTGACTATCCGTGTTGTTTTCAGACAGCTTGGCTCATGGTATGTAAAATACATATCTTTCATAGGCTAAGCAAAATGCAGACATCGGCTTCTGAAATGCATTGTATCCATTAGCACTATGCATTGTATTTAGTTTACCTAATCCTTTAGGAAAACATGCCTGACAAGATCCAGATTATAATAATCACTCCTTTGAAATGTTACACAAATTACATAGCAATATTGGGAGAATGATTTAATTTTAAAAAGGACACTGAGAACAATGGTAATTTTTAGCTGATATCTTGAAAACTAAGGACGTTTTATTACCATTTGGATTTATGATTATGGTGTGGCTTAATATATGAAATCTGATACATAGTTTGGGGAGAATGTTTTACTACAAATATATTCCATTACCCTTGTTCACCTATGGTCATACTGGTTTTCACCATGTCATTAAAAAAACCCAACCCTTTACATTAAAATACTTTAATGGTGTGGCTAAAAGCCAAAAGACCCTGAAAATGTAGAACTAAGGCAAGCATAACACATTGGCCTCAGTGGCATCTTAGTTGATTCAGTGATATACTGTAGATAAAGGGAAAATATTTTTTATAATAGCATCACAGCATGGAATAAAACAGCGAATCATATGCTAGTGGATGAGCTCATGCTGCGAGAGATTCGTTACTGATTTTATTTTAAATTAATTTCCTTTGGTTTTTGCAGTGGTGTGCTATATATAAGGCACTGGAAAAATATTTCCATTCATGTCAATAGGCTCCTCAGAGATTTGAGATATAGGAGAAAAACAGTCAACTCCAAAGCGTGATGGTGGTCTGCTATCATAGACATGTGGAGCCAGGTTTACTACTCCTGGCAAAAGAAGGTGCCAATTACTCCCTGTGGAGATTCACTGTGATCTAGGGGAGGCAATGTTGCTTCTTGCTGGAGTTTCACCCTGATGAGGCAAGAGGAGAATAGTTTTAGGCCCCGACTGGTAAGCTGCATGGGTGGCCCCTGAACCTGCACAGTGCCCCACTGATTTATATGCAACCCAATCCAAAACTCCACTTGGCATCTGTGCTGTGGGCAATGGCATAACATGCCATTATTCCACCATCACTGCCCAAGTGCCTGACACGTAGAGCATTGCGAATAACCAATTTTTCAGTTTGGTGACTAATCAAAAAAAAATGTTTCAGATCAACCCAAAATGAAAATATTTCAAATATTTTGATGCTCTGAAAAACTTGAAAACTTCCTAAACCTGAGCTGCAAAACAAATGAAACTTCTCGGTAGTACTAGGTTTCTTTTATCTTTTTCAGAAAACAAAATTGAAGTTCAACCAGAAACAAAACATTATTATGTTTTGCACAGAAAGCACAATGTATATACTGTACAATGCTAACTTTATTATGTTTTAGCTCAATTGGCTATATATTGCCATGTTAACTACATTTATCAGCTTTTATTAATTTTTTTTAAATCTGTTTCTTATAGCAATGCTGACAGATTAGTTAGCATCATGAAAATATGTTATCATAAAATCCTGTGACTTGTGAAATTATGTGATTTAACCTGACATTACCTATGCCAATTTCAGTTAGCTTTGCTTGACAGCAAACTTGAAAAAAAAAAAGTGAGATTTGTCCCTTAGAAGCACATTAAGAACAATGAAAGTAGCACACTGGGCCCCATCCTGCAGCCCTTACTCTCAGGGCCTGATCCTGTTCATATCAAAGTCAATGGCAAAACCGCAATCAGTTTCAGGGAAGGCCCTTGGGGCAAATCATGTCCTTGACTCCTCTGTTTTGAAGGTTCACTTTGCCGCAGAACTGATGTGTTCTGGATGTGTGGACAACTAGATTATGGGGAGTGGGGGAGGAAGGGGTGCAGGAGAGTTGTGCCAGAGTTGTGTAATCCTGTGAAGTGCAGAGCTCAGCTGCAAACTGCAACCTCCTATCTGGCAGACAGACAAGGAGACATGGGAGTGGGTGGAGGGATTCACTACTGGGTGGATCCTCCTGAATTCCCCTCTGTTAGGTAAGGGGTGGAATAGAGGCCCAAAGAGCCTATATTCCAGAGAAGCCTGAAAATTGGAGTGGATTTTGTCTCTCTTCCATACAGAGCAGCTGCAAAAAGGCTGAATACTTCAGTTGTAGGCAGGATTCAAGAATTTAATCATATGGGCCAAAATCTTGTAGTCCTTACTTAGCCAACACTCATATTGAAATCACTGGGTAGTTGAGGACTAAGAGGCAAATCCTTTGCCCAACGCTTGACCTAAGTAACCAGATAGGGAGCTGATCAGATGAGTGGGGTGTGCAGCAGTATTCCTCTCGCCTAGTCTCTGGACTAGCTGCAGAGCTGCTTCAAAAAAAGGAGATACAGTGTGGTGGTGGTCGGGCACTCCCTTTGAGGGGGATGGAGGCATCCGTAAGCCACCTCACCTGACATCTTGGGAGATATGGTGCCTTCATAGAACCCGCATCTGAGATGTTACGGAAAGGTTGCTGAGACTCATCCATCCCTCTGACTACTACCGCATGCTGCTCATTCATTTGGGCACTAATGATACTACCCAATATGACCCTGGGCAGATCACTAGGGAGCACAGAACTCAGAGCAAAGGTGAAG
The DNA here is from genome assembly GCF_027887155.1 of Malaclemys terrapin pileata. Lineage (NCBI taxonomy): Eukaryota > Metazoa > Chordata > Testudines > Emydidae > Malaclemys > Malaclemys terrapin. Next base: position 175,125,370 of record NC_071507.1, on the reverse strand, counting down.
AAGCCAAGGGCACAGGTTGTGCTCTTGTCCATCATCCTGGTCGAGGGTAAGGGCCCAGGAAGGGACATGCACATCTTGGAGATCAACGCATTGCATCACAGATGATGTCTAGGAGAGGGCTTTGGCTTCCTTGACTGTGGGATACTGTTCTGGGAGGGAGGACGGTGGGGAAGAAATGGTGTTCACTGGACTAAAAAGGGGAAGATCATTTTGGGACACTGACTCACTAAACTAGTGAGGAGAGCTTTAAACTATGTTCAGAGCAGGCAGGTGACAAAAGCCCACAGGTAGGTATAAAAAGGAAAAACAATACTACAGTTAAAATGTTACATGTTACCGAGGGAGGTTGTGGAATCCCTATCATTGAAGGTTTTTAAGAACAGGTTATCAAACACCTGTCAGCGGGGCTGGCCCTAGATCAAATGGTGCCACAGGCAAGAAGCATCTTTGGCGCCCCCCCCCCATTTGTTAAACTTTCAAATACCTTATTTTTTATTGCATTTTTAGCCCATTTCATGATTTTGATGCATGATTAACATGCATGATTTATCCCTGTCATATAAGACAATAAATTTGCATGCTGGGATCTGTAAATCTGTATTCATGCCATATATAAGCAAATAAAAAATGTTTCCTCTAAGCTTGTAGAAAATTTTTAATTTTAAGAATACTGTAACTGAAATGTACTAACATTAAGAAATTGAACTGTGTACCAACATTGGATGGACCAGTATTAAATAGTGTTACAGTAGGTGACAGTCTTAGAATGTTAACCCTTGTCCTTTAGTTCAAAAGGTCACTTTTCTTGCCTTTGCTCTCATGAACTGAAGCACAGCATCAGAGAGATCCAAAGACTGGCCAATCGATATTTATCAAGTGATAAAATAGCAATGTCAGTCTCTCATCAGCCATCATCAATCGAAGCTATGTTTTAATGAGCCTGAGCTTTGAAAAGCTGCGCTCACCACTCCCAACTGTGACGGACAGCGTAAGCATAATCCTCAAATCTATCTATACATTAGGAAAAGTGTTATTCAGCTCTGTATCATGAATGAATTGAGGAACTTGGAGTGGAGAGAGCTTCCTGTGTTGCAAAATGTGACGAATGTTGTCCAATTCAACATAAAAGTCTCTATCATTGACGACCGAACATTCCCCATGTGTCAGCGTCTGGTGAAGGTCCGTACAATTGTTCAAGAGTGTTTTTCTGTCCCCTGGCAGCTTACTAAAGTCATATAAAAAACCCCATGTCTTTGGTGGTGCTTCATTTGTCCAAATCTTTCTTTGATGGACACCCAAGCAGCATCAAATAGCAAGCAAAAAAACCTCCCTCTTGAATTTTTCTTCTGAGCTTCCCATCACCTCCTCTCTATTCTCATAACCAAACTATCTCTTCTTCCGATAAATACAAGTATCCTTGAAGACAGGCTTCTTTGGCAGTGATGGCATCTTCAAATCCATTGTTTCTGTAGGCCACAAGTAGCTTCTCATCAAAATAATAGTGGTCACAATGTCCATAGACTGACTTTATAATGCCTTGCTTACAACATTTACTTGGAACAGATATCCTGCCAAACCACAATTGAGACCAGAAATTTGATGTCACTGATCTGGTTTGCCAGTTTTTGTGCCTTCTGTCAGATTCCGGGTGCGGCTTCACTCAACTACACCAGTTCCGTCAGGGCATCGTAAACCTCAGTCAGTTGGTACCTCACTGGCCTTATGCTGTCAATGCAGCTCTACCAGTGAGTGTCACTTAGCAGCTTCATGATCAGATTAGCAACATTGACCGTGAGGATCTTCCACCTGGTAGTTGGTGCTGAAAACAGGATGTATATCCTTTGCAGTACTGGGGAGAGAGAGACTGAATCTAAAGAAGATGACGTTGCATCTGACACAATCGGGTTGATGGAATGGCAGCCACAAGGCATGAAAAAAGCTCTTGGATTCAGTACAAGGATCTTTGCCTGGACACCACTGTTTCTTCCCTTCATGTTCTCATCGTTGTCACAGTCTTGGCCACGGCAGTCCTGAAGCTTTATTTTATTCTCATTCAAAACATTCATAAACACTTCTGTTAGGCATTTTCCAGAAGAGTTGTCCAGAGACTGGAAACAGCTAAAATGTTCCTTTACTTGGATACAGCCGTCCTTGTCATTAACAAATCTCACTGTAAATTACATCTTTTCACTGTGACTAATATCAGGAGTACAGTCCATTATTATGGCGTAGTACTTCGCTTTGCCAAGCCGCATCAATATGTTATCAAACACCTTCCTTGCCATAAGATAAAGCAATTTGTTTTGAGTTGTTTTGCTGCCCTAATGGCTCATAGCTCCTTTAGGAACTACTCTACATAGGTGCTCACACATAACATCGTCATATTTCCCAAGGAGCTCTATAAAACCAAGGAAATTACCATTATGTTCAGTGAACAATTTATCTGTCGAGCCCTTGAAAGCCAAATTATTCTTTGCAAGGAAGAGGGTAATTGATATCAGACGCTCAAGTACGTTCCTCCAATGCTAGGTTTTTATACTAATAATGCACTGGTTTTCTGCATCTATGCATTTATTCAGCTTGACCCTATGCTTGACCTACATCCATTTGGAGTAGGCCATAAAATGGCCAGGCGACTTTTCGTGTTGCTTCAGAGCATCAGCTAACGTATGACAGCAATTGTACCCAGAAAGTGCAAGCAACGATTTATCATTATTGTAAAATATTTTGCCACAAAACCAGAACACTTTGTAAGTTGATTTCAAATAAACTAGCCAATGCTGATTCAATTTCTCACCAATCTCAAGCACTCTTTCTCAGTGTGACTTTGAGAAGTGTCGCCCCTGCTGATTTACTGGAAACGTCATAGCCTCAATTTTGCCCAGCCCATTCAAAATTGTATGATCAATATTGGCAGAGTTTAGGATCGCTGGCTATTATGCAGTATTTGATGCATCAATTTGGGGTGCAATTTTTCTCACTGTTGTTTCTGTCATCATGACAGGCTGTTTCTTCTTTATCGTTTTTCTCCTTTTCATGTAAATCAGATTTTTCTTTGTTATTACTCTCCTTTTCATTCTTCTTTATCATCACTCTTCTTTATGCCACCAGGAAAACTGGACGATTTTCCATCACTTTCACATTTCCATTCCTTATCTTCAGGTAAATCTGCTAATTCCTTACTAATGGGACTTCCATCATTTACGCTTCACTCTTCAATTTCTTCTGCACTGGGACTATCACTACTGCCTAAAGCCCAGTCCATGTTGTTCTGTTTCAGATATTTTTCCATCAAATTTGCCCCTTGCTGCAAATTAGATTGTAATTGAGCTTTTTGCTTCTTATACTGAGCTCCTAAAGGCTTCTTCAGGGGCATCTTTTATTTTCTACGGAGGAAAACAGATAGCAATAATATTTCTTTTATATTGTTGCATAGATAGGGGTTCAATTGGTATTTCTGGCATCTCATTAAATAAGTCTTTTATTAGTTGCTACTTACACTCTTCAAGTGTTAAAATACAAGTATACCTTCACAATTACACAGTAAAACAAGGTTCACAATATCACAGCGGGGCTTTCACTTCATTCTTATATCTCACTGCCTGACTGGCAGAGCCCCGCTTATATATACTTCACGAGGGCATGGCTGGCAACATTCTAGGAGGTTCAAGGAAAATGTAGTTCTCAGAAATTTTGGAAGGTTCCATGACAGTCTACAAAGGTCCAGAACATTCTAGGAAGTTAGTGAAAAATGAATCCACATACAGAATACCTGAACCATTTTACTTCAAAACTTCTATTTTCCCTTTTGTCACTAACAACAAAAACAGCCCCCCAAACCCGATACCCCCACGATGGTCTCCTGGGTCGCCTGCCCCTAAATCTGGCCCTTCCTGTCAGGGGTGGTTTATGTTTACTGGTCCAGCCCTTCATGGAGGCTATTCCAATCCAGTGTTCGGAATGTGTTCTATGCATCCTGCTCTGTGCCACATCCAGAAAGAATGTGAGTTTCTAAAAGCCTGAGCTACTGCCTGTGGCTCTTAAATTCAAGCTGTAGAGACTTATACTCTTAGCTCTGGTGATCCCCTTCTCAACCTTTGGAGTTGGCCAAAATGATGGTCAGCACATTTGGATCAAGCACAGAACCCGGTCCAGGGTGTCAACTTGCATTCATGTTACCTCTCTCCCAGTGCATGGATTCCATACTGATTCCACCGCATGGCACACTTTCTGTGGGCTCCCCTCCAATGACTGTATTTTCCCCTTAGAGGCTATGGGATTTGTACTGTACCTCTCCCATATTTTCTCTTATGAACATTCCTGCAGCAGCAATACTGTTTTTTTCCCTTTAAAATCTAATTTGCTTTTAAAGGAATAAATAAACTTAGTCAAATATTGTTTGGAATGTGGAACACACATCTTTGTTCAAAATGCTTTTTTTGTTCCACTACCGAGCTTTTGAACACTTACATCTAAAAGAGACTTCCTCAACAGAAAGCTAACTGTTAATGTCCTGTCTCCTGAGACATAAACCACTATTTGCTTTAATTTTCCTGATGTTGTATTATCTTGTGGTCTTTTAAGGTGGAGAGAGAAAAAAAAAAAAAAAAAAGGTGTTCCTATGGGGAAAAAAAGGCAACTCAAATTATGTCTCTCTGAAGTGCATCTTCCAGAACTTTTGCTTCATATTGTTTTAAATAATAAAAACAGACTTTAAAAAACTTTGGCTTGCTTTTATTATTTTTTCCCTTGAGATGTGAAAAAGAGATTACATTTTAAATCATGTCTTCTCATGTCAACTCCCTAGTACTAATGAAAGAGTTAAAATCAAGTGTGGGCCTTTGCAAGCTTGTAGAATTTGCAATAAATCCGTGAGTTCATGGGTTTTTTAAGCTGTTTTCTTATTTCTGCCATTTCCATTTGCAGTCATTATGTGAGAATTTCCATGGCTGTTTTGCATGTTGATTTAGCTGAAAATTACTGTCGCTCACTTGTGTGATGCTTGCATAATTAATGCCTCCCATCAGTCTGCAGCAGAAGGAATAAAATCTTTTCTGTCTCTGATGGAAATGGTAAAATACCCCTGTGGGGCCAATTAGATCACCAAATGGCAGTGACATCCTGGAAGAAGCCACCATAGAGTGTTTTCATCAATCTTTTTAGAAGAATGGATGGGGGTGGGGGTGGGAGAGAGGAAGGAAAGTGTCAAGGCTTTAATCAGAGCAATGAAATGGCATACAGACCACAGCTGATTTAATCCTGGGAGGCGCTGACATGACATCTCCCACTTTTTCAAACTTATTTTTTTCTGGCTAAGTAAAAACATTTCGCCACTGTTTTGAAAGTGTAATGTCTTGATGACAGTGGAACTCGATATGATTTAATCATAACATTTCCCATGTCACTTGACAGCAAGTACACAGAAAATACAGCTTGTGCTAAATGATATTTCTAGCCAGTCAGAGTACTCTTTGATCAGAATGCTGTTCAAGACAGTAAGTCTGAGCTGGCAGACAAATTAGGTTTTTTTATTATAACATGTAATATAATGGAATAATATACCTCTTATTTTAGCATTAAAATTACTCATAGCTTTGTTAATAGGAAGTTTAAATGGTATTGTCAGTTGTTTCGCAAAGTATTTGATATAATTCAGCTTTAAAATTCAGGACCACTTAAACTTCCAGGTTGGATTCTGAAGTCATCTGTATAGCATAATAGCAAAAATGTGTAAGTGCAAGAAGTTTTCAAGTGATAAGCATCTCATGCTGTTAAGATGCACTCCTCTGTTCCCTTGACATTTATAAATGCTAAAGCCTTTACTTTGCCTCACTGTTCTGTTCACAGCAGGGGACATTATTTCAAACTGTAACTTTCTCATGATTATAGATTATTGCTTAATTTTATTAGGCTTTTTTACACAGGTGTAAAGAGAACCCCACAATCATCGCGATTTTCTCTGGTGTCAAGGAGCATAATGTAATTTACTGCATGATTATAAAGTATAAGGAGAGATAACAGCTGATGAACCCATGCTTCTGAGGCTGGTCCTATGCATCAGCTCAGAAAGTGCCTCAGCTGAAAAACAGGGTGACATATCATCTAAAGAACGCCCTACACAGTGCAAGTAACAATCCTTTGATTTACTAAATGATTTACGGTTTATTTGCTACAAATTAGCAAGCTATTATGTTAGATACTCTCAAATCAGATAGGTCTAAAATATGACTCACCAGATGCAATTAATGCACATGCCCGTGATACAAGTGTGCATGTATATACAATGCCCATTCCCCTCTGTGCCAAAATTACTCTACTCTTGCAGGCATACAAGAGATTGAAATTTAATGAATCCAAGTGGAATTTAGAAGCATAGTGGGATATGTGTTGATTGTTCACCTCAGGAGACCTAGATGTAAATACTAACTAAAAGATCCAAAGTGAAACTGAGTACGCTGCTGTAGTCTTATTATCTGGTCCTTAAGATTTCTAAGTGTTGCTTTCCTCTGTATTATCCACTTTGTAAACTGTCATACAATTTGTCACCTTTAACAGTCTGTTCTAAAGAGAGGTCAAAAATGTTGCAGTGGTGTTATATGTCAGGAATGTGTTATAATACATAGAGAAGCTTAAATATCATCTGCAATCTCCTCTTTACTGTATGTAATACAGTAAATTCACACAGATTTAATACAGATAGATACTCTGTCCTAGTCCTGCACTTCAGAAAAGACCATTCGTGTAAATTTCAACATTTAGTACTGTCTGCTGAAAAGAATTGAACAGGTAAATGCACAACATTGGCCAAGTTCTTCTCTTGATTACACCAGCACAGTTTCACTGAAGTCAACAGGGTTGTATCATTGTAAATGAGCAGAGATCTGGGCCCAGTCAAAGCTCATTGAAATCAAATCAAGGACTTCAATGAGCTGTGAATCAGGTGTGCGTGAACTGGGTGAATTCATATGAATATTAGAGAGAGAGGAGAACAACAGTTATTTCAAGGTCTATTTCCTATATTTGAGAAGGAGCCAAATTTTCCATTTAATGGCAAATTCTGTGATTTCTAAAAGTTTTCTATTTTGAAACATTGCAAACAAAAAATTTCTAAATTTAAATTCTGAACAACATTTCATTTTGGGTCAAAGTGTTTATTTTCAATTCAATTGAAACATTTTGTTCAATTTCTAACCTTTCACTTTTAAAATTGTGTTTAGATAACAAACAATGAATTTTGTTCTGAAAAATCATTTCAAAACAAAAAATCAAGATGTTCGGAAATGTCAAATCACTTGATTTTTTAAAAGAAAATGTTGTTGAAATCCAGACATTTTGGAAATGTTTTAATTTATATAAAAGAGGACTTTTTGTCAAATACCATTTTGACAAATAATTTTGACCAGCTCTACTATTTCCCTATGCAAGGAATGCCATTTTGGATATAGGGAATAAGATCTGGGTGTCAGGGGATGGATCACTTGATGATTACCTGTTCTGTTCATTGAAGCACCTCTGAAGCACCTGGCATTGGCCATTGTCAGAAGACAGGATACTGGACTAGATGTACCATTGGTCTTACCCAGTATGGCCATTCTTATGTACCCTCTCATTTAAATCCCTCTTGATGATCTACTACTACCAAAATGCCCACAAGAGGTGAGTCAACATAGATATTCATACATGCAATTACAAACCTCAAATAGGATGGGTGCAAGCCTTTGTTAGAGCATCCACACAATTTTATTGTTGTACCCCAGCTCTTCCTCCCCAGTTCCCTCCATAATTATTCTTTTACTCCCATTTTGTTATGTCAAAAATATTCAGGAAATTTCAAAAGTTGGAAAATTTTTAGCCAGCTCTAGTTGTGAGCACTTCACGGTAGGGATCTTGTCTTTTTGTTTGTACTGTGAGACACCTAGCACACTTGGGTGCTGTAAAACAATAATTAATAATGATGGATCAGATCCTCAGCCAGTGTAAATTATTGTAGCTCCAATAAAATCAGCTGTGCTGTACTAGTTTATACCAGCTGAGCAAATGGCCCAGTATTTTGAAGGTGTACATTGTGGTATCTTCGATGCTGCAAAGATCAACCATGCTGTGAGACCTGGTTACAATATGGTTCCACTGTGTAATGCAGACAGGATCTAAGCATGGTGTAGATATGTCAGAAAGCCATGGTCAACTTTGCTAAATCCAACATTGTGGAAAAAAAATCAAATACACAGTAAAACCAGTATCCCCAACAGGATAATATATATATTAACTACACTGTGATGAGAGGTGCTAAGGTTTTTGTACTTTTTTTAAAATTAGTATTTCAAGTATCTGGAGGAAAATTTGTGAAAGGAAATATACAACTTCTTCAGTAACAAGCTATGGACACAAACCTTGATATTGGCACTGTAAGCAGACATATATCATATATGTAGCTTTAACCTGGTGTAAAAGAGGGTCTTTTTTATTGGCTACTGGATGTTCAAGTGGACAGAATTGTCACTTAAGTAGTTAATCTTGTTATGAATTAAATTCTTTCAATGTAATAGTTTAAGGGTCATTTAAAACTCACTCTCAATGTAACCTCTTCCAGTTCCTGTAAAACAGTAACCCCTGGATGATAATCAAGACCATTAGAAAATTTGAGCTGACTAAAAATTGCAGTCTTCATAATTTTCTGACTGATGTATAATTTTCTAGCACATTATTTAAATATGTATCTGGTCCAGTGCCAGGCTAAGTCCTTCCCCCAACCTAAAAGTAACTTGGAGCTTTGGGTAAGTCTATCCATCAAGCAGTCTGAAGTGTTCAATCATCCTGGAGGAAGCATGGCTGACCAGTGCTGATCCAAAAACATTTTGACAGCAGTGAAGAGGATGGAGGCAGATAAGAAAAGAGTAAGTGAAGCAGAGAGAAAGGAAAAGGAGGCCAAGAAGTATAGGTTCTGATGGGGAATGGGAACAAGTCAGGAGAGAAGATGGAGAAACAGCCATGTTGTGAGAAAGATTAGAGGTGTGTGAAACTTCGCAGAGAGGAGAGTCAGTTCAGAACTGGGGGTGGGGAGGATACATTGAAGGGGAAGACAAATTCATTTAGTATGAGAGACAGGGGCTTTTTCTCAAACTATGGGAACTCAGCCCACTTATTATTATTATTTGAATTAAGATAGCACCTAGAGGCAACATATTGCTAGGCACTGAACAGACACACAGTAAAAGACATTCCCTGCCAGAAAGAGCTTACAGTCTAACTAGACAAGAGAGACAGAGAATAGGAAGGGAAAACAGCAGCACAGAAAAGGGAACTGACTTGTGAGAGATCACATAAGTGGCCAGTAGAAGAACACTGGCTGACCACCCCTAGTGGTCAGAGCACTGGCTAGCCAGATAACCTACTGATCAAGCCCAGGGTTAGCTGCAGCTCCTATTCTAAGTTCAGAGGGCTGGCAGCAGGGGAACCCAGGCCCACCCACTCTGACAGAGCTTTAAATGCTTTATCACAAGCTTCCGTCCATTTGAATTTTGGGGGGCTAGTGCCCTTTACCAGGTTGGTAATGGGAGCCACTATTGTGGCAAAGTCTGGTACAAACCACCTGTAATAGCAAGCCAAGCCTTGAAACTGGTTTCTTGGTCGGTACCGGGAGTTTGCTAGTGCCTGAACTTGTCAATCAGCGGATGTAACAGACCTTTCCCCACAGTGTGCCCGAGGTACATCATCTCACCTTTTCCCCAGTTGACACTTGGCCAGATTTGCTTTGAGCCCTGCCTTCTCAAGGGCCCAAATGTGGTGCTTCGAGCTGTAATTACTCATAAGTATGTTATCGATATAGGTGGCTGCATACAAATCATGTGGTCGCAATGCTTGGTCTATTAGCTGCTGGAAAATGGCTGCGGACCCATGTAGGTCAAATGACATGGTTATAAATTGGTACAGATTGAATGGGGTTGGGAAGGCCCTTTTTTTCATGTGACTGTGTCTGCAGTCCTGGGGTCCTGTTCCTCTCAGGCATCCCAAAGGAGGTCCAAAATTCTTGAGGGATGCCTCCCTCACAGTAGTTCAAATGGCAAAAACCTTGTGGCGGCTTGAGGGACGAACACTAGAGCTGGTAACAGTCAATCCCAATGGTGGGGATCCAAGGCCACAAACTTATTCAGCATTACCTGCAGGGTCCTGTTGAACCACACTACTAACCTGTCCATCTGCAGGTGGTAGGCTAACGTCTTGAGAGATTTAATCTTTAACAGCTCACACAACTCCTGCATCAATCTTGATGTGAAATTGGACCCCTAGTCCATCAGGATTTTTCTTGGTATCTCAACCCTCACAAACGCCTTCATGAGTTCATTTGCAATGGTGGGTGCATTCAACATATTTAGCAAAATAGCCTTAGAGTTCTGGGTCACGTAATCCCCTATTATGACTATGTGTCTGTATCCTCACATATTTTTCTCAAGTGGCCCTATAAAGTCCACACCTATTCATTTGAGGGGTACTCCACTATCATAAGGGGGACTAGTGGAGTCTTTGGAGTTCTTTTGGGCCCCACCAGTTGACAATTGGGGTATGAAGTGCAAAAATCTCACCCCTCAAGATGTACCCTGGGCAGTAAAATCTGACGGTCATCCTCTCCAGAGTCATCTCCCTCCCCAAGTGCCTGGCACATGGTATCAAGTGAGATAGGTGTAATGCCCTTTTGCAGAATCTCTTGGGGACCAGAAGCTGAACCCCTATTTCCTTGGTTCGGGGGTTCCATGTCACCCACTATAGATGCTCTTTTCTGAGTTTAAAGTGGGGCATTGTCTTAGTCATTGATGGTCAAGAGCTCTGAATAGGCACTAGGAGACCAACATGTCTCAAATCAAGCACCACAAATACAAGCAAGTTTTCCCTTTTATATTCCAAGCTGTTTCTGTGTAAGCCTTTGTTCTGTTACTCCCTCTTACCTCTCCTACCCCTCCCTCCTCGAGCAGTTACAGCAGTCACACATTGTGGCTTATTAGAACATTTCCCATTCGTATGCTTATCTTCGACCTTGTAGGTATGCGCACGCAGTCTCTTCCCCTCCCCCCCATTATCACTAAAAGTTTTGCTAGTGTGAACGAATCTGCAGCTGTCTGCTAGAAAAGCTGACCCTTACATTTCTGCTTCAGCCTGCTTCAGCATGTAAGCAGTTAGCATAGAAGTAGGTGAAAGTTCACAAGATGGAGTCACTGTGGTTCACTTAGACCCAGAGCGCAGGAGTTTCATCGGCACTTATGGCCTTCCACTCCACCGAGTTACCTGGTAGCCAGGCCTAGTGACACCAACAGGCTCTTTCACCAATCACTCCCTTTTTGTGTGCTGAAAGAAAAAAGACTTTTTTGGGAAACTATGCAGAACAGATGGAGGCTACTGGAGCGAGATGCACCTTCATAGCTGTTACTCCCACTATTTTCTGGGACCCGGGACCCCCTAACAGATGTCCTAACCAAACTGGGCCAGAGTGAGGGATCCAGATGACATCACCACCCCTACCAGCTCCAACTGAATCCCAACCACCACCTGGGATGAAATGGGATCGGACTGTAACAGTAACAGCAGCAGCAACAACAGCTCCAGCTCATCTCAGCTAACTTCTCTTCTACCAAAAGGACAGCATCGATACCATCTAAGAGACTGTAAAACAAGGGGGGAAGGTGTTTTTTAAAACTCTCTCCAGCTAAATGGAAAGGGAACAAGAAATTTTGTTAAAATGAAAGCCCGTAGTAGTACTTCACATTTCAAATGCTTTCGCTGTTTTTCCTTTTCCGTATCTTTAATAAAAGGTTAAAAAGATTTTTAATGGTGTTTGCCATGGTATTAAGCAGGCTGAGGTCTCTGTATACCAAACCCTGAACCTTGTTTCCAATTATTTAATGTTGAACAGTGACTGGGTTTTGTTAACAACTTTAGCCTATTTATTCCATCTAAATTAATAGCCTATTTATTCCAGCTAAATTCCATCACCACCACATACTCTGTGTAACCATAGACAAATCACATAACCCATAGACAAATCACATAACCCATTTTTCTTCAGTTTACCGACTCTGTCAAACTGTTATAATACTTCCCTACCTCATCCTGGGTGTTGAGAGAGTTAGAGATCCCAGAATGGAAAACACAAGAAAAAAAAGTACAAAGCATTGGGCAACACCCAATGCATACAAAAGTATAGACCAGTGGTCCCCAAACTTTTCCGTGGGGCGGGCGCCCAGACAACTAGCTGCCAACGACTGTGACCACCGGACAAGCAGCCGCCGAAATGCTGCCGTGAAGCGGCGACATCAAGAGGCGTAGCTGCCAAAATCCTGCCGTGAAGTAGCGTCATCAAGATGTGTCGCAGCCGAAATGTCGCCAAAATTCGGCGGCATTTTGGCGATAGCGCTTCTTGACGTTGCCGCTTCTCGGCAGCATTTCGGCGGTTGCTTTTCCAGCGGCCAGTTGGTGGGCACACATGGATGCCCCGGTGGGTGCCATGGCACCCGCGGGCACCGTGTTGGGACCCCTGGTATAGACTAAAACCTAGGTTATATTAGATTACAAATAACAATGGCCAGTCCTGAAAATGTTCAGAGATTCCGATTAGATAAGCAACCAGAAGTTCAGATGCTTATCTGAAGTTTAAACATCAAGTTTGCAAGCCTCATGAGGACATGATTTCATGAAATAGCCTGTAATTACTTTTTCAGATGGGCTGGAAATATGGTATTGGATGAAAGGCTTCTCTTGTGGTGTTCAGTCAGAAAGTACTGGATAAAATGAAAAGTTATCCAAAATATAATCTCTTTCAAAAGAGGCTTGGTGCTGATTCGATTTGTGGTTTAGGTTCCAGTCTGAACTTATTTTCAGGATGTGAAAACTAGCTGAGATCATTTAGGTTTCAGAGTAGCAGCCGTGTTAGTCTGTATCCGCAAAAAGAAGAACAGGAGTACTTGTGGCACCTTAGAGACTAACAAATTTATTAGAGCATAAGCTTTCGTGGACTACAGCCCACTTCATTTAGAAGTTTGTTCATACTGGAGGCTGAGCTCTCAGGTCTTCTAGGCTCCCTGCTCCATGGCAGGGGACTCCCTGGGCTGTCTTCTGCAATTTTTCAGAGGCTTATAACTTGGCCAAATTCAGGAAAATGTTAGGGACAGCAGAAGGCACATCCCTGCCAAATTTCAAATCCCTGCTCCAAAGCATCAGGTTGCTAGAGATTCTCAACAAAACGGTTATAAGATTTTTTTTTTTTTTTGGTAACACGGGTAAAACAATGTATTTTTCCTTAACGTTGTTCTTAGAAATGGCTAAACTATTTTGGTCAAAATTTTACAAAAATATTCTGTATCAGCCTGCGGCAAATATCCATCCAGCATAGGATATTTCAGCCTGGATGGTTAATATTTAGCAAAATTACAAGCACCTGAAAACAGGGTCTTCAATTAAAGCCCCGCAATATCAGCATCCGCACTAGTATGCCCATAGTGCAGTTGTATTGCTTACCATCTTTGCAGATGATGGATCGGATGCAGATCCCAATTTTTGTATCCATGCTGAGCTCTAACAGTGAGATAGAATGTTGGTGTGGATACGGATACATATAGAAGGTGGAGTGCAGATTGTGGGTCGTATACAAGTTAATTATAATGGATGCAGATTGGATGCGGATCCAAATTTTTGTAACCGTGTAGGGCTCTATTTATAATGGAAAGTGTTGGGTAGCCTTAACTCAGGCATTGCTACTATCACTGTTTATAATATATAGAGAGAGGTGTGTGTATGAGCACACACACAGAATTTGGTGTTTTTGCTTATGTAGACTAACTCGGCTACCACTCTGAAACCTGACAGAATATAAAGTTGCCTTTTTCCTCCTGATAACATCACCCACATTGTAAAATGGCACTTTGCTCAGAGCAGTGATATCTTTTATGCAAATCAATTAACAGAAACTAATGTAGAATAGCAATTATAATAATCAGTCTGCAGTGTTTTTTATTAAAGGTGAACAACGCTGCATATCCTGTACACATAAAGGTGTTGCCAATAGGACATTTTTTTCCTCTTTCTAAAAACAGTAGAGATAAAAATGGTTAGAGATGCTCATATATATCATGGAAACACATTTTGTATCCCATAAACCTATCTTTTTAAATTGTATGCTTCTGGCAACTATGCTTGTTCTCAGACCCTCACCTTGAGAAGCTGTCAAGCTCTGACTTGTGTACATGTCCTCAGAGGTCTCTTGGCTTGTTAGCTATGCTGTGCAACTACACAGCAGCAGCACTACAATGACTGCCAGTTTATCTGTAAATTCTGCGTCAACTAAAGCACCTAGAATATGCCCATGGACTTTTGAACTCATTTTTTTTTTATCTAGGGAGTGATTGTGACAGAGCTTTGTACCTGGTTTTTCTGTGCTCTTATAGAAGAATGCAACACCCATACTCAATTTTGTTCAAATTTTGTTAATTTATATTCGGGGCTCTCTTCTGCCTGCCATGGTGTCTCTAACTCCAGTTTTCATGGGTTAGTTTTGGTTATTCCCTCAGCAGTTACTGTATGGAGGGGACCCTCTGTGCGGATCTCTCACATCCTGAAGAGAGGCAGGTGGGATGGGAAGTCAGCTGGGGTATGATGGTTTGGGTTTTGTTTTGGAAGACTGAGGTGGGATGTTGAGGGATCTATTCTGTCTGGGAGCAAATGCGGAATAAGATTATAGGCAAAAAGGGAAGGAAATGGGCAAAGCAGCAGGGTGGTCAAAAAACGGGGCTCACAATGAACAAGAGTGGACAAGTTGGCCATCTTTGAGCAAAGGATTTCGGCATTCCAGGAACTCTGCAAGTCAATGTATACACTAGCCATGGTGGGTGGGGAATAGGAGGCTACGGTGCATTTATAGATCTTGCCACTCTGAAGTTGTATCTGTGCCTAACGGCTGCAGTTTGGATTTTATATTACAGAGAGACACGCCTCCTTAAATAGGAGAGAAAAATGTAAGAGAAACTGATTAAGACTTGAGATTCAATGTCACTTCTACTGAATCTGGGCATCTATAAGGTGCCAGCACAAACCACTTAAACAGAGACCAAAGATCCTCCAAGATGCTTTTATGACCCTAGGAACCTTTGAACGTCAATTGGTCCTTTCTTCTCCTATAGAAAGAGATTCTCCTCTCCAAGGTGCTTAGTTACAGCCTATATCCCAATATTCAGTCAAAAACCATTTCTACTTGCTCTTAACAAGAAAATGCAGATAATTTAGGAACTACATGGGAGAAAGTAATACCAAAAGTATTTTAATATAATCTCTAGTTTCATGCTAAGAAAAGTTTCACTGTAAAGTCTACAACACCTAGTTACAAAGGCTAAATATTCTCTTCCTTTTGGTACCTGTTAACTTAATGAGGGCCTTACTGGGAGTTTTAATTTGGCCTGGATAGCAAGGGCCTGGATAGCAGTCATGGGCGGCTGGTGAACCGACCGTTGGGGGAGGCCCCTCCCCATCTGCCGAAGGCCCCACCCTTCACCCTCCCCTTTTGTCCCCCCTCCTCTGCAGGAGGCCAGAGTGCACACACACACACACACACTGGCCCCAACCCCAGCCCCAGGCTGCCCGACCCTCCAGCCCCAGAGCTCGTCCCCAGCCCCGGAGCTCTGGGCACTCTTCCAACTCCAGACCCGAAGCACTGGGTGGCTGGGGAGCATGGTCCAAATAACCAAAACTAACCCAGCGCCCCAAGTGGCGGGTGGGCGGAGTGGCCCCAGCCCCAGTGCCAGCTGCCCCAAGTCCTGGCAGCATTCTGCCCTGCCTCTGCCCTGCCCAGCCTGGGCGATGGAAAAGCAGTAACTGGGAAGGAACTGCAGGAAGGGGCCTAGGAGTGGAGCATGGGTGGGGCCACTCCAGGTTATCTGGGGAAGCACAGCCTCCTCCAGACTATGATACCTGAAGCCCATGATAGGAGTTTTAGTGGCTTGCACAGAGAAAATGTCTTGATCATAGAAATGCAACCTCTCCTGGGGCAGCATAAAGCTGCAAAGGCTGCCCAGGAGAAGGATAGTTCAGTGGTTATAATGCTAGCCTGAGCTGTGGAAGACCTGGCTAAATTCCTACTCCACCACAAATGTCCTGGGGCAAGTCATTTAGTGTCTCTGGCCTGGATCCACAGTAGGACTTGGGCAACACAACGCCTACCATATGGGCAACTAGAGAATTATAGGAACAACACTGCAATCCACAAAGCCTGAGTTAGGCACCAAGACTCCCTACACAATGAACGTGGAAAGATAGGCACCTAAGAATATGATCCCCAAAACCCAGCACAGTAGGCAGCGAACCACCTACAGGAGATGCCGATGAAAGGGGTGTGTCCTGAGCCCCATCCCTCCCCATAGACAGGCACCAGAGTCTTGGCTGCAGGGTGGGAAGCAGCTATCTTTGCTAGGTAGCCATAGTTGGGAACGCCTCTGCTGGAGTCAAGTGGCTTAAGTGCTTAAGTTGTTTCTTAAGTGCCTTTCTCATTCCACACAAAACAGCTGGAGGAGGAACAGGTGGTACTGTCCACCTTACAACTTTTCTCCCACCTCGCTGTAGAGCACTCTAACCACTGAGCTATCGGATAATCTGATTTGTGGCTCCCTCAGTCTCTGCAGTTGAAGCTATCCCACCGTGTAGAAATACTTAAATAATCATTGGAGCAAGGGGACTGGGCCTTGGGTCTCCCACCTGCTAGGTGGATGCCCTAACCACCAGAACTATAGAGTCATTCTCTCTCTCTCTCACTAGACTAATGACTAAGTATTTATTTAATGTGGAACAGTTTCAGCAGGAGAGACCGAGGAAGCCACACATTGGAATATCCCATAGTTCAGTGGTAAGATCTCTCTCCTGACAGGTGGGAAGACCCCTGTTCAAATCCTTTCTGCCCACTAAATATATAGCGGAATTGAACCTGCATCTCACACATCCCAGGTGTGTGCTCTAAGTGCTGGGGTAAAAGTGATAAAGTGGATGGGGATCACACTACAACCTCTTCTGGCCAGATTTTGAATGAGACCAGATCTGTCAGATGGCCTCTGAGTGTGCCTACCCACTCCTATGGGTGAGATAGGCAGAGGAATGTTCATCTCCCACCCAGTTCATGGATCTCATGGTGGCTTAGGTGGAAGATAGACATCCAGACACTTGGAGGGAGGCAGCAGTTTACATGCCCAGAGGCAGAAAGGTAAGCACCTAGGGAACTTTTACAGCAAAATCTTAGGCGCAGAGAACAGGTGTCCATGGTAGCTGAGTGGGAGATTTGTGGATCGCAGTGATGCCTACATCTGGGACTTAAGTGCCTAAGTATCTGTGTGGATCTGGGCCTCTGTGCTTCAGTTCCCATCTGTAAGATGTGGATAATAAGCACTGCCCTATCTCATAGGGATTCTGTGAGGATAAACACTTTAAAAGATTGTGAGGTGCTTAGATATTACAGTGATAGGAGCTATATAATTGACTTAGATAGATGTTGGCTAGTGCAGGTCATATGCCCAGCACTTCCCAGTCAGCCCCATTCCCCAACAACACATGAAGGGTTTTTTTTCTCCATTAAATCAAAATCTTTTTTTAAACACACATCTGAGTTCTAGAGCAAAGTGGTTTGGATAAGCCTAAGAAAAGTGTGGGAAACCAGTGGTCCAGAACTGATTCTCTGTGGTTAAAACATTTGGATGCTTATTTTAATTGATTGTGGTAATCTATATTTTTAAAGGAATTAAGTGAGCTCTCTGTATTACATTACATTCCATACAAACTCTCTCACTGTTAAATGAATTGTGAGCCGGCAAGATACAGAGTCAGAGGTCTCTTTCTGGCAGAGCAGACATTTAGGTGTTCAGTATACAGTTAGCATGTACTTTTGATTAATTAGATATGGCTAAATTATAGGTCTGCAACCTTTACTGGCTACTAAAACTTGGAATGAACTGAAACGACCACTCTTTGAAGTGATAACTTCCAATAAAGAGAATAGAAAGACTAAGCATTAATTCAGAGAGATGCATAACAATAGGGGAACACTGACTCTTTGCACATCACTGAGAACAATACTCACATGGATTGGGACATTCAAACAAAAAATCCAGGCAAAAAAGTGCAATGCATCATATTATGAAACAGAATTACATCTAATATATAAAACTAACAGGTGCAAATAGAAAGATGGCCTGCAAGTTACCAGAATGCTTATTAGATAGATTTATATTGCAATACCACCACCCATGTATCCCAATGGGAACGAGGCCCCAATGTCTAGGCATTATACAAGCACATACCCTGGTGACTGGCACATTAGAGAAGCTAATCTGAAGCTGAACTGAAATTTATAAAAATTATAAAGCTCTTTCTGGTCCCCACCTAATGTGTAGACTCAATAATGTAAGTGATAATATTTTAAAATGGTATTTTAAAACCAGTTTCACTTTCATTTACAGGGTATTCCAAGTATTGAATTCAGATTTGTTTCCCATGAAAGTCTGAGAATTTCACTAAGTGTCAGTGGGAACCCTGCTACTGCATATTGCTTACCGTCATGTTGTTAGCCGGTAGTGAGGCCAAGGAAATGAATGCTGTACCAAAATTAAGAAATCTCAACCAAATTGACATCTTCTGTAAGTAATTAACATATAATTTTGAGATCAATTTCTGTACAATATATGATAGAAACTATTAGCACTGTATAGTTTGTAATTCAGATTTCACAGCTATTTTAAAACCAAAGATTCTATAGAGGATGAAACCTTTCCTGGTGCTATGACAAATAAAGAACTACTGTCCAATAAACATCTGAACTTCCTTTTGCTAGCAGTATCAGTTAAGAGGTCAAAGACTGATGGATAGGACACCAGATTACCTTCTCTCTCTGTTATTTGGGCCCCAAGTCAGCAAAGTGCTTAAGCAAATGTTTAACTTTAGGAACCTGCATAAATCAAGCCCCTATTCAGCAAAGCATTTGAGCCCATGTTTAAGTACTTTGCTGAACTAGAGCCTTGGTTTCTTTAGGAGACAACTGGAGCAAACTGAATGTGTTATCTAGGGGGAAAGCTACTATAATTGCCCATGTTTTACTTATGGTGTAAATACATCCCCATTCTCCAAGCTGTCAAATTGGCATCTTTTGTGAGATCAACATTCACTTAAAATGAAAAGAAATTTTAAAAAATGTATACTTAAGGGGAGAATTCATGTCTCACATTTTACAAGTTTTCTCGTTTCATCTTTATAACCTGTTTCTCTTTTGTCCTTCATCCTATTTCAGAGGCCCATGAGGCTGTATAATTTTTACAAAGGCTTTACAACTCCCTTTCTACTTTCAGCCCTAGCATGAGCACTATTTAATTGGAAATTTAGCTGAGGTAGTGAATATTCACCTCTCATTTGTGCATAAATAGGTGGTTGGGTAACCAAACCAAAAGCAGATGATATGTTAATGCCTTAGGGAATCTGTGAGTAAAAAAACATTTCCAGTCCAACCGAGCTCCAGTTCAGAGCCTCTCTTTCCATCTCTCTGTTTCTCTTACAACCATTTGTTCCATAGTTTTCCAACAGCTCTTTATAATGTACATGTGTATATTTAAGTATGTATTGGCATATTTTAAATATCTCAGTGTGTTACACTGTGCTGTACATTCAATACTTCATTAAAACTGCAACCAAAAAGGCTAGAAATAAAAATTTACAAATCAGTTAAGTTCAGATGATTCAGTTTGCTCATATAGCACCAACAAACGTATAGATAAAAAAACCAGCCCTCTCCCCCCCCCAGCAACTATACAAGTAATTTAAATATAAATTGGATCCTTCATTAGCAGATTTACAAACGTTCAAAGCAAAGCACGTATTTCATTCTGTGTGATGTAACTAATAACATTTTGTGCTAAAAAGGCTGCTTTTGCAAAAAAAAAAAAATGTTTTGGATCAGCAAGAGTCAATTGTCTCTTGTAGGAGAGTATGTGTGGCTCCCACTGAAGTGAATAAAGTCTTTGCATGCATCTGAAGGTTGAATTTGTTTCTCTTTTATCACTGACTGTCATCCAAATGCACAGTTCATTAGGAATCACATCAATGTGCTCGACCCTGTGCCAGAGAAACTCTTGAGCTGGTGAAAACTAGTGTAGTTCCACTTACTTCAATGAAATACACCAATTTATACCAGCTCTGAATTGAGCCCATAGTCTGATCTTAAATTCACAACCTGAGGCCCCAGGGCTGCAATAGGATGTACATGCATACTTGAGACCATGTGGAGCTTCACTGGTGTCAATGGAGCTCACACAGGCATGATCGCCTGCTTGAACGGAACTAGTTGCAGGACAGGGTGCTAATAAAGTCCATTTCAGAATACTACTGCATTATAAAAGTAAAGTAATTAGTGAACAGGAGGCACAGCTGACTGAGGGCCAGATACTCCACCCTGACTCATGTTGAATTGTACATTCCTCTAAAAACTGAACTCAATGGGGCTACTTGGAGAGACAGGTGCTATCCAAATCTGAGAGAGGCTATCTGGATCTGACTCTTCGTTTGCCATTTTTTGAACAGAACTGTGCACAAAAGAAAAAAATAATCGTGTACATGGGAAATTAAACTGGTAACATGGAACTTTTTTCCTGTCAGCGGGGGACACAGATGAAAATTGCATTAACGAATTTCACTGCCAGCAAAAAAGCATTTCACTGTCAGCACAGCATATCCGCGAGCCCCTTTTCCTGTGAAAAGAGAGTACGGTCACAGTGAAGAGGGGTGCGTGTATGCATGTGCATCTGAGGGTCTAGAACAGAGAGAAACTGCAGGACAAAGGGCAAGTCAGCCTGCTGTATGGAATGTCACCATGGGAAGACTGTGTGGATGGAGAGCAAATCAAAAGAAAATCCTCAGACAGAGGTACAAAACAGAGCTTGAAAGAGCATTTGTTTCTGCAGATTGTATCACTTTGTATTTTCTTGTTTTGATGGGTACGCATACCCCTGGAGGTACACAGAGGTCTTCCAGGGCGTACGTCAACTCATTTAGATATTTGCCTCGTTTTACAACAGGCTAACATGAAAAGCACCAGCAAAGTCAGTACAAACCAAAATTTCATACAGATAATAACTTGTTTATATTGCTCTTTATATTATATCAGTGTTTCTCAACCTGGAGGGGGGGGGTTGCAATTTATTTTATAAATATATGATAAAAATGAGAAAGTAAGCAATTTTTCAGTAATAGTGTGCTGTGACACATTTGTATTTTTATGTCTGATTTTTGTAAGCAAGTAGTTTTTAAGTGAGGTGAAATTTGGGGTATGCAAGACAAATCGGCCTTCTGAGAGGGGTACAGTAGTCTGGAAAGGTTGAGAACCACTGGAATAGAAGCAGCAACGGTAGCAGAGAGAATGTGGGCTAGGGCCGCTACAGGCAGTGTGTATCCCTTGTATTGCAAAAGCAAAGCACCTGGGGAAAGTATCTGTTATTTTATATCTCATCTTTAGGCCTAGCTTCTCTGTTGGCCAGCCAGAGATCTTCCCTCCTTCCTTAGGGGCCAGGGAGGAGGGGAAAACAAACACCTGGTCACTTCCATATCTTGCAGACTGGAAAGCTGGGGCATGGGGTCTTCTTCCCATATAGGTTAGGAGAAGGAGCACTGGACTAAGATCCATTTCCTTTCACTTCACTATGGAGCCCTGGTGAGGAGCAATTCTGATCTCTAGAGCCCTGTGTGGATACAAAATGTATATCCACAGACATAAAGTGCTCTTGGCCCTGTGTTCTTCTGTCTCTGCATATCCTGTACATCACATACTATGTATTATCCTGGCATGTATGAGCCACTATGAACACATCTGTGTTGCTCTGTGCGTTCCTTTAGTATTCACGCCAAGAGCTCCTGGGGTTGCATCCCCAGGTGTAGGCTCATTCCCCCCCCCCCCACACACACACAGATACATGCATGGGGGGGACCCCTCCATGTGCAGAAGTGAGGAAGGGTTTGCCACCTCTTCAGCGGTGGCTAGCTGCTGGAGAGGATGGGCTAGGAGGGATGCATGTTGTGTCTGCTCTGGCTTCATAGTGATTCACCAGAAAAGATAGAACAGTCTCAGAATCCCAGAAAGCTTCTACCAGAGGGAGTGCCTGGGAATGGACTAGTAGACCCAGGTCATCTGTGGAGATGGCCTTGGCCACACCTGACCATGCACAAGGTTTGTGGAGAGGCATCATGCCCTATTCTAAGGGGAGAGGGAATAATTCTGCTCCTTTCAACAGAGCTGCCTGGGGGAGCTCTGTGAAGGGACACCTGCAAAGTTGGGAAGATTTAATTTGCTGTTTTACCACCAGATACATCCTGAGTTGCATGGCAATTGTCATGCTCCAGTTCCCGGTCTCTGGGAAGGCTGTTTTTTCCTGGCTTCTACAGCTCTACTCAATAGATGGTTAAATATCACTGGGAAACAAACACTCCCAACCTGAGCAGAAGGGCTGGCAAGCCTAACCGTCTAAGAACAAAGCAGCCAACATCCTCCCTCCAGAGACCAAACACATTTTGTCTGTGACATGCTTAGTCTCCATCTGCTTAGGAAAGGGAAAATTCCCCATATGGCAGTGCATTGGGCTACCAAGACAATAGATTGACTGACTCCACAATGCACAACTGAATGTTAAGTAACTTGTCAGCTTTAATGGGTATAGCATATGCATGCTTTGCGAATGTGAAATATGTACAGCCTGATTATGTTGCTCTATTTTTGTGCCATTAATGATAAATCATTAATCACTCATTGGTTCACAATTATTTTGGTTAATCTCACTTATAATTCCCTGAATAATGTGCTTCTTAAATTCTAGGTTTAGGAACAAAATTAAAAGCCGTACGGCACTAAATTTTCACATATACACAAAGGCATTTATTATACTCTGATTAGTAATCTCCAGAGCTGGTCCCATATATAATTTGCTGGGCATTTTGGCAGCTAGGAGTGATTAAGATCTTACTGTTTGTTATTGATATAATACACAGGTTTAATCTGAGGTCAAAAAGGAAAGTACTCAACTACCCTAATGTTCATGTGACACAAAAGCCGTACATACCATTCATAGTTTTGTTGGTTTATAAAAAAAAAAGCCTTCCAGCTCTGGAAGAGGGGGTAATGGCCCAAAAAGATCATCTTGTGGTGAAAGATGAAGGACTGAGAGTCCTGACTTCCATTCCTAGCTCTTGTGTGACTGTGATCATTTTGCTTATTCTTTCTGGGCTGGATTCTTGGCCCTGTTAAGTTTGCTTTGCACTATTCAAGTGGAGTAAAGGACATTTAAAATCATCTACAGTGATTAGCTGAGAATTCCCTTTGCATATGGCAAAGTTCAATCTTGTGTTTAACTATTTATGCTAAACTAGCTGTTCAATCTTGTATTTAGCTGTGACATTTTTGGTACTTTCCCAGACTTGAAGAAGAGCTCTGGGTGGCTTGAAAGCTTGTCTCTCCCACCAACAGAAGTTGGTCCAATAAAAGATATTACTTCACCTGCCTTGTTTCTTTCTATATGGGTCAGTTCTATCTTTTCTCCCTAGACCCTTCACAGGGAGTGTGGCCAGAGCACTATCATTTCCCTCTTCATTGTGTGGCTGATACTTTGTGACCAGTAAGGTGCTCTCACTGACTAAGGGAAATTGCAGAGGGAGATATTTTGATGGAGAAATGTTTCTCTGTTACTGACAACTGTGAGGAATGGGAGGATGGTGGGTGGATGGAAAATGTAAATAGGCCATGCCATCACTACATGCCATCATGGCAGTACCAGCTATCCATGTTTAAGGAATAGTAGCAGGGATCCACTGCACTTTGCTGGGCTGTCACATCAGAAAGACTGTGGTATTGGATACATGGAGACATTTTAGTTTTCTGTCTATATATAAAGTGATCTGCAATATTTTCTTGAATTTTAAGCACTCTAATTCACCTAGATGTGAGAGTTCTCCAGCTGATACGGTAAGAATCATAGAAGTGTAGGGCTTAAAGGGGTCTCAAGAGGTCCTCTAGTCCATCCCCTCCCCCATGATGAGGCAGAATTAAGTACACAGGGACCACCCCCAGAGGTGTGTTGTCTAACCTGTTCATAAAACTCACCCCTGATGGAGATTGCACAGTCTCCTTAGGTAACTTGTTGCTCTGCTTAACTATCCTAATGTTAGGGAAAAAAATTCTTAATATGTAACCTAAGTTTTGCTGGCTGCAAACTAAGCCCAATACTTCTTGTCCTACCTTCAGTGGACACGGAGAACAATTGATCACCATTCTCTTTATAACTGTCTGGCCTGGGCTGTGATCAGCCAGCATGCACTAGTCAATACCAACTTGTGATCAGGAGATGTAGAGCCCAGTCAGGGTCAAGCCAGGTCAGGATACCAGGATGTCAACATCAGGTACCAAGTTGTAGGCAGAAGGTGAGTAGTGAAGTGGGGATGAACCAGGGTCAGGAGCTGGATTCTAAAGTTCATGGTAAGGTAAGATCTGGAGCGGAGCAAGCCAGTGGTCTGCATCATTGCTCAGACAGCTCCTCTAATGGCTTCCTGGTTTATATGCTGGCATGGGCCAATCAGTGGGCTGTGGGGAGCCACCACTCAGGCCTCACTGGGCAGTACATCCTGCAATGTGTAGTTTCACAAGATCCCCAGCAGAAGTCCAGCATGAGGTCCTGGTGATGATGCAGAAGTGTCAGCAGCCCAGAACCTCCAAAGTCCCAAGTACTACTCCTGCAGGTGCTTATATTGCCCCTGCTCAGAGTGATGCTGGTCCAGCCTTGTTGGGGTGAGTCCTATGGAATTCCCTCTTGAGCTCCAGGGTGTGGACATAGGAAGCAGGTACCTAGGTGTGCTCTTTGGGGCTGAAGCCTTTCCAGTACAGATGCATGCAGCAGGAATAGAGGATGGCATGCACTTTTTATTCCTTGTGACCCTGGACTTTGATTGGTGGAGATGGTGGTGTAGTTTGGTCAGGTCAGGGAAGGAGTTCTCTGTATAGGGCTTCTGCGGCTTATCTGAAAGGGTCTCAGGAACTGGTGGTCCAGTTTTCAGGAGGGTCAGATGGTCTGGAAATGCTGTGCGGCAAGCCACAGATTTTGGCCTGCTATGAATGCCAGATCTTCCATTTTTTGGCAGTCCATTTGCCTGTTGTAAGCCTTCTTCGCCTTCTTCACTTCTTCAAGGTAGCTCCTGAGCTCCTCCTAGATGAGATGGATGTGTTGGACCCATTCGGTGGCAGCTGGGTTTGGGGAGGTTGCTGGTAGTGCCAGATGAAAACGGGGGTGGAATCTGTAATTCATTAAGAATGGTCTCTGACCTGTAGAAGCACGATCAGCATTGTTATATGGAGACTCTGCATATGAGAGGAGCTTGGACTAGTTATCCTGCTGATAGTTCATGAAACATCTCAACTATTGGGAAGCAAAGGCTGTCTGAGAAAACTGTCATGGCTGGGCCATGGGTGACCAGTGTGTATTGATCAGTTACCAAATTGCAATTAGGAGAGTCAGGGTGGAACTAGGTCAGAGTACCAATTTACAGACAGGAGGCAAACAGTGGAGTTGGGGACTAACTAAGGTCAGGAGCTGGAGTCTGGGTTTACAGTCAGGCAAGGTCTGGGGCAGGTAATCTGCATTGTTGCTCAGACAGCTTCTGTAATGGTTTCCTAGTTTATATACTGGCATGGGCCAATCAGGGGGCTGCCATTCAGGCCCTGGTGGGTGGTACTTCCTGCAAAGTCTAGCTTCACAGGGTCCCCCCAGCAAAACCCTAATATTAGCTCCTGGTGGCAATGTGGCAGCATCCACTATCCAGAACCTCTGTGATCACAGGTTCTAGTTCTGCAGGTGTTTTTTACAATAAAGCTCTTAACATATTTGAAAACTATGATCAGATTCCTCTGTGATCCGTTTCCCCCCCCCCAACCTTTTCTAAACCTTTTATCATTTTTGTTGCTCACCTCTGGACTGCCTCCACTTTGTCCACATCTTTCCTAAGATATGGTACCCCTTTTATCTTCACCCAGACACTTTCAGCTTGTTTGCTTCTGACCTCTTTCTGGGCCTCAGAGCAAGTGTTCACATTCTTGCTATACAATGGAAACCTCCTTGCTTTGCCTTCCTGAAGAAATTATGCTTTTTTACACCATTATTCCATTTGTGTGATTTATCTCACCAAGTCTCTGATGCTGATTAAGTCATAATTGTGTTTGTGTACTAGAATTTTCAGTTCTTCCTGTTTAATACCCATATTCCTTGCATTATTGTATAGACATCTAAGATGTTCAGCAGATTGCCTCACTTTTTCTCTCTCTCTCGTCTCCCCTATAACGCTATTGTAATTTCCCATCTCTCTCCCAACTTTTGGCCTTTTTGCCAGGTCATCTTAACCCTCCACCCCACATTTACATGTGGGCTTTAATCATGGTACTCTTTGAACGTAGTTTAAAGCCCTTTTCACCAGGTTGGTAAGTCAGTGTCCCAAAATGCTCTTCCTCTTTGTCAGTGGACCCATCTCTGCCCAGCAGTCTTCA
Organism: Malaclemys terrapin pileata; assembly: GCF_027887155.1. Taxonomy (NCBI): domain Eukaryota; kingdom Metazoa; phylum Chordata; order Testudines; family Emydidae; genus Malaclemys; species Malaclemys terrapin. Next base: position 175,098,801 of record NC_071507.1, on the reverse strand, counting down.
TTCACGGAACCCCATCTCATGGTCAAGGAAGCCAAAACCCTTCTGTCAATATCGTCTGTGCAGCCATGCATACACCTCTCAGATGTCTGTCCCTGCCATGGCCTTTACCCTGAAATGGATGGATTGATGAGAACACCACCTGCTGTAGATGGAGAGGATGTGATGATCCATTGTTGATTGAGAAATCATCCAGCTTCCCAGAAAGAATGGAGTTGTAAGACTCCAGAAACCATATTTTGACTCCAGCAATCTAACCAACTATCATCATGTCTCTGAACTTCCCTCTTTGGGAGAGATTCTTGAGCAGGTTGTGGCAAAGCAGCTCTGATATATAGTGTCTACTGATTCTCTTGATCCCTTTCATCTGTTATTACTCATTATTTGCATTAAGCTAGCACCTGGAGGCCCCAACCAATAATGGATCCCCATGATGCAAGGCACTATATAAATATATAGTGAATGACAGCCCATGCTATACATAACTTACAAATAGACTATCTAAATAGACATGACAAACAGTGGCCCAGTTTGAGCATGGAGACTGCCCTAGTTTGTCAAGCACTGAACCAACAGCAGGTGTCCATGCTGCATTTCAGATATGTCTGTGACACTTCTGACCATGAAACATGTCAACAGACCCTGCCTGGATGGCAGAAGAACACACCTGTTATTTCCTAATGAAGAGGTCACTGAAGTTTCTCACTGACCTGCCAAGTTGTGTGGTGTGTGTGCAACTCTCTTACGTGGAGTGCCACAGGGTTCTATTCAGTCACTTGTGAGCAATATCAATGAGAGGCTACCCAGTGGAATGATAAGACAGTTTGGACTGTGATGCCATCTGTTCTGTCTCTTTTTTAATAATGCAGTTTGTGATTTTTTTCAATGCTTGGCTGAAACAAGGTCGTAGATGACACACCTTTGGCTAACACTGAGTCCAGACAAAAATCAGATGTGATCCAGCCAGACTATGAGAAACATGTGAGAAGTGTGGCATAGTGTCTGCTTCAGTTGCTGAAGGATCAAGATTTTGCATGCTGAGTACTTCTGGACACTCGAGAGCTCCTAGGTAACAGGGCTAGAGACACAAGAGATTTAGGCACCTAACTGGGCCCAAGTCCAACATTTAGATGCTCAAAACCCCTGCTCAGCTGCCATCTATCCCTGTAGGAGCCTACTGGGAATGCACAAAGCCACCTAAGTCCTGATGCCAGCGATCTGCTCAGCACTTATATCCCAGTGAGATTCTCAAACTAGGCATTTCCTGCCTATGTTGCCTGCAGGGCCCAATCCAACAGGACTTCTCAGAAGTCACACAAGCACAGCGCTCCTGGATCAGGCAAACAATAAGCAACTGCAGCTTATATGTAGTAGCCCACTGGTTAAAGTGCTGACACAGAATATGGGATACCCTGGTTCAAAACCCCCTTCTGCCTAATTCAGAGCAGGGACTTGAACCCAAGTATCCCATCAGAACATCCTAACCAGTAGGCTATAGAGTAATTCTCAGTCTGGCTCTGTTTGTAATACTTAGGTTATCATTAGGCCAAAGTGGAACAGATTTAACAGGAGAGACTGAAAGAACCACCACAGAATGCCTTAGGGCACTCAACTTGGAGGTAAGATATCCATGTTCAAGTTCCTGTTCCAACTCAGACAGAGTGGGGATTTGAACCTGGGCCTACCACATTCCATGGGAGTGCTCTGACCACTTGGTTACTGGGGATGGGGAGCATGATCTCCTCCTCCTTGGGCTGCCATTGCTTAGACATCTAGCACCAGGAGAGGTTTATGGCTGAAAAGATAGGCACCTCCCTCTGACTCAGAAGTGGTACCTAAGTCCCTTTGAGAGGTGGGATCTAAGCCTCTCCTCTGCATTTCCTAGTGGCTAGCTTAGATGGCTCCCCACTCAGCTTGGTGGCTTTTGTGAATCCCACTCTTAGGTGCCTATCTCTCCCCATGCATTGTATAGGGAGCCTAGGCAATTAACTAGGGGCTAATTCCACACCCTTTTCGACAAGACAAAGCATTTGAAGTTGTATCCCAATAGGTAATCTTTTGAGGGAAAAAAAGTGACTGAAAATAGGAGATTAGAATGGAAGTGCCACATCAACCATATCTATGTACCAGCACTATGGTGATGCTACAATATTACAATACTACCTGGGTTTTTCCCCTTACATAGACAAATTACTTCTGTCTTATTTCTTCACTCAGGAGGGATACTAACACTGTGGTATCTATACATATGTATACTTTTTCTTCCTTAATTTATCTTTCACATATGTCACCTAGTTTCTGCTGCCTATGGGCCAGATGCCAATAGCCATACTCCTGATGAATAGTACCTTTCATCCTAATAGCCCTGTGGAAGTCATTGGGACCTCTTGTAGACCAAGGCACTCCTCAGCATTAGTAAATGCATTAGAATCTGGTTACAATTTGTGAATCCCCTTGATTTATACACAGTGCAAGTCAACATTAAATTTGACCCATAATGCATCTTTTTAATGAAAAAAATGAGGGGTTGTTTTGAAGTGCAGAGAGCTGATTAAGTAACAAAGTCCATTTAATTCCTAAAAGTTATGGTCTTAAAAAAAATTGATGTTTTTGGCCAAAGATCAAACTTTCAAAAACAAAAAAGCTGTTAAAATCCCTTTTAAGAATGGAAGGCCATCTGGTTTAACCTGCTCTCTAGTTAAAAATGGCTAGAGATAAAGGAGGATACTGTTCCTTCAGTACCACTCGTGCTGAGGCTTTAATGGCATTTGAGAAGGCAAGCTGCCTAATAACTTGCAGTTTCTATTCTAAAGCTGATTAACTCTTTAAAGTTGCAAACTATTATTTTTTAAAGACATCTATTTTTACCGTGCTTTTGGAACCTGACCCTTATCTGGACTATTTTTTCTCTAGCACTCTGCAGATTTCTGCTGTAACAACCTTTGCTTTCCATTTTAAAAAATGGAAACACCTGACCTAGCATACACTTTAGAGGGCATGGCTGGTGGGAAGTGAGTGCTGGAATGTTTCAGCTTTCAAAACTGTAAAGACTCAGATTTATAGTCAATCTGTTTATACTCTATCATATCATGTGTGGCAGCATAGGATATCAAAGCATGAAGGCCTACAGGGCTACCACCATTTCAAATAAAAAATAGTTCTTCTGTATGGCATAATGCAGTACAGATGGAAAGTTGTGCTTTGCTGTTTTACTGTTTCTGTACATTACTCAGGCAATAAATTCTGGTCAGATCGAGCAGTCATTTCTAAGACTTCATGTAACCTATTTTACCAGTATCAGCTGCTGTGGTTATATATTCCCCAGAGAAAAGTTGCCTAGGTTCCCAAGTTTTATAAGTTACTTCAAGGAGACCTCACAAAAAAAATGCATGGAAAAATATGGCCTGATTTTTTAATAACAATACAGTTAACTCTGCATTTTCATGTGACAGTTTAAACTCTCACTTGTGTCTGCAGCATTTTCACCCTTCAAAGCAGCATCTATTTAATGGTTATCATTGGCTCTTTTCATTGCCTAAATAACAAACAAATTTGCATCCATATTTAAGGGAATCTTGCAACAGAAATTAACAAAACTGCAGCCATATGACTTCAGATTGGGGTCCCACAAGCTAAGGAGGGCTAGGGGAAAGGAAGGACGGTATGGTGGTTACATCACAAGAGGAGGGACCTATGTTCAGTTCCCAGCTCTGCCACAGACTTCATGTGTCATGATTTTGGACACTGATGACTTAGTTCCTCGTTTGTAAAAATTGAGATAATATTCTCTGCTACCTTAAGGGATTGTTTTTTGTTTTTTTTTATGAAGTGCATATACAGTCCAACACCTGAGGCCCTGATCCCTGACTAAGACCCAGATGCTATTGCAATACAAATAATAAGGATAAGCTAATATTTGAATGGAAAAATACAGGTGAAAACTTTGTGCTATAGGAAGTAGAGCAAATTATTCAGTGACTGGCAGTCTTCCCTCATTCAGTACTGAAGTAATCCTTGAAGCACTTCGAGGAGAGGAAAGTGATCAGGAACAGTCAGCATGGATTCACCAAGGGCAAGTCATGCCTGACCAACCTAATTGCCTTCTATGATGAGATAACTGGCTCTAGGATGAGGGGAAAGCAGTGGACATATTATTCCTTGACTTTAGCAAAGCTTTTGAAATGGTCTCCCACAGTATTCTTGCCAGCAAGTTAAAGAAGTATGGGCTGGATGAATGGACTATAAGGTGGAGAGAAAGATGGCTAGATCATCGGGCTCAACAGGTAGTGATCAATGGCTCCATGTCTAGTTGGCAGCCAGTATCAAGCGGAGTGCCCCAAGGGTTGATCCTGGGGCCGTTTTTGTTCAATATCTTCATTAACGATATGGAGGATGGCGTGGATTGCACCCTCAGCAAGTTTGCAGATGACACTAAACTGGGAGGAGTGGTAGATACACTGAGGGGTAGGGATAGGATACAGAGGGACCTAGACAAATTAGAGGATTGTGCCAAAAGAAACCTGATTAGGTTCAACATCAGTCCTGCACTTAGGACAGAGGAATTCCATGCACTGCTACAGACTAGGGACTGAGTGGCTAGGCAGCAGTTCTGCAGAAAAGGACCTAGGGGTTACAGTAGATGACAAGCTGGATATGAGTCAGTGTACCCTTGTTGCCAAGAAGGCTAATGGCATTTTGGGCTGTATAAGTAGGGGCATTGCCAGCAGATTGAGGGATGTGATCATTCCCCCCATTCTACATTGGTGAGGCCTCATCTGGAGTAGTGTGTCCAGTTTTGGGCCCCACACTTCAAGAAGGATGTGGAAAAATTGGAAAGAGTCCAGCGGAGGGCAACAAAAATGATTAGGGAGCTGGAGCACATGATTTATGAGGAGAGGCTGATGGAACTGGGATTATTTAGTCTGCAGAAGAGAAGAATGAGGGGGGATTTGATAGCTGCTTTCAACTATCTGAAAAGGGGTTCCAAAGAGGATGGATCTAGACTGTTCGCAGTGGTGGCAGATGACAGAACAAGGAGTAATGGTCTCAAGTTGCAGTGGGGGAGGTTTGGATTGTATCTTAGGAAAAACTTTTTCGTTAGGAGGGTGGTGAAGCAGTGAATGGGTTACCTCGGCAGGTGGTGGAATCTCCTTCCTTAGAGGTTTTTAAGGTCAGGCTTGACAAAGCTATGGTTGGGATGATTTAGTTGGGGATTAGGTCCTGCTTTGAGCAGGGAGTTGGACTAGATGACCTCCTGAGGTCCCCTTCAAACCTGATATTCTATGACATAGTTCCATGTTAGGATGCTAGAGTTTCCAATTTTCCAATGATATAAAATCAAGGGTCGCACCCATGTTGCTTTATAACCATTATGCCATTATGTAGAATTTATGTTAAGAGAGACACAAGATATGTCTCACGCTATTTGCAGGCTCACTTGTGTAGTCTATTTACTCACTAAATTCAGTGACTGCTTCGGCTCCCAAGCTTGTGTGCAGTGTAATGATTCCCATTCCTTCTCTTACAGCAACAAAAGAGAGCATGGCACTAAACTAGACCAGTGTTTCCCAAACTTGGGATGCCGCTTGTGTAGGGAAAGCCCCTGGCGGGCCGAGCCGGGCCGGTTTGTTTACCTGCCCCGTCCGCAGGTTCGGCCAATCGTGGCTCCCACTGGCTCCACTGGATGCTCAATGCTGGAAGCAGCGTGGGCTGAGGGACATACTGACCGCCACTTCCAGCAGCTCCGATTGGCCTGGACCAGCAAACTGCGGCCAGTGGGAGCCGCGATTGGCCAAACCCTGCGGATGTGGCAGGTAAACATACTGGCCCAGCCCGCCAGAGACTTTCCCTACACAAGTGGCTTCCCAAGTTTGGGAAACACTGAACTTGACAATAGCTGAAACACAATACGTACTTGCTATGGATTCTGAGACTGAAGACATCTCAGAAAATTGGGTCACATGTTAAGAGCTGATCTTTACAAAACTTGATGCATCCATGTGGTCAGCAGAATAGGTGTGGATTCAGTAAATACTTCAGTCTATGGTATGACATAATATTATTTATGGTTAAATTAAATACTGTGATCTGCTTTGGTCACCCCATCTCAAAAAGACAGCAAAACCCAAAAAGCTCCTGATATGAGAAGAGCAATCAAAATGGTTAGAGGAGAGAATAAAACAATTACAACTACTAGCGCCCATGTCCGCAGGTTCGGCCAATCGCGGCTCCCCCTGAAAAAGACTTCCATGAAAAAGTAGGAAATAGACAACAGATAAACAAGGAGGAATTTACAGCTTTTAAACCTATTTAACAAATTAAAATAACTATTTTCAGTCACATTAACATACATATTATATAGATATAGATAATTTTATTCTATTTTAAGCATGTTTTGTTTGTGTACTTTAGTTACTTATATTAAAAACAAAACAAGACAAAAGCTATAATAGCAAATCTTGCAGTCCTTACTCAGGCAAGTATTCCACTGAACTCAGTGCAAGTTTTGCCTGAATAAAGGCTACAGGATCTGGTCTTGAAAGAATTTAAACGCATAAAATATCACTTAAATGCCCTTAACTCCTGCAGTTGGGTATGTGTAAAACCCAATGTAACTAACGTCAATGGCTAGGCTATGGTTAGTATACTGGGCACAACTTTGAAATCCTACACCTTTAGAGAATTCAGAGAGGATTAGGGTTTAAATTCTTAGGAATGCCAAAACAAAGTGTGATTTTTTTTTTCCCTATACATATGTTCTGCAATAGACAAGATCAGCAAGTGTGTCTTTAAGATGACATTAACTCTGAATTCCCCTACTTTGCATGTTTAAATCAGAGCATTAGTATAACCTTTTTTTTGTGTGGTTTAATTAATGTAACATGCTTGTTTTATTGTTGTGGCCTGCTGTTTTTACTACAATAGTTGTTTCCAAGTTCCTATAGTTTTACAAGAAAGAACTATAAATGCTGTGTGACTATAAGTTTTGACATGAACAAGTGAACCTGGGGCCCTATCCATTGAGGTACTAAGCAACCTTGTGAAAGTTTGGCCAGATAGCTTCGTTAGAGATAAACACAAAGACCAATAGGAACCACTGAAGGACTGAGGAGGCAGGAGAGGTCCTGCTCCAGAAGCTACCTCAGAAAGGGAAAAAACAGCAGGAGCTGTTTCAAGACTAAGGGGAAAGGAGTGACCTCAAAAGTATGTCCCATACTACATCTCTGTAACTTTCAAAGGTTGCTTATATTTAGCTACAGTCTCCCCACTCCCTCCAGCCCCCCTGGAGGTAACTCCATTCCTTCTTTGGCAAAAAGTTTACTTCCCCCTTCAAGGATGTTCAGACTGTTCTGGTCTCTTCCTCTGACCTCGCAAATCCCAACTGAAGGGCTCCCACTTCCTACCTGGTGACTGCCAGTTTCCCTGCATTTTCTTTGGGATGCTTTCCTTTGGCAGGGAAGGCACTTTCTTTGCTCTAGTGACTGGATTTATAATGCAAGGAAAGAACCACACAGATACCTAAAATAATTTCAGGGGCACATTAATAGAGTTTATGGATGGAACAAGGACCATGCTGGCCGCTGCTTCCCACAACTCCCATTGGCCGGGAACGGCGAACAGTGGCCACTGGGAGCTGCAGGTGGCCATGCAAATGTAAGCAAACTGTCTGGCGGCCCGCCAGTGGATTACCCTGATGGGCTGCAGGTTGCCCACCACTGCTGTAGACCCTCTCTGCATCCAGCCAACCCAGTTGCAGAGGTAGGAAAGTGGGAGATTTTCCATTAACTTCAATAAAAGAGATTGGAAAGTATTATTTGACATTTGTGTAACACCATACAGCAGGGTTGCATGGCTTCCCAAAAAGACAGAAGAATTATTTAAGACAATATGTGGGAATATAAATAGGTTTAATGAATGAAGTGAAGAAGGGAAAAATTAGGTTGAGTAGTCAGGAAAGAGCTGGTGAGAGCTGTCAGACTAAGGAATAGTCTCCAAGGAAAGTGCATATGCTCTGTAACTTAGGATATCTAAACTAGCCTGGACAAGGCACTGAGTGTATTTTAGATAGATATAATTGTAGGGAATGATTTCTCTATCTCCCTACCTATCTATCAATGGCAGTGGGATGGACAAGATGATGAAAGAAGTTTGTTCTCTGTGGGGCAGGGGACAATATTTAAAAAGAATAAATAAGATGCAACAGGTAACTGTAGTCTGGTTAGCCTGACATCTATCTCAAACAAAATCATGGATAGGCTAACATGAGATGTTATGAGTAAATAATGAAAGGACAGTAGTCTAATAAATGAAAAGACAGGATAATCCAGGGTGTAGGACAATAGTCTGGGACATGGGCTCAGGCCTTGCTCTGCCACAGACTTCCTGTGTGACCTTGGACAAGTCATTTAACTTCTTTGTGCCTCAGTTCGCCATCTGTAAAATAAGGGTGTGTTTTGAAGACCTCATTAAAGGTTGTGAAGTGCTGAGATACTACAGTATTAAGGGCCATATAAGCACCTAAGATAGATAATTGGTGCCAATCAACATGGTTTTAATGTAAAATAGGACTTGATAAGCTGGAGTTACTGGAACAACATGTGTTTTAAAAGAGCTAAATGAAAGGCCATACATCTAGGTAAAAATACATAGATCATACTTATATATTTCTGAAAGGGACATACAGGTCATGGCAGATGAGCAACTGAACGTGAGATCCCAGTACTATGAAGAGGGTAAGGGAACTAATGTGATCCTTGGATCAGAAGGAGGGAAATATCATAATGCGGTGGTATTACCACTGTTGTAAAACATTAGAGAAACCATTACTGGAATACTGTCAGTTCTGGTGTCCACACTTTAAAAATGATATTGACCAATTGGAAAGAGTTTAGAAAAGAACTACAAGAATGATCCAAGATCTGGAAAACCTGCTTTATAGACTAAAATAGCTCAATCTATTTAGTTTATCCACAAGAAGGCAAAGAGGTCACTCAATCACAATTTATAAATTGAAATTCCTACTGTCACAAATCCAGTTAAGCTATCTTGGTTGGAAACTCACCAGACTGCTGTGAAGGGACTTCACTGGGCCTCTGGAATCTAAACATTTTCCATCACTTGAAGTTTTCTAATCAAGACTGGGCATATCTTTCCAAAAGATATGCTCTGAGTACTGCAATACCAGCCTCAAGAGATCAAATATGATCCAGAACCCCAATAAATCATCAGATTGGTTCCAAAAGCCATAAGATTTTTTTTTTTAAGATTACATTGTGGGTGGGTTTTTTTTTCCTTTTTTTCTCTTTTGGTTTCTGATTTTTTTCAATTCCTCCTACCCATTCCCAGTGTGTGAGAGAAACAATTACTGTTTCCCATTGTAGCGAGGTGGTGTGGTTCCCCACTGCTCTAGAAAGGGATGAGCCTATCCGGACACCAAAGTGGGCGGAGCCAGTGAATCCTGCGCCCGCCCCCCCCAGAGGTCAAGGTGCAGGACAGGAAGTATAAAAGCCCAACTCCAGAGCTCACTAGAAGAACAGCCACCAGAGAGGCCAGACATCTGTGGTCTAGCTCCCAGTTGGGACACCACAGCAATTGGCAGCCGACCTGAATACTAGCCAGACCAGCTGATGCCGACCAGAGCCCGGAGAAGCTGTCAAGCCTCCCCTTCGCAAGTTACCCAGAGGAGCTGCCAAGCTTACTGCTCGCCAGTTACCCTGAGGAGCCCATGGTGCTTGACCCCTTGGAGGACAACACCCTGACCCAGGTACCTCTAGAGAGGGAGTTAGGAAGTAGCCGGGGGGGGGGCAGCTGACCCTAGTCTGGCTGCAGCACTGCCAGAGCCAATGTCAGCATGTTGTGGCCAGGATCCCCACTGACTCAGCAGCAGGCCCTCTGCTGCTGCTAGGGCCCCAGGCTGGGACACAGTGGAGTGGGTGGGCCTGCGTCCCCCTGCCACCCAACTCGCAGGTGGCAGTTTCCCCCTCTCGCAGGCCCTTCGGAGCCTGGGCCTGCTGTTTACCTATTTGCTCAGCCCTGCCTGAGGGCCTGAGCCATTGACGCTTTGTTGCCCTGCCCTGACCCAGGGCCGGGGCCTGCTCATTATAGAACAGTTGCTCAGCTCCTGTCTGAGGACCTGAGCCCATGACTCACTACTGCCCGCTGACTGGGTGTGAATAACTTATGTTTTGCCTCTACTGCTGCCATGGTGCGACACCCCCATGGCCAGGCTAATTCCCTGTCACAACTGAAAGGAAGTAGCAAGGCGGTGTGGTTCCCCGCCGCCCTGGAGAGGGATGAGCCCCAGCCAAACCCTTCTACACCCACTGTTATAGTTTCATGGTAACTGCACCTGGATCCCCCACTCCATGATCCATTTCAGGAGAGTCCAGTCAGGTCTCAGGCCTCCAGCTGTCTAGCTCCTGGCAGGGACACAGGTCCCACTCCCTTCTGACTGGAGGTGTTAAGGTGGCACAGGCCCTTGCCACACACTGTGATAGCCCCAGTAAGGCAGATACTGCATGGGGTTGCAATATCTCACACCCCCAACCTCCAAATCAATCCTGTCCCTCCATTACCCATGTCAGTTAAGTCCCCACTCAACCCTGCTCCCATCTGTTCAGCCTCCCCCAACATCTTTAATCCTCCTGGGGTTCTTCACCTCCTCTCCCAGGCCTGGGGGTAGATGCAGTGGGGTCCCCTCTCCACCTTCCAAACTTGGGGGGGGGCAACTCCAGGGGCTCTTCACCCCTCCTTCCTAGGCCAGGTGCTACAGGGCGTGGAACTGCTTGGGGATGCTGAGCTGTTCCTGCTCCCTCCTCCTATCCTGTGAGATTAGCTTCTAGCTCCATCACTGGTTATGGGCTTGAAGCAGGAATCACCAGGTGAAATATATGGCCTGTGTTACACAGGAGGCCAGAGCAGATGATAAAAATGGTCTCTTCTGGCCTTAAGATCTATGAATCTGTCTTCCTGTGCATTTGGAACTGTCATGAACAGGACATAGGTGGGCTAACCTAGTGGTCAGAGCTAGAGTCAGGCAGGGTCAGATTACCAGGAGGTCAGAGTCCAAGACAGACCAGAGGATAAACCTACTGTGAGGTAGGGTCAGGCTACCAAGAAATCAGCAGCAAGCAGTAGAAGCAGCCCTAAGAAGGGAGAACCCGCTTGCATAGACAACTTTCTGTTCTTGTGCTTGGTTTAAATAGAAGCTGGAAACCAATCAGGATGCCCAGCGTCTGCCAGTCAGATCCCAGGACTGGAGTCCTCTAACAGAGTGCAGCATCTGTTCTCACAACAGGTAGCTGATTAGCACTTGTTAGCTCCCACAAGCCCTGGAGACTGGGGCTCAAGACCCACAGTCCCTGACAGGAACACTGCTATGTGTACTGTGGCCATTTGAATAAAAATAATAGTAACTTTTATGATTCCTCATCAAAATTGTGGTTGTACATAATAAACAGATGTAGGGCTCTTTTTCCTCCATTGGCTTTGGATTCACTTTTAGAGCTGGATGAATTTTTTGGATGAATTTACTGAAAAATGTTTTAGTCAACCTGAAACTAATTGCAAATGTGACAAATTCACCAAATAGTTTTGTCCAGCTTATTTTTTAGGAATTAGGCACCATTCACAAAATGGCTCGAGGAGAGGGCACTGCCTCTCCTATAGCACTTATCACAGTGGTTAGGGCACTCACCCAGGGCATGGGAGATCCAGATTCAATTACCCCCTCTGCCTGATGCTCAGAAAGGATTTGAACTTGGGTCTCCCACCTCCCTGCATAGTGCCTTAATCAGTGGGATATTCTGGTGAAGATCTCTCTTGCTGAAGTTGTTCCACTTTCTGTAAGTGATTAAAGAGTCGCTGAAATAGGGATTTGATCTTGGTTCTTCCATGTTAGAGAAGAGTTCCCTGACCAGCAGGCTATAGGATATTCTTGGATAAGTCTGTTTCCTATTGAAGCTCTTCCACTCTGTATAACTGTAACCCTTCTGCCCATCTAAGTTGGCAGCAACAAGGGCCGGGTTCTGTATCTAGGGGTTCCGTTTCAATAACGCAATGCAAAACCGGCTCAAGCCCCCACCCAGTGACCTGGGACAATTACATACCACCCCCTGGGTGCCTCTAAGAGGCAATAGTTCACCTCTCGCAAGCACGGAGTCTGAGTGTAGCAGAAAATGTTTAATAACATGAGGTAAATGACATCAGCATTAAATTGGAAAAAACACCACAAACAGGATTCATAACACAAACCATGAGCAAAAAACCCACCCCAGCAAATTGGGCTGTGTCCTTTCCCTTTGGTTCTTGAATCCAGCAACCCAAAAATCACCTGGAGTCCCAAAAGTCCAACAACCCCCAACGTCTCTGTCCCTGGTCAGTGCAGCCCCAGAGTAAAAGGGGGGCACGCAGGGTGTCAAGGGCCACCTTACATGATCTGAGGCCGGCCGTCTCTCCGTGGGGTTCCGCTGCAGCCTTCACCATGGGCCAGTCCACTTCCTGCTGTCCCACGAACCGCTCCACTCTACAAGCTGCTCCGCTCTGGGACCTGTGAGCCGCTCCAGCTGTCCCCACAAACAGCGCCGCTCGCCGTTCCTTGGGCCGCTCCAACCGTCCCCACAAGGCTCCACGCCGCTCACTACTCCTCCAGTTGTCCCCACAAATTGCTCCACCACCTGCTTAGCAATATAGCTTCAGGCTCCCCCATTAGTTAACACAGCACTTAACTCTTTTAAAAAGCAACAGAGAGTCCTGTGGCACCTTTAAGACTAACAGAAGTATTGGGAGCATAAGCTTTCGTGGGTAAGAACCTCACTTCTTCAGATGCAAGAAGTGACTTGCATCTGAAGAAGTGAGGTTCTTAACCACAAAAGCTTATGCTCCCAATACTTCTGTTAGTCTTAAAGGTGCCACAGGACCCTCTGTTGCTTTTTACAGATTCAGACTAACACGGCTACCCCTCTGATACTCTAGCTCTTTTGTGATTTCAGCTCAAAGTAGGGGAACCCCATTGCTGGTGCACCATTAGCTCAAAGTGAATTCAGCTCAGCAGCCTGTAACTAGACTCCTAATGGAATCAAAGTTAGCTCTGACATTCAACAGTGGAGAGAGGAGGTGGTGCAATTGGTGTTTCAAGCCCTCAGAGGGGGCCCATACCATCAGGTACAAATACCTGTCCCCATGGGTTTTATAACCCATGCCCCTTGTCACGCAAGTGCTACTTAGGTAATGGTGAAGGACTCACTCAGTCCTTCTGTCATACAACAGTTCCACTGGCCTTGATTCACAGAATCAGGGTAACAAAACTTTATTCTTCCTGCCCCAATAACAGAGAAACTGGGAAACCCACACCAGCCAAAGTAACCACTTTCAGTTGCTGTTGTTTCATGCCACGTGGGTGGGTGTGCCTATGCAAACAAGATCAGCCCCTGGAGTTCTTTTCCACACTCACCATAATTCACCACCAGATGTCAGGGTAGAGCTCATCCTGACTCTGCTTACATAACCATTTAAATACTCATTGGACAGAAAGCAAATTAGAATGATTCTATAGAGTAGTAACCCAGGAAATATAAAACCCAGGCATCCTGCCCCAGTGACTATTTAATTATACAAAGTGTAATAGCTTCAACGGGTGAGATTGAGAAGGCCCCAGAGTATCTCCTAGCCCAGCGGTGAGGGTACTCTCATGAGAGGCAGAAAGTTTATGTTCAAATCCCTGCACCACATTGGGCAGAAAGGAAAATTGAGCATAGGGCTCTCAATTCCCAGGTGAGAGCCTTCACTCCTGATTTATAAGGGAGGCAGCTCCTCCTCCTTCATCAATCTAGTCCAGATTGAACAACTTCAGAATTTTCAGTTTTGGTTCAATCTGATCAATTTTTTTTTCTTTCAATTTTCAGAACTGCCAGCAAACCAAAATGATCAGTTATTCACTCAGTTCTACTCACTATTAAGGGTAAGATTTAGTCACGGGTATTTTTGGTAAAAGTCCATGGACAAGTCACGGGCAATAAATAAAAATGCACAGCCCCTGACCTGTCCATGACTTTTACCAAAAATACCCTTGACTAAATCTCTACTTCTGGGCCCCCGCTGCTCCAGGAGGGCTCCTGCTGAGGGGGGCAGCAGGAGGGCTGCTCCAATGCTGGGGGTGACTGCCTTCCAGCTGCTTCTCCTGGGGGCCAGTCACCCCCAGCATTGCTCAGGCAGCCCCAGGACCACTACTCTAGCCACCCCGGGACAGCTGCTGCTCGGGCGCTCCCCAGAGCCAGCCACACCGGCTGCCGTTCTGGTGGTCCCCAGAGCTAGTGGCTCAGGGCCAATCGAAGAGGGGGCGCTGCTCAGATGCTCTCCGGGGCCACCCCAAGACTGCTGCTCGAGTGGTCCACAGCAACAGCCACACCGGCCGCTGCTCAGGCAGTTCCCAGAGCCAGCTGGCCCCTGGCTTACCGAGCAGTGGCTGGTCTGGTTGGCCCTGGGTACTGCTGGAGCAATAGGCGCTGGGTCACTCCAGCAGTGGCCGGTGCGGCTGGCTGTGGGGTGCCTGAGCGGCCAGCTGCTTGGGTGGCTCTGAAGTCAGCCTCACCAGCCGCTGCAGAAGTCATGGAGGTCGTTGAAAGTCACAGAATGCGTGACTACCATGACCTGTGTGAAAGAATCATAGCCTTACTCACTATCACTGAAATCATTTTTCTGAAAATAAAGTTTAAAAATAGCTCTTGCTCCTCTTTATATTGTATTAAATTTTTTGTCATGACCCAAGCTTCACCTTTCTGCACAGATTGACACAAATATCTGTATCAAATACATTTCCCACCTTACTACACAAAACCATTTTGCTTTTCTATGCAAATTTAGATATGAAGCAGTCTCAAAATCCTTACAGAAAGAGAGTTCTCCACCCTGATATTTGTGTAGAAGGGAAAAACATTTTCTCTTGTCAGACATCAAGAACCCCAGACTTAAGTATTAGCTGTAAATCCAAGTAATGACATGAGTTGAGGTGATGGCGTACATGCATGCACCAAGTGCTTAAACACAAGGGCATACCTGAGGAACTGTGTAATATAAATACCACCCACTGCACACTACTTCCACCTACCTTCTTTTCTCTCACATCATTTTGTTAGCTGATGGCAGAAACACTATTTATGAAGTTCAGTGCAGTGTGAGAGGTGGACTGATAGCAGCTGGCAACAGATCTGGGATGGAAGAGAATGAGTTCCATCAGTTTATAGTAAACGGGTGTGTGAGAGGAAGCCAGCCATAGGGCAATGAATTGGAAGGGGAGGGGAGACATTGACAACACCTGTTTCTACCTCAGTATGCTCACACTTAAACATCTTACACAGTGCATGAACTCAGAGGTATGATATTAAACTAAGGTCAGATGATACAATATAATATTATTATTGTTGCAGAGGGTGTCTCCCGCCAACATAATGCAGTGTAGACATCGCATTAGATCGATGCGTCACTCAGAGGCGTGATTTTTTTTCACCCCTCTGAGCGACGTAACTTATACCGACTTAAGTGGCACTGTAGATCAGGCCTTATACTTCTGAAAGGCATTTGACTTGGTACTGCATGACACTTAATTACAAAACCAAAGAGATAAAATTAACATGGCACACATTAAATGGATTAAGAGCTGGCTAACTGATAGGCCTCAAAATGTAATTGTAAATAGGGAATCATCATCAAATGGGTGTGTTTCTAGTGGACACCCCTAAGGATTGGTTTTTGAGCCAATGCTATTTAACATTTTTATTAATGACCAGGAAGACACAATAAAATCACTGAAAGTTTTCAGATAACCCAAAAATTGGGGGAGTGGTAAATAATGAAGAGGAGAGGTCACTGATACAGAGCAATCTGCATCGCTTGGTCATCTGTGTGCAAGCAAACAATATGTACTCTAATATGGTTAAATGTAAATGTATACATCTAGGAACGAAGAGTGTAGGCCATACTTACACAATCCTGGGAAGCAGTGACTCTGGAAAAATGTGGGGATGGGGATGGATAATGAGCGGAAAATGAGCCTCCAGTACTAAAAGGGCTAATGCAATCCTCGGACGCATAAACAGGGGAATCTTGAGTAGGAGTCAGAGTAGAGAGGTTATTTTAACCTTTGTATTTGGCACTGGTGTGACCACTGCTGGAATACGGTGTCCTGTTCTAGTGTCCGCAATTCAAGAAGGATGTTGCTAAATTGGAGAAGGTTCCCAGAAGAGCCATGAGAATGATGTAAGGATTAGAAAATATGCCTTATAACCATAGAATCGTAGGACTGGAAGAGACCTCAAGAGGTCATCTAGTCCAGTCCTTTATACTCTTGGCAGGACTAAGTATTATCTCCAGGGGTTCTCAAACTGGGGTTCATAACCCACAGGAGGCCACAAGGCTATTACGTAGAGTCGCGAATACATGCACAAAACAGCGAACAACTGCTTTAAAATATATAATTTAAATCTAGTGTTTTAGAAAATCTACACACACTTTTCTGTCACAATGTAGTGCATTTACTTCAAAAAGTATTGTAAATATATAATGCAGCGATCGCTGTTCCTAAACAAAATATATATTTGTATTATCACTTTAAGGAAATTGGACTCTGGGGATTGTAGTATCGTGCTTGCAGGTTTGTTGTCTTGAGACTAAAAGGGTGGAACTGAGACAACATGAGAGGGCTTGATTGTTCCACAGCTGAAGAGTGGCATTAAACTGCAGACCAACCAGAGCACTGAGAGCTGCCAAAAAAAAAAGTAATTTATATTTTAACTGACACACAGGCAGGGGAGTTGCGGGAGCTATAGCCACCCCAAAATTTGCCTTAGCACTCCCAGCACAAAGGTCAAACATTATGCAGAAGTAAGGGTGGCATGGTATGGCATTGCCACCCTTACTTCTGCAGTTCTGTGCTGCTGCCAGCGGCAGAACTGCCTTCAGAGCTGTGTGCCTGGCCAGCAGTCACCGCTGTCCGGCCGCCCAGCTCTGAAGGCAGTGCCTGCCACCATTAGCAGTGCAGAAGTAAGGGTGGCAATGGGGCGTTAGCAAGTCTGCTGTGAAAAGTGATAATGACAGTTTCTTTGTCCCCCCCAGTATTAAACAATAACTAAAAAATAATTTTTCTTCTTATAACAATTTAATTAAAATGTGTTTGTCTTAATTTAACGCCCTTGAGAAAAGATATATTAATTTAAACAGCAGCGTTATCAATTTAGCATTTATAATAGTGTTACATTAAAAACACATTTTTTATATTTATAAAGGGAGTCACACTCAGAGGCTTGCTGTCTGAAAGGGGTCGCCAATACAAAAAGTTTGAGAACCACTGATCTAAACTATTCCTGACAGGTGTCTAACATCTTCTTAAAAATCTCCAATGATGGAGATTCTACAACCTCCCTAGCAATTTATTCCAGTGCTTAAGAACTCTGACAGTTAGGAAGTTTTTCCTTATGTCCAACCTAAACCTCCCTTGCTGCAATTTAAGCCCATTGCTTCTTGTCCTATCCTCAGAGGTTAAGGCAGGCCTGCACAACATGCAGCCTGGGGGCTACCCATGTGGCCCCCATGGGCTCACTGTGTGGCCTGTGGGGGGGTGAGTAGGCAAGCAGCGGGTGAGGGAGGGGGGCCGAGGAGGCAAGCAGGCGAGTAGTGGCAGAGGGTGGGTAGGCAAGCCGGGGGGCTGAGGAGGTGAGCAGGCAGGCAGTGGCAGGGGGGCAGGTGAGCCGGTGGCAGGGGAGGAGGCGGCTGAGCAGGCAGGCAGTGGCAGGGGGTGAGTAGGCGAGCCAGGGGGGTGGGGGGCTGAGGAGGTGACCAGGCAGGCAGTGGCGGCGGGTGAGTAGGCGAGCTGGGAGAGGGGGGCTGAGGAGGCGAGCGGCAAGTAGGTGGCTGACCTGTTCTCCTGATCTGGCCTGGCTCCCATCCCCTCTCCAAAGGTTGCAGCTGTCTGGAGGTGCTGCCTTCCACGCCTTCCTCATTCACACCCCATTCATTCAAAGTGGGGGGAAGATCTTATTCTACTTCTAGCAAAAAGAGTTTTCTTTTACCTTAATTATACTACCTTAGGGGCCCGCTATAACATATTAGCGAGGTTCAATACCGCTGTTTTGGTGGGGTGGCACTAGGGAAGGAGGGTTTGTTTCCGCGGGGTGGGCAGCGCTGGGGGGGGTGTTTCGGCAGCACTGGTGGGGGGTTGTTTAGGGTTACCATATCTCATAAATAAAAAAAGAGGACCCTCCACGGGCCCTGGCCCCGCCCATTTCCCCACCCTAGCCCCGCCCCAACTCCGCCCCTTCCCCACCCTAACTCCGCCCCCTCCTCCCTCCCACTCCCAGCCAGGGGGAAAGAGCTGCCCCAGTGCTACCAGCTTTACGGTTTCCCGGGCAGCCCCCAGACCCTGCGCCGCCAGCTGGTGCTTCCCCAGCGCAGCAACTTACACTGTATAAGTTACACAGAGCCGAAGAGGAGCAGAGCCCCCGCAGCGGGAGGCTCTGCTCCTCTTAGGCTCTGTTTAAGAGCCGGGCTGCCCCAGCGCTACCGGCTTCGGGCAGCCCCCCTGCCTCCGGACTCTGCGCCGCCAGAGCCCGGGAGGGGAAGTGCCCGGCTGGGGGCGCAGGGTCCGGAGGCAAGGGGGCTGCCCGAAGCCGGTAGCTCTCGGGCTGCCCAGCTCTTAAACAGAGCCTCCAGCAGCTGCGGCTCTGTGTAACTGACACACAGAGCTCCAGCCGCCGCGGCTCTGCTCCTCCCTGACTCTTCGGCTCTGTTTAAGAGCCAGGCTGCCCGAGCGCTACCGGCTTCGGGCAGCCCCCCTGCCTCCAGACTCTGCGCCCCCAGCCGGGCACTTCCCCTCCTGGGCTCCGGTGGCGCAGGGTCTGGAGGCACGGGGCTGCCCGCAGCCGGTAGCGTTCGGGCAGCCCGGCTCTTAAACAGAGCCGAAGAGTCGGGGAGGAGCAGAGCCGCCATTTTCCCAGACATGTTCGGCTTTTTGGCAATTTCCCCCCCGGACGGGGGTTTGACTGCCAAAAAGCTGGACATGTCCAGGAAAAAGAGGACGTATGGTAACCCTAGGGTTGTTTCCGTGGGGTGGGCGGTGCTGGGGGGGTGTTGTGTTTCAGGGGGGCTGGGTGGCGCTGTGAGGGGGGTTGGTGCCACTGGGGAGGGTGGGTTCGGCAGGACTGGGGGTTTTCAGCCTCAGCTGTTTTCTTTGGAGTAATATGGCCCTCGCCGCTTTACAAGTTGTGCAGGCCTGGGTTAAGGAGAACAATTTTTCTCCCTCTTCCTTGTAACAATCTTTTATGTATTTGAAAACTGTTATGTCCCCTCTCAGTCTTCTCTTCTCCAGACTAAACAAACCGAGTTTTTTCAATCTTCCCTCATTGGTCATGTTTTCTAAATCTTTAATCATTTTAGTTGCTCTTCTCTGGACTTTCTCCAATTTCTCCACATCTTTCCTGAAATGTAGCATCCAGAACTGGACACAATACTCCACTTCAGGCATAATCAGTGCAGAGTAGAGTGGAAGAATTACTTCTCATGTCTTGCTTATAACACTCCTGCTAATACATCCCAGAATGAGAGACTCAAAGAGCTCAATCTACTTAGTTTACTGCAAAAAACGGTAATGGTGACTTGACTGCAAAGGTATAACATGCTCCAATGGCTGGAAGTGGAAGCTAGACAAATTCAGACAGGAAATAAAGTGTACGTTTGTAACAGTGAGGGTAATTAACCATTGGAACAATTTACCAAAGGTCATAGTGGATTCTCCATCACTGACGATCTTTAAATCAAGACTGAATGCCTTTCTAAAAGATGCACTAGGAATAATTTTGGGGCAGTTCTGTGGCCCGTGTTATACAGGAAGTCAGACTACATGATCAAAATGGCCTTGGAATCTATAAATCTATTATCATAAGTGGCGTAATTAGAATCTGGTCCCAAATCAATTAATTGTGGATTGTTTCCATCAACCAACAAATACATTTAATCACAATTATTTTCTAATATTCCACCAGATGTCGTTAAACCATTCTCTTCTAGTACATTTTATTTTCTCATCTTTATCTATCCTTTAGACTCAGGGTGAAATACTAGCCCCATTGAAGCCAATGGGAGTTTTGCATTCAGTGGGACAGGGACTTTGAATCTACTTGTGGCTTGTAGAGCACAGAGTACACTACTAATACTTAATTAATAAATAAATAAATACTATGAATAATAGCTATAATTATAAATTCTAACCGTATGCAGTTACAGGCCTGGGCTTCTTTTTACAAACCACGAGCAATCACCCCATTAAAGTGCATTATCCCACAGAAGCCAAATGGACATTTTAGAGTGCATCAAGCTCAGCACATGGTAAATGTCTGCAGAATGTTCCTAATTTTCCATAAGACCAGCAAGGAAAAGTGGCTTTAGCAAGTCATGCCATAGGCGAATACACAAGAGTGACTTCACAGACATGACTTCCTGTGTACTGGAGAAAAGCAGCAGTGTAGCTTCCCAGAAAAGAGGCAGGCGGTCTCTCCAGCCACAGTTAAGTACCGTGAGAAGGCCCAGGGACTGTATCATTCTTTTAAGAATTTTTATTAAAGCAAGTAACTCTGAGGAATAACTCTTACAAACACAGTATTGGGAGGATTTTTATTAAGTATTCATTATTACAGAGAGGGGGAAAAAGATGCGTAAGGCTTGCCCATAGATTGATTTAGCTCTATTAAATATTTTGAAGATTCTCTTATATAAGACACATTGGTTATAATTTCTGGTCCCTGTGAAAGTCATGGTGGCATGGACTGCATTCACTCCAGCCTGGTACTTGTACCCGACAGCTAATATTTTTCCTGTTTTTTTTGCTACTCTAATGCATGAATCATGGACTGTGTCTGTTTTCAGAAACACACTATTATCTAACAGCAGCTCCTTACATTTGCCACAGCATTCCCCCAAACCACCTATTGTTATAGGTTCTGCTGTTGACTAAATGCTATTATACAAATAACATTAATCATATATGCCAGCAGTTAATGTTAATTACTATACTCTCTGTTTCTCTTCACCCCTATCTTCCCTCTTCACAGCATAACTCCAAGCACATAACAGGGTTCAGCTTCTGAACCATTCCTAGAGACCAAAGTGGGAACAGAACAATCCCTCTCTAGGAACTGAGCAGATGATGTGTTGCTAAAAAAAGACCATTTTTCAAAGAGGAAAATGAAATTCCTAGAATGAGAATGCTGTGGGGTTGTATCCTACCATGGGAGTAACATTTGAAAGCAGTGTCTTCATTCATTAAAACACCAATGCTTGCATAATGGCAGATGCTGATTGTGATAATACACAACCCAATTATAAATCCTCCCCATCCCCAAGGAGACAATACATGTGTCCTGTTTCCACTATCTGAAATCCTTTACACGTGGCAAGCTTTGTAAACTGTGCACATCCTACACAGAGTTCTGTATTGTAACTGTGGTTTGGAGCAGTGGTAACACATAGTCAAATCATACAGTGTGGTAATGTGGTTCCTGAGGTAGCTGGAATGGGGACAACATTTGAAAATGGTGTCTTGATACAGTAAAAAAAATCGGGGTGGGGGTGGGGGCTGAAGCTCAATTGTGCTGTTAATTTCTATCTGCCACCTGGTGGGTTCTAGTTGTAACTGCAGTAGCCATATAAAATATTATTGCAAACCTTCACATGCTGTGTCTTTTTACTAACTGGCCACAATATCTATGCGGATACTCATTAAAAGATTGTATAATAACCAAAATGATAGCCTGTCACTAGAACTGCTGAATGTTTATATAGCAAGTTGGGATTTACTTGTGTTCTAGTTTCTTTCCTTAGGACTGCATCTAGCAAAAACTTCTTCCCAAATGCAGAAAATAAACAATTTAGCTGTTCCTTTCTTTCCCCTCCTAAACACCAGAACTGAGGAATCCACATTTAACCAGTATTACCAAGCTCAAGTGCTAAAAAATCATGAGTTAGGCCCCAAAATATCATGGGATTGGCGTTCAAATATATTTTTTTAAATTCTTTTTTGGTTCTTTGTGTTTGCTTGTTGCTTTTTGAACTTGTGGGACTCAGGTCACATTCTCCATTTTTTCTCCACAGCTATGATGTCTAACCCCTAAATATTACAAAACTCACATTTAACCCATGAGAGTTGACAACACTATTTTTAAACTATTTAGGAAGTTAAAACAGGTTCACAAATCCTTGACCTGTAAATATCAAAGACAAAACAATGATCACAACAGTAGCAATATTGTTTTTGAATCCCCACTGGAAGCAAAAGAAGAGAGATAAGATAAGCTTGCTGTACAGCTTAGAAACAAGGAAGAGCAAACAAGAACACATGCACACTTTACTAGAAGGTGAATCTCCACCTTCACTCCTATTGCTTAGGAGAAGCAGTAAAAGTCCCCATTACCAGGCCAGCCTCCTATGAGCACAGATATGTGGACCACACCCTTTTGATCCTCAGGCTCCATCCTGGACTATCCTTCTGCACAGCCTGTCACAGGTTGTGGGGATGTAGGTCTGTAAACAAGGGATTACCCTATTGGATCAGGATCCCTCTAGTCCAGTATCCTGTTTCCTACAGTGACAAATACAAAATGCTTAGAGGGAAGTGTAAGAAACCTCCCAGTGAAGAACACCTGATCATAGAGGAAGTTTTTTCTTAGCACAATTCCTATGCTCTTTCTTGAGTAAATCTTACATTCACAATCTTATTACCTTTCTACAATCAAAACAAAGACAAATTCCAGCTAACACAATAAAACAGTGTATGGAACTATGGGTAGGCAACTTTATAATTCATGTAAATGAGGCTGGCCGGAGCTGGCTCTTCCCCTATAGACAGGTCAGAGCCTGTCCCTCTAAGCCAGTGGTTCTCCACCAGGGGTAAGCATACCCTTGGAGGTATGTAGTGCTCTTCCAGTGTGTACATCAACTCATATAGATATTTGCCTAGTTTTACAACAGGCTACATAAAAAGAACTAGCGAAGTCAGTACAAACTAAAATGTCATACGATAACTTGTTTATACTGCTCTATATACTAATCACTTAAATGTAAGTACAGTATTTATATATTAATTGATTTGTTTTATAATTATATGGTAAGAATGAGAAAATAAACATTTTTTCAGTAATAGGGTGCTGTGACACTTCTGTATTTTTATGTCTGATTTTGTAAGCAAGTAGTTTTTAACTGAGGTGAAAGTTGGGGGTACACAAGACAAATCACACTCCCAAAAGGGGTACAGTAGTCTGGAAACATTGAGAGCCACTGCTCCAAGCCTTCTAGCTCTAGGGCTGACATCAGTTTTAAATTAGCTGCCTTCAGTTTAATTTTAAAGTTCTCTTGTTCTTGTATTATGATAAACAGATCTTGTATAAAAGCAAACAGGAGGGTCTGATTTACCTTCTCTATATCAATGGTTCTCAACTGTCCCCACACAGATCCTTCCCACCCCTCACCCCGTTTAGTCATATGTGATACCCCATACCACTTCACAAGGCGCAGGTTCCTTCTTTGTATCCTCTAGCAGCTACCATAGGTACTCATATGTAAAGCCCCATAAAATACTTTTTTATTTTTTTTTTGTTTTATTTCACTGTCTCCATTTTATTCCTGAGTGGGGTTGGTTCCAGCTCCTGGGGAGTGGGAGGCCCTGTGGGTCATAGTTGCATAACAAGCCCACCCCACACAGACCTTGCGGCAGCTCCTTTCCCTGGACTGAACTGGGCTTGGCTCCCTGCTGTGGGTGTTGCAACCTGGCACACGGGGTCACAGTGCTGCTAAGGTTTGGCCTGACCACCTCCCCGCGCTCCACTGCCCCAGCTCCCTCCACCTAAATGCCGGCAGCGACTGGGGCGGCCGAAGATCCAGCCGCTGAGGTCGCTGCCGAAGAAAATGGCGCCCCCCAAATCCTAGAGCCCTAGGCGTCCGCCTAGGTCGCCTAAATGGTTGCACTGGCCCTGGCTCTGCTTATATGGCCCCCATCATTATAGTTTTTGAATGTCTCACACTCTAACATATTTTTCCTCACAACACCCCGTAAAGTAGGGAAATGCTGTTATCCCCATTTTGCAGATGGAGAACACAGACCCAGAGAGACCAAGTGACTTGTCCAAGGTCACACAGGCAGTCAGTGGCAATAAACTGAACCCAGGTCTCCCAAGTCCGAGGTTTTAACACTGGACCATTCTTCAGCCCTTACATGTAGCTTTTACTTGTCTCCTCTCTCAACTAAACAGTGTCAGGAAAGAGCTAGGGTATGAATTTAAACCACTATAGTTATATCAGTATAACTTCCCATCTGGACATTCTTATTCCAGAATAAGAGTAGCCTTTTTCCAGTTTCAGTTGTGTTCCTTTGGAAGCAGTTTAAGCTAAAATGAAAAAAAGCCACTCATTCCAGAATAAAAGCACAAGGAGTTATACTGATACAACTATAGGGATTTAACTATACTGATGTAACTAGTGAAAGCTGTCCCATGCTGACAAGCCTTCAGTCTCTCTTCATGGGAAGTCTTTCCCTGCCTCTAATCACTTTCTTTATCTGAATCTCCCCGCACCACACACATCCTCTCTTCTGCTATATTCTCCTTGAACTATGGTGACCAAAGTTGAAACCCACATTCAATGCGAGTGCTAATCACTGATTTATAGGCTGGAGTTACCACGTTGCCAGTGTTATTTTTCCATCCCATTCCTTATGCATTTGAACATTGTGATTGATCTTTTGAACACTTGAGTAGATGTTTTCATTGAGTTGTCCACTGTGACACTCGGGTCTTTCCCCCAGTGGTTATTGTAAATTTAGAGCCCAGTGACATGTAGCATTTTTTGCAGATTTTAGAGGGAGTAAAACTTGGGACCAAAACCTTCAACGCTGCACTGAACTCTCCATTTTCTCCCTGGTTTCATAGCCTGTACCTATGCACACCAATCTACCATGTTATACATTTGTCCACCATTTGCCCATTGTTTCTTGTGTTTACTACTAGGCATGGTTGATGAGGGCGCAATATGTGGCAAGACTAGAGAAGCTTCATTCTGTTCTCTCTATGATGATCCAGAGCTTAGTGCTGGGCAACTGCAACCTCACACACATTCTTTCACATGGGATATTGCAGGATTTTTCTTAACTCTGCTGACCAATCTCTATAGGAGACCATGAGGGAAATTGGAGAGGTGGTCTGGGTGGCGATGTCACCATTTTTGCAAGATATTCAGCTCTCTGTATCTTTGTTAGATGTGCATGGCACAATCTCTCACCTTTCTCTGTTTCTAGTCAAGTTTGGGGCTTGGGTAAGCGCTAGTTGTCTGACGCTCCAGCCTTATAAGATGGAAGTGATGCCAGTTGGCAGGAGGAATCATCCAGAGGCAATAGAAAGGTACCAGCCTGTTTAACCGTAGGGGCTTGCCTTTTATGAATAAAGTTCATACTCTTGCCTAACCATCTCACAGCAACTGGGGATCCAACAGGAGTAGCCAGAAGTGCTTTCTGTAACCAGATGACAAGATGTTCACCTTTCAACAGAACAACAGAGGACAACACTTCACTGACTGGGAGATGGACTGTCTGATCTAACCAGGGATTAAAGTAGAGGGGATTATTGGAAGAGCAACTCCCTGTCCTCTGCTAAAAGAAGAGGTGAACCTTCATTTGTCTCCTTGTCTTGGCAAAGCAGTGCTACCCCAAATATACCCCCCCCCACATATACCCTCTTCCTTGGCTGCTGAGATGAGAGCATCCCTTCCTATTTCAACTTACTTTAAATGCTGGGCTTAACAGACCTTTTCCACCTCTAACTTTTGTGATTGAGTCCACAATAAAAATCTCATGTTTCAGGAATCCAGTTAGTTACCTGCCGGGGTCAGGAAGGGAATTCCTCCCCTGCATGTATTCTGTTTTTTTATTTTCTTCCTCTGAAGCATCAGAGATGCCCATGGCCAGATATAGGGCACTGGATATGGTGGGCTACTGTGCAGAGGTGGTACTGAGAATTCTCTCTCTTACATGCTTGGAAGGTGGATCTTGTTCACATGATCAGGGTCTGACAGATCTCCATATGTGGGATCAGGAAGGAGTTTTCCCCCAGGTCAGATTAGCAGTGACCCTGGGGATTTTTTTACCTTCCTCTGCAGCATGGAACAGGGGTCGCTTTCCTCGATCATCTGGTTATATTTCACGTAATCGATTCTTTGCCTTTGCAGTGGCCTCAGGTACTGGTGTACCTTGGTTGCTCCTGTTCGCTGTCTGTGGCACGCAATAGTTTAGAGTCCTGAAGACTGTTAATACTTTCGTCAAATTCTGGTTGTTGGGTTTGGTGTGGAGGTGGGTAGGTAGTGTTAGTGGCCGGTAGTATATAGAAGGTCAGATTAGATCATCTTGTAGTCCCTTCTGGCAAACAAAACCCTCCATGACTCTATAGGAAACAGGGGGCAAATTAATCCCATTTTAGTTACTCTGCTGAAATTAGTGAGGTTACAGCAGGGATAATTGTGGCCCAACATTGTTACAGTGCTTGGCAGACAAGAGAATGTGCAGCTGTGTTCTCATCTACTAATTTTTGTGGCTAATGTATTTACCTGAATGTGGGGAAAATGTAAGAAAAACTAGTTTGTTCAAAGCACCAAATAGGGTATTTTTTATTTATTTTACAATCTCCCTCCTCCCCAAAATCTAGCAAACTAATAAACATGACTTTTAACAGCTAATAAATCTGCAAGTCAACTTTTCCCCCAAATTGAGACAGAGAAAGCAAATCATATGTATTTTGAAGAAGCTAATCTACTGCAAATACATATTTAAAATATTGCTCATTACTATATTACACACACACACACACACTTTTAAAATTATGTATTTTACACCTAACTGAAAACTATCAACGTCTCAAATTATACATCAGGACCTAAATGATGCATCAAAAGAACTCTAAATATTCCCAGATAATTTTAAAGAGCTAGAATAATCAAATGGGATTTGTTGCTGTATAAAAATCCCATAGAATTGTACAGTACACTTACTTAATAGCAGCACCTCTGATGATTCAAGTGTTAACATAGCCAGAGAAGAAAGTCTTGAGTTACTGAACTTGATTTATATTCTGCTTCGGCTGTATTAACTCCCACCTCTTGGTTTTCTGCACTTTGAATCAGATTTAGTACATGTTGCTCTTCTCCAAAGCAGGGAAAAAACAGGATTGCTTAATTAATTTGATCTTGTATCTGGATGGGCTAAAGTCACCAACTGGTCGTGTATTAATGTAAAATGTTAGTGCACCATGGAATTCTTAACTTCCCCAGCGAGACAGATGACCTCAAACTGGCTGACGATCCCTAGCCCTTGAACAGCACTAATCCCTTGTAAAAATTCTGGCATGAATTCTTAGTCTGAGCTGTTTCATTTTGTCAAGCTCTCAGTGAAGTGCAGCAGTCAGAGCATAGGAAAGTCCTAAGCTATGGTGGTGACAAGTAAACAGAAAGGCACTCTACTGTGATCAGCATATATACATTTTTACCATTATAAGCATGTGTTTGCATATCACGTCAATTCTTAGGGTCTGATCCATAGCTGGTGTAAAACTGGTATAGCTCCACCAAAGTCCTTATGGCTATGCAAATCAAATTCTATAGGTGAGCCAATGCAGGATGTCTAAAGAAAAACTACTTGAAATAATAGTTCAGAGAGATCAAGTGACCCTATTCACCTCAGTGATATGTTAACTACCAAACCTAATTATGACAAATTAAAATAGCAATAACCATTTCAGTGCTGATTGCTTTCGCAGAAATATCCATCTATTTTGGGACCCTGGATAGACCTGGAATAAATACTACAATTCCAACCCCTCCCCAATTTACTGCTGGGCATTATCATCTTCTTCTAATGATTATAATCTGTATCTCTTTATAGACAGATAGTAACTAATTAACCCTCACAACACCACTGTGATGCAGTTCAGTGAATATGTACTCTCCCCACTTATGGGAAGATAGGAAGACTGAGATAGAGAAATGAAGTGACTTGCTCAAGGCCGTGCAGTGAGGCAGTGGCAGAGCCAGGATT
The DNA here is from genome assembly GCF_027887155.1 of Malaclemys terrapin pileata. Taxonomy (NCBI): domain Eukaryota; kingdom Metazoa; phylum Chordata; order Testudines; family Emydidae; genus Malaclemys; species Malaclemys terrapin. The sequence continues at coordinate 175,070,696 of NC_071507.1, read as the reverse complement.
AGACCTCAGGAGTCATAGAATCATAGAATATTAGGGTTGGAAGACACCTCAGGAGGTCACCTAGTCCAATCCCCTGCTCAAAGCAGGACCAACACCTACTAAATCATCCCAGCCAAGGCTTTGTCAAGCCAGGCCTTAATAACCTCTAAGGATGGAGATTCCATCACCTCCCTAGGTAATCCATTCCAGTGCTTCACCACCCTCCCAGTGAAATAGTGTTTCCTAATATCCAACCTAGACTTCCCCCACTGCAACTTGGGACCATTGCTTCTTGTTCTGTCATGTGCCACCACTGAGAACAGCCTAGGCTCCATCCTTTTTAGAACCCCCCCTTCAGGTAGTTGAAGGCTGCTATCAAATCCCCCCTCACTCTTCTCTTCTGCAGACTATTTAGTAATTTCAAATTAGTAATTTCAAGTTATTTAACCCCAGTTCCCTCAGCCTCTCCTCGTAAGTCATGTGCCCCAGACCCCTACTCATTTTTGTTGTCCTCCGCTGGACTCTCTCCAATTTGTCCCCAGTACCTTCACTGTTTCTGCCTTGTGCCATGAAAGGACATGTAAAACATCTTTTGCTTTTTAACCTTTTAAAAGTATTTTAGAACAATTCAAAAGTACTTCTTAAAAAGGGAAAGAACTGCTATTCATGATCTAGACAGAGCTATGTATGTAGGGCATGTGAGGCCCAGTGGTCAGAGCAGCCATCAGGAACAAAGAACTAGGATCAGAGACAGAGTCAGCTGGAGCCAAGGATCAAGCTAGAGATCAGGAAGAGGATACCCAAGCCAAGGGTCCAGCCAGAGTCAGAGCCAAAGGTCAAATGTGAGGGTAGGAACTGGGTTCCAATGTCAAGCCAAAGGCCAGAGCCACAGGTCAAGCCAGAAGGGACCTGAAGCAAGCAGAATAACAGGTAAGGAGGCATTCAAGGCAGAGGCAAGGCTGGATGCAAAACAGAATGGGAGAAGCAGGAAGAAGGTAACACAGGAGACGTCATAGGCATGAGCACTGACCAGCCAGCAAGCTGCTGCTGCTGGCTTAAGAGCCAGCCTGCTGATCACTCCAGCCAATCAGGTGGTGTGGCCAATCAGGCAGCCTGCTGCAGGCCAGCTGTACTGATGAGGCTACCTCTAGACTAGCTCTGCTGGAGGCCCGGATTCTTGACAGGACTATGTTTCTGATACTTTACAGACACACAAAATGAAAGGTACTTGCCCTGAAGACCTCGCAATCCACTTTATATTCTATTTGAAATGTGATCTGTCCTTTCTTTGTTAGCTCACTAAAGGCTTGATATGGCTCTCCTAAATCAAACAAAACTCCCATTGATTTCCATGAGTATGGGATCAATCTTTTCAGATTTAAAATCAATATTGTCTAGAAACGATTCCCAAATATCCTCAAATGTATCTCTCTTATCTTATTAAGTAATTAGTAGTCTCTCCTACAATATGTGGCAGTCTCTGTGAGTGTGATGTATTTTATTCCTCAGGTGCCAGGGGCAATTTGTCTGGCCAGCGTAAGAATCTGATTCTCTCATCTATTATATAAAAATCTACATTTATAATACATACAGAGCTGTTTTTGTATTTTTTTTTTTTATGTTCCATCTAAGGTTCTGAATAAAGCAAATATCCTCATTCTTTTCCAAAGGTTAGACAGTGAAAGGATACTTTATCTATTTACTTACTTTCAGCAGAACAGCAAAAATAAAATTACAAAATTAACTCTTATGGTCTATGGTCCTCTTTAAAAGGCAATAAACACTTACTACCTACTACTGGCTAAAAGCATGTGGTATTCATGTTCATCTTGAAGATACAGTATTTCATATGGATTGAATTTTGCATTCAACAATCAGTTTCTTTCAAAGATTATCTGACAATTCAAATAGTAAATTATTAGTCCAGACAATAAGGACAATACTTACTTTCTCTGTACTACTCTAGCTAGACTCAATTAATTATCAGACCAGAACTGGGCAGAGATTTGCTTTGTACACTGTTAAATAGTTTAACTGGAAGGGAGATGGGTTATATATGCTACTAAATGACCTTTCTAAAAGCTTGTTTTTCCACCAACTGCTTGCGTTGAAACCAGTTTCAGAAGTAATTCAAAATGAGCTGTTTATTGCTTCCTAAATGCATTAACTGCATGCCAGATGTCCATTTCAAAACATTCTGCTGTGTGCCTTTTAACTGACCCTATACTGACATGCAACTGCCCATATCTATTTCTCTGGAAATGTCATTCACTTAACAATGTGCTTGTAGCACACTAGATGGTAGGGAAATCACCAGTGAGACAGAAGACACTGGTGAGAGAGAAAACAACTGCCCAAAGAGAGAAAAAGTAAAATGTTCACTAGGTGAGGTATATGATAATGACCAAGTTATTGGACCTGAGTTGTACCAGTTTTAGGTTGCTATAACTTCCCTAATTTCAATGGAGTTACATCAGCGTAACACAGATGTAGCAGAGAAGTGAATCGGGGTCACTGGCTTTTTCTACTTCCAGTGTTAAGATTTGTTATTACTCAGAATCTTTGCATTTGGGGCCAAATCCTGAAGACCTTACTCACTTTTTCTTCATACCATCAAACTTCTATTCAATTGAATGGGAGCTTTGCTGGCATAAGGAATATACAAAACCTTGAATAAAGACTTCAGGATTCCACCTTTTGATTTTAATCCTACTACTAATGAACTTTACCTGCTAGAAATCCCTCAGGAAAAATAACTCTCTCTCTTTACAGGCAAATATCTACTTCCCCTGCACGCATAATAGAAGATTTTTATAGCAAAATCCAAAATATTCCACAAAGTGCTCTGCAGACTAGAAATGAGTGAGAAATGCTTTTCCCAGCCTGTGAGAATTTTTGAGATTTAAAAAAAAATGTTCTTCTTGCAAACTGGGAGAAAATGTCAAAATCTTAACATTTTCATGAAATAAACATCAAAAAAAAAATTCAGATCAGGTCAATCAAAACATTTCATTTGGATAATTTTGAAATGTTTCATTTCAATTTCATCTTTTTAAAACTATAACTTGCATTTCTAAACAAAAAAGTCATTTTGAACTGAAAAGTGGAGTTTTTCATTTAGAAAATGTCAATATGGGATGTTTTGACCATTTAAAAAAATTTTCAAATCAGGACATTTATTGAAACAGACCCTTTCCCACGAACAGTTTTGGTTTTGATGAACTGGCATTTTGCAACGCAAATACATTTCATCAAAAAATTCCTTATTAGCTTTAATGCCGACCACCTTGCAATTATGTGGGCAGGAAAAGTACAAGGCAGGTAGGGTGAGGCCGTGCATCCGTTGAATTTGTGATTTGTAGGATTCTAAGAGTAAAATATGTGTAAACCATGTAATTCAGAAGACTCATTCTCTGCCACACTCACTCTCCCCCATCTCTGAAACCAAGCAAACTATAATGAAACACACAGGGCTGATTCAATACAATTCAGTACTGCTCCGGTTTTATAGCAGCGTAACTCCAATGAAATCATGAATTTGAAATTTCAGTGTGGAGTGATACTTGAGGGTATTTTGTTTTGGTTTCATTTGTCATTATGCTGAATGATGAAGAATCAGAAATTAGTGATAAAAACAATATGGACTTTGCAAAATAGGAATAGATCAAATTCATATGTATTTTCCCATTCAACAATAATAACTTTATATTTCAGTTGTAATTTTTCAATTCCATTTAGTGTTACCCACTAGAATCAATTATAAGGTGTTGTCTATTAGTAAGGTGACCAGACAGCAAATATGAAAAAATCGGGATGGGATGCCGGGGGGGGGGGGGGGGGGGGGATAGGCACCTATATCAGACAAAGCCCCAAATATCGGGACTGTCCTTATAAAACCAGGACAGCTGGTAACCCTATCTATTAGAGGTAATGCATCCAGCTTGCTTACTTTTGCAGCTATGAAAAATAGTTTGTGTGAAGTATTCAGAATAAGTTTGGAACTGTCTTATATAATTTTTAACTTCCATTTTCTGTTAAGCTTAGTAAAGGAGCATGAACACAATTCATTTGGTAAATTAGCAGTGTCAGAAAGAAGGCAGTTACACCCACAATGGTAAATCAGTTGTTCCAGACTGCTGAAATGAACTAAAATTGTCAATCACTCAAATCAGGCTGAAAGGGCTTAACATTGTGCTGGCATGCAAATAAGAGGAGACGTCTGCTGAGAGTAGATCTGTACTGAAAGAGTAACGAAAATACAGGAAATGGTTTGGAGCTGTCATTAAAGTAAAAAGCCTAGGAAAGTATATGAAAAGAAAAGAAAAAAAAGCACATGAGGGGAAATGCATTCATGTCTCGTGTTTTCTTGTTTCAGAGGATTATATCACCTTTTTCTGGGGGTGGGGGCTGGAGCTGCACTGACAGAAAAGTGTCTCTCATAAAAATTATATTGTGTTTGAAAATGGCCTTCACAGTATTTTTTAACATATACCGGAATCATAAAGATCTTTGACAGTTTGATGAGGTCTTGAAAGATCTGTTACACGATGCTTCATTTATATAATCCAATCTAGACCCTGATTCTGTAAAGACTTATGCATGTACTTAATTTTACACACCGTGAGCATGACTTGAGTGCAACTACTCATAAAGTTAAGTGGGAACATGTATGCAGTGTTAGAGGACTTTCCCTTCACCCTCCCACTTCCCTGGATCTTGTCACGCAGACAGCAAGCAGCAAAAGACCAGAAGTCTGAAGTGCAGATAATGCAATGTGTATTGGGGTTAGTTTCCAAGCAAGCATATTGCGAAGCCTTTCACACCAGTCGGGCTTATCTCTATACGCTGATAGAGTCTGTTCCTCAGTGTTCCGTTCCCAGCTCTGATGCTTCAGAGCATTTACCCCGTGTGCCACTTCCCAGCTCTGATGCCACAGAGCATTTACGCCAGGGGTCTCAAACTCAAATGACCACGAGGGCCACATGAGGACTAGTACATTGGCCGAGGGCCGCATTACTGACACCTCGCCCCGCCCCCATTCCACCCCTTCCATGAGACCCTGTTCCCATTCCAACCCCTTCCCTGAAATCCCCACCCCAACTCTGCCCCCTTCCTGCCCCCAGGGATGGCAGGAGGGGTGTGGTGGGGGCTCAGGGCAGGGAGTTGGGGTGTGGGGTGCAGGAGAGGTGTGGGGTACAGCAGGGGGTTGGGCTGCAGGAGGAGCTCGGGGAGTGGGCTCCAGCCAGACACGCACCGGGGGCAGGGCAGGGCAGGCCACCTGCCTGCCTGTCCCCGTACCACTCCAGGAAGTGGCCGGAACCTTGGGGAGGAGGGGCACAAGGGTCTGTATGTTGCTGTTGCTTCAGGCACCACCCCCAGCAGCTCCCATTGGCCCGGAACGGGGAACTGCGGCCAATGGGAGCTGCTGGGGGCGCTGCCTGAAGCAAGAGCAACACACAGAGCCCTGTGCCCCCCTTCCCACGTTCCGGCCACTTCCCGGAGCAGCAGGGGGCAGGGCAGGCAGGGAGCCTGCCCCTTCCCCCAGTGCACGTCGGGCTGGAGCCGCTCTAGGTAAACGCTGGGGGGGGCTGCGAGGAGCTCGCGGGCCGCAGAAAACAACCCCGCGGGCCACATGTGGCCCCCAGGCCGCGTGTTTGAGACCCCTGGTTTACCCCGTGTCTCTCTTCCCAGCTCTGACATCACAGAGCCTTGCCTGTGTCCGTGTTCCCCATTCCCATTTCCCCCCTTAACAAACATGATTCCAATTTCCCTTCCCTCCACATCCTGTTTGACCCCAGTTTATATAGTAAACTTCTCAGCTATACCTTAACCCAGGGGTCGGCAACATTCGGCACGCGGCTCGCCAGGGTAAGCCATAAACGGGCCGGGCCAGTTTTATTTACCTGCTGACGTGGCAGGTTCAGCCGATCGCGGCCCCCACTGGCCACGGTTCGCCGTCCCGGGCCAATGGGGGCAGCGAGAAGCCGCGGCCAGCACATCGCTCGCCCGCGCTGCTTCTCGCTGCCCCCATTGGCCCAGGACGGCGAACCGCAGCCAGTGGGGGCCGCAATTGGCCGAACCTGCCGCATCAGCAGGTAAATAAAACTGGCCCGGCCCGCCAGGGTGCTTACCCTGGCGAGCCGCATGCCGAACATTGCCGACCCCTGCCTTAACCAATCATTCTACTGAAATTTAACTAACCAATCCTAATGTATTGTAACATAATTCTCTAACCAATTATATCTCACTACCCTAATTAACTTACACCTAGCAAAATTAATTATACAGTAGACAGAAACAATTAGAGAGCCAGACAGATTAACAATAGAAAGGTGGGGGCCATAAAGATAAAACAATACAGAAATGAGGGTTTCACAACCACAACCATTGATAAGTGATTTGTTACCAGACAGGATGCTATCAAACTAAGTTTTCTTTAACCATCTTAAGATCTGTTTCTTTATCTGGTGGTGATGGGCACTACCAGGACAGGATCATCTTCCTAACAGCTCAATAGCACCTTATTTCAGGTTTGGGATGTGAGGATGTGACCGTACGCTTCCCAGTTTATGGCTGCCCCTGCTGCTTAGCCAAAAGCCTTACCTAAGAACAAGGACTCAGACTATCCTAGTGAGAGAAGGTCCATACACAGGCGGACTTGTGATTTTGATTCTTTGTGATATACCTCTATAACTAGCTAAGTGATAAAAATACACCTACATTCTTAACGTATAGGCCTTTACAGGCCGGCCTGAATATCTATGTTCTAACGTACATGATGCTACATTTATATAATCCAATCTAGACCCTGATTCTGTAAAGACTTATGCATATGCTTAATTTTACACACTGTGAGCATGACTTGAGTGCAACTATTCATAAAGTTAAGTTGGAACATGTATGCAGGATCAGGTATTTAACCATCTTCCACTTGGGGATCCTAGTAGGTCTATGCTTGTACAGACACCCCCCACCCCGCCCCCTAAGACCTCTATGGTCAGGCTGGCATAATCTGTTCCGTTAGCTCGCAATAGGGTGACCAGATTACATGAACAAAATATCAGGAAACAAGGGGGGGCAGGTCCGAAGCGCCACTGAAGCAAAAAAAAAAAAAAAAAAGCCAAGACGGAGCGCCACTGATATTTTGTTCATGTAATCTGGTCATCCTATTGCGAGCTAACGGAAAAGATTATGCCAGCCAAGACTTGCTCCTTGAGCCTTGTCCCTGTGGGTAAACGTGTTCTCTGATGCTAAATGACTTTTTGTGATTCTACCCTCATATTTTAGGTGATCAGGCTATTGCCCCTTAGTTTGTTAATCCGGAGAACCTGCAGACTCATGCAGCTACATCTGCTGCTCTAGGACATGATTCAATGTGAGCAGTAACAAGCGGCAGGCTGAAGCAAGCAAGCCTGTTGTTCCTCAAGCATGGATCCAAAATCCACATGAGTTGCTTTGTATCTGGATCCTTGAATGTGAACTCTGTTTCAAAATTTAAAATTGGATCACATTAGAGATTTAGTTTTGTCCCATCCATTAAAAAGGGATTAACAGGTAAATAGAAAGTTGGGATAATTTAATAAATAGATGAAAGGAAAGAACTGCTAGAGAAAAAATGTGAAATAGAAGAACATGAGATCAAAGCCTAGCAGTTTAGATATGCATTGAAACATCACCAGAATTTAGGGATGTTTGGATCTAGGGCTTGGTCTGCACCAATCTCTAAAACAAATTTGTGACTAAATACTTGAGTCGGTGACTGGAATTATGAACAGTGGAAGCAACTGGGTGAATGTGTCAGTAGGTGGGTTTTTAAGCACAGCTGTTAAGCCTCCCACTGCAGGGGAGTGTTTCACTCTAGAGATGTTTCTTCTGTTCCCCATCATGCCTCTCATTAATACTCAGATGTCCAAGCAGACAGCTCCTCTGACACCTCTCTCTTACAGTCTCTTAACTTGTTGTTATAGTGCATAGTCTCAGATATAGTAAAGTAAAATGCACAATTTGCAAATCCAGCATTAAAGATCAGAGGTACACATGGATCATTTAACTCCCTGGTTGCAACACTCTCTAAGAGCTTGGACACTGAAATATAGAAATATGACTTCAAAGGCAGAATGACCACAACTGCTAGATCGGGGTGGCCAATTTGAGCCTGAGAAGGAGCCAGAAATTACCAATGTATATTGCCAAAGAGCCACAGCAATATGTCAGCAGCCCCCCATCAGCTCCCTGACCCCGGTCACAGTGCCTCCTGCCCACCGGAAGCCCCGCCGATCAGCGCCTCCCTGCACGTCCCAATCAGCTGTTTTGTGGCATGCAGGAGGTTCTGGCGGGGAGGGGAAGGAGCGAAGGCATAGCAGGCTCAGGAGGCGGGAAGGGATGGAGTGGGGGCAGGGCCTGTGGCAGAGCCAGGGGTTGAGCAGTGAGTACCCCCCAGCACATTGGAAAGTTGGCGCCTGTAGCTCCAGTCCTGGAGTCTGTGCCTATACAAGGCGTCGCATATTAACTTCTGAAGAGCCGCATGTGGCTCCGGAGCCACAGGTTGGCCACTCCTGTGTTAGATGATTAAAATCCATATTTCAGTGGGCCCTGAACTAAGGGCAGGTCTTCACTACCCGCCGGATCGGCGGGTAGAGATTGATCTATTGGGGATCGATTTATCGCATCTCATCTAGACGCAGATAAATCGATCCCCATATGCGCTCCCCGTCGACTCCAGAACTCCAGCTCACGAGAGGCGGAAGCGGAGTCGATGGGGGAGTGGCAGCGGTCAACTCGCTGCTGTCCTCATGGCCAGGTAAGTCGACCTAAGATACGCTGACTTCAGCTACGCTATTCGCGTAGCTGAAGTTGCATATCTTAGGTCGACGCTACCTCCCCCCCCTCCCAGTGTAGACCAGGGCTAAGAGTTTAATAAAGTTCTGGTAAAGCAGAGCAAAAAAGAGTCTTAGAAATCATAAATTCTAGTGCACGTACTGAAGCACTTGAGAAAACAATCAGAAAAAAAAATCTACTCCATCTCAATATGGGAACATAGGAACTACCAGATTGGTATAGACCATGGCCCATCTAATCAAATGTCCTGTTTCTGACAGTGGTTAGCACCACATGCTTCAGAGGAAGGTGCAAGAAATTCCACAGTAGTCAGATGTGGGATAATCTGTCCCAGGAAAGTCTCAGCCTAATCTCTAATAGTCAGAGATGGGTTTAAAACCTGAAACCATGAGGTTTTATATTCCTTTCAGTATTCTTTTTTGGCATTAACTATTATAACAAAAAAATCAACAGTTATCCAATCCCACTGTGAATCAGGATAAACCTCATTCACTTAGAATCTGAATGCAACATTTACCTAACATATATATGGGGATGATTGCAATTTTTTGCAATAATCTGAGCTAATCAAACTACATAAAAACAGCCACATCTCAGGGTTTGAAATTTCATGTATAGTTATTATAGAGACAGCAGTTTCTCCATACTTATGGTTTGCCACTCAGTTTCTGATATAAATCTGGTATCTCTAACTTACCAAAAAAAGAAAAAATGGTAGTCTAGATTTGGATTTGAGGTAGAATCTTTTTTACTAAATTTCAAGTAAATTGGGCCTGGGATTCTTGTATTAAGCACCTTAAAAATAAAGATGTGCACCAGAATCCCAAAAGTCTTCTAACTTTTCTCCTAGGCACATCTAGACTAGATCTAGTGCTCAGGACCAACATTTGGTTGATGAAACACTGATTTTAAAAGTTTTTAATGTTTTAATTAGTAAGGTCACCATAATTTATTATTTGTAATACAAGAGTGCACGGTGGCCTCAACCAGGATCCCGGGACCTCATTGTTCTATGCATTGTACAAACATATAGTGAGATAGTCCCTGCCCCAAAGAGATTGCATCATACACAAAGGGTGAGAAGGGAAACGGAGGTGAAGGGCAGTGAAGTGACTTGCCCAATGCCTCACAACCAAATACCTCAACTGGTCAAAATATCAAATGAATGAAGGAGACTAAGGCTCTGTTCCTGCAACAAGCTCTGTGTGGGCAGTATCTGAAGTCATTGCAATTCCACATGGGGGAAGGAATTAATGGATTCTGATGCAGGATTAGGACCTTGGAGATAACATTCAACCCATGTAATAGGTCCTCCGTTCTTACAGGACAGGAGGAATGGTAAAGCTCCAGGGTTGTAGAAAATCCCAACCTCGCTAGGCAATGGTTGGCATGCACTTTTCCTTCACTGCTCAACAGCTAAAAATTACACATCACATTCCATCTGCCAATATCATCGCAAAGTAGCAAAGATGCCTTATTAATAGTTAGGGAGGATTCTCATATATTTATTTTATTTACATGTATTAAGTTAATTGCTCCCTCCATCTTTTATTCACAGACATCTACCAGTCATGATTACCTGGATATGTGTCTGGAGCCATATCGACCACAATAATTAATAATCCTATATTCATAATAGTTCCTTCCATCTAGAAAGATCCCAAACTTTAAAACTTTACATAAATGAATTACTTCCATTCCTCACTGAAATATTTAACTTTGCGATTAAACTCAGCAAGTGTTAACAGCATACAGCAAAACTACGTAACAGTTTAGTCCAGCAAGGGAAAAATAGATATAATAATAGCTATTGAAGCAGTTTTTCTGTAGGCAGAATATAATTACTCAAATTGGAATTTGATCAGAATTAAAGTGAACACCCTCCTATTTCAGAAAGTGCCGAAGGATATTTAATTGCAAGCGGTGGCCAAGGCTTTGGTCTTACGTCTCAAAAATCTTCTCCCGCAACTCATTGCTGCTATGCCCTTAGTACATCCTGGGGTGTTGTTTCGGTACATAGAATTCCATTCATGCAGTTGCCATAACCACTTCCGGTATCACCTGGGTTTTTCTTGGAGGCCTTTTATCAAAAGGCCCCCTTGGGATTTTCAGACTTTGGAATCTTATTGGCTGAGTCGCTTGTTTGTTGTCCCTTTTGGCTTTAGTTTAGTTATGTTAAGATACCCAGAGGCCTTCCCACATGGGAAACCATAAAGTGAGGTTTGTTATTAAATACTTAATGATCAAAAGCAAAACTGGCATCTTTGAAATGGGGATCTAAAAAGTATTTTGAGTGCACTTTTTTGATCTTTTATAGAAAGAGCAACTTACATTTTTATTGCACCTTATCATGCCAAGGTATCTCAAGGCACTTTATAATAATATCGTAATTAAGAGTTAATCTATTAAGCAATGTTAATAATTAGTTAAAAGTCAGTAAAAACAAATTGATCTTAGATTTAAAACTTAAGAGGAAAGAATTTCTGATGTCAATAGGAAATTAGATTAATAAACCAGATGCACAATTGTTAAGAGAACATCTAAAGTGACACATTTCAGTTTGTTTTGGCTGACAACTTAATAGAGAGAGAAGGTATTACTTCAGATTAGTAATATGGGCTCCTGTTTGTAAAGGAATCACACTTTGCATGTCTTCCATGCATGATCTCAAAGCAAAAACCATAAATGAAGCTAGCCTTTCAATATCCCTATTATGTGTGTAATCAAAGCTGTCCATGCTTTATACACAAGGAAGTTGAAACACATAGCGGTTTGCCAAAGTCACACATCAAGTCCATGGCAGAACTAAGAATAGATTCCATACTTGCCAGTGCCCCACCCTGTGCTTTTATCCCAAGACCAGCCTACTTTTCTTTAAACAGATTTTCTACATGGTCCCAAATGTGGGAGATAGATAATGCAGCTGGGTCATAATTAGATGAACTTATATTAAGTTAATTTCCTGGAAAATGCAACTGTATTTTGTACCAATTCCACCTTATTATTCAAATAAGATGGAACACCTATAAGCAAAGTACTGGGTTATGAGAATCGCCTGGGAAGAACAAAAAAGCTGGGATCCAAATTTCTGCAGAAATTCTAATAAGGTTCAGTCTGGAATTGTTTCTCAGAAGACTACATCTGTCTCCACAGATTATAAAGACATCAGCGTGTGAGTACGCTAGGACTTTTAATGATAGTTGATTGCTGTGTAACAGAACCACCATGAGAAAGAGAGAGAGAGAGAGAGAGAAAAGAGAAAAGTGGTTTAAGGCCTGTGTCCTGCAAGTTCCTTTGTCTCAGTTTGCCTCTGAGCCCATATGCTATTGATTTGGGGTGGGGGCTTAAGCAGGTAGCCAGAATCCGGAATTCCTACTACATAACAACAGGTCATGAATTAACCTGCACAGGTATAGTGTTGTGAATAAAAACCAGGCCCCCTTTACCAGTTGAAACAAAGGAGAATCTCCATTAATTATCTCCAATAATTAAAGCTGGTTGGGAATTTTCCTTCAGAATGATTTTTGAAAAGAAAATGCGGTCTCCAGAAAATCAAGTCTACACACATGAGTCAGACAAAGGGTGAAGGGGAAACGGGCCCAGGGAGCTGAAGTGGACTTGCCCCAGGACAAACAGCAGGTCTGTGGCAGAGTCTCTCATGAAATGAACTCTAAAAATCTAGCAATACAATGCTGGTAATGGAACTTAGTAATTAAAAAACACAAAATATATCCCGTAAATATTTTAATGAATAAGAAACATTTCATCTGTGTCCTTCAGTAGTGTTCCAGCGAATATATTTACTATATGGAGTATTCATTGAAACGCCAAAATTTTAAGTGAATACTAGAGAATAATCATGGAAAGAAGAGTTTGAACTCTCAGACATGAGTATCTACACTTGAAATCTGATTCTAAGACTTACATTCATCTAATGAAGAATCAGAAACAATAGCATATAGCACATGGGTCCAATCAAAACTAACCAACACAACAGAAATTTTAAATATAAAATACCTGTAAAAAATTGCTTGCAAATAGTCTAAACCAGGAGTCACAATGGAAATTATTCTATGAATAAATTAAATAACAATTAGATTCAAAAACATTGTAATCAGCAACTTTTAGGCAATACACAAACAGTCCAGACCTACTGGGGTCGGGGGGGGGGGGGGGGGCTATCCTTCAGCCCCAGCCCTGCAGCTGCCGCAGCAGGGAGAAGCACATCTCCCCCCCGCTCCCCCCGACAGCTCAGGTGCTGCTGCAGGGAGAGAGAGATGGGGGGAGTCCTCTCTCCCCGCCGTAGCCCCGGAGCACCCTCCTGCACCCCAAACCCCTCATTCCCGGCCCCACCCCAAAGACCGCACCCCCAGCAAGAGCTCTCACCCCCTGCACCCAACCCTCTGCCCCAGCCCTGAGCCCCTTCCCACATTCCGAACCCAGAGTCGGTGCAACCACTAGGCGAACTAGGTGGCCGCCTAGGGCACCTAGTGGTTGAGGGCACCTAAAAACCCGCTCAGGCGAGGAGGTGGAGTGGAGGTAAGCTGGGGCGGGAGGGGGGGCACGGAGAGGGCCGCCCAAAGTACTGGGGAACTGCTCCCCGCCCCAGATCACCTCCACTCTGCCTCCTCTGCTGAGCACACAGCCCCGCTCTAATTCTCCTCCAATCAACACCACAAGCCTGGGAAGGGAGGAGAAATAGAGCGGTGCCGGCGTGCTCAGCGGAGGAGGCGGAGCGGAGGTGAGCTGGGGCGGGCTCCCCGGGTGGGGTTAGCTGCAGACGGTAGCTTCTGCAGGGGGGGGCTCCCTGGGTGGGGGGGCGGCAGGCTGGGTTAGCTGTCGCGGCGGGCGGGGGGCTCTTCTGGTGTGGTGGGGGCGGGTGGGCGTGGTTAGCTGCCACGGGGGGGCGGGGTTAGCTGGGTGCGGGGGTGGCGCAAGGTAGAAGTTTTGCCTAGGGCGCGAAACTTCCATGCACCGGCCCTGTCCGAACCCCTCGGCCCCATCCCCACCACATGAATTTTGTTATGTGCACCAATATGAAGGTGATGTGTCCATATTGGTGCACATAACAAAATTCAGTCCCCACACTGGTGGGAAAAATTAGAGGGAAGACTGTCGGCAAGGTGTGTTCAGGTGCCCCTCCCGCCCCCCACTTCTTTGCAGCTACATTGCTCCTGCAGCTGATCCCGGGACCCTCCTGCTGCCTGTGCAGAGCGGCGGAAGGTGAAGGGGGGAGTGGATGTCAGGATGTCCTCCATCCCCTGCCCCATACCCCATCTCCACAGAGCAGGAGAGAGGGGACAGCCTGGCTCAGGATTCGGAGCAGGAGAGAGCTGCTGCAGTGTGAAGTCTGAATGAGCCTTCCCTTCCCGGTGAATGAGTGAGTGCCTTAAAGAGTCAGCGCATGGTCTCTGAGACTTCCTCAGCAGCCAGCTCATACAATCTCTCTCTCTCGCCCTCCCTCCCCCTCTGCCCATGTACCCCATCTCCACAGAGCAGGGGAGAGGAGACAGGGCTCAGGCCAGAGCAGGAGAGCTTTCAGTGAGTGCCTTAAAGAGACAGCGCACTGCATCTCTCAGAAACTTCTCCAGCAGCCAGCACACACAGTTTCTGTATCTCACACAATGTCTCTGTGTCACACACACACACACACAGTCTCTTTCACACTCACCTCCGATCACATACTTGTATTATTGCTTCTGTTACTTCTTGGTACTTCCCACAATGCACATATATTCTCTGTAATTTTATTCTTTCAAAGTGTTATTTTAGTGTTTTGACTGGTCTTTGCATTTCATAATTTTTATTTCTCTTACACTTAAATTTAATTCTTTGAGTAGTGCGTTCTAAAATGCCTAACCTGTCCTGGCTGGAGTAATTATCCCTATGGTAACTTTTAAAAAACATATATCTAGGTTTTTTGTTTCTACTGGTGGCACACAGCCACACATACCTTGGTGCACATAACAAAATTTATTCTGCACATGGCTGGAAAAAATTAGAGAGAACATTGCGTATGGCCACCCAGTAATACTGCCTCCAGACCACAAACCCTGAGAGACAATCATGGCAAAGCTCCTTCTTTGTGCTCCAGAAAAAAAAGATTGCAGCGCATGTTTATGTGCCTCCAGTGCTACTAGATAGAGATCAGATATTTTCTAGGATGATTACTGGTGTTGGCTGACGCTCAGAGCAGGACATATATTCCCATCAGTGAGGAGAATAGGGATCAGGACACTGAATCCCTTAACGTACTATGCTTTCAATAGTGAAGCTGATGGAAACTGAAAAGGCTATGGGAAAGGACATCCAACTATAAAAAGTCAAGATAGCAATACTAGCAGAGTGGCCAGAAGAGAAAAAGCCAACTACGGGTAGCAGAAGAACCATATTTTCAAATTAAAGATGAGCTGAATCTGCAGGATGGATAGGGTGACCAGACAACAAGTGTGAAAAATCGGGATGAGGGTGGGGGGTAATAGGAGCCTATACAAGAAAAAAGACCCAAAAATCGGGACTGTCCCTATAAAATCGGGACATCTGGTCACCCTAAGGATGGAATACTGTTTCGAGGTCACAGAGCTGTTTCCCCTGCCCCATTACATAAAGATATCATGCAGTAAATACATGCCTTTGATGAGTCAATGGTGTACAGAGGAGGGGTTTACATTCATTAGGAACTGGGGAAACTTCTGGAATGGGGGAAGCCTATACAGGAAGAATGGGCTCCACCTAAACCAAAGTGGAACCAGACTGCTGGCACTAAACATTAAAAAGGTTGTAGAGCAGTTTTTAAACTAGGAGACGGGGGAAAGCCGACTGCTGCAGAGGAGCATGTGGATTGGACAGAGACTTCTCTTAGGGAGAGTCTAATGATAGAGAATCTCCAGGTTATAGTTAGGAGCAGAGGATGGAAGAGGATAAAGTCGGGGCCAGATCATATGATAAACATTCACATAAAAAAGAATCTGATACATCAGAAAAGGGCAGACAAATAAACAGTGACATGTTTTTAAAGTGCTTGTACACAAATGCTCGAAGTCTAAATAATAAGATGGGTGAACTAGAGTGTCTTGTGATAAAGGAGGATATTGATATAATAGGCATCACAGAAACCTGGTGGACTGAGAGCAATCAATGGGACACAATCATTCCAGGGTACAAAATATATCGGAAGGACAGAACAGGTCGTGCGGGGTTAGTTAAACAGAAGTTAAAAGGTACAGTGACTAAAGTGAAATCCCTGCAAGCTGCATGGGCACTTTTTAAAGACACCTTAATAGAGACCCAACTTCAATGTATACCCCAAATTAAGAAACACAGTAAAAGAACTAAAAAAGAGCCACCGTGGCTTAACAACCATGTAAAAGAAGCAGTGAGAGATAAAAAGACTTCCTTTAAAAAGTGGAAGTCAAATCCTAGTGAGGCAAATAGAAAGGAGCATAAATGCTGCCAAATTAAGTGCAAGAATGTAATAAGAAAAGCCAAAGAGAAGTTTGAATAACGGCTAGCCAAAAACTCCAAAGGTAATAACAAAATGTTTTTTAAGTACATCAGAAGCAGGAAGCCTGCTAAACAACCAATGGGGCTCCTTGATGATCAAGATACAAAAGGAGCTCTTAAAGACGATAAAGTCATTGCGGAGAAATTAAATGGATTCTTTGCTTCAGTCTTCACGGCTGAGGATGTTAGGGAGATTCCCAAACCTGAGCTGGCTTTTGTAGGTGACAAATCTGAGGAACTGTCACGGATTGAAGTGTCACAAGAGGAGGTTTTGGAATTAATTAATAAACTTAACATTACCAAGTCACCAGGACCAGATGGCATTCACCCAAGAGTTCTGAAAGAACTCAAATGTGAAATTGCGGAACTGTTAACTAAGGTTTGTAACCTGTCCTTTAAATCGGCTTCTGTACCCAATGACTGGAAGTTAGCTAATGTAACACCAATATTTAAAAAGGGCTCTAGAGGTGATCCCGGCAATTACAGACCGGTAAGTCTAATGTCTGTACCGGGCAAATTAGTCTTAACAATAGTTAAGAATAAAATTGTCCAACACATAGAAAAACAAACTGTTGAGCAATAGTCAACATGGTTTCTGTAAAGGGAAATTGTGTCTTACTAATCTATTAAAATTCTTTGAAGGGGTCAACAAACATGTGGACAAGGGGGATCCAGTGGACATAGTGTAGTTAGATTTCCAGAAAGCATTTGATAAGGTCCCTCACCAAAGGCTCTTATGTAAATTAAGCTGCCATGGGATAAAAGGGAAGGTCCTTTCATGGATTGGGAACTGGTTAAAAGACAGGGAACAAAGGGTAGGAATTAATGGTAAATTCTCAGAATGGAGAGGGGTAACTAGTGGTGTTCCCCAAGGGTCAGTCCTAGGACTGATCCTATTCAACTTATTCATAAATGATCTGGAGGAAGGGGTAAACAGTGAGGTGGCAAAGTTTGCAGATGATACTAAACTGCTAAAGATAGTTAAGTCCAAAGCAGACTGTGAAGAACTTCAAAAAGATCGCACAAAACTAAGTGATTGGGCAACAAAATGGCAAATGAAATTTAATGTGGATAAATGTAAAGTAATGCACATTGGAAAAAATAACCCCAACTATACATACAATATGATGGGGGCTAATTTAGCTACAACAAGTCAGGAAAAAGATTTTGGAGTCATCGTGGATAGTTCTCTGAAAATGTCCACGCAGTGTGCAGAGGTGGTCAAAAAAGCAAACAGGATGTTAGGAATCATTAAAAAGGGGATAGAGAATAAGACTGAGAATATATTATTGCCCTTATATAAATCAATGGTACGCCCTCATCTCGAATACTGCGTACAGATGTGGTCTCCTCATCTCAAAAAAGATATACTGGCACTAGAAAAGGTTCAGAAAAGGGCAACCAAAATGATTAAGGGTTTGGAACGGGTCCCATATGAGGAGAGATTAAAGGTCCCATATGAGGAGAGGCTAGGACTCTTCAGCTTGGAAAAGAGGAGACTAAGGGGGGATATGATAGAGGTATATAAAATCATGAGTGATGTGGAGAAAGTGGATAAGGAAAAGTTATTTACTTATTCTCATAATACAAGAACTAGGGGTCATCAAATGAAATTAATAGGCAGCAGGTTTAAAACAAATAAAAGGAAGTTCTTCTTCACGCAGCGCACAGTCAACTTGTGGAACTCCTTACCTGAGGAGGCTGTGAAGGCTAGGACTATAACAGAGTTTAAAAAAGAACTGGATAAATTCATGGTGGTTAAGTCCATTAATGGTTATTAGCCAGGACGGGTAAGGAATGGTGTCCCTAACCTCTGTCTGTCAGAGGGTGGAGATGGATGGCAGGAGAGAGATCACTTGATCATTGCCTGTTAGGTTCTTTCCCTCTGGGGCACCTGGCATTGGCCACTGTCTGTAGACAGGATACTGGGCTAGATGGACCTTTGGTCTGACCCGGTACGGCCTTTCTTATGTTCTTACGTTCTTATGTTCATGCCTCAGACTGGGCATTGACAGCTGCCTTAGATGGGCTCGAGAGTGTGTTTACTGGCCAGGAATGAATACACAAATCTACTCCTTGGTAGAAGGGTGACACATCTGCCAGCCATGTGATAACTGCCAGCAGAAACTCTGTTGCCACATGAGCTGTTCAACCAATTGTGGGAAAGATAGGAGTGGACTTATTTACCTTCAATTCAACTATTCAATAGTCAATGCCCTGCCTGATACAAGAAGCAAGTCAGTGATTGGCAAACTGAAGGTTCACTTTGTGAGATATAGCATTCTGAACACTGTATTCCCCAACAATGGACTCTGATTTGCCTCAGAAGAATTAAAGGAATTTGCACACAAATGGTAGTTTGACCACTACACCTCCTCCCTGCAGAGGTAAGGTGGAGTCAACTGTGAAAACAATGCTGTTTTTTCTGCTTCAGACTCCTTGTTAGCATTTTTGACACCCTGGAGTTCTCGGACACAGAGTACCACAACAGTGCATGCAGCACAGGCACTGATGGGAAGACGGACAAAACCCTGTTACCAATGAGACCTGTAGCAGCCGGAAGGATGGAGGCACCACTGAGCAAAGCTGGCAAACAGTCAGGGAAAGTAGGCACTAGAGTGCAACAAGATAGCCAAGGACTCATCGGTCCTGGAGACAGGCACTCCTGTGAGGATCCAGCCATTAGATAGACACCACAAGGAATGAACTAAGGCAGTTGTGAGGGGTGCAGTGGCACCCAAGTCATACAAGGTGACTATACAAGAGAAAAAAGTGACCTGAAGGAACCGGAGACAAAAGCCAACAGAGACAACACCCAGGAAGAGCTGGGTGATATAGAGATACAGAGATCATCACAGAACGAGAAACAGAGAACCATCAGTAGGTCAACCCCACAGAGAGGGAGAAGACTCCACAGAGTCTAATTGGCAAGGCTTGGAGACAGGTGACAGGAAAACAAAAATAGGTCACTCCTGGTGTGGTTACCTGTTGAGAAGACCAAATTATCTCAAAGACTACATAACCAGCTGAATCTGTAGTAAAGATAAGACTCCAATTCTTCTACACACTAGCAACCTCTGGCTGAAGCAACTCAGGGTGGGCATCAATTATTTGTTTTTAATATTTATATTAAAATGTTTGTAAAATACGCAAGATGTACCATGATCAATGTAACTGGAGTCAGAGAGCCTATGTTCCCTGGAGGGGCTGCTATTGAGGGGACAACAGGGGAACAGGGAATGTGGGGAGTTATGCTGAAAGCAACTCAGCCACATTGACAGAGTAGGTCACAGTGTTTAATCAAGTTGCACTTGTTCAGCTTAACCTGCATTCAGCTTCACTCTTTGCTAATGAAGATAATGAAATGGTGTGTGTTATACAACAAGTAGTGCAGGAGGAGTAAAATGGAGAATATTTTTAAAACAACAGGACTCAGTCCTTGGCCACAACCCCTGCTACTTTGCATGGCTGGCCAAGGAGCTGCACCCTGGCGGGGCAAAGCCAGAATAGCTGGTTTTATACTATCCCTCACCCCAGCTCTTCAGCACAGAGCAGTGGTTTTCAAACTTTTTTTCTGGCGACCCAGTTGAAGAAAATTGATGCCCGCGACCCAGTGGAGCTGGGAATGAGGGGTTTGGGGTATGGGAGGGGCTCAGGGCTGGGGTAGAGGGTTGGGGTGCAGGGGTGAGGGCTGTGGGGTGGGGCTGGGAATGAGGGGTCCAGGGTGTGGGAGGGGGCTCTGGCCTGGGGCAGGGGGTTGGGGTGCAGGATGGTCAGGGCTCTGGGCTGGGGGTACAGGCTCTGGGGTGGGACCAGGGATGAGAGGTTTGGGGTGCAGGAAGGGGCTCCAGGTTTGGGAGGCTCAGGGTTGGGGCAGGGGATTGGGGTGCAGGCTTACCTTGAGCGGCTTGTGGTCAGTGGCACAGCTGGGGTGCAGAGGCAGGCTTCCTGCCTGTCCTGGCACCGTGGACAGTGCTGAGCCCTGGAAGAGGCGAGCAGCAGGTCCAGCTCCTAGGCGGAGGTGTGCAAGTGGCTCCGCGTGGCTCTTGCCTGCAGGCACACACACCAGCTCCATTGGCTAGGAACCAGCCAATGGGAGTGCGGAGCTAGTGCTCAGGGCAGGGGCAGCGCACGGAGCCCGGTGGGCCCCCCGCCTAGGAGCCGAACCTGCTGCTGGCCGCTTCCAGGGCGCAGCGTGGTGTCAGAACAGGTAGGGACTAGCCTGCCTTAGCCGGGCAGAACAGCCGATGGGACTTTTAATGGCCCGGTTGGCGGTCCTGACCAGAGCCGCCGTGACCCACTGCCTTACATGCCGCGACCCATTACTGGGTCACGACCCGCAGTTTGAAAACCACTGGCATAGAGGGCATGTTGGGAATAAGAAAGGGATATGCCAGGCCAGGAAAGGGCAAAGTGGAGTACATCATGTTTCACCAGATCCCCAGCCAGTGCAGCAGCTAGGATAACTTACAACAGCCACTAGGTTGAACTAAGTTATGTAGGGGGCTGTGTCAGCCTCCAGCTGGCCCAAAATCATGAAAGTAGACAGGTGGTTTAGAGTTACTTCCCCACCCAACCCCAGTGGCACCAAAAGTAACGTGCAGGCAAGCACTGAGCCCAGATCGCTTTACTATGCTTTACTATGCCACCTTGGCTGTTGCTTAATCATGTTCACTCTCAGTATCTACACATTGCAGAAGGATGCTTGCTTGCTGATGGATTTCATGACTTATGAGAGAAAATATTATATGCATAGTTAAAAGTAAAAAATTATAAATACAATAAAGGTCAATGCTGAAATTGTTTAAATGCATTACTTAAAAGATTCTGACATTGATTTTTGTTATGTGTATCCCATTAGGAGTAATTGGATCAGGAAGAAATTTATACATCTAATACATTTGTATGATTTTCAGTGATGGAATTGGGTTCAGAGGCTTACAGTAGTATTAGAAGTGTATCTCCACCCAAGTCAGCAGCTAAGAAAAGCAGAATAAAAGTGGCTTAATGCTTTTCTGTAAATCTCATGGCATCTTTTTATTGACTCTAAAATTCTAATGATCTCCAGGAAATGCAGATTGAGGAAAACAGCCAGAGAGCCTCTCACCATAAACATTAATATCAAATGAAAAACATAAGCATCAGTATTTCGAAAGTTTCTATTATACCAAAGATACAGATATGTTTATATCTTCTAAGTAGATTTTTAATGGAGCTTTTCAGTCAAACTGCAATTAGTAACTTCTGCGTAAACAATCAAAGCCTGGTGGTGGTTTTATATTGCAGTAAGAGTGGGATAAGTCTCACTGGCTACATAAACCAGCTATGCCCTGGGTTCCCTGATTCTGAGGCTGCTGGCCCAGTGCACAAAGGAGGTGATGGAATGGTGTCGAAACTCCAGCCACAACATGGAAGGCAGGTGAGGGGCTACTCAGGGGAATAAGGAATTGATATAAATGTGTTCAGTGTCCCTTCCCAAGCACCCCTGCACAGACCACACTACTGTGTTTTCCTTCACCTTGAGCCACGGGAGTTAGTGCTGCTGTGGAGTGTAAAAACTCTTCTCTAGTTCTAAGACTGCAAGGATTGGTCCTAGTTACAAACTGATGTAGATCCAAATGATACAGGTTCCTTAGCTCCTTCTCCAGAATACCTTCCAGTGATTGCTGCTGTGGTCCCCAGCTTATCTCCAAACATGAGGGGTAGTAAGGATACATTTTGTACTCTCTTCTGCTAGTCTTCCATGCAAGAAAAATAGTAGGGTGGCCCTTTGTTGGGACTCTACAAAGGTCCCCTAGCATATGGTTCTGCCATTCCATTCCAGTGAGTGGCATAAATCCTGTCTACACAGTCTTCTCTGTGCTGGGGGTCAGCATGCCAAGAGGTCTTGCCAGTCCCTTGCATATACTTGCATGCAGATCAGGGACGTTTTGATCTGTGCTCTCATGACTCCTGCTCAGTCTGCCGAGAAAGTCAATAGTGCTCTAAGTCAGCTGCTAAGCTAACCTCCTTCCAGCCCCTTCCACTTGGTGGGGAGAGGCAAGAAGAACTAGGAATTTATATGCCTGTATTTTCTCTAGCCCCTTAGTTACATTTAATTCAAAAATCCTGAAAGACAAGAGCTATGTGAGATAAATTTCCTTCTGTATAGATACAGTAGAACCTCAGAGTTACAAACACCAGAGTTATGAACTGACTGGTCAAACACACAGCTCATTTAGAACCGAAAGTATGCAATCAGACAGCAGAGACAAAAAAAAAAATAAAATAAACTACAGTACAGTGTTAAACGTAAATAACTAAAATTATAAAGGGAAAGTCTTTAAAAAGATTTGACAAGGTAAGGAAACTGTTTCTGTGTTTGTTTCATTTAAATTAAGATGGTTAAAAACAGGGTTTTTCTTCTGCATGGTAAAGTTTCAAAGCTGTATTAAGTCAATGTTCAGGTGTAAACTTTTGAAAGAACAACTATAACATTTTGTTCAGAGTTATGAACAACCTCCATTCCCTAGGTGTTTGTAACCCTGAGATTCTACTGAAATGGTGAATGGTCAACAGAATTAATTACTGCCAAAATATGCCTTCCTACTTGTGATGTTATCTGATTAAAATATGATGATATAGATCATGATTGCAACCAGTATTATATGATTGCAACAAATCTTGTACAAAATGTGGCAAGTAAGATATCTATGGAAAGGTTATGACTTGCTGGTTATGATTATGCTATTTGTATGCATGTATCATTTTTGTATTTGAAGTTATAACTATTGGCTCTATACCTGGATTTCAAATGTTTGCTCCTGGGGTAATGCCCACAAGGTGTTTAGCCTGCACATGTTGGAAGTAGCCCATCAAGTAACACTTAACTGACAATGGACCATGGGAGACGCCCATCTACGCTGAATGGACTGTCTTGTAAACCTTCTGTCTGGGGTATAGGTACTGATTTCCTGCTGTGACTAAGCAAAATTATACATGGACATGTGACTTGCCCATGTGATTCCAAACCCCATCTTGTCACCTGTGATTTTCCACTAGCTGTGCTGAAGGCTTTGTTTGAAACAATGGGTTTCCCTCCACATGGCAGAAGCTATAAAAGGCCCTGGAAACACCTCAATTTTTCCTCTTTCCCGCTCATGCTTCTGGACTATGCATTTATACTAATGGGAACATTATAACAAAGGGACTTCCAGTGATTTGGAAGCAACCAGAGACTTATCAAGCCAGTAGTTTATTCCATCACTGCTACAAGCCTGAATCAAGACCTTTGCAATTACTGTATGTATTTGATTCCTTAACCACTTTTAACTCTCACCTTTCTTTCTTTCTATTTATGAATAAACCTTTAGATTTTAGATATTAAAGGATTTGCATCAACATGATTTTTGGGTAAGATCTAAGTAATATAATGACCTGGGTGTGTGACTGGTCCTTTGGGATCAGAAGAACCTTTTATTTGAAGAGATTGGTTTTAAAGAACCACTTGTCTCCAAGTCTAGTGTTTTCAGTGGTAATGCAAGCCTGGAATGCCTAAGGAAACTGCTTTTATGACTTCTTGTTAGCCAGTGTGGTGAAATAGAAGTTTACCTTTGCTGCTGGTTTGGTATATCCTATGGGGGATTAGCCACCAGTCTTGGGTGTATCTGCCACATTTCTCAGCGGTTTGTCCTGAATTTGGTATTCTCAGTTGTGACTCACAAAGGCACGGTTACACTACTGGTAATTTCTTTCTGCAGAACATAGATTTTTGTGTAGGCTATCCCCCTTCCAAGTCTCTCTGATTCTTATGTCAAAACTGCTCCCGATATGTAAGCAACTGCATCTGTATCTAATATCAAAGTGTCTGTAAGACAAGTACCAGCCAAACTGAAGGATGGAGTCACATTGTGCATCATTTGTTTTCTGCATCTTCAAAGCTTGGCACAACTCTGCTTGGAACATTATCTTTCATCTCTTTCAACCCCCACCACATACCAATATCTCATGTCTTTCTCCTCCCTTTGTTGACCTTTTCCCACTCTCATCTTGGTGCTTTCTTCCATGCATCGCATATGCTCAGACACCCTTCCTATCTTGTTGCCAAGCACCCAATCTCTCCTCACCTACTTCTTCCTGAAGTCTATCAGAGTCAATGGGACTCTGGTGAAGTGCTCTTATTTAAATATGCACACACACAAACCCATTTTCTGAATCCATGCTCGAATCAACTGGTCATCTGTTGAGGGCAGAAGCTCCAGCCTCTCGTGCTCTCTGTACCATGCTGAACACATTATAAACACTGAATAATAACAATCACTATCTATTAATAGTGTCTATTTTTAACCTACAAGTTCAAAGTCACACTTTTACATTTCAAAATAATTTTCTATAAGTCCCTATTTTCCCTTCTGGAAAACTATTAAAATAGTGTTGAAGTTATGAGATTAGTCCCTGAGGATAAGACAACTTGTTTATTGTGCATTACTCATCTACCAAGGAGATGTATAACTTGAGTCATATCTTTCAAGGGAATTTCCCAGAGGCTGAATTTACAGAACACCTTTACAGGGAGGTATTATACAGCACTGGGGCTGCACTAACCCCTGCAGAACTACTGTGAGAGAAAGAAAAAGAGATCTGTGGTTGGGAGAGATAAAATTGTCTCTGTTGGTGGGGAGACTCTAGAGGCTTTGGCCTGTGTCCACAAATCTTTATGGGAGATCTTCAGCCCCACTGAATCCATTGTCACTGGCTTTGCAGATCCTAGGCTGCTTGGCTAATTTGCTGTCTCCCCTGCTGTCACTCAGCTGAGGAGACCCCAAAGCCAAGTGCTGGGATGTTAGATGAAGTACCTCCTCCTCCAGTGTTGCTTCCTTGTGTCCTCACCATCATATAGAGCAGTGTGTGGAGTCACCAAATCTTCTTCTGTCTTTCCCTTCATCTATCATATCCCCTTGTACTACCAAATGAAAAGGGCAGGCTTGGCAGCAACACCCACCTATGTGGTCACTGCTGGGGTGAGACCTGAGATTCAGTCTTTTTCTTGGCAGCCACAGAGGCTCACTGGCCCTCAGACATGCTGAAAGATTCCTGTGATGAAGGAGCCATGGATTGGGTTTCCCCAGAGTATGTCCTAAAGTATCCTGACTAAATCCTCTTTTTCACATGCTTCCCTGGCCTTCAAGAATCATAATGTAGACTTCATAATGACTCTGCAACCAGTGCTATTTTGCCCTGCTCTTGTACAGAATAATCAAATCCTGTTCCAACAACAAATCTGAGTGTTATATCTTATATTTGCATGTGCAGTTTTATGTTTCATTGCCCCAGTGGTGCACTTACAAAACATTATTTGAAAATGTAGCCTTAAATGATTGGAATATGAAACATTGGGCTTTTTACCTCTAAGACTTGTCTTATCCTCAAACCTCAGTAAGTACCCAAGGAAGGCTTAGTTCATTCTATTGCCAATTGTAGTGTGTTCCCTAAACTTACAATACATAATTCAGCAGGGTCTGGCATAATTGTAAGTCTTTGCTCAGGAAAACAGCTGTTTTGGAGGCTTAAGCAATAAAGCCTTGTTGGAAAAGTTGCCCCTCATTTACTGTAGCTCTGTTCCACTCATATTACTAAGGCAGCTACAGTAACAAACTCACATAAGATTAGGAGTGAAACCCTGGCCCCGCTGAAGTGTAAAACACTCACTTTACTGGGGTCAGAATTTAACACTAGATCTCCAATAGAAATGTCTGTATTACCAGTGCCTGAACCAGAGCTGGCCTATGGCTGAATAGAATGTAGGGTGACCTAGTGCACCGAGTATGGAGGGACACATGAGCTCTATCTCTGGGGCTCTCCCACTTGCTCATTTTGTGGCTGTAGAAAAGTCACTTCACCTTACATAGGAGAGGATGTCTGGTCTGATGCTTAGTACATTAGCCTGGGCCCTACAAGGTCTAAGTTCAATTCCTGTTCTGCCACAGATATCCTATGTACACTTGGGCAAGTCATTTAGTCTTTCTTATGCCTCAGTTTCCCACCTGAAAAACATAAATAATAGCACTTCCCTATCTCACAGGGATATTGTGAAGCACTCAAATATTGCAGTGGAGGGAGCATATCAGTACCTAAGGGAGACAGTTTTCCTATCTGTAAAAATGGATTTAAAAGGGGTGGTGGTAAAGGAGTGAATATTGCTTACCAAGCCACAGGGTCATTATGAGGTTTAATTAGTTAATGTTTGCACAATGTTTTGAAAAGTGTTATAAAGTGCCAGTTATAACTGTTACGAGGAGACATGAATTTCCTAGTTATGTCCTTGTTTTAATCTTCACCAACATTAATTTATTTATGTTGATTATTACAGCCCTGCAATAAAAGAGCACACATTCAAAGCTCTAAGGCCCCTGGATTTTTTTAAAAAATGCACTAATAATCAAACAGGCCTATCAGTCAATTACCCCCAAAATCAAATAACCCAGCAACAAAATAGATATAACAAAATTGACTTTGAACCCCCCTATTCAGTCCCTACTTGGGGAAGAAATACAGAGTTAATATTTGCCAGGACATTTTCATAGCTTCCAGTGGTTTTCTTGCTGGAGAGATATATGGGGACAGATTTTGCTCTGTTATTCCGTGCAACCCCATTAAAGTCAATGAGGTTTTGTGAATTAATTAAGAGCAGAATTTGGTTTGTGACTTTAAATTGCTTCCATTAAAAAGTCATATGACTTTAATAAAATATGGGGCAAAAGTTCTTTAAGAATGATAAAGCACCTGGACATTCTCAAATGATCTTCTCTGCCTGTGTGATTTATTAGCACTTCTCAAGCAAACAGGATGCAACCCCAAATGGTAGCAATGGATGAAATGAATGCTGCCCAGCCTATGCTTTTCATGAGCTGGAGTGTCTACTACCAAATTGATCATACTATAATCATCTACTATATTTTTATGTTAAATTACCAATTTAACAGCTCTTTTCATCAATGCTCTTTTATGTCTGTCAACATGATACTGTCAATTTTTCCACTTAAATGCGATTTTTGAGATCATTGCTATGCCTTTTTTGTAACACAGATTATTGATTTGCATGCTAGCTTGATGCATCTACAAATGTTCGGTCTCTTTTATACAGTATATGAGGCATGAAACACTCACCCTTCATGGCTTGGAGAATAACTTTCACATCTTACCAGTCACTTACTAACATTTCATTTTCATTAAGGACACATTAAGCATGGATTCTGTGAAATAAAACCCCGTATCAGAGCACAAGATACATACAAAGTTGTTCTAAATCAAATTTACAGCAAAGATATCATCTTAATACAGATGTACTGAAGAATTATTAATATTGAAAACTGAAATAGATATTTTCTGTGGATTTTTTTTTTTTTTTTGCTTTACAGAAAAGTGCCACAGAAGGCTTTTCAGCATTCAGTTTGTAGAATCTCATAAAAGTGATGTGATTGAAATTCTCCAGACACAGGTTGGTTTCAGGATGTAAATAATGTCCTGATCCTGGTTTCTAGAAGCTCACTAAAAGCATTAAAATTGCAACTTAACTATTCTCAGGGAAAAAAATGGTCGAAATATAATTCAAAGAGGGATGAACATTATTGCTACCAGCAAGCTCAATCTTGTAAAGCACCTTGCCTGAAAGACAAGCTTAAGCTTGCCTGAGCTTTTTCCCAATCATGATTTATGTTTAAATTTACTACAGGCTGGCCAGATTGTGCAGTTCAGTCAGCCTTTATTCAGACAAAGCTACCAGTGAAGGCAGAGGAAGAAATGCTGGATTTGGTCTTTGTGATAGGGTGTGCCTATTTGGCACCCCCTTGGGGCAAAGGCCTTGCCATCTGCCTAGCAATTTAAACTCCTTGCTGGGGAATAATAGTATTCTGTCACTCAGCTTGAAGGTCTGTAGGCAAGCATTCTGGTTGTACATTTACTCCTTCTGTTGGGCTCCCCAAAAGATTTGTTCACAAAAATGTCCCCAATCTCTTGAGATGCTCTCAAAGTAGGAGATTGCATTGGGTGGAGATAGCAGCCCTGTGATAGGGCCCTCAGTGGCTGGAAAGCCTAGTGGCTAGATTGTTGGTTAGGGGGTCAGTAGGGAGACCTGACCCCTCATTCTCCCGCAGGTCCTGGCCCAGGGTCTTGTGCGCTCAACCTCTAAACAGGGGAGATTGATATTTCTCCCAGCCATGGGGGGGGGGCGGGGTTTCAGGGCCTGTTTTCCTGGCCTGCTCCCTATGCAAGCCCTTTAATTTGGGGAGTGGCCCCGCTTAGTCCAGTTGCCCCGCAGTTGGGGCTTATCTGTAGGTTCCCCTTGGCAGGGGAAGACTTACTTGCCTCCAGTGGCTGCATTGGCAGGCAGGTTGCAGGTCTGTGCCTTCAAGCAGGCATACAGAGAGCTCCTGCCTCTTCACCAGTCAGCCCTATACTGACCCAGGCTCCCTTCTTCTCTCACCCCTCCTGGCTTGGCATTGGCTGCAGGTATAACAGGACGGGGCTAGCTGAATCCAGAGGTTTTCTTTAACCCCTGCTGTGCCTAGCAGCAGTTCCTTCATTGGCCCTCAGGTCCTGCTCTTCCGAGCTTTCTTAGAGGTGGTCTAGTATTTCCCAAGGTTTCTGCCTATATAAAACCTCAAAGGGGTAGAACCCAGTGGAAGCTCGTGGCACCTCCCTTATGGCAAACAGAAAGGGGACGGGTCTAAATCCTTGGGATCGGAGGCCATGAACCTCTTCAACATTGCCTTAAGGATTTGGTTGAACCTCTTGACCTATCCATCCATTTGTGAGTATTATATAGATGTCTTTAGGGGATTGATCTCCAGCATTAAGTGGTATATCAGACTGGTTCCCTGATCTGTTAATATTTCCTGGGGGATCCCTATCCATGTGAAGAGTTTCATGAGTTCTGTGACAACCATTGCCACCTTTAAGGAATGTAGTGGGATGGCCTCCAGGTAAAGAGTAGCATAGTCTAAGATTATGTGGATGTACTGGTGTCCTGTCACAGTCTTCTCCAGAGGTTCTATCAGGTCCATCGCAAACCACTCAAATGAAATTTTTATCACTGGGAGCGGGAATAGCAGGGCTTTTGGGATCCCTTTGGGGTGGCTAATTGGAACTCTGGACAGGAAGCACAGTTATCTCTGACCTTCTGGCCAGAGATAACTATGTAGCACATGATCTTCTACCAGCCAAAATGTCCAGTACAAGTATGTGATACGCTATGTGCAGTAGTGTCTGGCAGGACAGCTGGGGGATTGGCAGTTGTGTTCTTACTTTGTCCGCTTATTTATCAAGTTAAATGTTATAGAAGCATTCATCAGCACTCAAAGTGAGGCGCGAAGTCTCACCCATTAGGGTTCCATTACTTTGTTGTTTATGGATGTAATTTGCTCATAGGCTTGACTCAGCATTGGGCCTCTTCTCTGTTCTTGGACAAAATCCATGTTGGGTGATAATGCTTCTAGATTCTTCAACAATAATCCCTATATTACCATCACAGTCTGTGACTTGGATGGGGAACTATCTCTCATGGACCATAAGCCTCCCTCAAGGGGGTCTTCTGGTTCCCCTAAACTGGCTATCCCTGCGGGCCTGCTTCACTAGCCAACGCAGAGTCATCTTTTCTGGTGACATGTTCCTCAAGCTCTTGCATAATCATAGATTCCAAGGCCATAAGGGACCATTGTGACCATCTAGTCTGACTGCCTGTATAATACAGACTAGAGAATTTCCCCAGGATAATTCCTCGAGCATATCTTTTCCTGGCAATGTTTAAATCAAGATTAGATGTTTTTCTAGAAGATACGTTGTAATC
The DNA here is from genome assembly GCF_027887155.1 of Malaclemys terrapin pileata. Taxonomy (NCBI): domain Eukaryota; kingdom Metazoa; phylum Chordata; order Testudines; family Emydidae; genus Malaclemys; species Malaclemys terrapin. Next base: position 175,040,554 of record NC_071507.1, on the reverse strand, counting down.
TCACGGAATTAATTCCAATCATGGCTAATAATGAACGGATAGGCCAGAGATGGAGATAATGCCACCCACAGTACAAACATGTGACATCCCAGAGTTAGCCATACCTATATACTAGGATATGCCCTCATGCCACTTGTGGATTCACTGAAGAAAGATTGTCTCTCCAAGAACTGCCTTCATTTAGAGGAGAGGAAAGTGATCAGGAACAGTCAGCATGGATTCACCAAGGGGAACTCGTGCCTGACTAACCTAATTGCCTTCTATGATGAGATAACTGGCTCTGTGGATGAGGGGAAAGCAGTGGATGTGTTATTCCTTGACTTTAGCAAAGCTTTTGATATGGTCTCCCACAGTATTCTTGCCGCCAAGTTAAAGAAGTATGGGCTGGATGAATGGACTGTAAGGTGGATAGAAAGTTGGCTAGATTGTCAGGCTCAACGGGTAGTGATCAATGGCTCCATGTCTAGTTGGCAGCCGGTTTCAAGCGGAGTGCCCCAAGGGTCGGTCCTGGGGCCGGTTTTGTTTAATATCTTTATTAATGATCTGGAGGATGGTGTGGACTGCACTCTCAGCAAGTTTGCAGATGACACTAAACTAGGAGGTGTGGTAGATACACTAGAGGGTAGGGATTGGATAGAGAGGGACCTAGACAAATTAGAGGATTGGGCCAAAAAAAAACCTGATGAGGTTCAACAAGGATAAGTGCAGAGTCCTGCACTTAGGACGGAAGAATCCCATGCACTGCTACAGACTAGGGACCGAATGGCTAGGTAGCAGTTCTGCAGAAAAAGACCTAGGGGTCACAGTGGATGAGAAGCTGGATATGAGTCAACAGTGTGCTCTTGTTGCCAAGAAGGCTAACGGCATTTTGGGCTGTATAAGTAGGGGCATTGCCAGCAGATCTAGGAACGTGATCGTTCCCCTTTACTCGACATTGGTGAGGCCTCATCTAGAATACTGTGTCCAGTTTTGTGCCCCACACTACAAGAAGGATGTGGAAAAATTGGAAAGAGTCCAGCGGAGGGCAACAAAAATGATTAGGGGTCTGGAGCACATGACTTATGAGGAGAGGCTAAGGGAACTGGGATTGTTTAGTCTCCAGAAGAGAAGAATGAGGGGGGATTTGATAGCAGCCTTCAACTACCTGAAGGGGGATTCCAAAGAGGATGGAGCTCGGCTGTTCTCAGTGGTGGCAGATAACAGAACAAGGAGCAATGGTCTCAAGTTGCAGTGGGGGAGGTCCAGGTTGGATATTAGGAAACACTATTTCACTAGGAGGGTGGTGAAGCATTGGAATGCATTACCTAGAGAGGTGGTGGAGTCTCCTTCCTTGGAGGTTTTTAAGGCCCGGCTTGACAAAGCCCTGGCTGGGATGATTTAGTTGGGAATTGGTCCTGCTTTGAGCAGGGGGTTGGACTAGATGACCTCTTGAGGTCCCTTCCAACCCTGATATTCTATGATTCTATGATTCATCCCCACCAGGCGAGTGTACCAAGGTCTAACTACATTGTGAATCCAATAGACCTTGTACTTTTGTCCTGTTAACCCATACTGGGACTGTTAATTTAGCAGGTCCCTGCTTCTGTTCTAAGTTCTTGACCATCCACATCCAGACAGGGGATTTGGGCTCCTTTATCCTTTGTGTGCCCAAACAACCACAGGTTCCAACACTCCATAAAGAAAATTAATGAAAAAATGGTCCCTCTACTTCTCAGAGAGCCCAGGTGGCTGATGCTGTCACACAATCTCCCCAGTAAAGAACCCCTGTTTCCTTGCTAAACTTGCCAGGTCTTGCTAACAACTGAGGCCCCATTGTCATGTGGGGAGTCGGTATCTGGATGGGGGAAATGTGTGTCACATAGATCGCTGTTGTGGACAGATCTGTGACTAGCTGCCCGAGTGGATTGATTTAAAATTGCTGATTTGTAATAGCTTCTGGATTCCCTCCACTCCTGCACCAGGTGGGACAAGAAGTAATGGGCTTTATCTGCAGCAAAGGAGATTTAGTTTAGATATTAGGAAATATTTTCTAGCTATAAGGGTGGTTAAGCTCTGGAATAGGCTTCCAACTGAGGTTGTGGAATCCCCATCATTGGAGGTTTTTATGAATAGGTTGGATAAACACCTGTCAGGGATGGTCTATGTTTATTTGACCCTGCCTCAGCGCAGGGGACTGGACTAGATGATTTCTCAAGGTCCCTTTCAGCCCAACATTTCTGATTCCCTAGGGTTAGGAAGTTCTAGTTCTGTTTGCTCCTGCATGCCACCCTGACTGAGCTGGATTCCTCCCTTTTAAGGACCTGCCCTTCTCCAGTCTTGATCACCTCACAGGAGCAGCACAGTTGTATCCAGAGGAGCTCTTTAAACCCTTTGTAACTGAGGCAGGAAGATGCCCCACCACAGACCTATATTTGCAAAATAGACCAATAGATCTCTCCTCAAACGGAAGCTGTTCCATATCCCCAATTATATTTGTTGCCCTTCTCTGTACCCCTTCCAATTCTAATATATCTTTTTTGAGATGGGGCAACCAGATCTGCACACAGTACCCAAGATGTGTGTGTACCATGGATTTACATAGAGGCATTATGATGTTCTCTGTCTCATTATTTATCCCTTTACTTATGGTTCCCTGGTGCTGACCATTCAGACAGAAATGGTAGCTATCTGTGCAGTTAACATGAGCAAAAAAGGGCAACAGGACTTTAAATACCTAACAGTCCTGAGTCTTCACAGAATAATTTGGCTTATTAGGACTTACTGGGGTAGCCTGACCTATCTGTGATCTGAAAAAGTATGTGTCTGACTTTGCTCTGACTGGGCCAACAGGGCACCACGTAGTGTCTCATTAGGAGCATTCACAACCACTCTCCAGAGCAAAGGAAGAAAAAGGAGAATGGTGAGTAAAAAAGAAGAGATCTCTTAACAGAAGGATTTATCTAAAATGGATCTCCAAGTCCTTCTGACCCAATCCTAGTCACAGATCCCTGAGTGTGAGTACATATGCAGCTGTCCACATATCTCTTCCAGAAGTTTTAGACTGTATTTTCTTGTTTCTCTGGCCTGCTGTACACAGTTTTTGTATCAGTATATTCATTATTATAATAGTTTATAATTAAAGATGAGCAACAGCAAAAGGTTTAGGAAATCGATTCAATTTGGAGACGCACCTATTATTGTAATATTTTATCTGATCAAAAATGCGTGCCCTTAAAAGTCTTCACTGTTTTGAAAGAGTCCCTCATTTCTCCTAAGAGAGATAGGGAATATTGCTGGAAATGGGAGAATCTTTCAAAATGGGAGAAATGTTTACATGTGCCCGATGTATCTAAATGTCTGAAGGCCTCTCTAATGACCCATTCTTCCTGTACATTTCTGTAGCCCATCTGCCTTTACAGTGGAGTTTTTTATGTAAGTCCCTCTCTCAACATCAGCAATCTTCACTGAAGACTCTCCTCCTGCTATGACTCTTCCCCCAAGCCTCTGGCTACCTCTTCTTAGTTCTACAGTGGAGCTACATGGGGCCATCTAGCTGCATGATAGACCTAGCCTGTCTGCTTTCAAGTTTTGCTTGCTCTGATGTGCAGTGGAATCTGGGATGCCCCAAACCAGATGCTTGAGTCTGAGAGCCTGGTTCTCCCTTGCCCTGTCCCTTGGGGTAGTCATTTACCACAGTACACAGTGGATATTGAAATAGTCTGTCCTGGTAGCTTTTTACACCCTCTTTTCACTCCCTTTGCAATGATGTACATTGCTGCACAAGGTGAGGGCAACATTGAATCGGGGCAGAGCCATTGCAATACTAATTACTGTCAGTTACGTTTCCTTCTCCTTAACTGAGATGTAGAGTATCTGGACAGGAGTAAGATGCTTACCAGGCAGAAATCACCCATTGGATGGAGATCTCCTGTCGAATGTTCTTGGATAACTGGGTGTTGGAATCAGGATACAAAATGTTGGGAATAGTGCTGGAACATGAAACCTGGCCTTTGCCAGGACACTGTTTGACCAATGTAACTAATGAGCTTAGCGGAGCTGAAGAAGAAGCAGACATTATACTGTAAATGAAAATCATATGTAATTTGCTATAATATTGTTTTTCTGGGTAGTGCAAGAAATGTCCAAACTTTTGGGTAATTCCAATAGATTTGTTTGAAGAGATGGTTGTGATTTCTCACTTACTTCTTTTAAAAACCATGCGACTTTAATTAAAGAAAGGAAAAAGTTAGGTAAATTCTGCAATTGTTCCTGGCTTTGCACTCTGTAAATTTTGTTCAGTGTGAGGGACAAGCGGAAGAAAGGATATTGTTCCCTTGATACTGTTCAATAATATTATTGGTATTTTTTCCAGTTGGCATCCACTCTTATATTACCAGGGATTCACTGCTTGGTGATGACATGAGAAGGTAGAAACACCAGCATGGATTCTAAGCTTGTGACAGTTCACTCTCTTATTGCACTAACAGCAAATAAACTTCGAAGTACTTAATATAATAAGCAGATAACATGCAGCTGAGTATGTTTTCTTTGAGTGTAGCGGCCTTTTCTATTGCACTATAGTTGTGGTTTTCTAATGAGACCACCAGCATACTTCTCCTTTGTTTTACTTTTCCTTAACTTTCTTTCCCCTTTCTAAGGGTCCAAACATATTTCTCTTTAAGCATCTTGTCATACAATTCCTCAATCTGAGACTCAGTATCTGAGTTATATCCTGGGGATTGTAGTGAGATTATATTGTCAGCAGGGCTACAGCTGTTGCTATCATACATAACACATGCTTAAAGTTCTTTAGGTTTCCCACCCCCCTAGCACTTCCTCCCAGTCTTTTAACAATTTGTTTAGTAGAAGAGAAGAAAAAGAAGGACTGGATGCCCCCAAGACATTGAGAATGAAGATGCAGAGACTTTCATGTGAAATGAGGTGTGGTTTCAAGCCAGTTCCCAGTGGACAGGGGTTTACATCACAAAACCCACCATCACATTAGTACCCTTCTTGAGAGTTGGAGCAGAGAGGTCACAGACTGAATGAGCCTGGAGAATGAACTATGGTTTCACCCCTACAGGTGGCCCTACTGGGTCAGGATTGAGACATGTTGGCATGGGCTTGTTTATACTACAGCTGCCCATGCTATACTGTACTTGTTAGTGGGTAAAGAGAAGATCTCACTGCTGTCAGTCTAGTACCATTTCAGAGCCCTAACTCTGCCCGTGCTTATTCACAGTCTGGCGTTTCCATGATTATTTAGAAACTTTCACCCAAGAATTGTACTTCTTGTTTTCAAATAAGAGCTTGTGCAAATAGAACCTTATGTTGAACTAAGACAAGACTTTGCCAAAATATTGAACACACACAACAAAAATTAGAGGAAAACTTGAAATAAAATAAAGTTTTTGAGGTATCTTGTTATTGAGGCAGCTTCTTTCATAAAGCATGTGTACATGGAGATGCTCACGAAAGTTAAGTCAAATCAACTAAAGGTATGAAGTCATACACATAAATTACAGCACGTTAAGCCCCTGTGTGGTTGCTCACATTCCAGAGTGAAACAACCCTAGCTTGCTGTAATTTTGCTCTAGTTTAACCAGAGTAATTCCATAAATTTAAGTGGAGTTACTCTGGGTCTACACCATGGTGTCTGGGAGCAAAATCTATCGCTCTGTCCCAGCTCAAATATAACTAACTTAGGAGAGGTATTTTTATAAGCTCTGAGTGCCTGCTTCTTCTCTCACAATGGGGTAAACCAGGAGTAATTCTACAAAACCGTGTATATGAAATCAGAATCAAGCCCCGACTTTACAAAAAACAACGTAGCAAGCTCATTTCTCTAAGTGGGCTATCAAAACAAAGACCTTTTGTGAGCACTACATCGACATTGAAAGAGTTTAAAAGAAAGTGGTAAGTCTGAGATGCTTTGAATTATTGTGGGGAAGACTTTTAAAAGGGGAAATCACTCTTTTCAAGCAATCCAGACACAAAAGAAGAGCTGGGTATAATTATTTTTCCTTTAAATAAAATAAAATATTTGACAACAGAACTAATCCAGAAGCCACTAACTACTCTCTTGTCCTTCAGATTCCTCCTGGGGACCCACTTCTGCTGCAATGCCTGCAGAAATCAGCCAGCCATGACTGCCAGGTTGAACAGCAACCAGAGATAGATAGATAGATAGATAGATAAATATCTGCTATCTTAAAAAATCCTTCCATATCATTTGGAACTTCCATATCATCTGGGCACAGAGCTAACCTGTGTAACTACTAACCATGGGACCTTATTGCTCCTGCCCTCTGTGACACCTTGGGGTTCAACGCAGACCAATAAGAGGATGTGTCACCTCCTGTCTTGTAATCTTCTGTGCTGTGCAGCCTTAGGTAAAAGACCAGACACCAGCAGCATGCTCACAGCACAATAGCCTCACCCTGGTTTCCACCAGCCTTGGTCACTCCTTGCAAGATGACCCCAGCACGTCCCCTCTGTCCCAAATTTCCCCCAAATTGTCTGCCCTGTGGCGTCCAGCCCTCTCCTAGAACAATCACAGAAGTTATTAAATTTGCTGCTCCTTTAGAAGAGACAGTAAACAGCAGTTCATTGATTTAACCGGGGTTTGACAAACACTTTTATTTTAATCCCAGCACTGTGTTGGTTTATATTAAAAGTAAAGCAAGTATATTAATCAAAAAGTAATAGGTTTAAGTGATACCAAGTATAAGGAATAAAGACAGAAAGGGTTACAAGCAAACAAAAGTAAAAATATGCTTCTAAGACTCAGAGGTGCATTAAGATTTATTAGGGTGCTGGGCACAAAGAACTTTTGGGCCCCCATGTTTCCCTTGCCATGCCCCCCACTCCTCCTCTCCCCCTTCCCTTCCCCCATCCCACCTTCCTTCCCCACTCCCTCATTCCATTCTCCCCACTCCTTCCTTCCCCACTACTTCTTTCCTTTCCCCATTCTCCTCCCCCACTGCTTCCCCCCACCCCTCCTCCCTTAACTCATTCCCCCCCCTCAATCCCCCATCCCCCCTACTTCTTTCCCCCACCCCCTCTCCCCTTCATCCCCCTTCCCCTTCCCCACCCTCAGGCTGAACAGAGCTGCTCAGCACTGATGGAAATGGCGGGGGGCAGTGGCACATGACCCCACATGCATCCCCCATACCTTGCCCCTGTTTGGGGTGGGGGCGCATCATCCTCCCCTAACTACATCCATCCCCTCCCTGTCCCCCAACACTACAACCTCCCACTTCCCTGAACTGGGCTCCCTCTGCCTGGAACAGGACTCACCTGAGAGCCAGGGCTGGGAGCTGCAGCCACACATAGAGCTTGCCAGCCTCAGCTGAGCAGGGGCTGACGCTGATGATGCAGCACTTCCTGCTCTCACCTGCCTCTAAGGCAGGTTTCTTTTGTTAAAAGGGTTATGTCCTCCCCTGATACCCTTCCCCAGTTCCAGTGCCCTGGGCTCCTGGATGCCCCACCTGTCCTGAGGGGTGGGGAATGGGTCAGGGGCTGCGCTTGGGCACCCTAGCCTCCCACCCAGTGCAGATGGAGGGTCCAGGGCCCCCCACAATGACCCAAGATCCTTAGGTGGTTCTGGCCTGGCTCTGGCTTCCAGCCTGGCTAGGGGCAGTGCCCTGGGGTGGAGTGGAGGAGGAGCGGGGGGCCATGGTGAGAGTTCCGGCGCTCCTGAGGGCCCCCAAATTGGGCTGGGCACAGGCCCCGTTGGCCCGAGCAGTAATCTGCCAGTGCTAAGACTAAAACCAGATTGAACCTGACTAAACTCTCTTTTTCAAAGTATTTCTGACCAAGTCTCTTTTCCAGCATGGCTGACCAGACCCTCTAACCAGGAACCTTCACAGAGCTCCAAGTGCTTGGTTCCTTTGTCTCTTCAGGTGAAGGATACCTTAGGGGGTCCATTCCCCCTCTCTATATAGACCAGGAAACCTTTGAAATATATTCTCAGATAAAGTTCCTCTTCCCCTGCTGGAAAGAGATGCTATGCAGCCTGGTGAAGACTTCATCCTGGTTCCTCCCCTGCTGCTGATAGTTGAATGATTAGTTCCTTATCCCTGATTGGGGCTTTTAGGTGTAATAAATAATTAAATAACTTTAAAATGCCTGAGAAACTGAACTCCTTTGTTAAACTGACTTTTAACATGAAAAATAAAGAACTAAAGTTAAATGATTAAAAACTAGGAAATACTGTGAAACCATATATTGATAAAGGCGGGTAAGATAATACTTGGAAAATATGAGTGGACATATGCAAATCAGCCAGCTAGGTTAGAGCGCAGAATAGTCTTCAAGGAGAAATGGCCAAAACAATGGAAAATGTATGGCAAGGAACAATCCTACATTGGCAGGAAGAATGGCTCAAAGACTTAACTGGTCTTCTCCATCTTATTTGAAACCTGGCAGTTTCTAGATACAATATGTGTTCTTTCCTATGGATTTAATATTAGTGTCATTTCTGTAATCATGGTGATATAGGAGTGTGGACAGCTAGATCCTTCTTCCAAGTGTGATGGCTCACAAATTGTTTACATCTCTATTATTATACCAAGCAACTGCTCTTTTCTTTAAAGCTTTGTTCCTATTCTTCTTTATCACAAAAATAAATAATACTTTTCTTTTAAGGCTTTCTGATCACTGTATGCAACTGGTCACAGTCTCCTGAAGGGAGTTCATTCCCTTCCCTCATGGGCCATAGAGAGAATGGCTCTGTATTGCACTCAACCTGCTCATAGCACTTACTGCTCTGCATTAAGCCAACAATTATATAATCAAATCTCATGCTTCAAGGCTTCAGTGGTGGCCTGTGGGGATCAGGAATGATTTTTTGCTCCTGATGCACAATTGACCATGTGTATTCTGGATTTTTTCACTTTCCTTTGAAGCATCAGGGATTGGCCACAGCTGAAGACAGAACACTGAATGGGGCGGACAGAGAATACTCTTTCTTAGATGACTGGCTGATAGGTCTTGCTTCCATGCTTAGGGTCATACTCCCTACCAGATTTGGTGTTTGGAAGGAATTTTCCCACAGGTCAGATTGGCAGAGGCCTTGGTGGGGTTTTCACCTTCTTCTGTGATATGAATCACCTGATCAATTATCCGCTATTGCAGGGGCCTTGGACACTGGCAGCACTTTGGTCTCTCATGTTTTCTGCCTACCTGTGATACACAACAGTTTAGTCTCCTGAGGACTGAAATGCTTTAGTATGCCCAAAATTATTTGGCTCAATATAGGGGTAATTGGCTGAAATGTAATGTTCTGTGATATACAGCAGGTCAGACTAAATGATCTAATGGTCCCTTCTGGACTTAAACTCTATGAAACTAAGAACTAAGTTGGACCTTCAGGGTAAAAACAAGATACTATAGCCCAAGACCTAATCTAAGAGTGGGGGAACTGTGGAATTCTGTAACCATAACAGTAACATATAACAAGACTTCCTTGAAGACAAACTACTTTTGCTTGCTTCTTAAAGGAACTCTGCAACCTGCCTAAAACAACTTTAGGGTGAGAAATTATTATTTGTAACCAGTTTCTTTAGTGACTTCAGCTTAGTTTGTATTTGTTTATTTTGCTTAGTAATCTACTTTAATCTGTTTGCCATCCCTTATAATCACTTAAAATCTGTCCTTTGTAGTTATTAAACTTGTCTTTATTTTCTATAAACCAATCTGTGCAATTCATATCGGGGGGGGGGAGGGACAAAAAACTGTGCATATGTCCTTCCACATTGAGGGAGGGGGCATTTTTATGAGCTTGCATTGTACAGATCTTTATACAGCGCAAGACAACATAATTTTGGGTTTATACCCCAAAGGAGGTGTGCACGTGGGTGCTGGGTAAATCCCCGATCAGAATCCTCCCACATAGAACTGATTTCAGTTTCTGTGTCTGCAGCTGAGTGTGGCCTTAGCTGTGTGTGTGCTAGACAAGGCTTCAGTGCCTGGCACAGCAAGGACGGTGAGGAAGCCCAGGCTGGTGAAACAGGCGAGCTCAGTGGGACCTCAGTATATCAGGTGGCATCCCGGATGGGGGAGAGGGGAACAACCCATCACAGACACCAAGTTGAGAGGGGTTGCTAGCACATTGGAGGAATGGATTAGAATTCAAAATGACCTTGACAAATTGAAGAATTGGTCTGAAATCAACAGGGATAAAATTCAATAAAGACAAGTATAAAGTACTTCACTTAGGAAGGAAAAATCAAATGCACAACTACAAAATGGGGAATAACTGGCTAGGCAGTGCTACTGTTGAAAAGGATTTAGGGGTTGTAGTGGATCACAAATTGAATATGAATCAATAATATGATGCGGTTGCAAAAAAGGCTAATATAATTCTGGGCTACATTAACATGCTTTATGTGAAGACATGGAAGGTAATTGTCCCACTCTACTCAGCACTGGTGAGACTCAGGGCAGGTCTTCACTACGGCGGGGGGGAGGGTCGATTTAAGATATGCAAATTCAGCTACGCGAATAGCGTAGCTGAATTCGACCTATCGGAGCTGACTTACCCCGCTGTGAGGACGGCGGCAAAATCGACCTCCGCGGCTCCCCATCGACGGCGCTTACTCCCACCTCCGCTGGTGGAGTAGGAGCATCGATTTGGGGCTCGATTGTCGCGTCCCGATGAGACACGATAATTCGATCCCCGAGAGATCGATTTCTACCCGCCGATTCAGTGTAGACCTAGCCTCAGTGGGAGTATTTTGTCCAGTTTTGGGTGACATACTTTAGCAAAGATGTGGACAAATTAGAGAGAATCCAAAAGAATGCAACAAAAATGATAAAAGGTCTAGAAAACCTGAACTATGAGGAAAGGTTAAAAAAAACGGGGCACATTTAGTCTTGAGAAAAGAAGACTAAGGAGAGAACCTGTTAACAATCTTCAAATATATTAATGGCTATTATAAAGCACATGGTAATCAATTGTTCTCCAACTTCACTGAGGATAGGGCAAGAAATAATGGGCTTAATCTGCAGCAAGGGAGATTTAGATTAGATATTAAGAAAAACTTACTAACTATAAGGATAGTTAAGATCTGGAATAGTCTTCTAAGGGAGGCTGTGGAATCCCTGTCATTGGAGGTTTTTAAGAACAGATTAGACAAAAACCTGTCAGGGATGGTCTAATATAGTGTTGTTGTAGCTGTGTCTGCTCCACAATATTAGAGAGACAAGGTGGGTGAGGTAATATCTTTTATTGGACCAAATTCTGTTGGTGAGACAGACGAGCTTTCAAGCTCTTCTTCAGGTCTTGGAAATGTACTCAGAGTGTCCCAGCTAAATATTTTATTCCATTTTGTATTTAGCTGGGACACTCTGAGTACATTTCCCACCTTGTCTCTCTAATATTGTGGAGCTGGTGAAGTGGGTGGTCTAGATGTATTTTGTCCTGCCTCAGCACACGGAGCTGGACTAGATTAACTCTCAAGGTCCCTTCTAGCCCAATGTTTCTATGATTTACAGTTGTGCAAAGTGGATGTAATATGCTACCAGATCAGAAGGGTAGTATTTCTCAGCTATTTGAACATGTGTAAGTAACTACATAACAGTCAAAGCAGTGGGGAATTGGGCCCAGGGGGTCATCCTTAGGTACCCAAGTTTCAAAATTCTGATCTCAGTGAAAAGGCCAATGTCACAGAGTGAGTTAGTGACAAAGCTAGGAATAAAACCTGAGGATCCTGTTCCCAGACCTGAGCTACATTCATAGAACCACATTTCAACTAACTGAGAGTGAAATCACTTCTCTTGCATAAAACATGAGTAACCAGGACTAACGCTTGTGAAGAGCAGAGTGAATTAAGTTAAATCCATCACCTCAACATGACCCATGGTGCATGGCAGTCTCTTGCCTTGGAAGCTATTCTGGCTCTAAGACTGAAGACCACTGCACCACTTTCAGGGTATTGGGGATGCAGGATTCATATCAAGATAGATTTTGTGACTGAAGTCTACACCATTGCTTACCTCCATACTTATATATGGGGGTTAAGCATGGAGAGCTCTGCCTAAGGCCTGTCTATCTATCTCCAATGGGGTATGTCTAAGGCAGTGGTTCCCAAACTGGGGTTCGCGAAGAAAAAATTCATTAATGGCGGCCAGAGGACCCCAGCATTGGAGGCAGCAGGTGGGACCTGGTTGCAGGGCAGACAACCAGAGCCCCAGGGAGAGCAGGGCCGTGCAGTTGGGGCTGGCAGCCTGAGCCCTGCCCCTGTCAGCAGGGCAGCCAGCAGCCCGAACACCAGCGCTCCGGCGGAGCTGGCAGCCTCAAGCCCCTTGAGAGCAGGGCCGGGCAGTTGGGGCCAGCAGCCCGAGCCCCAGCAGTCAGCGGGACCTGCAGCAGAAGCTCAGTGGAGCTCAGTTGACCGGGGCGGTCAATGGGGTCCAGCAGCAGGAGCCCCAGGGAGTGTGGATCCAGCAGCCCAGGTCCTGGCGCGGGGCCAGTAGCCTGAGCCCTGTCGTGGGCAGGGTGTCAGCTGAGACCCCCAGACCTGCAGGTGGCAGCTCGGACTCCTGCCTTTGTCAGACAGGGGAAGTTGGCATGGAGGGCAGAATTAGCAGGAGCAATGCTGTACGTGGGGGTGGTCCAAGCTAATTTGTCCCTCGCAGGACACCCTCCTAGGGAGAAACCTCGTGGCGGAAGAAAAGCTGTTTGGGAGCCAAACCAGCCAGAAGCACGTTGTAGCCAGTGTAGCAGTGTTAAGGTGCCTCTTTAATTGTCATTCTCTCTGGAGTGCTGTTTTGCTTCAGTGAGACTTGAGTGAATCTTCTCATTTTCTAGTTTGTTGGTTGTTAGCAGTCTCTCTGTGTTGTTTTTATTAGAACTTTTGTACACAAGTTCAATGGATAAGTGGCTGAAAAAGGAAAGTGTAAAGACGCAAGAATCAGCTAGTGTTTCCTCAAATCCACACTGTGGAAAATCTACGTCTAATGATCATGATGGTCCTGGAAAGTCACTTACAAAGAAAAGAAAATATGATGATGATTATATAAAATATGGCTTTACATGCATTGGTGATCAAGAATGTCCAAAACCACTGTGTGTGATTTGTGGTGATGTTCTAGCAAACAGCAGCCTCAAACCTTCTCTACTTCGGCGCCATTTAGAAACTAGGCATCCTGCATAACTCGACAAGCCTGTTGATTTTTTCAAGCGAAAATTAGCTGAGAGGAAAAGTGACATTACCAGTTTTATATCCAAAGCAAGTACTGATAATGAAAATGCACTTGAAGCATCATACCGCGTGAGCTACCGAGTAGCAAAAGCATCAGAAGCCCATACCATAGCAGAGAGCTTGATTGGTCCATGTATAAAAGACGTAGTTCATTGCATGCTCAGAGAAAAGGCTGCAAAAAGGATTGACATGGTACCTTTGTCCAATAATACATTGTCACGAAGAATTAATGACATGTCAAATAACGAAGAGACCACAATTGTACAGAGAGTGAAAAATAGTCCATATTATACTATACTGTTGGACGAATCAACTGATGTAGCTAATCTAGCTATTTTGCTACTGTTTGTACATTATGTGAATGAAGGTCTGGTTGAAGAAGACTTGTTGTTTTGCCGACCACTGGAAGAACGTACAACTGGAGAAGATATCTTCAATCTGACTAATGCATATTTTCAAGAAAAGGAAATAGATTGGTCTCGTTGCCTAGGCATTTGCACTGATGGGGCCACATCAATGACGGGGAAGTATACTGGATTTGTAGCTCGAACAAAAAAGGTTGCATCAAAAGTCTCTTGGACTCATTGCAGCATCCATAGACAAGCCCTCGCAACAAAACATATGCCTGAGGGACTGAAGGAAGTGCTGGACAATGCAGTGAAAATGGTGAATTACATAAAATCACTGCCAACAAATTCCAGAATATTTCACGTACTTTGTGAAGAAATGGGTAGTATACATGATTGTCTGTTGACACATACTGAAGTTAGATGGCTCTCACGGGGCAAAATCCTGGTGTGCTTGTTTGAGCTTAGAACGGAAATCCTAGTTTTTTTCAACAGCCATCCTTTCCACCTTGCCAGCTGTATGGAAAATAATGTCTGGCTTCAGAGCCTAGCTTATTTAGCAGATATTTTCTCAAGAATTAATGACCTAAATTTATCTCTTCAAGGTCTGAATATAACAGTTTTTAATGTGCAAGACCGAGTTGAATCCATGATAAAGAAGTTGCAGCTCTGGGAAAGTTGTTTGGAAAACAATCAAACTGAGTGTTTCAGTAATCTTCATTACTTCCTGGCAGAACATAAACTTCAGTTGGATCAGTGCACTAAAACCAATATAACTGCACACCTAAAAGGACTTTGCACAACATTCAGGGATTACTTTCCAGCTATATCAGGCGATAATGACTGGATTCGCAACCCTTTTGATGATACCACTTTCTCAACACAGATATTGAACACTGAGGAAAAAGAGAAATTGATTGAGATCTCCTGTGATTACGAACTGAGAAGGAGTTTCAGAAATCTGTCATTAATCAACTTTTGGCTGAGTTTAAGAAATGAGTACCCCCTTCTGGCAGAAAAAGCTGCTGCAGTTTTGTTACCATTTTCAACAACATACTTATGCGAGAAAGCGTTTTCCTCGTATGCACATCTGAAAATGAAATACAGAAACAGACTTGATGCCGAACCAGACCTGAGACTTTATCTTTCTCCAAAGGTTCCGGACTTCAAAGAGCTATGCAGAGCAAAGCAAGCGCATCCATCACACTGAGGAAATTTAAATGTAAAACCCTGGAAATATTCATTTTTAGAAGGGGGTTCACGAGATTTCACAATTTAGAGAAAGGGGTTCGCGGGCTGTTAAAGTTTGGGAACCACTAGTCTAAAGCTTTCTGCTCATCTTCCACACATGGGACTATTGTTAAAGTGATAAATTGTATCACAAATAATAGTAACAGACTATCATTCCATGAATGGAAGTATAGTGAATGGAAGCTAGGGGATATAGATACAGTTACCAGGGCAGTCCAGAAGCTGATGCTGTTTTAAGGCTAACTCCCATCCCTGATGTAATTCTCCCTTGAAAGTGATGAAATTGGCCCAATATAGGTATATCATTTTTTATTAATTGTATTATCATATCAAAGGAGGTAGTGGGGAGAGCTTGAGGGGGAGATTAAGAGTTCTGCCTTAGTCTTGTTGAGCTTGAGCTGACAGCTAGATATCCACAAGGTTTGGACAGAAGGAGACTGGTCTGGAGTAAAGAGATAGATCTGACAGTCATCAGAATAGAGCTGAAATTTGAATTTACAGATGAAATTACCCAGAGATAAGGCACATAAGGAGAAGAGAAGGGGACCAAGGAGATAGCCCTACGGAAAGCTGGAGGGTGGCTAAGGAGGATCCTTCAAAGGAGACACTAAAAGAGTGGTTAGAGAGGCAGGAGGAGAATCAAGATAGGACAGAACCATGGAAGTCAAGGGAGGACAAAATTTCAAGAAGAGGATCATGGTTGACTGTGTTGAAGGCAGCTGATAGGTCAAGGATGATGAGGATGAAGTATTGGTTCTGAGCTATGGCTAGGAAGAGGTCATTAGAGACCTTGGCAAAAGCAGTTTCAGTTGAGTGCAAGGGGCAAAAACCAGGTTGGAGACAGTCTAGGATGAAATTGGAGGACCAGACAGTGATTATAGACAGTACATTCAATGAGTGTAGAGATGAGAGAGAGAAGGGAGAAGGGATGGTAGTTGGAGGGGCAAGTGAGGTAACTGGTGAGGATTTTTTAAAATAGGAGACACCAAAACATGTTTTTATTGTGAGGGTAAAGAGCCAGAGGAGAGT
The DNA here is from genome assembly GCF_027887155.1 of Malaclemys terrapin pileata. Lineage (NCBI taxonomy): Eukaryota > Metazoa > Chordata > Testudines > Emydidae > Malaclemys > Malaclemys terrapin. Next base: position 175,024,740 of record NC_071507.1, on the reverse strand, counting down.
GAGAGCTTAGGGAGAAGAGGGAGGGAACTCATAAGAGTGGGTCTGAGGAAGATCAGGTTGGATGGGATCACTTGGCGAGTGGTGGGGTTAGAGGAGGAGAGAAGAAAAGAAATTTCAGCATCTGGGACTGGGAAGAAGGAAGAAAGAGTTGTAGAGAGGGAAGGGATTTTCTCCAGAGATGCTCCACAGTGTAAGAGCAGGAGTGGAGGAAGCAGATGTTGGGGATTTTCCAGGGCTAGGGCAGGGGCGCTGGAACAATGTGTATAGTAGGGTATGCTGACAGCCATTGAACTGAACTGCAAACCTTGCATGTGATGGAAACCGCTTCAAGCCAGAGGGTGCAGCAGCACCCCCATCATGTCCAGTTCCAGCACCTATGGGATGGGGGCTGGTAGTGCAGACACTGAGATGGAAGGGAGTGGGGAAAAAGTCAAGGGTGGAGGTGAGTGAGGAATTGAGAGAATCGAATCAACAACCATATCAACAGAAGACAGTGAACAGAGAGAAGGCAGGAGAGGTCTGAGACCAGAGAAGTCATTAATGCTGATGGACTGGAAGTCACAGAAAGCCTGAGTGACAGGGCATGAGGGGAAAGGGGGGAGAAGGGGAACTCCATAACAGAGAGAGAGCAATGCTTGGTGAAGACCACGTCAAGTGAATGGTGAATAAAGAGTTGAACCAGGGTCTGATGGACAAATGAAGAGGTGAGGGCAAGGATATGGGATTGAAGTCACCAAGGATGAGTGTGGAAGACTGTGAGGAGAGGAAGAGAGAGATCCATGAGCTGAGGTCAGAAAGGAAAGTTGATGGAAGAAGTTGGGTGGATTGTAGATTACAATGATATGAAGGTGGAGAGTAAACTCAGATGCAATGCTGTTCAAAAGAGGAGAAAGTATGGGAAGGGGGAAGAAGGAGCGGTTGGCGGCAGCAGAAACAGGAGAGGAGAAACCTAACACCCCCAGCACAGTCTGATGAGGGCAGGGAGTGTGAGAGAAGAAGAGTCCTCCATAAGGAAGAGTAATTGCATAGGCAGTGTCAGATAAAGGGACCCAGGTTTCTGTGAGACCCAGGAGCTGGAGGGAGTGAGACATGAAGCAATTGTTGCTGACTGAGATCTTTTCAGAAATGGAGAGGGAATTCCAGAGACAGCAAAAAACGGGGAGGAGGGATTGGGAATGGAGGGGAGATGAGAATTAGATAAGGAGTGGTGGCATGAGAGGGGTTGAGGTGGTGGCAAGGGAAGGTGGGGACAGGTATTCCAGCCAGAGGTGTACCCCCCCCCGGGTCCTCCCTCAACTGGTTTAACCTGTTCCCTGCCCCCACTGTTCAAAGAAAGAGCTAAATAGGCTTCATTAGGAGCCTATTTGTTATTTTAACCGCTCAATCAGAGCTGAAAATCACTTGAGATGGGGCAGTGTTTCTGCCCAGCCAGCAAAGAGCTGACAATTATTTAAGAGACTGATGTGCACAAGTCACAGCAGAGAGGCAGGTGGCAGCAGAAGGTGACTGACAGTCGGGAGGTGGCCAGCAGGGCAGCTGGCGGAGAGGCACAGTGAACGGCCGGCAGGACGGTTGGTGGAGAGGGCCAGAGCAGAGCCCCATAGAGAGGCGTGGCGATCAGCCAGCAGGGTGGCTGGCAGAGAGGGGTGGCAAGGAAGTGCCCGAGCAGCAGAGAGAGTAAGGTGCCTCCTTACCACCCCCAGCCTCACCCAAGCTGTACCTCTGAACTCTGGGTCTGCACTGACCAAGGACATCAACTGTGAGTGGGGTGCACAGAAGGGTCGGGCACGTTAAAGGGACTTTTGGGTTGCTGGACTTAAGAATCTGAGGGGAAAAGGACACTGCCCAACTTACTTGGGGGTGGGTCTTTTGCTTATGGTCTAGGTTTATGAACCCTGTTTGTGGTATTTTGCCAAATTAATGCTGAGTTACTTCCCTCCTTTTATTAAAAGTTTATTTTCTAAACTCAGACTCTGTGCCTGTGAGTGGGGAAGTATTGCCTCTCAAAGGAACCTAGGGGTGGTGTGTAATTTCCCCAGGTTACTGAGTGGGGGCTCGAGCCAGTTCTGTGTTGTATTGATGGGAAGGAACCGCTAGTATTGAACCTAGCCCTGGTTACTGCTGGCTCCACCTGGCAGAAGGGTTACATAAGGATGGGGAAATGGAGCCAGTGGGGGGAACAGATGGGGGAGGAGAAGGACAGATGCTATGGTGTGGTGAGAGCCCTGGTGAGTGGTAAATGGACAGGGGTATATACACACATACAAGTTTGAAAAATGCTGTGACCGAACTAATATTAACCAGCAATTCACACATGAAGAATTGGTCTCTCTCTCTTTTTTTTAGTTTGCATTTTATGCCCTTCATTAGGAGAAACTAAATGAGCTCTGGAGTTTTAGACCTGTTCCTGTTGTGCTGCGCACTATATCTTAAAATCATAATATGTAGCTCTTCACAGTCCTCTGCCCAAAGGAGCTCTCATCTGAGGTACTGTCAAGCCTAAATAATCTCTAATTCATTAAGAGGGTGACCTTTACATGTCAGTTGAGGTGAAGTTACAAGTGGCAGTTTGCACTGTACCTGCTCTGCTCTAAGAGATGAAGACTTGATTTTCCATCACTCACAATCCTTTCCTCTTTGCAGTCTCCCATATGGACTAAATATACAACACAAAGGAACAATAAAGGTCCATACATATGTGCAGATAATATTTCTATTAAATATATACTGTATGTTTTCTCTTTATATTTAGTTTTCTTATTTCTAAAGAGCAATCGTTTGGAGACCTTACTGACACAATAACCTCAGACAGTCAGAGGCAGGTGTAAGTCTGTGAAAGTACAGAAAGGACCTTTTATAATGGAAACATCAAATTGGCATTTAGCTGTACTTATAATCATAATTCTGGGAAACTAATGCAAGTAGCCTGAAAGAAGCTTTTTATATCAAATGAGAAGGCAATGGTACCTCCAAGGTAAGTCATATTATATATTTTTCATTGTAGATCTGAAATGGTTCCTCTTCTGTTTTCTGTAAATTCACCTCAAAAGCAGAAGGCAGAGACTCATTTTTAGAGAAAGTAATAGAGTCATATAATCTACGCAATTATTTACATTTGATTTTGTCCACCCAGTGCTTCCTCACCTCCCAAACGAAACATGCTGTGCTGCTCATGCCATATCAGTGGCTCTAGGCTCTGCCACACTGATTGTAACTTGCAGCCATCTTTTCTGCAAACCCAGACTGGTAAATCCCAGGAATGGCAGGTCGTCTTTGTTTAGGCATGTGTGCTGTGTGCTTTCAAGAGCAGGGCCTTTAATCATCTCAGTATTAAAAAATGGATTCTGAAAAGAATTCCCAAAGGGAATGAGTTGTATACATTTCTTTCATTGCTTTGAAGACAGGAATATCATTATTGTAAGCAGTCCTTCGTGAGCAGTCAAGAAGAGAGGGGTGGGGGAGGGGAAAGAAGGAAGTTGCACGGAATATAACAGTTCTAGACTTGAACAGACTATCAACAGCTGCAAGGTTAATTACAGATCTTAAAGCTTTAGAAATAAAAGATAAGAAATTCTTTAGAGTAATTATAGGCTGCTCAGGCCTTATGGTAATACTAAAGTAAAACATCTGACTGGCGTGCTGCAGGGACACAGTGACAGTAGAAACACAGGTTGAACAAAATAATTAAAACCAGCTTTCCCCCTATCTCGGGTGAACTGTCAATCAGTCTGGGGAAGAAAAGAAATGCTAATAAAATATTAATAGGCTCTTGTTTAGTTTTTTTCATAACATTCTTTTATGCACAGGTAGCGCTCTGGTTTGTCAGTCAAAAGAGTCAGACACAGAAGCAGGAGACAAACAAATGCAGCAAAGTGGGGAGAAAAGAAAAGCTTTTGGGCAATCATATTTGACCTCAGAAAGAATCTGCCAAGGTATGAAGGTAGGAATCACTGGGAGACAGCTTGGTGGAAAATCACTGACTCTGCTTTGCTTTTTTTAGAGGAAATTATGGCAAGGAGGAAAAGTTATTTTAGACTGACAGATACCAAATGTCAGCAATCATGATATAATCACTGCAAGCTTTATTATATTTAAGTGGTTTAAAAGTCTGTAGATTCCAGACGGGTTCAAAATCTAGAAGAAGAGTGTGTCTAAAAGAGAGTCTTATGAATATTACATCTATACTTGCTCCATATATATATATATTATATATAGTGTGGCACATATTTTTTATCGCTTGCCAAGTTCTCTGCAACTGTCTCTGTGTCTTCTTCCTTTTTGGCCCCTTTGCATGGAATGCCTTTCCTAAGCTGGACTGCCAACCCAATGCCCTTTCCTCTTTCAGATCCCTCCATAAAGCTATTTCTGTGATGCAAATATCTGACTGAGGCCAATTCTGCAATGAGCTGCGTCGGGCAGAGGAGGACCCTTCTGCCCACGCAGAAACAGACAGAACTGGGCTCTATGGGGACACAAGGGTCTGCCTGTGCAGAGCTCATTGCAGGATCAGGGTCTTATTTGCTTCTATATCCTACAGAAATAAAACTAATTTTTTCCATCATTATATCAGCTAGCTCTTGCTAAGCAACTTTATAGTCTTTTTGAGGTTGCCCAATATTTCTTACTCTACTCTAGCACAACTACTGAGCACTACAGACTACACCCCACACCTTTACTTCTGTGTTATAAAACCAGGGGGAGAGAAATTTCAGAACAGTACAAAAATTTAAAGCATTCCTTTAGCTATGCCGTCTTCTACCACTTCCTCTATCAAGTTAAGCCCTTCCACCCACCAAACTACTACATGAAACATCCACAGCTAAGGATATTGGGAGTGGATAGTTTTGTAAAGGGATGTGCACAAGAGGACAGGTTGAGGGAGAAGAGTTAAGATTGTAGTGTGTGATAGTAGTAGTAACGGTCAGGTGTGTGCCTCAGGGCGGTCCATGGCTACCTTGCAATATAGCTCCAATGGGATGTGCATTTCCCATCCTATCCCTGCCTAATGTACTCCCTCCCTTTGCCTGCTTAGTCTGCATCTCCTTCCCCAGCATGTCATTCAGAACTAGGGCTGATTGGAAAAAACAAATCCATTTTGTGACAAATTTAGAGGTTCATCGGGATCTAGGAGACTCAGGTTCAAGACCCTGCTTCAAATCAGGCAGAGTGAATGACCTAACTGCGAGGCTATTGTGGGGCTGGTCTTTCTCTCTGGTTTTGACCAGAAATTCCATCCTGGACCCAAGAGACTTTCCAGATGAAGGTGAATCAAAACTGATATGTTTATGAAAAGTTTCAGGTTTGACCAATTGGCATTTTCTGACAAAAATGTTTTGTCATAAAGTTTCCGACCAGCTTTATTCAGAACACACAGATAAGTCCCAGAGTGACCCAGTGTAACAGATGGTGCTGTAGACATGGCTGAATCTCCTTTGTCTGGAGAAGTGGGGAGATCTGTGCTTAGATTTCTCTTCAATGAATGGACTCAGGCAGCTTGGTCTGGCCCTATAATTGCTTTTAAATATAAAAGTCATTTACAGCAAATCTGAAATAGACAAATGACTTAATGAATAATAAATAGAAATACTATGTTCACCTCGGTACTGAAGTAACCTCAAAATACCATATGATATGGGAAATCATATCTTTTGCAGTGCCTCATCATCTCTCTCTCTCTCTAGTCCAGATAGGGCATTCTTAATTTGCCCATCATTGTAGCATGACAGAATCAAGAGGGGGAAAAGTACAGCAGCAAGAAGCCATGCAAATATTTTATCACAGTACTAGCTTTTCCCCTCCTTAGTATTTCTGAATTTTTTAAAAGTGTCTAAGATCCCAATCTATAAACAGAATTTGCTCATAGAAATTAATGATAAAATTCAAAATGACATCAGAGGACTATTTAGGCCTCATCCAAATCCCATTCACCTCAGTGGAATGAGGTCTCTTACAACCCTAATCTTCTATGATTCTATGAATGACCCCTTTTGTCTTCAATGAGTTCTGTTATGGCCATGTCTATACTACTGGTAGATTGGCGCTGCTGCAATCGATGCAACAGGTGTCAATTGCTAAGTGATTAGAACTTTTTATTTTTTAGTTGCTTATGGAAAGTGTTAGGCAACCTTAATGATAGGCATCACTATCAGATCCACTTGTGATAATTTTGACAATTCAAAATTAGGTTTGTTCCAAATTGGAATGAAAAAAAAAATTGAAAATATTGAAAAAAAATCCATAAAAATTCCAAAAAGTTTTTATTTGCAAATGTTGAAATGGAAAATTTCACATTGTTGATAGATACATAACAATTCAATTTTAGGTTTGGTCAAAAATTCTCCATCTTACTATTTCTCAACAGAAAAATTGTTTTTTTAACTGAATAACATTGTCTCAAAAGTGTCTGCTTTCTGTGAAACATTTTGATTTTTCTTCAAAAACTGGAATGTCCAAAACCCCAAATATTTCAATTCTGAAGTTCCACTGCAGGGCCACCTCAGAGTTGTAGTTTGGGTACCTCATGCTCCCCTTCTTGTCTATGGATCAGGCTCTTCAAATGGTGATCATCTCCCATAATACACCATGGACAGAAAATTACCATTGTGCTGCTTCCCCTCACCAAGAAGGGATGCTGTGTTGCATTGATGATGTTGCCCAACTGGGAAGCCAAGCCTAGAGAGGAGAATATGAATACAAAGTACCCAAACTACAATTTCCAGAAGGAACTTTTTTTTTTCCTGAAAACTCATAATATTCCATGAACCAAAACCTCATTCTCTGACCTATCCTACTTAGGATTGCCAACCCTCTAGGATTGTCCTGGAGTCTCCAGGAATTAAAAATTAATCTTTCATTAAAGATTATGTCATGTGATGAAGGTTCCAGGAATAGGGCCAATCAAAATTGGTAACCTTAGTTCTACTCCACTTGTTAACTGGGAACAGGAAGTCCTAACATGGTCATTTTGATTTCATTTTACACTGTTTCATACTCTGGGGTTAGCAAAGGATGGTTGCTGTGAGCTCTCTATTGACACACAAAAACTCCGTTATGGCTACTGGATGGGGTGGGGGCAGAGGGCCGGGAAAGAGGTGACAGTCAGAGTACTGGAGAAGGATGAGTGTGATGCAGAGGAAAATGAGAAAACAGGGAGTTGCTGTGCCCCTTTGCCGGGCCAAGGAGGTGCTCTTGGGCCTGGGAACACTTGGCACTGGTGGTAGGGCAGTCAGGGTAGCTTTGTGCCACCCATGTGAGGAAGGGGCTCCATCACTAGGGGGAGGGTATCAGGCACCAGTGCTCTGTGGAGCTGCCCACAGGGAGGGGGGCAGGAAGGGCTCCATCCCAGAGCTACCAATCACATACTTCCCTCTATTCACTGTAACATCTGGTTGGCTTCCCAGCCCCCACTCTCTCCCAGTGGTTCCCTATGAGTAGAGTGGACCAAGCCAGGTTGCGCCTGGACTCGAAGTTTGAACACAGCCAGGGACACTGTCATCTCTGGGCAGTGGGAGAAGGAGACCCATATGGAGGAGCCTGAGGGATGGGCTTGGTCACTGGCGCAGTGAGAGCTGGCTATGGCTACACATGAGAGATCTATGGAGGACAAGGAGCATCTCCATAACTGGTACATGGAGCAGTTCTTTACATGGAGGGATGAGACTGTATGCCAGTTGCAAAGGCAGGCTGCAGTGCTGGGAATCTCCCTCCCTCTCCCCTCATTGATGATGATGATGAAATCTGTTCAGCTTCTATGTGGGAGGAAGAGGATTAAAGGGAGGTGAGCCATCTCTACTGCCAGCAGGCAGGCTTTGGTTATGCTTTAAAGAAAATTGAAAACAAACAAATAGATCTAAAAGAAAATTCTTACAAGTGATTGACTTGTTGAGTTCTTGTTTTCATTCTGTTTCTCCATTCAGTTGTTGTTTGGAACACAAAACAGCTCTCTGTCTCCAACCCATTATGGCTCCCAAAAGCATGTTACACACCTGCGGGCGATATATACCAGCACACACAAGACAGCAATTGTGCCTAGCAGTTTCTCCTTCCAAATGCCTCTTTCCCCTTCTCTTCTCCTGCCTCGAGGGTGCTTCTCAGTCTCTGTTTTATGGTGGCTCCCAACCTCATATCACAGCCCAACACACTCTACTGCACTTACTGTACATCTGCATTTCCCCATACAAGCAGTCCCCACGATGGTACTCCTGGAAATGGTAGCTGTTGCCATGCATTGATTTGTGCACCCCAAGGTGGACTGTACACTGGGGGAAGTCCCTCCACATATTGCACTCGACAAAGGAAAGGGCTGAATCTCCAGAATAATTGGGAGAGACCGTTTCGAGTGAAGAAAAATCGCCTTGGCACTATCCTCTTCCTTTCCCCCATAGCCCTCCTTCCTCTAGGCTGCTGCCAGTGTAATCAACTTCAAAACAGGGTATTTGCCTGGCAAAATAAGTTTTGATTCCTTTGGATGAATAAGCCTCTCCACATTCCCTCTGGAGATACATGTGTGCCTGTCAGAGATTAGAATGCCTGCTATGCTAAAGAGATTCTCTGGGTAGATGCTTGATGATGGGCAGGAGATGTGGGCAACAACCAACTGATGCAATTCTGGCCACACATTCTTCTTCAGCTGCCAGGAACAAGAATTTGTGAGCATTCACATGGGATCTTGAATATGTCCCTCCACCATTCTCACTGCAGCAGCGCCATGGTGTTGCAGAGGCTGCCGTCCATGTCTTGTAGGGTCACACACAATGATTTCAGCCACAAGTGCACTCAGTCTACTTCCTAAGTGGAGCATGCCTAAATCCCTGTTACCTGAGAATAGGAAACCATGATGTTTTTAATTTGGGGAGGGGGGCAGGGAAGGGGAGGATGTTTAACTATGTTTTCGCCACATAATGCTCCTTCTGTTTTGTAGCTTTGGGACTGTGATTTCCTGGAAAAAGCAAACAGGAAAGCAAATCTCACTAGGGATTCACCAGTGCTATCACTCTGCTGATGGAAAAGGCTCTTTGTGTGTGTTAGTTTCCTCTCCAGCAGGCACAGCAAAGGAATTACTTGGCTGATTCCTGCACTGTCCCTGCTGACTAGCTTGGAGCCCTCTAAGTGGGACAGAATGTCAGTGTGATGTCAACTGAGGGTGTACATATTGCCAGTGATGCTGGTAGTCTTTCTGCTGCTGCTCACCCAGTGGGCTGTAATAGACAAGTAGTCAATTCGCTTACCAAAGGTCCACACATCAATGGTCCAGTGCATCCTCCACCTACACAGTCATCCAGGGCACAGTGTACTGCTACTCTCACAGCGGCACACAGATCTGGCATTGCCTTTTTTCCAAAATAGGAGCAGCTAGGTTTCTACCGCCTGGGAGCAGCAGCAACCACCACACCTCTGAAGCCCTCACCCTGCACTTGGGAAAAAAGGAAGCATATCCATGTCCAGCAACCTTGCACATGCTGTGGTCAGTGACATGGGCACAGGGTGGTTGCAGTCATACTGACATCCTCTCTGGACACACTTCTCTAAGGACTGTGGAGTGATGCCAGTGGATGTAGCTGACCCTATCCTTGAAAGCATTGGTCATATCAACCTGTGCTCTGTAGTAGACCCCATGCCTGTGTGCTCTTCTCCTGAACTAGCCTGTTGCTGCTTGAGGCTTTTGTGATTTTATTCCATGAGCTTTGGCATGCCTGATGTCTCCAGCCTTTTGGCATGTAGTCCAGAGTGACCTATGTCTGTATAGCTGGCAGATGGCACTGACATTTTCCCCGGGACTGTATTTGAAATATTGCCAAACCCAGAAGCATGTTTGTTTTGAACAGGCTTTGCAGGAGGGGATTGGAGAATTACAGCTGGTGACGGATGCTGTGTAAAGCAATGCAGTGTGGGTGCACTGCCTTCCCCCCAGTGCTCCCACCAAAACCACATCCAGCAGAGGTGGAGGTAATGACCCTGCCCACCTCCCACCCCCTCCCCTGTGGGAGCTGTGACTAACACTCGTTCAGAAGACAAAAGAAGTGGAGCATAGTTTAGGGGAAATTGTGGCTGCTATTTCTTGTGCACTTGCCTGTTACAGATCAGTCACTGGAGATAGTGGACTCACTGCAGATGTGTTACTATTGCCACCTCATACACTCTGACTGGTCTGTTGTGTTCCAGGGAAATAATCCTCTCCTGAAGAGCTACCAGCCTGTCAAAGAGAATTCCAGCTCCTCATCATGACCATCTCGTTCCCCTTTTTTAGCTTCCTGGGATGCACGGTGCAGGGCTTCCACAACAGCTTGGCCCCTTAAGAAGCCCAAGGCTTAGCTGTTGGCTTCTCATTTTCTCATTTCTGAGCTGCCCCGAGCTGTGGTCTTCCTGTGCTACTAACACAACTTGCAGAAAGGGACTGTGAGATGATGCATTGTTGCTTATAGAATGAACAGTGTCGGAAAGAGACTCCTTTTCATGCCAGGAGGACACCACGCTACAATGATGCTACTAGTCATCAGTGCTTAAGCCACATTCTTTTTAGCTTTGAAATTTTTAGACTCGTACCAAAGATAGTTTAAAGCAGTTACTTTAGAATTTTTAAAATCTGGAGTTAATTTCTTAGGGACCAAACAGTTCAATTCTTAATATCATGTGATGAGATTTTATTGCATATCGTAAATTTTAGGATCTCTGCAAGATTCTTCCCTCCCCCAACCCCCATCTTGTATATACTTCTGTCCTTAAGGGTGAAAGGGGATCAACTTAGGTGCCTTTCTGGAAATACTCTGAGAGATGGAGTTTCAGATTCATTCTCATTTTAATAGGACTGCTGGTTACTTTTTTTAAAATAGCACTTCTTATTTTTTAAACTCCTCAAAGTGCCAGGCATGTCTATCACTTGTCTGTCCCTACACAGTGCTTAATGCAAAAGTCTAGAAACTCTTCATATGAAAATTTCATGCCTCCAGGTGCTCCATTGATTATTCATGAAGCTTTTGGAGCTGTCACCATGGGAACCAATTGGTTACAACATATTTAGCATATTAATGACCTATATGATTTAGTGCATGAAGAGACATATCACACCACCTGGAACACAAGTTGCAAGCTGCTGCTGACTTGATCAGCTTTTGCAATATGAAAATAAGGATCTGCATACATGTTCTACAGAAATAATTCAAATCTAATATTTCCAAAAGGACTCATCCAAATTAGCACATGGGCTTTCAAAAGATTTGTTTTCGTAACAATGTTTTCCTTTTATCCTCTGTGAGTTTGGTCTCATTACAAGGTCTGGCCTACTGCTGCAGCACATGCTCCTGAAACATTTAATAGGCAAGTCACGTGATCGGTTAGATGTTACATCAGAATGATTTAATACACCAAGGGCAAGATTGTATGTCAGGTCCAGCTGCTGTCACAGTTTGTGAAGCAGGTAAGTTGATGGTCTCTAGAAAGCAGCCACATAGTGATAACAATTAATTTTACAGCAGACAGAAAGGAAATCCAGCTGAGCTATTCACCTTCTTTGCCTGTGTATTGTATGATTTCATATTAGAACAATATGTTCATAAGCTGAAACTTTGCTTTAACATTTCATAGAAACTAAAATGTTAAAAGAACAAGAATGGCAATGTAGGGAAAATCCACCCTCAAAAGCTGAATAAAAACAGATGAGACTATGTTAAACTTTCATATACTTGATATTAGTGATGCACTTTGACAATGCACAGAATGCTGTAATAGTCTCAGGAATCAGAGAGACTCTCTCCTCTTTCAAAGGATATGCCATCCATCTGAATGGACAGGGAAATGTGGGAAGGGGGGAAGAGAGGACAGGATCTGGGACCAGCTGAAGGAGCACTTGATTTTTAAGGGCCAGATTGTGCTACTCCTTTACTCATGCGCCTAGGAGTCCCACTGAAGTCACTGGGGCATAATTAACTATTCAGAAAAAGAACAGGAATACTTGTGGCACCTTAGAGACTAACAAATTTATTAGAGCATAAGCTTTCGTGGACTACAACCCACTTCTTCGTAGCCCACGAAAGCTTATGCTCTAATAAATTTGTTAGTCTCTAAGGTGCCACAAGTACTCCTGTTCTTTTTGAGGATACAGACTAACACGGCTGCTACTCTAAAACCTGTAACTATTCAGAGTGAGTCAGAATATCACATTCTGACACCATGTATTTTTAAAACCTCAAAAGACAGGTCAAAATTGTTTTGATCTATACGTTGTGTGCATATGCTGAAGTGCGCTGCTGTACTGGGGCCAAAGAAAGCAGGACAGGATTTCAAAGTTCCAAGCAAAAGCCCCAATCCCACAACTGATCAGCAAAGCAAATGGGGCTTTGTACACAGACACCAGAGTCAGCCTGCATTCAGTCAGCTGCAAGATCAAAGCCAAAGCAATCCGGTTGATGACTGGCTTGATGTCTGTTTGTCAGGGCCGGTTCCAGGCACCAGCCCAGCAAGCAGGTGCTTGGGGCAGCCAAGGGGAAGGGGCGGCACATTGGGCTGTTCAGCGGCAATTCGGCGGCAGGTCCCTCTCGGAGGGAAGCACCTGCCGCCGAATTCCCACCAAAGAAGAAAGCAGCACGGTGAAGTTGCCGCAGGAGTGCTGCCGATCGCGATTGCTGCTTTTCCTGCCCCCCCACCCCCACCCCGGCCGCTTGGGGCGGCAAAAACCCCGGAGCCGGTCCTGCTGTTTGTTTAGTGGGTTATGATTTTTGGAGGGGAGGCAGTGTTTATGTTTAGCAAATTGCACTGATTATGCATCAAATTAGCCATTGTTATTACCCACTATTCTATTTCCAGTTGCTTGAATGTGTTGCATAAGATAAAGGTAAACAATAGGCAGAGCTAGAACTGGAACCCAGATTCCTTCCTCTCAGTCCCTTTCTCTAGGTACTAGACTACATGAACACTGCTTAGGTACTTGTCTATATGTACTGGTGCAACTAGATCGATTTCAAATCAATCTGGTTATACCAGTGTGAATCCCTAACATACATGCTTTTACACTAATTTAAGCCTTGCTTATATCGACTTAACTTTAAGTTGATTACCATCTTCTCAGCGATGAAATACTGGTTACCCACGTAAAGGTAAATGGACTTAAGTAAATTTTCAAATGGTTTAAGTGAATCTATGTTAGGAATTTTCACTCATGTAACTATATTGTTTTAACACAGATTTAGCTACTCCAATGCAATTTTTTGCATTACATGCCCCTCATGTAAATTGCTGAGAAGATTATAGCAATTGGTTCTGCTCCAGAAGTGCAAAAGCTTCTACTATAATGTGACATTTGGACCAGATAGCTGATGTATTTAATTTATATATTAGAATAAATAAATAAAATAAAATAAATCTTTTGAAAGTACCTGTCTTTTTGCTGGTGATCATTTATGCAGGAAGCAATAACTGATACAGGTCCTGTACAGTACCAAATGGAAAGATGATATTGGTATACAATTCTAAAATAGCCAAATAGAATGCTATAAGATTGTGCTGAAAGAAGTGCACAGTTCAACATTGAAATATGACCCTGACAAATAACCTATATACCCAAATAAATTCTGATTGCCTATTCACAGCTAAAATTTACATGAGCCCTTCTTCACATGGGGAGAGGGATAGCTCAATGGTTTGAGCCTTGGCCTGCTAAACCCAGGGTGGTGAGCTCAATCCTTGAGGGGGGCTCTGGGGCAAAAATCAGTACTTGGTCCTGCTAGTGAAGGCAGGGGGCTGAACTTGATGACCTTTCAGGTTCCCTTCCAGCTCTATGAGATAGGTATATCTCCATATATATTACAAAATGAATAGCTGCTAATTTGTTGCATTTTCAAAGTAAAGTTCAAATAAATTACATTTAAAGGAAAGAAAAGCCCTCTTATGAGCCTTCCATCACCTGACCCTTCAAGCAGCACTGCTATTTTCTTCTCAGTATTTAACTCTAATCCGATTTTAAAATTTCCAATATCTAATTAGGAATTATACTCCAATCTGGCAAGTTTATAAATCCAAGTGGACTGCTGCACCCATGCATGTGAACCTGCAAGACCAGGGCCTTAGATTGTAAATTGTCTGGAGCAATGACAGGGTCTTTATTTGAAATAGTTTAGCTCCTTATTCAACTTGGTCCCAATCCCAAATGGAATCTTTGGGTGTTGCTGAATATAATAAATGAATAAAGTAAGTATTAATAATGAAACATTTTAGGGATAAATTCTGTGCTGATATTCAAAAATGTAGTTTGCAGTGGAATAAAAAGAACATAAAAAATTTGGAGTAGTGAATTAATGCAGGTATGGAATAAAACTTCTGTATGACCTGGAGAGATTAGAAAGAGGACTGCAAGACAATGGATTGGGATTTGATATGAATATATATGAACTCCTACAACCAGGGATAGGGGTGGAAATATCACAGACCTAGGTAAAGGGATGTAACCTAGAAGTCCCACCATCACATTGAAATTCACATCTCCTTATTATTTTGTCATGTTACCAAGTTCTATATTTGCCATGGAATGTAATGTTTGATACCATAAAATGGTTTATGTATTTGTATGAGTATCTTCTGTTATTTCAGTCAGAAAGATTATAGCAGAACATAAACCTTATTTGTGTACATGAGGCAGCTGCTAAAAAGAATTGCATCACAACTGACAATAGCATTTCTTCAAGATCTAACTGCCTATGCATTCAGTTATTGAGAACTTCTAAGGCTCATTATGATATCCTTATCTAATAATATTACACAGGGAAGAAATGAAATCAGAACTGGGAAGTAGGGAGCCAGGGTCTGAGATAGGATCGCTAGCTTAAGAGGCAGTCCACACACTAAGTACCTACTTTAACAGAATGTGTGTGTAAATTTGTTAACTTAAACAAAAGCATTTTAGGAAATGGTTATCCCTGTTTCTCCCTGTTTTCAAAATAAAGATTATATGTTGATGTCTTAATGAATGTGGTTCAGGGCTCTCCCAGGAACCGCAGCGGCGAAAGCAGCAGAACATGGGGCTGCCAGGTGGCTCCATGCCAGCAGCTCCTCTGGCACGGCTGTACCGGTACCTCCCCCAGCCCTGCCCCAAGCCCTGTCCTCCTGCAGGGCTGCCTAGAGACCCCAGACAGGAGATGCTAGATGCAGCTGCGTGGAAGGGCTGGAAGATGGTGGAATCTCCTTCCTTAGAGGTTTTTAAGGTCAGGCTTGACAAAGCCCTGGCTCAGATGATTTAGTTGGGGATTGGTCCAGCTTTGAGCAGGTGGTTGGACTAGATGACCTTTTGAGGTCTCTTCCAACCCTGATATTCTATTATTCTATTATTCATGCTGGAGGAGCTGCTGGCGTGAGGCTGCCTGGTGGCCCCATGTTCTGCTCCTCCTGTGTCTTTCTGGTAGGGTGTACTGGCTATAAATATCTTACTGGTATGGTGTACCATACCGTACCACCCTACTTGCACCACTGGGTCTGAGAAATGAGAACTGGAACTGGCTGGGCAAGGAGACAGGGACTGGTAGCAGGGAAAGAGAGACTGTGACTCAGATGGGGAGCCCAGATTGGAAGACTAGGACTGAATAGTTAAGGAGATAGAGATGAGAAGCCTGATGACTGGAGACTAGGACTGTATAGGCAAGGAAAATGGGACTGGGATGAGGAGCCAAGGTGGGGAGGGGGACAGCACAGGCACAGGGACAGATGGGAGCAGATGGGGCAGAAAGGTCAACGCTAGTAGGGGTATGGTCAGAAATGTCTGTGCCCACTACAGAGATTGGAATGGAAACCAAGATTCCTGAGTCTGGCCATTCCTCTGTTATCAGCAAATAGCTATGAAACCCACTGCCAAAGTGCATGCCTCACCCCCTCTAGTGCTAGTCCACATAGAGAATGACAACCTACTATTGCTGTCAGTGCTCTATTATCTCAAGTGGCAAAGGTCTGTATAGAGGATTTAAAGGCTCCATCCTAGATGATGAACCACATGGGTGTCAAATATGATGCTACATGCTGGAATTATTGTTTTTTTCAGTTTGCTTTTTTTTTTTTTTTTTTAAAAGAGCTAGGAAATTACACACACACACACACACACACACACACACTCATTAAAAGAACATTAATGGTGCAAAATCAAGCACTAAAAAGTGAGAAATGCCAGAATTAACATTGCCTGTGCAACCTTAATTCTTCCCCCTTGGGCAGATGTGTTAAGATTATAGCTGAACATTTTTGAACAAATGTATTTTCATCAAAATATGCCATTTCATCCCATCTGAAATGTTTTGAGGAGACATATCAATTTCAATTAAGTCCCACATAGGAAGATATCTGAAGTCCAGGGTGGACAGTCTAGTCACATCTGACAAGAGATACCCAAATCAAAACCCTTCCCTGACCATTCTGTTTTGTAAGAATATTCGTAAGGTTTTATTTTTGTTCCACTGGAGAACAAACACAAATTTCAAAACCTGGAAAGATTTCACAAAAGAGCATACTAGTCCTCCAGCCAGCTTACAGCAGTCTTTAATTACATGATCGCATATTTTTTCCGCAGGACCCCTGCCTCATTCAGTGTACAGGATGGATGGTGCTCATTGAGTGAGCAGCTATTTAATATTGTGTTTTCTCCGTGTTGTTCAATGTGTGGCCGTAGGTCTTATTTTCTGCACACTATTCAAATGTTGCTTTGAAGGCAGAATTATTAATTTCCTTATGAGCTTTTCTATGGCACTCTTCACTATGATATCTTATCAATAGGCTCTCTGTATGAGCTAAATGAGAGTTATAGTAAAATTCCATCTTGAGTCTATACTTTATTATGCCGCATTTAGTCGCACAGCAAGTAAAGCAATATTGTCACCACTAGAAGGAGCTCTTGAAAGAACAAAATGAACTGCTTTAGGCAGCTTATATGGTCACTCTGAGGAAGCTAATGCCAAAGCCAGCCTGATAACTTCTGCAGCAGGGACACCTGCACATTATTTATTTATTTGCATCAGAGTAACTCCCAAAGGCCCTAATCGGGATTGGAATTCCACTGTACTAGGCACCGTGAAAACATAAAAATTATATTGTTCCTGCTCTGAAAGGCTTAAAATTGAATTTAAGACACCACAAAAGAGAGAGATAAACAACAGGAGGGCAGCTTTCCACAGTAGTCTGCATAACTTGGAAGTCAGAATCAATTAAAAGCTTTTGTTTTATGAATATAAGTAATCCCCACTAGTCCTCAACCTAGTCAATATCAGTTGGCAATTTCCTATCAGCATAATAGTAGAAGTGGGTCTTGAGTGAGGATTTAAATGCAGAGAGGGTTGTGCCTGTGTGGACTAGTTCAGGAAGGCTACTCCATGGACAAAGGCTGGCCTGGAAGAAAGCAGGAGAAAAAGGACAAAATGATGAATGAGGCTGACATCACTGGCAGACAGATGGAAGCAAGGGCAACTTGATAAGCAAGAGAGAGGGAGACAGCCTACACCCAGGTTGTGAGCCTGAGTGACAGAGTGGTTGGTGTTGCTCTCAGCTGTGGAACACAGGAAGTGGAGGACAGGTGGCCTTGGGAGATGAGATACAGAGTTCAGTTCTGGCCATGTGGAGTTTAATTTGATGTTGAAACATTGAGAAGATGTCAGACAGACCGGCTGTGATCCTGGATTGAACAGAGGTAGACAGGTCAAGATTGGAGAGAAAGATTTGTGAGTCATGGGAATAAAGATGGTAAGTGAATCCATGGGAGTGTAAGATTACCTTGCAAAAGGGTATTGATGGAGAAGGGGAGTGGATAAAGGACATTATTTCTGTAAGCATATGTTTTATAGTTTGTGTTTTTGCTGACAATGATAGAAAGCCTTCTGTCAGCCTCAACACCTAAGGGCTCTTCTGTAATGAGTTTATCACCCATAACCAAGCTTATCATTTCATGAATTTATCCTCCATAATGAATTTATCATCCATAGTATTTGGTCAAAGCATTCATAAAACCTGGTAAAGCTACATCAAAGGAATATCAATTTAATCCTTTCAAGACAGCTGGGAAAACAATCAGTTCAATAGTCTTAAGAAGAAAATGCAAGCATGTTCAACATATTTCCCTTCTGAAGGATGTACTCATGCTGAAATACATTGCCAATTAAAGACTTCATTATATACGTTTCCACCCAATATTACCCCATTCTAAGGCTAGAGCAGTAAAATATCCCCTAAGGCGCCAAAATATCCTTGAGATTGTGGTACATTGTCTGAAACAGAAGGGCTAAATCCTCAGTTCCACCCAGAGTGTTGAGTCCTCTGGGCACAATCTGATACTGTGGAATGAACTTGCCCAGGAACTAAGGACCATCACAAACCTCACCACTTTCTTCCCCAAGCGCAAGGTGCATTTCTTTTACCGTGACGCCTCTGACAACATATAGCAACAGGTATACTTATATTTTAAAAATAATAATGTACCATAACAAGACACTCCACTGCAGACACTTCTCTTTATGAGAAAACGATGAGAGAACAAACAACAACATGTGACAGATGTATAGTCATGTTGCACATAATGCACTGCTGGAAGGTGCTCAGATACTATGGTGACAAGGTCAGTAAAACAACCTATATAGACTAGAATTATCAGCTATCATCCAATTTAGGACATTTTAATGTCACCTTTTCAGAGCCAGAATAGCACAAAGGAGACTTAGCATGGGCAGAGTGTAGCCCAATATGTTTAGGCTCAAGAGCTATTTTTAACTGAGAACACTTTCATGATGCTATTACCCCTGGAAATATCTATATTTATTTTATTATCACCTTGTACTTATATGTGATAAAGTCTCTACGAATGCAGGTGGTCAAATTAATCACTGGTGTAATTCCATGGACTTCAATTTGGCCCAAGGACTCCAGTTCATTTAGAGATCTATGCAGAACTCTGTGCACCGAAGTCCTTATACAAACAAATTCAGAGCATAAAAATAAATCTAGCCCACCAATTCATCCAGTGTCCCCTGCCACAAAACAGGCTGGTCCCTTTCTGAAAATACAGTTTCACTGAGCTTTGAACAATCTTTTGTTTTATTTAGATATACAACAATTAATTCTGTTGAACTTCAGCTTAATCTGTACTGGAAAAATGCCCAGAGTGGACAAGGAGCACAGTAGCCCCTATCTTCAAGCACAAAAGGAGATGTGCAAGAATGTAGTAATTACCGATCCATCAAGTTATTGAGTCATGCAATCAAATGGCTGGGAAGACTTATTGAGAAAAAACTTCATGAGGACCTGGAGCAACAGGTAAGTAACAACCAATTCGGATTTATGCCAGAAAGGTCAACAAGGGACATAGAGAAGTCTTATGACAGAGTTCCTAGAGAACTGATATGATGGTGCCTGTGGTCATACAATTTGCCAGAGACATGTTCAGACTCTCACGGACACATACAAAGGGTAGCACAACAGTAGTGAGAAACAGCTGTGTCCACAGTGAGTCATTCACTTTGAGGGTAAGCCTACATCAAGGACCAACCTTAATCCCCATCCTATTTGTGATTGAAGTGGACTCCTTAATGCAGGAGATTAGGGGAGAGACTTCATGGAGCATGCTTTTTGCTGTGCCTCAAAAATAAATATGAACTGGAAAGAGACCTAGGGCTGCATTAGAAGAAAATAGCATAGGAATCAGCTGACAAAAGATGGAATACATGTGATGCTTCATTGAGAAGAACAATGAGAAGCTAGTAAAACTAGATGGTCTAGCGTTATGGTCTGCAACTATTCAAATATCTCAGTTCAGTGCTGAGCTATGACACGCATATGGATGCAGATGTTAGGAGTCGCATGAAGAGCACTTGCAAATGGAGGGTTGATAGGAATTTTCTGTGATAAGAATATGCCAAGTAGATGAAAATGTATAACCCCATGATTGGGCCAGCCATGGCATACAGGTCAGAATGCTGGCTAATGAGAACGAGAGAAGAACAACTACTTCACACTGACAAAATGAGAATTTTCAGGTAGGTCCTGGGTAGGATTAGAGCTGATGAGATACCATTGAATTGTGTACCCTATCACACAAAAAGCTGAGGGAATATTGACTGAGATGGTTGGGTCATGTGAGATGACAAGATGCAGGATATGTTGACCAAAATATAAAATCTAGTAGTCATCAGACAAAGACTATGAAGAAGACACAGAAAAAAAATGAATTGAGATGCTGAAAGAGGACATGAAGAAGATCAGCGTCAGTTTGGAAGATACACTTGACAGAAACACTTAGACACAAAGAACAAGAGCTGCTGACCCTGACAAATGGGACAGAGCTAAGGTACAGAGCTAAAAAGGCAACACAATATTCCTTTTTATTGTCCAATGATGTTTAAATAGCAAGCTAGCACAAAAGCTGCACTGATAATGGGATTTGGGTGTGTGTTTCAAAGGGCTGCATATTAATAAATAATTAAATACAAATCAATCAGCTCATAATGTAAAAACATCACGGAACATGAATGCATTATCAGTGCATGACATTCACCTCATAGTATTAGCCTTGCAAGCTAAGCAAGCCCACAGTGCCACCCAAGACAAATTTGCTAACTTTACTAAAGCAACAATTTATCTTCAAATCATGTGTATCCGAGCATTTTCACTGACAAAAATGCAAAACACATATTATTTCAGTTAGAGAAGTTGCACGGGACCCTGAAAAGGCTTTGGTATTTCCAAGCATGGTGGATTTCACAAAGTGAATCATAAATATATGTTATTGTCCCTGTCCACAAACCAGGGCCGCCCAGAGTGGGGGGCAATTTGCCTCAGGCCCCGGGCCCTGCAGGGGCCCCCACGAGAATATAGTATTCTATAGTATTGCAACTTTTTTTTTATGGAAGGGGCCCCCGAAATTGCTTTGCCCCAGGCCCCCTGAATCCTCTGAGCAGCCCTGCCACAAACACTTAGACTGGTAAAATGCAAATCAGTGCATCACCTGATTCTCAGCTAGAACCATCTCTTGAAGTAAATGATTGCAAGCAGTGTTTGCACTGGGAAGTAATAGGTCACAAAAATGAAAGAACTAAAAACAAGAAGGAAAAATCACAGATGGGAGAGAGAGAGTATAGTATAATCACTGATGTTGCCAGACCGTCACGTTTTCCTCTCATTCAAGCTGGGCATAATAGCACTGTAAGGTCTTTGGTATAGGGGCAAAAGACAGGAAGCCATAAGAAGAAGGAATTAGTTAGTAGGTTTTCTTAAACCTGCATGATGTGCCTCATTCCATCAAGATATAAAGCTCTCTAATCTGCACCAGGGCAACTTGGCTGGAATGTACCAAATGCAAATGTTTCAAAATGCAAATACCATAATTATGTCTCTCAGAAGATGACAATCTGAAATATCTTTCCCTGGAGGAGTAATTTGCAAGCTGATCATAGGCAGATAGTTATTATAGGCACACACACACACAAAATTATGTTAAAAAAATGTGAAGGCTGTATGGTTAACCACATGGAAATGAGGAAATGCCAAGATTTAGGATTCATGTGCATCTTTAACTCAGCCCCTTGTGTGTATGCATATCAATATATTCATCATGTACTATTTTTCAGATATGACGACAGTATCTATATATCATACAGTATATTCTCCAACCTTAATATCACACATCTCAGAATGTAGTAAGTATTGTGCACTACTCTCTGCAAGAGTCCATTCAATCATGTATATGAAAAATACATAATAAAGCAGTTCTTGTCCAACATAGTACAGATTAAATATTACATTTACAGTACAGAAAACAGTGGACATTTATTTCAATAAATTAGCAGGTAAGTTTGGAGCTAAATCAGCTTCATCATCCACTGCCGTATGTTCTGAATTGAAAATGAGGGAGGCTACACTATGCATGTGTGAATGTAAATTAACAACATAGTTAACTGCCTCAGGTACTCCCTGGCTTCAGCAGGAAAACTCATGGCAGAGGGATAGTTGTTTGGCTCTCCTAATGGAGTTTCTCCACATTCATTTAATGCGGGGTTGTGGTTTGCCCCTTAGCCTTGTGGAACAGGGCTCACTTACATAAGGATGATCAGGCCCTTGGAGATGGATGCCAAACTAACATGACCAGTTTTCAAGCAATTGATATTTTTAATAACCAGGAGCAGATATAAAGGTCAGATCATGGTCAGCAAACATGCAGCATGGGGCCCAATAATCATGTCACCTTAGGCTTTTTTAAAGTTAAAGAATTAAAAAAACATAAAAACAAACAAACAAACAAAAAACACAGGCCTAAATAAAAGTGGAATCTCGCACAAATTGTGTTGTATACTGTGTGTAGTTCTGGTTGTCCCATCTCAAAAAAAATATGTTACAACTGGAAAAGGTATAGAGAAGGGCAACAAAAATGATTAGGGCCATGGAACAGCTTCCGCATGAGGAGAGATTAAAAAGACTGGGATTCTTCAGCTTGGAAGAGAGACAACTAAGGGGTGATATGATAGAGGTCTATAAAATCATGAACGGGGGAGAAGGGGGAAAGAAAGTAAGTGTTATTTACCCCCTCACATAACACGAGAACCAGGAGTTTCCCGATGAAATTAATAGGCAGTAGGTTTCAAACAAATAAAAGGAAGTACTTCTTCACACAACACACAGTCAACGTGTGGAACTCATTGCCAGGGGATGTTGTTAAGACCAAAAGTATAACTGGATTTAAAAAAATGAGTTAAGTTCATGGAAGTTAGCCATTCATGGACCTATCAGCCAAGAGGCCTGAGCCTCCGACTTCCAGATGCTGAGACTGGATGACAGGGGACGGATTTCTCAATAATAGTCCTGTTCCATTCATTCCCTCTGAGGCATCTGGCATTGGCCACTGTCAGAAGACAGGATACTGGGCTAGAGGGACCATTGGTCTGACACAGTTTGACCATTCTTATTTGTTCTTATGACTTGCATATTTCCAATTAGTGAAACGTTGCACCACAGCAACACTTTTCCTTGGCAAATTGTTCTGTGATGCTGTCCAGCTCCAATCTTGCTATCTTGTCATTCTCAAATGCAAAGAGAGCAAGGTCACTCAGCCATGTCTGGGACAGTGTTGAACACATGTAGGTTTTTGACACATCTCAATGTTTTCATTGTGCATTCAGCAGTAGCCACTCCAATTGGTATGGTGAGAAAAAGTCGACACAACATTTCCATTTCTGGTAAAACATCAAAACATTTTCACACACTTTAATTCAAATAGCTCTGGACTCCAAGTGACAAAATGAACACCTCTGTGTCCTTCATAAAACAATACATCTTGAAAGACCAACTCTAAAGAAAAATATGAGCATTTTCCCATGAGTTTAAGAACGTCTTTGACTCTTGTAAAATTATATTTTGAAGTCACCTAGGATGGAGGAAACCAAATAGATAGCTACATCTTGAAATCCTCACATCGCAATTTTAGTTCCCCAATCATATTGTCTAAGACCTCAACATATTTCCTTTGATGGTTATCCTTTGCTTCTAAAACAGAATTGTATGCAAATTCATCATCCATGCAGCATAGATGTCTCTTCTTGTGGCTTGGATAATTTACATTTTCAAAACCCATTGCTTCTCGTCTGCTCTGAGATTCTTTTACAATTTCCTCATACTTTTTTTCAGATCTGTATTTGCTGAGTTCATTTACTGTACGTTCAATTGTCCTGAGAACTTGGAACAGATCAATTTTCTTGGATAGAAGGATTTCAGCGGCTGAAGCTATGATAACTAAGCTCCTACACCACTCTAACAGACTGAGATAGAACATCCAAGCTGTCAAAGACAGATTGCTTTTTACTCAATGTATGCCCTTACTATTCCTGCATTCAGTGACAGTTTCATCCTCTAGGCATTCAATTATACTCTGAAAATTTACTATCATTGCCTCATTGGCTTTCATTTGAGTGGCCCATGTAGTCTTGCAGAGTGGCTTTAGATGTACAGGTCTCCTTTGTTCTTTGGAAGCCTGTTCAATTTCATCTGCTGCATTTATCCTGTCAACTTCTTGAGGGACTGAAGTGCATCATCAAATTCCTCTTTCCTTTTCAAAACTGTACTCTCTTGAGGAAGAGTTTGAAGATAAAGATTATTTTTAGACTTAATCATTAGTGTCTCCCCATAGATGGTTAGAGTCTGCGAAATATTTATATATTTCCTGTAAAGTTGAGAAGAAAACCTTCAGGTCTGCACAGGCGTTCTCTTCAGCAGCAGTCACTGAAACTAGGTTAATTTGATGTGTGCTGGGCAATGGATGTATGGTGCATGCAGGGCTGGCTCCAGGGTTTTGGCCGCCCCAAGCAGCCAAACAAACAAACAAACAAGCCGTGATCGCGATCTGCGGCGGCAATTCGGTGGGAGGTCCTTCGCTCCGAGCAGGAGTGAGGGACCGTCTGCCGAATTGCCGCGGAACAGCTGGACGTGCCGCTCCTCTCCAAAGTGGCCGCCCCAAGCACCTGCTTGGTAAGCTGATGCCTGGAGATGGCCCTGGATGCATGCCCTTTGTTTCACTTACCTGAAAGATATTCTCTCATTTTTGCTTGCAGTCCTCCAAGAGCTCCAATCATAACACTGGCCTCATCATATCCCTGTCCAGACATATATTCGGGATGAAATCCATACTTGCAGAATAAAACATTATTTAACTGGTCACGTAAGGATGGAGCATCTGCCTCTTTTACTCCCACAAAGCTTACAAAATGCTCTTTTATATCTACTTTTACTTCAATATGATCAATATTAACAAAGTGAAGCAAATTGGCTATTTGACTAACCTGGCTAATATCCATGGTTGAATCTGCAATCACAGTAAAAAACTTGGCAGCTATAAGCATGTACTCCTGGTACCTGATGCTAAAAGACTTATAAGTTCATCAGTAATTGTCTTGCTCAAGTATTTGATTCTTTTGGTGTCACTGATACTCTGGGCAAACGTTGGATTATGTCTGGCAAGTAGCTTACTGATGCTCAAATAAATATTACAGTTGTTGCTCTCCAGCACTTCACGGTAGCAGTCAAAGGGGAGACCTAAATTAGCCAACGTTTTGACTTTGTCAAGCAATATTTCTTAGTAATTCTCGCCATTTCCTAATATTTTCAGATGCTTGTTTATCAAAAACACACATTGATTCTATGATTCTTCGCAAACTGTAGAACTGCCACATGACTGTACATGTGGTTTGCTCCTCCCATGAAGAGACATTGATTTTACCACATTTAGCACTGTTAACCATGTTGATTTTCAAATTTCTGTATCCTCAAATAACCAGCAATTGTGACAGTATGCATAATCTGAGAGATATGCTAATCCACTTGACATGCAAATCTGCATGCAGTGCATTTTTCATTCTGTATAATGAAGATGAAAAATGGTAGTTTGTAGGGAAAAAATGAAATAGACAATTTGACGTATCACTGTCAGTGGGCTGGCAAAGACCAATCTGTACAAGCATACACAATTGCTGAGATGAGAAAACTAAATCTTGAAAGCGACTTTCATCAGGTGTGAACATCAAAACTATTTCAACAGGAAGGATGTTTTGACCTGCTTCATTGCTGACCTGCTCATCTACAAGGCCTTTGGTTTTGCTTCTTTCAAGTTAATCTACAGAGTCTGAGGGTGTTCACGCTTTTTGATTTTAAGATAATTCATGGTATCTTTGGCTTTGTTGGTTTGTAGCTCATCTACAAGGTCTTCAGTTGTGCTGGTCTCAAGCAAAGTTTCTCTGGAAGCATCATCAGCTACTACTACAGGTACAACATTAGTGGTATTGAACAAATTGTTTTCCTGACTTAAATCCTGACACAATGACAGATTCATGCTCACTAAATTGAGAAGCAGTTCTTGACTTGCTACTGCAGGAGCTGATCAGAAAGTTTTCACCATGACAGTTTTTGCTGCTTAGGATCTTAGGAGGCAGTTTGTAATAACAAAATCTCTTTTTGTTTTCTAAAACCTGACTTACATATGATCATAAGAACAGCCATACTGGGTCAGACCAAAGGTCCATTTAGCCCAGTATCCTGTCTTCCAACAGTGGCCAATGTCAGCTGCCCCAGAGAGAATGAACAGAACAGGTAATCACCTAGTGATCCATTCCCTGTCACCCGTTCCCAGCTTCTGGCAAACAGAGGTTAGGGACACCATCCCTGCCCATCCTAGCTAATAGACATTGATGGACCTATCCTCCATGAATTCATCTAGTTCATTTTTTAATCCTGTTATAATCTTGGCCTTCACAACAAGGAGTTCCACAGGTTGACTGTGTATTGTGTAAAGAAATACTTCCTTTTGTTTGTTTTAAACCTGCTGCCTATTAATTTCATTTGGTGACCCCTAGCTTGTGTGTTATGAGGAGTAAATAACACTTCCTTATTTACTTTCTCCACACCAGTCATGATTTTATAGACCTCAATCATATCATAGATTATCAGGGTTGGAAGGGACCTCTGGAGGTCATCTAATCCAACCTCCTGCTCAAAGCAGGACCAATCCCCAACTAAATCATCCCAGTGAGGGCTTTGTCAAGCCTGACCTTATAAACCTCTAAGGAAGGAGATTCCACCACTTCCCTAGGTAACCCATTCCAGTGCTTCACCACCCTCCTAGTGAAAAAGTTTTTCCTAATATCCAACCTAAACCTCCCCCACTGCAACTTGAGACCATTACTCCTCGTTCTGTCATCTGGTACCATTGAGAACAGTCTAGATCCATCCTCCTTGGAACCCCCTTTCAGGTAGTTGAAATCTCCCCCCTTAGTCATCTTTTTTCAAAGCTGAAAAGTCCCAGTTTTATTGATCTCTCCTCATATGGAAGCTGTTTCATACCCCTAATAATTTTTGTTGCCCTTTTTTGAACCTTTTCCAAATCCAATAGATCTTTTTTGAGATGGGGGTGACCACATATGCAAGCAGTATTCAAGATCTGGGCATACCATGTATTTATATAGAGGCAATATGATATTTTCTGTCTTATTATCTAGCTCTTTCTTATTGGTGCCTAACATTCTGTTTGCTTTTTTGACTGCCTCTGCACATTGAATGGATGTTTTCAGAGAACTATCCACAATGACTCTAAGATCTCTTTCTTGAGTGGTAATAGCTCATTTAGACCCCATCATTTTATATGTATAGTTGGGATTATGTTTTCCAATGTGCATTACTTTGCATTTATCAACACTGAATTTCATCTGCCATTTTATTGCCCAGTCACCCAGTTTTAAGGGACCTTTTGTAGCTCTTTGCAGTCTGCCTGGGATTTAACTATTTTGAATAGTTTTGTATCATCTGCAAATTTTACCGCCTCACCGTTTACCCCTTTTATAGGGGGCTGATAGCTGAGGTCCAGGGACAGCATTAGACACAGGCAACCCATGCAATTGCATTAGTCATGAGGTGGCAAGGAGGCCCTTTGCCATGATGACTGACTCAGTTTCTTGTGGGGTGAGGCCCCAGATATGAGTGAGAGGCGCAGATGGCAGTAGCAGCAGAATAGCTGGTGCAGCGAGTCAGGGGCCCATGCACTTAGAGGGCCCTTGAAGCCTCAGGGCTGCTTGACTACACAACATGCCCAGCCCAGACTGCTCCCACTGTTTGCAGCCTGCTGGAACCTCTAGGAAAGAGCAGTGTGCAGGTCCCCACTGCCCATGTTTGAATTTGCCTGGGGAGACAGACTCCAAAATGGTGGCTCTCCCATAAATTCTGATTAGTGGGATCACCAAAGGCAGAGCCTCCATTTTGTTTGGAGACTCCTCTTTTTCCCCTCCCAATTGATTGGGCAAATTCAATTGCAGGCAGCAGTAACTGGCCCACTATTTTCCCTAGAGGCTCTGACTCTAGATCCAGTGGTGGCAGCGGTGGTGGTTCACAGCTCTGTCCCTCCCCCTCATTCCCTCCCCCAGCAGTTCTGGCTTTGGCAGGAGCTGTGGTGAGGGCTCTAGCAGTGGAATCAATGGTGCAGGGCCCAGGCCAGAAGGAGCAGGAGCTGGGGGGAGGGGCAGTGGAGGAGCAGAGCAGGTGTGAAGTAGCAGGGATGAATGGGAGGCGGGTGAGGTAAGTGAGAGTTTATTTGCATGTGGAGGATGTGATGGTCCACAATACAAAACTTGTAGCAGATCCCATTTTTTGTTACTTTGCCATTGGCAGATGGGAGAAGGAGAGAGAGGGCCCAGACCCCGTGGGGCCCGGTCAGCATTTGTTGACCTCAGCTGACTATTAAATCTGCCACTGTTAATAATGCTAACAATGGGGAAGTTGCACATGTCCAGTATGATGCTGAGAATGAATGAGTGAATGAAGTTTGTGAAGTTTAAATGCTACTTTTACTGAAAACAAAGCGCATAATGACTAAGGTTAAAGATCAGACAACCCAGAGTGGGTTGGGGTTTCACAAATCCCTTAGAAATTTTTAAAACATGTTTTTTCCATTTAAAGGAAAGCATGTTTCTCTAATTCAATACATGTCTTGTGGCATGCAGAAATAAATACCAATGAATCTCAGGCCCACAGCCTCTGTGGTTGGATGAAATACCTCTCCTAGTTTGAGTTATGGGGAAAAAAATTCAACTTAAAAAAAAAAAAAAAAAAAAGGAACCCCTTCTTCTGCTTCCAGGTACCTGATCCTCTCTCT
Organism: Malaclemys terrapin pileata; assembly: GCF_027887155.1. NCBI lineage: Eukaryota > Metazoa > Chordata > Testudines > Emydidae > Malaclemys > Malaclemys terrapin. The sequence goes on along the minus strand of NC_071507.1, from coordinate 174,996,116 downwards.
CTTTCCTTTCAGAGCTCTATCTGGCTAATTTTACTCCAAAGTCTCCTACTTTCCTTCTTTTCTCTTGTCTCCCTGTCACTGGGAAGACCCAGGTCACTTTGTCTTCCTTGCTGCCTGCTCCTCTCTCTGTCAGTCCACAAATTCCTCCCCCCAGGGTCGGCTCTAGGCACCAGCAAACCAAGCACGTGCTTGGGGCAGCACATTTTCAGGGGCGGTATTCCGGCCATCTTTTTTTTTTTTTTTTTTTTTGCTTTGGGCGGCAAAAGCCTAGAACTGGCCCTGGCAGCAGCAGCGCATTGTGCACGCCCTGTGGCTGCTGCGTTCGCGCCACGGGGGAGCAGCGCCTGCACCTTGTGGCTGGGCTGGGCAGGCTCCAAGCAGGGGACACTCAGGCTGGGGGCCGCCCCGTGAGGCACACAGAGCCGCCTGCAGGTGCCGCAGAGCGGCTGCCCCCAGCGCTGCAGCCAGGGGCAAAGTGGCCCAAGCTACCCAGGGACTGCGGCAGGGCGTCCAGAAGCAGCAGGACCATAGAGGGCGGGGAGCTGCCGTGCGGGGCCCGCGTCCCACTCTCCAGGGCTCCGCTCCCTCTGGGACTACCCTGCCCCGGCTCCTCAGACCCCTGCTAGGGCAGTCCCCCGCCTCTGCCCTCCCGGGTACTGGCTGGTCCTGGAGGCGGGAGCCCTGGCTGGAGGGACCCTGGGCTGAGGCACGGCCCGGGAGGCCCACTGCTTACCCCAACCCTGCCAGCTCCGGGGGGAGTGGGTGGAGAGCCCAGGGCTGGGGCGGCAGGGGGTGCGGGTGGGGTGGGAGGGGAGAGCCCAGTGCTAGAGTGGCAGGGGGTGCGGCTGGGGGAGGGCACTGGTGGGGAAGGATGAGAGTCCAGGGGTAGGGTGGGGGGCAGCCAAAAAATTTTTGGCGTGGGGCGGCAAAAAAAAAAAAACTAGAGTCTGCCCTGCCTCCCCCAACATGTTATTTGTGTTTTTATCACATCTCTTGTCTCCCTATACAGGGCCATTCATCTGCTCTCGGCACCCAATTTTTCTTTCTACTCTTGGTCCATGCCCATTTATTTCTTTTCTGCCTCTCACCATAGCCTCCTCTCCGTGACAGATTACACTCCTTTCCCACTCCTTCTGCACATCCCAACTTCTCTCCCCTCGAGCACATCCCTGTCTTCTGCCTGCTTTTTACCACCAGCAACCACAATTGATAAGATATGACCTCCTGTGAGGTATTCTGGTTTTAGTTACTCAGTGTAGTGGATGCAGCTATGAAATTGTGTGTGCGTGCACGCATGGGCAGGTGCATGTCTTTGTGTACACTGCATTCTTAGGGTTCTTCATTTTTATTTTATTTTATTTTTCCCCATAAATTTATCAGTGTTTATTACTACAGCAACAAAAACAACTGAAAATCAGTACAAAAAAAAAACTATTAATAATCTTTCTGGGTAAATATAAGGGTTTATTTTGGTGGATGGAAGGAAGGATGGGGGAAAATATTCAGTAGATTAATGCTTTGATTAATAGAATTCATTGTAGTTTGCTGCAGAACTTAAACAGAACTCAAAACACAAAGCTTGAAATGTGCACATGGTGGGCGTGAGATTCAACAGTACATTCAGATGCGTATGCAATTCAGAGCTTGCATACGTGCCTGTTTCTTTATTGTGTGTATCTTCTACAATAATACATAGCCTTACTTCAACAGGCTGCTTTGCATGTATTATTATAATACAAATAGCTCATGCAACGTATGGTATTTTCCTAATAAAATCCTCAAGTTTTTTTATATATGTATTTGAATAATACAAATGTAGGGTGAAAATTGAAAAGAAAAAAAAACCCCAAATAATACTTTTAGTAAAACCTGGAATTTTTTTTTGGTAAAAAGCAGTTTAAACTAAAAACAAAAGTGCTTATGCATTCTATGTGTCTAAGACCTCTTCCCTATATGCAGAGTTGGCAGCCATTTTGTTTTCAGTATTGTTGCAACCTGTCACACAGTAAGAACACCGGCTGTATTCTCCTTTGGAGACTTCATATTTATTCTTTCCCGTTTGGGGAGAATTCTTGTTATATTTCTATACCCAAGGGAACAAAACATGAAGTTTTAGTTTAAAATTATATTTGTTAAGTTAAAAAAGAAACAAACGAAAAAAGAAAGAACAAATTTAAAGTCTCCATTGCAGGGCACCAGGGATGTGTGTGTGTTCTGCAACAGGCTAGAAGCAAGTCTGAGCACAAAATGTAATGGTTTATAGCTGCCAACACCTGTGGAGGTACCACCTTATCCTAGAATGACCAGACAGCAAATGTGAAAAATCGGGGGGGGGGGGGGCAATAGGAGCCTATATAAGAAAAAGGCCCAAAAATCAGGACTATCCCTATAAAATCAGGACATCTGGTCACCCTACCTTATCCTTTGCCACAGAATAAGAACTAAGGCATAGATCCTCAGATGTTATTAATCATTAATAGTTGAAGCTAGCGGAGCTATGTCAATGTATATCAGCTGAGGATGTAGCCCAACTATAATATTTTATTTTGACCAAAACGTTCAGCATATTTTTCTTTGGGGATGGGAAAAGGAGAGGTATTTCCTATTGCCCTAAAAAGTTAGGGACTAGACTGTGCTTTCTAGACACAGCTTTGGGAAGGGTAAAGCACAGAGCCACGTCACCCTTGGGTAAGCTCTAGGAAGCATTGTACACAGTGATTCCCAGCTCCATGGTCAGTGCAAATTGGAGATGGAAGCCATTGTCTTTCCTCCTTGCTGCTCTTTCCTTCCCCGCAAATGTTTAAAGTGATCTGAAAAAAGTGGGGAGGAGTATCATTTTCTATTGAAATAAAAGCTACATCACATATCTCTGCCTCTGCAATCAGGTCTGCCCCCTCCAATCTGTTCCACCCCCAGCCTCACCTCTGCTCCTCCTGCAGTTCCTAGGACTCTCCATCCTCCTCTCCCAGAGTTGTGGGGGCTGCAGTGGGAGCCCCACCCCACCTTCCAAGGCCTCGTGTTGTGGGTGTCAGCGGGGAGGGACAGTCTGGCTGCTCACAGGAGAGGAGGGGTGAAAGGGAGCAGGGCTACTTGAGCTACTGGACTCCCTCCTCCTCTCCTGCAAGATGGGCTTCAGCTCTTGAGGAAGGAGGAAAGAGCTCTGCTTGCTTCCTGTACCACTCCTGATTGAGTGCTTGCACCACAAGAGGCTGAGAAGTGGAGAAAGCACCAATCAGACAGGGTTACTGTCCTATTCCCCCTCCCCCCACCCCCCACTCCCTGCAGAAGGCCTGAAATGTGTACACACCACAGGATGCTGTGGGAATTCTACTTGGTGGGTCTGTGACCCCTTACAATCAGGAACACTTTCAGCACCACTCCCCACACATCTGAGAGAGACTAGCACCAATTTGGTGCAGGTTGTGAGCATCCCTCACACTCAGGGAAGTAAAAGTGCTGCAATTGTTCCCTCCTTGCCCTTCCACGTTTAGCACCCAATATGGAGCCAGCCAGCAACAATCTGGCCTGAAGGGAGAATTGTGCTGTCGTGTATCTGAACATTTTATGGGCATATTCTGCAGACTTTTGTCTGCCAGTTCCCATTGTACTGTTAAAAAGCTGCACATAAACAAGCAGTCTGGATACAGAATGCTGAAATAATCTAGATCTCACCACTATGTTCCATTAAGTAAATTTTCCTACCTGCTTTAAAGTCATTGAGATACTATGGTAATAGTTACATTAAAAAATACTGATGAATAAAACAGAAACAGTTCCAGGTCATTGGAAGTTTAATTACAACTCTTACTTTGACAAACATTTGGGCCCTTATTATTATTTAGTTAATTATACAAAACAGAGTATCTTTACATGCTCATGTCTAGGGCATTCTTTTCTGTGCATATTTTAATTGCCCTCTGGGTATTATATTGCCACAGGTTATATTACAATGATATGCATCTGACTGGATGTGGATGCAACATTACTATGCAGCATGAATTTAAAGTGACTGTTTAATCTTTGTGGCAAACACGTGGAAGCCAAAGACTACATGTAACCTTACTTTATTTCAGTGCATCAGCAACAGATAGTGTTTGACGTTTCAGAGGAGGGTAATGGAATATAAAAAAAGCACAGAAAATGTTCGTCTTAGAAGTAAGCCTGGTCTGACTTATTAGTATTCACAAACAGACATGATTCCCATTTCCCCTGCAGTTGCTACATATATGTTAAGTATCCATTAGATGGCCTTCAGTCACTAATGGTCTTCTTGGTCCCCTTGGGTCTGTCTGCTTTATGGATTCAGTCTGCATGTTTACTATAAAGGCTTTTGTTGCAGTAACTCACTCAATAGCCCCTTGTTGCACTAGCATGAATCACTCTCAGCACAGACTTCTGTTCCCAGGCTACGCTCAAGTGCATACTTTCTTATGTCAATTAAAGGCCCAGTAATACAGAACAGAGGAAAGAATCATCACAATATTTTTAATAGACCTTATCACAGAACTTTTGGTCTAGTTGTTCTAGTGTTTACATGCTAATGACAATCTGGTATTGTCTGTCAGTTCTTTTTAACCATTATCTTTAGGCTAGCAGGACTCTAACCAAAAAGTAACACTGACCTCTTTGGATTTTTTAACCACTTTTTACCTCTAAAAAGCGTTTTATTGACTAATTTTTACATTTTCCCCCAAGGCTTGAAAGAGGAGATCTGAACAAAGAAACCTATTCCATTTACAGAATATTATAAAAATCCAACAATACACAGCCACTTGTTATTAAAAATGCAAAAATATATTTATAAATGTCTTCAATGAAAACACACAACAAAAAGAATCCATTCCTGTAATAATAAAATGGAAAAAAATATACAATTGTTACAAGTACTATGGAAGAGAATACAAAACAAGATAGGTGGAAATAGTCATAAATCAAGCACAAATGACAATGAGCATTTACCATTCAATCTGAAAATACTGTCATTTGCATAGAATTGCACCATATTTGCATAATACATTATTGTACATTATTAGAGTGGGAGCAACTGCTATTGTTGTGGTTGCATAATAGCTTCCAGTTGCTTATACATTTCCCACCATTCATTTTTCAGGCCTAAATTCTCCAGGTTTGGCTTCTGCCAAAAAGGGGCATCTTTGTTTTTTAAGTTTAGGTAGGTCAGTCACTTTGGAGAACATGGAGAGTGAAAAAACAGAACAGACTTTTCTTATTATTTAAAAATATATCTATACCTGGTACCTTATGGTGAATAGATCTTTCACTGAACCAACTGGCGATAGCAAGCTGCCCTTTGGAAGTGTAATAGCCCTTTTTGAGACCAATATGGAGCTTTGCAGGGGTGCGGTATCACTGAGGTGCAGGTCAACATTAGCCACACCCCCAGTTTCAGTGATCCCTTGAATACTCTCAATGCTGGGGACTGTTGCAGACATGGAGTAGAGATGGTGGAGCTGGCTGTGTGTCTGGGAACAAAGGTCCACTCATGGGGATAGTGGGGACTTTTCTGGCCTGCCACCCCCTATGCCAGCCTAGCTAGGGGAGTGATGAATCAGGCCTTAAGAATCATTTAATTCCTTTTAGTATTTCAGTGCAAATAATTTGCTCTGTCTCTTCCTTTAGAAATTGAAATGTTTTTGATATCAGCATATCACCGTTCTTAAAACAGCCTGCTTATAATGACACAGCGACCTATTGGTACCAGCTGGCAAAAAATTCACTACTCTGTGTCAGCAACCAAAAGGCCTGACAAACTCACTGCCCCTACTGCACAGCTTTCATAGCATTTGTCTGGAACAAATATCACGTAAGGTATTTAATGAAAGCTTATGTCATAATTGTTGTGAGATGTATGTATGAAAGATATTTAAGGAGTTTGTGTATATGTACTGAAAAATGTTTTAAAATGTGTATCGCAGGCAGAGTGGACAAACAGGTTTTGCCAGAGAAAGGGATGTAGAGTGACCGGTGTTTCTGGGTTCATATGTAGAGTAAGCATTGCAAGCGTACAGAGTGGAAGCCCTGCTTCGCATGTGGAGTCAACATGAGGACATGACGGCAACTTAGAGGCACTGTCCCAGGTCTAAAAATTACCGTCTCCCTCATAAAGGTACCAATTCAGCAAAGTCCCGAAGGACATGCCTAACTTTAAGCACATCAGTGGTCCCTGAATTCAATGGGAACACTCACATGCTTAAAGTTAGATGTACATTGTTGAATTTGGCTCAAAATCATTAACTGATTTCTCTATCCCTATTTATAATGGAGGCTGGGGAATGTGACAATTTTAAATAAAGATTCCTCCCCCGCCCACTTCAAATCTTTCCAAATGTGACTAAATAGGACTAACAGTAGAATCAGCCATGCGGAGCAATATCTCCCTCAAGAACACCACATGAAGGTCTCTCTCCACTTACTCACAGAATGTCACCATTGTGAATATCCTTATCCTGAGCCAGGTGACATGTGCATTATCGTCTATCTCAAGTTTTTGCTGAAAAGTCAGTGCAGGTTGAAGTTGTATTAAGCTTCCTCTGCAAGTGTAAAGGTGCAGGTAACCCTGAGCTGGTGTGGAGGCAGAGAACCTTGGCATGAATGACCTTGTCTTCAGGCCCCCCCAGGGTTTGTACATGTGAAAGGATGTGTGAGTTCTGGGTATGGACACTTGCATTCATTCCATGGGGTCAAATACTTTCAAATTCCCAAAGACAATTTGATTTGGGGAAGTTCCATTAGAGGAGCATTGTGGAGTTTTCCCTGGCTTAAGGCCCTGCCACTGTATCTGGACTGGAGGAAGCTGATACTATGATTTTTTAAAACAAGATACAGAAATGAATTTCCAGACCAGATAGTCAATTTTTTTCCCCCCAGGTAAAGTACTGCACTCACTTATTATTGGCCCTTTTCAATCCAAATGGCTAGTCAAAAGTTCAGGGCCCTGGGGGATGAACCAGCTGAGGAGAAAATTATGAAGTCAGGTATTTTCTTGGATGCAGTCTTATTAACAAGGAATGTAGAAGGTCCTGCTTCTCTGAATGTAGGAGGAACCAGAAATAAAAGAATAGTTTCTTAACATGGCCCACATCTCTTGAGCCAACACCAAATCTAAAAAAACTCTCTCTCTAGCTTTTCCATGGGTCATACGCCCTGATCACGCACCGCTGCTTGCTTTCTTGGTTCTGGCTCTCTCAGTTTCTGTGTCTTCACCCCAGTTGTCCTTTTCACCCACAGATACATACTCACCCACCTGGTCAGAAGAATACCCAATATAACCCTCTACCCCTGCTAGTTTCTAGGGAGACTATTAAGGCTTGTTTTAGGTGTGGCCCCTCAACCTATTCACAAGTATCTTAAGTGAAGTGTGCACTCACATATCATTTTAACTCAACCCATAACAAGGTTTAACCCAGCTCATAGTCTTATTGTTGGCCCTTTGCTGAGGGGTGTAGGTTAGCTTCCCAGTGAAGGAGAAATCAGCGATGCAGAGTCTGGGTATATAGTCTTAGTGTAAATTGTTTTATTTACACCAGTCCAGGAACAGAGATGGTCACAAACAGCAAACAGAGCAATCCCTTCTTTCAAGAATCTCAGCCCAGCACCAATACCAACTCCTGGGGATCAACTCTGCCTCAAGAACTGGCCCTAATCAGAGATGAAGGCAAAGAGTAAACTCTCTTGCTGCTCAAACAGCTCCCTCTACCCAGAACCCTTGCATAACAAAAACAACCACCACACAGCTGTCTACCCAAGACTGAACATTTAGTCACATGCTATGAAAAAGAACTTGGAAGACTATGTGTAATAGCACCACCTGGTGACTCCTGCCAAACAAAACATTGTTATTTTATTCTATTTACAATAAAAGCTTTTTTTTATCCGGCATGATAGGGGAATGGGGAGTGCTGGCAAGTAAAAAGTCCCAGTTAACTAAGAGGGAGGGAGTTCGGGTGTGGGAGGGGGTGCAGGGTGCTGGATCCAGGCGGCATTCACCTCGGTCAGCTCCTTGCAAGCGGTGACATGTCCCTGATGCTCATGCTCCTAGGCAGAGGCACAGCTAGGTGACTGAACGCTGCCCCAAGCACTGGCTGCACAGCTCCCATTGTCTGGGAACTACAGCCAATGGGAGCTGTGGGGGCAGCGCCTGCAGGTGGAGGCAGCGTGTAGAGCCGCCTAGCCGCACCTCCACCTAGGAGCAGCGGGGACAAGTCACCGCTTGCAGGGAGCCGCCCAAGGTGAGCGCCCCCTGGATCCAGCACCCCAAAACCGCTTCCATGCCCCAACCTCTGGCTCTGCACCCCCTCCCACACCCAAACTCCCTCCCAGAGCCTGCACCCCAACCCCCAACCCTGCCCTCCAAACCCCTTGTAGCTGTTCCTCCACCTAAGAGCAGCAGGGACATGTCACTGCTTCCAGGGAGCCCACCAGCTCCGCGTTAACCGGACTATAAACCCGACTTTCAACGAAGATCAGAAATGCAAGCTTATAGAGCTTTCCAGTTGGTAAAGTGCCAGATAACACAGCTTTTACTGTATTTTATTATTTGTATTGCAGAAGAGTGCAAAGGCCCCAGTCAGAATCAGGGCCATTATGCTAGGCGCTATACCAGGGGTCGGCAACGTTTGGCACATGGCTCGCCAGGGTAAGCACCCTGGCAGGCCAGGCCAGTTTATTTACCTGCTGACGTGGCAGGTTCGGCCGAGCGCGGTCCCCACTCGCCGTGGTTTGCCGTCCGGGACCAATGGGGGCGGCGAGAAGCGGCGCGAGCGAGGGACGTGCTGGCCGCGGCTTCCCGCCACGCCCATTGGCCCGGGACGGCGAACTGCGGCGAGTGGAGGCCACAATCGGCCGAATCTGCCGCGTCAGCGGGTAAATAAACTGGCCCAGCCCGCCAGGGTACTTACCCTGGTGAGCCGCATGCCAAACGTTGCCGACCCCTGCTCTATACAAACACAGATAAGGACACGACTCTTGTTCTGAAAAGCGCACAGTCTAAATAGACAAGACAGGCAAAGGGTTGGAGGGGGAAAACAGAAACAGAGAGGGAAGGAGAGAGGTAAAGTGACTCCCAACAAAGCACATCAGAGCCAGGAATAAAAGGCCCTTTCCCTTGACTAAGTGCTATGATTCTGCTTAAATACTCCTCAGAATCAAACAAAGTGGTCAACCTATTATATGTTAGAACATTTAAAAAAAGAAATGGACACTCTGTATTTTTAAGTGTTTGTCAGAGGCAACTCAATAGCCTGTTCACATAGGTACCTCATGTTTTATAAATCTAACTAAATGAAAGAATCCACGCTGAAAGCTGAAAAGAACTAAGTGGCTTCAGCCTTGAAGACTAGTGCCATACAGTATTTAGCACCTTATTCCTCTTACTTGTAAAGTACATGGAACCATCATTAGGTTCAGACTAATATTTTTTTAAGAGCAGTAATACTTTATTTTAATTGAAAGCTGGAAGCTTAAGCACATAAAAAATGCATGCAGGCAAAAAAAATTTACCTCAAAAGTGTGAGTGCCAAATTCATCTCTGGTGTAGATTCATTGAAGCCACTATAGTTATAGTGAATTTGACCCAGAACACTTTGCACAGAGCTGAAGTGTGCGTGTGTGCATGTGTGTGTTTAAATGAATTTTATCTTTTTACAAGACTGAAGCACATGATAAAAGTAGTTCCCCCTGCTATCAGGTAGTGATTCGTCACTCCACCATTTTCAACATCTTCCCAGAGTAACATTAGGTGCTTTTACAACTTTTTGTTCTTTTTTAGGAAAAATGTTATGGTGTAATTTCTTCTCATTCAGACTTTAAGCCTCGATTAGAGATGTGCAATTTTACCGTCAAGTAAAATATATAATTTTGTGCGGTACATACATTGATTCATCTTACTAAATTACAGCAAATGGTCCAATTTTGATTTTGGGGACTGTGTAGTTAGGGCAATCAGCTTACCTGCACGTTACCTCTGCATATGCATTAATACTTCTAGTAATGAATGTCATTTTAATCAAAAGGCTTGGAGAAGTCTTGAGATCTGACAGAAGACTTCTGCTTAGAAAATATGTCACAAGACAGTAATAGGAGCACATAGACCTTCTAAGAACTTCTATAATCAGGTTCAATTTAAAAACAAAAAGGAGTTCTGACAACTCTTTGGAAGAGGACAAGCCAATGAAAAGCACTAGCCAGAACCTGCTGGACTAAGTCCCCGAGTATCCAAACCCATAATTATTTTATTAAAGCTTTCTTTATCTGAGGGTTGCAACGCCGAGAGGGTCAGAAACAAGTGTCAAAAATACATTGCTATATGGAAAGGGAGGCCTGACTAGATTATGTATTAATTACATGGGCAGGGGTTTCGGTCTGAAAAATGGGTTCCCAATATGGAAAAAAGTAGAGAATCACTAGTAATGGGATATTCCTTTGAGACCTTTGGAGAATCAGCATGGCGCTACAGCTGGTTGAAAGAAGTCACAAGTTCTGCCAGCAAAGCCAAAGAGTAAACTATGCAGACTGTGTGTGTGTTTCCTGCCCTTTCTTTCTTCTGAAGCATCTAGGAAATTAAATGCAAAAATGCAAAATACTATGTTCAAACAATATTAAAGTGGTTACTGATTAGCATTAGGGGCCAAATTCTTGGCTGATGTATCTCCACTGAAGTCAACTGAGTTATGCCAAAAGAGTTTGGCTCTAAAATTCAGGAAATTGTAGAGATAAGGTTGAATACAAGGCATCATCATCATATTTTTACAACAATGAAAGCACACCTTTTCATCATTATACTGCTCAAAAACAGCTGAAGACATTTACATTTACAAAGGAATTTGGAAGGGGTTGCTTAGCTCTACTGACAGGTCCCAGGATAGCCCCACTGGGTGGGGGTTGGTCACATGGTCCAAAGTGAGTATGACCTTGGAGAATGAAAATAAGTTTACACAATTACCCTTCACATTCTAACGACATCTATACGTCACCAATATTTGTCTACATCATGGTGCAATGCATCACAGGGGACACATGAATTATAATAGCTCAGGAAACAATGAAGTTTTCTATAACCAAGTTACAGTCTCTCCCCATTTTAGTTGTTTTTAAATAATTTTTAGGGCTGGTCAAAATTTTTCCATCAAAACTCTGTTTTCCATTAAAAAAAAAAAAAAAAATCACGAAAACCATCGGCTTCCCATGGAAATACTCAACTTTTCACAGAAAAACACAAAAATCCCCAAATCAGAAGTTTAGTTTTCACCCAACACTACTTGATTGTTCTGAGGAAAAAAATCAAAACATTTTCTGGGGGGGAAAAAAAATCCGACCAGCTTTACTCAGTCATTTCTTCTCAAAGTTATTTAAGAGAGACATGAACAGCAAATAATTTCCAGCCAGGTAGAAGATGAAACTAAGTGTCTATATGACAATCTAGCAATATTTCCATAACAACAAAATAAAAGTATCTGGTAAATAAGTCCAGGTAAGTTGCCCCAGAGAGAATCTTTGCTTTTCAAATATTTTAGAGAGAAAGCTAACTTGCTAATTGAAAACCCCAAAGTGTACATGACAACACCTTGTTAGGGAAGTAATTTCAGACATTTTTTATTCTTTGTCAGGAATATTCTTCCCAAGGTCTGCTTTGTTTCCTTCACTCACATTCATTCCTGCTCTCATCCTTTTATCTGAATATAATTACTTGAATGAATTATTAAATTACATGAATACATCTAATTACATCCTCTCTTGAATTTTATTAAATGCTTATATATTTACAGTAGCTTATTCAGGCTAGCAATAATGTTTACCCTTCTTTGTTTTAGTGTCCCTAGGAGTGTAGCAGTTCTACATGAAGCCCATTGAGATAGTACACCAAGGCTGCAGAGGCATGGCAGAGGCTGGAGGAAGCTTAGGGTCTTTAATAGTGGGTTCTTGGTATAGGTGCAGAGGCTGCAGAACCTTATATAATCCTTGAGGTAAGCTCCTTGAGATAAGATTCCAGGTCTTGAATTGGACAAAATGGCCCAAAAGCAATGAATCATGGCATAGTTTCAAAATCTAAAACCTAGATTATATTCTGCAGAACATATACACAATTCTTGTGATAGAGGTGGCCATTCTGTCACCAGAACTCGGAGTTGGGTTGAGTACCCACATTGTTCAGGGTCTGGCAGATCCGGGTTATGAACAGGTTGTTGTGGAACAGGGAGAGGATGGAGGAGGACAGACCGTTGACAGTCATCACATTTACAAAGTTGGACAGCTTGAGCACAATGGCAGATGGCTCTCGACTTTGCAGGATAGGGCAAATGTCTTCCTGTTTCTCATCCCCGGGTGATAGGTTACAACCAAATAAAATAAATAAATAAAAACCATCCAAGCAAGCAAAGAAGAGAGACCAGCAGATCTGATGTTGGCTAAAGCATGTAGCAGACCTCTTTCTAAGAGGTGGCACCACCCCTTAAAAGCTGCATTGATAGCCAGTGTTAGTTCTGCGGAGTTGTTAATGCTACTAGTGCTGCTGTTCTTGGACCTCCAGTGTTAGCTGCACTAGCAGAGAGTGCAGCATTTTGATTCAGAAGACGTTGGTATTGTTCATAAAGAAAAAACACAGGCTGGGTTCAGTGGCAAAGGTGCTCAGCCAGCTTTATTGGTAACGAAGCACACTAGTGCCCTGGCTCAATGGTTACAGATACACTAATACATGTATGCCTGTGACAATGGTACCAGCTCAATCATCAACATAACAGGATGCTGTCCTGTAGGCTAGCACAAAGATGCCGCTCCTATGACTGGAGAGGGGATGGGAGCTGATTGCCCATCACCAAGCTACCAGCAGACGAGTGATAGTATGGGCTGCTAGAGAAAGGGGAAGGGCACCCAGACCCTCCCAAGTCTATTCTTCTCCATGTTGGAGAGGTGGGGCAAGACCTGATCATTTTGCATAGATTCAGGTGACAGAAAGGACTGATGATAGAGAGACAGAGTTGACAGGAGTGACAGAAGCCAGGAGAACTATCCTTTTTCTTAGCAGCATTCGGTCAGGCAGGATGGGGATTCTACCTGTACCAGTTCATCCTTCACATTATTTAGGCTGATTTAGAAATAACACTGGGGGGGCCTTGTTCAATTTTGAGTCTACTACCAAGTGTCAGATTGCCTAAGGAGACTGCAGTTTGGACGTCTTGTTAACCAGTGTGGCGAGAAATAATACTGGGCTTAAGAGGCATCTGACCAATTAGGCAGCCTACTACAGGCCAGCGGTGCTCAGAGGTTGCTTGGAGACTGACTGTGCTGCAGGCCCTGATTCCTGACAGCTCCCACCCCATTTCGGTGGTGACGTGAGTTTTTATAGCTTGTGAAGCTTTGTGATGAAAGTGTAAAAAACATAAAATATTGTCTTTTAAAATATTTTTCTTCAGAAGTAAAGGCATATATTACAGGCCAGATTCTCCTCTCACAAACACTGGTGTAAATCAGCAATTATTTCACTGATATTAGAATGTTAATGGTTTAAAAGTGGTGTACATGAAAGGATAATTGAGCTTTACATCTCCTAATCTTGAAATGCCCTGTTAATTATTTCTGGATAACTTAGATCATCGGAGAGTACCTTAAAAAAGGACTCCGCTGGAATAAATTGTAGACTCACTTGTCTTCCAGCTGCATTATAAAAGGAAACAAAAAATGAATAAAATGTAATTTTCCAAGTGTGGTTTTGATTATGCCATTGCGTGTACATTCCTTATTTGGTGGTTTGATGCACTGGGTCTAGCAATCATCGCTGAAGTGTGATGAACACTGTAGGATAGAAATATCAAGTATCTGCTGCACCCACAGGAGATATTACAATTTAAGGTATAAAGAAAAAAGTTCCGATTTTCCAAGTCTGTGAACATTTGAAATTCAATAAACATTGGAATCTATGTGTGTACAAGGGCCATTGATTTTTATCTTGTTCAGTGTTCATAGCCAGTATCAGAAAACCCCACTACTGCAAATGCAGTACCTGATTCTGCTCTCACTTAAAGTCAGGAGGAACTCAGCCTAAGTTAAAGAACCTAACTAAAATGATATTAAACCAATAGAAATGAGATCAGAATGGGGCTGATAGCCTTTGAAGCAAAAAAGATATTGGTCATCTGGTTTTGTCTTTTGGAAAAAGAGAGGAGAGTACAAGACCATCTGCTATTAGGGTCTCTCTCAGGGGTGAAAGTCAGCTGGTAGGGTGTACCGGTAAGAACCCGCACCGGCCCATATGCAGCCCACATTAAATATCCCAATTTAATATCCCTGTCCCTTTTGCCTCCCTCATCAGCGGCCCTGCTGGTAGGGTCCGTACGGGCAGGGCCGCCGACAGGGGAGGCAAAAGGGGCATGGATGTTAAAGCGCTGCCGTGGCAAAGGACCCTGGAGTGCTTTACCCTTTTTGCCCCCCCTTGGCCGCTGACGGGGGGGGGGTGAACAAAGGGAGCAGCTGCCCCCGGGCCAGCGATTTAAAAGGGCCCAGATCTCCGGATGCCGCTTATTGCTACTGCAACAGCAGCATCTAAAGCCCCTGGCCCTTTAAATTGCCACTGGAGTCCCAGGCAGCATGGGCCAGGCAGCCTGGATGGGCTGGCTGGAGGATGCTGACCCGCAGCCCTGTCCCTTCCAGGGGCCAGAGCCGGCCCTGGCCCCGTACCAGTAAGTGTCTGGAATTACTTTCATCCCTGGTCTCTCCTAATCCTGAAGGGCCTGTTACTGGTGTTTGGCAAGAGCTTCCAGGTTTGGGTGTCTCCTCCTAATATGGCTAATTAACATTAATTAATTGTTACTATTTTGTTCACTAAGGACAAATTTTTGAAAGGTGCTTGCTCTTAATCCATCATAATTTTGCAGGCACTATTTTGCATCTGCAATTAATGTCCACTAGCCAAAATCTTCTCTCATGTGAGCCTTGATTCAACAAATTATAGGTACGCCCATAATTTTAAGAATACTCTCTTGACTGATGAAAAGTGTTATATAAAAGCTAGATATTAAGTAAGCTTCTGAATTGGGGCCATAATTATTAATCCTGGGCACAAAGAGGAATTTCTGAAATACTCTTCAAGTGACCAGCTGAGATTTTCCAAGCAGCTGAAGGGATGTAGATGCCTAATTAATTTCAATGGGATCTGGGTGCTTAACTTCCTTCAGCTTCTCGGAAAATTCCAGTCACTACGTATTGATACACAGCTGGGAGACATTCCTGGGAGAGCATGTGCACTGGAAGGGAATCTGTAGAGTTGTACAACAGACTAAATGCCTCGATATCAGTGGTGGACAACCTGTGGCCCGCAGGCTGGATATGGCCCATCAGGGTAATCCACTGGCATGCTGCCAGACAGTTTGTTTACATTTGCATGGCTGCCTGAGGCTCCCAGTGGCTACAGTTCACCATTCCCAGTCAATGGGAGCTGCGGGAAGCGATGCAGGCCTCAGGGACATGCTGGCCACCGCTTCCTGCAGCTCCCATTGGCCGGGAATGGTGAACCACGGCCACTGGGAGTTGCTGACAGCCATGCAAATGTAAACAAACTGTGTGGTGGCCCACCCTGATGGGCCGCAGGTTACCTACCACTGCTCTATATGCTGGAGATAGCATGAGGGGTAGATCTGCCTGCTATGATGTTGAAGCTTTGCCAATAATTCCTTGTATGTAAAGGTGACTTTTTCCTTAATCTTCAAAGTCTCTTTGAACTCATGCCTACTCCACTAAGATCTGTCTCTGCTCACCCTAGCAAGCACAGTGTAAATACATAAATAATTTCAATTCCACAGAAGAAATGGAGCACTCTAGGCAGTGCATTTCCAGATGATAGCTGCACTTCTCAAGTAGATTAAAACACTCAGACTTCAGGTTTAAACTTTACACACTAGCACACCTGAGATCCCAGGGTAAAAAAAAAAATGCTAAGTAAGAGTTAGGTTTTATTATTAGTTATACAATTACCCAGCATTGCACTACCACAGTGTCCTGCTGCTTTAATCTGGGTAACATTGCAGGCTCATTAGTATGGCATTCACTCTGTGATGCAGTCCAAAGTTGGTGATAAGCATGTAATCAGAAAATGATATCTAGTCACAAAGTAGTAAGTGATCCAAAATGATGGATGTGTGTGAAGCTTTATTACTTGGCTTAAAGGAGATCAATTCTGTTCCCAGGTATGTATGTGGAGCTCCCACTGACATCTGCATGCATCTAAAATTTGCCCCACAAGCTCAAAAGAGATCGTGTTTCAGGGGCTAAGTACACAAATGAAGTTAAATAATTCACAGAAAGTTAATATTTTTAAAGCACTAAGCTTCGCAACCCTCTTCACCCATGAATCATAGAATATCAGGGTTGGAAGGGACCTCAGGAAGTCATCTAGTCAAATCCCCTGCTCAAAGCAGGGCCAATCCGCAACTAAACCATCCCAACCAGGGCTTCGTCAAGCCTGACCTTAAAAACCTCTAAGGAAGGAGATTCCACCACCTCCCTAGGTAACCCATTCCAGTGCTTCACCACCCTCCTAATGAAAAAGGATCTTAATATCAGACCTAGACCTCCACACTGCAACTTGAGACCATTACTCCTTGTTCTGTCATCTGGTACCACCGAGAACAGTCTAGATCCATCCTCTTTGGAACCCCCTTTCAGATAGTTGAAAGCAGCTATCAAATCCCCCCTCATTCTTCTCTGCTGCAGACTAAACAATCCCAGTTCCCTCAGCCTCTCCTCATAAGTCATGTGCTCCAGCCCCCTAATCATTTTTTTGTTGCCCTCCACTGGCAAGTGAGTTGTCAGAGTAAGTATTATTTCCATTTTTAATACTGCAACTGAGAAGTTAAACAGCTTGCTCAAGGCCACACCAAATGCCACCATTCTTCAATAAATAGTCCCCTGATGGCCAGAATAGTGAAAATATAATATCAATACCATACTTCCATCTAGTAATGACATGAGCTGCTCACGTCAAAGCTAGTGAACTGCTGGCCATGACACTGTTTTTTCTTGTCTTTTTCTACATAAACAAAGGAATACTCTTTTTTGAACTACTCCATCTTTATTGCCTTCCTTTCTTTTCTTCGTGTTGGATGATTTCTCTTTCATGTTCTGGTACTGATGCCAAAGATTGAGTTGATTGTATATTGTACTTGGTTCTTCAAATCCCTCCTCAAAACTCACTTCTTTCAATTAGCCTTTCATCTTGGATTTTCACCCCTTTTTTACAAACATAAATTGTCCCCAAATTGAAACGCATTAGTTAAAACATGAGAAACTAAAAATGTGTATGTAGCAGTAAGTATTTTTCACAATCTTCACCGCTGTTAGCATTGTCCTTCCCATATGTTCTCCTGCACCCCTGTTTATGGTCATCCTTAACTGTTTGATATCTAATTTTGGGCCAATTCTGCAACCCTTATTTACACTAGAACATAAGAATGGCCATACTGGGCCAGACCAATGGTTCCATCTAGCCCAGTATCCTGTCATCCAACACTGGCCAATGCCAGATGCTTCAAAGGAATGAACATGGCAATCAAAGGACAATCATAAAGTGATCCATCCCTGTCATCCAGTCCCAGCACTCAGAGACATAGAAAACACCCAGAATGTGGCATTGCATCTATGACCATCTTGGCAAATAAGTTCACGGAGGATAGCTCTATCAATGGTTATCTAATTCTTTTTTTAAATCAAGTTATAGTTTTGGCCTTCACAACAACATCTGACAATGAATTCCATTGACGGTATGTTGTGTGAAGTAGTACTTCCTTATGTTTTTTTTAAACCTGCTGCCTTTTAATTTCATTTGGTGACCCCTACTTCTTGTGTTATGAGAAGTAAATAACATTTCCTTATTTACTTTCTCCATACTAGTCATGATTTTATAGACCGCTCCAATATCCCCCCTTAGTCATCTCTCTTCCAAGCTGAAAACTCCCAGTCTTAATAATCTCTCCTCATATGGAAGCTGCTCCATAGCCCTAATCATATTTGTTGCCCTTTTCTGTACCTTTTCCAATTCCAATATACCTTTTTGAGATAGGGCCACCACATCTGCACGCAGTATTCAAGAAGTGGGTGTACCATGGATTTATATAGAGACGATATGATATTTTCTGTCTTATCTCCTATCCCTATCTTAATGATTCCCAACATTCTGTTAGCTTTTTTTATTAAAACATCCACTCAATGTGCAGTGGCAGAGAACTATCCACAATGACTCCACTATCTCTTTCTTGAATGGTAAAAGCTTGCAGATTTGCAGTTCCAGGATCAGACTCCTGAGTCATATTAGGACCCATCTGTAAATCCATGGTAGAGATCATCCTCAAATTGAGGGATCGCCCATCAATCAAAAGCTAATTTAGACCACAATGTTTTGCATGTGTAGTTAGGATTATGTTTTCCAGTATGCATTACTTTGCATTTATCAACATTGAATTTTATCTGCTATTTTGCTATCCCAACACCCAGTTTTGTCAGATCCCTTTGTAACTCTTTGCAGTCCGCTTTGGATTTAACTATTTTGAGTAATTTTGTATCATCTACAGCTTTTCCACTTCACCATTTACCCCTTTTTTCAGATCATTTATGAATATGTTGAACACTGACCCAAAAACAGATCCTTGGAGCATCCTGCTAATTTACCTCTCTCCACTGTGAAAACAGGCCATTTATTCCTACCCTTTGTTTCTTATCTTTTAACCACTTTCTGATCCATCAGAGGATCTTACCTCTTACCCCAGGACTGCTCACTTCTGCGTAAGAGCCTTTTGTGATGGACCTTGTCAAAGGCTTTCTGAAAGTCCAAGTACACAGACTATGTACGCAGACTATTTCTAAAATTTCCAAAGGGGTCCGCACCTCCATTTGAAAATTTGTAGGGGTCCGCAAATAAAAACAGGTTGAAAACCACTGCTATCGTTTCATCCAATTCGCCTCATACTAAAGTTAAACTTACTGGTCAGTAATTGTCAGGATTGCCCTTGAAGCCTTTTGTAAAAATTGGTGTCACATTAGCTATCCTCCAGCCATCTGATACAGAACCCAATTTAAGTGATAAGTTACAGACTACAGATAGTAGTTCTGCAATTTCATATCTGAGTTCCTTCAGAACTCTTGGGTGAATATCATCCGGCCCTGGTGACTTCTTATTGTTTAATTTATCCGTTTGTTCCACAACCTCCTCTATTGACACCTCGATCTGGAACATTTCCTCAGATTTGTCAGCTAAAAATAATGGTTCAGGTGTGGGAATCTCCATCACATCCTCTGCAGTTAAGACCGATGCAAACAATTCATTTAGCTTCTCTGCAATGGCCTTGTCTTCCTTGAGTGCTCCTTTAGCATCTCAATTGTCCAGTGGCCCCAGTGATTGTTTGGCAGGCTTCCTGCTTCTCTTAAACTCTTTAATTTAAAAACTAACATCAAAAACATTTTAAGTCTTTTGTTAGCCACTCTTCGAGTTCCTTCTGGCCTGCTTAATTATATTTTTGCACTTCATTTGCCAGAGTTTATGCTTCTTTCTCTTTTCCTCAGTAGGCTCTGACTTCCAATTTTTAAAGGATGCCTTTTTGCTTCTAACCACCTCTTTTACTCTGTTTCTTAGCCTCTGTGGCTTTTTTTGGTCCTCATATAACTTTTTAATTTGGGGTATACATTTAATTTGAGTTTCTATTATGGTGTTTTTAAAAAGTTTCCATGCAGCTTGTAGGTATTTCATTCTTGTGACTGTTCCTTTTAATTTCAATTTAACTAGCTGCCTCAATTTTGTATAGTTCCCCTTTGTGAATATAAATGCTACTGTGGTGGGCTTCTTTGGTATTTTCCACCCTACACCAATGTTTACATTTAATTACACTATGGTCCCCACTACCGAGCAGTTCAGTTATATTCACCTTTTGGACCAGACCCTGTGCTCAATCAATCATCCAGTAGCATTTTTTCCTGCATGTAGTCCAAATGACTTTAATTGAACTAATCATGGGAGTAAATGCTCCTCAATACAAGCACTGCAGAATACATTCCTTTGATATGTTCTTCTGAGCAGGAACTTACTTTCTGCTAAGTGCACCGATGGTGCTGTGTAAACACAGAACTAATAGGTAGATGTAGTCATTTTTTGAAAATGTCTTCAGCTGTTTGAAAAAAAAAAAAAAAAAATTCAAACATGACTTTTTAGGTTACTACAAAATTTAAGTTCCCTGCAGATATTTTGGTGGCACCTTCACTAATGTGGCATGTTGAGTTATACTAGATAGAGGGAACTGTAAAATACAATTCTGACTTCATCAAATAATACAAGACAACAAAGTATCAGACTTTCTCAAACATAGGGTATAGAATGTAATTACCCTTAAGACTACTGAAGAAGAACGGGGGGAAACATTTTCCTTTTAAATTGAAGTCGAAAAGCATTTTCTGTGTATGGAAATGTCTTTTAACATAACTCTGCCAGGTAGAAAATGAACTTTATTTTGAGTGACAGTCTGCTATTTTCTTCTTGGAAATCTTCAGTCTAACTCCATTTCATGGCGTGTCGACTCTCTATATGATTACTCCAATATTCAGGTGGAGAGAAGTAAATGTTTCATGAAAGTGATGTCCCTGTCAGTAGTATGCATATCATCTGGCCTCCTGAGCTGTCAGTGAACAGATTGTAGAATTACCATCAGAATACAGGAGCCCATAGCTGCAGGCAGTAAATGGAGAGCCGGTAAGCATATGTCACCAGCATGATATTTTAGCTTCCTATGAATTTGTAAAGTGGAAATAAGCCAGCAGTACTGCCGCAACTGCTAACTGTTCTGACTACCCATGTTTCCACATTACACCATATGTTCACAAAATTTGCCGCAAAAGGAATAAAAACTGCTTTCCACTTTTCTGAAATAACACATTACGAGATGCTTCGAGCGGTGTTTGGCTTGATGGAATTTATTTTTTAAGATAGCACTGTGAAAGTCCACCTAGAAAACTAGGACTAGTTGCCAGCAAGGGGGGCAGGGAGGATTAGACATCTGGTTCTGTCATGTAGGAAGGAAGGTGCTGGTTATATGTGGGTTTCACAGTCAAGTTTTTAATTTTATTCCAAATGCAATTTGATATCAGTCCATCCATTCATATAGATGTGGCTATCTGTTTTTGCTCCTACCCTTGGTGAGCTCTGTCTCCCAAATGCTGCAACATTGTTTAGTTACCTTGTTTTTAATTGAAGAGGAGGACGTACAAGAAACAATGGGAGGCTTTTATCTTAAATGTCAGTCCCTCATTTACCATACCAATGTATAGTAAAACTGTAATAAAGCAATTTCACCAGACCTTAACCCACTGTAAAACAGGTAAGCATGTTACCTCATATCACCAGCACATACTATTGTTTATTATTTCACATTTATATTTCAGTAGTGCCTACAAGCCAACCCAGTCAAGGCCCCATTGTGCGAGGTGCTGTACAAACATCTAGAAAGTGACAGTCCCTACTCCCAAGAGATGAAGCGTTGTGCCAGGGGCTATATTGTTAGCAAGTGAGAATGTCATTTTCTATATGCTGTGTTTTGTCACTAACCATCGGCCTGAGGTGAAACATGCCCTAGCACAACATACAACTGATTCTTATCTCTTAGGAGACATGTAATATGAAAATGAATGTAATTTTTGTAATAACTCATCCAATAAACATTTCCTTGGCTAAAAGGAGATAAATAGGAGCGACCTCAGATGACCTTCATATTTGAAGGCCTCATACCCAACACGGACACCTAATATGAGAAATTAATATAATCTTGGTCAGTTATTACCCCTAATATCCAATTAGTCCCTGGTCCATAAGAGGCCAGACTTGATTGCCTTCTGGGCATGTTGCAAAAGCCATTTATTTGATAAAGCATTTGGGAACAGTGCACCTATTCTGACCCTAAATACAATTATGTTCCTAGGAGATGAAACAGCTGTTGGTTTGATTTATTGCCTGGCCAAGTTAATTTGTTCCCTGTATGTTGCTATTCTAATGCTGCTTAGTGATCATTATAGGTCTAGTTTTTAGATTTCCTATGACAAAGGGTCCCCGGTCCTTTGCAAAACACTCGCCTCAGATCTGAAACTCACTATACCAAATACAGGTCTTACTCTTTAAATATTACAGGATATTTATCCATAAAGTACCTACAGAAAGCTCATAACTTGTCGAGCTCCATAATCCTTGTGAGATGTATGTATGGGTAATATTTAAGGAATAATGTGTTTATATTAAAAGTATGCTTTAGGGACTTGGAGTAAAAATTAGTGATCAGGGAATAATGTGTCTCTCTGATGGCCCATTCAGGCCGGAGGGAGTTATCACCCCACCCTGGGTAGCTAATGATGCAGTGCAAAGCTTAATTGTAGAGCCTTGTGCAATACCAAAACTTTCAATAGAAAGCCATCAGAGGCACCTGCAAACAGTCAAAACCACACAAAGGTAAAAAAGGAACAGTGCAAGATAGGGGTGTGCCTTGCCTCTGAATATAAACAAAAGACTGTTTCAGTATAACACAGAGGAGAGAGGGGTATTCTGCATCCATTCAGAGGAAATTCCCGCGGAGCAGGGCTGTTTTCATGAATGTTTTGATCCTGGTTCTTGTGAAACCAGCCAGCTCTGCAACTTTGAGGGGAAAAGTCTACTTATTTAAGATAGGGAAGTTGACATTAATAAGTGTAGATCTAGGTTTGTGTTTTATGATTTTGTTTTGTATTATAACCAATTGTTTCCATCACTTTCTCTCATTTCTAGTTAAATCTGTCTTAAATAAACCTACTTTCATTTTATTATAGGTGCTCACAAGTGCTGTGTGGTTTACAGGAGCTGTGGTTTAAGGTACATTGCACCTTGGAGGCAGAGGATCTGGAATTTCTGTGAGTAGTGTGATAGACCCAGACCAGTTGGGAACAGCAGAGTAGCAGAAGGGAGATATACTGGCCACGGGATAAGTAGTTTTCTGTTCCCTGAGTGACCAGAGCAGGGGCTGCTCCAGGCTAATAGACCACCTGACTCCAATTAACCTGCTAAGAGTCAGGTGAGGCAGTTAAGCACCTGACTCTAATTAAGGCCCCTCTGATGCTATAAAAGGGCTCACTCCAGTCAAGCCAGGGGGAGCCAGAGGAGAGGAAGTGTGTGAGAGGAACTGGGAGCAAGAGGTGTGGAAGAAGCTGAGAGTGAGTGAGTAGGCGTACTGCTGGAGGACTGAGAAGTACAAGTGTTATCAGACATCAGGAGGAAGGTCCAGTGGTCAGGACAAAGAAGGTGTTGGGAGGAGGCCATGGGGAAGTAGCCCAGGGAGTTGTAGGTGTTGTGCAACTGTACTAGGAGACACTCTAAACAGCTGCAGTCCACAGGGCCCTAAACTGGAACCCAGAGTAAAGGATGGGCCTGGGTTCCCCCCCTACCTCCCAACTCCTGATCAAACACAGGAGGAATTGACCTGGACTATAGCTTCTACCAGAGTGGAAGGTCTCTGGACTGTTTCCTGACCCACAAGGTGAATCGGTGAAGCAAGCAAATCCGCCACTAAGTGCAGGACCCACCAAGGTAGAGGAGGAACTTTGTCACAGTAGCCACTGTGAGGTGCTGGATATCACAGGGGAACACTTCAAAGGGACTCAGGGACTGGGGTGTATCTCTTGTAAACCTACATAGGCAAGCCGGGTTGGCATAGCCCAAAGGAGAGTGCTTGAGTGGCTGAAAGGCTGGTGGTGTTAAGAGAGTTGACAACCTGCCCGGCACAGGCAAGATTTCCTCATGATGGAGGCAGGAGGTAACAAGGTGACTCACAGTCCTGGGTGCCCTAAGAACCATCATAATACCTAGGACTCTTGCATGGCATTTTATATTGTTGAAATCTAGATAAATACATTAATTATTGTTTAAATCTAGTATATGTTGGCATCCTTTCATCTGCAAGAGACAGTGGGAATTGCAGCCTATGATGTAGATGGTTTGCAATGTTTCATCTAACTGAATAGGCCAATCCGAGATTTGCATGATCTTTGGCAGTTATTGCAAATGTATGCATCTTGACTGGGAGCGGCTTTCTTCCTACGGCTCTTTTCTCTTCCAGCTGTAGGATCCAGCTCCTGTCAGGAACTATGATACCCAGAGGGAGACAATGGCGCCACTTGTTACGATCACTTGCCAAGATTTCCCATTGGTCAGGATCAATTCCAAATTCCTTCGTATCTTGCATGTGTCTTTATAGCAAAGCTTTGGACATCCTGTTTTTGTTCCCTCTGATAGCTCCCCGAATAGCATGTGCTTGGGTATGCATCCGTCTTCCAACCTACTCAGATGGCCCTGACAGCGCAGTCATCTTTGCTCAAGCAGGGCTGTCACAGCTGGTAAATTTGCCCTTTGAAGAATCTCTGTGTTGGTGACTTTATCTTGCTATTTGGGGTTGAGTGTGCGGTGTAAACAACATAGGTGGAAACCGTTCAACCAACTCTCCTAATAAGCATATGTTGTTCACGTTTCCCCACCAAACATGAGTGTGTTGAGGACACAAGCTCTGTACACTAGCATGTTTGTCTTGATGGTAAGCTTTGAGTTGTTCCATGCTCTCTTAGTTAGTCTGCTAAAGGTGGTTGCAGCTGTCAGAGAACAGTGTGAACATTGAGTTCTTCGTCCAGTGAGGTTGAGGGTCACCGTGGAACCTAAATAGCTGAACTAGATCTAGATACATGAATAAAAATATGCAAGGCGCATATGGACACCTAAACCAGTTAAATTCAGTTTAAAAAATTAACCAAAAAGAGGACTTTTTATTGATCTGTTACGGAAATTTCCACATTCAAATTCGGATTTTTTTTTTCCCCCCTCAGACACTGAGCAGCCTATGATGAATGAGTGCACCAAATTTCAAGGTTCTACTCAATGGCAATATGGAAAGTCAGCATTGTGCATACAGTGTACTTGCTCACCTTCAGCAATTTTCTTGACTGCAATCAGATAAATAGGGCTAGGGATGTCTAATCACCTTCATTATTCCAAACTGAAAGCCTCCTGCACCTTAATATGGATAGAAGGAAGCTTGTCCATCTGCTATGTCTGGCAAGTTCATGGTTGAACTTTGATAAAAATGACTGGCTAACTTTACGCTCTATTTAAATGTCATCTTTCAATTTTGCAGTTGGTTTTGTTTTGTAGTGTATAATGAATGAAAATACACCAGATTACAAGATTCTAATTCAATCAGAACATGGAAACTAATTGTTGGTGTGAGTCATTCATTACAAACATCCATATTATATAGACAAATCACATGGTTTTGGTTCTGGTTTCCTATTGGCAAACAAGGACACAACTTCAAAAAGGCAGATTTGAACCAACTCAGAGAAATAGTAGGCCTGGTCCCATGGAGAGACCAGTTAGGAAGAAAAGGAGTCAAAGGGAGCTGACAGTTCCTAAAAGATGTAAGAGAGGTTCAACATCAAGCTATTCCGATGCAGAGGAAGATAAGAAGAGCCTTAGGAAACCAACGCGGCTGTACAAGGAGCATTTTAGCTAACCAAAAGGGATACATACAGGAAATGGAAGGAGGGGCAGGTCATTAAGGAAATATACATGGGAATAGCACGAGCATGTGGAGATAAAAAAAAATCATAAAAGCCAAGGCAAGGAATGAGTTACAACTGGCAAGGAATGCTAGAGACAACAAGAAGGGGTTTTACAACTATGTTAGACAAAAAAGAAAGACCAGAGAGGGTGTGGGTCTTCTGCTCAATGGAGAAGGTGAACTTGTAATGGAAGATAAGAAGGCGGAGCTGCTCAATGCCTACTTTCTTTCAATCCTCACACAAAAAGCAACATGTGACTTGATGACTAGTGAAGTTATCGTAGACAGTAAAGGGGAAGAGATGCAGATCAAGATAAGCACAGAACACCTCAGAGATCCTCTCACTAATTTAGATGAATTCAAATCAGCAGAACCTGATGCTATTCACCCCAGGGCACTGAAGGTAGTAGCTGAAGAAATCTCGGTGCCACTGGCAATAATATTTGAAAACTCATGGATGACAGGAGAGGTCCCAGAAGACCAGGGAAGGGTTAACTTAGTGCCCATCTTTAAAAAGGGGGAAAAAGAGAGAAGCCCATAGAAAACTATAGACCAGTCAGCCTGACCTTGATACTTGGGAAGCTACCAGAGCAATGTATAAAACATTCAATTTTCAAATACCTGGAGGATGAAGGAGTAATCACTAGCAGCCAGTATGGATTTACTAAGAACAAATTGTGCCAAACCCACTTGATTTCCTTCTTTGACAAGTTGATTGGTTTGGTGGGTAGGGGCAATGCAGTGAACATAATGTATCTGGACTTTAGCAAGGCTTTTAACACAGTCCCACATTGCATTCTGATAAAGAAGCTGGAGAAATGTAGGCTTGGTAGAATTAGCATTAAGTGGATACATTCTTGGATAAACAACAAGAAACAAAGAGTAACTATTAATGGAATGATGAGACCAGGGATGGATTAATGGAATAACCTGGGAATGGGCAACAGGGGATGGATCACTTGATGATTACCTGCTCTGTTCATTCCCTCTGAAACACCTGGCATTGGCCACTGTTGTAAGACCGGATACTGGGCTAGATGGACCTTTCAGTGGACCCAGTATGGCTGTTCTTACAATGTCAAATTGGAAGGAGGTCTCAAGAGGGGTTCCACAGGGATCTGTTCTGGGTCTGGTGTTATTTAACATCTTTATTAAAATGATCTGGATGTAGGAATAAAGAGCACACTGAACAAATTTGCAGATGAGACAAACGTCGGGGTGCAGGGGTTGCAAACACCTTGGAGGATAGAATTAAAATTCAAAGGGAGTTTGATAAATTGGAGATCTGGGTTATAGACCACAAAATGAAACTCAACAAAGACAAATGTAAGATGCTACATTTAGGGAAGAAAAAACAAATGCACATATACAGAATGGGGGATAACTGGCTTGGCAGTAGCTCTGCTAAGAAGGTTCTGGGAGTAGTGAATGATCACAACCACAAAAGGAGTCAACAATGTGATGCCATTGCCAAAAAAAAAAAAAAAAAAAAAGCAAATGCAATTTTGGGTTGCATTAACAGAGGTCTAGCATGCAAGTCACAGGAAGTGATAGCTCTGGTCTAATCAGTGATGGTTAGGCCTCAGCTGGAGTACTGTGTCTAATTTTGGTCACTGCTATATAAAAAGAATGTAGAGAAACTGGAAAGGATCCAGAAGCAAGCGACAAAAATGCTCAAAGGGGTGGAATACAAGCCATCTGAGCAAAGGCTGAAGGAACTTAGTAGGATTAGTTTGTAAAAGAGAAGATTAAGCGGGGACATGGTATCTACCATAGAAGAGATGGAGAAGAAGTGTTCTCTCTTGCCACAGAGAACAGGACGAGAGGCAATGGGTTCAAGCTATGCATAGCAGATTTAGATTAAATCTCAGGAAAAACTTGCAAACTGTAAGAACAGTTGGGCAATGGAATAGACTGGCTAGGGAGGTTGTGAAAGCTCCTTCTCTGGAGATTTTCAAAAGAAGGCTGGATAGCCATCTGTCTTGGATGGTTTAGACAACAAATGTTGCATCTTGGCCAGGGGTTAGACTAGACCCTTGTGGTCGCTTTTAATCCTATGGTTCTATGATTATGGAGACATGACGGTGGTCTAGGCAATATCTTTTTACCAGACCCAACAATAGCAATATGCAGACATGTGAAGAGGGGAAATAAAGTTTCTCCTCATCTTCCCTTCCCTCACATCTCCCTCCTCTTTCCTTGCTTCTACCTTTTTCCCCACTCATGTAGATGCTTATCCTTGGTTGAGGTTTTAGGGCTCAATTTTCAGCTGTGCTGAATATGGGTCCAGTGCAGCCAAGAAAGATGGTGGCAACAGGTGGTTCTAAGCCCCCTTTCTACCTCCCCAGATCCTGGTAGAGACAGGGGCTGAACCAGCATTTGCTGCAAGCTTGAGCACCCAGCTATCTCATACCTATTACTGTCCTCCAGCCCCTGGCATGCCCTCCATACCAGTGGGCTGCAAGGGGCTTTCATAGAGACAGCTACATGGGGAATCCTAAGGTGGGGTAAAACCGAACACCAGGCTGATGAGTCTTGAGGCATTTAATGCTTGGCATACCAGGAGCAGATCTATTGAGTAAGAAGGTGTCTTTTTTAAATGGTCCCTTTTCAGAACAGAACTTCACTTTATGTCTGAGCTGGTTTTTAATTACACAAATACAAATAAAACTTTGGAAACATCTGTTTCTGTTTGTATACACTATAAACCAATTCTGTAAAAGAGAAATCTGCAAAAGAATTTGCTACCAAGGCTGAGATCCTCATTTGCCAAGTTCTAGCTGGGATCTAATCCTATGGCTGTATAATAAATCCTGAAAATGATGTTTATACTGGAAATGCTAACAGAACTTATCCATAATTACAACATGTTACTATAAATATACATATTTGTACAGCGTATACATGCAATGTATCCACATACATACACCGTATGTAGTGTTTTTATTAGTCACGAGGCACTTAATGTTTGACATATTTTTATAAGTAAAAATGCTGTAACCCTGAACACATTTTAACACTGACAATAATAAAATTATAGCTATATTTATTGTGACAGCTCCACACAGCTGTCACCCTTGATGATGATGTATTGATACAATACGTTAGAGGAGCGAGCATTTGGCTGATGTCTTTCTCAAAAGATAGAAGAACTGCTCCAGTAGCAGATTTGCTTTAATTAAGAAAAAAAAGATCAAAGGAGACAGAAGCAAAAGCATGGGTGACAAATCTATTGCAATGGTACTACTTCTGGCAAAGGTGCAATCTTTCTAACACATTTTTTAACACCCATTGCTTTCTAGTAACTCAGAGAAACAAAAAGAGACATTCAGGTGCTACTTGCACATGCTGTTCCTGTTCCATATCAGTGAAAGGAGATACTGCAATGGATGTATGATTCAAATTCCCTCAGGAAAATCACTCTTGTCAATCTAAATCCCCTCCACCCCACCCTCAGCATATTTACTAAGATAAATATGTATTTTTAATGGGATATTGTCAAGGTTTTTTAAAAATAAACATGGAAATATTTTTCAGTTTGCAAACAGCATGATCATATATATCTGACTGTCCCTCGGCCTCTCCAATGTACTTATGCCAAGAGACAGGATAGTAAAATATGCTAAAATCCTGATTTCGAAGGAAGGAAACAGGCTTGTAGCTAGACGGGCAAACATAAAAAGGAAAGGTGGGAGACAAAAATATATGGGGGATGTCAGGGGGCATTCCAAGATAGGGGGTGTGGGTGTGTGTGTGTTCGCGCGCGCGCAAAGCAAAAAGTAATAGTAACTAACAATTAACCTCTTGGGTATATTTCTGGAGCTCTAGATGGGTGAAATTCATTCCAATACAAGACGCTTTCTCAGTGTTACCAACAATTTTGATTTTATCATGAATCTTGTGGTATTTGGTGTTTGTTCTTAAAGCTCCAGCTACAGGAGTCCAGTGATTCCATGAGAATCTTACATTTTTAATAAATGAAAGCTCAGTTCTAGCCCTCATGTGGAAAAAACTCCCCCCCCCCAACAGCTCTAACACAAAAAGACATAACAAAACTTTAAAAAAAAATCTCAATTTTTAAGCCAATAACATGATTTTTTTATCTGACTCATGATTTTTAGAATGCTTGGGGTTGGCAATACTGCCTGCACAATGCTCTGTATACCAATTAACCCCTGAATGAAGGGGTATAAGGAAAAGGAGGGCAGCACAGAACTTCTAGTTGCCCTCCTTGGAACTTTAAAAATGTTTAAGCCCCAGTTATCTTGGAACTCAGCCAGCACAGAACCCACTTGGGCACTCCTCACATGCCCAGCCAAAGGAGTTGAAGGCAGAATTGCATTGTCTCCTCATTGATCTTTTGAAACACTGGTGGGCACATGGAAAAGACTATATGTTATTATTTTAAAAAAATCAAATTATTTGTATACAGATCTCAGAGTTTGGGGAGTGGGGTTGACTCCCGATGTTTGAGAGTTTGGAGTTGGCAGTGCTGCATACAGTGCATTTTATATTTCATTCACAAAACTCAGCAATGGGAACAATTTCTATAGCCTTGAAATGTGACAGTCTGAGGAGCCTCTGCATTTCCCATCCAGGCTACCCCAAAGTAGGGGATTAAACCAGGAGGATCTGCAAGACAGGAAGGTCTATGCTCTTCCCCTCAGAGATGCTGGGCAAAAACCCCAAGGGGAGCACATAGCATGGAGACTTTATGAAATTACACACAGATTTCCTTCTCAAAGTTAGAATTTTGCTGGGATTGTTCCCCTTTCTCCCGCTTCATTCCTTTCCACCTCCATGCATTAAAGTGAGGTATCCTTATTATTAATCATGTTTATCAAGGTAATGCCTCAGGAGGAGAAATGCCCCAATTTCAGTCC
This sequence comes from Malaclemys terrapin pileata, assembly GCF_027887155.1. Taxonomy (NCBI): domain Eukaryota; kingdom Metazoa; phylum Chordata; order Testudines; family Emydidae; genus Malaclemys; species Malaclemys terrapin. Next base: position 174,965,629 of record NC_071507.1, on the reverse strand, counting down.
TATTCAGCATGGAAAAGGAGATTGTACAGTTTGTCTGTGAGATGCAGCAGGTCACCAGAACACTAAAGGCTTAGCCAAGTCCCCAACACAGCCTGCAACCTCCCCCATTACCCCAAACTCTGTGGGACCCATGCATTTCCTGCCCCCTCTGCACCAAACCCCTTCCCCACCCCCAGCCAAACTTCTACACATCTAAAATTCCCACTCTTTCTGATGGAAACACTCCCAGACAAACTCACAGACCTAACAGCTCCTCCAGGCCCCTCTCCCTCCAAACCAGAGGGGATAGATCACTTATTTTCCTTACAATCCCTCTTGTACTTATTTCTTTTGGCCTCCCAGAACAATTGGAAAAAATCCCAGAACCCACATTCATAGTGCCCAAAAGAACAAAAACACAAGAGAATCCATGGAGCTCCCAGCACCACCTTCCCAGTTCTGACCATGGGACAAATCTGCCTGATTTAGGGATTCCCCTGCACCTGTTACTCTTTCTATACCGTCACCTCCATGCATACACAGGCTACGTCTACGCGTGCAGCTGGGGCGTGTGATTCCCAGCTCACCTAGACTTATCTGTGCTAACTCTATTCCAGCCAGTGCGCTAAAAATCGCAGCGTCACTGAGATAGCATGGGCGGCGCTGGGCAGTGGCCTGAGCTAGGCTGAGTCCAGGCTGGTTTGTACTTAGAGTGGCTAGCTCATACCCCCACGCCATTGCCCAGGCTACTGTGACTATACGACAATTTCTGAGCTAGCCTGAGGATGTATACTTGATCTGGGAATCACACCCTTAACTCTCTGGGTTCTTCCTCTTCCCTTCTCACCTTTTAAATATGTACTTTGGTTTTTTCTTCTGTTTTTATTTTTCCCTCTCTCCCAGACTTGGCCCTGTATCTCCATGGCCACGAGAATGCACTCAGCCACTCTGCTCTGACTGCTTCACTGCTGAGTCCTTTCTGGACAGGCAGAAAAGGGCTTCAGCTCCCTCTAAGGCTCAGTGCTGACCTTATTGCCAACTTCACAGTGCTAGGTGTTGTGATGATAGGATGACATCACACTGCAGAGCTGAGGTGCTCCTGTGCTCTCTCTTTTCTTTCTCTGAGATTTAGGCAATAGTGTATATAGTGAGTATTGGCCCTGAATTCGCTTTCTCCAAGTCTCCCTTTACTGCCTTTAAACAGATGCTCCCTATGTTTGCAATGGGATTAACACAAGTATTGTCAATATTTTACTGATTAAAATAAAAACCCAAAGTGAAATCCTGTTCCCTTTGCAATCCGTGGAGCCAGGATTTCATTCTCAAACTTTTAAACTGCACCCCCCATGCCACATATAAAAGGTACCTTATGTTATTACAATTCTTACATCAAAGGGTTAATTCATGGTACTAATTTCAGTTTCTTGTGCTATTGTTAGTCAGGGTGGATCTGATTCTTCCTTCATTTACAGTGGTGTGAATCCCAGGTACTCCTATGGAAGTACAAGAGATTACGCTGGTGTAAAATTAATGGGAAGGAAGAGTCAGGCTTGTACAGTTTATACTGAAATCTAGCATTTTGTGCTAACTGGATTGTTGCAAAATCAGACACGTAGCAAGAGGGCATTTGTATTGCCTTTTTCTATATAGTTTGGCAGCAACAAGCTAACATTTCCCACAGATGTTGGTGAAATGAGCCATATGATTGCAGAATCTAAATATTTAGAAAGGGCATAACAGAGAGAGATAGCTATTGCCCTTGGTGAAATGAGGGGGTTAATTTCTAAACCAGCCACATGCAGGAATTAACTAGTGAAAATGTCTTCTGCTCTGTCCACACATACATATGTAAATATCATCAAGGTTGCAAAGGCAAGCACTCAAAAATTGGAACTACTAGATTCAAGGCTGCCTGTGCAACCTTTTCCAGCCCCTTTGTACACAGACATTATAACATTGTTTAATTACACAATCACATACTATTTTTCCCCACAAGAATAGACTGTGCTCTGGGAATGAGTCATGATTATGTAGTGAATTAACCTGCTGTCTATAGGATCCTACCTCATTTCTTGCAGAAGCTGGAAGGTGCATAGACAATGAGACGGGGGCTGCAGGAAGAGAAAAGATGGTCTTGGGAGTAAGCTGAATGCTACCTTGGAGAATCAGAGTCTATCCCTGCATACTGCCACAGAGTTTCTGTGTGATGCTGGCCAACTCACTTAAAGCCAACTTTTTGCAGGTGACCACTAACTCATGTACTGGGTGTCTAATTTGACACATCTGGGTCCAGATTTGCAGCAGTGCTAAACACTTAAAACTGCAACTGAAGTCATTAGGAGGTCTGTGTTGACCATATACAAATGCTAAGTGTTCTGCATACATATTCACATGAGGACTGAACTTAATTCCATCATCTCCTAACTTTTGAGTGTTTGATTTTGCAACATTAACTTTCTTTTATTTTTAGTTTGCTGCTTTTTAAAAAAGCAAACTGAAAAGAGCCAAAATTTCATCATGTGGAACCATATTGACACCCACATGAGATGGAACCTGTAGATCCACAGCACAGTCCTTGCCACTTGTGTTACTGAAGTAAGTGGGAACAGTAGTAGGCCATTATTGTCTATGCAAACTAGTCACTAGAGAAGGGTGAGATTCACACTTTGCCTTTGTGTTCACAGCTATTTATTGGACAGCAGAGGAATATAGAGACTCGGGAATCCTGGCTCCAGCTCCTGTCTTTGTCCATATCCCATACTCCTCTCCCCACCAATTGTGGTTTCTGTCTGTTTCCCTTCCTGCTGCTCTTCACCCCTCTGCTTTCAAGTCAGCCCACTTCCTCCTTCTCCACACTGTTTGGGTTAAACAAATGGAGGAAGGGGAGTGAATCTTGAGAGCACATGTGAAACAGTTTCTTAGATTTCATTTCTGGTACACAGCACCACCGTGAGCCATGAGAGCTCAGAGGAGCAATTGAAGGGAAAGTCCTGCTCAGTCCCTCTAGCTGTGGAGGGTAGCATGCTCAGTTACTCTGTGGGGGTGGTATATATTCAGTCTGGTTGCATGGTGGGGGGGTATTTGGGGATGGAGCATTTTCAGTGCATACAGTCTTTGTAGAAAATAACTCACAACTCTATTGAGCAAGCTACAGTTTTTTAGAGACTTCTAAATTGGCCAAATTTGGGTAAAAATGTTTATGGAAGATAGAAAAAGGCACATCTATGGCACCAGGGCCACCTATATACCAAATTTCAAGTCCCAGCCTCAAAGTATTGAGACTCCAGAGCTTCTCAATGAAATCCTACAAGAACATTTTAAATACGGGCAACACAGCTTATGTTCCCCTGCCTGTTCTGAAACAACTGAACTGTTTTAGCTGAAACTTTCAAAATAGATTTGTCCTAAAGCAGACACCTGGCATGGAAAATTTCAGTGCAAACAGTTAAAGTTTTAGAACGTTATAAGCAACTGAAAACAGAGTCATAATGAAAAGTGTTTGGCAACCTTAAGTATAGGTGTGGCTACCAGCTCCGCCTAGAGAGAGAGAGCGTGCAACGGGATGAAAAGAATATCCAGGTTGCAAAGTGAAGCATTTAAAAATCATGAAATGATGGTGTCAACACAATCTGACCTCTGCCTATTTGTGTATGAGTTCTTTAGCTGAAAGTGTGCACTGAATGAGGCAGCAGGCCTGTGAAAAAATTAGCATGTGAATAGTGGAGATCTGCCAAGGCAGTTTCTTGACAGAGAATACAATTTTTCCCTTATTGATTTTTTTTCTTTTCCATTTGATAACATTGATTTTGTTCTTGTGGTTTTTACAAAGAACAATTTACATTGGCTCTTTTATTCTTGCTTCTTGTCTAGCCATTGGCTTTGTATATTTGAGGATATGAAACCTGCTATGAGCGTAGGGCTTGTTTATTAGCATGTGCTCCCTCACCTGGCTCTGCGGCAGCACAGCACTAACCATTGTAGGCCCTACAGAAAATGGCTACTGACGTGTTAAAAGGCATTTTTAAAGTCTAGTGTTATGTTTTATTAATAATACCTTAGTTCATAAAAATCAAAATAATTTAAAAACAAACAAACTAAGTTTGCTCTTTGTTTATATAGCTTTTTTTATTGGTCTCAGCTTAGTCATGAAAATAGAATAGTCATTTTCACATTAGAGTTCTCATGGATTAATTCAATGTTGCAATCTTTGGGTTCCAAGCACTGAATGCATGTTTATTTCCTAGGGAGGCGGGGGAAGGAACAACTGATATTGTTCATAGATTTTAAGACCAGAAGGGTCAATTATGATCACCTAGCATGATTTCCTGTGTAACACAGGCCAAAGAATCTCCTCCAGTAATTTCTGCATCAAGCCCATATCTTCTGTTCAGTCTGTGTTGATTAAAGAAGAATGAAGGAAATATTTCTGTTTGTAGGTTTAGTAAAATCTAGGGCTGTCAAGCAATTACAAAATTAATCGTGATTAATCACACTAGTAAACAATAATAGAATACCATTTATTTAAATATTTGATGTTTTCTACATTTTCAAATATATTGATTTCAATTACAACACAGAATACAATAGTGCTCACTTTATATTTATTTGCACTGTAAAAAAAACAAAAGAAATAGTATTTTTCAATTCACCGAATACAAGGACTGTAGTGCAATCACTTTATCATGAAAGTTGAACTTACAAATATAGAACTGTGTACAAAAAAATCTGCATTCAAAAATAAAACAAAGTAAAATGTTAGCGCCTGCAAGTCTTCTCAGGCCTACTTCTTGTTCAGCCAATCGCTCAGACAAACAAGTTTGTTTACAGTTGCAGGAGATAATGCTGTCTGCTTCTTGTTTACTATGTCACCTGAAACTAAGAACAGGCAGTCTCATGGTACTGTTGTAGCCGGCAATGCAAGATATTTATGTGCCAGATGCACTAAAGATTCATATGGCCCTTCATTCTTCAACCACCATTCTGATGACGGGTTCTGCTAGATAACAATCCAAAGCAGCGTGGCCCAACACATGTTCATTTTCATTATCTGAGTCAGATGCCACCAGCAGAAGATTGATTTTCTTTTTTTGTGGTTCGGGTTCTGCATTGGAGTGTTGCTCTTTTAAGATTTCTGAAAGCATGCTCCACACCTTATCCCTCTCAGATTTTGGAAGGCACTTCAGATTCTTAAATCTTGGGTCGAGTGCTGTAGCTATCTTGACAAATCTCACATTGGTACCTTCTTTGTGTTTTGTGAAATCTGCAGTGAAAGTGTTCTTAAAATGAACAACATGTGCAGGGTCATCATCCAAGACTGCTATGACATGAAATATATGGCAGAATGTGAGTAAAACAGCAGGAGACATAGAATTCTCACCCTAAGGAGTTCAGTTGCAAATTTAATTAACGCATTTTTTTTAATGGGCATTATCAGCATGGAAGCATGTCCTCTGGAATGGTGGCCAAAGCATGAAGGGGCATATGAATGTTTAGCATATCTGGCTCGTAAATACCTTGCAATGCTGTCTACAAAAGTGCCATGCAAATGCCTGTTCTCACTTTCTGGTGACATTGTAAATAAGAAGAGGGCAGTATTATCTCTCGTAAATGTAAACAAACTTTTGTTTGTCTTAGCGATTGGCTGAACATGAAGTAGGACTGAGTGGACTTGTAGGCTCTGAAGTTTTACATTGTTTTGTTGTTCAGTGCACTTATGTAACAAAAAAAATCTACATTTTTAAATTTTCACAACAAAGAGATTGCACTACAGTACTTGTATGAGGTGAATTGAAAAATACTATTTTTTATCATTTTTACAGTGCAACTATTTTGTAGTAAAAAAGAATACACTTTGATTTCAATTACAACACAGAATACAATATATATGTAGAAAACCATGCAAAATATTTAATTAATTTCAATTGGTATTCTGTTGTTTAACAGTGTGATTAAAACTGCCATTAATCATGATTAATTTTTTAAATCACAATTTTTTTGAGTTAATCGTGTGAGTTAACTGCAATTCATTGACAGCCTTAGTAAAATCTTGTTTTTACAAATACTAAAATTAGGGTTGCCAATTTTGGCTGAACATATTCCTGGAGGTTCTATCACATGCCATAATCTTTAATTAAATATTCATCTTTAATTCCTGGGGACTCCAGGACAATCCTGGAGGGTTGGCAACCCTATGTAAAGTTGAGGCTGAATAAAACCTAACAATTTTTTTTTTAAGGAACTCTGTGAAAGACGGAGGATTTTGGGGCAGAAAAATAAAAATAAGGGACATTGGGCCAAGTTTTGGTTCTTGCTACAGCCTCTTAAACTGGTCCTTTCACGGTGTATAGGTACCATATAAAGGGAGCAGAGCAGCCTCCCAGGGGAATTCTCCAAGCACTGGGGCAGCTAAAGACTGGTGGATGTGGCCCTACTGTGCCTGCTTTGCAGCTCATGTTAGGAGTGAGAGGGGTGTGCTGGGGTCGAGGCTAGGGGCAGGACAGGAAGTAGCCTAAGTGCTTTATGCTCCAGCTACTTTGGGATGTGGACCCCATCCAGTGATGTCATTCAGCGCTTCTAGATGATCAGCTCTTTTGAAAATCAGGCCACTAGTTTAGGCTCCTAAATAAGGCCAGAAGGGACCATTCTTACTATGTAATCCGACCTCCTGCGTAACACAGGCCAAAGAAGTTTATCCAATTAATTGAGATAATCGAGCACTATGAGGATAATTTTGATAATTGCATATTTTAAAATGATATACTAATTTTGGTTTAATCACAGAGCACTACATACATGTACCTTAATTCCCTGCATACCCACAGGTGCATTAGATGCAACAGAGTAAAATGCATGTATCGATTATGGTACTGCAATCCAGACACAAATAGCACTGGGAGTACTGTCGAGTCACACCACCCTAAGGGAAGCTCTGGCATGAGCGCGCACATGCTGCAACATCCCTTTTGATGGTGCAGTGTACTGAGTTTTGTGTGTCTGTCTGGCTCTGTAGTCTGGTGTAGAGGGAGGCAGATCTATGGTATTACACAGATCCAGTCATTATCCCAGCCCTCACTGAGACCTCAGTGGGAGTTTTATTTGAGTAAATAAGCAGGATTGGACTACGAAAGGAGATAGAAACTTCAGGAAGAAAATTAGTCAGTGATTTTTATTAGCCTGACCCCCAGCATGCTTATTAAGCTCTTCACCAGGAAATCCTTAGATGAATAACACCCCAATAGCAAAAACCACAGCAGAGGTGCTATTAAGAACTTTCTTTCTTGTGATTCTTATTGTTTCATTCTATTGGCTTCTCAAGTTACTCAGCTTCATTCCAGACAGAAAATCAAAGTTTTGCCTCTCCAAGACTAGCTTCCATGTCAGCCTACAACAACAGAAATCTGGGAAAACAACTAAAACTCCTGTTTTAAATCCCAATAATATTTCCTTCTGCCTGACTGATTTTAGTATGATCAGATACAATATACTAAGTGCTATTATATTCCTGAAATGAAGAAAAATCAAGGTTTTTCTAAGATTTGCTTGCCCATTAACATATGATAATGTTAATGATTTGAGAATAAAAGCACTTTTCTCTGACATAGGAGAGATGTGATCTAGTGGTCTGAGTGTAGCTCTGGGAATTGCTGTGATTAGTTGTATTACAGTACCACCCCGTGTTGCAGGACTGCTGTATAAAAGAGAGATGTTTATATTGTAAAGCACTTAGAAAAGTGCTGTATAAGTGGAACCCTGTGTTTTTCCCAAAGGTGAAATAGCAAAATAAAATGAAAAACCACCTATCAAATGAACATCTTACCCTGGAGGGTCAGCTCCTATAGCTCCAGTCCTGCAGGGCTGGGGTTGCTGCCTGCTCTGGGTGTTGCAACCTGCTGCACAGGGTTGCATTGCCATTCACTCAACTGTTCCCCCTCACCCCCCCCCCACACACACACATCATGAGAGAGGTGTGATTGGGCCAAACCTGAGTGGCGTTGCAACCCCGTGTGCCAGGTCGTAATGCCCAGAGCCGGGAGCCAGGCCCAGTCCTGTGGGGCAGGAGCTGCCACTGCCAGGTGAGTGCGGGGGTGGGCTTACTTTGCAAACCCTCCCCAGCTGGTTCTCTCACCCCCTGGGGCAGAACCCAACTTGTCACAGCCTCCCACAATAAAATAAAACAAAATAAAATGAAAAATTATTAAAAATAAAAAGAATTTCATAGGGTTTGCTATACAAGAACAAGGTATTATTATGGAGAGATATGTAAACAGTTAATAGATCAGGTGCCAGTAGATAGCACTCAAGAATATGCAGCATTGTTCTTGCATTTTCCAGGACCAATAAAGCATGCAGCTCATAACACCTCGGACACTTAGACACCATATTGTAAACCTGGGACTGTGGGACCTGGGCTTGTGGACTCGGTGTTTCCAAGCCTGTGCATGAGCGTCCACACTGCACTGTAAACAACTGATTGACCTGGGTCTCACATCTGTGCTAACATGCCCATATTGCGCTATTGCTTGAGCTGCATCCACATTGCAAAATGACAGGGCTTGGACCCAAGCCAAAGCAGGTCTTGGACTCGGACTCACCATCTGAGCAGGGTCCTAGGAGGTGGGGCTCAAACCTAAGTCAGAGTCTGGGCTTAGAGTGCAGTATAGACATACCCCTGGAGGCCCCATAGTGCTGGATGCTGTACAAACATGAGACAATCCCATTCTGTCATCCCCAAGTGGTTTTCATTCTGTGGCCACAATCCTATCCTTGCTGGCAGGATGCCAGAGTTGTGAGGCTCTGCTTGAGCCGGTCAGACTGCAGGATTAGGGCCAGATTTAAAACAAGATGCAAAAGGGGAGTGTAACAAATAGTTGGAAGGAATAAGGAGGATAAGAGTAACAGTGAGAGGAAGACATGGTTACAATGATGACCTACGTGCATACCTAACTAGCTATGTAGACAATTGGTAACTCCTGACTGCTAATGTGAGCTCTGAGATTGACTCCTTCCACAAGTAATTCATGGTTCATTCCTGCCAGGTGTTGAGTTCCTCCTGGGAAGTTGCAGAGCACCTTCACCCAAAGTCAGTGGGAGCTAAGAACGCTCGTCATCTTTCAGGAGGCACTTCGCAACTTGCAGGATTGGGCCCTCATCCATTCGGTCTCAATTTCTCCATTTGTAAAATGAATTATTTCATGGGGTATGGTTAGGATTAATTAATGCTATTAAAGTGCAAAGTATTACCATATGCTTTATAAGATAAAACACTTTGATATCTTCACAATACTCTGTGGGGGCTCTCACATTTACCTTTCCTCTTTTCTGTTGCTCTGATATTTTAAAAACACTCATTAAAGTCTCCAATCCAGAAACAGAGAAGACTGACAATAGAGAAAGGAAGAAAAACCAGGCAGCCCCTGTCTTGAAAATGCATTAGCAATCCTAAAAACTCTGCATTGAAAGAAACCATAGTGTGCCGGACAAAGTGCAGGACTAAATGCCACCCTGGCCTTGTCCACTTCAGCAGAAGCAACTATACCAACTAGAGTGACTGCTAAATTACCTGGCATTTAGACACCAGGACCTAGATAGCAAACCAACTGGATAGCAGAAAAAGAAAGCTCATTTGTTAAAAATGAACCCCCTTCTTCCCCTTCTCCCCCTCCCCTCCCCATGAACAAAGTCAGGAAAAAGTATGACAAAAGAACCAGGCCGTTTTGTAATAATATGAACTTCTCTGACTCCCTGCAGAAGGATTGCCTGGGGTGCTCCTACCCTTGCCCTAGATGTAATTCAGAAAAATGTGGGCCAGTATGCCACTGTAATAGGAAATGGGTTTACAACAGAATTGGTAATAAAACTAGAGATGTTAGCAGGATGTTCTCATTTTTTGTCCCTGAATAAAGCATTGTTCTTATATGACCACCAAGTTTAGAAATAATTGAACCAAACAGTGTGGGTTTTTTTCCTAAAAGGTGAATTTGGTATTTGTAGAAGACGCCGAAGTGACATTGCTGAAAACTAGTTCTCTCTTTATCTAATACTGGTACTGCAAATGTAGCCTCTGCACACCCTTCTTAATCCTATCCCATCAAGGTGTCCTGTCCCTCAGTTTTAGGGGTGAAAGTAATTTATTCTCCATTGTCAAAATTCCCCCCAATGCATTCAGTTCTACTTTAGGCCTAATTTCTCCCATTCAGTTCACAGTCAGAATACTGGGCTATGTTTGCATCTGCACTTTTCCCCCCTTAAAAGTGGTAAAGTCTGATAAATCCTTTATTGGGGGCTGTGTCCTGCACTGCACAGAGGTAAACTTTAAGTCAAGTCTACCCATGCCCCTGATTCTATTGGCAGATGCAATATAAGACGGGACTATGGCTGTTTCAACAAGGGATCGTAAGCACATGAGCAGCCCTATTGACTTTTGTATAATAATATAATACAAATTATAACACAACACACAGCGGGGGGAAGTATATTTCAATGGACTACTCACAAGTTAAACTTATACATGTGCTTAAGTACTTTGCCAAATTATTTTGCAGTTAATAGGTTATTGCAGGTCTCAGATCTCTAGAGGTACAGCATGATAAAAAACTGCTAAAAGGAAAAAAAACTGACAATATGCTGACTGCTTATATTGAAGAAAAAGCAAAGGAAGAAACTGTTATCAATACCAATCAACTTTGGAGACTGAAATCCTGTGCTATTCTGAAGAGAGGAATTTATCTCCCCACCCCCCACCACTAGTAGTATTATATACACAGAAATCTTGGTCCCTGATTAACCCCTGAGTAAAGAGTAACCTTCACCTAGACAGCTTTGCTTTCAAAAGAGTTGGCCGCTGTAACCAGAGCCTGTTCAATTATCCCTCTTCAAAGAGAACAGGCAACCAAGAATGTCAGGTTCAGAAAAGGGGCTATAATTTCGAAGCAACTTCCTGTTTGGAGATTTTTTGATCTCGCAGTGTAGTGAATGGAAGGAAATGGCACGAAGGAGATACTTTTCCCATCTGTGTGCTATGTTATTATTTGTAATTACATAATTTTACAAATGAAGGTGATTTTCTGCTTTTGCCTTCTTATAGGTTACGACTTAGAAGACTCCTGATACATATTTATCAGCCAACTGTCTCTGGCCAAGTTACACATGCCAAATGTATGCTTTATACTATGTGTTATACAGAGTAGCATTGTTCTCCTCCAAAATCAGCGCCCTTTACTACCGTATATATCTGATGATGCAGGGTATTGATTTCCTAACCCATTTAAGATACTATAAACCAACTGCTAGTATGTAGTGGCTTCCTGTTCTTCTAACATTTATTTTGTCTTTTGGGCATTGAAAAGGATTTTTTCACATGTTGGCATAAGAAGATCCAAATTTGACCTTTGTCTCTCCATTTGAGAATGTGCCCTGGCAGAAATAACCTTTTCAGTCGAACCCCCCAATGATTAAGGTCTGGAAAGAAATGGCTGGATTTAAAATCTTATTTTACTTTAGTTTTGATAGCTAGTCCATACAAACTTTAGGCTTCCAGAGTCTGAAAATTCAGTTCTTGAAGAAAAAAAAATCTTTATCAAAAGATATACTATATATAACCTCAAAAAACAAGAATCATTCCCCTAAAAGATGAACACTCCGTAGCTTTGAGCAAACTAACTAGCTTAATCTTCATGGATGAGCACTGCACAAATAGTCTCATTGAAGCTAATGCATCTACTCACATAAGCAAGGGCTCACTAGGGTCAGTCAGGGCTCTGCAATCTAGCCCTTCATGACCATTTCTTATCCTTACGGGCCAGATTTTGACATCCTTGCTCATAGTGAATGAAGACTGAAACTGTGCGAATAACTGATTTTTTGGTTCACTGAACTGGGCAATTCAAGAAAAAGAATCTTGATCAACCCAAACTGAAATATTTTGTTCAAATTTTCAAGTTTTCTTTTCACTTTTTAAAAATAAAATTGAACTAAATATAAGAAAGTAATTTTCAATTGAAAAATAAAAATATTTTCTTTCAAAACAAAATATTTCTCTTTTTGGGGAATTTTTGGAGAATTTTTTATTGAAACAATTTGGCTCACTGGACACAAATTAGCAACATGTTTCAGTCGACTGAAATCTCAATTTTTCAGATGAAAAAAATTCAGCTGAAAAATGTTAGAGCACTAGTCAGAATTAATTATGGAGTAAGATACAATTCAGTATAAAAGTATCAGAATCTGATCCTTGCTGATCCATTCACATTTAGTGGGTCTTTTCAGTTATGTTTACAGTGCCAAGAAGATACCCTTATTTTAAATCTTTAAATTTTCCATGTTTATAGTTTCTCTTAATTCTGCTTATATGTTCAAGTGTGCTTAGACTCCATTTCCCCTCTTTCTATGTGGCTACTATTTTTAAATAAAACAACCTTAACAAGGCAGGGAAAAAAGAAAAATAAAATTTACTCACATCATCTAACAAAATTACTAGGCCATAGAAATAGACAGATAGAATCAGAGTTGAAAAACCAGGAATAATAAAAAAAATTAAGTGACTATTATGTCTTGCCCCCAGTCTCTGTCTTGAAAAATGCATATGCTGTGTATGTACTTTGTAGTAAACACACATTCTAACCCTCAGTTACTTCTGAGGGAGGGGGAAATTTAGCCTTTAACCTAAGTACCCACTGGATAACCGTGACCCTTTGCTTCCACTCCAGGTAAAGCCTCCACCCAGACAATCTTAACAGACTTCCGCTTTCCCTCAGGAACTCTTCTAGAATATGCAACCTGTGAGTTTCCTTGGCAACTAGCATGCTGCAAGTATAGTATTATGGCACATACCTATTAAGCTTCATAGATTTAGACACACACACACAAATACTCAGGATGGATACCAGGCTTGGCAGTTCAGCACTAAAAAAAGACAATGACCCATAAAGATTATCGGATGCTGTCAGGGAAGGGTAGATTGTTGTGTCTTTAGGTGAGTTGTGCAAACAGAGAGAGCCATGTGGAGTTCTCCATGGGTTCAAATAATTTGGATAAACAGCTAACCTGTAAAGCACCCCCATCCTTAGATTTCTATTGTTTTATTGTGCTGAGGCTGTTTTATAGTACACTTTTACAATGAGGGAAGCTTACAGCAGGCATTACATATATATATATGTAATATATATAGTGTATATACAGTGTGGCTATGTTAAGGCTTGCAAGTTTTGTAGTGTTAATATGAATTGGGCCCAGGATGTCCAGGTCAAGAGAATCCATAATGCTTTGTGCATGCTTGGCTTTCCTGAAGGGACACAGATTTCTGCTGTTGTGCCATAACAGCAGTAACCATTAGTAACTCTCAGCCCCATCTTCTCTCCTCTCACATTGGCTGCCTAGGCTCTGATTTAAAGTCGCATACATCTTCAACTGGCTTCTATCTTGGTAACCTGCCACGTCCCTGTTCACTGTAGAAAGGAGACTGGAAGCTGTCTCGAATGGCACAGTAGCAGGATGAATATGTGTTGCACCACTGAGCAGCCAGACTATCTGGTCATGTACAGCTCTCTCAGGGCCATCTGGTGCCTGCTCCCATTCCTTGAGGGCCCAGTCATGCTGAATAAGAGCAGTCCCAAAATGAATGGAGACCTCTGCCTTCTGGGCCATCAATTGTTCAAACATCTGGCAGCTGGATCCCTTATGAGTGCTGACACCTGCGTGCGTCAGCCTGTCCAGACTACAGAATGGGGATTTTAGGCATGCAGGATCTGATACCATTCCTAGTGCCACTTCTAAAGGAGCACCCAAATCCACACTGTTATACCACCAAAATCCAATCTGCTAGTCATTCTTCTGAATTTAACTTTAATGTCTTTAAATGGATCAGACTAACACCATGAATATAAAGTAACAACAAAATAATCAAGGTAGCACAGTGAGAGGCTCCTTCTTATGAACGGCTGCCAGTATCCTCCATTTCTGGGTTGAGTATCAAGCTAACTGCAACTGCTTCCACTTGACAAGTCTTTTGAACTCTACTGCATAGAATTAGAGCGGACTGAATAATTGTTTTTTTTCTTTTTGGTGGTCAAACTAAAAAATCTGAAACATAAAATCTTGCATTTCATCCCCCCCCCCCCCCCACTGAAACAAAACACTGGAAAAAAAATAATTTGGGTCAAATAAAACATTAAATAGTGTTTCCAAAACATTTAGAAATGAAATGGCCTGTTTCTAAATAAAAATGTAAATAGTTCATTTTTAAAATGTTGAAACAAATGGTTTAGATTTTTTTTTAAATCCTCATTTATTTGGCTGAAACTATTTGCTGAATTTGACCCATATTCACAAATAGTTTCAATTCCCAAAACTTCATTTTTCAGTCAATTTTCTATTCAAATGTAAATTTTTTGCTCTGCTGTACACAGAATCACCTAGATCTTAAAGGTGCAATTAACCACAAGCAATTACTGCAGTTTGTAAAGCTCCATATACATGGGCTTAGCCACTTCATTCTTACTGTGACCTGGTGTGTGTGCCTGTGCACGTAATAACATGTAATTAGTTATGTTTGCTCTGTCCCTTCAAACTTTTGTCCACAAATGAAACACATCAAAGATAGGTGTCTTGGTACAGCCACATGCACATTTCAAACATGCTACATTTTGAGCTACAGTTGGATTCATAAAGTGATTTGCAAAAAAATTTCAGGTCCTCCAAATTTCTTAAGAAGCAAAATTCAGAGCTCTCAAAAACTACACACAGTTATGGTGTACATTTTTGCATCCCCTTTTCCCAGCCTTACAGCTGTTTATAAGTGAAATTTATTTATTTATTTTGAAAAAGAGGCCTTTCTGAAACTCCAGACAGTTTTGACATAAAATACAGAAACAAAGTACCAACCAAATATCAACTACAAAACAAAGATCTAAATATAATCAATAGAAAATAAAATCTAGGATAAAACAATGCACTTCATAAGAATGTATGTATAAAGAAACATTATTAAAAATACCTAGGAACGTATGTACTATTAAGTTATGACAATCTAATATGTATAATTTCTAAATATAATTGGATTAATCAGTGCCAGACAATACTATATTCTAGTGGTTACACTGATTTATCAAGACACTCAACCTTCAAATATCTGCCTTCTAAGAAAAAATAATCCAAGTGGGAATATTTATTTTTCTCTTCAGTTTACTCGTGCTTTTATTTGGGCTCCTTCCTCCTTGTGAAAAATGTAGATGGAAAAGAATACTGCACTGTAGCTGAAAAGCACCATTTCAAGCACCTCACTGCAGCAGTCATTCTGAAATGGAGTTAGGCTTGTTTATCAGGCTTGCAGGGTCACGTTGAGTGACCTATTCCCCTCTGGTTTCACTTAAAACTCAAATTTTCTCCATGAAGATAACATGCTTTTCTCATATTTGGTTACCTGGTCCCCCAGAGGATTTCATTTTTCATAATGTAATTTTAACCTTTGTTTAAGAACTTTTTTGCTCGTCATAAACGCCTATAACATGATATATTTCTTTGAAGAGAGTATATGCTTGAGAGGAAAACCTTTGGCTATTAAAATATCTTACAGAGCCAGTTCACTGGAAGCTCACTTTGATGTGATACAAATGGGTGTATTAGTCAATCATTGTAAGAGTGACTTTTGCTTTAATTTCTTTTGTATTTTGTGTGGATATATATGTACTTAATTCTATAAAAATATACCCTGAGTGAGGAGGGGTGTGTTTGAAAAAAAAAATAAAACATGGATTAGTACTTTCACAGTTTCAGAGCAAAGAGATCTATTTAACCAAAAGTGCAATTAAATATATATTTGAAAGGTTTTGAAATCACACTTAGCAAAATGGCAAACATTTTCATGTGGAATTCTGAGAGAAAGCTCTGTCCATTTTCTGATTACAAGGGAAAGTATTATTTTTCCATTGAAGGCAGCCTGAAAGAACTCCTAAAAATACAGGGCTAGATCTTCATCTGGTATAAATTGGCATCAAGCAAGGATCTGACTGACAGTAGTACATCAATAACATATTCTGGTTTATTTGATAGAAATAAAAGAATATTAGATATGTATCTGAGAAAGTGCTTTCTGCTTATAGTGCTGGGGGAATGTCAAGTCACCTAACATATTCCTGCTGCAATGCCCCTTTCAGAGGCCTAATTGGCATGTATGGAATGCAAGGATTAGTGATGTAAACTGCAGAAAATCCTGTGTTTAAGGAGGGCAGAGACTATTTAAATAGGACGAAGTTCTATGCCAGTGGAGGCTGGGGGTTAAATAAATAAATAGATAGATAGATAGATGATAAGATGTCTTCTCCAATCTTTGCTTCTTAAATCTTGTAACTGATTCCCAATAAACTAAAAACGATGTCCCTGACTTGATCTGAAGGAACATCCTATTTATACTTATTTTTAACCCTTAGTCCTTCTCTTCCTCTCTCTTGCCATACACAATAGACAAACAGAATTCAGTGTATCACACTGCACTTCATTATATCATAATTTTTCAGAAGAGAAATTAGCACATTATCATATCTGTCTCCAAAAAATGTCAAAAAGAAAGAAATTTCAAGCAGTGGGCCTATTCGTGAGAAAAATCACACATAGGGATTAGTAATCTCTTGTGCCGATATAGAATCTTTCATTCCAACAACCCCCCCCCCCCCACAAAGTACTTTACAAAGCAGAAACTGTCTTCAAAGATGCCGAGCTAATGAAATTATTTATAGTTGCACTAAAGAAAAATCGGGGGGGGGGGGGGGAAATAATTTCAAGTTGACCCCTAATTGACATTTTTCTAAATAACTGGCAAGTCAAAAAAATTGTTTTGGGTTGAATAAAACAGTTTCAGGTGAAGTAACCTTTTTAAAAATTATTTTGAACCTTTTAAAGCTTTTTTAAAAATAAAATTGAATGGAATTTCTAAACAAGATTTGTTTCAAATTGAAAAATGGAAACATTTCATTTGGAAAAATATCAAAATGAAATGTTTCGGGTTTTTTTCACCACAACAGAAACAATTTGGCAAAGCGAACACAACTTTGGGAAATGTTGCAGTGTTGGCAAATCTGCAAAAAAAGTTTTGTCCAAAATTTTTCACTCAGCACCTCTTGGGATCACATACATAGAGAGCATCTACACTGCAATAAAAGATCCGTCCCACAGCTGTGGCGATCTTGGGTTCATGGGCTCAGGCTGAAGGTCTATAACATTTCAGTGTAGACATTCGGACTCAGGTTGGAGCTCAAGCTTTGAGACTCTGCAAGGGAGTCCAATAACAGCCCTTCTTGGGGTCTGGTTTTATTAACACAGAATTCCAAAATGGACACCAAATGTCTTCCACCCAGTCTTAAGCTGGGCACAGCCCTTCCTCCCTGAGGTACTGTCCCTTCCTCAGTACTCTTAGCAGCTGGAGAAGATGCAAGGTCTAGCCTCCTTTGCCACTCCCCAAAAGGATAACTTCCAGCTTATACTTTCTATCCAGCCTTAACTTTCTTCCTCTGGGACCACTACAGGAGACACTCTCTCCCTGCAGCTGCAGTCCCCCTTTGGCTGTCCACAGACCTGTCTGGCTTTCTACCCCCTTGCAGGCTTGGTTTAGTCACACGACCACCTGTCTCACTACCTCATAGACTCATAGACTTTAAGGTCAGAAGGGACCATTATGATCATCTAGTCTGACCTCCCGCATGATGCAGGCTACAAAAGCTGACCCGCCCACTTTCCCTTTACTCAGCTGTTGAAGTCCCCAGATCGTGATTTAAAGACTTCAAGTCGCAGAGAATCCTCCAGCTAGCGATCCCTGCCCCATGCTGCGGAGGAAGGCGAAAAACCTCCAGGGCCTCTGCCAATCTTCCCTGGAGGAAAATTCCCTCCCGACCCCAAATATGGCGATCAGTAGAACCCCGAGCATGCAGGCAAGATTCTCCAGCCAGACCCTCATTGACCATTGATACTAATTACCAGCGATGGCACGTTATTGACTAATTGACTAAAATCACGTTGTCCCATCAAACCATTCCCTCCATAAACTTATCTAGCTTGATCTTAAAGCCAGAGAGGTCCTTCGCCCCCATTGTTTCCCTTGGAAGGCTGTTCCAAAATTTCACCCGTCTGATGGTTAGAAACCTTCGTCTAATTTCAAGCCTAAACTTCCCCACAGCCAGTTTATATCCATTCGTTCTCGTGTCCACATTAGTACTGAGCTGAAATAATTCCTCTCCCTCCCTGGTATTTATCCCTCTGATATATTTAAAGGGAGCAATCATATCCCCCCTCAGCCTTCTTTTGGTTAGGGTAAACAAACCAAGCTCCTCGAGTCTCCTTTCATACGACAGGTTTTCCATTCCTCGGATCATCCTAGTGGCCCTTCTCTGTACCCGTTCCAGTTTGAGTTCATCCTTTTTAAACATGGGAGACCAGAACTGCACACAGTACTCCAAATGAGGTCTCACTAGTGCCTTGTATAACGGAAGCAGTACTGCCTTATCCCTACTGGAAATACCTCGCCTAATGCATCCCAAGACCGCATTAGCTTTTTTCACGGCCACGTCACATTGCCGACTCATAGTCATCCTGCGGTCAACCAGGACTCCGAGGTCCTTCTCCTCCTCCGTTACTTCCAACCGATGCGTCCCCAGCTTATAACTAAAATTCTTGTTAGTCATCCCTAAATGCATCACCTTACACTTTTCACTATTAAATTTCATCCTATTATTATTACTCCAGTTTACAAGGTCATCCAAGTCTCCCTGCAGGATATCCCGATCCGTCTCCGAATTGGCAATACCTCCCAACTTTGTGTCATCCCTGATTCATTCTCATCATCTAGGGAGGCAAATCAACTGTGTCACAGACAGCCTGAGACCTATTTCCCTTTAGAAGAGCCAGCCACCCTGTGACACAAACCTTGCTAAAGAAACTGCTGGAATGTTCCGCAGTAATGAGGCAAGACAGTGCAGCAACGCTATTGTGAGTCTAATTAATTGTGAGAGCTCCTGCAGATTTTGGTATGCTTTTTGTGTTGTTTGTTTGGGTTGCATGTTTACTATTGTTTTAAATCTAAATAAAGCCAAATGCAAATAAACAGAATAAACAGAACACAGTAGTGTTTGAGACCATTACTACAGAATACTCCATGACTATACATAAAAGGAATAGTTCAGAAAAATGAAAATCCATCTTCTCACATTCAGATTTCATGCTACACTCACTGTTGTAGTATCTCAGAGAATCCCTCACTACCATGATTTTTCTTGGAATTTTAAAATTATCCAGTTTTTTATTTTTCCACTCCCTCCAATACACTGTTGTAACCCATTTGTATGTTGGTCAGTGTGTATTATGCCTGATCCACCAAAGATATGAGCACATGACTCTTTAGCTCAAAGGAGCTGCAGCAACTTATGCTTTTAGCTCTTGAAGTTCAGTTTCTGATGTGTTAACCAATATGATGGCCATCACATGCCATCTGAGGTACATCTACGTCCCCCATTACCATAGTATCTGACCACCTCACAATTTTTAAAGTATTTATCCTCATAGGCAAGAAAGTAATATGTCCATTTTACAGATGGGGAACTGAGACACCAAGAAACTTTCCCAAGATTCACTTGGTCTTCCAGGCCCTAAGCCAGTGCACTAATTACTGTACAATCCTTTTTCTCCTTACAAAACCCCTGTATCCAGGCAGCCAGCTTTCCTACCTAGAGAGGAGGACCTGCTTGCCCTCTCATCCCAGAAGCCCCTCAATAATCTTACAAAATAAAACCTATTTTTAAAAATAGAAAATCAAAACTTTTCTTTCATATTTTTTGAGAGTTCTTAAGGACTTTTAGTTCTCTTTCTCCACCACATTTACTCACACATATGGGACCAGATGATCCATGGGTATAAATTAGCATATTACCATTGACCTACTCAGGATCTGGCCCATGTACTTGCCTGTTCTTTTTGTTGGAAATATTACATAAAGTAATAGAAAGGCATTTTCATAAATTCATAGATTTTTAAGAGCAGAATGGATCATTATGATCACCTACTCTGACCTTCTGCATAACACAGACCATAGAACCTCACCCAGGAATTTCTGCATCAAGCCCATAGACTTCAAGTGATGGAAAAATCAACTATATCCCTAAGCAAGTTGATGCAATCATAATTACCCTCACTGTTAAAAATGTACACCTTATTTCCAGTCTGAATTTGTCTATCTTCGGCTTCCAGCCATTGGATTTCATTAATGCATTTTCTGCTGCATTATAAAATCATCTACTATTAGATGTATTTTCTCCAGGTAGGTATTTGTAGACCATGCTCAAGTCACCTCTTAGCCTTCTCTTGAAAAAAATACATAGATTGTGTTTCTTAAGTCTCTCACTATACAGCAACAGAGGGTCCTGTGGCACCTTTAAGACTAACAGATGTATTGGAGCATAAGCTTTCGTGGGTGAATGCCCACTTCATCAGCGAAGTGGCCATTCACCCACAAAAGCTTATGCTCCAATACATCTGTTAGTCTATCAGGTGCCACAGGACTCTGTCACTTTTTACAGATCCAGACTAACACGGCTACCCCTGATACTTGTCACTATACAGCATATTTTCCTGAAGCTCTTTTCTAGACTCTTTCCAATTTATCAACCTACTTTTTAAGTATGGACACCAGAACTAGACACAGAATTCAAAAAAAGATCTCATTAATGCCATATATAAAATTAATACCACCTCTGTACACTGGCTTGATGTTGTCCTGCTTACACTCGATCACATCCACCCTCTTTTTCAGAGAAGCAGAAGCATTTACTGAATGTAAAAAGGCTCCCCCTTGTGTAAAATGCTTCCCAGGCTTGAAATAACAATCCACGCACTTCATTCTGTGATTGCAATGGGGGTTAAGGGCTTTCAACAAATTTGAGGAGGCACTCATAACCTTTACAGAATCAGGACCCAATTTACCCAACTGAACAGGTGGGAGATGGGTGCTGTGTAGATTTTCAAATACTCACCTTACATGACAAGCCATCAAATGCACCACAGTTCAGGGCATGAAGTTCACAGAACAACCCCTTTTTAATACTTATTTTAAAGAAAACCTTTCATGAAGAAACATTTGTAACCTAAAAGTCAACATATTTAATAAATGAACAGTGACACTAATAATATTAGCATATAGAGACTGGCAGAGTGATAGAAAAACAGGTATTTGCAGGTGTTTGAATAAAGCTCCAGTTCATACTGTCTTTAAATGCAGCACTCGAAGAAGAAGCTTTTGTTCATCTATGTTTCCCTTTTAATAAGCTCATCATGTTTAATGTTGCACCATTACATAGATTTTATTTTGCATAAATACATGATGATTATAGCTGTATAACCTTGGCAACGCAGTGTCCTCTTGAAGCAGCCTGAAATGGAATGGAAATGCAGATTATGCCACATAACTGCCCTACTGGGAGCAATATTTTATTATGTTTTATTCCCTTTCCATAAAATTAAACTAAAATGAAGGTAATTTGGGTTCTACTGAACCAGTGATAAGCTAGGGAGAAGGAGATGCTTAAATCGTGTATGTACGCATGCGTGCACATGCACGCATAGACAGAAGACTGACAAAATCATCAGCTCACACAGTCATCTAAATTCTGTATTTGGATCCCACCCTCTGAACCCAAAGGCTCTACATGCAAATAGAGACTTTTATAGAACAGAATCCTAATTTATTTTAAAGATGTGATGCCAAATCTCAGATGCCAGGAAATGCAAACATAGTCTTAGTTTATGGCTGTGTGAAAAATGATGCACAGAAAAGAATGGAGGGCCAGATCTTCAGTTGATGTCAATCCATTGACATCAGTGGTACTACACCTGTTTACACTAACTGAGGATTTCCTCCAGGGTCTCTCTCAATCGGCCCATTAGGACTATTGTAAGGATTTATGTCAGTGATAATCTCATCTTTCATTTAATAACAGAAAATAAAGGCCCTTTCTATTAAGAAGATGGGGTCTGAGTCTGCTCTCATATCACTTTTAGAAAATCCTTTCATACTTCCAGGAAATAAGCCATATTATTTGACTGAACTGAATCTTGGCCTGTTCTGTATAACAGAATGAGGCACCACCCTTCTGTGACTATGTCAGTACCACACTATTTGGGAGAGTTCACTTTTTTGCCAATGCCTAGTCAGAAACAAGAAGCAAATGCTTCATAGGGTTCGATACTGTATCTCCAAAGCATACAAAACTGTGTGTGAGCTTCAAGAGTTTTGTCTGTGTGAGGCATATGGGGATAAATCCTGTACTGTACCACAGAGCATAAAGAGGAAAATCGTAAAAAGACTGGCCTATGAATCAGTGACATAACCTCTAAGAAATTGCTGAGGAATAGATCCCTGTAACTAGGGAAGCACATAGCAGTAACTTCACCAGTGACTGGATAGTGCCTTTATTCCTCAGCACTGTAACTGAAAGAGTGCTTCATTAGCATGTGGGACCATTAATCTTGTATTTGGTATATGATTTCCCTCTTGATTTGAACATCTGCCTGGAAGGCACATCTCTAATTAGAACAGACATGTTATTCCAGAATTAAAAAAACATCAAAAACATATTTCTTATTCTTTCAGCTCACTTTTCTCATGCTACCTGAGTTGTAATAATCATGGTTGAAACTTGTCAAATCCCAATGGAGCTAACATTTCATTAAGAGAGGGGAATGGAATAGTATAATTCAATACACATTTATGGGCTAATCCTCCACAGGGTGGTATTACTTTTAGATCATCGGAAAGCCAAACAAGACTTGGCATAACAGTGTCATGCCAGTTACAACCCAAACATCTTTAAATAAACTGCTGTTTAATGCCAAGTTGTTTAGCACAAAAAAATGCTTTTGGTGGCATTAAAGAACAAATCTCTAACCTAAAATGACATTGAGGTTTAAATTATGCTCTGGATCTTTAAATAATTCTCTAGCTGGGCCAGCCCTATAACAACCTGCTTCAAGTGGAGTGCCGAGATGCTAACAGAGGAAGAGCTCGTCTGACTTTATTTAGTTCCCCCAAAGGAAACAAAGGTAGATGAGCTATGGCAACATCTGAAAACAGGGGGCAACTTTTCCTGAACACTGATGTATTGAAGGATTGTCCACCAATTTTTTTTTTTCAGTGGAAGAGTACCCTCTCCACCTACCAAAGCCTGGTGCCTTGCATAGTCTAGATTACAACATGAACACATTGAAAAGGACACTGCTAGCATTCTAAGACACTTCGGAATGACTCCTTGAGCACACCTGAAATTTGTGAAAATCCATCTCACTGCCACATTTTGTCCTCTGAGAGATATCCATCCTGAAGGGTCACCATAAATATGCCCCCTGGTCTTCCATTTATTCTTTTACCATTATATGCTAGATACCATAGAGCAGGGGTCGGCAACCTTTCAGAAGTGGTGTGCCGAGTCTTCATTTATTCACTCTAATTTAAGGTTTTGCGTGCCAGTAATATATTTTAACGTTTTTAAAAGGTCTCTTTCTATAAGTCTAGAATATATAACTAAACTATTGTTGTATGTAAAGTAAACAAGGTTTTTAAAATGTTTAAAAAGCTTAATTTAAAATTAAATTAAAATGCAGAGCCCCCCCGGACTGGTGGCCAGGAGCCAGGGAGTGTGAGTGCCACTGAAAATCAGCTCGCGTGCCACCTTCGGCATGCGTGTCATAGGTTGCCTACCCCTGCCATAGAGCATGGTAGTATCCAGAATCTTTAATCCTCCGCCCTCCATGCACAATACATTCCACTGTCCCTCTTTTTTCTTCTGCAAGGGTGAAATTTACCTAGCTGCACAAGGTCCTCTACCATGATTAAACCCTGGGTGATCTGGGAGGAGGAAAGCAGTCACAGTAGATATAATGGAACAGCCACAAGGATTCCAGGAGCATCTACACAGTTGTTCTGAATAGGTTGGTGTGGCAGAAAATATTGGGGATGGGATATGAGTCACATGCTTGTGCAGATCCAGGGTACCATACCCCACACAGAGGAAGTATGGAGAGGCTTGGATTAGGAGAGAGGGAGGAGTTTAACCCTCATCGTTCCCCACACAAATCCCTATTTGTCTGGCTTTGTGCCGGGAGGGGAGAACATCACCCTCTGGTATGTGAATCTACCATGCATTCTTACACTGGCATGAAACAAAATGAGTGAATAAATACATCAGGGGAGTTTTGACTAAAAAGTCATGGATGAAAAAAATTATCACAATAAGTGTAGGAAACTAGAAAGGAGGGCAACCAAGCTGAAAAGGCAATAAGCCACCTACTCTGTCCATAAAGAGAAAGGAAAACAAAACAGTTGAGCTTTCAAACAAAAGGCAAAATTGTAACTGAACAGTATGGGCAGAACATACATTTACCTTTTGATCACATGGAAATCTGTTGAACATGTGACTCAGATTCATATATGGTTGCAGGCAGGTGTGCCTATTTCTTCTGAAAACATATGCTCTTTGGGAAAAACATCCACTTCTACCATAATAGTGGAGTATAAATATTTCCTTGTGGTTGGTGTGCCATAGCGAATGCAGTTAAATTTCCATTGTAATTGAGCTTCTAATTTGTTTATGGCTCAAACCCTGCTTGCCTTCTTACTGCAATAATTCAGTTACAGTGCTAGACGCTTAAAATTTCACTTGCTTCCTCCAGGACAGGTTGAATTTTAAGGCTCAAAGGCTGTCGTATAGTGAAATGTCTTGCATGCCTAAGGCTAGCCTTATAGTCTGATCCTGCCCCATTGAAATCAGTGGAAGTTTTGCCATTTTTACTATTAGTAATGTAATGCCAACAGGGATGTGCTAATTACTTTACAGACTTATGAAGATGAGAGGTTTATCATCTAAATAGACTACATACAAACTGGGCACAGGAGTAGGAGTAGTAATGTGCTGAACAAAGTTTAGTGCTTTAGACGGGGGCTCATGTTTTATTTGTAGCCCCCACATGCACACATACTCCATGCTTTATTTTGGCAGGTGTTTTAGAAAGTGATCGTGCTCCAAGAATTGATGTTCCAAAATATATAAATAAGAGTTGTTCCTGACGAGTGGATTTTAGATTTAGGGAAGGGAGAATTGAAACTAATACTGAACCCTAATTATGAAGATCATTGAAATACATGTTGCAAGCTGTTGTGTGATGTAGATGTCCTCCAAAGTATCAGTTAATGTGATATTAATAACTATAGAAAATATTGCCACCCTGAGACATTGCAAGATAAACAAACCCTATGGTAATAATAAAAATAACCTTTTTAGCCATAGTGGGACACAGTCTTCTTCTAGTTACACCAGTGTAAAGGCAGAATAACTCCACTGAAATCACCAGATTAACTCTGGTTTTCCCATAGTGTAACTGAGGGTGTATTTTAAAAGAATGGGATAGCCTCACCTCTTTCCCTTATAGTGTTGGTCCTGCCTCCTGTGTGCTGCTAAAGAGTGCCAACCACATTGTCCCTTTTATCCGCCCCCCCAACTATTTTTCTTCCAGATCCTACCACCAGGCATAGCCTTCTAGATCTGGTCCATAAAGCCACCTCCCTCTCCTCTTTCAAATTCCTTCTGAAGACCCACTCTTTTCATGATGTCTACAAGAAACTAGCCAGTTAAGACATGATCTAAAGCCCGCTAAAATCAATGGAAAGACTTTAGTTGATTTCAGTGAGCTTTGGGCCATGTTACTTATCTGTTTTGCTTATTTATCTCATGAGCAAATTGGAAGTGAAGGGAAGAAGTTGAATGTTGAGGCAAGGATCCAACAAGGACACCAAAATTGAAGCTGGGAGTTGGTGTGGGAGAAAGAAGGGACATCTGAACTGTGGAGGGTTGATGGAGAACAGGATAACTTGGCTAATACATTGTCTACTTTACCTCCACTCTTGCTCTGTCCTGGTCTTTTTTAGACTCTTCACTCTGTGTCTTCATCTGTATTTAGGAAGCATTTAGCACATTGTGGGCTCTATGGCAATCTAAATAATAAATAATAATGATGCATGGTTTATGAAGTCTTTACTAGTCAGTTATAAAGAACAGTTCAAGGGACTATAAAATGTTATTATGGCACTTTGATTTCTTTAGTAATGCTATAGCTTTGAGAGTTTTTCTGAGACAGTGAAATGGGGATGATTGGTTTCATTTTCTGCAGATTTCTTTGTACTATTCACACATTTATTGCTGTAATTTTGAAATACTAGAAAAGTATGTTGAAATCAATCAGCATCTACCCAGCCAAGTATAAGAAATAAGATGGGTGAGGTAATATATTTTATTGGACCAACTTTTGTTGGTGAGAGAGACAAACTTTTGAGCTACATAGATCTTCTTCAGGTACTCAAACGTACTCAGAGTGTCACAGCTAAATACAACGTGGAATCGATTGTTTAGTATAAATAGTTAATACATATTTCAAGGGACCATTTAAGGTGAAGTAGCCTGTTAACACTCCTCCAGTCATAGTGGCAAAAGGCATCTTGGGCAGGGGGGTTGTTAGTGGGTTATAGCATCAAGAAATGAGATTAAGACAGGTGCACCTCAGTGGTTGGGGTACTCACCCGAGCAGTGGAAGACTAAGTTCGTGCTCTACATCAGGAAGAGGAAGGAATTGAATCTGGGTTTCCCACAGCCAAGGTGAGTGCCCTAACCACTAGACTAGTAGCTATAAGGGAGGCACCACCATCTTGTCTGCCTTCAGCTGTGCTTTGTCCTATTAAACAGCATCTGAGCATGCCTATTGGATTGAGCCCTACAGGGAAGATAAGTAGGCATTCCTCCACCTCATGGATCCCACAAGGGCTTAGACACCAAGTTGCTTGGCAGTATCAGGATTTAGGCAGTTGAGCACATGTGCGCCAGCAGAAATTTAGATGCCATGGGACTTTAGGCACTTACTGGGGTAGATGGCAGTTGAGCAGGGTTTGTGTGAATACCAGTGATGCATAAATGTAGGCAGATACATCCACCTTGTGAATCTAGCACTAAGGACTTGATCCAAACACTGTTCAAGTCAGTGAAAAGACTCCCATTGTTTTCATAGGCACTGGGTCAGGTCCTCAGATGGGTGCTGTGGTGAGGCTAGAGTAGGGATTCAGCCTGTTCACACTCCTGATCATATAAAGGCTAATATCCATTAATTGACTATGATGGTAATTTGCAGCCTGAGCTAAATCAAGGAAAATAATGGACTTCAGCATCAATAATCTGTTAGCAATGCTCACAACGTGTGATTAGAATACAATGGAGCTGAGAGAATTTTCTTTAAAAATGATGTGGCTTTTCCCCACCTCTCTTTTGACTAAGTTATATGTAACAAATTATTTCTTTTGAGGGTAAAAAAGTTTCGTCAAGCTATAATTTCAGCAGGATTTCAGTAGGAGATAGGACCCATGAATTAGATGGCTGATTGAGGTGACAGAATATATCAATATAATTATAATAGTGATATTAAAATACAGCCATATTTCTACAGAAGGTAATGTATTATTTTATCAGTACACAAACAATTTGGCTTTCTAGGTGTTCCTTACCCTTCTGGTGCTAGAAGTTCTGCCTTTCAAAACTACAAGCAACCCAAGAAAAGAGAAACAGGTAACAAAAGAACTTGGGGTCTCCTGTGTTGTGGTATAAAGTGCAAACCTGATTAAGTGCTGCAATTTTACATTTCCAGTGGTGTAACCATAGATGGTGACATCGGGAGTTCTGGGTTCTCTTACTCTGTGACTTTAGGCTAATGTCTCTGTGTCTCACTTTCCCATATGTAAAATAGGGATGATGCTAACAATCTCATAGGGATGTTGAGGTATAATTATTAATTGTACAACATGCTTGTGGTACTCAGATGCAAGGCAATATAAAAGCAAAGTATTATACAGTATCTGTCAATTGTACCTTTGCACAGTAACCCGTATGGGTTTTCCTGTGCCCACCGTATCTCACACAGCCCTTGTGCAGCTCTGTCTGAGGAGGTAGCCCATATTTTCTGGATATGTACCTCAGCAGTTACTTACACCTACCTCAGTCTCTCTTGAGAGACTTTATACATCCTCTGGCCCTGTCTTCACTATTAAAAGGTGTCTTTTACCTGAGGGTAACTTAAGGCTATGTCTACACTTGAGCTGGAGGTGTTGTTTCCAGCTTGAATAGAAATACTCACACTGGCTTGATCAGAGTCAGTGTGCTAAAACCAGAAGTGTAGCTCCAGCAGCACAAGTGGCAGAAGGGACTAGATGCCTGAGTATGTACCTATGGTCTTGGACAGGATCCTATTCAGGGTATCTAGCCTGGCCCACTGCTCACACTGCCAGGGTTACATTCTATTTTTAGTGTGCTAACTTGATCAGAGGGAGCATGTGTATGTCTACTCAAGATGGAAATTATACCTCCAGCTCCAGCATAGACATAGCTCACACATGCTAGGGTATCCTGAGGTAAAAACACAGGGAATACAAGGCCCTTTGTTTTACTGCGAGGTGAAACCCAGGCAAAGATATAATGCTGACCTCAACAAGTATACATCACAATAAAACTAAAGTGCTTGGTCTTCACTGTGTTTTTACTTTGGGGGATTACGAATATTAGGTAAAAAATTAACCTTTTTTAGCAGTGAGAATTAGGTCTGAGTGTACCAGTTAGTAGCTAGCCAAGCTAACAATTCTATGGCCAGAGTCTCTTAACTCAAATAATATTTTATTGGCAATTTTACAGAAATAGAAACAATTATTAAATATAGGTAAAATAATTATGAATCTGCAGCCAGGATTGCATGAAGCTTAGTTACAGAGTAGTCTAATCACATCTGCACAACAATTCCTTCTTAGTCACTCTCTTCTCAGTCTTACCATTTGTTCTGTGACTGTCATATGTTCTACACAGCGTATCAATATAACTGGAGACCTTTACCTTTATAATCATGTTTGGGTCTGATTCTTTCCTATTATCTGCCTGTGGCACATAAAAGTCTAGTCTCCTGTAGGCTCTAATACTTTGGTCTAATTTTGGTTGTTGAGTTTAGAGTGAGTGCTGTTTGTTGTCACCTGTGAGGTACAGGATGTCAGACTAGATGATCTTGTGGTCCCTTCTGGCCTTGAACACTGACTAACTCCAGAAAACAGGTCTTTCTCCCCAGATGATCCACTCAAATGTTGTTCCAATTACTCTCTCTAGTTGTGAAAGTTTCCACTCCTAGAGTTGTTCCTTATTATCATCTGGTCCTGACTTCTTTGCAACACAAGGAAGCCATCTATTTAGGTATTAACACTTTCTCTCAAACACAGGACTCACCTATCTGCTGTTAATGGCCTGTTACGGTCAAAGGCACTATTAAGTGAAATTAATAATGAGCTACATGTACATGGGGTTCATTCTACTCTCACACTAGTCTTATAGTAGTGGAACTCCTTTAGTTTCCATGGAAATACTCTTGATTTACATCATCATGAGAGAAGGATCAGACTCATGGTATCTGCGGTGGCCGTGTAAACCCTTTTAAGGAGGACACTGACAACTTATGTGCACCTCTTGTCAGTTGGATGCGATGCAAACATTTACACTCTCTCTGCTCCTGGTGTCCCCTGTTGGCTGTTAACCTCATGAGGTGGGTGTTCAGTGGCTCTGCCCTCTGGCCAACTCAGACTCAGTCAGTATACACAAACAAACCCCTTCCTAGGTAAAATGTCCAAAAGAGCCTATCCCTGTGCCCTTGTTAAAGTCTTTAGTCCTCTGCAGGGTATTCACCCCCACCTTTGAGCCCTTTAAATTCCAGCCCTGTGCTTGGGCTTTGGCTACTTCAACAGTAGCCAATGGAGGGGGACCCAGGCCCACCCACTACTCCAGGTCCCAACCCGGAACCCTACAAATAGCAGCCACATGCTGCTTTCTTTAATAGTTGCTACTGCTATTCCTTAGGCCACTTCCCACATAGCCCCTTCCTCTTCACCCTTACCTCAGGGTTACAGTCCTTGGGTTCTCTGGCTGTTCCCTGCTTGAGTAAGGTCTCTCCCAGGCCTCTTCATCTGGAGAGTTTCACAGCCTTCCAGTCCTTCCTCGTCCTTCTGGTCCTAGTTAGCAACTGATCTGCCCTGCTCCTTTTATCTGAGGCTACTGTGCTCTGCTTGGTTTCTTCCCTGCAGCCTTTCTAGGCAAGCCTGAAGGACCCACCTTCACTGCTCCTTTTATGGGGCCAGTATGATAGGACCTTGAGGCCTCCAGCAGGGGGCCTCAAAGGTCCTGGTACATCCTGTCACCACCCTGCTGTAGGTTTCCATCTCAGTAAAATTGTTTAATCTCTTTCTTGCAGTTACTAAAATATTGATCCAAGTCTACAACCATATACAAATGATTTCACTGTTGAGGGGGGTAGGAAAGATATTTAGTGGTTCTGCACTGTAAGGCTTTTGACTCACGCATCCCTTATTCTTTCCCTTTGTTGGGCTAGGGCTAGGGTCTATGAGTGATCTAGCAGATCCAAGATAGTTAGGGCCCTATCATGCCCTCCCGCATTTCTAAATTAGTATTGTGGAAGGATAGAGAGCTGGGAAAATGTCTTTACCCCATCCATCCTATTTAATCTCTTTTCTGGGTCAAGGCTTATAACATCCACTCCAATCTTATGAAGATTCTCCAGTGAGTTTCAGGGCTGCCATAGTCTGAGGTACAAAATAGAGGCAACTTGGCCCCAACAATCCCATAATGCTGCTGGTGAGTGTTTTCCCCTTTGCTCCGGCCAGGGCCAGATCCAGGCACCAGCAAAGGAAGTAGGTGCCTGGGGTGGCCAATAGAAAGGGGCGGCAGTCTGTCAGTTGTTGGGGTGGCACGTCCGGGTCTGTGGTGGCAATTTGGTGGTGGGTCCTTCACTACTTCCCTCCTCTTCGGCGGCCAGGGCCGCCAAGAGTGGGTTCAGGCCCTGGTGAAAAAATTCAGGCCCCCCAGCAAGGGTGGACTGGCTAAACAGGGCTGACGGGGGGGGGGGGGGGGGGGGAACTGGGGAAGCCGGGCCCCCTTCTGGACCGCCGTGCCCCAGTAATTTGTACTGGCTTTCCCCCGCCCCTCCCCCCCCCCCCCCCTTCGGCCCTGTCCGTGGTGATTCAGCGGAAGCTCAATCGGGCTTTTTTTTTTTTTTTTTGCTTGGGGTGGCAAAAAAACTGGAGCCGGCCCTTGCTTTCGTATACATTTTGTGGGATGGGAGTACTGTGAGAAGGTAACCTTTAAAAGCTCAGACATTCTGCACTGTGAGATTTTTAGCCAAGCAGATTGGACAACAGATCCTCTTGCTTTCTTTCACAGGTGTTGTCATGGTATCTCCAGTTGCGAGCATGCAGGAAAGCAGAGGGTGAGAAGTCTCATGCCTATTCAGTTTTTGGTCTGATTGGTTTTCGTATTAACTGACGCCAGGTTGACAACTGCTTACTAGAAATGGGACTGACACCACCAACTCCTTCCACATAGTCACAAAACTGTTACCAAATAGAAATAAGTGTAGGGGACTGATGAGTTGGTCCAGATTCAAACTGGTGACCAATTCTCAATCCTTCCCTGAGCCATACAATCCACCTCTACTCTTTTTAATTCCTTTTTCTTTCCTAAGCCTGTTTTCTTTTCCAAACTATCAAAATAACAGTGTTATATGAACAAGCATGGCTAATATTTCTGAGTTAATGTTTCAAACAAGTTATTTCTCTGCCACAAAAAACAAAACAACAAAAAATCAATGAAAAGATGCTGGTTTTTTTTATTGTATTTATTTATTTTTTTGATTGAGGCAAAATACAGTTTCTGCTTCCAACACTGGATACCTTTGTCACTAGGCACACGACTGATGAATGCACATTCATAGTCTGCATTCACATTCTCTGCTTGGAGGAGCACAGCCATAAACTCAGTTACATGCTATGCTTTCCTCATCTTTTTAAAAACAAAGTACAAAAAAATACATTTTTGAATTTTTAGTAAATTTTCTAAATGTAAAGCTATACTCAGAAATCACATGGTCCTGAACCCATATCAACATAACTTTGATCCAAGAGTGACAGTGTGAGCACTGTTAATTGATTTTTAAAGTAAAGTAGAAAGAGTGCCTCCAGAAACTATATGGATGACAAATGCCTCTTTCCACCAGATTCTGGTATTTTCAGAATGCAATACATACAAAATACAGGTTAACAAATAATTCCCTAAAGTGCTCTGCTAAAAATCACAAATCTTAAACCAGGGACAAATTCTGTCCCTGGGTTTCTTATGCCAGGCAGCAAAATCTTATATTGTAAAGACTAAAGCTGGGATAAGGCATAATGGAAAGCAAGGTGAGTGAGCTGAGGGAAAGGCAATAGAGGAAAACCAGTTCTGAGATTAAGTTTGTACATGCAGATTATTTATCTATAGATTACTTAGACCATGGATTAAATCTGTATTAGTATACAGTTGGTCTGAAAGGAGAAGAGGAAAATGCAAAAGGAGGTTAGGCTAAAATACTTGATGAATCCAGATTGAAGGCTAAGGGAAATTTTTATTTTCCTCTGTTAATGCACCTTTATTTTCTCAATAAACCAATTTACAACCTTTGGTAGTTTCAAGTTAAGACTGCACTTTGCATAAAAGTGAAATGATTCATAGTCTTCCTGAATATTTAAGAATACCCAAATAACCTTAACTCTGCCCCTGATAGCATCATCCTGATTATAGTCAGACGGTAAAAGGTTACCTCAGAGATTCTATCATACAATGTCATCTCTCAGCATCTACAAAAATGTTAGCATTTTACATTTTTAATCCTAATATATCTTTATAATGGAGAGAGAAGGTTGTCTCAATTTCTTCTTGTTCTTGGGTAGCATGATGGGGTAGCACTACAGATGTTAGGCCAACCACTGTAAGCACCGATAAACTAAAGGAGTCCCATGTAGACCTTTCATACCCATGGTCCTAAAAATCTCAGGCTCACATAGCCTTTTATTGCTTTATTCCTGCTCATTGTACCTGTCTCTTCTCAACAATCTTTTCTTTTCCCCATGGAAAATTTAGATATTTTAACAAAAACTTGAATACTGAACATTTTTGGCTAAAATAAAAAAATAAGTTGAAATATTTGGACAAAATATTTTGATTTAGACATGCAGCCACAGTTACTCAGGGGAGTTGTAGTTGTGGTGTCTCAGGCTCCCATTCTCCTTTATAGGGGAGTCTGCATCTCCCATAATACACCATAGTCTCCCCCTTTGAAAGAGTAGTGGGTGCTTCACCATATTCATGGCCCTCCTGCATTATGGGAGATGTAGTCCAAAGGGGGAGCCTGGCCCATGTACGAAAACGGAGACATGAGGCAACTGAACTACAACTCCCAAAAGCTGTGGCAGCATTTCCAAATCAAAATATTTCAATGCTTAGATGAAATATTTCTGTTTTGGGATATTTGGTTTTTTGACAAAAAAAAATCTAAATCCGCAGAAAGCAGACACTTTAAGCAAAAAGAAGAACAGGAGTACTTGTGGCACCTTAGAGACTAACAAATTTATTAGAGCATAAGCTTTCGTGGACTACAGCCCACTTCTTCGGATGCATATAGAATGGAACATATAATGAGGAGATATATATACACACATACAGAGAGCATAAACAGGTGGGAGTTGTCTTACCAACTCTGAGAGGCCAATTAATTAAGAGAAAAAAAACTTTTGAAGTGATAATCAAGCTAGCCGAGTACAGACAGTGTGATAAGAAGTGTGAGAGTACTTACAAGGGGAGATAGAGTCAACGTTTGTAATGGCTCAGCCATTCCCAGTCCTTATTCAAACCGGAGTTGATTGTGTCTAGTTTGCATATCAATTCTAGCTCTGCAGTCTCTCTTTGGAGTCTGTTTTTGAAGTTTTTCTGTTGTAATATAGCCACCCGCAGGTCTGTCACTGAATGACCAGACAGGTTAAAGTGTTCTCCCACTGGTTTTTGAGTATTTTGATTCCTGATGTCAGATTTGTGTCCATTAATTCTTTTGCGTAGAGACTGTCCGGTTTGGCCAATGTACATGGCAGAGGGGCATTGCTGGCACATGATGGCATATATCACATTGGTAGATGTGCAGGTGAACGAGCCCCTGATGGTATGGCTGATGTGATTAGGTCCTATGATGATGTCACTTGAATAGATATGTGGACAGAGTTGGCATCGGGGTTTGTTACAAGGATAGGTTCCTGGGTTAGTGGTTTTGTTCAGTGATGTGTGGTTGCTGGTGAGTATTTGCTTTAGGTTGGGGGGTTGTCTGTAAGCGAGGACAGGTCTGTCTCCCAAGATCTGTGAGAGTAAAGGATCATCTTTCAGGATAGGTTGTAGATCTCTGATGATGCGCTGGAGAGGTTTTAGTTGGGGGCTGAAGGTGACAGCTAGTGGTGTTCTGTTATTTTCTTTGTTGGGCCTGTCTTGTAGGAGGTGACTTCTGGGTACTCGTCTGGCTCTGTCAATCTGTTTTTTCACTTCAGCAGGTGGGTATTGTAGTTTTAAGAATGCTTGATAGAGATCTTGTAGGTGCTTGTCTCTATCCGAGGGATTGGAGCAAATGCGGTTATATCTTAGAGCTTGGCTGTAGACAATGGATCGTGTGGTGTGTCCTGGATGGAAGCTGGAGGCATGTAGGTAAGTGTAGCGGTCAGTAGGTTTCCGGTATAGGGTGGTATTGATGTGACCATCGCTTATTAGCACAGTAGTGTCCAGGAAATGGACCGCTTGTGTGGATTGATCTAGGCTGAGGTTGATGGTGGGATGGAAATTATTGAAATCATGGTGAAATTCCTCAAGGGCTTCTTTTCCATGGGTCCAGATGATGAAGATGTCATCAATGTTTATGCTCTCTGTATGTGTGTATATATATCTCCTCATTATATGTTCCATTCTATATGCATCCGAAGAAGTGGGCTGTAGTCCACGAAAGCTTATGCTCTAATAAATTTGTTAGTCTCTAAGGTGCCACAAGTACTCCTGTTCTTCTTTTTGCGGATACAGACTAACACGGCTGTTACTCTGAAACTTGACTTTAAGCAAAGGATATCATTGTGTCAAAAAACTATTTTTCTTTTGAAAATCTGTTTTAATTGAACATTTTCAGCCAGGTCTATTACCATCCACCTAGTAGAGCCAAAAATTTTCCTTGTACTCCACTTTAGGATAAGCAGTGGGTAGGGATCGGAGTCCTGATTTCAGATTTGCATCCATAACCTTTGGGACCAGCAGTCAAAGTGCTATGAATTGAGCTATACTTTGCATGCAAGGCTATCATGCTTACTGCCTAGAGTTTATTCTGAGAAGTTATACCATTAATCAGTTTTATGCCCAGTCTAGTTCAACACACTGCTGTCTTCAGCCAGAGACCCTATCAACTACTGCAATTTTATCTCATCTCATTTTTGTGACCAAAATCATAACGAGAAGAAAAAGTAAAGCAAACTTGAAGAAATGAATTCATTCTCAAAACTAAGATTACAAGGGAAATGGATTAAATTGTGTTCTTTATTCCAGTAGATTATGAAAGAATTGGAAGTGGTAGGGAATTAACTCGTTCTCATTATCATTGCCACTAGGGTAGATGCTGCAATTTTCCGGTTTTCAGCTATTTCCTTGTTTAGTGTGTATTTGAAACACTGCCAGCTTGTTGCTCCTCCCTAAAACTAAACAAGTGCTTCAAGAAACTGCCATTCAAGAAACATGGTATGCCATCTCTGAAGAGGTGGGAAGAGCACATCACTTATTCACAAAACACAGGGGTCTTCTTTCCACAGCCAGGGTTAGTAGGTAGAGAGCCAGGAAACCACAATGAGGGATTCAGATTGTCCCCATCATTTTGTTCTCAGCTTTCCTCATCTATTTATTTAGAATATATTTTAACAGATGTTGGAGGAAATAGAGTAACTGCACTAAAAGTCTGATCCAATGCCCAGTGAAAGCTATAGGCGTATGTTGGATCAGATGTGAAACGTCCTCCCACCTCTGATGAGGGTCTTCTTGAGGATGAATTTTAACGTACAGCTAAGTATTAAACCTACAGATATCCAATAGCCAACTGAAAATGGAAAGTTTGTGGTATGCAGTGCACTCCTGAGTGAACCATGCAAAATCCGTCTACTGCTTCACAGGATCAAGAGGAAGACAATGTTAATAGAGTCAGTTGGAAAAGAGTAAGAGGATGATGGGAAGGCAGACGAATACACTACTTTGCTCATATAAAGAGGGAGAGGAGAGGATAAAAAGACAGAAGGAGGAAAAGGAAGGGCAACAGAGGAATAGAAAGGAGAGAATGAGGGGATGAATACCACAGAAGGGGAGAGAGAGATATACTGGGAAGACAGGAGAAGAAAAACGGTGAGGGTAAGAAAAAAAAGTGCAGGCAATGGCTTTTGATTCTGTTTTTGTACAGTGCCAGGCATACTAGGGTCTTGGTCCTGGTCTTCAAGATGCTACAATAATAATAAAATAATAATAACTGGGGCATGGTGGTGGGATACAGCTATTCTTGTCCCCATTATATTCATAGCAGAATAAAACGAAGATTTAAGTAAAACCGGCCCATTCCAAGCATTTTTTTTAACAACATTCCAAGGTGGGTGTGGGGAAAGAGAAATTACCCTTTAGTATGAATTTTGTATAAGTTTGTTTCTGTGTTTTATAATCAGTAAATGTTTTTTTCCCCCAGATCTTTTAAAAAGACTAATTTGTGGAAACAATAAATATCTGACAATATCTGCCTGCATTTTCTCTGCAATTTTCTGCAGTAAATGGGCCTTAATCCCACAATTTTCCCAGCAATTTCCTCCTGGCCTTGCTCATTACAGTACTAAAATTGTTATCTGATGGTTTTCTTCAGATGCAATAGGATACCATCTGTGAAAAGGTAAGACAGAACAATTGCGAGCTTCAATCATCTTAGCTTTTAAGCATACAACTATCCAGAGATTTTTATAAAGTTTTCGCTATGCCATTTTTTCAAATGCTTAACTCTTAAAGTTCTTGTTAAATTAGTGCATACTTTAAAAGCAAGATCTTGAACTTTCATCTAAAGTATTATATACATATTAACAACTTTGCCACCTGCATGGAACAGTCTTAATAATATTTCCTTTTAAGATTTAGCTCAAATACTTAAACTTTTAGTTCTATGTAAGCCAGACCTTCCTCCCTCCCCACCCCAGAATTGTATTACATAGCTTTTTTTCCCTGATTTTTCTGTTTGATTTGGATCCTTATTTTCAAGGAATTATTCAAGCAGGCTAGTAATCTGCACTACAATAACCTAAAGTAAGAGTGAGAGTGTGTGTGGGTGGCCTTGGGGATGCTAGAGGGGCTTAGAGCACAGTGTGTGGACCACTCCTTTCAGTCAAATTAGTCCATGAGAACATTGCAGGAGGTCAGGAAGCTGTAATGTTGCATTAAATTTCTTTCTTCATTAAGGCATTAGCTGCTTTGTTATGCAAACTGCAGGTTGAGAGATTTCAATTAATGATGATTATGAGGTCTACTAATATTGACTGCAGTCCACTATTGATTAGGAGCACTAATAAAATCCCCCAAGCCTACAATGCAGGTTTTGAGAAGTAGATACATTCTGCTCCTGACAAACTGCTTACTCCCCATCATTAAAATTAATGGTGATTGTGTGTCTGATGGCAGGTGGACATGCATTTTTGCTGGATTCATGGACTGCTTTCTCTAAAATGCCTCCTACAATTATTCCTTGGCTAAATAATTCATAGCTCTCCTACAAAAGCAATAAGCATGCTTATTTTTAAGATAATATAAAGAAAGAGACATAGTAAAAATAGGACAGTGGAGATACACCATCAATGCTTAATGCTCATAGATAATCTATTTGTCATCTTGACATTAACATCATAATCAAAGATTTTGTTTGGCTGCTTGGTGGCTATTTATTTATTTTGCACATCTGACTAAACGTTCCTTCCAGCATTACAGCTGTTCAGTGAATTGCATGAAGTGAAAGCTTTCAAGTACACAGGATTAACATAGAAGGGCAGACCTCAAGAATAAGTTCACCGTGTGAAATATTTGGTAGTTGAAAGCCCATGGCTAAAATTAAGTAACACCGCTTCTTGAGAGAATGAGAAGGATTTGCAGAAATAGCCCCATTTAAAGAAGTCTGAAGATGTGACAGGGCAAACCAACCAAACCCAGAAAATAAATTACAAGTAGACAGCACTAACTCACAGCACTGTCAAGAAAAAACAAGTGCACTATGAACCTGATCTGAAGCCCATGGGAATCTTTCCATAGTCATCAGTGCTCTTTAGATGTAGCTCTACCACTTCAGTTAAAAAAAGGATTAAGCTGAATGGTGATTAGCTTCTGTTTTAATTTCAGTTAAAGACCCTGTAACTGGTTGTGCTCACCACTGTGGTGCCTCCTGCTGGCTGCTCCAGGAATTAGCTCTGTCCATCAGCAGGGCGCTCTCCTCTTGTGGTGTCTCAATTTCCGTTGCTGCTTCTCCATCATCTCTGCTGTCTGTGGGGACCTGTGTCGCTCCCAGACCACAGCATCCTCTTCAGGGATCCTTTCTCTCCCCTCTTCCGGGGGAACCAGCAGACCTTCACCCGGCCTCTCGCCACAGTGGTGAACTGCAGCCCTAGTCCCTAGGGGCAAACCGCAGCGCTTTGGCTGGCCACTTCCCTTGGCGGCCAGTGGGGCAAAGGAGGGGGCCAGGCCCACCTATTGCTCTGAGTCAAGACCCAGGGACCCTATAGCTGGTAGCCACTCACAGCCTCTCCTTCCCCTCTCCCACTACTGGCTTTCCCTGGGACACTTTGCTGTAGCCCTAGCACCTACTCAGCCCCTGTATCAAAGCAGGGCTGTCCTTACCCTTATGCAAAGTATGCAGCTGCACAGGGAACCAAATTTGGTGCCCTACACAGCTGCAAGCTGCTCCAGCCCCTGCTCCGGCTCTTCCCCAATGCCCCTACCCCGGCTCCACCCCATCTCTTCCCTGCCCCTGCTCTGCCCCAACCCCACCCCCACTCCCCTGAGGAGTGCAGCATGGCCAGGCCTTCATTCACCGGTGGCGGGAAGTGCAGACCCGGCCCCAGAGACGCTGCCGGTGAGTGCTGGGGGGTGGTTCCCCCTACCCCCCAAGCCAGCCCCCCCCCAGAGGCCTTGGGCCCACTCCTCCCCTGCAGAGGCCTGGAGGCAGCCCCCCCCCTCCCCACTTCTCCTCCCTGTGACGGGTTGGATCACAGAAACCCCCTTGGGAGCTGCCACCCAATGTGCAAAGACTACCCCTGCTTCTGTTTTCCCTACCAGCTCAGGACTCCAGCACCCTGTCTTGCTGAGCAAGACACTCCCGTCTGACTCCAGACACAGATCCAGGTTCTGAATCACTTGTCCCAAAGCTGCAAGTTTACCTGAAAACAGCTCACAGTAGTGTGCTTGTCTTTAGCATTCAGATGCCCAACTCCCAATGGGGTCTAAACCCAAATAAATCCGTTTTACCCTGCATAAACTCATAAATTGTTCGCCCTCTATAACACTGATAGAGAGATATGCACAGCTGTTTGCTCCCCCAGGTATTAATACATACTCTGAGTAAATTACTAAATAAAAAGTGATTTTATTAAATACAGACAGTAGGATTTAAGTGGTTCCAAGTAGTAACAGACAGAACAAAGTCACCAAGCAAAATAAAATAAAATGCGCATATCTATGCCTAATCAAGCTGAATACAGATAGTCTCACCCTCAGAGATGCTTCAGTAAGTTTTTTCTCAGACTGGACACCTTCCAGGCCTGGGCACAATTCTTTCCCCTGGTACAGCTCTTGTTGCAGCTCAGGTGATAGCTATGGGATTCTTCATGATGGCTCCTCTCCCTCTCTCTGTTCTCTTCCACCCCTTTATATATCTTTTGCATAAGGCAGGAACCCTTTGTCTCTTTGGGTTTCCACTCCCCACCCCACTGGAAAAGCACCAGGTTAAAGATGGATTCCAGTTCAGGTGACATGATCACATGTCACTGCAAGACTTCATTACTCACTTGCCAGCACACACATATACAGGAAGACTCACAGGTAAATACAGCCATCTGCAGACAATGGGAGTCATCAAGATTCTAAACCATCCTTAATGGCCCACACTTTACATAATTACAATAGGCCCTCAGAGTTATATTTTATATTTCTAGTTTTAGATACAAGAGTGGTACATTTATACAAATAGGATGATCACACTCAGTAGATTACAAAGCTCATAATGATACCTTACAAGAGACCTTTTGCATGAAGCATATCCCAGTTACATTATATTCACTTATGTTTTTATAAAACCATACAGCCTGCACAACGTCTCACTCCCCACAGAGTCCTGGGGCCCCACAGGGGTGCTGCATAGGTCCCCAGAATAGCTAAGGACGGCCCTGTATCAAAGCCACAGTCTGGGAGCCAGCCAGGCTGAAGCTCTGCTTGCTCCCCTGACCCTGCCCAGCACTGCTCTGTTCCAGGTACTTCTCTCTACAGGCAGCCAGACCTTCTCCCTCAAGCTCCAGGGAAAGACTGAGCTCTTAGCTGCCCTGCAGCCCTTCTTATAGGGCCCAGCCTGGCTCTGATTGGCTGTTTCTAAGCCTTCCTCTGGTTGGCTGGGTTCTGCGCAGCCACTCCAAGGGCTGCTATTAACCCTTTGCCAGACAGTGGGGGCCAGCTGCCCCGTCACAGACCCATTCCATCTTAAAGAAGCCTCATGACTGCTGGCCCATTGGAGCTCTGCAGGCTCTACCCTGTTCTGAGTGTCATTTTGGATTCAGTTGGGTACTTTTTTCCCAAGTGTCTGACTGCCCAGCCTGATCACCATATATTGCAATTAGGTTTATAGGAGTGATGCTGGGAGAATCATTGGGTAGGAACATGCTTGGTGAATCCCCTGTGCCCCACAATATTCTCAGCGGGGAAGAATTTCAGTGATGTGGCCTGAAAATATGGGGCTTTCCATGGCTGACAGCTTGATACCAAAAGTTAAACAGAAAGAAAGAGCCATTTAGAGCATGTAGCCAGAAGATACTTTCACTTTTCCCACTATGAAAGACAAATGGAGATGGAGAGCAATCTTCAGCAACAAGAGGTAGGCAGGGGCCCTTCCATCTACAGCTCCTTCCAGAGTTATGACTGGTGTTGCTTATCCATAGCACAGAATTTAACAAGCAAGAGGACTTGTCCTTCGTAGTGCTGGGTGAATAACTGATTTATTGGTTTGATCTGAAATGTTGGATTCAGGTATCTTTAAAGGTCTAGGTTAAAAAAATGGCGGAAGGAGGAATAACCTACTTATAACCTTTCCCCCAATGGCTAGGGCACTCACCTGGGAGGTAGGAGACTAGGGTTCAATTCCCCTTCTGCTTCATGGTCAAAAGCAATTTGAACTTTGGTCTCCTACAAGAGCACTCTAAGAACTGAGTGATGGGCTATTCTGTGCCACGGCACTCTCAACCCTCTTGAAGCTGTTCCACATCATATAAATAAAATAATCATTAGAGCAGGAAAAGCGAGTGAGACTGAGTTTACATCGCAATTGTAAAGCATTCACCTAAGATGTAGAAGACTCAGGTCCCTGCTCAGGTGACTATTCCATAGATGGCATCTAAGTCTTGGGGGAGGGTGGGGAACTTGGCCAAAACTATTCAGAGAGTTCACATCAAATTTGCAAATAATATTGAGTTGACTGAAGCCACAATTTTTGGAGAATAAACTAGTCATCCAGAAAAAATCACCCATCTCTAGTCCTGAGTCAGAGACACCGAGGAATGCTCCAGCTAAGCTCTTTAAGGAATGACAGAGCATTTAGTTATAGACACTGGGAGGAACACACTATTCATTATTTTAGATATTGCACGGTCTGATTTAACTCATACCACCATCAATTCTTCCAGCTGATTCTGGGCCTAATGTGGTAAATGCTTAATGTGGAACTTCTGTTGACTTCAGCTGAAGTTTTATGCATGTGGAGAGCTTGTGGTATCAGATTCCATTGTCAAAACACAGGATAGGCCATCTGTCTGTCCACAGTGGAGGAACCCCTCTAGTGGGAAGGAGAAATAAATGAAGAGCAAAAAGCTGTAGCAGACAGAAGCTAAGAAACTCTTTTCACAAGATATCTTCTTTCTTTTGACAGCTCCCCAACTTAGGGCTTGATCCAAAGCCCATTCCATTGATTTCAATGCATTTTTAGATCAGGCCCTTGGAGAATTTCTTATCTTGCTCTGGCTTTGAGGCTTCTGCTATAGGTTTACCTTTTCCCCCAAACAGGAAAGCAAAGCTAGCAACTACACAGACACATCTTGCGCTGCTCAGAAGGTTGTAGCTATACTGTGATGAGACCTAAATACAGCTTTGTACTCTGGTATTACTTTAAAAGAGTTTGTTTAAAGTAATAAATGCTAAATATATTTATTTCCCTGAGTTGCTTTTTTGTTTTTTGTTTTTGATGGTGTGGTTTCATTCCTATATATTTTTAAAAAA
Organism: Malaclemys terrapin pileata; assembly: GCF_027887155.1. Taxonomy (NCBI): domain Eukaryota; kingdom Metazoa; phylum Chordata; order Testudines; family Emydidae; genus Malaclemys; species Malaclemys terrapin. The sequence continues at coordinate 174,923,129 of NC_071507.1, read as the reverse complement.
CACTATCTTTTTTTCTAATTTTGCAAGAGAATTTTTGGTCCCAAGCTGCTCCCGCATTTGCTAAGCTTAAACCTGGAGCAGAATTTTATTGACTGTGATATGGAGAAAAAAACTAGATAGAATTTATAATGGGAATACAGGTAACTACCATATGGTGCAACAATAGTAATATCTGAACAGGTTTATTCATTTTAAGAAACAGACAATGATTCATATGCACACCAATTAAAAAAGGGATACTTTTCTGCTCACAAACTTTTTCAGTACCAGGGCCGGCTCCAGCATTTCTGCCACCCCAAGCAAAAAAAAGTTGGCAGCGGCAAATGGAAAAAAAAAAAAAAAAAAAGCCACGATCGGCGGCTGCAGTTCGGCGGCAGGTCCTTCGCTCCTAGAGGGAGTGAGGGACCTTTTGCCCCCGAATTGCCGCAGGTGCCGCCCCTCTCCCTGGGCCGCCCCACGCACTTGCTTGTTAAGCTGGTGCCTGGAGCCGGCCCTGTTCAGTACCTATATCTGCTTTAAAACAAAACGGTGGTATGGTGTGAATGTATTGCTCTCTGCAAATACAGAAGGGACATATTACAGAAATTGGAAAGAAACTGCCTGGAAAGTCTGTTTTTTTATATTAAGTTCCTTTCAACTCCCTTTGCAATCAGTGTATATGAGAATCTTGCATGCTCCAGAAGGTAATAGAGTAACTTTTGTTAAGACATACATCTATTAAGTTTCTCCAGTGCTAAAGACCATTATTATTATTTCAAGCTTTCCATGAAAATTGTATTCCAGGTTATTTAACTGAGGAGGAAGCTTTATTTTACTACTGACAATCTTATTGAGAAAACCATTTCTACAACTCCTCCTGCTTCTCCTTGTTCTTACATTTATCATTTTCACCACAATCTTTATTTTCCAAACGTCTGGTGAAGCTAAAAATGCCTGTCATTTAAAAATTGCATGAAGTTTTACTCTTGAGGGCTATCTCTGGCTGTTTTGTGATTCATGTACCTAAGTGTGAATGTTCTGCAGAGGTCCCTGTGGCACCAGGGCAGCCTAATTTACTGGGCTTGCTTCCCTTATTTTTCAGATGATCCGAGTTTATGGGTCTACTTCTGAGTGAGGTTCTTTGTTGGTGTATTTTTTTAAACTAGCCCAAATATCAGCCCAAAGATTCCCTTCATATAGGCTAGATCTCTCCCAGCTCCTGTGAATAGGATGAAGTGCAGTCTCTGTGCTCCCAGTCCCCTCTACTTGTCCCTACTGGAAGCCATCCTGCTGGGGCTTGGTGAAGAAGGGGCTCAGCAAAGTTCTGGGGTTAATACTGGAGAGCAGGGGCTTGGAATAAGGATATGATCACTCTCCATGGCATTTTCCCCATATCGCCTTCCAGATTTCTGTGTAGTAATCTGTGAAGTGAGCAATATAATAATCTAATCTGACCTCTTGTATAACACAGCCCATAGGACTTCCCTGAGTTATTTCCTGTTTGAACTAGACTATCTCTTGTAGAAAAAAGTCCAATCTGGCTTTAAAAATAGCCAGTGATGGAGAATCCACCACACTCACTGGTAAATCATTAAATAGTTGCCCCTTATTTCTGGTCTGAATTTGTCTAGCTTCAACTTCCGGACATCAGATTGCATTATACCTTTCTCTGTTAAATTAAAGAGTACATTTTGTAACCCATATAGGTACGTATAGATTGTAATCAAGTCATTCCTTAACGTTTCCTTTGCTCAACTGAATATATTGAGCTCCTTGAGTCTATTACTTTAAGGCCCATTTTCTAATCCTTTAATCATTCTCATGGCTTTTCTCAGAACCCTCTCCAATTTAACAACCCTTCTTCAACTGTGGACACCAGAACTGGACACAATATTCCAGCTGTGGTCCTATCAGTGCCAAATACAGAGGTAATATAATCTTACTCTTATTGGAGATTTCCCTGTTTCTACATCCAGCAATCACATTAGACCTCTGTGCTACAGCATTGCACTGGGAGCTCATGTCCAGCTGGTTATCCGCCATGAACTCAAGTGTTTTTCTGAGTTACTGCTTCCCAGGATAGTTTTCCTTCCCACACCACATGCTTTATTCCTAGCTGTATAACTTTCCATTTGGCCATAGTCAAACACTTACTGTTTGCTTGCACCCAGTTTACAAAGCGATCCAGATTGCTCTGTGTCAGTGACCTGTCCTCTTCATTAATCTATCTCGGAGCTGAGAAGGGGACCCTGCTAATGGTAACAGAGCTCCTAGGGAAACTTTAGTGCCACGTGGAAAGTAAGCCAGAAAAGCAGAGTACATTCAGGAGTGGTCTATGAAGAAAGTTCCTACTTACTCAAATCTGGGAGAGTCCTTCTCCAATTGTCAGACTCCAAAGCATTGAAAAAAATCTTTCTTCATGTTTGTGGCTATCCAAAGAAGATGTGCATGAGTCGCTAAATTAAGCTGTGGTGTAATACCATCCATTTCAGTGGAATTACATCTGAAATAAATTTGGTCCAGGCAAGCCACATTTTTCTTTTCCTTCTAGGCCTCCATAAGCCTTTAATTGTCTTTGTTTAGTAGGTGACTACAAGACTGGGCCTTTACTATTAGTATTATTTAAGGTGAGTAGCTGTTTCGTAGCTAAATGAAGATTGACTAAGTAGAAAATAGATCTTAAAATGAATGATCAGAACAGTTTTTATGAAACCTCTCATTCTTCATCGCTCCCTGTTACTAGAGACGGTGCAGTGACTCTCAGTGGGTGCTGTCATTTTACTAAGATCTTCAAGCAGGAAGTCTGGTCTGATTGTATAATTAATAGCAGGAAATACAGCTCAGCATCTAAATTCATGAGGAAGTCAGGAATTGTTCAAAGTTGTAATGTAATATTATGTTATTATTAATAATTTGATTAAATGAACAGCAATTATAGATATTGGCTTCCTGTTTAATTTTATTCTATTTAACATGCAATTAAATGTATTAAATTTATAATTTATTCTTTGAAATTAGATGTATAGTAATAATCACAAAATTTCTTATGGCCCATTTCGCTTTTTCTATGAAAAAGGATTATCACCTTCATTTTATTTTATTTTATTTTTTGAATTGGCTAACTAAAATTTTCAGATACAGCATACTTAAAATAGAATGGTCCATGTCTGTTTTCTGTCTTTCAAAGGATTTTCTACTGGTGAAGGTTGGTTGGTAATGTTGATCAACATCCCAGACACGTGAATTTGGGGTGGATTTAAAATGCAGAGCTAGATCCTCTACTATGGTGCCTTTTTGTGCCATTCAAATGTAGAAAGCAGCTCTACAGTGGAGAGAGAAAGTGTGTTGGGGCAGACCAGGGATTGTCAGAAATGAGGTGGGACAGAACATAGGGTCACTATAGTGAATGTCAATAGGTGCAAGGTCCCTTTGGTTCTTTAGGTATCTTACATCAGTGGTGTAAATTGGAGCTGCTTCTAGGCTGCTCAAATTGATGCCTGACTAGGCTGGTGCAGTGCAACCAGCTCTCTAAGTTTCCCCACCCTCCCTTGTGTTGAGCACAGCCCAGAGAATCTGCTGGGTGGTGAATGCTATGTTCTTCTTTTACCTCAAGTATCCCCGTTCAGAAGTGAACATGCTTCTCAATAAATTAGGCTGAGCATACAATGTGCTCTATATCTCCTTCACTCATTTCTAGAGTTGCTCACAAAAACTGCAGAGAAGTTGACATTTTTCTCTTTCCCCTCCCCCGCCGTCGTAATTTGAGATTTCAGCAACATTGTCAACATTTCAAAATTCAGAACATGTTGACTAGCTCTGCTCCTTTCTCTCCCAACAAGGAAATAATAACCCACACCTCTAGGCCAAATCATTCCTAACTGCACAGAAGCCAGGACAGCACTTTGTACTTTTATGGGACCTTTTCTCCAACAATGCTTTACAAACTTTAATGAATTAAATCTAATAACACCATAAGCAAGATAGGAACTGTATTTTATGCCAGTTTTCCAGATGGGTAAACTGAGGCAGAGATGATTTGACATGGCCATTGTTACATATCAAGCCAGTGGCAGAGTTTTGAATAGAACTTATGTCCTAGCTTCCAAGTCTCTGCTTTAACCACTAGGAAGAGTTTGATCTCAACAGACAGAGGACAATATAGCTCAAAATAGAGTTCTTTAACATGCAACCAATTCTTTAGAGCACTATTACCTTTCTCTAGTCTTCTATGCTTTAATAGTCTCTGAAGTTAAAAATCACCTTTCGTTAAGTAATCACTTTTTGTGTATGTGAATTAGTACCAGGATAACTGTGCTTTTTAATTTTATTTTCTGAGCCAAATTATTGGATATTTGCATAACTTTGGAGTTCCGCAAAAGAAATAAAATAATAATAAAACCTTACAAGCAAAGCCAAAGATATTTATGCTGTGTCTCTTTCTTTTAAAGAGCAAAAATTATGACCCAGATTGTGGATAATCCTGTGCTCTTGTTCAAGGCACTTAACGAGTGTGTATGTGTGTGGGATCGGGGAGTTGACTTTACCCTGCCAATGTGGTGGGCAGCACATCTATGCCCTTGCACCAAAGGACATACACTATTGTTTGGGGCAGAGTACTTTCTCCCTTAGAGCAGGGAAAAAGGAAGAAGTAGATTATGACTCTGAATCACAATCTGCTTCCCGGACTGCTCCTGAAGCAATGCAATAATGTATTGCCCCTTACACAGGGCTTCGGGCAAAACCATCATTTAGCTCTATACGTTTTTGTTTGCTAGACTGGCAACTTTCTTGACATTTGACAGTTTATTTTCCCCCTCTAAAAATAATCCCATTATAGAACTAGGCTTTTAAAATTACACAAATAACCAAACTGTTGTTAGGGGCCTGTAACAGGGTGACCTTTCCCTTTAAGAGTCAGAGGCCTTAGTGCCAGTTAGACCTGTTCAGTCAGCCCTACCCCTGTGCAGGGTTGGACTTAAGAGGAAGGAAGCCCCGCAGTGGGGGATGGGGGGTATAGAACAGGTGTCCATTCTATGGTGGTGTGGGCAAGGAGTTTATCAGGGACCACCACTTATAGATTCATAGATTCATAGATTATAGGACTGGAAGGGACCTCGAGAGGTCATCGAGTCCAGTCCCCTGCCCGCATGGCAGGACCAAATACTGTCTAGACCATCCCTGATAGACATTTATCTAACCTACTCTTAAATATCTCCAGAGACGGAGATTCCACAACCTCCCTAGGCAATTTGTTCCAGTGTTTAACCACCCTGACAGTTAGGAACTTTTTCCTAATGTCCAACCTAGACCTCCCTTGCTGCAGTTTAAACCCATTGTTTCTGGTTCTATCCTTAGAGGCTAAGGTGAACAAGTTCTCTCCCTCCTCCTTATGACACCCTTTTAGATACCTGAAAACTGCTATCATGTCCCCTCTCAGTCTTCTCTTTTCCAAACTAAACAAACCCAGTTCTTTCAGCCTTCCTTCATAGATCATGTTCTCAAGACCTTTAATCATTCTTGTTGCTCTTCTTTGGACCCTTTCCAATTTCTCCACATCTTTTTTAAAATGCGGCGCCCAGAACTGGACACAATACTCCAGCTGAGGCCTAACCAGAGCAGAGTAGAGCGGAAGAATGACTTCTCGTGTCTTGCTCACAACGCACCTGTTAATGCATCCCAGAATCATGTTTGCTTTTTTTGCAATAGCATCGCACTGTTGACTCATATTTAGCTTGTGGTCCACTATAACCCCTAGATCCCTTTCTGCCGTAAGTGGAGCACTTTGCATTTGTCTTTGTTAAACTTCATCCTGTTTACCTCAGCCCATTTCTCCAATTTGTCCAGATCATTTTGAATTATGACCCTGTCCTCCAAAGTAGTTGCAATCCCTCCCAGTTTGGTATCATCCGCAAACTTAATAAGCGTACTTTCTATGCCAATATCTAAGTCGTTGATGAAGATATTGAACAGAGCCGGTCCCAAAACAGACCCCTGCGGAACCCCACTCGTTACGCCTTTCCAGCAGGATTGGGAACCATTAATAACAACTCTCTGAGTACAGTTATCCACTTGCCTGAAAACCCTGGGTAAGGGGAGAATGCACCAGCTCATGGGTGGTGAAATTGAAGTCTATGAACTGGAGTTGGTGCTGTGACAGTTTATTGTAAGTGGAGTTAACTTTGTGGAAAACATATGTATATTAAGGGGGTGGGGTGGGGGTGTCATATGTGTGTGTCAGGCCCCAGAGTAATTATTCCTTATCCCACATTGGTCCAAATGACTACAAAGCAAATCTGAGAAGTTAATCCAACTAGGTGTTGAGGTAGGAACAGCTACACAGTGTGGAGAGACAGTCAGGGTCGGCTCCAGCTTTTTTGCCGCCCCAAGCTGCAAAGTGGAAAAAATGAATAATAATAATAAAAAAAAGCCGCGATCGGCGGCACTTCAGCAGCAGCTCTACCGCGCCGCTTCATTCTTCGGTGGCAATTCAGCGGCGGGTCCTTCGCTCCAAGAGGGACTGAGGGACCCGCTGCCGAATTGCCGCCAAAGACCCGGACGTGCTGCCCCTTTCCATTGGCCGCCCCAAGCACCTGCTTCCTTTGCTGGTGCCTGGAACTAGCCCTGGAGACAGCAGGGAGGATCAGAAGCGTAATCAAGAGACAACAAGGTTCAAGTGATCGGGGTGCGCCATCCTCATCTACTGTAATAAAAATTACAGAGGATCATGGAGGCTGCTCGATGATGGGCACTTCTGCTGCATTCTTGTGTGTTCTGTCATATTTACTTCTGCACTCTGCTACTTGGTATTTTACTATATTACCAGAACATGGGTGTGCCTGGTGTCCCCTGGTGCAGCTGTTCAGAGCAGTGTTCTGGGCCCTTAGAGGGCCTGCACCTGATCTTGAATTGGCAGCTGTCTGGTTTCTACAGCAAGAGGTCTGGCAAGTAGCCAACACTCCAGCAAGGCTTGATGGTTGGGGGAGCAGCACATACATGAGAGCTCATAGCCTGATCCTCCGGCCAAATATGCAGCTGTCTAAGGACGCTTTGCGGAGGAACAGAATGCTGAATAAACCTGCCTAATATTTAATCTTTGCTTCATTTTTCCACTAAGTAGGCGAGTTGCTATTTCTTCTGTACAAACACACAGAATTTGGCCCCATTTTATTGCCATGGAGTGCCACCATCAATTGAGCCTCATCCCTTCATATACACTGTTATTCTGGTGAAACATGTTGCCCTTTTAAACTGGTTTAGGAAGCAACTCACAGGACAGTTTTATTTTATTCAAGCCAAACTCCCTTTGGATTAGAATTGGTTCTGCATGAGCCTTGGTTGATCCATCACCACCCATCTCAATAGAGATTTTTTTCTTTAATTTAAATACTAATTAATTATTTTTTGTACTTTTTGTGATAATGTGAGCGGTTAGAAAGTTTCACAAATACATTGCTAATTTTAGCTTATTTTTCACATTTGACAAATTACTAACCTTAACATCCAATTCTACTTGGAAAAGTGACTAAATGGTATTGTAGAAGTTCATGTTTATTGTCTATCGGCATCATCTCCATATCAATTATGCTCATTTTCGCAAGTAAGAAGTTATGCCCTGCCAATTTACTCTACAATGTGAAAGTCAAACTGGGTTAATTATTACTCGTTTTTATTGTAATACTTAGAGGTTCTACTTGAAATTAGAATGCCATTGTTGTGAGCAGAGTCCCTAACTTCAACAGCTTAGAAATGCTCTTCATGTCCACTAATGAAGGTTGTGCAAGCCAATTTATTTTCTGTTATTCTTGCCAATGTGCTGTTAATGACAGTTGTGCAACCCCATTACCTTCAGTGGGTTTGCTCAGGTATAACAGACTGGCCTTCTCTTTGCAATTAATTCTGTTGATGCTATATGAGAAGTAAAAGAATTCAGCTCACTATCTCCTGGCTGACTTTTCTTTGCAGAATGAAAAGGAATGGAAAGTACCAGTAGAAGAAATGTATTTTTTCACTAACATATGGAGATGTGACTTTGCGTACAAACAGGGAGCATATCTGCAAGTTAGAAGGTGCCATTTTATACAATTACTTTTCAGAATAAAATCAGATTTTAAATGAGTTGACATGGCTACAGAATTATTCAAGTGGTGTAAACCATATGCTTTATATTGCAGCATCTGACTGTTTCTTTCTTTGAGGGGGAGAGATGCATTGGAGAGGAGACATGGATCTTAGATATTCTGTGTCTCTGCACATGTGCAGAGAGCAGGGCAGGGCAACTTAGCTAGAAGGACCTAGAAATATCCAGACAAGGGTGTGGCCATTACTAGATATGCTCAGTAGTTGTTTCTGCGGCAGTGTAGTAAGTTTCCATTGCTGGCAATCCACCTGGCAGGTCACATGCTAGACACCCTCTGAGAGCTGAACAAATCAGAGTGCAATGGGGAATGGTTATAAATATAGGAATCAAAACTAGCCCTGTGGTCTGCCTGAACTCAGCAGCTGATACTCGCAGGACCAAGAGATGTGTCGGCTGTGAGGGCTGGGTCCCAACCCCTTTACCATGCTTAGATACAGATCTATTCTAGTCTTATTTACTAGAGAATCCATCCATTAGGGTAATGTTTGGTCCACAGTAGTGTATTCTGTGCAGTGCCGCCCGGGGGGGGGGGGGGGGGGGGGGCAAGTGGGGCAATTTGCCCCAGGCCCTGACGAGAGTTTTTCAGGGCCCCTGGAGCAGGGTCCTTCACTCGCTCCAGGGGCCCTGGAGCAGCTTCTGCTCCGGGTCTTTGGCGGCAGTTTGGAGGCAGGGGGTCCTTCCGCCCCGGGACCAGCCACCGAAGTGCCGGGTCTTCGGCAGCAATTCGGCAGCGGGGGCCCCCCTGCTGCCGAAGACCCCAGAATCCTCTGGGTGGCCCTGGTTCTGTGGACCTAGAGGGAGAGTTGGGGGGAGTATTTGTTACCGTACAGAGTCTGTGGAATTTACACTTGGCTATCAGCTAATTGCTCTAAATTGGGATTTTGTCTCAGTAGGAAAGAGGCAGCACTTAGTGAGGTGAGGGTTAATGAATTCTTGCCCTTGTGTAGCTGGGCTTATGGGCAGAAGATGGTACCCTATAAAGTGAGAACCTTACTGAGATCCAGGGAATGGATCTTTTATTTGCTGATCCCAATTCCTGTGCCACTGTGGATACAGGCTGCAGACTTCTGATTCACCGAGAGGACTAGTCTGCTATTAACCCAAGGGGTGGACTGCTGCCAGCTTCAGAGACCCCCAGATGGTTTGTTGCTGACCAGGTTCTGAAGTGTTTGAAAGGATTAGGATGCTGCCATTTCTCAAGCACCAAAGCATCCAGGTGCCACACATGAAATACTATGGTCACAGTATAAAGAGTGAGAAACCATCTAAAAGAGAAGATCAAAGGGGAATGTGTTTTGATGCGTGTGCTAAAGTATAGAAAATGTTACGTTGAAACCTTATTTTTGAATATTTGTAACTGAAACAAAAGGAGGAAAGGCTGTGTAAGAAGCACCAGTTTACTGTTTAATAGCTTTGTGTAGCAGGGTGCTTAGAGGGCCAGGCAGCCTACTGGCTGGTGTGCCTGATCTCCTGCCCCTTGTTTCCCTGGTCATGGTGCCTCAGTCTTTCAGGCAGTGGAGGTAGAGGGGACCGAGACCCTTCCACTCCACCAAGTCCCAGCCCAGGGCCCTGTGAGAGTCGACACCTGAATGGGGGAACTCCAAGCAGGAGTCTAAATCCACTGCTCTGGGCTACTTCCTACTTCCTACCAGTGTCCCTTCAGTTTGGGGCATGGCTCCTATACTCCAATATGCTGGGTGGGTTGCCTCCCGGAGTGCCCTCTCATGAATTTTGGGTGGTGGCCTGCCATGGTCCCAGGTCAAAAAGGAACCCTGGATGCTCTGGTCAGTGATCCAGTCGGCAGCGCAGCGGGGCTAAGGCAGGCTACCTGACTGCCGTGGCTCTGCACGGTTCCCGGCAGCAATGGCATGTCATCCCCTCCATCTCCTACGTGTAGGGGCAGCCAGGGGGCTCCACACGCCACCCTGCCCCCAGCGCTGGCTCTGCATTGGGGACCATGGCCAATAGGAGCTATGGGGGCAGCACCTGTGGACAGGGTAGTGCATGGAGCTGCCTGGTTGCACCTCCACGTAGGAGCTGGAGGGGGGACATGCCACTGCTTCTGGGAGCTGCTTGAGGTAAGTGCCACCTGGAGCCTGCACCCCTGACCCCCTTCCACACCCCAACCCCTTGCCCGAGCCCTGATCCCCCTACTGCCCTCTGAACCCCTCGGTCCCAGCCTGAAGCACCCTGGGGTGGAAAAAAGTTTCCTTGCTGAGTTCCTAGGGGTGCCTTTTCTTAGCCGGAGCCACCCAGCAGAGCAGACTCCACCTTGGCCATGAGGCTGTTCTTGTTACACATACAATAGCCCTCAGGTTCAACTCTGTGTAATGCGTTATGAAAAGTCCTGAAAAGACAGAACTCTGGCCTGTGCTTTAGCAAAGAGTTAAGCTGAATGCAGGAAGAGGGGAAGTGTATAGTTATACAGAATATCGTCTGAGCATCTTCTGCCCACCCCAGTTACAGTAGCTTCACTGAATAAGATAAAATGATAAACGAATTGCCATAATACATGTGGGGTGTCATTTGGTTGGCAGTTCTGCAGAGACAGGTAGGAGAACCTAATCTTTCTTGTTTTTATTTCTAAACCTGACGCTATGTAGAGCAGCTGCTCTTGGCACAAATTGCATCATGTGGGACTCTTTCAAGCTCTATTTCTATATTGACAATTATAGTTTCTCCATTACTAATTAATCTCTTCTGTGCTAGAGATTGGGGACATCTATTTAATTTACTGCTTGATCCTGCTCATAAAGAAGTCAAAGGTAAAAGTGCCAGTGACTTCTGTGGGACCAGGAGCTGGCAATTAATATTTAGTCATGTTTGAAAATAAAAATGAGAAAAGTGGCGCCTTATCTCTCTGGTTTAAACACCAACTTCTAGTGCTGACATTCTTCTTGCTTCTTTAATTTCTATTCCAGCTATATTTCTGGACAACTAACTTGCATGTGCGTGAAATTGCATTTTTTTATAGGCTTTACAAAAAATTTACTGCATGAATTTGCATCAAAAGGCTCCAGGATTTGCCAAATTCCAGACATTTTGTGAGAACTGACTTTTGAGCAGCCCCTTATAAATGATCATTGTCACACTGTGGAACAGAAATGCAGGACAATTCTGCTTACTGTAAAAGAGAAAACACGAACAAAGGAGAGATGTCTATTCAAAGAAGAGCATTGGATAGCAACAGGCAAACCCAAAACAGTACCAAGGTCAACTCTAAGTTTGAACACAGAAGTTTGGTGGTTGATCCACAACTCCTAGTTCAGCAAAATGAGGCTGAAAATCTTATGAGAACCACTTTTCTCATGGGGTGAAATCCTGGCCCACTGAAATCAATGGGAGTTTTGCCATTGACTTTAATGAGGCCAGGATTTCACCCAGGAATTTTTGTCACCTGTACTAACTAGCTAAGCATTCGATGCAGTGTTCATAAGCATAGCATCTGAGCACCTCTGTACCATTTGAGTATTTGGTCTTGATCAGAATCAGAAAGTGAAGACAGACACGAAAAGTGAAAAATAATAGTGAAAATTACACAAATATTTTTGAACCCTAAAGTATTCAGATGAAATTCATTTCAAGTTTTGGGCAAAGGTTTCTCTGATGGAGGGAAGTTTTTATTTTATCCATACTAGGTTGCCATTCCATATTGTCCATCCATACTACTAGGTGAAATTCACAAAAGAAAACAGCTAAACAAAGAAATGTGAAACAATTGTGATACTTCTGATGTGTGTTGCTGCTTTGAAAATGTACAGTAACTTTGCCATGAGAGAAAGTATCAAGGTAAGTAAAGAAAGAGGGAGAGAGTTTCTAAACCCAAGTCATAAGTATATATGTCTGGGATCTGAACTGGTTTCCACTTTCAATGAGAAGCTGAATTAAACTTCATTACCAGTCCGCCAGACAACAGGTGGAACGTTATTTGCTAGGTACTACAGGAAAACCTGAAGTGCAGACTGCATGATGGTTCCCTATGAGAGTTAGAGCCATGAGAGGCATGACAGTTTTTGGCTAACAAATATTTTCATCAGTGATCTAGCCTGGCAGTTGTTCTTGCTTAATTTTTTTCCAGTGTGTCCTTTGATTAGAGGATCTTACTATTAGACAGAGCACATTTTCTGTAATCTGGTCCCTCCTCCCCTATATCAATGATTGACTCTGACAGGGGAAGTTTAAAGCAAGAAGTAAAATGTGATAAACAATATTCATCACTGCATAGGGGAGCCTGGCTAAAAGCTTTCTGTCACCATTAATAATACTGTTTAGTTTTCAGCCTCCCATTTACTGCATTAGAGGCAGATGTAAAATACTGCAAAGAGCAAACAACTCTCACTATGTACTACCTGTAAAAACCTGTTCTCTGACTGAAGATATTTTAAACTTCCTGAAGATAGCCATGTGGATATTATGATGAACAGTTGTAGCTCCTATTCTGAAGGCCCCACAGGTAATTTATTTATAAGGAAACACTTTGTTAACTTGCACAACAGTGACACACTGTTTATAATATGCTATCTTGTGACATGTTGTACATCACTGTGGATACACATCTTTACAATGTGTTAATTCACAAGAGAAATGCCACATATCACATCCCAAACCAATATTTACATTTCTTTAGAAGTTGACATTGTAGCTATTGCTACTTCTACTTAGTTCTTAGAGGGCTTGATTCAGCTCCCCTTGAAATGGGTGGGGCTGTGTAATGTTTTTAATTTGAAGATCTAAAAGTGCTTTACAAAGTATAGTAAGTATCATTGTACCCATATTGGTCCTGATCCATCAAAGCACTTAAGCACATGCTTAACTGTAAGCATGTGAGAAGACCTAATTGATATCAATGGTACCACTGCCAGGTTTAAAGTAAAACATCCTTATGAGCTTTGGGAGATCAGCCAATCTGAACCATAGATGGATGAATCTATGAGTATAGAATTCTCAGACTACACTCATGCAGTATCTCGAGCATAATGCACTGGCAGACACTAGTCATTTTATATCTACCTATAATATATCTGGAAACCTATAAAGTAGGCAGCTATGCCACTACAGTGCTTAAGAGGTTTCATTATAAATACTACACATCCCATAAATTATGCTGCCTATTAATACGAGTACTTTATCTTAAATCTATGATCGAACATAAAAATAAATATACAACACTGCATTAGTTTGAGATTACAGCTAAAGTAAGGATATTTTAATGTGCTGTAATGTCCTATTGCTATACAAACAGTCTTCAGTAATTAACATTTTAGAAAACTACTGCAAAGTATTTAAGAAAACTATAGCAAATAGTCTTATGGCTATTGTTGGCTATTTTAATCTAGAAGGTTTTTCCCTCAGTGAAATCTGGGCTGCCTTCATGTATTACCTCTGGCTCTCTCACACACACACTCACACTCACATACGTATATACAAGCACACAGAGCTAACAAAAGGCACCAAGACTAAAGCAATCCTAGATGGAGATTATTAGCTTTCTATTAATTAACAATGAAAAACATGATTGTGATGATGATATGGTGAATCTGTCTGGATGATTTATGAATTCTGTGTGAGTTTATAAACTCTCTGTATGTATCTTTACCAGACTACAGACTCCATTTTGGATATGGGATTCTTTACCTTCTTTGTTGTCCTGTTACCTCCATTTTGGACTAAAATCCCAAAGTTTGGTGGTAAGGGATAAGAAAGAGGTTTGTTGTCTTAAGTACACAAGAATTGAAATGTAATACCTCTAGAAAATACTGACTCCCTACCAGAGAACTGGTTTATCGGGTGAGAGGTTTCTAACAATGAAGTTGCCGGGGAGGTGTCTGAGATAACCTGGGGAGGCTGATCCAGGGGTCACCTGACAGAGGGACTAGAGTTTATAAAGGGCAGGAACTGATCTATTTACTCTCTGACTTCAGTCATTTTTCACAAGTTTAAGGTGAGTGAGGATGCTGCAGGAGGTGGATGACACAGATAGTCTCCCAAGGGATAGGTGAGCTGGAGAGGGAAAATGCATGTGGGGTTTACTATTTTTGTATGGCTCTGTATATTTCTTGTGTGATTAAGTAAAGAGTAATTATGTGTTAGAATCTGTGCAAAGTGTCTATTATGTGCTACATTTACCAATGTGGCCCCTGAAGAGGTAAACCAGAAGCTCACACCAGTGGTGGGATTCTGGGAGAGGATGTGTTTAAGCCACAGGGGAGTTAGGATGTAGCATTAGTTCTGGAGGCTAGGTAGATGGGCCACATGGTGACAGCTCACAGGGGTGCCAGGCAGAGGGCCTGCATTCCGAGGGTGTGCCTAAAGACCGGAACAGTGCCTGGACTCTGTTGAGACTCTCTGGAGGTTTAAAACATCTGGAGATATGGAGACTGGGATTCCCCTCACACCAATCTGGTGAGCGGCCAAGAGTGGGTGCTTGACCAGATCAGTGACAATGATTTTACATTTTAGGGAGCCCACATTAACATACAAACAGAGCTGTAACAAACAATAATAACAGTAATTATGTTAGAAGCTGCAATGCTGGCACTGTGGAAATGAGATAGTAAGATTTCCTTTTGAATAAAAGTGGAGCCTTCATAGTGATAGCAAGATAAATTCAATCTAATAAAGTGTATGCCAGAGAGTACTCAACTCATAAAACACTGTCAAAGTAGAACCAAATGACAAAGTACCCCAATACCCCTCAATTATTACTCAAAATATACCTACACGTTATCTAAGAATGCCTGGTAAAAATTACATGAAGACCTATTGCTCTGTCACTAAAATAACTATTTTAATGTTATCCATAATGTGTGCATATACGGAGATGCAGAATTTGAACAAACATTTAAATCCATATGAACAACAAAGACTATTTATAACATACTCAGGTACAGCAAAACTGTACTTCCACTGAGCTACAATAAAAGTTGTAAATTGTTTCAGTATTACAGAGACTGCTTATAATGAACTTGTGTTTTATGGGCTTGGGAGGAGAGGGGGAATAGCTACATTGTATAAGCAAAATCTACTTATTTTGTTGTTTGGTGTTTCCTCTGTGCGTTATCCAATTATAAGCGATATAAGAGGCCAATGGTGAAATCCACTTCACCAGCCTAAAGCCCAGATACAGTAACTAGATCCTGTACAGCAGAAATGTGAGTGAATTAGGAAGGTGAAATCCACAGCCCCTCATCTCAGTGCCAGGATATGCAGCACAGCTCCCCACTACTCAGCACTACTACACCAGCCTCAGCCCCTCTGTGCCATGTCAGTGACAAATGCCATATAAAGTTGGATCTTTTGGAACCTCACAGTCCAGCGCCTCACATCTCTCCACACTAGTATATGCAGTATGGGTACTCCTGGAGGAATTCTGTGCTACTGCACATGCACAGAATTCACGTCCCCTGCGGATTGCTTTGCTTCCCCACAGAAAAAATGACTTTTTGATGGGGAAGCAAAGGGAAGCCACAGGAGCAGTCATATGATCCTCCCCAGTAGTATGTTTTGGGTGTCCAAGACAGCCGGCAGAGAGGTAAATCACTGTGGGGTGGGGAGGGGACTGGGAAAGACATGGCTGGTGGCTTCTATCCTGCGCCGGGCTCAGCTGCTAGTCCCGGCTGGTCTGGGAAGGACGGGACTTCCTCTTCCCCTGCATGGCATCTGGGGCAGGGTCACACCCACCCCTACATTTCTCCCCTGGCTCCAGGAAGCTCTGCTCCTCACCCGCTCCCCCGTGCTTCCTGCACCCATTACTCCTCAGCTGCAGGGGTAGGGATCACTGTACAGGGAGCAGTTTCCACATCTATCGAACCCCCGTGCATCCAGACCCCCCACTCATGCCCAGGCCCTCCCGCCGAGCCTCACCCCTCCATGCACACCGAGAACCACCCCTAAGAAGCCCCACTCCCCCTGCACCTGGACCACCTCAACAAGCCACCAGCACCCGGATCCTCACCCTACCAAGCTGCACCTTGATCCCTATCCCACTGAGCCCCACTCCCCCAGCATCTGGAACCCCCGCACACTGAGCTTCACACACCCAGACTCCCCTGACAAGCTCTATCCCCCCACACCCAGACCCCCCCTGATGAGACCCAACCACCTTCACCTGGATCCCCCTGCAGAGTCCCATTATGGTTGCACCCAGAACTCTGCTCCCCCTCCCCCAACAAGCCCCTGTGCATCCAGATCCCCCACACACCTGGATCCCCCACTGAGCCACCAGCACCCAGATTGCCCCACACCGAACCCTCAACTCACACCTGTATCCCCCCCCACTAAGACTCTCAACACTTGGGTCAAGACTTAATGAGCCTGCCTGCCCACACATGGTGTGCCTGGCACGGAGGGATAGGGCCTTGGGGTGTTTCTGGGGCAGGCCCATTCATTGCACAGGGGTGGGTGCAGCCTCACCACTAAGTCCATTTCCCAGGGGGCCTGTGTTCCCCAGTGCCATACTGGAGCCGCCACATTTATTTGACAAATAAAATTTGCAGAATTTTAAAATACTGTGAGCAGAATTTTTAATTTTTTGGCACAGAATGCCCTCAAGAGTAGATGAGCAAAGCGGCCCCCTTCTGTAGTCCAATCAGCTATCCTTGAGTAGCTAATACACCCACATTCCCCAACTTCCATTTGGAACTTAATTCTTTGTAGGGCCTTGGCTGGCCTTCCATACCACATGTGAATTGTTTGTTGATAATTTTTTTTTTTTTTTTTTTTTAATGGAGCTCATTACTGTTGTATCTCAAAACCTCATAAACATACAATACTTTAGCCTCATAACTCCCCTATGAGGTGGGGAATTATTATTACCCCTATTTTGCACTTCGGGCACTGAAAGATTGAAGGCCTGATCCAAAAGCCCACTGAAATCAATGGGAGTCTTTCCATTGATTTCAATTGACTTTAATCTGGCCTTAGGTGACTTGCCGTAGGTCATAAATGAAAACTATGGCAAAAGTCCCTGGAAAAATCATGGAGCTGGTCCTCAAGGAATCCATTTTGAAGCACTTGGAGGAGAGGAAGATGATCAGGAACAGTCAACATGGATTCACCAGGGCAAGTCATGCCTGACTAACCTGATTGCCTTCTATGATGAGATAACTGGCACTGTGGATATGGGGAAAGTAGTGGACATGATATACCTTGACTTTAGCAAAGCTTTTGATATAGTCTCCCACGTATTCTTGCCAGCAAATTAAAAAAGTATGGATTGGATGAATGGACTGTAAGGTGGATAGAAAGCTGGCAAGATTGTCAGGCTCAATGGATAGTGATCAACAGCTCAATGTCTTGTTGGCAGTTGGTGGAGTGCCCCAAGGTTCGGTCCTGGGGCCAGTTTTATTCAACATCTTCATTAATGATCTGGATGATGAGATAGATTGCACCCTCAGCAAGTTCGCGGATGACACTAAGCTGAGGGGAGAGGTAGATAGGCTGGAGGGTAGGGATAGGGTCCAGATTGACCTAGACAAATTGGAGGATTGGGCGAAAAGAAATCTGATGAGGTTCAACAAGGATAAGTGCAGTCCTGCACTTAGGAAGGAAGAATCCCATGCACTGCTACAGGCTGGAGACTGACTGGCTAAGCAGCAGTTCTGCAGGAAAGAGCCTGGGGATTACAGTGAATGAGAAACTGGATATGAGTCAACAGTGTGCCCTTGTTGCCAAGAAGGCTAACAACATATTGGGCTGCATTAGTAGGAGCATTGCCAGCAGATCGAGGGAAGTGATTATTCCCTTCTATTCGGCACTGGTGAGGCCACATCTGGAGTATTGCATCCAGTTTTGGGCCCCCCACTACAGAAAAGATGTGGACAAATTGGACAGAGTCCAGCAGAGGGCAACAAAAATGACTAGGGGGCTGGGGTACATGATTTATGAGGAGAGGCTGAGGGAGGAGTTGATAGCAGCCTTCAACTACCTGAAGGAGGGTTCCAAAGAGGATGGAGCTTGGCTGTTCTCAGTGGTGGCAGATAACAGAACAAGGAGCAATGGTCTCAAGTTGCAGTGGGAGAGGTCTAGGCTGGATATTAGGAAACACTATTTCACTAGGAGGGTGCTGCAGCACTGGAATGGGTTACCTAGGGAGGCGATGGAATCTCCATTCTTCGAGGTCTTTAAGGCCAGCCTGGACAAAGCCCTGGCTGGGATGATTTAGTTGGTGTTGGTCCTGCTTTGAGCAGGGCATTGGACTAGATGACCTCCTGAGGTCTCTTTCAACCCTAATATTCTTTATGATTCTATGACATTGGCCTTGTAAGGTGAATCTCTGTCATTTTGAGACCTTTGAATGGAAAGCACTGTGGAAAGGCAACATTTATTATCATAAAGTAGATTAAGAGAAAATTTTTTTTAAACATATCAAATCATGGTTAAATTATGTACAATGGTTTTAATTGGGAGTTTTTGCCCATTCCAATCAATAACTTCCAATCAATAAAAAAATCCACATAATTAAACATTGTAATTCTGGATTATCTTTAATAGTGAGAGACTAGGTCTCCAGCTTTAAAGCATTTGAATATTGTTTTATGATTATGTCACAATCAATCTTTAATTGTTTCAACTGAATAATACTGTATTGGTCTCCTTTTCTCATGACTGAAGACTGTTTGGTAAGTCTTTGCTAACTCTACCTAGATAATTGTAAATATTTCTTTATTCCCCTGGCATGAGATTTGTAGAGCTAAACAGTTTTTAAACTTTAAAGCATTAAAAACAAAACTAAAAAATAACCCTAAATCAAGATTTTATTATCTCCTTACCTATATTTTTGCAATTCTTATAAGTAACCCAAACCTATTTTATTATGCACACACACAAACACACATTATCCCCCCATTGGCTCTGTCTATATAATACATGCATAAAACTTGCCGTTTAAAGCTGCAAATTCTGAAATAACTGTGAGAGAAAAAATCACATAATGATATTAATTATATCTTTCACAGGTCTGTTTTATAAAGTAGCTATTATTCTGTGGCTGAGCTTGATTTCTTATCATTCATTGACCCGTCTGGTAAATTCACAGACAAACTTTGGCAGAGGTGTAACTTGATAATTAAAAAGTATGTTATCTCTTGCCAGCTTGTTATAGCCAAGTGTAAACTGAACGCTAGCTTTCCCTAATCCCATCAACCCAGTCTGTAGGAAGGGTCAGGGGTCAGTAACTGCTTCTAAAAACACTGTTCAATTGAATCCAAACAAGCTCTTACCTACTAAGCAGCTGCTCACAAACAATTCTGAATCTGTGCTCATTACCAATTGTGAAAGTCTCCTGTTGCAAGAAAAGCTGGGTTTTGAATAGACCCCTAGTGCACCAATAAGTCTGCATTTGATAGGATAAAATCTAAAGTCATCAAATTATTATTTTTCCAAGCACCAAGTTTTGGAAAACAGTTAAAACTAGCTGGCATATGCTCTGATTCTGGCAGGAAATGATACATGTTGATTTAAAAAGCAAAACAAAGTTGTACAAGAAGTAAACCTTCTAGCAATCGAAATCAGAGTAAATGTAATAAAATCTAGAACTACAAAAGAGGATATAAAATGTTTGTTTGTCAGCGTCTACCAGGGAAATTTGTGCATGTATGTATTGGAGGGAAAGGTGCTGGTAAACTGAACACTATCCAAATACTTTAGTGGTTAGCATGGATTAGAGAAACATTTTTTGTTTCCTGACCAGGGTGAGCTTTACTATAATTATTTATTATTATTGTTATGCTGTTATATTACCATATTGCCATAAGAGGGCCAGGAAACAGTACTGCTAAAAGAAGAAGCAGACATGAGACACTCTGAAATATGTGAAGGGGAATTTCTACCTGCTGTACAGATTATACACCGCACATGAAAGCAGGACAGGTTTGAGCAAGTGAAGATTTATTCATGGGTTTTTACTAAAGTAGAAATATTTCTTTTCTAAACAAGAAAAAAATGTTGTCAGTGGTTAGTTATTAAATCAGATTTCCATATCATCAAATAAGGTACAGGACCTCCACAGTTCTAAATTAGGGGCTGATTCCTACTTCCACTTACTTCAGTGGGAACTGGATAAAGCCCCACCTGTGTATTTCTATTTTTTTTTAATTAAAGAGAAATTAATTTGTTTCTCTGTTCTAATCAACCTCCTGCTTTTAACTGTATTTCTTGTTAAATAGTGAGAGATGTCCCCAAGAAAACCAGAACATTTGAAATGTGAAAAACAATCCAGGAGTAACTCACCTGAAATGAGGATTAGGTACAACTCAGCACTTGGGACAGTTAGAAGGTTTATGTGCCTGTAACTCAGAGAATCACTATCTGGCCCCAGGATCTCGCCACCTCCTTCCACTTACTCCAGAGGAATGTAAACTTTGCTTGCCTTATACCTGGTGAATCTTACTTCCCCCTCTGTGCCAACCGTGCTTTAGCTGCACTGGATAGTGTACTGGGGTATGGAGAAAGGAGGGTCAGAATCAAGAGAGCTGCCTACAGTATGACCCATGATATGCGTATCCCATGCAGAGGAGTAAGGAAACGTCTTATGCCTCTTTGTTCCCTTGTGTTGAGTGTTTCCTTGTGTTGGCATAATACACTCCACAATTGTGCCTTTAATCTTTTGTATATATCATGTCCCTGAAACCTGTAAATCAAATAGTGCTTCTCTTTCTGCACTGTTTTGCTTTTGCTTTCCATCTGAAAATCTCAGAGCCATTTACAGAGGTGGCTAAGTACCATTATAAAAATATACTAGATGACTTGCCCAAACTCAAGCTAAGAAAAGAATATAGCTGTGCTGACTCCCAGCTCTGCTTTCAACACACTGGCTCTTTGCTGTTCCTCTACCACAGGGGTTCCCAAACTTCATTGCACCATGACCCACTTCTGACAACAAAAATTACTACACGACCCTGGGTGCAGGGACCGAATCCTAAGTCTTGCCACCCTGTGAGCAAGGGAGCAAAGCCAAAACCAAAGCTCCACCCCCCCAGGCAAGGGATCCAAAGCCAAAGGGCTTCAGCCCCATGCAGAGTGCCTGTATCTGGAGCACCGCCACCCAGAGCTGAAGCCCTCAGGCTTCAGCTTTGGTCCTGGGCGGCAGGGCTTCGAAGTCCTGGCGACCACCTTAAAAAAGGACTTGCGATCCAGTTTGGGGTCCCAACCCTCAGTTTGGGAGCCGCTGCTCTACCACAAACATTCCAACTGGCCTTCTGATGTTAATGCCATTATGAATTTTCCAATAAATACAGCTTTATAAAAGTTGAACCAAAAATTTGCTATAAATATGTTATATCTGACCTATGACACTGAGCTTTAGTCAAAGTTTTATTTGGAGACTTAAGAATATAAAAATATCTATTTGTGAAGGATAGAGAGGGAGATGGGGGGGGCACAGTTCTCTGGATTCCAGGGGCAGCACTGGTATATAGTATATGACAGGAATTTCCATGTTAAGTAAATATGCTTAATTGAAATGGGGATTCATTGGTGTCAAGCATTTGTGTGAGAGGAAGGAGGGTCCAGTGGTTAGGGCACTAGCCTATGACTTGGGTTCCATGCCTAGCTGTGTCATAGATTTCTTGTGTGATGTTGGGCAAGTCACTTAGTTTTTCTGGGCCTCAGTTCCCCATCTGTAAATTGAAAATAGTTATACTCCCCTAACTCACAGAGATGTTGTGAGAACAAATACATTAAAGATTGTGAGGCGCTCAGATGCTATAGGGTAATGGGGGCCATATAAGTACCTTAGATAGGTAGTAGTGTGTCTGTATGCACATGACGTTGAGTTGCTTGCTTACTTTCAGGTGCTATCAGCCTCCATAGTAATATTTATTTTTCTGGGGACTTTGCATGTTACCTTTTTTAACATACTCCTTGAAGAGCAGGGATAAGAGCACTGCCAAGGTGTGAGCCTTCCCTCTTCACTATCGTATAACCGTCCACCTTCCCTTACAGATTTCCCCTCCCTTCCCCCCCCCACCCCCCTGGGGTTCCTTTGTTACCCACATTAGCAGCCAGATATTCAGATATTACTCCAGCAGTGATTTTGCCCCAATGGACTTTGCTTTCAATATAGCATACCGTTGTGCAATCCAAATGAACACAATTGTTAACTTTCAAAATATCATCACTAGTGGTAGCATTGGGCAGCCTGTGTGAAGTGAGTCTGTTATCTCAGTCCACTTCCCGGTGGAGTAGTGTTCACATGGTTAAAAACACCACCACAAATGGCACGATCAGCAGAGGCTACAGATGAATGAGCTAACCTCTCACTCTCCGGGTATGTCTACACCAGGGGTCTCAAACTCAAATGACCACAAGGGCCGCATGAGGACTAGTGCATTGGCCCGAGGGCCGCATCACTGACACTCACCCCTTGCTGCCCCTGGCCCTGCCCCCACTACACCCCTTCCATGAGGCTCCGCCCCTGCCCTGCCTCTTCCCACTCCTTCCCTGCCCCCATTCCAACCCCTTCCCTGAAGTCCTCAGCCCAACTCTGCCCCCTCTCTGCCCCCAGGGGGAGCAGGAAGGGTACAGGGTGTGATGGGGGCTCAGGGCAGGGAGTTGGGGTGCAGGAGTGGTGTAGGGTGCAGCAGGGGGTTGGGGTGCAGGGTGTGGCAGGGGGCTCCGGACAGGGGGTTGGGGTGCAGGCTCCAGCCCGGCGACATTTACCTAGAGTGGCTCCCAGGTGGCAGCACCACACACCGTGGCCAGGGCAGGCTCCTTGCCTGCCTGCCTTGGCCCTGCTCTGCTCCGCTCTGGCCCCTGGCCTGGCCTCGCTCTGCTCTGCTCCAGGAAGCAGCCAGAGTCCGGGGGGGGGGGAGGAGGGAATGGCACCATGTGCTGTTCTTGCTCCTCCAGGTACCTCCTCCAAAGCTCCCATTGGCCGTGGTTCCCCATTCCCGGGCAATGGGAGCTGCAGGGGGCAGTGCCTGGAAGTGAGAGTATGGAGCCCTCTACTCCCTTTCCCCCCCGCACCCCCTTGGGGCTGCAGGGACATAGTTCCAGCCACTTCAGGGAGCGGTGCGGGGCTCGCGGTCCCATGGGGTAGGCATAGGGGCGGAGGGGTGCACGGGCAGGGGGAGCTTGGTGAGCCGCACGAAAGAACCCCACGGGCCGCGTGTTTGAGACCCCTGGTCTACACTGCAGTTGGAAGTGTAATTTCCAGCTCAAGAAGACAAACTCATGCTAGCTCAATGAAAATAAGGTTACCATATTTCAGGTTCCCAAAAAGAGGACTCTGCAGGGGAAGGAGGGAGGAGCTGGGAGGAGAGGGATCTGGGGGGTATAGTTGGGGGTGCTTTATGTGATACCTGTGGCAGGGGTACTTACTGGAAGTAGGGGACAGTGTCTTCCTATCATGGTGCCTGGCACAAGCCGAGGATGCAACTACAGCCATCAGTCAGCGCCTCCCTGCGGAACCCCCTACCCGAGCTGGGGCCTAGGTGGTTGGGATCCCGTAGCTGTGGCTTGCAGGGGAATGGATCATCAGCTGCAGATGCAGAGGAGGGAGCAATTGGGAAGTGGACCAATCAGAGCTCTTTCTGAGTTGCAGCATGTCTGCTCTGCAAAAACCCTGGACACTGCCTGTTTTCTGAAAAGCCCGTCCGGGCATAGAAAGAATCCTCAAAAAAGCGGCTCTGTCTAGGAAAACCCTGCTATGTGGTAGCTCAGTGGTTTGAGCATTGGCCTGCTAAACCTAGGGCTGTGAGTTCAATCCTTGACGGGGCCATTTAGGGTTCTAGAACAAAAAACAATACTTGGTCCTGCTGTGAAGGCAAAAAAAACCAACAGAAGCAGTTGGAGCTAGCTGTCTTGAGTATGAGCCATCTGAGATCATAGGCATATACTCAAGGTGGCCAGCCCCTCCTGCCTCTTAGGCTGCTGCTGCCAGACTTCTATTTTTAGCGTGTTACTTTCATCAGAGCTAGCACTAGTATAGATCTTCAACTTTGCAATTACACCTTCCAGTTCCAGTGTGGACATACCCTTAGAGATGGTTCTGCCAAGGGCCAGACGGGTGAACATCGGTGGAGCTATTTGCTTCTGCTCTGTGCATAATGACAGTAAAAGATGTCAAGCTCCAGGCTGCCTGAGAAGCACCTTTCACCAGAATTCACACAGTATCAGAAGCATTCATGTATCACTTCTCATCTGTATTATTCATTTTGTGGATAACAGCTGTAGAGTCAGCATATGTTATTATTATTTAGAACATTAAAAAATCTATTTCCCTTCTAATAGCATTACAAAATATGCGATTTTCATTGATGGGAAATTACAACATTTAAGGTTCAGGAACTCATAGGATTATTTTCTTTAAGAAAAACCATGCGTTTCCAACATCATCTGTGCAGTCCTGTACTTTAGCTTTGTCTTTGGGTGTCCATTAAACTTAAATATTTCTGTTTTCGGTCAGGGTGGAAAGCCAATGGGTTATCTAGTACAAGAT
Organism: Malaclemys terrapin pileata; assembly: GCF_027887155.1. Classification (NCBI taxonomy): domain Eukaryota; kingdom Metazoa; phylum Chordata; order Testudines; family Emydidae; genus Malaclemys; species Malaclemys terrapin. The sequence goes on along the minus strand of NC_071507.1, from coordinate 174,898,575 downwards.
CCCCCAATTTAATTGTGGAGCCAAATTCTGCTCTCATTGACTGCGGTGTAAATCCAGAATAACTCCATTGGCTTCAGTGTGGGGACTCCAGATTTACACCAATATAACTAAGGGAAAAATTTGGCTTGTTAAGTTTATCTTCTACTGTTGAGCTGTTTATAGATAACTTCTGTTTAAAATAGAAGTTGAACTTTTCCAAGTGGCTTTCTATATAAATCAGCATCCAAGTACATCTGGTCCCATAAAAATACCTTATTTTCTAGGCTCTGTTAATCTTTATTTGAATGTTACTCTTTGTTTGGCTTCAAATCCTAAATAACAGCAACTTGCTAACAGCATGGGCTTAATTTAAAACTAACAATGACAGTGTAAGACCTACTGAAAAAGGGTTAACAGCAGAACATACAGTACAGTATCTGCTTAAAAAAATAAGCCCTTAAATCATTTTAAGTTTAAAAGAAGTTTTCTTTGCCTCCCTCCCCCTCCTTTTTTTTTATGTGAGACCATCCTAACTGTAACAGAAAGTTTATTCAGGTGGTATGAATCAGACAGGGGCTCACTGAGGCAAACTATAGCCTCAGAAAGCACAGCAGGCTCTAACTCTCACAGGGATGTGCCACTAAAAGAAGCATAACAAAAACCAGAGAAGAACAGGCCTGCAGTAATCTCCTTGCCCTAGCCAAAAAACACGGGTGAAGGAAAGCTGCCCTCTCATTATGGATTTGGTCTCAAGGTTAGAATTAGACCCTTAGGGTAAGCAGCTGTCAATTAGAGATAACTTCAACCAATGCTGTCTGAAATCTTGGACTTATCTCCTAGCAACTCCCCTTCTTTCAGGGCAACAACCCTTAGCTCTGCCTTCAGCTCAAGAGTCATCTTGAAGACAGTGAAATAACCTTTTCAATTTGGGCAGATGCATAAAGAATTCAGCTTCTAGAGCCTGCGTGAAGCCTGTGTGACATTTGACTGAAGATGGGTTTTAATCTAGGCCAATTCTATATTTGCTTTGTTTTTAAAATTGCCGATGTTGAGATTTAGATGATTTACTTAAAAGTGATCTCAGAGAATACCTACAAATTCACTTGGATTTTCGCAAGCATCCCTTTGTTTAAAGATATGCACAGCTATCATGTTTGTGTATCTGCTGGTGCATCTCCCATTTGCATTGCTTTTTACATCAAGAGAAATTTGCCAAGGATGGAGAATTAAGAGTGGCCATGGTTACAGCAGGAACTCTGGGGCTCTCTTTATCTAATGTGGCAGGGTATCTAGAAAGCTGACAAGCATAAATCCTATTAGAAAAAAGCACAAGGTTATGCACCATTTATATAGGGAACACCACAGAATTTAAGGGGAAAGTGTAAAAGATACCAAAAGTCACATCTATTTCTGGAGTGTTCCATTCATTAGAATTTTAAATCCATAGTGTTTATCTTTCCTAATCTCAGATTGCCTGGTGAACGGAATAGAAGAGAGAGAGGGTGATAGCAGAAAAATAAGGGTGAAAAAAGAGCTTGTCTTTGATTCAGTTGGGGTCCATATTCACAAAGGGATCACTCAGAAATTTTGTACAAATTGCATGAGCAGAATGTAAGCGCAATGAGGGGCCTAATAAAGCCACTTGTCCTTTAATCAAAGATTCAGCTCAACATGAGTCCTTTGTGAGACAACAGCATCATTCTCCACCCAGGCTAACCCCTGAATGCAGAGCAGCTTTCTGAAGTGACGCATACAGATGAAGCCTCGTTTTTATTCATCTCGTTTGAGAAATATGATTTTCTGTTCCATTTTAAAAACAAAGAAAACATTTTTTGAAAATTGCCTGTGGTAAGCAAGGGGATGTTTGTATGAGTACATGCAGCCCCTCTCGAAGAGATAAAAAGCAGATGGGCTGACATGATGGAATGAGTGCAGCTCCATTCTGCATTTGGTGCGAGTGTGCATAAAAATGGCTGACATTTTTATGCTAGTGAATACATGTAAGCAGGTATGGGCTTGTTACTATACATAATGACAGTTCCAGGTTTCCTCAGACTTTATCAGTCCCACATATATGTACATACATTATTTTTACCTTACCTATATCCACTTTACAGTAGAATTTCTCAACATTTTTAAAGGTTTGTCTTCATTTATTTTATCATTTGTTAACAATAGACTATTTCAGGAAGGAAACATAGGATTTGGGACTTTGGAAATACCTTTTTATTTTTAATTTGGTCAATGGAGCTGATGTACATTATTTTAAAAATAATAGTGCATAAGATTATTTAATATTGAGAGAGAAAATATTAGAATTCATGATACCTATCTAGGGTCTAATTCTGTTGTCTTTATTCACACTGAGTAGTATCTTACTTTCTGAATAAAACCCATTGACTTGAGAACCTGGCCCTTAATAATTAGGAAATGGTCTTGCTTCCTGTTTAATATTCTGAAAACATTTCCAAATAGTATGGCGAAGCTTTACACAAAAGGAAACAAAGAAATACAAATAAGAATGGCCAAACAGAAAGTGAACATAAAAATAAAGAGGCTAATTCAACACTTTTTTACTCTGGAGTTGCATCAGTATAAATCATTTTTACAGCTCCTTAAAACAGTGTTACATTGTTGTGGTGAATCAATCCCCAAATTCTTAAGAGTCCAATTTAATTGTCTTCCATCTCCATTTGTTAAGTGCCTATCACTATAGATTGCTGCTTATTACCTCGAACAGCACAAAAGATATTATTTTTTAGAGGCTACCAAGGAAAGGGCTCAATCCTACATTCCTGGCTGATATCACTGGGCGTTTTGGGTGTATAAGGAATCAAGCGGGCTATTACATGACAATGGATAATCAGAAATGGTAACATTTTACTATACAATGAAAAGCCTAGCATGGGGATCAGAGTGGGGAAAATAAAAGGAAAAAAGGAAGAGGAGTTAAAAATATACATTTTGTAAATGTTTAAAGTTAAAATGACAAGATATAGAAAATATCAAATATGATTTAGAATATTTTGTTTGTTTTGGTTTAACTGATAGCTTGCTGACATATGCCTGGTATGCAGCCATCGGGCAGATCCCTAAAATGTGTCTGAAATTAACCTCTTCACCACCCCCACCCACACAAAGAATAAATGTGTGAATATTAGTCCTCCAGTATTCTTTAAATGTAGGCCGATGTGTGTTTTTAATTTTGCATTATAGGATAATGGATTTACCTAGGACTGCTAGAAGGGAATCTTCTCTCTTCAATCAAGGCCTAGTCTGAATTCTTTCAGTCACAAGATCTTGCAGATCATTATCATTCTACTTTTCACTGCAGAATAACAAAACAAAATCCTGTAGACTTTATAGGCTACTGGGCTCTAATGGACTTCAGTGAGTTTTACTACTCTGTTTTGCACTTTTTCCCTATTCTGCATAGCATATAAGGATATGCTTAACTTTAAGCACATGCTTAAGTGCTTTGTGGAATAGATGCTTAGAAGACAGGCTTACATACTTTGCTGAACTGAAACATAACTAAGGACTGATGGTTCAAATTTAATATCTCCATATAAACATTATAAGCAAGTATTGTCCCACAGCAAAGATCATGATACTCAGAAATGGTAAAAAAACAGACTGAAAAATGTTTTGTTTGAAAAATATGGTTTCAATGAAAATGTTGTTTTTTTTAAAAAATGTGAAAAAATATCTCTCTCTATTTTTTTCAATTGTTTGGTGGGAAATTTGTTGCCCTGTCACACTACCCCACCTCCTACCCCCAGATTTTCCTTTCTGTAAATTGGGGAACTTTGGAGAAGTTATAGAATAGCAAAAGGATAAATGAAAATAAAATTTAAAAAGTGAACAATAAAGAAAAAAAGCCTGAACATAATTTATTTTATTTTAGTTGGTGGCAAAACAGCAGATGGGGGTGGGAGAATAGAAAAAAGGGGGGGAGAAAGCAGGGGGAAATGAGTGATTTGATTATGATGTGTAAGTACCTTCCCAGGGAGAAAATTCCAGATACTAGAGGGCTCTTTAATCTAGTGGAGAAAGTCATAACAAGAACCAACATCTGGAAGTTAAATGGCTTCAGTGCAGGCTAGCTCTGCAAGTAATTACCTAGGGTTCCAGGTGGGTTTATACTACCTTGCCTGCGCTAAAGTGCACACTGCTACGGCTTCACTGCTGCCAGTTTCCAAACTGACTAGATTAAAGATGACTTGGGTACGTTCACATGAGCTGCAATCACATCCCGTGACTGCAGTGCAAATATACCCACTGGAGGATATGTTTTAGTCAAACACAAGTTACTGAACTCATTACAGGGGTAACAGGGTGAAATTCTTTGTCTTGTACTATAAACAAAGTCAAACCAAATGATCTAGTGGTCCCTTCTGGCCTTAACAACAATAAAAATCCATGCATTTGTGAAAAAGGAATTTCTGCAATTTCAAAGATTTTAAATTCTGAAATTTTGAACACTCCATTTTTTGAAAAAGATATTTCATTGAACAAAAACTGTACTTCCTTTCAAACGCTGCAAAACTTGGAAATTTTTATTTTTATTGTATTTATTTATTCTGCAAAATTGTTCTTCCATATTTTTTTGGCCAGCACTAGTGATCCATGTCCATGGGACGACAGGTTGCAGGAGTTAAACTAAAAGGACTTATTTCTGTGAAATCAGATCTGTGAACTTATTTTGATATATTTGCAACAATGTCCATGAATTCTTTACTAATTCTGTCTTTTTAGCACACCGGAAATGCCCACTTATCTCATTGTGAATTTGGGATGTGCCAGGAGTGCGGCAATGGTCATCTCATGTAAATGTATTTGCATTCCTAATCTGGTGTACAAATTCATACAAGAGGCAATCTGGGTGAAGACGATGGGCCCATTTTACCACAGAACTTTATTGAAGTAAGTGCAGATCCAGCCGTTTACAACAGGTATAAATTTGGTGCTATGAATACAATGAACACCCATATTCATGTGCAATACATTTATACTTGTCAAAATTGACTATGTTAAGTAGACTGAATGACTCTAAAACTAGTGTAAATGCAATTTTCAGTTGCAAAATATTATATGTACTCAACACCAATCAATTTGGCTTCTGTATGGTATCCTGACAGTTTTTATCTCTAACCTGGACATTGCTTAAAAAATGAAATAAAATTATATTAAGCACAGAATTTTAAAGAATTCTCTTACTAAGTGTGCATAACAGAAATTGGCTGGTTTCCAACATATCAGGATGCCTGTGGCCACATTCAAAAACACCCTCTTAAACTCAATGACAGATACGATTTTTCTCGTTCTTCCTTTAGTTAAAACTAATACTCACATTTTTTTAAATGCTAGTTTTCTCTGTGCTCCTATTGTTCTTGCAGTGGTGGTTAGTATACCCCTGTTTCATGGCGCTCACTGATGTCTTGCTGTGTTTCATTTAACTTGCATAGCATCTGCAGCAATTAGCTGTTCATGCCTCTATTTGCTTTCCTGTTTTGTGCATTCCCTTTCATGTATCAGATGTTTGCAAGTTTTCCATTAGACATTTCCTGCTTCTAATAGATGTTTGCAAGGATTTTGCTTTGAGCTATGGAGGCTCCAATTTATACTGAAACGCTTGGTTTTATTTTGGGGCTAGGGGTTGTGGTTTTCCCCTCTCCCCCTTTCTTTATAGAAAACATTTCAGTCATTTTGGAGAAAAATATATTTGTTGACAAAAAAGTAAATATGGATCCTGCACGCAATGTCATGACTTGATCACATCCCGTTTGTCAGGGTATACTTCTAAAATAAAAGCCCTAAATCCATACATGTAATTCCACTCAGTTAATGGCTGCAGATAAGAGGCAAAATATGTGCATGACATTTTAAAATGCAGTTTTGTACCTCAACTTATGTATGTCACCTTCTTTGCCTATTTTTTTATTTTATATAATGGCTTTCTGTGCTGGGTTTAACAAACAAACAAGTATCTTTCATTTGCTTTTGAAACTAAAATATATACACCCTTAAAATGTTTCAAATAAGTATCAGCACTGAGAGATGGCTGTCAAAATTAACAGTAAGGGCATAACTGATGCACTGAAATTTATACATGAAAAGTAGATTTTATTTTACAAAATGGTTTGACATGTTTATGAACTTAAATAGATATGGCACCAATCTTTTAATCCTCTCATCCATATTACACTAGCAAAACAACATACCTCATATACCACAGCAGCCAAAGACAGTGTCATGGTGTTTATGTAATAATGCATTATCTGTCATCCCTACATTCACATGGTATGAACGTTACTAGATTTTTGTTTTGTTTATAGAGTAACCAAACAAAGGATTTGGAATCATCAAAGGAAACTGTCAATTCATAATATATCACGTGTGCTTTGAATTTAGAAATGAGTAGAACGTTTCAGAGTTTTATTTATTAAGGTCAACCCTGGATTTGAATTCAAAATGGGGGGGAGCAGGGATGGAGGAGGGCTGCTGACTCAGGAAACCTGCTGGGACTTTGTGGCCTACTGCTAGGCAACAGCCCATCCCCAACACAGCAAACATACGACCACAAAATGAATGACCTCATCTACAAATCAGCTATTTGATATGCAGATCGGACTGCAGCCCTCTTCAAATACAGCTCTGCTCCGGCAGCAGGTGCAGCATAAAAGTACATGGCCTTTCCCTATTTTAAAAACCAGGACTGGTTTGCATTCTCTCCCTCTGGTCCACAGCAATTCTTGAAGCACCATTATCTTCATTTTTTATTTAGACCTTCCATTTAAAGAAAGCCTGGCTCATCCTTTATGTTCCTTTTCATATCCCAAACATTAGGCCAAGACAAGAAGAGGTAGGGTTAAGAAGCTGCATTAGCAATTTTAATTATTTCTTCAGCATCTTAATATAAAGCTAAAATAAGAACAACAACACTACAAAATACATCTGCAATTTTTAAGGTGCTTTTCATTAAATAACACAGGTATCTTTGCAAATGATGATTGAAACATCTTTTTCTAAAATGGCACTCATCTTTCCATTTGCATAGTAACCACTACATTTACAGAGAAGGAATTGTATTTGTGTAGGTATTTTCTGTCTCAAGGCTATATAAATGGGTATTTCTGCTGTTTGATAATTGAACTCAATGCCGTTTTGGGGCTAACTTGACAAAGAATTATAGCATGTTGGGTCACAGAATTAAGACATTTTTCAGCTGTGAGGTAAAAGAATAAAAAGCTACTCTCCTTGACTATGAAACAGTTCTGAGTCTCTTAGTGGGCCTCAATGAGTAATAAAACACAAGAACGCAATATAATTTGTATTGTCTGTGGTTGCAGGTTATGTCCTGAAAGTCATAAACTATTACAGCTTTATAGCTATGCTGCTGGTATTAACTAAATGAAAGGGTTATTTGTTCTAAATCTGTAGTCTGTATGATAGCTAATGTTAAATTCATCAAGAGCCATTGATGAAAAAGGAGCTGGAAATGCTGCAGGTCTAACAGACACCAAGCTACAGTACAATGTGGGGGGGGGGGGAAAGCAAGATATTGTATGGTGTATGTTCCTTCCGAGCTTCTACCACATGCTGTTGCAGTGGGTAATTGAACATCTCCAACACTGCAAGATGTATTCAGCTGCTGAACCCTAAGGAAGGTCTAAATCTTTGGACTGTTTGTTAGGGAAAATATGAATAAAGAGATATTTACAGTTTTGTTCTGTGGTTTAAGGTGTGCTGTAGTTAGAGTTGGTCAGAAATATGCTGTCAAAATGTATTGGTTTCCACAAAACTTTAATCAGGGAGATTTTTGGATGTGAGAGAAATTCTATAGGAATTTTGTCAGGAACTGGTGTAGGAGATGGAAGACACAGTTTCAAGCCCCGGTTCTGCCTGATTTGGAGCATGCACACACATTACTGCCCCAAACAGAATTGTCATCCTCTGGTCAGCTTTTACCATAATACTTTGGTTGCCTGCATGTCTGAATTCAAATAGAAATGCACTCACAATGAGGTAGGTATTATCAGATTTATCCAGTCTAGTAAATTATTTCCCAAATACTTCTGCAATTAATTCCTAGTTATCTGTAGCTTGTTCATAAGCAGTTTCTTGGGAGTATTAAATATTTGAAATTCAACCTGGTATGATTGATCAGAGGTTACACGACATATTTTTGCTTATTGTCTGGATCAACATAACTCTTTAAACCAGGTTTGCAGTGCAAACACTTCTGATTGTGAATTCAGTTTGCTTTGAATGAGTATTCTGAAATATTTGCTTCAAAGTCACAAATGTTCCTGGCTGTAAACTCATTTGCTTGAATACTTATGGAAAGTAAACACAACTGAGGGCAAATATTATTAAAATAATTTAGTACACACATTCAGATGAATTAGTGGACATTTTTTGTGATACTTCCCTAATTCTGTCAAGTATGATGCTACCTCTAGACATAACTGTTACAAAGTATTTTGGATTTAAGTGTTGAGGGCTTATTTCTGAACGGATCTACACATGTTCCTGTGACCTCAAGATCTTCTACCAGGACAGAGGACCATGTTAAAATGATGCCAAACCCAAGATCTTTCTGCTGACTGGGATAAAATGAGGGACAAATGAGAGCTGTCTCCCATCTTTTGGGATTTACTATCACTCAGTTTGCATGGGCACTGGAAAACCATGTGTAGGGGCAATGGCTCCTCAGGCCTCCTCAACAGACATGGCCTTGCTCTGCTCGTCACAGGAGGTGATGATCATACCCCCGTGGGAGGAATACGTAGAAATTGGCACTTCCTCTGCAGCAGTGGTTTGGCTCTTATAGACTCATAGACTCATAGATTTTAAGGTCAGAAGGGACCATTATGATCATCTGGTCTGACCCCCTGCATGCTGCAGGCCATAAAACCATCCCTACCCCTTCCCTGGACTCTGCTGTTGAAGTCCCCAATCCTGTTTTTAGTGACTTCAATCGGCAGAGACCCTCCTGCTAGAGATCCCTGCCCCATGCTGCGGAGGAAGGCGAAAAACCTCCAGAGGCTCAGCCAATCTGCCCTGGAGGAAAATTCCTTCCCGACCCCAAATGTGGCGATCAGTAAGACCCCGAGCATATAGGCAAGAGTCTCCAGCCTGACCCCGTTAGCCATTATACTATTTACCCACCATTGCTTGGCTTTCCTTGACTACTATGTTTTACCATTAAACCATTCCCTCCATAAACTTATCTAACTTTATCTTAAAACCAGACAGGTCCGTCGCCCCCACCGTTTCCCTCGGTAGGCCGTTCCAATATTTCACCCCTCTGACGGTCAGAAACCTTCGTCTAATTTCAAGTCTGAACTTCCCCACGGCCAGTTTGTATCCATTCGTTCTGGTATCCACGTTAGTACTAAGCTGGAATAATTCTTCTCCCTCCCTTGTATTAATCCCTCTAATATATTTAAAGATAGCAATCATATCCCCTCTCAGCCTTCGCTTTGTCAGACTAAACAACCCAAGCTCCTCTAGTCTCCTTTCGTACGACAGCTTTTCCATTCCTCTGATCATCCTAGAGGCCCTTCTCTGCACCCGTTCCAGTTTGAGTTCATCTTTTTTAAACATGGGAGACCAGAACTGCACACAGTACTCCAAATGAGGTCTCACCAGCGCCTTGTACAACAGAAGCAGGACCTCCTTATCCCTACTAGATATACCTCGCCTAATGCATCCCAAGACAGCATTGGCTTTTTTCACCGCCACGTCACATTGTCGACTCATAGTCATCCTGCGGTCTACAAGAACCCCTAGGTCCTTCTCCTCTTCCGTAACTTCTAACCAATGAGTCCCCATCTTGTAACTAAAATTGTTATTAGTCATCCCCAAATGCATCACCTTACACTTTTCACTATTAAATTTCATCTTATTTCTGATACTCCAATTCACAAGCCCATTCAAGTCTCCCTGCAGGATATCCCTGTCCTCCTCCAAATTTACAACGCCTCCCACCTTCGTATCATCCGCAAATTTTATCAGCCCACTCCTGCAATTGGTTCCGAGGTCAGTTATAAATAGATTAAATAAAATGGGTCCCAAAACCGAACCTTGAGGCACTCCACCAGTAACCTCCCTCCAACCTGACAGTTCACCCTTTAATACAACCCGCTGCATTCTCCCCAGTAACCAATTCCTTATCCACTTCTGGATTTTCATATCGATCCCCATGTTTTTCAGTTTAACCAATAATTCCTCATGGGGTACAGTATCAAACGCTTTACTGAAATCCAGGTATATTAGGTCCACCGCATTTCCCTTATCTAATAAATCCGTTACTTTCTCAAAGAAGGAGATCAGATTCGTTTGGCACGATCTGCCCTTCGTAAAACCATGTTGTAATTTATCGCAATTGCCACTACCCTCCAGGTCCTCCACTAGTTTCTCTTTCAGAATTTTCTCTAACACCTTGCACACTACAGATGTTAGACTAACAGGCCTGTAGTTACCCGGATCACTTTTTTTCCCTTTCTTGAAAATAGGAACCACATTAGCTATTCTCCAGTCTAACGGGACCACCCCCGAGTTTACAGATTCATTAAATATTATCGCTAACGGGCCTGCTATTTCCCGCGCCAATTCCTTCAATATTCTCGGATGTAGATCGTCCGGTCCTCCCGACTTAGCCCCATTAAGGCGTTCAAGTTTTGTTTCTACCTCGGATACGGTAATCCCCCATCCCGAGTGCCCCTCTATAGTGGTGCTAGTATCTCTAATACCTTCATTGGCCTCATTAAACACCGATGCAAAATATTCATTAAGATATTGTGCCATGCCTAGATTGTCTTTAATCTCCTCTCCGGCAATAGACTTCAGCGGTCCCACTTCTTCTTTCTTTGCTTTCTTCCTATTTATGTGGCTGTAAAACCTCTTACTATTGCTTTTAATTCCCCTCGCTAGGTCCAACTCTACACGGCCTTTGGCCTTTCTCACTCTATCTCTACATTCTCTGACTTCACTTAGGTACATTTCCTTACTGATCCCTCCCCTCTTCCACTCTTTAAACGCTTTCTGTTTTTTCCTAATCGCCCCTTTGAGTCGGTCGCTCATCCAGCTCGGTCTAAATCTCTTGCTTAGTAATCTTTTTCCCTTTTTTGGAATACAGGCCTCCGACAGTTCATGCATCTTTAATTTAAAGTAATCCCAGGCTTCTTCTGCTTTTAAATCCATTAATACGTTTGCCCAATCCACTTCCCTTACCAGTCCCCTTAGTTTGTTAAAATTGGCCTTTTTAAAATTATAAACCCTAGTCTTTGATTTAATTCTGTTACTCCTTCCATGTATTTTAAACCGAATTAGCTCATGATCACTGGAGCCCAAATTGTCCCCTACTACCACTTCCTCAACAAGGTCCTCACTACTTGCTAGAATCAAATCTAAAATGGCCTCCCCCCTCGTCGGTTCAGTTACCACTTGATGGAGGAATTGATCAGCAAGCACTTCTAGGAACATCTGAGCCCTGTTATTGCTACTAGCGTTTGTTCCCCAATCTATATCCGGGAAGTTAAAGTCCCCCATAATTACACAGTTTCTGTTAGTAATTACTTCTCTAAACACATTAAATAGTTCCTTATCCATATCCTGGGTCGATCCCGGCGGTCTATAGCACACTCCAAGCACTATCCCCGGAGAGGCTCTAGTAGTCCTATTACCCAGTGTGAGTATTGCCCAGACAGACTCTGTGTTATCTAATCCATCCACTATTATTTCTTTACAGTTTATTTCACTATTGACATACAAGGCCACCCCCCCACCTTTACCCTTGTTCCGGTCTTTCCTAAACAGCGCATACCCCTCCATACCTGTGTTCCAGTCGTGACTGCCATTCCACCACGTTTCCGTTATTCCTACGATATCCGGTTTCAGTTCCTGGACCAAGAGCTCCAATTCCTCCATTTTGTTACCTAGGCTTCTGGCATTGGTGTATAAACACCCTAATGTATGTCGTTTAGCCCGTCTCCCATTAGCAGCACTATATGTTGCGGGTCTCCTTGTGTCCGTCCCCCCTGTCCTTCCTATGTCCAATCTCATCTCCCCGGCTATGTCTCCTCTCCTTTTACTCACCTTTTCCATACTGGAATCTGGCGTGGAGATTAACTGTGCATCTCCCAACCGTCTCCCCAAACTTCCTAGTTTAAAGCTCTTTTGATTAGATGAGCCAGCCTCCCTCCCAGAAGTCTATTTCCTTCCCTACTCAGGTGAAGCCCATCCCGCGAGAACAGGTGTCTGTCCCCGAAAGCCTCCCAGTGGCCATACATCCCAAAGCCCTCCTTATAGCACCACTCCCTTAGCCAACTATTTATTCTCACAATCCTATCAGCCCTTTGCTGCCCTTCCCTTGGAACGGGCAGAATCCCACTAAAGATAATCTGAGCCTCTATCTCCTTGAGCGTCTTCCCCAGCCTGGCATAATCTCCCCTGATCCTCTCTAATGAGAACCTAGCCGTGCCATTCGTTCCCACATGAAGGATTATCAAGGGGTTCTTACCTGCTCCTTTTAGGATCCTTTTCAACCGCAGGTCCACATCGCGTATCTTTGCGCCCGGGAGACAGCACACCCTTCTGTTCTCTGGGTCCGCCCTGGTCACAGGCCTGTCCAATCTCCTCAGTAAAGAGTCTCCAATCACATACACCTGCCGCTGCCTGGCAACAGTGCGATCTAGTAATCTAGTCTCCGATCCCTCTAGTCCTGACCTGTGCCTGTTCCTATCTTCCCTTATGCTCCCCCTTATGCCTTCCTGAATCCTCCCGGGGCCCAGAATTGGTGCTGTCTCCATCAACTCCTCCCCTCTCTCTCTTGGACTAGCTGCTCTTCTCTTCTTTCTCACCCTTCCACCTTCAGTCGCCACCTGCTGCCCCTCCACCTCGCTATCCAAACACTCGAACCTATTCCTGAGTTCTATTCCCCCCTCACTGGCCCTTCTTTTCCTTGGCCTACTTCTCACAGTCACATGCTTCCACCTCCCATGTTCTCCCCCCTCCATTCCCCTCTCACCGTCCTCTACCTCTGCCTCTACCTCCGCCACAGGGCATTCTCCTTCAGCCCCCCCTTGCCTTTCCTCCATCAGCTGCTCAAACCCCCGCCTAAACTCCACCAGGGTATCTACCTGCATCTGCAGCCCCTTAATCTTTTCCTCCAGTAACACTATCAGGCGACACTTCATACACACATACCTTTGTTCCAGGTCTCCTGCTAGGACTATATACATACATCTCTTGCTTGAGAAGGTCTGTGATTAGGCAATCAATCACGGGGCAGTATGGAAAGGGGAATCCTTTTTCTTTTGCTAGTGAGATAGGATTTAATCTTGGTAAGGGACTGCACCATTACACATGTGTACTTGGGCTTCTGTGTGTTTGCGTGAGGTACCTCTGAGAGCAGTTCTGGTCACTTAGCAACCATCTAGATTGCATCTCTGCTGCTCAAAAAGGGCCAGTTGCCATGAGTGCTCTTGTACATAGAAGTCATGGCACACTTTGGGAAATCTGGCCATTGCCACTCCGAAGACCATCCTTGGGCTGCAAACTACTAGTGTGTTCCTGGGACAGATGCACTTTCTATTTTTGTATGCTGCATTCTTTTACCTGGGGCCTCCTACTACATAATTCTAAAAATAGTTTGGTTTCCCCTTACTCACACCAGGCCCTCAATACACCTCTTTGAGGTCAGGGCCGGCTCCAGCATTTCTGCTGCCCCAAGCAAAAAAAAAAAAAAAAAAAGCCGCAATTGTGATCGGCAGCGGCAACAATTGAAAAAAAAAGCTGCGATCGGCAGCAGTTCGGCGGCAGGTCCTTCCCTCCTAGAGGGAGTAAGGGACCTGCCGCCCCCGAATTGCCGCAGGTGCCGCCCCTCTCCCTTGTCCGCCCCAAGCACCTGCTTGTTAAGCTGGTGCCTGGAGCCGGCCCTGTTTGAGGTGCTCATATCCACACATGGTTTGGTACCTTGGAGGCACTCAAGGCATTCCCTTGAGAAATTCCCACTCACTCCCCTAGATAGCGCCCTCTATGGCTATTTTCACCTGTACTAGCTTTAGCCTTAACAACTTATCCCTGATTATCCAGTGTCACAGCTGGCTCTGGAATTTAAGAGTCCCTATCTCTCAGTCCCATGGGTAGCTGACTAACAATAGAACTGAATGCTGTCTCTTCTGTCAGGTATAGAGACATACTTACCCTTTACCTCTTAAGTCCTTTAAAATATATCTGGAAGACAGAGAAGAGAAATTTCAACTCTTGGGGAACTTCATTCTGACCCATAAGCAATAGAGAACTTTCTGATTAACCGGAGGTGAAATCTGTCATCTCAGCCTCTTTTTTTTTTTCTTTCAATAGGATTTAAATAAAGAAGTAAATGGTGAATAGGCATCTATACACATCACCAGAGGCAGTATACTCTTCTTTCCCCACCCCTTCCAGCAGCATGACTCCAGCTGTAGGAGAGAGCTCTTGGTACGGAAGGCATCCTCAGTTAAGATTGTGCACTTCGACAGTTCTGGGTAATAAGAAGTGATTTAAAATCATTTCTGAGGCAGCTCAGTGGCATCTGTTAATATTTTTAGCCTTTCCCCCTTTGGAGATCACAATGCACATTCTCCTGGCCCTGCCTTACAGAGGTGGCGGCTGCTGCTGCTGTCCCTGAGCCTAAGAGGGGTTGTGGGTGGTGCCCAGGCCCTGCTGGGACAATTTGAAAGAAGGAAATTGTTCCAGTCTGGTTGAAATGCAAACAGAGAAACCCCAGGAAAATCCTGATGTGTGTGTGTGGGGCAGAATCACAGATCATACAGTATTAGGGCCTATTTTCTATCGCCAAATGCATCCCACTAAAGGAAGGAAGCACAGAGAATGAACTCTTGCAAGAATATGATCCACCACGCAGTTCTGCTGCAACTTTAACCCCTTCGTGGCATGTTTCTGGGTAGTAATTTGAACTAAATGCTTTTGCAAAGCAATAGACTGCAGGCTGTACCTGGGTATTCTACCAGCACTGGAGAAGTGTATTTCTTTGGTGGTGTGAACAGAAAACGCTCTGGTTGAAACAAGCGTATCTTTGCTTTTGCTCTAGTTTTTTGAAGGGAAACATTATTAAAGCAGCATGGAGATGTATTTGCAGTCCTGCAGCCTTGAAAGAGTTATTACAAATCAGAGGATAAAATATCAATGATGCTTGATGCAGAGAAATGTGCAGAGTTAGCAGATAAAGCTGCTGAGCCGGTAGCACCAAGGCCTGGCCCCTCAACACTGTGAAATTTCTGGGATTCAGTATCCAGCCCTGAAGCAGGTCCTGCTTGAAGCGTTGGACCGACTGTGGTGCTTAACTATCAGCCAGTGCTGGGGACAGAGCACAGCTTACTCCTGGGGGAATTCTGCACCAAAAAATAAAATTTCTGCGCACGTATTAAAATTCTGCATATTTTCTTTGTCAAAATAACACAATATAATTGTACCAGTTTCAATTATTTTCGTAATTTTATTTCAAAATACCTGTCAGCAAGTATGTCTGCAACAATACAGACAACAAAAAAGATTCAAGAACTGGTTTTTTTTGTTTTGTTTCATTTTTTGACAAACAGAGTTTTTACTGGGTATATTAATACAGAACTTTGAGTGATAATTCATTTAAACTGCAATATAGAAACATATTTCCTGCACCCCTCTGAATCAGTGCAAAGGTTTGGGGGAGTCAGGGGTAACTTAGGAGGTGAGGAAGAGGGAAGTAATTGCCGGGAAGGAGCCTGGGTGTGAACCTGGAGGGTTGTTTGGTTTGAGAACTATGGAACAAGGTTTTTGGGAGGAAGGGGAAGCAGAAGTTTAAATTTGTCCACTTTTGGAGGGGCATATTAGAGCAGTGGCCAGGGCTGGAGTAATGGCTGAGGTTGGGGCTGTCTGGGTCAGTGGCTGGGGCTGGGGCTGGGGCCAGAGCAGCTGCTGGGGCAGCAAACAGTGGTCTGGAGGCTGGAGAAACAGCTGGGACTGGAGCAGAAATATATATATTTTTAGATGAATACTGGGGGGAGCCATGCCCCTGATTGCCTCCCCTTGTGCATGCCCCTGGGGGGGGGAGGTTTGTTAGGGAGTTGGGGAGCCTCCCCCATGCAGACCCTAGCCTTTCCCATTCAGTCAGACACATCTGTCCCATCCGTGTGTGTCCCTACACCCTCCATCCCCCTATCCCTGTATGTCCCTGCACCTCCACTCTGCCACCCCCTGCCTCTCCTGTGGCCCTGTACCCCCACTCCCATTCAGCCCATGGCTCAATACTGTCACCCCACTAGCATCTGTGCCCCCGCCCAAGTCCGTCCCCCCACTAGTCCTTCTGAACCCCAGTCTATGTGATTCTCCAGCAGCCCCATGTGCCCTGCTCTGTCCATCCCCCTCATAGCCTGTGCCTCTTCACCTGGCCCCGTGGGAAGAATGCTTTGAGGAAGGCAGCCACTGCCCTATCTCTCTTCGTGGCTAGCTGATTTGGCCTGAAGCCAGCTGCCCTCTCTTCTGGCAACACACCAGCCCCTGGGAGTGATGAATTGTGGCATCTCCCTGGCAGAATGTATTTTCTGCTGAAGGAAAGAAAATCTGCAGGGGACATGAATTCTACGTGTGTGCAGTGGTGCAGAATTCCCCCAGGAGTAACAGCTGCACCACCCAGGAGAGCACGGGGGGGGGGGGGGAATTGTGCCCAAGCCTGCCAGCATTCTGGGAGAGTGAGCAGGCTGCATCATACTTTGATGCCTGTACCAAGGTAGCTCATGGTCTGACCTCCTCTTCATCCCTCCCACCCCTGGGGGCACATGAAGAAAACAGTCTCTGCATAGTCCATCAATAGCTATTAGCCAAGATTGACAGGGACATAAACCCATGCTCTGGGTGTCACTAAACCTCCCTCCAACTGCCAGAACCTGGGACTGGACGACAGGGGATAGATCACTCGAAATTGCCCTGTTCTGTTCATTCTCTCTGAAGCATCTGGCACCAGCCACTGTCAGAGACAGCTACTGGACTAGATGCATCACTAGTCTGACCCAGTATGGCCATTCTTGTTCCCCTGAATGTAGGAACTGTGATTGTCCACAGTCCTAGAATTTGCCCTCTGCCCTCATTCAGCAGGAATAATCTGGCTCCTTGTGTCAGAAAAGGCACAAACACATCCTAATTTCTAACTCTAAACAAGGAAGTTCTCTCTAAGGCCTGGTCTACACTAGAAAGTGTTTGTTGGAATAGCTGTACTAGCAAACCCTCTTACTGGAGATGCAAACTGAGTTCTGCTGTAGTTTATACCAGTTCTCAAAACAAAATAAACTATTCTGGCAAAAGACATTTTTGCTGGTATAACTGCTTTTACACTAGGGCATTTTCTGGCACAGCTATGTTGTTTAGGTGGGTGATTTTTTTCACACTCAACTGACATAGCTATGCCAGCAAAACTTTGAAGTGTAAACTATTCCTAAGAAACCTACTATGCATCTGCAAAACTGCATTAGAAGACAATAAAGCATGCTGTTCTGCCAGGCCTGAAGATGGTCAATATTTTTACTCATTGGTTGTTCTACTACTAGTGTGAATTGCATTACAGTTATTTTTCTATAGCACTTGAGAGAATGATTAAGCATAACCTGGAGTAAACATTAAACAAGGGAAACCCCCCTTTGTCTTCTCTCTAGCTGTATATTTAAATAATTACTTTATTTTAACAAGTCAAGTTGCATTTCCACCAGCTTCCCCTCAGCAGAAACCCTCAAGGATGTGCAAAGCAATAATTGCAAAAAATAGTAAATCCAGAGACCTCTAGATCTCCTCAAAGATTAAATGTCATGCAGTTGCACTTCTATAACCACACACTCTCATACAGATTAACAGGAAGATAATATGCATATAAATTGTCCCTGCCATACGAG
The DNA here is from genome assembly GCF_027887155.1 of Malaclemys terrapin pileata. Taxonomy (NCBI): domain Eukaryota; kingdom Metazoa; phylum Chordata; order Testudines; family Emydidae; genus Malaclemys; species Malaclemys terrapin. Next base: position 174,880,666 of record NC_071507.1, on the reverse strand, counting down.
TTATGAATGGGATGGGTTTGGCTCATTGAGATGGTAGGTTTGCTCACAGCATAAAGAAAAGACCGTAAAAATCAGAGGATAATATGCTGGTCTTAGTTACTCTGGAGTAAATCTGGAGTAATTCGGATGAACTCAATGGAGTTATATGGCTTAAACCAGTGTGAGCACAGAACAAGGCTTAGAGACCATTCTAAATAGCCTATGCCCTGGCAATCATTAAAATGTCAAATATCCCTCCTTAGAACACAAATCACAACACAGATGTTTTTTCTTACATTTAATTGTAGGCCCATCATCTTGTAGTATTTTCACATATGATATTATCATGTCAATTGCCAGGCAGTTTTCTGGTGCAAAGTGTTGTCAAGTTACATGGGCTAGCATTGTAACCAAAGGAACACATCTCACCCAAATTGCGTACATGTTAAGCAGCAGATGGGGATGGGTAGAATAAAGGATTAGCAATTCTTCCATACCCAGCCCACCCCTCCCCCTTTCCCAGCTGCTGTTAAAAAAAAAAGCCATATACCCATTAGTACAAAGACAAATGATTCTCATACCCTCAGGCTTTCCTTGATTCAGCATTGGCCTTAACTACTTTTCCAACCTTTTCACTTACATTGCTGTGACTTTAGTTTTTACATATAATGGCTGAGTTTGGAAGAACAATTGACAATATATTTAAGCAAAAGTACTCTCTTACAATCAATTATGACATTTTTATTAAAATTCTATAGCCTGATTCTATTTAATATACATATACACCTCTGGAATAATGTGGTTCCAAACAGTTCATTGTTTTAGTCACTGACCTCTATGCCTGTCAGAATATACATGGCCTAGAATTATTCATAAAATAGAATTCAGCATAGATAGGCACACGAGGCATCATTATACACTGGCCATTGACCATCTGCAGTAGTTCAATTTACTATGAGATGATTAAGCACATGTAGGTTGGCAGAACTCAAGCTCATGTGAGTTATTTCCCAGCCCCAGTGTAAGGGACATAGCAAATAGTGTAGCAACGGGGTGGTAAATGTCCAGTATCACAATGGTGTGGTGAATGTCAGTTTTCAACAGTGCCCAAAACAGCAGCATAATAGGAACGGTTTAGAGGAAAGCAAGATTATAACTGGCAATCAAAATGTGGCTTTGAGGAAACATTCATTTTTTTTTTCCATTTAGCTTCTGGAGTCAGAGATGAGATAGTAGTATGTTCACATGATAGTAGTGCATGTTCTGAAGTATGTGTTTCATAGTAAAGTAGCAGTTACAAAGAAACCTGGACAAAGTAATTTTGCAGAAGCAGTAAAAAAGATTGGTCATTTAAAGTAGAATCTAATGGAAGTAAAATATATCTAAAATTGTACTGAAGTCTCTTTGGAATTTACTCTGTCTGAATGCATGCAAGAATATAGATAATGCTATTACTTTGTCAGTTTTAAGGCATTTTTTAACTGTTTCTGTTACAGTAAACAACTTCTCTTCTCAAATGCAATTTGTCTGTAATTCCCTGGTGTTGATTGTATAGACAGTGTGTTATTAACTTGCCTCGAATTTAAATATGTGTATTAAAATTGGATAGAAGACATCAGCTTCTGCAACTAGAAACATCACCCCCTCCCCAAACCAATCTTACCACTTTTTTATTTTGAAAGATTTGTCTTGGAGATTCACACTTTTCAAAGGCAAATAGAAAATGAGGAGCTGACTTAGAACCAAATTCTAGCCTGATTTAAATTCTATGGAGTGGTGTAAATGCAGGCAGGAACATAAGAATCACCATAGCAGATTAAACCAATGGTCCATCGAATCCAGTTTCCTGTCTGTGACAAGAGGCCACCAGTATAGCATGTTTCAGGGGAAGATGCATGGAACTCCATATTGGCTATTTATGGAATAACCATTCCATACAAGAGTTTAAAGGATATAGGTACAGTATTTAAAATGTATATTGCAATATCACAAATTGAGTGTGTAGAAATTATGAATTAAGCATTTAATCTAGAGACACTTTTTTCTTTCATACATCACTTAAAGCACTTATTTTATTCAAACTGTGAAATGACTCTTAAATTTTATGGCTTTTCTCATGCAATATGATCTGCACAGTGTCACTCAAGTCAGTAGGTTTCTGTGTGGACACCATGGACTACTGTTGCAGAGCATATTTTAGGATCAGGGCTCAACTGTTGATTTTCATATTAACTCCTGTTTCTTTACGGATATAATCACGTATCATGTAATATGCCTTGCATTCTAAATCAACTATAATCACGGCCATTTCCCTCTGGCTGTAGTTCTTGCTCATGCAAAGCTCAAACTGAAGTCAAAGGAGTTTCAGATTAGTAAAATTTTGGCTCCTAGAGAAAGTATAATTGCTTTACAACAGGCTTGTCTAGAACATGTGCACTGTCATCACAATGTTAAAAACTACTTATCGCTCAGTGTAGACACAGTCTGTGGTGTTTAATATCGTGTCAGCTGGTCATGGTTAACCCTAAAGAGTTTACCATGGCAAGCTGATAGTGTTGTTAAACATGATTAGTGAGATTTCCAAAGTTAAACATGGGACTTAACCACACAACTCCTAATGAAGTTAATGACAGCTGTGTGGTTCAGGAAAATGTTTTACAACCTGAGAGACAAGGTGGGTGAGGTAACATCTTTTATTGGACCAACTTCTGTGGGTGAAAAAGACAAGCTTTTGAACTACACAGAAGTATTCAGTTTTTGAAAGTTTTACCCTAAATGCCCTAGTCAGCTTTGAAAAATCTCAACCCGCATGTTCTTGTCGGGGGGAGGGGGTTAACACTGTGCTAAATTAAGTTTTCTAATATAATGTAGTTTTTCACTGTCAACAAAACCAAGGAGAGCACTGCAGTACAAGGTGACAAGCTTCCAGACTCATAGAACAGTTGCAGATGAGCAGAACTGTCTTTTGAAAACAGGTTCTTGCAAAGACCAAGGCTGTTAATTGTTATTGTGATGCATAAATGGTTTAATTGAGTTAATCATCACAAAATGCTTATCTCTGTTTACTGAGATAAAATGTCAAAAGCTTGTTGACAGCAATTGGAATTACAGTAGGCAACTTTGACAATAGAAGTCAACTTATCACAATGTATTGCTGTTTGGATGTGCTTATGGTCAGATAAAACAGATAAAACTCCTAAGTATCCATTTTGCCTTGGAGAATGAATATCCCAAAGTAATTAAATAGTTTTTTCCCCCTGGTTCTCATTGGCTGTAGAGAGAGGTTGAAGAGAGGGCAAATGCAGATTAATTTCTCTTCTCCATGGAAGGACAATTAGCATGGGCCTAAGCCTTCATAACATAGAAATATGCAGGTCTTTTCTTTGCATATTCCCCATAGCAGCCTATGTGTGTACTGGTTCTAAGGGGGAAATCAGGCTAGTTAGTTTAGCACTACATACTCTACAAGCTGCAAAAGGGTAATACAGGTAGGAATCATAAAAAGAACAGGAGTACTTGTGGCACCTTAGAGACTAACAAATTTATTAGAGCATAAGCTTTCCTGGGCTACTGCCCACTTCTTTGGATGCATAGCCCACGAAAGCTTATGATCTAATACATTTGTTAGTCTCTAAGGTGCCACAAGTACTCCTGTTCTTTTTGCGGGTACAGACTAACATGGCTGCTACTCTGAAACCTGTAGGAATCATAGAATATCAGGGTAGAAAGGGACCTCAGGAGGTCATCTAGTCCAACCCCCTGCTCAAAGCAGGACCAATCCCCCACTAAATCCCCAAATGGCCCCCTCAAGGATTCAACTCCCAACCCTGGGTTTAGCAGGCCAATGCTCAAACCACTGAGCTATCCCTCCCCCATCCACCCTCTTTGGAACCCCCTTTCAGGTAGTTGAAAGCAGCTATCAAATCCCGCCCCCCCGCCCCCTTCTTCTCTTCTGCAGACTAAACAATCCCAGTTCCCTCAGCTTCTCCTCCTAAGTTATGTGCTCCAGCCCCCTAATCATTTTTGTTGCCCTCCGCTGGACTCTCCAATTTTTCCACATCCTTCTTGTAGTGTGGGGCTCAAAACTGGACACAGTACTCCAGCTGAGGCCTCACCGATGTCGAATAGAGGGGAATGATCACGTCCCTCGATCTGCTGGCAATGTCCCTACTTACACAGCCCAAAATGCCATTAGCCTTCTTGGCAACAAGGGCACACTGTCGACTCACATCCAGCTTCTTGTCCCTGGGTCCTTTTCTGCAGAAGTGCTGCCTACCCATTTGGTCCCTAGTCTGTAGCAGTGCATGGGATTCTTCCGTACTAAGTGCAGGACTCTGCACTAGTCCTTGTTGATCCTCATCAGATTTATTTTGGCCCAATACTCTAATTTGTCTAGGTCCCTCTGTATCCTATCCCTAACCTCCAGCGTATCTACCACTCCTCCCAGTTTAGTGTCATCTGCAAACTTGCTGAGGGTGAAGTCCTCGCCATCCTCCAGATCATTAATGATAATATTGAGCAAATAAATTATTTTTCGGTTTGGTGATTGACCTGAAAAATCCAAAATAAATTCAGTTCATCTTCACCCAAAACTTTCTTTTTCCCTCACCAAAATGCAAAAAACAAACAAACAAAAAAATCTGTTCAGGTCAAATGAAACATTTTGAATGTTATTTTGAATCGACATTTTGTTTAGCAAATATTGATTAAAAACTAAATAGCAAAATGGTTCACTGTAAAAATGTTGAAACAAAACATTTCAACGTTTAAAAAAAAATCAATTTGCCCCATTTTTCTCCAAAATCAACCTTAATTCAATAATGGTGTCAGGGCACCAATAAATGCACTTTTTTATTTTTGCCAAATTTCTTATTCTTAAAAAAAATATTGTTGCACTCTAATTACAGGGTCTGCTCATGCCCTTTTAACTCTACTAACCCCTTGCCTTCTGTTGCCTGTTCAACAGGAAAGGTATGTGTGCTGGGGTTCAACAAAGGGCATACCATGTTCAAAGGCCAGATCAGAGATATTCTGTATGCTAATTCCCATAAAAGGCTCTTGTCAAGACGATTCGGAATTATGGTTATTAACCACTGGAACATTTAACCAAGAGTTGTGGTGGATTCGCCACTAACAAATTTTAAATAATTATTGGATGTTTTTTCTAAAAGATCTGCTCTACGAATTATTTTGGGGAAGTTCCATGGCCTGTGTTATACAGGAGGTCAGTCTAGATGATCACAGTGGTCTCCTCTGGTCTTGGAATCTATGATGAGGTTCTCAAATGGGGGTGTGAACTGTACATGCAGCTGAACAAGAACTTTATTACATCTCCCAGATCTGATCCCCCTTCTGCGTATTTAGAATCAAGTTCCCAAGATCAGAGGCCTAGGGGTAGAAGTGGCTGACATAAGCACAGAGCTAACTATTTCAAGAACCATGGGGTAACCATTCTGATGGATTTAAAGAGGGCTCTGGACTGCAGGATCTAGTCCTGGAGCCCTGAAACTACAAATTTGAAACCTGTTTATGACAGGCATCCATTAGCTCTGACTTGGGTTCCTAGCAGTGGTAGAGTTGGTAGCCCGTTGAACCCAAATTTGCAGCCTTTTCAACCTATGCCTAATTCCTTCCACATTGCTATCATATTGTGTATGCACACAAGTGAGTGGGTGGGTTGCTTTTACAATAGATTCAGCAGATTGGCTGTCTAGTAAACTATAGATAGGGTAATGCCAAATGTAGCAGCTCAACATGAAACACTGCATACCAAGTACAATTACAAAATAAAATCCAGTGCACATTGATAACTTTAATATTACACAAATCTGACATCAGAAATCAAAATACTCAAAAAACAGTGGGAGAACACTTTAACCTGTCTGGTCATTCAGTGACAGACCTGCGGGTGGCTATATTAGAGGTCACCTACCGAACTGGATCTCATTCAAAATCTAGGTGTAGGAGGTGGTGCCAGTGCTATCATCCACCTTATAACTTCTAGCCCAGTGGTTAGAGCACTCACCCAGGATGTGGGAGACTCAGGTTTAATTCTGTCTGGTGGTGAGAAGGCATTTGAATAGGGGTCTCCCAGCTCCCAGGCAATGTGCAAGCCACTGAACTATGGGATACTGTGAGATGGTGCTCCCTCAGTCTCTTGTGCCGAAGCTGTTCCATTGTAGGTAAACAGTGAACAAGTGAATGGAGCCGGGGGACTGGACTCTGGGTCTCTCATCTTCCAAGTGAATGCCATGATACCAGCCTATAGAATCATTCTCACTCTCTCTCTCTCAATCTGGCCCAGTGACTCTAAGTGACTCTAAGTGTTTATCCAAAGTGGAACAGCCTCAACGGGAGAGACTGAGAGAACCCCACATCAGATTATCCAATAGCTCAGTGGTTAAAGAACTCTCCTGAGAGGTGGCAGAGGCCCCCAGTCAAAACCTTTCTCCTCCTCAGGCAAAAGGGGAAATTGAAATTAGGTCTCCCACTGCTGGGCTTCAAGTTATAAGGTGATCAGAGCCTCCTCCTTCAGCAGTTTTGCACGGAGTGAGGCAGATGCCTAACCCGTTCTCACAAGAAACAACTTGGGTGCCTAAGCTCCAAGAGAGTGGTTTACAGTTGTGGATCGCTAGCAGAGATAAGCATCTCCTAGGAAAGCCTAGGAAACACACACCTCTCTCATCAGCATCTCCCATTGGCTAGCTTAGGCGGCTCCCCAGCTAGCATGCTGGCTTCTGTGGATTACGTTCTTAGGTAATCTTTTCCCATTTATTGTATAGGGAGCCTAGGTGCCCATAGGCTCCCTATACAATAAAGAGAAAAATTATTGGGTGCTTAGCACCCACTGGAAGCCAAGCTCCCTTTTCTCCCTCGCCCCCGTGCCTCCCGCTTGCCACCGGCCCTGCCAATCAACTGCTTCGTCTCCCTCCCTCCCAGCACCTCCTTCCCACCACTGTTCTGCAGCAGGCAGGAGGCTCTGGAAGGGAGCAGGAGTGGGGATGGGGCACACTCGGGGGAACAGTGGAACTGGGTGAGAAGAGGCGGAGTGGGGCTGGGAAGGGGTGGGGGTGGGGCCCTGGGGAAAGGGGTGGAGTGGGGCGGGGGTGGGAAGAAGCAGGGTTGGGGTGGGGGCTTTGGGGAAGGGGTGGTATGGGGGCAGGGCCTGTGGCTGAGCAGGGGAACATCCCTGGGGAAAGTTGGAGGCTGGCGCCTGTGTAGTTGTCTAATTTATGCTTTGTGGATCTCAGTGTTATTCCAATTATTCTCTAGGCATCTAAAAATTAAATGTTGCAAGGCAGAGCATTCACAACACCTACGTCCCTTTGTGAATCCATACCATAGTGACTTGTTCAAAGTCACATGGCAAATCCATGTCAGAACAAGTACTGGAACTCAGCTCTCCAGAGGATGAGGTCTATGTCTACTCTTCTGCACCACTGTGCCTCACAGGCCTGCTGTGCAAGCTGTCTATATTTCAATTTCTCCATCTGAAAAATGGATTTAATGATACTCACCTAATTACCTTACAAGGGTATCCCTACCAGGCCCTTATGTTAACCAGCACAGTTAACCATCCCCATTGCAGGTAACAGTGTCATAGGAGCTATGTTTTACTGAAAAGAAACATCAAGAGATTTAAGTATCAGAGGGGTAGCCTTGTTAGTCTGAATCTGTAAAAAGCAACAGAGGGTCCTGTGGCACCTTTAAGACTAACAGAAGTATTGGAGCATAAGCTTTCGTGGGTGAATGCCCACTTCATCAGACGCAAGAGATTTGTTTGTATTTGTCCAAATTCATCCACCAGTATAAAAGACTATTCCACAGCACAATTTGCAACAGGCAGATCCCAGATTTCAGAATAGATTCCATCTATACAATTACATTTTTTGAAACAGTGAAATTATAATGCAGCCCCATATAATAATTCTTTTTCATTAGAACAGTTAACTCTGAAGAGGGCTGTATTATAACTCCTTATAAAATCATCCTAATTAGCACTTATATAACATGTTATGTGTTTAAAATGCTGTACAAATCTTAATAGGGTTTAATCTAGCATATGGCAGCAAGTAACAAGGCCTAAAAATATGTACAGTACCACTAAGATTAGACTTAGACTGCATGAGATCTAACAAAAAACAGGGCTTTAGAGCTTCAGCCAATTGTCTGCAGGGGTCAGGAAAGAATTTTTTTCTCCTGATGCACAATTGGCCAGATTTATTTTGGCTTTTCTTTTTTTGCCTTTCTCTGAAGCACCAGGGATTGGTCACATCTGGAGATGGGACACAGATTGGGTGGCCCAGTGCTCTGAAGTGGTAGAGAGAATCAGAGTGGACTAGATCCAGCATGGACAGTTAGTCTTCAGCAGGCTAGCACAGGGTAAATTCACATCCCAGCAGCTTGATGCAAACTAATTATTTGTGCAGACAAGGCCTTAAACTCGATGAAACAATAATGCTGGAGGAGGACTTTAAAAATTAGACATCTGGATTATACTGTACTGTAGCCCAATAAATCTCCTAAAAAATACAGAAGCATGATTAGTCAAGGAGATGAAGAAGTAGTGCCATTTGTGTTTACTTAATTTTAACCCCCTAAAAATGTTCAGGCTATAACACTCGCTTTTGGTTTTCTGCAGAACAGAAATGGAGCTCATTTCACTGCATGCTTTGGGGTCTCTTCATCCACCAGATGTGAACATAATTCCCATTAAGTTGAGTGAGAGTCACGAATACATAACAAGAGGAGAATGTGCTCCTTAGTAGGAATCCAGCCACTCAAGCAAACAGAATGCTTCTACTCTGTGAGCACATACTTTCTATTTTTACGTCATCATCAGGGATCTCATTTATAATCATTGGACATAAATGTGTAAAAAACCAGCAGCTTTAAAATACAATAAAATGACTAAAAATGGGGATGAGTCCTTTTTGTGAAAACCTCCTTTTCACAGAAAGTATCACTGTTAGAAGATCAAGGAGCTAATAGAGGAGGTATCTGAGCCTCTAGCTATTATCTTTGGAAAGTCATGGGAGACGGGAGAGATTCCAGAAGACTGGAAAAGGGCAAATATAGTGCCCATCTATAAAAAGGGAAATAAAAACAACCCAGGAAACTACAGACCAGTTAGTTTAACTTCTGTGCCAGGGAAGATAATGGAGCAAGTAATTAAGGAAATCATCTGCAAACACTTGGAAGGTGGTAAGGTGATAGGGAACAGCCAGCATGGATTTGTGAAGAACAAATCATGTCAAACCAATCTGATAGCTTTCTTTGATAGGATAATGAGCCTTGTGGATAAGGGTGAAGCTGTGGATGTGGTATACCTAGACTTTAGTAAGGCATTTGATACAGTCTCGCATGATATTCTTATCGATAAACTAGGCAAATACAATTTAGATGGGGCTACTATAAGGTGGGTGCATAACTGGCTGGATAACCGTACTCAGAGAGTTGTTATTAATGGTTCCCAATCCTGCTGGAAAGGCGTAACGAGTGGGGTACCGCAGGGGTCTGTTTTGGGACCGGCTCTGTTCAATATCGTCATCAACGACTTAGATATTGGCATAGAAAGTACGCTTATTAAGTTTGCGGATGAAACCAAACTGGGAGGGATTGCAACTGTTTTGGAGGACAGGGTCATAATTCAAAATGATCTGGACAAATTGGAGAAATGGTCTGAGTTAAACAGGATGAAGTTTAACAAAGACAAATGCAAAGTGCTCCACTTAGGAAGGAACAATCAGTTTCACACATACAGAATGGGAAGAGACTGTCTAGGAAGGAGTACGGCAGAAAGGGATCTAGGGGTTATAGTGGACCACAAGCTAAATATGAGTCAACAGTGTGATGCTGTTGCAAAAAAAGCAAACATGATCCTGGGATGTATTAACAGGTGTGTTGTGAGCAAGACACGAGAAGTTATTCTTCCGCTCTACTCTGCTCTGGTTAGGCCTCAGCTGGAGTATTGTGTCCAGTTCTGGGCGCCGCATTTTAAAAAAGATGTGGAGAAATTGGAAAGGGTCCAGAGAAGAGCAACAAGAATGATTAAAGGTCTTGAGAACATGACCTATGAAGGACGGCTGAAAGAATTGGGTTTGTTTAGTTTGGAAAAGAGAAGACTGAGAGGGGACATGATAGCAGTTTTCAGGTATCTAAAAGGGTGTCATAAGGAGGAGGGAGAGAACTTGTTCACCTTAGCCTCTAAGGATAGAACCAGAAGCAATGGGTTTAAACTGCAGCAAGGGAGGTCTAGGTTGGACATTAGGAAAAAGTTCCTAACTGTCAGGGTGGTTAAACACTGGAATAAATTGCCTAGGGAGGTTGTGGAATCTCCATCTCTGGAGATATTTAAGAGTAGGTTAGATAAATGTCTATCAGGAATGGTCTAGACAGTATTTGGTCCTGCCATGCGGGCAGGGGACTGGACTCGATGACCTCTCAAGGTCCCTTCCAGTCCTAGAATCTATGAATCTGTGAAATCCTGGCCTCACTGAAGTCAATATTAGTTTTGCCATTGACTTCACCAGGGCCAGTATTTCACTACAGGGCTTCTGGAAACTGAACTGTTAAAATCCTCTGCCATTCCCTCTAAAAGACTTTGGTTTTGTTGTTTTTCTTGGGATTTATATTATCTTAAGTATTCGTATCAACAAGAAACATTATACTTAATTGAAGTCACTGGGATTACACATATGCTTACAGTTAAACATGTGATTAGTGCCGTAGTCCCCTGAAAAAGTTTAATGCACAAAAATATTTAACTTGCGGACCTTTGTGATGTTTTCTGACTTTGAAAAAAAACAGAAACAAATAGGGGTCAAGCAGGAGAGTAAGACTGGAAGAGGGGGTGCTTGGACTAGAGAGCAGCAGGACTTTTAGGGGACTGCTTAAGTGATTAAAATTAAGCACCTGGTGGAACAGGGCCTAAAATCAGCTCATCAAAGAATTTGAGAATATCTGATCTCAGTTACAAAATGTTTCAACAATTTTTCAGATGTTATGTGATAGTGAACGTTCTCAAGTAAAATCAAGTAGCTATCTACAGCTATATTGCCTCCAGATGAATGGAGTATCTCCCTTTTGTATGAGGTGGCACATTAACAACAGTTGGATTGTTATTCTCTTTAAAATTACAAATCTTTCTGCACTAGCAAATTCCATGAATGTGGCCTTCTACTTTGTCCAGAGACTGAACTTTCTCAGTGATACAAAGAAGTGCTGGAATGCAGTCATGTCAGAGAATGTTGCCCAAGGAAGAGGATGAGAAAGAAAAGTACTGACACTTTAGGTTAAACAATTTGCTTTCCTATCCCCCTCAGGGAATAGTTTGTAATGTACATACCTGTTGAGGGGGTGCCTGTACATTAGTCTGCTATTTTTAGAGTCACAGATTTTGTTTGTCTGATTTTTCCTTCTACACTATTGGCTAAAACTGTGTCATGTGAGACATAGAAAATGGGTTTCTCCAACCTACAAAAAGAGGGGGACAGATTATTCACACAAAAAATTAAAGATCTTAGGCCATATTCTCAGCACTTCATAAGTTAAATTTAAATATAAGGCGACAGCTGAGGATTTCCTTTTTGGAGGGGGATCATCAACAGGTGGAGGGCTTGCAGATATAGTTCCAGGGTGGGCTGGGAGAAGGGAAGGGGCCAGAATGGTGAAGTGAGGTTGGGAGAAGTGGGGCCAGTGCACAATGTGTTCCTGCAGTCTCCGGCAGCGGAGTGCCTCTTTGGAAGCAGCTATCTGCCAGTGTGAGGTAAGTTAGTCCTGAAGTTGCTGTAATTATTATTATAGTTCCAGGAGTACATACGATATGCTACACGCTTTCCAAGCAATACAACTCCAGCCAGTACTAGATACTGGTTTGACCCCTTCCTCCCCCCGACATTCCCCAGGACTGAGGAAGAGAGAGAGTAGTGACATAAAGCCATATCCCTTTCTGTCCCCCTTTTTTCAAGTGCTCTGGCATCTTGACCTTTATTTCTGATCAAGTCCTCTGGGGAAAATAAAATCTTAATAACACATGCTGAATTATTTGGACCAGAGCAAGTCCTGTTCTGCATACAGAGACCTACTATTCTTTTTCCTATCCAAGAATGACATTTTTCAGTAACAGGGATTGCATTGACTGTATTTCACTATTCTGGCAAATATACCACCCAATAAATGAAAAGGTTTAGTAAGCAGGGCACTATGAAGCCAACAGTAATAAATCAACACAAAGGTTCATGTGGCCTGAAGCCACAATAACTTCTGTGTGGTGACCTCTCTGCAAACTCCCTTTGAGAGGTTTGGAGGGTATGAGCTGCTGGGAAGCCCTGACAATACTGCTCCTATGGAGACAGCCATTGCCAGGGACCGTAGAGATAAAGGGTCTCTGGAAGATCCCTCAAGACTAGCAGATTAGTTTGGGGGTAAAATCCCTTTCTTCTCCAAAGCCCAGTCTCCCACTGGATGAAGTTCTGTATGGGGCACTTCACTGAGTTTTTCTTCTCAACCCACAGGGGTCTCTCGTGGCTTTCCCCAGGGGTTTATCTTCCCCATATTGGTGGCATGGATTATTTTCAGTATTTGATTTAAAAATAAGTTGTAATTCTTTCCTTTTCCAATGGCAACATGACCCAGGATCATGAACTGTTCTTATAGATACTGTCCAAATGCCATCCTTCATTAAGAGAGTACTGTAGAAATGACATGAAAACTGGGTAGAGCTCCTGTAACTTCAATAGTCAGGGGAGAAATACCATACTTTCTTTATAAGCTCTCCTGAATGTATTGAGGTACCATCTAGGAACCCCAGTCATGAAGCAGGACTCCACTATGTTAGATGCTATACAAAAAGTGCTATAATATCACTGCTAAGCAAATCTTTCTGTTCTTTAAAGTGTCCTAGGTAACTGGTTTTATTTTTTTAAATGCCTCTATAGCAACATTTTCAAATTGACCCAAACAGAAGGTACCTTGTAATGGGCTGTATTTTTCTCCTGGAAAAATTCAATTGTATTGTTAATTCCTTATGAAACTTCTGTACATTTGGACAGTGAACAGTTCATAATCCTAGAACTGATTGTTAATGAGAAAAGCTCTGTCACTCAATTTGTAGATGTAAGTCATCTTTTTTTGTGGTGGTATTTTTGCTGACTGAGCAGCATTCTTCCTTGAATTTATTTTCTCTCTTGTTAAGTGATTAAGATGATGGTTTATTGCATAAGACCACAGGGGAAAACAACAACAATGTATTTTACATTTATTACATCACGCAACACAGTTTTGCAGTTCTGCTGAAGTTTGGTTCAGGAGACTGTAGAAGCAGATCAGTCACACAAGACCATTCAGTGAGTTCAGGCTAGCAGGAAAAGTACAAGGGCAGAAGAAAATCCAGAATAAATTAATATTAGCAAAAGGAGTTAAGGGAAATAGGAAGGGAATTTGCAAATATAAGGCTATAGGGCAAGCAGGTCCAATAATAAATGTGGAAGAGATGATACAATTATATTTACTTAGATTGTAAATGCTTTGGGGCAGGGATCATTTTTGTGCTCTGTGTTTGTAGAAGAGTATATAACAAAATGGTATCCTGGCCATTGACTTGGGCTCCTAGGCGCCATACTAATTAATACACATAATGATACGGTAAATAGACTACTTGGGAAATTTGAACACACTCAGATCAGCCAATTCAGATGACAGCTAATTTGTTGATAATGTAGTATAACAAATATAATGGAAAGGGGAGTTGGGCAGCTCTAGGAAGACTGAAGAAAGGTAAATGTAGTACCAATTTTCAGAAAAGGGAGGGGGGAGAGTGAGCCTGATGTGACGCTGGCAGACCAGGTCATGTCAGAGTGGTATTCAGGCCAATTCACTTCTATGTATTATATCAAAGAGATTGTTAAATGTAAAAGTGTTTTGAGTGTTTAAACTTCATAAAACTAATAGGATGTTACATGCATTGTTTTTACTTATCTGTGTCCTGTGAAAATGTAATAGCAAACGTTTACATTGTAAATATCCCTGTAACTAAATAACTCATCAGACATCAAAGAAGCTTTATGGAATGCTAATGAAGGACTTTATCAGAATGGACATGGATCAGGATGACTGGAGGTCAAAGACTCAAAGTGCATTCTTCACTCAACGTCATCAAAGGAAAGTGCATGCCTCACATTAACGTCATCAAACGTCATCTGCAAGAAGAAGATATGAGAATGGATTCAATGAAAGATCTTTCATCACTGAACTGTTTGGACTCTAAGAGGGAAGTATACCAGATGCAAAACAGAGATCCCCAGAGACAATGTGGCTAACCTGACAGACTTTTGGGAAACTGGCAGTTTATTACATCACTGCCACCATTTGGAATTACAAACTGTGATTCATCTATACATATATTTTACCTGCTTTCACCTCTCAATAACTCTCATTCTTTTTTTATCTAGTAAATCTTTAGTTAGTTTATTATAGAATTGGCTGTCAGCATTGTTTTTGGTGAAAGATCTAGAGTATCAAATGATCTGGGGAAAGTGACTGGTTTCTTGGGACTGGGCAAAACCCGATGTAGTGTGATTTTTTGTTTAAGTGACCTTTTATCACAAAGTCCAATTTGTCTGGGTGGCAAGCAGGGCTGGAGAGTCCAAGGGGACTGTGTGTGATTCCACGGTAAGACTGGTATAGTGATGCAGGAGTTCACATTTCTTACTGGCTTGGTGAAATCTAATTATAGAACATACCACCAGCTTCAGATATCTGCCCTGAGGTAGACACTCTCGGTTGTGAGCCACTTCCAACAGCGTGACACCGAACAATTACCATCTGGTAATGCTAACATCTACCCTTTGTAAAAGAAAGGAAGAAATATTGGGGGACACCCCCGGAAAAAAAGAAATGAGGCTCTGCTCCTGCTCCTAACTGCACACAGGATGACCTCTGTGCTCACCTTCAATGGGGCTTCTTGCAGATTCACCACCTATGCAAAGTCAATTGCAGGATTGTGGCCTAAGCACCCACAGAATTAGGAAATGAAGAGTCACATACAGCATAGGTTTATAAAGAATAACTACACAGACTAAATCATTTATGTAAATATTTGTGGATGAAGGGAACCCTCTGGGTATGATATATACAGATTTTAGCAAAATCCATGAGAGACAGTATCATATGATATCTTTCTACCCATGGTCCTGATTCATGTAAGCACTTAAGCACATGTTCAACTATCCTTCCCAAATAAGGGTCAAATTAATTTAAATTGGCTTGGATAAGAACAAAAAGGCCAGATATTTAAAGGTATTTAGGTGGACAAAGATTGGGAAGTAGGTGCTTTTGAAAATGCCACTAGGTGCCTATTTGAATCTTTAGCTGACTAAATACCTTCAAAAATCCCAAATTATGTGGATTTAAAATTATCTCAAGGTCCATAAATAAAGAGGAATGAGAAATGGCAAAGAATTGAGCTGTGAGAGGTGTACTGTGGCCAGACAGACTGGTGGCCACGTGAAATCTGATTTTACAACTGCATTAATTAGCTAGAATTGGGGGTAAATGGCATCTTAGCAGAGAACTATTACAAAGGGACCAATAGAACTTGTAGGGACTAATCAGATATTTGTAGAGCACTTGGTACATGAAAAGTTCTTTGCATAAATTTGTATTGATTTTTTAAAAATTAAGCACATAAATGAGAAGCAAACACTTATGATATTTAACAAAATAAAATCTAAGATCTCTCTATAGACAATGCAGGGTATATAAGTGAAACAAACAAGGATATTTCAGTTGATACCTATAATCATATTTTTTTATGTTTTTTTATATTTTTTATATTTTGTGGTGTGTGTGTATAAACTCTCTATGTTTAATGGGACAGAACGAAGAATAGTTGTCTGTAGGGGAGCAGGAATTGTTGGGGTTTCCATCATGTATTTTTATGTTCAGACAAGCTGGACAGGAAAGGAAGAATCTCTAAGGGTGTCTAGTAGATTCATCAGGTGAAAATACTTAACATTTTACACTGCTAACTCTTTATTTGAAATTGGATGGGAAGGAAGAAAGTAAAAATCTATCATTTATTTTCATTTGATCATCCATATCCTCGCCATTTTACAGATCCCATGCTTTTCTCTTTCAAGGACATATCTTGTATTTACTCTGCAGTTGTAGTATATTGATTGTGGACTACTGAGTTCAGTACAGATGACTGAAACTAAATAAACTGCTGGGTGAGTGATAACTAACCATGTTTAATCTCTTGGCTCTAGTGGTGGATTAGCTACTGGGCCAACTGGGCCCGTGCCCAGGGGCCCCGGCAAATTAGGGGCTCTGAAAAAAATGGGCATCCCCACACCCCAAACCACTCCACCATCCCAGTGCCCCTGCTGGGGAGTGGGTTCTGGGTGTGGGGACTTGCCCCGCTCCACCTGCCTGGAGCTCCTGCCGGGGAGGGGGACAAGCTGTCATGCCCTGACCCCAGTCCCCGGCAGGAGTGTGGGGGAGGGGAGCAGGAGGGATTACGGGGGGCGGGCGGGCCCACTTGTTCTGGTCCCATAGCTCATTTCAACTATTTTGGTTAGGATACTCAGTCAAGAGTACATAATATTTTGTCTTTTAGTACAACAGTAGAATATGAGCATCCAGAAACAATTATGGTTGAAATTATGATTTTATTTATACCAATAAATAACTGAAATAACTGCTATGGATTCTATGCAATTATACTGAATTTGCACCTGTGTAATCGAGAGAATAAATTAGTATAGTATCTTTATTTAGATGTAAATATACAACCACATTTACTCTGTATTGTTGTTTTTCAGTGACTGATTATATTGCTTACACATTATTAACATCTGTGATGATCCCCATGTCCTCCAGACATTAGATGAATTAAGTCCCTTATGACTTTCTAATGCAATATTCCAGATAATGTATTGGACCTAAATTTTAAAAAAATTCCCCTAATTTTTGGTGCCTCTGTATTTGGCAGAGATTAATTAATTAATTAATTCAACTAGAGATACTTAAGTTATCGGGGTGTAACTAAGATACGTAGGCATTTCAACTTGGACACACAAATACTGAGGCACTGAAAATTAGTACTTTTGAAAATGTAGGCCATGATATCTAATGCTGCAGCTGGCCTCATTCAGGGGAAAATAATACAACCTCTGAATGTTTTCTTATTAAATTGGCACAAGAAAACAGATACTTGACCTGCACAGGGACTGTTTACAGGCTTTTACAGAGCACATTGGCATCACAAGAGTTACCACGGACATATGCCAATTCAGAATATAGTCCATAGAAATCAAAGTTGAATTAATAGCATTGTGCCACCCTAGTTGAAGACCAAACAAAAAAAATTGAATGAATTCTTAAATGAAAAATAGCAAAATTGGTGAAACAGGCATATTAAATTAACACTATTCAATCATTTCTCTATCTCTTGCTCTTTTTTAAGTGTGGAAAAACATATTTCAGCAAAGAAGTGGTTTGAAAAAACTCATTTGGCAAATATACAGTTGTTTTGTGCTTTATGGTTAGCTGTACTGTACGTTATCTAATCTAAAAGCAGTGGTAAGCACCTTAAGAAATTATCAACCAGGCCAGTAACCTCAGGGTAAACTTGATTTTGCTCTCAAAGATTGTGATAATGACAAAGATCTGACAATTAAAATACAGTAAGGTTCACTGCAGAGGTGACTGGCTGTTTGAAAAGAGCTGTGGCATGCAGTTTATGACATCCTTTATTTTAACACTGCTCAGTATATCCTGTAAAATGCTTTAATGTGCTTAAGCCAGTTTATTCCTTTGTTAATGGCTTGTGATTGCAATCAGGCATGCCCCACAGACAGCTTCACACTTCCGTGTGAGGTATTATTTGATAAAAACCTTAATCGATAAATCTAATTTCTTCTCTTGCCAGATACAGTTACATAATGTGTTTCCAATTTAGGTATAGATCAATTTTCCTGGTACGTCAAATAACCTGTAAGAATCGGAAAGCTTTATACCAAGCTAGCATTCAAAATCCATATGACTGTGCTTTAAACCTAGCATTATAAAAAAAATCCAGTGAATCCATCTTTCCCAGGAATTTTTAAGGATGATTTAACAAAGGCTGCAGAATTCAATGAGTGAAAATACACACGTGCAGAGTGTGGCCTCCAGAACCTCTCTCTCCAGAAGCTCATTTTAAAAATATCATCCATTATTCAATCACTACAATGATATATCAATTAAATAAAGTATTTTTGATTTAAGACTGAACAAATCATGGTGTTTGGAACATATTATGACAAAAATAGGGGTTTCTGCAAAAATCATTACTTAAAAGAAATGATGTCATAAATCCTATGAATGATTTGTGCGCTGGGTAAATACTGAGATTAGTCCAGATCTTCCTAGGACACACAGCAGAAATTAAAGATGGTTGAAATCTTTAAAGATGGTTCACATTTCTTTTTGTCCTAAATCAGGATAAAAAGTAAAAATAGTGACATTTTTCACAAAATGAAAAATTCTGAAAAAAATTGGTGCAAAAATGTTGGTTTGGTTTGATTTGTTGAACTGAATTGAAACATTTTAGTTCGCCTTGGTTTCACATTAATCTGTATCCCGCTGAGCTGCCATGGGGTCTCATGGGAGTTATTGTTCAGTCCCTCATGTTCCCATTTTCCTTTATGGCTGGGCTCCCCAGATGGACAACATCTCCCATGTTGCACTGTGGTCTTTCTGCTGGTTGAACTGACACAGTACATCATGACCATAAGAGACTTGTGGGCATGAGGCACCCAAACTACAACTCATATGAGGCTCCACAACAGGTCAAGTGGACAGAGATTAATGTTGAACAGACCCGAAATGAAGTATTTTGGTTCTGTTAGCCAAACCAAAATGTTTTGATTCAGGTGAACCCAATTCAAACAAAATATTTCTCTTGTACTTTCTCAAATGCAAACTAAATTTTTTTGACAAACTCAAAAAAATCCTTTTGGAAAATTTTGATTTTTGTAAAAAATGAGTTTTCCATCGAAAAAAACATTTTGACATAAAATTCTTAGCAGCTCTAACAGAAATGTGATTTCTGTGGTCCCTGTCGCTATCATGGGGAAAGTCAGGGGATCTCCTTACAACATGATTGTCATCTGACCTAATTACCACATGGTTTAAAGTTATAATACAGATGGGATTTAGCCCTCATATTCATAGGCTTTTCTATAGCACTCATCACTACAGTATCTGAGCGCTCCCTAAAAATTAATGTATTGACCCTCACAACTCTCTTGTGAAGGAGCGTAAGTATTCTTATGATATCTTAGATACTGGAAACAGAGGCACAGAGAGATAAATGACCTAATCCAAAATCTATTGAAGTCAATGGGAGTGGTCCTAAATATCTTTCCTATAGTCATTCATGTACGTTAGTGAGGAGCTACTGTAAATGTTTATATACATATACACCGCTCAATATAACACGACCCAATATAACACAAATTCGGATATAATGCGGTAAAGCAGTGCTCTGGGGGGCGGGGCTGCACACTCTGGTGGATCAAAGCAAGTTCAATATAATGCGGTTTCACCTATAACGCGGTAAGATTTTTTGGCTCCCGAGGACAGCATTATATCGAGGTAGAGGTGTGTATTGTATTCTGTTGTAACTCTTCATTTCCATGTGTATATGACAAGTGATTTTCCTCTATCTTTTCATTGGCATTCAGTATGTATCATTCATTCACGTACATAGTACAAGAAAGGATTTAAAAGGGTTTCTCATTATTTTTGTATTATTGCTGCTACTTTGACCTGATTTGTTTTTAAAATGTGGAAATTAATATCAGAATAAATAAAAGACAAATAAAAATCATTACTGCTATGCATAAATATAGCTAGACATTGTTTACTGTAACATTGTCCTGCACTTTGCTTTTTTCTAGATGCAGCATACGTTTTCAGATAATGTTGATAAACAAATAATTACAAGGAAAATAAAGGGTAAAATCAAAATGCAGTTGCAACCATGCTCCAGCTGCAGGTTTGGGGCATATTGGAAAATCTCTAATGCACATGGGAGATACCTCTGTCCATAACCTCCAAATGAACTCGAAATTTTTGCACATAGTATTAAACATAAGCCTTCAAAAGCATATTAGTTTCTAGGGTGATCCTACTGGTCACAGAGGTCTTAAGAGGCCTTTTCTAGGACAGCAGCTCATAATTTGGTGCCATATCTCCTCCTACATCTCTCCTAGAAAATAAACTGCACTTTAGGGTGATAGATACTTGCTTATTAGAGGGAAACAACACTATGACATTTTGGCATCTAGCGACTTAAATATCAAATGCAGAGAATTCAAGGACTTGCATTTTCTTGATAGAAGTCTGATATTTTCTGTGGTTAACAATGTATTTGTCTTTGAGCGTTTCAAATATATTGTGAAGAGATTATAGCTAAGGCTAAGATTTAGTCATGGGCATTTTTAGTAAAAGTCATGGACAGGTCACGGGCAATAAACAAAAATTCACAGCCCCGTGTCCTGTCCATGACTTAGGGATGCCAGCGTTCCCATTTTCAACCGGAACATCCGGTCGAAAAGGGACCCTCCCCAGCCCAGTGAAAATGAGTGAGTGAGTGAGTGAAGGTGGGGGAGAGCGAGCAACAGAGGGTGGGGGGATGGAATGAGTGGGGTGGGACCAGGGCTGGCTCTAGGTTTTTTGCCACCCCAAGCAAAAAAAAAAACCCCTCAGAGAATGCAAATGCCAAAGCAAAAAAAAAAGGTGGCCGGAGTGCCGCCCCTGGAACTGTGTCGCCCCAAACACGTTCTTGGTTTGCTGGTGCCTAGATCCGGTCTTGGGTGGGACCTCAGAGAAGGGGCAGGGAAAGGGTATTTGGTTTTATGCGATTAGACTAAATCTTTGGTGTTCTAGGAGGTTCCGGGGGTGCAGTTGCTGCTCTGTCGGGGGTTCTCTGGGGCACCCGCTAGTACTGGAGGGGGTTCTGGGGTGCCTGCTGATGCTCAGGGTGGGGGCTCCATGGTGCCCGCTGGTGCTCAGGGGAGTGGGATGGCACGGGACTGCTGCTGCTGGTGGGTGGAGGGGACAGCCCCACCGGCCTGGGACCACGGCATCCGCTGCTGGCAGGGGGCAGCCCCGCCGGCCCAGGACTGTGGCAGCTGCTGCTGACGGAGGATGACCCCCCGGTCCCGCTGGCCCAGGACCATGGCCTGGGACCGCCGCACTGCTGCTGATGGAGGGCGGCATGGGACTTCCACTGCTGCTGGAGGGGGGCAGACCAGGATAGCCGCTGTTGGAGGGGGATGCGGTATGGCTGGCCCCGAGATCACCTGAGCTGCTTGGCGGGCCTGGGGTCAGTCGCACTTGCCAGCTGCAGAAATCAGGGAGGTCCCAGAAAGTCACTCTGTGACTTCCATGACAGATTTGCAGCCTTAGTTCTAGCCAATATGATACTTAATAGAAATCCAAAGTCATCCCAGAAAATTTATATTGCAAAATATAGAAAACATGATGAACCAAATTCATCCCTGGTGTAACAGCGCTGACTTCAACTGGCTTATAAAAGGAATTAATTTGGTCTCTTGTCTTTAATAAGCTAGTGAAACAACTCTTGTTAAGATCATATTTTGTATCAAGGCATAATCTTGCAAGAAAGTGGAAATGTTGTTTAAACATGATGAGTAAAATTCTAGTCCCATCAAAGTTAATGGCAAAACTCCCACCAACTTCAATGAGGCCACAATTTCATCCTATAAGATCTTTGGCAAATGTGTAGTATTTTATATCTTTTTGTATACATGTTAAGATGTATTTATAATTTTTTATACAGCACCATAATTTTGGTGTTCATGCCACTTCATGAAAACTGTAAGATGACAGATCCCTGCCCCTGTGAGCTCATTTGTGTTGGATTTCTTTCCTTCCTCTTTTGTATTAGACAATGTAAAGTATTTTGAACAGAAGACATTATCCTCAAGATACTCATGTGCATGAATCTTTATCCAGAAGTTGTGGCACTGAGACCAAGGTATAGAGTAATACAAAATAAAAGCATTTATTGAGAGTATAAGACATACAAGTGGTGGTGCCTTTTAATTAAGTCTATGTTCCTAATTTGGGATTGTTTACCAACAAGGCATTTTTGCAAGTAATATTTCACTTTATGTCCCAACCCTTATGGATAAGTCCTATGAAATTTGTTGGACAAAATCTATCTATAGTATTTTTAACGATCATGTAGAATTTAAAAGAGAATAATCTCCTTGCTCTAGAATGTGACAGGATGATGCAATAAAATAAAACAAAACAAAAAACTTGAGAAAGTTCATAACTTCAACTTCATTCTCTATTACATTCTCTAAGTTTTTACAATAATTTATTTAAAACTCCATTGGTTTCTTTTCTATTAATTTCTATAAAACTTACCCAACAAGGAAAGATGGATGTGCCTTCTAACACATCAATCTATAAAAGCTCAAGGATCAGAGTTAGATTAACTTTACAATTTAAAAAAAGGGCTAGATGCTCAACTGATGTAAACTGGCATAACTCCCTGGGCATCAATAGAAAGAACTACACTGATTTACACAAGGTGAGGATCTGGTCCATAGTTTCTATGACAATATAAATTAAGTTATTTTAGTCTTATGAATGAGCAGTGGTGTCTTATGATATGCAAGGTTAACAGGAAAATAAGACATTTGTAGCAAAACGGGCAAACTAATCACTTTTCCACGTATTCTGGATGAAGAGCTATATATGGACAGAGAATCAAATTTCAGAGTTTCCAAAGAGGATACTGAACATAAAGGGAGTGATGAAAACCACCTCCTGTATCAGATCACACAAATTTGCAGATAATTATCATGTTCAACCTTGTATGCTAACCTGGTTTCTTTGAGAATGATTTCTAGAGGCCTGTTTTAGTTGTGATCCTCTGGGCTTCTAGCCAGAGGTTCCTTACATGGAAGTCATTAGCATACCTGAGAAATATTTTTTGTTGCATTTTATAGTCTACACAATACATTGAGGTTCCTTTTAAGTTACATAACACTTACAGTAATGTGAAACAATCAGCATCCATCTAACAGCAGGACTTCAACAGCAGGACTTCAAAGGCAAACCACTGCTTCCCCTCCCAGCTCCACCCCATGCTCAGCAGCTCCTGGAAGCAGCTGGGTTGCTTTGAATTCAACTTTACTTGAGAGCTGTCTTAAGGCTTCTAATGCAGCCTTCAAATTAACATGGTAATGTGGCATTTTGAAAGGAGCTCTAGGAAGTGATGTTGGGGGGGCAGGTGGGGAGAGGCCATAGGGGAGGAGGATGAATGAAGGAAATAGGCTGATGATAGAGGATGCAGGAAGAAGAAGGAGCAATACAAGTTTTGGTTGCCTTTGCAAAGAATGCCAATATCACTCTATTCAGAAAGTGCGCCCAACCATCAGCTGGTAAAAATCAGCCTACCTCCCCTGAAGCCAGTAGAGTTTGCTGATTTACATCTGCTGACAATTTGGACCAGTGTATACTGGGGGAGATAATACTTTCCCCTGTTAACTTCCTCCCTCTCTGCCCCACTGAGAGTTGCAAGAGTTTCCTCATTGGTTAGTGAAGGACCAGCAAAGGATTGCTTAGCATACAGCTGGGATAGCTACACAAAGTCCAACATGACCAGTCAGAATATGGTTGTGAACAATCAGTGTCCTCGTTCACAATGCAGTATTGGATAAAACATCCCTTGCTGTGAGAATGTCATTGCATCAAAATCATATTTTGGGGCAAAAGTTTAAAGTTGTGTGTGGTATTATACATACCTGGACATCACAATTAATTCCAAACAGCACAATAAGTGGGACTCAATGCACAGATCTCTGAATGGACTAGATCATGCTGCTGTTTGATTGCAGCCTTGTTAGAAATGTGTTTTTATAAGAACACTGAACGCTAACTGTATGTAATAATACATTCTGGAAGCCCAGCTAAAACAATACATGACCACTGTGCATGCTAGAAAAAGAAGAGAGATATTTTTTAAGCAAAGAAAGAGATATTTTAAATAGCAGAAATCTTAGCAAAACAAGTAAAGTTCCTCTCTGTAGGCCAGCTGAAATGAAACTAGATTCCCTTAGACAGTTCACCAGGAGAAAAATTTAGAACAGCCTTCACACAATGGTCCCTGGTGATATAGGCTTCACAAAAGTGGAATGAGAAACTCAGCAACAACCAAAATGAGAGATGCTTATAAATAAACTTTATCAAATCTTCCAACAAAAATTAAGAATCCTGAGCCAGGCAAGTAACATCAAACAAACCACTACATTTCAGAAAATGATTGTCAAACAGAGGGACCCAAGAGGTAATGAGACTCAAGAAATGAAGACAAAGACACTCAAAGTTTTAAAGACCAGGTTCAGGAGGAGTGCCAACTGAATAGAAATCTGAATAAATGATAAGGAAAATAACAGGAAAGTCTAGAGTGCAGAAAATCAAAGAAACCAATATATAGTTATGCCTGTTCCACAGATATTGTACCAGTATCACTATTCGTTAGGCGGTGTGACTTTTTACCAAAAGTTTACTAGTACAGCACCTAGTGTGGATGCAGTTATATCAGTATAAAGATGATTATTCCACTTCAGGAATAAGCTATAGCAGTATAAGCACCTTTACACTGGCAGATCTATATCAATAGACAAATGATGAAAAGCAATATCTATCCTTGTTATAGAGATTATTTAAACCTATAGGCATATAAGGGGAAGATTCCCAGCTGGTGTAAGTTGTCATAGTAGTTTGACCTCAGTGGAGCTACACAAATTTGCACAAGCTGAGGATCTGGCCCATAGAGTGTAAATAAGCTACTTTATAAGTCTGGATATAGCCTAGCTTGGCCTTCCAGGCTATGCAAACCACAGAAGACCACAAATATTGAATATACCCCAAGCTGACCTATCCATGTGAAAAGCTACCTCTGTGTTAGAAGACCAAAAGGAAAGAAAAAGTTCCTGAGCAGGGAGCTGCCCTGTGGTATGTTAGGTAATTTAAATGAACTCACATCATGCTGAATAGCTTACATTTCTATACATGCATGTGAGAAGTGGCTGCTGAAGCCAAAAAGTGAGCCTCCGACTTTGCCCTCATTGTTCCTTACTTGCTGAGCTGGAGATGGTAGTTAAACAGTTGCTTCTGGTGTTTTTTAGTATTGTGGATGCATCTTAATAAAGTAAATTTGACTGTTGACCACAAAAAGGAGAAAAATATATCTACCTCCCCTGTGCCAATACTCCTTAGTGCCCCTGGTTGAGATTGTTCCATCTCCTCTCATTTCCATTGAGGACATAGCTCCTTGTCACTAGAAAGAGGATATTTCATTGCAAAATTGGCATTAGCCTTCATGGCTACAAAAACCTGAGTTTGTGGAACAGAAGCTACAGAGGCAATTTTTAAAATGTAGGACCCAGAGTTATTAATATTTTATAACTGGAAACATGTGAGACTGCTTTTCTGTTAGACTGTCATCTTGATTTTTAAATGGCCTAATTGCTTAATTCTCACAGAACTAGGTGTCAGGGGAGTTGGCTTCTATCCCTGGTTCTACTACAGACTTTCTCTATAACCTTGATTCTCTGTGTGCCTCAATTATGTTACCTGTGAAATGGAGATAATAATACTTCAAAGGGATGTTGTAGGAATTAATTCATTAGTTTTTGTAAAGTGCTTTGAAGTCCATGTGTGAAACACAAGATATTATTTTTATTGTATAAGAAACAATCCCTGAGGTTTGCCTTTTCCTTCAAACAAATTGAGTAGAATGTTCTTTTCTTTTCAAGTTCTTATCCTGCGTCCATCAGTGCGGTGAATGAGCATCTCCCAGTAGCATATTAAGTGATGTGACCAGCATCTGTTAAGTGTGTGTTTTTTTAATTCCATCTTCGCCTCCAGGGACAAAGGGTATGTGGAGGGTTTTTTGTTTGTTTTAATTTATATTTGAAGTGCTATGGGTTTCATTAGTAAAGATGAGGTCAAAGATGTTCTCTGAAAACATCTGCTTCATGTGCAGTGGCAGTCAAAAAAGCTAATAGAATGTTAGGAACCATTAGGAAAGGGATAGATAACAAGACAGAAAATATCGTAATTCCTCTATATACATCCATGGTATGCCCACATCTTGAATACTGAGTACAGATCTGGTCACCCTATCTCAAAAAAGATATATTGAAATTGGAAAAGGTACAGAGAAGGGCAACAAATATGATTGGGATATAGAACAGCTTCTGCATGAGGAGAGGTTAAAAAGATTGGGACTTTTCAGCTTGGAAAAGAGATGACTAAGGGAGGAAGTGACAGGAGCACCATAACCTGTGTAGAAGTGGGGGGAGCAACTGGCAACAGAACTGTGGTCCCGCCCCCTGCTCCTCCTCTTCTGCCTGAGGACTGCCCCCTGCTCTTCCTCTTCCCTCAAGACTAAAAGCCTACACTGCAATTAAACAGCCCCTTGGCCTGTGGCCCACAAGCCTGAGTCAGCTGGCATAGGCCAGCTGCGGGTTTTTAATTGCAATGTAGACATAGTATATGTGGGACACATGCCTTGTATGGACCCTCTGCATGTGGAGAACAGAATGGCAGAAAACTACTCCCTAAGATTTGTAGACTTTGAGAAACAACATCTCCAATGCCCTTGCTGACATTGATCCACTTGGCTTACACTTCATCACGAGTCCGAATGTATCCATCAGGTTGGGGTTGAAGAGCAGTCCATTTAAAGAACGAGTTATGCTCAGTGAGGTCTGTGGCACCTGATTCTACTCAATGAGAATTATGGGGAGAGTGCAATTAATGAAGCCTCACAAAACCTCTGTGAGGGAAGTCAGTATGATTATCCCCATGATAGAATATTGTCATGCTTTTCCCCCCTAAGCAGTGGAACAATCAACCTATGATAGGAGGGGTAGTTCAACTCAGAAGACATTTCAGTGATTGGCCTCTGCTGAAACTGCCAACATGGGTGATATCTGTGATTTTGTATTTTTGTGATATGGATGGCTATCCTCTAGGAACTAGACGAGACCCATAATAGCTCATTTCATATTAGCCACAATAATGCCAACAGATAGAAAATGGCTGTCAGTAACTTCCAAACCGTTATAACGGGAGTACTTGTGTATGGTGAACAGGATTTGTTCCTGTGACAAATGACAGCGGGGGGGAGGGGGGGAGGTAGCTCCCTTTTATGGACATCCAGCCAGCCAGTTAGCTATAAAATCCCTGTTAGTAGTTGTTCTCTACTTGCTTTACCTGTAAAGGCTTAAAAAAGCCCATAGGTAAAAAGAAGGGAGTGGGCACCTGACTAAAAGAGCCAATGGGAGGGCTGGAACTTTTTAAAATTGGGAAAAAACTTTCCCTTTATCTGTCTGTCTGTTGTTCTCCGGAGAGAGGAGACACAGAGCAGCAATGCTGTAAGAAGCTAAACCAGGTATGAAACATCATCAAATCATACCTAGGAATTGCTTATCTGAAACCTCAGATATGTAAGTAAATCAGGGAATGTCTATGAAGGCGTGATTAGGGTTATTTCTTTTATTTCTTATTGGCTTGTGGACTCCTCGGTGCTAACCCCCAAATGCTTTTGTTTTGCTTGTAACCATTAAGCTGGACCTCATGAAAACCATTCTTGATGCTTAATTATTATATTTGCTCTTTCTAAATCTAGCAATAACCTAAGTTCCAGATGTATTTTCTTTCTTTTTGTTTTTAATTAAAATTTACCTTTTTTAAGAATAGGATAGATTTTTGTGTGTGTGTTCTAAGAGGTTTGTGCATATGTTGTTTAATTAGCTGGTGGCAACAGCTGATTTCCTTTGTTTTCTTTCTCAGCTCTTCCCCAGAAGGGGGGTGAAAGGGCTTGAGGGTACCCCACAGGAAGGAATTCCCAAGTGCGCCTTCCTGAGTTTCAAGGGTTTTTTTACACTTTGGTGGTGGCAGCCTTTACCAAGCCAAGGTCAGAGAAAAGCTGTAACCTGGGGAATTTAATACAAGCCTGGGGTGGCCAATATTAATTTTTAGAATCCTTGCAGGCCCCCACCTTCTGCACTCGAAGTGCCAGAGTGGGGAATCAGCCTTGACAGTTCCTGTATAAGCTATAATGTACAGTATGAGTGAAACCAGTCCACTCTAGCCTCGTTATGTTGTATTCTACCATTGAATCAGGAATGGACACTAATGACAAATGGACACAGGGAATAAATGTAAAACAACTCTGTCAAGCCCCATCCAGGGGTGATGCTTCACGTATCATATAGCATCTACCTCTGCCAAAGACACAAGACGTCTGTCCTTTTCACACTTGTAGAGCTTTCCATGCTAATAAGGTATTTTGAATGAATTGGAAACTGAACTGAACTGTTATCCATAGGAACAAGGATGAAAGACTAGGTGTTAGCTGGCTAATATATGCTTAAATGATGGTTTATTTTTGCCACTATATGGTTACTAGAGCAATTGTATAATTATGTATTTTAGGTATTCTTAAGGCATCTATCTCTTTGCCATACAGGCATTACCATTAGTGACTGCAGATATTGTTCTGTGATGGAATCAACATGTTATGGCTGCAGATTTTTTAATTAGTCGCTTTACATAGAGAGAAAGCGCACAGATGTGTGCCATAACCATTTCTCATAGTAGTCAATGGGAGTCCTGCCATAAACTTTAACAGGCTTTGAATCAGGCTGAAAGAGAGAGTGCGACAGTGTACAGTAGAATAACATAGTATGAAAAGAATGAATTTAAAGGAACAAGGATCCAATCTGTTAAAACTTAGTATTACTATTTGGGCATTAGGTCCGTTGAGACCCTTTCCAACACAGCTCTCCTATAAAAACTATGAAGTGTTTTCCCAGGCCCAGTCTATACTGGAAAAGTTGTGCTGGCAAACCCTCTTAACATAGATGCAGTTCATACCAGCAAAAGAGTGCTTTTGGCACTATAGCTTACATCAGGTCTCCCTAATGACATAAGCTATACCAGCAAAAGCACATTTTTGCTGGTATAACCGCATTTACACTAGGACTTTTGCCAGTATAAAAATATCATAAAAATCACAACCCCAATCAACCTTACTATACTGGCAAAAGTTTTTAATGTAGACCTGGCCCCAGTCCGCTACAAAGCAGATGTGCATGAACCACTGGCCACCTGATTTAAATAAAAAGCTTCATTCCATTGTCACAAAGACACTTTCTCTGCAGGGAGGAGTAGGGGGGATCTTAGAAGCCTGACAGAGAATACGATAGATGCTTTAAGGTATTATTTTATGCATGATTGAAAGCAGCCCTTCTTTATCTAAGGCTTTGTCCTCACAGCCAAAAATATATGTTTTTACCACAGAGCAACAAACGTGCATTACTTATCCCACAGTAAAATCCTGGTGGAGACAAGGCCCTGTAGTTGTACCGCAAGGTAAACTAAGCGAGGTCAGCCACATGCGGGGGTATAGTGCTGACTTGCCAAAATACCTCGTGGTAAAAACTGCAGGTGCTTTGTCTCCTCTAGGACTTTACAGCATCATGCATTAGTTATCTCACGGTAAAAAATAAAAATACACCTTATATACCTAAACACATTTTTAAATGTTTGTGTGGATTAAAATGAGGCATTAGTGTTGGGGGGGGGGAATCTCTGGTTTTATTGAGTTCCAATAATTGACTCTTCACTACATTCCATTTTGTTTAATTTTTTGGGAGTCTCTTTTACCCATTCTTTTGGTAAATGGAATGAAAGCAATAGGACTAGTCACAGCATAAGGTACTACTCGACACAGTAAGAGTGGCAATAGTGAGTCTATAATAATATTGTCTGCATGATATGTTTAAAATAATCTTCTTGCATAAGTTACAGGCATTGTGAAAAAATACATTAATATGAGGTAATCGTTGTCTGCTGGTGATTCAGCTCTAAGAGTTTTTGCTTGCTTGGTTACTGGGTTCATGCAGCTTTTCAAAATAGTGTGAATGAGCACTGAAGTATTAAAACACATGGCTGCATAGAGTGCAAAGAAAGCCCATCCTGTCATACTGCATGTGCATCCAAATTGTGTACATACTTATGCTCAGCTAATTTAAATCTGAATAAAGGCAAAGTAAATTCTTTATCTTTATTTTAATGTTCTTTTAACTTCCTACAAACAATGGGACTAATTGTGGTTTTAATTAATACTCAACATGAATAAGGGTGGCAGAATCAAACCCTTTATGCATAGTATGATATGGGCCAGATCCACAACCAGTGCAAATGGGTGCAGTATCACTGACTTCAGTGGAGCTGTGCCCATTTACAATGGCTGAAAATCTGGCTCTGAGTACATATTTTTTTCTGGATTTTTCTGTTTTATCTTCATTAGGGCCAAGGATTTTCACACATGCTGTATTCTCATAAAAATTGAATAATTTCACATGCCTTTTGTATCCATCACTGCAAGCAAGGATTCTGTCCTTACATTGGGCAGGGAAGAATATTTGCTTCATGAAGAAATATTGCTATGGAGGATGTTTTTTGAGACCAGGGAAGGTAAGCAGTGCACAACAAGCCACATTAAAAATATCTATATTGTGAAGACTCAATAGTCACACTGTGACCTGCATGTGGGTTTAAGATAAGCTTGCAGATGGGAGCAAAAGTCAAATGTGCTCATAGGTCAAGGCTAATTTATTACCCATGAAAGATCAGTTTCACATGAGCCCAAACTAGTATGTACTGTCTATAGAATCTTTGTTTCTATTAGTCTCCATTTTGCTGCATTCTAGAGCAGCAATGAAATGGTGGCACACAGGGGAAACTGAGTGGCTAAATAATATAGTGTGCATTCAGCAGTATCTTGCAGTCTCTGCCCTATGCCTCACCAAATGTATTGTACACCACTTGCTTCTTTTCACACGAAAGAAAAAATAAAGAACAAGGGAATGAAAAATGTGCACAAGAGAAAGGAATGTTTTAAAAATAATAATGTAATGTTTGGGAAAGTATATTTTTAATAAGATGCTTGGGATCTCAGATGTAAATATGTCCCAAATGCCAATGTGGTTTGAATTATTTTTCCCCCCGGCCTCTCAAAATACACAGCAGTTCTGACAAATCAGTGTCCATGTCCATAGAGTACATGAGCCCTGCTTCCAGGCAGGCTAAGCTTATATGGGGTTGAGGGAGCCAATTTGTTTTTTAATGGGTGGTTCACCCTTTGTATATTTGAAAAGCTTACTCTCACTTCTCCCTGCCCCCTTCTCTCTCATTCTGCTTGTGTACGCTTCAGGGCTCAATTCTCTAAGACTATATGCTCCTTCCTATCCACCCCCTGCCAACTCACTCACCCACAGAATGCAGCAGCATAACTTCCATGGAAATAATTTGCGTTTCCTGTGTATATGTGTGACTGCAATGGGAGTTATTCATATGTGTGTGTGTGTGTGTGTGTGTGTGTGTGTGTGTGTGTGTGTTTACAATTCATATCCTCTGTGTGTGATTGTGGGACTATATGATTTCAATGGGAGTTGCACACACACACACACACACACACACACAGAATAAGCATAGTGAGTTACTCATATCCTGTGTGGGGAGAACAGGCCCATAGGCACAACAAACAAAATTCTGTTTATTTTAGAGGAGGGATGTGGTGGGGAACAAAATGAAATGCTAAATTGAGTTCAAGAATTAAACGCTGGTTTGGGGCTTATTTTGTGAATTAGAGAGTGAAATGCCCAGTGATTAATCTCTAAAGTCAATCCAGCCTCCTCGAGTCTATTATTTCAAGAATGTTTCAGCAAAATTATATTTACCTGCAAAGCCCACTAATGTACAAGTCCCAGCAAGTGGCATATGCTCCCCTAGTCAGGGTAACCTTAAATTAAAATTGATTCATTTGCCTTAAGAGCACCTAGAGAAGTATTGAGAGCAATAAAAATGAAGTCAACTTTTGAGAATGTGTGTATTTTGTAAGTTTCCCATCTGTGTGTGATAGTTTTAAGTTTGTAAGTTTCCCATCAACTAGTGCTGATAGTTTTAGGCTAGCAACTAGTGCTGATAGTTTTAGGCTCCCCTCAGTGCTACCCTTCTCTTCAACCCTCACAAGTCAATTTTGAATGGAACTAGATAACCTATAGCTCCAGCCACAGTATCTATTTAAGACAACTATATGCCATATATATCATATTCAGATTGAACATGAGACCTACCTTTCCCCTAAAAACTTTTCACATGACCACTATCATATGGCATCAGTGAGAAAGGCGAAGCAGAGAAAGGGTCAGAAAAAGAAAATGAAGAGAGAAGACAAAGGAAATAAATCTAGGAATCATGGCATGGAAGAGTTATGAGACTATTGTTGGAGTTATACACATCTGCGCTAAATGATTTGAGTATACTGCATTTAGATACCATAGCAGTGGGAAGGTACCTTAGAAATCCCACAGAGAGATGGACAGATTTCAGTGTAGATTAAACATATATAAAGCCAAATTCATTCCTGATCTTTACCCATGCCACCCAAATGAAGATATGGGTATGGTTATACAGGTGTAAATGAAGGCAGGGTTTGGCCTAACCCTTTGCATAATGCTTCATATGATTGATGTTGCCATACAGTACATAGCTTAAAGAAATAATTATAATGAGCCTATTGTGTCATCAGTTTTCAAGCAGAAATCTCCATTATTTTCCATCAGTGGCTTCTTATGGCCCACTGTGTACACAATGAGTCTAGTAGCTAAGTTTTTACATATAGTACTTGTGTGGGTGTGGGTGTATATATGTGTATGTGTGTGTGCAAGAAATCAGACACATACTTTTTTTTGACTGCAAGTGGATGATTCCACCTTTGGCAATTGTCGAGCAAACTATGAAAGATTTCCTTTCCAATGTTTGCACTGAACTCCCTGGTGGATGCTCTTTGGAGCGGGAATTGGAATTGACTAATCCAACCAGAGTCTTATTGTACCTTTCATATAAGAGTCAGGTCACGCTGAAATGCGAGGCACACATCTGGGGCTGATATGAAGGGTGTGACTGAACTGCTGGAGATAGGGTTGTACTGTGAAAACAGGTTCACTGGTTCAGGCATAGGCAGGTGTAACTTATAAATTATGAGTCCCCCTGCTCCGAAGGGGATAAACCCAGAGGAAAGCATGTTATCCTCATCCATGCCTCCTGCCAGTGGAAGCCAACTTTACTTCCCATCAGGGCTCCTTAATCTTTATCTAGGTATTTCTATGGCTGTCATTCCCAGAGTATCTGAGCACCTCACAAGCATTAGTGGATGTATAGCTTCACAACACCCCTGTGAGTAGGGAAGCAGTATCCCCATTTTACAGCTGGGGAACTGAAGCAAACAATAGATTAAGTGAATTGCTTAAAGTCATGCAGGAAGTCTGAGATGAAGAAGCTGAGAGTTAGTCCCAGCTCTCTTGAGTCTCAGTCTAGCACCCTGTCTAGTAGACCATCCCTTCTGCCCTGATAATGTGGGCTGCACAGGACATCTACAGAATCAACACATCCCTCGGCCATCCTGGCCATGCCCCTTTCCAGTCAGCACTCCCTACTTTTGGGTCTGGTTTGCTTCCTCTCCCCTCTCAGTGTCAAAGGGAGCACATGTATGGGTTCTGTCACACCACCCTCCTCCCTTGGTGGGCTTTCCATTGCTGGGGCCCTCCACTATTGTCCATGTTAGCAGTAGCCTGAGTAGACATTACGGTAAATTTAGCTCAGTATCTGAGAAGGATGTGGAATTATTGCAGTTCTAAGTAAAGCAGTTACTTGCTTAAATTAAAATAATATGCATGGGCTAATGTTTAAAGATGAAATAACCTTTTGACTAGACAAAGAAATGGACACCAGATTATGTGTGTATCCCAGAACATTTCACACACACAAGTCAAATTATTAAAAAAAAAAAAGTAGTCCAGACATGTGGAGATGTGATTTCTATAAAAGCCACTTCAGTAATAATTAATTATGCTTAGAATTATATAGGGTTATATTCTGCAAAATTCACTCATGCTGAGCATCTTATTTTAGTGTTCTAATGATATCAGTGGGATTACATGAGGAATAAGGTATTTCTCAACATAAGTAAGTATGGAAGAATTTGGCTCATAATTTATATCTTCAATGCACTATAAAAACACTAAGCCAAATTCCTTGCCTTACTCATGGAAAACTCCCATTGACTTCAGTTGGAGTTTTCAGACATAAAAAAGCAGGAACTGGCCCCTGGACTAATTTATTTTGGAGAAGGTTGGATGTTTAAATGGTCAAGTTAAGACACAATTAGAGTTACACTGGTTTCTTCCCCTTAATTCAGAGTTCCCATGGGTGTGTTTATGAACCCCATGAGGGGATATTTTGTTGCCTTGTTAGCCATAATTGCATTTTGTTTAACTAGATCATTTAAAAAGAAGTCTCTTCCTAACATGGCCATTTTTATGGATCTTGAATATTTGTGAGGCTGCACGATTCTTGCTCTAACTTGGTTCTTTGTATATGTGAACTGGTTTTGATCAGCTATATTTTAACCTCCAAATACAAAATATGAACTTTAACTGTGGGGAAAATAACCCAATTCAACAAGAGTAGGAAAATATTTTAAAGATACAGAAATAGAGTCCAAGTATAAGTAAACATTTTTATCGCTTTAGTTCCATAATGCAGCATATGTATGGCTCATAAATTAAAGTAATAAAAAGCAGGATAACATCTGTTCTATAGTATGTGAATAGGAGGGAATTTGGACATTTGAGAAGTTGTTATACAGACATTACATTCTACATGGGAACATATGAAGAGTGTTTGTAGTGAAGAGAACTTCTGATGCCTACTTGTATTTCTTTTTAAATGTAAACATCTGCTTTAAGATTC
Source organism: Malaclemys terrapin pileata (assembly GCF_027887155.1). Lineage (NCBI taxonomy): Eukaryota > Metazoa > Chordata > Testudines > Emydidae > Malaclemys > Malaclemys terrapin. The sequence goes on along the minus strand of NC_071507.1, from coordinate 174,845,764 downwards.
TGGTACACGAATACTGTAACTTTTGCTGCCACTTAATTCTAAAATCTGGATTAAAATAAACAGGCTAAAGTTTCTAACTGAAGAGTCAAGGTGTGTACTTTTTTTAAAATACCTTTCCAAACCTATTTAATGAAATATCTTCAGTATATCCCCACTGTACCTTGCAGATAAAAAAAATCTAAGCTTCCGGTATGTAATTCAAGTAAAATGTGCAAGAAATATGTCCTGACCTGGCACAGGATTTTAAAGCGTCCTAACTCCATATTCATTATTGTGTTAGCCACTAATCATTGCAACTAATAAAATTCCATGGTAGGCTGATTGCTTAATTCTAGATCAAAGCCAAGACTTTTTTTTATTCATATCTTGAGAGATGAAGGATGTAATTGAGTTCATATATGGGCTGTTAAGTAACTTGAATATTTACTTCATACTTAAAACTGCTTCCTGAGCTGGTGTGGTAGCTCTTTTATCCAGTGGTATGAAGTTCAAACAGTAACACTACTGAAAGAGAGCTATAAAGAGGGATAGATTGTGAATTCCTGCATCCTGATTACCAAGATAAGAGGGTACTTGGGAGTGGAAGCAAAGGTGGTGAGAGCTAAATTAGCTGTCTTCCTGGAGATAAAAAGTTTGTTTCTTTAAGAGAAAAGTCTAGCTAAGCAACTGCCTGTCCCCTTTCAAAGTTATATGCTCACTGCTAAGCCATCAAGTACCTAGAAATGAATGTAGTATTCTAAATAAAGTATTGACCTCTCAAAATAATGAAAATAAATGATTTAAACCAATACATGAATACAACTGTCTTAATGAACTTGTGAATGGTTTCATTATTGATCAGCAGAAACAAATACTGCCAGTCAGATCAATAACTAATAACCCTGGTGAGTGACTGCTTTACAGATATGTGTGCATCATTGGTCATGTGCATGTACAGTTGACAAATCTGAGTGCAGAGCAGGGATAATTGTGCATGTAATTCTGTGCACACATCAGAAAAAAATCAGACTGACTATTGGAACCTATTTGTAAATATCTTGCTAAATAAATCTGTAAATATCTTACAGGATGGAAATATTTGGCATGACATTGTAATTTTGATTTCACTGATGAACAAGGAGAAATAGTTTATGAATAATTCTGTTAGCTATAATCTCATTCTCTTCTGTGAGCCTACCTAACTCCTCTCCAGTAATTTACCAGAAAGAAGGAGGCTAACAGACTGGCAGTCATATAGGCCACATAGGAACGTCCTCCATCATCATCTCTCCTTCACATTCTCCTGAACTACCTTATGCAAAAGCACACTAATCAGAAAAATAGAAGACAAACTGGGATATCAGAAAAGATATAGATAGGGCCCAGTACGGGGTGGTACAACATATGGGCATCTCTGTGTAGAATCTGAACTATCATTGTTTAAAACAATGTTTAGTTGTTAGTGTTGCACAGGAAACCTCAAATGTGAACCAAAGTATAAAAAGTTGAGGAAATGTCTATTTGGGTCTGCAGAGAGCCTGGAACAATAGCTTTGAGAGGTGGGAACTACTTCATTCATATCAGTGAGGTGTGAACTCTGATGTCTAGTAATAATGATGTAAATGCCAACATTATTATCTATTTCATTCCTCATATAACAAAGAGGATCACAGCTCTTCACAATTGCTGAGAGTGATATCACATTTTAATATCAGCAAGGGTGATGTTTGGGAGATGCCACCACTTCCCCCCTCCCTCTCAAGAAGGAGTCAAGCCTAATTCTAGCAGAGACTATGGGAAAATTCAAGCCCCACTAAGGTGGAACCAAGATCAAGCTGCTTAGTGGAGCTTAGCTTGCATGCACAAACATATTTTAAACCTTTGCACGATCTAGTGTGTGCTGCATATCACTGTGACAACTCAAACGGTCAGAGCTTAATGAGGAGCACCACCATCTTCCCCGCTGCCCTCCAGTCTGACTCTTGGATGTAAGATAGTGCAAGGAAATGACCATGGATAGATTGCAAGTAATGAGCTGCTCTCTAATCAAGATGCATCTAAGGGTACGTCTTCACTACCCACCGTATCGGCGGGTAGCAATCGATTGATCCGGGATCGATATATCGCGTCTCGTTAAGACGTGATATATTGATCCTCGAACGCGCTCACTGTCGACTCCGGAACTCCACCAGAGCGAGCGGCGGTAGAGCAGTCAACGGAGGAGCCGCGGCCGTCGATCCCGTGCCGTGTGGACCCCAGGTAATTCGATCCAAGATACTTCGACTCGCGTATCTTGGATCAATCCCTCCCCCCCCCCCCCGAGTGTAGACCAGCCCAAAGACTTGTTTTGTTTTCTATTAGGAAAGAAAGGATGGTTTTGTAGTTAGGGCACTGGATTGACAGTAATCAGATTCAATTCCTTGCTGTGCCAGGGCCTTCTGGAGTGACTTTGGGCAAGTCACAATCTCTGCACTTAGCTCTCCATCTGTAATATGGGGATGATACTACTTCCTTATTTAATAGTGGTTTTGTAAAGAAAAATTCATTAACCTTTATAGGACATTAGGATACTAAGAGTATTGGAAACCAGAGAGTTAGAGAGTGAAGACACACAGGAAGATGTATGGAATTTTCAATATGGAGGGAAATATGGCTATCATTATTCAGCATTATGATACTTTTCAGAGTAAGTATGCTCACACTTCTTATCAAACTGTCTGTACTGGGCTATCTTGATTATCACTTCAAAAGTTTTTTTTCTCTTAATTAATTGGCCTCTCAGAGTTGGTAAGACAACTCCCACCTGTTTATGCTCTCTGTATGTGTGTATATATATCTCCTCAATATATGTTCCATTCTATATGCATCCGAAGAAGTGGGCTGTAGTCCACGAAAGCTTATGCTCTAATAAATTTGTTAGTCTCTAAGGTGCCACAAGTACTCCTGTTCTTCATTATGATACTATCAGTATTAGACAAAGGAGCTATAATTTTATAAAAACAAATGCACTGTGTTCACAATGCACTATATCCACAATGTATCCACAATGTTTAGGTATTTTCTTTCAAATTAGTCCAAATAAAGGCAACTTTTCAAGCATCAATGTTCACCAGGCGATGGGAAAGCAGGTAAATGCAATTTCACTAATCACTGCTCTGCTGCCCATGGACTGAAGCAGAGGAGTGTCATTTTTCCCTTAAAAAAAGTTTGTTAGTCCTATAAATTATCATTAACAAGCCTGTCATTTTTCTTGGAGGGCTGGTCATTTTATTTTGTCCACTGCACTGACACAATTACTACTTGTACGTCCTTTGTTTTCCAAAATAGCAACTTTTCAGGCTAATGGTGGCAAAATAATAAATGATATTCCTTAACATTTTTACTCTAAGTGCCTAGCTTGCTGTGTGAAAATGGTAGTCATACTCCTTAAAGTTCTGCACTATATTGTCCAGCTCCAGCTGCGTAATCTGTTTAAGACTTTCACACTTATCCTACCACTTGGCTTTTGGGAGATGTGGCCCCTTTTATATTGAACATATATTCCTTGAACATATTTGACATTTTCATTTTTTTCCATGGGCAGCATGTTACTCCTATTATTAGCAGAAATCAGAACATAGGAACATATTGCCAGGCTGGATCAGACCAAAGATCAGGGTAGTCCGATACCCTGTCTCTGACTATGGCCAGCACCAGAGACTTCAGTAGAAGAAGAAAGAAACTTCTCAGCAGGCTGATGTGGCATATCCTAACCCCTAATAGTTAGAGATTGGCTTAAACCCTGAAGCAGGTGCGATAGGGTCTGCTACTGCTCTCATTGAGGTCAATGGAAAAAATTCCAATTGACTTCAGTGTAGATTGCATCAGGTTCTATATGCTTCATGCAGAACAAAACGAAGTAACTGTAGATTCAGTGATTCACATTATATTCATAGAGTAACTCTGATGTTTCTGGTTTCAGAGTGGTAGCCGTGTTAGAGTGAATCAGCAAAAAGAACGAGGAGTACTTGTGGCACCTTAGAGACTAACAAATTTATCTGAGCATAAGCTTTCGTGGGCTAAAACTTTAGCCTACGAAAGCTTATGCTCAAATAAATCTGATGTTTCTGTGACAAGAGATGGGCCAAAGACAGAACCATTTATCCAACCCTTCCCACCACCCAGCTCAGACTTTGATCATTTTGATAAATGACCCTTGGATCCAAACCACCCTTAGTTTACAAAACCAAACCTTGACGAATGAGGTTTTGCAAAACCACCTGGCTCTTGTTTGCCTTGTGAAACTGCTATAAGAGACCACAATTATCATGCAACTTCCTGTGACTGCCCTCAAAGAACCCCTTCACTGAACTCAGCACAATTCTACTCCTCCGCCCATTAGCAGGCCACCCCCATTGAGTAAATCAGTTTCACTGCTCCCTATAGTGATTTTCTAATGCAAGTGACAGTGTCACTACAGGTCTGTCGCATCTTAGGCGCATTTAACATGTGCGATTTCAGCTTTACGCGGTCGGCAAAAACAAACAAACAAAAAAGAGAAAAATAACAATTTAAATACTGTTTCTGTAGTGTGGGTGATTCCGCCCGTCATTACACTCAATGTAATTTTGACTATAGGCGATTTTCGCGTTAGGCGCTGACTGCGGAACGTAACCCCAGCGTAAGATGAGACAGACCTGTATAAATGAACTAAAAAACAGACCCAAACTGGCTCATGTTTTCTGAACCTACCCAAACTCAAGTGGTTTGGATACACTGCGACTAAATCAATGAAACTCTTCATTGGGGGCTTGGTTTTATAAAAGCAAAAGCCATTTTATGAGGCTTTGCAAAGCTGCCACCAGTTTTGCCCTGTGACTAGTAGTTTTGAATCATTTGGCTCTGATTCAGCAAGGGACTTAAGAACTTGCTTTACTTAACAGTCACTGGGATGTGAGGAGGTGTTTAAAATTAAGCACTCGTTAAGTGCTTTGCTGAACAAAGATGATATGCAGAATCAAGTCCTACATATCTCACAAAGTTATTATTATTTAGAAAAAAAACTATACTTTGTTTCGTTTATTTGATAAAGAATAAATCTTAGTGGGGGTTAAAGGCTCCATTTTGAACCCTACCATTCTGGTTTTAAATTACTCCAGCAGAAACTCCAATTTAAATCTCTGGGTATTTTGCTTGAATAAGGACTACAAGATTGGGCGGCCCATGATGTTTTAGAATGTTATACTTTTATGATCATCTAATTAAGCAAACTGGTTCATTACAAGCAACACTAAGGTGCTAATTCAATTCCCGCCTGTGATTTTTTTTTTTCAAGCTTGTTTACCTGTGAAGCCATGTGTAACTAAAGAAAATCCCCACAGCAAGTGGTGGGAGATAGAGGGGGAAGAGGCCTCACTACTACATTTATTTAAGCTTTAGTCCAAAATCTCCAAGCCCCCAAGGTTTAATTATCGTGTGCAGTGTAGTGTTGAATAGGAAAAAGGGACTGTAGCATGATGGAAAGATTTTCACACTGATACCCACAATGGAACTGGAGCATTGGGAAGGAGGGGAGAGAGGGCGCTAAGGTTCTAAACTCATTTGAAGTGAAGAAGGAGAAAAATACCTTGTAGAGTCTCAACACATTATGAATGGAATTGTAAATATTAACTATTTTCTTCATTTCTCCTGTGAGAAATGCATTTGTGGGTTTATTGCAGCAGAGTAAACAAGCTAGAACCTCAGAAGTTTAGGTTAAAAAAAAAAAAAACACCACCACCTTTCCTCAGCCTTTGTACTTATCTCATTTCAAGTTATGTTACTGGTTAGCAGAACTAAAAGGTGAAAAAGACCCCATACTATTATTCACTTTACCACATGTGTGACCTGAAGAGGATTAAAGGTTTGTTCAATCTCTATTCATAGCATTCTTAAAGGCTTTTTTTCAAAGAACTCTTTAAACAAAGGTTGCCAAACTAAGCACTTCTTTTGTTGCTGCTTAGCTGAAGTCTATTGTCAATTAGTAAGCAACCTTTTCAATTCAGTGTAATTGGGGCTTTCAGTTCTAATTACATTATATACCTATAGAGAAATGTGCATAAAATAATAATATGTCTATAAAATATCCATGGATGGAACATTTAATATAACATACTGTTATAACAGGTTCCATGTTCTACCACAGACTTGGCTGCAATTCCAGAGTACCTTGAGTCTATAGGTCTATAAAAGGCTTTGATGCTTGCAAATGTAATATATAAATAATAATTATAGTCAAAACTGGAACGAGTGCTGTGGTTAAGGTTGTTTCAGTCACTGATATATTTCTGAAACTTTCATTTTTTAGCCTGAGATTTTCCAAGATTTCTCTCTGTTTGAAGGTGAATACTTTGGGAAAGTTTGAGCAAAAGCAGTTCTGCCATTTTTGAGTACCAGGTGACTTGAAAAAAATATATACTTTACCCATTCTTGCAATCTTTTTTTGGATAGAAAGATCTGCTGAAACAGAAAATTGGCATTTGGTAAGAAAAGAGCTCTCGCTGGGAAGAACTTTCATGGACTCCGGTGAAAATTCATTTTGATGTGACTGAACTATGGCCATTGGAAAAATCAGATGCTGTGCACAGAGTATATTTTTGCCTTTCTTGCTAAGTTTGCAAACCCCAACTATAGATACAATATGATGGGGGCTAACTTAGCTACAACTAATCAGGAAAGAGATCTTGGAGTCATCGTGGATAGTTCTCTGAAGATGTCCATGCAGTGTGCAGTGGCAGTCAAAAAAGCAAAAGGATGTTAGGAATCATTAAAAAAGGAATAGAGAATAGACAGAGAATATTGTATTGCCTTTATATAAATCCGTGGTATGCCCACAACTTTGAATACTGTGTACAGATGTGGTCTCCTCATCTCAAAAAAGATATACTGGAATTAGAAAAGGTTCAGAGAAGGGCAACTCAAATGATTAGGGGGTTGGAATGGGTCCAATATGAGGAAAAATTAAAGAGGCTAGGACTTTTCAGCTTGGAAAAGAGGAGACTAAGGGGGGGATATGATAGAGGTATATAAAATCATGAATGGTATGGAGAAAGTGAATAAGGAAAAGTTATTTACTTGTTCCCATAATATAAGAACTAGGGGCCACCATATGAAATTAATGGGCAGCAGGTTTAAAATAAATAAAAGGAAGTTCTTATTCACACAGCGCACAGTCAACCTGTGGAACTCCTTGCCTGAGGAGGTTGTGAAGGCTAGGACTATAACAGGGTTTAAAAGAGAACTAGAGAAATTCATGGAGGTTAAGTCCATTAATAGCTATTAGCCAGGATGGGTAAGGAATGGTGTCCCTAGCCTCTGTTTGTCAGAGGGTGGAGATGGATGGCAGGAGAGAGATCACTTGATCATTACCTGTTAGGTTAGTCTTTAAAGTGCCATAGAATATCAGGGTTAGAAGGGACCTCAGGAGGTCATCTAGTCCAACCCCCTGCTTAAAGCAGGATCAATCCCCAACTAAATCCCCAAACGACCCCCTCAAGGATTGAACTCCCTCTGGGGCACCTGGCATTGGCCACTGTCGGTAGACAGGATACTGGGCTGGATGGACTTTTGGTCTGACCCAGTACGGCCATTCTTATGTTAGTGGTTCACAGGATGGGAGACTATGACTGGCTGGAGTGTTTGGGAGAGCAGAACTGGGGTCTGTAGTAGCTCAAGTGGTGAAAAAAACATAGCTGTGGGGCAGAAGAGAATTGCCCTGCAATAGGCAGCAGCTCTGCAGAATTCCTAGGCTCTCTCCGAGCAGAAGCTTTGAAATAGTAGAACTTAATAGCTTTTCAACACAAGGACCTTCCCCAGCTCCAACCCACTAAACGACCACAAAGAGCAAGTTTCCCCTACCAAAGAATCAGAAGCTCCACAAGGACAGAGCTCCTCCACCTCAGACCTTGCCAAACCAAAGCTCCTGCCCCTGTGGGTCTTTGAAATATTGAGGAACATTCTAAGTTCTGTATGTTCCCTTGGGGGAAAATCTAAAATCAATGACTTCAACAAGGCTATGACAATTTATGTCAGCTGAGGATCTGCCCCTTGGTCTTTAGCCTCTGAAGTCTTGCTTAGAAGCCTTAATAAGCTCTGAAGGTGGAACATAGGTCAACTAGGAAAGTATATTATTGTGCACAGCATTTTTAATTTTTTGGCACAGAATGCTCTCAAGAGCATGCTTTGTTGCTTTCATGATTACTTTGTAAAATGTTTGATTTGGCTTTATGTAACAACCATGCTTCCTGTTAGCTTATTTATCCTTACAAGCAGAGCCATCCCAGCCATAGGACAGAGCAGGGCAACCACCCCAGGCCCTGCGCTTCAGGAGAATGCAGGGGGACAGGACGGCCTGGGAGGTTAGGGGGGCCTGGCACGGGCAGCAGGGGTCAGGCCCATGCCCTGCACTCAACGGCCTGGATATTATTTCTTTTTCTTGCCTGAAGCCCCCTGGGCTCGGGCTCAGTCTCTGCAGCAGCAACAGCGCAACAGCGAGCAACCCGGCCCCAGCCCGCTCCGCTCAGCTCTGTTGGCTCCCAGCATCGCCTGCCGCCGCAGGGTCCCAGTGCCCCCCAACCATGAATGCCAGGGCATGCACACCCAGGTTGACCATGACCCTTCCCTTTTTCAGCAGGACCCTCCACCAGCACAGGGGGCCCCCTCATCCCTAGCAGCAGGTGAGTGCCAGCCAGTAGTCTCCAACATCCCTCGCCCGTTGCCCAGCACTGGTGTCCCCCCCAGTGCCTCCCACCTCCCCCTACCACTGCCCTTTCTCCCCTCTTCCAGCACTGGGTGGGGTCCTCCAATGCCACCTCCAGGCCAGGGCCAGCCCTTATCACCCCTCTGCCTCAGGGTCCTCCTTGCCTTTCAGCTCTCCAGCCTTGGGATCCCCCTCCCCATAGAACCAGGACCTGGGGTCCCACAACTCTGCTCTCTCCAGCACCCACCAGGACTGGGGTCCTCCATCATCGGCTTTTCCGCCTCCCCTCCCCTTCTCATCCCCCAGAGAAAACAGATCTTAGAGCCCCTCCTCCCTGCTGGAGGATCCTGGGGTTCCCCAGCACCAGGGCACATATAGGCCCTCCAAAGAGCCACTTGGTTCCCGAGACGTGGACTCTCAGTGTTGCGAATGTGTAATTACATTTTAAAAAAATCCACTGAGGGTGGTGAGACCATATGCACCTGGGAAGTGAGTTTGCTGCAAGGAAGTCCAGGAAGGTGGATTTCAGAATGTAAGCAGCACGACACTGATTATGATCGGTGAGGTGTTTTTTTTTTAATTATATGAACTTCATTATAATTATAAAAAAGAATTACAATATAATATAACAACTTTCTAATTATACAGCTGGGTTCTATCAATATTTGACCTATGGCCAGCAGCTGCCCTTGAAGTTCACTGTAATCAGATTTCACCTGTATAAAAAATGTTAAGGTGGTCCCCATACAGGCTGATTTGCCCCAGGCCCCACGACCCCCTAGGGACGGCCCTGCTTACAAGATATACTCTCAACATTGCCAATATGCATTCTCAATCTGACCTCCTTTGGCTTAACAGTTTTTTGCCCCCTGGAAATTTCATTTAAAAAAAAAAGGTGGCGGGGGTCAGGGGAGAGAGGAGAGGAATTAGCTATGCTGTTGCTAGTGATGTGCAAGTCAATTTAGCTGTAACTCTGTCATTAGTCTCTGGTACTCTGGAATGTTTTAGAAATAGAAGCACCTTCTATTTCATGAGATTTACTTGGATAGCTGGAAGACTGTAAAAAAGGAGGACCAGAAAAAGGAGATGGATGTTACTTGCCATTTCCTTCAGTCCTTTGTTTATGAAAGCAACTTTCTAGCAATATACAGCTTGTCAGCACAGAGTCAAGGTGTGTTTTCTAATCTGTCCTTGTGACATGCATTGCTCGACAGTGCCAACTCCCACACTTTTCAAACATGATTCTATAGCCTATAGAAGCTTATAACTTTGAGTTACTGCCAGATTTTCTGCAGCAGCCTCTCTCAATCAAAAATTTACATTACATATTGAAAGCTTAAGGTGTAGATACCTGCTAAATGGCAGCACTTGTTCGTTACAGCTGAGTTCCTAAGTAACCATTTCAAAAGGGAAGAGAATGGTAGCCAGGCTAGCAATGAGATTCCAATGGGTGGAGGTGAAGCAGCTGCCTTTCCATCTCATGCTTCCCAGTGTTCTCATGTACTGCTCTTTGTTGTTGCAGAAGCCTCTTAAGTACATAATAATAGGTACAGCTTCAATCAGTTGTGACCTCCTGCTTGAGCTGGTGATTGGACAAATTGTTTACTTACTGCAGCTGCTGCAGGGATTTTCTGGTTCTGACAGAATAGCCAGTGTCCTCCATACACTTTACATGTTACTTCTCACATATTTTCAATATTCTGTTTGCAATTTAAAAGGAGCCAAGCTTTGCCCCCAGTGGTTAAAATCACTACTGTACTTGGTTTCTCAGCTGCAACATCTAGCCAAACAACGATTGGAGGTATTATAGGAACATGCTAACCAGTGGGCAGTCACAGAAGTAAATCAATCCATTGATGTAATTTTTGCAAGAAAACGAACTTACATATATTTTTTCATAGAGACATACAGAAACAATAACAAGCAATGCAGGAATAATATAATGTAGCCAATTGGCCAGCACCCCTGGAAAATGTTGACTATGGGTACATTGCAATTAGACACTCATGGCTGGCCTAGACTCGAGTTAAGGGGTTTGGGCTAAGAGTCTGTTTAATTGCAGTGTAGACATTTGGGCTCGGGCTTCAGCGCAAGCGCTGGGACCTTCCCACATCGCTGGGTCCTCAGGCTCCAGTCCAAGCCCAAACATCAACACCACAGTTAAACAGCCACTTAGCCTGAGTCAGCTGGCATGGGCCAGCCGCAGGTTTTTAATTGTAGTGTAGACATACCCTACAACGTGACGGTAGCTGATGGGTCTTTCACCCTCAGTGAGATAGGCAGTTTCCCTTTCTCTAGCATACAAAGATTGTTCTAGCAGACTGGGCAAAGGAAATCAATTTGTCATTCAACGGCCATGAAGGCGGTTCAGCAACGTACTGTGGGGAGCGGAGAGCATGACAAGGCACTGAAGATGTCCTGGTCACCCACTGCAGCTGGAAGTCCCCGGCTGTTAGGGTGACCAGATGTCCCAATTTTATAGGGACAGTCCCGATTTTGGGGTCTTTTTCTTATATAGGCTCCTATTACCCCCTACCCCCGTCCCGATTTTTCACATTTGCTGTCTGGTCACCCTACCGGCCGTAATGGTTCTTTGTGTCACTGGAATCTGGCTTCCACGGCCAAGAGGGTGGGATTGCCCTTATGCAATGGCTTTCTCACTCAATTTCCTACAACCCTCATCCCATTAACATTATTTTATCAAATTTCATCATCATTAAGATATCATTAATCCAAGTCCTGCGGCGATGGGGGCATGGCAAAGTGACAGGTAGAGATGACCACTGGTAGTCATAGCCACAATCCTGCACGTAGATGACCTTGGGACTAGTGGTCATTCAGCTCCATCCCCAGGGCAGCGGAGAAATTCAGCAGCATCATGGACGACTGAGCAGCCCTTGTTAGGATAGCACTGCTCACACTTTTTAAGGGAAGGGGCTAGAAAAGGTGCCCTAACCACTGCCTGCCCATAACATCTGGCCAGACTACCACGGCTGGCATATCATCTTACAGCGGTCAAAAAACAATAAAGAAAAGACTCACCCTGGAAGCATGGAATGTCTGCATCCTTATGGATGGAGGTGATGCACAAAGGCCTGAGAGAAGAACAGATCTTGTTTACAGAGAACTTGCCTGCTACAATATTGATATTGCAGCACTGAGTAAGACTAGGCTGGCAGAGAAAGTTCCATCAGTGAGCTAGGAGGGGATTACATTTTCTTTTGGAAAGGAAAAGCAGAGGATGAAGACAGGATCCATGGAGTTGGATTTGCCATAAGAATGTCACTCCTGAAACAACTTCCTGACCTCCCTGTTGGCCTGAATGAAGGGCTTATGAAACTTTGATTTCCCCTGAATCCTCTACGACATGTCACTATCATCAGTGCCTATGCACTTACACTGACAAGCATAGAAGGAAGTAAGGAGCAGTTCTACTCTGACCTGGACTCCATCATCAGATCAACCCCTGCATATGACAAGCTCTTCCTGCTGGAAGACTTTAATGCTAGAGTTCATAGAGACAGCAGTGACTGGGGAGGTGTGATAGGATGACGTTGAGTGGGAAAGATGAACAGCAATAGATTCCTCCTCTCAGGTAAATGTGCAGAACATAGTCTGCTCATTACTAACACCATCTTTAGGAAAAATGATAAATATAAAACAACATGGATGCACCCATGGTCCAAACAGTGGTGCCTGATTGCCTATGTTATCACCCACCAACGAGACATCTGTTATGTCAGAATTACCAGAGCCACACATGGTGCAGAATGTTGGACAGACCACAGATTGGTAAGAGCAGTGCTCAGCCTGCATGTAGTCCCTTCACAGCTCAAGCACCCCAAGTTAAACAGAACAGCCTTCAGCATAACAAAGCTCAAGCACATTTATTATCTGGTACAGTTTCAGCAGTCACTTGATGACAAGCTTTTTTCATGCCCGCCAATCACTGGCAACCCAACAGAAAAATAGAACTAGTACAAACATGTGATTATCGATACAGAAAATCAGTGCTGGGGCCAAAGAAAAGGGTACACCAGGATTAGTTTGATGAGAACAACGAGGACATTTCCAAACTCCTAAGTGACAAGCAGAAAGCATTTGTTGAATGGCAGAATGAACTCACTTCCATCTCAAAGAAAGATAGGTTTAAGTACCGACAGAGCAAAGCTCAGTCTGAACTGAGGAGAATGAAGGATGAGTGGGGGGAGAGGAAAGCTGCAGAAGTCCAACATTACACAGATACAAACAAAGACAGCAAAGCTGACTGCGGAAACTACAGAGGCATTGCTCTCCTCTGTACAGCAGGGAAAATACTAGCTCGCATTCTATTGAACAGAGTCATTACAAACATATCTGAGGAGAATCTTCCAGAAGTGCAGTGTGGTTTCAGACCAGGTTCTAGTACTACAGACATGATCTTTGTCATAAGGCAGGGCCAGGAAAAATGTTTAGAACAGAACATGGACCTGTATGCAGATTTCATCAATTTGACCAAAGTTTTTGATACGGTCAACAGAGAGGGTCCATGGGTTATTCTGCATAAACTGGACTGCCGAAAAAGGTCATACAAATTATCCATCTGTTCCATGGCAACATGACAGTGCAAGTACTCGCCAGTGGTGACTTTTCTGATGCATTCAAAATCTCAAATGGAGTGAAGCAAGGCTACGTACTTGCTCCAGTGCTGTTCAACTTGTTCTTTGCCTGTGTCCTCAGCCATGCCAGAAGTGACCTGGATCAGGGGATATACATCCACTACTGACTCGATGGCTCCCTGTTTGATCTTTGAAGACTCAATGCTAACACCAAGCCACTGGAGAGACTTTTCGTTGAGGCATGTTTTGCAGATGACTGCGCCTTGATGGCCCATAGACATGATGACCTTCAGGTCAACGTTGATAGATTTTCTGAAGCATCCCAGCTCTTTGGATTCACCATCAATCTTGGAAAGAGCGAGGTCTTGTTCCAACCAGCACCTCATTCTAATGCCCCAGTGCCAGCCATCTTCATCCAAGGCACACAGCTGAAAAATGTGGATCTGAGAGGTGGCCTATTTATAGATGTCACATTAAACAGCTTGAGCAATTTCACATGTGCTCCCTCCACTCAATAATGAGCATTCGCTGGCAGGACAGAGTTACCAATATTAAGGTCCTTGAAAGAGCAAACACAACCAGTATTGAGGAAATGTTACTGAGAGCACAACTTAGGTGGACCGGACATGTCATCAGAATGGAAGACAACCATCTCCCAAAACACATCTTGTATGGGGAGCTGAGTCACGGCAAAAAAAAGAAGCATTGCCCATATAAGCGCTTCAAAGATAATCTGAAGAGCCGTCTCCAGTGGGCTGGCATCAATCCCAAAGAACTTGAGCAAATGGCTCAGAATAGGACTCACTGGTGGTCTCTGACAAGATCAGAATGTAACAGGATTGAGCAGGATTGACAAATTCATCTCCAGGCTGCACGTGAAAGGCACCACAGAGCTGCATCATCAAATATCATCGATACAGACTTCCCATGCTCTCAATGCAACTGACTCTGTGCATCAAGGTTCAGACTTTGGGTCATATGCGTAGCCATAGGTGAGAACTGTGACAATATCGTCATCACCGGCAGTGATGAACTACCAACAGACATACCCTATATTTCCCTATAACAGTGCCAGTCACCCTCAAAGAAAGGACTGATGCCCCATAAGGAGCATTCATATTAGCATGCATGTTATGTTATTCTTTTATACAAATTCCCGAAGGAAGTGTCTACAGGCTACATTATATACATTATACAGGCAAAAGTACTAAAACCTGTATATTTGGTATTGCAAATACACTTATGCATGAGCAAGCAAGGGAATTAACAGTGAGAATCTGCAGCTACAGAAGCCTGAAAACGATTTACAAAATTATTAAATCATTAAAAAAATCATTTTAAAATATACACTTCTTGTTGTAGACCCCCACTGTACACACAACTATAAACATTGTTCCCTCTGTAAAAAAGGAAAAGGAAATATACAATAAAAGGTTGAAAAGTCTAGACATTTCCTTCCCAACAGATATTAAATGTCTTTAGTCAGATATACTGAAAGGACTCTTATTTTAAAGACTAGATCACTGTCTCCACAGGTTTTTCCTAAAATTAAAAAACTAAAGCTGTTGTGTTAATCAAAGCGGTTTTGTATAATACGATGATGATGATGATTGTATTTCTTTAAAAAAAAAGTTACAATAAGCTACAAATACAGATGAAGCAAAGCCATTTGGAGTAGTTTATATAGAAGCTCTTTGGACTTTCTTTTATTATGCTAAAATATTGGTGCTTTCAGGATTTACATTATTGTACTCTCCAATAGAAAGTACGGGGATTATTGAAGTTTTCATACATGTACAACATTGGTGGATGAACGTCTCTTATCAGTAATGTATGTAGGCTCTGGTTTTACCAGTTGCATACACTTAGAATATTTATATAATATAGAGAGTTTTGTTTCTCTCTTTTGATAGATATCCCTGCCACCACACTGAATTTTTCTATGGCAAAACTCCAGTTGACTTCTCTAGGACCAAGAGTCCGCCGTTAGTGTTGCAGTCAGTGCTGATAAAGTGTGAAGACCCAGGACAAAAGTAAGAAGAGGCTGTGGATGGGAAAACAGGGAAAAAGAAAATAAAGAGAATGATATTGGAAACTCTGGACCAGGTGGGGTAATAGTCTCTCCAGGAATCCACTACCTCTTTTGGCATAATGAGTAATATGTTCACGGACATCACCACACTATTTATCTTTTCACTTTTTTAGTGAGATCACTTGTTTCAAGACATACTCCTTTTACACTCTCATTTCTGTGAGTGCCCTGCAATTTATCTCTAGGGGCATCCTAGCATGACTGTGTTAAAAGTTTACTCAACAGAAGAAGGTATAACTCATTTGCATGCTTGTGGGTATGTATATGATATAATTACTGACCAGCTATGCTAACTATAAAGGTTCTGGGAGGTAAGAGTAATGAAAGCCTCACTAATTATATGGACTAGTTACTTTCTTCCCTATAACTTGGAGAGAAAAAAAATATAAAAAAAGACAGTGATTCATAAATTACTTTAATTTTGGATATTTTTACTTTCTTGTCTTGAGAACATCATTAGGGTAGCAGAAACCTTGTCTAGTGATGCATATGCATTAACGTAATATTAATTATCTGCTGCCAGCCCTGCACACTGAACAGAACATCATTTTCAGGCAGGTACTGTTCAGTTTCCTTCTATTATCCTCCTTGTACTGAATTAGTACCAAAGTCACCTATATAATCCCACAGTCTCTTTAAGTTAACATTTTTGATATAAGTAAATGATTACGTTTGGGAACTTGGAAACAGAAAGCAAACGAGATTACCTGGTGATGGCTATAGGATTTTTGGTCCGAGTCACACTGTATACTCTACAGGGGTGAAAGCACTACATAGAATAAGCACCTTTATCTTTTGAAGATTTTGTTTTACTGTATCGCAACTTCTACCAAAATAACCTTGTCAATACAATTTCTTTAACACTGATGTGTGGCTGCATGCTGTAATAGTTGCCATGCCTTTTTGTAATATACTCTCAGTTGTTCCTTCATTTGAGATGTCTATCCAAGTAGTGTAACCATCTCCCACCTTTCTCTCTAACCCAGATTAGCAGATACTGACAGGGGGGAGGGGAAGCTCTCTGTGACTAGGGGTTGGAGGGCATGAGGAGCACAAGGGGCAAGTTATGATATTATTGAGACTCAGTGAGGGATAAGGAGGGTCAGCCATCTCCAGGCTGAGAAGGAAGGTTCTGGGGCTTCCCCTCAATATCCTTCTCCCTGCTCCCTGGCTGAATCCTGGGCCCTACGGCAGCCACTCCAGTCCTTCTGGATCCCACTCCTGCCTCTACCCCTATGCCAGGGTAGGTGAGGATACTAGTCTCCCCTACCTCCCCCCTCCAGTTCAGCTGCTCCTGGATACCAGCATTTATGCTCCTCCTCTTGATGCTCCTTGACAATGAGCACTGTGTCTTACTTGATTTTCATCTGCTCCTTAGGATGGTTTATTCTGTTCCAGTTCATTATGGGCAGCTGGACTACAGCACCTTTCACAGTGCTGGCCTATCATGTGACAATGGTTAAGAATCAATTTCTCCTACTGTTGAACAAGGAACTTTCTTAGGGCTTGTCTACATTACAGGTTATGTCAATATAACTTATGTTGCTCAGGAGGTGGATAAGTCACTCTCCTGAATGACATAAGTTACACTGACCTACCACTGGTGTGGACAGCGCTATGCTGACAGGAGAGCTTCTCCCACCGATATAGCTACCGCCTCTCGGGGAGGTGGTTTTACTATGCTGATGGGCGAGCTCTCTCCCATCAGCAGAGACCGTTTTCACCACATGCGCTATAGCAGCAAAGCTGAATTAGTGCACCTGCGCTGCTATAGCACATCTAGTGTAGACTAGCCCTGAGGGTAAGGAAGACAGTATTGCCTCTAAAGCTACTGGCTGAGCTATTCAAAGCTGACCAGGCAATTTAACCACATAGCTCCAATTAGTTTTAAGCCTCTACTCAGCTTTCAAAGCCCCTCTGTCTCTCTGTGCTTCACTGCCTTTTAAAGAAAGATAACCTTGCAAAAAGACTTTAATATTCACTATCTACTTAACTGTCCCTCTTACTCCTCATGGTAGGTAGCTGTCACTTGACTAGTTCAGAGATGTCATTACTGGATCCACATACCATTTTCACAATGAACTGGGTAATTGCTATCCTCTTTGTGCTCCTGCTCAAGATGAATAATGATCTCAGGGGATCTTTCTTGTGTCTCGCCTCCTCAGGCCATCTTTGGAATGGCACATGAATCCTCCTAAGATCTTGCCCTTAATTATATGTTAATTATGTCCACAGGCTAATTGTGTTGTGTGAAAAAAGTATTTTATGATATCCTTTTAAAATTTGCCACCTTTAAGTTTCTTTGAATATCCCTTTAAGAAAGGGTTAAGAGAAGTTCCCGATTCTATCTATTTTACGTTTTTATACTGCTGCCCATCACTGTGGTATGTGAGTGCCTTCCATGTACCATTGATTAGCAGGTTTCAGAGTAGCAGCCGTGTTAGTCTGTATCCGCAAGAAGAACAGGAGTACTTGTGGCACCTTAGAGACTAACAAATTTATTAGAGCATAAGCTTTCGTGGACTACAGCTCACTTCTTGATGCATCCCAAAGGTATGCATCCGAAGAAGTGGGCTGTAGTCCACGAAAGCTTATGCTCTAATAAATTTAGGTTTCAGAGTAGCAGCCGTGTTAGTCTGTATCCGCAAAAAGAACAGGAGTACTTGTGGCACCTTAGAGACTAACAAATTCTCTAAGGTGCCACAAGTACTCCTGTTCTAATAAATTTGTTAGTCTCTAAGGTGCCACAAGTACTCCTGTTCTTTTTTCATTGATTAGCAATAGCTTATTCTCTAGTGGACTTCATGGAGTCTCCCGTTTTGGGGTAAAATCTCTGGTTGGGGTAATGTTTTAGTTTTTGACTATTCAGATTTTGTTAATTTACTTTTTTGTTTGGGATTTTGGAGTAGAAATCTTTCTCTAAACTGTAACTTGCACTCCATACGTTTTATGGAAATATGCTTATGAGTGTAAATATGTCGTCACTGGAATATGCTTTATGCGAAAGGTCTCTTGTAAGGTACCATAACAAAGGTTATAACCTACTGGATATATTCCTCCTATTCGTATGCATGTATCATTCTTGTATCTGAAGCTAGAAATATGAAGTATAAATCTGAGGTCCTATTGTAATTGTACAAAGTGTGGGCCATTAATGGTGGTTTAGAATCTTGATGGCTCCCATTGACTAGGACAATTGGTTATAAATGGTTTATTTACCTGTAAGCCTTACTGTGTATGTGTGGGCCAACCCAGGAAAAAATGGAAATTAGGGGGTCTTACAGTGACGTGACCATGGCACATGATACTGGAATCCATCTTAATCTGGTACTTTTCCATTTAGAAGTTGGCGTGGGGACCCAGAGAAACAAAAGATTCCTGCCTGGTGCCAAAGCTATAAAAGGGGGTTGAGTAGGACAAAGAGGGGCCCAGTCAGGAGAAAGCCACTGCTTACCACCTAAGATGTCTGCTGGAACTAACAAAGACTGTACCAGGGGAAAGGATTGGGCCCAGACTAGGAAGGAGTCTAGTCTGTGAAAGAAGCTTATTGGAATATCTCTGAGGGTGAGATATTACCAGTAATCAGTTTTTTAATGTATTAGGCTTAGACTTGCATGTTTTTGCTTTATTTTGCTTGGTGACTTACTTTGTTCTGTATGTTATTACTTGAAACCACTTAAATCCTACTTTTTATACTTAATGAAATCATTTTTGTTTACTAATAAACCCAGAGTAAGTGATTAATAGCTGGGGGAGCAAACAGATGTGCATATCTCTCTATCAGTGATATAGAGGGCGAACAATTTATGAATTTGCTCTGTATAAGCTTTATATAGAGTAAAACAGATTTATTTTGGGTTTGGATCCCATTGGGAACTGGGTGTCTGGGTGCTGGAGACAGGTAACCTGCTGAGTGGTTTTCAGTTAAAACCTGCAGGTTTAGGGGCATGGTTCAGACCCTGGGTCTGTGTTTCAGCAGGCTAGCGTGTCTGGCTCAACAAGACAGGGTTCTGAAGTCCCAAGCTAGCAAGGAAAACAGGCTCAGAGGTAATTTCAGCACATCAGGTGATAGTCACAAGTGGATCTCTGTGACCGAACCTGTCACATAAACTTTTAATGTAGTATTGTCAGATATTTTTGAAATTAGAACTAAACATTGGTGCTATGCACTAGATGCCACCTAGGGGAGTTAAAAAAAACTCTGATTTGTCTCTTGCTTTCTGTTTTTTACTAAAAAGCAACTGTCCCTGCCTCCACAAAAAGTTGGACTTTTTGAACTCTGACAAATGCCTCTGTATTTAGCATGTTGTAATTCAGCTACCTCTACTCCAGTTCATTTCAATTTTGTAGAAAAACTCTAACTCAGCCCAAGGGCTAATGTTGCAGTTTTAGGCCAATATAATTTTGTTGCGAGGTGTGGAGGTGGAGAAGGAATTTAGAGGAGAGAAGAAAAAGGTCTGTTCTTTTTATTGTTATCTCATCCTCCCAACATGCTCCCACATTGTTTGTCTATTTCGTCCTCTTGTCCTATCTTATGACATAGAGATTGTAAACTTTCTGAGGTGAAGACTATCTTCTTTGTTGCTTTTCTGTTCAATCCCTACCACAATGGGTCTCTGAACCTGGACTGGGTCTCATAGATCTTACAGTAATAATAATAATGGAAAATCTAGAAAGTACACTTACAGATTTAACTACGGCCTGTCTGTTGTTGCTCCCTAACAGATAGAAAGAGAAAAGGAGTTTCAATGAGTTTAGACTATACTTGTCCTCAGCATGTGTAAAAAAAGTTGGAGAAAAGGAATTTAGTACTGGGGAATTTTGGGGCCATGGTTGCTTTTTTCAGAAAGGGGGGTATAGTCAAAACAAAATGAGAATGGTGGCAATGAAAATGAAGGTTTGGGGGATTATTTTTAGTAGGATCTGGAAATAGACTGTATATGCTGAGGAATAATGAATCAACTACAGAAAATAAGATTATGGGCCAGATCCAATGGATCTATGCTAACATACCACCTGAGGATTTGGACAGTGGCAGAGCTAATGAGGGGCTGAGAGAGGGTGACCGTTTTCCCTGGTTCTCTTCACATATATGTGTTGCACCTTTTCAAGTACATTATGCAATTGACAAAAGCAGGGGTATGACATGAATTTCATATAGGGCTTGAATGCAAGTCCGCCCCTCACTCACTAGCGACAGCTCCTGTCCCTCAGGGCTTAGCCTGGCTTCCTGCTCCAGGCATTGTGGGGTGGAGCACCGGGCGGTATGGTGCTGTGACCCCTTGTACCATGTCATAATGCCCGGATGCATCTCCATCGTAACCTGACAATAAAGAAAGTGGCTGACAAACATGTTCATTTCAGGCCAAAAGTAAATCAGAATCCAGATGTTTACATACTGTTAGCAGTGCAAAGTGCTAAATATAACCTAAGGGTTAAATTCTGCACCACCGCTCATCCTAAGTAACTCCACTAAATTCAGCATTATCATCATTAGAGTTACTCACAATTTTGTATGAAACATTTTCCCATTGGAAATGTTTCACCAAAATCAAAAATTTCCATGGGAAAACATCAGTTTTGATGAAACATTTCAATTTTCTGATCAGGAGACTCCAAATGAAAAATGTCATTTTGAATTAATGTTTTGAAAAGACTCTGCATTTATTGTTCAAAATGTTGATTTGGAGTGACATTTTTCATTTCAAAATGTTGATTTAAAACAAAATCTTGTTTTGAAATGTCATTTCAAAATGCCAATTGATTTTGTTTCAACCAAAAATATAGACATTATCTATTTTGACATTTCCCATTTGTAACTTTTCTGAATTTTCTGTTCTGGGGGGAAAAAATAGGTATTCAGAGTGTTTTCTTCCATTTCACAACAGAAAGTAATTTCAAAATGTCAAAATTTCCTGTGAAAACAAAATCCCATTTTTGACCAGTTATAACTATCTCATTGTTACTCTCTGATGCACCCCTGAACAGCAATCCCAAAGCACAAGGAAATTGAAGCAAGACCCACAGGTGGGTGGTCAGTCAAAACCAGTTAAGTCAGCAACAGTCTGAACAAAACATAACAACAGTCCAAATGATAGTGCTGTAGCAACAGGCCCTGAGTAACTGTATACACCCAACACTATGAACACATAGGAACAAAACTCTAACACTGAGTGTAAGAAGCAGAACCAGGAAACAAACAGGAACAGGAAAAGGAAGCAATAAGCAGGAAGGCAACACATACACGCCAGTCATCACACTTATATTACAGTAGAACCTAGCTATTCTGAGTGAGGTAAAGGTCCTATTGTGCTACATGCTGTACATATACATAGAAGAGGACAGTCCCTGCCCCAGACAGGTGACAATCTATGTAGTATGTATAGTCCCACTTTGTAGATGTAGATCTGAGACATTACCTGACTTCTGAAGGGCACACAAGACCTTTGTGGCAGAAGCAGGAATTGAACCCTGATTGCCCAACCCCTCCTGCAGAGCTTTCACCGCATTAGGTTAGCTGGAGTGTAAATCACAGTAGAATTGGATTGTATTTACTTTGATTATGAATACTATTATTATGTTTTACAGTTATTTTTGTTATGCCCAATTGCACAACCGTTGGTGACTACTTGTTTTCTAACAAGAGCCAGTTTTTTGGACCACTTTGAACAGAAACTTCCTAATGCATGGTTAAATGCACGATACTGAATGAGGTCATTTCTAAATACTTTCTACTTCCTGATAACAGTCTTTATAGATGCATTCTTTCATAAACCTCAGATTCACTTCTGTTGGTTCTCTGGTTTTCTGTCTTTTTTATAAGCTGACTGTGGCTCAATTGGGGAACTGGAGCCCTGTTTATCAATTCTTACATTTAAAAAAAATTGTCAGCAAACATTTTTCAAGTGTTATAATAGTCTAAAAAAAGAAGCCTCTTTCCCATAAAAACAGCAGTGCTTGGCAGTGCCTGGTGTGGGAAACCACATCTCAACTCCAAGTCCAAAATGCTGACCTGACACCATTAGGGTGTAGCCTTTACTCAGTCTCTGGTTTGTTTCATATGAAGATTTTAACTCTCTCACTTCTAACTGGAGCTGTGTGAATAAATGGATTTTTTTGGTTCACTGGCAGTTTCAAAAAATCAAAGCACAATTTTGATTCATATCGAACCAAACCAACATTTTCCAGAAATTTTGGTGAATTGAAGAAGTTGGAAAAATCTTTATCTTGGGTATTTTTATTAAAATCAAATGAAATGAAACGCTAGATTAACAAAACTGGGGGGTAAACTTGGGTTTAAGTCCCTGCTCTACAGTGGGGATTCAAACCTTGGTTGTTCATATCCCTTGTATGTGCCTTAACTACTGGGCTATTAGCGGCCCACCACCACCTTCTCTGGTTTTGTAAATGCTGCCTAAATCCCCTTGTGAATCTAGACCCCCAAAATCGAAAGTTTTATGACGACAGTGCTGAAATGGCTTGTTTTGACATTTCCTTTTTTTTTTTTTTTCCAACCATTGAAATCGACATAAATTCACAAAATGTTTTGGTTGACCTGAATCTCCTTTTATTTTAGTCAGGGCCGGCTCTAGGTTTTTTGCTGCCCCAAGCAAAAAAAATTTTGGCTCCCCCCCCAACTGCACCCTCCTGCTGCCCCAGCCCTGGGTCACTGGTAACTCGCTCCCAGGGTGGGTCATTCAGCAGGAATTTTGGATGTGCACAGAACACAGACAGGATTGGTTCCCATATGGTTACAGAACTGCAGTAAAGTGGAACAATTTTCAGCTTGTGTGATTGAAGGCTATCTGGATGCATATTATAAGACTGTCCTACATAAATGAGGAAAAGTTGAGGTGCCTTTATTATTCTTTTGTTCCATTCTTTGTTTCTATGGGGAATTTGCAAATGCAAAATCATGGTCTTCCTTTTAAACAAATAAAACTAAAACTTAAATAATAATAATAATAATATAAATTAAAAAAAAAGCAAGGGCTGTTGAAAATAGCAATTCCAGTCCTAATAACTACTGGGAAGCATTTCTTGCTTAATTTATTCTACTTTTTCTACAGCAAGTTACAGTGGATCAGTATATTTGATTTGGGAGAAATGAAGTAACAGCTGCCCAAATTGAGCTTGAGCACTCCTGAATTTTGAGGGTGTTCAAATCTGGAAGGCAGATGCTAGATTCCCTTTCTGAATATTAGCTAAATCTGGAAAAGAAAAGTCAATTTCTGCTTCCATGGCTCAGAAATGTAAATCCTCCTACGTGCCTAAAGCTGCCCAGTCTAGTAGAGCCTCCCCTCCCTTACTTTTCATTTTAAATTCTAGTGGGATCCACATACCTCCCTTGCTAGGCTTCAGATAGAGAGGTACACCATCCAGTTAGTTCCCCCAATTCCTTCTTTGGGGGAAAGCCCAGGGCTGGGGCAGCAGGAGGTGTGGGTGGGGGGAGAGCCCAGGGCTGGAGCGGCAGAGGGTGCGGGGGGAGGGGAGGAAGAGCCCAGGCTGGGGCAGCAGGAGATGCGGGTGGGGGGAGAGCCCAGGACTGGGGCAGCAGGAGATGCGGATGGGGCGGCAGGAGGTGCGGGTGGGGGGAGAGCCCAGGACTGAGGCAGCAGGGGGGTGCAGGTGGGGGCCAGAGCTGGGGCAGCAGGGGGTGTGGGCGGGGGAGAGTTCAGGGCTGGGGCAACACAGGGGTGTGGGGGGAGCCCAGGGCTGGGGTGGGGGGCAGCAAAAAACCTAGAGCTGGCTCTGTCCCTAGCATTTACAGCAAGCTGCAGCATGAGGTTTCAGTTCCACTCCTTCCCTCGCCCTTTCCTGTTAATTGCGGCCGAGGGAATGCTGGGAAATGTAGTTCTTTCCCTGCTCCAGGGCTGGCTCTATAGGCAGGGAGCTAACCAAGAAACTACATCTCCCAGGGCTCCCTGTTGGTTCTCAGGTCCCATGCTGGATTCTTGTGCCCCTGCAAATTTGCCGCCCCAAGCACCTGCTTGCTTTGCTGGTGCCTAGAGCCGGCTCTGATTTTAGTTTTAAAAAAGTGTGTGAAAAATGTCACCCAGCTCTGCTTTTGACATCATTATGTCAGACCAAATTTTACATCTCTTACTCAGGACCAGATTCTACCATCTTTACTCAGCCTGACCCCAATTTAGGAAAGCATTTAAGTACAGGCTTTATTTGAATACACATTTGGGATTGAAGCAATACCTACAGTTAACCATGGCCCTAAATGGTGGCTGGGCTATTGAAGTATCTTACTCTTCAATTTATTGTATTGAAATTAATTGAACAACTCACAGGCGTAAATTACTGATCAATGTGAGTATTGTAGAGATGGAAGAATTCTAGCTCTTAGTTCTTGTTATCTATTACTTAGGCAAATTTTCCAATGAACTCAGAGTTTGCCCAAGTATAAATTGTGTAGAGTCATCAGAATTTGCTGCCATCTCTGTATTGTATTCAAAGAGATGCTATGTTTCCTTTATGCTTTTGAAGGAGTCTTCATTACTATTAGAAATTCTGAACTTCTGGGATTTGTAAATCATCACTTTCAAATAATAAAACTGATACTTAATATTTACATAACACATTTCATCTTCAAATCACTATCCAAACATCAGCAAAGTAATCCTCCCAGTTTCCCTGTAAGTATTAGTACAAAACATAATCTCATCAAGTTGAAGTTTGGTATAAATGTTACAGTCAAAAATATTTAAATTGCACCCTCACCCACACACAAGTTAAGTCACCTGTGAGTTCTTTGACCATCAGGCAAAGTGGTATAAATAAGAGTAAATCCACTGAGGCCTAAAGAAAGAAAATAAGAATGGCCATACTGGGTCAAACCAATGGTCCATATAGCCAAGTATCCTATCTCTGACTGGCCAGTATCAGATGTTTCTGATAGTTGGAGGTTTAGGAATACCCGGATCATGGGATTGCATCTCTGACCATCTTGGCTAATAGCCATTGATGGACCTATCCTCCATGAATTTATATAATTCTTTTTTGAAGCCAGTTATACTTTTGGCTTCATATCATCTCCTGGAAATGAGTTCCACAGATTGATTGTGCATTGTGTAAAGAAGTACATCCTTTTATTTGTTTTTAAATTGAGTGACTTCTATTTCTTGTGTTATGTAAAGGGGTAAATAACACTTTCTCCACACCATTCATGATTTTATAGACCTCTATCATATTTCCTCTTAGTCATCTCCTTTCTAAGCTGAACAGTTCCAGTCTTTTGAATCTCTTCTTGTCTGGAAACCATTTTATACCCCTAATCATTTTCTCATAACCCCTTCTTTGAACATTTTCAAGTTCTAATATATCTTTTTTGGGACGGGGCGATCAGAACAGCACTCAATATTCAAGCCGTGCGCATACCATGGTTTTATGTAGTGGCATTATGATTTTTTCTGTTTTATTATCTATCCCTTTTCTAATGGTTCCTAACATTCTGTTAGCTTTTTTGCCTGTTGCTGCACACTGAGCAGATGTTTTCAGAGAACTATCCATGATGATGATGGTAACAGATAATTTAGACCCCCATCATTTTGTATGTAAAGTCGGGATTGTGTTTCTCAATGTGCATTACTTTGCATTTATCAACATTGAATTTCATCTGCCATTTTGTTGCCTAGTCACCCAGGTTTGTGAGATCCCTTTGTAATTCTTCACAGTCTGCTTTGAATTTAATCATCCTGAGTAATTTTTTATTGTCTGCAAATTTTGCCACCTTGTTGGACACCCCCATTTTTCAGATCATTTATGAATATGTTGAATTGCACAGGTCCCAGTATAGATCCTTGGAGGATTCTGCTATTTACCTGTCTCCATGGTGAAAACAGACCATTTATGCCTACATTTTGTTTCCTATCTTTTAATCAGTTACTGATTTTTGTGTAGTTCCCCTTTTTGACGTGAAATGCAACTGTGGTGGGTTTCTCTGGCATTTTTCCTCCTACAAGGATGTAAAATTTAATTACATTACACTATTACTGAGCAGATCAGCTATATTCACATCCTGGAGCAGAACCTGTGCTCCACTTATGGCTAAATCAATAATTGCTAGGGCTGTCAAGCGATTAAAAAAATTAATCGTGATTAATCGCACAATTAAAAAAATTAATCACGATTAATCATGAGATTAATACCATTTATTTAAATATTTTTGGATATTTTTTACATTTTCAAATATGCTGATTTCAATTACTACACAGAATACAAAGTGTGCAGTGCTTACTTTATATTTATTTTTGATTACAAATACTTGCACTGTAAAAAACAAAAGAAATTGTATTTTTCAATTCATCTAATACAAGTACTGTAGTGCAATCTCTTTATCATGAAAGTTGAACTTACAAATGTAGAATTATGTACAATAAATAAAGTATTCAAAAATAAAACAATGTGAAACTTGAGAGCCTACAAGTCCACTCAGTCCTACTTCTTGTTTAACCAATTGCTCGGACAAACAACTTTGGTTACAATTTGAAGAAGATAAAAATGCTGTCTGCTTCTTGTTTACAATGTCACTTGAAAGTGCAAACAGGTATTTGCATGGTACTGTTTTAGCCGGTGTTGCAATATATTTATGTGCCAGATGTGCTAAAGATTCATGTGTCCTTTCATGCTTCAACCACCATTCCAGAGGACATGTGTCCATGCTGATGATGGGTTCTGCTCAATAACGATCCAAAACAGTGTGGACCGATGAATGTTCATTTTCATCATCTGAGTCAGATGCCACCAGCAGAAGATTGATTTTCCCTTTTGGTAGTTCAGGTTCTGTAGTTTCCGCATTGGAGTGTTGCTCTTTTAAGACTTCTGAAAAGACATGCTCCACACCTTGTCCCTCTCAGATTTTGGACAGCACTTCAGATTCTTAGTGCTGTAGCTATTTTTATAAATCTCACATTGGTACCTTCTTTGAGTTTTATCAAATCTGCTGTGAAAGTGTTCTTAAAACGAACATGTGCTGGGTCATCATCCAAGACTGCTATAACATGAAATATATGGCAGAATGCGGGTAAAACAGAACAGGAGACATACAATTCTCTCCCCAAGGAGTTCAGTCACAAATTTAATTAAACCATTATTTTTTTAACGAGCATCAGCAGCATGGAAGCATGTCCTCTGGAATGGTGGCCGAAACATAAAGGGGTATAAGAATGTTTAGCATATCTGGCACATAAATATCTCCACCACCAGCTACAAAAGTGCCATGCGAATGCCTGTTCTCACTTTCAGGTGACATTGTAAATAAGAATCGGGCAGTATTATCTCCCGTAAATGTAAACTAGCTTGTTTGTCTTAGCGATTGGCTGAACAAGAAGGAGGACTGAGTGGACTTGTAGGCTCTAAAAAGTTTTACATTGTTTTGTTTTTGAGTGCAGTTGTGTAACAAAAAAACCCTACATTTGTAAATTATACTTTCACGATAAAGAGATTACACTACAGTACTTGTATGAGGTGAATTGAAAAATGCTATTTCTTTTGTTTATCCTTTTTACAGTGCATATATTGTAACAAAAATAATATAAAGTGAGCATCATACAATTTGTATTCTGTGTTGTAATAGAAATCAATATATTTTAAATGTAGAAAAACATCCACAAATATTTAATAAATTTCAATTGGTATTCTATTGTTTAACAGTGCGATTAATCATGACTAAAAAATTAAACACGATTAATTTTTTTTTTAGTTAATCGCATGAGTTAACTGAGATTAATCGACAACCCTACTAATTACCTCTCCCCTTATGGGTTCCAGGACAAGCTGCTCCACGAAACAGTCATTTATGGTGTCAAGACATTTTCTCTCTTCCTCTCTTTCTGAGGTGACATATAATGAGTCATTATGAGGATAGTTGAAATCCCCCATTATTACTGCCTTTGCAAAATTCAAAAGCAAATTTTAGAGGCATCCTCTTTTCTTTGTAAACATAAAAATAGCTTATTTTTAAAAATATTATGAATGTTATTCTTTATTAATTATTATCATTATTCACAACTGAAATGAGGTATTATTTTGCTAGTAAGATATTTCTGTGCATAACAAGATATTGTCCCTGCTCCAAAAAGCTTATGATCTAAATAGACAAGAGGTGGGAGAATGGAAGTATTCTTATTCCCATTTCACAGATTGGGGACTGAGGTGCAGGGAGATTAAATGATGTGGACAAGGTTATACAAGATGGCTATGTTAGAGCTGAGAATTCATTACAGCTGTCTTGAATAAAAGTCCAGTGCATTAACTATAAGTCTATACTTCTTCTGGGATAGTTATTCCTGTGTTGCTATGTAAAGTATCTCTTTCATTTAAAATATTTTAATTTGATATTCATGGTGGAACTGAGCTTGCAGTTTCTCCCTGCATGGAACTCTTATTGAATTAAACATGAAAAGAAATAATCACTCAGTATTAATAATAAACTTAGTTGCCCATGTGTTATTTAACTTGGTATTAAATTCAATGCATTTTATGCATTGTCCTCACATTGTCGGTGTTTATTATGGCAAATATATATATATATATATATTAGGGCTGTGAATTAATTGCCATTCACTCAAGTGATTAACGCAAAACAAATTAACTAGATTAAAAATAGTCATGATTAATCACAGTTTTAATCGCGTTATTCAACAATAGAATACCAATTTAAATTATAAATATATTATAATATTTTTATTACAAATATTTGTACTGTAAAAAGATATAGTATTTTTCAATTCACCTCATACAAGTACTGTAGTGCAATCTCTTTATCATGAAAGTGCAACTTGCAAATGTATAATTTTTTTTTACGATAACTACACTCAGAAACAAAACAATGTAAAACTTTAGAGCCTACAAGTCCACTCAGTCCTACTTCTTCAGCCAATCGCTAAAACAAACAAGTTTGTTTACATTTACAGGAGATAATACTGCCTGCTTCTTGTTTACAATGTCACCTGAAAGTGAGAACAGGCATTCGCCTGGCACTATTGCAGCTGGTGTTGCAAGGTATTTACATGCTACCTATGCTAAACATTCATATATCCCTTCATGCTTCTTTTGTTTACCTTTTTTACAGTGTAAATATTTGTAGTAATAATGTAAAGTCAGCACTCTAAACTTTGTATTTTGCATTGTAATTGAAATAAATCTATTTGAAAATGTGGAAAAACATCCAAAAATATTTATAATTAATGTTAAATTGGTATTCTATTATTGTTTAACAGAGTGATTAAAACTGTTATTATTCACAACTATTTTTTTAAATCGTGCAATTAATTGTGATTTTTTAAAATCGTTTTTTAACACACACACAGCTATCCATAACTGCACCATGCAGATTATCGGGGTGAAGCAGAAACCTTTGACAACTGGGTGGGGAACTTTTGTGGCCTTTGACACAAACAGGCAATTTAGCATTGTAGGATGAGCACATGAGCTCGATGATTCTGCTAAGGTGATCAACAGCAAAATAACAATATTCATATTTAAACTATCATGTTTAGGTTCCAGATTTAATAATCCATTTGGGGGCACTTCCCACCTTTCAGGTCACTCGTTTTTGGTTGTCTACAGGCTCAGGAAGATAACACTGCATTAGTGTGAACAGCGTCCATGTTTTCAAAGTTTACCTTGCAACCAGAAGCGCTAAGGGTGGAAACAATGGGAAATGGCATGACTAGATTACATCAGCCATGAACACTACTAAAACAAAAATAAATGGCATTAGTAATTATACTGAGATTATATATCATAATACTCAAAAACTATTTTGTTTCTTATCTGCAAAACAAATGAACTTTGGGCAAATTATTTTATTCATTATGGTTACACTAATCCAGCCAATATACTGTAAATTGAATTGAAGCAGTTTAAATAGAAATGTATCAACAATAATGGTCAAAGAAGATGTTAAAGAAAAAGTTTCAGGTCAAATCCTGGGACCAGTGAATTTACTGAGAATTTTGTTATTGACTTCAAAGGGGCCAGGATTTCACCCTTCTAATTAATACAGGCCCTGAATTTGCAAGCCTCACGCTGACGTTAATTGGAGTTTGCCTAGTGAGTAAAGCTAGCAGAATCAGGCTTGTGTGCTCTCTCTTTATCTTTATTAGGCTGTCTCAGATCAATAGTGGTTTATGGCTGTGCTCACTTGTATGGGGAGAACAGTTGTGCAGTCCTGTGAGGTCACTTTTTCAGTGTTAGTCACTTTCTATGTTGAAAGGGATCAAAGTAAGTTTATAGGTTGACCCAGGCACTCAGTAACAATCACATATCATTCAGATTTTGATCTTACACAAAAGTAATTTCTTCAAACAAAACACATGCAGGATCTATTCTTAGGGTTTTGTTTTTGTTTTTTATTAAATTCTTCACAGATGGAAGGTGATGTGTGCTCTGGGTGCAAAGAAACAGTAACAATTACCATCGCTAATGTATTTTTCCATGTGATCTCTTCTTTTGCAGCATGCAGATGTGTTATATATACAATGTATGTATGTGTGTTTCTTTGATTACAAATGGAATGCATATAGAAAGCATGCAACACACAGAGGCACACTGTCATTTCTTTAAAAGCTATTTATCCTCGGCTGTATCCCTTGAGTGGGCTGTGTGTGAAAATCACTTGGGGCAAGGATCAGAGGGAGTCTGTTAGCTTCCTAAACTTATTTAGCTATGTGGAGATAATTAAAAAATAAACAAGAGATTCTAACTCTATATTTAGGTTTGCAAAAATTGCATGAGAAATTTTAAAATGTATAGTAAAAGTAAGCACTGTGTTAATTAGAACCAAATGCTCCTTAGATCAGCCCAATGGTTCTCTAATCAGCAGATATTTTGAACAACAGCTATTGAAAAGATATCATATTACCTTCCATGGTTGGAGTGTTCTTAGTATAAATATTCAAATAGCCATTTCAAGGTGCTATTTTTTTCAGTCCCGCATATGAAGAATTTGATATACACAGCAATGGAATTGTGTTTCTCATTCCTTATGCAGTGCAGTAAAAATGACCACTTTAGGTCTTAGAGGGAGACAGACAGATTTAATTTAACATATTACCTCATTCCCTTGTAAAGGCCTAGAGGTTATGCTGCATATGAATCAACCGCCCAGTGAATGATCCCATCTCCTTATGGTTTTCTTACTTTATATCACTATAAATACACCTACAAATCATATACACACAGAAATTGCATTAACACAAACTAGAAATGCATGTCATGAAACAAACCTTGTAAGACTTAAGCAAAACAAGGCCATCCTTGTACCTTATAAAGAAAGAGAGAACAAGGGGTCTACCCAGGTCTTCTCAGCTGATGCAAATAAACCTAGAAGCCAATATATAACCTTTCCTAGATATGCTGCCTGCAATGTACTCTGCATTCTGAACATCACAGAGCACGCAGCACGGCTACACACTATGGTATAATGTTCTCAATTCTGACACATGATCTATTGTAGTAGGAGTGTATAATTTTATTACAACAAACATGCACTTGATTCCCTTTACTGTGCTGTCTGTTAGCCTTTCAAGGGTTAAACCGAGATACAAACACAATAAGAGAGATCAAGCACCATCCTCCTTGCTGCCTGCAGTAAGCTAAGAAACCAGGATTTAACCAGTGGAAAGCGTGGAAAAAGAGGTGTGTCTTGCAGCTCTTTTTAACGTAGCCAAGTGCACACTCAATTGCATTTCTGCAGGTAATGAATTCCAGAAATGTGGGCTTGCTACCAAGGAAATTCTGTCAGCAGCCGGATTGTCTTGTGGTAAGGCAGTGGACTGTGACTCAGACTATCCAGGTGCAAGTCACAGCTCTGCCATAGACTTCCTGTGTGACTGTGGGCCAATTACTCTCTCTCGATATCTCAATTCTCCATCAGTAAATGGGGCAATAACTCTCCCCTGTCTTTCAGGGATGTAGTGAGGATACAAAGTCATCAGTGTTTGTAAGATGCATAGATTCTACTTAGATAAGCTCTTTGGGGCAGCCATGTTACTGTACGTATTTATATAGCATCTAGCAAAATGGAGGATCTCTGAGTGCTTCTGTGTGATGGAGTCACAGGTCCGATGATCTGGAACTGCTCTGTATGAAGCCAGCCAGGACTCTCGAGTGGCGTGACTCCCCTCGGGGCATGCTGTCCAGGGCAAAAAGCCTCCTCGGTTATGGCCTTCCTGGTCTGACTTCGGGGCATTCAGAATCCCTGTTCACACTGTACACTTCCCTTTGGTGGATTCACCTGGATGGGAACCTTGGGGAAGCCAGAGGGCCCTGCACCCCAACTCCACAGTCAGCCGTGACTCTCACCCAGCATTGCAAAACAGAAGGGTTTATTAGTTGACAGGAACACAGCATAGTTAGCACTGAAATCAGTGACTTTCAGCAAAGTCCATCCGGGCCGGATGCCCTGGACTCCGCCCTCCAAGTCCCAAATGGAAGACTGCCCAGCTGCCAGTGACCCAACATCTGACATGCCTGTTCCCCCTCCTCCTGGTCTTTGTCTCATTTCCCGGGCAAAGTGTCACCTGGTTGCATCCCCATTCTGATTCTCAGGTTATGAAGGGCATCGGCCATCACTTACTTGCAGGCATCTGGAGCCTCCTCACCTGCCCCCGAGGGTCTCAGCAAAAGTCACACACCCTTATTCCCACCACCTAGGCATTGGTACAATACACAGGGAAACTGAGGCACACACAGTATTCATGCAAAACAGTAAGACTCACATAGGCTCACATACAATATAACAAGGGAAAAACCCCACTTCATCACATTCTGTAATAAAAAATTATTAAATAAAAATAAGAATCCTAGAAAATATATATAAATAAAGCTTCAGCCAGTCTCACGCTATTAGTTAGAGTGGGTCATGGGCAGCTCTAAAGAAAGGAAAAAGAGAGAAAAAAACGACCTTTGGATTCCTGTAAGCCATTTCACTGTCCTTAATCAGACCCACAGACTTTCATCAAGTATTAGTTGAGGACAAAGAAAACTTATTTGGATGAATTTTTGACAATCCCTGCTAGTGTTTGACCATTAAGGAGTGGAAACTAGTGCTGGCCTAATAGGCAGGACCCCAAGCCCCAGAAGGGTAAACTCATAAGTAAGCTGATTTCCCTCTGCTACTGTAAAATGGGATTGGGCCATAAGCTGTAGAAAGTATGTTGAGCCCGCAAAAGTATAAGGCCTCAAATGGTCTGCCATCTTGCTTGTGCTTAAGGCTGGCCCTATTGACAACTCAATTCAAAAGTCCCTGTTTATACTGGTGCCTATTTTTTTTGTACAGGTGCTGTATAGATGTGCTACACCGTTATAAGACAGGCTTGCCGTGGCATGGCTGACTACTGCAAAATACTGGGATAAGTTATAACAGCACAAGCCCTATTTTACACCCATGCTATTCGTCTTCATTAGGAGTCCACACTTCCTGTAACTGCATCAGTGTATCGAGATCACTGAAAATGTCCTTAGTCTAGACAAGATCTTAGCTGGAGCAAATGGGAGTGTTTTTGTGTATTCTTCTTCACTTAACACTTCTTTGGTGCATCAACTTGTTTTTTGTATATATTTTTGTTAATTCGTTTTGTCTTTACAAGATGTACTACCTTATTCCTTTCTTCTTTTTGAACTGGCAGGGCAGAGATCTGAAGAAGCATATGGACCTAATCCTATAAATTCTTATGCACATGAGTTATTTTGCTCACATGCATAGTCCCACAAGAACAAATGCTGCAGAGCTGAATTACTCTAGTATGAAAGTGATCTGAGCTCTGGATATCCAGTGTGGAATCAGTGGCGGATAAACTCACAGGTCCATGCCCATGGCCAATTTCATAGAATCATAGAAGATTAGGATTGGAAGAGACCTCAGGAGGTCATCTAGTCCAACCCCCTGCTCAAAGCAGGGCCAACCCCAACTAAATCATCAATTTAGGAGCTTAAGGCTGGCCTCAAGGAGCGCCAGAACCTGGGTAGAAGTGGGGGTCCACCGGGACCAGAACTGTGGTCCTGCCTCCCTCTCCTCCTCTTCTCCCTGGGGCCCTGTTCCCCTAGCCAAGCTGGAAGCCAGAGCCACGCCATGGTAAGGGCCCCCAGGGAACCCGGGCCACTGTGGGGTGCCGGAGACCCCCTGCCTGCCCTGGACAGGGGCCAGGGTGCCCAAGAGCAGCCCCTGGCCTTTCTTCCCATCACCTGGGGCACGCCGATGCTGGTGGGACCCAGGGGCCTGGGCTCTGGTCCGGGCTCCTGTCCCCACCCTGGGGCTTACAGACACACCTGCTCTGCAGGGAAAGGAGGCCCTGCCCCAGGTGGGAGGTGGCAGGTAGGCCCGAGAAGGTCACAGGCAGTGAGGAGCCAGGCAGGGAGGGCTCCTCCGGCGCAGCTCCCACTGCTACTGGTCCAGTCTCAGTGGCCTCCACACTCCACCCAGGCTTGCTGCGCCTAGCTATCACTGCCAGACTGCCCTCGCCGGGTCCCTTCTGCTCCTGCTGCCACATGGACTTTGTGCCCAAAGCAACAAACACATGTAGCACCGCACCTCCTGTTGCCTCTGGCCTGAGGCTGGCCATGCTGCTGCTGCTCTGTACCTGCCCAAGACTACTACACCCATGTTAAAAAGTGGGAGGGGGCATGGTCCCATTGCCCCCCCCCTCCGCAGTTCTGGCACCCCTGGACTCCCAGGGTATAGGGGGCCCAAATGTTCTTTGTGCTCAGGGCCCCAATAAATCTTAATTCGTCTCTGTAGTGGAAGGGTGTGAAATTATTTGGAGTAGTTTTCATTTGTAGCAACAGGAATAAAGCTCTCCTAAAACTATATTGCACTCTAATAATTTTAAGTGCAGTAACTCAGGCTCTGTAAGAAACCATACTATGACCCCCTTAAAACCAAATCTGCTGTTCTTAACAAAGATTACTGCACATCTGCATGATGCTGTAGCTGCAAAGCATGCCTTCCTGCACAGGTGTTACGTTTTCTAGCTCATTCCCTTTTCGGGGCTGGATTCTGAAACCTTTACTCCAAAGGTAGCATCACCAATTTTAGTGGGGCTACTTGAGGTGCAATAGACTATGCAACCTGCATAAGGGTATCAGAATCTGAGCATAGAAGAAATTAAACTAACAGATTGCTGATAAAATTTCCTACTTCAACATCTATTCTGTTCACAGGAGTCAGAAGTTTTTGAGAAGCAGAACGCTGTCTGATAATGTTGTTATTATTCATAGAATCTCAGGGTTAGAAGGGTCCTCAGGAGATCATCTAGGCCAACCCCCTGCTCAAAGCAGGACAAATCCCCAGACAGATTTTTTTTTTTTTTTAAACCTAGTTCCCTAAATGTCCCTCTTAAGGATTGAACTCACAACCTTAGGTTTAAGGTAGGCCAATGCTCAAACCACTGCGCTATCTATTACCATAACATATAGGAGCCCTGGTCATGGACCAGGACCCCATGGTGCTAGGTGCTGTACAACCAGGACAAAGAGATGTGCCCTGCCAAAGAGCTTCCAATCCAAATATAAGCCAAGAGAGAATGGATGAGGCAGAGAGTTGGAGAATACAAGGAAACAATGAGACAATATGTGTCAGTGTGATAGAGGCCTCAGCGCACCAGCTGCCTAGCCATCATTAAGGGGCATTTTGGGATGTGAAGAGAGACAAGGTAGTTGCAGATGCTTATGGGAACCCCCTTCTTAATATGAGGGGCAGCATAGGAAAAGGCTTGACAGTGCTTGTTTGAAAATTTAACAAGGGTACAATGAAGGTTGATGCCATTACCTGAGCAGAGGCGGCCACGGAGTCAGTCTCTCAATTCCTGTGCGCACACTGCAATTAGACACCTGTAGCTGCCTATGCCAACAGACTCGGGCTTGGGCTAAGGGGCTGCTTAATTGCAGTATAATGTTTGGCCTTGAACTGCAGCCCTACCACCTCATACAGTCCTAGAGCCTGTACTCCAGCCGAGGCCCAAATGTCTACACCACAATTAAACAGCCCTTTAGCCTGAACCCTGTGAGCCCAAGGCAGCTGGCATGGGCCAGCAACAGGTTTTTAATTGCTGTGCAGACATACTCTCAGTCAGAGATGTGATTGGAACAAGCCATGAAGAGCCTTGAAAGTGAAGATAAATACATGGGTTTGGTGCCATGGAGAAGGGGGAGCCAGTGGAGGGATGCAAAGAGAGGTGTGACATGGTCAAAGCAATGAGACAAGAAAATAGAATGGTCTGGAAGAAATACAATTAAGCCAGTTCATTCTTTCTTTAAGGGGGAGTGTGGAGGCAAATGTACCTCCTTTCCCCTTAAAGTTTGTAACGTTATCTGAAATGGCAGCATTAAACAACCCAGTGTGAACTGTTAATTAATTTTTACATTGTCATTTCATTATACAATACAAAACTATTATTCATATGTGCATATAAAAAAGCTGGAAAGAAGTATATATGACTGAGTGTTTGAATTTTCAAACACCTTGTGGGCTTGGATTTGATTGTTTCTCACCAGATGGTTAAGCATATGTTTAGTAGTTTTACAGAAAAACACGTGTAATATATAGTTAATACTTTAAAGCTACAGGCAAAAGTTTATTAGCTTCCAGCTCTAACCTGATGTTAAAAATGGTCCAGTGTTTAGGGAACTAGCCTGAAACTTGGGAGATCTGTATTCATTCCCTGCTCTGCCACAGACTCACTGTCACTTTGGGCCAGATTTTTAAAAATCAAACTGGGCACCTACCTGCATCTTTGGGCATGTAAGGACTTTTTTACATGGGGAATTCACATGTTTGTTAGTGGAAAATAGCTAGGGTGTGAATTTAAAGTGCAACAGCTATTCCATGCTAACTCCATGCGTGAACACTCATTACGCACTAACAGTGACTTTGTGTGGTTTAGGTAATTCAAAGAATGTCCACATGGGAAGCTAGTGTGGAACAGCTGTTCCATACTAGCTATTCCAGGCATCCTCCACTCCCCCTGAAGTAGATAAGTTCTAAATACCTATGAAAATCTGGCCTACTGTGCCTCAGTTCCCTCAGTGTAGAAAGAGGATAGTAGCACTTCCCTGTCTTTTCATGTTCTCTCTATGTGTATGTATATATCCTTACTATATGTTCCATTCTAGGCATCCGATGCAGTGGGCTGTAGCCAACGAAAGCTTATGTTCAAATAAATTTGTTAGTCTCTAGGGTGCCACTCCTGTTCTTATTGCGGATACAGACTAACATGGCTGCTATTCTGAAAACAGATTAAACATTGTGAGGTTCTCAGATACTACAGCCCTATAAGTAGAGAGACAGAAAATCTATGTTGGAGCATGATTACTGTGTAACTACGTGTATATCTACAGTGGCTGCCATTAAAAAAGTCACCGGATGCCACATAATTGTCCCAAAAGAGAGCAGAGACTCTCCATTGACAGAAATAATATATTGGGTTGTACAGAAAAGTCAAAGGGGCCTCTACAATTGGTTCTGCTTATGGCTCTGAGTTGATAACCATGTGGAATCCTCTTTGAAGCTGTGAAAGCCTTGATCTGAGAGCTTGTCTACAGATGGAGTTATTTCCGAAAAGCTATTGCACTCAAAATTCACACGTGCAATTATTCCAGAATCATTTTCATATGTAGACAAGCCCCTTAATGTAATCAGCTTTTATGAGTGGTGTTTAACTTTTCAAGAACTGCTCAACAACAAAAAATGTTTCATATTTTAAAAATAATTTCTTCTCCTGCTTTGGTATATTTACAATGCCTGGATATATTGCAGCCTATGGATGCGAGAGATTGAGAGCAGAAGCAAAGATATTGAGAAGGAAGTAGCTAGAGCACTAATCTGACTAGTGAGAGAGTGGGGTTCAATTCTTGCTCTGCCACATCCTGTGTTACTCTGGGTAAACCACTAAGGTCACATCTACACTACAGACTTCTGCTGGCATAGCTATGCTGGCAAAAGATACAGGCAGCAGTGTGCTTTTGCTGGTATAGCTTATTGCACTTGAGGGTGCAGGAAAGGGGCACACTGGAATAAGCCTATAAAAGTGACGTTTTGCTGGTATAAACTGCATCCATATTAGGAGCTCTTTGACAGTATAATTTTCCAGCACACATATAGTGGCAAAGTGCATCTAGTAATATTTATAACACCCAGCTTTTATGTAGAGCTTTTCATCAGTAGATCTCAAAGCACTTGACAAAGGGAGGTTAATACCATTATCCCCATTTTACAGATAGGGAAATGGAGGCAGAGGGGTGGAATGATTTGTCCAAGGTCACCCAAAAGGCCAGTGGCAGAGTTCCAGCTCTGTCTGCTATCCTCTAGGCCACACTGCCTCCCTTGTAGATAGGGCCTCAGTCTCTCTGTGTCTGAGTTCCTCATCTGTAAAATGGGGATAACAGTATTTTCCTACTTCAGTGATGTTGCAAGGAACTACATTAAAGATGTGAGGTTTTCATATACTATGGTGATAGGGGCCATATAAGTACCAGAGATAGATAGGCAAGAACCGCTGAAAGTTGGGATAGGAGTTGTTAAAATTTCTTTATGTAGATCTGTCCATGACATACCTCCATCTTAGCGTGTAAAAACTCTTCTATTGCTCTCCCCATAACTGAGAGGGTGGGACCTTCCAAACTGCTTGATAATTTGTGATGTGGACACATGACCACCAAGGACTAGGATCAGGACATCAGACCTACATTTAAAGTTTAGGTTGACATCCACATGCCTGAGTGACGTAGCTAAGCCAACCTACATTTTAAATGTAGACACAGCTAGGCCAATGGAAGAATGCTTGTCCGCCTAGCTACTGTCACTTGGGGAGATGAAGTTCCTACAGAGATGAAAAAAACCCTTCTATTGCTGCAGGCTGTTTACACTACAAAGTTATGTCGGAATAGGTATGGCACTGTAGCTATGCAGGTATAGTTTCCATAGTATAGACATGGCCTTAGACTAGATTTAATGTTGGTTTCCAAACAGTTGAAGGCAACCCATTACAGCCCCTAACCCTTCATTTTAATAGTATTTCCTTCTTTGACATGTATTTCCTCTTTTTTTCATGGATTTATATTAATTTCCTTTAGGAAAGTACAATAGATGAGCAGTTACACTTTAAGGTTACGTCTACACTTTAAGCCGGAGATGTGATTCCCAGCTCGAGGAGATATACCCGTGCTAGCTCTTATTAAGCTAGCATGCCAGAAATAGAATGTAGCTGCAGCTGTGTGAGTGGCAGGAGAGGCAAGCCACCCCAAGCCTGTGCCTGTCCAAGGCACTAAATACTTACTCAGGGCAGCTAGCCCCTCCTGTCACAGCTACATTCTAATTTTGAGTAGGCTAGCTTAAAGAGAGCTAGCATGGGTATAAGCTTGTCTTCACATACAGCACTACAATGGTGAAGATGCTCCTACGCCAATGGGAGAGCTTCCCGTAGTTAACCCACCTTCCCAAGAGGCAGTAACTATGTCGGTGGGAGAATCTCTTCCATCCACATAGCGCTGACTCTACGGGGGATTAGGTAGATATAACTACGTTGCTCGGGGGGTGGATTTTTCACACCCCTGAGCCACGTTTTTATACCAACATACATCTGTAGTGTAGACCTGGCCTAGGTCTCCAAGCTGGGGGAGATGATTCCCAGTTCAAAGTGCAGACAAAGTCTATGATGGCTGCCTGGGACAATGGGAACACCTCCTCATAAGTGCCAATTACCCTCCAACACCATTTGCTCTTAGTGTGGGAAAGCAGCAAAGGAAATGTCTTTATATCTCAATGAATTAGATCTTCATGGAAATTCAGACTATAAACAAGTGCTTAGTTCTTTCACAGAAGAAAAGAGGGTGTTTCCCCAGGCCCATGTATGATTGTGCACTCACCCAAACACCACCTAAGGTTTAACCTGCAGAGTTTAATGTGGGCAGTTAGAGATTTCAACTGGTGATTAACACCCACTCAGAAATTTTGCAGTTAAATCACACAACACTAATGTCACTCATCTGTTATCGAATACCGCTGTTTATATACAAAACAACCCAACAGAACACATAAGATAGACTATGTATTGTAGCTGTGTTGCTGTTCTAAGCATTTCCTTGCTATGCAATGGTTTTAAATGGTTTGGAGACAGGGAGCTCTATTCAATAATCTGTGACAGACAGGTCACCAAGTGGATTCATCAAGAATTAAAGTGTATTTTGGGATAAAACATAAAGAAGGAAATTTGGAGGTATTCTGTCTGGTGTTTTCAAGCCCAAATGAATCCTTTCCCTTTTAGCATACAGATAAAAGTTACAGAGAGTCCTGTGGCACCTTTAAAACTAACAGATGTATTGGAGCATAAGCTTTCATGGGTGAATGCCCACTTCATCGGATGCATGTAATGGAAATTTCCAGGGGCAGGTATAAATATGCTGGCAAGAATAAATATGCTAAAAAGTTAAAGTTAAAGATAAAAGTTAAAGCTTCATGCCAACACTCAGCCATCAGGAATGTGCCACCCACAACTGATAAGCAACAGTTTCTGTTTGAAACATATAGTATGAGAGCTCAGCCTGCCCTCTTTAAACGCTTGTGGTTTTGAGCCTGCAGTGAAGCCCTTGCAAATAACTAAACAAAATACTTAGAAATGCATCATAGTGAGAATTACTGAAAATCCTGGCTGGCTTCCAAAAACTTGGTTTCACCAAGAAACAAATATTATAGACTCAGTGTATACTCAAACAGAGAGAGAGGGAGGGAGACTTTCTGAACAAATGAAATTAAGCTTGTTTGATAATAAGCACTGCAGGTGGTAAAACTGACTTTACGTTTAAAAAATATTTAACATTTTACTGCACACAAAAACTTTCATAAAATGTGTGTGTGTGTGTGTTCATGTGTGTGTACAGTGAACAGAAATCTATTGAGTTCCACCAGACCAGACGTCTGCATTCTGGAAGGCACATTGCAGCCAATAAATTTGACTAAAACTTTTTTATTTTATGAATTCTGCTATAAAAGCAAATCCTCCTTTCTAGACTCCGTATAATTGCAAGACACTACTGTGAGTGCCAAAAATGTCAACTGTAAGTTGCAAACATGGACACATTTAAACAGAACCATATGTCAGAATGGGAGGAAAGACCTGAAGTAAGCCAATCAGTTTACCTTTTCCTGAAGAGTCAATTTATAATGCAACCTTAGTACTAAGAAATAATAATGTAGCCAGTGATAAATTACATTGCTCAATCATTTATTAATAATTTTCATTGGAAAGAAAGATTTTATCGGTGCACCACATTCACTAAGTTATAAGATCACAGATGTTCAGGGTAGTGGAGCCAGAACCTTAATATTAATGAAGCCTCATTAATACCTAATCAACTGGTGATATTTTGATCCTAGGAGAAAATTGATGGCCAATAAAAATAAACCCAAACATTCTTCCTATCTGAAAAAAAAAGTACCATAATAAAAAACAGGAATGCGCACAGTAACCAACATGCAGTAACTCAGGTTAAGCAACAGGAAGCTAAATTTGATTCCCCCCCCCCCCCATCAGATGGATTTATCCTGTCACCTAGGCAATTTCAGACTCTTACTTTGTAGATTTATACAGGCATTCAGCTTTAGCAGATGCACTCACGTGCAGCACATTAACAATGCAAAACTACTTTCCAAAATACTCTGGATTATGGTTTTAAAAAGCAGATCTC
This sequence comes from Malaclemys terrapin pileata, assembly GCF_027887155.1. Lineage (NCBI taxonomy): Eukaryota > Metazoa > Chordata > Testudines > Emydidae > Malaclemys > Malaclemys terrapin. The sequence continues at coordinate 174,803,688 of NC_071507.1, read as the reverse complement.
TCTGGAAATTAAATCCCTGTTCAGCTCTGAATGTGATTCTGCTGCACTTCAAGTGTGAAATCCACTTAAACATATGTGGCATCTGAAAATATATCATATGCTTTTCTGTGTAAAACAAATAAACTGGGGTTTAGCCTTGCAGTGATGACAAAATAGGAATGAAAGTGTATTTTAGATTTTAACAAGGAAAGTAGGAATTGCCATACCAGATCAGAGCAGTGATCCATCTAGTCTAGTATTCTTCCTACAACAGTGACAAGTACCAGATGCTTCAGCGAAAGGCACTACAGTATGCATAATGGACAATTATGGAATAACCTGTCCTTAGGGAATTTTTCTTTAATTCATCAGTTTATGCCCTGGAAAATGAAGGTGTGTATCTTTTGTGTGTGCGTATGTGAATGTGAGAGAGAGTGTGTGAGTGTGTGAATAATGTAACTATGGATGTTCTTATTATTCTTAAAAAACTAATTAGATAAGTTAATAGACTCAGTATCTTGTAGCAGTAAGTTCCATGAGCTAATTATGTGTTACATAAAGTCTCACTTTCACATTGGCTGCTTTTAAGCTTCATTAAATGTCCCCTTGTTCTTGTGGGTAAGTTGGGATATGCGACTTCCCTTCCTTGCACCACTGAATATTGTATATACCTCTTTCATATCCAGTCTTGTTTATTTCCTCTGTGCAAAATCGTCATCATTTAACTCTCTTAATGTGGAAATCTTTCCATGCTGCTAATCATTTTTGTCACCCATGTCTAGCTCCTTTCTATTTATGATATATCTTCTTTTGCAGATGGAATGGTTAGAACAGAACAAAGTATTTGAAATGAAGGCATACTATTGATTTATATAAAACAGCATTATAGCATTTTCAGTATTTTTTTTCTGTGACATTTCTTATACATCCTAACATTCTGTTGTTTTTTCTTTTTTTAACCTCTGCTGTATGTTGAGCAGATTTTCTCATAGAGCCATCCACCGTGACACCCAGGTCTTTTCCCCTGAATGGTTACAGTTAATTTAAAACCCAGCAATATGTCTGAATATCTGGGTTTCTAGTCTCTGACATCACAAATGATCCTTCATGCACAAAGTTGGATGAACTAATGTAGCTGAAATGATCACATGCAGTAGGTGCAGAAATACAGAAGTGGAAGATTAATGCCCTAGCTCATTAGGATAAAAAAAGGTGGCAAGGCTATCTTTGCAATTGAATTAGAGGATGATGCTGTGACTACTGATCTAAAAGAAATGATAATAGGTTTCCTGAATTTTATGATAACCTATATCAATCTCAGGTATCCTTGGTGAGAGCAGATATAAAGCATTCTCAGGACTTTGACCTTGAAATATTAAATTAAATAGATTCATTTTCAAAGTGGCTTTAAGAACTGAAGATAAAACCTAACAGTGTTGTGACAACTGCATGGAAGTAAAATTGGATCCACCAGCTAGCACAGCTGGCTGGGCAACATGTGGTGAGCATGTGCTTCAGGAGAGTTTCAAGAGGAACTTTGCCTCCTTGAAACAGGATTTGTGCCAGGGCTCTGCTCATGCAGTGCAACTCTTCTCTGCCTCCAAAGTCAGGCTGTGCCTGTCTGGTACAATAGAGCTCCAAAAGGAATTTGTATTACATGGTATTCATAAATAAACTAGTGTACCGACAGCCAAGGCCGGAAAATGACTCTGATTCAATACGAGAATACCACCACCAGGTACCTGAGAACTCTCTTTTGTGCTTAAATGTACTATAAGTGAACAAGATACTTATACAGCTAGATTATTATCACCCATCGCAACTGAACCTTTGACTGTTTGTCAGAATAGATCCTAGGGTTTTTGCCGGTTTAACTTGTAGCTTCAAATCTATTCCACCATATCCTCTGAATCCTCTCCAGTGAATTTGAACCAGTTCTGATGTTTTACAACAGAGCAGTAGCTTGTAAATGCTTTTGTTTCTGAACATTCTGAGATGAGCGCCAAATGATGCTTATTGTAAAATGTAAGAGTGCTTCAGAACGTTGGGGAACACAAGAGTGGCTGTTGATGTGACATTGATTAACGACTGAAGTGTTGGATTGAGATAATGTAAAAGCCAGGACTGCATGTGAACTAATATAACCAACAGCTATACCTTGCAGGGGTAATCCAGTTTCCAACTACCTGCAAAAAAGTGGTTTCAGGTGTGCAATATTTTGTTAACTACTTTGGGAAAAGAAAAGAAAATGAGATGGAAAACAGCAAAGCAGAGAACAGAATGGTAACATGGTCTACTAGGTAGAGTATTGGAATGGAAGCAAAGAGCACAATTTGGCTTGCTGGTAACCATACACAGCTATTTCATATGTCTTTGTTACAGGTTTCCTATCTGTAAAATGAATTAATAAATTAGCTTATGTTTCATAGTGCTGTGAAGTTACAAACCACTATGAAAGCACTTTCATATACCTTTATATGTTTTTTAAAAATCTGCATAAAATTAAAAATTGACCTTTTTTTTCTATTGTTCAGACTGATGCTACTATAGCAAGGTGAGGTAAGAGACTGGAAGAAAACACTTTCATTTCATATCTTGGAGCAGATTTTTTCAGTCCTCCAATTGTGCTTATATTGTACACGTACAAATACCTGTACCCAACTCACCCCCTTAAGGAATCCTTAACTGATGCTACTGCTATTCCTACCAGCTGGAGACTCTGGCCAGCTCCTCAACGCAGCCCACAAAATAAGAGAAGGGAGATCTACCCTGTACACCTCTGAGTCCACGGGTTGCTGGGGGAGTGGAAAGGTGGCCCCAGCTGGGCCCCATTTTACCCCTCCTCCCAGTGTAATAGTCCCTGTTTTGGGTGATTCTGCTCCTATCAATTGGAGTCTCTGGCGGGCTCCTTTCTGTAGCTGACAAGGGGAGGCATGCGGAGGAAGGCACGACGTGGGTCATAGTGCCCCCAGAGTAGGGTAGGTGCACATTTGCAGGCACATGCACATAACAATTTTTAGCGGATGTTTGCACATACGAAGCACAGGAACAGGAGTGTGTACACGTTCCAGCTTACGTGTGCACAAGTGAAGGCTAGCTAGAGGCCCAGCAGAAAATGTATCCATTTTTTTGTATTCTTAAAATCCGCTAAGGCACTCTGCATGAACTACTAACTGGGACATCCAGGAACTGAGTCTTTCAATTCTGTTCTGTGTTCATCATCAATAGCAAGAGTTTGGGATACCGGTAGTTGTTAGTCAAGTTAACTTACTTGCAGTCTACTAATTCAGTCCTCCTTTTCATCCTCTTAAATCTAAAGAGAAATGTGTCGGCTGACGAATTTATGGAGAGAACAATTTTTAAAGGTAAATAAATGCATCCCACATTAAATTATTTAATTAGCACCAGTGTTTCTGGCAACAATGGATAACTGTAAGGAGTCAATTGTTTCTTCTAATGGTCAGTTAAATATAATTACTACTACATATTGTTCATCTTCACATTATACCTGTATATACCTTTTTCCTACATAACAACCAGTTTGAAAGTCTCACTTGAGATAAGGAGCAGAATAAATTACTTTGCATGAGACAATTTAGAAAGAGAAACCCCTTCAACATTTGGATAATAAGATATGAATTAAGCACTGATATGTTAGTGAGTGGCTGTTCTGGGAGGGGGAGGCAGAGAAAATGGTAATTTTTTTGTGGATTAACTAATAGTTATTTTACAGCGTCACTTCTGACATGCTCTGAGCTGACAAGATACTTGGTTTTACATGTGACTGTAAACTAGCAAATTATTCTTTGGATGGATCATAGATCAGAAGATGTGAAAAGATGCTCGTAAGGATGAAAGATTTACATTTCTCAGGAAGAAAAAAAAACCTGCATTAATTGAGCCACAGGTTTGCCTTAATCACCCAACTAATTCTGAGGTGTGCTTTGAAAAGGGTGATGGAGTGAGTTGCAAGGAGTCTGAGATATCATTCTAGATGGTAGAGACACTATGGGGAAAATATCTAAGTAAATTGGAAAGGCAGGAAGTGAAGGAGGAGTCTCTATTTGCTGTGCTTATCAAATAGCAGAATAGGAAAAGGTGAGGTCCTGGAGCTATGACAGGCAGGGAAAGTCCACAAAAGATCTGGAAGATGAAGAGGAGGTTATTGTTCTGGAATGTGAAGGGAAGCAAGCAGACATTTTGGAGAATGAAAATAATACATTCCTCTGTCTATGATTCCTTTAAAATACTATACAGCAAATGCCTTAAAAAGGGAGAATCATGTGCTCTAAGGATCTATGATGTACAGTTTGCTGCTTGGCTAAGAAAACATGGTGGCCCTGGAACCACATAGAGATGCCTCTCTGCCAAGAACCAATCAGGTCTAAGGGATTATTTTGGACCACAGCTTGAATCTGTGCCTGAAAGATTCTGTAGTAATAAATAAATGAGATGCCCTGAGTTCTGCTGTCCATAGGGCAAAAGTCAGAGGACTGTGTTATAAATGAAAGATAGAATTTCACGTGTGCTGAAACAGGGTGGGTGAGCTAATATCTTTTAGTGGACCAACTGCTGCTAGTGAAAGAGACAAGCTTTCGAGCTTACACAGAGATCTTCTTCAAGTTTGTGTAGCTCGAAAGCTTGTTTCTTTCATCAACAGAAGTTAGTCCAATAAAACATATTACAGTACCTCACCCACCTTGTCTCTAGTATCCTTATACCAACACAGCAAACAACACATGAGCTGGGCAAACTCAGTGATTCACTACATTTTGTTAGTAGCATTTGAGACAAAGAATTTAGATGCAGTGCTATGAAGGTGTAGGATGGAGAGTACCATCCTGTAACCATCTCTATAGACCTTAGCATAGGAAGCAATGGAGGATATCTTGCTCTGCTCTCTGGACCCTTAGCTCTTATTAGTAACAAAATAACTGCTTAAAAAAGGCCTTCAGTTTCATTGAGTTTGAAAGATCACAAAACACTACAAAATTCTACAGAAAAAAACTTCTAATCCGTATGAACCATAATTTACTTTTTTAGCCTAGTCTGCACATAAGCACAAACTGATGGAATGACAGATTTATTCCCATAATTCATTTTTGCTCCATGGCCCAAGAAGAATTAGCATTTCTTAGCCAGTCAAGCAATCTATAATAATGTTTTTTGTTTCTGCACCCTGGTTTTACTTTCATTTATATTAAAACAGCAGTAGTTGGAATATCTTTTAATGTTATTTTCATTCAACAAGCATTTCTTGGCAAAATATCAGGATCTTTGTTTCTTAGTAGTTTTTTTTTTAAATGGGCATTTAAAAACTAATTTTGAATTCCATACAGATTTTCAAACAAATGGCTGCTTCAAATTTAAAGGGGGTTTAAAAACTGTAGATGCTCATTTTCATATCATGTATTATGATATGGGACTGATTTTTCATTTAAATTATACCTCCTCTGTTTTTGTGATGTGGGGAATACAAATACAGCCTCAGAACCTAGATCCATTTTAAAAATAAAGAGCAGAACAGCAAACACTAATATTTTATGTTTAAACATGTTTCATTGATACTACCCATAGACACTGTCAAAAAAAAAAAGCCCACAATTCATTTTTTTGGCCCCAAATCAAGAAAACTATTAAGAAGTGCTTAAAGTTAAGCATGTTCTTAAGTTCTATTGAAGTACACTGTCAGCACTCAAATATCAATAACAACATTGGAAACTAATCCACTTTCCCTCAGAAAACTATATGTTAATATCAGAGTAAATGTTGTATAAGCATGAAAAATACTTCCTTTTAAAGCAAGTCAATGGGACGTCAGCATGGGCTTAAATGCTTTGCTGAACCAGGGCCTCTAACCCATTTATATAACATAATAAGAGCAAAATGTGGGCCTGATCGTGCAAACTCTTAGGTGAGTAATTTAATTAGTTAGCAGAGCACTGCTGTGAACTACAGTTGAACTCAGGGGGTGAAGTTAACAAATCCCATTAAGAAAAATATAATAAATATGGGCTGATACTGCATGGGGCTGAGTGCCTGCTGAGAGATGTTGACTTCAAGGGAATAGAGAATGCTCAGCATTTCTCAGGAGGTTTTTGCTTATTGAAGAATAAGAATCATGCAAATTGCTATTCTAGTCCCCAATCCAATAAATAGAGAGTTTATTGTTCTAAAGAGTATGTGTCAAAATTACATTTGCCATCCTTCTGGCTCCTTTGGCAACAATGTAAAGACGAGTGAACATACTCATTAAAAATGCTGGATATTTGACAGCATGGTCAGGTTCCTGCTTTCTTATGGCTTATGAAGGCTAGATGACGCTCTCACTCTTCAATGTAAAGGGTACTGTTGATGGTGTTATGAAGCCCCTGCCCCCATCCTGGGAAGATGATCCAAGGAGCAGTATTTACTGCTGCCTCAGAAGAGAGTTTGCTTGGCTCCTTTTCCTGTCCAGCTGCTCATGGTGTGTGGTTGTGACTGTGTGCATACAAGTATTTGTTGGGGCATTTGAAAAATGGCAGTCTGCAATGCTGTGAAAGTCTCATGACCTTCCAAGTTTACACTTGCTAAAGGAAACCTTCTGCATTGAATCCCAAGAGCTTTTACCACCAAAGATAAATTAACAGGGTTGTGGGGGAAATCAAACCCGACGGAAGTGTTCTAGTGTAATCATCATTTACTTTTTAACAGCAATAGGAAAACTAACTCAGCTGAACATTTGGCTCTTCTGAAAGATCAATTGAATTAGGAGCTGAAGTCCATTTTGTGCCTTGGTGCATGCCATGAGGACATAATAAACCTTGATTTAAGAGGCGTTCCATCTTCAGTCTCCTACCCCAATGTCCTTGCACAGCAGCCTGAAATAACTGTGTTGCCGTACTCCCCGGAGCACAGAGGCTACTCTCTCACAACACTCCCTGGGGTATGGAAAAGCAGAAACCTGTTCCCTTCCCTCTTCGCCCCCCACATGCACCAGCTAGCAATGTCTTTCAGGTATGCAGGTGGGACTGGAGTTTGCTGCATCCTCTGAAGGGGTGTAGCAACAGGTGTATGCTCCTGCTCCCTTCCAGTAGCTCCCCCCAGGGCAGCCAACTTTTCACCTCCCCGGCCCCAGGCTAGTGCCTCCAAGGCATGATTGAACCTCAAACAATCTGAATGAAATACTAGCTAGTTAGAGGGCTAGACTAGGCTCCTAAAGAAGCTTGTTCCTGGATTCTTCTACATTTTTAATGACACAAGACAGCAAAAAATGTCAAATCATATCCCTGAGTCTCTACTGTGCAGGGGCGGCAGCTATTCCTTGCCCTGGAGTATAATCTAGGAATGCAGCTACACCCTTCCTGGAAGTAAGTGTTAGGACATGCTGTGTCAGCTGTGGCCCAGCACTGTCTCTTTATTTAGCATTAGTGCATTGTCTTACAGCTTCCAGACACGCTGAGCATTTCTGCAAATGTGGGTATGGCTGCCTAAGAAAAGCTCCAGAGAAGGATGTTACAGCAAGTAATTAATACCTGTTCTTGAGTGTGTATGTCAATATAGATACATATTACACACATAAAAGCTATGTTAAAAAAATGATTAAAGTGGTAAAGTCAAGCACTGAAAAGTTAAGAAATGCCAGGAATGCCAGAGTGGAGGGAGCATGCTCAGTTTCTCTGTGGGAATGGCACATGTACACTGGGAGCTGAGAGACTCAAACACGCTGCACAAGGATGGAATCCTCAGAGATTTTAGCTGCTAAAATCAAAGAAGTCTCTACTGAGCACGTGCAAACTGCAGTTTTTCAAAGGCATATAATTATACCTGGTCAGGAATTTTTTGATTAAAGAATTTTCTTCAGAAAATGCTCATTCATCATAACTGAAACCTGCACAGAAATTTATCCTCTGACAAAACTTTCATCAGGAAAGTTTTTCAAGTCCAGGATGGAATATCTGGACAGAACCAGAAAGCAGGAAACCCACCCCAGAATCGCCACATCCTATAGAGTTAGTATCTTTGATTTTGCCCAATTAACATTAAATTATTTATACAAAGTGAAACAGCTCCACAGGAGAAATAGAGACTAAATCAGGCAGAGCAGGAACTTGAACATGGCTCTCCCATGTGCTAAGTGACTCTCCTAGCCATTGGGGTATTAGCTAGTGGGCAAATGCCCTCTCTGTTTTTTCATCAGACTTATAATGGTTTAATTTTCATTCTAACGTGGAATGAAACAATTTTTGGAACATTGAAATTTTTCATGAAACAAAATTCTTGCTTCTGGCCAGCCTTATTTATAACTTGCCCACATTTGGTAGAGTTTCATGAGGATGGCAAAAGGCAGATCCCTGACACAAAGGCAACCCACCTGTCACATTTCAACTCCCTGCTATGAATCATGAGGGCATGAGAACTGTTAAAAGAGACGGTCTCTAGAACTTAACATGGGCAAAACAAATGTATTTTTTCCTACCATAGTTCTCAGAAACAGCTGAACTGTTTTGGATTAAATTTTATTAAAAATTCAACCTGAGGCAGACACCTCAGCCCAAATGGTTAAAGTCTGGTAAACTTATAAGCAACTGAAAACATAGTCTTACAATAGGAAGTGTTGGGCAACCTTAGTAACCTATAGCATAAAGAATGTATTTTCCCACACAGCAAATGCATGAAGCTGAATCCACAGAATTTCCTCCCCTTCCTGTGTGGATTTAATGATGCCATTAGAGACGCTCTGTCTACCAAACATTTTTAGCTGTGGGTAACCTCTCTGGCTATCAAAATGAGAGAAGTTAAAATATGAATCTAAGAGACATTTTTAAGCTACAGACACAGCTTATCTTCTTCTTACCCATCCCTCCTGTAACTATGTGAAATGTTTTGTCATGCCAGATCATGTGCCGTCAAACATAAGGCAGGAGAAAGGCATAGGCTTCTATTGTGGCATCGAAGTGCACGCTCCTCTTCTTCAAAGAGTCAGTACAGTTTTAGATTTACCAGTTCAACCATGACTGGATTTTAAGGGGACAAAGTATAACCAAGGAATAGTTTAGAAATGTGTCCACAGCCATCAGAGTACAGTAAAACCACACTATGGGGTAGGAACTATCTTTTTGTTCAGTGCTTGTACAGCACCTAGCACAATGGGGTGCTGGTCCAGGACAGCACTACAACAGTACAAATAATAATTCCCTCTAATAACTGGGAGAGCTAATGCAAATTACTGCATTTTGCTAATCAGTGAATAATTGAGAATAATTTTAAAAAGCAAGGACAATACCAAGCACAATTCTATTCAGCTTCTTAAATTGTGCCCATCTCACTGTATGCTCAGGTACAACATGGTTACTTCATCTGTTCAGCACATATTTAGTTTTAATTTTTATTATAATATTTCCTAGTATATTAATAAATGTTCTATAGCTTTTTTTGTTAAAGTGATGAAGTCTTTGAAAGTCAAATCCTCAGCCCCTGATTGCTGCTGAGGCATGGAGAGAGTCCATTTTATGAGGGCAAATTATGAGGTGTGTGAATTAGTGAAGTGCTAGAAGTGTGAGGTTCCTCTCTATACCCGTGGCCAGGAATTAACCTCAGACACAATGTTCATAATGTATAACCTACATTTGTGGTGAGTTCTGTACATCTTTAGCAAAGGGAAATATTTAGATTAATGTTGTCAATATATCCAGAAGCCTGGATTCAGAGCTCTCAGTTCATGGTCCTTTTAAACCCTCAACTACAAATGAGGGATTACTCTGCCTGTGCAATCTCAGCCGGTGGAAGGAATGGCGGCTGAATGGCCTATTACCTGATGGAGCTGTAGGAGTTTGGTGTTTTTTACACATAACACTGGTCTACAATTTTTGAGAAGTCGTCTGCTTCAGAGATAAAATGTGCTATTTATTATGTATTTTGATGTGCTGAATTCAAATATGACAATTAAAACAACTGATTGGCTACTGTTTCTAAGATATTTAAGTTTTTACATTTTATGTCTATGTATATTGTGTAGATAGTAGAGTTTTAATCATTAATTGTAAACCTAGGTCTTTTCATGTGTTTATGGTTGCTTTACATGATAATATTTCACCTGTCCTTTTTATGTAACACTTTAAAAATCAGCAAAAGGGTTATATAAATAAAATTTATTATGAACCAAAAGGCAAAAAACTATTCTGTACATAGTTTAGTCCTATTCAGTGTCTACTTGGCGCTTCTTGGCTTGTCTCTTGTATTCATTAAATGGAACATCTCTTGTCACTGTCCAGCAATAGTCTGCAAGCATTGATGGGCTCCATTTGCCCTGATAGCGTTTCTCCATTGTTGCAATGTCCTTGTGAAATCACTCGCCGTGCTCGTCGCTCACTGCTCCGCAGATCGGTGGAAAAAAATCTAGATGAGAGTGCCAAAAATGTATCTTTAGTGACATGTTGCAACCAAGGCTTTTGTATGCCTTGAGGAGGTTTTCCACCAACAACCTGTAGTTGTCTGCCTTGTTGTTTCCGAGAAAATTTATTGCCACTAACTGGAAGGCTTTCCATGCCGTCTTTTCCTTGCCACGCAGTGCATGGTCAAATGCATCATCTCGAAGAAGTTCACGAATCTGAGGACCAACAAAGACACCTTCCTTTATCTTAGCTTCACTTAACCTTGGAAATTTTCCATGGAGGTACTTGAAAGCTGCTCGTGTTTTGTCAATGGCCTTGACAAAGTTCTTCATCAGACCCAGCTTGATGTGTAAGGGTGGTAACAAAATCTTCCTTGATTCAACAAGTGGTGGATGCTGAACACTTTTCCTCCCAGGCTCCAATGACTGTCGGAGTGGCCAATCTTTCTTGATGTAGTGGGAATCTCTTGCACAACTATCCCATTCGCAGAGAAAACAGCAGTACTTTGTGTATCCAGTCTGCAGACCAAGCAAGAGAGCAACAAACTTCAAATTGCCACAAAGCTGCCACTGATGTTGGTCATAGTTTATGCACCTCAAAAGTTGTTTCATGTTGTCATAGGTTTCCTTCATATGGACTGCATGACCAACTGAAATTGATGGCAAAACATTGCCATTATGCAGTAAAACAGCTTTAAGATTCGTCTTCGATGAATCAATGAACAGTCTCCACTCATCTGGATCGTGAACGATGTTGAGGGCTGCCATCACACCATCGATGTTGTTGTAGACTACAAGATCACCTTCCATGAAGAAGAATAATGGGACAAGATCCTTTTGACGGTCACGGAACATGGAAACCCTAACATCACCTGCCAGGAGATTCCACTACTGTAGTCTGGAGCCCAACAGCTCTGCCTTACTCTTGGGTAGTTCCAAATCCCTGACAAGGTCATTCAGTTCACCTTGTGTTATGAGGTGTGGTTCAGAGGAGGAGGATGGGAGAAAATGTGGGTCTTGTGACATTGATGGTTCAGGACCAGAAGTTTCATCCTCTTCCTCTTCCTCGTCTGACTCAAGTGAGAATGATTCTGGTGCATCAGGAACCGGCAGTCCTTCTCCGTGGGGTACTGGGCATACAGCTGATGGAATGTTTGGATAATGCACAGTCCACTTTTTCTTCTTTGACACACCTTTCCCAACTGGAGGCACCATGCAGAAGTAACAATTGCTGGTATGATCTGTTGGCTCTCTCCAAATCATTGGCACTGCAAAAGGCATAGATTTCCTTTTCCTGTTCAACCACTGGCGAAGATTTCTTGCACAAGTGTTGCAGCATATGTGTGGGGCCCACCTCTTGTCCTGATCTCCAATTTTGCAGCCAAAATAAAGGTGATAGGCTTTTTTAACCATAGTGGTTATACTGCGCTTTTGTGATGCAAAAGTCACTTCACCACAAACATAGCAGAAGTTATCTGCACTGTTCACACAAGTACGAGGCATCTCTGCTCACTTTGGCTAAACAGAAATGTGGCCCTTTGCAAAATCAAACACTGACAAATAAGAGAGCACGACACTATATGATTTCTAGAGCTGATATAGGGCAATTTTTTCAGCAGAGTGATGTAAGCTTCGTTATGATTGCATCATCCATGACTTCTAGGAATAACATGATGCAACTCATATCATGTATGACGCAATACCAGCTTCAGATTGCATCATTCATTGTTTTGCCTAAAAAGCAAGTACTGTCCAAACGCAGTCATAGATTTATTCATCGAGACAGTCAAAGATGTATTTTAGTCATTTCTGGTTTAAATTGAGATCCCTTCCCTTTATAACTCACTTATCCTCCGCCATTCCCAAGTCAAGGGTTGTATATACTGACCCAATAGCATATCTTGAAAACTAGAGCCAATCAACAATTTTAAGCATTATTTTCGTTCTCAGTGACCCAGAATTAGTAAAGTTTGACTACATTTATTTCAGAAGCATTTTGGCTGTAGAGCAGTGTAATTAAATAAAATGCAGCAGATAGGTGGAAGGAAATACTCAACAATCTTTAAAAGAACACCTCTTCAGGCTATGTGTGTATCTTTACTGCTCTTTCTTAGATGACAGGACTATTCCTGGTATCAGCCAGTGAATGCTGTTTATGCCAATGATTTGGCCTCTGTGCCCCTCAGTAATTCAAGGCATTATATAGTTTATACTTTAACCTTTTCATTTATTTAATTTGGAAGATCAACTGGGTTTACAGTTTACAATTAAGTTTACAATTAAGGTCCTCAAACTATGGGTAAAAAATGAAAACAAACAAACAAACAAACAAACAAAAAACAACTAGTAGCTGTGCAGAGGATGAAAATTCCATATTGCAAAGGATTTCAAGATTTTGACATTTTTTTTCAGTTCAATTTGGAGCAAAAATCCAAAAATGTTGATGTTATCCACAAAAAAAAATTCTAAAAAAAATAAAGATTAAAAAAAATTGGGGGTGAAAAAGTTATTTCTATTTAGACCTATTTTATATAATGAAACATAAAAACATTGAAACAAAATATCATTTCAAGATTAAAAAAAATGAAATATTTTGTTCCAGTATTGTCAGAATTTTGCTCCATTTTTTTCCAAAATTGAGATTTTGTAAAAAATTACGTGATTTCACAAAGTGTTTTGATTTTGAAAGCACTGCATTTTCTAGATACACTTGAGTCATTTTTAAGCACACAACCAGGTCTGCCATAGAATTTGATGATCCATCTTTCTGGCAGCATCCGCTATCTCCCTGCTGCAAGTGAAAGCTACCCTCCCTGTTTCGAAACCATAGGAATGAGGCCATGTTACAAATGCCACCTGCCTTCTGTCAATGGTGAGTCCCCCATCTACTGAAGTTAGCCATTTGCAAAAGCAGTGATGAATCAAGCCTATAAGGTATGTAGTGACCTGAAAAGAGTCTAATACAGTCAATTTCTTATTAAGTGATTTTGAAGTAGAGTGAGTTGGATTTTTGTCCCAAACAAAACACTTGTTTTGACCACTTGTACTGAAGTTTGAAACTGGATGCTTTCCAATTTCCAAATTCTCTTGGTTCAACATATAGCCTAAGTAAACTATTATTAGCATTTGACTCACAACTTTGGTTTCACACGGATTATTTAATTTAAAACTGTTATTCAGGAAATGAAAAACTTTAATAACATTTTCCAGCAGTCCAGAGGTGTATGTATTACTTTAACCTACACTTTCTTGAAGGATCTACTGAAGGGTCTTATGAACTTTCATTGACTTGTGTAGCATTAAATGTTATATCTAATAGAATTTAAGGGCAGAATAACAACCACCAAGGACTGCAGTGCAGAATCAGGAGAGAAAGTGTCCATTAACTGCCAAGTGCTGTGTGCAGGGAATATGCATGGTATAATGAGGTACAGGAGATAACAGGGCTGCTGTGGTAAATAGAGAAGATATGGACCTAATCTACAAAGTAGAAATCTGGATTCATGTCCAAACACAAATTTACCCAGAGTTTGAGGCTGTTCAGATTTGGGGTTCTTGAGCCAGGAAGTTCCGATGAATTCCAGATCTAAACCCCAATTTTTCCCATGTTCGACACTACAGAGGCTTGATCAGCTGCAAAACTAACGTGATAAAAATGCCATTCACCCAAATTTCTTATAAAAAGATGCACAAATTAACAGACAGTGCCCACTTGTAAAATCACAACGTTATTTCTTTCAAAGATCTTTTTCAAGATATTAAATTCAAACTAAGACATTTTGCCATGAAACTGATGGAGTCAATAATGACCTCTTAAAGCAACTAAGCCGTCTCAAGTAAAAATATTCCAAAACCGCCACAAGCTTATGGAATGGATTTAGGATGAGTCCCTTTAAAGTCTAAGGTTCAAGGCTGGATAGAGAGGTTCTTAAGGTGAGCTGTCGCATAGAGCTCCATAACTGTCTTTGCACAAAGCACAATAGCTTTGTTTTTCCATTCACAGATATGATTAGCATATGCAGAGTGTCAGCTGTATTTCTGAACTTGTCAGCTGGAGCTTCTCTGCCTGTAGGACTCTAATGGAGCGCTCCAGTAAGACATGCCCACAGTGACAGAACAGTAGGCTGCTTGAGAATGAATACTAAAATGTGATTGATTTCCCCTGGTGAGTCTGGCATGTCTTTAGATGTCTGGAATACATTGTACGTTATTATTAGGGCTCAACAGTTTGCTTTAATAATCACCTAGGAAACAGCAAAAGAGGGGGGGAAATAACCATAATTGTCTAAAGACAAGTATATACAAATTATAAAGCATTTTGTTAATAGAATGCAAGCAGCTCTAATTATAATGAAGCATAAATTCAATGGTAGGGCTGTCAGGCCTTTTGGAAATAACAGGATTTTGACTTCTAAGAAAAAAAGTTGTGCTCAGTAGTTTCTGATCCCTGTACTTATTTTACTTGAGCGCAGGAAGTGTGTGAACAAATCCCATTCATATATAAAGGGATTTGTGTGCCTACCTATCCCTCCTCACACACTGTGCCCTTTTAAGTATAGATAACATGAAAGGAAATTGGTAAACTGTGTTAATTACTCCAGGGTAGAAAAGATGTTGTGTTTCAAACAGAATTTCATGTTATGTTAATAATTGAAGCACATCTGGGACACTCAAGAGAGCTGGTAAAGTGATCCCTTTTTCCTTTGCCCTTGTACACTTTTGAATCACATTAAATAAAAACAAAAAAAAAGCAGCAGCAGCAGCAAACAATCTAAGAAAAACAATACAGTCAGGAAAGAATTCCTCCCATTTCCAGCCAAATAAGGGAAGACATTACCAACTTTTCCCAGTGCTACTAAGCTAATTTAAACTCATTTCAAGGCTCATAAACCAGGGCATAAGGCCATAAAATATCCATGGACTGATCAGAAAGCCTACAAGTAAATCATTTTAACTTTAAATGACTGTTGAGGATAGTTTTAGCAAGACAGTCATGGTTCCAATCCTGCTTTACACATCCAGGCTGGATTCTGCTGCTCTGCTGCTGAAAAGCACCTTACCGCATGGGCAGGCCCATCGAGGCCAGTAAGACAACTCAGAGGGCAAGGTTTTTAAAACTGTCCAGGGGATTTGGACACTCAACTCCCATTCATTTCTAATGGCAGTTGGGTGTCCAAATCCTTCA
Organism: Malaclemys terrapin pileata; assembly: GCF_027887155.1. Taxonomy (NCBI): domain Eukaryota; kingdom Metazoa; phylum Chordata; order Testudines; family Emydidae; genus Malaclemys; species Malaclemys terrapin. Next base: position 174,788,152 of record NC_071507.1, on the reverse strand, counting down.
GGTGGCTTTGAAAATCTCAGCCAGAAGGATTAAGAGTCACAAAATCCATAGCATAAGTCGGAGTCCCCTTTACTTCAACAGGGATACTACAGTGGGTAAAGTGAGCAGGATGTGCTTGTGGCCCTCAGAGCCCCTCAGTGCCAACTGGCAAAGAGTCCACTGTCATGTAACACCAACTCTTATCAAGCCTGATAAACACCTAACGCATTGCTGTCATAGTATTGTTCTATAAAGAGTCTAATGTAAGTTATGGAATGACAGCCGGTAATGCATTGGTCTTTAATATCATCATGAAATGTATGTATTAATAGTGTATGAGGAATTATGGCTACTTACTGATATTAGGCTTTAAAGCTGTAACCAAACAGGGAGAAGCAGGTCTTCTTCCAGCCAGGAGGGAAGTAGCTATCTCCCTGTCTCTAATGTAAATTGAACATTGTGGAGCCAAATGCAATAGGAGCTGTATTTGCATGGAAGTCTACAGGAAACGCCAGGCTGACGGGGAGCATGAAATAAGCATGGGAAGACACGGGAGTCTATACCCCAGGCGTTCATCCTGATTTTGGAAACAAAGACAATAAAGTTTGGGAAATATAAGGAGAAGCAAAAGGACATTTCATTATCCATTTACTGAGGAGACTGCTGGTAGAGCATAGTGGACTCATGAAAACCTGGATCTTGATTTAACAGGAAATCAGAAAACTCTACCAAAAAAAAAAAAAAAAAAACCTCTGAGGGTGGGAAAATGGCTTTAGCAAAAGGATTGTAACTTGCTAAAGTTATGTTTAGTCTCTCAGAAGCATGTTATACTTTTGTTTCTTTTGTTACCAATTCTGTTTCTATTATCCTTGCTTTATATCACTTCAATCTCTTTGTTAATAAACTTCTCTTTGTTTTATCATAAGTAGCTTCAGTGCTTTAATATTAAGTAAATGTGACTTCTTAGCTGACTCAAAGAAGCGGGTGTTTGCACTGTCTCTTTGGAGATAGTGACCTTGTAATTGCTGTGCTTGTCCAGTGAAAAGGGCTGAATGCTCCAGGGGAACGTTCTTCCAGGGAGCTAGGAACAGGGGTGCAGCAAGTGTTACTCACAAGGCAAAGTAAGGGCTAGCAGAGTCCTGAGTAGCTATCAGACTGGGGTGACAGGGAATTGTCACCCAGTTTAGCATCAGCAAATCTCTCTCTTGCTGAGGCAGAGGTGTTACATGGTGACCTAGGTTTTTGGGTGCCCTGAGAAATCACATCACAGTGCTGTATAATGCACACTTAAGACCTAATTCAGGAAACCATGTGCTGAATTTTAAGCACATGCCTAGTGCGTAAAATTCAGTACATGCGTAAGTGCTTTCCTGAATAGAGATTCTTTCCTTATTCAGGACCTTATATGGCAACATATGGTATTTCAGGGGAAACACTAACACAAACACACACTCATAATAAACTGACAGAAAAAAAATCTACAAATCTACTTTGAAACACCTGATCTGTTATCCTATCAATAGCCCAGCAAGGAGGGATAAAGATTTAACTTTTATTTTTTAAAGCTTATGAAAAGCAAGAATACCCCGTTTCCTCCCCGATATTCATCTAGTAAGATTTATTTAAAAAGCTGCTCCAAATCCCAGAGTTTTCTATAAAGATAAATTAATTCATATTGCACTCAAGGAGAACAGTAAAGTTACCTAGAGTGTTTTATATGTCTTTTACATTATCTCACTGTATCAGAATTATTTTCTTCCTCCCATCCTAATTATTGGTTTTGATCAGAAGCTAGGTCATTATCATGGGAAAGGGTTCACACAATACATGTGTGTCAAAAATCTACCTACTTTAAACCATTCTCCATAATGTTCTCAATTTATTTTTGAGATGCCTTCTTTTTTAAACAAAAGACAGTTTATTGCAGTGAAATTAAAGAGGGTATGACCATGCCCCAGTGCTGAACTGGTACGTGAGATGGCATACGTAGAGGGTGGAGAGCTCCTCCCATGCCTTCATATTCCCCTATGCATGAGCACAAGCCCATTGGGGACCACAGACACTGTTGTCTGCTAGCAATCCATGGAGACTAGATAACTAAAGGGGAGTGTATAAGGTTGAAGTAGAGGGAAACCATATCCCTCTCCACATTGATCAGTATTGAGGTCTGCTCCATCCCTCTCCAGCATCCTGCTCCCTGGGGTGGGGAGGCAGAGCAGGAGCATATAGTACCTGCATGCCCCAAAACTCAAGTTGTTCTGAGACTGCTAATGTGTGTCCCCTCAAACCTTGTGCAGCCATGAAGGGCCTCCCACATCCTAGACCTGAATGTTTGGGATTGTTAGGATTCCCTATCAAGCTCAGATAACAGTGGTGTTGTTGGCTTCAGATCACTCGGGTGGAGTGCCAATACATTTTGGTTTGGTTCAAGAAACCAGTCACCTTTTAACATGTCCGTTCTTCCCACTCCTTTAAGTGGTCACCACTTCTGCTTGTTGTGGTCACCCCGCTAATAGAAGGAATTTCCAGTTAACAAGGCAGCCATCTCGCTTCTGAGTCGGGCTTCCAATTATTTTCAACCCAAGAGCCAAACTGTCATTGAGGAGAACAGACAGCTTCTCTAATTATCGTTATTATAGCACACATGTAACAAGAGACTAATTCTATTACTAAAAGTATTCCCCTGTGGTTTTCCCCATCCACATTTGAATTAAAGCAACATAGGACCCTAGAACTTTAAATTGCTTCCCTATATTTACTGGCTCTTTCCTTCCTTTGCCCAAGCCAGAAAGTCTACATGGTTATTTTTAGCTCCATAGCTCAAGCCCAACTCTGTAGCATTGGGCTCAGAGACCCACTGTTGCGGGTGTTTTTGCTGTGTAGACATACCCCAAGAGTCCCACCCCTTCCAGGTGGACAATGTCCCAGCTCAAAGGAATGAAAACTCTTCCACGCTTCCCAGGCTCAATCCTCCAAAGATTCTTCACCCCTCTTCTTCCCGGCGCTGCAGAGTTCTTTCTCACTCTGTTAGAGAGCACCACATCCAGGATGCCTGATACCTCTTCAGGGCTTCTTCCCTGGAGTCTTTCTTTTCCCAAGTCTGCTTTAGGATTCTTCCTTGCCCCAGCAGCCCTTTCCCTTCAGAGAGACAAGGTGGGTGAGGTAATATCTTTTATTGGACCAACTTCTGTTGGTGAGAGACAAATTTTTGAGCTATACAGAGCTCTTCTTCTCAGAAGTTGGTTCAATAAAAGATATCTCACCAACCTTGTCTCTAATAATCTGGGACTGACAGGGCTACAACTACGCTGCATGCTTTCCCTTCAGAAACACTCCCAGGGTACAAGCGCCTTCCTGAAAGCCCTTCTATGGTTCCTTTCACAGAGAGGAAACTCAATGGCTCCTCTCCTGGGTCTCTTCCCCTTATTGTCCTGTAGTCCTTCCTTTATAGGAAGCACCCAGAGGGCCTCCCAGAGGATTCAGGGGGCCTGGGGCAAAGTGAGGGAGCTTGTACTCATTGGGCGGCACTCCAAGTCTGCAGCGGCATTTCGGCAGTGGGGGGCCCTTCAGTTGCTCTGCATCTTCGGTAGCACTAAAGGGCCCCCCACCGCCAAAATGACACCGAAGATCCAGACCGCCACCAGGTGAGGAAAGGGATTCTCGTCCAGGGCTCATGGGGCCCCTGCGGGGCCCGGAGCAAATTGCCCCACTTGCCCCCCCCACCCCGGGCAGCGCTGACCACCCAGTCTGGTTCTCCCCAGATAAGTCTAATCTTTAATTACCTGTCTCCCTTCTCAGTACCACACAATGGGCTAACTGGGCTCTCCAGCTCCCCTTATTCCTGTCACTGCCAGTGTGGCATATACACCCTATCACAAATCCATTTGGGGGAGACTGTCTGAATTATAAGCCAGTTAGGGTGAAGATGTCTAGGCTTCTTATGGTCTAGGAGGAAGGCCCGAAAAGCACTCCCCCCCTCCCTATTCCACATTTGATCACTGCTCTTACCTCAATGCATGTAAAAAAGGTATCAAACTTAGTTTAAGGGGTTTGAAGTCTGTTTTCAGTTACACCAACCTATCTTTACATTTCAGTTTGGTTGATTTCACAATGGTATACATGTAACTGGGAGCAGAATTTGTGCTCCAGAGAATCTAGCTTTACCTGTCTTCACCTCTGAAATTGTCCCATTAGGTAGAAAAAAATATTAATTATGTGGTTTCTTAAACTATGCATTGTGCCTATGGTATGATTGCCTATCATACATAATTTAGTAAGACTTTATACTCTGAATGATCTCCAAACAGTTAAAGAAAAGCAGAACAGGCTTCTTTATTCTCTTCCAGTGGTAAATACAGCGGCGGGGGGGGGGGGGGGGGGAAGAAACGGGACTCAACAGTAAATGGCATCTCCAGTAATGAAAGAAAAAGCTGGATATCCACAAGACTGTTGCCTAGGCAACTGAATGGAGGGACAATCAGAATCTCTCAGTTGCACCCCATTATAGATATTTTCTACACAGGCCAGTAAAAGGAAGGAAGAGGTGATTGGAAATCTTCTGCAGAAGTACTCGAACACTTCACAAGCATGCCGGTAGTGAGTAGACTGCAGATAATACACAAAATGGCTGCCTATATGAAGCTCCTGATTGCAATAATCTTCAAAGTATTATGAAGATGGATGACGGGGGGGCGGAATCACACTGCATTCCCCAAAGGCCCCTGCCAGTTTTCAACCCTGACTCCAAGGATGAAACAGCACTGAAGATTATAGTTTGCAAATACATGTCACAAGTGGAGTTTGGCATCATACAGATAAGAATTATTCCAAAAATCTGCATTTTAAATTTCACTACTTATGTGCTGCTTTGGCACCTTATCAGCTTAATGATCTAAGATTATTAACATGACCGGGTGAACTGGAGCAGGACCACATCCACTAATATCACACCTCTGAATAATTTATAAGACGCACAAACTTAGTTGAAAGGAACAGGCGCTAAGGGAGTTCACTTCTTTATTCAGAGAGTAATCTCTTAGTACCAAAAACAGCAATAGATGCTATAATCAGTAACATACTGAAAAAAATAATCATACAAGCACTTAGAGGATAAAATATTACAGGGTATGAAAGCTAGAGAGATACATGGATGACTCTAGGTGAGCCATATGGCTTTTTTCCATCCCAAAATGTGAATTTTATGTTACTAAGTATCATAATTACCCTGGCATTCGAAGGGGAAACATTATGGGTATAGCCCAGCTAACAAAAGCAAAGGATGCTGGTTAGCATGTCTGCTACCCATTTTGGGGGGTTGGCTTCTTTTTGCCCTATCTTTGAAGATATTTTTCTTCTTCATGCATTTTTTACTCCAAACCAGAGTCCTAATAAACATCAAAGCAGCTCTGCTGAGGCAGACCACATGAGTGCAAAGTCTTCATTTCAACACAAATAGAACGGGTAAGTATAGTTTATCAAGTGGAAGAGCACTGTATTTTCTAACTTGCCAATCCTTTTCTCACTTAACGTCTTTTCTTTAAAACCATCCTTTCGTCTCTAAAACCAAAACATGATATTTCCTGAACTTGAGCTGAGCAAGACAAAATGTATTACACATCTTCCTGGCTGGAGCAAGTGTTTGCTGAATAAGTACAGAGTTATTGCTGTCCATTCCAATCTGATTCCATTACCAGGGCTTACAACTAGCCAAGAATAATGGGTGGAATGTAGTCAGTGAGAGCCCCTGAAAGGTTTTTTTGTTGCACTTTTTTTGTACTTTGCCGATTTTTATATTATGTTTTATTTGGCTGCTTTGATTTATTATGGAGGAAGCCTACTTGGCAAGGGATCAAGTTGACCCCTATATGCCCTGAGTCCGTCTGATATTCTCTTCCGTTATTTTCCATTGAAGATGATGTACTTTTTTTAAACACACATTTGTGGATTTTTATACTATGTTTTACTTGGCTAGATTAATGTATCAGGAGGACTCAGAGAACTTGACATGTTAGGAGTCACTTTTTTGGGGGAAAGATGGGCAACAGAAACAGTCTTATTCCACAGTTGTCTAGCTCACGCCATTGTATGTCGTTGGCCCATGGTCCTCTCCCATCTCCCTGGGGAAACTTGCACCTCAAGGGCACACTTAAGGAACAGTCTCTGCATTCCATTGAGAGCAAGAATATTGACCGTCTCTGGCCTTTGCAAAGATGTGCACATGGGGAGAAAGGTTTGCTGTGCTCACTTGTACAAAAGTCAGTGATCTACAATGTATTATAAAGATAGAGAATTCACTGCCACATGAATTTACAATATATCTGGTTAGTTTTATGATTAGGGCCCTACCAATTTCACGGCTGTGAAAAATGTGTCACAGACTGTGAAATAAGCCCTTCCCTGTGAAATCTGTTCTCCCGCATTCTGCTGGGAGCACCTCAGCTGTGGGGCGCCTATCTGGGACAGGACTTGTCCTTCCCCTGCATGGCCGCTCTTCAGGGGAAATCAGACCCACCTCTGAGTGCTTCCCCCTGCTGTAGGAAACTCTCGGGCTGGGCAGCAGCCCCGGAAGTTCCTGCAGCCAGAGGAGGCGGGTCCGATCTCCTTCTGCTGCTGGGAGCACCCCAGCCGGGTGGCTCCTAGCTGGGAGTCCCAGCCAGGCTGGGAAGGGACAGGATTTATCCTTCCCCTGCACAGCTGCTCTAGGGGTTGGGAGAGAGCAGACCCATCTCCTAGTACCTTTTGGGTTGGGACTCCCAGTTACATCTGAAATGTCATGCTGTTGTAAACAGCTGAAAATGGGAAATTGACCAATTTTAAAACCCTCTGGACATGTAATTGATCAAAATGGACCTTGACTTTGGTAGGACCCTATTTATGATCAACAACAACATAGCTAGTCATACATAGGAATAGATGTGATCTAACTTGATGCTTCATTGTGGATTCAGATCACACTTGCAGCCAGGAACCATTCCCCACATCCCGCACAGCTGTCTATCCATGTTATGAAAGGGTTAGGAATAGACATGTTCCTCTGAAGCAATATTTATGGGTCACAGCTGGAGGTAGGATGCCAGACTTGATGGACAAACCAATGGTACTGTATGATCTAGAATGGCAAATTGTATGTTCTGGGACCATACAATCAGAGATCGTCTTCTGAAGTGCATTTAGGATGTATGTACGATGTGTACTGTAGAACTCCAAGCGGGGAAAAATGTTCTGAAACAAAATAAAGGTAACCAATTGCTAGTGTCCAGTTCAACTGTTTGTGAAAAGTTTCTGGCATTTTTTGAGTAGTGAAAAGCAGTTTTCATGATTTAGAAAAAGCTTTCTCTGCCTCAAACACCTCCTACATCAGGTAGAAAAATTGGCACTGTGGTAGCGATGTTATCAACGTCATATTATCTAGCAGAAACAGACAACCCAGCCAAGACTGATCCTGAGATGAACCCTCCTTGCCTGCGGATACACAAACTTTCGCCTACAATGGGGAGACGCATCTGCAACATCCAATGTAGTTAACCTCCCCCTTCTTCATTCACTGATGTAGACTTGTAGACTTTAAAGTCAGAGGGGCCAACATGATCATCTAGTCTGACCTCCTGCACATCACAGGTCACAGAACCTCACTCGCTCTTGTACTAGGCCCGTAACCTCTGGCTCAGTTATTGAAGTCATCAGATCTTGATTTAAAGAAAGACTTAAAATTACAGAGAATCAACCAATTACTCTAGTTCAAACCAGCAAGTGACCCATGCCCCATGATGCACAGGAAGGCAAAAAGACCCCAGGGTATCTGCCAATCTGATCTGGGGAAAAATTCTTTCCCTCTTCCAAATATGGCGATCAGTTAAACCTTAAGCATGTGGGTGCTTAGACCCACCAGAGAGACACCTGGGAAAGAATTCTCTGTAGTAAATCAGTGCCGTTCCCCTCTAGTGTCCCATCCCTGGCCATTGGAGATATTTGCTAATAGTCACAGGTGGACCATATGCCCATATAGGGAATTTTATCTTACCATCCCTCCATATCAAGCTCAGTCTTAAAACAAGTTAGTTTTTTTGCCCCCAATATACCCCTTGAAAGGTTGTTCAAGAACTTCACTCCTTTGATGGTGACAAACTTTGATCTAATTTCAAGCCTAAACTTATCAATGGCCAGTTTATAGCCATTTGTTCTTGTGCCAACATTGGCCCTTAAATTAAATAACTCCTCACCCTCCTTTGATATATTTATAAAGCAATCGCATCTCCTCTCAGCCTTCATTTTGTTAGGCTAAACAAGCCAAGCTCCATAAGTCTTCTCTGATAAGGCTGGTTCTCCATTCCTCTGTAGCTCTTCTCTGCACCTATTCCAGTTTGAATTAGTCTTTCCTAAACATGGGAGATTAGAATTGCACACAATAATCCAGATGATGTTTTACCAGTGACATACATATTGGTAATAATACTTCCTTATTTCTACTGGAAATTCCTCATCTGATACATCTCAGAATTGCATTAGCCTTTTTCATACCCACATCAGATTGGTGACTCAGTCATCCTGTGATCAACTATTGACCATACACCCAGCTCTTTGTCCTTCTCTGTTGTTTCCAACTGATATGTTCCAAGCTTATAGGGGAAAAAAATCTTGTTAGTCATTAAGTGCATGACCCTGCACTTTGCACTATTAAATTTCATCCCATTTCTATTAATCCAGGGTCCAAGGTCATCCCAATCTTCTTGTATGATATTCTGGTCCTCTTCTGTATTGGCAATACCTTCCAACTTTGATTCATCTGCAAATTTTATTAACACACTCCCACTTTTTGTGCCAAGGTCATTACTGAAAGTGTTCTATAAGACTGGTCCCAAGACCAATCCTTGAGGAACTCTACTAGTAACCTCCCTTCAGCCTAACTGTTCACCTTTCAGTATGACCCATTGTGGTCTCCCCTTTACCAACCAGTTCCTTACCCACCTTTTGAGTCTCGTATGAATCCCCATCTTCTCCAATTTTACCGCTAATTCCCTATGTAGAACTGTATCAAATGCTTTATTGAAATCCAAATAGATTAAATATAGTGCATTTCCTTTATCTAGAAAATCTATTACCTTCTCAAAGAAAGAGATCAGTTTGATCTGGCATCCTTTTGTAAACTCATGTTGTATTTTATCCTAATTACCATTTACCCTTTATGTCCTTAATTTCTCTCTCTTTCAAAATTTATTGTAAGTCTTCGTGTATAATTGAGGTTAAACTAAAAGGGCCTGTAGTTTGGGCCCAGTAAGCTGTTTGAATTGGGCTTCCACCTCAGATGTGGTCATTTCTACTTCCGTATCCTTGTTCCCATTAGCCATCCTGCCACTGCCCCCAAGCCCTTCATTACTCTTATTAAAAACTGAAACAAATGCATGCAATTAGGTTTTGGGCCATATCCGGATTATCTTTAATCTCTATCCCATCCCCAGTGTTTAGCAGTCCCACTTCTTTTCTTGTTTTCTTTTTATTTATATGGCTAAAGAACCTTTTACTATTGGTTTTAATTTCCTTTGAAAGGTTCAACTCTGCTTGACTTTTGGCAGTTCTCACTTGATCCCTGCACTTTCTGACCTCCAAGAGGTAGCTCTCTTTGCTGATTCATCCCTTCTTCTATTACTTGTAGGCTAACAATAACTAGGCTCTAAATAACCTGTTTGAGATGCTTGTTCATCCAGTTTGGTCTGCAGCCCTTCCCTTCAATTGTTTGCCCCCTTGCTTGGGATACTGACTTAAAGTATCTGAAGCCTAAATTGCAGAAATTAATTACAAGCCTCCTCCATATTCATACCTTGAGTTCTTCAGTCCAATCCACTTCCCTAACTAATTCCCTTAATTTTTTTAAGTTTCCCCTTTTGAAATCAAGGACCCAAATTATAGATCTAAACTAAATGGAAGGATAAACAAAAAATAAACTGTATTAACTAATGATCAATTGAATCAAGGTTGTCCTTCACCAGTGGCACTGGAACATTTTTAATAGTGGGGATGCTGAAAGCCCACCACCTGACCCTATCCACTCCCCCCGCCCCCTGAGCTGAGGCTGGGACCCTGGATGTGTGGGGCCAGCAGCTGGGAGTGGTGCAGCACCCCTGCACCACTAGTTCCTGTGCCTATATCCTCTACAACCAGTTCTTCTTTGAGGTCTTTGTAACTTGTGAATACTAAATCTAAAATGGCGTCACTTCTTGTTGGTTCGGTGACTATCTGGTGAAGAAATCTGTCAGTTATCTCATCCAGGAATATCTGTGCCCTATCATTACTAGTAGCGTGGTCCTCCAATCTGTATCTGGGAAATAAGTCTCCCATAATCACACAATTTCAAAGGGTATTTATTTAATTAAAAATATTGTAGAGGTCTCTACCCAAATCCAAATCAGATCCTGGAGGTTTGTAGCAGACACCAATTACTATCCCAGTGCCCCTGTTACCTTTCTTCCCCAAATGTATTTTCACTGAAACAGATTCCACTTTATCCATTCCATCACCAATTTCTTTACAGTCTATCTCATCATTAATATACAATGTTACTCCATTATTTCTGACTTTGATTTGTCATTTGATTGCACGTAACAGACAATCAGTGGATTCTTTCTTGCTTCTATTAGAATCCTCTTCTGCCTCAGGTCTACATCCCATGTCTTAGTTCCTGGCACACAGCACATCCTTCTGTCCTTTGGATCAGCTCTGGTGACAGGCCTGTCTGTTCTTCTTAGTAGGGAGCCCCCAATCACATAGACCTGCTTTTCCTGGTGTTGGTGCGATTCTCTGGCCTTCTTGCTTCTGTTCTTTTTATCAAGTCATTTTGTCTTCTGTTCTCACTTGCAATCTTCTGTGTGTCATCCTCTGTCCTCCTGGGGCTCTGAACTCTGGCTATCTCCATTGTCTCGTCCCCTCTTCTTGTAGGATTAGCCGCTCTATTCTTCTTCCTTGCTCTTCCATCTTCCATTACTGCCTGCATCTCCCCATCATTTTCCAACTCAGTGAACCTGTTCTTCAGCTCTGTCTCTCTAGCCAGGCTTTTCCTCTGCTTTGTTCTCATAGTCACTTGCTTCCACTGGCCATTTTCTTCATCTAGCAATCTACCCTGATATTTATCTGGTGCAGTATGGATCTGCAAGCCTGAGTTTTCCCTTCAGCTTCCTCTCTCCTTTCCTCCACCATTTGCTCAAATCCTCTTTGAAACTCAACCATAGTTTCTAGCTGCAGCTCCAAATATCTGCTTTTCTCTTCCATCAGGTCTATCAGGCAGCACTTTGGACAAATGAAGCACCATACAGGTACCCTCTTCAGAATAATGCAGATTCCACATCCAGTCATCTTCATTGTTTTCTCCATTCTTCAGGTCACTACCACTGCTGCCTCTGAAGTGGTCATAGCCTTCCCGCCTATGCTCCTGTCAAGAAGGAAAAAAAAACAAAAACAAAAAAACCCTCAAACACCTCCCACAATTGCTCCCTACAAACGCCCACTCAAACTCACCTGTTTTCAGTTCTGTTTGCTGACACCTGTGCTACTGACTGGCCAGTTGGCTGCCTTAATAGACCTGCTGATTAGGGAAGCCCCACCCACTAATCAGGGTTTAGTTGTGATCAGGGGCTGTGCGTCTCTCACAATACACTATCCCCTACCAGACTTTGGTTGCTGGTTTGTTTTCAGTTTGCAAACACAAACTCACTTCCTTCCCCACACAAGAAACAGGGGGATTGCCCTCCCTTCTCCTCCAACAGATCTCCATTCAAACTCCCCTGTTTTAAGCTCATTTTCTGGCTCCTGTGCCACTGCTCCCACTTTTTCCAATCACTTTTGGGGGGTGGGGGACGAGCATCTGTGCAGTAGTTTGCTGTGGTCTACCAACACTAGTAAATCTACATTAGGACAATTTAGCCATGCTAGTGGTGTACATGTGAGGATTGTTCCCAGCCTTCCTGTTGTCTAAACATGTTTTTTGGGAAGACCTTGACCCACTTCGGGTATGACTACCTTGGTTTTTTTTATTGTATGTGTTTAGGTGGTTAGGGACACCACTTAATTTTTCATGATGGAAGTTGGGTGACATCTGATTGAAGCTGGTGGGCATGATGTCCACCTGCCATTCAAATTTAAGAGGCGGTTAAGGTACTTTCTGACATAAGATAGCCAAAACAATAGGAACCACTGCCCAAAACAGACTGAATGTAAGCTGGCCAGAGGGGCCGAATGCAAATGCAGGGAGCCGAGTATTGTTTGGTGGCATTGTGTCTCTGTGCCCAGAAATATCCAGAGTCCCCAGAAGACAGCAAGAGAAGCACTTGCAAGGTGACCCTGATAAAAAGCCAAAAGAGGGTTTCGGGGGCAAAGTGCTGGCTGGAAGAGGCTTGGAACTGTGAGCAGAAAACCTGTTTCCTGTTTGATTCCTGCTACGTTGAGAGAACAGGACTATGTGCACTTTCTCTGTAAATGAAGAAGATTGCATCAAAAAATAATTTTACTCCATTATTAGGAACCATTTCTCCTCTTGACAGAAAATATCTGCAAGACCCCAAATATAGACTACCCGCTCAGGCCAAAATGGGTAACATTATTAAAATAGCAGAAGGATGGATTTGTTCCCAGTATGCCTGGCATACAGGCTATTGCAGAGATCTGATCACATCCTTCACACTAGGACCACACACATTCATGCACATGTAGATGTAAAGTCTGCTCAACAGCCAATAAATGTGGTTTATATCCTTTCCTCTTTCAGGAAGGAACCCAGCTATTTTTAAGTCTGGGTACACATACGGCCGAATATAACGATATTTCTTATATAAAAGACAAAAGATTTTAAATGTCTTAAAATTCCCTACTGTTTCTTTTCCTTAATACGCTCACCCATTCTTTCCCTGAGCGAATCAAAGCACTTTCAGGAACGCCTCTTATTTATAAAGTTTAGATCAACCAGTCAGAGGACAGAGACAAAGCCACATATCTTCACCTACCATAAAACGAATATACTTGTACCAGGCAGCTTGCAAACAACAAACAATCTACAGACTAAAATTTGTTCACACAAATAATTAAACAGTGGTGAAGAGTGACATCACATCTTTCTCGCAGATCACTTGTAAAAAGGGGGCTGAAGTCTTGAAATAAATTGTTTGTTGCAAATTTTCCAGCCAGATCTAGTTACAGTAGAAACCATGACAAAGAACTTGAAAAACCATGATCCTCAGATTTCTCAGGAGCAACAATCTATGGAGGGAACATAAAGGAGGAAAGACGCATTTGTTAGGCCTGGTCTACACTATGAGTTTAATTCGAATTTAGCAGCATTAAATCAAATTAACCCTGCACCCGTCCACACAACAAAGCCATTTATTTTGAAATAAAGGGCTCTTAAAATCGATTTCTGAACTCCTCCCTGATGAGCGGAGTAGCGCCAAAATTGATATTGTCATTTTGAATTAGGGTTAGTGTGGCCGCAATTCGATGGTATTGGCCTCCAGGAGCTATCCCACAGTGCACCATTGTGACCTCTCTGGACAGCAATCTGAACTAGGAGGCACTGGCCAGGTAGACAGGAAAAACCCCGCGAACATTTGAGAGAGCTCATCAGCACAGGTAACCATGCAGGCCGATAATCGAAAAAGAGCACCAGCATGGACTGTACGGGAGGTACTGGATCTGATCACTATATGGGGAGAGGATTCAGTGCTAGCAGAATTTCATTCGAAAAGACGAAATGCCAAAACTTTTGAAAAAATCTTCAAGGGCATGATGGAGAGAGGCCACAACAGGGACTCATATCAGTGCCGCGTGAAAGTCAAGGAGCTCAGACAAGCCTATCAGAAAACAAAGGAGGCAAACGGTCGCTCTGGGTCAGAGCCGCAGACATGCTACTTCTATGCTGAGCTGCATGCAATTCTAGGGGGGGGCCGCCACCACTACCCCACCTCTGACCATGGATTCCAAGGCGGGGGTAATCTCATCAGCCACACCTGAGGATTCTGCGGACGGGGAAGAGGAGGAGGAGGAGGAGGACGACGAACTTGCGGAGAGCACACAGTACTCCATTCTCCCCAACAGCCAGGATCTTTTTCTCAGCCTGACTGAAGTACCCTCCCAAGCCAGTACCCAAGACCATGACCCCATGGAAGGGACCTCAGGTGAGTTTACCGTTCAAAATATAAAACATGGTTTAAAAGCAAGCGTTTTTTAATGATTAATTTGCCCTGAGTACTTGGGATGCATTCGCGGCCAGTACAGCTACTGGAAAAGTCTGTTAACGTGTCTGGGGATGGAGCGGAAATCCTCCAGGGACATCTCCAAGTCACAAAGTTCCATGAAAGTGCCCTTACGCATGCGAAAATTTCGCAGCCACTAGGAATCGTCCCACACCTGCAACACTATGCGGTCCCACCAGTCTGTGCTTGTTTCCCGGGCCCAGAATCAGCGTTCCATGGATAGACCCTGTCCCATTAACAACATGATCTCCAAAGCGCTGGGACCTGCAGTTTGAGAGAATTCTGTGTCCATGTCCATGTCCTCATCACTCTCGTCGCCGCGCTGCAGTCGCCGCCTCCTCCTTGCCTCGTTTTTCTGGTCCTGGTTCAGCATAAACTGCACGATAATGCGCGAGGTGTTTACAATGTTCATGACTGCTGTCTTGAGCTGAGTGGGCTCCATGCTTGCCGTGGTACGGCCTCTGCTGTGTTCACCCACAGTACAACGCTCCGGAAATCGACGTTAGCCCCAGTACATGGACGCACACCGCCGAATTAATGTGCTTAGTGTGGCTGCATATATTCGACTTTATACAATCTGTTTCCAAAATTCAAATTCTGTAAATTTGGATTAATCCCATAGTGTAGACATACCCTTAGAAATTCCAGCCATTAGCATGCACTTTTCCAGTGCTGTTTTGGTTGTAAATCACAGTAGCACATACACCACAGGTGCTGACTTTCCAAAGGGCCAGATGGTGTTTGACCCCCCAGCTCTGATGCAGACCCCACCCCCACTCCACCCCTTCCCCCAAGGCCCCACCCCGTCCCCACTCCACCCTGCCCCACCTCTTCCCACCTCTTCCCACCCCTATCCTGCCTCTTCCTGTCCAGTTCTGCCCACTCCCCCAAGCATGCCGCAAAACAGCTGTTCTTGGTGGGCAGGAGGTGCGGGGAGGGAGGGGGAGGCACCTATCTACAGGGCCTGCCGGCGGGTGGGAGGCCGGGGGGGGGGAGCTAACGGGGGGCTGGCAGTGCTCCAGCCCCAGAGCACCCACGTAATTGGCACCTATGACATATACTGAAGAGGGAGTGACTGCTAGTTCTCAATCAACTGTCTCTCAATGCAGTGTAAGTGTAGCCATGTTGGTCCCAGGATATTAGCGACAGAAGGTGCGTGAGGTCATATTTTATTGGAAGAACTTCTGTTGGTGAGAGACAAGCTTTCGAGGCACAGAGCTCTTCTTCAGGTCTGGGAAAGGTACTCCCAGTCTCACAGCTAAATATAGATGGAAAAGATCGTTTAGCATAAGTACTTAGCATATAATCTACATTCAAGGTAGAAAGCAACAGAGGGTCCTGTGGCACCTTTAAGATTAACTGAAGTATTGGAGCATAAGCTTTCGTGGGTGAATGCCCACTTCATCAGACGCAAGACTGATGAAGTAGGCGTTCACCCACAAAAGCTTATGCTCCAATACTTCTGTTAGTCTTAAAGGTGCCACAGGACCCTCTGTTGCTTTTTACAGAATCAGACTAACATGGCTACCCCTCTGTTACTTGATTCAAGGTAGAGTGGCCCGTTAACACCTCTGCAGTCATAGGACAAAAAGAGGGGGTTAGTGGGTTACAGATAGTTGTAATAAACCATAAATCCAGTGTCTCTGTTCAGTCCCTGGCTTTTAGTGTCTAGCAGAGTTATGAATTTAAGCTACCAGACTCGTCCTTTGAAAGTATTGTGCAGGTTTCTTTTGAGAATGAGAAGTCAGATATAGAGTGGTCACTTTGTGAAAAGTGTTCACCTACAGATGATATGGTGTTTTTGTCTTATTTTCCTGTGTGAGTTCATTTGAGAGTGTAGTGATTGTCTGGTTTCACCTACAGAGTTGCTTTTGGGGCATTTAGTGCACTGGATGAAGTATACCACATGTTGTCATAGGCATGTGTAGGACCCATGGATGTTAAAAGGTGTGTTGTGGAGGGTGTTGATTAGAAACCTGCACAACACTCTCAGAATACGAGCTTGGGAGCTTAAATTCTGTTCAGTCTATTTACTGTTGAGCAGATACACTGGATTTATGGCTTATTACAACAATCTGCAGAGCTGTCCCATCCATAGCCCTGGGTCTCGTGCTTTGGGGGGCCCCATGCTTCAGGGGGACGTGTGGTCCAGGGCAGCCTGGGGGGTTAGCAGAGGCCTGGTGCCGGCAGCAGCGAGCGACCCAGCCCACTCCGCCCCACTGGTTCCTGGAGTCGCTTGGGGGAGGGGGTGGAAGCCAGAAAGAGGCGGAGTGGGGCCTTAGGGGAAGAAGTGGAGTGGGGGTTTTGTCCCTGGCCCCGCACCCCCCTAGGGATAGCCCTGATAATCTGTAACCCACTAACCCCCTCCTTTTGTTTTATGGCTGCAGAGGTATTAATGGGCCACTCTACCTTAAATGGTTTCTTATAATATGTGCTAATTACTTATACTAAACTATCTGTTCAATCTTGTATTTAGCTGCCACACTCAGAATACCTTTCCCAGATCTGAAGAGCATCTCTGTGTGTCTTGAAAGCTTGTCTCTCTCACCAACAGAAGTTGGTCCAATAAAAGATATTACCTCACCCACATTGTCTATCTCAACGTCTGTCTCACTACTTTATATGATCCTAAGCAAGATAAATGCTGACAGGAAAAAAGAAAAACAAACAAACAAACAAACAAACAAACAAACAAAAAACCAGAGTGACACAAGCAGCTCATTTATAAAGACTAATAGTTTTGTAACATGAAAATCCAGAGCCAATGCTTAATATAAGCTTGCTACAAAGGATGAGAATGATGGTGAGAGACTAAAGAGTCCCCACTAAGCACTGCAACACAGCCTTCCACATAGTTTCCAAATTCCTGAAGAGATTTCAAAAAAAGCATACGTGGCTATATAACTGGTGAGGCAAATCTGTGTTCCCTACTTCATTTCCCAAGTTCAGCCAGAATTTTCCAATGAAATACAGGTTTCTAGGCCTCAAAAGATTTGGGTCACTTTGATTCATGTTACTTTATTACATTACACCAGATTTTTTTTGTTAAATAAAATCACTTTCATATATTAATAAGTTATTACGCTTTTATATGTGGCACAGGGTCCATGGTTCCCCACAGCTGCCCCAGCTGCTCTGACCCAAGGTAAGGGCCTCAGGAGAAAGAGGAGGGACAGGGGGTTTGGCCCTGGGCAAAAAAAAGATGGGCCAGGCCCGGCCACTTTCAAAAAGTGGGAGGGCCATGGCCTCTTGCACCCTTTTCTCCCCCCCGTTCCGGCACCTCTGGTGGAAGTCATAAAAAAAGTGCTGATAGAAGACTGATCTATGTTTCTGGTCCTCGTTACATGACATGGGTCAGGTCTAGAAAAAGTCACATGGTGACATGTCTACTGAATTCAGTGCCAGCTTATTACTGTTTGTATTTTTACAGTACATTAGAACCTTAGAGTTACGAACACCTCGGGAATGGAGGTTGTTTGTAACTCTAAAATATTCATAACTCTGAACAAAATGCAAAAGAAAAATGCTGCTTTTAACCATCCTAATTTAAAGGAAAGAAAAACAGTTTCCTTACCTTGTCAATTTTTTTATGCTTCCTTTATCCCCACCCCCCTTTTTTTTTTTTAGTAGTTTATGTTTAACATAGCACTGTGATGTAGAGTATTTGCTTTTTTTGTGTGTCTTTGCTGCCTGATTGTGTTCTTCTGATTCCAAATGAGGTGTGTGGTTGACCAGTCAGTTTGTAACCCTGGTGTTCGTAACTTTGAGGTTCTACTGTATGTCAGATCAGGCTCCATTAAACTTCTTGAAAAGACAGTCACTGCCCCAAAGAGCTTGCAATTTAGGTTTGCTGTTACTATTATAATGGTGATATTCAAGTGATAAGCTTTGAAATAATGAACTAACTTGCATTTTGTCTGCACTTTCCCTTCCAATTAGAGCTGAATGAAACTTCTTTGAAGAGTAGTTTATTTGCCGAAAAATACAGTTTCAAGTTTGTTACCAGATTTGCCCGTTACTTTGGGGGTATGCTCATTTATTAGGGTTACTCTTCGGGGGCGGGGGGTGTCTGTACTTCTATCAATGTTCTGCTTGTGTCACTGGAGTTCAAATGTGGAGCTCTCCTTCTCCCTTTTGCAAGTTCCCTCCCAATGGAGCTATCCTGCAGGACCTAGGTTCTTCCAGCCCCAGAATCAGACAAACACACACATACACTAACAGAGCGCATCTGAGAGGACAGGGTCAATCAGCATTCCCAAGCTGACCCCTTATATGCCCATGGACTCAGTAGTCTGGGTCAAGCAGCACTACCAAGCTGCCACCCTCTTATGCCCCAGGTTCAGCACGTCCCTATCCCCACTTTTACATTACAATTTTTCTGGTAGTACCCCGGTTGATGAGCAAGCCCCACAGGATTTTTGGGCACTGCAGGGATCTTTATTTTAGGTATGAGGAGCATTACTGCAGAGCGAAGGGGGAAGCCAAAAAAAACACTCACGAGGGGGGCGGGGGGAAGAGAGCGAGAGAGAGAGGGAAGCAATGAGCTTAACCATGAAAGTTATTTATTGCAAGGTAATAACTATACAAGGGGAGCCAAACAAACAAAACAGTTATAATATTAAATCTAACTTAAATTTGATTATAAAAGTCAGATCACACAAGTCAGGGTCAGAAGGCTATACCTAGAGAGGGAGAGAGAGAGAGAGCTGGGTTCTCACCACTCCGTGAAGCTTGAATCGATCGGGGTTCCCAGGTGGTGGTGATGGTAGCTGAGGTTCCGGAGTGCTGGAGACAAGCAGAGCCCCTAGCACGATCAGGCAGGAGAAGATGAAGTCCCAGTGGAACTGATGCAGATTTTGTATCCAGGGCACTTACTTGAGCATGGGTAGGGGTTTTTGTAGGGGAAAGAACAATGATTCAAAGTATAACACTACATTTGTTTGTGGGTAAACTGATGGCTCAAGGGAGTATACCAAAGTTGTTTTGTTCAGACTAGACAACAGGAACTGATTATTCCTGGCTATGGACAGTGTTCCCTGGAAGGAGCTCATAATGCAATTAGGTAGCTTCAGTATTTTAACTATTTTGGATACCAATAAAGGATTTATTACTAGAATTGGTCTGATAACTACTGAGCTGGGTGTGTGCAGGTGTGGGTTCATTAACATCTGGAGCAGAGATTCCCCATCATTCAGTGCTTCCCTGCTTTTCTGGTCCCAGAGTTCAGTGCGGTTCTTGCCTTGGAATTTCTGATCTCCATTCTGTATGCTAATGGGGATGCCTCCCTGTCCCATCTTTGATGCAAATGAGGCTAGGGGAGTTTTCCTAATCCTGTCACCCTTGTCCGGAGGGGTTTAGGTGTGTTTTCCATTTCCTTTTCATTGCTTTTTGTAAGTCCTTCTTCTGATTGGGTTTGGTTCAAGCAGAGGCTGGCACGGGGGAGGGGGGGGGAAGAGGTCTTTAGTGAGTCAGACAGGCTGGGTACTGCACCCTGGCTCCCCAAGAACACAGAGATGATAGGTAACAAGTTGATCGAAACAAATGGGGGTGATTTCAGGAAGTCAAAACATTTTTATATTTTAAAAACTAAACCTTTTGACTTTTGCATTTTTGTTTCAAAATGACATTTTGTTCAGAAGTAGAGCCAGATTTAACTTTTTTTCAAGAAAGGGTAAAAAAACCCTACACCTGATTTTCAATTATTTGCTCAATCCCACAACTAATGAATCCCCGGACTATTTCTAACATTCCCAAGCCTGAGCACCTTTCACACAGCTGCCATTATTTTGTTTTATTACAGTGTGAGGTATCAGATTTTAAATGACATAATACATTTTATAGCTTTCCTATAAATCATAAATTGTGATATTCTGTTCCTCTCACCAGCCCAGTTACCTATGCAACCAAAAACTAAGAGACCTCAGTTTCCATTCATACACTCTTATTTATTAGGCTCCTCTAATGTACTAAGTGTAAGGAATGTTGCTTTACAAACAAGTTCAGCTTTCTCATTAAGAAGAAGAATTGTAGGCCAATTTTTTTTAAACGCCCGAGTGGTCATTTTGAGAAATCTGTGGCCTCATTTTCAGAAAGGCTGTGCACTCACAACTCCAAATAAAATAAATGGTCACGGCAGTTACTGAAATCAGATGCTAGGTATCTCAAGCTGTTTATCCAAAACTTGAGGTACCCAAAATCAGTAGATGTTTCTGAAAAACATTGGCCTTAGTGGCCAACTGTTTACATAAAAAACACCTACCACTTTTTATCTATACATACACACACCCCTACATGACTTTAAACATCCCATATTAATTAATTCTTCAGTAATCCTCCTGCCAATCCCTAAATCATTGTTCCTCTTGTTAGTTATTAGTTTAATATACTACATAATTAATATTTGTTACATGTAACATTTTGTACATGTAACATGTACAGATTCTCAGCTGGTGCAATTGGTGGAGCTCTCAAGTCAGAGCTAATTTGACTACACAACCTGAGGATCTGACCCACATTAATATCAGAGTATTTATTTATGAATAAATATTTATTTATAGATTAAAGATAGGTTTGTTCTATAGAAAAAAGTCTTCAACTTTTAGAAAGCTATGTTGATTCTTAGATTAAGTGGACACAAAAGCTAGCCACATACCTCTCAGAATTTTGATTCTTAAGATGGAGAGTAAAATGTGCAATTTCCTGAAAATTCATCTAAACCTAGGATAGTACAGTACCAATGAAATGATGGTATGATTTTCAATTCTATGACCAGATAGACTTCCAAGCCACCAAAGAACGCATTTGACTAGCTGGAGGATGAGCAGTTCAACACAGCCAAGAATGTTGTACTTATATCACTCTATGAAAAACTACCAGTACAGCATTGGAAACTGGAAGAGGTGCAGTTTGGATCAGTCAAGAGAGAAAGAGAAAGTGAGTGAATCATTAAATAACATCCTGAAAACAAAGTAAATGGGCTAAGTCCAATCAGGAAGTGAAATCCTTAAGCAAGACTGATTTTTAATCACATTAGACTTAATTATACTGTCAAGGAGAGAAAATTATATACAACCAATCCTGGCACAGGAGCTATACTTTGGAGTGTTTGGACCTGAAGATATCTGTATCGGGCATGCAGCCATACCACCTTGGGTTGCAATCTTGTCAAATCTCCTAAACTATACAGGGTTGGGGCTGGTCAGTACTTGGCTCGGTCATCCCCAAGAAAGCCCAGGCTTAACAGGAAATGCTTTTCTTAATGAGACTACTGAACCAGTGTCCCAGTGTGTAGCTATGTGGCACTCTACTGCCAAAGATATCATCTTTGAGTTGACAACTTAGGTTCTTACTCTACATGATCATTAGAGAGCCCACGGCATCTTTCAAAAATCTTTCAAAATTCTAATTTGAGTAATTGAAATCACCTTGCCTAAACTCCTTCTGATTATTTATATTACAGGGCCCCCTCTAGGCTCCAGTCAAGACTAGGGCCCCATTTTGCTAGGTACTACACAAGCACATACTTTAAAAGGTTCTCTAAATAGATAAGTCAGAGAGCAAACAGGCAGAGAGGGATGAAGTGACTTGATCACAGTCACACAGCAGGTCAGTGGTTGAGCTAGGAATAGATCCCATTTCTCCTGACTCCTACCCTGTTTCCCCGAAAATAAGACAGTGTCTTATATTAATTTTTGCTCCCAAAGATGCGCTAGGTCTTATTTTCAGGGGATGTCTTATTTTTCAGAAATGAAAAATGCCTTATTATCGGTGGATGCCTTATTATCGGGGAGGTCTTATTATCGGGGGGATGCCTTATATTACAACGAGAGGCAAAACTGTAAGTAGGCCTTATTTTCGGAGGATGTCTTATTTTCGGGGAAACAGGGTAGTACCATGTCCTATCCATCAGCCCACAGCTCTCGGCTTCTGAGGCCTTCTGCAGTTCAGTAGGACAAGAATTATTCTTCTTCACTTTTTATCCTGATTTCTCACATCATCTGTCTGTGTACTGTTCAGCCACTTCCAGGTTCCACCTCACCAGAGCTACATTTCAGTGGAAGGCAAAGTGATCCTTCTTCATGAAATGAGCTACCTAAGTCTCCTCGTTTTTATTTCTATGTACACTTATTGAATTGCCATGAAAGGCTAGAGTGGTTGAAGAATGCAAGGGCATACAAGGATATTGTCTCTGCTGAAGCACAGCACCACAGTGATATGTGTACCATTGTGCTCAGTGACAAACACCTAGTCTATCACTGTATTCTGCAGACTGGCAGCAAAGAAAAGTAATAGAAAATTCATAATCTCTTAAATTAAGATGTCTCACTAGAAAACAATTCATAATCAGAGGATGAAGTTATTGACATTCAAACTGGAAAGGAACACGAAGATGACCTTATTTCAAAAAAATGATGTTCTCATCATTACCTGCATAAGGCTTGTGCCATTGATTTGTATGAGAAATGGACCTAATTCAGATCTCACCTACAGACCACTTATGTTAGTAGAAACATAATACAGAGTTCTAATACAGCGTGTTTCATCAGTAAATCTCAAAGCACTTTACACAAGTCATTATCATTAGCCCCAATTTACAGATGGGGAAAACAACAGTAACATAGTTACATACCAGATCAAAGATTCAGCATCATGTCTCTGGCCTGTACTAGATGCCTTAGGGACAAGTGTAAAATCCCAATAATGGACAATATGCTTCCCATGAGAACAATTTTCTTTAACTCCACGTACTTAGCATTTAGCTCATATCATGGAGTATAAGGGTTATATCCTTTGTACTGTCTAACGTAATGGAGATGTAAAAGCGCAATTAAGAACAAAATTTGGAAAATGGAAAACTCCCATTCTTGTGTGCCTATCATCATTTTTTTATACATTAAACCATGAAAACTAATTTCAATACCCAGAACCCTCCCTAAGCCCAAAACAACATCCTATGGAAAGCAAAAGCATTAGCATGCTACTTAAGGAGGACAGAAAATGTGGGGACAAACAAAAATAATGTGTGAATTACTAGTCAAATAATTTCTTAAAGCAGTTTTTCATTCATCCACTTAAACACACAATATATTTATGCAACATTTAATCATCTTCATTTCACAATTTGCCCTCACTCCTGTATTTTTTCCCCAGTGATCACACCTTTGTCTTCAGGGCAACTTCTCAAATGTGGGGCCCTCAAGAGGACGTCCAAATGCAGGATCTGGATACAGGTCCGTCTCATCTTTCGCTGGGGTTATGGGGTCAGCGCGTAAAGCGAAAACCGCGTATAGTCAAAATGACATTGAGTGTAATGGCGGGCGGAATCGCCCGCACTAGAGGAACAGTATTTAAATTGTTATTTTTCTCATTTTTGTTTTTGTTTTTGCAGACCGCGAAAAGCTGAATTCGCGCATGTTAAACATGCGTAAGATGCAACAGACCTGTACTCTAATTGGCACTTACATGAATAAGATCTAAATTTAGCAGTCTGATCCAATACCCATAGTAGTCACTAGAAAGTTTCACGGAATCAGGCATAAGCGTGATGTAAGTATCCAAACATGGTTTTGCAACCTGCTAAGATTCTCATCATGGAAAATAAAGTGTTTAGTTTTGCCTGAATGTAAATTTCATTTCTGTACACATTGCTTATCTTTAATGCCCCTAAAAAGGGTTTGCATACTTCTCCTTTAATTCAAAGGAAGTACTACCTAGTGGGTCCACACTAGGCAGTTGTTTACAGCTCTTTTAGCTATCAATGCTCATTTCTGAATAAAGTATATTCAGAAATAATGTTTCTAAGAGCACAAGCCTAGGTGATTTTGAGTAAAATATAACAGGCCGTACAGAGGGATAGATGGGGATATGGGACACAACGTATGTTTACAAACAGATACACACACACACACATACATATATATATATATATATAAGCAATTATCCCTGTCTCTGAATCGCCAAGTCTGAAGCTCTTTGGGTCAAGGCCTCATAATCAAAGATTTGAAGCCCAGAATGAACTATTAGGATACTCTGCTTTCATGAGCTGTAGAATGTAACCTAGTAATTCCTGTAGCAGTCTCATAACTGCTGCATGGGCTAGAGCACATCTTTTAAAAAGACATTCAGTCTTGATTCAAAGATCATATGTATACTGATACACTACCTAGTGCAACTGGGTCCTGATCGTTGCTCCCAAAGGCCCCAAAACATGAAACAAAAGAATTATGGCAGCAGTTAATACAACAAACCTATTGGGAAACAGCTCAGGCGGGGGAAACCCCCACCTTCCTGAAGTCTAATATTACCTGTCATTGATTTGAGGGGCTGACATATATCCCGAACAACAAATGTCATCCAGACATTGCCGTACACCAGCTAGGTGGGAGCATGGGCCTTCACAGCTTAACAGCAGAATAAAATAGTTACATACATAATGATCATTGTCCCATATTGTTTGGACCTTCCCATCCTCTCTGCTCCAACTGTTGTTCACAATACACCATTGTATTTGCTTCTTCCTCTAGTAAAGTCATAAATGTCATTCCTGCTACAGAAGAAAAATATAACCTAATTGGGTAGATGAGGAGTCAAAACACAGTCTTTGAAGGTAGGAGTTAAAAACAAAAGACAACTGGGCAATGTATGCAGTGCTCATTCTTTTATTTAGTCATCTTTCCCTCAGAAAAATCAAGATTAAGTGGTGCCATGGGATTCATGTTCAGTGGGCTCTTTCTGAGTTTGTAGCCTCTCATCTTGAACTGACATTATACACTTCCCATCACTGTCAGTGACATTAGCTATATAAGCATTTGCTGCCTGGCGGCAGCATCTTCTGAATAAAAGTTAACCTTTAAAATGTCAGTCATTGAGCATTCCCAGTAGTCAAGCTTTCTTCATGGTTAATAGCATTCCAAGTTGCACTGATAAGTAGTACTGGAAAGACAGATGCTCAAATATAGCTACTTAACATATACTAGGTATAGTCAAGGCAAAGGGGGGAATGGAGCAGTGGTCCAAGACAATACCTAGCTCAGAACACAACATTGTGGCAAGTGCTCTGAAGTACTAGAGATAATTCCCAGGGGCTTCTTTACCTCATTGTTAAAATACTGCCTCCCCACTAAAAAGAAGCTTGGGATGATTTCCCTGCCTCTGATAGTTCATCCTTGGCTCCGTTCCCCTTTCTACTCACCAGCCAAATTAGCTGGCTGGACATGCAGACTGGAGTAAACTGCTCCATGAAAAGGAATAAAGCTACTTACTTCCATTAGAGAAATGGGGAGCTGGGAAGGAATTTTGACTGAGTCACAATTCAATTTCTGGCCTGTTCATATGGCTATGCAGCTACATGCCACCCTTTCCCTAGGAGAGACTATAACATTACAATCTTGTTCTTTATCAGAGCTGCAAGATAAAAAACCCAAGGCAGTATGAGGTAATGACAAGTATCAAACATTACTGTTCAGTTCCATGGTATCCAGCTATGCCAGGCTAGTTAGATTATGGTTGTTTTTAAGTTGATAAAAACAGTTTATTTTAAAAGAAGTTAGCCATCCTTTTGATCTTGTTGATCATCCAGTTGGTCTTATTTCTCCTCTCATGCAAGAAGCAGACCACAGCCACATACATTAGCAAAATTAGTTTGTGCATCTTTGCATTGCTACGTTATTTATTTCAATTCTTGTGTATGTAGGATCTAACTCTCTTGCCACAAGTCATTAGAGGCTTCAGTGAGGTCATAGAGTTACACCAGAGTAAAAGTGGTCAGAATAAAACCTTAGTTACAATATCATTCGCATGGTCTGTGGTACTGAAGGCTGCTGTTAGGGCCCCATCCCACTCCCATCAAAGTCAATGGAAAGGCCCCATTTATTTCAGTGGGAGCTGGTCTGGGCCGCATGCTCTTCTGTGCTTACAAATGAGAGCACCATTAGTTGAGATCACAGCACAACAAAGGAACATTTCAATTCTGGCTACAACCATGCAACAAACTCCTAATGTTGTCCTCACCCCACTCCACCCTTTGAAGACATTAATATTAGTCAAAGGTGGTTGCTACAATAACAAGCATACAATATATTGTCATAAGATACTGTAATATATTAAAACTAAAATTAAATTTTACAACTTACCTCTTTGTGCATTATGTGTCATACTCAGTGCCATTCATGGCCACTGGAAGTAGTTGAAGTTCAAAGTGATCTGTTCCTTTTACGATCAGTAATAATATTTGCAGTTAAAATAATTATAAAGATAGTCCAACTTCACGCCTCATAGTGTGAGATGATCATCTGAAAGAAAGGGGCCAGAACGGACAGTTAAGGAAAGGACCCAATTCTCTTCTTGAGGATAATGCTGCACAGTTTACTGAATATATTATGGGCTTTCTGAAAAGCATTAGGTGCTGCTCACTGCTTTCAGCAGGATATAGTACATGAAGGATTAGTGGCGTTGATTGTAATCATGCTGTACCTGCTCATATCAGGGCTGAACTTGGCCAGAAGAGCCTTCTTTGACGTATGGTCAGGATAAGGACTTAGAATTGCAGCCCCTAAGTTCAGGGGAACGCAAGGACTATTCTGTCCCTGAAGCACACAGAACCCCAAAGGAGGTGTGTAGAGGGGTCACGCATTGGTCAGTGCACCCCCTCATGGCCAAGTGTGCTATATCAGCACTTACATTATACTTTGACCCTGGTAGGTATCCCTCTGTCAATAGCCAGTGCAAGCCTTCAGTGGTTTGCCCTGTCTCACAACTAAGCCCTCCAGCCAGATCACTTACAATTTCACCTATTCCAGGTGATAGAGAGTATAACAAAATAGACGTCTGTGACCTTATCCCAGGCATTCGTCCCCATGCTGGGCTCAACAGTCCCTCTTTATATCAGGGGACTTTTACACCCCTTTCTAGCGGGTAGGTAGGGGAACCCAGGCCCTTCCTTCACTCTGGGTGCCAGCACAGGGTCCTTGTATTAAGTAGCTGAGGTCTCCTTCCTTAGACTCATTGCTGTATGTCTGGGCAATTTCCTACCCACACCTGCCTCCAGGCCCTTTCACAAATCAGCTCCTTCTAGGGCTTTCTTCCTGAGGCCTAGCTTCTTGTGCTGTTTCCTGCCAGTCTGTACCCAATACAGAGTCTCCTCAGGCTCCCTAGCCACACACAACTCCTCATGGGGTAAACCTTCAGCAGATGTCTGGGAAATCCCTCCCTAAGTACCTTTCTCTGGGATCACCTTCCACCAGCTGAGATCTAGTAGCCTTTTATCAGGTTCAGGTGCTCATTAGCCAGTTAGCTGCCAACCAGCCACCTAGGCAGGTATTTACCTCCAGGTGGGCTGAGGTGGGCTCATTTTCTTAAAAGAAGCCCTCATCATGGGTAGACTGGGCCCTTTAATAGGCCAGGTGTCCTATGATGGGGAGGGGGGAGAAGTGAAGCTAGAGCTCTCCCCACCCCTCTCCTGACTTGCTGTGGAACAGGACCAGCATGTTGGTGGGAATAGGCTGTACCTCATAAAGAGTGTAGTAGCAGGCACCTCCTAGGAGATATTCTGCCCTTCATAAACAAAGGGTCAAATCTGCAACAGGGATTTAGGCACTACTGAAATCCACAAAATCCCTACTCAGTTGGCACATAACCCTGTAGGCACCTAAACTCACTCAAAACCTACATTTATGCTGTTAAGGTCCTACTAGTCACCTAAGTTTATGTTTCTGGGCATGCACACTTCTGGCTCAGGCAGATGTCTGGATGCCTACAGCCTGCCCATACCCCAGCATGATCCTCAAATGAAGGAAAGATGGGCATTCCCCTGCCTGTCTTGCCTAATCGAGTATGTGTGCTCATCTAAATACATACAAAGTGGGAGGGGGAAGGTGGTCTCCCAAGTAATGTGTAACCCAGTGGTTAGAGCACTCAGCCAGGATGTGGGAGACCCTAGTTCAAGTTCCTCATCTTCTTGATGGGGTGGAAAAGATTTGAACAGCAGATTCCCTCCTCTGAGATCAGTGCCCTATCCACTAGGACAGGGGTAGGCAACCTATGGCACGTGTGCCGAAGGCGGCACACGAGCTGATTTTCAGTGGACTCACACTGCCCAGGTCCTGGCCACCGGTCTGGGGGGGCTCTGCATTTTAATTTATTTTTAAATGAAGCTTCTTAAACATTTTAAAAACCTTATTTACTTTACATACAACAATAGTTTAGTTATATATTATAGACTTATAGAAAGAGACCTTCTAAAAATGTTAAAATGTATTATTGGCACGCTAAACCTTAAATTACAGTGAATAAATGAAGATTTGGCCCACCACTTCTGAAAGGTTGCCGACCCCTGCACTAGGATATTCTGATGTGAGGCTCTCTTATTGAAGTCATTACACTTAATTCAATTATAATTGGGCCAGACACAGAGTGAAAATGATTCTCTTCCCCCTCCTCCATGCAGCCATTTAGTGCAGAGTTGGAAGAATGGTTTAGGTGCCTAAGCAGCCTGACTCCAGGAAAGGGGTTCCTGACTGTGGATCAGAAGCAGATTTAGGTGCCTCCCTGGAGCCCAGTCTTAGGTGCTGAACTCTGTGGAAGGGTCAGTGCTCAGGACACACTCCTCTTGTCAGCATCTCCCATTGGCTAGCTTAGGCAGCTCCCTGCCTGGCATGCTGGCTTTTGAGGCTCACATTCTTAGGTGCCTCTTTCTCCCTATTCATTGTATAGGGAGCTTAGGTGCCTAACTCAGGCTTTGTGGATTCCAATGATTTTCTAGGCAAAGTGAGTCCCTTTGTGGATCTGGGCCAAAATGCTTTCAGGTGTTCCCCCTTGGACAGTGCTCCCTGTACTCTGGACTGTGCCTAAAAGACACAGTTTAGCTTTAAAAATAAATAATCACAGACCATTATTTCTAACTAAGCAGCAGATTTCAACTGCTGACACAGACTTTGGGTCAGGTTGCAGCTGTGCTCATGATGTACATGGCCAAGGAATTGTGGCAAGGAGTGGAATCAAACAAATTCTCTGCTTCACTTCTGCCTTAATAAACTGCTGTAACACTCTACATGCATTCCATGGGCAGAGAGCTAGAAGGTCATGGTATGGCAAAGCTTGGGGGTATGGTCCACACACACTTAAGCATATAAGCACTCTGACTCAGTCCCACACACCTCCATCTCACTTGGGTCACTTCTGCCACTGGCAAGAGGTTTAATTAATGTGGTTTCGTGCCTGGAGCCAGAAGGTAGCCTTTGGTGTCTGAGTTTCCTTACAGTTGTCAGGAAATTTCTGACATGTTCTGTAAACAGTTGTGCTTCATTTTTTTGTCATATTTTTTATAACATGCTTTAGGCAGACAAGTACATTTAAACATTTTTATTGTACTTTTCCCCCCCAGCTGCTACAGGAAGTAGGCTTCTGATGTAAAAACAAGGACAGGAAAAATTAGAACAAGTCTCCTATTGTACTTTATATATTATCTGACATGCAGCAAATTGAAAAAGTAGCTCATGTTTAATTCCATACCTAACTGAATCATGTTAAGTGGTGGGTCATGCATGCCACAGTTTATTATATATGGCAGTTCTTTTGTCTGTAAATTAGGGCAGTTGGAGGATAATGATTACAATAAAGTAAATTGTAAATACTCACCTTTTTGTAGTTGTTTTTGAGGCAATCAAAAGCAAAGTATGTCTTTGGATTCCTTCATGTATTTGTTAATTTTATCTTGAAGTGCTAAAAAGATTGCAAATAAACATTAAATAAGACTTGTGTGGGAGACACAAATGTCAGGGAAATGGGGAGAGAAAAAAATCAACACCATAAGATTTAAAACACTACTTAAAAATCGGTGAACTGTATCATTCAGCAGCTATTTGTTTAATGCATAAATGTGTGGGAAAAAGCCAGAGGGGGAGATTTTGAAATGCAATGCCCAACTCCCACTAATAGACAATGGGGGTTGGGTGCTTAATTCCCATTTATACCTTTGACAATCTCTTTCAGAAAGTGCACAGGAAGGTCTGAAAGATCAACAACTGCTAGGCCTCTGCAGGATCTAATTAGATTGTCTTTGGAGCAGGGAACTTGGTTTGAAATGTAACTTCATGTAGGGGAGTAACAGGAAATAAGAACCCACCGATCCCCTCAGAGGGCTACTCAGACTGTGGGTGCCCATGTAGGGGCTAGCTGCCCATGTAGGGGAGTAACAGGAAATAAGAACCCACCGATCTTCTCAGAGGGCTATTCAGACTGTGGGTACAGGTGCGGGAGAGAAAGATATGCTATTTTCATGAATAATGCTATGGAAAAACTATTGAATATCAGCAGTGGAATGATCCACGTGTTTGAAAAGTTTCCTATCTGTCCCTAGCCGACGTGGGTCACAAGGTGAAAGCACACACACTTGGCACATACCATGCTGACTCCAAAGGGATGAGCAGTTCTTACTCATCAATAAGTAAGAGAGAAGATATAGGAAGTACTAAAGAAAAAGATTCAGAAGGACCATTTGTAGCCCGGCTTTACAAAAATTTGATGCTTCTATTGAAAATCCAATACAATTTCACTGAGCCTGGATCAAAACCACTTTGGAGTTATTAGTGTAACACACACAACAACTCAGTCTTTCAATGTCTGAAGAAACCAGTGCAATTACAATAGCAAAATATTGGAATTCCATTCTCTAGACGCCTTTCTCAAAGGTGGGGAGGTTGTACTGTAGTTAAAGAAGAAGACAGTTGTGAGAGATAAATTGAATTATTTAATTATTTAAGATGAGATTCTGCCACTCTTATTCCTATTGAATTGTACTTTAATTCACAGAAAGTCTATACAAGGAAATAAGGGTTTTAATAAGTTTTAAAAGTGCTCGTGATTTTTGTATAGGAAATCTTATTGTGCTAAAATTCATAGTACAGTATAAGTCAACTATTGAAACTCCCTAGTCATAGAAATAAAATTAAGAGAAGTGAAACAAAATAAATACAATCCATGTCAAATGTAACTTTGCGTTTTTCCAGCATCAGTGGATGCCTCAATTATTAGTTTCAGAGTAACAGCCGTGTTAGTCTGTATCCGCAAAAAGAAGAACAGGAGTACTTGTGGCACCTTAGAGACTAACAAATTTATTAGAGCATAAGCTTTCGTGGACTACAGCCCACTTCTTCGGATGCATATGCAAAGTGGGCTGTAGTCCACGAAAGCTTATGCTCTAATAAATTTGTTAGTCTCTAAGGTGCCACAAGTACTCCTGTTCTTCAATTATTAGTATTTTTTTTCTAACAGCTTGAACCAGTTGATAAATTCATTAAATTAAAAAGCCAACATAACATATAGATTCCACTGCTTACTGTCCCTCTGAAGGTCAAATTGTTGTGATAACCCACCATTGACTAAAACATATGCCTTTAGTGAAACATAAAAAGATTTAAGCAAAGTTCAAGTCAAATCCAGATTTTCACAAAAAAAAAATATATATATATATAAAAAGGAAGATCTATTTGACCTGGTCAAATTCCTTCTTGATATCTAAGAAGCAGATCAGTGAATTTAACTGCACTGAGGTAGACAAGTGGATTTGATTAAATTTCCCTTTCATCATTATCAGCAAAGTGTCACCCTTTAATAAAAGCACACTGATCTGTTTATTATTTCCAGGAGCTACTTCTCCTTTCTTAGTGGCCAAATTTTTTGGCAGAATTTAGAATCTGCTTTTAAGTGAAAAATTTGGCCAGGAGGTACAGCTGTACAAAACATTTGCATTACTCATGACAAATGAAACTGCCTGATTTTTCACTAGAAAATATTTGCATTGTTTGACTACTTGTGTTAAAACTCCATTCTCCTCCTGCTTATTGATTCTGTGAGAGGTGGGAATGTTGCATTTGACTCTAGGGACAAGACTCTCCGATGGTATAAGTCAGAATAGCACCACTGATGTCAATGGAGTTACACCATATTGCACTAGCTGAGGGTCTGGCTCAAGATCTGTAGTCCCTAAATCTAAAAAGAATAATTGAAATAAAACTTTGAAGGTGCAGCTACTTTCTTACATCCATTCTCTTCCTTGGTGACTAGTGGATCAATTGATTAGGTAGCCAGGTGGGCCCACTCATCATCAGCATGACCACAAACACCACAAATCGATAAATACAAAAAGTCCCACAAGCCGCATTGTTCCAGCCCTGTAGTCTAATAGGTTCTGTATTCACTGGTACACTAGACAATAATCACAAGTCTGGGATAAGAAAACAATGTGCCCAGTAACCAACCAGCAAAAAGAAATGAAAAGAATAGAAGACCACTATATGCCTCCTTATCTTCCTCATAGTCAAGAGGGCTGTTTCTAAAATGATTGGCCCTAAAAGGACTGTGCACTCATGTGATGCCATTAAGTAGAGCTATTAGATAGAGCAGATCCAAGTAGCCAGCTATGCAAAAGAGATACTTTTGGACTAAGATGAAAGGTGGGAATAGAGAAAAGCATGCTGTGGTAAGAGATAAGGGCCAAAAGGGGTTTATTTGTTTTGGATGCCTTGATATTTAGGTGCCCAGCTTGAGACACAGAGCTTGATTTTTCTGATGTGCTGATGACCCAGACCTCTCATTGACTTCAGTTGGTCCCAGAGGTGCTCAGCATTTCTGAAAATCAGGACCAATTTGGGCTTTTGACAATTGAGACTCTAAGATTCAGTTAATACTTTTGAGAATATTGGCCTTGGAATGTACTTCATAGCTGAAGAAAGGAAAACACAGGATTCCTCTTTCAAGTTTTTGAATATGGATGTTACTGATGCCAAAATAATCATTTTCATTAGAAATTATTATTCTTGCTTGAATTTAAAGAGAATTTGTAATTATTTTTCAATATAATAAAGACTTTGGAAATGTGTTTTTGATGTGCACAGTCAGTAATAATTAGAGCTGGATTAGTGAGGAATTTTTTGCAATTATTTTTGCAAATTCTGCATTGCATTTTCAATTTAGCCATGTGTCTTTTCTTCCATGAATATTTTTGCAAATGGTATTTTACTCACAAAAATGTTGCTGTATGGTTGTTCTCTGTATTAGCACTTGTATTCACACAGGAACATGGGATTCACACGCAAATGTAAGTATTTGATGTCCACATGGAAAGTTCTTGGCTCTTTTTTATAAGCTTCAGTCCACAGACAGAAATAATGCCATTACTTAGGTATCCAATCACACACTACACATTAATAGACATATTTGAAACAAATAATATGCAAATGATCCATAGACTGCAATAGGCTTATATAAAGTATTTATTATTATTATTTTTTTGTATTGTGGTAGGGCCTAGGAGTCCCAGTCACAAACCAGGACCCCACTGTGCTAGGTGCTGTACAAACACAGAACAAAAATATGGTCCCTACCCCAAAGATCTTACAATCTAAATATTCTAAGCTGTGATCTATGATTGTTGTGAAATTATGAATAACAAGCAAATCAAAGTCTGTTCATGAATAATTCATGAACTGAAACAAGAGCCAGGACAAATATTTTCAAATGTGGGTGCTTAACGGTGAGATTTTTAATAGAGTTTAAGTGACTTAGGAGCATAAATCCCATTGAAAGTTAAGTTATAGTTATCAAGTTCCTAAGAGGGACATTTACAAAGGCATAAAATGGCAGTTTGGCAACTATCCCCCATTGAAAGTCTGCCTGTAAGAGGCACAGTCATGAGATGGTTTCCATTAAGACTTATACCTAATAGCTGGTGGAACACATGTATTGAAAATGTTTCAAAACACTCTAATCAGCAGGGAATTACTTCCAGTTATATAGCCATATAGGAATTAATTAAGTGGCCATCAGGCCCAAGGGCCTTATTCAACATTAGGCCCTTTAATAGCTTCCCGTACCTCACACACTGCCATTGGGACTCTGACAGTGCCCTTCATCTGTTAGACTAAGAGGAGAGATCTGGTGTGCAGAGTTTGAATTATATGGTGGTTGACAGAAATCTTTAAATACCTTTCTAATTGTTCATATTTTAGTGCAACTGGTTTTCTTATATTTAATTTCACCAATATTTCTGTAGCAATTTTCCTCATTTGATAAGATAAGATTTTATCAGCTTAGCTAATATTTTCAAAAAGAGCTACTTTTGTATTCAGTATAAACCTGAAGCATGCTATGATTTTACGAACCATATGGAGAATAATAGTACCTAAATGGCCAGGTACATATACCCTACCCTTACCCTACATCCCTGTTCATCACTGAAATGTGCTGCAGCAAATCTTTTGGTCCCTTAGTGTACAATGTGTAAAGCTCAAGGGTTTAGGATGATGCTCAGTCTCACAGATGACAATACACTAGGCTCTTTCCTAATGAGAATAGGATCCCGTAAGATGCTGGCACTTCCAGATCTCTGAACTCCTTGAAACTTGGTTTGTGAGTATTATGACTGCTTTCGGTAGCTTTGGGCACCAAAGATAGCATTTATTTTCAGTCTTAAGTGAGTCTTTAGTAGCTTCTAAGAACAGGGATGGGGAATTGTTATAATTGTTGAGGCTGCTGCACAAAAGTAGATCCTTTATTTAATTTAATTCTTTAGAAATCAATGTAAAAGGACCCAGGTACACTTCAAAATGCATGTACTAGCAACCCCAACAAAGACATAGTCCTATTGCAAGATCCCGTCTCTTCCCATTGCATACTCTCTCATGGTTGTACCCATACCTTGTATGACTTGCCTAAACTTAAACTTAGATGGTGAGATTCTCAGGGAAAGGACACCATCTCTAATTTGTCTGTAAAGTGCTGAGAGACTTATTGTGCTATAGAAATAATAGATATATTAATTGAACGACAATTCTCCAAATGTTTGTGGCAGAGTCCCTCTGAATACTGACGTTTTAGATGAAGGCCCAGATCCTCAAGCGTATTTAGGTGCCTAACTCCCATTGAAATCAGCGAGAATTAGGTACCTACATACATTTGAGAATTTGGGCTGAAGTGCCCATGAAAACGAGCCTGAGGGTTTACTCAGATTAATCTTCAGTAATATTTTTCCACCTTGCCTTTAAGAATGCATATTGTTATTTTGGTGTTGCAGTATTTGTCTCCTCCCACTCGTACCTTTGCACCTTTTTATCTTGGAACAGTCTACCCTTCCCCATCAATCAACCTACCATTCCTTCTTCAAAACCCTCTTGATTCACTTACTTGCTTTCAACTGCCAGTGATAATCTGCTCCCACTCTCATGCCTGAAATAGATGTTTGTTTTAATTGTCTAACTTTGGGCCTTATCCTGCAGGGACTACCAAGCTTAGGTGTTGATTAAGCAGGATTCTTGAGCCAGGGGTGCCAGAAAGGAAGGGGCCGGGGGGCCATGGCCCCCCACTTTTTCTCAGCCGTAAAGGGAAAAGGGGGGTGGAGAAGAGCAAGCAGGAGGCAGGGCCTCAGGGAGAAGGGGCAGCGTGGGGGTGGAGCCATGGTTCAGGTGCCAGTAGCCTCCCCTCCTTTTAGGAAGCTTCCACTGCCCCTGTCCTGAGCACTTGCTTAACTATAAGCCCATTAACTTCAGTGGAAATACTCACACTTAAAATTATGTGCATGCTTAAATGTCACGCTGAATCAGGGCCATGGTGCTTACAACTGTGAGTAGTCAGTTGTGTTGACTCCAGTAGCTTATTCATGATGCATTGACTCCAGTAGGAATACTTAAAGCAGTAGGCAGTGTGCGTTAGTGGATAGCACACTGGACTGAACTGAGACCTAAATGCTAAAAAAGGTGCATTTTTTTACCTCAGGATGACTTATACACATGATCTCTCACAAGGTAAAAACACAGTAAACCAAGCACTTTAATTGTACTGTGAGATAAACATTCTAATTCCCGCTCTAGGGGTTGACCAGTGTGAGTGTACCTCATGATACAACTAAAGTGCCTGGTCTTCACTGTGTTTTTGCCTTGGGATAACTCCTGCACATTAGTTATCTTTAGGTAAAAAATGCACCTTTTTAAGGAGTTAAGACATGTCCTCAGAAGACCTGTGTTCTGTTCTTGGCTCTGTCACTGGTCTACTTGGTGATCCTGGGCAAGTCAATATGCTTCATCTTTCCCATCTATAAAATGGAATTAATTATACTTTGTAAAGCACTATATAAGAAGCAGATATTTATATAATTACATCAGTAATATTACATTTGAGTCACTTCTGTGATCAAGGCAAAAGGAAATATGATTGAGACATTTTACATCTGAGGCTAGAATGTTAGAGTGGGCCCTGTCCTTACTGCTTGCACCTATTCCTTATTAACTATCCCTCACTAGGGCAGCTATATGATAAAAGACTTTTACAACTATCATTAACAATCCGAGATTGGCATTCTACAGTTACAGCAGGAGGCAGAAAGTTGAAGCATAGTTATCAACTAAAAAATAATTCAACTAAGAATAGAACTGTCTGCTTTAAAAATAGTAAACCCATAAGCATCTAGATGAATTTTGAATCATGTCAAATCACTTAGTTATGTTTACATATTACAATCAATGTTATAGTTGAAGTCATTGGAGCTCTGCTGGTTAAATTAATTGAAACTTCATCCCCGTTTGTATACAGTGTTGGAGGAATTCAATTCAGGGAGATGTGGACATTGTAAATATGCTATATATTGTTTTAATGAAAGCCACAGATATCTTTTTATCATAGAACCCACAGTATTGTGATGTAAACACTGAACAAAGTAACTGGAGAATTATTGCATCTTGGCAAGAATATAAAAATATCTGCCCTTTCTGTCATTTATAACCTTGATATTGAATGCTGAAAATGTGCTGAATGACTGATCAGAATTTCAACGTCCCACATCTTGGCAAAATATGAGATGGGGGAAAAAATCTCTTTAACCCATCTCTGTCCATGTTTAAAGTGTTCTCTTAAATATTTCTGAATGAGATGGAGAACATCTGCCCAGAAATGTTTGATATTTCAGGGTTGCTAATGTTAAAGGTGAAAAATATAATGGTAATAATCGTAAAATGATGATCAGAGACTTAGTTAAAATGGACATAAACAACACAACACTTTTTTAGGAAAAGCTAAAACACTTATTACAAGCT
This sequence comes from Malaclemys terrapin pileata, assembly GCF_027887155.1. Taxonomy (NCBI): domain Eukaryota; kingdom Metazoa; phylum Chordata; order Testudines; family Emydidae; genus Malaclemys; species Malaclemys terrapin. The sequence continues at coordinate 174,750,864 of NC_071507.1, read as the reverse complement.
TTGTTGCTGCATCATAAGCTAGGATGGCCACAATAATGATAACAATCCTCAGATAAAAAGCAAAAAGTAGACTATATGTTTCTCTGATCACAGTAAATAAATATTGACTAAAGGATAAAACTCTACACAAAACCTAGGGTAAGTCTTGTGTTTGGTTTCCTGAAAAAGGGACATTAGGATAGTATTAGGGAGAAGAGGAAAATGAATTATACTGTACTGTTTTTTCATCTTTATCCAACTCCCATTGAAATTAATAAAAGCTTTTCCATTGATTTCAATGGAATTTGGATCAGGTCCTTAGTGCGTAGTAGGATTTTACATTTATTAGCACCAAATTTTGCCCCATTGCCTGTATCTCACATTGCTTTAATACTGAATCTCTCCTAGTCACTTTGTAATTTGATTACACTTTCCTTCTTATTTGCAAAGTGGGAGTGTTTTCAACCTATATAACCTATGCTATTCCATACAGCCCATCATTTCTAGAGGCCCCCAAATCCCTTCCTGGCTTCCCACTGACTCTAGGGCATCAGGGGAAGCTGCAGAGACTCACAAACAGATCTGAAGGGTCTAGGGTGGCCTGCTTTGAAGGAGGCAGGAGGGGGCCAGGGGATGTGGCTATGACATCTGTGGATGGAGCTCAGCACATTATTTTACAAAGGGTCCCAACAAAACTTATAGCAAGCTCCACTGCTATTGCTTCAGTTCTGCTTCAAATTTGTCACAAATTTGGTCACACTTGTGCTGATTTTGCACCAAAAGAATTGCCTGGTAAGGAAAGAAATGTAGCAGTCATAGGGTTCAGTGGGGTACTTTCATTGATGAATGAATGAATGAATGAGTTAATTAAGATGGCCAAAAATCTCTCTGAAAACGGCATCTTGAATAGGACCAGAAAAAGCTTTACAGACTGCAATTTGGAAACCACTGATTCATACTGTGGTGCATGTATAAAATAAAAAATATTGTGACAAATTAGGTTCTCTCTTTCTGAAATTGGCTTATAATTTTTCAGAGCCTTATATAAAAGCAACAATGTGGGAAATGGTTCTTCAGGCATCTGGCTATCTTCTTTTAAATGTTTGTTTTTTATTTTTCAGTCAGGGTCCCATCGGTGGCAGCAGTAAAACGACATGTTACAAACTTTCCTTTGGGAAAAACAAATAAACCCCAGTGCAGTAAAAAATGGCAGGTTTTGAAAAGTCCACCTTTGAGCTTTTATATTAAATTCTCTGTGTGTGTGTTAGAATCAATTATATGGAGGCATTCCTTCCTTCTAACATAGAGAAGAATTAGGCGATACATTAAAAGTAGATAACAGATAACCTTGTTTGCCTCCTACTCGACCTTTCTTCATCATTCTTAATAGCAAACATCTAGCTATTGATTAGTTCATTTTAAACGCTGCTAAGGTAAATGTCATACTGCTTTGAACTGATGAAAGAATTGAACAAAGAAGAATCCCAGTAATTGTGACATGTTAAAGAATGCAGATCACAAGCTTTGAACACCCAAAAAGCTAACGTAACCATTTTCCTTCATGTAAAATCTTAGAAATGAAAGAAAACGCATGGTATGGCTGTCAGACAAACTTAATTTAACTCAAGGCAGATCTTTCACATCTCCCACAACATGCCTTTGTAGCAGGAACTGCGACTTCATTCTAAATCAATACGTTTTCTGAGGGAACCTGACTCCATCATAAATCATCATTTGCACAACACATTTCTGCTAATAAATCTGCAGCGAGAAGGGATAAAGAGGAAACTGGTTAACAATAAACTGCAATGTTAAACTAGGGTAAAATAATATAAAATACAAGGTTGTTATTGACACCTGTGTCTGCAATATACCTCTACACCAACCACTGTTGAATTACATGTACTTTTTCAATAAACAGCCATCTATAAAGTTCAAGCTGAAGTCCAAGGCAGAATGTATCTGCTGAACCCAAGCTATTTGTTCTTTATGGGGAGATGAGGTATTATGTATGTAATGTAGCTGCAAACCTGGCCAACTGCATCTTGAGCAGATTTTCAACAGCCTCTCAAGGCAAGACACAATTTGAAACAAATACACATTTTGTGGTTTGGATGTAAAGCCAAGGAACTGATTACCCAATAGACTAAAAATTTCCTTTCAAACCTCAGTTGAATGCACAGTATAATCAGTTATATGGCTAAAAACACCAAATCTGGGTTAAACAAAGGCCAAGTGATTCTGTTGTTTTATTGATGATGACATAAATGACTGGTAGTGCATGGAAATCTGGAAGGTTGAGGGTTGTAAACTTTCCTTCTGCTCAAGAGTAGGGCTTAGGAAAGCTTATTTCTTTTTAAATCCAGGGTTTTCAGAAATAGGAACATAAGGTAGGGCTCCTAAATCCTGATTTAGAGAAGCTTTTGAAAGGCCCAATTGCGAGTTAGCGTCCTCATTTCTATTGGCTTTCAATGAAAGCTGGATACCCAGTTCCCCTTTCTGCTTTTGAACTGCCCCCACCCCACAACTCTTCAACATCAAAATACGTGTGCAGATTTTAAAAAGTGTTTCAAAAGTCTCGTGCAGCTGTTCCTGAAAATCTGCCCATCTATTCAGGAGCCTGAATATGGGCTTAGGAGCCTAACTTCACGCTTCTGTTTTTGAAACTCCCTATGTCCTGGTCACCAAATTGTTTACATCACTGAAAAATCATGAAATATTGACTCTTAAAGGGTGGGTGTCACCTAAACATGGGCCAGATTCTGCCAATGTATTCAAAGGAATAGTTGTGTATTTTTAATGTATTAGAAACCACCTTCATGGGAATAGTTATTTTTTTATGATAAGGCTCATAGTAATACTTAGAGGAATATTGCAGGGTAAAAGGAGAGGTGGCTGGATGGCTCAGCAACTTGGTAATATGGGCCATGATTGTGATTTTCATTGGTGTAACTCAGAAGTAACTCCATTATAAATGAGTATAAATGAGATCAGAATCAGGACCACAATACAGAATATTTCAGGGTTAAGGCTCTAATCTTGCAAACACTTATACCCATTGACTTCAATGGGACTAGTCCCATTTGTGCAAGTGCTTACAAAGTCAGCCTACCAAGTCACTAGTTCAAATCCTGCCCAAGCTCTTACTGTCTGGTGATATTGGTGGCTTAGGGAAAATGAGTTTGTGGTCTCAATCCAGTTCCTGCTAGGTAAGAAACAATATTGAGTGGCAACATTGCCTGCAATCTTAGCAGAGAGGAGGGTGATTGAATGAGCATGGAAACTAAACCTTCGAACCCCTTTTAGTGGTCCTGCCAGGCCAGGGCAGAAGCACTTGGCAGAGCGATGGGAGGAAACTTGGAATGATTTGTGGATCAGTAAAGGACTTCAATGTGTAGGGCTGTCACTCTTGTCCCTTACACGAGCAACAGATTTACATTGTTAAATCCTGACCCTTGACAATAATGGTGATATAACATTAGAGGAAATTATTCTCTTGCAGCACCAAACACAAATATTTTAAATGATTTAAAATTGTTTTAGCAATTTATTGAAGTTCCTCTACCCTTATCTATCCCTCAGAATCAGTCACATCCCAGAGATTTTCTGTTTTAATGACATTGACATCGCACACACTTTGAATCAGCTTCCAAGGTCAAAACTGAAAGAGAATGGGACTTCAAAAAGCATGAATCACATATTATTTTATTAGCATTTCCAGCTAATCTGCTAAATAAAGGAGGACAAAGTGCCTCTTTCTATTTTAGCTTGGGGAAAAAACTAAGACTTAATGTGGGATTTAACAGTATTGCACTGAAAGAATAAAATATATGTTAATGACTTTGAGCGTCTGTGTCCTTTTTATTGCTCTGCTAGACTTTTAATAAAGGATTTTCTTTCTTTCCTTGACAATGATATATGGCATATAACCTCATTTGATAAGCTGATGACTTGACAATATTAAGTTTTATTTTGGGGTTACATTGGATTCATAATTTTATCTTACTGTGTCTGATTCCCCTTTCCTGAGTAGCCATAAATTCAGCTCATTTCTGGTAAGAACAGCTGCACAAGCCATTGTCACTAAAACTGGTGTCCACATTGGGGCATAGATAACCACCACCAAGGGTTTATTCCTGAAAAGTGCTATGCATCTCCTGGGAAGTACTCAGGAAGTTCTCTTTAAAAAAACTATAATGTAGTATAGCCTTAGCAAAGGACCTGACCCATAATCCTGGATCCAAACAACCCCTGCTTTTGAGTGAGTTTGGATCAAGAGCTAAACTATGTGGCTGGGACCCATCAGTAGTTACAATACAGTACTGAACAGAACCTTAGCTGATGCAACTTGGCATAGCTCCATTAACTTCCATGGAATTACATTAACTTGCACCAGAGGAGTCAGCTATTCTTGCCTCTCTGAAGGGAGAAATAAAGTGGGACAAAAGAAAGGGAAATATGGAAACCCAGAGAAAGCAAGAGAGCCAAGGAAGCCCCAGAAAGTTAACAAGGACCAGGATGATGTAGTTATGCTTACATGTTTTTGACAGAGTTGCAGCTTTCAGATGCAGCTTGGCCTTTCTTATTTCAAATGTAACAATGTACCTCACATATTGTATTTCACCCTAGGGAGTCCTTTTCAAGAACCCAAAGAATCCTACCGCTTCTCCTAGTAAAACACTCTTGAAGGTCATATTATAATCACCATCTCCCAGCCAAGAATAGACAGGACTACTCTGAGAACTCATCAACATTACTCCTGAATCAGATGAACAATTTGGCCTCTGTTCAGTGACCCAGGTGCTGCCTCAGGGTATGTCTACACTACCCGCCAGATCGGTGGGCAGCGATCGATGCAGCAGGGATGCATCATCTAGATGCGATAAATCGACTCCCAAGCCCTCTCCCATCGACTCCAGCACCGTGAGAGGCACAGGCAGAGTCGACAGGGGAGCAGCAGCAGTCGACTCACCGTGGTAAAGACCCCACGGTAAGTCGATCTAAGTACATTGACTTCAGCTACGCTATTCACATAGCTGAAGTCGAACTATCTTAGTTCGAACTTACCGCGGGTCCACACGCGGCAGGCAGGCTCCCTCATCGACTCCGCATACTCCTCTCGCCGAGCAGGAGTACCGGCGTCGACCGCGAGCACTTCTGGGATCGATCCGGGATCGATTTATCGCGTCTAGACAAGACGTGATAAATCGATCCCAGAAGATCGATTGCTTACCGCAGGACAAGGAGGTAAGTATAGATGTACCCTTAGATCGATTCCCCCCTCCCCCAGTGTAGACCAGGGCTTAGTCTCAGAGTTTGAATGCACAAAATGCATCTCTGCCCCTACTGAACAGGGTACAATAATACTTAGCATTTTTCATCCTTCAAGCATTTTACAAACGTTAACTAATTGATCCTCACAATACCTCTGTGAGGTAGATTAATATTATCCCCATTTTTATAGGCAGGGAGGTTAAGTGACACAGAGCGAGTCAAAAGTGGAACTCAGGAATTTTGTACCTGTTTTCAGGCCAACAGACTGCACCTTTTGGTCTATAAGTCTTGTCCTGCATCCATGGATGTTAATAACAAAGATGTTGTGCCCAGCTCCTCAAAAGTATGTAGGTGTTTAATTTCTATTGATTTTAATGTGAGTTAGTGTAACCCTGACAGACTCCAGTCATCAGCGGGCGGGATGGAACCAGGGACCTCTGGAGCTTAGTGCATGAGCCTGTACCACATGAGCTAGAAGTCAAATGACTGTTGGTTAAGGCTGTAAAGCAGACTCATTTTCTCTCTCTCTCTCTCTAAGTGGTCTCAATGCCACTAGATGGGACAGAACACAACACCAAGAAGGCACCTACATACCTTTGAAAATCTGAGCCTTATTGACTTGAGTGGTTGCAGAATCAGGCCCCGTGGGCTAAGGCATATATACCATAATGAGATTTTAAAATCCTGTCTTTAGATTATCTTGCATTTGTTGTATTCTTATAAGAGCTTTATTTGTTCTTTGTAACAGAATTAATCTTTGCAGGACCGGCGATAAGAAAGTCTTCCTATGCTTTTAAACGCACATTAGTGTGCCTTTTAATTTATTGTGTGATGTCTGAGATGATTATGTGTGCAATTGCTATTCCACTCTTCTCTAAGGATACATTTGGAAACAAAATACTATATCTCCATGGGATTCTCCTAGTAAAACACATTAATAAATAAATAAGTCATTTTATCTAGTCTTTCATAGCTTTTTTATAGTCTTCCTTCAAAAGACTTTAGTTGTCTCTTAAATCTTTTTCTTAGTCTTTCCACTTCTAATTTCAAGACACAAAAAAAAAAAAACTTTAGAGAGCCACTGAAAAACCTAGTTAAGCCAGGGATGAAGGCAAATGAGAGACTGTACTGTAAATATAAATGACAACTGGATTACATCTGACAGAGCGGTTTTGTCCTATGTCAGCATTTTAGAGCCTTGCTGAATAAGGACACTCTTGTGCCCTCAGTTAAACACTCTACTTAGTTTTAAATGGCTGCTGTCTCATATAAAGAACACAAAATTAGCATTCTGCTGTCTGGCTTATTACATTTACCCTATACAGCAATAAACTTCCACGTGATGTGGTGTGTTTGTCTAAGAAAATGATAACTGACATTTACATAGCCTGATTTATCTAGAGATCCCCAAGCACTCTTCAAACTGATTTGCAAATTTTCTACACAGGGACGACTTCAGCCATCAGTGATGTGCAAACATGCCAGGGCTGAATCCAGGCAGTACTCAGCAGTATTAAATAAGGGTTTCCATCAGAAATTGACGAATACCCTATCCAATTGAAAGTACAGGGATTATAGAATTAAAGGTAGGAAGACTGCTATTAACCAGCTGGAATATTAACAAGGCTTTGGGATTAATAACCCCTATTTATGTATAAGCTCTGGGGCACATGTAGTGACCATAAGTGTCAGCACTTTGGGTTTACAACTTGGGAGGAAAGTCTACAACAGCATAGTGACTCATAACACCATGCTCAGGCATGTGTCCACCAATGATTTAGAGGGAAGAATACAGCCTACAAACTCCCTTACAGCATCTTGCCTTTCGTTGCAGATTTCATCTGAGTACTGCACAGACACAACACTCTTTAGATTACAATCGCTGATGAGATCACAGTAAAAGATGTTATGGCTTCAGGAGTCAAAGGAGTATTTCTTGCTCAAGTAAGCACACCATGCCCATTTCCTTGTCATGTGGCACGCTGTTGGTCTGATCAAGTAGAGGCAATGGCAATGCAAACTTGGGGCCATAGGTCTATGAAACCAATGGCACATACAGTAGCTTTTCTTTGAGGATCTTCTTTGGCCCTCATGCAAATTTTTAAATCTGTACCAAGAAATACATGGAGAAAAGAATAAGACGACACATTCATGCTTCTTAAAATGTGGTCCTACTGTGAAAAATGGCTATGGTCCAGATCATCAAAAGGTATCTATGTGCCTGACTCCTATTGATTTCAATGGAAGTTGGGTGCTTAAATAGCTTTGAGGAACTAAGTCTATGTAAAAAATGGCACCTTCTTACTCAACATCCTGCTGATCATTGCAGGGGAGGCAATGAGGCCCTGTGGATATTGCAACAGCCTAGCCCTTAGCCAATCTGGGATCTTTTCCTCAATCTGTCTCTAACCCCATGTATGACCTTAGGCAAGCACAGGATGTGAATTATGGTACTGAACTCCTCTGTGAAGTGCTTTAAGAGCTACTGATACAAAGTGCTATGTAAGAGGTATGTATTATTTAGTGGCAAAAATAAATAGAGCAAGTTGCAAAATGTTTCTTGAAATGTTGAGAATTTTTGACCAGTGCTTTTTACTGCTGTTAATTGAAATGGTGCTCCAGTCCTGGGGCACATGTGCATCCCAGTGCACCTGTTCCAAAGCTGGCCCTTAAAGGGGGTTGGGCTTTATGGAACCTGTGCCTGATTTAGCCTGCTTACCAGAGGGTGGGTCTGAGTCCAGGGCGAATCAGGTTACAGCCAGGTGATAGGATTACACTATATAAGGCAAGTTGGTAGTTGAATCCTAGGAAGAGAGTTAAGGGTGTAGGTATTCTGGTAAAAAGTTGAAGGACTTTTTGAGACTGGGAAAGGGCTGGATTTGTTTTAAGTTAAACTGTTAATTTATATTAATAAACCAGCCTCCAGAAGGGGAGAGTTAATGCGAAAGCATCAGCTGTGGGATATTTGTTTGACTTGAGAAGAAAGTAAACTGAAGCAGCAGATAGGACTGGATAAGTCGCTGCTCCGTAGCCCTGCAAAGCAAAGGCCTGCTAGGAGAGAGTGAGCTGAATTCTGTTCCTTGTGCATCATCACAAGAATGTTTCACTTAGTTCCCAGCATTACCCCTGTGTGACCTCACTGAAGCAACAAGATTGTGCAGCTGCTATTGAGCACAGTCTAAAGACAATACATTTGCACAGATAGAGGTGGGGACTGAATGGGGTGGAGATAGCCCAGAGTTGCACTGATCCAAGGCAGCACAACCGCTGCTTCTATCTGTGGCTCCACTAGCCAATGAGAGGGCCCCATTTGGGATGTCATGCCCCCAATGTAGTAGGGAGGGAACACTTCATTAAAGGTGGCCATTAGCAGGTTGTATGGTGATGAGAGCCATAGAAAAGCCTATACATGGTCTGCAGAAATGCAGGCCCTGAACCAGCAGAGCTTAGAGCAGACACTTACCCACCATGTACCTCCTAAGGGGTCTCTTTTCCTGTATTCTTTATGAGGGCTACAATAGCTGGGTTCACTTCCTATACTTCTGGGACAGGGGTATGTTATACATTGGTTGGGGTCGGATAATGCAAGTTCCCGTTCCCATGTGCCCAGTCCTTCCCCTGATGGTCCCCTGAGATTACTCTGTGACAGTGCCACAGAGGCACTGACTCCTGCTCTGTTGGGAAGGGAGATCCTCGCGCAGAAGGAATGCTCAGTGCATGGCACCCAGGCGGAGATAGTTCCCACTAATATAAGTAGATTTCATACCAGGAATGTGTTTGAAAACAAGTGTGACTCACGCCCTCCCTAATGGGTTTGGATACTTTGTATATATTTCATTATATTAAAAATTATATATCAGTCTGATTCTGATCACCATGTTGGGGGAAAAAAACACTTCAAATATCAAAACGTCTAGTCTCAATATTTATTATTAGCAGCTTATTTTTCCTTTCCAGCAAGTTGCTCTTTTGGAAAGTTGCTAATACATAAGATAGGACACATTGCTAAAAACTTCTAATTGCTTGAGAGATAATAAACATTAATTTTATTAGGGCCTGATTTGGCAGCCCTAAATTACTTGAATAAGTGCTACTGAATTTTCATGGGACTACTTGCATAAGTAAGTACTGTTCAAAGAGATGAGCATTACAGAATTGGCCCCTGGGCATGCATCTTTGTGAGCATCAACCAAATAAAACTGATTCTTCTTGGGTGGGTTAACATGAGGTGCAAACCACTATAAAGCATTAAAGCACTGAACATTCACTTAAAGTAAGATATGCTTTTAAATGTGGCTTATTAGTACTTAGCCTAGGGATTAGTGAAAAAAACATAGAACATATTAATTGTAAGTTATTGGTTCAAATCCTGCCCAGGTCAGATGTAAATCAGGCTCTGAAGCAGCAAAGCACTGAAATCAATGGGACTATCCCTGTGTTTAAACTTACCTGTGTGCTTAACAGCTTTGTTGGACTGGGGCCTAAAAGTCCATGTTTTTTGCTTGGCCTATATGAAATAAATTGATGGCCCTAATTAAATAAAATCTGCACCAAAGGATTAAATAGCAATGAACTATTTTCTCCCATCTAGAAGTACTCCCACCAGAGCATGGTTGAGTGGCATGTTGGGAAGCTTGTGTTGCCACTGTACCTGCTCTGTGTATAGAAGATTTAATTCTCCAGTACTGTAAATCTGGCATCTGTCACAAGACTCACTTTAGCGAGAACAAAACCAGGTCTTTGGCTTTTCTTAAATGTTTTTACAGCTACATTTAATCAATACATTCCCTTCTTTGTTGCAAAAAGAGGTGGTAATTAACTCGCTGTCCAAAGAAAGCATACTCTCACACTAGCATAAAATCTGAAGGGGGAAAAAAAAGATTTTACCTAAACTAATCAGTGCCTTTCATTAAACTCATGCAATTACTGAGATTACAAAAGATCAATGCAGTGTGTCTTCATTTTAATAAAAAGGAAAACTAGGCAGTAACATAAAATCCAAAGAGACACTGCCCATGTATACATCAAGGTCCTGCTTATATGTGGAAGTATCTGTGCACAGTAAGATTAACCAGCGGCGTCATGGATTTGTGATTTGCCTCTGGAGAAGGAAAGAAGATCAACAGATTTTATCTTGGTCAGGTGCAAACCATAGAAATTAGGATTGCTTTGTAGTCCAGAATTTCCTGGCTACATAAAAGCAGAAATAATTAGCAATTTTTCAATGGAGATTACATATCTGCAAATGTGGTTGTTTAACTCTAGTTCCTATTGTGAAATGAATAAGTGACTATTATTTGTCCCCCACACACCATTTTCATAGGGCTGAATCTGTGCAGCAGAGGACTGCATGGCACACTATAGGAATTTACGCTTCTAGAGCTATGGGGTCCCTAATTAAAAATAGACCTATTCTTCCTTTGAGGGTGAGAAGTGTTGAGCTCCATAACAGTAGTAGAAGGCTCAGCATCTAATCCAGTGAATCTCCCCAGATGTGATAAAGCCAGGGCCATCTGTGTGGAGGCTTTGTGCCTCTGCACTGGTCCAAGCCAGCCCCCAGCTTCCTTTGGCCCCTTCACAGCTAGGATTGTGTAGAGCAGTGCCACCATGATTTCTGTGCCAGTTGAGGATGTCAGAAGGGAGATCCAGCCACCTAAGAAAAGTTTGAAGGGTTCCTATGAGAAAATTAGAGCTGGTTAAAAAATGTTGAACGACATATATAGTAAATTCTGAGGTAATGCTATTTAGTTGCAAAGGCAACTGAAGTTTTTTGGGGCAACCCAAAACTATAAAAGGGCTTAAGAGACACGTAAAGATTTGTACAACCGAGTGTCAGACTATGGGGACCATGATAACCACCCACAAACGTTTGAAGGATGTAAAAACAAAGAAGAAGAGGAATTATTGAGAATAGCACCATCATAAAAATCATATCAGGTACAGCTAGTGGTAAAGGAATCTTTACTGGTGACACAATAATACTCCTGCATTTTACATAGCTACCACTATGGGTGTTTTCACGCCTAAATAAATTGTATCGTGCAGTACTTTGAAAATATAAAGCACCGGGTAAATGTGGAGTATCTTTACTGCAACATATTAAATGTCCAACAAGTTCAGACAGCCTGTCAGATTTCCATTTAACCTAACTTGCACTTGATACCTGGCAAGTTTCCTTTAATTCAACAGAGCCATTACTCTTGCTTTAGAAACACATTCTGCATATTATTTAGACACATGCTTCTAGTAGTAAGGTATTCAAGCATAGACATCTGTCTTATCATGTGATAGCAAGATGATGGGGAGTCATCATGCAGATTAACAGTTAAGAAATGTATATTATAAGTTGGAAGGCTGCACTGAGCATTCCATCTGATTGGATTCATTAGTGATGTTGACCTCAGAGGGAAGGCTGTAATAATTTTCCTGTCTTTGATTAATATATTTCTAGATATTAATCAGCCTTTGGTTTTAGTCTTTACAGTAGGACTGATGTTACTCATTACATTTTTCTTGTTTTGAATATTAATTATTAACTAATTATTGTTTACATAGTGAAAAAAGTGTGCTCTTAATAGAGCTGATGAGGTAATCCCTACCCAGAAGCGATCATAATCTAAAGAGTGATTTAAAATATAAGGGTGAAATAAATCCTGGCTCCATTGAAATCAATGGCAAAACTCCCACTGACGTCACTGGAACCAGAATTTATTTCACTCTTCCCCCACTTCTTTTTCCATCTTAAATCTTTATGTGGGGCCAGGTTCTCCAGTGAAGTGAAGTTGCTGTGTGCTGCATTGCCATCTTAATATGGACCTACAGACAACTAAAAAGACTGAATCTCCAGTGGTGCAGAGCTGTGTAGACACTCGCAGATTACTCCTTCTCTTTGCTACAGGTGTAGCGAGGCATGAAGAATGTGGCTGGGGTAAAGGGAGCATGACAGGGATCCCTCCAGGCTGCACAAATCCTTGGCTCTGTTTTCATCACCTTCTCAGCAATTGCAGTTTGGAGTATGTTAGAACCACAAAGCCTCCACACAGATGGTCCCAACTTTATCACCATCTGGGGAGATTCACTGGATTAGATGCTAAGCCTTCCACCACTGTTATGCGATAATAGCATGCATGGCACTGCACAAGATAATAGCACTGCATGAGAATCAGAAGCATCCCTCAGGCCTGACTTCAGCAATGTGTACTTTGGCTGTAGTCAAGGTCATGGCCCATTACATTTACACACAATCTGAAAATCCTACAAAAACAGAGGGAGAAATGGTAATGACAAGACAGACATAAGAAATCCCATGGTAGTAGACAGTAACAGGTAAAATAAATCCTCATGCTGGGCCCCATCTCAAAATCAATGGTAATTTAGTGTGAAAGGAATGCAGAATCAGGCCTGGAATATTCTGGCAAATGTCTTAAAACAAGTTGTAAGATTTCCATGAATAAGTATAGTCTGTAGATTATTGTCTACCACCGTAGTGAGAAAGAAGAAGCCAAGAAGCCAGTGCAAAGTAGTTAGGAAGAAAAAGAAATCAAATGCACAAGTACAAAATGGGAATAACTTGCTAGGCAACAACAACAAAAAAAGGGATCTGGAGGTTATAGTGGATCATAAACTGAATACGAGTGTGACAGATTCAGTCACAGAGACCCCCTTAGCGTTATCACCTGACATGCTGAAGTTACCTCTGAGCCTGTTTTCCCTGCCAGGTTGGTACTTCCAGAACCCTGCCTTGCTGAGCCAAACATGCTAGCCTGCTGAAACACAGACCCAGGTCTGGTCCACGCCCCCCAAAGCTGCAGACTTTAATCAAAAACTGCTCAGCAGGTCACCTATCTCCAGCACCCAGACACCCAGTCCCCAGTGGGATTCAAACCCAAAATTAATCCGTTTTACTCTGTGTAAAGTTTATAAAACATAAACTCATAAATTGTCCACCCTCTATAACACTGATAGAGAGATATGCACAGCTGTTTGCTCCCCCAGTTATTAATCACTTACTCTGGGTTAATTAATAAACAAAAGTGATTTTATTAAGTATAAAAAGTAGGATTTAAGTGATTTCAAGTAATAACAGACAGAACAAAGTAAGTCACCAAGCAAAATAAAGCAAAAATATGCAAGTCTAAGCCTAATACACTAAGAAACTTACAGGTAAAATCTCACCCTCAGAGATGTTCCAATAATCTTCTTTCACGGTCTAGACTCCTTCCTAGTCTGGGCCCAATCCTTTCCCCGGTACAGTCCTTGTTAACAGACATCTTAGGTGGAAATTAGGGTTTTCTCATGACTGGTAGCCCCCTTTCTTCTGTTCTACCCCTTTTTATAGCTTTGGCACGAGGGGGGAATCGTTTGTCTCTCTGGTCCCAACCCCTCCTTCTGAATTGAAAAGCACCAGGTTTAAGATGGATTCCAGTATCAGGTGACATAGTCACATGTCCTGTGAGACCCCAGCCTCCATTCTTCCAGAACTGGCCCGCACGCACCCGGGAAGGTTTGCAAGTAAACAAACCATTTACAACCAATTGTCCTAGTCAATGGGAGCCATCAAGCTTCCAAACCACCATTAATGGCCCACACTTTGCATAATTACAATAGGACCTCAGAGTTATACTTCATATTCCTACTTTCAGATACAAGAATGATACATTCATACAAATAGGATGAACACACTCAGTAGATTATAAGCTATGTAATGAAACCTTACAAGAGACCTTTTGCATAAAGCATATCCCAGTTACATTATATTCTCACTCATAAGCATATTTCCATAAAACATTATGGAGTGCAACATCACAACGAGTCAATAGAGTGATGCTGTTGTGAAAAAGAATAATATTGTTCTGGAATGTAAGACACAGGAGGTAATTGTCCCACTCCACTTGGCACCGGTGAAGCCACAGCTGAAGTATTGTGTCCAATTCTGGGTTTCACACTTTAGGAAAGATGTGGATAAATTGTAGAGAGTCCAGAGGAGAGCAACAAAAATGAAAAAGGTTTAGAAAACCTGACCTATGAGGAAAGGCTAAAAAACCTGGGCATGTTTAGTTTTTGAAAAGACAGGGGAAAGGACGTGATAACAGTCTTTAAATATGTTAACGGCTGTTATAAAGAGGATGATGATCAATTGTTCTCCATGTCCACTGAAGGTAGGACAAGGAGTAATGGGCTTAATCTGTAGTGAGGGTGATTTAGGTTAGATATTAGGAAAAACTTTCCAACTATAAGGATAGTTAAGTTCTGGAATAGGCTTCTAAGGGAGGTTGTGGAATCCCCACCATTGGAGGCTTAACAACAGGTTGAACAGCTTTCAGGGATGGTCTGGTTTACTTGACCCTGCTTCAGTGCAGGGGCTGGACCTGATGGCTTCTCAATGTCACTTCCAGCCGTAAATTTCTATGATTCTGTGAAATTTTTTCTAACGATAAGGGTAGTCAAGCACTGGAAGAGCTTTCCAAGGGAGGCTGTGGAATCCCTATCATTGGAGGGCTTTAAGAACAGGTTAAACCAACACCTGTCAGAGATGTTCTAGGTATACTCAACCCTTCCTCCGTGTGGCAAGATAGACTAAATGACTCTTGAGTCCCCTTCAAGCCCTATGTTTATATGATAAAGAAATGAAAGGAAAGGGTTTTTTCTATTATATGTTTAGATATTGTAAAAGAATGTTTAAAGTTTTAGAAGATTAACATAGGTTTTAGTAGCAATTGAAAGGCTTGATCAGCCCACATTGCAAAGAATTAAGTAACAGAGTGATAACTGCTCATTCAGGACTCACAATGTCCAATTCATGCAAGCTTAAAACACTTATTACAATGATGGCATCATAGGGAGCACAATCCTCCCAAAATATTGCAGGTGATTTTCTTCCTTTATCTCCCTGACTCTGTCTTCTCCTCCCCATTTATATTATCCCTTCCAAGATCATTTAATCCTTTCCAGCCTACTAAACCTCAAAATGCAAGAATAGTCTATGTGAACATTTTAAACAGTTCCATTCAAGTCTATTCCTCAGCATCACATAGTACTACCTCAAGTTGGATGTACGATATTATACGACCAGGATAAAAGTTTTCAACTCGAACTGTTATATAATCTTAGAATTGAGAGAGAGAGAGAGAGAGAGAGAGAGAAGATTTATTTAGTCATCTACTCCATTACCTGCCAGTGCAGTATTTCTCTCCATAGGGTAGTTTTCATCAAGTTCAGTTTTAAATGACAGACGTAGTGGAGCTTCACCCAGTTGGCAAGCTCCTCCACAGGATAAATAGACATTTAGAACATTTTCCCTGATATTCTGCCTAAAGGTTCCATTGCTTAATTTCATCCCATTACCCTTAGCTGTAATCCTTGTGCCGCCCTGAATAATTCCTTTCCATCCTTGGCATTCACACCATTCAAACTGGTTGTGCTCTGTCCTACCCCTCTTAATTCTCATTTGATCAATCTAGTTGTCTATAGATTTCTTAAATGTCTTTCCTCATAAATCAATCTTTCCAGTCCCTTCTTCATTTCTGTTGAAATTCTCTGAATTCCCGCCAACTTAACCCATTGTTATGTGACTGGCCCCAAACTTAACACAGTATATTTTAACAGCATGGTTAGTGGAGATATTCTCTAAACTTGCTCAACTGGATTTTAAAATAAATGTTGTAAAGGCTACTCTAACTTGTGCCACCTAGCAATAATATCTAAGGTAGCTTCCAGCTGAGCAGAGATAGATCATGCTATGCTCAACCTCTGACCACTCTTTTCCCCATTCCTGACACATGCATACATCCCCTTCCCCTCGCCATCCGACATGTCCCCTCTGCTGGGGGCTCCAATGAGGGTGAAATAGGAGGTGTATATTCTGGCTCTATGCCCTCTTGGGACTCCTCCATACCAGGGCTACCCTTCAGCAGGGGAGTTGGAGACAAAATGGGACAGAGATTCTGGACCCATTGGAGTGCTTCGTCCTAACTGCTACTGCTACACAAAACATTATTATTACTAAAGAGTTATTAATTAGGTGCACTTATTAAACTTTTGTGACCCTTTCTTGGGGAACAGATTGCTGGCCTATATTAGTTATGTAAAGTTTTGGAAATGACAGTGTTAAAATAGTCTGGCTGTAAAAGCCTAAACAATGACTCTCTAGGCTCTGCCTATGTAAAAGTTAATGTACATTTACTTTTATTTTTATATACTATTTATGAAGTGCATATGCAGTGAAAATTCACTACTTCACTCGATTTTCCTCTGGAAAATACTGTCGCTCTTTCAGAGAAAAGCATCTTTGTCTTAACATCCAATCCCCACACACTTACAAATGAACAATAATAACTAAGAAGAAGAAAAGAGCTCTGCGCAAGTCAAAAGCTTGTCTGTCACCAACAGAAGTTAGTCCAATAATCACTAGTCTTTCTAAACTGCAGATCTCTTCTAAAAAGCCATCTCACATGGAGTCTTTTTTAAATTTACTGTTTCATTGCACAGCTAATAGATTGACAGCCGGGGGCTAAAGGTGACTGCTTCCACATACACCAAAGAAAAGAGTGACTACGGATCACATTGCCCTAAAGTACACTGGAATGAGGACACACCATGCAGCAGCGGCATCAAGGGTAAGTTCTACATGCAGTGATTAAGCATCTCTGGACAACCTTCCTGCTGTAGGCATATTCCATCTGCTTCAAGCTGCCCTACTCACTTCTACCAAATATAACAGGAAAATAGTTATGTGGGAAAAGGCTGCTACTTTTATTAACAATCAGGAGGGGAAAACGTGCCATAGATTATTAAGCAGAATCTCTACTGATTTACAAATCAGTACTATGATTTGGCCCCAATTTAGTAGTAAACTATCATAAATAACAACTACTTTTATGTCAAATCTATGTCCCTGATCCAACTCCCATTGATGTCAATGGAATGCTCTCCCTTGAGTTTAGTGGGAGTTGGAATGGGCCCTGTAATATCTAAAAACTACCCTCACTATGATCATAGTCTTCCTCAAAACCATATGCATTGGTCAGCAGAATCCGCATCAAGGATAAGTTTACTTGCAATGATTAAGGATCTCTGCACAACTTCCTTGCTGTAGGCATAATCCATCTGTTTCAGGCTGCTCTACTCACTTCTACCAAATATGACAGGCAAATAGCAATTGTCCTAGTGCTGTGGTCTCCAACCTTTTTACACTCAAGATCACTTTTTGAATTTAAGGGCAACCCAGGATCTGCCCCGCTCCTTCCCTGAGGCCTCACCCCTTCCCCAAAGCCCCGCCCCACTCACTCAATCCCCCCCTCTTTCCATCAGTCGCTCTTCCCCACTCTCACTCACTTTCACCAGGCTGGTGTAGGGGGTTGGGGTTCAGGAGGGGCTACGGGCTTTGGGCTGGGGCCAAGGAGTTTGCAGTGTGGGAGGGGGCTCTGGGCTGAGCCTAGGGCAGGGGGTTGGGGTGAAGGTGGGAATGAGGGAGGGAGTTTGGGTGCAGAAGGGGGTTCTGGGCTGGGGCAGAGTGTTGGGGTGTAAGAGGGGGTTCAGGGTGCTGGCTCTGGGAGGGGGCTAAAGGCTGGGGCTTTGGGTGCAGGAGTGGGGTCGGGGTTCTGGAGGGGGTATGGGGTGCTGGCTCCAGGAGGTGGCTCAGGGATGGGATGTGGCCTCCTGCCGGGCAACATTACCTCGGACGGCTCCCAGTTGGCAGCACAGCATGGCTGCTGCTAAGGCAGGCTCCCTGCCTACCCCGGCCCCATGTCACTCCCAGAAGGGGCCAACACACCCCTGCAGTCCCTGGGGGTGGTGGGGTGGCACGTGGCTCTGCGCGCTGCCCCTTTCTGAAAGCACTGCCCCCACAGATCCCATTGGCCACAGGTCCCCATTCCCGGCCAATGGGATCTGCAGGGGCTGTGCTTGCATGCCTCCCTGTCCCCGGGACTGTGCTGGCCGCTTCTGGGAGTGGTGCGGGGCCGGGGCAGGCAGGGAAAATGTCTTAGCGGCAGCCCTGCTGTGCTGCCAGAGATCACGATAGAGTGGGAGATCCTCTAGGATCGACCAGTCGATTGCGATCAACTGGTTGGTGATCACTGTCCTAGTGTAACCCATGTGCCTAATAAGGAGTTACCTCTGTAAGAGACTCATTGGGGGAGGTAGGAGTGAGTTGTGTCTGGGTCATTGTTTTTTGTTTTGTTTTGTTTTGTTTTTACTGTTCACAAGTATTTACTGATGGAAAAAGTAAATATAGTGCTTAAATGAACTTAACATAGCTAATTAAAAAAAAAACCTCACCACCTTCTTTCTTTTGTCACTGTCAGACTCTTGCCAAATTCTTTATTGTTTTTTATACTATACATCAGCTCTGAGATCCATCTCTTCCTGGCATCCCATCTGTCAGGGCCAGATCATGGGCAGTCAGACATAGTGGTCAGAGCCAGGGTCCACAGTCAGGGGCCAAGAATCAGCTGGGTCAGGATACCGGGAGATCAGAGGCAGAAGACAAACCAGAGATCAGACCCACCAGTCAGTAATCAGAGTCAGGATACCAAGGAGTCAGAGGCAGGGGACAAACCAGAGGACAAATCAGATGCCAGGAGCCAAGCCAAGTCCAGGTGCCATGAAGATACGCTGTGGGAATGGAAGCTGGAGGCACAAGGTATACAGTCCAGAGCAGGTTAGATCCCAGTTGTTCAAACAGCTTCCTTTTCCTGCTGATGGTTTAAATAGGGCCAGCAGGTCAACTGGTGACTCTGCTAGTGAGACAGCAGGGTAGAGCCTCAAACTGGGGCTCGGCTTCCTGGGTTAGCAGTGCTCATCAGGCTGCACCTAAAGACCCAGGTTCAAGGACTGTGGGTCACAATCCTTGTCCTGAGCCTATTTGATTCCTGTAATCTTACCTTTGTTGGACTCCATGTATTTCATCTTGCCTATAAAAAATGCTGCTGCAAAAATTGTCTTCTCCTGTTGCTCTGACCATGCCACTTTCCTCTTTTGAATCCATTCACTAGATTCCCCTTATCTTTTCACATCAGGTTCAAGTTCCTTGCCATTACTTTCAAGCTACTACACGGATCTGCCCCTCCAATATTCCTTCTCCTGATCTATTTCTACAGCAAGGCTTACAAAACATGACCAATATATCATTACTAATAGTTAGGGCAGAGGTCCCCAAACTGGGGGGCACAGAGGAATGTTCACAGGGCCCAACGGGGCTCAGGCCAACCCCCACGGGGGCAGGGAGGAAGCCCCACCCAACCCCTCCCCGCCCCTAGTTCTGCTCTGGCCGCGTCCCTGGCTCCCGGCCCCATCTCCAGCCTCGACCCCAGCTGCGGATCCGCACCCAGACATGGGCCCAGCTGCTGGCCCCCACTGCAGACTAGTTGCTGCTCTGCTCCAGCCTCGGCCCCTGGCCGTGGCTCCAGTCCCAGCCCCGGTCCCACTCCCAGCCCCACCCCCATCTCTAGCTACAGTTTGAGCCTCGGCCCCCTTACCCTAGCCTGCGCCCCCTCCCCTTTTCCCATGGAAAGGGGCAAGGGAAGCATGACCCTGAAAGGTTTGGGGATCATTGAGTTATGGGCAGTTGGTGATAGCTGGTTTTGAAAATCAAGGAGAAAATGTTTGCAGGGGTCTTATCTATCATTGTTTATTTCATTGCCTTGAACAATGGGGCCCAATTACAGATGGTCCAAATTTTTCATCCAAAACATTTTTTCCACCAAAAAACGGCTTACATTTTTTTAAAAAACTAAACATTTGCAAATAAACTTTCAGATTTATAAAAAAGTTTGGGTTTTTCATTGAAATTTAGACACTGTATTTTTGTTTCCCCTCCTTTGCTACTAAATGCAATGGAATAAATGCCTGGGGTCCCCCCTTCTTCCCCCCACACAATTATTAATTTCATTTTTGACATTGTAACTTTCCAAACCTTCCTTAACTTTGGAAAAGGTACAGAGAGGTAAAAGGAAAAAAGAAACTCTGTAACTCTGCCACACTAACTTTTCAAAAAGCTGAGAAAAGCTTTTAAAAGGCACAGAGTTACAAAGTTAGACAGTCTCATTTTTCCTTTTGCCACACACTTTTCTAAAGTTTAAGTGGTTTTGAACAGTTACAGAGTATTAAAAAGCAAATGAAAAGGGGGGAGGGGAAAACAAAAAACAAACAAACAAAAAAGGATATAATTCACTTTATTGCAAAAAGGAAAAGAAAAAAGGGGAGAAATGGTGGAAAAAACAAATTTTTGAAATTTTGACTGGGGCCCATGGAAGTTACCAGAATACAAGTATTAAAACAGTAATGCCCTGATTCAGCACAGCACTTAAGCACATACGGACCTTTGAGAACATGCTCAAGTGTAATCATTGCAATGGGATTCAAGCATGCATTCTTCTCACCTTTATGCCTTTATCTATGTCTCCCTTTCTATTCTTGTGATCTAAATAATCTTCTCCCCCTCATTCTCATACCTCTATAAAACACCTCTTCCACTAACTCTTTCAGCAATACTTCACCAAATACAGAAGTACATCACTTGGAGACTGAACTTTCTGATGCATCATCTGTAATACTATATGAAGCTGATTTAGCCAGTAAGCAAGTCTTCCATTCTGTTTGTACAGCTCT
This sequence comes from Malaclemys terrapin pileata, assembly GCF_027887155.1. Taxonomy (NCBI): domain Eukaryota; kingdom Metazoa; phylum Chordata; order Testudines; family Emydidae; genus Malaclemys; species Malaclemys terrapin. Next base: position 174,730,002 of record NC_071507.1, on the reverse strand, counting down.
AAATACATTGGTAGCATATAATAAATAATAATTTGCAATAATTAATATGGGATGGCATCATCTGTTTGGCAGAGAGGTAAATTGTGGAATGTAAATGAAAGGCTGTTTAGGTATCCTCAGAATCTTTTGTCTTGTTCCCAGAGTCCAGACAACACTGAAATACCTATGAAAATAGCCATGAAAAAGCTGAGAGCTGAAAGAGACTTCTGGGTACTGATATGAAAATGAGCATATTTAAGCCGTGATCCCGTGACTGGTAGTGCATGGATTAGCCCCATATAGAGCCCTCGTTACAAGTTTGGGGACCTAAGTGTCTCACTTTGTTAAAATGAAATTCTATACTTACATCAGTTACCCTATGTGTAAAAAGATTTCTATTTTCCTCAATAAATCCTCACACTTTTTAAATGAACATCAGCAGTATCTTCTCTCCACATACATACAAATGGCTACCATAAACAGAATTACCATAACTACTCATTTAAAATCCTTGAATATAATACCTATTTAGCTGCAAATGAAGATTTCATAATTCCCTCAAACATATCCTCACTTGAAAGAAAAACAAACATAATTAATTCCTGGGAGATTTTATTTTCTGCTAGTAATGTACTTTATAAAACATTAAAGAAATTTAGCCAATAACCTGAAAACAAAAATTATGTGGAGAAATATGCTCTTTTGGCTCATGCTTAAACAAGTGTCCTGTCATTGTGGCAGGATTAAGAGAAGCAAAAAAGTGCTTAAATGCAAAAGAGTTACATGGAGGTATCCAGTATTCAAATAAATTTTGTTAGAAATTGTTTCTGGCAGTTAGAAATGCATAGTTCTTTTGGTAAACTGGATTATACTACAAGGGGCAGGGACTGTCTTTATGTTCTGTGTTTGTATATCTAGCAGACTGGGGTCCTGATCCATGCCTGCAGCTCCTAGGCACTATGGTAATGCAAATTATTATTATTTATTTATTTATTTATTTATTTAGTAACTCACTCATACTGCACTAGACCATACAGCTGTGTTATAGCTCACCCGAACTTCCACAAAGCAAGATTAGACATGGACTGATGGGAAAGCTGTGAAGAAAGTTTGTGAAAATTTCATCCATTTCCCCCCCTGAAATTATGAACATAAAAACATTTCAACTAGTTCTTCTGCTAGTCAAAAATCACAGGAAATCCCCCACTCCAGAAAAAATAACAAACATCAATAGAAAACAAAACCAACAACAAACCAAAGAACAACATCACAAAGATTTCATTGAAAACACAAACTTTGGAAATCACAACCAGTTCTACTATTGCTGTAATAGCGAGGTATATAACTGTGATTGTTTTCTATTATGTCTGCATTCCATGCATAGTCAGGCCACATTGACTCAACAGCTGAAGTTCTATCCTGGCATACAGTGAAAGACCTAGGATGGATTTGGAGTAGGGGGAGTCCCTTCTTTGCTTGGAATCTGAAGGGAACATACACAGGACATTACATATGCCTGATGGTTTGGGGAGGACATCTGGTCTAAGAAAGCACCTGTACCTCCTTAGAACTGCTCATTACTGCTATTGCCTCCACCTCCCATCTTCCTTCTCTGAACCTCCAATCAGACCTCTACTTCTCTTCAACTATTCTGGTCATATCCATAAATGTCACCCGGTTGCCTCCGTCCCCTCTATGTATTTCATTTCATGAGCTAATCAACTTGACAGCCTTTTTAAAAAAAAAAAAATGTTAATACCTAAACAGGTCATGGAAATGAACTGTGGCAGAATCATCATCATCATAATTAATAATAATCCTGAAAAATCCACTTTGCTGAAACAAAAAAAAAAAACCCCAAACAAACAAGAATTGTTTCTGGTCAAAAAATTTTTTTTGACCTGAAATGCAGTCTTTTAAAAAATAAATCTGTCTAAATTTTGAAATAAAATTTTGTCTCAAAATGAAGGTACAAAATGTTTCATCTGGAAACTGTTAAAACAAATCATTTCAACTGGAGCTGTCAAGCGATTAAAATAATTAATAATGATTAATTGTGTGATTAATTGCACTGTTAATAATAGAATACCATTTATTTAAATATTTTTGGATGTTTTCTACATTTTCAAATATATTGATTTCAATTACAACACAGAATACAAAGTGTACACTGCTCACTTTATATTTATTTTTATTACAAGTGTTTGCACTGTAAAAAGACAAAAGAAATAGTATTTTTCAATATACCTAATACACGTACTGTAATGCAATATCTTTATCATGAAAGCTGAACTTGCAAATATAGAATTGTCTACAAAAATACTGCATTCACAAATAAAACAATGTAAAATGTTTGAGTTTGCAAGTCCACTCAGTCCTACTTCTTGTTCAGACAATCATTCAGACAAACAAGTTTGTTTACATATGCAGGAGATAATGCTGCCCACTTCTTGTTTACAATGTCACCTGAAAGTGAGAACAGGTGTTCTCATGGCACTGTTGTAGCCGGCGTTGCAAGATATTTACGTGCCAGATGTGCATACTTCAACCACCATTCCAGGGGATATGCGTCCATGTTGATGACGGGTTCTGCTCGAAAACCATCAAAATCAGTGCGGACTGATGCATGTTCATTTTCATTATCTGAGTCAGATGCCACCAGCAGAAGATTGCTTTTCTTTTTTGGTGGTTCGGGTTCTGTAATTTCCACATCAGAGTGTTGCTCTTTTAAGATTTCTGAAAGCATGTTCCCTACCTCGTCCCTCTCAGATTTTGGAAGGCACTTCAGATTCTTAAATCTTGGGTCGAGTGCTATAGCTATCTTTACAAATCTCACATTGGTACCTTCTTTGTGTTTTGTGAAATCTGCAGTGAAAGTGTTCTTAAAATGAACATGTGCTGGGTCATCATCTGAGACTGCTATAATATAAAATATTAGGCAGAATGTGGGTAAAACAGAGCAGGGGACATACAATTCTCCCACAAGGAGTTCAGTCACAAATTTAATTAACACATTATTTTTTTTATGAACATCATCAGCATGGAAGCATGTCCTCTGGAATGGTGGTTGAAGCATGAAGGGGCATATGAATGTTTAACATATCTGGCATGTAAATATCTTGTAATGCTGGCTACAGAAGTGCCATGCAAATGCCTGTTCTCACTTTCTGGTGACATTATAAATAATAAGAGGGCACCATTATCTCCTGTAAATGTAAACAAACTTGTTTGTCTTAGCGATTGGTTGAACAAGAAGTAGGATTGAGTGGACTTATAGCCTCTGAAGTTTTACATTGTTTTGTTTTTGAGTGCAGTTATGTAACCAAAAAAAATCTACATTTGTAAATTTCACTTTCAGTACAAAGAGATTGCACTACAGTACTTGTATGAGGTGAACTGAAAAATACAATTTCTTCTATCATTTTTAATGTGCAAATATTTGTAATCAAAATATACACTTTGATTTCAATTACAACACAGAATATAAGATATACATGAAAATGTAGAAAAACAGCCAAACTATTTAATACATTTGAATTTGTAGTCTCTTGTTTAACAGTGCAATTAAAACTGCGATTAATTATTTTGAGTTAATCGCGTGAGTTAACTGCAATTAATCGACAGCCCTAATTTCAACTCTTTTGGGGGGAAAAATTCTTTTTTTTTTTTGGCTGAAACTATTTGCCAAATTCATCTAAAACTCCTACTTCTTTCAATCAATCTGAAACCTCAATAAATCTGAAAATTTTCATCCAGCTCTAACCAGGACAAAGTACTGTATCCTTTTCATGAAAGTGATACTATTGACAGATAAAATAATCAGAGCTACATTGTGGATGGCCCTGCACCTATGCACTAGTGCATGGGAAAATAGCACAAAAACCTTTCTTTACTTGTTTCTTTGTGCAGTGGCAAGCCACAGTGTTGCTTGGCGCTATCATTGCTCCCTGAAATCACCGGCTAGGGTGGCTAGCCTCCCCCAAAAGTGCAGAATCAGAATATGTCAAAGCCCCATCTCCTTTGCCACAGCCAGATGAGTAGGCCGTGTACAGTGGAGAGTGTACCGCACACCCACTTAAGGGGGGGACTCAGCTGCCATCCTTAGCTTGAAGTAAAGTATTTTGGCAGGAAGCCAAAATTCCTCCTGCAGCTTCTGTGGCAGCATGGATCCCTCTCAAAGAAGAGCCATGACATTAAGATACAGACTAGCCCTTAATATTGGCAAAGCTTTGAAAGTGAAATCACAATACGCGTACTGAATACTATTAGTACTGAGCCAAATTTTCAAAATGTCTGTTAGGTTTGGCATACACACAATCACTGTACAGCCCTTGAAGAGAAAGTGAATTTGGCAAAATGGGGCAAACTTTCAATCACGCTTAGTAAGAACACGCTGCTACCTTTTATGGACTCACCAGTTGGACCTTGGGACTCAAATGGATACTCCATTCTTTATGGAGCATTTACACCTGTTGGATAGTTTGTATATTCTGCACTTTTCTTTCCCACTACACCATTGATATTTACCACTGAGTTCAAACTTTCCAGGCAAGTGATGTTGAATAACTGTCATATAACTTTTCTGCTTGTCAGTTAGTAATCAGGTGCATGCATCATAAAGCAAAAACACCTTTAGAATTAAAATTTTAAGCAAGTTGTATGTAACTTTAAAAAAAATTGGTGATAATCTGAATTTAGCTTTAAAATGCAGAAACATATGCAAATATTTCTCCAAGCGCCATCCCTGCCTTGAATTTTGCTGGCATCAAATTACAGTGACCAGATTATCACGACTGATACTTCAAATGATGAGCTCCAGAATTCTGTAGTCAGTGACTTTGAAACTGACATCCTATGCTATTTGCCTCTGAAATGTGGAATGGTTTTCTGTTTCTAAATATTGCTTCAAAGTACAGTACTCAGATTTCTTTTGGTTTTAAATACTTGGGCAGTAAATACTTTGAAAAGTAGCTAGTGAACTGTGTACAAATGTCTGTCATAATAATTGTGCATTCACATCTATTACCGATCCTCAGATACAAAATCACTAAGAAAAATAATTGGGATGGGGAGGAAGTAAACATTCTTTAAAAGCAAGACTTGCCTAAGAGCAGTGTTTCTTTCCCTCTTATCCTTGGTTCTCTCTCTTCTGTCTCACCCTATCCCATGCTCTCTGGTGGTTTTTCACTGTTATTTGTCTAAAGTGGAGTGCCACCTCTCTGGAAAAGGGACTGCATGCAATTTATATGCACTATGAAGTATATAGCACAAATATGGGTAATGTAAAGTAAATAAATAATGATCTAGGGTACAATTTTTAAAAACATCCATAGGTATCTCTACACTGCAATCACAGGGTGTGACTGCAGTTTGTATAGACAGACTCTAGCTAGCTTGGTTTACAGAGCAGTGGAGCTGTGGCAACATGCGAGGGTTCTGGGTGGGCTTGTAAAGCCTATGCTGTTGTGGCTTCACTGCTCCAGTACCCTTGCCAGCTAGATTAAAGCTAGCTCAGGTATGTCTACATGAGCTGCAGTCATACCCCATGATTGCAGTGTAGACATCCCCACAAGGACTTAATTCCCAGGGATTTTAGCACTTAGGAGCCTAAATCTTGTTGACAATCAATGGTACTTTCTGAAGAGTCTGAAGTCACTTAGGTGCTTTAAATATTTTACCCGTAGACTGTAAAATCCTCAAGAGCAAGATCATTGTCTCTTTGCATATCTGGAAAGCACCATGTTCACCAATGGCCCTATTAACATGATATTAATACTTTATTTAAAAAATACTATAAAAGGGTTTTTATTCTTCACAAAGCCAGCTGTGAATTTAAAGGAAACATGATAAACATGTATCATAATTTTTAGATGACTATATTTATCATATTTACCTGAGAGATTGGAAGCACTCTGAAGGAGCTGATGTAGATTATTGGGTAAATAATACATGTTTAAGCACATGACTCCAATGGCCCCTGTTGCTGGTTCTTCATTTTGTTGAATGATTTATGGTATGTTTGTGAATCCAGGCCCTTTGGCGGATGATGTCATCTTTCTCATGTATTACACATGCAGTACTACTGGGGGAAAGGCAGTAATGTGTTTCACATTCTACTACTTTTCTCTGTGCTCTATTTGATTCCTTTCATCTCCACAGTGTATCTACGTGGTTCACAAATGCATTTCAGCTGCTACTGTAGACAGAAGACATCTTAAAAAAAATATACATTTGCATGACAGTAAATGACAGACATCAGTTTTAAGTCCATGTTCAGTCTATGCCTTGATATTTCATGGAGAAGACAAACTATTCTATTTGGTATTATTCAACCATCCTATAGTCATATATGCAACAGATTTCCAGAATGCTTCACATGCCTAAAGGCTAGTAGTCATTTATGGGGATATGTTATCCCGTCAGGTGCTAAATGAAGGCGACAGTACAGACGCTCCCCGACTTACGCAAGCGTTCCATTCCAGAATGCCTTGGATAACTCAAATTTTGTGTAAGTCGGAAATGTATGCCCGACCATTACGCAAAACAAACCAAAAAACCCCTCCTATTTCTAGCTTACAGAACTTTTTCCGAGAGTGCAGATTTGCGTAAGTCGGGTTTGCATAACCCAGGGGGCGTCTGTATTGATAAACCTTGTAGAATAAGTTGGTTGAAAAACAGAAGTACTTCCTTTTGTTTGTTTTAAATTAATAGGCAGAGGTTTAAAACAAACAAAAGGAAGTTTATTCACACAATGCACAGTCAGCCTGTGGAACTCGCTGTCAGGGGATGTTGAAGGCCAAAACTATAACTGGTTTCAAAAAAGAATTAGATCAGTGGCACTGATCTAATGGCAATTAGCCAAGATGGTCAGGGACCCAACCTCATGCTCTGGCTGTCCATAAGCTCTGATGGCCAGATGCTGGGACTGGACGACAAGGGATGGATCACTTGATAATTTCTCAGTTCTTTTCATTCCCTTTGAAGTATCCTGCATTGGCCACTGTCAGACGACCAGGGCCAGCTCTAGGATTTTTGCCGCCCAAAGCAAAAACAATTTTGGCCGCCCCCCCCTTCTTTAATTACCCCACCCCCGGCCCCGCCTCAACTCCGCCCCTTCCCCAAATCCCCAGCCCTGCCTCCTCCCCCCAGGCTCTCAAGTATGGGAGGGAGGGGGAGCAGCGGCACGTGAAACAGTTGTTTCGCACGCCACGGCCGCTCGGGATCTCCCCCTCCCTCCCAGGTTTGAGAGCCTGGGAGGGAGGGGGAGACTCCGAGTGGCCACGGCGCAGGCGCCGCTTCTCCCCCTCCCTTCCAGGCTTCCAAGCGTGGGAGGGAGGGGGAGCAGCGGCGCGCGAAACGGCCGCTCGGGATCTCCCCCTCCTTCCCAGGTTTGAGAGCCTGGGATGGAGGGGGAGACCCCGAGCTGCCGCGGCGCGGGAAACAGCTGATTCACGTGCCGCTTCTCCCCCTCCCTCCCAGGCTTGAGAGCCTGGGAGGGAGGGGGAGAAGCGGCACGCGAATCAGCTGTTTCGTGCGCCGTGGCAGCAGCAGCGGAGGTGAGCTAGGGCGGCTGGGGCACATTTTTAGGGGCGGCATTCCGGCGCCGGCCATGCCAACCCTAAAAATGTGCCGCCCCAAGCACCAGCTTGTTTTGCTGGTGCCTAGAGCCGGCCCTGCAGACGACAGGAAACTGGGCAAGATGGACCTTGGTATGGCCCAGTATGGCCACTATACATTCAGAAACATTTTACATTAATTTTTTTGTTGGAAAATGTTGTCCATTTTTTCATGATAAAATTCCAACCCTACTACCAGAAGGGAAACACAGCAAGCTCTTTAAAGCACATCCTCCTTTCAGGAAGCCTGCTTTCCTCTTGTCTGGGTAAGAAAGATGTCATGTGCATTATCCTCCCCCTTAGAACTCACCCCTGCAAGATGCTTGGGAACACTCAGCTCCCACTGACTTCAGTTAGAGATGTGGGTAGGTGCTCAGTACCTCACAGAATCAGGTCATTACTCTCTCTAGAGCAGACCCTTAATTTTTACCCTCCCAACATTTGCCTTACTTCTCTCCTGAGACTTGGTAAAATTCAAATAGGAGCCAACCTTTTTGAATGTTTGCTCCTGCAGGGTATAGTGTTTTCAGGGGCAGCATTTCTGCAGATGGGACTAAACCTCTAGTGCTGCCTTAGATACCATCCACAGAGACTTGGCAGTCTCTTTAATAGTACATGAATCTTTCCTATAAATGGCATTTTTAACCTCAATGCTTCTTTCACATTTATCATGCATATATATTTTGAGGAAGAAATAATTTAACTCCTTCTGTTGTTTGGGCAAGAATCCCTTTTAAAGCCTCCCTGATGCCTATCAACTCCAATATCCCAGTTTTCCTACATGTTGAATTCCTGCTACTATGAATGAAGATATGTATGGAGATAAGAAAATCAGATTCGGGTAGGGTGACCAGACAGCAAGTGTCAAAAATTGGGACGGGGGTGGGGAGTAATAAAAGCCTTTATAAGAAAAAGCCCCAAATATCAGGACTGTCCCTATAAAATCGGGACATCTGGTCACCCTAGATTCAGGATCCATTAGTAAGATCTGAGAGGAGAATTTTGCCCTGTAACAGGAATCAGAATTTTTTTTCAATTAATAAATCTTTGACCAAACATGAAATACACAACATAGAGTCATAGGGTTTTCATACGATGTCCTAAACAAAAGGCCATTGGACTAGACAATTAATTTTCCTTTCACATGCTTATTGAGAAAGGAATATTTGAGGTAAGCTTTGTGATTTTTTTCTCCTTTCATTTTCACAACTTTATAGCCTTTACTCTGATTTTAAAAGGTAGGAATACGTTTTAGAGAAAATTGTAAATAGACACCAAAGATGAGAATAGCTTAGCTAACCTTCAGATCAATGTATAACTTTATCTATGGGAAGCCTGAATCCATTAGTGAACTCAACTAATAGGTCAAGAAAAGTAATAGCCAAATAAATATTTTATTAGCATTTTGTGAAACTTGGTAATGGGTAAAGCCTACTAATCCAACAGAAGTGGGAGTCTTCTTTCGATAGCAGGTCATTACTCAATAGATATTGTCTCCAGTTTCATACCAAATGACTTTCTCAGGGATAACTGGACAAAGATATTTTTACATTAATTTAATTTGTCACTCTAGGATACGGTGGGCTAAATTCTCTGTTGGTGTAAACTGATATCTCTCCATTGACCAAACTGAGGCAAATGGAGCTGCACCAGTTTACATTAGGAGAAAATCTGGCCCTTTTTTCCTAGAAAAACTCCTTTTTCATCATTCCTATATTTTGGTAGAAATGGTTGAATAAGGAAAAAATAGTGAATAATTATTTGATTGTAAAAAAAATTATCAAAACTTGCAACTATGGGGCTTCAATCACCACTGCCTGACTCTCTCTTTACACTGGTGTAACTCCATTGAAGTCAGTAGTGTTTCACCAGTGTCAAACTGGAGTAATTTGTGATGAATCAGCCCAGATCTAATTTTCCACACTATTTTCTCATCACTCACATTTGAAGACGACATTAATGCATTTTAAAAAAATGGAAATGAAATATGTAGCAGACTGAGTTGTATGTTTCCAATAAGATTTACAACGATGAAGAAGCCTTGTCTAATAAAATGTCAGAGCATATTGTGCCTCTCACCCCACAGGATCCACAAGCACTTTACAAATACTGTTGGCCAATGTTGCACTCCTCACTCAGGCAGAATATCCATTGTAGTCAATTGCAGGGTCATTATTCTTGTAGCCCCTTTAGAGGTAGCTCTCCCATTCGCTTTTGTGAGAGTTCTGTGCGCTGAGCAGCTGCAGAACTGGAGACTTGACATTGATATTTAAATGATACATGGGGAAGATTTCTCACACAAAGAGAAATGCAAAGGCTTTTTTGTGTCTGTTTTTCTAGAACTTTCCCTCTCTTGTTCAGACAATATGGGCTAGATTTACAAAGAAACTGCCTCTCTAGGTGCCTAAATCCAATGTTTAGATGTCACTGGCATTCACAAAGTCCTTGCCTGGCTGCTACCTAACTCTTTAGGTGTTTCTGCCAGTACCGTAGGAGTGGGGAAGACTTCCTAAACCCTGATGACACTGAGCTGCTCAGCACCCTAGCTCATGCCTATGTCTCAAATTAGATGTTCCGCTGCCTATCTTGCCTGAAGGGACCAATGTAGAAAGTATGAACTGAGTTCACTTAACCGGTACAAAAAACAGCTAGGGGAAAACTCTGTGCATTTCATATCAGTAGTTTGAGTATTCATCAAGGAGGTGAGATGCTTAGGTTTGAATCCCTGGTCTGCTTTATTTGGAAGTAGGGAGATGAATCCAGCTTGCCTTCCTTCCAGGACAGGGCTCTAACCACCAAACTATTGGATATGGATGTCTCTGTCCTGTTGATATTCCATTGTGTATAGACACTTAACTATTCACTGGGGCAGGTACTTGAACCTGATGCTTTTACCGCCGAGGCAACTGCGCTACCCACTAGGCTACAGACTCACTCACTCTTTTCTGACCCAATGGAAATGTAATGATTTACTCCAAGTGGAACAGCTTCAACAGGAGAGACAGAGAGACCCCACAACTGAATAACCACTGAATCAGATAGTGGTTACGGCACTCACCTGAGAGAACAGGGATTAAGTCAGACAGAGCTGGATTTGAAAACAACTCTCCCACATGGGTGCACTAACCCTTGGGCTATTGGCTATAATGATATGGGGGTGTCTCTCTCTCTCTTTCTCCTTTTTCATGAGAAAGAGCTGACCTGGCTTAGGTGCCTAACTCCAGGAGAAGGTTCACAGCAGAAAATCCTGATCATAAGGAGGCACCTCCTTGTAGGCTGTCAGTTAGGTGCCTATATACCTTTATAGAGCTGGGCCCTGAACCCTGCCTCTTCATTTCACTCCTGGCTAGCTTAGGCAGCTCCCCACTCAGTTGCTGGCTTCTGTGAATCCTGTTCTTAGGCACTTAATTTTAGCCATATAATGCATGGGGATCCCGGGCAGCTAACACAGGGCTGTGAATTCCACTGGCAGGGCACCCAGGAGACAGGTGTTTCCATGCATAGGTGTCCTTTCTCAATCTAGCCCTAGTATCATAAACTGCACTCTTAGGAAAAGAAATCAATCCATCTGGACTAGATAAGAAGGAATCATTAAGTATTTTTCCTACTTAAATATTAACTTAATTTAGTAACATTGATTTAGTGTCCTGAAAATGGAATACTCCCTTGATCAGTATGTTGTGGTGTAAATTTCAGTGATTAGTGAGATCACAAAGTAGCCATGCTTTAAATACAGATGGGAATTTTTACTCTTGAGGATAAGAGATTAAATCAGTGGTTCTCAAAGTGTGGGTTGGGACCCCAACGTGGGTCACAAACCCATTTTAATGGGGGTGCCAGGGTTGACTTAGTCTTGCTGGGGCTAGGGGCCGAAGCCAAAGCCCAATCCCTACTGTCTGGGGCCGAAGACTGAGGGCTTCAGCCTTGGTGCAGTTGGGCTGAGATTACAGGCCCACTGCCTGGGGCTGAACCCCCTTGGGCTTCGGCTTTGCCTCCTCCCTCCCGGGGCAGTGGGACTTTGGCTTTTGCCCCCCACCTCCACCCCACCCAGGGTGACAGAGATTGGGCAGGCTCAGGCTTTGGTCCCCGCTCCTGGGGTCGCGTAGTAATTTTTGTTGTGAGAAGGGGGTCGCGGTGCAGTGAAGTTTGAGAACCCCTGGATAAACCAAAGCTAGAAAATCATAATGAAGGTCATACTCACTGGGACAATCCCTCAGATAAAACAAAATGACATATGTATAATGGACCAGACTCTGATCCCCTTTCTCATACTGAATACTTTCCTATGTCACGCACAGCTCCACTGAAGTTAATGATATTACTCATGGAGCAAGGTCCTGATTCATTTCAGTAAAGGTATCAAATCTGGTCCAGAGCTCCTAACACTAGCAGGCTAATCTTCAGCCAAAAATGACTAGACCAGGGGTTCTCGCAATGCATTTTTTGGTGGCCTCAGAGTGCGGCCACCAACTCTTCCTGGTGGCCACATTGACACTTTTTCCTAAAGTTATTTATTTTTCCCAAAGTTAATAAAGTAATATGCACATATATACATCTAAAACGTTTAAATTTATTTATATAAGGATTGGGGGCTTTTTTGCAGACTCAGTAATAAAAATCATGCACAGTTATTTCTATTCTTTACTGGACCTAACAGACTAGAAACACAAATAAGGGGCTTTGCACATTCTTGTCTTTTTTATTATTGTTTCTTTTGCTTTTTCGGCAAAAGTGGTTATCTGTATAACAATTCTGAAGTAAATTTAAAAATGCTTTGACATAATTGAAGTTCAAATAATAATGAAAAACATATCTGGGTGGCCTGGGCTTGGGGAGGGGAGGGGAAGCACGGCTGCGGCTGACCCGGGGCTCCTCCAGCAGATGCAAGGACTCAGGGCTCTGGGCTGGCTGCGGGAGGGGGGTGCTCGGGCTTCTCTGGGCGAGGGGCTTGTGGTTCCAGGCGCAGGGGCTTTCGGGGCTCCAGCTGCCGGGGGGGGGTTGAGTGAGGGTGGAAGGGGTGGAGTTTGGGGCTAGCCGCCCAAAAGGGGGGCTCCATCCTCTGCCCATGCGCCCACCGTTCGCCTCCTCACCCCCCGACCCGCCACTCGCCTCCTCACACACACCCATGCTTGCCTCCTCACTCCCCTGCTTGCAGCCCCCCCCCCACCTGCCCGCCTCCCTCCATCCCTCTCTTCCTCCCTCCTACTCACCCTGCTGCTGGCTCACTGCTCACCTCCTTACTCCCCCACCAGGCACCCCCACTCACCGCTTACCTCGCTGCTCGCCTCATCACCACCCACCCAACCGTTGCTCGCCTCACCGCTCGCCTTCTCACCCCCTCCTCGCCACCTCACCTTGCTCCTTAAGAATTGTGTGTCCCACCTGTGTCTCCAGATAGGCAGCGCATGCAAGAGCAACAGGGACGAAGGGGAGGGGCTGATGCTCCCCCCACCTTGCCCAGGAAACTGCCATGGCCACCAGGAAACCCCATGGTGGCCACATTTGAGAAATGGTGGACTACACTGTGCCCCCAGTTACACCTGTACAACCTCTTTGAAGTCATAGGCCTTATTCTCATTTACACTAATGTCCCTTTTATACTGCTCTGGCAGCGTAAAGGAAAACCCTACTGTAATTGACAATCAGGATCACTGGGCTTAATCCCATAGTCCTTATTCTCACTGAATGGATAAGAGCAAAAACTGAGTGATCAGAATTATAGGCTGCAATTCACTGAGGCATGTATAGTTTCTATTATATGATTCTATGTATGTTCTGATTTCAATAAGCTGCCTATGTGTAACTGAAGGTACAATTCATTACTGTGTGCATTGGTTATGGATTTTGTTGGATGGCATACAAATAATATGTGCAGTGGATGAAAGAGTAATTGTTCTCAGGCTCCAAATTCAGAGTTCAAGCAGCTGGTTTCTCCTTAGGGCACTGGGAGTGGGGGTGTTGTGAGAGGAATGGGGAGGCAGGAGCAGGTCCCACCAGGCAGTGTGGGTGGAACAGGGAGACAGAATTAGATTCCCATGTAGTGGAAGCAACAAGGATGGAGCAGGCAGAAGCCAATCCCCCAACACCTCACCCCAAACAGTGGAAGCAGGTGTTGGTTAGTGGAGGAGCTAAGAGTCTATCCACCTACACCCATCAAAGGCAATCGTGGTTTACACATAGTAGAGACTTCCTAGAGATTCACAGCAAAATTCCTTGAAGATTCCTTCCACATAGGGCATGCTCCAAACCAGGGCAGAGCAGGGCTTGCCTTGCAATTGGGTTGTTGCAGGCTGTGCCAGGTCCAGGCGCTAGAAAGGAGAGCAGGGAGCCTATTTCTCCTGTGCTTTCCCTCTGTTTAAACCCAGGCAGCATGGAAGAGGAAGCGGTCTCATTCAAATGCAGAGGGGACAAAAGCCAGACTGAAGGGGGAGGGGCGATAGATTGAGACCAGGAGCTGGGGTGGGGGGTGAGAAATGAGGGCCGCAGCTGGGCCTGGGAGTAGCTAGTGTGGTCTCCAGGCAGGCAGACTAATGAGCCCAGATGGGATACAGCAGAACCACCTGATTGGTTGAAGGGAGATAAAAGGTGTGCTCTTACTTATGCCCAGTAACACTGAGGAGGCTGCTAGCTAGCTGTTCAATACTTATGCCCACAGCTGTGATTGTTCCTGTGCCGACCTTGTTCCCAGTCCCCTCCAGTTTGTTCCAGCCCTACTCCCATGTTTGGTTCCTACCTGGTTCCAGCTCTGACTCCTAGTTCCTGAGTCTGGCTCTGACCCTCAGAGCTGTTCCTAATCTCTGACTCTTGCCCCAACTGCTATGCCTGACTGGCTGCTGCTCTGACCATTAGGCATGAGTGCTGACGGGGGACAGGGAGTGTAGACTGCCACAGGGTAGGGAGAGTGCCACTGGGAGTTGAGGTGAAGGACAGACTGGACTGGTTGGGCAAATAAACTGAAACTGGGGGCAGAGGTGAAAAAGGGACCCTGGCGGCTCCAGTCAGCACCGCTGACCAGGCTGTTAAAAGTCCAGTCGGTGGTGCAGCAGGACTAAGGGAGGCTTCCTGCCTTCCCTGGCTCTGTGTGGCTCCCAGAAGCAGCCAGTACATCCCTGCAGCTCCTAGGCACAGGGGTGGCCAGGGAAGCTCCAGGCGCTGCCCCCACCTGGAGTGTGGCTCCATGGCTCCAATTGGCCCGGAACCGCGGCCAATGGGAGCTGTGTGCCTGTGGGTGGGGGCAGCACACAGAGCCGCCTGGCTGAGCCTCTACCTAAGAACTGTAGGGACATGCCGGCCGTTTCCGGGGAGCCACCCGAGATAAGCGCCACCCAGAGCCTGCACCCCTCGCACCCTCCAGCACCCGAACCCCCTTCCCCTGTCCTGAGCCCCCTCCCGAACCCAAATTCCCTCCCGGATAAGGAGCTGGGCTCAGGTACACTGAGACTAGATAAAGATTCTATGAATATATAAGAGTGTGGAAGGCGAGAGAATGGGTGTGTGTGGCGGGGGAAGGGAAAACTAGGACTGAGACAATGAATCCAGAGGGCTGAGACTAGGACTGTGTGGGCAGAGAGACTGGGCTGGGTTGAGAAGCCTGAGGGGTAGAAACTAGGACTGGGTAGGTGAGGAGAATGGGACTGGAATGAGGAGCTAGGGTGGGGAAGCAATAAGACTGGGGAAAGTGACAAGTTGGAAGGGACAGAGCAGAAGGGGTCAAGCATGGGGTAGGGAAATAGCCAGAAAAGTCAGGGGTGCCATTTCAGATTGGGGGTGGCAACTTTAACCGTGAGTCCAGGGGTTACTTAGGCACCTGAAAACTCTAGGGTTTTGTTGTTGTCTTTTTGCAGATAATAACTTAGAAATTAGCTGACAAAAGCACTGTATCTAAATCCTAAACAAAGAAACACACACACACACACAAACACCAATTAAAACCATATTTTAAGTTTATATGTAAGTTTGGAATAGGGTTACCAGATAGCAACTGTGAAAAAACGGGACAGGCGGTAGGGGTAATAGGTGCCTATATAAGAAAAAGTCCCCAAAAATGGGACTGTCCCTTTAAAAATGGGACATCTGGTCACCCTAGTTTGGAACAATCAGGCGATAATACATCAAGATATTCCAAATCCTAAGTCTTGGAGTCTTAACACAGATGTCAGAGATACAAGTTTCATACTTTGTACACTATCTTTAGAAGAGATAAATAAAAATAAATAAAAGATGCTTAAAATCTGCTTACTTTCTCTAACAGACACACTCTGTGTTACTGTCATTATCTACTCTATTTTAGTCAATTGTTTTTCATGCTACTGAAAATGTATTTACTTAATTTTAACATAGGTAACTACATTTATTTTCTCTTTTCATTAAGAACGGGAATTTATTTTTCTAATTATTTTGGCATTTATGTTTACCAATCATAAGCATGTACATTTGACTCCATCATTACTACTAATATTAGACTTGGAATTACTTTTATTTTCATACGAATTTTAAGTTATTTACAGATATAATTAAAAATACAATTTGAAAATAAGTGACCTTCATCTGCCCGATGTCCAAAGTTATGTGTTTAGCTAATGTTTGTTTGTTTTTTGAAACTGACACTGCTAAGGTGAATGCAAGCTAAATTTACATTCTAGAAGGATACCAGTATTTGATTGAACCACTTTAAATAATGAATGACAAAGCACAATATGATAATAAAAGTAATAATAATTACTCCAGCCAGGACAGGTTAGGCATTTTAGAACTCACTACTCACAGAATTAAATTTAAGCAAGAGAGAAATAAAATTATGAAACGCACAGACCAATCAAAAAACTAAAATAGCAGCACTGTAATCCTTAATGAGCTTTGAAAGAATAAAATTACAAAGAATGTATGTGCATTGCACATTTCAGCAGGAAGTACCAAGAAGTAACAACAACAATAATAATAAAAGTGTGGGGGTGTGAGAGAGTGTGTGTGTTGAGGGGGGCAGTGTGTGTGGGAGACTGTGTGTTTGTCAGAGAGAGGGGGTGTGTGTCGGGGGAGGGGGGTGGACTGTGTGCCTGAGTGAGCAAGCCAAACACTGTCTCTTTAAGCCAAGCACTCAGGAGCCTGAACACTTGTTCAGTACAGCAGCAGCCACAGCTCCCACTCCTGGGCCAGAGGCACCAACACAGACAGGCTCCCTGCCCCGCCCTAGCTCAGTGGAGACCCACTTAGACACGGCAACCTCTAGCATGGGGCAAGGCCCCCAGCACCGCGCCAGCGATGGATCAGCTCCCCAAAGAAGGGGAGACTGCTGCAACAACAGGAGTTGGGCTGCCAGAGAGCAGCAGCTGCTGGCCCGTTGCCCAGCTCTGGGAGAGGTGACTACGGGGGAGGGGCGCAAAGGCAAATTTTGGGTTGGCTATAACCCCCACTAAGCCCCACCAGCACTACCCTTGTTCGTAAAATTATAATGTGGTATACAACTGGGAGGGGGGATGGGACAGGTGCCTCCTTGCACTCCCTAAATGGTGCCCCTGAGAAGAGTCTGTTTGCATCAAAGCACACTCCTCTCCAGAACATGACTCCCCCGTCCAAGATTCCCAAGTCTCGCCATTCCTCTGCTGTCCGCAGGTGTCTCTGAAATCCACTAGCAGAGTGCTGCATCCCTCTCTAGAGCTGGTCCACATAGAGAATGACAACCTACTTCCTCAGTCAGCTACTCTATTAACTCAAGTGGCAGGGTTTGTGCAGTGGATCGAAACGTTCTGACCCTGCTGATGACCCAGGTGGGAGTCAATATGATGTTACCTGACGGAGTTTATGCTTTTCAGATTCGTCTTTTAAAAATGTAGGAAATTACACACAAAAACTATGTTAAAAGAATATTTTCAAGGCTGCAAAATCAAACACTCGAAAGTTAAGGGACGTCAGAATTGGGGTTGCCTGTGTGTTTCCATTATGATAGTGTTTCATTACATGATTACATACTATTTTTTTCCACAGGACCCATGCATCATTCAAGATAGACCTGCTCTGGGGATGAATAAGAGTTGTGTACTTATTGTCAGTATCAGGAGACGGTGGGCCTAAGCCTGCCAATAGTTAAAGGCCCTCCCCCTTAGCTGGCAGAGGGGGCACCAGTAAATCCAGGTCATAACTGAATGCTGCGGTCCGGGGATAACAGGAACAGGAGTGAGAGTCATAGGGAAAAATCATGGGACTGAAAAGAGATGCCAAGCAGAGAACCCACAACAGAACTCACTGCTCCACAAAGGCATCCAAGGAGGCAGTGGATACTGCCCAATCACTGTTATATAGTGAAGGAAACTGTGGTTTGTTGGATCCTGCTTCACTTGTAGAAGTGGAAGGTGTTCTGTGAATGAGGCAAGGGACTGCGGGGGGAGAAAGGTTAAGGCAGTTGAATTCTGTCCTGGAGAACTGGATTCTATTCCTGTCTCTGCCACAGAGTTCCTGTGTGATATTAGGCAGGGCACTTAAACTTTTCACAGGTGCGGACTTACGGTGTGTTCTTAATTTTGAGTACCTAACGTGAGACCCTGGAGTCTGACTTGCAGAAGTGCTGAACTCTTACAGATGCCAACTGAAGTCAATGGGATCAGTGCTTTGAACTGTACACAATGCTATATACTCTAAAGCGTCTCAAATGGGGCACCCAAAATTAGTGGATACTTGTGACCTTAATGTCTCTGTGCCTCAGTTCCCCATCCATAAAATGAGGATAATACCCACTCACCTCACAGGGGTATTCCACAAATAAATTAATGTTTTCAAAGCCCTCAGATACTGTAGTGATGAGAACCATCAAAAAGCCCATAAGGAAATTAATTCTGTCTTCAATGCAGGGTTTTAATAGTGTACAATAAATAAGGCGTGGGGCCATATATTGAACAGTGAGGAGAAAACCAAAATATTGAATAGTTGCCTATTAAGGGAGCACCATCCATTCTGTGCACTGAATGAGGTCCTGTAGAAAAAATATTGTGTGATGATGGAATTAAAGACTATATCATAATGCATACGCACAAGGGGGCCAAATTAAGGTTACTTAAGCAATCTTAGTTTTGGTATGTCCTGACTTTTGAGTGCTTGACTTCACAACTTTAATAATCTTCTGTTGTTGTGGGGGTTTTGTGTGTAATATATATTAAGAGCTTCCTTCCCACAGCCCCAGGGAATGGTTGGAAAGAGAGCCTGTGAAGCAAGGAAGATAAGGGCTGCCACAGCCTCTTATATGACTTTATCATATGCCTTCAGTATCATTTTATTGTAAATACTTCGTATGATATTTTATGTAAATGATATATAAAATCACAGATTGCAGTCTTTGAGGTGTTTGAGGGTAGTATAAACACTTTTTTTGCACCAAAACACCATCTCTACTGTATTTTCCTAACTACTGTTGTGGTATGTGGGAATGTCCTGAATTACCGGATGCAACATAACTTAATAACCCACCTAGCCTGTAAGTGTGATTATTTCTGGATTACATATGGCAAAACTGAGGCACAGGGAAATTAGGTGTCTTGCCCAACATCACACTACAAATCAATGTTAGAATTGCAAATAGAGCTCAAGACTCCTGGTTTACAGTTCCCTACTCTATCCAGTGGACAATGTTGTTCTCAATGTAAAAAACATTGCAATACAAAGTATGTTGTATTTTACTCAACTACCTAAGGAGAAGATTAACAAAAGTATTAGGAGGGATATTTTTAAAGGCATGAATGGGAGTTAGGTGTCCAACTTCCATTGACTTTCAGTAGAAACTAGGTGTCTATATACCCTTTGTACCCTTGAAAATCTCCCCATAGAGGACTTACAAGCAAGGAGATTTGCACTGTAGTAATATCATCACGTCAGCAACTTCGTTCTGACCTCTAAAAGGTTTGCGTACTAAAACTCAATAAGCAACCAAAGTGACAGTCAAATATGAAGATAAAACTATTTGTTTTGAAGAGCATTTTGATGTGTTTTTATTACACTTGCATACAGACCAAAATAGTCACAATAGTGGGAGGGAGTATATGTAAAGCTGATTTACAGATAACTAGCCCAAAAGCAGTCTATCTTATTTTACAGCAAAGACTTAAAAATGTATCTGCAGTGCACAGAGGGATGTTATAGAGGGTTAATGGCATGTACTCTTAGTGTCACAGACTAAATAAATAATTATGAATTTGAAATATAAGGATGCTGCATTATTGTGAAGCTTACAAGCACAAGTGTGCTAATATGACTGAGAGTCACACCTTTTATTCATTTTTCATTTTTGCCAGTTGTAGCAGCTTACAAAGGAGTTCAGCCTCATTCCTTATGCACCCTCCGAAGTGTATTAGTATTATAATGACTGAAAAAATGGTGCTGTTTTCTAGTTTACACACATCTCGGTAGATTTTCAAATAACTCTTGTTTTCCAAATAACTTCTGAATCATTGGAAAACATTGACTACATGCTAAATCTTATAGAGACATCAAATTTCATCTGAAAGGGGTAAGGTACTTTATCCTACCTATGGAAAATAAAAACGCTGCCATTTTTAAAAATGGGGAGACTGTTGGGGATTTTTTTTTATGCTTTAACTCAAAAATAGCTGTAGGAATTATGCTTTCGTAAAAAGATCATGTTGAGATAGACTCCTAACATGAAAATTTTCAGTCCAAGAGGTGAAACCTTCCAAAAGTTATAAGTAACTGAATTTGGAAGCCAAGTATCAGAGGGGTAACCGTGTTAGTCTGGATCTGTAAAAGCAGCAAAGAGTCCTGCGGCACCTTATAGACTAACAGATGTATTGGAGCATGAGCTTTCGTGGATGAATACTTTCATGCATCCGACGAAGTGGGTATTCACCCACGAAAGCTCATGCTCCAATACGTCTGTTAGTCTATAAGGTGCCACAGGACTCTTTGCTGAATTTGGGAGGTTCTAATGGACACTTTTTTGTGTATTAGGATGGTCACTAGCAGTAATCATTTTCATATGTACACATACATGCATGTGAATAATTCTCTAAGTGGTGGTATTATCTATGTCATAAACTGCATGTATTATTCACATGTACCTTTGACTGGGTCTACCTACTGTGACTGTGTCTGCATATGCATCCATCTCTGTTGAGACAACTTCTGACATTCCAAATTTCAAAGCAATGTCAGTCAGTCACCAAAACCAATTTGCTGGAAGAATCTTTCTTTCTTTCCTCCCAAACCCTCTTCCATCAAGTAACACTGACCCAAGGCTCTAATCACACAATACCTCCAAAAGTGACAGTTTTAAGGTCTGATATCTTATGACCCATCAACTCTCGAAACAAATTTATACAACTAACTTTCCAGTGGGGCAAACACACCATTTGCTTCTAGCACTAGTAAGATCTCATCTATATCAAATCTTAAACTCACAAGATTATGTATAAAAACCCTATTTTAGTAATCCAAGTGGTTTCTAAAATGCATAGATTTTTCTCACTCAGAGGCCTGGTCAGTTGGAATCAGAGGTGGGAATTTTCAAAAGCACTCTGGGTCAGCTTATTTCTTCCATGGGAACACAGAGGAAGATTTACCACTGACACCAATGGAAACAGAGTGTGAAAAGCCCATCAATGGTGATTAAAAATCTGGACTTTACAGGTAGAGGAATATAAAAAATAGTACCAATAACCTGCCAGATTAATGTTTCCTCTTCCTCCCCCCACCCTCCCCAAACTATGGAATTTCCCTCCCAAAGGTGTCATTTGTCTGAGATTCAAGATGGGCAATATTCAGTCCCAGACCAGAGGTGGATTTTAAGGTCTGATATCCTGTAGACCCACAAATTAGAAAATGGGAACGTGACCACTGGAAGGTGGATATTTCTAGCTTTTTAATGACATACAGGACATTGGTTTCTAGCTCTGAAAGATCCTAAGATATTGGACCATAAAATTGTGACACTTTATAAGCTATTTTATGCTATTTTTAGATGTTTCTATGTTTGTCTTGCTTCTTAGTGCTGTATAGTGGAACTTGAGGTAACTAAGGCTAGGTCTACACTACCCGCCTGAATCGGCGGGTAGAAATCGACCTCTCAGGGATCGATTTATCGCGTCCCGTTGGGACACGACAATCGATCCCCGAATCGACGCTCTTACTCCACCAGCGGAGGTGGGAGTAAGCGCCGTCGACAGGAAGCCGCAGAGGTCGATTTTGCCGCCGTCCCTACAGCGGGGTAAGTAGGCTGCGATACGTCGAATTCAGCTACCATGGTCTTTTATTAATTATTATTTGCATTATCATAGCTACTAGAAGTTCCAGTCATGAAACAGGACCTCATTGTTCTAGGTGTTATACAAAGAAAGAACAAAAACAACCCCCACCCCCAAATAGGCACTGCTCAAAGAGCTTATGATCCTTTCCTACGTGCAGGGAGCTACAACCCACCATACATCAAGATGTGGATACAACAAAGTTTTCAGGCTTATATTTACATCCAAGTCAATATACATGATCTTATGTATTATATCTTTGAAGATATACATGATCTTAAACAAAAGTTAACCCAGTACAAGTCTTGTTTGTCCTTTGGTGAATGATGAAATGTGTACATGTAAGACCTTTGGAGGCTGAATTTTAGCAACAGATGGGTTGTGCTAATTGTGCATTTTGAATTTGTTACAATATAACACAATCATTTCTATAAAATCATATTTAATATACAACAAACTCTCACCACATAAACACATCAAAACACCTTATTATAGTTCCAAGAATCAATTACAGGTTTTCATAAAAACATTTTCATATCTAGAATCTTAATACAGAATGATTTATTTCTATGCCAAAATACATTTAGACTGTAAACTGTTTGTAGAAAAAGACAAAGAATTGGGGTTTGCTGGTATTTAATCCATCTTATTTCTTTCTTCCATGTTCTGTTTTGAAACATATCTGAAATGTTTACATAAAATGTTTTGTTTTTTTATCCAAAGTTCTAACAAAAAAAAAAAAAGAGAGAGAAAGAGAGAGAGGAAGAAGAAGATAATTGTCTCTTCACTTCCTCGTCTTTTGGATGTGCACAGAACAGCATTCACTGTCGGCACATGCTACCCTGGTCAGGACTGTGTGCCATGTTGGTTTTGAAAGAAAGACACAACATTCCCTTTTAATACAAGTATTGGGTGCTCAAAGAATGAAGAATTGAGGCCCAATAATAATTGAACTGCATTTAGCAAATATAAAACTGGAAAAAAAATCCACATAAAAACACATATGAAGATTGATCACACAATTTTATTAGAGTCTTTTGAACAATTGTATTATGTTGTTCCTTTATTTAAAAACTCTTGCAAAAAAAGACATTGGAGTGGACTGTTTTCAACCCTGAGCATTAACACTGCATATCAAGTACTGTAGTAAAGAAGCTGGTTAAGATTGTAGCACTAGCACAAAGTCACTGATATTAATCCTCTAAATGATCAGGTTTTTACAAAAAAAATACATAGTTTTCAATAAATAATGCTTAATTTTACAACTTTGATACAGCAATGTCATACACTGTTTTGACACATACTAAACTCTGCATGCTATATAGTCTACTAGAAGACAAAACTTTGCCATGCATTTTCTTTTTCTAGTGCTAGAAAACACTTTGTCCTCCAGTGCATTGCCTCAAGCAGCCTTACTCTCTTCTTTCTATCTCATAGCAATAGGCCGTGCACTGGCATGCAAAACCTTAAGAAAAGGTTTCCCCCCCCCACCATCACTCAGACTTCTAAACAAAAGTACTTTTCAGCTTTCCCCCCCAGACCTGGAGTGTCTATGAAAATGAATTTAATGTGGCCTTTGAAAAGGCTTTGAAATTACATATTTTAAAAGTGTCATGCTGAAAAACGGCTCTAAAACATTCAATTTTCCCCACCTGTGGCCATCATGCAACATCTTTGAAATGTTGTAACCATCAAATGTCCCACATTGGAAAAACAGGCCTCCATTTTAAAACAGCCTCCCACCCCTGCCAAAAAAAAAAAAAAAAAAGTATCACAGCATTTATGTAGAGACTCCAAAATTCCAACATATGTACAAGAGCAAAACCAGATAGAAATTGCAAATGAGCTAACAATGGCATATAACTCTTCTCCCTGGTATACCCAGGAGTTGAGGCAACTTGGCTTTGGAGATACGCAGGAAGATGGAAACAAAATCAAATTGTGATAATAGGAGCTCCTGGAATAGTATTTATTATTTGATCAAATTTCTTCAGATGGTAAATCACTGTGTCTTGATTTTCTGTGAGGTGAATGTTACTATAATGTAATTCCATGATAATCAAACCAATCTTAATTTCTGGAGGTTCACAAATCTTAGTAGCTTGATTTTCTCATGTTCATTCATTCTGCAAGATTTCACTTCACAGAAAATCCACATGTAATAGCTAAGCACAAAAAAGTTTGATTAAATAATAAGCACTGGAACAGCCATTCTCACATTTCCAGGTTGTTTGTTCATCATTGAAAACCACTCACCCCTTCTTATCCATATTGCTTTAGGGGTTTACTTTTATATATAGAAGTCATTGCTTTGAAACTACTGTCAATCATAATCTTCTAAGAGTTTTTAAAATATTCCTATCTTTGCACTGGCATAAGTATTGGGTTTCCTAAGAGAAACTCTACCCAACGAAGGTATTACTTTTTATACATGAAACAATACAAATTTTGTTTCCCTTTTTTGTAAGTCATTCTACACTTTCTGCACATTTGTGCTTTATATTGAATATAAAAATAGGTCTTTAAAACTCTATTTACTTTAAACTCACTAAAAAACTACTTGCTTGTGAAATTCTCTTACAAATTCACTGCATCCATGTAGAGAAGATAAAACTAATTAGGCAGTTAATTGATACAGGTAGTGTGTAAAAAAATAATAAATTTTAAAAATCACAGCCTGAAATTTGGGAAAAAAGAGAAATTGAAGGAATAAAATTGTATAGTTGAAATGTAAGGCAACTCATTATAGAGAGTTTCTTTCTGGTCATTATCATAAGTGAAGATTAAGGGGAATTTAGAAAGAGAACTAAGTTTTCCAAAAAAACAGGAAGAATTGGAGCCCAATTCTGCATATCCTTCTTGAAGCAAAAATCTCTCATTAAGCTCAATGAGAATTTTTGTTAAGAAGTGCAGGTTTAAGCACATACCAGGGCATCAATATGAAGATGTGGCAAGGGTAGAGAGAAAAGGAATGAACTGTAATGGAGTATCAAATAGCTTGAAACTATATGGCCCTGATTCAACCTCACAAGAGTTTCACACTAGAATAACTATAGAGTTGCACTTGATTTACACTTGTGTGAACGAAGAAACAGGACACACAGATGCAAACCACATTCAGTAGACTCTATCTTTGGGGAAGCTTACCCTGGGTGGATGTGGATGCCTACACTTTAGACTACAAGACATTTAAAAGGCATTTTGAATATGTCTTCCTGTTAAATTTGAAAAATATTGTCCTTTTAAACAATTTACAGTTAGTACTTTTATAGTTGAGAGACTAAACAGAAGAAAGCAACCAAAAGGGAAAATGTCAATTGAAGTTATCTTTCCAAAAACATTCATTTTCAAAATCTGAAAAATACCACCACCCTTTTCTACATCTTATATTTATATTTAAGTGAGATCCTAAGTGTTGTAAATAAAATTGTTTTTTTTCCAATTGGAAAAAGCTGAGTTTCTTCTTTTGTGCCCCTAAATCTGCTTACACATAGAAAAGTACTATACAGAGACCAAATGAAAACAGGGGCAGCAATAAGAAAGTAAATGGGAGACACTAAGCCTGGAACATAATGATTTCTCCAAGAGGGTAGTCAACAAGAATTCATACGCATACTTAAAAGGAAAAACTGGGAATAGGGTTATTCAATTTGACCAGAAATACCCCACACGTAAAATATGAGGATAACCTAGCTGATGTGATCTTTATTGACTGTCAGACTGCTCTTACTCACATTGAAGTGAGTGGGAGTTCAGGCATTGATTTCAACAAGGAGCAAGTTCTGGCCCTAAAAGTGTCGTGGCTTAATTAGAATATTCATTCATTTTCCTTGGGCAATATGCAAAGTTAAGCTCTCAAATGGATGAAAAGTCAAACTTTTGGGGAAAAAAATATGTATTGTCCCCCTGTTCATTGCATCATCACTCAAAATATTAATTTTACATATTGTTGTAGTCCCCTTCCAAAAGCTCTTCCAAGACTCTCTTGGCAGGGTGTTTTTTTCCTTTGACTAAACTAGACCTGTTGCTCTTTAAAATCTGCCTGACTGCTCTATACTTAGATATTTCATATTAGTTATCCTTGATTAATACTTCGTAATAATTTTAAAAATTCCCTCCAAAAATACATCAAGATTTTTTGTGAGCTGAAACATAGACTTTATTACAAACTGAATCCACCTTAGATTTGACCATCATTAATACATAACTCACTGAACATTTGCAAAACACAAATGTTCAATTACACTGCCTATCATTTCAATAAACAAGGATGCATATCAGAAAGAAGGGAGTGGAAGAAATTGTCCACACCCTCTCATGATAGCTTGAAGAATTGCTAAGAGAATTTTGGCTCAGTTTTAAAAGATTGGAATATGATCATCTAATGCGATCACCCTATCCCATGAACATAAACTGGTTTTCAACAGTAGGACAGCTAATGGCTAGGCTGTAGAGCACTTTAGTTCCTTTTTTTTTTTTTTTTTTGCCTTAGAAGAGATAAATGTCATTTGTTTTCAATCTAATTGCTAAGTAATTATATAGAGAACATACTAATCATTTGAGACCAAAAAAAATGAAAATTCAAGAAACTCTGTTTTATTGAGGACTATCCATTGCCAAGGATATTTTGTGTGTTGTATTTGTTTGTTTTAAAACAGGTTTTTTTTCCATAAAGAATTATCACAATGCAAGACATAAATTTAGGTTCCCAGATACACTGCATCTCTTTTCTGATAGCAAGAATTTAGGCCAAACAGCTTTTATTTAGAATCGTAAGTTTTTTAAATTATTATTATGAGAAAGAGATCAGATTATATGAATCATTTAACTACCAGATTATGTAACTAACCTAAAGTAGCTATCTCACCACTTAAATGCCTAAGAGTTGT
Source organism: Malaclemys terrapin pileata (assembly GCF_027887155.1). NCBI lineage: Eukaryota > Metazoa > Chordata > Testudines > Emydidae > Malaclemys > Malaclemys terrapin. The sequence goes on along the minus strand of NC_071507.1, from coordinate 174,703,278 downwards.
CTTTGATTAAACATAACATGCATGCAGGTTTAAATGTTGTGTTTTATTATGCCTTACAAAAATGTATGCAGGATTTTCATTTTCAGCAAATCTGAAAGCCTGTAGCAGTGGTTGCCACCAAAATTACCAGCACAGTGAATTGTCCTTGTAAACAGCTGGATCATTTATTAGTGGATAAAGATAAAGGATCGACCAATGCCTATCAGATAAAAAGTAAACTTCTTGAGAAACACACTTCCACCTTGAGTCTGTTTATTGCCATCAGCAGTTCTTTCAAAATGTAAAACTGAAATCTGACGGCTCCTAAGGGGGAAAAAATGCACATTTTACAAAGTCTGTTCATCTGCAGCAGCCGCTCACATCCGCCCTTCCCACGCCCCAGCTCTCAGACAGGCAAAGGCAACTGCAAAGAAGAGGGAATTGGAGCAGATCCCCTGGGTTCTCCAGCTGCCGGCGGGGCGGAGGTTAGCTCCGTGGCACTGCTGAGAAGGGCGGCAGCACCCTCTGGGCAGGACATCAGTAGCTACGGGCTCGCCCAGGCCGCTGAAAGAGAAGGGAGGCAGGGCGGGCTGGGGGCAGAGCGCTCCGGCTCCGCGAGCTCGGGGCCAGCGGCGCCGGTGCGCGCCAGGCTCGGGCAGGGAGGGAAGCTCTGCACAGAAGCGACAGGGCAGAGATCAAAGCTGGCCGCACCTCCGCCCCTGCGGCAAACTTGGAGCCCCCGCCCCCTCCTGAGCAGGGTCCCCCGGCTGCGGCCGGCCTCCCCAGCTTGGAAGCCCCGTACCCGCTGCTGCCTCGCCTGCCCCTCCGGAAGGGATGCACGGGGAGGCGGAAAGCAGCCTCCAGCCCAGCACCGTGCTGCCCCGGCCGGCGTGTGGGGAGTGGAAAAGGGCGGGGAAGCTGGCGCGCCCCGCCCCGGGGGAGCCAGCCGCTCTCCGGTCCCTCCCCGCCGCTGCACCCCGATTCCTTCTCCCAGTTTCCCCGTTTAAGACTGACTGAGGGCCGGGGGGAGAAACTGCTAAAAATAACCAGCGCGCCCAACGCCGCCGCCAGCCTTCGCTAGCCGCACATGGCCGGACACACCCCCTCCGCGCACAGCCAGCCTAACCCGCCGCACAGCACAGCACAGCCCACGTGGAAGGGACCCGGGAGCCAGCGCAGCCCCCTCTCCGAGATCCTGAGGGAGACCCCGCCAGGCCGAGCAGGGAGCTAGCTAGCACAGGCCCCCGACGCTGCCCTCTGGAGGGCCGAGCCCCGCTACTTGGGGGGAGGGAGCCAGAGCCATCCCCGCCTCCTACGCGCACGGATCTCGGCCTGAAAGGTGTCCCTACCCCCGCCCCACTCGGAGATGGGGAGAGGAGTAGAATCCCCCCCCCCCCCCAGTAAAGGGCCCCTCCGCTAGCCACACTCAGCTGCGATCCCCCCACTTCGCCGAGGGGAGATGCAGCAATGACAGAAGGCAGGTAAACGGGCAAAGAACCTAGCACTAAAGCGTGCCTGGAATCACGTTCTCCGAGACCCTCTCCGCCATCTTTCTGTGGGCTCCCGGGGTCTCCCCTTCTAGGCTACCAGGGCGCTGAAAGCCGGATTGGGGGGCGGGGTGGGGGTAAAATCAGCGATTTCACACGTTTGTGGAATAAAAAGCTGTCTAACATTCTTCCCTCTCCCCCCCGCTACATGCAGACACAGCCGCCTACAGCTCCGCAGGTGGGGCGTGGGTCCAGGGCATCGCCAGCGTTACTTCTACAGACACTAATAGCGATACGAGTTTCTATCAGTTCCAGCTGATTTATTAAAATTGTCAAGATACAGACTTTCAGCATAAAAAAAAGGCAATGATGTTGACAGTGCACAAGTCTGCTTTTGCCATCATTTGCTACAAAATATGCAGATGGTCTGTACTTTAGATTATATTGCACAAAATGAGAAACTTTTTTTTAACTATGTGCCTTTTTTTGCTAAAAATCGAGAATCCAGTTTCATACCTTCCATCTGGGGCCCCATCCACATATCACAGCGTATGAGATACATAAAGTCCTACTATAGTACAGTACATATACAATCTTTTAAACTAAGATAACAGCTCTGAGGTCTATATCACCATTTTCAATAAATCTTTACCTACAAATATTGAACAAATCTGAACTATAGCTGTACAAAAAAGTTTCTTTTTTTGTTTTAAACCACAAGGCCTTTAGATGCAAGGATTATTTTTAAAATTTTAATCCTTTTAAAACCAGGACGTAACGTACCAACAAACTTGCATGCTAAAAACAGAAAAGAAAAAAAAATAAAAGGGAAGAAGTGCCTGAAAAGTCTTACTGAAAAAACACAGCAAGAATGTTCCCTTTTCACTGTACAAAAATACGCCTGAAAATATATTAATTTTTAAAAAAGACTGAGGTCTGTTATGTATCAAAAATGTTTCAATACCTTTTTGTACTGAGGTCTAGGCTGTCTGGTATTCAATCAAGGAGGTATAAGGGAACAAGCTACAAAAAAAAAGTTGGCAAGTAGAAATCACATTTGTAAAACCATAGACAATTTGATCTGAAAAGTAAACTCTGATCTTAAGTCAGTTCACAGTTTTTATTTTCTTTTTGTAAGCGTTTGTACAGTCTGCATTTTTTCAAGCTCCCTGCAGCTTTGTTAAGAATCGGATGCATAGAAGACATCAGTTTTCTCCCTCCAAAAAAAGTTGCAATGGTCCCTTTCAGAAAAAAATCAGAACAGTTCTTTTAAGATCTCTCACGGGAAAAAAAAAAATCCACAAACCCCCTTGAGTAACAGTTGTGCTGCCAAAAGACTTCTTTGCAGACCATCTTCCAGACTTCAATCACAGACCGACAAGCTTCGAACATCGACTTCTGAATCATTTTTCCCCCAGTCCCCCATGCCTTTTTGTTGTTGTTGCGATCACCAAATTAAAAAAAAAAAAAAAAAAAACATAACTCCGGGCTCGGTTTGGAACTAACTTTGAGGCTTTTTTTTAAAAAAGAAAAGACATTTTATTATATCATTTTTTTACTCCACCACTTCCATCACATCATCACCAGCATCATCTTTCCTTTCCGATTTCTCTGCACGGTTGTTCTCATCAGCGACACGCCTTCCCGCGGCTCAGTAAGTGAAGACCAAGTCGGAAAAGTTCGCTTCCAGCCAGTCCCCTGCAATCATTTCGCTCAGCTCCGGGGTGCAGTAATCGGGGAACTCGAAGTGAGAGCCCAAGCTGCCCTCGCTGAACGAATCCAAATCTTTATCCACCAGGGACAGAGACAGGTTCCCCGAAGCAGAGCTCACCCCCAGCTCCGAGGCGGCGTGAGGGTGCTGGGAGAAATTCAAGCTCAAGTCGAACATCAGGTCGTCCGTCTCTTCGCTGCTGGAGGAGGAGGTGGAGATGGACCTGGAGGAAGCCGGGGACAGGCTGGGCTGCTGCTGGGTGCTCTGCTTGGTGATGTTCTTGAAGTTGTAGTACAGTCTATTGCTGCCGCTGCTGCCGTGCGAGGCTGCGCTGCCCCTCACCTCTTCGTACAGGCTGGCCCCCTCGGTGGACTCTGCCGAAGAGCTCAAGGTGGGACTGGCCGGGACTTTGGCTACATTATATCGCCTCTGCTGCTGCTGCTCGTCTTCCTCGTCCTCCTCCTCCTCCGCCTCTTGCTTGATCCTGAGCTGCAGCTCGTCCTCCTCCTCCTCCTCATCATCATCCTCGTCCATGAAGACGCACTTGACGGTTTTGCTACTCACTTTCAGGGTACCGTAGACATAGTCCTCCCCCGCGTAGTCCCCGGGGTGGGTGGCTTTAGCCCCGGGCTTGGCGGGAGAGGAGGAGGAGGACTTCAGCTTGCTACATTTCTTACTGGAGCTCTTGGCGCTTTTGCTGCTGCTGCTGGTGGGTGCATTTTTCTCCGGGCTCTGGCTGGCACTGGGCTTGGCTGATGGGTCCATTTTGGGCTTTTTCCTGGGTCTGTATTTGTAGTCGGGGTAATCGGCCATGTGTTTGAGCCTCAGTCTCTCTGCCTCCCGGATGAAGGGGATCTTCTCGCTGTCCTTCAGCATTTTCCACCGCTTGCCCAGGCGCTTGGAGATCTCCGCGTTGTGCATGTCCGGGGACTGCTCCATGATTTTTCTCCTCTCGATTTTAGACCACACCATGAACGCATTCATCGGTCTCTTAATGTGCCCTGAAGCCGTTTTGCACCAGTCCGGGTCGCTCTCATCCAAAGCGACCGGGCTGCATGCCATAAACTCGCCCTCTTCGGTGTCCATCGCCTCCCGAGGCAGGTTGCTTTCAGTCTCTGTACTTTCCGCTTGCTGCACCATGCCGGGCTTGGAGCGATTTCTTTGTGTGTGCCAGCCCTTTTCCTGCCCCGCCACGCGAGCCTTCGGGAGTCACAAGGTGAAGCCCAGCGTGCGAGTTGCAAGGTCTCTTCTGCGCCTTTCCTTCCCCGCTCGCACACTGCCGCTACTGCTCCCCTTGCACCAGGCACCAGCAGGACTGGGACTCTCTCCGGCTCGGCTCGGCTCTTTCCCCTCCCCCCTGCAGCAGCAGCAGCAGCCGCCCGGACCCCGAGCTCTCACTAGATCACACGCCCCCTTCTGCAAAAGTTGCGGCCGGGTCCTCTCCGAACTAGTTATCAGGGTTTCATATGGGTGACATCACTCCCCCAGCCAGCCAATCGTGTAACTCGGGCTCCTCCCACTGGCTCCTCCCCTCTGCCTTTATTTAAGTCCCCCACATGCGCCCCCCGCCTTTCGCACCGTTTTAGTGGGGGAGGTGTGGAATTGGAAGAGGCTGGGCTGGGAGCTTAATCTTAATATACATATATTAAAAATGACTTGCATGGGTCATTTAAGATGGGTTGTATTAATGCTTTCACTATCTCCTCCTGGGCTGGCTATTAGAAAGCACAGCAATTTGTTTTGCTAGAGAGTATGGGATAGTGGATGTGAATCTGGTGCGATTATTTCCCATTGCCTAGTGCAGTCAGGCTGGGTGAGCTCATGTCCTAGGGACTGAGGTGCATCCTCTGGGCATCTGCTCTCTGTGCTTCCAAGTAACTGAAGGTGGCGCTTTAACACTACAAGCTTTTCAAAAGCATGCAGCTATTTATTTTTTTGCAAGGCAAAGAAATCAGTTTAAAGATAAAGTGCTGATTTCTCATTCTTGTGTTTGCATAGTGTCTATTTTATCCCTTTTTTCTCTTATTCTCTTCCTCCAAACCTCCCCCACAGCCAAGGCATCACTTCTTTACTCATGGTTCCCTATCTGCCTTTCTTTAAACCAATAGCAGGAGAAACAGTTGACGGTTTTGCTTTTGATCAGTTAATATCAATGACACCTATTTGAGATGTGTGATGTTTTGTACTTCAAAATTTGGTGGCTGTGACATTTACAGGCACAAATTGACCCATGGCCACCTCTGGCATTACTCACACCTGTGATCATTTTTTTAAAATAATGAAAAATATAGGATACATTAAACAATCTAATTGCATAAAAACAGCACTTTGCCTATCATGAATCATTTATTTTCACTTCCTAATTTTGACTAGACCATAATGCCAATAATTAGCCTTTTTTCCCCCTGGCTGGTAGTAAGCCAGAGTAAATAGGGCACTGTGTCACATGGTGATTTAAATCCGCCCTTAACAAATCAGGGTGCATAGATGGTACTTAAAACATGTTTAAGTGGAGCAAGTCCTCCCCCCTTTCAATTTCATGGTGCTGTTAAGGCTATCTATGTGTTAGCTCCAGATGGTGGGGAGAAAAGAAGGTCTAAGCACCAGATATTCCCTGTAGGGAATTGAGTAGCTCCCCACCCTACACCTTCCCCAAGCACTGGCCAGATGCACAGAGTGGAGGGAAAACGAGTCTTGCAAATTACTGCCCCCATAACAAAAAGGGGGCCATGTGAGAAATGTTGTCTCTGAGGCACAATGCTTCATGCTCTCCATGACAGTGCCTACTGAACCAATCTAACCCATAATAATGGTTATTGTTTATCATCTGGATTGTATGAGGTAAAAAGGAAAATTTGTGTGGTATAAGTCAGCCTATCATAAAATATAATGAATTATATCATAAGCCGTTTGTTTATAAGCTGACCCCCCCCCAAGATGGATAAGTAAAAATGGAAAATTTGTATGCCCCATTCATAAGCCGACCCTATAATTCAGGGGTCGGCAAACTTTGGCTCCCGGCCCATCAGGATAAGCCGCTGGCGGGCCGATACAGTTTGTTTACCTTGAGCATCCGCAAGCACGGAGGTAAACCTAAGTAAACAAAATGTCCCGGCCTGCCAGCGGCTTAACCTGGCGGGCTGGGACAGCAACTGGTGGGGAAATTTTTTGTGGGGAGAAGCTGGGGGTTAGGGGAGTAACCCCTGTGATCACCCCCCACATGATCCCACCCCAACCCGGGACCTCCCCACATGACTCCTCCTTGTGTAACCCCTCCCTCCCGCATCCCTAGCCCGGGACACCCACACTCTCCCCATCCCATCCCTTCCCACCTTACCTGCAACGGGCCAGGGGAGGATGCCAGGGGAGCAATGTGGCCGCAGCCTGCCAGCCCCAGAACTGCAGCAGCTTCGGAGGCTGGGGGGAGAGCAGCGTGGCCAGAAGCGGAGAGACTCTGTCCCCTGCCTCTTCCCTTCTGGCTCTGCTGGCTGTGCTGCCTCTCCTTGCCCCCTCTGTTGAGGGGGCGGGGAAAGAGGCTGTGTCCCACCTGTCCCCCTCTCTATACCCGTTCATAAGCCGACCCCCTTCTCTGGTGTTTCCCTTTTTTACTAACACGATATATTAAAATAGATGTTCCTAAAAGGGTGGAGCAGACTCTTTAAAGCCTGGCCTACCTGAAGGATTGCCTATTTTCCTGTGTAATACTTTCACCACCGTGGTCAGCAGAGGAACCTGAGTAGCATTCCCCTCATTATAAACGAGGGGGAGAAGGTTGCTGGGCATTCTCTGTGAAGGCTCCAAGACTCTGGTTTCTCCCCAGCCTGGTCTGAAGTAGCTTGAATTCAGTGCCCATGTGGGCCCACTGCAAATGCCATCTGTTTGATAGGGGTTTTGGAGAGAATGAGGGTATGCTTCCCACAATGATGAAAGGGTGGAAAGGAGTCTCTATAGATGTCTGGCTGGTTGAGTTCCTGTGAGATGACTACTGGCTGCTGGAATCTTATTATTAATGATGTCAGGGTGCCTAGAACCTTGGAGAAGTGTAAAAAAAAGTCTAACAGAAAGTTAGGAACTATCAGGAAAGGGACAGAAATTAAGAGAGAAAATACGGAAATACCACTGTATAAATCCATGTGCTCCCGTGTCCAGTTTTGGTCACCCTATCTCAAAAAAAGATATAGTGGAACTGGAAGGTTGCAAGAAGGGCAACAAAGATGATCAAGAATATGGAATGGCTTCTATAAAAAGAGAGACTACAAAGATTGGGGCTGTTAAGCTTAGAAAAGAGACGAGTAAGGGGAGTTATAATGGAAGGTTATAAAATCATGAATGGTATGCAAAAGATGATTAGTGACATGTTATTTAACTTTTCCCACAATACAAAAACCAGGAGCCACATGATGCAATTAATAGGCCGCAGATTTAATACAAATGAGGAAATACTTTTTCATGCAGCACACAGTTAACCTTTGGAACTAATTGTTGTGGGATACTGTGAAGGCCAAAAGTATAACTGGGTTCAAAAAAAGAACTGGATAAGTTCTTAGAGGATAGGGCCATCAATGGCTGTTAGCCAAGATGATCAGGGATGTAACCCCGTGCTTGGGGTGACAGTAAACCTCTAACTACCAGAAGACAGAGGTGGATCACTCCAACTGCCCTGTTCTGTACACTTCCTGTGAAACTCTGGTACTGGCCACTCTTGGAGACCGGATACTCAGCTTGATGGACCATAGGTCTGACACAATATGGCCATTCTTATGTCTATTCTTATGTTCTTTTTGTTATTTTAAATTTAAATAAATAACGTGAGTAGAGATGGTTGAAAAATAGAATTCCATTCTGTAGGAAATTCTGAGATTTGGTCACATTCTGAATCAGAGGGAAAAGTTTAAATCTCAGAAATTTTGTGAAATACAATATTTCAAAATATTTTTTCGACCTTATCAAAACATCTCATTTTGGTAAGATTCAACTTTTTTCATTTCAACTTTATTATTTTGACTTTTATGCTATACCATATAATGATAACATGTATTGTAATTTATAATAACATAAAAATCGAAATGATAAAGTCAAAACAGAACATTTTGACCTTATCAAAATGAAATTGGCATGTTCCTATGAAAGTTTTTGATTTAATTCGTCCGGAAAACTGTTTCAATGCAAAATTTCCAACTAGTTCTAAATGTAACTAAGAAGCCAACCAAAAATATAGGGCCTTTCATGACTGGGGTGCCATCTAGAAAACATCGCAGGATCAGGCCTTTAACTACCAGAACTGTTAATGTAATCAAATAGCAATAACAGTCCAAAATCAGACAAGAAAAAGCTTTACTACTATAACTAGTGGAGGGGAAAAATAGGTCAGATTACGTCCTTCTTTTTATCACTGTCATTGCAACCTAAAGAAGACTATTCTGGTTGAAACATTTTTCTTGTCTGAGTTTGTCTCCTTTGTAAAGATGAATATAAATACTATGGAGGCTTTCACATAACCCCTCCTCCCCTCTTTTTTTTTTTTATTTCTTTGAGTGCCTTTGGTGTATTTTGGTAACATTTAAAAATCTTTCAAACTGGTCTTTTAACTCTAAACAGATATACTGCTCTTGCGGGCTTGTTAATGTTGATCTTCTATCTGATTATTTTTTTGGAGGGTGGTGCTGAAGAGATGATGAAGTTTGAAAAACAGGGCTGACAGCTAATAAGGACAATCAAGACAGTGAGTGTCCTGCAGATTTCAGAGATCTGCTGCTGCACAGGAAAAGGTCTATGTAAAATGAATAAAGGTCTGTGTCTGCCCTCAGGAGTGCACCTGAGACTGAAAAACACTACCAAGTGGAGTGATCTGTGTTGAGAAGCAGAATCCCCTATGCAGGGCTGGATTAAGGCAGGGGCTTTAGGGGCTGCAGCCCAGGGCCCCGGCTCAATAATAATAAAAAATAAATCACAGGCAGCGATCTCCAAATCCGGGCTGCTAAAAGTCCCGCAGCGCAGTGGGGCGCTCAGGCAGGCTGCCTGCACGTCGTGGCCCCACGCTGCTCCTGGAAGCGGCCGGCTGCTAGCACATCTCTGCAGCCCCTGGTGGGGTGGGGGGAGTCAGCTCCGCGTGCTGCCCCCGCCCCAAGCACCGTCCCCACAGCTCCCATTGGCCAGTTCCCAGCCAATGTGAACTACGGGGGTGGCGCTCGCAAGCGCAGGAAACGCACGGAGACACACTGCCCTCCTCCCCACCAGGGGCCGCAGAGATGTGCTAGCAGCTGGCCGCTTCCAGGAGTGGTGTGGGGTTATGGCATGCAGGCAGCCGCCTGTGGTAAGCGCCTCCCGGCCGGAGCCTACACCTCGCACTCCCTCCTCCACCCCAACTCCTATCCCAGATCAGAATCCCCCTCCTGCACCCAAACTCCCTCCCAGACCCCACAACCCTCCAACATCCCAATCTCCCTCCCAGGAAAAAGACTTGTCTACAGGGGCCCCACAAAATCTAATAATCCCAGGCCCACAGGAGAGTTAATCCAGCCCTGCCCCTATGTACTGCTCTTCTAATGGGATATCTGACAAAATAGGAATTAAGTTTGACTCATGAATATGTCATGTCTGCTGTTGAAGAAACAGAGCCGGGTTTCTACAACCGTGGGAGGTATGAGTCAACAGTTGTTCTTATACCAAAAGTCCAGTGTGGCATGCTAGATAAAATTTGATGACAGGCTCCCTGCATTTTGCACATATTCACCACCACTACCACCACTCTGCAAAGTTTTTGCATCTGCTCAAAGTTTCATTGGCTGCAGTGAGGGGATAGCCTGAACATTTTTCATCAGTGGTCCCATACTAAATCAGTACGGCTGCTGCTGGAGTGGTCCAGAGCATCATTCTGGCTGCGTGATCACAACATCACTGAAATTTGACCCGTCTGCCCCTCTGTACAGGCGGAGGGGCAGCTGGGCCAGATTTCAGTGAGTGGTGTTGCCACATGGGACAGGGGGTCACAAGATCACTGAAATTTGGCCCAGAGTCCCCTCCATCCAGATGAAGGGGTGGTCAGGCCAAATGGTGTTGCAACATGCCACACAAGGAGTCTGCTCCTGTACTATGGAGTTCCGGGGAGTCTGCTGAGATGTAGATCAGCTGACTGTCATCTTGCATTATGTGTTACCCAGCTGACCAGTTGAGCATTTCATAACCTTCATAAACATCACCAGCCACACAGGGGAGAAACTTGCCTCGTACCTACTTGATTTCCTCACGGAAAATGGGATGTCGTGGCCAAAGCTATGACAATGCAAGTAATATGAGTGGCAAATATTCAGGGTTGCAGGCAAACATAAAAGAGCACAATGCTTTGGTTGATTACATTCCATGTGCTGCACACTCACTCAACCTTGTTGATCATTCTGCCATGGATTGTTGTGTTGAAGCAGTTTGGGTTTTTTTGGATTTGTCCAAGAATTGTACAATATTTTCTCTGCATCAACCAGTCATTGGATGATTCTTAGAGATTCACTACCAAAGGGATTCCCAGTCTCCAAATCACTTTTAGGGACACGGTGGAGTGCCAATGCTGGAGCTGTGAATGCAGTTGTTCTGGAATACCCCAACTTCCTTGAAGCACTGGAGAGCATCAAGGATGATGAATCTCTAAAATCAGCAACAAGAAAAGATGCGAAGATCCTGAGTGATGCAATGCGCACTTTGGAAACTGGTATTTTGTGTGAGGTCTGGAATGGTATACTTCAGCCATTCAGCAGGTGCAGTCTAAGCTTGCAAAGTGCTCAAATTGACCTTTTCACTACTGTAAACCTAATGAGGAGTCTTGGAAGTGTTCTTCAAGAAATATGGGATAGTTTTGATGAGTATGAAATTCAAGGGGCTGCAAGGACTGCTAACCATGAGTATAAGTCAGCCAAACGCCAGAAAAGACAGAAGACATGCTACAATGCAACTGGCCACTCATTTAGTGACAAGGAGGCCTTCAGAGTTAATACCTTCATCACAATCATCGGCAAACTGAAGAGTTCATTAGAATATCAGATCGAGGCTTACAAAAATATTGACAAAACCTTTTGTGTACTGACAAATTTTTCTCCTAAATTTCAAGTTCTGAAGTCAGTGAAGGTATCAAATGTCTGTGTCAGTACCCAGATGATATCCTGGTAGATTTTACTAAAGAATTTCTTCAATGTGTTGAATTCACATCACTCTCAGATATATAGAGAAAAGATGATGAAAGCAAATCTATTCAGATGTACCAAGTTATCACTGAATCCAATGTGATAGAATCTTTCTCAAATGTTGAAACTGCTTTACGGCTGTATTTGTCACTAATGATCACTAACTGTAATGGAGAACGTTCCTTCTCTCTTCTAACAAGGGGCAAAAATGCCCTTCGATCCACCATGACTCAAGAGCTCTCAGTGCTTTGTCCCTCTTGAGCTTTGAGAATGAAATCATCAGGTCTTTGAATTACGATGACATCACTCCTGACTTTGCCACAGCTAAAGCTTGGGGAGGGGCGGGATTGTTTGTTTGAAGAATTGAATGTAGTAAGAGTAGAATAAACTTGTTAATTTTACATCAATAATATGTAAATATGTATGTAGATAAATGTTTGATTACTTCATTTTTTTTCAATAGGTAATTTATACTTAGGACCTTCTTCCCATTAGCCTTACGCCCTGCATAACCTTAATCTGGCCCTGAGTGTGAGGTAGGGATGGGAATTTGCCCTAATCAAAAAATAACTGAATTGGTGCCACTGGGCATTCTTTTGCTGAATTATTGCATGGATCTGAAAATTCTGTGTCAGATTTAAGTAAATTGAAAAAAATGCATATTTTATTTGATTAAATATGAAAATGAATAATATAATCAGTGTACTGTTTCATCTTCATTTATTTTAATGTTAAATTTAATGTAGTTCCTTCTGGCCCCAAACTTTCAGTGTACCATAGATTTTTGCCCAAAGTTGCTTTGTAGAAGTTGTCAGGTGTGAAACTGGAACTTGTATCTGTAGAGTACGGGGACAACTGCGGATGTTAACACCCTGGAAGGTGTGGGAGATGGTTTAACTCAACGTTTAGATTCAAACAGGAGGAGGAAAATGGGGTGGAACAGTTATAGGGTCAAGGAAGATTTGTGTTAAGATAAGGGATACAAGGACTTGTTTGGTAACAGAGAGGTGAGGCCTGGGAGTATAACACAAACACATTCTTTATGGATCTTATCTGGAATAAACATAAGCTTCGTCAGCTGCTTGGGTCTTGTTTTCACTAGGGAAAAAAAAGTATTTTCTTACCTGGTGTTAGCTAACACATGGTACTAACACAAGATTAGTATTATCCTATAGAAGACAAGGCAATTGTGTTAGAAAGTAAGGCTCCCGCCGTGTCTTTACCTCAACCTGGCAATTTACGTGAAAACTACAAACTTCCTTGCCTTCACTAAGATTTTACTTCTTGTTAGTTACCACATGTCAGCTAACATAAAGATCAGACCTTGTCCTGAGTCAAGACATGCCCTTAGTAGGAAACTGCCTGGTTACACATGACTTTAAGTATATTGTGCAAGTGGATGTCTGAGAGGATGAATAAAGGACTACAGAGCCTTTCACCTCCAGATGCCTGATGGTTTGCTTTTCACAAAACCATTGTTTTGAGAGTAAAAATATGTAGGAGCCTAGAAGTGAGTTAGAAAAATAACTGGATTCATCTAGAGTAAGAGATTAACTGAACTAAACTGAAACAGAAGAATAATTTGATAGATAATTCCAATTTGGTCTGAATCCAAAGAAACTCCATCCTCACCAAACTCTTAACTAGGATATCAAGTTTCATGTCTACATCAATCGAACAAACTCTTATTGTCTGGTTGTAATACTAAATCCTATTCAGAATTTTTCAAATTAACTCTTGCTTTTGGCATTCTGTAAATCATAAAACCATTTGGACCCTAAAAAGTAACTTTATGAAATTAGAATTGTGAGGTTTCACATTCATTATGTCCGTGTCAAAATTGCTGCTTGCAAGTAAAAGGATGTTTTTTCCAACTGCCAGCTTCTGAAATTTGGCCTGGGCTCTGAAAGTCAGGCTGGGTGTCTTCTATCTTATGTATCCTCACCAGTACTAGTGATTCTGTAGGCCAAATGGTTCCTTCAGCTACATCTGTGTAACCCCATTGATTGGAGATTATGCTTCTAGTGACACCTGTGCAAATCCAGGGATGGAAATGGGATTGCACAGGTGTCTCTGAGGGCATAATTTGACATACAGAATATTTATTACTGGCTGTGATGTGTGAGATGGAAGGAATCCAGTGTGACTGTCAGAGCTCCGGCTGCGTTTGTGCAGCTGGCAGTTAGAAATGTACTTGCAAACTGAGTTCACTGGATAGGAAAATCAATGAGATAATGAATCTGGAGTCCCACAAGGTCATTTTTACCAAATCACTTTTTAGGATAGAAGCATAATTTAGAGGAGGTGTATCTTTTATCAAAAGTGACTGAAAATTGTACTTGAAAAACTGAAGGGGAGCCCATAAAAGATTACATTACACATATTTGATATCAGAAATGATGTTATTGTTTCTAAACCTCTTTAAATGTAAACACTTGCCAATGTTTATTTCTATAGCGTGCATGGAATACATAAATACAATAAAAGCAGAATTTTAATGCATAGTCACAAATAGCCAGAAAATTGACCTGGTTGCAAGTTACCTTACTTGCAAATAAAATAAAAAACGTAAAGTTTTTTATTTTTAACTACTGTCTTGTGTTTAATGTCAAAACTTAAAACAATACAAAGAAATAAGCAAATGTCAGGGTCTTTTGTGTATAAATTTGTGTGTATATATACACTGCAGGCCTGATAGGCACTGACATCCTAAACAGTTCAGCAGGTATCTTAGGAGAAGGTGCTGTTGTATGTTTACCAATTCTAGGTATTCTCTGCTTAAAACACCGATTTTGCTTAGTATTAGTAATTTAACATTGTAAAATGCTCGTCAATACCCTGTCGTCTCTTAGGGCATACAGGCTTCATTGCATAATATTTCCCAGTCATACATTTTGGTTAAGATGCTTATCTGGAGATTTTTTTATGACTCATAAAACTTCTCCCTATCAAACCCATAATGTAAACCACAGTTATTATACTGATTTTTGTTATGTGTAGAAAAAAAATCTCCAAGAAGTTTGCTCTGGACTGGACAGCCCGAACAAGATACAAGGTAGTAACTAAAATACACAAAGATCTAATTAGGTATAGATTAAACTCTGATACATTTGTCAGATGCACAGATATGTAAACATACTCACAGTTGAATCCACGTGGAAAGATTTGTCTTTAAGCTCTTCCCCTGTCCAAAGAGAGCAATAGAGGGTATGAATTGTGTTGCTCTCATTTTCAGTTATAAACGGATAACATTTGAACACAAAAAATAGAAACAGACATTAGTCACCCCTTCTACATTGCACTGTGGAAGGCTGTGGGGAAGCAAACAGAGAAAGTTCTATGAGCACAGGGCCGCTTTAAATTGTTGGGGAAGGCTGCTGGATGCATTGAATAAATGCATCCTCCAGGTGCCCTGGCAATGTTCCCTCTTGGGCCTGCACTGACCACTTTTGGGGTAGTGTTGGCTGGCAGAGGTTATGGGCCCCTTGTATGCTGTGGTCCCCTCCTCCCAGCAGATTTTCCATGGCTGGCAGCTCTGTGCCATGGTCTGTGCTGGCAGAATCTGGATGAATCTAGCCCAACATCTGTACAGTTGCAAGGGAAATTAACACTTCATTGCTTCATAAAACAGTACACCGCAAAACATTCCTATTAGTTATATGTATATGGAGGAAAGGTTTCATGAAGATCTTTAGAAAAATCTTTAATTCCTTTTTTATTTTTTAAGTCAATGTAAATCTCTCTCTCTCTCTCTCTCTCTCTCTCAAAAAGTTTCATTGCTTAATTTTGCCATTGAAAAACAAACAGCACTCCTAAAAGAAATAAATAATGTCAGCAGTCACAAGCAACCCTAAAATAACAAAAAATGTACACCACTAGAAATCCTATTTATTTTACTCACAAGAGTAATTCCACAGACTTCATTGGGACTCTTTACGTAAGTAATTCAAGCATGTTTGGGACCCTCTGAAGGCAAACAATTTAAGAAAGCAAACTTATTTTAATTTCAAGTTTCTAATGCTTTATTATAATAATATTAGCTGGAGTGGTCTGTCAGGTACCAAAGGAATGTGTGCAGCAAAAATAAACCTACATATACACACCAAATGCAGGCACGTGCAAAAAAATATAAGACTACTTAAAAAACCCTCTATTTGGAGTAAGAATAAAAAAACTTGTATTAATTTCAGTTACTACTTTACATTTTTTATTTATATAATGTGCTAGGAAACTAGGTGCATGCAAATAAAAACTATACCAATCATTTCATGAAGGTGAAGAACATACTCATTTAAAAATATTGCTTACTCTAAACCTCTCCTTTTCCCCCACTACATTGAAAGCTATATATCGATAGGTGTGGGTACCACCAGGATATTTAACAACACCAAAGAGTCATTTGCTGTGAGGTTTTCCTGATGCTATAATCTGTAATGAGGAAAACATCATAACACGCTTAACTTCATCAGATCAGGCATTTCATTTTTACTATGTTGTGCAACAGCATGCTGTAAGCACAGAAAACTGATTGTCTTGTATCAACTGGCCTGAATCCAGTTCTTGCATATGAGAAGCAAGGTTTCTAATGATCTTTGTAAATCAGCTGAGACTCAATCTTATTTTCAGTATCTCCACATAAGGAATTGTAAGTCAGTCAAAGCAACAACTGGAAGGTGTTCATTACGGCTTAGGATATATTGTGTTGGGCAAAATGTTCAATCAAAACAGAAACAATAATAATTAACAACATTGACTATGTACGTAGGGCTTTGTATCTTTAAGGTGCTGTACAACAATGTTACTCGGTCCTCATCCCAGTGACTTAAGTAAGTAAGCATTATCACCATTTTACAGATGGGGAGGCAGAGACATTGGGCCAGATTCTCCTCTGCACCAAGATCTATCAGCACAGAAGAGAGGAGGGAGCTGGATATAGTTTCTTCATTTTCAAGCTACCCTGGGCCTGACACGATAGGCCTGCCTTGGGGCTACTCTGATTTACAACAGCAGGCGTATGTCCCTAAGGAACTACACACCAGCTGTGAATTGGTGTAACAGAGCTCTGCTCTACATCCCACCCCTCCCTCATTATTCCCCATCACATCTCCTCTTTCGCACAATCCCTGCCCCCGCCAGTAGCTTGAAGGGGGGCAGCTGGGATAATAGCCAGCTTCATCAGCCTTGTACCAGACTTCCTCTCCATGAGGATAATTCTCAGCTTGACAGCTTTGGCCTGATTCTGATTCTTTTGCCTCCCTCAGATGGCATAAAGGGATCAGGACAGGAGCAGAAAGTCTGATTCATAGGCTACATAACATAATGAATACGGTAGGACTGGGAATGGAATTCAGAATTTCCTAATTCAGTTTTGTGTTCATACTTCCAGACCACACAGCCTACAGACTATGATAATATTTACATCTAAAACTCCCATTTATAAGGACAATTGGCTTGACTGGAATTACTCCTGATTTACACCAGTGTAAAGGAGATCAGAAATGGGCCAACGTTAGTAAGGGAATATGTGAAAAGGGAACTTGGATTTTGCTGCTAAACAGCTGGGAAGGCTGGTATAATTTATTCTCTGGAAGAGGAGAATTATTTTGGATAACCATCTACCTTTATCTGAAAGAAGGAAAAACGACTGATAACAGTTTGTTCAATTTCTGTGTTATTCTGGTAATGTCTTTTAGTGACTGTGTGCATTTCTTATTATTCAGAACCACTTCATGGAGAGATTGGATTTACATTTTATCTAGACACTGCTCTTACCCAAGAATATCTTTTTTATTTCATTGCTGGCTTGAAAATCTATTATTTGCTGTTCAGCATATGGATGTTTTCATTTGCAGCAAGATAGCTGTAGCACCAGAAATAGGGACAAAATCACCAGCTTTGTCAGTTGTGCATTTTCTTGGAATATAGATAAGCCCCACCAGTTTCCCTCAACACTGAAATCCTGTCCACACTGAGTTTGGAAGCTGTGGGCCCAATCCTGCAAAATACAGCATTTTTCCTGAGAGATGCTTAGTATCCTAAAACTCCCACTTGCACTCTGCACCATTCAGAACTGGGCCTGACATTAGCTCCTTTCTACACTTAAAAAGATGCTAACATGGTTTTCCTGGTCAGCGCAGAAGGGCTGTAACCACTATACAAGTAATTTACAAACCTTTTGAATATGGAACTCTGAATTAGCTGAAAGGGTCAAATTCAAATCCTGCAGTCTTTATTCAGTCAAACGTCAGCATTTCCCATTTCAAACAGTTTTACATTAATGTGCACTAGGGAACTTTAAGTGCGTGCCAGCAAGGTCCACATGGGCCATTTAGTGCACAATGTGCTAGCACCCACTAGAATGCACACTCCTCTGGTGCAGACTAACACACCGTGTAGACAAATCTGGAGAGATGAGAACTGCCTTAACCACATTAATCCAACTGGGGAATTTACCTTCAATGTAATGATGAGAGCTTCTTTGGGAAATGGAATTTGTTCTTGTGGGAAATTTTGACATTACTCTGATTCATAGATTTGTGGAGTTTAATTCCAGAAAGGACCATTAGATCATCTAATCTGACCTCTTGTATGTCACAGACCATTAAATTGCACCCAGTTACCCCTGTATTCAGGATCATCCCTAGCTATTCTGGGGCCCTACGCAGGCCCCCGTGGGGGGGGAGATGTGGGGTCCCAGGCCTCCACAGGGAGGAGGGCTGGCTTGGGGGGCAAGGAGAAACCACTCCCCTGCACTTATCGGTGGCGAGGCTGGAGTCAGGTCTCTGCACTTCCCGCTGCCAGTGAGTGCAGGCCTGGCCCTGCTGCAGTCCTCATGGGTGGGAAGAGGTGGGGCTGGGGTGGGGCTGGGTTGGGGTGGGGCTGGGATGTGGGACCTGGGGAAGAAGCGGGGCAGGGGCAGGAGGAGCATGCAGCTGCACAGGGCACCAGGAAATTTGGTGCCCCAAGTTTCCTGGTGCCCTACGCAGCTGCGTGCTTTGTGTATGGGTAAGGATGGCCCTCCCTGTATTGAACTCAATTACATGTGTTTGTTTTATGTTTGTACAGCACTTAGCACAATGGGCTTCTTGGATACGACTGGGGCTCCTGGGTGCTATAGGGTTGCCAACTTTCTAATTCCAGAAAACGGAACACCCTTGCCCCACCCACTGCCTTGCCTCTTGCTTGAGGCCCTGCCCCTGCACTGCCCATTCTATCCCCCCTCCTCCGTCGCTTGCTCTCACCCACCCTCACTCATGTGCTCATTTTCACTGCAAGCCCCAAACCGGCATATTTATTGTTTTGACAGAGGTATTATGCTAATTTCAGGTTTTATTTGTTACAAGATGCTAGAGCTGGCAGCAAAATAGTCAAAAAGGATAATTTTAAAAAAAATGAAATTTCACAAAGGTTTTCATGATTCTTTCCCTCCCCGCTCCCATTTTTGGTAACCAGCTCCACGTTTTTTGTTCACTAAAGTTATTGTAATTTTTTGTGTGGAATTAGGACCACACATTATTACAGCTGCAATGGGTCCATTAAAGGCCCACTCCTGAAGCCCAAATACAAATAGAGCACAACCACAGAAATGCACACCTATCCAGACACCTATATAAATAAATATGTAGAAACTGATTCCCACATCTACATGCAGATACACATGTGTATTCATGTGTACACATCTAACATTCACTAACACATATACTTCCACATTATTTATTATTACAATTGTTGCTTAATGCCTAGAGGCCTCAACTAAGATGAGTGCTCCAGGGTGGTAGGTGCTGGACATACACATAAAAAGAGAGAGTCTGCAACGAAGAGTTTATAATGTAGCTAGCCTAAGGTGGGGAGAAATGTATGATCCATTGGCTCTTCTGCAATTATTAGTCAACAGTATTCACTTTAAGAAATAATACATTTCTTTTAGAGTTCCCTTCTCTTTTAAAAACTTGTTATGAAATGAATACACACATTTTATGTCATCAATTTTTTTGTGCACAAGCCAGGAAAAGGAATAAAAGTCAAAGAGTTAGGCTGCAAATTTTATTCACACAGCTATACACACATGTGGCAATACATGCACCTCCCTACACAAAGACACATAGTCTTTTACACACATACAATGTATGCATGCACACACTTGCCTACACATAGACACCCACATGAGAAGGGAGGAGGGTGGGCTGGAGGGGAAAAGAAGTGGGTGGTGGAGGAGAGAGGATGGGGAGGGAAGGAGGCCAAGGATGAGAGCAGGGTGAGGCAGAAGGCTACAGGTGCATGAGGATGTGGGGGGCACAGGGGTGTATAGGGACATAATGGGAGTGCAGCAGTGTATGGAGGTGAATGGGGTGCAGGCTGTGAGGGACATGGGGGTGGAGAGGATGGGTGGGAGAGCACTGTAAGGGGAGCAGGGCGGGATGGGACGGAGGTGCGGGGGATTGATGCAGGTCAGGGGAATGATACAGTGAGAGGTATGGAGGTGCAGCCTCAAACATACCTCAAACTCCTGGGTGCCAGCGATGGGGCAACAGACTGTGGTTTGCCACTGGGCAAGCACCTCAGCTCGAGCCCAGCCACAGGAGGAGCACGAGGAGGAGAAGAGGGCCAGCAGCAGCGGGTGAGGCACATGCCACGACTCCTCAAGAGCAACCTGATAGGCGTGCTAGTTCGCCCCCTGCCCTGACCAGGCCAATGGGAGCTGCACCTCCGGGCGGGGGGGAGGGGGAGGCAGCACGTGGACTCCCCCAGGCCTCTCCTAAGCCTGCTGCTTCCTGGTCAGACAGGATCCCTTTTCGACCACGTGTTCCGGTTGAAAACCAGACACCTCATCACCCTAGCGTGCTATTGTAGTACAAATGATAATTAATAATTTCAAAGTTAGTTTCCACTCCAAATTGGAATAAGAAGTCGAAATGTTGAAAATTTTCAAGACCCAAAATATTCTGAAAAATTTTGAATTGGAAATGTCAGAATGAAAAATGTAGATATAAACTGAAATGATTCAGTGCCTCAGAAGAATATATTTCATTTTCAATGGGCATTTTGTAATGAATCAACATTTCTTGTTTTAAAATGTTGATTCAAAATTAGATTTTTTGTTTAGATTCTTATAATTGGAAAATTGGAAATGTTAGCAGAAATCAGTTTTTTCCCACGCAAAAGTTTTATTATGTTATTATTTTTTTATTTTATATTAAGAATCCCAATAAAACCCCAAAAGATAAATGACTTACAGCTTGTATATATTTCTGAATATCACACACTTCATGGGATCTCCAGTAGAATTATGCAATTATGGCAAGAACGTTTTAATATTGACAAAACCACATATTCTGATTGGAATTTTATTTGTGCAGAAAATGTAGATCAGCTATACTAATGATGCACTGTAATTGTCAACATTAACTATTTAAATGCTGATCATGTTAGAGAATGGATAGGGAGGAGGTTGGAAATGAAACTCATGAAGGTTTGGAATTAGGAATTGCTGCAGTAAAGGAAATAGAGAGAAAAGGAGGAAAGGCACAAACAGGAAAGGAGAGAAACATAAAAAGGATGATAGGGACTAAAGGGAAACTGCAGGAATAGTAGTGAATTTAAACATGAGCATATTATTCCACAGTGATGCTGAATGTTGACAATAAGGTATTGAACAAATAATACATAATGATAATAACTAAACTTTATTTGCTATTTAAAGGTCAAATTCTATCCTTGATCCTTCTGCCAACCTCCTATAGTCATCAGTGATAGATTTGATGTGGACTGAGGGGACTATGAAGAGATAGACTTATATTTTGCCCCAAGGAATGACGTGCTCACTTTTGAATGAGCTCCTGGTCTGGGAACTTGAGGAAAAATAAATAGAAAGAAAATTTGAAGCACTGGAAAAAGTGCTGAGCTGCTATGAACTGCCAGTCTGACCCCTACTCTTACCATGATGAGGTTTCTTAACGGTAATAAAAATTAGTTATGTTTCAAAATTTTGAAATGCATGATGGGTCCAACTGCCTTGTCCATTCCCATTTACACAAGGTACAGGCATCAGGTACTTTTTCCACAATATTCCACAGTAATGTTCTCTTCTGGTTTAATCTGCTAGTGAAATGCTTAAACAAATAGTTCCAAGAAAAGATGTTTTTAGGGCAACTCTGGTGTCATCCAAGTGCCCGAGATAAGGTTAGTGATTGCTCTTCTTTTTTATCTGTCAGACAAATATAAAAGGAAATAGTTAAAGTTTCAGTGAAGTCTTTATTCAAATTTACACAAAGACAACTGTGTCAGGGTATTTCTGCCCCACACTGGGCCAGAAGTGGTTAACCCCATACTATGGATTGAGGAAGTCACACCCCTTCTCCCCTGCTGGGCATGATCCAACCGGAACCACAGTATAAAAGGGAGCAGCTCAGCTCAGTCTGCCCTGACCGGAGAGGAGAAATGATGTATGTTCCAGGCTCCCTCTTGGAACCCCAGACCGCGGACGCTAGGCACGCCGAGATCCAGGCAAATACCCAGCTGTCCATGGAAACCCATGAGGGGAAGGAGTCGCTGGGAACTTTGCCTGCTGACTACCCAAGAGGCCCTGAGGACTACGGAGCAGGAAGACAGGATAGGAAGTAGCCCACGGGAACCAGACATTGATGCAGTTGTGGTACTAGGAATAGCGTCACCTTGTTTCAGAAGGATCCCTGCTGACCCAGTGATGGATACGCTCACCTCTGATAGGCCCTGGGCTAGGACCAGGTGGAATAGGGAGGGCCCGGTCCCCCTATCCTGGTCACCAACCCACCCCTGGATGGCAGCGTACCCCTCTCTGGCACAAGGCCATGCTACCCGGCACAGAAGGGTGGTCCCATAAACTGTGGCCACTGGGCCCTACTGCCCAGTGTGGAAGGGTGGTCCTATTGACTCTGGCCACTGGGCTCCACCATGCTGCACGGAAGGGTGGTCCTATTGACTCTGGCTGCTGGGCCTTACTGCCCTGAGCTACAGGGTCACCTCATAGACGTAGGCCATTAGGCCATGCTGCCCTGAATCTAAGGACAGCCCCTCTGACTCTGACCATTAGGTCATACCGCCCTGAGGAGATGGGCAGTTATTTGGACATGGCTGCAGGGCCATAACACCCTGCGACAACAACATAGAATCATAGGGTTAGAGGGACTGCACGGGTCATCTAGTCTAACCCCAAACTAGCTAGACTAAATAGTGTATTAAAAGGTATCTGTTCCCAAAGGAGTTTAATTGAAACAACACATATAAGTATCTATCACAACAAAGTCCAACTCATGTCTCTTTAAAAACAAACAAACCCTTCCTTCTTTCTAAACGTCTCAACAACAACAGCACTGAGAAGTGCAACCCTAAAACACAATTTCCTACAGTATGTCACATAGGTGCTGAAATGTAATGATTTTCAGGGCTAGCAGAAAAGAGCAGCTGCCCTCCAGGTTGTGTTCCATAAATGCTCCCCAGCACCCAGCAGGAAGTGGTATAAGTTCAGTTCAGTTAAGCTAATTTAAACATTTGCTGCTTTGTAAATGGACCATAAGCACATGCGCACATGTACACACAAATTAATATTTGAAGGATTCCAACAAAACAACTACACACACCTAAAAACTCATAAACATTTTAAGGTTTCTTCTTGTATCACTTATATTTTGAGTAAATTTAATAGGGCCCTCCTAACAACAATTTTGCTTTTAAGCACTGTACATAAGAAACCAGAAATCCCAGTTTATAAATATATATCATTCCTTGCATGTAGAATTGAAAATTTAATGGAGACTAGAGTATTGGAGGGGAAAGAAAATGCTGTTACTAAAGCTTTTTGTAAAGACAAAGCAGCTTTTCCAACCAGTGGATGAACTTTCTAAAAAAAACGTAATTACAGGCAGCACTATTTCATTAAATGTGAATACATTTATGGATTTTCAGTTTGGATTATTATTATTTTGTTTCAAAAACTGCCTGCAATTTAAAGATACAATAGCAAACCTATCATGCCAAAGCCCTCTTTAATACTAATGATTGCTTAGTGCCTAAGATTCACAGTTACTCATCACAACCATCATCAAAATTTACAACTGACTTTATTACTACATCATGTCATAAATCAAAAGGATATGCAGCCAGGCTTATTATAGGAGAGTGTTTGCACTATATATTGGAGTTAAGTGACTGGCAGCATTTTCATCGTAAAATATGTATTTTAAGGGGTTTAATCTTTGCCTTGTAAACAAGACTGAGATGATTTTCCTCCCAATTTGCTAGACACATGTTTTTTTACTTACACAGGTATGAAATACAATAGAGAGTTAATGGTGTAAGACACTTACTGTACTCATACAACTAAATAACAGCTTTGATTTGTAAATAGGAATCTGGCACACGATTCATCCATAATCCCTTGTGGTACTATGAGGGGGAAAAAAACAGCTGAAATACTAGGTACTAAGGAGTTCTAATAAGCACAATACATTTTGTTAGCAATATCTCAGAAAGGTTTTCAAATTCATAGAATGCGTGCATGGATGGGCAGCAGCTACATTAACCTGATATCAAGTTAATGATCTAGAATCAAAGAGTGCACTTAGGGAAAAAACAAGCCTCATTTACATATCATGAAAGACCATTCAAGGTCTCGCAAAATTGGATTTGGTGTTTACAATTGGCACTGTAGCCAAATGGCAAATCACAAGAGTTCCAAAGCAGTCATCAAAAATCAACTTTCATTTATGACTTTTATGTCAAAAATTCATTTTTATAGGGTGCCTGTGTATGAATTTACACAAATCATAAAATCACTAAAGGAGCCATAAATGTCTAATGGGTAAATAATGTGTGTTATCAGAAAAGTATGCAAACCAAAATAAATATTTGACTGACAGTCATTGTAGTTCTCTGTGTAAACTGTCATATTTTCATGACACATATTTTTTTAACTATGTTATATTTAAATAATGTTAGCACTGATACTCAAATGAGAAAATTGAAATTTAAGATTGTCATTCTGTCCTTAACTCACTCTGTTTTGCTTATCTTGTAGCATATACTGTTCATATTAATATGCAGTGATTTCATATTTCTGCCTTGCAACATTTGAAGACATACGGGTAATTTAAAGATGAATGTCTAAATTAATCACTGTTGTAAGCAGGCACAATTCCGTTAACTTTGTGCAGTTACACCCACTTATGCTAGCAATGAATTTGGCCCATTGTAAGTTAAGGAATGAATTTCACCCTTTTGAATTTCCTAGCTTTTTTTTTACATTTATACTCTTCACCACATTTTGAACATATATGCCCACACATATTATTTAAAGGGAAAACAAATCCCTAAAAACTACTAATTTGTAGTAAATTGTTTCCATAGCTGTTGTCCTCCAGTGGCTCCAAGAATATTTTCCTTAGCTAGGAGACTCGCCCCCATTTTGAAGAGTATTTCTGAGCATGTTGTGTGCATTCTCAAATGTTCTAATGCAGGGGTCAGTTACATGTCTGGGCGATGTACTGTTACCCAACCAGGAAAGAGAATTTTCAGGTGTCCTACTGTTTGAACATTAAGACTACCTAGCTGACAACATTCCTACGGAACCCAGTGAGGGCCCATTGGACCAAAGATCTCCTCCCCTACAAATGGTATTCATAAGGAATAAACAGAGGAAGGAAGGAGCCCCCCCCCCATATTTAGTCACCATCCACAAATAGAAAATGTTTGATGGGGGCTGTAACTTTTTGCTCATAACATTGGGAGTCCATCATAATCTCTAGTGTTAAAGGACAAGAGCTCACTCTCAACCACATAGTCTTTCCATCTTCACGACATAACACAATAATCATATCTGCACAGGCCTCCCCACTTTAATGGCCACTATAACATGGCCCACAACATTTTTGTCAGGGGAAAAAGCAAAAGCAAAACCAATTTCCCTGAGGAAGTGATGAAATGTATGAGAACTATGAATATAACTCTCACTTACATCCTGCATCTTCATTGACTGGAAGATGTGGAGCTACTCCTGTTTTCACCAGTGTCAGGAGAGCGTCAGGTCCTACAAAATGATCCTTTCAGATGAACTATTGCTTTTCTAATTATTCATGTGTCACCCTGGGGGAGATGCACTAGAGATAGACTCACCCAGCTAGAGATCACATAAAGTGATCTAAAATAGGAGAAGACCATCCCCTCAAAATTCAGCATGTTCTATATATTTTAAAAAACAAAAAGGAGAGCTGGTCAAATAGTTTTTTTCTGAACCAATATCAGCTGAATGTAGGCCTTTTATGGGGTTTGTGAACCATTCATGAACAATTCCCAGTTTCTGAAACGATATTTGTTATTTGCTAAATAATTTGGCTAAAACATTTTCAGTTGCGGAATGGTTGGTGAATTGCTCACTAGAGCTATTCACCGTTCACAGTTTGTGGGATAGTCAAATGGTATTGTTTCTGCTCCTTGATTTCCTGATTAAAACTATCTGAAAAGGATAGTGATGAATAGTTAATAAGGAGTGATGCTGTTCTTGTATGAATGTGTGACATTTGGGGGATTCACAAATTTTTTCATGACTAGTCGTGCTTTGATTAAGGAGATAAGTAGGAAAGAGCATGACTCCTATTGGAACTTCCCCAATGCCAGAACATCCAGTTTAAGTTGCTATTCACAAATATAGTTGTAAATCTGCTTTTTCATTGTCTGACAAGCTTTAATAAGCACTGTCTTAGGCCTTATCCCTCTCCTCCTCATGGATCCATGGGATTTGAACAGCCATAGCAGGAATGAAGAGTGGACACAGAATAGAGAGAAGCAGTGTGTGTGAAGCAGGGAACTGTGTACGTGAGTACCTCTTGAGCAACTCTGTAACTCTTATGTGCAGAACTGAACACTCATCTAATTTTTGACCTTGTATACCATAACCTGGACAGCTCAGTCTGCTCTGCAGCCAGTATATGTGGCCTTCTGGGGCTTGTGCATCCTACATGTTCACATGTATTTCCTTTTGAATAGGACCTGATCTGCACTTCTAATTCTAGTAGCTAGATAACAATTTTCCATACAGATGATACCTTTTTTGCTGTTGTATTGGATTGAATCAACAAAGAGATTATATTGATGCAGGTTCTTTCAAAGCATTCACATTTTTTCTGCACTTGTTTTGTCAGCTGCTTGGCAATCTAAATGGAATTATTAAGGCTTCCCTATTTCTATTTAGTTTAAAATGGAAACTTTCTCTATAGATTGTTTCTCATACACTTTAGTTAGGTGAGTGTATACAAATAAAATATATTCTATATTGTTGTATTAAAGCATAGTTCTGTATAATTGGTATGTTAATTACAAGCACCTGAAAGACCTTATAAGGATTCAGGCAAAGAGATGCCATATATTTTCACTAAAATAATTTATTTTTGAGGTTGTGTGTCCAACTTAGATTGTTAATTTTAGAATCAGTCCTGTACCTGACTATACTGGTGTTGTTCAATGCTTGCTGATTAAGTGACTCAGAACAGAAACAGTCATTCCAGACTCTATTTGCATTCCAGTGTCAAGACAAATAGACAGATCTCATTAAATTTAGGAAGTGAACATCATAGGAGATCTGTTTGCCTTTCATACTGTATAATCCTTGAATTCATTGTTGCATCTAGCAAATCAGTTATTAAAATGCCATTAAATGACCTTTTCAGATGCCTTTTTTTTTCTCTTAAGGAATTGCATGTAGTACAGCCTAATAATTGTTAATGTTTACACAGAGACAAGGTGGGTGAGGTAATATCTTTTTCAAGGAGCAGAAACAACACCACGTGACCACAAACTGTGACTGGCAAATAGCTGTAGTGAGCAGTTCACCAACCATTCAGCAACTGAAAATTCTTCAGGCAAACTATTTAGCAAATAACAAATACAGTTTCAGAAACTCAGAATGGTCTATGAAAGGTTCACACAACCTATGAAAAGCCTACATTCAGCTGATATTGGTTTAAAAATACTATTAGACTAGCTATCCTTTTTGTTTTTGTTTTTTAAAAAACACACCATCTGATGAATTTTGAGAGGATTTTCCCCTATTTTAGATCACTTTATGGGATTCTAGATGGGTGGGTCTATCTGAAATTTACTGAGCAGGAGACAGATGAGTGCATAGCCAAAAACCGAAGGTGAAATCCTAGCCCCATTGAATCAATGGCAAAACTCCTATTGAGTTCAGTAAATCCAGGATTTCAGCCAGAAACTCCAGTCGCCACAAGGACTCCTTGGTTTTTTTGCTCATACAGACTAAGACAGCTACCACGAAACCTGTCACCTTTTTTATCTTAAGCATTAATATTAAGGATGAACCAACCTTTTGGGGAAAAATGAAAGCTCCCGCCCCTCTGAATTTTTACCCATTTCTGGAACCATAACCATTTGGCCTAGATTCACCTGTGTCCTAGTTTGCAGCTGCAAACTTAACTTAACCTGAAGCAGTGCAGAGCATATCAGCGACTGACCCTTTCCTTTTGCAGAGGTTGTGAAGTGTTTGGAATCTTATTTTTTCATTTATAATTTGTTCTCACAGTGTTTCTTGCTGTAATCTGGAGTGGAAGTGCCAGCAACCAATTCCCAATCATGCTCCAGCTATGCTTCTGGCACTGACCTGGACAAGTCACTTCAGCTCTCTGTGTTTCTGCTTCTGCTACCCCATTGCCTCTCCTATCTGTTTAACTTGTAAGATCTCTGGGAGAGGGACTTCCTCTTGCCATGTGTTTGTAAAGTGTATGCCACAATGGAAGTCTCTAGGTCCTACTGTAATATAAATAATAAATACTGCTAAAAGGAAAAGATCTTATATGGTTTTCCGGCCAACTGTGAAGACTCAGGAGGTTTGGATAAACAGTTTTGATGGAAAATTTTTGACCAGCATTGTAATAAAATAGTCCCAATATTCAAGAAGTCAAGAAGAATTTGGACTTCTGGACTGGATTATTTCCTTGTTGTGAAAGAAAGGAGTGGGCAGACATAGGCCCATGCTATTCGTTACTAATCTATTTTTATTATCACATGCACATGCTCTTTGAACAGGGATGGACATACTGCAGAAGAATCAGTAAAGCTTTCCCTTCACTGGCTTGGGACCATTTTCAGAACTCCAGTAAAAACGCATTTGATGTCTTCTGTTGCCCAACACCACGTTCTGGGCCAGATCCTCAGCTAATGTAAGTTGCCATAGCTTCACTGACTGAGAGACTTCAACGCAACTACATTAATTTACACTGTCTGAGAATCTGGCACTTTTCTCTGTCTAAATTGTCCAGGACACTATTTCCAACCCTATGGTCCAAATTCAGAGCGGTGCCTAATGGAGTCTCAGCTGGTGTCCTTTGTGCCTTTCAGCCTGCTATGCATGTAGATTACACTGATTTACACCCCCTCGGGCTCACAGCCACTTACAGACATATACTTAAAACCCTCTATGCGTCACTTGTGACTCTGGTCTTGTGTGGCTGTATTTGAAACATCAAAATGCCTTTGTTAGATCATGTTCCTCAGCTGTGCTGTGCCATTCAGGCCAAGCCCTGTGTGGGAGTGAACAGTGGCGGTGCCAGCTCACTGGGGGCCCTAAGCAGAAATATTCCCCCTCCCCATACTAAAACAGGGATTTTCTTATAAGAAAAAGTGAATAGGAAGCCTCCTTGAGCTGCTTGGAGCCATAAGTAATTGCTCAGTCTGTGTATGGCTAGCACCAGCTCTGGGAGCGAGTAAGGATACTCATCGCCCCTGGGGAAAGTCTGGGGGAAATTTGTTTCAGGGAGGCAGAACTCCTCCTGATGCTTCCTGGCATGAAAGGGGTTGTGCCCAATGCTGCATCCCATTCTGGGGTGGGGAAGAGTATTTCCACCTGGTCTGTTGGCTGATGCATGGGAGACATCACCTCTCCTCATCCCTTTAGGGTATTTTGTGCCCCAGGAGCTGCACAAAGAGTAATCAGTGTGGTCCTTGTATAGCATTTCTGATAAGTGAGAGAATGAGGAAAGGGAAAACCACCAGGGAAAGGTGTGTGGTACATACCAACGGGGATGAAAGCAAAAAGGACCTAAATCAATCAATCAATCAATCAAAGGAAGGAAGGAAAAGAATTGAAGGGAGAGAGGGAGATAGAATATGGACAGGAAAAAAAAGTCAAGACAGTGGCAATTGTGCTGAAATATGACACCTTTCATCTCGTGAGATCCCCATAAATTTGGCACATTCTCATGATATTTCACCCACATCCTGACCAAAACGTAGATTCCTTCTGGTTTGGGATCTGATCAGGAATTAAGACCATATGGCTGGATATGGATCCAGAGCTTCAAATTTGAAACCCCTTGAAATACAAAGGGATCCAGACCCACTTTTGACTCATTCCTAATAGCACCAGCACAACTGTGCTCAGTGACCTCTCACAACAAACGACAAATGCCAGATTGTTTGATGCAGATCTCTTTTAAGTTGGTACTGAAATGGGGTGGCCAAACTTATTTGCACATGTGACCTAAAGACATTATATAAAAAGGAGGTACCATACAAAATACAGTTTCTGACTTTCAGATATTAGACATTGGGCTTATTTTTAAAATATGCCAAAATACCATAATGTGCATAATGCATACTTTAATTATTATTGAAAATATCATTTATTATTTTAGGGAGCTGCTTGTAGATTTTAGAAAAAATACAAGTATTTGCAACCAGTAACGTTATTTTTATTTTTAGGAATACATATATATATATTAAAATCATTTGTTCCCAAGCTTAGAATTTGTATTCCAATGTCAGTTGAGAAGGAATTTTTGCACTCAGGTTATAAATTCTGAAAATTAAGGGTTCATAACAGGGAAATGCTGAGAAACCCTTATTTATAGCAGTGCCAGCAGATGCTGCAATAATGAACACTGGCCTTTAAGCTGTCCTCATTCTGGTATTCAAATCATTCATACCGATTTTAATTATGAGCCATGTAATGCAGTGTAATGTGCAGCTATTCTGCCACACAATCATAACATACATTTTTCATATACATATGTCTTTTCTTGTGATTAGGGCTCTGTAATTGAAAACACTTTATCAGCTCGAGAGTTAATGACATTAGTGAGGGGAGGGGTGCTTAGGTGCACAACTCCCTGTGATAATGGGAGTTTCACTGTGCTGAAAATGTATTACTAAATGTTTACTAAAGATAAGAACAAAATATATTTGTGGCATGAACTTCAGATAATATTTTACCTGTTCTTTGAGAAGGTAAGCAAAACAAACACTTCACTCTAACATTTGCCATAGCCAAGTCAGCAGTAATTTACAAAGGGAGGAGGGGAAAAAGAACAACCTTGACTTACTCTGCTTACACTGATAGAGCTAAATGGTATTAGAGAGACAAGATAGGTGAGGTAATGTTTTTTATTGGACCAACTTCTGTTGGTGAGAGACCCACCTTGTCTGTCTAATATTCTGAGACCAATATGGCTACAACAACACTGCATAGGGCTAAATTATGCTATCTAGACATAGCCAAGAGCAGAGGATGAGACATAGCCATGGCTTCCAGGGGAACAATTGTGTGCAAGGGGTCTGTGGTAGTGCAGCTTCCTCCTTCATATGTTCTCAGCCTGCTGTCAGCTGGTGTGGAGGAAGTGGCATCATGATCCTAGCTCCTCCCTGTCACCTTCATGGTAATGTGTGTCCTCAGAGGCACATGGAGAGAGCAGTACCTGCATCTCCTCTATTGCAGGACCTGTGACTCTGACAATTTTCTTGCAGACTTAATCTGCCCTTCAAGTATTTTCTCTAGTCCATATTTCTGTGAAAGGCATGTTCCATCTAGGTACTGAATGATCTCCATCATCACAGTATCAGAGCAACCTTATTTGAAATGTACTAACATGGAAAATGGCACTGAGTAACTGGCACAGGGACATGAAACATACCTATTAATGTAAGCCCTCATTTGAAATAAGGTTCTCTCAAACCCACAGAAAGTACCTGATATGTTTTCTCTGGAATTATAAAATTGTCAAAAGGATCCCAATGAGGGGATTTATTCATGAAAGGATAGTTAGTTTTAAGGTGATGTTTGCTTCTCTAAATCCTTCTATACAACAGTGAGACAATAGACGCTTGTTAAAATCCAATGTATTAAATGCCTAATAGGTATTAAAAAGAGAAAATATATACAATGACATCTTTGGAGCATTCTAAAAAGGAACTTGGTGCTAAGTCAACCACCCGACAAATCCTGAAATGCTTAGTCAGGCTAAGCTCCATTGGTGGCTACGCAGCTCAGATTCCCATTACCCTGACACCTGAGCACACTGAACAAGAGAGGTGACAAGATTTGTCACTAATCTTTCATGGATGGAGACACACTATGCCTGATTTATCATTTCCTGAGGCTTCTTTATGCCATCTAGGCTGGCGCAAAGGGTCCACATGGTAGGCATGAGTCCATCCCAGACAATACCCCTGCAAATGGGACTCCTATGCTCAATCACAGAACTGTCTCCAGGAGCTCTGTGACAAATACTGGGTGCAGAGGCATTCTGGGGTGGGGGTGGGACCAAATGGGAGGAGTATGTCAGAGTGGGGAAGAGGCGTGGCCAGGACACACCTACACCCTAACAATTCTGTGCCCCTGCTAAGCTTCATAGGAGCTAATGAAGCAGGAGTACAAATTTGGGAAGCATTCAGGCTGCTCTGGCCTGTGCTGGGAAGTGAAATGCCCCTGCAGCTCCTGAATGAGTGATAAAAACTGCCTTCTGTCCTGCCCATATTGGCACCTGCCGATGTCTCTGCTAGCTAGGTCTCTTGCTGTCACTTCCCAGCATGTTATCCATAAAAAGCCCTGACCTGCATCCAGTTTAGTCAACCTCCAGGGCATGGCCTAAATAAGACTTGGCTGCTCAAACATCTAGCTGACTCCCCACATGGTGAAGATAAGAGGTACATTTTTGTGCAGACAGGCATGGATCATTTAACATCAGAACATAAGAATGGCCATGCTGGATCAGACCAAAGGTCCAACTAGCTCAGTATCCTGTCTTCCGACAGTGGCCAATGCCAGGTGCCCCAGAAGGAATGAACAGAACAAGTGATCATCAAGTGATCCATCCCCTGTCACTCATTCCCAGCTTCTGGCAAACAAAGGCTAGGGACATCATCCCTGCTCCTCCTGGCTAATAGCATTGATGGACCTATCCTCCATGAACTTATCTACTTCTTTTTTGAACCCTGTTATAGTCTTGGGCTTCACCACATCCTCTGGCAAAGAGTTCCACAGGTGGACTGTGTGTTGTGTGAAGAAATACTTCCTTTTGTTTGTTTTAAACCTGCTGCTTATTAATTTCATTGAGTGATCCCTAGTTCTTGTGTTCTCAGAAGGAGTAATTAACACTCCCTTACTTACTTTTGCCACACCCATCATGTTTTTATAGACATTTGGTGACACACTTGGATGTTCTGTGTGTTTGTTTTATTTTAAAAGTGCCCAGGTGATGCAGCAATGGATGTCAAACATTTATGTATACATACATAAAATAACTCCCTACACCACCACTTAAATCCAGAGTCCAGAATTCTATTCCATGCTTGTGATATTTAGCTAGTTGGTAACATTTAGTCACCTTCTGGACCTTCCTTCTCTTTGGTCATGAAATTTATTTTCTTTCACTGCCCTGTGAAGATCCTGGGTGTGTCTCCTGTTCCATTGCCCAAGATGGAGCAGGAGCACTATGAATAGAGGAAGCTGAAGCAATTTCAAGCTCTGTACCATGAAACCACCCGGCCTTTGTGACCTTTAGCCAAAAACTAGTGCACTTTGAACTCAGGTTGTGTCCTGGGGAGTAAATAATTTTCTCCATCAGGTCAGGGAGACCATGTGGAGAGTAGCCAGCCGATACTCAGAGGCAAATTCACTGCCCTACGTATCCCCACAGAGGAAGGATAGCGCAGTGATTAAGGTGCTGGCTTGGGACTGGGGTGATCTGGGCTCAAATCCTTGCCTTACCACAGTTTTCTCTTGTGACTGTTGGCACATCACATGGTCTCTGTGTGCTTCAGTTCCCATCTGTAAAATGGGGATAGTAGCACTTTGAGTGTTGTAAGATTGTGATGTGGTCAGATACCATTAGGGGCCATAGGTGCCTCAGCTACATCTGTGATGCACATGGAGCCCCTCCCCCCCCCCCGAGCTGTCTCTGTGATGCTCAATGGCTGTGCACCCCTTCAGCAAACTCTCCAGATCACAGTGGAGTTGTATTGGGACTGCTTCAGAAGTGTTTCTGTGATTGTGGAGGGGGCAAAATACTGATAGAAGCTGCCCATTTCTTACTGAATACAGCACAAACACTGACACAGTTTGTTTCCATGGTCCAAATAGGTTCTCCTGGTGCTCTCATTTGAGATTTGTACTCATGGGAAGTTGCATATTTAGGATGGTCTTTCTGCTAAATACTATTCACATCCAACCTTCCACATAGGGGATATGTACAAATTAGAAGAGTCATAAATATCATTGGGAGACTGTGAAAGGGGATATAAATCCTGCACTGGTGACAAAGGGGTTAAAGAGCTTCTGTGGGCAAGGTAGGGTGACCAGACAGCAAATGTGAAAAATTGTGACGGGGTGGGAGGTAAGAGGAGCCTATATAAGAAAAAGATCCAAAAATCGGGACTGTGCCTATAAAATCGGGACATCTGGTCACCCTAGGGCAAGGCTGCCCCCTCCTCTCTGGCCCTGTCAATCATATTGGAGGTGGAATAAAGGTTTAAAAACAGGAAGTTCCAGTCAGTTGTGGTATAGTGTTGGGAAGAAGTAGATAGTGGTGTCCAAGAGATACCCCTAGAAGGCTTCAGGAAACGTCCCTCAACAAGGTCATACTGATCCTACAAGGAGACAGTAGACTCTGGCATACTGGTGGACAGGATAGGTTTGGCAAGTTCCAAGGTGAGCCGTTAAGTGGTAAGTATGGGTATCCTTGACCCCTCCTGGGGTTAGACAATTAGGGAACTACGCAGAAAGTACTTGAGCAATGGGAGCCAGGAACCCAACCTCCTTCAAATGCAATCAGGCTACTGGGTCCTGAGACTCTTGTTTATACAGATGGGGGTGCCTTCAGGTTTTGTAGTGCCCAGGCAGCAGGGGTACCTGTCAGTAACCTGAGAATTATGACAGAGGCTAAGCCCAGTTGTGACTTTGCAGGCTTACAGGGCCATCAGAATGGTAACATTTTTTTAAAAATCTCACCTGTGTATAATCCCCAACTGAAAGCTTCAAGTTTAATACGCTTTCTTTGTTAACCTGCTCTTCTTGCATTGCATGGAGATTTGGGTTTTGTATTGCAGGATTGTCATGAAGATAATGAGCTACCAGCTTTTAAAAAAAATATGGAAAGATCTTAGAAGCTTTCTTAAAAACAACAAACAAGCACTTGTATGGAGTTTGCAGTGACAAGAAAAAAGAAAGCAGTAAGTCAAATTTTGGGCCCATATCCACTTTTTAGTTTTTCTTTAGGTAGTGCTATGTCAGCTGTTAAAGTGTGGATGAAAAAGAGACCCTATCACACTATGTAAATATCTTGGAAGAAAGGATGTCAATGAGACTAAAGAATAGGGGGGGTTATTTACTGAGACATAATGGTTTTACTATTTGACTTTAAAGGGCAAATAATGATATTTTTTTTCTACCAATTTGAAAGAAATGTTGTCCTAATATACATAAATTTACTGAACCTCCATGGAACAAAGACCATTTCAGAGAGATGCAAAGACCTGTTCACTGGCCATAAATTCAACTAGGATGAATCTAAAATGTGAGGGTGATGGATCTTTGAGGCATACATTTAAACAATCGTGTCTGGGCTACTTAAACATGAAGATGATTATTCCCCTCCTCCACACACCAATGATGCCTTGTTTAAAACTCACATTTGACTAAATAGGCACAAAGCTTCTCTGTGGAGACTGACTTTTCTGTGAAAACAAGTTTTTCTTGGTTTTCATTTGTGCATTATTTTCTTTCAAGCTCTTACACGGACACCTAAGAAATCTTCTCTAAAACACATTAGAGAGCCAATAAATGATGCCATTCAGTTTTATTTTGTCAGGAAAATTATCATCCTTTTCTTATTTGTTAAGCCACATCAGCGTGCATGGACTGAGAGCAGAGCTGCAGTAAGCAGTTCACCACTGATTCAAGCTGTGGAGAGCCAGCCCCTCCAGCTTCCCACTGGGAAAGGTCACCAACTCGCTGCCATTCGATCGCTTAGTCAGGGGAGGAAAACCTAGCCTCAGAGCCGCCAGCATTGATATATATGTTTGACACAGTTGTTTGAGTGAGACCAGCAGCCAAGGAAAGAAAAAGGCTGTGAGCCCAGAACCAAATTGGTGTGTTTAAGTGTTTTCTCTTTGTGGATTTTGCCATCCGTTTTTATAAAGCTTCTTAAGCTGGTGACCTTGCAGGGGTTTGTTCCCCCCTCCCTCCTTGTTTTAAAAAAATCCCACACACAAGAAAAGAAAAGAACTTCTCGCCAGGTGGATTTTTTTTAAAGCTCTTCCAGTTCTACTGATTACCTGAATTTAAATGATTGACACTATCCTTTTAATGTAAAAAAAAAGGATATTGCATACATTAAGCAGAAGCAATTAGCATACTTCTGTAACCACTTGCCTTTTTCATTGCTCGGTCCTTGCATATGCATGTTTGCGAGCCTTGAGGCAACAGAAGGTTTGTCAGGAAGAGTAATGAAGAAGAAAGGAAATTGAAAGCAAATGACAAAATTGGGGGCGAGGGGAAGGACTGAGCAGAGGGATAAAATCAGAAAAGGTTTACAGCGAGGATATGCAGAGGTAATGTCATTAGAATGACAACATGTAAGCTACTTTGGTTTGTTGTGGTTTTTCTCAGCCTCTTGCCAGAGGTTGATTTAATGGAGTAACATCAACACCCTTCATTTCAAACAAACCAGTCCCTGAAGTGCAGTTCAGATTCTTCTAACTTCCCTACTCTGATGTTTAGTAGAAAATAGACTCAGTTTAGTCTGGAAATTCTTGTTGCTAACTCCAGAATCAACACAAACGTCTTTTATAAGGGGGGCTGTAAGTGCATGGGGCCCTAAACAAGGTTGTGGTATTTCCATCGTAAAGTTTAGTCAAGTTCATGACACTAAACAGTACCACAACTAAGGAGAAACCCTTATCAGAAGGTCTCTGCACAAACACAAAAGCATTTGCTCTCAAGAGTCACTCATGATTTTCAGTCAATTGTGTGTGCAAGGCATGTGTTATCGTTTTCTCTGTTTAGCAAATATAATAGCTGAAATAGACTGGTTTGTTTATCATGTGCAGGGATTAAACTTTTCTTTCTCTTGGGACCTAATTTAAAGGTCTGTTTTTCATTCTGTTCTCCATTTACTCATGTTTTGAATAGTAAATTGAAAAAAATCATGAAATGTCTGATTGTGAATTAAAATCCTCCCTTCATCACTGCATTGCTCTTGTAGTGACAAATAGGAAACCTAAGTTTGGGGATAAATTCAAGGTTTTTGCTCTGCTATTGTGGAGGTGGAAAACATCACAGAGGTAATTCACTCAGTCCCACCTTGCTAATGCAACACACTCTTGCAGCTGATCACTCTCAGAGGAGGCTATTTACTCGCTCTTATATGGAAAAGGTATGAGACAAAAAACAAGAGAAAATGCAAATTACAGTTACAACTCCCACAGCTCTCCCCATCTTACCCCCGCTCCAAAAAGAGAGGGTCTTCAGTGACTCCTATTTAGTTTCATTGATGAATTTTATGTGAATGTAATGCAATGAGATTTAAGTACAGCATAGGCTAGGTGCTGGCCTTCTGCAGGGCTCTCAATCTTTATACTTTCTGAGACTGCCAACAGGCGGGCAAGTGAGTCGCATTGGTGGTGGTGGTATTTGTGAAGTGGTGTCACAACCCAGAAGCCATGCTCCTGAGTTCAGGTTTCTTAACAACTCCCCACGGTCAAGACAAGAGGCAAAAATGACTGAAAGGACAATTTGCTCCTAAGAATGGAAACTGAAATTTTTAGTAAAATTACAGACTCTGGAGAAGAGAGAATTTACAAAGGCCAGTGCTGGATCATCTTACCGTTCTCAGAGCAAAAGGAAACTTTGGCAGCTAGGTACTCAGTGTTTGAAGATAGAAATCTATATTATCAAGTGTGAAGATTCAGTGTGCCTAAGGGGCGTCTGAGGTGCCATTCCAGGAATTCTTAGGAAACAGCAGGGGGTCAATACCACTTGCTACACTAATTGACATTAATTATTACTGACTTCTGAATTCTTTAAAAATGTTTCTTCAAGAAAAGTTGTTCTATTGTGCCTGGTATTTATTGCACCTTAGTCCTGTGCCATTTTGTGATTGTTGTACAAGCACTTTAGACAGAAATGAGTTTTGGAAACAAGAGGGGGATGTTTACATGGGCTGCATTAAAAAGGGAAAAGGTAAGACTGACAAGAATCTACTAACTATTAATAACAGGTTTCAGAGCAGCAGCCGTGTTAGTCTGTATCCGCAAAAAGAAGAACAGGAGTACTTGTGGCACCTTAGAGACTAACAAATTTATTAGAGCATAAGCTTTCGTGGACTACAGCCCACTTCTTCGGATGCATATAGCATAAGCTTTCGTGGACTACAGCCCACTTCTTCGGATGCATATGCATATCCATCCGAAGAAGTGGGCTGTAGTCCACGAAAGCTTATGCTCTAATAAATTTGTTAGTCTCTAAGGTGCCACAAGTACTCCTGTTCTTCTTTTTGTAAATATTAATATTTTGTGCTATTATTGCACCTCTCACCTGATGACTTCATTCATTCATGTTTACAAGGTATTTTGAAGTGCAGAAATATTCCTTATGAAGTAGGTTATATGGGGACCACTTCACCCAGCACTGGAATGCCACCACTTCTGGGGTTGGAAGTAGTGTCTGTATAACAGTACCCAGAAGCACAGCATGGTATTTTAAAGAGGGAAGAACACTCCCAAATTGAAACGTCAGAGGAATTTAGGTAAATGGAATATAAATTACATAAATTTGGCATTAACACTCTAAATCTTGCAAAATGCCAGGAAGTCTGTAATGACAAGTGGCCAGCCCCAAGGCAGTGATCCCAGGACAAGTGCTCAGGACCTTATTTTTATGTTTTATAAAAAGAAAATAAAGTATAAAGACAAAGGAAGTCCTGATTAAAACTATTTTTAAATAAGTGTGATAATATATGTGAAACTCAGTGCCACCATCTCAGCGCTTGCCTATGTGGGAAAATTGACTGGAAGAGCTCCCCCTGTGGACACTATTTTAGAATGAAAGTCACTTGATTCCAGAATAGAGTATTCACATGGGGAGCTATTCTGCAATGTTGGGAGCATCCCAATGTGTGGATGAGAGGACGGTGTTGAGAGGAGGGATTTAGAGCATAAACTTCGGCAAGTCAAAAAAGTATAATTAAGCAGGACAAAAAAGAATTTGAAGAGCGATTAGTTTCAGTGCTTTTTGCTAACAGCAATTTTTTTTGTAAAGTACATCAGAAGCAGGTAGCCTGCTAAGCAATCAGTGGGGCCACTGGACAATCAAGGTGTTCAAGGAGCACTCAAGGAAAATAAGGCCATTGCAGAGACCCTAAGCAAATTCTTTGCAGTAGCCTTCACTGCAGCAGATGTGAGGGAGATTCCCACACCTGAGTCATTCTTTTAAAGTGAGAAATCTGAGGAACTGTCCCAGACTGAGGTGTCAGTAGAGGTGGGTTTGGAACAAATTGATACATTAAAAAGTAATAAGTCACCAGGACCAGATGGTATTCACCCCGGAGTTCTGAAGGAACTCAGATGTGAAATTGCAGAACTACTGCGATACGTAATCTATCACTTAAATCAGCCTCTGTACCAGATGACTGGAGGATAGCTAATGTAATGCTGATTTTTAAAAGAGGCTCCAGAGGTGATCCTGGCTGGTAAGCCTAACTTCAGCATCAGGCAAATTGGTCAAAACTCTAGTAAAGAACTGAATTATCAGACACATAGATGAACAGAATGTGTTGGGACAGGGTCAATATAGCTTTGTAAAGAGAAATCATGCCTCACCAATCTATTTGAATTCTCTGAGAGTGTCAACAAGCATGTGAAAAAAGGTAATCCAGTGGATATGGTATACTTGGACTTTCAGAAAGCTTTTGACAAAGTCCCTCACCAAAGGCTCTTAAGCAAAGTAAGGAGTCATGGGATAAGAGAGAAGGTCCTCTCATGGATCAGCAACTGGTTAAAAAATAGGAAATAAAGGGTAGGAATAAACAGTCAGTTTTCACATTAGAAAGTGGTAATTAGCAGGGTCCCCCAAGGCTCTGCACTGGGATCAGTGCTGTTCAACACATTCATAAATGATCTGGAAAAGAGGCTGAAGAGTGAAGTTGCAAAGTTTACAGATGATCCTAAATTACTTAAGAAAGTTAAATCCAAAATTGACTGGGAACAATTACAAAGAGAGCTCACAAAACGGTGAGACTGGGCAACGAAATGGTAGATGAAATTCAGTGTTGATAGTGTACGCACATTGGAAAACATAATCCCAATTATACGTACAAAGTGATACCACTCAAGAAAGAGCCCCTAGAGTCACAGTTCTCTGAAAACATCTCTTCAATGTGCAGCAGCAGTCAAAAAAAGTGAACAGAATGTTAGGAACCATTAGGAAAGGGATAGATAATTAGGCATAGCTAGCCCCTTCACTCTTCGGAAGACTGCCATGGGATCTTTAACAAACACCAGAAGCCAGGATCTCTATTTTATGACTCATCCAAAAAACAGTAATGCCAGCAGCATATTACCTCCTATTTTCATTCAGGCAGACTGACTCAAAAGGTCTGGTTCTCATTTACCCAAAGTGACTCACTCAAAGGCCCCTTTTCACTGGCAGAGCAGTGTCATGGGGTTTTAATGTAAATAAGCCCAGGGCAAAAGAGAAGAGCACCCAAAATTACTATGCTGCTTCCTGTACTATACGTAGCTATAGTAGTTTTGCTGGTCCACAAATATTTGGAGGGTCTAAACACCAAGGAGAGAGGAATTGGTTTGGTTGGACCAAAGGGATATTACTAGCAGTAAAGACAGAGGGGGCAGCCAGGCCAAATTTCAGTGAGTGGCACTGCAACCTGTTGCATTGGATTGCAACACCACTCATATTTGGCCCAGCCACCCCTCTGTCCAACTAGAGGGCCAGCCAGGTGAAATGATGCTGTGACCTGGCATGCAGGGAATCTATTTCCATATGGTGGAGTTTAGGGGAGTCCAACGAAAACTCAACTCTTGGTGGCACCTGTTCATATCTGGTGTGAGTAAGAGAGAGGGGAGACTTCCTGGCTGAGGAGACCCAGGGTCCTTGTGTGTGGCAAGGGGAGATTCTGATGGGGGAGGGAAGGTATGAGCTGGGACAAGAATGGGGTCCCTACTGAGGGAGGGCCATGTCCAGAATCCCCCTCCTCCTACCCCTCTACCCCCAAATATCTGACTTGGTGCTGTGGAGGGAGGAATATTCTGCACTGCAGAAGGAGTGCAGCAATCAGTATGTTCAATCTGCATACTGTGGAGTTCCAGGGGGAATTCCTCCTGGGGCTGTCTAATGGCCCCATCCTGAAAGGTGAACTGTATTTAAACAGCACAATGGATTCCTGGTGTGCTCTGCATGTTCACAAAAATGCAAATGCAAAATGCACAAAACAGGTACTTTTACATGATAATGGCTACTTTCCTGCATATACAATTATCTGTATGTCAATTGTAAGCACTCTTGGTGTTTGCTTCATTCAGGCATCTAAACTGAGACCAATAGATCATTTCCAGTCTGTTTCCAGCTGATTAGCAAATGGGAAAACAATTTTTTGGAAAAACATAATTGGAAATTTGTTTAATTTTTCAGGTTTTTTTTGCATTTTCTTGCCAAATACATTTGAAACACTTCAAAATTTCATTTCCCCCTTTCTCTCCCTCACCTTCTTCCCTCCCCCTCCGCCCCTTTGCCACTGAGTAAAATATTCACTGTGGCAGTGAAGTACAGAGGGTGGAAATGGTTTAATGAAAAATGTCTTTTCAACCCTAAGTTGGTTGATTATTGGTTTTCAATAATTGAAATTTTTGATTGAGAACTGAATTTTTTTGTTTTGTTGAAAAAACAACCAACCCCCCCCCCCCCCAAAACTTGTGTGCAATTTAAAAAATCCTGCAAAAATGGCATTTTTAACAGCTCTGCCAAGCGATTTGACCCAGTTTTTGTTAATTTTATAACAATGTAGTTTTAAAATGATAGAGATATTAATTATTTCAGAAAGGTGGTCAAGAAATCTAATATCAGCTTCCTCCCTATTCCAGTAGGGATGCATGGTTAAAGTTATGTTAATTGAAAAAAGGAATGCTGTAATATCATTTAAAGCAGGGTCTGATGATATGTGGGATGCCAGGATGTTGTGAGACCCAAATGGAAAGAGTTGTATGTTTTTAAGTTAATTATGTGCTGAATGCCCCTCTTGGCTTAGTTATTAGGGGCATTCAGAACATAATTACAATCTTGATAGCTTGTTATTTTAGTGTTTTCAGGTCACATTAGGGATAATACACTTTTATAATCATATGCAATTAGTATAGCGAATTGGGGTTCAAGACTGGCTTCAGTAATTCCCTGCTACATTTATCTATTTTCAGATGCAAAGTTTGGTTACTATTAAAAGAAAATATAACCCGTGCCATTTGCACTGATATAGGGAGAAATGGTTTTAAAATACATTTTTTTAAAGTGACACTTTAAAAAGTAATCTTTTGGTTGCCTCAGGGCTAAGAAGTTTAGTTTGAAAATTCATCTCTCAGGATGTCCCAGCATTTCCTTATTCCTCCTTCCAGTATCCAGCAAATGATAGCACTCTCACACCCTCCTGGTGTAGCTGCCAACTTCAAACTAAGGGCCACCTTCTGCCAATGCAATCCTAGTAACTTCAGTGGTAAAGTCCAGGCAGAATTCGGACCTACGGGAGCAGTTAGTGTCCAGATATAGATTCATAGATCCTAAGGCCAGCGGAGTCCATTGTGATCATCTATTATAACACAGGCCATGGAACTGCCCAAAAAAATTCTTATAGCATATCTTTTAAGAAACATGGAATCTTGACTTAAAAATTGTCAGTGATGAAGAATCCACTATAACCCTTGATAAATTGTTGCAATGGTTAATTGCCCTCCCTGTTAAAGATTTACACCTTATTTGCATTTTGTCTAGCTTCAACTTTCAGTCATTGGATCATGTTATATCTTTCTCTACTAGACTGAAGAGCACATTATCAAATATTTGTTCCCAATGTAGGTACCTATAGATTGTAATCAAGTGATGCCTTATCCTTCTCTTTGTTAAGCTATGTAGATTGAGCTCCTTCAGTCTATCACAATAAAAGCATGTTTTCTAATAATTTAATTATTCTCGTGGCTCTTCTCTGAACCCTCTCCAGTTTTATCGACATCCTTCTTGTATTGTGGACACCAGAACTGGATGCAGTATTCCAGCAGTGGTCGCACCAGTGCCAAATACAGAGGTAAAACAACCTTTCTACTCCTCCTCAAGATTCCTCTGTTTATGCATCCAACAATTACATTAGCTCATGTTCAACTGATGTTCCACCCTCAAATCTTTTCCAGAGTCCTTGCTTCCCAGGATAGAATCCTCCATCCTGTATGTATGGCCTACATTCTTTGTTCCTTACATTTAGCTGTATTAAAATGCATTATTTGCTTGAACCCAACTTACCAAGCCATCCAGATCGCTCTTTATCAGTGACCTGTCCCCTTCATTATTTGAAATGTCCCCAATTTTGGGATCACCTGCAAATTTCCAGTGAGGATGTTTTGTTTTCTTCGAGGTCATTGGTAAAAATATTTGCATAGGGCCAAGAACTGATCCCTGTGCGACTTCACTAGATATAAACCTGCTCGATGATTATTACAGGGGGAGGGATAGCTCAGTGGTTTGCACATTAGCCTGCTAAACCCAAGGTTGGGAGTTTAATCCTCAAGAGGGCTACTTAGGGATCTGGGGCAAAATCAGTACTTGGTCCTGCTAGTGAAGGCAGTGGGCTGGACTCAATGACCTTTCAGGTTCCCTTCCAGTTCTATGAGATAGGTATATCTCCATATTATATTATATATTGACTATGAAGCGTTACAAAGGGATCTCACACTGGGTGACTAGGCAACAAAATGGCAGATGAAATTCAGTGTTGATAAAATTCAAATGCACATTAGAAAACATAATCCCAACTATACATATAAAATAATGGGGTCTAAATTAGCTGTTACCACTCAAAGATCTTGGGGTCATTCTGGA
This sequence comes from Malaclemys terrapin pileata, assembly GCF_027887155.1. Classification (NCBI taxonomy): domain Eukaryota; kingdom Metazoa; phylum Chordata; order Testudines; family Emydidae; genus Malaclemys; species Malaclemys terrapin. Next base: position 174,659,523 of record NC_071507.1, on the reverse strand, counting down.
TAGTTCTCTGAAAACAACTTCTCAACATGCAGTGACAATCAAAAATGCTAACAGAATGTTAGGAACCATTAGGAAAGGGATAGATAGCAAAACCAAAAATATCATAATGCCACTATATAAATTCATGGTACACCCACACCTTGAATATTATGTGCAGTTCTGGTCGCCCCATTTAAAAAAAAGATATATTAGAATTAGAGAAAATACAGAGAAGGGCAAGAAAAATGATTAGGGGTATGGAACAGCTTCCATATGAGGAGAGATTAAACTGACTTGTTATCTTAGAAAAGAGACAACTAAGTGGGGACATGATGGAGGTCTATAAAATCATGAATGGTGTGGAGAAAGTGAATAAGGAAGTGTTATTTCCCAGGGAATGCCTTGCTGTTAAATGATGAACTAGCACTCTGCTGAGCCCTCAAGGGTTAACACATTGTAGCTTCACACTCTACAAGGCAGCATGAATGGAGGGAGAAGACACAATAGACGCATGGCAGGGGCTGCAAACATTCCCTCGGAAACTGAATGTGATAATGAACCCATGCTATCCCATTGGAGCGCACCAAAGTGCCGGGGGGGTGGTGCATGTGTGTGTGAGATAGAGAGATACACCGTGTGAGTGTGTGTGTGTGTGTGAGAGAGAGAGACAGACAGACAGAGACACACACCATGTGTATGTGTTAGTGTGTGAAAGAGAAAGAGACAGAGACACGCACCGTTTGTGTGAGAGAGAGAGACACACACGCCGTGTGTGTGTGTGAGAGACAGAGAGATGCACATTGGCCCTGTAAGTACTCTGACCCCACTCTAAGTACACTGCTGTTTTAAGTAGATCAGCAAGTTGAGACAGCAGCTGCTGCTAGCAAGCACCCTCTGTCCTGAGCCGTGTCATGTCCCCCATCCTGGGTTTGTGAAGATGGGGTACATCTGCTGCTAGACGACTGCCGGCCCACCCTAGTTCCAAGCCCCCCTGGTCCTAGCTAGCTCCAACGGGCTACTCTTCCTGCAAGAACTAGACAAAGCAGGAAGCTGCTAAACAATGTTATAAGGGAGCATAGTGCAACTTTAAATGAGCATGTTCTCTAACCGATCAGCGACATAACAACAAAACAACGTTAACCGGGACAACGTTAAGTGAGGAGTAACTGTATTAGCCTTTTTTGCAATTGCATCACATTGTTGACATATTCTATTTATGATCCACTATAACCCCCATATACTTTTCAGCAGTACCACCATCTAGACAGTTATTCCTCATTTTGTAGCTGGGCATTTGAATTTTTTTTCCTTCCTAAGTGAAGAACTTTGCATTTGTCATTATTGAATTTCATTTTATTGAATTCAGATCAATTCTTCAATTTGTCAGGGTTGTTTTGAGTTTTAATCCTATCCTCCATAGTGCTTGCAACTCCTCACATCTTGGGGTCATCTACAGATTTTATAATCATACTCTCCACTCCATTATCCATGTCATTAATAAATAAATTAAATAGTACCAGACCCAGGACTGACCCCTGTGGGATCCCACTAGATACGCCCTCCCAGTGAATCATTGATAACTACTCTTTGAGTACGGTCGTTCAACCAGTTGTGTACCTACCTTACAGTAATTTCATCATGGAGTGAGGGGAGGAGAGAAAGCATGAAAATGACTAACTCTGTTGACTGGTGGTTAAAGCACTCACCTGCGGGGTGAGAAATGCAGTATCAGTCCACCTGCTCCAATGGATTTTTTTTTTATTTAATCTCAGGCTTTGTGAATCCCAGTGACTTTCTTGGTGCCTAAAAGTTAGGTGTGGTGATTATCATCACAACTAAGTTTCTTTTTGAATCTAGCCCAGAGAGACTAAGGACTAGATTTTTTTAAAAAGGTATTAAGGTGCCTAAAAATGCAGATAGGTGGCACCTATATGTATCTTCAGATGTCTAAATACCTTTACAAATCTAGTCCAAAGTGACTTGCCCAAGGTCACCTGCTGTCAAGGGTGGATATGTTTCCTATGATAGGCATGGCTCACTTTTAAGGCCAACAGCAGTCTGGTTTGAAGATTGGGCCTTGAGTGACCTTTTTCTGTTGTTATAATGTCCAATGTATATGAAAATGAAATATGATTTTAAAAGAGGGATTTTTTTTTACCTACATATGTTCAGCATTTGTGAGCACTTGAAGTATATGGATATCCTGCTGGAAAAGGGCCATAAAATCATCTTCCGTTAAAAGCTATAGAAAGTCATCCAAGTACCAAAGAGAAATTTTCCAGTTTTTTTTCTTTTTATGCTTGGGTTGGACTGTCTCCATATAAAGTTGACAGGATTGTAACCTGCACAGAAGTGTCAAAATGCTTTAATTAAAAGCTTGTTTTTAAATGAAGCTGTTACGTTGTATTTTTTTCCACTAATTACAGAACACTTCTTTGTGAACATGAGGATATGATTAGCTGAAGTGAACGATATAAATGTGAGATGAGAAACACACTAGAGGGTCCCCAAAGACTAGGATGAATGTACGAATTAATGCTGATGAGGCTCAAATCAAATTTGCCCATCTCTTTCATTTTCACACATTCATTTTTAAGATGGAGTCACTTGTTTGTTTTTCAAAGTTTTGCCCATTTACTATATCCCCCCTTCTCCCCCATTTTTAGCTACATCTGCCTAAAGCATCCCTGGCATTTCATTTAGAGAACATATTCTACACTTCCTCTCCTAACCTGTTGTGTCGTGTTGTTATAAGGTGTTGAAATAGCTGCCATCACATTTATCCTAGAGGTGGTTGCATTTCAGTGCCAGGGGAAAGTTGTCTATATGAGATCCTTTGCGACGAAAGGTACTGTATCTATCTATTTTAAGGTTTTGTACTGACAGCCATAACCATGGTGTCTGAGCACCTCCTGGTTAACTAGTCAGCGATCAGCATAATAAAGTTCCTGGGAGATCACTGGCAAGTTGCAATGCTGTTATTTATTATTAAAGCAGACACTGATAAATAGTAATATTAACTGGGCATGGGATTCTTTCAAATCGTCATATACAAACTCTTTCATGTAGGATCTGATTCAAAGCCCACTGAAGTCAATATGAGTCTTTCAATTGACTTTGGATCAGGCCCCTAATTCTTTTTCTTCCTAGCTATTAGGGTATTTGTCATCTAAATCAAAAGTCCCTAGTCTTAGTCACTTGATGTACAATCAGCTTAGTTTTTTAAGCTTTGGCTGTCAGATCCCAAGTTTGCATGCCTTCAGGGCTTGTTGCACAGCCTTCCTTGTTTTTTTTCTGAGAAGGTGAGTTGTATTGGGATGAGTTGGATAAAGGGGAAGGGCTCAGACATGATGGAAATAAATCTAAATACATGCATGTAAATATATACAATCACATTAATAAATGCTGCTTGATAAATTTTTATTCATGCATTTTGAATGAAAAGTCAAGCAGTTAAAGTGATTTATGCAAATTGACTCCAGAGGGGTTTTGGTAAGGTAGGTGACTGGGGGAATTGTTAATAGTATGAGTCATTCTGAAGTTGATAGGAGAATAAAGCTCACAGAACACAAGCTGCATGATTTTCAGAGTTCAAATTAAACAATTGACATAGAAATCCAATTTGTGGGAGGGGAGGAAGGGGAATCAGAGATCGACAGCCCTGTTTATCCATTTGTGTTTCACGACCCTGAAAATCAAACCTGTTCAAAATGTGAGTTTCTGAGATATAAAATCTTGCGTACGTTTTTTTTTAAATCACAACATTTCACATCTTACTGCCATGTCATCCAGTAAAAATGAAATGCTGAACTGTGATTTAATTGATACAGGGATGACCTATGAAAACATATGTTTGTAATAGATAAACTACTCTGGAAAAGACTACTTGAAACTTTTTTTATGATTATGATGTAGTGTCCACCCCACACAGGATTGAAAGGGGTTAAAATGGCCAAGCTGGCCAATTATCTCCCCAAGCTGCACCTGGAAGGGAGCTAGGGAACTAATTGATGGCATGCAGGCTCACCTGTGCAGGAACAGGTGGGGCCTATAAAGCCTGGACGCTGCCCACAGAGGAGTGGGGGGTGTATTGCAGGAGTTTCAGGCTGTCTGGGGCTACTCTGTGAGTGGAGGGAGTTGGCAAACCCAGAGAGAGGGGAAGTCTGATAAGTAGGAAAAAGCCCAGGGAATCAGCAGCAAGGGATAGGCCTCTGCAGAGGCCTTGGCTGCTTGTTATTGGGTCCCTGGGCTGGAACCCACTATAGAGGGTGGATCTGGGTCTGGGTCCCCTACCAGCCACTAGGAGATGGCAAGGATGTTGGAGATGGCAGCCAGAAAGTGGGTCTGGAAGGACTTTGAATTCCATTGAAGGGGAGGACCTTAGTGACCTGGCCAGAAGGCCAAGCCATGAAGAGGAGATTTCAGTCCCTGGAGTTAGAGGGGCTGCAGGGTGAGACTGTATGGGAGAAGACACTGCTGGAGGGGGAACATAATGCTTGGCAGAGCTAATTCCCAGGACAGTCAGCAGGAGGTGCTGCTAGTGGTGAGTGAGACCTATGACTGATGAATTTTGTGTATTTAAAAGAAAAAGTGTTTGGGTTTAGAAAAAAGAAGTTAGAGGACTTTAGGTAACTAAGATTATAGAGGGTATAATAAAAAGTAAAACTGATTAATCTCTCCTTTTTTAGTCTCTCCCATATCTGAACAAAGTTTTGCATGATGGAACTGATTGGTAAATAAAAATGTATACTGCTTTTTGGAGTGTCTGAGCTTATGGAACTCACTGCTAAATGAGGTTGTAAAGATAAATGCTGCAGCTGAATTTAAAAGAGGATGCATTATTTTATTATCAATAGCAATGGGCCAAATTCCATGGCCCTTAATGGAGCAAAATTCCGGTTGACATTAATGGGAGCCTTACTCTTTTAAGGGCCCCAGTGTAATTATTCATGCAGAGAACCCTGTGACAGTGGAGGGGAGCCAAAGTAAGTAGAGATGAGGCCAGGAATATGGATAGAGGGGAACCTTCCCGGCATGCCCTCCTTTCGCTGGGAGTTCATTGATGATAGCCTGTAATTGCTATTGTACTAAAAAAGCCTGGCTGGTGCTCTACAAATCCATGTAAAAAGACATGATCCCCTACCCTAAAGCGCCTACCATCTAATTTTAGATGTGACACAATAAGAGGATGATAAAGCGGGGATGGGAGAAAGGAAAGGAAGAGTAAGGAAACGTAGGATTGGAAGGGACCTTCTGGGTCATCAATTCCAGTCCCTTGCTATCACAATCAACCCTATAATCCATTCCCATTCATAAAGTTTTCAAGCTCCATTTTAAAACTATTTGGGTTCTTTGTCCCCTTCTCTTCTCTCCCCACCCACCCCCCAATTTGAAGGCTGTTTTAATTTGTCACTTGCTTTTTTTGGAATTAACTCATTTCTTCTAGATGATGCAGAAAAAGCTTTGTTTTAAGGACAGAGATAAATGAGGAGGTGGTGGTGACTTGGCAAATAGGAACTGGGAGAACATTCTATGCACCCAGGGCAGCCAGGGAAAATGTATGAAGATGGATGTAGGTAGGAGACTGTTACAAAAGGGACATCAAGGCTAGTGGCACTTACAGAATGAATGGAGTAGGGGAGAAATGTGGTGGAAGGCAAGATCAAAGTTGTAGGTGGGGATGAAATTGTACATGGCCTTGACCAGGAGACCAAGAAATCTGAACTTGAGAGGCAGGGCAATGAAGAGCCTGAAAAGACATTCAAAGAAGGGTGTCTTGGTCTGAATGACAGACCAGGAGGAGGATGACTAAATTATAAGCAGACTTTCAGTCTCTTTATCTGGAGTCTAACAATTACATACCCATAAGTGAGCAAGCTTTTCTGAGTGAGGCTAACATGAATTGCTGACAAATAGATTACAGTATTACTAGTATGTTATTTTTAATAAAATTGCTCTCATAGAATCATAGAATATCAGGGTTGGGACCTCAGGAGGTCATCTAGTCCAACCCCCTGCTCAAAGCAGGACCAATTCCCAACTAAATCATCCCAGCCAGGGCTTTGTCAAGCCGGGCCTTAAAAACCTCCAAGGAAGGAGATTCCACCACCTCCCTAGGTAATGCATTCCAGTGCTTCACCACCCTTCTAGTGAAATAGTGTTTCCTAATATCCAACTTAGACCTCCCCCACTGCAACTTGAGACCATTGCTCCTTGTTCTGTCATCTGCCACCACTGAGAACAGTCTAGATCCATCCTCTTTGGAACCCCCTTTCAGGTAGTTGAAAGCAGCTATCAAATCCCCCCTCATTCTTCTCTTCTGGAGACTAAACAATCCCAGTTCCCTCAGCCTCTCCTCATAAGGCATGTGCTCCAGACCCCTAATAATTTTTGTTGCCCTCTGCTGGACTCTTTCCAATTTTTCCACATCCTTCTTGTAGTGTGGGGCCCAAAATTGGACACAGTACTCCAGATGAGGCCTCACCAATGTCGCATAAAGGGGAACAATCACGTCCCTCGATCTGCTGGCAATATGCCTACTTATACAGCCCAAAATGCCATTAGCCTTCTTGGCAACAAGAGCACACTGTTGACTCATATCCAGCTTCTCGTCCACTGTGACCCCTAGGTCCTTTTCTGCAGAACTGCTACCTAGCCATTCGGTCCCTAGTCTGTAACAGTGCATAGGATTCTTCCGTCCTAAGTGCAGGACTCTGCACTTGTCCTTGTTGAACCTCATCAGGTTTCTTTTGGCCCAATCCTCTAATTTGTCTAGGTCCCTCTGTATCTGATCCCTACCCTCCAGTGTATCTACTACGCCTCCCAGTTTAGTGTCATCTGCAAACTCATAGACTCATAGACTTTAAGGTCAGAAGGGACCATTATGATCATCTGGTCTGACCCCCTGCATGTTGCAGGCCGCAAGACCCTTCCCTGGACTCTACCGTTGAAGTCCCCAATCCTGTGTTTTAGTGACTTCAATCGGCTGAGACCCTCCTGCTAGTGATCCCTGCCCCATGCTGCGGAGGAAGGCGAAAAACCTCCAGAGGCTCAGCCAATCTACCCTGGAGGAAAATTCCTTCCCGACCCCAAATATGGCGATCAGTAATACCCCGAGCATATAGGCAAGAGTCTCTAGCCTGACCCTTGTTGGCCATTATGCTATTCATGTACCATTGCTTGGTTTTCCTTGGCTACTATGTTTTATCATTAAACCATTCCCTCCATAAACTTATCCAACTTAATCTTAAAACCAGACAGGTCCATCGCCCCCACCGTTTCCCTCGGAAGGCCATTCCAATATTTCACCCCTCTGACGGTCAGAAACCTTCGTCTAATTTCAAGCCTAAACTTCCCCCCGGCCAGTTTGTATCCATTCGTTCTCGTGTCCACATTAGTACTAAGCAGGAATAATTCCTCTCCCTCCCTTGTATTAACCCCTCTGATATATTTAAAGATAGCAATCATATCCCCTTGCTGAGAGTGCAGTCCACACCATCCTCCAGATCATTAATAAAGATATTAAACAAAACCGGCCCCAGGACCGACCCTAGGGGCACTCCGCTTGAAACTGGCTGCCAACTAGACATGGAGCCATTGATCACTACCCGTTGAGCCCGACGATCTAGCCAGCTTTCTATCCACCTTACAGTCCATTCATCCAGCCCATACTTCTTTAACTTGGCGGCAAGAATACTGTGGGAGACCGTATCAAAATCTTTGCTAAAGTCAAGGAATAACACATCCACTGCTTTCCCCTCATCCACAGAGCCAGTTATCTCATCATAGAAGGCAATTAGGTTAGTCAGGCACGACTTCCCCTTGGTGAATCCATGCTGACTGTTCCTGATCACTTTCCTCTCCTCTAAGTGTTTCATAATTGATTCCTTGAGGACCTGCTCCATGATTTTTCCAGGCACTGAGGTGAGGCTGACTGGCCTGTAGTTCCCCAGATCCTCCTCCTTCCCTTTTTTAAAGATGGGCACTACATTAGGCTTTTTCAACTCATTGATCGTCCCTCTTTCTCAGTATGAGACAGGAGTCCTCCTCTCTTGTGCTATCCTGCTTGTGCTTCCTCCCAGGATCCCATTTCCCCACTTACCTCAGGGCTTTGGTCTCCTTCCTCCGGTGAATCTAGTTTAAAGCCCTCCTCACTAGGTTAGCCAGCCTGCTTGCGAAGATGCTCTTCCCTCTCTTTGTTAGGTGGAGCCCATCTTTGCCTAGCACTCCTCCTTCTTGGAACACCATCCCTTAGTCGAAGAATCCAAAGCCTTCTCTCCGACACCACCTGCGTAGCCATTCGCTGACTTCCACGGTTCGACGGTCTCTATCCAGGCCTTTTCCTTGCACAGGGAGGATGGATGAGAACACCACTTGCACCTCAAACTCCTTTATCCTTCTTCCCAGAGCCACGTAGTCTGCAGTGACCTGCTCAAGGTCATTCTTGGCAGTATCATTGGTGCCCATGTGGAGAAGCAGGAAGGGGTAGCGATCCGAGGGCTTGATGAGTCTTGGCAGTCTCTCCGTCACATCGTGTATCCTAGCTCCTGGCAAGCAGCAGACCTCTCGGTTTTCCCGGTCGGGGCGGCAGATAGATGACTCAGTCCCCCTGAGGAGGGAGTCCCCGACCACCACTACCCTCCTCCTCCTCTTGGGAGTGGTGGTCGTGAAACCCTCAACCCTAGGACAGTGCATCTTTTGCCTTCCAATCGGTAAAGTCTCCTTCTGCTCCCTTCCTTCAGATGGATCATTTAGTCCAATCTCTGCATTAGTACATGTAGAGAGAACATGGAAACGATTGCTCACCTGTATCTCCATTGCTGGTACATGGACACTCCTCTTTCTCCTTCTCGAGGTCACATGCTGCCAAACTTCTTCACCATCCTTCTGTCCCTGCTGCGCCTGCTCTGAATCTTCAGAACGTTGTGGCCGTAGAAGCATCTCCTGACGTCTGTCCAGGAAATCTTCGTTTTCCCTTATGCAACGCAGAGTTGATACTTATTTCTCCAGACCTCGAACCTTCTCTTCCAATATGGAGACCAGCTTGCACTTTGTACAGACAAAGTCGCTTCTGTCCTGTGGAAGAAAGACAAACATGGCACAACCTGTGCAGGTTACAACAGCTGATCGCTCACCTCCCATATCACCTTCCTCTTAAGAGCTTCCTCAGCTGTTGTAGTAACTACTCAGAGAAACCCGCAGATGATAGCCTCAGTGAGCTCTCCCCAGGCAAACTCCCTCTGTTAGCCTCTGCTGTTCACCGCTCAGCTGGTTCGCTGCTGACTGCCCTTATATACCAGTCAGGCCCACTCAAGGCCCACCTGGAACAAAGCACTCCCAATTCACACTTTTCAAACAAACAAGCAAGCAATCAAGCACATGGTCAAACTGACAAACTGTCCCAGCAACAGACACTCAGATACTCCATTAGAAGGGTCAGAACCAAAAGCAAACAACTAAACAAGCTAACTTGGAAAATGATGATTTGACTTTCGGATTTTTCTACTGCAAAACAAATGTTATAAATTCTGAACTTTGTCAGATCATCCTGAGTAAACAAATCCTTCAAAAATACAGTTACTCTTTTCATGGTCAGTCCATCACAGAGGGAATACATTAATTGGAGCATCTTAATAATAATAATAAAAAAAACCCCACCCAAGTCGAATATAACAAAGTAGTTCGACTTCCTTATATTGAGTTATTGTGAGTGGAGAGAGATTTGCTTTTAAAAAAGCATATGGTAAAAATTGCATATGCCTTATTCCCTCATTCAAAAAAATGGAGCTATTAAGTTTTGACCTGTGGAATTATTGTAGCTTGCTGAAAAGAAATTGTCATGTTTGATTCCAGGTCCCCCTTTCCCTATTACGTAATGCAGAGAAACGTGCAGAAACTGCACAGTTATTTTTAAATACAAAATTTAGGAAGATTTAATATCGTTTGGATGGAATTGGAGAGCATGACAAGCTCACCATGTCTGAAAGGTCTAATTATTTTGAACCTAGCTTCCAACCAGTGTATTTGGGGCAGGAGCTAAAAGGCAGAAAACACTGAAAATACAGAATCCCATTGTGAAAAATGTAGACCAATTCCCTGTAATTTCTCATGGAATTGATATCTACAAAAAATAGCAGTGACTTTACACCATTATTTTCCTATTCTTAACTAGGAACAGATCCGGATCATGTAAGAATCTCTCCATGCTTGTTGCCATGTGGCCAATATCTGCAGCTTTTTGTGGGATCACTTCTTGGCCTTACATTTGAAGGTAACCAAATAAAGATTAATCGGTTGAAACAATTTTAAAATAGAAAGGCATTTGTAGAGCAATGTGCTTCATTTGAACTTGCCTCAAAGATCCAAAGTTCAATGCTTCCCCTTTTCGGGCCTGAAAATCAATGGAAAAAATTGTCCGAATTGCAAGTTTTAAACACACCTGCCCTATTGATGAATTATGTGGCCATGAGCAATTTGACTCTAGTACCACCAATAGCAACATTTTGAAGTCCCCTTCTTCCACTCCTTTCCTCTGCCAAGTTAACCAAGTTGTGAAAGTTTTTGAAAGAAATTCCATATAGTGTTGAATAACTTTTGAGTGAAAAATAAATTCCAGCAACTTAAATATCATGTCCCACCCTGCATTTTTCTTGCTTTCTCAATCCTCTTCTTAATTATTTTCTCTTCTCATTCATTCTTTTCCCCACCCCTCCTTTTACTCTATACCATTTTCTTCCCTCTTGTGTAGTCTTTTCTTTCACTGATAAAATTTTGTTCTTTCATAGGCCAGTACAATGCTCCCTCTGTATCCTGTGTTATGTGCCTACCGCTATTCTCATGTTTCTGTCTTCTGACCAATTCCCTTCCCTTTGTTGTTCTCTCTTCTTTCTCTTCCCTCCTTCCTTGGTGTTTTCTCCCTGTAGCTGGAGACTGTAAAATCTGAGTTAGAGAACCTTATTTATAGGTATGCCTAGCCCCACTGTTACTTCTGCAGACATGAATATTGGCAGTGGGCTGAATAACGTACTCATTGCAGACTCAAAACTATCATTTGAATTCACTGGCAATTTTAAGTGTACATGGAATCCTGCATCAGGTCCAGACTACTATGGACTGCTTCCCTAAAAATATATATTTTAGAGCCAGACAGGTAGGCACAGCTTATGTAATAGTGAGTACAGAGCCTCAGAATTCCTCCTGGAGCTGTGCATGAGGGAGAATAATCTGACAGTCCTTTAAGGGGTATACTATATGCCTTTTCTGAGGAGCCCATCTTTTTGTCCAAGTTTCTCCCCAGCGAGAGCATCTCAGTAGCAGCCCCAGATCTCTTCCAGTGCAGAAGCTGTAATTATGGCTTGTATATGTGCAACTCTTGCTCTCAATAATTTGACAGTAAAGATTACACCCAGAATGATTCATCCCACCTAGTCTAACATATATTCTCCTGTAGAACCCTTCTTAATCAGCATTCTTGAGACATTACTTTTTAACCTTGAAATATTTACCATACTGTAACTTGTTTTGATACATGTTTGTCAAACATCTGTGAGTCCTCATACATTCACCTCTCCATCATTTGTCAAAAGAAAAGATGTGATGAGTGCTAGTGGCAGATGATCAAATATGGTGTCATCTTTTCTCAGTTTTTCAATATTAGAAGGCCAAATAAAGTTATACATTTAAAAGTGAAAAGGTACCTGCTGGAGAACACAATAAGGGAGAACAGCATTCTAGAAACCTAAATGGGACAAGAGAAGCAAGGAGAATATAATATACTTCACTTCCTGACTCCTTATAGGCCTGTTGTGATAACTGGGCCTACAAATTTACTCTAATTGTGAGCTCAACTTTAACAAGTATGTTAGTTCATAAAATGTCACAACGAACTAGAACAACAAATGTTGATTTGAAAAGATACAAGAGAGACCAATTGAATTAGTCTAAATGAAGGCTTACTGATCCAACTCAAGGACTGTTGGAATCATGTTTGGTAAAAACAAGATGTGGAACTGGAAATTAATGAACCAAATTAACATATATTAGGCCTAATTGGTGGACAAATAATAAGGGGATGAGCTATTCAACACATCACTCCCTTTTTGGGTCCTTAAAAAGACTTTTGGGGAAGATGGAAGAACAGATGGAGTCTGCTGGAGCAAGCTTCATGGTCATGGCTGTCACCCCTATCATCTCCTGGGACCCCAGGCCTTCTTCGTCCTAATCCCGAGGACTGTCCTGACCAGGCCAGAGAGATGGACTCTGATGACATCACCACCCCTACAAACTCCAGCAGAATCCCAAACACCACCTGACTTGAAACTGGATCAGACTTTAACAGCAGCAGCTCCAGCTCATCTCAGCTAACATCTTATCTTCTACCCCAAAGGACAGTTATTACCATCTTTGATACCATGGAAGACACTGTCAAACAAGGAGTGTTCCTTCTTAAACTCTCTCCAGCTAAAGGAAAAGAGAACATAGCATGTTAAAATAAAAGCCTTACTTAATTTACATTTCAAATGCTTTAACTATTTTCCTTTCTTTTCTTATCTTTAACAAAAGGCTAAGATTTTTAATGGTGTGTTTGCCACAGTACTAAGCAGGCTGAGGTCTCTGTAAATAAAACCCCAAATCTCATTTAACATTGTTTAATGTTGGGCAGTGACTGGGTTATGTTAACACCTTTGGTCTAAATATTCCATCTAAATTAATACAACATCTCTTCCTTGCTCTGTAAGTAACGTTGCATACAATAAGCAAGATGATGAGCAGGGTGCCAACAGAGAAATATTCTTCCCTACCCAGTTGATGGGGATTTTTTTTCTTTTCCATTAAAAACATTTCCAACATTATCTTGAAAGGTTGTTCATCAGAGAGCCTGCTAGACTCCCATGTCTTTTCAGGACCTGCTACAGACAGAGGACTCTATTTAAAGGAATTCAGTGCTTATGAAAAGCGCTTCACACCTCTCCTGACTGAATACCTTTGTCTAGCAAAAGAACAGGTACCAACAGCTCAAGCTCCCCTTATATTGCCCTGGCCCAGGGTGACTCAATTCTATAATGCAGGAACCCACTCTGGAGATGAGGGACAGTTCTGTGTCCATAGCCATCCAAGCTTTGGCCTCTTTTCTGAGGTTGCCAGCCCCAGTGAGATTTTTATTGGGGTTTTGACACCTGTCAGGCTGGAATGGGACAAAAACTGAGGAATTCATTTCATGGAGATTTTCACATATTTGTAAAATAGCGTCATTTGCAGCTGGGCTGCATTTGTGTCACTGATTTAGAGATGAAAAGCTCTGTAACATGTTACCTATTGTAAGAGTCATCTGTTCTCCAGCAAGGTATGTCTTACAAGGGACAATCTGACTCCTGGCTCTGCTCCTGTTAATGTCAGTTTTTTGGAACTGAGGGGGTATTCAGAGGGAATATTTACGTGGGGAATTTTTCCATCTTCTGATAGATCTGAAGTATTTTAATGGACTAACTTAATTATCTATATAAAGATGTCCACTGCTCTTGTGTAATCCAAACATCTATAATAGAGTAGTTGAATGTGGGGTGGTGGGAGAATTTGAAGGGAGGGTGATGTGATTCCTATGTATATTGCACACTCTGTGCAATAAGATCATTCAGATCTGTCTGGATGAAAGGCATTGTTATATGTAACTTATCCTGTTATTAACAGTAATGATAAGGAGGATTTTCATTTGTTCACGATTCTTGTCCTTCCATTTTCCTCTCATTGGTTGGTGGTCAGGTTTAGGTTTTCTATTGCTTTGACGTGAGTAGGGATAATTCCAATTTGGCTGTTTCCAGTTTGTTTGCATTTTTAGATGTGCAATAAAATACAACATTGATCTAATTAAAACACTAAATGCAATTGGAACAATACTAATTCCACAGTTATAACTCATCTTTAAATCTAGCATAAAAGATCATTAAATACTGCCATAATGTGTTCCCTTACAGTCTATTTAAACATATCCCAGATTATGATGGGTTTAGTGTCCTCATGGTTATTAACTAGGAAGAATCCTGTTAAATTATTTAGGGGAGGTTCTTGGCAGTTGTTATGTAGCGGTAATGTCAGATTGAAGCACCAGATGTTTTGCCCTGTGTTGTTTTTGGCCATTAGGATTTTTATAAACAGGGGGCTACTATGAAACACAATACTGCTGCTCAGATCTCTGCACTGGTTTCCTTTTCACTTAGGGGTGCCTTTCAAAATGTTGATTCATCTTTAAGGCCCTGAATAGTTGGTGGCCATTCAGATAAATGATGTCCCTCTTCCCTTTCCTCACTGAAGCAGGTATCACCTGCTCTTGCTGGTGATTCCTAGTGGAGAGTTCTCAATGGTCAGTAGCAGACAATTGCCAGGAGAGGACCCCAAGCTTTTGAAGTAGCTCCTCTTAGTGGGCCACAAGCAGTGGTGCTGGAACTAGGGGTGCTACTGCACCCCCTGGCTTGAAGTAGTAATAAACACCAAATGCATCGTGCCAGGGTTTCTATTAGTACCTTCACTATTAAAATTGTTCCAGCACCTCTGACCACAAGAGCCTGCATTTGGTGAGCCTTGGGGCTGTAATATTTCAGAGCAACAGTTACCACTGTAGCTAGGTGCTATTAGCCAGACTAAAGGATCAGGCCCATCTATGCTTAGTCTTCCTTTTGCAACCTGCAGATCTTTGGCTGATTCTATGCTGGCCCAGCCCCTGTTGTAGATTAGGGTAGTCACAGGGCTATTCTAAACTAACCTGGCTGCCAAAAGCCTGCAGGGGCCATGCTATCAGCCAGCAATCACTAGGGCATTAGAAAAGTCTCCCCTATTATAAGTGTTATCTATTCTCCAGCAAGGTGTGTCTTACAAAGGGCAATCTGACTGTGGCTCTGCTTCTGTCAATGCCAGGTTTTGGAACTGAAGGGGTATTCGGAGAGAATATCTACCTGGGGAATTTTTCCATCTTCTGATGCATACATCTGCAGGGAATAGAGATCCACAGTACTTTTATGGACAAACTGATCTTGTGTGATCCAGACTTCTATAATAGAAGTGGCCGAACTTAGGGTGGAGGGTGAATTTGAAGGGAGGGTGATGTGATTCCTATGTGTATTGCACAGTTCGCAAAGGACAATGAAAAAGAGACGTGCCCAGGAGGGTATTAGGAAAGAGACTGGTGTAGGAGTCACTCTGGTGGTCTGTGCCAGCTGAGGATCCCCTCTATCCTGTGGCTAGTTACACCAAGTTTAAGTGTGCTTTGTGCCGGGAGACAATAATACAGCCCCAGCCTGAGTCCCCCTTGCACATGAGAAGAGGAAGAGTTGCAGACTTGTGGAGGTCTACTCCATGCATTTGTCAAGATGGGGTGTATGTCTGGGGTGGGGATGGTTTGGACAGTGTTCTCCATACCCATATGGAAGTGGAAGAACTGTCTAACGTTTATCTAAATACTATCTGAGAGCATCAATTACACCTTTAAAGTTATTGGGTCTGGGACCAGAATAGAATCCAGCTGCAGGGAAAAAAATGTTTGCATTTGGTGTACGAATAGTACAACTTTCCCCCTGGACATGGCACTGTAGAAGAAACTACCATCTTCATGATGTGCTTCATATATCTAGCTATTTTATTAGCTTGAAATTTAAGGATTCTTCTCCTCCACAGGAGGAATGACCCCACCCAAATATAATGACATGGACATGTGGAATCTTTCTCACCTGGAGTTTTTTAAAATTTGAATGTCTGTGGGTGTGCTGTTAAATGCTATGTCTACTCCTCATTTTCTATTTAGTCAGAGAACTCCCCCTTCATTCACTGCAATGATTTCATCTGCAGATGCTCCATATGAAACTGCTAGCAATTGCATAAAAACTTAAATGATGTATTTCATTGCCTCTCTACTGCTGATTTGTTTACTTTCTATGGTTGTGTCATTGCCTTGGTAGTCATCATTCATCTTAAATGCGAATTAACTTGGGTCTGAGTCCACAGAAAATTTGTAACAAAGTTTTCAGACAACTTCCCAACTGCTGCCCTCAAATGAAGCTTGCCTGTAATCCAGTACGGCATTTAATACTGTCTGATGCAGAGAGACACAGCATAAGGGACAAATCCTGTTCCCAAAGAAGTCAATAGCAAGACTCTAACTTCAGTAGCTACAAGATTTGGCCCTACCTTAATAAGCAATTTAGTCCTGTACTACTTGGAATATGTCTTATTTTTTATCCTGAGTAGCAAATATCTAGCAGTTTTGTTTGTTATATCACTGGTAAGTGAGGGTGTTGGAACAAGCACTTTTAGCAGGGAATTGGAATCAAAATTCACTTTTCAGCTGCTTTATGCTACTCATCTGTAAACACCAGCATAACTGGTTTAAACTGGGTTTGTGACTGCTTTGCATCACTAGATGAATACAGTCCGAAATTCTTCTCTGTTCTGCCACTGGCTTACTCAATGGTCTTGGGTAAAAAGGGATGAATGAATACTTTTTGTTTCCAGATGATAAGCCTGAGATGGCAGTGCTGTTATGAATTAAATAGAATTCAGCATGATTCAAGGCACTCTCTGCCTTCACAAAGAATTTAAACGAAATAGAAAGTCTCCTCCTCATCATAGTTATAATTCAGATTTGTATCTTGTATAAATCATGGACAGTCAAACAGGAAACATCAAGTATCTTCTAGTATGATCTTTATTCTGTCCCTCCCTGTAAGAGGATTTCAAAGGATAGTTGCAATATATAGTATAAGGATTACTTATCTGGAGAGTACACTGTGAGCTCCCTTTTGTACATCTCTGATCTTTTTGTGGGGCATAATGTGGTCTCCCAAATATAGTGCCCAAGTTTCAATTGGTGTAAATCAGCATTTCACATGATACAGCTAAGCCAGTTTACACCAGCTGAGGATCTGGCCTACAGGTTTTTTAAATTTTGTTTAGTGGCACCAATAATCCATGATACTATCATAAATATAAAGTTTTTGGGGGATGTCTCTACTAAGGCATCTGGCAAGTTTTCCCCAAAATTAAGATTGTCCCTACTGGGACAGCCATTCTGGTGGGCAAAGAGGAGAATTACACTGATGAATATTTTAAAATAATTATTCATAACTTATCATAAGAGTAAATTCTCTAGTGGTTAGGGTAAAGTATTTCAGCAATTTAAAAAATCTGACTCACGGTAGAATTCTCTTACGTGATTTAACTGACCATATTCATTTATACTTGGAAATCAAATATATGTGTGGGAAGCACCACCTCTTGCTAGGGAGAGCTGATCATATAGTGACAGCTAGAACGTACCTAGTCCATTAGGTAGGAAAATAGCAGCGGCCCTTTAGTGACAGGATTTCATTTATATCCCCTAAAGAATAAGCAAACATAAAACACACATTTTGTTAAACAGGTCACTCACCATCTTGGACAACAGAACCCTTTATGCTGACAGAGGGAAAAGCCAGGACACTTTGGCTATCTTCTACTTGTTTCAAAAGTTGCCATTAGATCTTTCATTCCTAGCTGAACAATAACCCAAGGAAAGCAGAAGAGAACTTGGGCAGAGGGGACAGCTCTATCCAAGGATTTCAGAACCTCCCCACTTAATACTCAACACTGGGCATGAGACCAATAAGTATATGTTTTGGGCTCAAATCCCATGAGCAATGAAAGGCAATCCCAAAAATTGGAGCTGGCTGGGAAACTGAATTTCAATTCCACACATTTTTGTGTTCAGAATCTTTTTTGTCCTGATTTGGGACAAAAAAACCAAAAAACTGCAAAAATCTTCACAGAACTGAAATCTTGCAATAGTTCATTTCAGAAACACCAAAAGTGGGGTTTCCAAAGTGAAATATGCTTCATCTGATCCCTAGCTGAAAGGCTGCAGTAGAACAGGGGTCTTGGAAGACTGGGGTCTCCAGCAGCCTGCCAGGTGGGCTGCAGAGAAGTTGGGCAGGAAATCAGGTAGGTTTTGAAACCCGTGTAGCAGGCTGGGTTCCATCCAAAGTTTATTTGAAATCAAACTATTTCAGCAAAATGTTCTTGATTTCAGTGAACTGGCAAATTCTGATGGGCGGAGCGGGAGGGGAAATGGATTGATGGATTGTTGGAATTTTCCAACCCTCTCTACTCAAAATGAGAGATTGATTAGATACAGTTCTCCCTGGTTTTCTGTACCTTCCCTCCACTCCAGTGTTTTATAAGAAGATATGTAGTCTTACCAGCAAGTTCCTGCTGTTTGCCATTGTCTTAAGCAGGTTTTGGTGCCCTCCTCTAGCTAGTGCAGGAAGGTTTTGAGGGAAGATTTCATACATTCATTTCCATCTCTCAAGCAGGTGCTTTCTTGGGAGGGTGGGGGGAGAAAAGGAAGGAAGACTATGCATGGGGCCTGGAAACTAAGAATGTGTGATATTTAAGGTAGTATGCTGTGTAGGCTTGGGTGCCCCAACCAGGGAAATCTCAAAGGACCCAATAGTGGGTCAATAAATCCTGGCAGAAAAGAAGGAAAGAAGAATTTGGCTGGTACTCCTCAGAATCCAGGCACCACCTAACAAAGGAACTGACCCAAATGAATATCATGAGTTCTTGGTGGCATTTTTGATACTGAAAGTAGTTTGTCAGACAAGGAAATCAAAAATCAAACCAGTGAGCTGGAAAATGGAAAGATATAGCATGTCAGGTTGCCAAGCAGCTTTTTCTTTATGTGAAGGTAGCTGCTGCTGACCAAGGCATTGTATTCATGAGTGGGATGTAGCCATTTTCAATAGTCTCAATGCATTTGCTGGCCAGTATTTCAGTTTAAAATTGAGGTGTGTGTCCATAAG
This sequence comes from Malaclemys terrapin pileata, assembly GCF_027887155.1. Taxonomy (NCBI): domain Eukaryota; kingdom Metazoa; phylum Chordata; order Testudines; family Emydidae; genus Malaclemys; species Malaclemys terrapin. The sequence continues at coordinate 174,640,723 of NC_071507.1, read as the reverse complement.
GATTTTAAGGAACAGGAAAAGGCCATCCATCCAACCCTGCCAGCTTTCTTTTACTGTAGGTTAATTCTACTCCCTTTTTTAAACTATGCTCCCAAATCCTTTCCTTCTCTAGGGAAGAGGAAGAAGTAAAACCAAAATAACAAAAAAAGCATGTGAACTCATGTATATGCTTTGTCTAATCATCTTTCCTGGTAACTTATTCCATATGTTTGTTACCCTTTTTACAGAATAGCTCTGCCTGACTTCCCTAGCTAATCTTTGTTTTTTTTGTTTGAGATAATTTTCAATGCTTTTCTAATTCAGAATATTTCTATTCAGTCACATAGCATTCTCTTTTCCTCAGTGACAATAAATCTAACACTTAACCTTTCATCATAAGTTAGATTATTGAAACAAGTGTCTTTGTGTGGAGTTAGATAGGGAAGAGCTAATATTTTGGTCCTGATTTATGTTTTAATTAATTTCTGTGAATGTAGCTAGTGCTCTAGATGGGTGTATATATACTTTTAAATACAGGCACAAGTAGGTTATCAGATCTATGCCGTGTGATCATATTTATTTAGAATGTTAGCCCTTTATCCAGTGTAAAGCCAGTGTATGTTGATACCTTCAGCACTCTGAGTGTTTCCAGCTGGTGACACTGAATAGCCTCCATTTCCTCATGTGTAACACTCACCAGTTGTTTTCCCCCCCACCTCCTCTGCATTTTGTTTTTGCTGCTGGAAGGATGTGGGTGATGATTTATAGAGCATGTCCAATTGGCTCTGTTTGTCCATGCTGGCCTGCTTTGTGCACACTGAGGTCAGTGGTGTATTTGTAGGTAACCATCCAAGGAAAACACCTCACAGCAGGCAAAAATGCTAACTAAGCAAAACAAACTCAGGAATGTGATCATCTGTTTAGCAATGTTTTCAGCAGGCTTTTCCATCACAGTAAAATTGCAGTCTGGCTCTAGAAATTTAGAAGTGAACTCATAAGAACAGCCATACTGGGTCAGACCAAAAACATCCATCTAGCCCAATATCCTGTCTTCCAACAGGGGCCAATGCCAGGCCCCAGAAGGAATGAACAGAACAGGTAATCATCGAGTGATCCATCCCCTGTCACCCATTCCTAGCTTCTGGCAAACAGAGGCTAGGGACACCATCCCTGCCCATCCTGGCTAATAGCCATTGATGGACCTATCCTCCAGGAATTTATCTAGTTCTTTTTTGAACCCTGTTATAGTCTTGGCCTTCAGAACATCCTCTGTCAAGGAGTTCCACAGCTTGACTATGCATTGTGTGAAGAAATACTTCCTTTTATTTGTTTTTTTAAACCTGCTGCCTACTAACTTCATTTGGTGACCCTTAATTCTTGTTAGTAAATAAGGAAGTGTTATTTACTCTTTCTCCACACCAGTCACGATTTTATAGATCTCTATCATATTCCCCCACCCCCCACATAGTAATTTCTTTTCCAAGCTGAAAAGTCCCATTCTTTTTAATCTCTCCTCATATGGCAGCCATTCCATACCCCCAAGCACTCAAACACCTGGGACCGCTTCAAATATGTTGTTGAGAGAATTTCTTTGAGTATGTTGGGTTGGAGAGGCAGGGGGAGGAGGAGCTTTATCTTTAAAATGTCAGGAATCAGCTGTAAGTAAAGCTTAGTTCAAGAAAACCAAATTTTGTACCATAAAAATTCTATTTTTCAGTTTAAAAGCTTACATTTGTATACATAAGCTGAGAGCAAAATTCCCCTCTCTGATCTGTTAAGTGTTCAGTGGACCATATTGCATTTTTCATGCTTGATTCTCAGAGCGTCTGCTGACATTAATGGGAACTCTGCCTGACCTGTGGTCCAAATTCAATAGCAATCTATATTGTGAATTGGAGAAGTGAATTTTGCCCCAAATATTCTGAAATCATAACTGTGGCCTAGATTGTCGCTTGCTCTTGAATAGGTGCACAAGGAGGCAGGTGCGCAAATCCCTTCTACTTTTATGCTCTGTGAAAGCAAAGGACAGTTCCAGTCCTTGTGCCTGAGGGTGCACAGGGAATTGCTTCTTCTAGGAATCCTGCTGCACTAATCTTCAAAGGTCACAGTGGAAAGGAAGAAAGGCCATGGTCACTTCTCCCTTTTGCCCCAGTTCATAGAGTTGGCTGGGCACACATAGGGCCAGATTAATCTTTTGTGGGTCCTGAGGCCCCACCTGTTGCTTGCATGGGGAGGAAGGGGCAGAGAAGAGTGAGCAGTGAGCGGGGCCTTGGAGGCGGGGGTGGCGGGGAAGGAAAAGGCTGAGAAGGGGCGTGGCCACAGTCCAGGTGCCAGGGCCCCTTCTGAGTGTAGGCCTGGTGCCGCAAGGCCTTTTGTGCCATTGTAAACCTGGTACTGATCACATAGGTGCAGAAATTAAAGGGCTCAGGATGCGGCTTGAAGTTGGTTACATCATATCCAGAGTTTATAGTTTGGTTCAATGGCTCTCAGCACCCCCACTAAACAAACTGTTCCAGAACCACTGGCAGGCCATGTTGTTCTAATGAATTATTTCCTTGAAGGGAAGATGAGGGGCAAGGGGGAAGCACACGGGAAGGTAATTACATGTATAGATCTGATACACAAAGTTGCACAGTGGGCATCCCCCCAAGCAGGCCCACTGTTACAATGTGTAGTAGAAGTACCCAGAAAGTGACATGTAAAGTGCAGATAACCTATTCTGCGATGTATTTTTCCATGTATCTGATATCACAACATACATAGTATTCTCTGCAAGCTGCTTCTCCTAGCACCATCAGCTTCCCTGCCCCCGTCTGGGTGTAATGTCACACTCCCCCATCTGCGAAGGTCTTAGGGAGACTAAGGCTATGGCCTCACAATTTGCTGCCGCTGCAGCAGATCACACTCACATTTGCATTTGGTTCAGTTGTCTTGTATTTGGTTTGATTTCACATGGTGATTGGGAAATAGTGACTGAGCTACCTGCAAGAATTTTACAAGGAATACTTTTCTCTTAGAGACCATAAACCTTCTAACAAGTAGCAATGGATGGGCGAAGAGTTGTCTTTTCCCTAAGAACACTTTGGATGTATAAACTTTGTTCTAGTCATACAGCCCCTTCCATGCCATCCCCACTCCTTTCCTCAGCAGACATGCTTGTGAAATGAAATGAGCAAGAAAAAGGTATTGGTTCAGTGGGGGGGAAAAACACCCTAGTTCTGCTAAGGGAACTCTGCCATATTTACACAGACAATGCTCTGAACAATAGTTCAGGGCAAGAGACACCAGGTAGCCTCACCGCTCCAGTTCAGCTATCACAGTTACTGTAAGTTAATTGCTGAAGTTCTTACTCAAGAAAAACTCCTCTGAACTCAGTGGTAAAACTACTTCAGGCAGTGGGGTTCAGGCTCAGTAGGGTTATGTGATTGGCTGATATGAGGACTGGTGCAAGGGAAGAAAGTAATCTTACACTGTAAAGGAGTGCCTTCCCAGGCATAGGAGGGGGAGCAGGAAAATATTTGACTGTCGGAAGCTCAGTTCCTTCCCCACTCTTGTGTGGTGTAGCTCCCGGCTGCCCCACATTCATGCATGAGCATTACAGCACAATCTAACCCTTCTTACCAACTACAGTATTCCAAGCTATCACAAACTGAGGGTTGCTTAACTCTTATGTTCCTGAGCACTTACCAGATGAGTCCCACTGACCCCTAATGTTCGTCCCCAGATCGGAAGTAATCTCCTACTCATTATTTTTGCTACTGACTTTGCGGTGGATGGCTAGCATTTGCCAATGAACACCTGGAATTATAGAAAAGTTTAGTAATCCAAGCAGTTTTTTTTTTTAAAACTACATTCTTTTTGGTCATAGAGCTGGAAATGCTGTGGTGCTACAGTAGCCAGGTCTGCTGCCACTAGATAAGAAAGAAGTGGATCAAATTTGCATTTTTACATGTGCAAATTAAATGTCCTAGGTGGGTTTTTCTGCTTGCCCTTGGTTTTTAAAGACTTTCCTGAAATACTTGGCAGGTGGATAAAAAGGATGTTTCTGACTGTAAATAAATAGCAGGAAACGTAACGCAATGCAGTGATTTATTATTCAATGATACATCGGGTTTTACCTTGTTTACAAAAATAGAGATAAAAGCATCTACATTCTAGTGAGCTTTCTCTGAAGAAGTGTTGCAGATGTCATTACTCTTCTTCTTCAGTGGGTTTCTCTGTCTCCTGAGCCATGTGAGGTGCTACAAGTCTAATTCCCTCCCTCCTTTCACATACACCCACGCATGTGCACATATCCACATATGCAAGCACATATGAGAACCTGCCTTTCATTTTAATGGCAAGCACGTTGGAAGCAAGAGTGTAAGAAAAGGAGAGAAGCTGAGATTTATGGTGTCAGACAGCCTGTGTGAATGAATGGGCACGCCTGAATGTAACCAGTCTCAAATAGAGTATTAGTCTTCTAGTGGAAAGAGCGCTGTAGTTTTACAAAGAATGTACATCTCCTTGCAATGTATTTCATTTTTGACTATCTTCTTATATTTACTACCTGTGGCATATTGCATAATTTACATTGGACATGAATATGTACATGCTGAAACATACATACCATAGCCTTAACAAAAATAAAACATGTTAGTGCCTATGGATGCTTTATCTACATAATGGTTGTAGGATTGGATGCTGTCACAGGGTGACTGGCCCCATGTATTTTTCCTGTACTTTTATCTCCATTTGTTCAGTCTGTATATACATCTATATAAGTGCTGGCATTGTAGGGTAATTACAGGCTTATACTAGCTGCCACTTAAAAAAAAAAGTGTGTACTGTTAACGTGGGAAAGCCAAATTAATATTCCTTTCTTTGTTCTCTTCATTCTACTATAGCCACTGCTAACCTGAATCCTGATACTCTCTTCTTTCTCCTTCTCCACCCTGGAGAAGGATGGACATGGAATTCCATATACAGAAACCCATTGTCATCCAAGACCTGTCCTATACTAGCAAAGAAATGCCAGATCCTTCTCCTACAGCTCTACATCTGAAAAAGAAAGTCTACACCAGAGTTTTTTTGTTTGATGGAAGAATTAGAACAGAAGCTTGGATGGAAAATGATTCAAATGAAACAATTCAATAGTAAGTGATTTCACATGTGGGTGTTGGATGTGTATTTTATCATAGGAGTCGTCATTTGCATAGAAGGAAGTTTGGCTACTGCTTGTGTGTGCGAAAATAATGTGGTTATATGGAAGCCAATACCTGAAGGGAAGAAATCCCCACTTTCTTATAGAAAACAAAGTGGGCTTTAAAATGTCAGCTTTCTATTAGTCATACAGAGACATTTCCACTTAACCTAGTCATGTGATAGCCAGGGACTGTAAGGTAAGTTATTGTTTAACAAAGTAAAGGCAACCATCTCCATCGTCATAATTTCAGGCATCATATTTAACTGATTAAACATACTTCCAGGGGTAAATCAATCCCTGCTGCAACTCCATTGGCTTGAGTATAAACAGAATTGCAAGTTGGCTACAAAGTTTAGAATATGGTCGTTTTCCCACATGGCTTGAGCATTCTGAACACACATTCCTAATTTGAAAAAATGAAGGTTTGGCATTTCTAACTTGATACTTCATTTTGTTGTAATTATAACTACAAATTAAAAAGGGATATGCAGATTTCAGATCTTAGACTTTATTAATATGATGGAGATAACGAGCTCTGCCAGATTAGCATTGGCTCTCTGTCTGGAGTTTTCTTGTGCTTTAACATTCAGTGATTTGCATCAAAATACTTCAAAAATTGTCATTCAGATATGACAACTGAAACCATGATCTTCCATATAGCCAATCTGTGCCCTTAAAGATAGGATAGCTTGTTCTTTATTTGACTTAATCACTCTTACAGGAACATAAATCATTCAATTGTGCTCAATTCTCCTTACAAAAAAGCCCTAATCTGGTGAAGTGCTAAGCACATCTGGGGCGTTATTTATTTATGCAGGGCCTTTGTTATGGACTCCCTCACGGCATTTATCAGAATACCTCACAAACACTGAATTAATCCTCCAACACTCCACAAAGGCAGGGAAGTGTTATTTCTATCTTACAGGTGGGAACTGAGGCACACAAACTAGGGGAATTGCTCAAGGTTACACAATGATTCTCTGGCATGGCTGAGAACTGAACCCAGCTCTCTTGCATGTTCTCAAAGGATTAGGCACCTGACATACAAGTCTCTCAGTTATAAAGCTTAAATTCACTCTTAGAGTGGTCTCTGTTTAACACTGAGGTGTCTCAGGAATCATAGTAGTTCATTATGCTGAGGACAGGAAACTGTTACCTCTGCTACTGTGATGGGGTGATACAAGTAATAACTGGTGCCTGATGTTAACTTCAGGGGCTGTCATTTCAGGAAAGTTGGGGGTGGGTGAGATGCAAAGTTGTGGCACTATCCCTGCTTCTGCCTCCCTCCTGCAGCTGCGTCTAGAGTGGGAGTAGGTGACAGGGACTATTCTAGAGGGAGAGGTGGGTTGGGGGTGTTTCATTGGTGGCTGGGCAGGGATCAGGACCCACCTTGCTCTGCACAGAGCCCCAGCCCAGGCTGCTGCTGCTTCCTGTCCAGCCAGTGGGGAGAGAGGGTTGGCACTGACAATGCAGATTTAGGAGCTCTGGGCTAGCTTTGGCCAGCCTTGCAGTGGTCCCTGTAAGCTATGAAAAGTTGAGCGTGGGGGGTGAGAGGCAACTGCCCCTCCCCTGTCCCAGAGCAAATTATGCCCCTGGTTGACTTTTGTGATTGATATGCAAAGCAGGGGACTACAACTCCTCCCGTGAGCCCTCTTCCCATTGCACTTCTCTTTCCCCTGGCTGGGTAAGGGGAAGAACCAGGAATTGGCTGGACTCTTTGATGTAAGCAGTAGCCACATGGAGGCCAGGAGCAGCTGCGTGGCAAGTAGGGAACTGGAGTGAAGTTGGCAGAAGAAACAGATGCAGAGCTCCATGTGGAACAGGCTGTGACAGCTGGACATTACAGCTGGGTGCAGGAATGTGTGGGACTTATGGGGGAGCAGCAGCAGCTGAGTGGAGAGCCAGTGCAGAGGGGCCCCAATGAGAGAGACTAACTGAGCCTGGTTTGACAACCTGCCAGCTCCTATTTGCTTGAATAGACACTGGACTGAAGAGGGCACTAAGCCTGAAGAACCCTCACTCTGAATTGAACTGCCCCAAACAAGAGAAGCTATTGCTCACTTTGAACTGTAACTATGTAAGGGCGAGTCTACACTACAAAATTAAGTCAACCTAAGTTGCATTGAAGTACCACCATCGCAGTAATTAAATCACTTTTGCCTGTCCATACTATGTTCCTCGTGTCGGCGGTGCACATCCTGCAGCACGAGCATTGATGCAGACAGCAGTGCATTATGGGTAGCTATCTCACTGTGCAGCTTGCCACCATGTAGCTCAGTGTTTTGGGAATGGTTTGCAATGCATCCTGGTCCATCGCAGGTGGGATGGAACTAGGGACCTCTGGAGCTTAGTGCATGAGCCTCTATCACATGAGCTAAAAGCCAACTGGCTGTTAGATAAGGCTGTAGAGCAGACTCATTTGATCTCTAAGTCAGTAGTTCTCAAACTTTTGCACTGGTGACCACTTTCACATAGAGAGCCTCTGAGTGCGACCCCCCCCCCAATAAATTAAAAACACGTGGTTTTTATCTATTTAACACCATTATAAATACTGGATGCAAATCAGGGTTTGGGGTGGAGGCTAACAGCTTGCAACCCCCCCCCCCCTTCGAGGGGTCCCAACCCCCAGTTTGAGAACCCCTGCTCTAAGTGGTCTCGGTGCCACTAGCTGGGACAGAACACCACACCCAGAAAGTGTGTGGGTTACACAAGGGTGACTGGGACATTGTTTCAACATCCTATGATGCAGTTTTCTGCATCCCATAATTATGGCCCTACAAAATTCATAGCCATGAAAAATGCATCGTGGACCATGAAATCTGGTCTCCTCTGTGAAATCTGGTCTTTTGTGTACTTTCACCTTCTACTATACAGATTTCATGGGGGAAACAAATGTTTCTCAATTTTGGGGGTCCTGACCCAGAAGGGCGTTTCACGGGGTTTGCAGTATTGCCTCCCTTACTCCTGCACTGCCTTAAATGCTGGGTGGCCATACAGTGGCAGCTGTTGGCTGGGTGCTCAGCTCTGAAGGTGGTGCCCCGCCAGCAGCAGCATAGAAGTAAGGGTGGCAAACCTGCGTGTCCGCCATCTTTGTGAGAAGCCTGGATCCTGCACAGTTCTGCACTCTTGTGGTGAGCATTGTGAGCACAGTTCGACTGATCCTGTAATATTTGCAGAGCCCGCAGAAGCTCTGTGGGAAACATGGTGATTCTTTGGAGGCTAGCTTGCTGTGGGACATAGAAAGAAACAATTCAAGGTGGTTGGTATTCATGGAGCAGCTGCAAACAGTGGAGTGCCCATTCTGAGTCTGAGACAAAGCACTGACTGGTGGGATCACATCGTTATGCAATTTTGGGATGACAAGCAATGGCTTCCTGGAAGTGTGTGCACAGTTCAACCCAGGTCTCTGGTGCAGTGACACCAAAATGAAACCTGCACTGATAGTGGAGAAGCAAGTGATGATTGCTGTGGATGCTTAGATGGCTACCGATCAGTCAGGAATCAATTTCGAGTTAGGAAATCCACTGTGGTGGTTGCTGTGGTGCAAGTGTGCAGGGCCACTAATTGCATCTTGCTATGAAGGACTGTGACTCTGGGCAATGTGCTGGGGTCAGTAACCCTCAGCACGCAGCCCATCAGGGTGATCCGCTGGCAGTTAGAGAGCAGGTGTATATGCTGCTAGCTTCTGCGCTGCAATGGTGCCTGCTGAAGTAATTGTTTAGTGGAGTGGGAAAGTGTCCTACCATTACAAAAGAAATAGGCTGCCCTCCACAGAAACCTTCAGCTGAGGATTGCAGACTACCTCAGGAAAGTCTCCTCAAGCTCTGTGTAGTGGATACACGGGACATCCCAGTGCACATAAACTGTTCTGCAGAGCTCCCTTTGCCTCACTGCACAGGGGCATGAGAGGCAGATAATGACTCTACCTCCATTGATTATTTCACTACCTCTTCTAGCATGATTAAAACAGCATAAATGAACAGATGTGTCCTTGTAATATCAAAGCAAACTGCATACTCCCCAGAGATTCCTTCCCTTTCATCAGGCTCAACCGGGCTAGAGTGTAGGGACTTTCTTGACTCAGAAAACAGGTCCTGTCTTGCAGGTCTCCCCGCTTGTCCCCCATATGTCTCTCTCTCATCCAACACCACCTCCCACTGTTCACTCTGCGGGCTTGTGACTCCAGCTCCCCTGAAATATCCATGGGGGTCTTGTGGGTGGTGGTGTCCCTGCCAAGGATGACATGCAGCTCGTTGTAAAAGCAACATGTCTGTAGCTCTGCATCAGAGCAACTGTTAACTGCCCTTGCCTTCTGATATGCCTGTCTCAGCTCCTTGGCTTTCTGCAGGTCCCTCTTGTAGCTCTTCTCTCTCCGGGTGATCTGCTCATAGGTATCGACGTTTCTGTGGGTGGACTGGAGCTGTGTTTGCACAGCCTCTTCTCCCCCTAGACCCAGGAGATCCACTACTCCAGGCAGGAGCGCATTTGTAGCATGGAGCTGGCATGGTCAGCTGAGCCGTTGCTAGGTGAGCTCTCCACAGCAAGCAAACAGGAAATGGAATTACAAAAATGTGTGGCACTTTAAAAGAGGAGAGATGAGTACCTGGCCATTGGGCAGTGGAGTGCAAAACTATGACCACAGCAGTCACAGTGGGGCATTGTGGGACACCTCCTGGAGGCCACTAAAGTCGACGTAAGTAACAGTGTCTACACAGACACTGTGCAGACCTAAGCACTACGCACCTCAAAGAAGTGGAGTTATTAAGTTGGCATAGTGTGAGTTACATCAGCAGGAGCAACATTTTAGTGTAGATGCTTAGAGTTAGGTCAACACAAGGCAACTTACATCAACCTAACTCTGTAGTGCAACCTTTCCTGCCAGCCTCAATAAAATACCCTTTTTCCCTTAGCTATGGGTATGAGCAGTTGCTGGGGCTAGTGCCTACAAGGCCCAGCTGCTGAAGCACCTACAGTCCTTGCTTCCAGGTCATGGTACACCTGGCATGTTACTGCCACCCTAAGGGCCTGGGGTACAGAGTAGCCCCAATATGTGTTAGATCATGAGTTACTTAGCAAGGAACAGTGTGTTTGAGCTTCCCTTGGACCAGGTTGGGAGGCAGATTTAAGCCAAGTCACAATCTGGCCCTCAAGGAAACCATTTTTAGAAGGTATCTGTGAAGCTTGACTCTGGCTTTTGATGGGAGCTATTGGGTTCTCAGCGATCATGAAAATCTGCCCCCCTCTATAACCACACTCACGTAATTGTAATGTGCTGTCTATATCCATGAGTACCAATTTACACACCTATATCTGTGGAAAAAACAATTTTTGTCCAGAACTTGTGATCTGTCATGATATTTGGTGTGGGCTTTTATTGAAGCCCCAGCTCCAGGCATGTGATTATGTAGTAATCTCACTTTTTTTTTTTTTTTTTTTGTCTCTGCTTCTTATGGTTGCAGAGAAGCTGGAAAAAGCCAACCTTAGATGCTCAAAGCAAAAAGATATATAATACACACACAGACTTTTTGGGGGAATGACTCATTATCTTTTAATGTTTGGATTGGCAATACTGATAAAACATACCAATATTTGAACATTGTAAGAGTTGAATCTATTTTATCACGTATGGTTTAATACAGCACAAAGATTACAGAGCTATCTGTGTGGATCTGATTTGCTTCCTTTGAAATTAGTGGAAGTTTTGTCAGTCATTTTCAAAGGCAACAGAATTGAGCTCGAACCAGCTACTTATTCTGCTTTTAGTTACATCCATTCAACCTCATTGATTTGTACTGCTGTGCAAATTGTTACTGCAGCTTAGTGTCATTCAGTTGTAACTAAGGTATACATTCTTAATGGGTATATTTTTCTCCTGTATGTTTCCTATCTTTATTTTGAGGAAAAACAAAACATTTTGTAAAAATCAAATTATCGTGGAATGGGAAAACTGTTTCCCATCCAGCTCTTTTGGACAATAATAATTCATTTTTGTGAAGGTCTTTCACCAGCAGTTCCTTTATGAACTCAGGATTTACCAAAAGTCTATTTTAAAAAATGTCAGGCTACTTTTGAATTTTCGGACTGTAAATAGCTTAACAAATCATTCATGGGCCTGATGTTCAGAGGTGTTGAGTGCTTGCAAATCTTATCAGCTATATCTGGAGTTGTGGGTGTTCAACACATCCGAAAAATCAGGCCCTAAACTCAGGGCCGGTGCAAGGAAGTTTCGCGCCCTAGGCGAAACTTCCACCTTGCGCCCCCCACCCCAGCCCTGCGACAGCTCCCCGCCGCCCCCCCCCACAGCACGTCTCCCCCTGCCCCCCGCCAGGGAGCCGTGTGGCAGCTCCCCACCCCAACTCACCTCTGCTCCACCTCCTCCCCAAGTACGCTGCTCCCGCTGTAATTCTCCCCTCCCAGGCTTGCGGCACCAAATGGCTGATTGGCGCCGCAAGCCTGGGAGGTGGGAGAAGTGGAGTGGCCACTGTGCTGGGAGAGGGAGTCTGAGCTGCATGTGTCAGCGTGCCGCCGGCAGCCCAGCCCAGAAACGCTGTAAAAAAAATTGGGGGCACCGCTTTTTGGCGCCCCCAAATCTTGGCGCCCTAGGCAACCACCTAGTTTGCCTTAATGGTAGCACCGGCTCTGCCTAAACTAATTTCTTGTACCCCTATAATTTAAAGATGAAATTAGATTTTAAATATTACTTGAACCTACTTTATCCCCACAGAGGAGAGACATCAACCAATGGGGAAGATAGAAAATGTGTCCTCATACACAACAGGAGGTAAGGAGTTAAAATACCATATGCCTCTGTAGTCACTATGAACTGATAAAGAAGTAGCTTTTTTCCCTGGAATATTTCAAACTAAAATAAGAGAACTGAAAGGAACTAAAATAAAGGAACCCAAAGGTTTAGTTTCCCCTTGTCTGCTTAGCTATTGCCTTCATAAATCAAAACTAGCCCTCAGATGAATAGGCTGCGCTTCTGTTGGTTGTTTGCAAAGCAGTTATGGGGCCATGGCAAACCAAACAACATGATCATTGTTTCAGCCAGACCCAATGCCTTTCGGCTTATCCCCTGCTGCCTCTTCCAGCTCCCTGGTCAGAGAAGCAAAAGTGAGGGGAAATGTATAGTTTGACTGGTTTATTTTCCCTCACCCACTAATCCCCTGAGTAACTCAATTGTGATGATTAGGGGCGCTACTTTGTTAGGGCACTTTTTAGGAAAAGTCACACATGGCAGGTGGGTTCTTGATGCAAAAAGGGCAAATGTCATGGAAAAAGAAGGGTTTTAAAAAGTCAGAAACAGTAGGCATTGTTTTGAGCTTAAAAGGGCCCTCAGGGTTTTTTCTTTTGCATTTACATTTTTAGTTCAATGGGTCATTACAACAGGAACTGTTACACCTTTATAGACTTGTTATAACTTCTGCATGGTGCTTTAGATACTAATATGGAGAGCTGTTGTGGCCAGATTAGATAGTCATTACACCAGAATTTTCCTCTTTGTAAACTCAAGCTGAGTACAACTTTTCTTTATTTTATTTACTTTGGTGCAAGGAAAGGGGGAAAATTCATGTCTTTTCCATGAAGAATTAAAGCTCTTTCTGTGGCCCCAATCCTACACCCACCTGCTGGGATTATTGTGTTCACTGGGAGAGGTCAGTCGGGTTCCACTGGAGCTCATGGTAGCAGACCTCATTGCATGATAGGAGCCTATTAATCCATGGGGTTAAGAACATAACAAAAGTACTGGGTCAGACCAAAGGTCCATCTAGCTTCCAACAGTGGCCAATGTCAGGTGCCCCAGAGGGAATGAACAATACAGATAATCATCAAGTGATCCATCCCCTATCACCCATTCCCAGCTTCTGGCAAACAGAGGCTAGGGACATCATCCCTGCCCATCCTGGCTAATAGCCACTGGTGGACCTATCTTCCATGAACTTATCTACTTCTTCTTTGAACGCTGTCATAGTCTTGGCCTTCACAACATCCTCTGACAAAGAGTTCCACAGGTTGATTGTGCATTGTGTGAAAAAAATGCTTCCTTTTGTTTGTTAAACCTGCTGCCTATTAATTTCATTTTAGTGGCCCCTAGTTCTTATGTTATGGGAAGTAAATAACACTTCCTACGCAAAAGAATAAATAGGCACAAATCTGACATCAGGAATCATAACATTCACAAACCAGTGGGAGAACACTTCAACCTCTCTAACCACTCAGTTACAGACTTGAAGGTGGCAATTTTGCAAGAAAAAAACTTCAAAAACAGATTCCAAAGAGACTGAAGAACTTGCATTAATATGCAAATTAGATACAAGAGTACTTGTGGCACCTTAGAGACTAACAAATTTATTAGAGCATAAGCTTTCGTGGACTACAGCCCACTTCTTCGGATGCATACCGAAGAAGTGGGCTGTAGTCCACGAAAGCTTATGCTCTAATAAATTTGTTAGTCTCTAAGGTGCCACAAGTACTCCTGTTATTTTTGCGGATACAGACTAACACGGCTGCTACTCTGAAATTAGATACAATTAACTTAGGTTTGAACAGAGACTGGGAATGGTTGGGTCATTACACTAATTGAATCTATTTCCCCATGTTAAGTATCCTCACACTTTCTATGGGTCATCTCGATTATCACTTGAAAAGTTTTTTTTTCTCCTGCTGATGATAGCTTATCTCAATTGATTGGCCTCTTACAGTTGGCATGGCTGTTTCCACCTTTTCATGTTCTCTGTATGTATAAATACCTTCTTGCTGTATGTTCCAGTCTATGCATCCGATGAATTGGGCTGTAGCCCATGAAAGCTTATGCTCAAATTTGTTAGTCTCTAAGATGCCACAAGTACTCCTGATCTTTTTACGGATACAGACTAACATGGCTGCTACTCTGAAACTTCCTGATTTACTTTCTCCACACCAGTCATCATTTTATGAACTTTAGCATATCCCTCTAGTCATCTCTTTTCCTAGCTGAAAAGTCCCAATCTTATTAATCTCTCCTCATGGCAGCCGATCCAGCCCCCTAATCATTTCTATTGCCCTTTTTCTGAACCTTTTCCAATTCCAATATATCTTTATCTTCTCCTTATTATTGTTGAGCTCTTGCTGTGGATTTACTTTGAATCTAGTAAGATGCTCCATGATGTTTGTTCAACAGTTTATCATCATGGCCACTGATTCTCACACGAGTTCCAACATCTCAAACTGTGGATATTAAACAAATTTAGAAAGTTATTGGATCCATGGTTCTTCTTGCTCCCCCTCTACTCTGGCATCCCTCACAAAAATGCAGCCTTAATTATAATCTCTTTTGCCTTGGTTGCCTTTTCCTTGTTAGTGCAGTTCCCTTTTTGGAGGCTCTCTATCCAAAACAAATAAACTGGTATCAAAGCCAAAAATGGTTCTAACAATCCTTTGTGTTCAAATTCAGCTTCTTTTCAGCCATTCAGTAAAAGGCGGGCTGGAGGAGTGTGATGTTTTCATAGTGATGCACTCTCCAGCAATGTGTGATATACTGGAGCAGGCAGTGGTATTGCTTTTACTTAAAGTACAAATGTAGAATAAAATCCTAGGAGCAAATTCTGTTCATTTTCCCTGCTCTAAATACAGAGCTAATGCCATGGACTTGTACAGCGTTTCTGTGGATTTTCAATTTTGAGTAAGTGATGACAGATTTGTGTCTTTAATAATAGTATGTTTATACCTGGAAAGTGTTTATTCCATACCCTGTACCAGTACATTGAACCATATCATGTCTTCTGTTTACTAATGTAAGTAAACCATACAGAACAGCATTTTCTCTAGTCAAAATTCCATTACTTGAACAAAACAACCTCTAAAGATGTTCCCAGCCCTTCACAGACACAATGAAGAGAGAACTCATTGTCTTTGTACTTAGAAGTGCCTGTTAAAGTCTGGGTCATGTGAAGTGTTATGCTGTTGGGTCAGGTTTGATGTGAAATACTAATATCACCTGTGTGGTATGCAAACATACATTTCAAAACTTTTTTCCACTGACTTGTGTACTTCACCTGGGTAGTTTTATTCCCTTGCTAATTTATTGTTCAGTAAAAATGTGAGATTCACATCCCAGGAATCTGAATTAGTCAACAAAATAGACACAAGCTCAGGCACTGGGCGGTGCAAGCTTCCCTGCCCTCCTGATCTGGGGTGGAGTGTCCCTACTCATTCAGAGGTGCAACCTAATGCCCATTAAATGTAGTGGAAAGTCTCATATTGACTTGACTGGGAGCTAGATCAACCTCTCAGCCCTTGGCCACTCTGCTAAGATGTAGTTGTGGGGTCTGTGGTTGGAGCTGACACCCCTAAACTTATTTCACTTAGGTCACTAGTCACCTTCAGCTGCTAATACACATAGGGATTGATTCACCCCTGAGGCTGAGCTGTACTTGGGGGACTGTCACACTGCTTGTAGCAGCTCACCAATACTGCACTTCCCAGCTTCATGGTAAGTGGTAACAGATGAGTGGTCGAGGCTACACGTAATGAAGTTCAGCTCTGGCACACCCCCATTCAGTCGTGTACCTACCTCTTTCCCTCCCCCAATCTCTATGGGGAAAGCTGGTGCACCATACAGCCATGTGGGTTCTTCCACCTTATGTGCCAGGGGAACTCTCCGTTGGCCCTCTCAGGCATCAACACAGTCACTGTGTGGCACTGGAGTCTGAGTGGCACAACGTAGCAGACTGGAGAATCCAGTCCATTATCAATAGCTACCAGTGGTGGGTTACTGCACAAGCCCCATGCCCAGGGGCCCCAGCCAATTTGGTGACCCCCTCAGGATTGCTGGCACTCTGGCCCTGCTGTCCGGCTCCTCCTCCTTCCCCCGGACAGTCCAGAAGCCGGAGCCGACTGTGAGGGTGAGCATATTTCCGCCCCACACGGAACTGGCCTGAGCCCCTCTTTTTTCCCCCATGTGGGGCTGGCTCAAGCCCTGCCACTGCTCCCTCCTAGCCCTAGGGTGACCAGGTATCTGGTTGTCAACCAGACACCTGGTCAAAAAGGGACCCTGGCGGCTCTGGTCAGCACCGCCGACCAGGCCATTAAAAGTCCGGTCGACGGTGCTGCAGAGCTAGGGCAGGCTAGTCCCTAACTGTCCTTGCATGGCACTGTGCCCCGGAAGCGGCCAGCAGGTCTGGCTCCTAGGCGTGAGGGCCACAGGGCTCTGCGCGCTGCCCCGAGCACCGGCTCTACACTCCCATTGCCCAGTTCCCAGTCAATGGGAGTTGGGGGGCAGTGTCTGTGGGCAAGAGCCGGACCTGCTGGCCGCTTCTGGGGCACAGCATGGGGCCCCAATACAGTTAGGGACCAGCCTGCCTTGGCTCCGCAGCACCACCTGAGGTAAACCTATGCCCCAACCCCCTGCCGCAGCCCTGAGCCCTCCCTGCACTCCAAATCCCTCACTCCCACCCCTCAGCCTGGAGCCCCCTCCTGCATCACAAACCACTCATCCTCTGCCTCACCCTAGAGCCAGCACCCCCACCCCAGAACCCTCACCCCTCCACACATCCCAACCCACTGCCTCAACCCTCAGGCCCCAGCTTGTGGCCCCCTCCTGCACCCCAAACCCCAGCCCCACCCCAGAGCCAGCACCACCAGCCTGAGCCCTCATCTCACCCAACTCCCTGCTCCCTCCCGCACCCTGAATCTCTCATTTCTGGCCCCACCCTGGAGCCCACACCCCTATTTAGAGCTCTCATCCTCTCCCACACCCCAACCCCCTGCCCCAGCCCATTGAAAGTGAGTGAGGGTGGGGGAGAGCGAGCCACTAAGGGAGGGGGAATGTAGTGAGTGGGGGCAGAGCCTTGGGGAAGGGGGCGGGGCCTCAAGGAAGGAGTGGGGCTAGGGTGTTCGATTTTGTGCAAATATAAAGGTGGCAACCCTATCCAGCCCCCTTTTGGCAAAACTGGACATTTGTCCCATTTGCTTTTGCCAACTGATCATCAATTGGCAAGAGCAAATGGGACAAATGCCCAGTTTTGCCAAGAGTCAGGACGTCCAGGGCAGGGCTTAGAAAGGGGACTGTCCTGGCCAAAATGGGACATATGGTCACCCTAGGCTATAGCAAGAGCTGCCCAGGGAGCCTGGGCTACTGTGGGGAGCCCCAGACCCTCTATCTGCCCTCAGTGTGGTGTTGGGGTACCTAAGAGCAGCCCCCAGCCCATGTCTTCCCCCCAAGGTGCACCACGCAGGGCAGGTGGCGAGTCCAAGTAGGGTTGCCAACTTTGGTTGGACAAATTCCTGGAGATTTCATTACATGACACAATCTTTAATTAAAGATTCTCTTTAATTCCTGGGGACTCCAAGGTAATTCTGGAGGGTGGCAACCTTAAATTCAGGTCTCAGCACAGCAGCCTGGGTTCCTTGCACAACTCTTACCAAAGCCTCGCTTCTAGCCTGTACAGGGGGTGTGGCCTAGGGGAAGGGGAGGAGCAGGGGGCGGGGTGAGGGCCCAAATGTTCTTTATTCCCAGGGCCCCAATAAATCATCTGCCTCTGCTAGCTACTGACCTATAACTTGGAGGTGAAATGCTCGAAACTTAGTTACCAAATCTGGCTTTAATTAAAATCTAAATTAGGAAAAGTTTACAAACTGTGCTTATCTTTATGATGTATATGGAAAACAGTAAATCTTAAATTGAAGTTTGTTTTTTAAAATGTCCTCGGCAAGAGTGCTAAGAAAATGCCTGAGTAATAACACAGAGCCTAATTGTCACCTTCTCCCCAAAATCCTCTAGGCAAGGAAATGAGCTGCTGGAAACTCAGCAAAGCAAAGCTCATGGAGTTTCCTTTCCAGTCTCCCTTCCAGGGTGGAGGGATTTAAAATTTACCCTTTGTGGAAGAGGCATGGCACAGAAACCCAATGTAGGTCCAAGCTAGACTGTATTCAGAAACCCATATTTATAGATTGTATTCAGCAGCTACTCCCCAGCTCAATCCCTCTCAGCCCCAAAGTAAGCCTCTGGACAGGCTTCTCTGGGCTTCAAGAGAGGACAGAGCATGCTGTGGAACCATTGCCTTCCCCATTCTGCACTACCTGACCTGTTTTCTTCTCCAACGTGCTGTAAGCAGAAGGGAGGACCAGTGGGTCTTTATTGCTTTCCTTTGAAGTATCCGTTTGGTGCTGGTTTGGTATTACAATTGATGTAGCAAACCAGAAGAGAAAGTTTCACTTTCCAAAAGCTAAATGCATGGGCACCACAAACACATGCTCAACAAGCTGTGAATTGTGGCACTAATGAGACAGAACAATGGCCATGATTCTCAAATGCTGGTGCTAGAAGGCCTGGAGTCTGAGAGGTGAGTTTATAGCACTTATAAATTACAGTAGCAGGTATGCCTGCCATAGCAAGATTCCTAGAAGAAACTCCCTAGAATGCATCTTACTTAGGGAGAAATTCACCTCACCTTCATTTAACCCGCCTAATTGTTCTTAATGTGGGTGAAGTGCATGGAGGTGCCAAATTCAATCTTGAGGTAAGGCTCAGAACTGAAGGGCATCTCCTACCACAACTGCGCAATCATTTTCTCTGTGTAGAGTCTAGAATAGTAGCTTTAGCCCTTCTTTGCTGCTTATGGGAGACATTAGGGACACTGTAGCTGTAGCTTTTGCTGCTCTTCCACCAGCTCTCCTAATGTAATCACTCTCTCTACAGCACAGACGTCCCTCTGCTATTGACTTCCTCCCATTCAGCTCCACTGTGTGGTATAGTGGTTTAGCATGAATTCTTTGTACCAGCTTCACTCATAATGAATGCATTTGTGCCTGTAGTTAGAGACAGTGCTGGGCTTACACTGAATCTCTTTTTTAAAAATCCCACGTAATATAAGCATCATTACAGGACACACAACAAAGGTAAAGAGGATTTTAAAAACAAAAATCATTCCAGTATGTTACACCCCTTTAAATGCAGGATACCTGCAAAACCTGAACTGACCGAATGCCAAAACATCATGTATTTCTTATCCCTTTGGGGATTTTTTTTTTTTATACTTGAAATGGACTGTATTACAAACAGCTTGTTAAATGTGTGACAGATCAGCTAGAAACTATGGTTCCTGTACTCTACAGGCCTGCACATTTGCTAATAAACTGACTACATATACAAACAGTCTGTCCCAGGGTTTAAGTTCCTATTACACTGGTTCATGTTTCAACATGCAGCCACTCTGTAGTTTGTGCTTTCAGCAGAACAAGTAAGTGAATGCATATGCATTACAATTCCAGACATCATTCCATACCAGATGTGGTGCCTTTATTTTTAGTACTGCAGGAGTGTCTGCTGACCCTTTCTCACCCCATGTCTAATGAAAGATTGACTGCTCTGGGTTTTCTTATGGTAAATTATATATTAGAGGACAGTGAATTTAAAAATTAATACAAGATTAATTTAAGGATGACTGCACATGGAATTATTTGGCCAACAGATGAAAAAATGAAAATTTCAGTACAAAGAGAAAAAATTGTAGAAGTGTCCAATTTTAATCCAATTTCCTATAAAGAATTATCATGTCCCGAGACCCTTCTCAGAACCACAATTAATCATTCAGAGTGATACCCCTTTTCCACTTGCTATGCAACCTCCCCCCAAGCCTAAGCACCATTCCTGCTCTTCAGTAAAATAAATTAGCACTGTACCAAACTGCTCCAAATGCTTGAAAACATAATGGCTGAAACATACATTTAGGTGAAAGAAAAAACAGCCATTGCATGGACTAAAAAGGGGGGCGGGGGTGGCCAGGAGAGAGGAAGTAGCAACCACTTCTAACCAGATTTACAGGCTTTATGAAGGGTTGTAACTTTTTTAGGCAAATGAGAAATGAATCAAAAGCTAGAAAATCGATCTTTCATTTGAGGCTCACTCTTAAGTTTTAGTGGCAGTGTTAGATATAATACAGGCACTTCTGCTTTGCTAAATCAAAAGAAAAATACAAAGTCAACTAAATTTTATCCTATACATTTACCTGCTATGGGTTTTTTTAATATTAATTAAAATAGGAGGAAAATACTCTAATGACAACCAGACAAAGAAGACAGACTCTAGCAGATCATCTTAACAGATAAGGTTACAAATATTGTAAATATGGAATAAATAGTTCATTTAAACTAGATGTAACATGCTCTGTAAAAGCTGCATCAATTATTATAATGTCTCGGAATATTACTAGTTTTATTTCCTCTCAATCTGTATCTTTTACTATTTCAAGTATTTTTATTGTGTGTAGTTAGTCTTCTTTACTGGCTGCAGCATGTATGGAGTGTGGTGAGAGAGAGAAAGAATACACTGTATTGTTTAACCAGCAGAATTACCTCCAAAAAGGTTTTTTTTTTCTCCTCCCCCTCCCCCCCGTTATGTCCACAGTTTGTCTTATCAATTCCTATTTCTTAACAGTGACTTTTTTTTTCCAAGCAGTGAATGTGCAATATAGAGAATAAAACCTCATGCAAATTGTACTCGAATGTGCTTTCCATTGTAGAACATAGAAAATTTAAAGGCCTATCTGCATACATAGAATTTGTTAAAGACAAATTATCTGGGCAACCATGGATAGAGGATAAAAATTGTGTCAAATCAAGGGTTGCAGTCTGCAGGAGCAGAACAGCTAATCTGCATAAGCTCTCCCTACCTCCCTGTCTATTTTGTACCTTTCTCTGGCTTGTTACCTTATTAAAGAAGAAAACATTTTAAAGGGGACTCTTGCAGGCTGGCTGATTTCTTGCTGAATCAGCCAGCTTGCTGCTGAATCAATTTCTACAGCTTCCACCTCATGAAAGCTAGAAAATGTTTTTAATGGAACATTCTCTTAATTTACAGAATTTGCTAGAGCAGAGGAATAGCAAGAGAAGATAAAAGGTTGAGACAGGAAACAAATGCACTTTATATGCTGTACATATGCCATACACTTTATGCAGTCCATATAATGAGGTGAACTTGTGTTCTAGAAAGGCCTGGTCATTAAAAATATGTATATTTGTGATATTTACTAGAGAACAATGCATATATCAGAATGTGTATATATAATGGATGCATCAATACAATAACAATTATATAATCCAAGTGGAATTTTACAATTTGGTATTTACTGAAATGCATATTGTATACTCTACAGCATGCTGAAAGTGCATGCTTACCAGGAACAGGCCTGAGGAAATCATTTTTCGTGATCGGACCCTAATGAATCTTGAAATTGCTCTGGTGATAAAGTTACTAGCTTTCCAACGTAGTGAAGATCTGAAGTAAATGTCTTCATTTTACTGGCAAGACAGAAGTAATTTTGGTAACTTAATTTTAATTGAATTTTTCATATTCTGTGCAGAACTCTAAGTGCCATTAAATTAAATTACAGAAAAAATCCTGTTTGAATTTTATAAATAAAGACCGTGATCCTAAGTCTTCCCTGAGGCAGTGAAAGGTACAGGAAAGCTGTTGTCACTAGCCTTTAGGTACCTGTATTAGTGACAAGAGCATGCGCCAAAAACCAGGGGAAGTGATTTTTCTTCATGAAAACTGAACTCCAGGAATGTTTTAAAGGGTAGGGCAAAACAAAAACTACTACATTGTGATATAGGAATCTTACAGTTTGGTTTTGGTCTGTGGTACATTTTGAGTCTGTGTTCTTCGGTGAAACCAGATACTCATTTTGGAATGTGCTTACCTTAGCAAACTACTCCGGAAAGAAAAATTAATTAGTGCATCGCCAGACTTCTCAAATTAACCACATCTGAAACGATGTATTTGAAATGCATCATCATCAAATGAGGTGAGCTCAGGACTCGGCACCAGGAATCCCTGTGTTTTAAGCCCACTACTGCCACTGACTCACTCTGGGTATGTCTACACTGCAGTTGGGAGAGTGCTTCTCTGCTTGGGCAAATGGACACATGCTAACTCTGCTTCAGCTAGCAAGTGTAGTTGGTGGGGGAGGGGGCAGCACAGGCAGTGGCTTAAGCTAGCCATCTGTGTATGTATGGGCTCCGGGTGGGTTTGTACTTTAGGTGACTATCCTGAGCCACTTCCCCAGGCACAGTAGCTTGAGCAAAGCTAGTGTGTGTCTGTTTCCCAAACTAAGGAGCATGTTCCTAGCTGCAGTGTAGATGTGCCCCGTGTGGCCTTGGGAAAGTTTTCAATATGGGGATAATGATTACTGTCCTCTTGGCTGAATTGTTTTGTTTGCCTTTTTAGCTCTTAGACTTTATGGCAGAAAGAACCATTATGATCATCGAGTCTGACCTTCTGTACATTGCGGGCCACAGAACCTCAACCACCCCTCCTATAATAGACCCATAAACTCTGAGTTACTGGAGTCCTCAAATCATGACTTAAAGACTTTAAAAGTTAGAGAATCCATCATTTACTCTAGTTTAAATCTGCAAGTGGCCCAAGCTGCAGAAGAAGGCGAAAAATGCCCAGGGTCTCTGCCAATATGCTGTTCCACGGTGTGCAGGTGGCTCTGGGAGGGAGGGGGAAGAGTTGTTCAATGGGGACCGCAGGTGGGCGGGAGCGGGGGTGAGGGAACGGAGCTTGGCTGCTGGTGGGTGCTAAGCATCTGCTAATTTTTCTCTGTGGGTGCTCCAGCTCTGGACCACCCATGGACTCGGCACCTATGATAGAGAGCGATCATATCTCCCCTCAGCCTTCTTTTGGCTAGGCTCAACAGGGCAAGCTCTTAGAGTGTTCTCTCATAAGGTAGGTTTTTCACTCCTCTGCTCATCCTAGTAGCCCTTCTCTGCACCTGTTCCAGTTTGAATTCATCTTTTTTAAACATGGGAGATTAGAATTGCACACAGTATTCCAGATGAGGTCTCACCAGTGCCTTGTATAATAGTACTAACACTTCCCTGTCTCTACTGGAAATACCTCACCATGAATCCTAGGATTGCATTAGCCTTTTTCATGGCTGTGGCACATTGGTGGCTCATGGTCATCCTGTGATCAACCAATACACCTAGGTCTTTCTGCTCCTCTGTTACTTCCAACTGATAAATTCCCAGCATATAGCAAAAATTCTTGTTGTTAGTCCCTAAGTGCATGACTTTGCACTATTAAATTTCATCGCATTTCTATTACTCCATTTTTCAAGGTCATCCAGATCTTCTTATATGATATTGCGCTCCTCCTTTGTATTGGCAATACCTCCCAACTTTGTGTCATCTGCAAATTTCATTAGCACACTCCCACTTTTTGTGCCAAGGTCATTAGTAAAAATAAAACTGGTCCCAAGACTGATCTCTGAGGAACTCCACTAGTAACCTCCCTCAGGTTCTATTTCAGAATGTAAGCGATGTGCGGGGGACAGTGTCTTTATGTTTTATGAGTAAGCGTTTTGGAAGGGATATGAACTCTCAAATTTCAGACTGCAAGCCAAACTGTGACTATTGAGGGTTAGGAGAAAACTTTACTTAGGGGCAGGTTATTCCACAACTGACTACTGCAAGGTTTTTTCCTCTGAAGCAGCTGGTACTGGCCACTTTTGGAGGCAGGATACTAGACTAGATAGATCACTTGTATGATCCATTGTGGCAATTCCTAGGTTCCTATACACTGCCAAGCACACTGCTGGCAGTCTGTAACAATAACAACATTACTGAGAGGAATCTGACTAATGAGTTCAGTTAAAGAATCAAAATTTGGGGAGCTGCTGTACTGCCACATGCCAAATTAAAGGATTTATAAGAATAATTTTAACTGTGCTGGAAATACTTTACCAGCTTTTCAGCATTATACATGACTCACATTCTAATGTGATTTTTGGTGATGGGAAACAGTGAGATCATGGTTGCATAAAGTAAAGCTCAGAAAGAAAGGTGACATATAATTAATGGAACTGAAGTAGGAATGGGAGGAAGGAAAAGAGAGTTTGACTAAGGGAGTGCAGGATGGAAAAGTGATGGATGACACTGAATTACATAAGAAATCACCAGCAGGGAGGTAGGAGAAAGAGGGAAGCTTGATGCACTAATCCAAGAAGAATACAGTGGATCTGACATTTTCACAAGTAACAGAGTGTCCTGGAATTAGACACACCAGCTATCAATCCATGAGGAGCCAAATCCCGAGAGCTGCTAAGCCCGCACAACTTTCACTGACGTGAATGGGAATTTAGAGGATCTGAGCACCCAAAAGATTTAGCCCTAGACTATCAGCAGGAGTTCTTGCTTAGCTTCAGTTTTCCTAATGGTCTGCTGGTGGAGGAGATGGGAAGCATTGTCTCTGCTGGAGCTGCTTTAGTCCTTAGGTTAGACTATTGTGATCCCAGATGGCTGAAGCAATGCCAGCTGGTACCACTTGGATTGAGAGTTCAATCTGATGAAACATAGCCAGACAGCTGGTATCAGATGCTGGAGAATTGTAAGTTTCAGGGCATTTGTTGTTGTTGGGGCTCTGACAGTCTTTCAAGGAAATAAAGGTAAATTTTAATTAAAGAATTAGATAGAGGATGATCCTATTTACACTTGGAGGGAGAAATCAGTGGAACTACTGTGATTTACTCCAGCGGAGGATCTGGCCCACAGTGTCTAAGGGCCTGTGTACACTACAATACATACAACGGAATAAGGGGATCATATTACAATTTGTAGTACAGGTGGTATTTCAGCCCTATTCCAAAGCCAAGCTATTATCTTGGACATGCCAGGCCTTTAGCTCTTTGACAGAACACTGTTATGGACCCAACCATATTACTAACTGTTCTTGAAGGTCCTTTGAGTTGGTAGTGGTTGTAGCATAGATGGGACCTACAATAGCCAGCAACAGAATTTTATAGTGATTAATAGATTAAAACCAGCTCTTTGAATTGCACCCAGAAATTAACTGGAAGCCACCTGAGATCAGGAAGCCCATGTGTCATACTCCGTGTGAATAAATTTGCTAAGTAAGCAGGTGACTGTGTAACGCTGACAGAAACCGGTCGTCGGGGGGCGGGATTGAACTGGGGTCCTCTACCGCATGAGCTAAAAGCTAACTGTGTGTTAGCTAAGGCTATAGAGCAGACTCACTTTCTCTCTCTTGCTCTAAGTGGGCTCAGTGCCACTAGATGGAACAGAACACCACACCCAGGAGGTGTGTGGGTTACAACTGCATTCTGCAATGGCTGAATTCTGAGTGGTCTCCAGGTGTAGTGTCAGGTAACATCTATTTCAGTGAAATAGAGTGGTAACAAATGTATATGTAATGGAGACAATAACTAATCCGGGGAACCACACAGTCCTATGTTTATTACCCATGTCCTTCTCTCCCACTTCCCTCCTATTGTTTGTCACACTCACCTGCTGAGTCTTACTTCAAGTTAAACTAAGATCTTCAGGGAAGGACGGGTGTCAGCCCAGCTGAGTCCTGGTCTTTAGTAGAACCTTTGTGGGCTACCTCAATACAAATATATAATGATTCAACATCGTTTTTGTTCACTTTAAGAAATAAAATGTGTTTATTTTAGTATGATTAGAACTGGAAGCTGTTTTGCTTCTCTCCCCAATTGTCCTAATTATCATGATCAAAATGAGAATAACTGTATATCCAAATAAGTAATTTATGGAAACAGCATATGAACATAGTTTAATATGCAAAGTACGTATAAGGCTCTAAAACAGAAAACCTTCAATACAGAGGTGCTGCTGTAGTAGATGCAATTAAAATAGCTATCATTTTTCTTACCAGTGCTTGGAAATGGGCATCAAGCTGCTTCCTGGAAAGGTGACAGTAAAAAAAAGGTGACTAGCACTTTTAGCAGGTGCACATTTCCCAAAATATGAAATGAATGAGGCCAAAAGGAAAGCAAAGGGCTAAGCAGAAGTAGCAGAAACCAGCGTCCATGTTCTGTATTGCTAATAGTCTCAGCAATGCAACACGCAAAGGACCCAGGAATGCTCACATTATCTTCAGAATTGGATGGCATTCATGGCACATTGGAAATGCATTACCAGAGAAAACAGCAGACTGCAAGCAACAGCAGGAAATTCAGCTTGGGTAGATTTATGAGCAGTGGTGTCCAGAAACCTAGGGAGAAGCCTCTTAAAAGTGCACAGTTGCGTTAGAAGAAGCTTACCCCTCCCTCTTTCTCAGCATGGGCACTCTGGGCAGGTGTGAGGGTTCTCTGCTGTTCTCGCCTTGATTTATTTCTTTGATAGAAAATAATTAACAGGATGATCCTCAAGAGTCCTTGGAAATTCCATTAACTCTAAAAATTGGGCATATTGATAAGTCAGTGATTATTTTGAAATAAACTTGGGGAAAAAAAGAAAAAAACCTTGTCGAATAAGCTTATTTAATGTGCAGAGATTTTAAAGTCTCGGTAATATTTCAAAAGTATCAAAATACAGTATAAAGACCAGAGGTTAATTATACTGGCATGGTAGTAGGAACCACATTATTATAATTCTCCTGGAAAGCATTGTGGAGCATATGGAGCGAATGAAAGGCCTGTGTGTGTGTGTGTGTAATAAGTTCTGTATGGGGATAAGGTGAAGGAGCAAGAGATCTCTTGTGTGTAAGAGGAACTAAATAAGGGGAAGAAAATGATTTAACTACTGATGGAACTGACTTGTGTATATAGCAACAAATTCAAGGTACCCTGTGCATTAAGCAGTAACATACACTAAGTTCACTGTTTGTCATGATTTATCCTCATTTCATGCCAAAGATTACTGTAGTATATGCTACTGCAAATATTCTATAAAACATATGCTTGAAGAGAGTTTACCATTTATAGACATGCAAGAGTCACAATGAACTGGCTATTTTGTGTCATGCAAAATCACTAGATATGTATTCAGTTGCCTCTGTGCTATTGGATTTCTCTTTCTAGCGCGTCATGGCTCTGTTTGCTCTGCAAGTGGCTTTCACTGCTGCTGCTCATTTGCCATGGAACCATCCATAAGGATTCCCCAGGAGATCTGTGATTAGGGGATCTCTTGGAGAAGCCATGGTACCCACAAGGGTGGCAGAGATCTGGAGGACTGTGGAGGTAAAGGGCCTCTGTGCAAATGCTCCTCACCTCCAGGGGTTTCCCTTCTGGTCTGGGAGAGCTGAACCTCTTATCTTTCTTATACGGGGAAAACTGTGCCCCAACTCAGAAAGTATAAGTAGATTAAACCATTTAAATTGAGACTTGACCAACTTCCACTCAGCATAATTAGTATCAAGCAGAGTGGAGCACTGATTTTGAAAAGCTGAACGCTATTCAGAAATTTGAATGAATGCAGAGTTAATTAAAGTGAAAGTAGCATAGTTCTGTGGGTGGGGCCCTGGGCTCGCATACAAGAGACCTGAGTTCTAGTCCCAGCTGGGTGCACTCAATGAGGAAGCAGTCCTATGCAAAAAATATTATGTAATTAAGAACTGTCTTGTAATCCATATGCACAAGGGGGCTGAATTAACATTGCATGGGCAGTCCTAATTCTGGAATGTCCTCCCTTTTGAGTGCTTGAGTTTGCAACTTTAGCATTCTTTTAACATAATGTGTGTGTGTATTTCAATAAATGAATGAGATGTGGGGAAGTGAATAAGGACAAAATGTTAGTCAAGCTTTTTAGCTCAGCTCTGCCAGTCCTGACCTATTATGTCCAACTGCTAGCATTTATTGTATATTTGGGACTATATGTTCAGCCAGGCCCCTTTTTTGTGTTTGCATTTCTTTGTACCTCTAGTGAATGGTGGGTGCTGATATTAGGACTTTTACTGATAATCACTTGATTTGTGGCCTTTTCATGTATAATCAAATCAGGACTTGACCGTAGCCCTTTAGAGGTCAAATGCTAGTACAGTAACTCATTGCACAGTTTATTGTAACCTGCAGAGAACTTTCCGGGATGTTTACCTGCAGTTAACTTTATCCCACAAAAACAAAGATGAAGAAGAAATGAAAGTGGCTTATGAGGGTGTACAAAGTAGGAAAGCTATTTTCAACAGTTTCTGTGAGCTGCTTTAAGGCTGTAAGCTCTATGCTTTCCAGGAGGCCTAAAAAGGTCATTTTGTGTTCCAAAACCAAGGATGCACTTTGTGGCTAGTAATTCTTGTCTTGATATTTCTAGTCATAAAAACAATCTGCTTCCTTCACATGAGCAATGTGTTTGCTTTTAAAAGTGCGCTTTAAAATAATTTAGAATTATGGGCCAGATAATAGGCCCTGCCCTGGCTCCTAGATGTTAACGTGTCCATAAAAGAGCTCCAGCAGCCTGGGGGAAGAATTCTAATAGCACAGAACCTGTGCAGGAGCAGCATACACAACCCTATACTAGCCCCTTTATGTCCCCCTATATAGCGTTTGTAAGGTGGAACCAGAGGAGGGAGTAGCTGCGGAACTGAATTCTATAGCCATTCTGTGCTGCAGAGCACAGGCTGTAGAAGTTGCTATAAGTTCAGAGTAGCCTGGGTTTTTTTTTCTTACTCACCCTTTTCCCTCTGCCATTGAGGCCAACCTCACAGCTCCTTCTTTGCTTCCTTCTCCCTCTTTCAGCTTTTTGACTTCTGTGCTGTCCCCTATCTATGGAACAGCTTCATAATACCTGTGCACTACCCCCTCCATCCTTCTAATTCACTTCTGTGAGGACTATACACACTCAATTGTCTTTTGCACCACTATTATGTAAGAAAAGACTTCAAGAGGGATAACTTTTAAAAGAGCATATTTTAATTTACTTTAATATTTTATCAGCAATCTGTAGCTCTTTCATTGCAGGTTGGCTTTCTTCTAGACTGTCACTTCTACCAGGCAAGGACCGTCTTTTCATTAATATTTGGTACACTGCCAGGTACACCATGGTGCTTAGTAAATGACAAGTAATAATAAAAATAGATAATACATATACTGGCTGCAGCCACTTAGAATGAAGACCTGAATAGATTTTGAGGAATTACAAGAAAATCATGCAAAAACAACAAGGAGTCTGGTGGCACCTTAAAGACTAACAGATTTATTTGGGCATAAGCTTTCGTGGGTAAAAACCTCACTTCTTCAGATGCATAGCATCACTGAAGAAAAGAAGTGAGGTTTTTACCCACGAAAGCTTATGCCCAAATAAATCTGTTAGTCTTTAAGGTGCCACCAGAATCCTTGTTGTTTTTGCATGATTTTCTTGTAATTCATAGCATTCAGCATTTAGCATACAGACTAACACGGCTACCCCGATACAAGAAAATCATGCATTTCTCCTGTAAAGTAAGTATAACAGGTTTTCCTGTTCAATGGTCTTTGTTGGTGCTTTGAACATTCAGTGCTTTGAATTTCTGACTTTTTTTAGGACATCTTTAGCAAGTTATGTAATCATCAAACTATATGACAATTAATTGGGCCAGAACTCTAGTGATGTTGGGTATAGCTGGGTATAGCTCTAGTGATGTCAAAGTCATTGACGTCTTAGCCATCATTGCAACACTAGATAAAAGAACAATATACATAGTTTTCAGCATATCTTTCAATAATTTGTATTATTGAAGAACAGAACACAAATACAATATTTATAAAAATGATTTAGTTTTTGGTCATTTAAAGAAATGAAATATTTCTTTCTTTTAGCATGAGTAGATTCAGGAAGCTATTTTACTTCTTTCACCATAAGGTTTGTGCACAGGAAGACAGTATTCAGCAAGCCAGAGTATGAAGGTACAGTTCTGTTTTCTGTCATACTGCAGTATGTCAAAGCATTCTGTGGAACTTTTAGTGTACACTAGCAGGGTCCACACATACAGTTACTGTGGAACAAGCTAGAGCACTGTAGATGTACACCTAGCTTGCCGTGTACTGACGGTGTAGACAAGCCCATAGCAATCTAAAGGAGAATAGCTGTGGTATGCTTAAATAATTCATTTACAAAAACACCCCAGCATAGAAACATATGTAGGTACACCTATCTGAGGAATCTCTGAATCCTTCAGAGGCATCCTGATTAGACAGACCTCTATGTACTCCACACTGACTTTGAAGGACTGCTAGTCCTCTGATGTAGTGGTGGGTGCCCTCTAGAACTGGACTGAGCTTCCTGGGTCAGAGACTGTTGCAGAGGGTTGGTGGCCTCCATTTTATGGGCAGGGAGCTGGAGTAGAGAGCTGCTACTCCCCTTTGGGGCGGGGCCAAGGAGAAGCTGTGACGAGTCCTGTCCTGTGGCTGAGTTGCTGGGGTGAAGACACGTGACCAGGATTAAAACTACGCTATAACTGACAACTTCTTAGTGCTGAGCCCTAGTTCATGGATTCCTTCTCCACTGGTGGGCAGCTGGGCACTGAAAGCAATGGCTGGAGTCTGGGTTACAGATCATTGGGGAAAGAGCACGTTACTCCTGGCCTATCTCTACTATCACAACTGTTACTGCTAGCTAGCACTGTGCAACCTAAGTTGGTCACATTGTAAAATTGCCTCACTCATACATTCAAGTGAACTGCCTTTGCCTTTAGACTTAGAGGGCTGGACTGAACTCCTGCTCACCCAGTGCGCCAATACAAGAGAGGGTCCAGCACTATGAGCTTGAGGGAGAGCGTGCACTCAGAGATGAGGTGGATCTGTGTATAATGCCAAGAACATTGGTTAGGTTTATGTTGTAACTTGCTGTTGAAAACTGCGGCCATTAGCTGAGCCATTGCAACTCCACCTTCTGATCTGATATAGATACAACAACTTAATTTATATTAATCTGTTGCATTTTCTATTGTATGTTACTTAACTTTTAAGTAATTTTGTGTTGGTTTTATTTTGGGTGATTGTATATTGTATATACATTGTTCTGGGAGGCAATTGAGGTAGGCCCACAGGTAGATACAGTGCTTATCCAGGTGGAGACACCACCAACTATAAATATTCATAGGACAAAGAGAACTACTGTAAAGCGGTGACTAAAGGATTCCCACCTAATTCCACATCTCATCTGGGACCCCCAGAATCTCCATTATCTTTAATGATATAAGGTGCCTAGGCAATGGGTGGGAGTTGCCTGCTCCAGAGCAACTCAGGAAGGAGAGAGGGGTTTCCAATAGTTTAACATGTAAATTAGACTCTGGCACATCATACAGAAAACCTTCTATACATAAGGTGCTCCTGTATTAGAGCAATTAAAACAGCTGTAATTTTTCTTACCCATTGCCAAGCCCTGGAATTAAGCCACTGCCCAGAAAGGTGGTGGTAATATGCATCATTGACTAGCACATCTAGCTGGTGCATGTTTCCCTAAGTATGAAACAAAAGAGGTGAAATTGAAAGTGAAATGCTAAGCAGAAGTAGCATGTATTTGTATTACAGTAGCACCAAAAAGTCACAACTGAGATCAGAGCTCCATTTTGCTGGCCAGTGTGCAAACGCATAATGAGACTGTCCCCACCCTAAAGAACTAACAGTGTATAAATAGAGAAGATAAACAAAGGAGAGTGGGGGAAGTGAAAAGATTTGCTCAAGGTTACATGGCTGGTCAGTAGCCGAGGTGGGAATAAACACTGGCCTCCTGACACCCAGTCCAATAGACTATGCCGTCTCCCAAATCATCCATGTGATTTATGGAGTTTAATCACATTTTTAGCTAGAGCATACAGCTCATAGCTGGAGAGTACGTATTCGAAATGAACATCAGCTAGTTTCTGTATCTGAGCCAAACATCTGTTAGAGGTAGCAGTAAAGATTGGCCATTAATGACATAAAAAAACATCGACAGTGTTTATTCATGATATAACTTTGTCCTTCCCCAAATCTAACATTACGACAATCCTTTCTATGATTCTTAGTTTAAATGTTGGATGTTCTACTCTAAAAACTTACACTCATAGACACGTATATCTGTTTAGCGGGTGGGAGTATGTACCAAGGCTCTAGATGTTGGAGTGTGGACTTCCTGTCCTGGTTACTTAAAAAAATTAAGAAGAGGCAACAATACAAGAAACCAGTCCAGGAGACAGAGGGTTTTCAATTATCCTGTCAGGCCTGTATACCCCTACTCTGCTCTAATATGCAAGAACATCTGCCTACACCCTCAGCCAAGGTTAGCTCTGGCAGCTGCTCTAAGTGTGCTATAATGAGCTACAACTCTCTGAAAGATTGAGATGTTCACCTTCACGGGTTTGCTGAGCCAGAGCCAACACTGGAATCAGAAATCCTGCCAGCCCTCCTGAACTCGGAACCCTTCTTCTCCTCCTGGCTCCAGCTTGGGAACACACTCGCTCAATGGACTCTGAAGCCTGTGGCACTTTAAAAAGTAAAGTACTATTGTTAAAAATAAAAGCTTAGTAAGCTGTCTGTAATAATAGCCAACGTAACACTATTTCATAGTGACAAGGTAGGTGAGGTAATATCTTTTATTGGACCAATTTCTGTCGGTGAAAAGACAAGCTATTGACCTACATCGAGCTGCTCTTCTTGTCTCTCTCACCAACAGAAGTCAGTCCAATAAAAAATATTACCTCAGCCACCTTGTCTCTTGAATATCCCGGGAGCAACATGGCTACAACACTTCAAACAACTACTTCACGTCATCATTTTACAGAGAAGGCCCTGTTCATCCTGAAGTACTATATGGCTATATTTTATTTATTATTAAGCTCCTGATCCTGCAAAGACTGAATACTTTCAAGTCCCAAGAAATGAATTATAGCCTTACAATACAGCCTGAGTAAGGGGCAGCATAGTTGCACTTTCCTTTAGAACAGTTAAAATCTGATCCCTGTGATTCCCCACCCTCCTCCTACTCTGGGGTGAGGGGAATGTAGGGAGAAGTAAACTGAATCAACCTTTTTGCTGGGGTGACTTACTTCTAACCATCTTTGATATTACATAGCACTATGACCACTGTATATGAGCCCCTCTCAATCTTTAATGTATTTTTCTTAACAACATCCTGTGAAGGAGGGAAGTGCTACGTGGAGAGTTATGCATAGAGAAGCTAACTGAGTTGTCTCAGGTCACACAGGAAACTCAAGTCCTGGGCTAGTATCTTAACCACTGGGCCTTTCTGCTTCTCTCTTCCGCCTCTGTACTGGCTCAGCCATGCTGACTTGTGCTTTGGAAATACAGAACCATGATTCCATCCACTCCATACCTTTGCCCACCTATGTGTTAGGGGGCATAACTATAACTTGGAATAAGATATTAATAGGTTATACCTGAATCAGAGTGGTCATGAAATAAGAAATATTGCTTAAATGATTGTACTGGATTATTCATCAATAGTTCAAAGGCCTCTGCCACTGGATTGCTCTATCTCTTGAAAATAAATGTGATGCCCCAGGATCAGTATCAGATTCTTAGGTGGTATAAATTGGCCTCACTCCATTTACTTTAGTAGACCTAAACCAATTTACACCAGCTGAGATTCTGCACCTCAGATTGGGACCAAACGAGTAGTGATAGTCCCTCCCCCCCTCCCCAAATGATCATTACAATGGTGCAATTATCACAAAACTCAAACATTTGTAAGTGAGGAGATTCACAGATATGGTTCTACAAACAACCTCAACTCCTGAGTCTCTGCCCATCAGCAAACCAATGAAAGATGTGTTTTTGACAACATAGATGGGCTTTCTGGCTCATAGTGGAATGGAGGTAGTTCTATTTCTGGACTGATCTCTCTCTTATTACATGGAAAATAAGAAACATGTTGTTTCTTGACCATACTGAACATTTCAGATAGGAGAAGTTCAAATCTCTGGTTTCCTTATGTAGGTTAAAATATGAGTGGTAGATAGCTGGTAGCTTGTGAGGTTTTTGGGACTGTACTGTCTTACAAGTGTAACTTTGGAATTGCTACTGCAATTCCATAATACCACTTATTTCTCTAGCATTCTTCATCTGAACATTTGAAAATTTACTCACCTCCATGAGTAGGCAAGTATCATTATCACCATTTTACAGAGGGCTAAAAGAGGCAGAGAGACTCAGCCAAAGTTATACATACCAGTCAGTGGCAGGTCTGGAAATAGAAACAGAGTGTCCTGACTTGTGGTCCCCTGCTCCTACTGCTTGCTCCTACTCAATAACACTCAGTGGGCCAAATTCTGCACCCACACTGGAACCTGCAAGTGGTCATACAATAGTAGACTGAATGCCTTAAATCAATGGGTATCTAGTAATGCACTGTTATTACCTATGTCTATGGAATAGCTCAAGCCACACCTAAATAATAAGCAATGAACAGTTGAGACATTTGAGCAATTTATTTCCGGAACAACATTTCTTATGGTGAATGACAGGGAATGTTCTTTTCTCTTAATCAGGCCTTGTATTAACTCACTGCTGCATCTCTATCATACTTCATGCAATGGCATTTCTACTTTGGGAAATTATGACTCTACTGTGGGTGGATGAAAAGAGATCTGCCAGTATGTGCGAATTTCACATTGCTATAGCAGCTACACCCCGGTGTGCTGACCTCCCAAGATACCAGAAAAAATCTCTAAGGAATGCTTGGAGTTTGGATCTCTAAATAAAGATACTCATCCACCCCACACACATTTTTCCTTGACTGTTTTTTTTTAAAAAGCATTCAGATGGCAGATTCAAAGTGACTTTCAGTTACAGACGTGCTTTTCACGGAGGACCCCATTATGACAGGCTTATTGAACTGGTGAACTCAAGAAAACAGTTCTGTTGATCTCCAGAAGGTTGTCAGAAAACAATGCTCCAAAGTCATATGCAACTGAGACTTCAGAACCATTCGTATTACAGTCAGAATCTCCCATTGTTTCAATCCAGAATCCCTAAATGGTAAGAACCATTTCTAAATGTGGCATGGAGCTTACCATTGTAACTGCCAGAGCAAAGTAGCATGCAGAGTTTAAAGTAAATGTTAGAAAAAAAAGCAGGGATTAACAATCAAACAAAATAATAATGAGAGTCAGTAGCTGATTACAAAGCATGTCAATGAAAACATAAGAGAAGGAAGGCTTTGATATTTGTAATAATAACATACCATCCTCGCCCCCACAAAATAATATTCAACTCTCAAAAGAGAAGAGAGCCTGTCTCTAGCTGGGCAAATTGATTACTCAGTTCCTGGCCCACCACATAACTGTCCTTTATTAAAAGGAAGTGCAGAAGTTCAGCTAGAGAAAACTGATGCAGAGAGGAAGATTAGGATTCCAGCGACAGAAAGAATATTTCTGTTGAGGTTACTGGCTCTAGAATTCATTTGCTAAAATAAATGTTTTATTTATAAGAAAAATCTTGTTTTACAGCATGGCTTAAACGCTTTATCCTCTCAATATTGTGTGTGACGGGCACCCAGGTGGCTCTTTCACTGGTGTGATGCATCCTGTTTTTTTTGTTTTTGTTTTATGCCTGTATTCAGTGTTCTGAGCACCCCTGAGTCAGATCCTCAGGAGGTGTAAACTGAGCTCCATTGAATATCCTAGCTGAGAATCTGGCCCTGTGTGTGTGTGTGTGTGTATATGTATGTACATCTAACACACGTACCCACAAGAAAAACATTAACATTGCTAGACAGCATATCCCATCAATACAAATTGTACAATGCAAGGAAATAAGCAACTAAGTCATTCACCAATTATCAGTTTTCCTTCTTAACCTCAGCAACCTCCCTTCATCAACCACAGCTCACCTATCTCTTCCCTCATGCTGAACAATCAACAGGCATATTTGATCTCTGACCATATGCATTGGTTATGTGATCATGGTTTTTGATGATTAATAGAGGGTTGGACTGGTTTAATAAATTACACTGTATGCAACACTATACATGGTATTGTATCAGTGTGTGGAAGTGAGGTTGCAAATGCTGGCTGTGAAATAAGTTTTCCTAGAGATTACAGAAAAAAAACAAACATGTGAATGGGTGACTGATGCCAGTGATTGTATTAAATTTGGCATTAATTTTTTTATGTAGAAATTACAGCACTGAAATTGACACAGGCTTGTGTTCATGGAAAGAGTGAAGGCTGGACATTTGCTGTTTTGGATCAGGGTGGAGATATCCCTCCTTTCCCAGAAGGGCTTCTAGGGGCTTTGATGCCAGGTCCCTTTAAAAGCTGCTGCAGGACTCCACTAAGCAACCATCAAACCAACCAAGGGAATATTGCTATTACAATTTGTAGAAGGCACTCAGATAGTAGAGTATTGGGCATTGGTATAAAATCTTAAGGCCTGGTCTACACTTGTAAGTTTTGCTTGTTTAACTGCGTTGGAGTAGAAAGTGTAGAAACCTCCTAGAGTAGATGCAGTTATACCATTCAGGTTTAGTGAAGCAAAATAAGCCATGGCAGTATAAAGTGCCTTCTACGGGTATAATTATGTCTACCTCAAGATTTTCACTTGCTTAACTATGTTGGTAAAAAAAATAAAATAAAATAACACCCCTTACCAACATAGTTATGGAGGTAAAACTTTTCAAATATGGACCAAGTCTAAGGTAGAGAGTGATGGTCAGGGGTAGTGGAACTGGGAAGGAGGGGGAACTAGCTCCTCCACAATGGAAATACTGAGGGAGGTCAGATCCATGTTTCTACTCTCCCCAATGTTTTCCACCCTGACTGCTCTCAGAGAAGCAAGAGCAGGCCTCAGAGGAGGGGCTGGAGCAGCCACCATGATTCAAACGATTGGGCTGGAGGCCAGGGAGCAGGTATGACTCTCTGGGCCAGCCTGATTCCTTCCCCTTCCAGCTACCATGGGTCCTCGCCCAGGGGAGGGCCAGGAGCACATGTGCCAGTTGCCATGGTGGGGTGGGGGATGGGACAGGGCACCAGCACCTGGGTGGAGAGCAGGGGGCATTGGCACACGGGGCTCCAGCCACTGGGAGGGGCGGGGGAAACATAGGGGACTGGGCACCAGCTGTCCAGGAACTGCCATAGGAATGACAATAGGAACTACCAGGACATCCTTTCCCAGCTTGGAGGCAGCTGCCTCCCCAATCCACTCCAGTTTCAGTAGCCATCAGTGGTGGAAGGAAGGAGTTGAGATTGAGAAGGGGAGCTGTTAAGTGTAGAGTTGATGGGGTGTTGAATGATTTTACTAATTATTTCCTTGTTTTGAAGATGGAGGTTGTGTTGGTGGGATATACATTTTAGAAGCTTAAGCTCAAAGTTAATAATTTTTTGTGTGGCTGTATATCTACATCTATCTATACACAGCTCTAGATATATAGAGTGAGTATGGGTATGTTTGTGAGTATATATGTGTGTGTGTGCATGTGAGTATATCTATGTGTATATACACAGAGAGAAAGAGAGAGATGTATATTTGAACTGTTAGAATTGGATCTGGCACTATCAGTGATACAACACAGCTTCTTTTTTAAAGTGGTTGGATCGCCAGTTATCTACTACAGCCAGCAACGATATCATTAGGAACATTATTATTGTGTTATACCAGCTCAACAGTAACAAAAAGAGTAAGAGGTGGAGGGGGAAGCAGATGCTAGTGGTACTGTCTACCAATAACTTTTTGTATTGTCCTCTTAAAGTTGATAAACCGACCCTGATTTCTTAGTAGAATAATGTGGCAAAGACTGATTTTTCAACACCCCAACTCTGTCATGAACAGCTGTAAGATATTTGTTTGAGGCACTATTTTTGGTCTTCACTGAATAAACTGCTGTTTGAATGTTGTGCTCCTGTTTACTTGGGGATGCATCCCCCTTGAAAGTACCATGCTAGAATGATGATCCGTCTGAACTTAGAGGCTCTCACCTTGGTAGAATCAGATTTGAAGGTTTCAGCACATCTTGTTAAGCAAATAAGCAACTCTATGTGTAGTATATTTAAGCATTAAGACAAGACACTGAAGAAGGGGAGGGTGCATTTCTCCTCACTTCATTAGAAGTATTGCATAAAGCCTTTGTGAGTGTGTGTGTGTGTGTGTGTGTGTGTGTGTGTGTGTATAGTTTCAACAAAAAGCAATTAACCGTCATTGTCCTCAAAGTTATTTCAGAACTGATAGGGTTAAAATGAATCTGCTGTTTTACAGTGTTTGCCACCCCTGACAGTAGAGCAAGAGGGATTACAGTTTTATGAGTAGTAAAGTACCACCTGAGTTTTAGGACTCTAAGCTTTATAACATACCCTTGGATCTTAAATCAACAATAAAAGTAGTTGCTTATCAGAGATGTCTCCCACAGCCTGAGAAGAGAGGTGAGTCAGGAAGAGGGCATATGTCAAAGCACTTTTGAACACTCTCAGCTCATTTTCAGAGGTTGGGGAATAGTCCGGATGACTCAAGCTTTTCTCATTGAGTATGGTATAAGAAACCTACTCCAATGCACAGATGAAAAACAAACCTGTATCTCAGTAGGTCTCTAACTCACTCCTTTTACACCACAGATCTACCTAAACTTCGTGTTTAGTACAGTTGACTTTTAAAGTTTCAACAGAGCCAGCATCTTCTTAAGAGAAAGAAATGGGGTATTTTCATCCATAGGGCAGAGTTGTTGGCTCAGGTCATTTGCTACAATTCTGACTTTATTAGCAGGCATCACATAGTTAAGTATAACTCAAGCTTCCCTTACCAGGACAACTAGAATGACAAGGAATTACTGTGGAGAATTTCAGAATTTGAATGTTTGGCTGATGTGAGTATGTCAAGGAGACTGCCAATCCTTCTGTCTCATCTGAAAGCACAAGCTGCAGAGAAACCACAGAAAAAGACCAAACTGCCCTTTACTTTGGTAAATACAAATACTCTCCATTATTGTCTTTACTCCATTGAGCCATATTAATCAAAGAGGGTTGAAAAGTAAAATGCATTACTGGGACATCATGTAGCAGTGTAAGGCCTTGTCTACAAGAGGACATTGGATTGACGTAACTATTGCAGAATAGGCTGTTATGCAATAGCCATTCTAGAATAGCTCCCTATTGTGGAATAAAAGTCATTTTTATTCCAGAATAATTAATTTGTGTTGTGAGCAGTGTAATGGTTCCAGAATAAAGTCACTATGCTAGTCAATTTCCCAGTGAATACAAGGCCAAAATGGGTTTCTTGCCTTTGGGTTTGGAGGTTTTACTGTACATGCACTGAAAAAGCCATTTTCACTGTGGAAGAGACATGTAGGAAATTAGTAATAGAGCTATGTGAAACATTTGCAGTGAACCCAGATCGTACAAAATTGACCTGTTTGGGGATTTCAATTCAAACTCAAAACTCAGAGCACCGTTGCAGAAAGACTTACTAGTGTTTTCTGTCCTTTCAAGTGAATCTGGCCAGTTTGTGATTTTGCGAATAAAACCATGCAGTGTTTGCAATTTCTTGTGGCTTTTATCCAACACCAAGTGTAACTTGGCTGATTTGACTTTTGCTTTGAGATGAAATGAGTCCAACAACTCAGAGTTAAAAACAGGGAAGCCAGCCCAAGTGCCTTGAAACTGAAGGGAAAAGTTGGCATGAACCCCTGAGAAGCAAAATCAGAAGGCTTTTTGCTGAAGAGTAGCTTTGGAATGTATGAATATAGGAATTAGAGACCTGGAATTGTGCTAATAAGCCAATATTAAAAGAAGGCAAGTGGAATGACTTGGGGTAAGGTTCAGAGTGCCTCATCCATATAGGCGAACTAAGTGGTCACCTAGGGTGCCAAGTGAAATGGGGTGCCAAATTCGAAGAAAACAATCAAATAAAAAAAATGAAAAAAAATGAAAAAGATGAAAAAAATACAAATAAAATAATGAAGATGTCATTATTTCAATTCCCATGAGCGTATGGAGGGAATATGAATTATAATTAATTTCTCTACATCTCTGAGAATTTATTAATATGTCAAATCTTTTATTTACTGCAAAAGAAATAATATTTTAGTGAATTTTTTTTCAATTTGTGATGCAAGCTTCAGATGACCCACTCTGCAATTTTGATAAGCAATAACTCAGCCACAATGAAACACATCCACCAGTGGCAAGAACTGTGATGTTAGTGACACCTAACTCGACTATACATCAAGGTCGCATAGCCGGAAATTCATGTGGAGCGGAGATATCGCAAGTTGATACATGTAAAACTGTCATTTTAACACACGTCGCAGGTAGATGGTTTAGAATCGAGCAAATATTGTGGAAAATTGTGTTTCTTGGTGCCAAAGAATAAAGAATAACGTCTTTCAGCATTATAAATCCAAAATATGAGTATCTTTAAGCATTATTAAATCTTAGTGTTATTATCGGGCTGTATAATTATGAACTTTTCTTTGTTATAACTGGTTCACATGTATTAAATAAGGTCCATAAAAGAAAAGTAACAGCGTTAACGCTTAATAGACTACGAAAATGATACGTCACACTCCAAGCAGGTAACCGTGAGGAGGGGTTTCCAAACAACCGGTGTTGGGTTATAACATAGAAAAAGGTCATTTTGTTTCCGTTTAAACACTGTAGCTAACTATTTTAATAGGTAAGTGAGTGTATCTTACTAATCATTGAACCTTTAATCAGTGAAAAGACGTGTTGGGATGGCTGCAATGTGGTTTAAATCGCCAACCATGTGGTGTGTCAGCCATCCTTAACGCTATAATGCTTGCAGTCAGGAGCACAGTAAATAACAATATTCAAATGCCCCATGGCAGAAAGAGGAAAAAGAAAACCCTCAGGAGCTGAGTATTGTAAACAAAAGGCTGAGAAGGAAAAGGACGGAGCAAAACAGCAGGAATCCTTCCTGAAATATCTTCTCGTTCATCCAAATAAAGATGGAAGCAGTTCACAGCATCCAGATGAAAGAATTTTACTTGGAGAGGAGATTAGCTCACATCCGCATGGAAGCAGTTTGGAACCTCAAGATGAAGGTATATTACTTCGAGATGAGGGTAGCTCACATTCACAAAAAACAGGTTTCAGAGTAGCAGCCGTGTTAGTCTGTATCCGCAAAAAGAAGAACAGGAGTACTTGTGGCACCTTAGAGACCAACACATTTATTAGAGCATAAGCTTTCGTGGACTACAGCCCACTTCTTCGAATAAATTTGTTAGTCTCTAAGGTGCCACAAGTACTCCTGTTCTTCTATTCACAAAAAAGCAGTTTGGAAACTCAAGATGTTGGAAACTCACTTCCAGATGAAGGCAACTCACACATCAGAATGATATGGAAGTGGAGAAAATGTATTCACCCTTCAGAGACACATGCAGAAATTGAAGTAAATGAAGTAGAAGGAAGAAAGGATGAGGAAGTTACAAACAAGTTACAGTATGGGGACCCAGCTTCATGACCCAGATGTGATGACAGTGTGCAGCAAATTCTCGTGGAACATGGACCTGAACAAGTTCATGAATTTCTCTTCCCTAAGGATGGAAATAAAAGAAAATTCTCTGCTCAGCATTACAAAAGGAAACTCATTAATGGGGAAGAAATTCAGCGAAACTGGTTACAATATTCAGTGTCGGAGGACTCTGTGTTTTGCTTTTGCTGCAAGTTGTTTAGAAATCAAGCAATTGGTACATCACTTACTGAAAATGGTTCGAAGGACTGGAAAAACATATCTTAAATTCTCTCTTCACATGAAAGAAGTAGAGAACATTTGGAATGTTTTCAAAATTGGAAAGAACTTGAATTATGATTGAAAAAAGGAAAAACTATCGATCAAGAAAATTTACATGTGATCAAGGAAAAAGAAGAATATTGGCAACAAATACTAGAGTGTCTGATTGCTTTTGTGAGAGTTCTAGGTGGGCAACATTTAGCATTGCGCAGCCGCAGTAGAAATGAAAAATTATACACTCGAGGTAATGGAAACTTTTTAAAATTTGGTGAATACCTAGCTTTGTTTGATCCAGTCATGAAGGAGCATCTACGTAAAATAACGAATCATGAAACACAAGTTGATTACTTAGGAAAAAATATGCAGAATGAACTGATTCAAATCCTAGCAAATGCCAAAAAAAAATAAAATTGTAGAAGCTGCCCATTCTGCAAAATACTTTTCAATAATACTGGACTGTACACCAGATGTGAGTCATGTTGAACAAATGACTATGATCATTCAGTTTGTGGATATGGAAAAGTCTGCAGATGAAGATAATGTTGAAGTGCTCATAAAGGAACATTTTTTTGCATTTCGTACCACTGAAGGAGACGACTGGAGCATTTATGACTGAAACTATTCTACAAGAGCTTGAAACAATGCCATTATCTGTTGAAAACTTACTGGCCAAGGCTATGATAATGGGAGTAATATAAAGGGTAAAGACAATGGTGTGCAAAGGAGAATGATGGAAATCAATTCTAGGGCCTTTTTCATTCCTTACAGTGTGCATTCTCTAAATTTGGTTGTCAATGATGCTGCTAGATCCTGTTTGGAGGCAGGCAGTTTCTTTGACCTTGTGCCACATGTTTATGTGTTTTTCTCAAGCTCAACACGCCGTTGGGAGATTCTGACTTGCCATGTGAATTCTCTAATTGTGAAACCACTTAGTCAGACAAGATGGGAAAGTGGCATTGATGCTTTGAAGCCTCTTCGATATGAACTTGGAAACATTTATGATGCCCTAATTGAAATTTCTGATGATACTACCTTTACTGGATCATCTGTCAATACGGCACGTTCAGATGCAGAGGCTCTTGCAAATGGCCTTTCCAAGTTCAAATTTGTCACTTCACTCATTTTGTGGTATAATATCCTTTTTGAGATTAACCTCACTAGTAAGCAACTTCAGGAAAAAGAACTTAAACATACATTCTGCTATTCAAAAACTGCAGCAATCTAAAAATATTCTGGAGGAATTCAGAAGTGATGAAGGGTTTGAAAGAACACTGCTTAGATTCTCTCGAGCTTGCTGAAGAAATAGTCTTTCTGACAGAATTTGAACGAGAGCCAGTTCACATTTGGCAAAAGAAACAGCAGTTTTCATATGAAGGACGAGACACACCCATTCAGAACCTAAAACAAAGGTTCAAAGTGAATTTCTACTTCACAGTCCTTGATACTGCTGTTCACTCGGTTGATGAAAGATTTCAACAGATGCAGCAGCTAGAGTCAGTATTTGGCTTTCTATATGATATCCGCAGCTTGCAAAAGAAAACAGCAAAACAGATAAGAGAATTTTGTATAAAACTGGAGTCAGCATTGACTTATGAAAATTCAAAAGACATTGATGCTACAGATTTGTGTAGTGAACTTCAGGCTTTTTCCAGACGACTTAAGAAACATTCCACTCCTGAAGAAGTACTGAAGTTTGTTTGTGAAAATAAACTCACAGACAGTTTTCCAAACATTTTTATAGCTCTATGCATTTTTTAACTTTGCCAGTTTCCATAGCTAGTGGGGAACATAGCTTCTCAAAGTTAAAATTGATAAAAACATATCTGCATTCAACAATGGTGCAAGAGAGACTTGTTGGACTTGCCACAATGTCAATAGAGCATGAAGTAGCTGGAAAGCTGGATCTAAAAGAACGAGTGACTGAATTTTCAAAACTTAAAACATGACTTTTCTTGCTTTAAGAGTACAGAGTATTTTTTATTCAGAGTGTTTTGTAAATACAGGTTAAAGTTCTTTGAAGAGTTTTCTTATTTCTTTCTATATTGGATGTGGTGGTAATGGCAATTAAAGCAGGATGGTGTAATGGATGATTTTGGATTTGTAATAATAAAAATTATAAATAACATTTTTCATGCATTTTTTTTAAATCGGATTGAAATATCATCTAGCTGTCATGTACAAATCTATTCTGAAAATGTTGTGTCTCTATTTTATCTGATCTCAGAAACATTGGTTGACAGACAGACAAACCGAATAATTAAGCCTCTGTTTAAAAAAAAATGCTTAAAAAACATTAAAAGGAAAAACGGGGCAAAATGTTTCCCAGTTTACCAAAAACCTTAGCCTAGATCTGTCCTTGTGGTTTGGGGGTGGGTGGTGCCGATTGCATGGTTCACCTAGGGTGCCAATTGCTGGCAGCTAGTCTAGGGCTGCCCTGATAAGGCTGTTAGCCTGAATATCAATCCTGAGCAAAATAAAGGAAAAGCTGATGTGGGATTCAGTTGATAAAGAATTAAAGGATAGGAATATAATTATGCCAGTTAACATTTTATGGAAAATAGATCTTGTAAAACAAACCTAATTTGTTTTAATAAGACTACAAGTTTGGTTGATAAAGGTAATAGTGTAGGGGTAAAATACTTAAAACTTTTGTAAGAGAACCTGCTCCCAAGGAACTTGAAACAGCAAGCGAGGGGCAACAGTAGATTCAGGATGGCTTCTTCTATGTCAAGGACTGCTTGTTTGTTCTGCTGAAACCCAGCTAGGTATTGCAGCTCTGTCATGACTCACCATTAGCAGCCCATCTGGCACACCTCAAAACCTTCCATTTGTCCACCTGCTCCTTCTGGTGGCCCCGAATGTGCACAACAATCCACTTGTATGTTGATTCCTGTGAGACATGTGCCCTCACCAAGACACTGCACTTGAAACCCGTTGGCACTCTAATGCCTTATGAAATCCCATTTAGACCCTGAATGGCCATTACCCTGGCCTTTTAGTCAAGCTACCCATGTCTAATAGGCACACTGTAGTCTTCACTGTGATTTTTAGTTGATAAATTCGTCTCCATTGTGCATCTGCCCTCTAGAGAAGAAACAGTCCAGCTTTTGGTAACTCATTTAATTTGTCTCCATTGACTCCCAGAGCGAGTCACAACTTATCAGGGGCCGCAATTTGTGTTGTGGTTTTGGCATGATACCCTACAGTTGCTTGGGATCCCCACTTATACATTCACCACCTGTCACCCACAAATTGATGGTCAGTTCGAATGAGCAAATCGAGTGTTAGAACAATAAATGTGCTACTTCACAAATTTACACCACGACA
The DNA here is from genome assembly GCF_027887155.1 of Malaclemys terrapin pileata. Classification (NCBI taxonomy): domain Eukaryota; kingdom Metazoa; phylum Chordata; order Testudines; family Emydidae; genus Malaclemys; species Malaclemys terrapin. Next base: position 174,595,840 of record NC_071507.1, on the reverse strand, counting down.
ACTGGTCGAATCTCCAACTCCAAGCAGAGTTTGCTTACAACAACATCGACCATGTCTCCACCGGGCAGAGTCCATTCTATGCAAACTGTGGCTTCCACCCCTGTCTCCATCTGGCCATACCCATACTCCACCAATCCTACAGCCGCTGACTGGGTGCAGTAGATCCATGAGGTCCAAGAAGAACTCAAGACCCACCTGGACAAGGCCTAAGAGTACTACTGACTGGTGGTGCCAGGAAGACCTGGGATTCACTATCAGGCAAAAAGTGTGACTCAGCCCAAAACCTGCACACCAACCAGTCAAGTCATAAACTGGACCACTCATAATTTGGGCCATATTCCACCAGCCAGGTAATCAACTGAGTGACCATGAAGCTTCAGTTACCATGATTCCTCAAAATACACCCAGTGTTTCATGTATCCTTGCTAAAACCCTACATCAACAACCCTTTCGCTCATTGAGCTTAACATGTGCCTTCTGGTGAGGATCCTAGGACATAATGAGTATGAGGTTCATGAAACACTGGACTCAAAAATCAGACGTGACTCCCTCTGGTACCTCATAGACTGGAAGGGCTTCAGCCCAGAGGAGCAATCCTGGGAGCTCATGTCCCAAGTCCATGCTCCTGTGCCAGCCCTCCATGTGGCCCATCCAAACAAACCTAGGCTGGTGGGGGCACTCCTGGAGGTGGGAGATAATATAAGACTCCCATGGGTCTAGAAGGCAGGCCTACAGAACTGCAAGGTAGCTGGCATAGCCATGCTGCCACTCAACAGCAGCTGTAACCTGCTTGTGCTCCATGGCCCCTTGACCTGCTGTGGACACAGACCATGGGAAGTCCTGTCTCAAGCGGTATGACAGACAGCAGCCTAATGGCACCTGATTGGCTCCCTACCTTATATAAACCCAAGGGGGATTCCAAGAAATATCCAGGCAACAGTATGGATCTTCTGTAGCTGCCATGACCATTTCTGGTCCTTGCTCCTGAGCTCCCAGCTTTGATCTTGGTTTGACTTGGATTTTGCCTCCTGACCTGGACCCTGAAACCTCATAGACTCATAGACTTTAAGGTCAGAAGGGACCATTATGATCATCTGGTCTGACCCCCTGCATGCTGCAGGCCACATGACCCTTCCCTGGACTCTGCCATTGAAGTCCCCAATCCTGTGTTTTAGTGACCTCAATCGGCAGAGACCCTCCTGCTAGTGATCCCTGCCCCATGCTGCGGAGGAAGGCGAAAAACCTCCAGAGGCTCAACCAATCTACCCTGGAGGAAAATTCCTTCCCGACCCCAAATATGGTGATCAGTACTACCCCGAGCATGTAGGCAAGAGTCTCTAGCCTGGCCCTTGTTGGCCATTATGCTATTTACGTACCATTGCTTGGTTTTCCTTGGCTACTATGTTTTACCATTAAACCATTCCCTCCATAAACTTATCGAACTTAATCTTAAAACCAGACAGGTCCGTCACCCCCACCGTTTCCCTCGGAAGGCCGTTCCAATATTTCACCCCTCTGACGGTCAGAAACCTTCGTCTAATTTCAAGCCTGAACTTCCCCACGGCCAGTTTATATCCATTCGTTCTCGTGTCCACATTAGTACTAAGCTGGAATAATTCCTCTCCCTCCCTTGTATTTATCCCTCTGATATATTTAAAGATAGCAATCATATCCCCCCTCAGCCTTCGTTTTGTCAGACTAAACAACCCAAGCTCCTCTAATCTCTTTTCATACGACAGGTTTTCCATTCCTCTGATCATCCTAGTCGCCCTTCTTTGCACCCGTTCCAATTTGAGTTCATCTTTTTTAAACATGGGAGACCAGAACTGCACACAGTACTCCAAATGAGGTCTCACCAGCGCCTTATACAACGGAAGCAGGACCTCCTTATCCCTACTAGATATACCTCGCCTAATACATCCCAAGACCGCATTGGCTTTTTTCACCGCCACGTCACATTGTCGACTCATAGTCATCCTGCGGTCTACAAGGACCCCTAGGTCCTTCTCCTCTTCCGTTACTTCTAACCAATGCGTCCCCATCTTGTAACTAAAATTGTTATTAGTCATCCCCAAGTGCATCACCTTACACTTTTCACTATTAAATTTCATCTTATTTCTGATACTCCAATTCACAAGCTCATTCAAGTCTCCCTGCAGAACATCCCTATCCTCCTCCGAATTTGCAACTCCTCCCACCTTCGTATCATCCACAAACTTTATCAGCCCACTCTTGCAATCGGTTCCGAGGTCAGTTATAAATAGATTAAATAAAATGGGTCCCAAAACCGAACCTTGAGGCACTCCACTAGTAACCTCCCTCCAACCCGACAGTTCACCCTTTAATACGACCCGCTGCATTCTCCCCATTAACCAATTCCTTATCCACCTCTGGATTTTCATATCGATCCCCATGTTTTCCAGTTTAACCAATAATTCCTCGTGGGGTACAGTATCAAACCTGACTCAGACTCTCACCTTTGGTATTGACCCTAACCTAGAACCTATGAACTCCTGCACTGCTCCACGGCTCAGGTTTGCCCCTGCTCTGATCCTTGGTCCAACTGCCCTTGTTGGGATCTTGACAAAATGTCTCCAAACTTTTTATCAGTCTATTCAATCTCTCGTATGTTCTGAATTGTTTTTTAACTACTCTACCACTTGGAGATGAATAGGCCACATAAGAAATATCTGCAAGCATTCCTTCCGATTCTCACATAATTTTACTTCAGCCATGTTCATGCTCTTTTGGGGGGTTCACTTTCCATCAGTATTTATGCAGCTGAGCTTTAATGAGAAGTACTTGTGAACTCATTAGGGCCTAGATCCAATGCCCATTCAAGTCAGTGAGAATCTTTCCATGGATTTCAGAGGCATTTAGATCAGATTCCAGGCTAAGGAACAGAAATAGTACCATGTGACTTATCTGACAAGTCACAACTAACTACAGCCAGTGTGCTTAACATTACACATTGAGTATTCCCATTAACGTCAATGGGACTACACCCAATGCATAACATTGAGCATGGGTGTAAATCTTTGCAGGATCAAGGTCTAGTAGAACTTGAATAGAGAATGCTGACTGTTGAGCATACTGAGTATTTGAAGATGAATGCACAGAGTAAAAAACCCTCAGATCACAGAATATTAATAATTTTGAACAAGAAGTAAATCTGATGAATTTGTGATCTTGTGGATTTTGTGTGCAAAATAAGAGAATATATGCCTTATTTATGTTATTTATTGTAAATTGGTCACTTAGCTCTAGGACTACTTAAGGCAAATATTTCTTCATTCTTACTGGCATCAAATTAGAAAGTTGCATTCTTCACTGATGCATCGGAAAACTTTAAGGATGGTAGATATGGGAAAAATTTCTCTCTTCACTAATAAACTAAAGGGTGAGATCTTTACCCCCGTTCTGGTCCCTTAATGCCATCTAAAGGGCCCCCAAAGCCTAATAACAGGAAGCCCCTGATATAGGCACTGAAGAAGACAGCCATAAGGCTGCCTCCAAAGACCCCTCCTCACAAGTTCAGATATAGGAGACCTGCTGGAGGCAGGGTCTCAGCCTGCAGCATCATTGCTGAGATTCCAAGCCCATGGGGCCATTTGGGAGGCTGCTATAACATAGATAGTCCCCTCCCGCCCCCTGGGGCTGGGTTACACAAGAGGTCTTTCCAGCTTCTGGAACAGCCCAGAGTTAGAAGGTCATAAAGGTGGCTCCACAAGTTCTATTCTGCACCTCCTAGGAGTATAGCATGGAATCTCACCCTGAGTTCAGAGTAGCAGCCGTGTTAGTCTGTATCCGCAAAAAGAACAGGAGTACTTGTGGCACCTTAGAGACTAACAAATTTATTAGAGCATAAGCTTTCGTGGACTACAGCCCAGAATCATTATAATTCTTTTCTCCCCTCCAAATTGTCTCAGCACCTTAAGTGGATACCAATAGTTTTGAAAAATACCAGTGGGCACACACTTCTTCATGGCATTGACAAAGCTTTAATAAAAACACCCCTTTCTCCTCCATTCATATAATTATTTTTCCCACTATCATAAATGCTGAAAATACTTTAAAATATTTTTTTCTTAAACAAAAGATTGGTGTTGGAGTTCTTGAAAGCTAGATGAGGACTTTGGCAAAGCACCTATAGAAGTTCAGTTAATTTTTCTTTATTAATTTTTAAATAAGAGATGATTTCCTTGTGGGAGACACAATGACAGTGTCTTCAAGACCTTGAAGGAATTGAATGTTGGGTCTCATTAGTACTGGCAGGCAGCATGATAATGAGTTGAAAAGTGATTCATGAATGGGAATTTTTTTAAAGTAAATCCCTTTGTTTCGTATTTTTAAAGGTTATTCTGAACAAAGAGAATGTGCAAACTCTCTTTTTCTCCTCTGATTCTCATGGAATGGAGCACTATTAGAATAGGAGGCTGCTTTGCAATTTAAACCAAGAGTAATTAGTCTGCCATTCCAAGAGGCCATGGTTGAAAGTTGGTCTCAGCTCACTTCTTACTGAACACTGACTAGTTTGCTGAAAAGAAGATCTAAAATCCAATATTTATTATGAACAGATAACTTTCTGGACCTCACAGTCCCTTCAGCTCAGCAGTGGAGTACTTTCAAACAGGATGAGAGAGCCAGCACAGAGAGACAGGGCTCCCTCTTCTCGTGGGTGCCGTACTTGGCTTTTGAATCTTATGGTAGCTTGAGGCACCAGTGAAATCAACACTTCACTTATAACTTATATTATCTCTGAGTAAGTTATATAGTAAAAATATGAAAACACAATTGTTAACTTATCCAAAGCACGGTGTGACTTGCTGCTTCATTCATTTTACAGCCTATCTTTAACATGAACGAGGCTGTGTCCTGTTTCCTGGGCTGAACAAAATCCAAGGTCAAAGACTGAGGACCTACATTTTCAAAAATGACTAGTGATTTTGGTTGCTCAACTTGAAATCCCGAAAGTAGCCTGATTTACAGAGGTTGGTGCTAGACCCTTTTTGTAAAGCAGGGCCCTTTATAGTGTCTCAAGTTGGACACCTTAAAATTGAGGCAAGCAGAACCACTAGTCACTTTTGAAAATATAGGCCAAGATGTTTATATCATATAAACGCTGAGGGTTAAATATTAGTCCAATGTATGATTATAACCTCCTTTGGACAAGGACTGCTTTGTTTTGTACAGTGCCTAGCATAATGGGCTCCTGGTTTATGACTGGGGGTTCTAGGTACTAAAGTAATAATACATTAATTAATAAGAACAATAAATTGAGTTATTGTTATATCTGATCATATGCTGTTAGCTGAATAATGTATTTCATGAGCACCTGTTTTATGCACTGTATCCCCTGATGGATAGAGCTGGTCAAAAATTTGAAAAAAATATACCCATCACCCCAATTTAGCAGCTCTAGTGATTATGAAAATCAGACATCAACAGGTAGAGATCAAACAATTGCATCAGTAGGGAAAAAACACTGCGCTATTAATGAGTAACCACAGCATCACTGTAACGTGGTTGGTTGAGATAATTCTGTTTCAAAATAATGACCATCTTCATTGAAATAGCATTATAAATGTAATGTGATAAGGCTGAAACTGTTAGAGTGGTATAAAAGCACATTCAGTAGAAAATAACAAAAATGCTTTTCTTTCTACATGCTGTATACAGACAACTTTCTCTTAACCTGAAAGATACGGCACATCTGCAAAAATAGCTCTATAGACTGTTTTTCCCATTCACTGGCCTGTGATGTGTATGGATGGGAGAATAATTACATTTCTAATATTTTTAAACTTTGGCCCTGATCCTGCAAACACTTATGCATGTGTTTAATCTTATGATGTGAGTGATCCTACTGACTTCAGTTAAACTAGTCGTGTGTAAAGTTAAGCATAAACATTTGCAGGACTCAGGCCTTTGTATGTTTGATATTTACTCCAGGGAACCAATAGCCTTAATTCTCCACTTCACTGTGCTTAGATATATAATGGAGAATGTGATTGCAAGCAGGCAGTTGAAGCCAAATCATCAGCTGCCCTCCCCAGCAGAAGTTAGAACAGCAAAGGACTTATTGGCATAAGTGCCCTACCCTCTCTCCCACCCATCCCAGGCATGCCCCTGATACTCCTTCTCCCTCTCCTTACAACAGGGATTGGGGAATGGAGGCATGGCTTGCAGAGGAGGTGGCATAGTTTTCCACTGGCAGAGAGTTCTCCTTCAAAAGGGGAATTCTCCATCTGTAGTTTCAAGGCCACTTTCAGACCAGAAAATCCAGCCCTAAATCTCTTAGGGTTGGCCTAACTCTATTCTCATTGAAGTCAATGCATGTTTTGCCACTGAGCTCAGTGGGATCAGAATTGGGCCAATGTTCTGTGCTCTTAAAAATATCATATTCAGTGTTCCGTGATTACATTGTTTCAGCACTCATCAGAGTTGCTATTCCAAAAAGATACAAACTTTTTATTGTCAGCAAAATTTAACTTCATGTATCTGAGAGGTACAAACTAGTCCTGATATCACAAAAGGAAATTGTTAAATGCTCTTTATGTTAAGCTCCCTGGTCAGACTACATTCCTACTATGCACCAGTTTCCCCTGTTAGTGAGGAGAGGTGATGCATCAGGGGAGTCCTATGTCTTTAGTGCATCATGGGAGGATGAAGTTCAGCTGGGGAACTTGGCCCATAGAGGAGAATGGTGACATAAGACAACCAAACTACAATTCCCATGAGTCACTGCAGCAGCATATCTGAATCCAAATATTTTGGTTTTCATCTGAAAAACAAAAACCATTTGGTTTTGAACTATTTTTTTTGTCAAAAAAAAAAAAAAAGTTTCACCGAAACCAGAGACTTTTTACAAAAACATTAATTTAGTCAAAACCCCAGTTTTTCATTGAAAAGACAGCTGAGACAGAAAAATTTCAACCATTCTTAGAATACACACTTTAGTTAATTAAAAGCAAGTCCAATAGAAAACAGGCCTATCCAAATATCTGTCATTATATTACTCTTTGGGCCAAATTCATACCCGATGTAAAGCTTCAACAGAGTTGTACCCCTTTACATCAGATATGATTTTGCCCTGTTGTGACAAAATTTTACTAAACTGGTTAGTTACAACAACAAAAAATAAAATAAACCGTACAGTATTGCTGTGACATTCTGTCCTCAAAAGCAGAGTGACTGTAAATGTAAGTGCTTGATTTGAATAAAGACTCTCTACCTGTTTGGTAAGATCCCATTATGTTCCAAAGATGTTTTTGGCCTGGTCATAGTCTCCTGATAATGAACTGCATAAAACAAGGATTAATTCACTGTTAACTGCTTTATCTCAAACTATGCAGATGCTGCAAAATCGTTTGCATTTCAAAACAGGGATTTGCTCCAAATATTCACATTGGCTGCAGAGCACCTGCTTTTGAGATGCAGCAAATAACATATGCTGACTGTTCCTGAAAGGCAGCCTTCTATCTTATCATTAAATGCAGTATATCAGAAATGACAGAGCGAGAACCAAAAGCAAATAAAAATCACTTTAAGGGCAAGGGCTAGCATGGGGGCTTGGAAGGGGTTTCCATACATCAGCATTCAAGAGTATCAGAATTGGGGTCAATTTCAAGGCAATTCTGTCCCTTGGGCCACCCAGAGGTGGTAGCTTCAGCCAGAGTGAAAAGAGTGACTTCGCTTTTGTACGTTCCCAGCATCTAACTCCTGGAGCAGCTGCAGAGGAAAGTGAGCATGGGTATCTCATACATCATGACAGCACATTGCATGTGTAACAGGAGGGGGAATGCAAATATAATATTTTAAACAATATTGGCTGGAATGTAAAAAGCAGGTGAAAACCATGAGGACCAATATTCAGTACACCCATAGAGAGAGCATAGGGTAAGAGTTTGGTGATATTTATAAGGAATTTGGTCTAGTGTTTAAAACAAGTGAATGACTGATTGATAGCCAGAGAAAGTCGGGACCCTCAACTGGGATTCAGAAGTCCTGGGTTTTACACATGTTTCTGTAACTCACCTGTTGTGTGATGCTGGGAAAGTCACTTTTAACCTCTCTTTGCCTCTTCCAATCCTTTAAGTAAGGGACTGTCCTCTCACCGTGTGTTTGTACATTACCTAGCAGAGTGAAACTCCATACTTGACTGGGACTTCTAGACAGTATGGTAATATAAATACTACTTATAAGGAAAAAATGTCTTGGCTCTTCCATTGACATGCTGCATGATCATGGCATGTCACTAATCTCTAAAATGGGGATATTTTACCTACCTCTGAAGGGAATTGTAATTCTTGACTGGTTTGTTTTGCTTGGATTGCTGCCTTTCTTGTATTTGACCTGTTCCGGTCAAAAATAGAAAATATTAATGTGCTGTCTATTTTTATTTTTTAAATTTAAACCATCCTGCACAAAGATCCTGAATGTGTCCGGGGACTGTCAATAATATGTGGAGCTTTTCACCTCTAGATTGCTTGTTTAAACCTAAACTGGAGTGTCAGTGACCAAAAGGTGTTTTATATGATGGCTGGTTGGGGGGCTTAAGTAAAATAAGATGTTTTCAGTCCAGTTCCCACTGGATGGTGTCTGTCCACATATGAAAAATGTACCACCTCCGCACAAGGCACTAATTGGTACTCTGCAGGAAACTAACTTTTAAATAACAAAGAATCTGGTGGCACCTTAAAGACTAACAGATTTATTTGGGCATAAGCTTTCGTGAGTAAAAACCTCACTTCTTCGGATGCATAGAGTGAAAGTACTTCCACGAAAGTACTCACGAAAGCTTATGCCCAAATAAATCTGTTAGTTTAAGGTGCCACCAGATTCTTTGTTGTTTTTGTAGATACAGACTAACACGGCTACCCCCTGATACTTAACTTTTAAATGCACACTTCATTTTTTAGAAGGCTAGATTATCAACCTGCCCAAAACTAGTTGCATGGTATACCAGTGATAGCTCTTCATGAGAAGTTAAGGCTTGAACCTTTTCCATTGAAGCCAACGGGAGCTTTGCTACTGACTTCAGAAAAAACTGGATCAAGCTTTAGGTGATGCAGAATCAGCAGTGTTGTAGCTGTGTCAATCCCAGGAGATTAGAGAGACAAGGTGGGTGAGGTAATACCTTTTACTGGACCAACTTCTGTTGTTGAGAGCATAGACGCCGACTCCGTGGGTGCATAGATGCTGGAGCACCCACGGGGAAAAATTAGCGGGTGCCCCGCACCCACCGGCAGCCAAGGTCCCTCCGCCCCCATCTCGCCTTCTCCCTCCCCCTCAAGCACACCTCATGCACACTCCTCCCCCTCTCTCCCAGCACTTCCTGCTGCCTAACAGCTGTTTGACAGCACTTAGGACTTTCCCGGAAGAAGGGGGAGGAGCAGGGACGCGGCACACTCAAGGGAGGAGACAGAGAAGGGGCGGGAACTTGGGAGAAGGGGGTGGAATGGGGGCAGGGAATTTGGGGAAGGGGTGGAATGGAGGAGGGGCGAGGGCAGTGCAGGGGCAGGAAGAGGTGGGGCCAGGGGCGGGAGGGGAGTGTCGAGGACCCACCGGGCAGAGGGGAAGTCGGCGCCTATGTGTGAGAGAAACAAGCTTTCAAGCAACACAGAGCTCTTCCAGGTCCAATAAAAGATACTACCACACCCACCTTGTCTCATAGAATCAGCAGTCAAATGTAAGTGATGTAGTAGAGAGAAGGACAATCTGAGCACACAGAATATTAAACATAACGACTAAGAGGATGCTAATTCACTTCAGAAGGACAGTTCTAAAGCAGCATGCCTCTTTATGGATAATAACCCAACTATTCTAGAACCATAGAAGTAACAGGTGGAAAAAATCTATTAGGTCTTCTAGAACATCTTCAGGCCAAAATAGGATTGTTCTCTATATTATGTTTACCAGTTTGTATTTCAATCTAGTTTGAAAGGTCCCAAGCAATGGGCCAGGATGATTATCAAATCAAGAATATCTGTTTTGTATGTGGTAAATAAAAGTTTTGTTCAGACTTTATATAAAGTCCTTTTATCAGTGTCCAACGGGGTTAGTCATACAATATTGGAAAGTGAAAGGTTAAAATATATGATTCAAGCTGGGTTAGCCTGATTTCATTTTTGCTATTAGCAAAGATTTTCATTGAATGAGCTGCCCCATCATTGTTTATAAAAGCTGTATTGATGGAGCCACAACCACAGACCACTACAAATCAGCATAATAAAATAAGCTTTTAATTTTCTAGGGTATTTTCCCTTGGATACCTGTTTTTCACAATGCAGTTTTAACCCTGCCAACCAGCATTATTATTTTTGAGCTTTGGAATGCTGCCCAAGTTGAAAAGGAAGTTCTATTATTTTTTCAAATATTTTATAGATGTGTTCACCTTTCACATATTGGCCAAGGACAAAGAACTTAATAGTTCTAAATGATAAGGAGCCATTCTGCCCTCAATTACAGCTCAAATGCTCTTTACCTTAAGGGTTAGATCCAAAGCCCCATCAAGTCAATGGGAATCTTTCCATTGATTTCAATCGGCTTTGTACCAGGCCCTGAGAGCGAAATTGAGATGGTAGTCTCAAAAAAACAAAAAAAATAAAAAGTCCACTGGTGAATAGTCCCTATCACAGAAATATATGTTACAGCTTCCAGCCTGTAATCTAATCCACTTGAATGGACTCCTGAGCCCATGTGTAGCCACATTGACTTCACGGTGAATCCCTTCCAGCGTAAGAGTCAGTTCACGAAGATCAGATTGCAGGATTAGGGAACAACTTCGTGCCCAACTGCAAAAACCTTTAAAGAAGCTCAGCAGTAAAAGGCAAAGCAATAGGCATTGCTCTTTTCAGCTATTGACATGCCAAACTGTTTGGTTCATTCTGAAGGGAGGTGCAGTTGAAGGCAGATTCTGGCATTATATAGTAGGTAATAGCCAGGAATGGGAGGACCACTTGTAAAGAAAGGAAGAAAGACAACTGGTTACTCCAATGACCAGACAATATTAATATGATCTATGACACAAAAGTGTTCTGATGTCTGTCAGTTGCCTTCAACATACGGTAATCTCAAGCCATACAAACACTTTCAAATATCATACTGCTTGTCTTTTCCTGTGATGTTTGCTTGAGATATGTGATGTGGGATGAAAGCAAAGGAAGAAAGAAGCAACATTACTTTAGAAATCATTGCAAAGCTCAAAAGCCCTGCAGGATATTGGGTGACTTTATCGATGCGTGCGTGTTTGTGGGATTTTTGTTTATTTCTTTGTTTGTTTGTTTTACTAAAGCACTAAAGTTAATTAAGCCCCATTTAAGTAACAATGAAGATTTGAATCTCCTTCCTTCCCAATTCATGAGCAAATAAACTTGTGACCTCTGAACCTGATCATATCATTACAGGTCAGAATGCACTTTGTAGCTTTTATTAACGAAAGCCAAGGACTTTTGAGATAGGATTTTCAAAGCTGATTCTTAAAAAGTCAGATCCTCAGCTGGTACACATCGAGGTAGCTCCATTGAAGTGACTGGTGCTGTGGCATTTTATATCAGCTGAGAATCTGGCCCAAATATTAAATAAAATTAATGTTTATAATCAATCCCCCTTAACACACATCAAGGAGAAGCAACTGCAGACAGGGATATCAGCAAATTAATATTCAAAGGGAAAACCCAACAAGTCTTTCTGTCTGAATAAAATCACCAGAAAAAAACACATATATTATGTCCCAAGAAAATGTTAGCAAGGGAACTTTTTTTTCTTTGTCGTAGCTCAGTGATCGGCAACCTTTGGCATATGGCCCATCAGGGTAAGCCCCCTGGTGGGCCGGGCCGGTTTGTTTACCTGCAGCATCTGCAGATTTGGCCGATCACGGCTCCCACTGGCCATGGTTTGCTTTCCCAGGCCGATGGGGACTGCGGGAAGCGGTGGCCAGCACATCCCTTGGCCCATGCCGCTTCCCGCAGCCCCCATTGGCCAGGGACAGCGAACCGTGGCCAGTGAGAGCTGCGATTGGCTGAACCTGCAGATGCTGCAGGTAAACAAACTGGCCCAGACCACCAGGGAGCTTACCCGGACGGGCCACGTGCCAAAGGTTGCTGATCCCTGTCGTAGCCTGTTGGAGTTAATAGGTTTGTCATTTCCTCTATCAAGTGCTAGTATCTTTTGCATTAGCACCAGAAAGTCCAGGCTCTCACCACCACCAGGTAAAGTTGTAGTAGCTTTACAATTGGATTTAAGATGAAAGGGGGGAGCCTGATAGTTTGTGAAGTTCCTTCTTTGCATGGGAGTTAATGGATGAGGTTGTGCATGCTGTTTTCAATGTGTCAAGAGCATATTGGAAACAATATAAGTTTTATTTTAAATGGCTGTTCATTTTGCTTTTGGATCTTATCAACTGATGCTATAGTGGCGCCCCCTCACCCCCCCCCCCCCCAGCCCTGCCTCCCCAGTGAGCCTTTCAGGCCTAATTTCATGTTGTAATATACACATGAGCCTTTGGACCTATGCAGATTTAAGATCAAAAGCTCTTTCAAACATAGCTGACCCCAAATAGGAAACCCTCTGATTCAACTATCAGGTGAATAGTTCAATGTAGTTGTGCTAAATATGCAGCATTGAAGTCTTTGATCTTTTACCACTCAGTTCTCATTAACAATTATAGAATTTACGCATATAACTTCTCATACACTGTGAGGAAAACATTTCCCTTAATATTCAGGATTGTTAGATTCTCCTCATTGAAATTTGCTTATTCATTACATATTTTAGGGTTTGGAATGGTTTTCTACCATCTAACTGCCACATGAAAAATAACATGCATGTCCATGTTTTAAAAAAGAGAAAAGTACATACCCTTCACAATTAATAGGGTAGGTTAATGTGAGGGTTTTCTGACAGGAATGTGTGAATTCATAACAAGATGCATTACAACCAGATTTTAACATCCTGTCAAATGTGTTAGTAGAATTTAATGAATTCAAGTTCAGGTTTTGTAGTTCTCAAGTTTAACTATACCATCAATGCTATAAATTTGTACACAAATCATCAGGAAACATGTTTTTAAAGATATACGTATTGCCAAGTAATGAGAAATTATGAGGTAATTTATTACCCATTTTTTTGGGGGGTGGGGTGAGGGAGAAAGCTGACCACTTATATCTCCCTCCCCAAATTCTTTTGCTAAGGTTTGTCTTACTGCTATGTAGTATTGTTATTATTCTTATTTATTTTATTGCCAGTTTTACTGATATACTTGCACTCAAAACTGTAGTGGCCTGTTTTTCAAATGGTCAAGCGTCTAGGCCACGGGTCTCAAACTCAAATGACCACGAGGGCCACATGAGGACTAGTGCATTGGCCCGAGGGCTGCATCACTGACACCCCCCCTCAACCGGTCATCCCCTGTTCAGTCCCAGCATCTGGCAGTCAGAGGCTTATGGACATCCACAGCATGGGGTTACATCGCTGTGTACCTTGGCTAATAGCCATTGATGGACCTATACTCCATGAACTTACCTAGTTATATTTGAACCCCATTATAGTTCTGGCTTTCACAACATCCCCTAGTTATGAGCTCCACAGGTTGACTATGCATTCTGTGAAGAAGAATTTCCTTTTGTTTGTTTTAAACCTGCTGCCTATTAATTTTATTGGGTGACCTCTGGTTCTTGTGTTATGTAAAGGGATAAATAACAAGTCCTTATTCACTTTCTCCACACTATTCATGATTTTATAGACCTCTATCATATCCCGCCCCCCCTTAGTTGTCTTTTTTCCAAGCTGAACAGTCCCAGTCTTCTTAATCTTTCCTCATATGGAAGCTGTTCCATACCCCTAATTATTTTTGTTGTCCTTCTCTATATCTTGTCCAATTCTACTATCTTTTTTGAGATAGGGTGACCAGAACTGCACTCAATATTCAAGGTGTAGGCGTACCATGGATTTATATAATGGTATTATGATATTTTCTATCTATCCATTACCTAATGGTTCCTAACATTCTGTTCACTTTTTTGACTGCCACTGCATGTTGAGTGGACGTTTTCAGAGAACTATTCACAATGACTCCTTTCTTGAGTGGTAACAGCTAATTTACACATCACCATTTTGTATGGATATTTGTAATTATGTTTTTTAATATGAATTACTTTTCATTTATCAAAAGCAACAGAGGGTCCTGTGTCACCTTTAAGACTAACATAAGTATTGGGAGCATAAGCTTTCGTGGGTAAGAACCTCACTTCTTGCATCTGAAGAAGTGAGGTTCTTACCCACGAAAGCTTATGCTCCCAGTACTTCTGTTAGTCTCAAAGGTGACACAGGACCCTCTGTTGCTTTTTACAGTTTCAGACTAACACAGCTACCCTTCTGATACTTTGCATTTATCAACATTGAATTTCACCTGCCATTTTGTTGCCCAGTCACCCTTTGCAGTCAGCTTTGGACTTAACTGTAGTAATTTTTTATCACCTGCAAAATTTGCCACCTCACTGATTAACCCTTTTTCCAGATCATTTATGAATATGTTGACCAGCACTGGTCCTAGTACAGACTCCCGGGGGACACCACTATTTACCACTTTCTATTGTTAAAATTGACCATTTATTCCTACCTTTTGTTCCCTGTTGTGACTGGGTTCCGGGGATGCAACCTTGACTGTGGGACTGATGAGCCCTCTGTCCCACCAACCTGGGGTAACCCTTTTACACTATGATGCTGGTGCTAAGCTACAAACCTCTGACAGGGGATGCACTTACACAGACATCCACTGGCAGTGACATACCCAACTGAGTTACATGAATGCTTTTCCCAGCTACTCATGAACCAACAATAGAGAGGCTCTAGCCAATTCCCCCCAGCTGCCCAACCTTGCACCCCAGAAATGTATCATCTTGCACTGGTCAGAAGGCTGATCTTTGTATGTTCATTACCCACTCCGCCCCTTCCTCAATCTGGAGAGAACACACACTAGCCTTTTTAAATTGATGTAACTTTAGCGCCTTCATGGCCAAGATGGAGTCTGCTCTGCAGGCAGCTCTGGCCAAGAGAAGGCGCGCGCAGGAACGCAACAGAGAAAGTCCCTCCCACCCCAGGGGCACCTGTTCCAAACCCCCCAGAATGAACACACACACACACACACACACCGGAAAAATACAATGAATATAGGAAAGGGAAATATTTATTTACAGAGGGATGAAAGGAGAAAATCAACGGGGGGAAATATAGAGGGAACAGTAAAACAAGATTGCATTCAACTCAAGGCCCCACAGGCCCAGTGGTAGCACAGTCTGAAAGGGCAGACACCGAGCAATGTGTCTGTAGACAGAGTTTAAGAGTCCTGGGCAAAGTTCCAGTCCAGTGCTGAGTCTTGGGTGCTCCTGGTCGTCTTCAGCGCCAGAGACCTTTCCCCAACAAGCCCCTCCGATGCCCTCTTCTGCCGCTCGCTGCAAAGCCACACAGAGCAACAACCTCCTCACTTAACTAGCTAACAGCCTCCCTCCTTATTCCCAATGCAAAGTCACAAGCCCCAGTACTCATGGCCCCATGCAGCTCTGGGCAGCAGTGATACTGGGTCCAGCTTCGGCCTGTCTTTCTCGGGCAATTCCTCCCTGGCACAGTGCTCCTCCTGGCTCCTGTCCTGGGGTGTCCCTGATCAGCTGCCCTGTCCTTCCCAGGCTTCAGGCAGGTTCTTGGCTCCTTCTCTCCCTGCTGGCCTGCTTACTGTAGCCCTTCTGTCTGGAGCTTCAGACACACACTCCCCTCTCTCTCTGCTCCCCCTCCCACCAATAACACTTCCTCCTTCTGGAACAATCAGCACTTCCCCCCCTGAGGAAAAAGATTTAAAGGGCTATGCTCTCTAAACCCCAAAGGGGTTACACTGAGATGAGATTTCCCAAGCACTTCAACCAAAACACACTGTTTTAGGTAAAATGTAAAACTGATTATAAGTAGTTGGGTACCTAAGAAATAAAAGTAAATTCACAGTTTGAGTTATATAAACTAAACAGGATTTGAATCAAGCAGTGTCTCACCCTGATAGATGGCACAAACAGGTCACAGATCTTCAACACACGGGGTGAAACTGCCATCCAGCCCCAATTCAAATTCTTTGTCCTGGGACCTGTTTCCAGGTGTTGAGTTTGTGGGGGAGTGAGGTCAAACCATTATGTCACTTCTCTTTATAGTTTCTTCCAGCTTGCTGGAAAGATCTTTTGCTATGACACGGATCAAGCAGTCTCCATTATATACTAGGGTTACCATACGTCCTCTTTTTCCCGGACATGTCCGGCTTTTCGGCAGTCAAACCCCCGTCCGGGGGGAATTGCCAAAAAGCCGAACATGTCCGGGAAAATGGCGGCTCTGTTTAAGAGCCGGGCTGCCTGAACGCTACCGGCTTCGGGCAGCCCCGTGCCTCCAGACCCTGCGCCGCCGGAGCCCGGGAGGGGAAGTGCCCGGCTGGGGGCGCAGGGTCTGGAGGCACGGGGCTGCCCGAAGCCGGTAGCGCTCGGGCAGCCCGGTTCTTAAACAGAGCCTCCAGCGGCTGCGGCTCTGTGTAACTGACACTGTGTCAGTTACACACAGCCCCGGCGGCTGGAGGCTCCAGCCGCCCCCGCTCTGTTTAAGAGCCGGGCTGCCCAAGCGCTACCGGCTTCGGGCAGCCCCGTGCCTCCAGATCCTGCGCCCCCAGCCGGGCACTTCCCGTCCCAGGCTCCGGCGGCGCAGGGTCTCCAGGCACGGGGCTGCCCGAAGCCAGTAGCTCTGGGGCAGCCCGGCTCTTAAACAGAGCCTCCAGCGGCTGGGGCTCTGTGTAACTGACACTGTGTCAGTTACACACAGCCCCAGCGGCTGGAGGCTCCAGCCGACCCCGCTCTATTTAAGAGCCGGGCTGCCCGAACGCTACCGGCTTCGGGCAGCCCCGTGCCTCCAGATCCTGCGCCCCCAGCCGGGCACTTCCCGTCCCAGGCTCCGGCGGCGCAGGGTCTCCAGGCACGGGGCTGCCCGAAGCCGGTAGCTCTGGGGCAGCCCGGCTCTTAAACAGAGCCTCCAGCGGCTGGGGCTCTGTGTAACTGACACTGTGTCAGTTACACACAGCCCCGGCGGCTGGAGGCTCCAGCCGACCCCGCTCTATTTAAGAGCCGGGCTGCCCGAGCGCTACCGGCTTCGGGCAGCCCCGTGCCTCCAGACCCTGCACCGCCGGAGCCCGGGAGGGGAAGTGCCCGGCTGGGGGTGCAGGATCTGGAGGCACGGAGGCTGCCCGAAGCCGGTAGCGCTCGGGCAGCCCGGCTCTTAAACAGAGCGGGGGCGGCTGGAGCCTCCAGCCCCCGGGGCTCTGTGTAACTGATCCAGTGTCAGTTACACAGAGCCAAAGAGGAGCAAAGCCTCCAGCCCCCTGGGCTGTGTGTAACTGACACAGAGGCTCTGTTTAAGAACCGGGCTGCCCGAGAGCTACTGGCTTCAGGCAGCCCCCTTGCCTTCGGACCCTGCGCCGCCAGCCAGGCACTTCCCCTCCCGGGCTCCGGCGGCGCAGGGTCCGGAGGCACGGGGGCTGCCCGAAGCCGGTAGCGCTGGGGCAGCCCGGCTCTTAGAGCCTAAGAGGAGCAGAGCCTCCAGCTGCGGGGGCTCTGCTCCTCTTCGGCTCTGTGTAACTTATACAGTGTAAGTTACGCAGAGCCGCCGGAGCCCCGGAGGGGAAGTGCCCGGCTGGGGGCGCAGGGTCCGGAGGCATAGGGGCTGCCCAAAGCCCGAGCGCTACCAGCTTCACGGTTTGCTGGGCAGCCTCCAGACCCTGCGCGCTGGGGCTCCAGCTGCGCTGGGGAAGCGCCGGCCGGGGGCGCAGGGTCTGGGGGCTGCCCGGCAAACCGTGAAGCTGGTAGCACTGGGGCAGCCCTTTCCCCCTGGCTGGGAGTGGGAGGGAGGAGGGGGCGGAGTTAGGGTGGGGAAGGGGCGGAGTTGGGGCGGGGCTAGGGGTGGGGAAATGGGCGGGGCCATGGCCCGTGGAGGGTCCTCTTTTTTTATTTATGAGATATGGTAACCCTATTATATACATGCTCTCTCTGAGAAGACTTTTGAGATGCTCGTTGAGAGAGTGGATTCCTTTCAATGGGCCATCAGTGTGTCTGGCTACTCCACTGTTGTACCTGAAAGTCTGGTTGTGTGTGTTCCCAAGCTCCCAACATATTTCAGTAACACACACATACAATGATAGCACATACAATCCAACAGGATATTAATGTTCAACAGATCAAGACTTTTAAAGTGATACCTCACAAGGCATACTTTGTACGAAACATATCCTAATTATATGACTGGTGAATATGGGGGTTCCAGGATGTTGCTTTGAGGTACAGAGTGCCACACCTGTCTTTTAACCAGTTACTGATCCATGAGAGGACCTTCCCTCTTATCCCATGATTGCATACTTTGCTTAAGAGCTTTTGGTGAGGAACCTTATCAAAGGCTTTCTCAAAGTCCAAGTACACTATATCCATTGGATTACCCTTCTCCACATGTTTGTTGATCCTCTCAAAGAATTCTGTTAGATTGGTGAGGATTTATTTCCCTTTACAAAAGTCATGTTGACTCTACCCCAACAAATCATGTTCATCTATGTGTCTGATAATTCTGTTCTTTAGTATAGTTTTGACCAATTTGCCTGGTACTAAAGTCAGGCTTACTGGCCTGTAATTGCCAGGATCACCTCTGGAGCATTTATTAAAAATTGGTGACATGTTAGCTATTCTCCAGTCATCTGGTACAGAAGCTGATTTAAATGATAAAAACAAACAAAAAAAAAAACAATGAGGAGTCCTTGTGGCACCCTAGAGACTAACAAATTTATTTGGGCACTTCATCAGATGCATGGATTAACCCAGATGAAGAGGGTTATAGCCCACGAAAGCTTATGCCCAAATAAATTTGTTAGTCTCTAAGGTGCCACAAGGACTCCTAGTTGTTTTTGCAGATACAGACTAACACTGCTACCCCTCTGAAACCTGTTTAAATGATAAGTTACATATCACAATTAGTAGTTCTTTAATTTTGTATCTGAGTTTTTTCAGAACTCTAGGGTGAATACAGTTTGATATCGGTGACCTATTACTGTTTAATTTATCAGTTTGTTCCAAAAACTCTTCTATTGAAATCTCAATCTGGGACAGTTCCTCAGATTTGTCACCTAAAAAGAATGTTTCAAGTGTGGGAATCTCTCTCTCATCCTCTACAGTGAAGACAAATTCAAAGAATTAATTTAGCTTCTCCTCAAAGGCCTTGTCTTCCTTGAGTTCTTCTTTAGCACCTCGACCATCCAGTGCCCCACTGATTGTTTTCCAGGCTTCCTGCTTCTGATATATTAAATTTTTTTATGTTCGTTTTTTGCTGGTTGTTAATCCCAGAATCATTTTTGTTGCTCTTCTCCAAACTCCCTCCCATTTGTTTATATCTGTCTGTTAAAGAGATGCCCAGAAAGGAATAATATTCCTGCTGCAGTCATAGCAGATCTTCATAGACAGGATATGAAGAAGTGTTTTTTTTTAACCACGAAAGCTTATGCCCAACTAAATCTGTTAGTCTTTACAGTGCCACTGGACTCCTCATTGTTTTGTGGATACAGACTAACACGGCTACCCCTCTGATAACAGATAGTATCTGTTCTGTCCCGTGTTCTACGGCACAATTCTATGCAATCACAACCAAAAATGTTATGAGTTTTTTGCTCCCACATCGTATTAGTGCTAGTTTGATGTTTTCTACCATCTCCATGGCTATTCCCTCCCCACCCCCATACTTTTTTCCACTATTCTTCAGGTTTCTCTTTCTCACTATGTGTGCAGCACATGATTTCTCCCCACCTATATTAATTTGCACTTTTCCAGCCAAAATCACATTTCTAACCTTACAAGGACCTTTTTTATTCTTTTTCTGTCCTTTTTGATGTTTGCACCACCACGCAGTTTGATTAATATCAAGTTTGCTTCTAACAGAAAAGGTGAAATTCTGTCTCTATTGAAGTCAGTGGGAGTTTTGCCATTGACTTCAGTAGGGCCTGCATTCACACAAAAATGTCCATTGTTTTTGCAGGCTTTGTGGGCAAAGTTCTGCTCTGGGATCAAATTTGGGAAAAGTCAAGCTTGCTACAAATGTGCAGATCTATAGAATCACTGTTACACCAACTCTATTGCACGGAAGTGAAACACGGCTGCTAAGGAAGGCTGAAGAAAACAAGTCGATGTTTTTTATTCTCATCTTGGTCAGCTGCTCAATATCAATGGGCAGGACAAAATCAGAACTGAGGTTATTCAAAGCCAAACCCAGCAACTACCTTTTGGTTTTTTGATGTTTTTCAGCAAAAACCTGAAAAATGTAATCAAAAGCAGGCATTTCCAATGAAAATATCCATTTTTTAAAAAGCCATTTTGCATCAAAAAAGGTTTTGATGGAAAATTTTTGACTAACTCTACCTCAAGCTCAAGAAGGGTTATATAATTACTGGTGGCGCTAAGGATCCTGTATTCATATCTATTGCCTTGATGCCACAGTTAGCTTTAGAGGAGAGAGAAGCTGGAGAGAATGTCTGCTAAGAGCTATTTTTCATCTGTGTATATTCATTCATCCATTGTGTTTTATATTTATTTTGTTGGTTTGTTTTAGCTTCTGTTTGTTTGCTTGTTTGTTTTGTTTTCTGGAGTACTGTTTGTACTCAGTAACCAAGTTTTACAATTAATCCAAACTAGCACTGATGATTCCACCACAAACACGTAGGCAAAGTACTGCTCTCCACTCCCCATCATAGCAGTTATTTTTATAGAAATAGATGCAATAAGGGGTCTGCAGTATGGATCCAAGAGCAGAATGTTGCCCTCATTCCTGGGTTAACTGATATTATATGAATATGAAATTTCAAAAGTGCCAGCACATAAAATCTTGTTAAAATTTGGCTGGAATGGTCTCCTTTTACCTTGAATAATTTTGTAAGATGGAGCTCACAAATAGAGCAATGCACAGCAAGAGTTGCCTGAAACCATCCCGATGTGTAGAAAGAATAGTAAATATGGCAGGCGACCAGCTTGGCTAAACAGTGAAATCCTTGCTGATCTTAAACGCAAAAAAGAGGCTTATAAGGAGTGGAAGATTGGACAAATGACCAGGGAGGAGTATAAAAATATTGCTCAGGCGTGCAGGAGTGAAATCAGGAAGGCCAAATCACACTTGGAGTTGCAGTTAGCAAGAGATGTTAAGAGTAACAAGAAGGGTTTCTTCAGGTATGTTAGCAACAAGAAGAAAATCAAGGAAAGTGTGGGCCCCTTACTGAATGAGGGAGGCAACCTAGTGACCGAGGATGTGGAAAAAGCTAATGTACTCAATGATTTTTTTGCCTCTGTCTTCACGCACAAGGTCAGCTCCCAGATTGCTGCACTGGGCAGTACAGCATGGGGAGAAGGTGGCCAACCCTCTGTGGAGAAAGAAGTGGTTCGGGACTATTTAGAAAAACTGGACGTGCACAAGTCCATGGGGCCGGATGCGCTGCATCCGAGGGTGCTAAAGGAGTTGGCGGGTGAGATTGCAGAGCCATTAGCCATTATTTTTGAAAACTCATGGCGATCGGGGGAGGTCCCAGATGACTGGAAAAAGGCTAATGTAGTGCCCATCTTTAAAAAAGGGAAGAAGGAGGATCCGGGGAACTACAGGCCAGTCAGCCTCACCTCAGTCCCTGGAAAAATCATGGAGCAGGTCCTCAAGGAATCAATTATGAAACATTTAGAGGAGAGGAAAGTGATCAGGAACAGTCAGCATGGATTCACGAAGGGGAAGTCGTGCCTGACTAACCTAATTGCCTTCTATGATGAGATAACTGGCTCTGTGGATGAGGGGAAAGCAGTGGATGTGTTATTTCTTGACTTTAGCAAAGCTTTTGATACTGTCTCCCACAGTATTCTTGCCACCAAGTTAAAGAAGTATGGGCTGGATGAATGGACTGTAAGGTGGATAGAAAGCTGGCTAGATCGTCGGGCTCAACGGGTAGTGATCAATGGCTCCATGTCTAGTTGGCAGCCGGCTTCAAGTGGAG
This sequence comes from Malaclemys terrapin pileata, assembly GCF_027887155.1. NCBI lineage: Eukaryota > Metazoa > Chordata > Testudines > Emydidae > Malaclemys > Malaclemys terrapin. The sequence goes on along the minus strand of NC_071507.1, from coordinate 174,573,768 downwards.
TGCCCCAAGGGTCGGTCCTGGGGCCGGTTTTGTTTAATATCTTTATTAATGATCTGGAGGATGGTGTGGACTGCACTCTCAGCAAGTTTGCAGATGACACTAAACTAGGAGGCGTGGTAGATACACTAGAGGGTAGGGATCGGATACAGAGGGACCTAGACAAATTAGAGGATTGGGCAGAAAAAAACCTGATGAGGTTCAACAAGGACAAGTGCAGAGTCCTGCACTTAGGACGGAAGAATCCCATGCACTGCTACAGACTAGGGACCGAATGGCTAGGTAGCAGTTCTGCTGAAAAGGACCTAGGGGTCACAGTGGACGAGAAGCTGGATATGAGTCAACAGTGTGCTCTTGTTGCCAAGAAGGCTAACGGCATTTTGGGCTGTATAAGTAGGGGCATTGCCAGCAGATCGAGGAACGTGATCGTTCCCCTTTATTCGACATTGGTGAGGCCTCATCTGGAATACTGTGTCCAGTTTTGGTCCCCACACTACAAGAAGGATGTGGAAAAATTGGAAAGAGTCCAGCGGAGGGCAACAAAAATGATTAGGGGTCTGGAGCACATGACTTATGAGGAGAGGCTGAGAGAACTGGGATTGTTTAGTCTCCAGAAGAGAAGAATGAGGGGGGATTTGATAGCAGCCTTCAACTACCTGAAGGGGGGTTCCAAAGAGGATGGAGCTCGGCTGTTCTCAGTGGTGGCAGATGACAGAACAAGGAGCAATGGTCTCAAGTTGCAGTGGGGGAGGTCCAGGTTGGATATCAGGAAAAACTATTTCACTAGGAGGGTGGTGAAACACTGGAATGCGTTACCTAGGGAGGTGGTGGAGTCTCCTTCCTTGGAGGTTTTTAAGGCCCGGCTTGACAAAGCCCTGGCTGGGATGATTTAGCTGGGAATTGGTCCTGCTTTGAGCAGGGGGTTGGACTAGATGACCTCTTGAGGTCCCTTCCAACTCTGATATTCTATGATTCTATGATTCTATGAAATTAAGCTAGATAAATCTTGTAAGGAAAGGGGCAGGGGAGGCAGTGCTTCCTGGGTTTTTGAATCTATTTAAAGATATTTTCCTTTTAGAATATGAACCTCCCCCCCCAAAAAGGTTTTCTGAATCATAAAGTTAGTGATTATCATGTTCAAAGGAATGAAACAGTCTTGATAAAAATTGGCACTACACCCCAGTCAGAATAAATGATCAGAAGGAGTGTTACATGGTTAGCTTCACCTAATGCTAAACTACCCAATCTCTCTACAATTGCCCATCTAAATATGTGGTTTGGACTGGCTTGATTTTTATATTGAACATACTCTGAATCTCCCACTGAAATGTGCTAGCACTCTTCTCCAGAGCCAGATTCTCACAGGAACTTTGTCCCTAATGTAATCATTAAACCAAAAAAATGTATGTTAGAGCAGAGGACTTTTCCAGTAAAACACTGCATTCCTGCTCTATTGTGAGACTCTGGATACAGGTGGGGGAATTGAGAACTTTGTGAGTGTAGAACTGAATTTCAGAACCAGCTTCAGATGATTTGCTATCATGAAGGAGCTACAGCCTGTTGTTGTCTAGTTGGCAGACGTCTGCCTAATATTACATGTTTGCAGCGTTCTTGTAGCTGTGTCAATACCAGCATATCAAAGACAAGGTGGGGGAGGTAATATCAGATCTGAACAAGAGCTCTATGGAGCTTGTCTCTTTCACCAACAGAAGTTGGTCCAAGAAAAGATATTATCTCCTCCACCTTATCCCTATAATAATACAAGGTGAGGAATGTCTGAAAAGGCTGAGGAGGCATTTTCTATTACTAATTTATAGCTGCAAGGTACCTTTTCTCATGATCAAGTGTTATGTTTTTGTAAAAATTATGCACTAGGTACAACAAGCTGGAGTGTGCTTTTTAAAAATTCACTTCAAGCAGGCAGAGGCCTATTCCTTGAAGACAGAATGTAGCTAATAATTGCCAAGTCTGAGTGAGAAGGGAAAAAATCACTGTGGCTTTTAAATATGACTATGAATAGTGAAACTCTTCAGCTAGACTACATAAAACCAGAAACAAAAGGAAACTTGAATTACACCAGCAGCATCTTAATAGCTGCAATTATCAGCTGGGGTTCCACACCCATCAGAGCCTGAGGTAAAAGATGTCAGGGGGATAGAGTGAAAGCCCTGCCTGAAAATGCAAAATCACAGTGCATTCACTTGCTAAAAGACTTGGATGAGCTACCCACTTTGGTCTTTGTACTCTTTTAAATACAGCCATCTAGTTGTCTTGGAGACGGACACGTGGAAAATAAGAAAAAGCACTCAATATATTCTCATCCCCAACCTTATAATCCCCTGGTTACGGACCAGCTAAGTAATATTCTAAATAGAAAATGTCTAAATATTAACCTGATAAACTGCTCTGCTTAAGTCAATGACACATGGATAAAAGATGTGGGTAACAAGAGGTTTATTAAAATGTTCAGCTGTAGCAGGAATGATGGGGGTGGGGGAAATAACATCACTTGTAAAATAGAAAGGGTAGAAACATATAAACACTGAGGTGCATTTGAAACAATTCAATTCCACTGGAAATCTCAGAGGCAAGCAGCAAACTAAGTTGATTAATTTGTAGTGATAATTGATAACTGTAGTTAAAATTTATTTGCTACTTGAATGCCCTACTGTACATTGCATATGGATGTAAATCTGGGCCCTGATTCTGCTGTTTTTGAAGTCAGTGGTAAAACTCCCATCTACTTCAAAGGGGAGAAGGATCAGGCTCTTAGGGCCAGATTTTTAAAGGTATTTAAAGGTGCCTAAATACCTTTAAAAGTTTGGGCCTTTGGTTTATCTGAAGGAAGGAGACAATGTGCCTGACGATATGCACAGCACCCTAGTAATTCTAAAGTAGCCCGAAAATGGAACTTGGAAAGATTACGAAAAAGTTTTATTGATTATAATCTCTTATTAATTACTTTCAAGATCTTCAAGCAAAACTGGAAAACTTAATTTACTTCTTCACTGAATATGGTAAGCTTGGACATGTATGATTCAATTAATAACATCCGCTAACACTTGTATAGTGCTTTTTGGGGCACACATAAAAAGTAAGGCCAAGATTTTCAGAAATGAATAGTGATTTTTGAGTAACTTAATGATTGGTGGCCAATTTTAGATACCTTAAAAGAGATGGTCTCTCAAACAATACTGAACATCCATCCAACTTCTGAAAATCAGGCTATTCTAAGGTGTATCAAGTTCGGAACTCCAAAAATGGAGGCACCCAGAATAATAATGATGATGATTTTTATTAATGTATTACTGTACTGCCTAGGAACCCTAGTTATGGACAGGAACCCATTGTAGTAGGCATTGTGCAAACATAGAACACAAACACTAATCACTTTAGAAATCTTGGCTTAAGCAACTGTGTTACAAATTTGCACTAAATATGTGGAACTGTATGTATGCATATTAATATAAGTTTATAGAGAGATTTCTATGACACTCATTAGTATAGTGTCTGAACACCTCACACACATCAATGAATTTATCATAATAATCTCCCTGAGTGGAACATAAACATTACTATCTTCATTTAACATAGTGGAAAACTGAGGCATAAAGGGACTTGGCCAAGTCTTTAGAAGAGTTAAGAATAGAACTGAGACTGCATTACTCTCAATCTAGGGCTTTAATTATCAGACTAACCTTCCCTGCCATGTTGTATGCTCATAGAGAAGCTGTGAGTGCCATCCCAGTCTTTATAAATATTCTAGTTAAGGCATCTGTCTACATACTGGTCTGCAATTTGTATGGGTTCTTTTATTTTTGTTAAGCAACCTATTTTATATAAATATTATAATAAAAATCTATGGTAATAAATCCATGCATTAAATAAAGAAGTGCATGATGTAGAAGACATGCTGAATCTGTGCAAAAAATGCTGCAGCTAGACTTCTGCATTCCTAGTGTATTTTGTTCCTAATCTGCCACTTGCACTTATTTGTAATTGGCACACTTCTGTGAACTGTTATGAAATAATGGCCCATGTTTATCCCTGGTGTCGGGGTAAACTGAAGTCAGCATGGGTGTGTAGATTCATTCTTTGCCACCAATGAGTGACATGAGAAATGTTAAAATGCAGAAAGAGCATTAAATAGCCTGGCTTCAACCAGGCCTGAGAGATTTGAATTCTATGATAATGTGCTTATAATGACTGTGATAGTTATGCTGAGCCCAAAAAACAGTCTGAATGTTAATGAAAGACACAGCTGAAGAGCTATTCAAACTTGTGGTTAGGCTGATGTCAGATGTGGATGCAGAGGAAGGGGAAGTTAAGGAAATTTAAGAAAAATAGGTACATGAATCCTTAGCATATTGGGTTACTAGCCTGGTGGGAGACATCTGGAAACTGGCTTTTTAAAATCATTTAAAGCTGGGGGCAGTAGTGCAGGGATTGGGGAGGTGTCTGGCAGCAGAGAGATAGATAGAGAACAAGTTCTGCCCCTCCTATGCTTCGTGCTTCATCCAGTCCTCAATCATAAACCCCTCACAAGACCCAAACTCCCTGGCACTAGATCCTGACACATAGCAAAGGAAAACAGGCTGTCTTGGCTAGGGTTTGGAGAAATAACTAGCAAAGAGCCAAAACGGGATGGACCCAAAGAGGCTGGTGGGGAGAGTAGGGGAACTGGGGTCTTTACAGCAAAATTAGATGACCTGGGGGATTTCACAGAGGGGAAAGTTGTGTGTGTGTGGCTGTGTGTTTTAAGTTAGCTAAAACTTTTCTGTGCTGAACAGTTTATTATTGGGAACATTTGGCACTTATTTCTGGACTTAACTCAAATTTCATTTTAACATTGCAGTTTACCTAAAAATGTGTTGCTAACTCTCATGATTTTTTTTTCATGAGACTTGCAATTTTTTTTAGTGTTTTTCGTAAAGCCTCCAGCTGCTAGAATCAGGCTATTGCACAAGAATCTCAGCTTTCATATTTTTTTTAAATAAAAAATAAGTTTCTAGCCTATGAGACCTAGGGAAAGTCACTTAGGAATTGTCTACACAAACAGTTAGTGTGCAGCAAACTAGGGTGTAAATCTATGTCTAACTAGCCTACCATGTACTAAGTGTCCGCATGGACCCTGTGGCTGTGCACTATGAATTCCCAGTGTGCTTTGATCAACTCCCATTTCAAAGTGGATTACAGAACTTTTAGTGCATGGTAGTAGGGATCACATGGACAGTTACTGTGCTGCAGACTAGTGCAAGGTAGATTTACACTCCAGCTTGCTACACACTAACAGTTGGTGTAGACGTGCCCCGAGTCTCTCTGCGCCGTAGTTCACCATATGTAAAATGGAGGTAATAGTACTTCCCTACCTAACAGGGAGGTAGTGAGGATAAATACAGTAAAGACTGTAATGTGCTTGGCTACTGTAGTAATGGGCCATATAAATATGCAAGGGCTTGTCTACACAGCAGGTTAGGACCAATTTAACTAAATGTGTGAATTTAAAGAAGAACAGGAGTACTTGTGGCACAAGTACTCCTGTTCTTCTTTTTGCGGATACAGACTAACACGGCTGCTGCTCTGAAACCTGTGAATTTAAAGTGCATTAAATCCACATGTGGAGCTGTCCTTCAGAAGTGAAATGGCTTTACTCCTCTTTAGCTTGATTCACTTTGTGTCCACACGGGTTTAATCCATTTTAAATTCACACTGTTAGCGAATTTGGCTTAATTTTCCAGAATGTCCTCAAGTAGATAGATGAGCAGACAGCAGCAGTCTCATTGCTCTCCAAACTCACTAGCCTCTAGGGCAGAAGTTTTCAAAAGCAACTAGTGATATAGGGTACCTCAGGTTTTGGGTGCCCAGCTTAACAGGGCCTGATTTTTGGAAAGTGCTGCCCTCTGAAAATCAGACTTCTTGAAGGTGTGTCATGCTGGGCACCCTAAAATTGAGACACTCAAAATCTCTAGTGACTTTTGAAAATTTAGGCTGCATAAGGTTTTATTTTCTGACAGGCTGAAGAGGCAGCAATGGCAAAACACTTCTCCAAGTCACAACTCTCACCTATCTGAGAATATTAGATTTGATAGGCATTGTAAAGCTTTCTGTTTTGGTTGTTAAACTCAAGTAATTCAACATTATCCTTTTAATTTCTTTTTCATGATTTCAGTAGAAACCAAATGGAGGAGAGGCAGATTTTATTATAAAATTTAATCTCTTCAATAAGTTCTCAAAAAATCCCCTAGCTGTTATAACAGTTGTTTCTGTAAGGTCTTTCTGTGTACACTGTAGGCTATTGCTGTCATTATCATCCAGGTCTTCTGTAAAATGATCTAGTTCTGAAAAAGCACTCCAAGATTAGAGAATTTTACCACTGTTTAATGTGTTTATAATTGGATTCAGGGTTCCAACTGGAAAGCAAAAGTAGGAAGTGGGGAGGGGTGGGGGAAACGTGTGTCTCTGGCTATTTCTTTTTTAGGGATTATTGAGTAACAAGCCCCAGAGGAAGAGCAAAAAGGTGGGAATTTGGTCTCCTTGAAAAGGTGGGAACCATCAGCAATTTCAATATCCTCTGAAACTTGTATTTCAAAACCAAAACAGCTGTGATCTTGGTGGAAAGACTGAAAATTTTGACACTCATATTCTGCTCATAAAAACAATTACTCTTTCCTGCCAGGACTGTGTCATTTTATTTGCATTAACAAATAATATTATGAATAAAAGTCAAGCTGGCCATTGAGGTAAATGGAAAATGGCAATTCCATCTACTTCACTGGCAAGGACCCAATATCTTTTCATTCTCACAAAGAAAACAGCTGGGATCTTGTGGAAAATAATAATACTGTAGCTTCTAGTGACAGGCTTAAATATGGTGGGCCATATAATTTCACACACTCTGCAGGAGGAGGGCAGAGAGCTTAGAAAAGATCTTGAGCTTCACCTTGCAGCGTGGAGATAGTCAAAATGTGAAAAATATAACCAGTACATTTAACCCTTATTCTGCCCGTGAATAATTTGCCAGTGGATCCTGATTTCCGGAAAACGGGTCATTTTTTCAAGTATTCACTGTGAGACAGATTTTATTACCTTACTTATGTTGAGTAATACCTTACCTTATAAATAGCCCTATGAGTAAGGGTGGCAGAATCTAGCTCTTAGGTTATTCACTTTTCATTATGGCCCAGATTCTAATGCCTTTATACATGCTGAGCAGTACCTTACTCCTACTGAAGTCAGTGAGATTATTTGGGGAGTGAGATGTTACTCACATAAATCACTGTATCAGAGTTTTGTCCTATTTGCTAGTTGTGTTGCATGGTTGGTTCCCTAGGGCACATGGTCTTGTTTCTGGTTTTTCACTGGAAGACTCTTGAGCAAGAGAATAAGGAATGATAAATACCAAATGCTGAATAATTAAAAGTACTCATTTGCCAACAAATACATTATATTACTAGTCAGCCTGTTCTGTCATAGAGTTTCCCACAAATGTGCCAGGGATAAAGTTTAGGGTGATGCCAAAAAGGCAAGGTCATAGATCCCAAACACTGCAATCCTGGAAACTGCCTCTACAAAGAAAGGTTGTTATTTTGTATAGCTGCCTCATGGCTTTTGCCCATGCCAACTGTCTGCATTCTTGGGATTGTAAGCTCTTTGGAGTAGGGATCCTGTCTCTTTGTTTGCCCACCATCCAGGGGCCTGGCCAGGGTATCTGGATGCTACTTTAATATAAACATTAAATAACAACAAAAAATATGTACCATGCTCCCCTCTGTAGTACATAATAGGAATCAATGCTGCAGCAACCAGGGCCAGATTAACTCTCCTGTGAGCCCGGGGCTATTAGATTTTGTGGGGTCCCTGGGGGTCTGGAGTGTGGGAGTGGGCTCAGGGCTGGGGAAGGGGATTGAGGTGTGGGAGAGGGTGCAGATCCAGCTGGGGGGGGGAGTGGGGCCAGGGATAGGACAGGGGGTTGGGGTGCAGCAGAAGGTTCGGGGTGCGGGCTCTGGGTTGGAGTTTGGGTGCAGGAGGGGGCTCAGGGCTGGGACAGGGAGTTGGGATGCAAGGTGTAGGCTCCAGCTGGGAGGCACTTACGTCGGGAGGCGGCACAGCGGGACTAAGGCAGGATCCCTGCCTGCCCTGGCTCTGCTCTGCTCTGCTCCTCAAAGTGGCCAGCATGTCCAGCCCCTAGGCGGAGGGGCCAGGCCACTCTGTGTGGTGCACAGTCCCTGGCCAATTGGAGCTGCGGAACCGGCTCTGGAGGCTGGGGCAGCACGCAGAGATTCCCTGAATGCCCCTCGCCTAGGGGTCGCAGAGACATGCTGGCAAGCCAGTTCTCGTGGCTCCAGCCCCGCGAGAGGGGGCACCAAGGCTCGGGGACCAGTGTCTGGCCCGCAGAGACTTGCCGTGGGCTAAATGAAAAGAAGCAGCGGGCTGCATCTGGCCTGTGGGCCCCCCTTAGCCCGAGGCCCTGGGCTGCATTCAAAGAGTTTAAGGTCAGAAGGGGCCTCTGATGAGATGTTTGCCCCACAGCAGCCCCAAAAGGGTTAAGGAAGCTGAGAAAGGGCCACTTTGTGAGAGAGGCCATACATGAGGGGTTTAGGCTGGAGAAGCAACCCCTGATTGGAAGATGGAGCTCAGGGGGCTGAGCTAGTGTAAAGCCCGGAAGTTGGCAATAGAAATGGATGCAGAAAGGAAGTCTGCAGCCAGCCTTGGTGCATCAGAGAGGGAAGGAGTAGGACCCTGGGAACATGGCCCTGAGGGAAGGGTGTAACCAGAAGAGAGAAGGGTGGAGAAGAAAGCCTGTGGGAGGTAGAGTAGGAGGCAGCCCAAGGAGACAGCAGCAAGGTTAGGTACTGAGCAGACCTTGGCTATTTGTTGAAGGGTCCTTGGGCTGGAACTCAGAGTAGTGGGTGGACCTGAGATTCTCTACCAGTCATTACAGAGTGGCAGTGCCTGGACAGCAGGTCCAGTGAGACTCTTTACCCCAAAAGGGAAAACCATATATTGAGCTGGCTAGAGAGCTGAGTTACAAAGAGGAAGTTGCAGCTCCTGGAGTGAGAGAGGGCCACAGAGTAAGAGAGAACAGTGGGTTGAGAAACTGCAAGGCTAAGTGTTGGGCTATTGCCCAGAGGAGCCAGGAGGATGTGCCACCTGTGGTGAGTAAGCACCCATGACAGGGCCATTGTGATCATCTAATCTGACCACCTGTATAACAAAGACCATAGAATTACACTGATTTATTCCTACAGTGAGCCCAATAGCTTGCATTTGACTAAGGTTGGGGTCGGCAACCTTCATCACACTGCCCATCAGGGCAATCTGCTGGTGGCCACAAGACATTTTGTTTATGTTGACCGTCCGCAGTCATGACCCTGCACAGTGCCCAGTGGCTGCAGTTCACCGTTCCCGGCCAAATATGTCTGTGCGGGAAGCTGCAGGCCGCATGGACATGCTGGCCGATGCTTCCTGCAGCTCCCATTGGCCGGGAACAGTGAACCACGGCCACTGGGAGCTGCGGGACGCCATGTCTGCGGACGATCAACATAAACAAAATGTTTCGCGGCCCTTCAGTGGATTACCCTGATGGGCCGCATGCCGAAGGTTGCCGACCCCTGGACTGAGGCATATCTTCCATACCTTTAGTGCTACTACTAGCCAGATTTTCATTACACCCCTGAAATTCTGGATGCCTTAGTATCTGAGTGTCCAACCTTGGTATCAGAAGTTGAGCACCCCAATACTGAGACATCCACATTTACAGGTCGCTCTTGAAAATGTGGCCTTTGTGGCCAAACATGTGCCAGACACAGTCCAGATCTACAGGAAGAGCTGACTCTAAGAGTTTACAATTTAAAGAGACAAACAGATAAAAGATGGGGAAAGGGAACCAAGCAAAGTGACCAGGGTTATGACTGGTACACAACACAGTATTTCCGTGGAAGGGTTTTGCTGCTGAGTTACCCAGTTTCTGAGCTCCTTGTTCTGTTTTCTGCTGGCTTTTTGCTCCCCTCTGACAGCATAACTGGAGCTATGCATAAATCTAATAACTGTTAATAATTTGAACATGATTCTAAACATCTCCTCATGGAACTGAAACAAAAACTGGTGATTCATTCCAGTGATGGTGAAGTCATTTTTAAAACACTTTTTATTGATAGACCAGTCCATCAGTTTTTCAACAATAAAAAACAGCATAGCATGTGCTGCATGAAATCTTCCTCAATCTTTAGCAAGCATTTTCAAATCCTTTACCTCTTAAAGAAGGAAAAGATCCAGGTCAAAAAGGAGTAAGAGTTAGACTGGGTCATGAAGGGTCTCTAACATGGATGACCAACTAGATAAATAGTTGCCCAACCCCCCCCCCCTCCGCCCCCCAATGACTGGCACACCTTCTAAAGAAACAAATAGCTACTAAAAGAAAAGCAAACTCAGACAACTGTTCCAAAAGGAAATTATTCTGACATTAGCCGTTCTCAGTTACATCTGAAAGCTGTAGACCCCCTGACATTTTATATGTTGTCTTTTTACTAAAGTGAGCTCAGAAAATTCTTTGCCTTGTCTATTCACAAAAGTTGTACCCATTTAAACTATACCCTATAGTTTAACCCCACCACCCCACTTAGTGTGGATGTAGTTATAAAATGCCTGTGCCAACATATCTAATATCCTGAGACTGACATGGCTACAACATTGCATGTACCAATGTAGCTTATTCCCATATGAAAAAGGTGAAAAGCTATACTGTAGTGGTCACCAACCGGTCGATTGCGATCTCTGGTGGTGTAGCGGGGCTGCCGCTAAGGCAGGCTCCTTGTTTGCCCCGGCCCCACACTGCTCCCAGAAGCGGCCAGCGCAGCCCCGGGGTGGGGAGGGATCTCCCTCCGTGTGCTGCTCCTGCCTGCAAGCACCACCCCCGCAGCATCCGTTGGCCAGGAATGGGGAGCTGTGGCCAATGGGAGCTGCGGGGTTGGTGCTTGCAGAGAGGGGCAGCACGTGGAGCCATGTGCCCTCCCCAAGGGGCCGCAGAGGTATGTTGGCCCCTTTCAGGAGCGGCATGGGGCTGGGGTAGGCAGGGAGCCTGCCTTAGCAGCAGCCACACTGCAATGTGGACTGGGAGCCACCAGAGGTAAGTGCTTCCCGGTGGGAGGCCACACCCCAATCCCCAGCCCTGAGCCCCCTCCTGGAGCCATCACCCCATACCCCCTCCTGCACCCTGATCTCCCTCCTGCAGCCCATGCCCCAGCCCTGCATCCCAACTCCACGCCCCAGCCCTGCCCCCTCCCAGAGCCAGCACCCTGTACCCCCTCCTGCACCCCAAAACTCTGCCCCAGCCTGGAACCCATTCCTGCACCCAAACTCCATTCCAGAGCTTGCACCCTCACCCCCTCCTGCACCCCAGCCCCCTCCCCCAGGCTCAGCCCAGAGCCTCCTCCCACACTGAACCCCTCAGCCCCAGCTGAGAGCCTGGGTTGGAGACCACTGCTATACTGGAATAAGCACTTTTATACCAGTATAACTGCACCCACACTAGGAATTGTACTGGCATAATTATTTTGATTTCATATAACAATCCTAACTGAAATAGATATATCAGTACATAATCTGTATGTAGACCGGACCACAGCAAATTCCCAACAGTCCTAACAGCCATTTGTGTCTTTCATAGATTCATAGATTCATAGATTATAGGACTGGAAGGGACCTCGAGAGGTCATCGAGTCCAGTCCCCTGCCCGCATGGCAGGACCAAATACTGTCTAGACCATCCCTGATAGACATTTATCTAACCTACTCTTAAATATCTCCAGAGACGGAGATTCCACAACCTCCCTAGGCAATTTGTTCCAGTGTTTAACCACCCTGACAGTTAGGAACTTTTTCCTAATGTCCAACCTAGACCTCCCTTGCTGCAGTTTAAACCCATTGTTTCTGGTTCTATCCTTAGAGGCTAAGGTGAACAAGTTCTCTCCCTCCTCCTTATGACACCCTATTAGATACCTGAAAACTGCTATCATGTCCCCTCTCAGTCTTCTCTTTTCCAAACTAAACAAACCCAGTTCTTTCAGCCTTCCTTCATAGGTCATGTTCTCAAGACCTTTAATCATTCTTGTTGCTCTTCTTTGGACCCTTTCCAATTTCTCCACATCTTTTTTAAAATGCGGCGCCCAGAACTGGACACAATACTCCAGCTGAGGCCTAACCAGAGCAGAGTAGAGCGGAAGAAGGACTTCTCGTGTCTTGCTCACAACACACCTGTTAATGCATCCCAGAATCATGTTTGCTTTTTTTGCAACAGCATCACACTGTTGACTCATATTTAGCTTGTGGACCACTATAACCCCTAGATCCCTTTCTGCCGTACTCCTTCCTAGACAGTCTTTTCCCATTCTGTATGTGTGAAATTGATTTTTCCTTCCTAAGTGGAGCACTTTGCATTTGTCTTTGTTAAACTTCATCCTGTTTACCTCAGCCCATTTCTCCAATTTGTCCAGATCATTTTGAATTATGACCCTGTCCTCCAAAGTAGTTGCAATCCCTCCCAGTTTGGTATCATCCGCAAACTTAATAAGCGTACTTTCTATGCCAATATCTAAGTCGTTGATGAAGATATTGAACAGAGCCGGTCCCAAAACAGACCCCTGCGGAACCCCACTCGTTACGCCTTTCCAGCAGGATTGGGAACCATTAATAACAACTCTCTGAGTACGGTTATCCAGCCAGTTATGCACCCACCTTATAGTAGCCCCATCTAATTTGTATTTGCCTAGTTTATCGATAAGAATATCATGCGAGACCGTATCAAATGCCTTACTAAAGTCTAGGTATACCACATCCACCGCTTCACCCTTATCCACAAGGCTCGTTATCCTATCAAAGAAAGCTATCTTGAAAAACTTCCCCTTCATTGTTAGTTTGCAGTTAATAAAACAAAGCAAAGAATTATTGTAACACAGTGAGGAGTGAGTGAAAAGCAGAGAATGCAGAAGGAAAAATGCAGGTGAACCATGAGACATAGAAAAGGTACCACTCAGCTACAACAACACTGTAAACAACTTCTAGTGACGCAGGCTGCCAAAGGTGAGAGACACCAGGAAGCCAACACACTTGTAATTGCTCCTGAGCCCTGCCATAACATGTTAACTGCTTCTACTGGGAGAAAAAGCACAGTCAAGCAGTACGTAAAAGGGACTGCAAATTTGGAAAAGACACAGACACTGTTAATGCAAACCATAGAGAGGAAGCAATGTGAGTCCAAGTAGGAAACAGTGAGGCCTTGTCCAGCAATTATACAGTGAAGGTGTGGCATGAACCAGGAACTGTGAGCACAAGCCAGACACCTGAGAAAGCAGAGATATATCTGCCAGTATGGGCAGGAGAAAAAGCAGATGACTGAAGCAAAGAGAGAAACTACACCTGGGGAATAAGTGGAAATGCACTAGCAATGGAGTGGGACAACCAGACCATCGCAGGACAAAGACTATCCTATCAAAGATCCAGTTCATACTGCAGAGCCCTAGCTATGCTGTACCTGGTTAACAGAGAGTTTGCAAAGGGACACCAAAATGAGCTGTGTGATATCACTGCAGGATCAGAGGCTAACTCAATATAATTTTCCTCCAGCGCTCTGGTCCCCCAGAATGACGAAACAGGTTTCTGCCTTGACACTCATACGATGTATTTCTCTCTGCGAGTTGCCCCTCCCAGAATTCTCACCCCCCAAACTGACACTGTTTCAGGAAAATATGCACATATGGCTCAAGACTGATAGTCAATGAGTACCGTAAGTGAAAGTTGAAAAGAACTTTGAAGAGAGAGCTCAAGAGGACATGAAACCATTAGGAGGTAAACAGGTGAGGTCCACGCAGTCTGCCTGGAATATTCAACCCAGCAGGTTGTCAGTGGGACCGGGACAACAGATCCCCCTCATTCCTCTCCGAGCACATATGGTCATAAATAAATAATTATGCATGTAGTAATGTGCGGTTGAGAGTGCACACGCATCCTAATTTATTTTGCATGTGCAGCTAGATATTTTATATCTATATCTACCTGATTTCTCCTGTGGCCCACATTATTATGCAGGTTAGCATTTGCCCAAAAACTTGTCCCTCTCTTCTCTCTCAAATCCAAAGGCTCTTGATATCAGTCTGTAATCATTTTTAAGACAGCAGTGGATATGAATTCTGGTTGAAGTGAGAGACAATTTGTTCTGACTTTAATATTATGGGAGAAAAATGCTCATAATCCAGATAAATTTATTTCTTTTCTTTGACATGGGTTATATGGACTGATTTTGAAAAGGTCTGGATTGGGTAACTGAGCTGACTTTACAACCACCGCCAAAGAACTTCCACCAACAACAAAAAATTGAAACTGAGCTCAAAATCTGGATTATGAAAATATCAAGAAAAACTACTAAAAAATAACAATATTGCTCTCAAAAGTAAGGAATTAGAAGCTCGGGATCACATGTCAGGGGACACTAACTTATATGCTGTAACCAGGCTGATTTTTCAATGGTGTTTTTGCTGTAGAACACTTGTCAAAAGCCTTCTGTAGCCTGCAAGATCAATTGCCTTATCACAGCACTGCATAAAAGAAGATTAATTATAGCTGGTCCAGTGGCTCGATGAATAGTGCAAATAGGAGAGGCACATTTGAGAGTGACCTAGGAGCTCTGATTCCTCAATGCAATGTGGGCTGGCAAAGGCTCAGGGAAGGTTCAGCTTGTATTGTTGTTTTTCTCTCCTAGCTGGCCCTGCCTGTGGCAGGCTAAGTCAAGACATTGCAAGTGCAAGGTGCTTTCATTATCTGTGCAGAGAATGTGCAGCAGCTCAGTAGGAGTTGGAGTAAGAGCAGGAAAATGGAGGCCTGAAAAAGAGACGTGGGTGAAAAACTGATGACTACTCCCAGCCACTCAGAAATCCACACTCAATTCAAGCAAAAATCCTGAGACACTGGACCTGATTCTCCTTCCGCACTAGACTTACACTAATGTAACCATAGTGGCTTACACCTGTGTCAGTGAGAAAAGAATTGGGTCCACTGTGTGACAGGATGGGCTGTCTCTTTAAGATGCTGTCTCATGTCTTGTGTTTCTCTCAAGATTCAGTTCTGTTGCCTGTTCTGGGTTTTCCTAGTTTCTGAGGCACAAGGAGTGTGTGAGCGAATGCGCTATGAATGGAGTATGAAAGGTAGCTAATTCTGCCTGTCTAATAAAAACTACAAGGTGAAGTAGGCAAATGCACACTCCTGTGTAAAAGGCTAATGGTTTCCAGACTGCAAATGATTGGAAGACCCAGCTTAGCCAAGTCATGCTGAGGGACAGGTGCAACTGGTTAGCAAATAGGCAGAGGAAACAGGATAAAACCCAGAAATGGCAGATGCAATAGGAATATTAACCCCAAAAGCTATGATTTGGGATTGGCTAGTGAGCTGTGTATTATTGTGGGACAAGAGCTTTATGCTGTTATTTATGGAAACCTGGGGGCGGGGAAGAGAGGAGGGTTTGTTTGGGTTTTTGTTCCAGTCAGAATAAAATACAGTGTATTGGAGCAGCTTTTTGTCTTTATAAGTTGACCCAGCTGCTCTATTTCAAACCACCTTGGAAAAGTGAAATAGTCCTGAGGTGTGTCTATGCTGCAAAGTGAAGCTGTGATTGGGTAGGCGTACTTATGCTAGTTTTAATCTAGCTAGTATGGGTAACAATAGCTAGACATGGTGGCATGGGCCACTTACTAAAATATGTACCCAGAGTTGCTGGAGGGCTTGTATTCTGGTTGCCAGTCTGTGCTGAAGACCCTGCCATGAGTTCTGCATTGTTATTGTTACCCACACTAGCTAGACAAGGGCGTCAATTCCAACCATGAACAGACAGGGTAACTCCTCTCCAAAAACCTCTCCCAGATTGTGTATGGAGAAAAGAGACAAAGAGCAAATATACTTTTAATCTAAATTATTTATTTTATGGGGGGGTGGGGATGAAAGCCGACAAAACAAGAGAAAAGCGAAGTTTGAATATAAGCAGAGTGTCTTCCCTGTGTGTCATACTACAGCTGAACTGATCACAAAATGTTTACTATGGCAGGGGTTCTCAACCTTTTTCTTTCTGAGGCCTCCCCAAAAGGCTATCAAAACTCCACAGCCCACCTGTGTCACAACAACTGGTTTTCTACATATAAAAGCCAGGGCTGGTGTCAGGGAGTAGCAAGCAGGGCAATTGCCTGGGGCCCCAAGCCACAGGGTCCCCGCAAAGCTACGTTGCTCAGGCTTCAGCTTCAGTCCCGGGTGGTGGGACTCAGGGCCCCAGGCTTCATCCCCATGCAGTGGGGCTTCGGCTTTCTGCCCTGGGTCCCTGCAAGTCTAATGCTAGCCCTGATTGGCAGATCCACTGAAACCTGCTTGTGGTCCCCTGGTTGAGAATCACTGTGCTATGGTACCTCCAGCTGGCTCCTAGTTCCTTAAAGGTGCAGTACAAAGACAACAGAATCATAATTTATACACAACTAAATACACCACAGATGGATTGGTGACAGAGCAGCCTTGTATTATTTACTTAGCACTGGACCTTAATTTTATGATTCCTTGCTATGAATTTATTTAGTGGCCTATAGGTGTTATGTTAGGGCCAGAATCTGAAGCCCTAATTCATGCGGAGTAGCACCTTACTCTAAGAATAGACTACACTGAGTCTATACAAATCTGGCCCATAGTAAATAATTAGTTATCTGTTTTCAACTGCTGAGCACTGGGGTACCATAGATCTCAACATATTCCTAGGCCAGTCAAAGGGCAAAACAAGTAAACTAGTAGTGGTTCTTCTATTCTTGAAAAACAACAATGTAATACCAAGTCTTCAGGCAGAGGAAGCATGGTATTTATAGGCACAATTAAGTCACAATAGTAGGGATTGTTCAGCAAGATGAAAGGTAGTTCTGAAGCTGGAACCTGTTTTGGGAATCTCTATTAGCATTCCGAGGAATACGTCCAATAATGTTTTACAATCTATAGTTGGGGGAGGGAGGGCAGTTAAGTGTGCCTTAAGGGCTAACTGTTGAAAGCAGACTTTTAAAAGTGCAGTCTGAAGAATGAGGAGGAAAGTTGAATAACTGCATCTTATTATTATTAACTCAGACAACAATAATTTATTTTTACCTGCCAAGGGGGTGCAAAAGTATAAATAAATATTACAAGCACAGGTCAAGATTATTTTGATGAAGAATAGGGACATGATTTATTTTTTGGAAAACTGCCCCATTTTTCAACCATCCATCTGCAATAATGACGCCATGCCCTTTTTTATAAAGATGTTAACATATATTTAAAATGGTTACATCTCCATAGACCCAGTGAGGGGCCAGGTCTGTGGCATTATTAAGGTTTGCAACCCTGTATCAATGTACCCCTTTAGATTATTCTATATCATCCTCCCTGCACCAGTTAGCCATCGCTAAGACTATATTTGGTGCATCACCATGGCTTCACCACGCTGGATAATTTAGCCCTGGGCATGAACAAAAACTCATCTGCAAATAAAAAGGAGCATGGATATGGCTGGAGTGAATATCTATTCAGAATTCAAACAAATACTTGTAGACACTGTTTTGCAGGATCCACCTGACTCTAGAGATGTACTTGGGTCCCATTGCCTGCTTTGACACTTTACAGATAAACTAAAGATATGATCCATGCCCTGAAGAACTTAGTCTATGCCAAAGTGCCCCAACACGTGATGACAAACAATAAAGAGGAAGAAAGGGAAGGGGGGCAGAGGAGAGGTAGAAGGGTACAGTGAGGTAGGCTTGTTGAACACATTTTTCCTTCCACAATCTGTTCAATAATACATGTAACACGTACAACATATTTCTTTTTTTTCTCCCCCCCCATCATTACTGATTTGCACTTAAAATGTTCCCATGTGACCTTTGAATAATTTAAGATATTTTTTTAAGCAGCTAAAATCCCTTTCCAAGCCAAAATACCCTTGAGTGCAGCTCTCCATCCCCATTAATCAGCATCCAACCCTTCACACTGCCTGCTGTATGCATTAACCACACCTTCCTCTGACAATCACCATCCTGCCCTCTGGCTCTGGCCCCATGTGATGTCAGGAGCTTACTCCTTCTGCTGTTTTAGGGGGAGCTTGCCTCACTAAGGTCCACAGTGGTGTCCAAGACTGTTCATTGTTCAATAATCCAGATGCACTGGTGAGGCCACATCTGGAGTATTGTGTCCAGTTTTGGGCCCCCACTACAGAAAGGATGTGGATAAATTGGAGATAGTCCAGTGGAAGGCAACAAAAATGATTAGGGGGCTGGGGCACAGGAGAGGCTCAGGGAACTGGGCTTATTTAGTCTGCAGAAGAGAAGAGTGAGGGGGGATTTGATAGCAGCCTTCAACTACCTGAAGGGGGTTCCAAAGAGGATGAAGCTCGTCTGTTCTCAGTGGTGGCTGATGACAGAACAAGGAGCAATGTTCTCAAGTTGCAGTGGGGGATGTCTAGGTTGGATATTAGGAAAAACTATTTCATTAAGAGGGTGGTGAAGCACTGGAATGTGTTATCTAGGGAGGTGGTGGAATCTCCATCCTTAGAGGTTTTTAAGGCCTGCCTTGACAAACCCCTGGCTGGGATGATTTAGTTGGTGTTGGTCCTTCTTTGAGCAGGGGGTTGAACTAAATGACCTCCTGAGGTCTCTTTCAACCACAATCTGCTATGATTCTATGTTGCTTGGGGTGTGGGGCTATGAAATTATGCTGCTATTCTCCCCATAGCCAGGAAACCAAAACGGTAGGGTCTACTCTTCCAAGGAGGTGATGCTGCTCCTTCCCAGCTCATGGAAGTTGGGTGAGGGGTAACAGTGTCTTGTGCCCTGGTTGGGCAGCAAGGAGTGTGGTCCACCTGCTCAGAGCTGGATAAGGTGCAGGGGAAATGGAGAAAAACAAGAGACTCCACATTTATTAACGTATCAATAGAAACAACTCACCATGTAAAACTTACACAAAAATTACATTTATTTCTGACATTACATTGGCAGGTGACCAAAGAGCAAAATTAATTCACCACTTAGCTGAGTTGAAGTCTTGGTTTGCCCAGCATGAGAGATACAGACCACTGCACCCTCAATAAATGCCCAGTCCCCAAGTGAGGCATTAAGCCTTCATAAAGGTATTGATTACACTGGTCTACAATTTTTGAGAAGTCATCTGCTTCAGAGATAAAATTTGCTATTTATTATGTATTTTGATGTGCTGAATTCAAATATGACAATTAAAACAACTGATTGGCTATTGTTTCTAAGATATTTAAGTTTTTACATTTTATGTCTATATATATTGTGTAGATAGTAGAGTTTTAATCATAAATTGTAAACCTAGGTCTTTTCATGTGTTTATGGTTGCTTTACATGATAATATTTCACCTGTCCTGTTTATGTAACACTTTAAAAATCAGCAAAAGGGTTATATAAATAATTTATTATGAAAAAAAGGCAAAAAACTATTACATACATAGTTTAGTCCTATTCAGTGTCTACTCGGCGCTTCTTGGCTTGTCTCTTGTATTCATGAAATGGAGGGTCTCTTGTCACTGTCCAGCAATAGTCTGCAAGCATTGATGGGCTCCATTTGCCCTGATAGCGTTTCTCCATTGTTGCAATGTCCTGGTGAAATCGCTCACCGTGCTTGTCGCTCACTGCTCCGCAGTTCGGTGGAAAAAAATCTAGATGAGAGTGCAAAAAATTTATCTTTAGTGACATGTTGCAACCAAGGCTTTTGTATGCCTTGAGGAGGTTTTCCACCAACAACCTGTAGTTGTCTGCCTTGTTGTTTCCGAGAAAGTTTATTGCCATTAACTGGAAGGCTTTCCATGCCGTCTTTTCCTTGCCACGCAGTGCATGGTCAAATGCATCATCTCGAAGAAGTTCACGAATCTGAGGACCAACAAAGACAATTTCCTTTATCTTAGCTTCACTTAACCTTGGAAATTTTCCACGGAGGTACTTGAAAGCTGCTTGTGTTTTGTCAATGGCCTTGACAAAGTTCTTCATCAGACCCAGCTTGATGTGTAAGGGTGGAAACAAAATCGTCCTTGATTCAACAAGTGGTGGATGCTGAACACTTTTCCTCCCAGGCTCCAATGACTGTCGGAGTGGCCAATCTTTCTTGATGTAGTGGGAATCTTTTGCATGACTATCCCATTTGCAGAGAAAACAGCAGTACTTTGTGTATCCAGTCTGCAGACCAAGCAAGAGAGCAACAACCTTCAAATTGCCACAAAGCTGCCACTGATGTTGGTTATAGTTTATGCACCTCAAAAGTTGTTTCCTGTTGTCATAGGTTTCCTTCATATGGACTGCATGACCAACTGGAATTGATGGCAAAACATTGCCATTATGCAGTAAAACAGCTTTAAGACTCGTCTTTGATGAATCAATGAACAGTCTCCACTCATCTGGATCGTGAACGATGTTGAGGGCTGTCATCACACCATCGATGTTGTTGCAAGCTACAAGATCACCTTCCATGAAGAAGAATAATGGGACAAGATCCTTTTGATGGTCACGGAACATGGAAACCCTAACATCACCTGCCAGGAGATTCCACTGCTGTAGTCTGGAGCCCAACAGCTCTGCCTTACTCTTGGGTAGTTCCAAATCCCTGACAAGGTCATTCAGTTTACCTTGTGTTATGAAGTGTGGTTCAGAGGAGGAGGATGGGAGAAAATGTGGGTCCTGTGACATTGATGGTTCAGGACCAGAAGTTTCATCCTCTTCCTCTTCCTCATCTGACTCAAGTGAGAATGATTCTGGTGCATCAGGAACCGGCAGTCCTTCTCCGTGGAGTACTGGGTGTATAGCTGATGGAATGTTTAGATAATGCACAGTCCACTTTTTCTTCTTTGACATACCTTTCCCAACTGGAGGCACCATGCAGAAGTAACAATTGCTGGTATGATCTGTTGGCTCTCTTCAAATCATTGGGACTGCAAAAGGCATAGATTTCTTTTTCCTGTTCAACCACTGGCGAAGATTTGTTGCACAAGTGTTGCAGCATATGTGTGGGGCCCACCTCTTGTCCTGATCTCCAATTTTGCAGCCAAAATAAAGGTGATAGGCTCTCTTAACCATAGTGGTTATACTGCGCTTTTGTGATGCAAAAGTCACTTCACCACAAACATAGCAGAAGTTATCTGCACTGTTCACACAAGTACGAGGCATCTCTGCTCACTTTGGCTAAACAGAAATGTGTCCCTTTGCAAAATCAAACACTGACAAATAAGAGAGCACGACACGATATGATTTCTAGAGCTGATATAGGGCAATTTGTTCAGCAGAGTGATGTAAGCTTCGTTATGATTGCATCATCCATGCCTTTTAGGAATAACATGATGCAATTCATATCATGTATGATGCAATACCAGCTTCAGATTGCATCATTCATTGTTTTGCCTAAAAAGCAAGTACTGTCCAAACCCAGTCATAGATTTATTCATAGATCCAGTCAAAGATGTATTTTAGTCATTTCTGGTTTAAATTGAGATCCCTTCCCTTTATAACTCACTTATCCTCCACCATTCCCAAGTCAAGGGTCATATATACTGACCCAATAGCATATCTTGAAAACTAGAGCCAATCAACAATTTTAAGCATCATTTTCATTCTCAGTGACCCAGAATTAGTAAAGTTTGACTACATTTATTTCAGAAGCATTTTGGCTGTAGAGCAGTATTACCTGAGGATATCAATGGCTCTTCCTGAAACTCCTCAACCCTTTCCCCAGGTTTAGGAGGGGCACAGTCCTTTCCAGCCTCCCTTCTGGTACCAACTGTCTGCAAATATAGCAACAATGCAAAACATACATTAACATGGAGGTGGAAAAAATGTTTGTGTTGACTCTGTGCCAGCAGCTGTTTACTCTGATCCATGCAATGCTTGGAAAGCAGCAGAGGTATTTTAAATGAAGCTAAAATTTAATGGAGATTTGTGCTAAACACTATACAGTTGCATGGCGAGAGGCAGTCGCTACCACAAAGAGTTTCCAATCTAAATTGACAAGCCAGACAAAGGAAGTATTACCGCCCTCCACTCTCGTTTGACAGAAAGGGTAGTGATGCACAGACATATTAAGTGATTAGTTAAAGGTCAGCCAGGAAAGTCTGTGGCGGAGCCAGGAACTGAGCCCAGATTTCCTGAGTCCCAGCCTAGTGCTTTAACCATAAAGGCATCCACCCTTACTTAAAAGTATTGAGAGAAAAGACCTTTCAGGACAGGGGCTCTCCCTACTCATCTGATGAAGCACAGCAAGGCCATCCCAATCACACTTCCTTGGGAACAAACATAGGATTTAGGAATTTTTTCTTGGTAGGAATCCCAAAAGAGGTTGCAAGATTTTACTTTCCTTATTGACTGACTGTTACTAGAGGCCCATGAGCCTGTGGTTGGTTAAATCATAGATTCTCAGCCTGGCTGCCATGACCACTCTCCCTTTCTTTTTGGCTCGATAGCAGGGAGTTCCTGAAACTATACAAAAGGGGTCCCAAAACTTTTTTTCTGTTGTAAGGTGAGGTCACTGTATGGAAAGCTTCAAGAACCACTGCATTAGATCATTCTGTTCCATTATAGTAAAAAAATGTCATCTTTATTTGTTTATTCATAGGAGAATTAAAATTCACATGAACAGCATTAGTAATATATACCCAGGACCAGATTCCCATTTATTCCTAGTGGGGCATATCAGGCAAGCACGCCTGATCTTACATCATTTTACTGCCCATCCCCCCCATCGCTGGAGCACAGTCTGAGTAGGGGAGGAAAGTGGGAAGGCTTACTCCCCCATGTGGGGGAGAGTTGTGACAACCTGCCCAACATTTAACAATATATCAATTTGATATTTCTGAAGTAGCCTCTTCCTAGAGCAGTGGTGGGCAACCTGCGGCATGTCAGGGTATCCGCTGGCAGGCCGTGAGACAGTGTTTACTGTGACCATCTGTAGGCACGGCTGCCCGCAGCTTCCATTGGCTGGGAATGGCAAACCGCAGCCATTGGGAGCTGCGGGTGGCCATGCCTGCAGATGGTCAATGTAAACACTGTCTTGTGGCCCGCCAGCAGATTACCCTGATGGGCCGCAGGTTGCCCACCACTGTCTTAGAGAGATAGCAATAACCATTCCCAGAACTATAGGTTAATAACAGAAAGAAGAAATAGGAATATCATTTACTGATTAAACATATACAGTCTCTTATGCTCTTGCTACTTCTCATGTGACTCCTGTCCACAGTCCTAAGAAGGGACCACAGTAGGGGTGTGTTACTGGCTTTTATTTTGGTCTGATATTTATGCCTACCTTGCTCTGTTCAATGACACGCCCTGTTTCCCCCCTTCCCCCCGAATTATGTGCTCTTACCCTTAGATAATAGCATAACATAAGGCACTTTGGTTTTTTTTGGATTTGTTCATGTAATGTGTAGTATAAAGATATAATAAAATATACATACTAAGAAACAGCAAGTCTTCACCAGCTGCCATCAACATTGCTGTAGCAATTAGTACTGCTCTGAAGCACAGTAATGGGACTTCAGTGGGTAAGAAATTATTCAGTTTTGGTTCTCTTTTGTAGTAACTACACAGATAGCAATTTACAATTGTGAGAGTTTTCAAGACCTATAATAAAGGCCTTCCTTTTACTTAGGGATTGTCTACATTGCCCCAGGGTTCGAACTACAGGGATGTGACTAGAAGTGGGCACAAAAGTGCTGTGCTGTAACTCTGCCATGTGGACTCTGCAGGTGTGAACTAAAAGGTTCCTAGTTCACATTAATATAATCCTGTTTGAAGAGGATTACATTAATGTAAACTAGGAACCTAGGGGGAGTTACAGTGCAGCACTACACTACACTACACAATCCATGTAAGTAATCTTTTTAAAAAAAAGAAAGTAACTAGGACTTGCAAAGATTCCTACTCTGCTTTTTCTTACCGTTGGTCAAAACGTGGCTGTATTTTGGCAAACAGTGAGGGTGAAAGCAGTACATATGAATGTAGGCGACTAACTTTAGATACTCAAATTTGAAAAAGTTTTTTTTTTTTTTTCTTGTGGAAATTTGAGTTCAGATCTTGAGGTCAGTCCCATGCTCCTAAGTTAGCAGGGACTGGGTTTGTCACTGAGGTGATACCTTGCAGGGAGAGGGTTTTTCCATCTGTAAAAGTAACTCACAGGTGTCAGGTAGGAGACTAGTGCACGAGCTGCAAAGCATTAGTACAAAAAGGTCATTGATAGCTTGGCTGGATTGTTAATGCACAGATCTGGGAGTCAAGAGATATGAGTTCTGTTTTTGGGTCTACCATGGACGTCTTGTGTGACCTGAGGTGACTTCCTCAACTGCTCCATCTTAGTTTACCCATTTATAAAATAGAAATAATATTTATCTGCCTCACAGGAATATTATGAAGACATTTGTTAAAGTTTCAGAGAGCTTTCAGCTCCTCCAGAGGGAAAGTGCTATAGAAGTTCAAAGTATTATGGGTAAAATCCTGGCCCTGTTGAAGTCAGTGGGAGTTTTGTCATTGACTTCAACTGTGCCAGGCTTTCATTCTATATGATGTGAGGGGAGGCGAGGGAGGATTAAGGCTCTTTCTGCCAAAGAACCAGAACAGAACTTTGCCAATGATTAGTACTCCTCTGTGGTAGGAGTGGAAAGAGTTCAAAGGGGACAAATTGGCAGCCTTTCATGAAAGTTTTAGGGTTAACGCCCCTATTAACCAGTGCTATAGTCCCAAGATATATATTCTTTCCCAGATATATGTGTCCTAGGACAATGTTATTCTGGAGGGGCAAGTTTACAGGGAAGTTAAGTGATATAAAATTGGGCTAGCATCAGTATAGCAAATAGGCACCTTTTGATAAACTGCAATAAATATTTTGTACTGGGCGGGGGAAGGGGTTGTGATGTATGAATATGTATTTCATTTCTAAGCTTTGTGGCATGTAAAAATACAGCATAGTGTAGGCTGAGTTCTTTATTTCTTCTGCTGAAATAACACCATTTGACTTGTTCCCTATTTCTTGTTTACTCTTAAGTGACCGTTTGCTTTTATGTGCAAAGAATAAGGTTCAGAAATAAATAGGTTAGGTCTACATTTCAACAGTATAGACACCGAGACTTACACAAGTCAAGTTCACTTTCCTCTTCTCTATGTTGGCATAGTTAAAAGAAGATTAACATTCTCATGCCAAGAATCAAATTGTATCTTCAAAACTTCTTCGCTGTCAATTATTAAATATCAGTTATATGCATTACACACAGTCCCCCCCAGACTCAGTGGACAAAAACAAGCAAGCTCTGAGATATGTGCATTATAAAGAGACTAAAAGACATTGCTGGGGCTGGTTCAAAAAATCATTACAAATTATTACAGTGCTATTTCCATTCTATAGTATTCAAAACTGGCACTTTTTTGTTTTCAACATGTCTTAATCTTTTTAACAGTTTTACTGTATATTGAATGTTTTCACTCAATGAATATTAGCTTTTTTGGTAAATGAAAAAGTTGATGTTTCTATAACAGTTTTGATAATATTTTCAAACATTTAAAAGTCTTGAAAAAATCCCCCAAATCCAACTGTTTTTCACAAAAGCTTTTTGGGGAAAAAAGTCCTTTATAATGAAAAACGTGTTGTTCAAAAATATCACCCTGTTATCCCTAACCAAATTAATGTTGAGAGGTAAAGCAACTAGGAATAAGCCATGCAAAGAACTAAAACAAATTAGGAAATTAAGGCAAACCGTGAGAAGAAACAAACGTTAATTTTGATTTGTGCCATCTCTGACAGTGCTAGTATTGATTGGTTGTGGTGTTGTTTGTTTATTATTTTATTTTTATTGGCAGTTAAAAATGAGTTGTTGAAGTAAAAGGACAAAGCATCAAAGTTCAGTTTCTGTGAATCTACTGACTTGAAGAGAGGGCCGAGATGAATGAGTTCTGTCATGAGCTGTGGCTCCTGGAAGGACATATTATTTTCAGATTATTTTTTCTTAATCCCAATTCAGAATTCCAATTGTAATTTCTGCAGTTCACTTGGAAGCAAATACAGACAAACAGCATTTATTGTTTACTAAGGCATTGCTGGACAAAAGAAATAATAAAATTAAAATAATTACTTTAAATAACTGTTAAAGAAAAGGGCCTGACTGTGTCTTTGAATACGGATTTTACTTGGACAAGAAAGTAGATGGAACCAAACAATATATAGCTCTATATTCAGAGTTAGAACAAATCATTACCAGTTTTGTTGGTATTGTCAGAGAGCTCTACACTGCCAGGATGAGTGGAAGGCCTCACTGATTGATTCCTTCTGTTTCACTGCCAAGCAATGTTCCTTGTGGACCAATTCCTTTACAAAACTGGCTTCTTTTTGTTTTAATGGCACCTGACTATTGATGACCTGATCCAGGGAGGTGCTGAAGGCTCCTATTGTGAAGAGGACCCAGCAGCTCAGGGCTCAATCAGGTCTTAAGCAGATTTCAGGGGTTGTTTTGTATAACTGTTAGAACATTGTTAATTCTCCTTTGCTAATGAAAATCCTGTTCTCTGAGTCCAGATGCAATCTTGGATACCTAGCTTAGCCTTATCAAAAATGTGACCACTCCCTTGTCAGGGTGGGTTTTGTCAACTTTGCAGAGTTTACCTCTAGCACTCCAATGCAGCTATCCATTTGTTTCCTCATAAGGTTTTTTCTTGGTTTGTTTGTCTTATTGTTGTTGGTGGGTTTTTTAGTTAATACTTGCATGTGTCTTTTCAGCACGCTAGTTTCATCACTGGAAAAGGGTAACACAAAAGAATGTAGGTTGTCATCTTTGATGCTGGGTTTTATGTCTCAGTATAATGAGATGCCACATTGCTTCATTTTAATGAGAATGTCTTTGATGCATCTGTTCCTTTCAACTCTTGTGGGGGAAATGGAGTCAATGCAGAGTCAAAAGAGTTATTATTTCCAGGGAACTATAATT
Organism: Malaclemys terrapin pileata; assembly: GCF_027887155.1. NCBI lineage: Eukaryota > Metazoa > Chordata > Testudines > Emydidae > Malaclemys > Malaclemys terrapin. Next base: position 174,546,768 of record NC_071507.1, on the reverse strand, counting down.
TGTTTCACGGTCAGGCTGCACCTCAACATTGGTAAACCTACTCGGAAACGCCTCTGGCTAAAAATTTCTAAATATTAGCAGGTACTGAACACAGAAGCTGTTCACTAAGAGGTTTAACCCATTAGAGTTAGGCACCTAAATACCTTTAAAAATCTGGCCTTGGGAGGCTATCTGACTTTGGCTTCCCATCACATTATGTCAAAATAATCCCCATATTTCCCTGGTTTTTATTTTAATGTAACTTTCTAAATTATAGCTGCATTAAGGGGTTTGAAAATAATTGAACAGCTGACCTATGAGAAGTCCTCACAAGACCTGGTGAGCACTGAGAACATGTCTTTGAAACATCCAGCCTCCAAATAAATGTTTAAATAATGCAAGGGGCCGTCCTCCACTGGTGCAAATCACAGTAACTCCACTGAATTCAGTGATGCTGATTTACACCATCTGAGGATCTGACCCATAAGATGTAGAAATTTGTCAGCTGGCTGCTCTTCACCCAAAGTTATCTGATGTGCCTCCCAAAGCAGGAAGACATGAACTTGGCTTCAAGGAGCTACAAACTTCGGCTCCAATTCTGCACTGACTTCTACATGAGAAGACTCCTGTACCCGCACAAAGCCTCATTGAAGACTGGGTTAAGAGCACCAAGACTACATGGTTTCTTGGTTTCACCAAGACTTCATGGCTAGAGCATGGCATGAAATAATAAAGAGGGTGTCCCCTTTTTTAATGACTAAATGGGTATCTTAGTTAGTTTAATTGGGAGCATCATGGCAGAAGTTGGTTTTAAGGAGGGACTTGACTCAAGCAACAGAGTGGGAGCCTTGTAGATCATCAGGAAGTTTGTCCCAGGAATAAAGAGAAGCTGGGAAGAAAGCACACAGATATTTGTGGGAGAAGTGGCTGAATGGAGGAGCAAGGTTGGCATTGTTGGAAGAATGGAAGGAAAATAAACATGCATTATGGGAAAGATTTCTAAATGTATTCATGAGAGCACAATACCTGCTAAGTAGGAAATTATTTATATAGCCATAACACCTAATGGCCCCAATCTGGAACAGGGCTCCATTGTGCCAACTGTTATACTAAATCACAGAAGATGCAGTCCCTGCCCCAAAGAGCTTATGGGTGATGGCAGCAGGCACACACCATGCTAATACCATATTTATATGAGTGTTTCTATATTTATGTTACAAAAATCTTACCTTTAGGTTTATGTTTTCTTGGGGTTGGGACCCACAGGATTGAAATGGGGGAGAGGGAGATGGTAGTGTGAAAACTGACAGGGAAATGGGGAGGCAGAAAGGATGGAGAATGAGAATCTTAGTGGGCAGGGAGAGGGAGGTTGACAGCTGAAGCTAATTATCTGATGTAATTGTATTATCTGTTGTTGTAGTTAATCCATATGTAATCAATGTGTGATGAATAGATTTAAATTCTAGGTTTAGGCATAGAAATATGTAGGGTAATATTATAGGATTGATAAGCATGTATTATTGGTAAGAGTGTGTTAGGTATACATGTCAGATAAAGCTGTAAAGCAAGGCCTTTCAGACCTAAGGCCTGATATGGCTAAGCTAAAGTTTGACAGCCTCAGGCATGTAGGACCTTGATTTACAGCCTTATCTTACATGTATAGTTGACACACTCTTACCACTAACACATGCTTGTCTATCCTATACCCCTATAATACAATAATATATATTCCTATACTTATACTTGCAACTTAAATCCATTCATCACACTTTGATTTCATATCGGTTAACTACAACGAGACATAATACAATGAAGTGATTATGTCATTAACTACATAGCAGATGGGGTGCAGTGATTGGAGACCTGCAATACAGTGCAGAGTCCAGATTTCAGAGCCTAATGAAGGTGCCTGGAGGCTGCCTCTGTTGTTCCCCATATGGAAATGGGGCAAGGGAGGGCCCTGAGCCCTCATGGATACCTCTCTGTTGTTCAAAGGACGGGTAATGAGATGATGGCGGGCCCACAGGGGCTACACATTATATAACTAGGAGGAGGGGAACTGAGGTCCCGGACTTGACTATGGAATCCTGTGAAACTGTGAAAGAATACATGTTTTTTTGTTAAGCACATTTGCTTTTCAGGATATAATTGTTTCTTGGAGAATTAGGTAAAAACAAAACAATGATTGCCTTCAGCCCGAAATTCTGGTTTGTATGTAGGCTGGGAAAGAAAATTGTGTTGGAAGTTATCAGTAGAACAATCCAGAATATGGGTATTAAGTAAAATAGACTTAGCCATTTAGCTTCTCCTTTGGCATAATGAAACTGCTAATGTGACTACCTATGGATAATGTCAGATAGTAAAGTAATTATCTGAAATAAAGATCATATAATGAAGAATATTGAAATCAGTGTACTTTAAAATGCAAATCTGGCTTCCTTTGCCCTCTAGTTGTTCTCAGATTATGCTGTTGCTCATTTATTACTTTAGACTTGAATAGTGTGCAAGAAAAACTCCAGTGAACTCTGCACACTTCATCCAGATCATTACCGCTTCTTGAAGTGTTTTAATGCTAAATATAGGTCAAATGCTGGTTGCAACTCTTCATTCTCTTCTGGCTTCTATCATTTACATTACAAGATTGAAAACTACATTTATTTTTTTGCAGCTGGAGAGGAAATTAATCTCTGTGTGCTGTGTTCTGAATGTCTATTTATTTAACAGGCTGGGAAGCGCTACACAAATAGTCACTTTAACATTTGTGGAATTACCGTAGGGACTTAGAAACTGTACTAAATATTTTTTCCTTCTCTGTTAAGGTATGTAACAATGAAATGTTTATTCCAAATGGCCTTAAATTGTAACAGACAAAGGTCATACTCACTATTGTTAAGGTTGCAAAACAGTTTCATTTTAACACCCTTTTCTCACATGCATAAAACCTTTTGAAACTTTTATATTTTCAGATGAAATATTCTATGCTTGGTGTCTGCACAAAAGTGTATTTGGAAAGTTAGTGCAAAATCTTTTTAGTCACTTGAATCACAAGAGAATACAACAACATGCAGCTTTCCATTGTTAGAATCAATTTTAGACAAATTCAAGTTTATTGAATGGAGACATAGCAAAAACTTGTAATGTTTACAGCCTGAAAATTGGCATGGAAATAATTCTCATCCTGGTGTAGTACCTTTGCTTACGTTTGGGAGGGGAAAGTTACAGGGAGTTACAGGTGTTTCAAAAATCACTATTGATCATGCTCAATAGCCTCTATTAAGATTTTAGTAGAACCTAATGAAGCCCCTCCTCTGTGACATTAGAATACACATTCTTTCTGTCCTGCATGGCAGACACAGGGATTGCTGCCTTCCGTGCGCTCAAGGCTTGGGCAAGGCTTGGGGGCTATTGCTAGTACAGTGTGGACAAAGGACACTGTAGCATAGCAACATACTCTAAAAGAACTTCCTAAAGCTCTGTCTACACACAAAAGCTGAAATGCTTTAACTATATCAGTGTAGTATAAAAGTGTTTATATCGGTATAGTTGGTACTAGTATAGAAAGTGGGACAACTAAGCTAAACTGGAATAAGCACCTTTATTCAGGGGTAATTGTGTCCACATTAGGGATTGTAACTGTATAATTATATTGGTTTACAAAAAAATTTAAAAAATAAAATAAAAATAACCACCAACAACAAACAACAAACAAAAACATTCCCCTGAAATAGTCATATTGGTATCAGATCTGTGTATAGATCTTTGTCTCAGTGGTGGGAAAAATTAGAGGTGTGAAAATAATCAAAGATTCCTCATTTTTAGGATTTTGCCAACAATTTTAAGTGTGCTTGGCAAATAATATACAACAAATTCTAAGCTCAGAAAGATTTTCAAAACTAGAAATCTAAAGCTAGGTTCCGAATTCCATAGTTAGGTATCTATTTTTTCCCCCCAAAATTGCTGTGCACCTTGTATCATCAGTTGCCCTTAGTGACCTACTTCAACCCAGTGAGCTGAGGATTTCAAAGTTTAAGAGACCTATATTTGGTTCCTGGCTCTGACACAATCTTCCTGGGTGAGTTTGGACAAATCATATAGGCCCTGATCCTGAAAACAACTAATGCATGTGTGTTATACTGATCATAATGTATTAAACTGGTATTCTATTCTGATCTGTTTAATGAAGGCCACAGAACTTCAACCTGTGATTGCTGCAATTAGCTCAGCAACTTCTCTTTCACTAGGGATGTTGTGAGACATAACTCAATCATGTTTGTAAAGTGCTACATGAGCATGAACTCTTAAAGTCAGACAAAGGCAGAGGTGAGAATATCTCAGAATCTCCTGGCTCTCAGTTCTGTATTTAATCCAATCGGATATGTGGCTTTAGGAGGTACCACAGTATCCCCATCTCAATTTTTCAAATTTTACATATAAACTATTTGACCAAAAAAAGGTGTTTTGAATTTTTTCATGCTCAAATTTATGAGACGAAAAGGAAACTTGTTTCACATATTTCATTGCTAACATTTTTCATTCTTTTAGAATTTTGTGAAAAACTCAATTAGTGTGCATGTGCATGTATATGCAAGCATATGCATATTTGGGTGTAACATTCCTGAATAATGCAAAATGTATTGGTGGAGAGACCAACGCAAACTCTCATGAAAGATTGTCTCCTGTTTTATTTCTTATATTACCACTTCTCTTTGTGTATCTATGTGTAATATATTACTATTTGTATTTAATGTAGCCAAATTAACATGATTGATAGAACCATAATGCCAAATTTTGCTCTCAGGTACAATGGAATATATCCAGAACAACTCTGTTGACTTAAATGAAATTTCTCTGGATTTACAGCAGTTAACATGGAGTGGAATTTGGCCCTCTACTTGTGTATTTCCTGGTTCTTTATGTTCTTAACTATGCCACCTTAATGCTGTGTGGACATAGTTTTTAGCATTTAATAGATAATGTATTAGGATTATCTTTTGTTATACGATATCCATTACATCTTTGTAAATTATTTATGTTTTCTTCATATTGTTCTGAAGGTTTAATTATTGATATTTTGATCAAAACATTCCTCCACTTACTAATATCTATAAAATACACATATACCAACCCACAACTTGCCACTTTCCTCCCTAACCTTCCAAACCTTAATGGATTAATGTAGTTAAAAAGGCCAATTATAAAATTGCTGTAGATTCGCTCTCCCTAAAAAGATTAATTCAACTACACCTGCAAATAAAAGTTCTGATTTCTCCATCATCTTTTGTTGCCGTCCCCTAACTCTCTTATCATACACACATAAGCTATTCATGTTGAAAGACAGGAGAGAACGAATATTGTGACCACCCTGCACAAAATAAATTTTGCTCATAAGTAAATCTGGATTTCCCACTGAAATCTTTTGTATCCTGTTGGAACTATGCCCTGTCAGAATGGTATGGGTAATTCATATTACCCTGAATAGTCTTACTGCAGTCAGTGAGTTATCCAGATGAATGAGGATTACTGGATCAAGTCCTGAGTAATCCAAAATATTAGGTTAAGTGGTGTTTTATGTATCTAATTTTATAATAACAAATGCATCACTGCACACTTGTGAATATGTGACATTCACATTTTATTAGTACCACAAACTCACCAGGAAAAATAGATATATAATTCCTAAAATATTGCAAAACACAGATGTACGAATAACAGCTTTTATGTTACCTGCATGTGTCAAATTAAGGACATGTACAAAACACATTATAACTTTATATTTCTAATATATCCTGAACTATATGTGTTGCACATCCTGAGATAGCACTTTCATGAAAATCAACACAATAAAATGTGATGTGCCAAATGAACAAAATGAGCAGCACTTTTCCACGTATGGATAAAAAAGGCATATCAAGCTTATTCAGAGAGAGGTGATGAAACATAAAGGCTTTTAGCTTTATTTTCGCCTGCTCATTTTTAGTTCAAGTCCTTATTCATAGCTATTTATTATGAATTCCTTGTTTGTTATAGAATAATTTCACTCTGCAGTTGGTTGACTAACATGCAAAATTTGTTACTCTCTGCATCTAAAAAATGACTATGCTATCCACTGGTAAATTGAAATGGTATTTCCTTTGAATCTAACTACCAGTTTTCTCTGAATGATGATACAGGATATATATTATAGAACCCACTTGCTTTTCACACCACATCACAATCTGTTACCTTCATTGTTTCAGTTTTCAAAAATGGAGGTGCTGTAGCTATTCTTACTCAATGCTTCCACAGAATTCTACAAAACATCACCCATAACAATGCAACATGAAAGAACAGGATTTGCTTCAGTAGCAATTTTTAGCCATGCGGGAAAAAATGCTGTTTTAAATCTGATATCAAATGCTTTGAGTCCTTGAAATACCAAAAGAAAGTTGTCAATTAATCAAAGCATACAATCACATTACTACTTAAGACCTTGAAAGCTGATTCTATCCAATTCTTTATGTATTCTGTATACTTGAGAAACAAACAAGCAATGAAATGGTTTGAACCTTCGAACTGAACCAGTCTTCTTTCTTGGTATTCAGAAAGCCACAACCCATTCTCTCCCAGTAGGCTCTTTTATGCCTGCTCCCAAACACAGAACCGAACAGTTTCTAAAACATTCCTTCCTGGAGAAGGCACACTAGGTTTTAATATTTGCCCCCAACTCTGGGTTCACTTGGCTAAGCATCACTGAGCATCAATGTAGAAATCGTACGCTCTCATTGAGAGCCACTGCATCTCCACAATGTGAGTGTATGAGACCACATGCTGGTACTCTCCACAAAAGTCACTTGTTATTTAAATCAGAATGACAAACCTGCTCCCTCACCCCCCCCCCCCAACCTCCATAGAGGCATATTCTCATTAACATTCTTAATGTTAAATGGAATTACATGTGCACATCAAGCACAGAATTTAGCTCCAGATGCAATATTTGCAAGCATCATATCAAACTAAAACATCCTCTAAAATACAGACTTTAGCTTAGTCTTGGACGCCCCCTTACTCACACAAGTAGTCCTCACTGAAGCTACAAGACTCACTGATGTGAATGGTAATATCCTAGTGATCAGGCCCATTTTCTGTGATGGAAACTAGTTACAAATATGAGTCATGTTAAAGGTGGTAACGCAATGGGATGACTTTAAACTCAGTTCCTCAGAAAAGGAGCTGTAAGATTTAATGCAAACATCAAGATTAAAAAAAATCTTTGCTAGCTGTGTAAAGCCCATATTTTTAATCAATTCCATTTTACTAATGAAAAAGGTAGTGTCAGGAAAGAAATCTTTTTAAGAAAGATAAACTACTCTGAAATTAGATTTAAAATTTTAAAAGAGTTAAATACTATATAATTGCACCTTTATAGTGTCATTTTAAACTTACTTTCATTCTGTAAGAAGTTTGCATAAAGGAAATGAAAGCTACCTTTCCAGCAATTTAGAAAGAAGGTAGATTAGAAGTACGTCCAAGGGATTTAAGTGTGAAAATCCCAAACAATTTAATGTTATTTTGAAGATATGCTCAAATAAAATTTTCTTCTCTGTGACTTTCTATTTACGTGTGATAGGATTTATTTTTATTTTTATATATCAGTCAACAGAATTAAATAAAAGCTCAGTCCCTGGAGAAAGGGACAGTCTTGACTCAAAAGGCATAAGCTGATGTTTGATTCCTTTGAAAAAAAACTCTCCTAATATGGTTACAGAAACAGAAATTGAAATAATGTCAAATTCTACTAGAAATAATAAATAAAACCATATGCTGAAGCATCTCTGCTAGAATTCCCAAGGGCTATAAAACAGATACACACAAGTTAGATGGTATCAAGGAAAATGGGGGGAGTGGGAAAATCTTCATTTAGTGATGATCTTTCTTCATCTCATGTCATGCTGAGTTTAAGCCCCTTACATTTTGGAAATGCTCATGCATAATCCTGTTTGCCCATTTTTGCCTTGTTGGCAAAAGCAGGCATCAAAAAGACTTGTTTGAGGATAAGATAAGAAATGCAGATGTTCTATTCATTTATAAATTTAATTTTTATATCAACTAACATGAGTACATGAGTATCTACTGAAACACTTTTTTTCCAAAAAAACAATCCCCCAAAATAATATGCTGTATGTCAGGTGTCAGATAGTATGCAATCATAAATGCCTGGAAATTAGAGATAAAAAAGACATACTGGGTCATCTGTTCTATCCATCTGCTGGTATAAGATTGTCCCCTACAATATATTTTCTAGACCATTTTCTAGTTTAGTTTTAAATGCCTTGTTTCCATCTGTTCAATTTGACCTTACTTATTTTTATCTTGGATAGTTAAAATGGCTACTGATCAATGCAATTCTTCAAGGCAATTAAACAAAAAAAAACATTCCTAATTTTTAAAAAAAGGAAAAATGGTCCATTTTTTTGAGTGCAGCTAATTTTGACGATATGTTCAGCCACAAAAGATCAAACCTGGACAAATATTAACGGTGAGATTGTGCTAGATGTGTGAAGCATCATCTTTTACTTCATTGTATGGATTAGGTTCTGAGCTAATCAGTCAGACAGCTGAAATGTTTTAGGTGCAAATATTGGGGGTGGGGGACATTAAACCAAAGTCTTTTGTGTTTAATGAGTTGCCTTTTCCATTCTTATTAACTAAAATACTTTAAAAATCAAAGTAGTTAAACTTAAACAATTATATTAGATGTAATCATTATTTTATTAGCATTTTTCTCCAAGGATTTTTCTTTCTGATTATGAGTACTTTGCAATTTCAGGCAGTATGATGGATGCTACTCTTCTATGACAAGAATTTTAACAGCCCTTCTTCAGCACTCAATGCACACCCAATTATGCGTCTGAGCTAGTAACCTTGAATTTATGTTGCCATGGTGACAAACTGGTCATGCATTATGGATTATCATTGAAATTCTACACCCCTACCTAGCATAATGAGAGTTGGGGACTTAATCAAATCAGCCATTCTGTGTGACACAAAGTGAAGAACTAGCTCTTATTGTTCAGCGTCTAGAAAGGAAGCTGGCCTGATGGAGTGGCAGCTGCAGTGCTGCAGCCTGATAGATTGCCCTTATATACATTTGTGAATGTATAGACAGATGGTTTTCAATGCCTGGAATTTCTAGCTTAGGAAGCAGCTGTTCGGATAACCTCTGCCATCTCACCTTGTTGTCATGGAACATTGAACAGAGACTGAGAATGTGGATGGATACATTGACAATCTGACTGAATTTACGCTGCATGGCATCCTTCTTTATCATAAGACTGCAGGGCTAGAATGAAGATGGGGTTGAGGTGGAGAGGGGGAGGAATGCTATTGAAAGCTGAAGCAGAGTATTTGAGTATCTTCCATTCCCATTTCTACTTTGCTAGAACAGAAAGAGACAGATAAAATTATTGTGGTAAATCATTCCCCAGGATTTAATCTAGTTTGCATCTCCTTCACAGTCTAGAAATAGCCATCTATTCTTATACAGTTTTGACATCAATAAAGGGACCCGGGTTTCAGTTTACCATACTGTAGCTTTGTTATGTCCTTCTCTCTCAGAGACATAGTACCAGCTACGTGAAGGTCAGAATAGGAGTAAGCGCGATGCTAGAACAAAAATCAGACCAAACAGGTATGCAACATCATTATCCATTATCCCCTTCTGACCCACCGCTAAAATTCTTTTTCTAGTTATAGTAATTGTAGGAAGACACAAGAACAATTGGGCAATTATTCCTGACTTTTTGGAGGTTATTGCGTTTAATAAAATAATAATGAGATTGTAGCAATGGTTAAAAGAATGAGGCATATGAATAACCATAATGTCTAAATCCATTTATGAGAGGTACCTAAGTATTTCATTGTACAACAAAAGAAAGCTGATCTGTACATTACCTCTAATTTGTTCTCATGACCAACATTTTTTAATTATTGTAACACTATTATTTATTTACAATTCAAGCTCCATTATCTTTACTTGTTATGCAAAAACAGGCTGACGTCCCACCACCTCTGTTAATGACATTGAAAATTCTTCAATTATCCAAATAGTAAATAATCCAGTTTTGATTATCTGATTATTCAGTCTTCCCCCAATGACATTCAGATAATCAAGATTTTATGATGACGATGTATTTTATTTATTTATATGTATAAGGTGCCTATCACCATGATTTCTATACAGCAGTGTTGGGCAACTGTCAGTATTGCCATTACAGATTCATCAGACCTGGGGCTTCAAAAGCTTATAATATTCTTTCAGGATAAAATCTAACATATAATATTTTAAAAGAAATCAGTTTTTGAGTTCTGACTGCATCATTGACACCATTTCCACATAAACTAAGAAATGTGCATATGTGAAAACACACACGCAACGCACAATAATTCTTTGGAAATGTATGTGCAGAAAAGGAATATTTCAGAAGGCTTTTTAAGGAAGTGAATTACTGGTGCTCCAAGACACCTTGAAGAGCCACTGTCACCATGCGTTGACTCATTAGATTATAATAGCTCCAGAGAAGTCATTGCAGTCTATCATGTTAATGATTCACAAACAAAAATGTCTCCAAGTAAACCTAGACTGACAGACTGTGATGGTTCTGAAGCTGGTGCTATGTATGGGCCTGATCCTGATAATCTCCATTCATGTTAGTCCCATGGAAGTCAGCAAGTATTATTTCCTCAGTACCCTGCCATACCAGTTAGTCTGTGTTTTGAATGATACTTGCACCCAGAAATTTGCTCACACACAAATCTTTTTGGTCACCTTAAGGATTTGATTTAGCATAAGGAAGGAAATTCAGAGCTAAGGATTGAATATCTAGACTGATACCATTTTATTTTTGTTTTTAATGAAGGCTTTTCAGCTGTAATTTACAGTTCTTACAGTTTTCTTGTGTTTGTAGATTTAGGCCAAACCCTTAACTCTGATGTTAATGTCAACTTTACATGACTTAAATTCATTTTTTACAGTTGAATTGCATGTATTGTGTGGGCATTTTGGAGAAGTATGTTACAGATGAGCCTAGCAGACTGAGCCAGCAAAAATAATGGTGCATGCTTTCAATTAAAACCTATTTAAAAAAACACAAACTCAAAGAAGGATATAGGTGCTTTTCTCTCATAAAAAACATTCCATATGAAAGGAGGGGAGAGTTACTAAACCAGAACCATTCTTCACTGGGTATTGTGAAAAAATAATTTGTTAGGTTGAGACAGATTCACTCCCACTGTAGTACTACTGAAGTTAGTGGTATTAGACCAGGGATAAATTTGGACTCCTATCTGAATTAATGCCAAGGTATACATCCTTTGCAAGTAGTAAAGGAGCACTGTCTGCAGTATTTGCTGCTGTGGCTAGGTAGAAGTTATTTTAAAGCCTGCTTCTACAAACTTTACTCATATCAAGTAGAACTTACCTAAGCAAGTACCACTGAGTTGAAGAGCATTACTTATGTGAGTATGTACTACTCAGGCGAGTAAAAGTTGTAGCCTCAGGTCCTTAGTCTAAATATCAAAGAGCATTTAAAGTTTGATGGAAAATGGTGATCACCTTTCAGTGACAATGTTAGAAAAATATAAAATTAAAGTCCTGAGTTATTGTTGCTTTATTTTTATCATAGTTTGTTGAATGTATTGTTGATGAAAACTATATATGTAGATATTAGTGTATTCACATATCTTGTAAAACTCTCCTTGGGAACTTCAGCCTTTGGACTCACTCTGACTGGAGGATCACCAGTCTTGGTCAGGCACAGCTTGTCTCTGAACCAGCCAGGTTCCATGATTGTAGTTTTGTTCTTAAAATGAGTTGGGAAGAGGAAATGTTCCTTATCTAGCTTGTTAGAAAAATAACAATCTGACTCGATTAAAAGGCAGAAAAATTGTTGCCACTGAAGAACTTTAAATAGAAGATATTACATTTCTTAAGAACTTAAAAGGAAATAAATTATAGGGAAAATATGCATTTTAGTTGTTTCAGAGCAAGAGGATTAAAGCTACATAGATTTATTTATATGAAGAGATAAGCAGATGTGGATTTGGAAGTTCAGAGGTTGAACAAAATACAGCTTGCATATCTATGATGCAGTGAAAATCAGTATCCTACTAATAGGAGTTCATACAAAGAGGTTTAAGAGTAGCCCTGCCAGAAAACACCTTCCCCCATTCTCCAGAACAAGTCCACCCTCCCTTCTGGCATAACAAAACCCACCCATGATGTTACAACCATTAGGCCCAGGTGATGTATCTCACTTCAGTGTAAAGCAGATTTAATCACAATAGTGAAATGCCTGTAGACAGTGCATGTTGTTGTTATCACTGTACCAGCTTGTTCATTTCCATATTCTGGCTTCCATTCAGCTAATCCTTTTGCTGCCACCCTGAGACGATGTTACTTTTCTAACAAGAGTTCCTCTGGTCTGTAACGTCAGAGTTTTCAGTTACATACTCTCATAAAGGCACTCCTCCAAAAAAAAAAAAAAAAGTAAACTTTAAAGTGGTGTGTGGGTCTGCGTGCATGCACCAGGGACCACTACCTATAGGAAACCTATTGTTTGGAGAAACCACTTTAAGTCTTCCCTAGCATTGTTCAAACTAAAGACTCTCCCCTACTAGGTTTTGCTGGTTCCTAGAATGGTCATTTAAGAGGTGTTTGCAATATATGATTCATCCCAGGGTTCTGACCACATAATGGAAACACAACAGAGAAGCTTGGGTGATTTATCTCATTGGAATTCCATTATATGCACATTGCAATCTGTCACATATTACCAACTTGTGATTTAGGGGGAAGATTTTCAGACTTAGGCACATGGAAATGTGCACACACCTAATTTACAAGCATAAATACCTGCTGTATGTGTCCAGTTCAGTCACTGATGTACACAGATATCTAGCTAGATGCTTAATTTGCCGCTCAGCTATTTGATCTGTGCATACATACTATGTTTTTGCTTGCATGTTTTAGGCACCAACAATTGTTCTGAGCAGTCATGTGTGCAGTACTTTGGAAACCTGACCCCAATATTTAACAGGTAAAACTAAAAATCTTGTTGTAAATGTGTATCTTGGTATAGGTATAGGTTATAATCATGTCACAGGTTAACATTTTTCCTTCCACTAGGGGGTGCCTAACTAATGCAATCTAAAAGGACCTGTGCTGCAGAAAGCATCTTTAAAAGCTGCAAAAGTGATGGCCATTTTGCATGTCTTCCTTAGAAAGATGAAGTCCCAGTCATCAGAAGGACAGAACTTCAGCTGGTGTAAGTTAGTCTGTACCTTCATTGATTTCAATAGAACTACACTGATTTACACTAGCTGAGGATCTAGCCCAGAAGTTTTACAAGCTCAGGATCTTATACAAAAGAAATGATATGTTACCCAGAATGCATATGCACTGGCTTCTTAGTGGACCATCTTAGCCAGGTGAAAGGTCAATCTGCTCTGTAGGGGGAAAAACCCACAATGAGGTTATAGAGATACTTGGAGTAAGGGAAAAGAATTTAATTTTTTGTTCATTAGCCTGAAAAATACACACACACACACACACACACACACACACACACACACACACACACACACACACACACTACGTTAGTGCACCAGGGTATGCACAATATGCTCAGGGCATCCACCGACATAGTCACAAATCTAGCTGCCACTAATCAGGCTGGGTGAAGTCTGAAGCCCACTCCTGGGAAAGGGGCAGGTTTGGGTGGTCACAAAATGGCAGCACAAACCTTCCTCTCAGGTAAATGTTTCTCTTCAGAATAGAGACCAGCCTGTATGACTTTAACTGCAGAGGCTTTGCAGCTTTGGGTGAGGATATGTGTACTGTTTCTTTAAAAATGTAACAAGAAGCCAGGAAGAATGAGCCTAGGGAAAGCTCAAGGCAGATGCTTCACAGTGAAGCAGGGAGAAGGAGACAGGAGAGCTTTACTGTTTTCCTTAATGTAGAAAAGTTCTTTGTTCAGTGTTAGAGAAGTGACCTTGGTGCACTTGGTTCTTAGTCCATTACTACTATATTTTAAGTGGAGAAAGCCAATTTGAGTTAGTGCTGAAACAGTTGGTTGTCCTAGAAAATAAGCTTTTCCTATGAAAACAAAGCTTTCAAACCTCCCAACATTTCCTTCTGAAGACAAATCCCAAAGTTTGCTCAACACTTCTGAACATCAAGCCACTTATTTAGGTCCCTAACTTTAACCTCCCTCGTTTGGAAATGTTCTGTCAGTGGAGTATAAATGGCACCAAGTAGCTATAGTTTTTCTGTAATTTTTAATCTTTCAACAGTTGTATTTCACAGCTATAGTGTCTATTCAATCTAGCCAAACCCTAGTACTAATATAGAGCTGTGAAATAACTTTGACATTGGCATTGGCATTGATTATGAGGCCAGAAAGGGACTGTTGTGATGATCTAATCTGATCTCCTGTATAACACAGGCTACTGGACTTCCCTGTATGCAGTAGCGTTTGAAGTGAAGCACATCTTTGAGAAAAAAACCATACAGTTTTGATTTAAAATCTTCCTTTCCATTCTTTCATTATTATGGGAAGCACACCACAAACTCCCTCATGGGAAACTCAGCCCTACCCAAAAGCTTCTCCCCTCACCCGCACCCCCTGCAAAACAGATATTAGGTTAAATGTTAAAATATTATCATCTTTCTATAAAGTACATAATCTATACAATAAGAATTAGGGGAAAGACTGGCATTTTAAATAGTATCTGAGTTATACAGAAGCATTATTGTTTCACATAATAGGCAACTAAATATGGTGATGGAATGAATGAACAAACATAGATACTGAACTTCATTTATGCAATCTAGTTCCTACCTCATCATATATGTAACACAATACAATAAAAGCTTTCATTTCTTATACAACAATCAAGTTTAACACTTAGGCCATTTTCCTACTGAAAACTTCTAGCAAAGGAGAATTTAGGAATAGATACTCTAAAATTACACACACACACACAAACACATACACACACGGAGTTCTGTGGGATTATTTCGTTTTTAAAGCCCTTTATTTGTTTTAATTGCAGAGATCATTTTTCATCTTCTGAATTCAGCAAGTGAAGCAATACCTGTGAGCCATATTATATTCAGAAGAGTTTCTTCAAAGTGGTATGGTTTTCTCAGGAATGGACAAAATTATTCAGATAAAACAAAAACCCATTCAAACTTTGACCTAAAAGTAGAACTGAATTTCTAAAGTTCAAAAAAGTTTGCTTACCTTTTAGAAAATTAGTTGGGATGGGCCTGAATAGCAACCTTTGGAGAGGAATCTGAATTTCCTCTCCATCAGGGTGCTCACAATGGGGTTTATGTTCAGCTCATTATAGAGGTAGGATTTACCCAGGAAGCAACAGATTGTAGCCTATCCTGCACACCCATACAGCCCTATTCCAGCTGCCTACCTCAAAGGAGAGCAGCTTCCACAGATCTGCTACTTTCTCTCATCAGTAGTGGGCTGGTGGGGACAAGGAATGGGTGGAGCCAAGTTTCCTCCCCTAACACATCAGGAAGCACCAGGCGATATATGTGGTGCCAGGTGTAAGACTGATACAGGGTACATCCCCCCACCCAGGAGCAGGCAGAAAACCAGGAGACAGACTTGACTTTCTGACTCTTTGTCTATTTCCTGCTTGCAGCACAGTGATGTGCTGTACCGTACACAGGGTTCATGGCACAGACCTAGGTGGTCAGAAGTTTGGATTCATGTTTGAACTCTCTCCAAGTTTATAGAATCATAGAATCATAGGACTGGAAGAGACTTTGAGAGGTCATTTAGTCCAGGCCCCCACAATCAAGGCAGGACTAAGGATTATGTAGACCATCCCTGACAGGTGTTTGTCTAACCTGCTCTTAAAAATATCCAAGGATAGAGATTCCACAACCTCCCTCGGCAATTTATTCCAGTGCTTAACCACCCTGACAGTTAGGAAGTTTTTCCTAATGTCCAACCTAAACTGCTCTTGCTGCAATTTAAGCCCATTGCTTCTTTTCCTTTCCTCAGAGGTTAAGGAGAACAATTTTTCTCCCACCAGATATCCCTCTAGCCTGGGTTCAACCCTTCTCCCCCAGTTCAGCCTTTGTTTCTTAGGTGTTTCCAGCAGTCATCTTTGGCAGAAAGTCAGTGAAGAAGAGCCTCGATGATGTCACTCCCCTCCTCAAATAGCTTTTGCATATGGTGGGAACCCTTTCTCTCCAGGTTTAGTTGGTATCCCAAGATGGAGTCCAGTACCAGGTGACTTAGTCACATGCCTCTGTAGGGCCACAGCAACCATGAGACAGAGGCTGTTTGCAGTTTCCTCAGGAAGGCTCCTTGGTGGGAGATTAGCATCTCCAAAGACTTATTGTTTTCCCTAATGGCTCTTCCCAGCAAACCATCTAGCCTCATTGCATTCTGTCTAGTAGGTGTTCCCCAGGTGTAAACACATTTGTAATAGATGCTTAGACAATATTCCTAACTTCAGATACCAAAATTATACATGCATACAAGTAGGATAATCATATTCAGTAAATCATAACCTTTCCAGTGATATCTCACATGCCTTATCTTGCACAAAATACATCATCATTATACCATACTTGTATCATAATAATATTACTATGAAGAATACAGGGCATAATGCCACACCTATCACACAGCCATGGCTAGATTGTAAGCAGCCCTGGGAGGCTGAGGAAGTGGGGAGGAGGAAATGGCTCAATGTTCCTCCCCCTTCTTCTGCTTTTGCATCCCTGAATGCAAAACTGCCTGAGACTTGTGCTGACAGCAGCATTGGATTTCCCAAAGGAAGAATAACAGTTCAAAAGTTGGATCTAATGGCTGTACCATCATGAAAAAAGGGAGATCCTGGTGCACCCTTTCAAAGGGTGTAGCTGTGACTTCTGCAGCATGTGTTCCCAAAGGAATTGGGCATGAGACAAGCACACTCAAATGACCACAGGAATTAAGGATTGTCACAAACCTTACTTCCTTCAGTGTAAGGTGCACTTGTTCAACCTGCCTTCCCTCATATAAACTCATAGCAGTGTGCATATTTTGTTTAAAAAAACAAACGCCTAAAACGCACTGCCAAAATAAAACACATGCACACAGAATGTTCCCCTTAGGAAGAGAATGAGAGAGAGAACTAGCCACAGGTAACAGATATTAGTCACAACATTTAATGCACTACTGTTAAAAACAGGTATTTAAGCAATATTCTTTGTTGGCACGCTCCAGTTAATTGCTATTTATCTGGTCCCACACAGAATGCTGTGATGAAAATCTCATTTTTTAGTCTCTTTCGCTAGGATCCACTCTGTGACATGAGGATTGCACATATTTACACCAAATTTCTTGCCCTAACCAGACACACTTGGTAAGAGCATGACATAATTTTTTTTATATAGTTTAGACAATATAAAAGATTAGGCCCTGTCTCCTGCCTTATGTTACCGCAGATCAAGAGCATCATATTCCTGTCAGTGTCTCATTGTGAGACTTGCTTAACTGTAATCATACCTTGGACTCTCTAGTTACAGTAAAAGCTGATGCCATGGTGAAATTCTCTTTAATATTTACATTTGCAAGATCCATTGAGATCATGCAATCGCCGTCTTATCTAAAGTGCATTACCTCATTGTGTCTATGAATCAGCATCATTAGATCTGCATGAGCTCATCTTTAAAAGAAGTTTTTAAAAAAAAAATATTTGTTGTTCTGGGAACTAGTGGAAAACACTCTGCTAATGGCACTTCTCATTTTATTCAAGTCTTATGGCTTTTATGTCCTTGTTCTGGCTTTACCCCTGGTTTGTGTATCTAGCAGTTTAATGTAAATTATCTCAGCCACAGATGGAATAGACATTTTTGTTGCATACTCATGTGTTTTGGCGTAGTCTCCTTCAAGATTCTACAATGACAGAGGAACTTGGAGTAAACATTGCTTTTTTTTTTCTCTTGCAGTTCTTGTGTTATCCAAAGCTGCTTAGATTGATTAAATTCAGCTTGATGTGTAACGATGTAGTATTTGCTTTGGCAAAAACAGAAGAGGATGTGAAAACAATAACTTTCAAGTGCAACAGTAGAACAGTAGTATAAACTCTGTTATGGAAGCACTACTTGTGGTTCTGTAGATAAGGCTGATATTAGTTTCCACTGAAAGCCAGGATTCAATCATATTGTTACATATGAATAATACTGCATATTATGTACAAAATTTCCCTCACTCTTTGAGTAGAGAATTAATTTGATGAAAATTTACAACCTTAACTCTGCCCTGTAGTAACACAATGATGTGGACAAAAGGAAAAAGATCAAATGTGTCTTTAAGAAAACAATTACATCTAATCTGGGACTACAAACACTATAATGTCTTAGCCATGTGATTATGAATATTTCACTATATAACTCTGCCATGACAAGACATAGTCATGGTTGTTTTCAGGTGCCCTAGCTGTGCATTTCCATATCTTAACATGTTTGGATTTATTTTAAGCTTAATCTTAACTTTGAATTTCCTTGGTTTATAGTATTTGGTTTTGGGTAATTTCAAAATCCCTATAATGCAATTACATCTTTGGCTGGGAACTCTACTGATTCCATGTTCTTATATAGCTCTCATAGCCATGGTATCTGTGCACTTCAATGCAGGATATCACATTTGAGCAATTACTGTATACCGTCCATTCCAATTAACTCAAGAAATAGACCCGCATGACCAAATAGTTTAACCTTTTTCTGGCAGAATACAGTATAAAGTGTACAAAGTCTTGCTTTCTGCTTCATGTAGGCGTACTCTTTGTTTCACCATATCTGAAATCAGCATTCACATACACCATAAACCAGCCTTCAAAAGGGCCATACACAACTCTTTATATAAACACATCTCTCATCCCTGTTGCCAATAGGAATTGCACAGATGGATCAAGATCATTATCTGACTTTAGGATGTTGATGAGGATCCCATATGTTGGATATCCCCTGGTTAAAAAAAGTGCAGCTAATAATGAACAGGGGATGAACAGGGAAACATTTTGATGAGAAGAAGTTTTGAGTGTGTGTGTCAACATTTTTCTTTCATTTTTTTTTCAGTTGCAATCTTTTTTTCATTTTTGCCAAGATTTTTGGACTGAAAATTTTAGCATTTCAGGTTTTCAATGAAATCCCCAAATTTGTCAACAATGGAATCTTTTTTTCACAAAAAGCCCCAATTAATCAAAAAGCCATTTTCTGTAATAAAATGTTTCTCCAGAAAGCTTTCAACAAGCTCTAGCATCTAATGCAGTGGTGGCAGACAGAATATTGCAAAATTGTGTGCATTGATTTATATTGCACTATTTCTCATCTGTTCATGTTATAAAATGAAGCTATGTGCAATAAATTGAATTCAATCTACTTCAAAACAATTCAAACGATGGTACTTAGTTGCAAAGTTCAGATATCAATTTAGATCCACATCTAAGATTCTCGAAGGGTCAGTTATGCCAGGCATGCATTTGGCCCCTTTATACTTTGCTGGTTGACATTATTAAATAGATATATCTTATCCAAATTAAAGGATGCAGAATCTGGCCCATGGTACTCAGGTTAATTAGCCCTTAAGTGAGAAATCCAAATGAGATTACTTGTGAGTATGTACTACTCAATATGAGTAAGCATTGCAGAGTCAGGCTTTACAGGAAATATTATATATATTACCTCTACTGAATTTTGCCGCACTGGGGGGAATCCAGAAGTGCAAGCACTTTAAGTCAGAAAAAGCCATAATGAAATTAAGTTTTTGATATATGCACTGAAGTTATTTTTAGTGCAAAACACTGTAGAAAGGACATATCATTAAAGATACATAGAATCTTATTCTAGCATTCATTATATAGGCACAGGTATTTTAGTATTTCAAAGTTAACAAAATTACTGGATGGCTGCCATATGTCTTCAATATGTATTTAAAGATAATCTAGATTTCTTGAATACTAACGGCCAGATTCTGAAGTTTTAGTATTGTTCTACAGGAGTAACCCCATTTGAGACCAAGTTCAAGTGTTCAATGTGAGTAAGGGTATTGGTATCTGACCCTAAGGGATCATTAAGAAGACAAAGGGTCACATTCTGACACCCTTGCTCCCTAAAGATAGTATCTTCTTCTGCAGGCAGTCCTGTTTTCTTCATTTGGCGCTACTTAAAGAGTGAGGTCCTACTGAGCGTTAGCAAGGGCAGCAAATCTGGCCCTGAGTTAGATAAACCCTCACTGTAGATATATCCATCCAGGCAGTACCAGAAAAATGGGGCATGCTGTAATCTGCTTGTCTGATGGCAGCCTTGTAGCATTCAGAATTCCCAGCAGTTCTACCTGTTCTTAGGAAATGGATATTTTGCTTTAAAAAATTGCAAAAAACCACAGAGTGACAGAAGATGCTAATTTCTCCTATGTACATTTACCATTTATATTGTGGCAAATTGAAACCCGGCAGGAGGGAGTCTGAGTAAATAGAAACAAATTTCAGAGTCTGGTTCAATGAGTAAAACAAAGCTGTTGTACTCCTCTGACTGGCTAAAGATGCTATATGATTCATTTCAGGACCTCACTAAATCAGGCATTTAAATCTGGTCATGCTATATAAACATGATACTAGAGAAAGTTATTACTTATTACTATATAATCTAGCTAAAATTATACACTGGTTCTTTATTATCTGGTTAGCATAGTCCATTAATTTTTAAGAACTGTTTTCAACTTCATATTGAATGGCAGAAAGAAGAAAACATCAATAACAGAGCCAGAATCCTTGGCACAACCTAAGGCCAGGTACTTTGCACTTATAGAGTTTCTATTTTCTAAGGGCAAATATTAACTATTCTCCACGTCAGTCATGTGGAGCAAGTAGGTGGCATTACTATTCTACAAAGGTGGAAACTGAGGCATGGAGATTAAGGCCCATAGTCTCCCTAATGCCTAGCCCAAGAAACTCAGATGGGCACTGGAGAACTTCATGGGGAAAAGAGGTTGATCAATTCTCTCATCCAAGTTGCAGTGCTATTCCATCTCAAAAGGGCTCTGGCAGGCTGTACTCTGTGACCTGAACAACACTTCCAGTGGGGAGGGGTAAGGATCCTCTGCCCCTGGTTTAACCTACCCTTAAACAGCCACCTCATCATGGCAGGAGTCCCTGCAGAACTGCCCTCTGCCACAGGTAAGGAACCCAGAGTACCTGGGTGGATCTAGGACGCCATGGTCCCCCACTGTGAAACAGAAAAGGTGTGGTGCAGTTGTGTCATAGGGTGGTCTGGCTCTTTAAAGGGAATTGGGTTCAGTTCCACATGTGCTTAGTTATCTGACTCCCAGGGGATGGTTTTGAGCTTGGGCCAAAGGTTGGGTCATATGACCAAGCATCACATGACAGTAGAACAGATGAGGCACTTCCTGTAAGAGGGAGCATGTTCAGTCAAAGGGGAAGAGACCTGCAGGGAGGAGGAAGGCTTTACTACAATAGAGCTAGATGGGTGCTGGGAGGTGCTAAGAGGTGGTCTGCTGTGGCCATGGAGAAGGCCTAGAAAATAGCCTGGAGCTCCGAAAGAGCCTAGGAAAGTCTCTCCAGGGAGAGTGAGGATCCAGAATGGGGTGGGAAGAACTCCCTGCTCAGTGGGAACTAGGCAACTGAGAGAGAGAGAGAGAGAGAGAGAGAGAGAGATAAACCCAGGTGTTTGAGGAGTCCTGTAGAAGGGCCAAAAGGAGGTGCTGGGGAACCCTAAGAGTTGAAAACACTGGTTTGTTGGAGTCTCTGCTTACTCTTGGAAGTTATTGTCAAACTTTATGATTTGGCCACATCATTTGGAAGCATTGGAACTAGCCCATCCAAGTGCAGGAAATTGAAACATCTGGATCTGGAAGAGGGGAAATAGATATGGAGCATGTGACACGGAAGTGAACTCGTTACAGGGGCCATTTGCACCCCAAATGGAGAAGGGATATTTGATCCATGAGCATAGGGAAGTCATTGGCACAGCTTGGGTTGCAGTTCTTGGCCTCTTTTTGTGCTTGAGTGACTAGATCATATCTAGACTTAAAATTACATTTGACATATTCCAGACTTCAGACAGATGCCAAACTGTCATTGACATCAGTGGGAGATACACAGCTCTGTAGAAAAACTTTGAAGCCTAGGTTAACTTCTAGCAGTGTGTTCATAATTCCTAAAAAAAAGTCATGTAAAAAGACTGTGCATTTTTCCCTTTCAGAGGGACAAATCCTACCCCCTCCATGGCCTATGGAAAGACTTGAACACAATACAGTGGGGTGGGAGGACTTCCAGGAGCCACAGAACAGTTCTCTATAGAGGCTTAGGGTAATGGGGCTGTGGAGAGGTGCAGGCAGGATCAATGACTGGAAAGTCTGTGGCCATTCCTCCATGCAGATGTAAGTGTTTAGCAGTCAGAGATGCTGCTGATGCTCTGAGCCTGCAATAGAGGCCGTGAAGTTGCTCTGCTGCTGCTTTGTGGCGAGAAGAAAAGAATCATTCCACCAGTGTCCCCCTAAACTCACTTCTCTTCATAATTGTCCCCAAGGCCCCAACGAACTCTTAAGAGGTACTTGGGCTTTTCACTGGTCATAGGATGTGACCCTTTATAATTCCAAATGAAAACCCAGGGGTATGTCCAGTTTTGACTGTGCGTGATCTGGGCTATAATTATTTAGAACTCATTGAAAAGGAAACATATATGCATTTGCTGCAAAGGAAAAGTTTGTTTTAGAGTCTAATGGATAGTGTGGTATTAGTAAGAATAAAACAGCCTTGTTGGATTTGCAGATTTTAGCACATTAGACCGTCTGCATCTTCCTTATTATTTGTCTGTGGTAGCGCCCACATGCAGTGCTGGCTGCTTTCCAGACATTCAAAAAGGGATAGTCTGTGCCGCGAGGAGCTTGCAGCTTAGGGATAGGCAGGCAGACAGACAAGTACATGGAGGTCAGGGAATGGGATGTTCTACATGTACATCAGAATAGTCATGTTTTTTTAATGACAGGTTTCAGAGTAGCAGCCGTATTAGTCTGTATCCGCAAAAAGAACAGGAGTACTTGTGGCACCTTAGAGACTAACAAATTTATTAGAGCATAAGCTTTCGTGGACTACAGCCCACTTCTTCGGATGCACTCTATATGCATCCGAAGAAGTGGGCTGTAGTCCACGAAAGCTTATGCTCTAATAAATTTGTTAGTCTCTAAGGTGCCACAAGTACTCATGTTTTTTTAAGAAACTGGCTCAATGGCCTAATAATTTGTATCCAGTCAGAAAATGTCTTGCTTTTCTATAGCCCTAGTATCCTTCTCAGTGTTCAGCTCATAGATCAAGAGGACTCCAAACAACCTAAAGGATTCCTTTTCCCGGCTGCTCAAAGGAGAAAAAACATTCAAGGATCCCCACCTCCACATAATTGTTAGAAGCAACAGTGGTACCCTGGTATGTTTGCACTGAAGCTGTCTCATGATTCTGCTGTACACTGCTCCATCTTCCTGTGTAGTGAACACGACTTTCTCATTGAGTTAAATGGTAAAGGCTTGGTGTGCCGCTGGAAGGAGGTTGAGCTCCCCACTGACACCACTTTATACTGTAGCTAGTTCAGAAGTATTGCTGGAGCTTGAAAGTGAGGATTGAATGCCCTTATAACTAATAAGGATTTACTTGGCTGCATCTGTAGGCTGCTCCCACTCAGTGATTTATGTTCCTGATGCTTGGAACTACAGTATAAATCTGGTTATGCTATAGAAACTTGATACCAGAGAAAGTCAATATTACAGGGTAATAGAGCTGAAATTACACACTGGCACTACTTTTTTATTAACCCTTTAATAACTTATTTCAGAGCCTCCTCCGTGACAAATAAGTTGGCTAGCAATAGGGAAAGGATTTTTGTGCCACAGATAATGCCACTACATTAAACATACGTTGTTCAGTCCATATGGAGCCAGGGGGCAATTAATTCCTAGAAAAACCATTTCCTCCCAATACTGAAAAAGATGAGTGCTTTTCAGAAATGATTTCTTTTGACCTCATTGCTTCAATGAATTTTATCGTGTGTCTCATTCCCTCAGGCCATGCAGCACATCAACACCATGATGCTTTATGTAAACAACCAGGCTATTTTAATACTGTCAGATTTTTTCTAAGCTGGCCCAGGTTCTTCAGGAGACGTATTTTTCATTGTTAGTTGATTTCTTAGCCATTGCACAGGCTGTTGCATTTAGAATTCCACGCTCCCTGAAGTGGAAAGGTTTGGCTGGTCCACTGGGCACAGAAAACTTTCAGAGAGCCAAGGTCCACATCACTTCTCAGTTTTAAATAGTAGAGAAACCTTAAGGGGAAATTTTGCAAGCCATCCATGCGTGAAACTCTCATTGTTTGCTGCACTGATCAAAAATTATCCCTTCATCACTTCATTCACACTGTTTTAACTGGGAATTGAGTAACCATTTGGCTCAATCAACTTCAAGTGAAATTGTAGTTGCTGCTCTACACCAGCCATATGAAAAAAGAATAAGAATTGGGAATTCACTACATAGGTCCATTAGCTGAAGACAGGATAAAGATATGATTTCAGGTTTTCTTCTCTCTTGCTTGGAAGCCAGAGAATTTCTATTTGGAGTTCAGTGGGAACATGAAGAAAAAGAAAATGATGGCGATCATGTTGTCTTTTGACTGATCTCTCTCTCGCTCTCATATGTATGAATGTGTATATATGTATGTACATATAAACAAACAATAGCAATAAAATTGATCCTTCTGATACTCCATGCAGGAGAACTTGGATTGGTTTCTCATCACCAACTACTGAAATCTGTCCAAAAGAAGTTAACTGAACTGCCCAAAGCAACTTTTTTTCATCCTGTCTAGCTGGGTCAGTAATGTACCATGATCAATGGTATCAAACATGGATCTAACACGATTACAGAAACTTGTCTGGAAACCATCACTTGAAGATTGAAAGACATCTAAAAATCTCACATTGTCCAGGTGCTCCTTAAGTTGCCTAGCTACTGCCTCCTTAATCATCTTCTCCAAAAAGGGGAGGTTTGACAGAGGGTAATAATTAGATGGTTTTGTGAGGGGGGATTAAGACCTCATCATATTGTAGCTAGGATGGCATTCTGCCCTTCAAAAAATTAAATGTTAATGAAAATGTCCATCCACTAGGAAAGTATCTCATAATTGAGTTTCATAAGCCCTACGGTTATCCCGCCAGTATCCTCGTCCTTTCATGAGGAAAGACTCTGTCAAAATCAGCCAGGTTGGTAGATTAATGCATGGCTTCTTGTTCTGACATTCTTGGTTGCAGACTGGTAGGTTCAAAGATGAATGATTTTGACTGTGAAGAATTTGAAGTCTTGTCCCCAGGATTCCTGAGAAAAGAGTTTCAGAGGAGAGGCAGTCTAGAAGAACCTAGATCGCCTATACCCTGAGTAACTGTGCTAGCCAACTCTCTACTGCATGTGTAGTCATGACAAATGATTGTATTCAGACAGGAACCTTGGCGCTTGAATGACAGGACTAGGCTAATGTGTATAGGGAAGGAAGGGCTGGCTTTGGAGCTGCACCATGTCTTGGGAATTTCTAATCACTGTCCTTGCCTATAAAACCAGAAGCACACAGAATATATTTGTGTATAAGGCTGTGTCCCTCAACTTTATTCTGTTGAATCATAGAAATGTAAGCCTGGAAGGGACCTTGATAGGTCATCTAGTTCAGGCGCCTGTCCTCAGGCAGGACTAAGTATTATCTAGACCACCCCTGGCAGGTATTTGAAGCCCCCTTTTGCAACTGATTGGTGTATAGGTACCACCCTGGACTCTCCTCATGCCATGCCCTAATACAGTTGCCACATTTCTTTTTTTGTCCAATTTCTCTCACTTTCTGTACTCTTGTTTTCTGTCTCCATTCTTCCTTTCCTCTTCCCTTCCCTTCCCTTCCCTTCCCTCAACTCCTCTCTTTTTGGCTGTCTATTTTTATTCATTTTTGCTCTTTCATGTTTTTTGCTGCCTTTCCCTGGTTGCTCCCCGTGCCCATTTCCTCACTCACTAGGGTCAAGATTTTCAGACAAGGCTGAAGGAATTAGGTGCCAGGATACGATTGAATTTGGGCACTAATTCCCTTTTAAATTCCTTGGGAAATCCCTGACTAAAGGACTCCATTCTGCTCAAGGTGAGAAGTGTAGATTGGTGGGTCAGTGGAGCAGGAACATGGGCTCTTACAGCTGAGCTATGTGTGGCAAAAGCAAGTGTAACCCACACAGCTCCTGGATCTGGGTTTGGTATTCTGCCCCCCTAGTGGCACCAAGACCAGAGATTAATGAGTCTGCTACAGTCTGCTAAGGGCCATGTGGCTTTTAGCTCATGCAGTAGAGGCTTATGCATTTGGATGCAAAGCTTAGTCCAGCATGATGCTTCCTGATCCTGTGACTATACTAAACCCAGTGCTGGGGTGGGGAGGAAAGTTGGGTGCTAGTTTACCCATAGCAGCACATTTACAGACGGGAGTCAGAGTATATCTAGCATCAGCCAATCACACAGCGTTCCCTCCTTGTTCTGCTGGTCTCCAGTGCCTACATCCCCAACTCACCCCCCTTCACAAGTAAAGCTTCTTTCCATGTCCCGTCTTCCCTCCTCCCCCCGCCCCCACAGGATAAAATTAATTTTCTCAGCCAATGAATTAAAAAGATAATCTAGCTGTTGCAGTTTTAACTATTATCTGGGGGCAATTTGTTATGTTGCATAGTTTCCGTTGTGGTCTAGTTTGCTTGCCATATAAAACTGAAACCTTTCAATAGACTCTGTGGCATTAAAGCAAAGGACACAGGCAATCATTTGCTGCCATCTCCTCTCATTACAGGGCCTTTTAAAAATTAACATTTGACATCATCCAATGAGAGTTTGATGAAGGCATTTGTTAGGTCCCTGGTTAACTAGATGTAGCTTATTAATGGTGACTTTATTCCTACAGGGTTTGTTTTGAAACCTGGTTGTGTCAAGGTTCCTCATGTATTCTGATGTGTGCCAATCATGACATATTTGTTCTTGTAGTACTTTATTTGTAACTACTGGTAGTTAGTAGGGCTGTTGAGATTGCAGTTTTGCATTTCTTTATCTATTTCTTGTACCTTACTAAATCATTTGAGTTTCCCTTTTATTAAGCAGCTGGTTTTAGTTCATGCTGCTGCTGTTTCTGTATTGTGGTTAACCAGTCACTGAAGTGTTTTCAAGAGTTTCTTTTTCAGACTTCATAAAGTAACCACTTATTTCTGATTCAGTGTTAAGATTTCCTAGACTTTTCTTTTTCTGAGATCTAAATATACTCATGGAGTCAACTGTGGATCCATTTAAATATAGGTTGGAGAGGGGTTTGGATGATTACAATTAGCACATTCACTTCCCAACATGCATAGAAATGCATTTTAGATTTGGTTTGTTCCTTAAGCATAAAATATTTCTCCAGATGCACTCACTTTTTCGACATGTTTTTCCACAATCCCCAATTTTCCTTTTCAATCAATTTCACTTTACACACTATCAGTAGTTCTACAGGAGTTGGCGGAAGTGCTGACGGTGTGTAAAATTAAGCATGTGCATACATCTTTGCAGGATTGGGACCTTGGTCAAGGGCAACATGTTGCCATTATTGCTAGTAAATGAAGCATGGACAACAGCTTGAATAAGCCAGTGCTTATATTTAGAATGGAACTCAAACCAAATTTGTTTTGAAATTGCACCATCTGGTTAAATGTTTTATCACATCTGATTTCCAAACAGGTCCAGAACTGGAAGTGCCAAAATAGCAGAGTAAAGGTCCTTTTAGTTATCATTTACCTTTAATACTGCAACCTTCCCCTCTCCCTGACTCTGCACACAACACCCTATAAAGAAGGTAAACGTAGGCAATAAGATTAGGTAACCTTCCCCAGGGCATTGTGGGACAAGTTTGTTTCTCAGCCAGGTGAATCTCTGGATTTCCAAACTCCTACTTTTTTTGCATGTTATGTATTTCATATATTTCTAAATCCATTTCACAAGGATATTTCTGCAAGCTCATCAAGGAACCTGATTCTTAAAATGTGTATATGTAACTGAAATGAAATCTTAGCCCCCTGAAATGTTTAAGTGCCTGATATGAGAGAGTCTATGAAATTGTTCTTTACGTTACTTCTTTAAAAATTCTATATGTATGAATGTTTCATAGGGTACAGTATTATTTTTTAAATATACACAAACACACAATGTAAATGCAGTGAAAATGCAAATGAAATTAAACTGCATAGGGATTAACATTTAGAAATCTGAACTAGGTTCTTTGTGGAGGTTGTATTTTATTTTATTTTATTTATTTATGTTTCCCAAGACATCCATGCTGGCTGGGAGAGGGTGGAGAGAGGCAAGAGTAGTGGGGGAGCTTCTTGGAGGAGGGGGTGAAGAGAGTGGCACAAGTGGTGGGATGGCCTCTCAGGGGAGGGGGCAAAGAGATGCAAGTGGCAGGGGCCTCGGGGAAGAGGGGCTGAGCAGGATCGAGGCCTAGGGCAGAGTGGGGGTGGAGCATGGGTGGGCCGCGGGGGGAGGAGGCCAAGTGGGGCGCGGGCCTTGGGGTGGAGCAGAGGGCAAGGCCATGGTGTGGGTGCTGGTGGCCCCTCCCACTTCTAGGGAGCTTCCAGTACTCAGGCCCAGCCTCCCCAGATGCGGGAGTCCTGTGCCGTCCATGGTGGTTCCTGTCCATGTTGGGGAACCTCTATTAAAGTGGACTGCTGGGGCAAGCTGTAACAGAGCAGGAAGGAGTGCTCTTTCTTGGGCTAAAGATCTAAAGCTGAGAAGGGAGTAGGATAGGGGTGGGTTATGACAAAAGTGTGTGCGGGATGGACATGCATAAGCTGCTCAACTCTATAGAAAATACTCTGGGATTCTCACATTTCTGTGCACAGTCCCCCAGCCTTGAGAACCCCCTTAAAGGGGGCTGCAAGGACAGCTCCAATGGAGCTATGCTTCCGGGAAACTGGACACAGGCTGGGATCTCCAGTTCCTGTGTGAAGGCATAGGGCTTTCTTATGGATGGGCACAGACTTCTGCACATCTGAGGGAATCCTTAGGCTATGGGAGAAGGACCTTCTGTTCCCCTTGGAATAACTTGAGGAGACTCTCATGGAGCTACTCATGGTTTGTTCTTCAGCAGGTGTCAGTTGGGCCCATTGTTCTCAAGTTGAACCAGTGCCTGTTAAGACACAAAAGCCCCAAATTCCAGGCACCTACCTAGAGCATTATTATTATCAAGGCTCTCAGGCACCATTCATTCAAAGACTACAAATAAGTGTTGTTGTTCTTGATTCATGCTGGCCTTCAGTAAGGCCACTGTTAGGCAGACATAGAGGCCTCTGTAGGAAATTTCTCATAATAATCATGTAATCAAGAAATATTAAAACTCTTGAGTCAGAATGCAAAATCTACTTTTTATTATCCTCTTCTAGCAAAAGGTGATGTACCACATTACTATACATGTATGTGTTTTTCTTAATAACTAATGGATTTTATGGAGTTTAGTATTTTTAACAAGTAATGTATTTTTCTCATTGTTATTAAAAATGAGAAATGTCTAATATTTCCTATTGTTATTATTTTATCTATTTTCCTACACAAAAGAGACATCATAGAATATCATTGAATATTTACCTGATGTAAAATCTGTTTCTCACTAAATATCAAATTTCTCCAAGTGTATCTTATATTCAGGGGTGTGCAGAAGGGTGAGCTCCTCCTGCGGCCATGGCAGGGGCTGAGCAACTTCCGTCCTCCAGCTCTGGGGCCGTGGCAGGAGCAGAGCGAGCTCCTTCAGCCCTGGGACCACAGTGGGGGCAGAGCAATCTCCTCCAGCCCCAGGGCTGTGTAGGGAGCTGACAGCTCCTCACAGCAGGAGTTGACAGCTCCTCTGGCCCTGGGGCTGAGGAGGGGGCACAGAATGTGCCCCTCTAAAAGTGGTCAAGTTTAAATTCCTGCAATGCCCCTTCCTGTATTTTATTCAGATTTTATAGTTAGTGAGTAACTTTATTCATGTAGTAACTAAGGGAGTTATTTCTGCCAACTAAGGGTATGTCTACACTACGAAATTAGGTCGAATTTATAGAAGCTGGTTTTATAGAAATCGGTTGTATACAGCCGATTGTGTGTGTTCCCACATAAAATGCTCTAAGTGCATTAAGTCGGTGGACCGCGTCCACAGTACTGAGGCTAGCGTCGACTTCCGGAGCGTTGCACTGTGGGTAGCTATCCCACAGTTCCCGCAATCTCCGCCACCCATTGGAATTCTGGGTTGAGATCCCAATGCCTGAATGATGCAAAACAGTGTTGCGGGGGGTTCTGGGTACATGTTGTCAGGCACCTCCCCCTCCATCAGAGCAACGGCAGACAATCGATTCGCGCCTTTTTACCTGGGTTACCTGTGCAGACAACATACCACGCCAAGCATGGAGCCCGCTCAGCTCACTGTCACCATATGTCCTCTGGGTGCCAGCAGACATGGTAGTGCATTGCTACACAACAGCAGCTAATTGCCTTTTGGCAGTAGATGGTGCAGTATGACTGGTAGCCTTCATCGGTGATCTGGGTGCTGGCAGACGTGGAGCTGCATTGCTACACAGCAGCAGCCCCTTTCCTTTTGGTAAAAGATGGTGTATTACAACTGGTATCCGTCGTCGTCATACTGCAGTGGCTGAAACTCCGTATGTCCCCCAGTCGCTGCCTTCCCAATGACGATGATGGCTATCAGTCATAGTATGCTATTTTCTGCCAAGCACCCGGTATTTTCTGCCAAGCACCCAGAAGATGCCGAGGGCTATCAGTCATGCTGCACCATCGTCTGCCAGCTTAAGATGTAAAAAATAGATTTGTTCTGTATTCATTTGCTTCCCCCTCCCTCCGTGAAATCAATGGCCTGCTAAACCCAGGGTTTTGAGTTCAATCTTTGGGGGGGGGGGCATTCTGTGTGACAGTTGTTTGTGTTTCTCCCTGATGCACAGCCACCTTTCTTGATTTTAATTCCCTGTACCTGTACGCCATGTCGTCACTCGCCCCTCCCTCCCTCCCTCCATCCATCAGATACTAGTTTCATGCCTTTTTTCAGCCCAGACGCCATAGCACTGGGATCATGGAGCCCGCTCAGATCACCGTGGCAATTATGAGCACTATGAACACCACGTGCATTGTCCTGGAGTATATGCAGAGCCAGGACATGCCAAAGCAAAACCAGGACCAGCCGAGGAGGCGATTGCAGCGCGGCGACGAGAGTGATGAGGAAATTGACATGGCACATGGCACATCTCACAAGGCACAGGCCCCAGCAATGTGCAAATCATGATGTTACTGGGGCAGGTGGAACGCCGATTCTGGGCCCGGGAAACAAGCACAGACTGGAGGGACCGCATCGTGTTGCAGGTGTGGGATGATTCCCAGAGGCTGCAAAACTTTCGCATGCATAAGGGCACATTCATGGAACTTTGTGACTTGCTTTCCCCTGCCCTGAAGCGCCAGAATACCAGGATGAGAGCAGCCCTCACAGTTGAGAAGCGAGTGGCGACAGCCCTGTGGAAGCTTGCAACTCCAGCCAGCTACCGGTCAGTCGGGA
This sequence comes from Malaclemys terrapin pileata, assembly GCF_027887155.1. Classification (NCBI taxonomy): domain Eukaryota; kingdom Metazoa; phylum Chordata; order Testudines; family Emydidae; genus Malaclemys; species Malaclemys terrapin. The sequence continues at coordinate 174,515,106 of NC_071507.1, read as the reverse complement.
ATCAATTTGGAGTGGGCAAATCTACTGTGGGGGCTGCTGTGATCCAAGTTGCCAGGGCAATCAAAGACCTGTTGATATCAAGAGTAGTGATTCTGGGAAATGTGCAGGCCGTAGTGGATGGCTTTGCTGCAATGGGATTCCCAAATTGTGGTGGGACGATAGACGGAACCCATATCCCTATCTTGTCACCGGAGCACCAAGCCACCGAGTACATAAACCTCAAGGGGTACTTTTCAATGCTGCTGCAAGCCCTGGTGGATCACAAGGGACGTTTCACCAACATCAACGTGGGATGGCCGGGAAAGGTACATGATGCTTGCGTCTTCAGGCACTCTGGTCAGTTTCGAAAGCTGGAGGAACGGTCTTTCTTCCCGGACCAGAAAATAACCGTTGGGGATGTTGAAATGCCTATCGTGATCCTTGGGGACCCAGTCTATCCCTTAATGCCATGGCTCATGAAGCCGTACACAGGCAGTCTGGACAGTAGTCAGGACCTGTTCAACTACAGGCTGAGTAAGTGCCGAATGGTGGTGAAATGTGCATTTGGACGTTTAAAAGCGCGCTGGTGCAGCTTACTGACTCGCTCAGACCTCAGCGAAAAGAATATCCCCATTGTTATTACTGCTTGCTGTGCGCTCCACAATATCTGTGAGAGTAAGGGTGAGACATTTATGGCGGGGTGGGAGGTTGAGGCAAATCGCCTGGCTGCTGATTACGCACAGCCAGACACCAAGGCGGTTAGAAGAGCACAGCAGGGCACGGTACGCATCAGAGAAGCTTTGAAAACGAGTTTTGTGACTGGCCAGGCTACGGTGTGAAACTTCTGTTTGTTTCTCCTTGATGAACCCACCGCCCCCCCCCACCCGGTTCACTCTACTTCCCTGTAAACCAACCACCCCCTCTCCCTTCCCTCCCCCCCTCAAGCACCACTTGCAGAGGCAATAAAGTCATTGTTACTTCACATTCATGCATTCTTTATTAATTCATCACATAACTAGGGGGATAATTGCCAAGGTAGCCTGGGATGGGTGGGGGAGGAGGTAAGGAAAAGGACACACCTCAGTTAAGGTGCCACCAGACTCCTTGTTGTTTTTGTAGATACAGACTAACACGGCTACCCCCTGATACTTGACACCTCAGTTTAAAACTTTAACTCTTATTGAAGGCCAGCCTTCTGATGCTCGGGCAATCATCTGACGCCACCTATCATCTTCAACCCGCCACTTGCTCTGTTCATCCCACGATTCAGCCTGCCACCTCACCTCTCATTCATATTGTGCTTTTCTGTAGTCTGACATTGACTGCCTCCACGCATTCTGCTGTGCTCTGTCAGCGTGGGAGGACATCTGGAGCTCCGAGAACATATGTTCCCGAGTCCGCCGTTTTCTCCTTCTAATCTTCACTAGCCTCTGTGAAGGAGAAACATTTGCAGCTGGTGGAGGAGAAGGAAGAGGTGGTTAAAAAAGACACATTTTAGAGAACAATGGGTACACTCTTTCACGTTAAATTTTGCTGTTCACGTTACACAGCACATGTGCTTTCGTTACAAGGTCGCATTTTTCCTCTTATATTGAGGGCCTGCCGGTTTGGTGTGAGAGATCACTCACGCAGTGCCAGGCAACAGATTTTGGCTTGCAGGCAGCCATGGTAAGCCACAGTCTTTTGGCTTTTTTAACCTTCTTACCATGTGGGAATGGTTTCAAACAGTAGCACCCTCATTTCCCATACCAAGCACCCGTCGGGTTGGCCATTTAAAATGGGTTTGCAATGTAAAAGGAGGGGCTGCAGTTTCCGGGTTAACATGCAGCACAAACCCAACTAACCCCCCCCTACCAAATTCTCGGGGATGATCACTTCACCCCTCCCCCCGACTGTGTGGCTAACAGCGGGGAACATTTCTGTTCAGCAGAGCAGGAACAGGCACCTCTGAATGTCCTCTTAATAAAATCGCCCCATTTCAACCAGGTGACCGTGAATGATATCACTCTCCTGAGGATAACAAAGAGCAATAAGGAATGGATGTTATCTGCATGCCAGCAAACACCGGGACCATACGCTGCCATGCTTTGTTATGCAATGATTCCAGACTACGTGCTACTGGCCTGGCGTGGTAAAGTGTCCTACCATGGCAGACGGGATAAGGCAGTCCTCCCCAGAAACCTTTTGCAAAGGCTTTGGGAGTACATGAAGGAGAGCTTTCTGGAGATGTCCCTGAAGGATTTCCGCTCCATCCCCATACACGTTAACAGACTTTTCCAGTAGCTGTACTGGCCACGATTGCCAGGGCAAATTAATCATTAATCATTAAACACGCTTGCTTTTAAACCATGTGTAATATTTACAAAGGTATACTCACCAGAGGTCCCCTGTGTGCCCTCAGGGTCTGGGATCACGCCTTGGGTGAGTTTGGGGGTTACTGGTGTGACAGCGTACCCCATAAGGCTTCATGGGGGTGTGTGTTTATAAATGTATGTATGATATAACTGGAATATGTTTTGTGCTGACTGTACCATGTAACATATCTCCGTAAAGGTTATGGTCTACTATATCTATTAATTCTATTTGTACATATATATCATTTTCTACGTGAGGTTAAGAATATGGGCTGTATGCTTGCTTGGTTTCTAAGTAAGCTTTGTAAGGCATTTGGTTAGCTTCTTTAGGGAGGAATTCGACAGGTTAAGTACCTGATCAGGAAACACTTGGGGAACAATGCATCTTGGAATGCTCCAATCCACATAAGACGTCTTACTGGAGACATGCAAGATACCATGTGGACAATGGCTTTGGCCTGTAAAGACTGAGTCAGGCAGGGGCATGTGACTTGCCCAGGTGACTCCAGAACTCCATCTTGGAGCTGGACTTTGCATAGGAGGGAGGAGGGGGGTCTCCACCCACAAGAGAGCGTCTATTTAAACTCGTGGGAGACCCCTCCATTTTGTCTTGAGCTGGCTAAGGAAGGAGCCTCTCCACCCCCCCCAGGATACTTGAAGGGAACTGGAACAAACGACAGTAACTACAGGGGGTGTGAGTGATTGCTGGACCCAGGCTAAAAGGAGATTAGCCTGTAAAAGGGAGCATTCTGGAACTGGTGAGGAACTTATCTATATTTAGTTTGATTAGGCATAGATTTGCATATTTTATTTTATTTTACTTGGTGACTTACTTTGTTCTGTCTGTTACTACTTGGAACCACTTAAATCCTATTTTCTGTATTTAATAAAATCACTTTTTATTTAGTAATTGACTCAGAGTATGTATTAATACCTGGGGGAGCAAACAACTGTGCATATCTCTCTATCAGTGTTATAGAGGGCGAACAATTTATGAGTTTGCCCTGCATAAGCTTTATGCAGGGTAAAACGGATTTATCTGGGTTTAGACCCCATTGGGAGTTGGGCATCTGAGTGCTAAGGACAAGCACACTTCTGTGAGCTGTTTTCAGGTAAACTTGCAGCTCTGGGGCAAGTGATTCAGACCCTGGGTCTGTGTTGGGGCAGACGGGAGTGTCTGGCTCAGCAAGACAGGGTGCTGGAGTCCTGAGCTGGCAGGGAGAACAGGAGCAGAGGTAGTCTTTGCACATCAGGTGGCAGCTCCCAAGGGGGTTTCTGTGATCCAACCCGTCACAACTGGTTCCAGGTCCAGGGTGATAAACATATCCTGGCTGTTGGGGAAACCGTTTTCTCCGCTTCCTTGCTGCTGTGAGCTATCTACATTATCTTCATCCTCATCTTCCTCGTACCCCAAACCCGCTTCCCTGTGTGTTTCTCCATTGAAGGAGTCAAAGCACACGGTTGGGGTAGTGGTGGCTGCACCCCCTAGCATGGCATGCAGCTCCGCGTAAAAGCGGCATGTTTGCGGCTCTGCCCCAGACCTTCCGTTTGCCTCTCTGGCTTTGTGGTAGGCTTGCCTTAGCTCCTTAATTTTCACGCGGCACTGCTGTGTGTCCCTGTTATAGCCTCTGTCCTTCATGGCCTTGGAGACCTTTTCTAATATTTTGCCATTTCGTTTACTGCTACGGAGTTCAGCTAGCACTGATTCATCTCCCCATATGGTGAGCAGATCCCATACCTCCCATTCGGTCCATGCTGGAGCTCTTTTGCGATCCTGGGACTCCATCACGGTTATCTGTGCTGATGAGCTCTGCGTGGTCACCTGTGCTCTCCCCTCTGGGCAAACAGGAAATGAAATTCAAACATTCGCGGGGCTTTTCCTGTCTACCTGGTCAGTACATCTGAGTTGAGAGTGCTGTCCAGAGCGGTCACAATGAAGCACTGTGGGATAGCTCCCAGAGGCCAATAACGTCGAATTCCGTTCACACTACCCCAATTCCGACCAGCTAAGGCCAATTTTATCGCTAATCCCCTCGTCGGAGGTGGAGTAAAGAAACCAGTTTAAAGGGCCCTTTAAGTCAAAAAAAGGGACTTAGCCGTGTGAACGTATCCAGGCTTAATTCGATTTAACGCTGCTAAATTCAACCTAAACTCATAGTGTAGACCAAGCCTTAGACAGAAAAGCATCCTTATTCAGGAGAACACTTAAGCCTATACTTTACTTCATATGCTTGCTTAAATTCCAATGAAGTCAATAGGTCCAGATGTTGAATAGAAATGGACTTCAGTATATGCTTAAGCCCTGATTCAGCAAAGCATTTAAAGACCTGTCTGAATTCCTATGGACTCCCAATGACTTCAGTGGGAGTTGTTTTCTTAACTTCCACTGATTTCAATGGAATTTAGGAGCCTAACTACCTTTGAAGATCTGGGCCTAAAGTTTATTTTGATATCTGACATGAACACTGCAGACACAGTGAAAGGCAGCAAACAGCAATGAATGCAGTAATACTTACCTCTTTAAAATTCTTCAGCTCTTAATAACAGACTCTCATGCGTCACGCCATCTGCCAGCTGTGAACAGAAATAAAATCACACGTACAGGTACTGTAATGTACAATCTAATTAGTGTACTAAAGCTTAATATAGCTGAGATTTTTGTAAATATAAAAACAATTATAGTAGAATGAATTTATTCCTATGACACTATAATGATGAAGATTCTTATGCTAGTGCAATGAAAGGGTTTATTATACATAGTTTCATTATCTTGCAGCTTGCCTTACTTAATATATTATATGCCTTCATGTACAGCAATTAAAATGATAATGAAACAGACAGGCAGAATCTGAATAATCATATCATTTGTAGTATGATCCACTAATGCAGTATTCTCTTCCATTCTATGTTCTTATTATAGGTTTTCTTGGGCTTGTCAGTCCAGTGACCTTGGTTTCTTGATCTTCTACATGCTGTACAGACACCCTTGTACTTGCCTTTGAACACATTCCACAATATTTGTCCCCTCACATCAAATGTCTCAAATGATGTGAGTTGAGACGTACAGCAAAATTTTGTCCGATCTCACCAAAGGTACATGGTACCCACTATCAGACAGCAGTGAAGCAATGAATCCAGAGTTACCCTGCTGGAGAAGGGCAACTCAGCAGGGTTTGGGGGCAGCACATTTCGTGGCACAATGAACATTATGACATAGTGTGTACAGGCTTCTGAGAGCATAATATGAAATACACACACCCAGATAATCAATGTGGATGTCCAGCATTTTTTCTTCTCTTTATAGCTCAAGGCTTATTTAGCCAGCCATAGGTATTCAGACTCCTATGCTGAAGAAATGTCTTGTTGCCATGAGACTCCTTTCCCACCCTACTGCTTCAGGTGCTTTATTTCCTTTTGGCTATTTCTTTCTTCCTGCTGGCATCCCTGCAAAATATTTGTTTGCATATCAGAATATCATCTTGAAATGCGTCCATAGAGGATACTTCCATTTGCAGAGTATTTGGAGGCTAGCTTCCCATGAGAAGCCCAATTTTTAAACACTATTCCACAATGGACTCCCAAGAAATAAACTAATTCCCCTCAAATTTCATATGCCACAACTCATCCCAGCATAGGCATTCTCTTTAAAACTGTTTACAACAGTTTTAAAGTTATGGTGGTTGTTTTTTTTTTTAATTCTTTGTTCATTTTTGGGAAATCTTCCTAAGGGTTTTTACATTCTTTATATCACCAAAGTGGCAAACTCTTGGTTTGGCTTTGGTTAGTTGGGAGAAGTGGCTTTTGGTCGATTTGGAGGATCTGGGAGAGAATTACAAAGACATAAAGAACTGTTTTTTACATGCATATAGATAAACATGTATAAATGTCTATCAGGGATGGTCTAGACAGTATTTGGTCCTGCCATGAGGGCAGGGGACTGGAATTGATGACCTCTCGAGGTCCCTTCCAGTCCTAGAGTCTATGAATCTATGAAATAGAAGCTAACATGCTGCTAGCTCTAGGCTGTGCTACTCCAGATGATGGACTCAGTCAAGAAGTTAGGGAGGTCAGGAGTCACTGGTGAAGGGTAAGAGATTGATAGGAAATTCTGATGGCCAGAAGTCCACAATGTGGAGAGAGATCTTGGGGAGACACGGAAAGGAAAGCTGCATTTGGCTGGCTTGACTGCCACTCACATTATCAATAGTAAATGCCCTCACCATGTGAGAAACTAAAAAACCTAATAGCACCCAGGACTACATGACCAACAAAACCTTTTTTGGAAGAGAGTGGTTTTGTGGAGAAATGCATGGCGTGCCAACTCTGTTTTTGAAACAGAGGTCCAGAAACTCATCTGATGCAAGTTGTTGTAGCTTCATTGACTTCAATAGAGTTATGCTTATTTACACGAACTGATTTATACCAACTGGCCCAGTGTATTTAGAGCAAGGTAGCTATATCAGAAGCTGGTATGAAAACCATATAATCTGTGTGAGTGTGTATCGAAACATCAGGTTTTTGACTTGTAGAAATTGCCTCAGTATGTCTTACTTTCAGTCACCCATTTCATTTTTCACAACATTGCCACATATCCATGGGCATTCCATCTACCATCTCACAGCTCAGGAGACTGATGTGCTAACGTACTTAACACATTAGAGAGTCATCAAGTTGCACTAGCTGCCAGTTAGAGGATAGAAGAGCCCTTATTTTTCACTGCTTCCATCTGCTAGCTTCATTTTATGTCAAACAGACATTATAACACAATGTGGAATTAGTGAACATTTCTCTAAGTTGAGAACAGCAGCTTCCTGTGTTGTCTCCTAACCTGTTATCTTTTGTAATGCTTCAAGTTCATATAAAACAAAATACAAACGCAATTAAATGACGCTACAAATCACCACTACATGTCAAAAAAAGCAAGCTACAAAGGGAGTAATGTGTAGTGGCTAAAATTGATGCTTTCACATGAACAAATGTTTTCTAACTTGGGTGCCTAACATGAAACTCTTACATCCATAATTAGGACTTTAGATAAATGATGTGGTTGTGGTTGTCAGAGATGCTCCTAATAACTTCAATGATAGTAGTGTGTACTCAGTACTTCATAAAACTGGTTCAGTTATTATGGATTTGGACTAAGCACCTAAGTTTGAAAAATTTAACCACAATGTCCAGTCTGCTACAAGGAAGTATTTTTCTGAATCTGCAGACAACCAAATTTCCTGTGATAACTGGCTATGCAAAACCAAATCCACAAGAAACTTTTTCTCATACAGCATGACTCATAGGATTAGCCAATTTAAAATTTTACCTAAAAATAAAGTCTGTAATATTTTTCTGCAGTAGTTAGACAAAATAGATAGCAGTGCCACTCTTCTTTGTATATAAGACATTCTCTGTATTCAGATGCTTATGGTGTTGATAACATCCCAGATGGACGTGTGTTGCTTAGATGAGGCCAATTAGGTCTAGGGATCTGAATATGAATATGAACTGCTCATTTGTGTCAGCACAGATCTAATCAATCTGCCAACTAATGGATGCCATTAACGTTTTTTCTTTGTTTAAAATGACTTTGCTCATATAATAATAGCAAGTTTGGGGCCATCATGGGATTTATTAATAATATGATTTTCAAATGATTTCATAGAATTTTATTTGCAAATAGAAAAAGTATAAACAATGAAGAATGAAAATGCTAAAAAACACATTGAAAAGGCATTTTCATCTCTTTAGTAATGTATGTCATTCCTATAAAGTGCTTTATTCCAGACCTGTGCAGATACTCTATAGGGCACCACCTCAAAGAGGCACTGTTATGCAGGAGAGTCCTTGGACCGCAGCTCTGTGCTGACTGGGTTGCCAGCGGCCTATGGGCCACAGGTTGAGAACCACTGCCCTGGAGTCACAATTCCTCCCCTGCTTCCTCTCACTCTCAGAGGTTAGTAATTTATAGTTGGCTTGTACCAATAAGATCCAGATTTAGGAAACCGTCCCTATTCAGGATAGCACTTAAGCACATAGGAATGTTTACAAATTTTCCTGATTGGACACCCACACAACTGTGTCCCCATTCCATCTCCATCCCCTGCACACCTGCCTGCCTTAACTACTTTGAAGCCAAGTCTTTGCTTAGTCCCCATCTGTTCCAAGGAGAAAGTAGGCAAGTGAGTAGCCTCCACTTACTCCTATGTGCCAGGACTAGGGTGACCAGACAGCAAGTGTGAAAAATTGGGACGGGAGTGAGGACTAATAGAAGCCTATATAAGAAAAAGCCCCCAAAATTGGGACTGTCCCTATAAAATTGGGACATCTGGTCACCCTAGCTAGGACACAAGGTCTGGGCAGACAGCATAGAAACATAAAGAGCTTTGTACTTCCTTGTTTGAGCATGTCATCTGAGACTATAAGTGGGCAAGGAAAGATGATTAGGGTGCTATCCTGGGACTTAAGAGACCTGGGCTCAATTCCTTGATCTTCCACACTCTTCCTGTGTCATCTTGGGCAAATGTTTCAGTTCACCATCCACAAAATATGGATAATAGCACTTCCTTACCTCACAAGGATATTGGATAAAGATTGTGAGGCACTCAGATACTATGGTAATGGGGGGCATACAAGTACATAAGATTGTTTCTTAATGTTGCTGGCATTTTGTCTGTTAAGATGTTAGGGCACCTAGAGCCTTGGATAGGCATTTATTTAATATTTGTCTCTTCTGAGCTTGACCTCAATAGAAAAAAGGGCAGGACAGCTGAGGAATCAGCACAAAAACCAGGAAGCAATGTTGGAGGTATTGAATATTCATAACAATTACAAAGACAAATGGGGACATTTTTCAGGGAGCTCTATCTACCCTATGAACATGATATGGGAACAATAATGATAAATCTCTTCAGTGTGGCCATAAGAAATTGGTCAAAATCTATTTGACTTTGGGAAATAAAATTCTTTAAAATCCTGGTTATGAGCCATGCCTATAAAAATTAGTCATCAAGTTGGAGTAGTACACATAAAACATCAGTAAATGTGGTATTCTTAAGCCAAAATGAACCTGATCAACCATTTATAAAGAACATCCAGTTTATTTAATAGGTGGTATTAATGCATTACTGTCAACATAATGTATCCGTACTGCTCAATTTAATGAGATGAACACCACCTGGTATGCTCTCAATCTCTGTTCTTATTAACAAGACAATATCTACAAAGAACATAGACCAATTTTGGATTTCCTTTCCCCCAAAAAAATATTTGGTGGGGTTGTTAATCCTTAAGGAGCTCTCTAAGTGTCAGATGGAAAACTTCTGGGAATTGGCTGCTTTTTAGGGACTGGGAAGCAGAATGGAGAAACTAGTACAGATCATAAAGAGTGGGGCTCTACCATGGTCATTTCATTATCTCTCTCTCCTCTAGGTGTATGTCTAATTATATAATCTTAGTTTTAGAGCCAATGTTAGGATACTGAGTAATAGAATATTAAGATGTACTTTACTGAAAATATTTTAACAGAAAGAGTAGATTTAAATAGCAACTCTAATTTAGATATTCAGTAGCAACCTACATACCTTAAATAATGTGACTATCCTAAATAAATTAAGAGCTGTACATTACATAAGGTAGCCAGTGAACTGCCCCAGATTTCCCTTACAGAGCTAAACTTAGGCTCAGACTGGCAATTCCTTTTGCTGAGAGGAATATTTTCAACCTCAGTGTAATTCCCTGGGGAGGAATTGTGCTAACTTCTCCAATGGTTATACATATAAAAAAGAATCCTAGAAGGAATTTAGGAAGAGTGCTAACAAACCCCAACAGAGTATAACTTCTCTTTGTACAATCAGTCTTCTCACTATTCTCAGGGCCGGCTCCAGGCACCAGCAAAACAAGCAGGTGCTTGGGGCAGCACATTTCTATGGGCGGCATTCTGGCGCCAGCCATCATAGGTGCCGACTCCGGGGCATGGGGGAAAAGTGCCCCCGCCGCTGCAGCTCACCGCCCCAGCTTGCCTCCGCCTGCTCCCCTGAGTGTGCCGCCACCACTCCACTTCTTCCCACTCCCTCCCAGGCTTGCCGGGCGCAAAACAGCTGTTTCGCGCAGCAAGGCAGGGAGGGAGGGAGGAGAAGCCGAGTGGCAGGTGCTCGGGGGAGGCAGAGGTGGTGGAGCGGAGGTGAGCTGGAGCGGGGAGCAGTTCCTCTACCCGCCGTTACTTCCTGCACCCCCCATGCTAGCTCACCTCCGCTCCGCCTGCTCCCCTGAACATGCCGCTGCTCGGCTTCTCCCCCCTCCCTTGCCTGAGAGGGAGGGGGGAGAAGCGGAGCGGCAGCGCGCCTGAGGGAGCAGGCAGAGCGTAGGTGAGCTAGGGCAGGAGGTCGCGGGGGGGCCTGCAGGAAGCAATGGCGGGGGGAATGCAGCATGCCCGGGGGAGGAAGCGGGGCTGGGGATTTGGGGAAGAGGTTCGGAAGGGGTAGAGTTGGGGCGGTGCATGGGGCAGGGGGTCACGAAAAAAATGGGGGGCGTCCAAAACTTTTTTTGTTTGGGGCTGCAAAAATCCTAGAGCTGGCCCTGACTATTCTTACCCAGATGTTCCCATTTAATTTAGAATTACCTGTGACCTTAACTTGTACTTCACTTCTTCTGCCCCAGAGCTATTTAGATTGCTATAAGAGATGGGCCTTTCCTAAACCCCCAGATCCAAACATCTCTTTGGGATTGGAGTACATGGTGGTGCTAGAAATCTGAATTCAGGCTAAGTCACTAAAAATCCCCCGAACTCCATCTTATGGAAACTATCATTTGTAACCTGGTGGGAAAACAGAATCGCCATCAGGCAAGAGTTTAAAGAGAGGGTTGTCAGGAGGGCCTAACCCTGACAGTTTCAATGATAGCTACCAATTGTTATTGAGTGGTAAAATTCCTCCCAGACCATCAGACCCAAAAGCCATATTATGACAACTCAAGAAGCCTGATGTGAATATTTAATCTTTCTAAAATTGGCTGATTATGCAGATAGTGTGTATCTGAGAGCTCTCCCCCCAACAATTTCTACATCCAGTTTGTAACAACCAAAATGCAGTTGTTCTATTCTCTCTCCACTACTTATTTGCAACTTTACATGGTTTGTCCTGACATGCCACTGAAGTAAGTGGACATTCAAACTGCTAAGACACACGTACAATCTGTCAGGAGCGAAGGGGTTGATCATTAGAATATGAGGTGTTCCTCTAAGCCATCTACTGATGTATGGGTAATGGTTTCGATGATATGGAGAATTGCTTATAGGATTTCTTTTTAGTGCCTGGTATATTAGCATCTCACATTTTAATGAATTCCATAAATAAAAGATGATGAAATACCAATGTTTTGCAAACTGTGTGCAATTAGATTCATCCTGAAATCTGGCTACAAATACAACACTGTAGCCAGCATTTTTTTACCCTATCTTCTGTGCTGTTGTTCTTGGGAATTACTAAGTAAACAGCAATAGATCACTTTCATTACCAAAAATAAAATATCAAGCTAGCATCATTCTGGTTTTCATATTTTCACCTCAGCTCCATCAGTCACACAGAGCAATTGATCTGTTCTGGATAATGGAGACCTGTCTTTATGTGAGAAGCTGTTTGTTTTTCTATCTGAGGCCTTTGACATAGCTTGCTGTAATGCTTAATACAGTATCTAAAGGGGGAACATTAGGCTCACAGCCAGTCCCTTGCTATTCTTTTTTCCCCAAAGCATTTGGTAAGTGGAGTTCAGAGAGGTTACTACAGATGAGAGGAACTCCTGACTGAGAAGAATGTGCAGTAGAGGGGTCCAGTTTAAGAGTATTTTGTGAAAGCATGTTCATTATCTAGGAAGTGACTAGTGTCTTTTTTGTTTGTTTGTTTCCTGCAAAGGGGGGGGGGGGAACACCTCACTGGTGGTTCAGATTTTAGCCCCTAGCAAACAGCAGCTTGATAAGCTTCTAAAATTGTCACTCATTGACAAGCCCAGAAGAGAGATTGGAATAAATAATTTAGAGGCTCGGGTTGCTAATGGGGGGGAGAGAGGGAAGGTTTCAGCCACAGAAGTCTATAACAAGAACAGTACTTCTTGATTATTTTAGGAGAAAATCTACTACTCTGACCTCACACTACCTGAGCAGCATGAAAGACACAGAAGCCTTGGAATCATGTAACCTTAGGAGGCAGCTGTTGGTGACAAGAGAACCTAATTCAATTGAAAAACAACCACCCAGCCCACCTCACAAGGCATTCTGTGCATTAATAATCATAAGGATAGTGCACAAAGCTCTGGCAGTTTCCTTTTACCCTCAGGGAGTGGCAGTGGAGTAGACCGTTGCTCTAGTGATCAAAAGTAAAAAATAATAATAATAATAATAATAATAACAACCTCTATATCCCCAACAAAACAAAGATCTCTACAGAGCAGAGGAGATGTATCTGCAAACCAAGCCCAGTGAGTAAGCCTCAAGCAAACACATTAGAGCTTAATTTGTCATCCTTGATGGTGTTCCACTTGTGCTTGCCTGGGCGCTGCACCCCTAAGCTCCCTAGGGAGGCTTTCTGCTGACAGTGCAGTAGATATCAATGGAGCAAAGAAGCAGGTTCCTGCCTTGAAGAAAGACCAGGGAAGACAGGTCAAAATTCTTGTTTTTTGTTTCCTTCCTTAAACGCTGGTTTTTGCACAGAGTTGGGGGCAGAGTAGGGAGGGGACAGGAAAAGCCAATCATTGGTATGTGCTGGGGTCTCAGGAATTTGCTTTTTAAACATCATTGAGTGTTCAAATGATCTAAATACCGTGACTGGAGCCAAGAGAGGCTCAAAATAGCCTGATGAAAGGGGGCTGTAGTAATGATTAGTTGCAGTCTGAGACAGACTTTCTAATGTGTATGTAAAGCTAAAGCAGACTTAGTGGCATTTTGGTCCAGTGGCATTATGGATAATGATAGTTCAAATGATTCAGTGTGTTTGTAGTATTGTTTCTATTTTAGTTGTTTTTGATCATGTTTGATTTTCCTCCACTCACCCTACTCTCACCTGTTTAAATCCTACATTTACAAAGCTGTCACAAATATAACATTTAAATTAGTTGCATAATGCACACAAATCAATTTTCTTGTCCAGCAGCTAAAGGGCAAGAGAACTGATTTTTTTGTGCGCTGATTTCAAATGGTGTGTTTGTGACAGCTTTGCAAACATAAGAGATGAATAGGTAGATGTGGAAAACTGAGGAGTAATTAAAGATGTAGAGGGTACAGAGGGAGCTAGTAGTACAGCATGTGGAGAGATAACAGGTAAAAGTCATTCACAGACAGTTGGGAGGACAAGACATCTGGGATGTGTGGGCAGATAAAAAGTATGTATAGATTGCAGTGTGTGGGTCCGAATCATTAGGAATCTGTTGACCACTCCACATTGTAGATTCTAAAGCCAAAAGGGACCATTGTGATGATCTAGTCTGGCCTCCTGTATAGCACAGGCCACAGAATTTCCCCAAAATAAGTCATGGTCAGCCTCATGACATGGTCATCTTTATATTGTTTTCTGAGTTCTCCATCTTAGAGTTTACCTTGCCTCTTTCACCATCATCCATTCTCTGCCTTTCTAGTTCCATATGAATTATTCCTGTGATTTTTGAGTCCATCATCCTTTTCTGACTTCTCTACTGCTCTTAAACGCAACCCTGACAGCACTCTACTCTGACTCCAGAGCTGCTACTACTCAGTGCTATTTTCTCAATCATTTTTGACCAATTGGATCTCCACATCCACCATTCTGTCATCACTCCAAGCCCCGGTTTTAGCCTCTCCTCACTACCCTTGTTTCTGCTCCTATTCTTGTTCTGCTGAGTACTTTGAGAAAGTTTCATTAATCCAGTACCTTCATTCATTATAAAAGTAACCCTTCTCTATTCAGCTCTGCTGTGTTCTGAGCAAATCATCCTATTTCTCTTCTCCTCCCTCATACTTCTAATCCTCAGCAGCTGTTTACCACCTTTGCCTCTGTATAAACTCATTTCCTCTTCTATTCCATCCTCTCTCTGCCTAGGATCTTGCTAACTTTTTAAAGATAAAATTGACAAACTCCAATGTAAGTTCCATACCCCCCTCTCCTCTACTTCTCCAACACCTTTCAATCTTCTCTCCCTGTGTCCTACTGTCTCCAAGCTCCAGCCATTGTCAAATGTCTCAGATCAATCCCATCTCCTTGTTTCTCAGCTCAAACTTTCTTGGTCCTTTCCTCATTCTATCCCTGTTGCATTATCAGTCATTTTCAATTTTCCTGCACAGTCTCTTAACTTCACTCTTCCAGTTCCCTCCTCATTCCCCTTGAGTCCCAGTTCCAACCTGTCCATTCCACTGAAATTATCCTTATAAGAGTCACTACTGATCTTTTCCTTTCCAAGTCTAAAGGGCTCTTCTCCTTACTTATTATCCTAAATCTCTCTGCTATTTTGGACACCATTAGCCACCCCTCTCTCCTTGATAGCTTCTCTTTGTGGGCTTCTACTATTCACTCCTTTCCAATGTCTTCTACTACCTTGCTGTTTGCTCCTTCGGTGTCATCTTTACTGAATCCTCTTCTTCTTTCTCATCCCTCCCTCTCTCTGTTGGTGTTCCTCAGGGATCTATCCTGGGCCTACTTTTTTTCCTTTACACTTCCCCCCAGTGACCTTATCTACGATCTCTCTTATCACATCTATGCTGACAACTCTCAAATTTTGCTCTCCATCCACAAATTCCCCAGTAAATTCAGGCTCATGCATCTTTCTTCTTTCCTGGTATTTTCTCATAGATGTCTTACAGCTTTCTTAAATTAAAATTAACATGACAAAAATTAAACAGCTAATCTTTCCTCTTCATCCGTCTTCTCTCCATGTTCTCCATCTAACCTCCCCATCAGTTAAGCTCAGAGCTTTGAGGTTCTCTGTAATAATAATACCTACCTCTCATGTAGCACTTTTCATCAGTGATCTCAAAGGACGTTAGTATAATTATTGTGATTCCTCCCTTTCTTTCTGTCTCCATATCAAGGGTTTTCACCAAATCATATTCTTCTTCTTCCTTCTGTACCAGCTCTAAAATATGCCCATGGTTAACACCATTGTTCTTTCTCTTGAACTATTGTAACCTCTCCCTCTCCATCCACTTTGACTGTCACCTCTCAAACTCTTAAATTCATCCACCATTCAGCAACTTAAATAATCCTCCTCCCCAAAGTCTCTTTATTCATTTTATTTCTTGCTATAGGAAGTTCGGGCTCCTCAAGCTAATTTCTATTGCTCTGAACAGAGCTGCTCTTAAAAAAAGGCACATCTCCTGTGTTTGAACCCTCACCTCATCTTTACCCAAGTCTAATCTTATCTATCCCAGATACTTAGCTAGTCTCTATTATGTCATATCCGAAACTCTCCACAATTTGTAATATCTTTAGAACAGGGAAGTGTAACAGATGGGAAACTGAGGAATCGAATGAGTAAGTGACTTGCCCAAGGTCACTTAGAAAAAGAAGAGAATGGAATTAAACCAACGCCTTCCGACTCTAAGACTAGTTCACTAATCAATAGATCATCCTTCCCCTCATGTTCTGTTTGTCTAATTTAGACTGTAAACTTTACTTTCTACTCTAAATATATTTATTAACTACATAACTGTAGAATAATAATAATCCTTTGTCCACTTGTCTCCTGAGTTTTCTTTTAGACTCTGTTTCCCTGTATGAAAAACGTCTCAAGTGTGCTAAGTACTAAAAAGTGTTTATTCCCTTTAAGTGGTTTCTTTTGGATTGGCATGCAAACATTGGAGGCTCACTTAACTCTGTGTAAAGAAGATACCATCAAATCTCTTTGACCACTGGAATGTGACTTAATGCTAATTTACATTATCCAAATCACATTTAAAGCTGTGGCCAGATTGCTATAAGAACTTTATAGTTATTTAAGATTCTAGCTTCAGTATCTGTTTATTATAGATATTGAGCTTAACCTGTCATTATTAGTGTATTTATAAATAATCACCATGAAGTCAGAAATCACTGCATATCTGTTAGTGTTACCTGTCTTTTTTTGTGCATGTGAATCCAATAAAATAGCTGCATTTCATTAAAAAATTAGTAGAGTCTCTGAACCATTTTTAAAGAGAAGGTACAGTATAAGAGATGTAGCGAATTCACCAGTATGTGTGATCTGGTGTTGCACTATAATATGCATATGTTGCTATTGCTCAAATGTCACTGTTTAGTAAATATGAGGTAAGACTAGCAGATAGAAGTGGAATCTTTAATATTCATTCTGGTGGATTTCTTAATCAAGGGACTAAATTCAATTTTCAGCCTACATTTTCAAGATAATTGCTTTTAATCAAGACCTAGTTCAATCGATAATTTAAATTTCCTGCTAATCTTACAAAGATAGTGATCTAGCCTCTGAATCGGCATTTAGATGGAGATTATGTTTATAATTGGTTTGCTGTTTTAAAAAATTAATCCTTTTGGATACGTGTAGCTTGTAAACAGGATATTTGGGGTTGGGTTTTTTTCTGTAATAATTCAAGAGTGTGGCTTGTGGTTTCCCTCTTTCTTTGATTTCTTTGAACTCAACAAAAAGCAGAATTTGGAAGATTTATTTAGTGTTTAACTAGATTATTTAAATAAGGGATAAGTAGTTGCTGTTACTGCCTCTGGACAATAATTCCCTGGGGGTCAGGGTCTCTTCCCAGTGTACACACCTATGACTTCCATTAATGCTAATGGAGCTGAACACAGACATGGACATTCTTAGAGGTGAATAGATCTTTAAACGCTAAAACAGTCCCAATTTATTTTACAAGCATCCTAATGCTTACATGACAAAATGCAGACATTAGAGTTCCTGCATACTAATGCTAGTAACACAGAGCACTAGTGTTCATACGGGGAAAACACCCACCAAAGTAAATAGATGTTAGGGGCCAGATTGTGGCTGTTAAGCCATGCATTGCAAGAGGGTGCAGGGGGAGCCCCTTAAAGAATTCTCACTACTCAGACAGAGTTCTTAATGGTCTGCTCTAAGAAGTGCCTGCTACGCTAACAATTCTGCTATGTTTACAAAAGATACAGTGTGAACTTCCCTCTTTTGGCCAGTGCAGAATGAGTAGCCCTTTCCTATCCTTTTTAAGTAGCTAATGGCAGAAATGGCAATAGCAGTGTATTCCCCCAGTAGGGTTAGATCTAGTCCTTGAAGTAAAGTCTAGGGTTACCATACGTCCTCTTTTTCCCGGACATGTCCGGTTTTTTGGCACTCAAACCCCCGTCCGGGGGCAATTGCCAAAAAGCCGAACATGTCCGGGAAAATGCCGGCCAGGCACTTCCCCTCCCGCGGCGGTTCTGCTCCTCCCCTGACTCTTCGGCTCTGTTTAAGAGCCGAGCTGCCCGAGCGCTATGGGCTTCAGGCAGCGCCCTTGCCTCCGGACCCCAGCCGCCGGCCGGGCACTTCCCCTCCCGGGCTCCGGCGGCGTAGGGTCGGGAGGCATGGAGGCTGCCCGAAGCCGGTAGCGCTGGGGCAACTTGGCTCTTAAACAGAGCTGAAGAGTCAGGGGAGGAGCAGAGCCTCCGGCCGCGGCGGCTCTGCTCCTCCCCGACTCTTCGGCTCTGTTTAAGAGCCAGGCTGCCCGAAAGCTACCGGCTTCGGACAGCCCCCATGCCTCCGGACCCTGCGCCGCCGGAGCCCGGGCGGGGAAGTGCCCGGCTGGGGGCGCAGGGTCCGGAGGCAAGGGGGCTGCCCGAAGCCCAAGCGCTACCGGCTTCATGGTTTGCCGGGCAGCCTCCAGACCCTGCGCCCCTGGCTGGGCGCTTCCCCTCCTGGACTCCAGCTGCGCTGGGGAAGCGCCGGCCGGGGGCACAGATTCTGGGGGCTGCCCAGCAAACCGTGAAGCCGGTAGCGCTCGGGCAGCCCTTTCCACGTGGCTGGGAGTGGGAGGGAGGAGGGGGTGGAGTTAAGGTGGGGAAGGGGCGGAGTTGGGGCAGGGCTGGGGGTGGGGAAATGGGCGTGGCCAGGGCCCGTGGAGGGTCCTCTTTTTTTATTTGTTAGATATGGTAACCCTAGTAAAGTCAGAATTGTATTAATAAACGACAGACTCCAGCCCTGAAATATGCAATTCAGGAGAAGAGCTGGGCAAATATTTGATTTTACAGTTCAGCCAGCAAATATTAAAAAAAAAAATCAGAAAAAAATATTCAATTCAGTTCCAAAAATATTTGGAATTTGTCAGTAAATCCTGTTTTGGGCCAGCAAACGATGTGTGTGTTTGTGGGACCTATTATATTGTTAGAAACCAGGCCACGGGCGGTCTGGCCTAGTAGTTAAAGCAAGAGTTCAGCCTACTTGTTAGAGCTGGGTCCAGGAACAAGCCCAGGATCATTACTGGAGAGATAGGAGCCAAAGGGGGGCAGGAGCAGGCCCTGGAGCAAGGGCAAGGGCAGCTGCACAGGCACTATATGCATGGAGCAGTCAGAGAGCAGCTGCTGGTTTTTTGTGGCATAGCCAACTTGCTTCCTGAGTCTCTGTCTGCCATGCACTGTACTTTGTATCTTTTTCATGACTAAGAGTCTCACACCTTTCCCAGTGTTCTTAAAGAACTGCAGAAGAGTTAAAAAAAAATTGTGCCCCCCTCCCCTCCCTTGTATTTTTGATAGATGTTACAAGGATTTTTTTTATTATTATTTACTTTAAAGCCTCTGAGTTTTAGCCAGAGTTGCTGCTGGGCTTAAAAGCCAGCCAGCTGCTCTTCCTGACCAGCCAGGTGGTGCAGTCAATCAGGTAGCCTGCTGCACATGTTCGGTTACCAGGAGACTCGCTGCTGGAGGCCACAATCCCTGACAGAACCATTAGCCCACTGCTTAGGAAACTTGCCTGGGAGATAGGAGACCCACATTTGAATCCCCACCTACAGCAAGGACTTGAACTCTGATTTCCTCCCACCTAGACGAGTGCCCCAACCACCAGGCTGTAGGCTAAACTGGACTGAGTTGTTCTCAATCATAGAATATCAGGGTTGGAAGGGACCTCAGGAGGTCATCTTGTCCAACCCCCTGCTCAAAGCATGACCAATTCCCAACTAAATCATCCCAGCCAGGGCTTTGTCAAGCCTGACCTTAAAAACCTCCAAGGAAGGAGATTCCACCACCTCCCTAGGTAACCCATTCCAGTGCTTCACCACCCTCCTAGTGAAAAAGTTTTTCCTAATATCCAACCTAAACCTCCCCCACTGCAACTTGAGACCATTACTCCTTGTTCTGTCATCTGTTACCACTGAGAACAGTCTAGATCCATCTTCTTTGGAACCCCCTTTCAGGTAGTTGAAAGCAGCTATCAAATTCCCCCTCATTCTTCTCTTCTGCAGACTAAACAATCCCAGTTCCCTCAGCCTCTCCTCATAAGTCATGTGCTCCAGGCCCCTAATCATTTTTGTTACCCTCCGCTGGACTCTTTCCAATTTTTCCACATCCTTCTTGTAGTGTGGGGCCCAAAACTGAACACAGTACTCCAGATGAGGCCTCACCAATGTCGAATAGAGGGGAATGATCACGTCCCTCGATCTGCTGGCAATGCCCATACTTATACAGCCCAGAATGCCGTTAGCCTTCTTGGCAACAAGGGCACACTGTTGACTCATGTCCAGCTTCTCGTCCACTGTAACCCCTAGGTCCTTTTCTGCAGAATTGCTTCCTAGCCATTCTGTCCCTAGTCTGTAACAGTGCATGGGATTCTTCCGTCCTAAGTGCAGGACTCTGCACTTGTCCTTGTTGAACCTCATCAGGTTTCTTTTGGCCCAATCCTCTAATTTGTCTAGGTCCCTCTGTATCCTGTCCCTACCCACCAGCATATCTACCACTCCTCCCAGTTTAGTGTCATCTGCAAACTTGCGGAGAGTGCAGTCCACGCCATCCTCCAGATCATTAATGAAGATATTGAACAAAACCGGCCCCAGGACCGACCCCTGGGGCACTCCACTTGAAACCAGCTGCCAACTAGACATGGAGCCATTGATCACTACCCGTTGAGCCTGACGATCTAGCCAGCTTTCTATCCACCTTATAGTCCATTCATCCAGCCCATACTTCTTTAACTTACTGGCAAGAATACTGTGGGAAACTGTATCAAAAGCTTTGCTAAAGTCAAGGAATAACACATCCACTGCTTTCCCCTCATCCACAGACCCAGTTATCTCCTCATAGAAGGCAATTAGGTTAGTCAGCATGACTTGCCCTTGGTGAATCCATGCTGACTGTTCCTGATCACTTTCCTCTCCTGTAAGTGCTTCAGAATTGATTCCTTGAGGACCTGCTCCATGATTTTTCCAAGGACTGAGGTGAGGCTGACTGGCCTGTAGTTCCCCGGATCCTCCTTCTTCCCTTTTCTAAAGATGGGAACTACATTAGCCTTTTTTCAGTCATCCAGGACCTCCCCCAATCGCCATGAGTTTTCAAAGATAATGGCCAATGGCTTTGCAATCACATCCGCTAACTCCTTTAGCACCTCGGATGCAGCGCATCTGGCCCCATGGACTTGTGCTCGTCCAGTTTTTCTAAATAGTCCCGAACCACTTCTTTCTCCACAGACGGCTGGTCACCTTCGCCCCATACTGTGCTGCCCAGTGCAGCAGTCTGGGAGCTGACCTTGTTCGTGAAGACAGAGGCAAAAAAATCATTGAGTACATTAGCTTTTTCCACATCCTCTGTTACTAGGTTGCCTCCCTCATTCGGTAAGGGACCCACACTTTCCTTGACTTTCTTCTTGTTGCTAATATAACTGAAGAAACCCTTCTTGTTACTCTTAACATCTCTTGCTAGCTGCGACTCCAAGTGTGATTTGGCCTTCCTGATTTCACTCCTGCATGCCTGAGCAATATTTTTGTATTCCTCCCTGGTCATTTGTCCAATCTTCCACTTCTTGTAAGCTTCTTTTTTGCGTGTAAGGTCAGCAAGGATTTCACTGTTAAGCCAAGCTGGTCGCCTGCCATATTTACTATTCTTTCTACACATTGGGATGTTTTTTTCCTGCAACCTCAATAAGGATTCTTTAAAATACAGCCAGGTCTCCTGGACTCCTTTCCCCCTCATGTTATTCTCCCAGGGGATCCTGCCCATCAGTTCCCTGAGGAAGTCAAAGTCTGCTTTTCTGAAGTCCAGGGTCCGTATTCTGCTGCTGTCCTTTCTTCCTTGTGTCAGGATCCTGAACTCAACCATCTCATGGTCACTGCCTCCCAGGTTCCCATCCACTTTTGCTTCCCTTACTAATTCTTCCCAGTTTGTGAGCAGCAGGTCTAGAAGAGCTCTGCCCCTAGTTGGTTCCTCCAGCACTTGCACCAGGAAATTGTCCCCCACACTTTCCAATCTCTCCTGTTGAAGCTGTTCCATCATTTAATTATTTAAATATTGATTGAGCCAAAGAGAGCACAAATGACTTTATAGCCAGGTGATTAAGGCAATCACCTGGGAGGTAGATGTAGATTTAAATCCCCCCTCTGAATTGAGCAGCTGAAACGAATCTGGTCACATTCACATATAGTTTTGAGTCAACCAGAACTGCATTTTTCAGTGAATAAATTATTTGTCCAAAAATATCATCCAGCTCTACTCAAAAATCTCAGCTCTTCCCTTCATTCCCCTTCCCCAGCTGAGTAGGACAATTGCCATCTAGGCTCCTGAGTAGAAATCAACCCTTCCAATGTGCCTTTCAGACCTGACTGATTTTGGGCACCAAGCAAAAGATGTTTTAGGATTGCATTGGCTGATTGCCTTGAAGATGCCATGCCAACTCTTCTTCAAAAGTCTGAGGCACTGGCAGAACATGCTTAACTCAAAGTCCTCTTGGCAATTATTGTCCAGTAAATCAGTAGTAACATAATGGAAGAATATTGAGAAAAAAATTATAATAATTTATAGACTTAGAGAACTATGGTAATTAGAGGCAAGTCTTATAAAAGCAGGAAGGATGGTCCAATGATTAGGGTCCTAACCTAGGAATTAGAAGACCCAAATTCAATTCTCTTCTCCACCACAGACTTCTTGTGTAACCTTGGGCTAATCACTTAGTGCCTCTTTTCCCCATATGTAAAATGAGGTATTGTGAAGATAATTGCATTAATGATAATGAAGCATTTTGAGATCTACACATGAAAAAGTTTTATACAAGTGGTAGGTATTATTATAAAGGAAAATATTACCATACAACTTGGTTAATTTTTTTAAATCAAATTACAAAGTTAGGAGGATTTTTCAGTTACTGAAGGATTTAGGAGCACGATTTCCATTGACTTTCAATTAGATTTATACTCCTAAATTCCTAAGGTGCTTTTGAAAATGTGTCTCTTGGTGAATCATGGGATGAATGGATTGTACATTGAATTCTAGTAACGTATTTCATACAGTGCCTCATGACATCTTTCTTTCCAATGAATCCATATGAATTAGAAATTAGCACATCCAGGTGGACTGAAAATTGTCTAAAGGATCTAAAGGGGTAATGTTATTTGGTAATGTAGTGAACTGACGGGAACTGACTGGTAGGGTACAGCAAGGTTTTGTGTTAGGGCCAGTCTCACTTAACATCTTTATTAATAATCTGGAAGAGGGAATAACTCTATGTTAATGAAATTTGAAGATGATACTAAACTGGGAGATAGGGCCAATGTAAACCAACTGAGCTGAAAAGCCATTTGTTATTTTGTACTTGCTGGTAAGAAAATACAAGAAATATTGAATCTGTATGAAAAATAGAAATAATGTCACAGTGTGGTACAGGGGGAAACAGTAGACATGACATATCAGGACTTTAGGAATACTTTTGAGAAAAGTTCTGCATGACATTCTCATAAGCAAACGAGGGAAATCTGGCCTAGATTAAATTAGTATTAGGTGGGTGCACAACTGGTTGGAAGACTGTACTCAAAAAGTAATTATCAGTGGTTTGCTGGGAGAATATATTTAATAGGGTCCTGCAACTAGTAAATATTTTCATTAATGACTGGAATGATGGAATGGAGAGTATGCTTATAAAATTTGTGAATGATATCAAGCTGGGAGTGGCTGAAAGAATTTGAAGGACAGGATTAGAATTCAAAATTTTTTAATAAAATGAAGAATTGGTCTTAAATCAACAAGATAAAATTTAATAAAGACAAGAGCAAAAGTGTTACACGTAGGAAGAAAAAAATCAAATGCACACAAATACAAAATGGGGAATAACTTAGTAGGCAGCAGTTCTGCAGAAAAGGATCTGGGTGTTATAGTGGATCACAAATTGAATATGAGTCAAAAATGTGATGCTGTTGTGAAAAAGGCAAATGTCATTCTGGGTTGTATTTAGAGGAGTGTTATATGTCAGACCTGGGAGGTAATTTTCCCACTCTACTTGGCACTGATGATATGGAGAATTGTGTCCAGTTTTGGCCACCACACTTTAAAAAAGATGTGAACAAATTGGACAGTCCACAGGAGAGCAGCAAGAACTATAAGAGGTTTAGAAAACAAGACTTATGAGGAAAAGTCTAGAGAAGAGAAGGCTGAGGGGGACCAGATAACAGCCTTCACTGATGGTAGTAGAAAAAATAATCAGTTTTGTTTGCAGCAAGGGAGATTCAAGTTGGATATTAGAAACTTTTTCTAACTATAAGGCTAGTTAAGAACTGGAACAGGATACTTAGGGAGTTTGTGGCATCCCCATCATTGGAGGTTTTTGAGAACAGGTTAGAAACATACCTGTCAAGGATGGTCTAGGTATACTTAACCCTGTTTTAGTGAGGAGGGTTGGACTACATTACCTCTTGTTTGTAGTCCCTTGCAGCCCTAATGTTCTGTGATTCTGTAACTTTGGAGCATCATGGAACTTCCAGCTAACTTGCACATGCCGAAAAGAATCAGTGAAGCTAAAGCTTCCAGTACTAAAATGAAAAATCCCTAAACGATAAGGAATTTGGAGGGGCACAAAAACAGCCATAATTCCATCACCTCCATCATCATGACCACCTCCCAGCCTGGCCTGAGGGACTGATGAGGAAGCTTGTATTCAACAGCCCGAGAGAGATGTTTTTCAAAAAACTCCATGCGAGGACCTCCGGCCCCCTACAATGATTTGTACAGATATAAAGTTCTGCAGAAGACAGGAAAAGTTTCCTATCAAAGATAAAATATTAAATTGTCATCTGCCCCAAACTTAGCAATGAAGGTTGCTTTAACATGCACATAAGGACAGAAGATTTAATGTTAATGTTGTGCAAGACATTTGTGTGTACTAAGCTGAGGATCTGCCATTCATACTGAAATAGGGTTACCATATTTGACAAATAAAAAAAGAGGACCCTCCATGGGGCTCTGGCCCCGCCCATTTCCCACCCCAGCCCCGCCCCAGCCCCGCCCCAGCCCCGCCCCTTCTCCACGCCAACTCCGCCCTAACTCCGCCCCCTCCTCCCTCCCACTCCCAGCCACGCGAAAAGGGCTGCCCGAGCGCTACCAGCTTCACGGTTTGCCGGGCAGCCCCCAGACCCTGCGCCCCCGGCCGGCGGTTCCCCAGTGCAGCTTGAGCCCGGGAGGGGAAGCGCCCAGCCGGGGGCGCAGGGTCTGGAGGCTGCCCGGCAAACCGTGAAGCCGGTAGCGCTTGGGCTGTGGGCAGCCCCTATGCCTCCGGACCCTGCGCCCCCAGCCGGGCACTTCCCTCCCAGGCTCCGGCGGCTCAGGGTCCGGAGGTATGGGGGCTGCCCAAAGCCCGTAGCGCTCGGCTCTTAAACAGAGCCGAAGAGTCGGGGAGGAGCAGAGCCGCCGCGGCCGGAGGCTCTGCTCCTCCCCTGACTCTTCGGCTCTGTTTAAGAGCCGAGCTGCCCGAGTGCTACAGGCTTCGGTCAGCCCCCATGCCTCCGGGACCCTGCGCCGCCGGAGCCCGGGAGGGGAAGTGCCTGGCCGGCGGCTGGGGTCCGGAGGCAAGGGGGCTGCCTGAAGCCCATAGTGCTCGGGCAGCTCGGCTCTTAAACAGAGCCGAAGAGTCAGGGGAGGAGCAGAGCAGCTGCGGGAGGGGAAGTGCCTGGCCGGCATTTTCCCGGACATGTTCAACTTTTTGGCAATTCCCCCCGGACGGGGTTTGATTGCTGAAAAGCCGGACATGTCCGGGAAAAACCGGACGTATGGTAACCCTATACTGAAAAAAGAAGAACAGGAGTACTTGTGGCACCTTAGAGACTAACAAATTTATTAGAGCATAAGCTTTCGTGGACTACAGCCCACTTCTTCGGATTCTATATGCATCCGAAGAAGTGGGCTGTAGTCCACGAAAGCTTATGCTCTAATAAATTTGTTAGTCTCTAAGGTGCCACAAGTACTCCTGTTCTTCTTTTTGCGGATACAGACTAACACGGCTGTTACTCTGAAACTTGTCCCTATACTGAAAGAAACTCTCATGCATTTTATCAGAAAACCTATCTAAAGAGAACACTGAGATTGAGGGTTGCTTTGTTAGCAATCTAGGGATGAACACACAACCTTAACTCCTACTATATGCTTATGCATTATTATAAACAGTACTTGAAGTTGGGTAGCTTTTATCTTATAAGATACTCATCTCTTATCTTAGTCCTAGGGTGACCAGACAGCAAGTGTGAAAAATCGGGACGGGGGTGGGGGGTAATAGGAGTCTATATAAGAAAAAGACCCCAAAATCGGGACTGTCCCTATAAAATCGGGACATCTGGTCACCCTACTAGTCCACTTACCAAGATTTGTGTGGGTAACGCCCTCCCCATGGAGTTTTCAGTTGTTCCAAGCCATGGGTATGGCATGTGAGCATGAAATTTAAAGCTCAGACAGTTTTCCATGTAAAGCAGCCCAATGAATAGGGCAAGAAGCTCCTGAGGATATTTTTCCTGGCTTCTACAGACTGTTGATTCTAAGATCTGATGCCTTTGATGATAAGCACAATGGGCTGCAATCTGTTCTTGGCTATGCTGGTATAAATCTGGAAAATCACCACTGGCACCTGCCTCAGTATCTCTCTCTCTAGCCGTTGGATTGTAACTGAGCTTTTTATTTGGAGCAACTGACTCAAATCTGAACAAAATATTCACAAATAACTGGTAGGCGCATTAGAATATACATGTAGAAACGTAAAATGTAGAAAAATGCCAATGGAATTAAAATAGATCTTATTTTAATTGGAAGGCTAATGCTCTACTTTGCAGGAAATAGACCAAGCAGTACGTCCTAAGCATGCTGCTGAAGAGGAGGCATGCCCATACAGGATCTGTAGCATGCTGACTAACTGGAATGTGGGACAGCCCCTGGATCTTTCTTGAATAGATACAGCTTTCTCTGCCCCTTTCATTCACTCAGCTGACCAGGTCTTAAAATATTGCCAGCAACAGTTACTCCAGCATAATGCTATATGGGAGGTGGGGGGTGAAGGGAAGGTTACAGGATCTGCAAAGTGCCAGATTTCTTTTCTTTTCCCTCCCCATCCTGCCTCCAAAGACCATTGAATGTGATTAGTTTAGGAATACCCCTAGAGTTCAGCTCTGCAGCATGGGCGGGGTGGTTTCTAGTTGTTGTATAGACTTTTGGCAGTTTCATCCTTGCACAGTGGAACTGCAGCTAGTTCATGTGTACCAGGGATACTCAGCACTTGTGGAGGTCAGGGGAAGGATTTGTGCCTTGTAACATATTGCAAACTACTTGTGTACCATAAGATGAGTGAGCTAATTATGTTGAAAATATGGGAGTTAAAAATGTATTTCCTAGATGAAGTGCCAGATTCCACTCTCAGTCCCACCAGAGTAACTCCATGAGCTCATTGTGATTACTCCAGAGTCACAGTGACCTAAATGGGATCAGAGTCTGTCCCTGCGACATTGTGCGTACAGCTGTGGGAAACTTTTGCTTTGTGGGAGTTCATCAATATTTACTTTTACCAGGTTTCCACACAAATCTCACTTTATTCAGTTCTGACAAAATGGCTATTTTCTTTTTGTCCAGAACTTTCCAAAATAGGGATTTGTTCATGTTTTCAATGTCAAAAGTGTCTTTGCTTGAAACATTGCCCTTTTATGCTCATTTTCATTCAGAGGTGTTGCCAGAAAGATGTCCGCAACTTAGCTAATTTTTCTGTCAACGTGAATTTCAGATAATTTTGCCTTTTGTTAAGGCTATTTCCCCATCTTTTCTTTTATACCAGGTCTAAAATGTCTTTCCTTGTATTTGAGTAGCAAGTATAGTAACTATATCTCCTGCTGCTTAACAACCCAAATGCAATGTGCTTCTCATTTCAACAGCTCCCTCTACTCAATTCACAATTTCATTAATTTTTCAGGTGAAGTTTTGCTGATATGTGGTTAGGAGTATGAAAACACTGAAATCCATTAAACCGCATTTTTCTGCTACAAGCTACAGTTGGTGCAATCTACTTAGCATTAGTACAATATCTCTCCACACCTCTGTGTCAAAAACTTGAGAAAGAAATCATCTGGCTGAGGACAATGGCTCAGTCCAATTAGCTCTGGCAAGTCTTTTCAAGAAGAACCCCCCCCCCCACTCTTGATAAGAATTATATTGGGTCAAATTCTCTCCTCTGTGGGTTATTCCTGCATAGTGGCGTGAAAACACGAGATGCCATTTCTGATAAATAGTAAATAATGTTTTCACCCCTCAGCTCATAATACCTAGTTCTTATACAGCACTTTTCATCGGCAGATCTCAAAGTGCTTTACAAAGGAAGTCAGCAGATGGGGAAACTGAGGCCCAAGAAGTAACTTGCCCGAGATCAACCAGGGCTCTGTTCAAGGGAGTAAACAATGAGGTAACAAAAGTTTCAGATTGCCTTTTACTGCCATTGTCAGAGACAGGATACTAGACTAATAGATGATAGGCCTGATCCAATCTAACAAACCCTGTGTTGGATCATTAACCATGAACATTTTTTAATCACATCATGGGGAAATATATTCCTTTCAACCAAATAAGACCCTTCAGCCATTCTAAGCTCATTGAGCTCAGTGGGGCAAAACCTGAAGTCCTTATCTAGTTTTTACTCAGTTCTTACTCTAATTTAGTGAAAACTGGGGAAGTACTTAGGGTTTGACCCAATATTGTTGTATATTTAAAGACATGAAACTTAATTAAGGCCCTGTTCCAAAACCCACTGAGGAAAATGGGAGTCTTTCTATTGACTTCAGTGGGTTTTGGATGAGGCCCAAAGAAACGTAATATTATAGCAGAATAATTTCACTATATGGGCTGATATTTATCTGATGGTACGCACCTGTTGGAAAATTCAAGTTAATTCCCAGAAGTTTCCACTCAAGAAGCTGGCAGTTCTCAGAATGCCATTGCATAACACCTGCAAATCAGCATTCCAAGTTCTGCAGCACAATGCCCAGAAGAGAGAGAGGCAATTCTCTAGGGCTAAGCTCAAATGTGGTCCTTGGGAAAGGATGGGTGTCTAAACATCTTACCCTCTCTTCAGGTCAGCAGAGATCTTCTGGTTTTTGGGAGCCAAAGCACCTGAACTTTGGCAGAGGTTCTTCCTGAAAACATTTCTATTGATCTAATTAGAATTGCATTTTGTGTCCTAATGCTTTTGCGAGTCTGATGGGGAAGGGGTAGAGCAGTCCATTTAAAATGATGTTGGAGTGAAGTGACTTCCAAGAGAAGCAACAGAGGGTCCTGTGGCACCTTTGAAACTAACAGAAGTATTGGGAGCATAAGCTTTCGTGGGTAAGAACCTCACTTCTTCAGATGCAAGTCACTTGCACTCTGAAGAAGTGAGGTTCTTACTCACGAAAGCTTATGCTCCCAGTACTTCTGTTAGTCTCAAAGGTGCCACAGGACCCTCTGTTGCTTTTTACAGATTCAGACTAACACGGCTACCCCTCTGATACTTGATTCCAAGAGAAGATACTTCAGAAGAGACCCTGGTTTAAAATAGCCCTTGTGCACTAAATCTAAATCGACGTCTGAATGGCAGATGTGTGTGTTGGCAATAGGATTAAAATCTTACAACAAGTTTGAGGAGGTTTTCAATTTCATTGTGGGCATGGCTTCCCTTAGGCCTTCCAAAGGCCTCCCTAATGAGGTGAACCCGCCCAACCAAGAATCAGAGCTACAGAGTCTAACAGAGCCCCTGTTTCCTGAGAGAAAGGCAGTGTTGAAGCACAGATGGGGCCTGATGGATGCTAAAAGGAAGGCATTACCTGCTGAAGTCACAGAGCAGCCACAATTATTACAGGTCTCTGGGTTCATTGTCAATTAGAGTGGCAGTTAAAGCGAGCAGCAGCTGTGACAGATGGCTGAGCTCCAGATACGTTGTGGTAATGGGATCGGAGCCAACTCAAATCTTTTCTTCCCTCTTAAAAAAAATCCACATAGTTGTCAATTAGTCACAATGTATAGGGGGGAACGTATCATATCTACAAAGGGGTCATTTATCTGTTCTCTATTAACCCTTACCTTTAGCTTTTTGAAGTAGAGATTTTGTTTATTTATTACTTACTTCAAGCATGTTTTAGAAGGACGTTCAACCCCAAAGACATTTTATCCTAAATCTTTGTTCTGTGAGAACTTACAATATGCTCTTCTCATAACTGAACCAATTCAACCCAGTTGTTAGCATTTTAATTAGTACAGTCTTGCTTGCTGAAATTTGGAGGCGTCGCTCTGGTTCATATGGTATAAAAACAGAACAGAGATTGTGCTTAGGGTGTCAGATAAATCTCTATTGCATACATACTGTATGTATTAAGATTTCAGGCTTATAAAAGCTTCCCCACCACAGCGCTCCCACTCTCAACTAGGCAGATCCCAAGCTGTTCATGGCTTTGTAGGTCAAAACCAACACTGTAAGCTCCACCTGGGAACTAATAGATGGGCAGAGAAGAGAGGAAGCACATATGCTGCCATTGAGAGGCATCGCTTCACATCTGGGTTGCCACATTCTGCATCAAATTAAATGTCCCGATAGATTATGTAGTCCAAGTAAAGCACATTGCCATAATATTGTCATTATATATGATGCGTGGATACTATTTTGTCTGCAGCAGCACAGGCACCGACTTTCTGATTTTCCTGCTTGACCCCTGCTCTGCTCCAGACCCCACTCGACCCCTTCCACCCAGGCCCCGCCTCTTCCCTCCCCCAACCTGCCTCTCCCGCCCCATTCCATCCCCTCCAACTTCTCCCAGCAAATAACCTGGAGAGTCTGGGATCAGCCCTGGCACTTGCTGCTGTGCAGGTGAAATTCATCCTTCGGCAACATGACCTTTCTGCCAGGGGCTGGCGGCAGCTCAGAGGGTCAGGGTCAGTTCTCCTGGGGGCGGTTCGGAAGCTACTGGCTGGGACACCCATCCACCAGAGCCTGGAAACCCCAGCTTGGCCCAGGCACCTCGCCAGACAAAACTGCCCCGGGCCCAGTGTGTGGGGCTTGGTCATGCAGAGAGCTTTGTGCCTGGGGGTTGGGGCACGGCCCAGGCTAGGGACAACCAGCACTGGATCAGCCAGCCCTATCTAGTGGGTCCAGCTGCCTTGGCCATAGCCTGGCCCTCTGCACCCTCAGTGAGCGGAGCTATTCCACCCCATGCCACCCAACAGAAGTGAGCTGTTCCCTGAGTGTGGCCCCATGGCCATGGGCCATGGACAGTCAAATCCAAAGGATCAAGCCATTTAAACTACAAAGCACAAAGGAAACCACTCTGTCTTCCAGGGAAATGTTTTGGTGGATTGAATGTAAACAAAACTAACAAGATTAGTGCAAATGAACTTAACACAACCAGTCAAAAGGTCACGACCACTAAGGAGCATTTTCACAGGCCTATCTACAAATGTCAGAGAAGAGAGTGAAAAGAAAAACTGAAGAATATTGAGTTATTAAATTGCTATTATTTATTTCATAATAGTATCTAGAAGCCCCTACTAAACCCTCATTATGCTAGGCACTGTGCAAACACACAGGAAGAGACAGTTCCTGCACCCAAAATATCTTACAATGTAGCTAGACAAAACAGACACAGAGCTGAGGAAGGAAATACTATTATCACATACTATTAGACTTGGCCAAGGTCACCCAGGAAGTCTGTGTCAGAGCATGGAATGGAATCTAGTTCTCCTGCGGTGCAGTCCAGTGCCTGAACTACAAGGCCAACTTTTATTTTTTGCATGGGCATCAGGGAGATGGAAAGAGAAAAGGAAGTGAACAGCCTGAGCCCCTTAAAGTGGAAAAACAGTTTTTTACATTGGAGTCAATGGACTTTGGGTCAGATCCTAGATCTCATCCAAGATTAATGAATCAAACAAATCTGAAGTTACTAAAGAAGAACTGGCTGAAGAACAAGTGTATTGAATAAATTATTTGCGAATACATTGATCAAGGCCTGATCAAACTCCCATAAAAATCAGTAGAACTGGGAGCTGGATCATGCCCCAAAATAACTAGCCCAGATCTATAACTCAGAAAAAAATGAGTAAAACAATTCATTTATTGACTTGAAAAGTATTGTGAACTTTGGCAAATAATTTATTTGATTAAAATTATTCAGACAGCTCCATTAAGGATCAAGCTGGTTTTGTTATGACTTTCGAACATAGTTAAAACTTTTCAAAGAGTAAAAAGAACCTCATTTTCAACCCCTTAGTTGAAAAATACCCCTATTTGTGCATCTTAAACATTCTCCTCTCAGTAGACATTTTGCATGTAAAATTTCAGGCAGAAAAGAAGTTGGGGTCTACACAATGGTAAAGTTAAGGCTTAAAAAGAACCTACCTTAGGCCCGCATCCTGCAAACATTTACGTAGGTGAGGAACCTTGCACACAAGTGTTATTCCAGTTGGTACTGCTCACATGTGTAATTACTCACAATTGCCTATGGGATAACAGAACTTAAAGCCCAATATTGGGCCATATTGGGCTATTGATTTTTTAGAGGGGCTCCTCATTCATTTCAAGGGGTGTTTCTGCTTAGTATCACATAGTACAACATAGCTCTTTAATTTAAAGGTATTCTGAGAAAAGCACCATTCCTTGAGAAGTTTCCTCCATCACTAAAGTTATGGTTTCCCTGTTAGTGGTAGATAAAGGTAATTAAGTAGTTAAGTGGCATAGGTGATATACAAATAAATAATCACAAGCTGCAATGGAAAAAAAGCTAAAACAACTCCTTCCTTGTAGCTCTTCATTAACTTTCAGCCTCTGTAATATCTTGTATATCTTTCACTTTCTTTTACTGGGGATAATGGGTTAATACATACAAGTACTCTCATCATGCCTATCTCTAGCCCAATTACACTATTCTGTGGGACACACCTGTGAGTATTTTAAGTCTATTGAGTTGCAGTGTGAGGAATTAGAGACACTAGCTGGGTGAGGAAATATCTTTTATTGGACCAACTTCTGTTGGTCAAAAAGACATAATCAGCTTAAAAAACGGAGCTGAAAAGATATTGTTTCCCCACTTTTTGAACTTTTTATACATTAAATGGGAGGCAGGAGTGTCACAGACCATTCATGCACCATATGTTCATGTTTGATATGATAACTATCCTATGTTGGGTTACTTTAACCTTAACCAAATAAAAACTAATGCAATTCTGAGTGTCAATGAACACTGTCTATTTCCTAGCTACAGAAACACCTGTGCAGATCCAGTGTGTATAGAAAAGTTCTAAATTCCTCAGGTGTGTTCATCCAGATGGGATGTCATTTAACGTTCTACACTGCTGAGGTGCACCAAAAAGCATGAAGAGCCTAAGATTTCACAAAAAATTAAGGCAAAATTAATGAAAGCTAGACTATAAGAATTTTAAGCATACCAGCGTAGATAATCAATTTAAAGATCCATATCCTTTTATGGCTGATGTCATATACTTATTGAATGTGTACTCTTTATGCATTTAGGCCCTGCGCTTGCTGAGGATTCTATGTGGATGCAGGGGTCCACCCATGTGAAGTCCAGTGCAGAATCGAAGCTTTAGCCCCAAATTCGGGATACAGAGCTGGAGGTACATATGAACTTTTCTATAACATATAGTCTGATATATATATATATAGAGAGAGAGAGAGACTCCCCCTTGGTCATTTGCAGAATTTCCCTTCATTGTCCCAATGGGCCAAAGTCATACCTAATTTAGTCAATGGAGTTATATCATGGATGAATCTGGCCCCAAGTCTGTAAGCTCACAGCTCAGGCTGTAAACTTCTCCATCACATCATTAGCCAATCTGTGCCTGTTAGGTCTACACGAAGATACCCCTATTCTAGAAAAACCAATCAGCCTTGGCTATGATGACCTTCTTTATATAAACTCTTGTAGGCCATTTACTTATGCTGAAGATCACTTTACAAAGAAACAACAATTTTAATGAAATCTTTTTATCTTGGAGGCTTCTATAAGATATAATATAACCACAGTGGTCACCTACCAAGTGATGGCTACATAGAATCAGAGAAGTGTAGGACTGGAAGGGACCTCGAGAGGTCATCTAGTCCAGTCCCCTGCACTCATGGCAGGACTAAGGATTATCTAAACCATCCCTGACAGGTGTTTGTCTAACCTGCTCTTAAAAATCTCCAATGATGGAGATTCTACAACCTCCCTAGGCAATTTATTCCAGTGCTTAACTACCCAGACAGCTAGGAAGTTTTTCCTCATGTCCAACCTAAACCACCCTTGCTGCAATTTAAGCCCATTGCTTCTTTTCCTATCCTCAGAGGTTAAAGAGAACAAATTTTCTCCCTCCTCCTCCTTGTAACAACCTTTTATGTACTTGAAAACTGTTATCAGTTGTAACAACCTTTTATGTACTTGAAAAGTGTTCTCTTTTCCAGACTAAACAAACCCAATTTTTTCAATCTTCCCTCATAGGTCATGATTTTTAGACATTTAGTCATTTTTTGTCGCTCTTCTCTGGACTTTCTCCAATTTGTCCACATCTTTCCTGAAATGTGGTGCCAAGAACTGGACACAATACTCCAGCTGAGGCCTAATCAGCGTGGAGTAGAGTGGAAGAATTATCGTACTTTTCATGTCTTGCTTACAACACTGCTGCTAATACATCCCAGAATGATGTTTGCTTTTTTGGCAATAATGTTATACTGTTCAGTCATATTTAGCTTGTGATCCACTATGACCCCAGATCACTTTCCGCAGTACTCCTTCCTAGGCAGTCATTTCCCATTTTGTATGTGTGCAACAGATAGTTCCTTCTCAAGTGTAGTACTTTACGTTTATCCTTATTGAATTTCATCCTATTTACTTCAGCCTATTTCTCCAGTTTGTCTAGATCATTTTGAATTTTAATCCTATTCTTGAGCAACCCCTTGCATCACCTGTACTTACCTACTTCCCTCTATTCCTCTCTGTGTCTGTCTGTTCCTCTTTATTTCCTCTGCTCTGCTCCTCTCTGTGTTCCTCCTTTCTCACTATCATTCTCCTTAATTAAACTTCAGATACCCATTTTAATAGCCCATCAAAGAACAATAATTAACACAGATTTCAAAGTATGGTGGATAATCCCCTGAATATCTTTTGCCTTTTGCATATTTATGTGACATTTTTTACCATTCCAGAATGTTCAGTGAATTTTTGTTTCTTTGCAATCAGCTGTTGTTTCTGGCACCCTGCTCATTACATTATTAGCATTAATAACCAATTAAGAGTATAGATT
This sequence comes from Malaclemys terrapin pileata, assembly GCF_027887155.1. NCBI lineage: Eukaryota > Metazoa > Chordata > Testudines > Emydidae > Malaclemys > Malaclemys terrapin. The sequence continues at coordinate 174,480,104 of NC_071507.1, read as the reverse complement.
TTTTGTATCCTTTACTTTAGATATGCATGTTTGGTGTGCATGGGGGTTAGATCTAATTGACAGGGACATCAGCAGGAAAAGAAGCAGGCTTAACATTAAGCCCAGAGTCAAACTAAATTAAATCTTACTTTGACCAGAAAATGAGCAACTGAAGAGAACCATAGGAGATGAACATTCACAATTTGACAAAATCCTCCTCTTTATGGACATTTTCAACAGGATAGCTCAAGATGGCATGCTGTGGCAATTGAGCCTGTGTAGCAACGTGTACTATAAGTTTGAATCCTGTCTTTGGCAGCTTTCTGAGAATGTGTGTTCGTACATGAGTGTCTTCTCCCTATCTGCATTCTGCAGTAGCGCCGTCTGGGACTTGGCCTGTGTATGCAGGAGGTCAGACTATATGATCATAATGGTCCCTTCTGGCCTTAAACTCTGTTAATTTTCCTCACCATTTCCTCCTCCAAACATGCTTTTCTAGGTTTTTTATTACACCTGGATTTCCCAACAAGAGAATATCCCTGAGTAAATAGGGCAGAGAAGAGCCATGAGATGACATATTCATAATGGTGAGAACTATCACTCTTCTATTTTAACAAGGTTTAGTAGTTTGTGGAGGGAAGTGGTGGAAGACCCATTGCCTAAGACCTTCAAAACTAGAGTGGTCAAAGCACTGGAACATAGATTATAAGTAGGAATCCTGTCCTGAAAGCTGTTTGTCTAATTGACTGACAAGACTCTTTTACAGCGCTTATTTCTGTGGGTCGTATGTCCTCAATTTTTCAGCAGAACTCTCAGTTTATTGTAGTGGGGAGTTCTGCTGGAAATCTGATGGCACAAGATGGTCCTGTGATTTTATTACTCTGTGTTCATCTACTTTTCCAGACAGAATAATTGAGCTTAAGTTAATAAACATATCTCTGTTCCATTTCATGCAGCATTAAACTGATGCTCTGAAAATTAGAATGATACAAAGGGAAAGATTTCCAGAAAAAAAAAACAGTTACTATTCTCATAAATTGCTAAATAACTACGAAGCTCACAAAAAGCAGTGCAAAAATGCTGAATGATTTCTGCCTTGTTCATGTCTAAAATGCAGCCACACCTGAAGAGTTCACAGAGTAGCAGTTTTCCAACCAATCCCAAAGGAGAATCATATTTCAACATTCTTTCTCAAGACGACTTATTTCTGCTAGTGTGATGATGAAAAGGAACCCAAAGAACCAATTTAGAAATGATTAATTTTCCCAGTGCAAATTTGCAATGTTACCATAAGGACACAGAAAGTATAGGAGCTTATGAAATGAAATATTCGGTCTTGCCTAGTTAAGTTTATGGAGTGCTAATAGCTTTCTAAAGAGAGTCTGTCTGCCAGTTCTCAACAAATCTGAGGTAATAAGATATGTTATTGTAAAGTTGATCAAAAAGTGAGATCGTTTTATAACAAGAAAGTCACTGGAAGATTTTAGGTATTCGTGCTGATTTGCTTTTGAAAATCCCACCATATGTATTTAAAAACAAGCAGCCAATATTATTACTAGATGTAGAAATCAGTCATAAGGTTCTTATGCTGCTACTAATGTTCAAGTGTTTGCATTATAAGATGGAACCTCCCAATTCATTTATTTCTCAGTAATCCAGCTATCTTCATTGAATAGCCAAGCATTACCTAGGGTTGCACTTGCCCCTTACTCTATCTAGAGCTGCAATAAAACTACCCTGAAGTTACTGGATTTGGGCTCTTTCAGACCAAGGGAGACAATGAATTCCAAAGCCTTCAATGGGCGTTTCACAGTCAGTCCACATGAATGTTGTTGCAGGAGCAAGACTTCATAGAGATGAAGACCTAAACTCACCCAAAATGTGAGAGGCTTCAGATCCATTCCAGCTAATCTGTAATGTTTACACTAGTTTGTCTTGACAGAAACATAACATGACTGAGGTATTCATCTTTGAAAATAAAGGGGTAGATTCTGCCCTCCTTATGCATACTGACTCTTTGAGTAGCCCCACTGAAACCAACATGGGTAAAGGTGGCAGAATCTAGCACTAAATATCTATTAGCTTTGTGTGTGAGTGACAATATTACTGTTCATTGCCTATTATATATGTTGTCATTATGCAGGGCCATAAAAGACATGACAGGCCATATTTTAATTTAAGAACAACAACAAATGTAAATGGATAAAGCAAAAAATAAATAAATCCCCTGCTGAAGCCAGTTTTGCCTTTAATAAAACCATTCTCTTCCAACAAAGAAAGCGGTCCCCACACTTCACGTGGACGTGGTATAATATATCACTTGTATAAGGTTTCTGCTTAGTACTGATACTTAGACACCTCTGATTTAGTACTTCAAAGAGGTGTCAGGGTGCATTTGAGCTCAGTTCATTCTGTTGCACTTTGAAGTATCTTCAACAGCAGTGACAGCAAGGATTGAAAATGAGTTGCCTGGAATCCAGAAACCCATTCAAGCATCAGATTTCTTTGCTAGGGAGGCAGTTTTAAAATTGATTTTAAAAAAATGCATACAAATGTGCTCCTCGCTGTGAAGGTTTTTATTAATTATCTATTATTATATGAAATGGCTTTTGATCCGTAATCTACAATTTATACTTGAATGCCATTTTCTTGACAGAAAGCCACCATCTCCCAACAACTAGCAAAATGTGGCTTTGTTACAACTGTATTATCAAAAGGTCCATGTGCCCAGACGTGAACACTGGCAATAAAAGCTTGTTGTTGGGGAAAAGGATGGCGTATATGGCTGATAATGGGATGTGAACCCTCATGCTACGTCATCCATTTAAACTTAGCTCACCAGTTGTTATTATTACTATTTATTTGTATTATCGTAGCACCTAGAAGTCCCAGTCATGGACCAGGACCCTTTGTGCTAGGTGCTGTACAAACACAGAACAAAAAAGACAGTTCATGACCCAAAGGGTTCACAGTCTGAGACAACAGACAGATACAGACAGAGAGATGGGGAAACATAAGGAACCAATGAGACAATATTGGACAGCATGATGGACAGTGGTGTCAGCACTGTCAAAACAGTTGTCAATTTTTTGTGGGCCTCATAGCAAAGTAGAGATTTAAGGATGGCTTTGATGGAGGATAATGAGTTAGTTTTGCAGATATTTATGGGGAAAAGCATGAAGATGCTTTTTTGAAAATGTACCAAGTGGGCGATGGAGACTGGCATCATGGATTTATCAGAGGTGGAAGTCGACTTTTCCATATTGAATGAAAGTTGTTGCCATTTGATGGCTGTTCTGTGGCCTGTAGTAATACAGCCTGTTCAATTTCAGACAGTTCCTTCATTAAGGGCATTAAGGCGCTACACTGATCCAGTGGAGCACCAGAGCCTTTCTGGTTCAGTGACGCGATGGTTTCCAGAGCTCTCCAGTGCACCGCAGAGTGCACAGATATACCCTTTGAGGGGAATGGCATATTTTTCTCCTCTCCCCCCATGTGGCAGCCCTTTGCTGGACAGTATGGAGGAGGGGCAGAATCAAGGCTCTGCCTCACCCTGATGTCCCCTTTGAGAAAATAAATTGGGAATGGTTCCTGGGCTTCTTCAGAGACTGCAGATGGGCTATGCAAGGGATTGTGGGGAGGCTTCTCACTTCCTTCCTTCATTGCACCCCCACAGAAGTGCCAAAAGGAATCTGGGCTTTCGTGCTAAAGGGCCACTTCAATGGGAAGAAATAGGATTAAGTGGTGATAGATCCCATAGGTGAGAAAGGGGGTACAAGCAGGGGTGGCTCTGTTTTTTGCCACCCCAAGCACGGCAGTCAGGCGGCCTTCGGTGGCATGACTGCGGGCGGTCCGCGGTCACGCGGATTCGGCGGCATTTCTGTGGGTGATCTGCTGGTCCCGCAGCTTTGGCATACCCGCCGCCAAATTGCCGCCGAAGCCATGGGACCGGCGGACCTCCAGCAGGCATGCCGCCGAAGGCCGCCTGACTGCCGCCCTCATAGTGACCGGCATGCCACCCACCGCAGCTTGCTGCCCCAGGCACGCGCTTGCTGCTCTGGTGCCTGGAGCCGCCTCTGGGTACAAGGGTCAGAAAAATTGCCTAAACCATAGAAGATGCCAATACCTTGGACTGAGCCTATCAGATCCTTACCTCCTTCTTCAAAAGCAAGAGGATAGGAGGGGTAAATCAGCCAGTTGATCCCAGAATACCCAGAGGGGAGAGCAGATCAGCAACTCCTGCCCTAAAGACCTCAATGCCAAGTAGGTAAATATGTCTTTTCCCCAACCAATAAGAAAGTATTAGAAGTGGGGGGCTTGGCTCTTTTGGGCAATAGCGTGTATAAGGAGGGAGGGAACGAAGTTTGTAGTTGACAGAGTAGTGCAGTTTGGTGGAGGAGGATCTCCAGTGTTTGGACAAGCTTTGGATGAACATTTGACGCATTGAAGTATTGGGAGCATAAGCTTTCGTAGGTAAGAACCTCACTTCTTCAGAAGTTCATACTTGTTCTGAAGAAGTGAGGTTCTTACCCACGAAAGCTTATGCTCCCAATACTTCTGTTAGTCTCTAAGGTGCCACAGGACCCTCTGTTGCTTTTTACAGATTCAGACTAACACGGCTACCCCTCTGATATTTGATGAATTGGTTGTTAATCTGAACCAAACCCTAACTCTGACCCTTTGGAAGTTAACCCATTGCTTGCTATGGTGATTGATGCTACAATGAGATCTGCTGTGGCAGAATCCATCTGCTGTGGTTTATAGAGATTTATTTATTAGATTCATAGATTCCAAGGCTATAGAATTTGCCCACAATAATTCCTAGAGCATAGCTTTCAGAGAAGCATCCAATCTTGATTTAAAAATTGTCAGTGATGGAGAAGCCACAATGACCCTTTGCAAATTATCATAAACCATTGTTTATTTTCCACATTTCCAAAGCTCTGTTGATACAGATGTATTTATTTCAGTAGAATAGCAACAGTCATGTTTCAGAAAGACTATAGATGAAATCACTTGCTCCGTGTGTGTACAATGGCTAGCACAATGGAATACTGATCTCAGGGCTTCTAGGACCTGCAATACAATTAATAGAAATAATAACAGCAAGAAGGACTTCCTTTAAGAGATGATGTTTGCCTTTTATGCAGGGAGGGCCTTGGATCCATATCAGAGGGTGAATTGATCAAAAGGATAACAAGTATTCAGTTGTATTTTATCCATATTAGCTGGTTCATCTTAAATTTCAATCTTGTAGTTCAAATCATAAGGAGATTGTATTATTTCTCAAATTAATAACTGCTCCAATGAGTTCATTAGTTGAGACACTAATCTAGTTTTGGAGCTTTGGGATTAAAATCCCAAATCCACCCCTGACTATTTACATCTGTTTTAAATAGTTACATTTTTATTTCAAACAAATGAGTACTGTCTAGAGGGCAAGAGAAATTAACGTTTTCTTAAACCATTGTCCCCTGGGATTTTACTGATTGCCTATTTTCTGTAGAATTTGAAAAATAATCTATGATTTACAGCACTATATCTGAATTCTTCTTTTGTAAGGGGTAATATTTCCCATTCAGGCCTTAGAAGTGGCTGGCTATACCTGAGATATCAGTACAGGTTTCCCATTTATTATGGCAAATTAGCCTTGAAGCTGCCTGGCTTGTTAACTGGACACATTTTAACCAGTTGAGTGTATTTGCTTTGTCCAGATCTATTTACTTTTGAAGATAATGCTAGCATAGGTCCAAAACAGATACGTGGGTTTCTGGGACAAAAGTATAGAAACACCCATTAATGATATAGAGAGACAAGCTTTCGAGCTTGTTCTGAAGAAGAGCTCTGTGTGGTCTGAAAGTTTGTCTCTCTCACCAACAGAAGTTGGTCCAATAAAAGATATTACCTCACCCACCTTGTCTCTCCAATACCCTGGGACCGATGCAACTACAACAAACTGCATACAAGTAATGCTATAAGCAAGAAAAGTAAAAAAGGCAGAGTACTTGGTCCTAAAGACAGTCTCTCATCATTGAAATTGAATTAGAAGTGTTTTCCAAATGCTGTTTCAAGTACACATGGAAAATAAATGTCTGTAAATTGAAGCTCAGATATTGTAAGCTTGCGTAGTGGATCTGAGAGTTCATCAGATATCCACTCTTCAAGCAGAAGCTGTGTGAAACACACACAAGGAGCCCTGCCATCTTTTCAAACACAGTCAATCCAAGTTATGTCAACTCTAAGCTACTAAACAGCTCTTTGGCCTGCAAGCTACTTTTGAGAATTTTAGATAAGAAAGGCTCGCAAGTTGATGGCTTGGCTGGAGTAATATTCTAAAGGGCCCAGGATGTATCCATGAATCCCTGCATTAGGAGGCAAGTTCAAGATTATCCACTACCCAAGACACCCTCAAGAGTCCACAGTATGGGCCTCCTGACCTCTGAGTCCTGCTCATCACTGCTGAGATTGTGAACGTATTTGGCTCAAATGCCTTGTAGTAACCCAATTCTAGAATAAGGCCCTTGAAAAAATACATTTTTGGTCTGAATCCTGACACAGATTAAGGACAGAGGAATTGCTGTACTTGATGAGACCAGTGGTCCAGCTGGGTCTGAATCCTATCTCTGCCAGTGTCCGGTACAGATAATTCATGAACAGGTGCAAAAATCCCATGGACTTCCAGTTTTCTAATGGCACACTGACTGAAGGGCAACACTGAGCTGCATCATCCTAGGAACAGACCAGGAAAAAAATTGTAACTCAGAAGGCCACAATTCCTCTTCTGTTCCCTCTTTGTTCTATGAGGGAGCGTGTCACTCCCCGCTACCCACCCAGCCAGCTACCCTGGCCAGAAAGTGTGGGGGAGAGGGGGCAAAGCCAGATTCCTCCAATTCCCTACTGATGAAGGTGAAGCAATAGAATTCATCTCTGCAGTATAACTATGATCAACCTTCATCTCATGCCTACACCTTATCAATGCCAGTCTTTACAACAACCTATGGCATTTTGGATCTTTTCTTCTTCTCCCTCTCTCCAGAAGTCCTACTATCCTGCCTCAGGATAAAAGTAACTCCCACCGGAGTCAAAGGGTAGGAGCTGTGGTAGGAACCACTACATAACAAAGGGACATATTCTCACAACCCATGGATGCAAATCCTTGAAGTCAGTGAAATTCATTGCATGAGCAAGGCATGCAGGATAGAGCCCTTAACCACTCTCCAGCCATACCAATCTATAAATCTGATAAAAACATAGCCCCTGATTCTTGTCCTATTTCCACCACTTCATCTTCAATGGAGTTACTCCTCATATGCACTGATGTAAATATGAGGAAAATCAGGTCCACAGAGACTATCTTATGCTCTTTATTTTCATTCTAGTCTTTTTTGTTCCTGGGCTGAGTGTGTACTTTATGAAAAAGTGTCTGTTTGTGCTATTCTGTTCCTTGAGTATAACTCAATAAAATGTACTATTTGGGGGAAAAAAATAAAAGAAAGTCTGTTATGTTTGTACTTTTAATTTAACATTGGTTGGGACATCTGCCAAGCTAATATAGGCATTTTTCTATGCACTGGAAAAAACCCAATTAGGACTTGTTCTTAGTTTGATTATCAGTCAGAAACATGCATACAGAAATATTCATTAGAGACCTACTGAGAGCTGTGATAAAGCAGCAGACAGCTGAATTATACAGTCTGTCAGTATCCCCACTACAATTTTACATTTTCTTGATAAAGGACAAGTAACAAAGTATCTAAGATGTAATTTGGTGCCCACTGGAACTGTACTTCATTATGGCAGATATTGTTCTGACTCTCTTTAGGAGGTTGGTGAGTGTTTCATGACATGATATTGTGCACAAAAGATAAACCACTAGGTCAAATGCTGCAGCAGAGTTACATTTGCATGCAGCCACAACACAGGCATGACTTTGAGAATGTCTTGCCATCATAACCTACCCCCAATAATTTTGGGTTTGGAAAGATTTGATTGACTCAAAAAATGTGGTTCCAAAATGATGAAATTATCTCTCAACGGATCATTGTGTTGACTCAGCTCATACAAATAAAACAGTAGCACTATGCAGAGGTCAAACCAAACAGAAAAAGAACATTCTCATGGATGTGCTTGGTTTTTATGAGGTGATTTAGCAGTTTGTGTAAAATAGCTGTTGCATTAGTTTATAGGTCCTTTGCTGTTGGCCTCTGTCCATTGAAACTGAGCTCAAAAGCAGTTCAGCACATGATTTAAAAGGGCAATACTCTTTAGATACAATCAGAATGGACACATGCACGGAACTGTGATATCAGTCAGCTAAGTAGATCAAAGTCTCTCTTACAGTTTATTTGAAAAGCATTTGGGAAATCTGGTTCCTAATGATTTCAGTATGTTTTCCTTTCCAAACAGAAAAGATATCACATTTTTAAAGGAAAAAATACACATTTCTTTCCATTATTGAATGTGGCACTTTGGTAACAAAGCTGCTCAATGTAGATAAACTATAAAGTAAAATTAAATGGGTTAAATAATAATGTCCAAAAATCATGCAGATGTAGAAGAAAATTCCATCTGATGCCCTCAGACCCATCGGCAACAGAAAAAGCAGACAATGAAGTAGTTGTAGCAATCCACTTAAAAATGAACAAAACTCATAGCATGTTTTTTTAATTCTACAATCTAATTTTGGTTAGACCAGGACTCCTTAAAAATCTTTAGTCCAGATTATGTATTGCATCAGCAACCCTTAAATAACTGCATGTTAAATCATGTTAAAATAAAACTGTTGAAAGGACAAATTCCCCAGACTTTTCTGGCTGTGTGTGTGTATATTCAATAATTTTATGGTGTTCTCTGAAGAAGGATTAAAACCAATCCACCACATTAGAAGTAAAACTGAAAGCCATGAATAAATGAGCCACCACTTTGAAACATGCAGAAACTCAAAAATATTCTCATTTTTAAAATTGATGATTGTTTCCATATGTGTGGTATATCTATCTGAGGCACTTACATAGCCCCCATTCCCATAGTAGCCAAGTGCCTCACCGTCTTTTTTTTTTTTTATCCTCACAGCACCCATGCAAGGCAAAGAAATATTGTTATCCCCATTTTATACAGAATGGGAACTGAAGCACAGTGAGATGAAGTGACTTGCCCAAGGTCATACAAGAAGTCTGTGACAAAGCAGTAAGCAGACCCTGGGCTCCCAAGTTCTAGGCTAGTACCCTAACACTGGCCTATTCTCCCACTCCCATTTATCCACAAAACAACCTGTCCAAATTCAGTGACTGCAAACTATTATGGAGGATTTTACAATTACAATTCACCCAGATCCAATTCAGCAAAGCACTTAAGTGACTACTTAAAGTTAACGTATGATTAATTTTTTGCTGACTAGGTTTTAAGCATATACTTAAGGCCATTGCTGAATTGGGGCCTTAGGAGTTCTCCAAAGTTCACTGAAGTCAATGAGGGGGAAAAAAGCCAATGGGCTTCAAGGCCCTTATTGTGTAGAATCTCAAATTCCTGTTACTAGGATTCATTTTTCTCTCTCATATTTAGAGCCGATCATAATTCATTTGCAATCCATGATTTGAAATTAACCCTCCTTTCTGTGTGTGGATTGTTCACGAACCCACCCTAATTTCGGTTCTGTGTAAGTATTCTCAAAATAGTATGGATGAATCATTTTCAGTGTATAGCAGGGGTTGGCAACGTTCGGCACGCGGCTCGCCAGGGTAAGCACCCTGGTAGGCTGGGCCAGTTTTATTTACCTGCTGACGCGGCAGGTTCGGCCGATCGCGGCCCCCACTGGCCGTGGTTTGCCGTCCCGGGCCAATGGGGGTGGCGAGAAGCGGCGCGGGCGAGCGATGTGCTGGCCGCGGCTTCTCGCCGCCCCCATTGGCCCGGAATGGCGAACTGCGGCCAGTGGGGGCCGCAATCAGCCGAACCTGCCACGTCAGCAGGTAAATAAAACTGGCCCGGCCCGCCAGGGTGCTTACCCTGGCGAGCCGCGTGCCGAACGTTGCCGACACCTGGTGTATAGGATCAAGTCCCATTTGAGCCCAGGTCCTCTGCACAGAGGAGAATTTCACCATATTGAATCAGATGGTTACAAAAATAGCTAGAATCTGAAAGACCACATGCAAACAAAACACTGTTTTTGTACTATTCAAGCAGCTCTAGTTTCTAATACTTAAGTGTTCCTTAGTTTCTCTGTTTTATTTTCATTTTAAGGTATCATCTATATTTATAGAGCTGCATTTTTTCCAGCTGAAGTGCATTTTGCAAAAAAAAGAACCTACAGCTGAAAATCACAAGAAAATGTGTAACTTTGTGAGCACTATTTATATATCAAAAATCTCTATTAAAATCATGGGAGCACTTTGCTGAGCAAAACCATCTGTCATTCCCTCCCCACACACTTTTCCTAAATAGTAGTACCCCCATTTCAAATGATTGAAGAGTTTACTTAAGTTATTCTGAGCATATGGAAAGTTCCTGAATCACCCACCCACAAATATAAATAGTAGTATAAGGCTGAGATGTAAACTCACAAAATGCTGAAGGAGAAGAAAAAAACCAGGAACGGTTTATCTGCCAATAAAATATTGGATATGATGTAAATTCAGTGAAACGTTTTCAGTTTAGCTCTAGGAACTGACATTCCCCCCGCGTCACTACTAAAGCTTGGGTGGGTATGCTTCCTGTCTCAAGAGAGAGATTTTTACTTCATTGGTAATGTTGTGCTGCACATATTAAAATAAAAATGTTCCTTGTAATAGATATACAATTATTATTTATTATTATTGCAGTAGCACTTAGAGGCTCCAGCCTCATTATGCTGAATGCTGTAGAAATATATAACAAAGAGACAGTCTCTGCCCTCAATTGCTTACAATCTAAGGCTATGATGCTGTCATTCATTATCAAACAACTATGGGGGTTAATCTTGAAAACCTTTACTCCTGGGATTAGTTCTGTTGACCTGGAGTCTGTTTTCCATTATGCTGATTATGTACAGATATGACTTCTTTAATTTCAGCAATTTAATTGCTCCTGATTTACACCAGTGACTGAGCAGAATCAAGCCCAAAGTGACTACTTGCATGAGTAAGGATTACTTGTACGGACAGGATCTTAGTATGATATCTTTGGAGGGGACATGAGAGAATCATTTAAGGTCTATAAATCAATAGGAACGGTGAAATAGCACAGTAATAAGAGCAGTTACGGTATGGGGCTTATCCCTCTTTCAAACAGCTTCTAAGCTGATGGACATCCAAGTTAGTTCACCAGGTTTCCTGTGCTCTGCAGCTATTACCCATGATTTTTAAGGGGGAATCGTCTATCTTCATCAGCTGTATAATTCCTGATTACACATTCCATGACACTTCTTTCTCCAGAATGGAGTCAGTGACTCTGTCATGGCCTGCTGCCATCTATACATTATGAGCTGCTTCAGCCCCTGCTGATCTGGATACACAGAGAGAGAGATACTGGGAATCAAACCTACAGTAAGATCTCCCATAGGACAGTAAAAAACAATTATAAATTAGTTTGCTACCAGGTCAACTTTACAATTTCTATTTTTGTGGGGGAAAGAGTGTGCGTGGGGGTGTCTCCCCATTTTTTTCAAGCTTGTAGTCAAGTGAAAATTCCAAGGTTTCCCCTTCATTTTTAATTTATTATAAAAGCCTATTCCTACAGGCTCCTGTTCTCCCATTAATCATCCCCACATGACTAAATCTACATTTCGTCAAGATTCAGTGGCCTCCACATCAGCTGAAATAAAATCCAAAGATGAAGTATGCACAGTGGGGCCAGATTCTGCAAGCTGTTGCCCCAGTGTAACTGACAACAGAATTTGGCCCATAATACCTGAGGAAGCAATCCCCCATTGGGGATCCATGTGCTCAAGATGTACGAAAGCAAACAGCTTCCATTCAGGCAAGTTTCAGTGCACATTGTAGGCAGACTGGCAGTTTGATAAATCAAGCATTGCTTTGATTTGGGGAGACTCTTGCGAATCCACAAATTCCAGGTGAAACTGGAGAGTTTAATTTTGACAACATTTTGGAAATGACAACTCAGTAGCTTCAGGCCCACTTTTCACTGAAACCCTCTGTTTTTGTTTTTGATTTTGTTTTGTTTTTTGTTCCAAAGAGAGAAAAAAGATTCTGGCAAATGTCTGTGTGAATGTTAGTCAATTTCATTGGCCAGGTGATTTTCATCTGTTTGGGGGCTTTACTGTGAAATGTTTGCACACTCTACTACTTTGTCTCCTTTATTTCTTTGCGTACCACGCTGTTGTAGGAGTGTATTTTGTGCACTGGATCTCCACACATCCTCTCCCTTTTCCCGCAGCTGATATCTTGGAGCTGATACCCGCAGCTGATACCCACCGCCTTCTGGAAAAGAGGAGACACAGCTGGCCCTCTCTTCCAAGCCGTCATTAACCCTTAACCTGTCCATTAATTGTCCATCATGGGTGCGATCTGCACCCCATATCTCCCCATCAAATAAATACATCCATGCCCAGATGTGCCCGATCAGTTCTAGGGAGATAATTGAAGTAAGGTGAGCCATGAGCCCAGATGTCCATCATGACACTTCAGAGTGCTTCCAACACATTCGTGCCCAAAACAGACTGAGTGTCTCCTACCTAGGGTGACCAGAGAGCAAGTATGAAAAATCGGGTCAGAGTATCGGGGGTAATAGGTGCCCATATAAGAAAAAACCTCAAATATCAGGACTGTCCCTATAAAATCAGGACATCTGGTCACCCTACTCCTACCTGTCTTTCCACCCAATTACTCAGATGAACTTCTGCAGCCTCACCACAGTATCTGGTAGCTATGCTGGGTGGAGTCTGTGACAGGGGAGGAATTGGGTTTATTCTGTCACAGCCTTTGACAGGCGAAGCACCTCCCCACCAAAGCATCAAGCCAAACTGCAAGGCTGCAGACACTCAGCAGAGGAGCAGAAGTAAATCTAGCCCAAAGCTAGGAGAGAACAGGTCCCTAAACAGAATAGAGAATCTGCAGCACCACAGAGGAGATAAATCACAGTGTTTGACAAAAAATACTTTACAGAGATCTGGGCTATGTCCCAAAGTGGACCCAAATAATTGCTGTGTGAGATACAACATGGAACACGCCCAGGACTGCCAGAGTGGGCAGCAGCAGGAGTTCTCCTGGCAGCAGCTCATCAGCCCCTCCCCTGCTTTCTGGGCTCGTCTACAGGCACAGCTGCTCCAAATTACCTTACAGTATGACTTTAAACCAGTGCAAAAGACTGGCTGGACACTCTTATTTCAGATCAAACCACACTTATTTGGGTTTATCTTACATCAATTAGGAACAGATTTAAAGATAAACTGAAATAAACTGCTCTTCATCCAAAATAAGAGTGTCCCCACTGGGGGCTGTCCTGGTTTAATTAAACCAACGTATGTTTGTGTGGAGACAAGGCCTGTGTGGCTGTGCCTCTCTCTCAGAAGCTAGTGCTATCCCCTTCCACTTCCCAGGCAGCTGCCTCTCGGCTGACCACAGCAGGAGCTGAAGATGGCTGGGGCTGCTGCCAGGTGAGGAGTCTGTGTAGGACAAGCAGCCATGAGAAGAGGGCGGCTGTGGTGGGAGGAAGAGGATGGAGGAGTCAGGGGGAACAGAGGAGCAGCACATAGCCACTAGGGCACTGGGAGAAGTATCAGGAGAAGGGGGAAGGATGAGAGAAGTAGCTATAAGGAGAAAGTCCAGAAAAAGGAAAGCCATGGGAGCTGCAGAGGTAGAAGCAGCCATTTTGGGGGGACGGGGGAAGCCATGGGGGAGGAAGAAAGTGGAAAGGGGGAGCAACATTTCTTTAAAGTGTCAGTTCTTCAAATAAGCCAGGGGTGATTGGAGGCTGCAAGGGTGACTTTGTGCCTCCAGGAGATTTTGGAGATTCTAGGGGTTACTAGGGATAAATGCACTGCTCACTTTGTGGGGATAGCAAACCCCACACAGCCTTACCTGGGCTGAAAAAAAACAACAAAAAAAAAAAAGCTCAGTGAGGGGCACCTTATGGACTTTTCCTTCTCCATGGCCTGCAGCATCAGTCCCCTCTTGTTAGTTTTTCCACAGGAGTGGGTGATCTGTCCCAATTTGGGATACACAGAGCTATTATTTAATGTGTTATCATTTATTCAACAAAATAAATGTCCATTGCACTACAAAGAACAGACAACATTTTAAAAGGCCCCTATCCTGTACAGGTTACAATCTAAGGCTCGGATCCTGCAAAAACGTAGCTTTTTACAGTGTGACTAAACCAACGATGACAGGAAGATTGGGGAGGGACAGGGGTTTGGAGGATCAGGATTAGATCAAGATGCTTAGGTGGTTAGATGTGCATACTTTCATATGTTTTTTCTCCCCCCACCCCTTTAGAGAAAGAAGAGTTACATTGTCAGGGAGGGAAGGGGCAAAGGAGGGGAGATGAGAATAGGGGACTATGTATTCTGAACTGTTCATTGTCATGTTAGATAGTGATTTGTGAATTTTGTAGTGGCCATCAATTAATCCCTATTGGTTTATTAGACTATTTAAAAAAAAAAGATTTGGATTGATTCTTTTGTATTTTTAAATCAATTCTTCTGGTAAAAGGAGTTGGGGGAATAACTCTCTGCTTCCCAAGTTAAATGGCTAATTTCCGAGCTCTGTGCAAGGTGGAGCAGCTTGTGCTTCTTCCAGGAACACTAGACAATCATGAGACTCAGTAATGCATGCCTTAGGGAGCTAGACAAATTGGCTGTGTACAAAACACAGTTGCTCTAAAGAAATCATGTTTCTAAAACAGCAGCTCTCATTCATATGAAATTTGCTGCCATTGAAATCATTGGGAAAACCCCTACACATTTCAGAACTGGTCCTTTAGGGAGTTTAGGCCAGTGGTTCTCAACCAGGGTTACGTGTAGCCCTGGAGTAAGCAGGGGTTTTCCTAGGGGTATATCTAGATATTTGCCTAGTTTTACAAAAAGCTACAGAAAAAGCACTAGTGAAGTCAGTACAAACTAAAATGTCATACAGACAATGAGTTATTTATACTGCTCTATATACTATACATTTGAAATGTAAGCACAATATTTATATTTCAGTGAATTTATTTTATAATTATATGGTGAAAATAAGAAAGTAAGCAACTTTTCAGTAATAGTGACACTTCTGTATTTTTATGACTCATTTTATAAGCAAGTAGTTTTTAAGTGAGGTGAAACTTGGGGGTACACAACAGAAATCAGACTCCTGAAAGGGATACAATAGACTGGAAAGGTTGAGAGCCACTGCTTTAGGCTCTGAGCCGGCAAACACTCATGCACATGCTTAAATATGTGCTAGCTCCACTGATGCCAGTGGGCCTACTCATAGATGAAAACTAATTTAATTAATTATCTCTGTTCCCTGTTGATTGTAAATGAGAGGTTCATGAGCACAGAATAGCCCAAGGTTTTTACTTGTAATCTTAAAAGTAAGGTGAAATGGCAGCAAAAGATTTTTTTTCCGTTACCACTAGGCAAGTGGTCACCAACCCATCGATTGAGATTAACTGGTTGATCCTGGAGCCTCAGCCAATCAATCATGATCTCCGGGCCACTAAAAGTCCGGCGGCTCCCAGAAGCGTCTGGCTGCTGGCACATCTCTGCAGCCCCTGTGGGAAGGGATGGGGGGAAATGGGGGAGGCGGCTCCCCGTGCTGACCCAATCGGCCAGTGGGAGCTGCGGGGGGTGGCACTTACAGGCATGGGAGGCGCATGGAGACCCACTGCCCCCCTCTCTCCCAGGGGCCACACGCAAAAACATGCCAGCAGCCAGCTACTTCCAGGAGTGGCGTGGGGCCACGGCAGGCAGCCAGAAGCTGTCTTTGGTAAGTGCCTCCCAGCCGGAGCCTGCACCTCGCATTCCCTCCTGCACCCCAAACCCCAGCCCAGAGCTCCCTCCCAGACCCCACAGCCCTCCAACACTCCAACCCCCTGCCCCAGCCCCAGCCCCCTCCTGCACCAAACTCCCCCCCCCAGCCCACACCCCTCACCCCCTCCTGCACTCCAATCCCCTGCACCGGAGACCCCTCTTGCACCAGAGTCAGCACCTCTCACCCTCTCCTGCACCCCAACACTCTGAACCAGCCTGGAGCCCCCCTCCTGCACCCAAACTCCCTCCCAGAGCTTGTACAGCTCACTCCTGCACCCCGACCCCTGCTCCAGGCTCAACCAATGCACACCCCACAGTTGAGAATGTTACACTGATTTGTGACAATCTTTGAAGGATTTTCAATCTATAAACCACAAATGACACTAACAAAAAGTAAAACTCATGAAATGTCCAGTGGATTCTATAAGATTAGGTGCAGTGTGACCATATGATGCCTGCACCCAAACTCACTCCCAGAGCTTGCACCCCTCACTCCTGCACCCCAGCCCCCTGCCCCAGACTCAGCCCAGAACCCCCTACCACACTTCAAACCCCTCAGCCCCAGCCCAGAGACTGCACCCCCTCCCGCACCCCAACCCCCTGCCCTAGCCCGGTGAAAGTGAGTGAGGGTGGGGGAGAGTGAGTGACGGAGGGAGGGGGGAATGGAGTGAGTGGGGCGGGGCCTCGGGGAAGGGGCAGAGCCTCAGGAAAGAGCGAGGTAGATCCTGGGTTGCTCTTAAGTTCAAAAATTGATCTTGTGCGTAAAGAGATTGGAGACTACTGACCTAGGCTGTATATTTACATACCTGTGGTATGGACTTAGGATCATTGACAACAAATGATTTTACTACTACTTTTATATGAGTCTTAATCCATACCCTGGACGTCAGTGAAATCTAGAAAAAAATATATAAATTAAAGAAAAATATTTCAACTGAACAAGGAGAAAATACCAAGATGACATGACTAAAAATCATTTTGTCAAAATGAATACCCAACCTGGAACATGCTACTCTTCTCAGGCACAGCGTAGTATAGGGGAAAGGAAAAAAGAACTTTGAAAGACCTCCTAGTCCTATATCTCCTGCAGCATACTCCTCCCTCACAAGCTACCTCTTCTCCAGCAACAACTTACATTTCTTCTCCAGACTTTGAACCTAAGTGTATCATACATATTATGTTTTTTGGATTCCCTCAGTAGCACTCTGTGCATTAATCCCACTCCACAAGGATATACTCGAACATTCCAAACTTTTAACCAACTTCAAAGAGCCACCTTTTATCAAAACAAACAAGTTGCCGGAGAAATGTGTTGTTTCCTCCTGGAGATACGGAATTCCTTTCTCTCAGATCATAGGCTGTCAGCTATTTAAATCCCTAAAGTTTTAGGGAATTACTGAGGTTTTCATGCTTGGAAAATGATGGAGAGATGGAAGAAATACTAGGTTCCAAACCAGAGCGATGAGCATGGTATAAGAACCTCTACAGAATAGAATAGAATAGCAAGTGCTGTTTTATCTGCTGTGGGGTTAATAAAATGCCTAATTTTAGCATTGAATGCCTTCCTTTTAGAGATGCTTTTTCCAGGGCTGTTTGGGGGTCTGTCAGAAGAGAAGGTTTTTGCCAGGTTTAGCAATCTCAAACGATATCTGTGCTCTATGGTATTGAGCCTGTGTTGTTCCAAAGACAAATGGAATGGCACATGCATTATGTGGCTCCATCACTGGGGGGTCAAATCAGTCCACTCAGAGTAAATAATGGAGTCCTATCTCCTTTTGACATAAGGTTGGCAGTATCTTTTTCTACATGGAGATGGTAACTATCACCCCTTATCAATCTGAAGTAGTATCATACAAGTCTTTGCTTTCCTAATCTTATTCATGGTAAATGCATGCTGTTTTAGGGACTGACTGCAACTCCGGGATCATAAAAGGTAGTGCAAAGCACAAAACTATTGGGTAATGGATGTCAGATTGCTTTAGCTCTTTAAGTACGTTTGGCTATTTTGGTTAGTGACCCTGTAAAGTTCCCACTGATTCTTTTCATGCTGTTTAGCTCCTGAAGCACCCATATGGCTGTCCAAATGAAATGTTTTGACTGTTTTGAATTTTTTTGTCCCAAATGAAACTAGTACTCAAATTTGCCCCAAATTCGGCTAATAGTTTTGGACCTCAAAAATGCATTTTTCAGTGGAAAAACAATTTGTCCAAAAAACATATAAAATCCACCCATCTACTCATGTTGTGTGTGTGGAAGCAGGAGAGTGAGACAGAGAAAAAGAATGGTTCTTATGTGGGTTTCAGATGGGGCATGGTGTGGCTTTAATTGGTGGGCATCCGGGCTCTTCATTGTCTGGTGCAAGGTCTAACATATACTTCAGCATCCAAGGTACAATTACTGTACATCTTGAGCAAAATGACTTGGTAGTAGGAAGCAGTGTAGGTTTATTGAAAAAGATTAAGTAGACTTGCTACATTTGCTCCTTGGGCTTCTCTTAGTGTGTTCCAGTCTCATTCTGTAGTGAATGCAGGGGAGCCAACAATCCTCTTGCGGTGAACAGAGTCAGAAATAAACACTAACTGGGTGAGGAGGGAAGCTGTTTGCTTTCATGTAGGAGGAATTATCTTGGGTCTCCAGTGGGTTATAGTTTTCTCAGGAGATTTCATCCAGATAGGCTGCATCTCTCTGACAGTTTCAGACGTTGTTAATGTCCTGGTCAGTTGTGGGGTAGGGGAGAAGAGTGACAGCCAGGTGGTTTCTCAGCTGCATCCAAAGAAGGTAACTCTTTCAGATTTGTCTGGCCACTCTGTCCTTTTACATGCATACAGTTTTTAATTATTTCTTAATTCAAGCATTCAGTGAAGTTAAGGAAAAACATTCCAGCTCCTGGGAGGTTACAAGAGGACACCAGCTTTCAGATAACCAAGTCTGATTCCTCAACTGGAGGGCCTACGGCCTAGATCCTCAAAGATATTCAGGCATCTATCTGCCTCTTTAGGCAGCAAAGTCCACCATTTAAATGCCAATGACATTTTCAAAACTGCCATTCAGCGGCCGCCTAGACTTATGCTTAAATCCCCTGGGCAGCTAAGTTTTCACCAGTCAGCGTTCACAATCTGCCAAAGCCCTGACTGCACCCCCGCTAATGAGCAGCGTGAAGCCCTTGTTCAAGCTGTAGCCCTGGAGGCCCTGAGGTGGGATTCTCAAATTAGGTAGGGTACGCCTATCTCACTAGTAGGACCCAATCTTGTAGGCCTGCTCTGAGCATGCCTGAGACCTCTCAGACCTGGCAATTGGTGGGCCAGATGCTGGCCACTGATAGGTGGAGGAGGGCAGCACAGCACCCAGAGAAAAGACAGCCAGGTACACAGGAAAATATAGGGTGAACTGTGAGAGGTATTGAGTCTGAGCAGGAGACAGAGAGACAGAGAGAGAGAGTTTTGGTTGCTAGGACATGGACTGCCTAAGCAGCTGACCTGGCTTAGATGCCAGGATAGGGTTTGCAGCTAAGGATTTCAAGTGGAGGAAGGTGCCTATCTCTGGACTATCAGCCAGGCATACCAGGTCTTCTGTGTATGTGCCTAAACTGCTGTCCTCTCCCCACTCTTCTTGCATTTCATTCCTGACCTCCTACTCAGCTTGTTGGCTTCTGAGCATCCCTTTCTAAGGTGCTTGGCTCGCGCCCTGCATTGTATGGGGAGCCTCCCTACCTAACTCAGGGCTGTGGATTCTACTAGGTGGCAGGCTGCCTAGGGGTTGCAAGGCTGAGTGGAGCAGGGCCTAAAGATTTTTAAGGATCTGGGCCTTAGTGTTCAGCAGCACTATGGACACTTGGCTTGATGAAGGTTATATTGGACCTTTGTGCCATAACTAAGACGATGTAGTCTAGGAAGCTGTAAAATGCAAGCATTATCTACTGCTTTTGAGCATGTGGTTTTATAGCTTCCTTGTGCTCTGAAATACTGGATTAATATAATTGCAGTCTCCTGCTGATTTGTTAGAGTGCACCTTCTGTGTCATGTGTCCTGGGCAAAAACAAAATCCTTACTTTGTGGATTGTTCCACTGACACCTTAGAGACCAGCTAAGTACTTGATTTAGAAACTATGTGTAGGTTAGTTTGTGTTACAGTATGAAACAAACTGTAATAATTCATATAGTGCCTTCATAATGCACTTTTAGGGGCAAATCTAACTCCCTGAGAATTCAGTGGCAAGACTACCACTGATTTCCATAGGCATTATATCAGGCTTATAGATTAAATAAGTCAAGGATGACATAATTATCTTCCTCTATGTGCTATATTACTGTATTTATTGAGACAGAGGATAGACTTTTGAAAATTATAATTTTAATAAATTATAATTCTATGATCATTATTTTGTTTATTTAGCTTGTCAAATTCAACATGAAATGCTAGATACAATGTTTTGGTCAAACCGAATCTGCAATTTTCTGTGAAAATTTGTTCGGTGTCAGCTAAATTTATTTGTCTGAAAACATATTTACATAGGGAAGGGATCTGGGCTGTGGATGAGAAGGGTAATGAGGGACACATATAAACATTCAGCTCCAGGAACAATGAGATATTGAGGTTGAAAGGAAACCCCTGTAACATAAGACAGTAATCCTATAATTGTGTTAATAGTGTGTTACTGTCAGATTGTAGATTGTCCCTTGATATTTATCATGTGGAAAAACAAAAGTTTGTTTATAAAACAACTGCCCCATCCCTGGACATTTAGCCTTACAAACGTATCAGATGATGGAATTAATTTCTCAACTGCAAATTATTCCAGTTTTTGAGCTAGGGCCCGAGATGCTAGGGTTTTAAGTGGTAATCCTCAGTAATATATTGCTTGTACTTTAATGTCACTATTGGTGATTTGGTGATTAATTATCTGACTGCTGTGTAGTGCTTAAAATAATCTAAATGCATGGGGTAAATTAGTTGATCGGGAGAAAAATCTGTCATGCAAATTCAGTTCTAACAGAACCTCACTGTCACACTCATCAATGACAGCCTAAGTGGGTCATCAATGGATGGCCCCTGTTAATTTATTTTCTCAGACATGCAATACATATTCATGATATCCTGCTGTTTGTCTGTCACCTCAAAGAAACTCTCCATATTCTTAGAATTATAATTAATGAAAATATGCACAGTTAGGCTTAGGGGCTTGGAAGAAGAGATATTGGTATTATGTTGCAGGGTTTAGCAAGGTATTGGTATCAGCAGTTATTTGCTGGTATGATTGGTGTATTATTTGTTCCCCCTGCCATGATGCAACTGTTAAATAGACCAGGCAGAAAAAAAATATTACACTGAAGCACTACACATAGTGGAGCCTTTAACACAAACACTGTTCCAAACCAGATTAAAATCTTTTCATCTTTTTCAGGATGCAACAAAACACTACATAGGAGTGATAGCCATGCAATGTGCATACTACATACCAGTCTTACAAAATTGTATTTGCCTAGGTATGTTAATATAATACAAATATCAACCATTTTTCATAATCATAGTAAATATATGGTGTAGACAAGTACATTTTTTCCATCTCTATATAATAACACATACATATGAACAAATACATTTTGTGCCTTTAACATACACTACATATATAATGGAGATAGTTATATGTTAAGTTACATAGCCATGTAATAAATTGCAAAGGCATGCTATAAATACTGTTCATCACATGGTTGTGTTTCATCTTTTCCGTGTCTGCTAATCCATTTCTTCTGAGCCCTGTCTGAGCATTCCAGACCCCAGAGCAGCTTTCGACAGCTGCCATTTTAAAAAATCCACCTGTCAGAGAATTGGTTGTTCCATGTTCAAGGCGCTGGTAAGACCACATTTGGAGTACTGTGTGCAGTTCTGGTCTCCCATGTTTAAAAAAGATGAACTCAAACTAGAACGGGTGCAGAGAAGGGCCACTAGGATGATCAGAGGAATGGAAAACCTGTCGTATGAAAGGAGACTGGAGGAGCTTGGGTTGTTTAGTCTGACAAAGCGAAGGCTGAGGGGGGATATGATTGCTATCTTTAAATATATTAGAGGGATTAATACAAGGGAGGGAGAGGAATTATTCCATCTTAGTACTAATGTGGATACGAGAACGAATGGATATAAACTGGCCGTGGGGAAGTTCAGGCTTGAAATTAGACGAAGGTTTCTGACCGTTAGAGGGGTGAAATATTGGAACGGCCTTCCGAGGGAAATGGTGGGGGCGACAGACCTGTCTGGTTTTAAGATTAAGTTAGATAAGTTTATGGAGGGAATGGTTTAATGGTAAAACATAGTAGTCAAGGAAAACCAAGGAATGGTAGGTAAATAGTAAAATGGCTAACAGGGGTCAGGCTGGAGACTCTTGCCTATATGCTCGGGGTCTTACTGATCGCCATATTTGGGGTCGGGAAGGAATTTTCCTCCAGGGCAGATTGGCTGAGCCTCTGGAGGTTTTTCGCCTTCCTCCGCAGCATGGGGCAGGGATCGCTAGCAGGAGGGTCTCTGCCGATTGAAGTCACTAAAAACAGGATGGGGGACTTCAACAGCAGAGTCCAGGGAAGGGGTAGGGACGGTTTTATGGCCTGCAGCATGCAGGGGGTCAGACCAGATGATCATAATGGTCCCTTCTGACCTTAAAGTCTATGAGTCTATGTGGAATTTTTCCTAAAATTATATCTGCCCAAGAACCAGCATGGGCAATATTCAGTCCTGGAGCAATCATGGGGTGATATCTTGCTACCTGCAGGCTAAGAAACTGGAGCTTTCTATCATTGGAAAGGAAGAATCCTAGCTGTCTAATCAGACTTGGAGCACTTACTTCAGCCCTGGATGGTCCTGAGACATTAGGCACCTGGCAAGAAATCCTGTCCCATTAGAGTCACTGGAAAACTCACATTAATAATAGCTTGCTCTTATTTAGTATTTTTCATCAATGAACCTCAAAGCATTTTTGGAAAGGAAGTGTCATTTTACAAGTGGGGGAAACTGAGGCACAGAGCGGTTAAAGCAGGTGACCAGTGGCAAGGCTGGAAATAGAACTCAGGTCTTCTGAGTCTCAGGCCCCTTCTCTAGCCAACACTGCATGGCTACAATGGAAGCAAGATTTTATCCCTTGATATTTAACAATTTGATATTTATAGGTATAGAGTGGTTGTTTAAAATTCTTTTTAGAGATTATTTTCAGCTTCCTCTGAGCCCTTTACAGTCAGTCTGATACCAGCTAAAGCTTTACGGGGAAGGGATCAAAATAATAGTTCTAATAACTTGTTAAGCACTTTAAATCATCTGTAAAATAGTTTTTCCTCTAACATATGCAGCATATGCAGGATACATGATGATACGGTATAAAGACTTCACTGATGACCCGCATAACGAACTTGTAGCTTTGTTACTCATGAATAATGTATCCATCCCCAATGCATGCTACTAAAACATTTATATCACAGCACACTATTGTGTATAGTATATAAATATTTATTATTATGAATTATTAAAATGCATATATTAATATGTATTATTGCTGTTGCATGAGGATATATGTGTCTGTATGTTATGTGTATATAGATATACATATAGATACGTTTATGTATCTGTACCCATATAGGTGTGTGTATGCCTAGATATATACATATTTTTCTACATATATATATATGTGTGTGCGTGTTTACACACAAACACCTATAATTGCAATTTTGTAATTCTGTACACAAGCTATATATAGAAATTTGCATTAATTACAAATAGAAGTATATACACATTAAGCTAGTATTATTATGTATATTTTACTCATTTCCAATGGTCTGTGATTACTTCTGACAAGATCATGGCATAGCTACAACCATCATAACAAAACTATGGCAAAGGCCTCTGTCAAACAGTATCTTAAGTCTCGGGGAACACAGCATTTTTCATTAGCTGAGATTTGCAGGATGGCACAACCCTTTCAGATACTGTTTTCATATATTGTATGTCTTGGGGAAATTACTCCATAGTTCTTGTGTTATCAAAAATGTATCTTAAAATGCACAATAATAAATTGTCAAAAACAACAAGGAGTCCGGTGGCACCTTCAAGACTAACAAATTTATTTGGGCATAAGCTTTCCTGGGTAAAAAACCCACTTCTTCAGATGCATGGAGTGAAAATAATAAATTGTGGTGCTGTAGTCTATCTACAATATATGCCTGGTGGACACAGGGGCCTGTCTGCATATGTATAGCTAATTGTATCTTATTTCATAGACTGTTGGCACATTTTTAAAATTTTTCCAGGAAATCATATGAGAATGTAGACTTTGAAAACAATAGATAAATACTATGATCAACCCTAAGAGAACCCAGACAGGAGTAAATATAAGGGTCAGGACATTTAGACATGTTTTTCAGTCTCTGACAAATTCTGCATATACATTGCATATGCTGGCATTAATAAACATTCCAAAGCAGTATGCACATTTAAAATATTAATGGAAATGTATCCAGTTTCATAAATAGCTTCATATTTTCCCCATTTGATATGTACAAAGCAAAGGATTAACTCACTGGCAATATTTGTGTCAGGGCCATACTGATTAATTTAATATTCTGATTGGATGAGCAGTAGAGCTTTAACGGCTGTTAACTTTCTGGCAAACAGCACGGAGAAGGTGATAATGAGATTAACATTCGGAGGACCTGATTTGCTTTTGCACTGTATTTAATTACTACTTTGACACCAAATGGCATTCACTATGGATTGTGCAGATAGACCACTGTTTATCCATATTTGCATAAACTATAGTATCAGTTTTAAATAATATGTTAAACTTTTATTAAAAAAATATTTTTTGCACAAGACATGACAAAACACACAATCTGAAGCTGAATTTATTTTTGTAGCCTAATGTCTTTATTTGATTTGTGTAATAAATAATTAAAAGACCACAGCAATAAGATGAATAGTAATGTGTCCTTTTAAGGGGTCTTAAAACATAAACATTAATTATATAACTACAATATTTATATTTTATTTATTTATATCTATATGTATTATAAAAATATCTTTACCTTTGACACTAATAACACCTGAGATGACTTGAAGGAAATAATTGTTAAAATCCCGTTTTCGTGTAACTACTTATGCTATTTGTTTACGCTTTGCTTTTCTCTCAGTGAAGTCAGTTTAACCAAATCAGTTATTATGATATTAACAAGAACAGAGAGATTCTGTATACAGTCACATTGGTAATACTTGCGTAATATTACCAATTGGCATACTTGTCCCACAGCCACTCCCCATAGGCGTAGTTTGACTTCTGTATTTGGGGAGGCAGCTCCAGTCAGGCCAATAGGGATGTGCGTAGGGAAGGGGGGAATTTCGTGCCAGTCCAAGGCTTATAGCTTGGTGGGGCAATGCCCTTCTTCCCCCTCAAACTACGCCCATGCCACTCCCTTTGTATAGTCCTAAATATGCTACTGCAGCAGATGTCCAGTAGGGAAAACTTAGCAATAATGAAGCTTAGGGAGAAAGCTTATATATTTATTTTGCTGTTATTATTTGAATTACCAATAATGCTAGATGGGAAGTTGGAATATCAATTGCTGACATGGAATTTAGAATTTGAGACAGACGAGTGTTTTAAAAGTGGCTTTGTTGCATGCACAATGTTGGTGTATTTTTTTTTCAGAGAATCAAACATTGAAGTACAGTTTTGTACCTTTTTAGCATACTAGGATTTAACTACCTTGATCCCCAGAAGTAAAAATCAAATCAGGGTTCTTCATAGACTTGTGTTGATTTGGATCCCCACACGTGAACTGATACAATCAGAGTGAAAATATCAGAGGATATTGGGTTCATCACTAGATACAGAATGGCTCCTGTAGAACAATTTTAATCACAATGGAAAACATATAGGCAGGGCCGGTGCAAGGATATTTTGCATCCTAGGCGAAACTTACATCTTGCGCCCCCCCCCTTACCCCCCCGGAGCATCACTTATTATCAATTTTCAAAAATGAATAGTGGAGTCACATCTTACGCGGGGGTTAGGTTCTAAGGTCAGCGTGTAAGAGGAAAATCGCGTATAGTGAAAATTACCATAAAGTACAGTACACACAGTATACACTGTATACACTACAACAGGGGTCCTCAACCTACGGCATGCGTGCCAAAGGTGGCACGCAAGCTGATTTTTTTTATTTTTTTTTAAATGGCAGGCTGCGGGTCCCAGCCACCACTGAGCCTGCTGGGATTCCGTTCACTCAGCTGCCAGCTGGGGTCCCAGCCGGCAGCGCAGCTCAGCCTCCTGCCATTCACCCAGGCTGGCAGGAGGCTGAGCGGGGCCGGTGGCCAAGCCCCTGGCTGGCAAGGGGCCAGCAGCCAGAACCCCAGATCATCAGCGGGCTGAGCAGGGCCGGCGGCCAGGACCCCAGACCTGCAGCGGGCTGAGCCCGGCTGGCGGCCAGGACCCCAGACCGGCAGCGGGCTGAGCAGGGCCGGCGGCCAGGACCACAGACCGGCAGCAGGCTGAGCAGTGCCGGCGGCTGGGACCTCAGCCCGCTGTCAGCTGGGGTTCCAGCTGCTGGCTCCGCTCAGCCTCCTGCAGGCCTGGGTGAACGGAACCCCAGGCCAGTGGATGGAACCCTGGGTGAACGGAACCCCAGACCGGTGGATGGAACCCTGGGTGAACGGAACCCCAGACCGTTCACCCAGGAGGCTGAGCGGAGCCGGCTGGGACCCCAGCAGGCTGAGCGGGCTGAGTGGGGCTGGCGGCTGGGACCCCGGCTGGCAGGAGCCGGCCCACTGCCGGCCCTGCTCAGCCCGCTGCTGGCTGAGTGAACAGAACCCCAGGTCGGCAGCAGGCTCAGCGGCAGCCGGGACCCGCAGCCAGCCATTAAAAAAAAAATCAGCTCGCGTGCCACCTTTGGCATGCGTGCCATAGGTTGAGGACCCCTGTTCTAGTGTATACTGTGTATACCAGGGGTCTCAAACACGCAGCCCGCGGGGTTATTTTCTGCAGCCTGCAAGCTCCTCGCAGCCCCCTCGCGCTCTCCCAGAGTTTACCTAGAGCGGCTCCGGCCCGACGTGCACCGGGGGCAGGGCAGGCTCCCTGCCTGCCTGTCCTGCCCCCGCACCACTCCAGGAAACTGACGGAACCTGGGGAAGGAGGGGCGCAAGGATGTGTGTGGCTGTTGCTTCAGGTACCGCCTCCAACAGCTCCCATTGTCCGCGGTTCCCCATTCCCCAATGGGTGCGCGTCGGGCCGCAGCCCGCCCCCCGAACCGCTCCTGCAGCCGAACCCCCTGCCCTGAGCCCCCTGCTGCACCCCGACCCCCTCCTGTACTCCGCACCCCTCCTGCACCCCAACCCACTGCCCTGAGCCCCCTGCTGCACCCCTCCTGCACCCTGACCCCCTGCCCTGAGCCCCCTGCTGCACCCTGACCCCCTGCCCTGCACCCCCGCCGCACCCTGCACCCCTCCTGCACCCCAACCCCGTGCCCTGAGCCCCCTCCTGCACCCTGCACCCTGACCCCCTGCCACACCCCTCACCCTTCCTGCACCCCACACCCCAACTTCCTGCCCTGAGCCCCTGCCACACCCCCACACCCTCCTGCCCCCACTGGGGGCAGGGAGGGGACAGAGTTGGGGTGGGGATTTCAGGGAAGGGGTTGGAATGGGCGCAGGGAAGGGGTGGGAAGAGGCGGGGCAGAGGTGGTGCCTCATGGAAGGGGTGGAATGAGGGTGGGGGCCAAGGGTGGCGGTGGGGGCCTAAGGCCAATGTACTAGTCCTCATGTGGTCCTCATGGTCATTTGAGTTTGAGACCCCTGGTGTATACTGTACTTTATGGTAATTTTCACTATATGCGATTTTCCTCTTATGCGGTGACTTTAGAACCTAACCCCCGCGTAAGATGTGACTCCACTGTAGTGTAAAAAAAAAATTTAGGCACCGCTTTTTTGCACCCCCAGATTTTGGTGCCCCAGGCGGCCGCCTAGTTTGCCTAGTGGTTACACCAGCCCTGCATATAGGGCCCACTTTGCATTTATTTCAAAACCCGTTTTCACTGCTGTAGCAGTGTAAAGGAACTTTAAAGTGGGTTTAAAGGTAATTTACACACATCACAATTTAAAGACATTTGTGCTGACAGAGTAGTAAAAACAGGCCTTAGTGTAAATGCAAATCAGGCATAGGTGCCGACTGCATGGGTTCTCCAGGAGTAAAAATGGTGGGTGCTGAGCACCCACCGATATCTCCCCTATCAGCACCTTCTTCTCCCCCCAGCGCCTCCTGCCCACTGGCAGGCCCCACCAATCAGCACTTCCCTCTTCCTCCCTACATCTCCTGCCAGCCACCACAATCAGCTGTTTCGTGGCATGCAGGAAGCTGGGGTGGGGGAAAGGGAGAGGAGTGAGGATGCAGCAGGCTTGGAGAGGGCAGAATTGGGCGGGAGGCGGTGGGAGGGGAGGGGAGTGGAGTGGAGTGGGGGCGGGAAGAGGTGGGGTGGGGTGGGGTGGAGCCTTAAGGGAAGGGATGGCAGAGCCAGGGGGTCGAGTCCCCCCCCCCCCACCGGCATTTTGGAAAGTCATGCCTGTGAAATCAGGTCTTCACCTTCAGCTGCTGCCTTCTTCCCATCATACCTGATTGGTACCATTCTTGAAGATGAAATAAAGTGTGATCTAGTGATAACCAGTTAAGTTTGGACAGCAAGATTCCTGGGTTCATTTTCCCTCTCTGCCACTGACACATTGTCTAACATTAAGCAAGTCACTTAACCTCATTTTGACTCACTTATCCAGCTGTAAAATGCTTATATCAATGCTTTCCTACCTCACAAAGATGTGACGATTTATTTGTTGGTGTTGGACAAGTTATCAGAGATCTTGATCCATATAAATCCAAAGCACCAACACAACAGTATAGTTAATAGTGAACAGTTAAGATTACTGCTGCATGCCGGTTGTTCATGGATTTTCACCGTAATATGATCAGTCTTGGAAGAATTCATTCATCCATTAATATCAACCATTTTCAGCCATCTGCAAGGCAAAGGGGGCCTTTTAGCATTTTTTGTTGAAACCCTCAATATCTGAAGGTAAATTAGCTGAATTAAACCTTTCAGCGCTTGAACATTTGGTTCCATGGAGTGTAGTCATGTCCAACTTGAGTCTTAAACCACTACATTGACTGCATCTGAGGAAAGATGGCTATCATCAGAAAGGGATGGAATGATGATCCAAAGGAAACTAATATTTTTTTAGTCCAACTCATAAAAAGAAAAGGGGTCAGACCTTTTGGAATTTCATAAAATGAAAAGGGGTCAGACATTTTGGAATTTCTTTTACTGATCAATCAGAATTTAGGGCCCACTTCAGTACTTCTCATCAAGGTAAAACTCCCTTTGGCATCAGTGGAAGTTTTGCCTGAATTGCTAAGGAACAGTGAAGAACTTTAACTTCTCTTTAATGAAGGAAACCTAAACTTAATTAAGGTAATCTAGACAGCCCAATCAAGCTAAGAAATGCTATAAAGAACAGGATTATGCTGCTGTTTACTTAAAGAAAGAATTAGTGGTCAATAATATGCAATAGATGTGCAACTTTACATTTGATTTGTAGCATTTGTTTGTGACAAGTGTCCTACGCTACAGATTTATACTCCTAACAATGCTTTCCAGTCACACCCTGAACATTACACATCTGAGTGTCAAGAAAAAAAACGCTTTTCTTTCCTTTGCTTTGCTTTTCTTCACTACAATTTAAAATCCAAGCCATCCTGATTGTTAAACTGTAAAGACTTCAAATTTGTTATCATACTATCAGAACTAATTATCTGAGACAATTTACATCCATCAGCACAGTGTATTATGGCTTTCAGAGTCAGAGTAAAATGAATAAATAACATAGCTTGAATCATTATTCTGTTTTATTACTGTAGATATGCTGGGTAATTTGAATGCTATAGGACCATCAAACAGTGGACATCTGTCAAGCTACAGGTTTATTTGGTAGTTCACAATCTGTGCCATTTAGTAGCAATCTCTTTCCCTGTTCCTAATTTTTTTCAAAAATAAAAATAGGAACAATCCTACTTTTTATGTGCCTTGAGGCTGATTTTTTTCCCCAAGCTGCTAGTGGGTGATGCTCTGATGAATTCTTCCAAATGAGCACAGATTTTTGTTGCATTATGTCAGCATCTTTTACATAGATAGAAATCAGAGAAAGAAAAGATGTATTAGTCAAGCACCATCCCAGTTATTTTCATAGCAGTTGCATAGGTGATACCCACTCTACAAGAAGGCACAGAACTAGAATGAGAGAGGAATGGAACACAGAGCAGTAAATGGGAAGAAAGGAGATAGCATTGAGGGAGAGATGTGGGCAGCAGAACTGGGAGAGAGACCACTGAAAACATTGTGGGGGAGAGAGATAAAGCACCAAGGGCAAGTGGATGACAGTGCTGAGGGGATCACTGAAGAGAGAAGAATAACCTGTGAAAAGACAAGAGAAAAACTGACTTTGGGGAGAGATAACTGAGTGAGTCCTGTGGAAAGAATGGTGGGAGAAAGGATGGGAAAAGGAGTAAGGTACCCGGGACTCGAGTAGGAAAAACAAGATATT
This sequence comes from Malaclemys terrapin pileata, assembly GCF_027887155.1. Taxonomy (NCBI): domain Eukaryota; kingdom Metazoa; phylum Chordata; order Testudines; family Emydidae; genus Malaclemys; species Malaclemys terrapin. Next base: position 174,449,569 of record NC_071507.1, on the reverse strand, counting down.
TTTTGACTAATCTGAATGAATTCAAGTCAGTGGGGCCTGATGCTGTTCACCTCAGGGTGTTGAAGGAATTGGCTGAAGGAATCGCAGAGCCACTGGCAATAATATTTGCAAATTCATGGATGACAGAGGAGGTCCCAGAAGACTAGACAAAGACTAAGTTAGTGCCCATATTTAAAAAGGCAAAAATGGAGGAGCCAGAGAAATATAGACCAGTCAGCCTGACCTCGATACCAGGGAAGCTACTAAAACAATTGATAAAATGGTCAATTTGAAAATACCTGAATGAGGATGAAGGGGTAATTACTAGCACCCAGCATGTATTTACTAAGAACAAATTATGCCAAACCAGCTTGATTTCCTTCTCTGCCAGGGTAACACATTTGGTGGATAGGGGGACTATGGTAGACATATTATACCTGGACTTTTTCAAAGCTTTTGACACAGACGCACATGACATTCTGATAAGTAAGCTGGAGAAATGTGGGATTGGTGGAACTACCAGTATGTGGATACATAATTGGTTAAACAACTGCAAACAAAGAGTAACTATTAATGGAATGGTGTCAGATTGGAAGGCCGTCTCAAGGTGGGTTCCACTTGGATCTGTTCTGGGACTGGAGTTATATAACATCTTTATTAATGACCTGGATGTTGGAATAGAGAGCATATGGAACAAATCTGCAGATGACACAAAGCTAGGGGGTCTTGCAACCACTTTGGAGGATAGAGTTAAAATTCAGAGGGATCCTAATAAATTGGAGAACTGGGCTATAGAAAAAAAATGAAAACCAACAAAGACAAATGAAGGTGCTACATGCCAAAAGAAAAGGCAAAGGCACAAATACAAAAACGGGAATAACACGCTTGGCAGCAGCACTGCTGAGAAGGATGTGGGAGCTGTGGTGGGTCATAACTTCAACATGAGTCAGCAACATGATGCTGTTGCAAAAAAATCAAATGCAATTTTAGGTTGTATTAACAGCGGCATAGCATGCAAGTCACAGGAGGTGATAGTACCACTCTATTCGGCACTATTAGGCCTCAGCTGGAGTACTGTGTCCAATTTTGGTCATCACATAAAGGATTTAGAGAAACTGTAAAGGGTTCAGAGGCAAGCAACAAAGATGATCACTGGGATGGAATGCAAGTCATATGAGCCAAGGCTGAAGGAACTAGATATGTTTAGTTTGGAAAACTGGAGATTAAGGGGGGACATAATAGTGGTCTTCAAATACTTGAAAGGCTGCCATAAAAAGATGGAGAAAAAATCATCTCTCTTGCCACAGAGGGCAGGACAAGAGGCAATGGGTTCAAACTGTAGCACAGCAGACTTAGATTAAATCTCAGGAAAAACTGTCTAACTGTAAGAACAGTATGACAATGGAACAGACTGGCTAGAGAGATCACGGAAGCTCCTTCACTGGAGGTTTTCAAAGGACACTGCATAGACATCTGTCCTTGATAGTTTAGACACACAAATGCTGCATAGGAGCGGGGAGCACATGCCTCTGGCCTGGGGAGCCAGCCCTGGCCAGGGGAGATTCACAGCACCAGTGTCTATGAATCTTGTTCAGCTGCTCTCCCTGGGAGCCAGGCCCGGGCAGGGAGCAGGAAGAAGTCACTTCTCACACCAGCTGAGGATGGTCGCTGTGGGTCGCTGCTCTGTGCAGCACAACAGCTGCCTGAGAGAAAGCCTGGCTGGGGAGGTGGTGGTGTCCTGTCCCATCTGCTTCCCGCCTGGCCCGGCTGCTAGGAACATGGGCTATTCAAGCCGTAAATGTGCCATAGGGGGTGGTGCACTCTGACTCATTCAGCCCCTGTCCCCAGCAACTGGGCCTAGGCGGGGAGTGGAGGAGGAGGGCTGCTGCCGCCTCCTCTACTGCCAGGTTCTCACAGGCACCCGCCATGCTGCACAGACCAGTGACCTAGAGAGGCCATCTTCAGCCGGTGTGAGAAGCAGATGGTCCCACCCCTTCCATTCCTTGTCCAGCCCAGCTGCCAGGGACAGGGGCTGAATGTGCTGGGGGGCAGGCATGGCAGGAGAAGGACAGAGCCCCGCTTCCTCCTCCACCACAAGCCGAGCAGAAATTTGGGGGGGACACTTGACCCCCATGCCCTACCTACATGTCACCTATGACTGGCCCTGAGCTCTTTTGAAAATCTGGCCCCAAATCACTAGTACAGCAGGGAGCTGAACCCAACTCTCTTGAGTCACAGGATCGTGCCGTGACCACAGGACTGTAGATCTTGTGGTTTGCAAGTGCAAACTTTGCCCTAAAAGAAATGGGGTAGAATGTGAATCAAGTTTCCCACCTTGAAAATATAAGTAATAATAATTAGGGCTGTCAAACGATTTAAAAAATTAGTAACAATTAATCGTGAGATTAAAAAAAATATTGCAATTAATCACAGTTTTCATCGTACTATAAAACAATAATAAAATACCAATTTAAATTTATTATAAATATTTTTGGATGTTTTGCTACATTTTCACAATATATTGATTCCAGTTACAGCGCAGAATATAAAGTGTACAGTGCTTATTTTATATTATTTTTATTACAAACATTTGCACTGTAAAAAAGGTGCAATCTACAAGTTAAAGCATGAAGGGGCATATGAATGTTTAGCATATCTGGTACATAAATACCTTGCAACACAGCAACAACAGTGCCATGTGAACCCCTGTTCTCACTTTCAGGTGACATTGTAAATAAGAAGCGGGCAGTGTTATCTCCCATAAATGTAAACGAACTTGTTTGTCTTAGCGATTGGCTGAACAAGAAGTAGGACTGAGTGGACTTGTAGGTTCTAAAGTTTTACATGTTTTTTAATGCAGTTATTTTAAAATGAAATCTACATTTGTAAGTTGCACTTTCATGATAAAGAGATTGAACGACAGTACTTGTACGAGGTTAACTGAAAAATACCATTTCTTTTGTTTATCTTTTACAGCGCAAATATTTGTAATCAAAAATAGTAATATAAAGTGAGCACTGTACACTTTGTATTCCATGTTGTGTGTTAAACCCTTGAGTTAACTGCGATTAATTGACAGCCCTAATAATAATAAGTCCCATGGTGTTGTGAGGCTTCATTTATATTGTTTGTAAAGTGTTCTGAGATCTTCAGACAGATCTAGACGTATAAAGGACTGTTATTTTGAGTGCACCTACTTCTAATTATATTGCCATTGTGCTGGCATTCAAGATACAGATTACTTCTATCCAGGTAATAGTTATGTAAACATGTATATGTTATTTTCAAAATTATATTGTGCTAGTTTTCCCTGGTATGTAGGAGGTAACAAAGCTAAATTCAGATTTCAATTATGCCAGTATAAGTATAAAGTCACTCCACCAAAGTCAATGGAGTTGTTCCAGGTTTGGAACCATTATAATTGAGATCAGAATCTGACCTAGAGATTACAATTCATTTTTACCATAGACTGACGTATGCAAAGTATGGAAGTGAGATGACGAACAGTAATCTCTGTCTGAAAAATGATGTGTCAGCTACAATATGAAGCAAATGATCCTTTGAGGCTGTACATCAATTAGTCATGTACAATAATGGATAAAGATTTGTGAATGAATTTTAAAATAATCAGGATGTTTGCATAATAGTTATAATAAACGGCTAGGTCCTGCAAGTACCATTTGCGTTGGTCCAGATCTTCAGCTGGCCTGAACTGGTGTAGCTCCATGGACTTCCATGGAGCTCTGCAGATTTACACTAGTGGAGGATCTGACATTTTTACTGCAGTGGGAGTTCCGCATGCGATTGGTTCAAAGATCTGGCACAAGGTTCAAAATGTCTGTTTCCATATAAAGGTAAAAGCCTGCCATATGCCATATGATTAAGGTTCAGATTTTGTCACCGTTATTTTTAACAAAAGTCATGGATAGGTCCTGGGCAATAAACAAAAATTCACAGAAGCCCACAATCTGTTTGTGATGTTTGCTAAAAGTAATGGGGAGAGGAGAGATGAGGGGCTGACCACTTAGAGGGACTGAAGCCCAAGCCCCACAGTGGGTCGTGGGGGGTGGAATGACAGCCAGAGACCTGATGCCCGGGGGTGGGGGCCTCCAATTCCAGCCGCAGTTGAGGGGGCTGACAGCTCCAGCCGCCACCGCTGGGGCTGGTAGCTCCAGCCCTGCCACAGCCATGGGGACTAACAGATCCAGCTGCTGCCATGGGGGCTGACAGCTCCAACTCCCACCACTGCAGATCCAGCTACTGCTGCAGGGGCTGAAGCCGAAGAAGTCATGGACATTTGTTACAGTCATGGAATCCATGACCTCCATGACCTCTGAGACTAAATTGTATCCTTACATATGATTTATGTTTGTAAAGATTAAACAAGGTGCCCCAATTTTATGTGCTTATTGGTAGCCCTACAGAACAGGGACTGAATTCAGCCTTACTAAAGTATTGGGAACATTTACCAGCTTACCCACAAATTCTGCTTACCCACCCTTGCCCTGAAGATTGATATTAGTAACCTGGTGGTATTTTACATGTCTATTAAAAAAACAAAACCAAACCAAACACTCACCCCAGGCCAGTGGATGAACAATTTTTCAAAATTTACATAACTCAAAACATACTGACAAAACAAATCCCAAGATTTTCATTCAGATCAAAGACTCACTTACAGCTACATGAAATGAGAGATGAAAATTACCACCAATAATAGTAAGAGCAGAGTAAATACAGATCACTACCACATTGTGCTAAGCACAGTACTAACCTATAATGAAAAGACGTGCCCTGTCCCAAAAGAGTGTATAATCTAACTATAAAATGAGATACCATGGGTGGATACGACTAACAACTGAGGGGAGCAAAAGGTAACTGTTGGACAGTTATAATTAGTGTAATAAACTGTGGCCACTCCAGATTCCTAGGCATTGCCAAGTACCTTGTAGGCATCATTGTATGCAGTGTTGTAGCCATATCGGGCCCCAGGATATTAGAGAGAGAAGGGGAATGAGGTAATATCTTTTGTTGGACCACCTTCTGTTGATGAGAGAGACAAGCTTTCAAGCCACAGAGAGCTCTTCTTCAGGTCTGGGAAAGGTTTCAGAGTAGCAGTCGTGTTAGTCTGTATACGCAAAAAGAACAGGAGTACTTGTGGCACCTTAGAGACTAACAAATTTATTAGAGCATAAGCTTTCGTGGACTACAGCCCACTTCTCTGGGAAAGGCACTCTGAATGTCACAGCTAAATACAAGATCAAACAGACAGTTTAGCATAAGTATTTAGCACATATTCTAAGGGACCATTCAACGTGAAGTGGCCCATTAACACCCCTGTAATCATCGAACAAAAAGGGAGTTTACTGGGTTGCAGATTGTTGCAGCCAGTGTCTTTATTGAGACCATGATTTTTAGTGATTTCTGAATACCTACATCTGGTCTTCTAACAATGTCCCAACGTCTCCAAGCTCATCATCACAAGAAAGCTCACCACAGACCAGGACACACCAACTCAAAGTGGCACCAGACCTTGCCAGAACAACAGATGCAAAACATGCAGGCATAGCTGCACTGCTACGATGAATAACACGCTCCCCCCCCACACACACACACACAACACAACACACCTTTCAAAATCCTTGGGTCTTACACATGGCTATCACAACATGTGGTGTATTATATCCATTGCACTAAATGCCCCAATAAATAGCAATGGTGTTATGAGGAGGACTTTGGGATGTTTGACTACTAGGAGGCATATACAGACAGAGGATTATTCTCCTGGGACAGACCTGAGTGGGGAGGGAAACAGACTTCTGGGATGGAGGATGGCACAGCTTATTACAAGAGTTTTAAATTAGGAATTCAGCTAGGAGATGCTCATCTCATCTTCTTGTCTGATTCTAATATTGAGGAAGGAAAATCAAGAAAAAATGGATGCTGCACTGGAGAAAGGAACAACCTAAGGTAGGAGAATGGACAACAGGAGGAAAGATGGTAACTGTCGGGTGGGCGATACTGGCAATAAAATGACTGTGCCTAATTGGGTGAGGAATCTGGGTGAAGCCAAGCAGAAAGAACTCAGATGTCTATACACCAATGCAAGGAGCCTGGATAACAAAATGGAGGAACTAGAACTACTGATGCAGGAAGTGAAACCAGATATTTTAGAGATGATGGAAACATGGTGGAATAGCTGTCATGACTTCAGCACCAGTACTGAAGGGTACGTGCTGTTCAGGAAAGACAGAAATAAAGGTAAAAGTGATGGAGTAGCATTGTATATTAATGATGAGATACTTCTAAAGAAATTAGAAGTGATAGAATGGATCAAACATAATCTGTTTGGGTCACAATACCTTTGGGAAAGAAAGATGACAGAAACCCCACTGGGACAGTGCTTGGGATCCACTGTAGATGAGATGAGGGCCGAGACATACCACCTACGTTTCATCCATGACTCAAAACTACCCGGGTCCTTTAACAGCTCTAGATGGGGGGGAAAGCTATAATCCAGACTCACCTTTGTTGATAGCAACATAGAAGTTATGTGCAAAAAAGACATGTTGCAACCCATCTTGCACACACAACACAAACCAATTGCAATCAATGCCATAGCAGCAATAACTCCAAATTTGGTACCAATGCATAGATGCTTCACTTTCAAGACAGCAGATAGAAGAGGTTTCTCTGAAGACCTTGATAACAAATTGCCTTACATGGATACAACTTCAGAGAATTATGATCTCTTTGTGAATGCACTGCACAATATCTCCAAGAAGTATATACCTTGAGCTGAGCACATACCAGGTTTCAGTCCCATGCTTGCAGCAGAGTACAAAAAATACTAGCAAATGTTCCAAAGAGATCCTTTCTCGGAAGACACTATCGCAGCAAGGGCAGCCCTAGTTAACAACTTCCAAGAAGAAAGGTGATGGAGATGGAAAGAATTGATTGAAGGAATAGACATGACCAACCCTAGTAGGAAAGCATGGTTGACGATTTGTAAGCTGAATAATGACCCGAAGAAAGTAGAGCAACAACACAACATCATAGCCAGACAGGTGGCACACCAGCTTCTGCTCAATGGTAAAGCTCCAAAAAAGCAGCCTAAAATACTAATCAGACAGCAAACTGATCTGGAAGAAACTTATTTCAGTGCAGCATATATAACAGATGAACTCAATGCCAGAATAAATCACCTTGAGGAATGGTAAACCATCTGGACTCAATGATATATACACAGAGCAGATTAAGCACTTTGGTTCCCACAACCAAGTTATGGGTATTACACCTTTTTAACGATTGCTTATCAACCCTTAGAATACCTAAATTATGGTGACAAGCCCATGTAATAGCTCTATTGAAGCCAGGGAGGAATTCCTCTGACCTAAAGACCTATCACTCATATGTAATTTCTATAAACTTTATGAACACCTCATGCTCAATTGCCTCTCACCTTATATCAAACAGCATCTAATACCGAAACAAGCTGGATTTAGACCTAGAAAGTCTTATAGTGGCCAAATACTAAATATCACCCAGTATGTAGAAGATGGATTTGAGAGAGGGATGATAACAGGTGCTGTGTTTGTAGACCTATCAGCAACATAGGATACAGTCAGACACCAGAACCTGCTTGCCAAAGTTTATGATATGACGCATAACTACCGCCTAGTGCAGCTCATCTCATTTCTTCTGGAGAACAGACTGTTTTATGTAGAACTATGCAAGAAATAGAGCCTCTGGAGATGACAATAAAATGGCCTCCCTCAAGGCAGTGTGCTAGCACCAAACCTTTTCAACATATATGCCAATGACCAGAGCAATACAAGGAGCTTCATATATGCCTATGATCTATGCATTACATCACAGGAGAAGGACTTTGCTACTATCGAGAGCTCACTGACATATGCATTGAGCAACCTCTCAGCTTATTATAATAATACCCAGCTTCATGCCAACCTGACCAAGACATAGGTGATGGCCTTTCACTTACACCATTGAGAAGCCAAGCGGAAACTAAACATCACCTGGGATGGAATCTCACTGGTTAATCACCCAAACCCTGTTTATCTGGAAGTGACATTGGACCAAACACTTTCCTTCAAAGCACATGCAGAGAAGACGAAAGGGAAAATTAGCGTCCTCAACAACATCCTCCAAAAGTTGGTCACATCAAAGTGGGGAGCCAACTCACCTACTTTGCAAACCACTGCTATTGTTTTGTGCTACTAAATAGAAGAGTATTCATGTCCAGTGTGGGAACAATCTGTCCATGCTAAGAAACTAGACCCTATTCTAACCGATAGCTGTCATGGAATAACAGGATGTCTAAAACCAACACCAAAGGATAGCCTGTACTTTTTGGCTGGCATTGCATCACCTGATATCAGGAGGAAGGTAACAAAACAAAGGGAAAGATCACAGCAGATGGAGGACCCAAGGCATGGTCACACAGGAGTAACCACATGCCTTAAATCATGAAAGAGTTTTATGACCAGTGTTGTGCCTTTGGATACGACAGCTGGCAAGGCATGACTGAGGTTATGGAATGAAAGACTACGCACAGTCAGATACACTGAAATAGATCTGGAAACCCTGTCCTATTAATTTCTTTTCTTTTCCTCCTAAGTCACTTGCTTTGAACTGTACTTTATTTTTACTGTTTTTGGCAGCAGAAGTTCCACTCAAGTTGAGAATAGACTATCAAACACATCTTACTTCTGAGATTACTTTTTGATTGCTCTGCCTGTGCCTGACACTTTAAGATGCTAAGATTCTTTATCTCCCATTGACTTCAATAAAAAAGGATACTCAACATTTCACAGCATCATGCCCCAATTCTTATAGCCAACCCTAACACTGAGAAGTATAGACAAGTTCTTTCTTAGTACAGCACAGAACCCTTTCTTGCCGTGAGCTGCTCCCATTCTCCTCCCTCATTGTCCACCTGAATAATTTCCAGGAATATAGGTTTATTTTCCCATTCTTCTGTTTAGAAAAAACAACTCAACAAAGTGATATCAAATCATTCATAATGAAAGCCTTTTGTCCTGTCTGTTTATAGTTTACTACAAATACAGAATACAGCTATTCAGAGGAGATACAATATTATCTTTTGCTATTTCATGGTAATAGTCATAGCTCATAAGTACTGGAGTTGAAATATTTGCTTTAAAACACATACATAGTGGTATTATTGCAGGGATCGGCAACCTTTGGCATGCGGCTCGCATGGTAAACAAACCAGCCCGGCCTGCCAGGGGGCTTACCCTGGTGAGCCACATGCCAAAGGTTGCCAATCCCATTATTGCTTGTTATGTATTATGTTTATATCGCACTGCTGCATTACAAATTTCGTTTTTTCTTATAATTCTCTTCAAATATTTATGATGTACTGAAGAGAGCATTGGGATACCATTTTTACTGAGTGATGGTTTGGCAGATGGATTCCCATCAAGTGAGTAGCTAACTTTCATGGAATGAGATAACTCTCACAAGAGACTGAGGTTCAACTGAAGCAGCAGCAGTTTTATTCTGAGAACACAACAAAGCAGCTAGTGCACAGGTGGACAAACTATGGCTTGTGGGCCACATCCAGCCCATCAGACCTTTTAATCTGGCCCTCGAGCTCCTGCGGGGGAGTGGGTTGGGGGGCTTGCCTTGCTCCGGCGCTTCAGCCAGGGGTCGGGGTCGGGGCTTGCCCTGCTCGGCATATGCTGTGGCTCAGTGTGGCTCCCGGAAGCAGCGGCATGTCCCCCCTCCAGCTCCTACACGTAGGAACCGCAGCCAATGGGAGCTGCAGGGGCGGTGCCAGCGGACGGGGCAGTGCGCGGAGCCGCCTGGCTGCACCTCCGCATAGGAGCTGGAGGGGGACATGCCGTTGCTTCTGGGAGCTGCTTGAGGTAAGCACCACTTGGAGCCTGCATCCCTGACCTCCTCCCATGCGCCAACCCCCTGTCCCAGCCCTGATCCCCCTCCCGCCCTCCAAACCACTCAGTCGCAGCCTAGAGCACCCTCCTGCACTGGAAACCCCTCATCACCAGTCCCATCCCAGAGCCCACATCCCCAATCCCAAATTTTCATCAACAATGTGTTCTGCACTGTCCATCCCTCTCCTGGGCAGTTCTGATATTATAGGTCTGTTGCTCCTGTAAAGAGTCAATATAGAACAGTTTGCTACTTTAATTGTAATTACCAAGCAATTCAGGTTAAACACTACATTGGAATAGTTTTGATTAAAGATTCAAACAAGTTTATTTAATTATAAATATATAGATTTTAAGTGAGTACAAGAACAAATTATTACAATCAGAAATGGTTACAAAAGAAATAAAGATAAAGCACTTCCTAGTAGCTAAGACTTAACAAACTAGAGTAGGTTCAAGGTAAAATCCTTACCAGAGGTCCCCAGCCATTTATCGCTTTAGGAACTGTATATGTTTGTGGTTTAATTTGTTACAATGTGTATTTTGATGGAAAAGGCACAATATAAAAGCACAAGTTCAGTATGCCTATTGTATCAAAGAGTTTGTATATCTTTCATTCCTCTTTCTCCTGTCTGCCCACATTAAAAAAGGAAACATCTGCTATTTTGTCTTTGTTCAGGATTGTGTAGAAGATATTCATGACTTGATCCTGTCCCACTGGACTCAATGGGGGTTTTGCCATTGACTTTAGTAGGAGCTGGATCAGACACTCAAGGCATTCTGCTTTTGCTCTGGGCTTGAGCCTGAGAGATCACATACCCTGTAAATGTGACAGTAAAATGAAGGAGATGGAAGGAAGAGGGGAGAGAAAGGTCTTGGGCACTGAATATTCAGTCATCAGGCATAATTAATAAAAATGATTTAAGGGCACAATGGACAAAAATAATAAAGTTTTGACTGTTTTCCTGATAGGGCTGTTATTAACCATAAATCATTACTTGGCAGGGCTCTTGGATCATTCAAAACTTTTCAAGTAATGATAGAGTGTAAGTCTGATTATGGTAACAGATTTAAACTGAATAAGACTTCAAGTACATTCCTATTGGGCTAGTCATAAAAAAAAGATCAAAAGGAAAATCTAGAAGTACTGATAGCTAAATGTTAATATCACACTCAATTTATTTGTATGGAGGTCAGCATTATTTTAAAGTTCTTTATTAGTGGTATAATTTATCGAGAGCAGTGCAAAAACATTTATGGAGAGAGGGGACAGCATAGCACGTAACCTGGCTGTGCTTTAATAAAAACAAAGGAGCGCTGAATAGAGAATGTGTCTGGGATTTGCCAAAAAAGCATGTGGCCTGTGAAAGATCACATGAAGCCTAATGCAGTTGAAAAGCCCTGTTTCAAAAAAGGAGAGGCAATACTTTTTTCTAAGGCTACTGTAATTCTAGAAGCATTTCATTTTCTTGTGAATAACTTTGTAGGTCTTTCATGACTGGCTTTGGTCTGATAGATATTTTAACATTAATACTAATAACAGCTGCATTACACACATTTGTAGATTTTTTTTTTTTTTTTTTTAATTAATGGAGATATCCTATCTCCTAGAACTGGAAGGGATCTTGAAAGGTCATCAAGTCCAGCTCCCTGCCTTCACTAATAGGACCAAGTACTGATTTTGCCCCAGATCCCTAAGTGGCCCCCTCAAGGATTAAACTCACAACCCTGGGTTTAGCAGGCCAATGCTCAAACCACTGAGCTACCCCTCCCCCCTTATAAGATAACACGGAATGAATCTACATATCTGAATATTGGATTGTAATAAATCTTATCACTTACATATCTGTAGGAACACAAGGGGCCTGATTCTCATTTACATGAAGGCCACTTTACACAACTCTGGCTCCAGCGTTTTTGCCACCCCAAGCGGGGGCGGGGGGGGAAGCCACGATCGGTGGCACTTCGGCAGCAGCTGTACCACCGCCGTTTTATTCTTCAGTGGCAATTCAGTGGCAGATCCTTCCCTCCGAGAGGGACTGAGGGACCCACCGTCAGGGACTGAGGGACCCACCGCCGAATTGCCGCCGAAGAGCTGGATGTGCCGCCCCTTTTCATTGGGCCGCCACAAGCATCTGCTTCCTGCACTGGTGCCTGGAGACGGCCCTGGGAGGGAGGAACCTAAAGAAAAGATCTACCATTCCATCACTGGTGCGTTGTTTTTTGTTTGTTGGTTTAAAGCCACTACTTACGTAGTACACATCAAAAATAATATGTGACTTCCAGCTAACTCTGGACAAATAGCTAACAATGTAGGAGCATTCTCAGAAATGTGCTTTATTGGACACAGGAAAAAGTTAATATTTGTCAGACAGAAAAATATAAAACTTCAGTGAAAAGAACTGCCATTGTCAAGAACAGAGTTTCATAGAATTTATGGCCGAAAGGGACTGTTAGAGCCAGTTGGGCTTCCTGCATAATCATAGGCTATTCAGTTTCACCCCCATACCTGTATGTTGAGCCCAATGATTTCAGTTAAGCTAAATATTTTAGTCCTCGGGAGACTAAGCTGTTGTATGCCACCAGCAGAGAATAAGTGACACAGAGGTGCCACCAATGTCCAAGGTTCTTGAGATGGTAGGCAATTGATTTGGTGAAATGTATCCACATGATCCTAACTCTTCTGCAACAGATGAAAGCAATTTGCCCTGCACCCCAGCTCCCTGCCAGTTACTTCCTACCTCCAAATCTGGAACTTGAGCATGTAAGCAAGACACAAGAGCCAAGCATCTAGGCAGTCTGAGTTGACAAAGCTATTCCATCTAGGATAGTTCAGCAGTGCACAGGTTAGTGGCCAATAATATGGTGGGAAATAGGACCTCTTGGCCTGTTCCATGTCTGAGGCATAGACTTATAAGAATTTCTTAGTCTCAAGTCTTGAAGTAAAGCAAAATATTAATGTAAAGTAACTAAAACACAGTGGGCAAACTGAGCCAAATGCATTCCCGGTGTAACACTCAAGTCAGCTGAGTTACTCCAAGAATAAATTCAACTCTTTTGTTTGGAAAAGCTTCACGTTGGCAGTCTATTTAAAAGGAAAGGGGGCTGATTCTCCATTGTCTTGCACCCTATGAAATAATTTACACCAGTTGAAATCAGAATGATAGCATTTTACATCCCCTTTGCTCTGGTGTAAATGGCTGGACAGGAGATAAGATGACAGGGAATTGGGACCAATGTGCGTGGACACTTTTATGGAATGTCTAGCTAATATTGCAGCATAGGGTGGGAAAATAGCAACTGTGCAGACTGGCAAACTGCAGAGTGAAGGATCACTTGCTCTCAGAGGAGAGGAGGACAGCATAAGATGACAACAACATAGCGTATGAGCTTCACTGGACAGGAAATGAAATTCAACAATACTTACCACTCAAAACTGTCAGATGTCTGGAAGCAAAGAAATTCTCATACTATACAATATTTCATGAATCTTATGGATGGATGATGTACTTTATTTTATGAAATCATGATGTTGTCATTTATATGAACAATACGAATGTTCATGTTTACATTAGGCAGGCTAAACTTTTGTAAGAAATATATACCATCACGTGGCAGGACATAAGTCAACCCCAGTGCTTGGGTTTGGCAGAAACATCCCTTATAGGCATGTTAGACCCATTATGTTTATGATAGGTTTTACTCCTTCCTCTGAGGCATTTGATATTGGTTACTATGAGACACAGCATACTAGACTAGAGACCACTGATCTGAATTGGTATGGCAAGTTCTTTGTTTCTTGCACCAGTCATTTTAGTTACATCAAATTGTATATATTTTCCAAGTTTTCAAGGACCTTGCAACATCAAAGAAAAATCATCCTTTTTTCCAGCTTCTATTTGAATTAATACATCAGAAAATCTGAAGAAAATGTCTTCTCTACATCCAGAATTAGAAATGCCAAGGAATTTCCAGATTTCAAGGCCTAATTAAACAAAATATCTACCTTAAGGATTACATTCTTAACAGGAAAGCGCTCTCCTGTTGGCATAATTACTCCACCTCAACGAGAAGTGGAAGCTATGTCAGCGGGAGAACGTCTCCCGCCGACATAGCACACTGTGGAAACCGCTTTAAGTTGATGTAAGTTTTGTCACTCAGGGGGGTGGCATTTTCACATCGACTTAAGCAGTAGTGCAGACAACCCCCCAGGAATGGGCACATTGCATAGGGGACACTTTCAATCTCTGTTGGAGAAGGCAGCATGGACCCAATTGCTCTCTGAGAAATGAAACTATTTGCTACTAAATACTAGGAAAACCTCACCCAATTTATATGAAATCATTTACAGAATAAGGTCTGATCTATTAGCCACTTTCCAGATGTGAGGCTTACTACCATTATGTTCAGTGAGACTGCTATTCAAGATAACAGATTTTACATCCAGTTGTTAGTGTTTACATGATCAAGTGCTGTAGCTGGGCAAAAAACCCCATCACTCACATATTTGAAAACATGTTTCCTAACTCGAATTCAAGATTCATTCTGAATATATTCATACCTCTTTTTTGGGCTGCTTTTCCGTGCACATTTATGTAACCAGTTTTTGTGAAATAAATGTTGGAGGAGGAGTTGTTGTTTGTTTGGATACAGTTATTTGTGAATGACTGAATTTGAGTGCAAATAAAACATATCTGTGCACAAGCATGAATAGGCATGTCAGAAGTGCTTCCCCAGGCACTGTACATAAACATACAATAACTTGGTGGGAATGTGATAAGAGAAATCTTGCAAAGTCAGTAAACGTGGCTTATAAGGAAGGAAACAAGCAATACTAAAACCTGGAGTAATGGGGCTTTATCAAATAGAATACTCTTTACTGTGCAAGAAAATAGTTTCAATGGTTTAAAATTTCTTAGGCCTACTTAGCTACAGTGGGTGGAAATCAGGCTTGGTTGAAGTCAATTAATTTATCGTTAATTTCAGCGTGGTCATGATTTCATTCATTCCCCCCCCCCCCCCGGCTTTGTGTCTGTTTATAAAGGTTTCTTGAGGCTTTGCTGCTGTTTATAAAAGTTACATCATCCAATTAGAGAACGGAAACCATAACATCTGAGGAACCTGTCCCATTGCACAGACTAAATACCGGAATCTGACTAGTGAGTACTCCTAAGCACTTATGAATACTTCACAGAAACATATGGGCCCAACGATATGTGTAAACAAAATATAGGAAATAACAGACAAATTCATAACCTCATGACTGGACTGTGGGTGATTCATAAACATAAACAAGGGCCAAAAAATCAGAGAAAGAAATTATTTGCAACTAGTAATTTTGCTAGTCCTGATACAGACACATGTTGATAGTCAGGATAAGTGCTTCTGATATATTCGTGTTAAAGTGAGCATCAGCATAGGCAATACAACAATTGCAGCTCTTGTTGCTTGGAAAGCTATTTGGGGAACTCTACTTAAAGGCACTGAAGGCTATTTGTGGCTTATGTATCAAAGGACAAAGATCCTTGAGTTATGCTTTTAAAAATTAACTCAAAAATTTATTTGTATCAAGTAGTACTGGTTTCAAAATAAGTATTTTCAGCAAAAATAAAAGATGAAAGGAAATTTTTGCAGGGAAGGATTTTGAAAGTGTTTTCACTTTTTTACCCTAAAAAATCCAAAACAGATCAATTTTCTGTTTTTGATTAAAACTAGAAGTTTTCAAAAGGAATGAAAATTATCTACAAAAACATTTGTTTCCAAAAAAGGCTACTTTTTTAGTGTCAAGACTGATAATACAGGTTAAGGAGAATGAAAATCATGAAACACCATTCATTACCATGATTCTCCTCAGTCCTGCAATATCTCATACAGGAAGATATCTGCCTAGTTTATTTTTGACTCTTAATATTTACCATTTGGTGTTTGTTGACAGGGCCCCAAAGCATCACACCAGTGGGTACAACTGTTCTTAGAACAGAAAAGAACAGAAGAATGGGCATATTGGGTCAGACCAATCCTTCATCTAGCCCAGTATTCTGTCTTCAGACAATGGCCAATGCCAGATGTATCAGAGGGAATGAGCAGAACAGGTAATCATCAAGTGATCGATCCCCTGTTGCCCATTCCCACCTTCTGGCAAAAAGAGGCTAGGGACACTTCAGAGCATGGTTTTGAATCCTTGCCTATTCTGGCTAATAGCCATTGATGGATCTATCCTCCATGAACTTATCTAGTTTATTTTTTAACCCAGTTATAGTCTTGGCCTTCACAACATCCTCTGACAGAGTTCCACAGATTGATTGTGCATTGTGTGAAGAAATATTTCCTTTTGTTTGTTTTAAACCTGCTGCCTATTAATTTAATGTCATGATTTTATAGATGTCTATCATATCCCCCCTTAGTCATCTCTTTTCCAAGCTGAAAAGTCCCAGTCTTATTAATCTCCCCTCATATAGAAGCTGTTCCCTAAACATTTTTCTTCCCCTTTTCTGTACCTTTTCCAATTCCAATATAAGATCACACAGGAATCTCTGACCATCCTTCTCCTCTGCCTGTGGCTTCCTCTAGCCAGCACTTCAGATTCAGTGCCATAGCCTCTCTGACATAACAGGATCTGCTTCTCTGATATAATAATGGACAGAAGCATCGCATTCCTCTAGGCCACATCCATGCTTGGCTAACAGAAGCCTGGAAATGGTGCTGGTGCCAGTGAGTTCTGGATCCAGCATAAAGGATGATGGTTGTTTGACCTGCTGCTCTCACAATTCCCTAAGACAATCTCCTTCTTCCCCTCTCCCTAGCTACTTGTGGTCAGGTCACTGGATCAGTCTTTTCCACTCTTGCTGGGTCAACATTCAGTCCATATCCACTCTATCCTCCTGTACATATCCATCTACCATTTTCTAGGCCACCCTCTTGTTCTACCCCTGTGAATTCTAATCTCAAATGCCTCTTAAAAAGGATTCCTATCATCCATTCTTTGTACATTCCCATATAATCTCAAACCCCTCTCTTGCACCTTCTTACTGATACTGCAGACCTTGGTCTCATTTCTGATGGCATCATTCCACATGAGGTCCAGCAATGTCACCCCCTGACAGCCCTCAGACATCTTATTTATATGGTTTCAAGACTTCTCAAGTGCTTCTCTTTGGTCATCCAGGATTCTGATCCATACAGAAGAACTGTTCTTATCATGGTTTTGTATAGTTGTCCCACAAGTAGCCCAGACTTGCATTTATCATAAATCAATTCACTTATCTTACACCAGACTTCCCCTGTATTCAGCAGCTTTGTTCGCAGTTCTCTGTTGACTTCTTCTTTTGCCACTAACGAACCCCCACAAATCTCTGGTTCCACAAAAGTCACCCATATGACTTTAGTGTTTTCTTTATTTATTTTGGGGCCAGCAAAAGTATGAATAGTAATGGACTAAGCTCTGATCCTTGGTGGAGACCAACCTTCACCTCAAAACACTTTGTTCCACCAAAGAACACCTCCACATTTGTCATGGAGTCATCATACAAATCCTTAACTATTGGGACAAGATTCTCCGGTACCCTATAGAATCATAACATAGGTATCTGCCCTCTCCTAAGTACTTTGCAAATTCTTTCTCCAAATCGAGGAAAGCCCAGACATGTTTGACATTTCCCTTCACCTTCTTTTCAACCAGCTGGTGATAAACATACCATCAATCACCCCTTTTTCATTTCTAAAACCAAACTGCTCCTTTCCTAAAATGGCATTCACTATTCGACAAATGTGACTGTCTATGATTCTCTCTAACAGTTTCTTACAGTGGGACAGCAGCTTAATTCCTCAGGGCTTCAAACATTCATAGCCTCATAGAGTTTAAGGCCAGAATGCACCATTGTGATAGTCTCGTCTGACCTCCTGCACATCACAGGCCACAGAACCTCATCCACTCCCTCTTGTAATAGATCCATAACCTCCAGCTGTGTTACTGAAATCCTAAGATCATGAGTTAAAGAGACTTAAAGTTCCAGAAAATCCACCATCTACTCTAGTTTAAACTAGCAGGTGACCCATGCCCCATGCTGCAGAGGAAGGCGAAAACCCCTCAGGGTCTCTGTCAATCTGACTTGGGAGGAAAATTCCTTTACCACCCCAAATATGGAGGTCAGTTGAACTCTGAGCATGTCAGGACGATCCACCAGCCAAACACCTGGGAAAGAAGTCTTTGTAGTAACTCAGTGCCCACCCCATCTACTGCCCCATCTCCAGCCATTGGGAATTTTTACTACAGGCAGTCACCTTGTATACAGTCCTTGTATAATGGTACTAACACTTCTCTGTCTCTACTGGAAATACCTTGCCTGATGCATATTAGGACCACATTAGTCTTTTTCACAGCCATGTCACACTGACGGCTCCTAGTCATCCTGTAATCAACCAATACACCCAGCTCTTTCTCCTCCACTGTCACGTCCAACTGATACATCCCCAACTTATAGCAAAAATCCTTGTTGATAGTCCCTAAATACATGACCTTGCACTTTGCACTATTAAATATCATCCCATTTCTATTACTCCAGTTTACAAGGTCATCCAGATCTTCTTGCATGTTATTCCAGTCCTCCTTGGTATTGGAAATACCTCTCAACTTTGTGAGGTTGCAAATCTGCAAATTTTATTAGCACACTCCCTCTTTTTGTGCCAAGACCAATAATAAAAATGTTAAGTAAGGTTGGTCCCAAGACTGATCCCTGAGGAACTCCACTAGTAAACTCCCTCTAGCCTGACAGTTCACCTTTCAGTATGACCTGTTGTATCTTCCTTTTAACTAGTTCACTATGCACGTTTCAGTTCTCATATTTAAAAAATTGTATTAAAGCTAATGTTAAAATTACATAATACACAGGCTGAGAAAAGAGTGTCTGTACATCTGGGTATAGTGCTCCACAAATACGAAGTTTGTTTTTAAAAGTCATATGGTACGTATAATACATAATCAGCAATAACCCAAATTTAAATGAATACCTTTAAGAATACAGTTTAGATATTCACATCCAAGTATTCGGGTACATCACTCATGAAAAGTTGTACAGAGAGGTGGCTGTGGAAAACAAAATATATCCATCAGTGAAGATTGTTCCTCAGTAAATGAGAATTAGGATTCCTATTAATCCCCATCTTTTCCAATTTTAACTAATAATTTCTCATGTGGAACTGTATCAAATGCCTTATTGACATCCAAGTAAATTAGATCTACTACTGCATTTCCTTTATCTAAAAAATCAGTTAGCTTCTCAAAGAAAGATATTAGTAATTTTGTTACCACCTCTTGAATACAACAATTGAAACAACTGTAGAAAAATCTACAAGTACTTTCTATCATTTAGGCTACTTACCATACATACTCGTTCATTAGCCCATTCGTTTATAAGCTGACCCCCCCAACCTGGATAGGTAAAAATAGCAAAAACTGTATGACCCTTTCATAAGGTGACCCTATATTTCAGGGGTTGGCAAACTTTGGCTCCTGTCCCGTTAGGGTAAGCCACCAGCGGGCCTGGACGTTTTGTTTACCTGGAGAGTTAGCAGGCACAGAGCCCCTCAACTCCCGGTGTCTGCGCTTTGCCATTCCCAGCCAATGGGAGCCGAGGGAGGTGGTGCCACTTCCCGCAACTCCCATTGGCTAGGAACGGCAAACTGTGGCCACTGGGAGCTGAGGGACTCTGTGCCTGCAGATGCTGAAAGTAAACAAAACGTCCCAACTTGCCAGGGGCTTACCCTGACAGCCCAGGAGCCAAAGTTTTCTGAGTCCTGCTATATTTTAAAAGTTGGCATCACAAGAAACACTCAAAAGTTTTGCTAGAATTATTTTAATGTAATCTAACAAAAAACCTGTCGTTATAATAATAACTGAACAAATATGTATTCACCTTCAAAATTACTATCAATATTTAAAATCAGTAAATGGATATTTAAAACAAGTACCTTAGAACAATATGAAACTTTAAATCCTTCAAAGTCCGAATCAGTCTCTGATTCACCAAACAGTTCATTAAACTTGGCTTTAGTCACAGCTGCACCTGCATTGTCATCATAGATGTTGGCAATGTCATCTTCAGACTCAGATTCCTTCTCATAATCAGCCTTTGCTGTGTCATCATCAAATATGGCATCATCTTCTGACTCGTCAAGTGCATTGCTGATACAGCATTTCCTAAATGATTTTTCTATCATTTCCGAGGGAATGGACACCCATGAGTCCTTGACACACTGGGCGACCAGATTGATTTCAGACTTCATAAGAGTCTCTCCTTTTGTCAACTTCGCCATGCACATCCATTCAGACCACATTTTGCATAGCCTGTCTTTAAAGGGTTTGTTCAGGCAGACATCTAGTGGTTGTAGAACTGAAGTTAAGCCTCCAGGTATTACAGCCAAAGTAGTTTTCATTTTTTTGGCCACATTTTTCACCTCATCCATCTTGTGTGCCCTGAACATGTCTCAAACAAGCATAGCAGTTTTTTTGAAAAATGCTCCTGGTCTCTTATTCCACACTTTTTCCAGCCATTCAATAGTCCCACTTTCATCCATCCATCCCTTTTCGTGTGCACGTACAATGACACCAGCCAGGTAATTTCATGTTTTTAGGCAAGGTTTTTCTTTTAAAAATAACAACAGGCGTGAGCTTTGATCCACTTGCCAAACACGATAAAACCACTGTAAAATGGATTTTTTCATAGCCAGTGGTTTTAATTAAAACTGTTTTTTAACCAACACCAGTTACCGTTCTGTTGCTCGGGAGATCGAATGTCATCGGTGTTTCGTCCATATTTCCTATTGGTGACAGCCCAACTGCATATTCCTTTTGATATTTTATAATAAACCTTTGGAAAGATTCGATTTTTTCTTTCAGACCTCTCAGCAACTTTTGCGCTATCTTTGTTCGCTGATGAAGACAGAGACCATGATGGTTCATGAAGTGAGTACACCAACCCGCTGATGCAACAAACACTGACGGCTTTACTGACTTGTATTTGTTATCTTTCGATATTTGCAGAGCATGCAGACAAATTCCAGTTCTAGTGACAATGTACCCATTTTGTCGACATTCAGCAACCCAATTATTGAGATGTTTCTCCAGCACAGGAAATGAAGCACACCTTGGACATTTTTTCTTGCTTCTTGGCATGTTTTTTAGTGTTGTTTTATTTTTTCACCATTCTCTTACTTGCTACTCATTGATACAAAATTCATGAGCAGCGGCGCAATTATTGTTTGCTTCTGCATATTCAACAACTTTAAGTTTGAACACAGCGTGATAAGCAGACCGTTTTATTTTGATTTCACCGTTGTTCATTTTAAATATTAGTATGAAAATAGATTATTATTATGATCGTTATAGATTTTGTAAGACTTTACATAGGAATGTCACCTACTTTATCATTGTCAAATTATTATTGTTCTTTATTTCAAAGCAGCCCTGTAGATTGGCATGTCTGTGGCGATAACAGGCTATTTAAATTTTATTAGAGATTCCATCGATTCTGCGCGCTATATTTTCATATTGGCTCGAGACTCACGAGGTCCATTGGTAGAAATGCATGAAGAAATCAAATTACACAATAGCTGACTGACACCAGTGCTATAGTACTATCGTTCATTGTATTTTTCTGATTGGCTTGTAAGGTGTAGCATTTTGTGAAATGCATGGGTCAAAGGTCATACAGATCTGCAGCACTGCTCTTTTAGTATTCATTTCAAGCCAATCTAGTCCACTAAACAAAGCCTTTGCAACTTTAAAAGGCTGCAGTATTGACATCAATAAATGGGTCGGCAAACTTTGGCTCCCGTCAGGGTAAGCCGCTGGCAGGTCGGGACGTTTTGTTTACCTGGAGCAGGCCTGGAGCCCCTCAGCTACCTGTGGCCATGGTTTGCCGTTCCCAACCAATGGGAGCTGTGGGAAGTGGCGCGGGCTGAGGGATGTGCTGGCTGCCACTTCCCATAGCTCCTATTGGCTGGAAACAGCGAACCACAACCACTGGGAGCTGAGGGGCTCCATGCCTGCGGACGCTCCAGGTAAACAAAACAACAATGTATTAGATATTCAATTCACTAATTCTATAGATCTTAAAATCATCAAATTTTGGTGTAGACCCATTTATAAGCTGACCCCCGCTCTTTGATGCTTCACTTTTTTACCAAAAATATTCAGCTTATGAATGAGTATATAGGGTACTTTTTGCACTTCACCAAGCTTGGAACAGATCATTAACTTCAGGAAACATCTTAATAGCCCTTTCTTATCTTCTCACTCACTCACTCATGCCCGTCACCCCAGTCGGGGTATGGGCCGCCAACCACAGATCTCCAGAGTCCTTTATCCTGGGCCATTTGCTCTAGCTGGTTCCAGGTATAGCCCATTTTTCATGGTCCTCACGTTCCATGTACCAATGGTAATCCTCCTGGTTGCAAGAAGGGTAATCAGCTTAGTGGCTTCCTCACGACTTTCACCACCCAGCGTCATGCGTCTTCGAGTCGAAGACCCTTCTTTTTCCAGGCTAAAAGTCTCTGTTATCTCTATTGTTGGCGTTTCTATAGCAGGTTGATTTTTTACGGGGTGGAGTTGCTAGCCCCACGCCCAACCCTCCTCCTTTATCCTGACTTGGGACAGGCAGATGGCCCCAAAGGACCTCTCTGGTGGAGTTTTTCTTATCTTAATCACCTGTTAATCTCTCTGTTTAAAAACAAAATTTTGACTCTCTGACTCCGGGGTGCAAGCTGGGAACAGTCTCCTGTCTACTCTGCAGAAGTTGTTACATTGCATACTAAGGCTGCCTGCATGAGGCTTGCAGTTTGGAGGGGCAATATCCTCCCATACCCCTCCAAAAATCTCTGCCTATGTGCACACAGTATTTCAGATAAGATCTCACTAGTGTCTTGTATAATGATACTAACACTGCTCTAGCTTTACTGGAAATACCTGGCCTGATGGATCCTTGGATTACACTAGCCTTTTTGTTGGTCACATCACACTGGCAGCTGATAGTCATCCTGTGATCGATCAATACACCCAGGTCTTTCTCCTCCTCTGTCACTTCCAACTGATAAACCCCCAGCTGATGGCATAACATCTTGTTGTTAGCCCCTAAATACACATCTTTGCACTTTGCACTATTACACTTCATCCCATTTCTATTAGTCCAGTTTTCAAGGTCCTCCAGATCTGCTTGTATGATATTACAGTTCTCCTCCATATTGGCAATACCTCCTAACTTTGTGTCATCTGCCAATTTTATTAGCATTTTTTGTACCAAGGTCATGAATGAAATGTTAAATAAGATTCGTCCGAAGACCCGTTCCTGAGGTCACATATGTCACCTTTTTTATTTGTGTATCAGTACTAGTACTTTCAACTTTCTCCGTTTTTTAGGATTTTCTTCTCTTCTTAAACTGCATGCAGAACTCACATGAGCTACTATACATAAACCTCTCTCAAGGCTTTGATCATTTCCACCATGACTTCTTCTGGACATGCTGCTTTTCCAGCTGCCATCTTCAGCAGTGCGGCTTTGAAATCTGCCTCTGATAGGTCATCAACATCTGTAATTATCAGTTCACATGATGGTAGTGTAGCATATAAAGGGTTCTCCTAATTAAATAGCCCCTCAGAGAATTCTCACCATCAGTTACATATCATGTCTGCATGAGACAACAATATGTTGAGAAAAATTGGCTATACTGCAATAAGCCTGGAAGCAGTGCAAAGGACACCTACCCACACTGTACTGCACTTAAATTGTTGCAGTGTTGACACAAGCTGTGAAAGGACAGTGGCATGCTTTAAACAGACTCAACTGAAAGAACTATATCAATTTAACTGAACTGATTTGTTATACTAGCAAACTGTTGTGTGTGTGTAAACAAGCACAAACAGACCATAAATATGGAGCTTATCCATTGCCCTTAACATGTTATTCATAAGGCAGCTTATGTCGACCTAACTATGTCAGTAGCTACACTACACCCTTGCTCCCGCTGATGTAAGGCCTGATCTACACTGTGGGGGAGGGGGCGATCGAGCTAAGTTACGCAAGTTCAGCTACATGAATAACGTAGCTGAAGTTGACGTACTTAGATCTACTTACCGCGGTGTCTTCAATGCGGTAAGTCCATGGCTGACGCGACCCTGTCAACTCCGCCTGCGCCTCTCGCTCCGGTGGAGTACCAGAGTCAATGGGAGAGCGCTCGGCGATAAGCAATAAATCGACCCATGCTGGATCGATCGCTGCCCGTCGATCCAGCAGGTAATGTAGACAAGCCCTAAGTACCCTACTACACTGACATAATAACTGCACCTCTTAGAGAGGTGTAGGGCTTATGTTGGTGTAATTAGGGTAAGGCAGTGTATGTGTAGACACTGTATTTCTTACATCGGCTGTTGGCCGTCCAGTTGTACCATGAATTTGACAAGACAGCTGGCTACTGGCTCCGGAGCAGGGCTGCTGCTGCGTCTCTGCTCCAAGCTGGGCTTGTGACGGGTTGGACCCCCCTTCTGGGATGCCACATGATGTACGGGGATTTCACTGAGCCCATCTTGCTCAACCAGCCAGGGTTCCCTCTCCCTGCTTTGCTGAATTAGGTTCTCCGGCCTCTTGCAGCACACACAAACAGGTAGGGCCACACCCCACTGCAGTCACAGACTGAAGTTAGCTCTGTGTGAGAGGACTCCCCCAGCACTCACATGCACACCCCTTTTGGGAGATAAACCCAAAATAATACTGTCTTGCACTGTATAGAAAAATCTGCACAGCACAAGCTCATAAAAATCCGCCCTCTTCCTCAACGTGACAAGAGACGTGCACAACTTCTTGCCCCCCCCAATTAGAAATTACATAAACCGGAAATAAGTTTATTAACTACAAATGGTGAATTTTAAGTGGTTAAAGGGATAGCAAAAAGAACAAAGCAGATTGCCTTAGTAAATAAACAAAAAACGCAGACTGAGCTTAACGCACTAGATAGGTAGGATACAAATTAACAAATTCTCACTCTGGGTGATAAACAGGCTGGCAGATTCTTAAGACACAAGTTGCCTTGGCTTTCCCAGGTTTTCTTCCACAGGCTAAAGATCTTAGCCTGGGACCATCACTTCTCACAGTTCAGTCTTTGTTCCTCAGGTGTTTTCTGGTGTGTTGCTGTAGAGAGAGTGAGGACCCCTCATGTTGTCATTGTCCCGCTTTTATATCTTCCTCCCACTTGCTGGAAAACATTTTTGCTGTGACCTGGGTCAAACAGTTCCCATTGTATAGAGCTGTCTCTGAGAGGTTTCTATTGCACACAGTTCCTGAGGTAATCCTTATGCTTGTGTGCATTTCTTCAATAAGCCACTAACATTGTTTGGCCTCATCCAACGTAGCACATTTGAAATACAGAGACATGGTCAATATTCGCAACTTCAGATACAAAAATGATAGATGCATACAAATTGGATAAACACATTCAGTAAATTATAACCTTTCCAATGATATATTTCAAGATCCATCTTGCACAAAGTATATCTTAGTTATACCATATTCATACCATAACCATATTTCCATAAAGAATATGGGGTTTAACATCACAGGGCTGCCACCCAGGCTTCCAGCTTGGGCTGCTGCCCGGGCCCCCCATTTCCTGCTAGGAGCCCTGCTGCCTCTGAGCCCTGCTGCCTACTGCCCGTCGGGAGCATGGCCACCGACTGGACTCTGGGTGTGGATCTCCCTGCTGGAGGCGAGAAGCCCTGAGAGGCTTCCCCCCATGCCCGGCTGGGCGTGGGAAAGTGAGAAGCCCCAGACATCTGTCCCTTCGATCAGGGATGGGAAAGGGGAGGCAAGAAGCTGGGGAGGGGGCAGCTGGCTACTGGCTGGGAGCTTGCAGTGCTAAAAGCCCTGGCTCTCGACCCCACACCCCACACTACCCCTCTTCAGTTGGTGGAAGTGCTCCTGGTGAGGACGCACACCAACAGAAAGAGGGTAGTGTGGACATCAACCACCACCGTAATTACTGCTGTGTCTGTAAATCAATCTAATATAGGTCGACTTAAGATTGTACTGTAGACATGCCCCAGGACTCCTGACTCTAGTTCATCTGTGATTTCCTTCTCTGAAAATAAATATCTTTATCTATATATATATCTATAAGGAAGGAAACACATTATGAAATGTCTTATTAGCCACTCAAACATAGACATTGGGGAGTGGACTATTACCAGAAGAAAGAGCTGGTTCGGTGTTCTGTATGTGTGTGATGGAGGTGGGAAAAGAGGAGCAAAGGGGTTACGCACAGCCACATAGCTCCTGAAAATGCAAAAAACTTGAATACTCATTTCCAACTAACTTCTGCAGTATCTACTGTTAATATACAAGTCTTCAAGGTTGGTTTTCTTTTCATCTTCTGTAGCTCTTGGGCTATCTGTAATCCCTTTGTCCCTTCCCTCCTCCATACACACAGAACTCATAACCATCTCAACTCCCCAATGGCTATGTTAAAGTGAGTGCTTGAGTAGCTAATCAGGCACTTCACAACGTTTCCCTTTTTATCAATACATTAGGCTGAAGCTATTTAGCGTTAGAGAAGGAGGTTACAAACAGCTGAGCGATTTCTTTTACACCTGTCTATGGGGCTGTGAGCCTCCCAGAAATTGCATGGGCTGTCAAGGTGGATATGCGATGCCTTCTCCCTGAGTCCAGCATAGGTTAGTTGCCTCAGTATGGTATCAGGAAGCAGCATGTAAGGTGAGGTTCAGGTGGGCCTATGCTAAGTAATGGTGAGGCACCGTTGGTCCCTAATGGGCTCGTAGGTGCTATGGTAACACAAATAAATAAACAACAACAACAATAATGCTCCTCTTTAGTTTAGTAGGTGCATTTGGAACAGAAAAATGTAAATTCTATGGTCACTATTGCCAGGACGTTCTGATTGGCCATAACATAGTGCACAGAGTCAAGTGTGAAGCCCTGTGTAGCCACAGAGTCACTACAGTAGATATACGCAGCTTTCTTAAACTATTTTTGTTGAAAGCTGCCCTAGTGAGGAAATGCAGTATTTCTCCAAGACAAATGGAAACTCCTGAGGACTTGCTAAAAGGCTGCTGTGCAGCTGGTGCTATCCCTATTCAGAATGTGGTCTTACTGACAGGCAACAGAGAAGGATACAATAAGTCATTAAGCAGTGTGATTCTGCTCTGATTCCTAATTAATCCAGTGATAAAAAGTGCTTAGAATGATAATTCAAGTGAATCAAATGGTGGCTGACAGGGCTTCTGAGGTTTAAAATGATGACTAAAGCTCAGTAAAACAAAATGAGCCAGAGCCTGCCCTCAGTTACACTCTTGCAGCTACTTGGAAAGCAGTAAGATTGCATGGTGTTATGGTGCACAGAATTTGGCCCCTCATATGTAAGTCAGACAAGAAATTTTCATATAAATGGTCATCAGCTTGTGTAAATGGTATATAGCCCCACTGACGTCAACAAAGCCATGCTGATTTACACCAGCTCATTGTGTAACTTTGGTTCTAACAGTGCAAGGAGTCATTCCAGGACAGAGTTCCAGCACATCCCGGGGGAAGCCAGACCAATTGAACGTGGACACTTTAAGGACGTGCAACTGAATTCTTACATTAGATAGCAAACAATGGCCAGACAGGTTGAAACTTCAAAGGAAACAGTACCAGGTGAACAGTTTTCCATCACCCCATGTCTCTGGCCAGACTGAACCTTTTAGGTTGTTTGGTTTTGGCACCTTGTCAATTATATCCACATAACATTCTTTTAAAGACACGTACAAAGAAATTGACCAATAAAGTCAATCCTGGAAGCAGCACAGTGGGCAGTAAACCAGCACAAGAGTAATTAGTAATTTTCATTTCTAGAGAATTTTATTCTCTAGGATATCCTAGAATCTCGGG
This sequence comes from Malaclemys terrapin pileata, assembly GCF_027887155.1. NCBI lineage: Eukaryota > Metazoa > Chordata > Testudines > Emydidae > Malaclemys > Malaclemys terrapin. Next base: position 174,421,728 of record NC_071507.1, on the reverse strand, counting down.
GGCTTAGGAGAGTCATGTCTGCAAAAGCACTTTAACACCTCTGGGAGGTTTTTATTTTATTAGCCTTGTTTTACAGATGAGGCAGCAGAGATATAAAGTTAAGTGATTTGCTGAAGGTTACACAGAAAGCCTGTGACCCCTTATGCCCTGTAGTTTGGGTTGCAATAGCACTTGTAGTCCAGTTGTATCGAATTATCAGCATAAGGCCTTATGGTTATGCACTCGGCCAAAACTTGGGCGATATGGATTCATTGCCTGGATCTGCCTCATACCTCCTCCATAACCTTGAAGAAGTCACTGAGTGACATTCCCAACCCCATAAAAGTCAATGGGGAATTTTGTCATGAATTTCAGTCAGGCCACTCTTTCACCACACATCTCTCGGTGTTCCAGTCCCCCAGCAGTAAATTGGGAATAAGAAGAAATATTTCCCAACCTCTTTGGGGTCTTGTGAGGCTAAATGTACAAATCCTTGGGAAGCTGTCCGATTAAAAGATGATGGGAACCACATAAGTAGTTAGAAAGAGGCATTCTTCTTAGCATGTGTGTGACATGCCTCAGGTGGCACGTGACCAGGATTCATCACCGAATTTGGTCCCCTGGTTGGCTCATTCACTTCCTTAGCCTGGACTGGGTACTGACAGGAAGCACAATACAAACACTGATGGCATTAGAAGCAGTAGGATGTAAGGGAAAGGACAGGTAAATTCTACCTCACTACTTCTCTTATTTAAAGTTTACCATTTTGATCATGCTTACAAGTCAATGAAGGAGGGCGGGGGAGTTCTCCCAAGTGCTATTCCAGAGATCGTATCATTTGAATGAGTCAAAGTACATATGTTATTTATTGCAGAATTTGATTTGTGAAGATTTATCACTTAGCCTATGTTCTCCTTCTTCTCTCCCTCATCTTCTCTGAAACATTTTATACACTTGGATGTGCTATTTTGTTAATAAAACTAGTAGCAGTACCTTGTCTTTCATGTAACTAGCATCTTCCAGCCCACAGGATCTCAAGGCACTTAAGAAATTTAACAAACTGATATAGAAATTATGAGCCAGATTGGAGCTGGTTCTTGCATGGGCATCTGGGGCAAGAGTGAGAGAGCAGGCAAAGATCCTTCAATCCCCCACTCACAAGGCCAGGTACAACTGCAGTTCTTGTGAGCTCCTGACAGCAGGGAATAACTGCTAGTGCCCCTCTGGAGTGAGGTGGAATCTCCATCCTTAGAGGTTTTTAAGGCCCAGCTTGACAAAGCCCTGGCTGGGATGATTTAGTTGGTGTTGGTCCTGCTTTGAGCAGTGGGTTGGACCTGAGGTCTCTTCCAACCCTAATCTTCTATGATCCTATGAATGGTGCGAAGCAGACAGGCCCATTGTTTGCGACTCTATGCTGCCTAAGGAGTACCACAGCCAACACGATCCTCTTCACTCTATGTTGGACTCACTTCACTTGTAAACAGACCTAAGGCGGGTGATTATGAAAATTCTCAGAAATTTTTTCTTCTAAATTTTAAGTACAAATTTAATATAAAAAAGTAAATACTGGAAATTTCAGCCTGCTTTATTTGTCAACACTGTGCAGCAACCATACTCAATAGTTTAGGCCAGGGGAACAGGCTTTATTTACCATTGAAACAATCAGATGGATTTTAGGTAGGTGGAAGATAATTACCTATTCAAACTGGATCATTGATCTAGTTCTGAACATTATCTTTCATTACAACAACTCTGCAGGCTGTTGCAGGTGTGAATGTTTGAATTACCCACTAGCTCTAGAGCATAATTTAAGGCTTGCATTTCATTCTGAACCTAAAAGCCAATGAACCAGCTAAGGCTTATAGGCTTTGAGGAGTTTGTTTCGTGTAGTATTGTAGCTCACTGAATAATTGAATTAGTTCTGTTGGCTTGAGAAGTGGTTTCAATGCCCACTAAGGAATACCTTGTAGCAATGAAATGTGGGGAAGTTATACATGCATGTGGTTTCTCTGAAGATATGTCTACACTGCAGTTAGACACACACTGCTGGCCTGTCCCAGCTGACTCGGGATTGTGTTAATTGCAGTGTAGACATTAGACTAAGGCTGCAGCCTGAGCTCAGGGACACTCACACCTCGCAATTAAACAGCCTCTTAGGCCAAGTCCTGCGAGCCCAAGTCAGCTGGTACAGGTCTGCCAAGGGTTTTTAATTTGCAGTGTAGACATAGGCTAAGAAAGAATCTGAACATCTACTTGAGTATCTCTTGCTGACTGCTTCCTGTTTGAATAGCATGCACAGATATTTTTAAGTTAGACACTAACTGAAAATAAACTGAACCGGCTCCCTGTGGCAATGAACTATGTCAACTGTGTAAGGGAGATATTTGCTGCTCTTGTGGGAAAGTGCTCATAGAACCTGAGGTTTTTACATGGAGATATTCAAACCAGCCTTCAAGAGGGAGTGATTATGTTTCTTTTCATTCATAAGACTAAAATGAAAGGTGTCTCTTCTTCTGAAATAAAGGCCCTGCTCGCAGAATGTGTGACAATCTCCTGGCTATGAATTACCACAGCCAGTAACATTGCTTTCAATGCAGAGAGATTAATAAAGGTAATGTCCATGTAAGTCACTAGGACTTGCATGACTGAAATGCTGGTTGTTCACATATATAAAATATAAACAGAATAAAATATAGACTGAGAGACAGGGTTCAACAGGCTTCAGCTTTGGGCACAGTCCTAAAGAAGAAGCATCTGAAACAGTCTCTGGAAGCTATGTGTAAAATGTACCTTCTGGGTAAAGGCATCACGTGGTCTCTGCTTTGTTGCATCATGCTACAGTCATGCTACAAAGGCAAAGTCAAAAGCCAATATTCAGATGAGGCCTAAAGTCGACATACTATCTTTCTCCATTAGAGGGTGGTCCTTACTCGTCATGGCTGAATTCCTGTGGCAGTAGCAGAATACCTGCATTGCAGTCAGCTGTGTTGTATTTGACATATGAATCAATAAATGTCTATAGCCTTCATCCTTCACTTTTAAACTTAGCAATTAAAGGAAATAAATGACATATATTTATATATATACACACACACACAAATATACCAATGTACACACACACACACATATATCGTGTGTAGGCACATATATATATCTATACACACATACATATATTTGTATATATACATATGTGTGTGTACATATATAAATATACACACACACATATATAGTGGATGTGTATAAACAGCTGCATACATATATGTGTGTATATACATCCGCACCACTGAAGCTGCTTAAAGGAGTTGCTTTGCAGTAGTAGCTGCAGCAAAATGGACAGAATTCACCATGAAAGCACATTTGCTCTTCCATGGATACCACAGCAATACAAGTTCATTTAGGCTATCCTAGTGAAATGTTCATACACATCTAACAATTTTTATGCATAGACATATAACAATGATATATAAATACACAAAAGCTTACATTAAGAGAACATTCCAAAATGAGGAAATTAAAACATTCAATGTACCAGACAACTCTTACTCCACTTCTGTGTTAATATAAATTATGAAAGAGGTTTTTTTTTTCATAAGGTCACATTTAATTGCGTAAGCAGTACAATTAATTTTATATAGGCAAGCATTTTCATGCAGCATGCTTTCAAGCTTACACACTTATACCATCACATACTACTCTGTCTATGCCAGACAAGTTCACCAAGACTTACAGATTTTGCCAGAAGTTAGGAATGGGCCACAGGGGATGGATCACTTGATTACCTGTTCTGTTCATTCCTTCCGGGGCACCTGGCATTAGCCACTGTCGGAAGACAGGAATATGGGCAAGATAGACCCTTGGTCTGACCCAGTTTGGCCATTCTTATGGACAGCTACATTTGCTTAATAGTTAATTGTCACATTGTGTATTTGTGTGCAAACTCCCTAAAAAAAGGCCTAGATTAAATATTTTTGTAAATTTCAGAACAAAAAATCACTTTTGGATTGAGACCAAGTGCAGAAAACTATGGCACAAGAGGTGAATGTTTTAGAAAGACAGAAGCATGTGTTATCAGTTGCTTATAATGGAAACTGTTTGGCAATGTTGGGGCAGATCCCCAGCCAAAGTAAACTGATGTAGCTCTGTTAAAGCCAGTTTACCCCAGCTAAGTCTCTGGTTTCTTCTCTTTAGCAGGCACAGCCAGTGCCTATCATAAAGTTTGATTCTATAAGGCATTAAGCCCTGGATCCAGCAATGGGACTACTGTGGGACTAGCAATGTACTTAAAGTTAAGCCCATAATGCATATACACCTAGAAGCCAAATCAACTTATTTTTCTGACAGGTTTCAGAGTGGTAGCCGTGTTAGTCTGTATCAGACCTGCTCCTGTATTTTCCATTCTATGCATCTGATGAAGTGGGTTCTAGCCCACGAAAGCTTATGCCCAAATAATTTGTTAGTCTCTAAGGTGCCACAAGGACTCCTCATTGTTTTTTTATTTTTCTGAGTGTAATGTTACTTGCTATTTTGTACTGTACAGTTGCAGTTTCTGAAATCATGTCATTTTTGGGGTGCTTATATGCAAGGTTTGTTCAGAGGCTCTGTTCATAATTACATCACGTACAATTAGGACAGGAAATGTCAAAAGGCATTTTGAAAAAAAAAAAGACCTATTTGGAAATGAGACATATACAGAATAGAAAGTTCTTTTTATTGATCTCTCTGCTTTAAGACCCTAATATTAGTCCACATGTTAATGCCAAAATGTAGCCCTACATATGAAATAGAATCTGTATCTATCAGCACATAGCTACATTACATATATAAAACAAATAAATATTTATTTACTTTGCTAGTGGTGTAAGATCAGGTTTTTGAACTACAGAACAATTATTTCAGGCTAATTTCTCTCTCCTCAGATTTCAAAGGTGCACAGCATCTGGGCTTGCTATTCCTCCAACCCATCTGCCTCTTAGTCCTCAATTCAAACAAGAATGTACTTTAAAAGCAGCACTAGAACTTTTCCTTTTAGAAAGCACAGCAGAGCAGCAATAATGTTTGAAAAATACAGATACGCACAGTACTTAGTACAATACAATTCATGCGGTACAAGTGTAAAGCAGGGACGTCATTAGAATAAAGCTGTTGTCATCATTCATTGAAAGACTTAGGCAGCTGTCGTATGGACGAGGCTTAATATTCCTTCATTTCCCATACAAGCCTACTTCACACACAAACAACATCCCCACTCTGTTCAGTTACATTTAAAAGTACCTGGAGAGCTTTTTCATGCAGAGATCGTGTTACTCATTGTACATATGGTGTGAAGTTCACAGATGAGAAATGTGAGTGCCTAAAATAAATACTACATGAACCCTGAGATGTGTGAGGTCCCTTGGGAATTCAGCAAATGAAATGCCTATCAGTCTCCGCCATAGCAGACGCTCCCTACAATTGGCAGCTTCATGCTTCATTATGCATGGATCAGATATATAGGTATGGCTCCAGGCAAACTCCCTGGTTTAATGGCGACATGCATGCTGGGGAAAGGCAAATGTCTTTTGGCCATTAAAGTAAAAGATGAGGGAAAGTGGGGTATGGCGTTGATTAATCAAAAATATGAGGGGTTTATTTTGTATCATGTATCCTGGAGTTTCCTCTTCAAGAGTTATTTCTAGTACTATGTGTATTGCACTTTTTGTATGTGGTGGATTTGACAATGTTTTAAAAATGCAATTATTCTTGTCCACCCAGCTGAGACATATGCAATAAAACAATAAGCAGTCAGGTTTGTTTCCTATGGAAACAATAATTAAAAAGTGCCGCTGTCTTTTATTATCCATGGAACAGAATTTGTATTTACAGCACAGGGTCAGTAGGCAGACTTGCTGAAGTTTTGCAAAAACTGTTGAACATCATTAAAACATACCATGCTACCTTAAATGAATAAAAATGATTGCAGAGACCTAGCTACAGTGGGAAGAGATTCATGGATACTCCCTGTGCTGGAAAAAAAGAGAAAAAAAACCCACACGCAATACTTTGTATCACATACGTGCAGCTCTAATTAAAAAAGATAATAACAGCAAAGCCATCCTCAGCCACAGTACAATGTTAAGAGGGGGGAAAATCATTACTGATGATCTCTTGTAAAACAACAAATGCTTAAATGTTTATGGGAACTGCATTTCATTGTGCTCTGAGAAAACTCTTATCCTGAGGGATCAAGTAGAAAAAGTACTACTGAGCATTGGTCTGTCTTCATGAAAACCCTCCTTTCATCTTACAGAATCCCCATTCTGAGATTTCAATCAAGATATGTAACATCATTTAAACTTTAAAATATCATTCTAAAGTCTTTTTTGTATAATTCCAGGAACAAACACGTCAGTTTTTCTTAGAGGTCACTTTTTTCCCTTTGGTAACATGCTGCAGAAGGACAATATAAAATTGTTTTTGAGTCTACAGTAGGTACCAAAATAAAGCAAAGGAACTGTATAAAGCGGAGACGTTTAAGAAGTTAAGCCATCAACGGTTGTAAAAAAAAAAAACCACTAATGTTTCTCAATGCTCTTTCTGTGTGTTCAGACAAGTTATGGTTAGGAATGTAAAACTTGAATTTAAAGAAAGAGCATCTGGTAGAGATTAAAAAGGATAAAGGAGAAAAATCAGTTTGATGTATACTTCAAAATGTGCTCATAATGTAGTTTGTTCTATTAATTGAAAAGAGGGTAACACTATTCTTTTATGTCTAGTTTTTAATCCTATGCTTTTAAAGTATCTTTTATTTGCTCCTATTTGAGGTGAATTGCCTCACTTCAAGCTTTAAATCTAGTTTGAGGATTTTGACTTTACAGTGGCTTCCTTTGAATAATCTTCTGAAGTCATATTTTATCTTCTGTTTTACCAGTCAATAAGTTGTAGTGAATATGAAATGTTCTGCAGTGTGATGTATCTCAAGGGCCTTCAGGAAAATTAAGAACGTATGTTCAATTCTGAAGCTAATGTTTCATTGTGTTGAGGACAAGAGAAGGGTTTTGGTTACAGATCTGCTGACCTATAAGCATAAATATAAAAAGTGACATGTCAAATTTAGTCATACAGATACAAAGACTCCTATCCCATCTCTTTACCAGTTTCCCCAATCCAAACCTCCTCCTCCACCACCACCACATATTCTTAACAACGTCTTTTCAGTCATTTTTGGAGTTTGATGAGCAGTCTGGAAAGTGAATGTTAGCATCTATTTACCTTGGGGACTGATTTTGCAATGGGAATAGTAAGCTACCTTGTCTGCTACATGCAAGGTGGCAGGGCCATAGAAAGATAGAAGAACCTGAACTTATCTACCTTTACAATGCACTTCAAAGGAGATCAGAGCCACAAAACAGTAAACTTGCATGGTAGGAACCTTATGAAAACAAAAGCCTTTTATAACAGAGATCTTTAAAAAGTTTGCAGCAAACCCTGTAACTGTCTGAACCAAACCTGGTTTAGGGTTTCATTTCAACTCAAGTGAATCTTGGCTCATTTATGGGTTTACATCAAAACTATGCGGAAATTATAGCCATGTGTTCTCCCGTCTGCTGTAGCCACCTGTTGCCTGTGGTCTTATTCAGGGCAGGGACCATCTTTTATTCTGTATTTGGACAGTGCCTAGCTCAGTCAGGCTCTGATCCATAACTGATGTGTCTAGGTGCTTGTGCAATACAAATAAATAATAATAATAATAACAACTGATAAAGGTATAGAGGCAAAACAAGGTACAATTCAGTGGTTTCAGTTGAGTTTCATTTGTAGATACAAAATGCCAAGCAAACCTCATGGTGTAAATCCACACATCCTGGGCCCGATTCTCAGTTACATTAACACCTTTTAAAGTGCGCATAAGTTACATAATTTACTGCCAAAATGAGGTAGAGAAGCCACAGCAAAAATGAGAATCAGACCGACAGAAACCAAAGCAGCTTTGCACATCATTGTTCCGTAGCCTGTTTTATTAACCTTGTTCTTATTTTAGCAGGTGAGCATGTCTGTTTTTAACCCATCTCCTTCAGCATCTTTTAACTCCTAATTATATTATATTTTAACAGCATAGAAACAGAAGACAAAATTTACTCTTGGTATAAATGGGCACATCTGCCATTGGCCACAAAGGGTTATATATCTGCTTAGGCTAGGTTGAATCTGGTCCAATCGCTTTTGTCTTTGCAGATAATCATCAGAATCACTTTCAATTAGGGCTGTCAAGTGATTAAAAAAATTAATCGCAATTAAAAAAATTAATCTCAATTAATTGTGCATAATAGAATACTATTTAATAAATATTTTTGGATGTTTTCCAGAGTTTCAAATATATTGATTTCAATTGCAATGCAGAATACACAGTGTACAGTGCTCACTTAATATTTTTATTATAAAAAAATTGAACTGTAAAAATAAGAAATATTTTTCAGTTGACTTAAGTACTGTAGTTCAAGCTCTTTATCATGAAAGTGGAACTTACAAATGTAGAATTATATACAAAAAATAAATGCATTCAAAAATAAAACAATGTAAAACTTTAGAGCCTACAAGTCCACTCAGTCCTATTTTGTTCAGCCAATCGCTCAGACAAACAAGTTTGTTTACATTTGTAGGAAATAATACTGCCTGCTTCTTGTTTACAGTGTCACCTGAAAGTGAGAACAGGCATTCACATGGCACTGTTGTAGCTGGCGTTGCAAGATATTTATGTTCCAGATGCGCTAAAGATTCATATGTCCCTTCATGCTTCAACCACCATTCCAGAGGACATGCGGCCATGCTAATGATGGGTTCTGCTCGATAATGATCCAAAGCAGTGCAGACTGACGCATGTTCATTTTCATCATCAGAGTCAGATGCCACCAGCAAAAGGCTGATTTTCTTTTTTGGTGATTCCGGATCTGTAGTTTCCACATTGGAGTGTTACTCTTTTAAGACTTCTGAAAGCATGCTCCACACCCTGTCCAATCAGATTTTGGAAGGCATTTCAGATTCTTAAATCTTGGGTCGAGTGCTGTAGCTATCTTTAGAAATCTCACATTGGTACCTTCTTTGTGTTTTGTCAAATCTGCAGTGAAAGTGTTCTTAAAATGAACAACATGCTGGGTCATCTTCCGAGACTGCTATAACATGAAATATATGCAGAATGGGGGTAAAACACAGAGCAGGAGACATACAATTCTCACCCAAGGAGTTCCAGTCACAAATTTAATTAACACATTTTTTTAATGAGTGTCAACAGCTTGGACGCATGTCCTCTGGAATGGTGGCCAAAGCATGAAGGGCATGCGAGAGTTTAGCATATGTGGCACATAAATACCTCGCAATACCGGCTACAAAAGTGCCATGCGAACCTCTGTTCTTACTTTCAGGTGATAAGTGGGCAGCATTATCTCCTGTAAATGTAAACAAACTTGTTTCTCTTAGTGATCGGTTGAACAAGAAGTAGGACTGAGTGGACTTGTAGGCTTTAAACTTTTACATTGTTTTGTTTTTGAGTGCAGTTATGTAACAAAAAAAAAATCTACATTTGCAAGTTGCACTCTCATGATAAAGAGATTGCACTACAGTGCTTGTATGAGGTGAACTGAAATATAGCATTTCTTTAATTTATCTTTTTTACGGCGCAAATATTTATAATAAAAAATAATAGTGAGCACTGTACACTTGGTATTCTGTGATGTAACCGAAATCTATATAATTGAAAATGTAGAAAAACATCCAAAATATTTAATACATTTCAATTGGTATTCTATTGTTTAACAGTGCAATTAAAACTGCGATTAATCGTGATTAATTTTTAAAATCGTGATTAATTTTTTTGAGTTAATCGCATGAGTTAACTGCGATTAAGCGACAGCCCTACTTTCAATATACATTACACTCAAATAAACAGAAAGAACTGTTGGCATTTCCAAGCAGTGTTTTCTACCCAGGGTTTGTCCAAGCTCTCTGAACTCTCACTCAAAGGCACTGTGTAACAGGAACTCTCCCTCTACCACCGAAGGAAGGTGTGGCTCTCTAGGAGCCATCAGCACTATGAGTCAAACCAGTAAGCTCTGGATGCTTTGTGCTGCTCTGCAAAGTGCTGTAGTCCCAACCTTTGCTGGCCCAGGAGTGAAAACCCAAACTTGGGTACAGACCACAACCTCCCAGCATAGGCAGGGCTGGCATGTTTTAACACAGGTCTGAGGGAAACTACTTCAGTGCTGAAAGGCGATTGGACAAGGAAGGAGAATTGGGTTTTGTTTCTGCTTTGCAGAGCCAGAGCTAGGCATAAACAGACTAAAAGAGTGCTTAGGGCCCCAAGCAAAACTGCAGCAAGGGAGGTCTAGGTTGGACATTAGGAAAAAGTTCCTAACTGTCAGGGTGGTTAAACACTGGAACAAATTGCCTAGGGAGGTTGTGGAATCTCCATCTCTGGAGATATTTAAGAGTAGGTTAGATAAATGTCTATCAGGGATGGTCTAGACAGTATTTGGTCCTGCAATGCGGGCAGGGGACTGGACTCGATGACCTCTCGAGGTCCCTTCCAGTCCTATAATCTATGAATCTATGAAAGCAGCTCAAGGGGGCCCCCATTTGCTTTTTATTTTGTGTGTGAGAGTGTGGGGGGAACATTCCTGCTTAGGGCCCCCAATCTAGCACCATCTTTGCATCCTTGAATACTTTGCATTCCCTCTCCAATATTATCCCTCTTTTCCCTTTCTTAACCCTCTACCCTGCTATCCCAGGAAAGCAGCTCACTGCCTGCAGGGCACATGTTTCACCTCAGGTTACTCTGTTTATAGCACTCCCTGCCAGGGGCGCTGGAACAGGGAGGGCCAGGGGGCAATGGCCCCATCATTTTTACCGGCTGTAAGGGTGAGCGACAAGGGGTACAGGGTGGAGAGGAGCCAGTGGGGGATAGGATCCTGGGGGGAAGAGGTGGCGTGGAAGCAGAGGTCTGAGGGGAAGAGGCAATGTGAGGGTGGGGCCTCAGGTGGCATGGGCGGTGTGGGGGTGGGACCTCAGGCACAGGGAGGCAGGAACACAGTTCAGGCACTGGTGGCCCCCCGACTTTTAGGGTATTGTCTGCTGCTCCTGAGCTACACTCTGAATGACACAATGACTAAAGTTGGGAACAGAGAGAAGGGACAGTTGTACACGACAACCAAAGAACACACCTATTTCTCACCCTGGTATTCATGAGCGGCAGGTATCATAGACCCTCCCCAAATAACCAGGCGTGGCCCCGCCCACACTTTGCTCCCAGTCCCTTCCTACTTCTGGCTCTGTGACTCTTCCCCTGGGCCATGGGCCTGGCTTTGGCTGGCACTGGGGCTGCACCACCTGCATGGTGCTCTGGGGCTGGAGCCACACCGCCTGCCTGCCCGGCACTCCAGGACTGGGGGGGCTGGGGCTGTGCTATCCTTCCTCCCGGTGCTCTGGGGTGGGGCAGGGGGGCGCTAGCCTGAGGTGGGGGGCGGTGGCCGGGGTGGAGGGCTCTGGGCTCCGGCGGCTGTGGCAGGGGAGGAGGGCGTGGAAGGGGCAGGGCCTTGGGTGGAAGGGGCAGGGCTGGACTCCCCAAGCCAGCGGTTCACGTGCCGCCCATGCTGGTATTTGAGGCTTATTACCCTCACTGGCCATGTGCTTCAGACAGAGCAGGCAGCACTGATGACTGATATGGCTGCCAGGATCTGGAGAGACAGCTGGCAATTATCCCTTTGATTCTACAGCCCTCTGTTTTAACTTACTGTTGCTTATTTCCTTGCCTCTGCTTGCCTCTTCCCCAATCTCTTCTTCTCTTTCACATATGTCCCTGCTGCCCTTCATATCTGCATGGCCCTTTCAGTCTCTTCTATCCCCCGACCTGCCACTGCTTCTGCCCTCTGTTGCTCCCCAGCACATTGTAAAGTCTGCACAGTGGGGTTCCAAGCAACATTTGCTAAGGGCTCGTAAGTGTCCCTTTGCTTTGGAGCCAGCAGCACGCCCAGAATGGAGGAGAAGAGCAGAATCCTGGTGCTCAGAGTGCCATTGGCTTGGGGCAAAGTGACATTGACTATATTTATTTTGTTCCCCTTTGAAGTCCCACTTCTCCCCCTCGCAGACAGCACAGCGAGGGGGAGAAGTGGCATGGGGATAAGGGAGCTGCCTAGGCCTGTGAAAGATACAACAGGAAATGAGGGAGGAAAAAAGGTCCCTAATGTGGGACCCTCCTACTTCAGGCTGGAGGCTTCATGCTGTTCTAGTGACATATGTCAGGCTGCTAGACCACCAGGCCGGCTGAAAGTCTGAGTGTTTTCCATACTCAGAGCTGCAACCCATGGGGCAGTGCAATTCTGGGCTACATCACTCCCTGCGCAATAGATCATGCCGCTAAAGCTGCGTTTGGGACAATTACATTTTATTAAAGCTAATGTTAAAATTATATAATACACAGGTTAAGGGAAAAGAGTCTGTACATCTGGGTATAGTCCTTAAAATTATCCAAAAGTATAAAGGCTGGTTTAAAAGTCATACAATACATATGGTACGTAGTCAGCAATAACCCAAATTTAGATTAATAAATCTAATGATACAGTTTCAAGATTAGTAACCAAATATTCAGGTACATCATTCATGAAAAATTATACAGAGAGTTGGTTTGGAAAGCAGATATGGCAATGGACGTAGATTCTCCCTCAGTATTTGAGAAATTAGGATAGGTTTTTCCTTAGAAAATACAGTCCATCAGGGAAGTATTTCAGTTACTTTCCCGATTTTGTTTCTCATTGGCACTCTAGCTCATCACTCCTGGTATTGCTGATGTCTGGTGATGTGTTCTAGGGAGATGTCCCTTGACCACCTGATGGCATTTGACACATTGAGTTCCTGCATCAGCTGAGCATAGTGCTGACTGATTCTGCATTCCTGCAACATTCACTTGTTACTGGGGTCCCATGCACTCCAACGATCAGCATGTGTTCGAACCACGTAATGCCTAGCTCTCAAGTTGTCAGCCAGAGGGGCGTATTTCTCCAGTTTTTGAGATCGGGCATCGCGGAAGGCCGGGGTCCTATTTTCAAAGGGAACTGTGACATCCACCATGATGATCTTCCATTCCTCATTGGTGATGATGATGTCCAGTCACAGTTGGCTGCCCATTCCAGGGATGGCAGAGTTCATAGCAACTGGTGGCAGGATGGCTTTGCCTAGGTGATCTTGGCTGGCATTGTTTCGCAACTGCCAGGCACTGGAATAGGGCTTGCAGCTACACAAGATGTGGGGTAGAGTCTCATGGGCATAGTAGCACTTCCTGCATAGTTTGTCCCGATTCCCATGGAGGACAGCTCCTTTCAGTGGGATGCAGTTGGGTTGGGCCCTGTGGATGAACCTCCAGTCAGTAAATCGGGAGAAGCTTTCCTTGGAGAGGAAGTGGTTGCTGGCGTCCCATTTGCATGTCACCTTGAAGGCCTTGCCCTGGTCCAGCTTCTGTTTCAAGTTTTCCACATACTGGCAGCAGATGGCATCCTTCAGGGACCTCTCCAACATAGTTCTAGCTTTTGGAGTGAGGCTTGTGTGATCTGTATTCTTCACCTGTGGCACCAAGACTCCTAGCTCCTGGTGTTCCTTGCACCACGTGCAATGGCAGCCCACACGCTTCTCCAGTCATGGCGTAGCATTGCGGGCATGAGTCCAGAGCGAAGCAAAGTCTCCCCCCTCTCTTCCAAATTCCCCTTTCAATGAGCTGTTCAAGTAGGTGACAACATCTTGGTCGGAGGGCGTCTTGGCGTTTCGCTTCCTGATGACGTCCTGCATAGCACTTGCTGCGATGTTCCTCAACATGGCGTCCGGGTAGGTCAGAAGGCGGAAGGAGTGATCATCACAATGTTGCACAGATCACCCATTTGAAGGACATTGGCATCACCCTGCCTGTGCGAGATGTACACCAGTTCATGGCCGGCCCTATGGGGAAAAAACATCCACTTTTTCACTAGTTACCTGATGGTGTTGTCCGCCTTATTAAGAGGTATGTTCGCCACAGCAGGACAAATGAAATATGGGGTATAAGGAATGTGTTCAAGGCGTTGATCTTCTGCTACAGTGCCAGTAGGGAGGAGTCAATCCTGGTCACATCTCACAGGATCTCTGCGATGGTAGCCTCAGGTGTCTGCTGGATGCAGAAACCTTCCACTGCTAAGAGAAAGATAACTCCATTTTTGCTACCTCCTTCCTATGTAGTCCAGGTAACCCAATTTATCATTTAATCTAGGTAGCAGAGCTAAAAGTCAGTCCTGGAACCCTTTGGACATAAAAACAAAGCCCCATCATGGAAATCAACAACATACACAGGCACATATTCTGCCTGCTTTGTGACCATGGTGATCTACAGTCTACTGTTTATGGATTGCATCACCTATTTTGTACTGAATCAGAAGCAGTTAAAATGAAGTAGTCAATTATCCCAGATAGATACAGTAGATCTTGATCTAGGGACTTGAACTCTCATTATCTGAATCTGAATTTTATCTAATTTTCTCTTGTACCTACCAAACTTTTTTTCCTTCTGACAAAATGTTTTGAAAATTGCAAAGAGTCCAAGCAAGGCATGCTCTTCAAACATAGGGCTAGTGTCTTTCAGCTTTGCATCATTCCAAATTGAGTATACCCTTAAGAATAATATAATAAAAGGCAAAAGCTTGTGTAAAGGATTTACAAGGTTTTCTAACTGAAAGAACCACAGTCACTAATCTACAGTAAAGCATGTTGCTATAGATTCGGAGGAGAATACTGAAAGAAGGTAAATTATAAGCAACCCCTTTCCTCACCCAGGAAAATATCACTGGAGGGAATGGATTCTTCATCTAATAGACCTCCTTCATGCTGGATAAAAATAGAACCATGTTATTACATTATTTCTTTCTCCATTGACATAATTAACTCAATTTCTAAGAAAAAGTGAACATGCAGCCTGAGAGGGACTCAGCATCTGCAACTCTCTCTCTGCTGAGGCTCTGAGGAAGGTGAAGCCAGCCATATTGAGAAATGGGACCGTAGTGAGGGAGCGTGGCCCCCCTCCAAGACTGATGGGGAGTAGCCACTCTCTACCACCTCATGGGGGAGCCAGGCATACCATGCCCCACTGCCGGAAGCAGAGGGGAAGGACAGGAAGTTTAAAAGGCAGGCCCTACACCTCAGCTGAGTGAGAGCTGGGAAATATAGTAGATGTTCCTTGCCTGCTGCTGAGCTCTCTTCCTGTGACTGAGCTCCACGGCACTCAGGACCTAGAGGAGTTGCCAGGACTGACGACGGACCAGTACCTGGAGAAACTTCTAGGACTGCCATTAGCCATGTACCCTGTAGAGACTGAGGAAGCCCAGGAGATGGAGGTTCAGTTGGAAGAGGTAGTAGGGAGTAGCCCAGCGACACCAGACATTGGTCTGGTTGTGTTATCAGAGTCTAGGTCAGCGTGTTTCGGTGGGATCCCCGCTGACCCAGTGGTAGAACTCTCTGCCACTGTCAGGGCCCTGGGCTGGGACCTGGTGGAGTAGGGTGGGCCTGGGTCCCTCTAGCCCCTGTGGCTGCCTCACTCCTGGGGTGGCTGCCTACCCATTTTAGGCCAAGAGACCTGTATTTGCTGTCTGCCTGAACCATGAAGCTAGGTGAAACACTGCTTGTGGCTCAGCCCTGCCCGGAGGGCCAGAGCACCTAGACTGCTAATTCCCTAACTGAGCATTGCATTTGTATGTGCACCATAGTGAGTGGGCATGGCCTCCCTCCAAGACTGAAAGGGAGGGCCAGCCATGAACCTTTACAGGGACCTACAGAATATTGTCCTTCAAAAGGATGTGGTGACTTGATCACAGTCTAAAAGTACTTAGATGGGAAAGAGAAATTTGATAACAGAGGGTTCTTCAATCTAGCAGAGACACATATAACAAGATCCAATGGTTGAGAGTTGAAGCTAGACACATTCAGATTTGAAATAAGGAAGTTTTTTAGCATTAACTGTAATAAGTCATTAGAACAATTTACCATGGCTTGTGGTGGATTCTTGATGATTGAAAATTTTTAAATTAAGATTGGATGTTTTTTTCTGAAAGACAAGCACTATTCAAGCAAGAATTAATTCAGAGAATCCCTATAGCCTGTGTTACAAAGCAGGCCAGGGTGCTGCAGTCACAGTGGTCTCTTCTGGCTTTATAATCTATGATTCTATGAAAAAGAACCGTTTTCATAGACAAGGGCTTGTGTCTTTAGGTCCCAAACTAGCTACAGCCAGGCTTGAAACTACTCTCTATCAAAGCCAGCTCACATGCCTGGTGCAGATCCATGGCCTCCTGGTGCACCCTCTCTCTCTGACTGTGGGGAATGAACCCCATTAGAGCATCCACTCATTGCCAAACAAGTAGGTTCACTCACTTGCAACAGGAGGTAAAAATAATGCTGTTGCCACCGACCTCACCATTACAAGCCCTTCTACTCATGTCCCCCTCTCTTTGTCATGCTGTTGCCTAGGCCCTGAGTAGCCATCTGTGCCTTGGCCAGTGATACATCAAGATGCAATACAGTATATACTTTTGCACACCACCTTCCCAGGTAGTATCATAGAACATCTATTTCAGTGCAATCATTCTCCTTCCTCAGTGCTTGGACAGTGCCTACAGCTTCACAGATGAATACCATTGTGCAGCAGTGGCCCTTAAGGGCCATCAGATTGCAGGAGGTAAGTTAGCGTCTCTCTCTCTCTCTCTGCTTGCACAACAGGTAGGAATCTTTATTTATTTAAAAAACAAGCATTTCAACTGGAATTAAAAAGAACTAATAGAAACCTTTTTCTTGGTCCTAAATTTTGCAACAGCTTGATTTGGGGCCAGATTTTATTTAATTCTGTCTCTTTAAATGTCTTACTTAAACATATTGCAAAATCAATCATAAGACTGAAATACAATTTAAAAAAAACACCATAAAACTAATCTGAAATGTCCCTCCAAATGAGTAACACATGTCAGACCTGGCCAAAAAGAAAGAGAATTATTTTTTTAAAACCCATTACAAATTATAATAACCTTTGTTAGTCTTAACCTGCAGCTTTGCTGATAACATGTCCTAAATATATAACTTCACAAGCCCAGTAAATATCGTCTGCATAAGTTAATATAAATAAAGGCCACCACTCTGCAGAGATCTACATTCCTAGGGGAGGAAAAATGCATCTAGTTGACATATAGATGGTATTATTTGAGCATCTTCTCTTTGCTTGTAGAAGTAGCAGCAGTTGTCATTACAATACAGTTTAAAATGTCCCCTTACAATGAATTAGTTTCCTGCTTCTTTTCAGACAGCATATCAAAATATTTTAAATGTGAGCGTAAATCTTGCTTGAGTTACACTGACACATGTTCCAAAACAGCACAATAAGACATGTTCTCAACAAAGTGCGATGCTGCTAGATGGTAAGTGCAAGGTATAATTGGTGAGATTAAAAGAAAACAGAGTAAAAATTGCACCCTTCATAATGAGGTGTTGTTCTACTGTACGAATGACAAGGGTCTACTGAGGCAGCTGACACAGGCAAAAATGTCAAACCTCTGCTGAAAGAAAGTCAGCACAGAATGCTGCTCGTGCTACTCATTTACTAGCCTTGTTAAACCTCTCTCTGAAGTGACACATACACTTTCTGTAATAAGGCAATTTCTGCAGCAGAAGATAAACCTCCGCCTCTAGAACATAGCATGAGCAGAGCTACAGAATTAGCGAAACAGCCTACAATGGTTTTCAGAGAAACCTGTACTATCATGAAAGGTACAAGTTTACTTTCACAAAGCTGCAAAGAGAGATGTGTGGGGAAATGTGCTTCAAGGTTTTTAGCCAGCTTTTGTCTTTTTTCATGATGTGACAACATTGTAACTGAACTTACTGTGAGTGTCAAGACCAAAGTAATATGCACTGACTTTTGGGAACTCAAGCACTATGTAACATGGGATTTTTCAGAATACTTAGGATGCTGTTGTTCATGAAATGTTAAGGGTGGTATTGACCACACCACAGGAATTCCTCTGATACAGGAAGGTCTTGATATAGTATTTGACACTTCGGTACTACACTGACTATATAAATGCCTAAAATGGATGCGTGGTAGGTAGGTTGATTGATAGATTCTGTAAGTTTACATTCGTCTATTGGGGTATGTTTTACTTCCCTATGTAGAAGTGATTCAGTCCCAAGGACCTCATGTGGTACAGGGTGACCAATGAAGATATCCTCTTGACTTAGGTCCTTTGAGTTCCTAATGGAGATGCGTTGCTAGGGTCTCCCCCAGAGCCTTCCCTCTGGGTGGGATGGGTGTTCCACATTATAGGTGGGAAGAGGGGTTAAGTTAATGCTACCTACTGAAATCCCATAAGAGAGTGAGTGGGGTTATTACTTTGCAGAAAGCAGCTATTACCCCCAGCTCTGCCCAATGCATGCCCTTCCCACACTGCAAAGCCCCACGGGTGCTTCTGCTGCATAGAGGGAAGGGTGGAATGTTGCCAAAAATAGTAATATTCCTTCCTTCTATACCTTGCCAGCCCACCCAGATCCCTTTCCACATAGGGAGTTAGTTATTAATTTGAAAAAAGAAAAACAAAACAAAATAAAACTTAGTGTAAGACACAGTACAAATGTGTGGGAACATGTTTTACTAGTGAAAAATAGGGACAGGGAATCAGGACTACTGAGTTTTACTGTTGACTTTGTCACAGGCTCATTTGATCTAGTTACTAAGGGCTAGATTCACAAAAGGACTGCCACTTTAGGCACCTAAATCCCAGAATCAGGCCCCCTGGGATTCACAAAATTCCTACGCAGCAGCCTCTTGTAGGTGCCTAAACTCACACAGCACCTAAATTTTTGCAGTACAATTTCCTTTTTTTGCCTATGATTCTGCCCCTATGCATGCACAGTACAGTCCCACACCAGGCATCCAGATGCCTAAGCCCCAGAATGATCCAGGAACTGGAGAAAGATAGTCATTCCTCTGCATAGCTTGCCGACAGGGCCATATTTTGTAAATATGCTCAGAGTTCATCTGGCCTGGATCAGGCCTCTATAGACCACAAAAGAGACAGGGGAAAGGAGGAGGAATTCCCTCCTAACTTTTAGCCCAGTGATGAGGGTAATCACCTGGGACTAGGGAGACCCATGGTTCAAGTCAAGTTCACCTGAAGGGGAAAAAAAAAAGGATTTGAACAGGGACCTGCCACCTCTCAGGTGAGAGTCCGAGCCACTAGGTTATTCACTGGGATATGCTGATGTGGGGCTCCCTCGGTCTTTCCTGTTGAAGCTGTTTTACCAAGATTAAAGAATAAAAAGTCACTGGGTGAGAGAGAGAGAGAGAGAGTGAACGAGCGACTGAACACACCAGCATGGGAATGATGTTGAAGGCTGGTGGGTAGCGCACTCAAAAGGGAGGCCCATAATCCAGTGCCCCAGCTCCAATGACATTTTAAAAATTATTTATCCCCAGGGGAACAGCTTCAAACAGGAGAGACTCAAGGAACCCCACATCAGAATATCCCACAGCCCAGTGGCTAGGGCACTTACTGGAGGGGTGGCTGTTCCCATGTCAAATCCTTTCTCCCCCACAAATGGACAGGAGATGTGAATCAGGCGTCTCCCACATCCCAGCTCAGAATCTTCATAGAATCATAGAATCATAGATTATAGGACTGGAAGGGACCTCGAGAGGTCATCGAGTCCAGTCCCCTGCCCGCATGGCAGGACCAAATACTGTCTAGACCATCCCTGATAGACATTTATCTAACCTACTCTTAAATATCTCCAGAGACGGAGATTCCACAACCTCCCTAGGCAATTTGTTCCAGTGTTTAACCACCCTGACAGTTAGGAACTTTTTCCTAATGTCCAACCTAGACCTCCCTTGCTGCAGTTTAAACCCATTGTTTCTGGTTCTATCCTTAGAGGCTAAGGTGAACAAGTTCTCTCCCTCCTCCTCATGACACCCTTTTAGATACCTGAAAACTGCTATCATGTCCCCTCTCAGTCTTCTCTTCTCCAAACTAAACAAACCCAGTTCTTTCAGCCTTCCTTCATAGGTCATGTTCTCAAGACCTTTAATCATTCTTGTTGCTCTTCTTTGGACCCTTTCCAATTTCTCCACATCTTTTTTAAAATGCGGCGCCCAGAACTGGACACAATACTCCAGCTGAGGCCTAACCAGAGCAGAGTAGAGCGGAAGAATGACTTCTCGTGTCTTGCTCACAACACACCTGTTAATGCATCCCAGAATCATGTTTGCTTTTTTTGCAACAGCATCACACTGTTGACTCATATTTAGCTTGTGGTCCGCTATAACCCCTAGATCCCTTTCTGCCGTACTCCTTCCTAGACAGTCTTTTCCCATTCTGTATGTGTGAAATTGATTTTTCCTTCCTAAGTGGAGCACTTTGCATTTGTCTTTGTTAAACTTCATCCTGTTTAACTCAGACCATTTCTCCAATTTGTCCAGATCATTTTGAATTATGACCCTGTCCTCCAAAGTAGTTGCAATCCCTCCCAGTTTGGTATCATCCGCAAACTTAATAAGCGTACTTTCTATGCCAATATCTAAGTCGTTGATGAAGATATTGAACAGAGCCGGTCCCAAAACAGACCCCTGCGGAACCCCACTCGTTACGCCTTTCCAGCAGGATTGGGAACCATTAATAACAACTCTCTGAGTACGGTTATCCAGCCAGTTATGCACCCACCTTATAGTAGCCCCATCTAATTTGTATTTGCCTAGTTTATCGATAAGAATATCATGCGAGACCGTATCAAATGCCTTACTAAAGTCTAGGTATACCACATCCACCGCTTCACCCTTATCCACAAGGCTCGTTATTCTATCAAAGAAAGCTATCAGATTGGTTTGACACGATTTGTTCTTCACAAATCCATGCTGGTTGTTCCCTATCACCTTACCACCTTCCAAGTGTTTGCAGATGATTTCCTTAATTACTTGCTCCATTATCTTCCCTGGCACAGAAGTTAAACTAACTGGTCTGTAGTTACCTGGGTTGTTTTTATTTCCCTTTTTATAGATGGGCACTATATTTGCGCTTTTCCAGTCTTCTGGAATCTCTCCCGTCTCCCATGGTTAAAAGTTATGGGGAAAGTCATCCTCCTCCCGTCTCACCCTCCCCATTGTCTTGCAAAAACAGCACAAGTGCCTAATGCCAGAGGGTTTGCAGCTGAGAATTCCAAGAAGAGGGAGGCACCTCCCTGCAGCCTGGACTTGAGCTCCTAGCAGGTAGAGAGGGGTGGGGTTTAGAACATACCCTTCTCTTTGGCAGCTCCCAACTTAGGCAGGGCACTGCCTAGGCATGCTGGCTTTTGTGAACCCCATTCATTGTATAGGGATCCTAGGCACCTAACCCAGGCTTTGTGAATCCCACTGATTTTCTAGCCCCCTAACAGTTAGGTGTAGTGATGGTCAGCATCAGGGCCATCCCTAGACATTTTGGTGCCCCAGGCCTCTGCGGGGGGAGGGAGGGGGACAGAGGCAGGCTTGAGGGGCAGGCGGGAAACCGCCCCCCACCACGAGCCAATGGAGCGGAGCAGGTAGGGGCTGGGTCACTTCACTTCTTGCTGCCTGGTGATTGCAGGGCTGGCCCAAGCCCGCACTTATGGGTCAGCAGGAAATGGAGTGGCCTGGCCCCAGCCCGCGCCGCTCTGCTCCCCTGGCTCCCAGCCTTGGGGGGCAGCAGGGAACAGCCCCCCAGCACTCACTGGCAGCACGGAGCGGGCTGGGGCCGGATCACTCCACTTCCCGCCGCCCGGTGAGTGCAGGGTGTGCCCAGTCCCTGCTGCAGTCCCCGGGACATAGCTCAGGGGAAGGGGTGGAGTGGGGGCAGGGCTGGGGTGGAGCAGGGGTGGGAAGAGGCGGGGCGGTGGTGGAGCAGGTGCGGGGACTTTGTGGAAGGGGCGGGGCAGGGGCAGCTTTCCTGGCCAGCTCAGCCAGCTGGGGAATCAGGCTGGCCGCTGGAGCAGCATGCAGCTGCGTAGGGCACCAGGAAATCTGGGGCAATTTGGTGTCCCAAATTTCCTGGTGCCCTATGCAGCTACGTAGTTTGCGTATGGGTAAGGATGGCCCTGCTCAGCATCACTACACCTAAGTTTCTTTGTGAATACAGCCTTAACCACCTAATGCCTTAGTTTAGGTCAGTGGTTCTCAACCAGGGGTATGTGTACGCTTGGGAGTACGCAGAGGGGCACATCAACTCATCTAGATATTTGCCTAGTTTTACAACAGGGTACATAAAAAGCATTAGCATATTCAGTACAAACTAAAATTTCATACAGACAATGGCTTGTTTATACTGCTCTATATAGTATACACTTAAATGTAAGTACAGTATTTATATTCCAATTGATTAAAATGAGGAAGTAAGCAATTTTTCAGTAATAGGGTGCTGTGACACTTCTGTGTTTTTATGTCTGATTTTGTAAGCAAGTAGTTTTTAAGTGAGGTGTAACATGGGGTATGCCAGACAAATCAGACTCCTGAAAGGGGTACAGTAGTCTGGAAAGGTTGGGAACCACTGGTTTAGGTCTCATATCATTAGCAGGTAAAATAACTACCGGTACTTTCTGGATTATTACAGAAGGTCAAGTCTACATGTATATTTGTGTTCTTGATACATTAAAAAAATGTATAGCTAGTTAAATACTTTAAATAATAATTGTGAATATTTTCAGCCAGGTTCACCAATAATCTCCAGCTACTTTGTATCCCTCTAACACTGAGAAGCAGCCATAAACCTGGCACACCTGGGTGATGAAGGGGGGTTTATGATTGCCTTGCATCACCTGAATGACACAAAGCAACCAGAGTCTACCAGTGAACCCAGTCTTTTGCTAATATTAGGATCTCAGCTCAATTCTACCACAGTCAAGTCCTTTATTATTTGCAACCAATCTGCTTGACTCAGTGGAATAGCTGAATAGATGCATTTGACCCACTAGTGTGTTGAGTGACCAAGTCGGACATTCAAATAGCAAATACCATGGAATACTTTGCAAATAATTCTCATACTTTTATTTCTTCACATTTTATGTTGGATTACAGAAAAAAAATCCCCATTTTATAGGACCAGTTTGTGAATGCATTGGAAAGCCAAACCAAATTTCATTACATTTTATATTCAGTAAATACTAGTCGACTAACTTTAGTTTCTGTATAGCTCACATTTTGATATTCTATGTTCATAAGCTTCTAGACAGATCTATAGCCAGAATTACTGTTCATCTTTACAGAAAGTCTCCTGACACTGAAATTGATGTGTATTCATATATATTTTGAATGGCACTGTAGAGGATACTTATGTTGCTCTAATAAGTATTGTCTTCAGGACTCCAAAGGCTTAGGGTAGGATCAGTTCTTGCATTTAAGTATCAATGTTAATGCTGCTAATACTGATCCTATTAAACTTCACATAAAACTTCTTTACTGGTTTAAGCACTTAAAAGATACAAATCTGTTCAGTAATGGAGTACAGCGTGCAGCTGCACTGCAGAATGTCCAGGACGCCAGCAACATTCAGATGGCTCACAGAAAGTAATAAATTTGCCCTTGCTGTCTCTACTTTTCCAGTAAGATATTGTATGTTATTATGAATTATAAAAGAGTAATTTTTATAACATGGGTTTGCCAGGACTAAAACTCTGCAAGTATAGATATCTATAGAAAGGTAGAAATACCTACTCTAGCTGGTTAACCAAAACTTACTTTAAACACCATTTAAGGTCTCTGAAATGGCACGCATATCAGAAACCAAGTTTATAAATGGGAAAGATAAATTCCACTATACTCTGCATAAAACTCACTCCTTCTGTGGATGAAAGGCTATAATTCCCCAAAGCTCCCATGGCAGGCATCATTGGATGATGCAGTCCACATTTCATCAGGATTGCCACATTGACTGAAGATTTACCAGAATGGTTATATTTTGCAGCACCCAGCAACAGTGAAAGGTCACTAAATGCGTGAGTGTATATAGACTAGCAAGGCCAGATCTTGTTCCCCGACCCCTTTGTTCTGTATGTCCGTTTTGCCCCATTCCACTAGCACAAAGCAAGTGAAAAGCTAGCTGAAGCAGATGTCAGGGATTTTCCACAGTGTAGAGGAATCCCCAGGTGGGGTAGAGGCAGTTTAGCCCAGGATCAGGCTGGGGGCAGAAAGATTGCACACAGCCACATTTGCTTCTCCATCCACATTAAGAAAAGCTTGACACAAGAGGGGATTCTGGGCCTGAGTCACTGTTGCCCTGCACCTTGTGTGGTCATTTACACCAGTGCAAAGTAAAAGTGACATGCTTAGGGTTACCATATTTTGTGCCTCCTAATGGAGGACACTCCCGGGGGCCCCGGCCCCGCCCCCAACCCCGCCCACGCCCCCGCCCCAACTCCGCCCCCTCCCAAAGTCTCCGCCCCCTCCCCTGCTTGAAGCCTGAAGCAGGTAAGGGGGAGTGTGGGGGGGAGGAGGCGCGGCCCAGGCTGGCCCCCGGTGGCTCCAGCCTGGGTCGGCTCGGGCCCTGGCCGACCACCCCCGGCTCCCAGCCTCCCGGGCCGGCTCCTGGCTCCCAGCCCCTCGACCCCGGCCCGGCTCCCAGCGCCGCGGGCCGGCTCCCAGCTCCCCGACCCCGGCCCGGCTCCCAGCCCCGCGGGCCGGCTCCCGGCTCCCGGCTCCCCGACCCCGGCCCGGCTCCCGGCTCCCAGCGCCGCGGGCCGGCTCCCAGCTCCCCGACCCCGGCCCGGCTCCCAGCCCCGTGGGCCGGCTCCCGGCTCCCGGCTCCCCGACCCCGGCCCGGCTCCCGGCTCCCCGACCCCGGCCCGGCTCCCAGCCCCGCGGGCCGGCTCCCCAACCGCGGGCCGGCTCCCGGCTTCCAGCGCCGCGGGCCGGCTCCCGGCTCCCCGCCCCGCGGGCCGGCGGCTCCCGGCTCCCCGCCCCGCGGGCCCGGCCCGGCTCCCAGCCCCGCGGGCCGGCTCCCGGCTCCCCGACCCCGGCCCGGCTCCCCGCCCCGCGGGCCGGCGGCTCCCGGCTCCCCGCCCCGCGGGCCCGGCCCGGCTCCCAGCGCCGCGGGCCGGCTCCCAGCTCCCCGACCCCGGCCCGGCTCCCAGCCCCGTGGGCCGGCTCCCGGCTCCCGGCTCCCCGACCCCGGCCCGGCTCCCCGACCCCGGCCCGGCTCCCAGCCCCGCGGGCCGGCTCCCCAACCGCGGGCCGGCTCCCGGCTTCCAGCGCCGCGGGCCGGCTCCCGGCTCCCCGACCCTGGCCCGGCTCCCAGCCCCGCGGGCCGGCTCCCGGCTCCCCGACCCCGGCCCGGCTCCCTGCCCCGCGGGCCGGCGGCTCCCGGCTCCCCGCCCCGCGGGCCCGGCCCGGCTCCCAGCCCCGCGGGCCGGCTCCCGGCTCCCAGCCCCGCGGGCCGGCTCCCGGCTCCCCGACCCCGGCCCGGCTCCCAGCTCCCTGGCCCGGCTCCCCGCCCCGCGGGCCGGCTCCCGGCTCCCCGACCCCGGCCCGGCTCCCTGCCCCGCGGGCCGGCGGCTCCCGGCTCCCCGGCCCGCGGGCCCGGCCCGGCTCCCAGCCCCGCGGGCCGGCTCCCGGCTCCCGGCTCCCCGGCCCGGCTCCCAGCTCCCCGGCCCGGCTCCCCGACCGCGGGCCGGCTCCCGGCTTCCAGCGCCGCGGGCCGGCTCCCGGCTCCCCGACCCCGGCCCGGCTCCCAGCCCCGCGGGCTGGCTCCCGGCTCCCAGCCCCGCGGGCCCGGCCCGGCACCATGCCCCCGGCCCCGCACAAAGAGGCCCCGGCCGAGCCTCCCGATTTTCCCGGACATGCCCGGCTTTTGGGGATTTCCCCCCGGACGGGGATTTGAGCCCCCAAAAGCCGGACATGTCCGGGAAAATCCGGACGTATGGTAACCCTAGACATGCTATCAAATCAAAGTATGTATCAGATGTGAAACACAACATTTTTCACTGGTAAAAATCACTATAGAAGGTTAAAGGCCTATGACAAATCAGGCCTATGTCCCTGGTCCCTCATTACTAGATTATCTTTTGGAATTTAACGGGCTATATGGAGGCCAGTGACTCTACAAAATTCATTGATATGTTTAGGATGTCCACCAACAAAACAAGAACACAAGTCTGGTTAGGTTTACATTCCTGACTGAGAAAGTGCCACCAGCAGCATGGGGATTATAATTTGAAACTCCAGGCAACAAGAAAATATGAAGAAAGTGGCTGGCTGATGTTTCAGATTCTTGGTTTTTTTTCTGCATATTTTTAAATATAGTTAAATATTCCTCTCTGAATATTATCCCAAACACAACGGTTATAATAAAATGTTTGGAAAGCTGAAATACAAAGGTTCAGAATCTGATAACTTTACACACAGTCAGCAGTAGTTTACTCCACGCATGGGCCCACTGATGTCAATGGGACTACTCTTAATGGTACTAACTCAATATAAGTAAGGCTGGCAGAGTCTGGCCCACATGCTACCCTGCAAACTATTTGCTAGTACAGTTCAGCTGTGCAGTTTTAGATTAAATTATGTATATGCACCACTTTTAAGTGACTCCACTAAAATATCTCAGGCCTTTGTCAGAAGTTTTGAAAAAAACCAAATCAGTCTAGTATAAAACCAAGAGGGAAGGAAAGTCTCTTAAATCCAAAAGTATGAGGTGTTTTCAAAACATTACCGTTAAGCTATGTACTTGAGAAACAGCAATTGCATGGTTATTTCTGTGTGAAAAGTTATGCAAAAAACAGTTAGCATAAATAAGGTACTTCCAAGCTGCATACTTTATATGCCTAAATGAATATCATGCTAAAAATGAGCCGACACACAAGAGAGGCAGCAAGAAATTTACAGTTGCCAATTGTACAGAGCTATCAATTTTAGACACCCAAATTGTCACTGAGTCAAAGTTTCATTTTTTGTCCATTAACATGTCGCAGGAATATAAAATAATTTGCCTTTAAAAATGCACATCCTTCTATATCTTCTGTTTGCAATTGCACTGCACTTGCATTTGTGTTGATGAAAGCTGAAGCAATTAGGTGTAAAGGGGCCTTAAAGTGGAAGTAAATTACATTACATCCACTTTTAAAGCTCTTTTACACTGCCAGGGCAATCTACAAGGGTTTTAGAATAAATCAGAATCAGGAGCTCTTTCTGCCTACTGGCTTTGTGCTAGGGTTACCATACGTCCGGATTTTCCCGGACATGTCCGGCTTTTGGGGGCTCAAATCCCCGTCCGGGGGGAAATCCCCAAAAGCCGGGCATGTCCGGGAAAATCGGGAGGGCTGGGTGGTGCTCGGCCGGGGCCGGCGGTGCGGGGCCGGGGGCATGGTGCCGGGCCGGGAACTAGGGGCGCAGTGCCGGGCGCGGGGCCGGACGGGGAGCCGGGGGCGCGGGGCCGGGCCGGGGTCCGGGCTGGGAGCCGGTCAGCCGGGCCGGCGGGGAGCCGGTCAGCCGGGCCGGCGGGGAGCCGGGCCGGCGGGGAGCCGGTCAGCCGGGCCCGCGGGGAGCCGGGCCGGCGGGGAGCCGGTCAGCCGGGCCCGCGGGGAGCCGGGCCGGCGGGGAGCCGGTCAGCCGGGCCCGCGGGGAGCCGGGCCCGCGGGGAGCCGGTCAGCCGGGCCGGCGGGGAGCCGGGCCCGCGGGGAGCCGGTCAGCCGGGCCGGCGGGGAGCCGGTCAGCTGGGCCGGCGGGGAGCCGGGCCGGCGGGGAGCCGGTCAGCCGGGCCGGCGGGGAGCCGGTCAGCCGGGCTGGCGGGCCCGCGGGGAGCCCGGGGGTGCGCCGGGCCGCCGGGGGCCGGCAGTGCTGGGCGGGCCGGGGGTGGTCGGCCGGGGCCGCGCCTCCTCCCCCCCACACCCCCCTTACCTGCTTCAGGCTTCCCGCGAATCAAATGTTCGCGTGAAGCAGGGGAGGGGGCGGAGACTTTGGGGAGGGGGCGGGGTTGGGGAGGGGGTATGGGCGGGGCTGGGGGCGGGGCCGGGGGCCATGGAGTGTCCTCCATTTGGAGGCAGAGAATATGGTAACCCTACTTTGTGCTGGCACTTGTGATTCCACTTCTTCACTGGTATTAAATGCCTGGACATCATCTAGTTAATGGGCCTGATTCTTCACCGCCCTGCACTTTCATATTCACACCTGTGCAAAAGGAGTGCAAATGTTACTAAATTAGAATATCCCACTCATTTCCACTGGTGGTTCACTTTGTACTCTATCAGCCTGATGCACATCTACGCTAAGAAGTCTCTTTACACCACTCTAACAGTGTTAAAGAGCATTAAAGTGGACATAAATTATGTAACACCTACTTTAAGGCCCCTTAATGTTGCCAGAGCAGTGCAAAGATAGCTGTGTAACCTATTGCTTACATTTATTTAGTGCACATCTACACTGGCAACGTTACAGCGCCGGCAGTTAGAGCGCTGCTCAGAGAGCGCTGAAGGGAAACCGCTGTTGTGTGTTCACACTGACAGCTGCCTGTGCAATAGCGTGTTCACACTTGTGGCACTTGCAGTGCTATTCGGAGCGATGCACTTTGGGCAGCTATCCCACAGAGAACCTCTTTCTCTTCTGCCGCTAAGAAGGCAGAGGGGATTGCGGGGCATCCTGGGTCCTGTCCCAATGCCCCGTGATGCATTGCTTCACATCCCAGCAATCTCTATGCTTCCATCTGCATTTGACACCATCTTTCAATGGCTTGTGTACTGCACGCCCTGCCTCTACGGGCTGCAGGAATGGATCCCAAACTGTTGATCATTATGCTGCTTGCTCTGACCATCATGTCATGAGTGGCAGTGGAGTTATTCCTTAAGCTACAAAGGCAAGAGAAATGCAACATTGATCTCACCATGCATACTAGCTATTACACGAGATTGCTTGTGGCATTCACGGAGGTGCTGACCACAGTGGAACACCACTTTTGGGCTCAGGAAACAAGCACTGAGTGGTGGAATCACACCATCATGCACATCTGGGATGACGAGCAGTGGCTGCAGAACTTTCGGATGAGGAAAGCCACATTCATTGGACTGTGTGATGAGCTCACCCAGCCCTGCGGCACAAGGACACGAGAATGAGAGCTGCCCTATCATTGGAGAAGCACATGGTGATTGCACTGTGGAAGCTGGATACTTCAAACTGCTACTGATAGGTCGCTAACCAGCTCGGAGTGGGAAAAAATTGACCATTGGACTCGTGTTGATGGAAGTGTGCAGGGCCGTTTATCGCATCCTGCGCCGAAAGACTGTGACTCTGGGCAACGTGTGTGACATTGTGGATGGCTTTGCACAAATGAGCTTCCCTAACTGCGGAGGGACGATAGAGTACATTCATATTCCAATTCTGGCACCAGACCACCTACCCACTGAGTTCATTAATCACAGGGGGTATTTCTCAATGGTTCTCCAGGCGTTTGTGGATCACCGTGGGTGTTTCACAGACATTAACGCAGGTTGGTCCAGAAAGGTGCATGACGCACTCATCTTTAGGAACACTGGCCTGTTCAGGAAGCTGCAAGCAGGGACTTACTTCCTGGACTGGAAAATAACCGTAGGGGAAGTCGAAATGCCCATTATGATCCTGGGAGACTCTGCTTACCCCTTAATGCCATGGCTTCTGAAGCCATACACGGGGCAACTTGACAGCAGCAAGAAGCGGTTCAACAACAGGCTGAGCAAGTTCAGAATGACTGTTAGTGTGCTTTTGGCTGTTTAAAAGACCACTGGCACTGCCTCTATGGGAAGCTGGAGCTGGCTGACGACAATATTCCTATGCTTATAGCCGCGTGCTGTACGCTCCATAATATTTGTGAAGGGAAGGGTGAAAGCTTCACACAGGGCTGGACCACAGAAGCTCAGCGCCTGGAGGCTGAGTGTGAACAATCAGAGACCAGGGCTATTAGAGGGGCACAGTGCTGGGCCGTAAGGATCAGGGATGCCTTGAGGCAGCAATTTGAAGCTGAAAGCCACTAATATTTGTTGCTATGCTCAGGAGTGCAGTGCTTGTAATGCTAGGAGGTGATTGGTGCAGATGATGCAATATGTGGGTTTAACATTCCTTTGCAAGGCTCTTTTTGTTTCAAAGGGCCAAATTAAGGTTGCATAGGCATTCTTAACACTGGCATTTCCTAGCTTTAGAATGCTCAGTTTTGAAATCTTAATAAATGTTCTTTAACATATATGTAGTGTGTGTGTGTATAAAGATTTGCAAAAAAACCCAAAAAAACAAAACAAAAATCCAATGAAAATATAAAATATACTCCACCTCTTGCAATCCTCCACAAAAGCCTAGGGAAAAAAAAAGACGTGTTTTGCATTATGCCCAGAAGATTAGCAAATCTAGGCTCTGGCAGGCAAAAATGAGGGAACAAAATTCCAAACTTACTGATCTGTCAGAGATTGCTCTGCTAGCTGCTCTCCCATTTATAGCCAAGAAACTCCAGCTCAAGCACCTCTGCTGATTGCAACCACAGGCTACAAATGGAAATGAAATTGAGTTTTATTTTCTGTGTCAACATCCTCCAGAATCTGCTCGGGGAAATGCACAAGAGTGTTCATATGGCAGTGTGTGAAAACAGGCAGGGTAAAAAGGCTAATCAGCTCCAATCCTGCTTTTTGCAATCAGACTCTCCTGAGAATTGCACACACACACTTTTTCCACACTGTTTCTTTTGAAAATAAACACTCAAATTACACAGACAATCTGCATTGAATTAGTGAACCCAAATCCAACCAACTTCAGCAATCCTGCTTGTCTGCTTTGTTTTTCAAATATGTATGACACATTCATGCAAGATAGCACACACTGAACAATCCTATGTTCTCTCAACGCATTTTGGAATAACATGCCCATAGGGCAGTAGAATATAAGTGAAGAAAGTTGGTTGACTCTGCCAGTAGCTACTACTGTTGCCATCAGCATTCAGTTTTATGTGCCTGCTTTCTCTGGTGGCAGAAACTGAGAGCTGATAGGATGTGACACACAGTATCCACTTTTGGAAGAAGAGGCCATGCTCGCTAAACCTTGACATGGTCATTCTCAAAAATAGTGAACCAGTGTCTGGTGGCACAATGGAGTAGAGCAGGAAAAGAAGTCTGCGCTCTAATGGTAGGGAATGGGCTTCATAGAGTGATTGATCTGTCTATCTTTCTAGGTTCTTAGCGTATTTCCATGATTTTGGTAACTGGGCAACTCAGAAAACTAGGAACTAGACATAGACATAAGGTAGATCTTCCAAGGAGTAAAATTAATGTTAATTGGGGTCCCAGACCCATTAGGTCAACTTTGAAAATCTCAGCCACATAGAGCTGGGCATGAAAATTAATTTTTTGATGTTTTCCCTAATCTTTTTTCACTGAAATTCAAAATGCAGACAAAAATAGTGAAAAATTGAAATTCAGAAAATTTCAACTCACCCTAATAGAGATGTATTTTTCTAACTCTCATCCTGCCAGTTTCTGGGTAATTTATTTATGCATTGGGTTTTGGTGTTAATGCAGGAAAGCTTGGGTGAAATAGTGAGGTTTTCATTATATTCTGCAGTTGCATAGCTGTGTGGCCACACTGGTCTCATCTGGTAATGAGCATTGAATACATGAAAAGTTTCTGTGAAAGCTGTCTCCTGCTATGACAACCCTACACACTATTGAAACAATCTTTGTACAACGTATGCCTTGTAAGGTATTATTTGAAAACTCATAATTTGCTGGTCAGTATTGACCTCATAAAATATGTGTGGAAACACTGTATATGGAGTTATAGATTCCCCTGTATGATGTTATGAACATACATTCCAAACTTCACAGCCCTGCCCAGGCAGGCAGAAGTCAGGTCTGTCCTAAACAAAGGAAGAAATGAGTGCCTGCTAGGGTTGCTAGGTGTTTGGTTTTTGACCAGAATGCCTGGTCAAAAAGGGACCATGGTGGCTCCAGGCAGCACAGATGACTGAGTCGCTAAAAGTCCAGTTGGCTGCAGTGCCAGTGGGGCAGGCAGGCTCCGTCAGCTCCTGGGAAGTGGCAGCATGTCCCTCCAGCACCTAGGTGCAGGGGTAGTCAGAGGCACTCCACTTGCTGCTACTGCCTGCAGGCGCCACCCCGAGTGCTGGCTCTTCAGTTCCCATTGGCCAGGAACCACAGCCAATGGGAGCTGTGGGGACAGTGCCTGTGGGTGGGGTCAGTGTGCTGAGCCCCCTGGTTGCCCCTCCACGTAGGAGCTGGAGGGGCATGCTGCCACTTCCCAGGAGCTGTGCAGACTTCCTTCATCCCTGGGAAATGCTGGGGCCACCAGATGCCAAAGTCTGCACCCCGAAACCCCTCTCATGCTCCAACCTTCTGTCCCAGCTTGGAACCCACTCCCATATCCAAACTCCCTCCTGGAGCCTGCACCCCCTCCTGCACCTCAAGACTCTTCCTAGCCCTAAGCTCCCTCCCGCACTCCAACCCCCCCCAGCCCCACCCCAGAACCCACACCCCAGAGCCCTCACCCCCTCCCATACCCCAACCCCCTTCCCCAGCCTGCAGCCTCCTCCTGCACCCCAAACCACTCATCACCAGCCCCACCCCAGAGCCCGCACCACTACCCACACCCCAACCCCCAGCCTGGTGGGAATGAGTGAACGAGGGTGTGGGAGAGCAAGCAATGGGGGGGGAAGAGATGGAGTGAGCTGGGGCGGGGTCTCAGGGAAGGGGCAGGGCCTTGGGGAAGTGGCAGAGGTGTTCAGTTTTCTGCAATTAGAAAGTTGGCAACCCTAGTGCCTGCCTTAATTTGCATTTAAGCAGTAGACATGCAGGAAGGGACAACAAAGGAAGTTCAAAGAGGTGGGGGGGAGAAGAGAAGGGAATATCCTTCCCCATAGACTTTTCATCTCCTGGATCTTAGCTGGAAATGTTTTGAACAGGGGAACTGAAACGATAAAAAAGGAGGGACGAACACTCCAAGGGACACCCCAACCCTGTCCACCTCATTCTCTGTACTTGAGAAGACAAAAGGAAACAGCTGTTGGATTCTGGGGGGGAAGAGTCCTGACCTGAGAGTTTGGTCAGTAATCCACTGGAGCATGCTATGAGAAAGTTTGCTTTGCAATTAAGCTAGTTTCTTAAGTAGATACTAGTAAGCATTTTATCTTTTTTTTTTTCTTATAGCCATTTCTGACTTTTATGCCTCATTAAAACCTTTGTAGTTAATAATGGATTTAATGTATTTGTACTGTCCAGGAGAGGGCTGGGCAGTACAGAACATACATTTCTGGGAGAAGAGCTGGGTCTAGGTGTGTGTGTGTGTGTCACCCTGCAGTATAACCAAGGCTGATGAGAGCCAGGGTATAGCTGGGAGGCTGCAGTTACACACAGACACTCAGGGTGTGGCTTGCATGCTGGAAGTCTATTTGTGAGCTCACATGGGAGATACAACAGCAAGGCATTGTAAGGCACCACGGTTGAAGGGCAGGGATGGCACAGCCCCCACTGGTCTGGATTGTGCTCTGGCATGTCACACCTACATATGTAAATTTCATTCTTCAGTTTGACAGTTTTAGCTATCATGGAAGACAAGATCACCTATTTGGAGCTGTCAGCTGGAAGGCTTTGAAGATGAGGCCCAAAGCTTTGACACTAATTAAAGCAAGCCATCTTTAATATCTTCTGGTCCTACATTGACCATAGTTCTGCCAGATTCTGGGTCTTTAGGCTTTTTTTTTCTGTAAATTTCAGCCAATGGGGTTAGGAATCCAAATCCTATTGAAAGTGAGTGGGAGTTCAGCTCCTAACTCCTTAAGGCACCTTTGAAAATCCCAGTCTCTCTAAACTGTATTAATACTTAAAAGAACCAACAATATAATAGAGCAGTGTCTACTGATATGATTTTTAATTTCTTATACAGTTCAGGTACACATTAAATTGTACTATAAATTATAGAACCCTATTTTAGTGGGATTTGTTTCTATATCATAATTATATTGATTTTGTTTTTTGCCATAAGCATCTAAAATGGAAGCTGTCTTTGGGCAAGATGTCACTATCTATATGATAATGCCAGGCTTGATTCACCACTTTTACACTGCTGTGTTTCATAGATTCATAGATTATAGGACTGGAAGGGACCTCGAGAGGTCATCGAGTCCAGTCCCCTGCCCGCATGGCAGGACCAAATACTGTCTAGACCATCCCTGATAGACATTTATCTAACCTACTCTTAAATATCTCCAGAGACGGAGATTCCACAACCTCCCTAGGCAATTTGTTCCAGTGTTTAACCACCCTGACAGTTAGGAACTTTTTCCTAATGTCCAACCTAGACCTCCCTTGCTGCAGTTTAAACCCATTGTTTCTGGTTCTATCCTTAGAGGCTAAGGTGAACAAGTTCTCTCCCTCCTCCTTATGACACCCTTTTAGATACCTGAAAACTGCTATCATGTCCCCTCTCAGTCTTCTCTTTTCCAAACTAAACAAACCCAATTCTTTCAGCCTTCCTTCATAGGTCATGTTCTCAAGACCTTTAAACATTCTTGTTGCTCTTCTTTGCACCCTTTCCAATTTCTCCACATCTTTTTTAAAATGCGGCGCCCAGAACTGGACACAATACTCCAGCTGAGGCCTAACCAGAGCAGAGTAGAGCGGAAGAATGACTTCTCGTGTCTTGCTCACAACACACCTGTTAATACATCCCAGAATCATGTTTGCTTTTTTTGCAACAGCATCACACTGTTGACTCATATTTAGCTTGTGGTCCACTATAACCCCTAGATCCCTTTCTGCCGTACTCCTTCCTAGACAGTCTTTTCCCATTCTGTATGTGTGAAATTGATTTTTCCTTCCTAAGTGGAGCACTTTGCATTTGTCTTTGTTAAACTTCATCCTGTTTAACTCAGACCATTTCTCCAATTTGTCCAGATCATTTTGAATTATGACCCTGTCCTCCAAAGTAGTTGCAATCCCTCCCAGTTTGGTATCATCCGCAAACTTAATAAGCATACTTTCTATGCCAATATCTAAGTCGTTGATGAAGATATTGAACAGAGCCGGTCCCAAAACAGACCCCTGCGGAACCCCACTCGTTACGCCTTTCCAGCAGGATTGGGAACCATTAATAACAACTCTCTGAGTACGGTTATCCAGCCAGTTATGCACCCACCTTATAGTAGCCCCATCTAAATTGTATTTGCCTAGTTTATCGATAAGAATATCATGCGAGACCGTATCAAATGCCTTACTAAAGTCTAGGTATACCACATCCACCGCTTCACCCTTATCCACAAGGCTCGTTATCCTATCAAAGAAAGCTATCAGATTGGTTTGACATGATTTGTTCTTCACAAATCCATGCTGGCTGTTCCCTATCACCTTACCACCTTCCAAGTGTTTGCAGATGATTTCCTTAATTACTTGCTCCATTATCTTCCTGGCACAGAAGTTAAACTAACTGGTCTGTAGTTTCCTGGGTTGTTTTTATTTCCCTTTTTATAGATGGGCACTATATTTGCCCTTTTCCAGTCTTCTGGAATCTCTCCCGTCTCCCATGACTTTCCAAAGATAATAGCTAGAGGCTCAGATACCTCCTCTATTAGCTCCTTGAGTATTCTAGGATGCATTTCATCAGGCCCGGGTGCCTTGCAGGCATCTCACTTTTCTAAGTGATTTTTAACTTGTTCTTTTTTTATTTTATCCGCTAAACCTACCCCCTTCCCATTAGTATTCACTATGTTAGGCATTCCTTCAGACTTCTCGGTGAAGACCGAAACAAAGAAGTCATTAAGCATCTCTGCCATTTCCAAGTTTCCTGTTACTGTTTCTCCCCCTTCACTAAGCAGTGGGCCTACCCTGTCTTTGGTCTTCCTCTTGCTTCTAATGTATTGATAAAAAGTCTTCTTGTTTCCTTTTATTCCCGTAGCTAGTTTGAGCTCATTTTGTGCTTTTGCCTTTCTAATCTTGCCCCTGCATTCCTGTGTTGTTTGCCTATATTCATCCTTTGTAATCTGTCCTAGTTTCCATTTTTTATATGACTCCTTTTTATTTTTTAGATCGTGCAAGATCTCGTGGTTAAGCCAAGGTGGTCTTTTGCCACATTTTCAATGTTGCCACATGTTACAATGTTGTAATGCCATTAAACTCCACTGTCCAACACCATGGTGAATCAGGCCTGTTAAATTTAAGGCCATATAACCAGAATATTTTAAAAATAACATTTGATTGGACAGATTTTTTTTTTTTTTTTTTTTGCTAAAATATGTTCAGGAAATGCATGCTAACAGGAGTGACAGAAGATTATTTTTAGTTATATTTTCAGCATCAGAATTAAGAAAAATTCTGGCTCATCATATACATAGATGTGCCAGAAAATTCAGCAA
The DNA here is from genome assembly GCF_027887155.1 of Malaclemys terrapin pileata. Lineage (NCBI taxonomy): Eukaryota > Metazoa > Chordata > Testudines > Emydidae > Malaclemys > Malaclemys terrapin. The sequence goes on along the minus strand of NC_071507.1, from coordinate 174,385,369 downwards.
AAGGCAATTAGTGCATGCCATGAGCTATCCACCCCACTCCTGCTTCCCTTAAGGAGGCACATACTGGTGTATATATGCTGTATGTGCCCATTTGAGGTGGGGAAATATGTTAACGTCCCAAAACTAGATAGAATCTGGCTTATTTACAGTTATTTACTTAAGTGGCCATCTGCTTCTTCTGGCATTGCTAGTAATAAAATAAAGTGCCTGGGCTGGGACTACATTGAAAAGAAAGATGAAGTGAACTACGCCATTAAGAAGTAATTCACTGAAATGACTTCTTTTTCATAAGTCATTGTGGTATATTAGTCTATACATCTAAACTATCTGTGCTAATCATCAAAGGCTCTTGTTTTGAATTGCCTCCATCATTCCTTGCTCCTTTCAAACTGTTGCTATAAGTGCAGACAGACCAGCAAGCCAAAACCATTTCAGTTGATTATTCATCTGATGCATCAAATATGAAAGGCACTGAGATTTTTGCATTGTCTAGTGAATTAACAGGTGTACACAGCAGATGCACTGACTGAGTCAATGGAGCATGGTTGACTGTCATACCAATTTAAAAAAAAAAAAAAAGATACCAAAACATAAGGGCACATTCAGTTATTTTTAACTGAGTGTGGGGCCCACTGAGAGTTGAGCCCAAGCAGCTCACAGAAGGCACTCAGCACCTTACCAGAAATAGGGCTCTTGAAGTCACTCTTTGCAAATGCAATCCTACAGGTGAGATCCTCAGCTTCCGGCACATTTTTCTGCACTATTCTGGGGCACAGATGGACTGCAATTTTCCCTTGCACAGGAGAATCCATGGCTGGTGCAGAGTGGATGTAACTTACTCCAAAGAGTGTCCTCTTAGTCCACCCCATCATAAGGGGTGTGCCAGGGGCATGAGGGAGCATGGCTGTGGTGTTCCAATGAGTCCATACCATATAACAGCCCTGGGGGAATGATTAACATCAGTCATAAATTAGAGTTGCTATAAATAACTTAAGCCAGGGGCTGCGTTAGCCCACCCAAATCCTCAGGAGTAGGGGAGTGCAGAGAAATATACTGAGTCGTGGTTTACCTGGTGATCTATTCCTGTATTTTTAAAGTAGGTTCATGTTCCATTCTTTGCACCCAATTCCCCACTGCCTTACCCTGTCATTTACACCTGTGCAAAGTGGGTGGAGAACCCTAACAAATCAGAATGGTAACATTTTATGCCTGCTTTGAACAGGTGTAGACTGTACAATACACTGAAAAGCAACAGTTATCGCCCATTTTACATCCAAATGGAATTAGCTTGAGCAATACAACTCACAGCTGGTAAAATATGGATTACAAAAATATTTGTATTGCATCTACTCATACACACATTTACATAATGTCTGCACTTGGCTAATATTCAATACTGCTATAGTATGCATTACATGTAGTACACCACAGCAAAACCAAGGACAATCATATCAGATAATTTTTTCATATTAAACTATAGTATTGGCAATTAAAATCAATAGGTAATTGAATTATGACACCGCTATTAGATTACATGACAGCTACGTACTTTCTTGTCAGTCAGCTGCAGCTTGTGTTAATAAGATTCACTGAGCTCATTATTTTTGTAGAGTGTTAATTTCTGAAAAAAAGACCTGTGACAAAAGGGATGTTGTCTTGTAAGCAAACACCAGGTTACTACAGACCAGGAAAAATGAAAAGAAATAAACAATTCCTAGAGAGTCACTGAAATTTGGGTGACAATTTGTACTTCTTAATACCGAAGAGACCAGGAATGAAAACATCCAGGGGCAGGTATTATTAAAAATCCACTGTGGGGACAGGATGGGTTTAGAGAACTGGTAATGGAATAGGAATCTTTAATTTCTTGATGAACTCAGGCCCACCTTAGTAGTAACTGCACATCACTTTTCTGAAGGCTGCCCAGGAATATAGATGAAATGAGTTGGTGATCTCAGGCTAGTTCCAATGCTCAGTTCTCAGCTGTGCCAAATGTAAACTTAGTGCAGCTAAGGAGAAATGGTGGGAAGGGAAGAATCAAATAGTTTCTACCCCAGACTTCTCACTCTCCCCCCCCCCCCTCCCAGCCCCAACGTGTTCCTTACACATGGTGGAGACAGGCAGGTGACCACTTTATGCCACTGCAGGATTCCCCCTATGTTAGGTGACAACTTCCAGCCAGTCTCAGATTGCCACATCCAGATCAGTCTCCAGCCCTTGGGCTATCTACTCTCTTGCCCTTAGAAGTGGTCCCTTGTGGATCACAGATAAGGCATGTAAGTGGGAGTTTCTACTGCAGCTGTCTGTTCTTTGGCCCGGCATTCAGGGGCCAGCGCCTAGCACCTTTCACAAGCAATAAATTAATCTTAAAAAAAAAAAAAAAAAACAAGAAAAAAAAACCTGGAGTCCCTGCTTTAAAAACTCTATTGTTTGAAATGATTTTTTAAAATGAATTTCAGTTCATTTAAAATGCATAAATACTCACTCGGAACTCCAGGCTCCTATGATCCTAGATGCTTTAGAGTGGTCACTCCTAAACCTGCCTTAAAAGCGTCTTGAAACTTGCAGTTGTATTTTCTGCCCAAGGCTCCTGGTGTCTGCCTTTAAAGTAGGTGTGGCTCAGGCTAAACTCACAGTGAACTGGAGAGAAACCAGCAGTTAACAAGGATTTTTTTTAATGTTACTCAGGACTGAATATTCTTCTCCCAGCAGAATGAAAAGGGCTATTTAAAAAAAAAAAAAACACGAACAGCTTCTCTGATTGCTTCAGAATAGCCTCAACTCATATCATGTCTATTTCTCAGTGTTTACTAAGGAAATTCTGAATGCATTAAAGGGTTGGGACTAAAGCCGCCCATACAGTCTAGAAATGAGAGCATCTTGTATTTACTCACAGAATGAGGTTTAGATCCTCCAAGGGATTTAGGTCCCTAACTGACACTTTAGGGACCTAAATCCAAAGCTTAGGTCCTAAAAAGCAAAACAAAAAAAACCCACCACTCGTCTTCTAACCCTGTAGGCACCTCAGTTCCTGCTGGGAAAATCCCCTAGGTGCCTAGATTTCTGCTCATGGACATGCATTCAGCTACCTCAGTCCTGACTCCTAGCTCATTTCTGAGTCTCAGCAGATCATCAAACTAGGCACGGTCCCGCTCCTATCTGGTTTATAGAAGCTAATCCAGTCGGTGTGCTTAGTAGCTGTCCACCAGCTCAGGTCCTGCACAAAGAATAGCTAGAGGATGATGGGGCATTTACCTATGAAGTAGACTTGGGTTCAAATCCCTATGCTAGATGATATGGACCAGGAACTTTAACCCCTATCTCTCATATCCTACAATGGAGCCCTAGATACTTGACTATGGGGTATTTAGGTGGAGCGGTATTTTGCCTGTTGAAGTTGTTCCACTTTTGATAAAATACTTAAATATTCATTGGAACAGATACTTGAATTTGGATGTCCCACAGAGCTGAGCGAATAACTGATTTTTCAATTCAGTGACATGGGCTATCCTAATTCTGGCGTTTTTTCACTTTTGAAAACTTGACTTTGCAACCTTACTATTTTTAAAATATATTTGTGTAATTTTCAAGATTTTTATAAAAAGCAAACAGACTCCCACCCCCAGAATTCTATAATGTGGTAAAATATCAATCCCCACATGGGTCATCAGCAAGGGTAGAACCTTTAGATTCACTGCACAGACCTCTGCCACTTGAGCAAATGGAGTAACTAATAGCAGCGATAGTAGGTTGTCATTCCCTAGGTGGACTAGTACTAGCTGAGGATGACACATGCAATTGGCCAATGGGTTCACAGATGTTTGCTGAGAGCATAGAAATAGTGATACTTACAACTACGGGGTTCCATTGCAGGCTCCGGAGGGGAGTGGGTTCTAGTGGGCACAGAATTTTCTGCTCATTCCCTGAAAAGTTGACCGTTTCTATCCTATTCCTTCCAACCTGTCCCTGTCCTGGCTTTTCCCTACCTGTTACTTCTCATCACAGTCCCATTCTCCTCACCTAGTCAGTCCCAGACTCCACTCCCAAGGGGTTTCATTTCAGCCCCAGTCTTCCCCTCACTCCCAGTCTCATTCTCCTGGTTCAGCCCTTTCCAATTCCCCTCTCAGAGCTCCTCATTAGATATATCTTTCATCTCTTGTCCCTTCCCATGCCCACTTTCCCCAGTCCCACTAACTCCCAGTCTCCTTGTGAAACCATTGCCGGTCTCCTCTGCTCAATCCCCAGCCCCGTCTCCACAATTCTCAATGCCAGTTATCCCCCCCACCCCACGACCTCCTGCCAGACTCTAGTGCTATTATTCCCCCTTCTCCAAAATCCCAATACATTCTCCGCTCTGGTTCTTGTCCTCTTGGCATTTGAATCAGGCAGCTTCCTCTTCTATGCACCCTGAGCATCAGCAGAGGGACAATAAGAATACAGGAGAGACAGTCTCCCTGCTCTCAGTTTCAGTACCCAGCTCTGGAACAGCCCACAGCATCCCAGAATAGCAATTTCAAATAAAGTCCTACACAGTCCAAGATTGCAGCATACTTAGTGTGGACAGAATCCTGAGATTTTAGCTGTGAAGTACTACCAAATCTCTAGTGAGCACATGCAAACTTTTCAAATGGGTATAACTTCGCTGAATTTTGGTGGATTTTCACAGAAATAGCAAAAAGCACATCTCTGAAACAAAAGCCAACCCCCAGCCAAATTTTAAAGCCCCTACTCCAAAGCATGGGGGAGCTTCTCAAAGAAAAGGTCACCATATTTAAAAAAAAACAACAACAAAAAAAAAACATGGACAAAATGTATTTTTCTCTAATCTCATTCTTGAAAATATCCAAATAGTTTTGATTGAAATTTCCCCAAAATATTAAGCCTGAGGCCAACACCCTGCCACACCACCAAGTATTATTATTATTAGAGCACAATAAAGACATAACACAGTGTTTCATTAATTTGTCAAATAGGCAGGTTCCACTGTTAACTTTCTTTGGAACACTGCTTCAAAATATCTCCTGCCCAGATCTACCATTTTATTATTGTCTGCTCCACTGGGAGAGTATATCGGAGAAGTAGCCTTTTGCATCCCTGACAAGAGTTATACTAAATGCATTGCAGTGGAACATATGTAAATTTCAGCCCATTAATGGAACATTACAGACATTTGTAAAGTTTTTATTAAGGAAGACAGCACTGCTCATCTTCTGGACAGTTATGTTCTTTTTAATTGGCACAAAGAACTTTTTTTCCTTTTATACAGAGAATTTTACTCAGAAATTGCCCTTTTGTAAGAAGCAAACAGGAAGCATAACACTTAGTTTATTGCATTAATAAAATTCAACTTTGCCCAAGCTTTTCTTTAAAAATTCTCAGGTGACTTTTGGGGCATCTAGTCAGGCCACTAAAACAATCTATGCCAAGTTAGGTCAGCAAGTTGCCAGGCAACCAAGCTGTGGTTTCACAAAGGCAGGCCACCTTGCCTTTTCTTCCCTCCTCCTGCCCCTCTAGAAATCAGTATGACAGGCTTGGTGTTGGTGACATGAGATCAGCAACTGTATGCTTTTTCTCAGCTAGAGTAATGCATTGTTTAGGAGAGTCCATTTAGAAGGTTAGGTCCAAATACATTACTTTCTTGCAGCTGTACCATTACAGTTCTCTCTACCAGCAGCAGCATAATTAGAGTATTATTTACAGAGCCATTATTTCATATAGTACATATGCTCCATCTCAGCTTTGGCTTTTTCTTGAATGTTTTCATTCAGGGGCTAAGGCAGGAAGGTAGCAGCCCAGGATTCACAATAGTATTTCATACAAGTCAACAACCGGCTTGATTTTTCTTTCTCCGTTTAGTTCTAGTTTTCAAACCAAGGTCAGAAAAAACATTAGAGATGGCCACACATGAAGACATGCCACATTTTGGATGCTAGAGCTAGAAATAAATCATGCTGTAGGTCAAAGTTCTAGTTCACTACGGTATTGGCCCCATGTCTGATAACACAAAACTAGTATAAATGGTAAATTGGCATGTGAGGGTAGCTGCTACTCAATTACATGTATAATGAAGAACAACCCCAGCCTGCTTCATTTCTAAACCAGTGAAGAGCTATTTTAAGTAGCTTTCCTCTCAGGAAGCGAACAAAGAATAATACTGGATAGAGGTTGATGTAAACTAAGCAGCAACAAGAAAACATCTTGACAGTCCTGGGAATTATTATTATTATTATTTAAAAAAAAAAAGAGGTTTAGACTCCTGCCTTTTCTTGTCAAGATTAAGAAGTGGTCATAATTCAAGAAAAAATGAAAATTGTTTGGACCTCAGTAGGCTCTCACAGTATAAATGCAGCTCGATGCTTACCACGAACAGATTTCTGATGGCTAAATTTTAGGTCCAGAAGTAATCTCACACCATCAGCATTTTGGCATGAGTCTGCATATCCTGCTACCCTTGCACAGCAGGATGATACCAGTTATACTGTTTCTAGGGCTGTAGGCATTTGTGGCAAGGAAATAGGGGAGAGAAAAGTCAGAGGAAGAATTTTCCCCAGTGGGATGTTAGTTTATTGCTCATTGGGATTAGATGGTGTCCCTCACTTTAAAAAAAGTGTAGCACACCCTGCATTCCAGAAGCAGCACCACAACATCACAAGAGAGTATACTGGATGAATCTATGCAGTCTAGAACTGGTAGTATAGTCTCCATGAATAGTTGTATCTGACAAAATTTACTCTCATTTCCATTCATGAGTCATTCATGAAACAATCCTGATATTAACAAATCCAGTCTTAGTCAGAATAATTTTCATTCTATAGGCTGTTTGTGAATTGTTGACTGCTTGCCATCTGTTATACATGCTGTGTGATGGGTCACCTACGTCAAGTGCTATTTTTTCTTCTCCCTGATTGGATGACTAACTTGGAAAACTGGAGAATAACGGAAGACAAACAAACAACAAAGAGTGCACAGTGAGTCCCCTTTGGAATCTACCACTTCCAATGTTTGCAGGTGAATAAGGGTAGACCCTTTCTCCTAACATCTGTAGGAACAAATACCTCTTGTGAAAGTTTTGGCAAATGGCAGAAAAAACAGGCATAAACATAGTCTAAATGAGCAGTCATTTGGCTTTCAAATTAATGTTGCAGGCTGTTCTTGCAGCATTTGACCTGAGCAGATGCAGCCACACCTGAAGCTTCAAAAATATGTTTTTGATGGAAAAACTTATTTGTTTATGCTCAAAAAAGATGATGTTCACATTTTGCTGTCATAAACTTTTACTTTTCCACTAACCTTCTGAAAGACATACATTATGGATTTCAGAATTCCCAGAGATTGTACCTGCCATGAAGAAAAAGTGATTTGCAGGCTTCTTTTCTTTTACAAACTACAGAAAAAGAAATTAATATATGAAGAATTTACTGAAGGCTCTAGTCTGTCTTTTATACTGAGAGCTGATATTTGGAGGCGGGGTGGAGGGGGGAATCTCCTTTCCCCATTCTGCCTGAGTTAGTCAGAATTCCTCTGGGCATGCTGGGGGAACATATGCCAGGCTAGGAAGCAATGGCCTCTGATATAGTCAAGGTTAAGTCTGTCTTAGGCTAGGTCTACACTACGGGGGGGGAGGAGGGGCTGTCAACCTAAGATACGCAACTTCAGCTACGTGAATAGCGTAGCTGAAGTGGCGTATTTTAGGTCGACTTACCTGGCTGTGAGGACGGCGGCGAGTCGACCACTGCTGTGCCGCCGTCAACTCCGCTTCCGCCTCTTGCCGTGGTGGATTTCTGGAGTCGACAGAAGAGCCATCGGGGATCGATTTTATCGCGTCTTCACTAGACTCGATAAGTCGATCCCCAATAGATCGATTGCTACCCGCCGATTCGGCGGGTAGTGAAGACGTGCCCTTAATCTACACCACATAATCTCCAAATGATGCTGGAACAATTTTTATAGTAGGGGTTCTGAAGAGGGAAATCATGTATTTGGGTTATTACTACTTAAAATCAGGGGGTGTGGCAGCACACCAGCATCCCTAGCTCCAGCACCAAAGTAATCTACCCTATTTAAAACAGAGCTGTGGCCAAACATGGCTTAGTCTTGCCGTGTGGAAAGAAAACACATTATGGTTATATTAGAAGACCATGTGCTTTCTGTTCATCTAGGCAAGAATAAACCACATTAATAATTTGGCCACAACCATGTTTCATTACCATGTTTAAACATACTTAGTTTTGCACTGTAGGCAAGGCTCTAATCTAGTGAAGTCACTTGAAATAGCTGGGAATCATTCCAAGGTGAAAAGTGCAGTCACAGAAAACAACATATCAGTGAGTCTTGCAGACTAAGGGTTATTCTGACATCCCTGGTTTTTAGAACTGGTTGGAAGAGTTTGGCAAAAAAAGGAGTATAAAATATTTTGAAAATGTTTGCAAATTTTTGTTCCCCCATTTTCTGACCCACTCTGCTGATTCTTTGAATTCCACTATTTGAAACAAGCTAAGCACATCCACATGGTTGCTGTGATCTGTGATTTAAATGGCAAATTGAAATGTAAAGAGACATTCTTATTCCTGCAAATTATGTACCGTAACAGCAAACATAAAATTACAATTAAAAAGGGGGAAGCTTGCCAAACTACATACAGTCTTATGCAGTCAAAAGTGTAATGTTCAGTAACTGAGAGCAAAGCCATCTCTCAAACCCTTTAGTGAAAACATAGATGAGTTGCAGTCAGTTTCCTCTGATCTGTAATCCAAGTGAAAGATTTCTTGGAGGACTCACAATTACCAAGAGAGTTGAGGACATTTGGTTTCCAATAAGTGAGGAGAGACAGGGGGTTTTTTTTTTGGCTTAAAGTAAAAGTCAAAAATGATGATCCATACCAGCAATAAAATGTATGTGCATAGAAAATCACTTAGTTCCCTGTGATGCTGTCAGTGATTTATATAGTAAACCTCCATTTGTACAGAACGTATTACCCTTTTTAACAGAGTATTCAAGTCTCACATGGTGAATAGGGTTTTTATCAGCTTTTCATTTAGTTCCCCTCTCATGTTATTAATTCAAAGTGCAGGGATATCAGTAGCATATCATGGCAAATTAATAGGTATAGATAAAATTTTCTATAAATATTCATTACATCTCATTATTGCAAATTAATGAGTAAGATTTTAACATTAAGGGTACTCACATTTGGAGATGTGCATCACTTTTTAGACATACTAGATTTCAGAAATAAATTATGCTCCAGAGCAAAGTTCTAGTTCGCTACGGGGGTGGCCTGGAAAATCTGACAGTCTATTATAAATTGGTTAATCTGAGCGGTGGGAAGGTGAAGACAGAGTTGCTGCTTGATTTTATGTATGATCAAATGGATAGTCAGGCAGTTTAACAGCTGCACCATTTCTGGTGTTAATCTGCATGATGCTTTAATAAGTCTGCTCTGGATACTATGGCAGATCCTCAAAGGTATTTAGATGCCTAACTCCCACTGAAAGCAATGGGAGTCAGTTGTCTACATACTTTTGAGGATCTAGTTCTCTGGTCCTGATCCTTGGCAGTGGAGAGGCACAAAGTGCAACTCAGGAGGCAGTTGCAAATGTGCTTTTGAGACACCTTTGTGCTCCTCATGATTCTCGGGCAGCTTTGACTTGCACTGGCTGCCATCAGCCCCAATGGCCTGCTAAAATGCCTGGGAATGAACCAGAGTGTAGAGGATACCTAGCCATATCCCTTTCCCCCCATGCCATGTTCCCTATGCCAAATGCAGGCAGTGGCGATATAAGAACTATTATGCAGCACTAAGCCTCAGAGGATCTTGCTACACGGCAGTGATCCTCCCATGCCTGGTGACATGCTGGGTGTGCTGTACGAAGTGTAAAGAGACATTCTTATTCCTAGACCTAGCACAAGGGAGAATCTGACCCATGGAATCCAGAAACAAGCTTAAAGACACTTACGTTTGAAAGATTCAAATAGATATAGAATTCTCAAAGCCATATTTGAAAAGAGTCACTTGAAATGATAAGATCAAATACTGTCTTATGCCAGTGTCCTGAAAGTTAAGGGCAGAAGGAGCTTCTCTTGCCTTAATGCACCCATCCAGCAGCAAGGCAGGACAGAAGTCTGAAGATCTATTGTCTTTGCATACATCGCAGATTGCACAATTCTGCATCTAACAGCTGCAGGACAAATTGAAACAAATTTAGTGCAACACAACAGAAAACAATATGTATTTGTAGCAACAATGAAAAATTCAAGCAACAGTATTATCAACCCACCTGCAGCCAGCTTTTAGTTCCAAAGTTTACATTTTCTATTAAGATGTCCCTTTATTAATTTTGTATTCAGGAGAGTAGCACACACACTATGTATACACATATCTATACACTTCCCCCCTCCAAATCACTGACTTCTACAGTTGTAAAAATGTGGGGGCAAATCTTGCTCACTTGGTCACATGGGATTGTTCACCATAGCAAACACTACACCTGGTAGTGAGTGTGCAAAATGGGATCCTTGAATAGTCACTTTGGGCCAAATTCATCCCTACTGTAAATCCACTGTATTCAATTGAGTTACATCAGGACCTAAGGGGACTACTCTATCTAGCAGTGTAAGCCCAGCAAGCAGAATTTGACTTTATTTACACACTTGGAATGAATATCTGGCCCTAGTGAAGTCAATGGGAGTTTTGCCATAGACTTCAATAGGATGAGGATTTCACTCCTAGGGTCTGATATTGCTCCCCTTGAAATCAATGGAAGTTTTGCCACTGACACCCACAGTACTAGATAATACATAGTAATAATGGGCCTGATTCTGACTGTTTTTCTTTTTTTATGCCAATGTAACTTCACTGGAAATGGAGAATCAACCCAACAAATACTAGAAACACAAACAGACTATCATTTGTAATGATTTGGAGGAAAAAAAATCAACAAAAAATGTATTATGTAAATATCAACTTTGTAGCATTGTGAAATCAAGTGACAACCGCATTGTGTGAGTGCAAGACAATTGGCATGATTTGAAACTCGACAGAGAGACCATTTGGCTAATGAAAATAAACTGGAGTGAAAAAAAAATAAAGAAAAGGAAACAATAAAAAACGACAAGTTCATTGAACTTTAAAAACTCGTTCATTTTATAATCTAAGTGTCACTGTGATAAAAGTGTAAAAAACAGTGACCATATCACTCTCCCAGCCCATAACTTCCCATTCTGTTCTATTCAGGTTTGTACACTGGCTCCACCACCACAATAAAGGCCCTTCCAGAAGTGCACTGAGAGACCTAACTAGCGTTTGTCATGTGTGGATCTCGCTCTTTTCCTTTCTGGCTCCTCATTCATCGAAGGATCAAATTCAACTCTCCATGGACTTTGCTCCTGCCTACCTCAGAGTCAGGCTTCCTCCCTGCCTGCTCCATTCCCTGATTTCCTCTCCGTAGCCTCACACAATCTCACTATTGTTACTGAGACAGATCTCTACTATCCAACTTCTGCCATCTGGGGAAAGGGCCTTCCGGCCTTTCTCTACCTCACTGACCCTCCACATGGTCTATCTTCAAATTTCAGCTGAAAATATTTCTCTTTCTTGCCCAATAGCTCTTCATTTTTCTCTCATTCTACTACTTCCTTTTCAGCTTTCACGTGGTAATTATTATTTCAACTTTATGCATTTTTGGATACAGTTTGTACGGGGGGCGGGGGGGCGGAACCTCTTATACAAAATAAGGTTCCAGTCTTGCGAAGACTTACGGACATTAACTTTACACACTCTAAATACACTGACTTAGTTGGGCCTACTCAGATAAGTAAAGTTCAGCACATGAGTGTTTGCAGGAGCAAGGCCTAAAGTTGTAGTGTAATGAGGACTCATTTCGAGAGAGTGTCCCTTTAAATGGAGGGGACCAAGTCCTGTGACCTCTGTTAATGGGACCTCTGCCTGAGTGAGGACAGAGTAAAGACTGCAGGATTGTGTTCAGACTAGTAGCAGCACAAGAGGTATAGTCATTCTATCTTCAATTGTCAGTGGATACACAGTCAAATCTTTGTTGTATGATCCCATATGACTGGAGCATGGGTAAGCGATAAATTACTGTCTTTCTTAGCAAAAAAGCCTCTTGTTCTTTTTCAAGAAAAAAATGAAATGCATTTTTAAAGCTTTTTAGAGATTTTTGTGGGACAGGAGAGAAATACTGTTAAGGACACTGAATAGTTTTGATACGTAAACTTTGGTACAATGCAATATGTCGTAATACTATAAATCTAGTACTAACGGTGCCCTGGTAATCTAATATTTCTGTGGGAAGACTGCTAGGCTATTTCTTTGTGGCAAATCAGAAATTACAACAGTGCTCAAAGGGAATAGAAATCCTAGATACTCATGACCTTCTCTGAAACCCCTTTCCTCACTTGTCAGTTCTTTAAGGGGCAATTTAATTGTAACTCTGGTGGTGACAAGGTAAGTGCTGGCATTTTGGCACTGTCATTCATTAGCAGCATGCAATGTCAGCAGCAGAGCCTCAAACATGTCACCAGGCCCCCAGTGATGGGAAGCTGACTTTTAGGACATATGTTATTCCCATGATGCCTCCTGCATGCCTGCAAGCCCAAATGCCTCACATTCTTATGTACTAGAGCATCATTTATGAATTGTTTATACAGTTGAAAAGCTTCATGAGTGAAACCATCTTTTTCGCATGCCATGAAAAGAAAATCATTTACATACTATGAGAAAAACATGCTTACATTATCACATTCATAAAGAAAAAAACTCCATTCAGGAGGAAAGGCAACAAGGATCTATCAGCCATGGTATGTATCACAAGACTGTATGTTTAGGATAGTCCTTTTATATACACATATCAAATTACCATGATACAAAATATAACAAATGCCAGTGTGTCAAGCACACAATATGCATTATTATTAATTTTGTGTTTCCAGTAGCTGGACACCTATAAGAAAACCAGCCAATTAACAATGGCTAGGTTGAAAGGCAAATGATTATCTATTGATAATAATTACAGATGAATATAAAAATTGCATATATTTGATTGCATCCCTCCTCAACTCACCCTTCAATCAGACCCTGATCTGGACTGAGGACTCTGGACACTACTGCGATATAAGTGTTAGTAACAACAATTACAATAATAAGACAAGTTTTGATTTGCTAAAATAGCAGTTTGCAAAGTACACAGTGTGGAGTTTATAGATCACTCAAAAATAATGTCGGTGTAACCCACACATCTCCTGGGTGTGGTGTTCTGTCCCATCTAGTGGCACTGAAACCACTTTAGAGATAAAATGAGTCTGCTCCATAGCCTTAGCTACCAGGCATATGGCTTTTAACTCATGCAGTCGTGGCTCATGCACTAAGCTCCAGAGGTCCCAGGTTCGATCCCGCCCATCGATGACCAGGGTGTGTCAGCATTACATAGGCATCATCTGAAGACACTAAATTTAGGTCTAGATTTCAAACACCTGAAAATTCAGTACAAAGTTTTGGTTCAACCCCTCTTACAAAAGCCTGTTACAAAATTTGGATCTAAGTAGAGTTTGGATTTTAAACATTCCCAAAGTTCCAACCAGTGCAAAAGCTGCTCTTACTTGTGCAAAGGCCTGAATAAGCCCATTGTCCCCAGGATCTGAGTGTGGAGTTGTGTGGGGCAGAATTTGGGCCCACACTTCCTCAGGTGTGCCAGACCTCTGCATGTTGCATTTGGTAGGATCTGACCCAATTTCTCCAGCTCTCTGCCCATAGAAGCTTGCAGGCTAAGTTGGCTTGATACAATTACCCATAAAAGTGTGAGTGTGGGAGCACATAAAGACATAGGAAGGCTAGATAAACTAAGGGTTTGACTATACAGTGGGATGTTGCACACTACAGTGGGTATGATTTCTAGAGCACATTAATTGGTCCCTGCAGACCCTGCTGGTGTGCTTGAACATAGTGCTGTTTGTAACAGTTCTCGCTCTCATTTGCCAAACTTTTCCTTAACCACTTAGGGCTCGTCCATATGCACACTATGAGGGTGTGATTTCTTGGGTGTATTGATGTGTTGCGCATTAATTGGTACTTGTAGACCCTGCTGGTGTGCTTGAACATAGTGCTGTTTGAAATAGTATTATCTGAAAACTCACTAGGGAACCTTTTGTGTGCACCAGCAAAGTCTACATGTAACAATTAATGTGCAACACACTAATACACCCAAGAAATCACACCCTCATAGTGTGCATTATCTCACCATATGGACGAGCCTTAAGTGGTTAAGGAAAAGTTTGGAAAATGAGAGCGAGAATTGTTACAACACAAGGAGAGGGAGGCTATTATAGGAATACTAGGTAGTTACTCTCAGGAGATGGCACTTTCTGCCATCAAGGGTATCTCATATGTAGACAACACATGATTTAGAGTAAACATGCTATTCGATGTAGCTTGGAAGTGCAGCCACAGGGATATATTGTAGCCATATCAGTTCTATTCAATAGTAATCATAAGAAAATGGATTTTCCATCCCATGAAAGATTGAGATTTTTTAAAAATGTGGACCAAATAGGGACAAAGTCAAAATTTCAATTTTTTGTGTGAAAAAAATCAAATAAATAATAATTTCAGATACATCAAAATATTTTGTCTCAATAAATTCAAAACTGTTGGATTTTCACAATTAAAAACTGTATGCAAAATAAATTCATTTTACAAATAGTTATCGCAAATAAAAAATAATTGAAACTTTTTTCTGAAAACATCTCAAAATACAATGTTTTCACATTTGAGACTTCTCCCTCCAATTTTTTTTTAAATGATATTCTCAAAATCAGTGAGTTCATGAAAAAATTAGTTTAATCAAAATGGTATTGTCCAATGGAAAACTATTTCAATGACAATTTTCCAGTTCAACTATTGGTTTAAATGGGAGATATGTTAAAAGCCAGAACACTGAAAATATACACTATAATTGACTATAGCCGTATGTTCAGAATGGTTGATTGAAACTCTAGGCTGATGGAAGTAAATTACAGAAGAATTGTATTGAATGTTCACGGGCAAAAATTAACTCTTCAATCCACTGCTGTGGTATTCCCAATTAAGAAAGAACAATGGTTTCTGAATATTTAGCTAGATGCAATGGTTTAAATTACACAGAATGCTACTCTATAATCAGAATGCTATTCATTCTAAAAGAAATGTTTACAAGACGTTAGGATTGTCATACTCTCTGAAGGTGCAATAGCTGTACTCAGAATTTCTGGGTCAGATGAACAGTGCTAGCCATTAAGAGAAATATGAAAAAAAAAAGTGTTCAATTAGAAAGTTAGCATTCCATTCACCAGAATCAATTTCATGGTGATGAACAGAGCAATTTAATGGATTCCACTATTTTAAGATATATAATTCCACTAGATAGCTGCAACTTGGGCTCAGAGAGAAAATTGCATATTGCTAACCTACCGTACGATGCCCTATAGCGGATTCTTGCCAGTCGCAATCATTGATCCAGAAATATTTGCTACAACAGTTTAAGACAATTTAAATTGTTTTTATTTTTTATTCTCCCTTAGGGTTGACAACTCTGATGAGTGATCTCCCTTCTGCTACACTGATACTCAGAGACACTCCATTAATTGCTGTCATGGCAGTTCTCTGTTTGACCGAAGTGTGGGGGTGGGGAAACAAAGTGCAGGAACAATTTGACAGCTTATTATTATTTAATATTTCAGTTTGTCTTATGCCTATCCACATCTTAGATAAGCTCCAATTTTTCAACAAATCATTAAAAAAAACCCACTAACGTTCATTGGTGTGAAATTTGAAGGAACATCTCCAGTTGCACAAATACCTATACACCTCTACCCCGATATAATGCTGTCCTCGGGAGCCCAAAAATCTTACCGTGTTATAGGTGAAACCACGTTATATCGAACTTGCTTTGATCCACCGGAGTGCGCAGCCCCGCCCCCCCGGAGCACTGCTTTACCGTGTTATATCCGAATTTGTGTTATATCGAGTCACGTTATATTGGGGTAGAGGTGTATATAAACTTTCTTACAAAAGAAAACCCAATATTCTCCATTCAGCCAAAACCCCATTTAATTATCCTTCAGTCTCAACCCTCCTAAACCCGCCCAATCTCCTAGACTGCCTGTGTTAAAAGATGAGCTTTGCAGCATGCCCTCTGATCTCTGTTGTGTTATGAGGTATCAGGCGGTATCTCAAGTAACCAATATCAAACCTTTCAGGGATTTGTATTAAGAGCAGCCCCTTAAATGCTATCTGGAAACTTATCAGAAGACAGTGCAATTCTTAGGGCTTGTCTACACTGGCACTTTACAGCGCTGCAACTTTCTCACTCAGGGGTGTGAAAAAAATCCCCTGAGCGCTGCAAGTTTCAGCGCTGTAAAGCACCAGTGTAGATCGTGCACCAGCACTGGAAGCCACGTTCCCAGTGCTGGGAGCTACTCCCCTTGTGGAGGTGGAGTTTTTAGAGCGCTTTAACATTGCCAATTAAAAATATGTCCTTAGGGTATTAGTATCTCAACAAGTCGGAAATCACATTCTGCTCTAGTTTACATTTCTTAATGATCCTACTGTGCAATCTTAATTAAAGGTGTCATGAACATACAGCTAAGGGTAGCATAAAATCCCTTCTTTACCTGTAAAGGGTTAAGAAGCTCAAATAACCTGGTTGGCACCTGACCAAAAGGACCAATAAGGGGAGAAGATACTTTCAAATCTGTGGGGGAAGGTTTTTGTTTTGTGCTCTTTGTTGTTCTCTCTGGGACAGATAGGGACCAGGGCAGGAAAAATACATCTCCTAAAGCCATATCTGAAATAAGCATCTAAGATTACAAATTGTAAGTAATAGCAAGGAAATGCATTAGGTTATCTTTTGTTTTAGCTTGCGAATTTTCCCTATGCTAAGAGGGAGGTTTATTCCTGTTTTTCATAACTCTCAAGTTTTGCCTAGAGGGCAATCCTGTGTTTTAACTCTTACTACCCTGTAAAATTATCTTCCATCCTGATTTTACAGAGGTGCTTCTTTTACTTTTTTCTTTATAATAAAGTTCTGTTTTTAAGAACCTGATTGGTTTTTAGTGTCCCAAAAACCCAAGGATCTGGTCTGTGCTCACCTTGTTTACCTATTTGGTTGGTATATTATTCTCCAGCCTCCCCAGGAAAGGAGTTGAAGGGGCTTGGGGGGATATTTTGGGGAAACAGGAACTCCAAGTGGTCCTTTTCCTGAATCTTTGGCTAACTCACTTGGTGGTGGCAGCATACCGTCCAAGGACAAGGCAGAATTTGTGCCTTGGGGAAGTTTTTAACGTAAGCTGGTAGAAATAAGCTTAGGAGGTCTTTCATGCAGGTTCTCACCTCTGTACCCTGACAAAAGGACATTTCAGCAACCTAATCCTCAAGCCAGAAAGTATAGCTGAGTTGGAGTAAGGCCCACATTTCAAAGAAAACACCACCCTCTTCTAGCCAGACATAGGCAAGAAATGGTGTTTGGGCTACTGCTAGTATTTTAAATCTTCTAAAAGCAGCAATAGACATAATAAAATTCAAGCACTGCAAACACGAATCACAAATGCAGGACACGCTCCTTCAACCAGCAATGCATGAATCAACTTCCTGAATTTTGCCCAGTTGCATCCCCAAACCTTCTAATTACTTCAGTCTTACCTGGGTTAAACCTCAGCGAACTCACCCTCATCCATCATTAAGCATCATAACAATATTGACTTACATGTTCTATTGCACCAACTAGGTTGGACCAAAAAAAAAAAAAAGACAGAGGTTAGTACCATCAGTGCAGTGAATGCCCATGTTTCCTCACTAACTCTGGCCATGTCTACACAACTATGTGTGTCTTAAAGCTATGAGATACAGAAGTAGACAGAGTCTTAACTTGTAGGTTTGTGACAATTTGAGATGATCCACCTCACAGGCAGGCTTACTTTAAAAGAAAAAGTCCTCAGATTTGCTAAACTCCCATCATGAGCTTAGTTTGAGTTTCTCACTGTAGAAAAAAAATGGGCGTAGATGTTACTGATCATAAACAACTCAAAAAATACAAATAATAAACATTCTGAATATTGCAATCATCATGTTTATCCTGTCAGCGTTGTTTTTACTCATTTCGTGCTCTGTGTTTCAGTCTCCTGGATGTTTTATTTTAAACTCACAAAGTGCTATGCTGGTGTTTAATCCACACTTCTCATTTTCTTTTCATTCTCTAGCATATGATCAAACAGAAACCCGCTTTAGATTTTACATGTCCGCTCAGACACACAAACCTTTGCAATGAGCTCCTAATAATGCATCCTATTTAGGATGTAACTTTGCACTTCAATAGCATTTGCTCTCTCCCATAGTGATAAAAGGCTGCACTTGATCTATGAAAATATTGTGCAATACAGACAACCTGACATTCTCAGAGAGTTTTTCTGAAATTCATTTGTCCCCCAATTCCAAAAACATGTATAGAAACCTCACACTTGAAACCATATAGCTGAATATTTCCAGGGGCAAAGAGTTTACTTCATAATGGACTAGATCCTCAACTAGTGCAAATCAATGTAGTTCCATTGAAATCAATGACGGTATGTTGATTTACACCAGCTGTAGATTTGGCCCACTGTATGTAGTGCCTTTCACCTAAGGATCTCTAAGTACTTTGTAAACACTAAGCTCAATTAACTCTGACATGGGCAAGGAGGTGCAATTCTCTGGGCTGCTGTGTCCTGAAAACACATTTGCCTGGGGCAGCATTGAGGAAGGACAGCTTTCAACTGTGATTGGAGCTCAGTAGGAGGAAATTGCCATAGGGAATTAATAAACCAGTGCTGGCTGACTCCATGTCCCATGGAGGTTGCAGATATTTTGTGGTGCCACAACCCTCCCCCAAGAGGTGGACTTTCTGCTGTCACTGTGGCTTTGTGTAACACCGACAGACCCCAGTCGGCGGCAGGCAGGATTGAACCTGGGACCTCTAGAGCTTAGTGCATGAGCCTCTACAGCATGAGCTAAAAGTTAACTGGCTGTTAGCTAACTCTGTAGAGCTGACTCATTTTATCACTCTCTAGCTCTAAGTGGTCTCGGTGCCACTAGATGGGACACACCACACCCAGAAGGTCTGTGGGTTACACTTGCTCCATTTCTTTTTGCGGATAAGGCCTGAATCTATCCTGTCAACTAAGCTACAGAACACTTCATTTTACAACAAACACAAATACACACACAGTCAGACTTCCCTCTATCTTTTGTAGTCACTACACCTATGCCATGCTAGCAGCAAACACTATGTATGAAATCCTGGTCACACTGAAGGAAATTGTAATTTGATCATTGACTTCTGTAAGATCAGGATTTGACCCTAGGAGTGTGAGAATGGAGAATTCTGACCTGGTAACATTCTACACCCACTTTGCACAGATATAAATGAATATAGAAGGTACAAGGCAGTGGAGAATCCCAGAGTGGTTAAGTGACTTACCTGAGGTCACCCATTGATAGAACCCAGAAGTCCCACTCATCAGGCTGGTGTTCTAGCTCTAGACTACATTGCCTCCAGCATTTACCAATTGCATAATAATCTCAGTCTTTTACCTATATTTATTAAAAATTTCTCTTTGCTATGATGAACCCAATGGATAAATCAGGACTCACAGGCAGGAGTAACATTAGTGACATACCACCCCTGTGGCTCTTGCTGTTTATAAGCTTTCAAAAAATTCCTTCACTGGACTCTGGTGAACAGTTTACTGAAACTCACTTGAAATTCATCTTAAATATTTTACCCTCAAGATGCTCAAAATTTAACACTCCAGTGGAAATATAAAGCAAACCATTTACTTTTAGTCCTCAACATCTTGTTTGTATTTTCTTTTCTCATATATATTTATAATGTGAGACCAGCAAAGAATTCGACAGCTTTGTCCATTTAGGGGAAAAAGTATTTTAATTTGTTGTCCTTGACTAGGTTCCATACGACTAGGGAGGAGGGATAGCTTAGTGGTTTGAGCATTGGCCTGCTAAACCTAGGATTGTGAGTTCAATCCTGGAGGGGGCCATTTAGGGAACTGGGACAAAAATCTGTCTGGGGATTGATCCTGTTCTGAGGAGGGGGTTGGACTAGATGACCTTCTGAGGTCCCTTCTAACTTCAATATTCTATGGTTGACACATGGAATAATGTACCTAGAACCTACAGGAAACAGGCCTCCCCAGAACAGTCTATTATTCTGCAATATCCTAGATGGCATTTTGTATTCAAGCCCAACTCTTCCTGATCTTTCTCATTATTCACTGTTCAGCTGCTTAATACCTAAATCATAGGCCTACTTGCAGGAAGATGCAGGGAAAGAATTATTTTCTTATAACTTGAAATTGGATGTCTCGCTTTAACTTTTATCTTCCACACCCCAGATAAATCCTGCATTATATCACAATGGTCAGCACTGAAAGAAATCCTAAAAAGATACAGGCTACTGACAAGCTGCATTAGAGAAAATCAAGATACTTCAGGTTAAAAGTATCTACTATATTACAATTACAGGTATTTGTTAAAAGGTTAAAGTGAAATCCTGGTCGCTATGAAGTCAATGGCAAATTTCCCAATAACTTCATCCTTTATACTTTTGTTATCCAGTAAATGACTTAAAATGACTTTTTGCTAATCAAGTACACAGCTTACAGGCAGTCCCTTGGCAATTGAGCAATGTACTGATGTGTCTAGCGTACTATGATGGTATATATTTCAATATTTTTCCACATTTCTGTGCACCTGGGGCTTGATGCAACACAAGTGAAGGCAATGAGAGTTGTGCCATTGACTTCAATGGGAGCAGGATTGCCCCTCTAGGCTCCTCAAGGAAAGAAAGGTACTTTTTCTTCTCTCTGCCAGGCACACCTTTGAAGCAAAGATGACAGACTGAAAACTGAGTTGGCTCAGTATATTTGATTATTTGCATGTAGCATATATAAGCATGGTTTTACACATTAAATTAGGTGTACATTTTAATGGTAGTTTGATTTGTTTTCCTATTTGCCCTCAGTGTTGTCATCTATTCTCCAGCATGCAGATTAACATAGGAATTCTGGAGAGATGGAAGCTTTCTCCAATTTCCTGGACCTATGCGTTGGATTCTTTTCCCGGATGCTTTAGTTCTATACTTTCACTTCACTGTGATACTATGAACAGAAAGCTGCCTTCAAATATTTTCCTCTTGTGATATTCCTCACTTGTCTAACATAACTTTGGCATTTATATGCCAGGAGTTGTCCCTTTCTTTCTCTTTGCTCACAGCTTTGATGTCATGGGTTGAGATGGTGGTGGTATATCCATCTGGATGTATTTGATACAGTTACCAATAAAACTCTTCTACTGTCTACATGACCCTGATGTGTGCTATAATTATTGTTCCATCACTGTCCTCAAGAGTGAACATCTGCTCCTACCCTGTCATCAGTTTTAATCTTCTAGTAGCTCCTGTTTCTTTGAAGAGTAGCCCAAATGAGGCTGACACTGTCTTTTACTCTCCTCTGGGTTTTGAACAGCTTCCCCAACTCCACCAGAGCCAAGTGAATACCTCAAACATTTCCCCATCAATATTCACTTAAATAAAAACCTGCATTCCTTTTTGCTGTGTCTATGCCTGTGAGCAGCCAGGGGAGTGAGGTGTGAATCCAACTTGTTCACAGGCACAAACACAGCTCCCACAAATTCAATTAAATTGCTGTTTACTAATGAAACTCAAACTGCATAGTGAAATGAAGCATCAGTCATATCTTCACCCCCATAAATTAACCTTTTTGTGCAGTCAGCGGTGGCAGCTGTCTGCACTTGGCAGGTCTCTGCGATGCTGCAGGGCACTTTACTATACTCTTTGGAATGGTGTTTGTCTCTCACCTCATGATAAATATTATACAACATGTTTAACAACTAGACAAAAATGAATTCCATTGAATTTTTCATCAAAATCATTTGGTTTTGTAAAGATTGAATCCAAGGTGCCAGCCATTGTAAATCAGGAATAACTCCAAAGGTTTCTGTCTCTGAGGCAACTGGGCCTAAATTACCCACAAGAAAACTTACAAGAACCTGTTTGTTACTTGAATTAAAATGAACTGAAAAAGGTTTCCAAAGAAAAAAAAAATCTATTTTTTTTTTAAAAGATCCTAGACAAGGAAAATAAAGTGCTAAGACAGTTTGGAGCCCTGAGATAGTAATGAGGCCTGCATTGGGGGGATAGTTTGGCACAGCACTGCTCCAGGGGCAATCTAGCAAGACAACACACCTCACGCTTCCTGTTTTCCCTACCACAGAGTGTTACATCATCAAACACTAGAAATCAGACCTTCAATTCTCCATTGGAGCCCGTCAGTAGTAATTGTAACTGTACATTAAAACGTGCCTGAAACTTGAGAAGTGTTTCATCTCCCCTCTATTCTGCTGCTAGTTGCAAGTGATTTTTAACTGTTTAAGTGGCAAACACCTGTCAGACACCCAAGAGTCATTACAATAGGCAGGTTCTAGTAGCTTTTATTTGGTGAAACTATGGTGCATATATAGTACGGGGCATTACGTCAGGTCACATCAGTGCATGTTGTTAAGTCATGGCATAATCTGATGCAACATGACATCAGCATGATTTACTAATGAGATTCTGCATATTTTTAAACATGCTTGTAGAAATAAGTGCATCTCTGATATCAACCCATGTTGCAATGGAAAATGGCACATAGATAGTCACAGAACTTGAATTTCTAGAGGCCAGTTTTATGATTAGTAAATAAAAATATATTAAATGAAATCCTTGCTGATCTTAAACACAAAAAAGAAGCTTACAAGAAGTGGAAGATTGGACAAATGACCAGGGAGGAGTATAAAAATATTGCTCAGGCATACAGGAGTGAAATCAGGAAGGCCAAATCACACTTGGAGTTGCAGCTAGCAAGAGATGTTAAGAGTAACAAGAAGGGTTTCTTCGGGTATGTTAGCAACAAGAAGAAAGTCAGTAAGGGGCCCACACTTTCCTTGAATGAGGGCTCAGCTCCAGACTACTGCACTGGGCAATACAGCATGGGGAGGAGGTGACCAGCCCTCTGTGGAGAAGGAAGTGGTTCAGGACTATTTAGAAAAGCTGGACGAACACAAATCCATGGGGCCGGATGCACTGCATCCAAGGATGCAAAAGGAGTTGGCGGATGTGACTGCAGAGCCATTGGCCATTATCTTTGAAAACGCATGGCGATCGGGGGAGGTCCTGGATGATTGGAAAAAGTCTAATGTAGTGCCCATCTTTAAAAGAGGGGAAAAGGAAGATCCGGGGAACTACAGGCCAGTCAGCCTCACCTCAGTCCCTGAAAAAATCATGGAGCAGGTCCTCAAGGAATCAATTCTGAAGCACTTAGAGGAGAGGAAAGTGATCAGGAACAATCAGTATGGATTCACCAAGGGCAAGTCATGTCTGACTAACCTAATTGCCTTCTATGAGGAGATAACTGGGTCTGTGGATGAGGGGAAAGCAGTGGATGTGTTATTTCTGGACTTTAGCAAAGCTTTTGATACGGTCTCCCACAGTATTCTTGCCAGCAAGTTAAAGAAGTATGGGCTGGATGAATGGACTATAAGGTAGAGAGAAAGCTGGCTAGATCATTAGGCTCAATGGGCAGTGATCAATGGCTCCATGTCTAGTTGGCAGCTGGTATCAAGCAGAGTGCCCCAAGGGTCAGTCCTGGGGCCGGTTTTGTTCAATAGCTTCATTAATGATCTGGAGGATGGTGTGGACTGCACCCTCAGCAAGTTTGCAGATGACACTAAACTGGGAGGAGTGGTAGATATGCTGGAGGGTAGGGATAGGATACAGAGGGACCTAGACAAATTAGAAGATGGGCCAAAAGAAATCTGATGAGGTTCAACAAGGACAAGTGCAGAGTCCTGCACTTAGGACGGAAGAATCCCATGCACTGCTACAGACTAGGGACTGAATGGCTAGGAAGCAGTTCTGCAGAAAAGGACCTAGGGGTTGCAGTGGATAGGCTGGATATGAGTCAACAGTGTGCCCTTGTTGCTAAGAAGGCTAATGACATTTTGGGCTGTATAAGTAGGGGCATTGCCAGCAAATCGAGGGACATGAGAATTCCCCTCTATTCGACATTGGTGAAGCCTCATCTGGAGTACTGTGTCCAGTTCTGGGCCCCCACACTACAAGAAGGATGTGGAAAAATTGGAAAGAGTCCAGCGGAGGGCAACAAAAACGTTTAGGGGGCTGGAACACATGACTTACGAGGATAGGCTGAGGGAACTGGGATTGTTTAGTCTGCAGAAGAGAAGACTGAGGGGGGATTTGATAGCTGTTTTCAACTACCTGAAAGGGGATTCCAAAGAGGATGGATCTAGACTGTTCTCAGTGGTATCAGATGACAGAACAAGGAGTAATGGTCTCAAGTTGCAGTGGGGGAGGTTTAGGTTGGGTATTAGGAAAAACTTTTTCACTAGGAGGGTGATGAAGCACTGGAATGGGTTACCTAGGGGGGTGGTGGAATCTCCTTCCTTGGAGGTTTTTAAGGTCAGGCTTGACAAAGCCTTGGCTGAGATGATTTAGTTGGGGATTGGTCCTGCTTTGAGCAGGGGGTTGGACTAGATGACCTCCTGAGGTGCCTTCCAACCCTGATATTCTATGATTCTATGAAATTCTCAGGAACAGATTCAGGTCTCCAATATGGTAGAATAAATCTAGAGTAACTGCGGTGATATATTCTGAGTTACTTTCTCATTACACCAATAATACCCTGGTCTTCAGACTAACATGGTGTTGCTTTTACTAAACATTTTTTCTAAGGAATCATTCACAATGTCTCCAATTGACTGAAAGTGCCAAATTCATGTTAAAATATTAAAGGGTTTTTTTCATATTATAAACAAATGTCATTTCCCCCCACAATATTCAGACTATAAGTGGAAGAATACACAGAGTATGGCCAAAGTACATCAATAGCTGCACAGAGAAAGCTTATATTTGCTAATCCCTATAGCCAACAAGCTACCCTAGTGTAAGAGGGAATCATCTGCTTATGATCCTAAAGTAAAGAGTCCACAAAAATTGACATATTATCCAAAATTTTACTCAGGTACACTGAAATAATTGTGGAGCACTGACTTTCATTGAATTAGTCCATCTATATACTAATATGAGAACAGGGTTTGTCTCATTGGGATTAAAACAGTATAAGTGACAGAACAAATTTGGTCTCCAACAGAGAAGATAGGAGAGTATACGCATTTCATCAGTTTCACATTCGAACCAAAAAAAGAGGGGAAAAAAGTCAAATGATGAAATATTTACCTACATGTATGAAACACTCGAATTGAGTTGAAGTCACAACATTTAGAGCTGTTTGGAACTGGATTTTGCTTTTGGCAGGCATGGCTCCACTAATTAGGTGCCTGGACCTTGGAGAAGATGGACGTGTAAGGTGAGGTGGTGGCCTTGGGGCAAATAGGGGGCAGGTGGGAGGGGGCAATGGGGTATGGAGAGGGGGTGGGTGGAATTTGGGAATGCAAGGCTGCGGCGGCCAGAGAAAGAGGCGACTTTCCCAAGCTTGGGGACTGCTGCAGTGTTGGAGACCCCCTCCCCTCCCCTTCCCAGCCCCAGCTCTGGGGCTGCTGCAGTGGGGGAGAGAAGGCACATCCATCTCATTAGAAAGGAAGACTACTCATATTAAAATATGAGGGGTTTTTTGTTCTACAAATAAAAAACACACTATTATTATTACTTTTTTTCTTTTTTTTTAATATAGCACTTTTATCCAAAGTGCTTTACAATAGTTAGCTAACATTTGGAAAGATCATTAAGTGGTCTGATGAGACCCTCAGCAATTTTCAAGTGGTCCATGAAAAAAAATAGATCTAGCCCAGTGGTTCTCAAACATCAGCTATTATATACGCAATCAGACATTATCTCCATTGCTTAAACCGCTCTGCAAACATCAGAATACCCCCCTTAATTTTTTAAACATTAGGTTTTAAAAAATATTCAGGACATATTTAGTCTATCAGCAATTGGAATTAATGAAACATTCCTTCTGAGTGAAGAATCTATTACTAGCTGCACCAGATTTCAGGCTAGTTGTGCCAGATTCATATATACATATTCTAATAGAGCTATATAAGGGAGTAGTGGGAATACTTCACTGAACAGCACAGCAACTACAGCAAAAAAAAAAAAAAAAAAAAAAAAAAAAAAACCCACACCTGACACTTTTAAATTTGCCTTTAATTAACAAACATCTATAAAGTGATGGAAGATACATTGTCCTGCCTGAAATTCTGACTGACATCCCCCACTTCCAACAATGGCAATCTCTTTGAAATTGCTGGAAACAGACTGTGCAGAATATATTTGTCTGATCCTAATAGAAAATTCCCTGCACAATGCTGCAAAATGAGGGATAAAAATCCCCCCAAAAATCTTTTCCAACATGTCATGGGGAACAATACCTTCCTTCTTTCCTGACTACAAATTTGTCGATCAGTTTAAGTTGTTGTGTCTGAAGAACTAATAAATACTCGTTTTATGTATTTATTTTACATCAAGAAAAACATTTTAAAAATATCAAAAGAAATAATTTCAGATACACACCTTTGGTTTTTAAAAAGTCAAACAAGAATTAAAGGGAGGGATTGGTTATAGTGAAAGGCAAAGAGTAATGGTTGTTGCCAAGGGAAAGGTAGTTGTCAGATAATCAAGTTATCACAAGAAAATGTGGGCAGAAAACATAGCTTTGTTGTGGCCATTCACTTCCTGCTCATCATTTGCTTGTATTCTACAATGGCTGACTATTACATACCAGTACATAGAACTGTCCAGAATGTGCCAAGGCCATTTCATGCTGAACAAGCCAGTGCACATTTTTTTTTAAAACACATAAAAAAGTTGGATCTCTTTGATGCTATCTAAATTATAGTCTGCAAAAAATTTGCTTGCTAAAGTTTCTTTTGTGACGTGTAAGCCATCATGCTGGGTCTAACTGGGTAATGAAAACGGATTCTTAAATGGTCTGCATGCTCTCTTAAAAATTGGGGCTGTGGGGCAATAAAAGTGTTCCTAAGTGTTATATGTTACAGACAACAAGCATTTGCCAAAGACTTCAGTCTCAGACCAGCTGAACTTAGCTTTTACCATGCTTGTCTATGCTAACTTTGAAAATTATTTGTGCTTCACAGCTTTGGAAACTAAATTAAATTCTATGAGAAAAATCCTGTTTTTAGAATATACACATTTCATGCCACATTCCCCTGAAACAGAATTTTAGGGCTTATCTTTAGCTAGTATAAGGGCTTGTCTACACTGGCCCTTTATAGCACTGCAACTCTCTCAGTCGGGTGTGAAAAAATACCCTCCTGAGTGCAGCAAGTTTCAGCACTGTAAAACGCCAATTTAGACAGTGCACCAGCGCTGGGAGGCGCGCTTCCAGTGCTAGAAGCTACGCCCCTCATGGAGGTGTTTTTTTTAGAGTGCTGGGAGAGCTCTCTCCCAGCGCTGCACCGCGACCACATAAGCCAGTGTAGACTAGCTCTAAATGGATGCAACTTTACTGAATGTATGGTGCTGTATCTACTTACCCTAGTTAAGGATGAGAACTTCAGGTTCCCAGTGGCACAAAAGGATAGAACTAATATAAACATGATGTGTTTGATTCCATTTTTTAGCCAACTGCATAATATTTAATGCTCCAACATCAAGTTCTGGAGTAAGGGACTTGAGTTGAGATTGTTTAAACAAAAAACAAAACAAAAAAAGTCAAGATAGATACAACTTTATTTTCAGGAAACCCCTCCAGATCGAATGCTGTTCAGAACTTTCAGAGGGCTGCAAATATTTTGGTTGGTAGGATTATTATACAGTATAATTTAAAGGAAAAGTCTGCCCAGACAAAT
This sequence comes from Malaclemys terrapin pileata, assembly GCF_027887155.1. Lineage (NCBI taxonomy): Eukaryota > Metazoa > Chordata > Testudines > Emydidae > Malaclemys > Malaclemys terrapin. The sequence goes on along the minus strand of NC_071507.1, from coordinate 174,357,420 downwards.
TGTTTAAAAGGTTCACCTTGCCATGTAACTTAATTGTTTCAGAAAGAAAACCAAAACCCATTTGATTTAACTAGACCAAGACGAGCAATAAATAAGTAAATCAAGCATTTCCTTACCTTAAAATCCATCATAATCTGTGTGGGCTGTAATTTAAAGGCTTTCACAGTTCAAAGACCAAGCATACATATGAATAGGCATAAGAGGAGCAAATGTAAGGTGTAAAAAGTGACACGTCCATAAAATATGCTGAAACAGTCACGTCACAGAATCGGCCTGCTCTTCAATTGAAATCTAAAACTTAACACTTGCTTCCTTTAGTCCCCCTGTAGTTTTCTCTACATGCTGTGATAGGCTCTGTTCTTTTATCTCCAGAAACACTTCTCTTTTCTATGTATGTCCTACACTGAAGAGAAGTATCTGTCCATCCCGTCCCACATCTCCTTTTACAATACCTAGGGTTAGTCTACATTAAATAGGGACAGGCCACACAAATAACTCCATACTTGTTATATTATTTTAGCTAGCTTGTACCTAATGATTTAGTCCCTGATTAAGCAAGGTACTTTGATACCCTATTGCCTTCAAGGGGAACAATCATGTGCTGAAAGTCAGGCATGTGCTTGAATTGGAGGATTTCTCTTTTCAGATTATTCAATGTAGTCGGCCAGGCTTAGAAGGTTGTCCTTGTGAGCCAAAGAACTTTAGAGCTGTAAAAATACTGCTGGCTAATGAGGGCTTTAAATGGACCTGAGAATAATTGATTGATTTTATGATTATATAGTACCTTTCACCCAGGAAGATCCCATCGTACTTTATGAACCATCATTCCACTCACCACTGAAGAGCAGCTGCTTTGGGGCAGAATACAGCAATTATATACCACCAAACACCAAAGCTATACAACAGTTTAGGGATGGAAGTGAGGGACCATATCACAATCAAGTGAAATTATTGAGGGAATTTAGGTAACCTGAATGCAGTTAGCCAAATTAGACTTTGGTCAGGACATAGGAATAAACCTTATTCAATGCTAGGTGTAGAGATGGTCCCAAACCAAAACCTCCTATAATCTTTATAATTAATTAATGGAGATATCCCATCTCCTAGAACTGGAAGGGACCTTGAAAGGTCATCAAGTCCAGCCCCCTGCCTTCACTAGTAGGACCAAGTACTGATTTTGCCCCAGATCCCCAATGTCCCCCTCAAGGATTGAGCTCACAACGCTGGGTTTAGCAGGCCAATGCTCAATCCACTGAGCTATCCCTCCCCCTCTAGGAAAGTCTGGATTGTCATCCAAATTTACATCTAGTCCCTATATGTATAAAAGAATGAACCAAGAACCTGGACCCCACACTTCTGAATTCTGGGCAAGTTATGATTTATTACTTATATTAGCCTTGTATTAGAGATACACCTCTACCCCGATATAACACGACCCAATATAACACAAATTCTGATATAACGTGGTAAAGCAGTGCTCCGAGGGGAGGGCTGCACACTCAGGTGGATCAAAGCAAGTTCTATATAACGCGGTTTCACCTATAAAGTGGTGACATTTTTTGGCTCCCCGAGGACAGCGTTATATTGAGGTAGAGGTGTACCTTTAAAAGTTCCTGCACTGAATGATGTTCTATACTTACATTGACAAAACCTATCAAATTTGCTTTTGTCTGTCAGTCTGTGGCAGAGGCATTGGTATTGATGCTAAATGGACACCCAGGATTAGTATCATCTCATGTGGCTTCTGGCCTTTGACCTATCTTCTCTCTGACCATGACATCATGTCTTGCATTCTTGAACTGATAGCACTCCAACATTTCTGTGTTGTTTGACCAAGGCAAAGAAATATTCTGCTTTGATTAAATGAGGTTCCCCCATTCTCTCATGAGTTTAATATTAGAGACCTGTCAGAACTTCAAAGAAACCTGAAAATTACTTCAGTGGCGTGATTGCATGGAGTGAAGTGCAGTGTCCCCATGAGACAGAAACAATAACAAATCCTATGGCAAGGCTTTGTGCCCCATAAGCTTTAAGGAGCCTTCATAGAACATACACTTAGCCCCCAATCCTGCAATGAGCTCCTAGTGGGCATACCCCATGTGGAGTTCATTACAAGAATGGGTCCATAGTTAGTCTGGAGAATTCTGCTAAATCCCCATCCTAAAAACAGGTTGATAGGTGTTCCTTGCGCAGTCAGCAGCAAACACAGAGTTTGTGTGGTTAGAGTAAGTGGGTGGGGAGGTGAAAACAATCAGGCTGATCGGGGGGAAAGGGGACTTGTAGGGGAATATAGAGTGATTCCTCCAGACATGTTAACAAAAAGGTGGTGCAAGGCTTCCTCACTCCCCACTCCAGAAACAAATTCCCTGCCATTACAGGAGGATTGAGCATTGATGGCACCTCGGTTTCTCCGGTTCTCTGCCTGAATCCTACAACAGTTTAATCTCCAAAGGACTGAAATGCTTTAGTCTAACTAAAGTCACTGGGCTCAGAGGGATATTTGTTTGAAATTTAATGGCCTGTGATATACAGAAGGGCAGATTAGATGATGTAATAGCCCCTTCTGGCCTTAAAGTGTACAGAACTAAGAAGTCAGATTGGTTTCACTTTGCTTGTATACTACACAGAAGGGATTCTTGACCCATTCATATTCAATTTGGATTTGATTTTTTTTTCAATCCAATTGTGTGACTTCTGGTCACTAAATTCCACTCTCACTGGGACTGGATTAATTAATTGAGGGGCTTTAGTTTGAACCCATAGTCTTCTATAGACATGTATGTGGCAGATGCATATTTATGACTGGATGGTGTTACCAATCCAACTGCTGTGTCAATGGTTTGGAAAAACAGTAGGAAGTTGATGGAGAACATTGATGGTAGGGGGCTGTCTAGTTCCACATATAATTGAGCATAGGAAATAGTCTCCAAATTTATTTTTAAAACAGCAACAGGAAGACAGTTATGTGTAAGGCTGGGTGAAAGTTTACCTTTCCAAGGGAAAACAGGTTTTGAGAAAGAAAAGTGTGTGAAAATTATCAGCTTCCCATGAAATTTTCTTTATTTAATAAAAACAAAAACTGAAATATTTTTATTCAAAATGATAATGTAGTGCCTCATCAGAGTTAGATTGGGCATACTCCCATTCTCCTCTACAGGCCCATCTCTGACAGGACTACATCCCCCATAATGCATCACAGCCAGTCTCCTGTGACACAACTCCTCCCTTCCCCAAGAGGTGAGATAGGAATACATCATAGGAGATGTTGTCCAGTCAGTAAGCCTGGCCCATAGAGGAAAAATAGGAGTATAAAGGCACCCGTACAGGTGTACAAATCCCACACTGGGCCTGAAAGAATTAAAGGACAGCAATGTGCCCAGGTAGCCCTGCCTCTCCAGACCTGCACAGCATGCTCCAACTGGAAAGCAAGCTTAAAAAGGGAGCAACCCAGCTCTGAAAGAAGAGGCTGGGGAAGAAGACAGACCTACCCTGAAGGACCCCTCCACACTTCAAAGGTGCGGAAGAAGCCTCCCTATGAGGATTGCATGCTGAGCCCAGCTGGGGCTGAAAGATTAGTTGTCTTTGTTACCTTATATTGGTCTTGGGACTATGGGGAGAGACAGATGATAGAAAGTGACCCAGGGGGGTAACTCTGATAAAAACTCGAAGTGCCAGAGGGCCTGGGTTGGAGCCTGTTGGAATGGAAGGGCCTGGACTTCTCTACCTACTGCAGGAGTGGCATAAGCCTCATTCCCACCCCACCCTCCTCTGGGAAGATGACAAGGACATTGCAAACCTGAGGTGAAGCAAAGCCCATGTATGGGTGAGGAGCTGGATTGAAAGGCCTTCCAGCTGGGAAGTGAGGCTGAATACTGGATGCACTACCCACTAGAACACCTGGCCCTCTGAGAGCTCTATACCAGGGATGGGCTTTCATTTCCTCGGGAAGCTATATTTTTAAAACAATGACAGTCCCTTTCACTTAAGCCACTACTCAAAGGAAAACCTTGAGACACCTCTATTCACCTTCTATTTGCACATTAAGACCCTGATGAGTGTCTTGCTGTGTGGTGAACTCAGCATCACTCTCTCTTACCCTTTCTTCCCTGTGCCCACTGTTACAGAGCCTGGACTAGCCAACAAGCAGCAATTTACAGAAAGTTACATAGTAGCAGGGCCAGCTCCAGGCACCAGCTTACCAAGCAGGTGCTTGAGGCGGCCACTTTGGAGAGGGGTGGCACGTCCAGCTGTTCGGCGGCAATTCGGCGGATGGTCCCTCATTCCTGCTCGGAGTGAAGGACCTCCCGCCGAATTGCAGCTGCAGATTGCGATTGTGGCTTTTTTTGTTTTGTTTGGCTGCTTGGGGCAGCCAAAACCCTGGAGCCGGCCCTGCATAGTAGTGTAAGTAAACAAAGGATCTTTTACATGCTTCTTTCTGAGACTGATTTCCTGCTGCTGATAGAGTTCTCAGTTGTGAGCACTTAATCTAGAGGCATTTAGTCATAGTCTACGCTAACAATGTCGGTATCACTACATCACTCAGGGGTGGGGAGGTTCACGTGAGGAGGTCATGTGCCCCCCGTTAGCTGCTACCCCCCCGTACTGGCAAGAAATGGATTCTACTTGCACCACTGATGGGAGGGCTCCTCTTGTTGACATAGCTACAGCCTCTCGGGGAGGTGGAATACCTACCCCGATGGGAGAAGCTTTCCCATTTGCGTAGATAGCATCTTCACTAAGTTGTGCCACTGCAGCATTGTAGGTGTAGACAAGCCCTTAAAATGAACCAGTAAGCAAATTAAGTGGTCTAGTTTTATTTTATTCTATTCTACAAAAGGATAATATTAATTTGCTGACCTCAGTGATTTACTGCAGCTTTTCAGTCAGATTATCATCTCAGTTTCACCAGTGTAAATCTAGAGCAGGAGTCGGCAACCTTTCAGCAGTGGTGAGCCGAATCTTCATTTATACACTCTAATTTAAGGCTTTGCGTGCCGGTAATAAATGTTAACGCTTTTTAGAACGTCTCTCTCTAAGTCTATAATATATAAAGGGTGGCCTGCTGGGACTCCAGGCCTGAAAGCAGGATGAGCAAGGGCTGGAAACCAAGATTGGCAGCTGAGGTGAGTGGAGTAGGTGGCTAGTAGGCCTGAGCAGGGCTGGAGGCCTGGACCCTGTCTGCAAGAGAGCCTCCAACCGGAAGCAAGGTGAGTGGAGCTGCGCGGTAGAGACCCCTGATGACGAGGGGCCAGCAGCCAGAACCCCAGAGCAGCAACTGGCTTGGCCTGCCGCCACTCTGGGGTTTCTGCCCCCAGCTCCTGCCAGCAGAGGTCTCAGCCTGCTGCCAGCCTGGGGTTCCTTAATCCAGGCCAGCAGCAGGTGCTGAGTGGGGCCCGTGGGGACCCGGCTGGCAGGAGCCAGCAGCGGGAACTCAAGAGCAGGGCGGGCTGAGCGGCTCAGCCTGACCCCCGCTCTGGGGTTTTGGCTGCAGGCTCCTGCCAGCGGGGTTTCAGCCCACTGCCAGCCTGGGGTTCTTTCCTCCCCAGGCTAGCAGCCGGTGCTGAGTTGGACCCATGGCGTGACCCCAGCTGGCAGGAGCCAGCAGCGGGAACTCCAGAGCGGGGCGGGCTGAGCAGCTCAGCCCGGCGCGGCTCTGGGGTTTTCACCGGCGGCTCCTGCCAGCCGAGGTCTCAACCTGCTGCCAGCCTGTGGTTCCTCCCCCCCAGGCCAGCAGCAGGGGCTGAGTTGGACCCGCGGTGGGTCCCGCAGGAGCCGGCAGCGGGAACTCCAGAGAGGCGGCGGCGCTGAGCGGCTCAACCCACGCCCTGTGACAGGAAAAATCGGCTTGCGTGCCAACTTTGGCACGCGTGCCATAGGTTGCCAACCCCTGATCTAGAGTAACTCCTCCCACTTCATGTTACACCTGATCCCAATTACATCAACAAGCCTAATTCTCCATCCTGTTACCTAGAGTTATGCTAGTGTAACTTCATATAAACCAACTGATTACACCAGTATCAAATGATGACTAGAACAGAATCAAGGCCAGTGATGTTTTTCTGGGTTTATACTGATGTAATTGAGATCATTATCTGGCCCTTTTGTGATTCACATTATATTCAGTTGTATATTTAATAAACAATAAACCAGATTCTCTGGCATAAATTGACATAGCTCCACTCATTTCAATCTGGCAATGGGCTCAACCCTCAGCTTAAAATTATGCTTAAAATAGTAAACTCTGAGGGGCAAGGACTGTCATTTACACTCAAAATATGTTTGTACAGTGCTTAATACATACTAGCTCTGGTCTGGTCGAGGAGTCCAGGAACTGTTTTGATGTGAATTTTGTAGCTTGGCCCATAACTCCTAAATTAAGGATCCCCTAGATTGAGATTCAGCCAATTCCAACAAACTCCAGCAATCCACATGCCAGTTGAAGCAGTGTAGAGCTGCCTATAGGCAGCTCTAACGAGTGCCAGAGCTGATGCAGAGAATCAGAGAGTCATAACTGAAGGGTGCTGGACATGGCAGAGAGTTGGGCCCTTTATATGAATGAATGTTATATATAGGTACCAACTGGAGGTAGGGTGACCAGACATCCCAATTTTATCGGGACTGTCCGATATTTGCTTGTTTGTCCCACGTCCTGACCAATGTGCGGTCGGGACACTGGATAAACAAGCAATTTTGCTTACATAAAATATACATAAGCATCGCAAGATTTTAGTGTTGATTTTTGTATTCAAGGATGTGTTCCATCCAGCAGGCAGGCTCCTCTGTCCCCTTGCCTATCTTGACCTTGCAGCAACCTTCCTCACCCTGCAGAAGCCTCCATCTTTGTCAGGTGCAAAATGGCTTTCTGCCCAAGTTCCCCCTTATGAGTCCCTTAATAGACTCCTGCTGGGGTCACCTGCTTCTTTTGTTCTACCTTTTGAAAATTTCCCACTGCTGTGAAATCCTGTCCCTTCAGACAAGAGGAGGAAGTGTCTTCTCCCAGCCAGAGCAAACCCACTGTCCCAAGGTGTTTTATTGTAAAACAGATGTTCAGTGCCACTCTGGCCTGGCAGAGATGCGAAACAATCCTGTTAACTTAGGGTGGATCCACATACATACAAGTTTTCCATGACACAGGAATTTCATGATACAATTTCATAATATCATCCATCAGGCAGAAATGGTATAGACAAACCCCCCTATTTGTCACAGCTGTGGCATCTAAAAACAGGACTTAGGCATATAAGTACCTTTGTGGAACTGGGCCATCATGCCCAAAATTTACTTTGATAGTTTTATAGGATAAAAATTTCCTAAGCACCTAAGTATCTTAGGAGCCTAAGTCTCCCTGAAAGTCAATGAGACAGGCTCCCAAGGGCCTGACTTGAAGTCAATGGGAGTTAAGAACCTAACCTACTTAGGAGCTTTTATAAATCCCACAAGGCACCTATCTGCCTCTTTAGGCAGCAAAGTACTTTGTAAATCCGGCCCTAGGTGCTTAAGTCCCATTTGAAAATGAAACTTGGGCTCCTAAGCCATAGAGGCACTATTGGAAATTTTATCCATAGTGGCCTGTATGAAATGAATGGGCAGACCCTGTTCAGCTCCTAGAGAACAGGTGCCCACATCACTAAAACCAGTATCATAACTGGCTGCACTTGAGTGGGTGAAATGATCCCCATGGATATACTTTAAAAATAATCTGGTGATCTGCTGAGCCTGAAGAGGTTATTTAAATGTAAGGTGCTGTTATTCTCCAGCAGCATAAAGCTTCTCTACGTCAATGATGAGTCAAAGGAAAATAAGGGTCCGGAGGGCAGAGCAGCACAGAACAGTCTAACCATGTGAAATACTGCAAAGGCAACTACAAAACCATCAACAGAAATACCTGTGGAGCTAATGAGGCACAATATCTTCATTCTGGATTACACTGGGGCTCCATGCTGGTTTACAATACTCTGCTACTGGTCAGAGAGCTGACCCTGCCTTTGAAAGGAGAAAATGGGATTTGCACTTGTCATCCATTAACTATAACAATGCACACAGAATGTCCCCATAAAATCTGTTTGTAATTGCAAAAATTAACAAGGGATGGATCCTAAACCAAAGTAAACCAGCATATATCTATTGATACTATATGGGCAGTAGAAAATATCTATTTTAGGTGACTGCTAATATATATTATTATATAAAAATAATAATAGTACAATGATCAAGAGAATTTATATTTGCCTAGTCTACCCATGTGAGGCATTTTAATCTTCTAATACACACACTCTTCCAGCTATCTGTTAGGAATAGAAAGAATACTGTTCTGCACCATAGCTGTCTATGCAAGACTCCCTCCTGCCTGTCTCCATTGTCAACATTCTCTTTTCTCATTGTGGGTGAAATTCACCATATGCAGAGGGCCAGCCCAAGACTCTCATATAACTTTAATCCCTGTAGTTTTGGTCCTGTAAAGGTTGACAAACATGTTTAATGCGACAGTTGCTTATCTTGCTCTTCATAATTGTCTCACCATTACCTGATGCTTCGCTGGCCTGTTTCTTGTAGGCATGTGTTGTCTCTCATCCTGGACTGCAAATTCTTCATGGTAGAAACCATCTTTTGTTCAGTGTGTAACCCCTACTTGGAATTTGCTAACTGAGCTCTTAGAGTTCCAGACCGAGCCTCTAGTGGGCCTACCTGAGGGACTATGGACAATAATGGCTATCAAAGCCCTCTGACATTTCCCAGCATGCTTGGAATCAGGGGTAGGGTCAGAATGGACAAGAAACCCCTGCCGAGACCAATAGGGAGGAATTGCATGGGATGCTCTAGATAAGCAGTTTGCTGGCCCAATGATGAGGCAGGGCTGTTTAGCCCCCTCAGTGGGAGGGGACAACCTGACTTAGCTTTCAGATTTGAGCTGGGGATGGAGATGGGGCTGCAAGAGAAAAGCAGAACAGCTCAGGGAGTCTGATTAACTTCCCCTTCCCAGGCAGGAAGTCCACAAATTGCTGTGGGATGTAGTGCATGGGTCAGGCAGTTCCAGCCCTGCAGAGACCAGAGTCAAGAGTGGTGGAGAGCTGAACTGGGGCCAGCTACTGAGCCTGCTGAGACCTCTACAGGACTCCAGACCACAGAGTCAGGAGAGGACCCTGCCCCATCCAAGGGCAAAGATATAGTGAAGTTTAAGCTGGACAACATTCACAACACTAAAAAAAGAACAGGAGTACTTGTGGCACCTTAGAGACTAACAAATTTATTAGAGCATAAGCTTTCGTGGGCTACAGCCCACTTCTTCGGATGCATACAGAGTGAAACATATATTGAGGATTATATATATATATATATATATATATATATATATATATATATATATATATATATATATATATACATATACACACATATATATACACACACACACACACACACACAGCATGAACAGGTGGGAGTTGTCTTACTAACTCTGAGAGGCCAATTAAGAGAAAAAAAACTTTTGAAGTAGCACTCCTCTCCAGACATCCTCAGTGGGCTACTGAGAAGGTGCCAGAAAGGAAGCTCAGGGTTGGGAAGAGTTTGTCAATAATGTCCTTTTGTTGTACTCCTATTTGGGGTGGGTGTCATTCTGTTCTTGGGGTTTGTGTTGATGTACTTTATCATGCCTTTCGTACCAGGTCTTATAATTCCTGCTGGTTAGTAGCAGGGCCAGCTCCAGCACCAACATTCCAAGCAGGTGCTTGGGGCGGCAATCTGCAAGGGGTGGCAGTCCATGTGTTTTTGTTGCCCCTTGCAGCACGCCGAATTGCTGCCACAGACGGCGGGGGCAGTCTGTGTGCCGTTAAGGCGGCACATGAGTTTCTGCGGTGGAGGCAATTCGGCGGCAGCTTCTATGTTCAGCTGCCTGCGGTGGCAATTCGGCGGCTTCTGTCTTCCGGCTGAAGACAGAAGCTGCCACCGAAGCGGAAACGTGCGTGCCACCCTAACGGCACACGGATGGCCCCACCGTCTGTGGCGGCAATTCGGCGCACTGCTTGGGGCAGCAAAAACAGTAGAACCGGCCCCGGTTAATAGCATTAGTCATTTTCCCCAGGGATAGCACTCATGTCTTGGGCACAGTGAGGAATCACCTTGTGTGTAGAGGCATCACAAAAAGAATCCAGGACCCAGCCCACATGAGGAGAGGGGAGCAGCTGCTCCAAGTAGCAAGTGCCAGCACCAGGCAGGGAAAAGGCTTGAGGAACACCTTGGGGGTAGGGTTGCAGGTCTGGCTCCAGGCACCAGTAGAAGAAGCATATACCTGGGGCGGCACATCCTAAGGGACGACATTCCGTCCATTCTTGGGGTGGCACAGTTCGGGCGGCTTTTTTTTTTTTTTTTGCTTGGGGTAGCAAAAATAGTAGAGCTGGCCCTGTAGGGTTGCTGACTTTCTAATCCCTGAAAACCAAACACCCCTGCCCCGCCTCTTCCTCCGAGGTCCTGCCCCCTCAATCCACCCCCAATCACTTGCTCTTCACCCCCACCCCCGTTGCTTGCTCCCCCAAGACTCATCTGCCACTTGCAGAGCTAGGCTGGGAGGCACTGATGTGGTCAGAAGTCAGTACCTGGACTGAGGAGCTGGAGTGGGGAATTTGGAACACAGTGGGTTGGGGGGGTTGGTCCCTGGAGCGAGAGTCTGGGGAGGGGAAATTGGAACACAGCAGCATGGGTGAGGCAAACAGTTTACTCCCCCACCTCCCCCAGATGGTGCCAGTACCTACTTTAGACCCCAGTCTGGGAGCCAGCCAGTTCTCTGTCAGGCTGGGGGGTGGGAAGAGCAGCAGCTGCTAAGATCTGCTCCTCCAGGCTCCATCAGCAGCTGTTGCTCTTCCCACCCCCTGATGGCAGAGGCTGCGTACAGCAGGTAACTGGACTTTTCCCATTGGTCAGCTGAGCTGAGTGGATGCTGCCAGTTTCCCTTTTCAAACAGAATGTCCGGTCGAAAACCGGACACCTGGCAACACTACTTGGGAGAGGGGTTACATGTGTTTGTACAGCACCTAACAAAACATCCAATTGTCTGGGGCTCCTAGGCATGACTGAAATGGTAATAGTATTGAACAAGATTGGGGTCAAGTGGTGTAGATGCCTTGTGCTGGCCTTCAATTTCCCCCCTGTGATATGTCCGCCTTTAGTGTTACATCAGCCTTTTAAATCTGTATGAAATATTTCATACATACGTCAAGACTGACAGTCACATTAACAGGTTTTGTCAATTTCCTGAAAGGACGAACATTTTTGCCATGCAGCTGCTGTCATTACACCGAGGTAACCTTGAAAACTGTGGGTTTACATGGCTTTTACCAGATAGCAGCTTAAAAATGGCAATTCTGACTGATATCTTCAGTCTGAGGTTTGCTGAAACCTGAAACTCAAGGCTTGAAAAAAAAAAAAAAAAAAAAAACCATACAAACCAAAACTGAGAAATGATTTCATAATCATTGGTAGCTCAATTTCTGGGTTTTTTTAAAGATCTAGTTGATACCTGCAAACATCTTGGGAAAAACTTTGTTTTTAAAAACAAATATTTAATTGTGATTTTAAAAGTTCATTTTTTTCCTCCATTGCAAACATGAAACTAATTAATTCCTAAGCCCTTGCATGCTACTGAAGCATGTATCATTCAGTTATAGTCATATTATATCTTGGTTCTACACAGACATTTTGTTAAGATTGAATCTTCCCTAACCTCTGAAACAGGATTTTCTCTTTCTAAATGAAATGCTGATAGTGTTCAGTTTACCATAACAATTAGATTTAGAAAGTCACAGGTAATACATTTTTTATGAATTCCCTCATTTATATTTACCAGCCACTGCTAAACTTCTAAGATATGTTAAAATCCTTGCTACAAAGCCATAATCATACATTTTTTTGTCCAGCACTGCAAAAAGTAGATCTACTCAGCAAACTACAATATCACCTGCAATTAGAAGTAGTGAATAGACAAGCAGCACTGGAACTGGCGACCACAGTAATCAAATGGCTTGTAGTTGTTAATCATGCCATAAATGATTTGCATGGTGACTGTTCTCTGTCGTTAAGAAAAGGATAAAAATGTGAGAGATAGTGTAGCTTTTCTTATAGAAATAGCTTTTAGAATAAACATCCGAATAGACTTTTTTAAAAAAAATCAGCAGTGATATTGAACAGAGACACACATGATCTCTTTGCCAGTAGGACATGACCATAAGAGTAAAGTTTTCTAGAAAAGAGAGACACTAGATCCTTTGTAGGTACCATCACAATCATGGAAGCAGGCCAGCTTGTATATTACTATCTCCAGAAAGCTAAAACTTAAAGATGTCAGCATCATAAACTGAGTGAGGCGAGGGATGGGCTAAGTACATAAGAGTGGCCATACTGAGTCAGACCAAAGGTCCATCTAGCCCAGTATCCTGTCTTCTGACAGTGGCCAATGCCAGGTGCTCCAGAGGGAATGACGAAATCATCCAGTGATCTATCCCCTGTCGCCCATTCCCAGCTTCTGGCAAACTGAGGCTAGGGACATCATCCCTGCCCCTCCTGGCTAATAGCCATTGATGGACCTATGCTCAATGAATTTATCTAGTTCTTTTTTTAACCCGTGGCCTTCACAACATCCTCTGGCAAAGAGTTCCACAGGTAGACTGGGTGTTGTGTGAAGAAATACTTCCTTTTGCTGGTTTTAAACTTGTTGCCTATTAATTTCATTTGGTGACCCCTACTTCGTGTGTTATGAGAAGGAGTAAATAACACATTTATTTTCTCTACACCAGTCATGATTTTATAGACCTCAATCATATCCCCGCTTAGTCGTCTCTTTTCCAAGCTGAAAAGTCCCAGTCTAATTAATCTCTCCTCATACAGAAGTAGGTCCGTACCCCTAATCACTTTTGTTGCCCTTTTCTGAACCTTTTCCAATTCCAACATATCCCTCCTGAAATGGGGCAACCACATTCACACACAGCATTCAAGATGTGGGCATACCATGGACCCACATAGAGGCAATATAACACCTTCCATCCCATTATCTATCCCTTTCTTAATGATTCCCAACATTCTGTTCACTCTTTGGACTGCCACTGCACACTGAGTGAATGTTTTCAGAAAACCATCCACAATGGCTCCAAGATCTCACTCCTGAGGGGCAACAGCCAATCTAGACCCCATCATTCTATATGTATAGTTGGGATTATGTTTTCCAATGTGCATTACTTTGCATTCATCAACATTGAATTTCATCTGCCATTTTGCTGTCCAGTCACCCAGCATACATCCATTAGGCCTTTATCTGGTTTCACTGGCAAAAGCTAAAAGACATTCAAGTCAAAAAAAGACTCTGGGGAAGCTCAAAACATAAAATATTCTAGCTGAATGGTACCAAGGAAACTACATTTTCAGACAGACATTTTGGCTGGCTGCCTGCCCCAGTGTTTTGACATGTTTCTGCATTTTACTTTTGTTCAAATTTGTAGCTGAACTCTTGCATAATTGTCTTCTGTGCATTAGCTGGTTTCCTTTATCACTTTTTTCCAGATCATTCCACTTATTCTCTGCAAATTCAGGAAAGCACTTAAGTACACACAACTTTCAGACAATAGGACTTGTATGTGCCAATTTTAAGCACATGCTTATACGCTTTCCTCAGTTGGCACCTAAGGGCAAGATCACTGTATGCCACTCTCATGTGGGCTACTCACCATGCAGGTCACAGGGCAGGGAAGGAGGAGAACAGCCTCAGCAAGGCAGCTACTTCTCCTCTCACATAGGTGAGCAGGGAGTGGGCAGAGCCTTAACTTCACCCCTTTAACACACCAGTTGCACAGCTGAGCACTGGCAGAGAGGGAAATAATTAGCGAATAGCTTAGGCATGCAGCAGTTGTCCAGAAATGGGCATATTTTTGGAGTTTAATGTACTCCCTCTACACCCCCACACACATCATCATATGAAAGCTTTTTATTTACATTTATATGAGGTATGATGTGGAGTTATCAAGTGGCGCTGTGATTCTTTAGGCGACGTAAAATGATACCCAAAATGACACTCATTTTTTGCAGAGGTCTAGAAACACTGCAATGTCTACAGTTTAAATTCATTTCAACACTTTTTGTAATGTTTATTGACCAAACCTACCAAATGTTAATGTATTAAAGATGGCTTTGCTTGGGCAAGTATATTTTTTTCCAAAAATGATGAAGCTGTTTAGCATGTGGCAAAAAAGCAACATTTTGCAGTATTCTTAATTGTCAACGTTTCTCACAAGTGATTATAATCACTTTTTATATTGTCAGTGGAAATTTGCTGAACAGATCAGTCTGACACTGAAGCTTGTGCACCAGTAGCAGTGGATTGCATGCCCATATAGTTTGTACTGCAGAGTATACAGATATAAATGTACATGAATTCCTAATGTAACATCCCCACTTGTAAACTTTTGTACATATAATGTAGCACCTAGTCTGCCAGGTAGAAGGTATTTATTTCTAATTGCCTATGCATGCAGTACTAGCCTTTGAAATACTCTATAAACTAGCTTTTTCCATTCAGGGACACTTATGCCTAGGTCATTATTCGTGTTAGAGATAATAAGCAGCGTCATATTGGGCTTCAAAGTGTCTACTAAACAAAAATTGCAACCTAATTTAGCACAAGTCTGTATGCTTGTACAAAAATGAAAAATGGTGGTGGTGATAATGCTAACAATATACTTTGGGAAATTTACCTCTGTAGGGAAATTACATTATATGAAAAGAGGAAGGATACAAGCTCCTTAAAACTTACATCAAAGAGAGACTCTCCGCAAACTTTGAATAATGTGTTCTTTGTCAAGAAAAAACAAAAATGCAAAAAACTAGAAAAACCATCAGCACTGGACAAAATTAGGATACAGTTTATCAGTCAATGTGTCTTTTTTCCAACTTGAGTAAAACATATCTTAAAGCAAAACTATCTAGTAACACTACAACTGTAAGCACTGCACTTTATGAAATGGTCTCTCTTCAATCGGCTGATAAAATGCAATGATGCAACAAGAAAGCTCTTCTCCTGTCCAAACTGGTACAAAGATATAACGCCCTTCTTCCTTCACATGTGGAAACTACAAACTATTCCAGTAGCAAACTACAGACAAGATTAGAGAAACACTATGGTTTTCCAATTTCATTCCATGCACAGCATGGACAAGGCAAATCTACCATTGTTCTATGCAGTGTAATAACATTAGCTGATGCTATACAAGCTGCTAGTAATCTGAAGCAAGAACTTAAGTCATCAAAATGTTTTATGGATGTTCTTCAGGCAAGTGAGCCTGATGAACAGCTTTCAAGTGAACAAGCAATTTTTTACAATACCACTTTGGTTTGCAATAGCCAAAAAGCAAGTGCCAGAATGTTATACAAAACCAGATGATTATAGTTTACAGGAGGTCAACTACTTTTGTGCCCCAAATTTATGCAGGAGTTTGTCCTTTGCTTGATAGATAAAGAGGCATTTAATTCAGCCAGCAAGGAGTAACATCCTTCAGAAGACATTTAAAGAATGTGCCTCTCAACTGGAGTACAGAGTATTTAATAGTTCCAAAATGATCACACCATTTCATATAAGCTTTGCTACATAGCTGCACCATAAGTTTGAGTCTCACGATGTAATTGACATATTGCACCTTCATGGATTTGCATAAATTCTGATGAGGTGAGGTAGGTCAATACTAGTGCTGCCAACATTGAAATAGAAAGACTCCAGGGAGGTATATGTATTCCAAATGGAATTGTACCACTTCATACTGGAGGAAATTTCATCCATAAAGGAGATTATAGTATAGTCATCTTTGTAGAGATGATTGGTGGAAAGTATAGTAGGACCTCAGAGATACGAACACCAGAGTTACAAACTCACCAGTCAACCACACCCCTCATTTGGAACCAGAGGTACACAAACAGGCGGCAGCAGAGACAACAACAACAAAAAATACAGTACAGTACTGTGTTGAATGTAACTGCTAAAAATATAAAATAAAGGGAAAGCAGGATTTTTCTTCTGCACAGTAAAGTTTCAAAGCTGTATTAAGTCAATGTTCAGTCAAACTTTTGAAAGAATAACCACCACATTTTGTTCAGCGTTACGAACAACCTCCATTCCCAAGGTGCTGTAACTTTGAGGCTCTACTGTATACCTTCCATTAAAGGGCTAGAGTGGTATTTTAAGAACAGTCTGCAGATAGTCCAGCATCACAAGAAATACCACTGAACCATGAGAAAGTCACTTACTATCTCTGGACAATCAGAGTCTCATATGCAGTGTGTAGCATCTGAAAAGCTTAGAACACCTCAGAGTTAACTTACCATGAAAAAGTACTTGGGAAAATCAACTCTGTCTGTAGTTAGAACAATCTTCCCTGAAAAGAACTGTGTACATGCCAAGGCAATGAAGACTGTGGTAATCCACTCACACTCGATACATCATAATGAGGAACAAGATTATGATGTTGACTGGAAGTGTCACCTGCACTATTACATTTCAATTATACCCATACGCATTTATTAGATTGTTGTGATCTTTTGAGGTCAAAGAAATCCCATTCTACATCTTGAAATAGTTGTTAAACAAACAAATAATACAAATATTTCCAAGTGATCATTTTAATGTGTTGATTGCATTATTTATTTATCTCTGTTGCTATGGTAACAGCACCGCTTGACAGCTTCACATCATACCTCATCTTAAACTAGACACAATAAGCTTTCAAAATGATGTATAATGTGAGTGTGCATAGACAGTATATTAAGTTGACCAAAGTGGTGTTCCAATTATTAGCAATTACTACTATTCTAGGAAAGGAGGACTTTTTTGGGAAGAATGTTTCTTGAGACTTGAGACCATTGGGAGCTGCCCAGCTTTCAGCCATATAACATACATATCTCTTCTGAAGAGGCTATGTAAATCAGGGACACATGAGCCTTCCTGAAGCCACAGCCTACAGCTCTCTGTGTGGGTGCACAAAACCTTGAAATGCAGAGGAAATATACATATTCAATGGCACAGAGGAAGGGTTCACAAAGCAGAGAGCATATTCTGGGGACTGTGCAACTCACTGTGTTCTGCAGAGCAAAGCTCTCATTTGGCACTCTGTGCAGGAGAGTAGAAGGTGTAAAGAGCACAATGGATCATTTGCAGGGCAGAATAACTATACTGAACCAAGTAATTAAGAGAGAATGCTATATGTCCATAACTCTATACTTGCTCTTTCTACACATTACAGACATATTTTAGAGAGCTCTCCCATAAGAGGAGAGAATTCCAAGATGGCCAAGGGCACAACAGGAAGATGATGGCCAGTTGTCCTGCACTGCTGTTCTGCAGTGTTGACTGCCTTGTGCTAACCTCTGAACACCTCCCAGTGAAGTGAAATAAAGTTGAAGATGCTCAGCACCATACAGGATCCTTTGCAGATCCACTAGTTCAAAACCTTGCAAAGTGGGTGGAGCAGTAGGCCACCCCCTTTACTTCATCCCATAACCTGTATGGAAATATACAACCCTGCAAAATATAGTAGCTTGGGGCTGAGGAGTTCATTTCACAGCCATGAGTACATTTCCCTGAGTACCCAGCCTGCTTAATTTGGACTGTGTGCCCTGTTGTAGAATTGGGCCCTGAATGTACAGGCCCAGATCCTCAGGTCAAGATTCTTATTTACACGAATGCCTCCTTATGTGGCCAGAGTGGCATATAGGGGTGTTCATGTTAATGAGAATTCAGGTCTTAGCTAGCATATATTGGCATAGTGCCATTGACTTCAGTGGAGATACTTTATTTTACACGAGTTGATGATTTGGTCCAGAATTGTGTATTTTAAACTGTGATTAAAATCATGTTGGGCCAGATCCTTGATTGGTATGGAGCTACACCAACTTACACCAGATAAGAACATGACCCATTATTGCCAAAATGTGAAGATCATATTTACACAGCAAAGAATAATCTAAATTTTGCAATAATTGCTGTGCTTGCATTATGGACCCAATAAATCTCTTTTCCTCACCATTATGTTGTTAATTTTACTGCAAAGCCATTAAGCTGAACAGTACTTCAATAATGATATCAAAACCAGCATTTCAAAGGGAATAAAAACAAATATTGGATTTCCTCATAAATTGCCATGTGACACGCTTTCAGCAATAAAAGTCACTAAACCCAAGAGGAGGCATGAAAAGACTTTTTTTGTTAAATACCTTTTTAAAAGATCATTTAATTAAAATACGATATGAATGTAGTGGGTTTTCAAAAGTGTTTAAAGGACACTGGGGTATTTTTAATGCAGAATAATTAAGACACTTACTAACTTGCGCCTAAATATTTGACTTTCAGATTGCTGAAATGGATTCCTTGTCTAAAATTTATTCATTTAAAAAAACCACACACACAGTTGGAGTTAGATTGAGGTTTTTAGCATGAGATTTGTATGATGCAGCATGTTGGTACATTGTGAACTGCTCCAGGGACAGGCATAAATCCCTTCTTGCGCCAAAGGGGTAATCTGCTGCTGGTCCAAACCAGTAACATTACTACCTTCCTGGTCCATACTAGTAGAAAATTATTTCTACCTCTGTCATCTCCGTTGACGAGTGCCCATAGTGTGGGTTGGGAGGGAAGGGTCAGGAAGACTCGACCCTTTCCTGGACCCTCCCCACCCACCTACTCAGTGGCAATCAGAACCTGCTTACCTGTGTATGGCCAAAGCCAAGGTCTGGGCAGACAGTGCAGGAATGTAAGGAAGGTGCATAGTCCAATCAAAATGTACCCATTAAAACATTGGGGCCTGATTCTGACACTCTGAATCAGAGTAGTAACTTACTATGCAAGTAGTCTTATTGACTTCAGTGGAATTACTACTGAACATGAATCCAGGCCCTTGGCGATGTGGCTCGACAACCCTGTGTTCTGAAATAGTGAGTAATAGGAAATGAAGAGTATAGGGGGCACCCAGCAATGACAAAGAAACTCACTATAAATGATTTAAGATAAAGAGATTACCTTAAAGTGTACTAACAAGCAATATACACCAAACAGTAGTTACCAATAGAAAGACATGATTTAGTCCTAGAAATAAAAGACATGATTTATATAGTTCATGGTGTCGCTATCTCCTTGAATTAATTTATATTAGGTTTCCAAAATCTTTGGTTTAAAAACGTTACTTCCGGTAGTCTTATAAAAAGGAACACAAAAGAGGGATTTTAAATGTAGCTAGAATGCAGCTTCTGAAAGGGCTATGAGAGATCTTCTGAGCCACCATGAAAACATATGCTATGTCCAAATCTATACCGATTTTCTGGGACAGACAACAAGAATAAATCATCTCTAAGATCTGTTTTCATATAGAAAAATATTCCATCATTTATGGGAATAAGTCCTGGGAACATTCTTTTCAATGCAGTGATATATATTGTAGCAAATTTTTAAATTATGTAATATTACTTTAAACAAGAGCATGAAAATCTTTGATTTAGTGAGTGAGCCTGTACATAGTTAGTTTTTCCAGACTTCATTATAATATCTCCCGGCAGGCTACTGTATTCTCTAGCACTTGCAAAGTTTAATGTTCTGCTCAAGGAAAGAATATAAACAATAGTAATTCTTTACTCAAGTCATTAGCATTATCAAAGGTCCTTAAGCAGCGGGGAGAGGGGGTGAGAGGAAGGAATGTGATAGAAGAGATCCTTTACTTGTGTGACTTGTGCAAGGACTTATTCCAACCACACAGTCTTTATCCCTCAGCTCAGCAGGTCTTCAAAGGTAGCAAGAAGTATCAGGAAGAAGGTAGAGGTGGCAGCATCCTTTAGGATGATATAGCTGGTGCTGTTTCTCTGCATAGTGGGTTGTTTGAGCTATCTAGTTACTGAGGGCCACCTCAGGAAATTGGCAGAGCTCTCCTGGAGTCAATGGAATTAGATAGACTTACTCTGGAGAAGGAATCTAGTCCAATGATTTCAAAGTATGAGAAATATGAATTAAGCCTCTCAAAATGGCCACAAGGTAGTTATGCCAATTTTACATACAGCAAAGAGCAGAATTGTCAAATTTGAGTGCATAAAATTAAGCACTTAAATCCATATTTAGGCAGCAAAATCAGAGGAGTTGAGCACCTGCAGCTCTCATTGTGTTGCAGATGCTCATCAACTAAAAATTGTGCTTAATCACTTGATACACTCCTGTCAAAGCTGAATCCCCACACTGGCACGAAAACAGAAGGTGGAGGCCCGCAAGGATTTTAAAAATTAATACTTGCCACTTCAGGCTTGTATTACACTCCCAAGGTTACAGCTTTTCTCTGACCCTGGCTTGGTAAACACTGCCACCACCCAAATGCAAAAAAAAAAACCCCTTTGAACCCAGGAAGGAGCACTTGGGAATTCCTCCCTGTGGGGTACCCTCAAGTCCTTTCACCCCCCTTTGGGGAAGAGCTGAGAAAGAAAACAAAGAAAATTAGCTGTGGCCACCAGCTAATCAAAAATTCACAAACCTCTTTGGACACCAAAATCCAATCCTGTCCTTAAAAAAGGTAAATTTTATTAGAAACAAAAAAGAAAATACATCTGGAACTTAGGCTTTTGCTAGATTTTAAAAGAGCAAATCCAAAAATTAAGTACAAAGAATAGCTTCCTTGGGGTCCAGCTCAAAAGTTACAAGCTAACAAAAGCACCTGGGGTTTAGCACAGAGGAATCCACAAGCCAAAATAAAGAAATAAACCTTATCACATCTATTTAAACATTCCCTGTCTAATGATTTCTCCTAGGTATGGAAGATGAATTTTCATACCCGGTTCAAGCCTTCCTGCTTAGAGCATTGCTGCTCCTGTGTCTCCTTCTCCAGAGAACAATAGACAAAGGGAAAGTTCCCCCCCACCCCCATTTTAAAGAGTTCTAGCCTTCCCATTGGCTCTTTTAGTCAGGTGCCCACTCCTTTTCTTTTACCTGTGGCTTGTTAACCCTTTACAGGTAAAGCAAGCAGAGAACAGACACCAAGAGGGATTTTATAGCTAACTGGCTGGCTGGGGGTCCATAAAAAGGGAGCTACCCCTCCCCCTTTATTTATCACAACTCCATACAACACCTGAAACTTCAAAATGAGTCACACAAATACTGCTCCACCATATATGAAGGCAATGTGTCTTAGCTCTCTTTGATCCACCACACTAGCATTTAACTTCAAAAAGGGGAACTACACAAACATGAGGAAGCTTGTTAAATGAAAATGAGAAGGAATGGTCACAAAAGTGATTTAAAAACACCATAGTAGAGGCTCAAATTAATGTATACCCCAAACAAACAAAAAAAAAAACACTGTAAGAGGACCACAAAAAAAAAGACACTTTAGCTAATCAGAGTAAAAGAGGCAGTTAGAGGCAAAAAGACATCCTTTAAGAACTAGAAGTCAAATCCTAAGGGGGATAATAGAAAGAAGCATAAACTCTGGCAGGTCAAGTGTAAAAGCATAATTAGGCAGGCCAAAAAAGAACTTAAACAGCAATAAGAGACAAACACTAACAGTAAGTTTTTTTGTAATTATATCAGAAGTAGGAAGCCTGCCATACAAGTAGTGGGGCCACTGGATGATCAAGGTACTAAAGGAGCACTCTAGGAAGACAATGTGGAGAAGCTAAATTAATTCTTTGCATCGGTTTTTACTGCAGGGGATGTGAGGGAGATTCCCACACTTGAGCTAATCTTTTTAAATCTGAGGAACTGTCCCAGATTGAGGTGTCAACAGAGGAGGGTTTGGGACAAACTGATAAAGTAAACAATAATAAGTCACCAGGACCAGATGGTATTAATCCAAGAGACCCAAAGGAACTCAAACATGAAACTACAGAACTACTCGCTGTGGTATGTAACCTATTGCTCAAATCAGCCTCTGTACCAGATCACTGGGGGATAGCTAACATAACACTGATTTTTCAAAAAGGCTCCAATGCGATCTTGGCAATTACAGGCCAGTAAACCTAACTTCAATACTAGACATATTGGTTGAAACTACAGTAAAGAACAGAATTATCAGACACATGGTGAACACAATACATTGGGGAAGAGGCAACACAGCTTTTGTTAAGGGAAATAATGCTTCACCATTCTATTAGAATTAGCTGAGGGTGACAACGAGCAGGTGGGCAAGAGTGATCTAATGGATATAGTGCACTTGGACTTTCAGAAAGTCTTTGACAAGGTCCCTGTAACAGGGTTGCACTCACCTCTCACAAATGCCCCCTGGCTGAGCACATGTGCCTGCACACTCTCTCTACCTGTTTGTGGTGGGTCTTTGCTGACTCAGCCCTCTAGCCTAGTCACACACAGTCTGTGTGAGATCAAAGTAATGCAAACAACTTTCAGAGTACAAGTCCAACAGGGGCCTTTCTCAGTGCCCTCTATAATGTCTCTCAGTTTGTCTCTGCTCTAGACTAGAGCAGTGCCCCAGGGCTCCTTACCTGGAGGTAATGTCTTCACCCTTTCAGGGCTTTCTGACCCCAGCTCTTCAGCTTGGCCACTACAGTTCAATCCCCCTTCTGAAGTGCCTCAAAATCCAGGCCACTTTCCCAGTGGCTAGTGGAGGGGACCACGGCCCTCCCTCTAATCCAGGTCCCAGCCCAGGGACCCTATAGATAGCAGCCATCCACAATGTCCCTTACATAAACTACATTGTAGCTATAATTCCTTGAGCCACTTCCCCATGGCTTTCGCACATTCTTCACCCTTGTCCTTATGGAGTCCCAGCAGCCAGACTGAAGCACCATCCACCCTCCTCCAGCTCTAGCAAGGAACTGCTCTCACTCTGGCCCTGCAGCTCTTCTTATATTAGCTTGCTGGGCCCTGATTGGCTGCTGCACACACCAACGCTCTAGGCAACTTGCCGGACCTCTCTACTGTCCTTTTCTGGGACAGGGTGTAGCAAGGTGTGGCAGGGTCACCATGCCACCAGCAGGGGGCCTCAGGGCCCGGTCCACCCCATCACAATCCCTCACCAAAAGCTTTTAAGAAAATTAAGTAGTCATGGGATGAGAGGGATGGTCCTGTCATGGATCAGTAACTGATTAAAAGATAGCAAACAAAGGCTAGAAATAAATGGTCAATTCTCACAAAGGAGACAGGTAAATAGCCTGGGTCCCTCGGGGAACTTTACTGGGACTTGTGTTTTTTAACATATTCACAAATGATTTTGAAAAGGGAATGAACAGTGAGTCCAAAGTGGACTATGAAGAGTTACAAAGGGATCTCACAAAACTGGGTAACTGGGCAACAAAATGGCAGGTGAAATTCAGTGTTGAAAAGTGCAAAGTAATGTATATTGTATTGTACATACAAAATAGTGGGGTCTAAATTAGCTATTACCCCTCAAGAAAGAGCTCTTGGAGTCATCGCAAATAGTTCTCTGAAAGCATGTGCTCAATGTGCAGCATCAGTCAAAAAGAATATTAGGAATCACTAGGCAAGGAAGAGATAATATATAGGGAAGGATAGAAAAGGTAAATAATAAGACAGAAAATATCATAATGCCACTATATAAATCCATTGCATACTCTTCTTGAATACTGCATGCAGTTTAGGGTATGGCTCACGTTACATATGAGGAGAGGTTAAAAAGATTGGGACTATTCAGCTTAGAAAAGAGAAAACTAAGGGGGATATGAATGAGATCTACAAAGTCATGAATAGTGTGGAAAAAAGTCAATAGGGAAGTGTTATTTACATCTTCATATAAAACAAAAGAACCAGGGGGTCACCCAATGAAAGTAACAGGCAGCAGGTTTAAAACTAGCATAAGGAAGTACTTCTTCATATAATGCACAGTCAACCTGTGGAACTCATTAACACTCGATATATAAGGGGTCCTGGGCCATGGGCCGCCGCCTGACCCCACTCCCAGTATGGTTAGTACAAGTCATAAACAGGTCACAGGCCATGAATTTTTGTTTACTGCCTGAGACCTGTCCATGACTTTTACTAAAAATATCCGTGACTAAAATGTAGGCTTAGTTATGAATACATGTTCCAAACCCAAGGTCCTGCCCTGGCATAGGTCATGTCTGTCCTAAGCAAAGGAAAGAATGTGTGCTTGCCTTAATTTTTGTTTTATTTAAGCAATAAACAGAATCATCAAGCAGGAAGGGAAGACAAAGGAAGTTTAAACAGATTAAAAAACAGCAGGGAATATCCTTCTGCAGATTTTTTGTCTCCTGGGTCTCCGCTGGTTTTCAATAGGGGGACCAAAACTATAAAAAGGAGGGACAAATACCCCAAGATATCCTTCTGTCTCTTCCTGATCATCTCATTCACTGTACCTGAAGAGACAAAGGAAGCAGCCGTTGGACTCTAGAGGATGGGTCCTGACCTGAAGAGCTTGATCAATAAGACTGCAGAAAGCCTGTGTTGAGAAAACTTTGCTTTGAATCTAATGTAGTTTGTTAAGTTAGGCATCAGTAGGTATTTTATTTTTATTTGTCTTATAACCATTTCTGACTTTTATGCCTCATTACGTGTACTCACTTAAAATCTCTTTTTTTGTAGTTAATAAACTTGTTATATTGTTGTATCTAATTCAGAGTGTTCAAGTTGAAGTGTTTGGGTAACTCCATTTGGGGTAATAAGTTGTGTGCATATTATTCCCTTGAAGGGATAACAGACTTGAAATTTTTGTACTATTCGGGAGAGGACTGGATAGTACAGGATGTATATTTCTGAAGGGAAATCCAAAACTGGGGGTGCGTTGGGGTCACCCTGCAGCATAATCAAGGCTGTTAAGAGCCAATGTGTGTCCGGCTGTCTGTAACACACACACAGACATAGCTGTGCTAAAGGCTGTTTGTGAGCAATCCAGGCTGGAAGCTATAGAAACAAGGCATTGTAAAGGGCTCACCAGGTTACAGGGCAGGGGTGACACAGCTACTCCTTGGTCTGGATTGTATTCTGGTATGTCACACCAACACCAAAATCATCTTCTTTCTCTTGATTCAGTATCAATATATAAATATATAGCGCCATACCATTAATAGCTAACTAATACAATAACACAGTAGAGGAACTCTTGACATTGAGTGAACTCATTTGTATGTTATTTTTCTCTTTCATATGAAGTTTCCACTTCACTAAAGGTAAACACCAAGTCATTATTTCTGGAATGCAGTTATCAAAATTAATATCCCTTGAGATACTAGTCATAGACACTGATCTCCAGGAATAATCACAATAATTCAGATCTTTTGGATAGTTCATGAGTCCCAATTTAAATGCTGATGATGTTCATGGGGAAAATGTATGTGTGTGTGTGTTTTTAGGGAGGGCAAACCTTTAATAACAGTACTTTTCAATATCCCCATGGCCCTTTTGTGTTTTTATATCTAATGAGATCAATCAATCAAAGGACATTTTTTTAAAAAGAGTGAAACAGGAAAGAGAGGAGGTTTATCATTTCTACTGGTATGTCTACACAAGGATAAAAACCCTGCAACTGGCCCAGGTCAATTGACTTGCGCTCATGGGGCTTGGGCTGTGGGGCTGAAAAATTGCTGTGTAGACATTTGGACTCAGGCTGGAGCCTGAGCTCTGTGATCCTGAGAGGGTGGAAGGTCCCAGAGTGTGGGCTGTGACATTGAGTCAGCTGACCTGGGCCAGCCACGATCAGGGCGCATGGCTTTCACCTCAGTGTAGACATACACTTAAAGGCCCATGTAGACATACTCTTAAAGGTCTGTGTTCCCTTGGTTTCTTATGACATACTTTTGGTCTGGGGAGGTGGATCACTGCTGGTATCTTTGTTTTTTAAAATATCAACCCAGTCCCACTTCCACTACACTTTGCAATGTTATTATTACAGAAGCCAAAGTGGCTTTTGAGATGCACAGTTTTACATAACAAAGGAGTAGGTAACAGCAGGTGCAGCACCTAAGTCCATACTGCGGGAAGGCACACCTCTGCTCGGGATCGACAGCCAGGAACTGCTCTTCTGGAGTCATACAGCTAAGACTTTTTTTTGGCAAGAGATGCAGGAGGAGGTGGTAGTGGTTCCCACTTTTAACTTTTAGCTCACTGGTTAGCACATTCACCCCTTCTGCTTGATGAGGAGAAAGAGACCTATGTTTGAATCCTACCTCTCATCACTCAACTATGGGATACTCTAATGCAGGTGTCCCTCAATCTCTTCTGTTGAAGTTGTTGCACTTTGGCTAACTGAGTCACTGGGCCAGAAATACAGTAAGAATGACCCTATAGCCTGGTGGCTAGAGCACTTATCTGGGAGGAGGTAGGAGACTCAGGATCCAGTCACCCTGCTCCAATGAGTCCCAACCCTCTTCCTGGTGGGAAGCTTCACATGACTGGAATGTTAAAAAAAATCAACGGTTAACCTATTGAGGAATAACCTATTTAGGGAGGATCAAGTGGGCAAAAGGGGAGTGGGTATGGCACTCTATGTCAAAAATGGCTTTGCCTGTTTCTGAGTCACTGGTAACTCAGAAGCAAATCATCTTGACTGCTATATGGATACATGTTCTAACAAGTAAAGCAAACAATGGGGTACTAGTTTGTGTCTGCTACAGACCACCAAATCACACTAGGGAACAGGTTGACTGGCAGGTTAGTTTGATCAGATCTATTTTTCATAAATCCTTATCGACTGGCATTAATTATATTACCCTCCTTTGATTCTTTATTAATTGAGTCCCATACCAGTCCTTCCATTATTTTGCCAGGCATATATGACAGGCTGAATTTTAAAATATTACCACAATATTACCTTTCTTCCAGTCTTCTGGAACTTCCCCAGTGTTCCAAGACATATTGCAAAACAATATTAATAGTCCAGGTTGTTACTCAGGAATCACTTTTAGAACATTTACATATATCTGGACCTGCTGATTTAAAAATGTCTAGTTTTAATAGCTGCCATGTAACATACTATATAGTTACGCTTGGAATGAAGAGTATTTCATAGAAATGTAGGACTGGAAAGGACTTTGAGAGATCATCAAGTCCAGCCCCGCACTTGTCTTTATTGAATTTCATTTAGTTGATTTCAGATCATTTCTTTAATTTTCAAGGTTATTTTGAATTCTATCCTGTCGTCCAAAGTGCTTGTAATCCCTCCCAGCTTGGTGTCATCTGAAAATTCATAATCATATTCTCCACTCCATTACCCAGGTCCTTAATGAAAATATTGAATAGTATCAGACTCAGGACTGATCTCTGCAGGATCTAATTAGATATGCCTGTGATGCTGGTAAACCAGGTGCCAGCTTTTATCAAGTCTGTAGGCATCAGCCGACCACTGACAAATCCATAGCTGGAAACCAGATCATCTCACCTATATGTTACTATTATTTGGGATAGGTGTTAGACTTGTAAGGATGTGTTTAGACTCCATAAAATGCTTGTAAATTGCTGACTGCATTAATCTGACTTCTAATGTCTGTATTTCATGCTACAAGGTAACATATACATATGTTTTATAATTGTAAAAATGCCTGCTCTGAATTTGTGAAGTCAGACAGGAAGGGTGGCTCCCCATTCCCATCCCAGAGGGCCATCAAAATTAAGTTTGCCATTGTAGGACAAAAGCTTTGTTGATTGTCCCATCCACCCATGGAGAAGTACGTGCAGAAGGCCTTGTTCCACCCATTTGAAATGTGGAAGAGGGAAATAAAGATAGTAGATATGAAGATGTGTCCTCTCTCTTGCTGTGTGGACTCTTACAAGGGCTGGAACTAAGAACCAAAAGCCGAGATCGCCAGGGTTGACCTGGGTAAAGCTGACAGATTACTACATCTCTGTCACCTTTTGTAATCATAGACTGAACTCATTTGTGCATATGTGTTTCCTGCTTTACTCCATAAATAACTCATTTCTTTTCCCTAGCTAATAAATCCTTAAATAGTTTACTGTAGGATTGGCTACATTGTCTTTGGTTGAGATCTGAGGTACAGACTGATTTGGGGTAAGTGACCAGACTCTTGGGAGAAATCTGAATATTTTGTGATTTTGTGTGTGCAAGAGACCATTTATCACTAAGTGCAGTTTTCCTGGGGTGGCAAGACAGACTGGAGAGCCTAAGGAGACTGTCAGTGACTCCTTGGTGAGACGATTACAGTAATCCAGGTATTCACATTTGTTACTGGGTTGGTGACATCTAATTAGAATTTGGGGTGGCTGCCCTGCTTTTGACAGTCTGTTCTGAGGTTGGCATTCTTGGTCATGAGTCACTCTAGACAGCATGACAACACCCTCCCAGTCTGCTGGTGAACCATTGATAACTACTACTCTTTGAGTATGTGTTTCACCCAGTTGTGCACCCACATTACAGTAATTTCATCTAAACCACATTTCCCTAGTTTGCTTTTTAGACTGTTACACAGGACTGTGTCCAAAGCCTTACTAAGATCAGTTTTCTCCTCTATGCACTAGGCCAATAGACCTGTCAAAAAAGGAAATTAGGTTAGTTTGGCATGAGTTGTCCTTGACAAATCCATGTTGGTTATTTCCTTATAACCTCTCTAGGTGCTTACAAACTGATTGTTTAAGAATTTTTTCCAGTATCTTTCTGGGGACTGAAGTTAGGCTGACTGGTCTATAATTCCCCAGGTCCTCTTTGTTGTTAAAATGAAAGACACTATGTTTGCCCTTTTCCAGTCCCCTGGGAACTCACCCATCCTCCATGAGTTCTCAAAGATAATTGCTAATGTGTTCAAGATTGCTTCAGCTAGTTTCTTAAGTACTCTAGGATAAATTTTATCAGGCTCTACCAATTTGAATACATCTAAATTATCTAAATATTCTTTAACGTGTTCTTTCCCTCTTTTGACTTGTGTTCCTTCCCACTTCTTGTTAATATTAATTGTGTAAATATCTGGTTACCATTAATGTTTTCAGTTAACACAGAAGCAAAATAGGCACTAAACACCTCATCCTTCTTGATATCATCCATTATTAGTTCTCCTTCCCTGCTACACAGAGAGGGCCTACACTTTCCTTCATCTTTCTCCTGCACCTAATGTATGTAAAGAATCTCTTCTTATTAGCTTTTATGTCCCTTGATAGGTATAACTCACTTCGTGCCTTAGCTCTCTGATTTTATCCCTATATGCTTGTGTTCTTCCTTAGCAATTTGTCCATGTTTCCACTTTTTGTAGGATTCCTTTTCGATTCTGAGGTTATTAAGGAGATCCTGATGGAGCCATATTGGCCTCTGACTATTTTTCCTATTTTTTCTTTGCATTGGGATAGTTTATAATTTTGCCCTTATTATTGCTTCCTTGAGAAACTGCCAATTTTCCTGACCTCCTTTATCCCTTATGCTCATAGATTTTAAGGTCATAAGGGACCATCGTGATCATCTAGTCTGACCTCCAACACATTGCAGGCCACAGAACCTCACCCACTCCTGAAAAAGACACCTAAACTCTGGCTGAGTTATTGAAGTTTTCAAATCATAGTTTAAAGACTTCAAGTTACAGAGAATTCACCTTTTGCACTAGTTTAAACCTGCAAGTGACCCATGCCCCAGGCTGCAGAGGAAGGTGAAAACCCCCAGGGTCTCTGCCAATCTGACTTGGGGGTGGGAATTCCTTTCAGACCCCAAATATGGAGATCAGTTAGAGGCTGAGCATGTGGGCTAGACCGGACAGGCATGTGGGCTAGACCTGAGTTAGTACAGAGAATTCTTTCCCCTGGGAAAGAATTCTCTGTACTAACTCAGAGCCCTCCCCATCTAGTGTCCCGTCTCCAGCAGTTGGGGATTTTTGCTACTGGTAGTCATCAATGGATCACATACCATTGTCAGAAGTCTCATCATACCATCCCCTTCCATACATTTATCAAGCTCATTCATGAAGCCCGTTAGTTTTTTTGCCCCTCACTGTTCCCCTTGGAAGGCTGTTCCAGAACTTCACTCCTCTGATGGTTAGAAACCTTCACCTAAACTTGAGCCTAAACTTGTTGATGGCCAGTTTATAGCCATTTGTTTTTAGGTCCACATTGGTGCTTAACTTAAATAACTCCTCTCCCTTCCTGGTATTTATCCCTCTGATGTATTTATAGAGAACAATCCTATCTCCCCTCAGTTTTCTTTTGGTTAGGCTAAACAAGCGAAGCTCTTTGAGTCTCCTTCATAAGGTAGATTTTCCATTCCTCGGATCATCCTAGTAGCCCTTCTCTGCATCTGTTCCAGTAAACACTGGAGACCAGAATTGCACACAGTATTCTATATGAGGTCTGACCAGTGCCTTGTATAATGGTACTAATACTTCCCTGTATCTACTAGAAATACCAAGCCTGGTTCATCCTAGGCATTAGCCTTTTTCACAGCTGTATCACATTGATAGTTCATAGTCATCTTGTGATCAACCAATACACCCAGGACTTTCTCCTCCTTTGTCACGTCCAACTAATAAGTCTTATAGCAAAAATTCTTGTTGTTAGTCCCTAAATGCACATCCTTGCACTTTTCTCTGTTAAATTTCATCTGATTTCTATTACTCCAGTTTACAAGGTCATCCAGATCTTCCTATATTGTATTCTGTTCCTCCTCTGTATTGGCAATACCTCCCTACTTTGTGTCACCCACAAATTTTATTAGCATACACTCACTTTTTGAGCCAAAATCAGTAATAAAAATGCTAAATAAGATTAGTCTGAAGACCAATCCCTGAGGAACTCCACTAGTAACCTCCCTCTAGCCTGACAGTTCTCCTTTCAGTACGACCTATTGTAGTCACCCCTTAACCAATTCCTTATCCACCTTTCAATTTTCATATTAATCCCCAACTTCTCTAATTTAACTAATAATTTCCCATATGGAATTGTATCAAACGCCTGACTGAAATCCACATGTATAAGATCTATTGCATTTACACTCTCTAAAAACTCAGTTATCTTCTTAAAGAAGGATATCAGGTTGGTCTGGCAAAATTTACCTTTTGTAAAACCATGTTGTATTTTATCCCAATAATCATTCATATCTATGTCTTTAACTACTTTCGCTTTCAAAATTTGTTCCAAGACCTCACATAAAATTGAGGTCAACATGACAGACCTGTATTTTCCTGGATCACATTTTTTCCCTTTCTTAAATATAGGAACTGTATTAGCAATTCTCCAGTCATAGGTACGACCTCTGAGTTTACAAAGTCATTAAAAATCCTTGCTATTGGGCTTGCAATTTCATGTGCCAGTTCATTTAATATTCTAGGATGGAGATTATCTGGGCCAACCAATTTAGTCCCATTGAGCTGTTTGAGTTTCACTTCCACCTCAGATGTGGTAATTTCTGCCTTCATCTATATCCTTGTTGCCATTAGCTACCCTGCCATAACCCTAAACTCTTCATCACTCTCATTAAAAATGAGATAAAGTATTTGTTTAGGTGTTGGGCCATGCCTAGATTACCTTTAATCTCCACCCCATCCTCAGTGCTTTGTGGTCCCACTTCTTCTTTCCTTGTTTTCTTCTTATTTATATGACTGTAGAACCTTTTACTATTGATTTTAATTTCCTTTGCAAGGTCCAACTCTGCTTGACTTTTGGCAGTTCTCACTTTATCCCTACACTTTCTGACCTCAAAATGGTAGCTTTCCTTGCTGATCCATCTGTCACGGAGTGTGGGGGGACACAAGGCCCTGCACCCCCAGCTTCCTGCGATTTACCATGACTCTTAGCCAGCCAGTAAAGCAGAAGGTTTATTTAGATGACAGGAACACAGTCCAAGACAGGTCTTGCAGGCACAGACAACAGGATCCCCCCCAGTTAGGTCCATCTTGGGGTCCCAGGGCACCACAGCTGCCTTGGGAGGTCAGAGCCCTGTCTGCCTCCCAGCCATTCCCCCAGCCAACTCCTGAAACTCCCCCTTCAGCGATCCCTCCCACAGCCTTTGTTCAGTTTCCCGGGCAAAGGTGTCACCGGGCCTCTAACCCCTTCCTGGGTTCTCACTTTATATGCTCAGGTATCTTCCCTCAAGGCCAGTCTCCCATCCCCCAATGCAGACTGTCCTAGCCAACCTCCCCTGCCTTCCCAACCAACACTCCCCACTCAGCATTCAAAGACCACATTAAGAACAGTCCCAGTTCGTCACACCATCCCATCTTCCATTCCTTGTAGGCTTTCTGCTTTCTCTTAATCACCTGTTAGAGATGCTTGCTCGTCCAGCGTGGTGTGCAACCCTTCCCTACAATTTTTTTTTCTCCTTGCATGGCATGCAGGCTTCAGATAGCTTCTGCAACTTTGACTTAAAGTAATTCCAAACCTCCTCCACATTCAGATCCTTGAGTTATTTGGTCCCATCCACTTCCCTAACAAACTCCCTTAATTTTTTAAATTAGCTATTTTGAAATCAAAGACCCTTGTTGCAGATCTATTTTTGTTTTTTCCTTCAATTTAGTTTAACTCTATGATCACTCAAACCAAGGTTGTCCCCTACAACCAGTTCCTCTATGAGGTCCTCACTACTCACAAATAACAAATCTAAAATGGCATCACCTCTTGTTGGTTCAGGAACTATTTGGTGAAGAAATCTGTCAGCTATCAAATCCAAGAAAATCTGGATTCTACTATTATTAGTAGCACTTGTCCTCCAGTCTATATCTGGGAAGTTAAAGCTATAATATATAAGGTGTAACTGGATCACAGTCTTAGTATCTAGATGGGGAAAAGCAATTTGATATGTGTTCTTCAGTCTAGCAGACAAAAGCATAATATCCAATGGCTGGAAGTTGAAGCTAGACAAATTCAGAATGTAAATAAGGTACACATTTTTAACTGTGAGTGTACTTAACTATTAGAACCACATGCTAAGGGTTGTGATGGATTTTTCATGATTGGAAATTTGTAAATCAAGGCTGGATGTATTCTAAAAGATATACCCTGGTTCAAACAGGAATTAATTCAGGGAAGTCTTATGGCCTGTGTTATATAAGATCTTGGACTAGATGGTCGCAATAATCCCTTCTGTCTCTATAATCTATGAATCTATAATGTATGAGATATCTTAAATCAGTACTGAGATTAAAATAATTGACCGGGCTGAACATAGAATTTAAGCAAGTGATTGAAAGTTATGTGACCAAATACCTACAATATTAGACACAAGCCAAATTTTTCTCAGTTATATCCATTCATTCCCATTAAATTTTGCATGGCAACAGGTATAAAGAGGTCAGAATTTGCTCCATAAGGGTGTCAATATTCCTAAAGACACTTTAAGGCTACTTAAAGGATGACAAATTTTGGTACCTAAGTAGTGAAACATGATATTGCACATGTCAACATGATTTAGCAACACACTAATATGAAATAATGTATATAAGTAAATATACTGGATTTAATCCATGTTGCTAGATAAGATGAAGGGAATGAATCCTTGTAATGCCGTTATCTTAAAATGAATGCAGACGAATAGCTCTACAAACAGTACAATTTCTCCTGGGTCTATCCAATCATAGTCCAATTCAGTTAAATTTTCATCTAAAATTATTTGCATTATGGATATATTTAAAACAACATGTATGATATGATTAACTCGTGTTCTGCAACAAAACTGCTCTAGCAACAACAAATGTGATAAGCTTGTCTGTCATTCTCCGGTCAAAACATGTCATTCATTTGCATAGTATTTTCCCAGCAGAGGTCTGAGATAGTTTCTTTCTGATCAATTTCAGAAAAGGAGAAACAGATCATGAAAAGAATAATCACATACAATGAAAGTAACAAGGCTGTTAGAAGGAAAAAGAAGCTATTTCAAAATTCTACAAAAAGAAATTGGCTTAGAATTATACTTTTGCAATAAAAAGGTAATTGAAAATTAAAGCTACTTAGCACTAGGAGAATACTGCAGACTGTGAACAAATATAATTAAGTTTGCACAAATAATGGAGAATATTGGACATTTTGTAATGATCAGATATCAAACCCCATCTTTGGGATAGAACTGAGGCGACCCCATCACCCCAGTTATACGCACAATGATATCCAGCTACCTAATTTTAATATAGGCTGTGGACTGCCGATGCTTCCTGCACAACAGCCCTTGGTAGAGACACCTAGAAAAGGGCAGTTCTGTTCATGCTTTACAGTAAAACAATAAATGAAATAAAGAGGTTATTTGAGGGCATACATCTAGTATTGCTCTGCTAAGTCTTTAATCATAGGATCCAATGAAAATAACCATAGAGAAAATGTCTTGCTATAAACTCAAAACTTTAGAGTAGGGGCAAATCCTGCCAATAATTGAAGAGCAGAAATCCTTAGTACTGGCACAGTCCTCCTTTCCCTCAGCCCAGTACAAGCACAGACACATACCACCCATTCACTACCAAATGATTTTCAAGTGGTGAACACTTAAGATTGGGGCCCAAGAGCTAACAGCCAAATTGTGGGAAGATAGGAACTGAAAGGAGAAAAAGGGTAAAAGTTGGTAAATGGCAACTAGAACAAAGGGACAATCTGTAAAGATTCATAACAGGGCTTAACACACGTTTATTAGGGCCTTTGGACTAAAGTTCTATCACATAGCCCACTGAAAGCCTATTTAGCTTCAACTTTAAGAGGCAATAACTCTTTCCAACTATCCAGTTTCCTAACCTTGACACTTCATCTCAATGTCAACAGGACACTTTGACAGCTACATTTTCCTCTCACCATGATAAAACAACAGGAAAGGTGGAGACAGAGCTAAAACAACTGAATGGCAGCATAAGGAAGCTGTGGTGGACTGAAGATCGATGCCACCTATAACGTCACAAACAGCAATGTTGTACGGTTCTAAGAGCCCTGCAAAGGAGCCAGTTTGGTCTTCGTAAGTTTCATTTCATAGGGCCTGCAAAACCTAGAGCTGTCTCTTTAAGGAAGGATGCAGCTGGAGTGATGCAAAAGGAATATAAAGAGAGTCTAAGGATGTCACCCTTGGTTTCAAATACCTATGATCAAGGCTATGCAGGAACATTTCATGTGTTAAGCACCATGCAACAAGACCCGTTAGCAAACATTTCTTGAATTCATAGCAGCTCTCTCTGCACAAGGACTCTGGGATTTGGTCTATAGTGAAGGCTCAAGATGACAATAAATAAATTCCTCAAGATGATAAAAGGAAGGGCACTGAAATGTGCTTGTAGACCTAGTTTTGCTCCATGGGTGAGACACTTTTCTTTGCGCCTCAGTTAACCCAGCTACAAAATGGGAGTAATGGTCCTTAGCATCTTTTCTAAAGCAGTTTGCTGTCCTGGGATGAAAGATACTACAAATGCGTAAAATATTATACATTATTCGGAGAGTGATTTTTGGTTAATGTAGTTGTGTTATCTGTACTTGCAATTGTGTTATCTGCAGTTGTGTTATCTGAGCAGCAGTTACGGGTTGAACTGCATTAACCATATATGGATGGCAGATGAATATATGAGGCCCAAGTCTATTGTGCCTGCTAATGTACAATGACACCATTATGATTTGCATATTCCTGGGGGGTAGAAGAGAGATTTAAGGAGGAACAAAAAAATCTGGAGCACGCTGTGTGATGCCTTTAAAAAGAGATCTACTCCTTTTATTCAAAGATTTTCTTTCCAGTTAAAGTGTAAGTGGGTGATGGTTTTTTTTTTAATTATTTTCTTTTTAATAACGTAAGCATCTTAGGCAGGAAGCTCTCTGAGGGTGGGGGGGTTGAGGGAAAGAAAAGAGGCATCCAGAGACAGGACCTAAAGCAATCCTGACTAAATTATTTTTAAGTGAGGCTTTTTTTCCCACCCTAGTTATTTGACAGCTTCCAAATTTTCATCATCGGCACTGGAGAAATGAGAAGTTGTGGTTTTGGTGTTTTTTTTGTTTTTTTTTTTAAAGAAAAACACTTGTTAGAATACATATTCATAAGTGAGCCAAATACCATAAACACTAGCTCAAACAGACTGCTGCTGCTGTTGTATATAAAAATACATTATCATACTGTTTAAAGTAGCTGACTGCAAGCAGAAGAGAGTGGCAAGGCAAGAGGAACTGAAACAGGACAATTTTTTTATATGCAGACTTCCCCTCCCCCCAAAAATATCTGCCCCTCCCAATATACTTAGTGGTTGATATTCCGGCTTTTCAGATTTCTCCATTATTTCCTCACCCATATTGCAAATGGATCCCAGAACTCTAGATTCAATAGCATTTTTTAAAGTTGAAATATTTTAGTAAAATAGTCTATACCCTAGATATGACCTGATTTCCAGTAGTGCTGGGCAGTCCCTTCTCTCATTAAGTCAACAAGAGTTGCAAACATTCAGCATCTTTAAAAATCAGGCTACCAAGTCAATGGAACTGGTTGGAAAAAAAAAAAAAGCAAAATCCTGGAATGTTAGAATTCTTTCCATTTGACAGGGTTTGAAACATATCAATGTTTTCAATTTTTTCTTGACATTTTTAATTGAAATGTTTAAAATTTTTTACAAAATTATTGAAAGTTTTCATTTACCAACAAAATTTGATGAGAATTTTGATAAACATGTTGCTAAAATGTCATTAAACCATGAAAAAAAACTAAATGTCTCAGAAAAGTCAATTGTATTTTGTAAATTATTTTTCTGAATTATTTTTCAGTGGAAAAAACTTGGTTAGCAACTATTTGCTAAAGTATCCTCACAAGATAGACCCCATTGAGACTTAATAAGAACAAGGAGTAATGGTCTCAAGTTGCAGTGGGGGAGGTTTTGGTTGGATATTAGGAAAACCTTTTTCACTAGGGGGGAAGGTGAAGCACTAGAATGGGTTACCTAAGAAGGTGGTGGAATCTCCTTCCTTAGAGGTTTATAAGGTCAGGCTTGACAAAGCCCTCACTGGGATGATTTAGTTGGGGATTGGTCCTGCTTTGAGCAGGGGGTTGGACTAGATGACCTCCTGAGGTCCCTTCCAACTCTGACGTTCTACAATTGGGGGGAGGGATAGCTCAGTGGTTTGAGCAGTAGCCTCCTAAACCCAAGATTGAGAGTTCAGTCCTTTAGAGGGGCCATTTAGGGATCTGGGGCAAAATCAGTACTTGGTCCTGCTAGTGAAGGCAGGGGGTTGGACTCAAGGTCCCTTCCAGTTCTAGGAGATAGGTATATATATAAAAGATTCTATTTAGTAAGAGTACAAAGTAGCTTATATCTATTTAGGGTTTATCCACATAGAAAAGTGATACCACTATAAATTGCTACAGTTCTACCTTTATAATTCCCCCTGCAGGCACTTCTTACTCTGAACTAAAAGTGACTTTTTTGAGTTTAATTTAACCTCCTTCCAAAGCAACCTAAGCTACACAACAACAAAAGAACCCTCTTATTCTGCAATAAGAACATCCACATGGAGAATTATATAATGCTATCTGTTTAACTTCACATCTTAGTTTATGCTGGTATTATTTTTCTGGGGCAGACAAGCCTTCTATAGCCCAATGTACTTTAAAGGCTATGTCCCTGACCCTGCAAATCACTGCACCAGTAGAGCCCCCCTGAGTCATGTAGTGACTTCCAGGATCACAGCCCATATAGGAATCACTTTTCAACAATGAAAATCAGCCACTTCCCTGGTGGAATGTGGAGGATGTATAACAAAGCAGTATAACAAAGAATGAGAAATATACTGTATCCCACTGGGTCTACTGAGTGTGGGGTAAAGGCAAGAATTTTAATAGTCATAATGCAAACACAGTAGGATTGGGGAGCTATTATCTTTGCTGTAGAAAAAAAGTGCTATGGGATCCACAAATAACAAGGTTTTGTTTTATCTCTCATCTTAGAGACAAAAAGATTGTCCAGACCACCAGAACATTCATCCAGAATAATGAAAGACTCAGCTAGGGCCAGACCAACCATTAAATATCCTAATTTTTCACATCATGAAATTCATGCAAAATGTTTTCCTAAACTAACATTTTGTATAACAATAGAAAAACTCCTTTCTGCAGGTATAATTTCTGAAAGGATCCTCATCTTTAGTCACAGGTCTCTATGGTCTAAGAGATTCCTGAATATACAATGTTCTGTCTCTGCATGGGGGCAAAGAGATGTTATTTCTGATTATGAGAAACAGTTGTTCCTCCAAAAAATAGCTCGTTTGCCAGGTTTTTTAAATCATATTTGAGTTGCTGGAATTTCATGAAAAATACTTATCTTGTATTTTTGCCAAAAGTTCAGTGCAGCAAATCTGATTGATTTTTGCTCTCAGCTCTAATTCTCTGAGGATGTACATCAGAGGGGAACAAGTAATAGCATTGCAAAATCATATTCTTTTCTTCCCCAAAAGGATCTGTCTCTACGTATGTATGTGTATTTATATATAACATATTCCAACTTGAGGTACTGTTTCTTAAGTCCTGCGATAAAAATCACATGCTTATCCTAGAATCATACAAGCTAGGGGCTGGAATTACTTATACTAATGTATGCCCCGTCCAGTGCTGGCAGTTCCTTACTTTGTCCATCTTGCTTTAAACCTGAAATTGGATAGTCTCTCTTCTGGCTGCCGTCAACTGCTCAGACATTTGTTACTTCTCTCCTACCACAGTGCTTGGGCAAATTTTAACAATCACCATCTTGATCATCGTTATTGGTCCACAGAGGATATGAGTCTGCTATAGCTGCCAGCCAGGGCCTTTAGTCCTTTAGCAGCTCATACTGTAGAGGCTTATGCTTTAGCTCTGAAAGTCCTGGGTTCAATCAGTAGAGCGGGTTATGTAACACACACTGAACAGTGAATTACACCAGCTCTGTTAAGTATTTTACTTATCACTTCTGGAAATGCTGATAGTTCAGGATCAAGCATATTCCCATTAGCCTGAAGTGAAGTTCAAGTCCTCCATTCCTCGCTATTGCTGCTGGTGCCCCTCCCACTGCCTCCACTATCAAAACAAATGTGCAGTTAAGTTTTTCTAGCAGAAAATTCTACGCTGTTTGAATTAACCTTTGGATGTGTGACCAAAGGATCATTTCAGTAGTGTGGAATCCTTGTACAATCAATGAAGCAGATCATTTAAAAGCTGTCTGCATGCATTGTAATGCCAAAGTAAGTAGAGGCAGAAAAGAAGGACAATTGACAACTAGACGTGTAATTAATGAACTATTAGGATCTGCCATATGCAGTTCCAGGAAGATCAATATACTTCTGATGGAAACAGTTGTACTGGTATTGGAGGAGGGAAGTAATGGCAGGGCTGTGTGAAAGTACCAGATGGGATATACGTGTTCTTATTCAAAGCCTGATTCTGCAACTCCTGGGCATGATTCTTTCTTGCCCTGCACCTCCTGTAGTCATTTACACAAGCGTGAAGTGAGCAGTATCAAAACAGAATAGTAGCATTTTACACCCACTTTATATTGCTGCAAGCAACTCAACTGGGTGCAAGAACATGCTGAATCACACTTATTGAGTGCAGGGGGATTACTTTTGTGAGAACATAACTAATCAACATGAGTTGATCAACTAGAGAAAGCAAGGCTGAGGCTATGTCTGCACTGCGGGCTGGACAGAGGCATAGCTAGTGTCATAGCTGTACTCCTGTAACTTTGTAGTGTAGGTGCAGACTACAGCAATGGAAGGGGTTTTACTGTCACTGTAGGAACTCCACCTTCCCAAGCAGCAGTACCTAGGTTGACAGAACCATCCTTCTGTCCACTTTATGGTGTCTACACTGAGGCTTGGGTTGGCACAGCCACAGCACTCCAGGGTGTGGATTTTTCACTCCTGTGAGTGTCATAGCCATGTCAACCTAAGCTTTAAGTGTAGATCAGGCCTGAGTAGTGGTAGGATTGGAGGAAAGAGAGACTGAACAAGGCAAAGAGGATGCCAGGGCAGAGGGGGAAGAATGCTGGGTAAGGCAGTCTCTGATCCCCAAGACAAGGGGGCTTCCTTAAACTGCTGTCACTACCACTGCTGCTCCACCCCAAAGACATGCCTATATCACAGAGGAGCAAAGTTTTTTGTTACGGTTAATTTGCTTGATAGAACGAAGTTCTGCTTTGCTTTTGCCTGCATTTTTTTTTTTTTTTTGGTATTTTTTGTGTGATGAGAACTAAGTAGCTTTGTCACTTATTACATTTTACACAACAATGATCGATAATCTCTTTAATGCATAATTTTGAAAGATGTGGTGCTCAAAACAAAGACTGCTCAGTTTTGGTCACAGCTCAGTGACATCTGATCAGGCCAGATAGCAGTCTGTGAATGGCTGTCAGATTATAAATATCTGGAGTTTCCAAGCAGTTTCTGTGATCGGCATGCAGCTCCATTAATCTATCCCTTCCCATTCTTTTCATATGTCATATAATAATGATAATGAACCAGGAAGTGCATATTTGTAGCCTACACAATAGACAAACAATTTATCATTTTCTTTTAAATTAAAGAATAAAAAGAAAATTACCCATAACAGCCTAGAGTCTTCTGAAGGATTCATGATTAACACATGGCTAAATGACACTGAGGCCAGCAGTGTCTTCCACAGATGAGCACCATGGGACAAATTTAGACATGGTGTAAGAGGGTGCAAAATCCCTTGGAAGTCTCTGATCCAGTTTGACCAATAACGGATACCGTGGGGTAAACTGTGTGTCAGGCTGTTGATGTAAAGTGAGCATAACATACATATTGAGTGGTAAAAGGGATACAGAGGAAAAGCAAATAGCAGAAGGCGTAAAACAAA
Source organism: Malaclemys terrapin pileata (assembly GCF_027887155.1). Taxonomy (NCBI): domain Eukaryota; kingdom Metazoa; phylum Chordata; order Testudines; family Emydidae; genus Malaclemys; species Malaclemys terrapin. The sequence goes on along the minus strand of NC_071507.1, from coordinate 174,316,738 downwards.
CCAACTCCTTTTTGCTTGGGAGAGCAGTTAGTTTCTTTAGCCTATACACACGCAGGCTGCATTCTGTGAAGCAAATTAACCATTTGAACTAGAGATATTGAACACATTTTCCAGGCAGTTTAAGTGCAGGCACAAACCTACTCTTTCTGATGACATCCTCCAATTGTTTTTAATTGGGTTCCATTGTCCTTGGAAGCACAGGCCTGGACCTGCATTAAGCACAGTATGGAGCCGTCTCTCACAGTGTGGAGGCATTTTGTAGAGGAGCATGCCTTCCCATTGGCCCCCCATGCACCAGCAAGCAGTGCTGGCCAGCTGCATGTTGACATACAACAATCTTAAAACAGCCATGGGAAGGGGTGCTATCCTGCTTCTCTTCCAGAACATAACATTCCAGCTTCTCTCAGCAGGTGCACAAAGTAGGAACAGCATAGTTTTAAACTGAATTTATTTCAGCATCTCTTGGTTGAGCAGAATTTTATTCATAGCTTGCACCATGCAGTGAGGTTATACACGCCATGATGTATGGGAATGCACGGCACAGTAGTAATGCTTAGATTTCCTGGAGACTTTCATGAGTCTTCATTCCATTTTACTTGTATTTGCATTATATTTACCTTTGTACAGCCCCATTTTCTATTGGGGGAAAAAAATCACAGAAGAAATGATTAAACAAATTGTAAAAATAACATAGAAGAATGCATTAGTCTTCTGGCTACCACTGTTTAAATTCAAACACACAGTTAACATAATGAGCTATAATGAACTACTTCACCTAGAGAGCGAGAGAGAGGGAGAGAGCTATGTAGTACAGAACATTATAATAACTGCAAGACAATTATTTCATTAACTTTTCACATTCAATTAATATTCCTTTCTAATTAAGAGGAAGGATGGTCTTGTGCTTAAGGCATAGGAATTGGACTCAGGAAATCTCTGTGACTTCAGATTTAACATTTTTGTGCTCAGTTTCCTCATCTGCAAAAGGGGAATATTACTACAGTACCTCCAGGATAAATTCATGTTTGTAAAGCGCTTTGAGATTCTCTTATAGAAAAAATTAACTGTTTTTATTGTTAAAAATATGTATCAGACAGTATAAAGAGGCTTAAGAACTAACATGCTCTGAAGGACACATACTTGGACAATTTCCCAGATGAAGCAAGGTTCCAGCAACACCCAATTAAAATGAAACCCATCACACCCACCTTCTCTATTGTCCCTAACTGGCTACAGGGTATCTTAATAAAATGACATTTAATGAACCTTTTCATTACACTTGAGCCAAGATTTCTATTTTTTCTATTTTATTTTCAGTCAGGCGCTGAAAACTTTCTGATCTTTCTCATGTCTTCTGCTTTCCCCATTGTCCCAGCATCTGTATTTCTGTCTCCTTTACCTTTTCTAGAGCCCTTCTCATTCCCAGCACTGAATTTCCTAGTAATCCCAAATATACGCTCTGACATCTTGGAGGGCTTGCAGTTGTTTTACAATAATTTGCTTACTCTATTTTGCTTGTGATATACAAATGAGGGCAAAATTCATCACTATAATCTGTATTGCAGATCTCTTGTCTGGACTGTGAATCTTTCCTAGAATATCTACACTTGTTCCACACATGAAATAGCAATTTGGAGCAAGAAATGTGCCTTGCTCTGTGTTTTGAAAAGCACCACATTTGGACAGAATTTACAATGAAGACATTTAGTGCATATCCCCAGAGATAGGCATTTTTTCCTAAAAATTCTTCTACCAAATCTTTCCTTCTGGTCTATTTTGTTTCCCAATCCCCAGACTTCTGCAGATACAAATATTCCATTTTAGAATGTCTATGAGAACTTTTTTTCTTTATATATTCCATAAAAACTGAAAACCTCAATTCAGCAAGATCCTTAACCTAGCGCTGAAAACATCGAGACTACATGAGTAGATTAAGAGAGCCCCAAGAGCAGCTTGTCCTGTAGCCCACTGACTAAGGCACTGCCTTGTAAGGTGGAAGATTCATGTTCAAATCCCTTCTCTGCAGATAGGAGAATTGAATGTGGGGCTCCTACATCTGAGGTAAGTGTCCTAACTACCAGGCTCTTTACAGAAACTATATATTTCAGGACATATTAAACATTTTGTTCAGCCCAGAATGGACTTGGCTGAAATTTTTCAAGATTTTCAAATTCGATTCAACATGACCAATTTTTTTCCCTATTTTTTGGAACTGACAGAGAACTGGGGGAAAAAATCAATTATTCTCCCAGCTCTACTCATAAGTTTAAAGTAAAACAAATACCTCGTAGAATCAGGTCCTAAATCCTGAAACACTTGCTCTCTTAAAGTCAATGGGAGTTATTTTACCAGCGAAAAAGCTTTATAAGTTGGACCAAGTGGTATCTGTTGATCCCTGTTCTCCCTTTTGCTCAGTTTTGGCTGGTGTAAAAATATCTTCCAGAATTTTTCTAGTTATACCAAGTTGGAACCAATGCTAATTAACAAAAGCAGCTCTATTTTACTCTTTAAAAATTCAGTTTTACCTTTCATCATCTCAGTATATGGCCCATACAGATAGCCAAATCATTAATTTGAAACTTAAATTATGTCATGCATGAATTTAACATCACTGTGTGTTTGCAATCTGTTTATGAAGTATTCCTGATTGCTTCTCATGGAATCTTCATTCTTATGTATCCAGTGGATAGTTTGATCAAATTCCAGCCTCAAAGTTGCTTGTATACTGTTTATTTTAACTCTGTTATCTTTGGTATGTGATCACTAAAGTCACATAGTATTGTTTCTGCTCCCAAAATGGATAAATGAAACAGTAAGTGGGAGAATGATAAATATCAGAAGATAAATAATACACTATTGGTTATGAATAATCATTCATGCTCAAATCAGTGAAACTTTGGGAATTTGTGAACATTTTCACAAATAGTGGTCATTCAAATTCAACTCTATGAAGAATGGTAGAGTTAAGATGAGTTAGTTTCTTCCGGAGCAAGCCACAATTATACTATGACAAGGAAAACAATGCATTTTGAAAAATAAAATGTCCATTATAATCAAATCAATAAAGCAGGAGACACCTGCATTTAAAAGGCTCTACCAACACGTGCTGTTAAGTAGATTTAAAATTCTCCTAACGAACGAGGGAGGGAATGCACTTTAAATCCTCCAGTGTCCAAAGCTTTTACAACTAGTGCACTCCTTCCTTTACTTCTGCTTGCCTGATTTGCAGGGCACATATCCATTGGGTGGGAAATTCCTGCTTTTAACTATTTAGTGATTCGGTCTTATAAACCAACTCCTGTATATTCCTGTAGAGTCTACAGGGCTGATGCTACTTGGGGGATATTTCTCACTGTCTTTAAGAAAATAACTTTTAGCCAGTGTCCTAGATCCTGCAGCACAGCCTGAGTTAACAGATTAGGCATATGGGAAGTCTACTCAGGTTGGGGTGGAAGAAGTCCTTCTCCTAAGGTGTGGAGTTGCTGTGAGGCTGCAGTAGCTTCAGCAGTCACTGAATCCCCTCCATAAGTGGGCTTAGCCCAGTGGCTCTATGAAGTCATATATACACCTGACCTACTACCCACAAACCCCCTGCACATTAGGGTCAAGGTTTGTGGTTCACAAAATGAAGACCCTTTATGCATGCTTCCAAGGCACCAGTGCTGTGGAATCAGCCTTCCACAGCAACAGTTTTGAGGACGGTGGTGATATGATTTCCTTCTTTATTCTTCCACTTCTCTGAAGAAGCTTATTAAATAGAAAAGTGCAATAATAACAAAAAACATAGTTCAAATATCTTATTCTTTATTTCATTTTGAAAAAAGTTAGTGCTAGAATGCTAGGAGAAGTGGCCATGTAAAAATTCTAATATTAATAATAGTGTACATAAATTGTTTTCATTAACCCCAATCCCCATTGGTTTGCAATTACCTACAATGGGAATACTATCCCCTTAAAAATGACTGAAGTCATATAGGAACAGAACTATGTTCCTTCAGTTTTCCTGTGAGTTTTGTTATAATTTGTCCCTGCTATTAGCTAATGATATAAAAGCAGACTATGCACATGATGTGCTTGTTATATTGTTAAAAATACAGGGGATTTTGCAAAAACAACAGACCATCAAAACATGCAACTAGATTGGCATTCAAAAGTGGTATAGTCAATATGATGCCCTCATATATTTCCTTTTCTACTTTGTATACTCCATGAACATTCTGCAAGCTGAAACAGTATCTCTCTTTAGCCTGCTGGGGATCATATTACAAAAGCATTACTTGGCTGCTTTCTTCCACAGGAGCATCTGCTCAGCTGACAGTCCCCAGTGTACCAACTTTGTTTTGTCTAAGGCACCAAATGTGAGTAATGGATCTGGCTAAGTGTGATAATGAATGATGTAATTGTCAAAGGGATTTAATTATCAGAACATTACATGTGGGATTTTTTTGTAGTACAGTTTTTTAGTTCACTTACAGGCAGTCTTGAATTTTCACAAACTACAGTGAATTGCATCCATCCAAGTAGTCATCATATTAACATATTTCTCAAATGTCTAGAAGTGTGGAAGGACGGCATTGAAGCCCGGTTTGCAAATTCTAGAAGGAGATGATCTATATTTCTCTATAAAACAATCATCAAACCACTTCTGGGGATAACGTATTTCCAGATATCCTACAAGAAGCTTTTTAAGTATCTAAGACTTCAAAACCACAAGGCACTCAAACACGTTGTAAAAGTTTTACAGTAAGTGAAAGTGATGATTACTCAGCAACTCTTCTTGGGTTCAGAGAAATCTGAATAATATACAGTATAGTACAGTACTACATCATCTGAGAACAGCTGTAACAAATGTGGGAAAGCCTCAGAATGAGAATGCTCTACTGTGTTCTGTACCTGCCCTTGAAACAAGTATCCAAATACAAAGGCTTCTATCATACAGTATCTTCACAAGCCATACTTAGCCCCATCTCTAGGCATTTTTTTCCTCAGGGGCATGTTGTGAACATTGGTTGGGGGGAGGAGGGGTCAATAATGGCTCCTGGGCAGCACCTAGCACAATGTCTCTCTGTTAGCGGACTGTGGCCTTTAGCCATTACCGCAATACAGATAATAAACAAACAAACAAATAAATATTGTATGCTCCCCTTCCTCCCAACCAGTGTGAATGAACCGCAGAGCAATCATTTATGAAGAATCTATTGTAGCTTGTTACACTAACACTCCCTTGGTTCTTATACTCAGAAAATGCAACAGTTGGGATTGTGCCATCTCTTGCTCATGCAGGTCAGCATGTGAAACAGCCAGAAGCTAGCCACAAGCAATCTTCTTCCTTTGATTAGATGGATTAGTATAGTAATTTGAGGGATATTCCATGGATGCAGTAGCATGTCTTGAAAAGGACAGTGGTTTAGCAGTTATAGAAGGGGACAGGGAGTCAATCTTCTAAGATCTCTTTCCAGCTCTGCCACAGACTCCCAGTATGATTTTGATCAACCAAATATATACTAAAAGTAAAACCATGAAGTGTGCTTGCTGACACTGGTAGCCAGTGTAGTCCAAAGATCATAGCCATCAGCGGTTCTCCCAGGGGAAGGTCATACCACTGTGTTCCGCAATGGGGCGGAATATGACTGGTTTTCAAGGTTACTCTCCAACAGAGCACACATCAATAGCTGATCCTAAAGATATAATATATATCTTTATGTGTGTGTGTGTGTGTGTGTGTGTGTGTGTGTGTATATATATATATATATATATATATAAAGGATCTCCTGACAAGGTTTACATCCAGAAAGGACACCAAATTCTAAATCTTCTATATATGTACAAGCCATCCATGATGGTGTTTGAAACCTAAGCTTGCAGGATTAGCTCTCGGTCAAAATGACCTTCTTGTTGCACAACTTATCTTTCTGCCGAGGGTAGATTCCATCAAGAGATGGAGCTACAAATGAACAGGCAATAGTCTCCACTGACTTATCCGCATTGTGCTTCAACCAGGGCCGGCCCCAGGCACCATGCTAAGGGGCGTCATTCCATCCATTCTTGGGGTGGCACAGTCTGGGTGGCTTTTTTTTGTTTTGCTTCAGCAGTTCGGGTGGCAGTCCGAGCGGCTTATTTATTTTTTTTTTTTTTTGCTTGAGGCGACAAAAATGGTAGAGCTGGTTCAACCTGCCAGGGTAGGCAATTTCCCAGGGAAAAAAAACTAGCATCAGTGTCCAGCAAGTTCAGCAATTTTGTAAACCTTTGCTACATCCATTCAAAACTAAGGAATAGGCTCAGTCTATTAATGGCATCAATGCTGGTCTTCTGTTACAGAATGCTGCATGGCCAAACAGACCTGGGCTGGTAGACTGAAACTCTGCATGCTTCTCATTGCTTAGTGTGTTAAGCCTACAACTCAGCTGTGTCATTTACATATAATTGAATGTTTTTGACCTTCGTTTATATAAGATTGAAAACTGAAATGAGTCATGACATATATAACTTCCTTGAGAAAATACCAAACCAATGTATATCGACATCCCAAAGTCCAATATTACAGTTACAGATATTAGCATTACACCCACCACAGTTTTACTTTTTATTTGTAAATTAATGAATCTACAAATCTACTGCCTTATGTAACCACAATTTGACTATGTAACTAAAATTAAGTGTAAGGTAGTGCACATTATTGAACCAGCTTTTAAAATAGAAAATGCCTTAAACCGTGACTAACTAGTTTTTCCCAGGGTGGTAAAAACCATAATTTTACCTGGTCAATCCCTGCAGCAAGAGGCTGTAACTGACTCACCTACTCTACGGATTGGACATAGAGAGGGGACACATGATACATACTTACCCGAAACATACATCCCTGGGACAGAGGAAGCTCTTATCAAGCGTCTGAGGCCTACAACAATTAAAATCCCAGACAAGCCCCCACTTATGTGATGGCTAACAGACCAGAGATTCCCAGAGCTATAAACATAAGCCTGTAGGTAAGCCAGGGTCTCAGGTTGAGAGCTGTAACAGATCCACGTCCTCTGTGGACTGGGCACAGAGGGGGACATGTAACTCAAACTGACCAATGCACTATACACACATACACACAAAGCAACTAATAATGTGTGTAAATACTCCATGCATATGCTCACAAATGAGTCATGTTTTTAATTGTGTACTTGTTTTGTGGAAAATGGATCAAATTCATCCCTTGTCTAACTACTGACTTCAGAGGAGCTGTAGGAGAGCACATTTAGTCCAGTATCATGACTTGGTTTTTGTTGTTAAAATCAAAAATTTGGATATATATGTAAAAAAAATGACCCCTCCTTGCCTCACTGAGCCATATGATGTATTTTACTTCTTCTTTAAATAGGTCAGAGTGAAAATGTCCATGTGCATTATAGTTTGGGGCACAGGCACTGACTTCTGTTTTTGCCAGTAGGTGCTCCTCTCTGCCCACTCATTCCCCCCCCCCGCCCCGTGTGGTGAGTGGTAGGGGCCTCAGGGGAAGAGGCCAAGTGGGGCTGGGGCCTTGCGGGGAGAAGAGTCCGAGCAGGGGCGGGCCCTCAGGAGGGAGTGCAGGGGGAGCAAGGTCACACAAAAGATTAACCCGGCCCTACAGGCCCTGAGCACCCACTATTTTTTTCAATGGCTGCTTGGGTCCTGGACCCCTCACAGAGTCAGCATCTATGGTTTGGGGGAAATAAATACATTGCTCAATCTTGCTTTTGCCCTCCTGCTCCATCTCACACTCACAAATTAAATTGTCTTTCATACCACTGCAGAGTGGAAAAAGGTACTTGGAAGAGGCCTTGTGTGATCATCTGAAACTGTGCAACAGTGTCAGTTTTGTATCGTAGCTTAGCTCCCAGCCAGCAGAATGAAAATGAAGGAACAATTCAGAAGATAAGGCATAGTCCCCCAGACAGGGAGATCCTATTCACACAACTGTAAATACTACTTTGCATTTACACTGGTATATGCAACAGTGCTATTTGGCCATTTACCTTGCCCAGCATGGTTCAATGATTAGAGCAGAGAACTAGGATTTATGTTCTAGCTCTTGCCTCTAACATGGACTAGCTGAGGCTGCACCTCAGTTTACCCATTGGTAAAGTGGACATCATAAAGTTTACTCACCTTTGTATAGCATAAAGTTGAGACATAAAGATTAAAGGAACTAAGGATTTTTAAGCAGCATTCATATAGCCAAATCCTGAAGTCCTTACTCACACAAGACTCGTTTCTTCCGTAGGGCCTTGCCTGTGTAAGGGAGTGAGATAGGATTTAAACCCTAGATTACAAACTCTACAATTCAGCAAGGTGCTGAGAGCCCTCAACTTTCACTGAAGCAAAGAGCACATAGCACCTTGCAGCAAGCATTGAACACCTGATGGGATCAGGCTCATTCTCCTTGCAGTCTCTCCTCTGGAGTGCACATCTAGGAGATGCGCCATCCCCCATTGCTTCATTTTTTCTCCACAAACTTATATTAGAAAATGAAAAATCACCAGTTCTGCAGTCAGTGCATTAGGAGAAAGCACCAGGACTAAACAGACAATCAAATCTGATAACACTTCACAGTCAAACACCCTCCCACTCACTCTCCCCACACCTTCACCCAAGTAGTAGCAGTGGGGAGGGTGGGAATAAAATGGCATTTAAGTGTTTTTCTCCTCCAAAGCTTTTACAAAAAGCTTTTAAAGTGAGTTTTATGGCTCTCCACTGACAGGAACATTATCTTTATCTGTTTCACCCTACTGAATGTAATAAATCACTGTACACCACTTTGGTGATTTCTAAACTCAGATTATGCCCTGTGAATTATGGGTGACCTCCTAAAAACACCCATACACACAGTTTCTAGGGTGTAGATTTTGAATGTTAGCATATGTGAATGCTCTTCAGAATGCTCTTCAAAATGAAGCAGCTTTGGATAGGCAGTGTCCTATGTACGTCTATTAGGTTTGTATAATTCAGAACACACTGGCTGTTACTAGATACAAGTTATGCTTATTCATCCGTGGTCCTGTGTGACACTTTTTTTTGTAGCCATTAGTAGAAGGCGGGAATCATTATTGACTATGAAACCTGTATGGAGACATGCTGGATTTCTCAAATGACTGTAACTGTGAACAAACACTAGAGTGTCAGTATCTGCTAGTCAGTGGATACTGGGCACCATGGACAGGCTGCTTGCTGACTACTTTGAGCCTCTGCTCCAGAAACGTCTCAGCTCAAATGATTCATGATGCTATTCAAATTGGAATACCACAAATCTAATGCTAAAAAAGGAGTGCTTCTCTCTAGGTTTCATTCAGTGTTGTATAACACTCCATCCTGCCAGCTGCTGATCTAATGTAATTTGATGTGACCCATGCAGTCAAGTGTGACATTTCATTTTTGGATCAGATACCTGCTCACAGAGGTGATAGTGGGTATCAAAACTGATCTTCTGCTAGAAGCAATTGCTATGTATGAGCTGTCAAAACTAGAACTGAGGATGGAAATTCCATTTCATGAAGGATTTTGATGTTTGTCTTCATTCTGATTAGGTACAATATCTGTACATTTAGAAGTTATCCATAAAAGAAAGTCCCAGAAAAAATATTTTAGGTTGACAGAAACATTTTGTTTTGGCTTTTTAAAATTTTATATTGTATTGTAATACAACATTTAAAAAAATGAAACGAGAAACTCAGAAACAAACAAACCCAAAACATGAGTGTTTTGAAATCAAAGGAACTTCATTCTTGGATGAAAAATGATTGTATCAGAGTTTCTGACCCATTCTAGTCAACCATATACTATTTCTCCGTATTCAGAGTAACAGCCGTGTTAGTCTGTATCCGCAAAAAGAAGAACAGGAGTACTTGTGGCACCTTAGAGACTAACAAATTTATTAGAGCATAAGCTTTCGTGGACTACAGCCCACTTCTTCGGATGCATATAGAATGGAACATATAATGAGGAGATATATATACACACATACAGAGAGAGCATAAACAGGTGGGAGTTGTCTTACCAACTCTGAGAGGCCAATTAATTAAGAAAAAAAAAAAAAAAAACTTTTGAAGTGATAATCAAGCTAGCCGAGTACAAACAGTGTGATAAGAAGTGTGAGAGTACTTACAAGGGGAGATAGTCAACGTTTGTAATGGCTCAGCCATTCCCAGTCCTTATTCAAACCGGAGTTGATTGTGTCTAGTTTGCATATCAATTCTAGCTCTGTAGTCTCTCTTTGGAGTCTGTTTTTGAAGTTTTTCTGTTGTAATATAGCCACCCGCAGGTCTGTCACTGAATGACCAGACAGGTTAAAGTGTTCTCCCACTGGTTTTTGAGTATTTTGATTCCTGATGTCAGATTTGTGTCCATTAATTCTTTTGCGTAGAAACTGTCCGGTTTGGCCAATGTACATGGCAGAGGGGCATTGCTGGCACATGATGGCATAGATCACATTGGTAGATGTGCAGGTGAACGAGCCCCTGATGGTATGGCTGATGTGATTAGGTCCTATGATGATGTCACTTGAATAGATATGTGGACAGAGTTGGCATCGGGGTTTGTTACAAGGATAGGTTCCTGGGTTAGTGGTTTTGTTCAGTGATGTGTGGTTGCTGGTGAGTATTTGCTTTAGGTTGGGGGGTTGTCTGTAAGCGAGGACAGGTCTGTCTCCCAAGATCTGTGAGAGTAAAGGATCATCTTTCAGGATAGGTTGTAGATCTCTGATGATGCGAGATCTCTGATCTCTGTCCTATCTCGGGGCCTCTCCTTTTGTCCCTCCAGACCCATGAATATGATACAGTTCTGCGGTGACCTAGAATCCTACTTTCGACGTCTCCGACTCAAAGAATATTTCCAACATACCTCTGAACAGCATACTAACCCACAGAATCCTCCCTACCAGCACTACAAAAAAAAGGATTCTGCATGGACTCCTCCGGACGGTCGAAACAACAGACTGGATTTCTACATAGATTGCTTCCGTCGACGTGCAAAGGCTGAAATTGTGGAAAAGCAACATCACTTGCCACATAACCTCAGCCATGCTGAACACAACGCCATCTACAGCCTCAGAAACAACCCTGACATCATAATCAAAAAGGCTGACAAAGGAGGTGCTGTCGTCATCATGAATAAATTGGAATATGACCAGGAGGCTGCTAGACAGCTCTCTAACACCACATTCTACAGGGCATTATCCTCTGATCCCACTGAGGATTACCTAAAGAAACTACACCATCTGCTAAAAAAACTCCCTGACAAAGCACAGGAACAAATCTGTACAGACACATGCCTAGAACCCCGACCAGGGGTATTCTATTTGCTACCCAAGATCCATAAACCTGGATATCCTGGACGCCCCATCATCTCAGGCATTGGCACCCTAACATCAGGCTTGTCTGGTTATGTAGACTCTGTCCTAAGACCCTACGCTACCAGCACTCCCAGCTATCTTCGAGACACCACTGACTTCCTGAGGAAACTACAATCCATCGGTGATCTTCCAGAAAACACCATCCTGGCCACTATGGACGTAGAAGCCCTCTACACCAATATTCCACACAAAGATGGACTACAAGCTATCAGGAACAGTATCCCTGATAATGTCACAGCTAACCTGGTGGCTGAACTTTGTGATTTTGTCCTCACCCACAACTATTTCACATTTGGGGACAATATATACCTTCAAGTCAGCGGCACTGCTATGGGTACCCGCATGGCCCCACAATATGCCAACATTTTTATGGCTGACTTAGAACAACGCTTCCTTAGCTCTCGTCCCCTAACGCCCCTACTCTACTTGCGCTACATTGATGACATCTTCATCATCTGGACCCATGGAAAAGAAGCCCTTGAGGAATTTCACCATGATTTCAATAATTTCCATCCCACCATCAACCTCAGCCTAGATCAATCCACACAAGCGGTCCATTTCCTGGACACTACTGTGCTAATAAGCGATGGTCACATCAATACCACCCTATACCGGAAACCTACTGACCGCTACACTTACCTACATGCCTCCAGCTTCCATCCAGGACACACCACACGATCCATTGTCTACAGCCAAGCTCTAAGATATAACCGCATTTGCTCCAATCCCTCGGATAGAGACAAGCACCTACAAGATCTCTATCAAGCATTCTTAAAACTACAATACCCACCTGCTGAAGTGAAAAAACAGATTGACAGAGCCAGACGAGTACCCAGAAGTCACCTCCTACAAGACAGGCCCAACAAAGAAAATAACAGAACACCACTAACTGTCACCTTCAGCCCCCAACTAAAACCTCTCCAGCGCATCATCAGAGATCTACAACCTATCCTGAAAGATGATCCTTTACTCTCACAGATCTTGGGAGACAGACCTGTCCTCGCTTACAGACAACCCCCCAACCTAAAGCAAATACTCACCAGCAACCACACATCACTGAACAAAACCACTAACCCAGGAACCTATCCTTGTAACAAACCCCGATGCCAACTCTGTCCACATATCTATTCAAGTGACATCATCATAGGACCTAATCACATCAGCCATACCATCAGGGGCTCGTTCACCTTCACATCTACCAATGTGATCTATGCCATCATGTGCCAGCAATGCCCCTCTGCCATGTACATTGGCCAAACCGGACAGTCTCTACGCAAAAGAATTAATGGACACAAATCTGACATCAGGAATCAAAATACTCAAAAACCAGTGGGAGAACACTTTAACCTGTCTGGTCATTCAGTGACAGACCTGCGGGTGGCTATATTACAACAGAAAAACTTCAAAAACAGACTCCAAAGAGAGACTACAGAGCTAGAATTGATATGCAAACTAGACACAATCAACTCCGGTTTGAATAAGGACTGGGAATGGCTGAGCCATTACAAACGTTGACTATCTCCCCTTGTAAGTACTCTCACACTTCTTATCACACTGTCTGTACTCGGCTAGCTTGATTATCACTTCAAAAGTTTTTTGTTTTTTTTTTTTTGTTTTTTTGTTTTGTTTTTTTCTTAATTAATTGGCCTCTCAGAGTTGGTAAGACAACTCCCACCTGTTTATGCTCTCTCTGTATGTGTGTATATATATCTCCTCATTATATGTTCCATTCTATATGCATCCGAAGAAGTGGGCTGTAGTCCACGAAAGCTTATGCTCTAATAAATTTGTTAGTCTCTAAGGTGCCACAAGTACTCCTGTTCTTCTTATTTCTCCGTATTGAGACTCCAATTCACCAAAACAGGTAACCAACCCCTCCCGATTCAACAAACACTTAAATACATACTTAAAGTTAAGCATGTGCGTATGTTCCTTTGTTGTCAATGGGACTTCATAGAATCAGAGACTTAAGCATGTTCCTAAAGTTAAACATGTGCTTAGCCAATAGGGATGGACTGTTAAATCACATATTCAGTACTTGTACCCTTCGATAGCATTAATCAGTAAGAGAGGAAATATTACATCATAACCTAATTTATTTATTTAGACTCCTGAATTTAAATAAATATTTGTAATGAATTAAATATTTATTGGAGCAGGGACTTAAACCTGAATCTCTCACTACTCAGGTGAGTATCGTAACCACTTGGTTAGAGAGTCATTCTGACTCTTCCTGGCAAATGAATATTTAAATTATGTATCAAAGTGGAACTACTCCAATAAGAGAGAGACACCCCAGAATACTCAATAGCCTGGTGGCTAGAGCATTCACCTGGGAGACCTGGATTCAACTTCCTGCTCCTCATCCAGCAGAGTGGGAAGTCAGGCCTGCATCTCCTACATCCCAGATGATTGCCCTCACCTCGGTGTGATTGGCCACAATGAGGTTGTTGTCGTCACAAGAAAGGGCTGACCTGACTTAGGGAGAGACTGCTCAAGACAATCTGCCACCCTCAGCAGAACACCAGTGTACTCCCCACTCTTATTTCTCCCTGAGGAGTTGCATAGCCATAGCTTTAATGTGAGAGTTGAATTTACCATAAAATGCCTACAGCATAAAATGCCTACAGCATGCATGATACAATCGTTTCTACTGATGCAAAGCTTTGCCACGTATCTGCATCTTTAGGTGCTAGTTGCTTTAAGAATCTGCCCCCCCATCCCAATAATGATTGACAAATCATTTTGTTTTAAACACAAAAATAATAAATGGTGGGTTCTTTGTCTTCTGGTTTCAGAGCCTTCACATGCTTGTTACTCACATTTACAGGCTTTTCTCTGTAAAAGTTTTTTTTTTTGTAATGACAGCTGAGATTCTAACAAAAGCACATGCTTCCAGGAGGTGGGGCTTTAAAACCCCCAATAAATATCACAAGAACTGACAAAACTGAGGCTCATCTTTTAGCTCTGGATTTCCTGGGTTCAGCCCCTAGCAAAAGACCAAGATGACTGTCATTACACATGCTTGCACTGTTCACACCTGATAGCAAAAGGTGAGGGAAATGCTTCTGGCAGCCGAATATGTCGGATTCTGTCAGGTATACAAGGCCTCTGGCCAAGCCCTCATCCCAGCTAGCAATGCCCCTTTGTGATAAAAAAACAAAACAAGAACAAAGGAATGAGCTGCAGAAGTTAAAAGAGAATGCAGGCAGAAGTCCAGCAACAGAGCAGGGCTGCCCAGAGGATTCAGGGGGCCTGGGGCAAAGCGGGGGAGCTTGTACTCTCCGGGCAGTGCTCCAAGTCTATGGTGGCAGCGGCGGCATTTTGGCAGTGGGGGGCCCTTCAGTCGCTCCGCGTCTTCGGCAGCACTGAAGGACCCGCCGCCGAAATGCTGCCGAAGACCCGGAGTGACTGAAGGGCCCCCCGCCACCGAAATGCCGCCGCCGCAAACTCGGAGCGCCACCGTGTGAGGAAAGGGATTCTCAGCCAGGGCTCGCGGAGTCCCTGGGGCAAATTTCCCCACTTGCCCCCACCTCTGGGCGGTCCTGCAACAGAGTGGGGGCTACTCAGTTTCTTGCACCCAATGCAGCATATGGGCGGGTGACATATGTGCGCATTCAATGCAAGTTGTTCCTGGCCCTCAGAGACCATGTACGGGCTTTGGAGACCAGGGTGGCTGAGCTGAAGGAGCTAAGGGAGACAGAGAGGTACAGTAACCCCTCGCTTAACGTTGTAGTTATATTCCTGAAAAATGTTACTTCAAGTGAAATGATGTTGAGCAAATCCAATTTCCCCATAAGAATTAATGTAAATAGGGGGGAGGTTAGGTTCCAGAGAAATTTTTTCCACCAGACAAAAAACTATATATTATATAGATATATACACACAGTATACGTTTTAAACAAACAATTTAATACTGTTAACAGCTATGATGATTGTGAAGCTTGGTTGAGGTGGTGAAGTCAGAGGGTGGAAGAGGGAGAGATATTTCCTAGGGAATGCCTTGCTGCTAAATGATGAACTAGCAGTTGGCTGAGCCCTCAAGGGTTAACACATTGTTGTTAATGTAGTCTCTCATATAAGGCAGCATGAACACAAGGGAGGGGAGACAGCATAGCAGACAGAGACAGACACACACCTTGTGTGTGTGGGAGAGAAAGATGTACACTGCTCCTTTAAGGAAGCTGACCCACTCTTAAGTGCATTTTCTTTTTTAGTGGATCAGGAAGTTGAGACAACAGCTGCTGCCCCAAACTCTCTGTCTCTCTTCATCCATGTCCCCTCCCTGCTCTATATGGAGAAGGGGTAAGCGGGATGCAGGAACTGGGGGAAGAGAACACCCTTACATTATCTCCCCCCACCCCACTTCCCCACAGCAAGCAGGAGTCTCTGGGAGCAGCTCCAAGGCAGAGGGCAGGAGCAGCACTTGGCAGTGGGGGGAGGGACAGCTGAACTGCCTTGATAGCCTGCTGGGCAGCTGCAGCACAGGGAACTTAGGGGAGCGGGGAGCTGATAGGGGGAGCTGATAGGGGGGCTGCCGGTCCACTCTGGTTACAAGCCCCCACCAGCTAGCTGCAACGGGCTGCTCTTCCTGCAAGCAGTGGACAAAGCAGGCGGCTGCCAAATGACATTAGAAGGGAGCACTGCACAACTTTAAACAAGCATGTTCCTTAATTGACCAGCAACATAACAATGAAACAACGTTAACCGAGACGACTTTAAGTGAGGAGTTACTATACATAGATGAGACTTTCCGGGACACAGTAGAACGGTCCCACCCCTGGTCTGACAGCCTCTGTGCTGCTGAGGAGGATGAAAGTCTCAGGGAAGGAGAACATCCAACTGGAGCAGAGGGAAATGATCCCATAGTTGGGACTCTCCTTCCAGATGATGTTGTGGTATCCTCTCACATTGAGGATACCTCTCCGGGGGAGGGAACTCCAGTTATTAGGAAGAAACAGGTATTAGTAATGGGTGATTTGATTATTAAAAACATAGATAGCTGGGTTTGCGATGACCGGGAGAACCTCATGGTGACTTGCCTGCCTGGTACGAAGGTTGCAGATCTCTCGAGACCTCTTGGTAGACTTATGCGTAGTGCTAGAGAGGAGACGGTGGTCGTGGTACATGTAGGTACCAATGACATAGGGAAGGATAGGAGAGATGTCCTGGAGGCTAAATTTAGGCCACTAGGTAAGAGATTGAAGTCCAGGACCTCCATGGTAGCATTCTCTGAAATGCTTCCAGTTCCATGCACAGGGCCGGTTAGACAGGCAGAACTGCAGGGTTTCAGTGCATGGATGAGACGATAGTGTAGGGAGGAGGGGTTTAGATTTATTAGGAAAGTTTTAGGAGAGTGGGAGTCTATACAGGAAACCAAAATGGAACCAGATTGCTAGCACTTAAAATTAAAAAGGTAGTAGAGCAGTTTTTAAATTAAGGGCTGGGGGAAAGCTGACAGGCGTGGAGGAGCACTTGGTTCAGACAGAGACATCCCTTAGGGGAGGATCTAATAATGGAGATTCTCTATGTCCTAGTAAGGAGGAGAGTATGGAAAATGATAAAATACCGGTAGGATCTGATGAGAAACAGTCAAATGAAAAAAGTCTAATTCAATCACATCATGTAATGGGAGACAGCTAAAAAAGTGACAAGTTTTTAAAGTGCTCATATACCAATGCTAGAAGTCTAAATAATAAGATGGGTGAACTAGAGTGCCTCGTATTAAATGAGGATATTGATATAATAGGCATCACAGAAACTTGGTAGAATGAGGATAACCAATGGGATAATACCAGGGTACAAAATATATCTGATGGACAGAACAGGTTGTGCTGGTGGGGGAGCGGCACTATATGTGAAAGAAAGCGTAGAATCAAATGAAGTAAAAATCTTAAATGAACCAAACTGTACCACAGGATGTCTATGGACAGTAATTCCATGCTTGAATAATAAAAATATAGCAGTAGGGATATATTACTGACCACCTGACCAGGATGGTGATAGTGACTGTGAAATGCACAGGGAGATAAGAGATGCTATAAAAATAAAATACTCAGTAAAAATGGGGGATTTCAACTATTCCCATAGTGACTAGGTACGTATCACCTCAGGAAGGGAAGCAAAGATAATGTTTGACACCTTAAATGACTGCTTCATGGAGCAGCTAGTCCTGGAACCCACAAGAGGAGAGGCAATTCTTGATTTAGTCCTAAGCAGAGCACAGGATCAAGTCAAGGAGATGAATATAGCTGGACTGCTTGGTAATAATGACCATAATATAATTAAATTTAACATCCATGTGGCAGGGAAAACACCACAGCAGCCTAACACTGTAGCATTTAATTTCAGAAAGGGGAACTACACAAAAATGAAGAGGTTAGTTAAATAGAAATTAAAAGGTACAGTGCCAAAAGTAAAATCCCTGCAAGCTGCAGGAAACTTTTAAGAGACCCCATAATAGAGGTTCAACTTATATGTATACCCCAAATTAAAAATATTGTACTAGAACCAAAAAAGAGCCACTGTGGCTAAACAACAAAGTCAGAAAACCAGTGAGAGGCAAAAAGGCATCCTTTAAAAGGTGGAAGTTAAATCCTATTGAGGAAAATAGAAAGGAGTGTAAAAATGTAATTAGGAAGGCCAAAAAAGAATTGGAAGAACAGGTAGCCAAACTCTCAAAAAGTAATAGCAATAAATAAATAAATAAAACATTAAGTACATCAGAAGCAGGAAGCTTGCTAAACAACCAGTGGGGCTACTGGATGATCGAGATGCTAAAGGAGCACTCAAGGATGATAAGGCCATTGTGGAGAAACTAAATGAATTCTTTGCATCGGTCTTCACAGTTGAGGATATGAGGGAGATTCCCAAACCCGAGCCCTTCTTTTTAGGTGGCAAATCTGCAGAACTGTCCCAGATGGAGGTGTCATTAGAGGAGGTTTTGGAACAGATTGATAAACTAAACAGTAGTAAGTCACTAGGACCAAATGGTATTCACCCAAGCATTCTGAAGGAATTCAAATGTGAAATTGCAGGACTACTAACTGTAGACTGTAACGTATCATTTAAATTAGCTTCTGTACCAAATGAGGGATAGCTAATGTGCCACCAACTTTTATAAAGGGCTCCAGAGGTGACCCCAGCAATTACAGGCCGGTAAGCTTGACTTCAGTACCAGGCAAACTGACTGAAACTATAATAAAGAACAAAATTGTCAGACACATAGATTAACATAATTTGTTGAGGAAGAGTCAACATGTTTTTTGTAAAGTGAAATCATGCCTCACCAATCTACTAGAAGTCTTTGAGGGGGTCAACAAGCATGTGGACAAAGGGGGATGCAGTGGACATAGCATATTTAGATTTTCAGAAAGCCTTTGACAAGGTTCTTAAGCAAAGTAAGCTGTCATGGGATAAGAGGGAAGGTCCTCTCATGGATTGGTAACTGGTTAAAAGATAGGAAACAAAGGGTAGGAATAAATGGTCAGTTTTTACAATGTAGAGAGGTAAATAGTGGTGTCCCCCAGTGAAAAGGCAAAATTTGCAAATGATACAAAACTACTCAAGATAGTTAAAGTCCCAGGCAGACTGTGAAGAGCTACAAAAGGATCTCCCAAAACTGGGTTACCAGGCAACAAAATGGCAGATGAAATTCAATGTTGATAAATGTAAAGTAATGCACATTGGAAAACAATTTCAAATATACATGTAAAGTGATGGGGTCTAAATTAGCTGTTACCACTCAAGAAAGAGATCTTGAAGTCATTGTGGATGACTGAAAACATCCACTCTATGTGCAGCGGCAGTCAAAAAAGTGAACATAATGTTGGGAATCATGAAGAAAGGGATAGATAGTAAGACAGAAAATATCATATTGCTTCTCTATAAATCCAGGGTATGCCCACATCTTGAACACTGAATGCAGATGTGGTCGCCCCATCTCAAAAAAGATCTATTGGAATTGGAAAAGGTTCAGAAAAGGGCAACAAAAATTATTAGGGGTATGGAACGGCTAACATATGAGGAGAGATTAATAAGACTGGGACTTTTCAGCCTGGAAAAGAGACAACTAAGGGGGGATATGATAGAGGTTTATAAAATCATAACTGATGTGGAGAAAGTAAATAAGGAAGTGTTATTTACTCCTTCTCATAACACAAGAACTAGAGGTTACCAAATTAAATTAATAGGCAGCAGATTTAAAACAAACAAAAGGAAGTATTTTTCATACAACACACAGTCAACCTGTGGAACTCCTTGCCAGAGGATGTTGTGAAAGCCAAGATTATAACAGAGTTCAAAAACGAACTAGATAAATTCATGGAGGATAGCCAGGATGGGCAGGGCCGGTGTCCCTAGCCTCTGTTTGCCAGAAGCTGGGAATGGGTGACAGGGGATGGATCACTTGATGATTACCTGTTCTGCTCATTCCCTCTACAGCACCTGGCATTTGCCATTGTTGGAAGACAGAATACTGGGCTAGATGAACCTTTGGTCTGACCCAGTATAGCCTGTGACGCTGCACTCCATATGCTTTATGAAAATATGTTTGTGAATGTGAATATGATGTAGCTAGAATATGCTTTATGCAAAAGGTCTCTTGCAAGGTATCATTACAAAACTTATATTCTACTGAGTGTGTTCATCCTCTTTGTTTGCATGTATTATTTCTATGTCTGGAGTTAGGAGAATAAGATATAAACTTGTATTAGTGATGTAAACACATTAAGTGGAAGCCATTAAGGGTGCTTCAGAATCAGTTCACTGTAAATCGTTCGGTTTACTTGCAAACTTTCCTGTGTACCTGAGGGCCAGCCCAGGAAGAATGGAGGCTGGGGTCTCACAGGACATGTGACCATGCCACCTGACAATGAAATCCATCTTAAATCTGGTACTTTTCCATTTAGAAGGAGGGGTGGGGACCCAGAGAGACAAAAGATTCCTGCCTTGAGACAAAGCTATAAAAGGGGGTGGTGCAGAACAAGGGAGGCTGCCAGTCATGAGAAAACCCCTAGTTCCACCTGAGATGTCTGCTGGAACTAACAGGGACTGTACCAGGGGAAAGGATTGGACCCAGACTAGAGGAAGGAGTCTAGTCTGTGATAGGTTTCAGAGTAGCAGCCGTGTTAGTTTGTATCCGCAAAAAGAACAGGAGTACTTGTGGCAACTTAGAGACTAACAAATTTATTAGAGCACAAGCTTTCGTAGAGCATAAGCAGAAGTGGGCTGTAGTCCACGAAAGCTTATGCTCTAATAAATTTGTTAGTCTCTAAGGTGCCACAAGTACTCCTGTTCTTTTAGTCTGTGAAAGAAGCTTATTGGAACATATCTGAGGGTGAGATATTACCTGTAATCAGTTTCTTAATGTATTAGGCTTCCTCCCTCTCCTCCTCCCATACCGAGGAGGAGACCAGGATGTCACTGAGTAGTGCAATGCCTAAGTACCTTTGTGAATCTATCCCTTAGGAGCCTAAATCCCATTAGCTTTAATGTAAACATAGGGTTTGTGTTTAATGATTAACTAGTGCATTTCTAAAGAATTGTAGGCCTGATTCTGAACTTCATTACCCTGCTGTTACACCAGTTCAATGTCACTGACTTGAAAAAAGTTACTTCTGGTTTACACCATTATAAATGAAATTAAATGCATGCTTTAAAGACCTCACCCTAAGTTCATTCAAATCAATGCAAAATCTCCCATTGATTTTAAGTTTGCTGAGGCCATAAAACAGCAGTTCCTAATTTATTTATTTATTCAGACTGGGCCACATTTCAGTGGATGTTGTCCCATGCACCACTTTCTCTGCAATACACAATCCATATAGAAGTTACAGCAGCTGTTTAAGGTAATATTGCACTAAGAAATCAAAACAAAACACTTATCTTCTCCAGAGTTTGCATCTGTGTTCACACTAAGATGGAGTACGTGAGAGAGCACCTTTGAGAAAGCTTAATTATGGTAGGGAAGTGGCAGATGTTAAGTCCTCCCTATTTTATTAATGTTTGGTATTATTTAAAAGCAGAACAAAGGTACTTATATTGCTCTTTTACTAATGAATAATTATTGCAAATTGCTAATCTATCTACTATTAATCTTAACATTTTTATCCTAGGTTATTTTTTTCTAACTAATTGGAACTTCAAATAGACCAGCTGCAAGTAATAAACATAACAAGTAGACTAGCATTATAAGCCTGTGTAACACTGCTTTTTAATGGATCAAGTTTTAACAAAACTGTCTGGGAAACATTAAAAATTTAGTAGATTACACATGAAGGAACCATGTACTTTTGAGTTTAATTTTAACACCACAAGGCTAATATCATTCCTTAATGTACTGTGTCAGCTCTTCTCATGACAAAACTTTGAATGTATTATAGGTCAGAAGAACCATAGAATTGAATTAATGTGATTCTGGCAATTTATACTGTATGATGCAGACACAACGATAATAACTATGAACTGAAAAACGGCCCCTCAATAAGAATACACAAAAAACAAGTAAAAAAATTGCTAATCAACTAAACTGCATAGTTAAAATGAATATAATTGGGAACAAAGTATTGCCCTACCAAACCAGCACAATGTCTTATGAAGTCTGATGGATGCTGTGAAAGGGAGGCAGGCTAACTGACCAATAGTTTTGAAGAAGGTGAATATCCCCCTAATAAATTGTGCTTTAGGGGTTTAAATCACTGAGGACAAGAGCTTAGTGGAGTTCAATATTTATAAAGATAATGAGAATATCTATGATTCCACTACATAAATTAAAAAGATTTTTTTATAAGAGATATAAACCCTATGGCTTTAGGGCAAAAGCCAACCACTAATTGAGGGGAGTTTGGACAACACCACTGGGCTAGACATGGGTGTTTTGCAGTATTAGGGTAGGGTAGGGTTACCATATTTGAACTTTCAAAAAAGAGGACACTCCACGGGGGGTAGCCCCGCCCCGTAGCCACTCCCTCCCACTTCCCGCCCCCTGACTGCCCCCCACAGAACCCCCAACCCATCCAACTCTTCCCCCCCCACTCCTTGTCCCCAGATCACCCCCTCCTGGGACCCCTGCCCCTAACTGTCCTCCGGGACCCCACCCCCTATCTAAGTCTCCCTTCTCCTTGTCCCCAACTGCCCCCTCCTGAGGCTACCCCCACCCTAACTGCCCCCCTAGGATCCCGCTCCCTACCTGTCCCCTGACTGTTCTGACTCCTATCCACACGCCCGCCAGATCCCTGGGACTCCCACACCTATCCAACTACTCCCTGTTCCTGAATGCCCCCTGAACCCCCAACCCATCTAACGCCCCCGGGCCCTGTCCCTTGACTGCCCCAACCCCTCTCCACACCCCTGTCCCCTGACAGCCCCCCCCAGAACCCCCAACCCATCCAACCCCCTCCCCCCCCCGGTCCCTGCCCCGACCATCCAACCTCCTCCCTGCTCCCTGTCCCCTGACTGCCCCCAGGGATCCCATGCTCCTTCTCCAACTCCCCGGCCCCCACAACTATGAAAGCTAAAAACTTGCGTTTAAAAAAAAAAAAAAAAGCTGAGATTGTCACATAATCCTATAATTTCAGAAACTGGGACTTTGAGAAAAACACCAAACATAGCAAGACTGGCAATAAAATTGTGATTAGTGGAAAAACTGCATTATCTGTGCTCTTATATGCTGCCAATCACAGTGCTCCTTCAGCTCCTTTATGCTAGAATTCATTTATTTGTAAAGCAAAGTCTAGGTTGGTGTTTTGCACTGATCACAGCACTTGGTCATTAGAGATAGATTGTGCCCTTAGGCAGGGCTCTGAATAAGGGTCTTTGCATTAAAAAGCTGCACCATCCCAGGAACATCCCACATGCATGCACTCACCTCTTGCTCCAAGGGGAGGGGGAAAGGGAGTGATTTACCTGACCTTTGCAAGGTTGCAGTTGACTTCCCCATGTACATTCAGCTTAGAGCAGCGTGTCTGGCTGAGTGCCCAGCCCCGCCCAGCGCTGCTGGCAAGGCGATCTGAAGCTGCAGGGGAGGAGGATAGCGGGGGAGGGGCTTTGGCTGCCGGAGAGTCCCCAATCCGAGTGGCTCAGTCCAGCCCGGCCCCGCTGTCAGCCACTTTTTGGTCTTTAAATAGCCGTCCAGGGGGAAATCCCGGACATTTTTAGATGTTTACAAATTGCCCCCCGGACGGCTATTTAAAGATCAAAAAGCCGGACATGTCCAGGGAAACCCGGATGTATGGTAACCCTATATTCGGGTGAAGAGATTCCTCTTTGTACAATGAGCTCTAGGACAGGTCTCTAGCTCAGGAAAGTCTCAAGATAACATACACTTTAAACATGTCACAATTCTTAAAAAATACTATCTCAGTCATGCAACAAAGAGTCCTGTGGCACCTTATAGACTAACAGATGTATTGGAGCATAAGCTTTTGTGGGTGAATAGCCACTTAGTCAAAGCTTATGCTCCAATATGTCTGTTAGTGTATAAGGTGCCACAGGACTCTTTGGGTACGTCTATACTTATCTCCGGGTTTGGCGGTAAGCAATCGATCTTCTGGGATCGATTTATCGCGTCTTGTCTAGACGCGATAAATAGATCCCGGAAGTGCTCGCCGTCGACACCGGTACTCCTGCTCCACGAGAGGAGTACGCGGAGTCGACGGGGGAGCCTGCCTGCCGCGTGTGGACCCGCAGTAAGTACCTTGTAGTGTAGTTCGAACTAAGATACTTCAACGTCAGCTACATTATTCACGTAGCTGAAGTTGCGTATCTTAGTTCGAACTGGGGGGGTTAGTGTGGACCAGCCCTTTGTTGCTGTTTACAGATCCAGATTAACACGGATACCCCTCTGATACTTAACTCAGTCATGTGCACTTAGATAACCCTCAAATAAGTGATGAGAGTGTAAAACAAAGATCCTCTGAAAAACAAATGAACATGCTGGACTAAATCAAGAGCACCACTTCCTCCTCTGTGCTTTGCCTATACAATACAGCTATAGTACATAAGCAACACCCCATGTGCTTTACATGGGGAAGAATTTTGTTTTTATTGTACGGAGGATTTTGCATTTGTCAGAGAGGAGAAAATGCCCAGTAATTAAAACAAACAAAAAAAAAAATCCAGCAAAAATGTCTTTTCAGATTGTTGGTCTGTGCCTGCAGGAAATTACACCTGATTGTTGTTATCCTAGTCAATCTGCTTTTAAATGTTGGATTACCCATCAGGGCAGCAGAATTGTTGGGAGAGAAAAATAACTAGCTGAGTCCATGCAAAGAACAGAGATTTTCTCTAAGGGGACTTTGGTACTTGAGGCACAGTTAAAGTGCACCCAGTGAATCTCGGAGACTTGGTAGGTATGCCCAGGGCCGGCTCCAGCATTTCTGCCGCCCCAAGCAAAAAAAAAAAAAAAAAAAAAAAGCCACGATTGGTGGCGGCAGTTCAGCGGCAGGTCCTTCGCTCCTAGAGGGAGTGAGGGACCTGCTGCCCCCGAATTGCCGCAGGTGCTGCCCCTCTCCCTTGGCCGCCCCAAGCACCTGCTTGTTAAGCTGGTGCCTGGAGCCGGCCCTGGGTATGCCTAATTTTAATCCACTTTGATTTCTGCACACCCAGCTGTGATCCCTTGTTCTTTGACTTCCAATCCACAGGAAGTCCTGCCAGACATTACTTAGAATTACTATTTAAGAATGAGACAGTGGAACTGCATTACCTTGAGTGCCTCACTTGCACTAGCAATAGCATCCTACATGTATGCTGTGCTTTTCATCTTACATTAAAACTCCCACTATAGATGTAGCGCATGTGTATCAGCGCACACACACATAAGAATCACTTCACCCCACTGAAATGCAGCCTATGTTGTGAAACAAATCAGCTATTTTAACCACATGCAACTATCCTTTCCCCCCACTCCCCGACACACAAACACATGGAAATAAATCATTCATTTAATGTTCAAGATCAATTTATGTTGCGAAAATGGAATGTAACTGAAATTTGGATAGGACTTTGGGGCTAACAACTCTTCTTTTGGAAAAAAAATTGTGGATCATTAAGGACTGCACATTCACAACCTCAGTTTAATATCTCATCCAAAAGTCAGACGCCTCAGGGCCCAATCCTTTACTCAGGCAAAATTCTGAGGTCATTATAACAGTCTTGACTTCACTGGGAGTTTTGCCTGGGGAACAATTAAAGGATCAGGCCTCTAATTAATTCCCTGTTATAGTGTGAAACCACCTGCCTTGCATTTTAAATAATTCTGTGTTATACTAACTTCACCCACTGGACTATGGTAACAGCCACTTTTGACAACCTGGGGTCATACTCTCCTCTCAGTTACACCTGTATAAATCCAATGTATAACCACTACTGGAGTAAATCATGTTAATTCTGATGTGCATAGACATCCCAAATGTACATTTTACATGGATTATCATGTGATCTTGAATTAATCTAATGCCTTTGTATTATAATCACTATCTTTCATTTGAAATAAATATTGCTAACTGCTATTTACCATTAGGTGGTGTATGCTCTATGCAATTTTGCTTTCCTACAACAATATATAATTAAAGTATATTTCTCCTCTTCCCATAAACACTTTTGAAAAGTAAGTGATGAGTTATCAGGAGGTATCATTTATTGTATACAGTGTTTGGAGTCTTCTGAAGTCTTATCTTTTATTGTCATTTTGCAGTCTCTTCCCTTTTTTGATCAGTACTGCTTGTCTCAGTTCCTTGTCTTATGAATCTCATTTCACACATATCAAAGACACCATATCAAAACAGCAAGATTTTAACATTAGTTTGAGACTTCATGAGTTTGATGTTATATCTGCATCAAAGGATTATACACATCATTCTTAGTTCATAAACATCTGTATGTAACACACTTCCCCAAGGAGAGGTTAAAATAAAGGCACTTATTTTATAGATTTTTTCCCTCTAATACATCAGAAGTGTTAAACTTTGATTTTGGATTTTTGTAAGATTACTAGATATATTAATGTTAATAATTAAATACTTTATAGGCACCCAAACAAATTTCAGGATGAATTTTACCTTTATAAATAAATAATAAGAAGAATGGAATCTGGACCACTTTAAATTGAAGAGTCTGTCAGTAACTTGCAGGATTTCTCCCCAACTATCATCATTGCAGATATTAAACATAATAATGGTTAGCTAATTTACAGTGCTTGTTCTGTTGCAAAGCCACTTATTAAGTATGCTAAGAGTATAATAGTGGTGTCATGTTACTGCTAAATCCACTCATACATCCTATGAATAATCTAATTTGCATGTTCATAGTTTCCCATGGACTGTAAAGAACTTTAGAATGAAAGAACGCCAGAAATACAGCCTCGGTTTATTCCTTCCCGTGAACAATAGTTTTTACCCCCCTCCAGAAACATCTGATTTTACTTGCTGTCAGACTGAGTAAATTAATGTAAAACACTTATTTTTTTTGTGCACTTGGTTGTGCATTGTACTACATGTTAATACTCAGCAGCTATGACACTTGTCAGTTGTATATATATGGATAGGCATCATGCTACTCTGCTGCAAAAAAATCACTTTCCTTACCTGCTTCTACACCCACATTCACTCTCTCCTACATTTCCTCTGCTGGCTCCTCCATTGTCTCCTGCATCTAATTCAAGTTCCTCATTCTCGCCTTCAATGCCATTCACCATTTAGCACCCTTCTACCATGCTACTCTGGTCTCCTTTTCCTCTTCCACTCCACACCCTCCTTTCTTAGTGTACATTGCTCATCGGGATGCCCCCGCAGTGTCCTTCTTACTAACTAGCCTCTGTGCTTTCTTTACACACAGCACCATATGTTTGCAACTCCCTTCCTAGCCCTATCCAGTTGTGGGGGAGGGTATGTCAAATCCACCAGCTACAGTTCCATCTAGAAAATGATAGGCAACCGGTACAGTTCACAGAGTACTTATGTGAAATACTCCTTGTGAGATACACTGCTTACCAAGTAGGCTGTAGTCTACTTCACCAGCTGAAGTCACCGTGCGGACTTCAGGTGTGACCTCATATAGAGTGCATTGCAGTGAAGGAATGAAACATGGTAGCAAGGTTCCCATCTGAGAGAAATAGGCACAATTTCCTAGCTAGATGAAGATGGGGAAAAAAAAGTATCACTGGTCACTGTCACTATATGATCATCTGACAGGAGTTGGAAATCCAACAAGATTATGAAAACAAGAAACCAAACACACACTCTGTAGAGGGGCAAGTATAACCCTCATCATATCTTCTGGTGACTTCCTCCAGCCAATCAGGAACAACTCATTCTCAGCCAGATGTAACTTCAATCAGATCATTCTCATCCATGCCTCAATCTCTGCAAACACTGGCTTAATAATACAGATGCTCATGTCCCTAGGTTGACTGTGATGTTCAATGGTTCAAGATGCTGCTGATGCAAGTCTGATATTTTTATTTGAAATATATGTATTTGGTGTGAAAATGTGACCCAAAGGCCTATTATCCGGTGTAACTTTTTCCAGCAGCTCTCCTGAGCAGGCGTAATATGACAGATGATACGAGTTCTATTTGTATGATATGTTTCCTGCTTATGCACGTCTTTCCTATTATCCAGTGGTCATCATGTAGAGCTCGTTTGGCTGGTAGGTGAATGTTAAGGTACAAGAGCAGCACAGGGACACTTTTGTATTTGAAATATGTGAGCACAGCAATATTATTATTTATTATTTGCATTACAGTAGTACAGGTCCCACCTGAGATCAAGGCCCCACTGAAGAAAAGCTTTGTGAGAGTCTCTCCCCTGATTAGTTTATGAAATAAACAGACAAAGGGTGTGAGGGCAAAGAGAGGAACAGAGAAATGAAGTGATTTGCCCAAGATCACACAGCAGGTCAGTGGCAGGATCAAATCCCAGATCTGATCCCCAGTTCAATACCCTGTCCCTTGGATAATACTGCCTTTCTGTAGCATGATATAGTAACCGACTGGATAGCTGACTCTTGGAAAGCCCTGAAATTGAGCACTCCAGCGGTTTTAGAGCACCCAAACAGCTGGAGCAGCCGAGCAGGGACAATATTGTCAGAACTTTTGTGCTGCCCATATTCATCTTTGGAAGAACCCTTGTATTCAGAGCACCGCTTATTGAATGTTCCAATTCCCTTCTGTATTTCTGGCATGGGGAGCTGCCCTCCAGCATGCCGCTCATGGCCCTGAGGCAGCGCCTCCTTGGGCTCTTTCAATCAACTACCCAAAGTAGGTTGGTTCAAGGCACATACCCCCTTCTGTGAGGTCTGATTTATTAAATCTTTCTACTAAGTGTATCTCACTTTGTTAGTCACCCCAGTTCACACCCAGTCTGGCACCATGTGAGTCCTAATTAGCTTCTTACCTCTGTTCAGCAGCTCTCCTAGCTCTCCTCCTGGAGCTGGGGTTGTACTTTAAATGAGTACACACCATTCCTCTTTAAGCCAGGAGTCCCCAGCTCTCCTCCTTGGAGCTGGGTTGCAATTTATGCAGGCACTTTCTCTCTCCTAAAAACAGGAGCCCCCAGCTCTCCTCCTGGAGGAGGGCTGTAATTTAAGTCAGCTGTAAGGCCTCAGTCAGGCTAGCCCTTTCCCCACCTGTCACCTTCAGGCTTAGAAGGGTTCAGCACACAGACCTTCTCTTGCCGATATCTCCCTGTTTTGAAGGAAGAGGCAGAATATATACAGCCCATTCTTCAAGCTCATTCCCAATTGGTGGGATAACGGGGAAGTCTAGCCTCACCCATTCTGTAAAGCTCCTGGTCCCAGGCCCTTAAAGAAACACTAACTGACTTTCTCCCAGACACTACTTATTCCCAGAACCACTTCCTCCCCAACAATACCTTTTGTTCCCTAGGTGTTTGCATATATCAAAATATCCCAAAATCTTGAAGGGCCATGCTACGTAACTGATGTGGGCTGACCACGAGGCACTACCCTTACAGGTTCAGATTATCCCCCCTCCTCCCACAACTCCCAATAGCCACCTTTGAAAATCATCCTGCATGTGCTTAGTGGCATTATTGTACAATCTGCTGGTGACAGTACAATTAATTATTCTGAGGATTATGCCTTCAAACAACAAATAACTAGCAGATGAGCCTCTAAGAAACAAAAATCCTGATTTCCTTTAAAGGATAGGGCTGGGCAGCTGGCAGAAAACAAATTCACTTTTTATCTTCCCCCAACACAGAAATTGGTTAATGAAATCAGAGCAGTGGCTAATTTGGCACATGTTCTCATTACATTACCATATACAGGTGTCTATGCCTAAGAGAGATGTGCAATTAAAATCTACATTGGTTAGGAAGCGATCTGCTGTAGACAGAGAGCTGTGTGTTGAGTGGACTGTCAAAGTACCTAAATTTGCCCAATTAGAAAGATACCCCTGAAATTTTCAGCTCAAAATTCCTTCAGAGAATCATTATTCACCCATTCATAAGAGAATCTGAGAGAACATCATTACAGATTTAGTAGAGGCCAGGAAGCTCGTTCATTATCCCCAAAGGAAAAAGCTTTTAAGTATCACGGTAGAATGGCACCATGATCCCCCACACATCAGGAAATATTTTTGAGGGAACGGCAGTCTGATTTCTCCTGCACCTGTCCATTATGTCCTTGGGGGAGCAGGAGACTGGCACTCACAAGCCAAAGTGAGATCCATTCCCTGCAGATCTCTGAATATATTGAAGAATTTCTAAAAAATCTACTAGCAGAGCAAGTGAAACAAGCTTTATTTAAAAAGGCTATACCCTCGTCCTCTCCCCTCCACACACGCACATCCACACAAAGAAGTCAAGAGTTTCTGTTGAAGAATCTCTTGGCTGGGTTTTGAAAGTGGGGAGAATATTGGAGGGGATCTATGACTTCATTGTAAAAGCAGAGGGCAGATGGACATGCTATTTCACATGAGGGATTTAAGGATATCAAATCCGGATATGGTGTGCCTCGGTTTGTGACTACTGGACATGCAGAAGGGCAATTAAGACACATCTACAGATTTAAATATGGATGAACTCATCATTTTTTAATTGTTTGAGGTTATAAATGCTTAAAAGGTTGTAAAACGGAAACTTTGAAGACGAATATTCTTCCCCCTGTATTTTTCCCTTCAAAGGCTAACATTTGCCTCTTAGACTATTTGGGGGCTTTCAGGCTGAGACTATGCCTCGACCGCAAACACTGGCTGTGATTGCAGCTCGAGCTAACATACTTGAACTACCTTTAATCTAGGTTTCAGAGTAGCAGTCTTGTTATTCTGTATCCGCAAAAAGAACAGGAATACTTGTGGCACCTTAGAGACTAACAAATTTATTTGAGCATAAGCTTTCGTGGGCTACAGCCCACTTCATCGGCTGCATAGAATGGAACATATAGTAAGGAGATATATATACACATACAGAGAACATGAAAAGGTGAC
The DNA here is from genome assembly GCF_027887155.1 of Malaclemys terrapin pileata. Lineage (NCBI taxonomy): Eukaryota > Metazoa > Chordata > Testudines > Emydidae > Malaclemys > Malaclemys terrapin. Next base: position 174,285,926 of record NC_071507.1, on the reverse strand, counting down.
AGTAGTTTAATCTAGTTAGCTCTGGTCCTGGAACAGTGAGCTTCTTTGCAGCATGGGCTTCAGCATGGGCTAAACCTGCGAGTAATTACCCAGGGTTTCCAGTGGGTTTGTACAGCCTATGCAGAAGCGCATTCACTGCAGCTTCACTGTTCCAGGATTAAAACTAACTCAGTTATGTCTGCATACCCAGTGACTACAGTCTAAATACACCTGTAGAGTCTTGAACTTTGGAGGCCAACAGCTGTAGTTTGGCTGAGCTAACCTTGGTGTAGGGGGCCTAAGGATGACTTTAAACCATCTTTATGATACCCTGCTCCTGGGGTCAGCTAGAGGCCAGTCTGACCAATTGGCTGTAGAATCACCTGGAAGAAAACATAAAATCATCACTGATAAAGTCTGCAGAAGACACAAAAATTGGGAGAATGGTAAATAATTAATAGGACAGGTCACTTATTCAGAGTGATCTGGATCACTTGGTACACTGGGTGCAAGCCAACAATATGTGTTTTAATATAACTAAATGTAAACATATACCTCTAGGAACAAAGCAAGTAGGCCATACTGATAGGATGGGGTCCTCTATCCTGGGAAGCAGTGACTTTGAAAAAGATTTGGGGGTTGTAGTAGATACTCAGCTGAACATGAGCTCCCAGTGTGACACTGTGGCCAAAAGAGCTCAAATGTGGTCCTGGGATGCTTAAACAGGGGAATCATAAGCAGGAATGGAGAATATTTTACCTCCATATTTGTCACTTGTGCAACCGCTGCTTGAATACTTGTGTTAAGTTCTAGTGCCCACAAATCAAGAAGGATGTTGGTAAATTGGAGAGGGTTCAGAGAAAAGCCATGGGAGTGATTAAAGGATTAGAAAACATTCCTTATAGTGATAGACTCAAGGAGATCAATCTATTTATCTTAACGAAGAGAACGTTAAGGAGTGATTTGATTACAGTCTGCAAGTATCTACATGGGGAACAAATATTTAATAATGGACTCTTCAATCTAGCCAAGAGAGGCACAACACGATGCAATGGCTGGAAGATGAAGCTAGACAAATTCAGACTGGAAATAAGGTGTAAATTTTTGACAGTGAGGGTGATTAACCTTTGGAACAATTTACCAAGGGTCATGGTGGATTCTCCATCACTGACAATTTTTTTAATCGAGATTGGATGTTTTTCTAAAAGCTATGCTCTAGGAATGACTTAGGGGAATTCCTATGACTTATGTTATACAAGAGGTCAGACTAGATGATCACAATGGTCCCGTCCCTTCTGGCCTTGGAATCTATGAATCTGTGAATCTATTATGAGGCCCTCTGAATGCTTCTCTTAATTATGCCTAGCTGTCCAAACCCAAGGGGCCATTTTGACAGCCAGGGATTGCTGGTCATGCTCCCGTTGCCCAGGAGTGCCTACTGCAGTGGAGGGTAAGAGGGGATGGTATAGAGAAGCTATTCTGGCTCTTTGCCATCTAAGCATTTCTCCTTACACTGTATGGCTGCTTGATGCTGCTGGAGCTGGTGCAGGGCCTCGTATCTCTTACAATTCTTACATTATTTAAAAGTAAAACAGTTATGTGGTGGCAGCCATACTTTTTTTTTTAAAGCAGAGAATAGACACAAGTGTGTCCAGCCCCTGATCTGCTGTATAAAAAAGGACAGGCAGCAGGAGATTTTCCCTCTTCTTGTGAATTCCCAAGCAGAGTGACCCCTCATAGCAGAGAGTTCATGCTTAAGGAGGACATGGATTTGACAGCACCGCTACTGCTGTCAGTGCTCAAATCCCCAAGGGGGTAAGGAGAGGGCCAGGCCAGGCCCTGTTCTCCCTTTGCATGGACTAGCAGAGCTGGGATAGCATGGAGGAAATGTGGTACAATTCTATCTAGGGTTTACACAGGCCACACAGCGGGGCAGGGGAGGTCTACTATCAACCTCCACCCCAAACTGTGCTCCCATGAAAGGGACAAGCAGAATCTGGACTAAAAGACAGATCCAAGCCACACTGAAATCAATGGGAGTGTTTCAATTGACCACAACTGGCTTTGGGTCATGTCCTATGAATATTCAGGTGGTATATAAGAGATTTAGCCTACATTTAGAATACTGATCCAGGGAAATTAGTAATTGGGGCTTTAAAATATATATAATTATAGCAAGTGCTATCATAGCAGCTATTAACGTGGCTACCTCACCACAATTATATAAAAATAAGCTTCCGTACGGAAACAATCAGGAAGCAGCATTTTAAAGGCCAAGCCTATGACAATCAAAGGTCATTTATACCCCGGAAGAATTATACTCTAAATAATTACAAATATTTTCAAAACTAGTAGTCATGGGAAGAGTTTAAAAGTAGTGCAGAAAAACTACTGACTGGCATGTGGATTCAGGTAAAAAATTTAATAGCTGGACATACCATCATCTGGTAGGAATGATGGATCTGGCATTAGTTATGACAGTTTTACTGTTCTGACTGTTTTACTCAAGCATCAATAGAATGTAAATTTCCAGGAAGTTGCTAGTAAATACTAGTAGTTGGTTTTACAGTTTGAAATTGATTTTCCTAGAGGTGGAATGACCATATTCGGACATCTATTCATTTACGGCTGTCCTCTAAATTTCTATAGCAATAGAGGAAAGATAGACTTTTAAAAGATTGACTGGATCTCTTTTTTTCTGTCCATTTAAAGGGGTTTATGTAAACTGTCATTGACAATGTCGAGAGGCTTTTTATCTGGGTATTTCTGTCGCTGTTTTAGGCTATTCCTAAGTTGTATGGGAAGAAAAGCAAGTCTCCCTTTCTAGAGTAAGAATTGTGAAAGGATAGTCAAAGAAAAAGGAAAGGCTTTGAATAAGGTGAGACATTCCTTAAAGTTAGAGGATTTGGTAGATTATGAAAGGAAGCAAGCTCAGGCTCAAAAGGTTATTAGAAGATCTAAGAAGCCCTGCTGCCAAAACCTCTATAGCACTATTAATAAAAATACTTCAGTGGGTAAAATATGATATAAGATTATAAGGATCAACGTAAGAGAGCACAGATCCTTTGCAATACCTAGTTTAATTAAAAGTGGCATTACTGTTGATTCTAATATAGCGACGTTGAACATGGTGAGGGTTTTACTTAATGTTATTAAAAGCATGATGATATAAATTTCGGGTTTTTTCTGCCAGGGATTTTTTTTTTAAATGTTTCATGTTATTCTTTAAAACTGTGATGAAGAGGATACATATTTTTTGTTGCCAGTTAGTGAATTTAAAGAGGAGGTATTACCTGATGATACTTTCCCTTGACTGACTTAATTTAACTTACAGAGTCTTTAATCATGTAAGTGACAAATGTATTTGTTAATATTTTAATCTCAATTGAAGTAAGAGACAAGTTTCATATTTTTTTGAAGTCATATGAAATTACTACAGCTGGGTGAAAGATCCTCATAAACCTCATATCTCACTTGCTTCCATGTTTTGTTATCAACCCCAAATTTCTCAGGTTAATCTGGGCCAGGTTCTGGGTGAACCCTACAGATTTTTCCCCCCACAAATGGAAAACACACATACACACACACACAGACACACACACACACGCACACACGTGATGGTTTCACAGGGTTTTGCTGTGAAACTAGGCAGAGATTTAGCTGAGTTTTGAGGGTTTGTTCAAAACTCAAAACACAAGAGATATGAAACCACCAGGAATGAAGAGAGGACCAGCCCAGAAAGGGGAGAAAGCACATGGTCTTTTGCGTAGAGACTGTCCGGTCCTCGCTTACAGACAACCCCCCAACCTAAAGCAAATACTCACCAGCAACCACACATCATTGAACAAAACCACTAACCCAGGAACCTATCCTTGTAACAAACCCCGATGCCAACTCTGTCCACATATCTATTCAAGTGACATCATCATAGGACCTAATCACATCAGCCATACCATCAGGGGCTCGTTCACCTGCACATCTACCAATGTGATATATGCCATCATGTGCCAGCAATGCCCCTCTGCCATGTACATTGGCCAAACCGGACAGTCTCTACGCAAAAGAATTAATGGAAACAAATCTGACATCAGGAATCAAAATACTCAAAAACCAGTGGGAGAACACTTTAACCTGTCTGGTCATTCAATGACAGACCTGCGGGTGGCTATATTACAACAGAAAAACTTCAAAAACAGACTCCAACGAGAGACTGCTGATCCGGAATTGATATGCAAACTAGACACAATCAACTCCGGTTTGAATAAGGACTGGGAATGGCTGAGCCATTACAAACATTGAATCTATCTCCCCTTGTAAGTATTCTCACACTTCTTATCAAACTGTCTGTACTGGGCTAGCTTGATTATCATTTCAAAAGTTTTTTTTCTCTTAATTAATTGGCCTCTCAGAGTTGGTAAGACAACTCCCACCTGTTTATGCTCTCTGTATGTGTGTATATATATCTCCTCAATATATGTTCCATTCTATATGCATCCGAAGAAGTGGGCTGTAGTCCACGAAAGCTTATGCTCTAATAAATTTGTTAGTCTCTAAGGTGCCACAAGTACTCCAGTTCTTCTTTTTGCTGGGAAAAGAAACTCCCTCGCTCCCTTTATAGACAAAAAGGGAAAATAGATGCTGTGTTTGTAGTAGTATCTGAGCCCAGGTTATTTGAATATTAAGCTCCCTGGCTCCCCCAAAGGTAAAAAAAATGAGGGTTTCCTATCTGCTGCCAAGTATGATTTGTGTATGAGCAAGGGGGGTCAGTGGGAGAGGTAGCTCCCTAAACATATTAAAGGAGATGTGAGGGGGAAACAGGCCTGCCAACCTCTGCGTAAAGATGCCGGAAGGAGGAATGGGCATGCCACCAGCCACCATGAAGATGCTGGAGCGATTCAGGTTAGTCTGAAGCAAGAAGGAATCACCAATGACATCAGGGTAGCAGACCGTGAGCTTTCCCTTTCATGAAGATAACAAGCTGGGGAGCGATGGCCTGTGGCAGATGGGTTGTTGTGTGGGCCAGGGCTACAAAGCTGGGTGGGAGTCACCATTCTTTAGACATGCATCAAGTTCATGAATTTCAAATCTTTAGGATCCTGATATTGGAATTTTTTAACATATTATTGCTATGTTGATGTTGGGGTTTTGTGGGATCACATGATTTGCATTTATTTTGCAATGTTGTATTGTTGTGATGAAACACTATTATATATGCATCCGATATCACAATACATAAGGTGGAGAACTCAGAGTTAGAGTACCATTTTTGTTTGCTTGCTTTCTTTGTCCACCAGGAAAGACGCTCTTTAGGCACAGCCTGAAAACTAGATCATTCTGGGACATAGTGAGCATTAGATCCCATCCCACTTATTTAAAAAAAGAGTCCTGTGAAAAATGGAACAGTTGGAATTACTGTTATTTTAGATTGGGGGGTGCGGGGAAGAAACAAGAAAGAACGAAAATAAATTCTCCATAAGAGAGAACAGTGTATGTCTCCTCTGTAACAAGCTGCCTCATCTCTGCCTGACAAAATAGTTGCCCTCTGTAGCAGCAGACTCTTAAAAATGTAAAGGTATAGGGTGTGGGGGAAAAGTCATACCAGTTACATAAGTACATATACAAAATAGGAGGGAAGGGGTAGAATTATAGCCAGGCTCCACTTCCACATGGACTGGTGGAGAAAGGATAGCATGGACTGGAATGCAAACTCCACCCTACATAAGCTGGTGATGGGACAATCTAAATACAATAGATAGATGCTGCTACTGTGTGCATCCCCCAAATGTGTGGAAGACATGGTGCCTGCCTCACATGCAATGTCTCTGAGAGTTGCTATCATTTTGCCTTTCTTATCCTAACCATCACTACACTCAACACGGGCAGTGGCTTAAAGCGCAACCTACCTTTAAAAGTATAAGAATTTTAGGGCTTGTGTACACTGTGTGTTAGTCTGTACTAGATAGGTGTAAATTTTAGAGCACACTAGTGTGTAGCACACTATCTGGCCTGTGTGGATCCTGGTGATGCACACTAAAAGTTCCCTTGTGCATGCTGACGTAGTATAGTTTGATACAGGACCACATTAACGTGCACGAAGGAACTTTTCATACATGTCAGGAGGGTCCACATGAGCCAGGTAGTGTGCAACACACCAGTGCGCACTAGAATTCACACCCCCTAGCATGGGCTAATATACAGTGTAGACAAGCCCTTAGATTATCTTTCTGTTGTTGATGTTCAGCTGTGTGCAATTGACTATTTGCTGTAATCAAGATCTAAAGCCATGGCTGGAGGGGATAGCTCTAGAATTAAATTTAAAATCCCTAGTTTCCCCATGATCAGTATCAAATCCCAGTGGGATTGTCTCAGCTCTTCATCCTTCCCAGGTCAATAAAGGGCCAGACCCCAGTGCTTAATTTGTAATGAAAGAGGTGCCCCAGCACTTGCTGGGCATGGGGCAGGCTCAGTGTGCCGCTGGCCTTGCGCAGGGATGAGGGCGAGGTGGTGGTGCTGGCACCTGTGGGCAAAGCAGCTGCAGCTCCAGCGCAGAAAGGGTGCTCTGTGGCCAGCGTGAGTCTCCTGCTGCCCATGCCGGGATCAGTAACCGATGCAGCAAGCCCAGAGGTGCCAGAGTTATGACCTGCCAAGCCCAGAGGTGCCAAGGTTCATCCCCAGCAAAACTTAAGCACTGGCCAGATCCTATTTCTTTTGGAGGTGATGGACATTTTACCATTGACTTTAGTAGGCGCCAGAGCAGACCCAAAAGGCCAGATCCTCAAAGGCATTTAGGCACCTAACTCCCTTTGAGGGGTGTGTCTTAGGTTACACTTCTATCCTCAGCATTTTCTATTGGCTAGCTTAGGCTCCCTGCTCAGTGTGCTTGCTTTTCTTGTGAGTCTCTTTTTAGTGCCTGGTATAAGAAGACAGCAGTTGTGAATTGTACTAGATGCATAAGTCCCTGTTATGAATATCTCCCTTTGTGTCTACCTTGGAGGAACTCCTCCGTTTTGGCTAACTCACTTGGTGTTTGTCACCCTGGTGGACACTCCCAAGAATCCTCCACCACTCATAGCCCTGGTCTACACTACAAGTTTAGGTCAAATTTAGCAGCGTTAGATCGATTTAACCCTGCACCCGTCCACACGACATAGCCATTTTTGTCGACTTAAAGGGCTCTTAAAATTGATTTCTGTTCTCCTCCCCGACGAGGGGATTAGCGCTGAAATCAACCCTGCTGGGTCGAATTTGGGGTAGTGTGGATGCAGTTTGACGGTATTGGCCTCTGGGAGCTATCCCAGAGTGCTCCATTGTGACCGCTCTGGACAGCACTCTCAACTCAGATGCACTGGCCAGGTAGACAGGAAAAGCCCCGTGAACTTTTGAATTTCATTTCCTGTTTGACCACCGTGGCGAGCTGATCAGCACAGGTGACCATGGAGTCCCAGAATCGCAAAAGAGCTCCAGCATGGACAGAATGGGAGGTACTGGATCTGATCGCTGTATGGGAAGATGAATCCATGCTATCAGAACTCCATTCTAAAAGACTAAATGTTTAAGCGCAGCCAGACACCAGGGCAGTTAGAAGAGTGCAGCAGGGCGCGCTGTGCATCAGAGAAGCTTTGAAAACCAGTTTCATGACTGGCCAAGCTACAGTGTGAACGTTCTGTTTGTTTCTCCTTGATGAAAACCCGCCCCCTTGGTTCACTCTACTTCCCTGTAAGCCAACTGCCCTCCTCTCCCCACTTTGATCTCCGCTTGTAGAGGCAATAAAGTCATTGTTGTTTCAGATTCATGCATTCTTTATTAATTCATCACACAAATGGGGGGATAACTGCCAAGGTAGCCCAGGAGGGGTGGGAGAGGAGGGAAGCACAGAGGTGGGGTAGTTGTAGGGGCACCCCCTAGAATGGCATGCAGCTCATCATAGAAATGGGATGTCTGGGGCTCTGACCCGGAGTGGCCGTTTGCCTCTCTGGTTCTTTGGTAGGCTTGCCAGATATTCCAGGCAGGACTGAATATCCATTAGACAAAACTTAAGAAGGGAATGACATGGAGTCACTCCCATTTATGTCCAGGGGCCCCCGACCAACTCACCGAGGCCGGCCAGGAGCACCCATGTCTGCCCAGGTGCCCACGATTGACCTCACCAAGGCCAGCCAGGAGTACCCATGTCTGCCCAGGAGCTCCCGACCAACCTCACCGAGGCCGGCCAGGAGGAACCAGGAGACAGCAGCAGACGGTACAATACGGCTGCTAATGGTCTTTGCTAACTTGCAAAGGCAAGGGGCTGCTGCTGTGTAGCACTGCAGTACCGCATCTGTCAGCAGCACCCAGGAGACGTATGGTGATAGTGAGCTGAGCGGGCTCCATGCTTGCCGTGGTATGTCGTCTGCACAGGTAACCCAGAAAAAAAGGCAAGAAACAATTTTTTGCCGTTGCTTTCACGGAGTGTGTGTGTGGGGGGCTGGCTGATGACATGGACCCAGAACCACCCGCAACAATGTTTTTGTCCCATCAGGCATTGGGAGCTCAACCCAGAATTCCAATGGGCGGCGGAGACTGAGGGAACTGTGGGATAGCTACCACAGTGCAACGCTCCGAAAGTCGACGCTAGCCTCGGTACTGTGGATGCACTCTGCTGACTTAATGGTCTTAATGGTCTTAAGTGGAGACACACACAATTGACTGTATCAAATCGATTTCTAAAAAATCTACTTATATTAAATCGACCTAATTTCGTAGTGTAGATATACCCATAGAATTATAGAATATTAGGGTTGGAAGAGACCTCAAGAGATCATCTAGTCCAACCCCCTGCTCAAAGCAGGACCAACACCAACTAAATCTAAATTAGTGATATCATTTCATGTCTGTCTGTACCATGGGGGAGAGAGGTACAGTAACACCTCAAACAGAATTTATTCAAAACTTGGTTTAAGGCTTAGTTAGAATCATGGTGTAAATAGGAATTTTTTACCAAAGGCCAAGTGTGGTTTTGATTAAATTAAAAGTGATCTGGGTAAGAGGATAAATTATCTGAGTCACAGTCAAACTGGATCAAAGATGACCTGCATTTCCCTCAGTACAATGCTTTGACATTAGTATGCACATGGCTAGACTATTTGTGAATAAGGGAGCTGATATTACATGCATGCAAGCTTTGATATCTATCAGTAGTTAAATTAGTGTTAAAGTCTTTTTGATAAAGAGTGAAACTGGGAGTCTGTGGAGAATTGCCATTAAGCAGGTAGCAGAAGCAAGGGAAAAATGAATAATCCTCCGTTCAGATCACATTTTAATTTCAATCCTATTTCATTAAATAGTGGCAGGGTTCTTAATACCTGAGGATAAGAAAACCTTATTTTTTAGATTTCATACTGGGCATATTCCTCTCAGTCATATATTATGCCTTATTAGTAAACACACATCTGAGTGTTTTATTGTGAATGGTCGGAATTGCTCTTTACTTCAAGCTACTTATCCAAAATGTTTATACATTGTGGTAGATTTTTTAAGGGCACTTTCCAAATTCCCCCATCCCCAATAACTTAAAATGCAGATCAGCTAGACTAAATTTCTGATTAATTCTGTTGCATAATGAAGCAGAGTGTCTATTGCTATACATTAAACAGATAAAACAGTGTCTACAGATAAAGAGTGTGTTTGCTGGTGACCTCAGCCTTTACAAGACAAAAAACACAGCTGGGAGTGGTATCACAAAGCAGGAAGAGAGGGCTGCAAGCTGTGGCTCAGTAGGGCATGGACAGCTGCAGAAATGGAACTGGGATGCAGCCTGTTGGAGGAAGCCAAGCCGAGCTGCACTGTAGCTATGAAAAAGCTGTGGGAAGCTTTTTTGAAGCTCTGCACAGCTCCCCAAGCAGCATGGGCAGCTGAAAGAAAAGCTCTGCCCATGGCACAGTGTCCGACGGAACTTCTGGGGAGAGGAGGTGAAGAGTGCGTGCTGCTGAGGGCAACAGCATCCATGGAGAGAACTCACTAAACAGCTGCTGACCCAAACAGAGAAAGAGTTTAACAGCTAAGAGGTGAGGCTAGAGTTGGGCTGGAAGATACGGCATAATGGAAGTGAGTTAAACCGCTTATGCAGCTAATGCATAAGACCCGGTTTGCCAATTTTATGGGACAGCCCTGGGGGAAGTAACCCAATTCAAATTAAACATGAACTCTTTTAAACGGGGAATTTATTTTCCCAGGAGATCAGTAAAACAGGCCGGATGGTGAGTGCAGACAGTACTGGAGGGAAACATGTCAGGAGCCAGCATGACAGGATGTTAAAATGAAGTGTCAGCTCCCCCAGTATCATCATGTAATAAGGATCAGCCCAGAGTTGACAGCCATGGGAAAGACAGTCCAACCACCAGACACAAATCCTTACAGCACAGAATTATGATAGGACCAGAAGGAAGCAGATTAGTCCTACGCAGTACAAGAAAGGAGAATCTGTACAATTTAACTGGACTTGCTTAAATAGAGAAGCCTAAGGTTTTAGCCACCAAGGCAAACATATATATTACCATATCCACATTGTCCAAAAAGAATAAAATTCAGTCCTGATGAGAAATTTAATATTAACATTCATTAAATAAAAAGTTCTTAATCATTCACTCTCCCAGGGCTCATTGTATCTTGCTTAATATGTTTGTCTCGTTCAGACTGTAAACTAGTCAAAGCAAGGACAGTTTTTATTTTTGTTTATTGAACAATGCTAGAAAATTGATTGTGCTAAAGAAATAATGTTAATAAAGGAAAAAATTGGAATGATATTAAATGTTTTTAGAGCACTAAAATGTAAAGTGTTAAATTATTATTTGGAAGTGTTAACCATTATCGTTCTAAAAAATAAATGAAGAACAATAAGGACTAGATGGCTGGCTCAGCAAACTAGTAACATGATACCAAGAAATGGTTACAGGTTCAAGGACAGCCTGGTCAGAATAACTGAGAGTTGTTACAATTTGATTAGGAGATCAGGAGCCTGCAGAAACTCAGCTGATGGTCTCCATCCAGTTCCTAGTGAACAGATGTCTACAACGGAAGAGCCACTATTAAAAATTAGCACTACATGGCACCTTTGGGTTGGCAATTTCAGAAGAAAGGCCAGTGAATAAATGGGCAGAAAGAATGCACTTCCTCCAGGTCATTTTTGAGGCATGTTGGGATGCTTATATGGATAATAAATAAATGACTTTTCTCTACAAACAAATAAACTGGAGCCACTTCACCTCAATTTTTTAGTAAGCTCATTTTAACAAAGGGAAAAAGCGAGGAATAATGAATGTGTAGCACTCAAAAATAGTGACTCCACTATGAAGAAAGAGATGAAATTGCTGCAGTCTCATGTCTTCAGCATCTTGCTATATGTGAGACATGGACATTAAGGAAACAAGACATTCAGGGTAGACAGACTCCCGAGTAGACAGATGCATATTACTTCAAGCCCCAGTAGCTTGTCTACCCAGGATCTCAAGCCCACCTGATCCCCTAGTCTTGAGAGCCTGATCTCCAGCCTGAGCTGCAACATCCACATTTTTAGCACACTATCTCAAGTCCTGCTAGAGTGAATCCATCTACCTGGGATGGGAGTCTTGCTCCCAGCTGCAGTGTAGACATACTCTTTGAATTGAAATGCTACTGGGAATTGTTTCCCATTAGCTATACCTTGCACACAACTAACGAGGAGGTAATTGCCTGAATTTAACTGAAGTGATACTGGGTATCATCAAGATGATCAGAGAAAAAACAATGGAGTTTGTGGGACATGTGGGTCAGATGAGTGGGGAAAGATTGCCAAAGCAAGTTTTGCAGGGGCTGCTGCCAGATGTTAGGGGCACAAGGTGACCATGGGTGAGTGTGTTCAAATATGCGGCTAACTGAATGGGATGTGGCCTGGCCACTTCTCAAGGCTGTATGAAGACGACGAAACATGGAAGAAGATTGTTGGCCAATGACTCCCATTTGTTTTCTTTACTGTTTGTTGTGAGGTGACTCTATGGTGCTTGGTACTATGAAACAATGTATGTATGTACTATAGAGGATCCACTATAAGTCATATAGTAATATATATGGAAGTTTACTGTTTTCTATTTAATTTCTCTTATTGTTGTTGTCAAATTATTGATTAAATCTCAATCCTTATTGATATCTTATATACCAGTTTTGATGCTTTATTTTGACCAAGCAATTAGTTAGAAAAGACAGATTTTCCTTTGTATAAAGAACGTTTTTCAATTAAATTTTTCAAATTTAAACCAAAGTATCCAAATGTCAAATTTTGAAATGAAAAGAAGGGGAAAAAATTAGCTAATTTTTGCAACTCCTTCTCCCACATTTCTGATGACTAACTCAATAGTAGGTTCACATTTTTTTCAAATTTTGATGAAATTTCAATGTTGGGGAAAAAAGAAGAGGGTGGGGGTTCAAATTGAAAATGTTTTCCCTTTTGGGGGGTCATTTCTAAAAGAAATTTCCCCATTTTTTTCAAGTGAAATTATATTCCAGATTCTTCATTTCCTTCCCTTCCACCCCTCCTTCCCTCCACTATCCTTAAAGAATCGTCCATCACAATGAATGACACTATCTCCAGCTGAAAAGCCTGGAGAGTTGCATTCAGTCTGAGTCTGTGGTTGTCTTGTCTAGAAGGAGTCACTCGAGCGATCAAGCTGCTTTCTCCTATCACAATTAGATCATGTGACCTCTGCAACTCCCATGGCAGCTGGGAATTAAATCAGAATCTGAATTCGCAGCACTGCAAAGTAAGTGAGCAAACTAAAATTTCTGCCTTTTTCCTTTTTATAATTCCAAAGTGTATTTTAGATTTTAGAGTTATTTTGTTATCAGATTGACTTCAGATATCAGAAAATTAGTTTTTGTTCATTTGATACAGGTGCCACATTATTTGAGACCCCACTTCATGTGCTTGTTGTGTTAGCAACAAGAACTGGTTGGAAATTTTTCAATCCTGTGAAAAAAATTGAGATTTTTAAGGGCTTTTTTGTTTGTTTGTTTGTTTGTTTGTTTGTTTGTTTGTTTGTTTGGGGGGTTTTTTTTGGTCTTAAATGGGGATGAAAAGCCAAAGTTTCAAAATTAGTAATGTGAAAAAAATCCCCCAAAATTTTGTTTTAGGTCAATTGAAAAGTTTCATTTTGATGTTGACTCCTTTTTTACAAAAATAAACTACATTTTGAAATGACCATTTGTTTCAAAATGAAAAATTGAAATTTCTCATTCAAAAATATCAAGACAGTATGTTTTGAAATTTTCAAAACATTTTGCCCCATTTTTTTTTCAAAATGAGATTGCTGAAATCGACACAATTAAAAAAAAATCATTTTAGTCTATATGGCAAGTGAGACTAAAGCACATATTGGGATTCTAGCACAGAACATGAATCAAGGGCTTTACTTGGTGATAAAAATTCCATATAACTTCTCTTGTGAAATGAATTTCACACATAAAAATACATAATCTTCTTTTGTATTACTTTTAGAAATAAAAAAAAAAAGTCCCTTTAATGCCCATGCTGGGGAAAAAACAGCGAGGTTGATATGTATTGCAGTTTAGTCATATTTAGAAAAAATCCATTCTGGATGATGTAATCTAGTGTTATGTCTAATGGATAATGACAGGGGAAGTCATGCCAAGACCATATTGCACCAGCTGAGCTAGGCAGCCAGTGTTTCACCAGTCTGTCTTTATTAGTGTGTATCCTACTGAAAAGCATTCTTCTATTGTAGAGATATACAGCCAAAGATAATGCTCGTTGTTTTTTCATACATAAAAATGACTAGTCATCATCATAACTAAGTTACTATAGTTATGGGGGGAAGTAAGTATTCTGCATAATTGGATTTACCAATTCCAAAAACCAGTGTTTTCATAGGAAAATATTTTCTAAGAACTCTATACTCTAGGTTCAATAATCTAGGTAAGACAAATGTGCTTGACTGAGGAAATTAGTGCGTTGTCATCATTTGAATTGTTGAAGGAAAACTATGCCTGAAGAAAAATATATTTTTTTCTGGATTCGCCCACAAAATGGACACAGCCATGTAAAGGCATTGGTTAGCAGTGAAGATGCTTGAATATTCTACAAGTGCATCAAATAATTAATGGATAATTTGCCACAACAGTATGAGGGACAGTTTGCTCAAGTCTACCTTCTGTTTGTAAATCATGCAGCCTCTTCATAAATTCTATGCTGGGTTTTCTTACCCTGAGATATCCCATTTTGTTTGTCCCAGGTGATATCAGATTCTTTCCTCTCCTGCTCACACTGAGCAGTGCTTTATTCCACGAGAAGTCCCACTGTAGGACTAAATGCCAAGTAAGTTACTGGTCAACTTGGGTAAGGGTGGCAGCAGGCAACAAGAGTGTGTTTTTAATCATGTTGAGTTAGTTTAACATGTTTAAAAAGCCCCTTCTAGGCTTCCCTCTGAAGGAACCCTACTGTACAACGCAGCCAGGTTACATGGCTTCAGATGTGCTAGCCTTTGTCTTCACTGGGTTCTTCATACATGTTAAGTTAACATAACTGGAAAACATACCCCTTTTGCCTGTCAAGACAGAGTCAAAGTGGCTTGCTTTTTATACATTTGACTATTTAAGTCACATAGTTAACTTCTAATACATACCACAGGGAAAGAGAATCATGTGAATATTTAGAAAAGAAAAAGTAGCCTTTTTTAAATAAGGGGTTACTGAGATTATTTACAGGTTTCAGAGTAGCAGCTGTGTTAGTCTGTATCCGCAAAAATAACAGGAGTACTTGTGGCACCTTAGAGACTAACAAATTTATTAGAGCATAAGCTTTCGTGGACTATAGCCCACTTCTTCGGATGCATACAGAGTGGAATAAATATTGAGGAGATATATATACACACATACAGAGATTATTTAGTAAATTTTGATGCATTGATGGTTATGAGGAGATATCAATCACTAACCAAAAAATGGAATGATTCCAAAAGCAAGTCTGTGTTGAGACAATGATGTCCTCATTTACAAACATATTAGCCTCTGCTGTTATTTTTAATAGATGCAGCAGTTACAAAAACAAGATTACGGTAGCGCTGCATAGACCATGTGGCATCTGGTAAAGTGGTCCACAATCTGCCCCCTTTTTTTTTTATTAAACAAATACATTAAAGATGTGCCCAGTTTATCTTTGTGTATCTTCTGTGCAGGTGGCTGGACTTAACATTTAAAAGCAGAACGGGATGTGAGCTAGATCCCAACAGGAGGAGTCCTTTGACCTCTTATTAATGTACAGACATGTTAAACAGTCTATGAGCTCTAGCTGGGAATCTGTCTGCCTATTTTTGAAAAGTAGCTTTTATTTCCATGCTCAGTATTGTACTGCAGCTGTCATATGGCCATGCATTTTAAAGTTCTCTGCCTGTCAATCATTGCCAAATTAAAAAAACAAAATGAAAAACACAAAAACCTAAAAGCACCAGGATTTCAAAAGAGCAGAGATTCCAGCATTTTGCAGGGTAACTGGGCTGTCTACAGGAGAACATTTGATATATATTATTTTTAGACTAAAGAACCACTGTATTTTTTTACTGTAAATTATGTATTTTGTCATGTGTGGTGGTGGTGGTGGTGGGGAAGCAGCAGATTAATTGTGGAAATTCAAATTAATCTGGGAGTATAGTGCAGAACTGAGACAAAGTAGATATTAATTTAATTACAAAGGACTAAGCCTGGACTCCCTTCAGTGCATGTAGATGCTTGGGATAAGGTACTGCAGGTGGGTGAGGGTTGTTCTTTTAGTAGCTCAGTGTGACTCTAAGGCCCAAGATATCTGTATTAAAGGAAAAGACAGACACTGATATAGGGACGCTAAAGACAATGGCAAAGCTCCTATGGACTTTAATGGGCGCAGGCACAGGCCCATTTGTATGGTTTGATTCAAATACTTTAACCAACCAACTACAATGGGGTCTTCAGTAAGAAGAGTGACTGTTTCAGTGTTTGTGGATCACCAGTCTGCTAGTGACAGGAGGAGACATTGCTACTTTTAGATCACAATTTAAAGTGGAATCACCTGAAAGCAAAATATAAAAATATTAGTGTAAACACTGGGCATTCATAAAAAACTAAATACACTTGTTTTCTTTCCGACACAAAATGGACAAACGTTTTGCATCAATGGAGTTGGGACGAACAAGTTCAATGCTCTGTGGGTACCTCTGAACATTGAGAAAACCAGTAGAAGGCAAGATGTATTGCTGTGTTGGTGTTATTCGTATCCTTGTTATTACTATTGACAGATAACTTACATTCTCCTTTTGCCCGCAGCCAAACCACCTTAGGCTCTACTCTCATCAGATTTTGTATGCTAAGCAGAATTGGAAGACCTCCAAAGAAAATCAAGTGTTATGGGTGTAATACCTCTTTCGCCACTGGCTTAGTACCTGTATGGTGTGCAAACATGATATGGATACTTCACAATCTTAGACAGTTCCAAAGTTTCTGTTGCCTGGCTCGTTTCGCTTTGCTGCTGGTAGGTGCCTGACTCCTCCTACCAGTGTGCTAAAGAATAAAGCTACTTAGCAGTGCCTCTAGTATGACATGGGGTTGACCACACTAAGGCAGTGGCTACCACACTTGAATTCACCCGATAATTCAAACTCACACAAGCAAATATATTAAAAACAATAACTATAAACTGTATGTAGGGATGTAATTAAAGACATGTATACAATTAGTACAAATATTAAATGATTAAAATGCTTAGAGATATTCATAATACTTGTAGTTACTAAAGGCTACACTGGCAAGCATGTGACCACACAGTCCTGCAGTGTTCCTAAACAAAAGTGTCTCCACACTTAGTTCTGTCTGCCCCCAGGTCTCAGGTACCCAGGTGTGGAGACATGTTTCAGGCCTGTAAGATGTTGTTGCTGGAAATACACTTTATTATACTGTGAACTGGAGTGCAGGTCTTGATGATCTAGGTAGATACCAGTCTTTTTGCAGATGCAATGTGCCTTAATGGTGCAAGATTAAACCTTAACCACCTATCTAAACTATAATACAGGGTACTCGCTCAGGTTCCTCTTCTGGTTAAACGGTCAGGGGACTGGTGCAGGCCAGCAGGTCCTTCCTGGGGATGGCTGGAGAAGGACTAACCACCTGCTCCCTTCTGGAACAGTGATGACAGTCTTTACAGCTTGGAATCTGCAAGTTCAGCTGTAAAGAGGTCGGGTCTCTGCAGTGGTGCTGAACTAGGTGTGCTGGGGGTGCTGCCACATCCTCTAGCTTGAAGTAATAACACCACACACCAAACACATGGTTTCCATAGTTTCCATCATCAGCAACTTCACTATAAAAAATTGTTCCTGCACCCCTGGGTCTCTGGATCCAAAATCCCAGATCTGGTGTGGGCTGGCTGCCAGGCAAGCAGACTGCAGGTGGTGGCAGGAGAGACAGGCTGTCTCCTCCTCTTGCTGGCAGGCTAGTGGAACAGATTGTATCCTCCTGAGGCTCTTCTGCAGGCTGAGGTTACAGTCAGTTCAATTGCTGGGCCTGGAAGTGCTGGTCTGGCTGGCCGTACCATTATCTGCTCATCCCAGCTGGGCTCTGCCACATGGAGGGAATACAAGGCTATTAATAGCCTCCCTCCTGTTTTGCCACACATCTGGGGCTCTGCATAGGGCGAGAAACTGCTTGCAGTCTGTCCATCTGTCTTCTGCCGTCTAAGTGGCTGCTGGGGACTGCTGTTGTCTTCCCTCCCCCCATTGGTTGAGGGAGGAGGGTTGCCAGAGTTACTGGGGGGTGGTGTCGTATCCCCTCCCTTTCCCTTCTGCTGATGGTGGAAGTCGAGAGTGCAGGACTCTGTTGTGGACCCCATGAGGACCCAAAGGTGTGTCTCTTCTCTTGGGGCACAGCCCCCTTGTTAAGGGGGTGAGTAGCTACAGAGGGAATGGTGTGGTTCTTCCTGCCAATCAGTGATCCTCTTCCCAGGTGACACTCCTGAAGTGGCACTTTCCCCACTTTGTCACTACTGAAATAAGCATTGTGGTGCCAGGTACAGTGGTATTGGTGGTGTGATCCAGAGGATCGGACACCTGAGTAGAAGTCAACAGATGTGGGTTCAATTCCCAGTTGTACCATTGACTTGCCGTGTAATCTTGGATGAATCACTTTGTCCCTGTGTCTCAGTTTCCCAATAATGTTAACCCACCTTTATAAATCTACGTTTTTGATGAATGGCATGGACTGACTATAGCATTTGCCCCCAACTGTAAACTGAACCCAAATATTGATGAACAAGGCCAAGTATAAAGAACAGGAGTACTTGTGGCACCTTAGAGACTAACAAATTTATTAGAGCATAAGCTTTCGTGGACTACAGCCCACTTCTTCAGATGCAGTCCACGAAAGCTTATGCTCTAATAAATTTGTTAGTCTCTAAGGTGCCACAAGTACTCCTGTTCTTTTTGCGGATACAGACTAACACGGCTGCTACTCTGAAAGACCAAGTATGTTAGTCCATAAATAAAATAAACACTAATGTAAACCAAAGGAAAATAAGATTTAATATGCACAATGTGATCTGATGTGGTTTGCTGCATTACAAAGATGTACATCTGAAAAGTGTCTAAATAATCATGTTTTTTTCAAAGCAACATGGTGTGTACATAAACATAGTTTGCTAGGGTGAATATGTTTGCAGAAGATACAAGCTCTCAGGGGCTCAGTTTGAAGCATGGAGTTGGAACACTTCATATACCCATTGTTTGGCATAGCACTGCTGCTCCTCCTGAAATCTTTGATTCTGATTCTCCCTTTCCCCATTTCTTCTATTCCCCACCTCACTGTCCTCTCCAGAATGGCTTATTGGGCTGCTACCCATTTCATCATCCCCTATGTGCTTCAGGAGATGGATCCTTTGGGAACAGAGCACCTCCTGGAAAAAGAGTATCAGACCAGTAGTGAACATCTCGAACATCCCTTGAATTTCTGGTTAACACCACATTTTTCACAAGCATATCAGTTAAAGTAATCTTAAGTGTTATAACAATAGCATGTGTAGGCACCCTTTACTGAGGGGCCTCTGAACTTAATTTGGAGTGTTCCAAATTTGGGACGATCCTGAGTGCTGCAATCCAGACTTGAAGACTGCAACTCCCATGATGCCTTGGGGAAAAGAGAGAGAGAGAGAGAGAGACTCTTCCTCTTCTAGGGAATTCAGGGAGAGCATGCAGTGAGCTCCATTTTGGGAGAGGAGCTGAGATCACTTTGTGTAGCTCTGTCCAAATCCGGACTGGAGCTGCTGCTAAACTGCTGCTAGTAAGCCAGAAGCTTCTGCCAAGAACTTACTGGGTTTTGATCAAGCAGGGAGTCTCAGAGGATGTTGAAGCCAGAGCAGAGGCTCATGCTGTGACAGAGCTGGTGATATATCGAGTTTCTCTCACCAACCCCTCTAAAACCTCTCCTGGTCCCTCTTCAGGGACCATTCTTGTGAGGAGATCCTCCTGCAGGAGGTAGCTACCTGCTCCATGAGGGGGCAATAGATCAGGTACCTCTTCAACATCAAGGAAAAGGGTTTTATTCCAAATATTTTCTAGTCCCCCAAAAGACAGGGCAGTGGAAACACACCCTTGACCTGAAAAAACTCAATGTTTTTATTTCGCAAGCTAAACTTCTGCATGGTTACAATAGTATCAATAATGCTGTCCATAGAAAAAGATATATAGTGCTCAGCTCTTGATATGAAAGAAACGTACTTTCCTGCCAATATTCCCCTTCCTGTAAAAGATTCCTCAGAGTCATGGTGGGGCCTGACCACTATCAATATAAAATACTCCCATTCAGTCTGTAACTGCAAGCAGGGTCTTCATGAAAGTATTTTCCGTAGTAGCAGCACAACTCAGATGGGCAGTTCCACCATCTTCCTGTATCTAGATGACTGGTTTCTTACAAGGCAGGACATGTCCACAAGTCATAGCATTGACCTCATTGCTGCTATATCTCCTAGCATCCCTGGGAATCTCTGGGAACATGGAAAAGTCTACTCTGACTCCGACCCAGACTAGATTTCATAGAAGCAGACTCAGTCAGAGCAAAGGCTTATCTCCCTTTGGACAGATTCCAAGTCATAGGCAGACCAACACAACAGATCAGGTTATATACAGCCCTTGGACATCAATCCAGATTTGCCTTATTCTCCTTGGTCACATGGCATCAAGTACTTATGTAACACTGTTCATCAGATTCCACAGTCTTGGCTTTGAACAATACATATATATCAAGCAAACACAGAATGAATATGTGGTAACAATCCCCATCAAGATAAAGGTCTCTCTGTCTTGATGGAAAGATCCTGCATAAGAATGCCTGCACATTCCTTTATTATTCCCAACACCCAGAGCTGTCCCTTGGGTACGGTGAATTGGAGCAACTGCCCCAGGCCCCGCGCTTTGGGGGGCCCCGCAGGTGGGAAAGTGAGGCAGGTAGGCGAGCGGAGTGAAGAGGCAAACGGGGAGGTGAGCGGGGAAGCAAGGAGGAGCCCCCCTATGAGAACATTCCCCTCCCCACAGTGCCTCCTGCCTGCTGGCGGGCCCCACTGATCAGACAAACAAGAAATGCAGCACATACAGTTCCAGGGGAGCTCAGGGCTTATTCTCCAGATAAAATTATCTACTCCCTTTGAGGGTCCATTTGAACTATGCCTTTCTTTTATCACACTGCTTCCTTGAGTACTGCAGAAGACCATGAGTTATTCTCATCACACCCAAATAATCCAGGAAGTTCTGGTTCACAGGTTTTCTGCTTATGTCAGCCTAGCAACCCACCAGCATACTCACCTTCCCAGACATCTTGTCTCAAGAGAACTGCAGGGTCAGACATCCCAACCCTGAAGCTCTTCACCTTACAATTTGGTATTTGGATGAGCATCAGACATAGAACACTTGTTCCAAAACTGTGCAAGCCATTCTTCCTAATAGCAGAAAGGACTCCAAAAGAAAATGTTACCTAGTAAAGAGGAAATGTTTCTCTATTTGGATACAGCAGCACTGTATGTCTCTTGGGACAACAGGTATTCCTGATATTTTAGATTACCTCCTTACCCTCAGGACAACGGGTCTTTCCCCAGGTTAATATGGGTTGACTTTGTTGGCAATCAGCACATTTCACCCACCAACGGATGGCTACTCTGTCTTTACTCATCCAAACACCTCAGGATTCCTAAAGGGATTAATTAGAACAACCCCTGAATGGGACCATAATTTAGTACTTTTAGCATTTACCAAGCCAACTTTTGAACCACTGGCCACTTGTTTGATGCTTCACCTTTCTATCAAGTTTATCTTTCTTGTTGCCATCACCTCGGCCAGACAGGCAGGTGAACTGGGAGCCCAAATGGCAAACTCCTCTTTGCACTCTATTTCATAAAGACAAGTTCTCACTACAACTATATCCAAAATTCACCTCTAAAGTACTTTTAGAATGTCATATAAACCAGACTGTCCTGCATTCCTCCCGAAACCCTATATCTCCAGCGTAGAGAAGAGACTTCATTCCCTCAATGAGAGATAAGGTTTTGCATTTTGCCTACAGAGAACAAAACAGATCAGAAAGTCACCTTGGCTGTTCGTTGTCATAGCGGAATGAGTCCAAGGAGAAGCTGCTTCTTCCCAGAGGAACTCCAAGTGGATCTTTGGCCATCTGCTACTTTATCAGCTGCATACCATCCTGCCCCACATGGGGTACAGGCTCACTGTATGACAGCACAGGCAGTCTCAGAAACAGAACTTCAAGAAGAATCTCTGTCTTATACTTGCAAGGCAGCAATGTGGAGTTCTATCCACACATTCACAAGACATTATGCTTTGGTCCAAGACTGCTCCACTGACACAACCTTTGAGATGGCAGTTCTGCAAGCACCTGCATCTTCACACTCTCCTCCTTTTTAAAGTACTGCTTCCCAGTCACCCAGAGTGGAATACACATAGGGTCCAGCATTTGAAGAAGAAAGGGAAGTTACTTACCCTTCATAACTGGAGGTTTTTCAACTATGGTCCCTATCTATATTCTACTACCCACTTTCCTTCCTCTCGTTTTCAGATAATCTCTAATCTACTGTAAGAGGAGGAATTGGAGAAGCATCAGTCTCTTCAAGACCTGAAAAAGAGCTCTGTATAGTCTCGAAAACTTGTCTCTTTCACCAACAGAATAAGGTGCAATAAAACATATTACCTCGCCCACTTTGTCTCTTTAATATCCTGGGATCAATATGGCTACAACAACACTACTGTCCTGCTAGCTCTTCTACAGTATTCATAATACTATTCCAACAAGTAGCATGTTCTTTTAATTACTTTGCTGACCTCTACCCTGGGTTTATTTCCAAACATTGACCTTGATCCTGAAATCAGAACATGGGTAGACCCTTGCACCCACATGGAAATCTGACATCAATGACTCTCCAGGAGTCAGCCTATATGGCTCCATAATATATTGCTGCCAGTTCTTCCTACATCAGTTTCTCATTTTCACCAGTGTCACCCCTCTGACAAATGGTAGCAGATGTCTGTGGCCTTGCAGGTTGGCTTCTCAGTGGTGGCAAAATCAGCAACATGGAGTCTGGGTTTATTGTAAGTGTAAATTGTTTTATTTACATACATACACCTGTCCTAGAACAGGGGTAATCACAAACAGCATTCAGGAAATTGCCTCTGCTCTCACACCAATGTCTGGTTTCCAGGAAGCCACTTTGCATCACAAATTTACAGTAACAGAGAATAAACCCATCTGCTGCTCTCCACAGCTTCTCTTTACACAGAAGAACCTTGCAACAAAAAAAACAAAACAACAACATAATGAAAAAATCCACATATCCAGCATTTCTCCCGGGACTAAAAGCTTGTTCACTTACTAAGAAAACTTGGAAGATTATGTAACAGTGAAATCTGGTGACACCTGCCATAACAATATCAGATTTATTTAAAGTGTATTTAAAAATAAAAGAGCATTAATAAAATGCTATCTGACATTAAGCACATCTCATTATATTATGCTGTGGTACCCCATAGCCTTCAATTCATCCTCATTCCTCTTCCACTTTTTTTTACATTATCATCTCTTCTATTAATTCTAATTTAAATTGCAAGCTCCTCTGACTAGGGATTTGTCTTGTTGTTGTTCGTCTATAAGCTGTCACATATTCCCTAATACACATTATAAATAATAAATAGTGAATGCAGCAATGGTGCCACATGTGAATGCTATAAATTTCATGAACTGTTTCTGTTCTGAGTTATATTATCTAGCCACAAGATGATGCAAAAATATAAATAGCATACAGGGCTTTTGGTCGCTACCCCAATAATAAACAACAATAATAGAAAGAAAGGGTTTGGAAGGGAAAACCAATACAATGTAAAAACTTTCTGCCAAAGATTGCAATGTGAGTTATTAAAAAAAGCAAATTTATTACACTGAGGTTATTTGACTCTACCACGGTACCCACAGTATAACCCATTCCAAGCAAAGGAAGAGTCAGATAATATGGTATTGTTGGTTTCTTTTAACGGGTGCCCATTTCAGCCTTTTGCAGAATTGTCCATGGTGTGTGTCAGTTTTCTCTTCTGAACTCCATCTCTTTTCCATTTCAGCCACCACAGGTTATATATTTGCAAAAAGTGACTTTCAGCTAGGAATCTTATCACAGCCCCTGTTGGCTTGGCTTCTTTTGACCTTACCTGGCAAAGCAACTGCCTCAGAGCCCCAAGAGGCTCTGTTTTGGTTTCGTTTGGGTTTTTTTTTGTTACAGCCTTGGCAACAATAACACGCAGCACACAAATACACAATAACTCCAGGCACCAGATGGGTTGGTTAAGTCTGTTCTAGTGTCTTGCCACCAGCTTGCAGACCCAACAGACTACAGATAACTGTCACTAAAACAAAAACACTTGTTGACTGTCAAATGACTGAACCAAATCTGTCACTGCAGTATGTTCTTGTTTGTCCATATCTGCACCAAACTAGACTGCTCCTAGTTACAAACACTTGAAAGGATAACATAATAGGGTCTTCCTGGGGCGAGAGTTTATACTCAACTGTCTTCACTTGCATGGGAGCTCATCTACAATGGCAGCATCTTGAAAGAGAAAGGTGAACAGCTGAATCACAATCAGGAGATGGTGACTTTGAAATAAATTTTTTCCCAAGTCTATCAAGGTGACTGCTACCTTATTTAAAGACTGCTGTATACAATAACAGAGTAAAGAAGAGAGCAATATAGAGGCAGAGAAAGTTTTAATATCTGAGAGCCAAGGAAGAGGGCTAACAGAAGACATAAAGCAACAGCCATTAGATAGGCTGGGGGCAAAAATCAGGGTTTCTCATATAAACCTTTTACAGAAGTTAGAGTCTCTAACCTACTTAACTATCTTCATTCACAATATGCTGTTTCACTTCTCTTGGACTCTCTGCCACTATATTATCTTTCTGGCCAAGTTGTGGATCCTACTTTTGTCTTCATGTGAAAGAACATCCAGGAGACAGGCCAGCATAGAAGTTGCATTGACCAACATCACAGAGAGCAGCTAATCCAAATGATGAGTGGCAAATAATTGAGAAACCATTTCTCCCCACTCCCAAGCGCAGAATCTGATGACAGGTTGGCTCCCTAGGAGAAGTGCAGTGATATGTTATGGGCTATCCTATTCTGAACCCCAGGGAGTGAAGTCTGGTACCTTTTGATTTCAGCAACCCCCCTGCAGCTAAAGGACTGAATTCTCAGTTTCTCTTCACAGAGGGCTAGAAGCCAGGATCTCACAGAGACTGACATGGGTTCAGTCTATTGTCAATTCCCTCTAGTGCACCACAGCTCAGGGAGGGATTGGGTCTTGAAAAGTGTGCAGGGCAGGCACTCCTGCAGCAAGCTAGGTCTGCTCTGTATGCCAATATGGAAGCAGGGTAGCGTCATGAGCTTGCCTTATCCATTAGGAGGAATGTGCAAAACAGGGACACATGCAGTGGGTGCACAAATGTCCTTGATCCTGAGACTAAACAGGGAGATGACTTAATTTCCACATGCCCCAAAAGGTGTTGCTCCTCTGTATCACAGCACATGGCTTTCTCCCCCTCCTCACCTCCTTCCCTAAGCCACTAGGCCAGCTAAGCAGAACAGACCACATTCCCGACTAGGGTAAATCGGCATCACTCCATAAATGTCAGTGGAGCAATGCTGATTTATACCAGCTGAGGGTTTTCCCCACACAGCTGAACATTTTTCTTCTATTTTTAGATAAAAAAAAAATACAAGTTAGGAATATAATCTCTATCATCTACAGATATAAAATTATAACACATATAAATGGTTCCCCCACACACATTGTATGTCAGATGTGGAGAATCACATTGTTTTGAAAAGGATTACAAATTAATGTTAGGCTACAAGATTGTGTAGGAAGCTTAGTCTTAAAATAGGGTGTTTGTAGGGGAAAGAAAAAAATATCAGACAACTTTGAAAAATGGGTTTATTATTCAGCCATCATGGGGCCTCTGAGGGCTAATCACTGGCTGCTTTTATTATGCAAAACTGCATCTGGTGTTCAGCTTCAACATTTGGAGTAAGTGCTGTATAATAACTCTGCTATTCTATGCTTATTT
The DNA here is from genome assembly GCF_027887155.1 of Malaclemys terrapin pileata. NCBI lineage: Eukaryota > Metazoa > Chordata > Testudines > Emydidae > Malaclemys > Malaclemys terrapin. Next base: position 174,260,300 of record NC_071507.1, on the reverse strand, counting down.
TCAAGTTCTAATATTTTTAATATCCTGTTAAGCACACCATTGGCTTATCTTCAGTCAGAATCAGGTTTTTAAAGAATTAAATGAATTCATCAAAAGCTAAGAATATATAAATCCAGTTATTAGTTAGGCTGTTGATGACATTAGACTACATATTAGTATGCTCTTTTAGGAACACACAAGATGTGCACATGTGAAAGGAAGGGGAGATGCATGTTTCAGTTTAGGTTCATTTGCATTGCAGTCTTTTGGCATGTTTTCTGGCACATTTATTGGAGAAGGTACACTAGATTTTCCCTGCTCTCTCTCATCAACAGCAGGGGTTGGAACCTCATTTCTCTAACGAAAGTTAGCATTGTCGTGGCTATGCAGGGAACAACCTGGGTTAATTTAATCAGCCATCCTGGTTGAGTGTTTTATCCAACATGTGCACTGTGTTCTACTCGGTGGACTTCTTAGAGAGCCCAAATCTCATATGGGCTGAGCTTGAGGTAAGCCCATTTTCTACATCCTTCACTGAGGTCTGACCTGAAGACCTGGCTTGGCTTTGTGTGCTCTGACCCTAGCCTCAAGAGTCATTCAAGGATCAAGGTCTAGAGCAGCAAGCCGATAGGCATCTGGAGGCTGCCATCAGGCACTTTCATTCTGTTGTGTATGCCTTCTCCAGAGAAAGGATGCAAACTCACCCTTTGTCCATTGGTAAACTGCCTGGTTACTTGCTGACCCAGTATGGAGTGGAGGGAAAACAGAGAGTGAAAAACCCTGTTCATCCCTTACAGGAGAACACACAAATTGCAGAGTGCAGCAAACTGAGGTAATATCCATTCACTCCTTTCCTGTCCCCTTTTTTTAAACACACCTGAAAACCCGCCCCAATCACCCCCAGCCAACCCAATGCTGACTAGGCACGTAGATAAACTAAGTGACCTTTCTGCTCTGGAATGGAAAGCAGTTGAGTGGTTGCCTATTTTATGTTTAAACAAGTAAGAGAAACTCTGGTAACTATAAACACTTTAATTCCAAATGCTCCCAGAACTGAGTCTGGAGAGAGCTGGAAGAAAGCTAATTGGGCCCTTCCTAAATTCATGAAATCTTTACATCACTTAAAAATACAAACTCTTAATTACCAATCTACTGTACCTGTAAAATTCAGTTTCACATTCTAGATTGCCCATACAGTTTAGCATATAGTCTGTGGGATTCCATATGCCTCTCTGAGGATGATGCATAAAAATGCTCCTGGCTTCACTTGATGGATTATACTCGAAGAAAATGTGAGCCAGGTCCTCAAATGGAGTAAAAATCTGCATGTGATTTGAGTTAGCAGTATGCATATTTTAATTAATTTTTTTGTACATTTTAGTTTGTTCATGATAGAAGTGCTAGGAGCTGTGACAGCTGAAATAGTGTCAGATGACTTAGCTGGTTCCATTTTAGATTAATTATTCCTGGCTGAAAATTACCCGCACACTGGTGTTTAATTAAGAATAAAATAGCCTGTCAACCAATAAATAAGAGTTTTTTATTTGATTTCAGCTATTTCATTTTCATAGTATTCCAGAATATGGGATGCCTGTTATTAATCATTTTGTGCTTTGGGGAGACCAGGCTAGAGTTATAAACCTTTTCTTGAGATATATCATATAAGACAATTCAGTTACTGATGAGGCATGAATGCATCTAATGGCATATTCTGTAGGGTGATTTATTTTAATTGTCACTCTGGGACCTGTTATTACACAGCAGTAGAATGGGTCACTGCATTAAAAAAATTAAAGCTGATGCAAGGCATTCGTTTTTAGCCTGTTTGTAAATTCAGGTATTTGGGGTAGAGATATGCTGACTACATAGATACTGTGTGGCAACATGCTCAGCCATGGCAAATTCCCCTTTACAGTAAACAACTATTTGCGTTCAAATGAAAATTCAGAAAATTCAGTGACTGGCACACCAGGACTCTGTCATATGTACTGCCGTCTAAGAGCAGTTTGGGGAGAGTATCCATGGATGGGAGACATTTCTGTTAACAAAAGGTTGCTTCAAGGGAATCAAAAAATGCTGGGGCATATTTGGAATGTCAGTGCTTCCCAGGGTACAAGATGTCAGCTAGAAAGGTTGAAGTTGATGGACAGAAAAGTTCATATGCTGTAAAGTTAACACTACAAATATTGCTTTACTCTAGAAGGTTTCTAAACTATTAGTTATAACTAGAACAGTGACAAACAAACAGGTCTTTTCTGTGTCTAATGATTCTGTTCTGTTTTGTTACCTCACACAGCAGGGTATAGCTTCATTCATCCCAAAGCTCTTCATAAGTATAAAGGTCATTCCTAGACACATTTAATGCAATGAAAATTTGGCCATTAATGTCAATAAGTACAGGATTGGGCCCTTTTAAACATATCTAATTTCATACTTGGCAGCTCCCACTGGGTAAATGGAAGCTGCTGGGCACTATATATTCTGGTCAGTGATGAAGAAGTTCTAGAAAGGATTACTTTGTGCCTGATTCAAAGGCCAGTGAAATCAATGGGTCCACTGACTTCAATGGGTCTTGGATCAGGCCCTTAATCTACCACCCAAAGGTAGCCACTTCTGTGAGGAAACACAGCAACCATTTTACAGTGTGTTAAATCAAACCACCAGCTATTCTTTGAGGTCTCTTTTGTTTATGGACAGGTAGTAATTTTGTAATATTTGGGTCACTTTCCCCTCTAAGCCCAGCATTGACCACTAGATAAGCTCCTGGTCCTTGTATGAATTGCCGCTGAGGAGCCAATTCAGTAGCTATCCCTGAACTACCCTGAGGATGTGATGCAGAGCAGCAGCATTATATGAGTCATGCAAGACATAACAGTCTTAACTCCCCATATCTCTTCACAATTGCATAAGAGTTGGCCAAAACTTAACCCTTTATTAGGAAAACCGAGACACCAGGCATCCTGCAACATCTGCTTATGAGTGAATGCTGGGGGAAAAGAGGGAGGGGAGAAGGCTCCTGGAGTTTTCTCCTAGCCATATACATCTCTGCACGGGGTCTAGGTAAAAATTAAGCTGGGAATCAAAGGCACAAGTCTGCTCCGCTAGCCTTTCAAAAGTGGGAGAGGCAGGGAGAGGGCATGGCATGCTTGCAATCTATCACAGGGCGATGGGTCTGTGACTTCACTGTGGGAATTTTAGTAGAGTCAACACAAATTACTTCTGTGAGCTCCTCCTACTCTAGCGTGGTCCACAGCTTAATCTTTCATCCAGTATTTTATCATAGAATGTAATGACTCATTCATTTAGCCCTACTTTTTCCCCAGTAACAGCTCACAAGTTAATTAATCTTAACTAGTATGAAGTTTGACACCACTTTGCAAGTGTTTAAAACTTTGTTATAAACATTTCTTCTGAGCTGACGAGTAGCAAAGAATTTCCTGGTCTAAGAGCAAAAAGTTGTGAGGCAGGTGGGCCTGTATATGCAAACTGAACCCCCAAGAGTGTGATTTTAGGAGGAAAAGACTTTTTGCTCTGACTGGGTTAAAGTCTAACCTTTTGCCCAAATTTTGTGGGTTAGAAATGCTATTCAGAGCTGAACTGCTGAACACCTAAAAGTAAAAAGGAAATTATAAACATCTATCTGTAGAACAAGAACAGTCAAGGAATTAGGACCTATTCCTCTGTGTGTGTGGGGGGGGAGGGGAGAGATGACTGAATGTATGAAATTAATATTTCAGTTTGCATTTTTTTAAAACTATCTTTGAGCTGGGACTTTTGTGCAATGTTAGAAATAATACCTGTAGACCAATCCATGACCTCAAAAGTCTCAGAATACTGACAGGCCTGTTGATTGACTATATTTTTGTATATTTTGGATCGATGGAGTTTCACACCCTGAAATTACTGCTATGATGTTTTTTGTTTGCATAAAAATGACTTAATCAAATCCCATTGGGTAATGACAGTGTCTTCAGATGGGGTGTACCACATTATGATTCACTAAGAAACTCCTGAAGAGGAACCAATGAGGCCACTATCTTCAAAAACTGAAAGAAATGAAGAATTAGATTAATTTGATATTAACCCATCATTTCATTTGCTTACATGTATTTCAAAAATATGCTTGTTGTTAAGCTATTTAGTTTAGTGACTAAAATATATGAAATTAGGGACCTGTCTGGTTCAGATGTTTCTTCCCCAGCTGTCAGGGTTCCAAACCTGCTGAGTCCTGGTGCAGATAACAGAGGCAACTCTTTGACCCACCTAGTGGTGGTCCATAGAACTGCCCTAAGATCCTCCATAACTGGTTCCTAAACAGGCTACTATTAGTTTCTGAAGGAAAGTTAGTTTATGTATTGGCCTTCTCCCGGCCCCTCCCCCCCCCCCCCAATAAGCAATGTGGGTTCCAGAAGCTTTCAGGATGTAGTGGATTCCAGCTGGTCAACCTAAAAGTGACCAATTTAAAATATGCCAATTTAAAATAAAAATATATATTTGTAAAAGGTATGATTTTAGAAACACAGATCACTGCTTTCATGGTTTCAGACACCACTTTTGCTTTAATGGTCTAATTCAGAAGAGATCTTTTGTATCATGTACTGGGAAATAATATTAGCCCAATCCTGCATCCATTGAAATCCATCCATTGCCTGTGAGGGTTCAAACAATTTTAGAGTCATATTACATTTATTTGTAACTCAAATGAAATAAGAAAATTCACACAGAAGCCAATATTACAAAGTATTCGGGTTTGATTCTCCCAAACACCAGGCTCTACTTCCATCTTTAGCTCCTCTATCCACAGCACAGCTCTCACCGATGTCAGTGGCGTTGTCAATGTAGCATGCTGACAGTATTTTATATGGCCTCTTCTGTTCAGGAATTCTAGGGGCCTCAGATCTTCAAACCTGTGTGTGAAATCTTACCCTTTGGAAGGGTGTTATATTTGACTGGGGGAGGGAAGATGATTAAAGCAAAGTCACCCATGGTCAAATACATGAACCATCCTGCTGTGCACATTTGGCAAGGAGTACAGTGTTTCTGCAGCTAACATGTATTGCAGATACCAGCATACAGAATGGTTAATTACGTAGTATGGACACATCTCCTAGTCAGCAGGCCACACCCCACAGTGACTACGCTGAGCTGCCAGGCAGGGCAATAAGTCCTATTCCTGGAGCTCTCTCAAGAGCTCAGTAGTGATACAGCCCTGCTTCTTGAACAGAAAAAAGGGGAAGTAGTAGCTCCTTCTGCCTCAGGAAACCCAAATATGGAGTGGCTATTTCTAAATTTTTTGCCTTCACTGCCTCAGTTTCCTTCATCTGTTAAACAGAGGTAGTATAACTCAGGATCAATTAACATGTAAAGCTCTTTGAAGATCAAAGGGGGGTAAATATGGGTCTAATTCTACAATCCTCATTCAGATACCATTCCTATTGACTTCTATATTTATTACTCTGTTCCAGAAGACACGGCACCATCTTTATATGTGCCTGTTCTGCAAAAGTGCACCACAGTGAGATCCAAATTCCTGCCGTTAATTCCTAAGGCACAATGTGAAGTGAAAGTTTAGGAATAAAAAAATCTTGCCTGGCCATATTTTTATTAATAATTACTGGATCAATATGTATTGTGTAAATGCAAGTGAGAAAACAGGCACATGCCCCATGGAAGTTTGCAAGTTACCCAAATTATATTCAGTTAATTTAGCCAGGTGACAAGTTTGATATTGTTTAATTAAGGCAAAAGCATAAAAATAAGTTCACCTGCAAAACAACAATCGGAATGAGAGCAATGGAGTTTAAAAGCTAGTAGACATTTTGTTAGAGATGAGCCTGAGCTATACACATCAGCCCCAAATTGAGGTGTATTCACATTCATACCCATCTTTTTCTTTTGTGTTTCCTGTATTGTTTTATGTAGATGCTAAACACAGCCCCAGTTTTATTACTTTCACTGAAAGGCTGCTCTTGACTAACCAGGCTGATCTGTTGATTAATAGTCTCCACTGCTATCACCCAGTAGTGACATCATTACAGAACCCATGCCTGTATTTATTCCTATTAACTACATTGAGGAAATGTTTATTTTTATGTCAGACACTTGGACCTGAATCTAGAGACCATTATTTTCCATAAATGTCAAACACCAAAGTTTCCTTGTTATAGTTATTAAACACTAGTGGCACAATAGCAGCAGAAGCCAAAGCTCCCATGAGAATTAGCAGCATCATTAGTACATTCCTGCTTCTGGCTCACTCCTTGCTGTTGACACTTATTCTTCTGTATTTCCTAGTTTCATTTGCTTCACTCAGGATAGCTCATCAAATCATATAAGCTGTAGATGGGAAAGAAGCATTAGATCATCCAGTCCATCTCCCTGAAAATGCAGAACTGTTCCCTTCAGTGATTGTTGTTTGTTTTGGTTTTTGGTAGTCTAGTTTTAAATGTGCCTAACCGTGGGGCTTCACCATTCCCTCTGAGAGATTACTCCACAGTTTCCAGATACTACTGCGCTATCAGATAGTTATTCCTACTGATGATGCTGAACCCTTGCAGCAAGCTAAAATAATTCTCCCTCCTGCAAGTATTTGTAGATTTATGTAGTTTATTTCCTCTGTTCCCTGTGGAACTCTTTGCCAGGGGAAGTTGTGAAGGCCAAGACTATAACAGGGTTCAAAAAATAACTAGATAAATTCATGGAGGATAGGTCTATTAATGGCTATGAGCCAGGATGGGCAGGGATGGTGTCCCTAGCCTCTGTTTGCCAGAAGCTGGGAATGAGCGACAGGGGATGTATCACTTAATAATTGCCTGTTCTGTTCATTCCCTCTGGGACACCTGCCATTGGCCACTGTCAGAAGACAGGAATCTGAGCTAGATAGATCTTTGGTCTGACCCAGTATGGCCGCTCTTATGTTCTCTAACAATTGTCCCACCCCCTCATGCAGCTATTTAGCTAACCTAACCTTCCCTCATAACTCAGCTTTTCTAGCCACCTGATAATTTTTTCTTGTTCTACACTGAATTTCTTTCATTTAATTCAATGGATATTTCAGATTCTTGTTTTCACTTCAGTCAATTGGTAGCAGATGACAGAACAAGTAGTAATGGTCTCAAGTTGCATTGGGGAGGTTTAGGTTGGATATTAGGAAAAACTTTTTTCACTAGGAGGGTGGTGAACCACTGGAATGGGTTACCTAGGGAGGTGGTGGAATCTCCTTCCTTAGAGGTTTGACAAAGCCCTGGGTGGGAAGCTTTAATTGGGAATTGGTCCTGGTTTGAGCAGGGGTTTGGACTAGATGACCTCCTGAGTCCCTTCCAACTCTGAAATTCTGATTCTATTTTATTGGAGCTCTTATCTTCTGGTTCTCACAACTGCCTATGTGGTGATGACAATCAGTTTACGTGCTCACACAGATCTCTCAATTCAGATGGGAAACCAATTTTTTTTTAATTTTCAGTAAATCATCATTTTAAGTGCTACATTTGTGGTTCTACACAGATCCAAATGTTTCCCCTGATTTAATATCTCAATCACTTCTTGCAAGTATGCTTTTCATCTCTCTTTTCTGGAATCTATTTTCTGTTAGCTTTAAAATCATATGCCCCTCAGTTTTCTCAATGCCTTACAGTCTGAAAGTCAGCCTTTACACTAGTAATCTGTGTTCTTATACTACCATCATCACCATAGTATTCAAGCAATGTGACTAATATATTTTCATATAAGATATTGTCATTGTTCTTTCATCTGGGTGTACGGGCTCCTGAAATTACTGTTCTTCTACAGCAAGATATTGTCATTCTCCACCTCTTCTTTTTCAATCTTGACATTCATTGGCTCCAATCCAATGATCTTTCAACCTTGTTTTCCATTTAGCTCATTTATAATACCACGAACTTCTTGCTGTAAGCTCACCTAATTTTCTGTCAGTTTCTGCTTTTTTATTCCCATGGCAGTTTCCGTGCTGTGTCTAATCTCCAAAGTTATTACTGCAGCATAACAATTTAGAAAATGTTGTATCTCACTTTCCTGTGTTTCTGAATTGTCACTGATAGATCAGAGAAAATTAAAGAAGGGAAGCTACTGATGATGAAAGCTATCAAAGGGTATGTCTACACTACGGGATTAATCCGAATTTACAGAATTAGAATTTTGGAAACAGATTGTATAAAGTCGACTAATATATATAACACTAAGCACATTAATTCAGCGGTGTGCGTCCATGTACCGGGGCTAGCGCCGATTTCCGGAGTGTTGCACTATGGGTAGTTATCCCATAGCTATCCCATAGTTCCTGCAGTCTCCCCCGCCCATTGGAATTCTGGGTTGAGATCCCAGTGACTGATGGGGAAAAAACATTGTCGCAGGTTGTTCTGGATACAGCCTCACCCCTCCCTCCATGAAAGCAATGGCAGACAACAGTTTCATGCCTTTTTCCTGGGTGATCACAGCAGATGCCATACCACGGCAAGCATGAAGCCCGCTCAGCTCAAGACAGCAGTCATGAACATTGTAAACACTTCGAGCATTATCGTGCAATTTATGCTGAACCAGGACCAGAAAAACGAGGCAAGGAAGAGGCGGCAACGGCAGCGCGGCGACGAGAGTGATGAGGACATGGACACGGACACAGAATTCTCTCAAACCAGGCGCTTTGGAAATCATGTTGTTGATGGGGCAGGTTCTATTTGTGGAACGCCGATTCTGGGCCCGGGAAACAAGCACAGACTGGTGGGACCGCATACTGTTGCAGGTGTGGGACGATTCCCAGTGGCTACAAAACTTTCGCATGCGTAAGGGCACTTTCATGGAACTTTGTGACTTACTTTCCCCCTGCACTGAAGCGCCAGAATACTAGGATGAGAGCAGCCCTCACAGTTAAGAGCGAGTGGCAATAGCCCTGTGGAAGCTTGCAACGCCAGACAGCTACCAGTAAGTCAGGAATCAATTTAGAGTGAACAAATCTACTGTGGGGGCTGCTGTCATGCAAGTAGCCAAAGCAATCATTGAGCTGCTGCTACAAAAGGTAGTGACTCTGGGAAATGTGCAGGCCATAGTTGATGGCTTTGCTGCAATGGGATTCTCTAACTGTGGTGGGGCGATAGATGGAACCCATATCCCTATCTTGGCACCGGAGCACCAGGATACCCAGTACATAAACCACAAGGGTTACTTTTCAATGGTGCTGCAAGCACTGGTGGATCACAGGGGATGTTTCACCAACATCAACGTGGGCTGGACGGGAAGGATTCATGACGCTCGCGTCTTCAGGAACACTACTCTTTTTAAAAGGCTGTAGCAAGGGATTTACTTCCCGGACCAGAAAATAACCATTGGGGATGTTGAAATGCCTATAGTTATCCTTGGGGACCCAGCCTACCCCTTAATGCCATGGCTCATGAAGCCATACACAGGCAGCCTGGACAGGAGTCAGGAGCTGTTCAACTACAGGCTGAGCAAGTGCAGAATGGTGGTATAAATGTGCATTTGGCCGTTTAAAAGGTTGCTGGTGCACGTTACTGACTCGCTCAGACCTCAGCCAAACCAATATCCCCATTGTTATTGCTGCTTGCTGTGTGCTCCACAATCTCTGTGAGAGTAAGGGGGAGACCTTTATGGTGGGATGGGAGGCTGAGGCAAATCGCCTGGCTGCTGATTACGCGTAGCCAGACACCAGGGTGATTAGAAGAGCACACCAGGAAGCGCGACGCATCAGAGAAGCTTTGAAAACCAGTTTCATGACTGGCCAGGCTACCATGTGAAAGTTCTGTTTGTTTCTCCTTGATGAAAACCCGCCCCCTTTATTGACTCCTTCTCTGTAGGCAACCCACCCTCCCCCTTCGATCACAGCTTGCTTTCAAAGGAAATAAAGTCACTATCGTTTAAAAATAATGTATTCTTTATTAATTGATTATAAAAAGAGGGAGAGAACTGACAAGGTAGCCCGGGTGGGGTTTGGGAGGAGGATTGGAGGGAAGGAAAAGGCCACTAAAAAAAGGTTAAAATAATGACAGCCTTTTGCTTGGGCTGTCCACTGGGGTGGAATGGGAGGGTGCATGGAGCCTCCCCCCCCCCGCGTTCTTACATGTCTGGGTGAGGAGGCTATGGAACATGGGGAGGGGGAGAGGGGTTACACAGGGGCTGTAGCGCCAGTCTGTGATCCTGCTGCTGTTCCTGAAGCTCCACCAGACGCCGGAGTATGTCTGTTTGCTCACACAGCAGCCCCAGCATTGCATCCTGCCTCCTCTGATCTTCCTGCCACCACCTCCCATCTCGAGCATCTCTCCTCTCCTCATGTTGGTCCCTTCTGTCCTCACGTTGGTCCCTCCTCTCCTCACGTTCACTGGCATCTTTCCTATACTTTGAAACCGTGTCCTTCCACTCATTTAGATGAGCTCTTTCATTGTGGGTGGATTCCATGATTTCCACGAACATCTTGTCTCATGTTCTCTTTTTCCGACGCCTTATCTGAGATAGCCTTCGGGATGGAGGAGGGAGGCTTGAAAAATTTCCAGCTGCTGGATGGAGGGAAAAAAGGAGAGAATTTTTTAAAAAGATAAATTTTACAGAACAATGCTTATACTCTTTCACAGTGAACAACACTATTCACATTACATAGCACATGTGATTTCTGTGCAAGGTCGCATTTTGCCTCTTAATATTGAGTGCCTGTGGCTTTGCTGCTACAGATCATAGATGCAGGTCCAGACAACAGAATTCGGCTTGCATGCGGCCATGGTAAGCCATTGTCTTTCGGCTTCTGCGCCCTCCTTTCCCACATGCCAAGCAAAGCTCGTTGAGTGCTGCGGTTTTCCTGTTAACCTGCAGAAGCAGAAAACAAACTACCCCCCCCCACCGATCCAATTCTCTGGGATGATCGCTTTATCCCTCCCCACCACCACGTGGCTGGTATCAGGGAAGATCCCTGCTAGCCACACGTGAAAAGCTCAGTGCCAATCCCCCTCCTCCCCTGCGGTTGGCTTACTACAGGGAAGGATTTCTTTTCTGCCACCTCTGTCCCCTTAATTAAATTCACGTATTTCAACCAGGTTACCATGAGCGATATCACTCTCCTGAGGATTACACAGCAAGATAAAGAACGGATGTTGCTTGAATGCCAGCAAACACCGGGACCATATACTGCCAGGCTTTGTCATGCAATGATACCAGATTACTTGCTACTAGCATGGCATGGTCAAGTGTCCTACCATGGAGAACGGAATAAGGCTGCACTGCCCAGAAACCTTCTGCAAAGGCTTTTGGAGTACCTCCAGGAGAGCTTCAGGGAGATGTCCCTGGAGGATTTCTGCTCCATCCCCAGACATGTTAACAGACTTTTCCAGTAGCTGTACTGGCCGCGAATGCATCCCAAGTCCTCAGGGCAAATTAAACATTAAAAAACGCTTGCTTTTAAACCATGTTTTATATTCTAAAAGGTAAACTCACCTGATGTCCCTTCCATGGGGTCATGGTCTTGGGTACTGGCTTGGGAGGGTACTTCAGTCAGGCTGAGAAAAAGATCCTGGCTGTTGGGGAGAATGGAGTGCTGTGTGCTCTCCGCAAGCTCGTCCTCCTCCTCCTCCTCTTCCCCATCCACAGAATCCTCAGGTGTGGATGATGAGATTACCCCCACCTCGGAATCCACGGTCAAAGGTGGGGTAGTGGTGGCGGCCCCCCCTAGAATTGCATGTAGCTCAGCGTAGAAGCAGCATGTCTGCGGCTCTGACCCAGAGCGACCGTTTGCCTCCTTTGTTTTCTGATAGGCTTGTCTGAGCTCCTTGACTTTCATGTGGCACTGCTCTGAGTCCCTATTGTGGCCTCTTTCCATCATGCCCTTGGAGATTTTTTCAAAAGTTTTGGCATTTCGTCTTTTCAAACGAAGTTCTGCTAGCACTGAATCCTCTCCCCATATAGCAATCAGATCCAGTACCTCCCATACGGTCCATGCTGGTGCTCTTTTTCGATTATCGGCCTGTATGGTTACCTGTGCTGATGAGCTCTCTGTGGTCACCTGTGCTCTCCTGTGGTGGGCAAACAGGAAATAAAATTCAAATGTTTGCGGGGCTTTTCCTGTCTACCTGGCCAGTGCATCCGAGTTCAGATTGCTGTCCAGAGCGGTCACAATTGTGCACTGTGGGATAGCTCCCGGAGGCCAATACCATCGAATTGCGGCCACACTAACCCTAATTCGAAATGACAATATCGATTTCGGCGCTACTCCGCTCGTCGGGGAGGAGTACAGAAATCGATTTTAAGAGCCCTTTATTTCGAAAGCTTCGTTGTGTGGACGGGTGCAGGGTTAATTCGATTTAACGCTGCTAAATTCGAATTAAACTCATAGTGTAGACCAGGCCAAAGATCTTAAGATAAAGTCACTTCTGCTTCCCATTTTGTATGGAACAATCAATTGCTGCCTGTTTTATAGGTGTCAGATAGTCTCTTTTTCCCCCCCAAACCAGGTCAACAAACAGGTCAATCTATTACTATCCTGAATTGAGTCTGCTTTGCTGGATCATTCATTGCACTGACATCCACATTTACAGTCATTCTCTACTGCCTCTTCTCAGTTTCACTCACATTTCCTCAAAACAAGACGACGACTGGATTCAGATTCTCACTACATCATTTTCGTGCTCAGAAAAATAAAGCTACACCTCAGACTACAACATAGTATACACTGCTCTAACTGATTGCTTTGTTTTAGGAAGCACTGCGTAAGCTGGTGACTCATTCTCATTGTATTGGGTGCCACAACCGGTTTAGAATATTTAAAATCAAGTTGGAGAAAAATAAAATACTTTCATCTATATCCTCCTGACAAAGAACTCTTCCTCACATAGTAAAGTCTGCTGTTTCTAATCTAGGTATCAAACACTCTCAAAAGCAAGAAACTGAGCATTCTATTTCATATTTTTGGCATCACCTTAATTATCTGTGTTGGAATATCGGCACCAGCAATGTTGGGATTCCACATATACTGTTAAAATATTCTTATCATCAGTAAGAACTTGAACACTGTATTAGCCACTGCATTTTCAGCAGCACTGCAAACTTCCCAACAGCTGCTGTGAGAACATGTGCCCCTCTATTTGTTTCAAATCAGTGTTACCCACCACACCTTACTGTTTCTAAAGGTTCCTGAAGCAATATGCTCTTCAGGAGTAGATTGCATAACAGGATTTTTCCCAGAGAAAATTCCTTGGTTCAGATGCAAGCCCATCATTATAAAAGCTCCCCAAAATATAAACACACAAGGGCTTTAATTTAAAAAAAAAAAATAAACAAAAGTAGTAAACAAAAGCCTTTTAATTTAAAGAAAGGAAAAATGAACAGTGAGGTCTGGTGAGCAGGACTGACTTGAAATTATTAGACACAGTCACCCATAAAGATACAAAGACATAGCAGGAGTGGATCGACTTGGACTAAGCTTGCTTACATCTTCTCTCACAAACATATCTCAGAGGAATTGATGGACAACTACTCACCTACAAAATCCCACAAGACGCAGTCCTATTTCTTTCACCCTATTCAATGCATAGGTTAAAGTCTTTTTGGGAAGTCATAACAAGCCATGGATTTCACAGTCAGCATTAAGTAGATAATATCCCGCTCTACAGGTCTTTCACAAAAACAGAGACAGCCCCATCACCGAGCTCTTCAGGTGCTGAAACAAAATGAGCATCTGCATGAAACTGATTCCTGAAACTTAATCCAGGCAAGACCCAAGTAGTCCCAGTGGGCAGAAGAAGTGTTTTGAAGAATTTGTCAAAACCATTATGTTGCTATTAATCTGATGTTCATCAAGGTTGTATATTGCCCACGCCTCTGCTTCTTGGCTCGCCTTTCCCTTGTTGGCATTCCCAGACTATGGCCTCTTGTTAACATGAGTGTATAACACCATAACCTTTTGTCTTCCCCATACTCAGACAGCAGTCCTTTGTCCATGCCCGGCTAAATGATTTCTTACCCTGATAATGCAAGGTTGAAAGGGAGATTTCTCTCTCCTTCATTAAGAAGTCTTCAGCCTAGAGCCCTTACATAAGTACTGGCCCAACACTGGACCTCCAATGCTATATTGCTCAGACCTTTTCTTCTTGCCTCACCTCTCAGGGGAGTCCTTCCAGGAGCGGCGCCAGGGTTTTTGGCACACTAGGCGGGGTCCTTCCGCGTTCCCGGTCTTCGGGGCACTTCAGCGACGGGTCCTGGAGCAAGTTGCCGCCGAAGACCCGGAGCACGGAAGGACCCCCGGCCGCCAAAATGCCGCTCCCCCAAATCCTGGTGCCCTAGGCGACCGCCTAGGTCACCTAAATGGAAGCGCCAGCCCTGAGTCCTCCTTTGTCCTACCAATCCACAGGCCTGTTGCCATTACTCAGCTCCCTGCAGGTCTCTCTGCAAACTGAGCGACATGCTTCCCTTATAGATAGTCTGGCAGTCACGTGATTTATCTTGGCCACGTGATCTGGACCTGTCTTTCCCATCAGTCCCTTACAGGGCAACTACATCTCGAAGAATCCCTCTCCAGTCCTTTCCTGGAAGACCAATTCTAGTCTTGCAAGAGGAACCTGCAGAGAATTGTGTTAAATAGCTAGGGAAACTCAGCTTCACAGTATTTCATAACTAACTTGTCTGCATATTGGGATAAGATTTAATCTGTTCAGAGAGAAAAATAAGTTAAAAAGTGTTAATAAATGTGCTAATCATCTAAAATACATATTGGATTTTTCCATAAAATGAACATACATTCCATTATGTTGTAGAACATAAATTAAGGGTTCTCTGCTCTGGGCTATTTCTGGCATTTAAAGTAATTGCTGTAATGGATATGCTACAGCTATATCCAGATGTTACTACAGCTAAGATAAATGCTATTTAAAAAAAATAACCACCAGCAAATAGCCAGTGGATTTGCTTTATCATCTTAATACCACTGAAATGAGCAGCATTCAGACTGAAGGTTTTCAAAGGGTTGAAGTGAAACTCACCATTAGATGACTCACAAAGGTGTTCCCACCTAAATTTGACATTAAATAAATATTCAATTTGGCATGTGCTCCCTATATTGGTGTGTCCACCCAAAAGGTAAGCTTTTCTTTTTCACCAAAGAATCCTGAGTTCACAAGAGACCATGAGCCTGATAGTCTCCTCTTGCATGGGCCTGTCTTCCAGGAGCGTAAACTTGGAGGAAAATCCACCGCCTTTTGATTATTGGTTGATTGGCACTGATTTTGTACCAGTTTAATAGTGAACATTTGACATACACATGTTCATCTATTGACTATACCATAACGATGGCTTATAGTATGCTAATCCTGTCAGAAAATCTTTGTTTAGACCCCCAACTATATAGAGAGATTAATGGAGTATGACTAAACCAGACTGGTCTGTTCAACTACTACGGGAGCTGGATTACAGAACATGGTGAGCTTGAATGTAAGATGCAGTGCTGTGGAGTGCTGGAACAGTGTGTGTTGTGTTGTGTATTACAAGCATATACCACTAAGATGGAAAGCCCAGCTGTGTAGAAGAGTAGTGCACCTCCTGCAATGCTGGGCAGTATAAAGAAGCCTGGGCAGTATAGAGATGGCAGATTCAACAACTACAGGTGTTTGAGATGAGATGTCTTTGTGTAATAAAAAAAGAGTTTCAGGAAGGGGCAGATGGTTGTGACATAATGTGTGGGACCATATTCAAGAAGTGTGATTTCACTGGCTTGGACACAGAGAGGATGAATGAAGAGGACTTCGGGAAGAAAGCATGTAGAGAAGGTGGTAAGAAGAGACCCTGAGGAAAGCTGAGGAAGAGTTGGATGGGATTGCATTAAAGAAGATGGTAAGCCTTAGTCCCACCTCCGACAGACCAAGAGAGCAGATGCTTACATGAAGACCGAGTTCCAGATGATGTGATAACTTTAGGTGAGCTAATGATTCTAGAGATCTCTGTAGTTCACGTTCCTTCCTAGAGAGGAAGGACGGCCCAGGGCTTAGACTCTGGGATTCAATTCCCTCTCAGACACAGATCTCCTGTATGAACTTGGGCAAGTCACTGGAATCAATGGAAGTTAGGAGCCTAAATATCTTTGTGGCTCTGAGCCTTAGTTTCTCCATGCTTCAGTTCTCCATCTGTAGAGTAGGTATAATAGTATTGCCCTACCTCTCGTGAATGCTGTGAGGATATCTACATTAAAGATTGTGAGGTGCTCAGATACTATGGTGACTGGGCCATATAAGGACCTAAGAAAGACAGATTCCCAAAGAATCAGTTTTCAGTAGATATCTAGAAGAGAATGTTTGGATCAAGTTATCCCACTCAGCTGTTCAAAAATAAATGGAGGGAAAAGAGGGAAATCCTGGATCTCAGCTAGACCGGGTCTTATGTCCAACCATAGACTCAGCCTTACGAAGTGCTGAATGTCTCCTGAAAGGTCATGAATATTCAGCAGCATCTCTCAGGAAATTTGGTACTTTGCAGGATTGTATTTTGTATGGTTATCTGACAGTGATGGAAATCTGGCAGACAAAGAAAAGCAAGAAATGACGGTGATCAAGGCTTCCTGGTCTTGTTCTCTACTCTATTTTTAGCTTATGATGTCACAAACAGAAATTTCAGCTCTGCATATTTATTATTAGTGACTGACCACTGATTTTTGTGTCTTATCTGTCTGTCTTTTTGTGGCCATCATTTTCATTTGTCAGTTGCAGAGGTGTAGTGAGTCCTCCTCCGCCCTTCTTCAGTAGCCCATAACCCATTATTCACAATAATCAGTATCTTGGCTTGCAGACACTGTACTGTGTACTGTCTGTACTTTTTCTCTGGTCTGCCTGTTATATGCTTGAGTACCCCAATTTTAAAGCAAACACGGGCACTGAAGGAACTTTTGCTCTTGATGATCAAGCCCTCTCTCCCTCTGCTTAACATCTGATAATAAAATAATAATAATAATAATAATAATAAAATATTAAGAAATGTGTGTCCCAGTTTTCTATTGAAAACATCTCATCAAGCTATGTCTTGCTCACTACTCTATCTTGAGTACATGTGCTTCAGTCATTTTGGAATTTTTGTTAATTCAAATTACATGTTGTTTCTCAAGCTACCTTTTTTTCTCTCCAAAACAGGGCTGACAGTTTATTTAGTCATCTACAATACACTTAGGATTTGATCCTGCACAGTGCTGAGTACTTTCCACTACCACTAAACTCAATGGAAGTATAGCATGCACTGGATCAGGCCCAAGAAGTTCAGACAATTTGGAGAAGCTTTGGAGAATAATCCAAACTGTGAGTTCATGGTCTACCTGCTTGAGACCCTCCATTTCTCCCAGACCATATTGTTGCAGATGCTGTAAGCAGAAGCTCTCAGTTGGAAGTATCTTGATTTAACAAAGAACTAAGATGGCAGTAGAGACTTCTCCAGCTATGGAACAAGTTTCTTCTCCCAGTTCAAAATAGCCTGAGATTGTTGTCCATGCCGCGAGGTCTATCTTCTTGATGTGGTTCAGAGAGGGTGGATCTTGATGTGGGTGACTTTATAGAGGACAGGAGTTTTATTGGGGAAAGTCCCATTTATAGGGATGTGTCAGGGATGGAGTTATGCTTGGTGGACTTCGCTACTGATTTTGTTTTGGCTGTACACTTTTTTTTTTAATTATGTGAAAGGCTCCCAGAGTCATAATCAGGTGTCTTTTTTAATTATATTATTAAAAGTGAATAAATAAATATACTATCCAAAGTGAACCTCCAAGACCTTTTGATTAGTATAGCTCTTATTAATAGGCATGTAGATATTAGAGGTGTATGGGAAGCAAAATACCTGCTTCCCAGACATGGACCAAATAATTAAAATAGGTAGCCTGAAAAAGTTTGGAAGATCTATTTGGCAAGACTAAGAGAATTTAAAAAATGGGACTTAGGTACTTTTGAAAATTTAACCCTTCGGGTGAATCACCGGCAAGTCTTTGGCTCCCCCCTTTGCCTCCATCTCTATGACCTTCCAACAGACCTTCTCTTTTCTCAGTGACCATGTTGGACTGAAGGGAAATAAAGCCTGTTAGTGTGTTGTAGGTTGATTAGGCACAGTAAGGGAAGGATGTTTGGATTGATAATGGAGTGACGGTTGTTATATAAGAACCAAGATGGATGGATGGATTGAGATGCTTTTGGAGGATTGCATAGGAAGAAGAAGCTGTTGTCTTGCAGGCAGTTAGACACATTGGTTCTTTATCTGAACCAATGTGAACATTAACAAAAGTTTTTTTGAATTAGGGAAGTTCTCATTGGTTCCAAACTGGTTTGTTCAGCCGTAAGAAAATTCCTCTTCCCTCTGTAATCTAACCAGCCAAACACTCGTGTGTATATAGTGCAGAGGGGGGACAGAGAAGGAGAAATGTTAGTTCAACCACAACTAATGTACATAATCTATGTTTATAAACAATCTACATCACAAAGAAAAGAAACTGAACAAAATTCCTGACCTTGAAATCAAATAATTTTATCAAATGTCTTTTTACAAAGGCAGAATGCACAACAAATTAAGCGGAAATAATAAGCGGCAGTGAGAAATCACTGATTTGAATCATACATGACAGATAATTGTTTCACTTGAGTGAGATTTTCACCCAAAACAATGAAGTTTAATAACTAAGCATTTTATGTGGTGTTATATAAACACAACTAGAAAAGCCCAGCTGCTATAACTATTTTCACTCAAGATTGGGAAATATTTCTCTCTCATCCCCACATCTAGAACTCTGGTCATTTTTGTAATGGTGGAGCAAAACCTGAACTTCCAAGCGTGGTCAAAGAGGCTGCACCAGTTACTCAAAGCCCCCATAGAGGTGCTAGGCAATGTAGCAGCTGAGTAAATCACTCATTATTGGTACTTACTGACCAAAGGGATAGCCTGTAGTAATCAACAGGAGATAGCAGGGGTATGTAGTCTAGCCGCAGCTATAAATTTAGAGGCCTCCTGCCAGAGCCCCTTCTTGAGCAGAGAGAGTTTAGCGACTGAGTGAGCTTCCAAGTTAAAGAGAATTTAGCTGCACTAAGAGCTTGGCTGCAGGAAGAGGAGTCTGAGGGATTTAACATGAAGACCCCAAAAAACCCAACTGACAGAATAAAGAAAACCCAGTACACTTAACAAACATACCCTAAACTTAAGCTAAATAAAAAAGCCCCAAGAATAAAAATGCAGTCAGAAGACTAGCAGCAGAGTGGGGCATACCCAGTTTATTGCACTGTAAGAGGTAAATGTTTCTAATTACCTGCCTCATGGGCAGGTGGCGTATGTATGCATGTGGTGCAAATAACTCATGGCCCTCAGAGACAGAGTACAGACTCTGGAGGCCACAGTGGCTGAACAGGAGGGGCAATGGGAGATAGAGAGTGTTGGGACCTACTTTCCAGATGATGTCATGATATCCTCTCACACTGAGGATATCCCTTTGTGGGCATAGACTCCAGTTATTAGGAAGAGACAGGCAATAGTAGTGAGGGATTTGATTATTAGAAATATAGACAGATAGTTAGGTCTGTAATGACCAGGAAAACAGCATGGTGAACCGCCTGCTCAGTGCAAAGGTAATAGATCTCACGAGACATCTAGATACGCTTACAGGTAGTGCTGTGATCCTGGCACCTGTAGGCACCAATAACACAGGGAAAGTAGGAGAGAGGGGCTGGAGGCCAAATTTAGGCTGGTAGGTAGGAGATTAAAAATCCAGGACCTCCATGATAGCATTCTCTAAAATGTTCCCAGATCCACACATAGGGCCAGAAAGACATGCAGAACTGCAAGGTCTCAGTGTGTGCATGAGACAATGGTGTAGGAAGGAAGGATTTAGGTTTATTAGGAACTAGGGAAACTTTTGGGGAAGTAATGGCTTATACAGGAGGGATGAGCTTTCGCCATTGGCGAATGGCGAACTGCAGCCACTGGGAGCTGCGGGTGGCCATACAAATGTAAACAAACCGTCTGGTGGCCCGCCAATGGATTACCCTAATAGGCTGCTTGTGGCCCGCGGGCTGCAGGTTGCCCACCACTGTTTTAGAGGATTTTTTTAAAACTAAGGGATGGGGAAAGACAGCAGGTGTGGAGAAGCACATGGTCTGGGTGGAGATGTCACTTAGGGATGAAATTATTAAAGGGGGAAACTATATCATAGTAAAGAGGATAGGCAAGAAGCTGGTAAAGTATAGGTAGGAGCTAGAGAGGAACACTCAAACAAAATAGAGTCCTATTTAAAAATAACTAATGAAGACAAGCAACTGAACATTGACAAAATGTACCAGTGCTTATATACAAATGCTAGAAATCTAAATACTAAGATTGGTGAACTAGAGTGCCTGGCACTAAATGAAGATATTGATATAATAGGCATTACAGAAACTTGGTGGAATGAGGATAATTAATAGGACACAGTAATACCAGGGTATAAAATATATAAGAATGACAGAGTAGGTTGCCCTGGAGGGGGGAGTGGCATTATATGTAAAGAAGGCAGAGTGTCAAATAAGGTATACATCTTAAATCAATCAAACAGAACCACTGAATCTCTATGGATAGAAATTCCATGTTTGAATAAAGAGTATAGCAGTATGAATATAATATCGACCACCTGACCAGGATGGTGACAGTGACAGTGAAATGCTAAGGGAGGTTATAAAAGATACCAAAAGCAGAAGGTGAAATAATACTGGGTGATTCCCACTATTCTCATATTTACTGGGTACATGTTACCCCAGGGCGTGATGCAGAGATTAGATTTCTAAACATCATAAAGGACTGCTTCTTGAAGCAGCTACTCCTGGAACCCACAAGGGGAGAGACAATTCTTGATTTAAACCTAAGTGGAGTACAAGATCTTGTCTAAGAGGTGAACATAGTTAAACCACTTGGTAATACTGACCTAAAGTAATTAAATTTAAGATTCTTATTGGAGGATAATGCCAAAAAAACCCGCCACAGTCACTTTAAAAAGGGGAACAACACAAAAATGAGGATGCTTTTCTGATGGAAATTAAAAGGCACCATCACAAGGATTAAATGCAACTTCAGGCTATGTAAAAACATGATAATAGAAATTCAGACTAAATGTATATCTGAAATCAAAGAAGACAATAAGAGTACCGAAAGAATGCCACCATGGCTAAACAGCAGAGTAATGGACACTATTAGAGGCAAAAAGGTATATTTTAAAATTTGGAAGTCCTAGTAAAGATAATAGGAAGGAGCACAAATTCTGGCAGGTTAAGTGTAAAAGTATAACAAGGCAGTCAAGAAAGAATGTGAGAAGCAAATTGCTAAAGATGCAAAAACTAACAGTAAGAAAACAGGCAGGGGGCTACTAGATGACAAAGGGGCTAATGGAGCACTCAAGGAAGACAAGGCCATTGTAGAGAAGCAAAATTATTTTTTTGCATTGGTCTTCACTGCAAAGAAGATGGGGGAGAGCACATGAGACCTATACTTTTAAGTGTGACAAATCTGAAGCACTGTCCCACATTGCTGTTAGTAGAAGAGGTTTTAGAATAAATTGATAAATTTGTAATAAGTCACCAGGACCAGATGGCATTCACCCAAGAGTTCTGAAGGAACTCAAATATGGAATAAGGAACTATTAACTGTAGTGTAACCTATCATTGAAATAAGCCCCTGTACCAGATAACAGGAAAATAACTAATGTAGTGTTGATTTTTCAAAAAGGCTCCAGAAGTGATCCTAACAATCACAGGCTGGTGAGTCTAACTTCAGTACCGAGAAAATTGGTAGAAACTATAGTAAAGAACAGAATGATCAGATACATAGATGAACACGATTAGCTGGGGAAGAATCAACACAGCTTTTGTAAAGGGGAGTAATGCCTCACCAATATATAAAAATACTTTGAGGTGTCAACCAGCATGTGGATAAGGGAGATGCAGTCAACATAGTGTACTTGGATATTCAGAAAGCCTTTGACAAGGTCCATTACCAAAGGCTCTTCGTAGTCATGGGACAAGAGGGAAGAGTTACTCCTGGAACCCACAAGGGGAGAGACAATTCTTGATTTAAACCTAAGTGGAGCACAAGATCTGGTCTAAGAGGTGAACACAGTTAAACCGCTTGGTAATACTAACCTAAAGTTATTAAAGATAGTTAAGTCCAAAGCTCTGACAGTGTGTAAAGAGTTACAAGGGGAATCTCATAAAACTGGCTGACTGGGCAACAAAATGGCAGATAAAATTCAGTATAGATAAATGCAAAGTAATGCACATTAGAAAAAAATAATCCCAACTATAGATATATAATGATAAGTTCTAAATTAGCTATTACTGCTCAAGAAAGAGATCTTGGCATCATTGTGAGTAGTTCTCTGAAAACTCCAACTCAATGTTCAGCAGCAATGAAAAAAAGCTAACAATGTTAGGAACTGTTAGGAAAGGGATAGAAAATAAGACAGAAAATATCATAATGCCACTATATAAATTCTGTGTCCAGTTCTGGTCGCCCCATCTCAAAAAGGATATAGCAAGACTGGAAAAAGTTCAGAGAAGGGCAACAAAGATAATCAAGGGTATGAAACGGCTTCCATATGAGGAGAGATTAAGAGAGATTAGGGCTGTTCATTTTAGAAAAGAGATTACTACAAGGGGGGTATGATAGTGGTCTATAAAATAGTGAAATCATGAATGGTGTGGAAAAAGTGTATGAAGAAGTATCATTTATCCTTTCCCACAATACAAAAACCAGGGGTCAGCAGAAATTAATCAGTAGCAGGTTTAATACAAGTAAGAGGAAATACTTTTTCACACAATGCACAATTAACCTGTGGAACTCATTCCCGTGGGATGTTGTGATGGCCAAAAATATAACTGTGTTAAAAAAAGAACTTAATAAGTTCATCAATGGCTATTAGCCAAGATGGTCAGGGACATAATCCCATGTTTGGGGTGACCTCTGAGTATCAGAAGACAGGAAAGGAAAATAGGGGTGGATCTCTGAAAAATTGCCCTATTCTACACATTTCCCCTGTATTAAGCCGACCACTGACTTCAGCATGGCACCACCTATCAAAGACTGAACCTAAAGTCTCTATATGCCTAGGAAGATTCTGGGAGGGAGCATAAGGTGGGCTGGCCATTGTCAGAAACAGGATACTAAAATAGATGGATTATTGGTCTGACCCAGTATAGCAGTTCTTATGTTCTTAAAAATAAATAAGAATTTGAACAAACATGATCCAGAAGAACAGATCATTAAAATGGAAAGACAATTGCCTGTTAGTAAACAACAGAAGGAAGAGAGAGTCCTGTGGCACCTTTAAGACTAATAGATGTATTGGAGCATAAGCTTTCGTGGGTGAATGCCCATTTTGTTGGATGCATGTAATGGAAATTTCCAGGGGCAGGTATAAATATGCTGGCAAGAATCAGTCTGGAGAGGTTAGTTCAATCAGGGAGGGTGAGGTCCTCTGCTAGCAGTTGAAGTGTGAACACCAAGGGAGGAGAAACTGCTTCTGTAGTTGGCTAGCCATTCACAGTCTTTGTTTAATCCTGATCTGATGGTGTCAAATTTGCAAATGAACTGAAGCTCAGCAGTTTCTCTTTGGAGTCTGGTCCTGAAGTTTTTTTGCTGTAAGATGGCTACCTTTACATCTGCTAT
Organism: Malaclemys terrapin pileata; assembly: GCF_027887155.1. NCBI lineage: Eukaryota > Metazoa > Chordata > Testudines > Emydidae > Malaclemys > Malaclemys terrapin. Next base: position 174,236,681 of record NC_071507.1, on the reverse strand, counting down.
TGTGTGACGAGGGAGGTTGAAGTGTTCTCCTACAGATTTTTGTATATTCCCATTCCTGATATCTGACTTGTGTCCATTTATCCTTTTACGTAGTGACTGTCCAGTTTGGCCAATGTACATAGCAGAGGGGCATTGCTGGCACATGATGGCATATATAACATTGGTGGATGTGCAGGTGAATGAACCGGTGATGTTGTAGATGATCTGGTTAGGTCCTGTGATGGTGGTGTTGGTGTAGATATGTGGGCAGCGTTGGCATCGAGGTTTATTGCATGGATTGGTTCCTGAGTTAGAGTTGTTATGGTTCAGATTGGTCCAGGCTGAGATTGATGGTGGGGTGGAAGCTGTTGAAATTGTGGTGGAATTCTTCCAGAGTCTCCTTCCCATGGGTCCAGATGATGAAGATGTCATCAATGTAGCGTAGGTAGAGGAGGGGAGTGAGTGGACCAATCTACATGGGAGATCCACTTCCTAGACACCACAGTACAAATAAGTGATGGCCACGTTAACACCACCCTACACCGAAAACCCACTGACTGCTATGCCTACCTTCATGCCTCCAGCTTCCACCCCAGACACACCACACGATCTATCGTCTACAGCCAAGCACTGAGGTACAACCGCATCTGCTCCAACCCCTCAGACAGAGACCATTCACCCACAAAAGCTTATGCTCCAATACATCTGTTAGTCTTAAAGGTGCCACAGGACTCTCTGTTGCTTTTTACAGATCCAGACTAACATGGCTACCCCTCTGATACTTAACAGAAGGAAGGATTGTCCAGTGGTTAGGGCATTAACCTAGAAATTGGAAGACCAAGATTCAAGTCTCTATTCTGCCAGCAACTTTCTGTGTGATCTTGATCAAGTTACCTATGGCCAGATTTTTAAAGGCACCTAAAGATGTAGATAGGAGCCTAAGTACAAAAGCACCTAGGCACCTAAGTCCCCTTGATTAAAGATTGTAAGGCTCTTAAGTTTACATACCACAGTAGGAGAGGCCATACAAGTACCTAAGATAGATAAACAATGATGTCTAGCTACCATAGCTGTGTCTATGGAGGAAATGTTTAAAATGCAGCACAACATTTTGGCTGAATGACACTTATGGACAGAAACCCAACATGTCCTGATTAAGTGGGTCTCAAAATTTTCCCTATCATTACCTCTTTTGAGAATGTTCATTTATATTGGATAGATAGGAACCCATATGAATTAATAACTATATCCATACACTTCTAAACACTGAGCCAAATTCAGCAAAACTGGTCCAGGGAGATGTAAATTGAATCTCCCTGATTTATGTCAGCCCAATGTGCCAGCTGGGAGATTCACCTCTCTACAAGACAGCCTATGGTCTTGCTCTGCTCTAAAAGGGTTATTTATGCTTATTTTGTGCATCTTCATTATTATAATATGGCTGGTATTTTCTGCAATTTAAAAAGAAAAAAAATGAAATGCATAGGAGGAGGAATAAAAAGGCTGCAGTCATGTTATGGATCTAATAAGATATGTCTATACTACATTGTAAACCCTAGTCTGTAGGACCCACACTTGAGGATTGGTGTTTCCATGCCTGCGCTTGAGCATCCCAACTGCATTGTAAACCCAGGTCTCAACTGTGGTAACGCATCCATACTGTGCTCTGCAGAACTACTGACTCAAAGTCTGGGTTTGCAGCCTTGTCATTGCAAAATGACAGGGCTTGGATCCAAATCTCAGTGGGAGTCAGGCTCAGCCCCTCCCTCCCCTCCGCCCAAGTATGTCCTAGAACTCAGGTCCTGAATGCTTGCTGACCCGAGTCAGACATATTTGTGTGAGGATGACAGGCAAGTTTGGGCAAAAACCTGAGTCTGAGTCAGAGGCGTAGCGAGCGCCCTCCGTACCCTCCGACCGGAGGGGGCCCCGCAAGGAAGGGGGCCCCTAAAAGTGCCAAAAAAAAAATGTCAGGTATAACTAGGTAAGTGACATTTATTGATGCTATTGCACAATCCATGTCGGTTTTACTGACAAAACTGTGAAGTTATTATCATATATCATAATGCTATTGGCTACATCAGTTGTCTGTCGGTCAGTTTCGAATTTTAGTTGGACCCATTCAAAGAAGGTGTATTTGCGTTCATAATGGCGGTCAGCGGATAAATGTTATTAATTTAGTTGTTTAATTTTTTATCGTTTAAAATGATTCGTTTCCAATGCAGAAGCGTGCTTTCTGATGTCTAAGGGTAGGTCTACACTACCCGGTAGTTCGGCGGCAAGCAAATCGAACTTCTGGGTTCGACTTATCGAGTCTTTTCTGGACGAGATAAGTCGAACCCGGAAGTGCTCGCCGTCGACTGCAGTACTCCAGCTCGGCGAGAGGAGTACCGTGAAGTCGACGGGGGACACTGCCTGCCGCGTCTGGACCGAGGTAAGTTCGAACTAAGGTACTTCGAACTTCAGCTACGTTATTCACGTAGCTGAAGTTGCGTACCTTAGTTCGAATTGGGGGGTTAGTGTAGACCTGCCCTAAGAGAATGTATAAGAGTGGAGCTAGTAAACGAAAGGCAGCAAAAGATGCCGAGAAGGAACTTGAGAAAATTCCAAAGTTGTCAACGTATTTTGTGCTGCAATCCAACGTACAGGTACAGGCACATGAAACGGACAGCGCTAGCAGCGACGAATCATATACAGAAGTATCCAGAAGTGCTTCAAGTGAGGTCGAAGGTGAAGCCAGTTGTTTTACCAAACAAACTGTGACAGATATTTCAGCTGCTGCTGGGAAAGAAGTATCTGAATCTGAACCACTGACTGATGATCCAGGAGATTGGCAGTCTATAATATCGGACAGGCAAGTGTGTGACATTGTTGCACGTGGCCCACTGCAGCAGAATGAAAGTTATGAATTTCCATTTAATGAGGAAAGACGGAGGTTCACAAGTACTCATTTCTATCGAACCATGGCAAATGGCGAGAAAATAAGACGTTCATGGGTAATGTACTCAGTTCAGAAAGATCCCATATTTTGTTTGTATTGTAAATTATTTGGCACTGGTGACATACTGCTACGTCGTGGAACATCTGCTTGGAAAGCACTGTCAAAAAGACTTCAGCAGCATGAAAAAGGCAAAGGTCATCAAGACTGTATGGTGAAATGGTTTGACCTTCGGTCAGGCATAATAAACCGTACATCTATTGACCAACTCGAATTGCAGGCTTTTCTGAAAGAAAGAGATTTCTGGAGAAATGTTGTCAAACGCATGGTTGATGTCGTTATTTTCTTGTCTGAAAGAAACTTCGCATTTCGAGGAAGTAATGAAAAGCTCGGCGATCCTTCGAATAGCAACTTTTTGGGACTGTTTGAATTGCTTGCAAAGTATGATACTGTCCTCAGCGAACTTTTACAGAGGATTAAGAAGGCAGAGACACATGTTCAGTACCTCAGTCCACAGATCCAAAACGAGCTGATTCAACTTGTTGCCAGTAACATTCAAGAGGCCAACATAGCGCAGCTTAAAAAAGCAAAATATTATTCAGTTATTTTGGACTGTACTCCCGACGTATCACATGAAGAACAGATGTCTGTGGTGTTACGCTTTGTTGAATGCAACGGTGAAGATGGTGTCAATATTTGTTAAGCGTTTGTTGGTTTTCTTAATGTTCATGATACAACTGGCGAGGGCTTATTGGAAGCGTTTCTTGAAAAGGCAAACAACTTAGGAATAGACATTGCTGACATGAGAGGCCAAGCTTATGATAACGGCGCAAATATGAGAGGAAAGAATAAAGGAGTTCAAGCCCGCATGCTAGAAATAAATGACCGTGCCTTGTATGTACCATGTGGAGCTCACACTTGGAATCTTGTGATCTCAGACGCAGCAAAGTCATCGAAATATGCCGTTGACTTTTTCGGTCTGATTAACAGAATATATGTTATCTTTTCTTCTTCACCTTCACGTTGGGATATACTTCAAGAACATATGCCAATATCTGTTAAAGGGTTATCGGACACTCATTGGGAGTCGAGAATTGATGCTGTGAAGCCATTGCATTATCACCTTGAAGAATTGTGCAATGCTTTGTCATCTTTGCGAGAATATGCGCTCGAAAAGAAAGATGGCAATACAGCAACAGAAGCCGGTGCGCTTTTAGACCATGTTACTACGTGGCCTTTTGTTCTGACTGTGTACACATGGTACGATATACTATTTCACGTCAATAAAACCAGCAAATTAATTCAGTCACCAGATGTGTCAATTGACGTACTGCAGGCAGAAGTTGGTGCTACAAAGAAGTTTTTGGAAGACTATCGAAATACAGGCTATATCTCTGTGGTCACAAATGCACATGAAATAGCAGAGCATATGGGTATTGAGCAGGTGTTTCCAGAAACCAAGGGTGCGACATAAGAAGAGAATGTTTGATTACGAATGTGCTGATGATTCGAGTTGTCTTTCTGCCGAAGAAAAGTTCAAATCGCAGTTCTTTCTTGTTCTCACTGATCAGGCCATATCTTCTGTTTCGTCGTGATTTGACCAACTCGTGGAGTGGTATAAGTTGTTTGGACTTCTGTACAACGCTAACAGCCTGAAGCAGTGTCACAGAGAAAATGAACTGAAGAATCACAGCAAAAATTTTGAAAGAAAAATGGGAGACATTGATTCCAACGAACTCATAATGGAATTGAATCGTTTTATTTATGTCATCGAGAAAGAGAGAGGACTTGTCACGGCAAACAATTTTTTAACGTACATATACAAGAACAGCCTTCAGGAGATATATCCGAATCTTTGCATTTGCATCAGAATTCTTCTGACCACACCAGTTACTGTCGCTGGTGCTGAAAGGAGCTTCAGCAGAATGAAACTGATCAAGAATATCCTGCGCTCAACCATGACAGATGACAGGCTTTCTGCGCTTGCAGTTATCTCAATCGAAAACAAGATTGCCAGATCTCTGGACTATGACGCATTGATTAACCAATTTGTGGAGAACAAGGCTCGAAAGAAGCGCTTTGCGTAAATACGGAATACATGTACACTGTAGGCTTATGTATACATAATATGAACCCTGTATATTGTATAAAATAAATACCACATACCAGTTTCTGCATTGTAAGGGGCCCCGCCCGGACATATGTTCGGAGGGGGCCACGTTCTTTGTTGCTACGGCCCTGGTCTGAGTCCAGGTTTACAATGCAGTGTAGACATACCCAGAGAGTCCTCTCCTTTTTGTAAGGGTAATGCTGCAGTTCAGCACAGCCCACATGAAGTTCAAGTGGACATGTCCTCCATTTGACTGGCAAGCTACTGTCAGCTTTACAAGCAGTGCTCATTCTCACACCCTTGATTGGCCTGTTGCACTGAAATCAACGGGAGTCTTTCCACTGACTCCAATGGCCCTATGTGCCTAGGACATGCTCAATTTCTCAATGAGGTTCTATTGAATATAGCTATAGGCTATGTTACCATTTTAAGCATTTAAGAATGTAAACCCAATAATGCCCTATGCCCACAACAACCTGTACCCACACTCACCACCCACAGTTTGGCAACTGCTGAATTAAAGGAAACAGCCCATAGAATAGTGATGAAGCCAACAGAATTAAATTGAAGTTACTCTAAAATCTTATAGAATTTAACCAAGAACTATATCCTTTCTGTAGCTTTTCTTAATCATCCCATAGAATTGTACAACAGGGATAAAATTCTCTATCAAGTTTTACAGGATTTAAAAAAAACAAAACAAAACTATAGAAATGTGGTCTTTTCAGCTCTGTAGGAACTTTCCATAAGGGAACTGAAGAGTCCCTGTATGGCCATCATAATTTTGCCAGTGTCCTATATCCTAATCTGACCAAAGTAATTTCATTATGATCACTGTTATAAATCCCATAAATAAAAATCTTCTACCTATGTTCTAAAGGAGTTATTACTGCATTATGGAAAGAATCTTCCCTTTAAAAAAAGAGCTGTGCATTGCCTCTTTTTAATTTCACAGAAACGTTTAAATGTCATGGCAGTGTTGAGAGAAACAGAGGATATTTCTCTATGTCCCAGAGTATATCCTCACTCAGAAATTATACCACCAGATACTAATTAGCAAAATCCACATCCTCCCACCTGTAAACCAGATGTCACTGAGCATACAAATGCAGCCAGTTATTCACACATTTTCTACCACATTATAGGCTGGTAAATCATTATACTCAAATGTTAAAAAAAAAATAGATAATAATAGAAAGTCTCTTAGCAGCTGTCATTGTGGTAGAAACAACACACCCCTGCTAGACAGCATTAACAATCCACTAAGTCTCATTGCCCTGGATCACTGCCAAAAGGCTTACATCACCACTTACATCAAATCTCATACTGTAATAATGTAGTTTAAAACTCATCAACAGATCGCTTTAAAAAAGAGGAGTAAAAGACTGGCCGTGCAATCTCTGAGATGCTTTGTATACTATAGTATGGAGTTAGTTAATAATCTGACATTCAAATAGATAGAGCTAACCTAGAGAGACTATTATTAAATTACATTGTATCCCATGGTAGAGAATACAGTTGGACCTGAAATCCCTATTGTGGTGAATTGGGTTTCATTTAATGAAATCTTCTTCATTATATCTCAACTTGATGGAATGAAAGCTAAGTAAATCTCTCAGGCACACAGTCAAAAGTAATCTCTGATCTCCTAAGGTGACAATGTCCTCAACATGATTAACATTTTTAGATGTACTAAATGTTTCATACAGTGAAGACTAGCAGTGGTCCCTGGGTATTTTAGTATCAATAGTGCAACATTTTTTCTGAAAATAGTGCTTAAAGCAGCAGAGTTCTAACTAGGGAGGAATACACTGACTCTGAGCTGCAAATGGATGACCACACTCTATGCCTACCAGCATAGGACAGGGAAGTAGGCCTGTGAGGGTAAGTTCTCCGGTTGATCTGGGTCACCAAAATCCATACTGCAGGACCATGCTATTTCAGTCTGATTCTGCGTATGCTTTTTTTTTTCCTCCTGAAAGCATAACACATGTATGTGGATCCTTCTTGGGCTCCCATCTAGTTTATCTCCATTCCTCCCGGCCTTAGATCAAAACTATAATGCTTTATGGCCACAGAGGATCAGATATACATTAGAAATGCATACTCCTTTTTGCAAGCATCAGGGGATTTACAGAATTACAAGATATGCATGCACTGTGCCTATGCATCCCTGCACCCAATACTGAAATGTAACCATTTTTTTCTAAGTGAGATCCTAAAGATAGGCATGTAAATGTACATTTAGGCACTTTATATTCAGTGACTAATATTCAAAATGCTGACATCACTGAGAGCTCTAGTTCCTCAGCCCTTATAAAATCAAGCCTTTTACTTAGGTGCCTAAACATGGTTGGAAAATGTTGGTCTATTCTCAGCTCAGTTTTCCCAACTGTACAATGGGTACATATCCATATTTGTAAAGATCTTTCAGATTATCACATGAAAAGCATTATATAAATGCTATACATATTTTATTATTAACAGATACATGGTGGATGATTATATAAAATAATTTTACACTGCTTTTGTGAATGACTACATTCTGAAGGGTTTGATCATGACAAGAATCATTTATTCAGACTTCAACATCAAAGAGAAACAACAAAACAAAGCATAAAAATAATAGTACTTTCTTTGCCTCATTCCAGTTAGAAAGTTCCATTCCTTACGCTTTCCACTGAGGTTACTTTCTAGGCATGGATGGGAGAGGAATTACTATCCAATACAAGTCAATAAGTGTTGCAGTGAATGATCTACGTTGAAATAAAGGGCTCAATCCTCCAAAGGAGCAAACATCTTCAGCTCCTATTGAAATCAGAAGGGAATTCTAGGTACTCAGTACCTCACAGGATTAGGCTCTAGAACTGCTAGAAAAACAGGACAAATTATCACAAAAATGTATATGAAAAGGTTCCCCCCTTTTTTTAAAAAAATGTGTATGTGACCTTAGTCCTGAGGCATAACTGCAGCTTTCTCCCTGCAGAGTTACAGGTCCTGGGTTCACCTATAAGGGTGCCTGGTACCTCCACCCAAGGAAACCACTCTGAGTGCAGAAAACACAGAAGGCTTGTCCCTTGGGGAAATATTTAACACACAATCTGTTACAGAGGAATGTCAGCCAGAGCACACACAAAAATAAAATATTTACCACAATTCCCAGAGTAATAAAACAGTAACCCAGGCTTTATTAGGTATGGGGAACTCAGGATGGGGAGCAATGGAAAAAGGGATCAGGATAATAGAAGTCAAACACAACAATACATAAACTCCACCTCTCCCAAATGTACAGCCAGTGCAGCCCACCTTATGCTCCCTCCCAGCATCTTCCTAGGCAAATAGAGACTTTGATAGGTGGTGCCATGCTGAAGTCAGTGGTCGGTTTAATACAAAATAAACAAACAGGGTGTTCTTACAAAGTATCCACACCAAGAATAATAAGCTCATTCTTGACGGTTTCTGTTCTGGCTGATCATGAGGCTGGCTCTTGGTAGCCTGACCATGACTCTACTCAGGCTCCTGGGTTTCTGGTCTTTGCTGAGATGACACAGTTCAATGTCCCAGAAATCCCAAAAGAGCTCAAAGTTTTCCAATAGGTAAGAATGTGGAGGGTAGACAGGTCCGGCCTGGCTGTGATCCTTCTCACCCCAATACACTCAAAACACAATCACAATTGAAAGTGAAACCAAGCCCTTTGTCTCTGAGTTCTAGCTTATGATTTGTTCTGGGAGTGTTGCCATCTGGCTCTATCTCCACCATAGACCCTAGATAATCAGGGGAATGGCATCCTGAGCCTCTGTAGCCATTGCTGCTGTAGTCTAGGATGAGTCCCCTTGAGCCTCAGTATGGTATTTCAGGAGTAGTGTCTCCAAAGGGATTACACACAATTCTAAGTTTTTCAGCCAATTGGGCTCAGAGTGATGTGACTGGACACACACAGAGACAACAAATTTTCAAACTTGGCTGCATAAATTGTGGGTATTGTGCATGCAAACCCTTCCATTTTGAACACTAGGAAGCATTGGTCTATGTCAAATACATAATTAAGAACTTATACTCATTTTTATCCTTTTGCGCATGAAGATGATAGCTTGTGGGTGCAATATAGAAAAACAGATTTAGTTGGTGTTGATCCTGCTTTGAGCAGGGTGTAGGACTAGATGACCTCCTGAGGTCTCTTCCAACCCTAATCTTCTATGATTCTATGAATATGGGTTTAGCATAACCAATGACTGCATAGGCAATCTAGGTGGGAACAGGTTAGGGGGTGAGCTGCAAACACTTGACTCACATTGACACAAATTATTTCAGTGTTGTGTGAGAGAAGAGATAATGTTTGACCTTCCTTGGCTGTAATTAGCTGAAATCTTTCTCTTAGGATACAATATCACTTATTAGCTCTATGCCAACAGTTTAATATATCCATAAAACATTTGTTTTGGTTTTCTGGTTCATGGATTCCCATCACCTATCCGGACACATTCAGAGGGTGGTTACAACTCTCATATACTGGAAAGACAGAGACTTTTTAGTAAATAACAATATTAAGCACTGTGATGGAATGTACAAACCCCATTCTGGGCCACACAGGCTTAACAAGCTAATGTGGGCTCAGATAGTAACACCCCATCACACCTGAGAGAGATGTCAGAACTGGAGGGAAATGCTGAAGAGGGAAAACCCTGTTCAGCTGATGACAGATCAGGGAACATAAGAACAGCCAGACCAAAGGTCCATCTAGCCCAGTATCCTATCTTCTGACAGTGGCCAATGCCAGGTGCCCCAGAGTAGAAAAAGAAGACATTCATTCACGGAAGAGAGTAGACATTCATTCCTCAGCCCCAAGAGAGGGGACTACCTAAAGACAGGAGCTTCTCAGATGACTGCTGCCTTATGGTCCCTCCCTGAAGGAAGGAAAGGAGGTCCATGCTGACTCATCTTGAGAAGGCCCCATTCCCCTCTATTACTTGCAAACTCAATTTAGGGCCACAGCCCAGCAAGCACCACCTGAAGGAAGCTAGCCTAAATCCAATTTTGGGAGGATTCAGTTGCGTTAATTCCTTTTTATTCTATTCATTGAAAACCCCACAAGAGGCAGACTGTCTGGGGCGTAGTCAGAAGGCTGAGCCTCTTTGGACTGGAACTGGAGTGGGAAAACCACCCAGAATTAGAACCTAGGGAGCACTATGGGGAAGGAACTCTGGTGACAAGTGCTCACACTTTACATCTTCAAAGCACTGTGAAAAACATTCATTAAGTTTTAGATTCACATGCCATGGAGTATTTTTAACAGCCAAAATCTAACCATTTATGCAAGCACCATGAGCACGCTTCATTCAAGTTGGAAAGATTCTTGCCATTTTGTTCCTTTGGGAAATCTGAGACAGGCAATGCAAAGAGAAAGGAAAGATTAAAAAAAAGGGACCATTGGAGGTGTGATCAACATAATCAGCCAAATGTGAATGAAAATCAACCTCCCTCAGACTGAACTGGATCTGACTAAAAGATGAAATTCATGCATGTTTGCATCCTGGTGCATGTGAGCTTTTTGCACTCATAGCCACTATAAACTACTAGAAAACTGAACAATCTGACATCAGGATAAAAAATAGACTGAAACCTATTATCCCATCACTTGTTCTCAACTTTACAATGAAAAATCCAATCAAATCCTTACAACTATCTACTTATTCAGACAGCAGTGAGCTCTAGAACAGTTTATAGCTTCAAATGTTTTGGTGAAGGGAATAGTTATAAAAAAATAGTAGGTTCAACTGATCATAGAACCATAGGGTTAGGAGAGACTGCAAGGGTCATCTAGTCTAACCCCCTGTCAAAATGCAGGATTTGTTGTATCCAAACCATCTAAGACAGATGGCTATCCAGCCTCCTTTTGAAAATCTCCAGTGAAGGAGCTTCCACAGCTTCCCAAAACAGTTTGTTCCATTGTCCTACTGTACTTACACTTAGGAAGTTTTCCCTGAGATTTAATCTAAATCTGCTATGCTGTAGTTTGAACCCATTGTCTCTTGTCCTGCCCTCTGTGGCAAAGAGAACAACTTTTCTATGTCCCTTTTTGATGTCCCTTTAGTTTTTCAAGCCCTTAAGTTATTTTTTTACAGTGCAGCCAAACAGAAGCATTTAATTCATATATTTATAATGGTTAGATGGGTTGCTGATGACATGAATTCAGTTTATGAATATTCACTTACATTGCTGAACAAGCCTACAATATGGCATGGCAGTCAGGTTTTGTTCACAACAGGGATACCAGTGGTAAGGATTGCAGCAAATTGGTAGAGTGCTATGTGGAAGACTGCGTAATGCTTGCTCACATTCAGCCAAGTTGATTGCATTGACTTCAAAAGGTCCGGGATGAATTTACCCTACTGTGTCTGGTCTTTGATAATGCCGTGCCTTGCTCTTTTGAGCACTACAAATACACTATGGGCTGGATTGTGAGGTTACATCCCAGATGAAGTAAGTGATATTGCATAGGTGCCCTGTTCCACAACCAAGGCAGGAACAGGTCTGCGACTCACAATCTGGTTCCTTTTTGCTCTTGCTCTAGTTGAGACTTAAATATACAGTAACAAAACAGCTCGCACAAATTATTTCCCCTGTGTAGTGGCTCATGTGCACATACTGGTGCATTAGGAGAAGTGGATCCAAGGCTCCACCCACTCCCCAGTCCTGTTTGCCCATTCCCCACCCACCTACATGGGAAAGGTAGTAGCAAACTGGCTCTGGTTCCTACCCATCTACACAGGTTCCAGCTTCTTATGCCCCATTACTGCCCTATGTGGTTGCACAAGAAAGCTCACCATTGAGCCCTGAGTAATTTCATAAAAAGAATAAATGGATCATTTGCTGCCAATGATGAATGCTCTCCTCTTCCCTCTAACATTAAGGGCTTTGTTTTTATGTGACAGACAGTTTATGGGGTAGATACAAGAAAGGTTGTGAAGGCTTTAAATATCAGCTGCCATAAGGAGGAAGAAAAGCATCAAAAATTCTTAGATTGTCAACACATAACTAAAAAGCCAGAAAAAAACATTGTAATTTAAGCAACAAGCCTGACTTTTCCTCTGACAATGAAAGTAATGTTTAAGGAGACCCCTTATGGAGAAAATATTCACTCCATTATCTGATATACAGTCCTATCTTCAGGTTACCTTTATGACAACCTGCAGAAGCAGCCAGCAGGCAGATGGACAGAAAACTGAATGCTCGTTGGCTGCCTGCCATTCTCTGTATGGTGGCTGATAATAATACTTAATCAAATTCCTATCTGGTGTCTTTATCTCGTACCAATGTATGCATGTATTCACTTGTTATTTGGATCACGTCTCCTCAGTGCTAGTAACAATTTTAAAATGATAACATTCACTGCTATTTTTATTTCTCTTGCAGTGAAAGACAGGTTTCCACCCTCCCTATCCACCCCTCTCCCTCCCCCAAGACACATATATTGGATTATTGGCCTTCAGTTGAACTCTTTTACAAGGAGTCGTTTCCTTGCAGATTAACGCTCTAACAGAAAGCCTTCCTGTTTATGAAAATGGAGAATTCATATACAAAGCTGAACTTGGCTACAGTGGAGGATGAATGTTTAAGGGGGCGGTGGGAGAGAACGCTGCATTACTATTAATAAATCCTGGCCAGAGTGAAGATTCTGACAATTGTCCATCCTTAGAGCTCTAAAGAGGTAACCCAAGCCACATAAAAATGAAGAGGTTAAAATCATTACACCACTGAAAAGAAGTGAATCTTTAAAAGGCATATTTTACGGCTCACTAACCCCTCCATTTTTAAGGTTGAAGCCTTTATAGGTTTATGTCTTGTGGACTAAATTCTGCTCTCAGTTGCTCTTGTTTTATTCCAAATTGTATATTGATGTAGCAGAGCTCAGGATCTTTCCCACAGTTTAGGCCTCAAGTGGCACAGAGGTTAGAGAGAGCAGAAACAAGAGCCCTCTATGTAAATGATGTTTTTAGTATGGGAGTGTGACGATCAGGGTCCAAACACTCTAAGAGAAGAACTGGGGATCTGAAACCCAAAGAATAAGCAATTGTATCAACTGATTGTATACGATTTTACTGTGTATAAAATATATCGAGTAAGATCTTTTATGAAAGCTTGTAATGTTCTAAACTTAACAATTATGAGAAAGGTCTACAGGCTATGGTTATTAATTTATGTAGATAGAGAACTAGTTCATAAAACTTTGTCTCCACCTCACAACAGGGTGGCAGTCAGCCAGGCAGGGAAGGGTTGCCTCCCTACCCAGACAATACTACCTCCAAGCACCTAGCATTGTACAACCCAAGAAAAGGCAAATGATGGGCCATTAGGGTTAATGGGAAAACACAGACATCCTAGCTAGAATTTCCCCACCCTAAGTAATCATGAATCACCATGCCAGGAGAAAAGAAAGGAAAAAAATTCCCTTTTAAAAGGAGGCTTGAACTGAAGTACTCATCCAGAACTGAGGGAGAAGTCTCAAAGGCAGGGGATTGTCTGTGAACACTGAATCCCACTTATGATTAGGGGGCACACTCAGGCACTGATTCCGTGGGTGCTCTGGGGCTGGAGCTCCATGGAAAAAAATAGTGGGTGGTCAGCACCCACCAGCCACCTGCTGATCAGCTGTTTGGCTGGGGGTGGAAGGCACTGGGGGAAGAGGAGGCAGGAAGAGGTGGAGTGGGGGCGGGGCCTCAGGGAAGGGGGCAGAGTGGGGGCAGGGCTTGAGGCAGCATGGGGGTGCAGCTCCCACTCAGAAAAATAAAATCAACGCCTGTGCACTGGAAAACTGTTCAAAGGCCATAGGTACAGGTCTTAGAAAAGGGAATTTATCCAATATAGAAGTGTAAAACCTGAAGATGCGGCTGTGTGTGTATTTTCTGTGTAACTTGTATTTGTCTGTTTCCCTTGCTTTTTCGTCTTTGAATCTGTGATTTTTCTATTCAACAAACCTTGTATTTATTTTTACCTTCAGCCGGTCTCTCATGTGCAAACTGTGTGTGCCAAAGTGAGCTGATAACAAGGGGCTGTTTTCACATCTTTGGCAGGTAACAAACCAGAAGGGAAAAGTCTGAGTAGTTAAGAATGCAGTATAAACAGATTTGGGGCATCTTGGGACCAGAAAGGCTGTTGGGTCATCCTGCAAGGGGTAACTAGGCTGGTGTAAGCCAGGCTAAAACCCTTAAGCTTGCAGGCTGACTACTGGTGTCAGGACTTTGAGCCATAGCATTAAGGCACCCAAAGTTACAAGGCAGGCGGTGAGAGAACCTCTTGACTTGTCTGGGTGATCCCCGAACCATCACAGGGAATGACTCTACTAATGCTTATGTTAAGCCTTGGAGCATGCATAGCGTGAATTAGATGTTGAAGCTGGCTGCCCATCCTGTTAATGCAAGTGTTGGGCCTGATACTGAATCCCAAGTACTTACTAAATATTATACCCCAGTGCCAGCCAGGGGATGGGCATTGGGGGAATCAAGCATCTCAAATACCCCAAGGTCCTTGTTTCTTGGTGGGTACGGCAGCAACACCACTCATTCTGCCTGAGCCAGGACGGGTGGCAGCAGAAAAGCATACCTCCCGCACGGTGGTGGCGTGTGGCCTTCAGCAATGACTCAAGATATGTCTACACATTATCGAGGAGCAAGCCTCCTGGCCAGGTCCACAGACTTGCAGTAGTAGGGCCCAGGCTAGTGCACTAAAAGTAGCTGTGTACACAGCACTTTGATGTTGTGGTTCAGGATGGAACTCAGGCTCTGAAGCCCACCCTCTACCCCAGGCTGCAGAGCCCAAGCTCCAGCTGTAACCACTACACAGGTATTTTTAGTGCACTAGTGCGAGCCCTGCTACTACAAGTCTGGGGGGCTTACACCCAGATGCAGCGTAGACATACCCATAACACTTACAGTAGATCTGCTACTGGTGAAAGGTGCCATATAAGATTTAGATATTATCAATTATTATGTGTGCAGTTCCAACATGAGCTTCTGCAGCACCCTGCCCGGACTTAAGGGCACAGTCCCCAATATCACACTCATCTCCACTCCCACCCGCCAAAAGTCAGTAGGTAGGAAGGAGAGGGATATACCTGAGCCTCCAACTCCCTCTACATAAAAGAATCCCTTAGCTCCTGAAGGAGCATGGAGAGCTGCAGTGAGCTATATTACTTCTGGCAATAGGTTGCCCAGGCTCTGATCTCCCCTACTACCCTCCCATATATGCAGTTGGGGTCTCCTCCATGCTTCCTTCTTTATCACCAGAGTGCCCTGTTGGAGTTTGCTGGGGGTCTGTGCTAGCCCTTTTTCGGCCATCACAGATCAGAGGGTTTTCCCATCTCTCTCAGGTGTCATAGAGAATGGGAAGGGAGAGGTGGTTTCTATGAGCCTTTAATTCTCCCTCAAATTATATGTTTCTGAATTAGGCCCATTTCTGGCTTGAAATGACCCTGACCCTCACATTTTTTATGAAGTTAGGGTTAGGGGGAGAGTGAGTACAACCACATGGCAGCCAGCAAAAGCAAGGGGGAGGGATAGCTCAGTGGTTTGAGCATTGGCCTCCTGAGCCTAGGGTTGTGAGTTCAATCATTGAGGGGGCCACTTAAGGAACTGGGGTAAAAATCTGTCTGGGAATTGGTCCTACTTTGAGCAGGGGGAGGGGTGGACTAGATGACCTCCTGAGGTCCTTCCAACCCTATTTAAAAAAAAAAAGAGAGAGAGAAGAAATACATTGTTGGCAGGCATAGACAAAGTAGCTGGAAAAGTCAACAAACCAGCATGATTCTAAAGCCTTATCTACACTTACCATGGGCTTGACGCTTGGTGATGAATGCATCGGTGGTCAATTTAGCGGGTCTAGTGAAGACCGGCTAAATTGACTACAGATCACTCTCCTATCAACTCCTGTACTCCACCTGAATGAGAAGTGCAAGGGTAGTCAACGGGAGAGCATCTCCAGTCAACATCGTGTAGTGTGGACCCCGCGGCAACTAGATTTAAATACGTCGCCTTCAGCTACGTGAATAACGTTATTCACGTAGCTGAAGTTGCATAATTTGGATCGATCTCCCCCTGTAGTATAGACAAGGCCTCAGGCTTTTGCCTCAAACCAATCACAAACCTTGTTTTAGACTCAAATTGGTTTAAGCTAGTCCCATAGTGAGATTTGGGCATCCTGTCCCAGCAAAGTTCAAGAGTCACTGGTTGGTCAAATCTGGCCCAAATCAAGCTTACATAAAAATAAGTTTTTACAAAACTTTGGCCTATGAAAGCAAAAGTTACTAGAAACTGACTATAAAGTGAAATGGCCTCATTTATTTTAACTGTTCAGTCTGAGAGAAAAACAAACAATATAAGCACTAAACAGTAAACAAGATTTAAAAAATAATCAGTTTAAATTGTCTTAGGCAGGTAAGTATTCATTCATTTTTTTCATGTTACAAAGAAGAAAAGCATCCTTTGGTTACAACTCCACCTACCCTTTCAAAAGAATACATTAAACATGAATGTAGCTTAACCACATTTTTATATTATTTTCATATAAATATAACAAAGTATCTTCTGTGTACAACATGCAAAGATAAAAGGGTCTAATACCCTTATTGTCAGTATAGGGAATTAGTATCTAACCAATCCCGTCTCAAAATCAGCTAAACTGGGACAGAACAACAACAGAAAACAGAATACTTCAACCTAAATCAACCATACCAGTGGCACTACCATCAATTAAACAATCTTGAGGTTCTTCCCCTTCTTCCTGTCTAGATCACAAAGGTTCTACTTCTCAAAATGCTTAGCCACAGCATAACAACTTGATCTCTGGGGCTGCCTTTTACAACACATTCTCCTGTGATGTGCTGAGAATTCTTAGCTTCAGCTCACTGCAGTGAAACTTGAGGGATCAGTTAAGGTGGGAGTAGCAAAATTATGAAGACTGAACATAGCAGGGACATGAGTAAGAATTTGAGAGAGACGCAGGGTATAGTGTAGTGTTAAGACTCCATAGGTTGTGCAGAGTCCAATCAACATGATAGGAAACAGATGACTTGGGGTCAACTCAGAAGGTAGTTATCAGATTTGAGACAGAGATTTGCAGAAGTAATGCTACCAAACATGGATGATAAGAACTGAGATTAGCCTTAATGGAAACTGGCTGGTTGAGTAAGCCTTGGGGAAAAACAGCTAAAAGGAGAGAATACATTTTTGTTGGTAAAGTCTCAAACTTAGTTGCAAAATAAGTTTTAAAATATGAACAGTGAGTAACTTTCATAGTAAATATGTCTAAAGAAAGAGAAAAAAACATTTTCTATTTCATGCCCAGATATAATAACTTTTAAATAAGAAAAAAAAAATTACCTTGACAATGCTGAGCTCATCATTCATCAATACATATAGAACTATCTATAGCAGGTACATCAGAAAAATTGAGAGTCCAAACTATAGGATGATTGCTATATGGCCCATTCATTTAATTAATTTTATATAATAATTATTTCTGCCAGTTGTGCTGAAAAATTTTAGTTATCTCTGGAGAAAGTTTATTGATTAGCTTTTTCTGTTTTGGGATGAAGATGCTGTGGCTTGATTAGCATCTCTGCTTTGGGATGAAGATGGTGTTTCTCAGACATTCAATAACATGATAGTGACCTACACATCAACACCATGAAAGATCTTGAAAAATCTCTTGCTCTTATAAGCCCTGTAGCAATCAAAGCCTTGAAGTCCTTGTACTTTAAAATACTAAGATTTTCAATTTTAAATAAACCAATTAAATCTTACTTGTATCTCCCCACATCATTTTTAGTATTTTTAATCCCCTTAATTTAATTTGTGTTTTTTCAACTCAATAAACCACGCCAGTTATTGCTGGAGGAGTTTTCGTCCTGCCTCCTTCTCAAATACTTGGGTCCAGCCATCCCCTGAGTTGTACCACTGAGCAGAACCAATGGGAAGCTAAGGTTCAACCTTGACTATCAGCAGACAGGCATGTTGCAGCTTACCTTTTGGAGTGGCACAAGTTGGGTATTCACACTAAGCAAAACCACTAGTCATGGTCAGTGGTATTTTACTCACAGGATGGACAAAGTGGGGAGATGTATGGGACACAGCAGCAGTATCATAGCTGGCAGGGAGGAATATATTACCAACCAATAATATGGTTGTACTTCTGGTTTTAACAGAACTCAGTGGGCCAGATTCTCACCCTCCAGTTCAATCCCATTATTATTGCCTGAGCAGTACAAGGCTGCATCTGGTCAACTGAGAATTCCCTGAGTAAAGGAGAATGCTTCTATATCAATCTCGTCTCCCCAGCATCTGGAGCATGTTGGGTTAAGGGAAAGGGACTAATGAGACTGGAGAGGGATGGGAAAGGGACAAATGTTCCCCTATGGAAATTAGCTGTTGGTGTATGATCCTTTAGGTCAGTGCAGGGGCATCCAGAAAATCAAGGACGCATCGATGATACCTGACTATTCTGTGCTGAATATATTTTGGCACAGGAAAAAATCTGGTCTACTATGTGTAAGGCTGATACTGAGGCATGGAGTCCAGCTATGTAGATGTGATAGGTGGGGATGAATGAAGGAATCCTAAAAACCCACCACCACCCACCTCTGAGAACACTCATAAGGAGAATAAGATAGGGGTTCAGAAATGGAGTTAGAGACATAATGTAACTTATTAGGATAATGCAATACAGAGACCAGAAGTTAAACAGCAATGAAACAGCCCTGCAGCCTAAGCCCCATAAGCCCAAGTCAGCCAGCACAGGCCAGCTGTGGGATTTTCTTTGCTATGTAAAATTACCCAGCGGGATCAGGCCCTCAATGACTAAGTTACACAAGGCAGCGTCATTTTAAGCATTCAATACCTGACCGCTTCATTGTAAAAAATAGGGATGAAATGTTGGTCCCATTGAAGTTAATAGGAATTTTGCCATGGACTTTAGAGAAACCAGGATTTCATCCGGTGCATGGAAATAATTGATGGAGTTAATGAGGATTTGCTTTAATAAGGATTGAGTGACAAGAGTGTTCACTTTGAAATATCTGTATGCATTATTACTACTAGTACTATTATTATTTTATATTCCTATAGTTTCTTTCATTCCAAAGTGCTTTGTAAAAATATTCAGGAGTCACTTCACCAATCACTGAAGTGTTGTCCTTTCAGGTCCAGAAGATACTGCATAGCAGTATAGACAATATCAATACAGTAAAATAATCTGAGACCGGAAATGAAGAATACTGTATCCAATTGAAACAACAGAAGGAATTTAGGCAAGCAGAATGGAATTTATTTACTCTGATTTTAGCCATTTTAGCCCCGACATGAGTAAATACCCCTATTTATCCAAATATTGATGTGCCCACAAAATAATGACTACAGTTTCATGCCACATCTGAAAGACACTGGGACTGGTCTGGTCGGATATCACAAACACTGGTGAAATCAGAAATAACTCAGTTAAGTTAATATTACCTCAATGTAAAAAGCAATATAACATCAGAATCAGGCACAGTGACTCCAACACAGAGCTCTCTACCACCAAGCAGGTGCACCGGTTCAGTATTCACTCAAACAAAGATCATCAAAATCACTTTCTGTAGCATTCAGGGATTTCCTTTGAGGTCTCCCATCTCACAGCTGATCAGGCTCTAATTAGCTTGTAAGAACTAAGATGAGCCCAGCCTAAGGTGCAGCTTTCAGTAATAAAAAGTCTCTTTCTCTAACATGAAAACCCCACAAACAAACCAAACATGAATTTAAATCTCAGATGCTTGAAGTATGGCTTTTCTATATATGGGTTTGATCCAACTTCTTTGAAATTAATGGGAACTGAATTAGACCCTCATGGGTCTAATCCAAAACCCATCAACATCAATAGGAGATTTTTTTTCTGTTGAGTTGGGGTTTGGATCAGGATATATATATATATGCAGTGGCATGATTCAAGAACTCCGAGTGCTAATCCAGATATAATTCTGGTTCACTGTGTAACCCTGGATAGGGCATTTAATGGCTCCATGTGTATTTCCTCATTTGTAAAACAGAGATATTAATACTGTATCACCATTCTCTCACAGGGGTGTCATGCAGATTATTAGTGAATGTTTGTACAGCATTTTGAAGATATAAAGTGCTAGATAAGTGCTAAGCATTAAATGTGCTACTGCTAAATATGAAAACATTTAGAAATACATTTTCAATGGTATGAGTGCTACTGCAGTCCAATTAGTAGTCAGTGATGTTAGTAATGAGAGCTGTGTTGCTAAACAATACGTCACATTGAAAATTAATTCATTCATAAAAAAATCTTGCCTGTTGCCATTAAAAGGTTAAAAACTCAAATTTAATTCTTGTTAAAAATTCCAACCACAACTAGACAGAGAGAATTTATTTAATATTATGCAGCAGAATAAGATTTGACTAAAGGTTTTATGGGATTAGCTGTTTCAAAGTATCTGTCTCTTCATAAACTGCAGTAGATAGGGCTGTGACTGATTGTTTAAATAATATCTACTTAAACAATCTCCTGAAAACAAGCTTGCATAAACTAAGATGAGCAAAGGCAAAGAGCCTTATTCTGATCTTTTAGATTTAGATTTAGAAACAGAAACATGTACCTTGGATTTAACCAAATATCGCTTCCTGTAAGGAAAGATTATTAGGATTATCTACTTTTCCATGTTTCGATCATGCAGTCAGGAGTAGATGATGGGGGAAGTTTGAGTTCAGTGGGTCAAATTCATCATTGGTTTAACTCCACAGACTTCAGTTGAGATTCACTAGGGAAGAATTTGACCCAGAAGATCTGACTGTCTGTGCACATAATAAAACTGATCAAGATCAGTACTAATTAATAGGCTAAAATTCACCCATATAACTACAGCCAAGGTAACAGTTACACCAGGGATGAATTTGGCCCTAAATCGTTTTCCACCCCCCCCAAATTTGTCCGTTTTAGTTTCAAGAAAAAAATATGTCTAATTTACTCCTTTTCCCTGTTTGCTGTCTGCTTTCAGATATGTGCAACCCCTCACCTCAACATATGTTATTACATGAACAGCAAGATATGGATTTCTATTTAAACAACGAGCATCATACATATAATAGCACCCTTCATCTTAAAATACATGAAAATTAAAGATGCATAAAGCATAAGCAAGGATATGGCCCATTGGTTTCAGCCAAACAATCATTCCTCTTTCTTATCTGTGGGCCAGATCCTCAGCTGGCATAGATTGGCATAGCTCCACTGAAACTGAAGGAGCCATATGGATTTACACCAGCTGAGAATACATGTGCAAATACACATATCACACACACATGCACGAATGGCCATTTTAACTAGGATTCTTCCCATTTCATGGAAATTATTAGAATGCAATCCATATCATATATAAAAATAAACCATTTTTTAGCTTCATCTTTTTCTGTAAAGGCTGAAACAGAAGGTAGATATTTAAAGAGCTAATGCAGTAGAGAGTTTTGTATTTCTTTCCTTGTAAATTAAACTTTAAAACACACATTTGAATTCAAAGTATTTTTAATCTAACTCCCCCCCCTCTTTTTTTTGAAGGTGTAATTATATTTCCTGCTATAACCATCCTTGTGTGATATGGTTCATGGAATACCTAACAGCAAAAATGTTGTTTAATTTACACCTGCTATGAGCTAGGGGTATAAAAAGATCTATTAAAGTCATTGTTATATCAATTTG
Source organism: Malaclemys terrapin pileata (assembly GCF_027887155.1). Taxonomy (NCBI): domain Eukaryota; kingdom Metazoa; phylum Chordata; order Testudines; family Emydidae; genus Malaclemys; species Malaclemys terrapin. The sequence continues at coordinate 174,214,914 of NC_071507.1, read as the reverse complement.
ACAGCACCACATTTTTACAATGAAATGCTACTAGTTGGATAAATTCTATTCCATTCTTCTCATGGAATATAAAAGCTCATTGTAGCACCGTTTATTTGTATATTGCTGGCTATCCCCACCTTGAAGAAAGTAACCAAAAAGTCCTCGTTTCCAATGGCTTGAAAATAATTATAAATCTCTTTTATGGACATTTCTTTCTTTTTTTCCATATATCGAAGCTCAGTAGTGTGTTCCCAGAATGATAATAATCTATTTCTCTCCTCACACTACTGAGCTGGCAGTGACCTCACCTGACCCAATTGAAATTGATTTTGTTGTTGAACTCCTAGCTGGTGCAAATTAATCTTAGATCCATACAAGATCAGGGAAGCAAGACAGAGTACAAAGACTCAAGTAGTGAGGGGAAAAATTAGTTTGAGAGAAGGTATTTTAAGTTTGGAAAGATAAATGGTTACAATGACTTGCTTTGATAGAACATCTGTAGCAAAGGAGAAGAGAATGACAAGGGCTTTGAGAAAAAGCTGTAATTTAATAGCCTAATTTCCTGCCTGGTCCTGCAGAAATATCTGTCTGTTTCTGACAGCTGATGAAAATGCACCAGGATTTGATTTGCTCTCTAGTGTGGGACAAGTTCAGTCCCATCTCTCCCTCAGGCTACATGGCTACAGCAGATGGGCACTGTCTCTAGTTTCCGCCTCCTTCATTATGGATTCACTACTATCTTTTTTTTTCTTAATTGTATTCACGGCCCTTAGTTCTCTAGTTTATTATTTATCGTCTTGTTTTCAAATACAACAATTGGTCTCTCCTTATTGATTTACTCCTTATGCCTTTGTTCACTCTGCTTGCATGCTATATTCCTTTCCCTCACTCCATGTCTGTCTTATCTGTTTAGTTTGTAAGCTTTTCAGGGGAAGAACTGTTCACTGATCAGTGCACATACACTGCCTAGCACAATGGTACCCCATTCTTATTTGATCCTTAGCCACTACTATAATCAGTCATAACTGATGCTTAAAATACTTTGCACACCAGTATTTTTTTAGTACTTTTAAGAAAAGTTGATGACTAAAAAGCAAACACAAACCACATCACTCTATTTGTCCTTCAAAGAGTGGATTCCAATTATAACGAACACATTGACCTTATTTTTACAATCTGTAAAAGATCCCTGTGAACACTACAGTCTTTGACAGAACCCAAGGATATTTGATATTATAGGGCCCCTTCAGCCCATATTATTATAACAACCAATCTCTAATGCCTGATTTATCATGCTAAATAAGGTGAAACAGTGTAACAAATAACTTTTTGACATGGAATCAAAAGAATTGTACCTACGAAACTCCATGCAAAAATTTATATCCTGAAATAAATGTTCCAATATTGTATAGCTAGATGTTGAATAATTTAAGCAGAATAAATTGAAAAGACTTAATCAGCTACAATGCAGCAGAATTTAACTTACTGCAGACTTCAGAAAGATTTGGGGCAGAATAAATAACAGTCACCAAAGGCCTGAAACGCTCCTGGGCAGTCAGTATCCAAACCCACTCTCCCCCTCTTGATCAGCTGCTTTGGTTACAGTTACGGCCATTGACCTACTTTTCAATTCTTTGGCTTCTTTTGTATTGCAAAAACCCGTCTAGATCACCCCCTGCTTCTCCCCAAAAAACAACAACTTTACCAAAGTAATATTTTATTACCAATAAGTCATTTTAAAACTATTACATTTGGAATTTAAGTAGACTTTTAAATAAAGAAATGAATACGTCAGTGGCATTTCAACATCAAAGCTCTTAAGCCTTTGTCTAGACATGCATTTAAAGGTGTGTGGTGAGAATGTGCAAGCCAACATGTGTGTTCTAGAAGTTTAGTGTAGACAAAACAGTGTGTACTTAAACATGTGCGATGCTGGTCAAGTTAAAACCTAGAATGTATACATTGTCTTCTCTACTCTAGACTTTTACAGCATATTAACTAGCACATTTTGGCAAACACATTCGAAACACACCTTTAAATCCAAGTCTATACAAAGCCTAATTTATGGAGATGCAGCATGACATGGTCCAGTGCGTAAGGTCATGGGACTGGGAGTCAGACCTAAATTCTACCACTGACCTCTTGTGCTACCTTAGGCAAGTCTCTGTGTCTCTGTTTCCCCTCCTACTCTTTGTCTCTCTTGTCTATTTAGATTGTAAGCTCTTAGGGGCAGGGATTGACTTTTGCTTTCTATGTTTGTCTTTCTACAACACCTAGCACAATTGGGACCCCAGTCTCAGTTCTAGGTGCTACCATATTAAAATTACTATTACAAATAATAATAATTTATTGCAGAGGTCACAAACTGAAGATGGCTGCTGTTATCCCATCATTTTAAAGATAGATTGTTTAAACGGATTATTAGAAGATAAGAATGGCCCTACTGGTTCAGACCAAAGGTCCATCTAGCCCAGTATCCTGTCTTCTGACAGTGGCCAATGCCAGGTGCCTCAGAGGGAATGAACTGAACAGGTAATCATCAAGTGATCCATCCCATCTCCCATTCTGTGCACAGTGAGAAAAAATACCAACATACCAATACACAACACATTCCCACCCATAGTTAGTATTTTCTATTAACATGAAAAATAGTTATTATTCATGTGACAGATTTGGGGCCACTTTGTAATAATTTATTAATAGCATCCTTGTTTGGCTGATTGTTGTAAGGAGATTTACTATCTGAATACCTGGGGTTAATTTAAAAAAAAGAGGCTGATTGCGGATAGGCAGGAAAGAGTACAATGGATTCACATAGCCATCTACCAATACTTAAGAGGCAAAGCAAGAACAATTCACTTGGATTTACCTCTGACCCCCGGTGAGCTCGCTGGACAAGCTTGTCAAGAGAGGAGAGTCTCCGTTTTTAAACACAGGTGAATTTAAAAGCCTGGAAAACTAAGACAAATGCCCTTCTAAGGGCATAAAAATGACTCGCAAAGAAGTAGGGGGATGCTGTTCTCACACAGAGACTCTACTGGAGGGTCTGAAGAAGCTAGACCTTCCTAGGCTCCCTTCCCAGTGATTAGGGCTTAGGTAAGATAGACATGACTCCTATGTTTTCCATTGTTAATGTTAAGATTAAGCAATATTTTGATTGAAGATGTCTGGCTAGTCATTCTGAACTTTCTGCTGGTCAGAATCTCCTGATGGGAAGAACTGCAGGTGTTCAATTCAATCGGACTTGCTGGGTAAACACAGTTGATCAACTGGTTATTGTAGTGCAGGAACGGGTCTAAGAGTGGGAGAACCATGGCATTCTGTCACAGGAGAGGTAAAGGCATGAAGATTGAGACCTCAGGCTCAGAGAGACCACCAAGGGACTAGGGGTGCAGCTAGCCCAGTAACAATTAGTAGGACACAGAGGCCCAATTAGAATCAGGTCTCCATTGTGCTAGCTTCTGTACAAACATAAGATGGTAAGCTCTTTGGGACAGGGACTGTCAAAATAAGGACAAGGTGTGACAGAAGAGTGTAAAAACCCACTGAGGGGAACAGTAATAGAAATACAAGGTTGCCCGTATATATTGAATATACAGTTTGGAGATTTTGGTGTTTAAAATGAACAAGTGATATGGGGCTAGATTCTCTCCCACACCAGAACTTTGCTCAACCCAGGGTGGGGAGAAGAGAGTTGCCTGACCCCCTGATTCTCAAGGTTAGCTGCAGCCCCAAGGTGACTTAAAGTAGTACTTCAAGGCCTAGAAGGCTTTGGAAATTAGGAGTCCAGCAAAATTCAGTTAATCTGCCAGATTCTTCTAGGAAACTTCATTATAAACTTCATTATAACTTCATTATAAAATGCCTACTTTTTCTATCTTTCCCTGGTGGTGATGTCACAGTGGTATTGTTGCCCTTGTAATGACTGTGAAGTTTGGAACTTTCAACAGATTTCACAGCTGTAGCCATCAAAACACAAGCTTGGTGGAGAACCCAGATTTAAGATGTCTGCTGTGAACACATCATTTTTAAAGATGACTATCCTATACAAAGCCACATGGAATACCAATATATCACAAGAACACCAAATAATACATAAGGAACAAGCCACAAGTATCCCTTCCCAGAACTCCAGTCCTTGCAAGCTCATTTTCTGTTCACTTCACTGCAATAGAGATAGCAGAGTTTGCACTTCTAATCACTCCATTTTTCTATCATGCATTCAGGAGAACTGGTTTTGCTATTGATAATATGAAGTGCTGGGTTAGTTTGAAATACTTTTATCAACATTTTAAAAAGCAGCGATATTTTACAGAGTGAAAATTAGAAGAAGAGATATGATACCTGCTTTATTAAAAATATATAATAGAAGTTTGATCTTCTGCTGAATTTATGAATGGAAAGTATGGAAAGTTGCCTTATCTTTTACAGATTAGGAAATTATTTACTGGCTCTAACATAGCCGCTTTTTATTTTCTAATACTTATTCGTATGCCATATTATTAGTCTTTGAAAGTGTCCCTATTCAATTGTATTTAGAATCCTTTAATGTTGTGTCCACAGTATTAACTCATCATCAACACATAGTTTGCTGTGCCCTCCCATCCTCTACATCAGGCTGGGCAGTGATGAATGGAACCACATAGTCATGAAACTGCCAGGCTTGCCCTTCTCCGGTCCCAAACCTACACTGATTGCCTGAGGAGTTGTGTTTTGTACTGTGTAGGTTCCCAGAATCCAGCCATCCTCCTCCTAGTTCTATTGTGATCAGAGCTGTTTTCACTCAGGGGAGGGAAAGGGATAGGCAGGTTTTAGCTCATAGTATGAAAGAAGGTTTTAGCAAGGATTTTTATGTTTTAGGAAATACCAATAAGCCTATTCCCTCTGAAATATACTAGCTGTTTTAGAGAAAATGAGGTTTAACATCTGAAGGCAGCACCCATACATTCAGTATTTCTCAAGAAGTACCAAGTGATTTTTGTATAAGTTATTTTCTAATTACTAATTGGAACAAAATGCTCAAAAATCAATAGGCTGTTCTTGGTTACTGATTTAACCGGACAAAACAGGTTATGTTCACTAAGTCAAGGACTAATCTTACCATGTTAATCAATAGTGTAATTACAATTCATGAAGAAGCAAAGAGGAAAAAGGACAGTTACCTGTTCCGTAACTGGCGTTCTTCGAGATGTGTTGCTCAGGTGTATTCCACTATAGGTGTGCGTGCTCGCCTCGTGCACCGGTGCTGGAAGTTTTTCCCTTAGCAGTACCCGTAGAGAGGGAGCACCGCTGCGACCCCTGGAGTGGCGCTGACATATCACACCATAAAGAGGGCTGCGTGCTCCCCCCACCCTCAGTTCCTTCTTGCCAGACAACTCCGAAAGAGGGGAAGGAGGGTGGGACATGGAATACACCTGAGCAACACATCTCGAAGAACGCCAGTTACGGAACAGGTAACTGTCCTGTCTTCTTCGAGTGATTGCTCATGTGTATTCCACTATAGGTGACTCCAAGCTATACCTGATGGAGGCGGGTAGGAGTTTAAGATTAAAGTAAAACTGAATACCACTAAGCTATAACGCTGCAGCCAAGGCTGGAGCACAAAGTTCTGACTACCTTCACTTGCGGCAAGAAGGAACTGAGGGTTGGGGGAGCACGCAGTCCCCTTTATGGCACGATATGTTGGCACCACTCCAGGGGTCGCAGCGGTGCTCCCCCACTATGGATACTGCTAAGGGAAAAACTTCCGGCACCGGTGCACGTGGCAAGCACACACCCCTATGGTGGAATACACATGAGCAGTCACTCGAAGAAGAAGTCATAATAATTTATTGCAAACATGTTTGTGTGTCTCTGGAACATTTCCCAAAACAATTACAGCTCACACTTTCATTTCCATGTTTCATTCTACAGATTTTGCATGTAAGACACTAAACATATGTGGTGACATCAAAGAATTACTGAAAAAAATTACATTTTGAAATGGGAAAGAAAAGTGCAATAATGTGGAACTGCACACATTTTTGGAAGTGTAGTGATGTAATATAGATTAGAGACTTGTATACAAATTCTTGAATGTAAAAATAACATAGAAAATTCTCTTCACCCAGGAAATTCTCTTCATGCCTTCTTTCAGCACTGGTAAAGCTCCCATCACTGTAGTGTCTAGATGTTGTACATGGGTTATAAAAACAATTGAGGACTGTCCATAGACCAATCACTTTTCCATCCTGGTTCTGGTTATCATGGGCTGCACCTGTGGGCTGGATTGTGCATTTTGCACAGATGCCTGAGCATGGAGCTGCACTGATCCAGTAGGAACTCCAGGAGAAACTGTGCTTGTAGTATATGGAGACCCAAACCAGATTAGAACTGAAAAAGGAGATATTTGTTCTGGTACAAGTTTACAGAGACAACTAATCAGTCTCCATCCAGGAAAAACTTCCTTGTTCCCTCCCTTCCCACAACTCACTGGAGAATGCTCAGTACAGCATTTGGTCTTCCAACAGTAGATAGCTATTCTCACATGAGCCACCATGAGACAATAAGCATAACACAAATACCTATAACATTACAGTACTACAGAATAGTAACATCAGATGGATGGAATGATGTCACCGCGGTCAGTGCACTACACTGCCTCAAGAAAGAGCCACGTTCAGTTCCCAGGCCCATGTCTCACTTGTTGGACATCACAAGTTAGGTGTACAGCAGAATCAGTATGCACTGCCCCTCTAAAAGAAGAATCTAGCTCTGTAGCAATAACTTCACCCAGACTGAAACAGCTATGGAAAGTCTTTGTGGGCTCTCTGTGGACCAAAAATCCAAATTTCACCTGATACACTGCACACCTATTTACATATTTTTTTTTAAAAAACATCCCTGTTACTGTGGGATAATAGTACAGCCAGTTGCATAAGATAGATATGTCTGATAGAATGACCAGTAGTGAAGTAAACGATGTGAGAATTGTACATAATTAACAGTGTAGATGTGACAGCATGGGCTGTCACATGGGCTAACAATACAAATATGTACCCAGGGTCTCTAATGTGCGTGTTCAGCCTGTGCTGAAGCCCATGCCACTGCTAGTATGGGTAAAGCTAGTGCAGGTGTGTTTACCCAAGCTGCCATCGTGCCTTGCATTGCAATGTAAGACATGCTTTTAATGTAGCGATGCCACTTAGTGAAAACATGGTTATACTATTAAGGTGTAGCTGCCATGTTGCTCTACAACAGATGTAGATTGGAAATACCATAAAACATGCCTATACTGTTACTGTCTATAGGTATTTTCTCCTGACAAAGTTTTGGTGTATAAATGGCTGATACACATATTTCTACCAAGAACCAGCAAGGCATCTAAATGATGGTCATTGCCTAAAAGATTTTTTAAATATTAATTAATCGAGAATCTAAATTACAAGCACAAGAAGTTGCATGCACTTATTTTAGACAGGCCACAAAGAAAGGAATTACTAATGCAGCTAACCTTGCAGCTAATGCTAAAATATGACATTTGTTTCTTTATTATACAAACACATAATCCAGCCCCAACATCATTACTGTTAGGCAAAGTTGTGTGGCTGACATATTAGTGGACTCTGCTTTTTCTCATTATCCATTCCTATAGGCCTATAATCCAGAGGAAAGCTGGTGTGTGCAAAGCAATGTGCTTCTTTGACCCTCTACTCCTAGTGGAAGCTGTAATCACAACTAGCATGGGTACACACCATAACAGCCAACTAAATACACAGGTATGTTATCTTACTACACTATTAGTTTAGATTGATTTTTCCCAGCAAGTTAGATCTGTCTCTTTATTTCACCATTTCTCTAGAATTTAAAGCAATTCCCTATCTAGACGGACCTGTTCCATAATCATATGGAAATGTGGAATCAATTTGTTGATGAGGGACCTCAGATGTAAGTTCTGAGTTTTATGGTTGATTGATCATTAAAAATATTTCTGCAGATGACACAAAGGTCCAAAGCAATTATAAAATACTACAGGATTTCAATTTTTATAGTTATTTTGAGAGACAGAGTCTCAAAATGCTTTATACACAATGAACACAATCACATTTCTCCCTTACCAGCCAGAAGTAAGTATAAAGGAAAACATAGAGGAAAGATTGTTTATTCTCTTAAAATAAAACTATTTTAGTATTTGATTTTAACAATAAAATAGATGTTAATCACAGCTCAAGGAAATGTTCTAAGTGCTTCGATGCTATGGGAATGTGTTCTATACAAAAGCCTGAGATAGATAATGCTTGGGGATCAGGGTAGAGGTGTGGGTGAGGGTCAGGAACCCACCTCACTCCCAGAAGCTACAGGTTAAAATCCCAGCATAGTTGACTGAGAATAACCTTTAATTTGCACAAGTAAATCAGATGCTTATCTGCAACCACAAAAAAAGGGAAGTTTGGCTATGACTGGGCTGAAAATCAGGCCCTATCTGTAAGATAGATAGATAATGTTATAGTATTATTGGCAACACAATGAATAATACAGTTGAGCACATAATAATGTCATTGGATAAAAACTGTGAGATCCCTGGTGATCTAAGGGAACGTCTACACAACTATGCAGTGTGAACTATGGGAGCGAGTTGCAGCACACAGCAGTGTTGCTAGCATGAAATAGATACCTTTTAGTTTGCGCTGGCAGGGTCTACACGGGGCAGTTACAGCACTACTTTTCAGTGTACTGCAACTCACACCCCTATGTTCCGCACTGCAAGGCTGTGTAAACAAGCTCCAAGTGTCAGATTTTCAAAGGTATTGAAGATCCTAAAGATTCAGATGGTTCCTGGTGTGATTTTCAGTTGATTAGGTGTCTAACTCCCATTTATTTCAATGGGATTTAGGTGCCTAATCTGTTTAGGCCCTTAGGAAAATCCCATCAGGTGACTAGCTGCATCTTTACACTCTTAAATGCCTTTGAAAATCAGAAATGAGGGGTTCAGGGTATGGAAGGGGGCTCCGGCTGGGGGTTGGGGTATGGGGGGTGGTGAGGGCTCCGGCTGGGGGTGCGGGCTCTGGGGTGGGGCTGGGGTGAGGGGTTTGGGGTGCAGGAGGGGGCTCCAGGCTGGGACCAAGGGATTTGGAGGGTGGAAGGGGGATCAGGACTGGGGTGGTGGGGTAGAGCACGGGAGGGGGGCAGGGGTGCCGGCTCTGGCTGGCACTTACCTCAGGCAGCTCCCGAAAGCAGTGGCATGTTCCCCCTCCAGCTCCGATGCAGAGGAATGGCTAGGTGATTCTGCGCATTGCCCCATCTGCAGGTGCCGCCCCTGCAGCTCCCATTGGCCATAGTTCCTGGCCAATGGGAGCTGAAGAGCTGGCGCTTGGGGCAGGGGCAGCAAGCGGAGTCCCCTGGCTGCCCTTACACCGAACATTAGTGTTAGCTAGTGAATGCTTTAATGTGTAATATTGTAATGTTCTCGTATACATATGTATAGAGGGTCTGCATGTTACATTGTAATAGGTGCATTATTGTATCATAGCATTACATTATGTATGAAGGGTCTCCTAGTATTATAAGTATTATATTGTAGCTACTTTATACAGTCTGTGTATTCTATTGCACTGCTTTAGTGTGTGATTTCTAAACATAATGCAATTGTTATACTATATATAATGTATTACAGTTTATTTTTTCCAGATTATTAAATGGAATTGTATCTGATTATTCCCTTTAAATAAATGTTATTTTGTTTTCAAAAAATTACTGCGTGAGGGAAAGCTTGTATCTGTGTCCTCTCACAGGTTAACAGAACTTGTCTGGGGAGCCCTCTGAGGGAGACAAACTCCCTCGTAAAACCCCAGCAATTCCTCTAGGGCAGGCCACCCCTTATTACCTATTGAAGTGGGCCAAATTGACATTTGGTTAACAATTACACGCAGGCCACTGTTAGGGTTTCTTTGGTTCAAGTTTTGGGGTAACACTCTACACAGTATTCACAGTTCTTTCACATGCTGCACCCATGAACATGTCTTTCAGGAGCATGATCATCCATATACACAAGACAAACATTGCAGTTCCCATGGTCTATAGACCAGACATTTTTTTTTTTTTTTAATACAAGAAAGGTAGTGCAGGGAGCGGAGCATAAAAAAAATTGGTCTCATCAATGAACATCAGCAGAAGGGCAATTGCAGAGCATGGAACTTGGAGATTACTGAGGGGCTCTTTCATGATATCTTATAGACTTTAAGGCCAGAAGGGACCATCATGATCATCTAGTCTGGCCTGCAAATTGCATGCGACATCCTCACCCACTCACTCCTGAAACACTGGTCTACAATTTTTGAGAAGAGGCCTGCTTCAGAGATAAAATGTGCTATTTATTATGTATTTTGATGTGCTCAATTCAAATATGACAATTAAAACAACTGATTGGCTACTGTTTCTAAGATATTTAAGTTTTTACATTTTATGTCTATGTATATTGTGTAGATAGTATAGTTTTAATCATAAACTGTAAACCTAGGTCTTTTCATGTGTTTATGGTTGCTTTAAATGATAATATTTCACCTGTCCTGTTTATGTAACACTTAAAAATCAGCAAAAAGATTATATAAATAACATTTATTATGAAACAAAAGGCAAAAAACTATTATGTACATAGTTTAGTCCTATTCAGTGTCTACTCGGTGCTTCTTGGCTTGTCTCTTGTATTCATTAAATGGAGCATCTCTTGTCACTGTCCAGCAATAGTTTGCAAGCATTGATGGGCTCCATTTGCCCTGATAGCATTTCTCCATTGTTACAATGTCCTGGTGAAATCACTCGCCGTGCTCGTCACTCACTGCTCCGCAGTTCGGTGGAAAAAAATCTAGATGAGAGTGCAAAAAATGCATCTTTAGTGACATGTTGCAACCAAGGCTTTTGTATGCCCTTGAGGAGGTTTTCCACCAACAACCTGTAGTTGTCTGCCTTGTTGTTTCCGAGAAAATTCATTGCCACTAACTGGAAGGCTTTCCATGCTGTCTTTTCCTTGCCACACAGTGCATGGTCAAATGCATCATCTTGAAGAAGTTCACGAATCTGAGGACCAACAAAGACACCTTCCTTTATCTTAGCTTCACTTAACCTTGGAAATTTTCCACGGCGGTACTTGAAAGTTGCTTGTGTTTTATCAATGGCCTTGACAAAGTTCTTCATCAGACCCAGCTTGATGTGTAAGGGTGGTAACAAAATCTTCCTTGATTCAACAAGTGGTGGATGCTGAACACTTTTCCTCCCAGGCTCCAATGACTGTCGGAGTGGCCAATCTTTCTTGATGTAGTGGGAATCTCTTGCACGACTATCCCATTCGCAGAGAAAACAGCTGTATTTTGTGTATCCAGTCTGCAGACCAAGCAAGAGAGCAAGAACCTTCAAATCACCACAAAGCTGCCACTGATGTTGGTCATAGTTTATGCACCTCAAAAGTTGTTTCATGTTGTCATAGGTTTCCTTCATATGGACTGCATGACCAACTGAAATCGATGGCAAAACATTGCCATTATGCAGTAAAACAGCTTTAAGACTCGTCTTTGATGAATCAATGAACAGTCTCCACTCATCTGGATCGTGAACGATGTTGAGGGCTGCCATCACACCATCGATGTTGTTGCAGGCTACAAGATCACCTTCCATGAAGAAGAATGGGACAAGATCCTTTTGACAGTCACGGAACGTGGAAACCCTAACATCACCTGCCAGGAGATTCCACTGCTGTAGTCTGGAGCCCAACAGCTCTGCCTTACTCTTGGGTAGTTCCAAATCCCTGACAAGGTCATTCAGTTCACCTTGTGTTATGAGGTGTGGTTCAGAGGAGGAGGATGGGAGAAAATGTGGGTCCTGTGACATTGATGGTTCAGGACCAGAAGTTTCATCCTCTTCCTCTTCCTCGTCTGACTCAAGTGAGAATGATTCTGGTGCATCAGGAACCGGCAGTCCTTCTCTGTGGGGTACTGGGAGTATAGCTGATGGAATGTTTGGATAATGCACAGTCCACTTTTTCTTCTTTGACACACCTTTCCCAATTGGAGGCACCATACAGAAGTAACAATTGCTGGTATGATCTGTTGGCTCTCTCCAAATCATTGGCACTGCAAAAGGCATAGATTTCCTTTTCCTGTTCAAGCACTGGTGAAGATTTGTTGCACAAGCGTTGCAGCATATGTGTGGGGCCAGGGCCGGCTCCAGGCACCAGCCTACCAAGCACGTACTTGGGGCGGCACCTGGAGGGGGCGGCCCTCCGGCTGGCCAGGGAAAGCAGGGCCGCGGATGGGCTCTCCGCCCTCCTCCCGGCGCTCCGGCCGGTCGGGGAGAGCCGGGCTCCGGACGGGCTCTCCGCCCTCTTCCCGGCGCTCCGGCCGGTCAGGGAGAGCAGGGCCGCAGCCGGGGTCTCTGTCCTCCTCCCGGTGCTCCTGCTGGTCAGGGAGAGCGTGGTCCCGGCCGGGCTCTCCTCCCTTCCACTGCGCTCCGGACGGTCGGGGAGAGCGGGGCCCCGGCTGGGCTCGCCGCCCTCCCCACGGCGCCCTGTGTGGGGCCCACCTCTTGTCCTGATCTCCAATTTTGCAGCCAAAATAAAGGTGATAGGCTTTCTTAAACATAGTGGTTATACTGCGCTTTTGTGATGCAAAAGTCACTTCACCACAAACATAGCAGAAGTTATCTGCACTGTTCACACAAGTACGAGGCATCTCTGCTCACTTTGGCTAAACAGAAATGCGTCCCTTTGCAAAATCAAACGCTGACAAATAAGAGAGCACGACACTGTATGAGTTCTAGAGCTGATCTAGGGCAATTTGTTCAGCAGAGTGATGTAAGCTTCGTTATGATTGCATCATCCATGACTTCTAGGAATAACATGATGCAATTCATATCACGTATGATGCAATACCAGCTTCAGATTGCATCATTCATTGTTTTGCCTAAAAAGCAAGCACTGTCCAAACCCAGTCATAGATTTATTCATAGATCCAGTCAAAGATGTATTTTAGTCATTTCTGGTTTAAATTGAGATCCCTTCCCTTTATAACTCACTTATCCTTCGCCATTCCCAAGTCAAGGGTCGTATATACTGACCCAATAGCATATCTTGAAAACTAGAACCAATCAACAATTTTAAGCATCATTTTTGTTCTCAGTGACCCAGAATTAGTAAAGTTTGACTACATTTATTTCAAAAGCATTTTGGCTGTAGAGCAGTGTAATAGGCCCATAACCTCTGGCTCAGATACTGAAATCCTGATTTAAAGATTTCAAGTTAAATAACATCCACCATTTGCTCTAGTTTAAACCAGCAAGTGATCTGTGCCCCCACACCATAGAGGAAGGCGAACCCTGTCCCCAAGTTTCTGCCAATCCAACCATGGGAAATTTCCTTCCCTACCCGAAATATGGCAATCAGTTAGACCCTGAGCATGTGGGCAAGAACCACCAGACACACACATAAGAAAGAATTCTGCGCAATAACTCAGAGCCCTCCCCATCAAGTGTCCCACCTCTGGCCATTAGAGATATTTGCTAATAGCCATCATGGATGTGCCATATGTCATTGTAGGCAATATCATCATACTATCCCCTCCATAAACTTATCAAACTCAGCCTTAAAACAAATTAGGATTTCCCCCCAAATACTTCCCTTGGAAGACTGCGTTCTAGAACTTCGTTTCTCTGATGGTTAGAAACTTTTGTCTAATTTCAAGCCTAAACTTACTAATAGGCAGTTTATATCAATTTGTTCTTGTACCAATATTGGCCGTTAACTTAAGTAACTCTTCTCCCTTCCTGGTGTTTATTCCTTTGCTGTGTTTATAGAAAGCAATCATATCTCTCTGCATCTTTTGTTTTGTTAATTAAACAAGCCAAACTCTTGAAGATTCCTCTAATATGGTAGGTTCTCCATTCCTCTGATCATCCTAGTAGCCCTTCTTTGAACCTGTTCCAGTTTGGATTGAGCTCTCTTAAAACTGCACACAGTATTTCAGATGAGGGCTCATTAGTGTCTTGTGTAATAGTAATAACACTTCCCTGTCTCTACTAGAAACACATTACCCGATACATCCCAGGATTGCCTTAGCCTTTTCCACGGCCACATCATATTGGTGGCTCAATAATCCTGTGATTGACCAATACACCCCGGTCTTTCTCCTCCTTTGTCACTTCTAACTGATATATCCCCAGTTTATAGCAAAATTCTTCTTGTTACTCCCTAAGTGCATGACTTTGCACTATTAAATTTTATTCCATTTCTATTACTCTAGTTTTCAAGGTTATCCAAATCTCCTTGTCTGATATTCTGGTCCTACTCTGTATTGGCAATACCTCACAACTTTGTGTCATCCACAACTGTTATTGGCAGACTCCTACTTTTTGTGCCAAGATCATTAATGAAAATGTTAAATAAGATTGGTCCCAAGACAGATTCCTTAGAAACTCCACTAGTAACTTCCCTCTAGCCAGACAGTTCATCTTTCAACATGACCTGTTGTAGTCTCACCTTTAACCAGTTCTTTACCTATCTTGAAATTCTCATATTAATCCTCATCTTCTCCAATTTAACTGGTATCTTTCCATGTGGCACTGTATCAAATGCTTTATACTAATATTGGTATAATAGATCTACTGCATTTCCTTTGTCCAGAAAATTGGTTGTCTTCTCAAAGAAAGAGATCTGATCTACCTTTTGTAAAACCATGTTGTATTTTATCTCAATTACTGTTTACTTCTATGTCTTTAACTCTTCTCTTTCAAAATTTGTTCTAAGACCTTGCATGCAACTGAGGTCAAATTAACGGGCCTGTAGTTTCCCAGATTACTTTTTTTTTGTCTTTTCTTAAATATAGGTACTATATTTGCAATTCTCTAGTTACTGTGGTTATGGATTCATTAAAAATTCTTGCCGTTGGGCTTGTAATTTCATGTGCCAGTTATTTTAATATTCTTGGATGGAGATTATCCAGGTCCCCCAGTTTGGTCCCCTTACACTGTTTGAGTTTGGCTTCCACCTTAGATGTGGGAATTTCTGTTTCCATATCCTTGTTCCCATTAGCCACCCTGCCATTGCCCTCAAGCTCCTCATTACCTTTATTAAAAACAGAGGCAAAGTAGTTGTTTAGGTGTTGGGCCATGGCTAGATCATCTTTAATTCCACTCCATCCTCAGCACTTAGCAGTCCCACTTGTTCTATCCTTGTTTTCTTTTTATGTATATGGCTAATGAACCTTTTATTATTGTTTTTAATTTCCTTTGCTATGTCCAACGCTGCTTGGCTTTTTGGCAGTTCTCACTTTTCCCCAACACTTTATGACCTCCAAGAAGTAATTTTCCTCACTGATCCAGCCCTCCTTCTATTCCTCGTAGGCTTTCTGCTCTCTCTTAATAATCTGTCTGAGATGCTTGTTCATCCAGTTCGGTCTGCAATCTTCCTTATGAAATTTTTCCCCTTCCAGGTTTCAGGTAGTTTCTGCAGCTTTGACAAAGTAATTCCAAGCTTCTTCCACATTAATATTCTTGAGTTCTTTGGTCGAGTCCACTTCCCTAACTACTTCCCTTAATTTTTAAAGTTTTCCCTTTTGAAATCAAGGACAAGTTGCAAACCTATTTTAGTTTATCCTTTCATTCAATTTAAACTGAATTAACTCATGAACACTTGGTCCAAGATAGAACAACTCATTGTAGAGGCCAACGAGGTCCGCACTACTTACCAATATCAAATCTAAAATGGCATTACCTCTTGTTGGCTCAGTGTCTATTTGTTGAAGAAATCTTTCAGCTATCACATGCAAGAATATCTGGGCCCTACCATTATTAGTAGCTCTTGTCCTCTAATCTATATATGGGAAATTAAAGTCTCCCATAATCACACAATTCCCAGTAGTGTTTATTTCATTAAAAATATTTAAGAGACCTCTCTCTATATCCAAAATGGATCCTGGGGATTTGTAGAAGACCCCAATCACTGTCTCAGTGGCTCCTCTGTTACCTTTCTTCCCCAAAGTGATTTTGACCCTAATAGATTCCAAGTTATCCATTGCATCACATCTAAGTTCTTTACAGTCTACCTCAGCATTAATATCAGGGCCGGCTCTAGGCACCCGCAAAACAAGCTGGTGCTTGGGGTGGCACATTTTTAGGGGCGGCATTCTGGCACGGGCCATGCCGCCCCTAAAAATGTGCCCCGGCCGCCCTAACTTACCTCCGTTGCTGCCGCTCGTGCGCCACTGCTCCCCCTCCCTCCCAGGCTCTCAAACCCGGGAGGGAGAGGGAGATCCCGAGTGGCCGTGGCGAGCGAAACAGCTGATTCGCGCGCCGCGGCCACTCAGGATATCCCCCTCCCTCTCAGGTTTGAGAGCCTGGGAGGGAGGGGGAGCAGCGGCGCGTGAATCAGGTGTTTCGCGTGCTGCAGCCGCTCAGGATCTCCCCCTCCCTCCCAGGTTTGAGAGCCTGGGAGGGAGGGGGAGACCCCAAGCGGCCGTGGCACACGCGCTGCTTCTCCCTCTCCCTCCCTCCCTCCTAGGCTTGAGAGCCTGGGGGGAGGAGGCAGGGCTGGGGATTTGGGGAAGGGGCGGAGTTGAGGCGGGGCCAGGGGTGGGGTAAGAAAAAAATGGGGGGGGGACGGGACGGCCAAAATTGTTTTTGCTTGGGGCGGCAAAAATCCTAGAGCTGGCCCTGATTAATATACAACATGAATCCACCTCTTTTACCTTTATTTCTGTCTTTCATGAAGAGCACATATCCTTCAATTCCTGTGTTGCAGTCATGACTGCTATTCCACCATGTTTCCATCATCCTTATACTATCTGATTTCACTTCCTGCACCAATAGTTCTAGCTCCTTCATTTTTTTACCCAGGCTCCTTGCGCTGGTGCACAGATATCTTAGTTGTTTCTGCTTCACCTCATCCAGATTCCCTGCCCAATTAGGTGCAGTCATTTTACTGCCAATATCACCTACCTGACTGCTGGTGTGAGTGGTATTGGCACTACTCTTCATCTTGTTGTCCATTTTCCTACCTTCTGTTCCCTTCTCCATTGCTGCATCCTCTTGATTTGCCTCCAATTCAATATTAGAATTGGACATGGAGATTACATGATCTCCCAATCATCTCCCATGAATTGCTAGTTTAAAGCTCTTTCAGTCAATTGTGCCAGCCTCCATCCCAGAAGTCTATTGACTTCCTTGTTCAGGTGGAGTCCATCCCAAGAGAACAGTCATCTGTCTCTGAATGCTTCCCAATGGTTGAACATCCCACAGCCCTCCTTGTAGCACCATTGCCTGAGTCATCTGTTGATCCTCATAATTTTGTCACACCTGCATTCTCCTCCTCTAGGGATGGGTAATCCCTCTGAAGATCACCTGAGCCTCTGTTTCTTTCAGTTTCTTCCTCAGTCTGGCATAGTCTTCCCTGATGCATCCAATTGAGATTCTAGCAGTATCATTTGTTTGCAAATGAAGGACAATCGGTGGATTCTTGCTTTCTCCCATTAGGATCCTTTTTAGTGTCAGGTCCACATCTTGTATTTTAGCTTCTAGCAGACTCTACACCCTTCAATTCTCCCAATCAGTTCTGGTGACAGGCCTCTCTATTCTTCTCAGTAGGGAGCCTTCAGTCATGTAGACTTACCTCTTCCTGATGTTGATGCAATTCTGCAGCCTTCTCACTTCTTTTCCTTCTGGCTGCAAGTCTTCTGTTCTCATTTGCAATCTTCTGAGAGTCATCGGCTATCTTCCTGGGGCTTTGAACTCTGGCTATCTCCATTCTCTTCTTCCTCTTCTCATAGGACTATTCACTCTTTTCTTTTTTGCTCTTCCATCTTCTCTTACTGCCTAAGTCTCCTCTTCATTTTCCATTTCATTAAACCTGTTCCTCAGCAATCTTTGTTGTTCACTAGCCAGTCTTTTCCTCCATCTTTTGTTCTTGTAGTCACATGCTTCCTCTGGCCACTTTCTTCATCCAGCAGTCTACCCTTATATTGCTCTGGTCCCGCATGCATCTGCAAGTCTATAGGTTTCCCCTTCAGCCTCTTCACTCCTTCCCACCACTATCCTCTCAAATCCCAATCAAAACTCAACTGTCATTTCTAGCTGCACCTCCAAACCTCAGATCTTCTCTTCCATTACATATATCATGCAGCACTTCATACAAACAAAGCATCTTTCAGATACCCTTCTCCGGATAATGGACCTCTCACAGCTTCAAGAAGGAAAAAAACAGCACACACACACCCTCTCCCCAAAAACCAACACGCATACATGCACACACTTCCCCAAACTCTCCTTATAAACTCCCGTTTTCAGTTCTGTTTGACATCTCCTGTGCCATTGGCTGGCTTTTTGGTTGTCTGCCTTTATAGGCCTGCGGCCTGCTAATTAAGGAAGCCCTGGATCCTAATCAAGGTTAATCTGTGATCAAAGGCTCTGCTTTTCTCACAACATATGCCCTCCTACCAGACTTTGCAAATTGAAAACAAAACAGCAAACGAGCAAGCAAACACACTCTGAAGAACTCACTCACTGCCCCTAAGGAACTGGGGCTTTCCTCCTCTTCCAACAGATCTCCAACTCCCCTGGTTTGCATCTCTTTCTGCTGGCTCTTGTGCTGCTTCTCCTGATAAGAATTGACTCAACGTCACCCACAATGTCTTTACTCAATTACTTACCCAGAAAATAACCAAGCCTATTCTTTGCTCTGCCGGTCTCCTTTGGAGTTTACATCTCACCTCCCAATGTATCTGCATGTTATTTATACAAGGGGAAAATTACCTCCAAAGTGCAGAGTTGGTGCCACTCACTAGTGATAATTCAGTGCCTGCATTACACCAATATTACATGTGTGTAGCTGCTAGCATGTAGTACAACACAGTAAAGAAGTAAAAACTACATTAAAAGCAATAAAAAGATCTTATAGCAACAAGATCAGGAGGTCATTATATCAATGCAATTTTCTTTGATAAAGTAATTAGGGCCAGATCCTGAGGTTCTTATTCAGTTTTCACTCAGTCCTGATGCAGGCAAACCTGCCATCAAAATCAACAGGAGTTTTATCTGAGTAAAAGGACTAATTCAGATCTAAGTAATGGACATCAGGGTGTAGCCCTTATTGCACAGTTTGATCCGTAAATGAGTACAAGGAACTGACAGAAAGGAAGGCTTTCTGATAGTTAGTAGCCCACCTTGTTCCCAAGCAGAGGGATGACTAGTATAAAGAGAAGGGGAATCTCCAAGAAGGGGGTGCGGGAATGTTTGTAAAATGACAGGTTAATTGAGACTTCACTCTCAGCAGGCTGTTTTCAGGATACCTGACAATGGAGTGCTCTGTGCTACAAATGCCTGAAGGCTTTCCTGTCAAACAATGGTGGAGGCCTGGGTCTTCATAATGGATTATACGTGCTAGAACTCTGCTTTTTCAGTCATGAGAACATAATACCATCCAATGTGAATACAGTATAATGTTCTCACAGCTATACTGATACAATCCCGCAGGTGAGCTACAAACCAACTTAAACAGGAACTTTGAAAATAAGCAGAAAATGTCCCAATCAGTAGGTCAAGAGAGAAATGGGGATGCAAGTAAAAATATTTGCATCTCTTTTGCACATGCAGAACTCTATATTTACATGCACAAAAGTGAGCAATTGTGCATACAAATAAATAGTGAGGATCTCTGGTTACCCATTTAATATGTGCAAATGCCTGTTTGTATGTACAAATATGGCAACTTGTGTTCACAACAGATGTGCATTCATTTGTGTTGTCATGTGCTGTGTTTGGACCTGAAAATTTGGCTCATACTACATGGTACATAATAGCAAAATATTTCACATTTTTTTTTAACTTTAACTTTCTGGAAAAGATAGTTGTTGTCTAAACAATAGTTCTTCCTCACAGATGGCTGCAATACTGCATATGGTAGCAGAAACAGTTATATTACTGAATTTGTGACATCACTGTCACGTCCAGAGCAGTAGACGGCTATGTCATAAACCACTGATTTATTATATCACTGCAGAGTCAAACAGAATTGGAATATAGGGGTTGAGGGGTGAAGAGTTTATTCACACTGGTTAGACAAATAGCAAGCCGAGACTTCCATTTTTCAGTTAAAACTGTTCATTTTGTTACCTCCTTTGCCCACCCAACCCTATGCCATATGCAGTCCTTAATCTGTGCCAGGGCTTGCCAGGACCAAGGCCCAGAACTTCTAGGCTTGGCAGTTCATAGCCCCGGCACCTCTGGGCTGCCACGCCAGTTATGAAAATAAAAAAATTGCTTGAGCCCCGGCACCTAATTGCTTGAGCCCCAACACCTTTTATTACAAATTAAGCACTGCTCATATGTCGGCTTTGTGCACCTGTCATGTCTTATTTGAGACCTAGGACTGTAAAGTCTTTGGGACGATGACTCCTTTCTTTGTTATTTGTCTGTACAGCACCTAGCACAATGGGACTGTAAACTCTGATCCAGGTTTCTAGGTATTAACATAATACAAATAAAATAGCAATAGGGTTTAATTAGAAGATAAACTGAGAACTTACTAAATAGAGATGGAAGGACAATAAAAATACTTTTACTATGAAAAGTTTCCAACTAAATATAGAGTAGAACAGAAAAAAAATAAAGTTTTACAAATATCTTACCAATATTCTTGTTTGGTATGTCATCGGAATTTCATTTCAACAGAAATTCTCCACATTACTCTATTTGCTATGTACATTTGTGAAGTCAACAAGAAAAGTAAACAAAAAGGAAAAATAATATCATTCTTTAGCTTTCCCAAGTGCAGTTTTCTAACTCTTTTTGCTTTTAATTTTTTCTTCTCATTCTCCTGATATTTTTTTGCTATTTTTCCTAATGTTCAGCCTGATTCTGATACCAGTATACTCACTATGCTCACAGAGTGATCCTTACTCTGGCAATTAGTCCCATTCAGCTGAGTAATGATTACAAGATTAGAGCCAAGCTCCAGCCTTACTTACAGTGTAAGGCTATGTCTACACTACACAGCTTATCACGTTCCCCGCCCTCACCTCCATTCTCCAGACAAAGAACTTCCACCTTCAACAAACGGCATTTGCATTGTCGGCAGGAGAGTGCTCCTGCCGACAAAGCACTATTCACACTGGTACTTGTCGTCGGCAAATCTTTTGTCTTTAGGGGCTGTGGCAGGGTTGGGAGCATTATCATTCAATTGCTAGCATAGACATAGCTTAAGTGTTTCGAAGGCTATGTCTACACTACCGCGGTAAGTCGACCTACACTACGCAACTCCAGGTACCTGAATAATGTAGCTGGAGTCAACGTATCTTAGGTCAAGTTACCTTACCCCCGTCGACTTACCTTGCTCCTCTCATCGGGGGTAGAGTACAGGGGTCAACTGGAGAGTGATCTGCAGTTGATTTGGTGGGTCTTTACTAGACTCGCTAAATCAACTACCGGTGGATCGATCTTAGACTGTTGATTCACGCGGTATTGTAGACCTGCCCTAAGACTGGGTTCAGAGTTTAACCTCCTCAGGGCAGAGACATTTGCCTGATTCTCTAGTCATTTACAATTATCTAACTCCATTTTCTTCAATTGAGATATTTCTGATTTACTTTAGTCCCCTTGTTTTCTTAAGTTTTTGTAATGTGCCATGTACACACAATGTGCTTCTGTATATACCTTAAAACAAAATAGAAGAGTAATAAATAATAGTGATATAACAACAATTCTTATAATTCACACAAATTCAAGGACCTTTTCATGCACAGATTTCCCCTTCTCAAATCTCGCCTAAAATGAAAGTTATTCTGTATTAAAAACAACTGTAAATGTACCAAAATGAGCAGTTGGTCTCAGCCAACTTCCTAATATGCAGATATCTGCATTCAACATGGAGAAAACAAAACACACACAACCTGTAGACATTTTGGGATTTTTAGGAGAGAGGTCAAAGGGTTAAGTACACATGGAGTCTGAGCTGCCTTTTCTGATAGTCCCTACAGGTGAAAACTAAGGTGATATGGTAACATGATCTGCCTATGTGTGAGGAATTCACTGTCCAAACTTGATAATCTTGCACCACTTTTCAGAAATCAGCATAATAATTTCTTTAAACGATTATTATGAACAATCCAGGTGTATAGTTTTGTCTTAATAATCTGTCTGGGATTTTCTTATAAAATCAAAGTTAAAAAGCAAAAATAAGTAAGAAATGCATTGAGCCCAATTCTTCCACTTTCTTGCGCCTTGTGTAATCATTACCTTTATGTAAAGTGGGGTGTAAAATGTTGTCACTAGTGTCAGAGCAGAATTCTGATCTGGTAGCACTTTATACCAACACTTCGCACAAGTGTAAACTACACAAAATGCAAGAGAATCAGGTTAACTATGCACAAAAATCTAATTAAAGATAGTATGAAAACACATTGAATCTATCTCCCCTTGTAAGTATGCTCACACTTCTTATCAAACTGTCTGTACTGGGCTATCTTGATTATCACTTCAAAAGTTTTTTTTCTCTTAATTAATTGGCCTCTCAGAGTTGGTAAGACAACTCCCACCTGTTTATGCTCTCTGTATGTGTGTATATATATCTCCTCAATATATGTTCCATTCTATATGCATCCGAAGAAGTGGGCTGTAGTCCACGAAAGCTTATGCTCTAATAAATTTGTTAGTCTCTTAAGGTGCCACAAGTACTCCTGTTCTTCTTTTTGCGGATACAGACTAATACGGCTGCTACTCTGAAACCTATGAAAACACAATTGAACATAAAATAGCATCAAATCTCTGGGTCAGATTCACCAGCTCAGTTCAACCACTTTGCAATGTCATGGTGATGCAAAAGCCATAAACCCAGCTGATCTGGCCAGTTAACACTTGCTTACTACTGCTTTGTATCCCTGGTGAGGTGCTAAGTAGCCAGACACTCTGATGAATGCAGCCCTCTCGCTATGTCATTTTTCAAATATGGAAATGTTAAAATACACTCCATACTCCTTTATCAGTGACTGACCTCATGATATCATTCAGATCACCAAATAAAACATTCAGCAGACTTATCTATCCTCAGAATTGTATCTCAGCTTTTTTCATACCTTACATTAACTGATATACAGACCTAAATCAGCAGAACAGACAGTCTGCATGTAGCCAACTTAACTCACACATTGAGGATTAATAAAATAGTTAGTTGGTGAATACCATCACCTCTCATTTCACTGACATAATCAGTTCTTCAAGTTTAACGCCATTATGCTTTCATCATTTATTTTTGCAGATAAATATGCTTAGTTTTCACTTAGACTACATTTTAAAACATCTTTCTGCTTCCTTGCTTGGAAATATCCATATATTTGTTGGAAACACACAAGAAGAGCATATTTTGTGTACATAAATTTGAAGGCCCTACATCATTCAAGCTGTATCCTGAAATGCTTGTCAAATTGAAAATTGTTAAATGCAGATGCAAGGGGTCAGATTGCACAGTATGTTCAGGCAACACAAAAGGAGCTGGCCTCTGGTCATAAATGGATAGCTAAGAATCTTTATAGGAATTTACTATAACCCAGAAGAACCGGTTCTAACTGCAGACTTTCACCCTGCTCCCCAGCATTCAGTGGGTGGGAGAGAACACGTTGGAAACAGACCAGGAGTATGGCAGATGACAGTGGAGCCACACTAGTAGTATAAATTAGAGCACCCCTTAGGCTACTGTAATTGACACAGAAAGCAGGCTGGTGAAGAATCAAGGAACCAGTGCCAGCTCTCTAATGACACCCATACTTCCCTGCACCGGACAGAGCTGTGACCCAGGGGAGAATTCAGTCCCAAAGGTACCCAGGGCCGGCGCTTCCACTAGGCGACCCAAGCCGGTCCACAAGGCGACCCAAGCCGGTCGCCTAGGGCGGCAGGATTTGGGGGGCAGCATTTTGCCATCCCCGGTGGCAATTTGGCGGCAGGGGATCCTTCCGCTCCGCGTCTTCGGGGTGCTTCAGTGGCTCCGGGACCCGCTGCCAAAGCACCCCGAGGATGCGGAGCGGAAGGACCCCCGCTGCCGAATGCTCTGAAGAGGAGCACTGCCGCCTAGGGCAGCAAAAACCCTGGCGCCGCTCCTGAAGGTACCTTTTGTGTTTGCAGGATATTCTGTAACAACAGCTAGTGCTAAACAATTTTAAATCTGCAGGACTGGATATCTTGTACCTATGAATTTAAAAAAAATATGCTGGGGAACTTTCTGAGCCATTGATGTTGGTAATTAACAAATCTTGGAGTACTGGAAAAAAGCTATTGTGCCAAAGGATGAACAAAATGACCCAGGTATCTATAGGTTGGTTATCGTGACATCAATCTTGGGTAAAATCATAGAAATACTAAGATGAAGTCAGTACAGAATTAAAGGATGGTAGTGTCATTAATACTTATCAACATAATTTTATTAAAAATAGATCTTGTCAAACAAAATTATTAGTGTTCTGGATGAAATTACAAACTTAATTGATAAAGGTAACTGTGTTGACAGACTTCTATGAGGCATTTCACTTAGTACCTCATGACATTCTGGTTAAAAAAATAGCACAATATGAATAAAAGCAGCACATATTAAATGCATTAAAAACTGACTAACTGACAAATCTCTAAAAAGTAGTTGTAAATGAGAAATCATGATCCTTTGGGGCTCCGGTGTGGTCCCAAAGGCCAATTCTTGGCCCAATTCTTTAAATAGTTTTATCAATGATTTGAAAGAAATTGTGTCATTACTGGTAAAGATTGCAGATGACACAAAAAGCAGTAGAGTGATACATAGTAAAAGGACAGGTCAGTCATATGGAGCAATCTCAGTTATATGGTAAACTGGGTTCATTTAAACAATATGCATTTTAATACAGTTAAATGCAAAATCATACCTAGGAACTAAAAATTTAGGTTACACTGATTGGATGACTATTGGGTGACTATTCTGGAAAGCAATGACTCAGAAAAAGAAATAGAGGTCAAGGTAGATAAACTGAACGAGCTCCCATGCGATGTGGTGGCGAAGACAGCAAGTGCAGTTCTTCAATATATAAGGAGAGGAATATTGAATAGAATGAGGGAGATATTTTACTACAGTTCACGGAATTAATGAGACCATTACTAGAACACTGTGTCCAGTTCTGCTGCCCACACTTTAACAAGATGTTGACAAACGGGAAAGGATTCAGAAAAATGCTACAAGAATGATTCTGGAAAATCTGACTTACAGTGAGACAAAAGAAACAATCTACTTAGCTCAGCATTCAGAAGGTTAACAGGTGCCTTGACCATAGCCTGTAATACCAACTTTGGGAAAAGATTTGTTTTTATATTTGAGTGCTCATTAATCTAACAGATTAACAAAGGCATAAAAAAGATTCAATGGCTGGAAGCTGGAGCCTCACAAGTTCAGAGTAGAAATAAGTCTTGTTTTTAAAGTGATGGTAATTAATAGGTAGAACAACTTACCTAAGGATGTGGTGGATGCTCTGTCACTCAAACTCCTTCCAGTCAAATGTCAAGTCGAACATCTAGGAACAAAGAATACAGGCTAAATTTACATGATATGGGACTCGATTCTGGGAAGCAGAGACACTGAAAAAGATGTAGGGGGCAAGCATTTAGGCTGCTGGTGCACTTATACCACTGCCCATCATTTTGACCTCATTGTTTCCTTGTTACCCCTCCCGCTCCCTATCTGTCTGGAGCTATCTCTTGTCTTATACTTAGATTGTAAACTCGTTGGGGGTGGGGATTATATTTTTATTGTGTTTGTACTTCACCTAGCACAATGGGGACCTGGTCTCCCAGGCATTATGATAATAATGGAAACATTTGTTAACCAAAACCCATTTTTTCCCACCAAAATATTTTCACAGAACGTTAGGAGAAAATCTCTTTTTCAAAACTTTCCATGAAAAATGAACGGACAGTTTTAGATCATTTCTATTGTTGGGCATAGTACTTATGCCATAAGAAAACCCACTGACACCTGCATTTTGTAAAGCACTATAATGGAATATTTCTGGTTTTTCTTTCTTAATAAAACAAGTGGATCTAGTGCTTCTGAAAGATACTAAATTGACAGACTAGGAGAATGACGTTTTCCATAGATACCCAGAATAGGTATAACAAGTGCAATGGAAATACAGGCTTCCTCAAAGTCTTGCCAACTTGCCTCAGTCTAGACCTATAGGGACTATCTCTAAGGGCGAATTCAGTATTTTTGTTCATTCTATTTGGCCTTGCTGCTGAAACTGCCAAATTCAAATTTTGTGATGTGGAAACCTGCTCTTAGGAAATTAACTGAGTTTTGTGTTAAAAAATTTGCTAAGTTACAAAAAACGATGCCTGATTTACAGTGAAATTGGTGCCAGGTTTGAATCCAAAGGTTCGTTACCTTTAGACAAATCTGACCTGATTTTTGAATACTTAATGAAAAATAAAACCAGTGAAATTTTGCATAATTTCATGTTTAGTTGTCTAGACACTATTTGCATGGACAGGAACTCATTAGCTAGGGCCTACATCTTCAAAGCTTCATGGTATATGATTTTCAGAGATGTGGAACATCCAAAACTTGGACTTCTAGGTGATGAGCACCTTTGAAAGCCAGGCCATTTACTTACATAGGTACCTAAAGAGCAGGGATCGGCAACCTTTGGCACGCGGCTCACCAGGGTAAGCACCCTAGCGGGCTGGGATGGTTTGTTTACCTACCACATCTGCAGGTTTGGCCGATCACGGCTCCCACTGCCTGCGGTTCGCCACTCCAGGTCAATGGGGGTGGCGGGAAGCGGCAGGCAGCACATCCCTCAGCCCGCACTGCTTCCCGCCGCCCCCATTGGCCTGAAGCGGTGAATTGAGGCCTGACGAAGTGGGTATTCACCCACAAAAGCTTATACTCCAATACGTCTAAAGAAGAACAGGAGTACTTGTGGCACCTTAGAGACTAACAAATTTATTAGAGCTAAACCTGTCCAATGTCTGTTAGTCTATAAGGTGCCACAGGACTCTCTGTTGCTTTTTACAGATCCAGACTAACACGGCTACCCCTCCGATACTTAATAGGGAAAGAATCTTTATTTCAAGTTTGTAAAGGACATTTGAAACAACTAAATAAAAGGAAACATTAAAAAGCTATTTAAAGTTGTCGCAAACAATTAATTGTTCCAAGTTTCTTTAGAATTATGCAACCAATGAACAAGTGCTTGTCAAATCACTTTTTAATTAAATTCATACATGTGTTCCTGTTTTAAAATGGCCACATACTCCATCTGCCCATACAAAATGCTTCAGTATTTTCATCCAACTTTCTCACATAAAGCTTTGCACCCATCAGAAGCAGCACACTTAATTGTTACAAAGGCCATGACCACAGACTCTCTCTTTTGGTCCTGATGACTAAATATCTTTCTGCTTTTGTATATTATATTTCTATGTATCTTTTATGATGAACATTCAGAAATTGTACAAATGGTAACAGTCTTTTCATACTGGCAGAAGTACTACTGACTCATGAATAATATAAGGCTTACAAGTTACTTTTCACAGGCGGTCACCATTTTCTGGGTGCTCAGCTTGATACCCTAGGGTTTGATTTACAGAAGTGCTGGGCACTCACCGCTGGAACTGAAGCATTATGTTCAAACCATAGCTTCCATTAAGTATTATAAGATGCTAACTATTTGGAAAAATCAGGTTCTAGGCATTCAAAATGGGCACTCAAAATTGTGGACACTGTTGACCTTAATTTATCCTGGCCTCAATTTCCCATCTGTAAAATGGGGATAGCAATATCCCTTCACCTTTATTGTGAAGATAAATTTATTAATGTATGCAAAGGTACTACAGTGATGAGCACCATAAAAAAGTCCATGACAAAATTAATAATTCTGTCTTCAGAGCAAGGTTTGGATACCGTGCAGTAAATGAGGGATGCACCACGCATTTAACAATGAGGAGACAACAAAGCATTGACTAATTGCTTATTAAGTGAGCACTGTCCATCCTGTGCACTGAATGAGGCATGGTTCTTGTGGGAAAACTGATATGTGATCATATAATTAAAGACTGTATTGTAATGCATATGCACAATGGGGCAGAATTAAGGTTGACAGAGCAATCTTAATTCTGGCATTTCCTAACTTGAGTGCTTGATTTTGCAATCTTAATGTTCTTTTAACATGGTTGATTTGGGTGAAGTTATCACCACCTATATCGTGGCTGCCAATTCACAATCAGGCCCCATTATACTAAGAACTCCACATACTGAAAAGACCATCCATCCCCCAAAGAACTTGCATTCTAGTCCCAGCTTTTTCATATTTAACTGAGTCATTTAATATTAATTTAACATGAAATACAGTGGGCAGCATTACAAAAATGGAGGTTTACAGTATCACTAAATTTGTCTTTAGTCTGGTATTTGAAGTATTCATAGAATCATAGAATACCAGGGTTGGAAGGGACCTTGGGAAGGTCATCTAGTCCATCCCCCTGCTCAAAGCAGGACCAATCTCCAGACAGATTTTTGTCCCAGATCCCTAAATGGCCCCCTCAAGGATTGAACTCACAATCCTGGGTTTAGCAGGCCAATGCTCAAACCACTGAGCTATTGGAATGGGAAATATTACAATATAACTTACCATAGTACATTTAACTCAGTGTCTAGCAAATTACCACTTATTATTGCTCACTTTAGAAGGAGAGAAGATATATTTTTAATTTTTTAATCTGGTTGAATGACCAAGACCTTAGAGTTCTTTTTGGAAAATTATATTGTGCAGACAACAGTGACAGGACTTTAAAGTATTGGCGGACAGTAAGGAGATTTTTCAGGTACAAACTATTGGGTTGACAAACTATTGGCAACAACAACAACAACAAAAGGCTGTGGCTAGGGTAGTCAGTCTCTGTAGCAGACTGCAGAGGGCATAACAGACTGGGAAACAGACAGGCAGTACAACCTGACAACTGGCAAGGTTTTGAAGCGTGAAGGTTAGTCTCAAAATACCCATACTCACACTCTAGTACTGCAAATACCAAATGCTCTCCCCTGGGATCATCCTTGGTTACCACTATGAGTTAGCATTTTTAGAAATAATGAAAGTATGTTGCAACTAGGAGCCACACAATAGACAGGTCTGACCCATCTGAAAGAGCTGAATGTCTGTGAGGACTATTAGGAAAAATGAATGGCAGGAGTATAACATATAACATTACTAATGCAGTGCAGTAACATGAAATATTTTTACAGCAGCGTTGGCCCATGCCATTCAAAGGGAAAGAAAGACCACTGATGTAAAATAGACTCATTTATCCTAATAGAATAGAAATGGACTGCTTTAGGTTTGCAAGGTATCAGCTGTATTTGGTATAAATTTAATGATTAAGAGAGATTAATTCAGGATGAGAAAATGTCAGCTTAATATAACTGTAGTGACGGTAACAGCTCAGCCACAAGTCTTTATGGGCCTGATCCAAAGCCCATTAAAGTCAGTAGGAATCTGTCTATTGACTTTAGCCAGCATTGGATCAGCACCCAAATTACTGGGTTAGGTAACAGCATTAAACTGATGTAAAGTATGAATAAATTTAATCAATTACTGTGATTGATTTTATCAAAGATTGACAACAGTAACTAGGCATCGTTTAAAAAGGAGAGCCAGAGCTTCAGCATGTATTAATCAGCGTAGCTGTATTGACTTCAGCGGAGCTACACCAATTTAGACCACCTGATGATCTGGTTCTGAATATTTATATTATAGAATCCATGAACTTCAAAGTTGGCCTGAAAAGATTTGTGATGAAAGTTAAATACCTGCTTGTAAGATCCTCATAGAAAAAAATAGTAAACAGATATTTCAAAGCTGTTGTACAAACTTCTATATATATACTGAAAACATTCCAACTCCTTCCCCTCAACCCATCCAGCTCTAATTCCTGATATATTATCAATAAAAATTCAGATTTTGAACTCCTTAGACAGTACCAAGTTCTTCAGCCACCAAGCTCATTGTTTCAAAAGCGAAACGACATATTAGCATGTGAGAATTCCTTTTCCAGTATGCATAAACATCAGATAATGGATACAAACATGCCCCATAATTCTTCTGTAGCCTAACAAAAGTAATTTTGTGTTTTGTTAAGTCAAAACAAAGAATTTTCCCCTTGTGAAGGGTACAAAATATAATAAGCATTTACATTATAAATTAAAAGTCTCTTTCATTCAAGGGTATCAACTGGGCATGTTTACAATGCAATGGTGATAGATTAATCAAATCTCATGGACTTGGAAGTTTTGCACACTTTGCAAACTGTTTTGTTAGGGGGTGGGGCTTTGGGGGGGGGAAATCAGCAGATTTCACAAAGAGTTCATTTTTATGTTGTTGCTACAATTTAAACTCAATAATTTGTTTTGGTTGATTCAGCTTAAAAAAATGTTTTATGTTAAATAGAAACCTGTTCTACGCACAAGGGACAGAAGAACCCCATCATTATAAAAAAAAAATTCGGACACAATTTGGTGTCCTACAAACAATACACTGTTTTCTTGGCCTGATTCTCCTTTCCAGCTGCTTCAATCCACTCCAGTAATGCAAACAGCCAGAAAAACAACTTAACTGGATTTCCTTTCTGTAAGATGAATCCCCAGGTGGCAAAGTTGCTGTTGTAGGAGGGATTCCAAAGAGAAAAGGAGCATAACCAGGCCACCCATAAATCCTGGCAATCCCAACTTTCAAAAAGGTCCAGTAAGTCTGTAAAAGCTTGTCCTCCTCACACTCTGCTGCCCTGAACATCTCAGTGGCAGCTGAGGATCTTGCCCAATGTGTTTATTTCTTTTAGTACCATTCTCTCTCCTTTCTTCCTTTGTCAATGCCTCTGAGTACTTGTTTTTCATTCTGCTTGTTTGCTCTGCTTCTTTTTTCACTTTAGTTTTTCACTAGATATTTTTTTCTCTGGGACCCATCTGCTTCTTTCTTAGCTTATCCTAAGCAGAATGTGAACCCAATAACTTTCTAACTGGTAGAAACAGAGTGTTTGAAGTAGGCAAGTCACACTTGTTCATCCTTACTTCCAGCTTATTGGATGGCAAGTTTAATTATGAGATTAGTATCTAAATAAATATTGATAAGATTGTCAACAAGATGTGGAATGTGGCCTCCTACAGAGATGTCAATGGAGAGATGAACTTGATTCTCATCTCACATCTGTTTCAAACTGCTGTAACTCTTGGCTTCAGTGGAATTACATCTGATTTGCAGCAGTGTGACAGGAAAATCAGACCCACTGTGGGTAGTGAACAGGTCATTAGCTATTTTACTTTCCTGGTAAGTGATCAGGTGAAAGCATTTCAACAGGGAGAAATTCATCTTGGGAAAATAATTAAATGTGTTTGCTAGAGAGAGTGATTTTTCTATCTGTTTTACTCAAGTTAATATGCTATAAAGCAGGAAGTACAGATTGCAAAATAAACAGATCTCTAATATTAAAGATCTCCTCTATGATGGACAAAGAAACAACAGGTCATAGAAAATTAAGTCTAACTTATTCAGTATAAATATTTAAAAAACTACACATTTGTTAAGAAGTAAAGCAACTCTCACAGCTCAGCTGAGACTAAAATCCAGATGTGGTAGCCAATTATCTGTGGAAGCAAACTGTGCCAGGGATAATTATGAATGCTGGCTTTGGCTTGATTGGCCATCCATTATAAATATTTATTTTGAAGAAGATACTTTTCACTTCTGATGGGTTTGATTCCATGTTTTTCAGTTCCTTCAGCCTCATTCCATCACAGTGCATTCTGTCACAAGGATAAAACTGAAAGTGAGTGGCAATGAGAAAATTTGGATTCAATAACAACTAGCTGCCAATATTATATCTGAAACAAAGTTAGTAGATGGGAATGCATTGAACAGCGTGAAGTTCAAGCTTTCAATGAATCTGCACCTAATGCCAGTTGCAACTAATAGAACTGTTTTGGGGCAACAAACCTCCTGTTTACTAGACATTAATTTGTTCTCCTTCCTCCTCCTAAGTTAGTTTACTGTTTGTTCTAGTTTAATCCTTCACCTATCCTTACAGTAGCTGTTTTAACAAAACATTTGGATGTACTCTCAGCTCATTTAAAAAAAAAACTCAGTAATTGATACAGCAGCACAGGTACTAATGACATCATTTTTTCCATGTTTACTGATCATTCTGAATAGTTAATTATACCAAATTTAGTGGGTTCAAAGACTATTAACTATAAATGACAGCAACTCCCCTTCTAAAAAGCAGAATGTGGAACCTTTGTGCCCTATTAGCAATGTCTACCATACTGTGTTAGTCTAGTACAATTAATAAAATAAAACAGATATGTTGGCACATTGAATATCCTTTGCAGGAATCATTTAGCCTTTAATCATGTTAGTCTAATTTAATTGAGTACTAATATGATATGAAGATGACATAACACTAACTTCAAGTGCCCCTAATTTTGCATTCAGAATTAACTTTATACCTATTTGGTAATGTGCTCAGAGTAGAAAATAAATACACTGTCAGACTTCAAAATGCTAGTTGTATTTTTTAAACCATGTGTCTGAATGTATTACCTATTATATTTAAAATACAGCTTCTGGGTCCGAATTACAGCCCTTTTTATTCAGAGATTGTTTAATATTTCAGGGGGAGAGATTCTCCCAGACTTTTATGAATGTTTGTTCTCTGTACACTTCTTCATATTACTTGAATACTTTTATTCTTCTATATCAGGCTGTAATGACACAGACTAATAGTAAAGGTCAGACAGTAAGGTTCTGGTAATAAAGATACGTTTCAAGGAAATGAAAGAAGCACCCTCAGTTGAACTCTCTTTGAGGTCTGCACACCACCGTACTGGCAATGTGAAGGAGATATTGGCAAAGGGATACATTGAAATAGAAAGTGGTCAGCCTTATCAACCACACAAAACCATTGTGTACTTACCCTAAAAAACGGTAAATCACTGAAAAGGTCACAACCTAATGTGTACAATAGGGGATGAAATAAAACGCCCTTTGTCACAGGACAAAAACAACAGAAATATTAAAGCCAGATTCTCAGGTGGTGTAAGCTGAAAGCATAGTTCCATTGACTACATTGATTTTCAGCAACTGAGGTTTTGGCCCATACCTTCCAAATCCCTTGCATGTGGCAGAAAAAAAAGGTATGATATGTTCATCCATCTCCAATCAGCCCATAAGTGATTATTGCTTATTGATGCAGCACCCAAAAGTGGCTTTACAAAACCAAGACAAAAACATAGGACTTAATTCACAATGAAACATTGGTGTGGTGATGCTGGGCATCACTACGCCTAATTTTAGGGCACCTAGAAAATCACTGGGATTCACAAAGCCTGGGTTCGGCAGAGAAATTGGCACCTCAGAACGTGATTCCCACAAGCCAGCAGGTTAGGAGGCTACTCACCTAAGATAGTCAATGGGAGATGCCTAGCAAGGGGCTTGTGCTAAGTCCCGTCCCCTCTTAGAGAAAGGTGCCTAAATCTGGGCTGAAGGGAGGCTTGGAATTCTCAGCTGCAACTCCTCTCTGGTGTTAGACACCTACACCATTTTTGCAAGAAGGCTGGGGGAGGAGGAGGAGAACTTCTCTCATAACTTTTAGTCCAATGGTTAGAGTACTCACCTGAGATGAAGGAGACTGCTGCTCCTTGTACCTGTGCCTGAGGGGCAGAAGGGATTTGAGCGGGAATCTGCCATCTCTCAGATGAATGCCCTAACCACTGGTCTACATGATATTCTGATGTGGGGCTTCCTCAGCCTCTCCTGCTGAAGTTGTTGCACTGTGGATCAATACTAAGAGAAGCACTGGGCCAGAGCGAGAGAGAGCGAGCCAGAGCAAACATGAGAATGTAGCCTGGCAGTTACAGCAATCACATAGGCGACCAGGATCCAGTTCTCATGTGCACTTAGGTGGAGGGGGGCTTGAACCAGGGGTTTCCCACATCCTAGGTGAGTACCCTAGCCAATGGACTAAAAAGTATGAGGGTGGGCCCAGGAAAAAATAATTAACTGAGTTCCTGTAGGTGACAAGACAGAAGTTGATCAAAGTCAACACACTGTGATCATCATAATCCAAAGCCTGATGGTACCTGTTAGCATAGGTGCCGACTCCGTGGGTGCGCCGGGGCTGGAGCACCCATGGGGAAAAATTAGCAGGTGCTCCACACCCATTGGCAGCCAAGCTCTGCCCAAGCACTCCGCGTCCCCCGTCCTCCCCCTCCCTCCCAGTGCTTCTCCCCCCCTCCCCCGCCTACCAGCTGTTTGGCGGTGCTTAGGACTTTCTGGGAGGGAGCGGGAGGAGCGGGGACATGGCGCACTCAGGGGAGGAGGCAGAGAAAGGGCGGGGACTTGGGGGAAGGGGGTGGAATGGGGGAGGGGACTTTGGGGAAGGGGTGGAATGGAGGTGCAGTGAGAGCAGTGCAGGAGCGGGAAGAGGTAGGGCGGGGTGGGGCCAGGGATGGGGTGGGGTTGAGCACCCACCAGGCAGAGGGGAAGTCAGCACCTATGCCTGTTAGATTTATCCATTCACAGCTGATCGGCTGTAGGCGCTGACATGCCTAGCCTTTGGATAAAAGCCACAGGCTCAAACCCTTTTGCCTCTACTCTCCAGCTACCCGGTATCCTATCAGTTTCACCAGCTTGGTTTTAGTCCTTGCTTTCTGTCTGCTGCTAGTGGCTGCTCTTTTGATAACTGGGTAGACAGGAGATACTGAGACCCGTCTCCTTTCCCTGTCCCTCTATCCTTCCCATAAACTGGTTGCAAGTGCACTGAGCAGCAAGATCTCTCCTGCAACACTCCCCCTTCCCCTTCATGGAAGCAGGTGAGTGGATAGGAAGCCTGATATATATACTAAGGGAAGAAGAGGTATAGAGCAGGAGAAAATAGTGAAAATGAAAAAGGATGAAGGAAATGCAGAG
Source organism: Malaclemys terrapin pileata (assembly GCF_027887155.1). Classification (NCBI taxonomy): domain Eukaryota; kingdom Metazoa; phylum Chordata; order Testudines; family Emydidae; genus Malaclemys; species Malaclemys terrapin. The sequence goes on along the minus strand of NC_071507.1, from coordinate 174,179,962 downwards.
GAGGGGTCCCACCCAAGGAGAGACTGAGGAAGCCCCACATCAGAATACCATGTAGACCAGTGATTAGGGCATTCATCTGAGAGATGGCAGATGCCTCCTGAAGATGAAGTGGAAGTGGGAACTGTGAAGCAGAAATAAGATATTCTAGAGTCATTTAGAGTAAGTGATATTTTAATTTACTGATTAAGAACAATGTGTGATTTATTTATTCATTTTAAATATCAGAGCAAGACCATGGCTGAGGAGGGGGGTGGGTTGACAGAGGAAAGGTGTATTAGATGACCATCCACATATGGTTCATCAAACATTAGTACTCTCTCTAAGCAGCCTGTCTCCTATATCTCATGTCTTAATACAAGGAATTATTAAAAGAGCTAGATATGTATAGCACGGATAAGAGATAACTGAGGAGAGAGATAATAAGTCTACAACTATTTAAAGGGTGTAAAAGCCATGGAGAGAGAGAAAGTACTTAGTATAGTAATGGAAATAATTTAATATCAGTATACTTGGGCTGAATATCATCAAGTCTTCCTGAGAGTGGACCACCTTATACAATTCATTTTAAGCAAAAGGCCCTAAATCAATGAAGAGTTCTGCCTAAAAATCTATGACCCCACATGGTCCCTGTGACACAATCTCTCAAATGATGTAATGCAAGTATCATCACTTACAATATTTAAAATTAGACTGGACAAAACACTAGTAAGTAGACCATAGGGAAGAAGACGGATTTGGCAATTTAACACTGCCAAATTTTATGCTGGTGTAAACTGGTACATTGTCTCTGAAGCCCATTTACACCAGCAGAGAATTTGGCCCACAGTTTTTTCACATGATTCTGCACTCTTTGGGCAGGGAGGACAATGCAGGTTGGTGGAAAGAGAAGGGGAAAGGATCAAGTAGTGGTCATCTCTTCTCTGTAAAAGTGTGCCCTTTCAGTCTATTAAGATAAAAAGGATATTCATAGATTCATAGATTCTAGGACTGGAAGGGACCTCGAGAGGTCATTGAGTCCAGTCCCCTGCCTGCATGGCAGGACCAAATACTGTCTAGACCATCCCTGATAGACATTTATCTAACCTACTCTTAAATATCTCCAGAGATGGAGATTCCACAACCTCCCTAGGCAATTTATTCCAGTGTTTAACCACCCTGACAGTTAGGAACTTTTTCCTAATGTCCAACCTAGACCTCCCTTGCTGCAGTTTAAACCCATTGCTTCTTGTTCTATCCTTAGAGGCTAAGGTGAACAAGTTTTCTCCCTCCTCCTTATGACACCCTTTTAAATACCTGAAAACTGCTATCATGTCCCCTCTCAGTCTTCTCTTTTCCAAACTAAACAAACCCAATTCTTTCAGCCTTCCTTCACAGGTCATGTTCTCATTCTCATATTGTAGTGTGCGTGTTTGCATGCATGCATATGTGATAATACCTTCTGGCATCTAGGCCACAGAAGAAGTTTAGTGATCTAATACTATTAGTGCTTAACTCATAGATTTCCTTTAGTTCAAGTGGTAGTAGCCTATTTTTGTTGAACTGAAGAACTAGGGTTGTAGACCTGATTCCCTAGAGGAGGGGTGTGTGTGTAAGCTAGATAGCAACTGTGTCTAAGGTCTGCAACACATGAATTTGTTACAATATCAAAGTGAGGTTGAAAATCCTTTTTAACATGTTATTACTATCTAGGAATCATACCATTTTATTAGTTAATATTTTCTGCATACCCCTGAGAATGATGTTAAATTCTCAAGATTTTAAAAGTAAAATTAGTTTCTTATCCAATACCTATAAAGTTGGGGTTTGATTCCTATCTGGTCAACATTTCAATCTGCTTGGATTCTCTTCCATTCTGAGTCTGGACTTGACCAACATAACTGAACTGCCCTAAAATTATAGCATTATTTTACAGTAAATGTTTCATGTCTGCTGAGGGAGGCAGGAAAGGTATTTTTTTTTAAATAAATGTTATGACGGCCCAAAAGCTGAAGTTGAAATCATTCACATATCAAAGAGGTAGCCGTGTTAGTCTGGATCTGTAAAAGGAGCAAAAGGTCCTGTGGCACCTTATAGACTAACAGACGTTTTGGAGCATGAGCTTTCGTGGGTGAATACATCCGAAGCATCCGAAGAAGTGGGTATTCACCCACGAAAGTTCATGCTCCAAAACGTCTGTTAGTCTATAAAGTGCCACAGGACTCTTTGCTGCTCATTCACATAATTGCTTTTCATTCAAATAGGACAGAGGTTAAAAGTCTGAGGCCCGAATCCTGCAAAGACCCCCATGTGGCACTCATTGCAGAATCAGGCCTTTAATATGCCATAATTATAGCAAAGGAAAGTTTTAGTATCCCAGTCAAAATGAACAGCTCATGTCTCTCAAATAAAGAAGTAATTAGGCAGCTCTTTTATAATGCATACTGGGTACACAGTCAACCAGGTCAACGCCATTATCATGCAATAGTTACTATACAGCACATTACCAGTAGAAATGAACAAACAAACAAACAAAAACATTGTTCACTCTTACAAAAAGCTACTAGGGTATCCTAGAGTGAATTTCCAAAACACTGTTTAACATGGGAGGTTGTAGAATTTTGGACCCTTTACTATACAACCTTATAGTATTTTGTATAAGGAATAATTAATGAAAACATTTTCTCTACATGAATTTGAGTGATTCCTCCCCCCGAATAGCTCCCCAGTATTTTCTGTTGAACCATGTAGCAGCATGCCTGCCCCACCCTGAGGGTCTTATGAGGCATGACACTGGACTCCAGCATAACAGACTGAAAGGGGCCTTTGTTTGCCTTCTACCAACCCTGAGTATAAGGATTAATGTTTTACTACTGATCCCTGTCCTTCCACCCTAGCAAATACTGTTCTAAGCCAAAAAAGAAAAGTCCAAGAATAATTTACTTCTAAAAAGTCAATATCTAGAAACAATCAGCTTGTACTATAGATCCTGGTATATTGTCTCAACATTCAGAATGCTATATACAGTCCATGGGAATTGCATGTGTTATGTTTATTGTTATAAGTAAAGCTTGTTGCATATTGAAAACTGCATATGAGAAGGGATGTTCTTGTGGTTAAAGCACTGGCCCAGAAATCAGGACACCTGAGTTGAATTCCCTGCTCTGCCAAATACTTCTTGCGTGATCTTGGGCAAGTCATCATCTCCATTATACAGATGACCAACACTTTCCTTCTCCTACATTTCCTCTCATCTATTCAGATTGTAAGCTTTTGGGGGGCAGAGACCAGCTCTTGCGGTATGTGTGTACAGCACCTAGTGCAATTGGGCCCTCTAGAAACTTTTGTAATATACATAATAATTATATCCATGAACAAAGAGGCCAAATTTTATTTACTTCCATTTTTGGTGTAATTTTATTTATTATTCACAAATATTCTGAGGACGGTTGCATATGCATGAATATGTTTGTGAACCCTGGCAGTTGCAATAATTCCTAACAGAAGTTATTAAAGTATTATGAATTATAAACTGTCATTCTTAATTTCCTGTTGAAAAAAATTTCATCCCATCAGGTGGCAGAAATAATCACACTTCACTATAAGTAAATAGTTGAGATGAACAATTCACAAACAAGACACAGTCTGAAAGTTATTCATGTGAAATATAAAGCAAATATTTATAAATACCACACAGATAATGGAAATGGATTGTAATTTTTTCCAGAATAAAATAAGTTCAAATTCATTACATTTTTTGCTTGGACAACTATTCTCTGAGTAACTCTTGCTTTAGGTAGAATCATATAACACTGCTCTACAGCCAAAATGCTTCTGAAATAAATGTAGTCAAACTTTACTAATTCTGGGTCACTGAGAACGAAAATGATGCTTAAAATTGTTGATTGACTCTAGTTTTCAAGATATGCTATTGGGTCAGTATATACGACCCTTGACTTGGGAATGGCGGAGGATAAGTGAGTTATAAAGGGAAGGGATCTCAATTTAAACCAGAAATCATTAAAATACATCTTTGACTGGATCTATGAATAAATCTATGACTGGGTTTGGACAGTACTTGCTTTTTAGGCAAAACAATGAATGATGCAATCTGAGGCATGGTATTGCATCATACATGATATGAATTGCATCATGTTATTCCTAGAAGTCATGGATGATGCAATCATAACGAAGCTTACATCACTCTGCTGAACAAATTGCCCTAGATCAGCTCTAGAAATCATACAGTGTTGGGCTCTCTTATTTGTCAGTGTTTGATTTTGCAAAGGGACATATTTCTGTTTAGCCAAAGTGAGCAGAGATGCCTCATACTTGTGTGAACAGTGCAGATAACTTCTGCTGTGTTTGTGGTGAAGTGACTTTTGCATCACAAAAGTGCAGTATAACCACTATGGTTAAGAAAGCCTATCACCTTTATTTTGGCTGCAAAACTGGAGATCAGGACAAGAGGTGGGCCCCACACATATGCTGCAACACTTGTGCAACAAATCTTTGCCAGTGGTTGAACAGGAAAAGGAAATCTATGCCTTTTGCAGTGCCAATGATTTGGAGAGAGCCAACAGATCATACCAGCAATTGTTACTTCTGCATGGTGCCTCTAGTTGGGAAAGGTGTGTCAAAGAAGAAAAAGTGGACTGTGCATTATCCAAACATTCCATCAGCTATATGTCCAGTACCCCACGGAGAAGGACTGCCGGTTCCTGATGCACCAGACTCATTCTCACTTGAGTCAGACGAGGAAGAGGAAGAGGAAGAGGATGAAATTTCTGGTCCTGAACCATCAATGTCACAGGACCCACATTTTCTCCCATCCTCCTCCTCTGAACCACACCTCATAACACAAGGTGAACTGAATGACCTTGTCAGGGATTTGGAACTACCCAAGAGTAAGGCAGAGCTGTTGGGCTCCAGACTACAGCAGTGGAATCTCCTGGCAGGTGATGTTACGGTTTCCATGTTCCATGACCGTCAAAAGGATCTTGTCCCATTCTTCTTCATGGAAGGTGATCTTGTAGCCTGCAACAACATTGATGGTGTGATGGCAGCCCTCAACATTTTTCACGATCCAGATGAGTGGAGACTGTTCATTGATTCATCTAAGACGAGTCTTAAAGCTGTTTTACTGCATAAGGGCAATGTTTTGCCATCAATTCCAGTTGGTCATGCAGTCCATATGAAGGAAACCTATGACAACATGAAACAACTTTTGAGGTGCATAAACTATGACCAACATCAGTGGCAGCTTTGTGGCGATTTGAAGGTTGTTGCTCTCTTGCTTGGTCTGCAGACTGGATACACAAAGTACAGCTGTTTTCTCTGTGAATGGGATAGTCATGGAAGAGATTCCCACCACATCAAGAAAGATTGCCCACTCTGACAGTCATTGGAGCCTGGGAGGAAAAGTGTTCAGCATCCACCACTTGTTGAATCAAGGACGATTTTGTTACCACCCTTACACATCAAGCTGGGTCTGATGAAGAACTTTGTCAAGGCCATTGATAAAACACAAGCAGCTTTCAAGTACCTCCATGGAAAATTTCCAAGGTTAAGTGAAGCTAAGATAAAGGAAGGTGTCTTTGTTGGTCCTCAGATTCGTGAACTTCTTCGAGATGATGCATTTGACCGTGCACTGTGTGGCAAGGAAAAGACGGCATGGAAAGCCTTCCAGTTAGTGGCAATCAATTTTCTCGGAAAAAACAAGGCAGGCAACTACAGGTTGTTGGTAGAAAACCTCCTGAAGGCATACAAAAGCCTTGGTTGCAACATGTCACTAAAGATACATTTTTTGCACTCTCATCTAGATTTTTTTCCACTGAACTGCGGAGCAGTGAGCGACGAGCACGGCGAGTGATTTCACCAGGACATTGCAACAATGGAGAAACGCTATCAGGGCAAATGGAGCCCATCAATGCTTGCAGACTATTGCTGGACAGTGACAAGAGATGCTCAATTTAATGAATACAAGATACAAGCCAAGAAGCGCTGAGTAGACACTGAATAGGACTAAACTATGTACATAATAGTTTTTTGCCTTTTGTGTCATAATAAACTTTATTTATATAATCCTTTTGCTGATTTTTAAAGTGTTACATAAACAGGACAGATGAAATATTATCATGTAAAGCAACCATAAACACATGAAAAGACCTAGGTTTACAATTTATGATTAAAACTCTACTATCTACACAATACACATAGACATAAAATGTAAAAACTTAAATATCTTAGAAACAGTAGCCAATCCGTTGTTTTGTCATATTTGAATTCAGCACATCAAAATACATAATAAATAGCACATTGTATCTCTGAAGCAGGCGATTTCTCAAAAATTGTAGACCAGTGTAATTTTAGGACTGGAAGGGACCTCAAGAGGTCATCTAGTCCAGTCCCCTGCACTCATGTCAGGATTAAATATTATAGACCATCCCTGACAGGTGTTTGTCTATCCTGCTCTTAAATATCTCCAGTGATGGAGATTCCACAACCGCCCTGGCTAATTTATTCCAGTGCTTAACCACGCTGACAGTTAGGAAGTTTTTCCTAATGTCTAACCTAAACCACTCTTGCTGCAATTTAAGCCCATTGCTTCTTGTCCTAGTCTCAGATGTTAAGAACAACAATTCTTCTCCCTCCTCCTTTGAACAACCTTTTATGTACTTCAAAACTGTTATGTCCCCTCTCAGTCTTCTATTCTCCAGACTAAACGAGCCTAGTTTTTTCAATCTTCCCTCACAGGTCATGTTTTCTAGACCTTTAATAATTTTTATTGCTCTTCTCTGGACTTTCTCCAATTTGTCCACATCTTTCCTGAAATGTGGTGCCCAGAACTGGACACAGTTCTCCAGCTGAGGCTTAATCAGCATGGATTATGCGGAAGAATTACTTCTTGAGTCTTGATTACAACACTCCTTCTAATACATCCCAGAATTATGTTTGCTTTTTTTGTAACAGTGTTACATTGTTGACTCATATTTTGTTTGTGATCCACTATGACCCCCAGATCTCTTTCTGCAGTACTCCTGCCTAGGCAGTCATTTTCCATTTTGTATGTGTGCCACTGATTGTTCCTTCCTAAATGGAGTACTTTGCATTTGTCCTTATTCATCCTATTTTCTTCAGACAATTTCTCCAGTTTGTCCAGATCATTCTGAATTTTAATCCTATCCCCCAAAGCACTTGCAACCCCTCTCAGCTTGGTATTGTCCGCAAACTTAAGTGTACTCTCTATGCCGTTTCTAAATCACTGATGAAGATATTGAACAGAACCAGACCCAGAACTGATCTCTGTGGTACCCCATTTAATATGCCCTTCCAGCTTGATTTTGAACCATTGATAACTACCCTCTAGGAACAGTTTTCCAGCCAGTTATGCACCTTCCTATCTAACTCTATCTAGGTTGTATTTCCTTAGTTTTAAAAAGCTTGAGTATTGTGATTTCTGTGTTTTCTTCCTCTTCTTTTTTTAAAGCCAAGTAAATAATGACAATTTGTTTCCTGGATAAAGCACAAGACTGGTAGTTCTAATTCTGCCTTTTACCCGCTGCATGATCTTGGTCACTTAATTCTCCGTGCTTCAGTTTAGCAATATAGGTATAGCTTACCTCCATCATCAAGTGCCCAAGAGTAGTGTGGGAAACAATTTTGCCATTCAGGGAAAATGTGGCATTTTGAAAAAATTTCCTGTCCTGAATTGGGGCAAAAGGCTGAAATAATGAAAAATGACAATTAAAAAAAACACAAGTATTTGGGTTGACTGAAACAATGATCATTTCAAAATGTTTTTTTGTTCAACTCTTAATTTTTTATAATTAGCTTAAATTTCCAAGCAAAAAGAAATTTAGACTCCAAATGCTCAGAATTTTTCATTTAGAAAATCAAAAAGGGATGTTTAAACAATTTTGATTTAAAAAAAATGGTTTAAAGCAAGATTTTTCAGAACCATCCCTTTCCTGCAAAGTTTCAGTTTCAATGAATTACCATTTTCCAATGAAAAAAAGTTTTGCTGAAAAATTCCCAACCAGTTCTACTGAAGACTAATCAACCAGTGTTTATAAAGGGGTTAAAGAACCTCTGAAGAACAGTGCTATGAAATGTTGTTTCCATGACAAATGTTACAGTGCTACGAAGACAGTTTTTCTTACTTCTAACTACCAGTGAGAATTCCCTTTAAGACTCTATATTGAAATATTCCTCCTCAGACCAACTATTGGGCAGAGCATATTGTGCTGGTTGTTTCTGTTTCCTCCCCTTCAGCACTGAGAGCCAGATTTAACTGTTCTTCATGCTGAGTAGTACTTACTCACGGGAACGGTGCCATGAACTCTAGCAGAGAGTCTGTGAAGTAACAGGGGGAAAGAGTTTTGGCGGCAGTATTTTGGATGGACTGGAACAGTAGTGGGAAACCTGCGGTAATCTGATGGCGGGCTGCAAGACATTTTGCTGATGTTGAACGTCCGCAGGCACGGCCCCTGCAGCTCCCAGTGGCTGCAGTTCACCGTTCCCGGCCAGTGGGAGCTGCGGGCAGCGGCAGGCCACAGGAACAGGCTGGCCGTCGTTTCCCAGAGCTCCCATTGGCCGGAAACAGAGAACTGTGGCCACTGGGAGCTGCAGGGGCCATGCCTGTGGACATTCAACATCAGCAAAATGTCTCATGGCCTGCAATCAGATTACCCTGATTGCCCACCACTGGACGGGAAGGTGGATGAGGTTCATATCAAAAAGACCTGATGGCAGCTGTCACAGTGGAAAATGAGTAGGAGTGGACCACTCTAATGAGGAGAGTTCATTGGGACTGTTCCAGTGAGTACTACTTAAGATGTGTAAGGGTTGCAGATTTGAGCCCATAGTTTGTAAAGTATTTCAAGATGAAAAGCACCCAACACTTGTAAGATCTTATTAGGGCTTGTCTACACAGATAATGCAGCAGCAGCATAGCTGCACTGATTCATCTGTGCCACGGTAGCGCTTAGTGAAGACTCTACCTATGCCCAGGGCTGGCTCTAGGCACCAGCAAAACAAGCCGGTGGTTGGAGAGGCACATTTCTAGGAGCGGCATTCAGGCGCCGACCATCATAGGCACCAACTCCGTGGCATGGAGAAAAAGTGCCCCCGCCGCTCCAGCTCACCTCCACTCCACCACCGCCACCTCCCCCGAGCGCCCCGCCGCCATTCCGCTTCTCCCCGCTCCCTCCCAAGCTTGCCGGGTGCAAAACAGCTGTTTTGTGCAGCAAGGCTGGGAGGGAGGAGAAGCCGAGCGGCGGGGCGCTTGGCGGAGGTGGTGGAGCGGAGGTGAGCTGGAGTGGGGAGCGGTTCCTCTACCCACCAGTTACTTCCTGTGCCTCCCCACCCTAGCTCACCTCTGCTCCGCCTGCTCCCCTGAACGCGCTGCTGCTCTGCTTCTCCCCCGTCCCTCACCTGAGAGGGAGGGGGAAGAAGCAGAGTGGCGGTGCGCCCGGGGAAGCAGGCGGAGCGGTGGTGAGCTAGGGTGGGAGGTAGCGGGGGAGGGGGGGCCGCAGGAATCAATGGGGGGGGGAAATGAGGCACCCCCGGGGGAGGAGGTGGGGGTGGGGATTTAGGGAAGGGGTTCGGAAGGGGCGGAGTTGGGGTGGGGCTGGGGGGCATGAAAAAAAGGGGTGGCGGCCAAAAATCTTTTCTGCTTGGGGCAGCAAAAATCCTAGAGCCGGCCCTGCCTACGCCGATGACAGAACTTCTCCCTGAGATGCGGTAGTTACGTCGACGGGAGAAGCCCTCTGATCAACATAGTGCCGTCTACACCAGGGGTTCAGTCGGTATAAACTGCATCGGTCAGGGGTGTGGGTTTTTCACACACCTCTGAGCAATGTAGTTATACGGATAGGCTTGGTCTGCACAACAGACTCATAAGTCATTCTTTACATTACAAATAGGTGTCTTTGGCAGAGTTTCCATTCCCATGTAATTTCTATTGGCTGATAAAATTCCTTTAATCAAACAGCATATACGAGTTCACATAAAGACTCGGATCTAACTGTAACTGGCCCTACCTATTTCATGGCAAACAATTCAAAGTAATAAGTAATGTACAATGTTCCTGTTCTTTCGTTGCCAAGGCCTTATCCAACAACAGACAGCCACCTGCAAGGTTGCTTACTCACAGCAGTTCTATGAGCCTTCCTTGCTCCACAGCTGTGCAGGTTGCTCCTTAGTCTGAAGGAAGGAGCAGTCCCCTAACAGTAGTGTCTGCATAATGCATTGAGTGGCTAGCTTGGGAAAGAAGAGGAATCAGATGCTTTGACTAACCCAGTATCCAGGTAGCTCACTTACTCACGGGAATGACCTCAACATGCTTACAACCACCTCTGATATACTAATGCAATGGTAAATTCTCCTCTGACTGGCTTACAGTCAATTCAGTCCAGTCAGAGAAAAATTTTAAAGAGGTCATGTGGCCTAAAATCAGCTCTTTAGCTGACAGCTACCTCACAGAACAATGCCAGGGGAAAAAAGAGGAGCCATAATGGGTGATTCCACCTGCTATTACTTCTTTTTCATTAAATTTATGATTGGGACGAGGGACCCCTCCATTTTAACAAGTGGGGGAGACTCTAATAACTAATGGGGGTAGGACTCTTTTACCCATTTGGCAAGCAGGGAGTAGAAGCAGCAAATATCACACAGACTAATATTTGCAGATAGTCTACAGGCCAGAAAAGAGCCTTCCCTCATAGCTACAACTGGAAAAGAAAAAAGTAGGGGGAGGGGCCAATGAAGACATTTTAGTCTCAGATGTGTGTACCATTAATGTGTGTGTCCATCTGTGTGTGTATTTGCCTATGCACGTGGGTATTGCACTCTGTGGCCCCCAGCAATGTTGCTCTACCATGCCACCCTCATGTTTTATGCTGCCACTGCTCTGTCCTCCCAGGTATTTCATGTGCCCCTGTCCACTGTGGTTAAAGTAGATTGAACCAGGATGGGGAAGCTTCCACTGCACAAGCTGAGGAAGCGGGAGAGGGAGGTGTGAAGGAGCAGTTCTGCTTGCCCAATCCAGGGAGGAGGAAGGAGGATTCCCATCTGTTTTTACCTGAATGGGAGTTCTGCTCCCCCTTACTGCTTAATCCCTGTCTGCTCCCCACTGCACTCTGACCCCCTTCCCCATCCTTGTTGCCAATCATTCCCCATGCTCTCTACATACACTCTTCTCCTCACCCCTATTTTGGTCCAGTCTCCCTAACAGAGTGTTTATCCCACTCCTGGCACTACAGTCCTCTCCCCCAACATTAGTAGTGCGGCTAGTGGGTGTCTCCTGCTTCCTCCAACGTGCTCTGGGAACCTAGCACGGGGACTCTTCTTCCTACTCTTATTGTGAGTGCAACTTCCCAGAGCAAAGTTGAACTCTTGCCTCTGGCTTCCCTTCTGGCTGAGCCAGCCTCTGTAGTTCAGCTGGTGTGTGAGAATGAGCTCATCAGCTCTTTGGTGGTTCAACAATGGAGAGAGAAGGGAGTGCTGAGTTAGCTGAGGCTGCTATATGCAGCAGCATTTTCAGGGCTGGTGTTGGGGCTGACCTGGTCTTCCCTCACCACAGGCTCAAAGTTGGGGGGTAGAGTGAGTAGGCATGGAGAGAGACGTTGTTGACCCTGAAAATGGGGGGGTGGTGAGGAGAAACAGGGACCTCACTTCCCTGTTGTTTCACCTATTCTCTTCTCGCTGCTATGCTTTTGGATTACTTCAGGATCACAAGGGAGTTGTAGAGCCAAATGCTTTAGTTTTCAATTGATGGAGCTCCACTGATTTTAAGGACGTTAGTTCTGATTAATACCAATGTGAGTGACATTAAAATCAGGGTCCCTATGGGCATACAAAGGTGGGCAGCTCATCCATTATATTTACAAGTCAATAGACCTTTCCCCACATTAAGTCATCCTAATATAGGCTTCCAGAGTTCAGAAGACTTGTCTATATTATCTTATACACTAATTATATTCATGGAAATTGTAAGCAAAGACCTGGCCAATGTAACTCTTCACCAGTGGCCATTACAGGTTGTGCGGAAAAGTTTGAATAGGCTAACTTGTTTTATTATCAACATTCCCATATTTTTAGAATCAAAACAATCTTTTGAAGTTACCTTATTTTCATTTTACAAAGTTCACTACAGAGTAAAAGGTGACAGCAGTGTGTGGATTCAAGTTGGCCTTTGTTTTTAATAATTAAAAACAAGAAGTCAGAAAGTGATTTAATTTTCTGGAAAAAGAGAAATCAATAGAGGAAATAACCTAGACTTTTGTCATCAACATTTGCCAGGAACTAAACTGAAGAGGACAGAACAAGAGTGTCATTGTTTCAAAGAGCTTTCATTATGAATATGCTCAAATGGTTTTGATGACATCAGGCATAGTCAAGACAGAGCAAAAGCAGAGACAAGTGATGGAAGGGAGGAGGGAGGGGATATAGCTAGAAAAGTTTCTTTAAAACCAGAAATAATCCACAGTGGGTTTCTCTGAATTTGTGAATGCATAAAGAACAGCTAATAGGTGTGACAAAAATCCCAGTGTGGCTGAGAGTCACCCAAGAATCTTCAAGGCATTTTGCTCTTCTAAAAATAATTTCTAGAAAACAAATTGCTATGGCTCACAGAAGAATCTGTTTCACAAGCAAGCCCAGTATATGTGGGTCATGCTTCCTTTTGAAGGGAAACAAATGGAAAAATCAAACTAAAAATAAAGTAGTGTCAATGGTACTGAAAGCTATCAAGTGATTGCTGTAAGAACTTTACACAGCCTATCTCCGAGTTTCAAAGGTCAACTAAATGAAACAGAATTTTACTGCCACAAAAACAGTCAGAATCCTCCTCCCGGGGGACAATAAAACCTAATTATGCCAAAAAGTACTTACATGATATTTTTTAAAAACCACTACAGAAAAATCATTAGATTAACCAGAAGGCATGATAACCCCAGAACTATTATTATTTATTCATTGATGGTGACAACGTGCTCACCAGCAAAACGATTAATCATAATACACTTGAGGGAGGAAAGAGGAACGGAGTATGTGTTTATATTCAAAAACTGTTTCAAAGTCTTCTATAATATTATAAATCACTGGGATTCACAAAGTCTGGGTTCGGCAGAGAAATTGGCACCTCAGAACGTGATTCCCACAAGCCAGCAGGCTAGGAGGCTACTCACCTAAGAAGTTAAGGCTCTGATTCAGCAAGGTGCTTAAGTAACTTCAAGCACGTGAGTAGTCCCAGCAAAGTCAGTGTGCTAGATTCTTACCTCAGCTATACTAGTTTGATTCCAGAGTAACTCCTCTGAAAATGGCACTGGTAAGTGAGCTGAACGTGGCCCTGTGAATCACAAGCTGGAAAAGAATGATTAATCAGATGCACTGGGGATACACCTGTTAGTTTGGAAACCCTTGTGTGTACACTATGTGGGAAGAAGTGGCCTACAGTTTTAAAAATAATTTTGTGTTTAAAACCTGGGAAACCTTAATAGAAAGATTTTACCTTGAAGGAGGGAAGGGGGAATTTTTGAAGTAGCTTAAAGGGGAAAGCAAATCTGGCTATAAACGATACAAACAAAAGGATCCCACAAGTCTAGAACATATCCATTCAAATGTGTTCATTTGATTCAGACAGCGCAGATGAGAATCCCACATTTGTCCCCTCATGGCCAGCTAGGGACCTGCAGCAATGACTTAAATTATTAAAGTTTTTGCACTTACTCCTTTCCTTACTAGTGACTGTGCTGAGCAGGGGAGATTAAAAATATATTAATAAACCCAAAATGAATCAAGATTGTACTAAATGAAAGGCAATGATGTTGCAAACAATTATTCCTTTTTATTTACGGCTCCTGAAATACATTCTCATTCATTCCAAAAGTATGAGAAAATGCTTGCATGATTTCAATTTTTTTTAAAAGTGATACCTCGGTTATTTCTTGTGCTGTTGATCTGTCTGGATCACTGAAGCTTTACTCAACAGCCACCTGTTGATAACAGCTACCTTTGCTACTATTCACCAGTTCAAATTTCCTGTTACTGATTATCTGAACATAGCTGCTTACATCCTCCTATATTGGTCTCTCATGCCTTTCTCTCTCAGTCAAAACAAGCTAACATATTGTCCTCTTTCAATTTCCTGCCCTAGGAAAAGTCAGTCTGCAGGATTATAGAGAAAACCTGAGAAGCAACTAGAGTAAACAAAACCACTGAGCCTATTTTTAGTAAGGCAATAAGAAGAGAATGAGTCAGCCCACAACTGCTGATTTAGTCCCTCTTTGCCTTACTCAGAAGGCAGGTAATGTAATGATTCATGAGCTTGTGGCCTAAGGGAGTCAGAGGGAAGTTCAGAAGCAGGCGCCACAGTCTGAAAAACCTACAGCTACATAAAATACCTGTGGGAAATATTTTGATAAGAGGTGTCTGTAAAGCCAGTGTAATTGCTTGGACACTTTTAAAGAGGAAATTGCCATCCTTTAAGAACAACTCTGAAGAGCTTAGATAAATATCTTAGAAGAACTATTCCCATATAAATTAGAGCAGTTGGTATCTGTTTTCCTCAAATCAGTTTGTTTTGGACTTCTTGAGTCAGATTTTATCTTTTGAAGGCAAATCTACCAACTTCCTGCCATCAGTATTTATAACTTTCTGCTGACACTACACGTATTTACATATGTTTAGCCAATTTATTTTAGTTTGTTTAAACTTATTTTTAGCAAACTAACCACACCAGTTACACAAATGATACCAAGTTACATGGTGAATTGAAACTAAATTAAACGGTTTTTTCCCCCTAAAAGTTTACATAGGTGAAACAATTTGTCATTTATTTACTTAATGCTACTGTTGGTAGTAGAGACCCACAGTTCTGTTTAAACTGAAAAATATCAAATGTTGAGGTAATAGAAAGTTACAAAAAGGATGGGTCAAAAAGTTAAAATAACTCATTTTACACTTACAATGGGTGGGTCTCAAAACATTCAGTTTGAAGTTTGAACCATAACTGAACTTCTTGAGACTACCTCCTCTCATTCTTCTACAACTTTCTCAGTCTCTACCATAGATTCATAGATTCTAGGACTGGAAGGGACCTCGAGAGGTCATCGAGTCCAGTCCCCTGTCCTCATGGCAGGACCAAATACTGTCTAGACCATCCCTGATAGACATTTATCTAACCTACTCTTAAATATCTCCAGAGATGGAGATTCCACAACCTCCCTAGGCAATTTATTCCAGTGTTTAACCACCCTGACAGTTAAGAACTTTTTCCTAATGTCCAACCTAATGCAGCAACCTCCCTTGCTGCAGATTAAGCCCATTACTTCTTGTTCTATCCTTAGAGGCTAAGGTGAACAAGTTTTCTCCCTCCTTCTTATGACACCCTTTTAGATACCTGAAAACTGCTATCATGTCCACTCTCAGTCTTCTCTTTTCCAAACTAAACAAACCCAATTCTTTCAGCCTTCCTTAATAGGTCATGTTCTCAAGACCTTTAATCATTCTTGTTGCTCTTCTCTGGGCCCTCTCCAATTTCTCCACATCTTTCTTGAAATGCGGTGCCCAGAACTGGACATAATACTCCAATTGAGGCCTAACCAGTGCAGAGTAGAGCGGAAGAATGACTTCTCGTGTCTTGCTCACAACACACTTGTTAATACATCCCAGAATCATGTTTGCTTTTTTTGCAACAGCATCACACTGTTGACTCATATTTAGCTTGTGGTCCACTATAACCCCTAGATCCCTTTCTGCTGTACTCCTTCCTAGACAGTCTCTTCCCATTCTGTATGTGTGAAACTGATTTTTCCTTCCTAAGTGGAGCACTTTGCATTTCTCTTCGTTAAACTTCATTCTGTTTACCTCAGACCATTTCTCCAATTTGTCCAGATCATTTTGAATTATGACCCTGTCCTCCAAAGCAGTTGCAATCCCTCCCAGTTTGGTATCATCTGCAAACTTAATAAGTGTACTTTCTATGCCAATATCTAAGTCGTTAATGAAGATATTGAACAGAGCCGGTCCCAAAACAGACCCCTGCGGAACCCCACTTGTTATGCCTTTCCAGCAGGATTGGGAACCATTAATAACAACTCTCTGAGTACGGTTATCCAGCCAGTTATGCACCCATCTTATAGTAGCCCCATTTAAATTGTATTTGCCTAGTTTATCAATAAGAATATCATGCGAGACCGTATCAAAGATATACCACATCTTACTAAAGTCTAGGTATACCACATCCACAGCATCTCCCTTATCCACAAGACTCATTATCCTATCAAAGAAAGCTATCAGATTGGTTTGACACGATTTGTTCTTTACAAATCCATGCTGGCTGTTCCCTATCACCTTACCACTTTCCAAGTTTTTGCAGATGATTTCCTTAATTACTTGCTCCATTATCTTCCCTGGCACAGAAGTTAAACTAGCTGGTCTGTAGTTTCCCTGGGTTGTTTTTATTTCCCTTTTTATAGATGGGCACTATATTTGCCCTTTTCCAGTCTTCTGGAATCTCTCCCGTCTCCCATGATTTTCCAAAGATAATAGCTAGAGGCTCAGATACCTCCTCTATTAGCTCCTTGAGTATTCTAGGATGCATTTCATCAGGCCCTGGTGACTTGCAGGCATCTAACTTTTCTAAGTGATTTTTAACTTGTTCTTTTTTTTATTTTATTTGCTAAACCTACCCCCTTCCCATTAGCATTCACTAGGTTAGGCATTCCTTCAGACTTCTCGGTGAAGACCGAAACAAAGAAGTCATTAAGCATCTCTGCCATTTCCAAGTTTCCTGTTACTGTTTCTCCCTCTTTACTGAGCAGTGGGCCTACCCTGTCTTTGATCTTCCTCTTGCTTCTAATGTATTGATAAAAAGTCTTCTTGTTTCCCTTTATTCCTGTAGCTAGTTTGAGCTCATTTTGTGCCTTTGCCTTTCTAATATTGCCCCTGTATTCCTGTGTTGTTTGCCTATATTCATCCTTTGTAATCTGTCCTAGTTTCCATTTTTTATATGACTCCTTTTTATTTTTTAGATCATGCAAGATCTCGTGGTTAAGTCAAGGTGGTCTTTTGCCACATTTTCTATCTTTCCTAACCAGCAGAATAGCTTGCTTTTGGGCCCTTAATAGTGTCCTTTTGAAAAACTGCCAACTATCTTCAGTTGTTTTTCCCCTCGGTCTTGATTCCCATGGGACCTTACCTATCAGCTCTCTGAGCTTACCAAAATCTGCCTTCCTGAAATCCATTGTCTCTATATTGCTGTACTCCCTTCTACCCTTCCTTAGAATTGCAAAGTCTATGATTTCATGATCACTTTCACCCAAGCTGCCTTCTACTTTCAAATTGTCAACGAGTTCCTCCCTATTTGTTTCAGAGTAACAGCCGTGTTAGTCTGTATCCGCAAAAAGAAGAACAGGAGTACTTGTGGCACCTTAGAGACTAACAAATTTATTAGAGCATAAGCTTTCGTGGACTACAGCCCACTTCTTCGGATGCATATAGAATGGAACATATAATGAGGAGATATATATACACACATACAGAGAGCATAAACAGGTGGGAGTTGTCATTGGCCAAACCGGACAGTCTCTACGCAAAAGAATTAATGGACACAAATCTGACATCAGGAATCAAAATACTCAAAAACCAGTGGGAGAACACTTTAACCTGTCTGGTCATTCAGTGACAGACCTGCGGGTGGCTATATTACAACAGAAAAACTTCAAAAACAGACTCCAAAGAGAGACTGCAGAGCTAGAATTGATATGCAAACTAGACACAATCAACTCCGGTTTGAATAAGGACTGGGAATGGCTGAGCCATTACAAACGTTGACTATCTCCCCTTGTAAGTATTCTCACACTTCTTATCACACTGTCTGTACTCGGCTAGCTTGATTATCACTTCAAAAGTTTTTTTTTTTTTTTCTCTTAATTAATTGGCCTCTCAGAGTTGGTAAGACAACTCCCACCTGTTTATGCTCTCTGTATGTGTGTATATATATCTCCTCATTATATGTTCCATTCTATATGCATCCGAAGAAGTGGGCTGTAGTCCACGAAAGCTTATGCTCTAATAAATTTGTTAGTCTCTAAGGTGCCACAAGTACTCCTGTTCTTCTTTTTTCCCTATTTGTTAAAATCAAGTCTAGAACAGCTTCCCCCCTAGTAGCTTTTTCAACCTTTTGAAATAAAAAGTTGTCTGCAATGCAGTCCAAGAATTTATTGGATAGTCTGTGCCCCGCTGTGTTATTTTCCCAACTGATATTTGGATAGTTGAAGTCCCTCATCACCACCAAATCTTGGGCTTTGGATGATTTTGTTAGTTGTTTAAAAAAGCCTCATCCACCTCTTCCACCTGGTTAGGTGGCCTGTAGTAGACTCCTAGCATGACATCACCCTTGTTTTTTACCCCTTTTAGCCTAACCCAGAGACTCTCAACACTTCTGTCTCCTATGTCCATCTCCACCTCAGTCCAAGTGTGTAAATTTTTAATATATAAGGCAACAGCTCCTCCCTTTTTCTCCTATCCTTCCTGAGCAAGCTGTACCCATCCACACCAACATTGCAATTATGTGTATTATGCCACCAAGTTTCAGTGTTGCCAACGATGTCATAGTTGTATTTATTTATTAGCACTTCCAGTTCTTCCTGCTTATTACCCATACTTCTCACATTTGTATATAGGCATCTAAGATACTGATCTTGCCTCCCAGTTTTGCCCTGACCCTCCTTTCTCTCTGCCATTATAGCCCATGCTCCCTCTTGTTTCCTACCCATCTCCCAGGTCTCCATGTTCCCCACTTACCTGTGGGCTTTGCTCACCTGTCCCCATCAAACCTAGTTTAAAGCCCTCCTCACTTGGTTAGCCAGTCTGTGTCCAAATAGGGTCTTTCCTCTCCTCGAAAGGTGAACGCCATCTCTGCCTAGCAGTCCTTCCTCAAATAGCATCCCGTGGCCATAACCCTCCTGGCGACACCATCTTCGCAGCCAGGCATTCACCTCCATGATGCATCTGTCTCTGCCCAGGCCCCTACCTTTGACCGGAAGAATCGAAGAGAATACCACCTGCGCTCCAAACTCCTTCACCCGTACTCCCAGAGCACTGTAGTCACTCTTGATCTGCTCAGTGTCACACCTCGCAGTATCATTTGTGCCCACATGGATGAGTAGCATGGGGTAGTAGTCAGAGGGCTGGATAATCCTCGACAATGCCTCCATAACCTTTCGGATATGGGCCCCCGGCAGGCAGCATACCTCCCGAGATGAAATGTCAGGGCGACAGATGGGCGCCTCCGTCCCCCTCAGCAAAGAGTCTCTGACCACCACTATCCTAGGTTTCCTATTTGCAGTGGTGGCAGCAGACCTCCTTAGGGGTACGAGGCTTCTCCTCCTTTACTGTAGGGGGCGATTCCTTCTCTCCTGTATCAAGAAGAGCATAACAGTTACCTATTACTACGGCGGGAGGGTTCGGAGCAGGGGTGGAGCACTGCGTGCTGCCAGAAGTAACCAGCTGCCAGTGTCCACCCTGAGCCATCTCCTCCTCCACCAGTTGTGTATCAGCAGTCCTGTGTACTGGGACAGCTACCTCAGCTGTCTCCACATGGATACTGTCCAGGAATTGCTCATGGATTCGGATGCTCCTCAACCTAGCCACCTCCTCCTGTAGCTCTCCCACCTACTGCCTGAGAGATTCCACCAGCAGGCACTTTTCACATCGGATGGTCCCTCCAGCCTGGATATCAGTAAGTGGAAATTGCAAGTTACAGTCTCTGCAAAACCACACCAGGATCTGGGTAGAAGCATCCATGCTCAGGTGCTCTGTCTGGCTACAGGCACAGGTGAAGGAGACAGAAGCAGTGCTGGCACAGGTGTTGCGGGTCTTCCTAACCATCGTAAGCCTCCTTCTGTCAAACTCCCGTCTGCAGCCCCCGTCCGCTGAAAGGATTGTTGAAGCAAGAAGTTTTGAATGTAGTTTGGTTTATAGGTTTTAAGGGGAATAAAGGGAAACAGATAGAACCGGCAAAGGATCCCCGCTCCCTTCCCGCTCCCCTTCCCAACTGCCTTGTGAAACTCCCTGTTAGCAGCCCCTGTTCGCAAAAAAACCAACAACTCCTTAACTCAGTCTTCAATCCACAACCCAAGCATTCATAGATTTTACAGCTAAATGGGACCATTACAATAATCTGTTCTGACCACCTGCACAAAGAAGGCCATAGAACCTCACAATAATTTCTGCATCAAGTCCATAATTTATGTTTGATCATTTTGACTTGTGTTGTATATGCTTCTTGGGGCTTGAATTTAGGACTGCTGATACCATAAGTAAGCACTCATCTCCCCTAGGCCTACCTCCCTTCTCTCCCCCCAAATTTAAAAATTGATTATGGGCCTCTTTCCTGGGGGCCTAAGAACTTCCACATTAAATTAACTCTTGAAATCAGTGGTAACTGATGTGCCCCAGAATGCAATGTATAAGTAGGAGGGTCTACATGATTTCAAGCGGGAAGGTGAGGATTGTCATGGTTGACCCCAAACCAGGTCATAAGAGTCAGTGGGATGGAAGAAGTAGTATGTTGAAGACAAGGCACTATTGATCAAGTGAAAGAAGGTGCATGTTGTGAATTTTCAGGAAGCGTGCTGTGAGTTACTGGTATGAGGAGGAGTCAGGCGCAAACTGGAAACTAGTGGAAAGCACACCAAGAAATGCAATGAATATCTGGAAGGATGCTCATACTGGAGGCATTAACAGGAAGAAGTCATAGGTGTGGTTGTGCACATGAGAGGGGCAGGGTGAGAAGACATCTAATTAACAGAACTTTTCCCAATTTTGCTCAGAACTAAATCAATGTAAAAACTGCTGTTGCCTTGAAACATAAGCAGGCTTAGATTCAAAATCTTTGAAGTGTTGCTAAACTGTGAATCAGGTGTTAACTGCATAACCTGATTCCAGTTCACTACCTAACTATATTAGGTAAAGTTTTCAACACCTTCAGCTGAAGAGTTTCCAGCAATCTAGGATACAACAGGGACCAAATCCTGCTTGTTTTACTAATTGTGAGCAGCATTACTAAAGTCATCCTGACAAACTCCTCTAAAGTTAATGGGACTACTTGCATGAATACAGAAAGGCAAGATCTGACCCAATGAAATCAGTGATTTGCAGTCACTTATCTTTAGTTGCATTTATCCCAAAGATTCCTAGTTTGACAAAGAGGACTTTAGAAACAAACAAACAGTCTTATTAATTATGTATTGCATTTTAAAAAAAGACAGAATTGCATTAACATAACATTTCTTATTTTGTATTCTATGTTTCCTTTTAAAATTTTTATATAAATACAAAT
Organism: Malaclemys terrapin pileata; assembly: GCF_027887155.1. Lineage (NCBI taxonomy): Eukaryota > Metazoa > Chordata > Testudines > Emydidae > Malaclemys > Malaclemys terrapin. The sequence continues at coordinate 174,158,637 of NC_071507.1, read as the reverse complement.
AAACTTTAATTTGTGCAAAGACAGGAAATATTAAACATATTTTGGCACAGCAAGATCAGAAAAGGAGTAAAGATTTCACCCCAATCCTGTAATTTGTTCAGGTGGACCCCTACACCTGTGTGCACCCCCCCTAAATTTAATAGGGCCTCTCAAAGATGCAGGGGTCTGCCCAGGCAGAACAAATTGTAGCATGGGGGCTTTAATTAATAGTTTTTGAATATCGTGAGAGGGAGCCTTTTCTTCCACTACTATACAGTAAAGGAGATTGTCAGACCAAGTGAGATACAAAACAAGAGAAACCTGTTTAAATATGACTTTAACAAACTCTAACAGAAAGTTCTTCATACAATTCTCCTAGCAATCAGAGTGATCTGTAATGGATGTTATAGAATTTACATTCCAGACTGCAAATCAATACTCAATGGATACATGAGGTTTTGTTAGATCTTAGTCTTGAGCCCTTCAGATCCTTCTAACCTGAAAAGATGCCCTTTTCAACTGTGAAAAATCCCACAAAATGGATCTGAACCCAAACTGGCTAAATGACAACATGATTAAACCATTGATCTGCCTGAGTGATATAAACCAGTAAGAAAGAAACTATCACTGAATGAAATCAAACAAAACTCTTTAATTATTACTGATCAAAGATATAAATAGGTGATGGGGCTGCAATTTTTAGCCACATTACTACGTAGAATTATGTACTTCACTTTTAAAAAAAAAATAGTAATTTGGAAGATACTCCATAAATCTGTCTTTATAATTATGCCCTTTAAAAAGATATTTTCGTAACCACGTTTGGTATCAATTACTCCCTGGGCTCCCCATCATGTCCAATAGTAGTCTTGTTTTTTTTTAAAAAAAACTGCCAAAGGCTTTTGAAGTAATGCTACTTTAAAATGCCATATCCTCTTAGATTGCATCACTCTTTTCTAATTTCAAGCTACCACTGCACTACTTTGTGTTATAAATCTTTAACATTTGGATGCTGTCATCATTCTGAACTTAGTTGAATTAGTGAAAAATGTTCCTAGTCTCTTTTATGAGTCGCATTATATATAAGAGAGGGAGACTAAAAAACCCCAAATGTACTAGAATTAACTAAAAATTTTAACATGCCAGAATTAACTATTTCATCTTTAATATAAGAACAAGACAAATAACTGTCAAGTGTAACTGGATTTTTTCCACCTAGAAAACTCATGAATATATACATTGAATGTTTGAAAAGGACAGAAACAGATATATATTGTATTTTACCTGTAGTTGGAGATTATCCCTGCAAATTCTAGATCCAGAGAAAGCTACTCCAAAATCTGGTGGCATTTAGCTCCATGGTTTAAGATTGTCCCATTATAAAAACAGATGCTAGCTGCAAAGTTCAAAATTTCAGCCAAAGTTCAGATGTGTTTGTATCTGGAGTTTTGTTTAGTCCCATACCTAGTAGTCATGTATTAAAGATTGTATAATTCCTTTGGTGGGGAAGAAGAAGGAAGAGAGAACATTTTGTCCCAGGTTTTATAACATTCTGCAATTCTTCAGCTCTTTTCAATTCAAAGCATCACCATATAAGCATTATTTAATTAAGTCCCCACACACCATGATGGGTAAGCATTATTTATCCCATTTTATAATGGAGAACTAAGGAGAATTTAAATCTCACACAGCAAGAGAGTAGCAGAATTAGGACTAGATTCCAGTAATCCTGGCAACTAGTTTCCTGCTCAAGAAAACACATGGATTTGAAACCTAAAAGGTACTGGGTCCACACAGTTAGGCACTCCACTGTTAAATTAGTTTTATTTTGTTCACTTTAAGTCATGTATAGTTTGGTAAAACCACAAAATAGTTTCTCTAAACTGGGGAATACTAGAAAATACAAGGATACTGAAAATCATGAGAATTCAAAATCCTTTGAAAATGTTTTACACAGCAACAAAAATGATATATTTCTACTAAGTAATAGATAAGGTTATCTGGACTAGATACAGTATAAAGAAGTCTCTGCTGGCATAAATTGAGTTGCTTTATTAGTTTAGCAGCTCGGCACTAACTTTGAAAAATGCAGACTTTAGACCGGTCATTTCCCATATTGCTGATAATTACATTTTTGTCCTTGAATCCTTTGGGGAGGTATGTGTATAGCCAAAAAAATCTTGAAGGCTATTACAAGGCATTACACTGTGATGAGATCATTTTGCCTCAGTTGCCCGAAATACCTTATTAAGCTCTGAATGGAGAGAATCTTCAGAAAAACCTCAGAAGGTTTGCCAACATTGTAAAAATTGCTTAAATGAACATACACGGAATGGTGATGGTGTCAGGACCCTTTGACATTCTTAGAACAGTAATGCGTCTGACGAAGTGGATATTCACCCACAAAAGCTTATGCTCCAATACATCTGTTAGTCTATAAGGTGCCACAGGACTCTTTGTTGCTTTTTACAGATCCAGACTAACATGGCTACTCCTCTGATACTTAGAACAGCAATTAGTTTTTAAGAATAAGGCTTTAATTAAATAAAAATTAGTACTAGTTTAAATTAGAAAATACAGTAATGGCGGCCATAGGATTATGTAATGTAGTAGAAAATCCCATAGGAATACATGGAGGTCAAAGAATAGGGATGATGCAATCTAGACAAGGGATTACGTCATTTCCTGTGGGGAATGACTCAGCAAAATCCCATAGGACTACATTATAGTCTATAGGAAACAATGGGACTTCCAGACAGGAAATAGCCAGAGTTCATTTCAAATCTTGAAAAACCCCTTAGAAATGCATTGAGCCTATAGAAGTCTGAGACGGTGAGGAGCTTTCGGTACACATGACTGATTAACATATGGTAATCAGTAATTAGCATATGCTAATCTCTGAAAGCTGATTGGCTGAACTTGAATTTCACATGCCAGTACATGTGCTATAAATTAGCATATGCAAATCATTGAAAGCTGATTGGCTGAATTGTGATACTAAATTATGTAATGAGCTGCAAAAATCATATATAAAGGCAGCAGCTAGAGTTCTGCAGATATAGGGACCAGCAAGAGAGTGGAATGCTGCCAAACATCTACGAGAAGTTACCTGCATAAGAGAAGCCACCTGAAAAGCTGAAGAACTGCTTGGAAGCCAGCCACTGCAAAAGCAGCAGCCTTAGCAACGGTCTCTCCTGAAGCCCTACCAGCAGGAGGCTTTTGCCGCAGCCCAGCAGCAATGGCCAGCAGGCTTCCATCTCTCCTGCCTGAGGGGACACTTGCCTCAGGAGAAGGCAGCAGTGAGCAACCCGGCAGGCAGCAGCACACAGACTGCCACCAGACAACGCTCTCAAAAAAACTTGACAGAGCAGAAGGACTGTTCCAGTGATGAGTCAGAGAGATTTTATAAAAGCCTCAAAGTTTTAATTCTTTTCTGTTTAACATCCTGAGCTGTATGGGGTTCAAATGTAAATAAAGTTGAATGCTGTGGTTTGAGTGAGATCTCCCTACCCATCTGATAACTGCTGATCAGCATTTATTGGATGTTTAGTGTTAAGTATTTAGTATTAAGTGTTAATTAATATATTCGACTTGATACATTGTTATGAAGTATAGTGTTAAGTAAATGGCTATAGATATATGTGATAGTTAATTGTAACTGTTATTGTTGTGGTGTTTTTATTTATCAGGCCGCTTCCTTTACATTTATTTTTACCTCTATATCCTCTTTTATTGTAATCTTTCTCTTCTAAATAAATTTTATTTTTGTTTTCAAAGAATTTACTGCTTGCTGCCTTAAGCATGGAAGATGAAGAACCTACTCTGGCTAAGTAGCATTGGTGGTACTGAGAAAGGATGTTGGAAAATGGCACCAATTTAGTTCAAAATAAGTACATCTAATGAGAAGTGTGTGTGTGTGGGAGGTGATCTTGCATGTTCAACGAAAGAGACAAGGTGGGTGAGGTAATATCTTTTACTAGATCAGCTTCCCCCACTTTGTCTCTCTAATACCCTGGGACTGACACAGCTACAACTACACTACATGGTTAATGAAATGCATTTAAAAATGACAATTAAAACTAGCATTTTTGAGCTGATATCTTTCTAAAGATAATTTGTGATACCCAGAGTATGGAAGCCTGACATAAAAGACTGCAAATGTTTTTTTTTTTCCTGCTGAATTACTGGTTTAACAATCAGAAGAATACTAATATTTAACTTCTTAAATACAACTTTTTAACATTCACACTGAAGTGGCCTAAAATAGGCTAGAAATGGCAATTTTAATTAAAATCTTTATTTTCAAACACCATGTACTGCATATATGTGGCAATAAACATTTCTCATCTGAACTTTCAGATGAGTGTTGAGTTCAGCAAAACAGAAGTACTACCGAGGGAAGTTCCTCTAGTAAGGTTGAGTCTGTTTAGTGATTGGATAAAAGATCTGTGAAGAAAGCACAGGCTATTACAGAAAAAGCTATTGGTGATTCAATAGATGGTGCTCTTTTTATCAAATCAATACTAGGCCAAAGACCCTGCATAGTTTCAGAGAGCACTGTTCTTCTAAAGGTACTGTCTTCTTGGATGAGATTTAAATCTATGATTCTCCTGACTGCTCATAGTCACTAAACATCCCATGGCACTGTTCATGAGGCAGTGAGAAGGTGTGTGGCCTAGTGGATACAGCACTTGCCTGGCACTAGGGAGACCTGGGTTCTCTTCTATTCTCTACAGGTTCTTATACTGTACTCTTCATCATAGCATACAAGTACCTTCCAGTAGTGCATTAAGCAATTTGATTAATATCTGTCGCATGTGATTTCTCTCATCCACTCCTGAGGGAGAGAAGTGTGCATTATGAAGAGTTTTGTTTAGAGAAAGAGAAGTAGAACTTGTATATTATATGTAACCCTTCTGTCAGCTGGAGTCAGCAACACCAAGGGCCAGGTTCAATATATACAGGTTCTTCTTCATAATATAACACAGAACTGGCTCACGACCCATTAATTTGGGAGAACACCACAACCATGATTTGAGCAAACACCCACCTCAGGGTACAGTGGAAAGTGTTCTTTGCCTCAATTTCTCATCTTGAGATGTGAAAGTCCAACAAATATTCTTTTAACCTGCCATTGCCCTCTCCCTCCATTACACCCCATGCACAGTTGCTGTCCTTGGTCAGCACAGGGTCAGAGTTCACAGGTGCATCCACGTAAATTCACCTCCCACCCTGGGATTGTGCATGCATGTGTTTCATCAAACAATACCACTGATCACTCTGATGTCACATTCTGAAGTTCCACCATTTAAACCAGCTCTTAATGACTGCAGAAGGTATGGGGGAGCCTCACTGTAGGCTGGGCAGTCTCTTTCCTGGCAGCACTCTCCCACACCAGGTCTAATGCTCAGCAGCTAGACCTGGGGTTATCAGTGACTGCAGCTCTAGCAATCACTTAACAAAATAAAGACCCTCAATTGAGTCTAATCACCTCTGACTTTAAACAGTACAGTAGGGCAGGGTTAAATAGCACCTAAAACTCTTAAGGCAGAGCCCACACTACCAGGTACAAACACCTGCCCCCATCCCTCACTCTCTTTCATTAGGATTTGACATCCCTACCCCTTCCTTAGCAGGTGAGGTTCAGTTTAGGGTGGCTCCCCTCAATCAGAGCAGGCTAAGTATAGTTCTTGACTCATACGATTAGGATAACATTCCATTACCCCTGCATTCAAATAGTAGAGTGATTTGTTACCCAACACCATCCAAAATCAATCATTTTGGCAGAAGAGATCCCTCTGCTGAGCACCTAGGCAGAGTAGGGGTGTTTATGCAAATACAGTCTGCTCCTGAACTCTTTCCCCCACAGCTCATCACTAGATGTTAGGGAAGAGCTCATTCAGAGCTTGCTTACATCTAGACACACAATTATATGTTTCTACTAGATAAGGCAAGGTCAAAGAAATGTGCACTTAGAGCAAAAGGTGGTGACATAGGTGATGGTCATTAGTTTCCAGGGGAGTTGATTCCACAGTCTTGGAGCCATCCCTAAGAAAGCTCTGGTCTCTGCATAGACAAGCTTTACTCTATTGAAGAGCATTCTATTGTGCCAGAGGAGCATAATTGTTGACCAATCTTCAACCTGTAATTTTAGTGCATTTCTTAGGTACCGTGGGCCCAGCCAATGGAGCACTTTGAAGATAAGAACAAAAATTCAATATTCTATGGGAAGCAAGAGTAGAGATGGGAGGGTAGATCTGACATGTTTGCAGTAGCCGGTGTTACTAAAAAGATGCACTGCAGCATTCTTTACTAGTTGGAGTTTCCTAAGTACTGAAGACTTCATGCCCATGTATATCACATTGCTGTAGTCCAGCTGAGAAGTGACTAAGGGTATGTCTACACTACAGCTGGGAAGGATAATTCTCAGCTTAGATAGATGTACACACTCTAGTTCTTCTCAAGCCAGCTTTCTAAAACTAGCCATGGGGCCACATAGGCACACATGGCAACTCAGGCTAGCCACATGAATACAATCTGATCTGAGATCCTAGGTATGTAATAAGGCTTCTAGCCTGATTCGCTGCCTGTTCCACCATAGCCAAACTGGTATTTTTGGCATGCTAGCTTGAGCAGAGTTAGCATATGTACCTCTGCCTGAGCCGGAAATTACACTTCTTAGGTGAAGTATAGATGTACCCTCATATATGAATAACTGAGGCCAGATCATCATCTGCCAGGATTGGACAGTCTCTTTTAGCCAGCCAGCTGTAATAGAAAGCATTACTCACAGATGCTGTTCTGTGAGACCTTAGCATAGTGAAGAATCCAGGAGCACTCCTAAACTATAGACTGAATTAAGCAATTATGGGTGTGTGCCTTCAACCAAAGGAGTCTGCATCAGGGCTGCAAACTCTTCAGGGATGCTTTTGTCTGCTCACCAGCATCACCTCCATCCCACTCAGGTTCAGCTACAACCAGCTGTTATCCATCCATGAGCTGTTCTCATCTAAGCACTGGGCCATCTTGGTAGTATAGTTGTACATGGGGAAGGACAGGTAGAGCTGTTTGCCAGTCACATATTGCTGGCACTGGAGTCCCTGTTGCATGCCCAGCTCACCTAGTGACTGCATGTAGTTGAATGGAGAGAGAATTGATCCTTGTGGGACTGTACAAGTGAGGGAGTCTTGTTGTAGAGGTGAAGTTTCCCACCACTACACCCCAGGTACAGCCCTCCACTAGCTTTATTGACTTGCCAGAGATCACCTCTTTCCCTCATCTGTAAAATGGGGATAAAAGTGCTGCCTTCCTTTTAAAGTGCTTTAAGGTTTACAGAGCAGAAGTACTACAAAAGAGAATAATTATACAGGTGTTGGTGTTAACCCAGATAACCTGGGAAGATACTAATTTGGATAAACACATGCTGCTCTTCTAAATTACCCCCACAGTTTCACTTGGATGTGATATTTGTCAGGAGACCAGGACATGGACAGTTTGGTCTAGCGAGCAGAGCAGGAGTCAGCATCAGAGCCCAAATGCCAGAGTCCAGGCAGAACAAGAACCAGGAATTAGAATTGAAAATCAGAACCAGATTACCTGGAGTCAGGGAAGGCAGGGGGCAGGGCAGGGCAGGGCCCAGGCCCAGAAGGACAAAGGCAAGGTAAATACAGGGAAATAGAGAATCCACAGGTTCATGCACTGAGCTACTGCTGCTGCTGGGCTTAAGAACAGGCTGTTGGCTTCCTCAGCCAATCAGGTGGGGCTGTTTGTTGGGCAGCTCAGCTGTGCTTGTTAGGCCATTAGGAGACAGCAGACACAGCTGCAGGGTCTTATTCCTGGCAGTATTATGCTTCACTTCCTGCCCTAAACTATTGTCTAGTTTCCCCTCAAAGGCATTTAGTAGCAAGTAGCACAATCCCTGCGTATATTACATACAAGCTGCTATGTCAAAAGCTTACTATTATAGCTGTAAAATAAAAACTTAAAAAGTTAGGAATCGCTAATTCAGCCCCTTTGTATCTATAGTATAGGCTCGGGGAGCATGGGGGCACAACCCTCAGGTGTGCCAAACCCTTGCTTGGTATAGCTGAGGATGAGGGAAGCAAAGGCAGCTCTAATACTTTTGTTCCTCTCTGAGCTTGAGTTGGCTGGGGGCCACCTCAGCCCCCAGCACACATTTCTATGGGCAGAGGGCTGCACTAGCTTTTGCTAGTTAGAACAGTCCCCTACGGACCCTTCTGCAGACTGTGGATTAGTGGAATGCCTTGCGGTCCAGCCCAATGTCTTCCAGCTCTTGTCTTGTCCTCTCTTCCCCATCCTCGTAGCCTCAACATACTCCCTGCATTGGGTGTGGGAAATAGAAGTGTTGGCACAAATCAGATGGGCTGGCTTTACACCAGTCCAGGATTCCCTCATGCTCAGGAAATCCTCACCTATATCTTGACAGCGGATTTAAGGTGCCTTTGCACCTAGTGGTGCATGGGGACCTTATAAGCAGCCAAGGATCTGGCCTCAGGAATTTAAATCCAGACTTTCATTGGCTGATATATTTTTATCACACTTGAAAATCTCTCCCTAATCCCATCCCTCTTTTGGTATGCACACTCCCAAATATCCACATGCCGAATATATTCTGACTGGCACCCAGAAATAATCACCTCACTGTATATGGCTGATATTCATGGTATTTGCAGATTTCTGACTGAAGTCACCAGTCCCTACAAATTATATGAATTCTCTAACAATGACCCTTTGAACCTAAGGGAGAAACTTCCTCCCTTCTAGAATAAATTCTCTGGCTGGAAAGAAGAATTTCTTTGAAGTGTTCAGCAGGGAGGTATTGACACAGAATTGTGGTCTCTGTATTGCTTAAAAATGAAACAGTCCCCGGACCTCACAGTTAGAATCATTCTCCAGTTTATTTAAATTACAGTTTGAATATGCACTTTGATTTAAAATATTTCCTATTTTTATACCTGGAAACCACAATGAGTAACCGCACTAATGTCAGGTATAACTTAATGGCCCTAGAAGCAAAACAGATGCTGAGAATCATCAAGGACTTCAGAGAAGCAGTTGGGCATCAACATCATTTTCTTTCCTTACACTCAGCAATTAATAGGGTATTTGCTGAAAGCATCTCGGAATGGTTGGTACTAACTGGCAGGAAGCTTACTGCACATTTGCACATTCCAAGTGTCCACTCATGTGGAGTGAGGTCACTGGTATAAGTTCATGAATTTTGGAAAGACATCTAAGAGAATTAAAGTAATCCCATAAACTGACATCATTTGAGAGGAATTAAAGAATACTCTGGAAGAGACACAGGAAAAACAGAAGACATTGCTAGTGTTATAGAAAAGCCACACAAATAAAAACAATTATCTAAAAATGCGGGTAGGCAGCTTAGATCACAGGCTAAGCGCCATTTTATAATTGTGTATGTTTTTAAAATTATAATTTTATTTCAGCCAATTACAACACACCTCAGAAGGTAGGGCAGTAGGAAGTTAGTTTTAAATGTTTAACATAGGATACAGAGGAACATGTGCATAATCAAAAGCTTAAAAGAGTGTCAAATTCAAGCAAATTGCAGGAATTCATACTGTGGGCTATGCAGTTTTAATTATCTTGACAAGACCCCATATACTGAATGGCAGAGATCTATGTTTTGAGTGCTACAATATATTTAAACTTTTAAAAATGAAAGTAGCTGAGGGCAAATACATTTTCAAAATACCCATGTCATTGGTCTTATAAGAAAACAAAAAGATGTTGAATAGTCATGTCTTAGTGATGCAGTCAAGTTTTTGTTTGGGACTTCCTAGACTAATCCAATTTAAAAAAAAAACACTTCCCTACATGTGTCATATTGTGTACATATAATTCATTTATCTTTACATGAAAGACAACTTTTGTGGTTTATTACCCATTAAAAATAATCTTCAAGCAAAAATGAGGCATGTAATGGGATCTCAGTGGGTGATAATGTGTTTTCACCAATAAGAGCACATAAACAAGGAAAAAACTAACAAGGTTTGCAAAAAACTCAGGCCAAATTCCCAACTCTTCTGAAATTGTCACCTTCTGCTTCACCCAGCAAAGGACAGGAGCTACCTGCTCTACTTCAAGGTTTCCACCAGATAAAGCCACCTTTTGTCACCACCCAGAATTATCCCTGGCAGAAGCTGCATAGCGGATGAACTGAAGTAACTCATTCCCCATCCACCCTAACCATTGCCTGCTTTATGGCTCGTGCCACCTACTGCTGAGGCAGTGCTGCTGTGGGAGGCAAGATTGCACAAATCTTGCACGAACTGGAATCTTGATTCTTTCTTTCAAGCTTTCTGACTCCCAGTGCCTTCTCTAACCATTTCTCTTGATTCAAGAATTTAGACGCTGGGCACAAACCTAGGTAAATTTCTTACCACAATGTAATCACCAGTAAATATACCAAAACGTGCAATTTCACCAAATGGTTTTATGTTTATTTTCTTGATGATTACACCTCATGGTTATTTATTGTGGGTATGCGGTCATTGTTTCAACCAAGTAAAGTACAATAACTGGTTTATCTGACAGGAAGAGGAAAAGGATAATAATAGTGCCCTGCATAACAGCACATTCAATCTAATGATCTCCAAGTGCTTTACAAACATTAATTAGACAGGTATGTTTAATTAGTCCTACCTTAACCAGAAAAGTATCCTTTTCTCATTAGAAGTTTCATTTCCATATAAAACACTTCCAGTATTAGCAAAATGGAAACAGAAGGGGGGGAGGGGAAATCCACAACAATTTGAAGTGTTTTTAAGTGTTTCCTGGCAATGTTAAGTAATTTGGCAATGTTACTGGACTACAGGCAATATGGACAAGTGCTCTTCAGTTTTCAGTTTTGCACTACCTTTACTGCTCAATTATTGTAACTCACTTTCTTGTCTTAATTAATAGTTTTCCCATCATCCATCTTACCATATTACAGATACTTGACCACACAGAATAATATTTCCTAGACTGTCACCTTTCTTCTATGTATGGAACTTAAATAAGCTCTGCCTGGATGTGTATGAAGAACATCTGTTGCAAATACTCCTTTTGAAGTCCTCATAATTCTTTCTGTGAGATGTGTAGGAGACACCAATACAACCACATCTTACAATCTCTGATCGGCAACTATCCTCGTCCTTCATTGTGTAACACTCACAACTACAACTGGCTCTATGCCAGATATATACTAAGATTTGTCATTTTTTCATAAAGCCCAATAATTAAAATGTCCATTCTTTTCAACAAGACTACTTCATCAAATGTGACAGTGTTTGTACTGGAATAACCTTTTGTTATATGGCCACCATGCTGTAATCTTAACATTTCACTTTAGCTGTAGGTAGGGAGAGGTTTCCCCCCCACCCCAGAACTCAGACAATCCAGGAAGTTTTTGGAAAATGTAGGGGACAATTTCCTGGTGCAAGTACTGGAGAAACCAACTAGGGGCAGAGCTCTTCTTGACCTGCTGCTCACAAACCGGGAAGAATTAGTAGGGGAAGCAAAAGTGGATGGGAACCTGGGAGGCAGTGACCATGAGATGGTCAAGTTCAGGATTCTGACACAAGCAAGAAAGGAGAGCAGCAGAATACAGACACTGGACTTCAGAAAAGCAGACTTTGACTCCCTCAGGGAACTGATGGGCAGGATCCCCTGGGAGAATAACATGAGGGGGAAAGGAGTCCAAGAGAGCTGGCTGTATTTTAACGAATCCTTATTGAGGTTGCAGGAACAAACCATCCTGATGTGTAGGAAGAATAGTAAATATGGCAGGAGACCAGCTTGGCTTAACAGTGAAATCCTTGCTGATCTTAAACACAAAAAAGAAGCTTACAAGAAGTGGAAGATTGGACAAATGACCAGGGAGGAGTATAAAAATATTGCTCAGGCATGCAGGAGTGAAATCAGGAAGGCCAAATCACACTTCTGGAGTTTCAATTAGCAAGGGATGTTAAGAGTAACAAGAAGGGTTTCTTCGGGTATGTTAGCAACAGGAAGAAAGTCAAGGAAAGTGTGGGCCCCTTCCTGAATGAGGGAGGTAACCTAGTGATAGAGGATGTGGAAAAAGCTAATGTACTCAATGCTTTTTTTGTCTCTGTCTTCACGAACAAGGTCAGCTCCCAGACTGCTGCACTGGGCAGCACAGTATGGGGAGGAGGTGACCAGCCCTCTGTGGAGAAAGAAATGGTTCGGGACTATTTAGAAAAGCTGGATAAGCACAAATCCATGGGGCCGGATGCGCTGCATCTGAGGGTGCTAAAGGAGTTGGCGGATGTGATTGCAGAGCCATTGGCCATTATCTTTGAAAACTCGTGGTAATCGGCGGAGATGACTGGAAAAAGGCTAATGTAGTGCCTATCTTTAAAAAACTACAGGCCAGTCAGCCTCAACTCAGTACCTGGAAAAATCATGGAGCAGGTCCTCAAGAAATCAATTCTGAAGCACTTAGAGGAGAGGAAAGTGATCAGGAACAGTCAGCATGGATTCACCAAGGGCAAGTCATGCCTGACTAATCTAATTGCCTTCTATGAAGAGATAACTGGGTCTGTGGATAAGGGGAAAGCAGTGGATGTGTTATTTCTGGACTTTAGCAAAGCTTTTGATATGGTCTCCCACAGTATTCTTGCCAGCAAATTATAGAAGTATGGGCTGGATGAATGGACTATAAGGTGGATAGAAATCTGGCTAGATCGTCGGGCTCAACGGGTAGTGATCAATGGCTCCATGTCTAGTTGGCAGCCGGTATCAAGCGGAGTGCCCCAAGGGTCAGTCCTGGGGCCGGTTTTATTCAATATCTTCATTAACGATCTGGAGGATGGCGTGGACTGCACTCTCAGCAAGTTTGCAGATGACACTAAACTGGGAGGAGTGGTAGATATGCTGGAAGGTAGGAATAGGATACAGAGGGACCTAGACAAATTAGAGGATTGAGCCAAAAGAAACCTGATGAGTTTCAACAAGGACAAGTGCAGAGTCCTGCACTTAGGACGGAAGAATCCCATGCACTGCTACAGACTAGGGACCGAATGGCTAGGCAGCAGTTCTGCAGAAAAAGACTTAGGGGTTACAATGGACGAGAAGCTGGATATGAGTCGACAGTGTGCCCTTGTTGCCAAGAAGGCTAACGGCATTTTGGGCTGTATAAGTAGGGGCATTGCCAGCAGATCGAGGGACGTGATCATTCCCCTCTATTCGACATTGGTGAGGCCTCATCTGGAGTACTGTGTCCAGTTTGGGCCCCACACTACAAGAAGGATGTGGAAAAATTTGAAAGAGTCCAGCGGAGGGCAACAAAAATACTTAGGGGGCTGGAGCACATGACTTATGAGGAGAGGCTGAAGGAACTGGGATTGTTTAGTCTGCAGAAGAGAAGAATGAGGGGGGATTTGATAGCTGCTTTCAACTACCTGAAAGGGGGTTCCAAAGAGGATGGAGCTAGACTGTTCTCAGTGGTACCAGATGACAGAACAAGAAGTAATGGTCTCAAGTTGCAGTGGGGGAGGTTTAGGTTGGATATTAGGAAAAAACTTTTTCACTAGGAGGGTGGTGAAGCACTGGAATGGGTTACCTCGGGGGGGGGGAGGGGTTGGAATCTCCTTCCTTAGAGGTTTTTAAGGTCAGGCTTGACAAAGCCCTGGCTGGGATGATTTAGTTGAGAATTGGTCCTGCTTTGAGCAGGGGGTTGAACTAGATGACTTCCTGAGGTCCCTTCCAACCCTGATATTCCATGATTCTATGATTCAATGTCTGAGAAATGGAAGATTTGAGTGTATCCATATAAATTGTGAAGTTAGACACTGCTGATCTGCCAACCACCCAAAAGACCCCTAAACTCACTATCTTGGAAGACTTCAGCATCCATGTTGATGATTTTGACACACAGATGCAAAACTACATATCCACCTTAGCTGGCATGGTCTATCAGATTTTTTTCTATTCCTTCACATAAAAGTACACTCTCCAGATCTGATTTTTAGTATGTACCTAAGATAAAATGCACAGGATCTCTGGGCTAGCCCCACAAAGGAACTTAGGTGTGTTGTAATGCTCAGAGTTGCAATACCTAACTTTTACACACCTAATGGAATTCACAGCCCTGGTTAAGTGCCCGATCTCCCAAAGGAGAGAGAAAAGGATTCTCAGAAACCATCAAGCTGAGCAGGGAGCTACCTACACTATCGAGACTGTAGGAAATACCAAGTAGAGGGGCAGGGCTTAAGCCCCAGGCCTCTCAACAAGAAGGTGGTAGTAGTGCCCCAAGGGTTGCCAGGTGTCCAGTTTTCAACTGAACACCCAGTCAAAAAGGGACCTTATCTGGGATGTGGGAGACCTGGGTTTGAATCTCTGTTCTACCTGGTATAGAAAAGGGACTTGAATGCAGGTTTTCTACCTCCCAGGTGAATGACCTAACCACCAGGCTATAGGGTATTCTAGGATGGATTGCTCTCAATTTCTTGTGTTGTAGCTATTCCACTTTGTATTACTGCTTACATATTCATTGTGCAAGAGTGAAAATGAGTCTATAGCCTAGTTGTTAAGGAACTCATCTGGGAAATCCAAGTCTTTGTTCTAATGAATATTATATACAGTGGAATATCTTCAACTGGAAAGACTGGGAGACCCACCATGCCCTACAGCCTGGTATTTAGGTGCTTAAATACCTTTGAGGATCTGAGCCAGAGCAATTAAGGTATTTATCCAAGGAAACACAGGACATTTGTGTCAGAGCCAGAAGTTAAACCCATCTTGTCTGAATCTCATCCTTCATATGAAAGACATTTCCCCCCCAAATATATGTACAAGTTTAACCACCAGTTAGTTCATCATGGTTGTATGTAACTTTCTGCTTCAGGACATTCCAAATGAATGTGGTTAAGAATATAGGCCAGAGCTAAACTGGTGTAAATTGGCCTCGCTCCATTGATTTCAGTGGAACTAGGCCAATTTACCCCAGCTGAGGCTCTGGTTCTATAATTTTATTAGCAACTGCGGCTGTTTATCATCCATCTGGACTAAGTACAATGTACAATATTTAATGTAACAGCTTAATTACAGAGTGTCCACGGGTACAGAGTAGCAATAATCAAATGTACAAAGGGTCTAACTTCATGACCAAATCTTAGCTGAACTAGAGAAAAGCTTTACTAATTATTCCATCATATAAGGGTGCATAATAGAAGACTGAGCTTCAGTTATGAGACCAGACATATCTTCTGCACTAATGTATGGAAAACATACTCTGTGGAAAAACATATGTTTCAAATGAGGCACTTTCTCTAAAAAAGAAGAACAGGAGTACTTGTGGCACCTTAGAGACTAACAAATTTATTAGAGCATAAGCTTTCGTGGGCTACAGCCCACTTCTTTGGATGCATATAGAATGGAACATATATTGAGGAGATATATATACACACATACAGAGAGCATAAACAGGTGGGAGTTGTCTTACCAACTCTGAGAGGCCAATTAATTAAGAGAAAAAAAACTTTTGAAGTGATAATCAAGCTAGCCCAGTACAGACAGTTTGATAAGAAGTGTGAGAATACTTACAAGGGGAGATAGAATCAATGTTTGTAATGGCTCAGCCATTCCCAGTCCTTATTCAAACCGGAGTTGATTGTGTCTAGTTTGCATATCAATTCTAGCTCAGCAGTCTCTCGTTGGAGTCACATTCTACAGGCCATTATCCTCTGATCCCACTGAGGATTACCTAAAGAAACTACACCATCTGCTAAAAAAACTCCCTGACAAAGCACAGGAACAAATCTGTACAGACACATGCCTAGAACCCCGACCAGGGGTATTCTATTTGCTACCCAAGATCCATAAACCTGGATATCCTGGATGCCCCATCATCTCAGGCATTGGCACTCTAACATCAGGCTTGTCTGGTTATGTAGACTCTCTCCTCAGACCCTACGCTATCAGCACTCCCAGCTATCTTCGAGACACCACTGAATTCCTGAGGAAACTACAATCCATCGGTGATCTTCCAGAAAACACCATCCTGGCCACTATGGACGCAGAAGCCCTCTACACCAATATTCCACACAAAGATGGACTACAAGCTATCAGGAACAGTATCCCTGATAATGTCATAGCTAACCTGGTGGCTGAACTTTGTGATTTTGTCCTCACCCACAACTATTTCACATTTGGGGACAATATATACCTTCAAGTCAGCGGCACTGCTATGGGTACCCGCATGGCCCCACAATATGCCAACATTTTTATGGCTGACTTAGAACAACGCTTCCTTAGCTCTCGTCCCCTAACACCCCTACTCTACTTGCGCTACATTGATGACATCTTCATCATCTGGACCCATGGAAAAGAAGCCCTTGAGAAATTTCACCATGATTTCAATAATTTCCATCCCACCATCAACCTCAGCCTAGATCAATCCACACAAGCGGTCCATTTCCTGGACACTACTGTGCTAATAAGTGATGGTCACATAAATACCACCCTATACCGGAAACCTACTGACCGCTACACTTACCTACATGCCTCCAGCTTCCATCCAGGACACACCACACGATCCATTGTCTACAGCCAAGCTCTAAGATATAACCGCATTTGCTCCAATCCCTCGGATAGAGACAAGCACCTACAAGATCTCTATCAAGCATTCTTAAAACTACAATACCCACCTGCTGAAGTGAAAAAACAGATTGACAGAGCCAGACGAGTACCCAGAAGTCACCTCCTACAAGACAGGCCCAACAAAGAAAATAACAGAACACCACTAGCTGTCACCTTCAGCCCCCAACTAAAACCTCTCCAGCGCATCATCAGAGATCTACAACCTATCCTGAAAGATGATCCTTTACTCTCACAGATCTTGGGAGACAGACCTGTCCTCGCTTACAGACAACCCCCCAACCTAAAGCAAATACTCACCAGCAACCACACATCACTGAACAAAACCACTAACCCAGGAACCTATCCTTGTAACAAACCCCGATGCCAACTCTGTCCACATATCTATTCAAGTGACATCATCATAGGACCTAATCACATCAGCCATACCATCAGGGGCTCGTTCACCTTCACATCTACCAATGTGATATATGCCATCATGTGCCAGCAATGCCCCTCTGCCATGTACATTGGCCAAACCGGACAGTCTCTACGCAAAAGAATTAATGGACACAAATCTGACATCAGGAATCAAAATACTCAAAAACCAGTGGGAGAACACTTTAACCTGTCTGGTCATTCAGTGACAGACCTGCGGGTGGCTATATTACAACAGAAAAACTTCAAAAACAGACTCCAACGAGAGACTGCTGAGCTAGAATTGATATGCAAACTAGACACAATCAACTCCGGTTTGAATAAGGACTGGGAATGGCTGAGCCATTACAAACATTGATTCTATCTCCCCTTGTAAGTATTCTCACACTTCTTATCAAACTGTCTGTACTGGGCTAGCTTGATTATCACTTCAAAAGTTTTTTTTCTCTTAATTAATTGGCCTCTCAGAGTTGGTAAGACAACTCCCACCTGTTTATGCTCTCTGTATGTATGTATATATATCTCCTCAATATATGTTCCATTCTATATGCATCCGAAGAAGTGGGCTGTAGCCCACGAAAGCTTATGCTCTAATAAATTTGTTAGTCTCTAAGGTGCCACAAGTACTCCTGTTCTTCTTTTTTGCGGATACAGACTAACACGGCTGCTACTCTGAAACCTAGCACTTTCTCTACACACTCCTGTATAAGTGCTAACTGTGTAATTAAGATAGAGTTAGGTGATCCCTGATGCTCCTTTTTAAACATAAAAGCATGGATTGTAAAGTACATTGCCCCCTTTTTTAAAAAAACCCTCAAGTGAGTACTGTTTGACGTTCTCACCTTTTCACCTACAAAGTTCACACTGTGGATCTGCATATAGGAGAGAATTAAAGCTTTGCTTTAGCACAACCCCAAGCACTGGGTAAGAGTGGAAATCCAGTTCTAGATCCAAATCTAAATTTTGTGTATTGGGCCCATCTCTAATGTTAACACTGATCATTGCATGTGGGACATACATTAAAAGTTACTTCAGCAAAGACACAAATCCATGGGCCAGATCCGTAAATCAGCATAGCCCCATTAACTCCAATGGCAATTGAATCAAGCATTGACTACTGCAACTGAGATCCTGGACCCATGTTTGTAATGTAAAATAATCCTTATTTTGCACATTATAAACATGCCTGAGCTGCAAAAGGAAGAGTGGGCAATTCTCTAAGGAGGCTGACAGGTTCAAATGGATTCTAGTCAGAGTTGCTGTCAAGACAAATGTTATGCTTGAATGAACATGTGCAGCTTTCAGTGGAGCAAAAGGGATCCTCACACCCAAATCCAGTGGCAGAATTTGATCTTTCAGCCCCACCAAAACATGACCTCATCCTGCCGTCCTTACTCAGGCAAAGCTGGTTTATGTTGCAGGAACAAAATAAAACATAACTCATACTTTGAGGCAATTTTTTTTTAGCCATTTTAATTATTATTATTATTTTTTTTTAGCCTTTACCGCCTTTGAGTTTTTTGCATAATAATCATGAGAGAGTTTTGTATGTGGTAAAATGCTGGCCTAAATTATCTTCTTCCTAACACCCATGTAAACTCCTCTATAATCAGAGGAAGGGCAGAATTAGGTTCAATTAATTCAAGTAACTTTGATTGCAACTTCCTTGTGTAAATTATGTGTGAACATGAGATATGCGGGGCATATATTAGAGCAATGCTTATGGCCCAAAGTGTCTTAGCTTCTGGAAATAAAAACACACAGGTGTAAATTAACAGTAACTCCAGTGAATTTAGTGGAGTTATAATGGTGTAAAACCAGAAGAGAAGTAGACATAATGAACTTAATTCTCTTCTCACGTTTACTAGCTTTACACCAATGTAACCTTATTGACTTCAGTGGAATTACTTTTGATTTGCATCCATGTGAGTGAGAGGAGAAACAAGCCTATTGTATCTAAAATGTAACAGTAAACAGTGGTCCATTTTTAAAAGGCCACGAAAAAGGTACAGTATGCAGGAAAATTGCTTCATTTGCTTATTCATTTGCACCTCTGGAATGGTATTTTACTAATGCAACACATTCATGCAATTTACTTAATTCATGTAGAAGAGTGACACACCTGACTGAAAAGGTATTCACATTTTCATTTGAAATATTACCTGGAGTGGTTACAACTTACTAATTTGAGGTTGTGTGTTCATTATATTGAAGCATACAGGCAGGCACAGAGGTTTAATGTATTTTTAGGTTACTCTCACTGTGAGGAAAGCATCAGAACAATGCATTACAAAGAGAAAAGGCTGCATTTCTCTATGCTCACCCTCAAACTTCAAACTGAATATACAATATCAAATAGTTAGGTCCATTTTGCAAAGGCTTCTCCCCCACAGATTTCCATTCTGACTAATTTAAAATTTTAAAAATCATTACTATCGTCCTCTAGCACACATAAGGGGAACTGAAATAGAGCTGTCCACTGAAGTGGATTTTGCTTTTTAGTCATTAATTTTATTTTATTTTTTCTATTACATTTTCTGGCTCATGAAAATCTAAAAACATCACTGTGTACCACATTTTCAAATGTGGCCTCTTTCTTTGAGTTCACCGATCATTTGTGTGTGCACTTTTTGTGCACTATTTTTCTGCATACTAGCATTCCCATGGATCAAGCAAATTTGCTTTCTCAAATCTAATACAAATCAGTTTTGTATGTATAAGTTCTATTGTGTGTATATGCAATTAATAGTGCACAGAAACCATGTATGACAGTGACTTGCATGTTCAATGTGATAAACACTGCAAATGGAGAGACCTTTGAAAATGTGACCTTATTGATTTGTAGGACTTTATATGCTACGATCACTTTACTGAGGGCTTGTCTCCACTACCGGTGGGATTGACACTGTGGCGATCGATCCACCAAGGGTCAATTTAGCAGGTCTAGTGAAGACCTACTAAATCAAACGCCGATCACTCTCCTGTTGATTACGCTACTCCACCGGAACAAGAAGAGTAAGAGGAGTCAACAGGAGAATTTCTCCCATCGACCCAACATGGTGTGGACCCCGCAGTAAATAGATCTAAGCTACGTCGACTTGAGTTATGCTACTAACGTAACTCAAATTGCGTAGCTTAGATCGACTTTTCCCTGTAGTGTAGACACTTGTATTTCTTGAGTCTTTCATCTCAAAATATATTTTCTAACATATGAAATAATAACCAGATAATTAGGCAAAACAATTTAAAATATGAACTGGCATAAGATAGAAAAATTCAAGTAAAAGAATATTATTGGCATCAAAGTTTACTGATGCTATTAGTTTCTCCCTGTGAGTCATACTGTGCTAGCCTTATTTATATTAATAGTACCTTACTTCTTGAGCACTAGGACAGAAACCAATGGGATTAAGAGGAGGCAGAAGACCTGTGTTGTATTCCAGGTTCTACCATTGGCCACCTGGCTAAACTTGAGTAAGTCCGTTTGTCTCCCTGTGCCTTAGTTTCCCCAGCTGGTCTTCTTTGTAATGTGCTTTAAGAGCTACTGATAGAAAGAGTATATGAATTCTTATGAAGTAAAGTATTGTTCCATTTAAGCAAGTATATCATTATCTGTCCCTAAAATAGTATATTTCATTTTAATGATCATCTACTTCAGTGGTTCCCAAACTTGTTCCACCGCTTGTGCAGGGAAAGCCCCTGGCAGGCCAGGCTGGTTTGTTTACCTGCCGCAGCCAATCGCAGCTCCCAGTGGCCGCGGCTCCAGGCCAATGGGAGCTACTGGAAGCAGCGACCTGTATGTCCCTCGGCCTGCGCCACTTCCAGCAGCCTCCCATTGGCCTGGAGCAGCAAACCGCGGCCACTGGGAGCAGCGATCGGCTGAACCTGTGGACGCAGCATGTAAACAAACCGAACCGGCCCACCAGGGGCTTTCCCTGCACAAGTGGCAGAACAAGTTTGGGAACCACTGATCTACTTGAAAAATATCATGGTGTTTTGACTTAGATTGTACATATTATTTAATTCAGATTGTAAATTCTTTGGGGGCAGAGGTTGTTCTTTTATGCATTGTTAGTCCGGCACCTAGAATAATGGACCATCCATCCTGATGGATGGGGGTGGGTGACTCTGGGTGTTACTATACTACAAATAATAATTTTTAAAAAAATTTAAATAATCAACTCTTTGAGAATTTAAAAGCAATTGATCTTTGATTTTTCAAAAACTAATATAAATATGTCCTTAGTTTTGACCATAGAATGGAATAAAAACTTATGGAAATAGCTATCCTAAATCAGAGCTGTTTGCTTACCTTCAGTGTGATTCTAGTTAGACATGTTATCCTGGCATCTCAGCGGGTCCAGTACTTCCACCAGAGCTGTGGTTTGATGAAACAGGCCTGAGAAAACAACATTTAGTCATTAAACAATTTATAGAGGTTATAATTTCCACTGGGCAAGTCTGCACAGTGTCCTTGGAAAACTCTGCTTTTTCTGCCAGCTGTAACCAAATGCGCATGAATTAGGAACAGGCTGCCAGGTGGCAAAGGACATGATTTTTACAAAAAGAGAGCTTGTACTGTGCAGAAAAGTGTTTGGCACTCGATGCTGTAGCAAAATGTGATTTTGAAATTTTATTACAGAATGCAGAATAAAATAACTAAAGGCTATAAGCACAGGAAAGCAAAATAATGAAAGTTAAGAAATAAAATTGAATAAGGGATTTACCAAATGTTAAGCACTTTGTAAATAACCTTTGAGATACTTATTGCTTAAAATGGGATAAAAACCCTGTTAATCTGGTACCTGTGTGTGCCTAGATTTATATCCAGAAAACATTATCCTCCCCACCCACAATGTATTCACCCACTTGCATACCTTGAACACTGTACTATTGTAATCCAATGGTCCATCTCTGTGACTGTTCAACAGGAGATGTCTAATACATCCCCCTGCTGTGGAGCCTGGATCTTTAGCTGAAGCAGCAGAGCCTTATGCTTTTGGCCCTGGTTCAATCCATACAGTGTAGGCTAAGATAGTGGCCAACATCAGGGGCAGCGCTTGTGAGGGGCTTGCAGGGGCTATAGCCACCCCCAAATTTGCCTGTAGCCACCTCTCCCAGCACAAAGGTTTAATGTTACTTCTCCACTGCTTCTGCAGGCTGTGCTGCCTTCTGAGCTGGGCTCCCGGCCAGCAGCCACCACTCTCCAGCTGCCCAGCTCTTAAGGCAGCGCCACCGCCAGCAGCAGCGCAGAAGTAAGTGCAGGCAGGAGGCCTGAGAAGGAGATGCCGGCCCACGTCCCTGCCCACTGGTTCATGCTGCTCAGGGCAGTTGGAGGGTCCGGGGCGCCTCACAGCAGCCTGGACTGACCCAGTCCGGCCTGGGCTCCTGGGCCCAACCCTGTGTGGTTGCTGCTCTCTGCCAGCCCCAGAGCCATATCTCCTTACCTGGGAGTCTGTTACGGGCTGCAAGAAGTCGAAGGGCGGCTGGGAGCTGAGGAGCAGACACTCTCCTGTCGAAAGCAGCAGCAACAGGAGGAGGAGATGGGGGAGTGCTGCGGATTCCAACACCGTGGCATCAGCCAGTGCAGCAGCTGCCCCCCATTGCTCAGCTCTGGCTTCGAGATCCCAACCTGGCCAGGAGGCTGAGCCTTGGGGGAGGGAGAGGAGGGGCCAGCACTTACCTGAAGAGGAGCAAGGGGCAGGGTCACAGAAAGGGGTGGGGCTTGGAGTGGGGGAGGGCTCAGTCTCCCCGAATTTTTTGTCTAACCCACCTCACCCCCTGCACCAGGAAGAGGCTGGCACCGCTGCTGGCCATCACACTATATTACCAGTACACACACTATATTTTTCAGGCACAAAATAAAAACATTTACCGCAAATTTCATCTTAAAGTAGAAGTCTGTTTTCTTTGTAATGATTGTGCCTCCTTCCTTTGTTTTGAAATGGGAAAACAAGTGATAGAGTCCCCATTCCTTCATACCTTGTCTCCACAAGCTCTCATGAATACTGGTGGCACATGGTTTTATCACCGACTAATAGAGAGAGAGAATTTTCATGAAACCTCTTGTTAAAACATTGGCTGTACATCACTATCACTGCACTATGTTTCCACTAAGCAAATGAATTAAGTGTGCACTGGATGAAGGTAAACCATTTAGTGACTCTCTGTTGCACATACCACTTCTTACTGGTGATAAGGTAAAATAAAATAATTTTAGTAAAGCAAATCATAAAATCTTGGTAGTGCTATAAATAGCATTTTCATATATGTAGCATCCAACCTTGAACACCACTGTACTATCGTTGTAAAAAAATTTTTGTAACAGAAGAGGCAATCTGAACAAATAACCCTGCTTTTTCTTAGTCCTGCTTCCCTGCTTCTTCACCATACCCATGAATTATTGCAATGTGATGTGTAAAAGCACCTCATGAAAATGATTGGCCTACCAATTTGAGAACACAGGTATTAAAGAGAATTATACATTTCACATGAAATAAATAGAACTGATCTTTGGAGAGTTCTGATGAGACAGACAGGCTAGGAGATAGACAGATATTTTCATAAGAACTCATCTGAAGAGGTTGCACTGGTATTTCTTGCGAAGCTGTGAGCCCTTTATGGAGTATCGTCACCGTAATACATTACTGGAGATAGAGGAAAGTAGTGACCATAAATATGGGTTCTCTAGCAAGGATAAGGGCCATGATGACCAAAGATGTTGATTTCATGGTCAGTAAGGGATATAATTGCTAGAGATGGTCAAGAAAGTATTTTTCCCAGCCATGAAAACTTTTGATAAAAACAAAATTGTTTTTCATCATTTTTTTTAATCTTCAGATGAAAAAATATATTGGTTTAAAATTGATTCCCCCCTCCCAGTTTTTGATTGTCAAACATGAAAAAATGTTTGTTTTTCCATGAAAATGGAAAGAAGTGTCAGAATATCTGTTTAATTGAAGAGCCATTTTCCATCAAAAAGTTTTGATGGCAAATTTTCAACAGCTCTAACAATTGATCATACCAGAATCAGTAATTTTTCTGGGCTATGCAGGGAAGTAGATATACAGATACCAGTAGACAGAATTAGCATCTGATGCATTCTAAAAGGTGCTGGCATTATTTAAAACAGGAAACTGGAAAGAGGCCAGGGCTAGTGGAGCGAAGTTCGGTGGTTTCACACACACAAAAAAGTTCTGCACAGAAGATATGTCTATTCTGACAAAAATCTAACGATTACATTACAGTAAGCAAGCATTTCAGAGTTACTGATTGCAATATGAAATTATTGTGAATAGCGATTTTCAGCAGAACGTACATGCACTGCTGCTTTTTGTATCCATTATCATATGCTACATTACAGGCATGGAATTAAAAGAATGGGGTTTTTATATCACGGTCACTGAACCAGGAGCACTGTTCAACTGCTCATGTAAATCTCCAAATGGGGAAGAGTTAATGCTATTAGCACAAACTTCTACTTGATATTTAGTGAATGAATGTTAGCCAGAGGCCAGTAGCTACTGTGTTAGTGAAAATGCTCATTCTCAATAGAAAATATGTTAAAGTATGTGGGTAAAATTTTCAGAAGAACCTAAACGACTGAAAATTTTACTCTATAGCCACAAGGTGATTACCGGTAGGTAAGAACTGATATTTATAGTGCAGTCATTGAGGCTTCACAAGAGATGCCACAGAGTTGCAAGATGTTACAGTGCATTCCTGCACCTCTACTGCCACAAAGCATGTGGTGTTGGAGCACAGTTCTGTGATCTAAGATCAGTCCAAGATACTCAACTGGCAAATGATTCTCATTTGACAGGCAGCCAGAGAACATTAACAAAAGTTGCTTGTCTGTTAAAGCTGGGGTTCTCAAACTTTTCCACAGTGTAAACCAACATTACCTCTAATTTTCCACCCTGTGTGCAGACTCAAAAGCTAACAGTGCACGAGTTTAAATTTGTGTGCAGCTACTTGTCAGGGTGGTGGGTGAATGTGGGGATTGTACATGAAGCAGTGCCTGGTATATGCATATGTATATCATACATCAAAGGCTGATTTGGGACACAACCAGTAAAGAACTAAAGGATAGTAGCATAATTAATGCAAATCAACTTGGCTTAATGTAAAATAGGTCTGGTCAAACAAACTTGATATTACTTTTATGGTGAGATCAGAAATTTAGTTGACAAAAGGTAACTGTTTGCATAATACACTAGATTTTGGTAAAGTGTTTGACTTAGTATTGCATGATGTTCTGATTTAAACAAATAAAATTATAACAAATCAGAGTATAATTGAAAATACTGAATATATTATAATCATATTAAATGGATTCAAAACTGGCTAACTGAAAGATCTCAAAAAGTAACTGGAAAACCTCATCCCATAGGGGCATCTCTAATGTTCTGTTCTTGGCCCAATGTAATTCAATATCTTAATCGAAGATCTAGAAGAAAATATAAAATCATTGATGGTAAAATCTGTAGATGACAAGAAATAGGTGGAGTGGTAAGCGGTGATGGAAACAGCATCACTACAGAGTGATCTGAATTGCATGGTAAGTTTGGCTCACATGAACAACATGTGTTTTAATATAGCTGAATGCAAACTTATCCATCTAAGAATATTATTGATAGTGAGACTGCATTTTGAAAAGCAGTGACTCAGAAAAGCACTTAGTGATCATGTTATCTAATGAACTGAGCATGAGTTCCTAATGGGATATTGTGGCTAAGACAACAAATCTGATACTTAGATCAGTGGTTCCCAAACTTGTTCCGCCGCTTGTGCAGTGAAAGCCCCTGGCAGGCCGGGCCGGTTTGTTTATCTGTCGCGTCCACAGGTTCGGCCGATCGTGGCTCCAAGTGGCCACGGATCGCTGGAAGCGGCACGGGCCAAGGGACGTACTGGCTGCCGCTTCCAGCAGCTCCCATTGGCCTGGAGCAGCGAACCATGGCCACTGGGAGCCGTGATCGGCCGAACCTGCAGACACGGCAGGTAGACAAACCAGCCCGGCCCACCAGGGGCTTTCCCTGCACAAGCGGTAGAACAAGTTTGGGAACCACTGCCTTAGATGTATAAGCAGGGGAATATGAAGTAGAAGTAGGGAGATGTTATTACCATTACATCTGTTACTAGTGAGACCATTACTGGAATTCTGTATCCTGTTGGTTTATCCAAGAGAAGATTAAGAGGTGACTGAGATCTATAAATATGTGTATGGAGAGAAGATTTCTAATAGCGGAGAGCTCTTTAATCTAGCAGCCAAAAAGTCATAACATCCAATGGTTGGAAGCTTAAGCTAAATTCAGACTAGAAATAAGGTGCAGACTTTAACCAGGAGGTAATTTACCACTGGAACAACTTACCCAGGGATGTGGTGGATTCTCCATCACTTTAAGTCTTTAAATAAAGACTGGATGTCTTTCTAAAAAATAAGCTTTAAGCCCATAACCAGAAGTTATGGACTTGCTGCAGGAAGCTTTTGGTGAAATTCTATCATTAGCGTTATGCAGGAGATCAGCCCAGATGTCATAATGCTCCTTTTTGGCCTCAAAACTTGTGAAAGTATAAACCACATACAAAAGAGCTTCAGAGGTAGTCTGCTTTTGAATGTAGAAGCATAGGTGGCGGGTGGCTAGGGCTAGAAAGGGTTCAAAGTTCTCTGCCAGTCTTTCTCTGTGTTGTCATTTTCTGAGCCACCCTACCACCTGTGCACATGCCCAACTTGGCAGGCAAAGCCCCTGTGTCCTGCTGCTCTAGGCCCAGGAAGGTGGCAGGGTGGAGCATTGTGGGGGGAGGGCCCCTCCTGTGCACTGGATTCCCAGCAGGTGAAGCTAGGTTCTTCAGGCTCGGGAGGAGACACTGGCTCCTGGCACCTGAGCAGTGCTTCCTGGGAAGGTTGAAGTTTAAAAAGTGCCAGCTGGGGGAGGATCCAACAGGCAGGGAAGCTTGGGTGACATGTCTGGAGAGCGCCACGGGGGAAGAAGAGCTATGGTGTCTAGGAAATCCCAGGAGGTGAGTGGGAGAGACCTGTCCTAGGGGAAATCTCAAGAGGAGGAGGAGGAGGAGATGGGGCTGGCATGCAAATTAGAGTCTCTCTGTTGGGGACTGGGATTAGGTTTTCTGGGACAGGGCCAAGGTCCTGGGGGAGGGGAGAGATCCTGAGGGGTTGGAGGGAAGGTGAGTCCTGGTGGAAGGTGGGATCCTGAGGTGATGGTGGGGAGGTGGAAGGGGAGTCCCTGGGGAGGAGAATGACCCTGAGGTTATTGTTGGGATGGGAGGAGAGTCCCAGGGGAAGGAGGAGATCCTGAAGCCCCATGTCCAGCAGCTTCAGGAAGGGGGCAGAGCATTGTTGGGGGGAGGACCTCACCTGCACAAAAGTCAAGTGACACTATTGTGGGCGCCTCTGAATCTGCAAGTGGGAGAGCCAATGAGTTGGAGTGGGGAGCCAGGCCCAGGCCCAGCCCCCAGGACAGGAGCTGCCATT
This sequence comes from Malaclemys terrapin pileata, assembly GCF_027887155.1. Lineage (NCBI taxonomy): Eukaryota > Metazoa > Chordata > Testudines > Emydidae > Malaclemys > Malaclemys terrapin. Next base: position 174,131,102 of record NC_071507.1, on the reverse strand, counting down.
GTGGGGTAAGTGCAGGGCAGGCTCAGCCTTCCCCACCCACCAGAATATTTTCACCAACCACTACTCCAGTGATGGAATCTCACACATGTACACACACACACACACACACACAATAAGCCAGGCAATAGGTGAATAAATTATGTGAGTAAAAGTAATCTTCCTTAAAAAATAAAAGATATTAAAAATGTAAAAGCTTACATGAGATTTACTTTGATCTCGTCTCCATGATGAATATAGTACCCTCATTAATATTTATACAAACAATTCATGTATTGTTATTTGTTGTTTGACAGATGTTATCACAGTGAAACTGGTAGGAAAGAAATAAACAAAGTGATCCTTTGTTATAATGTGTGCAAACATGCTGTATAAATAGTTGTTTTATTGTCTATATAAAACAGAAGCCCGTATCTCTTGGCAAATGAGCCACCACAAAACCTGAACAGCCACATATGACAATGTTGTCCATGAGCTTCTGCTGGGGGTGAGGGACAGCAGGGTTGTGAGTTCAATCCTTGAGGGAGCCACTTAGGGATCTGGGGCAAAAAATCTGTACTTGGTCCTGCCTAGTGAAGGCAGAGGGCTGGACTCAATGACCTTTCAGAGTCCCTTCCAGTATATCTCTCTCTCCTGAGAGGTGGGGCAGGGTAATCTGCTAAAATAGTTTTCAACCTACATGGAGGGACATGCCCAACGAGTAATGATGAGAAACCACTTCTACCACTAGACCCATTTTTTCAGCATCTACATGCAACCAAATACATGAGCTGGCCAGACAACATTGACTTAAGTGCCAGCAAGATGCAGGTGGCACACAGCTCTACTTATTCTTCACCACATACAACTATACCACTAACACAAAGATGGCCCATTGCTTGGATGAGGTTAACTCATAGATGAAGAGCAGCTGGCTGAATACAAACAAGAAAGAGATGTTGTTGATGTTGGTGGGCAAAGAAAAGCACTTTAAAAAGTTTGCAGTCTGCTTTGATTGAAGATACACACTCACAGTTGGTCAATTCAGTCTCTAGTTTAGGCATACTCTTGGATTCCTCGCTGATGTTAAGTTATCACATAACAACATGCATTAGTAACACTTTCCACCATCTCTGGTTGGCTAGGAAACTCCATCCCATCCTGGCAAATGATGACCTGGCCTTAATTATTCATGCCTTTGTCACCTCTCAGATGGATTATAGTGATGTGATATACCTGGGCACAAAGACATCAGCACTAGGAAACTCCAACTAGTATAGAATACTGTAGTGCATCTCCTCGGCTACTGCGAGCACATCACACCTGTTCTCCACTCTCTACACCAGCTTCCCTTAGAATTTCAAATCAAGTTCAAGGGCTTGGTCCTGATCTTCAAGGCACTCAATGGCCTGGGCCCTAGATATCTAAAAGACCACCTAAAACTCCAGGATGAAGATTGTGGTCAACAACTCCACTTTCTTGGGGCCCAGTTCAAGACTGTGAAATGAACTCCCCAGGACCTAGGGACTATCACAAACCTCACCATTTCTGCTCTAGATTCAGGGTACATTTTTTTGACCTTACCTTCTCTAACTCAAAGAAATAGAAAGATGAATATTTAAAAAAATTCCTCACCAAAACAAGACATGCTATTGTACACGCTTCTCCCCCTGGGGAGGGAATGAGAAAACAAACCAACACATGACAGATGTGCAGTCATATTGCTTAATGCAACTGAAAGGCATTCAAATATTATGATGTAAGTATGGTATTAGCACCTATATAGAATGTCAGACCACTCCCAAGTGACCATCCAAACATGAGCATATTCCAATAACATCTACCTGGCAATGAATACTAGAACATTGGTTAAAACTGATGACTTCGGTGTTAAAGCCTAGTAAGCAGTTGAACAATGACTACTGTGGATACTGCAGGACCTAGCATGTACTCCCCAGTCACAGCAAACCAGTTGTCAGTGCAACTTACACAACACATTAGTCTGAAGTTCTCATGGAAGGGTGTGCGGACCATTGATGGTACATGCAGCATTTACTTTTGATCTGCTGAGAGATAGCTTGTCACATAGCTCCTTATTTCTAGCTGCTAAATTCCATTAACCTAATTAAATACTTTAATTGCTGTAGTTGACACACAGATGTTTATTCCATCGCCAATGAAAGGAGTTGGTCCATGCAACTCTGAATGGGAGATTGGTTGGTCCACAAGACAAGTTCTTTATTAAAATGTGGTCCACTCTGGGGTTCCTTGGAGGCCATACACTCAGGAGCTGCTGTTAACTCAGCAGAATTAATCAGAAGTAAAATATGCATAAAGACCATATTGTCACCACCCACTAATCAGTAACTCACCATCTCACTATCAATAAACAGATTCATAATTTACAAGCCCAGAAGGAACTACCATGATCATCTAGTATGAACTCCTGCATACACAGGCCATAATGTTTTACCAAGTGATTCTTCTAGTATGCACATAACTTCTGCTTGACCTAGATCATGCATTTTAGAAAGGTAGCCAATCTGTGTTTAAAGGCTTAATTACCCTCACTGTTAAAAAACTGTACCTTATCTTAGACTGAATTTGTTTAGCTTCAGTTTCCAGCCATTGGATCTTGTTATGCCTTTGTCTGCTAGATGAGAGAGTCTTCTTATCAGAAATCTTCTCCCCATGTAGGAATTTATAGACCATCATCAAGTCACCTTTTAAACTTCTCTTGGAAAATCCAGGTAGATTGAGTTTCATTAGTCTCTGACTGTGAGGCTGAGTGGCAGAGATCCCATGTAGGGGCAGTTTTCTATCCCCCTCAATGCAGTGGAAGAAGCCTCTTCAGCAGCCCTCCACTAGGCATCATGGAAGAGGGAAAGCAAGCTTGTTTGAGGTGAGACCAGTGGGTTGTATACAGTCTGAATTTATCACATCTATAGCCAACATTGGGAGGAAGCAGCCAGGCATCGGTGTTGCCAACTTTTGCAATTTTATCTTAAGACTCATGATAACTGGAGTTGTACTTAAAGCACCAGCTACTGGAGACATGTGATTCCATGAGAATCTTAGATTTCATTTTTTTTAAAGTTAAATTTCTAGCCCCCATACTTCAGAGAAAATCTTAAAAACCTGACTTGTGGGAACCCTAAAAGGCTGAACAACCTGAAGGCAAAATAATCAAAAATTTATTTCATAATTTTGGGGGGATTAGACTCATGATTTTTGAGCATTTCAAGTAACAAATAATTAAACAAGCATGGCACTCCCCCAACAAACCGCTGACAGAGGGCAAGGGCAGCAATACATTTTCTATATATATTTGTTTTAAAAAAACAAATTCAACTCTATTATGTTTGCTTTCCCCAAATATTATAGTAAATGATATCCTGGAAGAACTATTCACCTAAACAACCCATTTTAAACTAAATATCAAGGAATATTAATGAACAAAGAGTTTCAAATTGTCGAGTATTTGCCCTGGGAAACTGATTCAAAGAGTTACACTCGGATAAAGATGGATGGACCTAAGCACAGATTTGTGCTGAAGAGTCTAAGCACTTAGTTGCTATGGTGATAGTGCTGTATATAACCCTAAGAAAGAGAGAAATTCTGCTGTGCTTTAGCTGACTTTCTTTTATTTGAGCTTTGCTCCAGCCTTCAGGCCAATGATTGTTTCCATCACTTTTTAATACAGCTAAGGATATTTCTGCAATATGTAATTGTAGCAAACACCTCCTATTTTCTGTTTACATTATAAGTACGATGCTACAACTATGATACGCCTGGGATAGGGAAGTTGTTGAATTACTTCATGCTAGCACAATAATACTTAGGAGTGAAACTTGAAATTAAATATCTCCTTAGTCTGTTGCATATGGAAAAAATATAATCAAACTTGTCCAGACTTGACCTTCATTACCAGAATTAACTGATTAGCTCTACTTTCATAGGAAAGACGGGGGAAAGGATGCAATGTTGCCGACAGCTACTTCATTGGTATTGTCAGAGCTGTGCTAAAAAAGATGCTTTTGTATGCAGTAATTACAATAACTGTCACTTCACTAAACACATGGAAAGTTAGATTGTGACCAAACAAGCTGCAGTTCAACACTGGTTATTCTATAGATGTGAGTAAGCCTGCTGTCCTTTAGATAAAAATAAGGGAACCTGGAAGATTTGACTAATCATCATAAACTACATTTGTCTCCCCTGACACCTAGTTCTTATTTCAGTGTTTAGTTGTGTATCTATTTCCCTTTTTTACCTCACACACAGAAGACTGTGCCCAGAACTACACTTCAGATTTTTTATGTAGAGTTGGTTGAATTTGTTTGAAATGTCACTGAAAAATGGAAAGAAAAAAAAAGAAGTCAGCAGATGCTTTTTTATTTTTCAACAGCTCTGTAGCTGATCAAATGGTTTTAAAAAAAATAAAATTTCAACAAAAAATGGAGGAGGGGAGAACTGGGAAAAACATCTTTCCATTTTTACTCCAGTTCTACTTTCATGTCAGACTTTTTTTTTTTTTCAGATTTCATTTTAAAATGCTAAATATTCATATGCAATTAGAGTCTGCAAACACTGGGCCAGATCTTCACCTTTACTCCTGAGGGAATTCTGCACCAAAAAGTTTAAAAATTATGCGCAAAATATTTTAAAATTCTGCAACTTATCAATAAATAAATGTGGCTCCAGCATGGCAGTGGGGAGCACAGGCCACTGGCTGCATTGAGGTGGGAGATCACCCTGAAGCCCCCACCTCTCCCGGTATAGGGACTTGTCATTGAAGCTGCACCTGACCCTAACACAGTGCGAGGGCTGGGCCTACCCCAGAAACACTCTGGGGCCCTGCCCCTCTGCGCCAGGTGCACCAGGTGTGGGTGGGCAGGCTTAGCCCAGCAGTATCCAAGTTTGGAGAAGCTTAGTGTGGGGGATCCAAGTGTGGGGTGAGAGGTTTCTGTGTGGGGCAATCTGTGTGCAGGTGGCTCAGTGGGAGATCTGGATGCACAGGGGCTCATTGGGGGTTCCAAGTGAGAGGCAATAGGACTCTGCAGGGGATTCAGGTGAAGGTGGTTGGGGGTCAACAGGGCAGATCTGGGTGTGGGGAGATGGGGCTCAGTGGTGGGTCTGGGGGATTAATGGGGTGGTCCAGGTGCTGGGGCAGGGGGGTTTGATGGGGTGGGGGTCCAGGTGCAGCTGGTTGGGGATCAGTGGGGTGGGGGTCTGGGTGTGGGGGGCTTTTCAGAGGGGTCCATGTGTAGTGGGGTAGGGCTTGTCAGGATAAGGGTTCGATGGGCCTGCTTAACGGGGGAGCCCCAGCTGCTACTGAGGGTACACTACAAACCAGGCTCTCACTTCTCCCCATGATTTTCCTAACCCCTTTTCTTCTCCATCCCTCTACCCTCACGCCCACATTCCCCTCCCCCTGCCCTATTCCACCCCCTTCCTTCCCCACTGCCTCTTCCCCCCACTCTCTCACCCCTCTTCCTTCATTTTCCCCAACCCCCCTCACCCAGCCCCACCACAGGCATTCACTGTTGCACAGAAAACAGGAAGGCTCCCAGCACACAGAAGGGGAGCATGACTGGCACTAGGACCCAGGAGTGGTGTTCATCTGCAGAGTCATCTGACTGTGGAGCAGAGAGGCAGCCTTCTTCAGCTGGGCAGCTCTGTGCTTGCAGAAATGAGGCGGGTAGTGGCACATATCCCCTCCATGCCTCGCCTCTGTTTGGAGGGGGACAATCCCCCTCCAAAACTGCACCCATGGTGGGTGGGTGGGTGGGGGCATTTTTTGCAGGTGTAAAATGGTGTAGCCCTGCAGACTTTAATGGAGCTACATCCTTTTATAACAGCTGATGCAGCACAAAAAAGCATATAAAACAGCCCACACATGAGCTATTTTGTAAATATCAGCTATTGGTAGTTGTGACACTGTACCCCATATTCTTCACAGTGATATTATTATGATATGATTATGACAATTATATATTTTATGCAAGATTGGTTGTGTGAGATATCATTGAAAAGGTTATGGTTTGCTGAATATGATTATCCTATTTGTATTCATGAATCATTTTTGTACCCAAATTTATGAATATTGACTATGTTTTTGTATTTCAAAATGTAGTTACATCTAGGCAACACCCACTAGGCAAAATGTGCTCAGTCTAGATGGCTGGCTGGGAAGGGCCCATTCAGGTTAGTGGGCCATTAGGAAGAAACAATAGGCCTTAGGAGAAGCTTATCTCCCACCTAGAGAGCCTTCCTGAGGATGCTACAGACAGCCTCCGAGTAATGGCTGCTGTGACGCTACAGGGACATGTGACCAGATCACCTGGTGCCTAATTCCATCTTGGGATGTCAGTATTTTCCCACTAACTGGCGTGGGAACCAACCTTTGAAACAAAGGTTCTCGCCCTATGCAAAAGCTATATAAGGCAGGGGAGTGAATCATCTTGGTTCTTCACTGACTCCTCACCCAGGAGGACTTGTGGAAACACCTAAGGAACGAAGACTGAACTGGGGGAAGTGCTGGGCCCAGGTTAAAGGGATTTTTAGCCTATGAATGGAACACGTGGGGATTCCAAGCTGTAAGCAAGTGCAGCTTGCCCCTTAAGAATCTGCAACCTGCTTGTATCATCACTTAAGGTGAGGATCTGCTATTTATATCCAATGTATTTAGTATATTAAACTTAGTTTGTGTTTTTTGTTTATTTTCTAGGTAATCTGCTTTGCTCTGTTTGCTATTCCTTATAATCACTTAAAATCTATCTTTTGTGGTTAATGAATTTGTTTTTGCTTTATCTAAAACCAGTGTGTGGGAATCATCCCCCGGGGGAAAGCTGTTGCATATTCCTCTCCCCATTGAAGGAGGGGGCAAATTTTATGAGCTTATGCTGTACAGTTCCCTGGGCAGCGCAAGATGCTTTAATTTGGGGTTTATACTCCAGAGGGTGTGCATTCCTTAAGAACTGGGAGTTACCCTAGCTGAAGCCTTCCCATGTACAAGCTGGTTAAAGAGCCTGCCTGCATGTACTGCAACTGGGTGTGTCCCTACCTGTATTTATGTATGTTGGTGAAAGAGCAGGCTGAAGCCTGGAGGGCTTGGCAGACTGTCATAGCAGTATGGTGTAAAAGGGAACCCAGGCTGGTGGGTTGGGGGGGGCTTAGTGGCACCCCAGTTCCTGGTGGCACCCCAGAGGAAACCCATCACAGAAGTAATCTTCACCATATGTAGCACCTTATTCCACAAGTAGTCCCACTGACTTATACCAGACTACTAAATAAGCATGGTATTACAAAACATGAATAAGGGTATCCAAGTCTGGCCCCAAATAATTATCATGGATGGTGTCAATTTGACCCAGTGATCATTTCAGTTCATCTCAGTAGCTTTTTTCCTGAATTAAATTTCTGTCCCCTGGTAAAAACAACAGAATGTGTCATAGTGGAAAAGAACACAGAAACAATTGACTCCAAAGATGGTTGTCTGCCCCTCCTCCTTCAACTCACATTAGTACTGAGCCTGGGGATCTGAATTCAGATCAGAGAGTGGAACTCATTGCCACAGGATGGTGTTGAAGCATAGACTTTAGCAGGCTTTAAAGAGGAATTTAAAGAGCAATATGGATAACAAGAATATTCAGAGTTATAATAGCCAGAATTATAACAGTTAATACTAACACAAAATCTGGAAGGAATAGAAAACCTCATAATTTAGGATTTAAGACCAGTTTTAATTATATAGGAATTAAAATTAAACCTTCAGGGGGCAGATTTATCCCACACCTTCCTACTGTAGAGTTTTTTTCTCTTTTGAAGTCTCTGGTGTTGGCCACTGTAAGACAAGATATTGCACCAAATGGAAAATGGATCTGATTCAGTGTGGCAGTTCCAATGTTCCATTTTGTTCCCTGTTTCCAGGATTAGGGCTCACTGCAATTTAAAGAAAAAAGTTGTTCTTTAAATTGAAACACAAGAAGGTTAAAAAAATTAGTTCATCGGTGATATTTTGTGTGATATTTTGATTCTTATTTGAGGTCATATATGGATCTCTCAGTACGATGAGTCACTACTTCAGGTCACTCCATGGAGAAAATACATGTATAAGAGGCACTTAGAGTCACAGCTGGTTCTGGTTTTGTAAAGTAAGTATCAAACACTAGGTCAATCAATGAAAGGCTCATCTTTTAAGGAAATAAAATGTTTGTGGGGTTTTTTTTATCACTATTTAAGTGATCTGGAAATTTAAGGTGCTTGTCTGGAGAGAGAATATTATTCTCTTGTCACTTGTTTATAGGCCACAGTTAAGAAAATTACAATGGTGATCAAAGTGTGAAAACAGTCTCTGGCTTTTTCGTGTGTCACTGGGGGATGCTTTCTTCTTAAAGTATGAGATTGTTGTCTCAGGGGGAGAATGGATGAGAGTATCTCAAAGTTCTGTAAGGTGGCACATACAATGTGAATTTATTTTGCCATATTTATAAAACATGCACTTATTGCCCAATCCTCTGGGCATATTTACATCTTTAAAACAGAAAGAAAATCAAAGATCATACCTGGACCTTCTGTCTTACACAGTCAGCTTCCATAGGCCTCTCAAATATAACACCAATAGCAACTAGGCTTCAATAAAGGGTGTAACTCAAAACATCATCTCCAAACAAGACTTCCACCATGTACAACACACACCCAAGTAAATGCATGAGTGAATCGATGCCCCTTCTACTCTACTCTGAAGCACAATACACTCTGGTAGGTCAGCTACAGGAGAAAGTTCCAAAGTCATGAAACTTCCACTGAAAACTCCCTATCTCCAGTCCAACAGAGTTTGAATCTAGGTCTTTGTATATCCTGGGTTTCTTTGCACTGGTGCAGATCTCCAGTATAGATCTGCTGTGTCAGTGTAAGAGGACGCTTGCATCTATTCAATGTACCCTGGCCCTGTGCAAGCCCCATTTTGCACTACTACAGTGTCTCTATATTAGGACTCTGCACCATTGTAACTAAGTAGGGGAGGTAAAAACCATTTATTCATGTCTGAATATTGGTGGCATCATAGCAGAATTTGTGGAAGCCTTCTTGATCCATTATTAGGGAGCATTCAGCAGCTTACCTCCTAATGGTCTGCTACACACCATCTATACATCTTTTTGCTGGTTGGCTCTACTACAATGACCCACCACCATTCCTTCCATGATAATAACCTCAAAAAAGTTTCTCTGTTTACACCTGATGTGACTAAAGTAAATCCGTTTGCGCCTGTTGATTACCAACAACAGGGTCTGTTTCTCTCCAGTAATGTTGTTGAGGTAATTACTTTGGTTCAAATCTTTGTATTCTAGGCAAACCTTAGGGACTCTCAATGGGAGCACCTCAGCTAATCTCTCCAATTAGCGTGCTTCATTGGAAGCAAGGAGGTTTCAGATAGTCAAAAAACAGACTAAAGAGACTTTGTAGATTAATGATGATTATAGTGTTCTTTCCATTCCACTGGTACCTCGGGGGATGTTAAACAGCAGCTACTAAAGTTAGACATTTTTAAAATCAGATAACTTGCATCCAAGAGTTTTAAAAGAGCTGACTGAGGAGCTCACTGAACTGTAAATGTTGATTTTCAATAAGTTTTGGAACACTGGGGAACTTCCAAAAGACTGGAAAAAAGCCAATGTTGTGCCAATTTGTAAGAAAGGTAAATGGGATGACTCAGGTAATTATAGGCCTGTCAGTCTGACCTTGACCTCAGGCAATATAATGGATCTGTTACAGGACTCACTTAATAATGAATGAAGAAAAGGTAATAATTAATACCAGTTAACATAGGTTTATGGACAATAGAACTTGTCAACCCAATTTCATATATTTATTATATTACAAGCTTGGTTGATAAAGGTTACAGTGTTAACATAATATACTTACACTTCTGTAAGGCATTTGATTTGGCACTGCATGAAATTTTGCTTAAAAAACTAGAATTATCTAAAATTAACATGGCACACATTAAATAAATTAAACTGGCTAATGGATAGATAATTGTACACAGGGCATCATCAATGAATGGTTGTGTTTCTTGCTGGGTCCCGCAGGGATCTGTTCTTGGCCCTATGCTATTTAACATTTTTGTCAATTACCATAAAGAAAGCATAAAATCATCACTGATAAGGTTTTCAGTTGTCACAAAAATTGGGGAAGTGGTAAATAATGAAGGCCAAGTCACTGATACAGAGCGATCTGAATCACATGGTAAACTGGGCACAAGCAAACTACACAATGGCAGACACTATCCTGAGAAACTGTTACTGTAAAAAAGATTTAGGGGTCACGCTGGACAAACAGAGGAACATAAGCTCCCAGTGTGATGCTGTAGCCAAAAGTGCTAATGTTATCCTTGTATGCATAAACAGGGGAATCTCAAATAGGAGTAAAAGCTTATTTTACCTCTGTATTTGGCACTAGCGTGACTGTAGCTGTAAAGCTGTGTCCAGCTCTGGTGCCCACAATTTAAGAAGAATGTTGAAAAGTTGAAGAGGGTTCAGAGAAGAGTCACAAGAATCATTAAAGCAATAGAAAATCTGTTTGCTAGTGATAGATTCAAGGAGCTCAATCTATTTATCTTAACAAAGAAGGTTGGGGATGATGTGATTACAATCTAAATGGGGAACAAATATTTAATAATACACTTTTCAATCTAGGAGGAAAAGGGTTAACACTGTCCAATGGTGGGACATTGAAGCTAAACAAATTCAAACTGGAAATAAAGGGCATAACTTTTTACTAGTAAAAGTAATTAACCATTGGAACAATTTACCAAGGGTCATGATGGATTCTCTATCACTGACAACTTTTTAAAATCAAGACTGGATGTTTTTCTAAAAGATACAATCTAGGAATTATTTTGGGGAAGTTCTGTGGCCTGTTGTTATACAGCAGGTCCGACTAGATGATCACAATGGTTCCTTCTGGCCTTGGAATCTATGAAAACCCACGACCTTGAATTGCACTCAAAAACAAACAGGAAGCCAAGAAAACAGAAGAACTAATATATACAAAACTAAAATAATGCTCTATTTGAGTATGCAAACAGTTAATAGAAAATATGTCATCATAATGCCAGTACTGCCAACTCTAAAGTTCCAAAGATCATGAGATTGGCCTACAAACCATGAGATTTTAAAAATATATATATATAGTGCGGTTTTTGGTCTCTCTTTGGATTTTCTCCTCCCCTCTTTTGAGAATGGTGCTGGCTGCTTCTCTCCTTTCTCCCCCGCCCAAAACCTCCTCTCGGTTCCTGAAAGGAGGAAGGGGAAAGACTTCTATCTGCCTCCCGCAGCAGCATCCACTGGGTGCTATGCCCCAAGAGGACAATCAAAAGGAGCCTGCCCCCTAGACAGTGCTGAAATTCCCAAGAGGGCTGGAACTTCTTTTGTCAGGTGAAGACTGGCTCCATATACAACCAAAATCTTATTATTTGTGAGGAAATCATGAGTACTGGCAACACTCATGAATATAAAATTTTCAGGTACAATCCTGCAAGCATTTTAACATGAGGTATTGATGCCTGTTTTCATGAGCACTCCCATTGCCATCAAGCAGGACAAGGGCCTACATTTTTCAGTGCACAGTTATGTATCTCTACCCCTTTTTGATATTTAATTTTTGTAACGTGGTTCAGAACACAGTTTAGTCCTGCACATTGACTGCCTTGTAAGGAATGACAATACATGCTGTGATTCACATATGATTGTAGAGTTCATGTGTTTATCTTTTGACAATGGAGAGTGCGGCTCCCTTGTGGGTCAGACTCTCAGCTTGTGTAATTCAGGGTAGCTCCATTGCCTTCACTGGACCTATGCCAATTTGCAACAGATGAGGATCTTGCTGAATGCATGACTGGTATCCTAGCATTGCCCGTAATTATGGAGAAGATGTAATTTCAATGCTCTTGGTTGTACAGTTCCACATGATCAGCCAGCAATAAGTAGGGGGAAGGGCCATGTAATGCTGTATCAGGAAGGCTGAGTCTAAAATCTTGTTGACTGTAAATTACATATTTAATGCAGTGTTGTTGTAGACGTATTGGTTCCAGGATATTAGAGAGACAACCTGTTGGTCCAATAAAATAAATATTACCTCATCCGTATTTAATGCAAACTTTCTGGCTACCAAGGATTTCTTTCCTGATTGCCATAGAGGCACAAAAGGGCTTGCATTCTTAGTTGTAAAAATAAAACCCAGTACTTATTGTTACTACTAACAAACCCTGGATGCCTGAAGGTGTATCTGAGTAAAATGATCTGACAATGCTATCTTAAGCCAAAGTCAAGGTTTAAGCATAAACCACATTGTTTTCTAAGCTTGCTTTTTTTTTTTTTTGCACCCGCCAACTGGCTTGCAGCTGTGTTGTAAATGAGGTTTCCAGTGCTTAGTGTTAGCCACTGATTAGACACAGATTCAGAGCGCATGGAACCTGCTCCTGCTGATTTAATGTTGCCACTGACCTGAAATGTTTACAAATATTTTACAGGTTTTTTTTTCCCCAAAGTCATTTACTACTGCTGTGTTTCTGTTCTGACAGAAGCTTGCAGATTTGTACCTTTCCATGCCTGCCACCCCCTTTTTTTGGTATTCCTTACCATATTGCAGCACAACAGGGAAATTAAGGACACTCTCATGCATGTGCCAATGCCTTGCTAGAAAACATGAACAATTTTATTACAGAAATAATTTTGTTTAGTAGGTTATTTAGGTCAAGATTGTGCTTTTAGGCAGAGCCAAGGGGCATGGTACATAGTTGCATCACAGCAGAAAATGCGCTTGAAAAGAATTCTGTCTGAAAGTCTTCCAGGATATAGTTTCTCCAGATCTTCCCTTTTACACTTAAATGGGTGTATGCTGTTGTGACATTGATTACAAAGTTTATAATCCACTGAGTGTGTTCATCCTATTTGTATGAATGTATCATTCTGAAGCTAGAAATATGAAGTATTATTCTGAAGTCCTATTGTAACTATACAAAGTGTGGGCCATTAATGGTGGCTTGGAATCTTGATGGCTCCCATTAACTTGGACAATTGGTTGTGAATGGCTCTGTTTATCACAAGCCTACCTGTGTTCATGTGAGTCAGGCCGGAAAGTATAGAGGCTTGAGGGTTCACAGGACATGTGACCATGTCACCTGGTACTGGACTCCATCTTAAACCTGAGGCTTTTCCATTTAGAAGGAGGGGTAGGGACCAAAAGAGACAAAAGATTCCTGCCTTGTGCCAAAGCTATAAAAGAGGGTGGAACAGAACAAAGGGGGCTGTAGTCAGGAGAAATCCCCTAGTTACCATCTGAGCTGGAACTAACAAGAACTGTACCAGGGAAAGGACTGGGCCCAGACTAAGGTGGAATCTAGTCTGTGAAAGAAGCTTATTGGAACATCTCTGAGGGTGAGATTTACCTACATTCAGTTTCTTTAATGTATTAGGCTTAGATTTGTGTGTTTTGTTTTATTTTGCTTATTAACTTACTTTGCTCTGTCTGTTATTACTTGAAACCACTTAAATCCTACTTTTTATACTTAATAACGTCACTTTCGTTTATTAAACCCAGAGTAAGTGATTAATACCAGGGTGAGCAAACAGCCATGCAGATCTCTCTATCAGTGTTACAGAGGGCGGACAATTTATGAGTTTACCCTGTATAAGCTTTATACAGAGTAAAATGGATTTATTTGGGGTTTGGATCTCATTGGGAACTGGGTGTCTGGGTGCTGTAGGTAAGTGACTTGCTGAGCAGTTTTTGGTTAAAGTCTGCCGCTTTGGGGGCGTGGACCCCAGACCTGGGTCTGCGTTGAAGTAGACTAGCATGTCTGGCTCAATAAGGCAGGGTTCTGAAGTCCGAAGCTAGCAGTGGAAAACGGGCTCAGAGGTAATTTCAACATGTCAGGTGACAGTCCAAAGAGGGTCTCTTTGACCGAGCCCATCACAGCTGTGTCAGCCCTTTAAAAGCTATAGTGTGTAGTGAGGAGCTGAAGCTCTAGATCTGCCAGGTCCTTGCCCCTTTCTGTCTCCTGCCTACCCATTAGGTCTTAAGAGGAGTGTATAATGTGTAGCCCTTGCTCTTCCCTCTGCCCAGAGCTTTGATCCAAGTAGATTCTATGTACCCACTCAGGTAGAGACAGAGGATCCCTTACCCCCCAATGAAGTTGCTATATCCTGGTCCAGTTCCCCTCTGGCTGGACACCAATCTGTAAAAGTAGACCCAGGCACCCAGCCCATGTGCTCCTAAGTCAACAAGGTCTTGACTGGGATGCCTCACTGTTCCTAGCTCTTGGTCTGGGTGTCTAGGGGCTTGTCTATCTGTAGAGTTAGCATGTGGCAAGTCAGGTAGTAAATGTCGAGTACTTTAGCCTGCCATGCTCTAACTGGTCATGTGGACACTGCTATCACCCCTTAAAAGTGCTATAGTGTGCTTTGACCTACTGCTGTTTGCAAAGCCTACTAAGGAACTTTTAGGGCAGAGCAGCAGGGTCCATTCAGACAGAGCATGCCATCTCTCCATATAGAGGTGCCCTAAGGCACACTCCCAAGGGGCAAGCCTCATGTCCACCCCTTTTCTTGGGATGTCGGAGCTGTATTAGTTCCTGAAACCAGTCCAGGCCCCCAGTTGCTTATACATGTTTCTTCAGCATTTCACCTCACTGAGGACTCTGAGCTTCTCAATTAACCACTTCAGGGACAACCATAGGATAGGCGAACAAGGAATACAGGCTTAGCAGAGGAACTTCTTAACCACAGTCACTTTTACTCTTAAGAAAGCACTAGAGTTACAGTACTTTACAAAATAAACACTCCTGAGATGGTCCCCTCTGAGTCTGATCTCATCCCTTCTGTGAGTCTGAGGTCTGATCAGCATACCAGGAAAAGCAGAGTTCCTCCTGCCCCATCTCTCTCCAACCCAATCTTCTGACACATGGCAGTGGATGGCCCCCTTTGTCAGAGGAATACCCCACCCCCCGCCACACACACACACACACACCTTAAATAGTTTGTTCCATTTTGCCCATGTGTTCCAGCTGGGAAATTACAGCCCCGTCTCCCAGGCAGGATTCTGTAGGGAGTGAATTGTCCCATAATTCACTCCCTGGGCCAGTAGTTGAGTGGCAATCAAAGTTGATGGCCCTAGAGTGCTCTTTTATGGCTTCTCAGCCATAGCCATTCAGCTAGGTGCCAGGTCCCTAATGCAAAATGATGTACTAATTGAAAATGGAGGTTACACTGTGACATGAAGGTCTCAAGGAAGGTTATAATCCAAGATAGAGGTTACAGTGCAAAATGGAGTTCACAATTTGATACAGACCTATCCCATAACAGTCACAGTGACCACACAGGACAGAGCACGATCTAGTCCTGACTGGTATTGAGTGATATCATGCACCTGTCACTGCTTTGCTAGATGCTTGTGTAATTATTGGAGTTCCTCTGTAATATCAAGAGCTAGGGTGCTAGTGGTGTCCCCAGTGTACCACATCACAGAGGCAAGCACTGTAGATGCTTGAGCAGCTAGGCTGTGTAGGTGTTAGTTCTAGTAGGTCCCAATAACCACTTTAGAGCCTACAAGTCCACTCAGTCCTATTTCTTGTTCAGCCAATTGCTCAGACAAACAAGTTTGTTTACATTTGCAGGAGATAATGCTGCCCGCTTCTTGTTGACACTGTCACCTGAAAGTGAGAATGGGTGTTCTCATGGCACTGTTGTAGCTGGCAGCACAAGATATTTACATGCCAGATGCACCAAAGATTCATATGTCCCTTCATGCTTCAACCACCATTCCAAAGGACATGCGTCCATGTTGATGACGGGTTCTGCTCGATAACAATCCAAAGCAGTGCGGACTGACGCACGTTCATTTTCATCATCTGAGTCAGATGCCACCAGGAGAAGGTTGATTTTCTTTTTTGGTGGTTTGGGTTCTGTGGTTTCTGCATCGGAGTGTTGCTCTTTTAAGACTTCTGAAAGCATGCTCCACACCTCGTCCCCCTTAGATTTTGGAAGGCACTTCAGATTCTTAAACCTTGGGTCGAGTGCTGTAGCTATCTTGACAAATCTCACATTGGTACCTTCTTTGCGTTTTGTCAAATCTGCAGTGAAAGTATTCTTAAAATGAACAACACGTGCTGAGTCATCATCCGAGACTACTATAACATGAAATATATGGCAGAATGCAGGTAAAATAGAGCCGGAGACATACAGTTCTCCCCCAAGGAGTTCAGCCACAAATATAATTAACACCTTATTTTTTTAACGAGCGTCATCAACTTGGAAACATGTCCTCTGGAATGGTGGCCGAAGCAGGAAGGGGCATATAAATGTTTAGCATATCTGGCACATAAATACCTTGCAATGACAGCTACAAAAGTCCCATGTACATGCCTGTTCTCTCTTTCTGGTGACATTGTAAATAAGAAGTGGGCAGCATTATCTCCTGTAAATGTAAACAAACTTGTTTAACTTAGAAATTGGCTGAATGAAAAGTAGGACTGAGTGGACTTGTAGGCTCAAGTTTTGCATTGTTTTGTTTTTGAGTGCAGTTATGTAACAAAAAAAATCTACATTTGTAAGTTGCACTTTCTTGATAGAAATTGCACTACAGTACTTGTATGAGTTGAAATGAAAAATACTTCATCATTTTACAGTGCAAATATTTGTAATAAATAATATCAAGTGAGCAGTGTACACTATTCTGTGTTGTAATTGAAATCAATATATTTGAAAATGTAGAAAAACTTCCAAAATATTTAATAAATTTCAATTGGAATTCTATTGTTTAAAAATACGATTAAAACTGTGATTAATCACGATTAATTTTTTTGAGTTAATCGCATGAGTTAAATGCAATTAATCAACTGCCCTAGTACAGAGTCTTAAAAGTTACAGTTCAAAGTGAGCAATAGCAGTAAATGTTTAAATCCCTGAGGCAGTTCAGTGAGGAGTCAGGGCTCTTCAGGCCTAGTGCCTGGAGTGCCCTCTTCTGTCCAATCTCTAATCAAGCCAATAAGCATTTGTGAGTTTCCAAGACAGGTTCATTTGGTGTATCTCACAGGGACTCCTCTGTGCTGGTTCCCTGCCCAGCTGCTGCTGCTTCTGCATATGTCCCACACAGACCTATCCCCAGCTGCGTTGTCTGGCAGTCACAGCCTGTTCCACGTGCAGCTGTGTCTACAGTTTCTGGTGGCTTCTCTCTAGCTCCCTCCTGCCATACAACTCCCACTCCCAAACAGAGCTTAACTACTTCCTGGTTCAGGACTTTTCTGCTTACTGGCCAGGTGAAGGGGAATACAATGGAAAGAGGGCTGATGGGTCTCTGCATAGCCAGGAGGAAGGAGATGTACAATAGTGAGGGGGCTGATCAGAGCTGTAATCCCCAGCTTTGCAGATTCATCACACGTGTGTCACTTCCTCTCTTAACACCATGCCACAAGGTTATCAAAAACTAAAAGACCTCCACCTTGAGAAATCATGGTTCTTTTCTAAGAGAAATTCACTGCTGGCACAAGTACAACTATCAACCATAAGGTCTTGAAATAAATATAGAGGTAAAATAAAGTCTGGAAATCCCACCAGATTCACTGCATTGGCTGTGTGGGCCTGATTCTGCTCTTATGACACTGTTTTTACACTGCTGTAACCCTATTGGCTTAACCCCACTGGGCTGCAACCTCACTGACCCATATTTCTTGATTTTGCACCTGGGTAAGTAAAAGCAGATGCAGGCCTATGAGCTCTCAGTGTGCCCATGATTATCAGGTGGTGTTGTGCCCCTCAGTTCCTACTGATCCAAAATTGATCCTAACCATTTGTGTAGAAGGACCATATTATTTTGCCCCACCACTTTCATATAAACAGGGGTAGGATTTAACCCTTAATGGATATTAATTGAGGGATGTCAGAAAGAATGCAAATTGGTTAACTTTGCAAATCAATTAGTGCAAGAATGGAATCCCAGTCACAAAAACTGTAATGATTCATAGGACCTTGTGGATTAGTTTTGTGGATACTCTGAAGAAGAACTGAAGAAAGCTGACTGCAAATCATGAAACTAAATATGGCAACACATACTGTGAAAACCTAGTATTGTCCAGGTAAGTATTTCCCCCCCCCCGTTAATACATGGTTGTCAGTTTTGAAAAGCAACGGTAGTTTTAATATATTGACATGAGCAAAACAGTACCATGTATACCACACATGCACTCCATGTTTTATGGAGCATTTCATATTATATTCCAAAATATATACATTCATTTCACATTTATGACTGACTTCACCTTATTTTAAATTTTGTACCCACTTTATTAGACATAGCAAATACAGTAGCACTCAATGCATGTTTCTCCCTCCACTATTAAAACATGCAGTCACACCACAAGGTGCTATAATTGCATGACAAATTGTAAGTCCTTCTCCTTATTGGCCAGATGCAGTCCACATTATGTGCCCATGTGCATAAGGCACTCCCCAGCATGGCCTGTTTATATTGTGGGTAGTACCATAGAGGGTGGTAAGCAAACTGTGCACAGCCACTTCTCCCCCTCCCATGTGAGTGGGCAGACAGGAGTGGGTGAAAACAATGCACAGCTAAACCAGTGCAGCAGGAAAAATAATCTGCATCAGGTACAGACCTAGTGTAGATTACTTCCCTAACTGGCACAAATGTGTGGGGTGGGGGACAGGGGAGAATCAGGGACCAGATTGTGACTCTGAGCAAAAGTCTGGTTTCTGAACTGCTCCCCATGCAGGGTAATTACACATTGGCCCTTACTCGGGGCTTGTGGAACAGGCATAATCTAGCCCTATGCTAGCAATTCAATAGGCTGAGAGGTAAAGGGCACATTTGTTATTATTGTGAAACTCCATAATTAATGAAAATTGCTGGAGTAGCACATGCACACACATCTGCTACATTGTGGTCTCAGTGCTGTACAGAATATTTCATTTTCTAGTGCTTTTTTTGTTTGTTTCACCCTAGCAGTTAAACCTTCACTTTTTCATAGTAGAATTTCTTGTGAAAGTAGCAGGCAAATTTATGAACCAAGGTGTATATATATCTACAGCAAAAAGCTACCCATATTTGCGTCACTTCGTGGTTTGCTCCAACCAGCCATAGACCCAGCCATCCTCACTGATCAGTGGGAAACTAGTAGTAGCAGTCAGGAGAGCAGACGTGGTTAACAGTTAACATCACTGTTTCTGATCCAGGAGTCTCCAGACACTCAGCAGCAGCAGAACAACTGTGGAATTATTCTCATAGTGCTCTCACATGATGAAACAATATATTGGGACAACTTCACCTGACAGATTTGCAATAAGGGGCTAAAAATGAGCTATTCTGAACTGTCACCATCTCAAATCCAAGGGGCTGAGGCCCCTCTGGTTAATAACTGCTAGAGAGCAAGGGAAAAAATAAAACAAAAAGGAGTACCTCCAATGTGTAACATATTGCTACTTGTGCCAGGAAATGCTAAAATAATTTTGTGAGATGGTGTAGCATACATTTATGGAAATGCCTGGGAGTTAGTGAGTAGTGTGCAAATAATTCTCAAATCTCTATTCAATTAATTGATTCTCTTATTCTATTGTCCACAACCTAGTTGTGATTCCTCATATTTCATAATTATTTGTGAATTTTAATGCTATTGACCATGCATAGTTCTTTGAGGGTATTTGATGTTCACTATTCCAGCTCTATTATTTGGTTGTGAATAGTCCAATTGATCACACAGAACTGGTTCTGTGCCTTCCTAGTGGTTGAAATTCATGACTATTCAGATGACCAGCATAAGGCCTATACTTTAAGTGGAACTGAAGTGGCGCATAACCTTGCACTAGTGTAACCCACTGGTGAGCAAGAATTACAGGGCTCTCTCTGTTTGGGTAGAAAAGGAGGAGTGAAAGCCATTCAGAGGTAAATTTTAGCCCAGACTGATTTATGTGAGAATTTAACATTTAGTTTTGGCAAATACTTTTATATGTGATTTTGCAATTTCCTTTTCATAAATATTTACATCAATAAAAGTCAAATCTCACAACAAGGAAACAGGCTGAATTCATTTAAAAATTGAAGCAAATCTTTGCAAAAAGCTGTTTGAAGTAGTTGCCTAGCCCTAGTGAAGACAACATTCTATTTTGCTATCCCAATAAAGAACAACTATTTGTAGCAGAAAGAGAGAGGGCCTAGTGCAATGCCTGAACCAAAGTCAGGCCCCGCCATGAAGCAAACACCTGTTTACAAGTTTACTGTCTAGTATATGAACTTGGCAAAAACATGGCTGGCGTTGCTAAAACACCGGCACTCCAAAGAAGTACTAGGCACGATGTATTCATATAAAGACACTCTAGAAGGCTAGTACAGATACACCCCAACATAGAGTTATGGTATAAACACAATCCTGGGAAATGGTACAGGAACACAACGACGATGAGTAAAGAGAAGGATGTGAGGTTGGTATCAATGAATAAAAGAGAAATCACAAGAGGGGGCAACTTTGTCCAGCCTAGGGGACAGCAGAAAGTCCCACTGCGGACTGAGCTGAGAGTCCATTGTAATGGGCATACATGTGTTACTGTACCTGTAGACATTGATCTGGGGAGCTAAGACCATGCTTCATTGACAATAAACTTGGGTGAACGCCTTGGGTGAACTGAGTCTGTGTTTTTTCTGGGTAATAATATCAAGGTCTGCTGGGTTAGCTATCTGCACAGAGCCTGGAAAGCATACGAGAGAACACATATGCACACCAACTGGTAACATTGTTATCACATCAGCTAACATCATGGTGGAATTTAAGGCCATTCAATAACATCTCTGTAATCTTTCCATAGAAATTACAGTATGTGTAATGATGTTTCATAATACATTGTCTAAAAATAGCATTCTTTCTCTTCCCTTTGAATACATAAGGTGCAGATTAAAGCCCCCATTCCTGCAAACTATTTTGTATGGGCCTAACTTAACTTGCATGAGTAGTCTTATTGACTTCAGTGGGCTTTAAAATGTGGTCAGCCTGATCCTAGCTGAGGTAAATTGGTGACCTCAACAGTGCTCTGCCAGTTCATACCAGTTGAGGTTCTGGCCAATGATGCATATACTGCAAAATAATAAAATGATGTTGAATATCACAATGAATAATAAAATTAAATCATCCTCAGCATTTAAGTATCGCTTGATAGAACATGCTAAAAAAAGTATCTAACAATCCCTCTCCTCTTTCTTTTACACAATTTACACTATTTATACAATTTCCTTCATATTAAATGTATTCAGACTAACATTTTAATATCAGTTAATGTTTTTGCTCCTCACAATGCATTATACATTTTGTATTCTATTTTTTATAAGAAGGTAAAAATGTTGATACAAATTTCCTGTCATAAAAAGTGCTGGTGTTTACTTCCCATGAGTGCCTGATGACTAAGTCCTGCTCTTAATAACAACATTTAGATGTTAGCCACAGTTGCCAACTTTCACAATAAGCCAAAATCAAGCTAATCCCATTTCAAAACAAGGCCAAAAAAGCCAATCCCTAAGAATCTCAACACTCTATGTGACTAGATCCCCCCGGCGTGCAGTCTGGGACTGTGGTGGGCCTGCTGTACATCTCTGACTCTCTCCCCACCCTTGCCCCTGCTTGCCGGGAGCGGATCAAAAAAAAAAAAAAGCAACAAGCTATATGCCCAACAAGCTATAAGCCAAAAACTAGCCAACAAGCAACTCACAAGCCAATTAAGCCAAAAACTAGCCCAGTTTCTGTGGGGTTTTTTTTTGCAGGTTTGGCATGTCTGGTTAGGACCTCATTCTGAGAGGTAGTTGATGACACTGTCACTTCTCAGGATCAATCCCTTTTGTAGAAATGGCATTAAATATTACAAACATTTAATTAATCCTCACAACGGCCCTGTTGAAGTAAGCAAATATCAGCCCAGTTTTACCGATGGGGAAACTGTCTCAAAGGAGGATGAGTGACTTTTCCAAGGCCACACTGAGGCTGAAATCAGAACTCAGGGTTTCCTGGCTCTCAACGCTGTGATCAGTCCACTAGGTTATGTTGCCTGTGTTGCTATTGAGTTGGTTTTCAGACTGCTTTCAGAAGCAGTGTGACTACTTTACAAGCTGGCAGGAACAAGTAAATCTTAAAGTTTCCCATGGTGCAGAAAAAACAGATTGGAATATTGAAGATTGAAAAGTAGGTCAGACTTAATCAATGCATTTTTAAGTAATCCAGACTTTAAATTAAACCCTAATATCAAATGGATGAATGTTCTGCTCTGTGCCAGTAACCAAAGATTCACCCTAGTGCTTTTATTGTATTAAAATTCTTGTTCACACAGAAATGGCTTATGCACATTTACATCAAAAAGGCCATGAGAGGATCTGCAAAATTAGACCTCCAATTCTAAATAAGAAAAAGTGCACAAAGAGGATGGGAATGGTGCCAAGATGTACTAAGAACAGCATCATCATTTACCTGGGAGATATTACATGTAGAAAAATCACTGCTTTGGCTTGGAATGCTGGAATCGTCTTGCCAACTACCTTCTGATTCCACTGCCCATTGCAAATTGAAAGAATTTTATCTATTATTTCCTCAGAACAATATTTTTCATTTGTTATTAGGCTATTTTTATGGGCTCTATTTTATGATTGAAACATAATGTGTGCTCAGCTGCTCTGCAATCTTGCCTTCTGCCCTGGAAAGGACTATAAATTCTAACAGCTCTCTGCATTCCTTCTGCCACTGGGTGTTGACACTGGAGCTGATCCACATACTGCCTAAACCCAATGCTAGATCTAATGGTGAGATAATGCCAGATACAAAAGAAGCAGATACATGAGGAGGACAGGAACAGCTCATAAGTGGAAATTCAAAGGCTTGTAAGTTAACTCTGCGCCACACAGAAAAAACATAGTCTGATGAATTTTTACTCTTCCTACCTTCCCACATCCTCTGTTCTCTCAGTAGACCTCCCAAGTACTGTGAGAGGGTGTCCTGCAAAGGGTTTTGGCCCTCATGTCCCTAGGTGCATTACTGAACAGAACTGTTGCTGAGGAGGTCTAGTTTGCAGGACATGGGATGTCATTTTGGAAGCTGGCAGTAATGGGAATCAGAATGGTAGAACCAATTTCCATTGTCTGTGTTTGTCTGTCTCTCTGTTCTAGTTACTTACCTTAGACCTTAGTCCATCCCATGCTTTGCTGCACATTGGGCTACCCACATTTGCCATCCTTGCCTGTGAACTGCCTTTCTCTCCAAATCTTCCCATTTCATGTTGAGGCGCTTGATGTCGTTCAGAACTGTTTGTTTCCATGTTATTCACGGTCTTCCTCTTTTTCTTCTTGCGTTTTCTGGCTTCCATTCAAGGGCGGTATTTGGTAAGCATTCTTTTTCCATTTTCAGCACATGTACCAACCACTGATATCTTCTTTTGTAGATTATTTGTGAGAGGGTGCCATATCCAGTAATTTTTCTGACTTCTTCATTCGTCTTCCTATCTCTATATGTTATTCCCAATATTCTTCTCAGACACTTGTGATGAAATGCATCCAGCTTTTGCATATCTTTCTTGGTAAGTTGCCATGTCTCACTGCTATATGTTGTGATGACGATAACAATTGCTTTGTACACGTTCAGTTTTGTCTTGAGGGAGATGTTTTTGAGTTGCCAGATGTTTTTGAGTCTTCCAAATGCAGTGTTTACCTTCCTGATTCTTCTTCTTATTTCCTTGGAACTAGTACCATCTTGGCTGATGGTTCTTCCAAGATACGTAAAATTGTCCACCTTCTCCAGTTCTCCTTCAATTTTTATTTCTGTTCCTGTAATCTCCATTAACATGACTTTACATTTCTTTGCATTGTATCTCAAACCTATCTTCTCCATTACTTCTTTTAAATAGTTTGTGCATTTTTTGTAGTCCGTTGACATCTTCATTGATAAGAGTGATGTCATCAGCAAATTCTAGATCAAATTGTTGCTGAATTGTTCCTGTTTAGGCCATATGTATCACTGTCAGATTATTTTAATCCTTAGTCAATGACTGGCATAAACAAAAAAAGGAGACAGGACGCACCCTTGCCTTACACCTGTCTTGATGCTGAATGGCCTATTCAATATATTTTCCATTTTAATACAGCATGTTGAGTTGGCGTAGAATGCCTTCATAATGTTGATTAATTTTGTTGGAATTCCATATTGTTCCACAATTTTCCACTTTGTTTCTCTGTTTACAGTACCAAATGCCTTTTGAAAGTGTACAAAATTGATGGCAAGACTGCCTTGGAATTCAATTATGTTCTCAATAATCCGTCTCAGGGTGAAAATAGTATCTGTGCATGATCTCCCTTGTCTAAATCCAGATTGTTGTTCATGTAGGATGGTATCCATTTAGTTACTAGATCATCAGAAAGAACTATGATATGCACAGAAAAGGCCAGATTTACTCTTACTGGCAAATAGAGATCCATATCATACCACACTGCACCAGCCTGCCTGTAGCACCCTATCCATGATTGAATCCCAAGAGGGAAGGCAGGGCATCTCCCAATATCACCCTGCTCTATAGGTTTCACCCTTGAAGCTCTACTAGTGATTTGAAAGGAGCCCTATTGACATGGGTGGCAGTAAGGAGGGACTTAAGTACTGTACCCCCCATAGCCACTGTGCAGACCCCTTTCCCAGCCAGCCCTGACTACTCTGTACTGACTGACAAAGGTCCTTTGGCAGTGTGGATACTTGCAGGTACTTTGCACATCCACAAGCCACCATGCTCCGATGGACTTTCCACTTCCTAGTGCCTTTTGTCAGGGGCTTGGAATTAAGTTGGTCCAAGCTATATAGTTTATTTAGCCATTATTACTTTTCTATCAGTATTAAATCAGGCCAGACACTTACATCCAATCACTGACATTGGGCTTGCATCTTGCCAGTTTCAAAATCACCATATCTGATTACTAGTTCCAGAAATGCCAGTTATTTAATGTTTTAAAATATACCCTTCACAGTTTACACAGGGTCAGATCTCTTCCTGCTGTCATGGTCAATGTTTGGAAAGCACCGCTAAAGAACAAGGTGTAGGCAGGCACCCAGATCCCATGAGATGGGCATGGCATAAGCCAGATCTTCTTCAGGTGTAAAGCAGCATAACTCTACTGACGCCAATGGATCTATGATTCTTAATTATGCCTGCAGCCCAATCCAAGTTGCAATAAAGTCAATGCATTTTCTCATTAACTTTAACAAGCTTTGCATCAGATCTCCATTGAGGGTCAGTCGCACAGAGGGATCGCTACACACTGCAGTGGTTCTCAAACTTCTGTATTGGTGACCCCTTTCACACAGCAAGCCTCTGAATGCAACCCCCCTTATAAATTAAAAACACATTTTTTAAACATTTAACACTATTGTAAATGCTGGAGGCAAAGCAGGGCTTGGGGGTGGACGCCGACAGCTTGTGACCCCCATGTAATAACCTCGTGACCCCCTGAGGGGTCATGACCCCCAATTTGAGAACCCCTGCTATCCACTGTTCCTTTTAACCGACAAATGATATTAGCATTTCTAAACCTTGACACGCTTCAGGTTTTATCAGCAGACCTGTAAGTAATGAAGTTTTCAAGGGATTTAAAAACCTTTTGTGCCTTTTAGAATCATAAAAGTATTATAAAAGAATCATATGCTTGCAAATATAGTTTATTGTTCAATAAAAATATGACTCTATACAGTGAAATAAAATTGCCATACGGGGAAAAAAGTCTTTGGTGCAATCATACTTATAATATTAAAATCAATGAAAAATTACAATACCAACACATGAAAATATATAGCTGTCCAGTTGTTGCTGACAATCTTACTACAATAGTAAAGTTTTGTTTGTTTTTTGCCATAATTTGTAAAATAGTTTTTTCTTGTTATTTATAAAAATACACCTTGGAAATCAGACTGAAATTGGTTTCCTTTCCAATTCTCTTTTTCCAGGTTCATGTGCATGCACCAAGTTATTTAAGGCTTGCATGTGCTGGATTGCAGGCACTGATTTTTGTTTAGAAAAATCAATATTGACAACTAAAAGACTAAAGAATTTGTTTTTAAAAAAAGAGTACAATAAGAGAAAAACAAGGAAGATTGAACATGGAGCTTATGAATTATGCCAATGTCCTTTTAAACATGAATAATTCTGCAGCTGTACAGGACTCAGACTGTTCTTCTAGCATATCAGGAAAGATCTTGAAATATAGCACATATTACAGCAGTTATATTTAAAGGGTAGAGAGCGTGGGACTGTGTTTAGTAAAAATGAAGCTTAGAGTCCTTAACAGTGTGCAATCGTAAGTTACTATTAAAACTGTCTCCAGTTTTGCTCACAAAATAATGATGTTTTTTTTTTTTTTTTGCAACTATGAAACCGGATTTTAACATTCTTTAAATCATTGACAACATTTGGGAGAGAAAGCATGTTATGACTATCACCATCACAAACAAGCCACTGATGAGGTGATTTTTTTTTTTAATGTGAAATGATAAAGGCACTAAGAGGGCACCCAATTACCAGTGGAGGTGGTTATACCATGGCATCATTGTTCAGAAAACATGCCATATTCTGGGTGCAACCTCAAGCTGAATTTCCCTCCCCCCCCCCCCCGCCCCCCCGTTCCTGATGTCATAAACTGTCCTTGCTGCAGAAGGCCCAGCAGGGGGCTGAGGACAGAGGCAGTTCTGACATTGCAGGTCGCTGCAGGGTGAAGTGTCATGCAGAGCTCAGAGACCATGGCTGTCACTCAAGGAATCATTAGCAATGAAAGGGAGGTGGTGTAGCTTGTTGTGTTGTCATCACACTGTAAGAAGGTTGGCTGCAGACCAAATTAGCTTGCTTAGGGAGTGTGAATCAAAATGACAAGAAATCTGAATGTTAATGAAAATTTTTTCTTGCTTTAGGCTTCAGACTCCATCTAGCAAGCTGTCATCTGGAAGACATTATGTCTCTCTCTCTTTTGGACATACATTTTTAAGTTTACATAAAATGTGAAAATATGTTTTTCTTTTAAAAATCAGCAATGCTTGGATTTATTTTCCAGAATTCTGTACTGGAGTCAGAAATGGACTGATGACGTTTAAAGCCTATGTTTTAGGAAATTGAACAGGACGATAGTACAAAAAAGTGTCCTGGCTTTCCTGAAGGTTACTTATGTGTATCTCACAAGACCGTTAAAGTCATGATATTATATGCTCTGCAGGTGCTGACTGGAGTGTAGCTACACCAATTTGCACCAGAAGAGAATTTGGCCCATCTGTTTGTAATTTGTTCAGGTGGTATTGCACTTTGTCCATGTTAAACTAAACCCACATAAAATCAGGAGTAACTCCTTTAAAGTCAATGGAATCACATCCGTGTAAAACCGGTATGCAGTAACTGAAATTAGAGAGAGAACCTTAATGTACACAATAGCTCATTTTCTAATATGGGCAGTCATATGTCTTGCCACCTGCTATGTTCATTTTAATACACATTCTCTCTCTAATAGCTATTAGACAGCTCTAAGATTGCTGATTTCAAAAGATCTTCCCTCCTCCCCCTTTTGCACTGAAAGACACCTGGAAAATAGCATTTCCTGTCACATGGCATACACTGAACATTTCAAGTTCTGTTCTTCACACTACATTTCAAGGAAGGAAATAAACTACAGACACTTCTATTTAGCACGGTTCATATACATGCTACAAAGCAAATAGCAATTCATATTTTCTTTTCCTTGATTTAAAAGAAAAAGAAAAAAACAAACCAATGAACAAGGAAAAAAAAAACACCTCTTCCTTACAAAATTCAGCCAGAACTAATAGTCCTGGAAACTGAATTCATGAAATGGTAAATGCTGATGTTCTAACTTATAATTTAATCAAGCAACCATGCAAGTGCCCTTTTCAAATCAACAGTCTGACAGACTCTGGCATAAAAGGGAATATAAATCTCTGAGCCTAGCACAGGAACACTTTGCCAATTCAGACAGACATGTTTCAGCAACACAGCAATGTGCATGCTATCACTGGGAGACAATTAAGACATTTGTAAAGCAGTTATGATAATTTATAAGTTTTTAAAATATGCAATTTAAAAGACTCATGGTCCAGGCAGATACAGGTTCTTATGAAGAATATAATTAAAGTAGTTTTGGTGGAGGTTTGTTTTTTTGAAAAACACATACATCTTTTGCAAGTGAATGGCTGTAGAAATTTTTTCCTGCATATCTGACAATAGCCCAATAAGGACTGGTCCAAAGCTCACTGAAGTCAATAGGAGCCTTTCCACAGACTACAAAAGGGCATTGGATCAGACTGTAAGGCTCTGATCCAGAAGACCACTACTCATCTGCTTCAAGTTAAGTCTGTACTTAAGTGTTTTGTTGGATTACTGCCTTGGTTGCCATGCTTTTAGATTTTGGATAAAAGACTTTGAACTCACCTTACAATGTAAGGATATTGGTCAGTTAGGAAGATAGGAATTGCCATACTGGATCAGACCTGAAGTCCACGTAGTCCAGTATCCTATCTACCCCAGTGGCCAGAACCAAAGGTTTCAGAACTATGTGAACCCTGAAGAAGGCAAATGTGGGATATTCTCCCCTGCCATCAGGTCTCATCCTGAACTCCAACAGGTAGATTCATTTAAAACCTGAAGCATGAAGTTTAATAACCAATTTTTTATTAATTTGATAATTCTGGATATCCTTAATATTCATATAAATGTCCAATCCCTCTTTGAATCTTAAATTCTTAACCTCAGCTACTGACTGTACCAAAGACTTCTACAATTTAATTATATTTTTCCCTTTTTTACCTTTGAATCTCTCACTTTTAATTTCATTGAACATCCTCTTCTTCTTATGTGATGAGTAAGGCTTCTGTTTTGGAGTGCTTATTAATTTCATTCTGGCGGGCTTATTTTGAACAATTTTTGAGTTTTATGTAGATGTCCAAAAATTGGTGTGAATTGGTGCTCTCTTTTTATATACAGTAATAAGTAATTATATACACACAACAGTAGTATATATCAGTGGTTCTCAACCATGGGTACGCGTGGTCTTCCAGGGAGTACTCAAGTCATCTAGATCAGGGTTTTTCAATTTGGGGGTCACAGCCCCCGGGGGGAGGGAGGGTCATGGGATGGTTTAGGGGGATTGCACCCCCAACTTGGTAAGGCAACTCCCATCTTTTCATATTCTGTGTATTTATACCTCTCTACAGTATTTTCCACTTCATGCATCTGATGAAGTGGGTTTTAGCCCACAAAAGCTTATGCCCAAATAAATTTGTTAGTCTCTAAGATACCACAAGGACTCCTTGTTGTTTTTGCTGACTATTGTTGTGATGGTGTAAGGTGTAAGGACCATCTATCAGAAAGGCAAGCTTACATGGTGGCAAGATAGATTACAGTACCCAAGATGTGTGTCTTTAACTCCATGTTAAGACTGTTGTAGTGCCTGAGTACCACAATAGATACTTGGTTGGTGAAATCGAAGTATAGAACTCACAGCTGATTTGGGGTGTGTGCCCTGCTTCTTAACAATCTGTCCTGAGGTTAGTATTCATACCCGTGAGCCACTCCAGAGAGCTTAACAGTTGTTTTCTCACTACTCACCCCTTTTATTATTAATAATAATAAATGTATTAAAGAACACAGGACTTAGCATGGAACCTTAAGGACATTTAATCCTACTCTTTGCTTTCTGTCTCCTAACCAGTTTTTGACTGATGACTATATTTTGCCTCTTACCTCATGACTACTTTGCTTCCCTAATAGCTTCTTGTGTGGGAACTTGTCACAGGCCTTTTGGAATCTACATAAATTATGTCCACCAGTTCTCCTTTAACCACTACATTATAACACAGTGAAAGAATTCTAAGAGATTAGTAAGACATGATTTTCCTTTGCAGAATCTGTGCTGGTTAGTCCCTCATCAGATCACAATCTTCCATATTTTGTTATTGTTTTAAATTTTTTTCAACCAATTTGCCAGGTACAGATGTAAGAATTACTTGTCTATAATTCCCCAAATTACCCATAGAACTTTTTTAAAAATATAGGGACAACATTTGCTTCTCTCCACCCTTGTAGAACAGTGGCTGTTTTTAATGAAAGGTTACATTATTATTATTTTTTAACATCTCAGTTATCTCCTTCAGAACTCATGGATTCCTACCAACTATCACTGGTGACTTTTTGTTTTTAAATTATTAGCTTGCTTTAGCATCTTTTTCTTCAGATACCTCAAATCTCAGAGTATCTCATCTTTTTTAACAGACAAGAGCAGATCCATGTTAGGTATCTCCAGATCATCGTAGACAGTGAAGACTGATGCAAAATGTAAATAAAATAAAATAAACCAACCCTTTTCAACAGTCCCTATCTTCCTTAATTCCTCCCTTTTATCCTTGGTATCAAGCAGACCTACTGCTCTTTTGCAGGCTTCCTGCTTTTGAATCTCTAGCATGTTTTTACACCATTAGCCATTTGCTTGTCAAAATCAATTTTGGCCGTTCTAATTTTCCTCTTATTTCCTGCTCTAACTTACATTCCTGTTTATTGGCTTCACTAAGTGGATCCTGAAGAATTCTTATTTGGTATAAACAGATTCTCAAACTTTGCCATTTAGTCATTTGTTTATTCCTTGCCTTCCTTGTTCAATGGTACATGTCTCCTGAGACTCTGATCTATTTTTTTTTTAAGTTAGGCCATATTTAGCCCTCAACATAAGTCACCTAATTTTCAGAGGTACTCTGCACCCATCGTTCCCATTGAATTTAGTAGGGTTTGAGAGTGCTCAGCACCTCTGAAAATTGGGCCACTTAATGCCATATTTAGATGTCATGAAATATCTTATTTTGGGCATCTAGGTTTGAACGTTTTAGCCCAATCCCACAATTTGGGGCATGCAAAACTAAAACAAACAAAAGTTTCATATAAGAACATGTGTAATAATCTGCGGTCATACACATACACAACTAACAACATATAGACAATAAAAAGGATTAAACAATTTACAGCACACAAACTACAAGCCTCTGCAATTATCAAATCAATAGCTAATTCAAGGATTTTACAATATTTGTTCAAATATATTTGATATTTTTAATTATTTGACAGCTCCACTAGACAGTTAGTTAAAAGGAGCAGCTCTGCCAGTAGAGAGAGCTGGTAAACAATTCTGCAGGCTTGACTGCTATTCAAGAACAGAGCATTGAGACTTGAGCACATAAACCAGTGCATTAGAATAGCTTCCAAATATATGACAAAAATAAATAAATAGAGACTAAGGCCAAAATTTACAAAGCTGGAGTCTAACATGAGGTACATAAATCAGCATTTAGGAACCACATAATCTAGAGAGTTATTGCCTAGAGGAGTACCCGAGTTTTTCCTGAAGTGGCACATAGTATAGCTGGGTCGTAAGTGACAAAGTATAGGAAACAATCAAGCTGTGAGATATTTTTTTGATACTCTAGTTAATTTTCCAGAAAGTGAGAAATTACCACAAAGTGAAACATACTTTACATAAAAGATTAGAACTCACTGGAAACTAACTCATGTTGTTTGAAGTTGTTTTTCCCCCTTAAAAAAATAAATCTTTAGTTTTAAGTTGAAAAATTTTCCCTACTAACTCAACATTTGTTTCATATTACCTTGGATCAGCAATTCTTCAAAATCTGAACAGTAACATCGACTAGGGCAGTAGTGCCCAACCTTATTACACATAAACCTAGGCACAACCGTGTATGGCCCAAACAAGTGCTACATATTGTAAGAAGATTTAAAGTCACCTGTATTGACTTTATATTTTAGGTACCGCTTGTTTTGTATGTATTTAGATAGGTTGTTTCTATGTACAGTGTTGTCTGTTTACACACTTGTGTAAACTAAAATGATGGAAACATGAATCAGCCATTAGTATATTGTGTTGAAGAAGCTGTGGACCTTACAAAATGCTCTGGTGGGCCGTGTACAGCCCATGGGCCACAGATTGGGCATCCCTGGACTAGGGAATATAGCATATTTTACATTTTTTCAATATCAAATGTCTTCTTTCCATTTTACCTCTGACAAATTTATTTTTTTATGGTTAAAATATGGTCATATTGTTATTTGTTCCTCATTTCTTAGACACTATCACTAGATAGTCTGTTAAAATACTTTTTTCCTCTAACACACTAACATACTTATGGGGACAGGGAGAAGGGGTTGATTTGTTTTGCTATACCTAAGGGGAAAACTATTATGTAATCTCTTTAGTATAGATCTTCCCTCCCATCCCGTATAACTCCTGTGCAATGTCTAGATACTGGAGCAGTATGTGGTTTAGACATGCTGATTAGATAGAATTGATGGTGTGCCTTATTCAGAAGTGATGTGTGAGATACTATAACTTAGACTTGCTTCCATTCACTGAGAAGTAATTACAGCCATTTTACTCATGTGAAAAGGAGTTTCAGTGGAATTTACAGGCTGAGAAGGTGAAAGAAGGAGTAACAAAGTATTGGTTGAGATACTTTAGCTTCCGCCTTCCTGTGGCTCCTCAGCATGTAATTTACAGTAACAGACTTGTTTTACCAAAGTGTAAGAGAATCTTAAATGAGTGGGAGAAAGTCTTATTTACTCCAGTTTACAGGTCACCTCTGAAATAGGGCCATTGTATGCATCCACAAATACAAAAACTATGGTAAGAGAATGCTGTTTAGGTTGCAAAGTCAGGACTCAAAAGTTAAGAAATTGCCAGATTTATGGTTGCCTGGGCAACCTTTGCTCTGCCCCCTTGTGCATCCAACAAGTGCACTAAGTGAGGCAGGGCTCCAGTGGAAAAAACAATATGTGATCATGTAACTAAAGATAATTCTGTCCTTCATCATGCACATTAAGTCTCCAAAAATATAAATCTGACATTTCCTAACTTTCAAGTGCTTAACTTTGCAACTTTAACATTCTTTTAACAGATTTTTGTAAGTAATTTCCTAACTTTTTAAAAGAAAAACAAATCCTAGTACAATAATAATAATAATAATAATAATTAATAACTATGCCTAGCTCTTGAATAGCACTTTTCAATGGTAAATCTCAAAGCGTGTCACAGTCTCAACCCCCACGCCCTAATCATGTATCAAAAGTAGGGCTTGAATCCTACAGCGTGGGTTACAGGACTTAGATTCATTAGTTGACAGCAGGAGAGGTTTGTTATCTGAGAGGACAGATAGGATGCTGAGTCCTAGGGGAGCTAGCCTAGCTGTCCCTAGTGTTGCCCCTCCCCCCCCCACAAAGTTGTGGAGCACTCCAGCCCCATGTGGTACCCCCAGAGAGATCTGTAGACTGAAGGGGCCATGGTCTGGGTTGAGGTCTGCTTCTTCCTCCCCACATTTGAGACAGGGGCGGCGAGTTGTATGGGCCCAGGGTGCCCGGGGTTCCAGCAATATTAAGTGTCCAGGGGCCCAGAACCACCAATGTTTGAGGCTGGGTCTCTCCTCTGGCCCTGCCTGCTGCCCCCGTGTACCTTCACACTGCTCATCCCCAGCCCTGCCTCATCCCAGAGCCTGCACCCCCAGCCAGAGCCCTCACCCCCCTGCACCCCTACCCTCTGCCCAAGCCCTGAGCCCCCTCCTGCATTTTGAACTGCTCATCCCCAACCCCACCCCACAGCCCTCACCCCTGCACCCCAACCCTCTGCCTGAGCCCCTCCCACATCCCAAACCCCATATCACCTGCCCCATCCCAGAGCCCTCACATTTTTACATTATTTAAAAACAATATATTGATTTACAAGGCAGGTGTCAGGGGGCAGGACTTGGACCTGTTCTGGGCATCACCAAAAATTATACAACCCTGTTGCCCCTGACTTGGGAGATGAAGTAATATCAGCTTCATCTATTGCCCAGGGTTTGGGTGTGCATGTGAAATGGGTCTGTTGGGCCAGGTAAGGCAAATATGGGGGAGCCCAACCCAGTTTCTGCCCCATGTGGTGTCACCAGAGTGTGATATAGGGATGGGGGCAGGAAGACAACTGTGCTATTTCCCCCACCCTGTATAGCTGCTCTGGCAGTTCCCAAGTATTCTCAGTACAGTGTCTGCTGCTGCTGTGGTGGTGTGAGCCCAGCCTTGGAAATGTTCATGTGTTTAGTTATTTGGAGATGCTGCCAAA
The DNA here is from genome assembly GCF_027887155.1 of Malaclemys terrapin pileata. Lineage (NCBI taxonomy): Eukaryota > Metazoa > Chordata > Testudines > Emydidae > Malaclemys > Malaclemys terrapin. The sequence continues at coordinate 174,096,908 of NC_071507.1, read as the reverse complement.
CAACATCCTGGAGAAAACTCAAAGAAAGGAAAAGGTGACTTTTTTAACAGTTTATATCTCAGCAAAAGCAAAAACAGAGATAAAGAAGAGGCACTTCCCTCGCCTGAGGCTGTTCCCCTTGCTGAATATCAAAGAACTTCTGCAAACAATGGAGATATGAAAACTTTTCAAAGAAAAAAAGTCACAAGAATCCTTTATAATGGAACATGTAAGGCAACCTAAATATAGGGGTCACTACCAACATCCCCTGTAATACAAACACACCTTACTAAGATAAAATGCATATATAGAACTTTGAATTGTAAAAAACATCAGAGAACTTTATACATTACACATATGATTTGTAGGTGTTTGAGTCAATAAAGAACAGATACTCCACATGTTATCAGGTTGCTGTAAAGGTTAGGGTATGTTTTAGATAAGACATAATAAATAGAGCTGGTCAAATTTTTCCAATTTCACTTTTCATAAAAAGGCAGAGAGAGGTACAAGAAATTTGTATTTTGTATCATTAATGGTGAATCTAGCCCAGCAACTTTTTTCAAATTTTACTGCACTTTTTGGAAATTGTGTGCACTGCAGTGCAAACTCCTGCCCCCTCCAATCTTCACCCTTTACATACATTTACCTCAAATATACCTACAGATCACAGAAGTGTGCTTCACAGATTATATGGAGGCAACTCATATAGAAATGGGGGCCAAATACCAATATGACCTCATACAAGCAAGTTAAGCCAGACAGAGGGATGAGAGAGAGTTGAAGGCCAGGTCACATGGAAAAAGATAAGATTCATTTGCTCGTAGTTTATGTCATCAATATGAGTATCTTGTTTGTCCTGCTGCATGTTAATATGATTCAGGCAAATTTTGAATTTGTAGAAAATGATATTGCCAGAATTTTTGTTATTTTAAATAAAATGAGTAAAGTACAGTGGAGCTCTTTGTTTACAGGCCACATTCTGTCTTCCCTTTGTGCATCTCATTGATATAATTTGGAGTTGAACAAGCAGATACAAATACAGGACTTTGTTCAAAGTGTGTCACTGGTTTAAGTGCACGTTTAGAAAGCTTCCTTAAGTCAATAAAAGCTTATTAGCTCATCCTAATGTAACTTGGCTCATTTAGATGGAGTTACACCAGGACTGAATATGGCCCATTATTTGTAAGGACTTAAGCAATGAAGTACTATAATCCCACAGTCAAAGATTAAAATCCCCTTGCCAACCACGCGCACACACTTTCCTAATGATATATTAAAAAAAAAAAAAAAAAAAAAAAAAAAAGACAGTAACTTTGATATGCTCACACATGCCAACAGTATTATAATTCAAATATATCCCCTTCTCTGCTGATTTTTTAAAAAGTCATTTCTACTTGATAAAGAGACTGAAACAACCACAACTACTCTACTTGATAAAATTATTCTGAAGATAATCGTATCTGCTTTAAATCTAGAGAAATCAGCTTCTGTTCTCTTCAAATCAGTCAGCATTTTTTATTTTTAAGCAGATACTCTAGCACAGGAATTTGAAGGAAGTTAGCTTGCAATTTTGTTCTGAGAAGAACTTGTTAAGAGTGAACTGTAGTGTATCATTCCCCAACCTTTCTGGAGCACAGGTTGAAAGCAAAGATTTAAAAGACGTATGAAGGTTTTTTTGTTGTCGATATATTTAAGTCTATATAATGTATAGTTAGTTTACACATAACCTTGTAAGTGGCAGGATATTTCAGATTCAAATCCAACCTTACATCTCTGTACCTAATAGTGCAAATACCAAACATGATCCAGCCCTTTGGCTCAACAAGCTCAAAAAACCCTCCCAGGCTGAGTTCCAAAAAGGCCATTTAGGTTGTAACAATCTCTTACCTATCTGTAGCAGTTTCTAAAGCATCAGATAATATCTAAGGTAAGAAGACTGGATTGCTACCTAGAAATTTCAGAATAATGATACCTCACACGCGCACACACACATTCTCCCTGATGAGAATAACCAGTTGGATGTTTTCACATCAAAATACAAGTGAGATATTGGTCCATTATGAGTATTTCAGACCCACACAATTCCCAGGTAAAAATATCAAAGTACATCTTGTCTATTTTTTGTATCATCTTATTTTATTGTTAGATTGGGAAAACTTCCCTTCTTCCTCCTCTTTTCTAATGTGCATAAGTGACGTAGGGGCCTAAGTCTCATTTTCAAAAGTGATTTAGGAACCATTCCTCATTGAAAGACAGATTTAGGGTCCTAAATCATGTAGGTAATTTTGAAAATTTTACCTGTAATCTCTTTAAAGGTTAGGAAAAAGGAGCTGTGATCAAGGGTGCTTTTTGGTATTAGAGCTGTGGAGTTGAGAAGTCAGGTGGTTCTTTCAAGGCATCAGTTCTATTGCAGGTCAGAGGGTAGCAGTTGGAGTTCTGGAGATGTGAAGGAGCTGCAGACAGAGTTTTGGAGATGTGAAGGAGCTGCAGACAGAGTTTTGGGGAAAAGAAGTGTAAGGTTAAAAGAAAGGGAAACCACAAGGACCTCAAGAAACAAATTAGCATCCACAGCTAAATTCCTCATCACTAGCCATGCTTTCATAACTAGAGTCACATATTACCCTTTGTTAGGGGTACCCTGTAGGATTGGAAGAACTAAAATAGTCAAACATTCCTTGATAAGTAGGTATATTTATTGTATCTTATCCCTAAATCCTTCATTTATGACTTGTGTCCTTATAGAGCTGGTCACCAAATTTGTGTGTTATCCCATGAAAAATTTCCAAAAGAATTGTTTTTGTCAAAAAAAAAGTCTTTGAAATGTCAGGTTTTTGCTAAAAAACCTAAAACAGAAAAAAAAAAAAAGTGGGCGGTTTGGCTAAACATTTTCAGTTGTCTTAAAACAATGAAGATTTCCCATATAAATTACTGTTTTTGACAAAAAAGCCATTTTTGGATGAAGAACGATTGACCAGATGTTTACTCCTCAGACCGTTATCCTATGTGCACATATGCTTAATTTTAAACCTGTCAGTGGTCCCAATGAAATCAAACACAGACTGTGTTTGCAGGATCAGTACCACATGTAGTTCTGCAGGGATGCCTTTCCTCCTTCAAAAAATAAGGTAAAAAAACCTCATGACCTGTGAAACAAAGACACAGAAAAAACTAATAACTAGAAGTGTTAAGAAAAACTGAGATGGAGAGAGCCCTTTCTCAGGACTTATACCTCTTGACAGTGTTTTTTTTATTTAACCAGTTTTCTTGCTTCAGTCTTCTGATTATTGCACAAATACTTTATGCTCTGGTTGTTTTACAAGTGCATTAGCTCTTAGGAGAAGTGTAGTACTTTTATTAGTGCTGCATGAGGCTGATATATTAAAAAAAATCCACCTGGGAGGTTTAAATTTGATATCTTCATCTCTACTAATTATTCTCTAAGGGATTAATTACAGTAACTTTTTTAGCTTTTCAACAATCTTCTAGTCACACTCAAACTAACTTAAGAAACAGTTTGAACTGTGATCACAGAAAAATTCTGCTTGTTTGACGTGTATAATCTGCTGAATAGGTATCACATGTGTTAAATTAAATTTACATATGGACATGGAAATTTAAAAGGACATACTATCAGTTCCACTTGTTTTTATGCTCTAGAGAAAGCTTGGCATGAATAAATTATGAGGGAATAAGATGAACATGCTAGAGGTCAGACCTATTTGTGATGTGTTCAGTTTAAGAGGTTCTGGTTACTTAATCAGTTTGAAAAGTTAGCACGCTATTTTCTCAAGTAGTTTGTAATTAGTTTCTTCTGCCATGTTCTCTATTTATTTAGTAGAATGGGGTTTCCCACTACCAATTTAAAAACAAATTTTATCCTGGCCCAAATGACTAGATGACCCCAGCTAAGATTTTCAAAAGTAACTACTTAACAAGCTAGGCTCCTAAATTTGCTCTGAGGCACTTAAGTTTGCCAGATCGTGAATCCCGTACATGTAACAAATACCTGTCTTTCTTCCCCACCCTAGTCCCTGGGTATAAAGCTTCATGTCATTTTTTCCTCGCTATTCTCATTCTTTTTCTTCCCCTGAAGTGGGGGTGGGAGTGGGGAAGAGAGATTACCGGGGAAGAGAGATTATGTGTATGATATAAGGAAGGGAAAGAAATCCCCTCCCCCATATTACAGTCAGCCTGGCAGTTTAAATGCTATTGAAACCTTCTGCAGGGTGCCTAAGAACTGGGATAACCTTTTGTCCAGCAGCCAGAATTAACCTGTACCGTATTGTGTACAGAAAACTTTCATCTGATAACAACTAAGCAGGTGGTGAATTGTGATTGACTAAGCATTGTGCCCTTAGCTAGCCTGTGCTAGAGCATTCTATTTTTATTATTGTTATCCTGTCCTCTGTATCTCCACCCTACCCACTTTTTTCTCTCATCCACCTGTTTTGTCTTTTCTACTTGGGGCAGGTGTCTTACTATATATATTTGTACAGTGCACACTGGGGCCCCAACTTAATTGAGGCCTTGGGCATTACTGCCACATAAGAATTAAATAGTAATTAACAATGCCAATCCAAGCCATCACCATACAGGATGCAGCAGATCACAATATGTCAGGGTGATGTTAGTAAATTAAAAATGGAGCTTGGCCTTAAAGAAAAGGCAGGACTAAGTCAGGCAGTCAAAACTAGATGTTTAGGGTAAATAGGGACCTTATTCCATAGACAGACGTAGTTTAAGGGCATTGTCAATATTCCTTAATTTATGGGACTCCTGAATGGTTATCTCCAAGATCCTTCCCCCTACACAAACACAGACACTTAGTCACAATTTCCTTTTGGGGTTAAAATAAACATCAAACAAGAGGAGTGCATCGGGGTGGTTACCACGCTCCTGCCCTGAAAGGCTTAAAACAACCCTGGGAGAGGGCTGTGGCAGGGGAAAACCTGGGCTGATTGGGAAAGCAGCTACAGCTGTAGCCAGTGCAATCCGAGCCCAGCTGGCCCTTATAGAGGGCAGTGGGCCAGAAGGAAAAAGACACTCTCTCTCTGGCTGCCTGGGAAGCTGAGGAGGGTACCTAGGGTGGAGCAGTGCTGGGGAAGGGCAGAGGGAGTTGGGGAGCTCCAACCTAGCAAAGCTGCAGGCCAAGCTAAGGACCCACAAGAGGGTACTAGGGCTGCAGAGGGGCACCGGGAGCTGGTCCAAACCCCGTTGTTGATGAGAGTGGTTTATAGACTGCAGTCTGCCCCAGAAAGCGGGGGCTAGACGATGATTGACAGTAGCCACAGAGGCAAGGTGGGGATAGGGGGTTGGGGGGTTCCCCTGGATGGGGAGATCCAGATTGTGGGTTACTGCTGGGGGCAGGACCCTGACATAGAGGGGCACCGGGGTCTGGGAGGGACACGGGGGCCAGCGGCAGGCGAGACACTGGCCTGCAGAGGACGCTCTGTGCTGAAAGAGCTAATTCCCTGGACAATTAGCAGGAGGGACTGTGCCGGTGAGTCGTCGCCCCGCCACAAGGAGTCTGAAACAAGACATTTGAGACATTTCTTGTTATACTGTGGGGTCCTATTTTTCAGAGATTAGGGCATTTTGAAGCTGACAATACATTTTAATTATGTAGTAGACGGCTAGCCATTGGCAAAACTATCAAATGTTCTGCAAAATATAATTCCATGATTTGCTATAGTACCCCCAACAAACTATTGCAATTACCACTATAAGATCATACAACAGCAACAAATGGAAATTTTACACTTGGCAAAGCTGGAAAACCTAAAGATGATGTACTTGCTCCACTGTAACAGAGCTTCATCCCTTTGGCAGTAGGGCTCATGGTGTTTAAATTTCATTTTTCAATTGAATGGCTTTTAACCTGCTATGTTTAAGGCAATTTGAATCAATAACCTGTGCAACTCATTAAGGACTCATTTCTGTAGCCACTACCCAAACAGAATTCCTTTGAAGACAATTTCCTTTTTGTTAATTTCCTTACTCTTGAAGTTACATATACTGCTGGCTATTTTAAACAGTATTAACATAGAAAAAATTAAACAACAAAAGTAGAACATGTTTCAGAATATTTGAATCCAAACATATTTCCCTGTCATCCACAGAAATGTTTCAGGTAGATTTGTACTCAACATGGCTAAGCCATACCTCCACTGCCACTCTCGTATATACTCTTGCTAGCTCAGTGAGAGCTAGCATGAATGTGAGTACATGAGCAGAGGAGTCACACCACTAGCTTGTAGTGTAGATGTAGCTACAGACACCATAGAGGAAGAAGACAACCATTCTGCATGTCTCAGAGGATGCTGCAGTAAATCCATTATCCTACCCTGCTGAGAGCAAGAGTTATATTCGGGCCTACCCTCACGACAGCTGACAAAGCTTTATAGATTATATTGAATCTCAAATTGAATAAGCCAACATATGATGCAGTTGCAAAGAAGTCTAATATTCTCGGGTGTATTAACATAAGTGACATATGTAAGGCACAGGAGGTAATTATTCCACTCTACTTGGAACTGGTGTGGCCTCACCTGATATACTATTTCTCTAATGTGGATAAGGTCTTATAATATGGAGTTATTTTGTAAGGTTTCAAGGAAGGTAAAAATAGTGATGCCCAGAATGAAGAGAGGTGAGAGATCCTGATTAACTTGTCTACACCAGCATCTGTTATCACTGTTATTAAGCTCTAGTTAATATAGTTAACAGTGGGAATATAAAGCATCTAATTACTGATTAGACTCTTCACTGCAGTTAATTCTTCTTCAATTGTCAAATATCTGAGAATCTTGCTAGGATATCTTTCAGATTTTCATTAGTTCAGGATATTATCACTTGGGATTTGATCTTGAAAAGAGACAAGCATCTCCAGAAAGGTGCTGACTGCCCTCATCTCCCTTTGACATCGGTGGGTGCTCAGGATCTCCCAGAGGCTCTCTAAGCAGATTTCAGGATGAAGCCCCACTTGTGATTAATCTAAATGCCTATAATTTTGCCCTTTACACCCTACATTCTATATATGTAGTTAATTAAGATTCATGACTCAGTCTTGGGATGTTATTTGCTGCTTTAGCTTGAACCCAATACATTGGATTCATGAGGTTGTCTAATATTTGTGATTTTATATGGACAATTGAACTATCCCTTTAATACAATAGAGAATTCATACCTTTTAGAGTTTCATCCATGCCAATCTCATCAAATGCATTAGCAATTCTGTCAGTAGATCAAGAATATGACATGGCCCTTAGGATGAAACAGCTTAAATTAATAAAACAAATCCCACTGAGTAGCTCTTAAATACGGATATCCTGTCTTAATCTCCAAATCTAGCAATTTATGAGTCACCCACACACATTGTTTGGGCAATTTAGTCAGCACAAAAATGTTATTACCATGAATTGAAACTCTTTATTAGATGCCAAAAAAGGTGTTTCATATATTAATGCACATTGGAAGACTCTTCTATTTGAAAGCATCATCGTCACCACTGGGAAGCACTAGAAATTTCTGCATATCTCCTTATCCCTTAATCTATTAATCAATATGAGTCCCCACTACCATGCAATGAATTCCAGCCTAATTGAAACAATTAGCCTAAGACTGTTATTAGGAAAATTTTTCTTTATAAATCATGACACATTAAATATTATTTTCTTATCTAACTTGGAGTATGACTGCAGACAGTCCCATTCTAATGTTCACTACTGACCATAGAAATGATGGCCCTAATCCAGCCACTCTGAGTGCAACCTTCATGTGGGTGCTGGGGTTTTTCTATGAGCATCACATTGTAGAATACAGTCATGATACAGTGAGTGATATCAGAGAACAAATACTATATAACTCATCTATGGCGTGTCTGCCCAGTTAGGGGAGTTTTCCTTGCTCTACACAGGCTCAACAGAATGAACTTCATGAGTCAGCACCCAGATTCATGTAAAAGTGACCTTTAAGGATAATATGTAACACTGCTCTACAGCCAAAATGCTTCTGAAATAAATGTAGTCAAACTTTACTAATTCTGGGTCACTGAGAACGAAAAAGATGCTTAAAATTGTTGATTGGCTCTAGTTTTCAAGATATGCTATTGGGTTAGTATATACGACCCTTGACTTGGGAATGGCGGAGAATAAGTGAGTTATAAAGGGAAGGGATCTCAATTTAAACCAGAAATTATTAAAATTCATCTTTGACTGGATCTATGAATAAATCTATGACTGGGTTTGGACAGTACTTGCTTTTTAGGCAAAACAATGAATGATGCAATCTGAAGCTCGTATTGCGTCATACATGATATGAATTGCATCATGTTATTCCTAGAAGTCATGGATGATGCAATCATAATGAAGCTTACATCACTCTGCTGAACAAATTGCCCTAGATCAGCTCTAGAAATCATACAGTGTCGTGCTCTCTTATTTGTCAGTGTTTGAGTTTGCAATGGGACACATTTCTGTTTAGCCAAAGTGAGCAGAGATGCCTCGTACTTGTGTGAACAGTGCAGATAACTTCTGCTATGTTTGTGATGAAGTGACTTTTGCATCACAAAAGCGCAGTATAACCACTATGGTTAAGAAAGCCTATCACCTTTATTTTGGCTGCAAAATTGGAGATCAGGACAAGAGGTGGGCCCCACACATATGCTGCAGCACTTGTGCAACAAATCTTCGCCAGTGGTTGAACAGGAAAAGGAAATCTATGCCTTTTGCAGTGCCAATGATTTGGAGAGAACCAACAGATCATACCAGCAATTGTTACTTCTGCATGGTGCCTCCAGTTGGGAAAGGTGTGTCAAAGAAGAAAAAGTGGACTGTGCATTATCTAAACATTCCATCAGCTATATGTCCAGTACCCCACGGAGAAGGACTGCCGGTTCCTGATGCACCAGACTCATTCTCACTTGAGTCAGACGAGGAAGAGGAAGAGGATGAAACTTCTGGTCCTGAACCATCAATGTCACAGGACCCACATTTTCTCCCATCCTCCTCCTCTGAACCACACCTCATAACACAAGGTGAACTGAATGACCTTGTCAGGGATTTGGAACTACCCAAGAGTAAGGCAGAGCTGTTGGGCTCCAGACTACAGCAGTGGAATCTCCTGGCAGGTGATGTTAGGGTTTCCATGTCCCGTGACCGTCAAAAGGATCTTGTCCCATTCTTCTTCATGGAAGGTGATCTTGTAGACTGCAACATCATCGATGGTGTGATGGCAGCCCTCAACATCGTTCACGATCCAGATGAGTGGAGACTGTTCATTAATTCATCGAAGACGAGTCTTAAAGCTGTTTTACTGCATAATGGCAATGTTTTGCCATCAATTTCAGTTGGTCATGCAGTCCATATGAAGGAAACCTATGACAACATGAAACAACTTTTGAGGTGCATAAACTATGACCAACATCAGTGGCAGCTTTGTGGAGATTTGAAGGTTGTTGCTCTCTTGCTTGGTCTGCAGACTGGATACACAAAGTACAGCTGTTTTCTCTGCGAATGGGATTGTCGTGCAAGAGATTCCCACCACATCAAGAAAGACTGGCCACTCCGACAGTCATCGGAGCCTGGGAGGAAAAGTGTTCATCATCCACCACTTGTTGAATCAAGGAAGATTTTGTTACCACCCTTATACATCAAGCTGGGTCTGATGAAGAACTTTGTCAAGGCCATTGACAAAACACAAGCAGCTTTCAAGTACCTCCGTGGAAAATTTCCAAGATTAAGTGAAGCTAAGATAAAGGAAGGTGTCTTTGTTGGTCCTAAGATTCGTGAACTTCTTTGAGATGATGCATTTGACCATGCACCGTGTGGCAAGGAAAAGACGGCATGGAAAGCCTTCCAGTTAGTGGCAATAAATTTTCTCGGAAACAACAAGGCAGACAACTACAGGTTGTTGGTGGAAAACCTCCTCAAGGCATACAAAAGCCTTGCTTGCAACAGGTCACTAAAGATAAATTTTTTGCACTCTCATCTAGATTTTTTTCCACCGAACTGCGGAGCAGTGAGCAATGAGCACGGCGAGCGATTTCACCAGGACATTGCAACAATGGAGAAATGCTATCAGGGCAAATGGAGCCCATCAATGCTTACAGACTATTACTGGACTGTGACAAGAGATGCTCCATTTAATGAATACAAGAGACAAACCAAGAAGCGCCGAGTAGACACTGAATAGGACTAAACTATGTACATAATAGTTTTTTGCCTTTTGTTTCATAATAAATTTTATTTATATAACCTTTTGCTGATTTTTAAAGTGTTACATAAACAGGACAGGTGAAATATTATCATGTAAAGCAACCATAAACATATGAAAAGACCTAGGTTTACAATTTATGATTAAAACTCGACTATCTACACAATATACATAGACATAAAATGTAAAAACTTAAATATCTTAGAAACAGTAGCCAATCAGTTGTTTTAATTGTCATATTTGAATTCAGCACATCAAAATACATAATAAATAGCACATTTTATCTCTGAAGCAGACGACTTCTCAAAAATTGTAGACCAGTGTAATTTGATGCAAGCATAGGATTCCTGCTTTAACCTGAAAGACTCCAGTAGATTATTATTGTTATTCTGATTTGAGAAGTGTCTCTTCATAATTTTCAGTTTTTAAAAAATTACCACGTGTGTAAGTGGCTCCTAAAGCTCCCACCCAATATTGAGAGCCTCCATGTTAGGTGATGATCATGCATATAAGAGTTCCTTCCCTAAATAGCTTAGAGACTGTATATCTTACCTGTTTAAAGGACAGGGAAAATAGTAGTATTAGCATTATTTTAGAGGGGTGGGTGGGAACTGAGGCACAAGGCGATAAGTGATTGTTCAAGGTCACACAGGAATTCTGACGCAAAGCTGGAAGTTCTTTCCTGAAGAATCCATTATGATTTGATGTTCTGACAAAGCAGCAGTAAAACAGAGCAAGACAGACTTCCAGTTAGAGTCACAAACTACCCCCATAACAAATATTCATAGACCACATAATAGAACATTTTATAGTCACAGTGCACCTTTTTTACAGAAGCATTTGACACATTCACAAAAATGGGCATACTGTACTTATATGCACGCCCACCAATCACTTTACCTACATAGTAAATGCTCTGGGATGGAACACAATAGCCATTTTATAGCACGGTAACACTGCACAATATTTTAGGACACAAAGTAGTGAATACCATACCCTGGGGATTTTCAAAGTATAACCCATATCTCAATACCAAGACCCAGTTCCAGTCCCATTTGTGACCACACAGCTCACATTTCTTTCCCTTTAACATCTTTGTGGCAATTACAGCTGCTGCTCACCTAGAAAAGTACAGTAGTGGTTTTTTAGCTTTCATTTAAAATAAGTTTGGAAGAGGAAAGCTATCTTGACAAAAACAAGGAGAGCCTATGCCATCTTACCAGCAAGGTTTCTATGCATAACCAAAATGTGCTCCGTGGACCACAGTTTTAAAACTACTGTCTAAGAAATTGCAGGAAAAAAGTGGGCAAATTGACACCAAGCTGGGAGGGGTTGCAAGCACTTTGGAGGCCAGAATTAGCATTCAGAATGATCTTGATAAATTGGAGAATTAGTCTGAAATCATGAAGATGTCTGTTGAATTTCAAGTGCAAGGAAGGAAGGAAAAAACTCACCTGCACAAATAAAAAAATGGGGAATAATTGGCTAGGCATCAATACTGCAGAAAAAGATCTGGGGTTAGAGTCGATCATAAACTGAATCAGAGTCAACCACGTGATGCTGTTGTGAAAAAGGCAAGTATTCTGGGATGAGTTAACAGGTGTCATGTAAGACACAGGAAGTGACTGTTCTACTCTGCTCAGCACTGGTGATGCTGCAGCTGAGGATCTGACAGGAATGAGAATATGATTCATGTGTCCAGTTCTGAGGACGCTGCTTTACGATAGATGTGAACAAACTGGAGAGAGTCCAGAGGAGAGCAATAAAAATTATAAAAGGTTGAGAAATCATGACCTATGGGAAAGGTGGGAAGAATTGGGCATGTTTAGGCTAGAGAAGAGAAGAAAGTGTGAGGGAGGCAGGGAACAGGATAATAGTATTCAAATATATAAAAGCAATCAATTATTCTCCAGGTCCAACAAGGGTTGGACAAGAAGTAATCAGTTTGGTTTGCAGCAAGAGATATTTAGGTTGCATAAGAAAACCTTTCTAACTCTAAGAATAGTTAGACTCGAACAGCTTATCTAAGTTGTGGAATACCCATTATTGGAGGTTTTTAAGAATGGATTAGATGAGCAACTGTCAGGAATGGTCTAGGTATACTTAATTCTGCCTCTTGAGGTCCTTTCCAGTCCTATATGTCTATGATTCTATAAGTGCAAGTAGAATGTGATTATACAAACTGGAGATTTTCCTGGACAGAGGACATCTCCGTAATCTTGTGAAAAGTATCATACTACTGTTAATTGCCTAAAGTAGAAAGATCCTTTGTGTCGTGTGTTCACAAAAAAATCTCATTTCCATCAGAACAGTGACAGCTAACATCATGCTGGGTCATTAGTTCAATCCTGACTTAAGATGTGATCCTGTGCCATTCAAGTTAATGATAGTTTTGCATTAAATTCAATAGCAACATGATCTGTCCCAAAGAGATCTGAGAATGCCCTACAGCCATCCACAAAAAAGTGGGTTTCTGGGGAAAGCTGGGATTTCTATGTAGATTCCTTACCCTACCTATGACCAGGTCCAACCCCACTTAACTGGTGAGATATGAAAACCAATCAGCCCAGAGTAGTATAGCAGTAGAATATGCACATGTACAAATGATTTCGCCTAATGATAAAGTTAGACAATCTCCTTTTCCTTGAGGCACTCTGGCCAAGACTGTCACAAAGTAGGGATCCTAAATCTGTATTTAGGCACTTAATAAGAGGCCCAGTTTTAATCATCCAGTGCCCAACACTTCCCATGGAGCTCAATCTTCTTCTTAGTGTATGCGCAATGTGCCTCAGGTGGCATGTGTCCAGGATTCATCACCAAATTTGGGCTGCTGGTTGGATCACTACCTTCACTGGCTCAGGACTGGTATTGACAGGGTATGCGATGTGAACACTGATCCATGCCCCCATAGCGTTCAATGGGAACTGTTGAGTGCAGTGCACTTTTGAAAATCAGCTCTCTTATTTAGGTGCTTGAATACAGATTTAGGGAAAGATTTTCTAATGCATCTAAGGGATCTGGAGTACAAATTAATGAAGTTTGTGATCCTAAGTCATGGGGCCATGATGAAAATTACACGGCCTCCATTTTTATAATTATGACAAACCGTTCTGCCTCAAGTAACTGAAATTGAACTCTTGTCTTCCTTGATATCTCCTGCAACAGCATTAATCCTTCAATTACAAATGCATTTAGGGTTCTCATCTTCCCTCAATGTGCAAACATACAATAGATCCTATTTATTTCCAAAATGAATTTGATTCATATGTCAAGGGGCAAATAGAACATGGTCTTTTCAACCTTTCTTTGTCCTTTACCCAGGGGTTTGGGGTGGTGGGGGGGAAGGAGTTGCCTTCCTACATACAATAAATAAGAACACGATAAAAAGATATAGAATTATGTTTAAAAATATTAAGAATCTTTTTCTCCTTGGTTTTGATTTTAACCATAAAAATCTAGTAATAGGATGAAAGACTTATTAGTTGTTCTTGATGGGAAGTGATTTGTGTTTTTTATTGTACAGTATGTGGCATTCCTCTACCACAAGTGTAGCAGGGTGAAGAAGTGTAATGTGAATCACAACCTAAACATTCAATTGAGTATAAGAAGCTTTCAGTTGCTTTTCTAAGACAAATAATAATCAGATTCAAATAAAACCAGACTGCATTAAAGTAGCTGACTTGGGCCTTGTACACACTACCAGGGTAAGTCAACTTAAGTTATGCTACTCCAGCTATGTGAATAACATAGCTGGAGTAGATGTAGCGTAGGTCAACTTACTGTGGTGTCTACACAGTCCTGTGTCAATGGGAGACGCTCTCCCGTTGACTTCAGTGGAATGAGAGGAGTAAGGTGAGTAGTGGAGTCTACTGGAGAGCGCTCTGTGGTCAATTTAGTAATTCTTCGCTAGACCCACTAAATCAACCCCCACTGCATTGATCGCATCAGCATCAATCCCCGGAAAGTGTAACCATGGTCTTGGAACTGGAAATTAGAGGGACGACAAAAGAAAGATAAGAGGATTCCTCAAGTCAGCAAAGCAAGTGCACATCTTAATAGTTGTTGTTTTTTATTTTCTTTCTTCACCCTCACCTTTGCAGGACTTACAGTACTGATAGCAATAGTTTCAGTTTGTAGTTGGTCTAATTAATATGTATGGCACTAATAAATTAGCTTTAACTGTCTTACAGTAGTGTTGCCTTGAGAAAGATATAGACCTCTATGTAAATATACATAGCTCAGAGACCCTCAGTAATTCTGAAATACTTGCTTTGGATATTTCTAGATTAATGCTACACATTTCAAAGCCTCATGAATATAGTTTGGTTGCTAGCAAGTAGTCATTAGTTTGTTACAACAATATTCTTTTCTCCTGTATTCAGTCTCTCCCAAGAAACAGCAATAGAATGAGATTCTTAAGCCTGATCATTCATAATGAATGTAGGCAAAAGGCCCCAGAGGACTGGAAGATCAGGCTTACACTAGACACTCTGATATATGCAGCAGGTTTAGGGCCTACCAATTTGTGACTGAGCATCCTTAACTTTCATTGACCTTTCTTCATGAGACATGAAGATAGTCACTCACAGGAAAAGCTCAGCACTTTGAAGGATTGGGACTATCAGAGGAATGTTTAGAAGTACCAAATCTGAGAATGGGAAAATAATCTAGTTCTAGTTCAGGAGTAAACCTCTCTCAGCTGGCAACATTAAACAAATGCTCCCCTGTAAACATCTGCAAAGCTACTTCATTATCCACCTTCAAAACGCTCCTTTCCCATGATGCCTACAAAAAAAACCTTGACAATGGTTAGGCTGCTGGTGACTGATACCGCTGCCTATCGTGCTGACCAATAAGATGTTATTTCCTTATACATCCTCATCTGTCTGTGTGTACCCATCCATTATCTCTTGTTTATACTTAGGTTGTTAGCTCTTTGGGCGGTGACTGTCTTTTTGTTCTGTGTTTGTACTGCACCTAGCACAATGGGGTCCTGGTCCATGAATGAGATTCCTAGGCACTACAGTATAGACAAAGGAATGCTATGGCAGCAGAAAGCCATCAACCTCCAAATCTCTGAATAGAAAACAAGGAAATAATGAGTTGATTTAAGGGTGTATATACCCAGCTTGCCAACAGTATATTATAAATAAATAATAAAAAATAATCTAACTACTAAGTATGCTCTGTAGTGGACAGTTCGTAGAGGAAGATAATAAAGGAAAAGGCACATTTCTGTCTAAATGTTATTTTGATAGAAATGTGGCATATCAGAAGCCCTGACTGAACATGCTTAACATGAAGGTATCTTTACTGTGCCCCTTCCTAAGTGGAAGTTGTAGTCATTTTCCACAACCACAATCTCCTCTGTTGAGTATCCAGCATCAGGGTTCCTATACTTTAGTTTATCCCAGCAAAAGCCACAGTATGGCTCACTAATATATAGATATAATGTTTAGATAAACTATATGAAAAAATTCTCTCATGCATTGAATACAGATGAAAATATGTTATTTATGGAATATTTAACCAACCCAAATAAATAGCTGCATCATCAGTTAATATGATGTAAACTAGAATCTAAGGCCTGAATCCTGCAAATGCTTAAGCATGTACTTAACTTTATATTAAATCTAAGTTTTGGGGTCTCTTGCTCTCCTGTTGATAAAAGATGAATACAATGAAATGGAAGCTATCTTAAAAGGCAAGGAAGAGAGGCAAATACATACATGTGATTAAACAAGGAAAGCATACTTTAAACTGGATTTTTTAAAATAAATTAATAAATTAAGGTAAGTGGATACTGTCTTGCATAGCATCAATGAACATTTCCCTTAGTCCATGAGAGAACCAATTCTGAACGTTCAGAAAACCTTTGACAAAGTTTCACATGCTGGATTATTATACACCCTCTAAATATGGGCTACATAGTAAAACATTCAAATGGGTAAAGAATCTGGTAATGGGTGGAAAGCGGAGAGTTGGAGTTAAAGGTTGTATTCTTCAGGAATACTGGTGAGGAAGGGAATGCCATAAGGCTCTATACTGAAACTAGTAGACTTATTTCTACTATTGATTTAGATAATTGATTTTATCAATACATTAGAAGCAAGAGGAAGACCAAAGACAGGGTAGGCCCACTGCTTAGTGAAGAGGGAGAAACAGTAACAGGAAACTTGGAAATGGCAGAGATGCTTAATGACTTCTTTGTTTCGGTCTTCACCGAGAAGTCTGAAGGAATGCCTAACATAGTGAATGCTAATGGGAAGGGGGTAGGTTTAGCAGATAAAATAAAAAAAGAACAAGTTAGAAAAGTTAGATGCCTGCAAGTCACTAGGGCCTGATGAAATGCATCCTAGAATACTCAAGGAGCTAATAGAGAAGGTATCTGAACCTCTAGCTATTATCTTTGGAAAATCATGGGAGACGGGAGAGATTCCAGAAGACTGGAAAAGGGCAAATATAGTGCCCATCTATAAAAAGGGAAATAAAAACAACCCAGGAAACTACAGACCAATTAGTTTAACTTCTGTGCCAGGGAAGATAATGGAGCAAGTAATTAAGGAAATCATCTGCAAACACTTGGAAGGTGGTAAGGTGATAGGGAACAGCCAGCATGGATTTGTGAAGAACAAATCATGTCAAACCAATCTGATAGCTTTCTTTGATAGGATAACGAGCCTTGTGGATAAGGGTGAAGCGGTGGATGTGGTATACCTAGACTTTAGTAAGGAATTTGATACGGTCTCACATGATATTCTTATCGATAAACTAGGCAAATACAATTTAGATGGGGCTACTATAAGGTGGGTGCATAACTGGAGGCTAACAGTACTCAGAGAGTTGTTATTAATGGTTCCCAATCCTGCTGGAAAGGCATAACGAGTGGGGTACCGCGGGGGTCTGTTTTGGGACCGGCTCTGTTCAATATCTTCATCAACGACTTAGATATTGGCATAGAAAGTACGCTTATTAAGTTTGCGGATGATACCAAACTGGGAGGGATTGCAACTGCTTTGGAGAACAGGGTCATAATTCAAAATGATCTGGACAAATTGGAGAAATGGTCTGAGTTAAACAGGATGAAGTTTAACAAAGACAAATGCAAAGTGCTCCACTTAGGAAGAAAAAATCAGTTTCACACATACAGAATGGGAAGAGACTGTCTAGGAAGGAGTACGGCAGAAAGGGATCTAGGGGTTATAGTGGACCACAAGCTAAATATGAGTCAACAGTGTGATGCTGTTGCAAAAAAAGCAAACATGATTCTGGGATGTATTAACAGGTGTGTTGTGAGCAAGACACGAGAAGTCATTTTTCCGCTCTACTCTGCGCTGGTTAAGCCTCAGCTGGAGTATTGTGTCCAGTTCTGGGCACCTCATTTCAAAAAAGATGTGGAGAAATTGGAAAGGGTCCAGAGAAGAGCAACAAGAATGATTAAAGGTCTTGAGAACATGACCTATGAAGGAAGGCTGAAAGAATTGGGTTTGTTTAGTTTGGAAAAGAGAAGACTGAGAGGGGACATGATAGCAGTTTTCAGGTATTTAAAAGGGTGTCATAAGGAGGAGGGAGAAAACTTGTTCACCTTAGCCTCTAAGGATAGAACAAGAAGCAATGGGTTTAAACTGCAGCAAGGGAGGTCTAGGTTGGACATTAGGAAAAAGTTCCTGTCAGGGTGGTTAAACACTGGAATAAATTGCCTAGGGAGGTTGTGGAATCTCCATCTCTGGAGATATTTAAGAGTAGGTTAGATCAATGTCTAGACAGTATTTGGTCCTGCCAGTCCTAGAATCTATACATCTATGAATCTATAACCTCAAATTTCTGCTACTGATTTAGACAACCCTACAAAGTGTCAGATAATTAAATCTGTAGAGACTACCACAACTGGTTGTACTTTATAGGATAATCTTAATAGATTAAGCAAATGGATTCAGAGGTGGGATGTAAAATTTCATGTTTCTGATTCGAAAATAGTGGAGTTGTGTGGAAATACCCAAACTAAGTATAGTTTAAAATTCATTATTGTATTAGTTAATACAGTAGTGTAAAAGGCGCTCAATGTGTCATTAGAACCATCATTTACATTTTCAGTTTAATATTAAGCAACATTATGGAAGGAAGTTGAAATGCTGATTTTTCAAGACTGGTGCAAGTCCAAGGATGCTTTCTGAAGAACAGCTAGACCTGCCTTACAATACCATCATGAAAATTTATCATTCCAGGCAAAAAA
Source organism: Malaclemys terrapin pileata (assembly GCF_027887155.1). Classification (NCBI taxonomy): domain Eukaryota; kingdom Metazoa; phylum Chordata; order Testudines; family Emydidae; genus Malaclemys; species Malaclemys terrapin. Next base: position 174,078,481 of record NC_071507.1, on the reverse strand, counting down.
ACTATTCATCTGCTCTTTATAATGATAATGAATAAGGAAATAATATTCACCACATTTGCTCATCAAAAAGTTACTTTTCCCACGTGAGTGGCTTAGTATAATTTCAAATGTGATATATCCCACAATTTTCAGGGCCTGGTCACCAATATAGTTCAGAATATATAGTTCAGAGAAAGTATAACACAGGACAACAAAGGTGACAAAATAAATACAGAGGTTTACATTCTCTCATTGTCATATAATATGGCCTTCAAACTTGGTACATTTTGTCCTTTTGCATTAGAAATACTGGTGTAATGTCCCATTCCCATTGAGCAAGAGTTCATAATAGGAATAGTTCATACCTGTGAGGCACCCATATCTCAGCAAATCATATAAGGTAGTGTCACATTGGAAGGCGTCACATCATAAAACATAATGATACCACTACTGCAAGCCAAATGCTTCTGAATTACATTTTATAGATTATAGGGTAAATCTCTTTCCAGAAAGATCACTGAAATATTGGGGTACAGCTAGGGGAAGGACCTGAAACACATGCAAAAAGATCTGAACCAAACATTCATGATAGCCCAAATCTTTCTGGTTAATTAGAACTCAATTAACTGTTGTTTGCATAGTTAACCAAAATAGTCACTATTTAAGGGGTAGCAGACAGTGTGGGAGATTCAGTATTTCTCTAAACTGTCATTTCCGGAAAAGAAAAAAATCTTGAAGATATAACATTATCCAGCTCAAGTTGTTGGCAGACATTAAAGTAATTGAATAAGTGGGTAATTTAAAATTATCTTCAAATAATTCAACCCTCAGCTATCTCTGTCCATTGAATAATGCCATTGCCTCTGGTCCTTTCTATGCTCTCATACAATCTAAATTTGCAATTACTCTTCCCTCATCTCTGAATGAAATGACATTTCCTAATGTGACTGAGATCTTACAGCTTGCTGCTGTGGTTGAGGACTTTATAAAAGCTATGTGAACCTGTCTTCCAGCTTCTTAATGACCAAACTCACATCAGCTTTCATCTGCTGAGTCACTACACTTGTATGATGACTTCTGTAACCTCCATTAAGGTGTCCATCCATTATCTCTCAGCTTTTTAACATCTTAATGTATAGGGAGGAATTCTTACAGGATGTACTTAATCCATAAAATACAATAAAACTGTTCAAATACAGATTTAGATTGAGACATAATTCAGGAGGCATAAAGAATCACCTGATGGGAATATTTTTCCTTCCACAAAATGGAAATTTTATAGGAGAACAGCTGATATGAAATAGAAAAATGCAGATATTTATTAGAGGGTCTATATGACCTGTGATGTGTTTTTCCTTCAGGTATCATTCAGATAACAATAGTTTATTTGAGCCATTTCTGAGACCAGTATTTGGCCCATTGTGAGATTTAATTAGCTAATGTTTAGTGCTCTATATAACCTTTATATATAAAGTTATTTCCGTTTTCTCTCTCTCTGCTCAGATTGGCTGAAGTCAAATGCCATACAAAATCAGATACTATTAAATTCTTTGGACAGTCACAGTATAAATACACAATAAAACATTTTATATGTAACTACTTCGTGCAGAGGTACTTCAGCAATGTATTCCATGGCTTTGGAATAGCCTCATTATTCATGAGCAGTGAAAACACAAGCAACCTGAAATGACATGCAACAAAACCATCTTATGACACTATTATTTATTTATCCTATATATCACATTCTGGGCTGCAGTGCAGACCAGTGAGAGGTTGTGTCACCATCTGCCTTGCAATCTTGGGTGCCTTACAAAGCTTTGCTGCTGTAGCTCTCAACCTTGGCTGCTCACAAACAGAATGCAGATCACACCCTAAGCATAGTTTTAGCACTGCAGATACAGCTCTGGCCCCAGCAACACTCCAGTCACATTCTGGCTTCCACCAGCCTTGGTTACTAATTGTAGGGTGACCTCAACACACTCCTAGTCCCAAATTTCCCCCCGAAAAATGTGTTTTGCACTGTCCAGCCCTCTCCTGGGCAGTTCAGATATCAGAGATCAGTTGCCACTATAAGGGGTCAATATTCAACAGTTTGCTATTTTAACTGGTGTTACCCAAACAGTGCAGTTTAAACACAACATTGGACTAGTTAGGATTAAAAATAAAACAAGTTTATTTAGCTACAAAGAGGTATAGTTGTACTTAAAATCTAAGGTATTAAAATTAGAAATGATTACAAGAAGGCAACATGGAGCCTGGTGGTGAAAGTGGTTCCATGCTTTCTTCTCCCTTGTGTATGCTGAAATGCAGATTTGCCTTGTTTCCTGCCATTTCCCATGTTTACTATGTATATGTAAATTGATATAAACACACATTCCTTTGTTTAGGATAGACTTGATTAACAACTGTTACCTAGTCAGGACTGTGTGGGATAGAACATGTGCTAATATTATCATACGGGGGAATTCATAATTTTACATATAGTGCTACATACATTTCACCATGACATTGACGAGCAAGGCATATTTTGTACAAAGGTTATTACAATGGTGTGTGAATATGGGGTGCTTTCAATCACAGTATGTATTACAATAGTGCCTAGGGAACCCAACTGAGATCATGTCCCTATTATGGTAGGTACTGCATGTATACATAATCAAACACAGTTCCTGCCCCAAAGAGCTTGCAACCTAAATAGACACAAGTGGTAGTGTTACAACTTCCATTTTACACATGGGGAATTGAAGTATAGGGAGATTAATTGGCTTGCCCCAGGTCACTCAGGAAGTCTCTGGCACAGCTAAGAACTGAGCACAGATATTCCAAGTCTCAGACCAGTACCTTAACAATAAGACCAGTCTACCTCTCTTACACCAGCAAGTATTCTGCATGACATTTGTCAGAATTAAAATGATTCATATTTGCTTCTGTATCCCTCCCCCTGTACCATCGGGTATTCCTGGCACATTGTTCTAAGACGAATGGGAGCTGCCTGAAGTTCTTCAGAAGTTTGGAGCATTAGAATCATAGAAGCATAGAAATGCAGGGCTGGAAGGAACCTCAAGAGGTTATCTAGTCCATCCCCCTGTGGTGAATGAAGTAGGATTAACTATACCCAGACCAATGTCATAGCAGCAGAGAAGGATTTGTGGACAAAATGCAGGAGAGACAGTTGTAATGCAACTTTCCTGCATCTTACAGGGGGTGAGACTAGATGACCTTTGCAGTCCCTTCTAACCTTATGGTTCTATGATACTACACCTTATCCCAGGGTTATCCCCACATTTGCAGTAATTTATGTGCACAAACAGAATTATGTCTTCCAAACACCAAGAGCAAAGCACGTACTTTCAGTCTCGATGACTTATTTCAGATTAAGAGTCACAAACAACAAAACCTCCATGAAAGATAGAGCAAACAACAGTGTAATACTCACTCTGTAACCATCTGCATCAGAACTGAAACAAACAAAATGTCAGTTGCCTTACAGCTGTTCATATGGTTTGCAGAGATGACTCCACACTCAAAAGTGAAATTCACAGGAAGCTGAATGACATGACCTCCAAGTGAAAAATACTCAGCAGCGCTCAGTATTGCAGTGGCTAAGTCTTCCTTGTGAATCTAGTCCTAGATGACTGAGTTTCTACTGCAGGTTAACAAAACTGATCTGGTCTTTTTCCTGGAGCCAATAGTAACCTATAAAAAGGCTGAGAAGGAATGGACATGGTGACCGGTTCAGCAAATTAATTGGAAGTAATAAAGTCCACAAAAGGTGAACTGGGATATGCACTAGAGCAGCGGTTCTCAAACTCATGTGATTGCACCCTCTTCTTTGTGTCTGTAGTCATGTATGTCCCTCCTACCCACAGTACATATACCGCCACCCAGCTCTGAAGGCAGAGTGGAGAGCAGTAACTGCTAGCGGGCACCCAGCTCGGAAGGCAGTGTCGCCACCACCAGCAGCATAGAAGTAAGGGTGGCAATGTGAAAAGTGATATTTGTCAATATCACTTTTCACAGCAGACTTAACACCCCATTGCCACCCTTATTTCTGCACTGCTGCTGCTGCCACCCTAGGGTGAAGAGCCAGAGCCCTGCCACCTCCAGGTAGGGATTTTGGCAGGGTGGCAAGAGGAGATCCCGAGCCCAGGCTGCCTCTTGGTGAGCGATAGGGGTGTGGGGAAAGGAGAGCCCAAGCAGCAGGGCTCCAGCTGTCCCCTTTATCCCTATCTCCTGGGTGTCCATGGCCCTTCTGCATGAGCTCTAGCCACCAGGAGCGGATACACAGAGCTCTTAAGAAAAACAAAAATAAAAAAAACCTCAACTCTCTTACACAAAGAGGATGCCCTTAGATGTGTGCTTGCAGATGCACAGGAGCTGTTGGATACTGCCTCCACACAGAGTGGAACTGCACAGACACATTTGCAGCCAGGGCCTGTGAAGGGATAAGCAGGATTTGACCCATAATGTACAGTAGTTATGGTCAAGGGGTAACAGATTTAGAAATGTGTTTAGCGGGGATTTATTTACATTGTGTTACTGAAAGAGTAACAAACATTTGTTTTAGAGGAAAAGCCCAGGACATGTTTAAGGGGCAACTCCAACACCAGAATGGAATGGTTTCATTCATTCACAAAGGTTCTCTCAAACCCCCATTTTTAATTCACCCTGCTTTATCCCTAAGTACGATCATATTGTTCAAATAGGCTGCAGATGCCAACAATAAAACCTAAAATCTAACCAAATTTCAAGTTCCATTTTTACATTCCAAGCTCCAAAGAAAAACTGAAGGTTGCATTACAGTCACTCTAGACTTCAATCCTTACTTATTATGTTTCTAATAACACTGCTGGAGGTCCTAAATCATGTTAAAGTTGGTCTGTAAATTGGATTTTCAAACTTCAGAAGAAATGCATAAACAGGGTAATGTACTTTCTTCTTATCTTGCATCACCAGTGCTTACACTAATTTCAACAAAATAATCTCTAAAAGGCACAGATTTTGTAAATTAGCAACACCGTATCCATTGGAATCCTTCCTTCAGATCATCTGTAGGCTTTGCATTAGAAGAAAGGAAAAAAGAAGTATAAAGCAACAAAAAGTTAAGTCTCTGCCTGAAGCACACAGCATGATGCGAGAATTGATACCAGATTTTATTTTAATGAAAAGCAATTTAAGGAAGTTCTTTATAAAGTGGATCAACTTGTCTTTGACTAAATAAGGTAACAGTGTACTTGCTCCTCACTTTTTGCTGCTGGTGTAGTACTCTCAGCTAACTTTTATTGAGATTTGCAGGACTTACTTGAGGCCTTTCTTTTTCTTCAGGGTCCCTCACAGCCCCCCCGAAGTGTGGGGGAGGAGTTGGCAATGTTGTTTATTTTAATTACTGCCTCATGAGGCCACAATTGTTTATTGTAAAAAGTCACTAATGAACAAATGACCCTGCCACCTGGAGCACTTTACAGGCTGGTGGTAAACTCCAGCTATTTAAACAAAAGCCTTCTTGGGCTATTGATTCACTGGCTGGGTTGGATTGGACCCTGAGGGTACGTAACAGCTAGGCAACTGAGTGCTCATTGTTTCACACTCCCTATTACACAAAACAAATAAATCTTCTTCACATTACCTTTTTTCCGCTGGGTCTAAAAGAGCACTTATTATGTGACAGTTCACTACTAAATATATATTTGTGTCCATGTGTGCTCAGGTGAATATACTAGCCCCTGTTTTCATAACCCATTTGGGTTACAACAAATGTCTATAGCTTTAATATACTGGTGACGTTAATTCTGCTTAAAGACAGAACAGGACAGGCCCAGAGTGTAAACTCCTTTACATTTATTATTTTTGTATATTGCACTGCCCACTTCATTAAAAAAAAACAGAAAACAAAAAACTATCCACTCCTTGAAAATAGGAGTTTTTAATAATAATACAGGTACAACATTGACTGTTCTGCTGAGTGGTCCTAAACATAACAAGTCCTGTGCTATGATCTTCTTTACAAAATTTATGGCATAAACATTTGTTACCTCTTCTCAGCCTGTCTGCTCTGTTCCTTTGAGCAGAATGTTCAAGAAGTCCTTTGATACAACTGCCCAGGGCAGGTGGAGGGTCCGCTGTGGCTCCCCACAGCTGCCCGGGCGGCTCTTACCGTAGCTGGGCTGTGGCCGGAGCCAGGTCAGGGAAAGCCATACGGGCAGCATTGGGGAGCCTGAGTCCCTCCATCTGCCCTGGGTGGGAGGCTCGCGGGGTGGGGACACCAACAGGGGGCTGCTTTCAGCCCAGGTGTGTGGGGGGGGGGCGTGGAGGGAGGCGGGCTCCACGGCCCCACTCCGTCTTGACAGGGGAGAGCCCTCCGGGGGCAGGGCCCCCCCACTTTTGGGAAGGCTCTGGCACCCCTGTTTTTTCCCCTCTTATCCCCACTTGTCTACTGACTACAATACAAAAGAACGGCTTAGGGTTCTCCCTCCACTTTTCTTTCTATCATACTGTAACTTTCTGGAAAGTTCTGAAAAGTTATAAATTGGCAAAATAAAAAATGAAAAAGTGGGGTAAGAAAACCTAGACAACATTCATTCTCTCACATTCAGTGGGGGGTAAAAGTGGGAAGGGGAAATAAAAGGGAAAACAGAAAAACCTCCAACATTTTGAAAGTTCAAAAACTGAAAATACAAAAGATTCTGGAAAAATCATGACTTTTGGTTTATAAAAAGGCTACTTTACATTAAATGTTTGAATTTTAAAAAATGACCAGCTGAACTTCTGAGTCTAGCGTAGTGACTTATAGCTTGAATAAAGCAATTGCCCTATACCATAGCAGACAACAGGTTCCTTTCTCAGACATCACTGAATAAACCACTTAATTATAGGCATTGGAGTACTATGTAAATTTTCATAAATGAATATACTGCAAAATTGGGACTGTACCTTGGCATAATTATTTGGACCCCACTGACAGAAGAGTTATGGTAGTTTGGCCTTTTTGCAAGGCTACCATGCCAAAATAAAATATCATCTACAAGCCAATTGCATGCTTCTAAATCAATGCAGATCAGAAAGCTCAGTATAAATATATATATATATATATATATATATATATATATATATATATATATATATATATATATATATATATATATATATAAACCCTAGAGATAAGGTATTTCAGTTAAAGGAGCTCACACTAATACAGAATGCAACTGCCTTCAAAAAAATGCTCTAAGACCCTGTTCAATAAAGCTTTCCAACATAACCAAGATTATAACCAGCACCCCATCCTCCTCAGGAAAATAAACCTTCCTCTTCTGACTGGAAGCTGTGTTTGGGGAAGACAAGTGGAAAAATCCATGGAATCTGCTAGAGGTGTTGCTTTTCTTAATTTAATTAACTTGAAAGGTGCTCAAATACGGCAATGGTGGATACTAATATAAAACCTAACCTTAGTGAGATATCCAGATGGAATTATTTGGGCTCACTTGATGTGGACCTAACACCCTCTACTCCCCTGCATGTGAATATTGGGTGGGTCACAGTAATGCCCGCTGTTAGTGTAAATGGCTTCCTTTAAAGTTAGGAGAGGCCTACTTTAAATTATACTGTCATATACACTCCTGTCAGTTGCTTTTTCGGTCACGTCAACTTACACTCCATTGAAAATGTCTAAGGAAAGCAGACACTTTCTGCCAATATTTGTTTTGTTGAAAACCTAGTTTTCCATCAAAAAATTGTGATGGAAAATTTTCACCCAGGCCTACTCAATATACTACAATCACATACACTGAGTAGATAATCAGAGAGTACTTCACTTCATGGAAGAAACAGGCTATCAATTGGTCCAATCCATTCCAGTTATTTCTAAATTTAAGGGTCCCCTCCACACACACACACACACACACACACACTAATTGTGCAGCAGGAGCACCTGAATTTGTCACCACATTTGAATTTGAAGGTGTCATGTACTGATTGTCAAATACTTTAAATATATGGTAGCAATTTGTTTCCCTCTGTGATCAGCTCTGGTTTAATTTTTAAGATTCAGCCCCTTCAATAATTGGTATTTAAAAAAAGAATACTAGAAACACTTGTAATCGCCAATATATAATACACATCTGTCTAGCAGTTATACTGTTTTATCATGTCAGCTCCCATTTAACATACAAATATTTTAACTTGTAAAGGGAAAATATACTGCTAGTAGAATCTTGTGTTATTAGAAACAGGTTGCTAAAGTTTTCCACCCCTCCCCCCCCCCCCCACCCCACCTTCTGAAGAAGGCCTCCACCATAGGAAGCCATGTTAAGACTGAGTTGTAGTGACAGGAAGCCAGGAGGAGAGGGAGCAGGGCTGGATTACCCAATAGGCAGACTAAGGACATGCTTAGGGCACCAGCAAAGCAGGGGGCACCAAAAAAAAGGGGGGGGGGGTAAATTGATATTTGATATTTCAAAAAAACCATCGAAGTAGTCATCATGGGAAAAATCAGAACTTTGTTAGACTTCCTTACACTCCACTACACACTCTTCCCCCATTTTTCTGTTCTCTTTTTATTACTTATCCCCACCTAAACCAGGGGGGCATCCAACTAACATAGATCGAAATAATGCAAGGAAATCAGAGACTAATTGATCATCCTACTCCTGGTGGTAAAACAGACATTGTTCTAGAAGGTGTGGATGTGGACCGAACCTGCTCATGCTGTAAATAATAGGAGAAAAGATCCTGGTATGTGGGTTGATTTCAGTACCGATGATGTAGCTTACTGGATAGATCGCAACCAAATGACTGTCAACACTGCACTGGGCCATTTGAGAAATCACGTCGGACTTTTACCAATGGCAAACAAACAAGATCTTGTCCACAAAAAATAGTTTTGGGCATGAAAGCGAATGGTGAGAAATACACTCGAGAATGGCTACTGTATTCACCATCAACAGGGTCTGTGTACTGTTTTGTTTGCAAACTTTTTGCATATAAGCCTTCAACATCCCGGTTTCCTGCAGATGGATTTAGTGACTGGCGGAATACTGTTTTAATTGAACAACATGAAAATAGCACTACTCACAGAGATTCAATGTTGACATATTTAAAATAGAAGACAGGGTTTTGGATTGACACAAAAATTGGAAGAACAAATTAAAGGGGAGCGTGAATACTGGCAACATGTCTTGCAGCATGTTAGAGCTGTTGGGGGGCAGGGATAGCTCAGTGGTTTGAGCATTGGCCTGCTAAATCCAGGGTTATGAGTTCAATCCTTGAGGGGGGCCACTTAGGGATCTGGGGCAAAATCAGTACTTGGTTCTGCTAGTGAAGGCAGAGGACTAGACTCAATGACCTTTCAAGATCCCTTCCAGCTCTAGGAGATAGGATATCTCTATTAATAAAAAAATATCTATTCAAACATTAGCTGAACATGGTCTGCTTTTCTGGGGATCAAATGACAGATTTGGATCATTGCAGAATGGAAATTTCTCGGGATTGTTGGAGCCTGTGGCTCAGTTTGACCCATTTTTAGCAGGCCATATCTCATCATACTTATCCAAGACAATATGTGATGAACTCATTGGTCTAATGAGTGACAAAGTTCGTTCAGCTATTGTGGATGAAATAAGTACTGCTGGGTATTTCAGATTATATGTCGACTCTACACCTGATCTTTCACATATTGATCAATTGAGTATTGTACTAAGATATGTGTCTCCCACAGATTGAACGATTTATAACATTCCTCAATTTGAAAAGCCACACTGGTGAAGAAATGGCAAATCAAGTACTGCATTATCTGTGACAAGTTTGCAAAATAGATTTCTCAAAGTGCAGAGGTTAATCTTATGACAATGCTGCCAACATGCATTATCAAGGAATGCAGAAAAAGCTTTTAGAACAGAACAAATATGCCATATTCATACCATGTGCTGCACACTCTCTTAATCTTGTTGGCTGCAGTGATGTTGATTGTTGTCCGGGAGCAGTAAGGTTTTTCTCAACAGTCCAGTTTCTTTATACATTTTTCTCTATCTCAACACACCGATGGGCAGTTCTTAAAACATATTTGGGCAATGATAGTGTGTTGAAATCTCTTTCTAATACTCGTTGGGAGGCACATGCGGTGGCAACAAGTGCAATTCTGGAGTCCTACTCAAAAGATTGTGGGTGCATTAGAAAATATAGCTGAAGACCAATCACAAAAGGGAGAAACTATACGAGAGGCAGAAAATGTTGCAAGATGCAAGAATTAGAGTTTGTATTCATGTTGACCATGTGGAATGAAATTTTACAACACTTACCACACAAGTCAAGCTCTCTGGATTTGAAAACATGTGCAGACCTCTGTCAATCATTAGCAGACCACTTACACACTTTGAGGAATGATTTCAAAAGATTTGAAGACATATCAAAAGATATCTTGCCTGATACTAACTACAAAGAAGCCCAGTCCAGCAAGTGAATCAGGAAAAAACAAGCAAATGATAGCAGTGCAACAGAAACAGCATTGAATCCTAGAGACAAATTTTGTGTATCTACTTATTATGCTATAATTGATACACTTGAAGCTCATATGAAGGGGATAGGTGAAGTGTACAAAAAAGTATCATGTAGATTTTCTTTTCTAAACAATATGGACTTATCTGATGAACAATATTCACAAGGTTTCCAAAAGCTAGTTGACTCATACCCTGTTGACTTGAACATGAATCTCTGTGGAGAAGTACGGCAGTTCCACTGTTATATGCGTGCAAAGTTTAATGAAACAGGAAAAATTAAATTCAGTCACATTGATCTTCATGACACAATATTGAAAGACGGAATACAATGTATATTTCCAAATGTAGAGATCACACTATGTATTTTTCTAACATTGATGATTACTAACTGTTCTGCAGAACGCTCTTTTTCCCAGCTGAAAAGAATAAAAAACCCTCAGAGAACAACAATTTGTCAGGACAGACTTGATTCACTTTCCCTATTGTGTATGGAAGCGGACATGCTTCGTCGAGTCAGCTTCGATGAACCTATCCAGAATTTTGCAATCAGAAAATCTAGAAAGAAGCTATTTTAATTTCAGCATACATATAAGTTTTGTGTCATTTTGAAAAATAAAATTTTATTTTACGGTATAGTATTGTTTTTATTTTGAATTACATATGGGGGGGCACCATAATCTTTTCAGTGCTTAGGGCCTCTAAAGGTCTTAATCCGTCCCTGAGAGGGAGGAATTCATTCCCATGTGCTTCTCTCCCCACAGGGAGCTATTAGCCTATTTCAGCAAACAGCCTTTCCATAGCCACAACAACAGGTTTTCTTCTAGTAAGCTCACAGGTAGCACAACTGATGAGGAAATTGGCTGGACTCTGACTGCCAGAGTGGTGTTCACATTCCTGAAGAGAGACTGCCTGCATAGGCCCAGGGGCGCCTCTATGTATTTTGCCGCCCTAAGCATGGCAGTCAGGTGGCTTTCGGCGGCGCGCCTGCGGGAGGTCTGCTGATAATGCAGATTCGGCGGCATGCCTGCGGAAGGTCCACTGGTCCCGCGGCTTCGGCGTACCTGCTGCCGAATTGCCACTGAAACCGCGGGACCGATGGACCTCCCACAGGCATGCCGCCGAAGGCTTCCTGACTGCTGCCCCCACAGCGACCGGCAGGCCGCCCCCCGTGGCTTGCCGCCCCAGGCATGCGCTTGGTGCGCTGGTGCCTGGAGCGCCCCTGCATAGGCCTAATTCCGCCACACTGTTTTATCTTGAGAGGGACCCTACCTTGCTCTGGGCCAGATTCTCTCACCCTTACACATGCTCACTACGCTGATTTGCATGGAACGACTTGTGGAGAAAGTTATTCAAGTTGCTAACTGTCATAATAACTGGCTCTACACATGTACCCTAACTGTGAGCTCAACTGGGAATAGGGTGTGAAAGTTCGTAAAGTGCCACAATAATCTATAACAATAAGTATTGATGGGAAAAGGTGCAAAAAGGGAGACAAAGTGAATTACTACAAACAGAAAGGTCTTCTGATGTAAGTCCAGTACTATGTTCATTTCATGCCTGGTAAACAAGATAAGAATGGGACTAGAAATCAGTGAGCCAAACCTGGTGTGTCAGAAATTAGGCAGACAAAATAATGAGAGGATGGGCTATTCTATTCATCATTCCCTTTTGGGGTCCTTAAAATAAAAGACTTTGGGGTGGAAATTAGGAGAGAAGAGAAAGCAACAATTGCTGACTGAATGAGAAGGTCCAAGCTTCACCATCATGGAGGGCACACCCAATCATCTCCTGGGTCCTGGAATCCCTTGTGACACAGCAGGGCCTTCTTCATATTAATTCTGAGAGATACTTAATATTTCAAACGTTTTAACTGTTTTTCCTTCTTTTCTGTATATTTAATAAAGGATTTAAAAGGATTTTTAGTAGCGTTTCCGTCATGGTACTAAGCACGCTGAGGTCTCTATATACCAAACCCTGAACTTTGTTTAAAACTGCTGAATGCTGAACAGCTTCAGGGTCATATTAACACTCTTTGGGCCCATATATTCCATCTACATTAACACAACATAACTATCTGATTTATTGTGAGATTCTCACTATTTATTTACTTTTCATGCATCCCATGATTTCCCACTATCTGACAGCAAATTTGCAAAGTTTTGTCTTTATCAAACATGGGACTGTATTTACATGAACCCCTTTGGCTCTGCAGGCTGACAAAAAAATCCATAGGAGTTACACATGCCATATTAATCTAGAGTTCACATGATAGCAGATACTGTACCCGACTCTCTCTGTTGTGGGCCTAGTTTTGAATTCTGCTATCCTTGCTCATACTTAGTACACCTCTACCTCGACATAATGCTGTCCTCGGAAGCCAAAACATCTTACTGCGTTATAGGTGAAACCGCGTTATATTGAACTTGGTTTGATCCGCCGGAGTGCGCAGCCCCACCCCTCTGGAGCGCTGCTTTACCACATTATATCCAAATTCATGTTACATCGGGTCATGTTATATCGGGGTAGAGGTGTAGTACCTTAGTCTGTGAGTATTCCCCTTAATTAACCCTGGTATTGTTTATGAACCTTCCAGCCTTTCCCTGAAGAACCAAGGAATTCTCAGAAATACAGACCCACTGGTAATGGTGACTGCAGCATAGAAACTGCCTCCAATATCTTCCAGTTAGAAGTCTGGTTTTTTTTTGCTTCATTTCACACAGCAAGAAGTGCCCCCACATGTTCAAAATAGCATATAGAGAAGCTGAGAAAGGCCACAAATGACCTTCTAAACAAGTCAGAAGCCAGGGAGATTCCTCAAGGGGAGGGAAGGATAAAAGGAGAAGCAGCAGCTCTAAACTTAGGGAGTCAGCTGGAAAGGATCCCGTGGGGGTAGGCGGAAATAGTATTTAATTACAGAACATGCTATACCATAATCCACAGGCACAAGGAGACAGAATTAAGATTGCAAGGACAATTTATATTCTGTCATTTCCTAAATGCTAAGTGCTCGGCTTTCCAACCTTTAATAAGGTTCCTTAATGGAATGTTGAAAAATACTAGCTTTCTCTGTATTTTTTCTAATATATTTTTCAGAGCCAGATTCAGCAACCTTTATTTGCAAAGAAGTATTTACTTATGAGAGCTGAAACAAATGGGATTTCTTACATGAGTAAGTCCTATCTACCATCTGTCCCTCAATTTGTAGGAAGTTACTGAGTATCTGAATTCAGCCTTTGGTATGATAACTATTATTAAAGTGTGCAGTACTTTATAAATCTACCTAAACTGTTCCACCTTTTTCATTTGCTGGGTTGACAGATTACAGAAGGGACTTAAATAATGTCCTCAAATCTGAAAGTAGCAAACCCGTTAGCAGGAAGTACAGGCTGTCTGGAGGTGTCATTATATATGCTGTGCTGATATATGTTTTGCAATCTGCAGGAGGAAGCAGCATAATAAATAGACTTGTTATTTTGTAGTAATGCAATGACTATTATTGGGCATTAGAGGTATTATAATTCAGGTATACAGACAATAGCACATCTTATAGTCAGACATTACAGAGGATGAATTATTTGGTTATTCAGTATTATAAAATCCTCCTTCTTGGAAAACTGACAGTTTAAACTCTCCCAGTATTGAGATTAAAACCACTGAAATGTGAAATGTCTGGTATAGTATCAGGTATGATGCATTATTTCTCCAATCATAAATGCAATCTCCTATAAGATTTTCTGGACCAGTATAGATACTTTACACACTACTGTTGGCATTTATGCATTTCTTTTAATTTATTTTATCATGTCCCCATCCAATGCCCTAAACACATGTATGAAATGTAATTAATAAGACAAGCCTAAGCAACTTAGTCTAATTCCATTTTTAAAAGTGACTTCCTGGCTATATTTGGTCTCCGGGTAACATATATGTTCGCTTTGTAAAAGAGATACAGGATTACAGTATGATTCAAGGCCCACTGAAATCAATGGAAAGACAAGCACAGACTTTGATTAACTTTGTAGGACACACTTAGGGTCCCTTTGTGGATCTAGCCCTAACTTTAGGTACCTATCTCCAAAATGTCAGTCCTAAAATCCCTGCTCAGCTTCTGCCCAACCCTGTAGATACCTACATTTCTGGTGTTACAGTCCCCTTGGGGCCTAAAAATCTGCCACTAGATGTGCACAGGTGCCTAAAGACTGATGACAACATGGCTAGCTCATACCTAATCCCCATCTGGATCCTCGAGATAGGCCCCACAGCATTGCTCTGCCTACTCCAGTAGGTATGCTCTGAGTATGCCTACTGGATCAGGCCCTGAACAAAACATAGGAGGTGATGCTTCCCTTCCCCCATCCCTGTAACTTTTATCCAAGTAGTCAGAGCACTCACACACAGGATGTGGGAAACCTGAGTTCAAATCCCCGCTTTGCCTGTGGAGCAGGAATTTGAACCCCAGTGTCCCACATCCCAGGTGAGTGCCTTAACCACTGGGCTAGAGAGTCACTCTCATACTTTGGGTCAGGGAGTAACTATACAAAGTGAAACAGTTTGAATAGGAGGGATTGAGAGCGATCCCACCTCAGAAAAAAATGGAAGGTTGGGGCACTCAGCTGGGATGTGGGAAATCGTGGTTCACATCTCGGCTCCACATCAAGTAGAGGGCGATAGGAACCCAGGTCTTTCACATCCTGGGGGGGTGCTCCAACCACTGGGTTATGGTACAAGGGAGGCATCAACTGCACTCTCTCTTCCTACCCTCCTCCTTTTTTTGGTGAGAGAGGGCTTAAGCATCTACCAGCAGGCAAGTCTAAGTCCTGGTCTACATTACAGAGCTAGGTTGATGCAAGGCAGCTTATGTTGACCTAACTATGAAAGTATCTACTCTAAAATTTCACTCCTGCCAACATAACTCACATGCTGCACCAACTTAATTCCACCTTCACAAGAGTTGAGGAAGCATCAGCGTAGTGACTGTGTTGCTTACCTAGACTGCTGTTAGCTTTCATCCCCCAATGCCATACACTCACAGTTCAATTGGTGCAAGCGCTCCTGGTGAGGACACGCACCACCGACACCAGGAGCAAAGAATAGACACATGCAAGCGATGTAATTACTGCAGCAGCTGTATGCCAGTGTAAGTTAGGCTGACTTAATTTTGTAGTTGAGACATTTCTTAAGTCCCCTTTGTGGATCTAGCCCATGCTGAACTCCTAGTTCTAATTTAAGTGCAGGTTAGAAGGTTGACTTCCAACGTAAAGAGTGACATAATCAGGTAATCTATAACTGCTTCAAATAAAAAAGCAGTTCACTTAGTTCCTCACGTTAATGATGATGAAACAAAACCAAAAGAGTTTAAAATTGTGCATTTAAAAAAACAGTAATTATTTTTGCAGAACACACGTCACTAGTGCTTCAAATAGAACATTAAACAGGGTTTAAGATGAAGAATAACACTGCCCTTTTCCTTCCGTCTAATACATTGTAATGTCTAGAATAAATAAGAGCATTAGGGTTTTCTTCAAAAATGAAAACATTTGGGTAACAAATAATAATTCTGTGTGGATGAAGTCTGAAGACTGATGATTATATGGTACCTTACACTGCTATATTTGCTAGTTGGTAAGTGGTGATGGTGATTCAGCGGGCAGAACTAATTCCCTCTGAGTCAATATTGCGGCTATCGAGAATCCCAAAATTAAAGATCTGGTCTATTACAACTGAAAGCTTTTGAGGTTCCTCAGAGGAAATGCTTTGGAGTACCTTGGGGCATAGACAAATTACCTGAAAATAATTATAGTTCAAGCAACTAGCCTCTAGGATTTCCACAATATCCATAGCTATTTATGCAACAAATTACTTCACTGTAGGAAGAGGCCAAAGTGGTTTTCTAGCAGACTGGACATCATTACAAAACTCCTGCAACATGTTGGTACAGACCCAATCTGTAAAGTTATTCAGCTAGCGTGTTAAATATATTTTCACATTTTCCTGCAGTATTAGTTGTTGTTTGCCCAGATGTAGATTTTGAAAATCATAAGGGGAACTGAGTGTGACATTGCACTTTTTCCCCTTGAAAAGCTTTCCTAATAGTCTTAAAATTAAATTTTCTTTTTCTTACTGCAAAGTTTTGTCATAAAAAATTATGAGTTTTACAGGTACTAGAATTTCCATTTTGCAGGAAAATACATTATTTCAAAATGTATTTTCATTTTGAATCAGAACAAAACTACAAGTTTTGAAATGTCATATGAAAATTTCAGTAATTTTTTTTGTATCAACTGCCTTTTAAAAAAATCACAATATAAAATAAATTTGAAATAAAAAGTAATTTCAAAATGAAAAATCAAAGTGTTAGTTCCAAAAATAACAAGAAGTCCAGTGGCACCTTAAAAACTAACAGATTTATTTGGGCATAAGCTTTCGTGGGTAAAAAACCCACTTCTTCAGATGCATGGAGTGAAAATTACAGATGCAGGCATTGTTATACTGACACATGAAGAGAAGGGAGTTACCAGTGTTGACAGGGCCAATGCAATCAGGGTGAAGTCCCTGATGGTGTGGCTGATGTGGGTGGGTCCTCTGATGGTGTATTGGTCCTGTCAACACTGGTTCTCCACTTGTGAGGTAACCAGACTCCTTGTTGTTTTTGTGGATACAGACTAACAGGGCTACTCCCTGATACTTAGTTCCAAAAATGTTAAAATGGAACGTTTTGACATTATTGAAATGCTTTTCAATTTTTTCTGAATTAATTGTGAAAATTGACACATTTCCATAGAAAGTTTAGGTTTTGACAAAACAGCATTTTCCAATGGAAAAAACTTTGGAAATTTTCAACCAGCTCTAAAAATAAAAAGGAATTATTCAAATATTAAGCTAGAAGGACTACGTTTGTTTGCTTTGTTCTGCAAGCTAACTTGTATGAATATCACATATTCTATATATTTTTGAAGCGTTAATATTTTGTTAGCTTATTGGATTAATTATGAAAGGCCATGGTTAACATTTCCAAAGAAAACTTGGAACTGGTCTGATTTACGGGGATTTTTCATGGTTTTCACATGAAATTAGGTCAAATAGAGTGTTTTCAGCTGAATTTTGCTTTGAGATTTCAGGGTTGTTTGAACTCAAACTCAAGAAGGGACTCAGGAGACACCAACACAGGTGTATCAAAATTGGAGATGAGGATTTCACAGACCAACTGTGAATTTAGGACCATACTGATTTTATCAGCCATGTAACAGGGTCTTTCAAGAGAATCATAATCTGTGACTAAAACATTGTAATTGAACTCTGTTTTCCAATCATGGATATTTTCTAACTTAGTAAGGAAGAAATACTTGGTACCGTGTTATGACTTTTCACATTTCAATAAATTTATATGTGCCAAAAGGATTATGTTTTATTTCTATTGAACCTAAAATCATACAATGGAACCTTATTTATTAAAGAGCTCAGATTCTTAATTAGTTTCACAATCTGTGAAATGTTCTGTTTAACATTTATATTTTTCTGTGCATTTTTTATACTACAAGAAGATATTTAAAAAGTATCTACCTTTAAATATATTCAGTATGGGTCAAATTGTAATACCTTTAATTTGTTGAATAGGTGGCATCACAATTAGACCCTAGGCACATCCCCTAAGCTTCCACAAGTTTTATTTACCTCAAAATACAGAATATTCACTTTAAATAGTGAATGCATATTTTGTTAATTGATGGAAAGTGTAATTTTGTGTACTTTTTACAGTTTTAAAATATAGCACAAGCACTGTGTATAAATGACCCAAATCAGCCTAAAGAAAGATTTTAAGACCTCTAATCAAATTTGATCAATTTAAATCTTCCTTAAAAAGCACTCTTCTGTAAGTCCACCTAGACTTAATGAGTTCTCAGAAATCCTCAACCACTGAACATGATGATGACAATGCATGGCTGTTATCTTTAAGGGAAAGTGCTAAGCAACTTCAATTATAAGCATCGATACCAGTTCTGGTGATAGTAGATTAGGTCCATCTCTAAGGCGTGTTTTCATCTCAGTGAATTAAGTATTCCCACTTCCAAATCCCAAACCTGCAAGTCAAACTTCCTTGCCTTCCAAACTGGTTGTCCAACACATGAGATTGGAAAATGGAATTTCTATACCATAGGAAATTCGTATATTTCTACATTTGTTTTCATCTCAATTTGGGACAAAAAGCTAAAAAAACAACAACAAATGTTGCAGAATGAAAATTCCATTTTTAGTGTTGAATTTTTACATTTTTCATAAAATTAAACATTTGAAAACATTTCAGTTCCACATAGGGTGACCAGACGTATCGGGACTGTCCCAATATTTGCTTGTTTGTCCTGCATCCCGACTGATGTTAAGTCAGGACACTGGACAAGCAAGCAAATGCTCCGGAGCCCGGAAGTGCTCGTGCCCCCCTCCCCCGACTCCATCCCCTCCTTCCCCCATTAGCTCCCTCCCCAAATCCCCGCCTCTTCCCCAGGCTCACCATTCCTCCTCCCTCCACAAGCACTGGAGCGAGGCCCCGGAGACGCAGGGGGAGAGCGGGACCAGGGTGAGTGAGAGTCCGGCCTGGCCCCGAGTGCAGGCAGGACTCAGTCGGGCGGTAGGGAGAGTAGGGGGGCAGCCTGCAGGGCCAGGCGGTGGCTGTTCTCCCTCCCTGGGCAGCGGGACTCCCACAGGCTCAGGGGGTTTGGGCCCGGGTGCCAGAGCCGCAGCCGCCGAGTTTGGCCATCGGCCGCTTCCTCCCCTCGCGGCAGTGGGAGCTGCAGCAGTGGCTGCTCCCAAGTCCCGCTGCCCAGGGGGGAGAACAGCCATCGCCTGGCCCCGCGGGCCACTCCCCTACTCTCCCTACCGCCTGACTGAGTCCTGCCTGCACTCGGGGCCAGGCCGGACTCTCACTCACGGCACCCCGCTCCCCCTGTATCTCCAGGGCCTCCCTCCAGCCTTTGTGGAGGAGGGTTTTTTTTTTCTGCCACCTTTCCCCCCCCACACCCCCCCGCATCTCCCTCCTCCCACGTCCCGATATTTGACCTGGGTGATCTGGTCACCCTAGTTCTACATTGTACTTTGGAAAGTAAAGTTTTTAGCCCCCACACCCCAAAAATCAGCATTTTCCCAAAAATATTTCACTTACAAAATTATTCAATTAAAGATTTGTTGGAAAATATTTGACCAGCTGTGTTGTTCAGACAAACACTGTCACTTATCAAAGAATGTGTAGGTGTGTTGTATGTATGGATACCTCCCAAGCACTTTATCTTTCAAAGAGGTCTTCTTATTTGTGCAAGGAAGGAGAAAGCGCCCTTTTTCTGGTCTTCTGCAGGCTCATGCCTCACATTTCCTGCCCACCCATCTCAAGCTAGTGTCCAGGGCTGGCTCCAGGCACCAGCAAAGGAAGCAGGTGACCGGGGCAGCCAATAGAAAGGGGCAGCACTCTGTCCGGTATTGGGGCAGCACGTCCAGATCTTCGGCGTCTGATCAAGCACGCCACGTTAGTCTTCGGAGGCAATTGGAGAATATCTGGGTGTTACAGAAGTTAAAAAGTAGGGGTATGTGCAAATATGTGTGAGCATGTGCAAAATGATTTATCTACTACTTCTGCTGTTGCAGTGCATGGTTTCGTTATAGTGTTTCACAACAAACTAAAATAGCAGCACCATAATCTACCACCCTCAACCACTGGGAAAAGCTCAGAGTAAAAAGAATGCATGCATTAAAATAACATTCTCCATGCATTCAAAAGAATGAGTGATATATCTACCATGGTTTACTAATGTCTTTAGCTTTTATCAGGAAGTTAGTATCAGCTAGATAAATCATCTGCATTCCATTTTATCAGGCTTTCAAATGTAATAGCTATCATCCATCCAGATCACACAGGTCTATATCTCAGGTAAAAAGTAAAACAAAGCTGTGTGGTCTCATTTGTGAACACTCTAAAGACAGGTTACAAAGTAGCAGCTGTGTTAGTCTGCATCCGCAAAAAGAACAGGAGTACTTGTGGCAAATTAGAGACTAACAAATTTATTTCAGCATAAGCTTTCGTGGGCTACATCTCACTTCTTCAGATGCATAGAGTGGAACACACAGACAGAAAATATTTATACATACAGAGAACATGAAAAGACAACTTACTATTAACCTTAAAATAAGCTATTGCGTTTAAGATGAATAACCCATTTTCAGTAACCTTTAGTGATTATGCCTGGATTTTTTTCTACTTTCTAAATCAGTCACGAAAGCTGCCAGAGAAAAGTGTAAATTACACCTCCTTGCATCAGCCTAAACTTCCCAATATTCCAGCTGAAGACACCTCCACTGCTATCTTCCCTCAAGATTTCCACTGGGGAGCAGAGGAACAGGCAATTTAATTTGTGATGAAGCTCAGTCAGTGGAGGTCATTGAGCAGTCACACTCCCTAGCCACCCCCTTTTCTGAGCCATCACCACTCACTTTTAAGCCTGCACAGGTCCTTTGCGCTAGAGAACAATGATAGGGTGTAAAAGAGGTTGCAGCCATTTTGTGCTGTCTCGTACTGACATCTGAGAAGGAAATTAAAATGGCTTCTCATCTTTGCCAATGGGATGAGTTGATCCAATCAGGGAATAGGAAGAATATCATGGGAATTCTGCTATGACTTTCACCATGCAACCTGGGAAATTCAAAGTGAGTCTCAATCATGAGAATTGTGACCCAATTCTTCACCCAGCTGCACCAATGGAATTTGATTCACCTCTACCCCTCCACAGATTCCCTGCCACTTGATTCCCTACCTTCTGCTCATGATGTCCATCAGTGGAGTTAGCTTGGTGTGAACCTGGTGTAACAATTGAGAGCATCAAACCATCCAGGTTCACTAAAGCTTCACAAACTCAAAACCAGCTAAGTTTCATATGCACTCATCACCATGAGAGCTGCTCTGTTTTAGTGCCCATGTGGACTCTAGCCATCTCAAAAGGGAGGGGGAAGGAAACGGAGCCCATGGTTCTGCCCATCCTACACACCAGCCATCAGAGCTGTCTGGTCATCCAAGAGAGCAATGACCCATGGATGTGGATGTGCTCCCTAGTGCAGGCTGGGGCACTCTGGAAGTCCTGGACAGAGGCTCAGACTACAATTCACAGTTGTTCTTTACAATTACAACTAGTTGAAAAAATTAACACATATCTGATACTTATACTTTATACCCCGTGTTTGTTAGAAATAAGGCCACACTGTGGCTCGAATGATTGATAGTATGCTAAGAGTTCCATTGTCTGCAGCATTACAGAAAGTAGAATTCTAATGTATCAAACTGAATGGAAGCTTTATCATTCATCCTTGATGCTTTTAAGTGGTGTTATCACCAATATGCCTGCTAAACAATAGGAAAAGCATAGGGACTAGAGTCACAGCTGAGTTGCAAGTAGGAGGAGTATTTTAATACCTGTATCGTTACCTACCCCCTGGAACACTAATGGTATAGGCAGAGCTTCCCAAACCTTTTCATAATTATGCACCATATCTTGGTAGGGAGAATAGGATGGAACACTTTTCATTTAATCTGCAATTACAGACTGTCTCCTCTCTCACCATTGTGCATGCACACTATTGCAATTGCTTGCATAGGAAAATAGAGAATTTAATTTGTTAGCTGTCTTTCACTCAATAAGGGCACTATCTTTTTAAAAAAAAAGAAAAAAAGCACTGTCTTCTCGTGCTATTCATTTCCTTCCCCACTTGTTCTTTTGTCCTGTCCCCCGCACAGGCTTGGCTCCCCACACATGCTGTCCTAAACTACTGTCATCTCCTCACACTCTCCCACATTATACTGTACTAGTTGATTCCTTTCTCCTCTGAGTATCCATCTTTCTGGAGTGGCTGGCAGTTCCCCCCCACCCCGCCAGGTCTCCCAGGATAGCTCCTGCTTTCTTTCTTCCCTCAGTAGAGGCAACTATGCTCATTCCTGCTCCCTTGCATCCAGTCATTACAGTGCCCAGGTTTCTCTTTGCACTGAAGAACATGGACACCTGCAAAAGCAGATTTAGGGTCCAATCCTGCCCCCAAAGGAACCACCAGGCTAGCACCCTCTTGCTCTGAACCTTGTGTATCTAATCATTTAGATTGGTGCAAAATGCATGTAAAATGCCACTAAATTAGAAGGGTCGTGACTTATATCCACTTTGCAACAATGTAAATGACTACACAAGATGCAGGACAGTGGAGAATCTGTCCCAGTAAGAACTTTGCAGTTGTTGTCAATGGGAGCAGGATCAAGCCCTGAAAACCACTATTCCTTTTGCCGGTTAGTTGGTGCTGTTTGTGATGGCTATGAATGAAAACCACAACTTCCTACCATAAGGTACCTGCTACAAAAATCAGGCACCAGAAGGAAGATGCAAGGGTCTAAAACAGGAATAGATAGAAAGGTAATAAAATAAGTACCGTTAATGCTTATTTGCTCTAAAAACATCCCAATTTCTCTCTAAATATTACTCAGGGTTCTAACGTTACCTGCCAAACCTGAAGCAATTGTTGTATTTTCAGCTTTGGAGAGGTGCCTTCATAAAATTTGCCCTCTTTGCAGAAAAATTATACACTGAAACAACCTGAGATTTACTTAAACTTAAAATGCTTTTGCATAGATTAAAACCAAAGTGGGATTTTTAAAAGCAACATCATGTTTCTTGGTTGAACTTCTATCGGTTTTAATGTTTTGATTGTATCACCCATATGAGATGAAGGAAAGCTGTAGGGAAACAAAATCACAAAAGTTGCTTTTAAACAGCTCTTTTTGATTCAAAAGTGGTCTAAGAGCTTTGTCCAGCTGCACCCACTTTCTCCCCACAGATGAAAATCCAAATCTGTGACTTGAATATATGGAAGCTTTTAGTGTCTATTCAATAATATCAGCACTTAAATTCCCAGAGCAACAGGACCATTAACTACATTTCATCAGACTAGTTTATTAAGCATTTTGATACAATAAGATCATGTGGGTCAAATAGTGTATGGAGTTATATTCCTTGATACCTCAATTAAGTTAATGGGAGTTGCACATGATGCAAGTCACCATAGAATTTGGTCTAGAGTTCCTATAGATTCCAAACAAGAGAAACCTACCAAACATCAATGGAATGCCTTTTTGTTTAACAGTATTTGACTTTACACTTAGAGCAGAAACCTGCCTCTTGGTAGTGCAAGTAATGTAAGGACACCATCTCAGCATAACAACTTTAATTGTACAACCATAACCCTTCACCCCAATTATGTTCAGTCTTGGCTTATTTATTACCAGTGCCTGGTGCATTCTCTGTAATGGCCTTTTTCCTTCAATATTGCATTTAAAAAAAAAAAAAAAAAAACACCAGCAATATTTTGTACTCCACACACACTATCATTTAAAAGTCCCTTGATTAAGGTTCTCTCTCTTTGATAAGCTGACATGCAATTAGAGTGCAGGAAAAGCCTGAGACACCTATTTCTTATTTCACTTTTTATTTACTCATCACTAGTTGTTTTTTTACCCCTTTCTCCCAGGAATGATCTTGCAAAAGGCAAAAACTAGCTGAGTAGTATCATCAATTTAATAAGAGTATCTGTGACATTCTGGGATTCAATCCAGACCAGTAAGGGGGTGTGTCACCACCTGCCTGGGTGCCTTAAATGCTCTGCTGTTGTGGCTCACAGCCTAGACACCAAGAGCCAGCAGACAAGCATGCAATCTCCTAAGTGTCTGTGTGCTTTGGTTCAGCACCCTGACCTAAGCAGTTTAGCATGTTACTGGAGTTGGGGTGTGCACAGGAATTTAAATTTAATCCCTTTTTTTGGGGGGGGGGGGAGAAATGTAACAGGGTGCTGGCCAGGAGGTGCTGAGTCAGGCCCCTGTTAGCCCAGCTCCAATTAAGAAGCATTAATTGGGGGTGGCTGAGTAGGCCACACCAAATTGCTAGAAGAGAAGCACCTGCAGGCCTCATTAGCCAGGGGGCTATATAAGGCTGGCAGGAAGGAAAGGAAAGGGCCAAAGACTGTACATCGCTGCTGGCTGGAGAAGCTATCCCCCAGGTTGCTGGTTTGGAGCAGACTGTAAATAGAAGATGGTGGAAGAGGGCAATCTGGGCCCTCTGACTGGCTCCATACCCGACAGGAGCGGCTCAAGCGGCCTATATGGCCTTGAGTGATGAGCAAGCCCAGAACTATGAGGCGGTGAGAGCGACCATTCTAGACCGGGTGGGCCAGTTGACAGAGTGGTACCGCCAAAAGTTCCAGGTGGCCCGATGGACGGTGGGAGTGCAGCCCTGGGCGTACACCCAGAGACTAATGGACTGGGCCATACGCTGGCTGAGGCCGAAGACGCGCATGGTGGGAGAAATGATGGACACATTGGCCTAGAACAATTGCTGCAGAGCCTCCCTGAGAACATACATGTCTGAGTGAGGCATCACCAGCCTGTCACTGTCCAGGCAGCCGTCAGGTTGACCGAGAAATATATTGAGGCAGAGGGTCCCCAGAGGGAGGACCGACCCTGGAAAGACAAGGAGTCGGGGAAGAAACTGGTACAACCTTTTTCTGGGAAAGGCCCGGAGAGAAAGGGGGAGCCCTGAGGAGCTCCCGAAAGGCCCGCCAAGCTTGTTTGCTGGCAGTGTGGGAGACCTGGACACACAAAGTGACTGCCCTGAAATGGAGTGTGGGTGGGCTGAGTTTTGTGGCTGGACTCAAGTTGGGGGGCAGAAACTGTCCACCATCCCAGTGAGGATTGGGAGGAACCCCCAAACAGACCTGATAGATACTGCATCAGCCTGCTCACTGGCTGATCGCAGGGGCAAGGATGGCCCTCAGTGTATCCACTGGGACAAGAGGTCCTGCCCGGTGGCCCAGGTGCCCCTCGAAGTGGGAGGCTGCTTCAAATGGAAGTAGGTTGGGGTGCTAGAGGAGCTACTGTACCCGGTGATGTTAGGGAGGGACTGGGGCCCACTACCTAGAAAGAAGCAGAGGGGTGCACTGAAGGAGGGGGCAGAGATCCCTAAACTGAGGATCCCAAGTGGGGAAGACGAGTAAAGTCCCAGAAATAACAAAGAAGATAAACCTAGGCAACAGAGCCCAGAGCAAGCAGACCTGTGGGAAGGGTATACGGGGGATCCAGCCAGCCTGAGCCCCTTGGAAGGGAAAAGGGCGCAATTGGAGCCCCCCACAACACTGCTCCCTGGGGAAGAGACCCAGAACCCGCTGTGTGGTACAGAGGAAACTGAGGCACAGAGGGTTCTGCAGGATGGTGGGATGGATCTTAACCCTTTACCACAAATAAAGGGGAAACAGGGGATGGGACGCTTGCCGGGGTGCCACTGGTGTGACGACCTGCGGGCAGAGGTGGAACTATGGGGGCAGCCACTCCCCGAGCAGTGTACGTTTTGCAGGAGGGGGATGGAGAAAACCCCAGGAGAGGATGCCGGGGATTGCCTGGCCAAGAACGGGGAACTTCCCCGGAGGCGTCCCCCAGGCAGAGGAGCCAAGGTTGGCCGGACCTTGCGGTTCTTAAGGGGGGAAGCGTGTAACAGGGTGCTGGCCAGGAGGTGCTGAGCCAGGCCCCTGTTAGCCCAGCTCCAATTAAGAAGCATTAATTGGGGCTGGCTGAGTAGGCCACACCAAATTGCTAGAAGAGAAGCACCTGCGGGCCTCATTAGCCAGGGGGCTATATAAGGCTAGCAGGAAGGAAATGAAGGAGGCTGGGGGGAAGAAGAAGGGAAGGGAGGTGCCAAAGGCTGTGCACCCCTGCTGCCTGGAGAAGCTGTCCCCCAGGTTGCTAGTTTTGAGCAGACTGTAAATAGATGGTGGTGGGAGCGAACACTGAAAATAAAAAGCACTGGTGATTGCACTCAGAAGGGGTCTCTGGCTTATTTGTTGTGAGGGCAAGCAAAGGCCTTGTTACTGGGGGGTACAGAAGCTCATTCTCCCTTCTCCCCCATTTGGCCCAGGGCAGAAGATCGCTTTCCCCCATCCCCACCTGTCCCAGGGCAGGAGCTCAATCTTGCCTCTCTCCACCCTGCCTGACCCCCGCAAGAGATCGATCTTCCCTCCCTCCACCCTACCCAAACTCTAACCCCAGCCCCAACCCCTGCCAAAGCTGGATCTTCTTGCCTCTATGGTCCCAGGCCAGAGAAGTTCTGAACCCCTGATGATTATTGGGGAGGCACAGGGCCCTGCTTGCCCCCCTGAACATGCCCCTGACTAGAGTTAATATCCTATTTTTAATCAAAACACTGGATTGGTTTATAGTAAAAAGTAGAACTGCTTTACTAAACAAGAGTCATATATTAAGTGATGCTAAGTCAAAGGAATAAAGGTTACAAAGGGTTATAAACAACAAAAGAACGAATACGCTTTTAAGATTAAAAAATAATTTCAGCCAGTTACAATCTATGGCTATGTGTACATTACAGCTTATGTCAGCAGTACTTATGTCACTCAGAGGTGTGAATAAAGCAAGCCCCGAAGCAACATAAGTTGCACTGACATAAGTGCTGGTCTGGATACCGCTATGTCAGCAGAAGAGCTCTCTCCCATTGGCATAAAGCGTCTTCACCAGATGTGCCGCAGCTCTGTATGTGTAGACATACATACATACATAATTTCCAGAGATTTATCCCCCTTCGTTGAAGGGCCCATCTTTCTGCCATCCCAAAAGCTCTGGCCTCTTTAGTCCCTTAAGGTGATGGATAATTTGGGGTTCTCTGCCTCTTCCTTTATAGTCCAGTAAATCTCTGAAAAAGCATCTCTTTATGTTGATTGACCCTGCTTCAAGAAGCAGGAAGGCTTCTTGGGTGTGCCATCTCTATCCCTTGTCAAGACTGTTAAATGGTCATCTTTCCTGATGGCTTTGTTCACCTGTCATGCCAGTATGCCTTCATAGTCTCTGCCTGGTGACCAGGCTGGAAAGACAAGCAACTAGCATGTCCGTATCACAAAGATGTAATTCACCATCTTGTGAGCTCTGATGGTTCTGTTTACCACATATGTAAATTGCCACCCCATTATCACTGGTCAACTCTGTTTCACATGTATTCAAGACTTGGGCAGACCTATTTTCTGCTTTGTTCAAATACAGACTTGAAAACATAATATCAGAGAGCATCCATAACTCCACAATAGTATTATTGTGAAATGTATGTATTGTTAACCACCAGTGTGTCCGTTCTCCAATGGATATATTATATGTCATCTTTCAGATACATATAATGACCAGTGGGACTGGAACAATTTTTACAGTGGGAGTGCTGGGAAACCATATATTTGTGGAGTTGTTACAACCTCAAAGGCAGGGGAGCAACCCCAGCACTTCTGGTTCCTGCACCCATGATCATGACACCAGTGAGCTGGGGTACACTGGTCAAGCCTGCTCAAACTCACTGCTAGATACCAGGGAGTCTCTTGCTTCTGGAATGCTGTTAAGCCCATACCTCCACCTGTACAAAACTGCCCGAGGGTTAGCCACTAGCTGACCCAGAGGCAGCAAATCAGAGCTCTCTTTCCTGGACAGGTTGTCTGCCACCGTATTCCTTTCCCCTAGGTCAGAAGAAGTCTGTTTTGTCTCCTTTGTCTGTTTACAGTCTCCAGGACATATTAGAGTGTCTATAATATCACGTATAGAATTGTTACAAACATTTCACAGTGACATTAATGACCAGTTTGTTATTCAGAGTAACAGCCGTGTTAGTCTGTATCCGCAAAAAGAATAGGAGTACTTGTGGCACCTTAGAGACTAACAAATTTATTAGAGCATAAGCTTTCGTGGACTACAGCCCACTTCTGCATCCGAAGAAGTGGGCTGTAGTCCACGAAAGCTTATGCTCTAATAAATTTGTTAGTCTCTAAGGTGCCACAAGTACTCCTATTCTTCTTTTTGCAGTTTGTTATTGGTTTTCAAATATATTATAGCACCTTTTCAATAAATATCATGACACCTGTGTGTGAGGTGCAGTGATTATATCAGGTGTGATAAAAGTTGCTGACAGAGCAATGAGTCACAAATAGGCCTCTTGTCACAGTATCAAATGACAAAGTGTATCAGTCAGGAATATATCAATTACATAGTATGATTCATAACATCATAGAAATGCAGGGATTGAAGGGACCTCAAGAGGTCATCTAGTCCATTTTCAACCAGTTGAGAAGGTCATGTGATACTGTGTCAAAAGCATCACTAAAGTCAAGATATATCAGGTCTGCTGCTTCCTCCCCCATCCCCTAGGACAATGACCCTGTCAAAGAAAGAAATTAGGTTGATTTGGCATGATTTGTTCTTGACAAATTAAGGTTGGCTATTACATGTCACCCTATTATCCTCTAGGTGCTTACAAATTGATTGTTTAATAGTTTGCTCCAGTATCTTTTCAAGCATTGAAGTGAGGCTGACTGATCTATAATTCCTCTGGTCCTCTTTGTTCGGCTTTTTAAAGATACATTTGCCCCTTGCCAGCCCTCTGGGACCTCACCTGTCCTCTATGAGCTCTTGAAAATAATCACTAATGTTTTCAAGATTGCTTCAGCTAGTTCTGTAAGTACCCTAGGGTGAACTTCATTAGGCCCTGCCGACTTAAATATATCTAACTTATCTAAATCTTCTTTAACCTGTTCCTTGCCTATTAATAACTAATGCTCAAATAAATCAATACTTCCTAATTATTTAAAATTTAATGTACACCCTGAAAACACTTAGTACTTTTGATGTAATCTTTGGGTATGTCTACACTGCAAACTAGACACCCGTGACTGATCCATGCCAGCCAACTCGGGCTTGGGCTGCGGGGCTGTTTCATTGCAGTATAGCATACCCTTAGGGCAGAATTTTAACCTCTCCATTTCGATTTTATACTCATTTCCATTGATTTACTCCTGAATTATAGCAGTGTATGTATAATCAGAATCAGACCCACTGATTGCAGAAGTTCATTTTTCCACTTTTGTTTCTAAGTTTAGACCATTGACATAAAATTGATTATTTTCTTCTCAGGCCTCATATGGTCCTAAGTATACTGGAGAGAAAGAGGTTAACAAATTTTTCACATTGCAGGCACATTATATAATTGGAGATATATAAATAAAGTCACCATTTAATAAAATTATATACCACGGCCCCATTCCTACAATTTACAATGTGCAGGTGAATGCTGACCCCACACAGCCCCTTCAGAGGGGTTCTGCACTGGCACAGTAGTCCATCGTACGTTGTGCATTGCACAATTGGGCCCTTAAATTACATTTATACTAACTAATTCCTGTGACCATCTACATGAGACTAAAAGCACAGGGGGTCCAGTATATCTCATCAGTGATAAAGAGATCTTTTACTGGATAGCCTGATATTACTGTACTTTGAACAAATATCACTGATTTCAAACGGTGCCAAAGAACACTGCCCTGAAGTTATAAAAATGCAGATTCAGTTAGCATAATTTTTGTGGCACCAAGTTTAATTCAAAAGGATTAAATAAGTGTATTCATAGATTTTTTTTAAGACAATCAAATCTAGAAGCCATTTCCTGCATTAATCTTCCAGCTAACTTAATTATACAGCCCCAAGCTCTGGCTCCTGATCAATTAACAGAGCTGTAAAAATCTGGAGCCCAAGTCTACCACATATTAATCACCACATCTGATGTAAGGAAACTGCCTTTATTGTGGTTTGAAATCCAACCAGTAACCACAACTGACGTAGCTGTATTCCACTTAAAAAAACAGAGTTTTTTTTTTTAATTAGTATTTCTCTCAACACTGTAATATGCTGTACTGATAGATGGTTATGTTAAGTACATATTATATAAGTATTTAAAGGATAAAAATGTCTTCTATAAGCTACTGAGCAACACTATGGATGTCTATGGACCAAAAGGAATATTTTCAATAGCACTGCATGTCATATAGTCATTGCTAACTATCTGATGTAGCTTTTTTAATTTTTTCTTTTCATTACATGAAAATTGTGTTCCCCAGATTAAGCTAATCAAATCATAAATGCATTACAAGCAATTTAGCGTGATTTAAACATGCATTCCATTTCTTGCCCCATATCTACAGCAGGTTTAACAATGTTTTTGTATTACTTCAGGGAGTGAAATTCCTGGGCAAATTTTCTGCACCTATGTTACCAAGAAGTAGAAATATACAAAAAATGAATTGTAGCTAGTGGTAAATCATGAAACAGTCAGGGGAAATGTTTCGAGCTCAGTGTGAATTCAAGTGGGTTGAGGATTCTCTGAAAGGATGAGCTGTGCTGCCATTGGGACTCAATCAGAACTGTCCTATGTGCTAGGCACTAAAGTACATAAATAGTTTCAATACCATTGAGAACAATTCTTTTCAGTTGTAACTTTGTCATGGCTGAACAGATGCAGTAAATTCGCATCTAAAATAACCAACAGTGGATAATATAAAAGAAAGCACAGAAATGTTAATACATTTACCAGTTACAGTGAAAGAATCCAATTATGAAGAAGCTTATACCACTCTTTGTTCAGGAGACCATTTTCAAAATGACATATTCAAGCTTACTGAAAGTATCCACTCAGGATGCGATTCACAAACCAACAATTCTACTTCAATTGGCCTGATCCAAAGCCTGTGAAACTCTTTGGCCTATGAAACTCCACTCAGCTTTTGCTGAGATCAAAATTTAAAAGTTACCATTTCCCTTTCCTCATTGTTTTCTGTTCAGGATAGTTTTGGTACCATGCCAAAATAACTAAACATGGACACTGTAGGGCAGCAATGCTGCCACCACCAAATCAGCAGCAGCATCACACTTTGTACTGGGGAAACCTGGGAACTGCCAGAGCAGGTGTGTGGGGATGTGAAGAGAGCTGAGCCTCTGCACAGGATGGGCACAATGGGGCAAAATTAAGGTTTATAAATGTTTATAAAATTAAAGGTTGCCCAAGCAACTGTACATCTGACATTTCGTAACTTTCAAGTGTTTGACTTTACAACGTAAGTACTATTCTTTTTCATGCGTTGTGGATGTCGAATGTATTACTAAGATGGCACATATTTTTACCGAATCCTTCTTGCACTCTTGACTCCTGGCATATGTATATTTTTATACATTATACATTTTAGAGATGCAGGTCTACTATACTCTATTGTCTCAATCAATACATGATTAGGTCTAGATCCTGCAAATGGATCCATTGGGTCGTGTGCCTGTACCTGCATGGATTCCTGATTGAATCCAAGATACAGAGATGTACTCAGGCATATCCATTTGCAGGGTCTACCCCTTACCTATAAGGCACCGATCAGCTATCACAGAAACAGTGGGCCTTGAGAAGGCATTTGACTGAGAAGGCAGTGAGTGGCCCTGCTGATCAGTTCAGGGAGCAGTTTTTCCTTTTTGTCAATATGTGGAACAGCTCATTAACAAGACATTCTTTCTGGAGGTTTCAGGTCGCTAAAGTGATTTTTATTTTAATAGTGTCAATACGCTAGTGATTTCATTGATACAACATACAACAATGCAAGATCTACCAATTGTATTAATCACTAAAAGGTAACATTGTATTAATAGTCGTGCACTGCTGAATAGCTTTCTGTTCTGAAAAAGCTGTGTGGATTTTTGCTGTTTATGTTTTTTAAAATTAGGTCAAAATTAGCCCCATTGTGCAAATCATCTACTTTATTTCCACAGGAAGTATCTTGCCTTATTCAGCCTAACAACAGAGGGTTTTATTACAACAGAGAGCAAGAAGGCCTACTTGATCTCAGCAGGAGTGGCTTTATGTAAAGCACCACTGGAAGGGATTTTAAACCAGGAGGTATTTTTATCTCTGTCTCAAAGGTGTAAAGATTCATTTTTTTCCCCAACTCCCCTGACTTTTGCTGAAGATTGAAACATCAGACAAGCTGCTCAACGACTCAAGACTTGTCTAGGAAACTGAATATTATTAAATTAAAATTTCATAAATCAGAAAAAAATAGATTTAGGGCAAGAAGTAAGACAGCATGAACATCCGATCTGCCAAATCTGAACACCTCACAGAGAAATCAGACCTTAATTTTGCACAAATTGAAAATATGCTGCCCAGTTCAAATCCCATCCAGATTCTGCCCTATATGTTTGAATTCACAGCTCTCTACTGATTTATTCTTTTGCATTTCTGGAAAGCAGTTTTTGTTTTGTTTTGCTTTTTGCATTCGCAACCTTCAAACTACTAAAGGATATTGTTTGTGCCAACAGTGCTTTATGTTTTTCTCAAGAAGGAAAGAAAGAAGTCTTTAAATAAGTCTCTAGGATCCTGTAAAGTGGATTACAGGGAATCCAAGTAGTTGAAACAGTAATTCTAAAGCATGCTACTGTTTGTCTGTGCTGAAAAGGATATATATATATTTAAGATCCTCTGTTATATGTAGCTACAGTATAGCCATTCAATTCTCTCTATCACCCTGCAGGTTATTCTGTTAACAAATAATGCCATGTGCTTTGTGGCTGCAACCTGATACTATATCAGTGAGCTACATGAAAAGATTTTTGTACTGCCCCCAAATTCACCTTTTCAGAATGGATTGCCTGTAACTACAGTGAACACATCCATTTGAAATGCACCTCTAAAAGATCTCTCTAAGCAGCTAGCTCATAAAGTTCTGTGACATCAGCAGCTACTAGGATGTGGGATACCCTGTTCAACCCTGCAGCTTAAGAAGCCAAAGAATGGAAGAGAAGGTGGGGAGGGTGGAAAGTGAAAAACTTCCATTCTTCCATATGTATAGAACGTGTTCAGCTTCACCGACTAGAAGCCATATTGTGGCTTCCCCAGCTGCTGGCATGTTGGGGAAATGGAGAGGAGCACTGCAATAGTGGCAGTCCTTAAAGAACTGAGGCAGACAAAATGCCTCTAGAGAGTCTGCGGGAGGGAGGGACTTAATATATTATTATACATGGTATTGGTCTCAGAACACAAGGGACAAGATTCTGACTACCTCCTCTCCAAGAGCACAAGGCAGCAAGAACAGGCTCTTGGGCCTTCTCTCCATCTTATAAGTCCTGATAGGAAGGGTCAGAAGCTTGTCCCATACTTCTACAGCAAATATTGTTCTCCACAAAATGCTCAATATGGGGGTAAATCCTGCCATCCTTATTCAGTTCTCACCCAGGCCAAAACCTGCTCCTGTATCATTGAGCTTTTCTGAATGAAAACCCAGGAGCCACATAGACTTTCTCCACAACATATCTGTCCATCTTCCTTCAGCTCTGCTATTTTCCCCTTTCAGCAAAACACTTTTGAGCATGCAGCCCTATCTCACCTACCTCTTGAGCACCTCCTGCTGCCGCATTTGGTACTGCAGGCCTTTGCTCACCCTAGCGCCCCCTGTAGGTTGTCACACTTGCTTGGCAGGTCTTCAGTGGCTCAGCCCTCTGGCCAAGTCATACAGTCAATATGAACAAACCCTTTTTGGGGTAGCAAAAGTCCAGCAGAACTATCTGCCCTCACCAGGGTCTTCATCTCTATCTCTGGGGCCTTTAAACCCTACTCTTCTTTTCTTGGGCTTCAAAATGAGCCTTCTCAGGGCTTAGTCTACTTCATCAGTGGGAGAATCTTGGCCCACGCACTACTCCAGGTCCCAGCTCAGGGACTCTATAAACAGCAGTCATGTACTGCTGCCTCCACTTCACTGCTGATATTCCCTAGGCTTTTTCCCACATAGCCCCTTTCTCTTTACTCTGAGCTACACTATAATTAGATTCAGAAAACTAGGCTTCTCTGTTTTCCATCTGATCTGGAACTAAAGTGGTTACAGAGAAAAGAAAGAAGTGATAGCAAAAACTAGCAAATTATGTATTCAGATACATATGTCATAATTTCAAAGGAAGCCATTTAAGCATACGCACCATTTGACCTCCATAATGGTATTTTCCCCTGTGCTTAAAATGGTCTGACAAAAGTGTGTGGTTTGTTCGGGGCGGAGGGGGGGATCACTCATTTTCTACAGAAATGGAAGTAACATCACATCCACCTGTCTGCTCTGCCCCAGATCAATTCTATTGCCTCACCTGTTCTGCCCCCGCCTACTTGCCACATACCAATTCTGGCCCCAGATCTCTTCTCCCACCCCCATGCGCCTCAGCCACTGCAGCTCTTTGGGATATTCAGCCCCCTTTCTTTGGGGGGGATGGGGAAGAGGCAGCTGCATCAGCCCTGTCCTAGGCATGGTGTTTCAGAGAGGGAGAGGGGAGGCAGGAGCAGAGAAGTCATCCCTTTGCTCACAGAAAGAGAGGGAGAAGAAGGAGCAGAGCCACTTTGAGCTGTTGGGCTTTTCTGCTTCCTCCTCCCCCTTCTCTTCCTGTGAGAAGAGTGTTGGCTCCCAAAGGGAAAGAGCTTTGCCTATTTCCAGCAGCAGCTCTGATTGGGTGCCCTTTTCCAAGAGTCAGGGAAGTGGGGACAGTAGCAATCAAAGGGGGGTTCCCCCAGGCAGAGCAGACATGTGAACCCCTCAGCAACCAGCTCCAGATTTTATTCCCTGGGTCTTTGACCCATTGCCACCCGGAGCACTTTAAGCACTGATTTTGATCACTTATTCATTTTCTTTACTGCTATGTAACTCTCATGTACATAGCGGTCTCAAGGCATGGCAAATACATAAAATGAGCTGTTCTCTAGCATACAGAAGTATAATAAATCATATTAGACATCCCATTTTTTCAGTTTTAAAATTAGACTGACTAGAAACCCAATTCCAAAGGCTAATAAAAAAAATGAGAAAACTGGCAGCCAGGTCTCCAATTGAAAACAAAAATAATTTACTTACAGTGAAAGCGATTTACATTTTTTTTTGCATGGAACCCTGCCTAACATAGGATCCCTGGCTCCACATTGGATCAGCAGATCTTCACTAGTGTATAGTTTACTTGACAGCAGAATTTGTTTGCTTGGAATTTGGCAAGAGAAAGCTCATTCAAGCAGCTCAATTGTTTAAATTATCAAGAACAATTCGGTTACACAGCCTGTAGCCACATACATCTAACAGCAGATAGGGCCCAGTGTCAGCAAATCAACAGTGACTGAAAACCCAAGATTCTACATCTACAAACAGGAAAAAGATTTTGTATGGCCAGATTTTCAAGAGAGTTCAGATCCAGCCAGCCCCATTTAGGCACTTTATGGGCTCATTGACTCGCTGTTCATTGACCTGTTATGAAAATCTGTCCCCAGCTATAGGAGTTGAACAGGTTTTAAAAACTGGCCCATAAAAATCTATAACCAGTTCAAACAAATAACGGGACTTAATTCTGATCCCATTTACATTAGTGTAAATGCACAATACCTTCCGTGATGCCAGTAACATTCCTCTGGATTCACAGTGTTGTAACTGAAGTTAGAATCTGACCCTTCATTTTTTACTTGGTTCCTTCCAACATCCATAAAATTGTTTAGAATCAGAATGTTTAACTCATAGTGTTATCAGGATAATCTATACAAAACATTAAACATCCGTTTTG
The DNA here is from genome assembly GCF_027887155.1 of Malaclemys terrapin pileata. Lineage (NCBI taxonomy): Eukaryota > Metazoa > Chordata > Testudines > Emydidae > Malaclemys > Malaclemys terrapin. The sequence continues at coordinate 174,042,532 of NC_071507.1, read as the reverse complement.
TTAGACTTCTTGGGTGTAGTAGGTGTCCAGGTTCATTAGCTAATTGCCAGTATGCACAGCATTGCCAGTCAAGTTACTAGATCAGCAGCTGCACTTAGAAGTACATTTTCATTTTTATTTCCTTGTAGGGCGAATACAGTGTACAATTTACACATAACATTACTAATTATGAGAGTGGCATCATAATACCAGCATTCAGAGCTAAGAGCACAATGCTACCAGATAATGCTACCAGAAGAGGAATTAGCCATAATGATAGCTCTTCAAATTCCTCTTCAAAGGCAAAATAACGGAGTTGTATGATGCCAGATGCTGATATTGCAGTATTTTCCATATAGAAGGAGGGGAATTCAATCTCCAATTTTGTAAAAAATAAAAAAGGCAATCTCTTTGAGGCAGAAACCCATGTCTTTTTCTATGTCCATACAGCACCTAGCACAATAGAGCACATATCCTGTTAAGGGCCTCTCAGTAGTATTACCAGATAGCAACTGTGAAAAAATGGGACGGGGGTAGGAGATAATAGGCGCCTATATAAGAAAAAGTCCTAAAAAACAGAACTGTCCCTTTAAAAACAAGACATCTGGTCACCCTACCTCTCAGAATTTCTAGAACATAAATATTTAATAATAAATTAAAACAACCCATCACTACAGTTGTTTGCACTGCCAGTGAATGTCAGGGCTCATTAAAGCACTGGTGTGTATGTACCCCCAAACAATCATAGACTGACAGGGTTGGAAGGGACCTCAGGAGGTCATCTAGTGCAACCCCTTCCTCAAAGCAGGACCAAATCCCAGACAGATTTTTGCCCCAGATCTCTAAATAGCCCCCTTAAGGATTGAACTCACAAGCCTGGGTTTAGGAGGCCAATACTCAAACCAATGAGCTATTCCTGGGACAAACAGAGCATAACTCCTAGAAACACTTAATAATAATAATAAAAAAAATGCACATCATGATTTCCTAACCCTTCCTGACAATATTCATCTTTAAAATCCCCAGCTCTACCCCAGTCTCTCCTATGCTACTAAACATAAATGGAAGCACAATAAATTGACTTGCTTACAAGGGATCCATAATTGCAGATAACAGACCTTAAAACCATTTGGACAGCTGACCCAGCAACACTAGACAAGAAAGCCAAATTTTCAGAAATATTCCCAGGTGCAACACCACCTTCACACCAAAGCTGACTCAGAAAACACATTAACTGATGTCCAAAATTTAAACTGAACTGAGAAAGCTTAGATAGGCAGAACAAAAATGCCTAGTCAACTTTAAATTATACAGCAATAAGTAGCATACGGTACATAAGAGAACTGGAATTCCAAAGACCCAGAGTAATAGATGCAAATTTAGAATGGCTCACTTGGCCACCTCCATAGCACAGAAGATCACAAGTCCACATAACCACACAAAACATCAAGATCCTGTATATACAGGATGCCCCATCAAATACTATATAGACACCAACTCATCTACATATCTTTCTGGTACTTGTTCACAGTTTGATTTGTTGCAACAAATACCGACCTGACCCATGATTTGACTACTTGCCTATGAAACAGTGGATTATTAAAATGCCTTTGGTAAATTCTTTATGCCAATTTCTAGTTTAACTTTATTTACATTATGTACAGCGAGCTACTTAATGGTATGCCTTCTCATATAATAGCTTGCTAAAAATGCCCATATTAGACAGAAAAAATATGTTATTATTTACAATGCCATAGGCACATAAGAGACAAATAATAAATAATAATAATAAAAAACCTATGAGGTTTTCCCCCTTGGAATCTTACAATTTAACAGCTTAGTTGTACAGACAATGAACAGATTCTGAAGCACAGTTAAAGAATAAATTATATCCTCTCTGAGCTCATTAAGAAGAACCCATTGCCCTGCTGTCTACACTTTATGAAAGCTATAAAAAAAAAGGACACCATGATCCTGCAGTCCTTCCTCATCCTAAACTCCCATGAAGTTATTCAGATGTCAACATGACTTTATTTTATTTCCAATTTTATAATATTTTAAGAACAGCAAAAAAATTAAATTTAGCAAAACAAAACAAAAACCCCTACATGGGGGGAGGGATAGCTCAGTGGTTTGAGCATTAGCCTGCTAAAGCCAGGGTTATGAGTTCAATCCTTGAGGGGGCCACTTAGGGATCTGGGGCAAAATCAGTACTTCATCCTGCTAGTGAAGGCAGGGGGCTGGACTCACTGTCCCTTCCAGTTCTAGAAGATAAATAAATGGAGAAAAATCAAACTGTTGAAAGCTATAATAAAGTAAGGTTAATGTTTAAAAATACTTTAAGAACTCTTGTGCGTGATTTAATATGGTTTACATTCTTTTCAGAGTTATGTGTTCTGAAATGTCTAATCTCAGGGTGGTCTGTAGGTTCCAGGGAAATTAAACAGTAAATAAACAACCACTACCCTGCTTATAAATCTCCAAATCTGGATTGAGTTGTTCTCACACAAAGTGTTATTTTTCAAGTGAAGAAACATTGCTCCTCAGAAAACTGTGGGTTTTATTTTTAAAAAGGAGTTGAGAGGGGGACCTCTAAAGTTTATTTTCCTAGATCACTATCCAATTCTAAGAACCACATTCATCATGGGTGAAATTCATCTCTGTACAGAAGGTCAGCCCTTGGCCTAGGTACCGCTTGGGTATGTCTACACAGCTCGTGGAAGTGAGCCTCCAGTCCCTGCCCAGACTCAGGTTAGTGGGGCTTGGGATAGTGCTCTAAAACTAGGTCTGCAGACAGTGCTTTGAAGTTATGGCTAGCTTAGGAGGCTTCAGAGCCCGAGCCATAGCTTCAAAGGGGTGTCTACACAGCTATTTTTAGAGCACAGACATGAGCTCCACTAGCCCAAGTCTGTCAAACCAGCTGGGAGGCTCACTTCCATGGATTGGGTTGATATGCCCTTTAAGTTCCATTTAAACCCCCAAATTAGGGATTCTAGTACAAGATCTATGAACAATTTTGCTTCCACACACTGTTGCATTTCAGCCTTCCTGCTTGAAGCTTCACAAGATCCCAGCCTCTTGGTTCCTGTCAGATGGTGCCAGTGAATATATTGACATTGCAGGGGAGTTAGCCTGAGAAAAGTGATTTGACTGGCATCACAAGGGGGAAGATCCATGGGGTTAACCTGTGAAAAACCCTGCAGCTCCCAGGCCATATTCTCTCTCTCTCTCTCTCTCTCTCTCTCTCTCACACACACACACACACACACACACACACACACACAAAGAAAATAAGGCATTCAGAAAAAATAAAGCACTCGACTCATATACAACTATTGATATGATGCTGTATAGGAACTTGCATGTTATCCCTTGTTGTGTAAGATGCTAAGAAATACTTCAGAGAGTTGAGTCAAATCCTATTGATATGACAGGCAGAACCTATTTCTTCTGTAGTCTTCACAGTCAGGACTTCACACTACAAATTAGTGACTCCAGTGACCTGTGTAAATTTAAGAGTACCTTCAGGTTAGTAATCCTGAAAGTAGTAGACATGAAAAACACAGCTCATTCATGCCTAAAACCTGCATTCTAAATCTGGATCCCATTAGTGATATTTAAAGGGGTTTAGGTTCCCAGCTTGTAAAGAGACCAGTACTGAGTTTAAAATTTAAGAATAATATATATTTATATCACACATAAAAAACCTTCTATATTAAAACAACATTCAGGTTGTAAAAAATAAACACTCTGAAATTAGGAAATGCCAGAATAAGGGTGCACAGCATGAAGAATTAGGGAAATGCCAGAATTAAGGTTGCACTAAGACCGTTCCCCATTTGTATGTATGCATTATGATACTGTGTTTAATTACTCAATCACATATTACTTTTCTACAAGACCCCCTGACTCATTTTATGCACAGGATGGACAATGCTCCTTTGTAAGCAGTTATGCAATATTTTGTTTTATTCTCATTGCACTGGGTCCACACATTGAATACATTATTCAAAAACTGCTATGAAGACAAACAGAATTATTTCCTCATGGTCTTTTCTATGGCGCTCATCACTACAGTATTAATTTATCGTCACAGCACCTCATTGAGGTGAGGGGGTGGTATTAACCACATTTTACAGATGAGGGCAGAGAGAGATTAAGGTAAAAAGTACCCTCTAATTTTGGGTGCCCAAGCTGAGATGCCTATGGCCTGGTTTTTCAGAGTAGTTAGCATTATATAGCACTTTATATGCTCAAAGCACAGTTCCAATTGACTTCATTTGCGCCATAAGTGCTCAGCACTTCTGCAAATCAGATGCCAGGGTCTCAAGAGGGGCACTCACAAAATGAGGAACACACAATTAGTAACCACCTGGGAAAAGTTTGGTCTAAGTGATTTGGCTGGCATCACATAGGAACTGTGTGGCACAGGCAGGGATCTAATCCAGTTCTCCAGGGTAGCATTCATCTGCCTTAACCATAAAATCATCCTTTTCCTTCCTACAATCCTTTGCCTCAGTCACTACACACCTTCCTACTTCTGCAACAACTGAAGCAGGACGCCAACAGACAATAGCCTCTGTCACTGCAGAATCCTGATTCATCCCCAATGTAGGTCCATCCTGTGTACTAAATGAGGCAGGGATCCTGCAGAAAAAGTAATATGTGAACTAATTAAAGATTGTATCATAACGCATATGCATGGGGGGCTGAATTAAGATTGGCAAAGCAACCTTAATTCTGGCATGTCCTCATGTTTGTTTGACTTTGCAACCTTAACAATGGTCTTTTAATATTTTTATTTGTGCATGTGTGTGTAATTTCCTTGTTTTTTTTAAAAGCAAAGTGAAAAAACAACATAAATTCTATCATGTGGCATCATACTGACACCCACATGGTTCATGAACAGTGTTGGAACCTTTAGATCCACAGCACAGACCTCTGTCACTTGAGCTAATGAAGTAGCCCATAACAGTAGGTTCTGACCCTTGATGTGGAGTAGCACTAGACCAGGATAGCGCACTTTGCCAATGGGCTTCTAGGTATCTGCGAAGAGCAGTGGAATGGTGAGACTCAAGAACCCTGGGTTCCAGTCCACGCCCTGGAAGGGAGTGTGCTCTAGTGACTCTTCTATCTGTTCCCCTAAGCTTGAGCCCTTCTGTCCCTATCCTGGTCCTGTTTATTTCTCTCAACTGGCTCCTTGTCCCAATCCCAGCAAGTTCTTCATGCCAGTCTCTATTCTTCAGGCTTCTCATCCCAGTCCCACTCTCCCTGCCAAGCTAGTCCTAGTCTCTCCCTCTGGACTCACTGACCAAATCCGAATGTCTCCCCCATCTCAGTGTCTTCCCCTCCGAGTCCCAGTCTTCTTGTCCTGCCTGTCCCAGTTTCCCCACTTCTGACTCCCCATCTGATTTGTCTCTCCTTTCGTCTCCACTGTGTCCTCGTCTCCCTATCCAGTCTCCTCCCACTCTCACCAATTTCTTGTCCCAGTCTCTTCGCTCCCTTTCTTCTTGTCCCAGTCTCCTTGTCAAATCAGTGTCAATCTTCCCTTTCCCACCAGTTCCTCATTCAATCTCAGGTGTTGTCCTCCCAGCCAGCTGGCTCCCAGTCCACCAATTTCCCTCGCCAGCTCCCAGTCCCAGCCTTCCCTCCCCACATCTCCAAGTCCTAGTCTCCCTGCCCAACATCCACTCAGTTTCTCTCCTCCTTCCTCCCATAGTCTCACCAGATTGCTTTCCCCCAGTCTATTCCTTTCTTTCTCCCTTGGGCCAGCTTTTTTCCCCTTCTGCATTTGAATCAGGCAGCTTCCTCCTTTATGCTCCCTGGGTGCCAGTGTGGTGGGGGGGTCATTGAAAGCACAGAAGAGACAAGCTCCCTGCTCTCAGTTCTGGTGACCATTTTCATCCCAACCTGGAGCAACCTCTACAGGAAAAGTCCAACATCACCACTATGGCCCTGAGATGGAGCATGCTCATCCGCTTTGTGGGGATGGCACATGTACATCTGGTCAGCACTGGGAGTGATGAGAGGCTCAAGCATGCTCAGGGAGGCCACAATCTTCAGAGATTTGAGTTGCTAAGAAGCTAGAGAACATGTGCATGTGCAAACTGAGATTTTTTCAAGATTTATAATTTGGCCCCATTTGGGTGGTTTTTAATGCATAGATGCGTAGAGTGTCGGTCCTTCATCAGTTGAGACTGAGCCAATCACAACACGTCTTCCAATCTTCTCTCGCTCTGGCCATCCTTCGCCATGCTTATCCATATCTCCTTGTTAGGAAATCATCCCACCTCTTTGGAGGCCGACCACATGGCCATTTCTGTTCTCGCGGATACCACTCGGATATAACGGTTTTTAATGGAAATGGCAAAAGGCAAATCCCTGAAACAAAGGCCACTGCCCTGCCAAATTTCAAAGTCACTGCTCCAAAGCATGGGGATGCTAGAGCTTCTCAAAGAAAAGACTGCTAGAATTGTTTTACTATGAGAAAAACAATACTTATTTTTCCTAGCCTCGTTCTCAGAAATGGCTGAACCATTATGGCCATATTAAAACAAAACAAAACAAAACAAAAAAAACATTCCGACAAAGGAAAATTTCTGCAAAAATGGTTGAAGTTTAGCTAACTTATAAGTGACTGAAGGTCTTATAATTGGAAGTTTTGGGCAACCTTTAATAATGGGTGGTATGACCAGCCCCCACCCTGTAATAAAAGACCATATAGGACAGAGAATGTTCTGGTTACAATACATTATAATCATCTGGTGAGAAAAAATCCTAAAAAATAGAATTTAAAACAAAACAGACTTATTTGTGTTTTTGTTATGTTTTGGCTATACAGATCAATGTAATCAGAATAAGTAACATATATATACACATTGACTGGATCTTACTAGCTTTACCTCTCAGTGCTGAATTTGGAAGCATATTTGAAATTCCAACATCTGGGTTGGTTGTACTACATTATAACTGACTCCATCTGGAATGGAAACTGAAGTCCTCAGTTTAACCATAGAACAGGCAGATCACAGATAGCAGCAGTGTAAGCATCACAAAGGATGAGAGTAATGCAGACCGACTCTTCTTGCTTCTGTTACGTTTCTTGGTAACAGAGAAATTAGACAAAAACATTAGATACCCTTGCATAAATATTAGATACCCCTGCAACACTATTTTATTTCTTAGAATTTGGAACACACAAGTACCCCAAAACAAAGACACAAAACAGGCTGCTCATCACTTATTCTTCACTGCAACAGCTAGCTTGGGTTAGCATACTCGAGTTAACTTCACTTGAGCTAGCCTAGATCCAGTGAGAGTGACCACGCTTCAGAACAGCACTGGAGTTACACAGAATGATTTGATTGGCAGAATGATGGTATTAGCTGCTGATGAGTTGTTGTAACTCAAGCTGTTGCATCCCCACTGCATTACTAGCTCCAGCATCGGCATCACATAAGTGCTAACCCATCCCCAGTGGGCCAATTAGCTCAACATTAAAGCACCACTTAACTCAAGCTAGAGATTTGTGTGTGTGGATGGGAGTCAAGTTAGGGGTAACAGTCGAGTGATCACATCACAGTTAGCTTGAGTTAACATGCACCCAAAGAGGCACAACTCACCCCACCTTACCCTCACTGTCTGCAAACTGTCTGTCTGCTTCCAAGCTCTCCTACAGAGTCCTCTAGCCTGGAAGCAGGACCCAGACCCATCTCCCCACTCCCAACTGTCTCTTAAAGCAATAACTTGCAATTCCAACACAGTCCTTAACACACCACAGCATAAAAATGATTCACCATAGATATTCAGCTCCCAAACCTGATCCCATCAACTTCAGTATCAGACCATGACCTCAGTCCTTGGTGTGTCTACTAAAGATTGCCAGCAAAAGCAGATGGTTTTTTGTTTGGTTTGGTTTTGTGATGTGGACACCTGAAGTCGAATCTTGGCCCCACGGATGTCAATTGCAAACTCCCATTGACTTCAATAGGGCCAGGGTTTCACCCTGTTTTTTGGGAACGTAACTGAGACCACCAGCTCATTTCATGTACATCATCAAATCACTGTCAAATTATGGTTAGAATTTTTGCCCAGATTTAAACAGTAATCTATCTAGAGGCAAAGGACTCTATATGCTAGAAAGAGATATAAAAGTGTACATGACAGCACAGCTCATTTGCCAAATCTTCTTTGCTGCTCTATATTATTCTTGAAAAGAGCTTTATTATTGGTTGCTACAAAACTTTGAAAAAAACTCCACAACTTTTTATGTGAGGTTTAAAGATATTTTTAAATTTTCTTGATGTCCTTTTTAGTTTAAATCTTTTGTCATGAGCAATTCAAGTTTTCATTTGCACATATCTCTTGTTTATTCATTGGTCACTCCCTCTGGTCAAAAAATAGTTATGGTTTGTAATTCCTTGAAAAGAATTACAAAGGAAGAACTAGAGAACTGTAGCCATTGAACATCATTGGCAAAAGCTGAAATATTTTTTGTGAGCAGAATTTGTATTCTCAACAGGCAACAGAGTTGACAATGCATGTACCAGTACCAATCTGAGTTATGTTGATTGGTTTGTTTGGTAAATTTGGCACTATAGTGGTATCAGTGAACCTGGTAATCTGCAGAACCTACAGTGGTTATCAAAAAGAGAACATTTTGCCTATAGATAGCATAAGTTATCAATGGTATTTCACATTCTGAAGGATAGGGGAGGGGCTGTTTAACCTTGCAGATTCCATTCTGTGGCAACTATTGCCAAATATAGGCTTTATAATTGTGATTACGGTACCTGTTTGTGTTAATCACATTCCAACAAGTAGGATGGAACTGGGAGTTGGGTGGATGCATACACCAGGAATTCCTGCATACCCACATAAGCATCACAAGGCAATTTAAAAACTAGTTCTGATCCTGTTTTCAAGTTCAGTGGTGGGTTTTCCATGTTTTTAGGGTCTCTAAAGTGGCTGAGCTTAAGTATAATAAAATATGCTCAATTAACATAAAAATTAAAAAACAGCATCACAGTTTTTAAATCAAGGACATTGCATAATTGTACAGGACAGAGGTAGTGGATTATTCAGTTTGGGAAACATTGGGGTGGATTACTTTAAGCAAGATATCATCTGTTTTGCTATCTCCTTTATGGAGAAGGAAATTAAAGGGATTTCTATAAATAAAACTAAAATGCAAGCTCTGAACAATAAGCTAAAGTCTACAGAGAACTGTATCACAGAAGGAGATGGATAGATTGAAGAGATAACAGAAGGCGAGTTAGTTGTAGTCCAATAACTGAAATACTTAGAAAAATCAAGAAATGTGATGGTACTTCTTGGCATCCCAAAGTGGAATGAAGTGGCTGAAGACTTGTAAAGCCCAGAGTTCTAAACTTAGACCTGGTCTACAAAACAAAGTTAGATACATGTAAGTTGACTTGCATCAGACTAGTTGTGGATCTGTTTCTAGGGATATCAGCCTTATTTCAATAGGACACTTTCCCACCCCAGTCCATGACGACTTCCGCAGGCACCACTGCAGTAAACAGGCTAGCAGCATTCAAGCCAGGCAGCTTTGGGAGGCCAACAGCAGCTGTGCTCTCTGTGACTTTGTTACTCTCAGGAGCAAGATAGCAGCTAAAATCACACTGCCCGTGAAAAATAGTGCCGATACTCAGTGCCATTGCCCTGCACTCGTACCCATGGAAATAGGAACTGTTTCATGCAGGTGAAAAATTATTTCCTCCTCCATCCCTTCCTCCCAGCTGGGCCATCCTCACCATGGCTGGGACTGGAGAGCAGTATTGTGCAGAGGCACTCCAAAGCTGAAGTGCCAATAAGCAGGTGCTGCATGCTTAAAGTTTAAAACTTTAGGGAAGAAAGGGAAAGAAGTCGTGAAACTTTAACTTTCGCTTTCGGTTACAACTTTAAATACAATACCTCTGTGTGTTTCATCTGTAGCTGCTGCCATTGTGGCTTGAAGGGTCCCCTCGCCACACCCACAGAACGCCCGACAATGATAAGGAGGAGAAAAAGAAGGGGAAATGTTCATCAAGATCCTGCAAGCTAGTGCTGTATTGGACTGTGAACAGAGGACCTGGAGGCTGAACAGTGAGGACAGTACAGAGAGGGAAAGAACAGACAGGAAAAAGGTGCAGGAGTAGGAGAGAGAGATGCCCCAGGACATAATGGGGCTTCTCTGGGAGCAAAACACAAATGCTGCACTCTTCTGACTTACAAGTTCAATAATCACAGGCTCACCTCCCTTTGCAGCTAGTGGAGAACTCCATTTTAGCACCTTCCTGCAGTCGCCCCACAACATACAACAGGGCATCAAGGGCAGCATTCATACCCCTTCCACTCTACACTAGGGGACAGTAAGGAAACCACAGCTTCACATTCAGCAACTGTGGCTCTGACAGTTTAGTGTATGTGTAGCTAAAATGGACATGGGTGTTCTTTCCCCTTGTTAAGTTCTGTTCCATTAATTTAATTTAAAAGTTTTAATTGTACTTGGTTTTTTTTAATTGCACACTTTTTGCACTGGTTTTGGTACACACAAAAACTATTAGTTCACACCATTGGCAGCAGAATGCCTAATGCTACTGAAAGTTCCCACTACTTGTTCTTGTACAGGGCAAAAGAACTCATAGGATCAGTGACAAAACATATGTGCATCAGATACTACACAACTCCTAATTAGTCCCCAAAACTTCAGTGCCAGGTAGAACAGTCCAATACACCATATTACTGTTGCGGACTGTTAAAATGCTCTTTGAATGCCTCCCTTAGACATATAGCTCTGCGCTGAGCTCTTGTTGTAGCCCTTGTATCTGGCTGTTCAAACTCTGCAGACAGCTGCTCCACCTCTGCCTTCCATCACAGCAGCAGCTTCCTCTCCCACCCCTTTGCCTCACAGATGTTATGCAGAACAGATATAACCATTGGGATATTTTTCTCACAAAGGTCCAATCTTGAGAGCAAACACTGCCAGCGTCCTTCAGCCTACCAAAAGCACATTCAACTGTCAATTCTACACCTGCTGAACCAGAAGCTAAATCTTTTCTTGTTGCGGTCACAGTTGCTGGTGTATGGCTTCATGCAACAGGGGAGAAAGGGGTAGGCTGGGTACCCCAGAACCACTATTCGCCTTTCAACATCTCAATGGTAATCCACCAATCAGGAAAGAATGTCCCTACTTGCAGATTTCTGCACAGTCTTGTGTTCTTAAAGATGTGAGCATCATGAACCTTCCCTGATCAGCCAATACTGATGTCAGTGAAATATCCCCAGTGATCCACCAACCTTGCATAACCATGGAAAAGTGGTCCTTTCTGTGGTACTCTGTGGTAATGTGGGCTGGTGGCAAAATAAAGATCCACATGCCATCTCTGGCCCCACTGCAGTTTAGGAGCCACATTGCTGCTAATTCATCCACTATGTTCTAAAGTCAGAGTCTTGTGGCATTTGAGCCTCTTGCTTAACGAGGTCCTTTCAGCTGAGGGTGACCTCCTCATTTGGGACAGATTAAGCACAGATCTGCTCCCCTTTACTCATACAATAAAGACAATAAAATTGATAACATTTCAGTACTAAAGTGATTTGTAACCCAACACCAGCCAAAGTTGATCACTTGGAGCTACACAGCTCCAATCTGCTGTATATCTACACAGATTAGGTGTGTTCATGTAAATACAATTTGCTCCTGAAGACTCTCCCCCTCCCCAGCTAGCTGTCAGGGAAGAGTTCATTCAGACCCTGCTTAAATAAAAAAGGCATGAAAATTATGGGTGCCTTTAAGGGATGACATTAAGGGATGGGGAAATTTTCATGGTGGAAACTTGACCCCTCGCTTGCAGTCACTCTGCACAATTCATTTCTGTCCCAACATGCATTGTCAAAATTTCCTGAGAGAAAACACGCTGGATGTTGGTGAGTTGCGCACTGGGATACCTACCTATAGTGCACTGCACTGTGTATCAACACAAGCACTCCTGGTAAGCATGTGCAGCACCACCTTAGGCAGACAAATGTGCATGTGCACACATGATATACTAACTGTAGCAGGTTTATGCCAACATAACTTGTATTGACTGAAGTTTGTAGTGTAGATGGGGTCTTAGACATGAAAAAGGACTTTCAGCTTGAAGAAAACTGATTTCCCTATGAAGAAATCTAATTAAAATCTTCTGGTGGGAGGAAATCTTGATAATCATAACTGTAGCTGATCAACAAGATCAAAATTATTTTTTTCTTAAAGCATGTACTATAAAAAGAGGACAGAACTGATTTCTGTCACTTACATTGGTGTAAATCAGAAGTAACTCTTCTAAAATCAATGGAGTTACAATAGTGTAGAAGTGGCTTACGGTAATACTCAGGCCCATAGACTCATAAACTTCAAGGCAAGAAGAGACTATCATGATTTAGTTGGACCTCATGCACATTGCAGGCCACAGAACCTCACCCACTCTTGTAATAGACCCCTAACCTCTGGCTGAGTTACAGAATTCCTCAAATCATGATTTAAAGACTTCAAGTTAGGGAGAATATGCCATTCACACTAGTTTAAACCTACCCGTGCCCGATGCTGCAGAGGGAGGCGACCCCCCCAAAAAAAATTTCTGCAAATTTGACCCAGGGGAAAATTCTTTCCAAACACCAAATATGGAGATCAGTTAGACCCTGAACATGTGGGCAAGACCCACCAGCCAGATACCTAGGAAAGAATTCTCTGTAGTAACTCAGAGCCCTCCCCATCTAGTGCCCCATCACCAGCCATTGGAGATATTTGCTGCAAGCAGTTGCAGATCAGCTACATACCATCGTTGGCAGTTTCATCATACCAGGCCCTCCATAAACTTATCAAACTTAGTCTTGAAGCCAGTTAGGTTTTTGCCACCACTGCTCCCCTTGGAAGGCTGTTGCAGAACTTCACTCCTCTGAGGGTTGGAAACCCTCATCTAATTTCAAATCTGAACTTATTGATGGCCAGTGTATATCCATTTGTTCTTGTGTCCACATTGATGCTTAACTTAAATAACACCTCTGGTGTACCCTTCCGGTGTATTTTTTAGAGAGCAATCATCTCCCATCAGCCTTCTTTTGGTTAGGCTAAACAAGCTAAGCCCTTTGAGTCTCCCCTCATAAGTAGGTTTTCAATTCCTCGGATCATCCTCGTAGCCCTTGTCTTACAGTTTGAATTCATCTTTCTTAAACATGGGAGATCTGAATTACACACAATATTCCAGATGAGGTCTCACCAGTGCCTTGTATAATGGTACTAACACTTCCCTGTCTCTACTGGAAATACCTCGCCTGATGTATCCTAGGACTGCTTTCGCCCTTTTTACGGTCGCAGCACATTGACAGTTCATAGTCATCCTGTGATCAACCAATACACCCAGGTCTTTTTCCTCCTGTGTCACTTTCAACTGATACATCCCCAGCTTAATAGCAAACATTCTTGTTATTAGTCCCTAAATACATGGCCTACCTCTTTACACTATTACATTTCATCCCATTTCTATTACTCCAGTTTGCAAGGTCATCCAGGTCATCTTGTATGATATTCCATCCTCCTCCATATTGGCAATACCTCCCAACTTTGTCATCTGCAAATTTTATTAGCACACTCCCACTTTTTTGTGCCAACATCAATAATAAAAATGTTAAATAAGATTGGTCCCAAGGCCAATCCCTGAGGAACTCCACTAGTAACCTCCCTCTAGCCTGACAGTTCTCCTTTCGGTACAACCTGTTGTAGTCTCCCCTTTAACCAGTTCTTTATCCACCTTTAAAGTCTATCTTCTCCAATTTAGCTAATAATTTCCCATATGGAACTGTATCAAATGCCTTGCTGAAATCCAGAGAGATTAGATCTCCTGCATTTCCTTTGTCTAAAAAATCAGTTATCTTCTCAAAGAAGGAAATCAGGTTGATCTGTCATGATCTACCTTTTGTAAAACCATGTTCGTATTTTAATCCCAGTTACCTTTCACCTTTATGTCCTTAGCTACTTTCTCTTTCAACTTTTGTTCCAAGACCTTGCATACAATTAAGATCAAACTAATAGGCCTGTAGTTTCCCAGATCACCTTTTTCCCCTTTCTTAAAAATAGGAATTATGTTAGCAGTTCAACAGTCATAGGGTACAACCCCAAGGTTTACAGATTCATTAAAAATCCTTGCTATTGGGCTTACAGTTTCATGTGCCAGTTCCTTTTGTATTCTTGGATGGAGATTATCTGGGCCATAGGTGCTGGAACTAGGATTGATGGGGGGTGCTGCTGCACCCCCTGGCTTGAAGTGGTTTCCATCATATTCAGGGTTCAGAGTTTGGCTCAATGGTTCTCAGCACCCCCCATTATAAAAATTGTTCCAGCACCGCTGAGATGGGCACTCTGATTTAGTCCCATTAAGATGTTTGAGTTTGACTTCCACCTCAGATGTGGTACCATCCTGCCACTATCTCTAAGCTCCTCATTAGCCTCATTAAAAACAGAGGCAAAGTATTTGTTTAGGTGTTGGGCCATGCCTAGATTACTTTTAATCTCCACCCCATCCTCAGTGCTTTAGTGGTCCCACTTCTTTATTTTCTTTTTCTTTATGACTATAGAACCTTCTACTATTAGTTTTAGTTCCATAAAGTTTAAAGAGCACAAGCTTCTATTTCCACCCCTACCTCCAGACTTTACTCCAGCTACACAGGCTAGAAGTGACTTTGCTGTACTTTACAAAGAGGATAAAGGAGATGAAGCTTGTATTTCATATTTGGAAAATCTTCAAGTCACTTCCAGTATTTTGTGTAATTAGCACAGTGGTGCTGAACCTGAGCATGCCAGCCACAGTGACTGAGGAGAAACATACAGCTCTGACTCGTATTGGGCACAAGGTTTTTGTTAATTTGATTTTTGTCTCTCCACAGCTCTCAGGAGCTGGAGCCATAAATGCTCAGACAATTAAAGCCTTAGATAGCAAGTGACAGACAAGAGATGAGGGGAGATGGATACAGTGAAATCATTTTCAATTTTTCATTAGTCATAAATAATTAAGTCATCTGCCCCTCAATCCAGCAATCAAAATGGCTTCTTATAAATTGATTTCTTACTGTGATGAGACATTAAGAATGTTATCAGTCTTTCATCTTTACAAGAAGAATTTAATCTTTCTAAAACTGATTTGGTTATTAAATGTAGGCCTGATGTGTGATTTGCATGTGATGCAGTTTGAAATAACTCACAACACCAAGTAGTTTTCTGTTATCCAGAAGTAATGGGTACTTCTAATTTGGCACAACTCTAACACCCATCAAGGTTCTCTTTATTTTTGTGCCCAGAGTGAAACATCAATTACAGTCACATGCTTTGGTTTTCTTGGAACTTATCAGTATGGTGATAGTTCCAAAGAGAAACAGACACAGTGTTGTGGTGTATTCCAGAGAGGACCATTTTTCAAAGTAAAAAGTATTTTGTAAGGTATTTAGGATAATATTATATTAATAAGCAATAAGAGTGAGGATTCAACTGTAGTGCTCTGTGATTTTTCTTTGAAAGTTTTTACTTTTTGGAGTTCACTGTAACCTCATTATGTCTTGCTGGCACTTTCTCCAGTAAAGGCAACAGCTGCACAACACTGATAAACTTTAGGAAGGCTTAAATGGATAGCTGGGTTTGTTACTTCAGTATAAGAACGCCATATATAAAAGTTCTTACTTGGCACCATTTGCTGTGGTTAAACCTCATTTTCTATCTCACAATGCATAAAGCAATTCACAACAGCAAACTTCTCAAAAACACATATATTGAAAAAAAATCAGTGTGTATGATTCTCCACGCTGTTACACCACCTAAAACGGGTGTAACACCTCTGACAAAAATGGAATGTAAAATTGGTGCAGAGAAGTGGAGATTCAAGCACATAAAGCTCATTATGCATTATTTATTATTTTTATAATAGCCATAGATGTGCATGGGTGGCACTTTAAAAATCCTTTGAACATGTGTTGAATAAAAGAAATACTTATGTAAAATGCAACACTCAATTACTAAATCTGCTAAATCAATATAGAAATGTGCTATACCAAGTATGTCACTCAGAGGTAGAAGAAGCCTCTGTCAAATGAGAAAGCCCTCAAAGGGTTTGGGTTTTTCTCTGTTGCTACAGAAAATCCACATGAGGGATTTGTTTCTTATTCCTAAATTCACAAGCAGATAGATGAAGGAAGTTAAAGACTTTCAGTACACCATTAGCATCCTCCTGTCCCCTACCAAGATCTTTATTGTGAGCCAAAATTACTTCAGTATTACATGCTGGAATCTACAAACACTCTGGATATGGAACTTTTATTATTCTAATAGAACATCTATGCATGGACCACATTAAGAACATGCCCTACGGGAAAACAAAGTGGGTATCTATTTCTTGGATATGATTATCAAAAACATCACTTGGCGGGTAAAGAATATTACCTTTCTGCTCATCAGCTCTAATAATTCAGATTAATGTGCTTCCTGTAGAGAAATTCAGAAAGATGTAGAAAGGGGAATTTGCATAGCTAATCTTAAGTGAGGGACCTTAAAAAACTAAGGGCTAATTTTGAAATCAGTGTGATAACCAACAGAAAGTAATTCTCAATATTTAAGCAACAGAGATTAACTCTCTGTCAGCACAAGGAGAGAGGTTAGCTTTGGTGAAGTCAAATGCAAAGAACAGAAACACTTTTGACATGGTCAGGGCTGGCTCTAGAAGACCTCAGAGTTTCCAACAAACAATTTGGAGGCTTAATTGTAGAGGAAAAGTGTAATCCTGCCCTCATCTGTTTATAAACAGTGAATATCCCTAAGAGCTTTCACTCTAATTTCTATTTTGTTATGGTAGGACACAACACAGTAGGCTACTCTCTCTCCTTAATTCACTGTTCCTTTTACTTTAAGGCTGGTCTACAGTACAAAGTTCGGTCGGCTTAACTACATTGCTCAGGGCTGTAAAAAAATTCATGCCCTATGTGATGCAATTAAGTTGATTTAAGCCCCAATGTAGACACCACTAGATTGACAGAAGAATTCCTACTCTCTGACTACACCTTTCGGAGAGGTGGTTTTACTTCAATAATGGAAGAACCCCTTCCGTTGAGGTAGCACGTGTCAACAGCACAGCATTACACTGTAGAGTTTCTCATGTAGACATGTCCATATTTTCTAAATGTAGGGGACTGCAGCAGTACAGAAGAAAGTAGGTGAGTGTGAAAGGACAAGGACATAGTCAATAAATCCATTGTCTCAAAATGCCCTTTGAGGGAAGGTAATAGCCATGAAGTAGTTGCATAGATGCTTACACACCAGTGGGATTACTGCCTTAGATCACCTGCATATGTCTAATAGAGTTAAGCTTCACGCAGTTGGCAAAGACTTCAAAGTTGAGCAAACATTAAAGTGAAATTTATTCTTTGTTCCATTTTTAACACAAATTGCTATATTTAGTGGAAAGACAAAAATTAAAAATTATAAAAGCGTGCACATGGATATACAAAAACCCTTTGTATGTTCTTTTAACATAGTTTGTAATATGACAAAAGTACATACAATAAAGAATGGTCTCGAGAAGGTAGATTGGGAACAAGAACAAGGGGACATACAATGGAATTAAAAGGTGGGAAATTCAAGTGACAGAAGGAAACACCTTTTCCACATATCATGTGATTAAACTATGGAACTCAAAAAAATTAATATGATTCAAAAAAGGGATTGGATATTTTTACTGATATCAAGAGTTATATATAACAACATTTTTGGAATGGATATGAAACTTCATACTATTAGCGATCAGGATAAGACAATGTGGGAGACAAATTGTTCCACATCTCTCTACTGCAAGGTTTTTACACCTTCCTCTGAAGCAGCTGGTGCTGGCTACTGTCAGAGACAGGATACTGAGCTAGCTGAACTGTGGGTCTGATTCAGTATGGCAATTCTTCTATTCTTACCAGGTAGTGCTTACAAGCAAAGGACCACATTCTTCCCAATTGTTTACGCGAGGTACTCATGACATACAATCTGTCCTGAAAAGGATTGATTGATTCAGAAAATGAGGTTTCAAGGCCATTTTCATGAAAGGTTACATAATACTCTATGGCCTGTATTTAGCACTAGACTTCATGCTGAGTAATGCTTCAGAAGGGCGACCCCTGAATGTCCACTTCTTGAGAAGGGCATGTCTTCAGAAAATACAAATTCAGCTCTGGTAAGGGCAGCTCTGTTCTATGCACTAAAGTTTCCTGACTCAACATCACAGGGTCATGATCCATATCCATCCAAAGCAGAGGATGAGAATTATGTAGTTAAATAAATCACTAGAATGCTCACCAGGGAGCAAAAAGGAGGACAAGACTTGTACAAAACAAACAAAGAAAAATCACAGCTGATACATTCTATAAAATATTTATTTACTGCCTTCACTGTTTGAAAACTCTGACTAACAACAGAGGCCTGATTTTCAGAATTGCTAAGAGTCATAGAAGTGCAGGACTGGAAGGAACCTCAATAGGTCATCTAGTATAGTCCCCTGCACTCGAGGTAGGATGAAATAACAACTAGACTATTCCTGACAGGTGTTTGTCTAACCTGTTCTTAAAAACATCCAATGACAGAGATTCCACAACCTCCCTAGGCAATTTGTTCCAGTGCTTAACTACTGCAATTTAAGCCCATTGCTTCTTGTTTAACCCTCCTGCTTCAAACAACCTCTTATCTACTTGAAAACTATCATGTCCCCTCTTAGGCCTGGTCTACCCCGGGGGGGGGGGGGGAAATCGATCTAAGTTATGCAACTTCAGCTACGTGAATAACCGCGGTGTCTTCACTAACGGTGAGTCGACTGCTGCCGCTCCCCCATTGACTCTGCCTGCACCTCTCGCCAAGCTGGAATACAGGAGTCGACGGGAGAGTGCTCAGGGATCGATGTATCACGTCTAGACTAGACGCGATAAATTGAGCCCCACTGGATCGATCACTGCCTGCCGATCTGGCCGGTAGTGAAGACATATCCTAAGTCTTCTCTTCTCCAGACTAAACAAACCCAATTTTTTCATGCTTCTCTCACTGGTCATGTTTTCTTGACCTTTAATTGCTTTTCTTGCTCTTCTCTAGATTTGTCCAATTTGTCCACACCTTTCCTGAAAAGTTCCTCCGAGAACTGGACACAATACTCCAACTGAGGCTTTATCCGTGAAGAGTAGAGTGGAAGAATTACTTCTCGTGTCTTGCTTACAACTCTCCTACTAATACGTCCCAGAATGAATCCACAACTGAGCCATTGGGAGCTGTGGGACTCAGCATGTCTGAAAGTCAGATCCTAAATGTGTAAGAGCATGTAAGGAAAACAGATTCCACTATTGTTTCGGGTCAGCAGTAAGCTGTAGACTGGCAAGGGACTGCTAAAACTTTGTATGCTGTTCATTAGGATTCAGCTGTAGAAGCTAATTTTTAATCTGTCAGTTGTCCAGTTATGACTATTTCAAATCAGCAGAAGCTCTTTTGATAAGCATTAGAGTAACAGCCAACTCAAACTGGAGGCAGAGTTTAGAGTCATCTAGACCCATGACCAATTATAAACAGACAATAGTAATTACAAGGAAACCTCTTAGTTTAATCTCAGTTGAATTTCTTTTAGGACAACTGTTAAGCATTTCAGGTTTAATGCAGGATTGAATCGGTGAGTGATCTTAGAGAAGTACAGGAAATTTAGGCCATGTTCATTTTCATTGACTGGAAAAGAGAAATGTAA
This sequence comes from Malaclemys terrapin pileata, assembly GCF_027887155.1. Lineage (NCBI taxonomy): Eukaryota > Metazoa > Chordata > Testudines > Emydidae > Malaclemys > Malaclemys terrapin. The sequence continues at coordinate 174,022,775 of NC_071507.1, read as the reverse complement.
TTGATCCGTGGAGACAGTAATCTATGGAGAGTATCACTGTCTGCTTCTCCAAGTTTCATGAGAATGGAGACTGCCTCTACTAAAAGGGGTTGTTTTCACATACATAGAAGTTATTATGGTGTACAAGTGGTAGGCAGAATCAGTGAAGGGCTGGAATTATTGTCTTATTTAGGCCATACAGCCTATTGCTCTTAAGCAAAGCTTGCATCTGAGGAGATAGTCTTACCATGCACATCAATGAGTCAACACCTTAAAAGCAAATTCCCTGATGAAAGTCAACCCTCAGGGTACATCTGCTTACTAATATGTTACACTGTGATCTGACATTGTCCGGGAATGAGTCCCAAACAAGATGCAATCCAGTTCTTTATCCCTTCCCTGGATCGTCCTGATAAAGAGAAAGATTAAAAGAAAAGTCAGATAATCAGTCAAAGCAGGGCCGGCTCCAGGCACCAGCTTAACAAGCACACCTGCTTGTTAAGCTGGTGCTTGGAGCGGCACCTGCGGCAATTCGGGGGTGGCAGGTCCCTCACTCCCTCTAGGAGCGAAGGACGTGCCGCTGAACTGCCGCCGCCGATGGCGGCTTTTTTTTTTTTTTTTTTTTTGCTTGGGGCGGCAGAAATGGTGGAGCCGGCCCTGAGTCAAAGGCTGGATCCTTACAGAGGTTGTTATCAGAGTGATGTTTTGCCATACCATGGTATCTGAGACACCACCAGTTAACTAAACTACAGTCTATAAAGTAACTGTTTATAAAAGATGATGTTTTGATAATGACCACTGTATCCTTGGGATATCTTCAAAGAAGGATAATCAGAAATATGTCTGGTCCATTATCATCCAGGAATGGAAGGATTACCTTGTTGGGGCACTGGATTGGGAATTAGAAGACCTGCATTCTAATCCCAGTTTGAACATGAACCTGATGTGTGACCTTAGACAAATAATTTTGTCCCCTTGTATCTCGCTTTCCGGTCTCAGCCTTAGTCTTATCTTACCCATTTAGACTGTAAGCTCTTTGGGGTTACTACATATGCAAACAATCAGCTTTCATGGGACTAAAAATCCCCTTGAAGAAAGGCTGGGAGAGGAGATTTTCAAGGGGGCACATATGAGTTGAATAAAGTATGTAAATTTTTCATGTACACTTCTTGATTCAACAGACACGTTATTCAGCAGCATTATGATGTCTGGGTGTAAACCTCCTCAAAAAAAGGCCTGGGAAAGTAAGTAAAAAAAAGTGTTTGCCCACTAATCTGACCCTTGCCTCTGGACATTGAGCTATATTCAATTGTGAAGCAGAGTGAGTCAAGGCTAAGAGTATTATAGCAACAATCTTGCAGTCATATTTTAACTGGGGCACACAAGTTTGGCTCTCCCAGTATGGCAACATAATTGAGATAGATGAGCATAGGATTTCTGAAGAGATAATACATTTGTCCCTTTCTTTTTTTCCTCTTATGTGTAAAATGACTCAACTGTTGTGCTTAAAGATACAGCAGAGGTAGGAAGAGATGGTGGAGGAAGCCATGGGAGGCCTCAACTTCTCATTTTTATTTATCTGTCTATGAATTTAAAAAAAAAAAAGCAAAAAAACCCTCCATCCTTACAGAAGCACGTAGGCTTAAAAACATTTTGTAACTCTACAGCATGCAACTGTTCAGAAGAGAAAATATACATGACAGCTATACATCAGGGGAAATGGTGATCACAAGTTCTGGGGCTTGATTCTTCACTATCTTGCACCTTGTGTAGTCAGTTGTACATGTGAAAATGTGTGCAAAAATGCTACTAAATTAAAATGGTGGCATTTTACTCTCACTTTGCACAGGTTAAAAAAATGACCACATGAGGAACAAAGCAGTAGAGAATGAGGCCTCTACATCCCCATGGTGAAAAAATGTAATGGAGAGCATTGAACCAGGGACTGGTCACTTTTTATTTATTTCATAATATAGCACTAGATTAGAGGATTCCATGGGGACAATTAGGAACAAGGCATATTACTTTTTCCTCCATATAAAGCCTATTAACAAGCTTATGACATGAATTCCTTTACTCGGCAGACTAAGGAACTCTCCTCCCAAAGCCTTTTATTTTATTTCATTTTTTTTTAAATTATACTTGTGTGCTCTGGGAATTTGAATAGCCTGATTGTTTTTCTCAGAACGTTCCCATTCGTGGCTTCATTAGGAGAAAAAAGGGCCATTAGTCCTAGACTTGCTCAGCTTGAATTATAGCACTGGTACAGGAGCGACTGGCTAAAGCAAAGGACTATTAATCAGAAGATCAGGGTACTATTTCTGGCCCTGCCACGGATGGGTTGAGTGACCCCATGCAAGTCACGGAGAGTTTCAGAAATGGCCTCCTGAAATTAATAACCAATATAAAATGAGAACATCTGTGTTAACCACCTAATTTGCAGTCTTGGTTATCTATATTTTTTGTACACAACAACTGAATACAGAGGTAGAGTAAGATGGTCTTTCAGTAAGTAAATAGATAAGCAGAGCTGACTGAAAATTTTTCAACAAAATGTTCTTTCATCAGAAAATGCCTGTTAACCTGAGAAACCTTCGGATGAAAGTTTCAGTTACAGAATAGGAAAAAACAGAGACATCCACCTTAGAACAGCCAGTAGCCTGCTGGTTAGGGTACTCACCTGGATGTGGGGGAGAGATTCAGAGCACAGACTTCAGCCTGGGTCTTCCATATCCCAGATGAGTACCCTAAGCACTAGGGAATTTGGGGAGGGGCTGTCGTTTACAAAAAGTTTTGCTTTGATCTCAGTGAGGAAAAAAACAAGTGCTGAAACCTCAACATAATTCACAAGAGGAAATTCTTGTTTTCCAGCCAGACCTACACTTAAGATACTATACAGGAGTACAGCTGGGAGATTTGCAATACAGTAGAACCTTAGAATTACAGCACCTCAGGAGTGGAGGTTGATCGTAACTCTGAAATATTGGTAATTCTGAACAAAATGTTATGGTTGTTCTTTCAAAAGTTCACAACTGAATATTGACTTAAGCTTTGAAGCTTCCCTATGCAGAGGGAAAATGCTACTTTTAACCATCTTTTTAAATTAAACAAGCACAGAAACAATTTCCTTACCTTATCAAACTTTTTTTTTTTTTTTTTTTGAACTTTCCCTTTATTTTTGAAGCTCTTCTGCATTAGAGCCGCTTTGTTTCACTTAAGTCAAGTACCGGTATTTCTCCTGAAATTATAGCATCTATCCAGATTAGTTACATGGCCTCATCACCATAGTATCCTCACATGGTTGATACAGGGTGTTTTTTATTTTTTTTCCTGGAGGGTGGAGTGGGGGGGTGGGGTGGGGGGGCGGGTGCAAGAGGACAGGGAAGGGGCAACTGACCCCGAAAGGAAGAGCAAGAGTTTCAGTCTGTGTCCTGGTCTTCTGGCAGCATGGTGACTTTTGAGGTTAAGGTAGAAAAAAACATCCTATTATTTGTGGGTGTTTAATATGGAAATAATTTTAGCACATTAGTACAGGGATGTTTTTTGGAGGCACTTTGTATTTTTAATCTGACATGCTTACACATACGTATTTTCTGAGGGCACGTCTCTTGTAGCACAGCGTACAGAAACAGCATACTCTGGCAGTGCAAAAGGAGCCAGTTCTGATCTTATCCTAGTGAGATATAGTACCTTCTTGAGGTGGAGATCCAAGAATGCAGCTCACTGTGCAGAGAGAAAAGTGATACTTTGCTCTTCTAATCAACACACGTTGCACTTTAGTGAATTAAACCTCACAACATCCCCCATAAGGGAGGTGATTATTATCTCTATTTTTAAGATGAGGAACAGCAAAGTTAAATGACTTGCCCAAGGTCAAACATCAGGGATTAAATTCCAACCCCATTAAAATCAATGGCACTTGGCACTGATTTCAGTGTAAGGAGGATTTCACCTCAGGCATGTGAGAATAGATTCCAAATCATTTCACAACAGGTTACATACCTTATAGTTAAGGCTAAGATTTTGTCATGAGCATTTTTAGTAAAAAGTCATGGACAGGATACGGGCAATAAACAATAAATCAGGAAAGCCCAAGCCCGGCCACAAGGGGCTGACAGCCTGAGCCTTCCTGTGAGGGGCTGAAGTTATGGAGGTCACGTAAAATGATGGAATCCATGACCAACTTGTAGCCTTACTTATAGTGATAGAGCTACTTGTGACTATCTATTTAACTTAACAAAGAGAAGGTTAAGGAGTGACTTGATTAGAGTCTATAAATATTTACCCAGGAAACAAATATTTGACAATGGGCTCTTCAGTTGAGCAGAGAAATGTTGAATATGATCCAATGACTGGAAGATGAAACTAGACCAATCCAGATTGGAGATAGGGTGTAAATCTCTAACAATGAGGATAATTAACTATTGGAACAATTTACCAAGGATCATGGTGGATTCTCAATCATTGATGATTTATAAATCAAGATTGGATGTTTTTCTAAAAGATATGCTCTAGGAATTATTTTGGGGAAGTTTTACAGCCTGTGTTATATAGGAGGTCAGACTGGATGATCACCACAATGGTCCCTTTTGGCCTGGGAATCTGTGAACCGATGCTTTAACTTTGAAACCAGGCTTAGATTAGGACTCAGACAGTTTTGCAGTGATAAAAGTGTTATCTAGAGAAAATTATTTTTGAACCAAAAAAGGAACAATTGTATCACTGTTTTATCATGCAAGTGTGATTACAGTAGGCTCTAGTTTTTCCTTAACAAGCACATAACTAGGGTTGGAAAAATTCAATTTTTATTTTGTAATTTCAACAGATGTTTATTTAAGCATTTTTATTTATGCTTTTATTTTTTTTAATCTATTTAAATTGTCACAGTTACAGGCAATTATGCGAGGAATCAGACAATTATTTAATGACAGTAGATGTTGAAAGTAAGCACACATAGTAACTCTTGACATGATGTTGACAAAGTAAATACCCTTAAATCAAACTCTAAGAAGTCCTCAAAAAATTCTCTTACTTTGACAATCTATACATTTTGATTATCAATGGAAATATTTGTTGCTTTGTGTGTGTGGTGAAATTGACATTTACCAATAAAAGTCTAATCCTTCCAAGCCTACATATAACTCACAAAACATTAATGTGACTTATGCATATGTACTGAGGAGAAGAGCGCCTTACTTCTGTAAAGATGAACACATACTAGAAAGGTTTCAGAGTAGAAGCCGTGTTAGTCTGTATCAGCAAAAAGAACCGGAGTACTTGTGGCACTTTAGAGACTAAATTTGTTAGTCTCTAAGGTGCCACAAGTACTCCTGTTCTACATACTAGAAAGAAGAGACCAGACAAAAAGCACAGTAAAGATCTTTAGTCCATTGGGGGGAGTGGCTCCTCCCCCTCCAGGTCTGTGGGCGGCCAATCCTCCCCACTACAGACCTTGGAAAATCATCCGTTTGTAAAACAAAGGAACAAATTCTAGCCAAGATGCTGCAATATTATGTCTAACTTAAGATGTATAATACAATTTACAGAGCTTATAAAAACAATTTTCCACCAAAGGCAATGGTTTTCACATGACCAGATATTGCTATAGTTTGTTTACTATATTTGTACACCTCTCTCTAGAAAATGGACAGTGCCTCTCATATCTGTAATTAAAGTTCTAACCAGATTATGGCACGCATTAGCACCATTTGTGAAATATTCAAAGTTTATTTAATACAGTAACCAATTACGTAGTTGAAAACACGGGCTGGGGAAATGAAAATTTTGAAGGAGTAGAACAACCCATTCACAGAAATCTCTGCCTTTTATTTTTAAGTGATGTTAGATTAGGTTTACAAATATAGAGAGTGCTAAAGAACTATTTCTGATAACCAAAAATGGCTATTTTAAAGCAAGACAATAAGCTCTCTGGTGAAAGGCACCATTTATGGGTTCTTTAGTTTAAGAAAAGAAAAAAATATCCAAGCACAACTAAACTGAAGAGACTTAAATGGGTCTATCACAGCTGACTAGTGATAGCTGTTCCCTCATCTAGTTCAGGGACAAAGAAGTTAGCCACTGGTATTTTTCTTTTCAGGTTCTTTAGACCTGCCAGCAGCCTTACAATAGCAGTTCTTGGTTTTATCGCCTTGTAGCTCCCTGAAAGTAAAAAAAAACACCTGAAAACTGAGGGGAGGAGGGAAGGGAAAGAGTAGTCACAAAAGGATACAATTTTTTTTCATTCACCCAGGGTTTTCAGATTTATTAATCTTGGAATATCAAGGGAATTTACAAGGAACAAAAAGAGTTCAAGGCAAATGCCCACAGTATTTTTTGAAGACATGATTTTTCATGTGATTATACTGATGAGAAGAAAAATATTCCAACAGATAGTGCTTGTCCTTTACAAGAGGGGTCTGGGGCCTGCAAAGGAGCAGTAGCCTTGTTTGCTGTATTATCTGTTCAGAAGCACAATTTGTGATTATAAGCAGTCTATGCTTTTAGGACCAGACCCTCCAGTAGTATATGTTGGTACAGCTCCATTGACTTCAAGGATCTCACATGGTATTTATCTGCATCTATACAAGTGAATTCAGACTCTGAAAAAACAAAACAAAACAATGAGGAGTCCTTGTGGCACCTTAGAGACTAACACATTTATTTGGGCATAAGTTTTCGTGGGCTATAACCTACTTCATCAGATGCATGGGGTGAAAAATTCAGTAGGCAGGTAAGGCAACTCCCATCTTTTCATGTGCAGTATATTTATACCTGCCTACTGAATGTGTTAGTCTCTAAGGTGCCACAAGGAATCCTCATTGTTTTTGCTGATACAGACTAACACTGCTACCCTCTGAAAACAATTCAGACTCTAGATATCAGTATCATCATACAGGAAACCCTCTGGGTGTTCTCAAATAGCACACAAACATGATGAATAGCTAGTCAGGTAAAGTTTTCATAGACAAGAATGCTGGATTAGCTGACAGATACAGCATGCAGTTTATGCTACTGGTTAACAGCCTTTGGGACCCTCGAATGGTTCCCCAAAAAGGTAGAGAAGAAAAGGGATGGGTGAATAACCAACCTTGCTCTTGTTGCTTAATAACCTCTTGTTAGCTATAGACAATGGTCAAACATCTGCACTCAAATGAGTGGATCTCTTGCACAGTACATGGACGCACACCGCCGAATTAATGTGCTTAGTGTGGCCGCATACATTCTTTACAGACTTTATACAATCTGTTTCCAAAATTCGAATTCTGTAAATTCAGATTAATCCCACAGCGTAGACATACCCTTAGAGGACACTCCTCTCCACATTACTTTCATGTCAAATGCAAGTAGCCCTATCTACCTCCCATCAGTTGGCATGCTAAACTCTTCATATCCAGTGCAGCACACAGGCCCCTCAGAACAATTGTGACTGAGAATTCTTCCTGGAGATTCTAGCAACTGCTAATATATCTTAAAACAGCTCTTTGACACTCCTATTTCACATCCCCCATCACTATAATATCTACGCCACTCTAAGAAGCCTAATGGCACCCAAATCAAAATATAGTCCACAATGTTCAATAATACATGTAATGGGAATGTACTGTAACTGTCAGTGTTATCATGATTTCATGAGAACATAGGACTGCAGTGGCCCTCCTGGGTCATTGAATCCAATACCCTGCGACCACAGGTAACTCATTATTAGATTCCATTCAGAAACTTATCAAGCTCCATCTTAGAACTAGTTAGTTTGCCCCTATTACTCCTATTGGAAGGCTGTTATAGAATCATAGACAATTAAGGTTGGAAGAGACCTCAGGAGGTCATCTAGTCCAGCCCCCCTGCTCAAAGCCAGACCAACACCAACTAACTCATCCCAGCCAGGGCTTTGTCAAACCAGGCCTTAAAAACCTCCAAGGATGGAGATTCCATCACCTCCCTAGGTAACCCATTCCAACCTAGCTCCATCCTCTTTGGAACCCCCCTGCAGGTAGTTGAAGGCTGATATCAAATCCCCTCTCCCTCTGCAGACTAAACAAGCCCAATTCCCTCAGCCTCTCCTCTTAAGTCATGCGGCCCAGCCCTCTGATCATTTTTGTTGTCCTCCGCTGGACTCTGTCCAATTTGTCCACATCTTTTCTGAGGCGGCGGGGGGGGTGTGGGGGGGGCAAAACTGATGCAATACTCCAGATCTGGCCTCACCAGTGCCAAATAGAGGGGAATAATCACTTCCCTTGATCTGCTGGCAATGGTCCTACGAATGCAGCCCAATATGCTGTTAGCCTTCTTGGCAACAAGGTCACACTGCTGACTCATATCCAGCTTCTCATCCACTGTAATCCCCAGGCCCTTTTCTGCAGAACTGCTGCTTAGCCAGTCAATCCCCAGCCTATAGCGGTGCATGGATTCTTCCATCCTAAGTGCAGGACTCTGCACTTGTCCTTGTTAAACCTCCTCAGATTTCTTTTGGCCCAATCCTCCAATTTGTCTAGGTCACTCTGGACCCTATCCCTACCCTCCATGGTTCAGAACTTCACTCCTTGAATGGTTAGAAACCTTCTAAATCATATCCTTTGACAATGATTTATCATTGGCATTATTAGTTTGGTAACATTTTCACTATTATTCTTTGAAACATGAAGTTCAAGGTCAAACATTATGGAAAAAAGACTTTTATTTAACATTCTTATGTGATCATGCAGCCATGAAGAATCTGGATAAATCATATTTTTGACCTGTTTTCACAAATGCCGTTTGAATCCCACCCCATCTTTCTGTTCCTTAAGAGTGTTTCAAAGCGGTTGGCTATGTCTCAGGCTTCTGAACTAATTCAGAACTTACTTCACAGCCAATTCTAAGGATCAAGCAGATATTAGTTAGGTTACGTAATGTGCTGGGCTGTATTATTGACTCTTCAGCTTTTTGCAATATGCTGTGTGTTCATAATAAATGTAGTGTTGAGATAACATACTTGATGAGGAGAAAGGGGCGGGGGGTGATAATAGTCCCAGGGGCACGTGTGATTCTCAAAGAGAAAAAGCTATTAGGAGAGCTAGAGAAATGCTGCAGCTGTTGATTTAAGACGTCAGCCCTTCTGTAATTCTAATTTTAACAGTGATCTAGTATAGCAAGACAGCAATGCTGCAGTTAAACTAGTACAAATCAGCACAGCCAGAAAGCTTCTCAGAGGGAAGCTGGAGAAAACTGGGTATGTAAGTTAGAGTTGTTTTAAGCAAGCTAGCAAGAGTAATCAACTGTACCCTTTGGCAAGTGGACAGAGAGTGGTCATATAGCCTCTTTGAAATATTAATTCCCTGATTATAAATTGGAGTCTAATTTGTATGTGAGCTTTTCCCAGACATACTGGACTGGAAGATATATAGAAGTTGCATTTTGAATGTGAAAACATTGTAATACTACCATGAGTCCCTCAGGAACTTACATCATGAAATCTAGGAAGTTTCACCCACACAGCCCCCATCTGTGAATAGGAATTTTACCTGCACAAAGACATCCCAATTATTTGCTGTACAGACAAGTCACCACTCACCTAAAATACAACCATACCTCTGGAAGGGAATGCAGCAGCAATTAATGCACAACAGTACTACAGTAATAGAACAAAGATGTGGAAACCTGAGGTTTGAAGTTTGTTTTCCAACTATTTTTTTTGTTTTGTTTTTTTTAATGAGTGACCAGCTACCACCAGATCTGGCCAGATTCCGATGTGGCATCTAGAAATAAGACTGTGACTTTATTCAGAATGCCTGTTCACAACAAGATCAGTTCACAATAATGTGAACCTTCTTAAAGAACTTTAAAGGATGGTAGGGAATGCATTATACTGTCTCAAGCCTTGTCTACACACACATTTGCACAAATTTAAGTGAAGTAGTGCTTTAAAGCCAATTTATTTAAGCCAGCACAAAACCCCATGGAGACACTCTTAAAATCAGTTTTAGAGTGGCACATTTTAATTTAACTTAATTTGGTAAGAAAAAAAAACAGATTAAGCTAAATCAAAATAAGATAACTCAAACCAATTTAATTGTTATTGAAACTGGTGATATTTTTGTGCATAGACAAAGATGTCAGAGCTTTAATTTGTGGGTTTCTAGAAATTGAACAGAATGTGGTATCAACTGCCAGGAAAACTGTGGGTCTCGTTAGTCAGTTTCTCACACACACACACACACACACACACACACACACACACACACCACTGTCCCACATCTTTAAATATTATTTGTTTGCAGGCAAAACACAAGCTGGCCAAACAAAGAATCCAGGATGGAAACTACTTTGTCTATGTTGGGGGGCTTTACCAAATAGAAACATGGTATGCATGCATACTGCTTAGTACAGCTGGTTGAAATTTTGACTGAAGAATTCCCCCAATGAAATAAGGGGTTCCATCAGTCATTTAACATTTCAGGATTTAGATGTTTTGGAACGTTCATTTCAGCTTTTTGTCCTACTCTGGGACTAAAAGAAATTTTAGAATTTCCTGAGGGACAGAAAATTCCATTTTCTGAATAATTCTACTATCTGGAAAATGCTTCTTTCCCTACCACCATCTCATTAGTAGTCGATATATTGGTTATGCATCATCTGCTCATCAAAACCGTCACAAGAGATCCATCTTCTCGTTAGCCCCGTTCAGTCAAGTAATACCTATAATTTCTAAGGCTTATGCAACATCAAATAGTTCTAACAAGACATTTTGATCAGATGGATGGAAAAATCAATAGAAAGATGAAATGCCAGCAGACATATTCAGAAGATTGATTAGTTGCAGAGTGAGGCCAAATTAAACAAGAGGATCACACCCATATATTATGCACTTTCCACACTTGTGGACTTTGTGCAGCCTTTCCAAGTTCTATATTACTTCCTGACAGAAGACACATGCTATAACAGGGAAACAAGCAAAAGAGAAGCACAACTACATGGCAGAGTCTACTGTACAGTCTTCACACAAAGCATTGGCAGCAACTGCTTCAAAAACTTTACTCCAGTCAACATTTCCCAGCAGCGGCACACTGATTCATGATATTACAGGCATCAGTCTTGCACAAAAATTGTCTTCTCTGCCAGTCTGAGCAATCCAAGCCTGAAATGGTATGTTCTTACATCAATGAGCCACTTAAAAGATTTGCAAGCTCTCCATTCATATACTGGAAAAAAATTAGTCATGCTGGACTGACCTAGCAGATTTGGCCTTTGAATTCATAAGCTGCCCTCCAACAAATGTGCAGTCCGACTGGATATTTAGCACAGGAAATTCTGCAGCAGATCTGAGATCCAGATTGCTATTAGATAATGCAGAGCACCTAGCAGCTTTGAAAGTCAACCTTGCAAGATTTAAATATATGTGAGTGTAGTTCTGCTGCAGACTGTATGGCTAATTAATTTGATGACATCTACAGTACTTGTGTCAGAGGGTTGCCCTTTTGTTCTTTATCCTATTCATTGCCAAACCTCACTTTTCCTTCCTTGCAAGTGAGGACACATGGTGGCAACAGACTGTTGCGTTGCCTATGGTACATTACTCGGTGCTCAAATGTCTTTCTGGGTATCTATTTCAATAGCAGGAATGTGATTCATCTGTTACAGGTAACATACATCGTGCTTTAAAGCAAGTGTATATAGATTAAGCTAAAGTTTCACTGCTGCTGATTCCCTCCAAGAATAACTGGGCAATGGATTCCAGAATTCAGGTCTGTGAAAACTTTAGGTCCACATTACAGTCCTCACTCATCCACCGACAAATTTGAGAGCGATAAATCCACAGGCTTTGCTGGGGTTCAGAGTGAGCAGTTCAGGATGGCTGAGATGCACCATAGCCTGCTCATTCCCACTCTCTGCAAGAGCTCCGCTGGTTACAGATTTTCCACACCACCACCTTTAGAGGCATTATCCATTCCAGAACCAAAGAGAACAGGGACAGACAGATTAGACACATGGCTTTCAACATGTGTGTGCAATAGTGTTTCTAATTTGTTTAGCACACCATAATCAAGCAGATTGCAATTTACCCACAACTATTCATCAGTAATTAATTAGCAGTTCCTTGCAAGTATGTAATGTCCATAATTCAAACTTCTGACTGGACATTTAGGTCACATGGTATGTTTGTTTCTTAGCTGGATGACCATGAAATTGATTTTGTTCTATACAGGTTCTTACACCGTGCTCATCACCATAGTACTTGCATGCTAAAGAATAAAGTTTCTGGTGAAAAGATTCATAAATATAAATCTGTAATTCACTTTCCATTAATACTCTGCAATATTTCCCTTTCAGGGAATATCCCTGCCAGTAAAACTTACCAACTAGAGTATTTCCTGACATCAGAAGGGGCCTACATAAAAAGACGTATTCATTTAAAAATTAAAATATTTGCAAGAGGCTTTTTTGCAGTAGTCATCTACATTTTCAGGACCAGATGCAAGCAGTACACTGCCAGAGTAAGCCACAAGCTGATATCCTGCAGAAGGCATTGAGAAATATAATGAGTAGGGAACAAAGTGACAACACCAATATTAAATGCAGAGAGAGGTGAAAACAGCAGTAGAGAGACCATCGGCAGTGTGATATCAGATCCCTACACATGAAACAAAACAGGATAGTTGAGAATTAGAAAGTACTAAGAGGTTCTAGTGACTACATCATACATTCAGGCTGCATTCTCATTGCTTAATAGGTCACCAGAACTCTTTGATGGCATCACAGCCCCATAACTCAGTTACCCAAATAGTTTTATGTGCTTATAATGTGCAGTTAGACTTTCATAACTGAAGGAATTGATGTATGTAGGCTTTTAATTTATATATGGTTGCAAGGTCTCATTTACAAGTTATTGCTAATTACAGATTATGATTGTTCACAAATTTTGCTAGTGAAAAAATGTATTATATTTCTACTGTCTGTCTGTTCCACCTCCCTCCTCCTCTGCTTTTACCTTGGCCTTGCAAATTTTGGGCCAACCCTGCAAATTTATTTATTTTGATTTATATAAATATTATTCATATAAATATTAAGGGTTTTTGATCCTTAGGCAATTAGACACATTGAAGCCACAAGAGAGTTTGCAGGATCAGTCCCCTACTTTCTAAATGCAGTGCTCATGGTTGGTAGTATAGCACCTAGTTATGATATATATCCACTTCTCTCTGCTGCTATTAGTATATGCACTATTGATTTACATAAGCTAATATAAAAGGGTTCAAACATTACCAGGAAACGCGTCACCCTGGAAGTACACCACCTACCAAAAAAAATTGCAGTCAGCCAACACACACTGACATCAATGCTGGGGACTCTCTCAAGAAAGGAAACTCTATGGATAAGGAAGTTAATTAATTAGAACCACAACTGTTAAATCACTTGATCATATAAATTTCACTGTTCCTACCAACCAGTTAGGATGTTACAAGTTAATTAGTACCTGAGGCATGTCGCACTCCTTCCACCCCAATCCATAAGAAGAAAGATCACATTGGACACAAATGTGCCCAGTTTTATTTTTAAAATCAAATGAATAAGCCAACCTCCTCTATTGCTAATAGGAATAGTATCCTAGGTACAAATTAGGACCTGGTTCTGATGACACACAGAATAGTGTAACACATTATTGACTTCCATTGAGTTACTCCCAATTTATACTAGTGCAAAAGAGATCAGAATCAGGCTCTCTGAACCCTAAGCTCAAGTGTTTGGTAAACCATTTCTTTATTCCATTAGTGGGTTTGTTCAATTTATGCTGAGACCCCTTCTGTTGGTCCCTCAAGAATTACTCTCATAGAAGCTATGTTTGCACAACAGTTACAATTATTCCTAGTGACAATATAATCCTACGCTTGTGTAGAAGCCTCTCACACTAGCCTTAGTATGTCTCGTCTTCCTTTGGAACAGCAGCATGAAAGCACTCCCCACTGATACTCTACTCCCAAGCTTTGCCTGGTCCTTTTTTTTACCCAGGGTGTAGTGTGATGATATAATGATGGACTACAGCCTTTGTTATTGCAGATGTTGCAATTGCCATAATTACTTACAGCCTGCTGTTTGGCTCTTGTCCCTCAGTCCATCTTCTATTCACAGGAGAATAAGTTGCTATGGAATTAGTCCATCAATCTTGATACTTATCTGATAGAATAATTCTATCAGTTCCAGGATTGTTTACCAGGAAGTTCTCTCCAAGGGAACTATTAAATACACCTAAATACACAAATAGTAATTATTGAGAGGGTTTGTTTGGAAGTTTTTTGGTGTGACACTTGCAATGTTTCTAAGGGGCCTGAGGTGATCACCACTCTTCACCACAGCTGCAGCTGTTCTTAGGAATGATTATATATCCTAGGCATTGGCTGAGGATGGGATTTCTGTCTGGTGGAAGTATTGTAGGATGGAAACCTGAAATGGTATTGTCTGCTGACTGGTGATGAAATGAGATGTAGCAGGTTACAGGGAGAAAGAGGAATGCTATTGCTTTGGATGATTTGCATTGTAAGTATTGTGTCAAGAGCAGCTACAGTTTTATGGGGAGATTCTTTAACATCGAAATAAAATACTTCATGATTTACCAAAGTCCTCCCCACCACCATTCTAAACTGATCACCTAATCTTAACAGCTATAAGTGTATTTATTGCTTTCTTTCGAGCGGACGGATTTGAACATGAGAGCACACAATGACATACTTGCTTGCAGCTGGTTCAGCAGGGTTGTTTCTTGATGACATCTCTGCCACCATGCTGCATTAGCAAAGTGTTACAGCAGATCAGACAGAGGCCTTGGCTACACTTGCAAGTTACAGTGCAATAAAGCAGCCCTGGGCACCCTAGCTCACTCCCCGTCCACACTGGCAAGGCACGTAGAGCGCTCTGACTCCGCAGCGACAGTGCTGCTGGTACTCGACCTCGGCGAGTGGAATAACGTTTGCTGCGCACCCCACTGGAGTGCTGCGGCGCCAGTGTGAACGAGGTGTTGCGTTACTGAGCTGTGATCAGCCTCCGGAAACATCCCATAATCCCCTTAGATCAAGTGGCCACTCTTGTCATTGTTGTGAAATCGGCTGCAGGAATGCGGAAATGCCCTTTCAAAGCTGTTTTGGAGAAGCCGGCTGCTTATCAGCTCCAAGAAAAGCAAACATTTACTGTTTGCTGTGAGTGAGTGAGAGAGAGGTGGGGTGGGGGGAAGAGAGGGGTCTGAACTCACAAGGCAGCATGCTGACACACTCTCAGCACCCCAAAACCCACTCTCTCTCCCCCCCCATATACACACAACACACTCCTTGTCACATTCCACCCCTCCCTCCCATTTGAAAAGCACGTTGCAGTCACTTGCATGCTGGGATAGCTGCCCATAATGCACCGCTCCCAATGCTGCTGCAGGTGCCGCAAATGTGGCCACACCAGCGCTCTTGAAGCTATCAGTGTGGACAGACTGCACCGCTTTCCCTACTGCACTCTACGAAGGCGGGTTTAACTCACAGTGCTCTACACCTGCAAGTGTAGCCATGCCCAGAGCTGTATGAAAGACCTTTTCTGAGGCGTGCATAGGCCTCTTAGCTCTTGTGTGGCCTCTATGTTTGTCTGGTGGCAGCCTGGCCCAACTTGCACTTAGAGCCACTGAGGTCAGACCAAGCTAGATCCCTCCTGAAATCCTCTTTCTCCATTTCCATTTATCAGAATACAGTGAATTAAATGAAACTGATGAAAGAACCATTTTTTTACGCTTGGTTTCATTTTAAAAGTTCATGGAGACATAGCTACAAAACAGGCCAGGTTTTGAAGAACATCAGTTCAGTTGTTCTAATGTGAGTATAATTTAACCATTCATGAGTTTGGGAGTCCTAAAAATGATGACGATTAACTATTTATATTGTGTTAGGCACTGCATAAACAGACTGTCTCTGCCCCAGAGAACACAAAAAGTAGGATTATGATACGACAGTATTTTGATATGAGACAAAACTATCTTTACTTAGGGTGACCAGATAGCAACTGTGAAAAAACGGGATGGGGGTGGGGGGAAATAGGTGCCTATATAAGAAAAAGTCCCCCAAAATGGGACTGTCCCTTTAAAAACTGGACATCTGGTCACCCTACCTTTACTGTCTGTCTACTGAAAAACTGCCATTGGGTAAGCTGAGGACTGAGAGATCTTACTGAAGAGCAGAGACTGGCCTCAAGATAAATCCTTTATTATGAACCCAAACTATGTACAGAAATGAGGTAGGAAACTTTCTACTACTCTGCATAGTTGAAAACTGCAACTGCCCTCTTCTGTGCTTCTTTGTTTCTGTTCCAGTAGGAAGTGTCCCAGGAAACCAAAGACTGCATGAATAATATACAGGAAGTAGGGCAACTCTATAGCACAAGGGCTATTAGGCATAAATTTGATGTCTCAATGGTCAGTCTTCCATTTGAAATGCTCTAGAGTTAGAGATACCTCATTGGCATAAAATAGGGCAAACCTGGTGTCTGAAATCCTAGCAAATTGTGCCAGAGTTTAAGGATGCCATGGTCAAATATTATCAGGTGAAGCACTGAAGCAAAGTAGAATGAGCAAAAGACCATACTATACAAAGTGCAGCTCCTGCTTTGAAAGGCAAGGATATCATATACTAAAAACCAGAAAGAGCGCTACATGAGAAATTCCTTAACCTGATTTATAGATTACCAGACTCCATCACTTCCTTGCCACTCCTTTGGATTTATTAGATAGAAAGAGTCCTTTAATTTCAGAGGAAACACAATTCCAAGCTTTAAAGGATCGTTGGGCAGTCTGAGGGGCACTAAGACCAGATGCATTTAACACACATGGTACCCACATGAAGAGGACCATGATCTAAATTACAAATCCAATTCATTTAACCAACATTCAATACTTCATCTAAAACACTTTGATCACCAATGCAGTACTAATTAAAATAAAACAAGAACAACTCAGGAATTCTTGTAGTGTCATGAACAATGTAAACTATACATAATACTTTCAAGTAATAGAAGAGAATAAAAATTAAAATCCACAAAGTACTGTATTGCATATAGTCAGCACCCTTTACTCTTAGTAGGCATATAATGTTTCAGAGATTAAGTACAAACATCTGTACTATAAAGGAGCAAAGGAAAGAATAAATACATCTGCACTTTCCAACTCTGAGTTAACAGAACTGAAAAAAAAAATCATAGTAATCTCCAGTTGCTCTGTAAATCGCCAAAACAGGATGCCTGACGAGAACTTTAATATTTAACTGGCTATTAATTAGAGTGCACATGGGCAATAATTAATGCATTATTATTATTTATACTGCAGCAGTGCCTAGGAGTCACAGTCATGGACCAGGACCTCACTGTGCAAGTTGCTGCACAAACATTGAACAAAGAGAGAATCCCTGGTGCAAAGAGTTTACAATCTAAGTAATCGCTATTTGTATTTTACACAGGTTCAATACCCCAGAGCTGGTCTTCCGATCACTCCAGACTATGATGTCAGAATTTCTTTCTGGCATCCCTTTCGTGTTGCAGTACTTACACAGGCCTGATCCTGCACCACCAGAGTCAGTGGCAGAGGCCAAGATCCTTTGAGGATCCTACTGACTTCAGTGGGCAAAGGATGAAGAAATAATTTCTGTTGTAGCATAGTCTTAAATAACTAAAACCAATTAGTAAAAATACTTTTACAAATATTTAAAATCACAATTAAAAAACCCCAAACATTCTGGAGCTACACAGGGACAAACATGCACAAAACCAATTAACACATTAACTACTAATTTAAAGCGACATAAGGATTTACCCAATATTAACCATAATTGCAGCTTACTGTCATTAATTGCCTTCCCAATTTTTCCTTCCTCTAAAAGCTCTTCCCTGTTTTTAAGCCAGCCTGGAATACAGGGAGGAAAGCCAGACAACATCCACTCCCTTGCTCTTTTTATGGCTCATGGTTTAAAAAAAAAAAAAAGTGTGATATCCTGGTAGACAGACATTAGCACTAATAGGCAGGGTAATAAAGACCTAGAACTTCAATCAATCATTCCCCACTTGGCCCCCCAAAGCCACCATATATGCAGAGGTCTGTAGAGTCAGGGTCTTGTCCTGCAAACCCTTACTGAGATGAGAGGTCCCACTGAGTATTTGCATGAGGAAAGGACTGCAGGATCAGGCCTCTGCCCATGAAACAGAAAAGAAGTACAAAAAATGAAACACCAGCCAGTAACTACACATTAAAAATCTTGATAAAACACCCTCAGGGGACAGATATTCATGTTTCAGAGTTTAAGCCATTCTGTACCTTATGAGTTAGGAGGGAGTTTTCTCCAGAAGCAGGTTATCCCTTAGCAGCATGATAGAGGGTATCAAACTTTCCTCTGCTGCTTCAGGTGCTGGCCTCTGCCAGTGACAGGCCACTGGATTACAGGGAGCACTTGATTGACCTACTCTGGCAGTTCCTGTATTCCTAACACACAAGTGCTTAGTTTTAATATACATTTTAGTGACCCACTGCAACCAGCTTGTAGGGATGCATGTGCAGGAAGAGGGACTGGGTGACCCATGGGATTTTTTCTGCATGTAATTTCTATTACTCTAACTTAAGCAAATAGCTATGTATAGGGGCTAATAGCAAGTATCTATGTATAGTATTAAAAGACAAACCATGCTCCCCACCCCTAAAATGTTCCCCATCTTAATGGTAGGGAATGCTAGAAATACTGCAGTAAAGGTACATGATGTAGCCACTATACATAGCTATTTGCTTAAATTAGAGTAATAGAAATTACATGCAGAAATTACATGTATCCCATGTTAAAAGGTAATGTTTAAGTGTTGTTCTGTAACTATAAAAGTGTTTGCTAAGACTGTAAAGTTCCCTTCCCAGTCAGGGGAGAAGCATTACCAAGTGTGAAATACTAGTTTACAAGAGGGGTTATCTCCTCCTCAACAAAGGAAGACAGACACCAGACAAGCCATTGTGGAACATCAGTGGACCAAAAAAAACAAACAAAAAAAACACAACTTTGATGATTGCTTCCCCCACACTCCTGAACAGGCACACTGGAACAATTTGTATAGTGGGGGTTCTGAGAGCCATTGAATCAAACTGTAAACCATATATATATATATATATAATGGAAACCATATCAAGCCAGGGGAGGTGGCTGACCTCCAGCACTCCTAGTTCCAGCATCTATGCCCTGAAGAGGTACATGCACCAGCTCTCATCCCATCACAGCTTCAAATGCTATGGGAAGGGAATAAAAATCTGTTAAGGAGAAATTGTTATCCCTATGCAGTTTGAACTCTGACGAACAAAGTTTTCTAAGCATAGGTAAGGGGTCCCCAGCGGTTTAGCTTGATTGGCCCAAAAGGACATATAAAGCTTGCATATCTAGCAGCTACTATAATCTTTTGGAACCTAAGATTGTAATGTGTGTGTGTGTTTACCTGCTTTAACCTTGTAAACAACTCATTTCTTTTTCCTAGTTAATAAACCTTCAGATAGTTAGGATTGGCTACGACTGTTTTCTTTGGTGAGAGATCTAGGGTGTGTTTGACCTGGGTTAAGTCTCTGGTCCTTAGTACTGGGAGGAATCTGAACAATGATGTGATTTGGTTGTGAGGGACCATCTATCACAAAGGCAAGCTTGCCTGCGTGGCAAGATAGACCAGAGTGCCCAAGAGGACTGTCCACGACTCCATGTTGAGATTGTTGTAATGCCTGAAGAGTTCACACTTGGTACTTTCTTGGTGAAATCTAATTATAGAACACACAACCAATTTGGGGTTTGTGCCCTGCTTCCTGACAGTCTGCCATGAGGTTGGCACTCATGGCTGTGAGCCATTCCAGATAGCTCAACAGTATGCTCAGTTTGAAACTGTATAACACAGTGGTACTCAAAGCTGGTCCGCTGCTTGTTCAGGGTAAGCACCCTGGTGGGCCAGGCCAGTTTGTTTACCTGCTGCATCCACAGGTTCGGCCAATTGTGGCTCCCACTGGCTGCGGTTCACTGCTCCAGGCCAATGTGGGCTGCAGGAAGCGGCGCAGGCCGAGGGATGTGCTGGTCGCCCCACCCGCAGCCCCATTGGCCTGGAGCAGCAAACTGGAAGCCGCGATCGGCCAAACCTGCGGACACGGCAGGTAAATAAACCAGCCCGGCCCGCCAGGGACTTTCCCTGAACAAGCAGCGAACCGGCTTTGAGAACCACTGGTCTAACAGATAGGGCATTTTGCAATAGCGGATGTTTGACCAGTCTCAAGGTGTTGCCCCATGTAGATCACATTTAAGTAATTTATCACCATGTATTTTTCAGAACTTTAACAATGAATTATGAGACCAGAAATCATTTATATATAATATGGATAAGTTCTGAGGTCAGATCACATCCAGATCTGCAACCAGCAGAGGGTACAGAACACATTTGATCACACTGCATGCAGGTCTATCCTGGTGCTCCTATTGATCCCACCTCTGCCTCCAACCAAGTTGTGGACCAATTTCCTCCTCCCCATCTCCCATAATTCGTTCACTTCCCCTCCTCAACCCCAGCTTTGGAGGCGTTAGGATAAAATTTGACACCATTTACTACCAGTGCAATACAATTGTGCCCTTGGAGTTTTTCTTTGGCCACTAGCCCTGCTGAGCTGACAGACTGTCTAATGGGATGATGGCTTGGATAGTCATTTCTACCATAAACACAAATCTTACCATATATGATGTGGATTACTGTACCCCTATTACAAGACATGTAACTGTTTCTCCATCGTTAAGAGGATACAAACTAAGACACTCATGATTTCCAGAGTCACTAGAACACCTTGAGAGAATCATAATCTTATAAGTCACGGTTAGTGATATTTTATCTTTCTATTCTAATGCAGTATATACACGCATGCCAATTTGTATAGAGGTTGTTGCTATTATTAGATTCCAAAATGGCCATGAGGAGATTTTTGTGCAAAATAAGGGTCTCAGTCTTACATAAGCACAATGATTCTTCATTTTATGTACTGAGACACACTCTCAGCGGACACCATTATGAAAGAGGGCTCTTAGAATCGATCATCTGATTGTACTATTATGCTGAATTCCTGTCTGAGAGCATTTCTACTTTGCCTGCAAGAAGACTGAGAAATAATGCCAATAGAAACATGGATACATTTAAATATTTCCTTACACTGCAGGTAATGTAGAATACCATATAATTTGTAATGATAACTATGATAATGAATGCATAAGTAGCTAGCTATTACCAGTAGTAATTGGTGCACCTTTCATCTCCTGTCAAGCAGAGTGGTGTGGATTAGGACCAAAAGGCAGCTATCAGCTCTCTCATTTCCTGACTCAGACAAAAGGCAAAAAGGTGCCTGTCTAAGCTGATAGGTACCTGATCAAAGGGCCAAAAGCTATCAGAAGCCATCCAGATTTAGCAATCTGATTGCTCTTCAATGGCCTACTGCCTTTGATGTAGGTATAATCTAACTACAGATTCTATTTATATAGGGAAAATATCGGGATTATAATTGAGAAAGGATGTAGTTACCGTTTCAGCTTTGGCATCCTAATCAGATTGAGGGAGGTAGTGAATACATCCTGGTAAAGTTATTAAGAAATCATTTCTATAAACATCCTGCACCAAACTTCTTCTGAGGGTTATTTTTTTTCCTTCCCCAGAGGTAACAGGAATTTAGGCATGGTTCACTGTTAAGTGAGAGCTCCAAACAAAACAGAAAAAAAAAAAAATCAAATTTACCCTTGAAGCAGGGTGGATGAATTGCATAGCTGGAAGCAAATGCATTTGGAAAATTTTATATGCTCTGTAGTTTGACAGTTCAAATAAATCTTAGAGCAAGAGACTTGCAAGTTTTACATTTTTAAAACCACAATTTTAAGATATCAAGTAACAGATATTTAACATGCAGTTTAATCATTTTATTAAAAGTTTCCCAGGGAATTATTTTGATAGCACTGCATGCATTCTGTGTTGACATTGCTGTTACATGAGGCTACAGAGACACTTTAACTTCATCAAATAGTCAAGAAGATAAAATACTGTTTGGGGGTGGGGGAGGGGGGCCTTAGGTACCGTAAATGTCAGCTGAACTAAAAGTGCAGCAAAATCACTCTGTAAAACTATTGTTATTATTATTACTACTACTACTACTACTACAAGGCTACTTTCATGAGAAACCATATATGGTTTCTCCATTCTATTGAAGCATATAATAGACACCTACTATGATAACTAATGCTGTCAGTAATAAACAAGGTCTCTGTTTTTCTGGGAAATAGTTCAGTACTATTCCACTCTGAAGTATATTTCCCTGTGTGCCTAGTGCTTTTTCCAAACCAACATCAGATCATCTTTGTCTGCTATACAGTACCTTTAAGGTGATTAAATAAATACTTAAAGGAAAAATAAAATCAAACTCAAATCAAAGTGCAATTAAAGAGTTGTAATGGCGGAGTGAAAACAATCATACCCTCGTAGACTGTCATTTTAAGCATCATCATTATTAGGTTGCCTTTACACTTGTGTTATAATTGGCTTATTACAATTACACCTTAGCTTCCCCAAAAAGAAATCAATCTTCCTAAGAGGACATTAATCAACAGCCGACATGCCAACCAGGCTACACAAAATTTGTGGCCTTGCTACTGAGAGGCCCACTAAGGGGCATCATGGAACTCCAGTGGGTGAGTTGGGGTTCTCCGAGATATCCTGCTTGCACAATGCAAATGCAAGAAGAATGCCTTTACAATTGCTTCAAAGCATGCTCTGTGGTGCTCCTGATAACTACTGGTGGAAGGTGCAGCATGAGCGCCCCTTAGCAATGTACACAAGCCCCTGGCTACATGCTCAACCCAGCAAAGCCCAGTCCTTAGGGATGTGGTGTGCCATTAAGAGTATGTCTACTCTGCAATGAAACACCCATAGCCGGCCTGGGTCAGCTGACTCAGTCTTGTGGTGCTCGGGCAGCAGGGCTATAAAATTGCTGAGCAGATATTCGAGCTCAGGTAGGAACTTGGGTTCTGGGACTCTCCCCCCTCACAGTTTACCCATTCTAACACTGAAACAGCACCTATGTCCTAGTTTCCCCTTACAATTGCCTTTCCCACACTGGCAGTGTGATTTGGCCTTCTGGCCAAGTCAATAAGAATTTTCACCTTCCAGGACAGCACAAAAGATGTCCAAAGCAAAAGCAATAATCTTCTAGCTCTCTCCAGGCTCAGTAGTTTTTTTCGCTCAGGGTCTGCCTTGGTTTTTTTCTCTCAGTACTGGAGAGTTAAAGTTAGAGCCTTCTCACCATGACCAAAAACCCAACTTGGGCCCCCTAAACAAGGACTGGTGGTCCAGTGTTGGACCATCTCACTCCAGTACTATACTGCCCCAGGCCTGTTCTTTCTCCTACTTCACATCTTCCCAAGACCCTTCACAGGCTTTTCCCCTCAAGGCTGGGTATTGCCCCAGTTCTTTTTGTGGAGAGCCCCACACCAGGGTTGCTCTCTCCTGGAGTCCCTGAGGAATGCTCCCAGGCATATCCTACTGCCCTGTGTTTCTCTATGATCTGAGCTCTAGGCAGCTCTTCTCAATAGACCTGCCATCACATCACATCACTCTATTCTATATGGGTTCTTATATTGTGCTCATCACTGTAGTATCAGAGCTTCCTCCAGTAGTGCATTAGAAGTTAATCATGTTGCTTGTCACATGTTTGTGTTCTCATCCTCTCCCTGGGGGAGAAACATGTGCAATGCAGTGTGTTATTTTGGTAGAGTTTTAGGGGTGTGGGTCTTTCTGTTTTACTAAAAATGTTACTATGTACGTGTTAGAGAAGTAGCACGGTCAAATAAATGCACCTTGCACTTGGAGCAGAAGGTGGTGAAGTTGTGATAGTCCATAGTTCCTGGAGTTGTCCATTCCAGTCTCAGACCGCCACCAAGAAAGTTTCTATCACCTGCACAGGCAAACTTAACTCTTACTGTGGAGTGTTCCTTGGGGAGAAGGACTGTACTGGCTTAGGCCTGCTGTTAGAGGGACAGAACCACCTGTGACAGCCATAAATTCAGCACTCAAGAAACACTAGTTTCAGGTTTCTCAGTAGGTCTTACATTCTGCAACGGAAAAGAGAAGAACCTTCTCCATCACAATCCATGCAGGGTAGCTAGAATTTTATTCCCAAGAATGCATTATCCTACTGACATTGTGCCATTTAGGCACTGCCCTAAGCAAGGGGGAAAAAAACTCACACACCATTCAGGATTGTGTAGCCTGCTGCTCTAGTGTACCCCACCATACACGCTGGAGTGCACTTTCCCTGCCCCCTTTGGGAGAATGTGCACCCCAAGTGTGCACATAAGGAGCAATCCCTGTGTTCCAGAGGTGGTAGGCTGCCGCTGTACTTAGCCCTTACACAGAGCATTCCATTGGGGTGGGGGGCTCATTGGGTATCCATGCCAGAGTCAAGAAGGATGTGTCCTGGACTTATAAGACTTTTACATATAATATTTTGCTATTTGAGCTCCCTCAAAGAAGGTATGAATCAAAAATTCTGTTAGCACACAGCTAAGATAAAGATGTGAACTTACTCAGTGTAAGGTGTATTCTTTTCCAAATGCAAGTGTCACTGTGAATTGTCGGATTGTTTTTAACAAGAGTAAGTGAAAGAAAAACAAAAAGCAAAGGAATATGTAAATATATAATTGATGTTGAGAGTCTGACGTAAACTGACAGAAAGAGTGACATTTGGAATAAATATTGATTTTTTAAAATAATTTCTTATTTAAAAGTCTTTATATGGGTCTCTGGTTATTTGTACAGATGTTGAAAAATATACAAAAAACCTGTTAGATCACTATACATAACTTATACATGCATCTGAAAGACCCAGTTCTGCCATCACCTCCTTTCCTTTTAAGGAATCTTTAACTCCCTCTGTAGAGCCAAGAAGTTTTCAGCACATAGAGAAGATCATCCAGTGGTACAATTCTTGTTTAGACACTACACCTACATTAAGGAGCCATCTGCGCTAATGGCCCGATCCAACTCCCATTAAGCTAATGGCAGTCTTTTCACTGACTTTAATGGGAATTGGATTGGTCTGTGTTGCTTTGTTTTTGTCATTTGAAGTCAAGCTGTCAAAGGGACACCATCAATTTGAAAAGCTAGGACTTTTTAAAATATAAATTAGAAGTACAGTAAGTATATCCACTGCCCCTGAGACCCCTGCCAAGTTGTGTGTTTTTTCAATTGTGCCATCTTATGTTAAGATGTTCCCTTCCCCTATTGCTGAATAAATGATCTGCACAAAGAAAAGAAAAAAAGTGATTATATGGGTAAATTATTAAATGGATTATACATAGATTGCTCTCAGATTCACAAAGTGATCCAACTGGGGAAGGAGGGCGGGGGGACAAAAAACCCACAATATTTTTCCAAAATCACTAAGGGTACATCTACACTACAGGGGGGAGTCGATTTAAGATACGCAAATTCAGCTACGTGAATAGCGTAGCTGAATTTGACGTATCGCAGCCGACTTACCCTGTTGTGAGGACGGCGGCAAAATCGACTTCTGCGGCTTTCTGTCGGCGGCGCTTACTACCACCTCCGCTGGTGGAGTAAGAGCGCCGATTCGGGGATCGATTGTCGCGTCCCAACGGGACGCGATAAATCGATCCCCGAGAGGTCGATTTCTACCCGCCGATTCAGGCGGGTAGTATAGACCTAGCCTAAGTAACTAATTTCAGGTGGCACTTGTAAGACTAGCAGATTCTTAAAAGAAATCAAGCTGATGTGAATTTTAATTTGACAGTATAACTCTTAACTCTAATAGAGCAGTCATGGTTGTAGCCTTAAAGTAAAACCTACCTTAAAGGTATAATACACTTGGGAAAGGCTAGAATAATCTAAGATCCTAATTCTGATCTCACTTAACACCAGTTTTGTGCTGTGTAACTCAGTTTATTTTAGTGGAGTTATTCCTGATTCAAACAAGATTAGAAAAAAAAGGCAACTCCTAATATCTAGCTTTTTCAAGGACATATCAAGTATGTTTCATCTCCCCTCTACTAAATCTGCAGCGTTCGTTCGGTAACACATCCCCAAAGCTGAGCCAACCTTGCTGATGATTCCGGTGCACAAACAAAGTAGATGTTTTGGCAAAAGGACTTAAAAAACTGGAAACTGAAGTTGCTGGGCTCTGTCCAGCTGAAAACATCTGTGGTCTTCCAGGCCATGCAAGGCCTTGAAGACTACAGATGCTGTCTGTGCAGCAGGCCAAAATATTCAGGAAGCAGGTTTCCCTGAATTGTAAGGTCAAATAGAAATGCCTCTGTGTGTGGTAGAGAAAGTTTGAGTAGCTGCTAATGGAATGATAACTTATGTAACTTATTTTTATTACAGTACTGCTTAGGGACCCAACTGAGATAGGAGAGCCTTTGTACTAGCCACTGTACAGACTCATAGTAATGTACCTTAGCTAATTATATGGTCGCCTTTTACCATTGTATCTGAGCACTTCACAATCTTTAGTGTATTTTTCCTCAGGTCACCCCTGTGAAATAAGACAATTATATATATATATATATATATATTTGTAATACAGTTGGGGTATGAGGCACAGAGAGATGCCGTGACTTGCCCGAGGTTATACAGGAAGCGTGTGGCAGAGCAGGTAATTGAACTGAGGTCTCCCAGGTAGAGATGGGCAGGAAATGGTTTTTCCATCCCATGTAAGTTTAAGATAAAAAATATTTTCCTGTCCCACACTGGGACAAAACTTAGACCTTTCAAAAATAACAGCAAGAGCCCCACCCCAGGGCACTCATCCAAGATGGAGATGCTAATGCAAACCCAGGACTTGAACCTGGGTCTCCACCATCCAAGGCAAGTGCTGTAACCACTGGGGACAGACACACAGTCTCTCATATCACTATTTTGTTGCAATCAACCCTTTCGTGTGAAAAGGGTCAGTTTTAATGAATCTGCATTTTCCAACAACAAAATGAAGAAGACGGTTTAAGCAAAAAATTCCCAAACAGCTCTGCTCCCAAGTTCTAGTCTAGCAGCCTAACCCTGGACCATCCTTCCTCTCAAAGCTCAACATCGACAGAATGGAAGAGGTAATAGAAGGGGAAAAAATGAAGCAGCTGGACTAAGGTGACACAGCAGATCTGTGGTAAAATCAGTGGTAGCTCATGGACCTCTTGCCTCCCAATTCTGTGCCCTTCCTACTACAGTATACGTCTCATGCATCACTCTATATTGCATTGCATTGCAAGCAAGTTAGTGGATCCAGCAAGTTAGTTACCTCTAGCTCCACCCCAACTTGCTGGCTAGGAGCCTGGTGGAAGGTGCAAGCCGCTCCACAAAATAGTAACTTTTTCTTCAGAGCAAGTGGGGAACAAGTAGCAGGAGGACTGGTGACTCAGTCACAATACATTATTTGGTCTGCTACCGGGGCAGTGCAGCTATGTGCTAATCAGGAGAGACTAAAAAGGTTATAATCTGGTCCAATGCAAGTGATCTCAGAATCTGGACCTGAATAAATAGCACACCTGCACAATACAAGGAGTTATTTTGCTCACTATATGTCACACAATCATTCTGAGAGCTCAAGAGCATTGCTATTTCCCCCCACCCCTCAGTAAGATTTGGCTTGAACACCTGACCCCAAAATGCAGAGACTGCACTCACAAAACAGCTCTGCAATCTAACAGGTTCTTGTCTAATGCCTTCAACAAAATGTGTTTTTTAAAAAACACATTTGTAATGAGCAAAATTTTCTGGAAAGAGAATTAGAGTTGGGCATATAAATCCTTGGGCATGTAAATCCTAATTCTAATTTAAATAGAAATTAGACTGTCCTGCAAGGATAATCTGGGCCAGTTGAGGCAACTAAAGGAAGCAGAAACAGTCAATAGTCCTTTAATTACCTATCTATATCTTTATATGACTCATGGGCCCAGGGAAACCAGTGAGAATTTGAATAGCTCAGATTTGATCTGGAAAATGAAATTTCTTTAATTATGTGAATGCTAACAGTTTTTAAAGCTTTGTCAAAAAACAAACAAAACCCAAAACCTATTTCCTTGCGTTCCTCCAAACTACATATCCCCTGCCCAACCCCATATTTCAAAGTAGTCACATCAACTTCAGGATATGCTTAACTGTTCATTTGATACTTATCACTTGATTATCTAAGTTGCTATATTGACTTTAAGTGTTTTTCATTTCGAAAAGCAGCAAAAATGTCCTCTATTTAATTCAAAATAATATTTACTACATGCTGGAAATGTAGTTACTTTGTGACAGTGATTTTAATTGTTCTTATAATTGATTCCTATATTTGAAATACTCTTGGTGCTACAAATTTCACATAAAAGATCTAGATCAAGAAGTCCTGAGACATCATTATAACTACAATACTGGGCCCCTTGTACTTTCTGCATCTTCCTTTGGAGGAAGGCAAAACAATACAATCAGAATCTTTTCACTTATAGGTACCACATGCTTCACCAATAGCACTGATCATCCTTTAGCATCCCAATGGTCCTTTCAGACTGGTATAAAAAAAGAAATGGACCCACCTTCTGCAAGTGATACATGTATGGAACTGCCATTAAAGGGAATGCAAGTTCTGCACTAGACCCCAATTAACAAAACAACTCTAACAGCTTCAATGAATCAGGGAAGAAAAGGGCTTGCATGATAGGCTCAATATGTAAGCCATACACAAAAGGGGAGTGCTATTATCTCACATTAATAACTTAAGTTTTCACAATGGTTGAACATTTTGGAATGCTTCCCTCCCACCCAAACCACTATGTTCCCCAGGGACTGTAATTTTGAGACACTCCCTACACTTGATGGCTGGGGTTATGATATATGAACAGACATTTTAGTTTGAATCCTGGTTCATAGAGACCCTTGAGTCCCTCTCTGCTCTTCGTTACTTGTTTGTACTATCAGAAGTAATAAAGAATCCGGTGCCTTTAAAAGAATAGATTGAGTTTGAAGTGTTACTCCTGCACTATTTTAAATCTGTCTTACTGCAAACTCCCCATTGATTTGATTAGAAAGGGTCACATTCTACTGTCAAAGAGATAACTTGGCAGTGATTTAATACAGACATGATGTCTTGCCACCAGAGGTTGCAGGGGTGAATGGAGACATCCTGAAATGGCTCAGGTCCTTCCAAGGCCTAAATTAGAGGATTGTTGTAGGAAACAGTTCTTCAACATCCAGAGCCTTCACCATTCTTCTCTTCCATATTATCTAAAAATCTATAGGAAGCTAAAGATATAAAACGTAGATAAAGTGTTGAAATGCAGCAGCAGCAAAGTTGTAGAACAAGCAGAATCTTATGTGTACCTAGGAAGCTTAATCTGTGCTGACGGTTCCATCAAGGATGAGGTTAAAAGAAGCTATGTCTTAGCCACAAGTGCTATGCAGAATTTGATCAAATTGTGGACTGATAACCATTTTCACTTTTGTACCAAAGTGAAAAAGCGATCAAACTAAATAACTAACAGTATTAGTCTCTGGTATGGAAGCAGCCACACTAAATGAGACAGACATAGGAAGCTGAAGGTAGTAAAGATGAGCAGTCTTTGAAAGACAGCAGGTGTAAAGTGGAATGATTTAAAACAAATGAAGTTAGAAGAGTAGGCTGTGAAGCCAGGGTACGGGATTGTCTACAGTTGAAGAGATTACGATAAGGGGCCACTGCAGAAGGCAAACATATGATAGGATGCTAGAGAAAATTATGCAAACACAACCAAGGTCAGTCCAACCTAGAGACCAACCACCAATAAGATAGCAAGAGATGGCAGACAAACAGGAATAGTGTAAGCTTAATGGAGGAACGAGGCATGGACAGGAATGAATGGCCATGTTGTACTGTTCTGGGTCTGCAAAGATGCTCTTGGAAGAATAGGGACCTGTTGAATAATATGGATTGAAGTGCCACAATAATTCTGAGAAAACCTTTCATTTCTTTTGCATCAAACAAACAGTACCAGCCCCCAAATTTCTCAAGGCCTACCCAGACTTATGTCAGTTTTCAGCCATGGGGTCTTTTGTAATTCCTCAGTGCTATTGGATGCTCAAGTAGTCATGGAATCAAGTAACCCAAAGAATCAATCTTACCTTGCAGAAGATTGTCCAAGAGGACGAGACACACAGGTCTGGCCACAGTGATCCATGAATTTGTGGCTTCAAGGCTTGATTGTTTCAGCTCACATATAGGAACAAAACTAAACACCCTGAAAAGACTTCAGCTAATACAAAAACACAGCAACCCCATATGCTTAGTAACACATTGAGTTACGAACCTCTCTCTCCAGCGTTCTGCTGTCTCCCCTTTGATACAAGATTCTAATTCAAGGTCTCTGTCATGATATTCAAAGCCCTCCACAGGATATATTCTAGCGCTAGGAACCTAGACAGATAGCACAACACTAAAATGCAATCATCTCTGGGATGAAATGTAGCAGCGGTTTTAAACAGCTACAGCAACACTACAGGACAGCTGAAAGATACTACCTGTTCATAGTAGAGACTATCTAGGCTCATCTGCACAACACAAGCCACAGAACCTCACCCAGAAATTCCTACATCAAACCAGAAAATGCAAGTGGGTATTTAGGAAGGGAGACACAATGAAATGGAATTTGGCCAGGATATTGTGCATTAATGCCCTGCTCCTTCCAAAAGTATCATGGAATCATTAATGATCACAAGTGGTAAGAACCTGAGTTTCACATCTCATCAAGAAGGTGGAATACAAAAGTCACCAGAAGCTCTCAACCAAATTAGAGACTTGTATTACATAACTCTGTTTATATTTCAAAATTACTTTTAGTTAATATTACTCATTGCTGCAATTTCTTTATTATTTTAGTAAATTTTTTCTAAATGCATTTTCTAACAAATTATGAAGGGTTTCTAAAATTTTATTCTGTTACTTCAATTGATGTTTAAAGTGTCTTTATAATTCTGTTTGGCAAAGTTGACTACCCCTACCAGCCCTTTTAAGATCAGAGTGAATAAAAATGCCTTCCAGCTTCTGTATTTCAGAAGCCTGTGCAAATCTGTTTTTTTTTTTTTTTTTGGGGGGGGGGGGGTGTTTTGTTTTTTTTTTTTTTGCTTTTTAAGCCTTCTGTACTGTAGATATGGGATGAAGTTTGTCTCTAGTATCTACTGTGGATTTTTAAAATCCAATTTTAAACTTGCTTTATGTTATTTTTTATGTTTAAGGCTAACAATTTATTTAGCTTTTTTAAATCAGCAGGATTATTTAAAAGTCAGGCAATGTATTGGGGAACATGCCCATTGTGACTCCTTAAAATGGTCAAGGTAGCTATGACATGGATTTCTTATCCTTCAGGCACTGGGATCTAGTTGGGTCTCAGTTTCCCTTTTATCTTCAGTAGTGGAGCAATGTGTCTTTTGGACAAATCAAAATGTTCACTCCTTCTGAGGCAATCAAGAGTCCAAATGAATCTAAACACAGGTCCTTTTCTCTCACTGGACCACATCCCTCTTCCCAGTATCTGTATAGTCCAAAGGGGACAGTCTCCCATGTTTCTGGAGGTTCCAGCCTGGAGCTGGAAACTAGAGTAAGCAACCACCAGTAGCCCATGAGGCTAGCCTGCTATATTGCATAATGTGTTTTCTTTGTTGGTTTGATTGATTATATTGTTATTTTCTTGGGGGGAGGGAGGGTCTATACTGAATTCCAGTATGTTTTACTCATAATATTTGGCTGTAACACAAGGAACCTGCAGTCCTGTATGATTAGCTAGAGCAAGATAGCATAAGTCTTTGTAACCTTTGGCATAGATAAATGGCCTACTGGTTACCCCTTTTGACTTTGGGGAACTCAATGGAGAACCGAACAGAGAACTGAATGTGTTTACCATGAGTCTGGAACAAATCGGTAACCACAAGGTACACCACAGAACATGGAAGTCATGATTTAGACCAAAGGTAATGGTTTGGGGGATGAGATCATCAATATTAATATGTATGAATCTATGTCATAATATGTTAGCCTATAGAGTAAATGTACCCAAAGATTTATCTAGGTGAGGAAATAAGATTTGAGCATGGTAGGTTGGACCCTGATCAAGGCAGTGCCAGGACCCTATAAGAGGACAAACCACCATGTTGGGTCCTTGTCACTCTTTTTATCTTCTGTTAAGCTATCAGCTCACCTTTGGCAATATAGCTTAGCTACTCAACACTTGTACCTGATCTACCACTTGGAGAGCCTGGACTATTGAATTCATCAGGCATGCCAGAGGCGAGGCTAGTCTTCTGTCTCCCACTACCAGGTCTCCAAGGAAGGGTGTGAGTATACTAGTTTAAATAGTCTTTTAGAATAGAGATGTTACCACCATGAACCATAGAATTGTGTTACTTCTTTGTGACTCTGTGTTTTATATCTTTAATTATTCTTTCATGCGTTTTAATAAAGATCTTGAAATTTTGGCATTGTCCTCAGTATAAGTATCTTTGCCACACATGCCGAGGGTCCACTCATGACACTGAACTCCAAGTTCCCTAATCCTGTAGGCTGAATTGGAACAAGAACCTAAATATCTTCTGGTCAGATCATTGGGTGAGCCATAACAAACTAGCCCCATAAATTCAGGTCAATACACCAGGTTTCAGGCCTATACCCCTTCTATTATTCCAGCAGACCAAACCGTCCTCCTGTTTTCACCATTATGCAGGGTTCACAAGGTCTTTTTTTTTATTCCACTGAACCACTTACCCCTTCCAAAGTTCCTTCTTCCTTGCCCTCCACACGTCTTTTCCTAGCTGTTCAACTAGAATGGCCACTCCAGGGCTTGCCTTTTTCCTGCTCACTCTTTCTTCCGTGAAAAGACCCATAATATATGTGGTTTCCCTGGATCTCTGCCCATTATGACTGAGAGCAGTTCCTTATATTTCCTGGCACTACTTCTCAGCATGCCTTGCTGCAGCCTACAAATCCCAGAATTTCCTTGTCCAGTACTGAGCTAGGTCCAGGACAATGCTTGGCCAATAACCTTATTTAAAGGGCCAGAACCCTAGTGCCTAATCCACAGCTCTTACACACACACCATTGATTTCAAAAGGATAAATACTGATGAACTGAAAGATCAGATACAGATCCATTTTCAGACAAATAGTATAAAGGTGCCTTTGAAGTCACCTTAAAGTAGATGCTATGAAGATAGCATGACACAAAAGAACATTATTTCAAATATATATTGATAATAATTTGAGCTGGTTCAATATTATGCAAAAATACCAATATCAATCAGATTATTTGACAAATCACTTTTGTCCACCTGATCAAATAATCTTTCAAATAATATTTGATGAACAATGAATAATTGTCTCTGTATTCAATCAGCTTTCATAATAATGCATTTTAACTTAGAGATGCCACTGCTCAATAGGTGCTCAATGGAAAAATAAATGAAAACATAATTAATAGCACAATGATGCAAGACAACATACCTACATAATGCTAGAGATTGAGCAAAACATGGATGACTCTGCATATTCAACATCATAAATGTTTTATTAATAAGTTAGAATTTGTGTTTCCTGTGTAAAAAGTGATCCGTGAATCTCCATAATCAGTGTGCAGTTCACATCCTCCTGCACTATTTCAGATGGGAACAGGGTAAGGAGCAGGCAGTTCTGTAAAGAGCCCCTCACCCAACAGTGAGGATGGCATTCACCCCAACCATGGCAGGAGATGCAGGTCCAGTTCCCAAGTCCCCTAGATACCAGCAAGCCAGAACTTTCCTCATGCAGGTTGGGTGCTTGATGCTAGCTCTGGAAACCTGACACTCTCCCTCTGCTTTGTGGCAGTGCAGCTCCATTGGAGCCACTGTACCATGTGGTAAAGGATGGTTATACTGGAAGGAAGGGATAAAATGGGGCCCAGACGCGGCCCTCCACCCACACTACCTCCGAGTTCCCAGAATTTTTCAGGGGATTACACTACCCCAGGGAAACTAGGACCCAGGTTATGCCTCCCCTCCCATGTGACCAAAGGGCACAACTGCAGAAAAACTACTCAGACTCCAGCTAGTAGGAGCAGCTGCAGAGGTATCCAAAGCAGGGACCATTGGACATTCAGTGACCTTCACAGTTTTGACTGGATTTTCTCTGCCCTGTGCTGAGTGATTGTTTACTGCAACCCTTTCCCTTCCCCTGCATCAGTCTCTTCACCTCAGCTTCTACCCTCTTCTGCCTTTCCACTGACCCCTTCCTAAACAAACACATACACACAAACGCGGTCACACACACACACAATTAAAACCATGGAAATGCTGTCACATTGTTCACTATGCTTGTGTGATCTACCACCCCTACTCCCACCTTGCGTCTGTCTTGTCTATTTAGATTCAGAGTAACAGCCGTGTTAGTCTGTATCCGCAAAAAGAAGAACAGGAGTACTTGTGGCACCTTAGAGACTAATATGCATCCGAAGAAGTGGGCTGTAGTCCACGAAAGCTTATGCTCTAATAAATTTGTTAGTCTCTAAGGTGCCACAAGTACTCCTGTTCTTCTTCTATTTAGATTGTAAGCACTTTAGAGCAGGGACAGTACTATTCTGTGCTTGAATTGGGTCTAGCACAATAGGGCCCCCTTTTTGGCTGGCCATTAGGCACTACCCTAATTATTAATAAATGATAAATAAATAAAAAATAATTAATAATGATGCTTCAGCTGGGAATCATGGGTATCTTGGGTCCTGCAGAAAAGAGGCCCACAGTTTCAGGTTGTACTTATGTATTTTGTGGAGTCTCGGGATCAGGAGGTGAGAAAATAAGTCACATCATCCCTATTCTTCCTAATGCTGGCTTCTGTGCTGTGCTCCCCGGCTCATCTAGTCCCAGTCCCCACTTCCACCTTCTGCAAAGATCCTAGTCCAGCAGAGAACTCTGTACATAGTCCTAGGAATGGGGTACACTACCACAAAAGCAGCTGATTGGCCCATCCTGGTAGAAGAGGTCAGATAGTTTAGAGGGTCCACTCTGTATCCTGATTTCAGGGGCATGAACTGGCTTAGGGTTATTAGGTTTTAGTGAAGTATTTCATCAGCACAAAACCAAAAGGCTTCTGCTTCTAAAATTTTCCATGGCACTGGGCCATTTCCTTCATCCTGACTCCTGTAAACATGTTCTTTCCAGAAGTGTCAGCCAAATGATGTCCACTCTCCTTTTGAACAGGAGTCCCAGCTGGCTCACTGACTCAGTTTTCTAACAGAAGGCATTTCCCTAAGGTTTCTGAAGATTTAGTCATACATTAGTTCTTTCACCTCAGTGTATTGTAGGAAAAGCCAGACATATAGTAGATCACAAAAACAAACAAACAAACAAATAAATAAAAAATCCAGCTATAAACTCATACCAGGCACTACCATGAAACTTGTCTTTAACATTCCTTTAAAAAGCTAATGATTCTATAAATAGAAATCTTGATTTGCGCAACAGACTACCCTAGTTATTATAGTAAAACAGTCAAGGATATAATGAGATTATAACAGTATCTAATACACTAAAATGTTTTTCTACCTATTAATATGGCTATTACATTAACATTTCAATGACAATGACCAGAATGGAATTACACCAAAGATAAATTTGGCTCATTTTGTCCCTAGGAGGCCAATAGCTTTAAAAAAGCTTTTAGGATTGTTTACCTTAGAAAGGAGATGAATAGGAAGGGGCACAATAAAAGTACACAAAATAATAAATGGTATATGGAAAGAGATCAGGAGCTTCTCTTCTCCTTGTCACATAATACAACAACAAGGGGAAGTTCTGTGAAATTAAAAAGGTAGGAAAGTCAAACTAATAAGAAAAATTAGGTGTCGGGTGTGAACTTGCATTTTTGAATTCAGAGTTTGGTTTCAGCTAATATTCACTTAAAATACATATGATACAGCTGTATTAAATGGACAATGTATAATTTTACTTAGCACTGAACACATTTGCTTAAGCATCATCCTATATGCTCCCCACTTGGGCATTAGTGCTGCAACTGGGAAGGAGTAACTTGATGGGCATACAGCTGAGCTCTGATGAAGCATCATGTTCTCCTACATTCCCTGTTCTGATTATCGCCTTGTGCTTATAGGTGAAATATTTTTCACTGGCTATGTTCAGGATCAAGCCTCGTAGGGCAGCTCCTCAAGAGGGTTCAATTATGGAGCCAGGCCCCTTTACATCAGCTTTTGATCTGGTTCATCAACATGTTAGAAACATGTAGGAAATGATCCATAGTATCAAAAAGATGGTCATGTAATTCAGGGCTCTAGGGCTGTATTCCATGCTTTACTATAGACTTCCTATGTATCCTTGGGCAGCAAGTCATTTAGGCCCAGATTCTTAAAGGTTTTAATAGGAATCTCTGAGCTTCCATTCCCCCATCTATAGTTTGAGGATAATACTTCCATTCTCTCCCTGTTTTTATGTCTTGTCTATTTAACTGCAATGTCTTCGCAACAGGGACAAGCTCTGAATAAGTGTTTGAATAGTGCCTTGTACCAGGAGAGCCCATATTTGTTTGGGGACTGTAGATATTAGGGTAAAATAAAGTTAAAAATGCAATAAAATAGTCCACAAAGCAAAGGTTTTTTCCCCCTCTGATCTTGTGACTATATTTAGGAATAAATGTTAGCAGAGCAGCTGGATAAGCTAGGAGATCAGGCAGTGGCCAAGTTTCATCAGGCAAACGCTCCCTTCTCCCTCAAAGAGAGAGACAAAGAACATGGGAGATGAGGAGCATAGAAAGGGGAACGGTCACCACTGTATGTTTTCTAATCTACCAGTCTTGGTAGATTAAGTGAGGTTTAACTCAACACTGAGATGTCCAAGTGCCTGCTGAATTTATATCATTCCCCCCCCCTCTGATAGGGTGGACTTGCTCCTACTTCTTTTCAAGACCACAAACAGCTCAGGGACCTTTGCTGGTAAAACATTCTGTGTAGTTTATTTACAATGTCCATTTCCATTGCACTTACCCACTATACAGCCTTACAGCTACAGTCCTATGGAGACCTCAGCTCCTGAGGCCAGACAGGCACAGAGCGAGCACAAACAAGTGAGTAAGCTCACTTTCTCTTCTGCTTCCTCTTCTCAGGGTCTTCCTGTGCCTTTTGAATCACCTGCCTAATTAACTAATTAGCCCCTTAGTTCTCTTCAGCCCATCCCCAGCCATCAATTAGGCACCACTCTATCAGGTCTGCTCTACTGTAATTAGTTAGAGTTGCAATGACCAGAATCCTGGCCCAGATGCTGCTGCTCAGCACTCTGTCGCACCTCCATCGCTCACTTTATAGAAACTCCCTCATTGGTAAGGAAGAGGTGAACAAAGGGCTATCATCATTCTTCCTGCCATCATATTCCCCTCAATGCTTTAGGGATTTCAAGTGCAAGCTAGGACTGAATCAATCAGCATTTACTTGCAGCAGGTCTACTGCTGATGAGCGAACTCCAACCCAATAAGACTTTGGCAGTAGTAACGATGACTCATGAGAGCAATGTGTTTTCTGGGCAACAAAGAGATAAAGAGCCTCCAAGTGAATGGCCTCAGAGACTGATGGATTTCTAAAAAGGCACACATTTAAGGGGCTAGCCACCTTTGCTGTCTCCCACTTTGACATCCCCATAGGGAATGGTCAGGAAAAAAAAAATTGTACAAATTCAGACGTACAGTCACCTACAAGAGGATATAATGGTCTGCATGGGATTTTTATTTTTATTTAATCCATTATAGAACAAAATGTTAGAAGGAAGTATATTTCTTGTACTCAGATAGCTTGTTTGGCAGCAATGGCAGAAAGTTTTCATTTGCATTAAGCCAGGATTCCAGGTTATATTTATACATGGGCATCCAAGGTATTACTGAGTAGCTCCTGATGATTAACACCTGAAAAAAGAAAGTGCATTTTTAACAGGACATTACTTTAGTTTTCAGAGGGAAAAGAATCTTATTTCTGTGTGCACAGGTGTGCTCAGACACACCAGAAAATTGAAACCCACTTTAAAAGGCAATACTGGAAACAATTTGAGCAGGTTCTGATGCTGCTATGGCTGAAATAACACAAGAAATGACTTGAGGGGCTATCTTTGCATTTTTCTGTTCAATCTATATGACTGAAGATATCAGTATGGATTGAAGTGGAAAACACAAATTAAATTCATTGTGTCATTGCAGCCAGAACATACTGAAATTATTTTCAACAATGCTGTTTAAATAAAACAGCATGGGGGGAGGGAAATCAAACCTACTTCTTAAATTTAGTATAATAGCAACAAAAAGACCCTTTGCCAAATTCATCTTGGGTGTAACTGCATCAATTTTAATGTAGTTACACAGCAGGAGTGAGTTTGTCTTTTTGCACATGAGACTTCAGTGGGAAAATTAGATATATTTATATAGTAGATCTGATTTTCAGCCCTTAAGATTTCATATACACACCTTTATATCTCTGTATATCTTCTTTTACACCAGCTTAAAGAGAGTACTTTTCTGTCAAAAAGTGATTTGAAAACAGATTGTGGCATATAAGCATACAGAATTATGTATTTAATTACGTATTATATGTATATAATTTCATGTGAGATGAAGAAACGCA
The DNA here is from genome assembly GCF_027887155.1 of Malaclemys terrapin pileata. Lineage (NCBI taxonomy): Eukaryota > Metazoa > Chordata > Testudines > Emydidae > Malaclemys > Malaclemys terrapin. Next base: position 173,984,131 of record NC_071507.1, on the reverse strand, counting down.
ATCCCAGGAGATGAGACACTAATTCTCTGAGTAGACTTTGTTTAAACAAGGGAAATATTTGGGGTGAAATTCTGTCCTGGGATTGCATGGGTATGCATCAGTGCAGAATATGGACCAAGATGAGTAAAAAAAAATATTATAATTTAGATAATGCAGTGTAAAAAGACTGCTGAATACAGGTAAGGTTTAATTACAAGTGATTATTCCTAGACAGAAGGGCACATCCGTGCTTTAGTCATAGAAATAGTTCCACTGAAATCAATCACTACTTCCAGGAGTAAACAAAACAAAATGTGTCCCTTAAAAGTGAATCACTGCAATCCACCTAGCAGTCAAGAATTTTAAATGACGTAACATTCTATATGTACAACTTTATTCAGAAAAAATTCTTGGATTTTTTGTTGGCAGTGTTATTTCTGTTGTTGTTCATTGTGTGGCAATACTAACAGCTTGTTGAAATGGGGATGGTTAAAATTAGTTATAAAAATGCAAAAAAAAAGTTATTCTTCTTTCATGTCTTTACTTCACTGAACTCTAGAGGTGAGCTACTTCCACTAAGGAATCTGGTTTATGCATTAATCAGAAGTGATTCATCTGAATCCAGACAGATAGTTTTCACTCTTCATTTCACAGAAAGATGATAAAATCCCAGGGCCCTGTCTTCAGATGTCAGTCTAACTTGAAGAATGATATAGTGAGGCAAAATCTGCCCTATTACACCTGTGCAATCCCATTGACGTTTTATTGTTGTCATTCTTCTCAGTCCTGTATTTTCTGTGTAGAAGCGGGTTGAATTCTCAACCCATCAGGGGATAGAGAGAGTCCTCGTGGGGAGTAGGTACTCATGAGCTAGCATCTCAGGGTCAGATAATGGCCTTATGCTTCAGTGGCTGGGAAATGAGGTACTTAATGAGCCTTCTTTATATTGAACTTGTCTATTTTGTGTATTATTCAAGAGATGAAACTTCTGTGGCAAAGTAATCTGTGAGGTCAATGGGGTCACATAGGTCTAGCTAGGGGGAGTTAATTTAGCCCAGTATGTCTAATAAACTGACTCAACCACATTTAAACAACACAGAAAGGTAAATATTCAATGCACTATGGAGGAATCATGTGGGTAAATATTTAATGCAGAAAACACCCTTTTATTGCTTACGAACAATACACCATGTTAGGATTTTGAAACATGATTCCCCATGTTAATAGGAATTGAGAAGCTCAAGTCCTGTGCACACTACTGGAAATATACCCCTATTTCTTTTACTATTTGGTAAATGGGGGCTTGTGCTTGTGTTTGATGGCAAGTGATTTTCATGTCTTTTTGGTTCAGGTCAGTTCTATAATGTCAATATGTGGCTCTATTTGTGCCACTCGTTATTTTTTAAATGATCTACTTTTTATCAAAACAAGGCCCCAGAGAGGTCCTGTTATCTATTGGTAAGAGCTGAGGACTTGTAGTATGGCTTCTGGATTACGTCCTCTATGCCAATAACTGCAGTGCGAAACATTTTTATGCTTATTGTTCTAGTGTTGTCAAAAAGTAAAAGCTAACAAATACAGACAGTCAAGCTCAATTTTAACAAAGTACTTGGTGGCAGCATAGCCAATATGCTGAGTACCTAAGTCATTACTAAGGGCTGGTCTACATAGCACATTACTGTGAAGCAAGCCAGGGTGTGAATATATGGCACACCTGCTTGCTGTAGTATCAAATGCTGTGTGAACCCTGCTACAGAACAGTAAAATCCCAACTTGCATCTTCACATATTACACTTCCATTGCACGGTAGCAGGGACCACACAGCGAGTTGATTCAGAGACATATTTATGGACTTGATCCTGCAAATACTCCTGTGCATAAAGTGTGTAAGTATTTCCACTGAACTCAACGAGATTATTCACAGAAACAACTTTGTTTACCTGCAGGATTGGAGTCAACATTTCTTTCTAAATTTTGAAATATTTTCCTTTTGAGATTTGCTCTACCTTTGGGTAGGGAGGGAGTTTTTCTGGACAAGTGCAGCCCTGGCTGGGGTGCCCTCCAGCAGCTGCCACCAGCACAGCAGCTTTGTCCAGTCTCAGTTTCCCTTTTTGTTTGCCCATGAAAAGAGATGGTCTCTTAGTGTTCAATACAAAGCCCACTTTGGTTGTAATTTATTTATCTACAGCAGTGAAGGAGTTCCACAAACACCTTGTAATATAGCCATTCTCCAATTCCCATAGTAAACATATCAAGGAACAGCAGTGTTCCATTCCCTTCTCCAGGGATATCACCCACGTGACAGTGAATAGCATCATTTTGTTCCCAGTTTCTTTTGCCCCTTAGCCAGGGCCTGCTCTCCAGGCCTCCCTGCCTGAGAGTGACTAGTTTCATAACTCTTCCACCCAAGTCAGGTCCCCCATGAGAGAGCTCCCTGCAGAGTTCTACTCCCCCGGCCTCCTTGCCCAGGATCAGGGGGTCCCTACCTCTGCCCAGTGAACGACCCTACATGACCAACCCCTTGTTTCTGGGCTCTTCTCATAATTCTTTATGCAGGTCTTTGCAAGAGGAAGAGTCCACTGGCTAGTGTTCCACTCCTTCAGGAGCCCCTGCCTGTGAGCCCTATTCCTGCTCACGGGCATCCACCTTCCCACAACAATCATCTTGCTTCTGGGTTCAGCATCCCCTGGCCAAGCTCAATCTTCCACTTTTGCCTAGGGGCACTGCCCAAGCCTTTCACTCATGAGATCCCTCGGTTTTCACCAACAGTTCTGTTCCAGCTCTCATCCAAACTCAGCTCTCCACTTCTGCTTCCAGTCTCAGGCAGCTCCCACCCATGCTGTCTTTGTCTGACTCTCCAAGGTGCAAACACGCTCTCTTAAGCCCAGCTGGGGGTCAGCTGACCAATCACAGGTGCACCAGTCTCTAGCAGTTTAAAAAGCCACAGTCACTGGATGACCACAAGTTATAATCAACTGCTTAAAAACGGTGAGCCAAGTCCTCAGCTGATGTAAATTAGCATCACCCCCATTGGATGAAACGATGTCACTTTACACTAGCTGAGGATCTGGCGCTTTGTAAATTCCAGCATTGTGAGGTTACTAATAGTTCAGATTTTGGTTGTCCTCAGATGTAAATCCTGAATCGCACACAATATCAAATACACCTAAACAGAATTCCCTTTCCAGCCCTTTTAATAAAAAAAAAATCACTATTCATATGTCAAAGCCTTGCCGAAAATCTGGGAACACTATATACTCACTCATTTTTTCCCTGAAGGACTGAGTTAAGTAGGGAGGTTTTTTGGTTGTAGAGGGTTTTTTTAATTTATAATTATTTATATATAAATAAATAATAATTATTAAGTTTTATTGTCCTTTCTGTCAATTGAGTGTTTTTTCTTTTTCACAATGATTTAAAATTACTCTAGTGCAGCAGTAGTCAATTATTTTTCGTAGGGCTGTTGATTAATCGCAGTTAACTCACGTGATTAACTCAGAAAAATTAATCACGATTTAAAAAAATTAATTGCAATCAATCGCAGTTTTAATCACACTATTAAACAATAGAATACCAATTGAAATGTATTAAATATTTTGGATGTTTGTCTACATTTTTATATATATTGTACTCTGTGTTTTAATTAAAACCAAATTGTATATTATTTTTATTATTAATATTTGCAAAATAATAAACAAAAGAAATACTATTTTTCAATTCACCTCATGCAAGTACTGTAGTGCAATCTCTTTGTTGTGAAAGTGCAACTTACAAATGTAGATTTTTTTTGTTACATAACTGCACTCAAAAACAAAACAATGTAAAACTTCAGAGCCTACAAGTCCACTCAGTCTTACTTCTTGTTCAGCCAATCACTCAGAAAAACAAGTTTGTTTACATTTACGAGAGATAATGCTGCCCACTTCTTATTTACAATGTCACCAGGAAGTAAGAACAGGCATTTGCATGGCACTTTTGTAGCTGCTATTACAAGGTCTTAACGTGCCAGATATGCTAAACTTTTGTATGCCCCTTCACTCTTTGGCCACCATTCCAGAGGACATGCTTCAATGCTGATGATGCTTGTTAAAAAACTAATGTATTAATTACATTTGTGACTGAATTCCTTGTGGGGGAATTGTATGAGTCCTGCTCTGTTTTAACCCGCATTCTGCCATATGTTTCATGTTATAGCAGTCTCGGATGATGACCCAGCACATGTTATTCATCTTATTTTCAGGTGACATTGTAAACAAGAAACGGGCAGCATTATCTCCTGCAAATGTAAACAAGCTTGCTTGTCTGAGCGATTGGCTGAAGAAGAAGTAGGACTGACTGAACTTGCAGACTCTAAAATTTTAGATTGTTTTATTTTTGAATGCATTTTTGGTACGTAATTCTACATTTGTAAGTTCAACTTTTATGATAAAGAGATTGCACGACAGTACTTGTATTAGATGAATTGAAAAATACAATTTATTTTGTTTTTTTTACAGTGCAAATACTTGTAATCAAAAATAATTATAAAGTGAGCACTGTATTCTGTGTTGAAATTGAAATCAATATATTTGAAAATGTAGAAAACATCCAAAAATATTTAAATAAATGGTATTCTATTATTGCTTAACAGTGCGATTAATTGCACAATTAATTTTTTTAATCGCTTGACAGCCCTAATTTTTTGTCAAGGTCCAAATTTCTTGGTCAAGCTATAGTCAAGGTCCAGATGACAAAGAAAATAATAATTAAAAACCCCAATAATAAGTAAATAAGATTTCAGGGTCCATTCAAAAGCATTTGGCAGTCTGGATTTGACCCATGGTCTGCCTATTGCCTATCCTTGCTATAGCTTATAAAATACTCTGTTCATTTATGTCCCCCTCCAGTGGCTGGCTCTTCTGAAGTTGAGTCTTACTACCAACAACTAGCAAAGTTACTCCTTTAGTCCTAGTAGTAGGGGCTTATGTGTTTAGTGCTCAAGGTCCAGGAACAGAATTCTCTCACTGCAGGACACATGTATCCACAATATGAGAAAAGTGCCTCTGTGTCCCATCTCTGCTAAGTCTGTATGTGTGCATTCACAGGTAGACATATACCTAGAGATTATGATAGGCACATAATACTGCCTGCAAAAACAATATATTGATAGTTGAATACTTTGTAGCATTATTTCTAATTGCATTGTTGCTTACAAGAAAGTAAATAATATTTGAGTTGAATTTGGCTTTTTTTCTAAATATGCTTAAATCATACATTCTTCATAAAACTATATGCCTGTGTTTCATATACTTCTTAAAACAAAGCCTACACTTACATCATGGAAGATGTATTTCTCAAAGTTGAAAATCAGATTCTTAAAGATCAGGAAAACAGAGTGCCCTTATTTTGTTAAAAGTATTAACTTATAGTCAGTCTTCACCTCCAATTTTATTTCAGCCTAGTTTCTCTACTGAAATAGGAACAGATTATTAGAAATTCATATTTTTTACTCGAGGGATTCTTTGATCCTTACAAAAAGGGGAATAAAGACTTTGACATTAGTACAACAAGGCGGCTGTTGTTTTTTTTTAGCAAAATATAAGAGGTATTACACAGCATAACCCTTCTTATCATTAAAGTGATAGAAAAGATTTCCCATAATTCCCCATTACCTTCTGTCCAAAACAAAACTGATCCAACCAAAGAGCTGTGGGTTATGCTTACTTTCTTCCCTACAGTTAAAATAAAAAAATTACCCATACAATCAAAGAAAAAAGCTTCTGTTCTTTGTGAAGTCTTTTTAGCAACATATAAAAATTTTCCCCTTAGACATTATGATCCCTTGTTAGCGCTGAAGCTGGCAGGAAGGATTTCACTTGATTCTTAGTGGTTCAGTATCTCCAAAGGAAACTGATCTGCCTAAAGAACTATTGCACAGAAATGCTCACAAAGATGCGCTTACTAGACATCCTGAAGGGAAGAAAACGTTTTATGCTAATTCTTCCATTCAATGTCTCTTAAATAATGTGTGTCAAAGGCAATGCTGGGCTCAATCCTGTATGTACACTTAAGAGAAAACTCCTATTGTAGTCAATGTGAGTATATATACACTGTTGGCCATGCTGTAGTGGCTATTGAGATACTGCCAGGAATTGGTACTTTGAATTGAAGCCAGTGGGGAGTAACGCCTGAGTAATGATTGCAGCATTAAGGCTCCTTGTTTTAAGTTTCCTGCCCTTGCTATATAGTTAGACATTTATTTTGCACCTGTCATCTTGGTGCAGCATCTGGATACATTAAAGAAATTAACTACAAGCAAAGGAGTATTACTACCACTTTATGGTTGACACTTTGAAAAGAACTATGTATTATAAGTATATGGACGAGGGGGCAAAGTCATTTTATTTTCCTGGTCTACACAGTGGTTCTTCTGCAGTTCTCCGTTAGATGAAGCTCCCTGCCTCAAAGTAAATATCAAAGCTTCCTTTAAGAAAATCTGTATGAGCCTGGGATAAAGGGAGCAAGAAGACTACACACTGTCTCTGTTTTGCACATGTAGCTGGTTTATTCATCCAGGATGAAATTCATCCCTGTCAGCACAAGTCCTGTACACTACTTAATTCTCCCATAAGCTCTATTTGGAGGATTTAAGTGATGCATACACCTTTGCTAGCCTTCTGGAAAGGGATGAATTTCATTCCGTGTGAAATAAACAGCCACAAGTGCAACAACTGACAACTGACTTATGCTCCTATGATATCTTTCTAATGTCTAATTTCAGTGTGAAATATTAAATTTGTTGTAACATGGAAACTGTTGGTGATTGCAAGCATTTTAGACACTTCTTACAAACTGAAGGATTAGATTTTGCTCTTGCAGATTTTGCTATGCTACCACTAGGCCTTTCCATGGTTTTTGCAAGCTTTTAACAAATTGATTTGGTGAGCATCTCTGGGCATCTGTGGTGTGGAAACTGAATAGAGTATTTCCTTGAATCTGGCCTTTTAGCTTTCTGGAATTAAAAAATAAAGATAAATTGCCTCATCAGCGCTGGGCAAAAAGAATGATGATGCAGGTACTTTTTTTTTTTTTTTTTTTTTTTACAAAGATGTTCATGACACTTTACAGAAGAAAGGAGAATGGATCCACTGCCCATAAGAGCACACAGACTAGTCCCTCCATTCTGTGTCATAAGCAATCAGCGATGTAGCAGTCAGGAGAGCTGTGGGGGGAAAAAATCTTTATTAAGCATGCTGAGAGGCCGGTGTTACATGTGAATGCTCTAGAATTTGTAAGTGAGCAACTCAGCACCAGCTTGTGTCACCCACATACAAAAATGTCCTGCAGAATGAGTAAGTACAAAGGAGAGAGCAGTGGAGAGGAGAACAAGGAGATATAATACAGAAGGGAATGGGATTGGCATAGTACAAGGGATGTGAGGAGGGCTATGAAGAAACAGAGGAAGCAAAGCCACCAGTAAAAACAGAGCTTAGAAATATACTTATTTATTTTAATGTTTGTATATCACTTTTTTAAAAAAAATTAATAGAATCGAGGGCCAAAGGAGAAGCTGCCCAGGCTATGAAAGGATAGATCAGCCTTTAACATCAAAATATATGATTAAATGTATCAGTTGGTTCAGAGATTTCATTTATAATGAGGTGACTGTTAGATCCTGCCTTCTAATTGAATTGTTCAATTTTTAGATTAGTATTTCCCAATGCTCATATTTTATTCAGATAGTGTGTTATTTAACCTCTGACCTCCTTCCCTGCATCAGGGCTTCTGAAGATTTTTTTTAAGTTTAATAAATGCTTTGAATTTAAGTTATCCTCTGAAAGCTTTTTAAAACATAAATCACAGAGACATATTTAAACTAGAGTGTCTTCAGGTTGCTGTGAGGATTTGTTTTAAAAGCTGATTATGTATTCTTCTTGTCTTAGAAGGCAAGATGTTTATATTGTAACATTCACCTCTCAACTGCTGTTAATGACAGCTCTCATTATAGGTTTCAAGCATTATATTTGAGAACAGATTGCAATATATTGTAGATTTGATTGGGGTCTATTTAACTTTATTGCAAACAAATGTTTCAATGAGTTATGCTGAATATATTATTTACCTGCTCACAAGGACACGTAGCCAATATGTGGGAATTTCCAGAACTGTAGGCATGCAAAGTCTCTCATCTATAATGGGTCATGCAAACCATAAAATCAGGATCCAGATTTTGAGCATCCCCAAAGTTTTAATAGATTCCAAGGCTGTAAGGAACCATTGTGATCATCTAGTCTGATCGCCTGTATAACGCAGCCCACACAACTTCCCTGAATTAGTTCCTGTTTGAACAAGAACATATCTTTTAGGAAAACATCTAATCTCAAATTAAAGATTACCAGTGATGGAAAATCCATCACAACTCTTGGTATGGTGTGCCAATGGTTAATTACTCTCACTGTTAAAAATGAACACCTTATTTCCAGACTGAATTTGTCTAGCATCAACTTCCAGCCATTGGACTGTGTTACACCTTTGTCTATTAGATTGAAGAGCCCTCTATTATCAAATTTATTTTCCCCACATAGGTACTTACAGACTGTGATCAAGATACGCCTTAATCTTCAGGGGTCACTTAATGAAATTAATAGGCAGCAGGTTTCAAACAAACATAGGGAACACAGTGCACAGTCTATGGAATATGTTGCCAATGGACATTGTGAAGGCCAAAAATATAACTGGGTTAAAAAAATAGATAAGTTCAATGGCTATTAACCAAGGTGGTCAGGGATGCAAACCCTCTAGGTTTCCCTAAACCACTGACTGCCAGAAACTGGGACTGGATGACAGGGGATGGATCACTTGAAAATTGCCCTGTTCTGTTCATTCCTTCTGAAGCACCTGACACTGGCCACTGTTGGAAAATAGGATACTGGCTAAATGGACCATTGGTCTGACCCGGTATGGCTGTTTGTTAAGCTAAACAGATTGAGTTCCTTAAGTTATATTTTCCAATCGTTTAATCATTCTCTTGCTTCTTCTCTAATCCCTCTGTAATTTATCAACATCCTTGAATTCCAGAAGCAGTCACCCCAGTACCAAATACAGAGATAAAATAACCTCTCTACTCCAATTTGAGATTCCCCTGTTTATACATCCAAGGACCCCATTAGCCCTTTTGGTCAGAGCTGCACTGGGAGCTCATGTTCAGCTGATTATCCACCAATATGATTATTGTTGGTATTACTAGGAGGTCTAGTCATGGACCAAGACCACTATGTGTTGCACAAACACCTGGAAGAATTGGAGCACATGTGTCAGTATATAATGCCTGCATCTGTAACTTTCACTCTATGCATCCGAAGAAGTGAGGTTTTTACTCACGAAAGCTTATGCCCTAATAAATCTGTTAGTCTTTAAGGTGCCACCAGACTCCTTGTTGTTTTTGGAGCACAGAAGTAATTTTCTCAATATTACACAAGAATCATAAGACTTTTAGACCTGTACCTTAACCCCAAGATCATCCTTCCCCTGAATAGAAAGATTCCCATTGACTTCACAGACCTTCAAGCGCTTAAAATGTAACCAGCAGATGACACTATCCATGTCATATTGGTGCTTTAAAGCTGTATCTGCTAGCCTATTTATCTGTTTGTAAAGATTCCTCTGAAAGGACCAATCAACCATATTTTATTAGCTTTAAATTATATTGTTTAACTTTCCATTCTTTGTTATTCTCTCCTAAATCTCTTAGGAACTGGAAAATAAAATATATTCCTCTGCAAATTTTGTGAAGTTATTTGTTGTTTTTGGAACAAACAACATTTAAAAAAAAGGGAGAGAGGAAGTAATTCAGTAGGTTGCAGCAAGAAAGACTTACAGATAGATGGAACAGCACAAGTGAAGAATCAATCCACAGACAAGAGGACTAGGGGCAAAAGAGCAGGGATGTAGAACGCAAGGAAGATAATGTACAGCAAAGAGTTCTGAACACTAGTTTCAACAGAATTCTCAGAATGACCTCTATCCATATTTCCTATCATATTTCACTAGAATAAACTATCTAGTGCCATTCTGAAACAATTGATTTGTTGGACAATTTGTCAGTCTTGGGTAGGAACCATCTACCACCATACTAGTCATAATCACTTTTCAGTTCTCCAATAGTAGATCTTCCAACCACCCAGGAGCTTTACTTTTGTAACAGACCTAGCTGAAAGTGGCTTACCCAATATACTTAAAAACTTGAAAGAAGCGCCAAAACTTGTAACTTTTAATTTAATCTACAGGAAAATCTGTCCCCCTAAAATAGCATTTGAGTTTAGAAAATGGTAATGAAAATAACTGAATTTTCATATAGCATTTATTTTTCCACATATCAAATTCCTTCAAAAATGTGTTATAATATTCATATGGAATTCATGAAAAGAGTGTTACGATACTTTGTTTTAAGCAGAGGATAAAGCAAGAATTATGGCTCTGCCTATGGACTATATTGAGAACTATATTTGTTCTTTAATCCTTTTTTCAAAAGAAAAGCCTCCCTATAAATTTCCTGTAGAGTAGGAATGTTTTCTACATTACTAGTCACTTTGTTACATTCTATGCTGTGCTAAATATTTGTTTTAGGTGTATGATGATTATTTTATTTGAACAATGCCAAAGCTGTGTATGATTTACAGAAAAATAAGACATTGTCCCTGCTCTGGAAATCTTACAATCCAAGGTTCCTGATCATGTAGACACTACCGGACATAAGGTGAAATCTTGATTCCATTGAACTCAATGGCAAAATTCCCAGTGACTTCAAATGTCAGGATTTCTCTCAAGGTTCTAATTACCAAGCATAGTCCAATATAGGTTCTAGCCCACGAAAGCTTATGCCCAAATAAATTTGTTAGTCTCTAAGGTGCCAGAAGGATTCCTCATTTTTTTTCAAATAGGACTGTGGCCAGTAGTAAGTTTTTCCATGATTAGGGCTTAAAATTAGGCCTGCAAACTCTTCCTCACATGGGATTCAGAGGGACTGCTCAAGCCCTCTAAACCACTTAAACTTCAAAATAGGATTTAAGTGGGACTTACATTGTGCTGGCCATGTGCACGGGGTGAATTTCACCCACAGATAGTACTTCCTCCCAGGCATAGCCCCACTGATAACAATGGAATTACTAATGGAAGGACTTTCCATGTGAGGAAATGTTTCCAGGATGAAGCTGTCTGACATTATGTAAGGAGAGATTACAATGAAGAAGAGGTGGGTAAGAGAGGGATAAGATTTAAGGCCATGAAATAACTTGCTTTTCCGATGTATGTATGACAGTTTTGGAGGAGGGATGCAATATTTTTATATTTTGATTGTATGTTTACATTTGTGTTAATTTGGAGCAGGAGTGTTGATCAGTAGAAAGCACTGGGTTTTGGAAAAGCATTCAGACCAGACATGATGGGAACTGTGTTTGGTGAGATTTAAGTACGTGGTGTATAAGCATCATTATTATTTATGAAGATCATGCTTAGCATATCTGTGACATATATTACCTGACTTTTTTTGTTTAATGTTTTGTTTTAAGAGAACATTTTGTTATACTCTGACTTTTTCTTCAAGACAGGTGGCAATTATAAAACACTTGTACTCTACATTAAAATCTAATCTGAGACAGGTGATAAGGTAAATTATTTTAATATCTAGATATGACTCGTTCCACCAGCATACAAAAGAAAACACAAACAGGATAAGAGATAAAAAGCACTCAATGAAAAATAAAAATGAAATATCAATGTGCTGAAAAAGTTTTTTTTTTTTTATTTTAGAGATGTTACAGGCCTCAAAGAGACTCTCTGCATAGAATGGGAAATAATTCTAGAACTGTCAATATTGTTAGACCCAGAATGAACATCTTAAGTTCACCCACTGTATCGCAATACTTAGCACTATTATAGCACTCAGTTAAAGAGATCAAAGTGTTTTACCAAAGTGGATATGTTTCATTATCCCTATTTTACAATTCAAGAAACTGAGTCACTGAAAGTATAAATGACCAAAGAAATAGAGGAATTCAAACTAGTATGTAGGTCTCATGACTTCTAAACCCTAACCACTGCACTATGTTGCACTTTTCTGAAGACTTGTTTTTACTGTGTGTCTCCCTATAAATATCTATTTTTAATATATATCTATATATACACATACAGAGAGAGAGAGAGAGAGAGAGAGAGAGAGAGAGAGAGAGAGCGAGCATGGTTGAAGCAGTGAAAATATCAAAGAGTTTATGGGATTTGTTTTGTATGAACATTGCTTTGATACACTGGGTTACCACAGCACAAGGTAGGAAATCCAGAAAGGCTTTAAAATAGTCAACCACCAAGAGAGCAGGGGCTGGTGTAACTGCCTCATTGGTTGAAGAAGACAATTCTTTCAGTGAAGGCTGGGGATGCTGCTGTTCTTCTAGTGCTCCCTGCTTCTGAGTGCAGACATCGGGCTCTGGGGTCAGTGATCTGGGTAATGATGTCACCGGGGAGCCTGATCGCCTCCTCTTACTGAGCCACCAGAATTGTTGGGTGGCCTGCTGAGGCAGGAGCAGATGCAGGTTGGAACAGAGGTTGGCTAGCATGGAAATGGACACAGAAGGAACAGGAACAAGGGCTGTCTGTTGAGACTACTGGCAAGGGGAGTGTTCCCAGCCCAGTACTAACATTGAATAGCCCAGAGAGACTGCTTCCCTTAGGAGCCTATATTTTTGCCTTGGGAATCACCTGATGCTCCGTCTCCTCTTTTGGGACAGAGCCTCAAAGTTTGGAGCCGTGTTTGGACTACTATCAGCTCTGCCTTTTAGTTTCACCCTTCTGTTGGGGCACCCATGCTGGCTCTAAAGAAGACATGGCTGATTCCAGGTGCTGATGATGAATCAATCAGTGCTGGTAGGATCTATCCATGTCAGTATCATTCTGGCAGGGACTGTTGATGGAGGCTAGAGTGCCAAGGTAGTTGATGTTGATGTGATCAGTGCCTATCTTGATGACATCTTCTTTCCTGTCTTCATCTATGACCACAAAACTAGTATTAAACTGATAATCCTTGCAGATAAACAGGGAGAAGGTTACCTGCCATCCAGTTCAGAGGTGATTATCAGATCTCTCATCCTCTGCCTAAGTTAGGCTCCCTGTTGGCCACCATGCCAACCCCTCACATATGGTTTACACATGCCACAAAGCACCCCAAATGTCAAATAGAAATATTAGGCGTCCAAGGAGCTAGCCTACAGAGGTCTTCTAAGGGGTAGGATCCATTGGGTGTTAGGTGCCTAAATACCTTTGAGGATTTGGGCCTAGGTGCTTATATTTATACCTCCCAACCACACCAGGGTTGGGAGATAGATAATGTACTTCACCTACACATGATGGAATATTGCACTAGTACAACTCCCTGTCCCTCATCTCCTCTACCCTTTATAAGGATTAGCCACCACTAGATGCTGCTAATTCACATCTCATCCATTGGAAACTTTCACAGGCACATTCAGCTAAGACTGGAGTTCAAACAAGAAAATATCCGCCCCAGTGGCAAGCAGGTGCCACCCTGCCTAAGTGAACTGGAACAGCTATATGATTATAAAGCAGGGTGACACACCACACCTCTATAAGCTTCAGCTCTGTGGTAAATTTGTCCATCTCGCTGTCGACACATTTTCTTGCTCGCTCAAAGCCCTGGCAATAGAAGGTAAAAGACATGACTATACCAGACCACTCAAGCCTTTGTGCCAACAGCAGCTGCAGCATGTGGGGAAAGAATACCCAGACCTCAGTTCAGTACAACAGAAGAGGGGGCTGGAAAGGTCAGTCAAATGGAGGAGAGCAGTAACTCAAGGTCTGGTCTCAAAATTTGTTCTGCTAGCTACAGCAAACAGAGCAAGTGAGGCCACTCAGGCCCACCATCTAAGTGGTTGTAGCTTAGAAACATTCACTTTCACACTGCATGGAGCTGGAGTGGCCCTCCAGTTTTTTGCCTCAGACTAATCTCACCGCTTGCTTTTAAGGCCTGGTAGGGCTGTCAGGCATAGGGTAATTAGCCTGGTAGGCCACTACCTGATTTCTTCATATGACTATCTGAACACTGCATGGTTACAATGCTCCCTGTGAGTGCATTGCATCCAAGGCCCTGCCAACCACCACTTCCTAACTGGTAAGAACCACTGCCCCTTTGACATGAGTTTGCTTGTTCACTTTTTTCCTGTGGATCTGCTCAGTCAGGCACTGTCCTGACCATCACTATTGTTGACCATTCCACCTCGTCCTGTTATCTCTTCGTGGTCATTCGTTCAGAAAATCTTTGCCTATCTGGCCGCTGATAAAATCCAAACATGTTGCTGCCAATCACCTCACCATCCTCTGGTAACACAGAGCCCAGCCATCTGGCCTTGCGTTAAACGCCCTGATTACGCTGCTCCAAGAGCACTACCTTCATCCACAGAGCAGCAAGAAAGCGCTAGTTTCTCTGCTTTGCAGTTCCTATGCTGGTTCACAACTAAACCAATCAGGATGCAAGGAGAAGCAGATCAATCAGCAGAGCCCATTGTTGACCATGTGAGCCTGTTGGTCCCTTCTCTGATCCCTTTCCCAGGACACCCTGAATCATCACTGAGAGGAGCATGAAGGAGATATCCCACACCCTTTTTGTTCTCCCTTGCACCCGCAGACAAGGTGTACTGCAGCTACAGAGACAAATTACTCCTGCATTTATTTGTGGTATGTACAGCAAGCTGGTTGGCTGACCCTTATTCAAAGTGGGTAAGGTAATATCTTTTATTGGACCAACTGCTGTTGGTAAAAGAGACAACCTCTCGAGCTATACGGAGCTCTTCTTTGGGTACAAGTAGTGAGGAAGAGCTCTGTGTAGCTCAAAAGTTTGTTTCTTTCACCAGTAGAAGTTCAATAAAAGATATTACCTCACCCACCTTGTGGTTATATTGGTCTCAGGATATTAGAGAGAAAACAGCACTGCAAATGACCCCTATTCAGAATGATTTGCTTATATGACTTGGAAAAAAACAAACTTAATTAAAATTAATTTTAGTTTCTTAACATCCTTTAGCACATATGATTAATTATACACAATATAATTTCAAACCCCATCACAAGAAGAAATAAGAACATTTGCTAAATCATCTGGCTGTCAAGAGTGGTATGGATGAGTGATAGATCTGGACTCTGAGTGAATTTGCACTTCTTTCACTGAAAAGAAATATGGCTTGTCAAATTTGTTGGAGAAATGTCAGCAAAAGGTGCACACAGCAATAGAAAATTAAGAGCCAATGTAGAGTATGAACAGATTAAAGGCCTGCTTGTATCCAGGTTACAGAATAGTGTGGATGAGAGCAGAGGGAATAATTCACAGTGAATAATTTACTCCATGAAATTAAGACACAATTTTCAAACTTGGATACTTCTATTCTAGACCCCTATTTAGGCACCTAAATAAATGATCGTTTTGGCCTTTGTTCTCCTTTTTTCCTACTCACACAATGATGGTTAGCAGGCAGCAATAGCCTCAGTTTATTCATTATTCAAATTTGCTTGAAAAATGTAATTACTCTACAGATTAATCACTAAATATTTTTCTATGAATATTTAGTCCTCTACATCAACAAGTTGAACTATAGTTGTTGGTTGTGACTGATCAGAGTCACACTGTTTCTTTTCCCTAAAACCGATTTAAAATCAGGAAAAGAGTCCCAATGACTTGAATAGCCTTTGGATTATGCCATACATGTCTAACAGTTCTGATACAATCTTCTATACCTCTACAGTTTCTAAAAATCTTACTGTAAATACTACCTGAAGTTACTGATAAGATATCACTAGTTTTTAAACTGTGCATGTGTGTTATATTCCTTCCAGAAACACGCATGTAGTCTTTGACTAATTTGGATATTTGTCTCCTTGAAGCAATCAGCATGGTCTACAAAAGAGGAAGTTAATGGCTACTGCTGTTAATCGTCTCCAAGTCAATGTAGTTTTGTAATAGCAACCAAAGCTATATTAAAATAGGCATGCTGATGCTATTACTGCCTCTGTTGCTATTATGTCCAGTGAACATCAAAACGATACGTAATGCAAAACCTCACAAAACAGCAAGGCACTGGTATTATTAGTGCTGATACAGAGCATCAGCCTAAGAAAATCAGCTGTACTGTTGATCTAATAAATGCAGCTAAAACATCAAGATCTCTTCTAGAGATAGGGTGACCAGATCTCCCGATTTTACAGGGACAGTCCCGATATTTGGGGCTTTTTCTTATATAGGCTCCTGTTACCCCCCCACCCCGTTTCAATTTTTCACACTTGCTGTCTGGTCACCCTATGTAAGGATAACAATTAAAAATCATGAAGAAGGTATTAGGCATGGAGACACTGAATTTCTGAGATTCTTGTCTCTTTCTAATCCCAGCCAAAACAATTTCTGACCCAGCTGCAACAAAGGGCAGAGTAGCTCAGACTGGGGAAGTGGGTTGGAATAGGAAATAATATATTGAGTTCAGGTTTGAGGAGTAACAAAGTACTTTTTCTTTCTTCCTTTAAAACAAAAAAACAAAACAGTGCAATAACTGGGTAATTGATTCCTCCTCTCCTCTTTCCCTGCCCCCTCCCGCCCCCGAAAATTAGGCTGCTAAATACACATACCCATAAAATCAAATACCAGGAAAGCATGCCAAATATATGATTGTTCTACCCTTCAATTAGAGTGTATTAGAGCCAGCAAAGGGGCTCTGGCAAATGCCAGAAACCACTCAAGCCATGTGTAAATAGGTAGAGAAGCATTATCAGATGGCCCTGAAAAGTAATAGCGCTTTTATCCCACACAAACCTAGGATCAACAGTAGCTGCAACAGTGCAGGTAAAGTTAAAATCAACGGAAAGCCTGCCCAAGGATAAGGACCCCCAAACGTTGAATCTCTTTGGATGCAAATCCTACTCATCTATTCACTGGAACTTCGAGTGACAAACACCAAATGTTTGCCAAATATAATTTCCTGACGTGGGAGAGGGGGACTCCCTTTCTGTCAAAATAACACAGGACAATAGGGAGGAATTGAGAGATTATTAAAGAAATCTAGATGGTTGTGAGAACTGCTCTACAGGTAGCCATGAATCCCTGTGACATGGCTGCAAAGTCCATGGCCATTATTGTGACCAGGATGTGGGTTTCTTGTCTATATCTTAAGACAAAAGGTCCAAGACATGAAATGGGATCTCCTGTTTGAAGCAATGGAGCTCTTCAGCAAATGAATGAATGAAGAGCTCCACTCCTTGAAAGACTCAAGGGCCCCCCTGAAGTCACTGGGGATTTATACACCAACCATCTACAGGAAGTCCTACAAATATCTGATCCAACAAAGAAAGACGGCTCACCCTTACTCTCAGGACAATCAGAGTAGCCACTCCAAAAACAATCACAATGCTTGAGGAGATGGCCATCATCTGCATCCTCCATCACCCATAGAAGAGATTTGACAAGAATGCCAGAGCCACATCAGAGCCAATCATGAACCAGGGTTCTGCCTTGTCCCATTCCACCAGGCTAAGATCAATATCACCTTGAATAAAGGTGGTGCATGGGTGTTGGACATAGTTGCTCACAGCTATCCCATTCATTTCCACACTTTCCCAACTACCCATCCTCTTCCCTGTCCCTCTCTCAGGACAGCCTGTTACCAAAGGAAGTGGCCTCATTGCTTTGTTTGCGAGCCATAGAAGACATTTCTCAGGAGTAAAGGGGGGAAAAGGCTTGTATGTCCAATATTTCCTTATCCCAAAGGAGAATCGGGGCCTCTGGCCAATCCTGGACCTGAAGAGACTGAACAAATACATACACTGCCTTAGATTCAGAATGGTAATGTTTGCCTCCATCATTCCATCTCTTCAGGCTTCGGGATGGTTTCTGATTTTTGGCTTGGAAGATGAGTACTTCCACACAGCCCACAGGAAGTACTTGAGATTCATGGGAGGTCAAAATCATTACCAGTACAAGGTACTACCATTTGGACCCTCCACAACACTGAGGGTTTTCACAAAATGCCTTGCAGTGGTAGTGGCCCTCCTGAGAAGTCAGGGCATACATGTCAACCCCTGCTTGGATGACTGGCTGATCAGAGGCAAATCTCAGTAGGATATACCAGGATGCCTGGACAGTGCTCTCTCTCTATTTACCTGGCTAGACCTCCTTGGGAACTATGAAAAATCATTCCTCACCCCATTGCAGACAAAAGAGGTCACAGGAGCCAGATGAGGACAGGTTCCAGTTGCTATAAGCACTCATACTTCAGCTATCAATGCTGGCTAAGATAGTATGACTATGCCTCCATGTGTTAGGCCACATGTCGGTGTGCAAGTATGTAAAGCTGCTTGCCAAACTTCACCGGCCTCCCTTGCAATGCTGGCTCCACTCTGTCTATTTTCCAGCAAGACATTGGTTAGGCAGAAGATCTCAGTGCCACATCAGATTATGGCAGAATTGACTTTGTGTCTGAAACCCACAAACACGGAAAAGGGTGCGGTTTCTGTACCATCCCTGGAAAAGACAGATCACGTGTGAGGTAACTGTGGTTCTTTGAGATGTTGTTGTCAGTATGGATCCCACGACCTGCCCTCCATTCCCATTTTTGAAGTCTTCAGCGACCATGAGGTTCAAATTGTGAAGGAACTGAGGGGAGGGTCATGACCACTCCACCCTTTATGCCATCAAACAGGAGCACGATATGGCATTGGGCGTATATGTAGTCCTGATGGACACTACTATAAAAAAAAAATCCAGTCTCATGTGCATGCTCACCAACAGTGGGATCCACACTAACAGCATCTCCTCGAAAGACACAGTTACTGTAGGGTAAGTTACCATTATTTATCACTATCTTCCTGGTGCCATGTGCTTCCCACATTTGTTGTGTCTATCCACTGTCTCTTCTCTTACACTTAGAGCTTGAGGCAGGGGCCTCTGTTGTACATGCACAGTGCCTAGCACAGTGGGGTCATTTTCTTTGATTAGTGCTCTAACATGCTACTTCTAGTCCAATAATAATTAACAAAGCTAGGGATTGTTAATTGCCAGCTAGTTACAAGATGTCAAGAGTCCTCGTTTATCCATGCCCATAACAGCAAGCTTTAACCAGGATTGGAAAATTCGAGACATCTCCAATAAAGCCTCTCTCCAGTCAATAGGATGTAACTGCAGGCTTACTAAGGCAAAAATTTTTTTTTTTTTTTTTACTTTGACTCAAAGGATATAATAGAGTAATAGAGTTATGTCGAATGAAATGGACCATTGTATGTTCAGTATACTTCCTGGCACAGAAGTAGCACATCATAATTTTCACTCCCTCATCTTCACTTTAAATAATCGCATTGAGATTTCACGATTCATTGACTGAATTCAGCTTTGATCAGTAAATGATAACTTCAGTTGTTCCACAATGGAAAGTGCTCCACTTGTATTCAGAGTATTTTTACCATATATACATGCTGCCTGGTTTTGCTGCTGCTGCTTGCTATTTTTGTCATCTGAGGGAATAACAGGCAGCATTCAATAGGAATCTAGAGAACCTGTAACCATCATGACAGCATTAATTAATAACAATATGCACCAATTTACCTACCCTGCTCATAACGTGTAAACTACTTTGAATTGTCTGTGTCAGCTATTTTAGCTACTAATGGCTTGGGAGTTATAAAAAGGAATTTAATGACACTTAAAAAATCCAAATCCAAAGTCTGCTGTAGATTATCTATTAGCCTAGAAACAGAGGTTTCCATTGTAAGAAAAAAATTATTACCGGAATTCATTGCTTGCAGCATAAATTACAAAATGACAATAAAACACAGGACGTAAAGTACAAAATGAATGAATAATACCTGTTTAATCCATAAAACTGTAAATGTTTCTGTGATACTTAAAGTCAAAATATCTAAAGGATGTGAGGAAAATCTAAGTACCTTGTGATAAATTATAATGAATCCCTGAATGATAAATACAGTACTTAAGTTATTGACAGGAAACATTTAAAATTATATTTATTTTTATATAAATGTCTTTCCAAAACATATATCGACTATGATTTAGCAAATACTTAAGCATGTGCGTAAGTGTATTTATACAAGTAGTCCCATTGAGTTCAGTGCAATTACTTACATAAATCAAGACACAAATGTGCTTGAGTGTTTGTAGAATCAGACTGATAACTTGTAATGGTGGACAGAAAAACAATATGGAAAAAAAATAGGAAGTTTCCACACCCAGAGAAAAAGAACAGGTTAACAAATGAGGCAATGGATGAAATTAATGACAATTCTAAAATGACTAAGACCCAGATCCTCAACCATTTGTAGGTTCTTAAATATTCAGTGGAAGTTGGGTACATGAGTCCATCTTGACAGATAGTGTTGCATGACTGGGGCACTGGTCTTTAATAAGAAAAGAAGTTTGGGAAATTAGGAAATAAAGATCTTGCAAAAATATCTATTTATAATATGCAGGTAAGGGAATAATTGGGAAATTTAAACTTGAACAAATCAATAGATCTGGAAGACGTGCATTGTAGGGAGTGTTAAATCAATTACAAAATGAATTTATAGCACCCATGACAATTGTTTCAGGGAAGTCATGGAGAATTTAGGAGATAATCTAACTTCAATGCCTAGTAAAATAATAGAACAGATATTGAGAATCCAAACTATTAAACAACTACAGGATAATTGATTCAAGAGTGCCTAGTCACCTTAGTTTAATAAAAATGGCAGGCAACCTCTTTTGCTTTTTTTTTATAGAATTAGAAAAATAATGAATGAAAGGGGATGTAATAGATAGTATTGGATATTACAAATGCAACCTCATCTTTTGAAGTTCTACTAAAAAAACTACAGTAAATCAAATTGGTTTGAATCTGAACCCTGGCACATACCAGTGGACTGAAAACAGGTGAAGGCTTCAAACAAAAAGCGCTTCATACTGAGTGAGGGAAAAGGTGTCTACCTTGATAGAAACTTTAAAACCATATTTTCAGTATATATTCTGAACTCCTTATGTAGTATTTCTACATACATATTAAGTACTCCAACTTTCATTTAAGTCCTCGCTTTGGTGAAACAGAATGTACATACCAGAATCAGGACAAATGTAAAATGTAAAAATCTATGTATAACTTCTTTTAAGCATTGTGTTCATGGAGTCTGTTAGCCAGAACCTTCCCTATTTCATCTGTTCTATCTCTACTAAAATAATCATTGCACACAGATGTGAGATTAAGATCAGTTAAAATGATTCTTCCCTCAGACAGAAAATACAATAGCGTTAGATGTGGTAAACAGAAAGTCGACACACAAGGCACATTTTCAGTGTCATCCACCGGGAATGAGACAGACAACTATCATTTACTTGTGCTATTTCCTGATGCTATTTCCTGTACTAACAATGGAGTCACATGTTATGTAACATACGCTAAATTGTCAAAAATTCTGTGTTACAAAAACAAATTATACTTCCCAATGGCTTTGCATGTCATCATCTGACCCAATACTGGAAAATTATGTCCTTTTGGCATGAAATAATTTGTGGAGTATTCTCACCTGAACTTAGTGAGTAGTAAGTTACCTGACAAAACCTTGAGAGATTTTACTTGGTAAGTGAAATTAATGTACAAGTAAAAATATTTCATATCCTGTTGTATGTGCAGCAATATGCAATTCTCTGATTTTTCTTTCCAGTGGAGGGTAATTATGAAAGCATGAATTAGTTACGGCTTGACAGTTGCATTTCATACAAATAGATATGCAACTTTTAAATGCTGCTTTCTTACTGCTGAAGTATGACGGATTGTCCTGAAAAATTGTCAAAACATGATATGTCAGATTCAGTTTCCTTCCACAAACATACCACAATCTGTTTTGATAGGGAAGGGATATAGTTTAATTATTTGTTTTTAATCTGACTCCAGACTTGACATATGGCACCTCATTAAGTTCTCTTTACTTGCTATGGCAAGAACAACAAACTGTGAAGAAGACATAAAACTTTTGGCTTAGAAGTTCATTTTTAAAACTTACAGTACTTCTTATGAGCCTAATAATCTTGAATGGATCCAGAATGACACTTGGTTTTGAAAGATTTCCTGTGACACAGTTCCACAGCAAACATTAGCTCTTGGCTATGTCCTTTTTGGTGAGGGATGAGGGAGATTATCAAAATAAATTATATGAATATCAAGGGGAGGTGGATTTTTTTTATACTTTCCACTAGCTTTTCCCTGTCTGAATTTGATCTTCTGCCAAAGTTATTAAGACAATAAGTATGCAATTCACTATGAAAATGAGAATCAATTCCCAAGTGCCTGAACACAAACCAAAGAGAAAGATAGCATGGATAATTTGTTTTCCAAGTTAGTCAGTACATTACTGTCATACACAGTTAGCTTTCTGAAGTACAAATTGTCATACTGAATTCAACATACAGTAGGTAGAAATCTGTGATGGAGGTACAGTAGCTGAGACATTATTTAAAGAGCATTATTATGCAATATTGCTCAGGCAATCTTTCAGTAGCATTTCTAGACATTCAGCATATAGGCAGGGCCTTCAAAAGGGAATGAAAAGGCTTCAGCAATCCCCAGTTTCCATTTCAAGAACTTTTTCATGTAAAGCATTTAGCACAAACTGGTACATTTTAGAACTGCAGTTTAAAATTACACTTTGAACTTACATTGCACCTGTCACATAAGGAGCTAAAAGCATGTTAGATATTTATGAATTAAGGGTCAGATAATCCCCACTGCAGTCCTTTCCTGCATAGGGTACTGGAAACTAAATGCTTTGACTTGTTGAGTTTTCACCTCCATTGCTCTTTTGGTGGGGAATAGACCTAGTGAACCTGTTCCCCATGGATATACAGAGAACTCACCCACCAGAGGCACTGTTCCTACACTCTAATTCTTGGGCCAGCATCTTCTCAGCCTGAGTTAGATCTGGTCAGAAATGTTCTGGTGCATCCAAACCATAACCAGCTCAGCTGCGGTGAGTGTACTGTATGGTAGTTTGTTGTTCTTCAGATTACGAAGTAAGAGCTCATAAGTGTATGTTTCCTTACGGCCCAGTGATGGATTAATCCACCCCATCCCACCATCTATCTTCTACTTTGTACCCACCCTCCTTTCCCACAGCTCCATCAGGCTGCTCCAGATTTATTTCCTCCTCTCTCCAATCAGTGACTCTTCCATTCTCTTTGCCCCATACGTCAAAGCATAGGGCTACACCACTGCTATCGCCTCAACCATTCAAGTCATGTTAGGTTACCCTGACTGTGACAGCCCCTCAACCCAAAGAGAGTAGTATTCACTATCATGTGCCAATTCCCTCCTCACCCTTATGAAGGGTGGAGTTGAATTTAGGGTGGTCAACTTTCTCACTTGTGAAAACCGGACACTGAGCGCTGGAACCTCCCCCACCGCCTGCCCCGCCTTTCCCCCTGAGGCCCTGCCCCTTGCTCCACCTCTTTCCTTCAAGGCCCTGCCCATCTCCCCCCCACCACCACCACCAGCGCTCTCTGCTCTCTCCACCACCCTCCCCCTGCCAGTTGAGCAGGGCTCTAGGGGTGGAGAGGTGACTGGTGCAGGGCTTGGAGAGAGATCCATGCTCCAGGGGTGGAGGGGTGAGTGGGGCAGGATTGGGGAGGGAGAGCCAGGCTCCAGGGGCAGGGGTGGGAGTAGGGTGGAAGAGCACAGAATTTGGCCACCTAAATGGTAGTTGAAATCCTATAGTTATATTTTTTTAGATTTTGAAGAGTTCAAGCATGCTAAATAGCAATTTGTTTTATTTTAAAATAACTAATTTCATAATGTCCAGTTTTTATTTTACAGTAAATAGTACATGATCTCATTCTTGATGAAAACTTTAAAATAAATCTAGATTGTGAATACATTGAAGATGAGACCTAACAATGAAAGGTAAGATTTATCAAATACAATTTTCTGGAACTATTAGGCTAGGAAAAAATAAAGCCTTAATTTAAAAAACGAGGCAATGTTTTAACCTCTTGATCTTATAAATGAACAGCAAAAGTCTCACAAACTGCAATTTAGTGATGGACTCCCCAGTAATCAAAAGGTGAAAAAGTGAGTAGCAATAATTTGAGTGAGCATAAAAGCTTTCCTCTAGATGAATTTGAAATAAGATACTTCTCAACTAAGGTGCATTTATCTAATTATATTGACCAAATTATGTATCTTGTTAATATGACAATCAACAAAATAGCTCATCAGTTTCTTTCAGAATCTGAATACTACACTTGCTAAGTCACCAACAACCACAAATAAGGGGACAAACAGGCTATACATAAGCGTGGAGCAGTAAAGAGCTCATAACAGAAACTTTGAAGAATGTTGTACCATCTGATCCATGTAGATCTAACGTTACATTCAGAGGCAATTACAAAAATTCCTCGGTTAAAACACATTTGCAAAACACTTTAAAATGACCTCAGACAAGTTTTGATAAGAGTCATTTGAATTTTTTTGCAAAAGAGAATTTTTATCATTTTTTTTTTCTGAAATGAAACTTTTCATTTAAAATTGTTGACATTGTCAAAATGCTCTATTTTGTATTCTGGCACTTCTTTTGAAAATGTTACTGAATTTTTTTTATCAAAATTGTTCTCATTTTGAATTTATGTATCAAAACCATACACTTCAGTAAGAGTGTAGGTATCAGTGTAGTTTAAAAAAATGAGTGAAAATAATGAAAATTTTCACAAAAATGGAAAATCGATCCATTTCAAACTCTGGAAAAGTGAAACAATTTCAGAGGTTTTTTTCAACCAAAATGTCCCCATTTTTCACCAGTTCTAGTTACCACTGAATGTAAAATATTAAGTGCTCTTTATTAGAACAAACAAAAATGAGCTCAAGCACAGCACATATAGCTGTAGGAAAAAATACTGATTAAAAACTGGAGAATAAAAATTATCATGAAAAATGATTTGCTGTGTTTAACAAAATACTCAATCTCTATGACAAGTTTTGAAATGCTGTAGAAACTTCCAAATAAACCACATCAAGTAAACATCAGAGTGGATTATTTATAATTAATTTACCAGATATGGTACATTTTTGTTCTATATTATGTTTACAACAATATATTTTGCTCATAAGCAAGCACTCAGTATCAAGAAGAGTAAGAAAATAATGGCAGGTCAATTACCCAAATGACCATCTCCATCAGGTTCCACATGTAACAGCAGTTTATATATCAGGCATTGGTTACACCAACATAGAGGCCACAGTAATTTTGCCACAGATCATGTTGACTGTTCAAAAATATTATTTGCCACCTGGAATCTGAAGTTTGTAGTTGGAATATTTACTTCCACAGTTGAACACAGAGGAAGAACACAAACCCAGTATTTATAGTGTTCTAATGATTGTTATAAAACCAGGTACACATTACCGTTTTCTACGTCTCAATGTGTTGGCATATATAGCACTCAGAATTTTTTGAATGAAAAGTTTTTCATTAAAAATGGCCTTTTTAAAAGCCACATATTATGAAAAATTATCGATTTTGATAACATTTCATACCTTGTTTCAATCTTTTTTGTGGGGTGGGAGGGCGGATGTTGGTAAATGAAAATATTTTGCTAACAATTTCAATGTTTTTGCTAAAAAGCAATTTTTAAATATTGAAAAAGGGAAACCATTAAAAATGAAAAATTGGCCCTTCAAAATAAACACAACTTTCTACTGAAGACATGCCACACTTTATACTTTTCTATTTACAGGTCACATCACTAGAGAGTATTATTTGTGTGTGTGTGTGAGGGGTGGGGAATCTTAAAGACAAAATCAGCCCCACCCACCCTTTTCCTATTTGCATGTCCTGAGGGCCACAAGTGGCAAAGTCGGTATGATTTTAGTGCATAAAAGAGAAGGCTGAATGCAACAGCCCATGCAAGGGCTATGTTCCCTGTGCTGTACAGAGATCAGCTTGGTGGAGACACAAAGGTGTGCAGCATAGATGAACCACTGGGGTATCAGGTATGCAGCTGGAGGACTTTCTACTTATCTAAGATTTTGTAAGTTTACCCATCACTATTGTATGTATCTGATTGCCTCCCCCAATATTGGGCACACACTCCGCCCCGGGGCTGGTGTAGACTTAGCAGAGCAGCTCTGCTAACACTCTGCAGCCTAGGGGGCAGGTGAGAATTCCACTTCTTCCCAACCCCACCTCGTTCATTTATCTTGCATCCAGCCTTAGCTACTTATTCTAGCTACTGGACTGAAAATGAAGCTACAAGCAAAATAAATAGTATGTGGCTCGGATGGATCAACAAGGGCAAAGATGCACCTACAAATATTAAGCACACAAACTTTATGTTTTTATTTCTTAGTTAAACTGGAGCAGCCACCTTTCCTGTATTATGTGGAAAAGCCTAAATCACAGTTATACAAGGGACCACATTTTCAAAAACAGGTGCCTAAATTATACCCACAACATTTAGACATGATAATTGTATGTGCAAAATATACATTTGTGTGTGCAAGGAACTGCTTTGCATCCAGTAATTCTACATATGCAATTAGCTGTTCGTATATGTATCTTATGCAAGTGCATTTTAGGAACTTTTTTGGGGAAATCTGTCCCAGAAAGGTTATTTACTGCATCAATCCATCTTCACCCCAGACTCCTGGGGGAAGCCAGAAACGTAACTCTCACACCCTCAAATCTCACATTCCTTACTCTATGTGCTTATTTTAGCTAGAATTAATGGACACAAATTGAAAATGTAACATGCATTGCCACCGCACATATTATCTGGCACAGGCTCTGGAGTTCTTGCCCTGTTAAGAGCTTTCAGTTCTTAACTGAGAAGAAAGGAAAGAGTAAGTAGCAGTCCCTGAATATTCTTTGGCATCAGTTTTAATCAGACTGCACTCTAGTATGGATATATTCAATGTCTTCAAGAACTGTTCTTTCAGTGGAAAGTATTTCAGTGAAAATGGATAGTGGCAAAGTATTTGCAATCTACAAAGGAGCTTTGGGTGAAAATGTAGAAGCTGTGGGAATATGAACCCCAAGGGCAGTAACATGCCTATTGAATTATCTGCTCTGACTTCTTTCCTCAGTATATTTTAGTCCCTGGGACCTGATCCTACAGCCATTAAAATCCATAATAAACCTCCTATTTAACTTCATTGAAGTAAGCTATTGACAAGCTTTAGACAAGTCACTAACATATGCTGGGAAGAGGATACTTTGCTGAGATACAAAACATGCATGTATGTGTAATCTCTGCTACACCAATTGTGTTGGCATTTTGTGGTACCACAATTAAGTGAAATCCTGACCTCATATCTCAGGTAGGTTACAGTAGACAGCAGGTGAAATCCTGATCTCACTGAAGTCAGTGTATGTAGTTTGCTACGGTAAGAGTTACATGTGTTACCCATGTGGAGTCCTCAGAGAAACTGCGCTAGAAACACTCATTCCTCACTATCGATTTTCATTACAACTTTCAAAAGAGAAAAGAGAATACATATATATTTGTTATTGAAAGTGTAGTGTAAAGTTGCACTTACCAACTCTGTACTTTCTAGTGAAATTTCTGCTGAAGGTTTCCAAAGCAATGAAGCAATTCAGGCAGGAGCTATGTTAAGCAAATATTTGCCTAGTGGAGAGACATGGTAAGAATAAGGAAACCTCCCTTTCACCCAGTGCTTAAGACTTTCACAAATGTAGGCCAATGGCAGCAACACGAGCCAGGTTCAGTTTGGCTAGGAGTCCTTTTCTAAAACGACTACAACTGTGGCTTATGCCCTCAACATGAGCTGCACTCCTACTTCTGGCTCTGGAAAATTAAAATGTGACCTCCCTGGTCACCTTTGCAGGTGGATCTTCCTCACTCACAAGTGGTTTGGAGTCCTTGTGACCATGGAACCATAAACACCAGTTATTTGGGGGGAAAGGGAAAATCCAAATAAAAGAAATGCAATAACCATATATACATATTTACATACAATAAAATGGGCAAAACCCAATCAGTGTGTCAGGAGTTTGGCCAACTCCACAATTCCAAGTATTAATTGTTTGTTTTCTTGAGGACTACCCTCCTTACTAACAAGGCAATCCCCTCCCATCTAAACCCCCACTCACAGGTCTACTTAGACTCAGTGGTTGTCAGGGGGTGAGTGTCCTTTGCTGTCAGCTGTAGTGCCAAAAGAACTGCAGCTCCAGATCCTGGTCCATTGTGCTACTACCTGGTCTAGTTCTATGCCATCTGCTATGCCACTGCTAGTCTGGACAGCTCTGCCCTGCCACCTGTCAGACCTCACGGTGAAGTCATCTCCATGTTGCCACTGCTGGTCTGGCCAGGCCTCGCTGTAAAGTTAACTCTGTGCTATGACCACCAGTTCAGCCTCACTCCTCACAGGGTTCAGAATCTCTAGATGGGGAACCCAGAGACCTCATTCTCTGGTTCTAAGGCAGAGTCCCCTACCCTGTCCTGTTGAACTTGAATCCCATTCCCAAATGAGAATCCACTACCTGTAAAGTCAGGGTGACCCACTTTCTCCTAGGCATATCTCATACAAGTCCTATCCCCTTTCCTGAGAACAACTCACAACAACAATCAGAAAAAGTTCCAGCTACAGTAA
Organism: Malaclemys terrapin pileata; assembly: GCF_027887155.1. NCBI lineage: Eukaryota > Metazoa > Chordata > Testudines > Emydidae > Malaclemys > Malaclemys terrapin. The sequence continues at coordinate 173,955,491 of NC_071507.1, read as the reverse complement.
CAAAACACAATATGCAGAACTATGGGAAAGCAACTTTAAAATTCATGTAAATGAAGCTGGCCAAAGGTGGCGTTTCTCCTATAAATAACAGAGAGGTTCATCCCTCTAAGCCTTTTAGCTGTGGGACCAGGGCCGGTGCTACCATTAAGGCAAACTAGGCGGTTGCCTAGGGCGCCAAGATTTGGGGGCGCCAAAAATAAGCAGTGGCATAGCAGTGCCCCCAATTTTTTTTTTTTTTTTTTTACAGTGTTCCTGGGCTGGGCTGCCGGCGGCGCGCTGACACATGCAGCTCAGACTCCCTCTCCCAGCGCAGCAGCCGCTCCATGCAATTATTGTCATTGCTGGCGGGGGCAGAGTGCTCGGGGAGGGGGCGTAGCAGAGGTGAGCTGGGGTGAGGAGCCCTGCGGCAGCTCCCCCCTCCACCCTGAGGCATCCCTCCCCCCCAGCTCATCTCTGCTATGCCCCCTCTCTGAGTGCGAGGTCGCTGCTCCACTTCTCCCGCCTCCCAGGCTTGCGGAGCCAATCAGCTGTTTGGTGCTGCAAGCCAGGGAGGGGAGAAGAATTAGAGCAGGTGCGGCATGCTCGGGGAGGAGGCAAAGTAGAGGTGAGCTGGGGTGGGGAGCTGCTGCACGGCTCCCCGGGGCGGGGAAAGCTGCCACGAGGGGGGGGAGCACAGGGCCGGGGGGTAGGGGCGCAAGGTGGAAGTTTCGCCTAGGGGGCAAAACTTCCTTGCACCAGTCCTGTGTGGGACCCAAACAAATATTCCAAAGCAAACCACATCATAAATAATTTTATCTATGGTTTTCCATAATCTATACAACAATGTAATGAAACATTCCTGACCATGTATTATACAGCAGTGTCACTCTTCCTCAGTCCTGATGGGCAACGTGTCCTTTCATCCAATCCTGATTTTTCTTGTTATAATGTATATTACAGTAGCACCTACAGACCCTAAATACTATCAGGACCCATTGTGCTAGACACAAACACAGAGTAAGAGACTGTCCCTGCCCCAAAGAGTTACAGTCTACATAGACAAGATAAAGAAAGACAGAAAAAAGAAATAATATCGCCATTTTACACACAGGGGAAACTGAGCACAGAAATTAAGTGATTTTCCCAAGATCAGGAAATCTGTGACACAGAATTAAACCCAGATCCCATACTCTCAGTGCAATGAATTAACCACAAGATTATCCACCCATATGGACTCCTCAAATGCAAAATATGCCAATTACTCTGAGTTGTGCAGTGGTTTTGTGATGCAGATATTGGGAGGTGCCACTTAGGACCCAAGCTTAGTAAATTTCATGCTTTATGTCTGGCATCAAGTTAACAGATTAATCTGCTCAAATCAGGCCATTACTGGTTAAAAATTTTCAAAGCAATATTCAGTTCACATTTTTAGACATTTTCTGTATTCCATTAAATCTGCACTTTCAAAATTCTGCAGTAGTTGGATAATTCAGAGCCATAATGCATAATACTTATCTGTCATACTACAACATTTACATTATATTTTCAAATATACATCAGTCATTTTTGGATTGTACTTGCAAAACATGCAAATTAAATATTATCCAAATCAGATAATATATTTTGATATATTACCTGCCACTCACATTTATAGTGTTTGAGAGACTTAAATAAGATCTATTTCATGAATGAAAAAGTAGCAGAGAGATATTCCAAAAAAGGACATTTATTCAATGGTTCTAATGCTACAATCAGTTACATAACATTGATTTTAAGATTCTTTACTTTCAAAGTATGCACCTTTAATGGAATCACAGTTTAAGGCCAGAAGTGACCATTAGATCTACTCTGACCACCTATATATCACAAGCCATTACCATTCACCCAGTTACCCCTGTATTGAGCCCAATAACTTATCTTTGGCTAAAGTATAAGTTGTGCTTGGGTAAAGCATATCTTTCAGACAGGCATCCAGTCTTGATCTGAAGACATCAAGAGATGGAAAATCCGCCACTTCCCTGGGTAGTTTGTTCCAAAGGTTCATTGTCTTCACTGTTAAAAATGTATGCCTAATTGCCAATTTAAATTTGGTTTCAGCTTCCTGCCACTGGATCTTATTATGCTTTGCTTAGCTAGATTAAAGAGCCCTATAGTATCTGGTATTTTCTCTCCATAAAGGTACTGATAGATTTAAGACCAGAAGAGACCATTGTGATCATCTAGTCTGACCTCCTTATACAAAAGCTTCCCCAAAATAATCCCCCAAACTTCCCCAGAATAATTCCTCAAGCTTCCCCAGAATAATTTCTAGAGCATATCTTAAAAAAAAAAAAAAAATCCAGTACTCAATCATCAAGTCACCTATCAATCTTCTTTTTGATAAACTAAACAGATTGAGAAATTTACAACTCTCATTGTAAGGCATTTTCACAAGCCCTCTGATCACTTTTTGTGTCTTTTCTGCACTTTCTCCAATTATTCAACATCCTGATTAAAATGTGCACCTCAGAACTAGATGCAGTATTCCAGTATCAGTCTCACCAACGCTGTACTTAGAGGTAAAATCACCTCCCTACTTCTAGTCACCACTTTGTTATGCATTGTAACAATACGAGACTCACCCCTGAGGTGCCTCCTGCTGGTCTCTCAGGGAATTAGCTTCCAGCCTCCAGAGCACCTTCTGTTGGCCGGTGTCTCGCTACCGCTGGGCCCCCATGTCCCTCCCAGACCCCGGTGCCCCTTTCTACTGGGGTGCTGCCCCCTGGCAGTAACCCCACAGTCTCTGGGTCTCCCCCCTTCCAGGGTAAGCCCTACCCCCTATCCCCACCTCGCCTCAGTATATGGCTACTTCCCAGTCCCTATCTAGCCCCATTCACTGGGGCAGACTTCAGTATATAAGCCACTCATCACAGGCAAGGGGGGTTTGGACCTGCTGCCTCTGCCTACCCTTGGGCTGCCCCTTGCAACCCCAGTACCTATTCAGCCTTATACTAGGCCTGCGGGGGTTTCCAGGCTGGAGCTCCCCAGCTCCTCTGGCCTTCCCCCAGCCCTGCTCCACCTCAAGTACTCAGGTATGCTCCCCAGCAGGCAGGCCCCTCCCTCTCAAAGGTGAGAGAGAGAGTGTCTGTCTGCTCCTAGCCCACTGCCCTCTTATAAGGACCAGCTGGGCCCTGATTGGGGCATGGCCACAGCTGAGGTTGCTTCCTCAATCAGCCTGGGCTGCTTGCCTCCAGCCACAGCCCTCTCCAGGGCTGTTTTAAGCCCTTTATGACAGGAGTGGGTGACCACTCTGCTACATGCATCCTAAGATTGTGTTAGCCCTTTTTGTCTCAGCATCACACTAGGAGTTCATGGTGAGTTGTTTGTCCATTATGACCCCAAAAAACTTTTCAGAGTTACTTTCCAGCATACAGCACCCCAATTCTGTAGGTATGACCTGCATTCCTCATTCCTAGATAGGTATAACTTTGCATTTAGCTGTATTAAAACATATTTTTATATGAACGTGCCCAGTTTAGCCAGCAGTTCAAAACACTCCATCTGACTGCTCTCTCCTCATCATTACCAATCTGCCAATCAATGTGTCATCCACAAATTTTATATTTAGTTTCAACTACTTGATGAAAATGTTGACTAGCATTGGACTGCATACCAATCCCTGTGGAATGCCACTAAGAAACACTCCCATTCAATGATGATTCAATTTTTGAGATCTGTCTGTCAGTGATTTCTTAATCTATTTAACATGTGCTCTATTGATATTGTATAGTGCTTATTTTAACCAGAATGTCATTCAGTACTAAATCAAACAACTTACAAAAATTTAAGTAAATTACATCTATGCAATTACCTCTATCAACCAAAATTGTGATCTAATCAAAAAATGAAATCAGTTTTTTTTACCTGACCTATTTTCCATAAAACTATGTTGACTGGCACCAATTATATTCCCAATGTTTAACTGTTTATTAACTGAACCCCGTATTAGCTTATCCGTTCTTTTGCCCAGGATTAATGTCAGTCTAACCAGCCTATAGATACTCAGGTCATCCTGCTTGCACTTTTCAACTATTGGCAGAACATTAGCAGTTTTTCAGTCTCCTGGAATTTCCAAGATTTATGTAAAAATTAACAATAACAGACCAGAGGGGTCCTCACCCAACTCTTTTAGGACTCTTGGGTGTAAGTTATCTGATCCTGATATAAAAATGATTATTTCCAGCAGATTTCATCTAACATCCTCCTCAGTTACTAATGCACTGAATCATCATCTTCATATGATACAATTGCATCATCTTGCTTCTTTCCAAATACAGAACAGAAATATTTATTGAATTTAGCCTCTTCTGTATCATTATTAACAATTTTGTCATCTGCATATAATAATGGGCCTATACCATTGTTAGGATTTCTTTTGTTGCTAATATATTTAAACTCCTTATTGTCCTTAGACCTTCCAGCTATGTATATTTTCCTTATGTCTTTAGCTTCCCTCTACATTTTCTGCCCTTCATAACTTCTAGTATATGTCGATTGATATTTATTTATTTTCCATTTGCTACATATTGCTTTTTTGTTTCTAATTGCTCCTTTGACTTCACAAGGATGGGCTTTTAGCCAAAGTTGTCCTCTTTCTTGATTGTGGAATTCTGGCTTTTTGGCCATCTAATAAACTGTTCTCTAAGAATTCCTAATTTTAATTCACATTTTACTGTCTAAATATTTCCTTCTGAATCAATTTCACTCGTAATTTCCCCCTCAATTTTGGAAAATTATGCTGTTGGAAGCACCATGTATATACATTACTGCTTGGGACTGTTCTCTGTTTGCCATATTGAATGTAATCAGGATATGATCATTGGTTCTTAGGCAACGACCTACTTCCAGTCCACTGATTAATTCATTTTTATCGATCATAATGAAGTCCGAAATTATTACCTCCTTTTGGGTGCAATATGTTTTGTGCTAGAAAATCATCTATAATTTTTAGAAATTCTAATGATGTTTTACCACTGGCTGCATGAGGCTTCCAGCGTATGTCTCCCAAACTGAAGTCCTCATAACAATATAATTTTTCTTTCCACACATTACAAATAGGTATTAAGGAGATATTCATCCTGTTCTCTGGTTTGATTTGGTGGTCTGTAACAGGCCCCCCACAATCACACCTTAGCCCCATGCATCAAGCATTTTGCATGTTCTATTTGGTTGTGTGCAAAAATGTACATGGACTGCTAATAATTTGGGCCTGAAACTTTAAGGGAATGTTGGATTATATTATGGACCAGGGGAAACAGGGCTTATGAAAAGGCTGAGAATCTTGTTTTCCATAGCTATAATACCACAAGTCTGTAACTCCAAGGCATATCTGAAATAAGTTTTTGGTTGCTCTTGATAGCTTAAAAACCCAAAGATATGTCAGCCTATTTGTAACTCAATTCAACTAGGTTTAAAATTTTCTGGTAGAGCACATACATCCTTTGTTAATCAAGAAAATCACAAGAAATGCTGCACAGACCTGAACTGAGTAACTGTAGAAAGTCGCCTTCGCCTGGACTTCACCCTTTTGCCTCTGGGCAAGGGAGCCATCTTCTGGGTAGCAGTCCTCAGGTTTGGAGAAGGCAACAAACATCTACTGGAAGCTTGTGGGAACACTACAGGAAGATACAAGATTTGCCTCCACCTCAGGAAACAGCCTATAAATGCTGAGTGCAAACTTGAGCCCCTTCAGGAAACATTAATGTAACCTAATTACATTAATGCTTACAGTGTATGGAATCAGTAAACTTGCATAGTTAAAATACAAGGGATAGCTTTATTTAAACTAAAAATAGAAGAAGAAAGCTGAAGACAGGAAATTATAGAAAGAGGCAGGACAAACATGAAATGCATTCATCTTAAACCATTGCATATATTGCACTAACATAGTGAATGCTAATGGGAAGGGGGTAGGTTTAGCGGATAAAATAAAAAAAGAACAAGTTAAACATCACTTAGAAAAGTTAGATGCCTGCAAGTCACCCGGGCCTGATGAAATGCATCCTAGAATACTCAAGGAGCTAATAGAGGAGGTATCTGAGCCTCTAGCTATTATCTTTGGAAAGTCATGGGAGATGGGAGAGATTCCAGAAGACTGGAAAAGGGCAAATATAGTGCCCATCTATAAAAAGGGAAATAAAAACAACCCAGGTAACTACAGACCAATTAGTTTAACTTCTGTGCCAGAGAAGATAATGGAGCAAGTAATTAAGGAAATCATCTGCCAACACTTGGAAGGTGGTAAGGTGATAGGGAATAGCCAGCATGGATTTGTGAAGAACAAATCATGTCAAACCAATCTGATAGCTTTCTTTGATAGGATAACGAGCCTTGTGGATAAGGGTGAAGCGGTGGATGTGGTATACCTAGACTTTAGTAAGGCATTTGATACGGTCTCGCATGATATTCTTATCGATAAACTAGGCAAATACAAATTAGATGGGGCTACTATAAGGTGGGTGCATAACTGGCTGGATAATCGTACTCAGAGAGTTGTTATTAATGGTTCCCAATCCTGCTGGAAAGGCGTAACGAGTGGGGTACCGCAGGGGTCTGTTTTGGGACCGGCTCTGTTCAATATCTTCATCAACGACTTAGATATTGGCATAGAAAGTACGCTTATTAAGTTTGCGGATGATACCAAACTGGGAGGGATTGCAACTACTTTGGAGGACAGGGTCATAATTCAAAATGATCTGGACAAATTGGAGAAATGGTCTGAGTTAAACAGGATGAAGTTTAACAAAGACAAATGCAAAGTGCTCCACTTAGGAAGGAAAAATCAATTTCACACATACAGAATGGGAAAAGACTGTCTAGGAAGGAGTACGGCAGAAAGGGATCTAGGGGTTATAGTGGACCACAAGCTAAATATGAGTCAACAGTGTGATGCTGTTGCAAAAAAAGCAAACATGATTCTGGGATGCATTAACAGGTGTGTTGTGAGCAAGACACGAGAAGTCATTCTTCCGCTCTACTCTGCTCTGGTTAGGCCTCAGCTGGAGTATTGTGTCCAGTTCTGGGCGCCGCATTTTAAAAAAGATGTGGAGAAACTGGAAAGGGTCCAAAGAAGAGCAACAAGAATGATTAAAGGTCTTGAGAACATGACCTATGAAGGAAGGCTGAAAGAATTGGGTTTGTTTAGTTTGGAAAAGAGAAGACTGAGAGGGGACATGATAGCAGTTTTCAGGTATCTAAAAGGGTGTCATAAGGAGGAGGGAGAGAACTTGTTCACCTTAGCCTCTAAGGATAGAACCAGAAACAATGGGTTTAAACTGCAGCAAGGGAGGTCTAGATTGGACATTAGGAAAAAGTTCCTAACTGTCAGGGTGGTTAAACACTGGAACAAATTGCCTAGGGAGGTTGTGGAATCTCCGTCTCTGGAGATATTTAAGAGTAGGTTAGATAAATGTCTATTAGGGATGGTCTAGGCAGTATTTGGTCCTGCCATGCGGGCAGGGGACTGGACTCGATGACCTCTCGAGGTCCCTTCCAGTCCTATAATCTATGAATCTATGAATCTATTTTCTCCAACCTGTAGCAAATGGCAGAACCATCTAGTGATTCAGAGAAGGAAGGATGGGAGGACCTTTAGGAATAAAAGGGTCAAATGGTTAATGTCAGCTGTTTGAGGTGTCCAATCAACATAATTAATCTAGCTATGATTAGCCCTAATGAGAACAACGTTCCTGAATGCGCAATTGTTGGGGCAAATGGGTCCTAAAATGAGGACAGTTGTATTCTGTGAGTCAGAGCACAGTGTAGACTTAGTGTATTTAATTATCTCCCAGCAGAAGTCACCAGAACCCAGGGAAACCTATATTAAGGTAGCCAAACCAAGAGCAGGACACGGAAAGGCCTGTACATATTGGATTTATAAAAATGTTTTTTCTGTAGATAGTGAAACCTATATTAAGGTAAAAAAATATATAATCCCCACTCTGTGCTGAAATATGTCACTGTCCTATTACAATCTTTATCTCCCTGCTTAAAGTCCTCCAGTAGGCAGAATCCTGTTTTCTAATCTGACTGAGTCACTGACTCAGTCTGTGACCTTGAGCTAATCACTTGACCTTTTTGTGAATCAGTCAAGCCAGCTGGAAAATTGGGTAAAAACATCACCACACTGAAAATCAGATGCTGCACCTAAGATGAGTTTTTCTTGGGAAAATAAACTGCAGAGAAGAAAATAAATTATTTATCCTGAACTCTGGGTTAGATGGCCAAACAAATAATTCACAGTGTTCATTCTGCAATGTATGATACTTGCCATATAAATACCATGAAGCTACAGAGAACTGACCATGTAATTAAATTGCTGTTATCTTGTAAGCAGGAAATATTCACATAATACATTGGTCCTATATTTTTAAAGGAGTGGTGTCAATTAATATTTTATACAATTTTTAATTTTTCCCTTCACTGTTTGAGACATCCTAATTGAAGCTTGGAGAACAGTTCAGAGATTTAAAGTAACAGATTATAAAGCCAGAAGGGACAGCTGGGATAATCTATTCTGACCTCTTGCATAACACAGGCCATAGAACTTCCCTCAATTAATCGCTGCTTGAACTAGAGCATATCTTTTAGAAAAACATCCAATCTTGTGATGGAGAAGCCACCCTTTACATCTCTTGGTAAAATGTTCCAATAATTAATTATATTCACTGTAAAACATTTGTGCCTTATTTCCATTCTGAATTTTTCTAGCTTCAACTTCGAGGCACTGGATCTTGTTATACCTTGTGTAAAACTTTTGCAATGAAAATCAAAACAAGATCAAACTCACCCGTTACAACCTAAACAGTCAGATCAGACTGCAAAACAGAAAGGCTCAATCAGTACAAATGACATTTATCCAGATCTACAGGCACTGAGACCAAAAGAGTTGTTCCTTCATCGGAAAAATCTTTGTATTTTATTTATGTAACGTTTACTTGATGTCCAATGTGTGGACACTAGATGCAGTATTATTTTATTATTAATTTTGTCCTTTTCCATTTGTCAAAAGTTTATTTCCCCCTTCTGTTTTTAATAGAGATGGAATTATTTATATTATAGCTCCAAAGAAGCAAACCTAATGCATTTTTATTAAATTTTGAGTATGCATCCTGAGGTATGGTCAGGAGGGTATATTTATGAATAGTAATTACCAGGGCTGTCAAGCAATTAAAAAAATTAATCACAATGAATTACGCTGTTAATAATAGAATACCATTTATTTAAATATTTTTGGATGTTTTCTACATTTTATACATTTCTAGACAAATTAGAGGATCGGGCGAAAAGAAACCTGATGAGGTTCAACAAGGACAAGTGCAGAGTCCTGCACTTAGGACGGAAGAATCTCATTCACTGTTACAGACTAGGGACCAAATGGCTAGGAAGCAGTTCTGCAGAAAAGGACCTAGGGGTTACAGTGGACGAGAAGCTGGATATGAGTCAGCAGTGTGCCCTTGTTGCCAAGAAGGCTAACGGCATTTTGGGCTGTATAAGTAGGGGCATTGCCAGCAGATTGAGGGATGTGATCATTCCCCTCTATTCGACATTGGTGAGGCCTCATCTGGAGTAGTGTGTCCAGTTTTGGGCCCCACACTACAAGAAGGATGTGAAAAAATTGGAAAGAGTCCAGCAGAGGGCAACAAAAATGATTAGGGGGCTGGAGCACATGATTTACGAGGAGAGGCTGAGGGAACTGGGATGGTTTAATCTGCAGAAGAGAAGACTGAGGGGGGATTTGATAGCTGCTTTCAACTACCTGAAAGGGGGTTCCAAAGAGGATGGATCTAGACTGTTCTCAGTGGTACCAGATGACAGAACAAGGAGTAATGGTCTCAAGTTGCAGTGTGGGAGGTTTAGGTTGGATATTAGGAAAAACTTTTTCACCAGGAGGGTGGTGAAGCACTGGAATGCGTTACCTAGGGAGGTGGTGGAATCTCCTTTCTTGGAGGTTTTTGAAAGTCAGGCTTGACAAAGCCCTGGCTGAGATGATTTAATTGGGAATTGGTCCTGCTTTGAGAAGGGGGTTGGACTAGATGACCTCCTGAGGTCCCTTCCAACCCTGATATTCTATGATTCTATGAATCAATAGACTCTGAGTACTGAAGCGATTTTCAAATATATTCATTACAATCACAACAGAATACAGAGTGCATAGTGGTCATTTTATATTTATTTTGGATTACAAATATTTATACTGTAAAAACAAAAGAAACAGTATTTTTAAATTCCCCCATTACAAGTATTGTAGTGCCTCTCTTTATCATGAAAGTTGAATTTACAAATGTAGAATTATGTACAAAAAAACCCTGTATTCAAAAATAAAATAATGTAAAACTTTAGAGCCTACAAGTCCACTCAGTCCTACTTCTTGTTCAGCCAATCCCTCAGACAAACAAGTTTGTTTACATTTGCAGGAGACAATGCTGCCCCTTTCTTGTTTACAATGTCACCTGAAAGTGAGAACATGTGTTCATATGGCACTGTTGTAGTCGGCATCGCAAGATATTTATGTATCTGATGCGCTAAAGATTCATATGTCCCTTCATGCTTCAACCACCCTTCCAGAGGACGTGAGTCCAGGCTGATGATGGGTTCTGCTGCTCGATAACAATCCAAAGCATGCATTGGTCCACATTGTTCATTGTCATCAACTGAGTCAGATGCCACCAGCAGAAGGTAAATTTTCTTTTTTGGTGCTTCAGGTTCTGTAGTTTTTGCATCTGAGTGTTGCTTTTTCAAGACTTCTGAAAGCATGCTCCACACGTCATCCCTCTCAGATTGTGGAAGGCACTTCAGATTCTTAAACCTTGGGTCGAGTGCTGTATCAGCAATACAAATGAGAGAAACAGGATTACCCTTCAAACAGAAATTGTGAACCTAGTCCACATACATATCCAGCATCAACTGAGATCACAAATTATTTATTAGAGTTTTCCTGCTGACCTTTTTACTCCTTGCCTTCAGGTGCAGAAATTCTATATACCCTTTGGACAGTCAGCCTGAGCACCCACTACTCTTGTTCAAGAGTAGGATCCTATTCCCACTTAAAAGTGATGCACTCCATGACTTGAATGTGAGCAAAATTGAACCCTGAAAGAAAAACTTGAATGATGCTCAGCATTTTGCAGGAGATGAACTTCACAGGACTGGACCCAAATGTGATCCCTAAGCTGTAGTTTAGAGCTGCTGTATATTAAGTTAATACTGTGCATGATAAAACTACTGTGTATTATTTTTTTTCCTTCTTAAACATTAATAAAACAGTTTCCACATCTAAGGTAACCTTTCTATAATTTTATTCCACCCTTCAGACATATTTACAAGAACCTAATAAATAGAAAAATGTAACTTTGACCCTGAGTGACCAAAACCAATTCCAATCACTTAGATGCCTCGAGGTATCTTGCATCCATCACGTGTGACCTTTAAGAATTGAAATGCTCTATGAGTATTTTATCTATGGCTGCTTTCCTAATGCTTATACTAAATATTCTGTGTGTGTTATGAGGTGATATGTACACAGCCAGTCATAACAACATGGTTGTAGCTCTCTATTCTGGTCTAAGCGAAAAATTGAAAGGATAAGATTGTGGTGTTTGAGCACTGTAACAGGGTCTCTTCTGCCTCCCAAACATCCCCTCATGGCCCAAGGTCATTCTCCAGACACTCTGCCTCTGTTTTCTATTCTATTCTATACAACTCATCTGCTTTACCAGAATACAATGGAAAGGAAAGTCAAGTCTTCAGGTAACAGGTAAAAGAAACACTTCAACACAATATCAGTTTTTAAATGATGACCTTTTGCTGGCTTGTCAATACTAAAATAAAACATTGCATGTTAGGACACTTTACTGCTGAAACACTTTGTTTCTGGTCTGATTTTACTGACTTTACTACTGTCAATGGATAGTGGGCAGACATCCACACTCATTCTCCTGGATCTTTCTGCATCATTCAACATTCTCGACTATGAGATACTGCTGTCTCACTTGAGAAATGTGGCAGTGGTACAGGGTAATGTGCAAAAATGATTTGAGTCCTGCATGGAAAGATGCAACCAATGAATAGTGATGGGAAACTGTATCTTCTTACTGTAACCCTCACTGTAAGAATCCAGCAAGAATCAATTCTCTCTCTTGACTTTTTCAACACCTACATGCAACCACTCAATGAATTGGAAAAAGACATGGCCTCAAATTCCAGCAATATGCAGCAGTCACACCTCTGGGGGAGAGACAGCACAGTGGTTTGAGCATTGGCCTGCTAAACCCAGGGTTGGGAGTTCAATCCTTGAGGGGGCCACTTAGGGATCTGGGGCAAAACCAGTACTTGGTCCTGCTAGTGAAGGCAGGGGCTGGACTTGATAACCTTTCAAGGTCCCTTCCAGTTCTAGGAGATAGGACAACTCCATTAATTTTTTTTTTCCTATCCACCATATATTGCCACACCAGGATGGCCCAGTGTTTGGACGAGATCAGTTCATGGATGACAAACAGCCGGTTGAAACTGAACCAAGCAGGACAGAGATAATGCGGGTAGGTAGAAGAAATCATTTTGAAGAGTTTGCAGCCATGATGCAGTTTCTTTTGGTTGATGGTACATACCCACAACTGGTCAGTTCAGTCCATAACTTAGGAGTGCTCCTGGATTCCTTGCTGACACTAGGGTCACACATAGTAGCATCTGCAAATAATACTTTCTACCCTGTCTGGCTGGGCAGCTAGCTGATGATGACCTGGCCTCAGTTATTCATGCTTTCATCACCTCTCAGCTGGACTACAGCAAAGCTATATATCTGGGCACAAAGCCTTCAGAACTTAGGAAATTCCAACTATTACAGAACACTGCAGCACATCTCTTCAGCAACACAGGCTACTGCAAATGCATTGAACCTGTCCTCTTCTCCACAAACACTGACTTCCCATAGAATACTGAATCAAGTTCAAGGACTCAGTCCTTATCTTCAGGGTATTCAAAGACCTGGGCCCAGGTATCTAAATGAATTAGTAAAGCTCCTGATAGAGACTCTGGTTGACAACTCTGCTCCTCTGACACATGGAACTCGCTACAGTAAGGGAAAAGCTCACCTGTGCAGGACACAGAACTTTCTTAGGGGCCAGTCTGAGCCTGCGGAATGAATTCCCCCAGGAACCAAGGACAATCACACACCTCACCACCCTCAGCTCCAAGAGCAAGGCAGACATATTAGTGTATGTGTAAAAAAAATAATTCCCAAACAAAAAACTCCACTGCACACATTTCTCCCCCTGAGAAGAGGATAAGAGAACAAACTATGTGTGACAGATATTAGGGCTTGTCTCCACTTACTGGGGGATCGACGTGTGGTGATTGATCCACTGGGGGCCGATTTAGTGGGTCTAGTCAATTTAGACCCACTAAATCGACCGCGGACCACTCTCCCGCTGACTCTGGTACTCCACCGGAATGAGAAGCATAAGGTAAGTTGATGGTTGATTTGGTGGGTCTCCCATCAACCCAGCACGGTGTAGACACCGCAAAAGGTTGAACTAAGGTACGTCGACTCCAGCTATGTTATTCACTGCTTAATGCACTACTGGAAGACACTCAGATACTACAGTGCTAAATGTGGAATAAAAATCTATATAGAACAGAACAGACTATACAGTTACCCAAGTTTCTAATTGTCTCACAATACCTGAAAGAGATGATTCTGGAAATCTTCTGTGCAATGACGATTGGTCTCTTGCAAGTGGCTTTTGCTCACTGACTCAATTAATCTCCTAGTAAACAAAATAAAGGTAGATGAGGTTACAGCAATTTCATACTTTCAATACAATTTTAAAAAATATATATTAAAAAGTTACACACATTTTTAGATGGTGTAAAGGTGTGCTCCGTCTTTGCACCAATGCGCTAGTAAAACTATCTCACCATGCAAATGGACATCATACCATATTAGTAAAGGAGATTGAATACAAGCAGCCACTTGTTCATACACTTACAACCAAACCCTATTCCCATTGAAGTCAATGGGAGTTTTATCACTGATGACTAGGGTACCAGGATTTGTCACTAGCAGAGGGCTGGATTCTGCTTTCAGAACACAAGGAGAAATCCAGAGTAATTCCATTCTCTTCAGTAGAGTTACTCCAGATTTATACTGTGGTCAGTGAGAGGATAATTTACTCACAAAGGTTTATCTGGTAAGATCTCCAATAAGGAAAAGACTGTCCATCTTGAACTTCAAAAGGGGTGATTGAAGGGATGTTGCATAGCAGGTACTGGTCAAAGTTAGACCTTTTTGAAAAACTGTTTTTGCTGTCCTGTAAAGGGATTTTTTTAATGCATTGATCTAGGATTTGTGTTCCGTGTGAGGAAAGAGGTTCTGTAATGAAGTCACCTGCAGATGACCCTTGTGGAAGTGAAAGTCTAGGTTTTTTTTACTGGACTACTGTTGTTGCTAACCAGCCTGAAAGAATAGAGAACCCTTGTTTCAAAACCTTTTCTATGTGACTTATCTCTCAGACATGACTGTTAAATTCAACCCTTTAATTTGGGGCCAATTCCCCCTTTGATGCAAATCTGCAACACCCAGTAATGTTAGTGAGAGTTCTGCACCTTCATAAAGTTTAGAGTAGCGACTTTAGTGATTTAGCATAGGGTCAAGGCAAGCTTGGTTGTAAAGAGCTGGAAACTTCATTTAAAAAAACCTCTAACATTAAGTGGACAAAATCATTTTTGTATTGTGGTTTTCATCAATAAAATTTATGTTGGAGCTTATACAAAAGCTTATTCCCTTCACCAACCAGTGTCAGCATTATTAACAGTAATGTTTATACAGGACAGGCTTACTGCGATGACAAATTATCTCATTTATAGTAGTGTCCAGAAGTTCCCTTGTTATAAAAGTTACAAATTATGCCAATTATTCATCACTTGCCTATAATACCTTCCTGACACACAATATAAATTTGTTCATAAAAAATATGATTTCCTCCCCCTAGTCCTCCACATTTCATTCAGATGATGGTGGTGAAGGGCTAGACTGCGGATAATGGCTATGGGTCCTAGGTTATTGCAGCTTCAGAGTGTTCGTGCTGTAAGTACTGCATGAAATTAGAGCTGGATCTAAAGTAATCTAGACGATCTGCATATTAATATTTTATTGCTGAATAAATCCATTCTGGGAGAGGAGCTGAGAGCCTGATTTTCAGAGGTGCTCAGCCCTTGCAGTTCCTATTGAAGTCAGAGTTGTGGGTGCTCGGCTTGTCTGAAAATGAAATCTTGCTGCATGGTTATTGATTATTACACATACTTCTCTCTTTGCTAGTGCATTGGTCCACTTTTACAATGCTGGACATTTGTTTATCCCAAACAAATTGCATATCTACAACAGTTCCTCTTGCATGCAGGGAGTTAAGGGTGTACCAAGGACGGCTACAGATGTAGGGTGTTAAAAATGAAGATTCACCTCTGTTCTCATCAGCAGTTTTTCTAATGAAATTTGGCATGCATATCTGATAATCAACTAAGTAGAAGTAGAACTTAGCTCTTGTCTCATAGGTGACTTTTATACGCTCCACTTAAAGTGTAAAGGTAAGTCCAGCTCCAGTGGCAGGATAGTAAGGGGCTGAAGGTGTCCCCCTTACTTACCTGTGCAGGCTATCTAGACAGTGAGGAGGAGAGAGGGAGGAAAGCAGCCTCTACCAAGTAGGGTGACCAGACAGCAGGTGTGAAAAATCGGGACGGGGGTGAAGGGTAATAGGAGCCTATAGAAGAAAAAGACCCAAAAATCAGGACTGTCCCTATAAAATCGGGACATCTGTTCGTCCTACTACCACCCACTTCCCCTGCTGCATAGGAACCCGAGCAATTGGTGGGCAGTTAATGCACAAAGCCTTGGTGTCACACTCCCCTTACTGGCCAGCACAGCTTCGCTGGCAGGTATGGAGATAGTGCAAGGTACAGTATTCCCCCAGGGAAGGGAGGGACAATCTGCTTCTTGGTTTGCGCCTGGGGCAGCACAATGACAGGCTGCCCCATACACAGTGCTTGCAGCAAAGCCATCATTTAGCCGTAGACATCCTGTCTGGACCTGATTCTGCAAAGTGCCAAGCACTTCCTGTGTTATCAACAACCTGCACTTTTTAAGACTAGGCCCTTGGATGGCATATGATGAATTTTTAACTAAGCTGAACTTTCCAAATCCTAGTTAAATCAGTGCATTCAAAAAGGCACATTATCCCCAAGACAGAGTAAGGGCTATTAGCAATGCAAAATTATGGGTCACATCCTTAGCTGTTAGAAATCAGCATAACTGAGGATCTGACCCTATATTAACCTATTAACAATAATTAAGTCTCAGATTCTGCTATCCATAGTGTGCACTACTTTATTGTGAGAGTAGTCCCACAGGAGGACTAGTTGTCAAATAAGATACTACTCAATATGAGTAAAGTGGTAGAACTGGACCCTAAAATATGTAAAGCTAGAAATTTGCATCAGGACAAACACACTCTTCCTGCACCAAACCTGAGTAAATACACTTTGTGTAAGGATACGCAATGGGAGGAGGACTTTTTACCCACCTGGCAATATATGATAGCAGAACTATTCCATATCTGCTACTGTAAACTCAGATTGCAGTAGCAACAGAGCAGTTCTGCTGACATTCATTTGGTAGGTCAGCTTCGATAGAAGCTGCTTTTCCTGAGAAAAGGTGTGAGGTATGGCCCGTGGGTTGACTTAGCCAGGTCGCCCAAACATTTCTGCATGCTTTTTCAGAAAGTATCTTGCAGAACACAACTCTGTGGCTTGCAGAAGTTCCAGCATCATAACCACCATGCAATGGAACTGCACCAATTCCATAGCCCGTTGGGTGTTATGCACTCTCCAGGGGAGGGCAGGAATGTTGGGATTTAATTAGCTCTGTAATGCACAGACCCAATAAATAGTCAACTCAGTACAAAGTGACATATCATACACTGAAAAAAATATTTGGGGTGAAGATTTAAGGCCTGGTTCCAAGACATGTTCTGTGCCCATAACAGTAACTCCTATTGAAGTGAACAGTAGTTACGAGTGTGAAACATACTTCAGGCTCCCCAAGCAAGTTCTTGAATTAATTGATATATTGTACGGTGTCAAGGGTTTTGACGGATTTAATGTGTATTTTGGTTACGTAACGAATGTGTGTGCTTTAATATTTTTTTTGTAATATTTTGTACCTTGCATTTATCTGATGCCTTTCTTTTGAGGAGCACGAGGCATGTGCATAATTTTAAGCATGTAAATAGTTCCATTGCAAACATCTAGAAGATAATAAGGTGATAAGTAATAGTCAGCATGGATTTGTCAAGAACAAATTGCATCAAACTAACCTGATAGCTTTCTTTGAGAGGGTAACATGCCTTGTGAATAGTGGGGGAGCAGTATACGTGGTATATCTTGACTTTAGTAAAGCTTTTGATATTGCCTCACATGACCTTCTCATAAACAAACTAGGGAAATGTGACCTAGATGGAGCTACTATAATGTGGGTGCAAAATTGGTTGGAAAACTGTTCCCAGAGAGTAGTTATCAGTGGTTCACAGTCATGCTGGAAGGACATAATGAGTAGGGTCCTGCAGGGATCAGTTCTGTGTCCCGTTCTGTTCAATATCTTCATCAACGATTTAGATAATGGCATAGAGAGTACATTTATAAAGTTTGCGTACGATACCAAGCTGGGAGGGGTTGCAAGTGCTTTGCAGGATAGGATTAAAATTCAGAATGATCTGAACAAACTGGAGAAATGGGCTGAAGTAAATAGGATGAAATTCAATAAGGACAAATGCAAAGTACTCTATTTAGGAAGGAACAATCAGTTGTACGCATACAAAATGGGAAATGACTGCCTAGGAAGGAGTATTGCTAAAAGGGATCTGGGGTTCATAGTGGACCACAAGCTAAATATGAGTCAACAGTGTAACACTGTTGCAAAAAAAGCGAACATCATTCTGGGATGTATTAGCAGGAGCGTTGTAAGCAAGACACGAGAAGTAATTCTTCCACTCCACTCTGCGCTGATTAGGCCTCAGCTGGAGTATTGTTTCCAGTTCTGGATACCACATTTCAGGAAAGATGTGGACAAATTGGAGAGAGTCCAGAGAAGAACAAAAAAAAAAAAAATAATGAGTAAAGGTCTAGAAAACATGATGTATGAGGGAAGATTGAAAAAATTGGGTTGTTTAGTTTCGAAAAGAGAAAACTGAGAGGAGACACTGTAACAGTTTTCAAGTACGTAAAAGGTTGTTACAAAGAGGAGGGAGAAAAAAAAATTCTTAACTTCTGAGGATAGGACAAGAAGCAATGGGGTTAAATTGCAGCAAGGGAGGTTTAGGTTGGACATTAGGAAAAACTTCCTGTCAGGGTGGTTAGCACTAGAATAAATTGCCTAGGGAGGTGACAGTGACAGAACAAAGATTAAAGCTCGATTCTCCTGACTCCCAGTCACCCGTTCTCAACCCCTGGCAACACAACTCTGTCACTAGACAGAGACTAGATATGAGTTATATCTGATAATGTATCAGATATAGATGTAGCATACATAAGTAGCTTTGTATGCAGCAGGAAATAAGACATCTCAGTACAAAAGCACTGAGTTTAAAGGTTGAGCTAAACTTTACATTTTAGCCTTTTATTTGGTTATTTAAAATTGTGAGGTTTTGGAATAAAAATGGCATGGATAGTTCTCTACCCAAATGGGATTTTTCCCAAAAGGAATCAATCAATCAGTTATGGCCTGTTGCTGATGCCACTGAAGATATTGGTAAAATTCCCATTGACTTCAGTGATGCAGAATCAGACCTCTGAAGAGTGACAAAAATAAAAGTTACTTCTGAACTATGACGCACTTCAGAGTAATTATATGTTGTTGCAAATGATTTGATAATTACATCAAGTAGCTCCAAAAATAATTTCATTTGCAGTTCCAGATCCCAGATGAAAGTCTGCTTTAGAATCCAGAAGTAATCAAGTATATATCCTCCACTTACAAAATACTGGTCTTGCATTGTCCACATACTTATAATATATACTTACGTTGTCAGTAGAATTGAGCATATACTAAAAGCAAATTTCCAGAAATATTCCTTCACGTTTTAGGTCTAAATTTCCTTCTATCATGTTTTTTGCCTTTCTGTGTTGTATCCTTTTTCTTTATTTCTATGTGATCACAAATTTTACTAGCACAATTTTTTAACAGAAAATACATTTTAAGATTTCTCACTTGAATATTCACAGAAAGTATATTTTAAATTCATTTTCTATAAGTATCCACTGTAGAAACTTTATTATAAAAGATATGATTATCCAATTAGGAAATATGACAATACCATATCTCTTATGTAACCAATCGCAACAAGGCAACACAGTTTGAATTTTATATTTCAAATAGCAAGCCACAAAGTTAAACAAAAGTTGAGAAACATCTTTTAGGACATTTTGAAATATTAAATAAATTTGAGAGAATCATCAGCTATTCACATATTCCACAAACAGAAAAAGAGGTGACATTTGTCATTTAACTTATTTGTTATTAATTATTCACTCTGTTTTAATTGTTAGTAGTCGTCATTGGCTTCCTGAGTTATTAGATGGATATCTGTTCATTGTGGCAGATTTTCGATCTAGTTTTGAGGCTTAATTGTTGAGTTTGGAGGGGGGGAAATGCTATATTTAAATTAATACAACATTGCAATATGTTAGTCTCTAAAATAAATGTGAACCATTTGGTATTTTCAAAAAGAAATCATTTGAAACACTCAGGATATTGAACTTTGAAAATTAGCAGCTGTGTATGTTTCCCTAAGGCCAGAGGTTCAAAAACACTCTTTTGATTCGTGCGCCCATGATCAATCACAGGTGCAGTATAGCTGGGGTGATCAATTAGTAACATGATCAAGTGGTTACATATCTGAATTCTATCATCTGCACCCACAAGACTTAATCTGCAATTCCCTGTGAGTGCAAAATTACTGGAACAACATTAAATGGTGCAGATATTGTGTTGGGCCTCTGTACAGAACTGAACTTCACACTTGGTGTAAGGTGTTAAGCATGATCTCCTGAATGGATTTATTTCTTTATAGAGTGGATAGTAAGAGAAGATAGAGTGAAGAATTACACATGGACTCCAAGAAATCTCAATACATTATCAATGAAAGATTTGTGTATCGATTTGTAATAGTGAAATACTCAAAGGGTTAAAAACAATTGTTTTTTTAAGAGACATTCCACATGGGCAACTTTTAAATAAACAAAAGGAAGGAAGATAGACTGATAGATGACAGACAGATAAACATCATATAGCTGTATCATACATCCCCTAATTAATATCTAAGTTAGATAATGTAATTGTCTAAATTTTTGTGATTATTCTCATTTTGTACTTTCTAAAATTGTATTTCAAAACCAACATTCTTGATAAATTGAACAGCAAAAACCTTATGTAGACTAACTCAGTAGCCTATGTGCTTGAGTAAAACTCTTAGACCAAAAATTCAACAATAATTCCATCAGACATTTTGTCAAACCTCCAAATTATCTCCAAAATTGTAACTTGTAAATAAATACAAGTTTATGCCTGTGTCTAGAGGCTTCTGAAAATGACATTTCAACTGAGCATCACTATTTTTATGATTTTATTAATGTTTAGCTTATGTTTTACTGCTGTCTTTGTAGGTCTGTATTCCAAATCAATGTACTATATTCACTAGGAAAGTAAAAGCCATTTCTTTTTATTATGATTTTCAGGAAGACCTTGCCCAGCACCACAGACAGTGTCTTAAAAAAACCATTGTCACTCACATTCAAGGTCCTGTTGTGCGTTGTTCTTTACAAAAGGAGTTATAAAGCAATGGAGGTATTGTGCTGATTCACCTTCATTTCAGGGCTTCATATTAGTATGTGTCTCAATTTTTACATCATTATGAGACTCAGGAGGTATGCTTGCTTGTTTGTTTCTGTTTTACTTTTACACTGAAATGCTGGTTACATTCTCTTATACACATTTCAGTTATTCCTAGTTATTCCAGTATAGGTTTAGGTTACTTGCTCACTCGTTCACTCTTTTTTTTTTTTTTTTTTTTGGTTAAGATTCGTATTGTCTAAGGCTCAGAGAAGTATGTAAAAAGCATCATGACTGAAAAGCTTTCCAAATTAGAAGGGATTTGCAGGGAGCAAACAATCCGGAGTAGAACACAAAGCTATTCTGATAAATGAGGCTTCAGTGAATGGCCTGTTGCTTCATGTATTTGTTTTCTTTGTCCCCTAAAGAACTGCAATGTCTCTGGTTGGCTAGTCCTCCATTACTGGAGAATAAGCTAATTGATCAACCTGTGAAAGATCATTATGCTGGCAAACAACCAGAAAAAAATGTAATAGGAAGATGGGAATTAATTGAAAAAGTCTGTATGGCAGTTTCATTATGGACTTCCTTTTCTAAAAAAAGCCATCAATACTCTCATGAAGTGCATTTATTCTAATATGGTTGGCAGTAACTCCAGCTACAAAACAATATTTTATATTAATGGTAATGTACTTTGCAATGGTGGTAAAATAAGAGTTGATATTTTTATGATGTCTTCATTAGGTAACCGTATGCGTTGACATCAGCATGGAAATCAAAAGCAGCAAAGTAATGTTGATCGACTGCTTTATATGAATGTCATGCTGCACTTATACAAAGGAACATTAATGCCAATGCCAAAAAATACATTGGATATAATATCAATATTGATGTTCCTGTGAACTCCATTTGTTATTCATTTTGTAAATGGTATGCTCAGAAAAACAAAACACTATTTACAGTGAAGCCACATGAATAAAAAGAAAAAAATAATGATATGAGAATAAGTGCCCAACTGTAACTATGGTAACATTATAGAGCGAATAATTCACAGCATTTAATACACTTGATGAATTTAGCCTCTTTTTCTGCTTCTGAAATGGATGCTAGCAGATACCTTTTGAGGAAGAAATTGCAATCTATTATCCACATTTAACTGATAACTACTTTTTGTACTGCATGATCACTGAAAGCTTGCTAGATTTGATGCTTGATACCAGAGAAGGCAAGTCCAAGGAGTGGCCAGGGATATACTGAGTGTGTTTCCACCTGTAGAAGAGGCAGGAGGACATGTACCCATTGTGGTGATACAGTATGTCTTCAAAATTTGGGGAAGCTAGAGATTGAGAAAAACTGGTTTGAGGCAGAGGGGATAATGTGTACTATAGCTGGTTATTTAGGTGGGCAGCAGGTAAGCCAGCCCGCTGCCCATTAACCATACACAAAGCCACCATGATTCTTAATATCAGTATCCTAAAATCTATTCATACCCTGCTGGTGCCAAGGAATGAAAATTAAGGCATTCAGCAGGGGAACCACGCCTAGGACGAGCAAACAAATATTGTGAAATTTGCAATAAAAACACGGGAGCTGGCAACACTAAAATTGAACTGTAATAGTTAGCTGTGGTTGGCTACCTAAGTCACAACGTACTGTTTCTGCTCAATGACCAGCTAAGAATCTCTCTGACAGGGCCCAATCCAGCTCCCCGGAAGTTCATAGAAAGATTCCTTTCATCTTTAGTGGAGATTGGATCGGGTCAGAGTACTTCTACCTTTCCGTATCTGTCACACAGGTTTTGCTGGAGGCACTTCTCATAAAAAAAAATTCAGCAACTGGGTTTCAGATTTCTTGGCTTTAACTGGGTCTAGAGTTTAAATGTGTCTCTCTGTGTGTGTGTGTGTCTTGGTGTGTGTATTATTGGGAAAGTACAGGAAGTATCCCCTCCATGGACCTCATTCCTGCCTGGCCAGCTCCAATGGTCAGTGTGCATGGGGATTGGGAATGGCATGGCCTCTCCCTTAAACAGTCTCTATTTCACCTCCTTTCATATAGCTTGGCCCAGGGCCTGCACCCACGTTGCACCAACCAGCACAACAGCAAGGCCAACTGGACAGAGCATCCCACCAAAGGACAGTTCAGCTTGGGACTCAGTTCTCCTCTAGCCAGTCCCTCAACCACATGCACTGGGAACTTGAGAAAAGATCCTGCCTCTATAAGCAAACCTGGAACAGCATGTCTCTGTACTGCCCCTAGTGCCATATGCCAGGATCTTAAATAATGCAATTAGGTCCTTCTGAGGGTTAAGTTAGTAGCAAGATACGATTTTATATGGTTCTTTTAGCATCATAAACTAAACTATATCTTCCAGCACTGCTAGAAGAGGTTCTCACATGTGGCTGGGGCTGTTTTATTTTACTATCCATGAAAAGGGCTGTTTGTTATTAAAGTAAAACTACTTGGCTATATCCATCAAGACACTTATTTTCTATCTTAGGCTGCTATTGATCTGCAGAAATCACAATTTACTTAGGCAGCAATCTTGATCAAGAGATACTCAGGATGATTGTGAAGTAGTAGCTTACGTGCGTCAAAATCTCAAGTAATCTGACAGTTGCATTTTTGGTTTTCATGAGCCTATAGATATATCTTCTCACATTAGAGCCTCTAAACTCTCTTTGAGAACCGTCACAGGTATGCCAATGAATGAGCCAAAATTAGATTCCAAATTTAATCTATGCCCTTTAGTCTTCTTCATAAGTCTGTATGGTTTCTATCAAAGTTCTGCCTGGAGATAAGACACCATTTTCAAAAGCACACAAGTTCCATTGAAATCTCCTACATAAGGTCCAATCCAGCAAAGCACTTATGCGCACACTTAACTTTGAGCATATGCATAAGTAAGTGCCTTGCTGGATCAGGACCTCCTCTCTCTTTGTATTGAAATGACTGAAGCTGACCCAAACTGAATATGAGCTAGTTAGATTCATAGACTTTGGGTATGTCTACAGCCCAAGCAAACAAAATTCCCAGCCCAGGTCAATGGACTTGGGCTAGAGGGCCTTGTGCCAGTGCCCTAAAAATAGCGGTGTATACAGCACCTTGAAGTTGCAGCGTGGGCTGGAGTTCAGGCTCTGAAACCCACCCTCCTCCCTAGCCGTCAGAGTCCGAGCTCCAGCCTGAGCCACAACTTCAAAGTACTATCTACTTTTATAGTGATAGCACAAGCCCCATTAATCCAAGTTTATCAATCTGGGCTGGGAGGCTCGCTCCTGTGGGCTTTGTAGACATACCCTTTAAAGGTTAGAAAAGACCATTGTGATCATCTAGTTGACTGCCTGCATAACAAGGCCAGAGAACTTGACCCAATACTTTCTGCATCAAGTCCATAACTTCTGTTTGAACAATAAAATGTCTTTAAGAAAGACATCCAGTCTTGTTTTAAAGACTGCAACTGACAGAGAATCCACCACATCCTGGATAAGTTATTCCAGAGGTTAATTATCCTCACTATTACAGATCTGCACCGTATTCCTAATTTGAATTTGTCTAGTGCTTCAGCATCTGATTTAATAGGTTAATCTGTTCTCTTTTATACATTAGGCCTAATAATTGACCATAAGAATTTAAAGACAAATACAATGTGATTTTTCATAAACTTTAGCATTAAACAATCTTTTAAACTCAGTTTTTCAATGTATAAAATGTAAATATAAATTCAGCTAAATAAAATCCATCAATTATTTTTATATTGTCAGGATCTCCCACAAAAGACCATTTTGTCTAATTCCTCCTGTTTCACCATTAATGAGGCAGACAGTTTAGCAATATAGAATTAAGTGATTTTGTCTTCTTAGTTCCATATCCCCTCTCCCCGCCCTCCCCCTTCATTCTGAGTATTTACAATGCTGGGAGAAATGTAGGATGTCAGTGCTCATTAAGCAAATAACTCCCTACGTCTGGTAGACGTGTTGTTTCTTTATTTGCATGTTCACCTGTATCACCTGAATGTCTCAGACGACATCCAAAACACTAGGATAGGAGAGTTTATAATCAATAAAACTAATTCCTATATAGATTTCAGAGTTGAGGCATGTATCCAAGTTTTGAGAAATGGGAAAATAGTAACAATGAACAAAATCAAAAATATTTTTTCCTGTAAAATATGTGGCATATACAGAACATATGTAGTGGGGTATGGTGTAAAGGATTTGTCAGCATTCATTTGGGATGGCCTGCACAAGTCATTTATGACTTCACCTCTAGTAAAGGATGTGGCCCTCCCTGATCTCATGCTGATAAAACCTTAAAACAATTCACAGCATTCCATTATGTGCTCTCCTCTCTCTTTGTATCTTTCTACTTTTCACTGAAAAAAAAAAAAAAAAGAAGTTATGTTTGAGGAAGAATTTGAAGAGGGACAGGGAGGGTGCAGTGCATACAGGAGGAGGGAAATCCAGATACAGGAAATACATGAAAAGAGCCCTGGAGCTGTGAGTGGGAGAAACAGAAAACGTGAACATCAAGGCCAGTGGAATTAGTGGAACATAGGGCACAGGATGGAGTGGAAACCCAACTAGAGATACAGGGAGGATACAAAGTTGTGCAGACTTTAGCCTAGTTGTGGAGAAGTATTAGAGATCAATGCACTTTTCAACAACATGCCCTTCGCATTTGTGTGGCAATTTTTGAGGTTTTTCATCTTAAACTGGAAATATTTTTTAAAAATATCATGAAAATAAAATTCTTTTTTCAAAAAATTCACAGGAAACAATTAATTTCCCATCCCGCTCTCGTATTTATACTGTATTCATCATTTGGCACATGAGCACATAACAAGATTACATGAATCCTAGCGGAGGGTCTCTCACAGATCCCTCTTTTCTCCATAACTGCTGGAAGAGGAGGGAGGCTGTTTCCTGATTTATTTTGGTTCTCACCTCCCCACCTCTGTTGATCTAATTATAGGAATGATACATTATGGCCAAGCGAAGGGCTTTGTATTTTGTCCTGAAGGCTGTCAGGTTGTAGCATGCTTGGGCCAGCTGCCAAAGTAGCTTTGTCTCTGGCTTTCACACATCTCACCCTGATCCCTGAATGTTCTACTGCCTGTGAAGACTGCAGCTGAGATTGACTAGAACTTCTCCTAGAGGCTTCCAGGTTGTGCAAGTTGGAGCAGTAGCTCCACCACTCTGCTAAGGTGTGTAGCATGCCTGACCAGCTCTACTGGCTGATGAGGAAGGGAGGGGTCTACTAGACAGGGTCAGGCTCACTATCAGCCAGTGCATAAGCTAACTCCATTCAAGTAGCTTTCGTCATGAGGATGCTAACAGAAAGCAGTACTTAGGTTCCCCAGCAGGACTGGGCAGGGGTGTAAAAGGGAGTGAGCAGGTTGTTTGCACATCCTCTCCCACCCTTTATTATGCATCAATGCTGGGCTAAGAACACTGGAGCACTAAGGCCTCAATCCTGTCAGTTGTTCTGCATGAGCAGACCCCTGCACCCAGGTATAACCCCAGTGAAGTTACTGAGGCTTTACAGAGGAGTACTGAACAAATTCCAGGTTCAGGGCCTTGGTCTGAGACAGGAGCTATGTCTCTTGCCTATTTTTGGCTCCACTTTCAATTAAAAATCTCCTCTCCCCCTGCCCCCGAGGCACTTTGTAAAATCCTGCACTGACCACTGAATGTCAACAGATATATTTAATTTAACTAACATATGAGATTTTCAATTTATTTTAATAAAGCAGCAGTCTATTTACTGGTTTTATTAGTGACTAAGCTCTTGGCTAGCTTAAGGAAAGTCTGTAAAAATTGATTGACCTAAATTCTCTGCAAGATAGATTTTTTTCATTCTTTCCTTTTTGTGTGTGCATAAGGCATCAGAGGGTTTTTCATTCGCACACTGAATAGTAGTTATAGATTGAATTAAATGTACTGCAAATATATTATGCTTTCTGCACCTGCACCATGTGAATTGGACTGAATTCCCCCTACTGTGAGAGAATCTTCTTTTCTCAGGATGGCTTGGATTTCTGGTAACTAGGCAGCTAATTTCTTGGAGGTAGACAGCTAGGATGAAGAAAAAAAAAAAAGATTACCAGAGTATTCCTTTGTGCTTTAAAAATAGCATGTGAAGGTTCGTTGTTTTCCTCTGTACATGGGAGCCATGTTAAATAGCTTTCATAGTAAACAACTGACATTCTCAGGTGTCATTGGTTCCAGAACTGCTACTATGTTACAGAAGATATAATAATGTTGAAACTCACAAACCAAGATTTTCAGTAAACACCAAATAAAAGCCCCCTGTGAGTGGATTAACATATCAGGACAGTTGGCTGATGCATATCAAGAAGTTCCTGAATTATATATATATCCCCCAGTGCCCTTACCCTTAGAAAAAAAAATGTACTTACAGTTCATTGACTGGGACAGAATAAGTGAAATAGGACAGCTTCACCGTGTGATTGGTAGAAGGGTTTTATGCAGCTAGAAGAAATGGATTGTTGATGGCATTCTGTTTTAAAGTTCAATAAATTCATCCCCAGAGCAAAGAATGGCGTTACAAAATAATGGATTGTTCAGTTGGTGGACTGCCGTGGCTGTATTTAATATGGTAGAAGCCTTTATAAGATGGTCTCTAGTCATAGGTTTATATAAAAAAAGGAAGATATAGGCCTCCATTTAAAAGGAAATATGCTTTCTAGATGGCAGTGGAAAACAACTGCAAATACCGTTGGCTTAAACAGATTTCCTAAAGTTACAGCATACTGGTTCTTTTAAAAAAAAAAAAAAAAAAAAACACAATAAAAACTTAGAACAATTTAGACAAGACACCAGAGAGAGAATTCGATTAGAACTGATAAAGTATTTAAAATTCAGTATTCAGCAGTTTGCCTGACCCATTATGGAGATGCTGGTCATGACTCCATAGTTAGGGCTAAGGGGTTGTGGGGGGGTTTTTTTGTTCGTTTTTTTACACTTAAAGCAGGGATTCAACCTTTTTGTTTTGTATGAAGAATATAGCACATCTTGCTCAAGTTTACAGCACCTACTCTTTGAGTACTGAACAAATCTTCTGAGAATGTACAGGTAAAAATGATTTAAGATTGATATCTTCAAATTATTAGAAATACTGTATGATAGCATTCTCTTTAAAGTTCTTGTTCAGTTTTTCTGCATGACATTTTCAATATTTAAAAAACAAAACAAACAAACAACAGAAATTCCCAGACAAAAGCTACATTAAGATGCAGTTCAATTACTGATTTATATTCCAAACCTTAAAAGTATTATAATGATTCTAAAACCAAGCACTGCAAACCTAGGAAATTCAGAATTAAAGTTACAGTTAAAGGAAATCCAAGCATGTTATGGTAAGAAATGCACAGTAGTGGTACCCCAACGCCCTTACCTCTGCTCTGTAAGGACACAATGAAGGGGGTGAAGAAGAAAAAGGTCTAATATATCTTTAATAAACAGTTTAATCTAATCTGGACCACTACACTAAAATGACAATCATAATAAGATGATTGTAGCACAGTGTCCAAAAGGGACATAGTTAAGGTTATTTAGGTACCTTAATTGTACATTTCCTACCATAACATCTTTGGATTTCTTTTAAGCGCATAACCTAACTGGGTTTTCTCATCACTGGTTCTGGGATAATTACAACATTCCTGTACGGTTCTTACCCTTAAATTACTGATATGTAGTCTAAACCATTACTTCATTTTAACAGGTTTATTTTTTGGTCCAGGAATAAAATAATTAATGCTACTACAATTAGTGACCCAAAAGTAGAAGCAGAGTCAATAAATATAGAATTCACAAAAGAAAAAAACTCAGTATTTTGCTATCATAGCCACCAACACCAATTCTGTTTATGAAATTAGAGGTATACAAAATACAGTAATATTCTCATTGTACTGATAATCTTAGGGCCTGATCCTTATTTCTTTATATGTCCATATCCATAGCTTGAGGATCCAGTCCAGAGTACAGCCAGCTGTGTATTGGGTCTGGACTCTGGAGATTAGCTATGAGAAATTTAAGGTGCTGAGCCACTTCCTGGATCTGCTCTCAGTTTGAGAGGATAGGGCAAGACAAGGCTACTCTGTCTGCTGGGTGCTTCTTATTAGTGGACAGGGGAGCTTTACATTTGTTTTAAGGGTTGTATCAGCTGTGATGCTGTCAAGAGTAAGACCCTGCAGCTGCAGCTGCGCCTGCTCAGTACTCCTAACACAAGCCAGCGAGGCGGCCTGATGGATCACCGTGCCTGATTGGCTGAGGAAGCTAGCAGGTCAGTTCATAATCTCAGCAGCAGCAGTAGCTCACTAACTGCTGAATGCACCTATCCTTGGACCCTATCCCCCTCCCCCATGCTCATCAAGACTTGCTCCTGCTCTGTTCCTCCAGCCCAGATCATGGCCTACACCCAGCCTTGTTCCCATCCTTGCTCCTGTCTCCCCTGACTTCTGGTAATCCAGTTCTGACCCTTGCCTCTGATTCCTGACTCTGCCTCTGTCTTGACTCCTGGATCTGGTATTTAGACTCTGACTCTGGTTCTGGGCCTCTCTTGATCCCTGGCTCTGGCATTCAGACTCCAACCATTAGGCCTGACTTCCACATTGGGTTGCCAACATTGTGTTTAAAAATACAGGACAGACCTTACATGTCCCCAATCTTGACTTGAAACTCTAGGGGCAAGTCCCTTTCTCTCCTACCCCCATGATTCCTAGGGTTTCTCTCTTTCCCTAGCAGAGAATCCAGGGCCTCAGGTGCTAGGCCAGCAGCTGCTGTGACTCCTGTTTAGGTTCTTCACAGGTGCCAGGAGCCAAGTTAGAGGCTGCAGTTGTTGGTCTTTGCCTGCTGCAGTGTTGCGAACTCTGCTGGGGATGTTGGCAGAGATTTTTCAAGTGGGGAGGCTACACCCCAGGGGGTACTGACTCCCCTGCCAGATAGATCCCCTTCCTGACCTTGGCTCTTCAGTGCAGCTCCAGGGCACACAGCCCTGTGCACTTGCTCTGCCAGACAGAGCCTACACAGGGAAAGCAGACAGAGCTGTGTTTAAGGGCTGGAGTCAGCAGGGGGCCCTGTCCAGCTGGGAGCCAGTACTCATGTGTACATCTTTTCACTCCCTTTCTGACCTTGGCCCACTGGCCTGACTGTGGCCAACTTGGACCTTGGCATGGCCCATTCTGCTTTCCCTGTGCAGCACTGAAGGGCCAGAGTTGGGAGGGAAGTGGAAAGATCCACCAGTGAGTACTGGCCCCCAACTGTTGAAATACAGGATAAAAGGCATCCCATATGGATTTAGTATGAATATGCAATTTTCTATTTAAATAAAGGATGTCCCCTGTAATTCAGGACTGTTGGCAACACTACTCCCACTCCAACCACTAGGCATGACTGCCTATGATCCCATCTCCTGACAGGTGCTAGCTGTTTGTGGTGGCCATGTACGTTCCTTTGTGCAGCTGCTGCTAGAATGAGGGAGAGAAGTGAAACTGCAGTATTATTACAGAGTCTTTAAAGGTCTCCTCAGACTGCAATTTTCTGATTCCCTGGTGTGCAGGAGATTATCCTTTCCTTTGAGTTGTTATGACTAGAAGGACAGACAGAACTCAAGAGTGCCTAACTCCTAGTCCTTAGCTGGGTCCACTGGACCATGATGCCTGCAATTTAAAAGCATAGGATTAGCCCACTGTTTGTTAGAGCACAGTGACAGTTCCAGGGGTGTGCTGTACCATATTCCACTCTCCGTCTCTGCCATGGGCACCCTTGCTAAGTACTCACCTTCAGACTGGATCATCCCATTACAGCCCCCTTGTTTACCAGAACCACATTACCTCCAGCAGGGTCACTTCAGTTTGACCCCTGCTCTAGAATTCTCTCCAAGAACTTGTGAGCAGTATGAAAATGCAGTATGATTTATTTATCCCCAGAACATCACAAGTATAGAGACAAGGGTTAAAATAATAAAAGCCTAAACACATTATCTTATCTAAACCTTGGCCTTTGTTTTAGGTAGGCTCGCAGCATTGGGTGGGCAAGGCAGATTGCCCAGGCAGCCTATACCTCTGAGTCTGAGTCTCCCTGTCATTGTCTCTCCTCCTTAGCTCATAGACATTTATCCATTCCAAAAACCCTTTGTTCAAGATTTCAAAGTTACTCTGGGTTCCTGGAAGAACTCAAGCTGGACTTAATCCTTAGGGTTCCATTGAACCAGCCACACAATAACCTCTAACCCCAAAGAGATATATATTAGATCCAGAAAAAAAATGGTTAATTACCACATTCTTCAAAAGCACTTTGTCATCCTTTAGGAGGGAAAGTGCTATATAAGTGTAAGATATTATTATTATTGCTATTAACCAGAAAAATTAAAACTGATGAGGTATACCTAAAAGAATGTAAATCAATAGTTTAGCAAAGGGCTACTATCTACACTGAAATTAGAGACACATATAATTGACCATAAAACACCATCTATAATCCCAAATATTCACAATGATAATTCTTACATGTGGAGGAGACTACTTACTGCTTTTGTAGAGAGAAATGACAAAGCAAACAATAATATGTGCAACGGTAGGATTTCAAAAGGAAATGAAATCTGTTAGACAAAGGAACTACAGTGCATATTCATTTGGTAAACGTGAAAACTCTATTGCAGAATTAAAATGAAGCTTAAGAAAAACAGATGAAAAGGTAGATGAACTAGAACAAAGATTGGAAGACAAAATAGAGTGAAGTGCAGTCATAATCACAATGTGCTACTTTGCTTAATGAGTCATGTATAAAATGTGATGATTTAGAAAACAGACCAAGAAGAAATAAAAGAGGAATGTATAAGGTGTTTTCTCTATAGTCATTAAAGTGCAATTATGAATCTAACAGCAACACTAATAACAATGCATATTTCATACTATTTTGTTTTATTCTTATAATTAAACATACAAGAACAACCACACCAAACCAATCCAGCTACTAAATTGAACTACTAACCCTACTTAAATATTCACTCAAACAACTCTCCCACTCACTCTAAGGCATAATTAAATGAATACCTTTTAAGGTAGGCTGAGATTTTCAAAGCTGCAGAGGGCACTTATAAGCACAATTGTCATTGAAATTAATGGAAGTTGTACATCGAAATCCCCTGTATGCATTAGACACACCAAACTGTCAAGGGGGAGGAAATGTCCAGTTTTTACAGGGAATCACAACTCCAGTACTGTAGTGGGGCCTTCAAAACTGTCCTGTGCCCTGGGCCCCCAGAACTGTGCTAGTGGGATGCAAAAGGTGGGTTCCTGCACAAGCTCCTAAGATATTGATTCTCACACAGTGAAAATGCACAGACTACACTGAATTCAGGTTCCTCTGCACCACAGAAAAAGAAGTCAGATTTCCCCTCTGCGTAATTAATCTATTAACAATCACTTTGTTATATTGTTCGTTTTTTTTTTTTAATGAATTGCATCACTGGTTGAAGCTAATTCAAATGTTGCTCACAGATACGTAGATTTTTAAGGCCAGAAAGGATCATTATGATCATTTGGTTTGACTTTCTGCATAAAAAAGACCAGAGAACCTCACTCAGTAATTTCTACATCAAGCCCTAAAGTCTGTTTGCACTATTACATATCATTTGGAAAGATGTCCAGTCTTGATTTAAAGACTGCAAATGATGGAGAAACTACTATGTCCCTCGGTAAGTTGTTCCAATGGCTAAACACCTTCACTGTTAAAAAAAATGTGCACCTTATTTTTGGTCTGAATTTGTCTAGCTTCATCTTTCAACGGCGGATCTCGTTATGCTTTTTTCTGCTAGATTGAAAAGCCATCTACCAGCAGAAATCTTGTACCCATTAGGTACTTTAAGAGGTGATTTGATCACAATCTACACCTTCTCTTGCATAAATTAAATAGACTGAGCTTAAGTCTCTTGCTGTAAGACATATTTTCCAAGTCTTCAAACTCTTCTTGGAGTTCTTTTTTTTAACCCTTTCCAGTTTTTGAATACAAATACCATCTCCCTACTTCTAATTGATGTTCCCCTTTTTATCCCCACAGATCATGTTAGCCCTCTTAGCTATACCATTGTACAACTCCCATGAGGGACTGTGACAATGTATCTGAATAGAAATATTTTGGGGTTTTGATGATAAATCAACATTTTCCATGGAAAGAAGATACTTTTCACAAAAACTATGCTTTGTCAGAAACCCAGTTTTCTGTCAAACAACAATTTCAATCAGCCCTAATTAAAAGGCATGTTGTTCACATTGGACCACCTTACTATATGATCCAGGTTGAGCTGTATAATAACCTGTCCCAGTCATTATTTATCACAAGTTCCCCAATTTGGTGTCATCCGTAAATTTTACCAGCAATGATTTTATGTTTTCTTGCAGATCACTAACAGTGTTGGAAACAGTGAACAAAATACTTAATGTAGTCATTTTTTTTTACTAAATCAAGCAATTTGCTTTTAGGGTTGTTGTTGTTTTTTTAACATAGCTTCAACAATGTTATGCCCAACATTCTGAAAGAGCTCTGTTTTGTGTTGCAATTAGGCAATGATCACATTACATGAGAGATTATCCCATCCTATTTACAGTAAATAGCTTCAAGTAAGGGAAAAATAGAGGCTTTATTCATGAATGATTTATATGCAGCTTCTTCTCAAGGTTTTGCATTATTCAAGTAGAAAATTGTGTCCAGAATACTAAAGACATGCTATATTTTGCTGTATGCAACCAGAGCTGACTGTATACATTAGATTCCCCAAATTGTTATTTAATACCTTGAAACATCAGACAAAATGCCTTTGCTTGACTTGCTTCTTTTTAAATGCTCTTTTCTTACAACCAAATCTCATTTTGGACCTGGATTTCCCCATATTCCATTTACAGGGATAGATTTTCAGGTGGCATGACTGTATAGCCCATTGTACCTAAGGCCAGGGTAAGAGTACAAGCTCCTTTGCAATGCCCATATTAATTTGCACAGCTCCCCTGTAAGACTCCAGAGCTATAAAGCAATTGGCACAGTCTAATGTTTTCTATACCAGAAGTTCAGTCTCATGAAATGTTAGGAGGGGCCCTATCGAGGACAGCCATGAAGAAATAATGGTCATCATTCCAAAAATTATAATATGCCAACAGTTATCACTAAATGGTATCTGAGAAATCATAGCATTCGCTGTAATTATAACAGGGAATAACCATGATAACTGTTTAGCAACTGCTTGTTTCCTGCTGGCAAACACTGACTTTTTAATAGTGATTAATAGAAATTAAAAAATAGGGATTTCTAATTTAAAATAGTTTCCTAGACATTTTCTTGGGAGTTAATTCAGACCTTCAGTACTAAGTGAAAAAGAAGTGACTTTTGCAAAATCCTTTGTGAAGTGTCCATATGTTAGGATAATAGACTATATGGTATTTTAATAACTTGAAAATAAGAATCATAATATGCAGTTTGATGATGTGTCTGTTCCCCTAAATCAGTGATCTATTAGTTCTAGTTGATACACATAACTTAGGAAGGTATTAAATTAGCAAATATTTTGTCATTTGGATTTATAGTGTGCCTGCAAATAATTGAAATATCAAGGCTAAAACAAGTCTGGAATTCCCAATGTCAAAGAACTGTGTGAATGTGAAATATTAATGTTGAGGACAGTGGAGATAACAGTTAGAAATATCAGAGCAAGGTGCAAGTGAGAGCATCATTATTTTTTACCCTCAAATGTGCATGGCTGTGCTCTGGATATGGCTTCAAACAGCACACAACTGTCTTCTGGAATCCTGTATAATATAATAAAAGCATAGGCAGAATGGGAACCATCCACCCATTGGATTAACCCTCTGGAGACTTGCTGGAAGACCTGCTTGCAAAAACAGAGCTTTCCAACTGCCAAGACTAATGAGAGTGACAAGGAATATCCAGACACAAAAAAGTGGCCTGCCTACTTTGAAGGACAGCATCCAGCCTTCAATCAGGGGCATGTCCTCTGGTGTAGCATATAGGAGGGGCACATAAGCCATCCAACGTTAGTTTGCCTCCCTCACAGACATGTTAAGTAATAGCTTTCCACAGGAAGGCAGAACATGTTGTTCCTTTTCCCACCACATTTATCTGTTACTCAGCATATATCCGTCTCTAGCTTTACAAGTTTAATCTACTCAGGTGATAATTAATCAACAGAATACATCATCTTTCAACTGAAATTCCCGGCAGGTGGAGGAGAAAAGACTGGAGCTCTAGCTTGCCACAGTAGATCAGTTCCCCACCAGTCTATCTACAACACAAAATGCTAAGTCCTAAAAATGCCACTGCTCTGTTATCCACTAATAGGAGCTTTATATCAGGACCAGTATTTGGGCAGTCTGATCTAATGGTCAGGTCTAGTGGTCAAAGCCAGCATCCAAGCCAGGACTAAAGCCAGAATCAGAGTTCAGGGATCAGTAAAAGTCAGGTCCAGTGCAGCAACCAAGCAAGAAGCCTCTCAGGTGCTCAACAATTTCCTGTGCCTCCTTCTGGCTTAAACAGTCAGATCTGGCCAATCAGTGGGGCCAGTCATTGTCCCCCAATCAGGATCTTCATGGTCATTATTTCCAGGAGGGGTCAGAGTTCTGCAAGCCCCTCACTTCTAGTAGCTTGGGATGAGCTGCCCAGAGGCGACCAGGGTGTGAGGGCTGCCTGGGAACCCATGGGCCCTTACACTTTGTTATTGCTATCAATTTTTGTGTGGAAGGTGCTCAGATACTACAGTGATGGGTGGCAGTATAAAATCCTAAAACAGTTAATAAATAGATAAATTCAAGAGAATAAATGTCAGTTAAGAGATTGCTGCTCAGATAAGCATGCTCAGGTTAGTACTTCCACTAGGATGAGTCTTAGTATGTTCCCGAGAAGTTGTCTGATTGGTGCAGGAGACCAATAACTTACTTTGAGAAATGAAGGGAGTAAATCAACAAAGCACTTATTCATGTTAGATTAAGGTCTTATTTCAGAATTGAGATTTTGGAGAAAGTGTGTCCAAATCAAATTATCTCATTATATTTTAGATGCCACCTACATTTTCAGAGAGTAGCTCACAGGGGATCGTGGAAACAGCTGGGAGGAGAAAATCTGAATTCTGTCCCTGACTCTGCCATTGATTTCCTGTATGGTCTTGTGCAAGTTACTCCTCTGCTTTGTTCCTCAGTTTAGCCTTCTGTAAAAAGTGGATAATAATATGGACCCACCTTTTTTAAAGTGATTTGAACCCTATTGTTTAGTGTTTGTATTAATTTAGCACTCCCTGTGTGCTCGGCATCGTCCAAACACAGGTAAGACACAAATTACTCACAAACTAAGAATCTACAGATAAAAAGCACTTTATAATTGTAATGATTACATTTCAGATTTTTTTACTATTGTACTACTCATTAATTATCCTTACTTTTAGTTCTTACATCTTAGTCTGTTTAACAGTGTTATTCTCAAAGCTCAGAATTTTCCTTGTATTTGTTTCTTTCATCCTCTTATTTTCCAGAAAGTTCTCCTGGAGTCCGATCTTAATTCCATTTAAGTCAATAGCAAATCTCTCATCGTCTTTAGCAGGGTAGGATCAAACCCTATGGCTTTAAATTTTCACTGTCTAAAAATATTGCAGTGATAAGAAACTGAATACAAATCAATGATGTTAAAATACCCTCCTTTATTTCTCTGACAGGAATTGGAAAAACTTGGAGGTGATGAAGGGAGACAAATTTCTCTACTGAAAAGTATCCCTGGAATATTTGTGTTAACTTGATTTGACATCTCTTAATACTCCTAAAACTAAATATTCAAGTGAAGGAACAAATGTTTAGATGAAGGACCCTGCTCTTGTTGAGGTTAATGAGAGTTTTGCTATAGAATTTAATGGCAGCAAGATCAACCCTAAATTTGTTTATCAGGACTGTAACTTACTTGGGGCTGCTACATAGGATTTAAAAGGTCTGTTACTTACACTTAGCTCTTATCTTCACCTAGATGTGTGGTCTGAGTCTATAATGCTTAACTGAGAGAGTGGGGTGGAGGGGGAGAGAGAGTAGTGTGTTATCTATCAGTTATACCTCTTTGTGTATTCCTGGATTTGCTGGAACCTTGAGCTCTGTAAACAGCAATGGGAAAAGTAAATAAACTTGTGTTTAAATGAATCAATGACATATGAAGCAATAAACTAGCACAACAGCACATTTTCAAAGTGGCCTTTGCTTTTCTTACTCCTCAGCCATCCCTTTTTAGAGATGGGACCAAGAGAGAAAGCCATCAGAATGAGTTCTGTAATCAAATGCAACATATAAAACTCAAGAGAGAAATCATGTTTTCTCCTTGTGAGGTACAGTATAGTCTGTTCTTTTTGATTCCCTATTAGGGGCTCAGCAGAAACCACATGTAACAGTGTAAATTCTAAATTCTCTATTGCGTTTGTGTATATTCATGCAGCCCAATCCTGCTCCCATTGAAACCAATGGTAAAACTCCTATTGGATTCAATGGATTGGAATTAGACAACTGGGGTTTTGACTGTATTTGATATTTTTTCCTACAAGTTTGACACATCCATAGTAACAAAACCTTGCATTGAGTCTGTCCAAGAAATGTGGCTACAAGAGAGTAACAAGAAAGTCCTTGTAAATGAAGATATGAAACTGTCAATTGATGATAAGCCTTGTTATATGTTATATGTAGGAGCCAACGACAGAAAAAGGATCTCTAACAACAAGCGCGAGTAGTTATGATTGAATCAGAAATGTATTTTGTTTCCCCATATATCTCATATTTAGTTCTCTAAACAAATCTGGTTAAAGGAAACATCAAAGATATTTCCTGTATAATAGAATTGGAAAATATAAATTCAGTCCAGATGGCTTTTAGCTAAAGTCCTGTCAAAGAGAATCCATATGTTTCTTTTCTGCTAACTCTCAGGGTCAGATTTTTGGGTGCTGTGTGGTTGTTTTGCTCCACACTGACAGAATAATCTGGCCATAGAGATGGCATACCTGGCCCTTGGAAGATCACTCAAGCTTAGGGGGACTTTCTACAATTGCAGAGCTAGCATAACAGTTCGTTAGGGTCAGTGGCAGTCAGCCTAATTTAGAGTAGCATTTAGGCTGTTCTAACTGATAGAACCCTGCGTGGATACGAATTTTGTATCCATATCTGATCCGTGATCTGCAAACATGGTCCACAGATATCTACTAATTGATCTTGGCAACATGTGCACCATAAAACAGGCATGGGATCAAGGGAGTGCAAAGATGAGCCTCAATGTACCTTTTGAATCCCTCCTTTTGGACTGCAATGTGTGTTTTTTTGGGCATAGTCAGAGATCTAATCCTCTGTGAAGAGACTGCCTTAAAAATAAGAATTAAAAACTCACAGTTACATCAAAGCAATTAGAACTTCAGTGACTGGTAAAAGTAGAATCAGATGCCCTACTTTACTATGAGCTATCAGCTGTTTTAAAATGATTTTGCTTATACTGTTTCATTCTCTCAAGTACATTTTTCCCATCTGCTTTCTGAAATTACATGTACAAATGTTGATGAACCGTCTGGCTCAAGCATAAAGAACATTCTCATCACTCATCAGAGGGGTAGCCGTGTTAGTCTGAATCTGTAAAAAGCAACAGAGGGTCCTGTGGCACCTTTGAGACTAACAGAAGTATTGGGAGCATAAGCTTTCGTGGGTAAGAACCTCACTTCTTCAGATGCAAGTCATCTATACACATTCTCATCACTATACACAAAGTTTTACCTAAAACTCTATGACTTCACCAGATTATAGAGTAATTACCCTAAGCAAAATGCATGGTACTAAGAATTAATAGGAATACAGAACATAGCTATTTTACCAATGAATTGTGTCACAGAATCTATAGCCTGAATTGGTGAAATATCAAAAGCGCATGACATTCAGCAAACGTGAGAATTGCTTTTTCGTAAGTTAGCAGTGGACTTGGTTCTTATGTTCAGCTCAATTCTTTCTGCTTCCAACAACAAGGTCAGACTAACTTTGCCAATAAAAATGTATTCTATTAAACTATACTGAACTTGCCACCTGGCTGTTGCTGACTGGCATGCTTGGAGAAAATCTGAACTCTGACTTCAGAGAGAGCAGAAAAAGATGAAGGCATATCTGACTGTGCACCCTGGTCACAAGTGTAGCGAAACTGTGATCTTTCTTCTATAGCAGTGTTACAGGATATCTGATTAAAATCACTCTGGTTACAGAAAGGCTGAATAACAAAACGCACAAGGCAGTAATTACATACTATATCCAGTGATAAGCCTTCAGTACCATTGATCATTATGAAGATGGCCATGTGTCAGGCTGTGTGGACCATATATAAGAATGGACATCTTTCTGCTTGAAGGAACCTACTTCTGTAGCCAAGCTGAGCAACAGACTGTTCAAGTCCAGTGCAATTACTTCAAATAATAGTTAACATGATAATAGTTAAAAGGTGTCAGAAATCTTTGGTTATTGGACAACCTTAAAACATAACAATTGACACTTGTGCCTGATCCTCCTCTCTGCCCATCATTTAGCCAGGTATGCAGGATTAAACAGTGAAATGGGAAAAGATTGAAGAGAAGGAAATGGATAAAAGCGATTCTCCTGCAGCAATAAATAATAATAAATAAAAAGCTCTTTTCCTTAAC
Organism: Malaclemys terrapin pileata; assembly: GCF_027887155.1. Lineage (NCBI taxonomy): Eukaryota > Metazoa > Chordata > Testudines > Emydidae > Malaclemys > Malaclemys terrapin. The sequence continues at coordinate 173,915,893 of NC_071507.1, read as the reverse complement.
AAAAAGATCCTCAGGCATCCAAACAATTTCTGAACCAATCGTCTCTTAATTGCCTTTTTATTCCAAGGTTAGTTTTCCTTTCGTAGCCCCCATTGTATAGGCACATTTATTGTATACTATTTTGATTCTTTAGAAATAGATAAATAACCTATTTCCCTCAAAATCATTCTGATTGAGAGTTGGTAGGACATTTTTGCATGTAATGTTTTTTGGTTGAAAAATGGTTATAAAAATCAATTTAATTAAACTTTCCACAATAATATTGTAGTGAAATTTTTAACAAAATCATTTAAAATTTATGATTTTTTTTCATTTACCAAAACCTGGCTTTAAAATTTCTGTAAAAGTCTCATGGAAAGTTTCACAAAATGGGTTACAGAGTAACAGCCGTGTTAGTCTGTATCCGCAAAAAGAAGAACAGGAGTACTTGTGGCACCTTAGAGACTAACAAATTTATTAGAGCATAAGCTTTCGTGGACTACAGCCCACTTCTGAAGTGGGCTGTAGTCCACGAAAGCTTATGCTCTAATAAATTTGTTAGTCTCTAAGGTGCCACAAGTACTCCTGTTCTAAAATGGGTTAATTTCAAACTCTGTAAATACTTTATTAATTTCAAAGCAAAGCTACTCAGAATGCCTCGAAACCCCATGAAGAGATGCCGTGTCTCTGTCTAGTTTTGTTACTTTATGTGAGCAAATATGACTCTAAATCCACACGGGGATAAGATCTGTGTTGAGTTATCCCAACCCTTCTACCATTGGACCTAGCACATCCAGATATTCAATCATACTTTTGTCTGGTTTTGTTAAACATTAACATCATTTTAGTGTGGATCTACTCTGAAAAGTCACTATATAAAAATGACAAGGACTAACTATCTGTTAGTCTTTAAGGTGCCACCAGACTCCTTGTTGTTTTTGTGGATACAGACTAACACGGCTACCCCCTGATATATAAAAATGATTCTTTCTTAGAGCATGTGTACACTATAAGCCTAAGTTAACCTATGTTAGGTCGACTTACAGCCACCGCAGTAATTAATGCAGCGGTTCATGTCCATACTGACCTTCTTCTGACAGTGGTGCTGTCCTCACCAGGAGTGCTTCCACCGACTTAACAGGGGCAGTGTGGGGGGCTGAGAACCAGTCTCCTTCCCTCGGTTCCCAGCACCCCACCAGGAATGGGGCAGCCGCACCGGGATTCTCAGCTCCCCACTCTCTGCCGGGAACAGGGCAGCCAACTGGACACTGGGCGTGGCTCTCCTTGCCGGAGCCCTGCTGCGCCCCTGGCCTCTTGGTTCCCCACTTGCCACCAGGAGCAAAGCAGCTGACTGGACTACGGGCGCAGAGCTCCCTGCCAGGCATAGCCATGCTCCAGTGGGAAGTGGGGAGTTGAGAGCCCATGGAGGCAGCCGGGCTTATGGCAGAGAGATCCACACACAGCATCCGGTCAGCTGCCCCATTCCCAGCAGGGAGAAGGGAGCCAAGAAGCCCAGAGCAGCTGCATGGTTCCCACCAAGGAGCATGGAGCTGAGAAGCACAGTGTGGTTCCCTGTTCCTAGTAGGGAGAGGAGAGCCCGGGGAAGTAGCTGGGCTCCCAGGGCGGAGATACATGCCTGGAGTCCAGTTAGCTGCCCCATTCCAGGCAGCGAGCGGGGAACTGAGAGCCCAGCCGGCAGCCTGGATCGCAGTGGGGAGCCGGGACCTTGGGCAGCAGCTTGGCTGGGAGCAGGGAGCCAAGAGCACAGGGGCAGCAGGGCTCCTTGCGGCAAACGGGGACCCCGGACAGCAGAACCGAGCTGGGAGCCTGGGTGGCAGCCCAGCTTGGAGCAGAGACAGGGCAGCAGCCCAGGAGAGCTGTGAAATTGACAAGAATGACAACCAATAGATGTAAGTAGCGCAGTGTCTACAAGAACTGCATTGCCCTAACTACACAAACATAAGTCCTTCATTTCTCATAGAGATGGAGTTATGATGTCAGTTTAATAGGGCACTTACATTGGCGGGAGCAAAGCTGTAGCATGTACACTGACATAATAAGGTTGACGTAAGCTGCATTACGTCAAGTGTAGACCACACCTAAGATTGAGTGTCTGGCTGTGCTAGGTACAGTGGAATAAGTTAAGGTAAGAAATGTGATCCCTGAAGATGAATCTCCTTGCTTTTAAAGGCTTGTGTCACAAATGTAATACTATGTGTTATAGTTCACTACAAGTGATAGTTTCCTTGGTTATTCACTGCAGTATTTTGAAAGAAGAAATGCTGTGCAGAAGTGCTTGTGTTGTCCCTTACATATCATGTAAATACAAAATTGTAAATGATTTATGAAACTATGCAGGAATTGAGTTTATAAATCACGGAGTCCTGACTGATTTTTTTAAAAAAATACATACAGTTTACCATAAAGGTTACAGCTTGTAATATCTCTTTCAAAGTCTGCTTTGAGTTGTTGTGCAAGAACTTAATAATAGAGCACTATGCAAACATTAATAGCAGAGGTGAGTTTAAGAAAAGCTTATACCTTCTTTCGAATGTTACCATGTTAGAGTCACTGAAGTGAAACTTCATACCTTCTCCCTCAATTTGTTTCTTATTATTATCATCATCATCTTCCCCATTTCACAGACAGAAAAACAGAGTTGAGAAGGCCTTATTCAAAAGGTGGTATAGATTTACATTGTTAAATGAATCTAAGGGAAAGTTTGTGTAATATGAACACTGTAGATCCAGAGAAAGTATAAGTTATATCAATTTAGATTTACATAAGGCTAGATTCTGATCTCAGTTACAGAGGTTTAATGCTGGCATAACTGCATTGTTCCCATACGTACGGCTGTGTTGGAGAGTGGGAAAAACACTATGACTTTTTCTGTGTTATTTCATCACCGTTTTATCTCTTTGACCTATGACCTCTTAACAGTCACTCTATTTGTATGAAATAACTTGTGCTGGACTAATCAGTTTGTCTGCAACATTTTCCCACACTGTATTTGATTTAGCTCCCAGTGTTTGTTAGTGACAAGTGACCTACACAGAACTGGGGGGCAGTACTAGGTATTTTATTTGGCAGATGGATGTATGCCATGGACTTGCTCAGTTGTTTACCTGCACATTAAATACAAGCCTACCCCAGTTCTGATAATCTCGTAATAGCAGATAAAATAGAATTCACTGAAATGTGGTATGTCCACCAATCATAAACAGACTGACACCAGTCTGTTCCCTTTTCCTTCTATCTCATCTCTTTCCAAAGGGGAGAAAGTTGTTTTCATACTTTTGGGTTAAACTATTTAATTTTTGAATTATTTGAATTTTTGAATTTTCCCCTTCAGAAGAATATGTCTGCAATTAATGACCAAAAGGAACTCCAGACTAGTATTAATATGATTTAAATTTCTCCAGACATACTTGAAGACCTACTGATATGGCATAAAAACACTGAAAAATGTCCTTTTTTGGAGACAAATGTTCACATTCAGTGACCCTAAAGGACTTAGTGGATAAGGAACTGAACTTGAACTGCTAGTACAACACTGGGAAAGGCTGATGTGATCCTTGAATGCATAAACAGGAGAGTAATGAGTGGGAGACTAGGGAGGTGATTTTTACCTCTACATACAGCATTGGTGAGGCACATACTGTAATACCATGTACAGTTCTGCTGTCCTCATTTTTAAAAGATATTGAAAAATTGGAAAGGGTGCAAAAAAGAGACACAAAATTATTTGAGAGCTGGAGAAAATACCTCACAGTGACAGACTTATAGAGCTCAATATGTTTAGTTTATCAAAAAAAAAATTGAAGGGTGACTTTATTACAGTATATAAGTACTTTCATAGGGAGAAATTATCATGTAATAAAGGGCCCTTTAATCTAGTGGCGAAAAACATAATAAGAACCAGTGTTTGGAAGCTGATACCAAACAAATTCAATGTAGAAATTAGGCATAATTTTTTTAACACTGAGGGCGATTAACTATTGGAACAAACTACTGAGAGAAGTGGTAGATTCTGCATCTCTTGATGTCTTCAAATCAAGACTGGATGCCTTTCTGGAAGATATGCTTTAGCCAAACACAAGTTGTGTTTTAGGCAAAGATAAATTATTGGGCTTAATAACAGCAATGGCCTGTGATATACAAGAGGTCAGAGTAAATAATCAAATGATCCCTTCTGGCTTTAAACTCTATGAATTTATAGAAATATCTCACTTCTTTTTTTCTTCAGTTGATTTCTATTAAGTGATATTTACATGAAATCATAATCTTTGTTTTGTAAGAGTTTATCAGATTCTGATCCTCAGTCCCTATCTATATCATAAAATGGTTCATGACATAAATATTGGAAAGGATTATGAATGTATGACATCACAGGAAGTTTTGGGATTATACAGTTATACAATTTCAGGATTGCGCTTCCTCCTGTGCTTCAGAGATCCTCAGTCCTTGGATGAATAGTTTATGTAACAGAGAGAGATAGTAAATATATGTGAATAGAAAAGTTGTGTGGTAGGCTATATGGGTGAGGTTGTTGACAGTTGTAACAAGGAGGTGTGGCCTCCCTCAGAGATAGACCATGAGGGACCACAACCTGCCCCCTGAGTTATAGAGCCAGGGAAGCCATGCCCACCACGACAGAAGCAGAGGGGGCGGGACAGGAAGCAAAAGTATAAAAGGCGAGCCCTGCAGCTCAGTTGGGCTGGAGCTGCCAAGGGAAACAGATGCTTCTTCCCTGCTGAGGAGGACTGCTGCTGTCCTGAGGACTTGCCTGAGCTTCCAGAGTGCACAGCCATTCCAGATACAGAGGAGCTGCTTGGGACTACCATTGGTGGTGTATTCTGGGGTAACAGAGGATGACCCCTGGATGCAAGTACACCTCAAGAGGAGGGGAGGAAATAGCCCAGGGACAGCTGACTGTAGTCTGGCTGCAGTGCTGCCTGCTGATAGGGCAGTGTATTGAGGCTGGATTCCCTGCTGACCCCAGTGGCAGAACAGTCTGCCACTGTTATTACCCTGGGCTGGTACCTGGTGGAGTTGGGTGGTCCCCCTACTCCCTGACACCTCACCATAGGGGTGGCAGCCTCCCCATTGTAGGCCAGAAGGCCTGTGCTAGTCTACCGTTTGCCAAAGCTAAGGTCCGATAGACCCTTCATTGCTCGGACCTGTCCGAGGGCAGAGCCCTCTACCTGTGCTGCCCCACCCTGACTGAGGGCCTGAGCTCATAGACTCTTCGTTGCTCTGCCCTGACTGCAGGCTAGAGCTCCTGTTTGCTGCCCATTCTGATTGAGGGCCAAGGCTCATAGACACATCGTTGCTATGTCCTGCAGACCAGAGCCCCTGACTATTTGCTGCCCTGCCCTGACTGAGGGCCTGGCTCATAGACACTTTGTTACTCTGCCCTGACTGCAGGCCAGGGCCTCTGACTGTTAGTGCCCCACCCTGCCCGAGGGCCGGGGTTCATAGACTTGTTATTGCTCAGCCCAGCTGAGTCAGCCTGAGTTTTACAAACATCTAATTCCCCCTTCATTGATTGCCATGCTAAGGGCACGACAGTGACAAGGAGCCTCCCTCAGAGATAGACCAGGATGGATGGCCACACACATTTAACAGTATTCAGAATGTCATGTGTTGACATAAAAATATACTGTTTCCAGTCAACTTGCACAAAATGTAGAGATCAGTCATGGTGAACCAATCCTTCTTCAAAGCCTGCCACCATCCCACCCAGTGGCACGATCCTATCAGATCCCACAAACTAAGTAATAATAGGGAAGGATGGACCATATTAGCATACACCTGGGAAACATTCAAGAAACACCTGCCAGAGGTGCTGCTGGAGGTAATATTGACTAGTTTCGAGGGGAGGCATGGCTACTTACAGCGGCGTGCACATCACACTCCCAGCTAGCACCGGTTTAAAGAGCAGTGCAGACAGCGAGGCCTGACTTAGGTGAGTAAAGTAGAGAGCCCTACATGTCAGAACCCCCAGGGTATATACCTTAAAACGTCTTTCTACATGCCCAAGCAGTGCCTCCGACATCTACACTGCTATTTGATGTAGTGCAATGTACCATTACTTTCCCGCTGTTGGAGCCTTTCCCCACTGTAGTGAAAGGCACTGGCAGCAAGAAAAGACTACGGCAGCGGGGAAAGGCTCCTGCAACTCCTTTCCCTGCTACCTCCCTGTTGCTGGAACTACTCCCTGCTGCGAGATCTTTTCACTGCTGCATGTACTCTACACACCACAATAAGTGTAGACACAGCCTAAGATGGTATAACTTACGCTTTTTCATCTCCTCCTACTACAATACATAAGAACATAAGAACGGCCGTACTGGGTCAGATCAAAGGTCCATCTAGCCCAGTATCCTGTCTACCGACAGTGGCCAATGCCAGGTGCCCCAAAGGGAGTGAACCTCACAGGTAATGATCAAGTGATCTCTCTCCTGCCATCCATCTCCATATACGTTACACTAACTTAGATTCTGTATAGACTTAGACTCTTACACTTGCCAACATGTAACTTACAACCCATCCCTTATTCCCTTTACACAAGCCTCCTAAGTGAAAGTTACATCAGCCTAAGGTCCCTACTAACACACAGTTGTAGCCTTTGTTAAGTTTAGAATGCAAATTGCACCAATTGCTAAAAGAGCAGGTGCTTTTACTCATACAGCTTTTATTGAGTTGGAGGTTAGTGAAGCACACTTTGAGCTTTCATTAGTACAGAAAAATAATTGAAATCATCGAAAAATCAATATACATAAATATAAGAATAGGATAAGTACAGTAAAGTGATTTCCTGCATTGTTCATATTTACAATCTTTCACTGACATCCAACTTTATGGAGACTATTAGATGTGAAGATAGAAAGAAATGTAAGTGAAGAGCATTACTGCTGCCTATTTTGTCATTCCTTTAAGTTGGACTTACACCTTATTTTATACCTCATACCTCCTTCCCCTGAACATCCAAACATGTTCAGGGACCATATTGTACTGAATCCTGGCCCTGTGTCCATGTATAACCGGCTGGGAACCTATAATTGGAGTTCGGATTGCTGATATAGCTATTTGCAGCAATACTGTGTTAATACCTTTCTCAATGTTTCCACCATGTTAATGCTGTTAACGTAATGGTTACATATACCAAAAATCCCACCCCCCCATTCTGTTAGATTTGTGCTTTTGTGGTTAACTTGTTGATTACAAAGCACATATTGTTAAATATTATAAACCTAGGTTAAGCACTTATTCTTATGTAACTGTTAGGCCTTTTGCTAACTACCAGCTATTTAAGCTAACAATACTTAAACTAACAAACTAATAGATTTTATTAGGCCTCAATTTATTGCAAAGCTTATCTCAAATATTAATATTTTGTTTTCCTAGTTGCATTATTTGTATTACAATTCTAATAGCTTCTATTTTACTATCTTAAAGCATTTTACTGTGCCGTAGCACATGATTTATTACAGGTCAGGGGTTAGAGATCAGGTTAGGAATTACAGGTCAACACATTGGTAAATGGGCATACATAGGCTCAGTGGAGAGTAGAGAAGTCTGACTGAATGAAGGGGAGTCTAATTTACACAAATGTATGTGGTATATGGAGCTTTAAGATCAGTGGTGACAATCTGCTATTAAAGCACCCTCTGCATATGGAACATTTTGGGATGCTGAGTTAAAAAGACATGTCAGTTGAAGCTGGAGTTGAAGATGAAGACTGAAATTAAGAATGGACTGAGCTGGATGCAGTTTATAAAAAAGGACTCTTCACTTTGCTAGTTTGATTAATTTTTATTGTGATTTTGTTTTCACGGCATTGTTATTCTGATCCAATAGAATCATCGTAACTATATTAAGACCCATGATTGGCCGATTAGTTTTTAGGAGATAAAACACTTTACACATCATTTCAGAATTTGGCTGAGTATTTCAGTAAGCATATGTCTACACTGCAGGTGAATGTTTGATTGTAGCACAGGTAGGTGCACTCATGCAAGCTTTAATCTAGCAAGCACAGGTAACAATAGCAGTGGAGACATGGGGTTCTGGGTATATACACAGGTTGCTAGTCCACACTGAAGTCTGTGCCACTATGTCTTTGCTACTATTTTTACCTGTGCTATCTAAAGCTAGCATGAGTATGCCTATCCATGTTCATTTTGTTACAAATAGGTGGCTTTCAGTATCACAACAGCACCTGCCCTGTTTCAGAAAGCTCTGGATGAGATCCTGAACGGACTGAATAGAGTTCAATGATATTTGGACAACATTTCTTGTTAGAGGAAAGGATCAAGAGGACCATCTTCAAAAGTTGTATGCTGTCTTTCAATGGTTGGAAGACCCGGGATTGAGTACATTGAGACAAATATGAGTTTTTCAAACCTTCAGTTGAACACCTTGAACATGTAATACATGCCATGGGCTTAAGGAAATTGCCAGAAAAAGAGAAGGCATTTCTCCAACCGTTTCTGCCATGTCACCATTACATTCATTCTAAGGACTTCTTAATTACTATGGCTCATTTCTGCCTAATCTGGCAACAGTATAAACATGAACTTGTACAAGCAAAGAAAAAATGGAAATAGATTAGAATGTGTGTGTGCATGTAAGGAAGCAAAGAAATGCTAACATCAGCCAAAATTCTTATGCACTTTGATACTTCACGAACATTGAAACTGGCTTGTGATGCTTCACCATATGGAGTAGGTGCACTTCTTTCCCACATTTTTCCTAATGGCATGGAGAACCCATTTGCCTTTTCTTCCCAAACACTCACTATGCCTGAGCAGAACTGTGAAAATATAGTGAGAATCTCGCTGCATTATCTTTGGAAATTGGAAGTTTCATACTTATCTGTATGGTAAAATTTACCTTGCTGATGGATTATTACCCGTTAATTGCAATTTTCAGACCAAAACATGGAATTCCATCATTAACTGTTGCTCACATGCCATGATGGGCATTGCTACTTTCAGCTCATTCCTATTTTGTTAAAGTCCATAAAGAGACACAGTACAGCAATGCTGATAGGCTGTCATGCCTGGTGTGCCCAAGTTCATGTCAACCCAAAAATAATTTTGGACAAATTTAATTTGACGGCTAGGTTACTCATCACTAGCATAGATATCAACAAAGAAACTGCTAAAGATGATATGCTTTCTCTTGAGAAAGAAATGGTACTACATGGTACAGTGTTGGATCATAAGATCCTCAGTTTATACAATTTGTGTCACATCAACGTGAAATATCTGTGAATCATAGTCCCATCTTATGGGGAATGTGAGTGTTCATTCTGAAATCACATCAATCTCAGGTTCTGAAAGCTCTTCACTAAGGTAATCTTGGCATTGTACGGATGAAGGCCATAGCCTGAAGCCATGTCTGGTGACTGGGGATCGGCATAGACATTGCCTTCCTCTCAAAGTGCTGTACTACCTATCAGCAAATTCAGCATGATCCTGGCCCAGCTCACTTGCGCTCTTGGTTATGGCTTCAGACTCCTTGATACCTATTCACATGGATTTTTCTGGACCTTTAGAAGGTTATATGTTTTCGATCATCGTTGATGCCCTTTCAAAATGGCCAGAAATGTTCAGAATGACTTCTACTACAACTACCAAGACCACGGGACATCTTTGTGTCTTGTTTAGCTTAGGTTAACTGTTACAGGTGGTGAGTCACAAAGAACCTCAATTCTGTTCTGAAAAAATTCAGAGATTCTACACTTCAAATGAAATTCAGCACATATGCTCTGCTCCATACCATCCTGCTACAAATAGACTAGTGGAATGCTTTGTACAAATACTTATGAATGCCTTAAAAGCTAACAAGTCTAGTTTCAGTAATTTGCAGATATTGGACAATTTCTTGCTTGTTTACAGGAATATACCACATGCTATTACCCTGGAGTCACCCGCAAATCTTTTCTTGAAGCAATCTTTGCCTACCTGTTGGAACCTGCTACATCCTGATGTTGCCTCCTGTGTAGCCAGAGCCCAAGCTATGGAAACTGATCAATGATATAAGACTCCTAATCATTCTTTTTAAACTGGAGATTTAGTGTGGACTAGCAACTACAGTTGTGGAGTGAAATGCATACCTGGAAAACTTGTAAAATGTACAAGATCCGTTTTGTTCATGATAAACTGACAGTATTATGGAAAGTACACATGGCGTCACACTAGTTACCCTCCAGTCACCTAGTACAGAAGCTGATTTAAGGCATAGATTACATATACTAATCTCTGGCTAGTTAGCAGTTCTACAATTTCACATTTGAGTTTCTTCAGAACATCAAGGTGAATACCATCTGGTCCTGGTGACTTATTATTGTTTAATTTATCCATTTGTTCCAAAATCTCCTCTGGGACAGTGCCTCAGATTTGTCAGCTAAAAAGAATGGCTCAAGTGTGGGAATCTCCCTCACATCCTTTCTCTGCAGTGAAGACGACTACAGAGAATTTATTTAGCTTCTCTGCAACAGCCTTGTCTTTCTGGAGTGGCCCGTTAGCACCCTGATCATCCAGTGGCCCCCTCTGATTCTTTGGCAGGCTTTCTGCTTCTGTTATACTTAAAAAAAATGCTGTTAGTTTTTGTGTCTTTTGCTAGTTCCTCTTCAAATTATTTTTTGGCCTGCCCAATTAAACTCTGGCAAGTCAAATGTAAAAGCATATGTTCCTTTCTAGTTTCCTCAGTAGGATCTGACTTCCAATTTTTTAAAGGTAGTCTTTTTGCCTCTAGCTGCCTGTTTTACGCTGTTTACTCATGGTGGCAGTTTTTTGGTCCTTCTACTCTTTTGTTTTGTGTTTTATTATTATTATTTAATTGGGATATACATATAGTTCTAGCCTCTATTATGATGTTTTTAAAAAGTTTCCATGCAGCTTGCAGCTATTTCACTCTTTTGACTGTTCCTTTTAATTTCCATTTAACTAGCTTCCTCATTTTTGTGTAGCTTCCCTTTTTGAGGGGATTCTTTGGTATTCTCCCCCCCCCCCCCCAAAAAAAAAAAAAGATCTTAAATTGATTACACTGTGGTTGCTATTATCTAGAGATTCAGCTATATTCACCTCTTGGACCAGATCCTGTTCTCCACTGAGGACTAAATCAAGAATTGCCTCTCTGTTGGTGGGTTCCTGGGCTAGCTGCTCCAAGAAGCAGTCATTAATGGAGTCTAGAAATTTTATCTCTGCATCCCATCCTGAGGTGACATGTTTCCAGTCAATATGAGGACAGTTGAAATCCCCCATTATTGGGTTTTCTGTTTTTGTAGCCTCTCTAATTTCCCTGAGTAGTTCACAATCACTGTCACCATGCTGGTCAGGTGGTCGATAGTATACTGATACTGCTATACTCATTCAAGCACGGAATTTCTATCCACAAACATTCTATGGTACAGTTTGATTCATTCAAGATTTTTACTATGTTTGACTCCATGCTTCCTTTCACACTCCCCCATCAGCATGACCTACTCTGTCATTCCTATGTATTTTGTATCCTGCTGTTACTGTGTCCCATTAATTATCATAATTCCACCAAGTTTCTGTGATGCCTATTATATAAATATCCTCAGTTAGTAGCAGGCACTCTAGTTCACCCATCTTAGTATATTTAATTATTTGCCTTCATGTGATATAATTGAATGGGACTCTTTTGTTTGACTGTTTCTCTTCCATTCCTATCCTCTCCTCTCTACCAGGATCTGGAGGTTTCCCCTTTAATACATCTTCCTCTAAGGGATGTCACTGTCTGAACCATATGCTCCTCCACCACCTGTTGACTTTCCCCTACTCTTAGTACAAACATTTCTCTATGATCTTTTTAAATTTACATTCCAGCAACTTGGTTTCATTTTGGTTTAGGTAGAGCCCATCCATCATGTATAGGCTCCTCCTTTCCCAAAAGATCATTTCCTGATAACACTATTTCTTTTTCATTGGATAATTTAGAGTTATCAAGGGATTTAATAAAATTGTGAACCTGATTTGTATTTCACTCACTATGGCTTTATACCACTATAATTCCACTGAATTTAAATGATTTAACTCCTGATTTCCTCTAGTGTGAGAAATCACAAACAGGCTCTTTGTGTTCAGTCTCATACCATTTTATGGCAAATCCCTTAGTAGTTGTGCAGTTATTGACTGCCCACTATAAATCAAAACATCTTTGCTATACAAAATTTAAGACTTGAGCCATTCACAATACAGTCTGGAAAGGCAACATACTGCATTTAACTAGTCTCAGTATCTCCTATGGCACATGAACTTCCTTGGAAGGGTTTACCATTAGAATTTATGTTGAAGGTGTATCCTTTGAAAAGATCAAAGATTGAAATCTGGAGATACATCTGTGTGCTTTTGTGCACTCTGCTATGCTGTTCCTCTAGAGTTTGAAAATATCCTAGAAAATAGTTAAGAGTGGTATTATATGGTTCAGACACACTTGTCTTCATTGCAACTAAGCAAGACAAAACTTGACCTCAGATTAATCTTGCAGCACATAAACCGAAAGGAACCGTTATACAACAGAGGCCAGCTCAAACTAAAAAGAACTAAATGGAAAAAAGAGACAGATGATCCAATAGGCAAGCATGAATCACAGTCAAATGTGATATTAAACAATGTATCAGTTTGTTAGCTGAACAGTAATTTAATGTTTAAAATGCTGAAAAAGAGGGTAATGTATGAGTGGTTTATCACATGTATTAGAACTTAGGGAGAAGTCCACACACCATCTCCAAGGCAATCCATGGATGTGCACCTTAGGCAACTTTTAGTTGAATTCTACCACCAAAATTTCAGTTAGCACTTAAAAGCCACACTGACATGTGGCCCAAGTCCCCCTGGTTGAAGTGTGGAACACTTTTGGCAATAATTCTTCTCTAAAGATACCATCTGTCTGGGAGTCTCACTCCTGTGTCTCATATCACTAGAGCAAGAAAAGCAGAACTCCAAGATTTTAGGGCGTTTTGGTCCCTAAGGGCTGTGAAAGTGGGTAGGAACATGAGCCACCACTTCTACTGGTGATCACAAGCCACCACAAAGCGTAACTGCTATGTCTGGAACTTTCTAGTCAGTTCCATCTTGACCATGGCCATCAAAGTAGCGCCTTTTCTGCACCAGCTCTTCAACCAGCTCAAAATCTGTCCTGCTTTTAGTATTCTTTTAATTGTCTTTGCCCCTTTCCTGCTCCTTTCTCCTTACAGTCAGAATTTTCCCAGTTGTCAGTAGGAATGCTGAATTTCTTGAAGCCTTGCTTGACCTTGTCTCTGTATCAGAGCTTTGGTCTTCTACATCATGAGCAGTTCTTAAGTTGGCCATAGAGCACATCCTTCAGCAGACGATCTTGAGGCATGTGCTCCACGTGTCCTAACCAGCGAAGCTTGTGAATATCAAGCATAGTATGCATAGACTGTAGGCCAATCCTCTCAAGGATTTTGTTATTGGTGATCCATTAGCACCAAGTAACTCCAAGGATTTTTTTAAGATAGCAGAGATGGAAACTGTTTAATCTCCACTTCTGCTTGGAGTATGTAACCCAGCTTTCACATCTGTAAAGGAGGGTACTAAATCTTGACATTTGATTATTTCCAGTTTTCCAACATAGCAACACTGGATTTTACAGCTCATGTTCAATTCCAGGAATCATTCCATCAGTGCCTTAATTTTTTTGTCTCTTGGTATTATGAAATTATTCCTTTCCAGAAATACAATATACTTACAGTATGTCAGTTATTTTACGGTATGTTCCACATAGAATCTTAGAACTGAAAGGGACCTCGAGAGGACATCTAGTCCAGTCCCCCGCACTCATGACAGGACTAAGTAATATCTACACCACCCTTCACAGTTTGTCTAACCTGCTCTTAAAATCCTCTAATGATAGAGATTCCACAACTTCCCTAGGCAATTTATTACAGCTTTTAACCACTCTGACAGTTAGGAAGTTTTTCCTAATGTCCAACCTAAACTGCCCTTGCTGCAATTTAAGCTCATTGCTTTTTGTCCTATCCTCAGAGGTTAACAAGAACAATTTTTCTTCCTTCTCCTTTTAACAGTCTTTTATGTACTTGAAAACTGTTATGTCCCCTCTGTCTTCTCTTCTCCAGACTAAACAAACTCATTTTTTTCAGTCTTCCCTCATAGGTCATGTTTTCTAGACCTTTAATCATTTTTGTTGCTCTTCTCTGGACTTTCTCCAATTTGTCCATGTCTTTCCTGAACTGGACACAATACTCCAGTTGAGGCCTAATTGGCATCTAGTAGAGCAGAAGAATTTTCGTGCCTTGCTTACAACACTCCTGCTCAGACATCCCAGAATGATGTTTGCTTTTATTTTTTTGTAACAATGTTACACTGTTCACTCATATTTAGCTTGTGATCCACTTTGACCTCCAGATCCCTTTCTGCAGTACTCCTTCCTAAGCAGTCATTTTCCATTTTGTATGTGTGCAACTGATGGTTCCTTCCTATGTACTTTGTATTTGTCCTTATTGAATTTCATCCTATTTACTTCAAACCATTTGTCCTTATTGAATTTCATCCTATTTACTTCAAACCATTTCTCCAGTTTGTCCAGATCATTTTTAATTTTAATCCTACACTCCAAAGTACTTACAACCCCTCCAAACTTGGTATTGTCTGCAAACTTTATAACTTTAAATCATTGATGAAGATATTGAACCGAACCTAATCTAGAACTGATCCCTGCGGGACCCCACTCAGTATGCCCTTCCAGTTTGACTGTGAAGCATGTAGGCATGCTACTGATATTTCTGTAAACATAAATTCTGGTCATTCATGAAAATGTTAAATGGAAAGAAATTTGACTAATGATCCTCTTAGAAAAGATATATATATATTCTTCTGGAAAATAGTCTTCCATTTGCAATAAAGGGATATTGCAGGGGTTCTATTAATGAGCCGGTCTTCTAATAATGGAAATTATGATTTTCACCTTATCTAGAGTTCTCACTTGTAATAATAATTCCTTAACATATATTGTTAGCTTTTCCTTTTTGTTTAGATTGGGATCCTGGATTATAATTTCTCTACATGAAATTTTCATCTGAGTCCTGTGCATTAAGAATGAATGTTTGGCCACATCATTAAAGACTGAAAAGACTTTGATCTTTACTGATGTTTGCCTGGATTATTGGTTAGTCATTTTCTGGTTTTCTACGCGTCTCTGATTGTACTCTCTTTTCTTATGCAAGAACAAAATGGATTCTGGGTGTTAAAAGACTAAGGAAACACTGCTGTTAGTTTTATTAATCTTTTTATGAAAGTTCAATTATGCATTTTGAATTGTATGTCTCTCTTTTTGGTCAGCATGCCCCTTTTTATCCAAAGGGGATAAAAATTATTGATAGACTCATTTCACAAATGGTGGAGTCTTTCAGAGGAAAATAAAAAAAAGTAACAAAAAGTCAGAAAATCACTAAGAACAAAGAAGGTAATTACAAATATATAAAGTAGGAAAGGAGTATTGCAGGGACACTAATAAATAAGGAAGGGAACAAAATCAACAATGAATCTAAAATAGCTGTACTACTGTAGTTTTTTTTTTTAATTTGGTCTTTCAGAAGATGAATAAAATAAAAGTTATAAATAGATACAAAATAAATGACTGTTTTAATAAACCTTTTAATTTTAAAAATGTACATGGGAAAAATGTAACATATACAAGTCAGCAAACCTGTGTGAAAATATGCAATTTCTTTGATCAAATTAACGAACTAGGGGATGAAGGATGAGCTAATGAGTACCGTAATGGACTGGGACTCAGGAGATTTGTGTTCAGTTCACAGCTCAATCCTGTGTGACCCGGAACAATCAATTAATCTTGTCATTTAATCTCCCCTCTGCCTCAGTTCCCCTACCTATTAAATGGGGACATTACCTCCCTACCTCACAGCGGTGTTCTGAAGGTATGCTTGTAAGGTAATCAAATACAACAGGGAGGAGGGTCACACAAGTACTCAGGCAGATAGATAAAGGGAATGCATTATCATACATTAGAGATAAATGCATTATCATAAACACAATTCCTAACAATAGCCTTACATTAAAAAATAAGTGCAAATTAGTCTGGATATTAACTCTTTGATATGGATTAAAAATTGCTTTAAGAGCAGCAAACCTGGGTAAATGAACACTGCACTTATAAAACATCTAACATTCAAAGATCTCAAAGCCACCAACAAAAGTGGGTATCAAGTTTAGGAAAGTTGTCCATCACCTGGGGTACGGAGTAGGGATTAGTGTTAGACCAAATCTTATTTAACCTAAGTATTCAATTTAGCAACATTCTTAAGCACATGAGTAATCCCACTGTCTTCAGTAGAACTGTTCATGTTCTTAAAGTTAGGCATGTATTTGTGTGCCTTACTGAATCAGGGTCATAATTATTAGTAATGTGAGAAAAGACGTACAAGGCACATTAATTAACTAAGTTCACATGTAACATTTTCTTGGGAAATATTCCAAACATCAATGAAGATCAAAAAATACAAAGGGACCTAAAGAAGTTAAAAGCAAGGTCAGAAAGTAAGAAAATGAGATTCATTTTAGAAAAATGCAGTCCTATCCCCTGACCCTGTAATAATTCATGCACATGCTTTACTTTATGCATTGTGAGTAGTCCCATTATAGCAACACACTACTCAAAGTAAGGGTATCATAATTTGGCCCATACAGAGCATACTTGCCTGCTTTGTGTAAAATAGAGAAATATGGTTACAGTTCACCTTTTTTATCTTTATTATTAAAAGAGGCTGAGTTAAGAATAAATTAAGGCCTTTCAATGGGTCTAACGTTTTATCAAAAGTGATTGCTTTTTTTATTCCTTTACAAGATTACTGAACCACAAATTAATAAAATGGATTGGAAGATGCAACGTGTAACTGTGTAGACACAAGTGACAAAGAGTCCTGTGGCACCTTATAGACTAACAGACGTATTGGAGCATAAGCTTTCATGGGTGAATACACACTTCGTCAGGTGCATGTAGTGGAAATTTCCAGAGGCAGATATAAATATACAGGCAAGAATCAGTCTAGAGATAACAAGGTTAGTTCAATCAGGGAGGATGAGGCCCTCTTCTAGCAGTTGAGGTGTGAACACCAAGGGAGGAGAAACTGCTTTTGTAGTTGGCTAGCCATTCACAGTCTTTGTTTAATCCTGAGCTGATGGTGTCAATTGATTAAACAAAGGATTAAACAAAGACTGTGAATGGCTAGCCAACTACTGTGTAGAAACAGGAAATGTGATCTCAGATCACTCAGTTATGGCATACAGCAAGCTTAGTTTCAGTTCACAGAACTCTGTCTCTCATCGGTGATTTTAGTTTCTTTTAGTGGAAATTGAAATTTGGTCTCAGCTACTTTTACCTTTGTCCTCTAACATAATTGATATCTATGTCCTCCATCCGATAATTAAGGAGCTAGTTGTTCAAACTGTGATGACAATTACAATTGAGTAGACATCTCAGAACTTTCTGTAAACATTCACTCAAAGCAAAATATCAATGCGTTTTAGCTATGTTCCTGCCTCCTTTGCATTTACTTTCCATGAATATTCCAGTAAATAAATTTATTGGCAGGAATGTTTGTAGAAGCAGCAAATTTCAAACAAATATTAGAAAATATTAACGAAAGATTACTTTTGAACTCAGAACTGAGAGGATTAACTGAAACCTAATTCTCAGAGCTATGCATATACAATCATGGATCAGAAGCAATACCTTGTGACCTGCATATCCAATTAAAACAAACACATCCTAAATTCTGAATATCAGATATTCTCAAGGACTTCTCACAAGCAATCTATAGGGTAATAGTTTATTGTGAAAGTGTTTGGTGAATGATTTTGAATAGCTAAGGAACTTTGATACAATCATAATACGCTCAACAATAATTTATGAATGGATAAACTGAAATGTCTCTCTCTCCTGTGAGCTACGGGAGGAAATTCACTAAAATCTTTTTTATGAATTAGATCAGGGATCTCAAACTCGAATCACCATGAGGGCCACATGAGGACTAGTACATTGGCCCGAAGGCCGCATCACTGACACCTTTTCATAAAAGGTACAAAAAAAAAACCCTCCCGCCTCTGACCCCACCCCCACTCTACCCCTTCCACGCGGCCCCGCCCCTGCCCCACCTTTTCCCACCCCTTCCCTGAATCCCCACCCCTGCCCCACCTCTTCTCCACCTCCTTCCCTGAGCGCACGGCTCCCTGCTCCTCCGCCTCCTTACTGGAAAGCACAAAGTGCCGCCAAACATCTGTTTGGTGGCGGGAAGCACCTGGAGGTAGGCAGAGGAGCGGGGCTGCGGCACATTGAGGGGAGGGAGAAGGGGGGCGGTGGGGAGGGGAGCTTGGCGGCTGCAAGAAATAACTCCGGGGGGGCGGGGAGAGCTTGGCGGGCCACAGGAAATAACCCCATGGGCTGCGTATTTGAGACCCCTGAATTAGATTGTCTGTTGTAATAGTCATCTGTTATGGATACAGCAGCTTCCCTCTCTACCAACAACCCCCCCCCCAAACCCCCCCACCCCCCCCGATGGATCCCAAAGCATTTTACAAACCAGTTGCACAAGATATGCAGAGGGGATCAAAAATAAAAAAAATAAAAAGATATGGAAACAGAAACAAGGAGACAGCATGGAGGGGAATACTATCCTTTAAACAGCATATCTTACATACTAAAGAGAACAGTGGATAAATAAAGGGACACAGCCAGCTAGCATCTGAGGGGAAGAGCACAGTTAGGAAGCAGACACTCTCATATTTGAGGGCTTCACAGTCCTAACATCTGTAATAAATTTTCCTTTCCTTCCCTCAAAGTCACAAATAATTATTTTCTCAGCAAAATGTGAATAATATTCTTATTAAAATAATCTACATCATGGTTAATCACTTCTGAATACCCCATTGCAACTGCTTCATTTGTACTGAAATATTTAAAATCAATCTTTTCATATTTTCCCACGGATGTCCTCTCTAATTCTTCTAATTTCCACTAATTTCAGTCTACTGCAGCCTAAACTACATCATCTGATGTATGGAAATGGATTCCCCTTGGTTATAGACAATGGCAAACTGCAGGCATTCATAAACTAGCAATTGTATCTATTATATTCTAGTCTACTGGGGAAAAATGCTGGTAAACAGCATCTGTCAGCTCACAGAGCTGAGGACAGGAGGAATTCAAAAAGAGCTTATCCTCTTCTTTCTTCCAACATACAATCTCTCTCTCACCCCTTAGCCTACAGTAGGTAATTTTCCAAATGATTCCATTACTTGAGGTAATTGTAGTATAAATGGAAGCCATGCAACTTCCCTCCAATCTCATGCTCAATCAGCACATTTCAAAACTTTCCAGTTTCATCAGACTAGTTGCTTAATTTGCAATGGGGAAAAAAATCCAATCCTCCCCCCCAAAATTTGTAAATGCTGAAAAATTACTTTTTAAAAAATGTAATAAGCTGATTAATACAACCACCTTTTAACTTTGTAATTCTCAGTTTTGAGGGTGTATTGGGCACTTCATCCAAAGCCAGCTTTTTAGCATTTGTGAAATACTAAAGAAGCAAAAAAAGTATGTTTAACCTTCACTCCTGGTGAAGCTTCCATATCTTGATCATTCCCATGAAACTGATGAGGTTTTAAGATGTGGCTGTTCACACTCTGGAAGCAATATCATTAGGGCAGGGAGCTAGGAGCCCGAAATCCACAGCCCTTCACTTATATTCCCAGTTCTACCACTGGCTTCCTGAGTGTTCAATGATTTAGCTTTTCTATGCCTCGGTTTATCCATTTGTGTATCTGAAGTAATAATAATACTGTATTGAACTCACAGGCTGTAGTGAAACTTAAGTAATGTCTGAAAAGCTTTCAGATCTTGGGATGAAAGGCACTGCAAGTGCACAGTATTATTATTGCTATTATTACAGCTGAAGAGACATCTCTTTGGAGTCCTACCAATAAAATCCCTTTGTTCCTAATTTATCACCCTCGTACCTAACTAATTTTACACCACTTAACCAGACAGTAATTCACTTCCAGGATTTTCTGCCTTCTATCTTCCTTCCCTAGCAAGATGGGAAAGATTTCCAAGATCACTTGGACATTCCTCTCCTTCAGCACCAGTCTGAGTTCTCTGAAGTCATCTATAATGTGTGAGGCATCATGTGAAGCAGTGTCATTAGTGCTGATGTGCTCCATCAGCAGTGGAGCCTTGCCCACCAACTTCAGAAGTCTATGCAGTCTTGCAGTCACATTTTGTGTCTTTACTCTGGGATATAGCACACCATTCTGTTGTCCACCTATCCCCTAAAGAACATTCTTTCCATCCCTCTTATTATAGAATCCCCAACAAGGATCATCTGTCTTCTTTCAATGGTTGGAAATCTCTTTGTGGGCATGCTTGACTATCTTGCAGAATGGGCTGAGCAGTCATCCTCAGGTACATCTCATACAACTATCTGTTCCATTTGACCATCTGGATCTTCAGAGCTATTTCAGTTTCCATGCTGAGAACTGATGATAACTGGATATTTCTAGCAGTTTGGAATTCATCCTGGTGCCTTTTCCTCTGGTGGTCCCAGGCTGCCCACCCTTTATCTGCCTCCAGCCAGGTAGAATGCTCCCTGGTCTTCTTGCCTATGAGCTGCCAAGTTGCTGCTCTGGTTCCTTGCTTGCCAGCTCCTTTTTTGAATCTGGAGTGGTGATGCTTCCTAAATCTGGTTGTCCAAGAACTCCTCAGCCTCTCTGATGCACTATAGTGTCTGTACTTGTCCTTCCAAATAGTGTCTTTTCTTTCAGCACAGCCAACAACTTACACTTCATACAGAGAAAGTTAATTTCTGGCTTCAGGCAAGAAAGAAAATCCATTGCAGGTCACAACCACTATTCTATTGCTGGCCATTTTGGTGCTGAGCACAGAACTGTACCTGGCAAGAGAACCTCTCACATTCCCTCCAAAACTCCCATGTTGGCCACTTCTGTTAATCTACTCAAGAGGTCACCTGGCAACTGATTTATATACTAAGCCTCACTATTTAGCTCCACCCTCTTGCTAAAAGGAAGAGATTAACCAGAGACTTTATATGCTGAGGCTGATCACATGTGATTTCATGTGTCTATGTACCCCTCATAATTGTACCACCTGAGCCCCCATCTTTAACATATTTATCCTCATAACACCCCTGTGAGGCAGGGAACCAGAATTATTCCCATTTCCACAGACGGGGAATGGAGGCACAGAAAAACTAAGTGACTTTCCCAAGGACACCCAAAAAGTCTGTGGCGGAGCACGGAATTGACTCCAGCTTTCCCAAGTCCAGTGGTAGTGCCTGGAATGAACAACTGTAACACCCCTACTCCCAGAATTCCATTGTCTACTATTAAATATGACTCAAAGAGTATTGTTACTTAAATTGTTAGCCACCTCTCTTGTGGAGTTAAATTGTATAGTAGGCACACATAGCAGACATGGAATTCAAGACTATGTATTAGTATTTGTATTGATTACTTGTATTCCAGTAGTTCCTAAACGGTCCAATCAGGAATTGGGACACAGTTGTGCTGGGCATAAAAAGACAGTTCCTGCTACAAGGAGCTGATAATCTAATGTATTTTTCTGTTCTTTTTTTTTTTTTTTTTTTTAAATTAGGGAAGCACAAACATTTTCAGCAATTAACACAAAAAGGGCCCCTGGCACCATTATTATGCCATTGGCTTAAGAAATCAACCCCTTGGACTCGCATACACTCTGATTCGCAGGGAATGAGCCTGTTCTATAGAACATCTTTTAAATTGGTTATTACACTACATTACATTACCAGGTGCTGTATCCTCTTTTAGGCCCTATCCAAAGCCTCGCACTTAAGCATGTGTGTAACATTCAACATATGAGTGATACTATTGACTCCAGTGGGACTGCACAGATGAAGTATTTTGCTGAGTCAGGGCTTTAGTTTTCTACAGAGCAAAGACAATATAATAATATAGCTAAATTAGAAATGTTTCAGACAAGCTAAAGGAGAGACAACGTCCTTTCAAAAGAGGGAATCTCAGTCAGCACAAAGCACAACTATTAGTTCACCCCATCCTCCTGGCATTTCTCTTGTAACAACAGAACCCAAGTCTTTTGGACTTGATCCTACAAGTAGTTAATGGGATTACGGATGTGATTAAAGCACATATTTATATGCTTTGCTAGATTGGGCCAGAGTGCTCAGCATCTAGCAGGATCGTTTTTTCTATCTAATTTCTTGGAGCATTTCACAGAAGGTTGTTATCTGATATTTTTAGTACAAAACCGTCTCTTATATTTTCTTTATATGTATAGTCAGAGTCACATGTCGTTGAATTGATGAAGTACCCAGTCTGTCTATAGGCACAGACAGTATGATAAAATTTTACCCAAAAGGCATGTTCACCTGGTAAATCCAAAACAATACAATTAGGTAAATACTAATTACATTGTTGACTTGCAAATGAGCAGTTTTAACCATTAAAAAAATAAGGCAGTTTACTTAATGTGGGGAGAACCATGAAATCATATTTGATTCACAATCTCTTTCTCTCTCTCAGGATAGAACTCTGCTAAATTATATATATTGACCCAGGCAGAAGTATGTGGTGTAAGTATGAGGACTATTTTAAAAATCACCAGTAAGTAGCTATTATAAAATATATATAAATCATTATAAAATTATTAATAAAATACAATTATAATAAAAACTAGTCAATCAGAACCATTTTGCAGGGTCAGGGGTGAGGTAAGGACAGCACAGAAACAGAAAACACAGTGATGCTTTTCCTTCTCCACAGTAGGTTGAGTACTTGAGCTACAGCCATTATTCCCTAATTCCACCCACTGAACATAAGTCAGCATCCAATGTTCTACCCTTGTCCACAAATGAGTAATAGAGTGTTTTGGATGGAACTGCATATTGTTTTGACTGAGCCAAAGTGGTACCATAATGTTCAGTACCTCCACTTCTCACGACAGCTGCTAAAAATTCTTTTGTTTTTGTTATGTCTAAAGGAAGGGATAATGAGCCATTGGTAACATTCTGTGGTATGACTAGTGACTTTAGGCTGGTAATCAGCATGAACAAATATTCTATTCATTCAGAGTCTCACTTTTTGTGAACAATGTCCTAGTAATAACACTGGACAGAACAGTAAGAGCATAAATATGCAGCCTTTCTACATGTCTGTGGCTGGTGAACGAGAATGACCTATGATGAAGGGATAATGCATTGGTTTTCCTCCTGTCAACAACATACATTAAACTATCACCTATTCACACAAACACAACCTTCAGCACAGATTACAAACTACACCAAGACTCCTTAAAGTCTATAGCAGTAGCTTCTAGGTTAAAGGACTTCATGGAAGTAAAGTCTATGAACTCTTTAAACTTATTCACATATGCAGGCCTGTTAAAGCCTGGAGCCAAATCAGGTAGATTAAAAGATTTTAAGTCATCTGGAAGGTCATCATACTGATTTGTCAAAGTCTGAAACTGAATCCTCCATGTATGTAGTGGATGGACAACACATATATTAGTATGTTCGCTATGCTATAATTAATAAAGGTATAGGCTCACATTGTGACTGCTGACAAGATATGGTGTGCAGGCACATACTTGTCTCATGGTTTTGGTTGAGACAATAGAAGGGGATACAGAGGGAGAAGTAATGCTGTTTGGGTAACTTGACTTTGCATTTCCATACTTTCCAACATGTATTCATACTCACATTTCACAGCTTCATAATTATTCAAAGAGGAACTACGTACATTGAAATAATTTTTTATGTAGATGGCAAAAGCAGTAACAGGATTCTCAGAAGAGGGAAACAGACTCATATTACACTAGAATAGTCATACTCCTTGTTTTCAAGACAAACTAAATAAATCTTGTATTAATGGAATAGGAAGAGAGACTGAAAGCTGTCAAGAATTTTCATTTCCAGAATATCACAGCAAGTCCAATTGTACCAGGGAAACTACAGTACAAGTGAAAAACCCAAGTGCTGGCTAAATCTAGGAGAATAAATTATTTACAGTGGATCATGGCTACATTTCAATATCCTTAGAAATAATTCAGTGTATTCAGATTGCAATACAACTCAAACATTTATATTACTGACAGGCATCCCATAAGGTCAAGCTGACATTTTGGCTCCAAAAGCTTCTATCAAGATCAATTCCCATTTTTGAAGCAGAGCCATTGACTGACTGTCCTTAAGAGTTACTTATAAGGAAAAAAAATAGTTAATACAGGAATTTAAATATATTGAATGTAGTTGCCGAGGTACTGAATGTGAACATGATCATTCCAGTGTTGATTCAGCTTGGATGAATAGAGTGATGTAGTTAAATATCAGCTCTTGGTTATAGAAGGGATTAATGTGGTTGGAAATATTTTTGAACTTTGTTAATGCTAGTGTAATATTAAGAAGCAGCAGTAAAAAACAACAACAACATGTACACTAGTCAAACCAGTTACTTTTTACAGATTTCTATGATGAGGGAATGATGCCCATCAACCAATATTGATCTCAAAACCCCCCTCAACTCATCAGATGAAGGTAGAATTGCCCGTAAAACACAGACAATATCTAGTCAGCAGTGCCATGGTAGTGAGAAGCAGGTATTCAGACCCATGAGCTTCTATCACATATCTCAGTTCAACTGCCTTCTTTTTATCTGAGCACTTGTCTTCACTACAGAGTTAATTTGGACTCTTATTCAGGTGTTACAGTTAATCCATCTCCCATTCACACACAAAAACTTCTAAATGTAGGGGAGACTTGAACTATGGCAAGCTGGCCCATTTTGGGGTATAGGCAGAAGCCAGCATGCTGCTTACACTCAGGCTGGTAAGAGGATGCAGGCTAATCCACTCAAGTGCTGAAAGTTCTCCAATGCCTTCCCACAATTCCCCATGTGCCCAGAAAGACAGATAAATTCTCCCACAATTCACTGGGAAAGAATCAGAGAGTAGCTCATCTTTTTCCAGCATTACAAATCATGGGATATGCCCCCCAGTAGTCCTAAAGACTCACAAAGGGGAGTACAACACTAGTTAGTACATAGTAACTCAAGTATGACTTTGCAATGTGGCTGCTCAAACCTGGGATAGGCCAACCTGGGTGTTGATCACTTGAACTAACTATGAAAGTGACAACATAGCATAAGTAACCACTCTATGCCAGAAAGCTGATAATCTCCATAAAACTCAAGTGCTGACAAAGTGCAGCTTCGTTTGCTTTTAGACAACTAGATTTAATGCTGTGTGCAAACTTTAATTTCTTTAAGCAAAGCCTCACATCAGCCAGACAAACAGGTATATCTATCTTAGGTACTTATATGGCCTCCATTAAGGTGGTATCTGTGCACCTTACTGTCTTGAATGTCTTTATTCTCAGAACACCCTATGAGATAGTGAAGTGGGGATTGTTACCCCCATTTAAAAAAAAACAACAGATGGGGAACCTGAGGCATAGAGACACTAAATGATTTACCCAAGATCACTTAAGGAAGTGTATGGTGCAACAAGGAATTGAATTCAGTCCTTCCAAATCCCAGACTAGCATCTTAAACACTGAATCATCCTTCCTCAGATTCCTGTAATGAAGAATGATCACATACAGAAAAAAAATACATCAAGTGAAATTAGATTATTTTATACTCTAGCTCTGGATGGGTGTGTAGGGGGCATTCCCATTAATGTGAGTGGGCCCAATTCTCCTCTCATGCCACTGTCAATCAAGAGTTACTCACTGAAGTGAATGAGGTCAGAGTGAGGCACTATAAGTGGGACAAAATGCCACCAAAGAGAGAGAATATTGTAAGTCCTCAGGGTAGCTGTAAAAGAAGCTATTGAAACTGATGAGATTTCCATGACTTCTGATATTTTCATTGGGATTTTTTAAGTTTAGATTCCAGATGAGAACATACAGGAAAACTCACGTCACTCATTTAGAGCACTATTGTGAATCTTCTGGAAAGATTTTCTTACACTAAAAGTATAAAGATGTCAGCACTATCCAACTCCACACTCTGGTCATGTAGTATAATAGTGACTAGCAAAAAGTTACCCTCTCTAAAATGGCAGGCTTCATTCCCTCACACACCCAGGGCTGAGAGAGTGCCAATCATTGGTTGATTCAACCTACTCACATTGTTTCAGAACCAGCCTACTTGTTTTCTTGATCTGCAGTACCAGCTGTTCCATTCTACACAATGACTAGCAAATGCCTGCTCTTATTGAGGGGAACAGTTTGGGACTCAATCCTGCAAAGCACTTAAGCAGATTGAATTCCTTCCTGCTTGGGAGTGTTGACACGGATGAAGTTGAGCATGTGCTTAAGTGCTTTGCTGAATCGGAACCCAGAATACTCTGTTCCTAGCAAGGTCAAATCCTTACTTTCTATTGTTAAATAGAATAGAACTGATGAACTTTGTTTATTATGTGTCATGGAAGGAAGGAAGGAAGAATTCTTAATGAGAGTTTTTAATTAAAAGTTTTAGCTTTGTAGTTCTAAGAACAAAGAGCAAGGAGAGCAGCCTAAGGGCTATGGCAATAGAACTGGGAGTATTTTTAGTGTGACCACATGGAAGTGGCATTAGGGCATTGTGCTGCAGTTAGTAAAGTCAGAAATGGGAAATGAAGCCTGATGGAGATAGATGCCTGAAAAAGACCTAGCAGTTACAGAAACGGGAAAGCAGCCACAAAGAAGGCCCCCCACAGCCAAAGGAGAGAGCCTAGGCCTGGACTACACACATTATAGGAACCAACAAAATGATTTTGGTTAGGGGTGTGATTCGTTTTTAACTAAAAGTGTTAAATCAGTACAAACTCTAGAGCAGACATAGTTACGTTGGTATAAAGATGCCTTAGGCTACGTCTACACTACCCGCCTGAATTGGCGGGTAGAAATCGATCTCTCGGGGATCGAATTATCACGTCTCGTCGGGACGCGACAATCGATCCACGAATCGACGCTTGTACTCCACCTTCGCAGGTAGGAGTAAGCGCCGTAGACGGGGGAGCCGTGGAGGTCGATTTGCCGCCGTCCTCACAGCGGGGTAAGTCGGCTCGGATACGTCGAATTCAGCTAAGCTATTCACATAGCTGAATTTGCGTATCTTAAATCGACCCCCCCCCCCCCGTAGTGAGGACGTAGCCTTATACTGGTATAGCTTATTCCCCTTCCCACATGGGACATTTATATCAATGTTAATAGGGTTGCTTGCCCCTTTAAGAGCTAGAGGCTGAACATAGGGTAGTCTAAACTGCAAAATAAAACCCATGGCAGTGAGTCTCAGAGCCTGGGTCTACAGCCCATGGGGGTAGCTAGGCCTGGAGGTTAGAGTGGAGCCAAGCTGGAATCACAAATCAGCACCATGGATCACCCAGGCTCAGAGCCAGGGATCAGAAGCTGAATGCCAGAGCCGATGGGTGAGACAGAGACATGGTTGAGAAGCAGAGCCAGGGGTGTCAAGGATAAAGAAGGGCAGGAACTGAAGCAAGCACAAGAACAGGCTGAGCAGGAACAAGCACAAGAATCAGGAAGCCAGAAGCACAGTTGTGGCTGTGGAACATGTTATGCAACCCATGTGCTCTTGCTGCTGCTGGGTCAAATAGTAGCTCCAACAATCAGGCAGTGCAGTCAATCAAGCAGCCCCTGCCAGGATCAGCTGGATCCAGAACGTTGCTAGGAGACTGATCCTGCTGCAGCTAGCTCCCTGAAAGTACCTTCCCCTTGAGGGCCCTGTGTGGTGGCCTTAGGGCCCAGTTTTTCTGGTGAAGAGCATATATGAGCTCTGGAGCGTGAACATTACCTTCTGGTTCCCAAGACCATTTTTCAGAGCCATAACTTTCCCAGTCCATGAGGTAGTATAGAGTTCCTGGGATTCATCTAGAATCCAGGATCTCTCAGACCTCTTAGTCTTCTTGACCTTGAACCTTCATGGGAGGGAGCAGTGGAGTGAAGCAGCTGGGGAAGGGATTTTCTGTGTAGGGCTTCAGGAGGAATACATGAAAAACTAGGTGGACTTAAAGGGATTTGGACAGCTGGAGATGGAATGCTACCAGGTTGACTTGTTCAGCAATCTTGAATGGGCTCAAGTATTGATGGTCTAATTGGTAGACGGGTGGAAGTATTTGAGATGTTTAGCAGCTAGCCAGACCTTATCACCCACTCTTAATGTCAGGGTAACTTGATGGTCTGAGTCAGCATGGCATTTATATGTTTCCTTGGTGGCTTCCAGATACTTCATAAGTTCCAGGTGAACTTTGTGAATGTGGGTAATGAAGTCTGTCACAACAAGAACTTGTGAGTATGCAGGTATGTCTAGATGGAGATGAAGGTGAAAACCATAATTGGCATAAAAGAAACTGTGTTGGATGAAGGTGAAAATAGAGTTATTGTAAGCAAATTCAGCATATGGCTGGAGAGTGACCAAGTCATCTTGCCAATAGTTAAGGAAGCATCAAGGTATTGCTCGAGGATTTGATTTACCCTCTCCATCTGCTCTTTAGTCTGCAAAATCTAGGCTGAGGAGGTGAAGAGTTCAATTTCTAGGAATTTACAGAGTTCACGTCAGAACTGGGAAGTGAATTGTGGACCCCGATCAGGTTGGCAATCTATGGAGCCAAAAAACATGATTTTAAAAAAGGCAGGCTGTTTCCTGAGTGGTGTAGAGAGAGCAAGAAGAAATAAAATGTGCCATCTTAGTGAAAAGATCAATGGCTGCCAGGATGACAGTGCAAGCTTGGGAGTGAGGTAGTTCTACAATTAAGACCTACAACAAGACCATGGACCAGAGCTGAGGTAGGGTGGGCAGGGGCTAGAGTAGACCTAGCAGTTTAGCACATGGCCACTTCCTCCAACAGCACAGGTCAACAGGAGCTGTCATATGTTTTCATGTCAGCTCTCACCTCTGGCTACCAGAAACTTGTACCATCAAGTCCTGAGTCTTATTGCAGCCAAAATGGTCAGCAACCAATGTGTCATGACATGTTCTTAACACTGCAAGTCTGGGCTGACCTTCTGGAATATAAAGGCACTTCCCAAAAAGCAGTAGACCACAGTGGAAATGGAAATTATTGCTGAATGGGATGTGGGTGGTATCAAGCGTCTGACAGATTTTTGCTACTTATAGGTATTTTGGGAGTAAAGTCTGAATAAGGAATATTAAATTCTGGGCTGTGGTTCCACAAATAAAATTAGATGGTTGTAGAACAGTGTGACACTCTGTATCCATATGTTCATCCTTTTTACAAGACTATGATACATTTTGTACAAAGTATGTCTTGTGAGGTATCATTTGAAAACTCGCACTTTACTGATCATTATTGTCCTGGTAAAATACGTGTAACAACACTGTATGTAAAGTTATAAAATTCTACTCTACAAGACATGTTCCAAGTCTAGGGAAACAGCTTCAAACCAGTTCCCCAGAGTCAAAAAGCTATCCAACACCTCAGGCAGCTGTCAACATAATCAAATGGACTATCGCCTGGTTAAGTGACCATTCTTTGGCAGGAAGAAGGGTCTGAGTGAGAAATGTACATCTTGGCAATGGAACAGCTAGAGGCTCCCGTGCAAACAGATTTTGTCTTCTGAACCTCAGCTGGGGATGACTTTCAAAAAGTAAAATAACTATGAGAAGTGAGAATAAAGGACACAAATCATCTCCCCCTTCATCTCTACTCACAGCATCAACAATACTTGAAAGACAAAGGAAGCATCATTGGACTGGAGAGAGATCCAGCCAGTAAGACTGCTAGAACCTGTGATGAGAGTGACCCTTTTGCTTTAAGTTCATTTAGATTGTTAAGTTAGGTATTAGTTTGTGTTTTACCTTTTATTTCTTTGTAATTGACTTTTATATCTCATCACTTGTAATCATTTAAAATATTTATTTCTGTAATTAATAAACTTGTTTTATCTAAGCCCGTGAGTTTGGATTGAAGTGTTTGGGAAACTCCATTTGACATAACAGCAGTTGTGCATATTATTTTCTATTAATAAAATGACAGACTTTCTTATGAGCTTGTATTGTCCAGAAAGAGAGAACTGGGCAGTACAAGACACACATTTCTGGGGACAAGTCTGAGACTGGGAACTTTCTGATATTGCTTTGCTAATATAATTCAGGTGGGAGTAATTTGCATGCTAGAGACTGTGTGTGGGCAGAGCAGGAGTGGTTGCTCTCACAGCAAAGCAGTGTAAAAGACATTCCAGGTTGGAGAATTGAGGGGACACAGCTGTTCAACAGTCCAGACTATACCCTGGGTAGTGTCACAAACAGTATTTTGGGGAGCCTCAGCATATTTATCTTTGTGAGAAAGGCCATCTGCTTTCCCATCTTGTGACCCAGGGCAGTAGGTAATGATGAAATCAAGCCTGGCAAAGCCAAGTGACCAACGGATTTGCTGTTGATTAAGATTACAGGCCATTTGAAGATATTCTAAGTTCTTGTGATTGGGGAGGACCTGGACTGGGAACCGAGCCCCCTCTGAAAGAGGTATCCATTCTTTGAATCTTGTTTTGATTGTAAGAGACTCCTTGTCCCATATATCATATTATTCTTAGTGGGGGTTAGTTGTATATGAATAATACGGACAAGGATGGCGTTGGTTGCAAGGGCCTGCATTTTGTGAAAGTACAGCCCTGAATGTGAAGTTCAATGTATCTGCTTGCACAGTAAAAGGCTTGGTGGGGTCCAGATACACAAGAACAGGAGCTGAAGAGAAGGCTTTCTAAATTGAACAAAGTCAGACTGTAGCTCTGCCAACTAGACAAGATTAATCTGGTTTTGGGGGAGCACAGTTATTGGTACTACTAGCTGGGAGAATCCTTTAATGAAGCACTGCTGAAAATTCGCAAATCCCAGAAACTGCTGAAACCCATCCTTTGGGGCACTCCACCCAGTGATGGCAGACACTTTCCAAGTTGTTGGAGGCCCCTGAGTCCACAAGTGCCCACAGCTTGACCTCAGACAAGACAGGATGTCATAACCAAAGAGGAAGCTGGAGAGTAGTGGCTCACTGGCTGACCAGGGCTAGGGTACCACTTGACAAAAGGGGCTTTTCTGACCAGCACAGGACAGGAGTCTTACTCAGGCACCTTAGACATAATGTCCAGGTTCCCTGCAATATACACATAAGTCTAAAGCTCGTCACTGGCTCCTTTCTATGGAAGTCAGGCAGGGTCAAATCTGTTTGGCCTATGGAGGTCAAAAAATTGTACTCCCTTTCTAAGTTGGCATTTGGCCAGGCATTCATCAGTGCTGATGCACAGCTTCTAAGTTGGATAGTGGCTCTATTGCTGATAGCTCATCCGTGGTTTCTTCATTCAAGTAATGTCAGAAATGGTAGCATTGTGTTGCCGTGTTCCATCTAGCATCAGCTACTAAATGCCAGAATTCTGCAGCCAACCTGGTAACTGGTCTATTCCCTGGCATAGGTTCAGAAGTGCATTCTTGGAGGAGCCATTATGATTCAGGTCACTGAAAACAATCACCAGGGCTTGGATGAATTCCTCAAGCTGCCCCAGCAAGGCTGATAACAAGCCCCACTCAGGCCTGGTCAATGGGAAATGACAGGAACTGAGACTGATTCAGAAAGTGATGAAACTTCCCGAGATCACCTTCAAACTGGGCCAGCAGTGGAATCTTTGGTTCCCAAGGGATCTGGGCCCTGGGTAGCAAGACCTGTGCCTGCGGGACCACAATTTGGTCTGCAGCCTCTGCAAGGTACCCCCTTTGTTAGGAAGAAGGAGGTTTTAACAGCGGTCTACCTCACACCCAAGCCTGGTCTTCAGTCTTCCAAATGGTCAGGATCTGGAATATGGGTGGTCAGGCCTAGTAGTTGGACTCATGGGGATAGCTAGGCCTGGAGGGTAGAGTGGAGTTGGAGTCAAGAATCAGGATCATGGGATGTCTGAGGTCATAGTCTAGAAGTGAGCTGAGGGTCAGAGCCAGGGATCAGAGCCAATGGGCGAGCCACAGATGTAGTAGAGAAGCAGAGTTGGGGGCGGGGAGGGTCAAGGATGGAGAAGGGCAGGAACTGAAGCGGGCACAAGAGCAGGCTGGGCAGGAGCAGGAGCACACACAGGAAGCAGGAAGCTTGAAACAGAACCAAGTGCAGCTGCAGGAGAGGAACATGTTGAGCAGCCAGTGAGCTGCATCAAGTAGTAGCTAGCTGCACCTCTTCACCAAAAAGGAAGTGCAGTCAATCAGGTAGCCCTCTGCCAGGATCATCTGTGTCCAGTGTTGTTAGGTGACTGATCCTTCTGCCGCTGGCTCCCTGGCAAAGAGGGGAGTACAGAGGTTGTTGGAAGGCAGTAGGCTCCATTAAAGAAATCTGCGAATTCTGGCCTGGGAGTGACCTGATCAGAGCGTAAATGGATGGACTTGAAGAATGACTTGAGAACTTTATTTTGAAGGTTTGTTATGTTAATAAAACTAGAACCCTAGAAGGGATGTGAATGGACAGAAGTGTTTGTGAATTATTAAAGAAATTCCTTGAAGGGAGAAACAGATAGGAGGTTGCTTGCCAGGCCATCCCAAGGCCACAATAGGGCATGCAGGAGGCAGCCTACTGAATGACACCAAAATGACAATGTCCCTACACTAGCGGGTTGTGCTATTTTAACTATACTATGGTAAAAGCGGTACAACTTTTTTGTCAACCTGTACCAGTATAACTGCATCCACACTGGGGGATTATACCACTTTCAAACTGATATTAAAGCGGTACAAAACCTGTGTGTAGATAAGCCCCTAGTGAAAGAGAGAGCTTGGCACATGTGAAAAGACCTGCCAGCAGCAATTGATTTAGAAACTGAGATGGCGTCCCCCTAAAAAACCAAGAAACTAGATGTTTGTAGGAGACAGACAAAATCTAGGCATTGAAAACAAGGACAATTGGAGAAGAAAAATTCTTGACAAGATGTAAGTGAGAAATAAAGCCTTAGAGGCAGAGAGGAGGAGTCCAGATTAAAAAGATGAAGGGTCTGAACCTATCCTTATTGAAGTCAATGACAAAAAACTCACAAGAACACAAAGTAACTCAATCCAAGAAAATCTATCTGGCTAAATTTGATATTTTTTTATTTTAATTTAATTTTTTCAGGTCAGAATATAAATCAATATGCTAAGCAGAAAAACATGTCTGTTCCACGGATTCTAATTGACATCATACATTTTTAGACAATAAATTTAAAGAAGAAATAAAGTTATGCAATATCTGTACAACTCTTTGAAAAGTTCTAAAGGTTTCCATGGGGTCCCAAAAGCCTGACTTCTCTGAACTGTGGTTAACATTCCATTTACATGATGTACAATCAAGTGCCAGTGCCCATGTGACTGTGAGAGACTCATTACTCAGAGTGTTACAGGATAAAATACTTGAATGTCACCTGGTTCAAATATTTGACTTATCAAGCACTGAATGCCAGGGTTATTTGCTAACAAGATAGTGACTTGGTGTTAAAGTGGAATGAGAAACCTTTATGTGAACTTTGGGGTCACTCATGGACACTTAGCTGCCTATCAGCCTCAGACAGCATGACAGTATCTGCCAGAAAACAGAATATTGGCCCCTCAGTGTCAAAGCAAACTTTCTGTCTGGCAGCTGTAGCATGTCAGAGCAACTTGCCTGCTCGCTAGTGACTCACTGTTTTGTTTCTTACATTGAATGGATGATGTCTTAAAAGTTTCACAGTGGCAGATAAAAATTTTCTTCAGCATCAGTTAACCTTAAAGAAGCTAGAAATGTATGTTAAAAATAGTAGTGAACGTACATAAGTTGTTCCACTCTAAAAATGGATGCAACAAACACACACACACTTTAAGGAACAGATTTAAAGAAGATCCTGTAAAGTAGTATGCAATCTCTGGCCTTAGTTCAAATTCCTGTTGGAGGGTTTTTATTTGGGGGGAGGAGGTTAGTTTATGTTTTTGCATGGAGACATTTTCTTCCAAGCTCAGAGATTGTTTAAGATCATTCTGAAATGGAAACAAGACCCACTCAGTTCAGCTCTCTCCCTTTAAAAAATGGTAGCACAACTACTGCCTTCCATTGCAAGGTGTGGAGTGTAGTAACTATAGAAGGAGGGAGAGAGTAAACCTATGGAGTGAAGAAGGGAAGAGCACATGCCTCCTAGCCCCCATCCACCACAGGCTTCCTTCCGCATGGTAACAAAGCCGTGAAGCCCTAGCTCAGTGTAGCATGGTTCTTCTTGGGTCAGGCTGGGCAGAATTCCAACAGGAAGTCAACTTGAGCATCTCACTGCTAATTAATTCAACAGTAACTCACCTGCATACAACTGAAAACTCTTTTCCCACATTGTACTGGGGTTTAGTGCACCAGGCAGCCTGGGTTGCATGGCACTGAGAAGGGTTACTGAGAACATGGAAATGCATTTTTGTGCTTCCTCCCCAGCCCATTTTAAATTAAATTTGTTGAGCAGTCTCAAGGCCAGTGGTTAAAGCAGATTGAAATAAGATGGGGAGCTCTCATTACTCCAGAAAGGGGCGTGAGTGCTGCTTACTCAAGCTCGGGGGAAGAGGAGGAAATCCCCATTTAATTCTAACAGAGGAGGGAGAGTTGTGTTCACCACCTTATCTTAACATCTGCTCAGGCTGTTCTAAGTTGTGCCTGGCTACCAATGGCCCCAAGGGGCCATGCTGGCAGGTGAGGATCACCACAGCACAGCAGAACTCCAGTCACACTCTCAGAACAACCATTACACCAGGGGCTGAAAGGTGGCCTACAGCCAGCTATGCTAACTATATGCCACATAGGAATTACTCTGCATCTCGGAAAACATAGCCAAAGCAATGCAAAAGGATAGTAACAGGAGCCAGGAAGTTGATCTCTAAAGTCCTGCACTGGGTTCATTGTAAAACCAAGGATAGATTCTCTGGAAAGCAATCTGATGGTTTCAAAGTCCTGGTCAGGAATCGGAAGGGGATATCTCCAGGACATTGCAGGCATAGTTTCAATATGGATCCATCCAATAAACTTTTAATGATACTGATTATTTTTCATCTTGAAAGACCTTCTCATCTGCTCAGTCTCCATGCTTCACAGAAGATTGCCACTGACTCCAGTTCATTAGCCTCGTACTTGTGCAATGAACAAGCATCAAGCAAGGCTCTTTGTCAGCCCAGACTGGCTCAATTAAAGTGTCTTATAGGGCTGTATTATTAATCAGCGATATCATTTACAGCTCTGCTTGGTGCAGGTTGGCTCTGGAAGCAGGCACTTGCAGAATTGCCAGTGGCAGACAACAGAGGCTGCACAAGTTTATTTATTTAATACAATGCCTGTCATCAGAAAAGCAGCTGCTAGACAGGGTAGTGATTGTGAAGCAAGATCCAATCCCCAAAAGTATCAGGTCACATCTGGTGACTGGACTTCTGCCACTTTGATGGATGATGCCCAAGTGTTATATTTAATTGACAAAAACTTGATCCTTTTCTCAACTATTATTCATGGGTACTAGCAGAGGATTTCTCTCCAGGCTCCTGCCCCTCCTGTTTTGGATGAATTCTCCTTAGAACGCTTACAGCAAGCTGAGGGGGAAGGTGGAAACACAAGACATTTGCACCTTTCCCTTCAGAGACAGATATGATTTGTGAACCAGAAAGGGGAGGGAGGAGGAGGAAAAACCTATTAACAAATCCTATAGAGCAGTCTGTAATACAGAGAAATTAATTCCTATTACCAGGATTGGCAGGCTTTAGCCCGCTGGAGGGTAGGCTGATTTTCCAGTGCCCTGTGGGGAACTAGGGTATCAAACAAACACAAGCACTATAGGAAAGTAGCATTCGCTTCTGAGAAATATTCAGAATTGGCTGAGATCTACTGGCAGAAACTTTACACTGGCAACACAGCCCCATCACTGTTTTCATGTGTCAGTTTGTGTTCGGTATAACACACATATGAGACAGTTTTGTAAGGTGGGAAGTTCTGGAGGTACATGCAAAATGGGATTACTATTATAAGAAGTTTTTGTTATACTTATAGAAAATCTCAACTAATTCCATCTTGATAAATTCAATTTGCAATATAATTGGCTTTATATTTTCTCATTATCCAGTAATTAGTGAATTTTTAAAAATACACTAACAATTTACGGGAACCATAAAGCACAAACCAGATATAGAAATAGATATCTCAGCAGAAATGTGTGACTTCTCTAGCACATAAACAGATTAATTATCCGTAAACTATCTAATAAAACCTTATGTCCAGGAATATAAAAATCATACAGAAATCGTAAAGTAGAAAAACATCCAAAGAAAAGTACCCTACAGCAAACAAGAAATATTTGTTAAAGCCTTTTTAACGTCTTATCTTTATTTTGATTGATTTATTAGTTTGCTTAAGTACTTCAGTATTATGCAAGTTCTTGTATTAACTGGTGGAATTTGCAATACTTCACAGAATTGATTAAAACCATTAAAATATTATGGAAGATCACTTCATAGTCCAAGCATATGAATTGCAACAGGCCAGATACCATAACAACCCATTGAGCCCGAATTTGATTTCTTTAGCATATCTTTCTAACCTTCCATACACAGAATACATTTTGTCATCATCATCAGGGCCGGCTCCAGGCATCAGTTCAGCAAGCAGGTTCTTGGGGCGGCCAAGGGGAAGGGGCGGCATGTTGGGCTCTTTGGCCGCAATTCAGCAGCGGGTCCCTCTCAGAGGGAAGGACCTGCTGCCGAAGAAGAAAGCGGCACAGTGGAGCTGCTGCCGAAGTGCCGCCGATCGCGGCTTTTTTTTTTTTTTTTTGCGCTGCTTGGGGCGGTAAAAACCCTGGAGTCGGCCCTGATCATCATACTGAGTAATAGCACAAACAAAAGAAAAAAGTATGTGGTTAAATTTATGGCTATTGCAACTATTGCAAGTGACAAAATGAAGAACTGACCTTATGACTTTAGAATACTTTTTACTCTCTATATTACTGCTGTTATTCAGTGATAGTTAGCATGATTTAAGACAACTTCCATTCTTAATAGCATTTCCTAAAAGAGCCATTATTGCTATTAATGTCTTAAATAATACTTAGCCAATACTATTCTGTTAAGTGGAAAGGTGAAATTAATATCTTAAAGGAACAGTTCAAATATTTTGTCATTTAAAAACATGAAATTATATTTATTTATAAAGATGGATATAGGAGATCAAACATGTATTTAAGCAGCATCAAAATTGGTGGAACTGTTTATGAAAATAGAAAAACCATTTGAGATTCAGTGTTTTTTAATTTTTCTGGTGCTGTTTATGTAATAATTACATAATAAAGTACATCACTAAAAATACTAGGGCACTTTTCACAAACATAAGAGTTAACCATGGTGCCTTAGCCAAATTACAATGTGGGTATTTTCATTCTATCTACCTAACTTTTGCCTACAATTTCCTGCCCTACATTGCACTTTAATGTTGCTATGCTGCTGTATTCATCTCAGAGGTACCTGCCCTTTATCAGTGAGTGATTTCAAGGACATAAGCGACAGATACCACAGTGATGGGCTTTGCTTAAGAACCTGAACAGAAGAGGAAATGTCCACCCACACAGCTCCCTTTGCAAAACTGAGGCCATAATTTGGAAGTACTTTGCAATCCTTTAACATGAAAGGGGCTATATAAGTGTAAGCAACTCAGCTGTAAAACATGGGAGAGTTATATTAGTAGATTTAGTTATACGTTTATTGCCTTTAGCGCTCCCTAGTATGTATATTTAATATTAATGGACAAGGATTGCCATACATATCCAGCTTGACCTTCCATGTCCCAGGACTCCACATCCCTTTAAACTTAACCTCATATGAGAGACTCCTAGGGGTCAGATGAACAACTGCTCAATTCTACTCTTTGGGGTCTCCCAGAAAGGAGTGAGCAAGACTATCTATCCCTTAAGACTTGCATTGTACCTTTCACTGTATACAGCACAGTCCAGTTAAGGATATCAGAGCGCTTTATGTTGAGACAGGGCCAAATTATTATGAATTGTTGTGACTGATATGAATAAATGTGGCTCGCATGAGTTTGATATGGCTTAGTATGCCTAAACTAGCAGTGGTTCTTAAAGCTAGTCCACCTCTTGTTCAGGAAAGCCCCTGGCAAACTGGGCTGGTTTGTTTACCTGCCGCATCCACAGATTCGGCCAATCGCAGCTCCCACTGGCTGCGGTTCATCGTTCCAGGCCCATGGGGGCTGCGGGAAGCTGCGCGGGCCAAGGGATGTGCTGGCCGCCCTTCCCGCATCCCCCATTGGCCTGGAGCTGTGAACCACGGCCAGTGGGAGCCGCGATCAGCTGAACCTGCAGATGCGGCAGGTAAACAAATTGGCCCGGCCTGCCAGGGGCTTTCCCTGAACAAGCGGCGGAGCGGCTTTGAGAACCTCTGTGCTAGAGGATTCTGGGAGCAGAATTCTCTTAGCATTAGATGAATGATGTGGAAAAGTACTGGAGGTGCTAAAACTGCACTTGAATGGTTAATAACGGCTCGATATGTATATATGTTTCAAGATCGAACTTTGGAATATATCAGCAGAGAACCAGCTCACAAGATAAAAAACACATAACATCATGCGATTGGTTGGCTTGGTGGAGGCTGACATGGGTCAAAATGACCCTTTTTGAATAACATCACACTAAGAGCTTAAGTGAATGATTGATGAGAGGGTAAACGTTGATTGAGCCTTGGTCTGGGTCTGTTCCGCAGCCCATTCTTCCAAAATATTAATTAGAGAAAACCAGTGATAAATGTCCATGAGGCATATTTCTGGGACATGTGACTCCTTTAAGAACAAAAGGTATAAATGCTAAGCAAAGTAGATTAGTTAAGTTAGAATTCCTTAATTAACATCTCAATAGTTTGAGACTATGAGACAGAAGTCATTGGGGTAACTGAGACCTCGCCTCGAGAGACCTTTGTGAGATCTTAGAACCAGTCATCAGAGTAACCAAGACTCTGCTTCGGGGGACCCTTGACAGACCAAGTACCTAAGAGGGGAAAGAAGAGAAGAAAAAAAGTTTCCATCTAGAACTGGTAGCTATACTTGCTTTGTTTGCCAATCATGCCAATGTGTAGAGCGAACATAGTTACTGAGGGTTAATGCTTGGGGAGCTAAGGCTTGTAGGAAAGGATGTCTACCATGTAATCTTAACTGCTTGTGTGATTCTCTCTCAAATAAATAACTGTGCATTAAGCATATTGTATCAAGGTCTTCACTGGTACAGGTAAACATCTGCCCAGCTGTGGGCTGTTAAAAGATCTGATTTAGCACTTTAAAGGATTTTTTTTGTTTTTGTTTTTTTACTTCACACACTGTATCTAGTATCAGAGGGGTAGCCGTGTTAGTCTGAATCTGTAAAAAGCAACAGAGGGTCCTGTGGCACCTTTAAGACTAACAGAAGTATTGGAGCATAAGCTTTCGTGGGTGAATGCCCACTTCATCATCTGATGGTGGGCATTCACCCACAAAAGCTTATGCTCCAATACTTCTGTTAGTCTTAAAGATGCCACAGGACCCTCTGTTGCTTTTTACACTGTATCTAGTCTCACAGCTTGAGGAAACCAAGGTACAGAAAGATTGAGTGTCTTGCCCAAGGTAATATGCCAAGTCAAGTCAACACCAGAACCAGGATCAGAATGTAGCTCTCCAAAACGCCTGTCCTGTTCCTTAACCACGAGACCAGCCTTCTTCCTAGTAAGAAAGTGGCTAAGAGCCAAGAATTATTATTAAAATAATTGTCCTGCACTAAGTATCTTTAGAAAACCAAGTTAATTTAGGACATAATTGTGTCAACCATAAGTCCCACATGATGAGTGGTATGGAGCAGCCCTTCCCAAGAGAAGCACATCACTGTCACACCCCTTTAGGAGCTGTAGCATATTCCCCCATTTGCTATACCAGCTTTGCTAACCAGTGCACAGGAAGGTGGACCCATGTCCTTATTTCCTTTCTGCTCTTTTGGGGGTATAATGTGCCCTAGGGACATACAGAAGAACTGCAAATTTTCCCCCAATACTGGCCAGCAAGACAAGAAGGGGTCATCTTTCTTCTTTCCTCCAGCCATAAACCAGCATTTAGTTTCTTACTCAAAATCCCACAGCAAAGTTATCCATATAGTCCCCTCCCCCGTCCCATTCAAATGTGCCAAAAGGTACGTTTTTCCTGCAAAATTTTACAGCTGAAATTCACTTACTTAAAATCAAATAAATTTAGCACAGCTACAAACTAAATGAAGAAAATATTTTGCTACAGAAAAAAACCATACGGCTGATGCTTTTATATATATATATATGTGTATGTGTATATGTGTCTCTATATATTATATATATAGGATGCACACACACATGCACACATAGCACTCCTATAACATATACATATATATTTGCACTCACATAGTTAATAATTAAGGTGCCAATAGATGGTGCTCAAAAATATGTAGCATTGGTCCTGGGTTTTGGGGGAGTGAGACGCTAAGGCAATGAGCATGGTACAGTATGTTATTCAGCACTGAGAGAAGTTGAAGACCCTAGGTACAGGGGTTGTGAGAGAAAATTTGAATAGGGCACAGAACCAACAAGAGCAGACCTATAACAAGGAGACCATCTACATCTACATAAGTGCCAGCCAGGAAACCGAGCGTTGCTCCTGCTGCCGACGTTGAAATAAAAACTATTGGCCCAATGGCAGAGCCCCTTCGAGGTGGTGAGATGAGTGGGGAAGGTTGACTACGACATCTGACAAGCCAGGAGGAAGCAGCAGACCCATGTGTACGACCTCAACGTATTGAAGGTGTTGAAGGGCCAGGAGGGTCTCCTTATCACCTCATTTCCACCAACCCTGAACTTGACTTGCTGGCTGCTATGACCTAAGTCCTATCCCTGAACCAGTAGGGAAACACACAGTTCATACACAGCCAGCTACTTAGATGATATTGTCATATACAGACCATCAGGCACATTAATGAGATACTACATGCTTTTCAGGAGGCAGGGTTGACTGCCAACCCAACCAAGTGCCATCTGGCCACCCAAGAAGTCTCTTACCTGGGATATACAGTGGGACGGGGACAATTATGACCCCTGGTGGACAATGTCCAAGCCCTAGTGAACTGCCCTGTACCCTGCACCAAGAAGCAAGTTCACCATTTCCTGAGATTGGCAGGGTACCATTGGCATGTCATCCCAAACTTTGCTACCACTACTGCCCCTTTGATGGACCAGGTAAAGGATTTGGTGCCCAAAATACCTGTTGGATGAAAAGCTGTGAGAAGGCACTCAAAGCACTGAAAGACTGGTTGAGCCAGGAACCAGTCCTGTTCCACCCAGACTTCGTGAAGCCATTTATCGTACAGACCGATACATACGATGTAGGCTCAGAGCAGTGCTGTCTCAAATTCTGAAGGGAATAGCATCCCTTCCTCTTTTTCAGTAGAAAGATGTTCCCTCGAGAGGTAGCATACTTGGCCATTGAGAAAGAGGCCAGGTACTAACTAAAATGAGATATGGATGCCCTGCGATATTACTTATAGGGGCAGTCCTTCCACCTACTAACAGACTATACATCACTCTAATGGCTGAAATTCATGAAAGACCACAGCCCACACCTCATTCACTAGTACCTCTTGCTGCAGTCATATAGCTTCCAGGTGTCCCACCATACAGGCACAGAAAATACAAATGCTAATTTATTTTAATATAATGGAGGAAATCTGGATCAGTCCCGAGGCTGGATCAGTCACAACTCAGGGCCTGAGTGGAAGGGTGACTGCAGTCATAGGTGGGTGTGATGGAATAAACAAACCCGCACTGAGCCCAAAGGGGCTAAAATGCAATAGTGGGCCTAGGTAGCCCAACCCACCAGGCCCACTGAGCTTGTTTCAACTGGAGGAGCGAGCTAATAGGGAGCCCAAAAGTCCCGGTAAAGGGTGGTTGACAGGCTGCAGGAGAGAGGAATCCCTTCTCCAGGAAGCCGAACAGAAGGTTGAGCCTGAGAGGGGACCGCAGACCAAGTAAGGTCCCCCAGCAGGGCCTTATCCAGCCACTGCCCCCTTTGCAAACCCATAGGTCCTGCAGGGCCCTCCTCCTTTGAACTCCTTTCTTTGTTGAGTGACTGACTGACTGGTTTATAGGGGACACACCCCCAACGAAGGGACCTATAGGCAGGAAGTAGTCCAGGGGAGCAAACTTAGGAGAACCCTACCAGCATTGCTTCCCACATGATCCTTGGCTGGGATCCGGATTCAGGTGGAAAGTCGAAGATTCCCAGCCTAAGATCAGGAACAGGCACCTCTACCACCCTGACAGAGACTCTCTGTCAGAGAGGCAATGGATCAGAAGTTGGGTGCGCTAATCACTAGGCCGCTGGGCTTTCTGAGCCCCCTATTACAGTATGACATTCGGCTTGCTGTGCTTTAGAGCACCCCTTGCCAGTTCAAGGTGCATTATTGCTGCCATAGAAGCAACCTGATCACTCTTAACAGGATGCATTTAGCATTAGTCTCAAGTATTCTGTCTGAGGGCTACAAGACTGCTAGGGGGAAGTGGTACAGAATGACAGGATGCACCTATTCTCCAGCTCGATATTAATATATCCCCATTCACTTTCTAGGGCAGTTGAGACTAACTTTCTTCCTTTGGACACATCATGGCTACAGTCAAATACACCATGGGACAGCTCATGATGATGTCATAAGAGGCCTTTTCTGAAAACAATGGAAACGCATGGACTATTTCCACTTAATTATGAACTTTAGAGTCAACTTTCATAGCACACCTATAGCTATAGTCTGAATCCATGCTAGTATCAACCTGACAATTTTGATGCAATTCATTTTCCTTATAAATTCACTTTACTCCATTTGTCAAAGTGCTATGTAGTTCATTGATTAGTAGACTTTTCTTTCTTTTAAAAAAGAAAAAAAGGTCAAGAAATCAGTAACATTTTCCCAATCTTTTTTGTGAAAAAAATTGTTCTTTTTTGTAGAAAAACTTTGACATTCTAAATTTTTCAACCAGCTCTATTTTTTCCTGATAGTTATTAAAAAATAATAATAATAAATTATGCCACTATATAAGCCTGTGAATAAAACTCTTTCATTTTGTCAACTCCAATTTCCAGGAATTTGGTCCTTATTCAGATAAGCAACTAACATTGGCTAACAGATTCTTTTGATCAGTCCCACAGGCGTCAAATGTACTATTATTGTATGATGCAGAGAGGAAGGTTGACCTGGTGGTTACGACCCTGGATGAGGACTCAGCAGACCTGAGTTCAGTTCTCAGCTCTGCCATGGATTGTGTGTGTGATCTTCAGTTCATGATTCCTCTCTCTGTTTCAG
This sequence comes from Malaclemys terrapin pileata, assembly GCF_027887155.1. Classification (NCBI taxonomy): domain Eukaryota; kingdom Metazoa; phylum Chordata; order Testudines; family Emydidae; genus Malaclemys; species Malaclemys terrapin. The sequence continues at coordinate 173,872,467 of NC_071507.1, read as the reverse complement.
TTCTCTATCTATAAAATTGGGATACTTCTCTTCTCCACCTGTTATCTGTCTTATTTAGATTGCCAGCTCTTTGGGACTGGAGCTTTCTCTTGCTGTGAGTATGTATAGTGCATAGCAAATTAGGCCCCTGGATCTTAGTGGGAGCCTCTTGGCACTACCATAATAATACAATATGCAAATACATGTATATTGAGAAGAGATGGAAAACTAATGTCCTTCCTTGGCAAAGCCTTCCCAAATGCTACTTTAAATATGGAAATTATATTTTATAAAGCACATCACGACTATAAGTCCACTTCATGAGCTCTGCCAATCAATAAAACATCTATGTCAATAATTTTCTTAAAAATCTTCAGATTAGAAAATGTAATTGTCATTTGGTTTAAAATATGGACAATCAATTTAAAACAAACAGTTTTTTTTTTTTTTTTTTTTAAAAAAGCTTTATACTCTATTCCAGACTGACAGTATCAGAATAGTGTCTTTCTGTAAGGGCAGAATTCTCGCTTTTGGAACTCAAGAATGTCACTCATTCCTCCTTAGCAGCTTGGTGATTGACTTAAGACCTCAGGTTGTCCTATCTTGCCAGCAGCTTGTGTCATGTTGACTGATGGCAGTCACAGAGGCCTGGTCTACACTACGACTTTAATTCGGATTTATCAGCTTTAATTCGAATTAACCCTGTAACCGTCCACACAACGACGCCATTTAATTCGATGTAAAGGGCCCTTTAAATCGATTTCTGTACTCCACCCCAACGAGCGGAGTAGCGCCAAAATCGATTTTAGCAATTCGAATTAGGGTTAGTGTGGCCGCAATTCGATGGTATTGGCCTCCGGGAGCTATCCCACAGTGCATCATTGTGACCGCTCTGGACAGCAATCCGAACTCGGATGCACTGGCCAGGTAGACAGGAAAAGCCCCGCGAACATTTGAACTTCATTTCCTGTTTGCCCAGCATGGAGAGCACAGGTGACCACAGATACCTCATCAGCACAGGTAACCATGCAGGCTGATAATCGAAAAAGAGCACCAGCATGGACCGTGAGGGAGGTACTGGATCTGATCGCTGTATGGGGAGAGGATTCAGTGCTTGCAGAACTTCGTTCTAAAAGACGAAATGCAAAAACTTTTGAAAAAATTTCCAAGGGCATGATGGAGAGAGGCCACAATAGGGACTCTGAGCAGTGCCGCGTGAAGGTCAAGGAGCTCAGACAAGCCTATCAAAAAACAAAGGAGGCAAACGGTCGCTCCGGGTCAGAGCCGCGGACATGCCGCTACTACGCCGAGCTGCATGCAATTCTAGGGGGGGCTGCCACCACTACCCCACCTTTGTTCGTGGATTCTGGGTCGGGGATAGTCTCGACGCCTGAGGATTCTGCCGATGGGGTAGAGGAGGAGGAGGAGGAGGATGAGCTTGCAGAGAGCACACAGCACTCCATTCTCCCCAACAGCCAGGATCTTTTTCTCACCCTGACTGAAGTACCCTCCCAAGCCTCCCAAGCCAGTACCCAAGACTCTGACCCCATGGAAGGGACCTTAGGTGAGTTTACCTTTTAAAATATAAAACTTGTTTTAAAAGCAAACGGTTTTTAATGATTACTTTGCCTGACTTTGCATTCGCGGTCAGTTCAGCTACTGGAAAAGTCTGTAGCTACTGGAAAAGTCTGTTAACGTGTCTGGGGATGGAGCGGAAATCCTCCAGGGACATCTCCATGAAGCTCTCCTGGAGGTACTCCGAAAGCCTTGCCAGAAGGTTTCTGGGCAGTGCATCCTTATTCCCTCCTCCATGGTAGGACACTTGACCACACCATGCTTGCAGCAAGTAATCTGGTATCATTGCCTGACAAAGCCTAGCAGCGTATGGTCCCGGTGTTTGCTGGCATTCAAGCAACATCCGTTCTTTATCTTGTTGTGTAATCCTCAGGAGAGTGATATCACTCCTGGTAACCTGGTTGAAATACGGGAACTTAATTAAGGGGACAGAGGTGGCCGTTCCTACTGGGCTGTTTGCCTGTGGCGGAAAATAAATCCTTCCCTGCAGTTAGCCAAGCGCAGATGGGAAATTGGCCCTGAAGTTTTCCGCGTTTGGCTAGCAGGGTTCTTCCCTGTTACCAGCCACGCGGTGGGGGGAGGGTACCGTGATCATCCCAGAGAATTCATGGCGAGGGGGGGGGTCGGCGGCGGGGGGGGGGTAGTTTGGTGCCTGCAGGGATCTTCCCTGATACCAGCCATGCGGTGGGGGGAGGGGTACCGTGATCATCCCAGAGAATTCATGGCGGGGGGGGGGTTAGTTTGTTTTCTGGTGCTGCTGAATGTTAACAGAAAAACCGCAGCACTCTACTTGCCTGAAGGGGCCCAGACAAGCCCCCCCACACTGCCCCCCCCCCAACTGGCTGAGATTGGCCAGGCTTCTGCAGCACTCTACAGGCTATGCTTGGTATGTGGGAAAGGAGGGTGCAGAAGCTGTAAAACAATGGCTTACCATGGCCGCATGCAAGCCGAATTCTGTTGCCCAGACCTGTGATCTCTAGCAGCAAAGCCACAAGCACTCAGCATTAAGAGGCAAAATGCGACCTTGCACAGAAATCACATGTGCTATGTAATGTGAACAGTGTTGGTCACCGTGAAAGAGTATAAGCATTGTTCTGCAAAATGTAGCTTTTAAAACAATTCTCTCTTTTTTCCCCTCCCTACAGCAGCTGCAAATTCCTCAAGCCTCCCTCCTCCATCCCGAAGGTTATCACAGATAAGGCGTCGTAAGAAGAAGACGCGGGAGGACATGTTTTCTGAAATTATGCAATCCAGCAGGAGTGACAGAGCTCATCTGAATGAGTGGAAGGAAACAGTTTCAAAGTATAGGAAAGAAGTCAGTGAACGTGAGGAGAGGAGGGACCAACGTGAGGAGAGGAGGGACCAACGTGAGGAGAGGAGGGACCAACGTGAGGAGAGGAGAGACGATCGAGATGAGAGATGGCGGCAGGAAGACCAGAGGATGAAGGATGCAACGCTGGGGCTGCTCCGGCGTCTGGTGGAGGTTCAGGAACGGCTGCTGGAAAACAGACTGCCGCTTCAGCCCCTGTTCCACCCTCCCCCCTCCCCATGTTCCGTATCCTCCTCACCCAGACGTGTAAGAACGCGGGGGGGGAGGCTCCGTACACCTTCCCATTCCACCCCAGTAGACAGCCCAAGCAAAAGGCTGTCATTTTTTTAACCTTTTCTTTGTGGCTTTTTCCTTCCCAGCAATCCTCCTCCCAAATACCACCCGGGTTCCCTCCCTCTTTTTCTAATCTATTAATAAAGAATAAATGATTTTTAAATGATAGTGACTTTATTTGGTTTGAAAGAAAGCTGGGGGAAGGGGCAGGGTGGGTTCCTTACAGAAAATCAGTCAGTAAAGGGGGAGGGTTTTCATGAAGGAGAAACAAACAGATATTTCACACGGTAGCCTGGCCAGCCATGAAACTGGTTTTCAAAGCTTCTCTGATGCACAGCACTTCATGGTGTGATCTTCTAATCGCCCTGGTGTCTGGCTGCGCGTAATCAGCAGCCAGGCGATTTGCCTCAGCCTCCCACCCCGCCATAAAGGTCTCCCCCTTACTTTCACAGAGATTGTGGAGCACACAGCAAGCAGAAATAACAATGGGGAGATTTCTTTGGCTGAGGTCAGAGCGAGTCAATAATGAACGCCAGCGACCTTTTAAACGGCCAAATGCACATTCTACCACCATTCTGCACTTGCTTAGCCTGTAGTTAAACAGCTCCTGACTCCTGTCCAGGCTGCCTGTGTATGGCTTCATAAGCCATGGCATTAAGGGGTAGGCTGGGTCCCCAAGAATAACTATGGGCATTTCAACATCCCCAACGGTTATTTTCTGGTCCGGAAAGTAAGTCCCTTGCTGCAGCCCTTTAAACAGAGTAGTGTTCCTGAAGACGCGAGCGTCATGAACCCTTCCCGCCCAGCCCGCGTTGATGTTGGTGAAACGTCCCTTGTGATCCACAAGTGCTTGCAGCACCATTGAAAAGTACCCCTTGCGGTTTATGTACTCGGTGGCTTGGTGCTCCGGTGCCAAGATAGGGATATGGGTTCCGTCTATTGCCCCACCACAGTTAGGGAATCCCATTGCAGCAAAACCATCCACTATAGCCTGCACATTTCCCAGAGTCACTAACTTTCGTAGCAGCACCTGAGTGATTGCTTTGGCTACTTGCATCACAGCAGCCCCCACCGTAGATTTGCCCACTCCAAATTGATTCCCGACTGACCGGTAGCTGTCTGGCGTTGCAAGCTTCCACAGGGCTATCGCCACGCGCTTCTCAACTGTGAGGGCTGCTCTCATCTTGGTATTCTGGCATTTCAGGGCAGGGGAAAGCAAGTCACAAAGTTCCATGAAAGTGCCCTTACGCATGCGAAAGTTCCGCAGCCACTGGGAATCGTCCCAGACCTGCAACACTATGCGGTCCCACCAGTCTGTGCTTGTTTCCCTTGCCCAGAATCGGCGTTCCATGGATAGAATCTGCCCCATTAACAACATGATCTCCAAAGCACCGGGGCCTGTGGTTTCACTGAATTCTGTGTCCGTGTCCGTGTCCATGTCCTCATCATGCTTGTTGCTGCGCTGCCGCCGCCGCTGCCTCCTCGCCTCGTTTTTCTGGTCCTGGCTGAGCATAAACTCCACAAGAACGCGCGAGGTGTTTGCAATATTCATGAGTGCTGTCTTGACCTCAGCGGGCTCCATGCTTGCCGTGGTATGGAGTCTGCAGTGTTCACCCACCTAGGAAAAAAGGCGCGAAAATGGTTGTCTGCCGTCCGTTGCTTTCATGCAGGGAGGGAGGGAGGGAGGGAGGGAGGCTGTACCCAGAACCACCTGCGACGATGTTTTTTGTCCCATCAGGCACTGGGATCTTAACCCACAATCCCAATGGGCGCAGGAGACTGCGGGAACTATGGGATAGCTATGGAATTGCTACCCACAGTGCAACGGTGCAGAAATCGACGCTAGCCCCGGTACTTGGACGCACACCACCGAATTACTGTGCTAGTGTGGCCGCACTCATTTCGACTTTATACAACCTGTTTCTCAAATCCGAATTATCTAAATTCGGATTAATCCCGTAGTGTAGACATACCCAGAGATTCTTGAGGATGAAAGTGATGCACTGGTGTGAAGCATAATAGACATATTAAGAAGAATATTATATGGGCCACATGCTAGCTACCAAGGAAACTTACAAGATATATTTTCTAGAATTATTCCTAAAGAAAAGAAATCGTTTCAGGTAGTTTGACGGTATGTCTACACTTCGATGCAAGCCCAGGGTTAGTGGGACTCAAGTCAGCTGACCCGTGTTAGGAAACCCTGGGCTTGATCGTCTACATTGTATTTTAAACCTATGTTAAGACTTTTCTAACCTGTGCTCTTACCTAGGGCTCTGGCATACACACTGCAGTCAAAAGCAACAGAGAGGCCTGTGGCACCTTTAAGACTAACAGATCCAGACTAACATGGCTACCCCTCTGATACTTGACAGTGCAGTAAAAGTACACCCGAGTCAAAGTAACCATATCCCAGAGTCCCTAGTACCCCTCACCTCCAAATATGGCTGCTCCAGCCCTTGGACTGTGGGGCACTGTGGGAAAACTTTACTGTCTACTCTGCATGTTACAGGAAGCAGTTCACCGTGCAAAAGGCTTGATCAGTTCACTCTCCATTACAAATCCATGAGGCTGTCTGATAATGTGCTCACAGATCAGTGCTCAGATGAGAAGGGTTAACACTGACCTGAGCTGCTACTGTTTGCAAAGGGGGTCTGGCTTCCATTTTCATTAGAGTGGATTGCAGATTGTTGAGACAGCAAGGTCTAAGGAAGCTGTCCCATGGAATTGTGGGATATTTCCAGCTGACTCCTGGACCCAAGTCAAGCATGGCTGTATTCTGGCTTAACTCGAGCTCAGACACTCCAGTCCTGCAGGGTCCTGGGACCCTGAGTTAGAACCCTGAGTCAGTACGATTGCAGTGTAGACACAAGGGAGATTAGGCTTGACTCCAGGCTTAAGATTGGGTTTATGTTACATACCCTCAGTGGAGGCTTTGTTTGGAATGGAACAGAACCAAAATCCCAGTCTCAGTTGGTTAGTGGATGAAAAGACTCTTATCTTATTTTAGCTGAAAGGCTCAATGTCTGTCTCAGAGAGCTAATAGCAGGTCAAGCTGTGGATTTGACTACAGAAGGCACAAATGGATATTCATATCTAAGCATATTCATATCTAAGGACAAAGGCCCAGATCCTTCAATTCACTGACTTCCATGGGACTCCACCAGATGCAGAAAATTGCAGGACTAGGAGTAAGTGAAGGTGAGCTTTTTATTTCAATTTAACATTTTTAGTTACTATTGCTTTCTATATATAAGTGTTGGTTATTATAGGGATTCCTTTTGTTGTTCTCTCAAACCTGGCTCAATTGTCCTTAGATTATTTTTGTGTATTTGCATATAGCCCCAGTATTCCTCACTATATTTTATCTTTATATGTTTTCCCCTAGACATTGGGGATACACTCTGTAGTAGCTGTAAAGCAAGATGGATCTAACATGCCTGACTTCAAATCATGCAGGGAGATGAGCTGTAGGCCTGGAAAATTTGAACACTTGAAATAAAGGTTAAATATATAATTTAGCAAAAAACCTAATTCTGAATAATTTATTTTGGACTAGTTTGTGCCTTTAGGCAAAGCCTGGAGTAAAGGGTGGTGCTACAACTGAGGCACAATTCTCCTTTGCTCCCTTCCTGCTCCTCGGAAGAATTAAGTTACTGATAGCACTTCAAAGGTTGGAAGTCACCTTACTCCTCACATCTGGCGAGTGAGTAAGGGTCCTGTGTGTGGAACCAAAGTCCTCCCTTTACTCTCCCTTCTCTGCACCCTTGCAGACCTCTTCCTCCCAGCAAGAAGTATCCAGAAAGATCCAAAGCCCGAGATCCGGGTAGATTTTATTCAGTCATGCAGGAAGGTGGAGAGGAGTCTTCTTTCCTCCTAATCATTACCAATTTAATCCAGTGGCACCGAGTGTATAATACATTATTGATTTAAAAGGCACTATTTGTTATGCCATAATATTTTCACATCATAGACTTAGTGACAATACCGTACCCACAGTATGATCTGAAAACAGAAGTAACTGTGCTTCTGCATATTTTAGTTTTTTTCTTTGTTCAACCATAAGAGAAGTTAATTTACAAAGATCCAAGTTTAAATAATTCTGATCTTGCCCCAAAAATCTGTATTTGTTTCATCGTTTATCTGAAATGTTGTGATATTTACAGTATTTTCTAAAGGGGAAAAAAAGGAGTAGTATGAAGTCCTTATCTTCATCTAATAATTTCATATCCTTGCTTTGATTGCTGCAATTGACCTTCAAATATCTTTTATTGCATTATATCCATAAGTTTATTTTAATATTTTCACTTGGTCTAATTACCTGGATCATTCTATACCATTCCCTGCAGGGAAATATACTGCTGAAGTTTGGGTTTTTAAATACTAATTAAAAAAATCATTAGTGTGAGAATTAATTTCCTCTCTTTGTATTTTCCTCTCCCTCTTGATAGCCATAAGAATTTGATAAGCAATCTACTTGTTGAGATCCAGAACTCCCTTTAATTACTGTGGTAGGATTCCCATACCAACCAATGGTGTCATGAAACAAACCTCAGCTTACTGAGTCTAAATAACGGCAATCAAATCTGTGAATCAAATAAGGCCCAAATGAAAATATCATAACTTTTCTTTATATTGTATAAACATTTCACAACTGTTCCTTACATTTCATTATTATTTCATGCAGGGGGCAATATTTCCAGTGATTCCACTTGAAAAGCATTCTTCGGCAACAGATTGGGTATAGAGACTGATTAATAAATCTTGTTTTTTGTGGTAAGATATATGCAAATGCACACAGACTAGGTGTCAAATCACTGAAATTCTCTCCCTCAAGATGGACGTCTACTTGTCTTGTATGTATTCCACACATACAGCTTCATGAAGGTGACTTTAAGGTTGCAGGCACATAGCAGTGTTTTTCTGGGATTGTTCTGTTTTGAAAATCAGTCTTATAAAATATCAGTACCTGTCAGTGTTTGGTTACTGATGATCTGATCCAGATCCTAATGACACATGATCTATTGACATAGGACTCAAACTTGCCGTGAAGAATTGAGTCATGTCAGGCCATTGAAAAGGCAGAACACTAGAAGGTGGTCAGTCGGTAAAGGCTATCACTTTGATGTGCCCCTGCAAGCAGTCCACATTTATGCAATATGATATGATTAGGAGGTCCACAGAAAGAGGGAGTGCTTCCTGATCTCTTCCCCCACAACCTCTGTTCCTTTCTACCCTTCTCCACCTGAGCCAGGTCCATAGAACTGAGGTTGAAGGAAGCAGAGCATGACGCTGACCATGAATGAAGTTGGAAGATGCAATTTGGAGGGATTTAAAAAACAAATTCCTCCCCCACACTGACTGTTGCCAAAGGAAGAAGACTTGCAAAGGTCTGTTCAAGATGGAAATCCATTCTATGCACCACGACAGCTACCCGATAGCCTTAGGAGGATGCTGCTGCCACCTGCACAGATCTCCTACAAGCTGTCTGAGCTGGGTGCCTTTTCTACTGACTAGTGGTCAGGAGTGTATGCAGTGGGAATGGGGAAAGCAGGATGATTTGGAGAAGTATAGTAGAGCAAGATAGTGCCCCTTTCTCCTCCTCCCTAGACTGCATGAAGAAAACCCAGAGAGGGAACAACTTCTCACCCTGGCTGGCTCTTTCTGATTCCCAGCCCTGTCTCTGGAGCTGCTGACAAACCAGTATTGGCTCATGTGTTCCTGAGGATGCGTGCTGATATTATTACTTTAGAATGCTGATAACTATGAAAATAAGCATCTAAATAAGCACTAGATCTGAACTAGATTATGCTAATCAAACATCTCTTCTCTGTATCTTGTCCTTTTTTGCTAGAAAGTAGCAAAAAAAAAAAGCATTAGAAGAATTTAATTTGCCATCATTCATAAAGATGTTGTCAATTTGACCTCTATCAATTTCTACTACATTTAATAGAAAAATTGTAACTTATTGATCAGGGCTCTATTGATCTGAAAAAGAAGGAATCAGATGGGCTCGTTCTGACGTCATTAAGGCAAAAATATTTTTGAAATATGCCATTGTTCATTCCAGAACATACAGGGGTTCAATTCTCCACTCCGACATACCAGTTTACATAATGTGACTCCATGGAAAGGAATGAAGTCACACCAGCATAACACTGCAAGAACACAGTGTTGAGCCAGGATATGTCTGAAAACTTTCTAAAACTATATTCTCCTCGGTAAAAGGTAGAGACATCACAACAGGAGCTTGAGGTGAAGCAAACATGCAGGGGGGTTCCATGAGGACAAGGTGTTGTACAGTTTTCTTGGTAATTCACACAGAAATTGAGGAGGAGAATGGCAACCTCACAAAAGCAGACGCAAAATACTGAAAATATGTGGCATGACTTCAGAGGAGAGCACATACCAAATGGTTCAAATTAAGTAGCTCTGAATGAGAAATCATGGTTCCATCATCTTTGACAAGCAGAAATAAGTCAATATCCTTTTCTCACCCCCATATTAAGGAAATTAGCAGTGGCCTTTGAGATTTTCTTTTAAAGAATTCAATAGATTATTGATTGTTTTTTATGAGTCTTGTTGCTGAAGTCATGCTTTGCTTCTCACACACATTCCTGCCAGTGCTCAGAGTTTCTACTTGAATGCTTAAACACAAAAGAGGATGCTTTTTTCCCCTACCCATTCAGCAAGATGTGTCATTTGCATTCCATTTTTGCAAAGTATCCAGTGAAAAACATCACTCTGCTAATGTTCAGTGTTATTTCTAGTTGAGACTGACAATTTTATTTTAATAGTTCAAGATAAATTATTGCAGATCACTAGGTGTCTGGGGCTTACAAATGTTTCCTTCCCTATCCCCAAAGATTCATGTCAATTTTTTCTAGTTTATCTCATCATTTACCCATGAAAAACATACTTGACATTCCTTGTATTTAAAAACAGGGAAAATTCATATTAATACAGTAGACTACAACCTTTTACATCATGTCTTTTTCCCAATGCATATTGTAGCCTAGACAACAGGCAAGATAATTGCTTAGGCCAGAAAATAAAGCATTGCTTTGGCATAAGGAACACATTATGGAATAATTTCCATACAGGAAATTAATGGAAAGTATCTTTTCCATGTTTGTTTCTACTTCCATAAACTCTTACTGCTATATTTACATTTGGCATGTATTTGCTGTTATAGAAAGATGCACAAATGAAGATGGAAACAGTGTCACCATAATAAAGAACAGCAGCAATAAATATAAAAAAGGGTAAGCATTTGTCATTCTCTGGTGAGGACATTTGTTACAGGTCTCTACATTCTGCAGTAAATCAGAATTCTGTATTTTCCATAAGAAACTGCTTAAGCACAGTATAAATTCACAGATGTAAAAGTCATGCAGTAAATACATCTGGAGCTAGATTTTTGATTCTGAGCAACAATGACTTCAAATGAAGTAAATTGGAGTTGTGAATGCTTATCACCTGTGAAAATAATTCCTCAATTAAATTGTCCATATGCACCATAGAGAACACTTGACTACCTGCCCTGAGAGTATGGACTTGTATTACTTAGAGAATCTCTGTTCTCTCAATTGTTAGTTGTAGTATGAGTGATTTCTTCAGGCCAGTCACTAATATACAAGACACTTATCCAATGATAATGGTTTATGACCATCTTCTAGTAGGTCTTAATACTCAATAAAGGCAAGTGTAATGTTTGCCTAGAGTACTGGTTCCTAGAGTCACCTGATGTCAAACTCTCAGCTGTCATTTAAAAAAAAAAATATGTTTCCAGTAGAAATGATTGTGTAGAAAACCTTGAAAATGTGAACAAAGTAACTGCTGAGTCTATAGAAAACCTGGAACAATAGTTCTGAGGTGTGTGTGTGTGTGTGACACTGCATCCCATATTCTTCATAGTGTTATTATGATATGATTACAGCATAATTATGATGTATTTTATGTAAGAAGAATCATGTGAGGTGTCATTGGAAAAGTTATGATTTGCTGAATATGATTATCCTATTTGTATGCAGGTATCATTTTTGTATCTGAAGTTATAAATACTATGTATCTATACTTCAAATGTAGTTACACCTGGTTGACTCCCACTAGGCAAGATGCTTTCAGTCTAGATAGCTAGTTGGGAAGGGCCTATTCAGGGCAATGAGCCATTAGGGAAAACAATAGGCCATAGGAGAAGCTTATATCCCACTTGGTGAGCTCTCCTGAGAATGCTACAAACAGCCTGTAGGCAATGGCTGCTATGACTCTACAAGGACATATGACCAGACCACATGATGCTGGACTCCATCTTGGGATGTCAGTATTTTTCCACAAACTGGTCTGGGAAACAAGCTTTGAAACAAAGAGTTCCTGCCCTATGCTAAAGCTATATAAGGTAGGGAGTGACATCATCTGAAGTTCTTCACTCCCCACCCAAGAAGACTCCTGGAAACACCTGAGGAACAAAGACTGAACTGTGGGAAGTGCTGGACCCAGGCTAAAGGGATTTCTAGCCTGTGTATGAAACACTTGGGGATTCCAAGCTGCAAAGCAAGTGTAGCTTGTGCCTTAAGAATCTACAAGTCTGCCTGTACCATCAGGTAGGGTGAGAATCAGCTATTCATATCCAATCTATTTAGTATATTAATATTAGTTTGCCTTTTTTGTTTGCTAGGTAATCTGCTTTGATCTGTTTGCTACCACTTATGATCACTTAAAGTCTATAGTTAATAAACCTTTTTTGTTTTAATCTAACCAGTGAGATTTGACTGGAGTGCTTGAGGAAAATCTCTGCTTGGTTACCACAAGTGTGCATTGTCCTCCTCACATAGAGGGAGAGGTGGACTGGGTATTAAACCCATATACTGGCCAGATTTGACCAGGGCAGGATGGTACTACTTGGGGGTTCTAGGCTGGGAAGCTGGTGGTTAGAGAGCCTGTGTGTAACTGCAGCTGGGTGTGTCCCTACCTGTGTGAATGCTGGTGAAAGTGCAGGCTGGAGGGTGTTTCAGCTTGTCACAGCAGCACAGTGTGATAGGGAGCCCAGGCTGGTGGGTCAGGGGGATCAGTGGTACCCCAGTTCCAGATGGCACAATGTGAATGGCCCAATTCATATCAATGGGGCGTTAATTCCTACACCTGCTATTTGGAGGCAGGAGGGGCTCTGCTGACACCACCCCAGCCCAGGACTCTATATGTAGGAGGAGACATTTGTGTCCTTACCTGATCCTGAGAGGTAAGCCTTCCCTAAGAGAAGGTATGGCAAGCTATGCACCAGCCCCTGCTACTGCCTCCATAACGGGGGTGGGGCAATGAGGGCTCTATTTGAGATCCTAGGACCCAAGTTGTCTAGGACACGCCATTGCCTTAAACTAGTCCTAAATTCTAAACTGTGTTTTGTATGAGGAATAACCATGGATGTCAAAGGGAATTACACGCTTAGTCCAAGGCCTGAAAACAAATCAGATTTAAATCTAGTACAGAGGATATGGCGCGCACACACACACACGACAATATTTTAAAACTTGAGTGGCTAAATCTAAATCTATATTTAGACATTTAAATAACTTTCCTGATTTTCAGAGGGACTGGACACACACACTTTATGTTGAAGGGAATGGGAGTTTCATGTATTCCAGACCTTTGAAAAATCAGTCCAATTATTTAGGTTCCTAAATACGTATTGCCTACATTTTCAGTATTAACTTGTGTTTTGGGGGTGTATTAAATTGTGGGTGCTCTATTTGCGACACCTATACATGGGGCCCAATTTTCAAAGACTGGGTCCTAGCACTTTCTGAAAATCTGACCCCTACAAGATGTTTCAACTTGGGCACTCCAAAACTTAATTGTTCCCCAGATCACTAGTCACTTTTGAAAATATATGCCAGAATATTATACACATGGACACACACACACACTTTTCTTAAATACAATTTTAAAATAAACCTTTTTAAAAAGTATATATACAATTGTTATAGGTTTTACAGACATTAAGTAAAGGGATTTAGAGTTTGATCCTGAAAACCCTGACAATCTAGTCACATAAGCAAGGGTTTACAGGATCAGGCACGCAACAGTACTATTCTGCCATCTCTAAACACCAGATCAAATTAAGTGTGACACCACCTATCACACGTTTGCATTAATTCATATCGTATAGCATTCCCACTATCTCACATAAGATACACAATCTCCTCCTATGCTGAGCACAGGCTGGTACAGTTCAATAATGAATGTGTGTGGAGCCTAAAAAGATGATTTCAGCTTGTTGTTATCTAGCTGGGTCAGAGATTAGATGGGGAGGGACAGAAGTCAAAAGAGGCGGTCAACATAGGTGGCCTGTGGATAAAGAGTTTCATTCTTTAGTGCAATCAATCACTTCCAGAAGCACAAAGTTTGCCTCCTGAGCACAGAAAACAAATAAATATGACTGAAGGCTTGAAACTTGCCTTGAAGAGACATACTTGGGTCTGCCTGAGTAGTGATGCACCAGTTCCATCTTTAAAATTCAATTTTTGAGTAACACAATCTAAATACACACACACAGGGCCCAATTATACTCTCATGTATCCTGGTTTCATACCTGTGTCACTCCATCAGCTTCAATGGAACAACTCCAGATTTATACCAGTGCAGATTCAGGCCAAGAGTATTTGATGCCTGTGTAACAGGACTCTGATTTATAACATGCCAGATTATACTTTCCCCTCATTATAAGTTAACTGGATAATGTTCAAAAGGTTTAGAATAAAGAGTGAAACATAAAACCACAAAATAATAATAAGTCTTAAAGCACTTTTTCTTAATACATTCTGAGCACAGTCCACATAAAGACCTGATTAAGAGGGAATATTAAAAAATATTTCAGAGTCAAAGTAGACAAATCTTATTTCACTATTCTATCCACAGTGCATATTGTTCATGTGGTTGGTGAAGCGGATAGAAAATAATTAACTAAGGTCAAAATTTTCAAACTTAGCTGCCTGAAATTAGGCCCCATATTTCAGTCCCAATCCTGTACTAACGATTGTTCAGGAAGGCAGACCCTGTTATATTTCACAACACACAAACAGAAGCTAGATAAAAAACATAAAACATGCTTGATGGATGGTTGCAACTTGCCACTATCCTATTTCTTAGAATTCACAGAATGATAACATACAAGAACCCTAAAACAGAGAGAGAGAGAGAGAGATAGCAGCCTCCTTCCCAAAACAGTAAGGCATAGTTCACCCCACTTTTCTCTAGGCTTGCTGTCGGCAAACTGGCTACTAGGCCCAGAAGATTACATACTTCCCTACAGTGCCCTCTGCTTAAAAATGTAATATTGCACAATTTTTTCCATATCTAACTTTGCATCCTTTTTTTTTTTTTTTAGTCCAGAGGTTGGAAGCTTTATAATGTAAAAGATGACCTCAGAAGGAATAAATAATTTAAGCTGAGAGAGGATGTCATTTTAAATTCACGGGTTGATTACTAAATTGTACCATTTGTCAGAAATGTAATGATACTCTTAAAAATGAAAGAGACAAAACAGGATATTCACTTTTGTTTATTGTATTCACTGTCTTGTGCCTGGAAGATGCTCAAAGTTCATCTACATCTTTGAATAAGAGATGATTACAGTTGACATACAAATCAATATAACTTGTAAGGAGTGAGAAAGTACCCAGTGCCTCAATGTTTTTCCTGTTTAGGATGACTATTATTCACATTCAAATGGAGCAGAGGGAAATATAAGAAAATGTGTGAGCTTACACTAGACCAGCTTGGAAGAAAGCCACTTGTCTGGGGCTCAGGAGATCTGATTCAGTTCCCAGGGTCTGTCCTGTATTTTCTATGTGCCCTTGGAAAAGTCACTCTAAGTCCCTGATCCTATACACATTATCTTAAATTGAGCTCTCTGTGGCTCAGTTCCTCATCTGAAAAAGGAGGATAATAATGGCACCTTTTCCCCACCCTTTTTCTATTTTTTCTATTTAGATTTTATCATCTTTGCAAGCAGGGACTCATTCTTTTTATCTACATGTACAGCACCATCCATAATGGGGTCCCAATGCACTACAGTAATAAAATATAATAGTTAATATTCACTCTTAAGTGGCAGCTTTCATCATATCCTTATTTTCCCTACAGCCTGGAGGGCAAGTAGATGGATCTTGCAGCATAGCCCATGGCCACTGACATTCAGGCTATTTCAGACCAAATGGAGGAGTCGGTTCCAAAGTTTAGAATGCTCATGGAAAATGCCCTGAGGTTAGCTCCCTTTCGTTTATACTGGCATGGCTCCAAGCTGAGCACCTCAGCTGACTGTAGTTATGGCAATGTGGGCCCTTCCAGTAGACAGCTCCTAACGTATGATGTGTTTGATGTGGTCTTGGAAAGGGTGTTTCCAATTGTGAAGAAGGTGTGGGAAAGGAGCTTCTGTAGGTGACCAGTTGCTGAGTTCCTGTTGAAATGGCTACTTTAATACAGCTGGGACTTTGTGTTAGTAATGTTAGGGTGCCAAATAGAGCCTTGAGTAGGCATCCTTATGATTTTAAATCTAAATAATTATATAAATAAAGGCTTTCTAAGTGAAAATTAAAATCCTAAACTCCACCCAGAAACAAGCAGGCAACCGTACAGTTCAACAAGCACTGGCATCATGTGTTTCCAGCTTGATGTACTGCATGGCAAGCAAACCTCTGCATTCTGGAACAGCTTCTGTGTACAGGCTGATTTAAAGTGCAGGCAAATATATAGTGCACTGCAAATAGTCTAGTATTGAGGTGACAGAGAGATGGGTTTTATGGTAACCAGATTCATATCCAAAAGAAACCACTTTACTCTCCTGGCCTGCTGAATATGTGAACATTTATGGTCACTACTGCTATATGATCATTTAAACAGCAGTTGGGGATCCAACATCAGCCCCAAATTACTAATTGTGGGCACATATATCTATGATAGAGGCAGATGTAACCTTCACCACATCTTCTGGTTACCTCCCACATTTTATCAGCATCCCAATCTTTTCCACATCCAACTCTCATCCATGCTGCAATCTCAACCAGACCTGGGTAGTGCATTCAGCAGATTGGGTGAGATAGAGATACAAAGCTGGATGTTATCAACATGATGAAAACACTATTACCTAGAAATAAAAGTACAAAGAGAAAAGTAACAAACTGAAATACATGAATCTAAGCTTGAAATAACACCTGGGCAACTTTTTGTAAGAAAAATTATAATAGTTTCCATTAGGGTGACCAGACAGCAAGTGTGAAAAATCGGGACAGTGGGTGGGGAGTAATAGGAGCCTATATAAGAAAAAGACCCCAAAATCGGGACTGTCCCTATAAAATCGGGACATTTGGTCACCCTAGTTCCCATGAACATTGTGACAAAAAACTAGAAGAATACATTCAACTATCTTGCGGAGTGAATAAATTGTCATAAAACAATTTGAGTTCATTGTTCTCCTTCCCAGTTATACAAAATTATATTCCTAGAGAGTTATTTGCTCTCTAGGAAATAAAGTATCTGGGATATAAAATCTGTGTCAAAAATATCTATTGTAAGAGGGTCCTACCAACCAGTCTTAAAAAGCAGAGTATTTGAAGGATAAACTGACTATGGGTTTCAGCTAAAACAAAGAGAATGACCACAAGGAATCCGTGTAGCTCTACAAGAAAACATTTAAATCACTAAGAACCCATTATACTTTGCTTGTTCTGATTATAGTTAACATTTGATTAGGTAGATGTCTTGAGTTAATGCTCTTCTTAATTAACTCGGACTCCTCCTCCCCTTCCCCAAGGGAAAAAGAGATTGATCTTGTTTTTTTCAAATGCTAATTACAATAAGTAGTGAAAGTCCTAAATCAGAGGGTTTTATTCAATCCTACTGCTTCATCCATTTGGATCCCACTCACATTTCCATTGGAGGCTTGCTCTTTTGTATCTGTGATAATAGGCACAGATGTTAGGTCCATCTTATGCAAAGCAACTTTTGCTTAATGACCACCTTGAATGTGTCCCAGTTGCACCTGTTCAGCATTTTAAAGTAAAACAGAGCACTTGATTGGCTCCAAAAATCTTGTCCACTTTTTGTCAACCTGATTATGTTGCCATAAAGCGAGGAGATAATCGGAGCAGCAGCCACTATATCAGCTGGAGCAGGGCCAAGCTCATCAGCACTGTAAGCATTTTTGGTTGTTGTTCATAGTCTGACTACAGAGGTACTGCAGGTTAATTGCAACATTAAATGACACTTCTAGTGTACTGAGTTGTTAAAAGAGTACCAAAGGGAGCCACATGTAATTACTTATTATGCACTAAGTGGATGAGGAATGGCAATATGTAGAAGGATCATATTGATCTCAATATGATATTTTTGCACAGCTGCTTTTTTTCTCATGTAGAAATTTACCAGCCCTCTTATCTGATACCAACTCAGGTAAGAGGAACACACTTTGATATCTTCATACATTACACTTACTTTCTATCTTGTTACAAGGCTTTCTCCATTATAGTATTCTAACACTAACTAGACTAAACCCCATTATAATTATACTTCTTGTCAGAGCTTCCCATAAGTTTCAACATTCTGGAAGAAACTCTGCCATCAATTATGCTGTTGTAAATGCAAAGTAAATTCTATTGCTATCTATTCAGTTACTTTCAGACTTACACTACAGTAATTGAGATATAAATTTGGCTTCTGATTTCCCATAGAGAGTATTTTTAATATACTGTAATTATTGTAGGTGTTGTGGAAGCACCTCCTATTATGAAGGTTGCCCAAGACTAAAGCTGAGGTGAAGGATGGAAATTCCATTTCATGAAGGATTTCGAGATTTCAGTTTGGCTTTGTTCCAATCAAAATAAACCCCCAATTTTTTGAAAATCTCCACAAAAGAACATTCTGAAACTATTTTTATTTGATCAATTGAAATGTTTCATCGACAGATTCAAATGTTTTTATTTAGCCTTTTTATTTTATATTACAATATAAGACAAATATAAGACAAAATAAAAATTTGAATCAAAGTCAGCATTGTCTGAACTTTTCCCCAGTTTTTCTCCAAAATGAAATTTCTGTGAAATTGACATGATTTCATGAAGCATTTCAATGGAACTATATTCTTTGATGGAAAATGGTTACATCAAAGGTTTTCCAACCAACTCTATGCCTGACACTTTCCATTATAAAAACCCTGATTTCAGTTGCTTATAACTTTGCAAACTTTAACCATTTGGGCTGAAATTTTCCATGCCAAGTATCTATATTAGACTGAAATATTTTGGAAAATTTCATCCAAAACAGTTCAGCCATTTCTAAGAATGAGATCAGGGACAAAATAATTTTTTACCCATGTTAAAAAAATATATTGGCAATTTTTCCTTGAGAAGCAAGAGCTTAATTTTGCAGGAGTGTGTGGCCTTTCTGTCAGGATTGTGTCTTTTGCTGTCCCCATCAAAAACTGCCCACATTTAACAAAGTTATAAACCTTTGAAAAATCTTAGTTTGTGCATGCTCAGTAAAGGATTTAATTAACCTTAATTTGCTCCCCTTGTGAATATAACATAACAAAAGAACGGCCGTACTGGGTCAGACCAAATGTCCATCTAGCCCAGTATCCTGTCTACCGATAGTGGCCAATGCCAGGTGCCCCAGAGGGAGTGAACCTAACAGGTAATGATCAAGTGATCTCTCTCCTGCCATCCATCTCCACCCTCTGACAAACAGAGTCTAGGGACACCATTCCTTACCCATCGTGGCTAATAGCCATTAATGGACTTAACCTCCATGAATTTATCCAGTTCTCTTTTAAATGCTGTTATTGTCCTAGCCTTCATAACCTTCCCAAGTAAGGAGTTCCACAAGCTGACTGTGCGCTGTGTGAAGAACTTCCTTTTATTTGTTTTAAACCTGCTGCCCATTAATTTAATTTGGTGACCCCTAGTTCTTGTATTATGAGAATAAGTAAATAACTTTTCATCTACTTTCTCCACATCACTCATGATTTTATATACCTGGAAAATACAGTAGGAAGATATATATATATATTATATTGAGACTAATCAATTAAGGTGGACTATGATCAGCAGGGGAAAAATAATATTATTTAATAGCCCACCTTAATTGATTAGTCTCATTAGAGTTGGTATGGCAACACCCATTTTTCCATGTTCTCTGTGTATATATATCTTCCTACTGTATTTTCCACTGCATGCCTCCGATGAAGTGAGTTTTAGCCCACGAAAGCTTATGCCCAAATACATTTGTTAGTCTCTAAGGTACCACAAGGACTCCTCGTTCTTTTTACACCCCTGGTTGAGAACCACAGCACTAGGAGGCAAAATTAAGGCAACCTTATATAGGCTTTTTCTAATGTTCAAGTGCTTAACAGCTTTCTTTTAATGTTGGTTTTTTTAATCTAATTTTTTGATTGCACAACATTTTTACAGTTACTAACGCCCTAGAAAAGACTACGAGGGAATGTATACCTCTGTATTCATTGAATGGTGTGCAGTAAATAAGGCAGGGGCCACTAACTGAATGATAACGATAAAAATATTGAACAGCAGGCCTCTTTCTCTGAGCACTGTCCATCCTGTGCACTGAAGGGGGCAGAGATCCTGTAGGAATAAAATAGTGATCATGTAATTAAAAACTGTATCATACATACAAGAGGCAGAATAGAGTACCTGTGTCCAACCTACATTCTGGCATCTCCTAACTTTTGAGTGCTTGGTTTTGCAACCTAATTAAGATTTTTAAATGTAGTTTGTAATATGCAATTCCTAAACAGAGCAATTTAAATTCAGCTCCCCTTTGTACACATCCATTTTATATATTTTATCCAGTATTTCATAAAGTACACCTATAAGAATTAATTGCTGTTATCTAATCTGAAAAAGGAGTGTTCTTTAGATGGATGGATACTCACATATCATTATTTCATTTTGCCATGTTTTTATAAATCATGTCATATCCTAATGCAAGGCAAAGTCACATGACGTAAGTTACAAATTATATGTAATACAAGCTGTCAAAATCAAAAGTAAGCACACAGTTATTTTGTTCTTGATATCAAATGTCTGATAGCTACCCTTTAATTTATTGAAACACAAGTATTTGACCATTTAAATGAATATTCTTTTCATTTTTCTTTGTTGAAAAAGTAAAAATAAGCGTATGTAGTGTTTTGGTTTTTATCAATTTTTTTTACAAAGTTAGAACTATGTATCCCAATAAACTATTCATCATCCTGTTAAACATGGAGCAAGTACATTACATGTGCTAAAGATAATAGAAGGCACAGATATACAGAGAGTAAACTACCAATGACAGAGCACAAATTTGTAGTTTAGCCAGTCTGATGAACATAATATTTAATACCACAGTATGGTCATTCATATCAGATATACTTGTTATGGCTTGAGATAAAACCCCACTAAGAGTGGTAGGTGTGAACTCACTCTTTATTTAACATAACTGTAAGTATAAGCCTTACCTAAGACAAAAGGAATGTGTGAACCCATCCAGCAGCGTTTGGCTGACTATTGCTTTGGGTAGGTGTCGACGGACAAATAGATCACCCAGAAACCGAGGTCAGACAAGAATAAAGATACAGCCTGAAGGAACAGCTGAAAGCACAGTGGCTGACCCTGGAAGAAACTGGGAAAGAAATTTTTGGGTCAGGGATGCAAGATAAAAGAGTGTTCTTGGTACTGTGAGCATAGCTGTTTCCTGCTATTTGTTTCTGTGCTCAGAGACACAGGACTTTGTACATTCTTTGTAATAAACAAAACTGCATCAAAGAAAATACCAGACTATCAATTTTTATTTCCAACTTGACCACACACAGGGCCCCAAACGTTGACTAGCTGCTTGGGTTAAAAGTGGGAAACAATCTTTGGTCGTAATTTCTGTTAGCTGACCTGACAATAAATATGATAAATCACTAATAGTACTAGGTTTATTAGAAAAGTATATTGGATATTTTTTGGCATAAACTGTACATGTGTACACACATACAAACATATACATACTAACTAGAATAATAATCATCAGTGTTTGACATTATTTTCAAATGATACTGTCATCTTACATTTGGCCCCAAATTTATGTTTTGTGAAAACAAATTTTTATAAAACTTAAAACTAAAAGGAATGCTTCCACAGTTTAAAATAAAACTCAAATGTAAAAAGGTCATGTGTTGTATTGGTGGTGGTGTCTTTTGTTTTTTAGGAAATCTTATGTAGTGTTTGAAATCAAACACTGCAGTATTAAGAACCTGAAGATGAAGCATACTTCACAGATTTTCATTATCTTAACTGAAATTAATTCAGAAAGTAAACAAAGGCCCAACGGGGCTACACTGCTTTACACTAGCTGAGGTTCTGATCCAAAGAGCACAAATAATGTCAAGGAAAATTGATTTTAAAAATTCTCAATAATCTAAGGTTTTGTTTACAAATGGATAAATATACTGTTACCCCTTTTGACCTGAGTGGTTACAGAACAGTTAGTAATGGGTTGTTTCTGTCAGGAGGGGAAATTGATAATGGAGTCAAGCATTTTTTATTTGGTTTGTGGTTGGTTGTTTTAATGCAATCCTGTTTATTTACAAAGAATGTACACTAAGTCCCATTTCCTGAAACACAGCAGGAATCAAACAACAGGAGACGGTTCCTTTGTTCACTGTTCCCAGCCTCTATCCAGACAGCAGTTCACCCAAAAGCTTTTCTCTCAGCTTTTTCACAGTCACACTAGGAGTGTTTTTCTGGATGTCCCAGGGCTTCTTCCTACTTTCTACCAGTTCCAACAATGTTGCCCATATTATATATCTGAGATCTCTCTCAAAATGGAACTTTCAAAATGGAAGAATCTTTAAGTGTGAATTAGATTAAACAGAAATAGGCTTGAAGTAAATCATTCTAATCTGTCCCCACTGCAGGCTTAATTGTTAAAAAAAAATGCAAACAACACAAATTATGCGTGTCCTTACAGAAACAATCAAAATAACTTCTTCCTGATCATATAGAATAGATTCAACCAATCAGGAACCAGCATCACTGTGATTTAGGTAACTGATCTCAACCATCCAAAATATTTAATTAATTAAATATTTGATACAAAAATTTTAAACATCCAAATAGTGAAAAAATTGCCTTTTTTAATAAAACACAAATGGGATTTTTTTTTAACCAAGATGTTATCATTTCACAGAACTTCTCCCACTCCTTAAATCAGGTTTAATTTCCACAAGCATACTGGGCTGATAAATTAAACCACAAAGGCCAAAAAGTGTCCTGATGTTTCCTACTGCTACGTCCTCCTCTTCTGTGTTTTTTTCCTCAGCAATTCTTGAACCATAGGCCTTGATTCTGCAAACACCTGAGCATCACGTTCTTAACTTTATTTATGTAAGTAACGATTCATATGTGCACAAGTGTTTGCAGGATCAAAGCCATAGTATACCTCTGGTGCCTTTTGGAGAGTGCCTTTTGGTGCCTACTGGTTCCTCATCATTTTCTAAATCAACTCCAAATTAAAGGACTTTGTCCATAGTTTGTCTTCATGTTCTCTACTAAGCATGCTCAGCTTTTACTTTGCCCACAATTCAATACGTCTGGAACAAAAAGATGGCCCAAATTGTCCAGCACCATCAGATAAGATAAACGTATGGGGTTACACCTGCACCCTGCAGATACAAACAGTGGTTAGTATATGAATAGTGGACTTCAGTATCCAGAATCTAGTGCCTTTCAAGAACACCATGGATTGGTCTACTCTGCCGCTGGGAATGAGTCTCCCAGCCTGGGTAGACAGACTCACAGACTTTAAGGCCAGAAGGGACCACCATGCTCATCTAGTTTGACCTACACGTTGTAGGCCCCAGAACCTCACATACCCACTCAAGCTAGCACACTAAAAATAGAAATGTGGATGTTATGGCTTGGGAGGAAGCTCAGGCTCTCAAGCCGAGCAGACCCCTAGGCTTGTGAGACTGAGTTTCAGCCTGAACAAGAACATCCACATTGCTATTTTTAACGCACTAGCTCTAGCTCTACAGCTACGTGTAGACATACCCTATGGTGTTCAGTGAACACTTTATTTGGTGTCTGGTTCCAACTAGGTGTGCATATCAAGTGTTTCATAGCTCCCCATCCAGACCCATATCTCAGAATCTCAGCCCAATGCCACAAACACTAAATATCTCTTTAGAAAAGATTTTAAATGCAGCCAAATGGGCCAAAGAGAAAATGGTGAGTTTTAATGACGAGATTGAAATACGTGGAGGTACTGGGGACAGCACAAATGACAGCAAGACCTATAAACAGTGGAGATGGAAAATCACTGGAAGGGAATAGAGAGGAAGTCTAGATAAAGAGTGCAGTGAACAGTCAGCTGTGTAGGTTTATATATGAAGTTGTGAGTGGTAATTTGGGAGTTCATAGAAAGTTTTTAAATATCAGGAGTGTCAGACAGTGATTGATAACTAATCAGTGAACACACTGGAGGAATAGACAGGGTAATATAGTTCTGTATCCTGGAGTGAGTGAATGGAATTGTCATAATTTGTATTATTGTGAGACAGTGTAAGAAGAGGCGGGGGGAGAAAAAAAGGCTCTTCCACAGAACTGTTAACATGAAAAAAAATATTTCTCCAGAAAAATTACTAACTTTTCAGAGTTTAGTTTCAAAATCTGTATTTTCACAAAATTCAAAGGGTAACTTTTGAAAAGTAATCTTAAAGTTAGGGCTTGCAGAAATCTATTTAGATAATGCTAGGGTAATATGAAAAATACAAAAACCTATTCTATGAACATTTATCCATTTCTAAAACAAGTTTTGAAGCAAAACTTTTTCAAAGGTCTGAAATGGTTCTGATAATTTTCCACCTCATTTGGGTTTCAGCTGCGGTTGAAAACAGAAGTGTCATACCTTTTGAGTGGGAAAAAATGCTTACATTTTAAAAAAAGACTGGACTTCCTTTTGCAGGTACCTCAAAATTGTGCATCTCAATTTTTGAATCCCTAATTGAAATGCAAATACAAATATTCAGGTGACAATTTTGCAGATTCAAATTGCACGCATAAATGGGGATACCATGTGTCAGCTCATTTAAAAAATACAACCTGAAGACTATTCTTGAGAAATTTCCAGACAAAAGAATCAAATGTATCAGGTAAACTTAGAACAGGCAACTGAATCTATGTTGTTCTATTTTGATTCTTATACCATTCTTATCACCATAGCATCCAAGTGCAGCATTACCTGTGGATGTTTATCTAAACTGAAACCAAATTCCAAATCTTCTGCTTGCTCATCATTAATTATATTGAAACACCACATGAGGTCTTCTAGGGCCCACTTCTGCTCTCAAATTCTTCCACACAACCCTTATTGATTTCATTGAGAAATACATGTGAATATATGAAGGCAGAACTATCACCCAGCTATTGAGAATGTTGGGTCATATCTGACTTATACTAAAATAGATGCAAAAAGCCTAAATTGCAGGATGTCTCCAAGGCAGTAGCTGATATTCTGCAAGAGAAAGTTTAGGTCAAGAAGTAAAGCATTTAGAATCTTAAACTAATTAGACATTCAGACATCTGGAAAGCACCAGTAGTAAATGTTCACAGACCAAGAACATATTCTGAGCATGACTAAACTTTGGTAATCTAACCTATTAAAAACCAGGGAATTATTTTCATTGTCTATTAAACAGGTGCTTATTGTATGTGCAGCACAAAAGTCCAACAGAAATTTAATTTTTATTTCAGCAAGTTAATGTCAACACATTATTAATTCTTGTTACCAAGCTTGTCTTAGCAGGGAGTCCTGTAGGGATGGCCAACAAGAGTTTAACGAGCTGGTGGTTGTTCAATAGCCTACATATGAAAAACTACGGCACCAGGTGGACCTTTTTACATTCCATCCTCCCCCTCTATTTTTTTCCTTTTGGATACCACTAGCTTTCTTTTAGTGTCCTTCACATCCAGTTCCCACAGAAACACCATGGCAGACCTTGCTCTCTCCCCGAGTTATTTTGATCCTTGCTATAACTTTTGTGCACCAGCTCAACAGTACTCATTTTCTGAGTCCAACCCTTTAGGTCCTCATTGTCCATCTCTATTGCCTTAGAACAGCTCAAAAGTCCCCCTCCTCAAAATCTGACCTAGAAGGCAGCCCAGTGATTCAAACCACTTTGTCTTGCATGAAGTCTGTAGCACGCTTTCTCCTAAGTCTGACTACTATGCTCTGAGTTGTTTGGTCTATGCTCTGTAGTCTGCTTTTCTGTGAAGCCTATTGAACATATTCCCCATTACGTTTGTAACTGACTTACTGGAAATCTGAAGAAGCAACAGCTTTAGGAGTCTCTGGTGATTAGCATTTTGGAAACAAAGATAACATTTTATGAATTAACAAGAGCTGCTAAAACCAATTATTGCTTGGGAAATGTAAAAAGTTTTGGTGTCATGATTATTTGCCTCCTAAATATGCATGGGTGCTTTTTTCCTCTCTTTTTTTTTAAAACATAGGGGCCAAGTGGTTGCTGATCAGTTTCTTTATATACCATCTCCAATAGGGGGCTGAATTATATTCAGAATGAAAATATGCTAATGAGACAATAGAATCTGGGCTGTGAGCAATCAAAAATATATACTCTTTTTTCATTATATTATAAATACACCCTTTGTGCATTTTGTGGATTAGAAATTATTTTCCACATGTTTCTGCATATGAATATTGGCTCACACTTCCTAATCTTGTTAGCACTGCAGTATGCCATTTGTTGAAGCTGCATTTTAATTCCTAAATTACTAGTCATTGGTTACTCTAAATAGCTTCTAGGTTCCATTATATCAATGAAAGCCCTTCCAAGGTACAGTGAAACTCTCTCTAATTAACCTATGGTACAGGCACTTGCACTTCATGTTAAACATTAAATGTGTAGATTTCACAGTGAGGGTACATGATTCCCAGTAAGAGAAATCCACTCACATTACAGAATATAAGTATCTGTCACCCTGACCTTTGTCCTGTCATGCATTTTCTTTTATTTTTTTCCAAGTTCAGTTTGCTTTTCTCTTTGTTTCCTTTCCATGGCAGCAAACAGGATCAAGCTGGGGAACCAAATGTGTATCTCTGCCTAGCCAGATGCTTGTAGTACACCCCCAAGGATTTGGCTGATGACACTCTAGGAGAAATGTGGTCAGCACAGCTTCTGCTGTAAGACATGGTGCATCAGTTACTGAAATGAGACTTGGGAATAATCTAACACACATCTCTGAGATTTTACCAGCAGGCCAATTGTCTTATTTGCATTGACTAGTAAATACCTATGATTTAGTGTCTGTGTCATTTTTAAATTCATTGTTCAAAACAGAGGCTTTGATTTAGGAATGGGCACAAGTTGGTAAACCAGAGGGTAAAAGAATGTGAGGGGCATTTGATTTTGGTTTTGATTTAGAAGAAGAGGGAGGAGGAATACACAATATTCAACAATCGAAGGCCCAGCAGAGGTGAACATTCAGATGGGAACCTTCACTAATGGAGTCTATGCTAATAACATCTGTAGCCCTTCGAGCAAGATAGACATTTAAAACTCATGCTTCAAAGTGTAAGCTAATCACGTGAAGGATGCAAGAAGGAATTTCCCTCCCTACTCACTCACCCACTGTACAGTATTATACAACTAGTTCTATGTATTAAGTCTGACAATGCCCAGTCCCTGTGATATCCATCAATGCATAAAATGCCTCTATACCAGCTCTGACATTAGACTATTCCATATTATTAGACTATTATTAGGAGGTTAAGGAACATGGCACAATGGATGTTCTTGTGTATCCCACTGTTCAGGGAGAGTTATTCATCGCTGTCTGTTCCCAATCCATAGAGGATGTGGGTGTGTTACTGCGCTCAGTCTGCAAGATTGACTCTCTCTAGCTCAAGCTGTAAAGCCTTATGTGTTTAGGTCTGGAGGTCCCAATTCAGTCCCCAGTGTGTTGGTGAAGATGGGGGCCATCACACTTGCACTCTACAACTGCAAGGATGTTGCAAGGCTACCATGTACCATGACTGACACCTAATGGGCAAAGGAGGCAGGGGAGTTGGCCATTTCTGGAGGGGAGCTCCCACGGAGACAGTGCAAACTCATGCTGCTGCCAGTGCAGGGAGCCACAATTATTCCATATGCATGTTCGAAATTATGGTGGTGTCCTCTGAACCAGCAGGTATTCACTGCTGGAGAAAAGAGATATCAGATTCACTCATTTAATACCATATGACAAATTCTATAAACCCATGGAAAACCAGCATCTTCCCTGTGAACCTCCAGTAAAATGACAGGATGAATATTAATAGAATGGGGAAAGTTATATAGACACAATTATGTATAGTATCTTGTCTTGTTAATGTGGGTGAATTTATTCCTTTCATTATAATTCTTTTACTATTGACTGCATACCAAACACACTTCTATAATCCCCCAGCCTGAACGGATGTTGAGTCATAAACGTGACTCTTCACCATTGATATTAATATTAGTCTTCTACTCTGTGGTGATATATAGTACCAGGCAGATCTAGATGAAAATTAAAAACATAACATATCAGGTTATCTGTCTCTGCTAACTTTCTTTTCAACCTACTGAAAGGATTTTTAATTAATCTTTCTAAAAATAGTTTGGCTAAGGAGAACATTTTTTCCAAGATTAACATTTGAAATACATCATCAGTTACTTATGGGAATGAACCATACACAAAACACACATACAAGCTCTTTAACTCTTTCAGTGCAGAAGCTCTCACACAGTTCAGAAAATGATCTCCCATTATTTCTTACTGCCTCATTCATTACACTGCTTTTTCCATGCCTAAAAAAAAAGATGTTTTATTAATTGGTTAAATTCCTATTTATTTCTGAAAAGTAGATAATACAATATTTAAGGTATATTTAGTTCATTTACTTCCGATTTCATAATTATGGTAATCCTTTGTAAAAATATCAGAACTTCTAATTTAAATTGCACCATTTTTTTTTAAATTTGGAAAGGTTTAGAGCCTATAGTAAAACTGGAAATAAAACAGATAGGACCAGTTTAGTGTTCATAGCAATAAGTGCTATTAGCAAATTTAATATTGCTCAAATATAAATGGAAATTGTCTTGGTAGCATTAGATAAATAGGCCCAGATACTTTTTAATGTAAAGAGTTTTTTGTGGGGAGGGACAAATAAAAATGTGGTGTTTGTTTGCTGGTTCTACGGGCTGTGAGTCACCAATTAGTACTGCTTTTCTTTAATGACCATAGACTAGGTCCATCAGCTGGACAGTAAACAAAACCCTGCCATCTCTGTCTACTGTCCAGTCTAGTTAAATCATTTTCTAGAAACAACCTGGCCTGAAGGTCAGGAAGGACATTCATTCCAAGATTCTAAGTGGGCTAATTGAAGCTAACTCCGAAGAAAAGAGATTCTCTGTTGATTTGGTGTGCATGGGTGAGTGCACATCAATAGCACAAAGGGCTCCATTATTGCTGTATCAAAGTAAATAGCTGAAAAAAAGTGAGTCAGGGAGATGAATGATGAGTTAAGTGTTAAGCAGACACTGAGTGCAAACAGTAGCACACAGTTGCACTTAGAAAGAATGTGGTATCTGTTAACTCCTTAAATTCCTCTATATTAGATCTGGTTTTAGACTATTCTATAAGTCTTTTATGATGAGATTTAAGGAGACATTGTCAACTTTTTTTTTTTTTAAAGCTTCCCTGCTTTAACACATTTTAAATAGCGCAGAATTTTCATTGGCTGAGTCATGTTTATAGCCGGGAGCTGAGTGGGGGAATTAGGGTACCAAAGCACACTTCAAACAGTGAACTAGATCAGTGGTTCTCAACCAGGGGTAAGTGTACCCCTGGGGGCATGCAGAGGTCTTCCAGGGGGTACATCAACTCATCTAGATATTTGCCTAGTTTTACAACAGTCTACATAAAGGGCACTAGCGAAGTCAGTACAAACTAAAATTTCATACAGCCAATGACTTGTTTATACTGCTCTATATACTGTACACTGAAATGTAAGTATAGGGTATTCCAATTGATTTATTTTATAATTATATGATAAAAATGAGAAAATAAGCAGTTTTTCAGTAACAGTGTGCTGAGACACTTCTGTATTTTTAGGTCTGATTTTGTAAGCAAGTAGTTTTTAAGTGAGGTGAAACTTGGGGTATGCAAGACAAGTCAGACTCTGAAAGTGGTACAGGAGTCTGGAAAGGTTGAGAGCCACTGGACTAGGTTGTGCTATTTGTGCATCGCCCTGCACTGGAGTAAGGGAGAGCTGCACAATCCTGTAGGTGCTTGGGACGTAGAAGTTTACGGACCTCAAGCTCCATAATGAATAAAAAGCACCATCCTTCAGCAGAGTGCCACGTGGAGGAGCATGGCTCCACTTCATTCCCACCCCTTTATGCCTGAATGGAGCATACAAGAGGCAGTGCCTTGGAGTGCAGGAACTGTGATTGTCCCTCACCTTGTGTGCTTTACCCACCCTGCACAGCACATCCAGGGATAATCTTGTCCTAAGGCTTTGTCTAGAAAGGATTTAATGGTGAGTTACACCCACAAGTCCAGTGTAGCCAAGGTGGCGCATACCTTATCACATGATAAACTGGTCAAGATAATGCATAAGGGGACAGCCTACACTAGACTTTTAGAACATAGAAGTTTAGTTAACATGTGTTAGCTAATGCATTCTAACACACTTTAAATTGCAGTTAAGACAAACAGCACTCAAGAGTTTGTTAAATAGCAGTTTCTAAAATTAGACATTTTCAAATCAGCCAGATTGGATAACTGGCATCCAAGAGTTTTAAAAGAGCTGGCCAAGGACCAAATGCACCACAGACAATGGCAAGCCACAAATTGAGAAGTGATGGTGAAGTCTCAGGTCAGCGTACAGGCATTTAAGAACCTTATTTTCACCCACACATTTTTGGCCAAGATGCAATAAACTTTTCAACAAATCCCCACTAATTTTCCTTTTTGGCATTCTTTCATCAATGAAGTGTTCACTTCCCCTTAGAAGCAGAAACCCTTTCTAAAAAGCAGAAAGTAGATTGTTTCTCATGGTAGTCCTTTATTTATGTTATTGACTTATAGCTTTTATCATACCTATAAATCTCTTTATATATGATGAAAACTTTTCTATATACTGTACATGTATTAATCAATTCTTCCTACTCTGGAATAGTATGTTAGTAGATGTCCCAATTAAATCGATCCCTGGCCTTGACAAAATTTAATTCTGTTCCATCTCATTAAGATATTTGGTCAGCTGATTTCCTGATATGAACTATATTTACTATATGAAGTCCAGTGAGTTCAGTACTGTTTTACTAGATATTCTGCTCGCTGACACATCAGGAAGGAAACATTAAGAATTAGCAAAGCAGTCATTAATATATCAAGAGGAGATTTTCAAAGGCACAGATAACAGTTGGGCCTTTCTTATCTTTATTTTATAAGTTACCTCCTTTAACAACAATCAAAATTTAGAATATTTGCTCACAGATCTCAAAGTAAGAGGATAACCTAGGGCTGGTTGACAGAATATTTGATTTTAGATTAAAATATTTTTTCTAGGGAAAGTATCTTCTCTCCTGAAAAATTTCAACTTTTTGTTGAAAAACTGAACAGTTGCAAAAATGTTCCATTTCCAGTAAAAAATTATAGATTTCTGATTTGACAAAAAGTCTTTTCCATGAAAAACCTGGATGAAATCAATTTAAAAAAGTTTTCATCTAAATTAGGTAGGGAATAAAACTATTTTTCAAACAGCACTAGGGTAAAAAGTATTAAAAGATTCAAGAAATTAATGGTAAATATGATAAAATCCTTGACTGGGTTTTACGTGCAAGTTTGTTGTTTGGTTGTTTGTTTTGCATAAGCTTAAAAGACTAAACCTCCACACATGGTCAACGAGATTTTTTTCAACCTATGGAACACATTGCCAGGGGATGTTGTGAAGGTGAAAAGTATAATTGGATTAAAAAAAGAATTAGATAAGGTCATGGAGGATCGGTCCATCAATGGCTATTAGCCAAGATGGTCAGGGACACAACCCCATGTTCTGGGTGTCCCTAAACCTCTCACTGCCAGAAGCCGGGACTGGATGACAGGGGTTGGATCACTCAATAATTGCCCTGTTCTGTTCATTCCCTCTGAAGCATGTGGCACTGGTCACTGCTGGAAAACAGAATGCTGGGCTAGACTGACTACTGGTCTAACCCAACATGGCCATTCTTATGTTATGTCATATACTACAAAGTTCCACAGAGAGATATGGAAAGACAAATAGCATACAGCTTTTAAAAGGGACAAGGAAATTCCTGCTATCCAATGGCATGCCTTCATAGTTATTACACTAGTACTTTTACTGATATAGTAAAACTGCTATTATTATAGCAATGTAACCCGCCTACGTGGGCACTCTTATTTCAGTATAAGAGTAGCTTTTTTCAGTGTAGCTTAATGCCCTTCCCAAATGACATAAGATACTCTGAAATAGAGGACCTTTTTCAGTTTAAGATTGTGTACACAGATGTTTATACCAGCATAATGATAATGGTTTAAATTCACATCTTCAATTTTACCAGTATAACTTTCCTATGTAGGGCTGTGACCTAGGTATTCCTCCTGATTGTAAAAGAATCCTCCTTAAATCTTCCCCTTAGATATTAAATGATTTCTTTTCCACTTGTGTAAATTAAAATACAAATTTTTTACTTATATAGTTC
Organism: Malaclemys terrapin pileata; assembly: GCF_027887155.1. Taxonomy (NCBI): domain Eukaryota; kingdom Metazoa; phylum Chordata; order Testudines; family Emydidae; genus Malaclemys; species Malaclemys terrapin. The sequence goes on along the minus strand of NC_071507.1, from coordinate 173,840,500 downwards.
TCAATTTAAGCTGAAGGAGCATGAGAAAGAAAACCGACACTGCTTCATTTTATCTTTCCATTTTCTTCTGAGTCTTTTCATGTTTTAAGTATCCCTTGAGCTCCATGAAATATTTGCATCAAAAACTCCAAAACACACAAGCCTCCCTTAGTTTCAGCTTCCAACTCTGACCAGCGTCATTTAAATCTTTGCTAAGGTTCACAACCCTTTTGAATAAGCCCAGGGTCCCATTTCAACAAGCCTCGGCTGATTTATGGGTTTGCATCAAAATCAGGTGAATTTCACACTCTCATATGGTTTCAATGGAAGAACTAGGTGAAACTCATTTCTTTGGGATGTTGAGGTTATTAACATCTGATATTCAAAACAAAACTCAGGGAGTTTTGAAACTCAAGGAAATGCTTGAATGAGCCTCTTAAAGTTTATATGTCTTTCCCCTGGATGACGTATGTCTGATGTATGAAGTTATAGCCCTTGAGCTCCAGTCCAGTTATTTTAATAGAAGGGGTCCTCCTCATACCCCTACAGAGGCAAAAATCTGTGCTAATTTCTAAAACCTTGGGTCCTATTCACCCACTGCAGGATACAAGTAACAATAGAGAGAAGAAGAGAGAAGAAATTGGGCCTCTTCTACTAAAATGAAAAGAGATGGTAGGGGAGGGGAAGAAAAAGAACATGCTCTACCTGGCTTTCATTAGGTATAAGGATGGCAACAGTTGTAGTAACACATGGATAAGGTTGGCTATGCCACAGTTAGCAGACATTAGTTTAAAAGGCATTTCAAAAGAAAAGGGCAAGTAGGCTACCTGATCATAAAGGTCAAGCTGGCATAAGCACTGATGATTTGATCTATTGCTACATATAACCATGAAAGCTGGATACTCAAGGCAGCAGAAGTGAAGTGGTCAGAGTCCTTTAAGATTCTGTGTCTGCTATACATTGCGGATATCACGGCTAGGAAAGAAAACAAATGATCATCTACTGCAGCAATGAAGAAGAAACTGGTTGCTACTCTAGGAGCATTAAAGAGAGGTAGTTGATATATTTCAGGGACGTATCAAGGAGAGCTGGCGATCATTCAGAGTAAACGACAGTGCAAGGGAGAACTGCAGGCTAGAAGTGGGAGCACAGAGTGGGTCAACATGACAGGATGGGTAACTTGAGCAATGAGGAAATGTCAGCACTGGTGAATCATGATGTAAAGGGCCAGCTGTCCTCTGAGTTTAAGGTGGCACTTGATAAAGATGGCTATATGTAATTTATCTAACTGTAAGCAGTTTAGGTAAGAAATGCATGAAATATAGCTGAGTGTTTTTGACCCTTCAAGTGCCTTGGAAAGAAGATAGCACTTTTATCTAATTGAAGCTGTGGGTTTCATATAAGAAAATCACATTGATATGAATAAGATTAGAGAGAGAGAGAGATGCCTATAAAGAGAAGTTACAAGCATTCCTGACAGCTCTGCAAAGTGCAATATTCTACACACAAAGTGGAAAATCAGCTTTGTAGATCTACTACAAATTACAGTGTAAAACATAAGCATTTTTCTCCAGCAGCTTTTCAATTTAATATTGCAATTAAAACTAAATGATTTAGCCAGCCTGGTGCATGTAGGAATTCAACTTTTTGGTAAGCCTTAAAAATAATATTCCAATCATTAATATTTCCTCTACTATTTAACGTTATGGTATTTAATTGTGAGGAACACATTTAGTATCTACCCATCAATACTGTAATCTAGCATTAGTTAGCTCAGCCATTATTTTTGAAATCCAACTCAGTTTTCAAAAGGATTCTGCAAGAGCACATACTTTTCCATTTCAGTAATGTAAGTAGTGCTTAAGACATGTTACAAAGATTCTTCATCGATTCAGTATTTAGGAAAGGATAGTGATGGTTTATAGGGGAAAAACCCATACACATACACTCTACAGATGTGGCTGTCTGCAGATCAGCAATTCTGTCGACAAGGGACTGGGGACACAAAGCAGAGCATTGCTGACACATCATAAAACACAGTTCTACAAGGGGCTTTTCGCACTAATGTATGGAATATTTCCCAGTTAAAAAAAAAAAGCCAATTTTCAAGCAAAAACTAGTGTATTTATGAGTGAAAATAGGTGAATTTGTTATTTGTTTTTTTGTTTTTTTACAAATTACCTACATAAAAACATCCCTTTAGTCCACATTATAAGTTAGGTGGCATTTATGGGTACAAAATTATAAATCAGAGTGAAGTTCAGAGAGTACAGAATTGTGTGAAAGAAAATGGTAAACAATTTCATACAAAATTCTGCCAAAAAGTTTCTTAGCCAATATAATTTTTCTCTCTGTGACTTGCTCCACTCTACCTGCCTGACCTTATAACAACTTGTTACTTTGCTCCTCTAAACTGGCCTCTTCTCCAACTCTTTCTCATCTCTGTTTGTAGTTGGGCTTTGCTCATTCACTCACTATTCCATTTGTTTGGAATTCTATGGGCTAGATTCTCAAAGGAACGCAGGCACCTAGGAAAATCACTGGGATTCTCAAAGCCTGAGTTAGGCATTCAGGCTCCCTATACAATGAATGGAGAGAAATAGGCACTTCAGAATGGGATTCACAAAAGCCAGCTTTCTATGCAGCTCCTTGCCTAAGATAGTGAATGGGAGATACCAAGGCATGGGGTGCGTCCTAAGTCCTGCCCCGCTCCAAGAGTTTGCTGCCTAAATCCCAGCTGCAGGGAGGTGCCTTTCTCTGTTTGAGAGTCTCAGCTGCAAACCCTCTCTTGGTATTAGGACCGGAGAACCTCCCTTATAACTTTTAGCCCAGTGGTTAGGGTAATCACCTGGGATGGGGGGAGACCCCTTATTCAAGTCCACCCTACAACCTGAGGGAGGAGAGGGATTTGAACTGAGATCTGCCACCTCTCAGGTGAGTTCCTCAACCACTGGGCATTGGACTATTCTGATGTAGGGTTCCCTCAGTCTCTCCTGTTGAAGCTATTCCACTGTGGGTTAATAATTTAAAAAGTCATTGGAACAGAGGGGCTGGGCCCTGGTCTCCCATGCAAGTGCTCTAACAACCAGGCTACAGTCATTCTCATGCTTGCTTTCTCTCTCTCTGGCCCAGTGGCTCATTGTTTATCCACAGTGGAACAGCTTCAACAGGAATGACTGAGGGAGCTCCAGATGAAAATATCCCATAGGCTAGGACTGGGGCACTCATCTGGGAGGTATAGGGGAGACTTAAACCAGGGGTGATTGCCATAACCACTGGCCTAAAAGTTATGAGCAAGGGCCTCCTCCTATTAACCCCCCCACACACACACACACAGTTTTATATGAGCTCACCTACAGGGGCCTGATCCAGGAGGTGAGCTCTGAGACAGTTTACCAGAACAGGCTCGCAGGTGAGCTAGGTGGAGGAATGCCTATCTTCCCCCGGTCCATGTATCATTCAGGGGCTAAGTTGTCTGGATGTCTAGAGCAGAGTGGCAGTGTGCATACCCAGCAGCAGAGAAACAAATGGTCTAGGAAACTTTTACTGCAGAAATGTAGGTGCCAAGCAAGTTTAGGCACCTACAGAGTTTGACAGCAGCTGAGCAGGGTTCTACCAAATTCTGTAATTTGTTCTCTCTCTCTTCTGTAACGCTTTCAAAACATTAACATACTTTGCATGAAAGATGATCTACAACAATAACTGCATTGTATTTGCATGATTCCACACAGCTAGATGATTTTTCTCAATCATTTTTGCTATAGAAATGTTGTGAAGAATGAAAGATAATAAACCCGCATTATTTCCTTTAAGGAACACTCCACATAAATAGTTACTTACTGGAAGTAAAAATGATACTCTGTTACAGTGTTTAATAAGCTGTGAAAAGCATTTTGTGACTAGGTAGTGTTTCTTTACCAGTAATTCTTTACCAGCATTGCTGCTATGTGAATTGGGACCATATTTCTGAAAAAAAAACCAGGACACTCTTCTAATTGATGTGCTGATTGCTAAGTACCTTAACTAGGAAAGCTCTCCAGGGATAGGTCAATACCTCTTTTTCCCTAAAAGTGACAGATTATAGCTGCAAAAATTGCTGATACTTCCAAATATTGCAAATCTGTACCCGTGACTTACTGTAGTCTATGCCCTTAGTGAAAGATGGTTTGAATGGAGGGTAGCTTCCAGTTCAGTGCATTAACTGCATCAAGCTAATTTCTCCATATATATTGTGCTTGATAAATTACAGCTTTTGAAGCTGAGCAAATGACTTCAGCTACCTGCCTACATGTCACAACTCCTCGAAAAATAAGATGTACTGCTGCAAAGATTTTTTGTGTGGTTATAGATCAAAAACAAACACCACACTCAAGGCCGGTGCAAGGATATTTTGCGCCCTAGGCAAAACTTCCACCTTACGCCCCCCTCCTGGAGCATTGCTTATTATAAACTTTCAAAAATGAATTGTTCATTAGAATTAATACACGTTCAGCTTGAACATTTATTAATTTCATTATTTAGTCTACATATTTAATGAAAATAAATGAATAACCTGACAGGGTGTGGGGCTGACTGGCTTTGGGCAGGGGTGTGTGGCAGGGGTTGACTGGAGACAAGGGGTGCGGGGCTGGCTGCGGGCAGGGCAGGGGGGGTGGTAGGGGCTGGCTGTGGGCGTAGCAAGGGCTGGCTGGAGATAAGGGGGTGCGGGGCTGGCTGGAGGTAGGAGCTGGCTGTGGGCAGGGCAGGGGGTGTGGATCTGGCTGCGGCCAGGGTAGGGGATGTGTATCTGGCTGCAGGCAGAGGACGTGGCAGGGGCTTGCTGGAAGCAGGGACTGGCTGCGGGCAGGGGGTGTGGGGCTGGCTGGAGGCAGGACAGGGGGTGTGTGGGGCTGGCTGGCTGCGGGCAGGGGGTGCGGCAGGGGCTGGCTGCGGGCAGGGTGGTGGGTATTCATGGGGAGAGCGGCTCGGGGTAGCAGCACACGCAGCACCCCGAGCCGAGCTTCAGGACTCAGCCCAGGCCCAGCAGAGCAGCCGGGGACCCACTGGGCAGCAGCAGCAGTGGGAGCCCCAGGGCCAGGGGGAGCAGTAGCAGCAAAAGGCCTGGCCCAGGGCCAGGTGGCGGCCCACATGGCTCTCACAGCGCAGCGCCCCCAGCGGCCGGAGGAGGAATGACATCACTTCCTGGCTGTCCGGAGCCCATCAAAGCTGCAGCACCCCCTCGTACAGCGGCAGGAAGAGGGTTACACATTAGCCGGCGCCGGGCGAGCATCCCAGACATTTTGGGCACTGCTTTTTGGCTCTAGGCGGCCACCTAGTTTGTCCCTGACCACACTCCCTCATTTGGTTAAATAAAGTGTATATGTATATAAATCAAGACTCCTCTCTCATGCTTCATGTAGGCAATCTGGTAAGGTACACAATTCTTTGTGATCAGTGTTCAGGAAACCATCTACTTATTTACATGTAAGAATTAAAGAAGTCAAGCCATGCTCCAATACATATTGAGAAATCAATACATACTTAGGAACATGGTGCTGTCAATACATACTTACATACTTCAATACAGACCTAGATATTTCTGTTTGTAAAATATTTATGTTCTTATTTTGTAGAACAGGCAATTACAGAAGCAGCAGATCATATTTGTGAATAAACGAAATAAATGTCACTGCCAAAGTAGTTTGGTTCAATCTTCCAGGACAGGGTTTGGCTGTTGAGATATTCCCCACCCACTAGTGGTTTATCTGTGCATCCTAATTCCACTGAATCTGAGTAGACAAGAACAATGAGGAGTCCTTGTGGCACCTTAGAGACTAAAATGTATTTGGGCATAAGTTTTCGTGGGCTATAACCCACTTCATCAGATGCATGGAGTGAAAAATATAGTAAGCAGGTATAAATATACAGTGCATTAAAAGATCGGAGCTGCCTTACTAAGTGGGGAGGGGGATCAGTGCTAATGAGGCCAATTCAATTAGGGTGCATATGGATAATTTCACTCATGTGAAAGCTCTTCTAGAGCCATCCAAGGTCCCAACACTACTGCATTTTTGTTTCTGGTCTGCTGAAGATGAAGATTGGTTACAAAATTAACTGTAGGGTACATTGACTTTTTTTGCACACTCTTATTAAAGCTCATGTTAAAGTCCCATAAAAGTTCAGAAGTAAATGTATAAGCCTGATTCTTCCTTTTATTAAGGTTTCCCTAAAGTCAGTATGACTGGCCACAGCAGGACTTCATGTCATAGGAGGATCCTTGGGAACAGGGTGACAACCTTTTCAAAATGCAAAAAATGGGACATGTAGGAGCCCTATCCCCCTCTGTGGTCCTGCCTCCTGCTCTTCCTCTTCCTCCTGAGGCTCTGCCCCCTGGTCAGGCCAGAAGCTGGAGCCAAGCCACCTGGGCAGGGGGCTGGAGGTGCCCAAGAGCAGCCTCTGATCCATGTCTCTGCTCCTTGGGGCATGCCCACCCAGGGCAGGTGGAGGATCCATGACTCCAGGGCTCCCAACAGCAGCCCGAGTTCCCTGGGCGGTTGTTACTACTGCCTGGCTCCAACTTCTGGGCTGGCGAGGGGCCGGGCCTTGGGGAGAAAAGGAGGAGCCTCCTAGAAACAGGGGAGCTAAGTCCCATCTCAGCCCCCCACCCAGAAGAGGTTCGTACCACCTGAGCCTTGGGCAGGCATGGAGTGGTGGTGCTGTCCCAGAGTTATTCAGCCCAGGACCGGGACTTGAAATGTACATTTCAGGACTATCCCGCCCAATTAGAGACAGGTGGTCACTCTGTTTGAGAAGTACAGAGTCGCATTCTCTCTTCCTACGTCATTTTCCTATCAACTGCTGGAACAGTGGTCTTGGGTAAAAGGTAAAAAGGGGGTGATTAGGGCATCCCTGGCTGCTATAATTGTGAGCAGACATGGATAAGAGTTTCAATGGTGTGACGCTAGTTTATACGAGCTGAAGATCTGGCCTAACTTTGACTGTGCATTTCCATACTTTTTGTTCTGACAACCACAATGTTTTTTAACATTGTTTGTACTGTGTGACTTTGTTTTTAATGTAATTTTAGATAATTGTCTATGTTGATAACGTAATCACTGTAGGTCTAATTGTGTAATTAGTGTACATGTATTTACATAATTGCAATATTTTATTAAAAAGTGTAATTACACTGTTAATGGGGTTATGCTTAATGACATCCTGAATGTCCTAATGAAACTTTATGAAAAGTAATACACTGAGAAAGTACAACGTAAAGTAAGCAATTCTTTAAGTTCAGTACCTCAGCCCTCCTGTTCAGTAAGCATCACATCATTGACCATGCATTACTCTCAGCATTATCACTAGATATGGACCAAAATTAATACTTTTCTACCTGCTCCCCTGAACTATGGGAGTTCAGATAAAATGAAGTTATTTTTATCTATTTATTTTACTATGGATTACTCTCTTGGGTTGGAGGAAGAACAGTAATGCAGGAAGGGATGCACAGTATATATATAGCTCTAGAAGACTCTGCCCCTGATATATCAAAGTGAAGCCCATAAGACAAATTGAACTCTGCAAAGACCTCCTAAATAAAAAAAAAATCTAATAAATAGGACTGCTCTGATGGATGATATTGATTGTGTTTTATTTGAAAGAGGAACCTTTGGAATCCTATTGGAAGCCTGGTAATCTGCTCAGACTTTCCTTCAGCGTTAATAAGTATTTGACTTCTCAACTCTGGATGCTTCTATAGTAGCTTCATTCCTGCTTTGACCTTAAAGGCAAATACAGTAACCTTTGACTTTTGCCATTGATTGGTTCACATGTTTATTGGCTAAATTCACACTAAACCTGTCTTTTTGCCTGCTACTTCTATATTCCACCCAAGAATATCTTTTATATCAGTGATGTAATTGTGATAGTTTTAAAAGAAAATACTTATAAGATATTCTAATTAATAAAAGAATGGTACCATTTTGACTCTTTGTGGAAACTTTGAACTTGGTCTAGTGTTAAAAAGTTTTGCCAATATAGATATGTCAGTTATGAGAGTGAAAAAAATCATACCCCTAACAAATTTCTCTATGCCAAGAAAAGTCCTAGTATGCAGGGCTTTGGAGCTGTGCTCCAGCTCTGCTCCAGCTCCAGGCAAAAACCTGCAGCTCCACTGCTCCAGCACTGCTCCGCGCTCCAGCTCCGGGCTCCACTCCAAAGCCCTGCTAGTATGGATGCAGTTAGACCAGGAAAGGGTCCTTTTGCCAGTACAACTTATTTTGTTTGGATAACTGGTATAAACTACATTAGCAAAACAATCTTTGGCTTGTATAAGCTGCACCTACACTATGAGGGTTTGCTGGTACAGGTCTACTGCCAAACCATTTCTAGTGTAGATAAGGCCGAAGATAGGTGACCATCTCAGGATTCAATTTAGGTATGTGAAGCACTATAATGGAAAAGCACTATAATTTTGCTTACCCAAATACACACACATATGCACACTAATTCTGATCTACCTTAATTTAGTGATCTATCCTTAAAAAGACCTAAAACAGGACTAGTTAAAATTGTATCAACAGTGTGAGTCATAACTACTTAGTACTATATGTGGGACAAAGTGCACTTCAGATATTGTCCCATGTAGTAATAATTGTTAGATTTATATAACATTTTACATATATTAAATACTGACTTCAACATCTCTGTGAGCATAACAATAGGGCTTTGTAGGTTATAGTGCCTGCTTGTGGGTGCCCAGGGGGTTCAAGGCGTTGGGTTTGATCTTTAAAACCTTTCATTATTTGGACCCCTGTTACATAAGAGATTGATTCTCTAGTGCCATATTGCCACAGTTGAAGTTAGCAGAGGGACTCAAGTTGGAATTCCCTCAGAGAGAGAGAGATGGAGCTGTCAAGAGGGATTCTCCAACACCACCACTTTGGTGAAAGAATGTGCTTCCCTCCATTTTTTCCCCACAGGACCTGATTGGTTAACCTTGTAGACATGCAGCTGTACATTGTGTATTTTCTGTCAGGGATGAAGAGGGGAATGGAGAGAGAACTGGAAGAAGTTATATTATAATCTACATCAATGCCATACTTGGTTGCAGAAATTGCAATTATATAGGCAGTGAGAAGTTGATATAGGCAGTTTTGTATCTAATATATTAATTGTTATTAGACATTTTAAATTCTTTAAGGTCTCCCGGAACATGGAATGGGCATTTACTAAGACAAAAACACATTTAGCAAATGGGGTTTGTGAGTCAATGAGATTTAGGCCTATAACACATTGAATATTTGTAAGGGTGCATGCACTCTCAGACACAAAACATCCAGGCTGAGATTCTGTACTGTGCCTTTGGGAGGTGCAGCACTGAACTCGTAGCCCAAGGAAAAGAAAGGTCTGGGGACCCCCCAGCATAAGTAGTGCAAACACTGCGAATGCCCATACTGCTGTGCACCTACCCCCTCCAGTCCTTAGCATGTTCCCTACTTGTGGAGTGCCTCATACGACAAACTAGGGCTGCCTGTGCAATGCCTGTACCAAACAAATTCTCTCTTTACAGTTCCAGGATTTTTACAGCAGCATTCAGGAGCCATAGTGGGAGGGAGAATTTTGCTCCCCAGTGTATACTCATATGTGCATATACACTTAGCTTTGCACACTCACAATCCCAGACTGCACACTTGCAGCATGGTTTTCTATCATTAATTTGTGCATGCCTGTATGTTCACACTCACACTTCAAAAATGTAATCTTAAGTGATTAGGCATAATAAGCAGAGCTGTGTAGGGGTAAAGAAAGCTCCTTTAGAAGGAGTTAAAAAACAAAGGCTCAAGGATTTTGGTGAGGTTGTTAGCTGCTTTTTTTTCGTATGCCACACTTCTACAAAAATACTCAAGGCACGCTTGCTAAATGTCCTTTGCTTTTCACTGAAAGTGTATTCTTGAAATGCTTCTTTTAATCAGAAACATTTCAATCTATCACAGCTATTTTCCTTGATCTGTTGCAGCAGTGTGGGCAGCTTGGAAATTCTTTTGCTGCATTAACTTCAGTGAAAGTCTCAAACAATTCCATATGTTCACTCAGGGTTCTTGCTCTAAGAAAAGGCAGTATGCAGAAAAGTACAGAAGGACTTCGCTAGAAAAAAAGAATGAGGTAACTAAATAAGGAGCTGACATAGTACTTTTAGGATTCAACCTGGTTTCCCTCTAACTCCTGTGTCCTCGCTGGAATTACTGTCTAGTAAAGAAGCCTTCTTGTCTACTTGGTCCATTTTCTTGCCATTCCAGAAAGCTGCCTAGATGCAGAATGTTCCCTTTCCCATCTATCAGAACCAAACCTCTGAATGAAGTAGCACAAAGGAACATGCATTAAGGATTCAACTGAAAATGCACATCAGCTCATTTTAGCAACTACATTTAAACTACAATAATCAGTTTAACTATCCAACCAGCTTTTAAAATAAAATACATTGGTTTGACAGTTTACTTCACTATCCTGTGGTGCATTATTCTGCCTGTTTTTTAAAATTTATTTTTTAAATTAACTTGAAAAATACCATCCTTTTGTACACCACAAATAACTCAGCTTTTCTCTGGTATTTATTTGTCATCAGTAAGTCACTGTCAGGGTCCAAACTCATATTTAATTCATGTTATCACTTAAATACAGCAAATATTATAATGTATCCTATATTAATCAAGAATAAGGCATGAGGTGCAAACCATTTAAGTAATTATGCATATTTACACTGATAGTCGCATAAGGATAAGCGCTGAACTCGCTGTCCAGATAAAAAATGTTCAGTTTACACATTTTTAAAACAATAGTATAGGTCTTTAATATAGACCTTGCCCCACTGTGCGAACAGTCACAACTCAAAGAGACGAGGTAAAAAGAGGTTAAAAAAAATCACATATCCAAAGAATACAATTACCTGTAGCTTGTTTACCAGGCTAACTAGCCATTGCAAATTGTCAGTCATATATTTTTTTGCAAATTGCAAATATGGCATATGTTTATGGCTTTTTTAATTCTCCAATTTACATTCACCCAATGAGAGATAATATTTACAGATTGTAGTAGCTAAAGAAACAAAGTAACCCTTCGGGAAACTGATGGGCAGGATCCCCTAAGAGAATAACATGAGAGGGAAAGGAGTCCAGGAGAGCTGGCTGTATTTTAAAGAATCCTTATTGAGGTTGCAGGAACAAACCATCCCAGTATAAGAATCGTAAATATGGCAGGCGACCAGCTTGCTTGGCTTAACAGTGAAATCCCTGCTGATCTTAAACACAAAAAGGAAGCTTACAAGAAGTGGAAGATTGGACAAATGACAAGGGAGGAATATAAAAACATTGCTCAGGCATGCAGGAGTGAAATCAGGAAGGCCAAATCACACTTCTGGAGTTTCAATTAGCAAGGGATGTTAAGAGTAACAAGAAGGGTTTCTACAGGTATGTTAGCAACAAGAAGCTCAGGGCAAGTGTGGGCCCCTTCCTGAATGGGGGAGGCAACCTAGTGACAGAGGATGTGGAAAAAGCTAATGTACTCAATGCTTTTTTTGCCTCTGTCTTCATGAACAATGTCAGCTCCCAGACTACTGCACTGGGCAGCACAGTATGGGGAGGAGGTGACCAGCCCTCTGTGGAGAAAGAAGTGGTTCGGGACTAATTAGAAAAGCTGGACGAGCACAAGTCCATGGGGCCGGATGCACTGCATCCGAGGGTGCTAAAGGAGTTGGCAGATGAGATTGCAGAGCCATTGGCCATTATTTTTGAAAACTCATGGCGATCAGGGGAGATCCCAGATGACAGGAAAAAGGCTAATGTAGTGCCCATCTTTAAAAAAGTGAAGAAGGACGATCCGGGGAACTACAGGCCAGTCAGCCTCACCTCAGTCCCTGGAAAAATCATGGAGCAGGTCCTCAAGGAATCAATTTTGAAGCTCTTTGAGGAGAGGAAAATGATTAGGAACAGTCAGCATGGATTCACCAAGGGCAAGTCATGCCTGACTAACCTAATTGCCTTCTATGATGAGATAACTGGCTCTGTGGATGAGGGGAAAGTAGTGGATGTGTTATTCCTTCACTTTAGCTAAGCTTTTGATACAGTCTCCCACAGTATTCTTGCCAGCAAGTTAAAGACGTATGGGCTGGATGAATGGACAATAAGATGGATACACCCCCAGCAAGTTTGCAGATGACACTAAACTGGGAGGAGTGGTAGATATGCTGGAGGGTAGAGATAGGATACAGAGGGACCTAGACAAATTAGAGGATTGGGCCAAAAGAAATCTGATGAGGTTCAACAAGGACAAGTGCAGAGTCCTGCACTTAGGACGGAAGAATCCCATGCACTGCTACAGACTAGGGACCGAATGGCTAGGTAGCAGTTTTGCAGAAAAGGACCTACGGGTTACAGTGGACAAGAAGCTGGATATGAGTCAACAGTGTGCCCTTGCTGCCAAAAAGGCTAACAGCATTTTGCGCTGTATAAGTAGGAGCATTGCCAGCAGATCGAGGGATGTGATCATTCCCCTCTATTCGGCATTGGTGAGGCCACATCTGGAGTACTGTGTCCAGTTTTGGGTCCCACACTACAGGAAGGATGTGGAAAAATTGGAAAGAGTCCAGTGGAGGGCAACAAAAATGATTAGGGGCCTGGAGCTCATGACATGGAGGAGAGGCTGAGGGATCTGGGATTGTTTAATCTGCAGAATTGAAGAATGAATGGTGATTTGATAGCTGCTTTCAACTACCTGAAAGGGGGTTGCAAAGTGGATGGATCTAGACTGTTCTCAGTGGTGGCAGATGACAAAACAAGAAGTAATGGTCTCAAGTTGCAGTGGGGGAGGTTTAGGTTGGATATTAGGAAACACTATTTCACTAGGAGGGTGGTGAAGCACTGGAATGGGTTACCTAGGGAGGTAGTGGAATCTCCTTCCTTAGAGGTTTTTAAGGTCAAGCTTTACAAAGCCCTGGCTGGGATGATTTAGTTGGTGTTGGTCCTGCTTTGAGAAGGGGGTTGGAGTAGATGACCTCCTGAGGTCCCTTCCAACCCTAATATTCTATGATATTCTAACCCTCCGAATTATTGTAGTATATTACTCTAGACGAGACGCATGAGATCTGAACCAATCCAAAAGAGTAACTGACAACCAGGATAAAATTCCAAATTCAGTAAAACAGGTCACAGTGTCAATAATAGTTGAAAGGCCACAAATGCCATTTCAATCTCTAATGGCTTGTCTGCACTCTATAGGTTTTCTGCCTTGTCTGTAGTGGTTGTAAGCACTTTAGGGGTAGGCATCTATTAAGCACCAACTTCTGCTATAGAGTGAGGTGTACATTCATGTCACTACATACATTATTATTTAATACTTCTAACTATATCTTCTTTCCCTCTAACTAACATTGATTTTGTTCTATTTTATGATTACAACAGAACACAAAGCAACATGGCTCTGTTTAATTCCTAGTTTGCAAGGCAGCAGCATCCAGGGTGCAACTATCACTCTAGGAATCCATCTAAAAGTCAACTTATCTCAAACCTCACTTTCTCAAACAACAATGGAGAATGCCATTGTAACTCTGCAGCACATTACTGGATTTACACATATGCAGAATCCCGCAGACTTTCTCCCAGCACATTTGAAAAATATCAAGGTAAAACAGATGATTTTTGAAACTTTAGGCATGTTTTCTTTCAGCATCCTTTTGAAAGGAGATCAAAAATCCAACAGTAGCTAGATGGAAATATATAAACTAGTCCACATATGCAGATGACACTGGAGACTCACAATTGGCCAGTCTTAGCACTATGAGCCAAGTGAAAGCCAGATGGGAATTTAACAAATACTGATAGGGAGAATAAGATTGTCACTATGCCAGTACCAGATGCATGCTGCTCTCACTGATCCGAGACCATCAACATGTTCTCCTCATTGTGCCAACTCAGAGTGTCTTATTTATCACAATGCCTTTTCAATCTAAGAAGTTCTTTACTATGCAAAATATGTGGTTAAGTTTTAGATTTTGAGGAAACAGAAAGCTTTAAGTTTTGGTTATTAGTCTAATACATACCAGTATACTGTATGGAGTTATATATGCAACCAGAGTGCAGCATGCACACATTTTGAATACATCTATTTAAACAAATAAGCAAGACAGCAGAAGTATACAATACCATTACACTTATTTTGTATATGATCATGGCTTTGTAGCAGTGCTATGTCAACATGGGCCTGGGATGCAGTCCCTCTCTAAGGACCCAAATCTGGAACACTGTGAGTAGTAAATAAACTTAAATGGGGTCGCAGAACTGAGCCCTAAATATAACAGTCTAACCTACAGGGTGGCATATGAGCTATTGAGCACTTAAAGCTACTACATTTTCCTGCAAAGTCAGTGCACTAATATCTAATTCATTGCTTGCACTGCTCTTTGGGAAACACTGAGTATGACTGATGTTAAATAACTTTATTCTCTATGGCTTTAGTACCATGAACACAAATGAAGCTTTCTAATTAGAGTGTCATATCCATGTCAGTTGTAGGGATAAGATAATCGATTAGTAGGAGGGGGCCCCTGAATTTTCTCCAAGACTGCAAACCAAACCTGAACCAAAAGCTTTAAACAAAAAAACAAAATTCAAGATTCTTAAAAATTGTTTTTTTTTTCCCAAAAGATCATTTTTCATTTTTACTCAAAACTTGATGTCCTATTTCTCAGTCGGAACACTAGAAAAACTCTTCTCTTGGCATTTCTAGCTCAACTGATAGCAGGGAGTGTGATTCCAGGCCTAATTTTGCAGACTCAAGAGATTTGGATAGTTCAAGCAAGGCTTAGATAAGAACCTAAACTTGGAGGGGGCACCAAGGGGTGAAACAAGATTTTCAATGAATTCTGTTTTCATTAACGTTGCTGTAGTAGTCCTAGAGACAAGAGCCAGACCCTCAGCTGTTATAAATCAGCATAGCTCCATTGAAGTCAATCCAGTTACATCAAATTACACCAACTGAGAATCCGGCCCAATTGTTCCTAATTTGACAGTGTACATGTAAAAGAAGCAATATTATGCATTCCCCCATATTGGCTTTAGCCAAGAATCATCTTAGATATGAGATGGCTGGTCCTTCTCCATATCTTATCAGTCTTTTGTCTCTCTGATGAGATTGCCAACAAAAGTGCAAATTAGAGTGAAGAGTGGAACTGCTGTTTAACTGGACAAATGTCCAGTACCAACTTGACTTATCAAATAATTTCACAAAGTCCACTAAATAGCTATCAGAGCTCTTTAAATCATAGTATATTGGCTGGATTTGAACAAGTTATCTAGAGATGAAAGGCTCCAAAAACACCAAACCCCTAAGCCATCTAATTCCCCCAAGCATCTGAACATTTGAGTAATTGCATTGGTCTAACTGATTTCCCTGTTTTTAATTATAAGTTCCATTTATAATATCAATCAGATATGATATACTGTATTTTTCTGTTGTTTATAGCATGTCTTGAGGTGAGTAAAGTCATGACATCAGTCTCTTGGCCTAATTATAAATTCTTAGTATCAGAGGGGTAGCCGTGTTAGTCTGAATCTGTAAAAAGCAACAGAGGGTCCTGTGGCACCTTTAAGACTAACAGAAGTATTGGGAGCATAAGCTTTCGTGGGTAAGAACCTCACTTCTTCAGATGCAAGAAGAAGAAGTCTTGCATCTGAAGAAGTGAGGTTCTTACCCATGAAAGCTTATGCTCCCAATACTTCTGTTAGTCTTAAAGGTGCCACAGGACCCTCTGTTGCTTTTTATAAATTCTTAGTCTCTTTTGTGATTTTGCTATACTAAGATGACAACTGAATAGAAAAATAAGAAGTGCAGTTATATTGGATACAAAATTCTGCTTATATCATTGTTCTTGTGCATTGAAATTGATTTTACAAATCAATTAGGTGTATGCAATCATCTAGTCCAGGGATCGGCAACCTTTGGCACGCGGCTCTCCAGGGTAACTCCCTGGCGGACCAGGCCGGTTTGTTTACCTGCCACATCCGCAGGTTTGGCCGATCGCAGCTCTCACTGGTTCACCGCTCCAGACCAATGGGGGCATCGGGAAGCAGCGGCCAGCACATCCCTCGGCCAGCGCCACTTCCCGATGCCCCCATTGCTCTGGAGCGGCGAACCACGGCCAGTGAGAGCCGCGATCGGCCGAACCTGTGGACGCTGCAGGTAAACAAACCGGCCCAGACCGCCAGGGAGTTACCCTGGCGAGCTGCGTGCCAAAGGTTGTCGATCCCTGATCTAGTCTATGAGACCATATAGCTACTCCAGATTTTTTTTTTTTTCCAGAAAAAGTTAAAGTTGTCAAGTCTATAGCACGTTTTTTTTTTTTTTTTCCCTGTTCTATGAAATGGGAGTTGAGGACTCTCAATATATAACAAGAGTTGCTCATCATCTTTGAAGAATGTGCTCAAAGAGATCTGCAAATCTTTCTCGTCCTGATCCAAAGCCCATTGAAATCAGTGGAAAGTCTACCACAGACTTCAACGGTCTTTAGATCAGGCCCAGAAAGATTCATGCTGATGCTCCATCCATGCTTCTGGGTTAGGTAACACCATGGAGAAATTTAGAAAGGAATGTCATGCATGAAAGGGTAGGGCTTTGGGGAAGCTATGGCGGAGAAGATGTAGCAAGGCCTGAAGAGCATAGCTTGCTAGTAAAGGTCTAAACTAGAGAGAGGGTACAATATTATATTCCATTGCACTGGTCACCATTCAAACATTTTATTTTATTTATTTATTTAGCCAGTGGCTAAGGCATTATTGGTTTGCGCAATTACTACAGTACTCATAATGAGGAATAATATTAGAAGCAACCACTATATTTTATACAACTAACAAGGATGCACCTGGAGCGACATATTTAGATGGAGATTGGTTACAGAAAACTGAGGCTGGTTCTGAGTCCATTGAACTGAGCCTGTAATATCATTTGAGCTAAACTGGACAAAATAGGGCAAAACTCCTATTAGAGAAATACTTTAATTTCACATAAGTTTATTTTTGTGAATGCTGTTTATCTGTCACTCAAAATTACAGTAGGGACAGATCACATAATACTACATCTAACAAATTGAAAAGAATGTATACCTAACATTACTGATTATATGCTCTGGAGTCCAAGCTAACAAGCCAAAGGGTTAACCAGCTCAGATATTTATTTTTGCCAAGGGTTACATATAGACTATGTATACCAAATGGCAAACTGTTATTTTAAGCTCCTTGCTGCCTGAGGGGAGGGGGCCTCTTCCCTGGATGAAAAGTCTAAATCTGAGCTTTTCTAGAGCAATTCTAAGAAATTGGTGGACTCAGAATCAAAACTAGACATTGTAGGAGCAAGGTCCAAAAATCAACAGGTAATTTTGATCTGGAGTCAACACCTAAAATGATATAATAAATGAATAATAATAATGATCACTTACGTAGCACATTCCACTTGACAATCTCAAAGCATTTTATTAAAATCAATTAATTCAGCCTCATAATTAGAACTACCTCAGTATTACAGGATGGGAAAGACAGGCTGAAACAGGGTAAGTAGCTTGACTATGATCACACAGTGAGTCACAGTCAGAGCTGGTAACAGAACAAAGGCCCCATGACTCTCTTTGCTCTAGCCACAGGACTATACTGCCTCTAGGATGAAATCAAGTTTTGGTCTCAATTTAATAAAGTCCTGACTGAAGTTTTTCTTTTCCTTATTAATATGACTTCCTCAGGAAGTCAGTGGTGTCTCGAAGATAGCTGGGAGTGCTGGTAGCGTAGGGTCTGAGGAGAGAGTCCACATAACCAGACAAGCCTGATGTTAGGGTGCCAATGCCTGAGATGATTTTTTCCTCTTACTTAATTGGCCTCTCAGAGTTGGTAAGACAACTCCCACCTGTTTATGCTCTCTGTATGTGTGTGTATATATCTCCTCAATATTTATTCCACTCTGTATGCATCCGAAGAAGTGGGCTGTAGTCCACGAAAGCTTATGCTCTAATAAATTTGTTAGTCTCTAAGGTGCCACAAGTACTCCTGTTCTTTTTGCGGATACAGACTAACACGGCTGCTACTCTGAAACCTGTCATACATGAAAGAAAAGCAGTATGCCAAAAAAATCACGGTTAATAAGTGTCTGCATTTCTTTCTGGATATCCCCTTCCCAATATAACTAGAGAAATTATTTTCAGCCACAAAAATTTCTGAAATCAAACTAAAAAGGAAAAAGATTTTGCAGTATTTTACACAAGCTAATAACTATATTTAAAAGGTGTTAACATGCATCTGAAGATGTACTAAGGGAATCACAAACTAATTAAGAAATGCCTGTAAAACTCAAATCCATTTCACTAAAGAAAACAACAGTGACATGTGTTTTGTAAGGAAAACAATGTTAAATAGGAAGAAGACACTATGCTAGCCCCACTGTGGTGTTACTGTGCTATTGTAATGACCCAGAACCTCCTCAACAGATCCTCATCAAGGGGGATAGGAAGGCAGCATTTAGATTACCGTCCTTCCCTAATATTAAGAGTCTGAGAGGTAACTTGCTTTAGTTCAGGTTGCCATTCCTGCTAAGACATCTTTGGGTAGATGGCCCAAGGCACTCTGCAATAGCACTCAGCCATTCTAGCAGCATTTCAGTGGACAGTACTATGAAGATTCCCACCCACAAAGAGTGATGATTTACAAGTGCCAACCACCAACTAATTGTTGATGTGGTGGCATGTTCAGCTGCCTCATGGTCACACAATTATCTCTAACCAGTGTACTCTGGCTAGAGAGGAAGAGGGGAAGAACTGCTAAGTTTTCCCATATGTACTGTGTTTGGGTGATGGCTGACGGTCAAAACCAGGTTAGTCAGAGTCCCAAAAACACAGGTCCCAAAAAGAGATATTAGGAAGCAACCCACCTTCTGTCTTGCTCTTTTTCTCATTCCTCTCACAAAAAGGCCACCAACTACCAAACTGATTGTCTCAGAATCAGGAGTTCATAAAGTTCTGCCCCAAAAGATCCAGGACCATGATTAGCTTTTTGTTCTGTCCATAATTCTTAGACTGCTGAAGCCAAGCCCTTGGGGCCTTATGGAGAGAAGAGAAGATTATCAGATAGGAACTTCTCCCTACATTATTAGGAATTGAAAACTGTTCCACCTGTCACTGAACATATTTGCAATATGTTCCCTTTTTAAGTAGGATTAAAATGCCATGAGAAACTAAATCGCCAAATAAATATACAGTATCAATTTAGAAGATTCAAATTAATTAGTAGTACTGCAACCAGACCATTCTGCTTTTTCTAGTGCATGCATTAGAGAGGCAGCTGTGTTTCTCCATCAAAAATTGCTGTATTTGTATGCAAGGAAACATTTATGGAGTCAGGGGTATGGAGAACAAGGCAGATGCAGTAGGATTAGCGGAAACTTTATATGAAACTTTTCTTTTAATTAAAATGGCTCTTTTCTCAAAATAGATATGTGTGGTAAATATTCTTTTACATAAAATTCTTTGGGATTTTGTTTCAGTTTTCTGTTTTTGGTGAATGTAGCAAGGCGGTGGGATACCCCACAGCCCCGCTGAGGGCCGAACCTCCCCTAATACCAACGTGGGCGGAGCCACCGGGTCTGGCACCCGCCCCTCCGAGGTCACGGCCCCGACCCGGAAGTATAAAAGCCCGCCTGCAGAGCTCAGGCCGGCGGAGAGAGCAGACGTCCGTGGCCGAGCTCCCACTTGGGAAACAGCCACAGGCCGCGACCGGCCTGCTGATTCACCGGGCCGGTCATGCCTACCTCTCGCCCGGTACCCTGAGGAGGACTGGCCAAGCCTGCCCCGTGCCAGCTACCCCCAGGAGGACTGGCCGAGCCTGCCCCATGCCAGCTACCCCCAGGAGGACTGGCCAAGCCTGCCCCGTGCCAGCTACCCCCCAGGAGGACTGGCCGAGCCTGCCCTTCACTACCTACCCAAAGGAGCCAATGCTGGTGGAGATCATCGACGACACTAAGACGGCCCAGGTACCATACGAGGGGGAGCGTGGAAGTAGCCCGGGGGCAGCCGACCCCAGTCTGGCTGCTGCACTGCCGGAGCCGATGTCAGTGTGTTGCGGCCAAGATCCCCAATGACAGCAGCGAGTTTCTGCCACTGCTAGGGCCCCAGGCTGGGACGCAGTGGAGTGGGAGGGCCTGCGTCCCTTTTTTCCCCTGGCCTAGAGCGGCTAGGTACCTGCTTGACTATTGGCTTGCTGCCCCGCCCTGACCTAGGGCCTGGGCTGCTACAAACTGACTCAGCCCCTGCCCAAGGGCCTGGGTTTCTGATTGCCTATTTAATTGCTGCCCCACCCTCACCTAGGGCCTGGCCTGCTATAGACTTTGCCTCAGCCCTTGCTTAAGGGCCTGGGTTCCAACCACTTGGCTCAGCCCCTGCTTACGGGCCTGAGCTCTAACTGTGTGTCTGTTGTCCCAGATTGCCGCCGGACCCGGACAGACGGCGGACTGTAGCGAGGCGGTGGGATACCCCACAGCCCCGCTGAGGGCTGAACCTCGGCCAATGCTGCTACAATGAACAACTGAAAACTTTTAAATATTTTAATGAAAAAATATTTTTTTCCTGTTTTCATTGAAAGTTGTCATGGAATCAAAAATATTTCCCAACCAGAGCTAATAATTTATTGTTTTGCCTGTGAGAGAAACAAGATGTTTATAGCCTTACTAAAACTTGGGTTTAAGATTAAGAAAGGAGTTTAAGGAACAGAGCTTTCTACTTATGCCTCCTAATTCATACTGAGAAAGTCGGGCAATCGGCTAGTTATCTTAGGTGCATGTACACGAATGCAGGAAGTCTGGGAAACAAGCAGGAAGAACTGGAAGTCCTGGCACAGTCAAAGAACTATGATGTGATTTGAATAACTGAGACCTGGTGGGGTAGCTCACATGACTGGTGCACTGTCATGGATAGGTATAAACTGTTCAGGAAGGGCAGACAGGGGAGGAAAGGTGAAGGAGTTGCACTGTATGTAAGAAACCAGGGGCCATTCTCCTCTTGACTTGCTGCTTACAAACAGGGGAGAATTGGTAGGGGAAGTAGAAGTGGGTGGCAGCCTGGGCAGCAGTGACCATGAGATGGTTGAGTTCAGGATCCTCACAAAAGGAAGTAAGGAGTGTAGGAAAATACGGATCCCGGACTTCAGGAGAAGGAGAACCCAGGGAACTACAGACTGGTAAGCCTCACTTCAGTCCCTGGAAAAATCATGCAGCAGGTCCTCAAGGAAACCATTTTGAAGCATGTAGAGGAGAGGAAGGTGATCAGGAACAGTCAACATGGATTCACCAAGGGCAAGTCATGCCTGACCAACCTGACTGCCTTCTATGATGAGATAACTGGCTCTCTGGATATGGGGAAAGCGGTGGATGTAATACATCTTGACTTTAGCAAAGCAAAGAATACGGTCTCCCACAGTATTCTTGCCAGCAAGTTAAAGAAGTATGGATTGCATGAATGAACTATAAGGTGGGTAGAAAGCTGGCTTGATTGTCTGGCTCAATGGGTAGTGTTTCCTCCCAGTATCTCACTTCCACACTTACCTCAGGGCTTAGGTCACAGTCCTCCGGGCAAACTTAGTTTAAAGCCCTCCTTATTAGGTTAGCAAGCCTGCCTATGAAGATACACTTCCCTCTCTTCATTAGGTGGATCCCATCGCTTCCTAGCAATCCTTCTTCCTGAAACAACATCCCATGGTCGAGGAATCCAAAGCCCTCTCTCTGACACCACCTGTGTAACGAAAGGTTTCAGAGTAGCAGCCGTGTTAGTCTGTATCCGCAAAAAGAACAGGAGTACTTGTGGCACCTTAGAGACTAACAAATTTATTAGAGCATAAGCTTTCGTGGACTACAGCCCACTTCTTCGGATGCATATAGAGTGGAATAAATATTGAGGAGATATATATACACACATACAGAGAGCATGTGTGTATATATATCTCCTCAATATTTATTCCACTCTATATGCATCCGAAGAAGTGGGCTGTAGTCCACAAAAGCTTATGCTCTAATAAATTTGTTAGTCTCTAAGGTGCCACAAGTATTCCTGTTCTTTTCACCTGTGTAACCACGCATTTACCTCCACAATTCGACGGTCCCTACCTGGGCCTTTTCCTTCAACAGGGAGGATGGATGAGAACACAACTTGCGCCTCCCAGAGCCATGTAGTCTGCAGTGACCCACTCAAGGTCATTCTTGGCAGTATCACTGATGCCCATGCAGAGAATTAGGAAGGGGTAGCGGTACAAGGGCTTGATCAGTCTCAGCAGACACTCCATAACATCCCAAATTCTAGCTCCAGGCAAGCAGCAAACTTCAAGTCTCTTGGGCTAGTCGGCAGATGAATGACTCTGTCCCCCTTAGGTGGGAATCCCCAACCACCACTACCCGTCTCCTCCTCTTGGGAGTGGGGGTCGTAGAACCCCCATTCCTAGGACCATGCATCTCATGCCTTCTAGTTGATGGGGTCTCCTTCTGATTCCTTCCCTCAGATGGCTCTTCCAAATCATTCTCTGCAGAAAAAATGGTTTCTTACCTCTATCTATAACTAGCTATTAGTTATGCACTTCTTCCATTTGAGTCAAACACATATTGCAAATCTACCTTTTGATAGTGTTTCACATTACAGGTTTCAGAGTAACAGCCGTGTTAGTCTGTATCCGCAAAAAGAAGAACAGGAGTACTTGTGGCACCTTAGAGACGAACAAATTTATTAGAGCATAAGCTTTCGTGGACTACAGCCCACTTCTTCGGATGCATATAGAATGGAACATATATTGAGGAGATATATATACACACATACAGAGAGCATAAACAGGTGGGAGTTGTCTTACCAACTCTGAGAGGCCAATTAATTAAGAGGAAAAAAAAAAACCTTTGAAGTGATAATCAAGCTAGCCGAGTACAGACAGTTTGATAAGAAGTGTGAGAGTACTTACAAGGGGAGATAGAGTCAATGTTTGTAATGGCTCAGCCATTCCCAGTCCTTATTCAAACCGGAGTTGATTGTGTCTAGTTTGCATATCAATTCTAGCTCTGCAGTCTCTCTTTGGAGTCTGTTTTTGAAGTTTTTCTGTTGTAATATAGCCACCCGCAGGTCTGTCACTGAATGACCAGACAGGTTAAAGTGTTCTCCCACTGGTTTTTGAGTATTTTGATTCCTGATGTCAGATTTGTGTCCATTAATTCTTTTGCGTAGAGACTGTCCGGTTTGGCCAATGTACATGGCAGAGGGGCATTGCTGGCACATGATGGCATATATCACATTGGTAGATGTGCAGGTGAACGAGCCCCTGATGGTATGGCTGATGTGATTAGGTCCTATGATGATGTCACTTGAATAGATATGTGGACAGAGTTGGCATCGGGGTTTGTTACAAGGATAGGTTCCTGGGTTAGTGGTTTTGTTCAGTGATGTGTGGTTGCTGGTGAGTATTTGCTTTAGGTTGGGGGGTTGTCTGTAAGCGAGGACAGTCTGTCTCCCAAGATCTGTGAGAGTAAAGGATCATCTTTCAGGATAGGTTGTAGATCTCTGATGATGCGCTGGAGAGGTTTTAGTTGGGGGCTGAAGGTGACAGCTAGTGGTGTTCTGTTATTTTCTTTGTTGGGCCTGTCTTGTAGGAGGTGACTTCTGGGTACTCGTCTGGCTCTGTCAATCTGTTTTTTCACTTCAGCAGGTGGGTATTGTAGTTTTAAGAATGCTTGATAGAGATCTTGTAGGTGCTTGTCTCTATCCGAGGGATTGGAGCAAATGCAGTTATATCTTAGAGCTTGGCTGTAGACAATGGATCGTGTGGTGTGTCCTGGATGGAAGCTGGAGGCATGTAGGTAAGTGTAGGGGTCAGTAGGTTTCCGGTATAGGGTGGTATTGATGTGACCATCGCTTATTAGCACAGTAGTGTCCAGGAAATGGACCACTTGTGTGGATTGATCTAGGCTGAGGTTGATGGTGGGATGGAAATTATTGAAATCATGGTGAAATTCCTATCTGTCCTATCTCGGGGCCTCTCCTTTTGTCCCTCCAGACCCATGAATAGGATACAGTTCTGCGGTGACCTAGAATCCTACTTTCGACGTCTCCGACTCAAAGAATATTTCCAACATACCTCTGAACAGCATACTAACCCACAGAATCCTCCCTACCAGCACTACAAAAAAAGGATTCTGCATGGACTCCTCCGGACGGTCGAAACAACAGACTGGATTTCTACATAGATTGCTTCCGTCGACGTGCAAAGGCTGAAATTGTGAAACTTTCACTGGTGACGATATACATTAGAACAAATGACTTGATATCATGTGAAACTGTGCAGATTATAGAAGACTCCAGGGATGTCAAAATCAAGAAAAGGAAAGCACAAGTGATCTTCTCAAAGATCATTTTGGTTCCATGAGAGAGAATGGAGAAGGCAGAAAAATATTTGGGGTGAACTGTTGGCTGTGCCCCTGGTGAAGCTAAGAGTTTTGATGTCATGGAAACACTGGGACACTTTCCAATGGGAGATGAACTACATCTCACAGGTAGGAAAGCTAATCTTCTCTGATGGAGAGACTAGTTGGAGCAACCAAGAGGGTGTTAAACTAAAAGCAAAGGGAAGGTGCTAAGGAGGCAAAAGTGGTACAAACAAACTCAGCATGGTGCAGACAAATTGAACCAAGGTGACAAAGAATGTGAAGAGATAAAAAAATTTAATTGCGTATATACAGTTCCTCTTGCTGGGGTACAATGACATTGGTGTGTGTTTCCCAGGAGTGTTGCATGAGGATAGCCTATCTTGGGGAAACCCAGAAAGGTCATGCCAAATATTACAGAATAAGGTGCCATGAACCAACTGTACTTAGGAGAAGGGAAACTCTGATTTAAGACTGGGGCCTCTTTTGGAAAGCCTATCTAGAAGAAGGAAAACTCTTTCTCAAATACAAGCAGGCCAAGCTTGTTAGCCTTGGAAGGCAAATGGAACATAAGAACGGCCATACTTGGTCAGAGTAATGTTCCATCCAGCCCTGTATCCTGTTGTCTAACAGTGGCCAATGCTAAGTGCTTCAGAGGTAATGAACAGAACAGGCAATCATCAAATGAATCATCCTATTCACTGCCAGCTTCTGGGAATCAGAAGCTTGGGACACTCAGAGCATGGTGCTGCATCCCTATAACTGAACCCTGTTATAGTTTTGGCCTTCACAACATTCCCTGGGGCAATGAGTTCCACGGGTTGCCTGTGCGTTGTGTGAAGAAGTACTTCCTTTAATTTGTTTTAAACCTGTTGCCTATTAATTTTGTTGGGTGACCCCTAGTTCTAGTATTATGTGCAGGAGTAAATAACATTTCCTTATTCACTTTCTCCACACCAGTCAAGATTTTATAGACCTCCATCTTACCCCCTTTTAGTTGTCTCTAAGTCCAGTCATTTTAATCTCTCCTCATACTGGAGAGATTAAATACTGTCCACATAATAGACTGGGGTAGAATTGCTGATACCTGTTACTAGCAGGCCAGCAGACTATAACATGGCATTCCCAGGAGTTGGATAGAGTAGATTGGCCTAACAAGCCATTACATCTGAAATGTACTTGTTATAGAAAGAGTACAGACTGACTTATATGGATTTCAACCTAGTCCTAACAAGCCTATCAAACAGAAATGGTCTTGGATTTCAGATAACAGCTAAACATAATGTACGCTGAAATGTTCGATATCTATTTGTTCCAGCCTAGACTGAGCTATTAGCAGAGGAGTTAAGGAAATTGCAAATTTCTTTTGCTACCATACAAGAGACACACTGGATGAGTACAGGAGAGTTCACAACTGGAAGTTATACTTTCCTTTATTCCGGACATTCAAGTTGACAAGCAAAGCATAGGGATGGAGTTGTGATAGCAGTGGACAAGAACAATGAACAGCTGGAAACTAGTGTCTGAGTAGGTTAATCATAGCAAGGCTTACTGCTGTCTACAATATTTCATGAGTATGATTGCTGTTAAGCACCAACAGAAACAGAAGAGGAGGGAAAGGATGGATTTTATCAACGGTTCAATAGTATTGTAAACAAAATTCCCGATCATGATATGATTTTGATAATGGCGGGATATGAATGCAAAGGTTGGTAGCCAACATGGTAAGCAAATGAACAGTGTACCACATTGGGACAGTAAGCAATAATGGGGAAACGTTAAGAACTTGCTGTGAGATGCACAATCTGATTATTGGCAGTACTCAGTTTCCTCACAAAGATACATAAGGTTACACCAGATGGTAAACTAAAAACCAGCCTGACCATATTATCATCATTAAAGGCACAGAAGGTCTCTGTTGGATGTTAGAGTCTATACAAGTGCCGAGTGTGGCAGCGATCATGAACTACTAATGGGAAAGATTAAGATTAATTTAAAGTCTAAGAAAAGGAGGACTATAACTGGAGCCAAATTTGATCTCGATAAATTAAACAATATATCTCTGAGGGATACATATAAGGTGATGTTTTAGGCCATTAATTTGTCATGAGGAAGAAATCTCAGACTGGATGGAAAATATTCAGGGAAGCAATACAAAACACAGCAGAGGAAGTTATTGGAAGGTGTAAGCAAACAAAGAAATGCTAGATAAGCAACAAAACAAGAAAATTAAAGGGAAAAGTATAAACAGGCCAAGATTGCTGGGAAAGAGGAAGAAGTAAATGTGAAGAAATCAAAAAAATTGGATATGCAAAAGTTCCGGAAAAAGGCATCAGGAAAACAAGATATGAAAATAATATACAAAACAAGCTAAGTTGTATGAAAACCACAATCAGGCCAGTGATGCAAGTGTAAGAAAGGCTGGTTGTGAACTGCAACAAATGCCAAAGAGGTGCTGGAGATATGGAGAGAGCATTTTAACAAAGTGCCAAACTCTATAGTTCCCCCAGATGCATGCATTTGAGACATGCTAGATAATCAGGACTGCTTGTAAAGCAGAATGGATATCAGCATTGATCCACAATCAGAAGAAGAAACAGAAAGAGTAGTGAAGCAGTTAAAAAATATGGGAAAGCTGAAGAAATAGACAATATAACAGCTGACCTGCTAAAAGCCAGTGGGACAAGTGCTATGAAATCGTTAGGAAAAATAGATTAAGAAGGTATGGAAGCAAGGAGGTGGTACGGGAGACTGGATAAAGGCAATAGTTGTACCAAGCTGGAAGAAAGGATATCCTGCTAATTGAAATAATTATGGAGGTATACGCTTATTTTCAGTATCAGGAAAAATCATGATGAAAGTAACTGTCGACAGATTAGAGGAAGTGATAGGTGAGGAACAGTGCAGCTTCAGACCAGTCCAAAGTTGCATTGATCAGATATTCACACTCCGACAGTTGATGGGGGGGGGGAATGGAAATTAAAGATTTTTGCTGTTTTCATCAACTTCACAAAGGCATTTGATTCAGGGTGGAAGGAAGCTTTATGGAAAGTAGTGAAAACATATGATGTTCCAGATAGGGTAACTGCAATTATAAATGCTATGTGTGAAGACTCCTGCAGTACCATAAGAATTGATAGAAAATTAAACAACTGGTTCAAGTCAAAGTTTGGTGACAAGGAGGGATGGAAGCACCATTGCTTTTCATCAGGTTCTTAAATTGGATGTTAAGAATGGTAGATGAGTTGTGGGTATGACATTGGTGATCTAGAGTTATGTTCATCATACAACTGACAGATACATTTGAATTAGTGGATGATACTCTTCACTACCTTGGAAAAATTGTTTTTAGTTAACCTGGACTTACAATAAATGCCAAGAAGACAAAGTGGTTTTATCTTGGAAAAGGGAAGTTTTCAAACAAGTTAAATCTTACGTGCACTGTAGTGGTGAGGCTGTCGTCCCGCCTTCTCTGGGCCAGAGGGAGGCAACACCGCCTCACTTCATCATCAGGGCCTCTGCTTAGTGTAACTCCTTTGGGGTTTAGAGAGCATGGCCCCTTTAAATCTTTTTCCTGGGGGGGGGGGAGGGAGGTAGTGAGAAAAAAGGAGGGAAACTCCAGGGGGTTGGCTCTGAAGCTGAGAGGGAGAGAGAGGGAGCAGTCCGCAGGCCCTCGCAAAGGAATCAGCAGAGAACCTGCCTGAAGCCTGGGAAGGACAGGGCCGATCAGGGACACCCCAGGACAGGAGCCAGGAGGAGCACTGTGCCAGGGAGGAATCGCCCGAGAATGACAGTCCCAGCTGGACCCAGTATCACGGCTGCCCAGAGCTGCGTGGGGCTGTGAGTACTGGGGCTTGTGACTCTGCATTGGGGACAAGGAGGCAGGTTGCTAGATAGTTAAGTGGGGAGGTGGTCGCTCTGTGTGGCTTTGCAGAGAGCGGCAGAAGAGGGCACCGGATGGGGTTTGTTGGGGGAAAGTTCACTGGTGCCGAAGACGACCAGGAGCACCCAAGACTCACCACTGGACTGGAACTTTGCTCAGGACTCCTGAACTCTGTGTGCAGACACATTGCTCAGTGTCTGCTCTTCCAGACTGTGCTACCACTGGGCCCATGGGGCCTTAGTTTGGATGCAACCCTGTTTTACTGCTCCCCCTATATTTCTCCTTGTTGTTTTTCTCCTCTCATCCCTCTGTAAATAAATATTTCCCTTTTCTTATATCCATTGTACTTTTCCTGTGGGTGTGTGTGTTCACTCTAGATCCCAACTGCAGCACACTGGCCGTGCATCAGGCAAAGCTACAGCCAGACTAAGGTTGGCTGCCCCTGGGCCACTTCCTCCATTCCCCTCAGGATGTACCTGGAACAGCAGAGTGTCCTCTGCCTCCTCTGGGTACATGGCCTGTGGTAGTCCCAGCAGGTCCTTGGCAGGAGCGGGCTCCCCAGTGGGCAAGGCATCACAGGGTTCAGCAGCAGGGTCAGCAGCTGGGAGCGAGCAGGGCCCATCTGCCTCCTTCAGTGTCTCGGCTCCAACTGAGCGGGAGGCCCCGCCCTTTATACTTCCTGTCCTGGTGACATACGTCCAGCAGGAGGAGCAAGGCAGGCCTGACTCTGCCCACTTGGGCACGGAGGGTTGTCCCTCTCCCCCTGGCTCAGAGGGAAGCCACACCGCCTCACTACATGCACCTTGTATCTTCATCCACATTGATTCCATCAAGTTGATGAAATTATGAACTGATGAAACATGATGTTTGGTACCAAAATGAAAGTTTATCAAACCAGTGTATTAATAGAATTACTCTGTGGTCTGGCAGCAGCTGCATTAAATGAAGCAGACATCAGAAGACTGGAGGCAGTAGAGATGAAAGGTATTCAGAAGATGACAGGTGTAAAGTGGAATGATTTTAAGACAAATGAAGAAGTTAGAAGGAGAGTAGGATGTGAAATCAGGGAATGGAATTGGCTGCAATCAAAAAGATTATGATGGGGGACAATGTAGAAGACAAACAGATGATAGGACTCAAAGAAAGAATGCAAACACAACCAATGTCAGCCCAACCGACAGACTAACCACCACCATCATACTCAGGGACATTACCAGGCTGGGCTTTTTTGGATGAACTAGCCATGGACAGGAATGAATGGTAATACTGTACTGCTCCACTTGTCTGTAAGATGCCTGGGGATGAGAAGAAAAAGATATACAATTGCTAGAAGTCTGGGTAATGAGCAAGAGGAACTGGAAGAAATTTGATATAATTGGCATTACTGAAAACTGGTGAGACACACTGTGTGATTAGAATGTTAAAATCACAGGTTATAACCTGTTCTGGAAGGACAAAGTGGGTAAAAGAGGTGTTGGAGGGACTCTGCATTAAAAGCACCATTATCTATTTTACAGTTACTGATAACTCAGAAGCACTGGATTGTGAATTGGTATGGATCACTGTGTTAACTAATAAAGCCCAGGTGGGAGCACTCATAGGGGTCTATTACAGATCATCAGATCAAGCCAGGGAACAGAATACATCACTCCTTAAGCACCTGTCTGTAATGTGTGGAAAGAAAAACTGTGTTATGGGGTACTTTTATTTGGGGGACATATGCTGGAGGTCTCAGGCAGCCAGTCATAAAACATTATTAGATTTTCTAAAAAATTGAGATTATTTTCTAATAAAATGGTATTACACTGCACACAAGGCATCTATTTTGGACCCCATTATGGGGAATAAATATGAATTGTTCAGTGTACTGGAAATTGATGGTTGCGTAGGGACCAATGATTATATTCAATATTGGCATATACAGGACAGTCTCAACCAGTAATATATATACACATATACACATTTACACACACACACACACACACGCACACACTTGGTGCTTCAGAAAGACTAATTTCCCAAAGCTGAGGAAGATTATGAGCCAAACTGATTGGGAGGAAAAAATTAGGCAGAAAAAAGTGAATGAAAATTGGGAGTTCTTTAAGGAGAGTGTATTAGATGGCCAAAAAGCCAAGATTCCCAAGGAAGGGGACAACCTTGGCTAAGGAGCCCATCCTGATGCAGTAGTGAAGTGAAGGCAACATTAGAAATAAAAAAGCAACACAATATATAAACAAATGCAGTGGGGAGAGGAAATAGGTAGAAATCAGAATAAATTAGAGGATATGAAGTATACAAGTTGATAAGGGAAGCTAAAAACATTAGGAGAAAATCCATGCCTGGCAGGGCTAAGTAAATAAATAATAATAAAAGAGAGTTCTTTAAATATATTATGTACAAAAGAAATTTTAACAATTATATTGGTGCATTCCTGCATGGAGATGGGAAAATTGTTAATAATGATGCAGAATAGGTAGAAGCAGTCAGTAAGTATTTCTGTTCTGTATTTGGAAAGAAGCAGGATGATGTACTTGTATCACATAAGGACAGTGAAGTACCTTTTGGTTCACTAGTAACAAAGGAGGATTTTAGACAACATCTCCTAGGGATAAACATTTTTAAATCAGCAGGCCTGGATAAATTGTACACAAGAGCCCTGAAAAAGCTGGCTGAGGAGCTCTCTGACCCACTGCTGTTCATTTCAAAGAAAGGTTGAAATATCGGAGAAATTCCAGAACCCAACATTAGCACTCTTCCAGGAATTTCTGGAAGAGTGCTGATGTTATACAAATATTCCGAAAGGATAAGCAAAATGATCTTGGAAAGTATAGGTGGGTTCAGTCCTGGAAAAAATAATGGAAATGCTAATATGGGATTCAGTTCATAAAATGTAAAGAACAAGACTATAATAAGTGCCAGTCACTATGGTTTTATGGAAAATATGTTTTGTCAAACAAACATGATTTCATTTTGTCATGAGATTACAATTTTGGTTAATATAGAAGACTGCACAAATATAATATACTTAGACTTTTGTAAGTCATTTCATTTAGTACCGCATGGGTACAGTCATATAGACTCATCTGGATTCCTTGCTAAACTCAGCCCATTCAAACAAAATGTTTTTTAATACAGACAAATGCAAAGCTACACATCTAGGCACATCTACATCCAGGCTATTCCTGCAGAATGGGCGGGACTGTAAACTGGAAAACAATGACTGAAAAAAGATTTGGGGATCATAGTGGACAAGCAACTTAACAGGAGCTACAAGAGCAATGTTGTGGCAAAAAGGGATGAAGTGATCCTTGGAAGTATGAACAGGGGAGCTATGATTAGGAAGAGTAGGGAGGTGATTTTACGTCTGCATGTGGCATTGGTGAGGCTGATGCTGGAATACAGTGTACAATTTTGGTGTTCACATTTTAAAAAATGTTGAAAAATTGGAGAGGATGCAGAAAAGCCACAAAAATGATTCAAGGACTGGAGAAGATGCCTCACAGTGGAGAAACTTAAAAAGCTCAAATCTGTTTAGTTTATCTAAAAAAAGAACCTCCACGGGGGAGAAAATACTGGGTACTAAAGAGCCCTTTAATCTAGCGGAGAACGGCATAACAAGAACCAATGGCTAGAAGCTGAAGCCAGAGAATTTCATATTAAAAATTAGGCACACATTTTTAACAGTGAGGGTGATTAACCAATGTAACAAATTAACAAGGGAATTGGTGGATTCCCCATATCTTGTCTTCATATCAAGACTGGATACCTTTCTGGTGATATGTGTTAGCTAAACAATTTACTGGGTTCCATACAGTGGTAACCTGGTTAACTTTAATGGTGTGTGATATACAGATGTTTTCTGGCCATAAACTCTATGTGTCTAGTCTAGAAATTGGACTACTAATCTCAATTTTCTGATACTTCTGGATGAAGCTAGATAATGCAGACACACAGCAGGAAAAAAAAAGCAACATACTTTTAAAATTCAAAGAGAAGAATTAAGTTTAAGTAAAAAGTTTAAAGCAATTCTTATTTTATCCAAAGCAGATCACGGATTCCTAATAATACAAATATCCAACATTGAACAATAATGTAAGGCGTTTTTTTGTTTTTTGTTTTTTGTTTTTTTTTTTCAGATCAAACCTGTCAAACCAACTTGGTCCTAACCATTCAAAGAGAAGTTTTGCCCATCACCCAGTTCAAAGCATCATTTAGTATTATAGCACTACTCTTTCAGAGAACATTACTTTATTCATCATTTGGCTATAAAATCTGACACAATACTTAAAACTTCCTGGTTTACATTTGGACCCCTCAAATGAATGCAAACAAAGACACCTCCACATACTTACAAACAGCTTGTTTTTATTTAAAATGGAGCAAAGCCAGCAGTGCTAGAGATGATGTTGCCAATACTCTATCTGACTACATTAATTCGGTCATCACTCATCAACTGCCTTGTCACGTTTCACACTGCAACACTTCCAGGCGCTTAGAGTATTACTGCAATCACATTCTATGAAACATGTTGAGTCTGCATTTCTGGGATTCACAGGAGAATACACTTGTAGTGTACTGAGCAAGCAGAAAGACATATTTCCAGGGAAAATACCAGTACAGAAATACTGCTCCAACCTGCTTTCTAGAGCCATATGATTGTTGCTAGAAATGTTCTCTGTATTTTGGCAAACAATTTATCACAGAGTGGATCGGGCAAGTAGAGATTTTCTGGAGCTTTTACATTCTTAAATCTACTATGGAGATCTGAGGTCTTTGTTGAATAAGGCTAATATTCAAGGACTCCATTTGTACCCCAAGGCAACTAGTTCATATCAGAGGTTAAAATAAGCAGCCAGCAGCTCAGAGACCAGAGAGTTGCAAAGTGATGGAGTCTTCTGTGTCCCTTCTCCAAAATCCTACAGTGAGCACTGTGGGGCTAATAAGGTTTGTGTTGTTTCATTAGTCTCCTTGTTGTAAATCTGTTGTTTGAACAAAATAACCCTTTTGGTTTAGTTACTAAAATTATTAATTAAAAGGAACACAGAGAGGGCCCAGCATTCATTTAAAGCCAAATTCTCCCCCTCCAACACACAAAGGGATTCCAATAACTTAAGAGGAGGTACCTACATGTATTCCAGATCACGATCTAGCCCTTAGTTCATAATTCAGGTACAGAGAACTTGCCTGGTTAGATAAACTATGATGTTGCCACTAAGAATAAAGTTGCACCTAATAAGCAAATTATGTATATTAAATCCCTAGTGATTGCAATCTGCATATGTGTATGTTGCTTTTTTGGGAACAATTAGAGCTGGAAAGTAAAAACAGATGGTTTACTACCCAGTAATGAGTATATGGTATTTAAATGAGGTATGTTTTAGTAAGGAGAGAATGTGATTCTCAAGGATGCTGAAGGAATCGTTGAGATGTGTGAAAACTCATTTTGGTGACACCTAGACATCTATGAGTTTTCACATATGCAGATTGCAATCACTAAGTAGGAGTAGTACCCAGAATCAGAGCCCCATGAGCCATAGGCTGTAAAAACACAGTTAGACGTGATCACTGAAAAGTTGTAAGTCTGAAAACACTAGCAACATACAAACAGAGGGGGAAATGGAGACAATTAGATACAGACAATTTTATATGTGTGAATATACCAAGGGTGGCCAAATTTACCGACCCTCCGAGCTTCATATGATAATCTTCAGAAGTTCAAGAGCCGGGCGCACCTGCTGGGACTCGGAGCATCAGCCCCACTTCTATTGAAGTTCTGAGCCCCGGCAGGCACCTCCCGTGGGGCTGAAACCCAAGACACCCATCCACACAGGGCAGAAGTACTTAGCCCATTCCCCTGCTGCAGGGCAGAAACCCTGAGCTCCCCTTCCCCAGTCTGGTAGGTGGAGAATGGAAGGGAGAGAGAGGGGGCTCTGCGAGCCGCACTTTAACTGTAAATGGCTTGCCCACCCCTGGTATAGACAGACACACACATTTTTAGTTTTGTAAGAACATACATAAAGTAGAGATTCCCCCCCACCTCCATTGCACTGGCCAATTTCTTGTAGCTTTCATGGCGATTCTGATAGATTAATTGCCAACCTTTCCTTGGAGCAAATGTACTTTTGTAGCATCTTGAAATTTTCTAGCAAATAATTCACATTACAATTGTATCAATGCTGCAAAAAACACTACTGCCATAGGCCCCAATCCTGCGAGTACTTACAGTATGTCTACAAAGCATTTTGGAGCAAGTGGAAGTGAACCTCCCAGCCTGGGTCAACAGATACAGGCTAGTGCAGCTTGCACTAGTGCTCTAAAAACAGCTATATAAACAGCCCTTTGAAGCTGGCCCTCAGGATCCGAAGCCTAGGGAGGGGACTGAATTAAAGATCTTGAGCTCCAGCTCGAGCCACAACTTCAAAGTGTTGTCTATACACAGCTATTTGTAGAGGTACACGGGCCTCTTAAACAAAGGTTCAGGAATTGGCTGAAGCCAAATGAGAGGAAGAAGTCCTTGGGAATTAGTAGTCAGATGGTGAACCCCCTCCGCCCCCGGACACTGTCCCTTTAAAGGCCCAACATCAGGAACCTTATAGCGTAGTGTGGGACAGGACTCCTCTCTCTCCCAGCCAATAAGGAGGAGCTCTCTGAAAGAGGAAGTATATATCATGCTTTCTCCCTCAGAACAGAGGAGATAACGGACATAAAGATGGATTATACATAACATTTAAGGTCTAGGAAATGATAGATCTTATCCTTTGACATTGTAAAGTGAAAACTCAGAGGGCTTTAAAGTAACATTTCCTTGAAACACCTATCAAGAAAACAAGGAAAAGAGGGCCCAATTTTAAAAAAACAGCCCTTCTGCAGGGGAACTGGAACAATAGGTATAGTGGGGGTGCTAAGAGCCATAGACCAAACTGTAAACTCTGTATATAATGGAAACCACTTCAAGCCAGGGAGTGTGACAGCATCCAAGCTAGGGTGACCAGATGTCCCAATTTTATAGGGACAGTCCCAATTTTTCGGTCTTTTTATATAGACTCCAATTGCCCCCCACCCCCTATCCCGATTTTTCACATTTGCTGTTTGATCACCCTACCCCCAGCACCTCTAGTTCCAGCACCTCTGCTCTTCTGTAATTCTTTAAGAATATCAGGAAAGGCGCAAGATTAAGTCGTGAATACGATACAAAGTACAGTGGATGGCTGTCAGACTCAGGCCTGGTCTACGCTACGAGTTTAGGTCGAATTTAGCAGCTTTAAATCGAATTAAGCCTGGACACGTCCACACGATGAAGCCTTTTTTTTTTCTTCTTAAAGGGCCCTTTAAACCAGTTTCTTTACTTCACCTCCGACGAGGGGATTAGCGCTGAAATCGGCCTTTCCGGGTCGGATTTGGGGTAGTGTGGACGGAATTCGACATTATTGGTCTCCAGAGCTATCCCACAGTGCTTCATTGTGGACTCTGGACAGCACTCTGGACAGCACTCTCAACTCAGATGCACTGACCAGGTAGACAGGAAAAGCCCCGCGAACTTTTGAATTTCATTTCCTGTTTGCCCAGAGCTCATCAGCACAGGTAACCATGACGGAGTCCCAGGATCGCAAAAGAGCTCCAGCATGGACCAAACGGGAGGTACGGGATCTGCTCGCCATATGGGGAGACGAATCAGTGCTAGCTGAACTCCGTAGCAGTAATCGAAATGGCAAAATATTAGAAAAAGTCTCAAAGGCCATGAAGGACAGAGGCCATAACAGGGACGCACAGCAGTGCCGTGTGAAAATTAAAGTGCTAAGGCAAGCCTACCACAAAGCCAGAGAGGCAAACGGAAGGTCCAAGGCAGAGCCGCAGACATGCCGCTTCTACGCGGAGTTGTATGCCATGCTAGGGGATGCAGCCACCACTATCCCAACCCTGTGCTTTGACTCCATCAATGGAGAATCACGCAACAGGGAAGTGGGTTCGGGGTACGAGGAAGATGATGAAGATTACTCACAGCAAGGAAGTGGAGAAACTGGTTTCCCCAACAGCCAGGATATGTTTATCACCCTGGACCTGGAACCAGTAACCCCCGAATTCAGCCAAGGCATGCTCCCAGACCCTGAGGGCGCACATGGGACCTCTGGTGAGTGTACCTTTGTAAACATTACACATGGTTTAAAAGCAAGTGTGTTTAATGATTAATTTGCCCTGGCAATCGCAGCCAGTACTGCTACTGGAAAAGTCTGTTAACGTGTATGGGGATGGAGCGGAAATCCTCCAGGGACATCTCCAGAAAGCTCTCCTTCATGTACTCCCAAAGCCTTTGCAAAAGGTTTCTGGGGAGGGCTGCCTTATCCCGTCCGCCATGGTAGGACACTTTACCACGCCAGGCCAGTAGCACGTAGTCTGGAATCATTGCATAACAAAGCATGGCAGTGTATGGTCCCGGTGTTTGCTGGCATGCAGACAACATCCATTCCTTATCTCTCTTTGTTATCCTCAGGACAGTGATATCATTCACTGTCACCTGGTTGAAATGGGGTGATTTTATTAAGGGGACATTCAGAGGTGCCCATTCCTGCTTGGCTGAACAGAAATGTTCACCGCGGTTAGCCACGCGGTGGGGGGATGGGTGAAGTGATCATCCCAGAAAATTCGGTGTGTGGGGGGGAGGGGTAGTTGGGTTTGTGCTGCATGTTAACCCGGAAACCGCAGCCCCTCCTTTTACATTGCAAACCCATTTTAAATGGCCAACCCAAGGGTGCTTGGTATGGGAAATGAGGGCGCTGGTGTTTAAAACCATTCCCACATGTTATGAAGGTTAAAAAAGCCAAAAAACTGAGGCTTACCATGTCTGCCTGCAAGCCGAATTCTGTTGCCTGGCATGGCGTGAGTGATCTCTCACACCAAACCGGCAGGCCCTCAATATAAGAGGAAAAATGCGACCTTGTAACGAAAGCACATGTGCTGTGTAATGTGAACAGCAAAATTTAACGTGAAAGAGTGTACCCATTGTTCTCTAAAATGTGTGTTTTAACCACCTCTCCCTTCTCCTCCACCAGCTGCAAATGTTTCTCCTTCACAGAGGCTAGTGAAGATTAGAAGGAGAAAACGGCGGACTTGGGATGATATGTTCTCGGAGCTCCAGATGTCCCCCCACGCTGACAGAGCACAGTGGAATGCGTGGAGGCAGTCAATGTCAGAATGCAAAAAAGCACAATATGAACGAGAGGAGAAGTGGTGGGCTGAAGAGAGCAAGTGGTGGGCTGAAGAGAATAGGTGGCGTCAGCTTGCTGACAGAAGGCAAGAGTTGATGCTATGGCTGCTGAAGCATCAAACTGATATGCTCCAGTGTATGGTTGAGCTGCAGGAAAGGCAGCAGGAGCAGAAACTGCCGCTACAGCCCCTGTGTAACCAACAGCCCTCCTCCCCAAGTTCCATAGCCTCCTCAACCAGACGCCCAAAAATGCGGTGGGGGGCCTCCGGCACCCAGCCACTCCACCCCAGATGATTGCCCAAGCACCAGAAGGCTGGCCTTCAATAAGAGTTAAAGTTTTAAACTGCAGTGTATCCTTGTCCTTCCCTCCTCCCCCACCTCTGCCGGGCTACTTTGGCAGTTATCCCCCTAGTTGTGTGATGAATTAATAAAGAATGCATGAATGTGAAGTAACAATGACTTTATTGCCTCTGCAAGCGGTGCTCGAAGGGGGGAGGGGAGGGTGGTTAGCTTACAGGGAAGTAGAGTGAACTGGGGAAGGGGGGAGGGTTCATCAAGTTGAAAAACAGAAGTTTCACACCGTAGCCTGGCCAGTCACAAAACTCGTTTTCAAAGCTTCTCTGATGCGCACCGCGCCCTGCTGTGCTCTTCTAACCGCCCTTGTGTCTGGCTGCACGTAATCAGCGGCCCGGCGATTTGCCTCAACCTCCCACCCCGTCATAAATGTCTCCCCCTTACTCTCACAGATATTGTGGAGCGCACAGCAAGCCGCAATAACAATTGGAATATTGGTTTCGCTGAGGTCTTTCGGAGTCAGTAAACTGTGCCAGCGCGCTTTTAAACGTCCAAATGCACATTCTACCACCATTCTGCACGTGCTCAGCCTATAGTTGAACAGGGCCTGACTACTGTCCAGGCTGCCTGTGTACGGCTTCATGAGCCATGGCATTAAGGGGTAGGCTGGGTCCCCAAGGATAACTATAGACATTTCAACATCCCCAACGGTTATTTTCTGGTCTGGGAAGAAAGTCCCTTCCTCCAGCTTTTGAAACAGACCAGAGTGCCTGAAGATGCGAGCATCATGTACCTTTCCCGGCCATCCCACGTTGATGTTGGTGAAACGTCCCTTGTGATCTACCGGGGCTTGCAGCAGCATTGAAAAGTACCCCTTGTGGTTTATGTACTCGGTGGCTTGGTGCTCCGGTGACAAGATAGGGATATGGGTTCTGTCTATCGCCCCACCACAGTTTGGGAATCCCATTGCAGCAAAGCCATCCACTATGACCTGCACGTTTCCCAGAGTCACTACCCTTGATATCACCAAGTCTTTCATTGCCCTGGCAACTTGGATCACAGCAACCCCCACAGTAGATTTGCCCCCCTCCAAATTGATTCCCGACTGACCGGTAGCTGTCTGGCATTGCACGCTTCCACAGGGCTATTGCCACTCGCTTCTCAACTGTGAGGGTTGCTCTCATCCTGGTATTCTGGCGCTTCAGGGCAGGGGAAAGCAAGTCACAAAGTTCCATGAAAGTGCCCTTACGCATGCGAAAGTTTCGCAGCCACTGGGAATCGTCCCACACCCTCAACACGATGCGGTCCCACCAGTCTGTGCTCGTTTCCCGGGCCCAGAATCGGCGTTCCACGGCATAAACCTGCCCCAGTAACACCATGATTTGCACATTGCTGGGGCCCGTACTTAGTGAGAGGTCTATGTCCATGTCAATTTCTTCAGCACTCTCTTCACCGCGCTGCAATTGCCTCCTCGCCTGGTTTTGCTTTGGCATGTTCTGGCTCTGCCTATACTCCAGGACAATGTGCATGGTGTTCATAGTGCTCATAATTGCCGCGGTGATCTGAGCGGGCTCCATGATCCCAGTGCTATGGCGTCTGGGCTGAAAAAAGGCACAAAACTATTGTCTGATGGAGGGAGAGAGGGGCGAGTGACGACATGGCTTACAGGGAATTAAAATCAACAAAGGTGGCTGTGCATCAGGGAGAAACACAAACAACTGTCACACAGGCTGGCCCCCGCCAAAGATCGAACTCAAAATCCTGGGTTTAGCAGGCCGTTGATTTCACGGAGGGAGGGGGAAGCAAATGAATACAGAACAAATCTGGTCCATCTATCTTTTACATCTTAGGCTGGCAGCAGACGGTGCAGCATAACTGATGCCATCAGCAACTTCTGGGTGCTTGGCAGAAAATGCTGCATTACGACTGCTAGCCATCATCGTCAAGACGGTTCAATAAGACTGCCGGCAGGACTGAGTCTCCAGGAGACAAAATATGTCTGCCCAGGTGCTCTGACCGAACTCACTGAGGAATACGACGACGATGGATACCAATCATAATACGCCATCTACTGCCAAAAGGCAAGGAGCTGCTGCTGTATAGCAATGCAGCCCCATGTCTGCCAGCACCCAGATAGCCGATGACGGCTACCAGTCATACTGCACCGTCTACTGCCAAAAGGCAATTAGCTGCTGCTGTGTAGCAATGCAGTACCACGTCTGCCTGCACCCAGATGACATATGGTGACGGTGAGCTGAGCGGGCTCCATGCTTGCCGTGATACATTGTCTGCGCAGGTAACCCAGGTAAAAAGGTGTGAATCAATTGTCTGCCCTTGCTCTGATGGAAGGGGAGGGGCCTGACGACATGTACCCAGAACCCCCCGCAACACTGTTTTTGCATCATCAGGCATTGGGATCTCAACCCAGAATTCCAATGGGCGGCGGAGACTGTGGGAACTGTGGGATAGCTACCCACAATGCAATGCTCCGGAAGTCTACGCTAGCCTCGGTACTGTGGACGGGGTCTGCCGACTTGATGCACTTAGAGCATTTTATGTAGGGATACACACAATCGACTTTATAAAAACGATTTCTATAAAACCAGCTTCTATAAATTCAACCTAATTTTGTAGTGTAGACATACCCTCAGGAAGCTAGTCTGCTATGCCACGTTTCAGGGGGTAGCTGTGTTAGTCTGTATCCACAACAACAAGGAGTCCGGTGGTACCTAAAAGACTACTAGATCACTGTTAGTCTTTAAGGTGCCACCGGACTCCTTGTTGTTTTTGCTGTGCCACAAAACCCAAGAACAGGGTTGATGCTGACAGGAGAAGGGAGCCTGAACTCAAAGGCTGAGCTCCAGCTAGAAAGCGCTGGGTGCAGCAGCTCTGTGAAGAGCAGAGTGGGACAGAAGAGT
Source organism: Malaclemys terrapin pileata (assembly GCF_027887155.1). NCBI lineage: Eukaryota > Metazoa > Chordata > Testudines > Emydidae > Malaclemys > Malaclemys terrapin. Next base: position 173,799,777 of record NC_071507.1, on the reverse strand, counting down.
TCCAGGTTTGGTAGAAGAGCCTAAGACGAGTATGAATCTTTGCAATGGACTTTATCTGTGGGACTTTGAGAATTAATTGTTTCAATTATTAAACCAACCCTAGGTGGGGGAGGAGGGGGTAGCCACAAGAGAGATTGTGTAAAGGGGATTATAAAAGGACCCGAAGAAGGGAAAGAGAAGCAGAGTGCTATGGGGTCACCTCTGGCCACAGGGAAGTGTTCAGGAGGCAGTTGCCCTACTTCAGTGTGATATGGGTATCAGAGGCCAGCTTTAAAGGACCAGTTCATCCCCATTATAAGAGAAGATCCTAAACTTGCTGTGAGCTATTGGTAGGAGTAAAATTAATGCCATGTTGCCCTACACTATGTTCATACTATCACTGTCCAACTCATTGCAATCTGAAATGAAAGGATGTGCGTGTGTGTGTGTATGTATGTATCAGTTTCTGTTCTGTTTTAATCCTACATACAAATCACCTCCCGAAAACATCAGAAGTTCTATGAATTGCAAGTTCATATTTTAGATACACTAATTGAACAAGCATATTTTCACCTCTATTGTAATATGAACATAGTTTAGAATTTTATTTTATTTTCACTAATGAATTCTAGCATTTTGAAGCAGTGGCATTCATTGACAATAATAAAACCTCAGATTCATTAAGATATGTAATTTAACTACTCAACATTCCTTTAACACTTCTGTACACACATCCATATAGCGCTATGTGGCAAATATTCAAGTGATTCTACAGGAACAGATGGTTTAGACACAATTAATAAGAAGCCTTGAGTTATTTGCATATTCATTAGATAATATCAGTTATTCCTCAGCCAGAACAAAGAATAACAGGAGTGTATGTTTCCCTCCATTAGAGCATTAAGAGCAAAATGTTTGCTGTAAAAACAGGCAAATAGCAGTCCTTGAAAACACAGAAACCTAATATTATCCATTTATGTTTCCACACTAAGGGAAGCATTTTGTTCATGTAATGCTCTCTTGCTTTTATAACAGTGAAAACAGAGAAAAAGATGCTTCATGCTTCTGGACTCTCAGTTCTACCCACAGACTACCACCAGTCAAGAGGTAGTGTGATAGCTAACTGAAGGCAAAAATCACAAGTGTAAAGGCTAGAGGATGAGTTTATGCTTAAGGCTCATGACTAGGACTTAAAAAGTTTAGGTTCAATTCCCAGCTCTGTAACAGGCCTTGTGTGTGACTTTGGGCAGATTTTCAGAAGAGTTCAGTATCCACAATCAGGGCCAGATTTAAAAAAAAAAAATCTTTATTGACATTTAGGCATCAAAATAAGTGGCCAGAGTTTCAAGAGTGCTGCATGCGGAGTACTGAGCTCTTTTGAAAATGAGAGTGCTAAGTACCACAATGGAAGCGGCTGAATATTTGAAAATCTGGACTTTATATAGGTGCCTAAACTGGGAGCAGAATTGTTTTGAAAATCTGGCCTTGACTATAGATATTGAGCACACTGAAAATCCAGCTCTTAATCTCTATGCTTTAGTAAGCAATTTGCAAAATAGGGATAATACATCCTCACCTCCCTGCTTTCTGTTTCTTCTGTTTTATTTAGACTGTAAGGTCCTAGGGTGAGGCACAGACTCTTAATAGATGTTAATACAATACCTAGCTCAATAGAGCCCTGAGACTGGTTAGAGCCTCTGGGCATTACTGTAAAATAGATAAATTGACCAGAAATATATGGAGTTTTTTTCATGAAGATAAAAACCACTGTAGACTCTCAAACCCTTTTTGTGAATCAGCAAGACTGAGGAGCTTCTGATAGGAATTCAAGTTACACTATTTGAGAGATGGAGGGGGGGAAATGCATAAGGTCAACATGACAATCTGGCTATGTTTTCATAACTTTTAAACTGAAATCTGTGTGAAAACTAGCAAAAGTGAGATCAGACTCAGGCTTTCTTACCATTATTATGGCAAAGCATATAGCAATACATTTTTCCTTTTTAAATTAACCAATGTGGGTTTCCAGAGAGAAGGTTATTAGAGCAGCTTTATAATTTCCAGTGAAGCTTTAACTTAGAACACAAAATCATATTTTCTGGGTCCAGATGTCTGCCATGGACCTATCTGAAGAGTGGAAGAGGAAAACTGAGTGTGAAAAGAACTCTGGCACAAATATGAAGATTGAAGTGACATTGCTGTTGTGGGAGAGGGGCAGTTAGGCTAATGCCAAAATCAACCTTCACATTCATTGATACACATTTCTGTGGGCATCTTGGTTACCTATTGGAACATGATCCATATGGAAGAAAGCATTAATAAAAGTATATTTAGACTTTGTTCATCTGAATGGGGCAGTACCAGGGATCAATAGATTCTTTAATTCAAAAGTACACACACACACAGTTCCTAAGGAATGAAGGAAAACAGAATGACCAGACTAATTCTCTTCTGAGCACCACTTGGCACAGGAGAGAGAGAGAGAGTATAGGGCCTTGAATGAATATAGATCAATGTATTAACTACCAAAGCCGGGGGGATAAAAGGGGAGGGGCTGTTACAGACCAATTAATCAAACCAGCGAATAGGATGAGTTACTCCTTAAGCCCCTCCCTCTAATCTGTAGAAAGAAAAATTGTGTTATGGGGTGTGGCATACCGGGGTACAATACAGACCAGTGGGGGGAAACTTGCCTTGCAACTTTAGGTGCCTTGCTAAAGTAGCTCCCACCTGGGCTGCTCACAAACAGCCTTCCTGCATGCAAGCCTCCCGCTGAGTGTCTGTGTGTAACTGCAGCCTCCCAGCCACACTTGGGTTACACTCTGGCTTTTACCAGCCTTAGTTATATGGCAGGGTGATTCCCAGCCTACTCCAACTCCCAGATTTTCCCTCAGAAATGTATGTCTTGTACTTCCCAGACATCTCCTGGACAGTCCAATATGTATATTAAGTCCGTTATTCCTTTAAGGGAATAATATACACTAGCTTGTTATCTTAAACAGAGTTACCCAAACACTAATTTAAACACGCTCAATTAGATAAAACAATAAAAACAAGTTTATTAACTACAGAGAGAGAGAGAGATTTTAACTAAGTACAAACAATGAGGTGCATAAGTCAGTAATGGTGACAAGAAAAATAAATATAAAATGCCTTCTAGTGCCTAACAAACTATATTAGAGTCAAGCAAAGTTTCTCACCAGATGCTAGCAGCATTACTGACCAGGTCAGGACCCCTCCCCCAGAGTCCAATGGCTGTTTTCCTTTGTCTTCTCAGGTGCAGAGAATAAGGTGGGTGGGAGGGAAGGTGCTGGGGTGTTTGCCCCTCCTTTTATAGTGTTTTTTTAGTCCCTCTTTATAAATCATTTCCAGCTGAGAACGAGGAGGCTGCTGGAAGGAGGACACTCTATGCTATTTCTTTTTAGATGCAGATCTCTTTGTCCCTGCCCCATTTCCTTGCCAAAGCCTGGCCACTTGATAAGTGATGGCCCATTAGTTTTGTTGACACCTGGCTGCCCTTTATCCCTGAGAAACAGGTTTAACCACTCCTGAGATTTACCTGGGAAACCTACTTCAGTCATTATTTTAGGTTATGTTCATAACTTTACATATAATGTTGCTATGTGCCCTTTACCATGATATTACTAATCAGCAAGTTATGGGTCTTCAAATGATACCATGCAAGGCATTCCTTGTACAAAGATTTTTACTATAATGTTTAGGGTGTGAACCCATCACAGGGGGATTATGATAAGAGCATATGCTGGACATCTCATGTAGCCAGTAGTAAAACATTATTAAAAATTTCTAAAAAATCTAGATGATTATTTTCTAACACACAGTATGAGGTAACTATTGTACATCTCATCATGACAGATAAAGATGAGTTAATCACTGGATTAGAAGTTTGTGGTTGCATAAGGACTCAGGATCATGACCTGATTATATTTAACATGAGCAAAAAGAGGATAGACCCAACCAGTAATATATATACTTTGTACTTCAAAGTGGATATTTCCTAAAGATGAGGAAACTATGAGCCAAATTGATTGGGAGAAAGAAAAATGTGAAGGAAAATTAGGAGTTTGTTAAGGAGAGTTTATCAACTGGCCCAGAAGCACTATTCCACAGTCAATGAAGGGACAACTTTGGCTAAAAGTCCATCCTGGTAAGTGGCAAAGTGAAAGCAATTAGAAAATGTAATAAGAAAGATATAACAAGTAGAAATAAGAGGAAATAGGTAGAATAGATATAAATTAGAAAGCATGATGTGCAGAAAATTGATAAAGACATTAGTGGGGGGAAAAAATCCATGTTTAGCAGGGCACAGGACACTATACATGAGGGTTTTTTAAAAATATATTAGGAATTAGGTAAAGCCTATTACTAGATGGAAAGGGTAAAACAATATTGCATAAAAGGCAGAAGTATTAAGTAAATATTTCTGTTCTGTATTTGGAAAGAATCAGGATGTGGTATTCATGTTACATGAAAAGGATTAGCTACTTTCCAATTCATGAATAACTAGGAGGATGTGAAACAGCATCTACGGAGGATAAAATTTTAAATCAGCAGGCCTGGCTAACTTGCTCCGAAGAGTCCTAAAAGAGTTGGCTGAGAAGAGGTCTGTCCTCTATACGTTAATTTTTCATAAATCTTGGAGTACTGCAGAAATTCAACAGACTGGAAGATGATACTGTTGTCCCAGTAGTCAAAAGGGACAAGCAGGATGACCAAGATAATTGTAGGTGGGTTAACATCAATCCTGGGAAAGAAAATGAAAAAGCCGATACAGGTTTCAGCCCATAAAGAATCATAGAATCATATAAAAGTAGGGCTAGAAGGGACCTCAAGAGGTCATTAGTCCAGCCCCTGGTGCTGAGGCAAGACCAAGGATACCTAGACTGTGTTTGTCTAACCTGTTCTTAAAAATCTCCAACAATGGTGATTCTACAACCTCTCTTGGAAGCCTTTTCCAGTGTTTAACTATCCTTATAGTTAGAAAACTTTTCCTGTTACCTAACCTAAATCTCTCTTGCTTCAGAGTAAGCTCATTACTACTTCTCCTACCCACAGTGGACATGGAGAACAATTGATTACCATACTCTTTATAACAGTCCTTAACATATCTGAAGATTGATCAGCCCCAACCCCTCATTTTTTTCTTAAGACTAAATATGCCCATTTTTTAAAAAAACCTTTCCCCATAGGTCATTTTATCATTTTTGTTGCTCTCCTCTGGACTCTCTCCAATTTCTCCACATTTTTCTTAAACTTTGATGCCTAGAAATGGATGCAGCAATCCAGCTGAGGCCTCACCAGTGCCAAGTAGAGCAGGACAATCTCTCCCATATCTTACATGTCATTTCTGTTAATATACCTCACAATATTTGTCTTTTTTGCAACTGCATCACGTTGCTAGCTCCTATTCAATTTGTGATCCACTATAACCCCTAGATCCTTTTCAGCAGTACTACTGCATAGCCAGGTATGTCATTTTGTAGTTGTGAATTTGATTTTGCCTTCCTAAGTGTAAGTACTTGCATTGGCTTTATTGAATTTCATCTTGTTGATTTCAGACCAATTTCTCCAATTTGTCAAGGTAGTTTTGAATTCTAATCCTATCCTCCATAGTGCTTGCAGCCTCTCCCAGCTCAGTACCATCTGCAATTTTTATAAGTGTACTCTCCACTCCATTATCTGAGCCAGTAATGAAAATATTGACTAGCATTGGACCCAGGACAGACACTTGTGGGACCCCACTAGATATGCCCTTCCAGTTTGATAGCGAACCATTGATAACGAGTCTTTTGAGTCTGGTCTTTCAACCAGTTATTCACCCACCTTGTAGTAATGTCATTAAATAACATTTTCCTAGTTTACTTGTATAAGACTGTGCAAAAAGCCTTACTATAAATCAAGATACAACATCTACAGCTTCCCCTCCCCCGTCCACTCTGCCAGTAACCACGTCAAAGGAGGAAATTAGCTTGGTTTGGCATGATTTGTTCTTGACAAATCCACGTTGGCTATTATTTATCACCCTATTATCCTCTATGTGCTTACAAACTGATTGTCTAATAATTTGTTCCCCTATCTCTCTGGATATCAAAGTTAGTCTGACTGGCCTATAATTGTTTGAGTCCTCTTTGTTCCCCTTTTTAATGATAGGTACTTGTTTGCCCTTCTCCAGTCCTCTGGGACCTGACCCATCCTCCATGAATTCTCAGAAATAATCACTAACAGTACCAAGATTACTTCAACTAATTCCTGAAGTACCATAGGATGAATTTCATCGGGCCCTGCTAACTTGAATATATATGCACCTTATCTAATTATTCTTTAACCTGTCTTTCCCTATTCTGGCTTGTGCTCCTTCTCTCTTAATATTAATTGTGCTGAGTAGCTGGTCACCATTAACCTTTTTAGTGAAGACTGAAGCAAAATAGGCATGCAGCACTACAGCCTCCTTGATGTTATCTATCATTAGCTTTCCTGTCCCTCTAAGTTGTGGACCTACACTTTCTTTTATCTTTTTCTTGCTCCTAATGTATTTATAAAACCTCTTCTTATTGCCTTTTATGTCTCTTGCTAAGTGTTACTCATTTTGTGTCTCAACCTGATTTTGTCTCTATATGCTGATGCTAGTCTTTTGAACTCATCCTTAGCAATCTATCCATGTTTCCTCTTTTTGTAGGATTCCTTTTGGATTTTTAGGTCATTAAAGAGCTCCTCGTGGCGATGTATTGGTCTCTTACTATTCTTCCTATCTTTCCTTCACATATGAGTAGTTTGCTACTGTGCCTTCAATATTATCTCTGAGAAACTGCCAGCTCTCTTGAACTCCTTTTAGTCTTTTTCTTCCCTTGGGACTTCATCTACCAGTTCTGAATTTGTTCAAGTCTTCTGTTTTGAAGTCCATTGTCCTTATTCTGCTGCTCTTACTCCTTCCTTTCCTTAGAATCATGAAGTCTATTATTTCATGATCACTTTCATCCAAATTGCCTTCACTCTTCAGATTTGCAATGAGTTCCACCCTGTTAATCAGAATCAAGGCTAAAATGGATGAATTCAAGGTTGGGAATATAGTTTGTGCCAGTCAACATGGCTTAATGGAAAATATGTCTTGTCAAACAAACCTGAGTTCATTTTTGATGCAATTACAAGTTTGGTTGATAGAGAAAATGGCATAGATTATATTTTGACTTTTATAAGGCATTTGACTTAGTACCATATGATATTCTGATTAAAAATAGCACTTTACAATATCAAAAACCATGCTAAATAGATTAAGAACTGGTTGTCAGATCTCAAAGTAGTTGCCCATGAGGAATCATCAAATTGGGGCATGCCCAATGGAGTTCTGCCTGGATCAGTAGAGAGGCTGAGGCTAGTCAATATTTCATTGCTGATCTGGAAGTAAAAATATAAGTTGCTGGTGATAACATTTCTGAATGGTAGCACAGTGGTAAATCAGGAGGACGGAGCACTCATATACCGCAAACTAGGTTTTGTGGTAAGCTGGGCCCCTTCAAGTAAAATGTGTTTAAATACAGCCACAAGCTAGGTCACGCCTCTACGTAAGATTGTAGTCCGTATGGGGACGGGAGAAGAAATGTATTTTGGAAAGCCGTGCCTCCAAAAATGATTTGGGAGGGTCACAGTGGACCAGCAGCTCAACATGAGCTCCCAGGGCAATACTGTGGCAAAGAGGGCAAATTGGACGTATAAAAAGAGTTCAGTAGTGAGCAGCAGCAGAAAAGTGATTTTACCCCTATACACCATAGGTGAGACTAGTGTCTGCATTTTTAAAAAAAGATATTAAAAATTGGAGAAGGTGCAGAAAAGAGAGACAAATGATTAGGGCTAGAGAAAATGCCTTACAGTGAGATCTAAAGAGCTCAATTTGTTTATCTTATCAAAAAAAGTTTGAGACCTGACTTGAATACAGCGTACAAGTACCTTTCTAGGGAGAGAATAGCAGATACTGAAGGGTTTTTTAACATAGCAGAGAATGGCAGAACAAGAATGAGTGGCTGGAAGCTAAAGCCAAACAAATTCAAATTAGAAATCAGGTACATTTTTAACAGTGACAGCAATTAATTATTGGAAACTACCTGAGGGAGATGAAGACATCAAGAGATGGAGAATCCACCAAGTCCAGATGCCTTTTTGGAAGATGCACTTCAGTTAAATATAAGTTATTGGGGTCTATCCAGGGGTAACCGTGTGAAATTCACTGGCCTGTGCTCTGCAGGCAGGCCGACTAAGTGATCTAATGGTCCATTCAGGCCTTAAAACCTGTAAATCTGGGTCAGAATCGCCAGGCACTCCGTTGAGGCAGTAGATGCAGGCTGGAGCAGGAGCCGGCATTGTGGAAAGTAACACAGGCTAGAGCAGAGGGAGGCTGGAGCTCTAGGAGGGACAGCTCAGTGGTTTGAGCATTGGCCTGCTAAACCCAGGGTTGTGAGTTCAGTCCTTGAGGGGGCCACTTAGGGATCTGGGGCAAAAATCAGTACTTGGTCCTGCTAGTGAAGGCAGGGGGCTGGACTCAATGACCTTTCGGGGTCCTTTCCAGCTCTATGAGATAGGTATATCTCCATATATTAGTAGTAGTAGTATTTATTAATTATTCCCAGCATTCTGTTCACTTTTTTGACTGCCATTGCACATTGAGAGGATGTCAAAAAAAGCAAACAGAATGCTGGGAATAGGGATAGATAATAGGACAGAAAATATCACGTTGCCTCTATATTATTAACATGAACTAATCTGAATATTTAAGCAAAGTGCGAGGTGGTGGGTTTTGTTTTGTTTTAAATATTTTATCCAAAACAGTTTCCCCATGTCTACTTCTTTAATTATTGATGGTAAACTACTTCTATTTTCATTAAAATTCTGGAAACTGTTGTGGCAGATTTCAAGTTTTAAACTGCATTTGGCCAAATTCCTCTCTTGAATCACTCCATTCAAATCCATTGATGACTTTGGCTCATCACCTTTAAGTTTTTCCATAGAAAAATATAGAATGGGCCTGAACTAAAGCCTTAGATCTGAACATTTGGATTCAAATCTGAAACTTCACAACAACTCCCAACCTCCAAAACAAAAAGATAGCGAAGAACTCAGAAAACTGGCTCTCTACTGGGCAGAATGCCGAGTTGGGGAATAGGTGGGGCAACACCTCTTTAGGATCACAAGCTGAGTCTTAAATGTATTCAGCGAAGATGGTCACTGATGCAAGGCTCTAGGAACCCCAAGCACAAATGATACAAGCAAATAAAATTGCACAGCCAGTAAAACACAAATCTTCTCCCCAGTAAATCTGATTCCTCTGAATCACTTCCACTGCAGCCTGTGCAAATAGAGGTGCCTTGCTGCATGGAGACGTAGGATATTTCAAAACACAAGGGAAGCTTTTCCCAGAGGTGAAGACCCCTCATGGAAGGCATTTTACCACCAGTCCCATGTCTTTTAAATCAATAGAGATCCAGCTCCAGAACCTCCATTGATCGCAACTATGGTAGTATGGCAGAATGAAAGAGGCAGTCAATTAAATATATGATACAGCCATCTATGCAGAATCAGGAAGATGTGTATTATTTTGTATAAATATCACGTGCACCTTAGTTGACATGTTTGATATTATGCAGTCTGGCAAGATAGAGTTAAAACAAAGGAGGCCATTGGGGGAAACAAACAGGAGATGAAACAATGACAGAGGCAAGGCTCCTTAAGGGAATGCCCTTGCATGGCTCCATCCAGACTAGCAAGAATTACCCTTCCCAGGCCTGAGACTAGGATCAAAGGGGATAGTAAACCATTAAAGGACCATGGTCCTAGAAAAGGAAGGGACGGGGTAGGGCATTGAGTGAGTTATCAGCAGCACCTGAAGATGATTCCCTGAGGCCTGGTCTACACTACGCATTTAGGTCGACTTTAGCAGCGTTAAATCGAATTAAGCCTAGACACGTTCACATGACGAAGCCCTTTCTTTCGACTTAAAGGGCCCTTTAAAACCAGTTTCTTTACTCCACCTTCAACGAGGGGATTAGCGATAAAATCGGCCTTAGGAGGTTGGAATTGGGGTAGTGTGGACAGAATTCGACATTATTGGCCTCCGGGAGCTATCCCACAGTGCTTCATTGTGACTGCTCTGGACAACACTCTCAATTCAGATGCAGTGACCAGGTAGACAGGAAAAGCCCCGTGAACGTTTGAATTTCATTTCCTGTTTGCCCAGCGTGGAGAGCACAGGTGACCACGCAGAGCTCATCAGCACAGGTAACCGTGATGGAGTCCCAGGATCGCAAAAGAGCTCCAGCATGGACCGAATGGGAGGTACGGGATCTGCTCGCCATATGGGGAGATGAATCAGTGCTAGCTGAACTCCGTAGCAGTAAACGAAATGGCAAAATATTATAAAAGGTCTCCAAGGCCATGAAGGACAGAGGCCATAACAGGGATGCACAGCAGTGCTGCGTGAAAATTAAGGAGCTAAGGCAAGCCTACCACAAAGCCAGAGAGGCAAACGGAAGGTCCGGGGCAGAGCCGCAAACATGCCGATTCTACGTGGAGCTGCATGCCCTGCTAGGGGGTGCAGCCACCACTACCCCAACCGTGTGCTATGACTCCGTCACTGGAGAAACACACAGGGAAGTGGGTTCGGGGTATGAGGAAGAGGAGGATGAAGATAATGTAGATAGCTCACAGCAGCAAGAAAGCGGAGAAACTGGTTTCCCCAACAGCCAGGATATGTTTATCACCCTGGACCTGGAGCCAGTAACCCCCGAACTCACCCAAGATGTGCTCCCAGACCCTGAGGGCACACAGGGGACCTCTGGTGAGTGTACCTTTCTAAATATTACACATGGTTTAAAAGCAAGTGTGTTTAATGATTAATTTGCCCTGGCAATCGTGGCCAGTACAGCTACTGGAAAAGTCTGTTAACGTGTATGGGGATGGAGCGGAAATCCGCCAGGGACATCTCCAGAAAGCTCTCCTTCTTTTACTCCCAAAGCCTTTGCAAAAGGTTTCTGGGGAGGGCTGCCTTATCCCTTCCGCCATGGTAGGACACTTTACCATGCCAGGCCAGTAGCATATAGTCTGGAATCATTGCATAACAAAGCATGGTAGCGTATGGTCCCGGTGTTTGCTGGCATGAGACAACATCCATTCCTTATCTCTCTTTGTTATCCTCAGGAGAGTGATATCATTCACGGTCACCTGGTTGAAATGGGGCGATTTTATTAAGGGGACATTCAGAGATGCCCCTTCCTGCTCTGCTGAACAGAAATGTTCCCCGCTGTTAGCCACGCGGTGGGGAGGAAGGGGTGAAGTGATCATCCCGGATAATTGGGTGTGGGGGGGACGGGGGTTAGTTGGGTTTCTGCTGCATGTTAACCCGGAAAACGCAGCCACTCCTTTTACATTGCAAATCCATTTTAAATGGCCAACCCAACGGGTGCTTGGTATGGGAAATGAGGGCGCTGGTGTTTAAAACCATTCCCACATGTTATGAAGGTTAAAAAAGCCAAAAGACTGTGGCTTACCATGGCTCCCTGCGAGCCAAATTCTGTTGCCTGGCACTGCATGAGTGAGCTCTCACACCAAACTGGCAGGCCCTCAATATAAGAGGAAAAATGCGACCTTGTAACGAAAGCACATGTGCTGTGTAATGTGAACAGCAAAATTTAACGTGAAAGAGTGTACCCATTGTTCTCTAAAATGTGTCTTTTTTAACCACCTCTCCCTTCTCCTCCACCAGCTGCAAATGTTTCTCCTTCACAGAGACTAGTGAAGATTAGAAGGAGAAAACGGCGGACTCGGGATGATATGTTCTCGGAGCTCCAGATGTCCTCCCACGCTGACAGAGCACAGCAGAATGCGTGGAGGCAGTCAATGTCAGACTAAAGAAAAGCACAGTATGAACGAGAGGAGAGGTGGCGGGATGAATCGCGGGATGAACATAGCAACTGCCGGGCTGAAGATGATAGGTGGCGTCAGCTTGCAGACAGAAGGCAAGAGTCGATGCTCCGGCTGCTGGAGCATCAAACTGATGTGCTCCAGCGTATGGTTGAGCTGCAGGAAAGGCAGCAGGAACCGAGACTGCCGCTACAGCCCCTGTCTAACCAACAGCCCTCCTCCCCAGGTTCCATAGCCTCCTCACCCGGCGCCCAAGAACACGGTGGGGGGCCTCCGGCCACCCAGTCACTCCACCCCAGATGATTGCCCGAGCATCAGAAGGCTGGCCTTCAATAAGAGTTAAAGTTTTAAACTGCAGGGTGTCCTTTTCCTTCCCTCCTCCCCCACCCATCCCGGGCTACCTTGACAATTATCCCCCTAGTTGTGTGTTGAATTAATAAAGAATGCATGAATGTGAAGTAACAATGACTTTATTGCCTCTGCAAGCGGTGCTCGAAGGGGGGGAGGGGAGGGTGGGGTGGTTGGTTTACAGGGAAGTAGAGTGAACTGGGTGGAGGGGGGGGCAGAGGGTTCATCAAGGAGAAACAAAAACAGAAGTTTCACACCGTAGCCTGGCCAATCACAAAACTCATTTTCAAAGCTTCTCTGATGCGCACCATGCCCTGCTGTGCTCTTCTAACCGCCCTGGTGTCTGGCTGCACGTAATCAGCGGCCAGGCGATGTGCCTCAACCTCCCACCCCACCATAAATGTCTCCCACTTACTCTCACAAATATTTTGGAGCGCACAGCAAGCAGCAATAACAATTGGAATATTCTTTTCGCTGAGGTCTGAGTAAGTCAGTAAGCTGCGGCAGCGCGCTTTTAAACGTCCAAATGCACATTCCACCACCATTCTGCACGTGCTCAGCCTGTAGTTGAACAGGTCCTGACTACTGTCCAGGCTGCCTGTGTACAGCTTCATGAGCCATGGCATTAAGGGGTAGGCATTAAAGTCCCCAAGGATCATGATAGGCATTTCAACATACCCAATGGTTATTTTCTGGTCCGGGAAGAAAGTCCCTTCCTCCAGCTTTCGAAACAGAGCAAAGTGCCTGAAGAGGCGAGCATCATGTACCTTTCCGGCCATCCCACGTTGATGTTGGTGAAACGTCCCTTGTAATCCACCAGGGCTTGCAGCAGCATTGAAAAGTACCCCTTGCGGTTTATGTACTCGGTAGCTTGGTGCTCCGGTGCCAAGATAGGGATATGGTTTCCATCTATCGCCCCACCACAGTCTGGGAATCCCATTGCAGCAAAGCCATCCACTATGACCTGCATGTTTCCCAGAGTCACTACCCTTGATATCACCAGGTCTTTCATTGCCCTGGCAACTTGGATCACAGCAGCCCCCACAGTAGATTTGCCCCCCTCCAAATTGATTCCCGACTGACCGGTAGGTGTCTGGCATTGCAAGCTTCCACAGGACTATCGTCACTCGCTTCTCAACTTGTGAGGGCTACTCTCATCCTGGTATTCTGGCGCTTCAGGGCAGGGGAAAGCAAGTCAGAAAGTTCCATGAAAGTGCCCTTACGCATGTGAAAGTTTCGCAGCCACTGGGAATCGTCCCACACCTGCAGCACGATGCAGTCCCACCAGTCTGCTTGTTTCCCGGGCCCAGAATCGGCGTTCCACGGCATGAACCTGCCCCAGTAACACCATGATTTGCACATTGCTGGGCCTATGCCTTGTGAGTGGTCTATGTCCATGTCAATTTCCTCATCACTCTTGTCGCCACGCTGCAATCGCCTCCTCGGCTGGTCCTGGTTTTGCTTTGGCATGTCCTGGCTCTGCATATACTCCAGGACAATGCACGTGGTGTTCATAGTGCTCATAATTGCCGCGGTGATCTGAGCGGGCTCCATGATCCCAGTGCTATGGCGTCTGGTCTGAAAAAAGGCGCGAAACTAATATCTGACGGACGGAGGGAGGGAGGAAGGGGTGAGTGACGACATGGCGTACAGGGACAGGGAATTAAAATCAACAAAGGTGGCTGTGCATCAGGGAGAAACACAAACAACTGTCACACAGAATGCCCCCCCCCCCAAAGATTGAACTCAAAACCCTGGGTTTAGCAGGCCGTTGATTTCACGGAGGGAGGGGGAAGCAAATGAATACAGAACAAATCTATTTTTTACATCTTAAGCTGGCAGACGACGGTGCAGCATGACTGATAGCCCTCGGCATCTTCTGGGTGCTTGGCAGAAAATACTGGGCGCTTGGCAGAAAATAGCATACTACGACTGATAGCCCTCATCGTCGAGACTGTTCGATAGGACTGAGCATGTCTGGCCAGGTGCCCATGATTGACAGCCACTGCAGTACAATGACGATAGCTACCAGTCGTAATATACCATCTTCTACTAAAAGGCAAGGGGCTGCAGCCGTGTGCAATGCAGCCCCACGTCTGCCAGCACCCAGATCGCCGATGAAGGCTACCAGTCATACTGCACCGTCTACTGCCAAAAGGCAATTAGCTGCTGCTGTGTAGCAATGCAGTACCACGTCTGCCGGCACCCAGATGACATATGGTGATGGTGAGCTGAGCTGAGCTGAGCGGGCACCATGCTTGGCGTGGTATGTTGTCTGCACAAGAAACCCAGGTAAAAAGGTGCAAATTGATTGTCTGCTGTTGCTCTGACGGAGGGGGAGGTGCCTGACGACATGTACCCAGAACCCTCCGCGACACTGTTTTGCATCATTCAGGCATTGGGATCTCAACCCAGAATTCCAATGGGCGGCGGAGACTGCGGGATCTGTGGGATAGCTACCCACAGTGCAATGCTCCGGAAGTCAAGGCTAGCCTCGGTACTTTAGACGCGGTCCGCCGACTTAATGCGCTTAGAGCATTTTATGTGGGGACACACACAATTGGCTGTATACAACCGATTTCTATAAAACCGGCTTCTATAAATTCGACCTAATTTCGTAGTGTAGACATACCCTGAGAGAAAGAGAGAGAGAGAGACAGAAACAGCAGCAAGCAGGGTGTCCAGCCAGAGCTCGGGAAAACTGGGTGGAGGGGGAAGTACAGAAGCTTGCAAGGAAAGTCTATGGTATACGACAGACCCATTTGCATAGGTCTCTTTTGTATTATCTCTTTGCTTTGCATGCTATGTACCTTTAGGTGAATAAATAATGCTGAAGAAGCTGTTTTTGAGTCACTTAAATCAGCTACTGTGACAGGACAAACACAATTGGGCCCATGAGATTAACTCACGTGATAAATAGGCAGGTTGTAGCCCAGAGATCCAGTATAAGAGTGGAAGTACCATGTGGTTCCATGCAGAGAGGAATGAAAGTAGAGAAGCCTGTCCCCAAAGCGATACACTCGAGATGAACTAAAAGGAGTCTAAAGAGCAGCTCAGCCTCTAACCCTGACAACCGCTACATCTTTGTTTGGTATTATAACAAAGGGTACGTCTTCACTACCTGCCGTATCGGAGGGTAGCAATTGATTTATCCAGGATCGATATATCGCATCTTGTTAAGACACGATATATCGATCCCCGAACGCGCTCACCGTCAACTCCGGAACTCCACCAGAGCGAGTGGCGGTAGCTCAGTCGACGGGGGAGCCGCGGCCGTCGATCCCGCGCCGTGTGGACCCCAGGTAATTCGCTATTTGCGTAGCTGAAGTTGCGTATCTTAGATCGATCCCCACCCCCACCCCCCCGCCGTAGTGTAGACCAGCCCAAAGAATAGGTTTGGTAAAGTAAATACAGTACAATGGATTTCACTAGAATAGAAGTTAAGATATTGTTCAGAAACCTGCATTATTAAAAAAAAAAATCACTCACAAGGGCAGCTTCTTACAGTAAGGATTACGTAGAGTGGAATCTTCATCAAGTTCATTATGGATAGCAGCATGCAGGATCCAATCAGTTTGTTCAATGCTTAGTTACTGTGGTAAAAGGCAATACAGAAAGACCTGAGACTGATAAAGAATTGTTAAGATGCTTTTAGTGGGAGCTATTCTGTGTGCATTTCATTTTACGTTTGACTTCAGGGTCTCTGTATGGGCCATAACTACCACGAAAAATGATATTAGTCATCTATAGGCCATCTTCATTACAGCCACTTAAGGGTGTTTTGTCAGAGTCAGCATTTCATTGTCCTGCAGATTGTGTTTATTAGTGACACTAACAAACATGTCTTTTCTATTCTACATCTTCTACTTGGCACTTTATATATTTTACTTTTAGATTCAGTTCCAAGTGCAGTGGCATTGTTCATTATGCCAATGAAAATGGAAGTCCTCTCTCAGAGGATGTGCATTATAACTGGTGAGCTGATGTCTTGAAGCTCTAGCACATCATTCTTTAGAAAATGTGTCCTAATTAATATTACCGAACCTAACAATTGTGCCACTGAGACGGAATGCCAGAACATTTCCAAAACACTCCTGGCTACTGCTGGTATTAGAAATGTTATTAATAATGGAGAATAAGGCAGTACAAGAGCCCATGTTGGTAACTGCATGTGAACATGGAAACTGCCATACTGGATCAGACCCATGGGTTCATCTAGTTCAGTATCCTGCCTTCAACATTGACACTGGTGCTTCAGAAGAAGGTGCAAGAAACCCCACAGTAGGCAAATGTGAGGTAATCTGCCCTCTGTGAAGGTCTCATCCTGATGCCTGCCAGTTAGAAATCAGCGTAAGAGCTGAAATATGAAGTTTTATATCCCTTCTTATAATTCTAGATATTACTGTTGCCCATACAAACATCTAATCTTTTCTTGCACGCATATAGTATTGTGGTGAAATACGATATTCTGGTGCCCGTATTTGAATTTTGACTGTAATTACTGTTGGTTCAAGAGTTGCATAGTTGGAGCAGAATTAGGTTCCAAAGCACAAGACTTTATTGGAGGGTGATCTACCACGAGCCCTCAGGTGTGGAAACAACTACTGATGCAGAAGAGCTTAGATCTGCAGTCCTGGAGAGCATATTTCCACACACATGTCCTAACAAAGTTTGGGAGAGTGGGGGCAAAGATGGGCACGAGTTGAGGTCTGTATGACGGTGGGGAGTTTAGGTAGGAGTCTTTGTTGGGTGTTTGTTGACAGTGTTATCATTTATTTCTGTGCAAGCAAAGTCTGAATGAATGCTTCCCTGACAGCTAGGTGGGAGGGGGAATGACTTGGGTTTGTTTATAGAAATACAGTTTGCTCCTGCTCTTTTTACATATTCTGCAGATACAGCGGTGTCAAAGTGATCAACTTTGGCTGGTGTTGGGTACAAATCACCTTAGTACTAAATACGGGGGTAGTGAAATATGGTTACCAATTTTGTAATTATTGTAGGAATACAGGAAAGCAGGACTGTGCTTAACCTGTCCCAAATGAGGGGAACAACCCGCAGTTGAAAGAACCTCATTAATCCAGGCGCTCAAATGTCAGAACCCAGTGAAAGTAAGAGGGCGGGGACAGATATCCCTAGCCAGGAAGCTGCACACCTTCATCAAGGGTCTTCCCTAAACTGGTTTAACCTGTTCCTCCTCTCTGTTCAAAGAATAGAGCTAAATAGACTTCATCAGGAGCCTCTGTTATGTTAAATGCACAAGCAGCTTTCAAGTACCTCCGTGGAAAATTTCCAAGGTTAAGTGAAGCTAAGATAAAGGAAGGTGTCTTTGTTGGTCCTCAGATTCGTGAACTTCTTCGAGATGATGCATTTGACCGTGCACTGCGTGGCAAGGAAAAGACGGCATGGAAAGCCTTCCAGTTAGTGGCAAGCAATTTTCTCGGAAACAACAAGGCAGACAACTACAGGTTGTTGCTAGAAAACCTCCTCAAGGCATACAAAAGCCTTGGTTGCAACATGTCACGAAAGATACATTTTTTGCACTCTCATCTAGATTTTTTTCCACCGAACTGCGGAGCAGTGAGCGACGAGCACGGCGAGCAATTTCACCAGGACATTGCAACAATGGAGAAACGCTATCAGGGCAAATGGAGCCCATCAATGCTTGCAGACTATTGCTGGACAGTGACAAGAGATGCTCCATTTAATGAATACAAGAGACAAGCCAAGAAGCGCCGAGTAGACACTGAATAGGACTAAACTATGTACAGAATAGTTGTTTGCCTTTTGTTTCATAATAACCCTTTTGCGGATTTTTAAAGTGTTACATAAACAGGACAGGTGAAATATTATCATGTAATGCAACCATAAACACATGAAAAGACCTAGGTTTACAATTTATGATTAATATACATAGACATAAAATGTAAAAACTTAAATATCTTAGAAACAGTAGCCAATCAGTTGTTTTAATTGTCATATTTGAATTCAGCACATCAAAATACATAATAAATAGCACATTTTATCTCTGAAGCAGACAACTTCTCAAAAATTGTAGACCAGTGAAATCAGAGGTTTAGGGCACCCAGAGCATGGAGCATCCTGACCATCTTGACTAATATCCATTGATAGACGGATCATCCAGGAACTTATCTAATTTGTTTTGGACCCTGTTATGCCTTCACAACATCCCCTGGCAAGGATTCCACAGGTTGACAGTGTGTTGTGTGAAGAAGTACTTCCTTAGGTTAGTTTTAAACCTGCTGCCTAATAATTTCATTAGGTGACCTCGGGGTTTTGTGTTATATTAAGGAATAACACATCTCTATTCACTTTCTCTACACCAGTCATGATTTCATAGACCTCTATCATATCCCCCTTGGTCATCTTCTCTAAAATGAACAGTCCCAGTCTTTCTAATCTCTACTTATACGGAAGCTGCTCCAGATCCCTAATCATTTTTTTGCCCTTCTCTGCACCTTTCTTTTTCTAATCTATCTTTTTTGAAATGGGGCACCCAGAACGACATGCAGTATTCAAGGTGAGTGCATACCATGGATTTATATAGTGGCATTATGATAATTTTCTTGTTATCCATCCCTTTCCTAATACTTCCTAACATACCTAACTTAAAGTTCAGCTGGCTTGGGAAAAATCAATGCCATACAAGTGGTGACTCTGTCCGGAACTCTATGCCTAGCTCAACTAATGCTACCAACTATTATCTTTTTAAAAATTGTACAAGATCTTAAAGGCCTATATCTACAATACAAACATTTTATATACCATCTTTCATGCCAAGTGTATCTCAAAACACAGTACAGATATAAACAACAATGAAAGAACAGCAGAGGGAAAGAAATTAGCAGGCAATAATGAGATATGAAGTAAAACTGAAAATGAGACTGTTAGGAACTAACATGTTTGTCTCCCTTACATCACCAGAGGTAGGAAGAATTTCAACTTCCATTCTGAGAGCCTGTTATCTGTAGTTAGAGGCATTCAGAAGACAGTAGACTGGTAATATCAAATCACATCTTGATCATATCTCCATAAAATCCAAGATTGGAATTCAAATCAACATTCCTTTTTCTTTAAACAGAAGCAAAGGATTGTATTAAAAATTATGACTGATTATGGACTACAATTGCTATCCTGTTGTAATGATCATTACTGGAGTTTTCAAGTGCTGTATAGATGTCCAAGCACTATTTACCTATATGTTCTCTGAACCCACACAGTGAAGGGGGGGGGGAGAAGAGACCATTTTGAGTGGCAGTTTATTTTGAAGGGAAAGGTTTTCTTCATGTTAAATAAATGTCAATATAATTTTTCTATGAGATGATGCAGTAGAGGAGAAGAAAGAGGCTACAATATTTTTGAAAAATAAATTACAATCACTATCTGGGATGAGCAATTGGGGTATTGACAGAAAAAAAAGTAGCTCACATTTTAAGGAAAATACTTTGGACTCAACATTCGTAAAAACTACAGTGATGATTGGTTGAGGGTTTTTGTATGACATACAAAAAGAAATGGTTAGAAACTGATTATATGAAAGGTGAATAGAAATAGGGGATGATCCAATCCCCACTATTATTGACATAAGTGGGAATTGGAGCAGACTAATAATGAGCATGGGGAATTGATCAATGTACAATTTCAAGCACAAAATTTCTTATGGATTTTTTTTTTTTTTGTATTTGCCAATGAGGTCCTAATTGAATGATCATTTAGGAGTGCAACTGGGCATGAAAAATCATTTATAAAATGCTGCTACACATCAATGAAGAGTCATTTAGTTTTGTTCATACCTGCTCCAGCTTGGTATCTTCTGCAACTTGTGGGAAGTTTGTTCACATGTCTGCTTTAACAGAAGAATTAAACTTGCCTATTCTCAGTCCAGAATACTTCCCAATTATGTCAATTCATACACTTCAAATCTTAAACAGAGCTCCATAAATCCAACCAAATCAAATTCTGCACTCTACTAATATAGAGGGAATAAATATAAAGTTAGCAAGAGAAATGGAAAGCAACCTTCTCTTACATCCAGATAAGCACTAGATAATTTCTGCAAAAAAATCTGTCACAAGGTTGTTCACCCAGTGAATTACATTCTTTATCTGAATGAATGGATGAATGAATGAATGTCTACTTGACTCACAAAGAGAGCTGATAAAGCCAAAGTTTTAAACAGGAAAGCACTGTGCTATGGAAATCAATGTACTGGAGCACAGGCCACTACAACAGATATTAACTTAGTTGTTGTTAATGTGCATTCACTTGCTTTGCCTTAAAACATAGAAAAAGAGCAAGTGTTTACAGTCTGCTTTACACAGACAAGTGATCACTATACTGCTATGCACTATAGAACACACAACCAGATACTGAGAGGAAAAGAAGGTTCTTTTGATTACTGCAGAGTTGGTTCAAGAGGGCTGTATACCCAACAAAACGAATAACACTCAGTATGAAGGCCAGTAAGTTATGTGCTGTACCCTTACAGCCTGCAGGACCTTAACAACCAGACTACACTGTCATGGTACAAGAAACTAACCAAAAGCCTACAAAAAAAAAAAAAAAGCCATCTAGTGTCCTTCAGGGGTAATGCAGGACTTTTAATTGCTTCAAGCACCCGGTGTTCCGCCATGGAAAGACTAGAAAATTCACTGGTATTGACTTTTTGTTTCAAAATACTCTGAACATCACCACCTCCAGAACAACTCTGAAATTTTGAAAGGAAATTGTGTTCATTTTAGCTGTCACAACTCTGTGACTTTACACCAGAAAATGATGGAAGACTGTATTACAAAAAGGAAAACACACAAAAAGCGAAAGAGTGAAATTGATGTCACTGCAAGACTTTGGAAACCAACATTAAAATGTCAAGATACAATAAAATACAACTTTGCAAAATAGAAATGTAGGAAGATGGTGTTATATCAAATATAAGTGAAGAGAGACAAATCTAGTCTGTGACAGCATCACAGTGTAGCAATGAAAATGTATGAACTGTACTTTTAAGAGTTTGTTCCTAGATCCTGGGATGAGTGCTCTTCTATGCAGCTACTACAAATATAACTAAATGGTATCAGGGGTATGCTTTCCTAATTTGTTTATGTTAAATACAAGACTACAAAGATTTAGATTCAGACTTTAAGGCCAGAAGGGTCCATTATGATCATCTAGTCTGATCTTCTGCGTAACACTAGCTAAAGACCTTATCCAAATAACCCTAATTATGGTATTATTAGGGGAAAGGCCTACTTTTTTATTTACAAACTTGCATTTAATTATTCTTCTGCACATGCCCATATACTCCAGTGGTAGTCTTGTACATAGCTGCTTAATGTACTTTGCTTTTTAATCAGATATACTCTACATTTTGTATTTGCATGGAGGAACCATCGCAAAACAGTAAGAAGTGTTTCTTTGGGTTTTTACAGTACATTGTTTACTGCACACTATTTGTTTCATGTGCGCCATGGGGGAAGCAAATTACTTAGTATTTATCTGGGATTGTAGAATACCAAGCTAATGACTACACCAGCCTTCTGTTTAAATTAAGGACTTAAAGTTTACAGCTCCAGGCCTAAAATAGTATATAAAAATTCTTATAAAAATCTTATATTGCTTGGTATTTTGACTAACGAACTAGCAGCAGGATTTATGATGTTTGTAAAACATTTTTGCAAGTTATGACAAAGATACAAATACTGCTTCATTAATCAGTTCTAGTAGTAACGGTTATGGATCTAAATATCAATTTCTCCATTTAACTTTTTATGTTTCAAATAAGAAACTTTGTATTACAACATGTCATATCAGTAGCATTGTTAAGATATAATAGAATTCTCTGGATTTATAGATCCATTGGGAGATTCCTACAAGGTTGGGGGCCAGGTAGAGAGATTTTTTTTTTTAAATGATCATGTGGGTCTTTTTAAAAATAATGCTCTCCCCCAAGGAAGTTGATGAGGAGATGCTTTCCAGACTTGCAAAATTCATGCATCTACTTTTATTTATTTTTAATAGGACTGAGATAGGCTAAAGCCATAAATTCAGATTGGAAACTCTTCAAATTCCCAGTCAGATCCAAAAACTGAGAGGGGTCAATTTTCTGGTTCCAGTTTGGAAATAGGTGGAAATCTCACAACAGCCTCTGATCTCACAAGAATTCTACCAAGAAGGTTCCAAAAATCTCACAACAGCTGTGAATGGTTTTAGCCTTAAACCCAGACTCGTCCTTTTTTGGCCTTGCACCCAAAAATTCACCTAAACCTATTCCAGATCCAATCACCACTGAATTTCTAAAATAGTTGCATCACTTTGTGCTAAATCCATCTTCAGATCAGATGGTGCACTTCATGACTGCATGGTATTGTTTGTTTACCTAGATTTTAAACTAAGCCAAAGCACTGAGGTAAATGGGGAAGTGGGATGCCGGGAGGAAGCATGAGCAGGAGAGCACAAGAGGGAGGACTTCTGCCTCATATTGAGAAAGCAGGATGATCAGCGAGTTACCTTAAGTGCCTATACACAAATGCAAGAAGCCTGGGAAACAAGTAGGGTGAACTGTAAGTCCTGGCACAGTCAAGGAATTATGATGCGATTAGAATAACAGAGACCTGGTGGGATAAATCACATGACTGAAGTACTGTCATGGATGGATATAAACTGTTCAGGAAGGACAGGCAGGGCAGAAAAGGTGGAGGAGTTGCACTGTATGTAAGAGAGCAGTATGACTGTGCAGAGCTCCAGTATGAAACTGCAGAAAAACCTGAGAGTCTCTGGATTACGTTTAGAAGTGTGAGCAACAAGGGTGATGTCATGGTGGGAGTCTGCTATAGACCACCAGACCAGGGGGATGAGGTGAATGAGACTTTCTTCTGGCAATTAACAGAAGTTACTAGATCACAGGCCCTGGTTCTCATGGGGGACTTCAATCACCCTGATATCTGCTGGGACAGACACAGACAATCCAGGAAGTTTTTGGAAAGAGTAGGGGAAAATTTCCTGGTGCAAGTGCTGGAGGAAACAACTAGGGACAGAGCTCTTCTTGACCTGCTGCTCACAAACAGGGAAGAATTAGTAGGGAAAGCAAAAGTGGATGGGAACCTGGGAGGCAGTGACCATGAGATGGTAGAGTTCAGGATCCTGACACAAGGAAGAAAGGAGAG
Organism: Malaclemys terrapin pileata; assembly: GCF_027887155.1. Classification (NCBI taxonomy): domain Eukaryota; kingdom Metazoa; phylum Chordata; order Testudines; family Emydidae; genus Malaclemys; species Malaclemys terrapin. The sequence goes on along the minus strand of NC_071507.1, from coordinate 173,776,345 downwards.
CAGCAGAATACACACCCTGGACTTCAGAAAAGCAGACTTTGAAGCCCTCAGAGAACTAATGGGCAGGATCCCCCAGGAGAATAACATGAGGAGGAAAGGAGTCCAGGAGAGCTGGCTGTATTTTAAAGAATCCTTATTGAAGTTGCAGGAACAAACCATCCCAATGTGTAGAAAGAATCGTAAATATGGCAGGTGACCAGCTTGGCTTAACAGTCAAATCCCCGCTGATCTTAAACACACAAAAAAAAAGCTTACAAGAAGTGGAAGATCGGACAAATGACTAGGGAGGAATATAAAAATATTGCTCAGGCGTGCAGGAGTGAAATCAGGAAGGCCAAATCACACTTCTGGAGTTGCAGCTAGCAAGAAATGTTAAGAGTAACAAGAAGGGTTTCTTCAGGTATGTTAGCAACCTAGAAGAAAGTCAAGGAAAAAGTGTGGGCCCCTTACTGAATGAGGGAGGCAACCTAGTGACTGAGGATGTGGAAAAAGCTAATGTACTCAATGCTTTTTTTGCCTCTTTCTTCACGAACAAGGTCAGCTCCCAGACTACTGCACTGGCAGCACAGCATGGGGAGGAGGTGACCAGCCCTCTGTGGAGAAGGAAGTGGTTCAGGACTATTTAGAAAAGCTGGATGAGCACAGTCCATGGGGCTGGATGCGCTGCATCTGAGGGTGCTAAAGGAGTTAGTGGATGTGATTGCAGAGTCATTGGCCATTATCTTTGAAAATTCATGATGATCGGGGAGGTCCCGGATGACTGGAAAAAAGCTAATGTAGTGCCCATCTTTAAAAAAAGGGAAGGAGGAGAATCCAGGGAACTACAGGCCAGTCAGCCTCCCCTCAGTCCCTGGAAAAATCATGGAGCAGGTCCTCAAGGAATCAATTCTGAAGCACTTAGAGGAGAGGAAAGTGATCAGGAACCGTCAGCATGGATTAGACCAAGGGCAAGTCATGCCTGACTAACCTAATTGCCTTCTATGATGACATAACTGGCTCTGTGGATGAGGGGAAAGCAGTGGACATGTTATTCCTTCATTTTAGCAAAGCTTTTGATACGGTCTCCCACAGTATTCTTGCTGGCAAGTTAAAGTAGCATGGGCTGCATGAATGGACAATAAGGTGGATAGAAAGTTGGCTAGATCATTGGGCTCAACGGGTAGTCTGCATATCTGTACAAATATGTACTGTGCAATAGGCTCCAGTTCCATAGTAAAATGGAGTACACAATATCATACTGCAGGAAGTGATAAATGTCTTTTGAAGGACATGTATAAGTGACTGAGACTCAGAAGAGTATTTAAGCATTTGGGACAGTATCTGACAAAAATGGCACCCCAAATCTCCAGAGACAGCTACCCATACCAGGGTTAAACATTTCCATCTGTGATACCCTCAGGAATTACTTCTTTGGGTAATCCTTGCTGGTGCCCATCTACAACAAAAAGACTGAGGAGTCCTCTCAAGGTAAGCATATTGCTTCCAATGCCAATGCCTGCAGGATGTTTGACAACACCAACCGTCAGCATCAAGAGTGTCTTTTCCAAGGTGCAAGGGGCAGCACGAGCAAAGTGCTTTCCAGCAGCCCAGAATTTTCTGAAGCAGGCAAGTTCTGAAATTGTCACTTTCCCTATTTGTGTGTCACATCATTCTTGAATACCAATAACTTTGTGTTTGCCACTTCCCTTTGATCATGTTATAATGAAATAGTTCTTTGTTGGCCATAACTACTTGATCATGACATCATCAGAGAGCACTGAAGTATGCAAAAGTTCCTGAGCTTTTACTAGTGAGGTATGTCAATGTGTATAAATCTAGATGCAAGACAGTGAGAGCAGCAGAAATTCTGCCAGCCTTATTTGCATAACAGTGAAATGCCAGTTTATCTACTGTACATAGGAACTATTTCACTACATCACATTTTGTACTTACCTGTTACACCTTTTTCCTCCAAATTTGCTTTTTTTTTAGCTTATTAAACATTAAATTATTGCCAGAATGAGTCAGAAGGACAAATCTGGGATGCACAAGAAGATATGATTACCTAACAACAGATATTTTCTGAAAATTTGGCATTTTCATAGCAGTACAAAATTTTCAAGTGACCACTAATAGGCTACGTCTGCAGGTTTACTGTTCCCAGGTGTCCAATTACCAATTTTATGGCAGCATAGTAACAACTGTGCTGATTTTGAAGAACTTATTTTAAATAAATAAATGAACTTATTTTACAAAAAAAAATCACTAGATAGATCAATATATTTTGCTTCTTTTAAAGGCAACAGAAAACTTCAATCCAATTACTCATTTTAGCACACTTCTATAGCATAACTAAAGCTTACGGCAAACATCTTTCACAGCATTTTTCTGGAATAATAAAAACTAGTTCCCATTCGCCTTAATTACAAAGTAAAAGTGAAGGCTGGGGGAAAAAAAATCCATGTTACCTGTTGATATCTGTCAGTGGATGTCTGTGAAAAAAAGTCAGCATTCATAAAATCATCAGATAACCCTAAAAATGTGCAAACAGGTTCCCATTTCATAGCCACCCAGCTTGCAGAAATAAAGTTGTTAAAATGCTGCTGCTCCTCACTGAAAATGATGGAGGGGGGAATAGGGAGGGAGAAAGGTAGTTGTGTGATTCAGTGTTACTAATAAAAATGCATAGATGCAAGCTGAAAACTGAAGATTTAGAACCTCTGAGAATTAACTCCCAATTAGAGCTGAGTGAAAGATCTAAATTTCTCTCTGGTGGGAAATTCTGATATTTTGACATTTATTTTTGTCTCTAATTGGGATGAAAAGTTAAAATTTCATTCAGTGAAAGATTGATAAGTTCTGAAAAAAAAATGTGATTCTAAACCGGCAAACTGAAGTGTTTAGACATTTTCAACTGAAACGTTTCATCATACCTGAATCTAAACGTTTTGTTTCAGTGTTGATCTGAATCAAAATGTTTCATATCAGGTTGAGTCAGTCTGACATTAAGCTGCATCTGCCAAAGTGTGATAGAGCTTCCTGGAAGTTGTAGCATATGTGCTTCGTACCCTCATTCATTCCAATGGGCTGGGATCTATAGTCAGACTATATCTCCCATGATCCATCATTGGGGTCTGTCAGAGGGAAGACCTTGCATCATAGTAGAGCTACTCTGGTGAAGGAACTCAGCTCACAGGACAGAATGGGGCATGAATCAGCTACAACTCCCATGAGGCAGCATGGCTCCTTAGACAGCTGAAAACGATGTTTAATGTTGAACGAACCTGAAACAAAATATTTTGTTTTGATTTTCCTGATGGAAAAATGTCTGCAAAATTGAAATTTTCCTACGGAAATTTTGATTTTGTAGAAACTGCATTTTCCATTAAAAAAAAAAAAAAAAAGTCATTTGTGTGAAAATTCCTGATCAGTTCAGGATCACGAAGGAATCACAGTTCACAAATAAATTGACGTCTTCACCCATCAGATCCCTAATCCACAGCCAGGTTAAAAATAATGGACCAGATCCTCAGCTCATGTAGGTCCTCTGAAATAAATCTGTTCATTTATACCAGCTAAAGATCTGCCACAGTGTGTTTATTTTGAGTCCTTTCTATAACTTTGCTGATGTATTACAAAATATAGAGTGATTAAGGTCAGCGTTTAAATTCACTAAGCCTTCTTCCCTCTCTATTCTACTTCCTTCCTGTTGTTCCTACCTGCCTTCTTAATGGCAATGGTTCTGATTATCCTCTCACTAATATTGATGTGAATCAGGAACAACTAAACTAATTAAACTTTCCCCTTAATCAAATGACATATGTCCGTGTAAGTTAGAGAATATGTAATCATCCAGTCTTCTAGAGGGCATAATTTACACTCTTCCATATTTACTATTTGAGTAGTATGGATATAACCCTCTTGTCTAATAATATTAATGTCAAGCTCTTCTATTGCATTTTACACCTATAGCTCTTACAGCACATTATAAAGGAGGTAAATATAGGTACTTGAGAAGTGACTTGCCTATTTGTCATCCACCAGGCCAGTAGCAGAGCTGGGAACAGAATCCAGGTCTCCTGAATCTCAGTCCAGTCCTCTATACACTAGCCCAGGGGTCGGCAATGTTCGGCACGTGGCTCGCCAGGGTAAGCACCCTGGTAGGCTGGGCCAGTTTTATTTACCTGCTGACGCGGCAGGTTCGGCCGATCGCGGCCCCCACTGGCCGCGGTTCACCGTCCCGGGCCAATGGGGGCGGAGAGAAGCGGCGCGGGCGAGCGATGTGCTGGCCGCGGCTTCTCGCGGCCCCCATTGGCCTGGGACAGCGAACCGCGGCCAGTGGGAGCCGCGATCGGCCGAACCTGCCGCGTCAGCAGGTAAATAAAACTGGCGCGGCCCGCCAGGGTGCTTACCCTGGCGAGCCACGTGCCGAACGTTGCCAACCCCTGCACTAGCCCATGCTAGTTCTAGAGCGCTAGTTATACACCACATAGAACCTGGCTTAGTCTGGTGTGGATGTTATTCTAGGAGGCATCTGTAACTCTCAGTAAAATTGAGCACCAGGATGTTAACATCTGAAACCATCAAATATTTTCTGCATGTGCTTTTCTTAATTGTCTGAAATCCAAAATTTTGCAGTTATAAATATCAGTTTTTAATCAAGTCTATACACCACAAATGAACTATTTCCCTTAGTAGATTGACATTTATGTTGTTATAAATTCACCCACATTTAAATATATATCAATATGTAAGCAGAGTCAGAATGGGCTCTACCCTGACATCTGGTGGTGAGCTGTGGAAAAGAACTTCAGGGGCTGAACTCATTTGCATGAGCACACCCACCCTGCCTAGCAAGATGGACTGCTTGCCCAAATGCTGAGATCACTGAGAGCTGTGTTTTGGGGGGGAGGGGGCTGAAGACAAGTTGGCGAGCGGCTGGCAGGATGGCTAGCGGAGAGGAGCGGATAGCGGAGAGGCGTGGATGGCGGAGTGGATATCAGGGCGCCTGGTGGAGTGGAGGACTACAGCAGAACCCCACAGAGAGGCATGGCAAGCGGCCATCAACCCAAGCAGCTGAGCATGTAAGATGACCCACCCCTTACCTCCCCCACTTTCACCCAGGCAGGGGGGAGGTAAACTCTGCAGATGAACTTCTGAACTCTGGGGGGCTGCACTGATCAAGGTCAGAAACTGTGGGTGGGATAACTGTTGGGCTGCTGGACTTAAGACCCTGAGGGGAAAAGGACACTGCCAAACTTACTTGAGAGTGGGTCTTTTGCTCATGGTTTGTGTTATGAATCCTGTTTGTGGTGTTTCCCCAACATAATGCCACATTGTTTCCCTCCTTTATTAAAAGGCTTTTGCTACACTCGGACTCTGTGCTTGCGAGAGGGGAAGTATTGCCTCTGAGAGGTGCCCAGGGAGGTGGTATGTAATTGTCCCAGGTCACTGGGTGGAGGCTTGAGCCGGTTTTGCATTGCGTTATTGAAATGGAACCCCTAGATACTGAATCCGGCCCTTGTTGCTGTCAACTCTGATGGGCAGAAGGGTTACAAATATAATAACGGTTTACAGATAGAAAGTTGTTTCACAATGTCTCAATTGTTGTCTTAATGTTATCCACTCCTCTTCTTGAGCCTACCACCCAATCATGCTACAAATACCCTCAGCATTTAACTCTTCAGGCAAAACCCTGAAAGGACAGATGAGCTTTACACTGTTCTGAAGAGCAATAGATTAAAACTCTCTTGGACCAATGAAGGAAAGCAAAGTCTAGAGTCTTGCCATCAGCTCCCACATATTGTAATCTAGAGACTTCCTAAAAACCATGATTGTGAGCATGTTGATCACAGCTGTCATGAGAGTAGAGAGAGAAAGAGGCAGTTCGCAGGGAGCTAAGACCCAAATCGTGTAGGGCTTTAAAGATTGATATCACTACCATAAAACATACCAAGAACAAACAGAAGCCAATGCAGTTATTGGAGTAGTGGTATAATGTGCTCTTTACCCAGTTTTGCAAATCAAGCAGTCTCACATTTTTCACTAGCTGTGCCTTCAGGAACAGCATCATAGGGGGCATATTGCCATAACCCAATCTAGAGGTCACAAAGGCACGGATGATGATGGTGAGGTCCACATTGGAATCAAGGAGCAGCCAAGGATTTCGCAAGACTCCTAGATTGCAAACCTTGTTAAGAAAAAAAACAAGCAAATATCACCTCCATCATCTTCGCTGAACTGAATGTTCCTCCCCACCACCACCACACCAGTGAACCTCGCTAGCTCTTATGCAAGCTTCAGTCTGGGTAGAAAAGACCATTTACTACCTGGGTTCAAGAAGAAAAAAATAGATGGGCTAAGAGGCAAATGTTGCCTAAAATCAGATTCATGAACCAGAGGATGAAGCCATAATACCATGCAGAAACCAAAGTGCACTGCACAGAAGTAAACAAACGTGGGTAGAATTGTGTGCTCCTGCCCCACTTTTGATTTCCAACATAAATTCTTTATTTTTAAGATCACTAGCACCCACACTTTCCTCCTTACAGTGCATTTTTTACTAAAGCAGTGACCACAGAACATGCATCTTAACTTCAACAGATTTCAGATTTTGTAGGGAGATCACAACACACCACATCACATCCCGTGTGGTGTGACCAGACTGGAAGGAAATAAAAGAAAATTATACTGAACATGAAGGAGCAATTTTCAGAGAGAAATCATAGCTGAGTCATCTGGCATTGAGATTTTGTACCAAAGCCAATTGTTGTTGATATTCAGAAAAATGGATTTTTTTCTAAATATTTGTAAAGGATTTATAGTAGGGTGTTTTTTGGGGGGCAACCTTGGCAAACATACTTTTTAGAAAAACTGAGAAAAACAAAGTAAATTATTAGGTTCCCATCCCAGCAAATACAGTTACATCAAACTGAACCAAAATTAGATGGCAATAGAAATAAGAAGCAATCCTGGTGGAACTTCACAGTGCATTGGTTTATAAGCAGAGACATAACAAGACTTTTCAAAAAGTTTGCAATACTTGACTAAATGCAATAAATAAAACAGACTTCTCATTATGCAATCCTGCTAACACACACGAGCAGTACCATTGAACTCATATAGGACTACCTGCATGCCATGAAATATTAATAATCATATTTATTACGGTAGTGCCTCGGGTGACCAGACAGCAAGTGTGAAAAATCGGGATGGGGGTGTGGGGTAATAAGCGACTATATAAGACAAAGCCCCAAATATCTGGATTGTCCTGCTAGATGTCACAGGAATGTCTACACACTCATTTTTATTAAGAAATGTGTAAAATATCAATATAAATGATCTTGTGCATTTCCCCCATCCAGCTGCTAGATCACCAGCTTCTAAATATACTAATTTAAATATTTTTAAATGATCAACCAATGCCCTTTTAGCAGTCCCACCTGCAAGATCTCACTCTGTTATCCCTGATTGCATGATGCTACTATGTATTATCTTCTTTAAAACCTTCAAAAAGCCAACCTCCCACCAATGCTCATCTTCCCCCAGCTTAACTCTCTTCCAGTATAGGATCTGAGCAGAATGCAGTGCAGGGGGGGGGGAGAACATATCAGATCATGAGTCCTCTCTCTGCTGAATACAAATTCAATAGACAAGCAACAGTGTGCTTACCATTTGGAGGGATTTGTTCACAGAAGTCGTTAGTGTACCACAGCTCTAGGAATTACCTCCAGGCAATCTGGCTTCATGCCCAACCTCTCCACGTGAATTTTCCTGAAAATAAAACACCAGAAAGTATAAAAATATATTGACTTGTCTGCAGAAAAGATTTGCAGGCTGTTTTTTTTCTTGTAAAGTAAAAAATAACAAGGTTGATGTGAGCAGAGAGGCATAAAGTAGCTAAAACCTGTCAATAAAAAAGACAAAGCATTATTCTGCTGAAAGTCATTCCACTGGGGATTATCTCTAAAAGCAAGCTTTGTTTTCAGCACTAGGATTTTAAAAGTGCTTAGATTTATTTATTTATTTTTAGAAATGTGGATAGTCTCAAGAACACATGAAAGAGACGGTCAGTGACTATCTCCACTGTGATGATTATTTCATCATCTGACCAATAATGAAGCACATTGTGAAAAGAAATCCTCATAGAATTCCATGCCCTTAATGCAAAAATCATTACTAGGACCCATTCCAAAATAAACCAGGAACGGAGTGAGGAAACAAGTTCTAATTCACAGTTTCCTAGAAATTCTTCCTTCAGGAGGAAATGGTGTTTCTCCCTTCAGAAGCAGCCAAGCAGTGCCCACTCCCACTCCCCATTTCAAGCCCTGCTGCCAAAGATTCACCAGCCACATCTAACTTGGACTCCCACCCCAGTCAAACCTCAGGGGTTGTCCTCAACACTTAGAGGCAAACCAATGAAAGTTGATACAGTCCCACTTCCCCTACAGGGGTTTAAGAAGAAGCATTGAATCAAGAAGAGTATTAACCACACTCCCTGGAACCGAAACCCCACAGAGAAGCTTCTCTAGAGCCAAGGAATGAGGACAGAACTCAACACACCTCCACAGATACAGACTCCCCTGTATCACAAACAGAGAACAGCACAGGGCCCCATTATCAGCACAATGGGATCCTGGTCAATGACTGGAGCTCCAAAGCGCTCCCACGATACAACTAATAAATAATAATGAAAAGCCTCACCCAGTCCTGCAGTCATCACTGTGCAGGATAAGGCCCTTTGTATGTGATATATAATATTTTAGTGGGTTTCCCAAGTTGCTTTGCTCTAAGACAGTACGAGCAGCAAAGTTCTTGTTTAAGTGAACTTGTTATGGATAAAGATGGACAGTGGCCTGTTATTTGCCAGTGTGGCAGGCCCACGGCCTGAGATGTTATAGAAAGAATTCATAGGGGACTGAGGTTTAAATATTCATCCATCCCATCCTCCTTGGGTTTCAGCTTTATTTCAGGACTTCTGGCTTAACTAAAACACAGACTTGGCAAAACTCCTTGGCTGCTGCATTCCTACCATGTAAGGTTAAAAATCAAGAACTCAAAATAACTGTGCAAACAGGTTTGCTTTTGTTACTCCTGAGAACTCCCTAGCCTGGCTCTGGTCAGAGAAACAACACACCTTATCCCACAGGAGCACTCCAACCCCACATTAAGGTGCTGAGCCTAACTACACTCAGCTACACTCTATTAGTTCCCAGGTGGAGTTCTTCTCTGAAATGACTCTGAAACCTTGCTGGAAGTTCACACAAAAAACTCCAGGCCACTATCTGGCTCTGCTAAGTTTTCTCCTTCTAGATGGGACAAAAGGCAACAATCTTGTGGGGTCCCTTCCAGTGTGCACTGAAAGACCTCCTTATAATGCCTGGCTACTGATATTGTATCAAATGTCTTGAGACTATTCAACACCACTCCTAGAGCATGAGGGTAAAAACCAGAACTAGCAATAGGCTGTTAAGTTGGCAGGTTCCAAAATACCTGTACTATCCAGGACAGATGTCCAAACAGCACACAGTGAATCATTTCAGATAATAGAAGAGCAGACCCAAAACTTCACCTGAACTTGAACTTCATCTTTTTGTGCTCCTGAAAAGGTCAGTTTGCTTTGGGTTTGTTTGCTTGCTTTTCATTTTCACTCAGACCCCCCTCCACACACACACACATACACACACACACACACCCCTTAGGGTTTTGGCTACAACAGACAGAACAACAATAGAAAGGCTATTTTCAGTATTTCTGAATCTACTAGACTAGGAAATAGCACAAGTCTCACAAGACAACTTGTACTAGTAGGATTCTTAGCACAGTTGACAAAGCAAAGAGGTCTAGGTCAGTGGCTCTCAACCTTTTCAGACTACTGTTCCCCTTTTAGGAGTCTGATTTGTCTTACGTACCCCAAGTTTCACCTCACTTAAACTACTTGCTTACAAAATCAGGCATAAAAGTACAAAAGTGTCACAGCCCACTATTGCTGAAAAATTGATTATTCTCATTTTTACCATATAATTATAAAAAATCAATTGGAATATAAATATTGTACTTACATTTCAGTGCATAGTCTACAGAGCCATATAAACAAGTCATTGTCTGTATGAAATTTTAGTTTGTACTGACTTCACTAATGTTTTTTATGTAGCCTGCTATAAAACTAGACAAATATCTAAATGAGTTGTGGTAGACCTCTGCATACCCCCAGGGGTATCTGTACCCCTGGTTGAGAACCGTTGGTCTAGATTAATCAAAGAACTGAACTATCTAATGTTTTGTGGTTTGCTCACCAGTAATCCAAACTCCCTACTAGATGAAGATAACCACATTTTCAAAAACTTGTAGACCATCTTCTGTAATAATTAAAAGGGTGATCATTTCCATTTGTCTTTAAATATTACAAAAATAGTATCAGTTGCTGTCATTAATGGATTAAGAAAAGTACATCCCTTATCCTGCAAGCAGTTATGTGCATGTTTAATTTTACAACCATGAATAGGCCCATTAAAGTCAATGAGATGACTCCCCCATGTTAATTGTTTGTATGATCAGGCTCTGAAAGACTTATATACCTGTAAGTATATATTGCATTATGCCACAGGCATATTTAGGAAGGATATTTTAAATCTTCTGCTAGAAGAGATAATTTTGTAGGTTATTAAATAAAGTAATTGAGTAATACATGATTGGGACTGGAGTAATTAGTATTTTCAAGATACTATTAAGTGCTTAAAGAAAGCTATTGTTCTACTGCAATGTCAAGATATCTATTCCTTTCAAAGCAAAAAGCCTAGAAGATGTGATCCTTTATACAAAGCATTTACATATACATTAGACCCTATCTCAGCACTGTAAAGACAGATTAAATGGATGGGATCTTTACATTCAAATAGAAAAGCATTGTTAATTTCACTGTCAAAGTGTGGCATTCCACTCTGCCTGCAAGCGTTAAGTGGTGGAGATCCTTCTAGTTACACCTCAATTTTCAAAAATGTTTTACTTCCTTTTTGTGCTCTGGAGTAAACTTTCAACAATGGTTAAGTCATGCCTATTGTTAGCAATCTGTGCTATAGTAGCTCCCAGAAACCTCAGTCAGAATATATATATATAGATATATAGCCATATTAAGACACAGTCCCTTCCCAAGGTCCTTATCCAATCTAAGGCCATGCACTTAGAATGAGGTGTACACAAGAGGGACTGTGCTCCTACATAGAACCTCACTGGAACGAACGGTGCCTGCATGAACCTATTTGCAGAATTCGGACTTTAATTGCTCAGAAAACATTGTGAATTACCTCTATTATTATTATGTAACTTAACATAAAACTAGATGAATCCACAACTGCCTAACATAGGACAGGAAAGAAAGTCGGGTAGATGCAAAGAGGTCAATTTTTTTTTATTATAGGAGGAATTGGTAATAATGTACATAAATAGTGTTGCCCAACACTTCCCATTATAAGATCAATTGCTAATAACTTTGCCAAACTTTAACCATTTGGTCTGAAATTTTCCATGCCTGAGACAGACTGAAATATTCTGGAAAATTTCAGCCAAAATGGTCCAGCCATTTCTTAGAATGAGACTAGGAAAAAATGTGTTTTGCCCATGTTAAAAAATTCGGGTGACCTATTCTTTGAGATGCTATAATACCCTCCCCCCTGAGCAGCAGGACTCGAAATTTTGCAAGTGTGCCCTTTATGTTAGAGAGATGCCCTTTGCTCTCCCTGTGGAAATCTGCCCAAAACTGGCTAAGTTAATGTGCAAACTGTGATTTTTGAAAGGCATATATCAGTGGAGACTTGCTAGAACGTCACAGCTCAATTCCTTGAAAATTCTGTGCACACAGAGCATGTTCCATCCAGGGATTAGCAGGACTTCCCTGCAATTGTAGTTCTGAGCTGGGTCAGGCACTGGAACTGAGAGTATTCTCAAGTAGAAACTGTTGGAAATTTTTTCATAGAAATTGGATCAGTTTTGACTAAACTTTCATCTGAAAGGTTCAGGATGGAATTTTGGTGCAGAGGCAGGGTAAAGAGGAATGTAAAGATTCCCACCCCAATGGTTAGGGTACTCAGCTGGGATATGGGAGGCCTAGTTCAAGTTCCTTCTCTGGCTGATTTGGAGCAGAAACTTGAAACGGAATCTACCACATCCCAGTGGAGTGCCCCAACTACTGGGCTATACAGTTAGTCTCTCTCAGGCACTATTGACATTAATTGTGTATATAAAGTGGCATAGCTTCAACAAGAAAAACTGACTCTGTAGCCCAGTGTTTAGGGAACTAATCAAGCAGAGTAGAGACTTTAAACAGGGTCACCCATATGTCAGCTGAGTGCCCTGGACTATTGGATATATAGCAGTGTTGCTCTCTCTCTCTGTGTTATACTCTTATAAGTGATTTGGCTCCCTTCATTCAATAGCAGGCTTCTGGAAATGCACTTTTTATTGTTCGGGCTGGGCAATTGGTTTTGAATGTGTAGTTTATTTTCTTGTTTCTACTGTGTTTCCATACTGATTTTAGTACTGATTTTATTTAAATTGTTTTAAAAGTCAAAGTCTGTCTCTCATCCGTATGTTCTTTCCCCTATGAAAAATTTTGAAAGGTCCAGTTTTTTCCCCGATACAGAAAAAAAACAAATGTCAAAACCTGAACATTTTTTGCAAAATGGAATTCTTGTTTTCCAATCTACTGTCAACCATGTTTCTGCTTGGTCATCATGGAGGATGAAATTGATGGATTTGAAAGAAGATGGGATAAGAGGCTGACAAAGGGGAGTAGGAGGAATAGATTGGGAAAAGGAGTTGAGGGAGGGGGAAGTCTGGGACTGATAGGGCTAGGAACCAGTGGGGTAGGGGGAGCAGGAGACAAATCTCATGAGGAGCTGGGGTGCGGAGGGAGAACTGAGATTTGCTGGGCGAAGAGACTGGACAAAGAGCTGGGAAGGTGAGAGGGAGGGGAAACTAAGATTGGAGGGGATATGGGGGTAGGGAGGAGAGATGCATATTAGCTGAAGAGGTGGAAGGGGGGCACCTGAGAATGGCTAGACAAGGAGACTGGGACTGAGAGAGGGGGTGGAGATTGGCATGATGGGAGAAACTGGGTGGAGAGACTGGAAGTGTGAAGCTAAGACTTTTCTGAGCAAGGAGATCGGGATTTGCATGAGAAGCCAGAGAGCGGAGACACCTTTCCTGTGTAAACTTAATTTCCTCCCATCTGTGAATGCATTGTGATTCAGTCTCAGTTACATGCTCACCTACTATTTTTTCAACAGGACCCCTGCCTCATTGAGTGCACAGGATGGATAGTGGTCACTGAATGAACTATTCAATATTTTGTTTTCTTATTGTTCAATGTGTGGTCCTATGGATTATTTATTGAACACTATTCAAATGCTGCTCTGAAGACAGACATTAATTGCCTCATGGCCTTTTGTGTAGTGCTTGAGTGCTTCACAAACATTGCTAAATTTATTTTCGCAGCACCCTTACAAAAAAAGGGGATGATATTATCCCCACTTTTAAAGGTGAAGGGGCAAAGCACAAAGATAAAGCTGAAGAGTATTCACTAATTTTGAATGCCCAATATGAGACACCTAGGACTTGATTTTTTAGAGCATGTAGCATTGTGTAGCACTTTATATGTTCAAAGCACAGCTCCCTTTTACTCACAGCTCTTCTGCAAATCAAATCTCAGGGTCTAAAGTCAGGCATTCAGAAAATATGGAACACACAGTGAAAAGTTGGGTTTAAGTGCTTAACTAGCATCACACAGGAGCTATTTGGCAGAGGCAGGGATAGAATCCAGTTCTCCAGGGCAGCATTCAACTGCCTTAACTATAAGACCATCCTGTCTGTTCCTGAAATCCCCTGCCTCATTTCCTATACAACTTTCAGCTTCTACAACAAATGAAGTGGGGGCCCTACAGACAAATCTCCTTCACTACAAGACCCTGATTCATCCCCAAAGCAGCTCCATCCTGTGCACTGAATGAGGCAGGGAAAAAATAGTATGTGAGTGTGTAACGAAAGACTGAATCATAATGCCTATGTACAAGAGGGCTGAATTAGGGTCTATGGGCCACCTTAATTTTGGCATTTTCTAAACTTAGAGTCCTTTATTCTCCAACAACCTTGATAATGTTCTTTTTGTGTGTAATTATATTTATAATAAAAGTGTACCCAGAGACTTCACTCAGGATCCCATTGTGTTAGCTTCTGTAAAATCCAAATAGTAAACATGGCCTCTGATGATGATCCCAAGAAAATACTTATTTTAGGGGTGTGTTATTCCAGTAGTGACACTATTCAAAATGACAGGCATGAAGGATTTGGAGTTGCATTTTCATATTTTTTGACTGCAGTCTGACCTGGTTATTGGGGAGCTCACTATATGAATATATGTGCAACAGAGGGTCATTGGGGAAAGCAAGCAAGAAGCGTAAAAATGATTGAAGATAAGCTAGCTTCCACACAGACTTTGTCTCTCAGTTCTCAACTGGAAATGTTTTTCAAAAGGGGGACTGGAACTATAAAAAGCGGGGGCAAAAACCACAAGATACCCCTCTCTCTCACCACCTGCCCATCTCATTCTCTGTGTCTGAAAAGACAAAAGGAAACAGCTGTTGGACTCTGGGGGAGGAGTCCTGATCTGAAAGTTTGGTCAGTAATCTGCTGGCGCACGTGGTGAGAAAGTCTGCTTTGCAACTAAAATAGTTTCTTAGGTAAATATTAGTAAATGTTTTATCTTTATTTTTCTTGTAACCATTTCTGATTGTTATGCCTCTTTACTTATACTCATTTAAAATCTCTTTGTAGTTAATAAACTTGTTTTATCTAATCCAGTGTGTTTAAATTGAAGGGTCTGAGTAACTACTTAAGATAAGCGGGCATATTATTCCCTTAAAGGAATAATAGACTTAATATATTTGTACTGTCCAGGAGAGGATTGGGCAGTACAGGACATACATTTCTTGGGGAAGATCTGAGATGGGAGTGTGTTGGGGTCACCCTGCAGTATAACTGAGACTGGTGAGAGCCAGGGTGTAGCTGGCATACACACACAGACAATCAGGGTCTGGCTTGCATTCTGGAAGGCTGTTTGTGAGAGGTCCAGGTCAGAGTTACTACAGCAAGGCATTGTGGAGCACCCAAGGATTCAGGGCAGGGGTGATATCACTAGTCTGGATTGTGCTCCTGTATGTCACAGACAGGTAAAGGCACAAGGCCTGACATGTGAAGGGGTGCACTCAGGGATCAGAAAGGGGACAGAGATGCAGTTAGCCATGTAGCTATGACAGCAAGAACCAGTACTTAAGAAATAAAATGGACAGAGTCAGAATACCCAGCCTACTTCTGGTTCAAAAAGCAGAGTAATGGCACAAAATCTGGGGATTCAGTACTCCCAATCATTTCCAAATGGAGTCAAGCATATTTATCAAATATCCTTTTAACCAGGCGTGCAAAGCCTCCACAATCTATGCAGGTTTATTACCAGGGGTGTGGTATGTTTACGATGAATGGGGAATGACCTCTACAAGTGGGATGCTCACATCTACCTGCATGCCTGCATAGTTAAAAGTCAGTCCTTTAATGCTCCTTATTGATAGGATTTCAAATCAAGAGGAGTTAACAGCCATAGTTTTGTGTTGAAGAACAGTTTGTCCCTTTAGGTAAACAGGGTTGGGTCTAAACTCATAACATACCTTAAGGTATTTGTGAAAGTAAATAGCAGAGGCTGAGATATGCGGCTAATTCCTAATTAGAGATTGATAGCTTTAGAAGAAGGTGGGAAGACTAAGTAGTCTAGTCGGTTTTTATAGCCTTTTTATCTTTGGAGAAAAAGATTTATCTGGCAGGTTGCTTTAAAAAAAGTGGCTGCTTGGAAGGTTATAGAAATAACCCAGGGGCAGTGGATTAGTGAGCAAAGGGCAGGTGATGCTCTCAAAGATGCCTGATGAGTGTCAGAACCTCCTGTTAGGTAAAATAATAATAATAATTTGTTTTCCTTGGGACTACTACTAACAATCCTCTGAACAGCTAGAACCAGCTGCCATTTTTAAAGGAACCTGACAGAGAAAGATTTCCCTTTTCCCCTGAATGCAAAATATTCCCCATAATCATTACAATGGCCTATTGGGCACGTCCTGCCCTGATGATTGGTTAATGGGCCGCTATCCTGCAACTCTACAGACCTATTAAGATTCATTTTTAGAGGATGTTTATAGTTCTGTTTGCTGCACAGCTGGATTCCTGGGGTGAAATCCTGGCTCCACCAGCAGTATTTCATCCATGGCACCTAAGGTACCTGGCTTATTGATATGAGAAATTGTACCAACAAAAGTAAATATATCTACCTTAATTTGTAAAAAAACACACTTTTCCAGTAACATGTAGCATATACAGAAAAGGTATCATACCTATCAGGGTACTAACTGAAACCTTACACAGCTATAAAGTAACAAAGTTCTGTATCTAGCAATGGATGCCTGTCTGAATTTCTGCATCTTCATTAGAACCCACGGTACATTAACAAAACCTCTCTCTAAAAATTATAACTATTTTATTTTAATAGCGGGACCCTCCATACTAAAGGATTCCAAACTAAAATACATTTTCATCCGATACAAATTTCTAAAACACTTAGACATAGACCTAAATCCAGATTTCCAGAGCAAAACTTGGGTCTGAATCCAAGGTTAACAGCCCAAAGCTAGGGGAGTGTTGGAACATACTTAAATCTGGTTAGATTCTATTTAAATGTGGAATCTCCAACTTCAGGAATATTTCTGTCAAAAAACGAAAACAAAAAAACTTACCAGTATGAGGCAGACACCAGGCATGGAAAATTTCAGCCCAAGTGGTTAAAGTTTGGCCAAGCTATAATCAACTGAAAACAGAGTCTTATAGTGGGATGTGTCCGGTAACCTTAATAATAGGCAGAACTATCAGCTAAGAAAGTGGGGCAACAGCACAATCTTGCTACCATGTTAGAGTTATTAACCATACTGTCAACAAAGAAATAAAGACATACTTTCATATGAAGGATTTAATATATACCAGAATGGCTGCCATCAATTTAACCCTTATATTACTTGGATAAAAGGCTAATGGGCTATTTTCCAGAGTTCTGTCCAAGAGGGTGCAAAGACAGTCAAGTTGGATTTAGATTTCCCAGTTACTACTCCAGAGATTACACACAGCAACTGCCAGGGAAGGGAAGAACAATGACGTATACATTTGTTTTCAATCCAGCAAAAGTATTGGCTAAATATTTATAAGCATAAAATATGCAAAAAAGTGAACCAAGCTTTGAAATATTAAAATATAGCAAAGAAAAAAATGCTTTAATAAGGAAATACTGAAAAAGTAAACTCCACTAATTTATCAAATCAAAAATGAATATTTATTTCCTTTAAATATATTCCTGTGCTGAGAGGTATTCTTACCACAGCCTCTTTAATTGGGAGCTAGTGGTTGGATACGGGTAGGCAGTTGGGAAATCTAAGACATATTGCCTATTACACATCTGAGTCAGGACTCTGGGGATTTGATTTCGCTCTCATGTTCAGCTATGTAAATCAAGAGAAACTCCATTTATGTCAATGCTGATGAAAAACCAGTGTAAGTGTGCAGAGAATCAGGCCCTGTGTTTTGCAGTCTGCAGTTCTGCAGCTGATGGTCCTTAGCTCATTACCTTTTGCAACCTTCCTCAGGATAGATTACAATCCCAGAGTAGTTTTAGCAATTGAGAATCCCAGGGACAAGATGTTAACATGTTTTTCTGGCTGCATTCCTTGTTGCTGATACATAGCTATATGCCTCCCAAAAATATTCCCATGCTGTCCCACCCCGCAATGTGAGGTTGGAAGAGGGGAAACTGCAAGGAGGAGCCAGCTGAGACTTAAGGAGCATCTATAGAACCAGTTTAACTAGGGACCTTCAGACTCTGATGTTGTCAGAATATTTTCTACAGTTTTAACTGGACTTTCTGTGCCCAGTGCTCATTGGCTGTTTGCTCCAAACCCCTCCCTCTGAATCTCTTCACTTTAGCCTCACTCCACAACTTCACTTCATACCCTCCATCTTTGTCCCATCCCTCTTCTCACTTGCACTGTCCCCATCACCCTTCTTCCTTTCCTCAATGGGCTAGGTGACCTAGTGGTTAGCATCCACTCAGTCAAGAGTAGGTGATCCTGGGCCCTCCTGCTCTACTGGACTCTGACTTAGGGCCCTAGGAGGGTCAGGAGCGCTGACCCCTGGGCAGGGCCAACTCTACCATTTTTACCGCCCCAAGCAAAAAAAAAAAAAAAAAAAGCCGCCCGAACTGCCAAAGCAAACAAAAAAGCCGCCCGGACTGTGCCGCCCCAAGAATGGATGGAATGCCGCCCCTTAGCATGTGCCACCCCAGGCACGTGCTTCCTCTGCTGGTGCCAGCCCTGCCCCTGACGGTGGACTCTACTGTGTTATTCTCCCTGGGTCATTTCCTACTGCTGCTCTCTCTGCTTCTGGTCCCAGATAAGGAAAAAGAAAAAATAGAAAGGAAACCAAATCAAACCGTCAGCCCCAACCAGGCTCAGCATACAGTCCTGGTGTATCAGGGAGGCGTGGCTAGCCTCTTTGGCAGGAGCCTGCAGGGTAGGTCTGCACTCTTTCCCAACCTCACCCCTTCTGAGCTGCGTTGCTTCCTTTTTAAACCCTGTCCCCTGTTGGAACATGCTTTGCAGGGTTGGAGGGGTGAGGCTAGCTAGGTCCAGTATTGTCTTTTAACCCCTTCTGTCCCAGTGTGGGGTTTGTATACCTCATCATGCCTTCCCTTTTCTTTCCATATAGCTGATCCCCTCCAAAGTAAACCCATCCAAAAAAACAACCAAAACAAAACATAGTTGAGTTACATGACATTTGCTATCCTCACATTGTTCACTCTGCTTGTGTATTATACTCCTTCTCCCACCTTATATCGTGCTTGTCTATGTAGCTTGTAAGCTTTTTGGAGTAGGGACTATCTCCTACACTATGTTTATACAGTGCACTCAGTGGGGCCTCATTCTTGGTTGGTCCCTACACAATAACATGATAAACACAATGAATTCTGAGTAGTGTCTCATATCACATATACCACTAGGTTCATTCAGTTGAATTTAAAGAATCTGTTTTCCCTTTCAATTTAAGGAATGTGGTGTGAGGCTTCATTAAATAAGCATTATGAAAAATGGAGAATTAAAGTCAGTAGTAAAGTTAGGAGTTCCTGGATTTCAACCCTGTGCACATTCCCCTATGCGCACAGAGGATTATGGATTGGCAGAGAAAGATTCCTTTCACCAAACTTGTGTTTTCCCTGAAATATTTAGAAATTAATTTGAGCCACATCAGAATAATTCAGGGGACTAAGGAATTGACTACATATCTGATTTAACTAAGTGTGTGTGTGTGTGTGTGTGTGCATGCGCACACACAGCCTAGCAATAAAATGCATGCATAATCTACTGCACATGTATGGAGTGTGATTTCAAACCCTCATAACTTTGTCAAATCAAAATCAACTTCAGCTTGAGCACAACCCCCCCCTCCCAAAAAAAAACCCACCACACGCATTTCTGTCTGTAGACTATTTCCCTGCTACATTTTACCTTCCTATCACCAGCCATTTCAGTGCTACAGCGGCTCAAAAACATTCACAAGATTTTTTCTATAATAGGAAAAGTTCATTTTTTCTACCCTCCTCTCATTCAAAATTATCTGAACATTATTTGCTGAAACTTGCAAGAGCAATTCACCTTCATGCAGAAACCAAGCTTAGAAAAATTCAGCCCCAAAGGAGAAAGTTGTGTGAGAGACTAGACATTGGGAGTTATAATGGAAACCCGTTATACAACCTTAAGTAAAGGAGTCACAACCACATCTTGCTCTAATGCAGTGGCTGTACATCAACATAACTGGCAGTTATCACAACAGTTTTAGAAATATTATGTATTCGTTAAGCACAAAAGCATAGCCAACAGACAACCACAAAAGTAGGGATACCACAGGTCAACGTTTGGAAAAATAAAACTCAGCTCAAACATTTGTCCAATCTAATTCCTCACCATTTTGCAATTTGTGACGAGGGATTTTTCAGTATTAAGAAACTAAGTTTGCAATTATTACACAATTTGTCTCTAGGTTCTTTTATCCTAATGACTTTAATCAGAAACAATGTTTTGGTTTTAGGGGGGTTACATCATTCAATTCGGTTTCTGTTTATTTGAAAACTCAGACTGTCTAGATATTCCTTAAAAAAAATACCAGACTATCCTATGTTTACTGTTGGATATAGATTATGTGATAACTCGCTTCTTCCATCAGTACTGTCAGCCTATATGTAAACATCAGAGTAACAAGGCCTTTGTGATTGTGTCTGTCTTTCTCTAAATCCCCTTTTCTAGTCAGGTGCTAGCGAGACTGCGCAGTCATGTGCAGCTGCTTCAAGCTTAAACAGATCCTTTCATTCTGCATGGAACTTCCTTATAAGTATTAATTCTCAGAGTCAAGCATCTCAAACAGGTGGTGACAGATTTTAAAAACAAACAGGTGATATTGCTGAACCAATAATGACCCTAGGAACAAAGTGTGAAATGGCTCCCAGGTAGAGTTTTGTATCCTTGGGCCCGTATTTTTAGAAGCCTGTTACATCTCATCTTTAGGATGCAGGGTGCAATTCGTGGTCATCTCAATTGTTTTGCTCAACCTATCCCCAACTTGGGGACCAACCAAAATGGTGGCTAGGCACTCCTCACGAAGGACCACATTGTGCCACCCTTACTCAGGTCAGGTAGTTCTTTGCTCTGTGGGCAATCACAATGATGCCATTAGAACCGCTCCCTGAGTAAGGTATTACTCAAATTGAGTAACAGCAGCAGAATGTGGCTGCATGGAAGGTGGGAAGAATGGGGAAAAGCAATAAATAGACTATGAATCCCTACCGCATGGAACATACTGACTGACAGCTGTTTCTAACAGGGTACACTCAGGCTAGGGCCCAACTTTTCTATACGAAATCATGGGAATGCCCAATATATTTTTGAATGGGTGACTGGAGTTCAATTGCCAGTGCATTACAACATTTTATTGGCTCATATAGAAAGAATATTACCAGGGAAATAATTTTGAATGACCAGACAATGTCTTAATATAACTCACCTTTCCTAATCTGGATTCTGATCCACAAACACTTTTGCCACCAGACTCTTTGTTGTTGCCATGGCCATAACTTCCCACTAAACTCAATGGGAGTACTCAAGTGTATAAAGCTGATTGTGTGCATTAGCGTCTGCAGGCTCATGTATAAATTTTTACCCTTTTTTCTGTTATAGTCTTGCATCATTTCCTTTAATTCAGAAAGGACAGCATTGATTAACTCAGACGGGAAATGTGAAACTGCTGTGCAAAGACCCAGGGCCCTTAGCCTACACCTGATGAAGTCATTGGTAGCAGTAAGGGGCTCCTAGATTGCATTTCTGGAGAGCTTTTTGGTCATTAGAATTCTTGGCAGAAGAAACGATGGGTCAGAAATAATCAAGTGTAGTCATCAAGATTAAAAGCAATTGCACAAATTACAGTGAAATAAAGCTAGGAAGATTTTTTTTTAAAACCGCTCCTAAAATACAGAGAAGGTATTTAAACCTCTAACCCTTACCGCAATGACTTTTTTTATGTGAAGATTGATTTGAATGTACAATTTAGTAAAACTGTTATAGTCGAAACAGGAATAATGGCATCTGGCAGAAGCCCTGCTCTTGACTGACCATGTTTCACCAAGATTATTATTAACTATTTCAAAGCCTGGCTGAGTTGTTTCAGCCCCTCTTCATTCAAACTAGAAAACGTATCTAAACTAATGTCTTATATTCAAGCTGCCCTAATTCTAATGTTGTCTGCTGGAACTGAATCTTATGTGTCAGCCTTTTTGCTATAATAGGAGCAGTTGTTTGTTAGGGCACTTTTATATACTTCACAAATATGTCAGAATCAGCCTATTTAAAGATGCCCATTAAAGTAGGTATTTTAATTCTTGTTATGAATGGATATTTTCTACACCAATTGACTACAGAAGTCTAAACTCCCTGCCTGTGCACTGTTTCTTTTTACATAAAGCCGTCACAATGAAAATTAAAGATCATATGTGATAGTAATGTTATCTTTTAGGGGAAACAGGTACTCAGATATAAGTGCTACACTGGCTGGCTATTAGCACATAGATAACAGTATTTTTCAATGTTTCAGGGAAAGTATTTAAACTTATTGACTAAATCCATGCCTCCACCTTGGTTTGCATGTATCCTTAAGATCAGTCCTTAGAAGTTATTCACAAGGTTATTTGAAATTGATCTAAGATCCTGTTCTTCAAGAACCTTGAAGTTTGGTACAGTTTATCGGCTATTCAAAAGAAAACAACACAAATTTAACCTTTATATCAGAGGGAATCATTTTTACATCAAATTGCCACTGTTCAAGTGTCCTTCATGCGCACATGTATCAAGGTGAGCAATTCACAAGACTGTAGGAGTTTCTTCCTTGAACTGGTCATGTTGGGTGGCTCCACTTCGGAGAAATGGAGTGCATCTGAGATCAGCAGTTCTATTTATCAGATCGTAACCTAGAACATATGTATAAACATGTTTATCAGCTGGGTGTGAGCAAAAATTACATCCATTTCAATATTATATGCTGTCACCTATGAGAGGAGTTATCTTCCCATGGACAGTTGTAATTCGCACAAGGGTATTTTTGATCATGAGCAGAGGAGTGTTAGTGGAGAAATATGATGTAAGGAAAGGGACCTTGTTCCTCTCACTAATATAAGAGCTTCATAGGTTCTAAAACAGTCATATGCAGTCATATGTTCTTGTGATATTTACTATAACCTGCATGCCAGTTTTACAGTGTGTCAAGGTCTGGTGAAATCATTTCATTCCATTTTTACCATCCACTCAAAAATCATAAACAGTATTACTAGGAGACTGAAAATCTGCCTATTTATGAATAAGGGATTGAGGCTTAAAATAGAAACCTCTCTTTATTGATCACATGCTGCTTCTGTGACTAAAAAACAAAAGCTAGATAATGTAGGGATGACGGTCTCACAGTGTGCACCACTGGTAACAATGCTCACACCCAGGTCCACCAGAAGGGGGGCTGCTACCAGACTAGTATTTAAATCTTTAACCTTCTGCTTAACAGAGACAGAAAAATGCAATTCTTTTGGTCATGAGAGTAGTCCCATTGACTTCAATGGGACTCCTCACATGAATAAAGGGAGCCTGGGTTAGCAGCAAAACCAGAATCTAGCCACAGTTCACCTTCTCTTCTCTCCCCTGCAAATGGCATCTCAAGCATAAAGCAGAAATACAATAACAAGTCCTCTAACTCTACTGAAACTCATTATTATTATGGAGTAGGATCAAAGGCAAAAATAGGGAAAGTACAAGTTAAGAATTACTTAGACAAGTTAGATGTCTTCAATCTGGCCAGACTTGATGAAATACATCCTAGAATACTTAAGCAACTGGCGGAAGAGACCTCTGAGCCATTAGCAATTACCTCTGAGAGCTCGAAGAGGATGGAGAGAGCCCAGAGGACTGGAGAAGAGCAAATATAGTCCCTATCTATAAAAAGGGGAATAAGAACAACCCAGGAATTTATACTCCAGTCAGCTTTACTTCGGTACCCAGAAAGACAATGGGGCAAATAGTCAAATATCAGGTTGGAAGCACCTAGAAGATAAGATAAGGAACAGTCAACATGGAATTATCAAGGGGATAAGGGGAAGCTGTAGATGTGATAGATCTTGACTTCAGTAAGGCTTTTGATACTGTCTCACATGATCTTCTCATGAACAAACTAACTAGGGAAATACAGCCTAGATCAGGGATCAGCAACCTTTCAGAAGTGGTGTGCCGCGTCTTCATTTATTCACTCTAATTAAGGTTTTGCGTGCCAGTAATACATTTTAATGTTTTTAGCAGTTCTCTTTCTATAAGTCTATAATGTATAACTAAACTATTGTTGTAAAGTAAATAAGGTTTTTAAAATGTTTAAGAAGCTTCATTTAAAATTAAATTAAAATGCAGAGCCCCCCCGACCGGTGGCTGGACCCGGGCAGTGTGAGTGCCACGAAAATCAGCTCATGTACCACCTTTGGCCCACGTGCTATAGGTTGCCTACCCATGGCCTAGATGAACCTATTATAAAGTGGACGCACAACTGGTTGGAAAAGCATACCCGGAGGTTCAATGGTTCACAATCAAGCTAGAAGGGCACACTGAGTGGGGTCCTGCAGGGATCTGTCTTGTGTCCAGTTCTATTCAATAGCTTCACAAATGATTTGGATAATGGTATAGAGAGTACATATATAAAGTTGGTGGATGATACCAAGGTGGGAGGGGTTGCAGGCACTTTGGGGGATAGGATTAGAATTCAAAATGACCGTGAAAAACTGGATAAGTGGTCTGAAATAAATAGGATGAAGCTCAATAAGGACAAATGCCAAGTACTACACTTAGGAAAGAATAATCAATTGCACAAATACAAAATGGGAAATGACTGCCTAAGACGGAGTACTGCAGAAAAAGATCTGAGGGTTATAGTTGATCACAAACTAAAATTAGAGTCCTGCATTTCTATGATTCTATCATCATATTTTCTCTTCTAAACATGCATCTGACTATAGCAGGCAAATTATGTGGCTTGAAAGAACATCTTTATAGAGAATAAAAAAATATTAATAATACTTCTACATCAACCTGAGTTCTGAATTTCAAGCAATAATATGCTGCTTTAATCTAAAATTTATCACCGACACCATTAAATATATGGAAGATAAAAGGCCAGTGGAGAAAAAATAGCAGAGGAATACCTGACCCAGAGATAGCCTGGCTGATTAGAGCTAAGGGGAAAGTGCTATAGGAGGTATTACTATTTATATAAATTAATGTCTACACATATTATGTTCAAATAAAACTACAGATTTTTATAGGGAGAATAGAAGTCATTGCTCTTTTTTAAAATAAAATGGACTATATGGGGAAATTAGGTCATCAAAATATTTTCAGTGAGTAGCAAAATTTAAACATGATAACACATGATTGTTTGACTGACAATCTGAGGGAAGCATTCAACAATTATTTCTTTAAAGTATATACTTCACTGTATTTTATACTTGGAAAATATTCCATAGTTTGGTTCAAAAACCCCAGCAGCATTAAAGTGATATAATTTGATCAATAATCAAACAACACCACTTGAACAATTCAAGACCAAATCCTATGGTTACCTCCATGGGTCTGAAATGCAGCAGAAATACCGTGTTTAAAATGTTTGGGAAAGGCAGTGAGGAGCAGGGGATTCAATAGTTCTGTAGGAGCTCAACATAGTCTCCCTTTGCCATAGGATTTTGCATAGGTTGTGGAGGTGGCGAGTTCATGGTGGGGCAAGAAATGGGTCACATTAGTGATTCCTCTTGCAAGCCTACAATCTTCCTGCATGTCTGTAAGGCACCTAATGCGCTTTTAGTGCTGTATAAATAATAATGATAGCAACGGTAGAACAGTAATGTGCAAGCTATAGTGCTGCAGGTTGGGGCTGAGTGCTGTGTTCTGCAGCTCTGTGTGTACTTCCCTGAGCTCACAGCCTGTTTACTCAGACATGACAGGAAATAACACCCCTTTTGGAGCAATCTTCTCTGTCTAACCTATTTAATACTCATCTTCACATATTTGATATGGCTGTAGTCCACGAAAGCTTATGCTCTAATAAATTTGTTAGTCTCTAAGGTGCCACAAGTACTCCTGTTCTTCTTTTTGTGGATACAGACTAACACGGCTGCTACTCTGAAACCTCTCCAAACTGAGTATGCCTATTGCTTGTTTGTGTTTGTTGTAAGATCATAAGTTTAGCTGTATCCCAGATTGTGCCCCTGTGCAGGGAAATAAAGATGAGAAAGACCTATTCTTCCCCTACCATCCTTATGTGGGTTTCGCAGGATTGGCTCCTCATGCATAGAGATAAGGTGTTGTTTCCTTACTTCCCACTGGGCGGGAAGTAGGCAGAGCCCTGGCAAAGAGAACTGAACCAGTACAGGGGGTGGATAGTAATTTGCTTCTGATATAAGAGATTCCTCTTGGAG
Source organism: Malaclemys terrapin pileata (assembly GCF_027887155.1). Taxonomy (NCBI): domain Eukaryota; kingdom Metazoa; phylum Chordata; order Testudines; family Emydidae; genus Malaclemys; species Malaclemys terrapin. Next base: position 173,750,196 of record NC_071507.1, on the reverse strand, counting down.
CCAGGGGAAAGCAAGCATAGCACTGTAAGTCCCTATGCCACAATTCCTTCCTAGAGATGCTATTGGGGCAGCACAGCAATGCACCACCCATGACTATGGGCTGTAGTTTAGCGACACAGTCTATCCTGACTATCAGGTAGATTGTAAACTTTCTGGGTCAGGGACTGTGTTCTTTGAAATGTGTTTGTAAATGCCAACACTATGGGACCCTGATCCCAGACTGGATTTCTACGCACTACTGTAATAGAAATAAATAATAGTACCACATAGTAGTTAGAGATTAAAATGATGCATTACATCATGAAGCCCACCCCCAGCAAAGGCAGATTGCATTCCCCTGCATAGAACACTACTGCCAGTATTTTAGGAATAAACATTTAAGAAACAAGTAGTATTCTTTTGGTATAATGAATAGTATGACTAGAGCTAGTTGGGGAAAAAAACAGTTGCTGTTTATACTATTACTCCCCGATACCACAGTAATGGTCATTGTTGTTCTTTGAGATTAGTTGTGCACATATATATATGCCAGAGTAGGCATAGGTGCTCCCAATGCACTCAGATTGGAGACTTTTGCCAGCAGTACAGATGGTGGCACGTGTCCCTGCCATCCTCATGCATGGAGTTGAAGGTAAAGATGGGTTGCGGCCACCGCATCCCTCTCCATTCCTTTGCACCATCATCCATCAAAGAGCTGAAGTAGCAGGGCAGGTGTGAAGGTCATGAAACATATCTATGCACTATACATCTCAAAGAACAACTATTTTGTTGAAGTTTGCATCGGCATGAGCACAGGAAGCTTGAGCAATAGCACAGCATCTGGAAAAGGTATGTTCAAATGACTATGTTGATGCTTTACAGCTGTCCAATGTTGCTGAAAAAGACTTATGATGTGAATTGAGCCCTAGTAAAATGGACTGTTATTATCAAAGGGAGTTGAAACCTTAGCTAGATCAAAACAGAGTTTAATACAGTCTGATATCCAGTGAGATATCCAGTCTGATATCCAGTGTAACAGGCTGTCCCTTAAGCCTTTCAGCATAGGTCACAAAATGTCTAGAACATGATATGAAGAGGGAAAAAAAAACCCAAAAAACCCACCACATTGTAAGGTCTAGGTAATAGGACAATATCCTATGGGCATCTAAGATATGAAGCCTTTCTTCTACCTTGCTGGAGTAGGCCTTCAGAAAAAAAAACATTCATCCTCCAGTGTTCTAATTAAAACTGGAATGCAGAGACAACCTTGGGCATAAATATTCCATGTGGCCTGAGAGAGACCTTGCACTTGTAGAATACAATGTAGAGAGGGTCAGCTAGAGGTGCCTGAATCTCTGGCACACTTTTAACAGAAGTAATCACCACCAAAACACACCGTTTTCATCAACAGATAGGTAAAAATGATGTTGCCATAGGTTCAAAAGGAAGCCCAATTAAGACAAGACCAGGTTCAGGTCCCACAGAGGAACCAGACGTGAAAGAAAGAGGGTAGTAGATACATAAGCCCTTTAAGAAATCTCGCTATAAGGGGAGTTAAAAGACTGAAGATCCATCCACAGATAAGTATAGCACTAAAATGGCTGCCAAATGGACTCACTGAACTGACTGAGAGACCAGTATATTTCAGATATAAAAAGACAATCCAGGATATGTCTGATCTCTGTGTGAAAAGACAATGGTGGAACTCAGCCTGGATCAAAAACCTTCTCCATTTTGCTGCATAAGTGGCTCGGGTGGAAACCATTCTACTGTTGGCCAATATGGCCCGGACATCCTCAGAGCAGACCTTCTCAGTGTAGCTCGGCCAGTTATCATCCAAGCCGGATGGAGGCTTTGCAGTCTGGGGAGACACTTGCCCTTGTTCTGAGACAAGTTATCCTTGACCAGAGGCAGATATTGCTGATTGTATTGAGAGCTGTTGTAGGTGCATATACCAATATTTTCTTGGCTAGGCTGAGGATGGCCAAGGCAATAAGGATTCAAGTTGCTTTGTCCCTTTTCAGCTTCCTGATTACTCTCAGGATTAAAGTAACTGCAGAGAATGTGTATAGTAGATGACTCAACCAGGAAAAATTGAAAAGCATCTGTTATCGAGCCTGGACTGTGGTCTGCCCTGGAGCAAAATCTCCTATAGTTGTTGTTCAGGTTCATCACAAAAGGTTGATTGCAAGAGATCTCCATTTGTGAAAAATCCATTGCAAGATTTCCTTCTTTGGGAACCAGGAAATAACATGAATAAAAGCCTTTCCCTTTGTGTTGGTAAGGAACTTCCTTTAGTCCTCCCAGCTGCAAAAGACTACAGTTCCTGAGGTAAAACAGCCTCATGTGATAGGTCACTGAATAAGGACAGGGAAAGTGGTTTGGGGAAAGGGAGGTTTATCCATTTCTGTGGTATTGAGGAGTAGTAGTATACATGTTTTACTAAAGGTTAGAGCAAAGTTTAATTAGAATATCAGAGTACTATAAATGTGTTGCTTATGAAAAAGGATTTTCTACTAGAGTGGTCTTCAGCACAAGTTTTGTCATACAAAATAAACAAAAGACCTTATATAGTAGGGTTGACCCTAGCTAGTCCATTTATGCTCTTATTTAAGCAAGCTTATTTAAACTAAAATGAGCAAAATTGTTTGTGAAAATATTAAATAGGCATCAATATGCACCATTCCCAATGGAAAAATTGCTAAACCCTTTTCATTATCAATATGCATGACAAAAGATTAATTTCTTACATGCTCACTCTGGATTGATAATATCTGTATTTTTTTTTTCAGATTAGGTGTGTGCAGCCATCTTCCACAAAAGGAGTAAATACTCAAAGCTTGTTCAGAAGCCTTCAGACTTCTACATAAACTCTCTGACATTTGACCTAAGCCTCACAGGTCATGACACTTTATCTGAGCTGGACATAATTACCAGTGACAACAGCTTGAAGCTATATTTTTCCTTAGTCCTAGTTATAGAGAAAAGAAGAATGGGGACAGCAGATTAGGGGGTTGGGCAGCAATCCAATTTGTAGGTTATTAATCTTGAAGGCATATTTTTCCCCTTGACGGACAAGCCTCATTTAGAAGTGTGTCTCATAGAAACTGTGGTCACAGGACAAAACACATGATATGAAGTCTTCATAGACAGTTCTAAATCACTGAATTCCAGTCAAAAGTTACTTCCACATACCTGACACAGTATCAGCGAATAACAAGTTTAAAAATGATGATGGTCTCTTTCAAGTAGCTCATTTTCTAATCTGATTCTAAGAAAAGATTATAAATATATTTGAAAATTTTCCCTGGTAGCCTCCATGCACAGGACAGTTCAGTCTCACCTTCTGAGAACCTACCATTGAGTATCCATATGGATGCTACGCTAGAATTCTGATATTACTCACTAATTAATAACTGTAGCAAACAGTTCAAACAATTGAATATTGCATTGAATTCTGCAATAACCAGAATTTAATCCTTAGGGTGAAGTTCACCTTCATGCAGAACACACATACATAAAACCGATACACCGCTTAACTAGCACCTAAGCTACTAAAATTGGACTTAACATAGGCATTGTTACTCAGGGTGAGTTTTACCCTTATAGCGCAAGAATCTATTTTATCTTAGATACTTTATATTGCTCCCATTACTCCAGTAACTGAGGCCTGGTCTACACTGGGGGGTGGGAGGGGGGGAATTGATCTAAGATATGCAACTTCAGCTACGAGAATAGCGTAGCTGAAGTCAACGTATCTTAGATTGACTTAGAATCACTTACTTCGCGTCCTCGCGGCGGGGGATCGACAACCGCCGCTCCCCCGTTGACTTTGCTTCTGCCTCTCGCCGAGCTGGAGTTCAGCAGTCAAAGGGAGAGCGACTGGGGAATCGATTTATCACGTCTACACTACACACAATAAATCGATCCCCGATAGATCAATTGCTACCTGCTGATCCGGCGGGTAGTGTCGACGTACCCTGAGCAGCTCACACAACAGCCCCTCACCCCTCCCTGGTGAAATAGGGAAATGCTATTATCCCCATTTTATAATGGGGGCTTGAGAGACTAAGTGATTTGCCCAAGGTCACACAGGCAGACTGTGGTAGAGTAGGGACTTGAACCTAGCTCTCTCAAGTCCTCAGTGAGTGCCCCAACCACTAGACCATTCTTCCCTACATAAATATTTGTCTTTAGTGCTCTGTTTGGATGTAGCTGAAACAACTCCAGAAGCTGTCCTAATATCCTTGGCCCCCTTCATTAGTCCTGCCAACTCCTTTCCCTCAATCAAATGGGACCCCTCCTATTTCCGTAGTCAGTCTTTAATCTCCTTGCTACAGAGTGGTGGTGATACACCTGTCAAGTAGAGTCTGATCCACTCTCTCAGCCTGCCCTCAATCAGCTATTGCCACTCTTTCATTCTGTTGATGCCACGTCAATGATTGCGTGAGAACCAGCAACAAAGCAGTACAGAACTGAGGAGGTAGCATGAACTGTGACTGGTTCATCCCAAGAGTTTCAACATACCCTATCATCCAGCAACCAGCTGTCCTTTCTTCTACCTAGAACTGTGCCTCCTGGTAGTATGGCTGAAAGTCTACGAAAATGGCGAGCTCTCAACATGTGAGGGATAGACCCTGTTTTAAGAGTTAAAAAAAATTATGGGCAACTTGGCATAACTTCCATGGAGTTAAACCAGTTTGCACTATCTGGGAATTTGGCCCAATGAGTTCATCTGTAACAAAAGGAACAGAGAGTTCTGCTTGTTAACTGTTCCCTACTTGAATGCTGATTAACTAATCTCTAGATTTGGCAGTGCTAGATTTGATAAAAGTTTGCCAGTTTGAGACCCCAGAATGAGCTCTCTCAAATGAATGACACTCCTCTGATGCAACTCTCATTATTGCCTTGTATATTGTGAATTTTGAACAATTATTCAGAAATTTTTAATAGTCAAAATATACAAGAGGCACCACACATAAATCAATTTACCAGTTAAATAAGTCATTATGAACCTTTGTGTTACTGAGAAAGTAGTTCCTGTTTTTGGACAAACTAGCATAGCTCAACATTGAAAAAAAAAATACTGTTTAAACCTGCAATTTCACCTTTGAAAAGTGAATTTTCCTGTTAAAAATTAATATTTTTAAATGAGGCAGTCACTAGGAGAGATGGTTTAAACTTTTAAAAGGAGGAATTTTTAGAAATGAACATTTCACAGTAAGACCAAAAGATGGCAGCTATAGAGAAAGGATATTCAGGCCTTTTGTCTGTTCTATAGTATAAGAGGGTTATACTTTCAAGGATTTATTCACAATTTTTTTTTTAAATCTTACTGAGGGGGAGAGGGAATACATGTAGCTTCAGATAACTTTCACAAGAGAGTTTTTGGTCATTCCTATCACTACCAAGTAGTAGTTGCTGGTGGTAGAGGGAAATTTAAAAGTGTTTTAGAGAAATTGTGGGTGAAATCATGGCCTGTTGAAGTCAGTATCAAAACTCCCATTATTTGTAGCCACTGGTTTTGTGTAATAAGAGCCCACCAGTCACACTTCTGTCCCTACCCTAGTCTGCTCCCGTATCCCTTCCATCCTGGACAATGTAGAAATAGAGGGGAGCCCTGTTTCCCTATACTTTAGGAGGTGGGAAGTTTCCATATATACCTGCCCCTCCAAAGCAATCCTGCTGCATTGTAGGCCTGCCGCAGCTTCTATATTGCTTGATAAAATTTGCCTTAAATGAAAAACATCAACCGCCTCTCTTCTCAGATGGTTATATGCATGAACAAACACCTAATTAGTGCACAGAGGTCAGCTATTTGTGCATATAAGGTAGTAGTGCCCAATGTTTGTGCAGCATTTGTACTCCCCTGATTCTGAAAGTCTGGCCCTAGTTACAGTGTTTGTGACCATAAGCTCAGTCACCAGAGTAAACTGACATTCCAATTAGCAGCAGCTGATGGTGCAGCACAATGAGTAAAAATAAGCTAATTGTTTCAACTATAAATCAAGTTTAGGGAGTGTCATGTAATTGCTAAAATTGTTCATTTTACCAGTAAATAAGTTAAAATGACCCCATTTACTAGTGACAAAAGCTATTTTCAGCCAAAAACTTCTGTTAGACAAGTCACATAATTACCAACTTATAACAAAGCTAGCATAAGAATGCTTTTATTACTATCATCAGTGGGAGGAAGTGATATAACCCAAGTATGCTTTAAATAAACAGAAGCAAATCAAACTGAATCCTGTCATTGCTTTCAGTCCTGCACATTTAGACTCACAAGATACAGTGTTTTAATATGAAATGTACAGAATAAAATCCTATGTTAAAGTACAAAGTTAAAATTTTAATAGATGGACCTAAACAAAAAACAAAATAATTTTAATCAGGAAACATTTTAGCTTGATAATACATTTGCTTATCCTAATTCCAGTAATTATAATATACATACAGAATTGTTAACACTGAACACCAATTGTATTTGATACAAACGTTATCATTTTGATAAAGGATAAGAAAGATAGAAATTTGCTTTATCTCTAGTTTTATATTGCTTGATTCATATGTTCTATAAAATAATTACACAAATAGTCTTGAATAAATTTGCTTAATAAGCAGATTTGTCAGTCAAAGAAAGATAAAGAAATCTCACTGATCGCAGGGAAATAGAGTGCATTTTAGGGCAATGAAGGACAAAAAGGCATCAAGAAAATAAAGTTATTCATAATTTTGTAGTATTCATTCTTCTTATTGGACCCCCCTTAATTCTGCTTTTAAAAATAAACATTATTTTAAAAATTCTACATTAAAAATAAAATATGTGGCATGTTCTGTCTATTCTCTCTTTCTAGATTTTTTTAATACCATGATTAGCACCATAGTATTTTAGCTCCTTACAAATTTTAAAAGAACACACAGAATCTCAATGTCTCTGTCTCCAAAATGGAGGGAATTTGTTTTGTTTTTATTTGACTACCACAAAGATGGAAGAAACCTCTTCTGTATTTCATTCTGTAGACATTGAGGATTGTAGGTACCCTGATGCAGTCTGGGATCAGAGCTGGGGGGAGGGGGATTTTGAATGAATAGTTTATTTGCTGAAAAATGCAGTTTCAGGTTGAATGAAGCTATTCAGAGAGACAAGGTGGGTGAGGGAATCTCTTCTATTGGACCAACTTCTGTTGTTGGAAGGGACAAGCTTTCGAGCTACACAGAGCTCCTTCAGTTTGGAACAGATACCCAGAGTGAGCTAAACACAAGTTGGGACAGGTTGTTAAGCACAAGAAGTTCATAACAAATTCACTGAATAGTTTTTGCTTTGGGGGCCCGGGTGAATGAGCTCTAGATTCACAAGGAGACTTGAGAGCTATTCATGTAACTGAGGAGGTACCTATGCCCTCCTCTTCGTGGTCTTACCATTAGAGCATACAGTTACAGGTTCAAGTTCCCCCTCTGCCTGATTCAGAGCAGGGCCTGGAACGTGGCTCTAGGGATTTTATTGGGACTGTCCCGATAAAATTGTCCCGATATGCACCAGCAGTGCTTTTTTCTGCTCCGCTGGCAGGGACTGACTCGGCTTTTTTTTTTTTGCTCCCCCCCCCCCCCCCCCACCAAGTGTCCCAATTTTTTTCTTTCCCTCATCTGGTCACCCTCCGTGGCTCTACAAGTGCCCTAACCACCAGCCTATAGGGGCTGAGCTGCTTTCAATCTCTCTGTTGACGCTATTCCACTTTGCATAACTATGTAAACTCTCATGAGGCCAGAGAGTGAGAAAATGACTCTACAGCCTTGTGGTTGAGGGGTGGAGACCTGGCTTCCAGTCCCTGCTCCTGTAAATATTTAATCAGGAATAATGGGGACTTAAACCTGGGTCTACCACATCCCAGCTGAGGGCTCTAACCACTAGGGTATGGAGTAGGCCACCTTCACATTGGTTTTGTGAATGGTGTTTCAAAATTTCCTTTGCATTTCAAAGAAAACTAAGTCTTTCAGTTCAGGTCAAACAAAATGTTTCATTCAACCCGAAACAAACATTTTTGTTTTTCTGTGAACAAACATTTGTTTTGGGTTCATCCAAAACAATTTTTAATCTATTACTGCCAGGTACAGCTGTGTGAGTGAGTTCTGCTCTGCAGTCATTGGCCAAAATTGCTGAAAAAACATCTCCACCTCCATAGCTCTGTCTCCAGCACTCTCTGGTCTCACTCTTGTGGTTGGCAATTCCATTGCTCTAGTGGACTCTAGCTGTTGAAGGTGATCATAGTCATAGACGGTGAAGTGGTAGTCCCTCAAGTAGCTTGGATTGTTTCCAGAGACATTTGAAGATCACAGATAAAGCCTTGAGTTTGTCCATATTCCACATAGAATCAGTGTAAGTAGTGGGGGACAAGCTGTCTGTGTCTTGTAGTGCTAAGCTCCTGCATTTTGAACAGCACATGTTGATCAGCAGTGGAATGCAGACTGTCCAGTTGTGTACACAGAGCTGGCAGATAGCTAGAATAGTAGAGAGGAAGGATGGTCCAGGAGTTAGCGTGCTGGCCTAGGCCTCTGAAAACCTCAATTCATATTCTCTGCCCTGTCCCAGACTTCCTTTGTGACCGTGGACACGTTACTTAGGCTCAGATCCCCAAAGGTCCTAACTTCCAAAAGTTAGGCCCAGATCCTCAAAGGTATTTGGGCTCTTAAGTCTCTCTGTGTGCCTCAGTGCCCCATCTATAAAATAGGGATAATAGTATTTTTTCACCACACAGAGTTGATGTGAGGCTAAATGCATTAAAGTTTGTGGCTAAAATAGATAATCTGACTGGCAAATGCTAGCTAGCAGCTAAATTATTTTTGGTGTGGAACATAGACGGGAGCAGTTCCACTAGCATTCAAGTAAATGAATAACATTGTAGGCTTAATGTTGGAGTAAGAGACATTGCTCAGTCTTTGCACTTGGGCTCTGCATGGCTAGCTCTGTAAGCAAGTAGAGATGTTTTTTACGGGATTTACAGTAGATGGGATGAGGTAGGGGTTAAAGTAAGGAGAGGCTGGGGAGAAAGCAACTGCTCCTCTTTCTCTGCCAAAGGCACAGCAAGAGTTCCCATTACTCTTCCTGTCTTAGGTAAGTGCACCCAGAGCTCCCTCCTGGTTCAATCTATTCTAACTACTGGGGACAGCTGCACACACCTGATGTGTCTTATCCTCTGGTGTCACAATTTGAGAGTCCGTGTGCGGTGCATTCTATTGATTCGAGGTGAGTTTCATTATGCTAATATTCACCTAGCCTTATACACCACTGATGAGTAAAGATGCTGGGCCAAACTTTGCTGTTATTCATGTCATACATGGACACGTTTTCACAACACTGTAAATGTGGAATAATTCCACTGAAGGCCCAAGTGGCTGATGACTTCAGTGGAGTGATTCTGAATTTGCAATGGTACAAGAGCACAATTCATCTTCTGATCCAACTCTAAAAGAGTTTTCACCTCTTGCAGTTATCTTGAAAAAGAATTGGCCTTTGTGGGTGAAGATCTCTGCAAGTAGACTCAGTCCTTCAAGAAGTCCTCAGTCCTCACGCCATGCTGGTGTAAGAGGGAGAAGCTTTTAGATGGAGATCTGATAAGAAAAGCAGTTCTTAGGTTTCACTTTCACCGTTGAAAAAACTGAGATTTCCAAGACCTTGCAAAATAGTTCCATGGATTTAACATTTAAGGCTGAGATTTTTAAAGTCATATGGGGGATGTGGATATCCAATTCCAAGTAAAATTAGTGGAAACAAGGTGTCAAAATCCCTTAGTTGGGTTTTCAAAAGCTATGCCTAAAATGTTTAAATTTCTGTATGTTTTCAGTGTTGTACACAATATAAAGGACTTGATTTTTCAGAACTGCTGTACTTTTTCCAGTGCATTTTTGCACATTCAACTACACTGTGGGAATGTGCCTGCAAATCAGGTAGTTATAAATCTGATCTACAATTCACTAGAACTTATCTGCACCTCCAATTGTTTACAAAACCAATTATGTGAGTGCAAAAGCATAACCCCAACTGTGGTCTGTCTACAAAATCAACATCTAAAATGCCATTCTCCTTGGAAAAAATCAAAGCCCAAGCCTGAGTTCTAAGGCTCCCAGAACTTCTAAGTTCTTCATCATTCTGCTTGGACTGACAGCTAGCTGTGAGCCTATAAGTCCTGGGAGTGTTGGACCTTGGGCTTCAGATTCAATTTTGTTTCAAGAATGTTTAATAAGATATTTCAGATTTTCCCTTCTAGAGAACTATTTAAAATTCCTATTTTCATTTTAAAACAAAACAATTCTTTTCTAGAATTTTCCCATGGAACAGAAATTCCAACTTTTGACCAATTGTATTCCATTGTTTAGAGAAACCTGCAGGAAAGAGGAGGGGGAAATCTAGAGACCAGCTCTGTGGCCAGAGAGTTAGGGAACCATGAAGCCCAGAAAAGGGGCTGTAGGAAGGCTGGAGAGAGAGGACGACTCTGGCGACAGGTGAAGTAAGAAGGAAAGGCTTGAGGCAATACAGCATGGGTAGGAGTTAAAGGCCCAGTGGCATTACTGGACTTCTTAAGGAGGCCTCAGCTTGGGATGCTTCCAGTGAAGGGAGAAGCCCTTCCAATACCACTCCTGCTTCCGACTTGCTTTTGTCATATCAAAGACCCAGGAGAGGAGACAGCACTGCAATTCAATTGCACCTATTTTCTTGCAACTTAGCTAGCAGTTTAAGTGCAAGGTCAGGGTTTTGCTCAAAATCAGTGTTCTGAGGCTGCTTACTACCTGTATGGGATGAAGATCGGGGAGTCCAAAAGGGCAGGAGGGGCACAGCAGATGCACCCGTCACTGACTTAGCTAGTAGTTGATCCTTGATCTTGTTTCTCCATTTTGGTGAGATGGGAGAACTCATCCATAAGCCAGGAGGCAAGTTTGTATTGTAACATGGGTTGCTACAGCCCTCCAAAACCTGTCTCTGCTGACACTTGTAATGGCTTTATATTGAATCAAGATATCATCAGGAATTGCTCTCAAGAGTTTCAGTGCAAATGTGGCTGGGGACTCATCATGCGGGCATTGTGGTGTGCCTCTGGGAAATGCAGGAGTCTGAACTTGTCATGCATCTTTCCGTTTTTCCCATGTACTACTCTCACGGACTGCAACAAGACAACAGTGGCCTCAGACTCTACCCAGTCTGGCTCCTATCCACCCCCTTAGCAAAAATAAGTGACATGTGATTACCAATTTTTGGAGAAGACTCTTCACGAACACCACATTGTGGATGTCTCAGAAATGACATGCATTCTTTTTCTATTTGACATACTTCCAGCTATGGTCAGAGTAGATAGAAACTAATTTCTCCTTACCTTTTGCAACAAGTGATTACAGAATGTTAAAAGCATCTAAAATGTGTCATTCAGAGTTGTGGGCTCCAAGCTTTTTGGTCTCCTGCTCCAAACTCCTTAATGCACATTTATACTTACTACATCTGAGACACATTTAGCACAAGACATAAAAGCATTGCCCACCTTCCTGAGTCTCTCAGCTGTCTTTAAGGGATATGTTGTTTGCCAGTTTAATCGAGCATATGATGTCCACATCTTGCTAGTGAAAGAGTACATCTTTTGTTAAAAAGGAAAAAGTATTCCTCCTATTGGCAAAAACATTTAAATAGGCTGAAGAAATAAAGAGCTTGGTGGGTCCTAGGCAGAGCCAGAGGAAGGAATCGTTTCCTTGAGGGATCAATAGATAAAGAACATCAGCATTTACAGGTCCCCATTTTTTTTGTGTGTGTGTGGCCATGGAAGAACACTTAGTTGAATATGCCTTACAAAGTTATCAAAATTTACCATCCAAGGCACAAAGTCTTTGCAATGAAGATTGGTGGGAATGAGAAAATGAGAGGATTTTACTTGCCTACAGTAAGTGCAATTTTGTGAGACTTAGCTTACTTTATCTGCTGATCTTCACATAATATAATTGACTTTTGCATGGACAGTGAAACCAGGAGGAAGGAAAGGGAATACAAAGTGGATGGAAGAGCCCCAGTGATCCAGCTCTCATTAATGGCAGAACTAAAAACACTAAATAAATAAAAGGATTAAAGATGGTAACATGCAGTAGTGATCTCTCTCACACGCACACACACTCACTCTCTCTCTTCAACTCCAGTCTCCATTTCTAGCATAGCAGTTCATCTCATTGATTTCCAGATGCCCATGGAATATTTGAGAGGCATGGAGGAAGAAATAGGACTGAACCTGGCAAAAGCTGTTTGGCTTGATGTCTTTCCAAGGGAAACTGGGACAAACAGAAGGAAAGATTTGTTTCAGAGATCCAAGGAAGCAGACAGTCCTATCAGAGGAGCAGCGCTGCTGGCATCTATGCAATCTAAGATTTGCATTGCCAGGCTCATAAACTGCTGCTATAAATGTAACCCTTCTGCCCATCTAAGTTGGCAGCAACAAGGGCCGGGTTCTGTATCTAGGGGTTCCGTTTCAATAACGCAATGCAAAACCGGCTCGAGCCCCCACCCAGTGACCTGGGACAATTACATACCACCCCTCTAAGAGGCAATACTTCCCCTCTCGCAAGCACAGAGTCTGAGTGTAACAGAAAATGTTTAATAACATGAGGTAAACGACATCAGCGTTAAATTGGAAAAACACCACAAACAGGCTTCATGAGCAAAAAACTCACCCCAGCAAATCGGGCTGTGTCCTTTCCCTTTGGTTCTTAAAACCAGCAACCCAAGGATCACCAAAGTCCCAAAAGTCCAACAACCCCCCAAAGTCTCTTGGGTCCAGCAACCCAAGGATCACCAAAGTCCAACAACCCCCCAAAGTCTCTGTCTCTGGTCAGTGCAGCCCCAGAGTTCAAGCAGGGGGGGGGAGGCACGCAGGGTGTTAAGGGGCACCTTACGTGATCCAAGGCCGACCAGCTGCCTCTCCGTGGGGTTCCGCCGCAGCCTTCTCCATGAGCCGCTCCACTCCGCCAGCTGTCCCATGAGCCGCTCCCGCCGTCCACAAACTGCTCTGGCAGCCGCTCTGCTCTGCTCACCGACCTGTGAGCCACTCAGCTCTGCTCCACTTCAGCCGTTCCTTGGGCCGCTCCCACAAGGCTCCGCTCTGCTCGCTGCTTCTCCAGCCGCTCCGCCCTGCTCACCAACCTGTGAGTCGCTCAGCTCCGCTCCAACCGTCCCCACGAGGCTCCACTCTGCTAGCTGCTTCGCCAGCCACTTAGCAATATAGCTTCAGGCTCCCCCACTAGTTAACACAGCCTCAGTGATCTCAGCTCTTTTGTGATTTCAGCTCATAGTAGGGGAGCCCCAGTGCTAGTGCACCATTGGCCCAAAGTGAATTCAGCTCAGCAGTCTGTAATTAGACTGCTAATGGAATCAAAGTTAGCTCTGACATTCAACAGTGGAGAGAGGAGGTAGTGCAATTGGTGTTTCAACCCCTCGGGGAGGGGGCCATACCATCAGGTACAAATACCTGTCCCCATCCTCTCTCTATTCACTGGGTTTTGTAACCCATGCCCCTTGTCAAGCAAGTGCTACTTAGGTAATGGTGATGGACTCACTCAGTCCTTCTGTCATACAACAGGTTCACTACCCTTGATTCACAGAATCAGGGTAACAAAACTTTATTCTTCCTGCCCCAATAACAAAGAAACTGGGGATCCCACACCAGCCAAAGTAACCACTTTGAGTTGCTGTTGTTTCATGCCAGGCGAGTGGGTGTGCCTATGCAAACAAGATCAGCCCCTGGAGTTCTTTTCCACACTCGCCATAATTCACCACCAGATGTCAGGGTAGAGCTCATCCTGACTCTGCTTACATAAAAAACATAATCTTTAGCTAGCTTATGAAGGAGAATCTCATCTAGGGTTTAGTAGTCGTTGGTGGGCATCTTTGCTGTGCATGCCATTTCAGCAGTTCAAGCAGGTATTCTTCCAGAAGCAGGAAGGAAGAACAACTTGCAGCTGAAGAAAGCAGGGGAGGGGAATGTAGAGAAATATCTTTCTTCTCTTCTTATAGAAGCCTGCGTGTGGAGGGGCAAAAGAAAATCCCAACAGATAAGCCACTGGCAAATGTTTCCAAGAGTGGCATTTGGACAGTCCAGCAATCTGTTACTCTACAAGAGGTGGACACAGAGTTGACAAATGACTGGCAGGAATATTTCTGAAATCACTGTGGCAGAGTGGGATAACAGGCAGCAGGGGAGGATTTATTTCAGGGAAGTATTTAATAAACCAGGAGCAATCCAGTGTGGGAGAACTGTGTATAGTGACTAGACCCTTTTAAAAACAATGCAAATGATAGCTTTGATTCTGTTGGTATCAACAGGTTTAATAGCTCCTGAAGTGGGCACCATCTATGACTCCTAGATGGACTGACAAGGCCAGAAGGGACTAATGCAATCATCTAATGATAGCATTTCACCTTGACGAATAACTGATGGTAGAATTAGATCATAAGTAAACCTACTAGATCATCTTTCCCAGTTGGTTTGATATACTATAAGTGTTTGGATGGGAGCAGAGTGCAATAAACTGAATGGGAAGTACGTTCACCATCAGTACTTGTGGTAAAAGCAGTGATCAAGATGTTAGAAATATGTATGCAGTTCTGCTGGTGATGTCAACAGCATATCATTGAGCTAATTCATGGGAAGATATCTGAAGACTTAGGTTATCATGTATGGATGTACATAACACATGTAACTGTGGTTTAGATGACACAGCATAAGGCCCTATGTTAAGCTCACTGAAGTCTTTTCATTGACTCCAATGGTATTTCAAACCTATTCATACAACTGCACATGGATATCAGGGTGGGGATAGAGGAACAACCTTTTCCATGCAGAAGTAGAGCACCACTTTAGACTGAAGCCTGCAACTGCAAGGATTTCCTTGAAAGGAGAACAAAAAACCCCACAGATCTTGCAATCAGATTCTACGAACTGGCTGAGCATAAAGATAAGTTTTCCATTATTATTTCTATATAAAGTAGACACTTGAGCCTAAGACTGGCAAACTGTCTTTAGAGTTACCTTTTGTAATGCCATTCACATACAAAATCCCACTGTATATTAACACACCACACAAGACAAGTGTTCACGTTATTCAACCAGATAATATTTTACTATTGAATCAAAGTGTGAGTGGGTATTCTGCCTTCAGAGCCTCTGGAAAGATAGCTTACATTAATGAATAATGAGGTAAAGGAGCATCCCTTATTCCATACTGAATAAGGTATAAGCGCCTGCTTATTTCTCTTGTGATTTTGCATTGACTTTCAGTGCTTTAAACACAAAAATGAATTTGTTCATATTAATGCAGTTGAATAGTTAGATTTCAAGATCATGGAACTCAGAGAATTAACAGAGGGGGTGGATGGCCTATCTTGTGGCTTGAAGCACCGCAGAGCTGAGTTCATAAGCAACCTTGGGTCTTTTACTCCTGGAGCTACTTGGGACTGGCAACACTCACAGACTCTGGGGAGATTTCTGTCTCCCCATAGCAGGCTGATTCCAGGGCTATGCTGTAGTTTTGTCTCCTTTTCTAGATGCATGGCTGGTATGCAGTGACATCAGCTATGAATGGATGGAAAGGAAGAAGCAGCATGAACCAGCTAATGGCTAGTCCCTGCCTGTGCTTTTACTGAGTTTACTGGGCCAAGAGATGAGACATTCAGAGGAAAGGCAACATACAGAAAGTTGAGAGAGTTTTGGCAAAAGTCTCTTAACACCATGTGCTATTTTCATAAGACAGTTTTCCAAATTTACCTAGCTCTGTCTAGAAGGTAGACAAGGGAAGACTATGCTCTTAAGAATGCTTTATACTCGGACATTCATTAAACATGAATGTCAAAATGTGAAATTGCAATTGCTCTGTGCCTTATTCTGTGAACATATTAGCTTTTGCTATAGGTATCCCCTCTTTCAGTTTCTGACATCTTTAGAATGAAAAGCCCTTGCAAGTGTTGTTTACAGTACATGGCCAGTGTAGTGTTTGTTTATTTTAGAGGCAGCACAGTATAGCAGTAAAGAGGATAGGAAATCTTGAGCCCTAGCCCTATCTGTCATTGATTTGCTGATAAATGAAGGGCAAGAAAAATAACCTGTGTCTCTGTTTATCATCTGTAAAATGAATATGTTTTTTTCATTTGCTTCAGATTGGGGCCCCCATTTAGCCAGGTGCTGTACAAACATTGAAAGGAAGTCCCTGTCCCACAGACAGCATAATCTAAACAGACAGGCGAAATCAAGTAGCATGTTACAGTTGGGGAACTGAGGCACAGAATTTGTCCAAAGTCACACAGGCAGCCTGCAGCAGAGCTGGGAATTGAACCCAGCTACGTTGCTTGGGCTCAGGCTAGTGCCTTAGCCACAGGACCAACCTCCTACTAATGCCAGCTACACCTGCCTCACAGGATACTGCCCAGTGAATCCGTGTTACTAAAGGCCCTTGAGCTCTTTGAGATGAAAGACTGTAAAAGTTTAAATGGGTTAAATTCTTCCCTAGGCAGAACAAAATCTTCTGTGTCACAGGACCCTCAAGAAACCCATTTTGAAGCACTTGGAGGAGAGGAAGGTGATCAGAACAGTCAACATGGATTCACCAAGGGCAAGTCATGCCTGACCAACCTGACCAGCCTTCTATGATGAGATAATTGGCTCTGCGGACATGGGGAAAGCGGTGGATGTGATATATCTTGATTTTAGCAAAGCTTTTGATACAGTCTCCCACAGTATTCTTGCCAGCAAGTTAAAAAAGTATGGATTGGATGAATGGACAATAAGGTGGATAGAAAGCTGGCTAGATCGTCGGGCTCAACGGGTAGTGATCAATGGCTTGATGTTTAGTTGGCACTACTACAGGCTGGGGACTGACTGGCTAAGCAGCAGTTCTGCAGAAAAGGGCCTGGGGATTACAGTGGATGAGAAGCTGGATATGAGTCAGTAGTGTGCCCTTGTTGCCAGGAAAGCTAACAGCATATTGGGCTGCATTAGTAGGAGCATTGCCAGCAGATGGAGGGAAGTGATTATTTCCCTCTATTCAGCACTGGTGAGGCCACATCTGGAGTATTGCGTCCAGTTTTGGGGCCCCTATTACAGAAAGGATGTGGACAAATTGGAGAGAATCCAGCAGAGGGCAATGAAAATGATTAGAGGTCTGGGGCACATGATTTATGAGGAGAGGCTGAGGGAACTGGGCTTATTGAGTCTACAGAAGAGAAGAGTGAGGGAAGGTTTGATAGCAGCCTTCAACTACCTGAAGGGGGGTTCCAAAGAGGATGGATCTAGGCTGTTCTAGGTGGTGGCAGATGACAGAACAAGGGGCAATGGTCTCAAGTTGCAGTGGGGGAGGTCTAGGTTGGATATTCCTATCCTATCTCCTAGAACTGGAAGGGACCTTGAAAGGTCATTGAGTCCAGCCCCCTGCCTTCACTAGCAGGACCAAGTACTGATTTTGCCCCAAATCCCTAAGTGGCCCCCTCAAGGATTGAACTCACAACCCTGGGTTTAGCAGTCCAATGCTCAAACCACTGAGCTATCCCTCCTTTTTTCCCTTAGGAAAAACTATTTCACTGGAGGGTGGTGAAGCACTGGAATGGGTTAACTAGGGAGGTGGTGGAATCTCCATCCTTAGAGGTTTTTAAGGCCTGGCTTGACAAAGCCCTTGCTGGGATGATTTAGTTGGGGTTGGTCCTGCTTTGAGCAGGGGGTTGGACTAGATGACCTCCTGAGGTCTCTTCCGCCCCTAATCTTCTATGATTCTATGACCCTCTATCTGCAGGTTCTGATCCTACCCTTTGGATGTGGCTAGCTCCGAACCAAGGAATATAGATCCAGATCTATAAAGGAACTTGGGTGTTGCAACACTAAGTGTTGCAGCACCTAACTTTTAGGGGCCTAAGGAAACCGCCTCACACATACTCATGAAAACCTCTGCGATCCACAATGCCGAGTTAAGTGTCTAGGCCCAGATCCACAAAGGTATTTATGCTCCTAACTTCCATTGACTTCCATAGGCTCCCCTGATTTGTGACTCACTCTGCGACTTAGGTGGGAGATTTGCATCCAAATGCCTGAAGGAAGGCACCAGCACACATGCCCAGAGCAGAGACTTAGGCACAAAGGGAACTGATACCATAAAAACTTAGTTGCTGAGTGATCTTTAGCACCTGCAGGGTTTGGTGGATCAGAGTTAAGCCAAAACTGGAACATAGGGACATAAATCTGGGGTTAGGCACTTAAATATCTTTGTGGATCTGGGCCACAGTTACTTCCTTAAACTCCACATTTCTAGGCTAGGTCTACACTGGGGGGGGGGGGGGGGCGAATTGATTTAAGATTCGCAAATTCAGCTACGCGAATGGTCTAGCTGAATTCGACGTATCCTATTCGACTTACCCCGCTGTGAGGACGGCAGCAAATCGACCGCCACGGCTCCCCCGTCGACAGCGCTTACTCCTCCTGACGAGGTGGGAGTACGTGCGTCGATTCGGGGATCGATTTATCCGTCTACATGAGATGCGATAAATCGATCCCCGAGAGATCAATTTCTACCCGCCGATCCGGGTGAGTAGTGTAGACTAGCGCCTAGTGGTAGGAAAGTCTTAAAGTCCACAGCGTAAAGCTGAAGTTTTTGTTTTAGCCTTTTGCAGCTGGCCACCATTTCATCCTCAGACCAGTAAAGCCCACTACAGGTAAGTGACTGGGCAGCCCTTGCCTGCATGGCCTCCTGAGGTTAGTGCACCAGATGTCTGCATAGAAGTTATGCTGGCTAAGGACTTCAAATCATAAACAAATCTAATTCTCTGTTGCATAAGAGAAAAAATACAGATTTTCTATTAGAATCCTAGATAACTGAAGTCAATGGGAACTTTGGCAGTGCTTTCAGTGGGCTCAGGCTCACACCTTCAATACTTATTTTTGTTATAAGTTAAAACATTTGTGTGTTTATATAAAAATAAAACATCTGATTAGATCCATAAGGAATAACAATCCCCTCTAACAACCCCACTGATTCCCAGTCATCACAGGATACTGGTAAAGTGTCCTTTGTTTTAAAATGCAGCCTACCTAATGGAGATACTCTCTACGTGCCTCTCTGACCCCATGCTGCTCATCTAGCGCTTCTTTCTCTGTCACCACAAACTACGTTATTACTCTTTTGATATGAGAAATAGCCCCTCTATATCTCCCTGCCTCCTCAGCTCTCCATCTATTCCTCAATCTCAATTGACAATATCTTTTCACCCTTGCCTATCTTGCTTAATTTCTCTGTTATGTAACTACTATTTAACATGGATTAAAAACTGGCTAACTGATAGATCTCAAAATGTAGTTGTAAACAGTGACTCATCAAGTGGGTTATATCTAGTGGGGTCCTGCAGGGATTGGTCTTTTGACCTATGTCATTTAACATTACTGACACTGGAAGAAAAACAAAATGACTGATTAGGTTTGCATAAGACACAAAAACTGGGGGAGTGATAAATAATGAAGAAGACAGATCACTGACCTAGCATGATCTGGATTGCTTGGTAAATTGTGGGCATGCAAAACAGTAAGTGTAAATGTACATATCTAGGACATGCTGACAGGATGGGAACTCTGTCCTGGGAAGCTGTGACTTTGAAAAAGATTTGAGGGTCCTGGTGAATAATCAGCTGAACATGACTTTCCAGTTTGACACTATGGCCAAAAGGGCTAATGTGATAAATGGATGCAGAAACAGAAGAACCTCAAGTAGGAATAGGGATTATTTTACCTCTATTTGGCACCGGCATTCACCACTACTGGAATACTATGTCGAGTTCTGATGTCCACAATTCAAGGAGGCTGTTAATAAATTGGACAGGGTTCAGAGAAGAGCCTTGAGAATGATTATAGGATTAGAAAGCATGTCAGACTTAAGGAGCTCAAATAGGTTTAGTTTAAAAAGGGTTAAGGGGTGACTTGATCACAGTCTATAAGTACCTACATGGGAAACAAATATTTGATAATGGGCTCTTCAATCTAGCAGAGAGAGGTATAAACCTAGACAAACTCAGACTTGAAATGAGGCATAATTTAACAGTGATGGTAATAAATTATTGGAACAATTTGCCAAGGGTTGTGGTTGCACCACTGGCAATTTTTTAAATCAAGATTGGATGGTTTTCAAAAATACATGATTCTAAAAATATACGCTCTAGGAATCATTTTGGGGAAGTTCTATGGCCTGTGCTATATATGAGGTCAGACTGGATGATCACAATGGTCCCATTTGGCCTTGGACTTTATGAATCTATTAACTCCAGAAAGCATTTTGACATAATGACAGTTAAAATACAAAGTTAAATTTATTGCATTGTAGTGTGTGTCCAAGAAATAGAATTTCTGTACTGAAAGTGCCAAAATTTGAAGCTAGTTAACAGCTGATTAAGTAAATCATATCTTGTATCACTCAAATACTACCTGAACTTTGCAAATTCACTACAATTAAGCTCTTGAAATTTAGGTTGTTACACAGAACATTCTCTAAGTAACTTGTAGATCAAAGTACAGAGACAGTGAAATTCAAAGGATGCATTTGTTATGTCATCATGGATCAGTTAATAATCCAGATGTCTAATTATGTAATTAGATTTAGCATTCAAATGCCACTAAGGATTAACTTAATTACAGAATGAGTTTAAAAATCAATCCTGAAAAGGGTGAACTTTTATTTTGGAACTGTTGTATCTGTTTTTCCAAATATTGTGAGTAAAGATGTGAAATGTTTAAGATACCACTAAATACAAATTAATGGAAAAATACTTTGTGCAATACATTTTTGGAAGAAAAAAAAAAGACAGCCATACATCAAATTTATAGGCTATTTAGTTTGTCTACCAGAGAGCACTAATAATGCAGCTAATGCTGAATTCTAATTGTATCTCGAGTAGCACATAAAGAAAAGCAAACAATAATATACTAAATAAATGTAGCCTGCACTAAAGAGGAGAGAAAATCCCATCTGAGTAACAAAATGCAGTATGTTGTGCTAATAATCTAGAGAATATACATTGTGACACCGATGAAAACGAGAGCTATTTCTAGCCATGTAACTCAGTCGAACTCAAATCATAATGTGCCTCAAATGTACTAATCAGCAAGGAAATGAAATAAGATAGTTTAGCTGATTTCACATAGGTATTACAAAATGACCAGGGAAATCTTCAAACCCTGATTGATTGAGCCAAGTTCTAAGCCAGATGCACCATTATAAAAATAGGCTGGGAAAGTTAACAGAGCTGATTGGCTCTACATTTTATTAATATGCACTTAAGAATAGGTCAAAAACAGCAATCAAGAAGCTCAGTTTATGTCTTCTCATCCCAAAGCAATTTTACAGACATGGGGAGCAGTATAGCATCCCCATTCATTCCTGTCCATGATTTGTTTCTCCATTAAGCCCAGCCTGGTCATGTCCCTGCATACAGTGTCCTACCATCTAATCAGTAATCCACCTTATGTGCCTTGTCCAAAATCCATAGTCAATGGCAAGACTCATTGAAATCACTGTGTTTTGGATCAGATCGTGAAAGTGACCAGAAGGTGAATTCTGTACTCACTGTCAAAGAACGGTGGGAACAACAGGAGAAAATATGTCCATTACGTATTCTGTGAATTTTGGTTCACGTTCATGGAAGATATCATGACTAGAACAGTAGTAATAGGCAGAAAAAAAGTAATTTGATAAGTGAACAAATATAGCTTGAGATTTATAGGCCTGATCTAATTTCCATTGTGGTAAATGAAAAGACTCCCCTTGATTTCAGTGGGCTTTGGATCAGACCCTGAAATGATGACAAAGGAACGGAAAAATCAAACTGAAAGGGGAAATGAACAGCTCCTAAAACTCTTTTAAAAGCTAAACTGTTTAATTACTGAATCTGAATCATAGACCATCTGAATCAGTGGTTCTCAACCAGGTGTATGTGTACCCCTGGAGGTACACAAAGGTCTTTTCCAGGGGGTACATAAACTTATCTAGATATTTGCCTAGTTTTACCAAAGGCTACATAAAAAGCACTAGTGAAGTCAGTACAAACCAAAATTTCATACAGATAATGACCTGCTATATATATTGTACACTGAAATGTAAGTACAATATTTATATTCCAATTGATTTATTATATAATTATATGGTAAAAATGAGAAAGTAGCAATTTTTCAGTAATAGTGTGCTGTGACACATGTATTTTTTGTCTGACTTTGTAAGCAAGTAGTTTTTAAGTGAGGTGAAACTTGGGGGTATGCAAGACAAATACAACTCTTGAAAGGGGTACAGTGCTCTGGAAAGGTTTAGAACCACTAGTCTAAATCATAGACAGCTCACTTCAAACACCACTGAAATGTAACTGTTGAATAGCTGACAGCAGGGCAGGCTCTGGCTTTTTTGCCGCCCCAGGCAAAAAAGCCGCCGGCCGCCCATCTCCCCCCCCCCCCCCCCCCCAGCGCGGCAGGGGAGGGCGGCCGGGGCTCCGCTCTCCCCGGCGGCCAGAACCCCGGGGGGAGGGCGACGAGTCCCGGCCGGGGCTCCGCTCTCCCCGGCGGCCAGAGCCCCGGGGGGAGGGCGGCGAGTCCCGGCCGGGGCTCCCCTCTCCCCGGCGGCCAGAGCCCCGGGGGGAGGGTGGCGAGCCCGCCCGGGGCTCCGCTCTCCCCGGCGGGCGGCCGGAACCGGAGCACCACGCCCCCCCCACCCAGGTGCCGCCCCAAGCACAAGCTTGGTGGGCTGGTGCCTGGAGCCGGCCCTGGCTGACAGCAACTCTACACTACAGAGTAGGACAGGAAGTGAAGAGTAACTCATCCCATGGAAATGCTCTTCTAGGTAGGCAGAAAGCCTCGTTGTCCTGGCCAAATTCTAACACCTTGCAAGTCAAAGAGACATTTCACCATTAAGAACAGGGCCATGGCCAGAATGCATCCAGATGTGGGTAAGAGATTCTTGTAGTTCTACCTGTTTGGAGAATTTGAAACTATTCAGATAGAAAGCGTTCCAGATAATTGGGAGGGCTCTTGGGAATGATTCACATTGGAGGATATAACCTGCAGGTTTATACCAGCCTACCTTATTGTGTTCCAGTCTTAATGACAGCAAACACCACCTTCTTGGGATTAAATATAGAAGACTCCAGAGCAGTAGCAGCAGCAAGAGATTGTAGACATCTTGACAACCCCAGGAGTCTACCCCCAGCACACTGGCATCAGAACGATGAGCTGTTTGTTTATGCAGGGGGATAAATAATAAAGATACACAGGCAATCGTAAGAATTAGAAGGAACATGGGAGCTGTTGCGTTTCCTTCTTTTCAGTACAGTTTGTTGCCTGCTACCCTGTTTCCCCGAAAATAAGACATCCTCCGAAAATAAGGCCTACTTACAGTTTTGCCTCTCGTTGTAATATAAGGCATCCCCCCGATAATAAGACCTCCCCGATAATAAGGCATCCACCGATAATAAGGCATTTTTCATTTCTGAAAAATAAGACATCCCCTGAAAATAAGACCTAGCGCATCTTTGGGAGCAAAAATTAATATAAGACACTGTCTTATTTTCGGGGAAACAGGGTAGGAATGTAATCTCTGAGGTAGAAGCCTGTCTTTTTCTATGTCTGTAAAATCATGTAGAACACTTTTGAGCAGAATACAAATAAATAACTAATATGAATGGAGGAATGTTAGATGAAAAAGATTTAGATCAACAGGTTTAACTGCAAAATAACTATGGGCGAGATCGTGGCTTTAGGCACAGCCCTGTGCAAGGGCTGGTGTGAAAGAAAAACCTTGCAAGGAACAGCCTTAGGAGGCATTGGGCCTCAGAAACACAGTTCCCCCCTTCTTCCCTCTTGTTCCATATGTATGTGTGTGTCTAGTAATTTGCTACTGGCCTCTGCCAACACCAAATTACAACTCCCCCGTGCCAGCTCAGCTATGCTGACCGGTGTATTGGGAAGGGGTGGAGATGGAGCCAAGACCCACCTGCCCCAGAAGTGTGTAACAGGTACACAGCACACACTCCTACCTGCTAGGATTCAGTCTGGATAGCCCACACAGGGATGTAAAAGGGGTTCTTACTCTCCCTTAATCCCCTGTTTAGACATAAAAGGCACATTACAAGCAAACCCTATCTAATTTATAGCAGTCCAGGTAATTAACCCTGATAGAAAGAGCCTGTTTGCCAACTAGAGCCCATATATTCCCCATGTAGTAGAAAAAGGGCTGACTGGTTACTATCCTGCAGATAACTGGTTCTTTTGTGTTTTAAATAATGTAGCTACTTTCCTTTGTTGTGGGATTTTCCCTTTTTTTAAAATAAAGCCTATACTCTTTCTTAGGGGATTATATTTGTTTCTAAAACATTACTTTGCATATGAAGGATGTTCAAAAGGCTGAATATGACTATGTTATTTATTACCACAATTTACTGAGGGCCTTTAATAACTCAAGAGTGGCAAAATGAAGCAAAATGTGTGAGCAGCAAAGGTAATTTATAATGTATAAAAATAATGGGTCAGATCCTCAGCGGGTATAAATCAGCATAGCCTCAATGAAGCCAAGACATACTGATACACACTAGCAAGGGTCTCATCTCTGTATGTCCATAATATTTTCTATTTACTCTGAACTATACTCATGCATGTTCACTCCTGTCATATGTACCCGACAACCTGCCATCATTCAAAACAAATATTAGGAGTGCAGGTCTGCCTGCTATTATCAGTGCACTTAGTATGGACTTTTACATGGAGATTTCATTCCTACAGCATATCCCAAA
Organism: Malaclemys terrapin pileata; assembly: GCF_027887155.1. Lineage (NCBI taxonomy): Eukaryota > Metazoa > Chordata > Testudines > Emydidae > Malaclemys > Malaclemys terrapin. The sequence goes on along the minus strand of NC_071507.1, from coordinate 173,725,406 downwards.
AATGTTTTGAACTTATTCAGCTGGCAATAAAGTACAGGAATCTATACACAGCATCTTCTACTGAATTTAACAGGTAAATTGCTGGTGGACAAAACTAATTTTATCAGTGTTTTGAAAATGTTTCATCTCCCTCCAATCAGGAACAAAGGCCAACACAGTTAAGATGTGAAGGAGTTGACTGCTTGGCACAAGCAAACAAGGTACCTTACAGGCCTTCATATTGTCCACACAGCTGAGACACTGGCATTGGCACTTTCAGTTATAGGATATTCAGGCATCTTGCCCAGAACTTTGAAGAAACAAGGTGTGTTTGAGACCTGCCCAGCTGCCTTTGCACTGCATTTTAATTGAAGTTATTAGAACCACCTGTGAATAGGTTACTGCTGTCCTTTGTCAAGTGCCTCTGTGGAGCTGGCCATGTACAAACACACCCAGCTGAACCAGGAAATTGAGTCCACAGGATGGCTTCTGACATGGATTTGTGAGAAGGCTGAGCCAGCCAATTTAAACTATTCTCCTTTCATCAGAAAATTAGATTAACATATAAAATGAATGTGTGTAGACAGCTGTTAAATGAGCCCACTTCATCTGACAACGTGTCATTCATTTTAGACTTATGCGCATATGGGTCCCATATTGAAGCTTATCACCACTTTTCCCTCCTGGTTAATAAAAACCAAACTTGCTCTAATCAGCTACACTCAACAAAACGTATTGTTCCTAGTACCAAGTATACATTCAAATTCCCAAAATTGTAAGTCTCCTTAAGCACATCAGGATCACTTTGGCATGAAGCACCCCATACAGGAACATTAAACCCCTCACCAATATCATTTGCGCTCCAGATTCAACACAAGCTAAAGAAACTGGTTTTTCACTGTGGCAAGCCAGGTTCACATGGACATAGAAGTTAACTGACCATACTCCCAAATTCATTTAAGTGGATGGTGAGGGAGGGGCAGAGGCTTGTTCCCAGGGGGAAAGAGAGATGATATCTGGAATGGAGGGGGAAAACTAAGGAGTGGAACCAGCCTTCAGTTGACTGCTGTGTCACAGAAATACCTGTTGACTCCTGACTCCATTTCCCACCCCCAGAATGGAGGCCAGAGAATTATCTTTGTCCTCCTGCCCCAGTCTATTCACTAAATCATTTTATTCCTGCCTGGCACTACAGATAGAGAAGCTGGTGTAGCCCTTTGGAGGACCTGTGATGTAAGGCCTGTTTGGGGATTACATACACTCTGGTAATGCTTGGCTGCTGTAACAGCTCCTTGGGGTCGTTGGCAGACAGCACCAATTAAAGCAGCCATTAGAGTGCCTGATGCAAAGCAGAGTAGCCTTCAAAGCCACCTTTGCACCCAGTGTTTTCCGCAGGAATTGAAATTGGGGGGGGGAGGGGTGTTCGAATTTATGGGGGGAGGGGGGAGGGGCTGATCAGGGATGAGACTGTGAGGGTGAAGGTGGGCTGTATGGCACCATAGTAAAAACTGAAAAGTGTTACATGACCATTTTATTAGATTTAACTCATGTCTTAAAAGCATCACACAAATTAAAGTTGGCTACTCAAGCATTTTATGAAGCACTACATCTACCTCCTTCTTGGTTTCTTGTTATAATTTTGCACAACTCTGTTAATGAACTTCTTGAATGCAATATATTCATCTTTGGTGGCTTCTTATGTGTCCAGTACTTCCATTCCTTCAATTGATATGCTCATTAGTTCATTCACATGATCAGGCAGAAGGTGACTTCTTTCAGAACACAAAATTCTATTCAATGATGAAAAAGAACGCTCAACTGTAGCTGCTGTGACGGGGACTAGCAAGAGATGAATTCCTACTTCTTTTATCCCAGGAAACATAGCACAAAGATTGGGTCAAGCCAAAAAAGAAGTTGAAGTCAAATCTTCTTTCATTCGTCATATGATATTCCATTCTGTGTTCAAATTCTCTTTCTGTCCTGAGCACATGGCAGCCCCATTGCTGGTCGTGCCTCACTCCACTCAACTGTGGATGAGACCCATCAGCTCAGCTCTGCTTATCTTTTCATGGCTGAGTGTACAAACTTCTCTGTAGAGAACAGTCTCAAAAAATTAGTGACTGCCCAGAACAAAAAGGCAAGCTAGTCTGATGCTAGATAGAGATGTTCAGTCTCATCTCAGTACATGAAAAGTTTCTGTAATTGGAGTGAAAAGGCAGTGCTTTCAGAAGGCCCTGGAGATTCCTCATGCTAGGAAACAGCATGATTTTATGTTTCTATAGCAGTACATAATATTATGCATATCAATAAAGAATGAACACCTGTATAACTATGTACAGTGAATGTACACATTTGTTTAGGACAAGAGGTGAAAGAATGTACTGCAAGGCCTAAAGGAAACTATTTTTCAACTGTCTCCACTGCCAATGAATATAAGTCTCCTGTGCACTGAGTGGGAATAAACTCCATCTTTCTAAAAGGGCTGGTGCTGGGTTAAAGCTGTTCAAGGACAACAGTAACTTCTGCACTGGTTTTTACATGAAATTTGTGGCCTAGCAATTATTTCTGGGTCATCCACAGAAGAAGCTTTTTAGTAGAGAGTATATGTAGGAATTATTTGTGGGTTACTGCACACATCTCTAATCATTAGTTCACCATTCATTTGGTAGGAGGGTGATTACTTTAACAATCCAAGCATCACAAGACACTTGGAGATGTGCTAGACTTTTTATTTCCCTACATTAACATTATTTCTTTGTGAAATGTTTTTATTGGTGAAAAATGTCCTTCCCTTTTAAAGAAGTAACTGGAGTGAGTCTGAATTAAAGACAAAGATTTTTCTTCATATCAAATTTTGAAGAGAAAAGGGAACTTGTTGCATATATGTAATCTGCATAGATTGGAAATGAAAGGAAAACTTCAATGCAAGTGTAACATGTTAAGCATAATACAAGAACCAGTTCATTTATTCCTCACACTTATACCATCAGTGTTCAATTCTTCCTCCATTCTCATTGCTCTTTAGCATCTTGCATACAAAGATTACAATGCAAATTTCTCTGTAGCACTTCACTAAACCGGTATCAGTCACTTTACGCACATACTTTGTACATTTAAAATTTATCTATTGATTTCTTATATTAAGCCCTAGATTATACCAACAGATTTGAGGAATGAATCTCAAGGGATTATGCCATACTCCTAAAAGTGTTCTTCTACAGATTCTCACCTCTTATGTTGGGGTTAGCAAATCCTCAAAGGGGAGCATTTTCAGCATTATGTACCACTAAATCACATTCTACCATTCTGACACTGGAATAAATGAAAACCAATTCACATGACATTACTGCAGATTTGTTATGGATTAACTGATAAACAGCAGTAATTTCTTCTGTTTTAGTAAGGCTATTGTACTGCACCCGTCACTGTAACATCTGAGTGTCTCCTCAAACTGAACGAGAGAGCTTGTGGGAATCATTATTTTCACAGAGGTCCCTGGGGAAGCATTAGAACGCAAGCACATTAAGTAAACTGATGCTGGTTTAACTAGCTCTATTTGTTGCAAACAATTTGTTAGTTATATTTGGCACTTTTTTCAGTTAATGAGTTATCCATGAACTGATCATGATCTTTATGGATTTGTTTGTTGTTCGTTGAATAGTTCTTGCAACCATAGTACTTTCTAGTAAAAAAGAGGAGAGAAAATGATTCCTATAATTTCCTGTCCCTGCTTATCTTCTTACCACTGAGTCCAAGGCAAGCACCTCAACCACTGGACAATGCTTCCTTTCTTTTGCAAAGGTTAAGTTATCCGGTGAGACAACAGTAATTATACCATGTGACTTAGGTGCCCGCTCACACAGACCAAATATCACATTTTTTAAGGAACTTTTTTGCTATGAAACTTCATGATCTATGGGTTTTCATGATACTCAGAGTTTTGAACTTTAAAGAAAAATAAAAATGGAATGTCAGCTGTTTAGGATGAACTGGGCATGTTTACTAAAGATTACTACAGTGACTGGCTATTTATCTGTGTATTTTTAAATTAAGAAGGAGTTTTGTTAATTGCTTTGGCCGATCATGGCCAAATTCTGATGAAGACAAGCTAAGTCGATGGGAGAGTGCTCTCCTGTCAACCTCTGTACTCCACCTCCCCGAGAGGCAGAAGCTATGTCAACTGGAGAGCTTCTCCTGTTGACATAGCGAGTGTAGACACTGCTGTAAGTGGACCTAAGTTACATCAACTTCAGTTACATAACTTACGTAACTGAACTGGCGTAATTTAGATCATCTTACAGTGTTAGTGTAAACCAGCCCTTAGTTATACCAGCATGAATCCAAAGTTACCCCATTAAAGATAACTGGGCTACTTGGGATGTACACTGGTAGAATTGCTAGTAGAATTTGACTCCGGGGGTAGGAAAATCCAAAGGCTGTTTACCTCAAATATGAAAGGAGGTATGTGTCATTTTGTGGCATGTTTTATGCTTATTATTAAAATGAAAGCCATGTTACACAGCTGCCTTTTTTGGCTCTGAGGTAAAAGCTAGGGTATGTAACATACCATATGTTTGACCTCAGACAGAATGACCTCCTGAGGTCCCTTCCAACCCTGAGATTCTATGAAGTACAACTGACATGACACAGCCAAAAAGCATCTATGGGACATGTCTTTCCCTTCACCAGCCTGAATGCAATATGTTAGAAAAATGCCAGGTCACTATAGTTTTCCCTTTCTAGGGTTTCAAAGTCTCACCAGTCTGGCTGTTTGGGTATTACTCCTGGAATCCTCCAATTCAAAACTATACTACTGCACCAGTAGCTGCTAGGAACCACTACTCCTGGTTCCAACCCAGGGATCCTACAATCAACAGCAAAGGTCTACACAATCTCTGACCTAGCTGCTCTTTCCCTGGGCTGATTCCTACTGCACCTCCCACAGGCTTTCTTCTTCACCCTTCTGGGTAAACCCTTCCCTCGGGGCCAGGATCCCAGGCCTTCCTCCCTGGGCTTCCTCCTTTTCCCATTCTAAGCCCACAGAGCAACTGCTGGCTTCCATACTGCAGCCCTTTTTTTCTGTTCCAAAATTCCTGGCTTTATACCTTAGCCAGCTTTCCTCCTGCCCCCTCAAGCTGGGATTTATCAGACATTAATCATTTTCAGTCAACCTAGACTCTCCACCAGGTGTGGTCCATAAGACCAGGCCACCAGGTGTGGCCCATAAGACCAATTGGCCCTATCTGTGTCACCATAACACCTTCAGGGCTGGTGTGGGGTGAACATCCCATCACAGTTGTGCAACTAGATTTTGTGTTGTGCTGGTAAATTGCTGTTCATGCACCCCTGGATTTGAGGAAGAGGCTGATCTATAAACAGACTCAACTCCCAGAGGCCTTAATTGCTTTGCTGCTTGTCTTGTGTAATTGCTTAAATTGAAATTTTTTTTTCTCCTTGGCATGTTGTTACTGTGCCCAAAATGAGGCCAACATGAGACTGCTGGAGCCAGGAGTCTCTAAACATGACATTTTCTGAAAGGAAGCACTCAGTATGGTCACTAGATGGAATTTCATCCACTGTTACACTGTGCCCAACCTGCCTATGAGAAAAATGAGCTGCAGGTCTAAATTTCTGGCCTCTAGTCAGCAACAATGTCTGATTCTTGACATTGCTACATGAGAAACAAGAGGTCAGTCAACTTAGGAAGCCTATAAATACAAAACTGCCAATTAAGGAGAGACTGTCTCAAACCAAAGAGAAATAAACTCAGTTTAACAACAAAAGCCCTGATAAGGCTCAGCAGGGAAGCTAATCAGAGAGATCTGCCCTTCAGAAACCCCAAGGTGTAACGGACAACATCTCAAAAGGAGATATCTGAGCAGAGAATAGCTGTGTGCTTTAGAGCTTCTACTAAGAGTTGCATGAACCAAAACAAAGGGCAAGAATATGTACAGAATATGGAAAGCAATGTTTATTAAAACTGTTAGTATGATGAGCCAAACCATCTCAAGGGATAGTACATTGGCACCCAAGGCAAAATAATTTAATGTCTCCCTCCCATATGTATGTATGTGCATGCATATGTACACACACAAATATACTTTTAAAACCCACCTTTCTTTCAAAAAACAATAAAGGTTGCTAAGTGACAACAATGGACTTCCTTTTATCAGATCATTTACAAAACCCCAAGCACTCAAAAGCAAGGAAACAAATATTTAAGGCCATCTATCTAGTTTCTTATATTGATGTTCCTTGCTATAGTATCTGAATAGTCAAATCTTACTTTGTCCACATGCTGTTTTGTATCTACTAAGACGAATGCCTTTATGTTTATTATAGAGGCACTGTATAGATTTTGAGATTCTTACTCCTTAATTATTAATTTCCTTGCTTTAACATGCCTGGATTTTGTCAATTATGTGACAGCTAAATATATTGTTGTCTCTCAGGAGTATTATCGGTTTTACTTTAACCAAAGTTTTGTTTCATTTTGGAAAAAGCAACAGAGGGTCCTGTGGCACCTTTGAGACTAACAGAAGTACTGGGAGCATAAGCTTTCGTGGATCAGAACCTCACTTCTTCAGATGCAAGTAATGGAAATCTCCAGAGGCAGGTATATATCAGTGTGGAGATAACGAGGTTAGTTCAATCAGGGAGGGTGAGGTGCTCTGCTAGCAGTTGAGGTGTGAACACCAAGGGAGGAGAAACTGTTTCTGTAGTTGGATAGCCATTCACAGTCTTTGTTTAATCCTGATCTGATGGTGTCAAATTTGCAAATGAACTGGAGCTCAGCAGTTTCTCTTTGGAGTCTGGTCCTGAAGTTTTTTTGCTGTAAGATGGCAACCTTTATATCTGCTATTGTGTGGCCAGGAAGATTGAAGTGTTCTCCTACAGGTTTTTGTATATTGCCATTCCTGATATCTGACTTGTGTCCATTTATCCTCTTGCGTAGTGACTGTCCAGTTTGGCCAATGTACATAGCAGAGGGGCATTGCTGGCATATGATGGCATATATAACATTGGTGGACGTGCAGGTGAATGAGCCGGTGATGTTGTAGCTGATCTGGTTAGGTCCAGTGATGGTGTTGCTGGTGTAGATATGTGGGCAGAGTTGGCATCGAGGTTTGTTGCATGGGTTGGTTCCTGAGTTAGAGTTGTTATGGTGCGGTGCGTGGTTGCTGGTGAGAATATGCTTAAGGTTGGCAGGTTGTCTGTGGGCGAGGACTGGCCTGCCTCCCAAGGTCTGTGAAAGTGAGGGATCATTGTCCAGGATGGGCAATACTTTCATGATAACACTGAACAGCGCACTGATACACAGATACCCTCCCACCAACAACACAGGAAGAAGAACTCCACATGGACTCCTCCTGAGGGTCGAAATGACAGTCTGGACCTATACATAGAATGCTTCCGCCGACGTGCACAGGCAGAAATTGTGGAAAAACAACATCGCTTGCCTCATAACCTAAGTCGTGCAGAACGCAATGCCATCCACAGCCTCAGAAACCACCCTGACATTATCATCAAAGAGGCTGATAAAGGAGGTGCTGTTGTCATCATGAACAGGTCTGACTACCAGAAGGAGGCTGCCAGACAACTCTCCAATACCCAATTCTACAGGCCGCTTTCCTCAGATCCCACTGAGGAATACACTAAGAAACTACACCATCTACTCAGGACACTCCCTACACTAACACAGGAACAAATCAACATACCCTTAGAGCCCCGACCGGGGTTATTCTATCTACTACCTAAGATCCACAAACCTGGAAATCCTGGACGCCCCATCATCTCGGGCATTGGCACTCTCACTGAAGGTCTGTCTGGATATGTGGACTCCCTACTCAGACCCTACGCCACCAGCACTCCAAATAAGCGATGGCCACATTAACACCACCCTATACCGAAAACCCACCGACCGCTACGCCTACCTTCATGCCTCCAGCTTCCACCCCGGTCACACCACACGATTCATCGTCTACAGCCAAGCACTGAGGTACAATTGCATCTGCTCCAACCCCTCAGACAGAGACCAACACCTACAAGATCTTCACCAAGCATTCTCAAAACTACGATACCCACACAAGGAAATAAAGAAACAAATCAACAGAGCCAGACGTGTACCCAGAAGACTCCTGCTACAAGATAGGCCCAGAAGAGAAACCAACAGAACTCCACTGGCCATCACCTACAGTCCTCAGCTTAAACCTCTCCAACGCATCATCAGTGATCTACAATCCATCCTGGACAATGATCCCTCACTTTCACAGACCTGGGGAGGCAGGCCAGTCCTCGCCCACAGACAACCTGCCAAACTTAAGCATATTCTCACCAGCAACCACGCATCGCACCATAACAACTCTAACTCAGGAACCAACCCATGCAACAAACCTCGATGCCAACTCTGCCCACATATCTACACCAGCAACACCATCACTGGACCTAACCAGATCAGCTACAACATCACCGGCTCATTCACCTGCACGTCCACCAATGTTATATATGCCATCATATGCCAGCAATGCCCCTCTGCTATGTACATTGGCCAAACTGGACAGTCACTACGCAAGAGGATAAATGGACACAAGTCAGATATCAGGAATGGCAATATATAAAAACCTGTAGGAGAACACTTCAACCTCCCTGGCCACACAATAGCAGATGTTAAGGTAGCCATCTTACAGCAAAAAAACTTCAGGACCAGACTCCAAAGAGAAACTGATGAGCTTCAGTTCGTCTGCAAATTTGACACCATCAGATCAGGATTAAACAAAGACTGTGAATGGCTATCCAACTACAGAAACAGTTTCTCCTCCCTTGGTGTTCACACCTCAACTGCTAGCAGAGCACCTCACCCTCCCTGATTGAACTAAGCTCGTTATCTCCACACTGATATATACCTGCCTCTGGAGATTTCCATTACTTGCATCTGAAGAAGTGAGGTTCTGACCCACGAAAGCTTATGCTCCCAGTACTTCTGTTAGTCTCAAAGGTGCCACAGGACCCTCTGTTGCTTTTTACAGATTCAGACTAACACGGCTACCCCTCTGATACTTTCATTTTGGAATTTCCCAAGATTTTTTTAAAATATCTTCCACTTTTTCTTTTGTGTAGACAAATGAAGAAATGGGAACATGGTCCTAAGCTGCTATTAACAGTTCCCCTGTAGGCCATGGAGCTACATTGATTGACACCAACTGGGGAACTGGCCCATGGTTTTGTATATGCTAACGGAATGGGATTGAATAGGTCACACCATATTGTTAAATTACAAGAATAAGCAGAGCTGGCCCAGCTAACAACGGGAAACTAAAATTCATATTCTCCTAGTAGCTTTGAAATTATTGCAGAAAGAATCTGTCAGTGAAAACGTACTGTCTAGTAGCAATACATCACCTGAGTACATCTGTAGGGCTGGTGGAAAGCACTCCTCAATAAAAGCCCATTGTATATCACCAATACATCACCCAATACTTTTGCTTTAGTTGGAAAAAAGAATTTGTTCATGACAGTAGTCATGAATATATTCTGTCTGCCTTTTTCTTTTTTCTGTCAGCTCCCGTAATGGGGAATTTTGTCTCATTTTCAGATAACTCCAGTTTCCTAAACATTTAACTATTCCTGCCCTTGGAAACTTCCTGTTGTAAGAGCCAATGCCAATGTAAGAATGTAATCTACCAGCATTTATAAAATGCCTATCTAAATTCCATGAAAAGTTTGAAGGAGTAATAAACATGCTGTTTCTGAGAGTGAGGGAAACAAAGAAACCTTAGGCAAAGGAGAAATCAAGGTAAATATCCAATTGTCTTTAAAAACTTTGCATAAAATTCTCCTTCGTCTTCAGAGTAATCTGGTATGTTTCAAGCCAAACATATTTTTCAAAACAAAGTTAAACAGGGAGTCTAAAATAGGGCTCTTATGGAAGTTGATCACAGACTACTGCCTCTCCCTATTAAAAAGGTCAAGGTAGGTGAGGCAATATTTTTTACTGGACCGACTTCTATTGGTGGAGGGTACAAGCTTTTGAGCTACACAGAGCTCTTCTTCCAGTCTGGGGAAGGAAATCAGAGCTTCCTACCCAAGAGCTGAAGGCTATGTAGTTGAAAGCTTGTACCTTCCACTGACAGAAGTTGGTCAATAAAAAGATACTACCTCACCTCCATTGTCATTCTTATATTCTCTGACCAACCCAGCTACAACCAGTCTCCATCTTAATACATTTATACACACAGGTAAAATAAACACAAAATGAAAAGGTACCACTAGGTCATTTAAAAGAGGCAATGCAGGGCTCACGGCAGTGCATAATTATACGGCATTGTCAGACAGTTACCTTGTCCCTATCTTTACAGCAGAAGAGGAATTAATATCCCTAGGGACAACAGAGAAGGGATGTACATAGAAAAGAATTGGCTATAAAAGTGTTAGATGCACTTAAAGTAGACAAAGCTGCAGGGCCAGGTAATATGCATTAGTAAATGTTATAGGAAGGAAGGCAGGAAACTGGTAAACCTTTCAATTATATTTTATAAAAGTTCAGTAGCTTCAAGAAAGATTGAAGAGTAGCAGACATAAGTCCCTTGTTTTAAAAAAGGCGAAGAAACAACCTAAGGACCTAGAGACAGATTAAATTAAGAACCATTATAGAGAGAATTTTGGAAAATATCTTAAGAGATAAGAACACCTGGATAAGCACAGTGATTTAAGGGAATCAGACGGGGCAACACATGCTTCACTAACCTACTTGGAGTTCCTTGCTATGATACACAAGAGAAATTCAGAAGAAATGCAATAGACTGTACCTACATTTTCAATAAACATTTAAAAATGCTTCCCCATGGGAAAGAGATTAATGGCTGTGATAAAGAGTGATGGAGCAGCAGTTAAACAGTCAGTATTAGGATGATATTTGTAATCAAGGCTAGTGGGATGAGTTTTTTATGGCTTTTTACACTCTGAGACATAATAGTCTCAGAATATTAAAGGGCAACTGCAGGGGGACATGTAAGAAAGTCGCACCTCTGCCTGGAATGGTTCAAAGGGGATCAAAGGAGGGGTCAGACTGCAGGTGCTTCTTTCTCTTCTTCATGGGGCTAGGGGAAAGGGAACACAAAGGAGAGATGCTAGGCGAATTCTTTTCTCTCCACTTCTCCAGGGGGAGGAAGAAGGGGAAGGTCAGTATAGGGAGGGTTCTATATTCCCCTGTACAGTTAGGAAGAGAAAAGCAGAGCAAGCATGTTCGTTTACCGAGGCTGGGAGACACGCTCCCAACTGCTATGCAGACATTTCTGAAAAGACTTAGCTGGAGGGCTTTATCTCCAACTCAGCAGACATTGGAAACAGGGCAGCACAATGGAAGACTCAGTGGCTGTTGCACTACCCAGCACCACAAGGGGGTGCTCAGGTAAGGATCTGTAGTAACAGGTGCCACAAACCAATATTATTTATTTAAGTAATAGTGATGGATGGGGAGGACATGTCCTGGTAATGAATGACAGGCAGACTAACTGGGGAGCCTATGCAAAGAAGGGTCATTAATCCAGCAAACAATATGCCGTCCCAGTTGGTCATTATTATTCTTAACAGATCCTAAACATATATACAAAACACAAAGAGAATGTAATGCAATTGCCTTTATATGTGCTGAAATGCCTTGGATCCAGTGTCCTGTTTTTGTTCAAACTGCTTTTGTTCTAGCAGCTAAAGAACAAGAGTCAAATCCTGCAAATCTTTACTCCCTGAACTTCAGAGGAGGCCTCACAGAACAAGGACTGCAGGATTTAGCCTCAGTACAGTAATCAACCAAAAATAGGTTTTCATGCTTCCCTTTCCATGAACCAGGGTTGTGCGAAACACTTGCAACAAAATTCCAAAAATATTAAAATTCAAGGTTTCACACATTTCAATGTCATGACTTTCTTTTCCAATTTCTCCAAAAAATCCTCAGCAAAATGCCACAGTTTTTTAACTCAAAAGCAGTGTTCTGCCCATAGTTCTTAAGTGCTAAATCAGGAGGCTTTTCCAAGCACAAGCGGTAGCATTTTGGGAGTGGGTGACAGAGACATAAGCTGCAATCACAAAAGAAGCCTGGGAAGAAAGTAGAGAGTAGGGGATGAGGACAGCAAAGTAGGCGTGGGCATGGGAATGGATACTTTTGAAAGTATATGCCGCTCTAAAGGTTTGTAGAAGAAAATGGAAAGCCTATGCAGAGATTCAGGAAGTGGGAATGGCAGTGAAGATATGATCAAAACACAGGAAAAGAAAATTACCTTAGCAGAAGAGTTTGATGACAGAAGGAAAGGCCAAAAAACTGGACTGTTATCTTTGCAAGATAGATACTGTTTGTCAGTGCAGGAACTGTGTTCTGGCAGATGGGAGTATGGACATGAGGGCAGTATTTAGACTTATTTCATGCCAGACACTACTACAATGCACTGCACTAAGTCCTAGCTATAGAATGTCTTTTGGCTGAGAGAGAAGATAGAAACTGAAAGTCTGAGAGGTGTCTCCCATACTGTCCAAGGTATTTGGGGTGTGAATAAGCCCTGCCTCATTCTCTCCTCTTCAGCATATTGCTTGGGAAAGGGAAATTATGGCTAAATGAATACAATTGTATTTCATTTAAAAAAAAATCAAATTCTGGAGTGTTAGGAAGAGATTTAAAGTCCAGAAGGCATTCTTGAGAAAGGCTCTGAACAGTTCCATACCATGCTGTGCCCAGTAAGAAAACAATTCATATCAAAATGATTAAACCAAACCTGATTTATCATGATTGATGCTCGGTTCCAACTCCTTTTGTCATATGTCTTCCATGTATGTCAAAGGCGCACACTTTTAAACTTTATCTATTCTACATAATTTCAAATCTGCAAATAATGTTTTACACAGTATATATTTGGTGGCTCTTGTGGTTAAAAAGTAATGAGAAGATATAATACCACTGTGAGCCAGGGACCATTTGGTGCCAACTGGCAGAGGGCATAGGGGTGTACAGGGTTTTACAGTGATCCCCAGAGTCCACTATATGCATAATAATTCACCAAAGCATGTCAGGTCTCTACCAAGAGCCCACTGGTCATCATAATCATTGTGAAATATATGGATGGATAATATTTAAGGAATTATGTATCTACACTAAAAAACATGTTCTTAAGCTCTGGGAGTTAAGTCAGGTTAGCAGGAGATGCAATCTCAGACATGTTCATTTCAGGCAGGAGGTAACAGACACTTATCTTTCCCTTTTTGCCACATGTGTGCTGGGTACTGTATGCCTCACAATGGATGCCAATTTGCACACTGAGACAGATCCCAGTTGAAAGATTGTTTTGTTTTGTGTTTGTTTTTCTCTTATAGGTTTCATTGTCAGCAGAGGGGTGTCCTGTTTATGAAAGAAGACAAAGGATGATACTGGTATATCTAGAGGGGACAAAGAGACACACTGAGGAGATAAGCTACCAGCTGTTTGTCCTATGAAAGGAGGATCACACCAGCCTGGCTGTAAAACACTGAAAAGGACTTTGGGTAAGCATTATCTACAAGGCATGAGAATATCTAGTTAATTAAGTCTAGGGTGTAGAATGTATGTTATGATTTTATATATAACCATCTGTTTCCAATACTTCTACTCGCCATTACTTGAATTTGTGCTTTGTTAAATCAACATCTACATGTTTTCACTGTAAACATATCTAAATGCTCTGGGCTAAGCAGAGCAGTGATCTAACATGGAACTGGTAAGCTGGGATATACTGTTATCTTTGGAAGCAGCAGTTCTGTGTATACTGCAAGTGTCCAGTTGACCAGGGACAGGCTTGGAGGACTCAAAGGACAGAGTATGCCTGTTGCTAACCTGTCAAGAGAGAATAGGGCCTGCATAAGAATCATAGAATATCAGGGTTGAAAGGAAGGTCATCTAGTCCAACCTCCTGCTTGAAGCAGGACCAATCACCAGACACATTTTTACCCCAGTTCCCTAAATAGCCCCCTCAAGGATTGAGCTCACAACCCTGGGCTTAGCAGGCCAATGCTTGAACCACTGAGCTATCCCTCCCCCTCTAAGCCTAGAGGGGAGTGCTTGTGTTGCCCATGGCTGGTGGAATTGGGGAATTGACTCTCAGCAGTCACAGACAAGACTTCCTCACACTAAGAGTAAGTGATAGTTAGGTGCCTCACAGCCCTGGATACCCTCAGGAAGTGTCAAAACCACCTAGAATACTCAAGGCAAGATTAAGCTTCTCTGTAGCAAATGAGATAGGTAGACTATACGGTCAGTATGCCTACCTTCAATCTCACATACAACTTACTCATATTGTGTGCAATATATGGCGAATGTATAGTACATGAAATTCTGTCATTGCAAAATGCATACATAGCTTACCTGGCCCCTGTAAACTGGGAAAGGAAACCGTTCTTACAGAATGCCTTCAAAATACACTGCAAATTTAAAGCACTTTAGAGTACACATTATGTTGTTAATAATCATGATCATGGACCAAATATTGAGGTCTTTACTCAGTTATTCAGTACTAACTCAGGCAATCTTCCTTGATTTCAGGATTTGTCATAATAAACAAAATATTTAATAATAGTAATAAACATTAAATGTAATGTACTGGCAATTCTTATGTGAAAAATAACCAGAATGTTTTAATACACAAGGTAACGAGCTATTGCTTCATAGAGAACTTCTTTCTACTCTTTGATGTTACAGAATCACTGACTGTGTCTTTGAAATGTAGCAGCTGAGGCAAATCACTCTCAATAGATGTTAGTGATAATCCATTCAGCCTCCTGTCTCATGGTTGACCTCAGTCTGGTTTTGATCAGAGCTAGTTTGGGGGGAAAAGAGCATTCACCTTCACAGTCTGACAGTAAGAGTCAGGTAAATTGAAAGCTATTTATGTGCATTTAGAAAAATAGATTGTATGCCGTCTGATCTTCTCACAAAGTTGATCAGAGAATGGTATTTTGTCATGAAACTAAACAAACTCATCAAAAAAATTTGAGCTCCAACTCTTTTCAATATTTGGATTATGAACTGGCAGCAGCTAGCATGCCACTGGTATCAAATGCGTGGTGAATGCTAGTCAGAAATTCAAAGTGACTATAGGTAGAAAACTCACCTAAGCTTCTTGACAGTGCTATGACTCCTTGAGCAGACTGGAGATTTGGATGCACATTTTCAATGGATCTTTTAATGCCAGATCATGCGAAACAGTGAGTGACACTGTCCGAGTGGCTTTCATTTTTTTCAAATGTTTGTTTAGGACTCTGAAGTATTTGTAGCATTAGTCCAGGTTTTGACATTGTCCAAATTCACCACAGAATCCATTTTGATTTTGGTACAAGTCACTGATCAACATCTCAAAACGAACAATTAGATGGCATGCAAACTATTTTTTTAAATTGTTGACATAAATAGTTTTCAATTTACCTGATTGTGATACAATATACTCCAGTTTCAAAAGACTAATACTTAGCACATTAAATCAATGTAAATGTTTTCAGAAGCACACCATGCATGGTAGGTATACAGTCTTCAGTAAATCAGTTTCATCATAGAATATAGGCTTTCTACTAGTACTAAATTTTTTCACTTGTGTGCCATCTATCAATAACTGCCAGTTGTTAAAAGACATATAGTGCTAAATTCTGCCATCAGTTAGGCTCATGTAACCTTAGTGCCTTTAAATGGTGTTGCATAGCTGTAACTGATGGCAGTAGGTTATTTATAATGTTTTGACAGTTTGGACAGAAAACTCTGCCGGCTCAGTTATAACAGGACTTCTTTGTAGTAGCTGTTTTCAGCATCCAGAGTGTGTATATATATATATTTATGACTGTCATTGTTTTTATAATTTGCCAATAAAATATGCTTTTTCTAAAGAAAACTTTTTAAATAGAGGCTTGAAACTTACTTGCGGCACACACTGTTGGGTGGTTAGGAGGAAGAATGAGAGAAGGCAGTATTTTATGTAAGATCAGTACACAATGGAGCTTATGGCTCTCCCTCCACAAACTGCTACAGAAGGGTTAGCAAGGACTATAGTGGTTATAGGGAACAGCAGGCAACCTGGAAGATACTAGGCACAGTTATAACTGCCTTCCTATTACTTTTATAAACTATTCTCCAACTTAATTCTGGGTGCCAGAAATAAACTCTTAGAGCGAGTAGCTAGAATATGTAGCTGTCATTAAAACAGAGCGTTCAGACTGAGCATGTTGTCCTGAATTAATACCTACTAAATTCTATTATAGTCAAAAGTTCACAGGAATTTTAGTTCAGAAAACCTTCAAATTGTCCCATTCTCAGCTGAGTTCTTTAGGTCCATGCTCAAAAATATAGTGTGACCGGGAGAATCAAGTCAAGCAGAAGCAGCTTCGATAAATACAGCGAGATGTGACTCCTCATAAAGAAACAGTTTGCCAGACTGCAATGAGAACAATATCCAGGGCAATGTTTAAAATTCCTCAGTAATCCTGCTAGTATCAATAACCAAATGAATAAAACACTTCATTCCTGCTCAGCTAGAAATACTTTATATTCTAGGAGGCTATGAAAAATGCATGCTAATCATTTTGTTCTCATGTCAGTTATTTAATACACTGTATATAAATCAGCCTGCTAGATATAGAGTTTAATCTTTCCTGGTGTTATTGCTTTACCGTGTCACCGTATTTCTCTTACATTTTGGAGAGATGAAACTTTGATTTAAGCTTTACCCTGTGTGGGCCTGAGAATTCAAAGTGGTGCACACTGCCAACTTAGACAATCACTTGGGGGGAGGGGAGAAAGGGAGGCTCACATTTTTAAGTTTCTGGTCTCCCATGGAGCCATTCTTTTGAGGATCCCTAAACACTTCTGATTTGTTCATCAATTCACATTGTGTATGCACACAATCCAATACGTTCTCTGGGGCCGGGATGACCTCTTATTGCCTATTTCTGCAGTGCCTCGCTCAAATAGACCCTTGCTCTTGTTTGGGTCTTCTAGATGTTATCATAAAGCAAATCATAATTATTATTTATATTCATTTGTTGTACAATTTTGATATGTAACTCTGTGGGATACTAATTAAATATGTATGTGACTATACTTCCGCTGCTTACGCTTCTCCTCTTTTTCTTTCCCCGTCCTTCACTTCATCCGTTTCTTCTCTTCTACATCTTGGCAACTTTCCCTTTCAAAAGTTTATTTTTGATGCCCAATTTACTAATGATCCTTCCCTCTCTTTCGCTTTGTCTCTCATTCCCAGGCTTGATTTAACCTCTTTCTCTACATGCTTTCAAACTTTTTTACCTTTTCTTCCTCTTTCTTCTCTGTCTCTCATATATGCCCCTACCTTTCCCACACAGAGCCACATATACACCTCAGCTGTCCCCACACACAGTACCCTGACACACATACAAACTATCGTTAGTCCCACACATACACACATGGATTCCCCATGCCTCACAGCCTCATTCACAACTCCCATTTACATAGCAACACACAAGTATTGCCGCTCACTCAATAAAAGGCTTTCTAATGGACTTTGGTGAATGTTCGATTGGGCCCATGCTGCTCCCCACCCATGTCAAACACATACCCAAATACATGTGTTTCACATTTAAAGTCACACACATGCACTGTCCTGCCTCAAACAGTGGGTTGACTGGGTAGCAGGTATTTGTTGGTGATGAATGAAAGAGGCAGGAGTGCTCTCATGGCATAGTTAGGATAATGATGATGAACTGAAATGCTATGTGTACAAATAATGTGTACATTTTATGTATTTAATTTAGATAGAGAATTTCTTTTACAGTGATTGTCTTCGTTAGTAAGGTATTTAAAAATAAATGTCCCACCCTTCCTCATGCACTGCTCACTATCCACCTTGCATGCTCAGTGAGGCAGTGGTGCTGCAGAAGTATCCGTGTGTGATTCAGGTGTGTGATTATAAGGCCAGAAGGTGCCATTGTGAGCATCTAGTCTAACTTCCTGTATAACCCAGGCCATAGAACTTCCCTAAATTAATTCCTGCTTCCAGTCCAATAACTCTGGTTGAACTACAGAGTATCTTTTAAAAGAATATCTGATCTTGATTTAGAAATTTCAAAGAATGGAGAATCCACCAGAACATTCGGTAAATTGTTCCAGTGCTTAATTACCCTCACTGTTACATATTTGTGCCTTACTTCTAGTCAGAGTTTTTCTAGCTTCATCCTCCAGCCACTGGCTTGTTACACTTTTGATCATGTAATTAAACACCATCATAATGCACATACACAAGAGGTTGAATGGGCCAACTTCACTTTGGCATTTCTTGATTTTGAGTGCTAAATTTTGCAACTTTAATGTTCTCTTAAGAATGTCCATACCAAAAACTTGTTATCTGTATTAGTACTTATCCATAATTTTATTTAATATTTGTATTATGGTCCTACATTGGAGCCCCGGGCATAGGCGCTGTACAAACAGTGAACAAAAAGATGGCCCCTACCCCAGAGAGTTTAGAAACTAATCTATAATCCAAATATAAATCTGCATGATGTTTCAGAGATGAAAATATAAAGATCAGCCCCAAGTCCAAATAAAACTGTATTATAAGGTAGCCATTTTACTGCTGGTAACATTTTAAAAAAACCATTAACTAACACCAGTCTACCCAAGATAATATAATTATTTCCTATTCTAAGGCTAAGGCAATAATTCAGTATCTCGGGTATTGTAGTTTAATTACTACTGGTAAATACCCTTTTTTTTATACAAAATAATGACCAATGCATTGACACCATAGTTGAGAGTGATAAGGGCAATTCACCATTTTATAATTATACGGTATCATACAGCTTTAAAAATGGCTAGTGCACTGTGAACTAAGTGGTTTCTCGTACTTTTCTTTAGCACAGATGGCAAGTTGTAAAACTGTTGAAAAGATTATTTATTTTAGAATATTTCATCAGGAAAAACTCATCGAGATGACACAGCTCATTTCCAAGGATACCCTGGGGCAACAAATGAGAGAGACCCATTTGCATCTACACTGTTTTAAAAAAATCAACTAAATAACACATACAAAAAACAATTACAAACAGTTATCAGTTCTTTAGTCAATAAGGCTTTAAAAGCTGTAAGACTAAAAGCCCCAAAGTCTTTTTTATGTTAATGGTAGTTTGCATATTCTCATCCAGAACGGCTGTGTAACATGCAATGTCTATTTACTTCATACTCATTAGCACTCTACACTGGGAAATATTTTTCCATCTAATAAGTTACAAGTTTGTTTTTTTAATTACATTTTTGGGTATTAAAAACTCAGGTCCAAATTCTGCTCTCATATGCACAACTGTCACTGAGTTTCAAAGGGAACTGAACTTACATACATGAGGTCAGTATCTGGCTCTATACAGAAACAGTATGATAAATAGTACAAACATTATTATGTTGTGTATGCTCATAGGGGCAGGATGAGAAGGGGGCCCCGTCCTCATAGGTACTGTACAAACAAAGTAATAGACAGTCCCTTCAAAGGGCTTACAATCTAAACAGACAAGGCAAAGGGTAAGGGAAGACAGAATTCATCAGCAGAGTGAACAGACTGATGGTTTACTAAGTCATGTTGTAGAATTTTCATAATTTTCATTTTTGGGGCGAAAGAGGTTGGTGGAAGGGCTTGTTTGGTTTTTTTAATTCTTTGAATGGAGTTTTCTTAGGAGGAGATTAGCTAAATGGAAATACAAGGAAGGAGAAAATGTCACAGAAGAGAAGAGCTAGGACAGGGAGCGGAGGGAGGGAAGCATGCAGGTGGAGTGAGGCTGAGATGGAGAGCATGAGAGGGGGCAGGAAAGTGTGGGAGCAGAGAACTGCTAAGCACAGGGAGAGAATGGCCAGTCAAAACTGTAAGAAACTGTAAGAACTGTAGAAAGCAGCCTGATATCGTCAGTGTCCAACAGTCACAGTATTGCTAATCCCAAGCATTCAAAAATCACATCAGTTCCCAAACAATCATGAGACTGACTTAAAAATCAGGACATTTAAGGAGAAAACAAAAGTGGTGTTCTTTATGTTTTCCTTCTGGTTTCTGAGCCTTTAGGTCACACTAATTAGGTCCTGTTTTCAAGCTTTTCTATACCTCCATGCAGGAATTTTTTTTTTAAAGTAAAAGCTAAGATTCTTGGACACTTCTTATGCCAGCAGCTGGAACACTAAGAAAAAAACACCCAATATTGCAAGACCTGCTATAAAATCACATGAGTTGGCAACACTGCAAGTCCTTCTTGAAGCTGCTTCTGTACCTGCCCTTATTGACTTGAGTTTGTCTAGACCTGGGAGCTGGTTCCTTCCTGGAATTTCTGTTTTACCCAATCCTCATGGTTTAGGGGATTGGGGTTGTCACAGGTCCCTTCCTTAGCCACAGAATACTAAGTACACAGGCTGGAATTTAATCAAGACAGAAGTTAACACCCCTTTTCTTGTACAAAGAGCTAGAAGACATCTAATAATCATTAAAAAGAACAGGAGTACTTGTGGCACCTTAGAGACTAACAAATTTATTAGAGCATAAGCTTTCGTGGGCTACAGCCCACTTCTTCGGATGCATATAGAGTGGAACATATATTGACACATACAGAGAGCATGAACAGGTGGGAGTGGTCTTAGTGGTCTAGACCAAGGTTCAGAGTCTCACTTGAAAAAAACCAGCCTTTCTGAGACCTGCCCATAGCACTAACAAAGCATTGGCTCAGTTTGGATTTAGCATGGAGAGTCCTATCTAATGCGTCGCACAACTATTTCCTGCAGTAACTTCATTCTCCTTGGAGGTCTCCTGTGTAGGTACTTGTGAGTTTACAGAATCAAACAAGACAGCAGTGGCTGCAGAATTACTATGGGTTACTTTATACGAATGAGAAGCATGATGATTTCAGGTTCAAAGCTAGTCAGCCTTGTAGCAGAGAGGCCCACAGAACTTTGAATCCCAGACAATCCCCTACTTTTGCAACAACAGAATCTTGGTTGTCATAGTGGATTGAGCCAAGAATCTCCAGAGCTGAAGCCTGAGCCTCTAGAGCTGTAGCTAAAGGACTAGCTTCTCTTGCAGCAGTCTCAGATTCTACGGATCAGGCACAGATGGGAGTACATAGCACATGAGTGCACTGGGTTACAGTAGTATGTGTTGGTACTGAAAAAATGAAAGTGCTTCTCTGATTTTTTTTGTACTTTAACTGGCAATAAAAATCTACCATTTTCAGAACATTATGAAGTCCATGGAATGGTTAAACTCCCTGACTAAAGCAAGAAACATTTAATTTTCATTTTAAAAATTTATGCCAGACACTTTTAAAAACGGTTTACATCCCTTAGTTGCTTGTGCTTTCTTCCTTCCTCTTTGTACCGATCACAGAGCAAAGTCATTTATAATTTTCTCCAGCATAAAAGGATTGTTTTACAGAAATGGACTTACTGTACCATCATGTTCTTTTGCATGTATTGAGGCAGACCATCAGATACTACAAATTAGCTTACCTTTGCTAATTTGTACCATCTATGTAGAGTTATGCTGATTTGCATCACTTGGAAGTCTGGCCCCTAACCAAGTGCACACACTTATTCTACATATTTATTAAATGGTTTTATGACAATACAGGAAATGCCACTTCCACTGACAGCTCACCTGGACTCCTTTGTACTAGTTTGGTTTGTCTGTAGTATAGAAGTTTGCTGCTATAGCCTTTGTACTTTTGATATACAAATAGTCCCGGTCCAGATTTAAGCATCAGGTAAATTAAAAAATGGTTGGACTTTTGACCCTGGCCTCAAATGTTTTATATTGCTCTGTGCCATATCTCATTCTTTTGATGTGTTGCCTACTAATTAAGCAAAAAAGTTAGGATATTAAAATGCTAAAAGCAATTACAATTAAAATTACAGCAAGACTGTGGTACTCAGTATGATGTACAATTTGGTTTGAAAAACCAGCTGGCCCCAAGGCAAGTGAAAGATGGCACATTATCTAATTCTAGGGAGTCCAGAGAGCAGAACTGGAATAGAAAAAATGTTTGTCATCCATCTGCCAAGGAGTAGTAGATACTGGGGACTTAGCAAGTTGGCTTGCCATTGGAGAAAACAGCAACGCAGAGTCTGAAGATATTCTTAGTGCTACTTGTTTAGTTTACACTACGTACACAACTGTCTTTGAACAGAGGTGGTCACAAAACAGCATGCAGCCAATCCCCTTTTTCAGAGATCTTAGTCCAAATGCCAAAGCCTAGTTCCCAAGAGCAATAGTGCACTAAAAATTGACTCTAGTTGGGGCTTGTCCACAGCTTTTTTATGCTTATCAGCTTGCACATTGGACAGTGTGCCCTTTTTCAATACACATAATTGTACATACACAGCAGCAGCTTGCTGTGTTCTAAATATGTGACGTTCTCAGAGAGTATGCCAGGGCCCTTTGCTTTGCTGCTGAGCAGTGTGCATTCTGGGATTTTTATCACTGTGCATTGTGGGATGTATAACAGAAGCCAAGTGAGTTCAAAATTTAAAACAATCCCATGTTTTCTCTGTCTCTGCCCCAGACATCCTTTCAGGACAGGCTAGTGCCATTTTCAAATTCCTGTGTGCCAGCATGGACCCAGTAATCCTCTGCACCACTATGCTGGTAGCCTCAAATACACAGAGGCAATTTGGTCTGTATTTCAGCTCTCAGAGCTGGATGAATGTGGCCTTGGATTCCATCCGCTGCACCACTGAGCAGCAGAGCCAGATTAACTCTCCTGTGGGCCCAGGGCTATACGATTTTGTGGGGCCCATGGGGGGTTTGGAGTGCAGGAGTGGGTTCAGGGTGGGGGCAGAGGATTGGGGTGTGGAAGGGGGTGCAGCTCAAGTTAGGAGGTGAGCTCTGGAGCAGGGCCAGTGATATGACAGGTGGTTGGGGTGCAGTAGGAGGTTTGGGGTGCAGGCTCTAGGTGGGACATCCCCCTCCCAGTGAAATAGTGTTTCCTAATATCCAACCTAGAACTCCCCCACTGCAACTTGAGACCATTGCTCCTTGTTCTGTCATCTGCCACCATTGAGAACAGTCTAGCTCCATCCCCTTTGGAACTCCCCTTCAGGTAGTTGAAGGCTGCTATCAAATCCCCCCTCACTCTTCTCTTCTGCAGACTCAATAAGCCCAGTTCCCTCAGCCTCTCCTCATAAGTCATGTGCCCTATCCCCCTAATCATTTTCGTTGCCCTCTGCTGGACACACTCCAATTTGTCCACATCCTTTCTGTAGTGGGGGGCCCAAAACTGGATGCAATACTCCAGATGTGGCCTCACCAGTTCTGAATAGAAGGGAATAATCAGCTGGAGTAGTGTGTTCAGTTCTGGGCACCACATTTCAGGAAGGATGTGGACAAATTGGAGAGAGTCCAGAGAAGAGTAACAAAAATGATTAAAGGCCTAGAAAACATGACCTATGAGGGAAGATTGAAAAAACTGGGTTTGTCTAGTCTGAAAAAGAGAAGACTGAGAGGGGACATGACAACAGTTTTCAATACATAAAAGGTTGTTACAAGGATGAGGGAGAAGAATTGTTCTTCTTAACCTCTGAGAATAGGACAAGAAGCAATGGGCTTAAATTTCAGCAAGGGAGGTTTAGGTTGGACATTAGATAAAACTTCCTAAATTGGCAAGGGAGGTTGTGGAATCTCCATCATTGGATATTTTTAAGAGCAGGTTAAACAAACACCTCTCAGGAATGGTCTAGATAATACTTAGTTCTGCCATGAGTGCAGGGGACTGGACTAGATGACCTTCAAGTCTCTTCCAGTCCTATGATCTAGGATTCTATGAAATGCAAACTATGTGGTTTGATCACTAAGCAGATGAACTTCAGATCTTTGCTGAAAAACATAACTCCAAAGGCTTCTGTGATGTGGTCAAAGCAGTGTACTGCCCTAAATGATCTGCCTTGACACACCTAACAAGTGCTGATGGTGAATTTCTCATCACAAATCACACTGCCATCCACCAACAGTGGCATGAACACTTTTAGTGAATAATTTAATCATCTATCTACTGTCTCAGATGAGTCACTGAATAACGTCAGAGAACTGTCTCATCTGATGCACTTGCCGATGCACACACACTAGCTGTTAATAAGGTTGTCCAATCAGTGAAAAATAACAAATTTCCTGGTCCTGGTACCATTTCAGCTGAAGTTCTCAAAAATGGAGGAAATCTTCTCATTGACAAGCTTTCTGAATTCTTCTCAAATGTCTGGTTTCCAGAAATCACACTGCAAAAACAGAAAGGTGCCAATGTCATTACTATCCATTAGCACAAAGGCTCATAAAGCAACTGAGGTAATTTCCACAGCATCTCCTTGCTCTCTGTGGCTGGTAAGATTCTTACCTGGATCCTTTTGAACTGGCTCTTGGCCCAAATTATCAACAAAATTCTATCTGAGTCTCAATGCAGCTTTTTTGCTCAAAGAAGCATTTTTTACATGATTTTCATCATCCAACAATTACAGGAAAAACGTTGCAACTAGCATCAACCTTGGTACATCATGTTTCTCAATCTAACCAAAGTTTTTGACACAGTCAACTGTACTGGAAATGGTTCATTACATTTGGATGACCAGACACATTTACTAATAACCTTCGGCAATTCCATGAAGGCATGGCTGGGAGAGTTAGTGTTGATTGTCACCTAACAGACCCATTTTCAACCACAAATGGAGTGAAGCAAGAATGTGTCCTTGCTCCTAGCCTTTTTGGTCTATTCTCCACAGCAATGCTAGAGGAAGTGCTCCATGGCTCTTGAAATCGCATCTGTATATCCTTTCTCACTGGAAAGCTTTTTTAATCACTTGCATCTGCATGCAAATACTAAGGTGATCAAAGTGTCGATCCAGGAACTACTCTATACAAATGATTATGCCATAGAGGCACATTCTGAAGCAGCACTACAAGCTCGTACAAATTACTTTGCTGTGATGGCTCATAGCTTTGGCCTTACCATCAGTTGAATGAAAACTGAGGCTATGTACCAGCCAGCTCCTCAACAACCATTCCAAGATCCATCAATAAGCCTGAAAGGTACAACACACCAAGCCATCATTTCACCAATCAGCTTACTTTTCTTGGCAAGATGTTACAGAATGAAGCAACAATCAGTCGTGAGGCAGATGTGCACATTAAGAAAGCCAGCTCTGCATAATACTTGGTAATGCTTAGGAGATGTTGATGGCTTTATACACATAATATATGGAGATATACATATCTCATAGAAGTGGAAGGGACCCTGAGAGGTCATTGAGTCCAGCCCCCTGCCTTCACTAGCAGGACCAAGTACTGATTTTGCCCTAGATCCCTAAGTGGCCCCCTCAAGGATTGAGCTCACAATGCTGGGTTTAGAAGACCAATGCTCAAACCATTGAGCTATCCCTCCCCCCAGTTCCCAAACTGTACTGGGGCAACTGATGGGACCCATTGTCTGCCACCACCATCAGGGATCAGAATTTATAAACAGAAAGACATATTTCTCCCTGGTGCACCCACTGACCACCACAGAGGTTTGCAGGGTGGTCTGGAAGGGTCCAGAATGCAAGGATCTTTCAGAACTCCACTCTATTTAATACAGCAGTCATGGGATAAGAGGGAAGGTCCTCTCAGGGATCAGTAACTGGTTAACTGGTTAACAGATAGGAAACAAAGGGTAGGAATAAATGGAAAGAGGTAAATACTGAGGTCCCCCAAGAATCTGTGCTGGCACCTATTCTGTTCAATGTGTTCATAAATGATCTGGGGAAAGGGCTAAACAGTGAGGTGGCAAAATTTGCAGATGATACAAAATTACTCAAGATTGCTATAAGCTTTGAACTTAACTAAAAATAACAAAGGAATCACAAAAACCTGGGCAACAAAATGGCAGATGAAATTCAATGTCAATTAGTGCAAAGTAATGCACATTGGAAAATATAATCTCAACAACAGAGATCTTGGAGTCATTGTGGATAGTTGTCTGAAAACATCTGTTCAATGTGCAGTGGCAGTCAAAAAAGCTAACAGAATGTTAGGCACCATTAGGAAAGGGACAGATAAGGCAGAAAATATTATAATGCAGCTATATACATCCATTGTATACATCTTGAATATTGTATGCAGCTCTGGTTGCCCCATTTCAAAAAAGATTAGTAGAATTGGAAAAGGTACAGCAAAGGGCAATAAAAATTATTAGAGTTATGGAACAACTTCCATATGAGGAGAGACTGGGACTGTTCAGTTTAGAAAAGAGATAACTAAGGGGGGAAAGGATATGATAGAGGTCTATAAAATCATGAATGGCATGGAGAAAAAGTGTTATTTACTTCTTCACATAACACAAGAACTAGGGGTCACCCAATGAAATTAATAGGCAGCATGTTTACAACAAAGGAAAGGAAGTACTTCTTCATACAACATTCAGTCAACCTGTGGATCTCGTTGGCAGGGGATGTTGTGATGGCCAAAAGTATAACTGGGTTCAAAGGAGAATTAAATAAGTTCATGGAGAATAGGCCCATCCATGGCTATTAACCAAGTCAGTCAGGGATGTAACCCCATTCTCAGGGTGTCCCAAAATCTCTGATTGCTAGAAGCTGGGACTGGACTATAGGGAGATGGATCACTCAATAATCACCCTGTTCTGCTCCTTCCCTCTGATGCATCTGGCACTGGCCACTGTCGGAAAACGGAAAATTGGTCTGACCCAGTATGGCCATTCTTATGTTCTTATTTACCTTAATTGGGAAAGGAATGTTTGGTCTCAGGAACAGTAGGGACATTAATGGCATGGAGATTGCTTCAGTTATCCTAGGATACCCAGCCTATCCTCTGCTTCCCTGGTTACTGGAGCCATTCACAGGCCAGTTGGACAGAAGGAAGGAACATATTATCTACTGCCTCAGTATTTGCAAAATGGTAGTTGAGCATGCATTTGGCAGTTTTAAAGAAAGGTGGTGCTTCTTTATAGGATAGGTTGGAAGCAACAGAAAAAATGTCCCCAAGATTGCAGCAGCCTGTTGAATTTTGCCCCATATTTGAGAGCGGTTTGAGCAACTAGCGAGGAGTCCAAAACAAAATGGAAACAGCTGAGGCAATGTCTATTATTCTTATTTTGAGTCTTAGTCCTGAAATCGTGCAGCTGAACATCCAGCTGTTAATCTGTGCAGGTGGGGTGGGAGAGATTTGGATCGTGAGCAGTTCAGTGTTGTTTGTAGATGGTAGAGCTGCAACATTGTAACAATTCTTATTTTACCTTGTGTCTTTGCCTATATACTTTTGTAAAACCTTATGAATTATATAACACATAATGAATTTCTGTGTTAAATGCATTGTTGACTTCTTATGAATAAATTTTTCAATGTTTTTTATAATTAAACAATCTATTATGGAACAAACAAAAATAAACCTTCAAATGAAATGATACTGAAAAGGTCTTTAATTGTGAAACAAAATAATCTATTGTGTGATAGCTACAAAGAAACCTTTAATTAAAAACTATAGTCAAACAAAACAGAAAAGTGCAGCAATACAGTGCCATGCAGAGCCTGAGCTTGGCTCTGTGAAGGGAATGGCCTCTGGGAGCACTATTGTGGGGGTACAGCTGGGAGGAGTTGCTGGTGTTCCCCATATCCTAGATTGTCCAAGAGCTGCAGAACACAACTGAGTCCTGGTACAATATGCATATGTATAACTGTGTGGCACTTGTTACATACAAGTATGCAGGTTGCCTTTCCCTCCCCCATCCTCACTGAGGTAATGTGTTTCTACTGAGGTTGTGGCAGTTTCTACTACAAGGGCTCAATCATCCCTTCCTTGCACACTCAAACATTCAATTGAAGTCAATGGGAAATCTGGGTGAACACCTGCCATGGTTATAGGAAAAGAGGCACTTTAGATCTCTTTTTATCCCTCTCAAGTATACCTTTCAGGTGATGGGTCTGGCTTCCTTCATCTATCTCAACAGTGGAACCAACTTTGGGACTGGATTTCTGAGCCTGCTTTACAGCTTCTTTTGCTTTAACTTGATGCAGTTAGGCAGGATAATATTGCACAGGTAAATTGAAGTGCATACGATATTTATAAAAAAATAATACATGACTCCCTCATTCTCCAGAACATGCAATGCAGTATTCACCTATGTCTCGATCTGTGTGCTATCCCTAAAAAGAGACAAGGAATGCTGCACGATGGAATGATGAACCTATATTTTCAGTGCCAACATAAAATTAACTCACAGGAAACAATGCTCCACTGAAAGGAAAATTGTGTTAAGTACACGTTAATGCCATTTACTTCGCCATTTGGAACCGCTAATGAAAACTGTTTATAAAACAAATGGCTAATTATATTATACTTGCCAAATAATTAAACATTCAGAACATATGATTCGCTAAGGCTGGAGATTAGCAATTAAATGTGATAGCCAATTTGAGCTAAAATGTGAAAAAAAGGACAGATTAAACCATATTGATCAGAAATGGATCACTCCCAGGTGGAGAGAGGGGTACCTAAAAGGTGGGGAGCGTCCTAGGAACATGGGACGAGTGCCTGTAGTGTTTTTCCGCAGTCTGAATGAACGCCATTTTCTGAAAGATATTTACTTATGCTTTTGCCTCATAGGGCTGGGTAGAAAAGACAAAGATTTTTGTGTGTGTTAACTTTTGTGAAACTACCATACAAGCAACTGACATATAATCATAAATGACAGGTTTCAGGGTAGCAGCCGTGTTAGTCTGTATCCTCAAAAAGAACAGGAGTATTTGTGGCACCTTTGTTAGTCTCTAAGGTGCCACAAGTACTCCTATAATCATAAATGTTTTTGCTGAGAAATACCTGTTAGATTACCTATGCCATACCTCTGCTAGTGGAGAACAAAGCTTTTAGCAAGAAGTTATAGCATTTATTAATCTGATGACGCAAGATGTATCACAAATAAACACTGATCACAAGTGTCCATGATGATAACCTGCTCACCTTTGTATAAAAGCAGTTTGCACAGGAGAATTACACAGGTGCCAAGGGAGATGAAATCCACTCCATAAACAGGGCGGGGAACACGTGTACTCTCTGATGCTCGCTGCTACTACTACAACCCTGTGAGGAAGGAGAGGGATTGTGGTGTAGATGAATCTCTCCATTCATAAACTAATTACCAATGCCCAATCTCTACCCCTTCCATGCTTTTGCCTTAAAAGACACCACTGAGTTTGTTCCACACTACACAGCATCTGAGAAGTCTTCCTACATGGCCTCTCTGCTTCCCAACTCACCCATGTATAGGAAAAAGTGTTGCCACTACATCTAGGGGGTTTTTTAATCCACAAAGGTTCAGAGATTTCCAGGGCCAGAAGGGTCCACTCTGATCATCTATTCTGACCTCATGTATAACACAGGCCAGAGAACTTCCCCAAAATAATTCCTAGAGAATATCCTTTAGAAAGATATCCAATCTTGATTTAAATTGCCAGCGGTGGAGAATCCATCACAACTTTTGGTAAATTGTTCCAAATGTTTAATTACTTTCAACCATTAAAAATGTATACCTTATTTTTTGTCTGAATTTGTCAAGTTCATTTTCCAGGCATTGACTGTTATACTTATGCCAGCTAGATTGAAGGGCCTATTATTAAATATTTGTTCCCCATGTAAGTACTTATAAACTGTAATCAAATCACCCCTTAACCTTCACTTTGTTAAAGTAAATAAATTGAGCTCCTTGAGTCTATAACTCTTAAGGAATGTTTTCTAATCCTTTAATCATTCTTGTGGCTCTTCTCTGAATCCTCTCCAATTTATCAACATCCTTCTTGAATTGTTGAAACCAGAACCACATATCAGGGCTGGTGTGCCAGTGTTTTGGTAGCATCACAGAACAGGATATTCCTGGAAAGTTGGATAGTATTGCACTCTGCCCATCTAAACCCATTATTGTATTGCATGTATGGCCTACATTCAAAGTATAATTGACTTGTGAGCAGAAACCACCCAAGAAGGGGAGCAGGGCTCTGACAGGCCATGTGCTAGAATCGCCGAAGATATAAAAGGTTGTTTATTTTATTTTAAGATTTCAGATTTTAGTAGGGATAGTATCAGCAAGGGTAAACCCAAAGTCAAAGGGTGTGGAGAAGGAGGTATTACAAATCCAAGTATGAATGGGTATACTTTAATGAATTAAAGGAAAAACAATCTAGTTTTATTATTCAAACATTCCCAGTAATGTGGATTAAAAACCTAAATATATTGGCGCAGGTTGTTCCCCTGAGAACTGTATTTAATACCTGATCAAAAGCCTTATGAAGTCAATGGGAATCTTTCCATTGACTCTAATGGGCTTTACACCAGGCCTATAGAAAAGACCCTCCATGCACACATCTATCCCTTTCCACAAGGAATAGGGCCCAGCCCTGTCTGCGTGGCACAAGTCTCCTCCATCCTCTGGACCCCATGCAGGGTGCTCTGTGGATCCTGGTTTTCTGATGGTGAGGGAACAGAGACTATCAGCATATAGAGAGGCTGAAGGAAATGGATGTAATTCCCCCTACATCATCTCTGAGATTCCCTGGAGAAAACAATTCTGCTGAGACCTCCCCACCAGGAATGTCTTGTAGCGAGTCTCCAGGGCAATGCTATAAAGGGCCTTCAATAGAATGTTGTGGGGAGTTTCAGCAAGAAATTCTCACTGAGTGTTCCACCTCCTGAGCCCCTTTGAGCAGGTTTTACCACAGGGTGGTGGATAGGGTTGACAATTTGGTAATATTTAAAAAGCGGACACTCCAGCAGGAGTGCTGGAACCTCCCCTGCCCTGCCTCTTCCCCCCAAGGCCCTGCCCTCCATCCACTTCTCTTCCCCTGTCACTTGCTGCTTTTCCCCTCCCACCTCCCCTCCCAGGTCAGGACGGACTCACTTGCCGAGCTGGGGCTGGGAGCTGCAGCTACCCAACCCAGGTAGAAAGCAGCCCTGGCTTAGTAGGGGCTGGAGTGGGTGATGACCCAGCACCTCCCCCAGCCCACAGTAACTGGACTTTGGGTGTCCGGTCAGTAGATCTGACCGGACACCGTCAGGTCCCCTTTTCGACTGGACTTGCGAGTCAAAAACCGGGCACTTGGCCACCCTAGTGGGGGAGCAGGAAGGTAAGCGGGAGATAATCTAGCCCAATAAGACTGTGCTAGAACATAAGAATCAGAAAGTGAAAATAAACAGTCTAGTTTTACTGTCAAAGCTGCGATAAGTGCAAAAAAGCACACAACCAGCACAATGATGGCATTTACTGATCAGTGTCTGCAGTCCTCCCTGAGGCCCAGCTCCCATTAAGTCAATGGGAACCAAGTCTCAGTACAGACTGCGTAAGCAAGGCCTACATTAAAGTTTTCAAATTATTTCATTTTTATTAATCAGTGTTACTAGTAACTGCTAAGGAATTTTGTTAAAAACCTCAGGTGATTTTCACCTTGACAGTGTCCCTTTCATAAATAAATGCAATACTTATTAATTATTTATCTGCTTTAAAGCATATAAAATAGCTCTGCTGACAATTACCACATGTTTATACTTACAGACAGAGCCGGCTCCAGGCACCAGCCTGGCAAGCAGGTGCTTGGGGCGGCCGCTCCAGAGAGGGGCGGCACGTCCAGGTATTTGGCGGCAATTCGGCGGACGGTCCCTCACTCCCGCTGAGAGCAAAGAACCTCCCTCCGAATTGCCGCCGCAGATCGCGATCGCGGCTTTTTTTTTTTTTTTTGGCTGCTTGGGGCGGCCAAAACTCTGGAGCCGGCCCTGCTTATAGAACACTGACACATACGTAGAGAGGGTCAAAATTCATTATTTATACAATGCTGGTTTTATATATGGGGTGAAAGTCAGTAATTAGTAGAGTTTGAGTTGATGTTACTGGTTCAGTTTTAGTACAATAGGCACAAGTGGAAAAACAGAAGTGCAAAACTGAAAGTCCTGGCATGTTCAGAAATCAAAAAAATTCCCCAATCCAAATAGGTTCAATAAACAAATGCCACTAGTACAGGTAGAAAAGAGCTTATAAGACAAAACTGATAGCACTGGGGGCTGCAATGGGAGCTTGGGGGTTTTATTCAATTTTTTCAGATCTAGGAAAATAAATGTTAGCTTTCAAACATGTTTACCCAGTGCTTCTTTCCCCTCACCCCACCCCCCATCTCCCCCAGACACACACACCCCTCAAAAAAAGAGAGGGAGGAGGTGGGAAAATTGTATAAAATATAATTGGCCCAGTCCTGCACTCAAGACTTCTACTGACTTCAATGGAAGTTTTCGGTACACAAGAAACACAGAACTGAGTCTGGTGTTTGAAGCATTCTTTAACCCTTCTCCCTTACAATGAAATGAATGGTCTCTTTGTTAAAATTTGATTTCTCCTGTTGCCAATGTCTTGAAATACTCCAGATAACCTAAATCCATCAACAACAAAGAACGCTGAAGTTAGGCTCCAAACTATAGTACTTTAACATTCAGTAAGGCTAAACAATGCCGATCTAGTTAGAGGTTTACAGAGCAAAAATGCTCAAGTCTGCAATCCTGGGAGTTGTATCCAGTTAGGCTGAAAGCAGACAACATTCATCCTCTTCATGTAATTAATGCACCATTAATTATTAATGGTTATTAATGGTTCCCAATCCTGCTGGAAAGGCGTAACGAGTGGGGTTCCGCAGGGGTCTGTTTTGGGACCGGCTCTGTTCAATATCTTCATCAACGACTTAGATATTGGCATAGAAAGTACGCTTATTAAGTTTGCGGATGATACCAAACTGGGAGGGATTGCAACTACTTTGGAGGACAGGGTCATAATTCAAAATGATCTGGACAAATTGGAGAAATGGGCTGAGGTAAACAGGATGAAGTTTAACAAAGACAAATGCAAAGTGCTCCACTTAGGAAGGAAAAATCAATTTCACACATACAGAATGGGAAAAGACTGTCTAGGAAGGAGTACGGCAGAAAGGGATCTAGGGGTTATAGTGGACCACAAGCTAAATATGAGTCAACAGTGTGATGCTGTTGCAAAAAAAGCAAACATGATTCTGGGATGCATTAACAGGTGTGTTGTGAGCAAGACACGAGAAGTCATTCTTCCGCTCTACTCTGCTCTGGTTAGGCCTCAGCTGGAGTATTGTGTCCAGTTCTGGGCGCCGCATTTTAAAAAAGATGTGGAGAAATTGGAGAGGGTCCAGGGAAGAGCAACAAGAATGATTAAAGGTCTTGAGAACATGACCTATGAAGGAAGGCTGAAAGAACTGGGTTTGTTTAGTTTGGATAAGAGAAGACTGAGAGGGGACATGATAGCAGTTTTCAGGTATCTAATAGGGTGTCATAAGGAGGAGGGAGAGAACTTGTTCACCTTAGCCTCTAAGGATAGAACCAGAAACAATGGGTTTAAACTGCAGCAAGGGAGGTCTAGGTTGGACATTAGGAAAAAGTTCCTAACTGTCAGGGTGGTTAAACACTGGAACAAATTGCCTAGGGAGGTTGTGGAATCTCCGTCTCTGGAGATATTTAAGAGTAGGTTAGATAAATGTCTATCAGGGATGGTCTAGACAGTATTTGGTCCTGCCATGCGGGCAGGGGACTGGACTCGATGACCTCTCGAGGTCCCTTCCAGTCCTATAATCTATGAATCTATGAATCTATGAAAACCATCAATATTTCATGTGTGTAATTTCAGATGAGTAAATAGCTTTCTGCGAGTTGTATAATTTGTTCATAATCTCAGTGTCTCTTGATCCATTTAAAACTAAGTGATCCATTTAAAACTAACATTTTTTAAAATTCCCCTACAAGAATGATTCAGTTTAGCCAAGAAAGACTGTACCCATCTTTGAAGACTGTACCTATCTTTAAAGCCCATATAGACCACTGACCCCAATTCAAACACCAAAATGACGCCAAGCAACTGAATTTAACAAATATTTTGTATTGTGGTCTTTAGATACTAGGGGGAGAAAAAGGCAGCGGAAAGCTGAGCTGTGACATATGAGGTGTGCTACATATAGGAAGGGTAATGAAACTGAGGGCTCAGCCATTAACCTTCAAGGAAGAAAAGCTAGGCCTGGTGCTTTAAAAATTACTGGGACAATATTTCACCATGACAAGCATTAGTAATGAATAATTAAGCGTTTAATATAATGTTGCTTTGGTGAAAAATGATAATTTTACAATTGATGGCCCTTAAACCTATTCAGTGTTATTATCCTGTATTAAAAGGGGCGGGGGGAAGGAAACAGGGTGAGCTTTGATGAAATAAATGTTTTTTTGATGGCTGGACTGAAGCAGTTATGGTTATTAGGTTCAAAATCTTTTCAGAGCTGAACAGTGGTCCTGCTGAGAGAATTTCATGAAAAATTTAAGAAGGCAAATTCAACCTGAAACAGTCTTATGTCTCACACCAGCTCGCCTGAGGTCAAACTGTGTTTTTCCCCATAATACTCAGTTAATGTCAGGGAAATAAATCAGTCAGCAGATGCAGATGCTGAAACTCTCAGAAAAGAAATTTTAACAAATTCACTCAGGAATCTATTTTGATTAAGTAATGCAGTTATTTAAAACAATTTAACAGATGCTTTCTCACTTAACTCACCATAATGAAATGTTTATTGCAAAGGAAATATTTGAGTAGTACTTTTTTATATTTAATTGTACTGTAAGAGCTCTCTTTGCAGTTTACAAAATTGCAAGAGGAACTAGGCTACAGAGCCTTGTTGCATTTCCTCTTTCCTCCTCCTTTTCCTCCAGCTCCGTCTGCTGTTAACAAAAATCATAGCTGTAGATAATTAAAAAAATAAATCTTGGGAAGCCTTTGAAGAGAAATAGAGGATTTTGCCATCATATATCAGACTCCTGGTCCATCAATTCCTACTTCTTGGAGAGGTCACTTCCTGATGCTGAATGGGGAGATAAATAAACAAACCCTATATGCACCTAATCATGCTTTGCATGGGGAAGGCAGAGATTTCTTACTGTTTCCTGCAGTGATCAGTTTTGATCCTTAAACATGGTAATTACCACTAGCATACTGGACACACACAGTTCTGATTCCCATTAATACTCATGGGGGTTGAGGGTTCTCAGTATATCAAAGAATCAGGCCTCATTCATATGCTGACTAAAAGTATTATGTTTATAAAATCCAATCGCTTTTAAAATATAGTGACAGAATTTGGGCTATATTTACTACTGGGATAAGTGGGTATACCTCTAGTGACCTTAGCAAAGTTGGACTTGCCTAGACCAATGGTGAACCTTGCCCTTTGACTACAAAGTGCTGTGATAGCTCATTTCACATCATCCCTTCTATCACTGTGTGAGGATGTGCCACCTCCTCAGGAATAAGAGGAAAGGAAAACAAGCGTGGGAACATAGTAGCTAAAATACTTAGGAGCTAAACAAGAGGGAAATGCAGTCTGCAACAGTCGGGTGCAAAATGGCCATCTTCTCTCTCCCAGATTGAAAAATGTACCAACTACTAGGAGGACCTACTGGAAAGGCTTCTCTAAGAGTGTGAGCTCTTAGTGGATAGTTCACAGAGGTCCAGCCCATCACAGAGAAAGTAGTTTCTAAACTAAAGGTGAATTTCATTGCTCTTTCTGATAGCTGAAGAGCTGGCTGGAAGACAACCCGAAGCATGCCAAGCTTGAGTTTGAGACAATTATGTCCTTTTCTTTTCCTTTAGCATTATGTTTCTTTAATATAAAAAGTCTAGGGGAAATTTTTCTAAAGCACACAGCATTTGCCTAACTCCGCTCTCTCATCATGTTTTTGAAAATAATCACACCTTAAACAATGCCTAGCACAGGGGTTCTCAAACTGAGGGTCGTGACCCCTCAGGGGTCGAAAGGTGGTTACAGGGGGTCACGAGTCATCAGCTTTGTGGGGCTGACAGCTCCGAATCCCCATTAAATTACCCCCCCCCCATTTTTAATTTATAAATGGGGATCATATTCAAAGGCTTGCTGTGTGAAAGGGGTCACCAATACAAATATTTTTAAAACCACTGACCTAGCGCTTTTCACTGGTAGAGCCAAAAGCAGATTAAGTAGCATTATCCCAATTTTACAGAAAGGGAAATTGAGGCATAGAGAGGTTGAACTGACTTACCCAAAGTCACCCAGCAGGCCAGTGGCAAATCCAAAGTAAAACCAAAGCCAAATCTTCTGAGTCCCAGTCCAGTGCTCTATTCACTTAGCCACACTGCCTCTC
Source organism: Malaclemys terrapin pileata (assembly GCF_027887155.1). NCBI lineage: Eukaryota > Metazoa > Chordata > Testudines > Emydidae > Malaclemys > Malaclemys terrapin. The sequence continues at coordinate 173,689,188 of NC_071507.1, read as the reverse complement.
TGTTTATTGGATGTTAGCGGCTTCCTGTGCTTAAAGTTTATTCCCATCACATCCCACAGTTTCATAAAAACTGAAAAGAGGCATACTGGGGCTGATTCAGAGATCCCCAAATCATTTAAAGCCCATTTTTTTCTAGCTTCACTTCAGAGAAACTTACACATCACTCCAGCCTTTCACTGCTACAAGAAGATACGCAATATCACCAAAAAAACTCCCAAAGAAATCAATGAAGAAGGCAGAAAGGGTTAATTAGTAACTGAGATTTATTTTATTTCATGTGGCTCTTAGAGCTCTAGTCTGTAATGATTTATAATCACTATATGAAGTATCCTTTCTGACAGTGTTCTGTAACCCCTCATGCAATAAACTGAAACCAAATTTTGTCTTTTCCCCCCTCTTAATTGGTGACAGGTGACCAGATTGTGCTTAAACTGATGCTGTTCTGATCAGCTTTAACTTAATGTAGCCATTATGCCCAATACACAAATTAACTAAGCTCTTGTATACTAATTTTACATTGCAGTATTCTTTGTGCACAGATTTGTGGTCAAAAGGAATTGTATGTGTTCTATTAGGAACCAAGCTCTCTTTCAATAACAAATACTGAGCTTTCATCCCCTCTCTGAATATGCCTCATCTCCTTTCATTCTTATACCACGGAAAGTAACTGAGGTGTGAAAATCTCAGATAGTCGGGGGACTCACACAAAGCTGAGGAGGAAGATAAATCGTGCATTTCTTATTATAATTAGCAAACGGTAAATGTAAGTCACAAAAAATATATATATATGGATTCCACCCAAATCCAAACCACTGCATGGGAGTCATAACTGGAAAGGAAACTGCTAGGGAAAATACTATGTGTTCAATACATAAAACAGGTAAGAGAGCCTCTATTCTGCTATTTATAGGGAGCAATTATAGCCCACAGAGGGGGCTCAGCAGGAACATTTGCTCACACTACACTTGCAGCCTTCTGTCTGCAGAAAAATCAGCACTACCAGACAGGGCCAGTTGAAACTTTGTATTATAAACATGACTGAGCTGCTCTTCTATTTTCTTTATATTTTTGTATTTTCATCACCTTTTTTTAGTAGTAATTTGCTATTCCAGAAATACTCTTGTGCAATGCATATCATAACTAAGGCTCAGAAGGATAGCCAAGTGGCTAACGCACTGGGCTTGGACTCAAGAGAGCTGGGTTTAATACCTGGCCCAGCCACAAACTCCAGTATGACCTTGGCCAAGTCATTTAATGGGGATTAGGCATCTCTACCATATAGGACTGTTGCGAGGACAAAATCCATTAATAATTGTGAGGTGCTCAGATACTAGGATGATGAAGGCCATATAAGTACCTAACAGATAGAGATCTAACTGTACCTCTTGACTTGCTATATTAGGATCTGTATAAAAAGTGCATCTAGGATGAACTAAAGGGTTTTGTGGCTGCCACTAGGCAGTAGTGGTGTTTGCTTTTAGTATACTGACACACTTGAAAAATGGCAAGAAACTGAACAATAAAGAGGAAAAGTTGAAGCTACAGCTCTGACTCAATTGGCAATCTTTTTCTACAATCTCTTGCAATTAATTTCCTCTTTCAGGGCGACCCTGACAGATCCAATATGTGGACAGGAGGATCTGATAAATTGCTGTAGTGTGTCCACCTGGACTGTGTGATTCATTGTGTATTTGAACGTAATACCATTCTGTGTTCACTGAAGCAAAGCAGCAGTCCTGTGCGTGTTTCATTTCACCCTTCTAAATTTCACAATAGCTTTTATCACATGTCTCTCTAACACCTTTAGCAATAGGACCTACTGGCTTTGGTAGGAGGCCTTTGAGAAATCACTCAAAAAAAATCTCACACAGTGCCTTGTGTATATGTGAAAAGGGACTGCATGCTTTAGGGGGTGTATTGTAGAATTTGCTTAGATTTTTCAGGACAAAAGATTCCTGTCTCAATAGAGGCAACATCCAACCCTGAGATCCCTGTGGATGAATCAATACCTAGAAGTGTAGCCATGACAACCATGGAGATCAAATAGACTCAGCACACAGAGTATTCACAGTATTGATTTTTCAGCACAGGACAATATAGTGCTCTCAGTGTCTGAATATGGATGAAGAGTGGCTGGCTGAAGCAGAATCCTGCAAAGACTGAAGTGATACAGGTGAGACGAGAGAAGGACTTCAAAGAATTCACCACCACTATAAAATCACTCTCCAGTAAGGGAGTCTGTTCTCAGATCATTAAGACAGACTGCAGGCTTCAGTGGACTTTCAGACAAACTAGCCATGATCATGGAAAATGCTTTCTTCCTGCCCTCTTTTGTTGGAATCTGACTTTGCCATGGTGATGCATACATTTATGACATCAAGGCTTGAGCCTTTCAATTCTCTGTGCCTCGGTATGAAGCCACGGGCCTCAAAACTACAGACAATTAAAAAGCTACAATTTGTTCAAAACACAGCAGTTCATCAGCAATGCAGGCCAACAAGAGCGCATCACCACAGTGCTCCACTCTTTTCTAGACCTCTGTGATATGCTAGGTCATACTCAACAACTTGGTCCTCATTTGCAAAGTCCTCTAAAATCACCTGCATGATCATAATCTCGAGTGACCCAGTGGGCTTTGTTAATGCAATTAACCACAATCATGAAACCTGCATGATCATGACTTTCCATGACAGCTGCATTCCACTGGAACAACAGACCTGTCAATCTCAAGAGTGAAACTGTGTGCAGGAGACAGAGCCTTCGGGAACCGGGAACTCACTTTTAGAAAAGTTAGAATGACTGCAAACCACTTTAAGAGGAAATTGAAAAGCCCAATTCTTTGACCTAGCCTTCCTGAATTGACACCACAACACAAAAATAAA